>NC_053037.3:238033134-248033134 GCF_002575655.3 Aegilops tauschii subsp. strangulata | reverse complement strand
TAGGGGCTACTGATATACATAATCGTTAGATTTTTCTTACCTGTATATCCTTTAAGTGCTGCTCTATGGCTCTAGCAAGTCCACCTTGAGCAGCCCGGATGTACGCTTCTCCCGAGTTGAAGGCATTAAACGCCTCTTCGGAAAAATTTGGGTCGCGGAGTACGGCCCGACGACGCCTGTGATTCATGGCGCTCTCCACCTCGGAATTTGTGGCGGATATTCTATCCGCATCCTCTGTAGGAGGACCGTCCGGCGTTGTCCCCACGTTGGCCTCCGCCCTCGAGTCCGGCTCTCGAGTCCGGCTGGTGGAGGCGAGGCTGGCAGGGTCTCCGGTTACAGTCCGGCGAGCACTTTCTCTGCCAGGGGACAAGGGACACTGTTATATTTTAAAAGACGACGATTATGGAGCAAGTTTTAAAACCATACCTTTGCGCCGGCGTCTCGGTCCTGACCGCCTTCCTTTTAAGCCTACCCAGCTTCGGTGCCCCTTGTTGGCAAGTCACCGCGGGTTCGGCACGGTACCCCGATTGCCTTCCCTGTGAAACGCAATGCTCGTGCGGTGGGTAAAAGTGCAAAGAAGGGATCCTTCTTGGAAGTTAGGGCTCCGGTTTTACTTACCTGCGATGCAGGGAGTAGGCCGGGATAATCGGCTATGATAGTCACCAGAGCACCGTCATGGCTTGTCTGGTAAAACGTCTTGTCGATGAGCTCTACAAATATTTCCGGATCTTCTTCGAGTCCGGGGCCGAGGGCCTGGTCAGGGTCCTCTGGCTATGGAGGCGGGTTGTTGACCTCCCTCACAGCTCTCCGCGGTTCCTGCTATGAATTAGCAAGGTAAATATTTGTGATGACGAATGCGGGAATGAGTGGAGTTGAGTAAAAGATAATGACTCACCCAGCTTGGGGGTTGTACATGGAAAATCCATCCCGTGGCTTAATGCGAATAAACTCCTCTTCCTCTCCTTTGTACAAACCGGACAGTATTTTCGCCAGAGCGGTGGCGAAGTCCGGGCCTTTACGACCACAGCGGGTGGCATCGTCTTCTCCATTGAAGTGCCACATGGGTTTTCCCCGATACTGAAGTGGCTGCACCCCCCGCATTATACATATTGACATAACCTCGATTATTGTCAGTCCTGATTGGGCCAGCGTTCTTATCCTGCCCATCAGGTAAAGGACTTCTCTGTTATCTTCCTCCTAGGGGCTCCGGGGGCGCCAGCTGTGGCGTTTCTTCAACGGGGCATCAGCAAACTCAGGCAGGCCCATCCGAATAGGGTCCGGAAGGGGAACGTCCTCCATATAAAACCACTCTTAAGGCCAGTCTTCGGACGTCTTCTTCGGAGTACCGGACAAGTATCCGGTTCTGGCGATGCGCCATATTTCGGCTCCGCCCACTTGATATATTGATCCCTCCTGATTACGAGGGACGAGGCAGAATAGCCTCTTCCATAGCTCGAAATGAGCTTCGCAGCCTAGAAATAGCTCACATAGGGCGACATAACCTGCGACATGCAGTATCGAGGCGGGGGTAAAATTATGCAGCTGGACGCCGTAGTACTCCAGAGCCCGCAGAGGAATGGATGGATGGGAAATCCGAGCCCCCTCAGCAAGTAAGGGACAAGGCATACCCGCTCCCCCTTGGATGGGTTGGGAAAACTCTCCGCTTGCTCCCCGCCATTGTAGGTGGCTAGTCCGGCTCGGACGGGGACCATGTATGCGGGCGGGAGAAACCCCTGTGTCTGCAACTCTATCAATCGACCGTGCGATACGGTACACCTCACCCAATCGCCTGGCTTAACGCTACGGGAGCGAGAGAAGGAGCTGCGATGGCCGGCCATGATGGAATGGTTTTTCGGGTGCGCTCTGGTAATTCCTCGCTTGGGGAAGATGGTGTGATTTGGATCTGAGATCCCCGTCTCTTTAATAGACGATTTACTAAACGTGGTCAGGGTGGCAAATGTAAAAATGCCCCGACTTCTCGCATTCGCTCGACACGTGGAGATTGCCATTATTGAGGTACGGAAGCCGAGGAGTGCAATATTAATGGGAAGCCGGACACTATTTGTTACAACAGGTACTCTGGACTTGGAGAAGAACCCGCCTTGCAATGCCGAAGACAATCTGCGCGCCGGACTCATCGTCATTGAAGCCTGGTTCGGGGGCTACTGAGGGAGTCCTGGATTAGGGGGTATCCGGACAGCCGGACTATATACTATGGCCGGACTGTTGGACTATGAAGATACAAGATTGAAGACTTCGTCCCGTGTCCGGATGGGACACTCCTTTGCATGGAAGGCAAGCTTGGCGATTCGGATATGTAGATCTCCTTCTCTGTAATCGACTCTGTGTAACCCTAGCCCCCCTCCTGTGTCTATATAAACCGGAGGGTTTAGTCCGTAGGACCAAGATCATCATCAACAATCATACCATAGGCTAGCTTCTAGGGTTTAGCCTCTACGATCTCGTGGTAGATCAACTCTTGTAATACTCATATCATCAAGATCAATCAAGCAGGAAGTAGGGTATTACCTCCATCGAGGGGGCCCGAACCTGGGTAAACATTGTGTCCCCCGCCTCCTATTACCATTAGCCTTAGACGCACAGTTCGGGACCCCCTACCCGAGATCCGTCGGTTTTGACACCGACAGGGGTCACTCCGTCTGCACCCTCTCCTCCCAGCAACGGGCACAGCCACAGCAACGGCGCTCGGTCCAGGGTGAACCATCGCCCTCCGGCCGCCCCCACAGCGGGAGCGGCCGCGGCGCAGGTGCCTCCTCCCGGACGAGTCGACCAGCCCGCTGCGCTCAACGGAGCTGCTGACCCTCGAGCACCGCCGCCGCACAACCCCGCTGCCCAGATGGTTGTCCCACAGCTGCGTGGATGTGGCACCCCCGCCGTCACCGCCGCTGGCACCGTCAGGAGCCAGGTGACGGTGCGGTCGACGTCATCAACATCTATGCCAAGCACAACCACGGAGGCTATGGCGCGAGCTCAGTTGCTGCTGAGATTTCCGCCAGCGGCCGAGCACATTGAGGAGCGCTCGGACTTATTGGATGCACCTCCGGAACTCCACTCATGCCATGATATCGAGCATTGGTACATCAACACTCCTTTGACACATTGCACCAACACATACATATTTGTTGATTGTGCTTCCTCATGTCATGCTCGATGGACATATCATACTCACCACAAGTTTGCACCCTATGCATGGATTGACTCACATTATGCTTGCCTTGTTGCATCTATTCCCATGTCATCCATGATATATGAGCTTGTGCATTTTCTTAGAAAATTTGTTGTGATCTTCCTTGATGGCATATTCATACATAATGATCACATTGCCCATCATCAATTGCATGATCACATAGTCACATTAAGCACCAATTACCATGTTCATGCTTTTGATACACCGTCCCATTATGACATCATTTTGCACAATGGTTGCATTGATCACAATCACAATACATTTGTGGCTCCCATGAACGCTTTGAATATCATTCTATATCATCTTACTAAGCTTCATGCGCTTTGTCACGAACAATCTTGCCGAACGGACTCATACTTACTTGATGGACACCTTGTGTGCGCTAACCATTGTATTTCCGAGTGTCGCTTGTTTTGCTATTTTTGCATGTATACCACTTTGGAGACATCTTGGAGTACTTGGATTGCGCCATGTCTTCCACTTCGTCCAACTACAAGTCCGTCCACGACAACCGTTTCCATGGTGATGAGGTTTTCGATCCGAGGTCAGATCTTTCCCAAGGGAGGGGAGATGATGCGGAGCATCCCACGGTCATCCCCATGTACACTCCGACTACTCTCCAAGCCCCAAGAGGACATACGACGAGACCTCAAATGTACGCCATTGGACACAAGGTGAACTCGCTCCTTTCCGAATCTTCCCTTTCCACATATAAGACATGCATGCTACTTCAAGACCGGACCTTGTGCATACTCAGGTACACCCCAGAGACCATGGAGATCCCAAGGACCAAGGCCAAGTGTGCGCGGGAGTGAAGGAAGGAGGAGGAAGAAGTGCCAACTGCTACAGCAGCCGGACATCCGGCCCTGGCCCGGACATCCGGCCCGTGAAGGTGTCAACAACAACAGCAGCAGCCCAGCAACCGAAGTGCTACAGGGCCTGGACATTTGGCCATGCCCCGGACATCCAGCCCATCCCGCAAGCCCGGACATCCGGCACTCGTCACAGAACGCATCCACGCCAGCCCAGACATCCAGCCACCCCAGCCCGGACATCCGGCCCGTCGTGAAGCCCCGGACATCCGGCCTGACGCCCAGACATCCGGCCTCCCCTGCCTGCGTGCAGCGCCTCTGGTCCGAGGCCCATGTACCCCTTCGTCCCTTAGACTATATATACTCCCCCACCTCCTCCTAGCTAGGGTTAGCAAAGGATTAGCTCATTTGAGATAGAGCTTTGCTCATCCATACGGATCTACTCCACGAGAGAGACCGCTGCCTCTATGGAGAAGATCCATCTTGGATTCAAGACGCCTCACAGGAAGATCCCTCGCGGATTTAAGACCCCCTCACGGAGAAGAACCGGTTACCCTATGTATCGTCCTTTGTTGGATTCGAATCGTGTATCTCTTTGTGTTTCGAGAATCTAGCACATGTGTGACCGTATCTTGTTGGTTTGAGTGATTCTCTCGTGTTTCCCCTCGTTTTCTCCTCGTATTCTTCGTGTTCTTCGTGGGATCCGCTCCTTTCGTGAAAGATCGGCCATCTAGGGTTCCACCCTACATCATATCCTATACTTCACGATGACCTCATAGCCAATGTCGGGCTAGCCGGCTGCTCTTCCTCCGTCATCGTCGCCCGACCCGCCGTCAGAGTCGTCGTCGTTGGGCTTGGGGTGGCGGGAGGTGGTGGCGCCGCGGCAGGGCTTTCCGGCGGCCGTCTGGCGCTCATGGATGGTCCTCTCCACCCTCCTCCTGCGTCGTGCGCAGTGCGGCCGCGGCCACCGAGGACGTACCTGTCCATCTCCCGGTCAAGGAGGCGGAGACGGCACCTTGTCGTCTCCGACGTCGTCACGGAGCGGTCAAGGGCCCAGCCGTACGCCAGGTCTGGGTCCGCTGCGATGTGTGGCAATAGGACGTCGGAGTCCGCGAGCTGGGATCGGCGCGCGGCATTGCACCTGTCCCGCCGACGCTGCTCCCGGTCAGCGTACTCCTGCGCCGTCATGGCGCTCCGGGACGACGACTAGGAGGAGGAGCCGCTGCAGAGGTAGTGCAGAATGCGCTCGCGTGCCTTGGGCCAGGTGCGGCAGCGAGCGGCGCTCCTCCTTGACGACGCGGCGAGCGGCGCTCCACCTTCACGGCGTACCGGGGAGGAGGTGAGAGTCGTTCTTTCTTCACGGCTGACAGGGGCGGCGGGGAGAGCCGCTCTTCCTTGACGCGGCATCCGATTTGGATGCTGCTGCTGTGCTGCGACGGAGAAGCGTGGAGGGGATGCCGGCTCTGGCTTCACGGGGAGGAGCACCCCCATGGCGGAGCCGGGCCGTTGGTGTGGACGACGGAGCGATGGAGCGTCAGCTCCATCTGCTCCTCGAACTCCGCATCGATGCCGGCGTAGACCTAGCCCGACACCGCTGGCGCGGACTGCGCCGGCGGTGAAGACTGCTGGTCCTTCTCGTCGCAGGAGGAGATGACGATCTTCGCCCGCATCGAGTCGCTGCCAGCCGACGAGGACGATGGCCCCGGAGTCCGAGGGCGGCGTCTCCACGAGCCGCCAGATACCACCCTAGAACCGCCTACCGGTGCCGACGCCCAGGACTTGCCCATCGCCGGAGATGTGGAGGGGGTGAGTCGAGGAGGAAGGAGGGAGGGGGATGCGATGTGGACGGCGCCGAAGCGCGGTTTAAATAGCCGCGGCCAGGCCATGAAGGGCCGGTCAGCCGCTTCAAGCGGCGCAGCGACCGGAGTTGGTTCCTCGGGAACCTGCGTCCGCATTGAAGCGGCGGCTGCCGAGAGGTCGCATCGGTCAGCGGCACCCTCCTTCCCTACGGTCACATCACGGCATTAATGGCAGCGTCCGCGTGCTCTGGACCGACATGAATACGGCACTGCATCAGAAGGAAAACGCACGAAGGGCGGGTGCGGGTTTTTGGTGAGCCAGGACGGTCAGAAGCGGGCTTGGAAGCGGTCCGGACTCCCGCGAACCTCCCCTATTTTTGTCTACGGTTTACGGAAGAAATCGCATCCGGACCGCTTCACGGACCGATACATGTGAGCATTGGATGGCTTCCGCAGCCCAGACCATTGCAGGAGGTTTATGGGTCCACCTTGGAGGTGATGCCCTTGTAAGATTCTGAAATAGTCTGGTGATCAATAAACCCACAGCGATGAATAAACCCAGACACGCATTCAAACATTTCAAGTGTAAACACAGGACCAAAGAACTTGAACTTTTTCCATGTACATAATATAATATTGGCCATTGCTCCTTATTGTGAAAAAGCAATACCGGCAACTCAAAAAGAAAAAGCAATACCGAAACGAATTACAGTGCTTTTTACTCAATGTACACTGCCAAACTCTCTATCATAGTCGCTGATCATTTACAATTTCAGGCAGAGAAGGTGCTTCTGAACCGTTGTGTCTGCTCGGGACAGGGGTGTTCCGTCTCGATTGCCGCTTCGTTGCCACAAGGACCTGGTCTGCCTCCGCTTCATCCATCATGGAGAATTTCTCATCGTCGTCGCCGCCTTTGAAAACCGGGTGGATGTACGCGCTTGCCAGGTACGTTTTCAGGTCAAACCCTGGCTCTCGCGCACGTTCTAGGGTGTCTTTCCTCATTGCCTCCTGGAAAACAAAATTAACAACATGTTAGTAGTTTTCTCGGTTACAAAGCCAAGTCCATAGTATGTATTTGGTCGGTGCATAAAACTACAAGTAGTATAATACCTTACGATGGATAACTATATTTTCATTCAACTTATGTTACAAGTTTGTTATCGGTTAAGTTGGGTGTGGTGGAAACATCTTCCAGTACAAAACCCGAAATTTTACAAATATCGGTTAAGCTGGTATGACCTATTGTTAACATGTAGCCTGATCAGCATCTGAGATGCACGGTGAACTATCATATTCAGAAATAGCAGTACCTGTAATGGATATTCCACAAAAGCAGGTTCATAGCGGTTCTTGCAGTATTTGTGGAAATAAAAGGTCACCACAGGAAGAACAAGGAGCACTGGTGTTGACTGGCCTGCGCCTTTTGTGCTTAATAATCCAAGGAAAAGCAGCTGCGATACGATCAATGCTGTGATTATACGCCCATGAACACTTGGCCAAAATGCAGCCGCACTCTCATATTCTTGATTGTACACATTTATTATCTGAAACAGTGTAAGCTCAAGTTAGGTCGTTTGAGGGGGGGGGGGGGGGGGGGGGGGGGGGCAGATTGTACATGCTCTAAGGGTGCGTTTGGTTCAGGAACAAGTGGAATGCTCCTGAAATTTGTAATGCCAGCAAAGTATCTCTCTATTGCCAGCATATCCATTCCATTAGATTGACTATTATTTGCACAAAACAAACATATGCCCAGGAGTGGCAAAGATTGAATAAGACTAATTTCTTCAAAAATAGTTTTAAACAGTTAGTTAGAATTATCAAAAGTATTCTCTTATTGAACATCAAAATTTATGTCAAGAATGCCAGACATCAAAAAATAATCGTTCCACTAAATCTTACCTGATGGCGGTAGACCACGTATGCGAGCACATAGAATACCAATATGAACGGAAGCAAAAACGGCGTGACCACAGCATAGACGAGACCAAGTAAGAAATAGAGCTGTATTTGGGGTTCATTTGAATCAAAACCAATACTTCCAGGGTCCATTGCCTCGTCTCTGTCTTTCTCAGTCTTGACCAAGAAAAAGTTTTTCAAGTGGAAAATAACCAATGGCTTCAATCTCAATATTTCACCAGCTACCCCAGCCCATCCATCAACCATTACATACGTTATGAAAAAGGTTGCCTTCATTGGAATTGCTACACCAATTGTCCTTGGTATTCTGCAAAAGAAGCAAATATAAACTGTATCAAATGGAGAATAATAGAAGTTATTTGCATAAACTGTTGAATATGCCAGGTAAATAGAAAGGCCTTCAAATCTATCCTAGATGGTAAACAACTGCGAGTGACAAGGAAAACTAATAAACTTGAAGACTGTAATCATCCTAACGATTTGGACAATATAGCATGAACGAATGGATGTGTCTTGTGGGGGGTACTCATGATCTTCAAACAGTGACTACCGGTATCAAAGGGAAGGCAGAAAGATGGCTTCAAGACTATCATCACTGGCTGAGACAATCTCCATGAGAGATTAGGCTTCTGTTCTGTTTCTTTTCTAGGCTTCTACAGCCAGTAAATAATGTGGCAAGGCTTGACTTGCCTGCATACCTTTGTACCAACTTTTTGTGTTTGTGTAATTTAACAACAAGAAAGTGCTAGCTTGTGAGTGTGTGGTAAAATATTCGATTACACCACTCTGCTGTAATTAATGAGAACCCTGACTTAAAGTACAGACATGGTCCAGTGATCTCTTAGGCATCTAATAACTAGCCCTTGTAGTTTAAAATGCAAATTCACATGCTTAGCCATGCAATAAGATACAGGATTCTCAAATCCTGAATGTTAACAAATCCATGCCCTCCAGAAAACTATATTGCGGTCACTTGCCACATGTCAAAATTTCCAAATGACATCTAAAGAACAGGTAAACACATGAAGGAAACTGAAAATAATATTTCCAATTGATCCACCATCTCACATTCTGCGCTGCTGTTAGGCTTGAAATGCAGCTTACCAACCAATAGCATATACAAATATATCAATTTGATGGTAGTACTTGTAGTGACAGCCCAAAAAATTATTTTAAGCACCCAATAACCACTAAGCACGATACAAAAGAAGCAAGTGCTAACATTCAACTGCATTTAATATCCATCTTTAGCTATGGTTGACCTTCATTTCACATGTTAAAAGTCCATGGTTAGTTAATTACATCTGTTCTTGTTTGAGTGCAATGAGATGTTGGGTGATTGTCAGCTTCTAGTTATATATGGGATGCCAAACAGGAGTAGGTGTATATGGGATGCCAACAGGAGTAGGTGTGTAGTACATACTGATTTGCTGACTGGTGAAGATAGGTTTGTAGCTGCTCCAAAGCAGATCCAGCAATGATGCTTGCCAGGAATACATTAAAGAATAAGAAGATATAGTACTTCGATGCAGATCTTCTTTCCAATGAAGACACTGATGTCAATCCTTCAACCTTTGACATAAACATTAATATGCTTGGGAGTAGTATAAGGAAGATCTTCAGAGCAATTCCAGGAAGGAACCCTTGGATGAACGATTTGATAGTAGGCCTGAGAAACGGTTGAACAACAAACTTTCAAAGATAATGAAATATGCCAACAAAGCAAATACAAGTAAAGCATGAGTAAATTACATCAAAGGTCCTTAAACTTGTTTGCTGAATGTAAAGTTACCCACTTCCATAGAAAATGTAGTGAACCTCAATTTTTACTTCTGAGCAGCAAGATGTTTTTGTGAGGCCTGTCGCTCATTTTTACATCTGCAGTCCATATGTTTTTGGTGAAACCTAAGAAAAAAAAATATAGTTGCTACTTCAAATTTGAAGTTTTTTACTCCCAAGGACATTGGATCCCATCCAATCCTCAAACGGAATTTTTCATCAAGAGTTAGTACTCCGGTGTTATCATTTCCACAACAGATTATTATCATCAGACGCCAATGCATAATCATATTCTTTGTTATCCATATTAGACATTATTAACTACTCCATAGTCCAACTTATTATCATTGCAGCAACTTGGCGTTTTTTCATAAAAAGAAAATAAAAATAGGCGGCATCAAAGAACATAAAGCAACTTGCCATTGAAGTCACACAAAAGCCAATAGCATACTACTGTAGAACTGAAAAAAGACATTTTAAATGAAGAATAGCATGTTAAAACACACTTACATTTCAATTATAGGCTTCAGAAATGGAACTGCCTTCTCAATCCCTTCAATATTTGCAAGGGACTGAACAAATGCGATTGGGATCACATAAAAGAAGTTCAGAAAGAAGAATGCTACCGCAATTATCAACCTTCTAACTGTAAGGTGAACAATTGGAATAGACAAATTATCCCAGTACACATCACGAGGTTCTGGAGCCCACTCAGTCAACCAAACCGTCGGATTACTGGTTTGTTGTGTCTGAGCGCATACTGCTGCACCCCACCGTGTTCTGAAGGAGACAAATGCCGCTGGAACAACTAACTTGGGATCCTTCACGATCTTTTCACGTTCTTCAGCTTCCTAAACGAATGTCATTTGTAAGTGGCAGTAAATCTAACGGTTTATACTATTGCAGCTATTCTTCATTTCAAAAAGAAAAAAACATTTAACAATATGAAAGACAATGCTTTACTTACATGACTGAACCAAAAGTTAACTATTTAAGAGTTCTATTAATTATTAAATACAAAAGCAAGAACAGGCATCTCATGTCTTTAGACATCCACTTGGTTAGGTAAAATAACAGGGAACCATAGCTTCAACTGAAACAGCATACAAAAAGCCCTTGCTATAACCTCCGTGCTCTTTTAATGTTGTTTCAGTCATCGACAAATCATTAATACACAATATTGATAAAAACAGGGAAGCATTGCTTCAGTTGAAACAGTATATAAGGCCATTGCTATGAACTCCGTGCTCTTTTAAATGTTGTTTCAATCATAGTCTCATGTCATTATAAATACCATTGGTTATTGATTTTCTGAATTGTATGGTAGCTAAAGGTAGTGAAATATGATAATATAGAAGTACTTTCGATGATAGACGTTACTTTTTAAGGCAGCATTTTTCATTAAATGAAGAAAGTGTACTATTTTCAGAATAACACTAGAATGAAGCTGAATAATGACTTACTTCCTTTTCTATCCTCTCAATTTCCGATGCGCAGTGTTCAACAGCATCCACTTTAGAACCAAAACATCCAAGAAAACCAGTCTGGAACAAAGTTACAAATTATAAAAGAACAGAAAAGAGCTAGAATGAGATTTATAATACTTTTTCCCATTTTGATCAAAAGCAAGAAAATTGATGGCTAAACATGATCCAGTTTTGTGGGACAACCTTAACAGTAGGCCTTTTACTTGTATTTCTTTCATACTTCAGCTGATAGTAGTCGAGCCAATTCTGCATCTTCTTCTTCTCTTTGACCAGTTTGGCGAGCTTATTTGCATTATAAACAACCTTGAAAGAGAAGGTGCATATCATAAATAAATTAGAACATGACTGGTAATGCCTTCTAGCATATAGCCAAATCCAAAGTACACAATCATGATTTGTATATTTATATGGAGCAATTAATTATACCTTATAAGGAATTAAATCAAAAACCATGGAAATTTGAGAACAGTAAAATGTACATACACCAACCAAAATCTGAATGGCATGATAGAAGGTTTGAATTTCTACCAATGCATCCAATCAAGCAGAAGGTTGAGAACAATGAAGTGTGGCAGCATACACACAATTTCTAATGCAATGTAAAGATCAGAATATGGCTGGTCCTGAAAAATGTAAATATTACCTGATGTGTGAGATAGTGGTCAGGATGATTCACAAGGAAGAAATGCTCTGCAAGCTCACCAATTGATTCATCTGGATCAGGTGGTATATTCCGCACCAGGACCTAAAAATCATCATGCATCAATTGTATGTCACAAGTCATAAGTCATAACTACAATGACAAAATCCTATAGAACAACAATATTAAAAAATTTAAGAGCAGTGTGCGGATGATCAGGCGCCTATGGCTTTTGGGTGCAGCCGTTGGGAGACAGAAGCACAGGATAAATTTGACCGATTTGGCTGGCATAACACTAAGGAGGTGTTTGGTTACCGAGATTATAACGTAATCTGATTACAGCGGGATCAGTTACCGCCAAATCGTGTTTGTTTCGCCACGGCTGTAATCAGATACAGTGTAATCAGGTCCCATCGCTATACAAAACTGACTACGCCCCAAATCAGCTGTATCGGGACCCTGTCTTCTGTTCCCGCAGCCGCACAAGCCGCTCAAAGGGTGCGAGAGAAAAAGAGCAGCGGCAACCACAGCTCGCCAGCCGTCGGCATTCTTCGCCGGCGTCCGTCGCAGCGCGAAACCAACAGCTAGCGGCACGCATGCTTTGGGTCAGACGGCGGTCGGCGGCGCGCGAGATCCGGCAGCCGGCGGCACGCAAGATCCAGCGGCCGGCGGCGCGCTAGATTAACTGAGTAGGCGGCGAGGTCGCAGCAGCTGGCGGCGCGGGAGGAGCATAGCTCGGGAGCGACGGCGACAGTCTTGAGTCGGGGAGACAGACGCGCTGGGGAAGAAGAGGAGGAGCGACGTTATCCAATTACGTTACCTAGGCCAACCAAACAAATTGAGAAATAACTCATTACACCTCCTAAAACGCTGCGATCTGATTACGCTACCATTTTTGTTGCCAAACACCTCCTAATAGATTATGTGTACGAGTGATGTAATCCTGTTAGCGACCGGTTGTAGCTGAGCCTTTTATTTCTGTTTTTGTGCTGGATGTTTATACATTTCGCTTAATAAAGACGGTTGTGTGCATCATATGATGCAGAGGCCAGGGGTCAACCTCCTTTCCATACAAAAATTATTGTATCTTGATTTCTTTATCAAAATTAAAAGCATAAATAACAAAAAAAAGATGATTTTGCACAGTACAGTTATGTGTCTGGATACAACCATTCTCAAGAGCTAGGCTGTCTCCGGTTTTCCATATATAATTGAAGATTGGCTAAGTCATATGTTGGATAAACATTGCACTTTATTTTCCTTCTTTGGAAGCCTAATAGCATAATCTGCAGATGATTCTTTACAGAATGAGCAGTATACAAAAAATTATGCTCGGTAGTGTATTTGGTGGTTGTAATGCTGACTTGTAAAACCTTTCAATCACACTGAGTTATCTCAGATTTGTTTTTAACTAGAAGAATGTCATGTTAAAGTTCACACTGACCGGTAAAAAGGGATTCCACCTGTTCCCTCAAATTATGCTCGGTAGTGTATTTAGTGGTTGTAATGCTGACTTGTAAAACCTATCAATCACACTGAATTATCTCAGATGTGTTTTTAACTAGAAGAATGTCATGTATTAAAGTTCACACTGACCGGTAAAAAGGGATTCCACCTGTTCCCTCAAATACGAATAAGTTGCCTTGCTATCCAAGACATCAAATATTTGAAAGAGAATCAAGATTGGCCACATTAGACTGATGTCACTAGATTCATTGTGAAATGAAGTTCCATAATATGTAAATTCTGTCGTTTGTGATTTACTACTGAGGGGGTGGCCTAGAGACCGTATCAATGCCCAAAACGATATGTATAAGTGGAAGGAGTATTAGAAAAAAAATCTAGATCCTGACCTACTAATTAGACACAGAAATATAAAAATAGAGTAATAAGATCATACTGTGAACTGGTCTGGGCGGCGTTTCTCTGATGCAAGAAAACGCAATCTCATTGTTGCGACTATTTCATACTCCCGCAACAGAACATAGCATGTCCAAAATGTGAAAACATAAGCCATAGTCAAGTGAGCTATGAACCTGCGTTCAAAGGGTTACTTATTAGCATGAGTCTTGGAGATACTTAATAAACAATTCTAGAGTTGATGATCAAGCTCTACATGGTCCTATGCTGTCATGCCAATCTGCTGCCACATGGTATGCTGGCATTGCAACTCAATTAATATATGCCAATCTTTGGGTTCTACAATTCCAACACATGCAATTTACCACATTATTCTCTCCCAGTTCAGTTACACATAGGATGGAAAGTTGGTCATATTCTAAACCCTCTCTTCTCTCTCTCTCTCTATCCTTATGTCTGTTCTTTTTAGATAATGATCTCTATCTGTACTATCTCCCTCTCTATCTCTGCCACCTATATCTCCCTTTACCTCTACCGAATCTACTGGGGAAGAACTGAGATAGGCTATCACTCCCCTGAACGATCATGTATATTTGAGGTCATCTGAACCTACCCCATATTTATTATCTTGAATATTCGTGGTAATGTGGAGTGCATGATCAAACAGATTGGCTTTTGGTAATCAACGCTTCCCAGAGAACTGGTGGTGTCACCACATGAGCAATCTTAGAGAACTACTTACTATATGCAAATATATTTAAGAGATAATGAACTCATCTAGTGCTAACCTCTTCGACCCAAAAGGTATGTTGGATATCGAAAGTTTGTCGATATCACTGTGCTCTACCTTCAAGCCCTCAAGGGTATCATTTGTCCAATTAACAGGAACAAGAACAAGAAATGCTAGAATTGTGATTGGAACAAATATTTTAAGCCTGCAAAGGTTTAAATGTTTTCAGTATAAATAGCAATTCAAGCAAAAAAAAATGGAGTTGGACACCAATCAGTGGATAAAACAGAACCATTCATTGGTTCAACATTGTTAATACTTATGCTGCACTCTGTATATAGAGAACAAGACAAAATAGAGAAGGTTTAGAATCAATACAACGAAATAAACATTCTCAACAAAACTGGAACCAATAATAAGTAGGTAAAAATAAAAATGAATAGTTGAACACAAAGATTAACTCACTGAAGCAAGTGGACGTATTCAACACTGGAAGCTAGATGTGTTATAGATA
The DNA here is from genome assembly GCF_002575655.3 of Aegilops tauschii subsp. strangulata. Taxonomy (NCBI): domain Eukaryota; kingdom Viridiplantae; phylum Streptophyta; class Magnoliopsida; order Poales; family Poaceae; genus Aegilops; species Aegilops tauschii. Next base: position 248,018,388 of record NC_053037.3, on the reverse strand, counting down.
AATACTACAGCAAATGCAAACCTAAAGGACAACAAAGAAACAAAATCAAACATACAAAAAACTCTAATCCTGAACTGATCTCTATAGCTATCAACAACATTCGCAGCTCCAGCTCATTTCCCTTGCATTTTATGTAGAGTGTGTTGAACGCTTGACTTGCGCTATGCAATCCATCAAGCATCCGAACGGAACACTGTTCATGTACAAATATAACCAGCTATAGGCATGCTAAAAAATGGCACGCAGTCAAGCTTAAGTTAAGAACTTCACCAGTGACTAGGAGTTGCATCTTATCTGATGTACAGGTGGGCAGATGAAAAATGATATGACAACATTAAAAAATGTCCATGATAAAAATGAAATGCAAGTTACATACCCTGTCAAGTAGATCCGCAGATAGACAGCTGAATCAAGCCCTGCATGGCTAATCAACTCATCCTCTGGCATTTGGAGAGCAGCAGGCATCCAACTTAAGAACTTCAAGTATGATCGCATGTCCAAATTTACAAACTTCCGTACAAATGCACCCCCATGGCTTGGGCTTTGTCTTGAACCTTTCAGATACCACTTCGGGAAGTAAACCCTGTCATTGATGGGCTGTAGCCGTAGGAAAGCAAATGCTAGCAGGAATATGACGGCACTCAGTATGTTGATAGCTGCAGAAACACCTATATCTTCAATCGTAGCCATAGTTGTTGTTCATATAACTTCTGGGAATTCCTACAGATGTTACCGTAAGATGTAAGGAAGAAAGCAAGCACATAATGTTGAGACAGTTTGATGTCATGAGAACAAACTTGTAAACTAAACCAAATATAAGAACCGGTGAAGTGAACGAATGGCAATAAAAACGAAAGTTTATGATATAGAAGCACTTAATAAAAGAGGTTACTCAATATCATCACAAAATAATACTACGAGTTTCACATGGTTCAGTTTGGTTCTGAAACTCGATTCATATGAAACAGCAAGTTACGTGAAGGTTTGTTTGTTACAATATTCATTTAGCACCAAAACTAATGTCTTGCTTGAATCCAATATCGCTAATGTCTGGTCCAATATTAACCTTTTTAACACAAAGAAGTGAAAGTGATTACTCGATGTAAACATGTAACCACCACGAAATAATATTACAAGTTTCACATGCTAGACTAAGTTGAGTTCGGTTCTGAAGCTCGATTCACATATGAAACAACGAGATGAAGAATGCTTTGTTCGCGATAATACTCTACTATTTTGTAGCACCAAATAATGCTGTCTTAACACACGGAAAGTATATATGTAAGGGAAACGCTTCGTTCCAGTAGTCTGATACGAAGCAATCTCCAGACCACATGTGAACCATCGATGCCTTACTAATCCCACGGTCAAGATCTTCCTATTGCCCACCTGTATTTGACGCAGGCCCTGGTCCCTCTCCCATCAATCTCTCCTGAACCTGCGTTTCTCTCTCTCGGCTCTGTCGCATCCTCCCTCCGAGCTTGCCGTCAACAATGCCGCCCCTGCCCTCCCCTACAGCGCAACCCAGGTTCCATCTCCTGCGCACCGTGCTCCCTTCCCACCTCGCCGGAGACCAAATCCACCGGCGATGATGCAATCCACCACAGCGCCCAGATCCAATCTCTCTACCGACCTACTCCTCGATGCGATCCCAAGTGACGTCGGTGGCGCACCATCACGGCAGTAGGTGGTCGTGTCCTCCATCTTCACCGTATTTGTTGCCAAACAAAGTGCCTGGATCTTGAAGATTTGAATCGGCTGCACCCATCGGCCAGAGAATCAGGAGTGGCCTCACTAGTTTCGCCCTATTCGAAGTCCTTCCTGTAAACCAAAAGGTATTGCATTGCCTAAATCAACTTCGGTTCCATCATTATCTGTCCCACGCACAGATTCTTATCATTATGATATTTCCAGTAACCATGCTTTGTAAAATCGGATATGTGCTTCAACATTCCTGTTTTGTTTGCATCGATGGATGAAATGGGTTTGTACTAGATCACAAATTGATCGATGCACACACACATTCATTGCTAGTTTCTAGTTACAAAATTATATGCTTCCACTAGGTATGAATTATGTTGAGATAACAACAAATTGATGCTTCCTAATATCCATGCTTCCTAACTTTGTTGTATGTTTTCTTCAGTCCAGATAGTTTGGGGCAATAGAAACACACTTCTACTATTTGCTTTGTCAAGAGAATTCTTTGTGTTTAAACACTGCCATCATGCTTCCTATATTTCAAATACATTATACATGCTGGCAGTGGCAAGCCGATTTTTTTAGTTTTTTTTTAATACCAAATCAAATCCAAAAAAATCAACGGCGGTGTGACATAGCATGTATGAAGCGTACATGCTTCCTTACATGGGAATGTGAGATTCTCTACTTTGTCACTACCGTACCATACATGTAATTCTCGTTGTTGCTTCATAACTACCTTCTATACTTATGTATCATGTCTAATGGATTACGGATGTATATTTTCAAGCAGCCGTGTGTTGGCTTTGGAACTGATGGGCGTGGCCAGTGACATATATGGGAGCGACTGATGCATGCACTAAGAAGTGTGATGACTGATGACGCTTGGATCTGCCCTACAATGAGGTCAATCGCAAGCGAAGGGAATCATTTCTACGGTCTATAGGAAACATACACAATTATTGACTTTAGGAAGCATAGTACGACACACTGTTGGTGACTTGAAAGAAATAAATTTGTATCATGTTTGAAACTTCTTGTACGGATGAATGTATGTTCGAGTATAAGCAAATCAATTTTATCATGGAAGCACTTTTATTATTGGATGGAAGCAAAGTTTCTTGTTGGAAACTTGATAAACAAGATACATGGGACCCAAATTTATGATGTGGAAACAAATTCTAGATGCAAAATTTTGATACACGGAAGCAAAGTGTTTGGAAAAAAAATTGTTACATCCAAAAAGTTTGGTTGAGATCGAAGCAAATTATCTCATCAGTGGAAGCAAGGTTTTGCTCCATTAAAACAGAATAAAATGATACATGGGATGCATTTTTCATCGTAGGAAATTTGCTATGCACCAGAAGCAAAATAAAAATTGCCTAGACAAAATTATTGAATAAAGTATGGAAAAAGAAGAATTTAGATGGACTTTAAATTATATCCTTGCGTGATTTTCTGATGAAATTAATTCAAGGAAGCAAATAGAAATTATTATATGGAAGCATCATAATCACAGGAGTATAATTCGGAAACTAACTAAATGGAAGTGGGCCACACGCTGGGCACCTAATCACGCCGTGCAAGTGTATTTGATCTAACGGCTGTCCAGTGGTCTGATAAACTGCTAGGGATCAGTAGTCTGATCCCTAGTGGTGCCCTGTAATTCCCAGATAAATGTTTTGCTTGAATCCAATATCACTAATGTCTGGTTTAAAATGGGCCTTTCAGCCCAAATATGTGAAAGGAAAAACGGTGATCAGAAGTAACAGGATCGGTTAATATTTATTGTGAAGATGGCCTAAGAAAGAAAGTTGGCATGAGAGAAACCATGGGATATGGAGACCACCCATATCTGACAGCTACAGAAATGAAGCTGAAATCATACTCCCTCCGTCCAGAAATACTTGTCGGAAAAATGCATAAAAATGAATGTATCTAGAACTAAAATACATCTAGATACATCCATTCCTCCGACGAGTATTTCCGGACGGAGGGAGTATAATTCCAATTGGACAGCTACAGGAACCAAAGCTCCCTGAGATTGTGATTCCAGTGCAGGCAAACCAAACATCTATTCCCATCAACTCTCAATCAGCTATGAGATGCTTGATGGACAAAAAAAATTGGGCCGTCAACATCACGAGACAAAATACTAGTCCCTCCTTTCTGGTTTATAGGTCCTGCCTGAGCGTATCTCTAGGTCGTCATTTTACTAATGTAATACTATAAATTATAGTATATCAGAAAAGTTATACCATTAGAAAATAGAACCTTTGGAACGGTATAAATTTTGTAATATATATTTCGTATTATATTGAAATCAAAGTCTACCAAGAGAGGCTTGGATTGCAGTCGTATTTGGATGATTGGCCCATGCGCTAGTACCGAAAAATAAAAAAATAAAACCTCTGCGGATAATAAGGCGTTAAAAGTGAGAAGGTGATAAGTTTGCATGAATTCATTCTATGGGTACTCGAGAGGCAAACCTCGCATCAAGTTTAATAATTCAATTCGTCAGTTGGGTTAGGTTTAACACAATTTAATTTGTCAGTTGAAAAAAAGTAGGTTAGGTTTCATACTAATTTGAATTGTCACTTAGAAAAAAGGTACAATTATAATAGTAATTTAATTTGTGGCTTCAGAGAAAAGGCGTACCCCGCAAAAAAAAAAGAGAGAGAAGAGGCGTATTATTAATAAAAAAGCAAATCCTTTCTTCCCTCTGTCCCGCAATTGAGTAGCCTGATACCAGTCAGAACGCAGCAAGAAAGAGAAAATAGTGCTAGATTTGAGAGAAACAAATGGATTTATTTATATTTATATTGTTTGGTCCTCCATAAGAAACGGAAGAGAAATGACGCAGCAATCTGGTCGGTGGTACACATACACGTCTCCCCGGGAGTGACGAAGGAGGGAAGGAAGAGAAAGAAAGAAAAATTGAAGCCGGGAGAGGCAGATCTGAGCACCGGAAGCAGCAAACTGGGCGAAAGAAACTAACCTAGGAGCAAATTCATCCACAGAAGGCAAGAGGAAGTAAGGACATACCTCGTCTCTCCACCAACACCGGTACCGGGAGCGGGAGCAAGCTGGCCGTCGTCCCGTATAGCTATCTATGGCGTCGCGGAGTGGAGTGGATAGCACCGACGCTTCCTGAAGTGCTCCCTGTACAGTACAGCGACGCCCTGGGGTTGGGGTTGGGATTTTATCCCCCTCCGTCGCTGTCGTCGTGGCTGGAAAGGAAACGGCGAGGGAGGGAGACGTTACTAGTTGCCGCTCTGTGCTGGCCGCGGGGTGTGGGTCGAGTTATTAGCATCAACTCCCACGCTCCACCTGTAGACGTGGACGTGGACGCCCCTTTTGCTCTGGCCTGGGTAACGGACAGTTTTGCTCTGCTCTGCTACGAGAGAGAAAAGGGGGTTCTGATGGTGGTGGTGGGAATTCCGTGGGGGAGATGCATCTCCTTCTCGGGGTGGGGGCTGTAGACTCGATGGGGGCGTAGGTTTCGGTGTTTAGAGCAATTTTAATGGGGCAACCCATTTCGTCCACCTGCGTCCGTTTGGGTCGGTGCGGACAAAAGTGGCGGCCCAACGCGCCGACCCAAACGAACGCGCGTCCGTTTTTCGTTCGCGGGCGACCCATTCCCGGCCCAATTTTAAGCCTGATTTGCGTCGGCGCGGACACGAGGCGGACGCGCGCGCGCCTACTCTTCTCCCCGGGCCCGCCGGTCGGTGGCAGTCACCACCATTTCCCCCCTTTTTCCCAAAAACGCTCCCGCCCGCGCGCGCTCGCTCCCGCCCCATCGACCTCGACCTCGACGCCGCCGCCGGCCTCGCCTCCCTCGCCTCGTCCGGCGCCGTCGCCCCCTCCGGGAAAGGCAAGCCTCGTGCCCCGCGCAAGACCGCTGCCGCGACCAAGCCGAAGAAGGCGCTGACGCCCGAACAGCGGGCAAGGGAGTCGGCCAAGAGGAAGGGCCGGAGGCACGCCGCGGACGCGAGGGATGAGGCCGCCGCGCAGGCCGCCGCCGCCGCCGCCGCGCAGCAGGAGTTCACCAATGCCCGCGTCGCGGCGGCAACGAGGGAGGCGCTCTACATGCTAGGGGTAAACCCTAGCCAGCACAGCCTCGTCCAAGCCGTCGTCGTCGCGGCCAACACCGGCTCGTCGGCGTTTCCTCGGATGGTGCTGATGACCCACAAGTGTAGGGGATCTATCGTAGTCCTTTCGATAAGTAAGAGTGTTGAACCCAACGAGGAACAGAAGGAAATGATAAGCGGTTTTCAGTAAGGTTTTCTCTGCAAGCACTGAAATTGTAGGTAATAGATAGTTTTGTGATAAGATAAATTGTAACGAGTAACAAGCAATGAAAGTAAATAAAGTGCAGCAAGGTGGCCCAATCCTTTATGTAGCAAAGGATAAGCCTGGACAATTTCTAATAATGAGAAAGGAGCTCCCGAGGACACATGGAAATTATCGTCAAGCTAGTTTTCATCACGTTCATATGATTCGCGTTCGGTACTTTGATAATTCGATATGTGGGTGGACCAGTGCTTGGGTACTGCCCTTACTTGGACAAGCATCCCACTTATGATTAACCCCTATTGCAAGCGTCCGCAACTACAAAAGAAGTATTAAGGTAAACCTAACCACAGCATTAAACATATGGATCCAAATCAGCCCCTAACGAAGCAACGCATAAACTAGGGTTTAAGCTTCTGTCACTCTAGCAACCCATCATCTACTTATTACTTCCCAATGCCTTCCTCTATGCCCAAATAATGGTGAAGTGTCATGTAGTCGACGTTCACATAACACCACTAGAGGAAAAGACAACATACATCTCATCAAAATATCGAACGAATACCAAATTCACATGACTACTAATAGCAAGACTTCACCCATGTCCTCAGGAACAAACGTAACTACTCACAAAGCATATTCATGTTCATGATCAGAGGAGTATTAATATGCATTAAGGATCTGAACATATGATCTTCCACCAAATAAACCAACTAGCATCAACTACAAGGAGTAATCAACACTACTAGCAACCCACGGGTACCAATTTGTGGTTTTGATACAAGATTGGATACAAGAGATGAACTAGGATTTTGAGAGAAGATGGTGCTGGTGAAGATGTTGATGGAGATTGACCCCCTCCCGATGAGAGGATCGTTGGTGATGACGATGGTGATGATTTCCCCCTCCCGGAGGGAAGTTTCCCCGGCAGAACAGCTCTGCCGGAGCTCTAGATTGGTTCCGCCAAGGTTCCGCCTCGTGGCGGTGGAGTTTCGTCCCATAAGCTTGCCCACGATTTTTTCCAGGGTAAAAGCCTTCATATAGCAGAAGATGGACACCGGGGGGCCACCAGGGGGCCCAGGAGACAGGGGGCGCGCCCCCCCTTACTAGGCGCGCCCCCACCCTCCTGGCCAGGGTGTGGGCCCCTTGAGGTATTTCTTTCGCTCAATAATTCTTATATATTCCAAAAACAGGTTTCGTGGAGTTTCAGGACTTTTGGAGCCGTGCAGAATAGGTTTCCAATATTTGCTCCTTTTCCAGCCAGAATTTCAGCTGCCGGCATTCCCCCTCTTCATGGTAAACCTTGTAAAATAAGAGAGAATAGCCATAAGTATTGATATATAATGTGTAATAACAGCCCATAATGCAATAAATATTGAACTAAAAGCATGATGCAAAATGGACGTATCAACTCCCCCAAGCTTAGACCTCGCTTGTCCTCAAGCGGAAGCCGATATCGAAAAATATGTCCACATGTTTAGAGATAGAGGTGTCGATAAAAATAAAATACGGACATGAAGGCATCATGATCATTCTTATAACAGCAACATATATAGATTTTATCATATGATTTCTTATGCTCAAGTAACAATCAATTCACAATGTCAAGTATGGTTCAAAAACTTCATTGAGAACTAACAAACTATAATCTCAGTCATTGAAGCAATTGCAATTTATCATAACATCAGAAAGAGTCATCAATTGAGATTTTCAGCAAGCTCACATACTCAACTATCTTGTAGTCTTCTACAATTGCTAACACTCACGCAATACTTGTGGTTATGGAGTTTCAGCCAGACACTGAGAAAGATATGGGCTTATTGTGTCGCCTCCCAACGTATTCACCTTTAGGTGATGTCAACAATAATAACCCATGCTAACTTACATTCAATTGGATATATATATCATGATCTTTCAAACACGAGGAGCTTGCCAAAGGATAAAATGAAAAAGGGAAAGGTGAAGATCACCTTGACTCAAGCATAAAGCAAAAACATAAAATAAAAGATAGGCCTTTCGCAGAGGGAAGCAGAGGTTGTCATGCGCTTTTATGGGTTGGACGCACAAAATCTTAATGCAAAAGAACGTCACTTTATATTGCCCCTTGTATGTGGACCTTTATTATGCAGTCCGTCGCTTTTATTGCTTCCACAACAAGATCGTATAAAGCTTATTTTCTCTGCACTAATAAGTCATGCATATTTAGAGAGCAATTTTTATTGCTTGCACCGATGACAACTTACTTGAAGGATCTTACTCAATCCATAGGTAGGTATGGTGGACTCTCATGGCAAAAACTGGGTTCAAGGATATTTGGAAGCACAAGTAGTATCTCTACTTGGTGCAAGGAATTTGGCTAGCATGAGGGGGAAAGGCAAGCACAACATGTTTGGAAGGTCAATGACAATATACTTTAACTGAGATGTGAGAAAACATAAACCATTACGTTGTCTTCCTTGTCCAACGTCAACTCTTTTAGCATGTCATACTTAATGAGTGCTCCCAATCATGAAAGGTGTCCAAGATAATATATTTATATGTGAACCTCTCTTTCCTTATCACTTCCTATTAATTGCAACAATGACCAAAACTATGTTTATCAACTCTCAACAACTTTTATGCCTCATACTTTCTATGTGTGAAGACATCACTAACCATAATATCAATATGAACTCTTTTATTCTTTCTACTTTCTCAAGATCATAGCAAGATAGCAAAGCCCTTGACTCAACACTAATCTTTATTATAGATAGCTCACGGACTCAATTACATAAAGAGATCACAAGGCAAAACTCAAAACTACTTGATATCAAAACTTCAATCTACTAGATCAAGATACTACTAAAAGGATCGAACTAAATAAAACGGTAAAGATAGGAGTGTGATGATGATACGATACCGGGGCACCTCCCCCAAGCTTGGCAGTTTGCCAAGGGGAGTGCCCATACCCATGTAATTATGTCCTTGGAGGTGAAGGAGGTGGTGATGATGATGGTGGATAATCGCACATCGAGCGTAAAAGCTCCTCCAGCTTGCGGACAATGCCCTTGAGTCCGGTGATATAATCCTTCAGCAAAATATTCTCCTCTGTGAGATGCTTATTCTGTATGCGAGCTAACTCAATCATCTTGAAAGCTTCGATCTCAGTTGGAGTAAAGAGGTTAGGTAAGGGTTGAAGGATGTCTTCTTCTTTCACTGCCGGAGCTTGAACCTCCATGGCCTTCTTGATCCCTTCATCCTTGTTAACCCCTTCCGGTTCTTCTCTTTTCAGCTCTATCTTCAATAGCCAAGCATCCTTGTCTTCATTATTGGAAGAGGGTGACGTCATGGCGCTCTAGATCTGCAACAGAAACAGCTCGAAACGAAAACAGAGGATATTTGCGTGATACGGTGGTCAAAACCTTCGGGAGTATATATAATGAATTTTTATCGACCAAAATACGTAATGTGTAAGAAAACGGAGTCCGGGAGGCACACGAGGTGTCCACGAGACAGGGGGCGCGCCCAATAAGGGTGGGCGCGCCCTCCACTCTCGTGGGGGCCTCGTGTCCCTTTCGGACTACTTCTTTCTTCCTAAAATTCTTAAATATTCCAAAACAGATAAAAATTGCCATTGGAGTTGTTTTGGAGTCGGTTTACTTACCGTACCACATACCTATTCCTTTTCGGAGTCTGGAACGTTCTGGAAAGTGTCCCTTATGTATTCCTTCGGGGTTATGGTTTCAATAATATTAGTTTCAACATTGATAGGATTACCTGAAATATAATGTTCAATTCTTTGACCGTTCACCACCCTCGGACTTGTGCCTTCGAAGTTGTTGATTTTTATAGCACCAGAACGATAGACCTCCTCGATAACGTAGGGACCTTCCCATTTAGAGAGAAGTTTTCCTGCAAAAAATCTTAAACGAGAGTTGAATAATAACACATAATCACCTACGTTAAACTCACGCTTTTGTATCCTTTTGTCATGCCAGCCTTTGACTTTTTCTTTGAATAGCTTGGCATTTTCATAGGCTTGGGTTCTCCATTCATCAAGTGAGCTAATATCAAACAACCTCTTTTCACCGGCAAGTTTGAAGTCATAATTGAGCTCTTTAATAGCCCAATATGCTTTATGTTCAAGTTCTAGAGGTAAATGACAAGCTTTTCCATAAACCATCTTATATGGAGACATACCCATAGGATTTTTGTATGCAGTTCTGTAGGCCCATAATGCATCATCAAGTTTCTTGGACCAATTCTTTCTAGATCTATTGACAGTCTTTTGCAAAATTAATTTGAGCTCCCTATTGCTCAATTCTACTTGACCACTAGACTGAGGATGATAAGGAGATGCAATTCTATGGTTAACATCATACTTAGCAAGCATTTTACGGAAAGCACCATGAATAAAATGTGAACCACCATCAGTCATAAGATATCTAGGGACTCCAAACCTCAGAAAAATAACTTCTTTAAGCATTTTAATAGAAGTGTTATGATCAGCACTACTAGTTGGAATAGCTTCTACCCACTTAGTAACGTAATCAACAACAACTAAGATATGTGTATAACCATTAGAGGCAGGAAAAGGTCCCATATAATCAAAACCCCAAACATCAAATGGTTCAATAACAAGAGAATAATTCATAGGCATTTCTTGACGTCTACTAATATTACCAATTCTTTAACATTCATCACAAGATAAGACAAACTTACGAGCATCTTTGAAGAGAGTAGGCCAACAAAAATCGGATTGCAGTACCTTATGTGCAGTTCTATCTCCAGCGTGGTGTCCTCCATAGGATTCAGAGTGACACTTGCGTAGGATCTGTTCCTGTTCATGCTCAGGCACACAACGTCTAATAACACCATCTACTCCTTCTTTATAAAGGTGTGGATCATCCCAGAAGTAATGTCTTAAATCATAAAAGAACTTTTTCTTTTGCTGGTATGTGAAACTGGGCGGTATAAATTTAGCAACAATGTAATTAGCATAATCAGCATACCAAGGAGCAGTACGAGAAGCATTAATGACCGCTAATTGTTCATCAGGAAAGCTATCATCAATAGGCAGTGGGTCATCAAGAACATTCACTAACCTAGACAAGTTGTCTGCAACGGGGTTCTCAGCTCCCTTTCTATCAATAATATGTAAATCAAATTCTTGGAGCAAGAGAACCCATCTAATGAGTCTAGGCTTGGCATCTTTCTTTTCCATAAGATATTTAATAGCAGCATGATCAGTGTGAATAGTAACTTTGGAATCAACAATATAAGGTCTAAACTTATCACATGCAAACACAACTGCTAAGAATTCTTTTTCAGTAGTAGCATAATTTCTCTGGGCAGTATCAAGAGTCTTACTAGCATACTGGATAACATTCAATTTCTTATCAACTCTTTGCCCTAGAACAGCACCTACAGCATAATCACTAGCATCACACATAATTTCAAAAGGTAAATTCCAATCAGGTGGCTGAACAATAGGTGCAGTGATCAAAGCTTTCTTAAGTATTTCAAAAGCTTCTACACAATCATCATCAAAGACAAAAGGAACATCTTTTTGCAATAAATTAGTCAGAGGCCTAGAGATTTTAGAAAAGTCCTTAATGAACCTCCTATAAAAACCGGCATGACCAAGGGAACTTCTTATACCTTTTATGTCCTTGGGACATGGCATCTTTTCAATAGCATCAACTTTAGCTTTATCAACTTCAATACCTCTCTCGAAAATCTTGTGCCCCAAGACAATGCCTTCATTGACCATAAAGTGACACTTTTCCCAATTCAGGACGAGACTAGTGTCTTCGCATCTCTGCAAAACTCGATCAAGGTTGCTCAAGCAATCATCAAAAGAGGATCCATAAACGGAGAAATCATCCATGAATACCTCACAAATCTTTTCACAAAAATCAGAGAATATAGCCATCATGCATTTTTGAAAGGTAGCAGGTGCATTACATAAACCAAAAGGCATACGTCTATAAGCAAAAGTACCGAAAGGGCAAGTAAAAGTAGTTTTTGATTGATCCCCTGCTGACATAGGTATCTGAGAGAAACCAGAATAGCCATCTAGAAAGCAAAAATGTGTGTGTTTCGATAGTCTTTCTAGCATTTGATCAATAAAAGGTAAAGGGTAATGATCTTTCTTAGTAGCTTTATTTAATTTACGGAAATCAATTACCATCCTATAACCTGTAATAATTCTTTAAGGGATCAATTCATCTTTATCATTAGGAACAACAGTAATACCTCCCTTCTTAGGAACGCAATGGACGGGGCTTACCCATTCACTATCAGCAACGGGATAAATTATACCTGCCTCAAGGAGCTTTAGTATCTCCTTTCTTACCACTTCTTTCATCTTAGGATTTAATCGTCGTTGATGATCTCTAACTGGTTTGGCATCTTTCTCCAATTTAATTTTGTGTTGGCATAGAGTGGGACTAATCCCCTTAAGATCATCCAGAGTATATCCAATAGCAGCACGGTGCTTCTTCAGAGTTTTTAATAATCTTTCTTCTTCCTGCTCTGAAAGGTTAGCACTAATAATAATAGGATATATTTTCTTTTCATCAAGATAAGCATACTTAAGATTATCAGGTAATGGTTTGAGTTCAAACACGGGATCACCCTTGGGTGGAGGGGGATCCCCAAGAATTTCAACGGGAAGGTTGTGTTTCAGCATAGGTTCCTGTTTAAGGAACACTTCATCTATTTCCCTTCTTTCATTCATAAACATATCATTTTCGTGGTCTAGCAAATATTGTTCTAAAGGATCAGTTAGAGGTACGGCAATAGAAGCAAGACCAATAATTTCATCCTTACTGGGTGATTCCCTAGTAACATCAATATCTTCCAATTCAGCGGGTCCAATGTCATGTATAATTTCTTTATATAAGTCATAGGGTATTGCACTAGCACTAGCACCCATATCACATAAGCCATGATAACAGTGATCTCCTATTTTAACAGAAATGACAGGCATGCCTACAACAGGTCTATGTATCTTAGTATCGGGTTTAGCAATATTAGCAGCTTCCTCACGTAAATAAATAACATGCCCATCTAAATCATCATCCAATAGATCTTTAACCATAGCAATACTAGGTTCAACATTGATTTTCTCAGGAGGTGTATAAGTCCTAGTATTACTCTTACGAACAACAGTCGAAGTTTTAGCATGATCCTTTATCCTAACAGGAAAAGGAGGTTTCTCAACATAAGTAGTAGGAACAATAGGATCACTATAAGTAACAATCTTTTCTTCAACTGTAATAGGTGCAACTACTTTTACTTCAACGGGAGGATTATATTTAAACCACTTCTCCTTAGGGAGATCAACGTGAGTAGCAAAAGATTCACAGAAAGAAGCTACTATCTCAGAGTCAAGTCCATATTTAGCGCTAAATCCACGAAAAGCATCGGTATCCATAAAAGATTTAACACAATCAAACTTAGGTGTCATACCTGACTCCTTACCATCGCCGGAACCCCAATCTTCAGAGTTGCGTTTAATTCTTTCCAATAAGTCCCATTTGAAATCAATAGTCTTCAGCATATAAGAACCAGCACAAGAAGTATCGAGCATGTTGCGATTATTGAGAGAAAGCCGAGCATAAAAAATTTAAATAATCATTTCCTGGGAGAGCTCATGATTGGGGCATGAATATAACATTGATTTAAGCCTCCCCCAAGCTTGAGTGATGCTTTCTCCTTCGCGAGGCCAGAAATTATATATGTAATTACGATCACGATGAACAAGATGCATAGGATAGAACTTCTGGTGAAATTCCAACTTCAATCGTTTATAGTTCCAAGATCCCGTATCATCACATAGCCTATACCATGTCAATGCATCTCCCTTCAAAGATAAAGGGAAGACCTTCCTTTTGACAACATCATCGGGAATACCTGCAAGCTTAAATAATCCACAGACTTCATCCACAAAGATAAGGTGTAAATCGGATGCAATGTTCCATCTCCTGCAAATGGATTAGCTAGCAGTTTCTCTATCATACCCGAAGGAATCTCAAAGTAAATATTTTCATAAAGTTCAGTAGGTTGAGGAGAAACTCTTTGCTCTTCTGGTCGGGGTGAAGATACCCCGAACAAGCCCCTCAAAGGATTAGTTTCCATAGTGACAAGTAACAGAAAATTTCAGCACACTATATAAATGTTTCCTTACCAAGTTCCACTCACCAAAAGCGCTACACTCCCCGGCAACGGCGCCAGAAAAGAGTCTTGATGACCCACAAGTGTAGGGGATCTATCGTAGTCCTTTCGATAAGTAAGAGTGTCGAACCCAACGAGGAGCAGAAGGAAATGATAAGCGGTTTTCAGTAAGGTTTTCTCTGCAAGCACTGAAATTGTAGGTAATAGATAGTTTTGTGATAAGATAAATTGTAACGAGTAACAAGCAATGAAAGTAAATAAAGTGCAGCAAGGTGGCCCAATCCTTTATGTAGCAAAGGATAAGCCTGGACAATTTCTAATAATGACAAAGGAGCTCCCGAGGACACATGGGAATTATCGTCAAGCTAGTTTTCATCACGTTCATATGATTCGCGTTCGGTACTTTGATAATTTGATATGTGGGTGGACCGGTGCTTGGGTACTGCCCTTACTTGGACAAGCATCCCACTTATGATTAACCCCTATTGCAAGCGTCCGCAACTACAAAAGAAGTATTAAGGTAAACCTAACCACAGCATTAAACGTATGGATCCAAATCAGCCCCTAACGAAGCAACGCATAAACTAGGGTTTAAGCTTCTGTCACTCTAGCAACCCATCATCTACTTATTACTTCCCAATGCCTTCCTCTAGGCCCAAATAATGGTGAAGTGTCATGTAGTCGACGTTCACATAACACCACTAGAAGAAAAAGACAACATACATCTCATCAAAATATCGAACGAATACCAAATTCACATGACTACTAATAGCAAGACTTCACCCATGTCCTCAGGAACAAATGTAACTACTCACAAAGCATATTCATGTTCATGATCAGAGGAGTATTAATATGCATTAAGGATCTGAACATATGATCTTCCACCAAATAAACCAACTAGCATCAACTACAAGGAGTAATCAACACTACTAGCAACCCACACGTACCAATTTGTGGTTTTGATACAAGATTGGATACAAGAGATGAACTAGGGTTTTGAGAGGAGATGGTGATGGTGAAGATGTTGATGGATATTGACCCCCTCCCGATGAGAGGATCGTTGGTGATGACAATGGTGATGATTTCCCCCTCCCGGAGGGAAGTTTCCCCGGCAGAACAGCTCTGCCGAAGCTCTAGATTTGTTCCGCCAAGGTTCCGCCTCGTGGCGGTGGAGTATCGTCCCGTAAGCTTGCCCACGATTTTTTCCAGGGTAAAAGCCTTCATATAGCAGAAGATGGACACCGGGGGGCCACCAGGGGGCCCAGGAGACAGGGGGCGCGCCCAGTAAGGGGGGGGCGCCCCCCACCCTCCTGGCCAGGGTGTGGGCCCCCTGAGGTATTTCTTCTGCTCAATAATTCTTATATATTCCAAAAACAGGTTTCGTGGAGTTTCAGGACTTTTGGAGCTGTGCAGAATAGGTTTCCAATATTTGCTCCTTTTCCAGCCAGAATTCCAGCTGCCGGCATTCCCCCTCTTCATGGTAAACCTTGTAAAATAAGAGAGAATAGCCATAAGTATTGATATATAATGTGTAATAACAGCCAATAATGCAATAAATATTGATCTAAAAGCATGATGCAAAATGGACGTATCAGGTGCTGCCCTAGTCACCCCGCGCGTCGACTTGCAACCCGGTCCCCGGCTTCCACGTCTACCCGCAGGCCTCCCGCCTCTTCGGGGAGTGCTCACCCGACGTGAGCGTGGTCGCGCCTTCCACGCCTGCGCCAACGCCCATCGACCTCAACGCCACCCCGGTGGTTGGTGGCTCGTCGTCCGGCGGCACGAGGAAACGCGCGCGGCAGACGCTGACCGGCGGGCTCCCAGACACCCGTAACCCTTTAGAGGGAATGCCGGCCGCCGTCGATGAGGACTTCATGCAAAACCTCATCTTCGAGGGCGGTGCGCCAGGCGCTGGCTACGATCCCGACGAGACACAAAGCCAGGACGGCCGCGGGGCATTCACGCTGGACCGACGGGCTCCCAAACACCCGTAACCCTTTCGAGGGAATGCCGGCCGCCGTTGATGAGGACTTCATGCAAAACCTCATCTTCGAGGGCGGTGCGCCAGGCGCTGGCTACGATCCCGACGAGACACAAAGCCAGACGGCCGCGGGGCGTTCACGCCGGCCGCTGGCTATGATCCCGACCAGGCGGCCTTCATGCGTGATCAGGTCGGCGTCGACCTGGATGGCTTCCCCCTCGACCACGAGTTCCCGGACGACTACGGGCTAGAGGAAGAGGACGAGTGCGACATCGACGTGGAGCCTTTGTTCGAGGACGAGCTCGCCAACCAAGCTGCCGGTCCTAAGCCCAAGCGCAAGAGCAAGCGTACGAAGGCGTACACGGCGGCCGAAGACAAGCTTCTTTGCGAGTGTTGGCGCGACATTGGACAAGACCCGAAGACGGGCGCCGAGCAAAAGCATTCGACCTTTTGGACTCGTGTGCACCGAGATTTCCATGTGACACCCCGATAGTTAAGCTACAGTAAACACCTGTTAATGATGCTAGGTCATCATAATTAAAATTTTGCTAAACCGCACTTGCTTCAAAGTAAGTTCAAATACAAATCCAAATAACAAGTCAAATTATAGTTTCATAAAAAAAATTAAAAATGTTCATTGGGTTGCAAATATTCACTAACTAATTTCCATGAATGATCCAACATCATTTGACTCACCAATTCATCCCTAATAAAATATAAAGTGGTCCTAAAACAAAACAAAATAAATAACCTTTTCAAAATAAACAAATGGTTATATATTTACAAATGACCCCAAACTTTTGGTGCCTTTTTAAAAGTATTGCATTTGATTTATGTGCCAAGTTTGAATGTGAACAAAAGTCATTTACTATAAGAAATATAAAACAGTCTAAAAAAAAGCAAATGGACCACTATGCAGTATAGGCCCAGTGCTATAGTAACACTACGCAGCCCACCTCCGGCCTCTCCTGCTTCACGTACAGGAGGAAGGCCGAGGCACAGGCGCCATGGCACTACGCTCGCGCGTACACGCCGTCCACGTCTGGATTGCCTCGTGTCGATCATCCGAGCGCTCCTGGAGGTGTATAAGTGTTACCCCGACCTCGTTGACGAACCCTAGCCCCGAAATTCCCCTCTCCAACTCGCGCTTCTCCTCTGAACCTCGTGTCCGAGCTGTCATCGACGCGCTGTCGCTGTCCCCGCGGCCACTGGCCTCACCGGCGACCGGGAGGTCGTACAGGGACTTCCTCGCGTCGACTCTGTCATCCCAGTACATCCGTTGAACCGGATCCGCACCAAACGCGTGGATCGAGCCATCTTCCCCGCCACGGCCGCCGCCATTCATCGTCAGATTTGCCGCCTCCCGAGCTCCCCCGACCTCCCTACCTCATCCACGAGCATCGAGGTGAGCCCCTCAGTCGATTCCCTCGCTTATCCCTTCGAATCGTACAGTTTGCCGCCGCTCCCGTGCCCGTCAGTGGTCGCCATAGTCGAAGCTCTGCTCCCGGCGCGCTCACCGCCCATGGCCGCACTCCCGCCGCGTCCTAGCCGCCCTGGGTCACTCCTTGGCCACGCCCTGCCCCCGTTCCTCACGCGCCGCCCGCGCCTTGCCTTCCCCGGGGCTGCGCTCACTGCGCGCCGCGTCTGCCCACTTGCCCGCAGCCGCAGGCTGCTGTTCCGGCCGCGCGCGCACACTTGTTGCCTTCTACTTTTACCGTTGCATAGCTACTGCCCTTACCTGCTCCTGCCGCTACTGCTGCTTGCTATGCTGGCTGCTGCCTGGCCATGGCCATGTGTGGCGTGTCCAGTGTGTGTGCGCCGTGTGTGGCCGGCTGTGCCACGGCTGTGTGCCTCTGGCCGGCCCTGTGTAGTTGTGTGTGTGTGTGTGTGTGTGTGTGTGTGTGTGCAGCGTGTGTGTGTGCGGCCATGTGTGTGTGGCTGGCTGCGTCTCTGGATGAGACCGGCCCTATTTAGGTTAGTAGTTAATCAGTAGTTAGGCTAATTAGTGGTTAGGTGTAGTCTGTAGTGTATATGACATTTGGACCCTACTGTTAGATAAAATATAAATTAGATTAAAAATGTCTAAGCCTATGATATGTGGGTCACACCTCCCTTTTTGACTAGTCAAATTGACTTGGTCAACTCTAATTAAAAGTAATTTAGAAAATATAGAATATTGTTAAAAAATCATATAAAATAATTCGTAACTTGAATGGAAATGTTTTGTACATGAAAGTTGCTCAGAACGGCGAGACGAATCCGAACACGCTGTCCGTTCGTTCACCACACGTCCCTAGCATAGCGAGCATGCAACAATCCACCTCCGGTTCGTTTGTCTGAAAACGTGAAACACCGGGAATACTTTCCCGGATGTTTGCCCCCTGTGCCGGTATCACCTAGTACTGCGTTAGGTCACCTCTAGCACCGCGTATTGTCATGTTATGCTTTGTGATGCTTTGTTTGCTCTGTTATTTATTGTGTTCCCCCTCTGTTACTTCTTTCCGATAGACTCTGAGACCGGTGCCGATGTCCGTGTGTTCGACTACACCGAAGATGACCCCTCCTTCTTGCCAGAGCAACCAGGCAAGCCCCCCTTGGTCACCAGATATCGCCTATTCCGTTCTACTGCTTGCATTAGAGTACTGCTTGCATTAGAGTAGTGTAGCATGTTAATGCTTTCGGTTAATCCTATTCTGATGCATAGCCTGTCATTGTTGCTACAGTTGTTACCCTTACCTGCTATCCTACTGGTTAGTATAGCATGCTAGTGTTCCATCAGTGGCCCTACACTCTTGTCCATCTGCCATGCTATACTACTGGGCCGTGATCACTTCGGGAAGTGATCACGGGCATATGCTATATACTCTATACTGTTACATTACTTATGATACTGTTCGGAGATGGGGGCTGAAGGGGCAGGTGGCTCCATCCCGGTAGAGGTGGGCCTGGGTTCCCGACGGCCCCCGGCTGTTACTTTGTGGCGGAGCGACAGGGCAGGTTGAGACTACCTAGGTGAGAGGTGGGCCTGGCCCTGGTCGGCGTCCGCGGTTACTTCAAAATAACACGCTTAACGAGTTCTTGGTATTTGATCTAAGTCTGGCCATTTGGTCTGTACGCACTAACCAACTATGCGGGAACAGTTATGGGCACTCGACGCCGTGGTATCAGCCGAAGCCTTCGTGACATCAGCGACGGAGCAGCGAGCGCCGGATTGGACTGGAACGCCTGCTAGGCTAGGTCTGCTTCCGGCCGCCCTCGCAACGTGCAGGTGTGCAATGGGCGATGGGCCCAGACCCCTGCACCATAGGATTTAGACCGGCGTGCTAACCTCTCTGTTGTGCCTAGGTGGGGCTACGACGTGTTGATCTTCCGAGGCCGGGCATGACCCAGGAAAGTGTGTCCGGCCAAAAGGGATCAAGCGTGTTGGGTTATGTGGTGCACCCCTGCAGGAAAGTTTATCTATTCGAATAGTCGTGTCCCTCGGTAAAAGGACGACCCGGAGTTGTACCTTGACCTTATGACAACTAGAACCGGATACTTAATAAAACACACCCTTCCAAGTGCCAGATATAACCCGGTGATCGCTCTCTAACAGGGCGACGAGGAGGGGATCGCCGGGTAGGATTATGCTATGCGATGCTACTTGGTGAACTTACCATCTATTCTATTCTACATGCTGCAAGATGGAGGTGGCCTGAAGCGTAGTCTTCGACAGGATTAGCTATCCCCCTCTTATTCTGGCATTCTGCAGTTCAGTCCACCGATATGCCCCTTTACACATATACCCATGCATATGTAGTGTAGCTCCTTGCTTGCGAGTACTTTGGATGAGTACTCACGGTTGCTTTTCTCCCTCTTTTCCCCTTTTCCTTTCTACCTGGTTGTCGCAACCAGATGCCGGAGCCCAGGAGCTAGACGCCACCGTCGACGACGACTCCTACTACACCGGAGGTGGCTACTACTACGTGCAGCCCGCTGACGATGACCAGGAGTAATTTAGGAGGATCCCAGGCAGGAGGTCTGCGCCTCTTTCGATCTGTATCCCAGTTTGTGCTAGCCTTCTTACGGCAAACTTGTTTAACTTATGTCTGTACTCAGATATTGTTGCTTTCGCTGACTCGTCTATGATCGAGCACTTGTATTTGAGCCCTCGAGGCCCCTGGCTTGTATTATGATGCTTGTATGACTTATTTATGTTGTAGAGTTGTGTTGTGATATCTTCCCGTGAGTCCCTAATCTTGATCGTACACATTTGCGTGCATGATTAGTGTACGATTGAATCGACTCCGTCACAAGTTGGTATCAGAGCCGATTGCCTGTAGGAATCCCCTTCCCAACTCCTTGGCCGAAGTCGAGTCTACACATTACAAAAACTTTTTACTAACATGGTTGTGTGTCTTACGGGCCCACGTCGCCATTTGGGTGCTATTAGGATCTTTTACTTCTCGATCTATACTCTGGGACTCTGATCTCTCTTCTATTCGGGTTAAATGATTTTTCTAAAATCTAACATTAGGATCTCGTGATCAAATTCACCCGAGGAGCCCCTCACTCCAGATGACCGCTTGCTGCACCAGAAGATTCCAAAGATATTCTCTGAAGTTCTCTCGAGACTTTGTGCCCGTTGCTTTTGCAATCCCCTACCACTGTTGTATCCTTATGGATAGCCTTATATCCTTGTCGTCCCTACCTTCATCCCGAGTTGCTCTTGTTATTACAAGATACCCTGGAATATTTCCTATATCCCGAAAATCCATTTTTGCTTACTGCCTTGCATTTCTTGCCCCATGAATACCCCTACGGATAATTCCTCGCACTTATCGAGTATCCGTTCTTCCCCCATTGTTAATATGAATCACAAGATACATTGAAATACTATCCGATCTTTCGGAAATCCTCTGCCCGTTATTGCTCGGCAAATACTTGTCTGCTTGCGTTATGGATGTGTTCCATATGTCTAGCAATATTCATAGTATCCTTTGTCATTATCATTTTGAGTCCGTTGATTCAATTTGTTGTGAATGCTCGCAATCCTCAATCAGATCCTAGAATTCATTCTTCCGGCTCAGACGTCATTTGAAACGTGAGCTGGTTCTCGCCAATCAAATTGTCGTCGATTGTGCCCCTATGTCTATTGAACTTATCCATCCTTGATCAGAGCGTCTGTTTCTGATCCTTCGCTTTGTAAATCATAATTCCTTTGCAATTGAGCTCTAAGTTACTTAGTTGTTTCTTTAATCCAAGGTCTTTGCATTGATTCTTCCTCTGGTTGTGTGCCGATACTCACATCAGATCCTTTATGGACCATCAGAACCTTGTTGGATTTTATCCGACAATGTCCTTCATATTCAATCACTTTGGAAGTTCTTTCCCTGATACATAATGCCTTTGGTAAATCCTATTCCTTGATTTGGCCAACCATGCTCTGCTTTCGAGCTGGTGATATTTACTATTGAAGCTTGTGGTATATGTTTCCATGATGCCCCGATGGGTTGAACCTATGCCTTCCATAATATGTGTGAACTCGAAAGTTTTCATGAGTCATACTCTTCTGGTATTTTGCCAGATAAAGTTTTCAACACTGCAACTTCATCAAAAGCGAGAAGTGAATGAAAGGTTATGCATTGAAGAAGTGGGAGTCGACCTTGAACTTTGCGTTCATGCCCATGGACACGATGTAGATCTTATCATGGAAGCTTCTCGCAAAATAGTTACCCCCTTGTTATAAGTGCTTGTATCTGTGGTTTGATCATTTACAAATGTGGTTCTGACCATATTGTTCCCCTTTGAATAAATTTCTCAGACAAGTTAAAACACTTGTCTTCTGCAGAGCAATACCCCAGTCCAACCTCTACTTTGATCTGTCGTCGAGTATTACCCCTTGGTATCTCGAGATTATCACGGAACTGCATAACTTCTTATGAGCTCTTCATCAAGTACTACATTCTCACTGATTCCATTTTTTTCACGGGCTCTGAGTTATTAAACACTCAAAGACACCAATAACTGAACCGAGTCCGCACTGCGGTTCAACAACTCTTAGTAATCTTCTTTACATACGAGTTTTGTACCCGATCACGTCATTCCTAGCCTGTTTGTCTATATCATTATCGTGCTAAATTTTAACTGTGCTACATGGTCCTTCTTCCCGGAGCACAATTTTTGACGATGAGCTAAGCTTACATCGATCTTCCTCATCATATCATTTCGCTTTGGACAACAAGCTTTGTTTGGAGTCTGTGTCGTACCCTTGGTTCCATTAACCTGTCGCTTCATCATTCATTTGACTTGATGTCATCGCCGATCGATTACATCTTCATGAAATCTCTCGACATATGTGTCGTGATCATCATCAACATTCTGAGCTCTTCCAGGATATCAATTTAATTCATGATGAGAAATACCATCCTTGCCTCGATGATTTGTGTTATCATCGACCACTTTATTGTCTTCCCTCCAACACAAACTTGCTCGTGTTTTGTGTTATACCTTGAGATCCGTGCTATCCAGCAATTATTCTTCTTTACCTTGCAGTATTACCATCTTTTATGTCAAGAATGTCGTGAGAATTTCACCACCTCTTATGACATCTTGATACAGGATACTTCTTGCCATATCCATTCATTCCTTGGTCCCTGTGTTGTTCCTAACCGGAAAACTGACAATTGAACTATGGTGTGCGACTTCAAAACTTCTAGAAACCCTATTGCTTTGAAGTTAATGGTCGATATTTCATCCTTAAACCATTGGTTACCAAATCACCATTCTAACATTGATCATGCTACCTAAGCCCATATTCCGGGTGCGCCTTTCAACCAATGTTTAACTGTGTATGTTTTCCTCGAGCATACATCATTATATCATTTGATTTGACTAATGTTATCTCCTTGTTCACATAATTGTGGAAACCCATCTTTTGGAAGTCTCGATGAATTGTCGCTGAGTTCATCAGCTACCTCCTTATCCCTTCATTGGTTTAATGATGAACTCTTGTTTCGGAACTCGCTTCCATAGTTCATTTCCCGAGAATCTTACAATGTCATCCCGTCAATTTTTGTTGCACCTTTTCTTCTCAGACATCCTGAGTCTGAGGTATCTTGACTCCAATCAGATCCGAATCTCGGTCAGATATGACGGTTGGAACATATTTCCATGAGATATAACATTGGTCTTTATATGACCCGGTAAGGTGATGTCATGCCTAGCACACCTGGCCGAAGGACCTATTGTTATAGTTCCATTTTGGCAAGGTTAACCATTCTTCCATGAGGAAATTGTAAGACTTATTCTATGAGTTGTTCCTGATGGATCCTTTGTGTATCCAAAGTTTGACCTTTGCTTGAAGACCATGTCAATGCTATCTCGAAGCATGTCTATGGTACTCCAATTTTCAACAAGAACATTTGAAGCCCAATGCTAAATGTTTCCTGCTCAACTATCCAAACACCGCTGTATGGGTAAAGTCATGAAATTTCTCTCACCTTACCTAAAGAGTTTTCTACGTTATATCCTGTCATGGGTATCATTCTCTGCTTGTCCTTGGGAAGGATATACCCTTGAAATATGTGTTTAAACACATTTTCCTTTCCATTGTTCGGTTTAATTTGATAATCTTGTTTTCCTTTCCATTGCTTGGTTTAACCTTTCTTGTGATCTATATGATCTAAGCAGTAATATTCTCCTGCTTATGTAAACCCCTCGGTGTACAATTCAGTCAGTAAGACCCTGTTACTATTGTTGATGACATTCCGGTAGCCATCGATGGACGAGAACCTTGCCTATGGGTCCGCCTCGTTCAACGAGCAGGAAGATGGTTCTCTTCGTCCCTCGCCCTTGGTACCGACGTTGCCGACATAATTGATAGGCTATCCTCTGACATGCCTTGTTATCATGACTGTGCAAATATCACCGCCTTTCTACTTTTAACCCACATGGTGGGCCCATAACCCACAGTTCCACATGATCGAAACCTGACTCTCCTGTACACCGCCCTGTTCCCGAGGTTGTTCCTCGCGCGTGGCCTCGTATGTAATTCATGAGCCACCGTCAATTCTGGTATCAGACACAATACTTATTCTCGTTGCTCTGGAACCCTTTCACCTTCTGATTAGGCATCGAACGATTGCCTATCCGTTTGAAACTTCTCATAGTACCTTCTTACCTTGCTCTCGATATCTTCTTAAGTTTCAATTCAAGAGATACTTATGCTTCTTCCCCCGAGTTAACCGTCTGATGCTCGATCTTGTTAGAACCCGTCCTTATAGAGTTTTCCCTTCTTACCCTTTCGTAAGTATGATGGAATTCCCGAAGAAAGGATGACGACTTCATCATGATGACCTGAAGCAGAGAAATGAAGACATGAACATAAAGGATCTACTCCTTCAAGGAGAGCAACCAAGAACGAGAAGAATCGTTCGAATTTCGTAACCTAGTGTTTCTCCCTTACTCCCCCTCTTAAATCTTGGGACGAGATTTCTTGTAGTGGAGGAGATTTGTGACACCCCGATAGTTAAGCTACAGTAAACACCTGTTAATGATGCTAGGTCATCATAATTAAAATTTTGCTAAACCACACTTGCTTCAAAGTAAGTTCAAATACAAATCCAAATAACAAGTCAAATTATAGTTTCATAAAAAAATTTAAAAATGTTCATTGGGTTGCAAATATTCACTAACTAATTTCCATGAATGATCCAACATCATTTGACTCACCAATTCATCCCTAATAAAATATAAAGTGGTCCTAAAACAAAACAAAATAAATAACCTTTTCAAAATAAACAAATGGTTATATATTTACAAATGACCCCAAACTTTTGGTGTCTTTTTCAAAGTATTGCATTTGATTTATGTGCCAAGTTTGAATGTGAACAAAAGTCATTTACTATAAGAAATATAAAACAGTCTAAAAAAAGCAAATGGACCACTATGCAGTATAGGCCCAGTGCTACAGTAACACTACGTAGCCCACCTCCGGCCTCTCCTGCTTCACGTACAGGAGGAAGGCCGAGGCACATGCCCCATGGCACTGTGCTCGCGCGTACACGCCGTCCACGTCTGGATTGCCTCGTGTCGATCATCCTAGCGCTCCTGGAGGTGTATAAGTGTTACCCCGACCTCGTTGACGAACCCTAGCCCCAAAATTCCCCTCTCCAACTCGCGCTTCTCCTCTGAACCTCATGTCCGAGCTGTCATCGACGCTCCGTCGCCGTCCCCGCGGCCACTGGCCTCCTCGGCGACCGGGAGGTCGTACAGGGACTTCCTCGTCGTCGACTCCGTCATCCCAGTACATCCGTTGAACCGGATCCGCACCAAACGCGTGGATCGAGCCATCTTCCCCACCACAGCCGCCGCCGTTCGTCGTTAGATTTGCCGCCTCCCGAGCTCCCCCGACCTCCTACCTCGTCCACGAGCATCGGGGTGAGCCCCTCAGTCGATTCCCTCGCTTATCCCTTCGAATCGTACAGTTTACCGCCGCTCCCGTGCCCGTCAGTGGTCGCCATAGTCGAAGCTCTGCTCCTGGCGCGCTCACCGCCCGTGGCCGCACTCCCGCCGCATCCTAGCCGCCTTGGGTCACTCCTTGGCCACGCCCTGCCCCCGTTCCTCACGCGCCGCCCGCGCCTGCCTTCCCCGGGGCTGCGCTCGCTGCGCGCCGCGTCTGCCCACTTGCCCGCAGCCGCAGGCTGCTGTTCCCGGCCGCGCGCGCACACTTGTTGCCTTCTACTTTTACCGTTGCATAGCTACTGCCCTTACCTGCTCCTGCCGCTACTGCTGCTTGCTATGCCGGCTGCTGCCTGGCCATGGCCATGTGTGGCGTGTCCAGTGTGTGTCTGCGCGCCGTGTGTGGCCGGCTGTGCCACGGCTGTGTGCCTCTGGCCGGCCCTGTGTAGTTGTGTGTGTGTGTGTGTGTGTGTGTGTGCAGCGTGTGTGTGTGCGGCCATGTGTGTGTGGCCAGCTGCGTCTCTGGATGAGAACGGCCCTATTTAGGTTAGTAGCTAATCAGTACTTAGGCTAATTAGTGGTTAGGTGTAGTCTCTAGTGTATATGACATTTGGACCCTACTGTTAGATAAAATATAAATTAGATTAAAAATGTCTAAGCCTATGATATGTGGGTCACACCTCCCTTTTTGACTAGTCAAATTGACTTGGTCAACTCTAATTAAAAGTAATTTAGAAAATCTAGAATATTGTTAAAAAATCATATAAAATAATTCGTAACTTGAATGGAAATGTTTTGTACATGAAAGTTGCTCAGAACGGCGAGACGAATCCGAATACGCTGTCCATTCGTTCACCACACGTCCCTAGCATAGAGAACATGCAGCAATCCACCTCCGGTTCGTTTGTCTAAAAACGCGAAACACCGGGAATACTTTCCCGGATGTTTGCCCCCTTTGCCGGTATCACCTAGTACTGCGTTAGGTCACCTCTAGCACCGCATATTGTCATGTTATGCTTTGTGATGCTTTGATTGCTCTATTATTTATTGTGTTCCCCCTCCGTTACTTCTTTCCGGTAGACTCTGAGACCGGTGCCGATGTCCGTGTGTTCGACTACATCGAAGATGACCCCTCCTTCTTGCCAGAGCAACCAGGCAAGCCCCCCCTTGATCACCAGATATCGCCTATTCGGTTCTACTACTTGCATTAGAGTAGTGTAGCATGTTACTGCTTTCGGTTAATCCTATTCTGATGCATAGCCTGTCATTGTTGCTACAGTTGTTACCCTTACCTGCTATCCTACTGCTTAGTATAGGATGCTAGTGTTCCATCAGTGGCCCTACACTCTTGTCCATCTGCCATGCTATACTACTGGGCCGTGATCACTTCGGGAAGTGATCACGGGCATATGCTATATACTCTATACTGTTACATTACTTATGATACTGTTCGGAGATGGTGGCTCCATCCCGGTAGAGGTGGGCCTGGGTTCCCGACGGCCCCCGGCTGTTACTTTGTGGCGGAGCGACAGGGCAGGTTGAGACTACCTAGGTGAGAGGTGGGCCTGGCCCTGGTCGGCGTCCGCGGTTACTTCAAAATAACACGCTTAACGAGTTCTTGGTATTTGATCTGAGTCTGGCCATTTGGTCTATACGCACTAACCAACTACGCGGGAACCGTTATGGGCACTCGACGCCATGGTATCAGCCGAAGCCTTCGTGACGTCAGCGACGGAGCGGCGCGCGCCGGATTGGACTGGAACGCCTGCTAGGCTAGGTCTGCTTCCGGCCGCCCTCGCAACGTGCAGGTGTGCAATGGGCGATGGGCCCAGATCCCTGCGCCATAGGATTTAGACCGGCGTGCTGACCTCTCTGTTGTGCCTAGGTGGGGCTGCGACGTGTTGATCTTCCGAGGCCGGGCATGACCCAGGAAAGTGTGTCCGGCCAAATGGGATCAAGCGTGTTGGGTTATGTGGTGCACCCCTGCAGGGAAGTTTATCTATTCGAATAGTCGTGTCCCTCGGTAAAAGGACGACCCGGAGTTGTACCTTGACCTTATGACAACTAGAACCGGATACTTAATAAAACACACCCTTCCAAGTGCCAGATATAACCCGGTGATCGCTCTCTAACAGGGCGACGAGGAGGGGATCGCCGGGTAGGATTATGCTATGCGATGCTACTTGGTGAACTTACCATCTATTCTCTTCTACATGCTGCAAGATGGAGGTGGCCTGAAGCGTAGTCTTCGACAGGATTAGCTATCCCCCTCTTATTCTGGCATTCTGCAGTTCAGTCCACCGATATGCCCCTTTACACATATACCCATGCATATGTAGTGTAGCTCCTTGCTTGCGAGTACTTTGGATGAGTACTCACGGTTGCTTTTCTCCCTCTTTTCCCCTTTTCCTTTCTACCTGGTTGTCGCAACTAGATGCCGGAGCCCAGGAGCTAGACGCCACCGTCGACGATGACTCCTACTACACCGGAGGTGGCTACTACTACGTGCAGCCCGCTGACGACGACCAGGAGTAGTTTAGGAGGATCCCAGGCAGGAGGCCTGCGCCTCTTTCGATCTGTATCCCAGTTTGTGCTAGCCTTCTTAAGGCAAACTTGTTTAACTTATGTCTGTACTCAGATATTGTTGCTTTCGCTGACTCGTCTATGATCAAGCACTTGTATTCGAGCCCTCGAGGCCCCTGGCTTGTATTATGATGCTTGTATGACTTATTTATGTTGTAGAGTTGTGTTGTGATATCTTCCCGTGAGTCCCTGATCTTGATCGTACACATTTGCGTGCATGATTAGTGTACGATTGAATCGGGGGCGTCACAGTTCCATGAGCGCAAGAAGTTTCCACCTTACCAATTTGTGAGCACGCGCGGGTGGGTCTCCATTTCCAAGCGGTGGAGGGTGATCCAACAAGAGTGCAACAAGTTTTGCGCCACCCTTGAGAGCGTCAAGGCCCGCCCCGTGAGCGGCATCGGCATGCAAGACATGGTATGATAGCAAGCAAGCCACCCTCTTTTGTGTCATCAAGATCATCCTTTTACGTCTTCATTTGCTATCACTTGCCCATATGCTTGCATGGAAACATTTTGTAGGCATTTCAAACTTTGGAGGCATTCAAGGTTCAACACAGTGGCAAGTGCTTCAACCTCTCCCATTGCTATCGGGTCATCAAGGACGAAGAGAAGTTCAAGGCACAATATGCCGCACTCAAGGCCCGTGGGGGGAAGAAAGCCGTGGAGGATGTTGGGGAGGGCGAGCCGGCACGGCCTCGGGGGAAGACCAACTCCAGGAAGGAGGACAAGCGAGATGCCGCCACCAACGCCTTGATCGCAAGCGTGGACGGCATGATGAATAAGAAAGACTCAAGGGAGGAGGAGCGCCGGCATTTCAAGGCGGAGCAAATGGATGCTTTCATGGAGATCCAAAGGAGGAGGCTTGATCTTGACGCCGAGAAGCAAGCCAAGATGTTCGAGCTCGAGGCGGAGAAGCAAGCCAGGATGCTAGAGATCGAGGCCGCCAACGCCAAGACCAAGGCGAAAGAAGTGGCTCTTGCGAGCATGATGACCAGGGTGGAGATCATGAAGGTGGATCTCAACACCGTGTCGCCAAGGAAGAGGCCGTGGTTCCAGAAGATGCAGGCCGACATGCTCAAGTTCGCCGACGAGTGATCTATGGCGGTGAGGGCCATATTTTTTGTATGCCGGCAGGTGTGCCGGCATGACCACGGGAGCCGAGATGGCGTGGTCGAACTCAAGTCCCACCTTTTTTTGTGTGCTGGCATGTGTGCCGGCCGGCTGGCGAGTGCGCCAGCATGAACTGTGGTGATATTTTCTAAAGCCGGCATTGTATGCCGGCGCTGGCATGATGCCGGCATGAGACATGGCCGCTAGCATGACCGGCTGCGGGTCCTTTTTATTTAAAAGTTGAATGCGGGCATGAAATGGGTCGGCGCGTTGGGCGCACTGCCGACCCAAATGCAAAACTGGCCGGACGCCGGGCGGGCAGCCGACCTAAACGGACAAATGCACCGTCCGTTTGGGTCGGCCCGTTGGAGTTGCTCTTATATCCCCTACTTACTCCTTCCTTCCCGCATGTTGGGGGCAGGATTTTTTGGGATTGTACATGAGCCAAGGCGAGGGGATACCATGTGTGCAGGTCGGGTTGTGTTCGTGTTCCACGCCAAGTTTTGAGCATGCTTGTCATCTCTATCTCCATCTTCAGCAATTTCTCCGACTACAACCATACGTATCTTATACTAGTATTTCCTTTCCTTTATACGGAGCGGAGGGCACACGAGAGACGTAACTAGCAAAAAAAAATTGGAAGGGAAGAAAGAGACGTGTCTGCTCGGACCTCGAATCCATCCCATTAAAAAATGAGACCAACCCAAGGACTAACCCTCGTTGGCATTTTTTATAGAAGAAACTTCGCGAGCACCGCGCATCCGAGTCGAGACTCAAACTCGAGTGGGCTGGCAGCAACCCCAGCTGCCCAACCAACGAGTCGACGCCTTGTCCTCAATCCATCCCATTAAGGGTCCGGTCAATTTGCCATTAAATAATTAATTAATTAGTGATGGGTAACGCTTGGCAGCTAAGTGCCCTCTATGATTTACCATATGTATACTCCCACTAGTTAAATGTAGTACAACTTGATTGCAATTTCAACGGATGTGCCAACCAATCATTCACTAATAATAAAACATGCATTGCTTCTGCCCGCTCACCGTTGCGGTAGTTTTGCAAACAAGCCCTTATGTTTTCTGGTATTCAACCCGCAGTACTATTTTAAGTGGCTATTTAATAAAATGTTTTGTTTTTGCAAAAATGACCCTGTACTTTGATTTATTCAACCCGCGGTCCTTTTTTACATTGGTTAATTAGGTAAACTAGTAGAATGTCCGTGCGTTGTCACAGGCTCTTCAAAATTTATAATCAGTATGTTTCATTTATCATCCCTTCATCCTGGGGTGCTCTAATTAGAAACACAACAATCAAGTATTAGGAAATTTCACCGAACCAACAATAATGAAGAATATGATATCTATCCTACTAATAAAGGGAGGTCATATTTTTGGTCCATCATGAACTTTTGCAGAAAAGCCACTATGCCTTTTAGTTACCCACTGTGCGCTCGCACGCGAAAAAATACATCTCTAAAGTGGGGAACCAGCCAAGGCCAACAAGAACTCAAACTCCTATCCAATCTCGACTCTGTGCTCTTCCACCTCCATTGATAAAGATGGGTCGTCAAGGCTTTCCTCACGACGACCTCGAGCAGCCGCTGACATCCCTCCCCGCATCTACCTCTACCCCCTGCTGCCGCCTGCACTGTCCTTGCTCCTCGGGGGAGGGCCACAATGTCCTCTATGATGGCTACGACCAATCCACGAGGAGGCCACATTCTTCCATGGGAACCCAACCAAGCACACCACCCCCCACAACCATCCAATCCCAGCCCTAACAACGTTAAGATCTGCCATCGATCCATGAGTCAGCCTCGCCACATCCAGGTTCACTGTGAGCCTGCGACGTGTCTGTAGTCGATGTATTGACTTTGGCTATCCCCACGGCAGCACCATCGGATTCTGCTTGATTTTACCATCACTTCATCTCTCCCCAAGGCAGCGACACCACCAGGGCCGGCCATGAGGGGGGCAGGGGGCGGCCGCCCCGGGCCCCCCGAGTAGGAAGGGCCCCCGATGTGTGATGTTTAGGAAAGATTTGTGATTTTTAGGAAGAATTATTTTCCATGCGACAGATCGATTTGATTCTAAAAAGGGAAAGAATTCTTCGCATGTAACGGATCGCCTAATTTTTAGTGATGTTTAGTAGGAAATAATACTTTCCCATGTAACATATGGACTTATCCCTTCTCAAAAAGCGGAAAGAATTGTGACAGATCCATTAATTCGGGCATTGCCGCATTCATGCGTGATCTTCTCGGCTTCTATTTCTTCTCTTCCACAACTCGCAATCAATCAGCCATGGTCAACCGCATGTTGCCCGCGTCGTCTAATTGTGATTTTCGTCTGCTGTACGCGATTAGTGAAGGAAGGTAATGCGATTTTCAAGTCTCCACCAACCTCCGCTTCAACGCAAATCTTCTCTTTTTTGTAGTCTGATAACCCACAAGTATAGGGGATCAATTGTAGCCTCTTTCGATAAGTAAGAGTGTCGAACCCAATGAGGAGCTAAAGGTAGAACAAATATTCCCTCAAGTTCTATCAACCACCGATACAACTCTACGCATGCTTAACGTTCGCTTTACCAAGAACAAGTATGAAACTAGAAGTACTTTGTAGGTGTTGTTGGATAGGTTTGCAAGATAATAAAGAGCGCGTAAATAAAAAGTAGGGGCTGTTTAGATAAAGACACGACTAAATTAGTTTTAGTAAAGAGCTTTTTGTCACGAGAAAGTTATTTGTCCCTAGGCAATCGATAACTAGACCGGTAATCACTATTGCAATTGTATTTGAGGGAGAGGCATAAGCTAACATACTTTCTCTACTTGGATCATATGCACTTATGATTGGAACTCTAGCAAGCATCCGCAACTATTAAAGATCATTAAGGTAAAACCCAACCATAGCATTATAAGGCATCAAGTCCTCTTTACTCCGATACGCAAACAACCTACTTACTCGGGTATATGCTTCTGTCACTCACGCCACCCACCATAAGCAAATCATGAACATATTGCAAACCCTACAGCGGGGATCCCTCACGCTTGCGCGACACAGAGAGCACCATAGGACAGCACCAATAATAAAACAAGCAACTCAAACCAATCACGATCATCAATTAACCCATAGGACAAAACGGATCTACTCAAACATCATAGGATAACCATACATCATTGGGAAATAATATATAGCGTTGAGCACCATGTTTAAGTAGAGAATACAGCGGGTAAAAGAGAGGTTACACCGCTGCATAGAGGGGGGAAGAGTTGGTGATGACGGCGGTGAAGTTTTTGGTGAAGATTGCGGTGATGATGATGGCCCCTGTGGCACTCCGGCGCCACCGAAAGCGAGGGGGAGAGAGCCCCCCTCCTTCTTCTTCTTCCTTGACCTTCTCCCTAGGTGGGAGAAGGGTTTCCCCTCTGTTCCATGGTCTCCATGGCATGGGAGGGGTGAGAGCTTATCTGAGATTGGTTCTGTCTCTCTGTCTCTCTCGGTTTCTGCGTTCTGGGATTCTGCCCTTTCACCGTTTCTTATCTATCCGGAGATCCGTAACTCCGATTGGATTGAAACCTTGCCCAGATTTTTCTCCGAGAATTAGCTTTCTTGCGGCCAAAGAAGAGCAGCAACCGCCTTACGGGGGGCCAACGAGGGTCAGGGGCGCACCCCCCTGCCACGTGGCCCCCTCGGGCACCGTCTCGCGTTGATTCTTCTTCCCATATTTCACAAATATTCCAAAAATATTCTCCATCCATTTTTATCCCGTTTGGACTCCGTTTGATATGGGTTTTCTGCGAAACATAAAACATGCAACAAACAGGAACTGGCACTAGGCACTGGATCAGTATGTTAGTCCCAAAAATAGTATAAAAAGTTGCCAAAAGTATATGAAAGTTGTATAATATTGGCATGGAACAATAAAAAATTATAGATACGACGGAGACGTATCAGCATCCCCAAGCTTAATTCATTCTCGTCCTCGAGTAGGTAAATGATAAAAAAGAATTTTTTTGATGTGGAATGCTACCTAGCATAATCTTGATCATGTAATCTAATCATGGCATGAATATTAGGACACGAGTGATTCAAAGCAATAGTCTATCATTTGACATTAAGACAATAATACTTCAAGCATACTAACCAAGCAATTGTGTCTTATCAAAATAACCTAGCCAAAGAAAGCTCATCCCTACAAAATCATATAGTCTGGCTATGCTCCATCTTCACCACACAAAGCATTCAAATCATGCACAACCCCGATGACAAGCCGAGCAATTGGTTCACACTTTTTAACGCACTTCAGCCTTTTCAACCCTCACGCAATACATGAGCGCAAGCCATGGACATAGCACTATGGGTGGAATAGAATATGATGATGGGGTTTGTGTGAGAAGAGAAAAAAGGAGAAAGTCTCACATCGACGCGGATAATCAACGGGCTATGGGGATGCCCATCAATTGATGTCAATGTGAGGAGTAGGGATTGCCATGCAACGGATGCACTAAGAGCTATAAGTGTATGAAAGCTCGAACTGGAAACTAAGTGGGTGTGCATCCAACTTGCTTGCTCATGAAGACCTCGGGCGTTTGAGGAAGCCCATCATCGGAATATACAAGCCAAGTTCTATAATGAAAATTCCCACTAGTATATAAAAGTGATAACTCAAGAGACTCTCTATATGAAGAATATGGTGCTACTTTGAAGCACAAGTGTGGTAAAAGGATAGTAACATTGCCCCTTTTTTTGGCGGGCTTCTTTGGCCCCCTTTTTTTATTTAGGCTTCTTTGGCCTCTCTTTTTTAGGGAAATGCTCTAATAATGATGATCATCACACTTTTATTTACGTACAACTCAATATTACAACTCGATACTAGAACAAAGATATGACTCTATATGAATGCCTCCAGCGGTGTACCGGGATGTGCAATGATCTAGCGTAGCAATGACATCAAAAAACGGACAAGCCATGAAAACATCATGCTAGCTATCTTACGATCATGCAAATCAATATGACAATAAATGCTCAAGTCATGTATATGATGATGGTGGAAGTTGCATGGCAATATATCTCGGAATGGCTATGGAAATGCCATGATAGGTAGGTATGGTGGCTGTTTTGAGGAAGATATAAGGAGGCTTATGTGTGATAGAGCGTATCATATCCCGGGGTTTGGATGCACCGGCGAAGTTTGCACCAACTCTCGAGGTGAGAAAGGGCAATGCACGGTACCGAAGAGGCTAGCAATGATGGAAGGGTGAGAGTGCGTATAATCCATGGACTCACATTAGTCATAAAGAACTCATATACTTATTGCAAAAGTTTATTAGCCCTCGAAGCAAAGTACTACTACGCATGCCCCTAGGGGGATAGATTGGTAGGAAAAGACCGTCGCTCGTCCCCGACCGCCACTCATAAGGAAGACAATCAATAAATACCTCATGCTCCAACTTCGTTACATAACGGTTCACCATACGTGCATGCTATGGGACTTCCAAACCTCAACACAAGTATTTCTCAATTTCACAATTACTCAACTAGCACGACTCTAATATCACCACATTTATATCGCAAAACTATTGCAAGGAATCAAACATATCATATTCAGTGATCGACAAGTTTTATGTAGGATTTTATGACTAACCATGTGAATGACCAATTCCTGTCATCTCTCTAAATAGATATAAGTGAAGCAAGAGAGTTTAATTCTTTCTACAAAAGATATGCCCACGCTCTAACAAATATAAGTGAAGCAAAAGAGCATTCTACAAATGACGGTTTTCTATGTGAAGAGAAACAGGCAATCCAAACTTCAAATGATATAAGTGAAGCACATGAAGCATTCTATAAAGCCATACTCAAAAGATATAAGTGAAGTGCAATGAGCATTCTACAAATCAACCAAGGACTATCTCATACCAGCATGGTGCATAGAAGAAAAGTGAAAACTAAATGCAAAAGATGCTCCAAGATTTGCACATATCACATGAACGAAACGAATCCGAAAACATACCGATACTTGTTGAAGAAACATGGGATGCCTTCCGGGGCATCCCCAAGCTTAGACGCTTGAGTCTCCTTGAATATTTACTTGGGGTGCCTTGGGCATCCCCAAGCTTGAGCTCTTGCCTCTCCTTCTTCTCCTCACATCGAGACCTCCTCGATCTTCGAACACTTCATCCACACAAAACTTCAACAGAAAACACGGTAAGATCCGTTAGTATAATAAGGCAAATCACTACTCTAAGTATTGTTGCCAACCAATTCATATTTGATTTTTGCATTGTAGCTACTGTAATATAACTTTTCCTTGGCTTAATCCACTGATAGAAATTGATAGTTTCATCAAAACAGGCAAACTATGCATGAAAAACAGAATCTGTCTAAAACAGAACAGTCTGTAACAATCTGAACATTAACCATACTTCTGCTACTTCACAAATTCTGAGAAAATTAGGGAAAATAAACAATTTGTATAGAAAGACAGTTCAAAAAGAATCAGAACCGTTTGACGTTCCAGTAAAAAATGTAAAATCGTGCACTACAGCCAAAGTTTATGTCCTGCATCGCACAAACCAACAAGCATTGTAAACATCCTAAAGGCAAACCTTGGCACATTATTTTTATAATACAATGGAATTGTACAAGGGGATAATTATTTTTATTGAAAAGTTTCTGTAATTAAGATTCATAAAGTTTCCGTGAGCATGAACAAAGTTCAAGGAGCTCTCCCACTTCAACAATGCTTGTCTTTCTCACTTTCACTTTCCTTTTTGAAAAGTTTTAGGTTCCCCTCTTTATTGTTTTTAAACTATATGAAAGTACTCAACAGAAATAAATGACTCTCTAAAACTTCCGGGTTGTCTCCCTGACAGCGCTTTCTTTAAAGCCGTTAAGCTAGGCATATAGTGCTCAAGTAATGGATCCACCCGGATCCCAAGGTATATCAAAGCCAATTTGAATTAGCAATGGTTTGGCATTTAGTAGTGAGCACAAAGCAACATATATCAAGCAATGACGAAGTCTAACTCTCCTCCTATGCATCGGCATGTCATGAAAGAACAATTCATGCACACATAGTAAAGGCCAATGCATAGTATAAACAGTTTCTTGCAATTTTATCGTGTTGGAAACATAGAGAGGTGGAGATGTAGTTCCTCTCTCATAATAATTGCAAGTAGGAGCAGCAAGCACATGCATATTATACCCATCAAAATCATCATGTGTAGTAGTAAAAGGCAACCCATCAATATAATCCTTAATAAGCACAAACTTCTCCGATATAGTGTAGTTTGGAGAATTCAAAAAGATAATAGGACTATCATGCGTGGGTGCAATAGAAATAATTTCATGTTTCACATAAGGGACTATAGCAAGTTCATCTCCATAAGAATAATTCATAATGGCATCTTGGCCACAAGCATAGCAAGCATCATCAAAAAAGGATATTTCAAGAGAATCAACGGGATCATAACAGTCATCATAGCAATCATCCTTCGGTAAGCACGAAGGGAAATTAAACAATGTATGAGTTGAAGAGTTACTCTCATTAGAAGGTGGGCACGGGTGATCAATCCGCTTTTCCTCCTTTTGTTCTTCGCTCTCCTCCTCATCTGTTTCATCCAATGAGCTCACAGTTTCATCAATTTCTTCTTCCATAGACTCCTGCAAAATATTAGTCTCTTCTTTGACAGCGGAGACTTTCTCAATAAATGCATCAATATCAGCGTTGTATTCATAATTCTCATAGCAATATTTTAGAATAGCTAAATTTTCAGGTCTATAAACAGCATCATAAAGATTTTCACACTCTTTGAAAAAAGATTCAATTTCATAAGCACCCATAAAAGCAACAAATTCTTCTATCTGTTCCACATCATAGTAATCATATATACCATTAGCATAACAAGCCAAGGTTTTATCATCATTAAATTTGCATGAAAAGGGAAGGTGTGGAGCCTTCATCCTAGAGCAACAAGTATAATCATATCTCAAGCATAGTTGCCTAGCATACCAACGCAACATATAAATTTGATCCCATAATAGTTTCCCTTTTTGAGTCAAGCGATTATCCGTAAAGTATTCACGTTGATCCAACGTGTCTCCCATTACCAAATTGAATGGGGTTTTATTAGGATTATCACAGTAGTACGTAATATCTATCACATAACAAGCATCGAGGGTTTTAGGAGGTTCCCCATCTCCATGAGCAGCAAGTACACCTAACTTTTTTGGTATTTCGTGTTCCATATCCATAACTAAAGATAGAGAACAACTAAAAACAGAAAATAAAAATTACTTAGTGATAAAGCAAACAAGCACACACGAGAATATTCACCCCACGCTATTACTCCCCGGCAACGGCGCCAGAAAAAGGTCTTGATAACCCACAAGTACAGGGGATCAATTGTAGCCTCTTTCGATAAGTAAGAGTGTCAAACCCAACGAGGAGCTAAAGGTAGAACAAATATTCCCTCAAGTTCTATCGACCACCGATACAACTCTACGCACGCTTAACGTTCGCTTTACCTAGAACAAGTATGAAACTAGAAGTACTTTGTAGGTGTTGTTGGATAGGTTTGCAAGATAATAAAGAGCGTGTAAATAAAAAGTAGGGGTTGTTTAGATAAAGACACGACTAAATTAGTTTTATTAAAGAGCTTTTTGTCACGAGAAAGTTATTTGTCCCTAGGCAATCGATAACTAGACCGGTAATCACTATTGCAATTTTATTTGAGGGAGAGGCATAAGCTAACATACTTTCTCTACCTGGATCATATGCACTTATGATTGGAACTCTAGCAAGCATCCACAACTACTAAAGATCATTAAGGTAAAACCCAACCATAGCATTATAAGGCATCAAGTCCTCTTTACTCCCATACGCAAACAACCTACTTACTCGGGTATATGCTTCTGTCACTCACGCCACCCACCATAAGCAAATCATGAACATATTGCAAACCCTACAGCGGGGATCCCTCACGCTTGCGCGACACGGAGAGCACCAATAATAAAACAAGCAACTCAAACCAATCACGATCATCAATTAACCCATAGGACAAAACGGATCTACTCAAACATCATAGGATAGCCATACATCATTGGGAAATAATATATAGCGTTGAGCACCATGTTTAAGTAGAGAGTACAACGGGTAAAAGAGAAGTTACACCGCTGCATAGAGGGGGGAAGAGTTGGTGATGACGGCGGTGAAGTTGTTGGTGAAGATTGCGGTGATGATGATGGCCCCGGTGGCACTCCGGCGCCACCGGAAGCGAGGGGGAGAGAGCCCTCCTTCTTCTTCATTGACCTTCTCCCTAGGTGGGAGAAGGGTTTCCCCTCTGGTCCATGGTCTCCATGGCATGGGAGGGGCGAGATCCCCTCCGAGATTGGATCTGTCTCTCTGTCTCTCCCTGTTTCTGCGTTCTCGGATTCTGCCCTTTCACCGTTTCTTATATATCCGAAGATCCGTAACTCCGATTGGATTGAAACCTTCGCCCAGATTTTTCTCCGAAAATTAGCTTTCTTGCGGCCAAAGAAGAGAAGCAACCGCCTTATGGGGGGCCCACGAGGGTCGGGGGCGCGCCCCCCTGCCTCGTGGCTCCCTCGGGCACCGTCTCGCGTTGATTCTTCTTCCCATATTTCACAAATATTCCAAAAATATTCTTCGTCCGTTTTTATCCCGTTTGGACTCCGTTTGATATGGGTTTTCTGCGAAACATAAAACATGCAACAAACAGGAACTGGCACTGGGCACTGGATCAATATGTTAGTCCCAAAAAAAGTATAAAAAGTTGCCAAAAGTATATGAAAGTTGTATAATATTGGCATGGAACAATAAAAAATTATAGATACGACGGAGACGTATCATAGTCTTTTCAGATTGTTCGGTTTCTGAAGTTAACTAACCCTCGTGCATACCTCTTTCTTGCACTCCGGTTTCTTGTGGTGATTGGAAATAGAATAGGGAAACTCAGATTTTTGTTCGTGACTCATAAGCAGCAGCAAAAGCATGCAATTTCAATCTTTCTAGCCTTCCAGGTACCTTATTCCATGCCTCGTAATTAGCAGTGTTCTTAATTTCTTTTATCATATGTGTGTATGTTAATTAGCAAGAATGCTATTAACTTAGCAAGATTTATCTAGAAATTATCCATGACAATGAGAAAAAAAGAGAGAACATGCATATGAGTTGATGGTCCCAGAAAAGTACTTCTACTCCTTCCGTGTAAAACAAAATAAAGAATAAGATTGTACTATGGAAAAATAAGTCTGAAAACTCTGAGGAATTAGCTTTAGTCGTTGTTGAACAACAACCTAGTGAAACATTATAGGTCAAAAAAACATTTGAGTAGGCACAGAAGTGTTACTAATTCACCTAATATTGATTAACAAGAGCCGCCAAATCTTATGTAAATGATTATGACCCTGGTTTTTATAATAGTCGAGATGACAAGGCAACATAAATTATAGTGTAAAGTGTATTTATTTGCATATGAAATAGCAAAAAATATATTTATGTGGCTTTAGGGCCCCTTTTAGTTATCTCGCCCCGGGCCCCCGAAGTCTCAGGACCGGGCTCCATGGGTGCCAAGACCGGAGTAGCCTTGATCCACCAGGTGGATCAAGGAGGCCCACCACCTAGGCTCTACATCACAACATTGTGGATCAAGGAGGCCCACCACCGGCTCTACCTCACAGCATTGCCTTTACTCCGCGCGTGGTCTGCATAGGCGCCAGCCGACCCATTCTTGATCTGGTATTGTTGCAGGCTAAGCCAAAATCTTAATTATTGGAATGATGGGCGATGGATATGTCATCTGTCAGTTGTAACGATTATCTTTTCTCATGCGTCCCAGTACTGAAGTCTGATGGCTTACTTTTCTCTCATCCTCTTGTTCTTGTTTACCACTATGTACTCTCGAGGTAGGCAATTTGATTTTATTAGGGTTGGGATTGATGACCTAGATTTTGTGTTTTGCCGTAAATGGTAAAAAAACTTTTCTGAACTTTTAGTTACAAAAATTTTGTGTTTTGCTGTAAAAAGTAAAGAACCTTCTCTAATAAACGTAAATGTAACCTTTTGGTTTTATAGTCTCAACTTTCCTACACTCTAGTACCGGAAGGATTTTTTGGTTTTATTTAGTAACCATGATTTTTCTGAACTTGAGAGAGTTCGAGCTGCCACTGGAGCATTTACTGGTTTTGCTTCTGTTTGGTGGAGTGTACACTGTAAGAAAAACATTGATAACCAACCCACAACTTGGAAAGATTTGAAAGCTGCAATGAGACAACAATTTTTTCCTCCTTACTATCGTCGTGAATTGCTTCGCAAATTGGAACAATCTACTACCACTATAAAACAAAGAGAGGGGGCAGATCCAAACAATCACATCCATCCATCATCAAAATCTAATGGCCCTTAATCCTTCTATGTTTAATGCTACCAACCACGCATTAAGCCACAATCGATCGATCGCTGCCCCGCAGTAAAAAAAGAAAGAAAACCGCCCGCACGATCCTCCTCCTTCTCCTCCCGCACGACCTCCTCCTCCCCCCCCGCGTCGTTCGCCTCCCGCAGCCGCGCCCTTCGCCGCGGCCTGCCGCACCCTTCACCGCCGCCTTGCGCCGCCGGAGCCACGGGAAGCCGCCGCAGGTCGCCGGGAGCCTCCCCAGCCGCGGGAGCCCCCCGTCGCGGGTCGCCACCTCCCCAGCCGCCGGAGCCCGACCTCGCCGTAGGTCGCTGCCTCCCCAGCCGCCGGAGCCCGCCCCCGCCGTGGGTTGCCGCCTCCCCAGCCGCCGGAGCCACCTCGCTGCGCACTTCGCCGCCTCCGGAGCAGCAGCTTGGCCGCCGCCACTCCGCCGGAGTCGCAAGTAAGTTTCTATTGCTGAACTCATCTATACTCAGAGACCAACCAAACCAATTTCGTATTCTGCCAGCATATACGTTTAGGCACACATCAAATAGCTGCCAGAATTTTTAGTGCGTACAAACCTTAACAAATGATGTCGAGCTCGACTTTGTTTGGATGCATCTGAGGCGAGTTGTGGGCAATCTGGCTAGGCACTCCTCCACTCTCCTTCCACTCTGTCCTTGACACACAAAGGGGCCGAGGGACATACAATCAACTCTTCTTTCATTGTTGGAGTTGCATTACTTTTATGGGCTAACTCCTCTTGCATAGAGAAAACCGATCCGTTCAGTATGGCTGACCAAATCAGTGCTCTCCTTAGAAACTGCATTTATTTCACCAACTGTACTTGCTAGCTGCTCCTCTAGCCCCCAAAATCTTTCCATTGCTCTTCATGATTGATGGTGTTCAGGATTAATAAAGTAACACTCACAGTGGATTGAATGGATGGAGTATTGATACGTCTCCGTCGTATCTATAATTTTTGATTGTTCCATGCCAATATTATACAACTTTCATATACTTTTGGCAACTTTTTATACTATTTTTGGGACTAACATATTGATCCAGTGCCCAGTGCCAGTTCCTGTTTGTTGCATGTTTTTGTTTCGCAGAAAATCCATATCAAACGGAGTCCAAACGGGATAAAAACTGACGGAGATTGTTTTTGGAATATATGTGAATTTTGGGAAGTGGAATCAACGCGAGACGATGCCCGAGGGGGCCACGAGGCAGGGGGTCGTGCCCTAGGGGGGCAGGCGTGCTGCCCTTCTTTTGCCGCAAGAAAGCTAATATCCGGATAAAAATCATGTTCAAATTTCAATCCAATCGAAGTTACGGATCTCCGGGAATATAAGAAACGGTGAAAGGCCAGAATCGGGAGCGCAGAAACAGAGAGAGACAGAGAGACAGATCCAATCTCGGAGGGCCTCTCGCCCCTCCCACGCCATGGAGACCATGAACCAGAGGGGAAACCCTTTCCCATCTAGGGAGAAGGTCAAGGAAGAAGAAAAAGGAGGGGGGCTCTCTCCCCCTCGCTTCCGGTGGCACCGGAGTGCCGCCAGAGCCATCATCGTCACCGCAATCTACACCAACAACTTCATCGCCGTCATCACCAACTCTTCCCCCCTTTATGCAGCGGTGTAACCCCTCTTTTACCTACTGTAATCTCTACTTAAACATGGTGCTCAACGCTATATATTATTTCCCAATGATGTATGGCTATCCTATGATGTTTGAGTAGATCCGTTTTGTCCTATGGGTTAATTGATGATCGTGATTGGTTTGAGTTGCATGCTTTATTATTGGTGTTGTCCTATGGTGCTCTCCGTGTCGTGCAAGCGTGAGGGATCCCTGCTGTAGGGTTTGCAATATGTTCATGGTTTACTTATTGTCTGTGTTGCGTGAGTGACTGAAACACAAACACGGATAAGTGGGTCATGGTGTATGGGAATAAAGAGGACTTGATACTTTAATGCTATGGTTGGGTTTTACCTTAATGATCTTTAGTAGTTGCGGATGCTTGCTAGAGTTCCAATCATAAGTGCATATGATCCAAGAAGAGAAAGTATGTTAGCTTATGCCTCTCCCTCAAATAAAATTGCAATAATGATTACAGGTCTAGTTATCGATTGACTAGGGACAAATAACTTTCTCGTAACAAAAAGCTCTCTACTAAAACTAATTTAGTTGTGTCTTTATCTAAACAGCCCCTACTTTTTATTTACGTGCCCTTTATATCCTTGCAAACCTACCAAAACACCTACAAAGTACTTCTAGTTTCATACTTGTTCTAGGTAAAGCGAACGTTAAGTGTGTGTAGAGTTGTACCGGTGGTCGATAGAACTTGAGGGAATATTTGTTCTACCTTTAGCTCCTCGTTGGATTTGACACTCTTACTTATCGAAAGAGGCTACAATTGATCCCCTATACTTGTGGGTTATCAAGACCTTTTTCTAGCGCCGTTGCCGGGGAGCTATAGCGTGGGGTGAATATTCTCGTGTGTGCTTGTTTGCTTTATCACTAAGTAATTTTTATTTGCTGTTCTCAGTTGTTCTCTATCTTTAGTTATGGATATGGAACACGAAATACCAAAAAAATAGGTTTACTTGCTACTCATGGAGATGGGGAACCTCCTAAAACTCTCGATCCTCATTATGTGAAAGATATTATGTACTACTTTGATAATCCTGAGAAAACCCCATTCAACTTTGTAATGGGAGACACGTTGGATCAACGTGAATACTTTAGGGATTATCGCTTGACTCAAAAAGGGAAACTATTATGGGATCAAATTCATATGGTGCATTGGTATGCTCGGGAACTATGCTTGAGATATGATTATACTTGTTGCTCTAGGATGAAGGCTCCACACCTCCCCTTTTAATGCGAATTTAATGATGATAAAACCTTGGCTTCTTATGCCAATGGTATATATGATTACTATGATGTGGAACAAATAGAAGAATTCGTTGCTTTTATGGGTGCTTATGAAATTGAATCTTTGTTTAAAGAGTGTGAAAATCTTGATGATGCTGTTTACAGACCTGAAAATTTTGCTATACTTAAATATTGCTATGAGAATTATGAATTCAATTCCGATATTGATGATTTTATTGATAGAGTCTCCGCTGTCCAAGAAGGGACTAATATTTTGCAGGAGTCTATGGAAGAAGAAATTGATAAAACTGTGAGCTCATTGGATGAAAAAGATGATAAGGAGAGCGAAGAACAAAAGAAGGAAGAACGGATTAGCTACCCGTGCCCACCTTCTAATGAGAGTAACCCTCCAACTCATACATTGTTTAATTTCCTTTCGAATTTACCGAAGGATGATTGCTATGATGATTGTTATGATCCCGTTGATTCTTTTGAAATATCCCTTTTTGATGATGCTTCCTATGCTTGTGGCCAAGATGCCAATATGAATTATGCTTATGAAGATGAACTTGCTATAGTTCCTTATGTTAAACATGAATTTGTTGCTATTGCACCCACACATGATAGTCCTATTATCTTTTTGAATTCTCCCGACTACACTATATCGGAGAAGTTTGCCCTTATTAAGGATTATATTCATGGGTTGCATTTTACTACTACACATGACAATTTTGATAGACATAATATGCATGTGCTTGCTGCTCCTACTTGCAA
Source organism: Aegilops tauschii subsp. strangulata (assembly GCF_002575655.3). Taxonomy (NCBI): domain Eukaryota; kingdom Viridiplantae; phylum Streptophyta; class Magnoliopsida; order Poales; family Poaceae; genus Aegilops; species Aegilops tauschii. The sequence goes on along the minus strand of NC_053037.3, from coordinate 247,974,053 downwards.
TTATTATGAGAGAGGAACTATATCTCCACATCTCTATGTTTCCCACACGATAAAATTGCAAGAAACTTCTTATGCTATGCATTGGCCGTTACTATGTGTGCATGAATTGTTCTTTTATGACATGCCGATGCATAGGAAGAGAGTTAGACTTCGTTGTTGCATGATATATGTTACTTTGTGCTCACTACTAAATCACAAATCATTGTTAATTAAAATTGGCTTTGATATACCTTGGGATCCGGGTGGATCCATTACTTGAGCACTATATGCCCAGCTTAATGGCTTTAAAGAAAGCACTGCCAGGGAGACAACCCGAAAGTTTTAGAGAGTCATTTATTTCTGTTGAGTGCTTTTATATTGTTTAAAAACAAAAAAATAAAGAGGGGAACCCAAAACTTTTTCAGAAAAGGAAAGTGAAAGTGAGAAAGACGAGCATTGTTAAAGTGGGAGCTAGCCTTGAACTTTGTTCATGCTCACGGAAACTTTGTGAATCTTGATTACAGCAACTTTTCAACAAAAATAATTATCCCCTTGTACAATTCCATTGTATTATAAAAATAATGTGCCAAGATTTGCCTTTAGGATGTTTACATTGCTTGTTGGTTTGTGCGGTGCAAAACAGAAACTTTGGCTGTAGTGCGCGATTTTACATGTTTTACTGGAACGTAAAACGGGTCTGAAACTTTTTGCACTGTCTTTCTATACAAATTGTTTATTTTTTCTAATTGTGGCAGAATTTTTGGAGTACCAGAGGTATGGTGAATGTTCAGATTACTACAGACTGTCCTGTTTAAGACAGATTCTGTTTTTGATGCATGGTTTGCTTGTTTTGTTGAAACTATCGATTTCTATCAGTGGATTAATCCATGGAAAAGTTATATTACAGTAGCTACAATGCAAAAAGAAACTATGAATTGGTTTGCAACAGTACTTAGAGTAGTGATTTGCTTTATTATACTAACGGACCTTACCGAGTTTTCCGTTGAGTTTTGTGTGGATGAAGTGTTCGAAGATCGAGGAGGTCTCGATGTGAGGAGAAGGAGGAGAGGCAAGAGCTCAAGCTTGGGGATGCCCAAGTCACCCCAAGTAAATATTCAAGGAGACTCAAGCGTCTAAGCTTGGGGATGCCCCGGAAGGCATCCCATCTTTCTTCAACAAATATCGGTATGTTTTCGGATTCGTTTCGTTCATGTGATATGTGCAAATCTTGGAGCGTCTTTTGCATTTAGTTTTCATTTTTCTTTTATGCACCATGCTGGTATGAGATAGTCCATGGTTGATTTATAGAATGCTCATTGCACTTCACTTATATCTTTTGAGTATGGCTTTATAGAATGCTTCATGTGCTTCACTTATATCTTTTGAAGTTTGGATTGCATGTTTCTCTTCACATAGAAAACCGCCATTTGTAGAATGCTCTTTTGCTTCACTTATATTTGTTAGAGCGTGGGCATATCTTTTGTAGAAAGAATTAAACTCTCTTGCTTTAGTTATATCTATGTAGACAGATGACAGGAATTGGTCATTCACATGGTTAGTCATAAAATCCTACATAAAACTTGTAGATCACTGAATATGATATGTTTGATTCCTTGCAATAGTTTTGCGATATAAAGATGGTGATATTAGAGTCATGCTAGTGGGTAGTTGTGGATTGTAGAAATACTTGTGTTGAAGTTTGTGATTCTCGTAGCATGCACGTATGGTGAACCGTTATGTGCTGAAGTCGGAGCATGATTTATTTATTGATTGTCTTCCTTATGAGTGGCGGTCGGGGACGAGCGATGGTCTTTTCCTACCAATCTATCCCCCTAGGAGCATGCGCGTAGTACTTTGTTTCAATGACTAATAGATTTTTGCAATAAGTATGTGAGTTCTTTATAACTAATGTTGAGTCCATGGATTATACGCACTCTCACCCTTCCATCATTGCTAGCCTCTTCGGTACCGTGCATTGCCCTTTCTCACCTCGAGAGTTGGTGCAAACTTCGCCGGTGCATCCAAACCCCGTGATACGATACGCTTTATCACACATAAGCCTCCTTATATCTTCCTCAAAACAGCCACCATACCTACCTATCATGGCATTTCCATAGCCATTCCGAGATATATTGCCATGCAACTTCAATCATCATCATATACATGACTTGAGCATTTATTGTCATATTGCTTTGCATGATCGTAAGATAGCTAGCATGATGTTTTCATGGCTTGTCCCTTTTTTGATGTCATTGCTACGCCAGATCATTGCACATCCCGGTACACCGCCGGAGGCATTCATATAGATTCATACTTTGTTCTAGACATCGAGTTGTAACATTGAGTTGTAAGTAAATAAAAGTGTGATGATCATCATTATTAGAGCATTGCCCAAGTGAGGAAAGGATGATGGAGACTATGATTCCCCCACAAGTTGGGATGAGACTCCGGACTCAAAAATAATAGTAAAAGAGGCCAAAGAAGCCCAAATAAAAAAGAGGCCAAAGAAGCCCACCAAAACAAAAAAACAAAAAATGAGAGAAAAAGAGAGAAGGGGCAATGTTACTGTCCTTTTACCACACTTGTGCTTCAGAGTAGCACCATGTTCTTCATATAGAGAGTCTCTTGAGTTATCACTTTCATATACTAGTGGGAATTTTCATTATAGAACTTAGCTTGTATATTCCAACGATGGGCTTCCTCAAATGCCCTAGGTCTTCATGAGCAAGCAAGTTGGATGCACACCCACTTAGTTTCAGTTTGAGCTTTCATACACTTATAGATCTAGTGCATCCGTTGCATGGCAATCCCTACTCCTCGCATTGACATCAATTGATGGGCATCTCCACAGCCCGTTGATTAGCCGCGTCGATGTGAGACTTTATCCCTTTTTTGTCTTCTCCACACAACCTCCGCCATCATATTCTATTCCACCTATAGTGCTATGTCCATGGCTCACACTCATGTATTGCGTGAAAGTTGAAAAGATTTGAGAACGTCAAAAGTATGAAACAGTTGCTTGGCTTGTCATCGGGGTTGTGCATGATTTGAATACTTTGTGTGGTGAAGATGGAGCATAGCCAGACCATATGATTTTGTAGGGATAACTCTCTTTGGCCATGTTATTTTGAAAGGACATGATTGCTTTATTAGTATGCTTGAAGTATTATTGTCTTAATGTCAAATGATAGACTATTTCTTTGAATCACCCGTGTCTTAATATTCATGCCATGATTAGATTACATGATCAAAATTATGCTAGGTAGCATTCCACATCAAAAATTATCTTTTTTTATCATTTACCTACTCGAGGACGAGCAGGAATTAAGCTTGGGATGCTGATACGTCTCCGTCGTATCTATTATTTTTTTATTGTTCCATGCCAACATTATACAACTTTCATATACTTTTGGCAACTTTTTATACTATTTTTGGGACTAACATATTGATCCAGTGCCCAGTGCCAGTTCTCGTTTGTTGCATGTTTTTTGTTTTGTAGAAAATCCATATCAAACGGAGTCTAAACGGGATAAAAACTGATGGAGATTGTTTTTGGAATATATGTGAATTTTGGGAAGTGGAATCAACGCGAGACGATGCCCGAGGGGGGCACGAGGTAGGGGGCGCGCCCCTGACCCTCATGGACACCCCGTAAGGCGGTTGCTGCCCTTCTTTCGCCGCAAGAAAGCTAATATCCAGAGAAAAATTGTGTTCAAATTTCAATCCAATCGAAGTTACGGATCTCCGGGAATATAAGAAACGGTGAAAGGCCAGAATCGGGAGCGCAGAAACAGAGAGAGACAGAGAGACAGATCCAATCTCGGAGGGCCTCTCGCCCCTCCCACGCCATGGAGACCATGAACCAGAGGGGAAACCCTTTCCCATCTAGGGAGAAGGTCAAGGAAGAAGAAAAAGGAGGGGGGCTCTCTCCCCCTCGCTTCCGGTGGCACCGGAGTGCCGCCAGAGCCATCATCGTCACCGCAATCTACACCAACAACTTCATCGCCGTCATCACCAACTCTTCCCCCCTTTATGCAGCGGTGTAACCCCTCTTTTACCTACTGTAATCTCTACTTAAACATGGTGCTCAACGCTATATATTATTTCCCAATGATGTATGGCTATCCTATGATGTTTGAGTAGATCCGTTTTGTCCTATGGGTTAATTGATGATCGTGATTGGTTTGAGTTGCATGCTTTATTATTGGTGCTGTCCTATGGTGCTCTCCGTGTCGCGCAAGCGTGAGGGATCCCTGCTGTAGGGTTTGCAATATGTTCATGGTTTGCTTATTGTCTGCGTTGCGTGAGTGACTGAAACAGAAACACGGATAAGTGGGTCATGGTGTATGGGAATAAAGAGGATGTAACATCCCAAATTTTCAATTTGGAATGTTATACATTAGATCATCATTGCATAGCATATTTTATTGCATTTTGGCAAATCCTCGAAATCCTAAGCAACTCAAGGACCCTCGGAGAGAGTTGGGGATTTTCCCGGTTTTCATATTTGATTTTTATCAAATAATGAAACGAGGATTTTTGGTTTTAATTATTTTTCACTCCGAAAAATATTTCATATTAAAATATATGAGAGGAGAAAATATGACTTCTCCAAAATAATTGAAATATTGGAGGAAAAATATTAAAATCAAATATTTGATTTTATCGGATTTTTATTTGCAATTTTATTTGCATTAGAAAAATTGCACATTTTCAAAACTGCATTTTTAGGGCCAAGAAAATGTTCATCTCGTTCTAATTATTTTAATTAGACGGTGAAAATTTATTTTGGCATTTTTAGATTTTTGTTTATTTTTCTAGCATTTTTTTAGTTTTGGCGGAATTATTTAAATAAAAAGATCCCGCGCCCGACTGGGCCGAGGCCCAGCCGAGCCAGGCCGGCCCATGCCCGCGTCGCCGTCTCCCACCTGGAGTCCGCGAGGACGCCGCCGCCGCCGGATGCGAGTCCGACCGGGACTCCTCCCCGAGGTCGCCCCCTCCCCCAAGCCACCTCCCCCACCTATTTATACCGCTACCGCCGCCCCGTTCCCCGTCACCCCGACCGGAGCCGCCGCCGCCCGAAGCCCCGACCGAGCCGCCGGAGAAGCTCGACGCCGCCGCCGCAGGAAGCCGCCGCCCCGACACCGAACCCCGCGGCCCGACGCCCCGTCGACCCCGCCGCCTCACCCGCCCCTCGCCGCCCTCTCCCGAAGCCCGCCGGAGCCCCGCCCGACCCCGCCGGAATCCCGCCGGACCGAGGTAGCCGCCGCGCCGGTTTTCGCCGGAAAACCGATTCGGTTTATTTTGAAACCCTAGGTTTATTTTTTATAGATCGGTTTATTTTTTCGGTTTAGTTAGTTAGTGAATGTTCGCCGGTCCGTTCGTTTTAACGAACGTGTTCACCGTTTAGTTGCTGTTAACGAACGTCCGTTCAATTAACTGTTCGTCAGTTTTCTTTTTCGTCGGATTTTCTGCGATTTTTCCCGATCGCGATTTCCGATCTGTTTTTCGTTTTAGTTTAACTTTTCGCTCGTTTATCGGAATCGGGCGATTCAAGCGCCTAGAGTTTCGTCTCGAAATTCTCTTTCCGTTTAACCAACTCAAACAAGTTTTTGCTACTGTAAAATTTGACCTAGATCCAGATTAGTAAACGAAGCTTGTTTCTTTCGCCGTTTGACTTTCGTTGCTTCGTTTGATTTGATTCTTTTTGCAAACCGGAGTTCTTAAGTTGAACTTTCTGGTTAGATATTTTATTTGAGTTTTACTTGTGCATTAGTTGAGTGCTTACTGTATGCTTGTTTGTTTGCGATAGAGTACCCGGAGTGCGCCGCTTGCTACTTCGAATCTCTAGGTTTCACGGATCATCAGCAAGGCAAGTAACACCTTGATCATACTTCTTTTACTACCCAGTTTTATTGCATTAGATCAACCCTCAAACATTGCATGATTAGGATCTAATTAAATTGTGGGTTCTGGGAAGTAGATGAGGTAGTACCTATTGCCCTGTTTATTATCAAACCCTTGGGAGTTACTTCTACGTTTGCTTATATCGTTATGCTATGCTAGTAGACGTGGATTGGGTTTGAGTGTACCATGACAGATGTGAGATTGTTAATTAATGGTTAAACTTAAGCTGGCAACTAAAACACACATCTGGGTGGATTGAGGTACCTGGGTATTCCAGGATTGCCTGTTTTTCTTTGGACCGCCACCCAGGCTCAAAGGGATCATGAGATTATTCATGCTAGAAACTTCCGTGTGCAGCCACAAGCTATTATGGGCTCTAGCATAGTTGAGTAGGTCGTGTGAACTCTTACAGTGGTAGACTAGCAGATGTAGGGAATGTAGGTGGTACTGTCTACCCATTCGTAAGGTGCAAACACTTTTGAAAGACTGTGTCTCGGTCATCCGTTTCTCAAACACCATGTAGTGCGAGAAATCTAACGGAGGAGATCGAGTCTTGTGGGGAAAAGTGCACAAACCTCTGCAGAGTGTATAAACTAATCATGGTTAGCCGTGTCCCCGGTTATGGACACCTTGAGTATCTAGTATCTGGATTATCATGTGAATCTCATCATGTTACTTTAATTAATTTTGTTGGGTTTTGATGATGATACTTAATTGGGATTGAGAATGCTGTCAACCATTCTCAATGTTTAACAACCACCATGATAGTTAAATAAAATTTATTCCTTTGCAGTAGGGAAAAATTGGCTTTTCGCAAAACTGTAACCATAGAGCCTTCTACCAGCCATATATGCATGTAGTATAGCATTATTCTGTTCATTACTCTCTATGTGTTACATTGCCAACATATTCCATGTGCTGACCCGTTTTCGGGCTGCAACGTTTCATGTTGCAGACTTTTCAGACGACGAGTAAGGTGCCTTAGGTCGTGGTCTTATACTCAGTGATGCCGTTGGAGTTGATGGACTCACTTATCTTCCAAGTCTTCCGCTGTTATCGTTTTAGATGGCCTTAAGCCATATTTGTCATACTTATTTCTCTCTTGAGATACTCAATGTAATAAGTGTGTGATTGCTACTCTGTTATAAATCCTCCAAGTACTGTGCGTGTCAGCATTACTGATCCAGGGATGACACTGGTGCACGGTAGATCAGACTGTTTGAGGTCTGGTCGCTACAGAGGACTTGATACTTTAATGCTATGGTTGGGTTTTACCTTAACGATCTTTAGTAGTTGCGGATGCTTGCTAGAGTTCCAATCATAAGTGCATATGATCCAAGAAGAAAAAGTATGTTAGCTTATGCCTCTCCCTCAAATAAAAGTGCAATAATGATTACCGGTCTAGTTATCGATTGCCTAGGGACAAATAACTTTCTCGTAACAAAAAGCTCTCTACTAAAACTAATTTAGTTGTGTCTTTATCTAAATAGACCCTACTTTTTATTTACGTGCTCTTTATATTCTTGCAAACCTATCCAAAACACCTACGAAGTACTTCTAGTTTCATACTTGTTTTAGGTAAAGCGAACGTTAAGTGTGCGTAGAGTTGTATCGGTGGTCGATAGAACTTGAGGGAATATTTGTTCTACCTTTAGCTCCTCGTTGGGTTCGACACTCTTACTTATCAAAAGAGGCTACAATTGATCCCCTATACTTGTGGGTTATCAAGTATCTAGCTAAATAATTGATCCTTTGCTGATTGATTAATTAGTGAATTGACATTTTTCTGAACCTTGGCTTGAATGGATGTGCAGGCTGAGTGGTGCGTCTTCCTTATGGACGTGTGGCCGACAGAGAGGTGATTGCTGTCGCAGGATGGAGCAGCAGGTGAGCGCGTCAAAGTGAACGACGTCGTAGGTAGGAGGTAATGAATGAGTTAAAAGGATCCACAATAATTTGGGGGTATGAGTAGTTATGGCCTCGAAGATGCACAAGCAAAATTGGTCGTACTTGGTCAGATAATGTGGGCAGTTTGAGGGACCGTCTCAAATAGTGTTAAACACACATTGTTTGGTCCTACTGATCTTTCCTACGTGGGATACATAAGGCAAATAAATTCTGTTATCAAATGTAGTAGAAAGTCGACACATTTGCACAAATATTGTATCATGAGCTGAAACCTGAATAAACCAAGTTAGGGGAACAATCCTACTATTTCATCATATACACGCATATACAAAATTCAGCTCATCAACCCAATAGTTGCAATCATTCTAATAGATGCAATCAAAACTTGGAGACTCGAGTTACAGAAACAACAAGCAGTGAATAAAATGAGATGGAAGATGCATGGCATTATTTTTTTCAGCATCCCAGTTCACACAAAGTGACCGGCTAACATTGTGAACAACATATGATGCAAGCTCCACTTGTACGTATTGATCAAACTTGAATCAGCACAATCCGGCGTCAGCCAGATGCTTAACACGCCATGTACTAGTTAAAACAAGGCAGCAATACTGTTCATGCTTACTACCAAGAGTTCAAATCTTATATGCATCATTGTGACATAGAAGAATCTGAGGATGATACAATGAATAGATTTTTTGGTGGTTTGAACCATGATATTCGTGCAAGATTTCAGTATATTCCTCGTTGCATTACTGGTATGTATGTTCGCGCTTGTACCTTTGAGAGACAGATACAGGAGGATGCATTGGGTGACTACAACAACTACCATTCCAGTTCATGCTCATCACCATCTGTTGGTTCCTACACCGTTGCACCTACTAGAGCAGCCACACCCCAGATTGAGAGTGCCACATCATCTCAAGAGTATGGTACATTGTCATAGTCCGTACCTACATCAGCTATGAGCTTTGCGACAAGGTAACAATAAAGGTATTGATGATATAACTTCACATGAGAATGATGCATGCCGAGTTAACTTGAATACTTCATGTGTTGAGTCACCTGTTGATTTGAGCACACCACCTATTTTAGAGAATCGTGTTACTGTCATGAATGTGTCATGTGATCAAACAACTGAAATCTTAATTATTGGAATGATGGGTGATGGATATGTCATCTGTCAGTTGTAATGATTATCTTTTCTCATGCGTCCCAGTACTGAAGTCTGATGGCTTACTTTTCTCTCATCCTCTTGTTCTTGTTTACCACTATGTACTCTCGAGGTAGGCAATTTGATTTTATTAGTTTGGGTTGGGATTGATGACTTAGATTTTGTGTTTTGCCGTAAATGGTAAAAAAACTTCTCTGAACTTTTAGTTACAAAGATTTTGTGTTTTGCTATAAAAAGTAAAGAACCTTCTCTAATAAACGTAAATGTAACCTTTTGGTTTTATAGTCTCAACTTTCCTACACTCCAATACCGGAAGGATTTTTTGGTTTTATTTAATGACCTTATTGAATGTCGTTCACTTAGAAAGTTAATGCAATCTATGATATTAAAGCAAATTATTAGTCATATTAAAGTGCAAAAGGCCCTGTAGGAGTCAAATCATGAGTTTTATGGTTGTACTGTAATTTGCAAGATCTGAGATTTCTGCAAGTGTACAATTAGAAAAGAGCCAATTTGATAAGGACATGACTACCTTGGATACTACAAAAATATTGCATACATGTATATTTGTGAGGTGATTTCTAATGCAAACTATGCAATAATTTATTTATGTCATCCAAGACAAAAATACTTCACAAACTTTTGTGTCATTTCTAATTGCAGGTGTATGGTACATTTGTACAATCCACATATGAAGATAAGGGGAAAAGAGATGTTTAGGTGCTGTTCAAAAAGTCCTCTCACGTCACTTTTGGGCCAAGAGAAGATAGAGTCCAAGTCTCTCACGTTCTAGATTCAGATTCGGACTGCACAGACATACCTGACTCAAAACGCTAATAATTCTTTCATACGGACTCCAAATTGGGTGATTCTTTTTTTGTTGGAAAGTAGATTTCGTGCACTTTCCAACCCAACTAGATTCACCTTAAAATTCGTCCGGAGTGTTGAGTTATTGATGAAACAATCTGACGCTGCAGCAGAATCCGAGTCAAACTACAAGTCCAAAGGTGTTGCATCACCTCCACTTGGGCCCATGAGCCTTGTACGACCTAGGGTTAATATTAGGCTGCATTGGGACATCCTCCCACCTCCTTGGCTGCCACCCCTTGCTCCTAGATAAGTAGATCCATCTAGTACATTTTTCCTTGTGTTTTATTTAGTTAAAAGTTAGCCATCGTTGCAACTTCGTGTACTTCGTTTGTGTCCAACGACCAGACGAAGACCGCTTATGAAACCCCACTTTTATCAATACTTCATCCATATTCGTAATATTCAGATAGCTTAATCATATTTTTGCTTGTTCTTCGATTGCTTGCAGGAATAGACCTTCGCGGTCAGGTTGATCGTGCTCCGGCGTGGTCAATAACCTCTCAGAGTTGGTTTAGCGATTGCTAAGGCATAACGTCGTTGCACGTTTGTAGTCGAATCGTCAAAGTCATCTCCACCAAATCGATAGTTATCATCTCATTGAAAGATCGGGCCCCTCGCCTCTATCACAATTCAATTGATTTTCACATTCAGAATAGTACGTTAGCAGTAGCACTTCAATTTTTCATGTTTGTTCAGCTTGCTAGGGAGACGCGCGGAAGGCCCGCATGATGGACGAAAGAGGCAGCCGCGCTGTCAATGGTTGCGGCTGCCAGTGAAGGTGGAGATAGTGGGGGGTGCCAGCGGTGGGGTTGGGGGAATCAGGGGGAGAGGAGGTCGGCGGCAGGGTTGGGGTTGGGGGAATGGTTGGAGGAGGAGGAAGATGGAAGTGGGAGGCGATCGATTGTTGATTGTTCGATAAAACCGGCGGGCGAAGGGTGGGAGTTGAGACAAAGAAACTGAGCAGTACATAGTGGTGGGAGGTGCGACAAAAATAAACCAGTCGAAAGTGGAAGACGAATAAAAACCATGGAGGCGAGGCTACCAAGTCAGACATTAGGAGTAGAGATTACCTTAATCATTACCAGGAAAACACCGAATATACGTCCTCCCCTTTCTAAATATATCACTACAAAAAGTACCACGAGTCTGCTCTGATCAGAACAATACAGTTCTCCTTGCTGAAGGTTACCATTGTAAAAAAAGGACATATGTTGCACATCAGCAACATGTATATCAATGAAGTAACGATGCCACAGGATGATAAATAAAGTATGGGTGAATTAGTTAATATATTTTATCAAATGTGCCGAGTACAACATATGTTCAGTTTCACCACATCTCGTATATACATTAGTAATCTCATCCAACATTTTTGAATGTTAACATACATAAATATAAGGTCATATCGTAACCCCTAACATACATACATGAATGTTAGCATTGTCGCTTTCCTAGGGGTAATGATCCTGCAGTGTTTCGTATCGAGTCTTGCCACTTTCTGTCTGTTCTTGAAGTGGGTAATCTCATAACCATAGAAATCCTATTTTTTGGAAAGATCGGGATGGTGGGGCATTTACGCATGTCAAGAGAAAAATAATCAAATGCCCTAAGCACGTAATCATGCAAAAATATGAAACTTAGAACGTGCCTTGCACTGCAGAGACTTTTTTTACCTCTCATATGTGTGGACTCATAAGTAATACATTATCCCATATGCACCCTTTCTGCTGGAAACATCATGGTCGCCCCCACGCTCCTCAACACGCTTGCCTTGCTCATGCATGTTTCGGCTTCACCCCTGGCAATATTATTATATTGAATAAAAAACACTGACCTGCAGTAGATAACCTTGATTCTTCACTGCAGAGGATAATTTGGTGGTATTAGCGAAGACAAGTACGCCATAATTTTGCATGACATAATGATGTGAGCATTAAAAACATCGAACAGAGTCAAACAAGAGAGTCAGTTAATTTAGTAAACTCTTCTATTTTGCTAAATCATCTAGCATGTCAGAAGACCAAGAAGAATGGCATTTCCAGAAAGCTTTTCTGTTGTTTCCTTTCCTACTCAGCTGATAAATGTACATCAACCTTTTTGTCCTGTGAAATCTATCTTGTAGCTTCTCCAATTTTTTATAAAAAGGGCAAGAGATAAAGAATGGTTGTAACAATGGATACCACAAGCCTTCACCAATAGAAGAAGTTCTTACTGATCTTTCTTATTCCCTTCACCAATAAAAAAGTGTGTTCACTTAGAGTGGAGGCCAAGGCACACACATGTACTCAACCGACGAGACTGCAGGTCCTCCTAAATTACTGCCATGATAGCAAGCTCCTTCAGGTAGCTGAAGGAAACAACCTGAATGGGAAGAGAGGTCCAATTAATACAAATGAAGAAGCACGCATCATCATATGTTTTGAAGACACTTTTTTGTTTTGAAGACATTCTCAAAATTAGCAGAATCGTGTTACGGATTGTGAGTTGCAACAGGGCATACATATTATATTGGCTCAATATTAATCGTGTCAAACATATACATATAGGATCCTTATGCACATCAGATGATATTATTAGTCAATTTTATTTTATTTTGCATGGATCTTATTGCTAAAAATCACTTTTCTTCTTCCTCCTCGACCCACTATCTACGTGTCACAAATATAAGTGTACAATCTTTGTCAATGGTGTAGCTCACAACCCCCCTTCCACCCCCACCGTACAATTGTTATATTCCACATTGTGGTTGTCGTGGCAAGTCTTTATCTCAATTAACCATAGGAAGAAATTTCCTTGCTCATCTTTGTTAGCAGACAAATACTTACAAAATTAAGAAGGCAAATAATGTAGTTATATGCCACATATACACACACACAAGGGCAACGGATTTCTTTGCTCGGATGACTAACACAAATTAAATACTGCAAAATGATACTTCTATAAAATTGGTTCTTCATTTCAGATCAAGATCAAGCTCAAGACATCAGATACATGGTCTATCTATGATCAAGCTCATACCACAAACTGAACAAGGAGCTATACTATGTCCCTTACCTCTAGCAAGTGCTGGCGGTGCTTGCCTTCAGCTAAATGGTCAAAAGGTCATACCAACAAGCTGAACAACGAGCTATATCATGATATGAAAGAAACTAATTGCTACTTCTACCCTCCTTACAAACAATAATAATTGGTCGACTTGTGCATCCATAACTTGATTAGTATAACCAGTGTGTCCTGAAATAAGCAAAGCGTTCCCGAATCAAGTTAACTTAATGGAAGAGCAACACCAGTGAAAATATCAGCCTGGTCCAAATTTAATTGAGATGCATAAATGTAAGTATAGAGTTCTCAAGTATGTTTCCCAACTAACCTGCACTTCGGTGCCATCTTTACCAGTCTGCAAGAGATCAGTATTAAACATGCATCGGTATCCAGTATATCTGATAATGAACTAACCTCACATACTTTCAGGTTGTTATACACTAGAGGTCTGAGAAAAACCATGGACATGACATACCTGAACCATAAGCATCATTAGCTAGCTATGCTTTGAAGAAAATACCCAAGAAAAGAAGGTCTAAATATATTATAGGCAGGTTATGTATGCCAAAATGCCGTCTTTTGTAGAGAAATGAGAAAATGATGTTCGTTGTGTACTTGCAATAACATCATGTTATAATTATGCATTGTAGTAACATATATAGGAACTTTCTAATGGTCAGTTCCTATGCGAATTAACCCTTTTTGACATGGCTTTTCCATTGAAAATACAGATAAATAAAAAACTACAGAAAAGGTTGATTTATATTCTTTACGAAAAATATTAGCTACATATGGATAAGAACTACATGAAAAGGTTCACTACTTTATTCATTAGAAAATACAACAGTGATACGTCTCCATCGTATCTACTTTTCCAAACTCTTTTGCCCTTGTTTTGGACTCTAACTTGCATGATTTGAATGGAACTAACCCGGACTCACGCTGTTTTCAGCAGAATTGTCATGGTGTTATTTTTGTGCAGAAATAAAAGTTCTCGGAATGACCTGAAACTTCACAGAGATGATATTTGGAATTAATAAAAAATATTGGCGAAAGAATCAACCGAAGGGGCCCACACCCTGGCCACAAGGGTGGGGGCGCGCCCTCTGTCCTCGTGGGCCCCCTCGACCTCTACCGACCTCAACTCCAACTCCATATATTCACGTTCGGGGAGAAAAAAATTAGAGAGAAGGATTCATCGCGTTTTACGATACGAAGCCGCCGCCAAGCCATGTTCTTCCTCGGGAGGGCAGATCTGGAGTCTGTTCTGGGCTCTGGAGAGGGGAATCCGTCATCATCAACCATCCTCCATCACCAATTTCATGATGATCACCACCGTGTGTGAGTAATCCCATCGTAGGCTTGCTGGACGGTGATGGGTTGGATGAGATTAATCATGTAATCGAGTTAGTTTTGTTAGGGTTTGATCCCTAGTATCCACTATGTTCTAAGATTGATGTTGCTATGACTTTGCTATGCTTAATGCTTGTCACTAGGGTCCGAGTGCCATGATTTCAGATCTGAACCTATTATGTTTTCATGAATATATTTGTGTTATTGATCCTATCTTGCAAGTTATAGTCACCTACTACGTGTTATGATCCGGCAACCCCGGAGTGACAATAGTTGGGACACTTCCCGGTGATGACCGTAGTTTGAGGACTTCATGTATTCACTAAGTGCTAATGCTTTGGTCCGGTACTCTATTAAAAGGAGGCCTTAATATCCCTTAGTTTCCAATAGGACCCCGCTACCATGGGAGGGTAGGACAAAAGATGTCATGCAAGTTCTTTTCCATAAGCACATATGACTATATTCGGAATACATGCCTACATTATATTGATGAACTGGAGCTAGTTCTGTGTCACCCTATGTTATAACTGTTGTATGATGAATGCCATCCGACATAATTATCCATCATTGATCCATTGCCTAGGAGCTCGTTTCATATTGATCTTTGCTCCGTTACTTTTCCGTTGCCACTGTTATGATTGCTACAAAACCTCTACTGTTACTTTTGCTACTGTTACCGTTACTCCCATACTACTTTGCTACTAAATATTTTGCTGCAGATATTAAGTATTTCAGGTGTGGTGAATTGACAACTCAGCTGCTAATAAGCTGAACAACGAGCTATATCATGATATGAAAGAAACTAATTGCTACTTCTACCCTCCTTACAAACAATAATAATTGGTCGACTTGTGCATCCATAACTTGATTAGTATAACCAGTGTGTCCTGAAATAAGCAAAGCGTTCCCGAATCAAGTTAACTTAATGGAAGAGCAACACCAGTGAAAATATCAGCCTGGTCCAAATTTAATTGAGATGCATAAATGTAAGTATAGAGTTCTCAAGTATGTTTCCCAACTAACCTGCACTTCGGTGCCATCTTTACCAGTCTGCAAGAGATCAGTATTAAACATGCATCGGTATCCAGTATATCTGATAATGAACTAACCTCACATACTTTCAGGTTGTTATACACTAGAGGTCTGAGAAAAACCATGGACATGACATACCTGAACCATAAGCATCATTAGCTAGCTATGCTTTGAAGAAAATACCCAAGAAAAGAAGGTCTAAATATATTATAGGCAGGTTATGTATGCCAAAATGCCGTCTTTTGTAGAGAAATGAGAAAATGATGTTCGTTGTGTACTTGCAATAACATCATGTTATAATTATGCATTGTAGTAACATATATAGAAACTTTCTAATGGTCAGTTCCTATGCGAATTAACCCTTTTTGACATGGCTTTTCCATTGAAAATACAGATAAATAAAAAACTACAGAAAAGGTTGATTTATATTCTTTACGAAAAATATTAGCTACATATGGATAAGAACTACATGAAAAGGTTCACTACTTTATTCATTAGAAAATACAACAGTGATACGTCTCCATCGTATCTACTTTTCCAAACTCTTTTGCCCTTGTTTTGGACTCTAACTTGCATGATTTGAATGGAACTAACCCGGACTCACGCTGTTTTCAGCAGAATTGTCATGGTGTTATTTTTGTGCAGAAATAAAAGTTCTCGGAATGACCTGAAACTTCACAGAGATGATATTTGGAATTAATAAAAAATATTGGCGAAAGAATCAACCGAAGGGGCCCACACCCTGGCCACAAGGGTGGGGGCGCGCCCTCTGTCCTCGTGGGCCCCCTCGACCTCTACCGACCTCAACTCCAACTCCATATATTCACGTTCGGGGAGAAAAAAATTAGAGAGAAGGATTCATCGCGTTTTACGATACGAAGCCGCCGCCAAGCCATGTTCTTCCTCGGGAGGGCAGATCTGGAGTCTGTTCTGGGCTCTGGAGAGGGGAATCCGTCATCATCAACCATCCTCCATCACCAATTTCATGATGATCACCACCGTGTGTGAGTAATCCCATCGTAGGCTTGCTGGACGGTGATGGGTTGGATGAGATTAATCATGTAATCGAGTTAGTTTTGTTAGGGTTTGATCCCTAGTATCCACTATGTTCTAAGATTGATGTTGCTATGACTTTGCTATGCTTAATGCTTGTCACTAGGGTCCGAGTGCCATGATTTCAGATCTGAACCTATTATGTTTTCATGAATATATTTGTGTTATTGATCCTATCTTGCAAGTTATAGTCACCTACTACGTGTTATGATCCGGCAACCCCGGAGTGACAATAGTTGGGACACTTCCCGGTGATGACCGTAGTTTGAGGACTTCATGTATTCACTAAGTGCTAATGCTTTGGTCCGGTACTCTATTAAAAGGAGGCCTTAATATCCCTTAGTTTCCAATAGGACCCCGCTACCATGGGAGGGTAGGACAAAAGATGTCATGCAAGTTCTTTTCCATAAGCACATATGACTATATTCGGAATACATGCCTACATTATATTGATGAACTGGAGCTAGTTCTGTGTCACCCTATGTTATAACTGTTGTATGATGAATGCCATCCGACATAATTATCCATCATTGATCCATTGCCTAGGAGCTCGTTTCATATTGATCTTTGCTCCGTTACTTTTCCGTTGCCACTGTTATGATTGCTACAAAACCTCTACTGTTACTTTTGCTACTGTTACCGTTACTCCCATACTACTTTGCTACTAAATATTTTGCTGCAGATATTAAGTATTTCAGGTGTGGTGAATTGACAACTCAGCTGCTAATAAGCTGAACAACGAGCTATATCATGATATGAAAGAAACTAATTGCTACTTCTACCCTCCTTACAAACAATAATAATTGGTCGACTTGTGCATCCATAACTTGATTAGTATAACCAGTGTGTCCTGAAATAAGCAAAGCGTTCCCGAATCAAGTTAACTTAATGGAAGAGCAACACCAGTGAAAATATCAGCCTGGTCCAAATTTAATTGAGATGCATAAATGTAAGTATAGAGTTCTCAAGTATGTTTCCCAACTAACCTGCACTTCGGTGCCATCTTTACCAGTCTGCAAGAGATCAGTATTAAACATGCATCGGTATCCAGTATATCTGATAATGAACTAACCTCACATACTTTCAGGTTGTTATACACTAGAGGTCTGAGAAAAACCATGGACATGACATACCTGAACCATAAGCATCATTAGCTAGCTATGCTTTGAAGAAAATACCCAAGAAAAGAAGGTCTAAATATATTATAGGCAGGTTATGTATGCCAAAATGCCGTCTTTTGTAGAGAAATGAGAAAATGATGTTCGTTGTGTACTTGCAATAACATCATGTTATAATTATGCATTGTAGTAACATATATAGAAACTTTCTAATGGTCAGTTCCTATGCGAATTAACCCTTTTTGACATGGCTTTTCCATTGAAAATACAGATAAATAAAAAACTACAGAAAAGGTTGATTTATATTCTTTACGAAAAATATTAGCTACATATGGATAAGAACTACATGAAAAGGTTCACTACTTTATTCATTAGAAAATACAACAGTGATACGTCTCCATCGTATCTACTTTTCCAAACTCTTTTGCCCTTGTTTTGGACTCTAACTTGCATGATTTGAATGGAACTAACCCGGACTCACGCTGTTTTCAGCAGAATTGTCATGGTGTTATTTTTGTGCAGAAATAAAAGTTTTCGGAATGACCTGAAACTTCACAGAGATGATATTTGGAATTAATAAAAAATATTGGCGAAAGAATCAACCGAAGGGGCCCACACCCTGGCCACAAGGGTGGGGGCGCGCCCTCTGTCCTCGTGGGCCCCCTCGACCTCTACCGACCTCAACTCCAACTCCATATATTCACGTTCGGGGAGAAAAAAATTAGAGAGAAGGATTCATCGCGTTTTACGATACGAAGCCGCCGCCAAGCCATGTTCTTCCTCGGGAGGGCAGATCTGGAGTCTGTTCTGGGCTCTGGAGAGGGGAATCCGTCATCATCAACCATCCTCCATCACCAATTTCATGATGATCACCACCGTGTGTGAGTAATCCCATCGTAGGCTTGCTGGACGGTGATGGGTTGGATGAGATTAATCATGTAATCGAGTTAGTTTTGTTAGGGTTTGATCCCTAGTATCCACTATGTTCTAAGATTGATGTTGCTATGACTTTGCTATGCTTAATGCTTGTCACTAGGGTCCGAGTGCCATGATTTCAGATCTGAACCTATTATGTTTTCATGAATATATTTGTGTTATTGATCCTATCTTGCAAGTTATAGTCACCTACTACGTGTTATGATCCGGCAACCCCGGAGTGACAATAGTTGGGACACTTCCCGGTGATGACCGTAGTTTGAGGACTTCATGTATTCACTAAGTGCTAATGCTTTGGTCCGGTACTCTATTAAAAGGAGGCCTTAATATCCCTTAGTTTCCAATAGGACCCCGCTACCATGGGAGGGTAGGACAAAAGATGTCATGCAAGTTCTTTTCCATAAGCACATATGACTATATTCGGAATACATGCCTACATTATATTGATGAACTGGAGCTAGTTCTGTGTCACCCTATGTTATAACTGTTGTATGATGAATGCCATCCGACATAATTATCCATCATTGATCCATTGCCTAGGAGCTCGTTTCATATTGATCTTTGCTCCGTTACTTTTCCGTTGCCACTGTTATGATTGCTACAAAACCTCTACTGTTACTTTTGCTACTGTTACCGTTACTCCCATACTACTTTGCTACTAAATATTTTGCTGCAGATATTAAGTATTTCAGGTGTGGTGAATTGACAACTCAGCTGCTAATAAGCTGAACAACGAGCTATATCATGATATGAAAGAAACTAATTGCTACTTCTACCCTCCTTACAAACAATAATAATTGGTCGACTTGTGCATCCATAACTTGATTAGTATAACCAGTGTGTCCTGAAATAAGCAAAGCGTTCCCGAATCAAGTTAACTTAATGGAAGAGCAACACCAGTGAAAATATCAGCCTGGTCCAAATTTAATTGAGATGCATAAATGTAAGTATAGAGTTCTCAAGTATGTTTCCCAACTAACCTGCACTTCGGTGCCATCTTTACCAGTCTGCAAGAGATCAGTATTAAACATGCATCGGTATCCAGTATATCTGATAATGAACTAACCTCACATACTTTCAGGTTGTTATACACTAGAGGTCTGAGAAAAACCATGGACATGACATACCTGAACCATAAGCATCATTAGCTAGCTATGCTTTGAAGAAAATACCCAAGAAAAGAAGGTCTAAATATATTATAGGCAGGTTATGTATGCCAAAATGCCGTCTTTTGTAGAGAAATGAGAAAATGATGTTCGTTGTGTACTTGCAATAACATCATGTTATAATTATGCATTGTAGTAACATATATAGAAACTTTCTAATGGTCAGTTCCTATGCGAATTAACCCTTTTTGACATGGCTTTTCCATTGAAAATACAGATAAATAAAAAACTACAGAAAAGGTTGATTTATATTCTTTACGAAAAATATTAGCTACATATGGATAAGAACTACATGAAAAGGTTCACTACTTTATTCATTAGAAAATACAACAGTGATACGTCTCCATCGTATCTACTTTTCCAAACTCTTTTGCCCTTGTTTTGGACTCTAACTTGCATGATTTGAATGGAACTAACCCGGACTCACGCTGTTTTCAGCAGAATTGTCATGGTGTTATTTTTGTGCAGAAATAAAAGTTCTCGGAATGACCTGAAACTTCACAGAGATGATATTTGGAATTAATAAAAAATATTGGCGAAAGAATCAACCGAAGGGGCCCACACCCTGGCCACAAGGGTGGGGGCGCGCCCTCTGTCCTCGTGGGCCCCCTCGACCTCTACCGACCTCAACTCCAACTCCATATATTCACGTTCGGGGAGAAAAAAATTAGAGAGAAGGATTCATCGCGTTTTACGATACGAAGCCGCCGCCAAGCCATGTTCTTCCTCGGGAGGGCAGATCTGGAGTCTGTTCTGGGCTCTGGAGAGGGGAATCCGTCATCATCAACCATCCTCCATCACCAATTTCATGATGATCACCACCGTGTGTGAGTAATCCCATCGTAGGCTTGCTGGACGGTGATGGGTTGGATGAGATTAATCATGTAATCGAGTTAGTTTTGTTAGGGTTTGATCCCTAGTATCCACTATGTTCTAAGATTGATGTTGCTATGACTTTGCTATGCTTAATGCTTGTCACTAGGGTCCGAGTGCCATGATTTCAGATCTGAACCTATTATGTTTTCATGAATATATTTGTGTTATTGATCCTATCTTGCAAGTTATAGTCACCTACTACGTGTTATGATCCGGCAACCCCGGAGTGACAATAGTTGGGACACTTCCCGGTGATGACCGTAGTTTGAGGACTTCATGTATTCACTAAGTGCTAATGCTTTGGTCCGGTACTCTATTAAAAGGAGGCCTTAATATCCCTTAGTTTCCAATAGGACCCCGCTACCATGGGAGGGTAGGACAAAAGATGTCATGCAAGTTCTTTTCCATAAGCACATATGACTATATTCGGAATACATGCCTACATTATATTGATGAACTGGAGCTAGTTCTGTGTCACCCTATGTTATAACTGTTGTATGATGAATGCCATCCGACATAATTATCCATCATTGATCCATTGCCTAGGAGCTCGTTTCATATTGATCTTTGCTCCGTTACTTTTCCGTTGCCACTGTTATGATTGCTACAAAACCTCTACTGTTACTTTTGCTACTGTTACCGTTACTCCCATACTACTTTGCTACTAAATATTTTGCTGCAGATATTAAGTATTTCAGGTGTGGTGAATTGACAACTCAGCTGCTAATACTTGAGAATATTCTTTCGCTCCCCTTGTGTCGAATCAATAAATTTGGGTTGAATACTCTACCCTCGAAAACTATTGCGATCTCCTATACTTGTGGGTTATCAAGACCTTTTTTTGGCGCCGTTGTCGGGGAGCATAGCTCTATTCTCTGAGTCACTTGGGATTTATATCTGTTGATCACTATGAGGAATTTGAAAGATCAAAGAACTAGGATTTTTCCCTCAACTACAAGGGGAGGTAAGGAACTGCCATCTAGCTCTGCACTTGATTCTCCTTCTGTTTTGAGTAAACTTGCGGCACCTACACCTGCTATTGATTCCGATATGTCGCATGTTATTGATGATGCCACTTCTGCTATGCATGATGCTTATGATGAAACTACACTACTGCAGGATGCTGCTAACGCGACACTACGATCAGAGACCCTTCGACGAAACTGTGTGCGATGTAATAATCACAAAACGGTGGTGTAGAAAACCCGTCAAAAAAGGTGCAGAACGTTTGCGATGGAGGATGCATCAAACACGGTTAAGATTTTAGTTGCGTGTGCGATGCAGGGCATACGGTTCAGTTCAATTAAGTTTTTGCGATGAGGAGGAACAAAAGAAACGAGCAACCAGATGAAGGTGTGTGCAATGTACAACATACGATTCACTCGGATGAACTGTTTGTGATTAGGCAACACAAAAGAAATGGTCAGCCAAATCAAGGTGTGTGCGATATACGGCATGCGGTTCACTCGGATGAACTGTTTGCGTTGAGACAAGAGAACAGAAATGGTTCAACTTAACAAGATGTGTGTGATACGCGGCAAACAGGTCTATAATCGGAAACGTGTGCGAAGACCGATAACAACACAAACGATTACTGCTAACAAGACGTTTGTGTTGTGAGCAAACGATTGCTGGTATACAATTGTGAGTGATTGATGAAAACATCACCGACGGGTTCCATTGTTTAGTCCATGTGCGATGTGATTTTCTTTGTCCGCACAACATCTACGCTCTATTTATAGAGCATCAACATATATACTTAAAAAGACAGCATTGCATAACCAAATTAAGCATACAATTACACAAGTGACTACACACATAACATTTCCACACACCAAAGTAAGAAATTACATGCATACTAAAGTAGGAGAAACGAGGATCTAATCATCTACTTATTGTTGCGACGACGCTTGCCATTGCTCTGCTTCCAGCCGGAAACCCTGGCCGTTTGGGGAAGGAGGCACTTCTTCATGTCAATGATCCGCCTGTACATGTCGTAGCTTGTGTACGTCTCCTTGGCCTCGTACACGATGTGAGCTTTGTCGAGCTTCTCCATCCAGGCCGAGTGCCAGGCACGCTTGTCCTTGTTGCACGAATCCTTCATGTCTCTGTAGTAGGGGTCGATGATGGCCTCGGCGAGGTGAACCAGTGAGTCCTTCTCATGCTCCTGTAACGACCCGAACCTGATAAGATTCGATGTCTCTATGCTTATCATGCTAGTCCCTGGATCGACTCGCTAGCACACACAATACATAGGAATATCAAAGTAACAAGTGCATCATTTACTAAAACGTATGATCCAGAAATTATAATGTATTACAAAGTGAATAGCACATAGCTAGCTTTATTAAATAATAACAGTGGAAAGGTTGCATAATAAACGTGAGTCCAATGCCCACTGGAGAACATGTTGAGTGAAGACTCGCGACCCTACTGTATCTCACTGATCACCTGAATATCCTGCAACATGATAAGTTGCAGCCACAAGGCTCAATACACTGAATGTATTGGCAAATCACACATAATGATATAGCAAACCTACATCCACAAGCAAGGTATGACAAATGAAACACTCAAGTTTGGTTTCGCGTAAAACTAACTTAACCTACCTCCACTACATAGGTAAGTTGCACAGAACACATATGATAAAGATCTTCAAGATGTCTCAAGTGCGCTTAGTCCTGGCGCATTCTCTAGGGACAATAGAGTGCTCAGCCAGTGATGCATTCACATGAGAAAAAGCCCGACAACTCAAGTGCGCTCAGCCATGGCGCATTCTCCAGGGACAATAGAGCGCTCAACCATTGACACATTCACCTGAGAAAAAGCCCCGAGCCTACAGCTATAAGCGCTCACCACTTCCAAACATCACGTGACACATGCCCACGTCTACCATATCAAGTTGATCACACCATCACATAATACAATCACTATCAGAATATGTCAACAGAGAACATACAGATCAAACCAAGCACATGTTGTGACGCCCGAATAATCAAGCTACAGTAATCCTCTACTAATGAGGCAATGTCATCGCTGTTACTGTTGCTAAACTCGTGTTGATTCGAACCGGTTCAAATCCAAATTTAATTAAAGTCAGAATTTCAAGTTTCCAAAATATCAAAACTAAAATGTTCACAATATTCTATAAGTTCACCTGATCATTGTCATTTTGAAACCAACCTCATTTGAATTCCAAAAAGGCCCCTGGAATTTAATTGGGTGGTGCAGGAGCAATTTAATTGACCTTTTCAAGTTCTAAAAATAGTTGAACACTCCCAAATGCTTTTAAATGTTTTGTACCAACCCAGGTTATTGCCCTATATTTTGGTGCCAAGTTTAGTATTAAACAAAACTCTTTTAGTAGCTCAAATAAAATGCAAAGTAGTAAAGAAATATATAAAACATAAAATAAAAAAAGTAAAAAAAGGTAAAAGGCCTATTCTAATTGGCATTGTGGCCCATCTAGCAAACTGGGAGGCCCAGCCCACCTCCCTTGTCTCCCACCTCCCGCTATAGTGGAGGCAGGGGCAGGCGTGGAGGCCATCTACCATGGCGCCGGCCACGTGCTGGGCATCCACGGCCTCCCCTCGCCTCCAAACGCCGCCGCACACCCCTTGACGGAACCCTAGCCTCCTTTCTCCCTCCCACGCGCAGTCACTCTCGCCCCCGCACCCGCCCGAGCTCCTCCATCGCCGCGTTATCATCGATCCCGTGGCCACCGGCCATCCCTCGTCGCCGCGCTTAGTCCAGGAGCACCGTCGTCCTCTTCCTCATCGACTACAAGCCTCGATTCGAGCGGGGCCGCCCCGTATGCTCGCCATCGAGCCCGTCCCCACCGCGTACATCGCCGGCGTCCGCCAGCGTCGCCGCGACTCCGGTCCGCCTCCGGCCTCCCCGACCTCGCCTATGTGCTCGCTGTGAGCACCTCGTTCGACCCCCTCTGTTTCCCCTTCGAATCCATCGCCGTAGCTG
The DNA here is from genome assembly GCF_002575655.3 of Aegilops tauschii subsp. strangulata. Lineage (NCBI taxonomy): Eukaryota > Viridiplantae > Streptophyta > Magnoliopsida > Poales > Poaceae > Aegilops > Aegilops tauschii. The sequence continues at coordinate 247,949,664 of NC_053037.3, read as the reverse complement.
CCGTCCCCGAGCTCCCGCGTACGCGTACGTGCGTGCTTGCTGCCGCTGCTTCTTTGCTAATTGCTGCTGCTGCCACTCCGCCGCCGCCGCTGGACGCCCTAGCCACGAACCGCGCCCCACCGCTCCTGCCTCCCCCCGCGCGCGCCCTCTCCCGCGTACTGTTGCGCCACCGCTGCTTCCCGCGGCCTCAGCCACTGCTGCCGCCGCAGCCCCTACGCGCGGTCGCGCCCGCTAGGCCTCGCCCACTCGCCGCCGGCCCTGCCCGCCGCCGTCGCTCCTTTGAGCAGCTGTGCGCGCGAGCCCAGCCATGGCCGGCTTGGGTCTCTGCTCAGTGGACCCTCCTGTTTAATTAGGGTCCTAATCCCCCTTTTACACTAAACCCGTGTTAAAAAGGCATGATTCTACTACATATGGGCCCCACTTCTAATTAAAAAAACTGAATTAACACATGTGACACTGACATGTGGGTCCATTGACCCTGTTGACCAGTCAACATTGACTGGTCAACTGCTGTTGACCTAGCTGACTCAGCACCCCTTGGCCCACTAGTCATACACTCTGGCTAGACACACATAGGGTGATAATGGTATATTTTGTTTTATTTTCGAATTAAAAGAATTCTGTAAATTCAGAAAATCATTTAAACTTTGAAAAATGATATAAAATAAACCGTAACTTGGATGAAAAAGTTTTATACATGAAAGTTGCTCAGAACGACGAGACGAATCCGAATATGCAAGCCGTTCATCTGCCATGCATCCCTAGCACAGCGAACCTGCAACCGTCCTCCTCCGATTCATCTGTCCGAAAAGGCCAAACTTCGGGAAAACTTTCCCGGATGTTATCGCCCTTCGTCGGTATCGAGTAGCACTGCGATAGAACACCCCTAGCACCGCTTATTGTCTTGTCATGCATTTGTTTGCTTGTATTTACTGTTTCTCCCCCCTCTTCTCTTCGGTAGACCCCGAGACCGCTGCTGATGCCCCTGTGATCGACTACGTCGAGGACGAACCTTCTTCCCTTTCAGCGGAGCTTCCAGGCAAGCCCCCCCTTTTGATCATCCCGATATCGCCCATTCCATTCTCTCATGCTTGCATTAGATTTTGCTACTCTTATTGTTTGCTCCTATTCTGATGCATAGCCTGCTTTTGTAACCTGTTGTTGTACCTTACCTGCTTATCCTAAACTACTTAGTATAGGTTGGTTAGTGATCCATCAGCGACCCCCCACCTTGTCCTTGTTGCCCCTGCTTCACCATCGACGACTCGATCAACGTGATCGACGACCAGAGCCCGACACCTCACATCACATCACGCCCCTTTTTGTTGCTCGACTCTGCAGAGTTACCATCGAGTGCCGAGGGTGGAACCTCATACGCACTCCTGATGACAACTTTGTAGTGTAGCTATTCGGTCGTGGTCAACGAGGGTGGTTCCTCCTTGACCACTCCCGATTCGGCTCTGTCGTGCAACCCCTCAAGTGTGAACCTCGAGGGTGGTTCCTCTTACGTTCACCTTGATGATTACATCGAGTGAAATCCACCGAGGGTGATTCCTCGGGTTTTCCCCTTGATGTCTGGACACACAGTTACCTTGACATTACTTGAGACCGTTGTGAAAGTCGAGCGGGCCCGGAGAGCACCCGAGGAGTTACGGTGGCGGCTGGCTGTTTAGCGGTATCACCCAGGAGGGGTGATAGCTTCGGACTTGTCCCGACAGCCGTCACTACTTTAGTTGTTAATGCACTAACAGGTTTGGGTATTTGTTCTGAATTGGCCTCTGGCCTTTACGCACTAACCACCACGCGAGAATAGTTATGGGCCTCGACGTCGCAGTATCAGCCGAAGCTTTGTCAGACGTCCAGTTCAGCATTGTGGCCGGGCCGGATCGCGCCATCCACTTCACGGGTGGTGCTGGTATCCCCTTGCGCACAACGACCCGGAGTGCAATGGGCGATGGGCCCAGACCCCAAAGTGCTTAGGATGTAGACCGGCGGGGACCTCTCTGCTGAGCATAGGTAGGGCTGCGACGTGTTGATCTTCCGAGGCCGGGCATTGACCCCAGAAAGGTGTGTCCGGCCAGAGTGATCGAGCGTGTTGGGTAACGTGGTGCACCCCTGCAGGGAAGATATATATTCGAATACCGTGTCCATGGTAATGGACGTTCAGACTTGTATCCTGATCTTATACAACTAGAAATGGATACTTGATATGTGATGGATATGTGGCCCCGGGATTGCTTCCTCGCAGGGAGTCGAGGAAGGATCTCTGGGCATTAATATTACAACATGCTTGTTAAATATAAACTACCATTCTTTACTCTTCTACATGCTGCAAGATGCTTGGAGCTGCTTGAAGATGCTAGTCTTCGATAGGCTAGGCCTTTCCCTCTATTCTGGCATTCTGCAGTTCAGTCCATAGACACAACCCTTCCATTTGATACCATTGCATACTTAGTTTAGATTTGATGCTTGCGAGTACTTTGGATGAGTACTCACGGTTGCTTTGCTCCCCCTTTCCTCCCTTCTTTCTTCTTTCTGGTTGTTGCAACCAGTTGGTGGATCCCTGGAGCCAGATGCCACCGCCGACGGTTACTACTACATGGAGGCCGCCAAAGACCAGGAGTAGTTAGGAGGTCCTAGGCAGGAGGCCTTGCCTCTTCGGTCGTTGTTGCTTTTCTGTTTGCCTTCTTAAGGCATCCTTGTCTAACTTTATGTCTGTACTCAGATATTGTTGCTTCCGCTGACTCTTGTGTATCAAGCTTGTATTCGAGCCCTCGAGGCCCTTGGCTTATAATATGAAGCTTGTATTGTTTTGATTTGTGTCTAGAGTTGTGTTGTGATATCTTCCCGTGAGTCCCTGATCTTGATCGTACACATTTGCGTGTATGATTAGTGTACGGTCGAATCGGGGGCGTCACACATGTTATAACATAAAGATCACACTCCAGACAATCTATAGGATGAGCAAAATATAGGATGAGCAAAATCAAAAGTGCAAACTTGCCTTGAAAGGTGCTGAAGTACTCTAATGCTTAATTCCGATCCGCTTCACACTCCAGACAATCTATACGATTAACGAAGGCACCGATAAATAAACCGTACTCACATAACACCACAATAAAGCCAACAACAAAGAGTTCAAATAAAAGCTTAAATAACATAACATATCAATAGGTATATCTTATCTACATGCTAGTAGGATCAGAATGCAAAAAGAATCAACTAAATTGGATCAACGGTTTAAAAGATATGGCCTCCGGAAGTTTGAATTCAAATTTAAACAAATTCAAATTGAACTGTTCAAAAATGCGAAATTTTGCTTCCAAAATATTCTCCTGGTCACTATGAGTACACAGGAAAAAGAATCGATGAATTTGTATATACAGATCTCAAGATATACCTAAATGAACATTTGATATGCAATCTAAAAACAAAAATTGTGCCAAAATAGCTTTCCTGGAAGAACTGTTGCGGCTGCTGTGGATGTGCCACATGGCGGGTTTCTACTGGCTCGGAGGTGTTCGGTGCGAAGTCTAAAGGGCGAACGGCCACTAAATAGTGCATACCTATTCGGAAAAAACAGGACATGACATAATCTAGACGGTCCAACTTAGATCGGACGGACGGAAAAGCTCACCGTAGACAGGGGCTGGGTGGCTGCCGGATTTGAAGAAGGGGGTGCGCGGCGAGGCTCCGGACGACGGTGGCGATGGCTACGGTGGATCCTCGGAGACAACGGACATACCGAAGGGAGCGGCGTACGACGACGGTGACTTTGACGGCGTCCACGGCGACGGGGGTGGCCTCTGCTGGCGGCAGAGCTCAAGATATGGCGCGGTGGCGATCTCCTTCGGGTTGGGCTCGTGGGCGGCGTCCTGGTGCTCCCCTGGATTCAGCAGAACGTGAGGGAGATAGGGAAGATCGAGAAGATCACAGGAGGTCGCAGAGGGGCTGGTAAGCTCCAGAGGCGATGGAATTGACCGGCGGCAGAAGTTTCGGCCGGCGGAAGTCCGGCGAGATAGGGATAGGTCAAAACGGGCACTGGAGAGGTGGATTTTGCGAAAAATCAACAGAGGATGGGTTGGGGATCTTAAATAGACCAGTTCCCGTGGCCTATGGCTCAAGAATTGATCGAATCGATCGATTCGATTCGGTTTGCTACAGAGACCATGAAGAACACGGCTTGGAGGAGAAGATGACAGGTGGGCCTTCACTGTCAGCGGCACAGGAGGGAAAGAAAGAAAAAAAAAGGTTGCGGGGTGAGTCCCGCCTAGGCTGCGGTCTGCGCCGAAAATGGGCCGCTTGGCCTACTAGCGACTGCTGCTGCATCGCGCGCGCCTCGGTCGGCTGGCTGGGCCGCGGCTTGGTGGGCCGCGGCTGTGCGGTGGTGCACAGTGCACTGCGGTTCCTTTTTTTAATAAACCAAAGCTACAGAAACTAAATAACTAAAATAAAAACACAGAATAAAACCTAAACAACAATATATATATATACAGTAAAAATATGACTACCAAAATAAATTACAGGAACACTAGTTCCACCTATAATGCAATTTTGGAAATTCATTTGTATGCAATAGGTCACACAAACAACGATAAAACACTGAAATAAAATATTTGGAGATTATGAAAAATACCAGAACATATCAAATGAACAGGAAATACTATTATGGACATTATTAACATTTTTAAAATAGGGGAGAAGTCATGTTATCTCCACTCTAATAAATTGCCTTTAGTTGCATAATGATTTGAATAATTGTAAACTCAAAATCAGAAGCAAATGAATATGTGGGAAAGTCCTTTTATTCCCTCTCATTAGAATATTCCATAACCTCCAAAATTTCGAATATGCATATAAATCATGATGTAAAAGAATGATCCTATTAACATGCTAAATATGAAAATTTGGGATGTTACAACTCCTTGCTGCCCCAGAACTTGTATTGGCCCTGGATGTCGAAAAGATTCTGGCAGGCGATGCCCGAATTCTTGAGTGCCTTTACATCATTGGTGATGTCCACCATAGCAAACATGTAGTGGGGGCTGTTGACAAACCTGGCAAAACGCTCGCAAGGCCTTGTGGCTAGGCAGTAGTGGTAGACGAGGACGTGCTGGCGCACGCACATCTAGGCGACGACGACCTTGGAACGAGACCCGGCACGAGCGCGGGTGTACTCGAGGTCGAACCCGACCACCTTGTACTTCTCCTTGGCAAGCAACTCCATGATGTGGATGGAGTGCTCCACCCAGACCGGGTCGTTGGTGTACACCACCGAGAGGTCCATGAACCTTCTGTGGGTGTCCACCACGGCACGCATGGTGAACTGCTGCTTGTCGTCGGCAGCCGCTCGGAGCGCCATTGGAGCTGCGCAGGATACCCTCTAAGAATTTCTCGTGGTGGGTGTGCTTCTTGCAATGGTGGGGCGCGATCGAAAGGTTGAAGAGACACAAGGGTTAAATGGCCACTGTAATAAATGGGGGTCGGCCGGCCTGTAATCGTCACGTCTTGTCACGGCGTTCATAGCGGAGGATTCCAGTGCACGCTTGACAACACCGCACTGCATGTGTGGGCTCGAAGAGGCACCAAATGTATCGTCGGTGAGCCTGTTCTCGCGCTACCGCGCTGTTTACCGCGCAAGCATCCCGCCCGGCTAGTTTGCTCACGCGTCGGCTAGAAGAGGGACAAATCGTGGGAGTTTATTGGCAAAAAGCTTTGTAAAAACGAAGTGTGTGGAATGACTTCGGTCATAAGTTTACCTGTGGGTGATGAGGTCAAAGTTACACAGAAGGGTGATGATGGACACTCGAGTGCGATAATTAATTCCGCGCTCTACAGGGCACACGGTGGAAGAAACCAGCTGTGTGCAATAATGTCAAAGATCGCAGTCGAGTTAGCTATACAGATCGTGTGTTGTGAGATCGACAAGGTAAAAAGATTCGAGAATGGTTAATAAAATCTAAGACCATTGCATATTAAGGTCAAAATAGTGCCACCAATATACGAGTCTCATACGATGCCATTTCAACGATGGTACCACAAAAGCTCGAAATATTACAAGGTTCAAATTCCAGAGTTATATGGCTCAAATTCGAAGATTACAAGGTTCAAACTGATATTAGAAATGAAATTCAGCTCATCAGCTGCAAACGCTCGCGCTGATCCACTGAACATGGATATCAGAGAGGTTCAAACTAATATTACCACTTCTAAGTCTAGTTTCGAAACCTCACAATTTTTGCAAAGCGGTCAGCCACTGAGAAGTCATGTATGGGGTTGACACGATGACTTCCAATTACTCTGTCATCTGAAGTTCCAAAATGAAATTCAGCATTTTTGGAGCCTATTCCATTCTGCAGCAGGCGCCGGCGCTGATCAACAAACCATTCATTTTTGCGAAATAAATTTAGGACAAACCTCATTTCCTTCAGCACCCTTGCTCTGAGAACAAAGAACCTGGCGAATATAATCTCCGGTAAGGTCCCTCGGTAGGAGTTCAAAGTAATTTCTGAGAGATGCAGATCTAGGAATTCGACGCGATTGTTATATTGTATCACATTATCCACCACTGGGCCTAATCTTCTCTACAAAAGAAGAAAATGTGTTAGTGCCTATATGCAGTTTTGAACAATACTACAGGCCTATTTGGTTTGCAGGATTTGTAAAATGCACTAACATGCCATCTTCGATCTGACATGATTAACATGGGCATTTGATTACTTTCTAGAAAAATGTAGCCTTCTTCACAAGAGGTCGGAGTGGATGAAAAGTTCCCTAAGAAAACTAGTACAGATGAATCCAAAGGAGAAATGCTTATTGATTGTAACCATATGGATCAAGCAACCAATATGGAGGGGGTGGGGACATGTATGTACTGAAATCCTCCAAAAGAATCCTTCAGAAATCGTAGTACATTGTCATTGTAAACTTGGAAAAAGGTTGCACAAATTGAACTCCCTTATGGTTAACATTTAATAGGAAAGGAACATCTCAGGAAACTGACAACTTGCTCCAGGTTGGGGCCGATAGATTCTAGTGCCAAGACCTTCACTGTGCACAGTTTCGGGGTCAAGCTTGTCGGAATCATTTTCTGAATGACAGACGAACAAACATCTTCAAAATTAGAAATAATGTTAATTTGTAGAAGGAGAGGTAGAAGGCGGCTTTGTACCTGAACGGGTGTGGATCCAATAACAAGTTCGGAGTATTTGTCAGACGAGTAGCCCACCACTGTCAATTTCGGCGCATAAATGACATTGATTCTTGTTGGACCTTCTTGATCAACTACAAGTAATCTCTCAAGTGCAGGTGTGTCCTCAATGACCATACCGTGGTACACATCTTGTGATGTCTATCTGCCGCACCAGCAACACGCATAAATAGTCCGGAGAGTCATGGAGATGATGTGGAAGGTACTCAACCTATTGATCGCCTGAAGACGAAGGTACTCAAGTGCAGTACAGCCACAGAGCAGGCGCTCCATGTCACCGTTTCAGAGGAAGACGGCGATGAGCTCGAGGTGCTTCAGTCGTGGTAGAATAAGAGCGGGCGCGTCATTAGGGGGGATGGTAGTTCCTGAACTTGGGGACACGCAGCGTGGGCGCGAGGCGGAGTGCAGACGTTGGCAGCGACCGCATATGCCCATCATCAAAAGTGAGCTCCTCGAGCTGATCTAGGGCGGGGGATCGGAACCAGTCGTCAAGCTTGGCTCGGTCCTTGCCGTTGGAACGGAACTTGCCCATTCTAAGGCCTCTGGTTGGGCCAAGGTGACTGCCGAGGATCTTGGAGAACGCATCCAAGCTTTTGCGATAGCCATGGCAAAGCTGGTGGGTGTCGATGAGGTCAGGAGGGCTGGAGTTCCATAGGGGGCGCCATCGCCGGGAAAGGACGGTTGTCCCCGGCCCATATTTGATTGGGAGGAGGGAGATGATGACTGTCAACATATCATCAGGGAGGCTGCTGATGAAGTCTAGGCCTACTGGAGTCGCTTGCGGTTCTAGCTCGCCCCGCCTCCGCTTGTTGACAACCCCGTTCTCCACCTACGGAGTCTCCCACTACTGGAATCAGGATCTTTGCCGTGAGCCAGTTCTTTGCCGTCTGCTAGCTAACGGCAAAGGAAGTCTTTGCCATCAGCATTCAGAAGGCTGACGACAAAGAACTAGCGAACGACAAATAGCGTGTTTGCCATCAGCCGACTCTTTGCCATCTGCTAGCGGACGGCATAGAAGCTTTGTCTCCGCCAGTGGACGGCGAAGAGGGAGGGTGGCCCACTGGCTGTCAACCCCTAATGGGGCCCCTCTTTGCCGTCCGCTAGCAGAAGACAAAGCTTTCTTTGCCGTTCGCTAGAAAACGACAAAGGTGGGGCGGACGACAAAGCTTCAAAATTGACTTAATGACCGTGCCCCGCCGTCGCCCTCTCTCTGTCTCCTCTCCTCTTTCTTCCCCCTCGTGCCACCCCGCGCCGTCGCCCTCTCTCTCTGTCTCCTCTCCTCTTTCTTCCCCCTCGTGCCACCCCGCGCCGTCGCCGCCGCACCCTCCCCGTGGCGTCGCCGCCGCACCCTCCCCGTGCCGTTGCCGTCGCACCCTCCCCGCGCCGTGGCCGCCCCTCCCTGCCTCCCCACCCCCTCCCGAGCCTCCCTGCCGCAGCCGCGGGTCGACCGCCCCCTGGGGAGCGCCGCCCGTCGCCGCGCCCTCCCCGCCCCGTCGCCGCCCCCTCCACGACCCGTCGCCGCCCCCCACGGTGAGCCCCTGCCCCCTGTTTTTTTTCTCTTTTTCTTTTCTATTTAGTTAGGTTTTTTAGTTTAAGTTTTTTCAGTTTAGGTAGTTTAGGTTATTTAGTTTAATTAGTTTAGGTTATTTAGTTTAGGTTTAGGTTTAATTAGTTTAGGTTATATAGCTAGCTCGATTATATTATATTATATTATATTAGTGTTAGGTTTTAGTTAAATAGTCATAATTAAAGGAAGTAAAAAAAGAAGAAAAAAGAAGAAAAAAGAAGAAAAAAGAAGAAGAAAAGTAGAATAAGTAGAAGGGGGAAGAAGAAGAAGAAGAAGAAGAAGAAGAAGAGGAGGAGGAGGAGGAGAAGAAGAAAAAGAGGAGGAGGAGGAGGAGAAGAAGAAAAAGAGGAGAAGATGAGAATAAAAGAGGAAAAAGTAAAAGAAGGAAGAAGAAAAATAAGAAGAAGAAGAAGAGGAGGAGGAGGAGTTATGTATTTTTTCTTCTGTTTTTTATTTTCTGTTTTAGATAATAGATATATTATATATATAGTTATCTAGATTAGATTATATTATATTACATTAGTGTTAGGTTTTAGTTAAATAGTCATAATTAAAGGAAGTGAAAAAAAGATGAAAAAAGAAGAAGAAAAGTATAGAATAAGTAGAAGGGGGAAGAAGAAGAAGAAAAAGAGGAAGAATAAGAAGAAGAAGAAGAAGAAGAAGAAGAAGAAGAGGGGGAGGAGGAGGAGGAGGAGGAGAAGAAGAAGAAAAAGAGGAGAAGATGAGAACAAAAGAGGAATTAGCTTAGTTAGTACCGTTAGTTTGATTTTCTAGGTTAGTTAGGTTAGTTATCTTTAGACTAGGTTAGTTAGGTTAGTTTCTAGGTTAGTTAGGTTAATTAGTCTAAGGGGTTTTCGTGATGTCATCTTGTTCTCCAAGAGATGATACTTGGCAAGATAACAAAATATGGCATTTTTACATGCTAGAATTTTCTTGGAATTTATAGGGAATATTTCCTATGTAAATATTCCAAAAGCTTGAAATATCAGAAAAGGGTTTTTGATGGATTTGACAAATATTTTGAACATGACCATGGGTTGAAACTCTTATATATGGACAATATATGTCCAATGAGCTTCCCTAAATTTTCTCAAATATTTTTGAAACACTAAAATAATTTTAACCTATTAAAGACCATTTCTGGCCTTAAGAAAAAGCCTGTAATTAGTTAGTTAGTTATTTTTTAGGTTAATTACTTACTTACTTAGTTAATTTTTTAGGTGTTGTTTTCACCCACCAATTTTTTTATTATGTTTATGTTGTACTAATTTCGTTTACTCTTTGTCATTGCAGGTGTTGACAGATGGTGGGCGCGGGTCGAGAGCGCTCCAAGCCTCCTTCTTCCTTTGCGCGTGCTGGGAGGGGTGGCTATATTCCACCCCAGCAGCTTCGGAGAGCGCTCGTAGACAGCATGGGGACACGGGAGGGCGCTTCTTCTTCGGCCAGGAGAGGTTGGGGGAAGACGAAGAGGGGTGCACCTAGAGGTGGACGTGGCGGCGGGAGAGGTAGGAAAGGCTGTTGTGCCTTCCTCGCCACCATCCCCAGCTGATTCTCCGGACCACCAAAGTGCTCCATCTCAGGTGGAGTCGTCAGACTTGGACCCGTCTCGGACTCCGGTCCACGAGCCTTGGGCTGACGAGCCTCGAGTCGCGGAGCCTTTGTCCCAGGAGACTCAGGCCCTAGAGTCTTCGTCCCACGAGACTCCGGTCCCAAAGTCTTCGTCCCAGGTGACTCCGGAGACTAGTGGCCATGCTAATGGCGAGGAGACCTGGTCTAACGATAGTTTTAGCGAGGGCGAGCTAGTTGAGCAGGGCAAGAGGGTCTACCAACGTGGTGGTATGAAGCTCCCGGCCGTGCCGGCGACCCGCGATCAGAGGTGGTTGATTCAGCCTAATGGGGAGAAGTAAGTGCATTTACTCTTTTTTGACCTTTGTCCTTCATGTTTCTTCAAATTAATATCTAATGTGTTGGCCTTGTCATACTGCAGGGGTTGGATACACCCCGATGGTGTCCGCAGGCCCAACCAGGTCCTTGGTGTGATTTGCCGGTAGCACTTCCCGGGGTGGGTCACGTTGCCCGGTGGGGGTCAGGCTCCACAACTAGCAATGAGCTGGGAGCTGTACGTGGCTGCCCCGACCCCGCCAGAGGAGAGGGTCGACGGTGTCGTGTGCGAGATGGTGGCTGACATTGTGAGGCGGCGGTTTTGGGTAATTTCCGCTTTATAGAATTAAAATCAACATTACCTAGTGATTGTACTAATCAGTGTTGTCTTGTTCAATTGCAGACCTTCTACAGGGTTGCTGAGGAACACGAGGCAGAGGCGGCTAGGGTTTTCGAAGCCGAGTGCAAGCGCCTACTTTAGAACTTACGGCACGAGGCTAGGGTGCAGGCTGTTTGAGACTACTACGCCTCGACTAACATTTGGAGGGCCAAGAAGAAGTGCTGCCACAAGTATCTGAGTAAGGAGAAGTACATGAAGGTAATTACCTATTCTTAAGGCCTTGTACTTAGTTTCCTTGATTTCATTCATAGGCGTAGCGCTGAAATTTCTCTTTGCCATACTTAGGTGCCCCCGAGATGGTGTGCAGATATGATGGACTGTTGGGAGGCGTTGGTCGATGAGTGCTGCTCTCCTCAATGGCTAGCTGAACACAACAAGGCCAGGGACAAGCGTTCCCAAATGCGAGGTGTGCCACACCATCAAGGAAGCTCCAACCTATTTGAGTACGGGGATTACTGGGTATGTGGTTTCAGCCCTTAACGATTCATGCAATTTCATTCTTCATGCTAGCTTCAGCCCTTAACTAATATGTTGTTCCTCTCTTTTAGGCGAAACACAACAAGAAGGAAGTGCCACCGCTGTACGACCTCTATGCCATGGCCCATATGGCCCCGTTCAAGAAGGCCAAGGCATTCTCTGAGGATGACCTCGATCATCCAGAGAGCTTCACCAACATCTCCTCCCACAACAAGCTCGTGAGGTACAAAGCCTTTGGGAAGGCGAGGAAAGGGGATGACTTCAACCCGAGCTAGAGTCCTTTTAATACAGAGCTCGTGATGCTATCTGGTGATGGGAGGAAACATGGCTCGGTAGCCATTGGGGATGGACTGATACGTTGTCCTAGAAGTCTCCCGGAGATCAAGAAGCGCCACGCGAGGTCTCTTCCTAAGATACCGCTTCGACCATGACCAGTGGACCTCGCCATCGAGGCTAGGGCAAACAGGCAGGCCAAGGAGAGGGAGATCGAGCTGGAGCAAAGGACGGCTAGGATGCTGGAGGAGGAGAGGAACCGGAACGACGCGTCTCACCGGGCCCTATACGAGCTCCTCGTGGTAAGTTTCTCCTGCTTATTAGCCAAATCATGCATGTAATGTTCGTTTCATTACTAACTAATATGACTAACCCGTGAAAACAAAATGTGCAGTCCGTGTGCGAGAAAAACGGTCAAACCCCTCCGCCGATGCCTCAGATTGGTATAGCGAACACGGTGAGTTTCATTTGAATGGTCATTAGTTATTAGTATTCACATTTCAGTTGCATCATGCTAACGAGACATTGCAAATGATCTTTGGTGCAGCATGCCTCCCGACAAGCATCGACCGATCCTTCTTCGTCTCGCACTGGCGCAACACCGACCCCGACCGGTCCTTCTCCGTCTGACACTGGCGTAAACCCGACCGGTCCTTCACCTCCGTGATGACGGTAAGTTTTCTCTTGTGTTTTGCCTACCAAATGCATAAAGACCTAGACTTAGCTTTATTTCCTCCAAAATGGTTACCATAATGACCTAGACTTAGCTAATCTTCCTACAAAATGACATAATTAGCTTACTTAGCTCCAAAATGATCTATACTTAACTAAATTAGCTCTAATATGCTTAGTTACCTAGGTTAGCTAAATAAAGACATATACTTAGCTTACTTATGTCAAAAATGGCATAATATGCTTAGTTAACTCAAAAATGGCATAATTAGTTAAGTTAGCTCCAAAATGACCCATTTTACCTAGGTTTGCTCCAATATGATCCATTTTACCCAGGTTAGCTCCAAAATGACCAAGTTTACCTAGGTTAGCTCCAATATGATCCATTTTACCTACGTTAGCTCCAATATGATCCATTTTAGATAGGTTAGCTCCAAAATGATCCATTTTACCTACGTTAGCTCAAAAATGGCATAATTACTTATGTTAGCACAAAAAAGACCTACACTTACCTTAATTTCCTCCAAATTGACATAATAAGCTTCTTCTTCTAGTCTTCTTGTTCTTCTCCTTCTTCTTCTCCAAAATGACCTAAGTTAGCTCTAAGTTAGCTCTAATATGCTTAGTTACCTAGGTTAGCTCAATAATGACCTATACTTAGCTGCTTTATATAAAAAATGGCATAATATGCTTAGTTCACTCAAAAAAGACATAATTCGCTAGGTTAGCTCCATTTTACCTAAGTATGCTTACTTCTTCTTCTTCTTCTTCTTCATTTTCTTCTTCTTCTTCTTTTAGTTTTCTTCTTCTAACTTTCTTGTTTCCCATTTTGCAGATTTCATTTACTTCACGGAAGCTTGCATGGATGAATTGTTCCCGTTCTGCTTTTCTTTTGTATCGATGAACAATGTGTAACTATTGTAATATGTATGGATGGAACTATGTGTTGGTTATGTATGTACGGTGAAACTTGTGTGTTGGATATGTCATATGTCTGCTGTGAAATTTGTGTGTTGAAGTTGTGTGTTGAAATTGAATGAATTTAAGAAAAAAAGAAAAACAGGGGCTATACAGGCTCTTTGCCGTCTGCTGGCAGACGACAAAGAGCTTTGCCATCAGCCAGCAGACGGCAAAGCTGCCACATGGCAGCTACCTGTGCAACCTGGGGCACTAGCTGGCCTGTTTGGTTACTTTGTCGTCTGCTGGCAGACGGCAAAGAGCGTTGCACCTTTGCCGTCCGCCAGCGAACGACATAGCATGACACGTGGCAGCACCTGGGGGCTGGCCTATTTCGCTCCAGCGGATGGCAAAGGTGCAATGGTCTTTGCCGTCGGCCAGCGGACGGCAAAGCACGCCGTTAACCCCTTAATGGACCTAACCTGGCACTTGTGCCGTCCAGGCTCTTTGCCGTCTGCTAGCGGACGGCAAAGAGCGTTCATCTTTGCCGTCCGCCAGCAGACGACAAAGAGCCCTTCGCCGTAGCCTATTCAGGCAGACCTGTTGTCGTCTGCTGGCGGACGGCAAAGGCCTTTGCCGTTAGCCATGGCAGACGGCAAAGTTCCTGATTCCTGTAGTGTCCTTGTCAGCGACGCTTTTTGATAGAAATGGGAGTACAGGGAATATTTAGTTAAAACAGGGCAATAGAAAAGTGTATTGGTAACTAGAAGTTATTAGGTAGGAATATAGTAAGAAAAGGGAATAACAGTTGGTTGCTTAAATACTACACAATTCATTTGATATTGCTGGGTAAGTCAACATGCAGATAGTTGAAAAGAAAACTTACTTCGAACAAAGTGTGGACGGATGATATCGTCGGGGAAGTTACCATATATCTCATGACCAGGCCCTTTTATGTGCAGTGCAATTATAGTGTCAGCTTTCAGTTCATAAAACTTAGAAATTTCTTTCCAAAAGCCAGTGCCAAAATAGGAGTCACCACGTTCATCAAGTCTTACAGTAGCAACGATTGTAAATCCATGGTTTGTGTGCAGTATGACATCCCCGCAGTCTTGATTTATGTAAAGGGAAAGATTGTGCACTACATATTCTGTTGCATAGCAAGGGACGCGCTGCAGAAAATGGTAGGATTGTTAAAGAAAATATGGTAACATGCAAATATGGGCCCAAATTGAAAGAACTGTACATCAGTCGAAATCGAAGGACAAAAATTTATAATTAAACAGATAGGGTAAACATGATGTCATGGAAATATGAGAGTAATCGAAAGAACAATACATCATTAATTTGCCTAATATAGAAAGAAGAGGGAAAAAAAATCCCCTTTGACGTATATGGTGCATGTGGCACCTTTTATCCAAATGTAGTAATATTTAGAATATGTTCAGGAAAGTAGGCGTTGCCAGCCGATTTAGGGTGAGATTGAACATACCGCGAGCATCCTCAAGTCATCTGGTACGGTGAGATGGAATGTCTGGCGGAGGGCGCAAGGTCCTGATGTGTCCGCGCACTGTACACTCTATGAACGGAAGAAAACCCTCAAATTAGCTTGAATAAAAACGAATTCATGGCGATTTCGGCTGGGGTGATTAAAGGAGGCAGATGAACTGGGATAAGAGATGAGATAATATCTCATTAAATTAGTTACCGTGTTGTCCATGAGAAAGAACCCTCAGTACGACAGATTCCCCAACCGAGCGGAGCTGGGTCGACCGCGAGCAGCGTTGAGAAAGTCGATGACGATAGGCGGCAGCAAGCAGAAGTGGCGAAATGTGGTAGGCTTTGCCGGCAGCCTGGCGGCGATGGCACGCGTCGAGCTAAGTGTTTACCACCGCGATAGGCAGTGCCATGCATAGACGCGGAGGAGCTTGTGCAGGTGTGAATGGGGACCGGAGGGGGTGGCGGGTGGGGTGAGGGTTTTTGTGACGTGGGGATGGTGAGGGTTTTCTTTTTTCTTTTTTGAATTGGGTGGTGTGGGTTTTCTGTCCCACAAAGAATTTTGGAGGCGACGGTTTGCTAGAGCCAAGTGTGTGATTGACGCAACTGGCAAAATGAGAGTCATTGCACACGTTTCCAATTTTGGGAACCGTGTGTGATTGACGTACTACCTCCGTCCTGGTTTATTGGTCCCCTTTGTAATTTTTACCAAATTTTGACCAAATATTTAACTAAGAAATGTTTATGCATATCACCAAAAATTATATCATTGAACACTATGCTCAAATACCCATCCAACGATATAATTTTTGCTGACCTGCACTAACATTTTGTCAGTTAAACCTTTGGTCAAAATTTAACACAAATTACAAAGGGGACCAATAAACCAAGACGAAGGTAGATTCCATCAACCGAACTGATTGCATCCATATCCCACGGTTAGACATAAGTAAACATAGATTAAACATACTCAGACATAGATAATAAGCGTACACGTACACAAGTATAGTTCAACCATAAGTACATAGTTCAACCGTCATTAAGCATACTCAAGCGTACATAGTTCGATGCCACATCTCATCTCACATGCCGACACGATCCTGAAGCTTCTCCAGGTACTCGGTGTATGCGCCGTGCGCCACCCTGCGAGAATACTTCTGCTTGAAGGAGGCAACGGCCTGTCCTCTTGCATGCGCCAGAACACTTAGATACGCGTCATGAAGCTTGTGGTTGCAAAATGGGCATCGATGGCCGCCGTTCCAGGTCCTAATACGCCTGTTATGCATTCCCGCATAAAGCTCCCTCAGGATTTGCCTCTTGTACCTCCTCTGGCCATCTTCATCCTCGCTATCCACATCGCCAGACGGCACCTATACAAATAGTAAAACAAATTTGGCATCAAATCAATGATTACATGTCGTGAAGTGGGATTAGGAATTTATGGCTATTTATTTATACATATCCAGAGATTATGGTTTGATTTTTAAGCACAGTCGTCTATGTACAGACCAATCTTAAAGAAAATAATGGCACAAACATATGTAGGTCATTCAAAATCAATTGTCAAGTCCTGGCTAGGAATTATTAGCACTAACACTAACCCTAGTCGGATTACTAGCAGAAATCATTTGCACAGATGAAACAACTAATCACTTATCACTTGTACCATTCAAACAATCAATACACTACACAGATCTAATGAAACTTACTTAGATTTCATGGATTGGGAGAACATAACCATAGGATTTCTAACCCAAAAAGGGGGAGGCAGGAGTAACCAGAGAAACCCTATGATTTATTTGACACATAAATGGGTATAGATGACTAACCAGCTGTCCGTCGTCGTCGGAGTCACCGCCAGAGTGGTCGTCAGAGTCGTCGCCGGGGTCGTCACCAGAGTCGGTGTGGAACTCCGCCTCCGGCTGTGGAAGCTCAACACCGTCGACGACGTCAGGGTGCAGCGATAACTCGCTGGCGGTGACGACAACCTCTGTCTCCATCTCCACGTCGTGCTCCGATGCTTTAGCAGCCCTGGCGTCGCCACTCCCTCCGATGCGGCGCTTCGGCGGCATCCTCATACACTGATGGCTTTGAGGACTGAGAGTGGCATCGAGGATGCAAGCGGAGAGAGAGGATTGTGTGTGTGGCGAGGATGGGGGATGCGGCCGCTCGGGCGCACCATTAATATGGAGCAGTGGGAGTTGTGGGAGAGAGGCGGCAGCGGTCAAACCGATGGCTCGCCTCCCGGTGAGCCTGCGCACCGGACTGCTGGCATGCCTACCAAAGTTTCACACATCGCACGCCTCCCGATGACACTGTGCAGCGAGCACGCCTCCATCAATTGACACACCTGCACGCACGCCTCCCGGTCTGCCTGCGTGGCGGACTGCTCGCATGCGTCCCGTCAACTCACGCCTGCTCGCACGGCACACGGGTCACGCGGCGGCACGTATATTGTTTTTCTATTTGCATGATTAATGCTGCTGCTTTATTGCTTAACCGAAGCATGGCACATATCCATTGTTGGTCTAACGCTCACGGTTTGAATAAATAATCCGTTTGGGATATTGGTTCCCAATTATTAATAATCTCCTGTTTGTAATTAGATAAAGATTACATCAAAACTGATCTCAAATTTGACAAAAGAAGTACAATGCCACTTTGTATTGGTGTCCATATGACAACACGATAAGTTTCATGAACTTCAAATAAGTTTTGGATGTACTAGAATTTCAAAATCAAGATTCTCAATGTTTGAAATTTGTTGCACGGGGAGTAAACATGCACCCAGTGAGACACATGTGTTTTGCAATCCATTTAGGTGCACTGTCACGTGTGCATGTAGCTCAAATTTGATTTTTGCACATTATGCCCGTAGAAAATCAATCAATTAATGTACTAAAATGTCTTAATGATCTCTGTGATTTTTTCGCAATTAAAACGTCCCTCCTTTGGTAACATATGTTCACCACTGGATAATTAATTTAATATGCCTCGTAGTTGCGGTGGATTCGCGGTGTGTGTGTGGGTGTGTGCGTCTGGGGGTGGCGAGTGGCTCGCACTACACTACGAGTTGTGAGCCACCGTGTGGGTTGGCCGTTTTGTTAGGCAAGCCGGTGCCACATCAGAGTCGTGAATTCGTTATTTAAAACATTACACAACCCTTTCATACATACATGTTTTTGCCACCTGCAGTCGATGGTTGTCCTACATGACACTCGATACTCGCGTGTGACGCTTTCTGTGGGCCCGCGAGGTCGTCGTCCATCACTTTGATGAACAGCCGGCAGTGAGGTTAATTTGACCAGGAAGGTAGAATATTTTTTGTTTGTGTTATGGTGGTATATAGTACGCGTCGAAGAGGTGGGAGGGGACTAGCATATATACTATACGTACGCGTCCGTGAACAAGTACACCTTGCTCAGTGTCGGGACTTTTCAGTTTTCGAGGCACGTGCCACATCAAAATTGTGAAATTGGCTATTCAAACGTCACACAACACCTCTTTGGGCCACATGCATGCACGTGGTGGTTATCCTAGCTAGGACACTCACGTGTGACGCTTCCATCTGTGGGCCCACGAGGCCATCGTCGATGCATGCATGCATCACTTTGACCTACATCGGGAGAGGTTAATTAATTTCTCCATCGATGAGGATTCTTTTGGGTTGTACATATTACGACATGAGCATATAGTATGAAGTGAAGAGGGGGGAAGGGGACCATCATATGTAGTACGCTTCATGAACCTCGCTCTGTGTGGGTGCATGGTTTACGGTTTTTGAGGCACGTGGCACATCAAAGTTGTGCATTTTGGGTATTCAACATATATATGTTTGGCCCACATGCAAAGCGGTGGTGGTTGTCCTCTCGCACCCACTTAAGTGGTTATCAGCGATATCGATGCTTTCCATCTATGGGCCCCCTTGGTCCATCACTACTTTTTGCCTAACAACAAGAGAGGTTAATTTGACTTAGGAGGGGATTATTTTTTTGCTTGTAATACAATATATGTATATATAGGTCATGCTCTGGGATGACATGCATGATACAGTTTGAGCACACACACATGCATGTGTACGCATGAATCCCTCCCATCGAGTCGAAGTGTGGCTAGTACAACTGATGCGGAGCATCCTACGGTCATCCCCATGGACCTACCATCGTCTCATCAAGAGCCAAGAGGACCTATGACACGAGCACGAGCTAGAGCTCTCGAGAACGAGGTGACTTCTTTCCTTAGTGATATCACATATGATCCACTTGAGACATGGCTACTACCTGAGTCCGATATGCTATGCATGATTAGGTGTCAAGAGGACCCTCTTGGAGATGTACATGAAGACGGACAAATCGCCAAGTCCATGGATGAGGAGAACCAACGGGAAGAGTCAAGAACACCTCCCAGGCCCCGGATATCCGGCCAGGACCCCGGACATCCGCCCCCTGGAGCGTCATCCACAGCAGCCTCCCAGCCGCCCAACCTCTACAGGCCCCGGACATCCGGCCCGTGCCCGGAAATCCGGCCAGACGCCCGGACATCCGGCGCCCCGCACCAGAACCTACAGAAGCTGACTCCACCAGCCCGGACATCCGGCCTCCTAGCCCGGACATCCGGCCCCTCCCGAAGCCCCGGACATCCGGCCCGTCGCCCGGACATCCGGCTCCACCTGTCTGCGCACAGTAAAGAGCCGAGGCCCGTGTACCCTTTCGACCCCATAGACTATATATACTCCTTCTCCCCCATCTTTCTAGGGTTAGCATTGGTTTAGCTCATTTGAGATAGAGCATTGCTCATCCGTACCGGATCTACTCCTCCTGAGGGACCGCACCTCTTCGGAGAAGATCCACCCGGATTCAAGACCTCCATCCGGAGAAGACCATCAAGACCTCCTCACGGAGAACAAAGGCTACCTTTTGTATCGTCCCTTGTTGACTTTGGATCTCGTGTTACTTTTTGCCTCGATGATCTAGCACTTGTGTGATCATATTCGTATCGGTTGAGTGTTTCTCTTGTTTCCCCTCATGATTTCCCTCGTGTTCTTCCACGCGTTCTTCGTGTTCCTCGTAGGGATACACTCCAACCGTGAAAGATCGGCCCCATAGGGATCCTCCCTACATCATCCTGGTATCATGAGCTACGTTGATCACGTTTTTGGAGCCCCTACCCCGTGTTTTCTAGCTTGATTTTGTTGTTTTCGTCCTAAATCCGAAAATCCCCACCAAAAATAGCCCCAATTTTTTTTTGGTGATTTGTTGGTGTGTTGAAGTTTTGTTGGATTTGATCCACGGATCTGCTTTGCATCGAGTGGATCTAGCTTTTCCCCATCTTTTCCGCAATTTCCATCCACAAATTCGTCCGAATTTTACCCCGGAGTTGACCTTTTTCCCGCGGTGTTCCTCGAGTTCGTCCTCGATCCAAGAGCCCGGACATCCGGCCGAGTCCCCGGACATCCGGCGACCCGGACATCCGGACACTGGCCCGGACGTCCGGTCCCTGGCAGCAACAACTCAATCCCCCCGCGCCCTTTTCCACCTAGTTTCGCCCCGGTGCCCACGCCTGCTTTCGCATACATACCACCACCGCTTTCCACAAGCAACACCACCATTCATCGCTACCTCCTATGACGATTTTGAGACGTTTTGGTCTTTGAGAATTTGGGTTGTGGTTTCCGTTTCCTATTGTGTTTCGGCTATATAGGTACGGTTCGCGTCAACATCACCACCGCTCATCTCCATCGACTACTCATCATCGCCAAGGACGGTAACCTCGACGACATCTTTGTCATACCTTGCAATTTGCCTTGATAACCCCATGACCTTACATTTGCGTAGCTTACCCATCGAGACTAGCCTTTGAGTATTGCCGGCAACGTGACTTGTGCACATTAGTGATCATACTCCATAGCATACATACCATACCAAAGTGGTGCATACCTATGCATCATCTTTTGTGTCGCAAAGTTGCCATCGCATACACAATTGCTATCTTGGTTCGTGAAGCATTGCATGAGAAAAGAGCTCAAATAACAAAGAGCCAAACAAGCTTTTAAGCAAAGAGGAAAGATAAGCAAAGAGCTTATAAGCAAGAACCATAGCATCACACATCATTAAGATTGTCATACTCGATCATCTTGGATCATATCACCGACACACCATACATATAGAATACTTGGGATAGAGGTCGTTGCATTTTTGCCTAGTAGGTTGTGCGGAAGTTACGTATCCGCCTATTGTGCAATCGTGCTAGCGTCTCTCGTGTATTGTGCAACAAGAGCATTTTCGTGGACTCCACATTTTGGGTCACCTTTGGTTGCACAATCCCACTTATCTATTTGCGTGTGTGTTTACGTGTACCTTATCTTGCTATTGGTCTACTTGTTGCATTTGCAAATTTGTGAATCTTTTCCAACATTATTGCAGCTCACTTACAATTGCATCAAATTTTGCGCCACCATCATAACCAAGCTCCACCATAAGCTTTTACTTGTGTAGGTGTGAGAACCGACAAGAATTGGTACCAATAGTGCTATTTCATTGTCCGCATTTGAGTGAACTTGATTCATCGTCAACATCGGTCAAGGTACAATTGGTATAAGTTCTTTTCCTTCTCCCACTCACATTTTTCTTGGAATGATGAATAGGCCAAGTTCTTCTACCAACCCACCCCTCCTCGCGCAAGACGACGACATGTCATCCTTCGTCACCAAGACTCACCTCTTTGGTGCACAACGAGCTTTGCAAGAAGAGCAACTAGCAATGAGCGACCGCATCATCAACCTCACCACCGACTTGCGACTCTCCGAGCAACGTACAAGAGACTACTTCGACAACAAGCTCGACGCTCACAAGCAAGAGAATGATGCAAGGATGGACGAGATCCGGGCCTTGTTGGTGAACCGTCATTCTTCAACTTCTTCATACTCAAGACGGAGCCACTCAAGTCGCCACTCCGACGACACCTTGTCCGGCTCAAGTACCCCGACATCGAACACTCTTCGCCGTGTCGCGCGTCAAGACCGTCATGCATCTCGCAATCCTCTACACGACAAGCATTCACAAGAGCAAGTCGATGAGCAAGTACTTCGTCCTCAACCACACCAAGTAGCTTTTGCTCAAGCACAAGAACGGCAACGCCAAAGTCAACGAGTACAAGAGGAGCGAGCGCGGCAACATCAAGATGCACAAGATGCCGAGGCGCAACGTCAAGAACAATAACAACGTGAAGCACAAGCTCTTGAGGCGCACCGTGCCCTTCAAGAATCAAGTCGAGCCTTCGCTAACAGCAACCAAGATCGGCGCAATCAAGAGGTAGCACTTCGAGAAGAAATCCAAGAGCGGACACACCAACCGCAAGTGCAACGTCAAGTTCCTCAAGTTCCTCCACAAGCTCGACAAGCTCCTCGTCAACCTCAAGTTCAACATGAGCAAGATGATCATGGACGGCCTCCACATCAAGAGCAACATGAAGTGGATAATCCTCCACGTCAAGGACATCATCATCACCATCACCATCAACAGAATGAAGAGCAACACTACGGCAAGCTAAAGTTTACAATGCCCAAGTTCAATGGAAGTAATGATCCCGAAGAGTACCTCTCATGGGCATTGAAGGTGGACAAAATCTTTCGTTTGCACAACTATGAGGAAGAGAAGAAGATCGCTATGGCATCACTTGAGTTCTAAGACTATGTGCTCATATGGTGGGAACAAGTCCTTGCGCGCCGAGTAGCAAGAGGTGAACCACCAATCACCACTTGGGCTCAAATGAAAGATGTCATGCGAGCACGTTTTGTGCCCACCTACTACAACCGCGACCTCTTCAAGAAACTCCAACTACTCAAGCAAGGAACAAAGAGTGTTGAAGAATACTACAAGGAAATGGAGATAGCCATGATTCGAGCCAATGTCACGGAACATGATGAGCAAACTATGGCCCGTTTCTTGAATGGACTCAATCATCCCATCAAGAAGATTGCTGACTTCCAACCCTACTCCAACCTCATTGAGCTCGTACAACAAGCTACCAAGGCCGAACGTCAAGTGCAAGATGACTTCAAGTACGCCAAGTACTCATCCTAGACCTACGGTTTCTCCAACTTCCAAGCTTCAACGACACCATCTCCTACCACAACCAACGATGACAAATTAAGTCACAAGAAACCTTCGACAAGCTCAAGTCGTCCTCAACCTACTACAAGCAACATCAAGCCGCGTGCTTCATCATCTACCCCAACCGATGAGACCGTTAAGACAAGCTCCTTCAAGTGTTTCACTTGCGGCTGCCGAGGCCACAAATCCTTCCAATGCACGAACAAGCGCACCATGATCCTCAACGACGACAGCACCTATGACTCAATGAGTGAAGGAGAAATGGAAGCCCTTGAGCAAGTTGCCATGCACCGACAACTGAACAACGACGAGGAAGATGATCAAATATTTTGTGATGAAGATTCAAGCCCCGCTCTTGTTGTCTCCAAGGTCTTGACTCTTCAACATCAACAAGAAGAAGACCAACGATGCCATATCTTCCACACAAAGGCCGGCATCAATGGAAGGTCCGTCAAGGTCATCATCGATGGAGGGAGTTGCCATAACTTAGCAAGTGAAGAACTATGCTCCAAGCTCCAATTGGTGAAGATGAAGCACCCGCACCCCTACAAGGTTCAATGGCTAAGCGACACCGGCACAATTCAAGTCGACCATCGGGTACAAGTCTCTTTCAAAATCGGACCCTATGAAGACACTTTGGAATGTGATGTCCTTCCGATGACCGTTTGCCACCTCCTTCTTGGACGGCCATGGCAATATGACCGAGGTGTCATCCACAACGGGCGCACAAACCACTATAGCTTCAAGATGAAAGGGAAGGAATATGTGCTACGACCTATGTCTCCTAGTCAAGTGATAGCCGACAAGAAAACCACCCATCGAGGAGAGAAGAGTGAGAAAGTGAACCACCAAAAAGTGAGTGAGAGCCACAAGCCAAATTTGAGCGCCTCTTCGCCTAGAGAGAAAAATCTAGTCCTTTTTGCCACCAAAAGTGAGATGAGAGAAGTATGTGCGAACCCATCGAGTGTTATGCACTTTTACCTTGTGTGCAAGGATGGGGAACCAAAAACTAACACATCTCACGATCTACCTCTAGTGTTTCAATCCCTTTTGCAAGAATTCCAAGATGTTTTCCCCGATGAGCTACCTCCGGGTCTACCTCCTCTACGAGGCATTGAGCATAGAATCGACCTCATCCCCGGAGCACCCCTACCAAACAAAGCTCCATACCGCGTCAACCCCGAAGAAACTAAGGAGATACAATGGCAAGTACAACAACTCATCGACAACGGCCATGTACGTGAAAGCTTAAGCCCTTGTGCCGTTCCCATTATACTTCTTCCTAAGCAAGATGGAAGTTATCGCATGTGTTCTGATTGTAGACCCATCAATGCTATTATCGTGCGTTATAGACACCCCATTCCTCGCTTAGATGATATGCTTGATGAACTTAGCGGTGCCACCATTTTCTCAAAAATTGATCTTAGAAGTGGTTATTATCAAATCCTCATACAAGAAGGTGATGAATGGAAGACCGCTTTCAAAACAAAATTTGGTTTGTATGAGTGGTTAGTCATGCCTATGGGTTTATCGGAAGCTCCCGGTACTTTCATGCGTCTTATGCATTTTGTGCTTCGACCTTATATTGCATTCTTTGTTGTCGTTTACTTTGATGACATTCTTGTGTTTAGCAAATCCTTGAAAGAGCATCTCAAGCATGTTAGGGCTGTTTTGCAAACGCTTCACAAGGAACGTCTTTATGCCAACATGAAAAAGTGCACATTTGGAGTTGACAAGTTGGTTTTCTTGGGTTTCGTTGTCTCTTCCAAGGGTGTCCATGTTGATGAATCTAAAATTGAAGTTATTAAGACTTGGCCCCAACCAGCCAATTTGTAACAAGTGCGTAGCTTCCTTGGCCTTGCGGGTTTTTATCGTCGCTTTGTGAAAGATTTTAGCACTATTGCCGCCCCTTTGCATGCCTTGAGTAAGAAAAATGCTCCTTTCATTTGGGGATCTTTGCAATCCACCGCTTTTCATGAGCTCAAGTCTTTGCTTACTCATGCTCCGATTCTTGCTTTGCCCAACTTTGACAAAACTTTTGAGGTTCATTGTGATGCAAGTGGTACCGGAATCGACGGACTTTTGATGCAAGAGAAACGAGCCATTGCATATTTTAGCGAAAAACTCTCCGGTGCTCAACTAAACTATCCCATCTATGACAAAGAATTGTATGCCTTAGTGCGTGTGCTACATGTTTGGGAGCATTACCTTCGTCCTCATGAGTTTGTCATCCATACCGATCATGAAACGCTTAAGTACTTAAAAGGTCAGACTAACTTGAACAAGCACCATGCCAAATGGAGTGAATTTATTGAATCTTTCCCATATGTGATCAAGTACATTAAGGGCAAGGAAAATGTAGTTGCGGATGCACTTTCACGCATATGCATGCTCGTCACTAAACTTGAGTTGAATGTTATTGGCTTTGAGCACATAAAAGACTTGTATGCTAATGATCCATCTTTTGCTAATCCTTATGCTAAGTGTTTGCCGCATACATCTTGGGAACGATATTACATCAAGGATGGTTATCTTATGAGAGCTAACAAACTTTGCATCCCCGAGTCTTCTCTTCGTTTGTTGCTTTTGCAAGAATCTCATGGAGGAGGACTAATGGGACATTTTGGACGCGACAAGACACATGCTACGCTCTCCAAGAACTATTTTTGGCCAAAGATGTTTCACGACGTCAACCGCTTCACCAACCAATGCTGTACATGTCGCAAAGCTAAGTCTAAAGCTCAATCTCATGGCTTTTATATGCCCCTTCCAATTCCATATCAACCATCGGAAGATATTAGTATGGATTTTGTGCTTGGTTTTCCTAGGACTAGAAATGGAAAAGATTCCGTGTTTGTTGTTGTGGACCAGTTCTCTAAAATGGCACATTTCATTCCTTGCAAAAAGATAGACGATGCTTCACATGTTGCCAATCTCTTTCGTAGGGAAATCTTGCGACTTCATGGAGTACCAAAGATGATTGTCTCGGATCGTGACGTCAAGTTCTTGAGTTACTTTTGGAAGACCTGATGATGCGGGGCATCCTACGGTCATCCCCATGGACCTACCATTGTCTCATCAAGAGCCAAGAGGACCTATGACACAAGCACGAGCTAGAGCTCTCGAGAATGAGGTGACTTCTTTCCTTAGTGATATCACATATGATCCACTCGAGACATGGACACTACCTGAGTCCGATATGCTATGCATGATTAGGTGTCAAGAGGACCCTCTCGGAGATGAACATGAAGACGGACAAATCGCCAAGTCCATGGATGAGGAGAACCAACGGGAAGAGTCAAGAACACCTTCCAGGCCCCGGACATCCGGGCAAGACCCCGGACATCCGGCCCCTGGAGCGACCACCTCAGCAGCAGCCCAGACGCCCAAGTCTACAGGGCCCGGACATCCGGCGTCCAGCCCGGAAATCCGGCCAGAAGCCCGGACATCCGGCACCACGCTACAGAACCTACAGAAGCTGAGCCCTCCAGCCCGGACATCCGGCCGCCAAGCCCGGACATCCGGCCCCTCGGGAAGGCCCGGACATCCGGTCTGTCACCCGAACATCCGGCCCCCTGTCTGCGCACAGAGGGCCGAGGCCCGTGTACCCTTTGGACCCCCTTGACTATATATACTACTTCTCCCCCATCTTTCTAGGGTCAGCATTGGTTTAGCTCATTTGAGATAGAGCATTGCTCATCCGTACCGGATCTACTCCACGAGAGAGAGAGCGACCCCTCTTCGGAGAAGATCCATCCGGATTCAAGACCTCCTCACGGAGAAGACCCCCCTCAAGACCTCCTTCCGGAGAAGAACGGTTACCTTTGTATCATCCCTTGTTGACTTTGGATCTCGTGTTACTTTTGCCTCGATGATCTAGCACTTGTGTGATCAAATTCGTGTCGGTTGAGTGTTTCTCTTGTTTTCCCTCGTGATTTCCCTCGTGTTCTTCCGCGCATTCTTCGTGTCCCTCGTAGGGATCCTCTCCAAACGTGAAAGATCAGCCCCATAGGGATCCGCCCTACATCATCTTGGTATCATGAGCCACGTTGATCACGTTTTTGGAGCCCCTACCCCGTGTTTTCTAGCTTGATTTTGTTGTTTCGTCCTAAATCCGAAAATCCCCACCAAAAATAGCCCCAATTTTTTTTGTGATTTGTTGGTGTGATGAAGTTTTGTTGGATTTGATCCACGGATCTGCTTTGCATCGAGTGGATCTAGCTTTTCCCCATCTTTTCCGCATTTTCCATCCACAAATTCGTCCGAATTTTGCCCCGGAGTTGACCTTTTTCCTGCGGTGTTCCTCGAGTTCGTCCTCGATCCAGGAACCCGGACATCAGGCCGAGTCCCCAGACATCCGGCGTCCCGGACATCCGGCCACTGGCCCGGATATCCGGCCCCTGGTAGCAGCAGCTCCATCTGCCGCGTCCTTTTCCGCCCAATTTCGCCAACTTTTGCCCCGGTGCCCACGCCTACTTCCGCATACCACCACCGCTTTCCACAAGCAACACCACCGTTCACCGCTACCTCCTATGACGATTTTCGCACATTTTGGTCTTTGAGATTTTGGGTTGCGGTTCCCGTGTCCTATTGTGTTTCGACTATATAGGTACGGTTCGTCGTCAACATCACCACCACTCATCTCCATCGACTACTCATCATCGCCAAGGACGGTAACCTCGACGACATCTTTGTCCTACCTTGCAATTTGCTTTGATAACCCCATGGCCTTACATTTGCGTAGCTTACCCATCGAGACTAGCCTTTGAGTATTGCCGGCAACGTGACTTGTGCACATTAGTGATCATACTCCATAGCATACATACCATACCATAGTGGTGCATATCTTAGCATCATCTTTTGTGTCGCAAAGTTGCCATCACATACACAATTGCTATCTTGGTTCGTGAAGCATTGCATGAGTAAAGAGCTCAAACAACAAAGAGCCAAACAAGCTTTTAAGCAAAGAGGAAAGATAAGCAAAGAGCTTATAAGCAAGAACCATAGAATCATACATCATTAAGATTGTCATACTCGATCATCTTGGATAAAATCACCGACACACCATACATATAGAATACTTGGGATAGAGGTCGTTGCATTTTTGCCTAGTAGGTTGTGCGCAAGTTACGTATCCGCCTATTGTGCAATCGTCCTAGCGTCTCTCGTGTATTGTGCAACAAGAGCATTTTCGTGGACTCCACATTTTGGCTCACCTTTGGTTGCACAATCCCACTTATCTATTTGCGTGTGTGTTTCCGTGTACCTTATCTTGCTATTGATCTACTTGTTGCATTTACAAATTTGTGAATCTTTTCCAACATTATTGCAGCTCACTTACAATTGCATCAAATTTTGTGCCACCATCCTAACCAAGCTCCACCATAAGCTTTTAGTTGTGTAGGTGTGAGAACCGACAAGAATTGGTACCAATAGTGCTATTTCATTGTCTGCATTTGAGAGAACTTGATTCATCGTCAACATCGGTCAAGGTACAATTGGTATAAGTTCTTTTCCTTCTCCCACTCACATTTCTCTTGGAATGATGGATAGGCCAAGTTCTTCTACCAACCCACCCCTCCTCGCGCAAGACGACGACATGTCATCCTTCGTCACCAACACCCACCTCTTTGGTGCACAACGAGCTTTGCATGAAGAGCAACTAGCAATGAGCGACCGCATCGACAACCTCACCACTGACTTGCGACTCTCCGAGCAATGTACAAGAGACTACTTCGACAACAAGCTCGACGCTCACAAGCAAGAGAATGATGCAAGGATGGACGAGATCCGCGCCTTGTTGGTGAACCGTCATTCTTCAACTTCTTCATGCTGAAGACGGAGCCACTCAAGTCGCCACTCCAATGACACCTTCTCCGGCTGAAGTACATCGACATCGAACACTCTTCGCCGTGTCGCGCGTCAAGACCGTCATGCATCTCGCAATCCTCAACACGACAAGCATTCACAAGAGCAAGTCGATGAGCAAGTACTTCGTCCTCAACCACACCAAGCTGCGTTTGCTCAAGCTCAAGAACGGCAACGCCAAAGTCAGCGAGAACAAGAGGAGCGAGCGCGGCAACATCAAGATGCACAAGATGCCGAGGCGCAACGTCAAGAACAACAACAACGTGAAGCACAAGCTCTTGAGGCGCACCGTGCCCTTCAAGAATCAAGTTGAGCATTCGCTAACCGCAACAGAGATCGGCGCAATCAAGAGGAAGCACTTCGAGAAGAAATCCAAGAGCGGACCTACCAACCGCGAGTGCAACGTCAAGTTCCCCAAGTTCCTCCACAAGCTCGACAAGCTCCTCCTCAACCTCAAGTTCAACAAGAGCAAGGTGATCATGGACAGCCTCCACATCAAGAGCAACATGAGGTGGATAATCCTCCACGTCAAGGGCATCATCATCACCATCACCATCAACACAATGAAGAGCAACGCAACGGCAAGCTACAATTCACCATGCCCAAGTTCAATGGAAGCAATGATCCCGAAGAGTACCTCTCATGGGCATTGAAGGTGGACAAAATCTTTCGTTTGCACAACTATGAGGAAGAGAAGAAGATAGCTATGGCATCACTTGAGTTCCAAGACTATGTGCTCATATGGTGGGAACAAGTCCTTGCGCGTCGAGTAGCAAGAGGTGAATCACCAATCACCACTTGGGCTCAAATGAAAGATGTCATGCGAGCACGTTTTGTGCCCACCTACTACAACCACGACCTCTTCAAGAAACTCCAACTACTCAAGCAAGGAACAAAGAGTGTTGAAGAATACTACAAGGAAATGGAGATAGCCATGATTCGAGCCAATGTCACGGAAGATGATGAGCAAACTATGGCCCGTTTTTTGAATGGACTCAATCATCCCATCAAGAAGATTGCCGACTTCCAACCTTACTCCAACCTCATTGAGCTCGTACATCAAGCTACCAAGGCCGAACGTCAAGCGCAAGATGACTTCAAGTACGCCAAGTACTCATCCAAGACCTATGGTTTCTCCAACTTCCAAGCTTCAACGACCCCATCTCCTACCTCAACCAACGACGACAAATTAAGTCACAAGAAACCTTCGACAAGCTCAAGTCGTCCTCAACCTACTACAAGCAACATCAAGCCGCGCGCTTCATCATCTACCCCAACCGATGAGACCGTTAAGACAAGCTCCTTCAAGTGTTTCACTTGCGGCGGACGAGGCCACAAATCCTTCCAATGCACAAACAAGCGCACCATGATCCTCAACGACGACGACACTTATGACTCAATGAGTGAAGGAGAAATGGAAGCCCTTGAGAAAGTGGCCATGCACCGACAAGTGAACAATGACGATTAAGAGGATCAAGTCTTTTGCGATGAAGATTCAAGCCCCGCTCTTGTTGTCTCCAAGGTCTTGACCCTTCAACATCAACAAGAAGAAGACCAACGATGCCATATCTTCCACACAAAGGCCGGCATCAATGGAAGGTCCGTCAAGGTCATCATCGATGGAGGGAGTTGCCATAACTTAGCAAGTGAAGAACTATGCTCCAAGCTCCAATTGGTGAAGATGAAGCACCCGCACCCATACAAGGTTCAATGGCTAAGCGACACCGGCACAATCCAAGTCGACCGTCGGGTACAAGTCTCTTTCAAAATTGGAGCCTATGAAGACACTTTGGAGTGTGATGTCCTTCCGATGACCGTTTGCCACCTTCTTCTTGGACGGCCATGGCAATATGACCGAGGTGTCATCTACAACGGGCGCACAAACCACTATAGCTTCAAGATGAAAGGGAAGGAATATGTGCTACGACCTATGTCTCCTAGTCAAGTGATAGCCGACAAGCAAGCCACCCACCGTGTAGTGAAGAGTGAGAAAGTGAACCACCAAAAAGTGAGTGAGAGCCACAAGCCAAACATGAGCGCCTCTTCTCCTAGAGAGAAAAACCTAGTCCTATTTGCCACAAGAAGTGAGATGAGAGAACTGTGTGAGAACCCATCGAGTGTTATGCACTTTGTCCTTGTGTGCAAGGATGGGGAACCAAAAACTAACACATCTCACGATCTACCTCTAGTGTTTCAATCTCTTTTGCAGGAATTCCAAGATGTTTTCCCCGATGAGCTACCTCCGGGTCTACCTCCTCTACGAGGCATTGAGCATAGAATCGACCTCATCCCCGGAGCACCCCTACCAAACAAAGCTCCATACCGCGTCAACACCGAAGAAACTAAGGAGATACAACGGCAAGTACAACAACTCATCGACAACGGCCATGTACGTGAAAGCTTAAGCCCTTGTGCCGTTCCCGTTATACTTGTTCCTAAGCAAGATGGAAGTTATCGCATGTGTTCCGATTGTAGACCCATCAATGCTATTACCGTGTGTTATAGACACCCCATTCTTCGCTTAGATGATATGCTTGATGAACTTAGCGGTGCCACCATTTTCTCAAAAATTGATCTTAAAAGTGGTTATTATCAAATCCGCATACAAGAAGGTGATGAATGGAAGACCGCTTTCAAAAAAAAATTTGGTTTGTATGAGTGGTTAGTCATGCCTATGGGTTTATCGGAAGCTCCCGGTACTTTCATGTGTCTTATGCATTTTGTGCTTCAACCTTATGCTGGAGTCTTTGTTGTCGTTTACTTTGATGACATTCTTGTGTTTAGCAAATCCTTGAAAGAGCATCTCAAGCCTGTTAGGGCTGTTTTGCAAATGCTTCGCAAGGAACGTCTTTATGCCAACATGAAAAAGTGCACATTTGTAGTTGACAAGTTGGTTTTCTTGGGTTTCGTTGTCTCTTCCAAGGGTGTCCATGTTGATGAATCTAAAATTGAAGCTATTAAGACTTGGCCCCAACCAGCCAATTTGCAACAAGTGCGTAGCTTCCTTGGCCTTGCGGGTTTTTATCGTCGCTTTATGAAAGATTTTAGCACTATTGCCGCCCCTTTGCATGCCTTGAGTAAGAAGAATGCTCCTTTCATTTGGGGATCTTTGCAATCCACCGCTTTTGATGAGCTCAAGTCTTTGCTTACTCCTGCTCTAATCCTTGCTTTGCCCAACTTTGACAAAACTTTTGAGGTTCATTGTGATGCAAGTGGTACCGGAATCGGTGGAGTTTCGATGCAAGAGAAACGAGCCATTGCATATTTTAGCGAAAAACTCTCCGGTGCTCAACTCAACTATCCCATCTATGACAAAGAATTGTATGCCTTAGTGTGTGTGCTACATGTTTGGGAGCATTACCTTCGTCCTCATGAGTTTGTCATCCATACCGATCATGAAACACTGAAGTACTTAAAAGGTCAAACTAAGTTGAACAAGCGCCATACAAAATGGAGTGAATTTATTGAATCTTTCCCATATGTGATCAAGTACATTAAGGGCAAGGAAAATGTAGTTGCGGATGTACTTTCACGCATATGCATGCTCGTCACTAAACTTGAGTTGAATGTTATTGGCTTTGAGCACATAAAAGACTTGTATGCTAATGACCCATCTTTTGCCATTCCTTATGCTAAATGTTTGACGCATACATCTTGGGAACGATATTACATCAAGGATGGTTATCTTATGAGAGCTAACAAACTTTGCATCCCCGAGTCTTCTCTTCATATGTTGCTTTTGCAAGAATCTCATGGAGGAGGACTAATGGGACATTTTGGACGCGACAAGACACATGCTACGCTCTCCAAGAACTATTTTTGGCCAAAGATGTTTTGCGACGTCAACCGCTTCACCAACCGATGCTCTAGATGTCGCAAAGCTAAGTCTAAAGCTCAATATCATGGTTTTTACATGCCACTTGCAACTCCATATCAACCATGGGAAGATATTAGTATGGATTTTGTGCTTGGTTTGCCTAGGACTAGGAATGGAAAGGATTCCGTGTTTGTTGTTGTGGACCCGTTCTCTAAAATGGCACATTTCATTCCTTGCAACAAGATAGACGATGCTTCATATGTTGCCAATCTCTTTTGTAGGGAAATCTTGCGACTTCATGGAGTGCCAGAGACGATTGTCTCGGACTGTGACGTCAAGTTCTTAAGTTACTTTTGGAAGTCCTTCTGCGCCAAGCTCGAAATCAAGCTCCTATTCTCCACGGCATACCATCGACAAACCGACGGCCAAACAGAGGTGACGAACCGCACGCTCTCCACTCTACTACGCGTGTTGATAAAGAGGAACATCAAGGAGTGGGAGGAGTGCCTACCTATCGCCGAGTACGCCTGTAATCGTGTAAGACATTCAACTACCGGCAAGTCCCCCTTCGAGGTCGTCTACGGCTTCAACCCGTTGTCCCCATTGGACATTCTACCTCTACCTCTACAAGAGCGCACCAACTTGGACGCGAGTGCTCAAGTCAACTACCTCAAGAAGATGCATGAAGATACAAGGAACACCATCGAGCGCCAAGTACAACGACTCGCGACCAAGCTCAACGTCAACAAGCAACCCATGATGTTCAATGTTGGAGATCTTGTGTGGCTACACCTTCGCAAGGAACGCTTCCCCAACGAACGCAAGTCCAAACTTCTACCACGAGCCGATGGACCATTCAAGGTGCTTGCACGATACAACAACAACGCATACAAGATCGACATCCCACGCGACAAGTACGCCGTGAGCGACATCTTCAACATCAATGATCTCTCCCCGTACCATAGTGATGAGGATTTTGATCCGAGGTCGGATCTTTCCCAAGGGAGGGGAGATGATGCGGAGCATCCTACGGTCATCCCCATGGACCTACCATCATCTCATCAAGAGCCAAGAGGACCTATGACACGAGCACGAGCTAGAGCTCTCGAGAACGAGGTGACTTCTTTCCTTAGTGATATCACATATGATCCACTCGAGACATGGACACTACCTGAGTCCGATATGCTATGCATGATTAGGTGTCAAGAGGACCCTCTCAGAGATGTACATGAAGACGGACAAATCGCCAAGTCCATGGATGAGGAGAACCAACGGGAAGAGTCAAGAACACCTTCCAGGCCCCGGACATCCGGCCCCTGGAGCGACCACCTCAGCAGCAGCCCAGGCGCCCAAGTCTACAGGGCCCGGACATCCGGCCCCAGCCCAGAAATCCGGCCAGAATCCCGGACATCCGGCACCACGCTACAGAACCTATAGAAGCTGAGCCCTCCAGCCCAGACATCCGGCCACCAAGCCCGGACATCCGGCCCCTCGGGAAGGCCCGGACATCCGGTCCGTCGCCCGGACATCCGACCCCCCTGTCTGCGCACAGTAAAGGGCCGAGGCTGTGTACCCTTTCGACCCCCTAGACTATATATACTCCTTCTCCCCCATCTTTCTAGGGTCAGCATTGGTTTAGCTCATTTGAGATAGAGCATTGCTCATCCGTACCGGATCTACTCCACGAGAGAGACCGCGACCCCTCTTCGGAGAAGATCCATCCGGATTCAAGACCTCCTCACGGAGAAGACCCCCCTCAAGACCTCCTTCCGGAGAAGAACGGTTACCTTTGTATCGTCCCTTGTTGACTTTGGATCTCGTGTTACTTTTGCCTCGATGATCTAGCACTTGTGAGATCAAATTCGTGTCGGTTGAGTGTTTCTCTTATTTTCCCTCATGATTTCCCTCGTGTTCTTCCGTTCATTCTTCGTGTCCCTCGTAGGGATCCTCTTCAAGGGCCGATCTTTCACGTTTAAATTGCCCCATGTTAGTGGGATGTCAAGGGTTTTGTAGATGCTCATTGAGTCACTATAGGAAATTTTGTTTGAGTTGCGGTTTTTCCATTTCCTAAGGTGTTTCGGCTACTTAGGGACGAGTCTACATCATCATGGTATCATGAGCCACATTGATCACGTTTTTGGAGCCCCTACCCCGTGTTTTCTAGCTTGATTTTGTTGTTTTCGTCCTAAATCCGAAAATCCCCACCAAAAATAGCCCCAATTTTTTTTTGTGATTTGTTGGTGTGATGAAGTTTTGTTGGATTTGATCCACGGATCTGCTTTGCATCAAGTGGATCTAGCTTTTCCCCATCTTTTCCGCATTTTCCATCCACAAATTCGTCCGAATTTTGCCCCGGAGTTGACCTTTTTCCCGCGGTGTTCCTCGAGTTCGTCCTCGATCCAGGAGCCCGGACATCCGGCCGAGTCCCCGGACATCCGGCGTCCCGGACATCCGGCCACTGGCCCGGACATCCGGCCCCTGGCAGCAGCAGCTCCATCTGCCGCGTCCTTTTCCGCCCAATTTCGCCAACTTTTGCCCCGGTGCCCACGCCTACTTCCGCATGCCACCACCGCTTTCCACAAGCAACACCACCGTTCACCGCTACCTCCTATGACGATTTTGGCACATTTTGGTCTTTGAGATTTTGGGTTGTGGTTCCCGTGTCCTATTGTGTTTTGGCTATATAGGTACGGTTCGTCATCAACATCACCACCGCTCATCTCCATCGACTACTCATCATCGCCAAGGACGGTAACCTCGACGACATCTTTGTCCTACCTTGCGATTTGTTTTGATAACCCCATGGCCTTACATTTGCGTAGCTTACCCATCGAGACTAGCCTTTGAGTATTGCCGGAAACGTGACCTTTGCACATTAGTGATCATACTCCACAGCATACATACCATACCATAGTGGTGCATATCTTAGCATCATGTTTTGTGTCGCAAAGTTGCCATCGCATACACAATTACTATCTTGGTTCGTGAAGCATTGCATGAGTAAAGAGCTCAAACAACAAAGAGCCAAACAAGCTTTTAAGCAAAGAGGAAAGATAAGCAAAGAGCTTATAAGCAAGAACCATAGCATCATACATCATTAAGATTGTCATACTCGATCATCTTGGATAAAATCACCGACACACAATACATATAGAATACTTGGGATAGAGGTCGTTGCATTTTTGCCTAGTAGGTTGTGCGCAAGTTACGTATCCGCCTATTGTGCAATCGTGCTAGCGTCTCTCGTATATTGTGCAACAAGAGCATTTTCGTGGACTCCACATTTTGGCTCACCTTTGGTTGCACAATCCCACTTATCTATTTGCGTGTGTGTTTCCGTGTACCTTATCTTGCTATTGGTCTACTTGTTGCATTTGCAAATTTGTGAATCTTTTCCAACATTATTGCAGCTCACTTACAATTGCATCAAATTTTGTGCCACCATCCTAACTAAGCTCCACCATAAGCTTTTACTTGTGTAGGTGTGAGAACCGACAAGAATTGGTACCAATAGTGCTATTTCATTGTCCGCATTTGAGTGAACTTGATTCATCGTCAACGTCGGTCAAGGTAAAATTGGTATAAGTTCTTTTCCTTCTCCCACTCACATTTCTCTTTGAATGATGGACATGCCAAGTTCTTCTACCAACCCACCCCTCCTCGCGCAAGACGACGACATGTCATCCTTCGTCACCAAGACCCACCACTTTGGTGCACAACGAGCTTTGCATGAAGAGCAACTAGCAATGAGCGATCGCATCGACAACCTCGCCACCGACTTGCGACTCTCCGAGCAACGTACAAGAGACTACTTCGACAACAAGCTCGACGCTCACAAGCAAGAGAATGATGCAAGGATGGACGAGATCCGCGCCTTGTTGGTGAACCGTCATTCTTCAACTTCTTCATACTCAAGACGAAGCCACTCAAGTCGCCACTCCGACGACACCTTCTCTGGCTCAAGTACACCGACATCGAACACTCTTCGACGAGCCGCGCGTCAAGACCGTCATGCATCTCGCAATCCTCTACACGACAAGCATAAACAAGAGCAAGTCGATGAGCAAGTACTTCGTCCTCAACCACACCAAGCTGCGTTTGCTCAAGCTCAAGAACGGCAACGCCGAAGTCAGCGAGAACAAGAGGAGCGAGCACGGCAACATCAAGATGCACAAGATGCCGAGGCGCAACGTCAAGAACAACTACAACGTGAAGCACAAGCTCTTGAGGCGCACCGTGCCCTTCAAGAATCAAGTCGAGCATTCGCTAACCGCAACAGAGATCGGCGCAATCAAGAGGAAGCACTTCGAGAAGAAATCCAAGAGCGGACCTACCAACCGCGAGTGCAACGTCAAGTTCCCCAAGTTCCTCCACAAGCTCAACAAGCTCCTCCTCAACCTCAAGTTCAACAAGAGCAGGGTGATCATGGACAGCCTCCACATCAAGAGCAACATGAGGTGGATAATCCTCCACGTCAAGGGCATCATCATCACCATCACCATCAACACAATGAAGAGCAACTACGGCAAGCTAAAATTCACCATGCCCAAGTTCAATGGAAGCAATGATCCCGAAGAGTACCTCTCATGGGCATTGAAGGTGGACAAAATCTTTCGTTTGCACAACTATGAGGAAGAGAAGAAGATAGCTATGGCATCACTTGAGTTCCAAGACTATGTGCTCATATGGTGGGAACAAGTCCTTGCGCGCCGAGTAGCAAGAGGGGAACCACCAATCACCACTTGGGCTCAAATGAAAGATGTCATGCGAGCACGTTTTGTGCCCACCTACTACAACCGCGACCTCTTCAAGAAACTCCAACTACTCAAGCAAGGAACAAAGAGTGTTGAAGAATACTACAAGGAAATGGAGATAGCCATGATTCGAGCCAATGTCACGGAAGATGATGAGCAAACTATGGCCCGTTTCTTGAATGGACTCAATCATCCCATTAAGAAGATTGCCGACTTCCAACCTTACTCCAACCTCATTGAGCTCGTACATCAAGCTACCAAGGCCGAACGTCAAGCGCAAGATGACTTCAAGTACGCCAAGTACTCATCCACGACCTACGGTTTCTCCAACTTCCAAGCTTCAACGACCCCATCTCCTACCTCAACCAAAGACGACAAATTAAGTCACAAGAAACCTTCGACAAGCTCAAGTCGTCCTCAACCTACTACAAGCAACATCAAGCCGCGCGCTTCATCATCTACCCCAACCGATGAGACCGTTAAGACAAGCTCCTTCAAGTGTTTCACTTGCGGCGGCCGAGGCCACAAATCCTTCCAATGCACAAACAAGCGCACCATGATCCTCAACGACGACGGCACTTATGACTCAATGAGTGAAGGAGAAATGGAAGCCCTTGAGCAAGTGGCCATGCACCGACAAGTGAACAATGACGATTAAGAGGATCAAGTCTTTTGCGATGAAGATTCAAGCCCCGCTCTTGTTGTCTCCAAGGTCTTGACCCTTCAACATCAACAAGAATAAGACCAACGATGCCATATCTTCCACACAAAGGCCGGCATCAATGGAAGGTCCGTCAAGGTCATCATCGATGGAGGGAGTTGCCATAACTTATCAAGTGAAGAACTATGCTCCAAGCTCCAATTGGTGAAGATGAAGCACCCGCACCCCTACAAGGTTCAATGGCTAAGAGACACCGGCACAATCCAAGTTGACCATCGGGTACAAGTCTCTTTCAAAATTGGAGCCTATGAAGACACTTTGGAGTGTGATGTCCTTCCGATGACCGTTTGCCACCCCCTTCTTGGACGGCCATGGCAATATGACCGAGGTGTCATCTACAACGGGCGCACAAACCACTATAGCTTCAAGATGAAAGGGAAGGAATATGTGCTACGACCTATGTCTCCTAGTCAAGTGATAGCCGACAAGCAAGCCACCCACCGTGTAGAGAAGAGTGAGAAAGTGAACCACCAAAAAGTGAGTGAGAGCCACAAGCCAAACTTGAGCGCCTCTTCGCCTAGAGAGAAAAACCTAGTCCTATTTGCCACAAGAAGTGAGATGAGAAAATTGTGTGAGAACCCATCGAGTGTTATGCACTTTGTCCTTGTGTGCAAGGATGGGGAACCAAAAACTAACACATCTCACGATCTACCTCTAGTGTTTCAATCTCTTTTGCAGGAATTCCAAGATGTTTTCCCCGATGAGCTACCTCCGGGTCTACCTCCTCTACGAGGCATTGAGCATAGAATCGACCTCATCCCCGGAGCACCCCTACCAAACAAAGCTCCATACCGCGTCAACCCCGAAGAAACTAAGGAGATACAATGGCAAGTACAACAACTCATCGACAACGGCCATGTACGTGAAAGCTTAAGCCCTTGTGCCGTTCCCATTATACTTCTTCCTAAGCAAGATGGAAGTTATCGCATGTGTTCTGATTGTAGACCCATCAATGCTATTATCGTGCGTTATAGACACCCCATTCCTCGCTTAGATGATATGCTTGATGAACTTAGCAGTGCCACCATTTTCTCAAAAATTGATCTTAGAAGTGGTTATTATCAAATCCTCATACAAGAAGGTGATGAATGGAAGACCGCTTTCAAAACAAAATTTGGTTTGTATGAGTGGTTAGTCATGCCTATGGGTTTATCGGAAGCTCCCGGTACTTTCATGCGTCTTATGCATTTTGTGCTTCGACCTTATATTGGAGTCTTTGTTGTCGTTTACTTTGATGACATTCTTGTTTTTAGCAAATCAATGAAAGAGCATCTCAAGCATGTTATGGCTGTTTTGCAAACGCTTCGCAAGGAACGTCTTTATGCCAACATGAAAAAGTGCACATTTGTAGTTGACAAGTTGGTTTTCTTGGGTTTCGTTGTCTCTTCCAAGGGTGTCCATGTTGATGAATCTAAAATTGAAGCTATTAAAACTGGGCCCCAACCAACCAATTTGCAACAAGTGCGTAGCTTCCTTGGCCTTGCGGGTTTTTATCGCCGCTTTGCGAAAGATTTTAGCACTATTGCCGCCCCTTTGCGTGCCTTGAGTAAGAAGAATGCTCCTTTCATTTGGGGATCTTTGCAATCCACCGCTTTTGATGAGCCCAAGTCTTTGCTTACTCATGCTCCGATTCTTGCTTTGCCCAACTTTGACAAAACTTTTGAGGTTCATTGTGATGCAAGTGGTACCGGAATCGACGGACTTTTGATGCAAGAGAAACGAGCCATTGCATATTTTAGCGAAAAACTCTCCGGTGCTCAACTAAACTATCCCATCTATGACAAAGAATTGTATGCCTTAGTGCGTGTGCTACATGTTTGGGAGCATTACCTTCGTCCTCATGAGTTTGTCATCCATACCGATCATGAAACGCTGAAGTACTTAAAAGGTCAGACTAACTTGAACAAGCACCATGCCAAATGGAGTGAATTTATTGAATCTTTCCCATATGTGATCAAGTACATTAAGGGCAAGGAAAATGTAGTTGCGGATGCACTTTCACGCATATGCATGCTCGTCACTAAACTTGAGTTGAATGTTATTGGCTTTGAGCACATAAAAGACTTGTATGCTAATGATCCATCTTTTGCTAATCCTTATGCTAAGTGTTTGCCGCATACATCTTGGGAACGATATTACATCAAGGATGGTTATCTTATGAGAGCTAACAAACTTTGCATCCCCGAGTCTTCTCTTCGTTTGTTGCTTTTGCAAGAATCTCATGGAGGAGGACTAATGGGACATTTTGGACGCGACAAGACACATGCTACGCTCTCCAAGAACTATTTTTGGCCAAAGATGTTTCGCGACGTCAACCGCTTCACCAATCGATGCTCTACATGTCGCAAAGCTAAGTCTAACGCTCAATCTCATGGCTTTTACATGCCACTTCCAATTCCATATCAACCATGGGAAGATATTAGCATGGATTTTGTGCTTGGTTTGCCTAGAACTAGGAATGGAAAGGATTCCGTGTTTGTTGTTGTGGACCGGTTCTCTAAAATGGCACATTTCATTCCTTGCAACATGCTTCACATGTTGCCAATCTCTTTTGTAGGGAAATCTTGTGACTTCATGGAGTGCGAAAGATGATTGTCTCGGACCGCGACGTCAAGTTCTTGAGTTACTTTTGGAAGACCTTGTGCGCCAAGCTCGGAATCAAGCTTTTGTTCTCTTCGGCGTACCATCCACAAACCGACGGCCAAACGGAGGTGACGAACCGCACGCTCTCCACTCTACTACGCGTGTTGATAAAGAAGAACATCAAGGAGTGGGAGGAGTGCCTACCTATCGCCGAGTACGCCTACAATCGTGCAAGACATTCGACTACCGGCAAGTCCCCCTTCGTGGTCGTCTACGGCTTCAACCCGTTGTCCCCATTGTCGAAGGTTTCTTGTGACTTGACTTGTCGCCATTGCTTGTAGAAGGCTTGATCGTAGTGGGAGTTGTTGGAGTCGTTGAAGCTTGATTGTTGTAGACTAATGTCCTGGAAGAGAACTTGGCGTATTTGAAGTCATCTTGCACTTGACGTTCCGCTTTGGTAGCTTGATGCACTAGCTCGATGAGGTTCGAGTATGGTTGGAAGTCGGCGATCTTCTTGATAGGATGATTGAGTCCATTCAAGAAACGTGCCATAGTTTGCTCATCATCTTCTTTGACATTGGCCCGTATCATGGCAATCTCCATTTCCTTGTAGTATTCTTCAACGTCCTTGGTTCCTTGCTTGAGTAGTTGGAGTTTCTTGAAGAGGTCGCGGTTGTAGTAGTTTGGCACAAAGCGTGCTCTCATGACATCCTTCATTTGTGCCCAAGTGGTGATGGGTGGTTTACCTCTTGCCTCTCGGCGCTCAATGACTTGTTCCCACCATATGAGCACATAGTCTTGGAACTCAAGTGATGCCATAGCGATCTCCTTCTCTTCCTCATAGTTGTGCAAACAAAAGATTTTGTCCACCTTCAATTCCCATGAGAGGTACTCTTCGGGATCATTGCTTCCATTGAACTTGGGCATGGTGAATTTTAGCTTGCCGTAGCGTTGCTCTTCATTGTGTGTTGGACGATGGTGATGATGATGTCCTTGACGTGGAGGGTTATCCACCTCATGTTGCTCTTGATGTGGAGGAATTCTATGATCAACTTGCTCTTGTTGAACTTGAGGTTGAGGAGGAGCTTGTCGAGCTTGTGGAGGAACTTGAGGAACTTGACGTTGCACTCGCGGCTGGTAGGTCCGCTCTTGGATTTCTTCTCGAAGTGCTTCCTCTTGATTGCGCCGATCTCGGTTGCGGTTAGCGAAGGCTCGACTTGATTCTTGAAGGGCACGGTGCGCCTCAAGAGCTTGTGCTTCACGTTGTTGTTGTTCTTGACGTTGCGCCTCGGCATCTTGTGCATCTTGATGTTGCCGCGCTCGCTCCTCTTGTTCTCGTTGACTTTGGCGTTGCCGTTCTTGTGCTTGAGCAAAAGCTAGTTGGTGTGGTTGTGGATGAAGTGCTTGCTCATCGACTTGCTCTTGTGAATGCTTGTCGTGTAGAGGATTGCGAGATGCATGACGGTCTTGACGCGCGGCACGGCGAAGAGTGTTCGATGTCGGTGTACTTGAGCCGGAGAAGGTGTCGTCGGAGTGTCGACTTGAGTGGCTCCGTCTTGAGTATGTAGAAGTTGAAGAATGACGGTTCACCAACAAGGCGCGTATCTCGTCCATCCTTGCATCATTCTCTTGCTTTTGAGCGTCAAGCTTGTTGTCGAAGTAGTCTCTTGTTCATTGCTCGGAGAGTCGTAAGTCAGTGGCAAGGTTGTCGATGCGATCGCTCATTGCTAGTTGCTCTTCATGCAAAGCGCGTTGTGCACCAAAGAGGTGAGTCTTGGTGACGAAGGATGACATGTCGTCGTCTTGCGCGAGGAGGGGTGGGTTGGTAGAAGAACTTGGCCTATCCATCATTCCAAGCAAAATGTGAGTGGGAGAAGGAAAAGAACTTATACCAATTGTACCTTGACCTATGTTGACGATGAATCAAGTTCACTCAAATGCGGACAATGAAATAGCACTATTGGTACCAATTCTTGTCGGTTCTCACACCTACACAAATAAAAGCTTATGGTGGAGCTTGGTTAGGATGGTGGCGCAAAATTTGATGCAATTGTAAGTGAGCTCCAATAATGTTGGAAAAGATTCACAAATTTGCAAATGAACAAGTAGACCAATAGCAAGATAAGGTACACGGAAACACACACGCAAATAGATAAGTGGGATTGTGCAACCAAAGGTGAGCCAAAATGTGGAGTCCACGAAAATGCTCTTGTTGCACAATACACGAGAGACGCTAGCACGATTGCACAATAGGCGGATACGTAACTTGCGCACAACCTACTAGGCAAAAATACAACGACCTCTATCCCAAGTATTCTATATGTATGGTGTGTCGGTGATATGATCCAAGATGATCGAGTATGACAATCTTAATGATGTATGATGCTATGGTTCTTGCTTATAAGCTCTTTGCTTATCTTTCCTCTTTGCTTAAAAGCTTGTTTGACTCTTTGTTGTTTGAGCTCTTTTCTCATGCAATGCTTCACGAACCAAGATAGCAATTGTTATGCGATGGCAACTTTGCGACACAAAATATGATGCATAGATTTGCACCACTATGGTATGGTATGTATGCTATGGAGTATGATCACTAAAGTGCACAAGTCACGTTGCCGGCAGTACTCAAAGGCTAGTCTCGATGCGTAAGCTACGCAAATGTAAGGCCATGGGGTTATCAAAGCAAATTGCAAGGTATGACAAAGATGTCATCGAGGTTACCGTCCTTGGCGATGATGAGTAGTCGATGGAGATGAGCGGTGGTGATGTTGACGATGAACCGTACCTATATAGCCGAAACACAATAGGACACGGGAACCACAACTCAAAATCTCAAAGACCAAAATGTGCCAAAATCGTCATAGGAGGTAGCGGTGAATGGTGGTGTTGCTTGTGGAAAGCGGTGGTGGTATGCGGAAGTAGGCATGGGCACCGGGGCAAAAGTTGGCGAAATTGGGCGGAAAAGGACGCGGGAGATGGAGCTGCTGCTGCCAGGGGCCGGATGTCTGGGCCAGTGGCCGGATGTCCGGGACGCCGGATGTCCGGGGACTCGGCCGGATGTCCGGGCTCCTGGATCGAGGATGAACTCGAGGAACACCGCGGGAAAATGGTCAACTCCGGGGCAAAATTCGGACGAATTTGTGGATGGAAAATGCGGAAAAGATGGGGAAAAGCTAGATCCACTCGATGCAAAGCAGATCCGTGGATCAAATCCAACAAAACTTCATCACACCAACAAATCACAAAAAAAAATTGGGGCTATTTTTGGTGGGGATTTTCGGATTTAGGACGAAAACAACAAAATCAAGCTAGAAAACACGGGGTAGGGGCTCCAAAAACGTGATCAACATGGCTCATGATACCAAGATGATGTAGGGCGGATCCCTATGGGGCCGATCTTTCACGTTTGGAGAGTATCCCTATGAGGAACACGAAGAACGCGTGGAAGAACACGAGGGAAATCACGAGGGGAAACAAGAGAAACACTCAACCGACACGAATATGATCACACAAGTGCTAGATCATCGAGGCACAAAGTAACACGAGATCCAAAGTCAACAAGGGACGATACAAAAGGTAGCCGTTCTTCTCCGTGAGGAGGTCTTGATGGTCTTCTCCAGATGGAGGTCTTGAATCCGGGTGGATCTTCTCCGAAGAGGTGCGGTCCCTCACGAGGAGTAGATCCGGTACGGATGAGCAATGCTCTATCTCAAATGAGCTAAACCAATGCTAACCCTAGAAAGATGGGGGAGAAGGAGTATATATAGTCTAGGGGGTCGAAAGGGTACACGGGCCTCGGCTCTTTACTGTGCGCAGACAGGTGGAGCCGGATGTCCGGGCGACGGGCCGGATGTCCGGGGCTTCGGGAGGGGCCGGATGTCCGGGGCT
Source organism: Aegilops tauschii subsp. strangulata (assembly GCF_002575655.3). Taxonomy (NCBI): domain Eukaryota; kingdom Viridiplantae; phylum Streptophyta; class Magnoliopsida; order Poales; family Poaceae; genus Aegilops; species Aegilops tauschii. The sequence continues at coordinate 247,905,051 of NC_053037.3, read as the reverse complement.
TCGGGAGGGGCCGGATGTCCGGGCTAGGAGGCCGGATGTCCGGGCTGGTGGAGTCAGCTTCTGTAGGTTCTGGTGCGGGGCGCCGGATGTCTAGGCGTCTGGCCGGATTTCCGGGCACGGGCCAGATGTTCGGGATGGGGCCGGATGTCCGGGGCCTGTAGAGGTTGGGCGGCTGGGAGGCTGCTGTGGATGACGCTCCAGGGGCCGGATGTCCGGGGCCTAGGAGGTGTTCTTGACTCTTCCCGTTGGTTCTCCTCATCCATGGACTTGGCGATTTGTCCGTCTGCATGTACATCTCCGAGAGGGTCCTCTTGACACCTAATCATGCATAGCATATCGGACTCAGGTAGTAGCCATGTCTCAAGTGGATCATATGTGATATCACTAAGGAAAGAAGTCACCTCGTTCTCGAGAGCTCTAGCTCGTGCTCGTGTCATAGGTCCTCTTGGCTCTTGATGAGACAATGGTAGGTCCATGGGGATGACCGTAGGATGCTCCGCATCGTAATGCCAGCACACACGAGTACCAATGATGGAGCGTTTGGGATATTTGATATACCACAAACAGTTGTGTGACGAATCGCGTTTGTGGTAGATGCGGGCATCACATACTCCTAGTTCTACAAAACGTATGCATTCCTACTCTCTATCCTCGACGGCTTCTGGGTCGTGTAGGAAAGCCCCTCCTTATCGCACACACAGGCAAGATGATGGTTTAAAACTCCATCATGGAAAGGGTTAAAAACCATTTGTATAGCAGCTCTTTGTACCAATGAGTGCAAAGTTTAATTATGAAAATGTCAAAATTGAATCTTGTTTTTATTGGTCCATATCAATGGCTTGCAATAGTTTAATTTTAGCACCTCTATTTGAGAAAGAAAAGTTGACTGCAAATGATGGGAACTATAAGGATTGGATCCACACTCTGAGATATGTTCTCGGGAGTGCTAAGAAAGGATATGTGATGTATCAAACACTTGGTGACTAGCCGACGCTTGGAGTGTCTCAAGATGTCATCAATGTGTTTTTATCTCACAAGAATGATTTCAGTGTCGTCAAAAGTATTATACTATCATGCATGGATCAAGTGTTACAGAAACGTTATGAACAATTTAGTATTGTCGAAATTGTTGAGGCACTTGGAATCTGTATCACAAAGATCCAGCTGAAGTTCATGAGATGAGTGGAGCATTGGAAGAGTGCAAAGCTGAGGTCGGTGAGCAAGGTGTCAGGCTTGCAGACTATTATGATAGTCTTAATGCAGTGGAAATAGATTTTCCAAAGATATCAGAAAATGATTTGATCCTTACTCCGCTTTATGACGTGATGCTCAAAATCAAAAAAATAGGGTTGCAGAACCAATAAAAATTCATCTAAAAACCGAAAATGTGTACAAAAAAAAGAGGGAGCGCCCAAAGCACGACACGTGGCGGGGCTGAGAGCGCGTCAAGTGGCGCGCTCCCAGTCCACCCCAAGTGACATTTGTGGGTGCTCCCGAAGGAATACTCCTTCGTTAGTTGCTCTATACATTATACAAAGACTAAGAGGGCCGACATCAATGGGATCTCCTATAACGCGCCTTTAGCGCTGCAGAGGCCAACTGACGCTCACTGTAGCCCTTAGTGGCTGGCCCACGAATACACAGCGCAACAAACCTTAAGCATGAGAAACCACTCAAAAAGTTGAGCTATTCAGGAATCTAACTCCCACCATTGAGTTATCGAAAGATTCGGCTAACCACCACAACTAGTCGACTTTAGTGACAACGACGATATAAGAAATTGTGGCCGCGATATTATTGCACGATATCGTCTTTGACACTTAGACTTTTGAATTCTTTGGAAAAACTCGTAAATTTGAAAAGTGGATTATTCGGTGAAGTACATTCCAGTAAAAAAGTTTCACGAAAAAATGAAAACCTTCATCAAGTTTTGAACAAAAGTTCACGAATTAAAAAAATGTTCAAAAATTTGGAAAAAAGTTCCTTGATTTTGAAAATAAAGTTCATCAATTTTTAAAGAAGTCATCAAATTTGGAACAAAAAGTTAGTTGATTTTGGAAATAAGTTCATCGAATTTGAAAAGAAGTTTATCGAATTAAAAAAAAATTCATCGAATTGAAAAGAGTTCATCAAGTTTGAAAAAAGGTTCATCAAGTTTTCTTAAAAAGTTCACCAAAATGAAAAACATTCATCGAATTTGGAAAAAAGTTCATCAAATATGAAAATTTTCACCGGTTTTGAAAAAAAGTTTGAAAAAAGTCAACCGATTTTTTAACAAATCATCGGCTTTTAAATGAGTTCATCAATTTTGAAAAAAAAATCACGAATTTGAAAAAAGTTCATCGAGTTCGAAAAAAGTTAATTGATTGTTTAAATAATAATCAACTTTCAAAGTAGTTCATCACTTTTGGATTTTTTTTACTGCTTTGAAAAAGCGCATGAATTTGAAAAAATAGTTCATCCATTTCGTAAAAAGTTCATCGATTTTTAATAAAGTTCGCACATTTAGCAAAAGAAAAATGAACCCAAAAATAAAAAAAAAACAAATGAAAAAACAAACAAAAACATTTCAAAGAAGAGACGAACAACAAAAAAGAAAAAAAAGAGAAAAAGAAAGAAGAAAGGACCGCGATATTTGGCACATGTGTCGCAGATAAACAAAACTATCACACACCTACTTTTATCCTCTAATTACATGCATGCATTAGAATGACTACTCTTTTTTCACGTGCATCTCTTTCCTCTAATTACATGCATGCACTAGAAAAAAACGATGTCATCCTAGATTCTCTTTATTCCAACATTCAAAATGTTATGTATCTCAAACCGTTGCTCTGATGCAAAATCCGTTTTCACACAAAAGATTCGTCGGGGGCTCGCGGCGATATTTTCGAAACTAGATCTCATGTTGGTATGTTTCGCCAACTTTTTTCTCGGGTCAAAAGTTACCATGCCGTGGCTACATAAGTTACCACGTCTCTTGTATGCAAGTTATTGTGTTATTTGCATTACCGGGGGAATAAAAATGGTTCTCTCACCCCTACACATGCACATGCATGTATGCAAAGAGAACAAAAAAGTTGATGTCATTCTAGATTCTTCTTTTTTCGAAAATTTAAAATGTTTTGTAGCTCAAACCATCGGTCCAATGCAGAAACCATTTTCACATAATAGATTCGGCGCAACGAGATCTTTAAAACTAGATCCCATATTGATGTGTTTCGATTACTTTTTGTGGGGTAAAATTACCACACCTGTGATATGCAAGTTATCTTTATTTCCACGTTAGTTACCGGAGGCATAAAAATTTATTCTTTCATCCTTCTCCACATGCACATGCATGTATGCACTAGAAAACAAAAAGATGATGTCATCCTGGATTCTCCTTGTTTTGAAATCAAAATGTTTTGTGGTTCAAACCTTTGGTCCGACACAAAAACTGTTTTCACATTAAAAAACGTCGTGACGAGATCATTGAAATTAGATCCCGTGTTGATATGTTCCGAAAAAAATTTTGGGGGTAAAAAATCGCCACGTCTGGGCTACATAAGTTATCACGCCTGTGGTATGCAAGTTACCGTGGTATTTCCATATAAGTTATCAGGGTTATGTTTTGGATCCTGATAAAGCCCACACGCGTGGCATACTAGACATCCGCCCACACATCATGTGTGGCATGAGCGGGAGGCAGCCCACACGGGCTGTGTGTGGGCGAACATTAGAATTGCGCCCATGTGTGGGCGCAACTACTTCGTGTCACACGCCCAACAAGTACTACTCATCTCCACCCCGCGTGTGTGGCACGAAGCAAATATGCCCACACGTCCTGGCGCAGCTATATTAGGTACCCGCGAGATGATGATTTAGTTGCCAACTGGGATAGCAGATGTAGTTATCCGGGATGGCAAATATAGCTATAAAAGCATGGCAATTCTCTCTGTTTTGATTAACTATAGTTGCCATGTCTAATTTATGATAGTTGCCACGCGTAATCAAACCATAGTTGCCGTGTGTGATTAGCTATTTGCCACATATGGTCAAACAAATACTCCCTCTGTCCCAAAATGTAAGACGTTTTTTGACACTACACTAGTGCCAAAAAACGTCTTACATTGTGGGACGGAGGGGGTAGTTGTTATGTGTGTTTACCTAGTTGCCACGTGTGGTCCAACCATAGTTGCCATGTATGGTTAATCACAATTATCATGTGTGTTTATCTGGTTGCCACGTACGTGCAACTGCAGTTGCCGTCTAGCAACGAATCATAGTTGCCATATATGTTTACCTAGTTGTCACGTATACGCAACTACAATTGCCATCCAACAATGTACGAGTGTCGTGTTGGCGAAAAGCAGTTCGCCCACACGCGCGTAGACTAGTTGGTGACTGTGTGGGCAGAAACTAGTTCGCCCACACGGCGCAGCTGGCAAACCGCGTGTTGCAGGACGTGTGGGCGAACTCTCCAACGCCCACACACACGATGATGCCCACGTGGCACTCAGATTCTAACAGACTCCTTTAGGATTTGTGCAAAACAGAACCAACATGGATCAAGGCGTGTGGGCGATATGCAAATATGCCACACGTGTGGGCATTATCATTTGGGTATGTTTTTCAACAACCTTTTCTCCTCCTGGTCAAAATTTACCGCGATGTTTGTACATAAGTTATCGGGTATGTGATTCCTATATTACCGTTTTATTTTCACATAAGTTATCGTGGTATGTTTTTCAATAACATATTTCTCCCTGTCAAAAAAGTTACCATGATTTTGTATGTAATTTATCTGATATGTGATTCGTATATTATCGTGCTATTTTCACATAAGTTACTAGGGGTAAGTTTTCAGCAAGTTTCATTCTCATTGGTCAAAGTTGCCGCGGTGTTTGTACGTAATCTATCTGGTATGTTGTTTCTATATTACCATGTTCTATTAACATAAGTTACAGGGATATGTTTTTAAAAACATTTTTCTCCCTTGTCAAAAAAGTTATTGCGGTGTTTCTATGTAAGTTATCCGGTGCGGTTCATATATTAACGTGTTGTTTTCACATAAGTTACAGGGGTATTTTTTCAACAACTTTTCTACTCTTTGGTCAAAGTTACCGCGGTGTTTATACATAAGTTACCGGGTATGCGGTTCGTATATTACCATGCTATTTTCACATAAGTTATAGGAGGAATGTTTTTTCAATACTTTTTTCCTTATTGGTCAAATTTACCTTGGTGTTTGTAGGTAAGTTATCGGCTGTGCGATTAATATGTTACCGTGATAAGTATTTCAACAACTTTTTTCTTTGGTCAAAGTTATCGTGATATTTGTACAAAAGTTATCGGATATGCGGTTCGTATGTTACCGTGCTATTTTCAAATGACTTACCGAGGGATGTTTTTCAACAAGTTTTTTCCACATTAGCTAAAGTTACCGTTGTGTTTATATGTAAGTTATCGGGTATGCGATTCGTATGTTACCGTAATACTTTTCACATAAGTTACCTGTCTATGTTTTTCAACATTTTCCCTAAAATAAGATAATGGCTGATTACGTATGATCTTGAGAAATGTTAATTTTGTATTCAAAAAATGTTAATCAAGCATTTGGAAAATGTTTAAACTATGTATAAGAAAAATGTTGACTATGCATTAAAAAATCATGTATTTGAAAAATGTAATTAAGCATTTTAAAATGTAAAATAATATGTATAGAAAAATGTTAAAAATCTATGTCTCTTGTGGAACGAAAAAAACACGTTTTCCTCCACCAAAAATAAATTTATGCTTAGGCAAATCCGTGCCTCCACCAAAAATAAATTTGTGCATCTTATGGAAAAGAAAAAAAACATGTTTTTCCATTATTTTTTTTCTTTTTCTTCAAAACCTAAAAAGAGAAAGGGGAAACCAAAAAGCCGAAAAAAATCATCTAAAAACTAAAAACGCGTATAGAAAAATAAAGAAAACAAATCCGAAGATAGCGCCCAGAGCGAGAGACGTGGCGACGGCTGAGAGCACGCTCCCAGCCCACCGAAGTGACCTTTATGGGTGCTCCGGAAGGAATAGTAGTCCTTCGTTAGTTGCTCTCTGCATTATACAAGGCGTGAGAGGGCCGACATCGACCGTACCGTGCATTCTGTTGTATAGCTAGGCTGTTTTACAGTCGGCGCGTGACGCACTGAGAAGGCCCATGTCGTCAGGCGAGAGGGAAGGAAAGGGGACCTCCTATTTGACGCGCTATGTGTCAAGTTGCTGAGGTTTCGCATAGGTGGGTCTTTGACTGGGCCGACCCATGAAGATAGCGACCGACACAGAACATGCACTCTAGCTTAGCTACAAAAGAAAAATTGGGCATCAAGGATTCGAACACATGATCGAGTGGTATAAACGACGCATTCCTACGACCTGAGCTAGCAACCATATCTGATCATATTGTAGCATCAAACATAAAGAACCAAAAAGGCTGCGCAGATACGAATTAGTTTAGGAATTTCCAAAGCAATTTCTTTTTCTAAAAACGGAATGTTCTGTGAGATGCAAACAGTTTCCAAAGTTGTGAACAATATTTTGGAAAACTATAACGCTTTTGAGAAACATGAACAATTTTTTTGAAATGGGAACATTTTTCCAAATTCCGAAATAAAATTGGGAAACACAAACATGTTTTGAAATTCCTGAACAAAATTTTAAAACACAATTTTTAAGAAACTTGTAAACATGTTTTGAAGGCTGAGCATTTTTTGCCCTTTTTTGAAACTCCTAAAAAAATGAAAACGTGAACAATTTTTTAAAACAGGATTTTTTTTTCGAAAATTGTCAAAAATTTGAAATGAAAACATTCAAACATTTTTTTGCAAAAGAAGAACATTTTTTGAAATTCCTGAATAAAATTTTAAAAATGTGAACATTTTTTGGATTTATGAACAATTTTCTAAAACACAAACATTTTTGAAATTTCGAAAGTTTTTGAAAAACAGGAACATTTTTTGTTTTGAACAATTTTCGAAAGATGATCTTTTAAAAAATAAACTTGAAAAAGAAAAGCGAAAAAACAAACAGAAAAATATAAAACAAAAACAAAAAAAGAAAGAAGAAAAGTGGCAGGAAGAAAAAAAATAAAAAACCCGAGAAGAATCTGGAAAACCGGTCAGAAAGAAAAAAAAAACGGTTCGGATCGCAAACCGGCTGGCTAGATTTTGTATAATGGGCCGGCCCATTGCTAGCGATGCCGGGCTTCACCTGTGCGTTGCCTCACATTTCGATGCAACGAGCGGCACATAAGGTTTTCCGGGAGGAAGGGCTCCGTCTTCGACTCCTTAAAATGACCACGCGGCCGCAAATCTGTCATCTGTCCCCTACATCTTCCCCGGTGAAGCGACGACGCGGGATTGCTCTCTGCCGACGATGGGTAGGCGACGGAGGCGCGGTCCTCCAGCTATGGGGCTAAGGACGAATTCATCCTACTGCTCCGGAGGGGTCAATCACCAGTATAGGTCAGCCACATGCTCGCTTCATCCTCCCTCTCTGAATCCACCCACGCCGGCAGGAAAATTTTGAGTAGCTTCTGAGGATGAAGAAATCCCTGAGGATCCTTATTTATAGTAGCATTTGCAGGCTGCCGGGTAAACATACAGATCTATTTATATTCAATCCCACAGATTTGAACCCCCGGTGATCTGCGAATTAGGGTTTGTACATTTCGACGGAATCTGGCATAGATGGAGGGCCGCGGGCGGCGAGCCGCCTACGTAGACGAGAGTGGACATGAGTGCATTTACGGTTGTGCGGGCGAATTGGTGGTAGTCGTTATACTGCGGCAGCGGATTGGGCTTAGGCGGGGGCTATTAGCCTCGCATCCAACCTGGCTTAACGTTTGATGATATCTTGATGGCCGATTGGTCTTCGTGCGATTTTTTCTTGGTAAATTGTTGTGCTCAAGTTTGCTAAACTTTGCAGCTGCCAAACTGGGGAATCACGGACTAATGCTGCTGCTGTTGGAGACGCCCTCAGGCTTTGCAATTCTATCTTTTGATGGGGCCCAGCTCTACCTACCAGGCGCCTTATAAGTACCTACTTCCCTCTTCCTTGCTTGGTTACTGTCTTACTGATGTGCTTGCCTTCTCTTGTTGTTTATGTCATCGACTAATTTTTTATTCTCTCTTATCTTCTTCAGAATATCTGGTCAAACTTCGGAGGAGACTATATGGCACGATATGTTAGTGCCCCATTCTTTCCTTCCCTCACTTACTTTTTTGCTATTTTTTGTTCTGTTTGTCTCCAAATTAATTTGAGTAGCTATATTGCATCCTTCATGTGTTTATTTTATTCTCTCGCATTGAGGGGTGAGCAATATGAACATGACTTCAGTGACCATTAGTTGTCAGGGCATCTCTAACTGACACCCTATAATTTAGAGGCCTAGTATCCTTTAGAGGAGTATATTTGCTGCTCTAAAAAGCTTACGTTCTAACTGAACTCCTAACCTTAACTCCCTACAAAGTTTGAACACAAATTCAATGCAAATTTGATTCAAACAACTTCATCAAAATTGATTTGAACCTGATTCAACCAGTTGCATAAACTTTTTTTACATAACGTCAATGAAATTTAAACTAGATCGCATAAAAACTAAAAAAATCACTCGCTAATGCTCTCGTTCGCCAACCTCTCCCAGTCCGATTCGGTCATGGGCTTGTCGCCCGCTCCGCTGGCACCGCCCTGGCCCGCTCTGTTGCCATCGTCGTTCGAGTCGGAGCCATTGCCGGAGCAAAGGTCGATGACCTCCGTCGCCCCGGACTTGCACATCTCATACTGCCTTTGCTTCTCCTCGACTTGCTCCAGGTACTGGTGGTGGAGCTCCGCCACGTATGCCTTGCTGGCTTGCTCCGCCTTGAGGCGCTCGTGGGCCTCCCGGTCTTCCCGCATCTCCCTTGCCGATGGCCACCCGGGGGTCGAATGGCGCCAACTGCGGCACGTCGTCGAGGGAGTTGCGTTGGGCGTTGGCGCCGTGGGGGTACATTGACAATATGTCGTATTCCTGTGCCGCCTACACCGTGAGTGCAAAGATCCAATCCAAATCCTTTCATGCGTTTCGACGTCTGTGATCTCCGCGACCCATTTCCCCCATCTGTGCTACCGCATGGCGATCTATTTCCTTTGCGGCGGAGGTGGCGATGGGAGTTCGAGGAAGCGGGAAGCGTTGCCGCGGGAGGAGGAAGTGCCGCCATTTCCATGGGCTCGGGACTGAGCGCGGTGGCGTGGATCCGCGCTTCTAATTGGCGGCGAGGAGCCACGGTGGCTGAATCTGGCAATTTTTTGCGGCGGCGCCGCGCCAGAGTGGACTAGGGTGGGAGGTAGTGTGCGTATTTTTACTCCACAGGTAGGTTGCCAAGTATATTTAAGGGTCGTGGCCGTCGCGGAGTAAAAAATGTCCTCCACTAACGGTTACTTGTTAAATGCCCTTGCGTTGCTACGGGCGACGATGTAGATAATTTGTGTTCCTACGCCAACAATGCCAACAATATGTAGACGATGAAGGTGACCAACATGAGTTGCATTCTTCATCGTCTCTCCATCCAAATAGATCTTTCTTATATAGTTTCACCAATTTTTTTTCTATTTCTGTGATTGCTGAGGGTGGATTGCGCAAACGAAATGCTGCAGCATGTTGTGCCGGCCATCCCTCTAAACCCTACCACCATCTCTGCCGCCGGAGATGTAACACCCCGGATGTAACTTGCCATATTTGTAACTCCGACTCTTGCCATTTTCGGCTATGTATTATGATATTCCCTCTGTGGTCGGGTTTTGTTTTTCGTTTTGCATTTTATTCATGTCATGCATCTCATATCATGTCATCATGTGCATTGCATTTGCATACATGTTCGTCTCATGCATCCGAGCATTTTCCCCGTTGTCCGTTTTGCAATCCGGCACTCCCATCTCCTCCGGCGCACCCCTCTTATTTTCCTTTCATGAGCGGGTGTTGAACGTTCTCGGAATGGACCGAGTCTTGTCAAGTGGCCTTGGTATACCACCGGTAGACCACCGGTCAAGTTTCGTTCCATTTGGGGGTCGTTTGGTACTCCAACGGTTAACCGGGTAACCGCAAAGTCCGTTTGTGTGTTCCAGCAAAACCCCCTCTCTAAACAGCCCAAAACCCCTCTAAGTCACTTCCATGCTCTAGGTCGTTCGATCACGATCGTGTGGGCGAAAACCGCACTCCATTTGGAGTCTCCAAGCTCCCTCTACCTATAAATACACCTCTCCCTACGAAATCTCGGGCAAAAACCACCCTAACCCTAGCCCCGCTCCCTCCGCGCCGCCGGACGTGTTCGCCCAGCGCCGGACGAACCAGCCATAGCCAACCGGCGCTTGCCACGTGTCGCCCGTACACCGGCGCCCGCCGCAGCCCATCTCCTCCCCGTCGCCCGACCGCGTCCGAGCCGCCTCCCGCGCGCCGCCCGCGCCCGCCGGTCGCCGCCGCCACGTCGCCGTCGCCTCCGACCGCCGCCTCCGTCGGGCCGCCGCGCCCGTCCGTGCCCGAGCCGGCGCCCTCTCCTCCCGCTCCGGCCTCGACCCCGCCGCCTGCCTCCTCCTTCCTCCTGAGCTCCTCCCTCCGCCATCTTCCTCCCTGTCGCCGTCCACGGCGAGCCTCGAGCTCGGGCCCGATCCCTATCCAGTCAAACCCGAAGGTTGACTTTTCTCCTCTCCCCGAAATCACTGTCTTAAAGTTTTTACATTATATGCCCATGTTCATCGCATCACAACTCTCTGCATATAGCTCCGTTTCACACATGTAATATATCAAAATGTTCGTCTCGAGATGCTCTTCATTTTTTTGCATTGCACCATCTTCATTTGAGTCCATCTTGATGCCCAAATCTCTGGTGCAAGAGTGCTAGTTGCTGTTATCTGCTGTTACTTATCAGAACTTGAGGATTTGTTATTTTTGTTGCATTTAATCTGTGCATCTTATGAGTATGAGCTCTACATGTGTTTTGATGTATGCCATGCCATATTTATAGAGGTGTATACCATGTATTTTTGTGATCTCTGTGGTGACTAGCACAAGCATGCAAACTAGGCTCCGTAATGTTTCTGATTTCAGGGACTAAGTAAATTTACCAAGTCTGTGACTGCTGTTAATTTGTTGCTATGTATCCATGTGGCTACAGAGAAATCCATGCTCCTTTTGGAGATATTCAGTAAGGATGTGTTGTAGATATTGGTGAAGTTGATCCATTCATGCCCTTGTTTGCAATTATGGAGTGCCATAGCATGACTCAATCTTGTTCTACTTTTGCTATAAAATATTTCTGGCAGATTGTTAACATGATATTCAATTTTGCCAAGCTTGTTGTAGTTGATCCATAGAGGCTATGTACTTGCTCTTGCCATGGATACCTTCATAAACATTCCATCTTACTGTAGGTATACTTGTGTTGTCACGCATTGCTTTGTAGTGAGTGCATCAAGCTCACCAAGATGCCCTCATAATGTCTGTTTCTGCCATGCTCTGTTTTCTGTTAAGTCTGAAACCTGTTAACGAAACTTGCTATGTTTACATGGTTGCCATCATATCTTCTGGTCCTTTTTGGCTTATGGTCAGTAAGGGACTTTTGTCATATGCATTTAGTAGAATACTTCCAGGCCTTGTTTTGCTATGTTAAGTGCCTGTAGCATGTTGGTTCCGTGCTCTGAACATTGCTACCTGATGCTGTTTCAGGCATGTCCAGTAATTTCACCAAGTCTGTGAACCTGTTATCTTTTGCAATTTTGCCATGCTTGTTTGAACCTGCTGTGGTGTGAACTAGCCGTAGCTCAGTGTTCATCTTTTGTCAAGCATCTCCTGTAGATTACTGCCATATGATTTGTTGCTATGTTGGAGTATTGTAGCATTGTTACTTGTTGCATTCTAAGTGCTATCATGCTGTTAATCACAGATTCGTGTCATTCTTGTTTTGCTTGCCATTTGCAAACCGTGCATCCGTTTCCGGTGATCTTTATATCGATTTCGACCGAAATCATCTCATCTTTCCAGTGGCATGCTTGGTTTGCCAAGTTACTGCCTTGTTCATCATTTTTCTTCCGGAGCACGCATATGCATCGCATATCATATCTTGCATATCATTCATGTATTGCATCATGTTGCTTGTGCTTTCCCCGTGATTGATTGTGGTTCTGTTGCTTGTGTCCTTGTTTTGGGTAGAGCCGGGAGACGAGTTCATGAACGAGGAACCTGTTGAGTACGCTTACGAGGATCAAGCTTTCGACAACTCTGAGAACCTTGCAGGCAATATGACCATACCCTCGAAATCACTTCTATCTTTGCTTTGCTAGTTGTTCGTTCTATTGCCATGCTGCGCTACCTACCACTTGCTATATCATGCCTCCCATATTGCCATGTCAGCCCCTAACCATCCTTTCCTAGCAAACCGTTGTTTGGCTAAGTTACCGCTTTTGCTCAGCCCTTCTTATAGCGTTGCTAGTTGCAGGTGAAGATGAAGTTGGTTCCATGTTGGAACATGGATATTTTTGGAATAGCACAATATCTCTTATTTAATTAATGCATCTATATATTTGGTAAAGGGTGGAAGGCTCGGCCTTATGCCTGGTGTTTTGTTCCACTCTTGCCGCCCTAGTTTCCGTCATACCGGTATTATGTTCCTTGAGTTTGCGTTCCTTACGCGGTTGGGTGATTTATGGGACCACCTTGAAAGTACGCCTTGAATAAAACTCCTCCAGCAAGGCCCAACCTTGGTTTTACCATTTGCCACCTAAGCCTTTTCCCCCGGGTTTTCGCGAGCCCGGGGGTCATCTTTATTTAAAACCCCGGGCCAGTGTTCCTCTGAGTGCTGGTCCAAACTAGAGCCCTTTGCAGCGCCACCTTGGGGAAACTCGAGGATTGGTTTTAGTTGTACGGACTGCTCATCCGGTGTGCCCTGAGAACGAGATATGTGCAGCTCCTATCGGGATTTGTCGGCACATTCGGGCGGCTTTGCTGGTCTTGTTTTACATTGTCGAAATGTCTTGTAAACCGGGATTCCGAGACTGATCGGGTCTTTCCGGGAGAAGGTTTATCCTTCGTTGACCGTGAGAGCTTATAATGGGCTAAGTTGGGACACCCCTGCAGGGTATTATCTTTCGAAAGCCGTGCCCGCGGTTATGAGGCAGATGAGAATTTGTTAATGTCCGGTTGCAGAGAACTTGTCACTTGACTTAATTAAAATACATCAACCGTGTGTGTAGCCGTGATGGTCTCTTCTCGGCGGAGTCCGGGAAGTGAACACGGTTTGAGTTATGAATGACGTAAGTAGGAGTTCAGGATCACTTCTTGGTCATTACTAGTTGACGACCGTTCCGCTGCTTCTCTTCTCGCTCTCTTTTGCGTATGTTAGCCACCATATATGCTTAGTGTCTGCTGCAGCTCCACCTCATTACACCATCCTTTCCTATAAGCTTAAATAGTCTTGATCTCGTGGGTGCGAGATTGCTGAGTCCTCGTGACTCACAGATTCTACCAAAACAGTTGCAGGTGCCGACGATGCCAGTGCAGATGACGAAACCGAGCTCAAGTGGGAGTTCGACGAGGAACGTGGTCGTTACTATGTTTCTTTTCCTGATGATCAGTAGTGGAGCCCAGTTGGGACGATCGGGGATCTAGCATTTGGGGTTATCTTATTTTCATTTGGATTTGACCGTAGTCAGTCTATATGTGTGGATTTTGGATGATGTATGAATTATATTTATGTATTGTGTGAAGTGGCGATTGTAAGCCAACTCTCGTTATCCCATTCTTGTTCATTACATGGGATTGTGTGAAGATGACCCTTCTTGCGACAAAACCACAATGCGGTTATGCCTCTAAGTCATGCCTCGACACGTGGGAGATATAGCTGCATCGTGGGCGTTACAAGTTGGTAATCAGAGCCATCCCCGACTTAGGAGCCCCCTGCTTGATCGAATCGCTGGCGTTGTGGAGTCTAGAACAAAAATGTTTTGTGTCCTAGGATTATATATATCGGAGAGTAGGATTCTTTTTACTCCTCAGTCCCTTCGTCGCTCTGGTGAGGTCTCCTGACGTAGAAGTTTTGACTATTCTCTCCTCAAATTTCACTAAAAAAAATTTTAGGATCACGCGGGTATCTTAGAATCGTTCCGATGGTTTTGTGACGAGAACATTGTTCTTGGTGCCTCCTGACATTTAGGGGTTGTGGCAGTGTCCCGGAGAGTTGAGCTCCGAGGTGTTGTCGTCACAATTTTATCGTTGCAGTTCTGGAATACCTGAGTTTCGCCGACATCGAAATCTCTTTTATGCAGTTGTTGGTGAGATCACCTCGACGCCACCCAGTACTGGGGCGGGAGTTCGGGATATTGCCATAACTCGTATAACGGATGCTTTTCGAAGGTTGAGGTACACGATTTCCGAAGGTTTCTTGGTTATGTGTTGACGGATGGATACAGCTGGATCTAGGGATTGCTAGTTTGGGTGATATATTTTGTGTCCCCTGTATCCCCAACACCAGATTGCATAACCAGAAAGGTTCGGGAGTTTATAAGTGGGAATTCAAGTAGTTCCTAGGATATCTTTCCGACAGACGCATGATATGAGATTGGGGTTCGACGTCTAGTGGTCCGCCTTTCCACGGTTGGTTTTACAGTGGTCTCGTAGTGTCTGAAAGAGTCCTTGGCTATGCCGACTCGGGGACGCCTCGTATGTCATGTGCACTGCCTTGTACATGATGGTGCTGTACGATCGAGCCCGTGTGGGCCCCACCACGAAAACTTCGGACGAAATCTCTATCATACGTTTGTTCCGGCTTATTCTGCAAGCCAATACTTTGTTTTGTTTTGAATTGTGGTATTCGAGTTGCTTCGAAGTTAAATGTTGATTCCATATCCTTTTTCTAAGTGGCTTCTCAACTTAATGGAAGTGTGATGATTTACTATGGAATTCATTCGTTCATCCTCGTTCGAATGTTTATTGTGAAGACTATATGTTGCAATTTCTATCCGTTGATTCTACTTGTCTATTTGTCTATCAAGATGCTAACGGATGTCACCCTCTTCAGGATGGCTCCGCCAACGCGTCAGAATCCGGAACGCAATGAAGGGAGTCAGGCGAACCCTCTGCCACCACCTCCGCCTCCGGAGGCATGGCAAGCTATCATGGCAGCAACCAACGCCAATGCTCAGATGATTCTGCAACTCTTGCAAGAACGCACCCAAGGGCAAGGCAATCAAGGAAATCAAGGCCAAGGCAACAATCAGCCTCACTTCGCTACTCTCAACCAGTTTCTCGCAAATCAGCCCAAGTCTTTCAGCTACTGTGCCGAGGCCACAGATGCCGATGATTGGCTCGTGGACATCAACAAGCATTTTGAATGTAGCAATGTCAGGCATGAGGATTTTGTCAAGTTCGCTTCTTTTCAGTTCAAAGACCAAGCTGCTGATTGGTATCAACAATACAAAGATTTCAGAGGAGGTCGTGTGATCACTTGGACTGACTTCTGTCGGGACTTCAAAGCGCACCACATTCCACAAAGTGTTGTTGAGAGCAAGCGTGAGGAGTTCCGCAATCTGAAGCAAGGCAACATGTCTGTGTATCAATTCAACATCTAGTTTCAGAAACTTGCTCGCTTCGCTAAACAAGACGTTCCTGATGAAAAGAGCATGATCTATCACTTCAGGGGTGGCCTTAGAGAGGATCTGCAGTTAGCTCTCGTTCTTGTTGAGCCTACTCAGTTTGATCAATTCTATAACATGGCACTGAAGCAAGAGGCTGCTCAGCTCAAGTGTGAGGCTTCTAAGAAGAGAGTGAGAGACGCAGTTCGGTCTTCTTCTTCCTCACTAGTGGCTGCTAAGCAACAGAAGTTCTGGTTGCCTCCTCCTCCTCCGTTTCGTCAGCCTTACCAGCAGAAGAACAAAGGTGGCCATGGGTCTTCCCACTCTTCCAACCCTGGCTATCCGAACAAGTCTCAGAATCAAGCTCCAAAGTCCAATGCTCCTTATCATCGTCCACTCTCAGAGGTGACTTGCAACAAGTGTCAGCAGAAAGGTCACTATGCTAACAAATGCTTCAACCAAAGGCGCCTTCCGCCTCCTCCTCCTGTGAGATCTTCCAGCAATGCAGTGGTCAAGCATAATCCCAAGTCTGCAAAGGTGAACATGATGAATGCAGCTCAAGCGGAGGAATCTACTGATGTGATAATGGGTAATCTCTCAGTTAATGATATTCCTGCAAAAGTTCTTTTTGATACTGGTGCATCTCTTTCTTTCATTTCGAGACCTTTTGTTGCCAAGCATGAGTTTGTGACGGAAAAGATTCCTATCCCGTTGAAGATTGTGTCACCGGGTAAGCAAATGACATCTAATAATTGTGTCCCAGATGTTTCTATCAAGATGGGGAACTATAAATTTCTGTCTAAACCAATTGTTCTTGGTGACTCGGATATTGATCTAATTCTCGGGATGGACTGGCTTTCTAAGCATGAGGCAACTTAATTGTGCTGCCAGGGAAATTCAATTGACACACACTTCTGAGGATGTTATTATTTATGCCGCTCGTGATGAAACCATTTGGTTATTTTCTCTCAATGAGAAGGGCGAATTGAATGCCATCTCTCAAATTCCAGTCGTTTGTGAGTACCAAGATGTCTTTCCAGAAGAGCTTCCGGGTATGCCTCCTCACCGGCCAGTTGAGTTCGTTATCGATCTTGAGCCCGGCACTAAACCCGTTTGCAAGCGTCCATACAAGCTTGGACCCAAGGAGCTGAAGGAATTGAAGAAACAGCTCGATGAACAAGAGCGTCTGGGTCTGATCAGACCGAGTTCTTCTCCATGGGGTTGTGGTGTTCTTTTTGTCCAGAAGAAGGATGGCACGGACCAACTTTGTGTCGACTACCGTCCATTGAACAAGAAGACAATCAAGAACAAGTATCCACTTCCCAACATCAATGAGCTATTTGAGCAACTTAAAGGTGCCAAAGTATTCTCAGCTTGACCTTCGTATGGGTTATCATCAGATTCGCATTCGTGAAGAGGATATTCCGAAGACAGCATTCAGAACAAGCTTTGGTTCTTATGAATATACTGTCATGTCTTTCGGCCTTGTCAATGCTCCTCCAACATTCTCTCGGATGATGAATTTCATCTTCAACCCCTATACCAATGAATTCGTCCTGGTGTATCTCGATGATATCTTGGTTTTCTCCAAGAATAAGAAGGATCATGCCAAACATTTGCGATTGGTGCTCGACAAGCTCAGAGAGAACCAATTCTATGCGAAGTTCTCAAAATGTGAGTTTTGGCTTGATGAAGTTCTTTACCTTGGTCACATCATCTCTGCCAAGGGCATCGCTGTTAATCCCGAGAAGGTGTCCGCAATTGTGAATTGGGAACCTCCTCAGAATGTCAAGCAGCTTCGCAGTTTTCTTGGTCTTGCAAGCTATTGCCGAAGATTCGTTGAGAATTTCTCTAAGATTGCAAAGCCTCTTTCCAACCTCCTCCAGAAGCATGTGAAGTATGTCTGGTCTCCTGAGTGTGACGTTGCTCTCAACACCCTCAAAGAGAAACTCGTCACAGCTCCTGTCTTAACTCCTCCTGACGAATCCAAGTCTTTCGAAGTTCTCTGTGATGCTTCTCTCCAAGGTCTCGGTGCTGTGTTAATGCAAGAGAAGATAGTTGTGGCCTATACCTCTCGTCAGTTGAAGCCCAACGAAAAGAACTACCCCACTCACGATCTTGAGTTGGCGGCAGTTGTCCATGCATTAATAACGTGGAGACATCTCTTGTTGGGAAGACAAGTGGACATATTCACCGATCACAAGAGTCTCAAGTACATCTTCACTCAGCCCAACCTCAACCTCAGGCAGACTCGATGGGTCGAAATGATTCAAGTGTACAATCCGAGTATTGAATATACTCCAGGCAAGGCCAATGTCATTGCAGATGCTTTGGGCAGGAAGGCTTATTGCAACAGCTTAATTCTCAAGCCATTCCAACCGAATCTTTGTGAAGCTTTCCGCAAGCTGAATCTCCAAGTTGTTCCTCAAGGCTTTCTTGCCAACCTCATAGTCTCTCCTACTTTGGAAGATCAAGTTCGTGAGGCACAACTCCTGGATACCATGGTGAAGAAGGTGAAACGTGGTATCGACAAGGGTCTTTCCAAATACAAGTGCTATCGCATTGATGACAGAGACACTTTATTCTTCGAGGACCGGATTGCGGTTCCTAAAGGTGATCTAAGGAAAGTCATTATGAATGAGGCGCACAATTCTCTTCTTTCCATTCATCCTGGAAGTACGAAGATGTACCATGACCTCAAGCAGTCGTATTGGTGGACTCGAATGAAGCGAGAAATCACGCAATTCGTGAATGAATGTGATGTCTGTCGAAGAGTGAAAGCATAACACCAACGACCAGCTGGTCTCCTTCAACCTCTTGCTATCCCAGAGTGGAAGTTTGATCATATCGAAATGGACTTCGTGACTGGTTTTCCAAAGTCCAAGCGTGGAAATGATGCTATCTTCGTTGTCATCGACAAGCTTACTAAAGTGGCTCATTTCCTTCCAATCAAAGAATCTATCACAACAGCTCAGTTGGCAGAGCTATACACCTCCAGGATTGTCTCCTTGCACGGCATTCCACAATTGATTTCTTCAGATCGTGGAAGCATCTTCACTTCTAAGTTCTGGGACTCCTTTCAGAAGGCCATGGGCACCAACATTCGCTTCAGCATAGCTTTCCATCCTCAAACTAGTGGCCAAGTCGAGCGAGTAAATCAAATTCTTGAAGATATGCTCAGGGCTTGTGTCATTTCCTTTGGCATGAAATGGGAAGATTGTCTTCCATATGCCGAATTCTCCTACAACAACAACTTTCAAGCAAGTTCGGGCAAGGCCCCATTCGAGATTCTCTATGGCAGAAAGTGCCGTACTCCTCTCAATTGGTCAGAGACTGGTGAACGCCAACTTTTTGGCAATGACTTAATCACAGAGGCTGAAGAAATGTGTAAAGTCATCCGTGATAATCTCAAAGCCGCGCAATCGCGACAGAAGAGTTACTATGACAGTAAGCACCGTGATGTGGCTTTCGAGATCGGAGACCATGTCTACCTCCGCGTCTCTCCAATGAAAGGCACTCGTCGCTTCGGTATCGAAGGGAAGCTTGCCCCTAGATACGTGGGTCCTTTCAAGATCATTGGCAAAAGAGGCGACCTCGCCTATCAACTTGAGCTTCCCTCCAACTTCGCGAACGTGCACGATGTGTTCCACGTGTCACAGCTCCGCAAGTGCTTCAAGACTCCTGAGCGCACCATCAACTTCTAAGAGATTGACTTTCAAGAAGATCTGTCTTATCATGAGCACCCCGTTGCTATTCTTGAAGAAACTGAGCGCAAGACTCGCAACAAGTCAATCAAATTCCTGAAAGTGAAGTGGTCGCACCATTCCGACCGAGAAGCCACCTGGGAATGCGAGGACCACCTCCGTTCCGAATATCCGGAGTTCTTTCAGTCCTAGATCTCGGGATGAGATCCTCTTGTAGTGGTGGAGTGTTGTAACACCCCGGATGTAACTTGCCATATTTGTAACTCCGACTCTTGCCATTTTCGGCTATGTATTATGATATTCCCTCCGTGGTCGGGTTTTGTTTTTCGTTTTGCATTTTGTTCATGTCATGCATCTCATATCATGTCATCATGTGCATTGCATTTGCATACGTGTTCGTCTCATGCATCCGAGCATTTTCTCCGTTGTCCGTTTTGCAATCCGGCACTCCCATCTCCTCCGGCGCACCCCTCTTGTTTTCCTTTCGTGAGCGGGTGTTGAACGTTCTCGGAATGGACCGAGTCTTGTCAAGTGGCCTTGGTATACCACCGGTAGACCACCGGTCAAGTTTCGTTCCATTTGGAGGTCGTTTGGTACTCCAACGGTTAACCGGGTAACGGCAAAGTCCGTTTGTGTGTTCCAGCAAAACCCCCTCTCTAAACAGCCCAAAACCCCTCTAAGTCACTTCCATGCTCTAGGTCGTTCGATCACGATCGTGTGGGCGAAAACCGCACTCCATTTGGAGTCTGCTAGCTCCCTCTACCTATAAATACACCTCTTCCTACGAAATCTCGGGCAAAAACCACCCTAACCCTAGCCCCGCTCCCTCCGCGTCGCCGGACGTGTCCGCCTGGCACCGGACGAACCAGCCGCAGCCAACCGGCGCTTGCCACGTGTCGCCCGTACACCGGCGCCCGCCGCCGGCCCGCGAAGCCCGCCGCAGGCCCCCGCGGCCCGTCTCCTCCCCGTCGCCCGACCGCGTCCGAGCCGCCTCCCGCGCGCCGCCCGCGCCCGCCGGTCGCCGCCGCCACGTCGTCGTCGCCTCCGACCGCCGCCGACGCCGGACGCCGCCTCCGTCGGGCCGCCGCGCCCGTCCGTGCCCGAGCCGGCGCCCCTCTCCTCCCGCTCCGGCCTCGACCCCGCCGCCTGCCTCCTCCTTCGTCCCGAGCTCCTCCCTCCGCCGTCTTCCTCCCCGTCGCCGTCCACGGAGAGCCTCGAGCTCGGGCCCGATCCCGATCCAGTCAAACCCGAAGGTTGACTTTTCTCCTCTCCCCGAAATCAGTCTTAAAGTTTTTACATTATATGCCCATGTTCATCGCATCACAACTCTCTGCATATAGCTCCATTTCACACATGTAATATATCAAAATGTTCGTCTCGAGATGCTCTTCATTTTGTTCCATTGCACCATGTTAATTTGAGTCCATATTGATGCCCAAATCTCTGGTGCAAAAGTGCTAGTTGCTGTTATCTGCTGTTACTTATCAGAACTTGAGGATTTGTTATTTTTGTTGCATTTAATCTGTGCATCTTATGAGTATGAGCTCTACATGTGTTTTGATTTATGTCATGCCATATTTATAGAGGTGTATACCATGTATTTTTGGGATCTCTGTGGTGACAAGCACAAGCATGCAAACTAGGCTCCGTAATGTTTCTGATTTCAGGGACTAAGTAAATTTACCAAGTCTGTGACTGCTGTTAATTTGTTGCTATGTATCCATGTGGCTACAGAGAGATCCATGCTTTTTTTGGAGATATTCAGTAAGGATGTGTTGTAGATATGGGTGTAGTTGATCCATTCATGCCCTTGTTTGCAATTATGGAGTGCCATAGCATGGCTTATTCTTGTTCTACTTTTGCTATAAAATATTTCTGGCAGATTGTTAACATGATATTCAATTTTGCCAAGCTTGTTGTAGTTGATCCATACAGGCTATGTACTTGCTCTTGCCATGGATACCTTCATAAACATGCCATCTTACTGTAGGTATGATTGTTTTGTCATGCATTGCTTTGTAGTGAGTGCATCAAGCTCACCAAGATGCCCTCATAATGCCTGTTTCTGCCATGCTCTGTTTTCTGTTAAGTCTGAAACCTGTTAACGAAACTTGCTATGTTTACATGGTTGCCATCATATCTTCTGGTCCTTTTTGGCTTATGGTCAGTAAGGGACTTTTGTCATATGCATTTAGTAGTACTTCCATGCCTTGTTTTGCTATGTTAAGGGCCTGTAGCATGTTGGTTCCGTGCTCTGAACATTGCTACCTGATGCTGTTTCAGGCATGTCCAGTAATTTCACCAAGTCTGTGAACCTGTTATCTTTTGCAATTTTGCCATGCTTGTTTGAACCCGCTGTGGTGTGAACTAGCCGTAGCTCAGTGTTCATCTTTTGTCAAGCATCTCCTGTAGATTACTGCCATATGATTTGTTGCTATGTTGGAGTATTGTAGCATTCTAAGTGCTATCATGCTGTTAATCACAGATTCGTGTCATTCTTGTTTTGCTTGCCATTTGCAAACCGTGCATCCGTTTCCGGTGATCTTTATATCGATTTCGACCGAAATCATCTCATCTTTCCAGTGGCATGCTTGGTTTGCCAAGTTACTGCCTTGTTCATCATTTTTCTTCCGGAGCACGCATATGCATCGCATATCATATCTTGCATATCATTCATGTATTGCATCATGTTGCTTGTGCTTTCCCCGTGATTGATTGTGGTTCCGTTGCTTGTGTCCTTGTTTTGGGTAGAGCCGGGAGACGAGTTCGTGAACGAGGAACCTGTTGAGTACGCTTACGAGGATCAAGCTTTCGACAACTCTGAGAACCTTGCAGGCAAGATGACCATACCCTCGAAATCACTTCTATCTTTGCTTTGCTAGTTGTTCGTTCTATTGCCATGCTGCGCTACCTACCACTTGCTATATCATGCCTCCCATATTGCCATGTCAGCCCCTAACCATCCTTTCCTAGCAAACCGTTGTTTGGCTAAGTTACCGCTTTTGCTCAGCCCTTCTTATAGCGTTGCTAGTTGCAGGTGAAGATGAAGTTGGTTCCATGTTGGAACATGGATATTTTTGGAATAGCACAATATCTCTTATTTAATTAATGCATCTATATATTTGGTAAAGGGTGGAAGGCTCGGCCTTATGCCTGGTGTTTTGTTCCACTCTTGCCGCCCTAGTTTCCGTCATACCGGTATTATGTTCCTTGAGTTTGCGTTCCTTACGCGGTTGGGTGATTTATGGGACCACCTTGACAGTACGCCTTGAATAAAACTCCTCCAGCAAGGCCCAACCTTGGTTTTACCATTTGCCACCTAAGCCTTTTCCCCCGGGTTTTCGCGAGCCCGGGGGTCATCTTTATTTAAAACCCCGGGCCAGTGTTCCTCTGAGTGCTGGTCCAAACTAGAGCCCTTTGCAGCGCCACCTTGGGGAAACTCGAGGATTGGTTTTAGTTGTACGGACTGCTCATCCGGTGTGCCCTGAGAACGAGATATGTGCAGCTCCTATCGGGATTTGTCGGCACATTCGGGCGGCTTTGCTGGTCTTGTTTTACCATTGTCGAAATGTCTTGTAAACCGGGATTCCGAGACTGATCGGGTCTTTCCGGGAGAAGGTTTATCCTTCGTTGACCGTGAGAGCTTATAATGGGCTAAGTTGGGACACCCCTGCAGGGTATTATTTTTCGAAAGCCGTGCCCGCGGTTATGAGGCAGATGGGAATTTGTTAATGTTCGGTTGTAGAGAACTTGTCACTTGACTTAATTAAAATACATCAACCGTGTGTGTAGCCGTGATGGTCTCTTCTCGGCGGAGTCCGGGAAGTGAACACGGTTTGAGTTATGAATGACGTAAGTAGGAGTTCAGGATCACTTCTTGGTCATTACTAGTTGACGACCGTTCCGCTGCTTCTCTTCTCGCTCTCTTTTGCGTATGTTAGCCACCATATATGCTTAGTGTCTGCTGCAGCTCCACCTCATTACACCATCCTTTCCTATAAGCTTAAATAGTCTTGATCTCGCGGGTGTGAGATTGCTGAGTCCTCGTGACTCACAGATTCTGCCAAAACAGTTGCAGGTGCCGACGATGCCAGTGCAGATGACGAAACCGAGCTCAAGTGGGAGTTCGACGAGGAACGTGGTCGTTACTATGTTTCTTTTCCTGATGATCAGTAGTGGAGCCCAGTTGGGACGATCGGGGATCTAGCATTTGGGGTTATCTTATTTTCATTTGGATTTGACCGTAGTCGGTCTATATGTGTGGATTTTGGATGATGTATGAATTATATTTATGTATTGTGTGAAGTGGCGATTGTAAGCCAACTCTCGTTATCCCATTCTTATTCATTACATGGGATTGTGTGAAGATGACCCTTCTTGTGACAAAACCACAATGCGGTTATGCCTCGACACGTGGGAGATATAGCCGCATCGTGGGCGTTACAGGAGACCTCCCGTGCCCCGCACTCGAATCTGTTAATCCCCTGCCCCTTCACCACCAACGACAACCCGCCTTTGATACCGGTTCTTATTTCTCCCGCCGCCGCTTTTTCTTTGTCTACCCTGTCGATCCGCCCACCTCTCCCTGCCTAACCACCTGCCACCGCCACCCTGTGTTGGCGGTGCTGTCGCACGCCGCCCACTTCTTGAGTCGCCACCTCCGCAGGCAATGACACCAACCATCCCTCTAAACCCTGCCACCATCACTGGTGCCTTGAGCTCCCGCACTCGTCCATTAGCCCCTTGCCTCTCGTTTCGCCGGTGACAACCCGTTGTTGCTATTGTTCTTCTACCTCCCACCGCCTACCTTTTTATTCGTTCACCATATCGACCCACCCAAGTCTACCTGCCCAACCATTTGCCATTGCCACCGATGGTCAGCAAGTGTTGTCATGCGCTACCTCGTGCTCCCCTACCCGAGTGGAAGCCCCTTTGCAAAAAAGAAGCAGTCCCCTCCGCCGCCGACAAACCCTTTAACCCTGCCACCATCTCTAGCGCCCGTGACCTCCCGCCATGGTTTTAAAAAGTGGATAGCGGGCTGGTAGCGGATTGGGCTCGGCATAGCAGAATGCGGATAGCGAGCGATATTGCGGGCGCTATGTCCGCGTAGCGGATTTGTAAAAACACTTGCAAATTTGAGAATATAATGTATATTTTTAAGCCGTTGACAACAATATGACACTTGAATTGAATAATCATCATTTATATAAGCATATAGACTGTAACTAGTCCATTTGGACAATATTCAACCATGCAAACAAAAACTATCAGTATGACACAACACATATACACTACAATTAGTCCATTGTACAATATTCAACCATGTAACCATGCAAACAAAGACTACCAACCAACCATACAAGTCGGACCACGACCATCATGCAAAAATAAACAGATCCAGTTCTGACCATGGACGATGCAACCATACAAGTGAGACCACGACCATCACGCAAAAATAAACAGATCCGGTTCTGATCATGGAAGATGCACAAGTCATTCGCAATCCTCATCCTCTTCTCCATTCAGATCCATGTACACTTCTTGGTCTTCTTAATTACATGTGCAGATAGTTGACTGAATTACCACTGCAGAAAAAAACATAAGGTATTTAACTGAATTAAAAGTGCAAATAGTTGATTTGTTTCATTTAGAATTGCCAGTAAACTGAATTTGTTGATACAGTACAAAAGATATTACAAGCAAACTGAATTTACAACTGCCAGTTGCCAAGTACAAAAGAAAATTACAAAAGAAATTTGACTGAATTTAGAAAGACAATAATGTGCAAGTTTCGTCAGCTACCGAGTTACAACAGAAATGGAACGGGAGGCACAACTATATAGTAATAATGTATTGTTCTATGAGCTGAGCTACCGGAGGCAAACAGGGATTACCAATTCCATCTTGTGCTAGTGCTACCAATGAGATTATGGAGTGTTCTATGATCTGAGCTCCTCCTAATTTTGTCTACTGTAACTGCAAGTGCTAAGTACTGACTACTAAGCTATGCATCAAATAGACTAACTGTAACTCTGCAAGTGCATCGATCGGAAAAAGGGTAAGTGCATCGAATAGACTAAGCCTAGTACAGTAACTCTGTAAGTGCATCGATCAGAGAAGCTGAGCTACAGGAGATACTATGAATCGATGAGTATAAACAAATAACAGAGAAAAGGTTAGCTGCCGGACAGAAGTAGTCGTCAAGCGAGGAGGTGCGGACGGGCTGCATTGGGACGTCGACTAGTAGGGCGTCGAACAGGGACCAGCGAGGTACTGCCCGCCGGCTTGCCGTGTTGTCCCGCACCGGCCAATCGTCCAACAGGGAAAGTCGTCGAGCAAGAGCGACGAGGTGGCCGTTGTGCTGGCTGCTCCCTCAAAGACCAGCAGGGGAAGATGGGGCTAGGGGAGCGGCGGCATCCGGTGACGGTGAGCCTGGATTTGCCTCTCCATCCGGCCACCGGCGTTAGCCGCGCGCCGCCGCCAGGGAAGTGCCAGCCGCCCATCGCCAGGAGAAGGGGATGGGATAACCGGATAAGAGGATTGGTGGTCTAATTTTTTAAGCTTTCCGCTATGCCCGCAACTGGCGCTACACAAAGGGCCGCTATTGCGGTCTGACAGCCCATATATCGGCCGCATCGTGCCAATCACTCTATTACCCAGCGCAGCTTTCGACTTGTAGCGGGTGGCCTGCGCTACCGCTATTGCGGCCGCAATAGCGTTCGGCCGCTATTTAAAACATTGCCTCCCGCACCCCACACCAATCCTTTAAGCCCCACCTCTCCTTTGCCTATGATGATGTGGCAAGCCGTCTCATCTTCGCCTTTGGTGAGGTCGTAATGAGCCATCGGCCAAGGATGCTGCAGCTTACCATCTTGGGCTCGGGGCTGCGTGTGCATTGCTACCGGAAAAAATGGTCTCATCGAGAGCAAAGCACGTACCAAAATCATCTTAATAAACATAAGTGTGTCAAAGCCTACTACTAAGCTCCAAGCAAATGATTTGGACAATATCTATGCCTGAGGGGAGCAGGAGTTTGACTGCAGACCGGCAGTGCAATACATAAAGCGTAAGATTCTTTGAACAAAAGCTTAATACTGCATCAATTCATTTGCATGAGGTCTAATTGAATATGTCAATTGGAGCGTCTAGACTGTCAAAAATGATTTAACTTGGCAAAAAAAAAAGATTGTTGGCCGGCCCGCAATACACATTTGCATCCCGTCATTCCTATCCGAACCGGCCATCAAATTCCGACTACCATCACTGAGATGAATGCATCATGCACGAGTAGACCAAATTGTATATATCCATTACACATGAATGCAAATATTAGATCCTTCAATCGTACCAACCTGATGCATCATCCATCTTAATCTGAATTTAAG
This sequence comes from Aegilops tauschii subsp. strangulata, assembly GCF_002575655.3. Lineage (NCBI taxonomy): Eukaryota > Viridiplantae > Streptophyta > Magnoliopsida > Poales > Poaceae > Aegilops > Aegilops tauschii. The sequence continues at coordinate 247,878,344 of NC_053037.3, read as the reverse complement.
CAACAAATTCATTACTTGAACTTGTCACCATCAGAAGGTACAACGTATAACTTATACCCTGAAAATCATGAAAGCAAGGACAAGCCCATGAAATATGCACCAACCACATTTGATTGCAGTTTGTACCAGAAATAAAGATAGGACAGGTTCTCTTGGGGATGATCTACAATGGAATTCACAAATATATCTGACATGACGACGTTAGTGAAGTGAAAATCGCATGTATGGAATTGCTAAATAATAAATTCATAATAATACACAATGCATTACACTAAGAAATCTCATGATATTTATTGTGCTTTTTCCATTGGTTAACAATATTTGTTTTGTACATAAATCATCCTATAAGAAGCGTTGTCAAGATTAAAGAAATTAAGATGGAAGCATCATGCCTTTTTTTAGTCGACACTTTGTTTTGAGAGGCTGGAAGGTAATCAAGAAAGAATCTCTAGAAGAATATGTTAGTATGTGCAGCCTATACCCGAGCAAGAAAAGCCACAGAATTTCGTGGGTTCCAGGCCCAAGATGAAGAGAAAAAGTAAAATCAAAATCTCTTCTTCAATGAGCACATAATTTTGTGGTATGATAATTTTTTACCAGACAAAATCAAATAACTATTTCAACTCAGTTTCGTTCCTCTGGTTTAGACTGGCTGTGAACTGAGTTACTGAAAAAACTCTTAAAATAAGACCTTACTGTTGATGTACCATATATACTTTAGATAAGCATGAGCTCGTATCTGATACTTCCAAAATCTAAGAAGCGACTATTTGAGCAAAAAGTATGGCTTTTTCCTTGTACTCCAAAATCAAAACTGATCTTAGCTCTATCAGACATTCCTTCAAAAGAAGAATGAAATGCGCTGGTTTTATATGAGAAAAATAGAAAGGGGAAACTGTTTGAAGGCTGAGGTAAATAAGAGAAAAGATATGGATAAAAAATTATGACATATGCTTTCTTTATTCACTTAAAATCTTGTGAAAACAGACATGGATACACATGAGTTGTTTTAGAACCTAGATGATCTGAATGAATGAGAAATAAATAGTTACATTCAACAAATTTCTGCAGAGTTAGAACCCAAGTTTTTTTTACGAATGGGATCAAGTAAAATGATAGAATAAGTTTTAGTCTAACTGAACTGTCCACTCCCCACTTAACTGTGCATGCAGATCATGTTACCTTTTGCAATGACATGGACTGTTGAGGTTACCTGTTTAGCACAAACAAGTTTCAGAAGTAAGCTTCTGCAATCAACAAGAGCCATGAAACAAAAATTAGAGAAAAGGAAAGGAAATTACTAATCAGAGGAGAAGAGCATTTGTAATCCAAAAACTTGGGTTCTAACTCTGCATTGGTTTGTCGCGTTGTGTCGCTAATCACGGTGCAAGATCATATGATGACGAGGAGATCCCGTACTTTTGTTAGGGTATATGTTGAGGATATAACCCTTAGAGTCACCCGCCAGGAGGGACCGGGTTACTCATAATGGTCATCACGCGAAGCCCAGTACCGAGCTTGAAGACGGCGGGTCAATGATGGGCCTAAGACCCGGAGATGGCTTAAGGCCTGTAGTGATAAACCGCCGTATGGCAAGACTTGTAGTGTAAGGCAAGAATAATTGAGAGTCCGAGCCGGACACTCTTATGAGCCGGCCGGGACTCTGAGAGCCGCTGGACGTCAACCTCTCTATATAAAGGGACGACCCGGCGGCGGTTTAGGGACAAGTAGGATCTCGTCGAGAACCAGGCATAGCAATTAAGCTCCCTGGTCATCGAAACCATAATCAATACCACCTCAACTGGACGTAGGCTTTTACCTTCACCGTAAGGGGCCGAACCAGTATAACCCCCGTGTTCCTTGTCCCATTTAACCCCTTTTAGCTTCCTAGTTGCGATGGCTCCACGACTAAGTCCTAGCTCGAGGACATCTGCCGTGACAATTCCACGACAGTTGGCGCCCACCGTGGGGCCAGCGCACGGTGGATTTGAGTTCTTGAAGGGCAGCTTTGAAGGGCTCAAGGGATACGCTGTGGGCCGGATGACCAAGAGTCGTCGCGGCAAGCTCTACATCGACGATGCAAACTGGGGCCCCGACGCCGGCTCAATTGAGTACGGGTACCGGGTCCCCTTTGGCGGAATTCATGTCTTCATTGGCAAGATTGGTGAGCCGGGCCCTGAGCCAGATCTCTGCGCCGATCTCATCGAGACGGCTCAGCGTACACGACCCACCCGGGCTCTACCAGCCTTGAAGCATGCTTTTGTGGGATGTGTTCATGGAGGACTCTCTGAAGGGTCTGGATCTGGCGATGAGACGGCTGCCGGCTCTGACGGCGAGTCATCTACGGATGAGTCAAATTCGTTGTATCAACTTCAGGATGGCAGGCTCAGGGGTTGTTCCGATGGCGACAGCATTCCGGACCCTTTTGAACCGCCGAGCCGGGTTGGAATCTTCATGGCCGGCGCGCAACCTGTTCAAAACCCCGCCTCCGGGTCAGGAAGCCCGGTGCCTTCACCGGCTCAGGTGCTGATGGATCTCACAGACAAGCTGACGGTCCTGTTGACCACTACGGTGGCTCCGGCGGATCAAGTTCAGCATGACGCGGAGGTGGCACAGTTAAAGTTGGATCTAGCAAAGGCCAAGGAGGATCTGGCGACGGAGGGGGTCAGGATGGCTGCAGAGAGGGCGGCTCTCGACGCCCAGACTCAGCTGATTCAGGCACAGTCCTTCCGGCTCACGATGGATCAAAACGCATCCAATGAGGTCATGAGAAGGAGGCATCAAAAGGCCCAATCTCGACTCCCTCCGGTTTACGATCCTCGAAATCTCTTCAACACGCCGGGTGCAGGGTCTAGTAACCCGCCAAAGATCATAGTGCCCGGGGCTGGGACACCTATTCAGCCCCAAGTGATGGGGCCTCCCCGGGTGAACCCTGCCCCGCCTCAGTACGTGCCAATACCACCGGGTCATTATGCCAACCCGCTGGAAAACATGGTCGCCGCGGCGGCACGGCTGGCGGCTCTCCCAATTGATGGCGACTCTCCAACGGCTGTTGAAACCCGCCGGGTCAGAGAACTCCTTCAGACAGCTCTGGCGCAGCAAGAGGCATACTCTTATAGCCGGGATAGGGTCCATTCAACCCCTCGTCCAGGCCGGAGCCCGAGTTATAGCAGACACATGGTCTCAGCGACCGGCTCAAGTAATGTCCGACGCCGTGACTTGCCACCTGGCCACGTCCCGGCTCATAACGGGGCCTTTCACGCAGCAGACCAAGACAGAGCACGGCAAGAGGCGGAGCAGGTGCCTCAGTTGACGGCTTACCAGACACCCCCGGCTTATCCGACGGCTTCCGTCGACGTGGGTATCCCTACAAGGACTGGCGGTGTCCCTTGTTTAGTGCCGGCTCTCCGCAATGAACGTCTACCCAAGGACTTCAAAGGGCCTAGGAAGGTGCCTAATTACACGGCTGATTTACAACCCGGAGCCTGGATCGAGAGTTACGAGATGGCCATGGAATTGTTGGAGGTCAGCGAAGCGGCGATGGCCAAGTACTTCACCATGATGTTAGATGGGACTGCCCGCACTTGGTTGAAAGGGCTGCCACCGAATTCTATTGGGTCTTGGGCTGAGCTAAAAGCCCGGTTCATCCAAAACTTCAAAGATACCTATAGGTAGTCTATGTCAATTGTGGATTTGACTAACTGTAAACAGCAGGAGGGTGAGTCTACGACACATTGGGTTCGCCGGGTCAAAGAGATAATACATTCATCTGATAAGATGGATGCCGGCTCTGCAGTCTTGATGTTGGAGCAGAATTGTCGTTTCCTGCCCCTGAAGATGAAACTCGGGCGGCTCAAGCGCGACTGCAATGATATGGGTACGCTGATGGCGGCTCTCGTCAAGTACGCCGACTCTGATAGTACCAAGGACCCCGCGTCAGATGATGAAAGGACAGGGAAGGGAAAGAAGAACGGCAATGACAAGGGCCCTCAGCATAACCCGGCAAATCAAGGAGGTAACAAGCGTAAGGCTGATGGCAGCATGGAGTTTGTGGCCAATGCCAGCTCATAGGGTAACAACCAGCGACGTAAAGGGAGGCCACCTCCCCGAGCCGGCGGTTCTGGCCCAACGCTTGAGCAGTTGTTGAATGAGCCTTGTCCAAGGCATGGCTCTAGGGAGAAGCCAGCTACTCATCTATGGAAAGATTGCGCAATCATGAAGGCCTTTAAGAATTCCAATGCCTTTAATGGCAATAATGGCTCGGGCGGCGGCTCAGGCGCCGGTGGCTTTCATGGCCCGGGCGGCGGCTCAAATTCCAATCCTCAGAATGTTCAAGGGGGCTTTAATCAGCAGTCCGGCCAGGGTCATCAACAACAACAGGGGGGATACCAGACCAATCCAAAGCAGCTCAATGGTGGACAGTACCATGTGTTTACCACCAGTCTGTGTAAGCGAGATCAGAAGCTTCACAAGAGGGCTGTGAATGCTGTTGAGCCGGCGGTTCCACGCTATTTAAGATGGTCTGAGCAGCCTATTGTGTGGAGTAGGGAGGATCACCCTCCCCGGGTTGATAATCCGGATCACTTGGCCCTGGTGGTGGCTCCTCAGGTGGAAGGATATAAGTTCACTAAGGTGCTCATGGACGGAGGCAGCAGCATCAACATCCTCTATTATGAGACCTTCCGTCGTATGGGGTTGATTGATAAGAACCTCAGCCAGTCCAATACTGTTTTCCATGGTGTGGTGCCTGGTAAGTCGGCTTATCCAGTTGGTAAGATCGAATTGGAAGTGGCCTTTGGAGATGAGTACAACTACAGGGTGGAAAAATTGACCTTTGAGGTGGTCAAGATAAGAAGTCCGTATCATGCCATATTTGGGCGGCCGGCTTACGCCAAGTTCATGGCACGGCCGTGTTACATATACCTACAGCTCAAGATGCCGGGTCACAATGGGACCATTACGGTTCATGGTAGCCGAAAGATAGCCTTGGAGTGTGAGGAAGGTGACACGGCTTATGCAGAATCTGTTTGTGCAACAGAGGAACTGAAGTTTTACAAGGATAATGTTGACCCAACAGATATGACATCTCTGAAAAAGCCGACCACGGAGCATCAGCCGGCATTGAAATTTAAGTCAGCTGATGAGACTAAACTTGTTGATTTCGTTCCAGGTGACTCATCTCAGCAGTTTAGCATCAGTGCCAATTTGGATCCGAAATAGGAAAGCGCGCTCATCGAGTTCATCCGTGAGAACAGGGACATCTTTGCATGGAAACCTTCTGACATGCCAGGTGTACCTAGAGAACTCGCTGAGCACACTCTCAATGTTGATCCGAAATTTAAGCCGGTCAGGCAATTCCTTCGGCGGTTTAATGAAGAGAGGCGGAAAGCCATTGGTGAGGAGGTGGCCCGGCTCTTGGCGGCCGGGTTTATTGTTGAAGTCTTTCACCCAGAGTGGTTAGCTAACCTGGTGCTCGTGCTCAAGAAGAATGGCACCTGGCGGATGTGTGTGGACTACACGGACTTAAACAAGGCATGCCCGGCTGATCCTTTTGCCCTCCCCCGTATTGATCAAATCATTGATGCTACGGCGGGTTGCGAGCGCTTAAGTTTCTTGGATGCTTATTCTGGATACCATCAGATTAAAATGGCAGTTAAAGACCAGGAGAAAACGGCGTTCATCACTCCCTTTGGAGCCTTCTGTTATGTGTCTATGCCTTTTGGACTCAAGAGTGCACATGCGACTTATCAGCGTTGCGTGCCGAACTGTCTTCATAACCAGATTGGGCGCAATGTTCATGCCTATGTGGATGATATTGTGGTTAAGTCCAGGGAGAAGGAAACCTTGATAGATGATCTGAGGGAAACCTTTGACAATCTCCGGGTCTACAAGATGATGCTTAACCCGACGAAGTGTGTTTTTGGTGTTGCTGCAGGCAAGCTCTTGGGTTTTCTGGTTTCTCATAGAGGCATTGAAGCTAACCCGGAGAAGATCAAGGCAATCACCTCTCTGGCTAAGCCGGCGTGTATAAACGACGTCCAGCGCCTGGCGGGTCGTATCGCTGCTTTAAGCCGGTTTATAAGCCGTTTGGGTGAGAAGGCCATGCCACTGTACCAGTTGATGAAGAAAACTGATGACTTTATCTGGAATGATGCTGCTAATGCTGCTTTTGAGGATTTGAAGAGACAGCTGGCTGAGCCCCTAGTCCTTGCTGCTCCGGTTGACAAGGAGCCCTTATTACTGTATGTAGCTGCCAACACACGAGCCGTTAGTGTGGTTGTGGTGGTGGAGCGCAAGGAAGAGGGTAAGGAATATCCGGTTCAATGGCCGGTTTATTACGTCAGTGAAGTGCTCATCGAGTCAAAACAGCGGTATCCACATTGGCAGAAGCTTGTTTATGGTGTGTTCATGGCAAGCCGGAAGCTTAAGCACTACTTTCAGGGTCACTCCATTACGGTGGTTAGTTCTGCTCCCCTTGGAGATATCATCCAAAACAGAGAAGCTACAGGGAGAGTGGCTAAGTGGGCTATAGAACTTGGGCCTCATGGTCTGAAATACGTACCGCGCACGGCTGTTAAATCTCAAGCTTTGGTGGATTTCATCAACGATTGGACAGAGCTACAGGTGCCTGAAGAAAAGCCGGATAATACATATTGGACTATTCACTTTGATGGGTCTAGGCAATTGGAAGGCTCGGGGGCTGGAGTTGTATTGGCTTCCCCTAAAGGTGACAAGTTTCATTATGTGCTACGGTTGATGTTTCCTTGTACTAACAATGCGGCTGAGTACGGGGCCTTGCTCCATGGCCTTCGGATGGCTAAGGAGATGAGCTTGAGCCGAGTAAGGTGCTTCGGCGACTCAGATCTAGTGGCTCAACAAGTATCAGGCAAGTGGGATTCCAAGGACCCTCTCATGGCGGCTTATCGTCGTGAAGTCGATACCATTGCTGGACACTTTCAGGGTTACCAAGTAGAGCACATCGATCGCAGGAAGAACGAGGCGGCTGATGCATTAAGCCGGCTGGGCTCTCAGCGAAAACCGGTGCCGCCTAATACTTTCTTGGACATCTTGCATAACCCTTCGGTTAAGGTACCTACAGAGGAAGACTTGGCTGTCCCTGACCCGGAGGCACAGTTGGTGGCGGCTCTCCACATCACCCCGGACTGGACGGTGCCATACTTGGCTTACATGACCCAGGGAGATTTGCCTGAGGATGAAACTTTGGCCAGACAAATAACCCGGTGGTCTAAGTCAATGGTTGTTATCGATGGTGAGCTGCATCGCCGCAGTGTTACGGGAGCGTTCCAGCGTTGTGTCTCCCCTGAGGAGGGTCAAGAAATCTTGCGTGAGATTCACGAAGGGGATTGTGGCCATCATGCCGGCTCAAAATCCCTTGTGGCCAAGGCTTTTTGTCATGGTTTTTATTGGCTGACGGCTCATGCTGACGCGGAGGACTTGGTCAGTAAATGTGATGGTTGCCAGAGGTTCTCGCGACGGGCTCATGTGCCGGCTCAGGAGCTGAGGATGATTCCAATTACTTGGCCATTTGCGGTCTGGGGGCTCGATATGGTTGGGCCTTTTAAAAGGTCCAAGGATAAGAAGACCCACCTCTTGGTGGCAGTTGACAAATTCACAAAGTTGGTTGAAGCAGAGCCAGTTAGCAAGTGTGATGCAGCCACGGCGGTTCAGTTCATGAAAAGGGTGATATTTCGCTTTGGCTTTCCACACAGCATTATAACTGACAATGGTACCAATCTGTCTAAAGGCGCCATGGAGGAGTTTTGTCAACGAGAGCATATTCGACTTGATGTTTCATCAGTGGCTCATCCTCAATCCAATGGTCAAGCTGAGAGAGCTAATCAGGAGATTTTGAAGGGCATTAAGCCCCGGCTTTTAGTCCCTTTGCAACGGACGCCGGGTTGTTGGGTGGAGGAGCTACCCTCCGTGTTATGGAGCATCAATACTACTCCTAACAGGTCTACGGGTTACACGCCCTTCTTCATGGTTTATGGAGCGGAAGCAGTCCTCCCCAGTGACATCCGTCACGACTCGCCTCGAGTGGCGGCTTATGTTGAGGCGGATAATGAACAGGCGCGCCAAGATGCTCTTGACCCGTTGGACGAACAGCGTGACGTGGCAGCAGCTTGTTCAGCGATTTACCAACAAGATCTGCGCCGTTATCACAGTCGTCGGGTTAAGTCCCGGGTCTTCCAGGAAGGTGACCTGGTGCTCCGGCTCATCCAAGATCAAACAGATGCACACAAGCTATCCCCGCCTTGGGAAGGGCCCTTTGTGGTCAGCAAGAGCTTGCACAACGGGTCATACTACCTTATTGACGTTCGGGAGCATAAAGATTCACGCAAGTCGGAGGAGGAGACCCGTCGGTCGTGGAACATAGCTCAGCTTCGGCCTTATTACACTTGAGCCACCGGCTCTCATAATGTACATATCTCTATAGCCATGTATATATTATGTTAAATAATGAAGCAGGACCTCTGTCCTTTTCTCCTCCAAAGGTAACATATTATTTCCATTACACCATCACATGGTCACTTGGAGGTGGATCCGGCTTATGATCGTATTCGAATCTAGCCGTAAACAATATAATCACCTGGGGGCTTCCTGTTCAAACATAGGTCGTATTCGAACCAAAGAGAACATAGCTGTCGATACCCATTTGATTGGCAAAGTGCCGAGCTCATTGGGGAGTTTTCTTTGATCATATTTGAATCATAGCTCAACCCCCTTTGGGAACCGACGTGGATCGTATTCGAATCAGCGTCGTTAAACAACTCGTAAGGTCAATTGGGGGCTTCCTGTTCAAACATGGGTCGTATTCGAACCAAAGAGAGCATAGCTGTCGGTACCCTCTTGATTGGCATCGCCAAAGCCACTGGGGGCTATATGATCGCATTCGAATCTTAGCTTAACCCCCTTGGGACGGTTCTCTGGTCGTATTCGAACCGGAAGCCCCTACGTTTTTGATCTTCTGACTCATAACAAGTTCTGTTGGTCATATCAACAGTGTGCAAGGGCGGCTTTTATTTTGCTGACTTAATTTTGATTCACAACGTTGATAAACACATAGTAAGTATTCTTGATGCTAGTAAACCGGAATTGAGATCTTCATCTCATTATTCTGGTTACATAAACCGGAAGCATACTTGAAGGCTTGTAAGTATGCCATCATGGTTACATCAAAGACATAATTGAGGGCCAGTCTTTAGTGACTTTGGTTCATGTTCCGGGTTATATATATAAGGTCTATGATTCTCAGTGCGGTAAGCCGCCTAGAGACTTGTGACTTGTTTTCTATGCAGGATGGTTAAAGACAGCTATTCGCGCTTAAGGAAAATAACTGATCAATTATAACCCGGAGGAATAAGAAGAAGCAGCTTCAATGGAGTTAAGCATTCAACACGTGCACGATGGCACGACAAATTAAGTGTTTATCTTACTCTATTACAAGACTCCCCGAGTCCAAACGGTGAGGCATTGCTCTAAGGTGCAACCATAAGCCGTCTAAAGATCAAGGTGCTTGTGGAGTCGAAGCTTCCGGCTCATCCCTTTCCGCTTCTCCGGCTGTTCCCATGACCTGGAAGGTTAACGATTTCCAGTCAATGCTGCTCAAAGCTTCAAATTGAGCCTCCTCGTCAATTAACCCGGCCGGGTCAATTTCTGGGGCAAAGGTGTGCTTACGAGTCGGCGGGACCAAGCTGATGGCTTCATAACGCGGAGTGGGGATCCTCTGATTCTCTGCGTCGTAGCCCGGCTGGTACTTGGTAAGGTCGGTGTCATTCCCAATCAGGGTGGCCACCGGGCGCACGATCTTCACACAGGCAGCAAAATCTTTTTGGTTGAAGGGGGTGACGTCTTCCTTCAGGCTGGGGTATCCAAGTGCGATGTCAGCCGGGTCTAGCTCTGGAAGGAAAGCCTTGGCCCGCTCAGAGCAGCTATGGCTCCGGCTCTTGCAGAGGCCCGTCGCAGCTCTTGGAAACGCTGAGGAAGAACGGCAAGCCGGCGAAGTACGTCCGCCAGGTGAGTCGGAACTTCATTGGACAGGGCCACAATGGCCAAGGCGCGCTGTGACCCGGTGTAGAGTTGCTCCACCAAAGTGTACACGGCCTTCAGCTTGGTCAGCACATTTTGATTGGGGTTGGCGCTTCTGGGACCTGTTTTACAACGTCAGGTAAGCCGCTAGCAATGATGGGACTTATGAGAGATAGAGAATGTAAACTTGTTGAAAGTCTGCAGAATGACTTACTGAAGATTGCGGCGACCATCTGTGACACATGGCGCTTTAAGCCGGAGAGTTCGGCGGTTCTCTCCGTCAGAGCCGCCTCCGCCTGTTCGGCTCGGCTGACCAGAGTAGCCTTCTCTGCGGCCCAAGTCTTCCTTTCGGTTTCAAACTTCTTCTTCAGCTTCTCTTGAGCAGCAACACTAGACTCAAATTTAGCGTTGGCATTCCGGGTCTCAGTTTCCTGAGTCTTCAGGCGGTTCTTCAGCTCAGAGATGTCAGCTTCAAATTTCTTGCAAGCAGCCTGTACAATTTCTGGGTTATAGTATGCATAATTATTATACAACTTTAAAGTCCCAAGCACTTTCCAAGCAAAGACACTTGGCACTTGGGGGCTAATGTATGTTGAAAGGTTCTATCTACAAATTGCCGGTTCATGAAAATAAGCCGGAAGTTAAGTCTACAACATATTCTATCATAAGTAGTAGATTTGGGGGCTAGTATGGTAAAGATGACTATGCAGTAAGCAAGAGAGTGGTACCTCAGATTTCTGCTGTATCTGCTTCACCATGTCAATCTCCAGGTCCCGGCTGTTGTGCACCTGATTGACATAGCCGGAGATGATATCTCCAATGCTCAAGTTAGCGTAGTTGGTGATGTCCAGCTTGGCCCTGCGGCGCTCTAGCAACTCTTCCTTGGCAGAGCACTTAGCCAGCGCAGTGGGTCTCCCCGGCTCGACAAACTCCGTCCGGGTGATTACCACGTCCGGGTCATCGGCCGGCTCAGCCGGGCTGGAGATGTCCGGATTGGTAGAAGTCTCTATGACTGGCTCGTCGATTGGAGCGGTGGCTTCAGGAGCAGAGGCAGCTGGCGGCTCTTGAGCTAAAACCTCCGACTCAGTCAAGACCGGCTCTTCGACCGGTTTATTCTTCTTCGCCCTCTTGCTGAGCTTTGCCTGGGCACTGAAAGGACAAAAGGTTAGTACAAAAGCATGAGTAAAGATAAGCACAACACAAGATGATCATCGTTACCCGGGTGCGGTCTTGAAAGCCGGCAGGTTAGATTGCATAGAATTACCAAAGGAAGGTGAAGTTTCCTGATAGTTTGAATCAGAAGAATTGAGCGGTTGACGAGTAACGCCCGCCAAAGGATGAAAAGGATATAAGTTGGAGATAACCTCGGTCCGGCGCTTCCTTGATGCTTCAGATAAGCCGGAGGAGAGGTCTGCATCCTTGTTGGTCCGGGTGTGCCGCCGGCTCTCATGAATCTGTTGCTTCAAAAGAAATTGAGGATCTTGATAAGCTAAAGGATGTGAAAATCTTACTTTCCGGGTTACTCTTCGGACTTTCAGCCTTGGCAAGGGCTCCGAGTCGGAGGAAAGTGTCGTTACCTCTTCAGTCACCGGGTTACTTGCTCCGTTGTCATCCTACTGATGATCAGTATCGATAAGGTGGATAGGAATAAACAAGAAACAAAACAAGAGCCTACAGTTTCAGGGGTTACCTCTGACTCGGAGCTGTCACTTAGTTGAAGCAGCTCTGAGGCAGTAGGCCTGCTTCCCTTCTTGCGGGGAGCGGCTCTCCTGGCGGCTTTTTTAGCCTTCCTGGCTTTTTTGGCCGCTTCATGGTCATATTTGACCTTCCAGAACTTGTCATTAGCCTGAAACATACAGAAAAGATTTCTTAAGGTTCAGATGGAAACTATTAAAAAGAAAACCAAGGTGTTCAGGTCAGTGGCTTACTGCCGGAGCCGGGTTAGCTTGGCAGAAGGGTTTCAGGCCGGTTCTCCCATAGTCGGCTAAGCTCTCATTCAGGAGAGACTTGGTCATGTCGTCCACAACGTCCTCAGGAAGATCGTTGGGGCTGTGCCGCAGAGGGTCATCCTTCCGGCCCGTGTAAGCACACATTAAGCCGGGGCGGCGGCTCAGCATAAGGAAAGAGGCAGTCTCTCCGGCGTTGAATGGAGATTCCACCAAGTAACAGGCTCGGCCCGTTGGCGCACTCATTCTGGCGGTTCAGATAAAATAGCTCTCTAAAGAGCAGCAGGCTGGGCTCTTCTCCAAGATAGACTTCGCAGAATACTTGGAAGTTGCATATATTTGACACGGAATTGGGTCCTATGTCTTGCGGCCGCAGATCAAAGAAGTTCAGAACCTCTCTAAAGAATCTTGAGCCGGGCGGTGCGAAGCCTCGGCTCATGTGATCAGCAAATATCACCACCTCACCATCTCTTGGTTGAGGTCTTTCCTCCGACGGGTCAGGGGCACGATAAGACATGATTTCCTTCTTGGGCAAGTAACCCGTCTTTACGAAATCAGCTAAAGTGTCGTCGGTGACATTGGATCTCATCCAGTTGCACGTGATGGGTGCCTTGGGAGCTTTGGGAGGCATTGTGAAAGATGAAGCCTATGACAAAAGGAAAATGTTCGGTTCAATTATAAGCCGGCAGACGTCTATAGTTTAATACTCAAATGGCGGCTTATGAGAGGGGCCTAATGACATATGGTTAAGTACATCAGGTTATCTAAGCCGCTGAAGGTATCGTGAGTAATTCAAATTGTCTACAGCTTTATCATAAATGAGCCGGAAATTTTACAGCGCGTGGCTTCTTTTAAGCCGGAAATGTGAGCCGCCATAGCTCAGCAGATGCAATTTTTTGACTAAGTATGGTGAAAACAAGTTTCACAGATCGCAGTAATTATTTTGGATCAAACGGTTGGCTAAAGGGGAAAATTTCTAGACCTAGAACAGACACAGGAAAAGTTCAAGGGTTTGAACGGAGCCTTTATGCAATGAAAGGGGATCTATGTACATTGGGAACGGGCGTGAAACAGCTACCGCAGCAGTTCTGTACAGTCTAAAGATCAAAAAAAAGGTGGTAATAATGGAATCTATCAAGAGCTCGCGATGAACGGCGACGAACACGGGAAGAACAGCAAAGAACCCTAATGCGGATCTACTTTATGGAGTGGCAAGGGCTTACGGGTGCTGGAGAATTGCGGAGGTCGCCGCCGTTTCTCTGGTCACGTCAGGTTGATGCAGCGGCCTGAGTCGGTGAAGACGAGGAGACCCGCGGCGGCGGCGGAGGAGGAGCTCGAGCGGCAGTACAGTGGCGAGAGGAGGAAGACGATGGAGGCGACAAGTAACTGGAGCCTCATGGGCCGGGCTATTTATAAGGTGAGGCTCATAAGTGGGCGCGAGAAACGAGGAGGCCACGGCGTGATTATCTCACCACAAAAACGCCTCGATTTTCAGGATGGCCTTTAAAGATAAGATCCGTTGAGGATATGGTGGGATAAAAAATGGACTTAATGGAAGATGACGTCATGGCGGGTTACCAGGAATCCAGAAGATGACTTCACGGCGGGTTATAACCTTCGCACGACCATAAGCCGGAAGATCTTTTCTCTCAAAAGAATTGAAGATTGACATGAACCGGTTCAAATCAATCTGGGGCCTAATGTTGAGGATATAACCCTTAGAGTCACCCGCCAGGAGGGACCGGGTTACTCATAATGGTCATCACGCGAAGCCCAGTACCGAGCTTGAAGACGGCGGGTCAATGATGGGCCTAAGACCCGGAGATGGCTTAAGGCCCGTAGTGATAAACCGCCGTATGGCAAGACTTGTAGTGTAAGGCAAGAATAATTGAGAGTCCGAGCCGGACACTCTTATGAGCCGGCCGGGACTCTGAGAGCCGATGGGCGTCAACCTCTCTATATAAAGGGACGACCTGGCGGCGGTTTAGGGACAAGTAGGATCTCGTCGAGAACCAGGCATAGCAATTAAGCTCCCTGGTCATCGAAACCATAATCAATACCACCTCAACTGGACGTAGGATTTTACCTTCACCGTAAGGGGCCGAACCAGTATAACCCCCGTGTTCCTTGTCCCATTTAACCCCTTTTAGCTTCCTAGTTGCGATGGCTCCACGACTAAGTCCTAGCTCGAGGACATCTGCCGTGATAATTCCACGACAGTATATGTCTGACGGAATCGAGTCCTCATTGGCGTTGACCATGTTCGAAGCGTTGTCAGCGACCATGTTGGAGTCGGTGCACTCCATCCTCGGGGCCGCAACAGGAAGAAAGCATCACATCTGGCGTTGAGGTGAGGTACACATGGAACACCGTTTCGAACAAAAGAAAGGTACACATGGAACAAGACGACGTCGGCGAGCATGGTCGAGCGCAATTAGGGATAGGAGATGTGGACGCAACACGGGTAGGATGGTGTATCGCGAGGATGCCTTGAATCGTCACCTCACCTTGACGGGGAGGAGCGGCTATGGCGGCTTGATGACAAGGCCGCGTTGCGCATCATCCAACAGGTCGGCGGCGGCGCGCCAGGCGCGTCATCCAGCAGGTGCGGTGCGCCAGGCGCCTCCCTGGTTCCCCACAGCCCTCGCTTCTTTGTCCCTTTCTTGAGGTTGTGGTGGTGCATCGCCTCGCTCTGCCTACAGCGACCTCTCCACCTCCGATTCACCGATGACACAAACGATGCCGAGGGCTCCTGGATTCCGGATATGGGGGAGGGTGACGTAACACGGTGGCGTCAAGAGGCGGCGTGCGGGGGAGATGGGCAGATGTGTTCGTGGGGAGAAGGATCATTGGGGCGGAGAGGTGGTGGCTGGCGGCTTACAAACGAAAGAAACAAAGTACGGAAGGGTAGAGATATTGGTTGTTATTAGGAAAGGCAGGGATCGATGCATTAGGAAAGTTAGGATTTGGAATTGATTGCCATGAAACTGGATTTTATTGTTTGTTAATGTGCTATCAGTTCATGCCCTTTTGTAAAGTGTCTGGTTAAGAAAATTTGGAAATGTTAGGAACTTTTTTATTTGGAGGGTGAAAAAACTAACTTGAGGAGATGTTGGTGGGAGGTGAGACGAAAATAAACAAGACGAAATAAAACCAGATGAAATGAAACCGTGGATGGGAGTCTACCAAGGGAGACACTAGGAGTAGAGATAAGGGTTTGGTTGGGTGCACTTTAGTGGAGAAGAAGTGAATTTATCCTCTTGATTAAGGGGATTGGTGTAACACCCTGTTACACCCGGCGGGATCAAGACTGGCCACACAGACCAACACTAGTCTTTCCTGCGCAGTTTGTACTCACTCGTGCGCATCCGGGAGCTACTTCCTGGTTGGTCACCAATCCTAGAATTACTCCAAGCCAAGCACGCTTAACTTTGGAGTTCTTTTCGAATGGGCTCCCGAAAAAGAAGGAATATGCTTGCAACTAATTGGCAGACTCAAAACTTGGCATGTAAAATGATTAGAACTGCTAAATGTCCGATGGTTTCTTTTCGGATACTCGTCGCCATCGCCCTTCGATCAAATGTGGGACCCAAACCTGCAGATTTAATGGGAGTGTCAACGTCATGTATGAAGCAATTCCGTAACATGATTCTGTCACGATTATGCATGCACCCCAAGTAACTATTTTCCTAAAAGGTCACCCTGGTTGCAAAGGAGATTTCTGAAATATCAATGGGTGCCGGCACTTACAACCTCCTACGGGGGTAATGTGCTTCATCAATTTCGAACCAGCTGGTAGCTTGTGGTGGGCATCGCTGTGCATCAGTTTCGAACTATACTAGCGGGTAGCCTTGAAATGGTACTACTACCAAAAGCACCACTAGACGATTGTACCTTGAAATGGTTCTGCTACCAAAAACCACCACATGTCTATGTTCAAGTGTGTCACGTCCGCGTGCTTGTGCTTATTCTGAATTCTGGTGGCTCCTTCAGAATCTCATCCTTGTTTATTTCTTTGTCAGATTGTTTGGCTCAAACAATTCAAAACCTTTGAGGACAAGTCCCGTGCCATTAGGTTTGATACTGGTGTTGACAGAAAACTTTCTAAGATGATCATGAAGTGGCGCCGTCCTGGGCAGATGATAGTTGTTGGGAAACCCGAGTATAAAACAATAATAGAAAGGAGCTTGGTGAGTTAAGACTCATTGTTTTTTGTTTGTGAATACCTTTGAGTACCATTTTATTGTAACTTCTTTTCAGGGTATACCCTGCCTTTTTGATGAAATTGTGATGGAGGTAATGTGGGGTGTGAAGAATATCATGCATAGTTTAGTGCCTGAAGAAAAATCAGAACTTACTTGGGAGGACCGCCTCCCCATGAGCCAAGGACTAAAAATGTTCTTGACTCGCAAAGGCTTTGATGTCAAACCAGAGATGGTGAGCTTTACCAGTTGCCTAGTGGCCTTCCTGCTTTTTTCTATATGATACATCTTGTACGAAATGATGGTTTCTTTGTAATTTTGTTTTACTACTAGATAATTTGTCAACTGACCATAATTTTGGATGCAATGTTTTTATAATTTTTTTGTGCATTTTTCTTTAGTGATGGGCTATTCTCTTGTATCTAGGTTAATGAGCGCATTGTTTTGTCAGCATGTGCCTTGTATGATTGCGATTTTATTGAGAAGAAACATTACACATCTTTGAAACGTGCTGGTGAGGACCTTAAGGATGTGTCTGGCATTAACGCCCAGGATTGGAGCTTACTGAAACTTGCAACAGCTCTGATGATTATATGTTTTTCTGAAGAAGAAGTTCTAGTTGGTGATCCGAAAGAGGTAAATCGTAATATCTAGTAAATTGTTTGTACCAACATATATTTTTTGGAAACTTGTCACTCGTGTTAACTATCAGGAGTGTTTTTTTTTCAGATGTTTACAGTTGACGAGCTGTCGAAGTTCCAGGATGACTCACAGAAATACAATGACAAGATCTCAAAGTACCCATGCTGGAGAATCTACGAAGAAATAGTGTGTGCCTATGAAGCAAGAGCAGCAAATAAAATACTATTGGCCTCCTTGGTTAAGGAGGCTACAGAAGCACATGAAGAAGCTCATAAGACTACCTGAAACCGCTCTTGAGGTTATATGTCATTGTAGGTTGGAAACTGTAAGCATGTTGGATAAATAGTACTCCCTCCGTAAAGAAATATAAGAGCAATGATGCAGACCAATTCTTTACGGAGTGAGTATAATGTTTCTTCTATCCTTGATGCAGATAAGTGCATTGGTCTTATTATAATAGATGAGCGCACTGGAAGTCACTCTCATGAGATGAGCACTTTAGTCGGTATTCTAAATCTGATGAACAGGTCACGACACTTTTACGAGCAAGCAGGTCATGCTCCATTTTATGAGCAAGGTCACACGCCGGTTCGAGTTTTTTTTAGAAATACCGTAATATTCAGGTTTGAGATTTTTTTATGTCACATTTGAGATGTTTAGGTGTCTTGTTGACTATGTTTTTAATTTGAAAGACCCTAGCTAATTATTTGGAGTTGGTTTTTTAGACCCTAGGTCAATAAGGATTACCCTAGTGATCTCCAATGTAACTTCCTCAATATTTGTGTTGGATGATTTTGTACACCCTCAATAAGTACCCTAGTAATTTATTTCTCTTCATTTCTCTCTACATATGCTTACCATTGTGTCAAATTACAAAGGTGATATCATTTCAAATTCATGTTTTCCAAGCTCAAAATTTGAAGATGAATTCAAAATGGAACATGAAATATAGTTCACCAAAACAAGAAGATCAAACATAGAGCATCACTCATCACGCTCTCTCGTATCCCACCCATACCCCTTCTATCCTTGCCGCTAAAATTTATACTTTCATGACTTTCATCAACTCAAGATACTCGAGTTAGCATGCATCAAAGCTAACATGGTTCATGAATATGATATCATGTCCTTGCTCCATCTTCGAATTCACTTCTTCCGCAAGGGCTCTCAGTTTTCCTTCTTCAATTGCCGCATTGCGCTCCTCCATTGCCCCTTTTCTATATCTCCAACTCTATTTTTGTTGCTATTATCTCTTCGACCTTGTCTTGAACACAACCACACACCCTCCATTCTTTTGCTTATCTTTCTCGATCACATCCCGGTGGCCACCATCGACTAGAAGCAGACTTGGGGACTTCAACATCATCACCGACATCATCATTATTGTCAACTTCTGGAGCCGATGATGGTGTAGCTTTCTTCTTATGTTGGAATGTTCCATTGTTCCTATCTTTCCATTTCTCATTGTTTTGGAGCAACACCCAACATGGATCATGCCAAACGACATGCCTTTTGGCTCCATCTGTTTGTACAACTCGTTCGTGTAGTTGAGTTGTCAATGATTCATTAGAAGTTAGGTTAAACATTTCATAGGAAAAAATGTAGAGGGAAAGTTTAAGAAAGAAAATAGTCACTAGGATTTGAACTCCTGATTAACAACATACCCTAGTCCTGGCATTTCCTTGGTGTGACCTTGAAATATACCTTCTGTGATTGATAACTAGTTCCTAAGCCCATGAAAGAGAAGAAATCCGGTTTCATCCTTCTGATTGAACAATTTACTGATGAGGGTACTTGTCATGGCCGGTGTCTTGGGGGTCATCTGTGCTGGGTGCATTGACTTGGAATTTCCACGGTTATTTTCTGACGTGGTGTGCTTCCTGCATGTTCTGACTGTGATCTTCTTTGTTATTGTTGACACCTCTAGGTGTTGTAGCGGCCTTCTTCAGATTTGGATTATTGGGTAGTATCCCGGCCAGGTGTCGGTCTTGTCAACACTTGAGGACGAGTAAGGGGGCCGTTTTCTCTAATTTCCTATGGTTAAAGATTAATTTGAAAAATCATAGAATTTCGCAAACCGAACAGCCGAGTTCGTATTTTCGATGCCATTTCTAAACAACTAATCCAATTGAGGCAAATGATATGGCGTTGAAAAGCTACGAAAATGCGCTACTTTTTCATGTTGAAAGTATTTTCTAATTTTGAACGGTTTAAAAGTAATTTAGAAAACGGTACAAGTTTCACCAAGTGCGTATTTTCGAGCTAATTTTTTAACCGTACTTCCAAATGCAGCAAATGATATGGCGTTGGAAAGCTTGAGGGAATGCGAAACTTTTTGGTATATATTGTTTCTGCCAATTTCTTACGGTTTTAAATCAATTTTGAAAATGGTTAAAAATGTATTTTCGCCATAATTTCTACAAATTTTATCGGAATGGGGCAAATAATATGCTGTTGAAAAGCTAAAATGCGAAACTTTTTCATGTTGATGGTTTTCTATGATTCCTAGCCGTTTTCAAGTAATTTTGAAAATGGCGAGATCATTCATTTTGCCTTTATCGCCAAACAAATTCTTCAAAAATGCACCACGTGAAGAACTTAAACTTCTCGCCATGTCTACTTGAACTTCATTCTGTTTTTCACGTGCTTTTTTTGATCGTAACTCTACATCCACTCACCGGAATTGAGCAAGTGATATACCGATGGAAAGCTGCTATAAACAGCAACTTTCCTGCGTTGATCATTTTTCCATAGTCGTGACGGTTTGAAAAGTTTTTCATCTGAAATTCATTCAGTGTAGTAGTTGAACTTCCTGCTGTTTTCACGTTGAACTTCTGTGACGTATTTTCGTTTGTAATTTTCTCATCCATTCGTCAGTTTTACACAAATGATATTCCTTTTGTACAAACCTCTCTCACAATAATTTTTTTAACTTTCTCCGACCAAGGACATGAACTTATAACAACAACAAAATTGGACCTTGCCTTTTAATTCATTTTTCTCATATTAAACACACACCATGTAGTACATGAGCTTTTTCCATTTTTATAATTTGAATTTTTTATTTTCTTTTTGAAATCAAATTGCTCCCAAATAATAACTGAACATCTTTGTAGATTGAGAGAATTATTTTAAAATGCAAAAACCAATTTCTTTTTTGTGTTTTCAAACATGGAAATACAAGGTGAACCTGTCTAGCAAGAATTTTTGAACTTCCCCAGACAGAGCACTTGAACTTCTTTCAACAAAGGTGTTAAGCTTTTATTTTTCTATACTTTTATTTTCACCTAAAATGCATTCCTTGCAGTACTTGAACTTCTCGTTGTTTTCACTATGAACTTCTTTCAAGAGATAAGAATTTTCTAAATACATAAAAACGTGTTTTACATGGTATACATGAAAATTTTAAACTGTTCATCAAAATGTGGCACATAATATACCTGGTGGAAAGCTTATGAATAGCAGCAAGTTTTTCATGTAGACATGTGTTACAACTTCGTTGCCGTTTGAGAGCAGTTTTTAAAATGGCAAAACAATGGTTTTTTTGCCTTTTAAAACAACATGTAAATGAACGATAAACGTCTCATAGATATAATTTTTGAACAGCGCAGGATGGAGGACGTGAACTTCATGAAACAAACCTTTTAGGCTTTTAGTTTTGTATTATTTTATTCTCTTGTGAAACACATTCCGTGTAGTAGTTGAACCTCCCGTTGTTTTGACCTTGAACTTCTGTCACGTTTTTCTGTTCGTAATTCCCCGCCAATACATCTGAGTTGCACAAATAATATACCTTTGCAAACCCGCTAGAAAGACATAAATTTTTCTAATACGTCTATCTTTTGTTTTGAACACACATGCACCATTTTGTATTAACCGTTTTTTGGAATAATAATATTTATACACCTTGGAAAGTTGTTGAATATGAGAAACTTTTTAATGTAGAGCATTTTGTTTTAAATTTGTAATGGATTGTGAGAATTATTTTAATTCACAAAAACAACATTTTTTGTGCGTTTTTGCACATGTAAATACACGGTGAACCTCTCTCACAAGTATTTTTGAACTTCTCCTGGCCAAGCACTTGAACATCTTGCAACAATTTTTTTAGAGTTTACCTTTTTTTTTCTTTTTTCTCATATGAAACACACACCATGTAGCACGTGAACTTCAGGCTGTTATCACTTTGAACTACTCTTTGCTTTTAATTGTTTATTTGGAATAGAGTATACGATATACCCTTTTTTTGGAAAGTTGTTGAATAAGAGAAACTTTTGTCATGTAGAGCATTTTGTTTGAAATTTATAATGGAATTATAGAATTATTTTAAAACACCAAAAACAACATTTTTTGTGTGTTTTTGAACAATGAAATACATGGTGAACCTCTCTCATAAGAATTTTTGAACTTTCCTGCGCTGAACACCTGAACTTCTAGTAACAATTTTTTTAACTTTGCCTTTTTATTCTTTTTTTCTCACACGAAATGCACACCAAGCAATACGTGAACTTCAGCGGTTATCAATTTGTACTTCTCTGTTTCGCAATAGTAATGGAAAAAATCTGAGTTTTTTTATAGACATCGAACCGCTCTAACTTTTTTATTTGAACTTCTTTGTGTATTCTTAGAAATGTGAAAATTGGAGTTTTGTTAGAAATATCAAAACTTCTTTGTTATTTTGAATTGAACTCTTTGGTTTTATTCTTTAGAAACATGAAAATCTGAGTTTCTAAATATAATATCAAGCTGATGTGCTTTATCCAATTGAACTTCTTCGTTATTTTGAATTGAACTTATTGGTTATATTATTTACTAACCGAGAAAATCCAGGTTTTCAAATAATTATTAAACTACTCCATTTTATTAATTTGAACTTCTTGGTTTTATTTCTTTTAGTAACGGAAAAAAATCCCAGGTTTGTAATAAACATCGAACCACTCATCAATTTTAATTTGAACTTATTTGGGTTTTTTTAATTTTAACTTCTTGATTTATTCATTAGTAATGAAGAAAAATCCCAGGTTTGCAATAAACATCGAAACTTTTAATGTTTTTAACTTATTTTTTGAATTCCCCAAGGTTTCATCTTTGAACTTCTCAGTTTTCATCCTATTAACTCAAAAGTATTTTTTTTGCAATCCTCGTGTGTTTATTTTGTTGAAATATTTTTCATTCTTTTGGACTTACATCTATCGAGCAATTGAACTGTTTGAAAATAATTGTACATTTCCTACTCACGCATGAAACATTTTTGTTTTGTCCGAAAGGTGTGTAACACATAGCGCGGATAGACGCAATTCTTCGTATTATTTAATTCAAGACATAAACACAAATAGCTTGAACATATTAGTTCTATTCCTATTTTTGGAAAAGGGAAACAAAAACTAAATTGCATAGTGAGAAGTTTAATTTTTTAATGTAGTGTGAAAAGTTGCACTTTTCAGTGAACTTTACTATTGTTCTGTTTTCTACGTTTTTAGTACAAATTGAACTGCACAAGTTTCGCATGGTGAACTTCTGTCTTTTTAATAAACACAACAAATTGCTACACACAACGTTTCTATATATAATACCCAACAGTTGCCCAAAGTCAGTTTTTTATTGCTCTGACAGCAACTCACCCCCACACTGCAGAAACTGAAGTGCTTCCATGCGTGCGCTGCGAGATTCTCTCATCGTCGCTCCCAGTTCTGCAGGACGGGGGATAGACGACGACAACCCACACAGGGGACCTTCGCCGACGGGATCGTGGGAGCCCCAGACTACATCGACCGGAAAAGGGAATTCCCGGAGGGCGGCCTTCGGCACCATCGCTGGGGGCAATTGGGATGGTGGCCGCGGAGGGAGAAAGTTGTGTTAAATCGGTTTATCGAATTATAGTTTTAAATCGGTTAATATGTTCGCTGTGTTAAACAGGGAGAAAGTTGTTTGAACTCGGTTTTTCCTTCAAATTGCATTAAACGTTTTCTGAGAAGTCAATTTTTTTGAGAACTCGGTTATTGCGTTAAATGGGAGAAAGTGTGTGTGAATTATCTCGGTTGTTTTTCAAATAGGAGTTCGATGTGGATATACATTTTTTTGAGGCAATTTGATGCTCTCAAGAAGATATCCTTTTCACTCTTTTTTATTTACCAACATAAAATAACAGAGAAAAATGTTATGTTATTGTAGGCATTACAATGAAGACCTAAAGAGCATCTAAATGTAAAGTGCACACTAGCAGCAGCCCATGATAGTGAGTAGCAGTAGTCCACTAGTAGCAATAGCAGCAACAACTTGTGCTTTGAGAACAAGAAGCCACGAAGTGGAGTGAGGCCTTGAGGCATGCGACTCATGCTCCTTTTTTGTTTTGCATTTTCTTTCTGAAGCATATCTGAAGCTGAAACCAACATATCAAAATCCCACTTTTTTGCCCACACTGACACTATTGAACTTCAGAAAAACAGCATTAGAACTAGACAACAAAATTTAACTAATTGAATAATGGGGAGAGATATCAATGTGAAGCACGTATGTTGTTTCCCTTGCTGGTGAAACCTTGGTCATTTAGTCAATGCTAAAGTAGATCTGGAAGAACACACACACAAATTATATGTGCACACACGTAGTAATACACGAACCTTGCTGGAAGTAATACATGAACTTCTGTATACAGACTTTTTTCTCACGTTCACATGCACATCGGTTTTCCAAAACAAAAGCTTAGGAGAAATACAATTGGGGAAAAACTTGGAAACATGCACACACATATATAAGGGGGTGGGGAAAACAACAAACTGCATGGAGATGGACGAACCAACCTGGGCAGACAAGTGTATATGTGGCCTGTTTTTTGTTTGGACACACAAAATAGAATCAATATATCCTCACAATTAGAAACTTGGTTCAGGAGATCTCGGCACGCAAGTAGAAGCTAAACTAAAAGCCACAAAAATGTTGAACTCCTGTTCCACAGCTTGCCGTACCGGATCGCTTGGCTATTATTTTGTTGCTTCCTCCTTTGCTTCTGCACCACCGAGATCCCCACCAGCACCTTCGGCCTTATCGGCATCTGCAAGACAAACAACTTGCTCGATATGAAACGGGTGGAGAGCAGATAGAAAGCAGTCACGTACATGACATGACATAGTGGTGTCTGCACACATACATGCAATCTAGCACACCGCTCGTTAAAATAATCATGCTCTCCGATATATGTAATCCTAAGACTCAAAACATTTTTGTTCTAGACACAACAACGCCGATTTGATCAAGCAAGGGGCTCCTAAGTCGGGGATGGCTCTGATTACCAACTTGTAACACCCACGATGCGGTTATATCTCCCACGTGTCGAGGCACGGCTTAGTGGCATAACCGCATTGTAGGTTTTGTTGCAAGAAGGGTCATCTTCACACAATCCCATGTAATGAACAAGAATGGGATAAAGAGAGTTGGCTTACAATCGCCACTTCACACAATACATAAATTAATTCATACATCATCCAAAATCCACACATAGACCGACTACGGTCAAATCCAAATGAAAGAAAATAACCCCAAATGCTAGTTCCCCGATCGTCCCAACTGGGCTCCACTACTGATCATCCGGAAACGAAACATAGTAACGACCACGTTCCTCGTCGAACTCCCATTTGAGCTCGGTTGCGTCATCTGCACTGGTATCGTCGGCACCTGCAACTGTATTGGTAGATATCTGTGAGTCACGAGGACTCAGCAATCTCCCACCCGCGAGATCAAGACTATTTAAGCTTATAGGAAGGATGTGGTAATGAGGTGGAGCTGCAGCAAGCACTAAGCATATATGGTGGCTAACATACGCAAATAAGAGCGAGAAGAGGAGCAACGCAATGGTCGCGAAGCTAGAAGTGATCAAGAAGTGATCCTGAAACTACTTACGGTCATACATAACCCAGACCGCGTTCACTTCCCGGACTCCGCCGAAAAGAGACCATCATGGCTACACACGCGGTTCATGTATTTTTAAGTAAGTCAAGTGTCAAGTTCTCTACAACCGGACATTAACAAATTCCCATCTGCCTCATAACCGCGGGCACGGCTTTCGAAAGATAATGCCCTGCAGGGGTGTCCCAACTTAGCCCATTATAAGCTCTCACGGTCAACGAAGGATAAACCTTCTCCCGGGAAGACCCGACCAGTCTCGGAATCCCGGTTTACAAGACATTTCGACAATGGTAAAACAAGACCAGCAAAGCCGCCCGAATGTGCCGAAAAATCCCGATAGGAGCTGCACATATCTCGTTCTCAGGGCACACCGGATGAGACATCCTACGAGTAAAACCAGACCTCAAGTTTCCCCAAGGTGGCCCCGTAGTCTACTCGGTTCGGACCAACACTCGAAGGAGCACTGGCCCGGGGGGTTAAATAAAGATGACCCTCGGGCTCGCGAAAACCCAAGGGAAAAAGGCTTAGGTAGGCAAATGTAAAACCAAGGTTGGGCCTTGCTAGAGGAGTTTTATTCAAGGCGAACTGTCAAGGGGGTCCCATAAATCACCCAACCGTGTAAGGAGCGCAAAATCAAGGAACATAACACCGGTATGACGGAACTAGGGTGGCAAGAGTGGAATAAAACACCAGGCATAAGGTCGAGCCTTCCACCCTTTACCAAATATATAGATGCATTAATTAAATAAGAGATATTGTGATAAGCCAAAATATCCATGTTCCAACATGGAACCAGCTTCAACTTCACCTGCAACTAGTAACGCTATAAGAAGGGCTGAGCAAAAGCGGTAACTTAGCCAAACAACGGTTTGCTAGGAAAGGATGGTTAGAGGCTTGACATGGCAATATGGGAGGCATGATAAAGCAAGTGGTAGGTAGCACAGCATAGCAATAGAACGAACAACTAGCAAGCAAAGATAGAAGTGATTTCGAGGGTATGGTCATCTTGCATGCAAGGTTCTCAGAGTTGTCGAAAGCTTGATCCTCGTAAGCGTTCTCAACAGGTTCCTCGTTCATGAACTCGTCTCCCCGCTCTACCCAAAGCAAGAACACAAGCAATGGAACCACAATCAATCGCGGTGCAATGCACAAGCAACATGATGCATTACATGCATGATATGCGAGATGTGATATGCGATGCATATGCGTGCTCCGGAAGGGAAAAGATGAACAAGGCATAAACATGGCCAACCAAGTATGCCGCTGGAAAGATGAGATGATTTCGGTCGAAATCGATATAAAGATCACCGGAAACGGATGCACGGTTTGCAAATGGCAAGCAAAACAAGAATGACACAATTCTGCGATTAACAGCATGATAGTACTTAGAATACATCAAGTAACTATACTACAGCACCCCAACATAGCAACAAAGCATATGGCAGTGATCTACAAGAGATGCTTGACAAAAGATGAACAATGAGCTACAGCTAGATCACACAATAACAGGTTCAAACAAGCATGGCAAAAGTGCAAAAGGTATCAGCTTCACAGACTTGGTGAAAATACTAACATGCCAGAAATAACATCAGGAGGCCATGTTTAGAGCAAGAAAACAGTATGCTACAGGAACATATCATAGCAAATAAAGGCATGGAATGGATCTACTAAATGCATAGAACAAAAGTCCCTTACTGATCATGAGCTAAAAAGGCACATAAGATATGATGGCACCCATGTAAACATAGCAAGGTTTATTACCAGATCCAGACTTAGCAGAAAACAGAGCATGCCATAACCAACATCATGAAGGAAAATTTGCGAGCTCAAACCACTCACCACAAGGACTTTCATGGCAAGACAAGCATACTACCAGCAAGAAGACATGCTCATGAATCTAAACATGGCAAGAGAAAGTTCATAGCATGTATAGATCACTAACAACATCCATGGCAAAATTGAATAGCATGTCAACATTCTGCCGGGAACATTTTATAGCAAAAGTAGAGCAAGATTGGGACATGCTAGGGCACTCCATAATTGCAAACAAGGGCATGGATGGACAGAGCATAACCATATGTTCAAAACATCCTTACTGAAGTATCTCAAAATAAGCATGGATCTCACTGTAGCATCAAGTTTACAAGGCATAAAAATAACAGCAGGTAAAGACAGCAAAATCCTAAGTTCCTGAAAACAGAAACATCACGAAGCCTAGTTTGCATACTTGTGCTAGTCACCACATAGATCACAAAAATACATGGCATACACCCCTGTAAAGATAGCATGGCATAGATCAAAACACATGTAGAGCTCATGCTCATAAGATGCACACATCAAATGCAACAAAAATAACAAAACATCAAGTTCTGATAAGTAACAGCAGTAAACATCATATAGCACTCTTGCATTAGAGATTTAGGCATCAAGATGAACTCAAACGAGCATGGCACAATGGAACAAAATGAAGAGCATCTCGTGATGAACAGTTCGATATATCGTGCGCATGAAAGGGAGCAGCATGCAAGGAGATATGATGTGATGAACAGGGCAACATAATGTGATAATCTCAGGACTTGGAGGATTTTCGGGGTCAACCTTCTCCAGATCTAGGGTTGCACGTGGATCGAGGCAGGCGGCGGCTCTCGCCGGAGATGGGGCGGCGCGGCGGCCGGAGGTGGACGGGGCGAGGCACCGGCGGGTCGGGGTGGTCGGGTCCCGCCGGATCTGGCCGGATCCGTCGCCGGACCTGGCGACGGCGGAGGCGGCGGCGACCGGGCGCGGCGGCGGGGACTCATCGGAGACGGCGGCGAGCTCAGGCAGCCGGCGGCCGGGCGGAGGAGCGGGCGGCGGCGGACGGGCGCGAAGGAGCTGGCGGCGCTCGGGCGCGGGAGGCGCCGGGCGGCGGAGCGGGCCGGGGGGGGCCCGCGCGGGCCTGGCGGGCCGGCTGCGGCGCGCGGTGGCTGGGGCCATGTGGCGCCCTCCGGTTGGCCGCGGGCGGCGGCGGATCCTATCCGGCGCGGACCGGACGCGTCCGGCGGCGGAGAGGGAGCGGGGCTAGGGTTTCGGGACCCGGAATTTCGGAGGGGTGCACATATTTATAGGTAGAGGGAGCTAGGGGACTCGAAATGAGGTGCAGTTTTCGCCCACACGATCGTGATTGAACGCGGAGAGCATGGAGGGGCTTAGATGGGTTATTGGGCTGTTTGGAGGGTGTTTGGCTGCAACACACAAAAGGCCTTTGCGGTTACCCGGTTAACCGTTGGAGCATCAAACGACCTCCAAATGGAACGAAACTTGACAGGTGGTCTACCGGTGGTGTACCAAGGCCACTTGGCAAGACTCGGTCCATTCCGAGAACGTTTAACACCCGCTCACGAAAAGAGACAAGAGGGGTGCGCCGATGCATGTGGGAGTGCCGGATTGCAAAACGGACAACGGGGAAAATGCTCGGATGCATGAGACGAACACGTATGCAAATGCGATGCACATGAGGACACGATATGAAATGCATGACAAGAACAGAATGCAAAATGAAGACAAAACCCAACCACGAAGGGAATATCATAACACATAGCCGAAAATGGCAAGAGTTGGAATTACAAATATGGAAAGTCACATCCGGGGCGTTACAACACTCCACCACTACGAGAGGATCTCGTCCCGAGATCTAGGACTGAAAGAACTCCGGATATTTGGAACGGAGGTGGTCCTCGCGCTCCCAGGTGGCTTCTCGGTCGGAATGGTGTGACCACTTCACTTTCAGGAATTTGATTGACTTGTTGCGAGTCTTGCGCTCAGTTTTTCAAGAATAGCAACGGGGTGCTCATGATAAGACAGATCTTCTTGGAGATCAATCTCTTCGAAGTTGATGGTGCGCTCAGGAGTCTTGAAGCACTTGCGAAGCTGTGACACGTGGAACACATCGTGCACATTCGCGATGTTGGAGGGAAGCTCAAGTTGATAGGCGAGGTCGCCTCTTTTGCCAATGATCTTGAAAGGACCCACGTATCTAGGGGCAAGCTTCCCTTTGATACCGAAGCGACGAGTGCCTTTCATTGGAGATACGCGGAGGTAGACATGGGCTCCGATCTCGAAAGCCAAGTCACGGTGCCTGCTATCATAGTAACTCTTCTGGCGCGATTGCGCGACTTTGAGATTTTCACGGATGACTTTACACATTTCTTCAGCCTCTGTGATTAAGTAATTGCCAAGAAGTTGGCGTTCACCAGTCTCTGACCAATTGAGAGGAGTACGACACTTTCTACCATAGAGACTCTCGAATGGGGCCTTGCCCGAACTCGCTTGGAAGCTGTTGTTGTAGGAGAACTCGGCATATGGGAGGCAATCTTCCCACTTCATGCCAAAGGAAAGGACACAAGCCCTGAGCATATCTTCAAGGATTTGATTGACTCGCTCGACTTGGCAACTAGTTTGAGGATGGAAAGCTGTGCTGAAGCGAGTGTTGGTTCCCATTGCCTTCTAAAAGGAGTCCCAGAACTTAGAAGTGAAGATGCTTCCACGATCTGAAGAAATCAATTGTGGAATGCCGTGCAAGGAGACAATCCTAGAGGTGTATAGCTCTGCCAACTGAGCTGCTGTGATAGATTCTTTGATTGGAAGGAATTGAGCCACTTTAGGAAGATTGTCAATGATAACGAAGATAGCATCATTTCCGCGCTTGGACTTGGGAAATCCAGTCACGAAGTCCATTTCGATATGATCAAACTTCCATTCTGGAATAGCAAGAGGTTGGAGGAGACCAGCTGGTCGTTGGTGTTCTGCTTTCACCCTTCGACAGACATCACATTCATTCACGAATTGAGCGATTTCTCGCTTCATTCGAGTCCACCAATACGACTGCTTGAGGTCATGGTACATCTTCGTACTTCCAGGATGAATGGATAGAAGGGAATTGTGTGCTTCGTTCATTATGACCTTCCTTAGATCACCTTTAGGAACCACAATCCGGTCCTCGAAGAATAAATTGTCCCGGTCATCAATGTGATAGCACTTGTATTTGGAAAGACCCTTGTCGATACCGCGTTTCACCTTCTTCACCATGGTATCCAGGAGTTGTGCCTCATGAATTTGATCTTCCAAAGTAGGAGAGACTAGGAGGTTGGCAAGAAAGCCTTGAGGAACAACTTGAAGATTGAGTTTGCGGAAGGCTTCACAAAGATCCGGCTGGAAGGGCTTGAGAATTAAGATGTTGCAATAAGCCTTCCTGCTCAAAGCATCTGCAATGACATTGGCCTTGCTTGGAGTATATTCAATACTCGGATTGTACTCTTGAATCATTTTGACCCATCGAGTTTGTCTGAGGTTGAGGTTGGGCTGAGTGAAGATGTACTTGAGACTCATGTGATCGGTGAATATGTCCACTTTCCTTCCCAACAAGAGATGTCTCGATGTTATTAATGCATGAACAACTGCCGCCAACTCAAGATCTTTAGTGGGGTAGTTCTTTTCATTGGGCTTCAACTGACGAGAGGTATAGGCCACAACTTTCTTCTCTTGCATTAACACAGCACCGAGACCTTGAAGAGAAGCATCACAGAAAACTTCGAATGGCTTGGATTCGTCAGGAGGAGTCAAGACAGGAGCTGTGACAAGTTTCTCTTTGAGAGTGTTGAAAGCAACGTCACACTCAGGCGTCCAGACATACTTCACATGCTTCTGGAGGAGGTTGGAAAGAGGCTTTGCAATCTTAGAGAAATTCTCAACGAATCTTCGGCAATAGCTTGCAAGACCAAGGAAACTGCGGAGCTGCTTGACATTCTGAGGAGGTTCCCAATTCACAATTGCAGACACCTTCTCGGGATTAACAGCGATGCCCTTGGCAGAGATGATATGACCAAGGTAAAGAACTTCATCAAGCCAAAACTCACATTTGGAAAACTTCGCATAGAATTGATACTCTCTGAGCTTGTCGAGCACCAATTGCAAATGTTTGGCATGGTCCTTCTTATTCTTGGAGAAGACCAAGATATCATCGAGATACACCAGGACGAATTCATTGGTATAGGGGTTGAAGATGAAGTTCATCATTCGAGAGAATGTTGGAGGAGCATTGACAAGGCCGAAAGACATGACAGTATATTCATAAGAACCAAAACTTGTTCTGAATGCTGTCTTGGGAATATCTTCTTCACGAATGCGAATATGATGATAACCCATACGAAGGTCAAGCTTGGAGAACACCTTTGCACCTTTAAGTTGCTCGAATAGTTCATTGATGTTGGGAAGTGGATACTTGTTCTTGATTGTCTTCTTGTTCAATGGACGGTAGTCGACACAAAGTCGGTCCGTGCCATCTTTCTTCTGGACAAAGAGAACACCACAACCCCATGGAGATGAACTTGGTCTGATCAAACCGAGACGCTCTTGTTCATCGAGCTGTTTCTTCAATTCCTTCAGCTCCTTGGGTCCAAGCTTATATGGACGCTTGCAAACGGGTTCCGTGCCAGGCTCAAGATCGATAACGAATTCGACTGGCCGGTGAGGAGGCATACCCGGAAGCTCTTCTGGAAAGACATCTTGGTACTCACAAACGACTGGAATCTGAGAGATTGCCTCTAGCTCGCCCTTCTCATTGAGAGAGAATAACCGAATGGTCTCATCACGAGCGGCATAGATGATAACATCCTCAGAAGAGTGTGTCAATTGAATTTCCCTGGCAGCACAATCAAGTTGAGCCTTGTGCTTAGAAAGCCAGTCCATCCCGAGAATTAGATCAATATCCGAGTCACCAAGAACAATTGGGGAAGACAGAAATTTATAGTTGCCCATCTTGATACCGACATTGGGAGCAACCAAACTAGAAGTCATAAGCTTTCCCGGAGAAACAACTTGCATAACTTTGGATAAAATCTCTGTGTCAACATTGTGCTCCGATGCAAAAGGATATGACATGAAAGAATGCGATGCACCGGTATCAAATAAGACTTTTGCAGGAATATCATTAACTGAGAGATTACCCATTATCACATCAGTAGATTCCTCCGCTTGCGCTGCATTCATCATGTTCACCTTTGTAGACTTGGGATTATGCTTGACCACTGCATTGCTGGAAGATCTCACAGGAGGAGGAGGCGAAGGCGCCTTTGGTTGAAGCACTTGTTCGCATAGTGACCTTTTTGCTGACATTTGTTGCAAGTCACCTCTGAGAGTGGACGATGATAAGGAGCATTAGACCTTGGAGCTTGATTCTGAGACTTGTTCTGATAGCCAGGGTTGGGTGGGTGGGAAGATCCATGGCCACCTTTGTTCTTCTGCTGGAAAGGCTGACGAAACGGAGGAGGAGGAGGCAACCAGAACTTCTGTTGCTTAGCAGCCACTAGTGAGGAAGAAGAAGACTGAACTGCGTCCCTGACTCTCTTCTTAGAAGCCTCACACTTGAGCTGAGCAGCTTCTTGCTTCAGTGCCATGTTGTAGAATTCATCATACTTAGTCGGCTCAAAAAGCATGAGAGCTAAATGCAGATCTTCTCTGAGGCCACCTCTGAATTGATAGATCATACTCTTTTCGTCAGGAACGTCTTGCTTAGCGAAGTGAGCGAGTTTCTGAAACTGGGTATTGTATTGATACACGGACATGCTGCCTTGCTTGAGATTGCGGAACTCCTCACGCTTGCTCTCAACAACACTTTGAGGAATGTGGTGAGCTTTGAAGTCTCGGCGGAAATCATCCCAGGTAATCACACGACCTCCTCTGGAATCTTTGTATTGTTGATACCACTCGGCAGCTTGATCCTTGAGTTGAAAAGAAGCAAACTTGACAAAGTCCTCAGGCCTGACATTGCTACCTTCAAAATGCTTGTTGATGTCCACGTGCGAATCATCGGCGTCTGTGGCCTCAGCACAGTAGCTGAAAGACTTCAGTTGATTTGCGAGGAACTGGTTGAGGGTAGCGAAGTGAGGCTGATTGTTGCCTTGGCCTTGATTTCCTTGGTTGCCTTGCCCTTGGGTGCGCTCTTGCAAGAGTTGCAAAATCATCTGAGCATTGGCGTTGGTGGCTGCCATGATAGCTTGCCATGCCTCCGGAGGCGGAGGTGGTGGCGGAGGGTTCGCCTGACTCCCATCATTGCGTTCCGGATTCTGACGCGTTGGCGGAGCCATCCTGAAGAGAGTGACATCCGTTAGCATCTTGATAGGCAGATAGAGAAGTTGAATCAACAGATAGAAATTGCAACATATAGTCTTCACAATAAACATTCGAACGAGGATGAACGAATGAATTCCATAGTAAATCATCACACTTCCATAAGTTGAGAAGCCACTTAGAAAAAAGGTGTGGAATCAACATTTGACTTCGAAGCAACTCGAACAAAACAAAGGATTGGCTTGCAGAATAAGCCGGAACAAACATATGATAGAGATTTCGTCCGAAGTTTTCGTGGTGGGGCCCACACGGGCTCGATCGTACAGCACCATCATGTACAAGGCAGTGCACATGACATACGAAGCGTCCCCGAGTCGGCATAGCCAAGGACTCTTTAAGAAACTACAAGACCACTGTAAAACCAACCGTGGAAAGGCGGACCACTAGACGTCGAACCCCAATCTCATATCATGCATCTGTCGGAAAGATATCCTATGAGCTACTTGAATTCCCACTTATAAACTCCCGAAACTTTCTGGTTATGCAATCAGGTGTTGGGGATACAGGGGACACAATATATCTCACCCAAACTAACAATACCTAGATCCAGCTGCATCCATCCTTCAACACATAACCAAGAAACCTTCGGAAATCATTTACCTCAACCTTCGAAAAGCATCCGTTATACGAGTTATGGCAATACTCCCGAACTCCCGCCCCAGTACTGGGTGGCGTCGAGGTGATCTCACCAACAACTGCATAAAAGAGATTTTCGATGTCGGCGAAACTCAGGTATTCCAGAACTGCAACGATAAAATTGTGACGGCAACACCTCGGAGCTCAACTCCCCGGGACACTGCCACAACCCCTAAATGTCAGGAGGCACCAAGAACAATGTTCTCGTCACAAAACCATCGGAACGATTCCAAGATACCCGCGTGATCCAAATTTTTTTAGTGAAATTTGAGGAGAGGAAAGTCAAAACTTCTACGTCAGGAGACCTCACCAGAGCGACGAAGGGACTGAGGAGTAAAAAGAATCATGCTCTCCGATATATATAATCCTAAGACTCAAAACATTTTTGTTTTAGACTCAACAACGCCAGCGATTCGATCAAGCAGGGGGCTCCTAAGTCGGGGATGGCTCTGATTACCAACTTGTAACACCCACGATGCGGCTATATCTCCCACGTGTCGAGGCACGACTTAGAGGCATAACCGCATTGTAGGTTTTGTCGCAAGAAGGGTCATCTTCACACAATCCCATGTAATGAACAAGAATGGGATAAAGAGAGTTGGCTTACAATCGCCACTTCACACAATACATAAATTAATTCATACATCATCCAAAATCCACACATAGACCGACTACGGTCAAATCCAAATGAAAGAAAATAACCCCAAATGCTAGTTCCCCGATCGTCCCAACTGGGCTCCACTACTGATCATTCGGAAACGAAACATAGTAACGTCCACGTTCCTCGTCGAACTCCCACTTGAGCTCGGTTGCGTCATCTGCACTGGTATCGTCGGCACTTGCAACTGTATTGGTAGACATCTGTGAGTCACGAGGACTCAGCAATCTCCCACCCGCGAGATCAAGACTATTTAAGCTTATAGGAAGGATGTGGTAATGAGGTGGAGCTGCAGCAAGCACTAAGCATATATGGTGGCTAACATACGCAAATAAGAGCGAGAAGAGGAGCAACGCAACGGTCGCGAAGCTAGAAGTGATCCTGAAACTACTTACGGTCATACATAACCCAGACCGTGTTCACTTCCCGGACTCCGCCGAAAAGAGACCATCAAGGCTACACACGCGGTTGATGTATTTTTAGGTAAATCAAGTGTCAAGTTCTCTACAACCGGACATTAACAAATTCCCATCTGCCTCATAACCGCGGGCACGACTTTCGAAAGATACCCTGAAGGGGTGTCCCAACTTAGCCCATTATAAGCTCTCACGGTCAACGAAGGATAAACCTTCTCCCGGGAAGACCCGATCAGTCTCGGAATCCCGGTTTACAAGACATTTCGACAATGGTAAAACAAGACCAGCAAAGCCGCCCGAATGTGCCGACAAATCCCGATAGGAGCTGTACATATCTCGTTCTCAGGGCACACCGAATGAGACATCCTACGAGCAAAACCAGACCTCAAGTTTCCCCAAGGTGGCCCCGCAGTCTACTCGGTTCGGACCAACACTCGAAGGAGCACTGGCCCCGGGGGGGTTAAATAAAGATGACCCTCGGGCTCGCGAAAACCCAAGGGAAAAAGGCTTAGGTAGGCAAATGAAAAACCAAGGTTGGGCCTTGCTAGAGGAGTTTTATTCAAGGTGAACTGTCAAGGGGGTCCCATAAATCACCCAACCGTGTAAGGAACGCAAAATCAAGGAACATAACACCGGTATGACGGAAACTAGGGTGGCAAGAGTGGAACAAAAAACCAGGCATAAGGCCGAGCCTTCCACCCTTTACCAAATATATAGATGCATTAATTAAATAAGAGATATTGTGATAAGCAAAAATATCCATGTTCCAACATGGAACCAGCTTCAACTTCACCTGCAACTAGCAACACTATAAGAAGGGCTGAGCAAAAGCGGTAACTTAGCCAAACAATGGTTTGCTAGGAAAGAATGGTTAAAGGCTTGACATGGCAATATGGGAGGCATGATAAAGCAAGTGGTAGGTAGCGCAGCATAGCAATAGAACGAACAACTAGCAAGCAAAGATAGAAGTGATTTCGAGGGTATGGTCATCTTGCATGCAAGGTTCTCAGAGTTGTCGAAAGCTTGATCCTCGTAAGCGTTCTCAACAGGTTCCTCGTTCATGAACTCGTCTCCCGGCTCTACCCAAAGCAAGAACACAAGCAATGGAACCACAATCAATCGCGGTGCAATGCACAAGCAACATGATGCAATACATGCATGATATGCGAGATGTGATATGCGATGCATATGCGTGCTCCGGAAGGGAAAAGATGAACAAGGCATAAACTTGGCCAACCAAGTATGCCGCTGGAAAGATGAGATGATTTCGGTCGAAATCGATATAAAGATCACCGGAAACGGATGCACGGTTTGCAAATGGCAAGCAAAACAAGAATGACACAATTCTGCGATTAACAGCATGATAGTACTTAGAATACATCAAGTAACTATACTACAGCACCCCAACATAGCAACAAAGCATATGGCAGTGATCTACAAGAGATGCTTGACAAAAGATGAACAATGAGCTACGGCTAGATCACACAATAACAGGTTCAAACAAGCATGGCAAAAGTGCAAAAGGTATCAGCTTCACAGACTTGGTGAAAATACTAACATGCCAGAAATAACATCAGAAAGCCATGTTTAGAGCAACAAAAAAGTATGCTACAGGAACATATCATAGCAAATAAAGGCATGGAATGGATCTACTAAATGCATAGAACAAAAGTCTCTTAATGATCGTGAGCTAAAAAGGCACAGAAGATATGATGGCACCCATGTAAACATAGCAAGTTTTACCAGATTCAGACTTAGCAGAAAACAGAGCATGGCATAACCAGCATCATGAAGGAAACTTTGCGAGCTCAAACCACTCACCACAAGGACTTTCATGGCACAACAAGCATACTACCAGCAAGAAGAAATGCTCATGAATCTAAACATGGCAAGATAAAGTTCATAGCATGTATGGATCAGTAACAACATCCATGAAAAAATTGAATAGCATGTCAACATTCTGCGAGGAACATTTTATAGTAAAAGTAGAGCAAGATTGGGACATACTAGGGCACTCCATAATTGCAAACAAGGGCATGGATGGACATAGCATAACCATATGTTCAAAACATCCTCACTGGAGTATCTCAAAATAAGCATGGATCTCACTGTAGCATCAAGTTTACAAGGCATAAAAATAACAGCAGGTAAAGACTTGGCAAAATCCTAAGTCCCTGAAAACAGAAACATCACGAAGCCTAGTTTGCATACTTGTGCTAGTCACAACATAGATCACAAAAATACATAGCATACTCCCCTGTAAAGATAGCATGGCATAGATCAAAACACATGTAGAGCTCATGCTCATAAGATGCACACATCAAATGCAACAAAAATAACAGAACATCAAGTTCTGATAAGTAACAGCAGTAAACATCATATAGCACTGTTGCATCAGAGATTTAGGCATCAAGATGAACTCAAACGAGCATGGCACAATGGAACAAAATGAAGAGCATCTCGTGATGAACAGTTCGATATATCGTGCGCATGAAAGGGAGCAGCATGCAAGGAGATATGATGTGATGAACAGGGCAACATATTGTGATAATCTTAGGATCCTGTCCGGGGCCACGTGGCGCCCTCCGGTTGGCCGCGGGCGGCGGCGGATCCTGTCCGGCGCGGACCGGACGCGTCCGGCGGCGGAGAGGGAGCGGGGCTAGGGTTTCGGGACCCGGAATTTCGGAGGGGTGCACATATTTATAGGTAGAGGGAGCTAGGGGACTCTAAATGAGGTGCAGTTTTTGCCCACACGATCGTGATCGAACGGCGGAGAGCATGGAGGGGCTTAGATGGGTTATTTGGCTGAATGGAGGAACACGGAAACACACACGCAAATAGATAAGTGGGATTGTGCA
Organism: Aegilops tauschii subsp. strangulata; assembly: GCF_002575655.3. Classification (NCBI taxonomy): domain Eukaryota; kingdom Viridiplantae; phylum Streptophyta; class Magnoliopsida; order Poales; family Poaceae; genus Aegilops; species Aegilops tauschii. The sequence goes on along the minus strand of NC_053037.3, from coordinate 247,840,871 downwards.
ACCAAGGGTGAGCCAAAATGTGGAGTCCACGAAAATGCTCTTGTTGCACAATACACGAGAGACGCTAGCACGATTGCACAATAGGCGGATACGTAACTTGCGCACAACCTACTAGGCAAAAATGTAACGACCTCTATCCCAAGTATTCTATATGTATGGTGTGTCGGTGATATGATCCAAGATGATCGAGTATGGAAATCTTAATGTTGTATGATGTTATGGTTCTTGCTTATAAGCTCTTTGCTTAAAAGCTTGTTTGGCTCTTTGTTGTTTGAGCTCTTTTCTCATGCAATGATTTACGAACCAAGATAGCAATTGTGTATGCGATGACAACTTTGCGACACAAAAGATGATGCTAAGATATGCACCAATAGTATGGTATGTATGCTATGGAGTATGATCACTAATGTGCACAAGTCACGTTGCCGGCAATACTCAAAGCCTAGTCTCGATGGGTAAGCTACGCAAATGAAAGGCTATGGGGTTATCAAAGCAATTGCAAGGTATGACAAAGATGTCGTCGAGGTTACCGTCCTTGGCGATGATGAGTTCTTAGCGAAGATGAGTGGTGGTGATGACGATGTCGAACCGTACCTAAATAGCCGAAACACAATAGGACATGGGAACCACAACTCAAAATCTCAAAGACCAAAGAGGTGTCCAAATCGTTGGAGTTTGCTAGCGAGGGAGCTATGGTGGTATGCGGAAGATATGGTGGTGTTGCGGCTGAATCTGGGCTGGGCGGTAGTACCGCGGGACAGGGCGGTAGTACCGCTTGTGGTGCTAAGCGGTAGTACCGCTCGTGTCGGGAAAATTCGCAGATCGAAAATTGGGGCGAGTTTGGGGCGGAAAAGGATGATTCCGGGGGCAAAATTGGATGGATTTCGTGGATGGAAGGTGGGGAAACTTGGGGAGATGCTAGATCCACTCGAAACCAAGCAAATCCATGGATCAAATCCAACAAAATTTCATCACACCAAAAAATCACAAAAAAAATTTGGGGCTATTTTTGTGGGGAATTTTCGAATTAGGTAAGAACACAACAAAATCAAGCTAGAAAACGAAGAGGGGAGGCTCCAAAATCGTGATCAACGTGGCTCATGATACCAAGATGATGTAGGGCGAATCCCTAGATGGCCGATCTTTCACGGAAGGAGCGGATCCCGCGATGAACACGAAGAACACGAGGGGAAAACGGGGGAAAACACGAGGGAAACAAGAGAAACACTCAACCAACACGAATATGATCACACAAGTGCTAGATCATCGAGGCACGAGGTAACACGAGATCCAAAGTCAACAAGGGACGATACAAAGGTAGCCGTTCTTCTCTGTGAGGAGGTCTTGATGGTCTTCTCCGGATGGAGGTCTTGAATCCGGATGGATCTTCTCCGAAGAGGTGCGGTCCCTTACGAGGAGTAGATCCGGTACGGATGAGCAATGCTCTATCTCAAATGAGCTAAACCAATGCTAACCCTAGAAAGGACGATGGGAAGGTCTATTTATAGTCTAAGCCTTCAAAGGGGTACGAGAGGGTCAAAACGAGTACATGGGCCTCGGGCCAGACACGCTGCGCGCAGGCAGGGCGGTAGTACCGGTCCTTCGGGCGGTAGTACCGCTTGTAGGGCATAAGTGGTAGTACCGCTTTGATGGGGCGGTAGTACCGCTCTGGAGCCATTCGATCACAGGAGTTTGTCGGGTTCGGCGGTAGGAGGGCGGATGTAGGGCGGTAGTGCCACTTGGTTGGGATAAGCGGTAGTACCGCTTGTCATGGGCGGTAGTACCGCCTGTTCCAGGCTGGGCAGCTTCTCCTCTTGCTCTCGACGTCGATCTTGTACCGTAGCTTCTTCTAGGCTGGTTCCTTGGTACCTAAGCACACAAAACATCTCCATTTGAGGTAGTAGCCATGTCTCAAGTGGGTCAAAGGGAAGTTCAACAAGGAGAGAGTTAACCTCGGATTGAATAGCACGTGCTCGAGCTCTTGTCATGGGTCCACTTGGAGCTTGTGTAGTCGAAGTAGTGTCCATGGGGATGATCGTAGGATGCTCCGCATCACGTGCCGAGATCTCCTGAACCAAATTGCTAATTGTGAGGATATATTGACTCTATTTTGTCTGTCCAAACAAAAAACAGGCCACATATACACTTGTCTGCCTAGGTTGGTTCGTCCATTTCCATGAAGTTTGTTGTTTTCCCACCCCCTTATATATGTGTGTGCATGTTTCCAAGTTTTTCCCCAATTGTATTTCTCCTAAGCTTTTGTTTTGGAAAACCGATGTGCATGTGAACGTGAGAAAAAAGTCTGTATACAGAAGTTCATGTATTACTTCCAGCAAGGTTCGTGTATTACTACGTGTGTGCACATATAATTTGTGTGTGTGTTCTTCCAGATCTACTTTAGCATTGACTAAATGACCAAGGTTTCACCAGCAAGGGAAACAACATACGTGCTTCACATTGCTATCTCTCCCCATTATTCAATTAGTTAAATTGTGTTGTCTAGTTCTAGTTCTATACTGTTTTTCTGAAGTTCAATAGTGTCAGTGTGGGCAAAAAAGTGGGATTTTGATATGTTGGTTTCAGTTTCAGATATGCTTCAAAAAGAAAATGCAAAACAAAAAAGGAGCATGAGTCGCATGCCTCAAGGCCTCACTCCACTTCGTGGCTTCTTGTTCTCAAAGCACAAGTTGTTGCTGCTACTGCTACTAGTGGACTACTGCTACTCACTATCATGGGCTGCTGCTAGTGTGCACTTTACATTTAGATGCTCTTTAGGTATTCATTGTAATGCCTACAATAACATAACATTTTTCTCTGTTATTTTATGTTGGTAAATAAGAAAGAGTGAAAAGGATATCTTCTTGAGAGCATCAAATTGCCTCAAAAAAATGTATATCCACATCGAACTCCTATTTGAAAAACAACCGAGATAATTCACACACACTTTCTCCCATTTAACGCAATAACCGAGTTCTCAAAAAAATTGACTTCTCAGAAAACGTTTAATGCAATTTGAAGGAAAAACCGATTTAACACAACTTTCTCCCTCTGCGGCCACCATCCCAATTTCCCCCAGTGATGGTGCCGAAGGCCGCCCTCCAGGAATTCCCTTTTCTGGTCGATGTAGTCTGGGGCTCCCACGATCCCCTCGGCGAAGGTCCCCCGTGTGGGCTGTCGTCATCTATCCCCCGTCCTGCAGAACTGGGAGCAAAGATGAGAGAATCTCGCAGCGCACGCATGGAAGCACTTCAGTTTCTGCAGTGTGGGCGTGAGTTGATGCCTGAGCAATAAAAAACTGACTTTGGGAAACTGTTGGGTATTATATATAGAAACGTTGTGTGTAGCAATTTGTTGTGTTTATTAAAATACAGAACTTCACCAGGCGAAACTTGTGCAGTTCAATTTGTACTAAAAACATAGAAAACAGAACAATAGTAAAGTTCACTGAAAAGTGCAACTTTTCACACTACATTAAAAAAATAAACTTCTCACTATGCAATTTAGTTTTTGTTTCCCTTCTCCAAAAAATAGGAATAGAACTAATATGTTCAAGCTATTTGTGTTTATGTCTTGAATTAAAATAATACGAAGAATTGCGTCTATCCGCGCTATGTGTTACACACCTTTCGGACAAAACAAAAATGTTTCATGCGTGAGTAGGAAAGGTACAATTATTTTCAAACAGTTCAATTGCTCGATAGATGTAAGTCCAGAAGAACGAAAAATATTTCAACAAAATAAACACACGAGGATTGCAAAAAAAATTCTTTTGAGTTAATAGGATGAAAACTGAGAAGTTCAAAGATGAAACCTTGGGGAGTTCAAAAAATAAGTTAAAAACATTAAAAGTTTCAATGTTTATTGCAAACCTGGGATTTTTCTTCATTACTAATGAGTAAATCAAGAAGTTAAAATTAAAAAAACCCAAATAAGTTCAAATTAAAATTGATGAGTGGTTCGATGTTTATTACAAACCTGGGAATTTTTTCCGTTACTAAAAGAAATAAAACCAAGAAGTTCAAATTAATAAAATGGAGTAGTTTAATAATTATTTGAAAACTCAGATTTTCTCGGTTAGTAAATAATATAACCAATAAGTTCAATTCAAAATAACGAAGAAGTTCAATTGGATAAAGCACATCAGTTTGATATTATATTTAGAAACTCAGATTTTTCATGTTTCTAAAGAATAAAACCAAAGAGTTCAATTCAAAATAACAAATAAGTTTTGATATTTCTAACAAAACTCCAATTTTCACATTTCTAAGAATACACAAAGAAGTTCAAATAAAAAAGTTAGAGCGGTTCGATGTCTATAAAAAACTCAGATTTTTTCCATTACTATTGCGAAACAGAGAAGTAAAAATTGATAACCGCTGAAGTTCACGTATTGCATCGTGTGCATTTCGTGTGAGAAAAAAGGAATAAAAAGGCAAAGTTAAAAAAATTGTTACTAGAAGTTCAGGTGTTCAGCGCGGGAAAGTTCAAAAATTCTTATGAGAGAGGTTCACCATGTATTTCATTGTTCAAAAACACACAAAAATGTTGTTTTTGGTGTTTTAAAATAATTCTATCATTCCATTATAAATTTCAAACAAAATGCTCTACATGAAAAAAGTTTCTATTATTCAACAACTTTCCAAAAAGGGGTATATCGTATACTTTATTCCAAATAAACGATTAAAAGCGAAGAGTAGTTCAAAGTGATAACAGCCTGAAGTTCACGTGCTACATGGTGTGTGTTTCATATGAGAAAAAAAGAAACAAAAGGTAAACTCTAAAAAAATTGTTGCAAGATGTTCAAGTGCTTGGCCAGGAGAAGTTCAAAAATACTTGTGAGAGAGGTTCACCGTGTATTTACATGTGCAAAAACGCACAAAAAATGTTGTTTTTGTGAATTAAAATAATTCTCACAATCCATTACAAATTTAAAACAAAAATGCTCTACATTAAAAAGTTTCTCATATTCAACAACTTTCCAAGGTGTATAAATATTATTATTCCAAAAAAGGTTAATACAAAATGGTGCATGTGTGTTCAAAACAAAAGATATCCTTATTAGAAAAAGTTATGTCTTTCTAGCAGGTTTGCAAAGGTATATTATTTGTGCAACTCAGATGTATTGCGGGGAATTACGAACAGAAAAACGTGACAGAAGTTCAAGGTCAAAACAACGGGAAGTTCAACTACTACACGGAATGCGTTTCACAAGAGAATAAAATAATACAAAACTAAAAGCCTGAAAGGTTTGTTGCATGATGTTCACGTGCTCCACCCTGCGCTGTTCAAAAATTATATTTATGAGACGTTTATCGTTCATTTACATGTTGTTTTAAAAGGCAAAAAAACATTGTTTTGCCATTTTAAAAACTGCTCTCAAACGGCAACGAATTTGTAACACATGTCTACATGAAAAACTTGCTGCTATTCATAAGCTTTCCACCAGGTATGTTATGTGCCACATTTCGATGAACGGTTTAGAATTTTCATGTATACCATTTAAAACACATTTTATGTATTTAAAAAATTCTTATCTGTTGAAAGAAGTTCATAGTGAAAACAACGAGAAGTTCAAGTACTGCAAGGAATGCATTTCAGGTGAAAATAAAAGTATAGAAAAATAAAAGCTTAAAACGTTTGTTGAAAGAAGTTCAAGTGCTCTGTCTGGGGAAGTTCAAAAATTCTTGCGAGACAGGTTCACCTTGTATTTCCATGTTTGAAAACACAAAAAAGAAATTGGTCTTTGCATTTTAAAATAATTCTCTCAATCCACAAAGATGTTCAGTTATTATTTGGGAGCAATTTGATTTCAAAAAGAAAATAAAAAAATCAAATTATAAAAATGGAAAAAGTTCATGTACTACATGGTGTGTGTTTAATATGAGAAAAATGAATTAAAAGGCAAGGTCCAATTTTGTTGTTGTTATAAGTTCATGTCCTCGGTCGGAGAAGGTTAAAAAAATTATTGTGAGAGAGGTTTGTACAAAAGAAATATCATTTGTGTAAAACTGACAAATGGATGAGAAAATTACAAACGAAAATACGTCACAGAAGTTCAACGTGAAAACAACAGGAAGTTCAACTACTGCACTGAATGAATTTCAGATGAAAAACTTTTCAAACCGTCACGATTATGGAAAAATGATCAACACAGGAAAGTTGTTGTTTATAGGAGCTTTCCATCGGTATATCACTTGCTCAATTCCGGTGAGTGGATGGAGAGTTACGATAAAAAAGCACGTGAAAAACAGAGTGAAGTTCAAGTAGACATGGCGAGAAGTTCAAGTTCTTCACGTGGTGCATTTTTGAAGAATCTGTTTGGCGATAAAGGCAGAACGAATGATCTCGCCATTTTCAAAATTACTTGAAAACGGCTAGGAATCATAGAAAACCATCAACATGAAAAAGTTTCGCATTTTAGCTTTTCAACAGCATATTATTTGCCCCATACCGATAAAATTTGTAGAAATTACGGCGAAGATACATTTTTAACCATTTTCAAAATTGATTTAAAAACATAAGAAATTGGCAGAAACAATATATACCAAAAAGTTTCGCATTCCCTCAAGCTTTCCAACGCCATATCATTTGCTGCATTCGAAAGTACGGTTAAAAAATTAGCTCGAAAATACGCACTCGGTGAAACTTGTACCGTTTTCTACATTACTTCAAAATTAGAAAATACTTTCAACATGAAAAAGTAGCGCATTTTCGTAGCTTTTCAACGCCATATCATTTGCCTCAATGGGATTAGTTGTTTAGAAATGGCATCGAAAATACGAACTCGGCTGTTTGGTTTGCGAAATTCTATGATTTTTCAAATTAATCTTTAACCATAGGAAATTAGAGAAAACGGCCCCCTTACTCGTCCTCAAGTGTTGACAAGACCGACACCTGGCCGGGATACTACCCAATAATCCAAATCTGAAGAAGGCCGCTACAACACCTAGAGGTGTCAACAGTAACAAAGAAGATCATAGTCAGAACATGCAGGAAGCGTACCACGTCAGAATATAACCGTGGAAATTCCAAGTCAATGCACCCAACACAGATGACCCCCAAGACACCGGCCATGACAAGTACTTTATACATTTGTCACTTGCATGGATACATTCCAAATTGCTAGCTACGAAATAGAATACATGTCAAATTCAACATAAAGTGGGTTTCGAAGATTCGAATTCATAGGAAGTGCATTCATCTATTTGAATCCGAGATAATGGCATTTGTAAATCAGATGTAAAAGGGGGCATCAATCTTTGTTGTGCGTTTGAACATGCTATATATATTTGTACGCATGTCTAACTTTTTTTTTGCAACAAAGGAGATTATATCTGGAACCATTCATGGACTAAGGTAAGTTGCATATTTTTTTAATATATACTCGTGTACAATGTATATTCAAATGTACCACCTCCATTCCAAAATAATCGTAGCTTTAGGATTTTCAAGAGTAAAGATTTGTGAAGTTTGACAAATCCTGAAAGTTCAATTCAAGAGAACCGAAAACGTTAATGCTTCTGCTCCCAAATATTGAACGAAGCGCCAAATAGGCCTCTGGTCACCCGAAACCGCGCGAGACTAATGTTTGGTGGTAGGAAATTACTGTCCTGACTCTTGCCCGTGTAGCCTATCGGCCCGATGTCCAAAGGTCTAAACTGGGGTAGGTTTGAACTTCACCAAGACGCCAGTCTCAACCGCCTCCGAGAAGCATTCATACGCCGTGGGCGCCTAAACACCCATGCGCTCGGCCGGAATCTATCCCGCCCACATTTGGGACACCTGAGATTACTGTCCTACCCCCAACCCGCAATATGTCCGAAATTTTAGATGGGGGCAAAGTTTGTAACTTTCCCCAAATTTCAAATAAGCGCGTCTCAAACCGAAACATTTTTCCCCCTTAGTTCCCCGCCTCCCTCCGTTTCCCCATTCATTCTCCATGGGCGCGAAAACGCCCTCTCCACCAGCCGCGAAACCCCAGCCTCCTCCGTCCTCCACCCATAGCGGCCGATCCACCGCCGCCCTCCTCCATCACGCCGGAGCCGGTACCCCGACGTCGTCGTCCAACGCAACCACAACCGCAACGCCCTCAAGGACTTAGTGGCTGAAGCCGAGGCAGAGCTGCCTCCACGACACCAACGCCGACGTGCGCCGTACCAGAACCATTCCGACCACGCCGTCCTGTGCCTTACTGCTGCCGCTCCACTGTCGCAACCGTCCACCGCACCGGAGCTGTTCCCGCTACGCTGTCGTTCGCCGCCTCGGATCTGGTTCCCCGCCGCCAACAGACGACCACCGCACCACACTAAACAACTTGGCCATGGGTTCGTCCAAGGCTCCACCGTCCTCCACAACTTCTCGTTTCCCGCGAACCACAAGAAGATCGTTGGAAAAACAGAAGGAGGGCACAACACTACCAGCAGAAAGAGGTACTCCTCTTCCCTTATTCATGCAAATCTTACGTCTCTGCTCACACCGTATTCATCCCACGAAAGAAACTAGTTTAGCACTTCTTACTACATCTTCTTCGTGATACTAAATGCACAAGGTTTCCTCCCTTTATTATTTCACCTTTGCTAGAGGTCAGTAGCCCGCCTAGATTTCAATTCAGGGTCAGTCGAACCGCAATTAAAAGAAGCAGCACCCGCTTAGGCACGCGGAGCACCTAGTCCGCCAGTTCGCCGGGGAAGCGGCGCATCGGTATCTATCATAGGGGTGTGGGGCACAGGAGCTGCTTGCACCCAATCTGGAGGTCGGCGGGGCTTGAATGGATGGCCGGGGGGCGATGCCAAGCACGGCGGTGTGGTGAGGTCGAGGGGAGGTCGCAGGCAGGGGACTGGGTCGGTGGTCGCTGGCGTTTCGAGGAAGATCGTCAACACTGACTGGCTGGAGGTAGATGAAGGCGATCTGCCCGTTCTTTGTACATCGGACGGTGCAGAAAAAATGGACTGACCTATTTGTTTTCAGTCCACTGTTATTTTCATAGAATCCTGTAGTAATTTAGTGTGCCATGAATTTTGTAGAGCTGTCATATGTCTCCCATCATTTATTTCTCACCAGCCTGCTATCTGCTACCTTTACACTTTACTAATTGTTTACACACTTCACCCATACTCACACTATTGTTTTTTATGCATGGGTATTTCAGACTCTGACGAAGTGTTGATGAATGCAGAAAAGAAAAGACAGAAGTCGCTCCAGTGTAATTTGAAGATAAGCACTAAGCGTTTCAGCGCTCTAAAGGGTGCAGTGTCAGCAGTTGGAGACAGTAAACGTAGCTCTGCAGTTGATGATCTCAATTGCCACACACAATCATCCAAGGTGCTTGCTTTAACTTCGCACTGTCAAATGTGGTTGCATGTTGCATATGGTGTCTAGCTTGTATTGCTTCCAATTTGGTTAAATTCTATCTGCTTACTTTACACATTATACCTTTGATAATGACATGCCTTCCTGTTTTTGATACATACTACATATGTCTATTAACCATGTTCGTACATCAAACTAATGCTCTTTTGTATCCCTCGTCAATCACTTATGATGAGACAGTCACCCTAGTGGGTTACTGTGAGACGCCCTACTCGTTTAAAGAGTGTAGTGTCATCCTCCCAACATGACTCTCAAGAAACAGCGAGGCTAAATGAAGATAGTCAACGTAGCTCTCTCGTTGATGACCGCAATTCCCCCACACCACCATCGCAGGTGCTTGCTCTTACTTGGCAGTGTGATATGTGGTCGCATGTTGCATATGGTGTCTACCTTGTAATGCTTCTAATTAGGGTAAATTGCATATGCTTAGTTAACACATTATACGTGTGAATATGACATGCCTTCCTGTTTTTGGTACATACTACGTCTTTCTATTAACCATGTTCTTACATCAAACTACTTTTCTTGTGTATCCCTCATCAATCACTTCTGACGATACACCTTCAAGTTGACAGTGTAATATTGGTTGCATCTTGCATATCATTTCAAACATGTATTGCCTCTAATTTGTTGAAGTGCCACTTATAATGAGACACATCTAACTTGGTAGAGTGATTTTGGTTCGATCTTTCATATGGTGTCTAGATTGCATTTCTTCCAATTTGTTGAAATGCCTTCTGCTTAGCGTTTTTCACACATATTCCATCCTCCTACAATGTGGTTGCCATACATAAAAGTTGTGTTCGTCGGTATCATGCATCAACGAATTTGGAAGTGCGAATTTCATTCATTTTTCTTGTGTGTTTACTTGACAAGGCAAAATCTGAAAGGATGAAGGCACGAAATGATGGTGGTACTCTGGAGCAACCGAAACAGATTATCTCGGCAGATTCTCCTGCTACTCGTACTGCAGTGCTAGTTCCAAATCTCATCTCCCCTACTCCACAACCCAAGGTGCTTCCTCTAACATGGCAGTGTGATATCTGGTTGCATGTTGCATATGGTGCCTAGCTTGTATTGCTCCTAATGTGTTAAATTGCATCTCCTTAGCTTACACATTATACATGTGAATATGACATGCCTTCCTGTTTTTGGTACATACTACATCTGCCTATCACACCATGTTCTTACATCAAACTACTGTTCTTGTGTATCCTGCATCTATCGCTTATGATGAGACAGTCACGACCGTGGGTTAATATGAAACGCGCTACTCTTATAAAGAATGCAATTTCATCCTCTCCACATGATTCTCAAGAAACAGCAAGCCTAAATGAAGATTTTGAACGTAGCTCTGTACTTGAAGACCGCACTTCCCCTACACCACCATCACATGTGCTTGCTCTAACTTCGCAGTGTGATATGTGGTTGCATGTTGCATACGGTGTCTAGCTTTTAATGCTTCTAATTAGGGTAAATTGCATCTGCTTAGTTTACACAGTATACCTGTGAATATGACATGCCTTCCTATTTTTGGTACACACTACATCTATGTGTTAACCTTGTTCTTACATGAAACTACCTCTCTTCTGTATCCTGCATCAATCACTTATGATGAGTCACCTTTATTCGTTGCATATTGCATATTATTTCTAGCCTGTTGCCATGTATTGCTTCTAATTTGGTCAAATACATTTGTTAGGGCACCCTTTTAATTTGGCAGAGTGATATTGGTTTCATCTTTCATATGGTTTCTAGCTTCCATTGATTCTAACAAGTTCAAGCACCTTGTGCTTAGTTTACACTTTATACATCATACATGTCAATATGTCACGCCGTCCTGTTTTTCATACATATTCCATCCTCCTATCATGCGGCTGCCTTACATGAAAGTAGTGTTGGTCAGCATCATGCATCAATGAGTTCTGAAGAGCAAATTTTATTCCTTTTTCTTGTGGGTTTGACTTAACAAGGCAAAATCAAGAAAGAGGAAGGAAAAGAGTAAGGAAGGCGATGATGGTGGTCCTCTGCAGCAACATAAACTGAGCATCTGTACCAATTCTCCTTGTACTGATAGTGCATTACAAGGTCCAAGTCTCCACTCCCCTACTCCACCATCCAAGGTGCTTGCTCTAACTTGGCAGTGTGATATCTGGTTGCATGTTGCATATGGTGTCTAGCTTGTATTGCTCCTAATTAGTGTAAACTGCATCTGCTTAGCTTACACATGATACGTGTGAATATGACACGCTTTCCTGTTTTTGGTACATACTATATCTGTCTATCACACCATGTTCTTACATGAAACTACTCTTCTTCTGTATCCTGCATCTATCGCTTATGATGGGACACCTTTAAGTTGGCAGTGTGATATTGGTTTGCGTCTTGAATATGATTTCTAGCATGTATTGCTTCTAGTTTGATGAACGCCACCTATGACGAGATAGTTTTAACTTGGCAGAGTGATATTGATTGCACCTTCCATATGGTGTCTAGTTTGCAGTGCTTCTAATTTGTTGAAGTGCCTTCTGCTTAGTTACCACATCATAGGTGTGAATATGTCAAGCCGTCCATTTTTTCGTACATATTCCATCCTCGTATCATGACTTTGCCTTTCATCAGAGTAGTGTTCCTCAGTATCATGCATGAATGAGTTCTGAAGAGCGAATTATATTCCTTTTTCTTGTCGGTATGACCTCACAATGCAAAATCAATAAAGCTGAAGGAAATTGGCAAGGCATTGGATGATGGTGGTCCTTTCGAGCAACGGAAACGGAGGTTCTCTACAGATTCTACTCCGCCATCCTCCCAACAAGATTCGCAAGACAACGCAAGGCTAGACAATCAACGTAGCTGTGTAGATGATGAGCACATCTCCCCTACTCCACCATCACAGGTGCTTGCTCTAACTTGGCACTATTATATGTTGTTGCATGTTGCGTATGATGTCTAGCTTGTATTGCTTCTAACTTTGTTGAATTGCATCTGCTTACTTTACACATAATGCCTGTGAATATGACATGTGTTCCTGTTTCTAGAACATACTATATCTGATCACACGATGTTCTTACATCAGACTACTGTTCTTGCATATCCCGCATCAGTCACTTATGATAAGGCACCTTTAAGTCACCACTTTGATATTGGTTGTGTCTTGCATATGATTTCTAGCATGTACTGCTTCTAATTGGTTGAAACGCCATACAGTTTGAACTTGCAGAGTGATATTGGTTGCATCTTTCATATGGTGTCTAGCTTGCAGTGCTTCTAATTTGTTGAAATGCCTTCTGCTTAGTTACCACATCATAGGTGTGAATATGTCACGCCATCCTGTTTGTCATACATATTCCATCCACGCATCATGTGTTTGCCTTTCATCCGAGTAGTGTTCGTCAGTATCATGCACGAATGAGTTCTGAAGAGCGAATTTTATTCCTTTTTCTTATCAGTTTGACTTCACAATGCAAAATGATAGAGGCTAAGATGTCCCGTCTTTCGATGAGATGATGGATATTGCTTTGGTAGAAGTCGACTTTGACGATCCGACTACGAACGTGCGAGGACGTCGCGCCTTAGCAATCGCTAAACCAACTCCGAGAGGTTATTGACCACGCCGGAGCACGATCAACCTGACCACGAGGGTCTGTTTCCTGCGAGCAAATGAAGAACAAGCAAGAAACTGAGATTGCAATCTGGATATTGCGAATATAAGATGAAAGCTTTATTGATCAAGGTGGGGTTCTATGATGCCTTTGTCTGGTCGTTGAACACAAACGAAGTACGCGAAGTTGCAGCTATGGCGAACTTTTAATCTAAACAAAACCCAAAGTCTAAACGACGCCCTAAGGGCTGTATATATGGCGGAAGAGGGGTGTGGGGATTTCGTGGCCCTTGGGGAAGGGGTCCGAAACCAACCCTATCTCTTGTTTCCCCACACACACGGACTCTAAAAATAGCCTATACTCAAGTATTTCAAAATTACATGGGCCTGGCCCAATAATAAGGTGACGCAGCACCTAGAATAGCCTCTGGACGAAAGTTATGAAGTAGCATCTTGTATATTTCGTCCAAGGCTTCATGCACGCATTATCGTGGCTTCAGCATCCTGAAATCATCACTTGTAACTCCGTTCTTGTTCCCCATGCGCATGTCATCATCTCTATGCTTGTTCTTGCTCCAATGTTCATCCTTCTCAAAGCTAGGCCCTTTATTTGTAAGCAAAACAATGTATCCAATTTAGGCAGCATCATATTCTCATGAACATTAGAATCATTACCAAGAAACAAAAGTACCTGGTAATTTAATTGGCGTGCACGAGCTCTAGTAATTGGTCCAGTATGCATAGCAGCAGGGGCTGTGGGTGTAACAATGGTATTGATGTCCTCATCATCCTCCCCTTCTTGAAATGAAGTCGTCCTTGACGGAAGCTCATCTTCCTCACCCAAATAAGGCTTCAAATATGCAATGTTAAAAGTGGGACTAACCCCAAAATCTGCAGGCAGCTCAAGTTTATATGCATTATCATTTATTTTCTCTAACACCTTAAAAGGACCATCAGCACGTGGCATTAGCTTTGATTTGCGCAAATCAGGAAATCTATCCTTACGCAAATGTAACCAAACAAGATCTCCAGGTGCAAACACAACATGTTTTCTACCCTTATCTCCAGCAAGTTTATATTTAGCATTCATACGCTGAATGTTTTCCTTAGTTAACTCATGCATTTTTAAGATCAATTCAGCACGTTGTTTAGCATCAAAATTAACCTTCTCCGAAGATGGAAGAGGCAACAAATCAATAGGTGCACGAGGTAGGAAACCATACACAATTTCAAAAGGGCACACCTTAGTAGTAGAATGCAATGAACGATTATAAGCAAACTCAATATCAGGCAAGCATTCTTCCCACATTTTCTTATTATTCTTCAAAACAGCCCTAAGCATAGTAGACAATGTTCTATTGACTACTTCAGTTTGTCCATCAGTTTGGGGGTGACAAGCAGTACTCAAAAGCAGTTTAGTCCCCAACTTAGCCCATAAACATGTCCAAAAGTGGCTAAGAAATTTAGTATCATGATCTGAAACAATAGTATTTGGCACACCATGCAAGTGAATAATTTCACGGAAGAACAAATCAGCAACATTAACAGCATCATCGCTTTTATGACATGGTATAAAGTGTGCTATTTTTGAGAATCTATCCATGACAACAAATATGCTATCCCTCCCCTTCTTTGTTCGAGGTAAACCTGAAACAAAGTCCATAGATATATCCTCCCAAGGAACACTAGGTACATGCAAAGGCATATATAAACCATGAGGATTGAATCGTGACTTAGCTTTTTGACATGTAGTGCAGCGAGCAACAAAACGCTCAACATCCCGTCTCATCTTTGGCCAAAACAAATGTGTAGGAAGTACGTCCTCCGTCTTCTTCACGCCAAAGTGTCCCATTAATCCTCCCCCATGCGCTTCCTGCAACAACAAAAGACGAACAGAGCTAGCTGGAATGCATAGCTTGTTAGCACAAAACACAAAGGCATCATTAATAACGAACTTGTTCCATGTTCTCCCTTCTTTACAATTCTGCAATACATCTTTAAATCAGCATCATGCACATATTGATCTTTGATGGTCTCCAAACCAAATATTTTGAAGTCAAGTTGTGAAAGCATAGTATAGCGACGAGACAATGCATCAGCAATAACATTTTCTTTACCCTTCTTGTGTTTAATGACATAAGGGAAAGTCTCAGTGAATTCAACCCATTTAGCATGTCTACGATTCAGTTTAGCTTGACTTTTAATATGTTTCAAAGATTCATGATCAGAATGTATAACAAATTCTTTGGGCCATAAATAATGCTGCCATGTTTCTAAAGTCCGAACAAGAGCATATAATCCTTTATCATAAGTAGAATAATTCAGACTAGGCCCACTCAATTTTTCAAAAAAGTATGCAACAGGTTTGCCATCTTGTAATAACACACCTCCTAATCCAATTCCACTAGCATCACATTCAAGCTCAAAAGTCTTATTAAAATCAGGAAGTTGGAGTAAAGGAGCATGTGTCAACTTATCTTTCAATACCATGAAGGCTTCTTCCTGTGCGGTACCCCAAACAAAAGGCACATCTTTCTTTGTAAGCTCATTGAGAGGTGCAGCAATGGTGCTGAAATCTCTCACAAAACGCCTATAGAATCCAGCGAGGCCAAGAAAACTCCTCACTTGTGTGACCGTTTTGGGCTGCGGCCAACTCTCAATAGCTTCAATCTTGGCTTTATCAACTTCAATTCCGTGTGGAGTAACAACATAGCCAAGAAAAGATACTCGGTCGGTGCAAAAGGTGCACTTCCCAAGGTTACCAAACAAACGTGCATCACGTAGAGCAATAAAAACAGCACGTAAATCGTCCAATGAAAGCACGTAAAACTTCGTTCATTAATCTCATGAAAGTACTAGGTGCATTTGTTAACCCAAAAGGCATGACTAACCACTCATATAATCCAAACTTAGTTTTAAAGGCTGTTTTCCATTCATCCCCCAATTTCATACGAATTTGATGGTATCCACTACGCAAATCAACTTTGGAGAATATTGTAGAGCCACTCAATTCATCAAGCATATCATCTAGCCTAGGAATAGGATGACGATAACGAATAGTAATATTATTAATGCCTCTACAATCAACACACACACGCGATGTACCATCCTTTTTCGGCACTAGAATAATAGGAACAACACAAGGACTAAGGGATTCGCGTATATAACCTTTGTCGAGAAGCTCCTGTACTTGACGCATAATCTCCTTCGTCTCTTCGAGATTGGTACGGTATGGTGCACGGTTGGGTAGCGATGCACCGGGAATTAAGTCAATTTGATGCTTAATCCCTCGAATAGGTGGTAATCCCGGTGGCACGTCTTGTGGGAAGACGTCAGCGAACTCCTGCAAAATGTTAGTGACAGCAGGGGGCAAAGAGGAAGGCACGTCCTCGAATGAAAATATTGCCTCTTTGCACACAAAAGCATAGCAAACAGATTTGCTGAAATCTAGCTCATCAATATCAGATTTAGTGGCAAGTAAACATGCACTTTTCAATTTAATTTCAGAAGCAACACTAGATGGTTTACTATTAGGCTTCATTTGTTGCTCAAATTCTTTTGCCACAATCTGATTTTCACTCTTATTTTTCTCGTGTTTTGCTTTATTAGCTCTATTAATATCATCTTTTAAAATGGAATCAGGAGTCATAGGAAGCAAAGTAATATTTTTATCCTTATGAACAAGAGTATACTGATTGTTTCTACCATGGTGTACATAATTTTTATCAAATTGCCATGGTCGACCAAGTAATAAAGAACATGCTTGCATAGGTACCACATCAGAATCAACATAATCAGGATATGTAGAGATACTAAAATGCACACGAGCAATACGTGTTACCTTAACCTTGCCGCTGTTGTTGAACCATTGGATGTAGTAAGGATGTGGATGTGGTCTTGTGGTGAGAGATAGCTTCTCCACCATCTCCATGCTAGCCAAGTTGTTGCAGCTCCCTCCGTCTATGATGACACGCACAGAACGTTCCTTCACAACTCCCTTTGTATGGAACAAATTGTACCTCTGATTTTGCTCAGCTTGTGTGACCTGCACACTCAAAACACGTTGAGCAACTAAACATTCATACTTGTCAGCATCTTCAGGAGCCATGTATTGTGTCTCATGATCAGAATCATCTCCACCATGTTCTTCATGTGAAATAAGAGCCAACGTCTCCTCATCATAGTCACTAGCGGACTCATACCCACCATCCTCGGTAGCAATCATCACACGCTGAGATTTGCATTCTCGCACATAATGTCCTCTTCCCTTACAACGACGACAAATAATATCACTTGTGTGCCCTGTTGATGCCATGGAAGAAGAAGAGCTTTGTGCAGGCCCGGCAGGTGTGCTCTTGGCAGATAGTGGTGGTTGTGCCTGCTTTTTTGTATCACGGCTGGAGGTGGCACCTGATGGAGGTGCTGGTGCAGTAGAGGAAATAGAGGACACACGCGGTGTCCATGATGAAGGTCGACCTGTAGAAAAGTTAGTTCGCGCCAATGCCTGTCGATCCTGCACTTCACGTTCAGCTTTACAAGCAAGATGGAATAAACGAGTGATATTAGTATACTCCTTATACTCTAGAATGGTCTGAATCTCTCTATTTAATCCACCCATAAAACGTGCAAGCATAGCTTCATTCTCCTCAACAATACCACATCTAATCATGCCAGTTTGTAATTCCTGATAATATTCTTCTACAGAATTTTTCCCTTGTCTTAAACGCTGCAATTTTTGAAGCAATTCACGTTGATAATATGGTGGAACCCAACGAGTATGCATAGCATTTTTCAAAGCAGCCCAAGTAGTTGGAATAGGATATAATCTACAATGTTGAGACCACCATACACATGCAAAACTAGTGAAAGCACAAATAGCAGCAGCAACCCGTCTTTCCTCGGGATATTGTAAACATGTAAAACGTTGTTCAGTTTCTAACTCCCAAGTAAGATATATATCAGGAACATATCTACCCTCAGATGGTGGAATATTCAATTTCAGTTTAGGGAGATGGTCATGATCTCGTACCTGAGGGGCAGCCCTACCATTGCCATTATTTGCATGTGGACGACCTGGTGGTTGTGGTGCTGGTGGTTGCACGTAGTTCTGATTTTGATCAACCTCATCCTCGTAATCTCCCGCATAATCATCCTCCGCATCAGCTGCAGGAGCCACAGAAGTATCAACAGCAGCACCAACAGTTTGGCCAGGATCAAGAGGGACACGGCTCGATCGGCGGAGGGCTGTTTCGCGACGTGGAGGTAGTCGTTGTTGTTGTTGTGGCAGAGGTGCGGTAGGTGCAGCCGGTGGTGGAAGACGCGCAAGCAGTTCATTAAATCTGTTATCGAGCTTTGTTTCAAACGTCTTCTCTAGGCCAGTGATCTTCTCCATGGCCTCTTCAAAATTGTTCAGCACATCTTGCACCTGTTCAGTCATCATTTGCTAAAACTTATCATGAAGCTCCTTGTTCGTTAAATTCTCCCAGTCAATCTCGTCGGCTTGTGATCCTGGCATGGTTAGCAGCAATACAAACACACAAGAATATGATCCTACAGACTACTAACAAGTGGTGGTGGTGGTGGGTGTCACAAATCCCTTAAGCAAATATCAAATTCTTACCAGTTCTTACCAAGCAGCAGGTGGTGACGAGCAACCGTTGTAGTCAAAACTCTCAAAGCTTGGATAGAGCGATTACCAGGGAGAGTCAAACG
Organism: Aegilops tauschii subsp. strangulata; assembly: GCF_002575655.3. NCBI lineage: Eukaryota > Viridiplantae > Streptophyta > Magnoliopsida > Poales > Poaceae > Aegilops > Aegilops tauschii. The sequence continues at coordinate 247,822,189 of NC_053037.3, read as the reverse complement.
CACGACGTAGATGTATGTGGAGCTGGGAAGGCTTATAATATGGTAGCAAAAAGGGTCAGCAATAATCAATTCAGATATGCAAAGTTGAATAAACGCTCAACGACGGTATTGTGCTGGTCCTAGGCTAGACCGTACTAGAGACGCGAGCCTAGAACACTAACAAAATCACGGCGCTGCACGTAAACAAGGGAAAAGCACACTCTGGAATTTTTTTTGGCGCTGTTTTTTTTGCACTCCTTTTTTTCCGAAACCTACTCAGGCAAGGAAACACGAATCGGAAAATAAAAGTATCTCGAAAACAAACCTAATATGGAAAGGACTCGGATTGGTGGTGGACAGGTAGATATATATGTGGACTCGGATTGGTGGTGGACAGGTAGATGTATATGTGGACTCGGATTGGTGGTGGACAGGCGGATGTATATGTGGACTCGGATTGGTGGTGGACAGGTAGATGTATATGTGGACTCGGATGGGTGGTGGACAGGCGGATGTATATGGTAGCAGTAAGGAATATGTGGGTGGTGGTGGTATATGGCAGGAGCGATGACGATGATGCGACGACGGCGTGACAACTTGTGAACAGAACTCGAAACTCTAAGGGAAACTAGACGGTAAGACCAGCAACTTGACACGATGATGCAACCGCAAATTCAACAAAGCAAAATACTAAAAAGACTATGCAAAGGCTCAGACTGGTTCGGATAGGATGAACTAACCCTAAATTTTTTGTGTGGCTTTTTCGTGGACTGTACGTATGAAGAACAGACTCGATCTAAACTACGAAAAACTGTAAAATCTCACCGAGCAACCTGAAAATCTGATACCACTTGATAGAGGCTAAGATGTCCCGTCTTTTGATGAGATGATGGATATCGCTTTGGTAGAAGTCGACTTTGACGATCTGACTACGAACGTGCGAGGACGTCGCGCCTTAGCAATCGCTAAACCAACTCCGAGAGGTTATTGACCACGCCGGAGCACGATCAACCTGACCACGAGGGTCTGTTTCCTGCGAGCAAACGAAGAACAAGCAAGAAACTGAGATTGCAATCTGGATATTGCGAATATAAGATGAAAGTTTTATTGATCAAGGTGGGGTTCTGTGATGCCTTTGTCTGGTCGTTGAACACAAACGAAGTACGCGAAGTTGCAGCTATGGCGAACTTTTAATCTAAACAAAACCCAAAGTCTAAACGACGCCCTAAGGGCTGTATATATGGAGGAAGAGGGGGAATTTCGTGGCCCTTGGGGAAGGGGTCCGAAACCAACCCTATCTCTTGTTGCCCCACACATACGGACTCTAAAAATAGCCTATACTCAAGTATTTCGAAATTACATGGGCCTGGCCCAATAATAAGGTGACGCAGCACCTAGAATAGCCTCTGGACGAAAGTTATGAAGTAGCATCTTGTATATTTCGTCCAAGGCTTCATGCACGCATTATGGTGGCTTCAATGTCCTGAAATCATCACTTGTAACTCCGTTCTTGTCCCCCATGCGCATGCCATCATCTCCATGCTTGTTCTTGCTCCAATGTTCATCCTTCTCAAAGCTAGGCCCTTCATTTGTAAGCAAAACAAATGTATCCAATTTAGGCAGCATCATATTCTCATGAACATTAGAATCATTACCAAGAAACGAAAGTACCTGGTAATTTAATTGGCGTGCGCGAGCTCTAGTAATTGGTCCAATATGTATAGCAGCAGGGGCTGTGGGTGTAACAATGGTATTGATGTCCTCATCACAAAATCATTACATCTGAAGGAAATTAGTCCGGCAGTGGATGATGGTGGTCCTTCGGAGCAACTCAAAGAGGGGGTCTCTACAGATTCTACTCCGCCATCCTCCCAACAAGATTCGCAAGACAACACAATGCTGGACAGTCAACGTAGCTGTGTAGATGATGAGCACATCTCCCCTACTCCACCATCACAAGTGCTTTCTCTAACTTGGCACTATTATATGTGGTTGCATGTTGCGTATGATGTCTAGCTTGTATTGCTTCTAAGTTTGTTGAATTGCATCTGCTTACTTTGCACATGATGCCTATGAATATGACACGTGTTCCTGTTTCTAGAACATACATGTACATGATGAGCACATCTCCCCTACTCCACCATCACAGGTGCTTGCTCTAACTTGGAACTGTTATATGTGGTTGTGTTTTCCGTATGATGTCTAGTTTGTATTGCTTCTGATTATGTTGAATCACATCTGCATAGCTTACAACTTATACCTGCAACGATTACTTACACATAAGACACATTTAACTTGGGACTGTGATGTAGGTTGCATCTTACACTGTCTTCTAGCTTGTACTGCTTCTAATTTCTTGAAATGGCACTTACGATGAGACACTTTTTACCTGATAGAGTGATATTGGTTGCATATTCATATGGTGTCTAGCTTTCATTTCTTCTAATTTTGTTGAAATGCCTTCCGCTTACTGTTTTTTCATACATATTCCATCCTCCTATCGTACGTGTGAATATGAAACGTTGTCTTTTTTGTATATATTCCATCCTCCTATCCTGCGCTTGCCTTACATCAAAGTAGTGTTCGTCTGTATCATGCATCAACCAGTTATGCAGAGCTAATTTTATTCATCTTCTTGTGGTTTTGACTTCATAAGGCAATATCAGAAAATAGGAAGGAAAAGAGTAAGTTAGGGGATGTTGGTGGTCCTCCGCACCGACGCAAACAGAGACTCTCTAGATTTGCCACTTCTACTGCTAATGAAGTTGAAGTCCCAAGTCTACATGATGAGTTCATCTCCCGTAGTCCACCATCGCAGGTGATTGCTCTAAGTTGACAGTGTGATAATTGGTTTCATGTTGCATATGTTGTCTAGCCTGTATTTCTTCTATTTTGATTAAATTGCACCTGCTGAGTTTATACGTTATACATGTGCATATGGCATGGCTTTCTGTGTCTAAAATACACTTCATCTATCTATCATACCATGTTCTTACATCAAAGTACTGCTGCTGTGTATCCCGCATCAGTCACTCATTATTGGACGCTTTTAACATGGCAGTTTGATAGTGGTTGCATCTTGCATTGATTTCTACGTTATACTGCTTCTAATTTTTCGAATTGCCACTTATGACAAGACACTTTTAACTTGGCAGAGTAATATTGGTTGCATCTTTCATATGGTGTCTAGCTTGCATTACTTCTATTTTCTCTTGAAAATCCTTCTGCTTAGTTCACACATCGTAGCTGTGAATATGTCATGCCGTCCTGTTTTTCTTACATATTCCATCCTCATACGGTTGTCTTACATCAAAGTATTGCTTGTCTGTATCATGCATCAATGAGTTCTGAAGAGCGATTTTATTCTTTTGTGTTGTGGTACGGCTTGACATGGCAAAGTCAAAAAAGAGCAAGGAAAATAATATAGTAGGGAGTGGTGTTACTCGTCGGGTGAAATGGAAAAGGATCTTCCGTCGAGATTCTGCTGGTACTTATAGTGCAGTAGAAGGTCCAAGTCCACCGGCTAAATCTACAAACACAGTATCACTTGCTCCACCAGCTGCAGCATCCGCTTCAACTGTACCAGCATCTCAATGAGTTACTCGTTCGTTTGCTCCGGAACTGGCCAGTTCCCAAGCTGCCTTCACACCTAACACTACTTGCGAAGCACTGCTGACACAACAGGACTTGGCAAGATCAGATGAACCTCATGAGCATCAACACCAAGACGGTACCTGACCGAGTCAAGTTGCAGTTGCATGCTCCTTTATATGTACTCTCACAGTTTGATGTACACTAACACTTTCTATATTCATTGTTGAACTAGCACCATGGCGCAAGTGGAAACAGACATCAGGGATAGTGCTTGACAGATTAACAAAATCTAATAGAGGAAGAATGGAGATCCATTTTGAGGTAGGTTTAAAAAGGCCACGTGATGCTACAGAGTCAGCCAAGTTAGTATCAGAGGCAGCCGTTGCCGTTAGGTGTCATGCATGTATCCTCCCAACATGGATCCAGTACAGGAATGAGAAAGACAATACCCAATTTAACACCTTCCTTGACCATTTATCCGTAAGTAATGTTATTCATCGCAATTAGTAATATTGTCTTGCTCTGTCCCATACTTTCTAGCTTCCTCCTAATAAGACTCACATTCTTTTTTCAACAGATGAGGTTCAAGTTGGATCTGAAAGATGATGCAACTAAACAAGCATGCACTCATGTTTTTTCAGTCTGCTCTGCGACAGTATCGGTACCACCTTAGAAAATCTCACTTTGAAGGCAAGGCTAACAATGAAATCCCCAAACATCTCCAGTGGAATATATTACAGATGAAGACTGGACAGCCCTCGTTAAACACTGGTCTGATCCAAAGTATCTGTTGGGGAATGTAGTAATTTCAAAAAATTTCCTACGAACACGCAAGATCATGGTGATGCATAGCAACGAGAGGGGAGAGTGTTGTCCACGTACCCTCGTAGACCGAAAGCGGAAGCGTTAACACAACGCGGTTGATGTAGTCGTACGTCTTCACAATCCGACCGATCAAGTACCGAATGCACGGCACCTCCGAGTCCAGCACACGTTCAGCTCGATGACGTCCCTCGAACTCCGATCCAGCCGAGTGTTGAGGGAGAGTTTCGTCAGCACGACGGCGTGGTGACGATGATGATGTTCTACGGACGCAGGGTTTCGCCTAAGCTCCGCTATGATATTATCGAGGTGTAATATGGTGGGGGGGGGGCACCGCACACGGCTAAAAGATCATTGATCAATTGTGTGTAGAGAGGTGCCGGCCTGCCCCCGTATATAAAGGAGCAAGGGGGAGGCCGCCGGCCAAGGGAGGAGAGGCGCGCCAGGAGGAGTCCTACTCCTACCGGGAGTAGGACTCCCCCCTTTCCATGTTGGACTAGGAGAGGAAGGGGGAAAAGGTGGAGGGGAGGAAGGAAGGGGGGGCGCCGCCCCCCTCTCCTTGTCCTATTCGGACTGGGGGGCACGCGGCCCTGCCCTGGCCTCCTCTCCTCTCTTCCACCTAGGCCCAATAAGGCCCATTAAGTTACCGGGGGGGGGGGGGGGTTCCGGTAACCTCCCGGTACTCCGGAAAAATCCCGATTTCACCCGGAACACTCCCGATGTCCAGACATAGGCTTCCAATATATCAATCTTTATGTCTCGACCATTTCGAGACTCCTCCATATGTCCGTGATCACATCCGGGACTCCGAACAACCTTCGGTACATCAAAACATATAAACTCATAATATAACTGTCATCGTAACGTTAAGCATGCGGACCCTACGGGTTCGAGAACTATGTAGACATGACCGAGACACCTCTCCGGTCAATAACCAATAGCGGAACCTGGATGCTCATATTGGTTCCTACATATTCTACGAAGATCTTTATCGGTCAGACCGCATAACAACATACGTTGTTCCCTTTATCATCGGTATGTTACTTGCCCGAGATTCGATCGTCAGTATCTCGATACCTAGTTCAATCTCGTTACCGGCAAGTCTCTTTACTCGTTCCGTAATACATCATCCCACAACTAACTCATTAGTCACAATGCTTGCAAGGCTTATAGTGATGTGTATTACTGAGTGGGCCCAGAGATACCTCTCCGACAATCGGAGTGACCAATCCTAATCTCGAAATACGCCAACCCAACAAGTACCTTTGGAGACACCTGTAGAGCACCTTTATAATCACCCAGTTATGTTGTGACGTTTGGTAGCTCACAAAGTGTTCCTCCGGTAAACGGGAGTTGCATAATCTCATAGTCATAGGAACATGTATAAGTCATGAAGAAAGCAATAGCAACATACTAAACGATCGAGTGTTAAGCTAATGGAATGGGTCAAGTCAATCACATCATTCTCCTAATGATGTGATCCCGTTAATCAAATGACAACTCATGTCTATGGCTAGGAAACATAACCATCTTTGATCAACGAGCTAGTCAAGTAGAGGCATACTAGTGACACTCTGTTTGTCTATGTATTCACACATGTATTATGTTTCCGGTTAATACAATTCTAGCATGAATAATAAACATTTATCATGATATAAGGAAATAAATAATAACTTTATTATTGCCTCTAGGGCATATTTCCTTCAGTATCAGGGAGGCTATATGTATTTGATCAGACCACATATTGAACTTGTATTTATGTATGTGCCTTACAAGTGTATCTTCTTCTAGGCTAACTATTCGAAGAACAAAACCAACCGTTCTAAAGTGAAATTCTAACAGACAACAGGATCTCGTAGCTATATTGCACACTGCGAGGCTCTTGTAAATAGCTGCTACTTCCTTCTTTTTTTGTGCCATATTATCGTATCTATATTGACTTGTTCCAAATACAGAGGAAAGCCCGTGCGGACCAAAAAGAACCTGAACCGAATGCAGTGCAAATCTTCACGGATTGCCACACCGGCAAGATGAAGGGCATGAGCACACCAGTTCAAGCCGCTGTTGTAAGTCCTTACTCCTCCTGCCTTTGAACTGATTGGTACTGTGATGTGTTCATTTAACTACTTGGTTTGCAGCCAATGTCAGTTACTCTGTTCACTTTTATACACAGCTGTCTTAACGTATCATTTCACCTTACATGGTTTGAAAGAGATGAAAGATATTCTTTTGGTCTTGATCTGCAATCTAGTTGTTATGTTCACGTGCGGACACAATGATAAAATAGCCTATTTGTTTTATATCTGTTTGCCCATGATATGAATGATGTCATACTATGTTCATCCTACTTTAAACCATGTCTCTTTATCCTTAGATGTCAATGAATGTGAGGAAATAGACAATACAGTAGGCATGCTACATGGACATATGTTCTGAAAGTGATTTTATTATGTAGTTGGCACTACAATACATGCTAATGTATTATAGTAGTTCACCAAAATAAGTTATGTATAAACGTGTAACCTACTTTGTTTGTTTTTGTCTCATTAGTAACTTATCTGGTACACTAATCTACAAGTTCAAACTTTCAGGAAGCTATGGAACAAATGATTGAACAACCACAACCACATGAAGGTGACGAGGCTACCACAGGCACAATGTCACCTCTTGCTGCAGTGCGTCAGTATCTCTCCACTAACAGTGCAAAAAGCACCTTCCTGCGTAATTCTGGGTTGGTTGTCAAGGTAACCTCGTCCAAATCGCCTATTGAACAAAATCTTCCTGCTAGATAGAGTGATATATCTGTGCTCCAGACACAACTCCAATCCCTAATGGACGTCGTTTCGGAAACAAGAATAGTGGTTGACAAATGTCATCAAGATATGAATGGTTTTGAAACCAGACTAGACATTCGCTTCGTTGTTCAAGAGCAATGGCGAAAAAAGGTGAAGATCGTGCTGCTCCATCAGATTCTACAGCCTGAAACATTAGCACTCAGGTCAAATGATCTATGCTTCTATACATCTGATGGTGCTTTTATCTGCAAGGACTGTAAACTTTATGCCAACAGGCCTTTTGTTGTATGGTTGGAATTTATTTTATTGTGATACATCATTTATGATGCTGCCATAGGCTGCAGTAATTACCACGCTATTTTTGTATAGTGTAGGTTTATCTTAGTAATGTATTCGGCCGAAAGCTTCGTAGGAGCCCAACATGCCAACATTCGTCGGGCCCATTCCAATTGGGCTAAAAACGATTACGGGACGAAATTGGCATGTAGCCCACTAAAAATATCTGGGCCTAAATCAGCATAAGCTTTCATATTTTTCTGGTAGGCCTGTGCCCATAGAGGGCCTTTAACAGGCCTAAACATAATTTGGACCCTCAGTAAAAATAGGCCGTTTACATGTGTAAATATCTCGAGCCCATAAAAAACATGGGCCTTTAATAGACCGAAAGTGAGATTAGGCCCTGATTGTGCCAAATAACCCACTGGTCTTAGCAGGCCGAAATGGTGGCCCATTTACGATGCGGATCTTTGACAGGCCGAAATTCGGACAGGCCGTAAATGCGCCGACCTAATACACGGGCCTTTAACAGGCCGGAACTTCGGTCGGGCTAGATTATCGTCATTTTTATATGGGCCGTTAATGGGCGTGATATGACGTTGGGCCACATATGGCCCATGGTTTTCGTTCGGCGTTAACAAGCCGAAAATGACAACAGGCCGAAAGTGGCCCAAATCTATAGTGGGCCTCTAACAGGCCGAATGTCAGACATGGCCGAATATGACCCAAATCCTTCACGGTCGTTTATGGGCCGAAAGTTTTGATGGCCTGTAAATGGGCCCAAATGAAGCAGGACCTTTAACAGGCCGGAAATACACCGGGCCGTAATTCAGCCCAAATACTTAGCGGACTGTAAACGGGCTAGAAGTGACCATGGGCCGCGATGATGACAAGTTTAGGACAGACCGTTGATGGGCCGATTTGACACTAGCCGTACGGGCCTCAACAGATAATGTTGGGCCTTTAGCTGGGCCGGCCCATTATGGTCTCCAAAATCTTGTGGGCCTTTAGCTCGATGGGCCCATTGTGGTCTGCTAAATCTTGTGGGCCTTTAGCTGGGCCGGCCCATTATGGTCTGCAAAATCTTGTGGGCCTTTAGCTGGGCCGACCCATTATGGTCCGCTATATGGGCCTTTAGTTGGGCCAGCCCATTTAAACTTTATGGGCCACTTTTGTGCCCGTCCACGTGTCAACATATCATAGGCCCATCTCGACCATTGGATGAGTGACACCTGTGCCAACGCGGAGCTGACGCGTGGAACCGTCGGCCAATGAGAATTTTACACGTGGAAAATCGGCATTGGTCATGGCTGTTAGCGGGTTATCGGATCCAAAACCAGACCCGATAGCGTAACGGCGGTTAACAGCGTCCCATTACGGTGGATGCCACGTGTCGGTCACCCTTGACGAAAGCACTTCTATGACACGCGATTTATCGTCATGGAAGTGGACACTTCCGTGATGATAATTTTGGTAATGTCATGGAACACTTCTACGACAGCACATATATGACTATCTTGATTCTGTCATAAAATCGTCATGGATGTACAAGCATGACAAAAAAACGCGACTGATAGAGGCAAAGGTGTCCCGTCTTTCGATGAGATGATGGATGTCGCTTTGATGGAAGTCGACTTTGACGATCCGACTACGAACGTGCGAGGACGTCGCGCCTTAGCAATCGCTAAACCAACTCCGAGAGGTTATTGACCACGCCGGAGCACGATCAACCTGACCACGAGGGTCTGTTTCCTGCGAGCAAACGAAGAACAAGCAAGAAACTGAGATTGCAATCTGGATATTGCGAATATAAGATGAAAGCTTTATTGATCAAGGTGGGGTTCTGTGACGCCTTTGTCTGGTCGTTGAACACAAACGAAGTACGCGAAGTTGCAGCTATGGCGAACTTTTAATCTAAACAAAACCCAAAGTCTAAACGACGCCTAAGGGCTGTATATATGGAGGAAGAGGGGGGAATTTCGTGGCCCTTGGGGAAGGGGTCCTAAACCAACCCTATCTCTTGTTTCCCCACACATACGGACTCTGAAAATAGCCTATACTCAAGTATTTCAAAATTACATGGGCCTGGCCCAATAATAAGGTGACGCAGCACCTAGAATAGCCTCTGGATGAAAGTTATGAAGTAGCATCTTGTATATTTCGTCCAAGGCTTCATGCACGCATTATGGTGGCTTCAACGTCCTGAAATCATCACTTGTAACTCTGTTCTTGTCCCCCATGCGCATGCCATCATCTCCATGCTTGTTCTTGCTCCAATGTTCATCCTTCTCAAAGCTAGGCCCTTCATTTGTAAGCAAAACAAATGTATCCAATTTAGGCAGCATCATATTCTCATGAACATTAGAATCATTACCAAGAAACGAAACTACCTGGTAATTTAATTGGCGTGCGCGAGCTCTAGTAATTGGTCCAGTATGTATAGCAGCAGGGGCTGTGGGTGTAACAATGGTATTGATGTCCTCATCATCCTCCCCTTCTTGAAATGAAGTCGTCCTCGACGGAAGCTCATCTCCCTCACCCAAATAAGGCTTCAAATCTGCAATGTTAAAAGTGGGACTAACCCCAAAATCTGCAGGTAGCTCAAGTTTATATGTATTATCATTTATTTTCTCTAACACCTTAAAAGGACCATCAACACGTGGCATTAGCTTTGATTTGCGCAAATCAGGAAATCTATCCTTACGCAAATGTAACCAAACAAGATCTCCAGGTGCAAACACACAATGTCTTCTACCCTTTATCTCCAGCAAGTTTATATTTAGCATTCATACGCTCAATTCAGCATGTTGTTTAGCATCAAAATTAACCTTCTCCGAAGATGGAAGAGGCAACAAATCAATAGGTGCACGAGGTAGGAAACCATACACAATTTCAAAAGGGCACATCTTAGTAGTAGAATGCAATGAACGATTATAAGCAAACTCAATATCAGGCAAGCATTCTTCCCACATTTTCTTATTATTCTTCAAAACAGCCCTAAGCATAGTAGACAATGTTCTATTGACTACTTCAGTTTATCCATTAGTTTGGGGGTGACAAGTAGTACTAAAATGAAGTTTAGTCCCCAACTTAGCCCATAAACATCTCCAAAAGTGGCTAAGAAATTTAGTATCACGATCTGAAACAATAGTATTTGGCACACCATGCAAACGAATAATTTCACGGAAGAACAAATCAGCAACATTAACAGCATCATCGCTTTTATGACATGGTATAAAGTGTGCCATTTTTGAGAATCTATCCACGACAACAAATATGCTATCCCTCCCCTTCTTTGTTCGAGGTAAACCTAAAACAAAGTCCATAGATATGTCCTCCCAAGGAACACTAGGTACAGGCAAAGGCATATATAAACCATGAGGATTGATTCGTGACTTAGCTTTTTGACATGTAGTGCAGCGAGCAACAAAACGCTCAACATCCCGTCTCATCTTTGGCCAAAAGAAATGTGTAGCAAGTACGTCCTCCGTCTTCTTCACGCCAAAGTGTCCCATTAATCCTCCTCCATGCGACTCCTGCAACAACAAAAGACGAAGAGAGCTAGCTGGAATGCATAGCTTGTTAGCACGGAACACAAATCCATCATTAACGACAAACTTATTCCAGGTTCTTCCTTCTTTACAATTCTGCAAAACATCTTTAAAATCAGCATCATGCACATATTGATCTTTGATGGTCTCCAAACCAAATATTTTGAAGTCAAGTTGTGAAAGCATAGTATAGCGATGAGACAATGCATCAGCAATAACATTTTCTTTACCCTTCTTGTGTTTAATGACATAAGGGAAAGTTTCAATGAATTCAACCCATTTAGCATGTCTACGATTCAGTTTAGCTTGACTTTTAATATGTTTCAAAGATTCATGATCAGAATGTATAACAAATTCTTTGGGCCATAAATAATGTTGCCATGTTTCTAAAGTCCGAACAAGAGCATATAGTTCTTTATCATAAGTAGAATAATTCAGACTAGGCCCACTCAATTTTTCAGAAAAGTATGCAACAGGTTTACCATCTTGTAATAACACACCTCCTAATCCAATTCCACTAGCATCACATTCAAGCTCAAATGTCTTATTAAAATCAGGAAGTTGGAGTAAAGGAGCATGTGTCAACTTATCTTTCAATACCGTGAAGGCTTCTTCCTGTGCGGTACCCCAAACAAAAGGCACATCCTTCTTTGTAAGCTCATTGAGAGGTGCAGCAATGGTGCTAAAATCTCTCACAAAACGCCTATAAAAACCAGCGAGTCCAAGAAAACTCCGCACTTGTGTGACCGTTTTGGGCTGCGGCGAACTCTCAATAGCTTCAATCTTGGCTTTATCAACTTCAGTTCCCTGTGGAGTAACAACATAGCCAAGAAAAGATACTCGGTCGGTGCAAAAGGTGCACTTCCCAAGGTTACCAAACAAACGTGCATCACGTAGAGCAATAAAAACAGCACGTAAATGTTCCAAATGTTCTTCCAAAGATTTGCTATAAATCAGTATATCATCAAAATAGACTACCACAAATCGTCCAATGAAAGCACGTAAAACTTCGTTCATTAGTCTCATGAAAGTACTAGGTGCATTAGTTAACCCAAAAGGCATGACTAACCACTCATATAAACCAAACTTAGTTTTAAATGCAGTTTTCCATTCATCTCCCAATTTCATACGAATTTGGCGGTATCCACTACGCAAATCAACTTTGGACAATATTGTAGAGCCACTCAATTCATCAAGCATATCATCTAGCCTAGGAATAGGATGACGATAACGAATAGTAATATTATTAATGCCTCTACAATCAACACACATACGCGACGTACCATCCTTTTTAGGCACTAGTATAATAGGAATACCACAAGGACTAAGAGATTCGCGTATATAACGTTTGTTGAGCAGCTCCTGTACTTGACGCATAATCTCCGTCGTCTCCTCTGGATTGGTACGGTACGGTGCACGGTTGGGTAGCGATGCACCGGGAATTAAGTCAATTTGATGCTCAATCCCTCAAATAGGTGGTAATCCCGGTGGCACGTCTTGTGGGAAGACGTCAGCGAACTCCTGCAAAATGTTAGTGACAGCAGGGGGCAAAGAGGAAGGCACGTCCTCGAATGAAAATAATGCCTCTTTGCACACAAAAGCATAGCAAACGGATTTGCCGAAATCTAGCTCATCAATATCAGATTTTGTGGCAAGTAAACATGCACTTTTCAATTTAATTTCAGAAACAACACTAGATGGTTTATTATTAGGTTTCATTTGTTGCTCAAATTCTTTTGCCACAATTTGATTTTCACTCTTATTCTTCTTTTGTTTTGCTTTATTAGCTCTATTAATGTCATCTTTCAAAATGGAATCAGGAGTCATAGGAAGCAAAGTAATATTTTTATCCTTATGAACAAGAGTATACTGATTGTTTCTACCATGGTGTACAGAATTTTTATCAAATTGCCATGGTCTACCAAGTAATAAGGAACATGCTTGCATGGGTACCACATCACAATCAACATAATCAGCATATGTAGAGATACTAAAATGCACACGAACAGTACGTGTTACCTTAACCTTGCCGCTGTTGTTGAACCATTGGATGTAGTAAGGATGTGGATGTGGTCTTGTGGTGAGAGATAGCTTCTCCACCATCTCCATGCTAGCCAAGTTGTTACAGCTCCCTCCATCTATGATGACGCGAACAGAACGTTCCTTCACAACTCCCTTTGTATGGAACAAATTATGCCTCTGATTTTGCTCTGCTTGTGTGACCTGCACACTCAAAACACGTTGAGCAACTAAACATTCATACCTGTCAGTGTCTTCAGGAGCCATGTATTGCGTCTCATTTTCAGAATCATCTCCACCATGTTCTTCACGTGTAATATGAGCCAAAGTCTCCTCATCATAGTCACTAGCGGACTCATACCCACCATCCTCAGTAGCAATCATTACACGCTGAGATTTGCATTCTCTCGCATAATGTCCTCTTCCCTTACAACGACGACAAATAATATCACTTGTGTGCCCTGTCGATGCCATGGAAGAAGAAGAGCTCTGTGCAGGCCCGGCAGGTGCGCTCTTGGCAGATAGTGGTGGTTGTGCCTGCTTTCTTGTATCACGGCTGGAGGTGGAACCTGATGGAGGTGCTGGTGAAGTGGAAGTAGAAGATGCACGCGGTGTCCATGATGAAGGTCGACCTGCAGAAAAGTTAGTTCGCGCCAATGGCTGTCGATCCTGCACTTCATCTTCAGCTTTACAAGCAAGATGGAATAAACGAGTGATATTATTATAATCCTTATACTCTAGAATGGTCTGAATCTCTTTATTTAATCCACCCATAAAACGTGCAAGCATAGCTTCATTCTCCTCAACAATACCACATCTAATCATGCCAGTTTGTAATTCCTGATAATATTCTTCTACAGAATTTTTCCCTTGTCTTAAGCGCTGCAATTTTTGAAGTAATTCACGTTGATAATATGGTGGAACCCAACGAGTACGCATAGCAGTTTTCAAAGCAGCCCAAGTAGCTGGAACATGATATAATCTACAATGTTCAGACCACCAAACACATGCAAAGCTAGTGAAAGCACAAACAGCAGCAGGAACACGTCTCTCCTCAGGATATTGTAAACATGTAAATCGTTGTTCAGTTTCTAACTCCCAAGTAAGATATATATTAGGAACATATCTACCCTCAAATGGTGGAATATTCAATTTCAGTTTAGGGAGATGGTCATGATTTCGTACCTGAGGTGGTGGTGCCGGCCTACCGTTGCGAATATATACCTGAGGTCGACCTGCTGGTGGTGGTGCTGGTGGCTGCATGTAGTTCTGATTTTGATCAACCTCATCCTCATAATCGCCCGCATAATCGTCATCCTCCTCAGCCGCCGCAGTAGCAGGAGCCAAAGAAGCATCAACAGTAGGTGCAGCGGCACCCGAATTTTGACCAGTCTCAATTGGAACGCGCTGTGCTCGTCCCACTTGATTTGGAAGGCGGCGTTGGAGATGTGGTTTTTGTTGTTGTAGAGGTGCGACATGTGCAGCCGGTGGTGGTTGGGGAAGACGCTTGAGTAATTCAGTAAACTTGTTATCCAGCTTTGTCTCGAACGACTTCTCCACGGCATCTATCTTCTCCATAGCCTCTTCAAATCTGTTTAGCACATCTCCCACCTGGCCACTCATCATTTGGTGAAATTTATCATGCAACTCCTTGTTCGTCATGTTCTCCCAATCAGTCTCATCGGCTTGTGATCCTGCCATAGTTAGCAGCAATAGAAACACAAAAGAATATGATCCTGCAGACTACTAGGAAGTGGTGGTGATGGTGGTGTGTCACAAAACCTTCAAGCGAATCTCAAATTCTTACCAGTTCTTACCCAGCAGCAGGTGGTGATCGGCAACCGTTGTAGTCAAAACTCTCAAAGCTTGGATAGAGCGATTACCATGGAGAGTCAAACGCACGATGTAGATGTATGTGGAGCTGGGAAGGCTCATAATATGGTAGCAAAAATGGTCTGCAATAATCAATTCAGAGATGCAAAGTTGAAGAAACGCTCAAAGACGGTACTGTGCTGGTCCTAGGCTAGGCCGAGCTAGAGACGCGATCCTAGAACACTAACAAAATCACGGCGCTGCACGTAAACAAGGGAAAGGCACACTCTGGAATTTTTTTTGCTCTTTTTTTTGGCGTTCCTTTTTTTTGCAAAAAATCACTATAATGGCGAGTGTCTCAAAACTCTTCCCAGGTCAAACTGACAGGATGGGCACAAATTTTTTTTCTTTTCGGAATTCAGGGCAGCGACGACGAAAAAGTGTGACAAAAAATCACTATGATGGCGAGTGTCTCAAAACACTCCCCTGGACCTAAAAATAGGATAGGGAAAAATATTTTTGGTTGCCGAAATTTTGGCCTAA
This sequence comes from Aegilops tauschii subsp. strangulata, assembly GCF_002575655.3. Classification (NCBI taxonomy): domain Eukaryota; kingdom Viridiplantae; phylum Streptophyta; class Magnoliopsida; order Poales; family Poaceae; genus Aegilops; species Aegilops tauschii. Next base: position 247,806,798 of record NC_053037.3, on the reverse strand, counting down.
AAACTACCCGGGGGTCTCCAGACTTTTTTTTCCCGAGACCTACTCAGGCAAGGAAACACGAAACGGAAAATAGATGGATCTCTAAAACAAACCGAATATGAAAAGAACTCGGATTGGTGGTGGATATATGGTGGTAGGATATGGCAGCGGTGGTGGTATATGGTAGCGGTGGTGGTATATGGATACGGATTCAGAGCGGTGGCGGATAAGCAATAGTGGTAGATGGCAAGGCGATGATGATGGTGCGGCGGCGGCGTGACAACTTATGACTAGAACTCGAAACTCTAAAAGACTAGACTCTAAGACCAGCAACTTGACATGACGATGCAACCGCAAATTCAACAAAGCAAAAACCCTAAAAAGATTATGCAAAGGCTCAGATTGGTTCGGATATACTGAACTAACCCTAATTTTTTTGTGGCTTTTTCGTGGACTGTAGGTATGAAGAACAGACTCGATCTAAACTACGAAAAACTGTAAAATCTCACCGAGCAACCTGGAAATCTGATACCACTTGATAGAGGCAAAGGTGTCCCGTCTTTCAATGACATGATGGATATCGCTTTGATGGAAGTCGACTTTGACGATCCGACTACGAACGTGCGAGGACGTCGCGCCTTAGCAATCGCTAAACCAACTCCGGAGATTATTGACCACGCCGGAGCACGATCAACCTGACCACGAGGGTCTGTTTCCTGCGAGCAAACGAAGAACAAGCAAGAAACTGAGATTGCAATATGGATATTGCGAATATAAGATGAAAGCTTTATTGATCAAGGTGGGGTTCTGTGACGCCTTTGTCTGGTCGTTGAACACAAATGAAGTACGCGAAGTTGCAGCTATGGCGAACTTTTAATCTAAACAAAACCCAAAGTCTAAATGACGCCCTAAGGGCTGTATATATGGAGGAAGAGGGGGAATTTCGTGGCCCTTGGGGAAGGGGTCCGAAACCAACCCTATCTCTTGTTTCCCCACACATACGGACTCTAAAAATAGCCTATACTCAAGTATTTCGAAATTACATGGGCCTGGCCCAATAATAAGGTGACGCAGCACCTAGAATAGCCTCTGGACGAAAGTTATGAAGTAGCATCTTGTATATTTCGTCCAAGGCTTCATGCACGCATTATGGTGGCTTCAACGTCCTGAAATCATCACTTGTAACTCCGTTCTTGTCCCCCATGTGCATGCCATCATCTCCATGCTTGTTCTTGCTCCAATGTTCATCCTTCTCAAAGCTAGGCCCTTCATTTGTAAGCAAAACAAATGTATCCAATTTAGGCAGCATCACATTCTCATGAACATTAGAATCATTACCAAGAAACGAAAGTACCTGGTAATTTAATTGGCGTGCGCGAGCTCTAGTAATTGGTCCAGTATGTATAGCAGCAGGAGCTGTGGGTGTAACAATGGTATTGATGTCCTCATCAGCGACCTACTGTGACAAACACGTATCATCACGGAAGTGTATTTTTTTGTAGTGCATATGCATGAAACTACTAGTGAGTATGGGAGCACATGATATTTCCCCGTTCGGAGCGATCCCAAGTTGGCTTCTCACCTTCTTGGCCCAACAAAAACCCCTCCCCCTCCCGCGCGCTTCCCACCCAGCGCCAGCTGAGCCCGCTGCTCCACATTAATGGCAAGTCAGGGCGACGTGACCTCTCACTACTTCCGCCATTGAAGCGGCGCGCCGACCGAGGGCACCGCCCGCTGCACGCCCGACATTTCAGACTACACAGTGGAGAGTAAGTTTAGAGCAAGTACTACAATTAGATGACATAAGCTGGCTATAAGGATTTAAATATAGTATTTGTGCTTAGTTGAAGGAGAGAGAAGAGGAGAGAGAAGAGAAGCGGGTTGTAAACTTATAGCCGGTTGTAGCAGCAGCCCCAACATACTTTGTGAGACAAAAGGTGGGGCCATTATTAATGATATAGTATTATACTAAAGGGACTAACTATTGTACTAGCAGGCTATTAGGTTGGTTCTAGATGATGTGTCAACTTCATATAGCCGGATGTTGGCTATACTATTAACCATGCTCTAAGTGTGGTGTGAGTGGGACTAAAGTTTAGTCCCATATTGCTAGGTGGGTGTTAGTTGTACCACTTTATAATGTGATCTATTCTAGCATTTGCATGAGCATGATAATAGGAAACCTACACGCGCGCTCTTCGGAAATGAGCATGTCTAAGGACAAAAGCGATCCACGTGGTCTATATTTTTGTTGGTCGGAAAATTTATTTTAAGTCATTAATTAATAATTAACGGATGCCTTAATTACTCATTTTTTTGAGACAAACCTTAGTGGGGCTATTATTGACTTGGACGTGGGGTTTGGGGGCCAAAGGCCTACTATTATACTTGGTCTTACTCGCACGACCGACCTGACATGCTCTACCCTAGCCGCCGCTGTATCATATGGTTTCGCACCGTTCCAGATCTTAGCGCCGCCATGCAATTCTTCTCCAGCTCTCCTTCCGGCGTGCACCGCAAGAAGGGACAGCAGTCCTCCGAACCCCGCCTTTCATGATCCTGTATGGGAGAGGGGCGATCAAGTTTTTGGGGAGCACACTCCTGTGACTGCTGCCAGCAACGACTTCTTCAACGACAACCTTCTTCCCCGACCTCCGTGACCTCTTCTCAATGACATGAGTGACAACCTCAACCATAGTGGTTCTGCTCCCGCTGTACAGTATGTGATTTTGTCCTCCTGGTTTAGTCCGCATCATTACTTTGATCTTTGCAATTGTCGTCATGATCTATTTACTGCTGATTCGGACTAAATCTGATAGTAAATTGCTCATATATTGAACAATCCAATCCAAAAACATGATTATAGGCAATTTACTCCGAGTGGTTTTGCTGCGCTTTTGAAGCCGCCTACTTTTCAGGGGGTGCAATATAAAAGGTGGCGCACAAGAGCAGTATATTGGTTTCAGATCATGTACTGCTATGACGCCACTAAGGGTAAGCCTGATGGCGATCTTGATCCTACACAGCAGGAAGCTTTTGAGAACATGGATACCCTCTTCAAAGCCGCCCTGCTGAGTGTTCTTGACGATTCCATTATGGATTCATATATGGCGTTTGACAGCGGCAAAGACATGTGGGCTGCGCTCGAGGCCACGTTTGGGGCCTCGGGTGCTGGCAACGAGTTGTACGTCATGGAGCAATTCTGTGACTACAAGATGACTGATGAGCGCTCTGTTGTTCAGCAGACTCATGAGATACAGTCACTCTCTAAGGAACTTGAGTACTTTAAGTGTGTGTTGCTGGGACCATCATTGCCAAGCTTCCACCTTCATGGAACGATTTTGCTACTTCTCTGAAAAACAAGAGACATGAGTTTTCTGTTTTGGATCTCATTAGCACTCTTGATTTTGAAGAGAAGGCGAGAGCAAAAGACACACGTGCTCGGGTCGCTGAGGGAGCTTCTAGTGCCCACATGGTACACGAGAAGAACTTCCAGCCCAATCAGCCCCAAAACAACAAGAACAAATCTCAGGGGAAAGGCAAGTTTGATGCAAAGAATAAGCTGTCACATTCTACCAACTTCAAGAAGAATTCTCATAACGGGAAGGGATACAAACCTCAATTTTTGTAGCACCGCACAAAATTTATATGACTGCAGCTACCTGCTGTCAACTAACCTCATGGTGCTCCAGGTATTCCTACATTCGTAACTAGGTATAATGACAACCGCAAGATGAAATAACCTTATTCGTACATTGACTTGCTGATTGCAGTGCGGAACGATCCTATCATGTGTGGAGGAGCAAAAAAGAAGTGCAACCGAAGGTGGAAATCAACCAAGGACTTATGAAATTATATATAATCTTCCTGAGGCAGGTCAGTATCCCCTTCGTCCAGAAGATCATGTTTTGTCATGTCGATCTATTGATATGTGCTACTGTTTTGCAACACCGTTTAAGTATAGCTATTGTTTTCCTATCTTTTCAGATTCAGCACAATGAAGATGATTTCAGGGGAACTGCACAATATGAACTCATGTTGAGTCATCTCTATTGCCTCATGTGTTTGCTGCAAATGTGTCAGCATCAATTGCAAGATGAGGCAGCTAGCTAGCTGTGGAGTTGCCAACATGCTCAAAGTGCTCGCAACATTTTGAAGAAACAAGCATGCCCAGGAAATTAATGCGTGCGCAGGGAGGCCCTTTGCTCAGAGAAATATCGACCGATTTTCTTTATTTCCACACCTTCTCACAGCTTTGTATTGGTTATAGTATGGTGAATCATTGAGATGCATAAACATGCTGAACTTTTGTTCTTTTGAATGTTAGTATGCATACCGTATCTTCTGAAGCTTAGTTTAATGTGAGTGTCTGCATCCAGTACCGCATCCTCTAATTTGGTGGATGCCAAGTTGAAAAAGGTTACCAATGAGTAGCCATAAGCTGGAGGCATCTCTTTTTTTCTTTTGAATTGGCAATAAGATGGAGAGTGTCTCGGGCTGCCTCTAGCACAAGGCCCTCCAGTGCGAAAACGGGCAGCTGACTGGGCTGATACAAAAGCATATCCATCTTAAAGCCCATTTGTTTTTGTTTTTTGCGAGGAGAAGCCCATATTTCTTGAAGAGGGGGCGATCCCAGAAAAACCCTCCTTCCTCCTCGCTTCCACTTATACTCCCTCCGTCCGGCTTTATTAGGCCCATGAGCCAATTGCTAAGACCAAGAAGATGCACACAGAGAAAATAAATCTCCTTAATTTACTCCATAACAACCCTATTAAATAGGCCTAGTAACAAACCAAGCGCATGCAGTGGCTGGCGGGCACATGCATCCTGCATGCATGGCCAGTCAGCCAAGTCCATGCGCCAGCTCCAATGCAGCAATGCAAAAGAAGAGAGCGATTCTTGGGAAAAAGCAAGTAGTTAGTGCAGCGGGCCTTATAAACACGAACACCTCGCTCTCCCGCTTCCGTCTCCCCCCAATTCCCCCCACTCCCCAATCTTCCTCACTCGTCCAGAAAACCCCCACTCACCTTCTTCCTCACTCGTACAGAAAATGCCTGCTCCTCTTCTTCCACTCCTACAGAAATCCCCAGCCCTCCTTCTTCCCCACTCGCACTAGCACTAGGCTCGTCTCTGGCTACTCTGCTCAAACCCGTGACCTAGGCGCGACGCCCACAAGGAAAATGGAGTCGGCTGGCCCCAGCGCCAAGAAGATGAGGCTCCCGCCAGCAGCGACGCCGGTTGTAGATCTCGCACCTGGTAGCGCGGGGAGAAGCGGCGAGCCCCCCCACCCGGATATGAGGAACCGGTAGAATCTCCGGTGGACCGCATCAGCGAGACGTCATCCTTGAGGAGATCATCTCGCTTCTCCCCACCAAGGATTGCTGCCGCACACAAGTCCTCTCAACTCGGTGGCACCCTCTATGGCGCACCGCGCCCCTCAGATATCTGTCCTTCCTGAATTTGATCTCCTCCGAGCCATCATCTCCTCTCACCAGCAAGGCCCCGTTCAATGCCTCTGCATCCTGACACGTTACCTTCTGTCCATACCCGGCACGGTGGACGCTTGGCTGACATCCCCTGAATTCGGAAAACTCCAGCAGTTTGAGTTGTACCATTACCACAAAAGTTTCATACCACGAACACACCAAGAATTCGTGCCCACACCACCGTTGTCCATCTCGAGGTTTTCCTCCCCTCTCCACACCGCCACCTTCACCCCGTGCCATCTACCAAACGATCGTGTACAAATGCTTCGACTCCCACTACTAAAAAAACTTTCGCTTGTGGTGGTTTATCTGTCGGAGGCCTCACTACATAGCATCATCCACTCCAGTTGCCCTGCCCTGGAGTGCTTGCTGATTGTTTTGGGAATAGAAATCCATATTAGTTGTCTCCAAATAAAGTCGCCTCACTTTAAAAGCATTGGAATTTGTTTTGAAGGACAGCAGCTCATCATCGAAGATGCCCCTTCACTTCAAAGGTTGCTCCTTGATAATTGTTATAAACCTTCACAAATAACTATCGTCTCTGCACCCAAACTGGAGACCTTGGGTGTAATTCGTGACCCGTTTAATGATCACAAGGAGTTGGTGTTTGGCTCCTCACTTTTTCAGGTACTATATATTATCATCTACACATTTGTATTCATAAGCTGCATTTTTCATTTGTGCGCATAAGTTTTATATCATCTTGGAGTACACTTTGGGTACTAATATTATGTTATATGCTCAATGAAGAGTTCGTCCATTGATAGCCTATCAATGCTGCTGGATTCTGTCAAGATCTTATATATCAGAATGTTTAGTTTTGATCTGAACATAATTATTGGCTTGCTGCGATGCTTTTGATCTCTGGAGAATTTATATATAGAGGTGATGATTTCATGCACATTGAAAGCCCGTATATATTGTACTAGAATTAACTATTCAGTTGTCGTTCTTTCGACATACTCTTTTTTCAGACCTTAACTATTTTCAATCTTCATGTCTACTTAGGCACAACCACATGGAGCAAAACATATAACCAATCGATCGCATAATAAGCATCAGGATTTTCTCAGTTCTCATGACATTCGTTTGAAGACAATAACGATGGAAGGATATGCATCCAACCAGGCAAATAGAACCTTTGTCACATTCTTCCTGTTGAATGCGAGGTTACTATTGTCCATGAGGCATAAGTTTTACCGCAAGAGATTTCTCACGGACGGACACGTTGAACAGCAAAAAAAGAAGTTTCAGGTGGACAAATGGGCTTCTAAACGTGCTCGGCTTCTATTTACAACAAGTTGTTGTCATCCTGCAATAATGTTTTTTTGCACAGGATGTTGATTTTATGGATCAGACTGATCCATTTGTTTGTGACTGTGAAAAAGAGTGGTTGGGTTAGATGTTACTGCCATGTTCAATCTGGGTTTTGTCTAAAAATTTGATGAACAATTAATCCTTGGGCTTTTTGTACCATTCGTAAGCTTGAGTTGCATGTTGTTGCCCTCGTACTCCCCTCCACCTCCCACTACACTGCGGCATCTTCCACGGCTGCTGTTCGTTCCCGTCCGAGGCCTCACCGTCGTTCTTCGCCTTGGTTCGCTCGCTGTGCCCACCTCCGTCTGGCATGTCAACATGGTCAACAACCAAGAGGAATCAGGAGATGACTGTACGTGGAGAGGCTGACAGTAGGGACCCACCAGGGTCATTGCATTTCGCAAGCAGGTGCCTTGTTATTACAAGCCAAAAAATACTTCCTCTTAATTGTTTGACAACTAGGTCCCACACCATTGTCAATGTAGTCAATAAATGAGAAAATTACACAACGAGTGGATAACACCAGGGACCCAGCAGTTGTTTTTTAGTTTCAAAGACGGAGCTCAACTGCGCGCTGTGCGGGGGCTATGGCCCGTCTAGCCCACGCTCACGCTTTTATTTAAGCACATGACGAGCCCAGATGATATATTTTTTCTTTCTGAAAATGGCTAGTCGAGTTCTTTTTTTTGGAGAATACCAAAACCGAGGCCTACTTGCTTTTCTCAGCCCTGCTGGGCTGCAAATCTTTCAAGACGAGGAGGGATGTAAGTAGTAAGAAATGGGCTATAAGTTGTAAGAAATGGGCTGTAAATTTTTAAACCAAAGCCAACCGGCAGTTGCATTAAAATATCATTTTTTCAGGATTTCTCTACTCTCCACTCTTATAAAAACCAAAGCCAACTAGCAATTACATTAAAATATCATCTTTTCTCCCACAAGATAAACTACTCATACAAATGCATATTCATGTTCCGTGCAACGAACGGGCATCTTGCTAGTTAAGATTCTAAATTTCATTCATTTTTTTGTGGAGAATTGTTTTTTGAATTTTATTTTGATATAATTTTTAAAAAATTATTTTTAACGTGACTCGAAATTTCGTGATTAAAAGAGTTCGGACGCCACCGAAATATGCAAAATTTCGTTGAATTTTTTAGCAGTGCCCAGAATATATGGTCTGTAATGCTAATAAAAAGAATATGGGCTTCAAATATCCTTAAGAATTAGCAAATGGGCTGTAAATTATTGAAAATAATGGCTAATGGGTTGTATGCTGTTTTCCATAGATTTGGAGGCTGACTTCTGGGCCTACTAGGCTTTGTCAACTTAGTCAACACAGAGCAGTGACTGTTGGATGTCCATCCAACGGCTGCCGTGCTTCTTCAATCTCAGATCTTCCTGCTCCAGCCGCCCAAACCAGCGCCGGCGGGACTGCCTGCTCCCTCCTCCGTGGTTGGCTGTGCTGCCGCCAGGCCATCCCTCTACCCACCCACACATCCTGTTATTTTCCGGCGACCTCAGCCTCACCCCGCAGCTGACCAGTCAGCGCTCATACTCCCCTCAGCGTGGACATCCGCTGCGGTGGCTTCATCGGCTCCGGGTGGTTCCCTTCCTGGGCCTCGCCCTTGTCCACCGCGTTTGTGCTCTCGGCGCGGCGAGGTCAACATGGTCAACAAACAACATCCATCAGAAGAGGCTGACAATAGGGGCCCACACAAGGAAATGCCTCATTACGCGCAAAATAATGATTCCTCCACCTGATAGCTGGGACCCACCGGAAGGGCTCTGTATTTTGCAAAAAAAATGTTCCCCCACTGTCAGCTCGGACCCACCAGCTATATCCGAACGCAAGGAAGTGCCTCCTTATTACGCACAAAAAAATGAATACTTCCCCTGCTAGCTGGGACCCACCTTGGTGGGAGGCTGACTTGTGGGCCTACTAAGTTTACGGGGACAGCGGGCTTTGTCAACTTAGTCAATATGAATGATTCTAGCTCCAGTGACCGTACAATGTCCATGCAGCGGCCGTAGTGCTTCTTCAACCTCTGGTCTTCTTGCTCCAGCCGCCCAAAGCAGCGCCGGTCGTGCCGCATGCTGCTGCCTCCCGTCGCCGGCTGTGCTGCCGCGGAGGCCTCACCGCCCCCTACTATTCCCACCGCTGGCCAGGCCCTACGGCGACGGCAGCCTCACACCACAACCGAACCAGTGAACCCTCGTACTCCTCTCCGCGCGGGCTTCCACTGCCGCGTCTTCCCCGGCTCCACATCGTCCCCTTCCTAGGCCTCGCCATCGTCCATCGCCCTGGTGCTCTCGGCGCGGCGTGGTCAACGTGGTCAAGGAATGACTTCCATCAAAAGAGTACTGTGCGTGGAGAGGCTGACAGCTGGGTCCACGTCGGCCGCAAGGAAGTGCCTCCTTATTACGCGCAAAATAAGTATTCGTCCACCTGACAACAGGGACCCACCGGATGGGCCACCGGATTTCGCAAAAAAAATGTTTCCCCCCTGACTGCTGGGACCCACCAGCTACATCTTCGCACGCAAGGAAGTGCGTCCATATTACGGGCAAAAAAAATGATTCGCCCCCCTGACAGCTTGGACCCACCAGCTACATCTTCGCATGCAAGGAAGTGTCTAACAGTCGGAACCCACCTGGTCGAAGCGTACGTTGCTTGTCATTCTGGTCGCGAATGTGTACGTACATACTGGTCGATGTAGACACGCACGTGTCATAGTAGAGGCGCGCAAGTAGCATGTACACGTACGTACAGCGGTCAGGGTGCAAGAAAGTAAATACGGCCACCTACGTACATATGGGCGGGGTCTTGAATACCTACTCGCGCATACGTACAGCCAGGGATCGTGCACATGGCTGGGTCGGAATGGGGAAACTACTTCGTCGTCGTGTTCATGGGGAGGCAACGAAATTGGTCGTGTTCATCAGGAGGTAACGAAACGCGTGGGAGCCAACTGGCTTGGACGGAACAACCGATGGAAACGAGGCCTGGTGTACCGCAGAACGGAGGAAACGGCCTTGTGTTCGACCGGCCACGATCGAAACGGGATCCTGTTCATCGGGAGGGGTCTGGTGTACCGCCAAACAGAGGAAACAGACTTCTATTGGACCTCCTACGGTCGAAACAGGGTCATGTTGATCGGGAGGGGTGTGGCGTACCATAAAATGGAGGAAACGGACTTGTGTTGGAGCGCTACAGTCGAAACGGGGGTCCTGTTCATCGGGAGGGGTGTGGCGTACCGCAAAACGGGACTCCATGGGATACTATTCATCTCCACCATCGACCTCCTCCAGCCTCCACGGGCTATTGTTCATCCACCGTCGACCTCCTCCAGCCTCCACCTTCGACTGTTCATCCATGGGCTCCTGTTCATCCAACCTCCACCGCGCGCTACTCCACCAGCTACTGTTCAACCAGCCCTCTCCACAGGCTACTGTTCAACCACCCCTCCACGGGCTACTGTTCATCCAGCCCTCCACCGGCTACTGTTCAACCAACCTCCACGGGGTCGTCCTGTACATCAATCCCTCCATGGGGTCCTATTCATCCACCCCCAACCGGCTCGATAGGGGTCCTATTCATCCAGAGGAAACACCACGGGGTCATGTTCATCTACCCTCATCGGGAACTGTTCATCCAACCCCCCCCCCCCCCAACAACGGTCACTGTTCATCAAGGGAAGGAGGCAGCAGTGTTCGATCGGCTTTAGTTAGCAGAAGTAGCGAAGGAATCACTCGGGTTCAGGATCATAGCTAGTGCAATCGCTCGGGTTCAGTTAGAGCCCAACGCCTCGCTCGAGTTCAGTTAGAGCCCAACGCCACGCACACACGCGCGTACGTCTACGAGAGAAACGCGCATCGCTCGGCCCCCGACCACCCACCATAACCGGGAACTCCCTGAAATTTTCCTCGCCCTCACTTCTACCACGGTTTTTTCCATCATGGACGGCCCAAAGAATGTCATGCAGCTGCGTCTCCGGCCCGCCCAGGACGAAAAGCCCATTTTCTGTCATGATTTTTTGTCATAGAAGTAGGAGCCCACCACATCTATGATGATACCGGTTTTTGTCACAATTATCGCATAAAAGTGTCATAAGTATGATAGAAAAAAATTGTTTGACCCAAAATGTCACGGATGTGCCTTTTTTTCGTAGTGCGACCAGCAGCGCTTCGCTGTCCGGAGCTAATCGTCGCCGGAGAATTAGAGGGGGGGGAGAATAGAACCACACTGAGCTTCTAATTATGAGGACAAGAGGATTAGCCTAGCTCTAATTAGTCAACTGGGACCAACTAGAACTAGAACTATAAGAACTAGAGGAGGGTCCAAAACTTGTATGAAGAATAGAGCAAAAAACCATAGTATATATAGGTTTGATACGTGCATTTTGCATCAGGTTTTCCTACTGTTATTTATAGTGTTTTTATGCAATATAACACTTTGTGGAGTAATTCTAATGCCTTTTCTCTCATAATATGCGAGGTTTACAAAAGAGGGAGAATACTGGCAGCTGAATTCTGGACCTGAAAAAGCTACGTCAGATATACCAATTCTATACATCTCCAAATGAGCTGAAATTTTACGGAAATTTATTTAGGAATATATAAAAAATACTAGAGAAAAGAAATACTAGAGAAAAGAAATACTGGAGGAGGCTGCTACCTCTTGAGCTTGCGTTGGTTTTTCCATTGAAGAGGAAAGGGTGATGCAGCAAAGTAGCGTAAGTATTTCCCTCAGTTTTGAGAACCAAGGTATCAATCCAGTAGGAGACAATGCACAAGTCACCTAGTACCTGCACAAACAATCAAGAACCTTGCAACCAACGCAATAAAGGAGTTTTGAATCCCTTCACGGTCAGTCGCAAAAGTGAGATCTAATAAAAATAGTAAAGTAAATATTTTTGGTATTTTTGTTGTATAGATTGGAAAGTAAAGATTGCAAAATAGTAAATGAGATGCGATATAATGGAAAAGAGATGTAATATAATAGGAAAGAGACCCGGGGGCCATAGATTTCACTAGTGGCTTCTCTCAAGATAGCATATATTACGATGGGTGAACAAATTACTGCCGAGCAATTGATAGAAAAGCGCATAATTATGAAGATATCTAAGGCAATGATCATGAACATAGGCATCACGTCTGTCTCAAGTAGACCGAAACGATTCTGCATCTACTATTATTACTCCACACATCGACCGCTATCCAACATGCATCTAGATTCATAAGAACGGAGTAACGCATTAAGCAAGATGACATGATGTAGAGGGATAAACTCAAGCAATATGATATAAACCCCATCTTTTTATCCTCAATGGCAACAATAAAATACGTCCCTTGCTACCCCTACTGTCACTGGGAAAGGACACCGCAAGATTGAACCCAAAGCTAAGCACTTCTCCCATTGCAAGAAAGATCAATCTAGTATGCCAAACTAAACCGATAATTCGAAGAGACTTGCAAAGATATCAAATCATGCATATAAGAATTCAAAGAAGAACCAAATAATATTCATAGATAATCTTGTTCATAAATCCACAATTCATCGCATCTCGGCAAACACACCGCCAAAGAGTATTGCATCGAATAGATCTCCAAGAACATTGAGGAGAACTTTGTATTGAGAATGAAAGAGAGAGAAGAAGCCATCTAGCTAATAACTATGGACCCGAAGGCCTGTGGTAAACTACTCACGCTTCATCGAAGAGGCAATGGCATTGATGTAGAAGCCCTCTGTGATCGATTCCCCCTCCGGCAGATCGCCGGATAAGGCCCCAAGATGGGATCTCACGGGTACAGAAGGTTGCGGCGGTGGAAAAGTGGTTTCGTGGCTCCCCCTGATGTTTCTAGGGTATAAGAGTATATATAGGCAAAAGAAGTACGTCGGTGGAGCTACGAGGGGCCCATGAGGGTGGGGGCGTGCCTACCCCCCTAGGCGTGCCCTCCTGCCTCGTGGCCTCCTCGGGGTGTTCCAGACTTCAACTCCAAGTCTTCTGGATTGCTTTCGGTCCAAGAATGATCATCGCGAAGGTTTCATTCCGTTTGGACTCCGTTTGGTATTCCTTTTCTGCAAAACTCTAAAATAGGCAAAAAATAGAAACTGGCACAGGGCCTCCGGTTAATAGGTTAGTCCCAAAAATAATATAAAAGAGCATATTAAAGCCCATTAAACATCCAAAACAGATAATATAATAGCATATAACAATAAATAATTATAGATACATTGGAGACGTATCAAGCATCCCCAAGCTCAATTCCTGCTCGTCCTCGAGTAGGTAAATGATAAAAACAAGATTTTTGATGTGGAATGCTACCTAGCATATTTATCAATGTAATTTTCTTTATTGTGGCATGAATGTTCAGATCCGAAAGATTCAAGACAAAAGTTTAATATTGACATAAATACTTCAAGTATACTAACAAAGCAATCATGTCTTCTCAAAATAACATGGCCAAAGAAAGCTATCCCTACAAAATCATATAGTCTGGTTATGCTCTATCTTCATCACACAAAGTATTTAATCATGCACAACCCCGATGACAGAACAAGCAATTGTTTCATACTTTTGATGTTCTCAAACTTTTTCAATCTTCTCGCAATACATGAGCATGATCCATGGACATAGCACTATAGGTGGAATAGAATGGTGGTTGTGGAGAAGACAAAAAGGAGGAAGATAGTCTCACATCAACTAGGCGTATCAGTGGGCTATGGAGATGCCCATCAATAGATATCAATGTGAGTGAGTAGGGATTGCCATGCAATGGATGCACTAGAGCTATAAGTGTATGAAAGCTCAAAAAGAAACTAAGTGGGTGTACATCCAACTTGCTTGCTCACGAAGACCTAGGGCACTTTTGAGGAAGCCCATCATTGGAATATACAAGCCAAGTTCTATAATGAAAAATTCCCACTAGTATATGAAAGTGACAACATAGGAGACTCTCTATCATGAAAATCATGGTGCTACTTTGAAGCACCAGTGTGGTAAAAGGATAGTAGCATTGCCCCTTCTCTCTTTTTCTCTCATCTTTTTATTTGGGCCTTTTCTCCTTTTTTTATGGCCTCTTTTTTTCTCTTTTTTTATTTAGTCCAGAGTCTCATCCCGACTTGTGGGGGGATCATAGTCTCCATCATCCTTTCCTCGCTGGGACAATGCTCTAATGATGAATACCATCACACTTTTATTTACTTACAACTCAAGAATTACAACTCAATACTTAGAACAAAATATGACTCTATGTGAATGCCTCCGGCGGTGTACCGGGATGTGCAATGATTCAAGAGTGACATGTATGAAAACATTATGAATGGTAGCTTTGCCACAAATACGATGTCAACTACATGATCACGCAAGGCAATATGACAATGATGGAGCGTGTCATAATAAACGGAACGGTGGAAAGTTGCATGGCAATATATCTCAGAATGGCTATGGAAATGCCATAATAGGTAGGTATGGTGGCTGTTTTGAGGAAGGTAGGCTAGCAATGGAAGGGTGAGAGTGCGTACAATCCATGGACTCAACATTAGTCATAAAGAACTCACATACTTATTGCAAAAATTTATTAGTTATTGAAACGAAGTACTACGTGCATGCTCCTAGGGGGATAGATTGGTAGGAAAAGACCATCGCTCGTCCCCGACCACCACTCATAAGGAAGACAATCAATAAATAAATCATGCTCCAACTTCATCACATAACGGTTCACCATACGTGCATGCTATGAGAATCACAAACTTTAACACAAGTATCTCTAAAATTCACAACTACTCTACTAGTATGACTCTAATATCACCATCTTCATATCTAAAAACAATCATAAAAAATCAAACTTCTCATAGTATTCAATGCACTTTATATGAAAGTTTTTATTATACCCATCTTGGATGCCAATCATATTAGGACTAATTTTATAACCAAAGCAAATTAACATGCTGTTCTAAAAGACTCTCAAAATAATATAAGTGAAGCATGAGAGATCAATAATTTCTATAAAATAAAACCACCACCGTGCTCTAAAAAGATATAAGTGAAGCACTAGAGCAATATTATTTAGCTTAAAAGATATAAGTGAATCACATAGAGTATTCTAATAAATTCCGATTCATGTGTGTCTCTCCCAAAAGGTGTGTACAGCAAGGATGATTGTGGTAAACTAAAAAGCAAAGACTCAAATCATATAAGATGCTCCAAGCAAAACACATATCATGTGGTGAATAAAAATATAGCCTCAAGTAAAGTTACCGATAGACGAAGACGAAAGAGGGGATGCTTTCCGGGGCATCCCCAAGCTTAGGATTTTGGTTGTCCTTAAATTTTACCTTGGGGTGCCTTGGGAATCCTCAAGCTTAGGCTCTTGCCACTCCTTATTCCAATATCCATCAAATCTTTACCCAAAAACTTGAAAACTTCACAACACAAAACTTCAACAGAAATTCTCATTAGCTCCGTTAGTATAAGAAAATAAACCACCACTTTAAGGTACTGTAATGAACTCATTCGTTATTTATATTGGTGTTAAACCTACTGTATTAGAACTTCTCTATGGTTCATACCACCCGATACTACTCATAGATTCATCAAAATAAGCAAACAACAGACGAAAAACAGAATCTGTCAAAAACAGAACAGTCTGTAGCAATCTGTAACTTTCGAATACTTATGTAACTCTAAAAATTCTGAAATAAATTGGTGAACGTGAGTAATTTGTCTATTAATCATCTTCAAAACGAATCAACCTAAAAGCACTGTTCTGTAAAAAATGACAGCTATTCTCGTGAGCGCAAAAGTTTCTGTTTTTTACAGCAAGATCGCAAAGACTTCACCCAAGTCTTCCCAAAGGTTCTACTTGGCACAAACACTAATTAAAACATAAAACCACATCTAAACAGAGGCTAGATGAATTATTTATTACTAAACAGGAGCAAAAAGCAAAAAAATAAAATAAAATTGGGTTGCCTCCCAACAAGCGCTATTGTTTAACGCCCCTAGCTAGGCAATGATAATTTTAATGATGCTCACATGAAAGACAAGAATTGAAGCGCAAAGAGAGCATAATGAAACATGTGACAAATGCATCTAACATACTTCCTATTCATAGGCATCTTATAGGAAAACAAATTATCATAGCAAGTAAAAACATGCATATGCAAGGAAGCGGAAAGAAACAATAGCAATCTCAACATAACGAGATGTAATTTAGTAACATGAAAATTTCTACAACCATATTTTCCTCTCTCATAATCATGTGGGATCATAAGAGAATTCAACAAAATAGCTGTCACATAAAATATTTTCAACACGATCCACATGCATGCAAAGTTGACACTCTTCCAAAATAGTGGGATCGATCCCTTGGCTGTTAACTGAACCCAAGCGATTCCTTTGCTACTGATGCTAACTGAAGCCGATTGAACATGCTGCCTCTTGATGAACAGTGACTGTTGTTGGGGGTTGGATGAACAGTTCCCGGGGGGTTGGATGAATAGGACCCCATGGTAGTAGTAGGTTGTTGCCGCTGGATGAACAGGACCCTTTGGAGGCCGCCACACCCGAGCCGGTTGGGGTGGATGAACACGACCCTGTGGAGGGCTGGTTGAATAGTAACTGGTGGATGCTGGATGAACAATGGACCATGGATGAACAGTAGTTGGTGGAGGCAAGAGGTGACGGTGGATGAACAGTAGCCCATGGAGGCTGGAGCGAGGCAGTAGACGGTGGATGAACAGTAGCCAGTGGAGACCCGTTTTGCGGTACACCACACCCCTCCCGATGAACAGGACCCCATTTCGACCGTAGGCGCTCCAACACAAGTCCATTTCCTCTGTTTTGCGGTATGCCACACCCCTCCTGATATACAGGACCTCGTTTCGACCGTAGGAGCTTGAGCACAAGTCCGTTTTCTCCGTTTTGCGGTACGCCAGACCCCTCCTGATGAACAGGATGATGTTTCGACCATAGCTAGTCGAACAGAAGGCCATTTCCTCCATACTATGGTATGCCAGACCCCGTTTTACTTGTTCCGTCCAAGTTGGTTGGCTCCCGATGAAAACGACGCATTTTGTCCCAGTCTGTTGCCTCCCGATGAACAGGATGCTGTTTCTCCGTTCTGACCCAGCCGGTTGGCTGCCGATGAACAGGACGCCATCACTGTACGCGTTCGGGACCCCGCCCGTATGTACGTAGTAGCCATATTTAGTTTCTTGCAGCGCGGCTGTACTTACGTGTACAAGATATAGAGGGACCGCCTGAACAACTACCGCTCCTTACTGGGCCACGGTTCATCGTGGCGGAAAGACCGATGGACCAGTATGTACATACACGTTTGTGACCAGAATGACAACGCTATGTACGCTTCGGCCGGGTGGGTCCGGACTGTCAGGGAAGATAAGGAGGCACTTCCTTGCGTGCGAAGATCTAGCTGGTGGGTCCATCTGTCAGCCTCACCGCGTACAGTCCTCTTTCGATCGCTATCGTTCATTGACCACGTTTACCACGCCGTGCGGACATCACCCAGGCGGTGGACGATGGTGAGGCAAGGAATGACACGGAGCCTGGGAACACGCGGAGGGTAGTACGAGGGTTGACTGGTTCGGCTGCGGTGTGTGGCTGTTGTCGCTGCAGAATAATAGGGGTTGTGGCTGAGTAGAGGGATGGCCTGGCTGGCGGTGGGAGTAGTAGGTGGCGGTGAGGCCTACGCGGCAGCACAGCCATCCAAGGGAGGCTAGAGCACGCGGTGGTTTGGATGGCTGGAGCAAAAAAATCAGAGGTTGAAGAAGCAGGACGACCATTGGATGTTAAGAATCCAACGGTCACTGGTGATAGAAGCGTTTGTTGACTATGTTGACAAAGCCCTACGTATTCGTCATCTTAGTAGGGCCACAAGTTAGCCTCCAAATCTGGTGGGCCCTAGCTGTCATGGGGAGCAATCGTTATTTTTTGCTTAATAAGGAGGCACTTCCTTCCGTGCCAAGATATAGCTGGTGGGTCGCAGCTGTCATGGGGAGGATTCCTTTTTTTGGCATAATAAGGAGGTACTTGCTTGCGTGCGTCCATGGACCATGTAGGTCCCAACTATCAGCCTCTCCACGTACATCCCACTTCCGATGTTGTCATTTGTTGACAACATTGACCACGCCGTTCCGAGAACACCAACACGATGGACGACAGCGAGACCCAGGAAGGGAATGACCCGGAGGCGGTGAAGCCAGAACAGTGGAGGGACGTGGGTGAGTAGAGGGATGGTTTGGCCAGCGTGGGAGTAGTAGGGGGCGGTGAGGCCTGCGCGGCAGCACAACCAGCCACGGGAGGCGGCAGCAGGCGGTCCCGCCGGTGCGGGATTTGGCGGCTGGAGCAAGAAGATCGGAGATTGAAGAAGCACGACGGTCGTTGGATTGACATCCAACGGTCACTTCTACTAGAATCATTTGTTGACGTATATAATAAGTAAAAAATCTTGCATACGCGTCAACTTAATAGGCCCACATGTCAGCCCATTCCCTATTTTTTAATAATTTACAGTTCATTTGCAACTTCTTATGCAATTTACTGCAGTCTGTTTTCTATTTGTTGGCCAGGGCCAGGGTTAAAAATTCAAACGAAATTTTGCATATTTCGGTGGGGGTACAAACTATTTTTAATACCGAAATGTTGAGCCAGATTTAAAGTGCTTTGAAGATATATTTAAATTAGGTTAAAGCCTAGTGAAATTGGAATTTGAAAATGTGAAAAAATTCAGAAATTTGAAAGTAATTGCCAATTTGTCGTGTGATTTTTATATTTACAGCCCATTTCATATTACTTATAAGATTTGCAGCCGTCTTGAAAGAGTTGCAACCTAGCACGACGGAGAAAAATAAGTAGGTCTAGGTTGGGTATGCCTGGATCGGGTACTCTTCAGAAAAAATAAACTGGGCTAGCCATTTTCATAAAGAAAAAATAGCTGGGCTAGTCATGTGGTGAACATAAAATAGAAGCCTGGCCTAAACGGGCCACAGCCCAGTTGAAATCCTGCTCCGTCTCAACAATAATAATAATATATTGCTTGAGCAGCTACGTCCCAGGTGTCAGCCGATTTTGTGCTATTCTCTTGTCTATTGACTATACGCTGACAATGTTGTGGGTCCCATATGTCAGCAAACCACTAGGAGGAAGCATTTTATTTTTCTATACGCTAACAATGGAGTATATAACAAAAAATGAGGAACTTGCTTGCATATGGCCATGGACATGGTGGGTCCCTACTGTCATCCTCTCCATGTACAGTCCTCTCCCGATTCCTCTTATTTGTTGACCATGTTGACAAAACGAGAGGGCGACGTTGCAGCAAGCGCACCAAAGCGCGTGGAGCACGACGACGAGGCCTCGGACAGGAATAAACAGGAGCCGGGGAAGATGCGGCGGTGAAGCCGCGGGCAAAGCGGAGTACAAGGGTTAACTGGTTCGGGTGCGGGGTGGGGATGAAGTCGGCATTAAAGATTTAGGAGACGGTGGGGCAGCGATGCATGCGCTAAGGTGCAGCCAGCCATGGGAGGCAGAAGCAGGCGGCCCCACCGGCGCTGCTTTGGTTTGGCGGCTGGAGGAAGACGAGACTGAAGAAACATAACAGACTGTAAAACCAGCGGGAGTACTTAACAACCTTAACTGAAACCAGCAGGGGCACTTAACAACCATAGCTGAAAGCAGTATGAGTACTTATATAGGTTCAACCGTACAAAGCATGCCTTGAAAAGTGCTACTTTGCCTACAGTTAACCAAGGGTGAGGCCACCAAGCCCTAGGACAAGGCCCAGGCGCCGCTCCGCACATCCACAACCTTCTGAAAGCAGCTTCATCTTGCAATGTTGTCAATAAACAGGATATTCGCTTTAGAGCCATGGAAAAGCATGAGCATAAGCTTCTGTCCTATTCTCCAAGATGGACGGACCCTCATTATTTGAGACCACCCATGAATAAGTATCTTTTCACCTCCAAGGGAAATGGAGTAGGTCGACATAAACATCATGTTCTGACCAAGCGCAAGTCTGACCTGGCCATGGTCAGGCATCTGTATAGGAACAATAGAACTGTGGAGTTTATGTTTCAAGAAGATCACAGTTGTAAAACTGTGTATAAGCAAGAGTTTATGAACAACATATATAACAGGAAAAAGCCAGTACCATAAGTTTCTTGACACGGTTGGACCTGTTCAACATGTGCACCAGTGACACACATATCCCACGTGGCCTTCCACCATTGAAACGCCCCACAAGCACCACATGACGACCAATGAAGTGTAGGAACTGGTGGATGTCATCCCAGTCGAATTCAGTGCCATGATTAACAGTTGAGTTCTTATAGAATAACAAACAAGTAGTGTGCTGAACTTTGAAATAATCTACACGTGCCACCAATTATAAGAAATATTAGTTAGAAGTAGCATCTTCGTGAGAGAAGGGAATCACAAATTGTTGCTACTTCTAAAGTCAAATTGATATTAGTTAGACAGAATAGGTGGATTAAGAAGTAATCGACGCAACATGCAAGAACCAGATACAAAACTAACATGGATGAACTACTGGACGACGTTGGGGTGGAAGATCACAGTGAAGATGACACTAGGTTCTGCTATTTCCATCAACAATCGTGCGCCAACTTTTAGTTCGTAACATTTGAGAAAGTTTATCCAAGTTTGGCCTTAAAAAAGCAGTGATCTTCTTGGTTCATGAACCCAACTGGGAACTTATATCCATGGCTTGTCTTCAATGTGACCATTAAACTGGTGTATTCGGTTATGGCAAGGCCGGCCATCTTGAGTACATGTGTTCTGGCAGAGCAAGGAATGCACTGCAGGAAAAATAGTATGACAACACAATGTATTCGCTATCCAAATCTAAAAATAATTTCCTCTTTCACGTCAGTGTTGACCATGGTACTAGCAACTTTTATCCAAATATAGCAATCCAAATTTCCAAATTAGTCGACAACATGTTCAAAAACCCCCAACCCTCCCGGATAGAAAAGAGGATTCTAGGAACATACTGTGCGCGTTTTAAAATCCTGTGTTAGGATGAGAAGGAACAAGTGTGGCGTCTCGCCGAGGGCGCAGAAACCTATAGGTCGCTCACACTTTGGGCACTTCAAATGAAACACACTAGATTCAGTAGGAAGAAAAATGCATCAACAACGACGGCTGCCATCCTAGGATTACATGCGTCCAAGGGAGTAGGATTTATCGGGGATGGATGAAGAATTCGTACCTGGTTCTCCATGATAAATCCCTATGCAATCGCCGAGAGGAGGTTTTCTCTGAAGAAGCAGACGAGGGGGAAGGTGATTCAGGCCGAGTGAAATATTGTTGCTTTGTCCGTCCAACTTACTGCTACTGCTGGAAAGGTGGGGGTTTTGTGATTTGACGGCTCATTGGGCATTACTGTGGCGCTACGACCGAGTTGATTCTACCGTGCAATTGTGCACTCTAATTTGGTGCATGGCACGTGGACCCCATTGCCGGATACCCCGCATATCAGCGAAAGGAAGTAGAAAGGCAGGAGTAACTAGTTACACATAAATATATTTTTGATAAAGAGATACTCCCTCTGTAAAGAAATATAAAAATCTTTTATATCACAACTTTATACATAAGAAAAATCAAGGGGAATATATATAACATAATATGGGGTTCAGATGAGAATAAAATACTCGGATTTTTTGGGGGAAATAAAATACTCAGATAGGCGGACGGGGCTGGACTTTGGGCCACAGGCCGGTGGGCCTCCATGTTTGGGGGTCCATGTGTTCTAAACTCAACACATTTCATTTGGTAAATATTCGGGCGTTGGTTTTAGATGTTGTCGCAAGGCGAATACAGAAAATTAAATAAAGCACGGCATCTGTTAGAATGAAATCGAATGACGGTTCCTAACCAGCAATCAGAGTTGCAATTATTTCACGATATCCTACGTGATAAATAATACTGTTGTACTACTTATACACACAAGACACTTGTATCACCATGCCATATTATTACAGCTAAAGCTCTCGGAGGATAGATCACTTCGGCAGTTGCATGCTGATACTATAGGATTTCAATGTTGATTAGGACCAGCTCTCCTTGCCAAGAAAGTTTGATTTTGACATCATCCCCAACCGCAAGATTTGATAGAGTTTTGAACCTTGACCATACTTTAGCATCAATCATCATGCGACCATCGTTTCTACTTACAGTATATTGAGCAGGTTCATTCACACCAAGGCTGCGCATGGTAAGAGAAACTTGGCCACGGTCGCCCGGATTATTGAACGACTCCCTCGTTGCTCTAGGAATTCTTTGTTTGCAAACAAGAAGACATACACAAGAAGTTAGGTCAACATAGTGAATCATGTGAAACAACATGGAAAGAAAAAAGAACGAAGCACTTAGGCTGCCAATGCTTACCAAGAAGGTGGAAATGTCGGTTTTTGTAAGGACTTTGGTATATGCAGTGCGAACTGCAGCCTAGTCTGTTGCCAGCGCAAGTGCTGGTTCCGTTGCCGCTGCACGGGCCGAAGCAGATGAAAGTGCAACTTCAAGTGTTGGTGCATGTGCCGGAGCCATTGCTGGTGGCTGTTGCGGTGCGATTTGTAGTGCCGCTGCCGGACATGGTGCTATTTGTGGAGCTAGTGCCAGTGTCGAAGCCGGTGCCCTTGTCGGTGCCCAATCCTCCAGTAGATCAGCCTGATCAACTGATGCGGTAGGTGTCCAATTCTTTGGTGGATCAAACTGAGCTGCTTCTGCTGTCAGTGCTAGACCCAGTGCCGTCGGAGCAGGTGCCAGTGCTTGATTCGATGCTGAAGCTGGTACCGATGTGCGAGACAGCAGCGATCGTCTCTGGTCTACTATGATTTCATACTTCAGCTTTCTAACTTCGCTAGGCTACGTGACCTAGATCAAGTCTTCACTTCTTTTAAATGCGAGAAGGACTAATTATGGCCTGTTTGTTAAAACAAACTACTGTTCATCATAGGGCTTCAGATTGTACTCAGACAACAGACTGATCCAATTGTGTCCAGTAATATAAATGATGGACAGTGCCTTCATCACTAACACATCAAAAGAAGTGAAACCTTCTAAAATAATCATCCTAGAGCAAGTCAAACGGTTTATTCTATGACGAATGTGACATGGCAAAACCTGCAACGTGAAATTGCAGCAAAAGTAAGAAAACATGACTGTAAATCAATAAGATTTAGTTGATGTGATGAGTGAATCCTTACCAGGATATCACTATGTTCAAGTTCTAAATAGAAGGTTGGTCATCGAATTACGGGTGGCATGCAAGGCCCCCACTTACTCCCACAAGCAAGACAGTCCAAAGGTCGTGACAAGTTGTTTGGAGGGAACATCCATGGGACTGGAAATCCTGGTGGGTGAGATAAACCCTGCAATGCATACAGATATTGGAGTGTAACCATAATTGATAAACCGTCCTCACAAAAAATATGATCTGGATACTTCAAAATATACAGACTGAATTGGGTGGACAAACATTAACATAGACTGTTCTCAGGACTCACGACACAACAAAAGTGGCAGTACTAAACAATACATGGTCACACACACAAATCAAGTACTTAACAATTTTACTTACTACAGACAAGCAAAGTTGCACTAATTAAACTCTGCAGACTATTTCTGCCACCGAGCTACGGGATGTACCACACATAACTGACTAGGCCATGGACTTCGTGAGAGGTGTCTACCGACACCTCTACCATCTCGTCAACCTTGGAGAACCTAACAGAGTGGTCTTTCCATTCATAAAAAGACAGTCCGCATCAGATTTGTCGGGAAGATTTACAAGAACCACACCCTTCGTAATTGAAGGCACAACTAGGAAATTTTTGTGGTGAAGTACACCCTCGAGAACACTCCTAACAACAATGCTATAGGAAAACACTTGTTCACGACAAGGACACATCAGCTGGATACTCAGGTCTTCTAGTTCACACGACCTGACTTTGAGAACTTCATCTCCATCGCGGACTTGGTTCTAATTCAAACAGAAACCAAATATTTTATTACTACCTTCGTTCAGATATATAAGATGATTTTCGATATTTTACTCCATATAAGACTACATATACGCACAGAAATGAGTGAACAAAGACACTAGAACATGTCTACATGAGATGCGCAAAAAAGTTAGAACATCTTATATTTGTGAACAGAGGGGCTACTTGCAATATCCATAACACAAGTTACTGAGGCTACTATACTCTCTTACAAGGCATGAGAGCTAAAATCTTGCATTTCATACAGCTAGCATTGATCTTCCTAAGTAGTTCAAAGTAATCTATAAGAAGTCAGTGTTATGTGAAAAAATCATATGTATGTCAACCTCTCACATGTTTTGGCCAAAGGAGCAATTTAGAACCGTCATTTGGCACAAAAAATCACATGCAAGATCGCCCAGAAAGTTGTGCTACTAGTACTAGTACTGCATGTTAGATGAAAAAACATGATCAAGATCGCCAAAAGATGGTCAAGAAGAGATATTACCTGGACTAGCTTAACCAGGGATCCCAGAGAGGGGAGCTTGGACATGGCAATGGCCTTGAGCTTGTCTGCGGTAGTCTCAAAGGGTGCTGCACTTCTTCGTACCCTGAGCCTCAACGGTTTTTTCCAGAGCCATAGAGATCACTTCGGCCAGTGCTCCAGGGTCCATCAGGAAACTGTCAAATAGAAATAAAAGAAAAGAAACCATAATCACAAACCCAAAAGAAGAACAGAGAGGGAGTTAGGATCGATCGCAGGGTTGCAAGACTGGGCCTTGGCCAGAAGCAACACCATTGATGCGCTCACCTTTCCTTCTTTGGGAGAGAAGAACAATGGCAGAAGCGCATCAGGGTTTTCTTGAAGAAATGAGGAACAAGATGAGGGAGAAGCGAGTTGGGGTTTTCTTCAAGAGAGGAAGACGAGGGAGAAGAGTGAAATGATGGTTGCTTCGTCTGTCCAATTTACTGCTGGAAAGGTGGGGGTTTTGTGATTTGATGGCTCATTGTGCATTACTATGGCTCTTCAACCGGTGTACTCTACTGTGCAGTTGTGTACTCTAGTACGGAGTAATTTAGTGCATGGCAAGTGGACCCCGATAGTGGTTGTCCCACATGTCGGCGAAAGTGAGTAGCAAGGTTCCCGGCGACCATCGAGGAGGATCCATACGGTAGAGCTTGTCCACTATTTTTGAAGAAAAAAATGATTACAACAAGCGTTTCCACTCTTATGACGGAGGATTGTGAAACACGGCAGCCACTTGAACTTACACGGTACTCCTACTACTAGGCATGTGTAGTGGTTCATACGTCAGTACTATATAAACTTGTTGCCAGTGTAGTAAGATATGACGACAAAAAATGATGATGTGCGCATGTCAACTATATGAACAGTAATGTAACATACCCCTTTTTTGACTGTCCGGTCGAGAATGAACGGCGATATCAATGTTAACAGAACTAGGTCTACAGTGCATGGAGAGTACGGTGCTATAGTACTCCACGGAACATGAACCATATGAAGCATGAATCAGAGTTAGGTAGGGTGTATGAAGGGTGCATGGGAGCAAAAGTAGGGCGTATGAAGGGTGCATGGGAGCAAAAGTTCCCTTCTCGACCCAATTTTGGGTGTTTGGCAGAGTGCATGAAGGGTGCATGAGTGCACACTAGTAGGTTAACACAAATACACTAGGAGCATGCATGAAGAGGGGTGCTGAGATGAGCATGCACGAAGAGGGAACAACTATATTGAGATGAGAATGCAACCAAACACACCCACACTCTTTGTGCTACAGTGACTGATCTGCACAGTCTGAGTTTGATCCAACGGTCATGTTGTGCCGATACATGCCCATGCAGAGGACACCTAAACACTACCGAAGTCCCTTTGCTTCTTGAGGCGCACGACGTTGATGATGCAGGGTGCCACCTCCCGCAGAGCCCAATCCCGGTCGAAGGGAGCCAGCTCATCAAAGACAGCGTCCAATGGCACGAATGGATTCCGGTGGTGAAGCCCTGAGAGGATTCGCCCGGCAACGGCGATGACCACCCGCAACCCTTCCTTGTCTAGCTCCGCCCCCACCATCGCGCGGAGACAACTCAGCTCCTTGGAGATATAGGTGAAGCAGGAGACTAGGTCAGGAAGCCGCAACTCCTTAAAGTTGACGGGGTGGTCGAACGGGTTTAGCCTGACGGCCGGCATGCTCACGCTGGCACGATGAAAGTGCAACTAATCCCCAAGTGGTTTTGGTAATTCATAACAACATATAGCTCATTGAACTAATATTTTTTCAAGATCAATGTTTCAGAAAGTTCAATGATTGGTATGGCATGGACTAGAGATGTGGACCCCTCAAAATGCTAAGGACACACATTGGCAAAAGCTCAAGACTCTACATTTTCATTTTAGTGATCCAAGATCACATTGAGTCTATAGGAAAGCCAGTACTATTAAAAGGGAATGAGGTGTTGCTTAATGGCTTGCTTGCTCAAAATGCTTAGTGATATGCTCAAAACCATCAACCACTTTCTCATTTCCACATATGTCCTAAAACAAAAGTCAAACTCGGCCCCGCCGATTTGATCTATCCGGTGCCACCGAGTTCAGTTGGCATAGCCATATCCACAAACCCTAATCAGTTTGATCTCACCGATAGAGGGATCTCGGTCTCACCGAGATGGGAATGCAAACTCTCTGTTTCCCTTCGTAACGTTTCGGTCTAACCGAAGTGAGCGATCGGTCCCACCGAGTTGGCATTGCAAACTCTCTTTTTCCTTTTCGTATCGTTTCGGTCTACCCAAGATGAGCGATCGGTCCCATCGAGTTTGCCTGACCAAGTCTCTATTTGCTTATTACTAAAATCGGTCTGACCGAGTTCATGTGATCGGTCTCACCGAGATGAGGTTTTGCCCTAACCCTAGCGCATCAGTCTCACCGATTTGATGTTGTCGGTCCCACCGAAATGCCTAATGTTCACATTTTGAACCAAGTCGGTCTGACGGAGTTTAACCATTCGGTCCCACCGAGTTTACGAATTTGTGTGTAACGGTTAGATTTTGTGTGGAGGCTATATATACCCCTCCACCCCTTCTCCAGTTGAGAGAGAGCCATCAGAACGTGCCTACACTTCCACTACTCATTACCTAAGAGAGAACCACCTACTGATGTGTTGAGACCAAGACATTCCAATCCAACCACAAGAATCTTGATCTCTAGCCTTCCCCAAGTTGCTTTCCACTCAAATCATCTTTCCAGCATAGCTAAATATGTGAGAGAGAGTTGAGTGTTGGGGAGACTGTCATTTGAAGGAAAAGAGCAAGGAGTTCATCATCAACACACCATCTATTACCTTTTGGAGAGTGGTGTCTCATAGATTGGTTAGGTGTCACTTGGAGCCTCCGTTAGGATTGTGCAGTTGAACCAAGGAGTTTGTAAGGGCAAGGAGATCGCCTACTTCGTGAAGATCTACCCAAGTGAGGCAAGCCCTTCGTGGGCGATGGACATGGTGGGATAAACAATGTTGCTTCTTCGTGGACCCTTCGTGGGTGGAGCCCTCTGTGGACTCGCGCAACCGTTGCCCTTCGTGGGTTGAAGTCTCCATCGACGTGGATGTACGATAGCACCACCTGTCGGAACAACGCCAAAAATCTCCGTGTCTACATTGCGTTTGCTTCCTCCAAACTCCCCCCTTTACCTTCATATGCAATGATTTACATTCCACTCCTATACTCTTAGAATTGCATCTGTAGGTTATTTGCTTGACTAAGTGCTAAATTGCTAAAATATGCCAAGACTTAAAATTGGGAAAAGGCTAGATTTTTATTTGGTCATGTAGTTTAATCACCCCCCTGTAAACATACTTTCGATCCTACAAGTGGTATCAAAGCTTTGGTCTCCATTTGCCTTGATTTCCATAGCTTTGGTGATCATAGCCTTGGTTTCACAACCTAGGAGAGTATGGCGTCTAGCAAGGGAAATTACCACCGTAGAGGTCCTTACTTTGATGGCACTAATTTTGCTAGTTGAAAGTAGAAGATGAAAATGCATATTCTTGGACATAACCCTCGCCATTTGGGCTATTGTGTGCCTTGGTTTGCAAGGTGAATTCTTCGATGGGAGAGAACCAAATCGTGAAGCAACTGCGGAAGAATTGAAGATGCCGCAATACAACACTCAAGCTTGTGATATCCTCTTCAATGGATTGTGCCCCGAAGAATTGAACAAAATCAGCCGTCTTGAGAATGCAAAGGAAATTTGGGATACTTTGGTTGATATGCACGAAGGTACCGAGTCCCTCAAGGAATCCAAGTTGGATGTGCTTCAAAGTCAACTTGACAAGTTCAAAATGAAGGATGGTGAAGGTGTCACTGAAATGTACTCTAGGCTTGCTCTCTTCACAAATGAGATTGCTGGCTTAGGAAGTGAAGAGATGATTGACAGATTCATCATCAAGAAGATCGTAAGAGCCTTGGATGGAAAATATGATACAGTGTGCACATTGATCCAAATGATGCCCAATTACAAAGATCTCAAGCCAATGAAAGTCATTGGAAGAATTGTTGCTCATGAGATGTCACTCAAGGATAAAGAAGAGCTTGGCAACAAGTCTAGTGGTGCATATAAAGCCTCATGTGATGCTCCTGCAATATCATGTGAAAAACAAGTCTTCAATGAGGAATTGAGCTTAATGGTGAAGAACTTCAACAAATTCTACAAGAGTAGAAGCAAAGAGAGAAGCTCCAAGTCAAGATCCTACCATGACAAAAGATCTTCTAGTAGTGAGCGAAATTGCTACAATTGTGGAAGACCCGGACACTACTCAAATGAGTGTACGCCTTCTTGAGGGCCTCTACTTCGGTCGCTGCCCCTAATAAAGTTCATGACACTTTAGTCAGCACGAATCATTCATCCTTCCTAAATATAGACACAGGTTACTACATACCTTGACTGTCCTCCAGCTGCTTCTTCACGCGGCCGAGCTCTTCCTCGGTCCGCTCCAGATTCTGCTTCAGTCCGGAGACTTTCGCAGTATGAGCGGATGCAGCTAGTAGCGACGCCTGCTTGTTCACATAGACATTTTCGATTAGACTCCTGCGAAAATCATTTGATCCTCTGTTCGGCTTTTCTTTCCGAACACCGGACAGAGCATGAGGGGCTACTGTCTATACTGTGACATTCTTTTTACAATTGCATTACTTACCTCAAAGCCTGTTAGAAGGCTAGTGCAGGCTTCAGTCAGTCCGCTTTTCGCGGACTGGATCCTCTCAATCACCGTACCCATAAGGGTACGGTGTTCTTCCACAATGGAAGCGCCTTGCAGCGCTTCCAGCAAATTGTCCGGTGCCTCTGGATGGACAGAGGCCACCGGTGGAATAGGCGCACCGCCTTCTTTTGAAAGGGGCAGCTGGCCTAGTTCCGGAGCCACATATGTCTCCGGAACTATATTCGGTTGGGGGTCGAGTTGGATACGGCCCCCATCATCAGTATCCATGGGGGTTTGCTCCCCCATGTGTCCGGCGGCCGAGGCTTCACCCTCAGGCACCTCCCTGACGGCCTCTGGATTCTCTCCCAGGCCGGGGATCCTTCAGGACGACGCCTCGGCGCCATCCAGGTACCGGGGAGAAGTGGCCGATGGAAGGGTCCCGCTGTCCATCGCCGCCGGGTCCAGCGAATCCTCTGAAGATAAGGACCGCTCGAGGTTGGACCGAGCCGAACTGCAAGTGCATAATTTAGCACATTAAAACAACAAAGTAAAAAGGCCGGATACATGAATGTGTCTAGACACTTATGATTTGGCCAGGGGCTTCTCCTTGGGCTCCCACTCCCAGCTACTGTCGGTGGCCGCTACGGAGCTGTCCAGAAGGGAAGCTTTCCCTTTCTTGGACGCCTCGGCCTCCAGATGCGTGGAGGCCGTCCTCTTCTTTATCCCTCCTGCAGGGGGGGATGGATTTCTTCTTCTTCCTCCTCCTCTTCCTCGTTGTCTTCGGCGACGGAGGACTGAGTCTCGGGGTCTTCAAACATCGCGTCCGAAGCGCCCTTGCAACGGAGACCACCTCTGGTCCCCTTGGCCTTCTTCTCCAACACTTGATAAGGCGTTGGAACCAACATCTTCGCCAGAAGCGGGACTTCTGGGTCTTCGGGCAGCGGAGCCGGGTAGTTAATCCGCTCCGCCATCTCTGTCCAGGTCTAAAAGATTCAATAGGGAGGCTTAGATGCCTTCCTCGAGTATGAAAGTAAAGGGTATACCTTGAAAACATGAAAGAACTTACCGGATTAGCAAGGCGAGTTAAGCTATGCCCACGATCCTCGGTCGTGGGCGGCGGCGGCTCGTTGGCCTTAAAGAGCACCTTCCAGATGTCTTCGTGCGTTGTGCCGAAGAGCTCCAGTAGGGTCTGGTGCTTGGCTGAATCAAACTCCCATAGATGGCAAGTCCGGCGTTGGCACGGAAGGATCCGCCGGACAAGCATCACCTGGATCACGTTGACGAGTTGGATTCTCTTGTTTATTGTTCTGGAGACGCGCCCGGAGCGCCGTCAGCTCGTCTAGGGAAGACCAAGTCAGGCCTTTCTCTTGCCAGGAGGTGAGTCGCATTGGGACTCCTGACCGGAATGCGGGAGCCGCCGCCCAGTTGGTGTCGCGCGGCTCGGTGATGTAGAACCACCCCGACTCTCACCCTTTGACAGTCTCCACAAAGGAGCCTTCGGGCTAGGTGACATTGGGTATCTTGCCCACCATGGCGCCTCCGCACTCTGCTTGTTGGCCGCTCACCACCTTCGGCTTCACATTGAAGGTCTTCAGCCGTAGGCCGAAGTGAGGTGGGATGCGGAGGAAGGCCTCGCACACGACAATAAATGCCAAGATGTTGAGGATAGAGTTGGGGGCCAGATCCTGGAAGTCTAGCCCCGTAGTAAAACATCAGTCCGTGGACGAACGGGTGGAGGGGGAATCCCAGCCCGCAGACGAAGTGTGAGACGAACACTACCCTCTCCTGGGGCACTTGGGTGGGGACGATTTGTCCCTTGGCCGGAAGTTGATGGGCGATTTCCTTGGCTAGGTACCCGGCCTCCCGGAGCTTCTTGATGTCCTTCTCCTCGAAGGAGGAGGCCATCCACTTGCCTCCTGCTCCGGATCCAGACATGGTTGGGGTGCTTTTTTGGGCGGAGAAGGCGAGAGCTTGGGCGCTGGAGCTCGAGAATGGATGGGCAGAGGAAGGAGAAGGCGTGGGTGAAAGAGGGTGAATCCTTATCCCTTTATAAAGGCAGTAAAAGTCATGCGCCTCCCTACTCGCCTTAAAAATCGCCTACTCCCTAAGCGTCGTGCAGATGACACGGTTGGGTTACCCATGCCCGTATTGATGAGAATCCCGTGATAAGGGGACACGATCTTTGCTTTGACAAGACGTGCCAATAAAACCGCACCTCGAAATACGGAGCGGCAGGCTAAAAAATGGTTCGAATAATGACCGGGCAGTGGCGTGATGTCACACTACAAAAAGTTGTCAGCGGATTGGACTCGTGAAATATTATACTCTCTACGGTTGTGTGTGGAACTTGTTTTGCAGAGCCGGACATGATTCTTGTGTTCGAAATCTACTTTGAAGTATTGAGAGAAACAACCCGCCTTGCAATGCCAAAGACAATCTGCGCGCCGGACTCATCGTCATTGAAGCCTGGTTCAGGGGCTACTGAGGGAGTCCTGGATTAAGGGGTCCTCGGACAATCGGACTATATACGTGGGCCGGACTGTTGGGCTATGAAGATACAAGATAGAAGACTTCTTCCCGTGTCCGGATGGGACTCTCCTTTGTGTGGGAGGCAAGCTTGGCGATTCGGATATGTAGATTCCTTTTCTCTGTAACCGACTTTGTGTAACCCTAGCCCCCTCCGGTGTCTATATAAACCGGAGGGTTTAGTCCGTAGAGACAACGACAATCATAATCTCATAGGCTAGGCTTCTAGGGTTTAGCCATTACGATCTCATGGTAGATCAACTCTTGTAATACTCATATTCATCAAGATCAATCAAGCAGGAAGTAGGGTATTACCTCCATAGAGAGGGCCCGAACATGGGTAAACATTGTGTCCCCTGCCTCCTGTTACCATTAGCCTTAGTCGCACAGTTCGGGACCCCCTACCCGAGATCCGCCGGTTTTGACATCGACATTGGTGCTTTCATTGAGAGTTCCACTACGTCGTCACCAAAAGGCTTGATGGCTCCATCAATCATCTACGACAACGCAGTCCAGGGGGAGATCTTCCTTCCCGGACAGATCTTCGTATTCGGTGGCTTCGCACTGCGGGCCAACTCGCTTGGCCATCTAGAGTAGATCGATAGCTACGCCCCTGGCCATCAGGTCAGATTTGGAAGCCTGAATTTTGTGTCCGATATCCACGGAGACTTGATCTTCGACGAATTCGAGCCCATGATGGCCGTCCCTAGCCACCACGATGAACGTGACCTAACTCTGTCATCTGGCCGCGCCCAGAAAATAGCACCTGTAACCGCTCTGGCCCTAGATCCAGAGCAGACCGCATCGTCCGAAGACGGGAAGCTTAACCCCGCCACGGAAGCCGCAGACTCAGCGGCGCTCGAGCCGCACACAGACCCAACATCGAGATGGGCTTGTGTCACCAGAACCTCGGACTCATCTCCGGCCATAGGTTCCGGACCGCGTGCATCTGCATCCTTCGAACCTGATTGGGGGCCGATCTTGGAGTTCAGCTTCGCGGACATCTTCCAGCACTTGCCTTTTGGCGACGTGTTAAACTCATTAAAATCCCTCTCCTTGTCAGAGGACTCTCGGCCGAACTATGTCCGGCTCGAATGGGAAGCGGATGACGAAGAACTTCGTTTCCCACCCACCACCCACTTTATAGCCACTGTCGACGACTTAACCGACATGCTTGATTACGACTCCGAGGACATCGACGGTATGGACGACGATGCCGGAGAGGAGCAGGAACCACCGCCTACAGGGTGTTGGACAGCCACCTCCTTGTATGACATATACATGGTGGATACACCCAAAGAAAAGAACGGTGACAATGAAAATCCAGTCAAGGATAAACCTCCAGAGATACAGCCAAAGCGCCGACGTCAGCGGCGCCGCTCTAAGCGACGCTGTAGTAAAAACAGCAATACCGTCACAGGAGAAAATAACACTCCGGACGACGCCGAAGACAATGAAGACCCCGTTGAGCCAACCTCCGAGCAGGAGGAACGGGAGGATGGGCGAGTCAGCCCTGGCGAACAGGCCATGAATGAAGACTCGGAGGATAGCAACTACCTTCCGCTCTCTGAAGACGAGGTGAGCCTGGGTGACGAAGATTTTATCGTGCCTGAGGAGCCCGCCGAACAGGAACG
Organism: Aegilops tauschii subsp. strangulata; assembly: GCF_002575655.3. Lineage (NCBI taxonomy): Eukaryota > Viridiplantae > Streptophyta > Magnoliopsida > Poales > Poaceae > Aegilops > Aegilops tauschii. The sequence continues at coordinate 247,773,626 of NC_053037.3, read as the reverse complement.
ATTTAAGTGCCGGCTAATTGCCACTGCAAGGAGCCTGAAAAAGAAGCAGCAGCAGCTTCAAGCTGATCAAGATCTACTCAATGAAAGATGGACTGATGTCCTGGCAGCCGAGGAATATGGCCTCGAGCGCCCAACCAAAAGCTTCCCGAAGCGTAAACTGTTACCACAGTTTGATGACGAGGCGCTGGAGCCCGTCCTACCAAGGTACAATGTGGCTGATCGACCACCACGTGGCCGAGACAAAGCGGCACCTCGAGCCGAACACCAGCCCGCACTACCTCGCCATAGAAACGGAAATACAACAGCTTGGGGATACACACATGACCTGCGGCGTGACTTGGAAAACAGAGCAGGTCAGAAAAGATCAATCTATGGATCGCGGGGGCATGCCCCGACGCGCGATGATGGCTATCCGGCTGAATGCGACAAACATAACCACGTCCGGGCCAAAAACCGTAGACGAACTCTATCCGAGCTACGTCACGACTTGGCCCGATATAGAGGCGCCGCACACCCCCTTTGCTTCACTGACGAAGTAATGGAACATGAATTCCCAGAAGGGTTTAAACCCGTGAACATCGAATCATATGATGGCTCAACAGACCCTGCGGTATGGATTGAGGATTTTCTTCTCCATATTCACATGGCGCGCGGTGATGATCTTCATGCCATCAAATACCTCCCGCTTAAACTCAAGGGACCAGCTAGGTACTGGTTGAACAGCCTGCCCTATAAATCCATCGGCAGCTGGGAGGACTTGGAGGATGCCTTCCTCGACAACTTTCAAGGCACATACGTCCGACCTCCGGATGCCGACGACTTAAGTCACATAGTTCAACAGCCCGAAGAGTCAGCCAGGAAATTCTGGACTAGGTTCTTAACTAAAAAGAACCAGATCATCGACTGTCCGGATGCTCAAGCCCTAGTGGCCTTTAAACATAGCATCCATGACGAATGGCTCGCCCGACACCTCGGCCAAGAAAAGCCAAAGTCCATGGCAGCCCTTACGGCACTTATGACCCGCTTTTGCGCGGGCGAGGATAGCTGGCTAACCCGTAGCAGTAATCACGCAAGCGAACCTGGTACTTCTGAGGCCAGGAACAGCAACGGCAAGCCACGACACAACAGACACAAGCGTTGAAGCAACGGTGACAACACCGAAGACACGACTGTCAACGCCGGATTCAGTGGCTCTAAGTCCGGTCAGCGGAAGAAGCCATTTAAGAGAAACAATCCGGGCCCGTCCAGTTTGGACCGCATACTCGATCGTCCATGTCAAATCCACGGCACTCCTGATAAACCAGCCAATCATACCAACAGAGAGTGTTGGGGTCTTCAAACAGGCCGGCAAGTTAAATGCCGAGAACAAGGAAAAGGAGTCGCAAAGCGATGACGATGACGAGGAGCCCCGGCCACCGAACACAGGGGGACAGAAGAAGTCCCCCCCAAGTTAAAATGGTAAACATGATATACGCCACCCATATCCCCAAGAGGGAGCGCGAGTGTGCACTCAGGGACGTCTACGCGATGGAGCCAGTCGCCCCAAAGTTCAACCCATGGTCGTCCTGTCCGATCACCTTCGATCGCAGGGACCATCCGACCAATATCCGTCATGGCGGTTCAGCCGCACTGGTCCTTGACCCAATTATTGATGGATTCCACCTTACGCGAGTCCTCATGGATGGTGGCAGCAGCCTGCACCTGCTCTATCAGGATACAGTGCGCAAAATGGGTATCGATCCCTCAAGGATCAAGCCCACAAAAACCACCTTTAAAGGTGTCGTACCAGGCGTAGAGGCCTGCTGCACGGGCTCAATCACACTAGAAGTGGTCTTCGGATCCCCGGATAATTTCCGAAGCGAAGAGTTGATCTTCGATATCGTCCCCTTCTGCAGTGGCTATCATGCACTGCTCGGACGAACCGCATTCGCTCGATTCAATGCGGTGACGCACTACGCCTACATCAAGCTCAAGATGCCCGGACCACGCGGTGTCATAACGGTCAACGGAAACACGGAACGCTCCCTCCGTACTGAGGAGCACACCGCTGCCCTTACAGCAGAAGTACAGAGCAGCCTTTTTAGGCAGAACTTCAATTCGGCAGTAAAGCTCCCAGACACCATCAAGCGAGTCCGAACTACTCTACAGCATGACAGTCCATCTCGTCCAGAGCTTGACTAGCAATTCTGCCTCCGTCCCAGTCCCAATCAAGTAGTGACATTTGTGCCGCGCGTACATAACTACGCACTTAAAATACCATGGGAATGCACGGAGGCACAACTAGCCCGTGGTCCGTAATGCGGCTCAACCGCTCCTGGACCCGCATACCTTCACTTTTTCTTTTTTATTTGAGGTTTTCTCTTCCCGAGGCCTTGCCTGGCGACCTGATCATCGGACCTATCAAGGGATGGACATACCAAGAAGGCAAGAAGCTTTGATGTACAAGGGAATCCCTAGGTGGTCTATGCTAACGATCGTTATACCTATTTTAAAAACCCGCACGCAGCTCACCCTTGGTCGTGGCATGTCAAATAGCCCTATTTGCTTATCGCATTACTTGTACAAATACACCTTGACGTATTAATCAAATTAGAATGGAAAATAATTTGCGGCGTCAGCTTGCTACTTGATTTTTTTCCTCCTTTTCATATTCTTATCAATTGCGCCCGTACACTCTGGTACGCCTTAATTCGCCAGGGGCTTCATCATACCCCACAATACGGCAATAAAGTCCGAACACTTTTACAGTACAGTTTGGCACCCCGAACTTATATCATTATATGCATCGGCTCCGAATCATGTCTTTGGTCAATAGTTGGGTTGCCCGGCTCCTGTGCTTACTACCTTATGTTCCGCTATATCGGCTAGGGTAGTAAAGGGAGAACTACTATGATTGTGTTCCGGTTCTTCCGGATGAGCACCTCAGTAGAGAAAGCCGAAAACTGACTATCATGATGCGGCGAGAGCCGGTCAGCTGTTCGAGAGGTTGCAAATCTTTACCGATTTTTTCCGCATTATGCGATGAATCGGTTTTTCTCCGATCCAGCATGTATAGCGCCCCAAGTTCGGACTTCCGAACACCAGGGGCTGCACCTAAATTTTTCTTGTCAAACTCCTATGGCTAAGTGAGAGTAATAAAGCCGCATAGTCCGATTGCCTGGTTCGTTGCGCTAAACACCTCCTTAAAGGACCAAAATCTTGGATAAAGAGTGTTTAGATTTATCCCGAACACCCCCGTACTACCTACGTGGGGGCAGAAGCCGACGACTGGCCAACTCTCAGATTTAACAGAACGGCCACGCAGGAGGACATTTTTTAAATAACAGACATTATATTACATAACGGATCTGTTTCATAGTACAGGACAGGATAACATGAGTGTATTCATGGGAATTTGATATCCTTAGCACATTGCTCCGCCACAAGGCGGGATCCCTCCAGGACACTGTCAAAATACAGTTGGGGTCTGCGGTGCTCCCTGCCCTTGGGCGGCCCCTCGGTCATCAGCTTCGTGGCGTCCATCTTTGCCCAGGGCATCTTGGCACGGGCAAAGGCCATGCGCGCGCCTTCAATACAGACCGACCGCTTGATGGCATCAAGCCGAGGGCAGGCACTGACAAGCCGCTTCACGAGTCTGAAGTAGCTGCTGGGAAGGGCTTCGGCAGGCCATAGCCAGATTATTAAATCCATCATGGCTAGTTCGGCCATCCTATGCAGCTCGACCAGCTGTTTCAGCTGATCGCTAAAGGGCACTGGATGTTCTGGTCCAAGGTATTGTGACCAGAACAGCTTCTCCGTAGAGCTCCCCTCTTCGGCTCGATACAATTTCGCAGCATCTGACATGCTGCGCGGCAGATCCGTAAACGCCCCTAGAGAACTCCAAATCCGGGTCAGTAAAAGGAACCTTTCCTTCACATATCTGCTCTGCATAATGAAAGCCTTACCCGCCGCGATCTTCTTGGCCGCCTGGATTTCCTGGAGGGCGCCCTGGGCTTCGGCCCGGGCATCTTGTGCGCTCTGGCGGGCCTTGGCAAGTTTGGACTCTTGCTCCTTAAAGTCACGCTCCAGGGACTCACACTTCTTGACGGCGTCCTGGAGCTCTTGCTGGACCTCACTGACCCGGGCCTCTTGCTTGTCGCGCGCGGCTCGTTCTTTGGCCGCTTTGTCCTCGGCCTCGGCCAACGCCTTCTTGAGGGCCTCTACTTCGGTCGTTGCCCCTAATAAAGTTCATGACACTTTAGTCAGCACGAATCATTCATCCTTCCTAAATATATACAAAGGTTACTGCATACCTTGACTGTCCTCCAGCTGCTTCTTCACGCGGCCGAGCTCTTCCTCGGTCCGCTCCAGATTCTACTTCAGTCGGGAGACTTCCGCAGTATGAGCAGATGCAGCTAGTAGCGACGCCTGCTTGTTCACATAGACATTTTAGATTAGACTCCTGCGAAAATTATTTGATCCTCTGTTCGGCTTTTCTTTCCGAACACCGGATAGAGCATCAGGGGCTACCGTCTATATTGTGACATTCTTTTTACAATTGCATTACTTACCTCAAAGCCTATTAGAAGGCTAGTGCAGGCTTCGGTCAGTCCGCTTTTCGCGGAATGGATCCTCTCAATCACCGTACCCATAAGGGTATGGTGTTCTTCCACAATGGAAGCGCCTTGCAGCGCTTCCAGCAAATTGTCCGGTGCCTCTGGATGGACAGAGGCCACCTGTGGAATAGGCGCACCGCCTTCTTTTGAAAGTGGCGGCTGGCCTAGTTCCAGAGCCACATATGTCTCCGGAACTATATTCGGTTGGGGGCCGAGTTGGATACGGCCCCTATCGTCAGTATCCATGGGGTTTGCTCCCCCATGTGTTCGGCGGCCGAGGTTTCACCCTCAGGTACCTCCCTGACGGCCTCCGGATTCTCTCCCAGGCCAGGGATCCTTCGGGACGACACCTCGGCACCATCCAGGTCCCGGGGAGAAGTGGCCGATGGAAAGGTCCCGCTGTCCATCGCCGCCGGGTCCAGCGAATCCTCTAAAGATAAGGACCGCTCGAGGTTGGACCGAGCCGGACTGCAAGTGCATAATTTAGCACATTAAAACAACAAAGTAAAAAGGCCGGATACATGAACGTGTCCGGGCACTTACAATTTGGCTAGGGGCTTCTCCCTGGGCTCCCACTCCCAGCTGCTATCGGTGGCCGCTACGGAGCTGTCCGGAAGGGAAGCTTTCCCCTTCTTGGACGCCTCGGCCTCCAGATGCGTGGATGCCATCCTCTTCTTTCTCCCTCCTGCAGGGGGGAATGGATTTCTTCTTCTTCCGCCTCCTCTTCCTCGTCGTCTTCAGCAACGGATGAGTAGTCTCGGCGTCTTCAGACATCGCGTCCGAAGCGCCCTTGACAGAGACCACCTCTGGTCCCCTTGGCCTTCTTCTTGGCCTTATTCCCCGGCACCTGATAAGGCGCCGGAACCAGCATCTTCGCCAGAAGCGGGACTTCCGGGTCTTTGGGCAGCGGAGCCGGACAGTTAAGCCGCTCCGCCATCTCTGTCCGGGTCTGAAAGATCCAATAGTGAGGCTTAGATGCTTTCCTCGGGTATGCAAGTGTAACGCCCGGATAATTAGGCTACAGTGAAACTCTCCTAATGATGCCATGTCATCTCCGTTTACTGTTACTAAACTCTCGTTAGTTCAAAACCCGTTCAAAAGTCTAATTCCAAATATGTCAAACAACAAAAGTTTTCAAAAGTTGAAACAAAAATGTTCAGGCAGTGCTAAAAATGGCATAGGTAATTATGGAGTAGAAGACACAATTTTATAAAATACTTAATTGCCCTAAAATAGACAGAACAGAAAACTAAACTAAAAAGAAAAAAAAGAGAAAAAGAAGAAACCCCCTTCCCCCTGGGCCAAAGGGCCCAACTAGCCAACTGCCAGCCTGCCCGACCGGCCTAGCCGGCCCAGCCCGCCTCCCTCGGTCGCTCCCTCCCCTTCCCTGTTCCCCCGACGAGGGTCGGAACAGGGGCGCGTCCCCGCCGGACCCCCTCGCCGGCGTCGAGGAGGGGATAAGGTCGCCAGCGCCCCCGCCTCCTCGGGCCCCTCTCCCACTCGCCCCGCTCTCCGCCTCTCCCTCTCCCCTCAGATCCACCTCGCTTTCCTCCTCGCCTTCCCCCTCGTTCCCCGTTCACCACCGAGCGCCACCATCGCCATGGCTGCGCCATAGCCGCGGCCACCGGCCACCCCGCGCCTCGCCAACACGTCCACGAGACTCGCCGGCGACCTCTACCTCGACTATGCCTCGCCATCGAGCTCGAGGAGCACCGCAGGCCACGGATCGAGCCGCCCCCTTCCACCTCGGTCGCCGGCGATCTTCCTCCTCTCCGGCGTGCGCTTCTGCTCCTAAGCCGTCAAGGGCTTTCCATAGCCGCGCGGTGAGCCACCACCTTCCTTGTCCCTCTCTCCGTCTGCCCTTGCGCGGTCCCTAGCCGTCTCTCCCACCGTGGCCGAACGCGACGCCGCGCGAGCTCGTCGCCGGCGAGTCTCCGGTGACCTTATGGTCACGGGCGAGTGCCCGTTAGATTCGCCGCACTGCGTAGCACCTGCCTATGCTCTTTCTTTCGTTCATTCGCGCGCCGAAATAGTCTCCCCGTAGAGCTCCCGAACAAGCTCGTCGCCGACGAGGTCGTGCCGCTCGTTTCCGGTCGTTTCAGCCACTCCGACCACCGCTAGTCGACGCGCCGTTGACTCACCGTTCCAATGCACCGAACCGCGACCAAAACGGTGGCCTGTGCGCAGTTTTCGACCGGTGCCCGTACTCGCGCCGCCGCGAACGCGCTCGACGGCGGCAGGTCGCCGGCCCCCGCTGACCTGGACTGACTACTGGGGCCCGCCGTGCCACTGACCAGTGGGTCCAGTTTACCTGTTGACCGGGTCAACTGCTGACTGGGCTGCCCAGTGAGACTGACGTGCGGGTCCCACCTCTTAATCCTCTAATGAAAACATTTTAATAATTAAAACTAATTAGTTTAGTTAATTAGACACTGACAGGTGGGCCCAGTAGTTTTACTAACTAAATTTAGATTAGTTTGAACTCTGTTTAACCCACTGTTTATGACAGGTGGGTCCCCCGTGTCAGTTTGACCAGTCAACCGGACTGTTGACTGCTGACATCACTCATACGTCATGCTGATGTCATATTCCTTTTCTGTTAATTTAAGTAATTCCAGAAAATGATTAAATCTTTAGAAAATCATATAAAATAATCCGTAACTCGGATGAAAATACTTTCTACATGAAAGTTACTCAGAACGACGAGACGAATCCGAATACGCAGCCCGTTTGTCCGCCACACATCCCTAACCTATCGAACTCGTAACTTTCCCCCTCCGGTTCATCTGTCCGAAAACGCGAAACACCGGGAATACTTTCCCGGATGTTTCCCCCCTTCGCCGGTATCACCTACTACCGCGATTGGGCACACCTAGCATCACACTTTGTCATGTCATGCATCGCCATGCATTTGTTTGCATTGTATTTATTGTTTCTTCCCCCTCTTCTCTCGCTAGACACCGAGACCGACGCCACCGCTACCCAGTACAACTACGGTGTTGACGACCCCTCCTTTTCGGCTGAGCTTCCAGGCAAGCCCCCCCCTTGATCACCAGATATCGCCTATTCTTCTCTATACTACTTGCATTAGAGTAGTGTAGCATGTTACTACTTTCCGTTAATCCTATCCTGATGCATAGCCTGTCCTTGCTACTACTGTTGTTACCTTTACCTGCAATCCTACATGCTTAGTATAGGATGCTAGTATTCCATCGGTGGCCCTACATTCTTGTCCGTCTGCCATGCTATACTATCGGGCCGTGATCACTCGGGAGGTGATCACGGGTATATACTTATATACATGATATATGATACCTGTGGTGACTAAAGTCGGGTCGGCTCGTAGGAGTACCCGCGAGTGGATCTTTGTGGCGGAGCGACAGGGCAGGTTGAGACCGCCTAGGTGAGAGGTGGGCCTGGCCCTGGTCGGTGTCCGCGGTTACATCAATTAACACGCTTAACGAGATCTGGGCATTTGATCTGAGTCTGGCCATTTGGTCTATATGCACTAACCAACTACGTGGGAAAGTTATGGGCACTCGACGTCGTGATATCAGCCGAAGCCTTCGTGACATCAGCGACTGAGCGGCGCGCGCCGCATTGGACCGTAAGCTCGCACTTGTATTAAGGGGGCTAGGTCTGCTTCCGGCCGCGTACGCAACGTGCAGGTGTGCAATGGGCGATGGGCCCAGACCCCTGCGCGCTTAGAATTTAGACCGGCGTGCTGACCTCTCTGTTGTGCCTAGGTAGGGCTGCGACGTGTTGATCTTTCGCGGCCGGGCATGACCCAGAAAAGTGTGTCCGGCCAAATGGGATCGAGCGTGTTGGGTTATGTGGTGCACCCCTGCAGGGAAGTTTATCTATTCGAATAGCCGTGTCCCTCGGTAAAAGGATGACCCGGAGTTGTACCTTGACATTATGACAACTAGAACCGGATACTTAATAAAACACACCCTTCCAAGTGCCAGATACAACCCGGTGATCGCTCTCTAACAGGGCGAAGAGGAGGGGATCGCCGGGTAGGATTATGCTATACGATGCTACTTGGTGAACTTGCCATCTACTCTCTTCTACATGCTGAAAGATGGAGGTGGCCAGAAGCGTAGTCTTCGACAGGATTAGCTATCCCCCTCTTATTCTGGCATTCTGCAGTTCAGTCCACCGATATGGCCCTTTACACATATACCCATGCATATGTAGTGTAGCTCCTTGCTTGCGAGTACTTTGGATGAGTACTCACGGTTGCTTTTCTCCCTCTTTTCCCCCTTTCCCTTCTACCTGGTTGTCGCAACTAGATGCTGGAGCCCAGGGGTCAGACGCCACCGTCGACAACGACTCTTACTACACTGGAGGTGCCTACTACTACTACGTGCAGGCCGCTGACGACGACCAGGAGTAGTTAGGAGGATCCCAGGCAGGAGGCCTGCGCCTCTTTCGATCTGTATCCCAGTTTGTGCGAGCCTTCTTAAGGCAAACTTGTTTAACTTATGTCTGTACTCAGATATTGTTGCTTCCGCTGACTCGTCTATGATCGAGCACTTGTATTCGAGCCCTCGAGGCCCCTGGCTTGTATTATGATGCTTGTATGACATATTTATGTTTTAGAGTTGTGTTGTGATATCTTCCTGTGAGTCCCTGATCTTGATCGTACACGTTTGCGTGCATGATTAGTGTACGACTGAATCGGGGGCGTCACAGCAAGTAAAGGGTATACCTGGAAAACATGAAAGAACTAACCGGATTAGCAAGGCGAGTTAAGCTATGCCCACGGTCCTCGGTCGTGGGCGGCGGCGCCTCGTTGGCCTTAAAGAGAACCTTCCAGATGTCTTTGTGCGTTGTGCCGAAGAGCTCCAGTAGAGTTTGGTTGTCGGGTGGTAGGTGTGACATATGCCAAAGGATGGCTAATCATTGTGGGAGCCAGTAAGACGTCGCCGGTGCCTGCAAACGGGATGAGGTGAAGACATGCACGCCGGGGAATCTTACCCAGGTTTGGGGCTCTCCTAGGAGATAACACCCCTAGTCCTGCTCTGCAGGGTCTCCGCCTGATCACTAAATCAGTAAGTAGCTACAAGAGGCTCCTTGAGCTGTTCGGGTATGATAGAGGCGAAGGTGTCCCGATCTTTCGATGAGATGATAACTATCGATTTTGTGGAGTCGACTTTGACGATCCGACTACAAACGTGCACAACGTTGCGCCTTAGCAATTGCTAAACCAACTTCGAGAGGTTATTGACCACGCCGGAGCACGATCAACCTGACCACGAAGGTCTATTCCTGCAAGCAATCGAAGAACAAGCAAGAATATGATAAAGCAATCTGAATATTGCGAATATGGATGAAGTATTGATAATGGTGGGGATACGAAAGTGGTCTTGGTCTGGTCGTTGGATACAAACGAATTACACAAAGTTGCGTTGGCTAACTTTTAACTAAACAAATCCCCAGTCTAAATGATGCCTTAAGGCTATATTTATAGGGAAAAGAGAGGGGATTTTGTCCACCCTTGGCAAGGTGGGACTAAAACACCTCCTAAGTCGTTTTCCCTACAATATGGACTCTAAAAATAGATTACATGGGCCTGGCCCAAAATAAGGTGGAGCAACACCAATAATAAGCTATGGACGAAATTTAGGAAAGGCCATCTTGTATATTTCGTCCATCATCTTGTATGTCATCATGGTGGCTTCAAAGTCCGAAAATCTCCACTTGAACCTCCATTCTTTTTCTCTTCGCACGCACCTTCATCTCCGTGCTTGACCATGCTCCAATGTTCAACCTTCTTGTCCATGCTAGGCCCTTCAATTGCAAGCAACACAAATGCATCTAAGTCAGGCAGCATCATATTCTCATGAACACTAGAAACATTACCAAGAAACGAAAGTACCTGATAATTTAATTGGCGTATCTGAGCTCTAGCAACTGTTCCAAGAGGTAAAACAACAGGGGATATGGGTGTAACTGCGGTAGCCATGTCCTCATCATCCTCCCCTTCTTGAAAACAAAGCCGTCCTCGGCGTTGCTTAGTCTGAAATGTGGCTAACAAAAGAGACAAGGTGTACACGTTGTATATGTATATGTCATCCATTTTTACTGATCTCAGTTGGGGCACATGTGACATGGTTATACAAGAGCACCCTTCACAAGTCATGAAATATAAAGCCAATATATTATCACAAGAAGTCAAAGGCATGAAAATATTGCAACTCACTTTGCACATATAAGTGAAGCTCTTATTCATATCAAAAGATTGACAATGCTTATCATTAAACCATCCCAACATTGATGAACCATCACCAAGATTAGAGGTCATATCAAAATGATGAAACATTGGCACAATTATTTTCAAACGTATTTGATCCAAATTTGAGTTATTCTCTGAGTCACATGGTTCTTTCGCATCAATAGTTAATTCAATGGGTTCACTCAAATTGTTTGATCACATGGCAAAATCAAATCATCAACAGAGTCCTCTAAAATAGCTGGTGTGATCAAAGTAGTAAGTAGCTCATGGCATGGTGCATTTAAATTAACAAGGCATTCATCATACTCGTGTGAAGGTGGAAGATTAATACCTTTGTCATTACCTATTTTGGTTAACTCAGATGATGTAGGCACTCTAGGTGGCGACAGGTCACGTGGTGGAGGTGATGTAGTGCTCACAACAATGGATGTTGTTGTCATAGTAGGCGCAGTGGTGGAAGGAACAACCGTCACAACTCTTGGGATTTGCACCTTCTGCTTGTTTGCCTTCTGGGCAACACGTCTTGTTATCTCCTGTTCAGCTTTGCAAGCAAGACGAAACAAACGGTCCATAGGATAACACTTTTCATGAATTAGTATCTCCTGAATGTCACGGTTTAATCCTCCCCAAAATCTATCCATAAAATCATCTTCAGTTTTTTCTAAAGAGGAATGCAACAAGGTAGTTTGTAAATCATCATAATATTTCATTACAGTGTCACTACCTTGTTTTAAATGTTGCAACTTTTGAATCATGTCACGAGTATAATAAGCGGGCACGAATGTATGTCGCATGGCAAGTTTCAAATCATCCCAAGTAATAGGTATATAATCAGGGTGTAACCGACAATATTCACTCCACCAAACTAAAGCATAACCAGTGAAAGAACCAACCGCAACCTTAACTTTTTTATATTCAACAAAATTATGGGAAGCAAATATATTATTTATGTAGAACTCCCATTCAATATATAAAGCGGGTCTAAAACGGCCATTAAATGATGGTATAGGAACATTAACTTGATCATGTGCATTTGGATGTTTATGCACCTCTCGTGATCGTTGTGGAATTCGCATAGGTGGTGGCACGTCTCCCCGCGATCGAAAAAGCCCATGAATTGACTCTAGATCCTGTCATAATTAGTAGAAACAAGAAACAAAATCCAAAAATGATGTTCCTATAACTACTAGAATGTGGTGGCAAGACGCTCACAGTAAAGCAAATATCAATGTCTTACAAGTTCTTACCATGCAGCAGGCGGTGATCGGCAACCAGCGATGTCAAGTAACTCCAAAAGTTGGGTAAAGCGATTGCCAGATGAACGTATGGATACACGGTGTAGAAATATGTGAAGCTGTGTTGGCTTTATATATATGAAAAAAAAATGCTACAACCACGTTAATTAATGCAAGCTGAAAATTCGTTCAAAGTGGTCGAGTGCTGGTTCTAGGCTAGACTGTACTAGAGACGCAAGCCTATGACACATATGAATATTCACGCAAAGAGAAAATAATGAGCGTATGGAGACAGACCGAGTTGAAGCGCCAAAGAAAAATAAGAGTGGATGCACTCTTCCATTGTTTTTTTCAACCTTTCCAAACGAACCAAAACCGAAGAACACGTATCCTTCTCTTTTTTTTTGTCTCAATATCTAGAACGCCTCCATTCCCTTGCAAAAGTATATGGACCAACTCCCACAAACCACTGCGCACGTTCCTTCTTCTTTTTACTTGTTTCCTTCTTCACGTTGGAGCAATTCCTCCTCTTAATGCTCTCTTTTTTTTTCACAAGGAAAAGTGCAAGGATCTCTTTCCTCACGTGAAACAATGGCTCGGTCCTACAAGAGGAAAAAAAACCTGCCAACAGATCTGCACCGAAATTATTCTATGGCAAAAACGAATCCAAGATTTAGGCAACCAGTGTGGACTTTCCTTGAGAGAAAACAAGGCAAAAAAAAAACTGATCCAAACCTGCCTTTCTTTTTACCGATCAAATCTTCTAAACGAAGCAACTTCTTTCCTTGTGAATGGTTCAGAGTTTCCTCAACAAACAGATTCCTCATTAATAACAGATCCAACTTGCCTAATTTGTTGCTGCACCAACCGAAAATTTGCTCCCTTTTCCTTATCTCTTTTGGCAACGTTCAAGATCTCTTTCCATTTAAACCGAAACCACAAATCAGCACTTTATTCCTTGCCAGACATTATCTTTTTCTTTTAGGCCGCACCAAACTTGCCTTTTATTTTGTTTTTTTTTCAGATCCGAAGTTACCAAACTAGGAGGATTCGGTTTGATTTTTTTATTCTGAAGTTACCAAACCAAGGAGCACACCACGTCCCCCTTTTCCTCTTTTTTTGTTTCCTTGTTTACCACGAACAAACAGGGATTTATGGAAACAGATCGGTGCTTGCCTTTTTTTTTCCTTTGCGGATGATCCCTTCTTTCCGTAAAACAAGCCACGTGATGTTTCCTAATGAACTTGCCCTTTTTTCCTTTCCTTATTTTGCGTGGAGAGACGGAACTGCAGTTTTTCTTTCTTTTTTTCAATCTGGCCGATCTACTCTTTTTTCCTTTCCCAAAATCCAACGTGGCTGACTAGGTACTTTCCAAACAAACCAACCGCACGTCAACCTGTCCTTGGAACCCAAACCGAAACTGCTTTTTTTTTACTCACAACGTTCCAAGTAGTACTATATCTCTTCTTTGACCGAACCAAATCTGCCCTGATGATTTTCTTTTTTGCAACGGATGGAAAGTACAATGGTAGCGGCAGCACAATAACAGATGGAGGCGACAACGGCAAAAAGTGTATAGATGGTCGTGATGGCGACGGCCAAAATAAGCGGCAGCGGAATATGGTAATGAAGTGGATGATGGTGTATATGGATGCGGCACGAACTAGAACTCGAAACTCTAAAAGTTTAGACACTAAAACCAGCCACTCGACACACGATGCAACCGGAAATTCAACAATGTAAAAACTAAGTGGCAATGGCGAAAAGGCTAAAACTGTCTGGGACATGATGAACTAATCTAACTTTTTTGTGGCTTTTTTTTGGACTATATGTATGAAGAACAGACTCGATCTAAACTACGAAAAACTGTAAAATCTCACCGAGCAACCTGAAAAATAATACCACTTGATAGAGGCGAAGGTGTCCCGATCTTTCGATGAGATGATAACTATCAATTTGGTGGAGTCGACTTTGACGATGACTACAAACGTGCACAACGTTGCGCCTTAACAATCGCTAAACCAACTTCGAGAGGTTATTGACCATGCCGGAGCACGATCAATCTGACCACGAAGGTCTATTCCTGCAAGCAATCGAAGAACAAGCAAGAATATGATAAAGCAATCTGAATATTGCGAATATGGATGAAGTATTGATAATGGTGGGGATCCGAAAGTGGTCTTGGTCTGGTCGTTGGACACAAACGAAGTACACAAAGTTGTGTTGGCTAACTTTTAACTAAACAAATCCCCAGTCTAAACGATGTCTTAAGGGCTATATTTATAGGGAAAAGAGAGCGGATTTTGTCCACCCTTGGCAAGGTGGGACTAAAACACCTCCTAAGTCGTTTTTCCTACAATATGGACTCTAAAAATAGATTACATGGGCCTGACCCAAAATAAGGCGGAGCAACACCAATAATAAGCTATGGACGAAATTTATGAAAGGCCATCTTGTATATTTCGTCCATCATCTTGTATGTCATCATGGTGGCTTCAAAGTCCGGAAATCTCCACTTTAACCTCCGTTCTTGTTCTCTTCGCACGCACCTTCATCTCCGTGCTTGACCATGCTCCAATGTTCAACCTTCTTGTCCGTGCTAGGCCCTTCAATTGCAAGCTACACAAATGCATCTAAGTCAGGCAGCATCATATTCTCATGAACACTAGAAACATTACCAAGAAACGAAAGTACCTGATAATTTAATTGGCGTATCTGAGCTCTAGCGACTGTTCCAAGAGGTAAAACAATAGGGGATATGTGTGTAACTGCGGTAGCCATGTCCTCATCAGGATAGAGGAAGAAGAAGGGCAAGTCTAGCTCTCCTCTTCTCTCTATGTGGTGTGTGTAGTTCTAAAGGTTCAACCCTTTGCATGAGTGCCCTGGGGGGGTTTATATAGGCCTATCCCCCAGGGATACAATGGTAAACCGGCTGGGTGTGGGCCCAGACCGTCAGTGTCTATGGGCGCCGGCTTCTCCGCCGGCCGCTGGGGCCCGCCGACTGGTGGGTCCTGCCGGCAGCTGGCCTCTTGGCCGTCCGTCTGGGCCCACTGCCTGTGGACCATGTCGGTTTCTCATTACTGTAGCCTCGCCCCTGATGACGATGGCTTTGTCGGGGCAAGCATGGCTATAGTGCCGCCGCCTGGCGGGCATTCATTGTAGCCTTACCCCGTCTTATCTGCTTAATGGTGCACAAACTTCTAGGGCGAGGGCATGCCGGCTGTTGGGAGCCGGCCTCCCTCCGCACTGACTGGTCAGGTCAAGCCACCTTCTGGTGGCTCTATGGCAGGAGGGGCCCGCCGTCTGCGGGCCGTACTGATAGCTTGTCGTGGGTGAGGTCATGGTTAACATGGCAACAGTGCCGCGCCGGGCGAGGGATGGCCACCCGGTACGATGCACTATGGCCACGCTCGCTTCGGTATTCAGGGGTGGCAGGCTTCACTGTAGCCATGCCCCGTCTTGTCGCCGTTATGTGGGTGCAAACTTTGAGGGTGTATGTTAGGCCGCCTGCTAGGAGTCGGCCACTCTGGTGGCCGCCAGCTAGGAGTTGGCCCACTTCAGGACGGCTTGCCGAACCTTGCCGCCTTCCCGTAGTCGACCACTGGACCAGCCGGCCATGAGAAGGCGGCCCTTCGTCTTGGATTCTTGAGGGGCGCAGTCAGCCTGTTTGTTTTGAAGAACCAGGGGGAGCGGATAAGGCTACCCGTGGTTATTTACTCCGACAGTAATCCCCGAAGCTGGTGGGGCTTCGCGGCTGAAAGGAGAACGAGAAGCCCAAGCAGCTTCCTACTCTGAGGAGCCGACAGCTAGGAGTCGGCCCCATCCAAGCATGCTGTCTGGAATATTTTGAAGTCCGGAGGCGGGAACCAGATGGTTCGCGCGCCGGGCGCCGGGCCGGCCACCGGCTGCCCGCGTGCCACGCGGCGCCCGCTGGATGGGCCAGCCTGCCAGCCCACGCGCGCGATGGGACGTCGCCGCAGGCTGGGGCCCACCACTACAGTGCCTCGGCCCACGCGCGGATCCGCTGTGGCCGAGGCGGGCGGTTGGTATTCTGGGACGGTTAATACACGCCTTTACTGGCGCGATAAACGCGGGTTCGTGGGGGAGTGGGTGCAGTTAATCCCACGCCCCCCACGCCCCGCCCCCTCGGCTTCGCGGTTCTGGGGCTATAAGTAGGGGGAGGAGGGGGAGCGGCGGACGCACGCGCGCCCTCCTCCTCCTTTGCCATTCTTCTTCTTCTTCCTTTTCCCGCCGCTGCTGCTGTCCGCCGCTGCGCCGTGCTTCCAACCACCCGCCTGCGCTGTGATTCGCCACCGCGGGGCCGCGCACACGTCGCCGCGGCGCTCCTTCATCAAGCTTCTCGTCCTCATGGTGCGCGCCGGAGCATGGGATGGCTCCAACGTCCATGAGGACCACATTGACTTCCTCTGCCGTACGCGGCGGCTGCCCGGCAAGGACTTCCTGAAGGTTCGTGTGGCGCCGGAACGGGAGATCTCGCCGGCGCCGGAAGAGGGCGAGCGCATGATCTTCCGGTCGCACTGCCTGCGCGGCCTCGGCTTGTCAGTAAGCGGCTTCTTCCGCACCTTCCTCGACTTCTACGGCCTTCAGCCACACCACCTTACGCTGAACACGGTGGTGCTGCTGTCCGCCTTCGTCACCCTCTGTGAGGGCTTTCTCGGCGTCCTCCCCACCCTCGAGCTTTGGGGCGAGTTCTTTTACTCGAAGCTCGACACCGTCGTCAAGAGGGTGGTGGTGCAGTGCAGCACCTTCGTCGCAGTGCGGAGGTCGGCTACCGACAACCCGTTCCCGCCCATCACGCTGATCAAGTCGGTGAAGATGTGGCAGCAGTCGTATTTCTATGTGAAGAGCGTCCACCCGGAGGGCCACTGGGTCAACCTCCCGGCCTATGCAGCCGGCCCGCCGACTGGAACGCGGGCCAACTGGTCGTACCAGCCCAGGTCGCTGTCGGTCTCCGGCGCCACCGCCCTTGCGCGGCTCAGGGTGATGGTGAAGTCGGAAGGCCTCACCTGGCCCGATTTGCTGACCGCCTTCATGGCGCGCCGGGTGCTCCCCCTCCAAGGCCGGCCGCACATGATCTGCCAAATGAGCGGGCACCGGGACCCCAGTCGGTTGTGCACCAAGGAGATGCCGCACTCGGAGGTGGCTTACTTGGTGAATTATATTTCGAACTGCAAGCTCTCAGAGATGGAGTGACAGTTCGGCAAGGAGCCGTACTCGCATGCGAATCCACCGCCGATGGTAAGTTTTTATTTCTTCTTTTTCTTTCGGTTACCGAGTTCTCTAGAGCCGTCTTGACCAGTCGGCTATGAAACAGAGCGCCCTTCTCCAGCCAGCAGCCGGCGCCTTAGGGCCGGAGCGTGTGTTCCTCACCAACCGGGAGGAGAGCGATGTGGACGACCCCGACTTGGGGGCGGCCGCTGAGGGAGTCCTGGATTAAGGGGTCCTCGGACAGCCGGACTATATGTATTTGCCGGACTGTTGGGCTATGAAGATACAAGATAGAAGACTTTGTCTCGTGTCCGGATGGGACTCTCCTTTGCGTGGAAGGCAAGCTAGGTGGTTAGGATATGAAGATTCCTTCCTCTGTAACCGACTCTGTGTAACCCTAGTCCCCTCGGGTGTCTATATAAACCGGAGGGTTTAGTCCGTAGGACAAGAACAATCATAATCATAGGCTAGCTTCTAGGGTTAGCCTCTACGATCTCGTGGTAGATCAACTCTTGTAATACTCATATCATCAAGATCAATCAAGCAGGAAGTAGGGTATTACCTCCATCGAGAGGGCCCGAACCTGGGTAAACATTGTGTCCCCCGCCTCCTGTTACCATTAGCTTTAGATGCACAGTTCGGGACCCCCTACCCCAGATCCGCCGGTTTTGACACCGACAATGGTGCTCTCGTTGAGAGTTCCACTGTTTCGTCTCCATAAGGCTTGATGGCTCCTTGAATCATTGACAACAACGCAGTCCAGGGTGAAATTTTTCTCCCCGAACAGATTTTCGTATTCGGCGGCTTCGCACTGCAGGCCAACTCGCTTGGCCATCTGGAGCAGATCGACAGTTACGCCCCTGGCCATCAGGTCAGGTTTGGAAACTTGAACTAAACCGCCGACATCTGCGGAGACTTGATCTTCGACGGATTCGAGCCCATGACAGCCGCGTCCTGCCGCCATGATGAATATGACCTAAATCTGTCATCAGACTGTGTGCAGGAGATAGCGCATGTTATCACTCTGGCCCTGGATCCAGAGTAGAGCGCGCCATCCAAGGACGGGAAGCTCAACCTCGCCACGGAAGCCGCCGTCTCAGCGGCGCTAGAGCCGAACACAGATCTGACCCCCAACGAGGCCTGTGTCATCGAAAGCTCGGACTCGTCTCCTACCATAGGCTCCGAACCGCGTGTATCCGCACCCATCGAATCTGACCGGGCGCCGATCTCAGAGTTCAGCTCCGTGGACATCTTCCAACACTCACCCCTATGCGATGTGTTAAACTCATTAAAGTCTCTCTCCTTGGTAGGAGATTCTTGGGCGAACTATGTCCGGCTTGAGTGGGAAGCGGACGACGAAGAACTTGGTTACCCACCCACCACCCACTTGATAGCCACTGTCGACGATTTGACCGACATGCTTGATTTCGACTCCAAAGACATCGACGGTATGGACGACGATGCCGGAGAAGAACGAGAACCACCACCCACAGGGCGCTGGACAGCCACCTCCTCATACGACATATACATGGTGGATACACCCAAAGAAGACAATGGCGATGACAAAAAGGACCCAGTTGAGGATAAAACTCCTGGAAAGCAGCCAAAGCACCGACGTCAGCGGCGCCGCTCGAAACCACGCCATGGTAAAAATAGCGATACCGGCACAAGAGGGAATAACACCCCGAACGACGCCGAAGACAATGAAGAAACCGCGGACCCAACAATGGAGCAGGACGAGCAAGGTGATGGCGAACACAGTCCGGGGCCCCTGTCCGATCACAGCGATGCCGAAGACTCCAATTATCAACCTGTCTCCGAAGAGGAGAGCAGTCGGGATGACGATGCATTCATCGTCCCGGAAAAACAATTGAAACAAGAGCACCTCCACCAGAGACATATCGCCACCGCGAGGAGCTTGAAGAAGCAGAAGCAACAGCTCAAAGCCGCACAAGATACGCTCAATAATAAATGGAACGTAGTTCTCGACACTGAGGAAAAATACGGCGGTAATCACCAAACAAATAGCTACCCCAAACGCAAACTGCTGCTCGAATTCGACGATGATGCTATTGCGCCCATACCGCCGAATAACAATACGGCCGATCAACCAGGCCGACCACCTCGTAGTCGATACAGAGCGGCTAATAACGCCACACACAAAACCGCACCCCCTCACCATAAAGGAAAGGAGGTCGCAACCCAGAACTAGAAACACGATTTACGTGAAGACCTGGACAAGAGGGCTAGCAGAACCAGGTCCATTTATGGATCCAGGGAACGCGTTCCCGCACAGGATCAGGGCCATCAAACCACATATGCAGGTAACTCACCAGTTCGGAACTAACACCGAACACTGCAATCGTCGGGCCCGCACCGCAACACAGCCAAATACAGGGGTGCTGCACACCCTTGTGCTTCACCGATGAGGTGCTGGATCATGAATTTCTAGAAGGGTTTAAACCCGTGAATATCAAGGCATACGACGGAACGATAGACCCTGCGGTCTAGATACAAGACTTTATTCTTCACATCCACATGGCTCGCGGAGATGATCTCCATGCCATCAAATGCCTACCCCTCAAGCTAAAAGGACCAGCTCGGCACTGGCTAAAAAGCCTCCTCGAAAATTCCATTGGAAGCTGGGAAGAACTTGAGGACGCTTTCAGGGCCAATTTCCAAGGGACCTATGTCCGACCTCCGGATGCAGACAATCTAAGTCACATAACCCAACAACCCAGAGAGTCAGCCTGTAAGCTTTGGAACCGATTTCTCACTATGAAGAACCAAATCGTCGACTGTCCGGACGCCGAAGCCTTAGCAGCTTTCAAACACAGTGTTTGGGACGAATGGCTGGCCAGACACCTAGGCCAGGAAAAGCCAAGGACAATGGCAGCCTTAACCACACTCATGACCCGCTTTTGCGTGGGAGAGGACAGCTGGTTGGCCCGTAGCAGCACCAGCGATCCTGGCACATCCGAAGTCAGGGATGGCAATTGAAAGCCACGACGCAATAAAAACAAACGTCGGAACAATGGAGAAAGCCCGGACAATACATCGGTAAACGCCGAATTCAGGGGCTCCAGACCCGGTCAATGGAAAAAGTCACTTAAAGGCAGCAGAGATGGTCCATCTAGCCTAGATAAAATTCTCGAATGGTCCTGCCAGATTCATGGCACCCCTGACAAACCAGCCAGTCATACCAACAGAGAATGTTGGGTCTTCAAGCAGGCCGGCAAGCTCAATGCCGAACACAAGGGGAAGGGACCGCAAAGCGAAGACGAGGACGAATCTCGCCAGCCGAATATGGGGGGACAGAAGAAATTTCCACCGGAGGTCAAAACAGTGAACATGATTTATGTCACTCGTATCCCAAAGAGGGAGCGCAAACGCGCACTCCGAGACATGTATGCTATAGAGCTTGTCGCCCCCAAATTCAACCCATGGTCGGCCTGTCCGATCACCTTCGATCGCAGGGATCATCCGACTAGTATCCGTCACGGGGGCTCGGCTGCCTTAGTGCTCGACCCAATAATTGACGGATACCACCTCACCCGAGTCCTCATGGACGGCGGCAGTAGTCTCAATCTGATATATCAAGACACTGTCCGTAAGATGGGGATAGACCCGTCAAGAATCAAGCAAAGCAGCACTACCTTTAAAGGAGAATACCACGCATAGAGGCCCGCTGCACGGGCACCCTAACATTGGACGTCGTCTTCGGCTCTCCCAACAACTTTCGAAGCGAGGAGCTAATATTCGACATTGCTCCGTTCCGAAGTGGCCATCACGCACTACTCGGACGAACGACCTTCGCTCGTTTCAATGCAGTCCTGCACTACGCTTATCTTAAGTTCAAGATGCCTGGACCGTGTGGCGTTATCACGGTGAGCGGAAGTACAGAGTGTTCTCTTTGTACAGAAGAATACGCGGCGGCTCTAGTAGCCGAAGCACGAAGTGGCCTTTTTAAGCCGAACAGCTCATCGGTCCTCAAGACCGCGGACACAGCCAAACGTGTTCGGCGCACACCTACGTGTAAAAGCTCATATAAACCTGCACTTGTTTAGCAGCCCCGCCCCCATAGATCTCCCCATAAGAATACTGTACATGTTTTCCCGTATACATAAATATACACTCAAAATTCCTTGGGTAGTTGTGGGGGCAGCCGACACGTAAGAAGTCTATAGTTCGGCTTGACCCTATTCGGACTAAGAAACTATAGTTCACGGTTCACCAAAACCAACAAACTATACCCACGGCCGTACCAGATTCTTTCACCTGGTTCTTTCTTTTTTACAGATAGGCCATCATGATATACCCTTCAAGGACACTGCACAACGGAGACAAAGTCGCAGACGTGCAGCAGGGCCCCGTTTCAAGGTTTCTGCTTAGATTAAGACCCTGTGTAAACCTCTTTTCTTATTATTATCTCTTGTTGTTTCATACCCTCCTGGCATATAAAACGCCTAGGAAAGATATCGCCAGTACTTGCGAACTTACGATTCGCCGTACTAAAATGGATGTTATAGAAGCAGCCAGCAGTGTGCTTTGAGAACTATATTCTCACCACAGGCGCTCTCTCCTCACGCCGGGTCGTAGCACGTGCCTTGAATTCAGGGTTCATTACCGGGGGCTGTACCCAGCCCGGTATATATTGAAAAGTCCGAATACCTTCGGGAGTGTTCGGCGTCGCGAGTTTTGGCCTTATATGCATCAGCTCCGAATCATGTCTTGGGTCAATAGTTGGGTTTTCCCGGCTCCTGTGCTTGCTACCTTACGTTCCGTTCTATCAGCTAAGGCGGCCACGGGAGAACTACTGCGATTGTGCCCTGGTTCATCCGGATGAGCACCTCAGTAGAGAAAGCCGAAAACTGACTGTCCTGATAAGGCGAGAGCTGGTAAACCACTCGATGACTAAGCGAATCTTCACGATTGCTCCGCATTAACGAAGGACCTATTTCCTGGTCATGTATGTAAACGCACCATATTCGGATAAACGTGGACATGCCAGGGGCTATATAGTAGCCCCACCGTCAAACTCCTATGGCTAAGTGAAAGTGTTAAAGCTCTATAGTCCGATTGCCTAGTTCGCCGCACTAACACCTCCTTAACGGACCAAGACGTTGGGTCAAGTGTGATCAAGTGCTTTTCCGAACACCCCTGCGTTATACGCGAGGGGGCTGAAGCCGACGACTGCAAACTTTCAGGTTATATACATATATACATAAACGGCCGCACAGGAGGCACTAAAATACTTTACGGGCAAAAGTATAAACACAGCCTTCACTATCATAAGCATTGTTTTTACAATTCGGATACATGTTACTCGAACATAATATTCTTCGAGCACTAACCCTCTATCAAACGGGCACCCTCTAATACTTCTTCAAAATATTGATCTGGTGTGTCCTGACCCCCGGGCGGACCCCCTGTTGCAATATCGGTGGCCTTCATCTTCGCCCAATACGTCTTCACACGGGCAAGGGCCATCCATGCACCTTCTATGCACGTTGACCGCTTGACAGCGTCGATATGCGACACCGCACAAACAAGTTGCTGCACTAAACCAAAATAACTATTCACAGTTGGTCCCCCAGGCCACAGCCGGTCCACGACAGCCTTCATGGAAAGTCCGGATATCCTGTGGAGCTCGGCCCATTCGGCCATCTGCTCATTCAACAGTAACGGACACCTTGGCATGCTAAACTGCGACCAGAAAAGCCGTTCCGCTTCATGGCCTTCTTGGGCCTGGAAAAACTGCGTCGCATCAGAAGCACTCTTCGACAAGTCCAAATATGCATCCGGATAACTCCACATTTGATCAAGCGGGGCATACTTTGGATCGCCGAACTTAGTTCGTAATAAAAAGGGCTTCCCAGCCGCGATCTCCCCGGCTTGCCGGATCTCCTCCCGTGCCGCTTTGGCCTCTGACCGAGTTTCCTTTGCCGCTTGTAAGGCCTTCTCAAGGTCAGCCGCTTTTTCTTTGGTCTCTTTCTCGAGAAGTGCATATTGGCTAGCGGCATCCCTTAGCTCAAGCGCCATGTTGGATATTTTCTCCTCACTCAGGCGATGAGCAGCCTGTTCGGCTTTTAATTCACCAACTACCTTCTCGGCAGCCGCGTTGCTTATCCTGGCTTGCTCCTTGGCCCGGGCAAGCTCAGCCCGAAGGGTCTCCACGGCGGCAGCACCATCTGCAGTCAAGCATGCTATAAATTCCACCATCATGCTCCTATTTATACTCACTGACCGCCCAAAAGACATACCTTGCGCCTCGTCAAGCCGCTTGTTCACGAGTGTGATGTCATCATCCGCCACATCAAGTTGCCGCTTCAGTTCGGCAAATTGGGAAGCCCGGGCAGTGGTCGGGGCTGCAGCCGCCTATGTACAAATTAGCAAAATTATTACCTGAGCATATTTATCTTTTGATCCTCTGATCGTCCCATTCGGAGGGCAACCAGAGTCTCAGGGGCTACTATCTATACACAGTGCACATTGTGTTTACGGTACAAAACAAGAGGCTACATTACGTACCTCAAAGCCTCTTAGCAAGCTCGTAAAGGCTTCATTCAATCCGCTTTTTGCGGACGAAATTTTCTCAATCACCGTACCCATTAAGGTACGATGTTCCTACGAGATAGGCGCTTGCCGCAGAAGACCCGTCCATATGTCCGACTGTATATCGGATGGCCCGGGACTTTTGTTGTTGGTCTCTCTAGGAGCCGAACACCCCGGACCTCGGGCGGCCGAAGAGTCATCTTCTGGCCTGGCACTCCTTCGCGGGTCGGGAGAGATCCTCCGGGACGACACCTCGGGGTCGTCCGCCTTATGGGGCGGGGATGTATGAGGCGGCGTTCCGCTCTCCATCATCTCCGGAAGAAGATCCCCTGAGGACGAAGATTGTTGAGGGAGGCTATAAGCCTGCAAAACATACGTTTCAAAATATTACCCTCACAAACGGGAAAAGAACGGGGTATGCTTATTAAACACCTTTGTTCACTTACGGTTCGGCTAAAGGCTGGCCCCCTTGTGGGCACTGTGCGGCAATATCGCCTCCCGAATTCGGGCCCCCTGATAAGGATTTCTTCCCTCGCTTGGAAGCCTCTGCCTTCAGGTCTTCGGGAGAGGCTCTTTTCTTCCCGTGGGGGGAGGGAATGTTAGATTCTCCTCCCCGTTCACCCTCCGACGCGGGAGTTCCGATTTCCCCGAATACGGTGAATGACGCACCTCTGGTATGAAGGCCGCTTTGGGCCTCCCCACTCCTCTCCTTTTCTTCCCTCAACGGCACTTGATAGGGTGCCGGAGCTAGCATCCTGGTTAACACTGGGTCCGCTGAGTTTTCGGGAAGAGGGGCCAAACACCTGATCCTCTCCGCCTTCTTTACCCAGCCCTGGCAAAGCATGGTTTTCTTAGTTTTGTTATGAGAAACTTAAACTAAAAACGTGTTTGGAAATTGAGTATTTACCGGGGAATCCGGATGGTTGCAGTCGAGGCCTGCGTCCTCTGTGGTGTCCAGATACCTTTTTCGTGACCCAAAGACTAATTCATACATCCCTTCGAGCATTGTGCCGAACAAGCACTGAATGGTTCGTGGTCCTTCCGGATTGAATTCCCACATACGGAGAGGTCGGCGCTGGCATGGCAAGACCCGACGGACTAACATAACTTGGATTACCTTGACGAGGTCGATGTCCTTCTTAATAAGGTCTCGAATGCGGCTTTGTAGTATTTGAACTTCATCTAGCGATCCCCAATCCAGCCTCTTGTTGATCCACTATGCAAGCTGTGGCGGAGGGCCGGATCGGAAGGCGGGTGAAGCCACCCACTTGCTACCACGGGGCTCTGTGATATAAAACCACTCCCGTTGCCATAGGCCGGAAGTTGCGGTGAAGGAACCCTTTGGCCAGACGACGTCGGCGGATTTGCTTATCAGAGCACCTCTGCACTCTGCGTGTCTCCCGTCTATTATCCTCGGCCTTACATCGAAGGTCTTGAGCCACGAGCCGAAGTGTGGAGAGATATGGAGGAAAGCCTCACATACGATAATAAATGATGAGATGTGAAGGAGGGAGTCCGGAGCTATATCATGGAAATCTAGTCCGTAGTAAAACATGAGCCCTCGAACGAAGGGATTGAGGGAGAAACCTAGCCCCCGAAGGAAGTGAGGGATAAATACGACCCTCTCATTAGGCCTAGGAGTAAGGATAACCTCCCCTTGTGCAGAAGCCTGTGAAGGATTTCCGCAGTCAAATATCTCGCCTCCCTGAGCTTCGTGATATCCTCCTCAGTGACAGAGGAGGCGGTCCACCAGCCTTGAAAGCTGGATCTGGACATGGCCTGAGGTTCGAAGCGACTACTTAAGCCTTGGGTGTTGGAACTCGAGGTGAGAGGAGGAGGGAGTAGCGTAGAAGGGAAAGGCGGGTCTCGGCCTCCTTATAAAGATGACGAATATCAAACGTCCCCTACGTGGCCTTAAAACATGCCTATTCCCAAGGAATCATACCAACGGGACGGTTGGGTTACCCACGCCCGTGTTGATGAGAATCCCGTAATAAGGTGACACGATCTCCGCTTCGACAAGACGTGCCAATAAAACCGCCTCGCGAAGCATGGAGCAGCCGGCCGAAAAAACAATTCGAAATAATGGCTGGACGATGACGTAATGCCGTGTTGTAAAAGCTGTCAGTGGATTAACATTATGCTCTCCACGGTGGTATATGGAATTTGTTTTGCAGAGCCGGACACGATTATTATGTTCAAGATCTACTTTGGAGTAATCGGAGAAGGAACCCGCCTTGCAATGCCGAAGACAATCTGCGCGCCGGACTCATCGTCATTGAAGCCTGGTTCAGGGGCTACTGAGGGAGTCCTGGATTAAGGGGTCCTCGGATAGCCGGACTATATGTATTTGCCGGACTGTTGGGCTATGAAGATACAAGATAGAAGACTTCGTCTCGTGTCCGGATGGGACTCTCCTTTGCGTGGAAGGCAAGCTAAGTGGTTAGGATATGAAGATTCCTTCCTCTGTAACCGACTCTGTGTAACCCTAGCCCCCTCCGGTGTCTATATAAACCGGAGGGTTTAGTCCGTAGGACAAGAACAATCATAATCATAGGCTAGCTTCTAGGGTTAGCCTCTACGATCTTGTGGTAGATCAACTCTTGTAATACTCATATCATCAAGATCAATCAAGCAGGAAGTAGGGTATTATCTCCATCGAGAGGGCCCAAACCTGGGTAAACTTTGTGTCCCCCGCCTCCTGTTACCATTAGCCTTAGACACACAGTTCGGGACCCCCTACCCCAGATCCGCCGGTTTTGACACCGACAGCCACCCTGGAGGACGACGCCACGGGAGGAGGCGGTGAAGCAGGCGGCTCGGGAGTCGGGGGCGGCCTTGAGGACTGGCCCGATGATGATGATGAAGAGGTCATCCCGCGCTGCCAGCCGGCGTCCGATCAAGTTGGCGCGAGCTCGTCTGCCGCGCCGGCTGCCCGAGGCGGCGCGCAGAAGCGCCGGGCAGCGCCGTCGATGTACGGCAGCCGGCCGAAGAAACCAAGAGCTCGGCCGGGGCGACCAAGCGGGAAGAAGCGGCCGCAAAGTCGACCCGCTTCCGCAAGGTCGTGAAGGAGCCCCAAATGGTTTCCGCGTAAGTGCGGGCTCCTTAACACGTTGTTTCCTCTTTCTTGCAAATGTTCTTCTGAGTTTTCTTCTTCTTGCTCAAACAGGGCTCCGCTCTCACTTGAGCGGTCGGCCGCCTCCTCCGTGGTTGGGACGGCGGGGGGCTCCGCCAGCGCCCACCGCGTGAACCCACGCGCCGAGCTTCAGGCGGCGATAGAGAAGAACGCGCGGGAGGCGCGTGAGGAGCAAGAGGCGGAGCGGCAGAGACCGGCTGCCGCCAAGGCGGCGCAGGAGGCGGCGGACGAGGCCGCGAGGGCGCAGGCCGACGTCGCGGCCAAGGCTCAGGCGAACGCCGCGGCCGCAGCGCAGGCGAGGGAGGCCTTACGCGACCAACCCCCACAGCTCGTCATCCCTCTCCACGCCGTGGCGCCTGCGCCTGATGTTTCGGTGGTGCTGCCAGAAGGAGCCGGCGGCGACCAACCGGTTATGGAGAGGGAGGCGGGCGACGGAGTCGCCCCGGAGATGGAGGTGACTCCGCCAACGCCGACTGCGGTGGACCAAGGCGGCCAGCCCAACGCGCCACCCGTGCCACCGGCTAGAGGCGAGCCGGCTGCAGGGGTGGACCTCGTGGTCCGGTCTCCGGCACGCCAGCGCGCGGGGAAGGCGGCCTCGGCGCCGCACCCGCAGAGGGCCAAGGGCTCCGGCACGTCGACCCAGGAATTGGAGGCGGCGAGCGTTAGCTCGCCGGACTGGACGCCAGGGGGCGGGACGGCCGTGCTGAATGAGGCGGCGCAGGATGTCCGGACCTGGCTTCAGTCTCAGGCCAACGCCCTGAAGAACTACAACCATGAGTTCCTGGCAACGTGGACGGCCATCCGGGTGAGCCTGTTGCTCTTTTGGTTTTTGCTCTTGTATTCTTCCGTGGGGCGCGTCAGCGCACCCACTGGGTGTAGTCCCCGAGTTCCAGGTCGGCTGCTGAGCAGGCGGCCTGGAACTTCTAAGTAGACTTGGGTGCTGACTTGCCTTCTTCTGTTTGTCTGTCCTTTTTGTAGGACTATCGTAACCTCCGCGCGACCGCCTTCAACTCCCACGTCTGGGAGCTGACTCAACGGACCGCTAACCTGTCTGAAAGTCAAAGTGAGTATTCCGTTTTCTTTCTCTTGTGGGGGCACGTCAGTGCACCCACTGGGTGTAGTCCTCGAGATTCGGGCCGACTGCTGAGCTGTCGGGCCGGATCTCTTCTGGCGACTTCTTGCTTATTGATTATTCTTCTTTGTTGTCTTTGCAGAGGCCAACGCCTCCCTGCAGCAGCAACTGGGTGAGGCCCAGACCGTGCTGCGCGCCAGGGAGGCGGAGTGCAGTACGGTGGCTCAGGAACGTGACCGCCTGGCCAAGCAGCTAGCTGACCAGGAGAAGAATCACAAGGTGGCTCTCAAGGCGGTGAAGGACAGCAAGGCTGCCCTCCAAGCCGAGTATGAGACCCAGGTAGCGAACTGGGCCGAGTCGGAGCAGGCGCTGAGCGACGGCTACGGCCAAATCGAGGACATGGTTGACGGTAAGTTGCCTTCCTCCTTTTCCCTTTGTTTGCCGCTTGTTGTTTCGTCTGGCCTCTGACTTCGTATTCTCTTTTTCTTCTTTGCACAGAGTACTTCCCTGGCTACTCCGTTGCCGCCAGCCAGGTCATCGAGGCCCACCGCGATGTGCGGAGGCAGGCTGCTGCTGAGATCGTGCCGAATGCTCGCCAGACACTTGAGGAGCAGCTCTTGGCCATCCAGGCCCGTCTCCAGCCGGCCCATCGGATGCTCCGCCGCCTTCATCCGTTGGAGCTCAGGTGCTTTTCGCCCTCTGGCCTAACACCACGATTCCTCGCACTCCTGGTTAGATTGTTGACTGGCTGGAAGTGGCAGCTGGCCGCTTCGAGGCGTGGAAGGCTTCTTCGGCCCGGGCAGGCGCCAGGCGGGCGTTGGAGTTTGTCCGGGCGTGGTACCCTGGGCTGGATCTAGCCCAGTTGGAATACGTTCCGGCAGGAGGTCAACGAGGAGTTGGTGGCGGTGCGGCCAGCTATCATTCATTGCGCCGCGGCGATTGCCGACTACACCGACACCAGTGTCTTCATCCCCAACTTGAAACACGACGGCGTTGAGTTGCCGGCGGACCGGTTTGGGCTGAACCCGGCGGACGGTGAGGACTCGGCGGAGGAGATCAACTCCAGCGGCGAGGGTGAGGACGAGGAGGACGAGGATGGTGAAGACGCCGCGCCAGACGGTGGGGCGGCCGGCTAGCCTCAGCCTGACCGTGCCTCCAGCAACGAGGCACGCACGAACACGCCGACTGCTGCCGGTGATGATCAAGCCGAGACTCGCCACCCGACCACTCCACCAGCCAGCGCCGCCGTCTCCACCGACCTGCCAGGCTCGCCTGTTGCTCCCTTGGTCTAAGCGGCCAATTTTATCTTTGTCTTCCTGCTCGTCAATCTTTTGAAAAATGTCCGTTAAATTTGCGCAGTTCCACCCACTGGGGGTGTATTCAAACTATGTTGAATTCTGGCCTTCGAAGGCCTTTTGTGTAAATATTATCTTGCATGTGCTATGCTGGTGTCGGTTCCGACTTTAGTTGCTCTTAATCTTTTCCCGCCTTTTTCCTTTGCCGCCCTCCCTTGGTCACCGTCTTCCCAGCCGAACAGTTGCTCTGCAGTCTGTGGCTGGGAAAGTACTTGGCCATTTTGGGAGGGCAAGTACTTCAGCCTTCTTAGATTGTGGCAAGGTGAGTGGGAAGCCAGCCAGCCGGCTGCTTAGCAGTCGGTTGGCAGGGCGGGGAGCCAGCTTGTGTTATGTAAGCTCATTAGTCCTTAGCCATTTTTCATGTGGGCATCATTTCCTGCCTTTGACTCTTGCCAGCCGAACATCCGCTTCTGCAAGCTGCGACTTTCAGCAAGAGAGGGCTTAGATGTCGGCACAATACTTGTTTGACTGTAGGTAGTGCTGACATAATTCAAGGCGGCGAGTCCCCGGGCCGACTGGTCGAACCCGGTGCAGGACAAAAGGACAGATGTACTAACACATCCATAGGCATAATACTCATCATATAGGTAAAAGAGGATAGTCCCCGAGTGCTCCTCGGGGGCCCCGATGTCTTGTACTTAATACAAAAGATAGCGTGGTACATACTGCATTAATTGTAAAATCTTCAAAGGAGACTGGCGTTCCATGGGCGTTCCGACTCCTTGCCGGAATCATCTCTCTTGCGCGCCTTGGGCTTCTGCGCGTCGATTAGGTAGTAGGAGTCGTTTCCCAAGGCCTTGCTGATGACGAAGGGGCCTTCCCAAGGGGCCGAGAGCTTATGCTGGCCGGCTGTTCGCTGGATCAGCTGGAGCACAAGGTCGCCCTCTTGGAAGGATCTTGGCTTGACCTTCCGACTGTGGTAGCGGTGGAGGCTCTGCTGGTAGATGGCAGACCGACTGAGTGCTAACAGCCAGCCCTCTTCCAGCAGATCAACACCATCTTCTCGCGCTTCCTTCGCCTCCTCTTTCGTGTACATGGTGACTCGAGGTGAGTCGAACTCGATGTCAGTTGGGATGACAGCCTCGGCACCATACACAAGGAAGAAGGGAGTGAAGCCGGTTGACTTGTTCGGAGTGGCACGCAGGCTCCAGAGGACGGCCGACAGCTCCTCGAGCCAGCAGCCGGCCGAACGCTCCAGTGGCTCAACCAGTCGGGGCTTGATGCCGGAGAGGATGAGGCCATTTGCTCGCTCGACTTGGCCGTTTGACCGTGGATGGGCAACGGACGCCAAGTCCAGCCGGATGCCCTGTGTTGCGTAGAAATGAGCCAATGCTCCTTTGGCAAAATTTGTGCCGTTGTCGGTGATGATGCTGTGTGGTATGCCATACCGGGTGGTGATATCTGCGATGAAGGTCACGACAGTCGGCCCATTCAACTTCTTGATTGGCTTTGCTTCAATCCACTTGGTGAATTTGTCTACGGCAGCAAGCAGATGCGCCATGCCGCCGTGTGCCGTCTTGAATGGGCCCACCATGTCCAGCCCCCAGACGGCAAAGGGCCAGGTGAGGGGGATGGTCTTGAGTGCAGAAGCCGACAGGTGTTGCTTGGAGCTGAAAACTTGGCACCCTTTGTAGTGTTTGACCAATTCTTTGGCGTCTTCCAAAGCAGTCGGCCAGAAAAAACCATGGCGGAAAGCTTTGGCGACAAGTGATCTTGAGGCCGAGTGGTGGCCGCACTCGCCTTGATGGATGTCTTTGAGGATTGTAATGCCTTTCTCTGGCTCGATGCAGTGCTGGAAGACTCAAGTCACACTGCGCCTAACGAGCTCTCTGTTCACTATTGTGTAGGCTCCAGCTCGGCGTTGAACTTGTCTTGCTGAGATCTCGTCAGTCGGCAGCTCTCTGTTCACCAGAAAGTTGAGGATGGGCTCGGCCCATGATGGAGCAGCGACTTCTACTATTGCCAACACGGCTACTGCGGCTACGGCAGTTGGGTTGGGAGGTGGTGGGTTGGAGTCGGCCACCGCCTGCTGTATCACTGAAGTCCCCGGGCCGACTGCTGCAGTCCCCGGGTCGGGTTCTGAAGTCCCCGGGCCGGGTTCTGAAGTCCCCGGGCCGGGTATGACCGTAGCACTCCCCGAGCCGCCTGCCACAATCCCCAAGTCGGATCCGACTGCATCGGGGTCAGACGACATGAAGATGGAATCTGACTCTGGAGACGGCTTGACAGACGGCTTGAGGAGGCGCTGAAGGGAGACGCCGGTTGGTATAGCTTGCTGGGTGGAGCCGATTCATGCCAGGGCATCAGCTTGCTCGTTGTTGGCCCGTGGCACGTGGAGGAACTCACACCCTTCAAAATATCCGCTGAGTTGCTGAACGAGGAAATAGTAGCTCGCCATGGTTGCATCCTTGGCGTCCCAATCACCAGACGATTGTTGGACCACTAAGTCTGAGTCGCCATAGCACAGGATCCGGCGGATGCCGAGTTCTTTGGCCAGCCGGAGCCCATGTATGAGTGCCTCATACTCGGCCACATTGTTGGAGGCGGCAAAATGGATTTGCAATGTGTATCTGAGCTTGTCACCTTTGGGAGAGGTGAGGATGATGCCTCACCCTTCGGCTTGATAAAAAACAAAGTAGCTCTCCCAAATCAGTGCGCATCTTGGATCCGTCAAAGTGCATCCGCCAATGGGTGGAGTTGGGTGCTGGTGGCCAGCCGAACATCCGCTTCTGCAAGCTGCGACTTTCAGCAAGAGAGGGCTTAGATGTCGGCACAATACTTGTTTGACTGTAGGTAGTGCTGACATAATTCAAGGCGGCGAGTCCCCGGGCCGACTGGTCGAACCCGGTGCAGGACAAAAGGACAGATGTACTAACACATCCATAGGCATAATACTCATCATATAGGTAAAAGAGGATAGTCCCCGAGTGCTCCTCGGGGGCCCCGATGTCTTGTACTTAATACAAAAGATAGCGTGGTACATACTGCATTAATTGTAAAATCTTCAAAGGAGACTGGCGTTCCATGGGCGTTCCGACTCCTTGCCGGAATCATCTCTCTTGCGCGCCTTGGGCTTCTGCGCGTCGATTAGGTAGTAGGAGTCGTTTCCCAAGGCCTTGCTGATGACGAAGGGGCCTTCCCAAGGGGCCGAGAGCTTATGCTGGCCGGCTGTTCGCTGGATCAGCTGGAGCACAAGGTCGCCCTCTTGGAAGGATCTTGGCTTGACCTTCCGACTGTGGTAGCGGTGGAGGCTCTGCTGGTAGATGGCAGACCGACTGAGTGCTAACAGCCAGCCCTCTTCCAGCAGATCAACACCATCTTCTCGCGCTTCCTTCGCCTCCTCTTTCGTGTACATGGTGACTCGAGGTGAGTCGAACTCGATGTCAGTTGGGATGACAGCCTCGGCACCATACACAAGGAAGAAGGGAGTGAAGCCGGTTGACTTGTTTGGAGTGGCACGCAGGCTCCAGAGGACGGCCGACAGCTCCTCGAGCCAGCAGCCGGCCGAACGCTCCAGTGGCTCAACCAGTCGGGGCTTGATGCCGGAGAGGATGAGGCCATTTGCTCGCTCGACTTGGCCGTTTGACCGTGGATGGGCAACGGACGCCAAGTCCAGCCGGATGCCCTGTGTTGCGTAGAAATGAGCCAATGCTCCTTTGGCAAAATTTGTGCCGTTGTCGGTGATGATGCTGTGTGGTATGCCATACCGGGTGGTGATATCTGCGATGAAGGTCACGACAGTCGGCCCATTCAACTTCTTGATTGGCTTTGCTTCAATCCACTTGGTGAATTTGTCTACGGCAGCAAGCAGATGCGCCATGCCGCCGTGTGCCGTCTTGAATGGGCCCACCATGTCCAGCCCCCAGACGGCAAAGGGCCAGGTGAGGGGGATGGTCTTGAGTGCAGAAGCCGACAGGTGTTGCTTGGAGCTGAAAACTTGGCACCCTTTGTAGTGTTTGACCAATTCTTTGGCGTCTTCCAAAGCAGTCGGCCAGAAAAAACCATGGCGGAAAGCTTTGGCGACAAGTGATCTTGAGGCCGAGTGGTGGCCGCACTCGCCTTGATGGATGTCTTTGAGGATTGTAATGCCTTTCTCTGGCTCGATGCAGTGCTGGAAGACTCAAGTCACACTGCGCCTAACGAGCTCTCTGTTCACTATTGTGTAGGCTCCAGCTCGGCGTTGAACTTGTCTTGCTGAGATCTCGTCAGTCGGCAGCTCTCTGTTCACCAGAAAGTTGAGGATGGGCTCGGCCCATGATGGAGCAGCGACTTCTACTATTGCCAACACGGCTACTGCGGCTACGGCAGTTGGGTTGGGAGGTGGTGGGTTGGAGTCGGCCACCGCCTGCTGTATCACTGAAGTCCCCGGGCCGACTGCTGCAGTCCCCGGGTCGGGTTCTGAAGTCCCCGGGCCGGGTTCTGAAGTCCCCGGGCCGGGTATGACCGTAGCACTCCCCGAGCCGCCTGCCACAATCCCCAAGTCGGATCCGACTGCATCGGGGTCAGACGACATGAAGATGGAATCTGACTCTGGAGACGGCTTGACAGACGGCTTGAGGAGGCGCTGAAGGGAGACGCCGGTTGGTATAGCTTGCTGGGTGGAGCCGATTCATGCCAGGGCATCAGCTTGCTCGTTGTTGGCCCGTGGCACGTGGAGGAACTCACACCCTTCAAAATATCCGCTGAGTTGCTGAACGAGGAAATAGTAGCTCGCCATGGTTGCATCCTTGGCGTCCCAATCACCAGACGATTGTTGGACCACTAAGTCTGAGTCGCCATAGCACAAGATCCGGCGGATGCCGAGTTCTTTGGCCAGCCGGAGCCCATGTATGAGTGCCTCATACTCGGCCACATTGTTGGAGGCGGCAAAATGGATTTGCAATGTGTATCTGAGCTTGTCACCTTTGGGAGAGGTGAGGATGATGCCTCACCCTTCGGCTTGATAAAAAACAAAGTAGCTCTCCCAAATCAGTGCGCATCTTGGATCCGTCAAAGTGCATCCGCCAATGGGTGGAGTTGGGTGCTGGTGGCAGGTACTGGGTCTCGGCCCTGCCGACGAGGAAATCGGCCAGCACTTGGGACTTAATGGCGTTGCGAGGCTGTTAGAAGATGGTGTAAGGAGCCAGCGCAATGGCCCACCTGGCCACCCGGCCAGATGCATCCCGGCTGCCCATGATCTCAGCAAGCGGGGCAGTGCAAACGACCGTGATGGGGTGCTCTTGAAAGTAGGGCTTGAGCTTCTTGGCAGTAAAGTACATGTCGTAGCACATCTTCTGGTAGTGGGGATAGTTCTGTTTCGAGGTTGACAGTACTTCACTCAAGTAATACACCGGCCTCTGGACCAGCTGAGCTCTGCCTTCTTCTGGGCGCTGAACCACGATGACAGTGCTAACCACCCGGCTGGTTGTGGCAATATAAAGGGGCATGGGCTCTTTGTCAGTTGGAGCCGCCAGGACAGGCGGCGTGATCGACATCTTCTTCAAGTGGTGAAAAGCCTCGTCCGCCTGGTCGTTCCACTCGAAGTGAGTGGTTTTCTTCATGACTTGATACAGGGGAAGAGCCTTCTCCCCTAGCCGACTAATGAAGCGGTTAAGGGAAGCCAGGCACCCGGTGAACTTCTGGACGTCTCGCAGCCGGGTGGGAATCTCCATCCTCTCTATGGCCTTGATCTTCACCGGGTTGCACTCAATGCCGCGTTAAGACACCAGGAAACCAAGGAGCTGGCCTGCTGGTACCCCGAACACGCATTTTCAGGGTTGAGCTTGATCTGAAAGCGGCGCAAGTTGTCAAATGTTTCCTTGAGATCTTCCAGCAGGGTGCTGCGCTTCTCCGTCTTCACCACAATATCGTCTACATAGACGTGGGCATTTCTGCCGAGTTGCTTGAGGAGGCATTTCTGGATGCAACGCTGAAAAGTGGCACCCACATTTCTTAGGACAAATGTGATGTGGAGCATCCTATGGACATCACCATGTCAAGAGTCCATTTGGCAAGTGACACGTGCGACATCTACTTCGCATACACAAAGGTGAATCATCTCCTTTACACGTGCTCACTTGACCCCTTCGAGGATGGTATACTACTTGACACTTCTCCCATGTGCATGCATATGCATTGTCGGAACTTCACGGATGTCAAGGAGGAGTGCAAGCGCCAAGGAACGACTACACCGTCCGTGAGAGAAGTGTGGAAGAGAAGATGGAAGAAAGGAGAAGAAGACGGAGCGGGTGCAGGAGCCAGGCCGGACATCCGGACCACCGTCTGGATCATCTGGGTTCCCCTCCGGATCATCCGGATAACTGCGTCTGAAGACACCCGAAGGCCTCGCGTGAAGCCGAATCATCCGGGCTCCCTCCCGGATCATCCGGATGACGGCCGGATCATCCGGGCCTTGCCTGCGTGCATGCCTTCGGGCCGAGGCCCATGTACCCATTCTGCCCCCTCACTTACCCCTTCGTGGCCTAGACTACAAATAGAGCTCCTCCTCCCCATTTTTTGGGTAGCAAATATGATAGCTCATTCTTAGGTGAGCTTTGCTCCTACCTCCCCCTCTTGAGAGAGAGAGAGACTACCACTCCCATGGAGTTCAAAACCTCCATGTGAGAAGATCCTACGGGATATCATCAAGACCCCCTCGCGGGAAGATCCGTCTAGGATACCATCAAGACCTCCTCTTGGAGATGAACTCTACCTTGTATCTTTCCTTTTGTTGTTCATGAACCTTGTGATCTTGTGTGTTTGATTGTCTAGTGGATGTGTGATTGGACTTGTTCTTGAGTGTTTCCCCTTGTGATTTCTCTCCGTTCTTCCCCGTGTTCTTCGTAGGGATCCGCTCCAATCGTGAAAGATCGACCTCTAGGGTTCTACCCTACATCATCTTGGTATCATGAGCCACGTTGATCACGTTTGTGGAGCCCCTACCCCATGTATTCTAGCTTGATTTTGTTGATTTCGTCCTAAATCCGAAAATCACCACCAAAAATAGCCCCAATTTTTTGTGGTTTGTTGGTTTTGATGATGTTTTGTTGATTTTGATTCGTGGATTTGCTTGGTTTGAAGTGGATCTAGCATCTCCCCAAGTTTCCCCACCTTTCATCCACAAAATCTCCTCAACTTTTCCCCGAAAATCATCCATTTTCGCCCAAAAATTTGCCCCCGAGAGGAAATCCCGAGCAGAGTTGACCTGCCCGGATCATCCGGACTTGCTCCCGGATCATCCGACCATACCCCGAATCAGCTGGACGCCCCTCCCCCCCGGACGTCCGGATAACCAACGTACTCGAATTCCCGAACCGGCCTTGACGAACCCGGATCAGCCGGAAGTACTCCCGGATCATCCGGACCAAGCCCGGATCATCCGAACCTCCTCCCGGATGTCCGGCTAACTCTGAAACTAACACGGCTGAATTTTTGTTTTGGTCATAAATAATTCATCCGGAGTCCGTTTTTGACGTTCTTTAGCTCGTTTTGAAGCTATTGACATCCCCTATCCCAAAAATATACTTACAACATCATTTGACTCCATCAAATTTTGGAACTTTGGCATCTTTGCCTAGGGCCACCACCATATCATCCGCATTACCACCACCGACTTGCGCAACCTAACCCTTTTTTATCTCCACTCCATTTGTGGTTGCTTGAGGAGTGATTCAAGTCTCCTAAGGTGTTTCGGCTACTTAGGGACGGTTGCTTCTTCATCAGCCACCACCACCACTTCTGCATAACCATGCCCATTATACATTTAGCACCCCAACTTAACCCAATTTTGTTTGAGCTTATTTGAGTTGTGGCTTGTGTCTCCTAAGGTGTTTCGGCTACTTAGGGACGGCAAATTCAACTCCAACACATGTATTGAAGGAAATATGCCCTAGAGGCAATACTAAAGTTATTATTGATTTCCTTATTTCATGATAAATGTTTATTATTCATGCTAGAATTGTATTAACCGGAAACTTAGTACATGTGTGAATACATAGACAAAACAGAGTGTCACTAGTATGCCTCTACTTGACTAGCTCGTTAATCAAAGATGGTTAAGTTTCCTAGCCATAGATATGAGTTGTCATTTGATAAACTGGATCACATCATTAGAGAATGATGTGATTGACTTGACCCATTCCGTTAGCTTAACACTTGATCGTTTAGTATGTTGCTATTGCTTTCGTCATGACTTATACATGTTCCTATGACTATGAGATTATGCAACTCCCGAATACCGGAGGAACACTTTGTGTGCTACCAAATGTCAGAACGTAACTGGGTGATTATAAAGGTGCTCTACAGGTGTCTCCGATGGTACTTGTTGAGTTGGCATAGATCGAGATTAGGATTTGTCACTCCGATTGTCGGAGAGGTATCTCTGGCCCTCTCGGTAATGCACATCACTATAAGGCCTGCAAGCAATGTCACTAATGAGTTACTTGCGGGATGATGCATTACGGAACGAGTAAAGAGACTTGCCGGTAACGAGATTGAACTAGGTATGGTGATACCAACGATCGAATCTCGGGCAAGTAACATACCGATGACAAAGGGAACAACGTATGTTGTTATGCGGTTTGACCGATAAAGATCTTCGTAGAATATGTAGGAGCCAATATGAGCATCCAGGTTTCGCTATTGGTTATTGACCGGAGATGTATCTCAGTCATGTCTACATAGTTCTCGAACCCGTAGGGTCGGCACGCTTAACGTTCGGTGACGATTTATATTATGATTTATGTGATTTGATGACCGAAGTTTGTTCGGAGTCCCGGATGAGATCGGGCATATGACGAGGAGTCTCGAAATGATCGAGCCGTAAAGATCGATATATTGGAAGGCTATATTCGGACATCGGAAAGGTTCCGAGTGATTCAGGTATTTTTCGGAGTACCGGAGAGTTACGGGAATTCGTATTGGGCCTTAATGGGCCATACGGGAAAGGAGAGAAAAGGCCTCAAGGGTGGCCGCACCCATCCCCATGGACTAGTCCGAATTGGAGTAGGGAGGGGGGCAACCCCTTCCTTCTCCTTCTCCCTTCCTCTTTTCCTACTCCATGTGGGAGGTGGAATCCTACTAGGACTAGGGAGTCCTAGTAGGACTCCACACTTTGGGTGCACCCTATGAGGGCCGACCTCCTCCTCCCTCCCTCCTTTATATGCAGGAGCACGGGGCACCCTAGAACACACAAGTTGATCATTGATCTCTTAGCCGTGTGCGGTGCCCCCCTCCGCCATAATCCACCTTGGTCATATCGTTGCGGTGCTTAGGCGAAGCCCTGCATCGGTAGCTTCATCATCACCGTCATCACGCCGCCGTGCTGACGAAACTCTCCCTCGACACTTTGCTGGATCGGAGTTCGTGGGACGTCACCGAGCTGAACGTGTGCAGATCACAGAGGTGTCGTACGTTCGGTACTAGGATCGGTCGATCGTGAAGACGTACGACTACATCAACCGCGTTGTCATAATGCTTCCGCTTTCGGTCTATGAGGGTACGTGGACAACACTCTCCCCTCTCGTTGCTATGCATCACCATGATCTTGCATGTGCGTAGGAAAATTTTGAAATTACCACGTTCCCCAACAGTGGTATCAGAGCCAGGTTTATGCGTAGATGTTATATGCACGAGTAGAACACAAGTTAGTTGTGGACGATAATAGTCATACTGCTTATCAGCATGTCATTCTTTGATTTGGCGGTATTGTTGGATGAAGCGGCCCAGACCGACATTACGCGTACACTTACACGAGACTGGTTCTACCGACATGCTTCGCACAGAGGTGGCTGGCGGGTGTCAGTTTCTCCAACTTTAGTTGAATCGAGTGTGGCTATGCCCGGTCCTTGTTGAAGGTTAAAACAACACATACTTGACAAAAATCGTTGCGGTTTTGATGCGTAGGTAAGAACGGTTCTTGCTCAGCCCGTAGCAGCCACGTAAAACTTGCAACAACAAAGTAGAGGATGTCTAACTTGTTTTTGTAGGGCATGTTGTGATATGGTCAAGACGTGATGAGATATAAGTTGTTGTATGAGATGATGATGTTTTGTTGAAGTTATCGGCAACTGGAAGAAGCCTTATGGTTGTCTCTTTATTGCATAAGATGCAAGCGCCAAATAATTGCTTTACTTTATCGCTATGCGATAGCAATAGTTGGCGAGACGACCATGTGATGACACATTGATATAGATCAAGATGATGGAGATCATGGTATCATGCCGGTGACGATGGAGATCATGACGATGCTTTGGAGATGGAGATCAAAGGCACAAGATGATGATGGCCATATCATGTCACATATTTTGATTGCATGTGATGTTTATCTTTTATACATCTTATTTTGCTTAGTTCGGCGGTAGCTTTATAAGATGATCCCTTACTAAAATTTCAAGGTATAAGTGTTCTCCCTGAGTATGCACCGTTGTGACAGTTCTTCGTGCTGAGACACCACGTGATGATCGGGTGTGATAAGCCCTACGCTCACATACAACGGGTGTAAGCCAGTTTTGCACACGCAGAATACTCGGTTAAACTTGACGAGCCTAGCATATGCAGATATGGCCTCGGAACACTGGAGACCGAAAGGTCGAGCGTGAATCATATAGTAGATATGATCAACATAGTGATGTTCACCATTGAAGACTACTCCATCTCACGTGATGATCGGACATGGTTTAGTTGATTTGGATCACGTGATCAATTAGATGATTAGAGGGATGTCTATCTAAGTGGGAGTTCTTAAGTATATGATTAATTGAACTTTAATTTATCATGAACTTAGTCCTGATAGTATTTTGCAAATAATGCTGTAGATCAATAGCTCGCGTTGTTGCTCCCTATGTTTTATATGTGTTCCTAGAGAAAACTAAGTTGAAAGATGATAGTAGCAATGATGCAGACTGGGTTCGTGATCTGAGGTTTATCCTCATTGCTGCACAGAAGAATTATGTCCTTGATGCACCACTAGGTGGCAGACCTATTGCAGGAGCAGATGCAGACGTTATGAACGTTTGGCTAGCTCAATATGATGATTATTTGATAGTTTAGTGCACCATGCTTAACGGCTTAGAATCGGGACTTCGAAGATGTTTTGAACGTCATGGACCATATGAGATGTTCCAGGAGTTGAAGTTAATATTTCAAGCTAATACCCGAGTTGAGAGATATGAAGTCTCCAACAAGTTCTATAGCTAAAAGATGGAGGAGAATAGCTCACGCAGTGAGCATGTGCTCAGATTGTCTGGGTACTACAATCGCTTGAATCAAGTGGGAGTTAATCTTCCAGATAAGGTAGTGATTGGCAGAGTTCTCTAGTCACCATCACCAAGTTAGTAGAACTTCGTGATGAACTATAGTATGCAAGGGATGATGAAAACGATTCCCGAGCTTTTCACGATGATGAAATCGATGAAGGTAGAAATCAGGAAAGAGCATCAAGTGTTGATGATTAACAAGACCACTAGTTTCAAGAAAAGGGCAAAGGGAAAGAAAGGGAACTTCATGTAGAATGGCAAGCAAGTTGTCACTTCCGTGAAGAAGCCCAAAGCTAGACTAAAGCCTGAAACTGAGTGCTTCTACTGCAAAGGAAATGGTCACTGGAAGCGGAAATGCCCTGAATATTTGGTGGATAAGAAGGATGGCAAAGTGAACAAGGGTATATTTGATATACAGGTTATTGATGTGTACCTTACTAGTGTTTATAGTAGCCCCTGGGTATTTGATACTTGTTTGGTTGCTAAAAATTAGTAACTCGAAACAGGAGTTACAGAATAAACAGAGACTAGTTGAGGGTGAAGTGACGATGTGTGTTGGAAGTGGTTCCAAGATTGATAGATCATCATCGCACACTCCCTATACTTTCGGGGTTAGTGTTAAACCTAAATAAATGTTATTTGGCGTTTGCGTTGAGCATGAATATGATTTGATCATGTTTATTGCAAAACGGTTATTCAAAGTCAGAGAATAATTGTTGTTCTGCTTACATGAATAAAACCTTCGATGGTCATACACCCAATGAAAATAGTTTGTTGGATCTCGATCGTAGCGATACAGATATTCATAATATTGATGCCAAAAGATGCAAAGTTGATAATGATAGTGCAACTTATTTGTGGCACTGCCGTTTGGGTCATATCGGTGTAAAGCGCATGAAGAAACTCCATAAAGATGGACTTTTGGAATCACTTGGTTATGAATCATTTGATGCTTGTGGACCGTGCCTTTTGGGCAAGATGACTAAAACTCCATTCTCCGGAACAATGGAATGAGCTACTGACTTGTTGGAAATAATACATACCGATGTATGCGGTCCAATGAGTGTTGATGCTCGTGGCGGGTATCGTTATTTTCTGACCTTCACAGATGTTTTGAGCAGATATGAGTATATCTACTTAATGAAGCACAAGTCTAAAACATTTGAAAAGTTCAAAGAATTTTAGAGTGAAGTGGAGAATCATCGTAACAAGAAAATAAAGTTTCTACAATCTAATCATAGAGGAGAATATTTGAGTTACGAGTTTGGCCTTCATTTAAAAACAATGTGGAATAGTTTCACAACTCACGCCACATGGAACACCACAGCGTAATGGTGTGTCTGAATGTCGTAACCTCACTTTATTGGATATGGTGCGATCTATGATGTATCTTACCGATTTACCACTATCGTTTTGGGGTTATGCATTAGAGACAGTTGCATTCACTTTAAATAGGGCACCATCAAAATCTGTTGAGACGACGCCTTATGAACTGTGGTTTGGCAAGAAACCAAAGTTGTCGTTTCTTAAAGTTTGGGGTTGCGATGCTTATGTGAAAAAGTTTCAACCTGATAAGCTCAAACCCAAATCGAAGAAGTGCGTCTTCATAGAATACCAAAGGAAACTGTTGGGCACACCTTCTATCACAGATCCGAAGGCAAGATATTCGTTGCTAAGAATGGATCCTTTCTAGAGAAGGAGTTCCTCTCGAAAGAAGTGAGTGGGAGGAAAGTAGAACTTGATGAGGTAACTGTACCTTCTCCCTTATTGGAAAGTAGTTCATCATAGAAATTAGTTCATGTGATCCCTGCACCAATTAGTGAGGAAGCTGATGATAATGATCATGTAACTTTAGATCAAGTTACTACCAAACCTTGTAGGTCAACCAGAATAAGATCCGCACCAGAGTGGTACGGTAATCTTGTTCTGGAGGTCATGTTACTTGACCATGACGAACCTACGAACTATGAGGATGCGATGATGAGCCCAGATTCCGCGAAATTGCTTGAGGCCATGAAATCTGAGATAGGATCCATGTATGAGAACAAAGTGTGGACTTTGGTGGACTTGCCCGATTGTCGGCAAGACATATTAAATAAATGGATCTTCAAGAGGAAGACGGACACTGATAGTAGTGTTACTATCTACAAAGCTCGACTTGTCATAAAAGGTTTTTCGACAAGTTCAAGGTGTTGACTGCAATGAGATTTTCTCAACTGTAGCGATGCTTAAATCCGTCCGAATCATGTTAGCAATTGCCATATTTTATGAAATCTGGCGAATGGATATAAAAACTGCATTCCTTAATTGGATATTTCTTAAAGAAGAGTTGTATATGATGCAACCAGAAGGGTTTTTCGATCCAAAGGGTGCTAACAATGTGTGCAAGCTCTAGTGATCCATCTATGGACTGGTGCAAGAATCTTGGAGTTGGAATATACGCTTTGATGAGTTGATCAAAGCATATAGTTTTATACAGACTTGCGGTGAAGCCTGTATTTACAGGAAAGTGAGAGGGAGCACTACAACCTTTCTGATAAGTATATGTGAATGACATATTGTTGATCATAAATAATGTAGAATTTTCTGGAAAGCATAAAGGAGTGTTTGAAAGGAGTCTTTCAAAGAAAGACCTCGGTGAAGCTGCTTACACATTGAGCATTAAGATCTATAGAGATAGATCAAGATGCTTGATAAGATTTTTCAATGAGTACATACCTTGATAAGATTTTGAAGTAGTTCAAAATGGAACGGTCAAAGATGGAGTTCTTGCCTGTGTTGCAAGGTGTGAAGTTGAGTAAGACTGAAAACCCGACCATGGCAGAAAATAGAAAGAGAAAGAAAAGTCATTCCCTATGCCTCAGTCATAGGTTCTATAAAGTATGCTATGCTGTGTACCAGACCTATTGTATACCTTGCTCTGAGTTTGGCAAGGGAGTACAATTTTGATCTAGGAGTAGATCACTTGACAGCGGTCAAGAATATCCTTAGTGAGGACTAAGGAAATGTTTCTCGATTATGGAGGTGATAAAAGAGTTCGTCGTAAAGAGTTACATCGGTGCAAGCTTTTACACCGATCCAGATGATTCTAAGTCTCAATCTGGATACATATTGAAAGTGGGAGCAATTAGTTAGAGTAGCTCTGTGCAGAGCATTGTAGAGATAGAATATTTGCAAAATACATACGGCTCTGAATGTGACAGACCCGTTGACTAAACTTCTCTCACAAGCAAAACATGATCATACCTTAGTACACTTTGGGTGTTAATCACATAGCGATTTGAACTAGATTATTGACTCGAGTAAACCCTTTGGGTGTTGGTCACATGACGATGTGAACTATGGGTGTTAATCACATACAGATGTGAATATTGGTGTTAAATGGCATGATGATGTGAACTAGATTATTGACTCTAGTGCAAGTGGGAGACTGAAGGAAATATGCCCTAGAGGCAATAATAAAGTTGTTATTTATTTCCTTATTTCATAATAAATGTTTATTATTCATGCTAGAATTGTATTAACCGGAAACTTAGTACATGTGTGAATATATAGACAAAACAGAGTGTCACTAGTATGCCTCTACTTGACTAGCTCATTAATCAAAGATGGTTAAGTTTCCTAGCCATAGACATGAGCTGTCATTTGATAAACGGGATCACATCATTAGAGAATGATGTGATTGACTTGACCCATTCCGTTAGCTTAGCACTTGATCGTTTAGTATGTTGCTATTGCTTTCTTCATGACTTATACATGTTCCTAGGACTATGAGATTATGCAACTCCCGAATACCGGAGGAACACTTTGTGTGCTACCAAATGTCAGAACGTAACTGGGTGATTATAAAGGTGCTCTACAGGTGTCTTCGATGGTACTTGTTGAGTTGGCATAGGTCGAGAATAGGATTTGTCACTCGGATTGTCAGAGAGGTATCTCTGGGCCCTCTCGGTAATGCACATCACTATAAGCCTTGCAAGCAATGTGACTAAT
This sequence comes from Aegilops tauschii subsp. strangulata, assembly GCF_002575655.3. Taxonomy (NCBI): domain Eukaryota; kingdom Viridiplantae; phylum Streptophyta; class Magnoliopsida; order Poales; family Poaceae; genus Aegilops; species Aegilops tauschii. Next base: position 247,728,981 of record NC_053037.3, on the reverse strand, counting down.
GAGTTAGTTACGGGATGATGCACTACGGAATGAGTAAAGAGACTTGCCGGTAATGAGATTGAACTATGTATGGTGATACCGACGATCGAATCTCGGACAAGTAACATACCGATGACAAAGGGAACAACGTATGTTGTTATGCGGTTTGACCGATAAAGATCTTTGTAGAATATGTAGGAGCCAATATGAGCATCCAGGTTTCGCTATTGGTTATTGACCGGAGATGTGTCTCAGTCATGTCTACATAGTTCTCGAACCCGTAGGGTCCGCACGCTTAACGTTCGGTGACGATTTATATTATGAGTTATGTGATTTGATGACCGAAGTTTGTTCGGAGTCCCGGATGAGATCGGGGACATGACTAGGAGTCTCGAAATGATCGATCTGTAAAGATCGATATATTGGAAGGCTATATTCGGACATCGGAAAGGTTCGAGTGATTCGGGTATTTTTCGGAGTACCGGAGAGTTACGGGAATTCGTATTGGGCATTAATGGGGCATACGGGAAAGGAGAGGAAAGGCCTCAAGGGTGGCCGCACCCCTCCCCATGGACTAGTCCGAATTGGAGTAGGGAGGGGGGCGCCCCCTTCCTTCCTTCTCCTTCTCCCTTCCCCTTTTCCTACTCCATGTGGGAGGTGGAATCCTACTAGAACTAGGGAGTCCTAGTAGGACTCCACACTTTGGGCGCACCCTATGAGGGCCAGCCTCCTCCTCCCTCCCTCCTTTATATACAGGGGCAAGGGGGCACTCTAGAACACACAAGTTGATCATTGATCTCTTAGCCGTGTGCGGTGCCCCCCTCCACCATAATCCACCTCGGTCATATCGTTGCGGTGCTTAGGTGAAGCCCTGCGTCGGTAGCTTCATCATCACCGTCATCACGCCGTCGTGCTGATGAAACTCTCCCTCGACACTTTGCTGGATCGGAGTTCGTGGGACGCCACCGAGCTGAACGTGTGCAGATCGCGGAGGTGCCGTACGTTCGGTACTAGGATCGGTCGATCGTGAAGACGTACGACTACATCAACCGCGCTGTCATAACGCTTCCGCTTTCGGTCTATGAGGGTACGTGGACAAGACTCTCCCCTCTCGTTGCTATGCATCACCATGATCTTGCGTGTGCGTAGGAAATTTTTGAAATTACCACGTTCCCCAACATGTATATCCCATCATTCCACTTCCGCATTGCCGAGTGCAAACCACCACCGCTTTTCCGCTACCACCATTTGACATTTGAGACTTTGAGTTTGCGGCTTTTCCGTTTCCTAGGGTGCTTCGGCTAACTCGGAATGGGTCGACTTCGGCAGCACCGCCTCTCGTCATCGCCAAGGACGGTAACCTTGACGACACCATTGTATATTCCCCTTGCAATTGCATTGATAACCCCTAGCCCAATTTGCGTTACTTGCCTATCGAGACTAGCCATTTGAATATTGCCGGCAATGTTACTTGTGCACATTAGTGATCCGTACCTTCCATTGCATACATACCATATCATCTTGGTATCATATCTTGTGTCACAAGTTTGTTCCCGCATATACACTATTGCTATCTTGGTTTGTGCATTGGTTCAAAAGTGGCCATACAAAAAAGAAGAAGAAGAATAAAGCTTTTAAGCAAAATAAAGAGAGCAAAGAAGCTTGTAAGCAAGTGCCATAGCATCATACCACATTACATATAAGATTGGCATATCCGATCATCTTGGATCATCTTGAGAGAAACACCGGGAACCACATATACATAGCATACTTGGGATAGAAAGTTGCTACATTTTGCATATCACAGGTTGTGCACAAGTGTCGTATCCGCCTACAGAGCAATCATGCTAGCGTCTCTCTTGAGTTGTGCAACACGAGCGTTTTCCATGGATTCCACATTTTGTGCTCATTACTTGGTTGCACGACCCCATTTATCTATCCATGTGTGTGTTTCCCTATGCCATTCTTTGCTATTGGTCTACTTGTTTCACTTGCGAATTTGTGAATCTCTTTCAACATTATTGACTCTTGCTAACATTTTGCATTAAATTTTTGTGCCACTATCTTCACCGAGCTCCACCATAAGCTTTACTTGATAGGTGTGAGTGAACAAGTCCGGTACCAATTCCACTATTCTTTCATCTCACATTGAGTGAAACGGGATACATCCTCCACTTTGGGAAAAGGTAACTTGGTATTGTTTATCTCATTTCCTACTCACCTCTACTCGAGTCTTGTGATGGATAGGCAAGGCATTTCACCTTCGGTCAACAACAACAATGACGAGTTCGATGCCACGAAAAACAACTCCGACGCCAAGATGCAAGCTCAAATGGAGGAGATCAAAGCCCTCATCAAGTCCTACAAGCGATCTTCCTCATCTTCGAGAAGACGCTCAAGAGCACATGCTTCCGAGCTACCATCTCTGGCAAGATCATATCGGCATCGACACCATCACCATCAAGAACGTGAAGGTCAAGAGCTCAACGCCAACAACCGCTCAACGAATTCACCATGTCCCTTGGCATCTTCGCCAAGCGACTTCAAGGCATCTTCGCCTACGGACATACGACATCTTCGCCAACAAGCATCCCAAGACTACGCTCAAGAGAAGCTCCCCAAGCTCAAGTCCGGGACTTCCACGAGCTACTATGACCTCGACATCGACCATGTGATTCCTTTCTATGGGACTCAAGAACCCGAGGAGTACCTCGAGTGGGAGCGTTTGATGGACAACTACCTCAAGCTACATCAAGTCCCTTCCGAAGATCAAGTGAAGTGCGCCACAAGAAACTTCCACGACTACGCCTCGGCTTGGTGGCTTCACACACCTTCGGAGTACTACGACATGAGTTGGCCCAAGACGAAGAGAGCTTTGCGGCGAGAGTTCGTGCCTCCAACCTACACAGAACAACTTTGACGCCAATTGGAGAACACCATCCAAGGATCCAAGTCCATCGACGCGTACTTGAAGGAGATGAAGAATGCCTTGCGACGAGCCGGCATGGACTACTCCATTACGATGAAGTTCCACTTCATGATGGGATTGAACAACGACATCTCCAAACTATCTTCCTCGGGAACTACAAGTCCCTCGACGACTACTACATTGGTGCTCTCAAGGCGGAACAAGAACTCATGAAGGCCAAGGCTTCTCCACCCCAAGCAAACTTCGCCGCGACCAAGCTCTACGACAAGCATGAGGCTAGTACCACCACGATGTCGAAGCCCGACGAGCTCCAAGACGATGCTCCCAAGTTCGACTTCACCGCCATCCCTCTTTGTGGCATTGATGGTGCCGAGTCTACCATGACTCTTTTTCAAGATGGTGCGGCGACAAGTACGACTACGGAGACCCTCAAGGACCAAGCTTTGGAGGCAAGCGACAAGGTGGCGAGCAAGGATGATGCTTCCATCTTTGGAGGTGAGAGCGACGATGTGCCATCTTCGGCCTTCATCCACGGCGACGGCGACGAGATGGTTGAGCATGGGATTTTCCCTTCGACCACGGCGACGTATGATGACTTGAGTGACTTTTGCCACCATATTGAGAGTGAGAGTGACTTCACCACTAGCCCCATATATGATGAGTTGCCCCACTTTCCATGTGAGGAGAGCCACAACCCCCACCACTTGAGTGAGATGAGTGACTCCACCATATGTGAGATTGAGTGCACCTACTTTGAGGGAATGAGTGAACCACCACATAGAGAGAGTGAGATAGTTGATAGGTCTCATGAGTCCAATTGCATTTCTAACAACTTGACCTCTACCTCTATTGTGTATTCTCATTTGGTGCTAGGTCCCATTTATGATGACGCGCCGATCCTCGACGACTTCGTCCTCCCTTTGGACAAGACGATGGTCATGGTGGAATATGATGCACCCCCACGTGGTTCCATCAAGATGAAGATGACCACCATTTGGTCTTTCCAACCTCACCTACACCACATGAGTGGAATGACAAAGGTAACAAAGGTGACGGTGATGCGCTAGTCCCACTAGTGGACATTCTTGACATTGCTTGCTTGCATGATGTTGATCCACCTATTTCCATGATTCATGCTAGTGCGACTTCCTCATCTGATGATTTCTTGCCCATTTATGATGAGTATGATGATTCTCATGTGGAGTCTATTAGTTGTGATGCCATGTTCCATAGGATTTCTTGTGACAATTCCCTTGGTGACATCATGTTTGATAATCCACTTGACTTGTCATATGCTATGCATGAGATCAACCATATGTCTTATTTGCAATCTCTCCATAGTGATTATGCATATGCCATTAAAAGAAACCCAATTTGCACATATGGCATAGATGACAAGCCCATGGTTATTGGCATTTGTTTTTCTTGTGATCATATTGATATGCTCCCTTTGCATCATTTATATCATATGCCATGCCATGCCCACCTAGCTTGGGATATGCATTGTTTTGGATGTTGCCCATTTTCTCCATATGATGTTTCCAATGTTGTTCATGAGGAGACCCCCATAGTTTCCTCATACATGTTAGGAGATTTTCATCCATCCCATCCATTGCATGATCCCCATAATTGTGTGCACCATATGCTCCCCATGAATAAACATGCTATTGATGTGCCATATACTTGCATTCTCAATTTGTGTCCCCATCGTGTCATACACAATAACTATTTTTCATGATGGATGACATGTTCGTATACCATGCATCAAATTTCTTTGACCGATGCTTATCTTGTGCTAACTCACACATGCACATACACATCATGATGGATGATGTGTACATTTACCACACACACAATTTCTTTGGTTTGTGTCTCTTTTGTGTAGGTACCCATTGAGGGAGTCCTGGATTAGGGGGTCCTCGGACAGCCGGACTATATACTTATGCCGGACTGTTGGACTATGAAGATACAAGATTGAAGACTTCGTCCCGTGTCCGGGTGGGACTCTCCTTTGCGTGGAAGGCAAGCTTGGCAATTCGGATATGTAGATTCCCTTCTCTATAACCGACTCTGTGTAACCCTTGCCCCCTCCGGTGTCTATATAAACCGGAGGGTTTAGTCTGTAGGACAACAACAATCATAATCATAGGCTAGCTTCTAGGGTTTAGCCTCTACGATCTCGTGGTAGATCAACTCTTGTAATACTCATATCATCAAGATCAATCAAGCAGGAAGTAGGGTATTACCTCCATAGAGAGGGCCCGAACCTGGGTAAACATCGTGTCCCCCGCCTCCTGTTACCATTAGCCTTAGACGCACAATTCGCGACCGCCTACCCGAGATCCACCGGTTTTGACACCGACATTGGTGCTTTCATTGAGAGTTCCACTGTGTCATCACCATAAGGCTTGATGGCTCCTTCAATCATCAACAACGACGCGATCTAGGGTGAGGTTTTCCCCCCTGGACAGATCTTCGTATTCGGCTGCTTCACACTGCGGGCCAACTCGCTTGGCCATCTGGAGCAGATAGATAGCTACGCCTCTGGCCGTCAGGTCAGGTTTGGAAGCTTGAACTACACTGCCGACATCTGCGGAGACTTGGTCTTCGACGGATTCAAGCCCATGACAGGAGCACCCTACAACCACGTTGAGCATGACCTAGATCTGCCATCGGACGGCGTTCAGGAGATCGCACCAGCAGCTGCCTGGCTTTAGATCCAACGCAGATCGTGCCATCCGAAGACGGGGGATGGACCCCGCCCCGGAAGCCGCACACTCAACAGCGATAGAGCCGAACACAGATTTCACTTCCAATGAGGTTTATGTCATCGAACCCTCGGACTCGTCTTTGGCCATAGGCTCCGAACCGCGCGTATCCGCGCCGATCGGACCTAACTGGGCACCGATCTTGGAGTTCAGCTCCGCAGACATCTTTCAGCTCTCGCCCTGGGGCGACGTGCTAAACTCATTAAAATCTCTCTCCTTGTCAGGAGACTCTTGGCCGAACTATGTCCGGCTTGAGTGGGAAGCGTACGACGAAGGAATTCGTTACCCACCCACCACCCACTTAATAGCCACTGTCGACGACTTGACCGACACGCTTGATTTCGACTCCGAAGACATTGACGGTATGGGCGTCGATGCCGGAGAAAAACAGGAACCACCGCCCCCAGGGTGCTGGACAGCCACCTCATCGTACCACATATATATGGTGGACACACCCAAAGAAAACAATGGTGAGGATCAAAAGGATGCAACGGAGGACAATCCTCTTGAGAAGCAGCCAAAGCGCCGACGTTAGGATCGCCGTTCTAAACCCCGCCATAGCAAAAACAGCGATACCGGCACAAGAAAGAATAACACCCCGGACGATGCTGAAGATAACGAAGACCCCACAGACCCAGCGATGGAGCAGGAGGAGCAGGGAGACGGCGAACACAGTCCGGGGCCGGTGTCCGATCACAGTGATGCCGAAGACAAAACTTATAAACCTGTCTCCGGAGAGGAGAACAGTCCGGACGATGATGCACACATCATCCCGGAAAAACACTTGGAACAAGAGCACCTCCACAAGAGACTTATTGCCACCGCGAGGAGCTTGAAGAAGCAGAAGCAACGGCTTGAAGCCGCGCAAGATACGCTCAACCACAGATGGCACGAAGTGCTCGACACCGAGGAAAGATACGGCGGTGATCGCCAGACAAAGAGCTACCCAAAACGTAAGCTGCTACCCGAATTCGACGAAGAGGCTATCGTGCCCATTCCGCCGAGAAACAATATGGCCGATCTGCCAGACCGACCACCTCGTGGCCGAGACAAAGCGGCTAATGACGCCACACACAAGTCAACACACGATCTACGTGAGCACCTGGACAAAAGAGCTGGTATGACCAGGTCCATCTATGGATCTAGGAAACGTGTTCCTATGCAGGAACACGAACACCAATCCGACTATACTGATCGACTACCAGCTCAGAATCAACACCGAACACTACAGCCGTCGGACCCATGCCACGACACAGCCAAGTATAGGGGTGCCGCACACCCCCTGTGCTTCACCGATGAGGTCCTGGATCATGAATTTCCAGAGGGGTTTAAACCCGTAAACATCGAGGCATACGACGGAAGGACAGACCCTACAATATGGATTGAGGACTTTATTCTTCACATCCATATGGCTCACGGAGACGATCTCCACGCCATCAAATACCTACCCCTCAAGTTGAAAGGACCATCTCGGCACTGGTTGAAAAGGCCCCCTGAAAATTCCATTGGAAGCTGGGAGGAACTCGAGGACGCTTTCAGGGCTAATTTTCAAGGGACCTATGTTCGACCTCCAGATGCAGACGATTTAAGTCACATAATTCAACAACCCTGAGAGTCGGCCCATAAGCTTTGGAACAGATTTCTCACCAAGAAGAATCAAATCGTCGACTGTCCTGATGCCGATGTCCTAGTAGCTTTCAAACACAGTGTCCGGGACGAATGGCTTGCCAGACACCTCGGCCAGGAAAAGCCAAGGACAATGGCAGCCCTAACAACTCTTATGACCCGGTTTTGCGCAGGCGAGGACAGTTGGTTGGCCCGCAGCAGCACCAGCGATCGAGGCACATCCGAAATCAGGGATGGCAATGGAAAACCATGACGCAATAAAAACAAACGTCGAAATAATGAAGACAGCCCAGACAATACAACGGTAATGTCAGGTCCCCGATTCCAAGTCACACCGATCTAGCCTGTAACACCTCATATAACATTGCGGCCTCACGCACGGTACTCCCTCGGGTGTCGCCTTACCATGGCCCGGGACCGTTTGCGCCTTTTGGCTCACGTATATGATAATGTCGCTAGCATCCATATGACAGAGAACCCGGGCCGACATGGCTAGTCGTGAACCCAAAGCGGCACTAACGTATGGGGACAGGCATACATGAATCAACATCGAACGTGTCGGTCAGCAGCGTGTGAATCCGGGCTGTAGCACTGGGCTAACAGGACTCCGGGAACCCGGGCTGTAGCAGGCTAGGCAGGACTCCGGATGTCACCGCGTGACATTTCCCCGAAGGGACAGACACAGGAACGATATGACTCACATGCCGGCCAGTCAAGTGTCCAGAGCAGTAGTGCTGGGCTAGCAGGACTTCGGTGAACCGGGCTGTAGCGGACTACTATGGCTCAAGGAGGCACTAGACTACATTTCCCCATAAGAGAGGCTGCTAAAGATAAACAACTAGATTGTCGGATCCCACACATACCAAGCATTTCAAACATACACACAATATGCTCGATATGTGCAAATACAACATGGCATCACAACAAAACTCTACAACTCAAGTACTTTATTTAAAGGGCTCCGGAGAGCCTTACATAACTTGTTCATACAGATAGGGGTCACATGACCCGACACTCAAGTCATACAATCATACAAGCACATGCGGAAGCAAACTGTCTGGGTACAGACACTAGAAAGAAAGAAGGCTTGACGAAGCCTGTCTATCTACATAGGCCCTTCACAAGCCTAGATCACCACCTGGGTGGCGCGTCACTCGTCGTCGTCGAGTTCTACGTAGAACCCGTCAGAAGGGGCGGTGTTGTCGTCTGAAAACAGTAATTAGGCAACATGAGTACAAAGGTACTCAGCAAGTCTTACAACAGATCCTACTATACATGCTCATTCTCAAGAAGGTAGTGGGGTTATTGCAGCAAGCCAGCTTTGACTATTGGCTAAGCTATCCTACGATACACCACTTGTGAAATAGTTTTCGCACACGAGTCCACTAATCACCATCTCAATACTCCACCGTGGATCCTCCCTCGTCATCCAACGAGAGGGCCATCCGCGGTACTCACACTTATCTTGAGGCTTTTAGTAGTATCCATTTACTTGTCTATGAACTGCATAAGCGACCAAGTAGTCCTTTACCGCGGACGCGGCTATTCGAATAGTTTCATACCCTGCAGGGGTGTACTTCGTCACACACGCTCTCACCACTTATCGTCGCTACACGACGTGTACTCGGCAGCCTTCAAGCGGAAGCCCAACGTGGGTGTCGGCCACAGCCTACCTAAACACTCGAGTCTCTAGTCCAGGTTTATCGCCTATTTAGGTTCCATCCGCAGGGAGTCCGGCCGAGGTTTCCACATACGGCCCCAAACGATGTGTGCAGGGTTCCCGGACACCAAACGGGCGACTCGGTACACCGTGCCACGAGCCTACCGCATCACAGCCCACCCCTTGGTCAGCGCTGTCCACGGCCTCCAGCTTACTACAAACACCAGAAACTACGTGCAACTCCTGGACAGAGGACAAGGGTGATTAAGAAGCCGAGGGGGTCCATTGATTTCGGGCCCAATGTGTGGTAGTAGCTGAATCTTAAATCACGCATACAGATCTCAGTTCTTAGGGACGGTCTCAATGAAACAACCCACCATGTACTCCTACATGGCCTCCCATCGATACCTTTACCAAATCGTGTTCAACACTTCACTCTCTTTACCGACATACACACTTTCACTCTAGTTCATCACCCTGATGAGCCAGACCTGACACAACTCTAAGCATAGCAAGCATAGCATTGTAGGAACACAACATGGCTCAATCAACTCCTACACATGCTAGTGGGTTTCATCTAGTTACTGTGGCAATGACAGGTCATGCAAAGGAAAGTGGGTTCAACTACCGCAACACACAGCAGTTTGAATCGCGTTGTCTTAATGCAGTAAACGAGAGCAGAAGCGAGAAGATGGGTTTGTATCGAAATGATCAATGGGTTGCTTGCCTGACGGAGTGGTGGTGGGATTCTGCCCTTCAGTTGGATACTCGTGAATATCCTCGGAGGCAGGACCTACCACAATGAACACATCGAAGCACAATCAACACCAAGCAAGTGCAACAATATGATGCATGCATGGGACATGGCAAAATGGATGTATTGGGCTAATGCAACTAAGACCAGATGGGTTTGGACTAATTTGAATCAAAGATTCAAATTCCAAGTTCATAAATGGCCCATATTAGTGCTTTATCTTGTTCTGTATAAAACAGTAGGTTAACTTGCTTAATCATGCATGAAACCAGTACAGATGGATAGAATGGATTTTTCTGATCATTTTTCATATATAAATCTTTTCATTCTGAGCTATAGATTATTTTCTATGATTTTTTGAAGTTTGTGATAATTTCTGGAATTTCCAATATAAGAATAATTCCAGTAAAAGCTTTACTGCGTCAGCCTGACGTCAGTGTGACGTCAGCAGGTCAACGGGGTCGTCCAGGTCAAACCTGACGTGTGGGTCCCCTGTGTCAGTGACACTGTTAGGTAATTAGTTAATTAGGATTAGTTTTAATCCTAACTCAGATTAGTTAGCAGGCGGGCCCCACTCGTCAGTGACCCTGGGGGGGGGGGGGGGTTGACCTGTGGTCAAACCACGTTGACTCACCGGCGTTTAGCCGCCGGCGACGTCCAGACGCGGCGGTGGAGTGCGGGATCCCCCTCCGGCGACCAAAAGGACGGCGAAGAGTACCTATGTGTAGCTGGGGGCGAACCGCGTCGACTGGTGGTGGTAGAGGAGCTCGGGGTCGCCGGAATCGACGCCGGCGACGAGCCGGGCGGCTGCCGGGTACGGGCGTAGTCGAAACCGTAGCTAGAGAGCACGACGAGGGGCAAGCGATGGCGCTACGGGTTCCTGGCGTTGCGGTGGAGCTAATGGCTACGGTGGTGCGGCCATTAGATGGCCGGAGCCTCGTCGGCGACGAGCTCGTGCGGCGGCGCGTTCGGGTGAGCTTCGTGCGGTGGCTACAGCGCTCGAGAGAGAGAGGAGAGGATGGGAAGGTGGCTATGCTCACGGCGGTTGCGACGGAGCAGACGGCGAGGTCGGAGACGAGCTGTAGCAGTGGCGACGGCGGAGGGGATCTCCGACGGTGAGCGGCGAAGGCGAGGTCGGTGACGGAGCTTCGGGGTAAACGAGCGCTCGGGGCTCGGCTTGCTCGAAGGAGTGGGCGACGGCGGTGCAGTAGGACATGGTAGTACGGCGCGAGGTCGACGGTGGGCGCGGCTACTCCGGTGAGGTGGCCGCGGCGGCGTCGGCCATGGTGGGGAGAAGGCGAGGGAGAGGCGATGGGGGAGAATGGCGATGTCCGGGGGCTCGGGGCGCGTCGAGAGAGGTCGGCCAGCTCATCCGCGGCGGGGGCGGCAAGCTGCTGGCGCCGTGGCGAGCTCACGCTCGCCGGCGTCACCTCTCTGCCTGCTCTGGCGAGAGCAGGTAGCTGACTGGCGCGGGCCAGCACAGTGCTGGGCCGCCAGGTGGGCTGCCAGGTAAGTCTTCTGCCTTCTGTTCTTTTCTCTTTTTTATTTATTTCTGTACTGTGTTTTGAAATAGTAAAAATACTATTTCATTTGGAAAAATCCTGGAAATATTCTGAGGCACCTTTGAGATTATTCCCAACAGCCTAAAAATACTTCCAAGATTATTTGGGCATTTGAAAATATTTATAGCATTTAAAATGCCCAAATGCAAATACTTATGGCTTGTGCAAAAATCCAAGATGGCCTCCAAAAATATGAAACCATTTTTGGCAGAGGTTTTAACCAAGACCAAAGGTGGTGAACATTTATGGAGGGCATTTCAGGTTCATTGGAAAGAATTTTAGTAAACCCTAGTTGTTCCAGGGGGGGTGCTGGGGGTTTTCTGGCATCCCCATTTCAGGTTTCTGTGAAATGTAGACATGATGCAACACTCTAATGCATGAACTAACTAGGATGTGACAACTCACCCCCACTCAAAAGAATCTCGTCCCGAGATTTAGGATCCGTTGGGAAGAAGGTGGGGTACTCAAGTCGAAGACGATCCTCCCTTTCCCAAGTAGCTTCTTCCTCGGAATGGTGTGACCATTGAACTTTGAGAAACTTGATGTTTCGGCGTCGAGTGGTACGCTCGGCTTGATCAAGGATTCGAACGGGATACTCCCGATATGTGAGATTATCTTGGAGATCAAGCGTTTCGTGGTCCACTCCACGGATAGGATCCGAGAAGCAACGCCTGAGTTGGGAAACGTGGAAGACGTCATGAACCTTGGAAAGATGCGGAGGAAGTTCCAATTGGTAGGCAACTTCTCCTCGCTTGGCAAGGATGCGAAAGGGTCCAATGTAGCGAGGGGCCAATTTGCCTTTGATACCGAATCGATGGCTTCCCTTTAAAGGAGTCACCCGAAGGTAAGCTTTCTCGTCAACCTCAAAAGTCATAGCCTTATGTTTGCGATCATAATGGCTCTTCTGGCGAGATTGGGCTGTTTTCAATTTCTCACGAATAATGCGAACCTGCTCTTCTGCTTCCTCAATCATATCTGGGCTGAAGAGTTGTCTTTCCCCGGTTTCTGACCAGTTAAGAGGCGTTCGACATTTTCGTCCATAGAGAACCTCGAAAGGGGCTTTGCCCAAACTAGCTTGGTAACTATTGTTATAAGCGAACTCGGCGAATGGGAGGCATTTCTCCCAATCCATGCCGAAAGAGATGACAGAAGCTCGGAGCATATCCTCCAGAATTTGATTAACTCGTTCTACCTGACCACTTGATTGAGGGTGAAAGGCGGTGCTAAAAGAGAGGCGAGTTCCCATAGCATTTTGGAAACTTTCCCAAAATCGAGAGGTAAAGAGACTTCCACGGTCTGAGTTAATTTCCAATGGAACACCATGCAGAGACACTATTCGGGAGATGTACAAGTCTGCTAGCTGGCTAGCGGTTATACTCTCACGAACAGGTAGGAAGTGGGCTACTTTGGAAAGACGATCGACAACAACGAAGATAGCATTGTTTCCCCTCTTGGTCCTGGGAAACCCAGTAATGAAATCCATACCGATTTTATCCCATTTCCATTCAGGAATAGCCAGAGGCTGAAGGGTGCCAGCAGGCCGTTGATGCTCTGCTTTAACTCGACGGCAGACGTCGCAATTAGCAATGTATTGAGCAATTTCTCTCTTCATCCTAGTCCACCAAAACCTCTGGCGTAGGTCTTGATACATTTTAGTACTACCGGGATGAATGGTGAGAGGAGATTCATGAGCTTCCTTAAGGATCAATCGCCTCAGGTTGCGTACCTTGGGAACCACTAGGCGGTCTCCAAAGAGCACAACACCTTGGTCATCAACGGAGAAACAATCCGCAACTCCTTTCTTGATGTTTCTCTTAATACGGGAGATTCCCGGATCTACCTTCTGAGCTTTAATGATCTGATCCGTAAGGGTAGGTTTCGCCACCAGGGTGGATAGAAATCCTTGAGGAACAATGTGAAGGTTAAGCTTACAGAATTCCTCATGGAGAAGTGGTTGACTTTGTTGTAACATCAAGTTGTTACAATAGGATTTACGGCTTAGCGCATCAGCCATGACGTTGGCTTTGCCCGGGGTATAAGTAATTTCTAGGTCGTAGTCTGAGATCAACTCAACCCAACGTCTTTGCCTGAGATTCAAATCCGGTTGGGTGAAGATGTATTTCAGACTCTGGTGGTCTGTGAAAATCTCGCAACGATTACCGAGAAGGTAATGTCGCCATGTTTTGAGTGCATGGACTACGGCTGCAAGCTCTAGATCATGTGTGGGATAATTATCCTCATGTGGATGCAATTGCCGGGAAGCGTAAGCAATCACATGACGGCCTTGCATGAGTATGCAACCTAGTCCTTGTCGCGAGGCGTCGCAATAGATAACAAAGTCCTTCGAAAAATCTGGTGGTACGAGTACGGGAGCAGATGTCAGGCGTCTTTTCAGTTCCTGAAAGCTGAACTCGCACTGTGGGGTCCACTCGAACCTTTTATCTTTCTTGAGGAGTTCGGTTAGAGGTTTAGCAACCTTGGAGAAATTTTCGACGAAGCGGCGGCAGTAGCTCGCTAAGCCAAGGAAACTCTGAACTTGCTTGACCGTTTCAGGTGGAGTCCAGTCAAGGATGGCTTGAACTCGTTCGGGATTGACAGCAATACCCTTACCAGAGATCACGTGGCCTAGATAGGTCACTTCTGGCAACCAGAATTCACACTTGGAGAATTTGGCATAAAGGCGATGCTCTCGAAGTTTCGTTAGTACTAGCCTTAGATGCTCGGCATGTTCTGCCTCGTTCTTGGAGTAGATGAGTATATCATCGAGGTATACTACGACGAATTTATCCAAATACTCCATGAAGATTGAGTTCATTAACCGAGAGAAGGTGGCTGGAGCATTGGTTAACCCGAAGGACATGACTGTATACTCGTATTGGCCATAACGAGTAACAAAGGGCGTTTTAGGAATGTCCCCGTTCTTGATTTTGATTTGATGGTAGCCCAACCTCAAATCCATTTTAGAGAAGACTGAGGATCCAGCGAGCTGATCATATAGGTCGTTGATCCTGGGAAGCGGATACTTGTTCTTGATTGTGACTAGGTTGACGGGTCGGTAATCTACAACCATCCGATCCGTACCATCCTTCTTCTTGACGAAGAGGACGGGGCAAGCCCACGGAGAAGAACTAGGACGGATGAAACCCTTTTTCAAGGACTCATCGAGTTGTTTCTTAAGCTCGGCTAGCTCTAGGGGTGCCATCTTATAGGGTCTTCTGGAGATTGGGACGGTTCCTGGAACAAGGTCTATCACAAACTCAACATCCCTGTCAGGTGGAATACCTGGCAGTTCTTCAGGGAAGACATCCGGAAAGTCACGGACTACCGGCACATCTTCGAGGTCTGGGAGAGGGTTGGCATTTAGTGAGTAGAGCTGACGCTTAGACACTCGGGTCAAAACATTAACTGTCTTGCCCGACGGATGGGTGAGTTGAACAGTCCTAGTAGAGCAATCAATCTTGGCATAATGGGCTGACATCCAGTCCATACCCAAGATGATGTTTATGTCCGAGGACTTGAGAGCTATTAGTGATGCAAGGAAGACCAGTCTGTCAACAAGAATTTCATTTCCATGGCTTATTTTAGAGGTTTGCCACTTAGAACCAGGGGTTTGAATTACCATGGAGGTAGGCATGTCACAGAATGTGGTGTTGTGTAATCGAGCATAACTCTTAGAGATAAATGAATGAGATGCTCCAGTATCGAAGAGAGCAGTTGCCGGATGGCAATTAACAAGGAGCGTACCAAGGACGACGTTGGGATCCTCATGAGTTTCTTCAGCTGAAACGTAGTTGACATGGCCACGTGCAGTGGTGGCTGGCTTGGCGTAGTAAGTCTTTCCTGCTGGCTTACCACGGCCAACGGACTGTCCAGGTTGATTGAGGTTGTTTCGGGGGCACTCGCGCAAATAGTGACCCGTTTCTCCACACTTGAAGCATGTCACAATATTGGGGCGTGGAGCAGCATTAGCAGCGGGGCCACCATAAACCTTAGGCGGTGCATGCTGCTGGTTGGGGCGAGGCGCCTCGAAGGATGGCCTCGGAATGAACCTGGGTGGCAAAGCAGTATTCGGAATCCAGACCCGGCGCTTCTGGGATCCGGAGCCAGATGAGGAACCAAAGTCACGAGAGTGCTTGCGTGCAGCGTCATAGTCAGTTTGTCCTGTCTCGGCACTGATGGCCTTATTGACCAACTTCTGGAAAGAGGTGCACTCATGCAGAAGGAGATCACGGCGAAGCTCGGGGCTAAGTCCCTTGCGGAACCTTGCCTGCTTCTTGGCGTCGGTGGATACCTCTTCAGGAGCATAGCGTGCTAGATTTCCAAACTCACGGCTGTAAGCATCCACGGTCAGTCTGCCTTGGGTGAAGTTGCAGAATTCTTCCCGCTTACGATCTATGAGACCCTCCGGAATGTGATGCTCACGGAAAGCCTCACTGAATTCAGCCCAAGTAGTGATTTGGCCAGCTGGGCGCATAGCCTCAAAGTTCTCCCACCAAAGGCTAGCAGGGCCTTCGAGGTGATAGGCAGCATAGGTAACCTTATCAGCTTCGGCTACGTTGGCAGAACGTAGCTTATGGGTGATGCTGCGAAGCCAATCATCCGCATCAAGGGGCTCGACGGAGTGGTTGAACTTCGGTGGGTACAGCTTGATAAAGTCATTGATGGACACCAGGTCGTTCCTCTGGTGACGTGCAGTATTCTGCTCAATTCGCTCTAGCAAGCGGTTAGTCTCACGCTTGTTTCTTTCTGCCTCCAGCATAACTTCGGCCAGTGAAGGCGGTTGGGGCAGATCCTCCGCCCTGGCTGCATTGGCTTCACCCTGCGCCTGGACAGCAGGGTTGTTGCGGGTGTTAACCATCCTAGGAGAAACAAAGCAACGGTTTAGACGAGGATGGCTAAATCTTGATAGGGAAAATGCGGAATGTAAGGGATAACACGGAATGCAGAGATGACCATCAGTATGACATGGTAACATAGCAACATACATATACCAACGGTCATACACGCCATACATAGCTTAGTACAAGCCCAGGCCAAGGTACAACTACGATGAAAGACGATACATCTCATCAGAGGCATTCCAAGCTCCTATACATTATTTTTCTACACCTCCGGAACGTGATACACACCAAGTCGTATCCCACATGACACGCAGGACTGTGGGGATTACAACTGTTACAATACAGGTGGAACTACTACCAACTCAGACGTCCCCGTAGTAATCCTCATAGAAGTCACCACCATGTCCTGGAAGCTGAACATGATCATCTGGAAACAGTCGGTCCTGTGGAGCTTGCGGTCCATAGGGACTCGGGTGTGGCCTTGGTCCAACAAACAGTGGCAGACGAGGTCCACGAGGAGGGGTGATGCCTCCTACATCACGCCATTCCATACATTCTGGCAGGCCAGATCGCACGGGGTATATGTCCCTCATGTCCATAAACCCAGCTTGCACGGCAGGTGCAAACCGTGTCAGAGTGGCCCAGTGATCAGCACGAGCATTAAAGAGCTCCATTCGCAAGGCACGATTCTCACGGTCCTTGTCCTCAAGCATCTCGGTGGTGGTACGGAGTAGTGAGTCCTCATGCGTAGAATCACAGTAAGTGGCCTGATAGTACCCCTGTGCCCCAGGGAGTGCTGCTGGCATATAGCAGAAGTCGGTGTTCTGAAGCAAGGCAGTTCTGGCTCGCATGATAGTCATCATTGAGTAAGCTGCGTCCTGCACGGACATCTCGATAGTAACCCCAAGTCCATAAGAGCAATGGAGGGGTTCAGTGGCTCCAGGATAAGATGGGTAGATCCTGACTGTGCAAAGATATTGACTTTGATTAAAGTCTCGGAACTGCTCCTCGACGGTATACTCGGGATACCAACGATAGCCTGTCTCAACCATCACTCGGACCAACATGGCCGTGTGACCAGGTACGCCGATGCACCGGGTCAGACGAACCACTTGGTTCTGGGAACGGGTGGCCATCTGAAAGCACGAAATAATGCAAGGCATTAGTATTTCTAGGAGAATTTGGACAGCATAACGGTTGTAAATGCTCGAAAAAAGGATTTGAGACATTCGCAACAGTTTGCAATACCACTCAACAACATCATGTCAAGGTTCTGGTTCAACCGACAACATACTAGGGTAATAGAAACTGAACCGAAGCATGGAACCAACAATCCTATAAGTTACTACGGATTAGTAACACGTGAACCTGATAGAGAGGAGAGAGCCTAGTCCTTAACCCGCGTAGAATGAGAAGAGTATGACTCAGATCAGAGGGCATGAGGTAAAGGAGTAAAAGCACCTTACGTTCCCTCCCACAATCAATTCCCCTACATATAACTAAAGCATTTCTAGACTCGACATCGACCAGTTTGGCTTATCGCACCTACAGGCAGTCCGGCTCTGATGCCAACGCTGTCAGGACCCCGATCCCAAGTCACACCGATCTAGCCTGTAACACCTCATATAGCATTGCGGCGTCACGCACGGTACTCCCACGGGTGTCGCCTTACCATGGCCCGGGACCGTTTACGCCTTTTGGCTCACGTATATGATAATGTCGCTAGCATCCATATGACAGAGAACCCGGGCCGACATGGCTAGTCGTGAACCCAAAGCGGCACTAACGTATGGGGACAGGCATACATGAATCAACATCGAACGTGTCGGTCAGCAGCGTGTGAATCCGGGCTGTAGCACTGGGCTAACAGGACTCCGGGAACCCGGGCTGTAGCAGGCTAGGCAGGACTCCGGATGTCATCGCGTGACATTTCCCCGAAGGGACAGACACAGGAACGATATGAATCACATGCCGGCCAGTCAGGTGTCCAGAGCAGTAGTGCTGGGCTAGCAGGACTCCGGTGAACCGGGCTGTAGCGGACTACTATGGCTCAAGGAGGCACTAGACTACATTTCCCCATAAGAGAGGCTGCCAAGGATAAACAACTAGATTGTCGGATCCCACACATACCAAGCATTTCAAACATACACACAATATGCTCGATATGTGCAAATACAACATGGCATCACAACAAAACTCTACAACTCAAGTAATTTATTTAAAGGGCTCCGGAGAGCCTTACATAACTTGTTCATACAGATAGGGGTCACATGACCCGACACTCAAGTCATACAATCATACAAGCACATGCGGAAGCAAACTGTCTGGGTACAGACACTAGAAAGAAAGAAGGCTTGATGAAGCCTGTCTATCTACATAGGCCCTTCACAAGCCTAGATCACCACCTGGGTGGCGTGTCACTCATCGTCGTCGAGTTCTACGTAGAACCCGTCAGAAGGGGCGGTGTTGTCGTCTGAAAACAGTAATTAGGCAACATGAGTACAAAGGTACTCAGCAAGTCTTACAACAGATCCTACTATACATGCTCACCCCTTGGTCAGCGCTGTCCACGGCCTCCAGCTTACTACAAACACCAGAAACTACGTGCAACTCCTGGACAGAGGACAAGGGTGATTAAGAAGCCGAGGGGGTCCATTGATTTCGGGCCCAATGTGTGGTAGTAGCTGAATCTTAAATCACGCATACAGATCTCAGTTCTTAGGGACGGTCTCAATGAAACAACCCACCATGTACTCCTACATGGCCTCCCATCGATACCTTTACCAAATCGTGTTCAACACTTCACTCTCTTTACCGACATACACACTTTCACTCTAGTTCATCACCCTGATGAGCCAGACCTGACACAACTCTAAGCATAGCAAGCATAGCATTGTAGGAACACAACATGGCTCAATCAACTCCTACACATGCTAGTGGGTTTCATCTAGTTACTGTGGCAATGACAGGTCATGCAAAGGAAAGTGGGTTCAACTACCGCAACACACAGCAGTTTGAATCGCGTTGTCTTAATGCAGTAAACGAGAGCAGAAGCGAGAAGATGGGTTTGTATCGAAATGATCAATGGGTTGCTTGCCTGACGGAGTGGTGGTGGGATTCTGCCCTTCAGTTGGATACTCGTGAATATCCTCGGAGGCAGGACCTACCACAATGAACACATCGAAGCACAATCAACACCAAGCAAGTGCAACAATATGATGCATGCATGGGACATGGCAAAATGGATGTATTGGGCTAATGCAACTAAGACCAGATGGGTTTGGACTAATTTGAATCAAAGATTCAAATTCCAAGTTCATAAATGGCCCATATTAGTGCTTTATCTTGTTCTGTATAAAACAGTAGGTTAACTTGCTTAATCATGCATGAAACCAGTACAGATGGATAGAATGGATTTTTCTGATCATTTTTCATATATAAATCTTTTCATTCTGAGCTATAGATTATTTTCTATGATTTTTTGAAGTTTGTGATAATTTCTGGAATTTCCAATATAAGAATAATTCCAGTAAAAGCTTTACTGCGTCAGCCTGACGTCAGTGTGACGTCAGCAGGTCAACGGGGTCGTCCAGGTCAAACCTGACGTGTGGGTCCCCTGTGTCAGTGACACTGTTAGGTAATTAGTTAATTAGGATTAGTTTTAATTCTAACTCAGATTAGTTAGCAGGCGGGCCCCACTCGTCAGTGACCCTGGGGGGGGGGGGGTTGACCTGTGGTCAAACCACATTGACTCGCCGGCGTTTAGCCGCCGGCGACGTCCAGACGCGGTGGTGGAGTGCGGGATCCTCCTCCGGCGACCAAAAGGACAGCGGAGAGTACCTATGTGTAGCTGGGGGCGAACCGCGTCGACTGGTGGTGGTAGAGGAGCTCGGGGTCGCCGGAATCGACGCCGGCGATGAGCCGGGCGGCTGCCGGGTACGGGCGTCGTCGAAACCGTAGCTAGAGAGCACGGCGAGGGGCAAGCGATGGCGCTACGGGTTCCTGGCGTTGCGGTGGAGCTAATGGCTACGGTGGTGCGGCCGTTAGATGGCCGGAGCCTCGTCGGCGACGAGCTCGTGCGGCGGCGCGTTCGGGTGAGCTTCGTGTGGTGGCTACAGCGCTCGAGAGAGAGAGAGGAGAGGATGGGAAGGTGGCCATGCTCACGACGGTTGCGACGGAGCAGACGGCGAGGTCGGAGACGAGCTGTAGCAGTGGCGACGGCGGAGGGGATCTCCGACGGTGAGCGGCGAAGGCGAGGTCAGTGACGGAGCTTCGGGGCAAATGAGCGCTCGGGGCTCGGCTTGCTCGAAGGAGTGGGCGACGGCGGTGCTGTAGGACACAGTAGTACGGCGCGAGGTCGACGGTGGGCGCGGCTACTCCGGTGAGGTGGCTGCGGCGGCGTCGGCCATGGTGGGGAGAAGGCGAGGTGATGAGGACATGATTACCTTGGATACGACCAAAAATATTGCATACATGCATATTTGTCAGGTGATTTCTAGTGCAAACTATTCAATAATCTATTTATGTTATCCAGAACAAAAATACTTCACACACTTTTGTGTTTTGTCTAATTGCAGGTTTATGGGACATTTGTACAATCTACATATGAAGATACGGGGAAAAGGAGAAGTTTAGGTTCTGTTCAAAAAGTCCTTTCACGTCACTTTTGGGCCAAGAGAAGATAGAGTCCAAGTCTCTCACGTTCTGGATTCAGATTCGGACTGCACAGACATACCTGACTCAAAACGCCAACAACTTTTTCATACGGACTCCGAATTGGGTGATTCTTTTTTTGTTGGAAACTAGATTTCGTGATCTTTCCAACCCAATTGGATTCACCTTTAAATTCGTCCGGAGCATTGAGTTATGGTCGAAACAATCTGACGTTGCATCAGAATCCGAGTCAAACTACAAGTCCAAAGGTGTTGCATCACCTCCACTTGGGCCCATGAGCCTTGTACGACCTAGGGTTGGTTTTAGGCTGCCTTGGGACGTCCTCCCACCTCCTTGGCCGCCACCCCTTGCTCCTATATAAGTAGATCCATCTAGTAGCTTTTTCCTGGGAATTTGTTTAGTTAAAAGTTAGCCATTGCAACTTCGTGTACTTCGTTTGTGTCCAACGACCAGACCAAGACCGCTTACGGATTCCCACCACTATCAATACTTCATATATATTCGCAATATTCAGATTGCATTATCATATTCTTGCTCGTTCTTCGATTGCTTGCAGGAATAGACCTTCGTGGTCAGGCTGATCGTGCTTCCGGCATCGTCAGTAACCTCAGGAGATTGGTTTAGCGATTGATAAGGCGCAACGTCGTGCACGTTTGTAGTCGGATCGTCAAAGTCGTCTCCACCAAATCGATAGTTATCATCTCATCGAAAGATCGGGACACCCTCGCCTCTATCAAGTGGTATCAGTTTTCAGGTTGCTCGGTGAGAATTTCCAGTTTCCCCTAGATTAGATTTATTTTTCTTACCTATTGTCCAAGAAAAAGCCACAAAAAAGTTAGATCTATTCATCCTTTTGTCCAAGCCAGTCTGAGCCTTTGCAATATTCTATTCATTGTTTGCATTATTGAATTATCGGTTGCATCATCGTGTCGAGTTGCTGGTCTTAGGGTCTAGTTCGTTTAGAGTTTCGAGTTCTGTTCACATTAGTCATGTCGCCGCTGCATCGTTATCCCTTCTGCTGTCCACCACACCATCCATCAAATTCCACCATGTGTGATAGAGGCAAAGGTGTCCCGTCTTTCGATGAGATGATGGATATCGCTTTGGTGGAAGTCGACTTTGACGATCCGACTACGAACGTGCGAGGACGTCGCGCCTTAGCAATTGCTAAACCAACTCCGAGAGGTTATCGACCACGCCGGAGCACGATCAACCTGACCACGAGGGTCTGTTTCCTGCGAGCAAACGAAGAACAAGCAAGAAACTGAGGTTGCAATCTGGATATTGCGAATATAAGATGAAAGCTTTATTGATCAAGGTGGAGTTCTGTGACGCCTTTGTCTGGTCGCTGAACACAAACGAAGTACGCGAAGTTGCAGCTATGGCGAACTTTTAATCTAAACAAAACCCAAAGTCTAAACGACGCCCTAAGGGCTGTATATATGGAGGAAGAGGGGGGGAATTTCGTGGCCCTTGAGGAAGGGGTCCGAAACCAACCCTATCTCTTGTTTCCCCACACATACGGACTCTAAAAACAACCTATACTGATGTATTTCGAAATTACATGGGCCTGGCCCAATAATAAGGTGACGCAGCACCTAGAATAGCCTCTGGACGAAAGTTATGAAGTAGCATCTTGTATATTTCGTCCAAGGTTTCATGCACGCATTATGGTGGCTTCAACGTCTTGAAATCATCACTTGTAACTCCGTTCTTGTTCCCCATGCGCATGCCATCATCTCCATGCTTGTTCTTGCTCCAATGTTCATCCTTCTCAAAGCTAGGCCCTTCATTTGTAAGCAAAACAAATGTATCCAATTTAGGCAGCATCATATTCTCATGAATATTAGAATCATTACCAAGAAACGAAAGTACCTGGTAATTTAATTGGCGTGCGCGAGCTCTAGTAATTGGTCCAGTATGTATAGCAGCAGGGGCTGTGGGTGTAACAATGGTATTGATGTCCTCATCATCCTCCCCTTCTTGAAATGAAGTCGTCCTCGACGGAAGCTCATCTTCCTCACCCAAATAAGGCTTCAAATCTGCAATGTTAAAAGTGGGACTAACCCCAAAATCTGCAGGCAGCTCAAGTTTATATGCATTATCATTTATTTTCTCTAACACCTTAAAAGGACCATCAGCACGTGGCATTAGCTTTGATTTGCGCAAATCAGGAAATCTATCCTTACGCAAATGTAACCAAACAAGATCTCCAGGTGCAAACACAACATGTTTTCTACCCTTATCTCCAGCAAGTTTATATTAGCATTCATACGCTCAATGTTTTCCTTAGTTAACTCATGCATTTTTAATATCAATTCAGCACGTTGTTTAGCATCAAAATTAACCTTCTCCGAAGATGGAAGAGGCAACAAATCAATAGGTGCACGAGGTAGGAAACCATACACAATTTCAAAAGGGCACATCTTAGTAGTAGAATGCAATGAACGATTATAAGCAAACTCAATATGAGGCAAGCATTCTTCCCACATTTTCTTATTATTCTTCAAAACAGCCCTAAGCATAGTAGACAATGTTCTATTGACTACTTCAGTTTGTCCATCAGTTTGGGGGTGACAAGTAGTACTAAAAAGCAGTTTAGTCCCCAACTTAGCCCATAAACATCTCCAAAAGTGGCTAAGAAATTTAGTATCACGATCGGAAACAATAGTATTTGGCACACCATGCAAGCGAATAATTTCACGAAAGAACAAATCAGCAACATTAACAGCATCATCGCTTTTATGACATGGTATAAAGTGTGCCATTTTCGAGAATCTATCCACGACAACAAATATGCTATCCCTCCCCTTCTTTGTTCGAGGTAAACCTAAAACAAAGTCCATAGATATATCCTCCCAAGGAATACTAGGTACAGGCAAAGGCATATATAAACCATGAGGATTGAGTCGTGACTTAGCTTTTTGACATGTAGTGCAGCGAGCAACAAAACGCTCAACATCCCGTCTCATCTTTGGCCAAAAGAAATGTGTAGCAAGTACGTCCTCTGTCTTCTTCACGCCAAAGTGTCCCATTAATCCTCCGCCATGCGCCTCCTGCAACAACAAAAGACGAAGAGAGCTAGCTGGAATGCATAGCTTGTTAGCACGGAACACAAATCCATCATTAACGACAAACTTGTTCCAGGTTCTTCCTTCTTTACAATTCTGCAATACATCTTTAAAATCAGCATCATGCACATATTGATCTTTGATGGTCTCCAAACCAAATATTTTGAAGTCAAGCTGTGAAAGCATAGTATAGCGACGAGACAATGCATCAGCAATAACATTTTCTCTACCCTTCTTGTGTTTAATGACATAAGGGAAAGTTTCAATGAATTCAACCCATTTAGCATGTCTACGATTCAGTTTAGCTTGACTTTTAATATGTTTCAAAGATTCATGATCAGAATGTATAACAAATTCTTTGGGCCATAAATAATGTTGCCATGTTTCTAAAGTCCGAACAAGAGCATATAGTTCTTTATCATAAGTAGAATAATTCAGACTAGGCCCACTCAATTTTTCAGAAAAGTATGCAACAGGTTTGCCATCTTGTAATAACACACCTCCTAATCCAATGCCACTAGCATCACATTCAAGCTCAAAAGTCTTATTAAAATCAGGAAGTTGGAGTAAAGGAGCATGTGTCAACTTATCTTTCAATACCGTGAAGGCTTCTTCCTGTGCGGTACCCCAAACAAAAGGCACATCCTTCTTTGTAAGCTCGTTGAGAGGTGCAGCAATGGTGCTAAAATCTCTCACAAAACGCCTATAGAAACCAGCGAGTCCAAGAAAACTCCGCACTTGTGTGACCGTTTTGGGCTGCGGCCAACTCTCAATAGCTTCAATCTTGGCTTTATCAACTTCAATTCCCTGTGGAGTAACAACATAGCCAAGAAAAGATACTCGGTCGGTGCAAAAGGTGCACTTCCCAAGGTTACCAAACAAACGTGCATCACGTAGAGCAATAAAAACAGCACGTAAATGTTCCAAATGTTCTTCCAAAGATTTGCTATAAATCAGTATATCATCAAAATAGACTACCACAAATCGTCCAATGAAAGCACGTAAAACTTCGTTCATTAGTCTCATGAAAGTACTAGGTGCATTAGTTAACCCAAAAGGCATGACTAACCACTCATATAAACCAAACTTAGTTTTAAAGGCAGTTTTCCATTCATCTCCCAATTTCATACAAATTTGATGGTATCCACTACGCAAATCAACTTTGGAGAATATTGTAGAGCCACTCAATTCATCAAGCATATCATCTAGCCTAGGAATAGGATGACGATAACGAATAGTAATATTATTAATGCCTCTACAATCAACACACATACGCGACGTACCATCCTTTTTAGGCACGAGTATAATAGGAACAGCACAAGGACTAAGAGATCCGCGTATATAACCTTTGTCAAGCAGCTCCTGTACTTGACGCATAATCTCCTTCGTCTCCTCTGGATTGGTACGGTATGGTGCACGGTTGGGTAGCGATGCACCGGGAATTAAGTCAATTTGATGCTCAATCCCTCGAATAGGTGGTAATCCCGGTGGCACGTCTTGTGGGAAGACGTCAGCGAACTCCTGCAAAATGTTAGTGACAGCAGGGGGCAAAGAGGAAGGCACGTCCTCGAATGAAAATAATGCCTCTTTGCACACAAAAGCATAGCAAACAGATTTGTGGAAATCTAGTTCATCAATATCAGATTTTGTGGCAAGTAAACATGCACTTTTCAATTTAATTTCAGAAACAACACTAGATGGTTTATTATTAGGTTTCATTTGTTGCTCAAATTCCTTTGCCACAATCTGATTTTCACTCTTATTTTTCTCCTGTTTTGCTTTATTAGCTCTATTAATGTCATCTTTCAAAATGGAATCAGGAGTCATAGGAAGCAAAGTAATATTTTTATCCTTATGAACAAGAGTATACTGATTGTTTCTACCATGGTGTACAGAATTTTTATCAAATTGCCATGGTCTACCTAGTAATAAGGAACATGCTTGCATGGGTACCACATCACAATCAACATAATCAGCATATGTAGAGATACTAAAATGCACACGAACGGTACGTGTTACCTTAACCTTGCCGCTATTGTTGAACCATTGGATGTAGTAAGGATGTGGATGTGGTCTTGTGGTGAGAGATAGCTTCTCCACCATCTCCATGCTAGCCAAGTTGTTACAGCTCCCTCCATCGATGATGACGCGAACAGAACGTTCCTTCACAACTCCCTTTGTATGGAACAAATTATGCCTCTGATTTTGCTCTGCTTGTGTGACCTGCACACTCAAAACACGTTGAGCAACTAAACATTCATACCTGTCAGCGTCTTCAGGAGCCATGTATTGCGTCTCATTTTCAGAATCATCTCCACCATGTTCTTCACGTGTAATAAGAGCCAAAGTCTCCTCATCATAGTCACTAGCGGACTCATACCCACCATCCTCAGTAGCAATCATGACACGCTGAGATTTGCATTCTCTCGCAAAATGTCCTCTTCCCTTACAACGACGACAAATAATATCACTTGTGTGCCCTGTCGATGCCATGGAAGAAGAAGAGCTTTGCGCAGGCCCGGCAGGCGTGCTCTTGGCAGAGAGTGGTGGTTGTGCCTGCTTTCTTGTATCATGGCTGGAGGTGGCACCTGATGGAGGTGATGGTGAAGTGGAAGTAGAAGATGCACGCGGTGTCCATGATGAAGGTCGACCTGCAGAAAAGTTAGTTCGCGCCAATGGCTGTCGATCCTGCACTTCACGTTCAGCTTTACAAGCAAGATGGAATAAACGAGTGATATTATTATAATCCTTATACTCTAGAATGGTCTGAATCTCTTTATTTAATCCACCCATAAAACGTGCAAGCATAGCTTCATTCTCCTCAACAATACCACATCTAATCATGCCAGTTTGTAATTCCTGATAATATTCTTCTACAGAATTTTTCCCTTGTCTTAAAATTTTTTGACTATTTTTTTTTCGGAAATCAGGGCAGCGACGACGAAAAAGTGCGACAAAAAATCACTATGATGGCGAGTGTCTCAAAACACTACCCGGGGCCTAAAAATAGGATAGGGAAAAAATATTTTTGGTTGCCGAAATTTTGGCCTAAAAACTGCCCGGGGGTCTCCAGACTCTTTTTTTTTTCGAGACCTACTCAGGCAAGGAAACACGAAACGGAAAATATATGGATCTCTAAAACCAACCGAATATGAAAAGAACTCGGATTGGTGGTGGATATATGGCGGTAGGATATGGCAGCGGTGGTGGTATATGGTAGCGGTAGTGGTATATGGATACGGATCGGTGGTGGTATATGGATACGGATTGGTGGTGGTATATGGATACGGATGCAAAGCGGTGGCGGATAAGCAATGGTGGTAGATGGCAAGGCGATGATGATGGTGCGGCGGCGGGTGACAACTTATGACCAGAACTCGAAACTCTAAAAGACTAGGCTCTAAGACCAGCAACTTGACACGACGATGCAACCGCAAATTCAACAAAGCAAAAACCCTAAAAAGATTATGCAAAGGCTCAGATTGGTTCGGATATGATGAACTAAACCTAATTTTTTTTTGTGGCTTTTTCGTGGACTGTAGGTATGAAGAACAGACTCGATCTAAACTATGAAAAACTGTAAAATCTCACCGAGCAACCTGGAAATCTGATACCACTTGATAGAGGCAAAGGTGTCCCGTCTTTCGATGAGATGATGGATATCGCTTTGGTGGAAGTCGACTTTGACGATCCGACTACGAACGTGCGAGGACGTCGCGCCTTAGCAATCGCTAAACCAACTCCGAGAGGTTATCGACCACGCCGGAGCACGATCAACCTGACCACGAGGGTCTGTTTCCTGCGAGCAAACGAAGAACAAGCAAGAAACTGAGATTGCAATCTGGATATTGCGAATATAAGATGAAAGCTTTATTGATCAAGGTGGAGTTCTGTGACGCCTTTGTCTGGTCGCTGAACACAAACGAAGTACGCGAAGTTGCAGCTATGGCGAACTTTTAATCTAAACAAAACCCAAAGTCTAAACGACGCCCTAAGGGCTGTATATATGGAGGAAGAGGGGGGGAATTTCGTGGCCCTTGAGGAAGGGGTCCGAAACCAACCCTATCTCTTGTTTCCCCACACATACGGATTCTAAAAACAACCTATACTGATGTATTTCGAAATTACATGGGCCTGGCCCAATAATAAGGTGACGCAGCACCTAGAATAGCCTCTGGACGAAAGTTATGAAGTAGCATCTTGTATATTTCGTCCAAGGTTTCATGCACGCATTATGGTGGCTTCAACGTATTGAAATCATCACTTGTAACTCCGTTCTTGTTCCCCATGCGCATGCCATCATCTCCATGCTTGTTCTTGCTCCAATGTTCATCCTTCTCAAAGCTAGGCCCTTCATTTGTAAGCAAAACAAATGTATCCAATTTAGGCAGCATCATATTCTCATGAATATTAGAATCATTACCAAGAAACGGAAGTACCTGGTAATTTAATTGGCGTGCGCGAGCTCTAGTAATTGGTCCAGTATGTATAGCAGCAGGGGCTGTGGGTGTAACAATGGTATTGATGTCCTCATCAATGTGCTACCCATATTTCATTGTCACAATCATAGTTGAGGTCGTTCACATCTTCGCTTGATCCAATCTGCATCTTATCTAGTTTGTCTTGGAAAGAGGGAGAGAAAAAAAAGACAGAGAAAAAAAAAGAGAGAAAAAAAGAAAAAGAAGTCAGAAAAAAAAGAGAAAGAAAAAAAAGTGTGAGGAAAAAAAAGAGAAGAAAAAAAACAAAATTCGGATCTATCTAGACTCAATCTCGTAGTTGAATTCGGATTGGAATCTGTTTTGTGCACTTTTAGTAAAACAGGCATACCTTCCTCATACGAAGTCCGTTTGACTCCGCGAGTACTCAAATGAAAGCTAGCGACGAGCCGCATCTAAATAGTTGCAGAGACTAGTTCAATATTTGACACCTCAAAATCGTCTTCTAAATAGGTCTTTTTGCCCTCCGAAGTTCGCGGACACAGCTGATTCCAGTTTTTCAAGCCAGTTTCAGAATTCTTTCACTCCTCATATCAACTCGGAATTGAGTGATTCTTTTTGCATTGGAAAGCTTGAGTTAGTAGCATTCTTTGAAAAAAATTATCAGAAAATTGGCACAAACTTTTCAAGAGGAAAGTTGGAGAGAGTTGTTGTATATCCTGCTTGGCAGTTGTTTTTCATCATTATCTTTACTGCCGTTGTGATCTTCACTTATATCTTGCTGTCCAGAGCTACTTAGTATCCTTCATTGATGCTAGTTGTGCTATGCCGTGACCTCATTAGTGTTCTAGGCTCGCGTCTCTAGTCCGGTCTAGCCTAGGACCAGCACAGTACCGTCGTTGAGCGTTTATTCAACATTGCATCTCTGAATTGATTATTGCTAATATTTTGCTACCATATATAGCCAACCCAGCTCCACATATTTCTACACCGTGTATACGTACGTTCCCCTGGCAATCGCTTTACTCAATCTTTGGAGTTATTTGACACCGCTGGTTGCCTGTCACCACCTGCTGCTTGGTAAGAACTTGTAAGATATTGATATTTGCTTTACTGTGAGCGCTTTACCACCACATCCTAGTAGTTCATAGGAACATTATTCTTGAATTTTGTTTCTTGTTTCTACTAATCATGACAGGATCTAGAGTTAATTCATGGGGTTTGTCGATCGTGGGAGATGTGCCATCACCTATGCAAATACCACAACCGTCACAAGAGGTGCACAAACATCCAAATGCACATGATCAGGTTAATGTTTCTATACCACCATTTAATGGCCGTTTTAGACCTGCTTTATATATTGAATGGGAGTTTGACCTAAATAATATATTTGCTTCCAATAATTTTGATGTACGTAAAAAAGTTAAGGTTGCGGTTGGTTCTTTCACTGGTTATGCTGTAGTTTGGTGGAGTGAATATTGTCGGTTACACCTTAATGATATACCTACTACTTGGGATGATTTGAAACTTGCCATGCGACATACATTCGTTCCCGCTTATTATACTCGTGACACGATTACAAAGTTGCAACATTTAAAACAAGGTAGTGACACCGTAACGAAATATTATGATACTTTACAAACTACCTTGCTGCATTCCTCTTTAGAAGAAAGTGAAGAAGATTTTATGGATAGATTTTGGGGAGGATTAAATCTTGACATTCAGGAGATACTAATACATGAAGAGTGTTATCCTATGGACCATTTGTTTCATCTTGCTTGCAAAGCTGAACAGGAAATAAAACGACGTGTTGCGCACAAGGAGAACAAGCGCGAGATGCACATTCCAAGAGTTGATACGGTTGTCCCTTCAACTACTAAGCATACTATGACAACCACATCCGTTGTTGTGAGGACTACATCACCTCCACCATGTGGCACATCATCACCGAGAGTGCCTACCTCATCTGAGTTGATCATAAGAGGTAATGACAAAGGTACTAATCTTCCACTTCCACATGAGTATGATGAATGTCTTGTCAATTTAAGTGCACCATGCGGTGAGCTACCCATTACTTTGATCACACCAGCTACCTTAGAGGACTATGTTGATGATTTGACTTTGCCATGTGATCAAACAATTTTGAGTGAGCCCATTGAATTAACTATCGATGCAAAAGAATCAAGTGAATCAGGGAATAAATTAGATTTGGATCAAATATGTTTGAAAATAATTGTGCCAATGTTTAATCATTTTGATATGACCTCTAATCTTGGTGATGGTTCATCAATGTTGGGATGGTTTAATGATAAGCATTGTCAATCTTTTGATATGAATAAGAGCTTCACTTATATGTGCAAACTGAGTTGCAATATTTTCATGCCTTTGACTTCTTGTGATAATATATTGACTTTACATTTCACGACTTTTGAAGGGTGCTCTTGTATAACTGAGTCACATGTGCACCAAATGAGATCAGTAAAAACGGATGACATGTACATATACAACGTGTACACCTTGTCTCTTTTGTTAGCCAGATTTCAGATTAAGCAACGCCGAGGACGGCTTTGTTTTCAAGAAGGGGAGGATGATGAGGACATGATTACCTTGGATACGACCAAAAATATTGCATACATGCATATTTGTCAGGTGATTTCTAGTGCAAACTATTCAATAATCTATTTATGTTATCCAGAACAAAAATACTTCACACACTTTTGTGTTTTGTCTAATTGCAGGTGTATGGGACATTTGTACAATCCACATATGAAGATAGGGAAAAAGGAGAAGTTTAGGTTCTGTTCAAAAAGTCCTCTCACGTCACTTTTGGGCCAAGAGAAGAAAGAGTCCAAGTCTCTCACGTTCTGAATTCAGATTCGGACTGCACAGACATACCTGACTCAAAACGCCAACAACTTTTTCATACGGACTCCGAATTGGGTGATTCTTTTTTTGTTGGAAACTAGATTTCGTGCTCTTTCCAACCCAATTGGATTCACCTTTAAATTCGTCCGGAGCATTGAGTTATGGTCGAAACAATCTGACGTTGCACCAGAATCCGAGTCAAACTACAAGTCCAAAGGTGTTGCATCACCTCCACTTGGGCCCATGAGCCTTGTACGACCTAGGGTTGGTTTTAGGCTGCCTTGGGACGTCCTCCCACCTCCTTGGCCGCCACCCCTTGCTCCTATATAAGTAGATCCATCTAGTAGCTTTTTCCTGGGAATTTGTTTAGTTAAAAGTTAGCCATTGCAACTTCGTGTACTTCGTTTGTGTCCAATGACCAGACCAAGACCGCTTACGGATTCCCACCACTATCAATACTTCATATATATTCGCAATATTCAGATTGCATTATCATATTCTTGCTCGTTCTTCGATTGCTTGCAGGAATAGACCTTCGTGGTCAGGCTGATCGTGCTTCCGGCATCATCAGTAACCTCAGGAGATTGGTTTAGCGATTGATAAGGCGCAACGTCGTGCACGTTTGTAGTCGGATCGTCAAAGTCGTCTCCACCAAATCGATAGTTATCATCTCATCGAAAGATCGGGACACCCTCGCCTCTATCACGAGGGAGAGGCGATGGGGGAGAATGGCGATGTCCGGGGGCTCGGGGCGCGTCGAGAGAGGTTGGCCAGCTCATCCGCGGCGGGGGCGGCAAGCTGCTGGCGCCGTGGCGAGTTCACGCTCGCCGGCGTCACCTCTCTGCCTGCTCTGGCGAGAGCAGGCAGCTGACTGGCGCGGGCCAGCACAGTGCTGGGCCGCCAGGTGGGCTGCCAGGTAAGTCTTCTGCCTTCTGTTCTTTTCTCTTTTTTATTTATTTCTGTACTGTGTTTTGAAATAGTAAAAATACTATTTCATTTGGAAAAATCCTGGAAATATTCTGAGGCACCTTTGAGATTATTCCCAACAACCTAAAAATACTTCCAAGATTATTTGGGCATTTGAAAATATTTATAGCATTTAAAATGCCCAAATGCAAATACTTATGGCTTGTGCAAAAATCCAAGATGGCCTCCAAAAATATGAAACCATTTTTGGCAGAGGTTTTAACCAAGACCAAAGGTGGTAACATTTATGGAGGGCATTTCAGGTTCATTGGAAAGAATTTTAGTAAACCCTAGTTGTTCCAGGGGGGGTGCTGGGGGTTTTCTGGCATCCCCATTTCAGGTTTCTGTGAAATGTAGACATGATGCAACACTCTAATGCATGAACTAACTAGGATGTGACAGGTAAACGCCGGATTCAGGGGCTCTAGACCCAGTCAACGGAAAAAGCCATTTAAAGGCAGCAGAGATGGTCCGTCCAGCCTAAATAAAATTCTAGACAGGTCCTGTCAGATTCATGGCACCCCCGAGAAACCTGTGAATCACACCAACAGAGAATGCTGGGTCTTCAAGCAGGCCGGCAAGCTAAATGCCGAACACAAAGGGAAGGAGCCGCTAAGTGAAGATGAGGATGAACCTCGCGAGCCGAACACTGGGGGACAAAAAAATTTCCACCGGAGGTCAAAATAGTGAACATG
Source organism: Aegilops tauschii subsp. strangulata (assembly GCF_002575655.3). Lineage (NCBI taxonomy): Eukaryota > Viridiplantae > Streptophyta > Magnoliopsida > Poales > Poaceae > Aegilops > Aegilops tauschii. The sequence continues at coordinate 247,696,155 of NC_053037.3, read as the reverse complement.
ATTTATGCCACCCACATCCCAAAGAGGAATCGCAAACGCGCACTCCGAGACATATATGTTGTAGAGCCCGTCGCCCCCAAATTCAACCCATGGTCGGCCTGCCCGATCACTTTCGATCGCAGGGATCATCCGACTAGTATCCGTCATGGGGGTTCGTGATGAGGACATGACTACCTTGGATACGACCAAAAATATTGCATACATGCATATTTGTCAGGTGATTTCTAGTGCAAACTATTCAATAATCTATTTATGTTATCCAGAACAAAAATACTTCACACACTTTTGTGTTTTGTCTAATTGCAGGTGTATGGGACATTTGTACAATCCACATATGAAGATAAGGCAAAAGGAGAAGTTTAGGTTCTATTTAAAAAGTCCTCTCACGTCACTTTTGGGCCAAGAGAAGATAGAGTCCAAGTCTCTCACGTTCTGAATTCAGATTCGGACTGCACAGACATACCTGACTCAAAACGCCAACAACTTTTTCATACGGACTCCGAATTGGGTGATCTTTTTTTGTTGGAAACTAGATTTCGTGCTCTTTCCAACCCAATTGGATTCACCTTTAAATTCGTCCGGAGCATTGAGTTATGGTCGAAACAATCTGACGTTGCACCAGAATCCGAGTCAAACTACAAGTCCAAAGGTGTTGCATCACCTCCACTTGGGCCCATGAGCCTTGTACGACCTAGGGTTGGTTTTAGGCTGCCTTGGGACGTCCTCCCACCTCCTTGGCCGCCACCCCTTGCTCCTATATAAGTAGATCCATCTAGTAGCTTTTTTCCTTGGAATTTGTTTAGTTAAAAGTTAGCCATTGCAACTTCGTGTACTTCGTTTGTGTCCAACGACCAGGCCAAGACCGCTTACGGATTCCCACCACTATCAATACTTCATATATATTCGCAATATTCAGATTGCATTATCATATTCTTGCTCGTTCTTCGATTGCTTGCAGGAATAGACCTTCGTGGTCAGGCTGATCGTGCTTCCGGCATCGTCAGTAACCTCAGGAGATTGGTTTAGCGATTGATAAGGCGCAACGTCGTGCACGTTTGTAGTCGGATCGTCAAAGTCGTCTCCACCAAATCGATAGTTATCATCTCATCGAAAGATCGGGACACCCTCGCCTCTATCAAGTGGTATCAGTTTTCAAGTTGCTCGGTGAGAATTTCCAGTTTCCCCTAGATTAGATTTATTTTCTTACCTATTGTCCAAGAAAAAGCCACAAAAAAGTTAGATCTATTCATCCTTTTGTCCAAGCCAGTCTGAGCCTTTGCAATTTTCTATTCATTGTTTGCATTATTGAATTATCGGTTGCATCGTCGTGTCGAGTTGCTGGTCTTAGGGTCTAGTTCGTTTAGAGTTTCGAGTTCTGTTCACATTAGTCACGTCGCCGCTGCATCGTTATCCCTTCTGCTGTCCACCACACCATCCATCAAATTCCACCATGTGCTACCCATAGTTCATTGTCACAATCATAGTTGAGGTCGTTCACATCTTCGCTTGATCCAATCTGCATCTTATCTAGTTTGTCTTGGAAAGAGGGAGAGAAAAAAAAGACAGAGAAAAAAAAGAAAAAGAAGTCAGAAAAAAAAAGAGAAAGAAAAAAAAGTGTGAGTAAAAAAAAGAGAGAAGAAAAAAAACAAAATTCGGATCTATCTAGACTCAATCTCGTAGTTGAATTCGGATTGGAATCTGTTTTGTGCACTGTTTAGTAAAACAGGCATACCTTCCTTATACGAAGTCCGTTTTGACTCCGCCAGTACTCAAATGAAAGCTAGCGACGAGCCGCATCTAAATAGTTGCAGAGACTAGTTCAATATTTGACACCTCAAAATCGTCTTCTAAATAGGTCTTTTTGCCCTCCGAAGTTCGCGGACACAGCTTATTCCAGTTTTTCAAGCCAGTTTCAGAATTCTTTCACTCCTCATATCAACTCGGAATTGAGTGATTCTTTTTGCATTGGAAATCTTGAGTGAGTAGCATTCTTTGAAAAAATTTATCAGAAAATTGGCACAAACTTTTCAAGAGGAAAGTTGGAGAGAGTTGTTGTATATCCTGCTTGGCAGTTGTTTTTCATCATTATCTTTACTGCCGTTGTGATCTTCACTTATATCTTGCTGTCCAGAGCTACTTAGTATCCTTCATTGATGCTAGTTGTGCTACGCCGTGACCTCATTAGTGTTCTAGGCTCGCGTCTCTAGTCCGGTCTAGCCTAGGACCAGCACAGTACCGTCGTTGAGCGTTTATTCAACATTGCATCTCTGAATTGATTATTGCTAATATTTTGCTACCATATATAGCCAACCCAGCTCCACATATTTCTACACCGTGTATACGTACGTTCCCCTGGCAATCGCTTTACTCAATCTTTGGAGTTATTTGACACCGCTGGTTGCCTGTCACCACCTGCTGCTTGGTAAGAACTTGTAAGATATTGATATTTGCTTTACTGTGAGCGCTTTACCACCACATCCTAGTAGTTCATAGGAACATTATTCTTGAATTTTGTTTCTTGTTTCTACTAATCATGACAGGATCTAGAGTCAATTCATGGGGTTTGTCGATCGTGGGAGACGTGCCATCACCTATGCAAATACCACAACCGTCACGAGAGGTGCACAAACATCCAAATGCACATGATCAGGTTAATGTTTCTATACCACCATTTAATGGCCGTTTTAGACCTGCTTTATCTATTGAATGGGAGTTTGACCTAAATAATATATTTGCTTCCAATAATTTTGATGTACGTAAAAAAGTTAAGGTTGCGGTTGGTTCTTTCACTGGTTATGCTGTAGTTTGGTGGAGTGAATATTGTCGGTTACACCCTAATGATATACCTACTACTTGGGATGATTTGAAACTTGCCATGCGACATACATTCGTTCCCGCTTATTATACTCGTGACATGATTACAAAGTTGCAACATTTAAAACAAGGTAGTGACACCGTAACGAAATATTATGATACTTTACAAACTACCTTGCTGCATTCCTCTTTAGAAGAAAGTGAAGAAGATTTTATGGATAGATTTTGGGGAGGATTAAATCGTGACATTCAGGAGATACTAATACATGAAGAGTGTTATCCTATGGACCATTTGTTTCATCTTGCTTGCAAAGCTGAACAGGAAATAAAACGACGTGTTGCGCACAAGGAGAACAAGCGCGAGATGCACATTCCAAGAGTTGATACGGTTGTCCCTTCAACTACTAAGCATACTATGACAACCACATCCGTTGTTGTGAGGACTACATCACCTCCACCATGTGACACATCATCACCGAGAGTGCCTACCTCATCTGAGTTGATCATAAGAGGTAATGACAAAGGTACTAATCTTCCACTTCCACATGAGTATGATGAATGTCTTGTCAATTTAAGTGCACCATGCGGTGAGCTACCCACTACTTTGATCACACCAGCTACCTTAGAGGACTATGTTGATGATTTGACTTTGCCATGTGATCAAACAATTTTGAGTGAGCCCATTGAATTAGCTATCGATGCAAAAGAATCAAGTGAATCAGGGAATAAATCAGATTTGGATCAAATATGTTTGAAAATAATTGTGCCAATGTTTAATCATTTTGATATGACCTCTAATCTTGGTGATGGTTCATCAATGTTGGGATGGTTTAATGATGAATATTGTCAATCTTTTTATATGAATAAGAGCTTCACTTATATGTGCAAACTGAGTTGCAATACTTTCATGCCTTCTACTTCTTGTGATAATATTTTGGCTTTATATTTTATTAACTATGAAAGTTACTCATGTATACATGTGTCATATGTGCAAAATCCACGGGAAGTAAAAACGGATGACATGTACATATACAACGTGTACACCTTCTCTCTTTTGTTAGCCACATTTCAGATTAAGCAACGCCGAGGACGGCTTTGTTTTCAAGAAGGGGAGGATGATGAGGACATGATTACCTTGGATACGACCAAAAATATTGCATACATGCATATTTGTCAGGTGATTTCTAGTGCAAACTATTCAATAATCTATTTATGTTATCCAGAACAAAAATACTTCACACACTTTTGTGTTTTGTCTAATTGCAGGTGTATGGGACATTTGTACAATCCACATATGAAGATAAGGCAAAAGGAGAAGTTTAGGTTCTGTTTAAAAAGTCCTCTCACGTCACTTTTGGGCCAAGAGAAGATAGAGTCCAAGTCTCTCACGTTCTGAATTCAGATTCGGACTGCACAGACATACCTGACTCAAAACGCCAACAACTTTTTCATACAGACTCCGAATTGGGTGATCTTTTTTTGTTGGAAACTAGATTTCGTGCTCTTTCCAACCCAATTGGATTCACCTTTAAATTCGTCCGGAGCATTGAGTTATGGTCGAAACAATCTGACGTTGCACCAGAATCCGAGTCAAACTACAAGTCCAAAGGTGTTGCATCACCTCCACTTGGGCCCATGAGCCTTGTACGACCTAGGGTTGGTTTTAGGCTGCCTTGGGACGTCCTCCCACCTCCTTGGCCGCCACCCCTTGCTCCTATATAAGTAGATCCATCCAGTAGCTTTTTTCCTTGGAATTTGTTTAGTTAAAAGTTAGCCATTGCAACTTCGTGTACTTCGTTTGTGTCCAACGACCAGGCCAAGACCGCTTACGGATTCCCACCACTATCAATACTTCATATATATTCGCAATATTCAGATTGCATTATCATATTCTTGCTCGTTCTTCGATTGCTTGCAGGAATAGACCTTCGTGGTCAGGCTGATCGTGCTTCCGGCATCGTCAGTAACCTCAGGAGATTGGTTTAGCGATTGATAAGGCGCAACGTCGTGCACGTTTGTAGTCGGATCGTCAAAGTCGTCTCCACCAAATCGATAGTTATCATCTCATCGAAAGATCGGGACACCCTCGCCTCTATCAGTTCGGCTGCCTTGGTGCTCGACCCAATAATCGACGGATACCATCTCACCCGAGTCCTCATGGACGGCGGCAGTAGTCTTAATCTGATATATCAGGACACTATCCGCAAGATGGGGATAGACCCGTCAAGAATCAACCAAAGTAGTACTACCTTTAAAGGAGTAATACCAGGCGTAGAGGCCCGCTGCACGGGCTCTTTAACATTGGAGGTTGTATTCGGTTCTCCTGACAACTTTCGAAGCGAAGAACTAATCTTCGACATTGCTCCGTTCCGAAGCGGCTATCATGCACTACTCGGAAGAACGGCCTTCGCTCGTTTCAATGCAGTCCCGCATTACGCTTATCTCAAACTCAAGATGCCCGCTCCACGTGGCGTTATCACAATCAGCGGAAACACAGAGCGTTCTTTTCGTACGGAAGAGTACGTGGTGGCTTTAGCAGCCAAATCATGGAATGGCCTTTCCAACCTGAGCAACTCATCGGTCTCCGAGACCACGGACACGGCTAGACGTGTTCGGCGCACACCTAGTTGTAGCAGCTCAGATAAACCTGAGTTTGATTAATGGCTACGCCCCCATATGTGGTGCGGGGGGCTGCCCGCATGTAAAAGGTCCATAGTTCGGCTTGACCCTATTTACATTCAAGATATTGAATTTTCACGGTTCATTAAGATAAACCGACTTTACGCACGGTCACACCAGATTCTTTCACCTGGGCTTTTCTTCTTTTTACAGATGACCATCATGCTATACCCTTCAAAGATACGGCACAACGGAGACAAAGGCGCAGACATGCAGCAGGGCCCCGTTCAAAGGTTTCTTTTTACATTAAGACCCTGTGTAAATCTTTTTTATTGTCTCTTGTTGTCTCACACCCTCGTGGCACCTAAAATGACCAAGAGGGATACCGACGTTATTGGCGAGCTTATGATTCGCCGTTCTAAAATAGACGTTACAGAGGCAGCAACCAGTGTGTTTTTTGAGATCTATGCTCTCACCACTGGCGCCCTTTTGTCACGCCGGATTGATGCACATACCTTTTCAGGGCTCATTATTGAGGGCCGTATTCAGCCCAGTATATGTTGTAAAGTCCGAATACCTTCAGGAGTGTTCGGCATCGCGAGTTTGGCCTTTTATCCATCAGCTCCGAATCATGTCTTTGGTCAATAGTTGGGTTTGCCCGGCTCCCGTGTTTTGCTACCTTACGTTCCGCTCTATCGGCTAAGGTGGCATAGGGAGAACTACTGCGATTGTGCCCTGGTTCATCCGGATGAGCATCTCAGTAGAGAAAGCCTAAAACTGACTGTCATGATAAAGCGAGAGATTGGTCAACCACTCGGCGACTCGGCGGAATCCTCGCGATTCCTCCGCATTAACGAAGGACCGGTTTTCCGGTCACGTATGTAAGCGCACCGTATTCGGATAAACGCGGACATACCAGGGGCTATATAGTACCCCCACCGTCAAACTCCTATGGCTAAGTGAAACTGTTAAAGCTATATGGTCCGATTGCCTCGTTCGCCGTGCTACCACCTCCTTAACGGACCAAGATGTTGGATCAAGTGTGATTACGCGCTTTTACCGAACACCCCCGCATTATACGCGAGGGGGATGAAGCCGACGACTGCAAACTTTCATGTTATATACATATATACATAAACGGCCGCACAGGAGGCACTACAATACTTCACAGGCAAAGGTATAAATACAGCCTTTATTATTAAAAGCATTGTTTTTACAATCAAGATACATGTCATTTGAACATGATATTCTTTGAGCACTGAGCCTCTATTAAACGGGCACCTTCTAAGACTTCTTCAAAATAGTGCTCAGGCGAGTCCTGGCCCCCGGGTGGACCCCTGGTTGCAATATCGGTGGCCTCCATCCTCGCCCAGTATGTCTTAACACGGGCAAGGGCCATCCGCGCACCCTCTATGCACGCCGACCGCTTGATAGCGTCAATATGCGGCACAGCACGAATAAATCATTGCACCAAACCAAAATAACTATCCGGACTTGGCTCCTCCGGCCACGGGCGATCCACGACAGCCTTCATGGCAAGCCCGGATAACCTATGGAGCTCGGCCCATTCGGACATTTGCTCGTTAAACAGCAGCGAACGCCTTGGAGTACTGAACTGCAACCAGAACAATCTTTCCGCTTCATGATCTTCTTGATCCCGGAAATACTGTGTCGCATCGGCGGCACTCTTTGACAAATCCAAGTATGCGTATGAAGAACTCCACAATTGATCAAGAGAGGCATACTTCGGATCGCCAAATTTAGTTCGCAATAAAAAGGGCTTCCCAGCCGCGATCTCACCGGCTTGCCGGAGCTCCTCCCGAGTCGCTCTGATCTTAGAGCGAGTTTCCTTCGCTGCCTGTAAGGCCTTTTCTAGGTCAGCCGTTTTCGCTTGGTTTTCCCTTTCGAGAAGCTCATATCGGCTAGCGGCATTCTGTAGCTCAAGAGCCATGTTGGCCATTCTATCCTCACTTTGGTGATGAGCAGCCTGTTCGGCTTTTAATTCAGCAGCTGCCTTCTCGCCAGCCGCGTTGCTTCTCTTGGCTTGCTCCTTGGCCTGGGCAAGCTCAGCCCGAAGGGCCTCCACGGCGGCAGCACCATCTGCAGTCAAAGCATATTATAAATACCAGCATCATGCTCTTATTAATATTCGTTGACCATCCAAATATACATACCCTATGCCTCGTCAAGCCGCTTGTTCACAAGCGTGATGTCTTCATCCGCCACATCAAGTTGCCGCTTCAGTTCGGCAAATTCGGCAGCCCGGGCAGCTGCCGGGGCTGCAGCCGCCTGTGTACAAAATTGGCAAAATTGTTACCTGAGATTATTTCTATTTTCGATCCTCTGATCGCCCCGTTAGGATGGCAACCAGAGTCTCAGGGGCTACTATCTATACACAGTGCACCTTGCGTTTACAGTACAATCAAAAAATATCACATTGCGTACCTCAAAGCCTCTTAGCAAGCTCGTAAAAGCTTCATTCAACCCGCTTTTTGCGGACGAGATCCTCTCAACCACCCTACCCATTAAGGTATGATGTGCCTCTGAGATAGGTGCTTGCCGCAGAAGACTCATCAATGTATCCGGTTGTATATCGGACAATCTGGGGCTTTTTCTGTTGGTCTCTCTAGGAGCCGAACACCCTGGACCTCGGGCGGCCGAAGAGTTACCTTCTGTCCTTTGCGGATCGGGAGAGATCCTCTGGGACGACACCTCAGGGTCGTCCGCCTCATGAGGCGGAGAAGTAGGAGGAGGCATTTCGCTCTCCATCATCTCCGGAAGAAGATCCCCCGAGGCTGAAGATTGTTGAGGGAGGCTATAAGCCGAATTGCAAAACATACGTCTCAGTCGTTATTCTCAGGAAAAGAACGGGGGTATGCTTACGGAGAACCTTCGTTCACTTACGGCTCGGTTAACGGCTGGCCCCCTGTGGGCGCTGTGTAGCAATGTTGCCCTCCGGGGCAGGGCCCCCTGATAAAGGTTTCTTCCCTCGTTTGGAGACCTCTACTTCCAAGTCTTCGGGGGCGGCCCTTTTCTTCCCGTGGGGAGAGGGGATACTAGATTCTCCTCCCCGTTCATCCTCTAACACGGGAGTACCAATTTCCCCCGTTATGATGCGTAACGTACCTCCAGCATGAAGTCCGCTTTCGGCTTCCCCATTACTCACCTTATCCTTCCCTGATGGCACTTGATAAGGTTCACGGGCCAGCATCCTGGTTAATACAGGGTCTACCGAATCTTTGGGAAGAGGGGCCGAACACCTGATCCTCTCCGCCTTTCTTATCTAGCCCTAGCTGAGGATGGTTTTTCAGGATAATGTTGTGACAAATATAATGAAAGCATGTTCGATTACAGAATTACTTACTAGGGTATCTGGATGGTTGCAATCGAGGCCTGCGTCCTCCGTTGTGTCCGGACACTTTATTTGTGATCCGAAGAATAATTGATACATCCCTTCGAGCGTCATGCCGAAGAAGTGTTGAACAGTTCGCGGTCCTTCCGGGTTGAACTCCCACATACGGAGAGGTCGACGTTGGCATGGCAGGACCCGACGAACTAGCATTACTTGGATTACTTTGATAAGATTGATGTCCTTCTTGATGACATCCTGAATGCGGCTTTGCAATGTCTGCACGTCATCCACTGATCCCCAGTCCAGCCCCTTGTTGACCCATGATGCAAGCTGTGGCGGAGGAGCGGAGCGGAAGGCTGGGGCGGCCGCCCACTTTCTACCTCTGGGTGCTGTGATATAAACCACTCCCGTTGCCATAGGTCAGAAACTTCCGGGAAGGAACCCTTTGGCCATAAAACATTGACACCTTTGCTTATTATAGCACCTCCGCACTCCGCGTGTCGCCCGTCGATTATCTTCGGCTTCACATTGAAGGTCTTGAGCCATAAGCCGAAGTGTGGGGTAATGCGGAGGAAGGCCTCACACACAACGACGAACATTGAGATGTGAAGGAAGGAATCTGGAGCTAGATCATGAAAATATAGCCCGTAATAAAACATGAGCCCTCTAACAAAGGGATGAAGACCGAAGCCTAGCCCTCGGAGGAAGTGGGAGACGAATACGACACTCTCATTGGGTTTGGGAGTAGGGATAACCTGCCCTTGAGCAGGAAGCCTATGAAGGATTTCGGCGGTCAAGTACCTAGCCTCCCTAAGCTTCGTGATGTCCTCCTCTGTGACAGAAGAGGCCATCCACCAGCCTTGAAGGCTGGATCCGGACATGGTTGGAGGTCCGAAGTGCTTGGACTGAGCCTTGGGTATTGGAACTCGAGGTGGGGGAAGGGAAGGATCAAGCATGGAGAGAAAAGGACGGATCTTGACCTCTTTATAAAGGGGATGGATGTCAAGCATCCTCCACGTGGCCGTTTGGAACTTGCCTAATCCAAGGAGTCATACTAATGGAGCGGTTGGGTTACCCACACCCGTATTAATGAGAACCCGTGATAAGGGGACACAATCTCTGCTTCGACAAGACGTGCCAATGAAACCGCCTCGCGAAGCGCGTAGTGGCAGGTTGGAAAAACGGTTCGAATAATAACCGGGCCGTGGCGTGATGTCACGCTACGGAAAAGTTGTCAGCAGATTAGACTCATGGAATATTGTACTCTCTACGGTGGTATGTGGAATTTGTTTTGCAGAGCCGGACATGATCCTTGTGTTCAAGATCTACTTTGGAGTATTTGGAGAAGGAACCCGCCTTGCAATGCCGAAGACAATCTGCGAGCCGGACTCATCGTCATTGAAGCCTGGTTCAGGGGCTATTGAGGGAGTCCTGGATTAGGGGGGTCCTCGGACAGCCGGACTATATACTTATGCCGGACTGTTGGACTATGAAGATACAAGATTGAAGACTTCGTCCCGTGTCTGGGTGGGACTCTCCTTTGCGTGGAAGGCAAGCTTGTCAATTCAGATATGTAGATTCCCTTCTCTATAACCGACTCTGTGTAACCCTAGCCCCCTCCGGTGTCTATATAAACCGGAGGGTTTAGTCCGTAGGACAACAAAAATCATAATCATAGGATAGCTTCTAGGGTTTAGCCTCTACGATCTCGTGGTAGATCAACTCTTGTAATACTCATATCATCAAGATCAATCAAGCATGAAGTAGGGTATTACCTCCATAGAGAGGGACCGAACCTGGGTAAACATCGTGTCCCCCGCCTCCTGTTACCATTAGCCTTAGATGCACAGTTCGGGACCCCCTACCCATGATCCGCCGATTTTGACACCGACACCCATGAATACTTGTCAACCTCGCAATCCCACGAGTTGACAAAACGAGCTCTAGAGAGCAACGATGACTTGGGATCACATGGATTGCCTTTCCCACCGCTCTCTTCACGCAAAGACTTCGCGCATTTCTTCTACATGGCCCTCACTTGGCTATGGGTTATTGTCCATTATATACTTTGCCCTTGCCATGTTCACTTTGCATGATATGCCCCTTCATATGCCTTTGCCATGCATTTGTGACCCATGCTTTGCTTTACACATGATGATTGATTCTCATACTTTTATGTGTATTTGCAAGCTTGGTGGAGACATTTCTTGTTATTGACATGTTTGCTTTATGCACCATTCCTATGATGATACTTTCATCTTGCTTTGCGTTCGTGCTTGCGATATGTCATGTGCATTGTCTATGCCTAATATCTACTCACATGACATGATTGCCATGATTTACTCTAGTGTGTTGCATCTTCGCTCCACTAGTTTGCACGACATGATTGATATGCTTGCTTATGTTGCATCACCATTGATTCATACTTGTTCGTTTCATGCAGTTGATGATGACCATTACCATGCTTTGCACATGATTTATATTGTTTCTTGCCATATATCTCCATGTGTTGCCTCTCTCATGCTAGATGATTTGCCATGTATTGAGTGCAACAATGTTCTTAGTCTTGCTAATGAGATTGCCCCCATAGCATTCTTGCATATAGTTGGAGATTTTGACATATTCCTTGTGAAGCTTGCTTGTCTTACTTCTTTGCACCATATACCTAGTGCCATGGATATAGCCATTGTTGCATCATATTGTTCATGCACTTGTTCTTCTAATGGTTATGTGCAAAATATGAGAACCATCATGATCAATGATGTGTTTATCTACCATGCGCATACGTTCTTTGTTTTGTTGTGTGCCTGTGTCGGATACTTGGACTTCATGTCGACTTCCACTTCACGTGAGTTGACCATTCGAGCTCTTGAGAGCGAGCCTCATACATTCTACCACGACTCACTTCTACACCACATTTCCTAACACTTCGGCATTGTGAAGAATGCACAAGGACACGCTTTCAAGGTGACATCCTTCTTGAGCTTGGATATTGTGGATCATACTTCATGTGTTTCTTGCACCATTTGCACGCATGTTCGAGATATTGCTTTCACCCATGATTGCCACATTTCCATGCTTCATGACATATACACCTTGTGTGTTGCATCCAATTCTTGGACTACTTGCTACTATCATATGGTTGGTTGCACCAATATCATTGCTTCACATATGCCATGTCCCATTGTTTGCCACATGCTTGACTTGATTGCCTCACACATGATGAACAATTGCTCTTTTTATTGTGTTGAGTGCCACACTATATTCACTACACCCTATGCACGTTATGCTTGGATTGTCTTGCACTTGACCCATGTGTTTAGACACTTCATTTTATTTGGTGTTGTGAATAATTCTTATGCCTACCATAGACCTTTCATTGACAAATTTGTGAATTCTTGCTATGACCTCGAGGTAGATGCTCATTCTCGTCTCACACATATTTGCATCACTACCTCACATTTGCATACTTGTCCCCATGATATCTTTGCTTGTGCTCGATTGATATGCTTACATGCCATGTCACAATCCTTTGTCATGCCCTATGCTATTGACAACCCTTGTTTGGTGAATCACCTCTTGAATGCTTGGTTTTGCACTAACACTAACCACATTTGTTTTTCCAAGTGTTTGTTCTACATGCTCATTTAGAAGGAATCCCAAGATAGTGCGACATTGGAGAGTGCCCATTGCGAGCTTGAAGATGATGAGTACTTGGTGAACGTCCACTTCTTCACGGCGAAGCCATCTCTTTCCCATGGTGATTTGGTTTTCGATATGAGGTCGGATCTTTCCCAAGGGGGAGGGCATGATGCGGAGCATCCTACGGACATCACCATGTCAAGAGTCCGTTTGGCAAGTGACACGTGCGACATCTACTTCGCATACACAAAGGTGAATCATCTCCTTTACACGTGCTCACTTGACCCCTTCGAGGATGGTATACTACTTGACACTTCTCCCGTGTGCATGCATAGGCATTGTCGGAACTTCACGGATGTCAAGGAGGAGTGCAAGCGCCAAGGAACGACTACACCATCCGCGAGGGAAGCATGGAAGAAAAGACAGAAGAAAGGAGAAGAAGACGGAGCGGCTGCAGGAGCCAGGCCGGACATGCGGACCACCGTCCGGATCATCTGGGCTCAGTCGGATCATCCGGGTTCCCCTCCGGATCATCCGGATAACTGCGTCCGAAGACACCCGAAGGCCTCACGTGAAGCTGGATCATCCGGCCCCCCTCCTGGATCATCCGGATGACGGCCGGATCATCCGGACCCCCATCCGGATCATCCGGGCCTTGCCTGCGTGCATGCCTCCGAGCCGAGGCCCATGTACCCATTCCGCCCCCTCACTTACCCCTTCGTGGCCTAGACTATAAATAGACCTCCTCCTCCTCATTTTTAGGGTAGCAAATATGATAGCTCATTCTTAGGTGAGCTTTGCTCCTACCTCCTCCTCTTGAGAGAGAGAGAGACTACCACTCCCATGGAGTTCAAGACCTCCATGTGAGAAGATCCTGCGGGATATCATCAAGACCCCCTCGTGGGAAGATCCGTCTAGGATACCATCAAGACCTCCTCTTGGAGATGAACTCTACCTTGTATCTTTCCATTTGTTGTTCATGTACCTTATGATCTTGTGTGTTTGATTGTCTAGTGGATGTGTGATTGGACTTGTTCTTGAGTGTTTCCCCTTGTGATTTATCTCCGTTCTTCCCCGTGTTCTTCGTAGGGATCCGCTCCAATCGTGAAAGATTGGCCTCTAGGGTTCTACCCTACATTAGAATGTCATAATCAGGTAGCAGAAAGCTCCGAATGGTGTGATGAAGGCGGTCTTCAGGCGGTCAACTGGATCCAGCTTGATCTGATGGTAACCTTAGTAGGCATCCAAGAAACTCAATTGCTCGCATTCGGCTATGGAGTCTATCACTTGATCAATCCGGGGAAAAGCAAACGGATCTTTGGGGCAAGCTTTGTTGAGGCTGGTATAATATATACACATGCGCCACTTCTTGTTCTTCTTCAGTACAAGGACTGGGTTGGCAAGCCACTCTGGAAAGAACACTTCCATAATGAAGCCGACTGCCAGAAGCCGGGCTATCTCTTCACCAACAATTCTTCTCTTCTCCCCCTACAGTCGGCGGAGGGGCTGTTTGACTGGTTTAGAATCTGCTCGGACATGTAGCTTGTGCTCGGCGAAATCCGTCGGAACACCCGGCATGTCCTTGGGGGACCATGCAAAGATATCCCGATTCTCATGGAGGAAATCGACGAGCTCGCTTTCTTATTTGCTGTCCAGGTTTGCTCCTACAGCGGAGAATCTCTCCGGGTGCTCCGGGTCCAGAGGTATCTTCTTTGTTTCCTTGGCCGGCTGGAAGCAGCCCTGAGCTTCTGACTCCTTGGGATCGGGCGACAGGTCCGGCTGCTTGCCGGCCATGGCCACAACCCGGTCAAGGATCTTTTTCTTAGCAGCAATCATGAGGGACTTGGCCAACTGACTGCTGGCTGCAGCGCAGGCAGAGGACTCCTTGTAGTCTCCGACTATGGTGATGATGCCCTTGGAGCTCGACATCTTCATCTTGAGGTAGGCATAGTGGGGCACAGCCATGAACTTGGCCAGGGCAGGTCGGCCAAGTAAAGCGTGATAAGGGCTCTCTAGATCCACTACCTCAAACCAAACTGCTTCGCGGCGGAAGTGATCTTTGTCTCCAAAGAGAACATCTATCTTGATCTTGCAGATTGGTGAGCATGAAAGGCCGGGTACAATGCCATGGAAGACAGTCCGACTGGGCAAGAGCTGATTCGTCTTGATGTTCAGCTTCTCCATGGAGTCACGGTACAGGATGTTGATGCTGCTTCCGCCATCAATCAGGACTTGGGAGAAACGAGCAGCCTGCCGCTCTGTTGCAAAGGTGGCCTCCAACACCAAGAAATAAGAACCCGGAGAGGGCATCACCTCTGGGTGATCGGCCCGGCTCTAGCTGATGGGCTTCTCGGACCAGTGCATGAATTCTGGAACTTTGGAGGCGACTGCGTTGACTTCTTGATGCTGCCGGCGCCGACTGCGCTTGTCGTCTGCTTGGCTAGTAAAGATGACATAGGCCGCCTGCTCTTCAGGGAACTCGTCTTGAATGGCTCCGACTGCTGGGCGGGCAGCCGGCTGCTGAGGAGCTGGAGGCGGCTGGCCAGCAGGCGGGGGAGGCAGTACTCCGTCGCCTTTGGAGATTCGGGTGAGCCAATGGCACTTCCGGGTTATGTGGTTGGACGGCTTCGCGTCGCTGTGGAACTTGTAGGGGGCACCAAGGGTCTGCTCGTAGGAGAAAGCAGGCTGCCAAGCCAGCCTGCCGCCATTCTGACACTTGGGTATGGGCTGCCCTTCTGGCTGCTGATCTTCAACTGTTGCCACTTGCCGGCTGGTGGAAGTCGGCATCGGGGCCTTGCGTTTGTTGTCGTTATGATGCGGGCGCCGATTGGTGTCGCCAGCCGGCGTTTTCGGAGCCGGAGGGAGCACCTTTCCAGAGGCATCCACCCGGAGCTCCGACTTCATTGAGGAGTCGACAGTGGCGTACTTGTCTGCTATGATCAGCAACTCGCCGAGTGTGGCTGGCTTGTCGCAGAGGAGTCGGTGCTTGGGGAGGGTGCCGAGAAGTACTCTATAGCTTGCACCTCGTGCACCCCTTCGCAGGAGTTGCGGAGCTCGGCCCAGCGCGTCAGGTAGTCGCGGCTAGACTCAGTCGGGCCTTGGACGCATAGGGAAAGTTGACGTGGCCTGGGCGCTCGCTTGTACGTGCTGGTGAAGTTGCGGATGAAGACTTCAGTGAAGTCCAGCCAGCTGTTGACGCTATAAGGCTTGATGCTGTTCAACCAGGTGCATGCCGTGCCTTGAAGCATGAGGGGGACATACTTCATGGCGACGCGCTTTTTGCCGTTTGCTATGCTGACTGCAGTGGAGTAGTCTATCAGCCAGTCTTCCGGCTTCACCGAGCCGATATACTTGGGAGTGTCTCTTGGGAGCGAGAACCCTTTGGGAAAGGGCTCGTCATGAATGCGGGGGCCGAAACAAGGCGGGCCGACATCATCTTCCTCTTCTAGCACCAGGGATCGCGCCAGGCGGTCGATCCGATGGCGGGCGTCGTTCTCGCCGATTCCTTCGTGGCGGCCCAGCCGGCCGCTGAGTGTTGGGTGGTCAACAGGCGGCGGGGAGGGTATCTCTCCCTGCGGGGCGGAGGAGCAGGCGGGTTATCGCCTCGCCGCTCCACGGCTCGGGGGCGGCCTTCTGCGTCGCGCTCGATGGTGAGGCGTGTCCGGCTGCGGCTAGCAGCTAGCTCCTTATCTTTTCACTCGCGAGCGCCACCTACAGTCGGCGTCCAGGAAGTCGCGCCATGCTCTCGGTGAGGGGGAGGACTCTCGGCACAGGCGCCGGCTTCTTGCTGTTCCGCGGTCGCGTCGATGAGCTGCTGGACGCGTCTCGTCATGCAGCATAGCTCGTCACCGTCCAAACCTTCCAGCTCATCTGCTGCCGCCTGGTGGCACGTAGGTTCTCGAGGGGTGTGGCGTAGACTGGGCAGTCGGCCCCCAGCATGCTGGCGATAGCAGCACTGCGCTTCTTGATAGCACCAAGCCAGTTGGGCCCGCCAGCAGCCGGCTTTCCGGAGGTGGCACGATCGACCTCGCGCTGATAAGCCTCAGTGAGGCGTCTCATGGAGGCTATCTTCTTGCCGTTCTCGATGAGGGCAAGGCGGTGGGCCTCCAGCATTTTGGCGTCGGCCGGAATGGGAGCGGACATGTCATGCAACGCCGTCTGCAGAGTGTCATCGGCGTTCTCGCCGGATGCAGCGCCGTGGCTGATGACTAGCACCTCGGTGACGGTGCTGCCGCCACTGTCGGCACGAGGTAGGGGATCGTCGATGACCACCACGTTGGTGGGGAAGGCATCGAGGGATGCCGTGTCCGAGTCGATGAGCATCGGGTCGGTGGAGCCGATCGACTCCACGTCAGAGGTGGGCTCGCTGGCAATGTCGAGCTTGCGAAGGAGGTTGATAAGGCAGCTCTCGGAGCTGGCTGCACCCACGTCTAGCGTGGGCTCGTCGGAGAGGCGGACCTCACCGAGAAGATCGGCGAGGCAGCTCGCTGCGTAGGTGGCGTCGACGCCATGCAGCATGTCGGGGCAAGCACCATCGGGCGTGCCGGGCTGGCTACGCTCGCTAGGAAGGAAGAGGGTTCCCGTCCAGAGTAGGTGTCCGGACGATGGTACACCTGGCACCACGGTGGGCGCCAAATGTCGAGTGGTAGGTGCGACATATGCCAAAGGTTGGCTAATCATTGTGGGAGCCAGTAAGACGTCGCCGGTGCCTGGAAACGGGATGAGGCGAAGACATGCACACCGGCGAATCTTACCCAGGTTTGGGGCTCTCCTAGGAGATAACACCCCTAGTCCTGCTCTGCGGGGTCTCCGCATGATCACTAAATCAGTAAGTAGCTACAAGAGGCTCCTTGAGCTGTTCGGGTAGAGGAAGAAGAAGGGCAAGGCTAGCTCTCCTCTTCTCTCTATGTGGTGTGTGTAGTTCTAATGGATCAACCCTTTGCATGGGTGCCCTGGGGGGTTTATATAGGCCTACCCCCCAGGGATACAATGGTAATCCGGCTGGGTGTGGGCCCAGACCGTCAGTGTCTATGGGCGCCAGCTTCTCCGCCGACCGCTGGGGCCCAACGACTGGTGGGTCTCGCCGGCTGCTGGCCTCTTGGCCGACCGTCTGGGCCCACCGCCTATGGACCCTGTCGGCTGCTCATTACTGTAGCCTCGCCCCTGATGACGATGGCTTTGTCGGGGCAAGCATGGCTACAGTGCCGCCGCCTGGCGGGCATTCACTGTAGCCTTACCCCGTCTTATCTGCTTAATGGTGCACAAACTTCTAGGGCGAGGGCAGGCCGACTGTTGGGAGCCGGCCTCCCTCCGCGCCGACTGGTCTGGTCAAGCGCCTTCTGGTGGCTCTATTGCGGGAGGGGCCCTCCGTCTGTGGGCCATACTGATAGCTTGTCGTGGGTGACGTCATGGTTAACTTGGCAACAGTGTCGCGCTGGGCGAGGGATGGCCGCCCGGTATGGTACACTGTGGCCATGCTCGCTCCGGGCGCTCGCTCCGGGATTCGGGGGTGGCAGGCTTCACTGTAGCCATGCCCCGTCTTGTCGCCGTTATGTGGGTGCAAACTTTGAGGGTGTATGTTAGGCCGCCTCCTAGGAGTCGGCCCACTTCGGGACGGCTTGCCGAACCTTGCCACCTTCCCGCAGCCGGCAACTGGACTAGCCGGCCATGAGAAGGCTGTCGGTGTCAAAATTGGCGGATCTCGGGTAGGGGGTCCTGAACTGTGCATCTAAGGCTAATGGTAACAGGAGGCAGGGGACACGATGTTTTACCCAGGTTCGGGCCCTCTCGATGGAGGTAATACCCTACTTCCTGCTTGATTGATCTGGATGATATGAGTATTACAAGAGTTGATCTACCACGAGATCGTAGAGGCTAAACCCTAGAAGCTAGCCTATGGTTATGATTGTTCTTGTCCTACGGACTAAACCCTCCGGTTTATATAGACACCGGAGGGGACTAGGGTTACACAGAGTCGGTTACAGAGAAGGAGATCTACATATCCGAATTGCCAAGCTTGCCTTCCACGCAAAGGAGAGTCTCATCCAGACACGGGACGAAGTCTTCAATCTTGTATCTTCATAGTCCAACAGTCCGGCCAAAGTATATAGTCCGGCTGTCCGAGGACCCCTTAATCCAGGACTCCCTCAGTAGCCCCTGAACCAGACTTCAATGACGATGAGTCCGGCGCGCAGATTGTCTTCGACATTGCAAGGCGGGTTCTTCTCCAAATTCCCCAGAGTATTTGTTGTAACGCACAGTGTCCGGCTTCCCATTAATGTTGCACTCCTCGGCTTCTGTGATTTAATAATGGCTGTCTCCACGTGTCGAGCGAATACGATAAGTCGGGGCATTTTTACATTTGCCACCCTGACCATGTGAGTGAAGCGTCTATTTAAAGAGACGGGGATCCTCAGATCCAAATCGCACCATCTCCTCCCAGCGAGTATCCATCAGAGCGCGCCCGGAAAAATCCATACCACCATGGCCGGCCATCGCGGCTCCTCCTCTCGCTCCCGTAGCACTAGGCCAGGCGATTGGGAGAAATGTTCTATCCCCCACAGCCGACAGTAGAGTTGCAGACCAAGGGGTTTCTCCCGCCTGCGTACATGGTTCCTGTCCGAGCTGGACTAGCCACTTATAATTGCGGGGAGCAAGCGGAGAGTTCTCCAAACCCATCCAAGGGGGAGCGGGTATTCTTTGTCCCCTATTTGCTGAGGGGACTCGGATTTCCAATCCATCCTTTCCTCCGCGGGCTCCTGGAGTTCTACGGCCTCCAGCTGCATAACTTTACCCCTGCCTCCATACTGCATATTGCAGGCTACGTTGCCTTCTGCGAGCTATTTCTGGGTTGCGAAGCTCATTTCGAGCTGTGGAAGAGGCTATTCTGCCTCATACCCTGCACTCAGGAGGGGTCGGTATATCAAGTGGGCGGAGCCTAAATATGGCGCATCGCCGGGACCGGATACCTATCTGGTACCCCAAAGAAGACATCCGAAGACTGGCCTTCGGAGTGGTTCTACATGGAGGATGTCCCTCTTCCGGACCCTATTCGGAAGGGCCTTCCCGAGTTTCTAAATGCCCCGTTGAAGAAACGCCACAGCTGGCGCCCCCGGTGCCCCCAGGAGGAAGATAACAGAGAGATCCTTTTCCTGATGGACAGGATTAAGACGCTGGCCAAATCAGGACTGACAATAATTGAGGTTATGTCCATATGTATAATGCGGGGAGTGCAACCACTTCAATATCGGGGGAAACCCATGTGGCACTTCATTGGAGAAGACGGTGCCACCCGTTGCGGCCGTAGAGGTCCGGACTCCCCTGCCGCTCTGGCGAAGATATTGTTCGATTTGTACAAAGGAGAAGAAGAGGAGTTCATCCGTATCAAGCCACGGGATGGATTCTCCATGTACAACCCCCCAAGCTGGGTGAGCGGCTATCTTTTATTCCAGTTTTTCCTGCATTCTTTAGCATAAATATTTACCTTGCCAATTGATAGCAGGAACTGCGAAAAGCTATGTGGGAGGTTCACAGCCCGTCTCCACAGCCAGAGGACCCCGACCGGGCCCTCGACCCCGGACTCGAAGAAGATTCGGACACATTTGTGGAGCTCGTCAACCGGACATTTTATCAGTTAAGCTGTGATGGTGTGTTGGTGGCCATCATAGCTGATTATCCTGGCTTGCTCCCTGTATCACAGGTAAGTAAGACCGGAGTCCCAACTTCCAAAAAGGAATCCCTCTTCGTGCCTTACCCACCGCACATGTATTGCGTTTTACAGGGAAGGCCATCGGGACGCCATGCCGAACCCTCGGTGACTCGTCAACAAGGGGCACCGAAGCGGGGTAGGCTTAAAAGGAAGGCGATCAGGACTGAGACGCCGTTGCAAAGGTATGTTTAAAAACCTGCCACGTAACTATCATCGTTAAAATATAACAATGTCCATTGTCCTGTGGCAGAAAAAGCGCTCGCCGGACTATATCCGGAGAGCCTGCCGGCCACGCCTCCACCAGCCGGACTCCGAGGCCGGACTCCAGGGTGGAGGTCAACGCGGACGATCCTCCTACAGAGGATGCGGATAGATTCTCCGCTACAAACTCTGAAGTGGAGAGCGCCATGAATCATAGGCGCCGACGGGCCACATACACGACCCCAATTTCTCTGAAGAGGCGTTCAATGCCTTCAACTCAGGGGACGCGTACATCTGGGCTGCTCAAGGTGGCCTCGCCAGAGCCACAGACCAGTACATAAAGGATATACGGGTAAGAAAATTTGATCAGTATGTATATCAGTAGCCCCTGAGACTTGAAACAGTTGGCACAACTGATTTAAGGATCCTCGTGTGCATAGGTTCTGACAGAGAAGAATACCCAGCTGTCTAAAGAGCTGGAGGAGTGCAAAGCCCAACTACGGGCCGTAATTGCCGGAATGGAGGAGTCCACGAAGGCCCCATCTGGTAATAATGTACTGGTATGTACCAGTTAATATTTGGCATGAATGCAAGTCTAACAGTAGATTCTGCAGACAATCCCGGAGGCAATCCGGAGATCGTACCAGAGGATGAGTAACATGTTCGGCGACAGCTGAAGGCTGGCGAGCGTGTGCTTACAAAGGTTATAAAGGAGAAAATAGTCTCCAGGACGCGAACACCCGACTGGACGTCGAATTAAAGGATGTTCGGGCCCAGCTTGCTGACTCCGTGAAGGAGAATAAGAGGCTTCGACGCGGCATATTCAGTAAGTGCTCTAACGAACCACTATAAAGTTTGGCCAAGAAGCGTGCTAACAGAATTATGTCTGTAGGCATGCTGATAGGTCGTCCCGAAGAGGAGATGCCCGGATCTGCAGGCGATCTTCTGCAGGAGCTCTCACAACTGCACGAACAAGTTCGGCAGGTGATGCAAGGCATTGCCCAGGCCTTGTGGCCATCCGCCTCCCTGCCAGGAGGCATGGGGGAGCTTGTGGAGATGCTCAAGGGAGCGCGGCGGCGCTTCCGATTATGGAAGATATCGGCCTGCCGACAAGGTGCAAGGGAAGCATGGGCCATGGTGAAGACGTGATACACCAAGGCTGACCCGAACCACATGGCCGAGGTCGGACCTGTAGGATCAGATGGGAAAGAGATCCCTGTAAGTCTGGTATATGACCAGGTAGCATTAGCCGCTAAGTATTCCCAACAGGACTGTAGGCTAGACAGCCTGTTGGATGGTATAGAAGAAGAATTTAGTCAGTCTAAGTGACTTTCGTACTTCGAAGGACACATTTGTCCCTAGCCGGATTGTAAATCATCTGTCTTGGCGGACCTTTTCGCTCCAACCTCTGGACCCGACAGTCCGGAGTGTATCCGAATACCCGCTCGGTTATGTGAAAACCGGGGCACGCGTGGAAACCAGGCGTAGGGGTCATAAGTGCTTGAACAGACAAGTACCCAACTAGCTATGTTATATTACATGGGTAGTAAGAAACATCTTCCAGGGAGAATAGTTCTGTTAAGGGTTCCTTTCCCTGGGTGTGCATGCATTAACGTGCATGTACGAACTGCGAAAAAATGACGCAGGATATAATCATCTGGGGGCATGTTTTGAAATAGGTAAAAGACATCTTTTGTTCACCGACCGAATATTCCCTTAAGAACGCTAGCTTTCGGCTTCACCCAGTCTAAGGTACACATCCGGCTGACCCGGCAGTAACAATCGCAGAGGTGCTCCCCTTATGCCCTAGCCGAATTAACAGGAACGTAGGGCATAAACACAAGAGCTAGGCAACCCAGCTTGGGCAAAACTTAAGTCATATCGATGCATATAGTGGTGAAAAAAAGGCACATATGGGGAAATGATGCATATGTGGTGGGCATAAAGCCCAGAAGATAATTACATTAAGCTTCTGTATAAGAAGCCCCCAGGTATATTGAGTGCGCATAGCGCGGCAGGAGTGTGCGGTCAAAGCATACTTGAAGCTTTTAAGGCTATATATAAGAAGGGGAGAGAGAGCATATAATTTTTAAAAAAGGGAGACGGAGGTAAGGAGACAAACACAGAGTTCGGCACTAGGCGTAGAATCTTCGTAGACTGGCCGCGTTCCATGGGTTCGGCTCGAGTCGATTATCTGATGCATCACGCAGACGGTACGCACCTCCGGTGAGAACTTTGTCAATGATGAAGGGACCCTCCCATTTGGGCTTGAGCTTGTCCTTTTTCTTCTCTGGTAGGCGTAGAACGAGTTCGCCAATGTTATAAGTTTTGGCCCGTACTTCTCTGGATTGATACCTTCGAGCCTGCTGTTGATAGAATGCGGAACGGGCCTTTGCGACGTCATGATCCTCCTCCAGGGCATCTAAGCTGTCCTGCCGATCCAGCTCGGCTTCTCTCTCTTCGTACATGCGCACTCTAGGTGAGTCATGGATGATATCGCAGGGTAGCACTGCCTCTGCGCCATACACCATAAAAATTGGTGTGTATCCAGTTGTGCAATTTGGCATGGTCCGCAGCCCCCATAGTACGGAGTCAAGCTCCTCGACCCAGTGCGTATCTGATTCCTTCAAGGATCGCACTAGTCTAGGTTTAATGCCGCTCATAATAAGACCATTCGCTCGTTCGACTTGACCGTTTGTTTGGGGGTGATAGACGGAGGCATAATCAAGTTTTATGCCCATTTTGCTGCACCAGGTTTTCACCTCGTCGGCTGTGAAGTTTGAGCCGTTATCGGTGATGATGCTGTGGGGGACACCGTAATGGTGTACGACCCCGGATATGAAGTCTATCACTCGTCCGGACTCGGGCATTTTAACTGGTTTGGTTTCTATCCATTGGTGAATTTATCGACCATGACCAACAAGTATTTCTTCTTATGGCTTCCTCCTTTAAGGGGTCCAACCATATCGAACCCCCAGACCGCAAAGGGCCAAGTTATGGGGATTGTTTGGAGGGCAGTAGGTGGCATATGGCTTTGATTTGCAAAAAGCTGGCAACCGACGCAATGTTGGACAAGGTCCTGTGCGTCTGCCCGGGCTATCAGCCAGTAGAAACCTGTACAGAAGGCCTTGCTTACGAGCGCCCGAGCTGAGGCATGGTGGCCGCCGAGTCAGGCATGAATTTCGGCCAAAAGTTGCCGCCCTTCCTCTTCGGAGATGCACCTTTGGAGCACTCCGATCACGCTTTTCTTATAAAGCTCTCCCTCGTGGACTTTTGTAGGCTTTAGAGCGCCGCACAATGCAACGTGCTTCATTTTGGTCCTCCGGGAGTTCCTGCCTATTTAAGTAGGCTAAGAAGGGTTCTGTTCACGGGGCAACGACCACCATAATCGCGTGGGCCGAAGGTGCTATTTCAGTGGCGGAGCCTCCGATTACGTCAGATTGTTCGGGATCTGGGGTTGTATGCGGATCCGGACTGGTATTGCCGGTATCCCCTTCCCATACCACGGATGGCTTGAACAACCTTTCCAAAAAGATATTAGGTGGGACGGGGTCGCGTTTAGCGCCAATGTAGGCAAGAATATCCGCCGCTTGATTGTTTTCTCGAATCACATGGTGGAATTCGAGCCCCTCGAACTGAGCTAACATTTCGAGAATGGCATTGCGGTAGGCCGCCATTTTCGGGTCCTTGGCGTCAAAGTCTCCATTTATTTGAGATATTGCGAGATTTGAATCCCCACGCACTTCTAGGCATTGAATGCCCATGGAGACTGCCATCCGAAGACCGTGCAACAATGCCTCATATTCGGATGCATTGTTGGAATATGTGTAAAGTATTTGGAGTACGTATTGGACTGTATCTCCGGCGGGGGATGTCAGGACGACGCCTGCCCCTAGACCAGCTAGCATCTTAGAGCCGTCAAAGTGCATGATCCAATTGGAGTACGCGCCGTACTCTTTAGGGAGTTCGGCTTCTGTCCATTCGGCGACGAAGTCAGCCAGTACTTGTGACTTAATGGCTCGCCGTGGTTTGTATGTTATGTCGAACGGGAGGAGCTCGATAGACCATTTAGCAATCCGGCCTGTGGCATCGCGGTTATTTATTATGTCATTGAGTGGTACTTCGGAGGCCACCGTGATTGAACACTCTTGAAAGTAGTGTCATAGTTTTCGGGATGCCATGAAGACCGCGTATGCTATCTTTTGATAATGTGGGTACGGTGACTTGCATGGAGTGAGGACAGTGGATACGTAGTATACCGTCTTTTGAAGTGGGAACTTATGTCCATCTGTCTCTCGTTCGACGACGAGCACTGCGCTTACAACCTGGTGTGTTGCAGCTATATATAGCAGCATGGGTTCGCTGACATTTGGCACGGTCAGGATTGGATTGGTGGCCAAGAGGGCTTTTATTTCCTCCAGCCCGGCCGTAGCCGCATCCGTCCACTCGAAGTGTTCGGTGCGTCGAAGAAGGCGATAAAGAGGTAGTGCCTTTTCTCCTAATCGGGAGATAAAGCGGCTTAAGGCGGCCACGCATCCAGTTAATTTTTAGATTTGCTTGAGGTCTGTTGGGGTAGCCAACTGTGAGAGAGCTCGGATTTTAGCCGGGTTTGCTTCGATTCCTCGATTGGAAACAATAAAGCCCAAGAGCTTTCCGGCAGGTACGCCGAAAACGCTTTTTTCCGGGTTGAGCTTGATGTCATATGTTCGGAGATTGTCAAACGTAAGCCTCAAGTCGTCTATTAATGATTCGACGTGTCTGGTTTTGATGACCACATCGTCTACATATGCCTCCACTGTTTTGCCGATCTGTGTTTCCAGGCATGTCTGAATCATGCGTTGATAGGTTGCACCGGCGTTTTTGAGCCCGAAAGGCATGGTGTTAACACATAAGGGGCCGCATGGAGTGATAAATGCCGTTGCGGCTTGATCGGAATCCGCCATCTTGATTTGATGGTATCCGGAGTATGCGTCGAGGAAACACAAAGAGTCGTGTCCTGCGGTAGCGTCGATGATTTGATCGATGCGAGGAAGGGGGAAAGGATTCTTGGGGCAAGCCTTATTAAGGTCCTTGAAATCGACGCATAGGCGCCATGATTTGTCCTTCTTTGGTACCATCACCAGGTTTGCTAGCCAGTCCGGATGTTTTATTTCTCTGATGAATCCGGCCTCGAGTAGTTTGGCTAGCTCTTCTCCCATGGCTTGTTGTTTGCATTCTAAAAAGCGCCGAAGAGTCTGCTTGACCGGCTTGTATCCTTTTAGAATGTTTAGGCTATGCTCGGCCAGCCTGCGTGGGATACCTGGCATATCCGAAGGATGCCAGGAGAAGATGTCCCAATTCTCGCGCAAGAACTCTCGTAGTGCGGCGTCTATTGTGGGGTTCAGCTGTGCCCCAATTGATGCTGTTTTTGTAGGGTCCGTTGGGTGGACCTAAAATTTCACTATTTCGTCTGCTGGTTTAAAAGAGGTGGACTTGGGTCATTTGTCGAGTATCACGTCGTCCCTGTCCACTATGGAGCGCAGCGTAGTTAACTCTTCGGCCGCGAGGGCTTCGGATAATGCCTCCAGGGCTAGTGCGGCGGTTTTATTTTTGGCGCGGAGTGCTATGTCCGGATCACTGGATAGAGTGATGATTCCATTGGGCCCCGGCATCTTAAGCTTCATGTACCCGTAATGGGGTATAGCACGGAAGCTTGTGAATGCATCCCGCCCTAAAAGGGCGTGGTATCCACTGTTAAACGGGGCCACTTGGAATGTGATTTCTTCAGACCTGTAATTCTCCGGCGTGCCGAATACCACATCCAGTGTTATTTTTCTCGCGCATCGTGCCTCCCGACTAGGGATGATTCCTCTGAAGGTCGTGCTGCATTGCTCAATGCGGCTCTTATCTATTTCCATTTTGTTAAGAGTTTCCTCATAGATGAGGTTTAATCCGCTGCCGCCATCCATGAGCACTTTAGTAAGCCGGAAGCCATCCACAATTGCACTAAGGACCAAAGCGGCTGGTGCCCGGACTGTTCGGAATTGAGGTTCGTCGCTGGCATTGAAGGTTATGGCCGTGTCATTCCACGGGTTTATTGCTGCGACGTGGCAGACTTCGGCGAGGCTGCGGAGTGCTCGCTTGCGCCTATTGTTTGAGGCGAAAGTCTCGAAGACTGTCAGTACCGTATTGTTATTCTCTGCGGGATGGTGCTCTGCGGTATTGTTGATGAGAAGGTCCTCGCCGCTCTTGGCCACCTGTCGGAGTATCCAACATGCTCTAAGGCTGTGTGTTAGTATGATGCCCGGTGTGCTGTGAATTTTGCATGGCCTGTTGAGCCATACCTCCAGTACGGTTCCACGCCCTGTAGAGGGCTTTGGCTTCTTTGTAATTGGGTTGGGTGACTTGCGAGAGCGCACCCTTTTAGTTCGGACGAGGGGTTTAGTTAGAGCCGGAGGATCCCAGAATTTTGTTTGGGTTTTCCAGGCGCTTTCCATCGCACAATACTTCTGTACTATGGCTGCCAAGTCGGCAAAGTGTGCTATTTCATGGCCACTTATGGCGTTGAGAATTCCCTTGTCCGTGCAATTTTTGCAAAAGAATGAGATTGCGTCTTCCTCGTGACAGTCCTTAACCTTGCTCATTCAAGGAGGAATCTGGCCCAGAAGTGGTGTACTGTCTCTTGGGGCTCTTGTCTCATGTGGGAAAGATCACTTGTGTCTGGGTGGGTGGGTAGACTTAAGTCCACATCCTGATCCGATCTGTGACCCAGGGGCAGAGGAGCTCCCGAGCTTGGCAGCTCGGGCTCCAGGATGTTGCCCAATATTTGTGGCCCGTTGCCCGATTCTAAGTTCGGAGCCTGGGCCATGTCCTCCCGTAGACGGGTATCCGGCTCGGAGCTCGGGAATCCGGACATAGTTCGTCCTCAAAATAGATGAAGAATCGCTGTTTTGTTCCTCCACCACCGCTATCTGATGGGTGACCGGCGGAGAGTTAATCTCCCTTTGGTCGGGTTTAAGCCCGATCCGATCATAGTCCGTAGCAACTCCCAGGGCGGCGATGCGATCCAAGAGCTCGTTCAGGGAGGAGAGCTCCATTGGATCCATCCGCTCGGTGAATTTCGAGCTGACGTGGAGGCTGTTCTTGATGACCTGAGAAGTCATCGTCGGCGTGGCAGCCGAACGGGCGGCCATGACGAAACCGCCCAGCCGGAGAGTTTAGCCTACAGCCAGGGATCCTCCAGAGGTGATGTTGTTCTTGACAACAAGGCGAGCCATCAAGCCCTATCGCGACGGCACAGTGGAACTCTCAATGAAAGCACCAATGTCGGTATCAAAACCAACGGATCTCGGGTAGGGGGTCCCGAACTGTGCGTCTAAGGCTAATGGTAACAGGAGGCAGGGGACACGATGTTTTACCCAGGTTCGGGCCCTCTCGATGGAGGTAATACCCTACTTCCTACTTGATTGATCTAGATGATATGAGTATTACAAGAGTTGATCTACCACGAGATCGTAGAGGCTAAACCCTAGAAGCTAGCCTATGGTTATGATTGTTCTTGTCCTACGGACTAAACCCTCCGGTTTATATAGACACCGGAGGGGGCTAGGGTTACACACAGTCGGTTACAGAGAAGGAGATCTACATATCCGAATTGCCAAGCTTGCCTTCCATGCAAAGGAGAGTCCCATCCGGACACGGGACGAAGTCTTCAATCTTGTATCTTCATAGTCCAACAGTCCGGCCAAAGTATATAGTCCGGCTGTCCGAGGACCCCTTAATCCAGGACTCCCTCAAAGGTGGCCCTTCGTCTTGGATGCTTGAGGGGTGCAGTTGGCCCATTTTTTTTGAAGAACCAGGGGGAGCGGATAAGGCTACCCGTGGTTATTTACTCCGACACTGGTGCTTCGCCGAATCGAACTCCCATAGATGGCAAGTCCGGCGTTGGCACAGAAGGATCCGCCGGACAAGCATCACCTGGATCACGTTGACGAGCTTGATTCTCTTGTTTATCATGTTCTAGACACGCGCCTGGAGCGCCGTCAGCTCGTCTAGGGAAGACCAAGTCAGGCCTTTCTCTTGCCAGGAGGTGAGTCGCATCGGGACTCCTGACCAGAATACGGGAGCCGCCGCCCAGTTGGTGCCGCGCGGCTCGGTGATGTAGAACCACCCCGACTGCCACCCTTTGACAGTCTCCACAAAGGAGCCTTCAGGGCAGGTGACATTGGGCATCTTGCCCACCATGGCGCCTCCGCACTCTGCTTGTTGGCCGCTCACCACCTTCGGGTTCACATTGAAGGTCTTCAGCCATAGGCCGAAGTGAGGTGGGATGTGGAGGAAGGCATAGCACACGGCAATAAATGCCGAGATGTTGAGGATAGAGTTGGGGGCCAGATCATGGAAGTCTAGCCCATAGTAAAACATCAGTCCGCAGACGAACGGGTGGAGGGGGAATCCCAGCCCGCGGACGAAGTGTGAGATGAACACTACCCTCTCCTGGGGCTCCGGGGTGGGGACGATTTGTCCCTTGGCCGGAAGTTGATGGGCGATTTCCTTGGCTAGGTACCCAACCTCCCAAAGCTTCTTGATGTCCTTCTCCTTGACGGAGGAGGCCATCCACTTGCCTCCTGCTCCGGATCCGGACATGGTTGGAGTGCTTTTTTGGGCGGAGAAGGCGAGAGCTTGGGCACTGGAGCTCGAGAATGGATGGGCAGAGGAAGGAGAAGGCGTGGGTGAAAGAGGGTGAATCCTTATCCCTTTATAAAGGCAGTAAACGTCATGCGCCTCCCTACTCGCCTTAAAATTCGCCTATTCCCCAAGTGTCGTGCAGATGACACGGTTGGGTTACCCATGCCCGTATTGATGAGAATCTCGTGATAAGGGGACACGATCTCTGCTTTGACAAGACGTGCCAATAAAACCGCACCTCGAAATACGGAGCGGCGGGCTAAAAAACGATTCGAATAATGACCGGGGCAGTGGCATGATGTCACACTCCAAAAAGTTGTCAGCGGATTGGACTCGTGAAATATTATACTCTTTACGGTTGTGTGTGGAACTTGTTTTGTAGAGCCGGACACGATTCTTGTGTTCGAAATGTACTTTGAAGTATTTGGAGAAAGAACCCGCCTTGCAATGCCGAAGACAATCTGCGCACCCGACTCATCGTCATTGAAGCCTGGTTCAGGGGCTACTGAGGGAGTCCTGGATTAAGGGGTCCTCGGACTGCCGGACTATATACGTGGGCCGGACTATTGGGCTATGAAGATACAAGATAGAAGACTTCTTCCCATGTCCGGATGCGACTCTCCTTTGCGTGGGAGGCAAGCTTGGCGTTTCGGATATGTAGATTCCTTTTCTTTGTAACCGACTTTGTGTAACCCTAGCCCCCTGCGGTATCTATATAAACCGGAGGGTTTAGTCCGTAGAGACAACGACAATCATAATCTCATAGGCTAGGCTTCTAGGGTTTAGCCATTACGATCTCATGGTAGATCAACTCTTGTAATACTCATATTCATCAAGATCAATCAAGCAGGAAGTAGGGTATTACCTCCATAGAGAGGGCCCGAACCTGGGTAAACATTGTGCCCCCCGCCTCCTGTTACCATTAGCCTTAGACGCACAGTTCGGGACCCCCTACCCGAGATCCGCCGGTTTTGACACCGACACCGGACACTACTCAAATGAGTGAATGACTCCCTACAAAAGAAGAGAAGACTCGCCTAAAAGAAGAAGTAGAAGAGAATAGTCACCTCCAAGAGAGATAAGGAGTAGAGATGATCGTTATGAACGAAGAACCTGTCGCAGAAGCAATGATTCGGAAAGGAAGGACAAGTCATCAAAGAGCTACACAAAACGAAGACATCAAGCTCATGTTGGTGAATGGGTATCCGGTTCTGACTCCAACCACCACTCCGAGAGAAGTTATCACTCTGACTCGGAATATACTCAAGATGAAGGTGTTGCCGGTCTTGCACTTGTGTCAACCAACTCCTACGACATATTTGAGTCACCAAATGAAGGAATTGGAAGATGCTTCATGGCTAAAGGCCCCAAGGTATCACACCCTGAGTAT
This sequence comes from Aegilops tauschii subsp. strangulata, assembly GCF_002575655.3. Taxonomy (NCBI): domain Eukaryota; kingdom Viridiplantae; phylum Streptophyta; class Magnoliopsida; order Poales; family Poaceae; genus Aegilops; species Aegilops tauschii. The sequence continues at coordinate 247,665,762 of NC_053037.3, read as the reverse complement.
TTTGATTTCAATAGTGATGAAGATGACTTGCTAGGTGATGATGATTTACTTGTTGACAATGCTAGTGATGAAAACTATGATGAAATTGTTGTTAATCATGCTAATCAAGATGAAACAAATGACAATGATAAGAAGGAGATTGAGCGTCTAACTAAAGAACTAAACACTCTTAAGTTAGCTCATGAAACTACTTTAGAAGATCATCAAGAACTTTTAAAAACACATGAGAAGCTACGCTTCGAGAAGCTCAACCTAGAGCAAAAACATGGGTTCTTAAAAGCCATCAATGATGATCTTCGGAAGAAAAGTTCTTCTTACATTTCCAAGCGCTTACTCTTGTCTACTTACATGCCACAAGTAAAATCTAGCAACAAGAGTAAGAGAGATTCTTCTTCTAGTATTAACAATAATTATGCAAAATCCAATATTGTTGCTTCTAGTAATTCTCTTGATTCCACTAATGATTATCTTAGACAAGTTACACTTGAGCAAGAAAATAGCTTATTGAAGGAAATTATAGAGAAAGGTGTTTACAAGAGCCTTGCTGGAAGTAAGCAATTTGAGGAAATTGTACGCAAGCAAGGAAGGCACCGGAAGAATCAAGGTGTTGATTTTGAACGAAAGTTCAATGCCAATGGAGTTGAGTGGGAAGAAGATCAATATCCCGAGACAAAGTTTGTTCCTCAACAAGAGAAGTATGATCCTACTTCCTTCAAGGGGACACAAGCTCAAGATGATTTTCCACCACAAGACCACAAGCTAAAAGGCAAGGACAAGCTTCAAGAGGAGATTGATGCATTTGAAGAAGCTCGAAAGGCCTTGGTCAAATGGGTTCCTAAGTCCTTACAACCCCAAGGATTCCCATCAAGATGATGTGGATCCCGAAGAAGAAGAACTAGAGAGTTCTTGAGGGTGACTCCGTCAACATACTTCGCTCATATTCATATTGGCAAGAACAAGTGCAATCAACCTCCACATCTTGCACTAGTTCAAGGAGTCACAAACCCTCTTGTTAGTAAGTCAAGGGACAAGGTAACCTAATGCTTTCATGGACATCATCTTGTGTGTTCTTGACTCTATGTCTATGGATATCCTTGTTTGTTCCTTGTGGGACTAACCCATGTAGGTATTAAAAGTGCAACTCACTCCAATGGATTACTCCAAATGATCTACATCAACATTGAGCATCCACATCTTCAACATCTACATGAAGTCACCATCGACAAAATCCAAGGTTAGTTCATCCCTCTAAAAGGGGATACCACATCTAGGGGGAGCTTTACTCTAAGAATTGAGCTAAAGCAACTCTAATGATGTGAACACAACGATGCATTATGTAAAAGTGGTAACCCCAATTGAGATTAAACGATGAGTATGACCTATGATCAAATGTTCACATTTGACTCCCAAGCCAATATATTCATATATAGATGACCTAGTCATCGCCAATTGTTTGATAGATGCTAAAGTGTTTGTGCATGCTTTGCCACATATTTCATTTGTTATCTTATTGTGTGAGCATGTTGGTTGCACAATTTTCTTCATTCGAGGACATTCATTTGTTGTTTTGATTGTTTGGTCTTTTCTTTTGCCAAATGGATGGACAAGAATGCCTATGTACTGTCTCTAGCTATCTATGCTTTTCTCATCTCAAACTCTATTCATGCTACATCACAAAGTTTGATCAAGTCAGATTCGAACCCTCTGGGTGAGGAGCACTCGGAGTCACCGATTCGTCATAGACTTAAACTTCCAAAACCTCTTGATGCATCTCGGTCTGACTGATTCATTCCTTTTGGTCACACCGAGTTCATTAAGTTGATCTAGGTTTCAATCTTGGTGCAACTGATTTGAACACTTTGGTCTCACCGAGTTGCAGTAACCGCTTGCGATTCTGCATCTCGGTGCCACCGAGTTGTTCCACTCGGTCACACCGACAGGGTCTGGATATATATACTCACGGGTTGAATTTTTGGAAATTCCTCCGAAACTCTTTGCCCGCGTTGTCTAGCTCTGCCGACTCAAGGTCTCTAGATCATCGCCTCCATCGCTAGCGACCCCCTGCCGCTGGTCTCTGCTGCCGTCAACGGATTCTCCTCCGCTGTTGTCGCCATAGCGAGCTGATCGCCAAGTTAGGGTATGAGTTCGATCCTTTGTGCTTTCTCACTCCGATTCTCAGCATGAAGACAATGCCATGAATCTTGCCACGATTGAGATTATTCTATCCAGCAAAAACTTCCATTAGATTAGTTTTGATTCGAAAATTTAGGGTTAGGTTTCTGCCGAATTCATCTCGGACCGACCCAGTTGTAGAAATCGGTCTCACCGATTTGGCCTAGGCCATTGCACTGTGATTTTTGGTCTGACTAAAACTCGCAAATCGGTGTGACCGAGTTCAAGACTCTGTGAAACCCTAGCAATATTGGTGTCACCGAAATGTGCCTCTGTCTGACTGAGTTCACTAGTTTAGACACTGAACATTGCTCCGATGTTACCGAGTTGAGCAAATCGGTAGCTCCGAAATGACTTCAGTAGAAAACTAAAACTAAGTTTTTGGCTCAATTGTTTTGCAAAGTCTCTACACTTTGTGATGCTCATCCACTCTATCTCATCTATATCCATTCAAAGAGTCAGCTTTCAGCTTGCAGCAATGTCTGACAACAGTGACAACCAGAACATGTCTGAGGAACAAGTTTAGATGAGTGAGGGCACTAGTCCCTCTGAGAGCAGTCATGATGATGGGAGCAGAAGCACTCCCAGCAACCTGCCCAAAGCTGCAACTAGGCAGAGGAAGAAGAAGAATTTAGATTATGAGGATGAGGATTTGAAGATTGATGAGGAAGTCTCTTCCAAGAGGAAAGGAGACAAGAAAGAGCTTGGTACAGCTGCCAACACCAAGCCAGGGATGAAGCAGAAAGCTCCTGCAAGAAGAGTTCCCATATCCAAAGCCAGAGCCTCAACCAAAGAAACCATGGAGTTCACACTTCAACCCAAAGAGGCTGGTGAGGGAAAGAACAGGAAGGAGAGAATCAAGAAGACAATGGCCAGAGTCATTGGGGGATCTTCTATGATCAGAGACCCAGAAGAGGAAGAAGAGCAAGATGCACCTCCTACAAAACCTCAGAAGCTAATGGGGGATGCAATCAGATCAGGGGCTGCTCCATCAAAGCCCGAGTCTGCCCCCAAGGCTGCTGCTCAAGCCCCCAAGAGATCCACCAGAAACATTCCAGCAGCTGAGAAGAATAAGGCCCTAGTGCCTGAAGTGGAGGAAGAAGAGGAAGGGAAAGTACTTTGAAAGTTGAAGCCCAAGATTCCTGATCACGATGACACACATCCTGTTGCTGAAAACATGAAGCTCAGAAAGGATGCAGGTCTCAGGCTATGGAGGAAGAATGACCCATATGCCATAAGAAGGAGAACAGCTATTGATTACAGGTTCCACACAAAGGAACAACAAGACTTCTATGAGACTGTGCTGCTTGACAAGAAGCCTATAGTAAGTGACATGAGATGGGTTGCCTGGGACTACATTGACAGCAATGAAGATCATTTCCCAGGAGTCCATGAGAGCTTTAGATTAACAGGAGTTGATGCATTTGTTGGACAGAAGCTGACAGAATGGAATGATGAGTTGATCATGCAGTTTTACTCCATGGCACACTTTTACCCTGATGGTAAAATTGTTTGGATGACAGAGGGTACCAAGTACCAATCTTCAGTGGCTAAGTGGGCAAAGCTGATAAATGCCCCAGAAGAGCATGAGGATGATACTTATGTATATGCTAAGCCAAGGAAGGGACATGACTCAATGGCTCACATGTATAAGGAAATTACAGATGCTACTTTGGACACTCACAAATTTGGTTCTGTGTATTATCTGTTGTCAGGTCTGCCAACCATCAACACAATTCTCAGACACACTTTGCTGCCCAAGTCTGGAGATGACAGGATGATCACAGGGCACTCAATAAATCTGCTGCATATGTTTGATGTGCCTGAAAAGTTCAAAGTGATGACACTGATTGTTGAGACAATCAAGAGGACAGCAGCAGACTAGAAGAGCTCATGTGGTTATGCTCCACAAATTCCGATGCTCATCAACTCTAAGATGGGCAAGGGCATGTATCTTCTGGACAAGGAACATCTTCCCCTGCTGCCAGAGTTTGAAGATAATGTGGTTGTCATGGATCCATCACATCCCACATCTGTGCGGCTCAGGAGAAGAAAGAAAAAGCTAGAGCAGAGAAGGCGGCTAAGCCACCAAGTGCTGAAGAAGCCTCCCAGATTTTCCTGAAATCCAAGCAAGATCAACTGGGCTATCTCATTCAAGCAACTTTGAGGATTGGGAAAGGGTTGGCAACCCTGACTCAAAACCAAGGGAGCATAGAGAGGATCATTGAGACTAAGTTTTATGATCTAGACTTGATGGTCACAGAGATCCAGACTGTAGTTGAGCAACTCCAGGATGAAGGTGAAGAAAGAAGAGGGTGAGCTACTACTGAAGCTTTTTAGAGAGTGCCAAGGGCACAAAGGTCTACAGTTGTGCCAGCCATTAACACAAGGGTTACTACATCAGCACCAGCAGCTACAGCCTCTGTTGCTCCTCTAGTTGCAACTCCACTAGCTCCTCAGACCTCTTAGGATGCATTCATCGCAGGACTCCTCTCCACGCCACCTTCACACTCTGGAGCTCCTGGAGATCGTGTTTAGAGCCGCATAATACTATGCATTTTCAAGCTTTTTGGTAACTTGTTGCCAAAGGGGGAGAAAGTATAGATAATAGGCCGAGAGAGAGAGAGAGAGTTTGCTTCTTTTTGCTCTCTTGCTACTCCATTTGCTTTGCTTGTTTGGATGAAACAATGGTTTATGCTTGTGTTTGAGATACTTCTATCATCATATGTTTGATCATATCATCCTTTAATGCTTGTGCTTAGTGATGATATTCTATCTCTCATGTATGATCATTCATATCTTATTTTGGTGATGAATGCATATTTCATATTTTATCATTTTGAGCACTCCACCAAGATGTATGTGACATGGAAGAGTGACCCATGATCCTAATTGATTGTGCATTTGCATTCAAAAGCAAATTTCAGATAATGCACAAATTTAGGGGGAGCTCTTGCTTATCACATACATCTCAAAGAGACGATGTACTTCATTTATATTATCATTTGTCGAAGCTTTGATCTATATGTTGTCATCAATTACCAAAAAGGGGGAGATTGAAAGTGCAACTAATCCCTGGGTGGTTTTGGTAATTCATAACAACATATAGCTCATTGAACTAATATTCTTTCAAGATCAATGTTTCAGAAAGTTCAATGATTGGTATGGCATGGACTAGAGATGTGGACCCCTCAAAATGCTAAGGACACATATTGGCAAAAGCTCAAGATTCTACATTTTAATTTTAGTGATCGAACATCACATTGAGTCTATAGGAAAGCCAATACTATTAAAAGGGGATGAGGTGTTGCTTAATGGCTTGCTTGCTCAAAATGCTTAGTAATATGCTCCAAAAACCCTCAACCACTTTCTCATTTCTAGACGTATGTCCTAAACCAAAAGTCAAACTTGGCCCCACCGATTTGATCTATCCGGCGCCACCGAGTTCACTTGACATAGCCATATCCACAAATCATAATCAGTTCGGTCTCACCGATAGGGATCTCGGTCTCAACTAGATGGGAATGCAAACTCTCTGTTTCCCTTCATAACGTTTCGGTCTAACCGAAGTGAGCGATCGGTCCCACCGAGTTGGCATTGCAAACTCTCTGTTTCCTTTTCGTAACGTTTCGGTCTAACCGAGATGAGCGATCGGTCCCACCGAGTTTGCCTGACCAAGTCTCTGTTTGCTTATTACTGAAATCGGTCTCACCGAGTTCATGTGATTGGTCTCACCGAGATGAGGTTTTGCCCTAACACTAGCGCATCGGTCTCACCGAGTTGATGTTGTCGGTCCCACCAAAATGCCTAATGTTCACATTTTGAACCAGGTCGGTCTGACCGAGTTTAACCATTCGGTCCCACCGAGTTTGGGAATTTGTGTGTAATAGTTAGATTTTGTGTGGGCTATATATACCCCTCCACCCCCTTCTCCATTGGAGAGAGAGCCATCAGAACATGCCTACACTTCCACTACTAATTTTCTGAGAGAGAACCACCTACTCATGTGTTGAGACCAAGACATTCCAATCCAACCACAAGAATCTTGATCTCTAGCCTTCCCCAAGTTGCTTTCCACTCAAATCATCTTTCCACCATAGCCAAATCCGCGAGAGAGACTGGAGTGTTGGGGAGACTATCATTTGAAGCACAAGAGAAAGGAGTTCATCATCAACACACCATCTATTACCTTTTGGAGAGTGGTGTCTCCTAGATTGGTTAGGTGTCACTTGGGAGCCTCTGTCAAGATTGTGGAGTTGAACCAAGGAGTTTGTAAGGGCAAGGAGATCGCCTACTTCGTGAAGATCTACCCAAGTGAGGCAAGTCCTTCGTGGGCGATGGCCATGTTGGGATAGACAAGGTTTCTTCTTCGTGGACCCTTCGTGGACTTGCGCAACTGTTACCCTTTGTGGGTTGAAGTCTCCATCAACGTGGATGTACGATAGGACCACCTATCGGAAGCACACAAAAAATCTCCGTGTCTACATTACGTTTGCTCCCTCCAAACACCTCCCCTTTACCTTCATATGCAATGATTTACATTTCGCTGCTATACTCTTAGAATTGCATGTGTAGGTTGTTTGCTTGACTAAGTGCTAAGTTGCTAAAATCTGCCAAGACATAAAATTAGGAAAAGGCTAGATTTTTATTTGGTCAAGTAGTCTAATCACCCCCCTCTCGACATACTTTTGATCCTACATACGACGGTAGGCATCGCGCAGCCGCAACACATGCGTGGAAACATGGTCCACCAAGTGGTTGAGGCAGTCCTGGACCTCGTCACGACCGGCCCGCTCGCGCTCCAGCCGGCTTGCCTGACCGCCTATCATATCTCCCGCTTTCTATAGCAAGACCGCTGACGCCTTGAGCATCTTTGTGGTGGACGCCTGCCGCTTTTGAAGCTCTGTGAACTCCCGCACATAAAGGAGGAGCATGCAACTCCTCTCCTCCTTGAGCTCACAAAGGTCCACGTCCTTTGCATGGAGCTCCCGTGTCAGGCGCGTCACCTCAGACTCCGTGATCTGGTGCTCCGCCATGGAACCAGGTTGAAGCAATGGGGAGAGGAAGCAAAGGGGGCAGAACGGCTGAAAGGCAATGCAATCTACGGGAAGGTGGAGGGAGCCAGCCAAGGAACGGGGTGAACCTTTTGGGTTTCACCATGGGAAAACAATAGTCGATGACTTTTCACATTAGGGAGCAGTGGGTTTTACAGGCGGAGTCATCATGACTGATTGCTGCCATGCCTGCTCCCGTTAATCAAAAAAATAAAAATCCTGCCACGCCTACCACACCCAAAGACTAGAGCAACACCGCGGTGGATATTTAAATATACCTACTGGCAAGGAGAGAAAAAAAGGGGTGAAAAAACAAATGTGGTTGAGGCCTAGCTAATCGGTCGCACTAGCCCAACTAGCTAGCCACCATGCTTCACTGGAGTACTCGGCGGGAAAGGTGGGCTTTTGGGATTTGATGACTCATTTACTTGCTTCGGCGCTACAACCGAAAAGGACCGAAAATGCGCAGTAGGGCGTCCTACATCTCGACAAGGAAGAAAATATGTGTGCACTACGTGGGACGACCCAGAAACCGTGCGGTAGAGTGTGCCATGTCATGGCACGGAGGAAAAATGTGTGTGTAAAAATATACTGTATCAGACATACTACATATGGTTCGACCTCGGGACCCAGCCAGTCAGTCAAAAACACCCCACTAGCCACACAGCTTCATCATGCTAACTTGGCACGGAGGATAGGTGTGGTTAGCTCTGTCTTGACCAGCCACAACGTCTCTTGTTCTAGGTGATTCTTCTATTTTCCAAGCATTTTTTAGTTATAATAAAACCACGACAAGCTCGCGCCGCTCTTTGTGTGTGCCCGTGCGTCTAAAGGTTGTACTAGATGGAGAGGAGAGAGAGACTGCAGACATAGGACCCACCAGTAAGTGAGTCAACGGCCATGCACGTGCTGACGAGCCACTCCCTCTACTCTACTCAATGTAATACGAAGTACTATATAAAATCAAGTTATGCGACAAAGCCAACAATCGTTGCTGTTTCAGGCTATCGACGTACGCTTTGTACATGTTGCCAGTTCGAATCTCGTCTTTCAGATTTGTTAGTTTTAGGTCCAAATTTGATCAATGACAAGTGGGATCCCCGTGTGTTTTTCCAATATTTCAGTGTAGGATGGTTTTTTTGCACAAACACTTTGCGCGGTTAGACAAGTTACAGCACCAGTTACACGTATTTTGCAAGTTTAGGAACAAAAATGACAGCGGCATAGAATATCACATGCACCCCGTAGCTTAGTACTATGGTGATACGAGTTTTTACATTGTTGGATCTGAGATCCATTGGCTTGGGAGTAGTCTTTGTAATTATGCGCAATTTCCAAACTCTGCAAGGTTTTTTTTTGCAAATAAAACATTCAGGCCTCGTGTGTGCCACTGCATCTTGGATCCAACGGCTCCCAGTAGCTCATATTAGGTGCTCCCCGCAGCTTAATTAGCCGCTACGGTGACACGAGCATCTAGGTCGTATGATTTGTGATCAGATGCTACATGCGTAGTACTTGTACTTTCTGCGCAATTCACAAACTCTTTGAGGCCTATATTGCACAAAACATTCAAATCTCTTACTGTGAGCCGTTAGATCTCCCGGGAACTCGTATCACCATAGAATCTATGGTGTGGGAGCACCTCATATTCTCCCGTGCGAGAAAACATCGGGTGCTCTCGCAGCTTGGATGCTATGGTGACATTAGCTTCATGATCGTTCGATCTGAGATCCAATGGCATCTAAGTAGTCTTTGTGCTTGTGAGCAGTTCCCAAACTCTTTGGGGGCTTTTCTGTAAAAAAACATATGGACCACCAAGGAGTTGTTGGATCACAGATCCAACGGCTCCAAAGAGCTTGTATCACCAAAGCATCTAAGGTGTGCTAGCACGTGATATCTCCACTCTTATAAAAACCGAGTGATTGTTGATGGTGTGCCTGCCATCCTGCAATATAGACCATCCGATCTATATTTGACGGATAAAAAGCAAACTATGGCAATATTGCAAACATATACCTGCACCGCTCTCCACATTTGCAAATAAGGCCTTCCCTCATTCATCTTTGTCTCCCAAAAGATAAACAACTCGTATAAATGCATCTTGATATTCTGTGCAACGCATGGGCCTCCTGCTAGTTCTTACATACAAGAGAATATGAGGTCCTCCCTCATCTTAGATGCTACGGTGATACAAGCTTCGACATAATTGGATATGGGATCCAAGGGCATCTGAGTAGTTTTTGTACAAATTGTGTGCAATTCTCAAACTCATTAAGGTTTCCTGTAAAAATATTAAGACATCATGTGAGCTTCTATATCTCAAATCTACAAGCTCCAAGGAACTCGTATCAGAATATAGCATCTAAGGTGGGGGCACATGATATTCTCCCAGGGAGGGGGGTGCACAACCCATCGATGTTTGGGAGGGTGGGGACAAATATAATGTTCAAAAATAATAATCAAAATAATCCTAAACAGAGCTTCACAATTTTATCTAAGGTCGAGGGGTTACCCCCCAGCAATCTACATAGCTCTGCCTATGCAAGAGGTGTACTATGAGCGTCTATGTGTGAGAGAGACTACGCGAAAAAGCGAGGTCAATCGAGTCATTTATAGAGGGAGAGATCGAGTGAGTGTGGCCTAGCGTACACTCGGATGTTAAAGACGATACACCGAATCATGCGGCGAAGCTGTAGTGAGGGCTGGAGGGAGATAGTTATCGAGAGAGTGGCCTAGATAGACTTTGTGTGCGCGCGCACGGTGAAGGTGTTTGACCAAGGCAACACATGTGTCTTGAGAGAGAGAGGGAGCATTTTTCATGGAGGGCACGATGAGGTTGTGTGTGAGAAATACATTTGTTGAGAGTGTGAGGGCAGGAATGACATAAATGGAGATCGAAACGTGAAGAGAAATAATGAGCGTGCATGTGTCGGATACCAATAGCTCTATTAACAAAGAAATGAACATCAATCGACACATGAGGTATGTGTGGTGGGGGGGGGGATGGAGAGACCTAAGCACAACATTTGCATGTATGTAGTACTAGACTTACTATTCATGTTTCAGCTTACTGTGCATTTTAAATATTGAATTCAGGACAAGCATGGCTTATATTTTACTCCCTCCATTTCGAAATATTTGTCTTTTGGAGATTTCAAATGGACTGCTACATACGGATGTATATAGACATATTTTAGAGTGTAGATTCACTCATTTTGCTCCGTATGTAGTCACTTGTTGAAATCTCTAAAAGACAAATATTTAGGAACAGAGGAAGCATTTTTGAATTCATGTCATACATGCATGGTCTGGAAAAATATATGCACTACACTTACTGGATTTTTGTTGTATTCGTATGTGTGTGTGTGGTCATATGCTTGAATACATACAAAGTTTTCTCACCACCATACCGTTCATCTTTTAAATTTGAATTTGCAATGAAAAACTTACTGGGGATACCATGAAATGTGAAATCCATGTTGAGATCACTATATCACAAACTCACTCTATTCAAGAACTCGTCATAAATCGATTACCATGCCTTTTGGAATGACCAGTTATTTGCAAGGAAAATACGGGCATTGTAATACATATAGATTCGTTCGGCAATTTAAAAGATTCCTTTTGTATTCTCAAATGGTAGCACTCGACGGCATACCAGCCAGTCCTGGGCTTGTGTTGATCCTCAAAAAAATGACCCCGGGCTCGTGTCCTTCTTCTGGCATGTGTTGTACACACATTAGGCAACCCCAACCACTTGAGCCTCCGTGTTTTGAGTCGAAATATCTGGCGGCCAGAATTCCAGCCCTAGGAAATTCCCCTCATGTTCCCGGTCCATAATGACTACCGAAGAACAATGGAGGGATGCTTTAGTAACTAGATCACGTTACCTACCATGCTGAGCACGGTTCAATTCCCTCGGTCGCCACTACCCAAGGTCACCCGTCAACTCCATTGCCTAGTACTAATACTACACCAGGATGAGCACAAAATTGAACGTCATTTCTTCGTGCCTAGAACTAGAGTTACTATATCAGGCAATGCACTGATACGGAGGGATTATCCTTTTACTCTGCAAATATAACTTGTCTGAAGTCTAACTAAGCAAAATGTTTGACCAAATCCTTTCTTAAGAAATATTAACATCTACAACAGTAAAGATGCATCGATTAAAAATTTATTTCATGATCCAGGTTATGATACTGTTTTGAATCCTGGATTTTAAATTTCAAAAAAATCTAAAAGTGACCTAAAATTCATGAAACTGAGCATGGTCATGGCACAAATAGGCTCTCGTCATTTTTTTGTTCAATTTGAGATAAGCTGCTTATGAAAAGTTGCACAAATGAAGAGCCAAGGTATTTTGGAACAAAGACCTGTCACGTTAACGCGAACGGTTTCACTATTCAAACCGTGGTCATTTACGTGCTGCCACAAGTCCCGCTTCTCATTGGCAGGTATTCGAGCAAGCGTGTGAGTCGATCGGAGGCGTGCGAGCAGACCGGGAGGCGTGCGACCAGGCTGCTGCACAGGCTGGCAGGGACGCGTGCGAGCAAGCCACTGCGCAGGCTCACCAGGAGGCGAGCCCTTTGACTAGGCTCCGCCGCCCACCTTCGTCCCTACTGCCCCCACTTTTAATGGTGCCGGCGCTGCAGTTTAAAATCACCCCCGCACTACGTGGTATCGCTCCAATCTTCTCTCTTCCTCTCTGATTCTCCTGTCGTCTACCTCCAACCAGCCTGACGTAACCATACGCCATGCCGCATCATGATGGGATGCCCTTAGTCTTCTAGTTTCCTGAGGAATACACCCAGCCAGAGTCTCACGAACATAAGGCGCTTTGGGACGAGCTTGAACTGGCCCTGCGGGAAGACGTCATGCCTGTCCCTGCTCTTGTTCTAGCTCCCGTCGCCCCGACTGCCCCAGCACCCGTCCCCATGGCATTGATGGGCTTGGAGCCGCACATTATCGCCAAGCTTGATGCCACGGGGTTCCACGAGGTCCCCACAGACTTTCACGCATCCATGCACCTACCAGTGCATGCGCCTGCGCGCAGTGACGCGCGCGCCCGTGCCTGTGCACATGAATGTCTCTGTCGCACTGTTGCCAGCGACTGTCCCCGCACCGGTGCCAGTGCCCCCCTAAGCGCCATGGATCGCCGCCGTCGACCGCTTCCTTGCACCAATGTGGGGACCCCGACTCATAAGTTGAGATCACCAAATGCACGTGTACAGTGATCCCAGAGATCAATGCTCACTGAACACACAGAAGCTGAATAACAAGAGTCCTACATCCATACATACCGTCTTACACAAATTATGACCATTATGGTCAAGTCTTACATTGATAAAGCCCTAAGGGATGAACATCAAATGAAACATAAGCAGTGGAAATCTTCGTTGATAAGTAGAACCCATGCCATCTGCCTTAACCCTACAGGCATTCTCACTGGGAAGTGTCTAGTTCGCATGTTCGTCACCAAAGAACTTCTTCGTCAAATACCTGTCCTTCCAAGCCTGGCCAAGTAAATAGCCAGGGACAAGCCAATGAGTACGTTTGAATGTACTCGCAAGCAACCCGAGAGTGATAACAAAATAAATTTTGCAAGGTTCTACCGCTAAATTGGCATTTTTTTTGCGGAAAGCTAGTTTTTCTCATGCAAGTATGATCAACATTTATCAAGGACATGAATGTGTGCAACAAGCATTAGGAGGTTACAGACATCAACATCGAGAAAGAGTTATGAAAAAATCAAGCTCAACTTATCGCGACTTCCTCACGAATCATATCAACAATATTACCAAAGCGTGTTGTTTGTCAGAAACATATGGACATAGTCTAATCAGCACCACCCAACTGTCCTTGACCGCGGACACGGCTATTTGAATAGTTTTACACTCTGCAGAGGTTTCGCACTTTACCCACAAGATCCGGGAAGCTTTCGTGTCATCCACGATCCCGCAGTACCTCAAGTACTCGGGGGAAGCACCCGATCATTACCTTTCCCTAGACGACACGAACATAGGGTCCACTCATTGGTACACGGCCTTTGTGTATAAGCATCAAGATCTAGGGACTCGACCCTTTTTATTATCACACATACACGGAGGGACCAACGGTGTGTCCGGTGCCCTGTGAAAACAGTCATGGCCGCCTATCCAAGCACGACCCCATCCCGAGAGTGACCTCATGTCACCCCCGTCACTAGTAATGCAGGCACCATGCTAGTATCGGTCTAGGTAATCAATAATGCCCCGTCCCATAAGGGGTAGAGTGGTTGCGCATGTTTGGTTGGGACGGTCGACAAATCTTAAATCTAATCCGTCTCTGCAAACAACACTTATTCACTTGCTTCGGTACACCACTTCTCCACCAAATAGTGACCTAGTTCATCATCATTTCCCCGGGGCATTAGTGGCACCCACTGGGGCTATTTGCAAGTATGTCAAACCACACTTGTTTCTATCCATGCATAACCCTGACCCATTTTGCATAGCCAACTACTATAGCATGTTTCCACAACCCACCAACACAACTCTGAACAAGGATAGAGTCATGAATAATGCAAGTGTCAACGGGGTATGCAACGAAGGCAGCCTAGCAAGGTTGCCATGCATTCAACAATAATGCAAACAAATGCTATTATGATTAAAAAAAGGGTTCATCATGGTCAAAGGGTTGCTTGCCTGGTTCATCAGTCTTGAAATCTTCTGGTCCTTCTCCAGGTACTCTGTCTACTTCGTCAACTAACGCTGGAAACATTCACAATGAGCAACACAACAAGGCAAAAATAAAGTGCTCTAAAAATGCAAATTGGACTTTTCTAGGATACCTCTGGTCATATGGGGAATGACCAAAGTAATTTCAATGGAATTGGATAAGTGGATATTGCTGAACATCTCAATATGATGGAATAAATGGATTCAATGGATCTGCAAGTTGTCCGCATAATGCCTTTTTATAAAAATGAGTAAAAGTACCCATTAAATCAGGCATGATTTTAGAAACATTTAGAAATTGGTTTCACTGAATTTGGAGTCCAAATGAATATTCTATGAATTTTGGAAGCTGATTTAGGGGTATAAATGACCTACTTATTAGATCCAGTGGAAACTAGGTGGAATAAAATGATCACTATGGCTCATTAAATAGGACTTGATTTATGAAGTCTCTAGAAATTTGAATCATCAAATTTGGACATGAAATGAATTAACTATGGATTTTAGAAGCTCGCTGGAAAAGAAAAAGAAGAAGATTTGGGTTATACCTAAACTGTGCACAGGGCGCAGTTTAGCACCACAGCGCACTGGGCCGGCCCAGCGGCTCGGCTGTGCATGCAGAGGAGGTGACGTCGAAGGAGGCTTCGCGGTGGGGCGCCTTCATGCAGGGGAGGCGGATCTAGCCGAAGCCATTTCCACTTAAATGGTCGGGCCCGCCCGCTGGGTTGCTGATGCGCGGGGCCCATCGGCAGGAGCGGCTCCCGCCGGCGATTGCCAGGGCTACAGAGCGCCCCCGGCGACGTTCTTCCCACCGGCATGACCAGCGCAGAGAGGTGCTTCTAGCCACGGGTCACACGCATGCTGGGGAGGACCTGGTCAAGGAGAGCGCCGTCCGTGGCGGACGTGGCCGATGGCGATGGCGGGCACGGTGCTCCGGCCGCCGGGAGGAGTAACCGGAGTGCGGAGGAGCTCCGCGGGAGCAGTGGAGATGCAAAGTAACCCATAGGTGGGGAGGAGGGGGCCCGGACGACGAGAATTTAGGCGATGGTCGGCGGCTCGGCTCCAGCCATGGACGAGGTTGGAGGGCACGGGAGGAGGTGCAGATTGGTCCAGGGGATGCACGGGAGAGAGAGAGAGAGCAAAGGGGATCCAGAGGGAGGTCAGGGGCGGCCTTATATGGTGAGGCCACGGCTCACCGTGGACGTGGCGCACGGGTGGCCGCGTCAACAGTTCGGACAGCCAGAAGGGAGGGAAAGGGGCTGTCTACAGTGTTCGTGGGAGTTGAGTAGGGCGCCAGGAAGAGAGAGGAGGAGCGGGGCGAGCTCGAGGGGGTCCCTGGCGTGGGCGCATGCATTGGCCGAGCTGGGCGGCGTCTGGTGCGCGCCTCAGGGGGTGAGAGAGAGAAGGGAAGGAGGGGGACAGCATGGTGGATTGTTGCGGACGTTGAGGCACCTCGAGTGGTGCGAGGGGGAGGCTCGAGGTGGTCGAGGGACGCGGTGGCAACGCTCGGGTGCTCTGCCACGTGCTCCAGAGCATGCAAATGGCCGGCATCCGCGGATTTTGCGCGCACCCGCGCGTCCAATTGTGTCCACTGGCTGCAGGAAGAATAAACAAGGGGGAGGGGGCCTTGGATGCTCTAGGACCTGGCAGGAGTGAGAGAGAGGTGAGAAAATGGGAGAAATGTAGCTGTCCAGAGAGGGAAAATGGGGTTTCACCCCCTCAATCATTGAGCTCTGGTTGGGAGGGAGTTACTGGAGGTAGAGGGTGACTATATGAAGCTCTGGTAAAAAGTTGAGCTCAAGGAGAATAGCGTAAGTGGTCAAAACAGTGATTTTGGTAAAATGTCAGAAGGTGTTTGATGCAAGTTTGGGCAAGAAAATGGAGTCCAATTTACATGACAATTAACAGGATCAAATGTCATATAGGAATGGGTTTGATCACCAAGTTTGAGCTCATTTGGAGAAAGTTGCCAATGTAACTTTGGCAAACCCTAGAAATCAACAGAAATGGATTTTCCGAGACTTAGCCATGCAAATCTTTTCTCCTTGATGAACCACTTGGTGTAGTCTCATCATTTGAGGATTTGAAGATGTCCACAAAAATTCAGATCAAAAGGAGACAGCAATGTAAAGTTGTTATAATTTGGATCTGGACAGAGAAGGTTTTGGGGCACTTTGATCAAGTTATCTTGATCAAAAACTTGTGCCATTTGGTCTAGATGAATAATCAGACCATTTGAGCATGTGCGCCAAGCTGGAGAACATTTGGACATGTTTGGCAATGCAAAGTTATTCAAACTTGGAAAAGCACAGGAATGGTTTTGAGAGGGCTTCATGGGGTTATACTATTCTCCCTGACATGAGACTTGTCAAGGTCACCAAATAGGGCATTTGTGACATGATAGAATTTTCTTGGAATTTTTAGAGGATATTTCCTTTGTAAATATTTCAAAATCTTGAAATATCCAGAAAATGTTTTTGAGGGATTTGACCAATATTTTGAACATGACCATGTGTTGAAACTCTTATATATGGACAATATATGTCCAGTGTGTTTTCCTAAATTTTCACAAATATTTTTAAAGAATTAAATTAATTTTAACCTATTAAAGACCATTTCTGGCCTAAAGAAAAAGCCTTTAAATAAAATGGCAAAATAACTTTAAAATTATATTTTTTGTGGTCCATGGTAGTCTTATATCTAATAGGAGTCAAGTATGTTTTTGGAAAGATTTTTCATACCCCAAAGCAAGTACTTGTAGTGCAAACCTCAATTCAGGGGGTGTTGGAAAAGTAAATTTAGCGAATACTTTTTGGCCAAATTATTTTTGTAAGAAAATTCTATAATGTACTATGTACATGGCATGATCATTGGTTCAAGAGTTGGAGCAATGAGATGAAGTATAGGAGTTGGTGGATTTATTTGATTTTGAGCACTTGCAAACAACAGACAAAAATAAATCAAGCAGAGTCCAAAGCACTAAAAAGTTTTTGTCAAACCACTTTTTATCATGATTGTTAGCTTAAGTGTAGTGGCATGAAAATCAGGGTGTGACAGACCTACCCCCTTGCTAGAATCTCGTCCCCGAGATTCCCAAACTAGGCGTGGAAAGGAGTACAGAAACTTCGATGTGGGGTAGTCTTCACGTCCTCATACTGCTTTTGCTTCTGAGTGGTGCTCCATTGAACCTTGAGGTACTTGATGGTGTGTCTTCATGTATGACGTTCGGCTTGATCCAGGTTGCTAAGGGGTTTCTTGCGTTGGTCAGGTTGGGCTGGGGGTCGATGGCTTGGTGATTGATGTCCTTGTTAGTGATCGGGCTAGTTAGGAAGTCGGAAACACTTCCGGGGTTGTGTCATGTGGAAAACATTGCGCACAGTGGGTAACTCAGCTGGTGACTCCAGCTGGTAGTTGTCTACTCTTCGTCTTGGATTGATCTCGGAGGGGCCGGTAAATCTTGGTGTGAGCTTTCTTTTCGAAATGCTTGGTTCCTGCGAAAGGAGTGGTTTGCAAATACGTATGGTCTTCGACGAGGAAGTTCACTTGTTCACGATGGGGGTTGGTATAGTTCTTCCTCCTTGTCATGGCGGTCTTCAGATGTTCCCTAACCAGCTGAACGGTTCTTCTTCCGTCTTCGGGTAGTCAAGTAGGTTACCAAATATAGATGACAACCAACCTATCCAAGTACTCCATGAAGACTTGTTCATGGGGTACATAGAGTCACTACAAAAAAATACACTTCCGTGATGATACGTGTTTATCACAGTAGGTCGCATTTTCTGTCATGCATGTACATCCATGACGATTTTATGACAGAATCAAGATAGTCATACATGTGCTGTCGTTGAAGTGTTCCATGAAATTACCAAAATTATCATCACGGAAGTGTCCACTTCCATGACGATAAATCGCGCGTCATAGAAGTGCTTTCGTCAAGGGTGACCGACACGTGGCATCCACCGTAACGGAACGCCGTTAAGCTATCGGGTCCGGTTTTGGATCCGATAACCCGTTAACATCCCCGACCAATGGGGATTTTCCACGTGTAAAATCATCATTGGCTGGAGGAAACACGTGTCGGCTCACCGTTGGGACAGATGTTATCCACTCATTGGACCCAAGGCACCTATGATACGTCAACACATGGCACGGCCCAACAGAGGCCCATTCCTGTGAAAAGGCCGGCCCGTTTGACTTGGTCAAAAGGTGGCGGGCCGGCCCACGGAAAGCCTGTTAATGGCCTGTCCGCATATAGCCCATTTACAACCCGCTAACCCAGGGCCCGTTACGCCCTATCCGAATTAGGCCCAGTAGCGTCATCTGGGCCGTCCAATATGATTCCAGCCCGTTTTAACTTCCGGCCCATGTGTGGCCCATGACTTCTTTCGGCCCATATGAGGCCCTTTGTAACTCTTGGCCCATTAACGGCCCGTGGTGAAACTGACCCGTAATGAACAGTGTATCACTTTATACCCATTAACGGCCCATTATTCCACTGGGCCGTTTCCAGCCCAAGTTATCTTTCGGCCTTCTTAGGGACCATTTATTCTTGGGCTCATTTGCAGCATTCAGTTACTTACGGCCCGTTACTGTCATTTTCTGCTTGTGGGCCAAATTCAGCCCGTCGTTACAGTCGGCCCGTTTGTGGACCGTTAATACGTTGGGCCGTTTTCATGTCAAAAAACCCGTTGGGCTGTTTTCATACAGTTATCAAATACGGCCCATTAACGGCCCGTTATGGTCCACGAATAGTACGACCCATGATTGGCGAAATGATGATACGCCCCGTAGAAGGCCCATGGACCCTACGGCCCGTAGAAGGCCCATGGATCCTACGGCCCGTACAGAAGGCCAATAGATCCTACACCCGTAGTAGGCCCATGGATCATACGGCTCGCAGGAGGCCCATGGTTACAACAGTCCGTGTGCTGCCATGATTATTTTGGCCTAGTTACCAAAAATAGGCTATTGTGGCCACTAGAAAAACACAGAAAAAGAACTGCAGTGACTACAAGCAAACAACTAAACAAGACAATGAGGAAATAAATAAGCAAGCAATTAACGCTAGCCTATTACCGCTATTACACATATTACATCCACTGGGCATCAAAGTTCGCCACCAGTGCAAATATAGGGAACAAAGCAGCATATTACATACACTGGCCATCAAAATTGGCCACCAGTGCAAATAAACGCGGCAGCAAAACAAGAGCATAACTGAAACAACTTCAGAAGAGCTCAAGAAACATTATCCTAGGTATCCACCATGCTAGCAATAAGCTTAGCAAGCTTATTAGCTTTGTCCTGTTTGGTGCTAAAATCCTCCAACGCTTGCTGTTGCACCAGAAAGTATGCATCTGAATGCTCCAGGGACTTCCGCAGTCCTTCCGCTTCTTGTCGCGGCACAGCTGATCGATGTCTTTCAGCTTGTAGTTGAGACTCAAGAAACCGAATTGATTCAGACAGTGAGTTTGAATAGCTTGTGCAAGCGGTAGTGGCTAGTAACTCGAACACTAAACCAAGACAGGACTTTGGGGTTTTCTCACTGTCTTCAAGATAGCCTTCCTTAGCTGTTTTACCAGCTTTATTGGAGACCAACAAGGATGTGTCACTATCTTGAACCTTATCTGCATTACTTCCTTTACCATTGCTTAATAAGGCACTCTTCCCCAATATTCTGTCAGCATTCTAAAAGAAGAAACAAGCAGACACATAACAGGTTTAGCATGTACTAGTATATGAAACTCATTTCGGTGAACCTGTTCATTAGTAAGGTGGACAGGATTAAACTACCAATTCTCCTATTGCCAAGTACTAGTACATAATAAAAGCATCAAACAAACATATATCTATGTCCTATGGTCACTGCATTGTCTTGCCAAATCAAAATAGAGACACGGTTCAAATCATATCAGTTCAAGACAAAGCAGCAGTGAAAGAATACAAAGTGTGGGAAACTACACGGCACAACAAGATTTCAGATGGGTACCACGGGTCTACATGTACAACAACACTATTGGCTCTGTTGTGAGGCTAGTAATATGCATGATATGAGAAGTCAACTGTATACACAATTGAAATTGAAATCAACAGAGCTATTGATAAGAGCAAACCTGTTAAAGAAACATGCGTGAACATACCTGCTGTGCCATTGGAGTTTCGATTGGATCCTTCAATTTAAAAATAAGTTTGTATGAGTAAATACAGTGATACAAGAGCAAAGCAGTATGCACGATAGCAATCATAGTTAAAAAAGGCGCGCCTAGGCTCTAGGCGTTGGCAAAACGCATTGCGCATAACTACGCTTAATCTTTGCATAACTGCGCATAAGCATGTGCTTTGGTCAGTAAAGCGCAAGGCGGTGGCAAAACGCACAATTAACGCCTAGCGCTTTTTTGAACTATGATAGCAATGGAATCTTAAATTAGAACAGTTGTTCTTCAGGTTTAGGCACTTGTTCTACATGAACAGAGTACAGTAAGACGCAAGAATATAGTACTTAAAAATAGAAAATGAGCTCATAGACCTTACCACATTCTTGGTTCGGGACCAGTACAGAACAAGGAGTTCCCAGTCATCGTCCATTAAATGTGTCTCAGGAGAACGTAAGGGAATTTGATGAGTTTCTTTGCCGGTGAAGTATGTTTTCTTCAGGTAATTCCGATACTGCCACCAAGCATTCTTGAAGATAGCAGAGGTATTAGCACAGGTTACCTCATCCTGAGTTTCCAAATCGGTCCTTCTCTATAGAGAAAAATGGGAAAATTTGCTGTATTATAACCATCATGGAGGTAGGATGTATGGGACAAAGCAAAGTAATTGCCATGAATAACATTACTTACACATAACTCCTGGACAAACACCTGCAACTGGCATTTTCCTTCATCTTCAGTATAATATTTCCATGATGGGAGATACGCACATATGATTTAACAACATCAAATGCGATAGCTGCTAAACTACGACTAGCTGGTTGTGCTTCCTCCACGGGAATAGGCGTACTAACTGGTGGAGTTGGGGTTCGCCGTGGTAGTACTGACCCTTTGGGCACTGGAGCTGCCTTACTAACTGCTCTTGTTTGGGAGCTCTGTGGTGGAGATGGTGCTGTGTCAACAGGAACTGGGTTACTATCTGCTGGGGTTGGGGTTAGATTGGGTGAAGCTGGTTCTCTATCCATCGCAGTAGGGGTACAATCTGCGAGAGTTTGGGTTATGTGTGGTAGGGCTGGTTCTTGTGCATGTACAACCGGGGTGCTATCTCCACCAAGAGGTAGCACTGTTTCATTTGAAGACCGTGTTTTTAGTCCGCTGGATACTGGCATCACCCGCTCCAATTCAAATGGCTGATAAACAGGAAACATAGTTAAATGTACAGACATTGTATGAGAGACAGATGCAATAGATAGTGTGGAAAAAAGGCATGAAATAGTTGACATGTATATTGTTTAACTAAAACGGATAACATGACATAATTTCACATATATGATGCCTATCTAAACTGGATAGCATAGCATAACATAATTCAAAGATATGATGAATAACTAAACATGATCGCATGACATAATTCACCTACATGGTATCTAAGTAATCATGATCGCATCATTTAATTCACATATGTGATTTATATGCTAAACAGAGGGCATTCGATATGATGTCTGAACTAAGAACATGGTGTTGAATATTGTGTATATGATGTCTAAACTAGCAATGCAAGACACCATATGCATGATATGAGCAGTATAACCGTGCCAAGTTTGAGCATACACCTCGGTGGGGGAATAGGACTGGTCATCTGTCTCTGAATCCATCTCTGAGGAGCTATCGGGACCCAACAAGAGATCTGCTTCGACAGGTAGCACTGTCTGCTCTGAAGGCCTTGTTTTCACTCCAGATTTTTCCATCTCCCACCCAAATGGCTGATTCACAGGAAGAGTAGTTTAATGTACAAACATTGTCGACAAATGGAAATGTAATGAAGAAAAGGATGGGCAAGATATCATTCAAATATATGATGCCTGGTTAAACAGGATGGCATTGCACATTTCACATATATTATGGCTGGCTAAAAGACATGAGACTGCATAATTCCCATATATGATATAGAAACTAAATAGGTGGCATTACAGAACATGTCTAAACTAAGCAGATGACATATATGATGTCAAAAGTAGGCACTGCAAGGCAACATATGCATGATATGACTAACATCATCATGCCAAGGTAGAGCAAACACCTTGGGGGCTAAATAGGAGTGGTCAGCGGCGTATGAATCCGCCTCAGAACAGATACCTTCCTCTGGATTACAATCTGGAGAGGGGTGGGGAGGGTTTGCCATTGAACCCACCATGGAGCGATGTGTGCATGACATTGTATTGCCGCGCAAAACTCTTCTCTTTTTCTCTACATGTTCAGCATGATTGTGTACAATATCTGACATGCATACGAAAAAAATATGGTGAGATTATGTAAGGAGAGCATGCCGAAATTTAGAGTGATGGTAACAACCAGTGGATGGATCCAAAAATAATGATAGCAGGCTGATGATTGCTTTAAATTAATAAAAAGACAGATGATGATTGCTTTACTATTTGTTTCCCACCCAAGATGAACAACATAGGCATACCCTAGGTGAACCAGATATTAGACAGACATACTATTCATTGCTGCCTCGATATGTGCCCCACAACTAATTTAGAACTCAAGTTTGAACATTAGTTTGGACCTGACTTGGAGTCCAAAAGGTGAACATGACGATAAAATAGCAGGTAATTTTAAGCAATGCATAACATAAGCAGAAACAAAAGAGTGCGACCTCTCTTGTGGACCCGTGTACTCCTCGGGTTCATCTGCTGAGTCGATGATGGTGATGCCATTGCGGTGGGTGCCGGCGGCAGGGAAGGAGATCTGAGGCGGCGAAAGACGGTCAGGAGTCATGTTGTCTGGTTTGGTGGATGCTTCTGTCGATGGAGCAGCTCAGGTGAGGTGGACGACGTCGCGGTAGGAGCAGGACAAACCACACAAAGTTCCCTTCGACACGTACCTGTAACTGAAGTAATTATGTAAGGGCTCATTTGGCTTGCATGATTCTTAAAACGCAGGGATAGGAAAAACACCGGAATAGGATAGGACTGCACATGGTAAACAGAGCATTTGTAAACATAGGATTTCTGTGAACTTGGGTGTTTGGTTTACAGGAATTGGAAGAGCAGAGGAATGCAAAGAAACATGGCCAACATAAAGTGAAACCATATGAAAGCGTGTACAGTTAGAATGTTATTCTGCCACTAATGCACTTGGTCTTGTTTTCATGCATAGGATTTTGAAAAGTAGGTCCATGTGGATGTTTTGCTTCATTCCTTTCAACAAAATGCATGAATAATTGAATAGTAGAGTGCCATTGGAAAATTCCCTATTGCTATGTTTTTCCGTTGAACCAAAATAGCCCTAATGGATCGACGTGAATGTATAGTAATAAGTGATGCAACAAGTGTACAACCTCTTTGCCATAGCCGTGTCGACCTCAGCATCATTGGGTTGGTCGCTGAAGCAGTTGAGGCCGAGGCTGTCGGAGGTGTGGAGGAAGATCTGTGGAATCTGTAGACGGCGTCCAGGGCACTGCTCTGTTGTGATGGATCGTTCTGTCGTTGGAGCAGCTCCGGTGAGCCGTAAGACGTCAAGGCTGAAGCAGCACAAGACAGACATCGTCAATCCCAAGTGGGATTCTAATAGAATCTCCAATAGATGATGTAAAATAGATGTAAAATTTACATCACCAAAAACCACCTGACTACAACAGATGAGGTAAAAATTGTTGACTCTGAACTTAACTGTCAAAACTGAAATTTACTATGGAATCTAAATGCTACTGTCGAAACTGAATGCAATGGTAGCAGAGAGGCACTTGACATGTAGTTTAGGGAGGGCCTGCAGTTCATCTTCAACCTGCACCCCCCTGAGCCGCCAGCCACCACCGGCCGAACCGCCGGCCCCAGCGCCGCCTCGCCGCCCCGAAACAACTCCCCACCGCCGCCCCGGCCAGCCCTCTAGGCCCCCGCCCCCACCCTGAACCCTAAGATAGATAGTGGGGTACCTCTCCGGTGAGCCTCCGTCCCCGCTGCGGGTGGTACTTCCTTAACTCCGGCGAGCCCCCCAACCCCTGAAAATCGACTGACCCAAAAGTCGATTCAGTCGACTGAAGTGTGGCTAAATCGGAGCAGAGCAGCAGCACGAGCGAGGGGGAGAGCAGCAGCAGCAGCTGGGCGAGCGAGTGATCGAGCGAGAGCTGGAGCAGCACCAACAGATCTGGCTGGTATGGACGCCGCCGCCGAAGGGGCCTCGCACTGGGGAGAGCCGCCGTGGAGATGTCGCTCGCGGCGCCGGCTTCAAGGTAGCCGCTCCATGGGGGTGCGGGATGGAGCACCGTCGGCGCCAGAAGGTCGAGTTAAGGAGAAGGTGCGATGCGATAAGTGTACAACCTCTTTGGTGGCGCTGAGTAGGCCTCGGCTTCGTCCGAGGAGTCGGTGAGGATGCTGCGGTTCCGGTGGAGCAGGTTAAGGCGGCGCTATGGGGATGGAGCAGCCGCGATAGACGAGGCGATCGTCGGAGCAGCTCCTTGGAGGTGGAGGACGGGGCGGCTGAACCGGCAGGACGAAGAGATGGATGACGGATCCTCATCCGGGGAGGTGGACGAGGGACGTCGAGCTGTTGCGGTGGACGATGTCGTCGGGGAAGCGGCTCCGGCTGGGCAGCGGTGAGGTGGCAGACGGAGGAGGGTGGGGTTTCGCGGCTGGAGCGGAGAGGTTACGGCGGCCTGGGATTTGGAATGGCGAAAAGGGGGCGATGGGAGGGGGTGAACCATGACTTAGGGACGCGCTTGTCCAAAATGTAGGGTGTGTTACAAAAGTACCCCCCACCGATTTGAACTAGCGGCCCTTTCGGCTCAGGGTTAGAAGGGGGATTTCGTGTGTCGGGATTTGGCAGCTGGAGGGAGTTTTCGCGCGCGTTGTAATTTCGGGATAGCAAGGCGCGGGTTGTGAACGCGCCAGTTTTGGGAGCACGATATCTGAATTTTTGGGATATAACAAGACGCGGGTTGAATTTTAGGGACAAGCCTAACGTGTAGTAATATTGTACTTGTACGTACCAAATCAATTCGCACTTCCCTCAACCAAAAAGAAAACGAAAAAATAAAACTATTCACACCACACAAAGAGAGAGTCTTGCCCCGTTTTACTATACATATGCTATTCAAAGCTACTCCCTCCCATCTATATAGGGCCTAATGCGTTTTTCGATGCTAACTTTGACCAAATATTAGAGCAATAATATATGACATGCAACTTACACAAAGCACACCGTTAAATTCGTCTGTGAAAGGTTCTTTCAATGATATAATTTTCACATTGTGCATGTCATGTACTATTAATCTTGTCAATAGTCAAAGGCGGTCTTAAAAAACTCATTACACCCTATATAGATTGAAGGAGGGAGTATGAATCCATGTTATGTTCGATTAATTTTTTTCGCTTGCTGTATAATGCATGTAACCTACTCATACCAACATTTTAGTGCATTCCAAATGTCTATACTACCGCTTCAATTCGAACTAAATTTGAATTCGTTTCTCTATTTAATAAGAATCTACAATCATGATTGTTGCCAACTTCAACCATCATTCGTGTATTACCTTAATAACACACCACATGATTACTATAGAGATAGATATGAACTATGTGTACTACATGAACTTGAATTCTATTTTTTGAATACACTTGATGTTGATTCCAAATAATAGTACATTTGATGTACTAACTATATATTCATAATCTAAACCATGTTCCATACGTACACCGTGTTTATCACACAAAGTATAGTGCCCCGCCCCCTACATTATGACAAGTATTTAGACCTGAGCTACAAAAGTCACACATTAGCCCAAATTATAATCAATGTTCTATGTATTATACATAGTACTAGCAAGATGCCCATGCGTTCCACAGAACATCAACATGATCAAGGGGCCTAATTTGCAAATATGGAGAGGGGTGTGGGTACCTTTTTTCAAACTTGCCATAGTTTCCTTCCTATCCGCCAGATATAAATCGGACGGCCTATATTGCAGGATGGCAGGCACACCATCTTCAACAACTCTGTTTTTTTATAAGAGTAGAGATAAAATATATTATATATAGTATAACATGTCCATAACCACACCATGTGTATCACCATTATATATATTAACACAAGCGTCGGTTTCAAACACTATGATAAATTCTTCAAATATCCGAATTCGCTTTTTATAATGAAGTATGATCTCTATTCGTCTTTTACACCCACACAATCCTCTTATCTTTGTAGCTAGCGCTAACTTTCTCTCATGCATGCACACGCCCGCATCCCTCTCACCCTCCCTCAGCATTCTCTAGCTCCATCACGCAAATTCGTCTTTTGACTTTAGGTCGTTCACCCCCCCCCCCCCAGCTCCTTCTTTACGGCACACATCGATTGATATGCCTCTCTAGCCAGGTGTGCCTAGCACAAACACAAGCTTCCCCTCTTCTATTATCACCGTCCATGCCTCACTCCCACCACTCTTTTCATCGATCTCGTACTCGCACACTCCTTCCCCCTCGATATAGTATGCCTCTCGTACCAACTCCTAGATGCATCCCTCTCTCTCTCTATCCTTCTCCTCATGCCTCATTTGCTTCGAACACACACATGCATGTATACCGATCGATCTCCCAACATATACCTAGATCGACTTTAACTATCCCCCCCATCGATCGACGTACCTCACAAGTTATGTCTCTCCTTTCTCTAACAAAGGGCGATTGATCTTCCTATGTAGTTACGTCTGCTTACCACAGCCATATCGTCCCCCCTCATCATTCGTGCATGCCACCTGACCCGTCTCTCACACGCACGTGCACAGAGAACAAGCAGCCATCTCCTCTCTTATTGATATTGCGGGTGTGCCCTCCGTTTGTCTAGCAAGCCTATCCCACTATTTGTTAGAAGCAACTCCACTACCACCCCCTCCAACACTCTAGCTCTGTCTCTCTCCCAACCTTATTCCTCTCCTGCACATATGCATGGATGCCGATCGATCTCCCTTAATACATGAGGCAGATCGATCTCCTTAATACATGAGGTAGGCCTCTCTCCTCCTCCACACATATACCAGCCATTGTACCTCTATAGTTAATTGGGCCTCCCTCTTCCCCCACCACACACCGATACTCGAGCGCTGCAGGTAGGTATCCATGCCACAGAGACAAACTGCACATGTCCCCTCTCACGTTCCAGTAGGCCAGCCACTCTATATCTTTGACGTGGGCACACACAAATTCGATGGCACTCTTTATCGATCGCGCGCGCGCACACACACACATCATCCCTCTCTTCGATTCTATGGACACCTCAAGCCGATGATACCTCCACTCTCTTCTCGTGGATCGCCCCCTCTATATATATGTTATATCCAGGACTCTATTTCACACACATTGCATATGTTACATTTTTTGATTGACCCCCCCCAAAACTCTCACGAACCCACACACTATATCTCTCTAGGTTTGTATCTCTCTCACACAACCCACGTAGATGGTGTACGTATACAAGAAGAGAAGAGGTGCACCGTGCACGTACTCACGCTTCGTGCCCAGCCACACCCGCGCGGGTACACGGTGGAGCTCATTTCTTTACGAAATGGCAGCCCACGTGCTAATTTGAACACCTGTAGTGGTTGTTTACCTAGGGAGGTCGTGTACCACGCATGCATGAAAGAAAGTTCGACTTGACGCGTTGCCGCATTATTTTT
The DNA here is from genome assembly GCF_002575655.3 of Aegilops tauschii subsp. strangulata. Taxonomy (NCBI): domain Eukaryota; kingdom Viridiplantae; phylum Streptophyta; class Magnoliopsida; order Poales; family Poaceae; genus Aegilops; species Aegilops tauschii. The sequence continues at coordinate 247,637,996 of NC_053037.3, read as the reverse complement.
AAATAAAGTTATAGCGCTCAATGGCACATACACAGAATATAAAACGATTTTTATGGAGAAAAAGGTAGGCCGCTCCACTATATACAATGGAGCCTGCCTGCCTGGTTTGTCGCTCTTCAGAATATCTCACACAAGGCTGCGGTGGCCTCTCTCTCTCAGCGTTGGTCACTGATCCGGCTGCATCCCGTCCGCCGGGTGAAAGGGAGGAAGTGCATCGTTTCTCCGTTCAACGGCGCCAAGGCAGCACGTCCCGATCTGCGGTACACGCCGTTCTCTCTGACCAAGCTCCGGCGCGGCAGGGTCTACGCCACCTGCTCGCTGCCGCAGTATGGGCAGATTCCACCCGCCGTCACTCACCTAGTTACATCCCGATGACCTCCAGGTATCCCCTCCGGCCTTGCTCCACTGCCCGTCTTCCCACGTCGCTGCATGTGGATCTTCCATAGTTCTTTGCCCAAAACGTAGCTCGTCCGGCGTACTTTCCATATTGCAATCTCGTCCTCACACCGTTTTAGACAAACACAACCGTGTTGTTATCTTCCCTTAGGACAAGGAATATGCTTCTTTTTTGTCGTCGCATGTGTCATCAACTGTTATTGGCCAGTAATTGTTTCCTTTCTACCTCTTTTTTGCAAACAGGGCTATCCATTTCACCTCGTTGCTATTGCGACCTTTCGGTGAACTGCACAAATCACTTTTTTCTTAAGAGTGTTTTCTGCAGTTGTACTAAAATGTCACACGGGCAACGTCTCTACATTTCAGTGCGACTGCACAAAGGGAGATTGGTTTTTCTCTATCCTCCTCATCCAACTCCGAGCCTAATCTTCTCCAACTAGTTAGTCTTAAGAGAGACTGCAAAGGTGACCGGCTTCTATTTGTGTGTTTATTGTTTCATCAGCAGTCCTCTATTATCGTAATCACACTTAATATCTTTGGAACAGGGACGCTCAGCTCTATTTTAGTGGAACTGCACAAAATGATCGGAATGTTGCATGCTCCAGACAGCTATTTTTTCCCAACATGCCTTGTTGATTTAGACAGAGCTGGGGGGACGTTGCTGCCAATGAAAGCATGGATCAATTTTAATTTAACACCTTCTCACAACTCTGTCTTCAGTTGTGATGTAAATATTAGCTCTGATCTGCTAATAATTGACATGCATTAGCAAGGAAGTTAGTTTTTTATTGTTTCCGAAAGAGCATCGATGACAAGACACACGAAACAAAAGCTGAAAGCTCACACCATTGTACAATTTCATGTCGCTGGAAAATTATTTCTATAGTACGTCAATTATGTAAACAACTGCTAGAAGCTTGATAGCATTGCCACAAGCCTCTTCAGCATCCGGGTCCATGTGCCATGCACAAAATTATACTCCTTCATTCCTAAATATTTGTCTTTTTACAAATTTCAAATGGGCATATTTTAGAGTGTAGATTCACTCATTTTGCTTCGTATGTGTACTCCCTCCGTTCCTAAATACTCTATTCGTCTTTCTAGAGATTTCAACAAGTGACTACATATGGAGCAAAATGAGTGAATCTACACTCTAAAATATGTCTATATACATCCGTATGTACTAGTCCATTTGAATTTCTAAAAAGACAAATATTTGAGTAGTCACTCGTTGAAATCTCTAGAAAGACAAATACTCCGGAGTATATTTAAGAACCGAGGGGGTAGTGCACAACCGCATGGGAGACTCAGCCCGGTCTTTGCGCCGCATTAATAGTGAGTAATGAGCAGTCAAATCATAATCCCCACCTTTCCCACTGTAAGTTGCTCGGAAGAAGCAACCATCAATACGCTCTTCTTTGAATCCGCTCATACTACTCCATCCGTCACTTTTTATAGAGCGCGCTTCAGAAAAAAGAAAAAAATCTGTGGGACCAAGGCGACTAGCGATCGGCCTAAAAAATAGCATTGGTAGTTATAGCACGGCGTCTATTACTAGAGGGAATAATGCGTACACACATGCATGCAGTGCTTCCACCCCGGGTACACACATGCATGCACTTACTCCACTCCGTAGTAGTACATCGAGAGAAAATTGTGGACTTGATTGCGGTTACCAGGCCCTAATTAATTGAGCATTAAACCAAACACGTCTAAAGTCTCTCTGGTGGTGGAAATGCATTGAGAGAAATGCATCATAATGAAGCGCGCCCTGTAAACTGTGACGGAGGGAGGAGTAGTATGAAGGTGCAAAACCAAGTACGCGTATGGCCAGTCGGTCAACGCACCTCCTCTTGGCATATCACTGACATGTGGGACAGGAGTGTGAGCAAACCGATCTCAATTGAAGGCAAAGAGCCAACCCGCCGTTCCTTGAGAGAAACGAGGAGCGAGAACACACAGACGGGCTCGCACGGAGGCCAAGATATATTCAAGCATGGTTGGTTGATCGATATCATCATTACATGTTGGGCTGCCGTTTTCCACCCTTCTCCGGAATAAATGTGTACTCTATCAGAGATTTAAAAAAAATAAGAGTACGAACGCTCCACCATGCGGTTCTAGTAGTAGTACTACCTGTACTACTAAACCTTGCGCTTGGATCTTTGCCTCTTCGTGAAGTCGAACAATGATAGTACTCCGCATCTTGGGTACTACAGTGTATGCCTCTCACAATCTGACACCGAATGGACTGATGCATGTCCACCGAGGGTAGGTTGCATTAGTCAAAAGGCGTAAGCAAGCTTCACCTTGTCCTGCAAGCTTCTCCTCGTTCTGCGAGTTGACGGGACACACCAAAAAGTAGTGCTAGTCCATACTCCCTCCTTTCGGTTAATATGGCTTAATCTTTTTTGCGGGTAAATGAGAGAGCTTTATTCATATATAAGCATTCTTAGGACGATCAGCCAAGACACTGGTCACTAGGAAGCGAGGTACCCCGCAAAAAAAGAAGTAGGAAGCGAGGTGTTTCATCAAGCCAGCTCTCGGCCAGATTCAAAGTGCAGCAAGCACGGTTCGCACGAAGATGCGCCGCAAGGTTTGCTGACCTGTTTACATGCTAAATAACAAAAAAAGAGGAAATATTACCGAGCGCTCCTATTTGTAACAGGATATGAGCCAGAATTAAGCGAGAATTGTGGCGAGTGTTCCATGCAATCAACTTCCATTATCACATGCGAGAACCCTCGAAGAGAACCAAATGTGTTGAAGATTGCTTTATCACATTTTAAAATTATAATAAGAGTGCAGACGCTCCTCCATCCGGTTCCTAGTACTATTATAGTACATACCTCTATAGACTACTCCCTCCTTTCCGGTTTATAGGGCTTATCTCAAAATTTTAGTTTTTCCATTTTATAAGGCTCAATTTGGTTGTTTTCCATCACATGTTCAGATTCCAAGGTGCATTAAATCATTGCATGCAAGTATTAAGAGAAAATTGACCAAGGCATGTACTTTATGCATGCATGCATTGCAATTAATGCATTGATAAACATAATTTTTTGAGGAAAACAAGAGCATTAATTAGGTGCTTTTGCAAAACTACAAAAAGTATTCCACCACTCGCAATCTACCTTGATTGGTGAGATTTTTGAATTGAGCACTATAAACCGGAAAGGAGGGAGTATAGTAGTAGTTCTAGTACTACTAGTAAACTTTGTGCTTGGCTATTCGCCTATTCGGGAAGTCGAACAATAATAGTACTAGTAGTATAATGTATGCACGTCCACCGCCTGAGCGAGGGAGAGCTTGCATTAGTCAAAAGTTTCTCCTTGTCCTGCGAGCCACCGCGTGCAAGCTTCTCCCGTCCTGCAACCTTCTCCTCATTCGGCAATTTGACGGGACACAGCAAAGTAATGCTAGTCCATACTGCCTCCTCTCCGGTTAATATGGCTTAATTTCAAACGAGATAAATACACTGCCTGTCAATGTATATTTGTAAAAATACGGTTATTGGACTTCATAATACGCTCATTGCGCTCAATATATATATTTTCCGGTGTTTATACGGTCACTAGCTCACCCTGACTGAGTATGTGTGTGCATGCACGTGTAGGTTGAGCACTTGAGCGTGACCGTGTGTGTTCCATCGTGTGCTCGGACATGCATGCATTAGGGCGTCGCGCGCGTTTTTGCGTCCATGTGTACGTGTGACTGTTGCATACACGTAGGGGGTGTACGTGTAGGGGCCACTAAGGAGCAGTCAAATCACACAGTAAGTTAGTCGGAAGAAGCAATCATCATTTCACTCTTCAATGACACGTACGCAATATAAAATGGTTGATATGGAGAGAAAAAGAAAACCACTATATATACACTAGCAGGAGCCTAAGCTACAAGCCTGCTTGCTTAGGTTGCTCTCTTCACAAGCATAGAACGACGGGCCTGATCCCGCAGCTGGGGGAAGGGAACAATGTTCTGCATAGACGCGGTCGACATCGGCGAGGGAGAAAACCCACAGTCGGTGCGTCCCAATCGGGGGTCACCGCGGTATGGGCCGATGCCGCGTCCCAACCGCTCTTCTAGCTACAGCCCGACGTCCCAGGTAGTCCATCTTCCTTTTGGAGCCGGCTTGCTCCACTGCCGTAGCTCCATCTCCATGTCGATCTTTCTCTACTTCTACCGGCTTCTACTTGTGATGAGTTTATGTCTCATGAACTAGTGCCAGTACTATTATTCTAATCACACTTCTTCAATATCTTTGCCATCAGGGATGCTCAAGTCGATTTTAGTGGAACTGCACAAAAGCATCGTATGATCCAAGGGTGCCAGCCGTCTTTCCTTCGACAGGTTCTACCTGGCCAGGAAATTAAATCCTGTTTAGGGTTTAGGGTTTAAGTCATAGTGACCCCATCAGTAGTTTTTCTTTCGTACACGCTCTCACAACTTTTGTCTTTAGTTGTGAAGTAAATATTGGCTATGATCTGTGAGTCATTAAGATGCATCAACATGCGTGTTAGTTTTCCTTTGTATTTGATGGAATGTTGTAACGGGGCAACCTTGGAATAGGAATGAAAATGGAATGGAAAGTTTCTGCTTTTCCGGAGAAAAAATGGAAACGGAGAGAAACCAACGTTTCGTTTTGTTGGATCGCGCCATCGAGCAAAACCAACATTTAAATCACGTCTGTCGTGTTCGTGTCTCACCCTCCTCCACGGCTCGACCCCACATGGTCACTCGGCATGCCACTCACCGCAAACCGAGTATACGATAACTTTCCCGCCTGCTTGTCGATGGATCGCGCCATGGAGTACTAGCACTAATGGAAGAGATTGACGAGTTGGGGGAGAACAGCTAGCTGTAGCACGGACTCCTAAGAAATTTTTACATGCATGTTGTAGCCGGCTATTGCGACCTTTGAACGGGGAGCAGTCACTTGCACCAGGAAGCGGCGCGGGCGACGCTCTCTCGGTCGGCGCGCCGCTTCAGTGCCGGCGCCAGTGAGAGGTCGCGTCCGGTCTGGCCGGGCATGAATGCGGCACTGACCATTTCGGGCGGGAAGCACGCGCGGGTGATGAAGAGGGTTCGGGTTGGTCAGGACCGGCCGTGGCAGCGGTCCGGACGTCCGCAAACAAGAGATGATGTACGTTAATATTGATGCGTATATAATTAACTACGTAAATAATGTGCCAGTTGGACAAATATGATTGGAGATGGAGATGGAAATGGAATTTTACGTAAACACGGATATGCATGTCTATGTCTATGTGTGTGTGCGCGACGACTCTCGCGACCTGGAAGCGGGGGCGTGTTTTTGATCGAGTTTTCTTTCTTGGTACGTTAAAAAATTGTCCGCCAGTTTTCGTTTCTTTTTTCCGGGAACGCGCGTATTCTATTTAAAACCACTGCTATGGAGAGATTTTTTACTTCATTATAGCCTTTTGTTTGATAGAGTTTCTCGTGTCTCGCTCTCTCACCCTCTCCATATCAAAACAAGATGACAATGTCCACTCTATCTCTCTCCTCGCCGGTGGTCACAGATCCGGCCGAATCCCGTCCGCTGCGGGAGGTGAGGAGGTGCAGCGTTGACGTTGTCGCCGTCGGTGATGGAGGAAGCCGATGCGCACCGTCCTCTCGGAGCCGGCGCTGGCGCGGACAAAGATCCTCCACGCCCTTGTTCGCTGCCGTCGTGTGGGCAGATCCCGCCCACCCGCCTAAACGACATCTCGCCCACCTAAGGTATAACTTCTTGTACTGGTCCAGCTCCCCAGGTCGCTGCGTGCGGGTTTTCTTCTATGCGACTACTCCCCAGCTCCCCATGTATAGTAGCTAGGGTTCGTCGGCTGGTCCAATATCACCTACTAGTACTATTATAGAGGAAATGCCACTCGAAAAGTTGTCTTAATTTATGCCTCGGTGGAGGTATACATGTTGTTTCGACAAAAAGTACATGGTGGTTGTGCGGTCATTGTCCATATGGTGGTAGTACTATCACTGGTTAAATGAAGAAATGCTTTTTTTCTCGGGTATCCTGGTTTAGTTCCCATCAAGATAATTATGATGCTTCTGTTTGTTGGTGTACTTTTCATTAATTTTTATTGACAATTGAGATGTTGTTGCTAATCTTGTAAAACAAAGTAACAGCACTATATCCCTTTTTTATATTTTTGGAAACAGCGATGCGTATCTCCATACCCGGGCATGTCTTCCTCAATTTTAGTGGAACTGCACAAAATTGGATGGCCATTGTTGTTCCGCCTCACTGTCCTCTGCCACGTGGTTCTTCCTCCCTCGAGCTTGATTACTGAGAAGAAACAGACCACAGTGAGGATTTGTCGAACCTCATAGGTGCCTCACCCAAACTTGATGCCAAATGGATGATGCATCACCACGATGACCTATCGATGCTCATGGTTGCGCCTCATGGTTGCGTCAGCTGGTGAAGCTGATCGATTTTCAATGAAAAACAAGCAGTCTTCCATCAGTGCTCTTTGCTTGTTACGCACAAAGATGATATCCTTCGTCAGTTCACCTTGGTTGCGTTGGAGACGCAGTCGTCTTTCACGTTGGTGCAATTTATCACACAATTGGCTATGAACCAAATGTTTCCTCGAAGAAGGATCGATGTTGGTACTAAGAGCATAAGTTTTGTATTGATTTCTAAGCCTTCTCACAACATCGTCTCCCGCTCCCCTGTAATTTTATTTGTCCAGCTATTAACTTTGATTTAAAAAATGGTGTGTACTAAAAACCCGGATGGACGTAGTAGCCCTCCATTTTTATTTACTCTGCATATTAGATTTGACTGAATGATGCGGAGCATCCTATGGACATCACCATGTCAAGAGTTCGTTTGGCAAGTGACACGTGCGACCTCTACTTCTCATAGATAAAGGTGAATCTTCTCCTTTACACGTGTTCACTTGACCCCTTCGAGATGGTATACTATTTGACACTTCTCCCGTGTGCATGCATAGGTATTGTCGGAGCTTCACGGATGTCGAGGAGGAGTGCAAGCGCCAAGGAACGACTACACTATCCGCGAGGGAAGCATGAAAGAGAAGGAGGAAGAGAACCTGGCCGCTCCAGAACGAGCGGTACTACCGCCCATTCCAAGCGATACTACCGCCCACTCCAAGCGGTACTACCGCTAAGGCCACCCAAGCGGCACTACCGCCCAGCATCCGCCCTACTACCGCTCAACTCGACAAATTCCAGTGATCGAGCGGTATAAGTCCGATACTACCGCCCCTCCAAGCGGTACTACCGCTCAAGTGGTACTACCGCCCATGAGTCCGGTACTACCGCCCTGCCTGTGCGCAGCCGCGGGTCTTTGGCCTTGTATCCCTCTCCCACTTACCCCTTCGTGGCTTAGACTATAAATAGACCACCTCCACCTCCTTTCTAGGGTTAGCAAAGTAGTAGCTCATTAGAGATAGAGCTTTGCTCATCCATATCGGATCTACTCCACGAGAGAGACCGCGACCCCTCTACGGAGAAGATCCACCTTGGATTCAAGACCCCTCACGGGAAGATCCCCTCGTGGATTCAAGACCTCCTCATGGAGATGAACCTTACCTTGTATCTTTCCCTTTGTTGTTCATGTACCTTGTGGATCTTGTGTGTTTGATTGTCTAGTGGATGTGTGATTGGACTTGTTCTTGAGTGTCTCCCCTTGTGATTTCTCTCCGTTCTTCCCCGTGTTCTTCGTGTTCTTCGCGGGATCCGCTCCTTTCGTGAAAGATCGGCCATATAGGGTTCCACCCTACATCATCTTGGTATCATGAGCCACGTTGATCACGATTTCGGAGCCTCCCCCTTGTTTGCTAGCCTAATTTTGTTGTGTTCTTCCCCAATTTCGAAAATCCCCACTAAAAATAGCCCCAATTTTTTTTTTGTGATTTGTAGGTTTGATGATGTTTTGTTGATTTTGATCCATGGATTTGCTTGGTTTCGAGTGGATCTAGCATCTCCCCAAGTTTCCCCACTTTCCATCCACGAAATCCATCAAATTTTGCCACCGAAATCAGCCATTTCCGCCCCAAAATCGCGCCCGGTTTTGATCTGCGAAGAATCCTGACACGAGCAGTACTACCGCACCTCCAAGCGGTACTACCGCTTAGCACTACAAGCGGTACTACCGCCCTCCCAAGCGGTACTACCGCCCCTCCTAGTTTCAGCGTTCCGAGTTTCACCGTTTTGGCCATAACTTTCGCATCCGGAGTCCGATTTTCGCGTTCTTTAGCTCGTTGAGTAGCTATTGACATCCTCCATCCATCTAGATAGGTTCCAACACCATTTGACTCCATCAAATTTTCCAAAATTTGGAAAGTTTGCCTAGGCCCTCCACCATATCATCCGCATAGCCACCACCGACCACCGCAACTTAACCCATTTTGTTCCATATAGCATTTGAGGTTGTTTGAGTTGTGATTCCAGTCTCCTAAGGTGTTTAGGCTACTTAGGGAACATTGCTTCAACTCCTACACCGTGTATAGTCCACCACCTCACCGTCCACTTCCGCATTGCGTCTCAAAACCCATCATTGCATTCCCGCAATCCCATTGAGTTTCCGCAACCACCACCGCATCCCGCTACCACCATTTGACATTTGCCTTTGAGATTTTGAGTTCGCGGTTTTTCTGTTTCCTAAGGTGTTTCGGCTACTTAGGGACGAGTCTCCATCATCTTGGTATCTACATCAAGAACACCGCCACTCATCATCCACAAGGACGGTAACCTCGACGACACCATTGTATATTCCCCTTGCCATTGCATTGATAACCTCTAGCCCATTTTGCGTCACTTGCCTATTGAGACTAGCCATTTGAGTATTGCCGGCAACGTTACTTGTGCACATTAGTGATCATACTTCCCATAGCATACATACCATATCATCGTGGTGCATATATTGGTATCATATCTTGTGTCACAAGTTTGTTCCCGCATATACACAATTGCTATCTTGTTTTGTGCATTGTGCAAAAGTAGCCAACGAAAAAAAAGAGAATAAGCTTTTAAGCAAAAGAGAAAGAGCAAAGAGCTTGTGAGCAATAGCCATATCATCATACCACATTGCACATAAGACTGTCACACCCGATCATCTTGGATCATCGTGAGAAACACCGGGAACCATACATACATAGCATACTTGGGATAGAAAGTTTATCCACTTTGCATCTTATAGGTTGTGCGCAAATGTCGTATCCGCCTATTGAGCAATCGTGCTAGCGTCTCTCTTGAGTTGTGCGACACGAGAGTTTTCCATGGATTCCACATTTTGTGCTCATTCCTTGGTTGCACGACCCCATTTATCTATCCGTGTGTGTGTGTTTCCGTGTGCCTTTCATTGCTATTGGTCTACTTGTTTCGCTCGTGAATTTGTTAATCTATTTCAACATTATTGACTCTTGCTAACATTTTGCATCAAATTTTTGTGCCACTATCCTCACCGAGCTACACCATAAGCTTTCCTTGATAGGTGTGAGTGAACAAGTCCGGTACCAATTCCACTATTCTTTCATCTCACATTGAGTGAAACGGGATACATCCTCAACTTTGGGAAAAGGTAACTTGGTATTGTTTATCTCATTTCCTACTCACCTCTACTCGAGTCTTGTGATGGATAGGCACGGCATTTCACCTTTGGTCTACAACAACAACGACGAGTTCGATGCCACGAACAACTCCAACGATGCCAAGATGCACGCTCAAATGGAGGAGATCAAAGCCCTCATCAAGTCGTACAAGCGATCTTCCTCATCTTCGAGAAGACGCTCAAGAGCACATGCCTCCGAGCTACCATCTCCGGCAAGATCACATCGGCATCGACACCATCACCACCGACAAGAACGTGAAGGTCATGAGCTCAACACCAACAACCGCTCAACGACTTCACCATCTCCCTTGGCATCTTCGCCAAGCGACTTCAAGGCATCTTCGCCTACGGACATACGGCATCTTCGCCAACAAGCACCCCAAGACTATGCTCAAGAGAAGCTCCCCAAGCTCAAGTCCGGGACTTCCACGAGCTACTACGACCTCGACACCGACCACAAGATTTCTTTCTATGGAACTCAAGAACCCGAGGAGTATCTCGAGTGGGAGCGCCTAATGGACGACTACCTCAAGCTACATCAAGTTCTTCCTGAAGATCAAGTGAAGTGCGCCACAAGAAACTTCCACGACTACGCCTCGACATGGTGGCGTCACACACCTTCGAAGATCTACGACATGAGTTGGCCCAAGACGAAGAGAGCTTTGAGGCGAGAGTTTGTGCCTCCAACCTACATGGAACAACTTCTTCGCCAATTGGAGAACACCATCCAAGGATCCAAGTCCATCGACGAGTACTTCAAGGAGATGAAGATTGCCTTGCGACGAGCCGGCATGGACGACCCCATGTCAATGAAGTTCCACTTCCTGATGTGATTGGACAAGGACATCTCCAAGACTATCTTCCTCGAGAACTACAAGTCCCTCGACGACAACTACATTGGTGCTCTCAAGGCGGAACAAGAACTCATGAAGGCCAAGGCTTCTCCACCCCAAGCAAACTTCTCGAAGACCAAGCTCAAAGACGACGAGCATGAGGCTAGTACCACCAAGATGTCCAAGCCCGACGAGCTCCAAGACGATGCTCCCAAGTTTGACTTCACCGCCATCCCTCTTTGTGGCATTGATGATGCCGAGTCTACTTCGACTCTTTTTCAAGACGGTGCGGCGACGAGTACGACTACGGAGACCCTCAAGAACCAACCTTTGGAGGCGAGCGACAAGGTGGCGAGCAAGGATGATGCTTCCATATTAGGAGGCGAGAGTGATGATGTGCCATCTTCGGCCTTCATCAACGGCGACGATGACGAGATGATCGAGCATGGGATTTTCCCTTCGGTCATGGAGGAGAGTGATGATGCGCCATCTTCGGCCTTCATCCATGGTGACGGCGATGAGATGGTTGAGTATTTCACTTCGACCACGGCGACGTATGATGACTTGAGTGACTTGTGCCACCATATTGAGAGTGAGAGCGAGTTCACCACTAGCCCCATCTGAGTTGCCCCAATTCCCATGTGAGGAGAGCCACAACCCCCACCACTTGAGTGAGATGAGTGACTCCACCATATGTGAGATTGAGTGCACCTACCTTGAGGGAGTGAGTGAACCACCACATAGAGAGAGTGTGATAGTTGATAGGTCTCGTGAGGCCATTTGCATTTCTAACAAATTGACCTCTACCTCTATTGTGTCTTCTCATTTGGTACTAGGTCCCATATATGATGACGCGCCGACTCACGACGACTTTGTCCTTCCTTTGGACAAGACGATGGCCATGGTGGAACATGATGCACCCCCCACATGGTTCCATCAAGTTGATGATGATGACCACCATTTGGTCTTTACCACCTCACCTACACCACTTGAGTGGAATGGAAAAGGTAACATAGGTGAAGGTGATGCTCTAGTCCCACTAGTGGACATTCTTGACATTGATTGCTTGCATGATGTTGATCAACCTATTACCATGCTTCATGCTAGTGCGACTTCCCTATGTGATGATTTATTGCCCATTTATGATGAGTATGATGATTCTCATGTCGACTCTATTAGTTGTGATGCCATGTTACATAGGATTTCTTGTGACAATTCTCTCGGTCACATCATGTTTGACAAGCCGCTTGCCTTGTCATATGCTATGCATGAGATCAATCATATGTCACACTTGCAATCTCATCGTAGTGACTATGCATATGCCATTAAAATTAACCCAATTTGCACTTACGGCATAGATGACAAGCCCATGGTTATTGGCATTTGTTTTTCTTGTGATGATATTGATATGCTTCCTTTGCATCATTTATCTCATATGCCATGCCATGACCACCTAGCTTCGGATATGCATTGTTTTGGATGTTGTCCATTTTCTCCATATGATGTTTCCAATATCGCTCATGAGGAGACCCCCATAGTTTCCTCATACATTTTAGGAGATTTTGATTCATCCTATCCATTGCATGACCCTGATAATTGTGTGCACAATATGCTCCCCATGAATGAAAATGCTATTGATGTGCCATATAATTGTATGCTCAATTTGCATCCCCATCGTGTTATACATAACAACTATTCTTTCATGATGGATGACATGTTCTTATACCATGCATCAAATTTCATTGAGCGATGCTTATCGTGTGCTAACTCACACATGCACATGCACATCATGATGGATGATGTGTACATTTACCACAAGCACAATTTCTTTGGTTTGTGTCTCTTTTGTGTAGGTACCCATGAATACTTGTCAACTTCGCAATCCCACGAGTTGACAAAACGAGCTCTAGAGAGCAACGATGATTTGGGATCCCATGGATTGTCTTTCCCACCGCTCTCTTCACGCAAAGACTTCGCGCATCTCTTCTACATGGCCCTCACTTGGCTATGGGTTATTGTCCATTACATATTATATGCCCGTCTTGCCATGTTCACTTTGCATGATATGCTCATTCCTATGCCTTTGACATGCATCTGTGGCCCATGTTTTGCATTACACATGATGATTGATTCTAGTACTTGTATGTGTATTTGCAAGCTTGGTGGAGATATCACTTGTTATTGCCATGTTTGCTTTGTGCCCCATGCCTATGATGATACTATGATCTTGCTTTGTGTTCATGCTTTCGATATGTCATATGCATTTCCTATATCAACTATTTGCTCACATGACATGATTAACATGATTTCACCTAGTGTGTTGCATCTTCGCTCCACTAGTTTGCACTACTTGATTACTATGTTTGCTTGCCTTGTTGCATCACCCATGATTCATACTTGCTCATTTCATGCGGTTGATGTCAACCATCTACATGCTTTGCACATGATTGTTATTGCTTCTTGTCATATATCTCCATGTGTTGCATCTCTCATGCTAGATGACTTGCCATGTATTGAGTGCAACAATGATTATAGTCTTGCTCATGAGATAGCCCCCATGGCATTCTCACATATATTTGGAGATTTGGACATATTTCTTGTGAAGCATGCTTGTCTTACCTCTTTGCACCATATACTTAGTGACATGAATATTGCCATTGTTGCATCATATTATTCATGCACTTGTGCTTCTAATGGTTATGTGCAAGGGAAGAGAACCATCATGATGGATGATGTGTTTATCTACCATGCGCATACATTCTTTGCTTTCTTTTGTGCATGTGTAGGATACTTGGACTTTGTGTCGACTTTCGCTTCACGTGAGTTGACCATTCGAGCTCTTGAGAGCGAGCCTCATACATTCGACCACGACTCGCTTCTACACCACCTTTCCTACCACTTCGGCATTATGAAGAATGCACAAGGACACGCCTTCAAGGTGACATCTTTCTTGAGCATGGATATTGCGCATCATACTACTTGTGTTGCTTGCACCATGAGACTTATTGTTCATCCTGGACCACTTGATTGCGCACATGTTAGAGATCTTGCTTGCCATTTCAACATTCCCATGCCTCATGATATATATGCCTTGTGTGTTGCATCCAACTCTTGGATTACTTGCTCCTATCATATGTTTGGTTGCAACAATGTCACTTCTTCACATATGCAATGTCCCATTGCTTGTCACATGATTGACTTGATTGCCTCACACATGATGAACAATTGCTCTTTCTATTGTGTTGAGTGCCATACTATCTTCACTACACCCGATGCACGTTATGCTCGGATTATCTTGCACTTGACCCATGTGTTTAGACACTTCATTTTATTTGGTGTTGTGAATGATTCTTATGCCTACCATAGACCTTTCATTGAGCAAGTTGTGAATGCTTGCTATGACCTCGAGGTAGATGCTTATGCTCTTGTCACACATATTTGCATCTCTACCTCACATTTACATGCTTGTTCCAATGATATTTTTGCTTGTGCTCGATTGATATGCTTACATGCCATGTCACAATCCTTTGTCACACCCTATGCTATGCTTGATGACAACACTTGTTTGGTGAATCACCTCTTGAATGCTTGGTTTTGCACTAACGCTAACCACACTTGTTTTTCCAAGTGTTTGTTATATTTGCTCCTTTTGAAGGAATCACAAGATGGTGCGACATTGGAGAGTGCCCATTTCGAGCTACTAGAAGATGAGTGCTTGGTGATCGACCACTTCGACACGGCACCGCCATCTCATTCCCATGGTGATTTGGTTTTCGATCCGAGGTCGGATTTTTCCCAAGGGGGAGGGGATGATGCGGAGCATCCTATGGACATCACCATGTCAAGAGTTCGTTTGGCAAGTGACACGTCCGACCTCTACTTCTCATACATAAAGGTGAATCTTCTCCTTTACACGTGTTCACTTGACCCCTTCGAGGATGGTATACTACTTGACACTTCTCCCGTGTGCATGCATAGGTATTGTCGGAGCTTCATGGATGTCGAGGAGGAGTGCAAGCGCCAAGGAACGATTACACCGTCCGCGAGGGAAGTATGGAAGAGAAGGAGGAAGAGAACCTGGCCGCTCCAGAACGAGCGGTACTACTGCCCACTCCAAGCGGTACTACCGCTAAGGCCACCCAAGCGGCACTACCGCCCAGCATCCGCCCTACTACCGCTCAACCCGACAAACTCCAGTGATCGAGCGGTATAAGTCCGGTACTACCGGCCCTCCAAGCGGTACTACCGCCCATGAGTCCGGTACTACCGCCCTGCCTGTGCGCAGCCGCGGGCCTTTGGCCTTGTATCCCTCTCCCACTTACCCCTTCGTGGCTTAGACTATAAATAGACCACCTCCACCTCCTTTCTAGGGTTAGCAAAGTAGTAGCTCATTAGATACAGAGCTTTGCTCATCCATATCGGATCTACTCCACGAGAGAGACCGCGGCCCCTCTACAGAGAAGATCCACCTTGGATTCAAGACCCCTCACGGGAAGATCCCCTCGTGGATTCAAGACCTCCTCATGGAGATGAACCTTACCTTATATATTTCCCTTTGTTGTTCATGTCCCTTGTGGATCTTGTGTGTTTGATTGTCTAGTGGATGTGTGATTGGACTTGTTCTTGAGTGTTTCCCCTTGTGATTTCTCTCCGTTCTTCCCCGTGTTCTTCGTGTTCTTCGCGGGATCCGCTCCTTTCGTGAAAGATCGGACATGTAGGGTTCCACCCTACATCATTGAAGTCAAACTTTGTAATACTCTCAAACCTTTCCGATAATTGAAATTAAAATTCTTTATTTGCACACACTCTCACACGTTTCCGATAATTTGGCGCATGTGTGGTTGAGGGAGGGTAGTGTACCGCACGTGAAGGACAGGAAGTGCGACTAGGACGCGTGGATCGTTAGTTCATCGGAAGTAGTAGTAGTTTTCTTCACTGTACGTTAAATAAAGAGTTTCGTTTCGTACTTACACAATTTAAAACGATTGTTATGGAGAGAATAAGAAAACCACTCCACTATATATTAGTCGTATACACGAGAGTACTATATGGACGCAGCTTCATTGACTTATGCACCTGCCTTTGGGTTTATGACAGGTGGGCCCAAAATGTGGCTGGCTCACCTGTCATACAGCCAAAAGCAGGTGCAGTGAAGGCACCGAGCTCAGTCCGTACCACAGTAGTATATATATAAGCTGAAGCCTCAGCGCTTGTTCGCTAGGGTTTGCACTCTCCACACTCTCGCCACACTACATATATATATATATACACGCTGGAGGCTCAGCGTTCATTTGCTAGGGTTTGCTATAATCACAGTCTCCACCATCTCTTCACCAGATCTAAACAAGACTGCGTTGGCCTCTTTTCTCTCTCTCCCCCCTCACAGCTGGTGAAGGAGGCGTCCATATCCCGTCGCACCGGGAAGGGGAGGAGGTGCAGCGTTCACTCTATCGCCTTTAGCGAGGGAGGCAATCCACTTCCGACTGCACCGTTCTCTTTCACCCAGCGCATGTGCGGGAGGGCCACCGACCCCTTCTTCCTCGCTGTCGTACGTAGTGTGGGCAGATCCGGCCTCCCGCCGCACGCCTTGCCACATCCCGACGACCCTAAGGTATAAGTTTCTTTGAAACCGTCGTTGCTCTAGCTGCATGTGAATCTTTTTCTATATGTAGTCGAATCTAGGTCTTGGTTCAAAGAGGAAAGAAGGGTGCGGTGGGCTGGAGCAAGAATCTAGGACGTGGTTCAATGAGGAAAGGAGGGACGGAAAGTAGTATAGATAGGCTATCCAGCCGCTTTGTTGGTCGAAAAGGGAAAAAGGGGGTAACCCAGTACACACATCTGTAAGGAACCGATCTCTTTGTTGAAAAGGGAAAGAAACTGGGGGGTCGGGTAGTTTGTGCAGGACTAGATTTGCTGCCCTCACATAGGAAAAAGGTTCAAAGAGAACAAATATGGGACCAACGCATATATGCTGCTTGGCTACATACTCTGCATCACCCATTTATACGTGTGGACGCACATGGTGCTGGCATGTCCCATACAGCTATTTTGCTGTTGTTCATCTCAGAATGCCGCCGGAAAATTGAAGCAATGCCACTGTAAAAAATAAATTACATTTTTTAACGAATGTTGTTTTAAGAGAATGTCTCTGTTAATATGAATCATGGCAACCGTTTTATAAATGCTACTATCCTACTTTGTTTTCCATCCAAGATAATTTAGATGCTTCTTTCTGTCACCGTTTGTTTCATCCTCCTTTATCGGCAAGTAATTGTTTCCTTTTTTGCCTCTGTTAAAACAGGAATATCTATTCAACTTGTTGCTATTGCGACATTTTGCTTCACTACTCGAAACACTTTGCTTGATTTCAGTGCAACTGCACAAAACGAGATTGGATTTCCTATTCGTGTTGGCAGATTCATACGTGATCTTGTGTGCGTCATGACAGGTTGGTACTTGCCTTCATCCACATGATCGTGCAGTGTGTTTTGAGATGCTGTGCTACTTGTATTGGTACTGTTTTAAATAAATGTTGAATTGAAGCTATTGTATTGCTCTCTTTTCCCATTAAGTAGTGAACAAAAATGGTACCAACCCAGACATGATGCTTGTTGCTTTGTTACAACAAACTCTGCATCACCCCCTTTATAAGTAGATGGAAGCACATGGTATTGTTGCGCCCACTCTCCCCTGGAACTGTTTATGCTTTTTGTTAATCTAATGCCGCTGGTAAAATTAAGCAATGCCACTCTCAGAATTAACTACTGAATCTTATTTCAAAACTGCAACACTTGTTAGGGATTGGCGGGATTACCATTTTTGTGGCCGCATGTTTCATCCTCCTTTATTAGCCAGTAATTGATTCCTTTTTTGCCTCTGTTTAAACAGGGATATCTATTCAACTTGTTGCTATTGCGACATTTTGCTTCGCTACGCGAAACACTTTGCTTGATTTCAGTGCAACTGCACAAAACGAGATTGGATTTCCTATTCGTGTTGGCAGATTCGTACATTATCTTGTGTGCGTCATGACAGGTTGGTACTTGCCTTCATCCACATGATCGTGTAGTGTGTTTTGAGATGCTGTGCTACTTGTATTGGTACTGTTTTAAATAAATGTTGAATTGAAGTTATTGTATTGCTCTCTTTTCCCATTAAGTAGTGAACAAAAATGGTACCAACCCAGACATGATGCTTGTTGCTTTGTTACAACAAACTCTGCATCACCCCCTTTATAAGTAGATGGAAGCACATGGTGTTGTTGCGCCCACTCTCCCCTGGAACTGTTTATGCTTTTCATAAATCTAATGCCGCTGGTAAAATTAAGCAACGCCACTCTCAGAATTAATTAACTACTGAATCTTAGTTCAAAACTGCAACACTTGTTAGGAATGGTACTATCCTGCTTTGTAGTTCTTTCTACATGTTTAATCAAGGTATTGTTAAGATAATGTCTCTGTTAAAATGAATCAGCTGCATTGTTTTAGGAATGGTACTTTTCTGCTTTGTCGTTCTTTATACATGTTGAAACAAGGCATTGTTAAGATAATGTCTTAGTCAATATGAATGAATCACACTGATGGAGAATTGCTACTCTCCTGCTTTGTTTCCCATTAAGATAAGGTAGATCAGTAGATGCTTTTCTTCTAGGAGTACAAGTCATCAACTGTTATTTCTCAGTAATTGTTTCCCTTATACCTATTGTTGCTTACAGGGATATCAAAATTAAAGCTCGGTTTTATCCCGACTTCGATTTTAGTTGAGCTGCACAAAAGGAGCCAATGTGTCCAAGGCAAACTGCTGCATTACTGGGTCCAGTTGGTCGTTCCACTTTGCAGAAAGAAGCAGTCACTGTTTGTGCTACATTACAGAAGGAATGACCGAGAAGCTTTACAGAGTATTATTAGACGCTGGTCACATGACTAGTCTGCAGAGAGCATTGGCAATTCTACAACACGTGGAGTGCACTGGGCAAAAAGTGCCCAAACAAGTACAAGAAGCTACGACAGGACTCCACGATCATAGGCATTACATATTTTGAATGGTAAAAGCTTGTCAAAGTTTAATCATTGATGTTAGCAAGAAGACGTTAGTTTAATATATTGGAATTGGAAAACCTTGTCAAAATTTGCTCATTGATGTTAGCCAGAAGACATGCATTTGATATTTTTGAGTGGGACGCCCTTGCCGTGAGCAGCGTCGATTGTTTTTTCCTATTCCTGTGTTCAGTTTAGAAGTAAATAGTTACTCTGCTGAGATATTCCTGTGTTAAGAGTTTGTTCTGAATATTGTCTATGTAATGCCAGGCCTTGTGTTTGATTGCAAAGTTGAGCTTGGAATGTTGTGGCATGCGGCATCACGAGCTGTTCATCGTGCCTCCTGAGAATAATGCTTCGTATTGTTTTTCATGTCGATCTAATGCCAGTGATTTGCTTGTTAAGAAGATCATCCTCTTCTGTTGTTTCCGTGCTTAAGAAGTTCATCGTCTTATGTTTCATTCATAGCCTATACAACAAGTCGGGTAGGTTAGATGTGAAACCATATGATCTTCCGACCAACTCATCATATTAGGCCGTGATTGGATCATCGTTTTCCAACCAAAACTGCTTGTAGAACTGACGCTTGTAAATAAAAGCAGATGGTCTCGGGCGAAGCACTTGGTTGGTCGATTTCGACTAGTAAAATATCGGAAGAACTTCACACACGATAAAAACACTGAACGACACTCGGACGATTGCTAATCTAGCCGTTAGCTGCTGTTTCAGCCTTGCCCATGGATGGGATGATACGCATGTCGTGCATGTATCGTCTGGTAACGTCGTCCATATAGCAGTGCTCGTAAAATATACACTGGTCTCTCAAATTACACGCATAACCCGCCGGTTTTACTTACAGACCTCGGGCCCTCGGTTTCATTACTCTTGTATTTTACGCGTTGTTTCCGATGACGAGTAAATTACACTTGTATGTTAATACAGGTTTGAAATAAACTAGAGCTCCCAAGCGCGGCCTTACCGTTTCATGCCGTCTCAGTTTCTCGAAGGTGCTCATAGGTGTCCGATGATCCTGGCTTCCTGAATGAGCAGCGGGCGCTGTATCAGACCATCCGTAGGGCCCGTGAGGCCCTCTCCCTCGTCCTTCGAGTTGTTGCGCTCGCCGTGGCGCCGAGCATTGTTAACATCGTCAACGAACATGAGGATTCAGGAGATGACTTTATTTTGACTGGATGACACTAGGGACCCACTAGGGCCATAGCCGTACGTACGCAAGTGCCTCCTTATTATGTACAACTATATTTTATTTTGCTTCCTCCTGGTTTCCTGACATCACAGTCCCACACCATTGTCAACCTATGTAGTCAATATAAACTAGAGAATTGCACAAGGTGCGGCCGACAGCTGGGACCAAGCAGCTCGAGCAGTATTTGTGTTTTTGAGGCGTGAGCACTGTAGAGTTTTTCTTGGCGATGATTTCGTTGTTGTTTAGAGGAGAGCAGGGTATTAACTGGGCGGGTTGTGGCCCGTCTAGCCCAGGCCAGATATCCAGCCCAGATATTAATTTTTTCAAGATGAAAATGGCTAGCCCAGCTATACGTTTTTTGAGGAATACCCAGGCAAGGTCAATTTGTTATTCTCCGCCCCAATTGGGCTGCAAATCTTTCCTAGGAGGGATGCATTAAAAAATGGGATGCTTAATAGGAAAATGGGCTTTAAAAAATAATAAATGGGATGTAATTATAAAAACTGGGCAGTAACTATAAAAAAATGCACCAAACACGGAATTAGTTTATAAAATATTATTTATGGATTTTGAAAATCTTAATTTTTCATTGTTGTGCGCGCAATGTTTCGTTGGATTTTTACATAATACAAATTTATATTTAATCTGACTAGAAATTTCGGGATAAAAATATTTCGGATCCCATCAAAATGTGGGAAATTTTATTGAATTCTGTCTTCAATGGTTCATTGAAATTATTAATCGTTGTCCTAGCTTGAAAATGGGTTGTACTTTTAACAAACTGTAAATGGGCTGTAGTAAATTCCATTAGAATTCAAAAATGGGCTATACATTCTTACAAATCGCAAATGGGCTATAAGTTCTTTGCCACACACTTGTGGGCCTACTAAGTTGACGCGTCCCCTAAAAAAATAAGTTGACGCATATGCAAGGCTTTGTCAACTTATTATAGTCAACACACGGTTCTAGCAGCAGTGGCCGTTGGATGTCTATCCAACGGATGTCGTGCTTCTTCTTCAATCTCGCATATTCTTAGCTTCGGCCGCCCAAAAAATGATTCCTCCCCCTGACATCTGGGGCGCACCGTTTCGGAGGCTGACCTGTGGGCCTACTAAGTTGGCGCGTACCAAGGGCTTTGTCAACTTAGTCAATATAAACGATTCTAGCTTCAGTGACCGTACGATGTCCATCCAACGGCCGTAGTGCTTCTTCAACCTTTGGTCTTCTTGCTCCAGCCGCCCAAAGCGGCGCTGGTCGTGTTGCCTGCTCCTGCCTCCCGTGGCCGGCTGTGCTGCCGCGGAGGCCTCACCGCCCCCATACTACTCCCACCGCTAGCCAGGCCATCCCTCCACTCACCCACACCCCCTGTTATTCTGCGGCGACGACGGCCTCACACCGCAGCCGAACCAGTGAACCCTCGTACTCCTGTCCACGTGGGCATCCACTGCCGCGTCTTCCCTGGCTCCGCGTCGTCCCCTTCCTAGGCCTCGCCGTCGTCCACCGCCGTGGTGCTCTCGGCGCGGTGTGGTCAATGTGGTCAACGACCGACTTCCATCGGAAGAGTACTGTACGTGGAGAGGCTGACAGCTGGGTCCATGGCAGCTGCAAGGAAGTGCCTCCTTATTACGCGCAAAATAATTATTCCTCCACCTGACAGCAGGGACCCACCGGACGGGACACCTTATTTCGTGAAAAAACATTTCCCCCCTGACTGCTGGGACCCACCAGCTACATCTTCGCACGCAAGGAAGTGCGTCTGAAAAAAAAATGATTCGCCCCCCTGACTGCTGGGACCCACCAGCTACATCTTCGCTGCAAGGAAGTGCATCCGGGCAAAAAATAAAAAACAATTCGCCCCCCTGACTGCTGGGACCCACCATCTACATCTTCGCACGCAAGGAAGTGCCTCCCAGTCGGGACCCACCTGGTCGAAGCGCACGTAGTGTTGTCATTCTGGTCGCGAACATGTACGTACATACTAGTCGATGTAGAGGCGCGCATGTGTCGTAGTAGAGGCGCGGACGTGTCATGTACACGTACGTACAACGGCCATGGTGCAAGAAAGTAAATACGGCCACGTACGTACATACGGGCGGGGTCTCGAACGCCTACTCGCGCATATGTATGGCCAGGGCTCGTGTACATGGCTGGGTCGGAACGGAGAAACTGCGTCGTCGTCGTGTTCATCGAGAGGCAACGGAATGCGTCGTGTTCATCGGGAGGCAACGGAACGCGTGGGAGCCAACCGGCTTGGACGGAACAGGCGATGGAAACGAGGCCTAGCGTACCGCAGAACGGAGGAAACGGCCTTGTGTTCGACCGGCCACGTTCGAAACGGGATCCTGTTCATCGGGAGGGGTCTGGCGTACCGCAAAATGGAGGAAACGGACCTCCTACGGTCGAAACGGGGTCCTGCTGATCGGGAGGGGTGTGGCGTACCGCAAAACGGACGAAACAGACTTGTGTTGGAGCGCTACGGTCGAAACGGGGGTCCTGTTCATCGGGAGGGGTGTGGCGTACCGCAAAACGGAACTCCACGGGATACTGTTCATCTCCACCGTTGACCTCCTCCAGCCTCCACGGGCTACTGTTCATCCACCGTCGACCTCCTCCTGCCTCCACGGGCTCCTGTTCATCCAGCCTCCACCGCGCGCTACTCCACCGGCTACTATTCAACCACCCCTCTCCACGGGCTCCTGTTCAACCACACCCTCCACGGGCTACTGTTCATCCAGCCCTCCACGGGGTCATCCTGTTCATCCAGCCCTCCACGGGGTCCTGTTCATCTAGCCCCAACCGGCTCGATCGATCGGGGTCCTGTTCATCCAGAGGCAATGCCACAGGGTCCTGTTCATCCACCCCCACCGCTCACTGTTCATCCACCCCCCCCCCCCCCCCGCCGCAACGCTCACTGTTCATCCAGAGGCAGCACCGATCGGCTTCAGTTAGCAGCAGTAGCAAAGGAATCGCTTGATCGGGTTCAGTTAACAGCCATCGATCGATCGCTCGGGTTCAGTAACGCGTAGCCTGCAGTGCAATCGCTCGGGTTCAGTTAGAGCCCAACGCCTCGCACACACGAGCGTACGTGTACGAGAGAAACGCGCATCGCTCGGCCCCCGACCACCCATCGTAACCGGGAACTCCCCGAAATTTTACTCGCCCTCGCTTCTACCATGGTTTTTTCCGTCATGGACGGCCCAAAGAATGTCATGCAGCTGCGTCTCCGGCCCGCCCAGGACGAAACGCCCATTTTCTGTCATGATTTTTTGTTATAGAAGTAGGAGCCCACCACATCTATGATGATACCGGGTTTTGTCACAATTATCGTCATAGAAGTGTCAAAGTATGTCAGAAAAAAATTCGTTCGGCCCAAAATGTCACGGATGTGTCTTTTTTTGTAGTGAGTGGGATGGGGCATTGATGGTGGTCATGGTTGAGGACTGGCCAAGGTCTTCTCGATCTAGAGCCAAAGCCTGTGGTCATGATCTGACCATGTTATGGCTTGGTAGGGCGTAAGGGTTTCAAGGATTCTGATGTGTGGGTGAACATTTATCATCTTATCCTTAAGCACAGTTTCTGAGATGCCAATTGTTCTATCTAGTCTTCCAAACAAATCACATCATATTTCCGAAAGAAACATCTCATATAGGTCAACTCCAATCATCTCTCATGGTATTTATATCCTCATGGCCCCCGAGAGGAGGTGTTAACAAAATCATACATGTCTACTATCCCCAAACTCATGTGTCTGGCTATCCTCATGTAAAAATCCATGGGTAGAACATACAACTGCCAAACTTGAATTAAACATGACAATCCAAGTGCTCAGCCTATTCTTCCAAGGGCCAAGATATTGCATCTGTATCCTAAGGAAACACGTCGTATGCCACTCCAAGATCTTGTTTCCTTCCTATGACTCAACTCCAACATCCCATTAACCTTCATCAATCACTACATAATCCATTAATTCTACAAATCCAATGTCTATGGTGTTCCACATGATCTACTAATGTCCTATAATCCCCGAATACTTGAATGGGCTATCTGTATTATAGTAAGTCCACCAATTCCCATTATCGGGGTCAAGTAAACTCCAAGGTCAGGCTTATATAGATCCCTAAATATACTCTGACAATTGATCCAATCTCCTAGTTTATTGTCCACCGAGAAACATGGTATCATGATCGAGATCATCAGTCTAAATCCAATTTACTTCGAACCATGTAGACTTACTCAACATCTAGACTCCACTAGGATCACCTATTTAAATCGAAATATACTCCGGGGTGATGAAAGCTATGCTACTCTATCCACATGATCCCACCAAGT
Source organism: Aegilops tauschii subsp. strangulata (assembly GCF_002575655.3). Lineage (NCBI taxonomy): Eukaryota > Viridiplantae > Streptophyta > Magnoliopsida > Poales > Poaceae > Aegilops > Aegilops tauschii. The sequence continues at coordinate 247,613,600 of NC_053037.3, read as the reverse complement.
TCATCTACCAACATGAAAGCCTCATAATCCCCCAAAGTGTCTCAGATAATTCCTCAAGGTTACTAGTATAGCTCCATCAAGTCATTTTTCCTCTATTCCTATATCCTCAAATTGGTCTTCCGTATGGCATCGTCAGTTCTGGTGCTATCTTAGGATGATAACGTGCTAGTTGACTATGTCCACTAGTTCCATAATGAACCCATTGTTGTGCAAGGTTACGGAGGCTTAACTGGTTCTCTTGCAATTCTGTGGGTTAAGCACATGGTTAAGGATTTGAGCTGGGGTATCTTATGGAGTCTCGAAGGGTCTAGGGATGGGTTTCCAGTCTGGAGGATTAAACATAACTCTACGGGGTTGCACTTGGTCGAGGACGTTGTAGCAAAAGTCCTCAGTGCTAGTTGGTCCAAAGTAGAACCCTTGGTGTATCTTGTCTTGCCGGCCTTCAGTTGAGGAGAGAGATGAGAGGGAAAAGTAGCACAGAGGAGGGGGATTCCTAAAGGGGGTTCTATAATGCAAGTGCAAACAACAAATGCCGAAAGGGCCAAACACAAGCATTAAGATAAGGAAGGTGATATAGTCATGTACTTGTTGCCTAGGGCAAAAAGGGCGACTGATATCAAAACTCAACCAAATAAAAACAACACACAATCATGGTTCTATTCGAACCATCATACGGACTCAACTACGCATAGGGGGTACACGACTCATCGTACCCTAGGTGTTCTCGGACTCAATAGTCGTGCTTGCTTCGTGCCTCGTGCAGTCTTCTGGGGTTTTCCTTAGGTGTCGCCATGTCTCTTGTAGTTGTTCGACGGAACGATATGGGTTGAGCCTGAAGAGTCTTCAACAACTTATCGCATGTTGAAGTGATGGGGTGAATGTGGCTCCTCGTAGCTGGTATTGACTTGGTCTTCTATTGTCTTGTTAATCATGATGATCCCTTTTGCCTTCTAAGGCATCGAGGGTATCAGGTAGGCAATCCTTCATGTAATGACACTAACAAGGCATAGTATAGGTCCAACCTGCCAGATGCACTATTGACAATATCGTCACTGAGAGCGGGGGAAGCCGAGAACCGTTTTTCTTGCTCACTATAGTGAGGCGGACCAAATGGCGAGGTTCTCATCCACCGGTGGTTGCCGATAAAACAACGGTAAAGACAGGGTTGCTCTATTAGTGATGTATATCACGATCTTGCATATCCTATGCCCTGATCATCGTAGGCCTAGGTTACATCATCTTGGGGCAATGTCGAAGGTGTCACCATCCTCTGGGTCTTCATGTCCTCATTCCTTGAGACGATCTCTCTTATTGGTATTGTCTTGTCGTGGTGTCGCCAAACTTGTGTTCAGAAGATGTGAGTGAAATGTTTGGCAAGATGTCTTCCTTATTGGTTATCCACGGGGATTACAAGGAATCCAGTGGTCAAGGGCATAAGGGTACTAGCGACCATTTGAAAAAGATTTGTAGGGGAAGAGATCAATAAGGAAGATATATCTTAGTTTTTGGAAAACTTCAGAAGGGAAGAGAAGTACAGATAGTTTTGAAAATTAGTGATAGTTTTGAAAATTAGTTTTACCCTAAATAACGACCATGCTAACTAAGGCTTCCTACAGTCACGATGGCTGTAATACCAGCTCTGTGGGGACGCCAACTCATAAGTCGAGATCACCGAATGCACGTGTACAGTGATCCCAGAGATCAATGCTCACTAAACACACAGAAGATGAATAACAAGAGTCTTACATCCATACATACAGTCTTACACAAATTATGACCATTATGGTCAAGTCTTACATTGATAAAGCCCTAAGGGCTGAACATCAAATGAAACATAAGCAGCGCCAATCTTCGTTGATAAGCAGAACCCATGCCATCTGCCTTAACCCTACAAACATTCTGACTAGGAAGCGTCTAGTTCGCATGTTTGTCACCAAAAAACTTCTTCGTCAAATACCTGTCCTTCCAAGCCTGGCCAAGTAAATAGCCAGGGACAAGCCAGTGAGTACGTTTGAATGTACTCGCAAGCAACCCGACAAAATAATTTTTGCAAGGTTCTACCGCTAAATTGGCATTTTTTTGCGGAAAGCTAGTTTTTCGCATGCAAGTATGATCAACATTTATCAAGGACATGAATGCGTGCAACAAGTATCAGGAGGTTACAGACATCAACATCGAGAAAGAGTTATGAAAACTCATGCTCAACTCATCGCGACTTCCTCACGAATCATATCAACAATATTACCAAACCGTGTTGTTTGTCAGAAACATAAGGACATAGTCTAAGCAGCACCACCCAACTGTCCTTGACCGCGGACACGGCTATTCGAATAGTTTACACTCTGCAGAGGTTGCGCACTTTACCCACAAGATCCGGGAAGCTTTCGTGTCATCCACGATCCCACAGTACCTCAAGTACTCAGGGAAGCACCCGATCATTACCTTTCCCTAGATGACACTAACATAGGGTCCACTCGTTGGTACACGGCCTATGTGTATAAGCTGTTGGGGAACGTAGTAATTTCAAAAAAATTCCTACGCACACGCAAGATCATGGTGATGCATAGCAACGAGAGGGGAGAGTGTTGTCCACGTACCCTCGTAGACCGAAAGCGGAAGCGTTAACACAACGCGGTTGATGTAGTCGTACGTCTTCACGATCCGACCGATAAGGTACCGAACGCACGGCACCTCCGAGTTCAGCACACGTTCAGCTCGATGACGTCCCTCGAACTCCGATCCAGCCGAGTGTTGAGGGAGAGTTTCGTCAGCACGACGGCGTGGTGACGATGATGATGTTCTACCGACGCAGGGCTTCGCCTAAGCACCGCTACGATATTATCGAGGTGTAATATGGTGGAGGGGGGCACCGCACACGGCCAGAAGATCGTTGATCAATTGTGTGTATAGAGGTTCCCCCTGCCCCCGTATATAAAGGAGCAAGGGGGGTTCGGCCGGCCTAGAGGAGAGGCGCGCTAGGAGGAGTCCTACTCCTACTGGGAGTAGGACTCCCCCCCTTTTCCATGTTGGACTAGGAGAGAAAGGGGGACGAGGTGGAGGGGAGGAAGGAAGGGGGGGCGCCCCTCTCTCCTTGTCCTATTCAGACTGGGGGGGAGGGGCGCGCGGCCCTGCCCTGGCCTCCTCTCCTCTCTTCCACCTAGGCCCACTAAGGCCCATTAAGTTACCGGGGGGTTCCGGTAACCTCCCGGTACTCCGGAAAAATCCCGATTTCACCCGGAACACTTCCGATGTCCAAACATAGGCTTCCAATATATCAATCTTTATGTCTCGACCATTTCGAGACTCCTCATCATGTCCGTGATCACATCCGGGACTCCGAACAACCTTCGGTACATCAAAACATATAAACTCATAATATAACTGTCACGTAACGTTAAGCGTGCGGACCCTACGGGTTCGAGAACTATGTAGACATGACCGAGACACCTCTCCGGTCAATAACCAATAGCGGAACCTGGATGCTCATATTGGTTCCCACATATTCTACGAAGATCTTTATCGGTCAGACCGCATAACAACATACGTTGTTCCCTTTGTCATCGGTATGTTACTTGCCCAAGATTCGATCGTCGGTATCTCGATACCTAGTTCAATATCGTTACCGGCAAGTCTCTTTACTCGTTCCGTAATACATCATCTCGCAACTAACTCATTAGTCACAATGCTTGCAAGGCTTATAGTGATGTGTATTACTGAGTGGGCCCAGAGATACCTCTCCGACAATCGGAGTGACAAATCCTAATCTCGGAATACGACCCAACAAGTACCTTTGGAGACACCTGTAGAGCACCTTTATAATCACCCAGTTACGTTGTGACGTTTGGTAGCACACAAAGTGTTCCTCCGGTAAACGGGAGTTGCATAATCTCATAGTCATAGGAACATGTATAAGTCATGAAGAAAGCAATAGCAACATACTAAACGATCGAGTGCTAAGCTAACGGAATGGGTCAAGTCAATCACATCATTCTCCTAATGATGTGATCTCGTTAATCAAATGACAACCCATGTCAATGGCTAGGAAACACAACCATCTTTGATCAACGAGCTAGTCAAGTAGAGGCATACTAGTGACACTCTGTTTGTCTATGTATTCACACATGTATTATGTTTCCGGTTAATACAATTCTAGCATGAATAATAAACATTTATCATGATATAAGGAAATAAATAATAACTTTATTATTGCCTCTAGGGCATATTTCCTTCAGTCTCCCACTTGCACTAGAGTCAATAATCTAGATTACACAGTAATGATTCTTACACCCATGGAGTCTTGGTGCTGATCATGTTTTGCTCGTGGAAGAGGCTTAGTCAACGGGTCTGCAACATTCAGATTTGTATGTATCTTGCAAATTTCTATGTCTCCCACCTGGACTAAATCCTGGATGGAATTGAAGCGTCTTTTGATGTGCTTGGTTCTCTTGTGAAATCTGGATTCCTTTGCTAAGGCAATTGCACCAGTATTGTCACAAAAGATTTTCATTGGTCCCGATGCACTAGGTATGACACCTAGATCAGATATGAACTCCTTCATCCAGACTCCTTCATTTGCTGCTTCCGAAGCAGCTATGTACTCCGCTTCACACGTAGATCCCGCCACGACACTTTGCTTAGAACTGCACCAACTGACAGCTCCACTGTTCAATGTAAACACGTATCCGGTTTGCGATTTAGAATCGTCCGGATCAGTGTCAAAGCTTGCATCAACGTAACCATTTACGATGAGCTCTTTGTCACCGCCATAAACGAGAAACATATCCTTAGTCCTTTTCAGGTATTTCAGGATGTTCTTGACCGCTGTCCAGTGATCCACTCCTGGATTACTTTGGTACCTCCCTGCTAAACTTATAGCAAGGCACACATCAGGTCTGGTACACAGCATTGCATACATGATAGAGCCTATGGTTGAAGCATAGGGAAGATCTTTCATCTTCTCTCTATCTTCTGCAGTGGTCGGGCATTGAGTCTTACTCAATCTCACACCTTGTAGTACAGGCAAGAACCCTTTCTTTGCTTGATCCATTTTGAACTTCTTCAAAACTTTGGGTATGTGCTTTGTGAAAGTCCAATTAAGCGTCTTGATCTATCTCTATAGATCTTGATGCCCAATATATATGCAGCTTCACCGAGGTCTTTCATTGAAAAACTCTTATTCAAGTATCCCTTTATGCTATCCAGAAATTCTATATCATTTCCAATTAGCAATATGTCATCCACATATAATATCAGAAATGCTACTGAGCTCCCACTCACTTTCTTGTAAATACAGGCTTCTCCAAAAGTCTGTATAAAACCAAATGCTTTGATCACACTATCAAAGCGTTTATTCCAACTCCGAGAGGCTTGCACCAGTCCATAAATGGATCGCTGGAGCTTGCACACTTTGTTAGCTCCCTTTGGATCGACAAAACCTTCCGGTTGCATCATATACAACTCTTCTTCCAGAAATCCATTCAGGAATGCAGTTTTGACATCCATTTGCCAAATTTCATAATCATAAAATGCGGCAATTGCTAACATGATTCGGACAGACTTAAGCATCGCTACGGGTGAGAAGGTCTCATCGTAGTCAATCCCTTGAACTTGTCGAAAACCTTTCGCAACAAGTCGAGCTTTATAGACAGTAATATTACCATCAGCGTCAGTCTTCTTCTTGAAGATCCATTTATTTTCAATGGCTTGCCGATCATCGGGCAAGTCAACCAAAGTCCATACTTTGTTCTCATACATGGATCCCATCTCGGATTTCATGGCCTCAAGCCATTTTGCGGAATCTGGGCTCACCATCGCTTCTTCATAGTTCGTAGGTTCGTCATGGTCTAGTAACATAACCTCCAGAACAGGATTACCGTACCACTCTGGTGCGGATCTTAATCTGGTTGACCTACGAGGTTCAGTAATAACTTGATCTGAAGTTTCATGATCATTATCATTAACTTCCTCACTAATTGGTGTAGGTGTCGCAGAAACTGATATCTGTGATGATCTACTTTCCAATAAGGGAGCAGGTACAGTTACCTCATCAAGTTCTACTTTCCTCCCACTCACTTCTTTCGAGAGAAACTCCTTCTCTAGAAAGGATCCATTCTTAGCAACGAATGTCTTGCCTTCGGATCTGTGATAGAAGGTGTACCCAACAGTCTCCTTTGGGTATCCTATGAAGACACATTTCTCCGATTTAGGTTCGAGCTTATCAGGTTGAAGTTTCTTCACATAAGCATCGCAACCCCAAACTTTAAGATACGACAACTTTGGTTTCTTGCCAAACCATAGTTCATAAGGTGTCGTTTCAACGGATTTTGATGGTGCCCTATTTAGAGTGAATGCAGCCGTCTCTAAAGCATAACCCCAAAACGATAGCGGTAAATCAGTAAGAGACATCATAGATCGCACCATATCTAGTAAAGTACGATTACGACGTTCGGACACACCATTACGTTGTGGTGTTCCGGGTGGCGTGAGTTGCGAAACTATTCCGCATTGTTTCAAATGTAGGCCAAACTCGTAACTCAAATATTCTCCTCCATGATCTGATCGTAGAAACTTTATTTTCTTGTTACGATGATTTTCAACTTCGCTCTGAAATTCTTTGAACTTTTCAAATGTTTCAGACTTATGGTTCATTAAGTAGATATACCCATATCTGCTCAAATCATCTGTGAAGGTGAGAAAATAATGATATCCGCCACGAGCCTCAATATTCATCAGACCACATACATCTGTATGTATGATTTCCAACAAATTAGTTGCTCTCTCCATAGTACCGGAGAACGGTGTTTTAGTCATCTTGCCCATGAGACACGGTTCGCAAGTACCAAGTGATTCATAATCAAGTGATTCCAAAAGTCCATCATTATGGAGTTTCTTCATGCGCTTTACACCGATATGACCTAAACGACAGTGCCACAAATAAGTTGCACTATCATTATCAACTCTGCATCTTTTGGCTTCGACATTATGAATATGTGTGTCACTACTACCGAGATTCATTAAAAATAGACCACTCTTCAAGGGTGCATGACCATAAAAGATATTACTCATATAAATAGAACAACCATTATTCTCTAATTTAAATGAATAACCGTCTCGCATCAAACATGATCCAGATATAATGTTCATGCTCAACGCTGGCACCAAATAACAATTATTTAGGTCTAATACTAATCCCGAAGGTAGATGTAGAGGTAGCGTGCCGACGGCGATCACATCGACTTTGGAACCATTTCCCACGTGCATCGTCACCTCGTCCTTAACCAATCTTCGCTTAATCCGTAGCCCCTGTTTCGAGTTGCAAATATTAGCAACAGAACCAGTATCAAATACCCAGGTGCTACTGCGAGCATTAGTAAGGTACACATCAATAACATGTATATCACATATACCTTTGTTCACCTTGCCATCCTTCTTATCCGCCAAATACTTGGGGCAGTTCCGCTTCCAGTGACCAGTCTGCTTGCGGTAGAAGCACTCAGTCTCAGGCTTAGGTATAGACTTGGGTTTGTTCTCCTGAACAACAACTTGCTTGCTGTTCTTCTTGAAGTTCCCCTTCTTCTTCCCTTTGCCCTTTTTCTTGAAACTAGTGGTCTTATTGACCATCAACACTTGATGCTCCTTTTTGATTTTTACCTCCGCTGCCTTTAGCATTGCGAAGAGCTCGGGAATTGTCTTATTCATCCCTTGCATGTTATAGTTCATCACGAAGCTCTTGTAGCTTGGTGGCAGTGATTGAAGAATTCTGTCAATGACGCTATCATCCAGAAGATTAACTCCCAGTTGAATCAAGTGATTATTATACCCAGACATTTTGAGTATATGCTCACTGACAGAACTATTCTCTTCCATCTTGCAGCTGTAGAACTTATTGGAGACTTCATATCTCTCAATCCGGGCATTTGCTTGAAATATTAACTTCAACTTCTGGAACATCTCATATGCTCCATGACGTTCAAAACGTCGTTGAAGACCCGGTTCTAAGCCGTAAAGCATGGCACACTGAACTATCGAGTAGTCATCAGCTTTGCTCTGCCAGACGTTCATAACTTCTGGTGGTTCTCTTGCAGCAGGCCTGGCACCCAGCGGTGCTTCCAAGACGTAATTCTTCTGTGCAGCAATGAGGATAATCCTCAAGTTACGGACCCAGTCCGTGTAATTGCTACCATCATCTTTCAACTTTGCTTTCTCAAGGAACGCATTAAAATTCAACGGAACAACAACACGGGCTATCTATCTACAATTAACATAGACAAGCAAGATACTATCAGGTACTAAGTTCATGATAAATTTAAGTTCTGTTAATCATATTACTTAAGAACTCCCACTTAGATAGACATCTCTCTAATCATCTAAGTGACTACGTGATCCAAATCAACTAAACCATAACCGATCATCACGTGAAATGGAGTAGTTTTCAATGGTGAACATCACTATGTTGATCATATCTACTATATGATTCACGCTCGACCTTTCGGTATCAGTGTTCCGAGGCCATATCTGCATATGCTAGGCTCGTCAAGTTTAACCTGAGTATTCCGCGTGTGCAACTGTTTTGCACCCGTTGTATTTGAATGTAGAGCCTATCACACCCGATCATCACGTGGTGTCTCAGCACGAAGAACTTTCGCAACGGTGCATACTCAGGGAGAACACTTTTATCTTGAAATTTTAGTGAGAGATCATCTTATAATGCTACCGTCAATCAAAGCAAGATAAGATGCATAAAAGATAAACATCACATGCAATCAATATAAGTGATATGATATGGCCATCATCATCTTGTGCTTGTGATCTCCATCTCCGAAGCACCGTCATGATCACCATCGTCACCGGCGCGACACCTTGATCTCCATCGTAGCATCGTTGTCGTCTCGCCAACTATTGCTTTTACGACTATCGCTACCGCTTAGTGATAAAGTAAAACAATTACATGGCGATTGCATTGCATACAATAAAGCGACAACCATATGGCTCCTGCCAGTTGCCGATAACTCGGTTACAAAACATGATCATCTCATACAATAAAATATAGCATCATGTCTTGACCATATCACATCACAACATGCCCTGCAAAAACAAGTTAGACGTCCTCTACTTTGTTGTTGCAATTTTTACGTGGCTGCTACGGGCTTAGCAAGAACCGTTCTTACCTACGCATCAAAACCACAACGATAGTTTGTCAAGTTGGTGCTGTTTTAACCTTCGCAAGGACCGGGCGTAGCCACACTCGGTTCAACTAAAGTGAGAGAGACAGACACCCGCCAGTCACCTTTAAGCAACGAGTGCTCGCAACGGTGAAACCAGTCTCGCGTAAGCGTACGCGTAATGTCGGTCCGGGCCGCTTCATCTCACAATACCGCCGAACCAAAATATGACATGCTGGTAAGCAGTATGACTTATATCGCCCACAACTCACTTGTGTTCTACTCGTGCATATAACATCAACACATAAAACCTGGCTCGGATGCCACTGTTGGGGAACGTAGTAATTTTAAAAAAATTCCTACGCACACGCAAGATCATGGTGATGCATAGCAACGAGAGGGGAGAGTGTTGTCCATGTACCCTCGTAGACCGAAAGCGGAAGCGTTAACACAACGCGGTTTATGTAGTCGTACGTCTTCACGATCCGACCGATCAAGTACCGAACGCACGACACCTCCGAGTTCAGCACACGTTCAGCTCGATGACGTCCCTCGAACTCCGATCCAGCTGAGTGTTGAGGGAGAGTTTCGTCAGCACGACGGCGTGGTGACGATGATGATGTTCTACTGACGCAGGGCTTCGCCTAAGCACCGCTACGATATTATCGAGGTGTAATATGGTGGAGGGGGGCACCGCACACGGCTAAAAGATCGTTGATCAATTGTGTGTATAGAGGTGCCCCCTTGCCCCCGTATATAAAGGAGCAAGGGGGGTTCGGCCGGCCTAGAGGAGAGGCGCGCCAGGAGGAGTCCTACTCCTACCGGGAGTAGGACTCCCCCCTTTCCATGTTGGACTAGGAGAGAAAGGGGGAAGAGGTGGAGGGGAGGAAGGAAGGGGGGGCGCCGCCCCCCTCTCCTTGTCCTATTCGGACTGGGGGGAGGGGCGCGCGGCCCTGCCCTGGCCTCCTCTCCTCTCTTCCACCTAGGCCCGCTAAGGCTCATTAAGTTACCGGGGGGTTCCGGTAACCTCCCGGTACTCCGGAAAAATCCCGATTTCACCCGGAACACTTCCGATGTCCAAACATAGGCTTCCAATATATCAATCTTTATGTCTCGACCATTTCGAGACTCCTCGTCATCTCCGTGATCACATCCGGGACTCCGAACAACCTTCGGTACATCAAAACATATAAACTCATAATATAACTGTCATCGTAACGTTAAGCGTGCGGACCCTACGGGTTTGAGAACTATGTAGACATGCCCGAGACACCTCTCTGGTCAATAACCAATAGCGGAACCTGGATGCTCATATTGGTTCCCACATATTCTACGAAGATCTTTATCGGTCAGACCGCATAACAACATACGTTGTTCCCTTTGTCATCGGTATGTTACTTGCCCGAGATTCGATCGTCGGTATCTCGATACCTAGTTCAATCTCGTTACCGGCAAGTCTATTTACTCGTTCCGTAATACATCATCCCGCAACTAAGTCATTAGTCACAATGCTTGCAAGGCTTATAGTGATGTGTATTACTGAGTGGGCCCAGAGATACCTCTCCGACAATCGGAGTGACAAATCCTAATCTCGAAATACGCCAACCCAACAAGTACCTTTGGAGACACCTGTAGAGCACCTTTATAATCACCCAGTTACGTTGTGACGTTTGGTAGCACACAAAGTGTTCCTCCGGTAAACGGGAGTTGCATAATCTCATAGTCATAGGAACATGTATAAGTCATGAAGAAAGCAATAGCAACATACTAAATGATCGAGTGCTAAGCTAACGGAATGGGTCAAGTCAATCACATCATTCTCCTAATGATGTGATCTCGTTAATCAAATGACAACCCATGTCAATAGCTAGGAAACACAACCATCTTTGATCAACGAGCAAGTCAAGTAGAGGCATACTAGTGACACTCTGTTTGTCTATGTATTCACACATGTATTATGTTTCCGGTTAATACAATTCTAGCATGAATAATAAACATTTATCATGATATAAGGAAATAAATAATAACTTTATTATTTCCTCTAGGGCATATTTCCTTCATAAGCATCAAGATCTTGGGACTCGGCCCTTTTTATTATCACACATACACGCAGGGACCAACAGTGCGTCCGGTGCCCTGTGAAAACAGTCATGGCCGCCTATCCAAGCACGACCCCGTCCCAAGAGTGACCTCATGTCACCCCCGTCACTCGTAATGCGGGCACCATGCTAGTATCGGTCTAGGTAATCAATAATGCCCCGTCCCATAAGGGGTAGAGTGGTTGCGCATGTTTGGTTGGGACGGTCGACAAATCTTAAATCTAATCCGTCACTGTAAACAACACTTATTCACTTGCTTCGGTACACAACTTCTCCACCAAGTAGTGACCTAGTTCATCATCATTTCCCCTGGGCATTAGTGGCACCCACTGGGGCTATTTGCAAGTATGTCAAACCACACTTGTTTCTATCCAGGCATAACCCTGACCCATTTTGCATAGCCAAGTACTATAGCATGTTTCCACAACCCACCGACACAACTCTAAACAAGGAGAGAGTCATGAATAATGCAAGTGTCAACGGGTATGCAACGAAGGCAGCCTAGCAAGGTTGCCGTGCATTCAACAATAACGGAAAGAAATGCTATTATGATTAAGAAGGATTCATCATGGTCAAAGGGCTGCTTGCCTAGTTCATGAGAGTCTTGAAATCTTCTGGTCCTTCTCCAAGTACTCTGTCTACTTCGTCAACTAACGCCGGAAACATTCACAATGAGCAACACAACAAGGCAAAAATAAAAGTGCTCTAAAGATTCAAGTTGGACTTTTCTAGGATGCCTCTGGTCATATGGGCAATGACCAAAGTGATTTCAATGGAATTGGATAAGTGGATATTTGTGAACATTTCAATATGATGGAATAAATGGATTCAATGGATCTGCAAGTTGTACACAGAATGCCTTTTTATAAAAATGATTAAAAGTACCCATTAAATCAGGCATGATTTTAGAAACATTTAGAAATTGGTTTCACTGAATATGGAGTCCAAAATGAATATTCTATGAATTTTGGAAGCTGATTTAGGGGTATAAATGACCTACTTATTAGATCCAGTGGAAACTAGGTAGAATAAAAATGTTCACTATGTCTCATTAAATAGGACTTGATTTATGAAGTCTCTAGAAATTTGAATCATCAAATTGGGACATGAAATGAATTAACTATGGATTTTAGAAGCTCACTGGAAAAGAAAAAGAAGAAGATTTGGGTTATACCTAAACTGTGCACAGTGCGTAGTTTAGCACCGCATCGCACTGGGCCGGCCCAGCGGCTCGGCTGCGCGTGCAGAGGAGGTGACGTCGAAGGCGGCTTCGTGGTGGGGAGCCTTCATGCAGGGGAGGCGGATATAGCCGAAGCCGTTTCCACTTAAATGGTCGGGCCCGCCCGTTGGGTCGCTGACGCGCAGGGCCCAGCGGCAGGCCGTCTTCAACCTCCCGCGCGCGCTCCGGCCGCGGGGAGCAGCGGCTCCCGCCGGCGATTGCCGGGGTTACAGAGCACCCCCGGCGACGTTCTTTCCACCGACGTGACCAACGGAGAGAGACGCTTCCAGCCACGGGTGACACGCATGCCGAGGAGTACCTGGTCAAGGAGAGCGCCGTCCGTGGCGGACGTGGCCGACGGCAATGGCGGGCACGGTGCTCCGTTTCACTGGGAGGAGTAACCGGAGTGCGGGGGAGCTCCGCGGGGGCAGTGGAGATGCAAAGTAACCCATAGGTGGGGAGGAGGGGGCCTGGACGACGAGAATTTATGCGGTGGTCGACGGCTCGGCTCCGGCCATGGACGAGGTTGGAGGGCAGGGGAGGAGGTGCGGATTGGTCCAGGGGATGCACGGGAGAGAGAGAGCAAAGGGGATCCAGAGGGAGGTCAGGGGCGACCTTATATGGCGAGGCCACGACTCACCGTGGACGTAGCGCACGGGTGGCCGCGGCAACAGCTCGGGTAGCCAGAAGGGAGGGAGAGGGGCTGTCTACGGCGTTCATGGGAGTTGAGTAGGGCACCAGTAAGAGAAAGGAGGAGCGGGGCGAGCTCGAGGGGGTCCCTGGCGTGGGCGCATGCATTGGCCGAGCTGGGCGGCGTCTGGCGCGCGCCTGAGGGGTGAGAGAGAGAAGGGAAGGAGGGGGACAGCACGGTGGAGTGTTGCGGACATCGAGGCACCTCGACTGGCGCGACGGGGAGGCTCGAGGTGGTCGAGGGATGCGGTGTCAACGCTCGGGTGCTCTGCCACGCGCTCCAGAGCATGCAAATGGCCGGCATCCGCGGTTTTTGCACGCACCCGCGCGTGCACTTGTGTCCAGTGGCTGCAGGAAGAATAAACAAGGGGGGAGGGGGCCTTGGATGCTCTGGGACCTGGCAGGAGTGAGAGAGAGGTGAGAAAATGGGAGAAATGCAGCTGTCCAGAGAGGGAAAATGGGGTTTCACCCCCCTCAGTCATTGAGCTCTGGTTGGGAGGGAGTTACTGGAGGTAGAGGGTGACTATATGAAGCTCTGGTAAAAAGTTGAGCTCAAGGAGAATAGCATAAGTGGTCAAAACAATGATTTTTGGTAAAATGTCAGAAGGTGTTTGATGCAAGTTTGGGAAAGCAAATGGAGTCCAATTTACATGAGAATTAACAGGATCAAATGTCATATAGGAATGGGTTTGATCACCAAGTTTGAGCTCATTTGGGGAAAGTTGCCAATGTAACTTTGGCAAACCCTAGAAATCAACAGAAATGGATTTTCCAGGATTTAGCCATGCAAATATTTTCTCCTTGATGAACCACTTGGTGTAGTCTCATAATTTGAGGATTTGAACATGTCCACAAAGATTCAGATCAAAAGGAGACACTTGGCAATGTAAAGTTGTTATAATTTGGATCTAGACAGAGAGGGTTTTGGGGCACTTTGATCAAGTTATCTTGATCAAAAACTTGTGCCATTTGGTCTAGATGAATAATCAGACCATTTCAGCATGTGTACCAAGTTTGAGAACATTCGGACATGTTTGGCAATGCAAAGTTATTCAAACTTGGAAAAGGACAGGAATGGTTTTGAGAGGGTTTCATGGGGTTATACTATTCTCCATGACATGAGACATGTCAAGGTCACCAAATAGGGCATTTGTGACATGCTAGAATTTTCTTGGAATTTTTAGAGGATATTTCCTTTGCAAATATTTCAAAATCTTGAAGTATCCAGAAAAGGTTTTTGAGGGATTTGACCAATATTTTGAACATGACCATGTCTTGAAACTCTTATATATGGACAATATATGTCCACTGAGTTTTCCTAAATTTTCACAAATATTTTTAAAGCATTAAAATATTTTTAACCTATTAAAGACCATTTCTGGCCTAAAGAAAAAGCCTTTAAATAAAATAGCAAAATAACTTTTAAAATTATATTTTTGTGGTTCATGGTAGTATTATAACTAATAGGAGTCAAATATGTTTTTGGAAATATTTTTCATACCCCAAATCAAGTACTTGTAGTGCAAACCTCAATTCAGGGGTTTTTGGAAAACTAAATTTAGAGAAAACTTTTTGGCCAAATTATTTTTGTAAGAAAATTCTATAATGTACTATACACATGGAATGATCATTGGTTCAAGAGTCTGGAGCAAGGAGATGAAGTATAGGAGTTGGAGGATTTATTTGATTTTTTTGGAGCACTTGCAAACAGCAGACAAAAATAAATCAAGCAGAGTCCAAAGCACTCAAAAGTTTTTGTCAAACCACTTTTTATCATGATTGTTAGCTTAAGTGTAGTGGCATGAAAATCAGGGTGTGAAAACCAATGTCAGTCGCCTCCTCCCGCCAGTTGACTGGCTCCTGGAGACCAATATCTAGAACATTCTGGTCTTCCTTGAAGCTAGGGCGAACGTCCAAGAGTACGCCAACAATGGTGCAAGACACCGCCGTCACCGTCGGTCAGTGGCCCGACGACACACAGAGCACGCCAGAGGAGCCACTTCCCACCGCAAGAAGCCCCCGCCGCCGCCGCGTAATCTAAATTTTCCTTGAAAAATGTTCGGATTTCTATCTTCAAATCCGAATGTTTGGGATTTCTCATTTCCGTTTATTTAAGTTCGATCGTCGTATGAATGTAAAGTCAAAGTTAGACTGAATGAAATCTATGGTTTGATCGATTGAATGTTCTGCTAGAGCCGTATCAAATTAAATATAAAACGTCATCAAGCGACATGTATTCCTTCTCATCGCAAACATTTCATATTGAATACCACGCCAATTCCAAATGTTATTTTAGGGAAGTCCATTCCAAATACTTGTTGGGTGCGACCAGTCGCCTTGTTCGAGCACTAGGCGATACATCTATTTATCCATGTATTTAGTTATTACGGAGTAGTAGATAAATAGTACTACAACTAGCCTAACTTGTCCGTCACGGTCACTTTTGTTCCTAAACTTGTTACATGTATAATACTACTAGTACGTGAAACTGGTGCCGTAACTTGTGAGTGCGTCTAGATGGTCAACGGCAACACCGCCCGGGCGTTCTTCGTGTTTGCCCATGCGTCTAGTAAGTGAAGGTGAATAGTACATGCTAACGAGCCGATCCCACTAATGTACTAAAATTAATATTAAAACATGTTATCCATTAAAAGGTTGTGGTAACATAAAAATATTATATCAACAAAGGGGAGTACAACAAACATTACTACTATGTTCCCTCTTGATGTGTGGCTTGAAGGCCTTAGTCGCATGTTCGACCCTTGTCCTTTTTCATTTTTAATTTATATATGGGTACAAAATTGTTCCATGACAGGTGCCCCCTCGGTGTGTAGTTTGTAGCACTTTAATTTCTAGGTCAAAATTTGTTCCATCACAGGTGGACTAGTGTGTAGTTTGTAGCTTATTTGTAATAAATAAAGAGAACAATAGAGTTTTTTGCAAAAATACCATGGTGCGACGTGGAAGGTGAGAAAGGGCGTGCGAGAGAGTGGTGACTGAGCCAGAGGGAAATCAATTGGAGGAGGTGTAGGGGTTGCAACGGTGTTTGGAGTAGTTGTGGGCTGAATGCTACAAAAATATAATCTAATCCCACCAGAATAAATTCCTTCACTAATTAGTCCAAGGTTGGAGTCCCCTCACAATGTAAATAGCTCCAACTTTGCAAGGATGGAGAGGTAGCTTCAATGTGTGGAAGATACGGCGTGAGAAAGCAAGGTCAATCAAGACATAGATAGATAGAGAGACAAAGTGAGTGTGGTCCGGCATTCGTTGAAAAGATATATATGCTCTGGAGAGATAGTTTCCGGTTGAGCTTTTGGGAAGGGTGAGGGCTATAAGAGAGAGCTTGAGAGATGATACAATCACATACAGGTAGATATATTTTGTGCGGGGGGGGGGGGGGGGGAGCAAGGTCAATAGATACATAGATAAAGGGAGAGAGATTAGCGAGTGTGGGTCGTCATGCGATCGAAAGAGTGAGACAGGTTGGAGAGGGTGACCTAGATAGACAATATGCGTGACAGAGTATACAATATGAATATGTCGAATTGGGCCCAAACATGGAGATATATCATTTGTGTGTGTGAGAAAAAGCGAGGTCAATCGAGACATACATAGAGACGAGAGAGACAGAGAGAGAGATAGATAGATAGATAGATAGAGAGAGAGAGAGAGAGAGCGTGGGCCGCCATGAGGTCAAAAGAGTGGGGGCGGCTTGGATGGACTGACCTAGATAGACAATCTGCGTGAGAGAGTATAGAGTGTGTCAATCGAGGCCCGAATAGGGAGATATATCATTTGTGTGTGAGGGAAAGCGAGGTTAATCGAGACTTAGATAGAGAGAGAGAGATTGAGAGTGTGTGCCGCCGTGCGGAAGAAAGAGTGAGAAAGTCTTGAGAGAGTGACCTAGATAGACAATGTGCGTGCGTGCGCACGAGAGGGGGGTCTAGATAGGCAATGCATGTATCTAGAGAGAGAGGATGGGAGGGAGAGAGAGATAGAGAGCTCGGCATGGAGTGCAATGGCGGGTGTGTGAGAGAGATACATTTTTTAACAGAGTGGAAAAGGGGGTTGTGTAGTTGAGATAGTTAGAGATCAAAACATGGAGAGAAAGAATGAAGGTGTGTCAGAAACCAATAGCTTTGTAAGGTGGTTAGGAGAGGAAGATTGATCGATACATGAAGTATGTAGCGTGTCTGCCGAGGGGGGGCTAAAAACAACATTTGAATGTAGATAGTACTAGACTTAATATTGACGTTTCAATTTAGTGTACATTGTAAGATTTGAATTGAGGACCATGCATATGGCTGCCGTAATTATTTCGAATTCGTGCCATACTAGGTTTGGAAAAGTTGACATTGACTCGATTGTTGTGGTATTTTGTATGTGTGTGGTCATATTCTTGAATCCATCCAAAGTTTTCTCACTACCATGGTCTTCATCCTATACATATGAATTTGTATTAAAAAAGTGGCGTGGATACTGTGAAATGGGAAATCCATGTTAGAATTGGAGATCGCTATGTGACACACACTCTAACTCAAAGAACTCCTCATTAATTAATTTATAGTATCTCGTTTTGATGGACTTATTATTTGCAAGGAAAACACGGGTATGGTAATACATACATATTCGTTTGCAAATGAAAGAAGATTTGTTTGCATTCTCAAATGTAGGCGCACCGGGCAGACAAAGGTCGTGTCATGGTGGTCGCGTGTGTCGTATGGACGCTGATACATCTCCAACATATCTATAATTTCTGATTGTTCCATGCTGTTATATTATCATTCTTGTATGTTTTACAATTATTTTATAGCAACTTTATATCATTTTTTGGGACTAACCTATTGACATAGTGCTAGTGCCAGTTGCTGTTTTTTGCTTGATTTTTACTTCACAGAATATCAGTACCAAACGGAGTCCAAACACAGCAAAACTGTTTGGAGAATTTTTCTGGACCAAAAGAAACCCGTTGGGGCCAAGGACTACCAGAGGGGGCTTCGAGGGGAGCATTACCCACCTGGGCACGCCCTAGTGGGTTGTGCCCACCTCGGCTGCCTCCCGCAGCGCCTCTTTGCTCTATAAGTACCTCGAAAATCCAAAAACCCTAGGGGAGTCGATGAAACACAATTCCAGCCACCGCTTATTCCAGAAACACCAGATCCAATGTAGACACCATCACGGAGGGGTTCATCATCCTCATTGGTGCTTCTGCGATGATGCGTGAGTAGTTCATTGTAGACCTATGGGTCCGTAGTTAGTAGCTAGATGGCTTCCTCTCTCTCTTGTGATTCTCAATACAATGGTCTCTTGGAGATCTATTTGATGTAACTCTTTTTGCGGTGTGTTTGTTGGGATCTGATGAACTTTGAGTTTATGATCGGATCTTTCTATCCATGAAAGTTATTTGAGTTTCTTTGATCTCTTATATGCATGATTACTTATAGCCTCATATTTCTTCTTCGAATCTTTGGTTTAGTTAGGCCGACTAGATCGAGTTTTCTTGCCATGGGAATAGGTACTTTGTGATGGGTTCGATCGTGTTGTGTTCTTTCCCAGTGACAGAAGGGGCAGCAAGACACGTATTGATCGTTTCTATTAAGGATAACAAGATAGGGTCTGTTCCTACATGAATAGATCTTGTTTACATCATGGCATCGTTCTTATTGCATTACTCCGTTTCTCCATTAACTTAATACACTAGATGCATGCCGGATAGTGGTCGATGTGTGGAGTAATAGTAGTAGATGCAGGCAGGAGTTGGTCTACTAATCTTGGACGTGATGCCTATATAATGATCATTTCCTGGATATCGTCATAATTGTTTGGAGTACTATCAATTGCCCAACAGTTATTTGTTTACCCACCGCATTCTATTTTCTCTAGAGAACCTACTAGTGAAATCTACGGCCCCCGGGTCTATTTTCTGATAATATATTTTCAGATATATATTGCTATTTGCCTTTTTATTTATTTGCATCTTTTATTTTCAGATCTATATTATCAAAAACCCAAAAATACATCGCTAAATTTTATTTGCTTTTATTTTATTTGCATCTACCATCTATCACTTTAGCAATCTTTTACCCGGGAGGGATTGACAACCCCTCTTTGTGTCGGGTTGAGAGTATTTGTTCTTTGTGTGCAGTTACCGTTTACATAGTGTTGCTTGGTTCCTCTACTGGTTCGATAACCTTGGTTTCATAACTGAGGGAAATACCTACCTTCACTATACTGCATCATCCCTTACTCCTTGGGAAAAATACTGACGCAAATACAATACAAGAAAGGATTATCAAAGGGAATTTCTTGCACCGTTGCCGGGGAGGATCAAGTCAATGTAGTTTCCCATCAACGCGCCAATTTCTTGCACCGTTGTCGGGGAGACATCATCAACATCTATCTGGTTCCTAATCACAAATCTCATCTCCTTGCAATTTACATTATTTGCCTTTTGCCTCTCGTTTTCATCTCCCCCACTTCACAAAAATTTGCCGTTCTATTCTCCCTCTTTTTCCCGTTCGCCGTTTTTCTCGTTAGATTTGTTTTTGTGTGCAATTTTGTTTGCCACTTTTGAAGTTATGGATAGTTCTTCCTCTATGCGTGCACCCCCGAGAACGAGGTTCTTAATTTCAAACAAAGCGGAGGGGAGAATCTAAAAGATGCTTGGTATAGAATTTGGAATGCTCATAATAGATCTATTCGTAGGCAATCTACCGTTTTTCTTCTTCGCTGTTTTTATGTGGGCATCACTATTTGGTATAGATTTGTTCTGGATACGATTATCGGTGGGAATTTCTTGATGTGTCCTTCTCTAGATGCTTTTAATGCTATGGGAAATCTAGTGGGTTCACCACCTCTTATGATTAATGAAACAACTTTAACTCTCGAGCATGTTATGGAAGGGCTAGATGCTATTGAAAAGAAAATGCTCACTGAATAAAACATTGAAAAATTAGATAAAGGGATGCGCAAGTTGCTAATAGAATTGGGTCAAAAGCGGGAGATGCTCTTAAAGTACTAAAAGAAAAGGAACCCGCATTTAACGAGAGAATAGAGGAGAGCCCCGCTAGAATTGATAAGTTGGAAGAAATTTTTAGTAATCTAAGCACGACTTTTGCTTGCGCTAAAACTATTGAAAAAACTCCCGTAAAAATTGGCAAGATTACTCAAGTCACTAAAAACAGGGGTGCAACTTCTAGTAATAACAAAGAAGATCTTAAGATGATTAGTATTCACCCCGATTTTGTTGAAGTGATAAAAGACCCTACTTGCAAGAATGAATTATTCAAACTTGTTCCTAGGAGTACTGTTATTGAAAATTTGTATGCTAAACCTTTGAAGAATTCTATGTGTTTGATTGAGGAGTTGGAAACTAAAGATGACTATACTTGAATCTATGGTTTATGCCTAGCTAGGGGCATAAAACGATAGCGCTTGTTGGGAGGCAACCAAATGAATAAAATTTACTTTTGCCTTTTTCTTTCTGTTCTTGAGTGTTTGCACAATTATGCCTCTATTTTAATTGTGCTTTTTATGTTTTAGTTAGTGTTTGTGCGAAGCTAATCCTTTGGGATCATGTTGGGTGATAGTTGATTTGATCTTGTTGAAAAATAGTAAATTTTGTGCTTAGTTAAATAATTTACTAAATCACAGAAACATGCTTGTGCTCTAAATTTTTTACACAAGATATATAGAAATTAACCACGTTGTTCTAATTTTTTTTAGAATTTTTGGATGTATAGAAGTATACGAAGCTTTTAGATTTCTACAGACTGTTCTGTTTTTGACACTCTGTTTTCTTTGTGTTGTGTGCTTATTTAGATTAATCTATGGACTTTATCGGGGGAGGGGGGTATAAGCCATAGCAAAGTTGGAATACAGTAGATATAATGCAAAAATAAAATATCAATGGGTTTGCAACAGTACTTAGAGTGGTGATTTTCTTTGTTATACTAACAGATCTCATGAAGGTTTTGTTAAGTTTTGTGTGATTGAAGTTTTCAAGTTTTGGGTGAGATCGCGATGGATGAAGGAATAAGGAGAAGCAAGAGCCTAAGCTTGGGGATGCCCCATGGCAACCCAAGATAATATTCAAGGATGAACAAGCAACTAAGCTTGGGTATGCCCCGAGTGGCATTCCCTCTTTCTTCTACGACCATCGGTATTTTACTTGGAGCTATATTTTTATTCGTCACGTATCATGGGTTTTGCTTGGAGCGTCTTGTATTATATGAGTCTTTGCTTGATTTTCTTTTTGTTTTGTGTCAAGTATCCTTGCTAAGCACACCTATTTGAGAGAGACAAAATTATGCTATGATTTGTTAGAATTGCTATTTATGCTTCACTTAAATTTTTTGAGCTATGGAATTGCTCTAGTGCTTCACTTATATCTTTTTGAGCACGTCATGCTTTGATAATTTTGAAGAAATGCTCTCATGCTTCACTTAGATCTATTTGAGAGTTAGTATTTTTGAAGAAATTCTCTCATGCTTTACTTATATTATTTTTAGAGATTGTAAATCTTTATGCTCATGTTCTTCACTTAAATTTTTTTGAGCTTGTCAAAAAGCAATTGCAACATATGAAACTAGTCCCAAAGTGATAGATATTCGAGATGGATATAATAAAAACTTTCATGAAGATCATTGGACAAAATAAACTTGATTCTTTGTAATAGTTTTCAGATAAGATGATAGTGATACGTGAGTCATGTTGATGAGTAATTATTCCTTAGTAAGAATATTGGTGTTAAGGTTTGTGATTCCCTATGCAAGAACGGAAGTCAATAGTTATGCAATGAAATTACGTACTACTTGTGGTGCATTATTCGGTGTTAGTTATGCTTAATGCTCGCTTATGTGATATTTTGTTTCTTGGTTGGGTGCTTCTCAATCTTTTTGCTATCCTTCACTTGTACTAAATAGAAATACTACTTGTGCATCCAAAATCCTTAAACCCAGTTTGCCATACGAGACCACCATACCTACCTATATGCGGTATTTCCGTGCCGTTCTAAGCAAATTTGTATGTGCCATCTCTAATTTCCAAAAAAAAATATCCTTTTGTGTGCTCGTATTGCTCATGAAGCGGCAGGGGGTGGCCAATATTTTCCATGCTAGATGTGTTATTCTCAAGATGAGTGTTTATTCACTTGTCATTGCACGGAAGTACGACAAAGGTATTAGGGATGCCCAGTCCCAAAATGAAAAATGAATTTTTTTTATGTTGTCAAATAATAAATTCCTTGGGAAGTGTTGGTTTGGACGGTACCTGTGGATACGGCTAGACGTGAAATGTGAAAGAATGGTGGAAAAAGGAATAAACTTTATTTTTTGTTTGGGAACCGCCTATGATATATTCTGCATGGAAAGTGTTGGGAATTACTCATTCATTTTCATTGACGGGAAAAGTATGCCACCCAAAATGTTTTTATCTCTCTTTTTCGCTTTGAGCTCTGGTACCTCTACAAATCCCTACTTCCCTCTGTGAAGGGCCTTTCTATTTACTTTATGCAATTTTTATTTTTATTGAGTCTACATCTTCTCTTATAAAGCACCAACTAAGGGGCACTATGATTGTACTTGAGCATTGGATGTAGCTAATATGCGAGTGTGTTTCATGAATGGATCAATGATTGAGCATGATGGGCTAGGGATAACTTGCTTTAGTGTTGATATTTTGAAAGACATGGTTGCTTGTTGATATGCTTGAGTATTGAAATCTTCATGTCAAAACTAGACTATTGCTTTGAAGCATATAAAATTCCGTATGTCTACGCTACAAAAGAAAAGAATGTGATGGACATGATAGGCAACATTCCACATCAAAAATTCGGTTTGTATAATTTACCTACTCGAGGAAGAGCAGGAATTAAGCTTGGAGATGCGGGTACGTCTCCAACGTATCTATAATTTTTTATTGTTCCATGCTGTTATATTATCATTCTTGGATGTTTTACAATCATTTTATAGCAACTTTATATCATTTTTTGGGACTAACCTACTGACATAGTGCCAAGTGCCAGTTGCTGTTTTTTGCCTGTTTTTACTTCGCAGAATATCAGTACCAAATGGAGTCCAAACACAGCGAAACTTTTTGGAGAATTTTTCTGGACAAGAAGACACCTGTTGGGCCAAAGAAGTACTAGAGGGGGGCTCCGATGGGAGCACAACCCACCAGGGCGCGCCTGGGGGCCCAGGCGCGCCCTAGTGGATTGTTCCCACCTCGGCTGCCTCCCGCAACGCCTCTTTGCTCTATAAATACCCCGAAAATCCAAAAACCCTAGCGGAGTCGACGAAACACAATTAAAGCCGCCGCATATTCCAGAAACACCAGATCCAATATAGACACCATCACGGAGGGGTTCATCATCCTCATTGGTGCTTCTCCGATGATGCGTGAGTAGTTCATTGTAGACCTACGGGTCCGTGATTAGTAGATAGATGGCTTCCTCTCTCTCTTTTGATTCTCAATACAATGGTCTCCTGAAGATCTATTTGATGTAACTCTTTTTGCGGTGTGTTTGTTGGGATCCATGAATTTTGAGTTTATGATTAGATCTTTTTATCCATGAAAGTTATTTGAGTTTCTTTGATCTCTTATATGCATGATTACTTATAGCCTCGTATTTCTTCTTCAAATCTTTGGTTTAGTTAGGCCGACTAGATCGATTTTTCTTGCCATGGGAAGGGGTACTTTGTGATGGGTTCGATCGTGCGGTGTTCTTTCCCAGTGAAAGAAGGGGCAGCAAGACACGTATTGATCGTTGCTACTAAGGATAACAAGATGGGGTCTATTCCTACATGTATGCTGCTAGATAGTGGTCGATGTGTGGAGTAATAGTAGTAGATGCAGTTAGGAGTGGGTCTACTAATCTTGGACGTGATGTCTATATAATGATCCTTGCCTGGATATCATCATAATTATTTAAAGTTCTATCAATTGCCCAAAAGTAGTTTGTTTACCCACCGTATGCTATTTTCTCGAGAGAAGCCACTAGTGAAATCTACGGCCCCTGGGTCTATTTTCTCATCATATATCTTCAGATCTATATTGCTATTGCCTTTGTATTTATTTGCATATTTTATTTTTAGATCTATATTATCAAACCCCCAAAAATACCTCCCTGAATTTTATTTTCCTTTATTTTATTTGCATCTACCAATCTATCACTTTACCAATCTTTTACGCGGGAGGAATTGACAACACCTCTTTGCGTCGGGTTGCAAGTATTTGTTCTTTGTGTGCAGGTACCGTTTCCATAGTGTTGCTTTGTTCTGCTACTGGTTCGATAACCTTGGTTTCATAACTGAGGGAAATACCTACCTTCGCTGTACTACATCATCCCTTACTCCTTGGGGAAAATACTGACGCAGATACAATACAAGAAAGGATTATCAGACGCTAGCACCCAGCCACCCACCCCCTCCCCCCCCGCCCCCCAAAAAAGAACGACAACAAAAAAGTTTGCGGTTCCACATTTCGGATTGAAATATCTGGCGTCCCCAATTCCAGCCCTGCAAAATCTCGCTTCGCCGCCATCCCCTTCCAGTAGTAGAAAAACTACTTTACGTGAGACACATTAGTCCCGATTTGTAAATGAACCGGCACTAATGGTACCATTAGGCCCGGTTCGAACGGCTATGCATTAGTCCCGGTTCAATTGTGACCATTAGTACGGGTCGGTGGCTCCAACCGGTACTAAAGGGGTCATGGCCTTTAGTACGGGTTAGTGGCTCCAACCGGTACTAAAGAGCCCCCCCCTTTAGTACCGGTTGGAGCCACCAACTGTTACTAAAGGTGGCGCGCTACCACCCGCAGTGCACAACGTTTTGGCCCCACCTCGCTAGTTGAGAGTAGCTCGCACCGGTTTATATGCCCCGCCGCGGCTACCGTGTCGAGCTCCTCTCTAAGCAGGCCTTTGTGGGCCTATTGCAAGTCTTGTGCCCTGTGGGGCCTACTGGGTCGTACGGGCCTGCATCCTGGCCCAACTAGAGGTTGGGTTTCTAGTCGTATACAAGCCGTGTCGGCCCAGTAGGCGGGCTGTTTTTGCTTTATTTAAAAAAAGTCCTTTATTCCCCAGACCACGGCGCGCCTCGTGCCACGTGTTGGGCCTTTGGTCCCGGTTCGTGTTGAACCGGGACTAAAGGGGGGGTGACCTTTAGTCCCCACCCTTTAGTGCCGGTTTCCAGAACTGGTACTAAAGGTCCTTATGAACCGGTACTAAAAGTCCTTTTTCTACTAGTGTTCCATGCCCAGATTGCTCAAATCCCTAATTCGCCGCCAACCCAAGCAAAGTTTGAATCACCCCTCATCTCGTCTCTTTCCCCACCTCTGTGTCGGACAACGACGAAGAAGACGATGGTCGGGCTTCACCACTGCACCGGAGCAACCTCATCTACGCCCTCGTCCACCGCAGCAGGTCTACTAATCTTGGACGTGATGCCTATATAATGATCATTGCCTGGATATCATCATAATAATTTAAAGTTCTATCAATTGCCCAAAAGTAACTTGTTTACCCACCGTATGCTATTTTCTCGAGAGAAGCCACTAGTTAAATCTACGGCCCCTGGGTCTATTTTCTCATCATATATCTTCATATCTATATTGCTATTTGCCTTTGTATTTATTTGCATCTTTTATTTTTAGATCTATATTATCAAACCCCCAAAAATACCTCCCTGAATTTTATTTTCCTTTATTTTATTTGCATCTACCAATCTATCACTTTACCAATCTATTACGCGGGAGGAATTGACAACACCTCTTTGCGTCGGGTTGCAAGTATTTGTTCTTTGTGTGCAGGTACTGTTTCCATAGTCTTGCTTGGTTCTGCTACTGGTTTGATAACCTTGGTTTCATAACTGAGGGAAATACCTACCTTCGCTGTACTGCATCATCCCTTACTCCTTGGGGAAAATACTGACGCAGATACAATACAAGAAAGGATTATCAGACGCTAGCACCCAGCCACCCACCCCCTCCCTCCCCCTTGCCCCCCAAAAAAGAACGACAACAAAAAAGTTCACGGTTCCACGTTTCGGATTGAAATATCTGGCGTCCCCAATTCCAGCCCTGCAAAATCTCGCTTCGCCACCATCCCCTTCCAGTAGTAGAAAAACTACTTTATGTGAGACACATTAGTCCTGATTTGTAAATGAACCGGCACTAATGGTACCATTAGTCCCGGTTCGAACGGCTATGCATTAGTCCCGGTTCAGTTGTGACCTTTAGTACGGGTTGGTAGCTCCAATCGGTACTAAAGGTAGTACGGGTTAGTGGCTCCAACCGGTACTAAAGCGCCCCCTTTAGTACCGGTTGGAGCCACCAACTGGTACTAAAGGTGGTGTGCTGCCAACCGCAGTGCACAACGTTTAGTCCCCACCTCGCTAGTTGAGAGGAGCTCGCACTGGTTTATAAGCCCCGCCGCGGCTACCGTGTGGAGCTCCTCTCTAAGCAGGCCTTTGTGGGCCTATTGCAAGTCTTCTGCCCTGTGGGGCCTACTAGGCCGTACGGGCCTGCATCCTGGCCCAACTAGAGGTTGGGTTTCTAGTCGTATACAGGCCGTGTCGGCCCAGTAGGCGGGTTGTTTTTGCTTTATTTAAAAAAAGTCCTTTATTCCCCAGACCACGGCGCGCCTCGTGCCACGTGTTGGGCCTTTGGTCCCGGTTCGTGTTGAACCGGGACTAAAGGGGGGGGGCGACCTTTAGTCCCCACCCTTTAGTGCCGGTTTCCAGAACTGGTACTAAAGGTCCTTATGAACCGGTACTAAAAGTCATTTTTCTACTAGTGTTCCATGCCCAGATTGCTCAAATCCCTAATTCGCCGCCAACCCAAGCAAAGTTTGAATCACCCCTCGTCTCGTCTCTTTCCCCATCTCTGTGTCGGATGACGACGAAGAAGAAGACGGTCGGGCTTCACCACTGCACCGGAGCAACCTCATCTACGCCCTCGTCCATCGCAGCAGGTGGTCCACAGACAATGTTGGCCGCCGCAACCGACATGCCTCACAGACACCGCCTTCCACCGCATCAGCTGTGCTTCACCGGCGCTGTCTCCCACCTCACCGGGGCTACTTCACTGAGCACATCGTCGCACCTCCACCCCGAGGACGTTGGGGCTTCACCACCGGCCTCTCTGACTGCATCGTAGCACTCCGCCGCCGCACAAGATCTGCGTCCGTACGTGGCCGGCCAATGCCAGCGCATCACCCTCAACGGCTCTAAAGTGACCCGCACTCTAGGCGAGCATGCCCAAACGCCGACCCGAACTAGGTATCCACATATCACTCCCATGCACACTGTTCCGACGATGTTTCGATATCCTTTTACTGCTCCCTTAGCTTACACGCCTATGCAACTCTGACTTCAACTCTTATTTCTTCTAGAGATATCATATGAAAAAAGCAAAACCATTTTTTAGCGAAGCATGACGGCTCTACCGGATCTGGTACACATCCTGCACTCCAGTATAAACTTGTAAGTGCCTATCCTCCGCTACAACAGCAAGGTCGATTCCCCTCATTTGATCAACCATTTTCCGTGCCAAAAATGCGGAGGGGGATGCAAGGAGCACAATGCCTGCACATCCAAGCAAGTGGTAACATGGACTTGTACATGGAACATCCCAAGCGTAAGCATAGTTGTAGTGAGCTGTATAACGAGCTAGCGTAAGTCCCTGCATTTCATTTAATTCGTACTGGCATGTGTGTATGATTTGTGTGCAGTTGCGGATCCACGAATTCGAGTTACCAAGGGCAAAATTTTAACTTAAAAAATACGAAGGCACTTGTACTCCGGAAATCAACATAACTTGAGAAATGTGAAGCTACATGCACTTTCAAAACCAGCTAATGATCCAAAGTAGTTCCTGATTATAAAACACTAGATGTAAGCACCGAAAAACACAAAATACAACATGGTGTACAAGGACTACTAACATGGACTATACCTGCATGATATTCGCTCTCTAGCCGAAAATATCCAAGTCTAGTTGCACCTATAACCAGTGCGTAAACTGCATATCATTATATCTATCTTGCGCAAGTATGCCAATAGTTTCAAACAACAGATTAGAAAAGTATTTATGCTAGGTTGTCATGATACGGGGACTTGTATGTTTGCACTGGAAACTTGATTAGACACATGAGGTTCAGTCAGTTCGGTACTGATTGGGGGAGTTATAAAATAAGCAGAAATTGGTTTCATTTTCTTATAGATTCCCTGCATACAAGCAGTTTTACAACACCATCTGGTTAAACTATTTGCCAGAAATTGAACAGTTGAATTATATAATTAGGGATGTGATGTACCAGCTCGTTGCGCATGCTGCTCTTGCAAGCTGGACTGTCTGTTTGCGCAAGCTCGATGCCATGCTTGTGCTGCCGCCGCTGCTTCCCAGGCAGGGTATACCCAGGGTTGGATCTTCATCTTCTTGTCCTTACATTCGCTTGAAGCCCAGCGACCGGTGTCCAATGAGAGTGTGAGGAAGAGCTCTGTTGGTCTGTCCAGTGGCGACTAGGTTAGGAGCGAACTATACTGGAGGCTGGAGCGAACAAACTGGGGATTTCCAATGCTGTCGATCGATATGGGAGGCGCTCGTTTGGGCCGCGAGCATGCTATAGGGCCTCCCTTGCACTTATGTTATTGGCCCAACCAAATTGAAACGTTTTTCTTCATTTTTTACATTGCCTGCTTGTGCGCTGGGACGAACAAAACTAGCCTGGGCCAACCTAGATGACTCAAAACTGGTGCGCACTTTCCAACAACCTGAGGCGACCGCCCATACCAGCCCCTACAGTGGCGCCGCCCCTTTTTGCGTGTATGATTGGGGTAGTGAAATTTTTTCAAATGGTGCTTTTGATTTACCCAGAGAATGGTTGATTTGCTTATTTCTATGAACCGAGTGCGTTAATAATGTGAAGGATGCCAGTCGTTTCATACTATTCGAGATTGTATCAGCGTTCTGGGTTCGGGGTACCCATACTTGCCTACTTGTGGCCCAGCGCGTGGGACCCGTCAACGGCCTGGTACGACCCAGCTGCAAGACCCTCCAAGACAAGACCCTCACGGGATCGGCAGGACAAATGTCATCGCCGAGCCCACCGCTGCGTCATGACGAGAAGCTTTGTAGACGAAGACCACCTTTTGTCAGGATTAGATGTACTTCTTGTCCCCTTTCAAACTGGCCATTCTGGGATCCCTTCCCGGCTAAGTTTTGAGGGAGGACCGAGGCCACTATAAATATAGGTTAGCCACCACCATAGAAGAGGATCGTATCCATTCCACCCTCACCTCTCGAGCCCTCGTGAGGTTGCTCGACTACTGTACTAGTTAAACCCCAAACCTCCTCGCGAGGCCAATCCACCACAAAGCAGGAGTAGGGTTTTACACCGCAAGGTGGCCCGTACCTGGGCAAACTGCTGTGTTCGTCCCCTTCCCCTCTCGCACAAACTCAACGTAACTAGGCCATGGGGTGGCGAGCTCGAGGCTTGAGTCGGTTGAGATCTTTGCACATGCCCCAGAGTTTGAACCTTCTTGGGTCCGCGGATCCCTGAATCTGACATATGGCACGCCAGGTAGGGGTGTGTCAAAGATATATCTCTTCCCCGACCGCACTACGCCCTCGCCTCGCGGTTCCCATGGCGGATGCCGCATCGCCGATTTGGCCGCCCATGGCCTATGGTGACGCTGTTGGTTGCCCGGCCTTCGCCCACAGCCTGCGTCCGGTGCGGTGGCCGGCAAAGTTTAGGCCAGTGCTGCCCCTGCGAAACGAAGGCGCGGCCGATCCCTAGGAGTTCCTCCAGCTGTAAGCACAAGCCATCCGGGCGGCCAGCGGTGACGACAAAGCCATGTCTAACAGGCTCCCTGGCCCTTGCGGAGATGCCACGCTCATGGCTCCGTAGCCTCCCTGAAGCCTCGGTCTTCACCTGGGAGGAGCTCTACGGTCTGTTCATCGCACGTTTCGCGGCCCTAGAACCTCACGTGGTCACTTGTATCCTCGGCGGGTCACAGGCGCCCGCGTCTGGTCGCCATGTCAAGCAGCTCCTTCACCGGGTAGGCACTCCCCAGCCGCTGCAGGAGGCCTTGCGGGTCCGTGCTTTGCCAGAGACCGACATCACCTTCGACTCCAGAGACCACCTCAGGACTACGGCTGCCGCCGGTGCACTCCCTATGCTGTGCACACCCATGATCAGTAATGTGGCGGTCACCTGGACCTCCTCGGCGGCGGCACTAGCCTCAACGTCCTCTCCATAGAGGCCTTCGACATGCTCCAGGTGCCCTACGACCAGCTCGCGCCCACCAAGCCATTCTCGGGGGTGACCAGAGGCTCCGCCAACCCCTTGGGGCAGGTGCGTCTTCCAGTCACCTTCAGCACTCGCGACCACTACCGCACCGAGTTGATTGACTTCGACGTGGCCCGCATCGACCTCCCGTACAATGCCATCCTGGGATATCCGGCCCTCGCCAAGTTCATGGCGGCGGCGCATCCGGGCTACAACGTCATCAAGATGCCCGGTAGCGGCGGCATCATCTCTGTGGCCGGAGACACTAGGGATGCGGTCCGGGTCCTCAAGATCATGTTCAAGGCCGTGGCGGCCTTGCGCCCCAGCACAAGAGACGCCTCGAAGGCCCCAGAAGCCGCGCCCGTAAAGAAGAAGCAGTTGTTCTCCCAAGATCAAGCCAAGACAAAGCAGGTGCCAGTCGATGATGGGGGTTTAGGCCCCACCGTAACCATAGGCACCGGCCTTCCCTCGGAGCAGGAGGAGGAATTGATTGGCTTCCTCTGGGGAAACAAGGACGTGTTTGCATGGGAAGCGTCAGACTTGGTCGGTGTTCCACGGGATGTGATCGAACACCACTTGATGGTGTGCCCCAATGCGCACCCAGTGAAGCAGAAGGCACGGTGGCAAGCCCAAGAGAAGCAAACGTTCATCGTCCAAGAGGTCCGCAAGCTGCAAGGAGCTGGTGTGATTCTGGAAGTGCGGCACCCGGATTGGCTGCCCAACCCGGTTATTGTCCCCAAGAAGGGTGGATCTCGGTGTCAAAACCGGTAGACCTCGGGGTAGGGGTCCCGAGCTGTGGATCTGAGATCGATGGGGAACAGGGGACGATGAACACAGTATTTACCCAGGTTCGGGTCCTCTCGAGGAGGTAATACCCTACAACCTGCTTGATTATATTGGATGTATGGTACAATTACAAAGCAGATCTACCTCGAGATTAGCATGAGCTAAACCCTAACATGATGAGATGGTATATGTAGCTCTTGCCCTAAAGACTACAACCCTTAGTTTATATAGACATAGATAAGGCCGGGTTTACCAAAGATAGATTATAACAAGGAGTAAGGAGATCCTGCCTATCCTTAACTTGGAGGGCACACCACGGCTTCATAGATCTCCTGTTGTTATACAGCTTCACCAGTCCGGCCCATATTCGATGGGTCAACGCCCCAAGTACCCCTTAATCCATAACTCCCTCAGTAGCCCCTGAACTTGGCTTCAATCCCAAGGCTTGTGTCCCGCATCCGCTCTCCCATCAGTATTCAACTTGCGAGGCAAGTTCTCCGGTGTGCTTCGTTCATGTTCAGCGTCAAGTGGTATCCGAAATCCGAAATGTCCATTTTACTTAGCCATGAAGGCCAAAAATCGTTCAGTGTAACCGGTGCCTTCATCTGACAACTTTTTCTCTTTCAATGAAGAGTCGCCTCCGGCCATAACGTCGAGTGGTTAGTATTTATTCAAGTGCGGCTCGAGGCCGACGCCACGTTTGGCACGTCTCATCAAGGTGGAGATCGTGCCCCGCCTTTTAGGGGATATGATCAATGATCTCGATTCCCTGCCCCGCACATAATGTTCCGAGCGTATCGGGAAGTGGAGGAGCCAACGGCGTGAAAAAGGGACTCTTGGCTTATCGACAACCTATAAAGGGGGAGCCACATTAGTCAACCTCCCTCGCCTTCTTCCACCTTCCGCTCACGCAGATCTTCAGAGCTCCAGCGCCCCCCTCTCTCTGCATCCACAACAAATCCCACCCCAACTCCTTCATCCATGGCCGGATCCGGCGCCAACAGGAAGTGGGAGGCCTCCATCGTCACCAATGGCGACATCCTGAAGCTGAAGCAGGCTGGCTATTTGTCTGCCGACATCGCCCATCGGGCCCCTGAGGCAGGCCAGATCATCCCCATGCCCAAGCCAGGTGAAAGGTTGGTATTCCTTCCCCATTTCCTTAGGGGGCTTGCATTACCACTGCACCCATTTGTGATGGGGTTCATGTTCTTTTACGGCCTAGACTTTCATGATCTTGCCCCCAACTCCCTTCTCCACATCTCGTCCTTTATTATCTTCTACGAGGCTCTCCTCCGGGTCCAACCACACTTCTGCCTATGGCTAAAGGTGTTCAACGTCAAGACCAAGGTGGTTAGCGGCGAGCATGCGGACTATGGCGGGGGCATGCTCAGCAAACTGACACGGGTCCCATGGCCAGA
Source organism: Aegilops tauschii subsp. strangulata (assembly GCF_002575655.3). Taxonomy (NCBI): domain Eukaryota; kingdom Viridiplantae; phylum Streptophyta; class Magnoliopsida; order Poales; family Poaceae; genus Aegilops; species Aegilops tauschii. Next base: position 247,580,937 of record NC_053037.3, on the reverse strand, counting down.
GGGAAAGTTTATCGACACCGTCAAGGTGTTGCAAAAGGAATGGTTCTACAACACCGAGCCAAGGGAGACGACTGGGCGGCAGCCCCCGCATTCAAATCCGGATCCACTACCAGGCTGGCCTCATGGATCACCTAGAGCCCGGACTGGGGGTCTGCTGATATTTTGAAGGCGCTGCAGAAGCGCGTCGTCATCGTAATGGGGACCGGCACGAAGCTGGTGAACGTGGTCCAGATCATGTTCCAGCACCGACTCCTCCCCTGTCAGGAGAGGGCTGAGCCAATGTGGGAGTATGACCCCGAAGATCTAGCCACTGTGCAGCTTCTTTTCGGCATGACCCACAAGAAAGTGTGGGTCTGCTATTCAAGCTGCAGAAGGATTGGCCGGTCGAGGGGGAGGACATTGTCCTCGACGCTGTGAACTCTCCGAAGAAGGAGAGCGACATTTATCTTGTCATGAGTTTGAATATTCGCACCATACGATTTGATCCGAACCTCTTTATGTGGATTATGCTGGGTTCGCTTGCCAAGGCCGAAAAGATCAGCAGCCTGGCACCGCTACTAGAAAAGCCCTGATTTGAGCAGCTAGAGAAGCTGTTGGTCGTGGTGCCTTACAAGGCGCCTGACAAGAAGTCTAAGAAAACGAAGGTGCTGGAGGCCAGGGACGGCCTCCGCCGCAAATGTCATCTGGACAGCCAGTCTGGAGACATTGCGGCCCCGTCCGCACAGGAGGGGGACGAGGATGAGGAAGAGGAGGAAAGTGCCTCCTCGCACTCCAAGAAGAGGGCGGCGTCTAGTGACGTCGAGGAGGTTCAACCTCCTCAGGCCCCAAAAAGGCTGTGTTGCCCTAAGCTGCCTCTGCATGACAGCTCGGAGTCCTCCCCTTGGACCAGGCACATATCGCGGCATTTTCAATTGCTTTATTCTTTAGCAGTCCCTGGTAGAACGTAGATTGATTGTTTTTCAGCGGTGCAGCCCTCCGCGTGACCACCCCGCCAAGGAAACCTCGGAGGGGACATCTCCGTCTGCCGAACTAGTGGACAGCGGCTCACTTTCCACACCTCCTCTAATCCCCGAAGATATTGGGGAGGTGCTATCACAAAAGACTCCTGCTCCTCCGAACTCAGGGGAGAAGGTCGATGCCATAATGGACGAGGCCAACACTTCGGTCGTTGATGACCAGGGGGATGGATCCCGCCTGGCTGATGCGGGGAGGGGATCCGGACCATCCAAACCCCTATAGCATCCGACTCCCGAGCCCCCGAGGCCCTCGAGGGGGCCAGTCCCTCCTTCCGGTTGGGAAGGTGTTGAGGGCCTGATGCCCATGCTGAACACCTCCATTCGGGCAGCGACGGGCTGGCCAGACGTGCTGGCAGAGTTGGTGAGCAACTCTGCCGTCATCGACAAGCATCGCACTCTTATGGGTGCGGTTATACATGGTGTTCGGTCCATTCATTCCGGACTGAACAATGATGTTCAAGGCCTACTAATAGGCTTTGAGGTAAGTCAAGTAATGCTATTATCCTGTAAAAGCGGTTGTAGTTTTTAGTTTGGATAGGCCGTGTACATAGCAGCCCCCGGGACGCTGCAAGGACTTCGGAGAAGCTTTGCGGAGGATCAAACTCTATAGACCAGCAAATAATATTGACATCTTTTTTGTAACACAGGCGTCTTCCATGGTTGCGGGTACTAATCTCGCGGTGCTGAAGAAGATGAACCAGAAGCTCGAGCGCTCCAACGAGGAGCTTGACCTTGCCAACAAATGGCTTGACGAGGCGCAAGGTAACCTTTTCATTAATGTGTGTGATCGCTCGTTACCGAGTAATTATACATCGGAATCTGTGCTGATAGTTCAATGTGTGGATTTTGCAGCTGCTGCCGCTGAGGTTGAGGGCTTGAAAGAGGCCCAAAAGAAAGCCAAGACTGAGGCGGCCGCCAAGAAATTTGCCGCTGTCAGATTACGGGTTCCGCAAACCCTTGAGAGGTTTGAACTCTGGGGTGTGTGCGAAGATCTCACTCTCCCCAGTCTGCCGACTCGCTAATCTCACAGCCTAACGCGTCGAGCTCGAAGGAAATGGGTCACAGTAGTTTACCCAGGTTCGGGCGACCTTGCGGTGTAAAACCCTACTCCTACTTTGTGGTGGATTTGCCTCGAGGGGCTGAGGAAGAACTAGTACAGTGGAGAACAACCTCAGGAGGCGTGTTCTTGGACTCAAGTGAGCTGGTGAGGGTGGAATGGATCTAATCTCCCTCCTTGGTGGTGGCTAGGCCCTATTTATAGTGGCCTTGGTCCTCTTCCCGAATGGAGGCGGGAAGGGATCCCACAACGACCAAATTTGAAGGGAGACAACAAGTAAATCTTATGCTGACTAAAGTGGTCTTCGCCTGCAAAAGCCTCTGGTCATGACGCTGCGGTGGGCTCGGCGATGACCTCGGTCCTGCCGTCCTGGCGGTCTTGGTCTTGTTGCACGGGAATGGAAACCTTTGGCTGCTTCCTCGGGCCTCCACGCCTGCTGCTTGCCTCCTTTGCAGCGAAGAGGAAACTGATACTCTGCGCCCACTGGCGCCCGCCTGGCCTTGGTCGTCATGGCTCATGTCATCCGAACCTCGCGAGGTGAGCCTTGCATAGAAATCTCTGCTCCTCAGGAGCCAGCCTGGGGAGGCCGATCCCTTTGGAGGTCTTGATGTCGTCCGCCTCGCGAGGCTTGGCCCCTTGCGAAGGTCTTGGCTTGTTGATGTCGAAACTGGGCCGTACCAGCCTGTTGGTGGAGCCACGCCGCGGGCCGCAGGCAGGCAAGTCTGGGTGCCCCCATATCCAGAACACCGACAGTAGCCCCCGGGCCCAAGGCGCACTCGGACTTGGCTCTAGGCGAAGCCAAAGGGCAAGTGTGAAGCGCCGCGGGCCCTAACCGCCTGCGGCCTTGGTCGATGCGTGGCGATTGATGGGACGTGTGCGTCTCCACTTCCCCACGCTGCCTCGGCAACTGCCCGACTTGACGAATCGATGCTGCATGCAGAGAAGACATCATTGCACGGGATCGTGGAGGCCAGCAGTTAGCCTCCCTCTGACTATAAATGAGGGGAGGGGCAGAGCCCTCCGGCTCATCTCTATCTCCGTCTTCCCGCGGCTCGTTCCTTCTTCTTCGCCACCTTGCCGTAGCATCCATGCCGCCGATCAGGAGATTCTCTGCAGTAGAGAAGGGAAAAGCTCCTCGGGAGGAGCCAGAGCCACTTCCGCCGAAGAAACGGTTTTGCCGTCCCTGAGACACCGGCACGGGGCAGGAGGTGACCCATCCTTGGCACGTACACCCTCCTCCCGGCTTCCCCCTTCCCTTGTATGCTCATGCGCAGGACGGCAATGCCCGCTGCCCAGTGATCCGACGGCAGTGGGCGAGCCAATGCTGAGCGGCCAGCAGGGCCACGAACCCACGCCGAGGGTAGCTCACGTGAGTTCGTGGTGTGGGCAGCGATGGCGCCCGACTCGTGGATCCAGCTCCAAGGTTCTTCTCCGACGAGGTGTTGCCGAGGGTGAGGGAGTCCTGGATTAAGGGGTGCTCGGACAGCCGGACTATATACTTTTGCCGGACTGTTGGACTATGAAGATACAAGATTGAATACTACCTCCCGTGTCTGTAACCGACTCTGTGTAACCCTAGCCCCCTCCGGTGTCTATATAAACCGGAGGATTTAGTCTGTAGGACAACAACAATCATAATCATAGGCTAGCTTCTAGGGTTTAGCCTCTACGATCTCGTGGTAGATCAACTCTTGTAATACTCATATCATCAAGATCAATCAAGCAGGAAGTAGGGTATTACCTCCATCGAGAGGGCCCAAACCTGGGTAAAACATCGTGTCCCCTACCTCTTGTTACCATTAGCCTTAGACGCACAGTTCGGGACCCCCTACCCGAGATCCGCCGGTTTTGACACCGACATTGGTGCTTTCATTGAGAGTTCCACTGTGCCGTCGCGATAAGGCTTGATGGCTCCTTCAATCATCTCTAATGACGCGGTCCAGGGGGAGGTTTTCCTTCCCGGACAGATCTTCGTATTCGGTGGCTTCGTACTGCGGGCCAACTCGCTTGGCCATCTGGAGCAGATCCCTATCTACGCCCCTGGCCATCAGGTCAGGTTTGGAAGCTTGAACTATACTGCCGACATCCGTGGAGACTTGATCTTCGACGGATTCGAGCCCATGTCAGGCACGCCAAACAGTCACGACGAGCATGACTTAGATCTGCCATCGGACAGTATTCGGGAGATCGCACCTGCAGCGGCCCTGGGAATCAGTCCGGAGCAGCTCGCGCCTTTCGAGGACGGGTGGATGGACCACGCCACGGAGGCCGCACACTCATCGGCGTTGGAGCCGAACACTGATCCCACCTCCTGTGAGGGTGGTGTCATCGGACCCTCGGACTCGTCTCCGGTTACAGGACCCGAACCGCATACGTCCGTGCCTATCGAATCTGATTGGGCACCGGTCATGGAGTTCACCGCCGCGGATATTTTTTAGCACTCGCCCTTGAGTGATGTCTAAATTCATTAAGATCTCTTTTCTTATCGGGAGATTCCTGCCCGAACTATGTCCGGCTCGAGTGGGAAGCGGACGACGGAGAAATTCGTTCCCCACCCACCACCCACTTAATAGCCACTATCGACGACTTAACCGACACGCTCGATTTCGACTCCGAAGACGTCGACGGCATTTACGGCGATGCAGGAGAAGAACAGGAACCACCGCCCACTGGGCGCTGGACTGCTACCTCATCATATGAGATATATATATGGTGGACACACCAAAAGAAGGCGATGGTGATGATGCCACGAAGGATAATCCCCTCGATAAGCAACCAAAGCGACGCCGTAGGCGCCGCCCTAAATCCTGCCACAGCAAAAACAGCGACAACAGCGCAAGAAAGAATAATACCCCGGTCGACTCCAAAGGAAACGACGACCCCATGGACCCGGCGATGGAGCAGGATGAGCCAGGGGACGAACATAGTCCGGAGCCGACGTCAGATGACGCCGATCCCGAGGATAAAATTCATCAACCTGTCTCCGGAGAGGAGAACAGTCCGGACGATGATGCACTCATCATCCCAGAACACTTGGAACAAGAGAACCGCAAGGAGCCTAAAGAAGCAGAAGCAAAGGCTTAAGGCCGCGGAGGACACGCTCAACCGTAGATGGAACAAAGTGCTTGACACTGAAGAGAAATACGGCGAAGATCACCACACAAAGAGCTATCGAAAGCGCAAGCTGCTGCCCGAATTCGACGACGAGGCCATAGAGCCCATTCAGCCGAAAACAACCGATCAGCCGGACCGACCACCCCGTGGCCGCGATAGGACGGCTAATGATGCCGCACACAAGACATCACATGATTTACGTGAGCTCCTGGACAAAAAATCCAGTATGGCCAGGTCCATCTATGGATCTAGGAAGCGCGCTCCGGCACAGGATCAGAGCTACCAAAACGATCATATCGATCGAATACAAGCTAGGAATCAACAACCGTCGACAGCATGCCATGACACGTCCAAATACAGGGGTGCTGCACACCCCTTGTGCTTCACCGATGAGGTGCTGGACCATGAATTTCCGGAAGGATTTAAACCCGTGAATATAGAGGCATACGACGGAATGACAGACCCTGGGGTCTGGATTGAGGACTTTATCCTTCACATCCACATGGCTCGCGGAGACGATCTCCACACCATTAAATACCTGCCCCTCAAGTTGAAAGGACCAGCTAGGCACTAGTTGAAAAGCCCTCCTGAAAACTCAATTGGAAGTTGGGAAGAACTTGAGGATGCTTTTAGGGCCAATTTTCAAGGGACATATGTCCGACCTCCGGATGCAGACGACTTAAGTCACATCATTCAGCAGCCCGGAGAGTCAGCCCGAAAACTTTGGAACAGATTTCTTACTTAGAAGAATCAAATCGTCGACTGCCCAGACGCCGAAGCCTCAGCGGCCTTCAAGCACAGTGTCCGGGATGAATGGCTCGCCAGACACCTTGGCCAGGAAAAGCCGAGGACAATGGCAGCCTTAACAAGCCTCATGACCCGCTTTTGCGCAGGCGAGGACAGCTGGCTGGCCCGTAGCGGCACCAGCGACCCTGGCACATCCGAAGTCAGAGATGGCAACGGGAAGCCACGACGCAATAAAAACAAGCGTCGAAACAATGGAGACAACCCAGATAACACGACAGTCAACGCCGGATTCAAGGGCTCTCGACCCGGTCAACGGAAGAAGCCATTTAAAGGCAGCAGAGATGGACCGTCCAGCCTAAATAAGATTCTAGATAAATTATGTCAGATTCATGGCACCCCCGAAAAACCTGCAAATCACACCCACAGAGAGTGCTGGGTTTTCAAGCAGGCCAGCAAGCTAAATGCCGAACACAAGGGGAGGGAAACACCAAGTGAAGACGAGGATGAGCCTCGCCAGCCGAACACTGGGGGACAGAAAAAATTCCCACCAGAAGTCAAAACAGTAAATATGATTTACGCAACTCACATTCCAAAGAAAAGGCACAAACACGCACTCCGAGACGTATATGCTGTGGAGCCCGTCGCCACCAAATTCAATCCCTGGTCGGCCTGCCCTATCACTTTCGATCGCAAGGATCACCCGACTAGTATCCGGCACGGAGGTTCGGCTGCCTTGGTGCTCGACCTAATAATTGCTGGATACCATCTCACTCGAGTCCTTATGGACGACAGTAGTAGTCTTAACCTGATATATCAGGACACTGTCCGCAAAATGGGGATAGACCCGTCAAGAATCAGCCAAAGCAACACTACCTTTAAAGGAGTGATACCAGGCGTCGAGGCCCGCTGCACGGGCTCTCTAGTACTAGAGGTTGTATTCGGCTCTCCCAACAACTTCAGAAGTGAAGAACTAATCTTCGACATCGCTCCATTCGGAAGCGGCTATCACGCACTACTCGGAAGAACGACATTCGCTCGTTTTAATGCAGTACCGCACTACGTCTATCTTAAACTTAAGATGCCCGGTCCACGCGGCATCATCACAGTTAGCGGAAATACAGAGCGTTCCTTACGTGCGGAAGAATATGTGGCGGCTCTAGCAGCCGAACACTGAGCGGCCCCTCCAACCAAAATAAACGGTCGGTCGTCAAGACCACGGACACGGTTAGACGAGTCCGGCTCTCCACCAGATCTAACAGCCCAGATAAACCTGAGCTGGGGATACCCCCATAAGTGGTACTAGGGGCTGCTCGCAAAAAAGAAGCCCATAGTTCGGTTCGACCCTATTAATACAATAACATATTGCATTTTCATGGTTCATTCAGATTAACCAACTCCGCACGAAGTCTTTCACCTGGGTTTCTTCCTTTTCACAGATGATCATCGTGCTACACCCTTCCAGGATACGGCACAACGGAGATAAAGGCGCAGACGTGCAGCAGGGCCCCGCTCAAAGGTTTCTCTTTAGATTAAGCCCCTGCGTAATCCTTTTTTAATGTCTCTTGTTGCTTCTTCCCCTCTAGACACTTAACACAACCGGGGGGATACTGGCGTTGTTGGTATTTTTGTCACACCAGACTAATGCTCATACCTGGAAACTCAGGGCTTATTATCGAGGGCGTTATTCAGCCCAGTATATGTTGTAAAGCCCGAATACCTTAGGGAATGTTCGGCGTCGCGAGTTTGGCCTTATATGCATCAGCTCCAAATCATGTCTTTGGTCAAATGTTGGGTTTGCCCGGCTCCCGTGTTTGGCTACCTTACGTTCCGCTCTATCGGTTAAGGCGGCACCGGGAGAACTACTGCGATTGTGCCCTGGTTCATCCGGATGAGCACCTCAGTAGAGAAAGCCGAAAACGGACTGTCATGATACATCGCGAGACTGGTCAACCACTCGATGACTCAGCGGAATCTTCGCGATTCCTCCGCATTAACGAAGGACCGGTTTCCCGGTCATGTACGTACGCGCACCATATTCGGATGAAGATGGAAGTACCAGGGGCTATATAATAGCCCCACCGTCAAACTCCTATGGCTAAGTGAAAGTGTTAAAGCTATATAGTCCGATTGCCTGGTTCGCCGCGCTACCACCTCCTTAACGGACCAAGACGTTGGATAAAGTGTGACTGTGCGTTTTCTCGAACACCCCCGCATTATATGCGTGGGGGCTGAAGCCGACGACTACAAACTTTCAGATTATATACATACATAAACGGCCGCACAGGAGGCACTATAATACTTTCGGGCAAAAGTATAAACATAGCCTTTATAATCGAAATAGCATTGTTCTTACAATTGAGATACATGTCAATCGAACATGGCACTCTTCGAGCATTGAGCCTCTATTAAACGGGCGCCTTCTAGGACTTCTTCAAAATAGTGCTCGGCCGAGTCCTAGCCTCCCGCCGGACCCCGGGTCGCAATAGTGGTGGTTTCCATCCCTGCCCAGTATGTTTTAACACGGGCAAGAGCCATCCACGCACCCTCGATGCACGCCGACCAATTCACAGCATTGATATGCGACACAGCACCAAGGAATTGTTGCACTAATCCAAAATAAATGTCCGGCCTTGGTCCCCATGGCCAAAGATGATCCACGACAGACCTCATAGCAAGCCCGGACAACCTGTGGAGCTCGGCCCATGCGGCCATCTTTTCGTTCAACGGCAGCGGACGCGTCGGAGCACTGAACTGCGACCAGAACCTTTCTACTTTATGGTCTTTCCGATCTTTGTAAAACTCGGTCGCATCAGCAGCACTCTTCGCCAGGTCCGCATACGCATCCGCAGCGCTCCACAACTGATCCAGAGGGGCATACTTCGGATCTCCAAACTTCATCCGCAACAAATAGGGCTTCCCGGCCGTGATATTTCCGGCTTCACGAAGCTCCTCCCTTATCCCTCTCATTTCAGAGCGGGTTTCCTTGGCTGCCTCCAGGGCCTTCTTCAGGCCAGCCGCTTTTGCTTGGTTTTCCTTCTCAAGGAGCTCATGGCGGTCGGCGGCATCTTTCAGCTCAGCAGCCATCTGGGCTATCTTTTTTTCGCTCCGGCGATGAGCAACCTGTTCGGCTTTTAACTCTTCGACCGCCTTCAGAGCGGCCGCATCACTTATTCGGGCTTGCTCCTTGGCTCGGTCAAGCTCGGCCCGAAGGGTCTCTACGGCAGCAGCTCCATCTGCATTCACATCATATTATAGATACTAGCATCATGCTCCTCTTAAAGCATTTGCTGGCAAGTTGAACATACATACCCTGGGCCTCGTCAAGACGCTTGTTAACAAGCGCGATGTCGGCATCGGCCACGTCAAGCTGTTGCTTCAGTTCGGCAAAATCAGCAGTCCGGTCAGCCGCCGGAGCCTCAGCCACCTGCACATAAAGCAGCGCGATTATTACCAGAGATTATGATCCTCTGTTTGCCACCTTTGGATGGCAACCAGAGTCTCAGGGGCTACTATCTATACAGAGCACACTTAGCAGGTGCAGTACCGACAAAAATACACATATTATTTTTTGCGTACCTCAAAGCCTCTCAGCAGACTCGTAAAAGCTTCATTCAAACCGCTTTTGGCGGATGAAATCCTCTCAACCACCGTACCCATTATGGCACGATGTGTCTCTGAGATAGCCGCTCGCTCCAGAAGGCTCATCAGTGTGTCCGGCTGTGTGCCGCACAATCCCGGACTCTTTCTGAAGCTCTCCTTGGGAGCCGAATATTCCGGACTTCGGGCAACCGAAGTGTCAACTTCTGGCCTTGGCAAATCAGGAGAAATCCTCCGAGACGACACCTCGGGGTCGTCCGCCCCATGTGGCGGGAAGGCAGGGGGAGGCGTTTCGCTCTCCATCCTCTCTGGAAGAAGATCTCTCGAAGACGAACTCTGTGGAGAAGGGCTGCGAGCCGGATTGCAACAAATATATCTCGGTTATTATTCTCAAACACAAAACAGGATATATTTACCAAAGTACTCTTTTTACTTACGGCTCGGTGGAGGGCTGGCCCCCTTGCGGCGCTGCGCAGTAAGGATGCCCTCTGGGGCAGGGCCCCTTGGCGAGGGTTTCTTCCCTCGTTTGGAAGCCTCTGTTTCCAAGTCTTCATAGGCGGCCCTTTTCTTACCTCGAGGAGAGGGGATTTTAGGTTCACCTCCCCGATTATCCTCCTTCTTGGAGGCACTTACTCCCCCAATTTGGATGTGTAAAGTATGAGGCCCACCTGTGGCTTCTCTATTCCTCCCCTCGTCTTCTCCTGATGGCACCTGATACGGCGCGCGCTCAAGCATCCTGGTCAATAAAGGATCCGGCGAGCCTTCGGGAAGAGGGGCCGAACACCTAATCCTCTCTGCCTTCCTTATCCTGTCCTGGCAGAGAACAATTTTCAGAATGATGTTATGATGAACATAAAGGACGGTGTGTTCGGTAGAGGAATCACTTACTTGGGTATCCGGACGGTTGCAGTTGAGTCCCACGTCCTCGGTGGTATCCGGACACTTTATTCGTGGTCTGAAAAACGACCCATACATCTCTTTGAGCGTCATGCCGAAGAATTGTTGAATGGTTCGCGGTCCTTCCGGGTTGAACTCCCACATGCGGAGAGGTCGACGTTGGCAGGGCAGGACCCGACGAACCAGTATTACTTGCATTATCTTGACAAGACTGACATCCCTCTTAAGAAGGTCTCGGATGCAGCTTTGAAGTGTCAGCACGTCATTAACTGGCCCCACGTCCAGCCCCTTGTTGACCCATGACGCCAGTTGCGGCGGAGGGCCCGAGCGGAACGCCGGAGCGGCCACCCGCTTTGTACCTCGGGGAGCTGTGATGTAAAACCACTCCAGTTGCCATAAGTCAGAAGTTTCTGTGAAGGAACCCTTTGGCCATGGGGCATTGGCTCCTTTGCTTATTATAGCGCCTCCGCACTCCGCGTGATGCCCGTCGATCACCTTCGGCCTCACATTGAAGGTCTTGAGCCATAGGCCGAAGTGGGGGGTGATGCAGAGGAAGGCTTCACACAGGACGATAAACGACGAGATGTGTAGGATGGAATCTGGAGCTAGATCGTGGAAATCTAGCCCGTAATAGAACATGAGCCCTCTCACAAAGGGATCAAGACTAAAACCTAGCCCTCGGAGGAAGTGGGAAATAAATAAGACACTCTCGTTGGGTTCGGGAGTGGGGATGACCTGCCCTTGGGCAGGCAGCCTATGCGGGATTTCAGCGGTGAGATACCTGGCCTCCCTAAGCTTCTTGACGTCCTCCTCTGTGACAGAGGAGGCCATCCACCGGCCTTGAAGGTTGGATCCGGACATGATTGAAGATCCGAAGTGCTTAGCTTGAGCTTTGGGTTTTCGAACTCGAGGTGCGGGAGGTGATGAGGACATGACTACCTTGGATACGACCAAAAATATTGCATACATGCATATTTGTCAGGTGATTTCTAGTGCAAACTATTCAATAATCTATTTATGTTATCCAGAACAAAAATACTTCACACACTTTTGTGTTTTGTCTAATTGCAGGTGTATGGGACATTTGTACAATCCACATATGAAGATAAGGCAAAAGGAGAAGTTTAGGTTCTGTTCAAAAAGTCCTCTCCACGTCACTTTTGGGCCAAGAGAAGATAGAGTCCAAGTCTCTCACGTTCTGGATTCAGATTCGGACTGCACAGACATACCTGACTCAAAACGCCAACAACTTTTTCATACGGACTCCGAATTGGGTGATTCTTTTTTTGTTGGAAACTAGATTTCGTGCTCTTTCCAACCCAATTGGATTCACCTTTAAATTCGTCCGGAGCATTGAGTTATGGTCGAAACAATCTGACGTTGCACCAGAATCTGAGTCAAACTACAAGTCCAAAGGTGTTGCATCACCTCCACTTGGGCCCATGAGCCTTGTACGACCTAGGGTTGGTTTTAGGCTGCCTTGGGACGTCCTCCCACCTCCTTGGCCGCCACCACTTGCTCCTATATAAGTAGATCCATCTAGTAGCTTTTTCCTTGGGATTTGTTTAGTTAAAAGTTAGCCATTGCAACTTCGTGTACTTCGTTTGTGTCCAACGACCAGACCAAGACCGCTTACGGATCCCCACCACTATCAATACTTCATATATATTCGCAATATTCAGATTGCATTATCATATTCTTGCTCGTTCTTCGATTGCTTGCAGGAATAGACCTTCGTGGTCAGGCTGATCGTGCTTCCGGCATCGTCAGTAACCTCAGGAGATTGGTTTAGCGATTGATAAGGCGCAACGTCGTGCACGTTTGTAGTCGGATCGTCAAAGTCGTCTCCACCAAATCGATAGTTATCATCTCATCGAAAGATCGGGACACCCTCGCCTCTATCAAGTGGTATCAGTTTTCAGGTTGCTCGGTGAGAATTTCCAGTTTCCCCTAGATTAGATTTATTTTCTTACCTATTGTCCAAGAAAAAGCCACAAAAAAGTTAGATCTATTCATCCTTTTGTCCAAGCCAGTCTAAGCCTTTGCAATTTTCTATTCATTGTTTGCATTATTGAATTATCGGTTGCATCGTCGTGTCGAGTTGCTGGTCTTAGTGTCTAGTTCCTTTAGAGTTTCGAGTTCTGTTCACATTAGTCATGTCGCCGCTGCATCGTTATCCCTTCTGCTGTCCACCACACCATCCATCAAATTCCACCATGTGCTACTCATAGTTCATTGTCACAATCATAGTTGAGGTCGTTCACATCTTCGCTTGATCCAATCTGCATCTTATCTAGTTTGTCTTGGAAAGAGGGAGAGAAAAAAAAGATAGAGAAAAAAAAGAGAGAAAAAAAAAAGAAAAAGAAGTCAGAAAAAAAGAGAAAGAAAAAAAGTGTGAGGAAAAAAAAGAGAGAAGAAAAAAAACAAAATTCGGATCTATCTAGACTCAATCTCGTAGTTGAATTCGGATTGGAATCTGTTTTGTGCACTGTTTAGTAAAACAGGCATACCTTCCTCATACGAAGTCCGTTTTGACTCCGCGAGTACTCAAATGAAAGCTAGCGACGAGCCGCATCTAAATAGTTGCAGAGACAGTTCAATATTTGACACCTCAAAATCGTCTTCTAAATAGGTCTTTTTGCCCTCCGAAGTTCGCGGACACAGCTTATTCCAGTTTTTCAAGCCAGTTTCAGAATTCTTTCACTCCTCATATCAACTCGGAATTGAGTGATTCTTTTTGCATTGGAAAGCTTGAGTTAGTAGCATTCTTTGAAAAAAATTATCAGAAAATTGGCACAAACTTTTCAAGAGGAAAGTTGGAGAGAGTTGTTGTATATCCTGCTTGGCAGTTGTTTTTCATCATTATCTTTACTGCCGTTGTGATCTTCACTTATATCTTGCTGTCCAGAGCTACTTAGTATCCTTCATTGATGCTAGTTGTGCTACGCCGTGACCTCATTAGTGTTCTAGGCTCGCGTCTCTAGTCCGGTCTAGCCTAGGACCAGCACAGTACCGTCGTTGAGCGTTTATTCAACATTGCATCTCTGAATTGATTATTGCTAATATTTTGCTACCATATATAGCCAACCCAGCTCCACATATTTCTACACCGTGTATACGTACGTTCCCCTGGCAATCGCTTTACTCAATCTTTGGAGTTATTTGACACCGCTGGTTGCCTGTCACCACCTGCTGCTTGGTAAGAACTTGTAAGATATTGATATTTGCTTTACTGTGAGCGCTTTACCACCACATCCTAGTAGTTCATAGGAACATTATTCTTGAATTTTGTTTCTTGTTTCTACTAATCATGACAGGATCTAGAGTCAATTCATGGGGTTTGTCGATCGTGGGAGATGTGCCATCACCTATGCAAATACCACAACCGTCACGAGAGGTGCACAAACATCCAAATGCACATGATCAGGTTAATGTTTCTATACCACCATTTAATGGCCGTTTTAAACCTGCTTTATATATTGAATGGGAGTTTGACCTAAATAATATATTTGCTTCCAATAATTTTGATGTACGTAAAAAAGTTAAGGTTGCGGTTGGTTCTTTCACTGGTTATGCTGTAGTTTGGTGGAGTGAATATTGTCGGTTACACCCTAATGATATACCTACTACTTGGGATGATTTGAAACTTGCCATGCGACATACATTCGTTCCCGCTTATTATACTCGTGACATGATTACAAAGTTGCAACATTTAAAACAAGGTAGTGACACCGTAACGAAATATTATGATACTTTACAAACTACCTTGCTGCATTCCTCTTTAGAAGAAAGTGAAGAAGATTTTATGGATAGATTTTGGGGAGGATTAAATCGTGACATTCAGGAGATACTAATACATGAAGAGTGTTATCCTATGGACCATTTGTTTCATCTTGCTTGCAAAGCGGAACAGGAAATAAAACGACGTGCTGCGCACAAGGAGAACAAGCGCGAGATGCACATTCCAAGAGTTGATACGGTTGTCCCTTCAACTACTAAGCATACTATGACAACCACATCCGTTGTTGTGAGGACTACATCACCTCCACCATGTGACACATCATCACCGAGAGTGCCTACCTCATCTGAGTTGATCATAAGAGGTAATGACAAAGGTACTAATCTTCCACTTCCACATGAGTATGATGAATGTCTTGTCAATTTAAGTGCACCATGCGGTGAGCTACCCACTACTTTGATCACACCAGCTACCTTAGAGGACTATGTTGATGATTTGACTTTGCCATGTGATCAAACAATTTTGAGTGAGCCCATTGAATTAACTATCGATGCAAAAGAATCAAGTGAATCAGGGAATAAATCAGATTTGGATCAAATATGTTTGAAAATAATTGTGCCAATGTTTAATCATTTTGATATGACCTCTAATCTTGGTGATGGTTCATCAATGTTGGGATGGTTTAATGATGAATATTGTCAATCTTTTCATATGAATAAGAGCTTCACTTATATGTGCAAACTGAGTTGCAATACTTTCATGCCTTCTACTTCTTGTGATAATATTTTGGCTTTATATTTTATTAACTATGAAAGTTACTCATGTATACATGTGTCATATGTGCAAAATCCACGGGAAGTAAAAATGGATGACATATACATATACAACATGTACACCTTGTCTCTTTTGTTAGCCACATTTCAGATTAAGCAACGCCGAGGACGGCTTTGTTTTCAAGAAGGGGAGGATGATGAGGACATGACTACCTTGGATACGACCAAAAATATTGCATACATGCATATTTGTCAGGTGATTTCTAGTGCAAACTATTCAATAATCTATTTATGTTATCCAGAACAAAAATACTTCACACACTTTTGTGTTTTGTCTAATTGCAGGTGTATGGGACATTTGTACAATCCACATATGAAGATAAGGCAAAAGGAGAAGTTTAGGTTCTGTTCAAAAAGTCCTCTCCACGTCACTTTTGGGCCAAGAGAAGATAGAGTCCAAGTCTCTCACGTTCTGGATTCAGATTCGGACTGCACAGACATACCTGACTCAAAACGCCAACAACTTTTTCATACGGACTCCGAATTGGGTGATTCTTTTTTTGTTGGAAACTAGATTTCGTGCTCTTTCCAACCCAATTGGATTCACCTTTAAATTCGTCCGGAGCATTGAGTTATGGTCGAAACAATCTGACGTTGCACCAGAATCTGAGTCAAACTACAAGTCCAAAGGTGTTGCATCACCTCCACTTGGGCCCATGAGCCTTGTACGACCTAGGGTTGGTTTTAGGCTGCCTTGGGACGTCCTCCCACCTCCTTGGCCGCCACCACTTGCTCCTATATAAGTAGATCCATCTAGTAGCTTTTTCCTTGGGATTTGTTTAGATAAAAGTTAGCCATTGCAACTTCGTGTACTTCGTTTGTGTCCAACGACCAGACCAAGACCGCTTACGGATCCCCACCACTATCAATACTTCATATATATTCGCAATATTCAGATTGCATTATCATATTCTTGCTCGTTCTTCGATTGCTTGCAGGAATAGACCTTCGTGGTCAGGCTGATCGTGCTTCCGGCATCGTCAGTAACCTCAGGAGATTGGTTTAGCGATTGATAAGGCGCAACGTCGTGCACGTTTGTAGTCGGATCGTCAAAGTCGTCTCCACCAAATCGATAGTTATCATCTCATCGAAAGATCGGGACACCCTCGCCTCTATCAGGAGGGGAAGGATCAAGCGTGGGAAGAAAAGGACAGGCCTTGGCCCCCTTATAAAGAGGACGAATATCAAGCGTCCCCCGCGTGACCGTTTGGGACTTGCCTAAAATCGAGGAGTCATATTAAAACGCGGTTGGGTTACCCACACCTGTATTAATAAGAATCCCGTGATAAGGGGAACACGATCTCTGCTTCGACAAGACGTGCCAATAAAACCGCCTCGTAGTACGTGTAGTGGCTGGTTGCGAAAAACGGTTCGAATAAATGACCGGACCGTGGCGTGATGTCATGCTACAAAAAGCTATCAGCAGATTAGATTTGTGGAATATTGTACTTGTTGGAAATATGCCCTAGAGGCAATAATAAATGGTTATTATTATATTTCTTTGTTCATGGTAATTGTCTATTATTCATGCTATAATTGTATTGTCCGGAAATCGTAATACATGTGTGAATACATAGACCACAACGTGTCCCTAGTAAGCCTCTAGTTGACTAGCTCGTTGATCAACAGATAGTCATGGTTTCCTGACTATGGACACTGGATGTCATTGATAACGGGATCACATCATTAGGAGAATGATGTGATGGGCAAGACCCAATCCTAAGCATAGCATAAAAGATCGTGTAGTTTCGTTTGCTAGAGCTTTTCCAATGTCAAGTATCTTTTCCTTAGACCATGAGATCATGCAACTCCCGGATACCGTAGGAGTGCTTTGGGTGTGCCAAACGTCACAATGTAACTGGGTGACTATAAAGGTGCATTACGGGTATCTCCGAAAGTGTCTGTTGGGTTGGCACGGATCGAGACTGGGATTTGTCACTCCGTGTGACGGAGAGGTATCTCTGGGCCCACTCGGTAATGCATCATCATAATGAGCTCAATGTGACTAAGGCGTTAGTCACGGGATCATGCATTGCGGTACGAGTAAAGAGACTTGCCGGTAACGAGATTGAACGAGGTATTGGGATACCGACGATCGAATCTCGGGCAAGTAACATACCGATTGACAAAGGGAATTGTATACGGGATTGATTGAATCCTCGACACCGTGGTTCATCCGATGAGATCATCGTGGAACATGTGGGAGCCAACATGGGTATCCAGATCCCGCTGTTGGTTATTGACCGGAGAGGCGTCTCGGTCATGTCTGCATGTCTCCCGAACCCGTAGGGTCTACACACTTAAGGTTCGGTGACGCTAGGGTTGTAGAGATATATGTATGCGGAAACCCGAAAGTTGTTCGGAGTCCCGGATGAGATCCCGGACGTCATGAGAGGTTCCGGAATGGTCCGGAGGTGAAGAATTATATATAGGAAGTCCAGTTTCGGCCACCGGGAAAGTTTCGGGGGTTACCGATATTGTACCGGGACCACCGGAAGGGTCCTGGGGGTCCACCGGGTGGGGCCACCTATCCCGGAGGGCCCCGTGGGCTGAAAGTGGAAGGGAACCAGCCCTTAGTGGGCTGGGGCGCCCCCCTTGGGCCTCCCCCCATGCGCCTAGGGTTGGGAACCCTAGGGGGGGGAGTTCCCCCTTGCCTTGGGGGGCAAGGCAACCCCTTCCCCACTTGTGGCCGCCGCCCCCCCTTGAGATCCCATCTCTTGGGGCCGGCGCCCCCCCAGGGGGCCTATATAAAGGGGGGAGGGAGGGCAGCAACCGACAGCCTTGGGCGCCTCCCTCCTCCCCTGCAACACCTCTCTCTCTCTCTCTCGCAGAAGCTTGGCGAAGCCCTGCCGGAGACCCGCTACATCCACCACCACGCCGTCGTGCTGTTGGATCTCCATCAACCTCTCCTTCCCCCTTGCTGGATCAAGAAGGAGGAGATGTCACTGCACCGTACGTGTGTTGAACGCGGAGGTGCCGTCCGTTCGGCACTCGGTCATCGGTGATTTGGATCACGGCGAGTACGACTCCGTCATCCACGTTCATTGGAACGCTTCCGCTCGCGATCTACAAGGGTATGTAGATGCACTACTTTCCCCTCGTTGCTAGTAGACTCCATAGATGCATCTTGGTGAGCGTAGGAAAATTTTAAATTATGCTACGATTCCCTACAGTGGCATCATGAGCCAGGCCTATGCGTAGTTACTATGCACGAGTAGAACACAAAGCAGTTGTGGGCGTTGAGTTTGCCAATTCTTCTTGCCGCTACTAGTCTTTTCTTGTTTCGGCGGCATTGTAGGATGAAGCAGCCCGGACCGACCTTACACGTACACTTACGTGAGACAGGTTCCACCGACTGACATGCACTAGATGCATAAGGTGGCTAGCGGGTGACTGTCTCTCCTACTTTAGTCGGAACGGATTCGATGAAAAGGGTCCTTATGAAGGGTAAATAGAAATTGGCAAATCACGTTGTGGTCATACGTAGGTAAGAAACGTTCTTGCTAGAAACCTACAAACCACAAAAAACTTGCAACAACAATTAGAGGACGTCTAACTTGTTTTTGCAGCAAGTGCTATGTGATGTGATATGGCCAGAAGATGTGATGAATGATATATGTGATGTATGAGATTAATCATATTCTTGTAATAGGAATCACGACTTGCATGTCGATGAGTATGACAACCGGCAGGAGCCATAGGAGTTGTCTTTATTATTTTGCATGACCTGCGTGTCATTGAATAACGCCATGTAAATTACTTTACTTTGTTGCTAAACGCGTTAGCCATAGAAGTAGAAGTAATCGTTGGCGTGACGACTTCATGAAGACACAATTGTGGAGATCATGATGATGGAGATCATGGTGTCATGCCGGTGACGAAGATGATCATGGTGCCCCGAAGATGGAGATCAAAGGAGCATGATGATATTGGCCATATCATGTCACTATTTGATTGCATGTGATGTTTATCATGTTTTTGCATCTTTTTTGCTTAGAACGACGGTAGCAAGTAGGATGATCCCTTATAATAAATTTCAAGAAAGTGTTCACCCTAACTGTGCACCGTTGCGAAGGTTCGTTGTTTCGAAGCACCACGTGATGATCGGGTGTGATAGATTCTAACGTTCGAATACGACGGGTGTTGACGAGCCTAGCATGTACAGACATGGCCTCGCAACACACGCAATACACTTAGGTTGACTTGACGAGCCTAGCATGTACATACATGGCCTCGGAACACGGAGGACCGAAAGGTCGAGCATGAGTCGTATAGAAGATACGATCAACATGGAGATGTTCACCGATCTTGACTAGTCCGTCTCACGTGATGATCGGACACGGCCTAGTTAAACTCGGATCATGTTTCACTTAGATGACTAGAGGGATGTCTATCTGAGTGGGAGTTCATTAAATAATTTGATTAGATGAACTCAATTATCATGAACTTAGTCTAAAATCTTTACACTATGTCTTGTAGATCAAATGGCCAACGTTGTCCTCAATTTCAACGCGTTCCTAGAGAAAACCAAGCTGAAAGATGATGGCAGCAACTATACGGACTGGGTCCGGAACCTGAGGCTCATCCTTATAGTAGCCAAGAAAGATTATGTCTTAGAAGCACCGCTAGGTGATGCACCAATCCCACAGAACCAAGACGTTATGAACGCTTGGCAATCACGTGCTGATGATTACTCCCTCGTTCAGTGCGGCATGCTTTACAGCTTAGAACCGGGTCTCCAAAAGCGTTTTGAGAAACATGGAGCATATGAGATGTTCGAGGAGCTGAAATTAGTTTTTCAAGCTCATGCCCGGGTCGAGAGATATGATGTCTCCGACAAGTTCTTCAGCTGTAAAATGGAGGAGAACAGTTCTGTTAGTGAGCACATACTCAGAATGTCTGGGTTGCACAACCGCTTGTCACAGCTGGGAGTTAATCTCCCGGATGACGCGGTCATTGGCAGAATCCTCCAGTCGCTTCCACCAAGCTACAAGAGCTTTGTGATGAACTACAATATGCAGGGGATGGAAAAGACCATTCCCGAGGTATATTCAATGCTGAAATCAGCGGAAGGGGAGATCAGAAAAGAACATCAAGTGTTGATGGTGAATAAAACCACTAAGTTCAAGAAGGGCAAGGGTAAGAAGAACTTCAAGAAGGATGGCAAGGGAGTTGCCGCGCCCGGTAAACCAGTTACCGGGAAGAAGTCAAAGAATGGACCCAAGCCCGAGATTGAGTGCTTTTATTGCAAGGGAAGTGGTCACTGGAAGCGGAACTGCCCCAAATATTTAGCGGACAAGAAGAAGGCCGGCAACACCCAAGGTATATGTGATATACAAGTAATTGATGTGTACCTTACCAGTACTCGTAGTAGCTCCTGGGTATTTGATACCGGTGCGGTTGCTCATATTTGTAACTCAAAGCAGGAACTACGGAATAAACGAAGACTGGCAAAGGACGAGGTGACGATGCGCGTCGGGAATGGTTCCAAGGTCGATGTGATCACCGTTGGCACGCTACCTCTGCATCTACCCACGGGATTAGTTTTAAACCTCAATAATTGTTATTTAGTGCTAGCTTTGAGCATGAACATTGTATCTGGATCTCGTTTAATTCGAGATGGCTACTCATTTAAATCTGAGAATAATGGTTGTTCTATTTATTTGAGAGATATGTTTTATGGTCATGCCCCGCTGGTCAATGGTTTATTTTTTGATGGATCTCGAACGTGATGTTACACATGTTCATAGTGTGAATACCAAAAGATGTAAAGTTGATAACGATAGTCCCACATACTTGTGGCACTGCCCCCTTGGTCACATTGGTGTCAAGCGCATGAAGAAGCTCCATGCAGATGGACTTTTGGAGTCTCTTGATTACGAATCATTTGACACGTGCGAACCATGCCTCATGGGTAAGATGACCAAGACTCCGTTCTCCGGAACAATGGAGCGAGCAACCAACCTATTGGAAATCATACATACCGATGTGTGCGGTCCAATGAGTGTTGAGGCTCGCGGAGGATATCGTTATGTTCTCACTCTCACTGATGACTTAAGTAGATATGGGTATGTCTACCTGATGAAACACAAGTCTGAAACCTTTCAAAAGTTCAAGGAATTTCAGAGTGAAGTTGAGAATCAATGTGACAGGAGAATACAATTCCTACGATCAGATCGTGGTGGAGAATATTTAAGTCACGAGTTTGGTGCACACTTAAGGAAATGTGGAATAGTTTCACAACTCACGCCGCCTGGAACACCTCAGAGAAATGGTGTGTCCGAACATCGTAATCGCACTCTATTGGATATGGTGCGATCTATGATGTCTCTTACCGATTTACCGCTCTCATTTTGGGGCTATGCTTTAGAGACTGCCGCATTCACTTTAAATAGGGCTCCGTCGAAATCCGTTGAGACGACACCGTATGAATTATGGTTTGGGAAGAAACCTAAGCTGTCGTTTCTAAAAGTTTGGGGATGCGATGCTTATGTCAAGAAACTTCAACCTGAAAAGCTCGAACCCAAATCGGAAAAATGCGTCTTCATAGGATACCCTAAGGAAACTATTGGGTATACCTTCTACCTCAGATCCGAGGGCAAGATCTTCGTTGCTAAGAACGGGTCCTTTCTAGAGAAGGAGTTTCTCTCGAAAGAATTGAGTGGGAGGAAAGTGGAACTTGATGAGGTGATAGTCACCCCTTCCGAACCGGAAAGTAGCGCAGCGCGGGAAAATGTTCCTGTGGTGCCTACACCGACTGGGGAGGAAGTTAATGATGATGATCATGAAGCTTCAGATCAAGTTACTGAACTTCGTAGGTCCACAAGGACACGTTCCGCACCAGAGTGGTACGGCAACCCTGTCCTGGAAATCATGTTGTTGGACAACGGTGAACCTTCGAACTATGAAGAAGCGATGGCGGGCCCGGATTCCGACAAATGGCTAGAAGCCATGAAATCCGAGATAGGATCCATGTATGAAAACAAAGTATGGACTTTGACTGACTTGCCCGATGATCGGCGAGCCATAGAAAACAAATGGATCTTTAAGAAGAAGACGGACGGGGATGGTAATGTGACCATCTACAAAGCTCGACTTGTCGCTAAGGGTTATCGACAAGTTCAAGGGGTTGACTACGATGAGACTTTCTCACCCGTAGCGAAGCTGAAGTCCGTCCGAATCATGTTAGCAATTGCCGCATACTATGATTATGAGATATGGCAGATGGACGTCAAAACGGCATTCCTTAACGGCTTCCTTAAGGAAGAGTTGTATATGATGCAGCCGGAAGGTTTTGTCGATCCTAAGAATGCTAACAAAGTATGCAAGCTCCAACGCTCAATCTATGGGCTGGTGCAAGCATCTCGGAGTTGGAACATTCGCTTTGATGAGATGATCAAAGCGTTTGGGTTTACACAGACTTATGGAGAAGCCTGTGTTTACAAGAAAGTGAGTGGGAGCTCTGTAGCATTTCTCATATTATATGTGGATGACATACTATTGATGGGAAATGATATAGAATTCTTGGAAAGTATAAAGGCCTATTTGAATAAGTGTTTTTCAATGAAGGACCTTGGAGAAGCTGCTTATATATTAGGCATCAAGATCTATAGGGATAGATCAAGACGCCTCATTGGTCTTTCACAGAGTACATACCTTGACAAGATATTGAAGAAGTTCAATATGGATCAGTCCAAGAAGGGGTTCTTGCCTGTATTGCAAGGTGTGCAGTTGAGCACGGCTCAATGCCCGACCACGGCAGAAGATAGTGAAAAGATGAGTGTCATCCCTTATGCCTCGGCCATAGGGTCTATTATGTATGCCATGCTGTGTACCAGACCTGATGTAAACCTTGCCGTAAGTTTGGTAGGAAGATACCAAAGTAATCCCGGCATGGAACACTGGACAACGGTCAAGAATATCCTGAAGTACCTGAAGAGGACTAAGGATATGTTTCTCGTTTATGGAGGTGACGAAGAGCTCGTCGTAAAGGGTTACGTCGACGCTAGCTTCGACACAGATCTGGATGACTCGAAGTCACAGACCGGATACGTGTATATTTTGAATGGAGGAGCAGTAAGCTGGTGCAGTTGCAAGCAAAGCGTCGTGGCAGGATCTACATGTGAAGCGGAGTACATGGCAGCCTCGGAGGCAGCACAGGAAACAGTCTGGATGAAGGAGTTCATTACCTTCCTAGGGGTGATTCCCAATGCGTCAGGCCCGATGACTCTCTTCTGTGACAACACTGGAGCTATTGCCCTTGCGAAGGAGCCCAGGTTTCACAGGAAGACCAGGCATATCAAGCGTCGCTTCAACTCCATTCGTGAAAGTGTTCAAAATGGAGACATAGATATTTGTAAAGTACATACGGACCTGAATGTAGCAGATCCGTTGACTAAACCTCTCCCTAGGGCAAAACATGATCAACACCAGGACGCAATGGGTGTTCGATTCATCACAATGTAACTAGATTATTGACTCTAGTGCAAGTGGGAGACTGTTGGAAATATGCCCTAGAGGCAATAATAAATGGTTATTATTATATTTCTTTGTTCATGGTAATTGTCTATTATTCATGCTATAATTGTATTGTCCGGAAATCGTAATACATGTGTGAATACATAGACCACAACGTGTCCCTAGTAAGCCTCTAGTTGACTAGCTCGTTGATCAACAGATAGTCATGGTTTCCTGACTATGGACATTGGATGTCATTGATAACGGGATCACATCATTAGGAGAATGATGTGATGGGCAAGACCCAATCCTAAGCATAGCATAAAAGATCGTGTAGTTTCGTTTGCTAGAGCTTTTCCAATGTCAAGTATCTTTTCCTTAGACCATGAGATCGTGCAACTCCCGGATACCGTAGGAGTGCTTTGGGTGTGCCAAACGTCACAACGTAACTGGGTGACTATAAAGGTGCATTACGGGTATCTCCGAAAGTGTCTGTTGGGTTGGCACGGATCGAGACTGGGATTTGTCACTCCGTGTGACGGAGAGGTATCTCTGGGCCCACTCGGTAATGCATCATCATAATGAGCTCAATGTGACTAAGGCGTTAGTCACGGGATCATGCATTGCGGTACGAGTAAAGAGACTTGCCGGTAACGAGATTGAACGAGGTATTGGGATACCGACGATCGAATCTCAGGCAAGTAACATACCGATTGACAAAGGGAATTGTATACGGGATTGATTGAATCCTCGACACCGTGGTTCATCCGATGAGATCATCGTGGAACATGTGGGAGCCAACATGGGTATCCAGATCCCGCTGTTGGTTATTGACCGGAGAGGCGTCTCGGTCATGTCTGCATGTCTCCCGAACCCGTAGGGTCTACACACTTAAGGTTCGGTGACGCTAGGGTTGTAGAGATATATGTATGCGGAAACCTGAAAGTTGTTCGGAGTCCCGGATGAGATCCCGGACGTCACGAGAGGTTCCGGAATGGTCCGGAGGTGAAGAATTATATATAGGAAGTCCAGTTTCGGCCACCGGGAAAGTTTCGGGGGTTACCGATATTGTACCGGGACCACCGGAAGGGTCCCGGGGGTCCACCGGGTGGGGCCACCTATCCCGGAGGGCCCCGTGGGATGAAAGTGGAAGGGAACCAGCCCTTAGTGGGCTGGGGCGCCCCCCTTGGGCCTCCCCCCATGCGCCTAGGGTTGGGAACCCTAGGGGGGAGTTCCCCCTTGCCTTGGGGGGCAAGGCAACCCCTTCCCCACTTGTGGCCGCCGCCCCCCTTGAGATCCCATCTCTTGGGGCCGGCGCCCCCCCAGGGGGCCTATATAAAGGGGGGAGGGAGGGCAGCAACCGACAGCCTTGGGCGCCTCCCTCCTCCCCTGCAACACCTCTCTCTCTCTCTCTCTCGCAGAAGCTAGGCGAAGCCCTGCCGGAGACCCGCTACATCCACCACCACGCCGTCGTGCTGTTGGATCTCCATCAACCTCTCCTTCCCCCTTGCTGGATCAAGAAGGAGGAGACGTCGCTGCACTGTACGTGTGTTGAACGCGGAGGTGCCGTCCGTTCGGCACTCGGTCATCGGTGATTTGGATCACGGCGAGTACAACTCCGTCATCCACGTTCATTGGAACGCTTCCGCTCGCGATCTACAAGGGTATGTAGATGCACTCCTTTCCCCTCGTTGCTAGTAGACTCCATAGATGCATCTTGGTGAGCATAGGAAAATTTTAAATTATGCTACGATTCCCTACAGTACTCTCTACGGTGGTATGTGGGATTTGTTTTGCAGAGCCGGACACGATTCTTGTGTTCAAAATCTTCTATGGAGTATTCGGAGAAGGAACCCGCCTTGCAATGCCAAAGACAATCTGCGCGCCGGACTCATCGTCATTGAAGCCCGGTTCAGGGGCTACTGAGGGAGTCCTGGATTAAGGGGTCCTTGGATAGCTGGACTATATACTTTGGCCGGACTGTTGGACTATGAAGATACAAGATTGAAGACTATGTCCCGTGTCCGGATGGGACTCTCCTTTGCGTGGACGGCAAGCTTGGCAATTCGGATATGTAGATTTCCTTCTCTGTAACCGACTCTGTGTAAACCTAGCCCCCTCCGGTGTCTATATAAACCGGAGGGTTTAGTCCGTAGGACAACAACAATCATAATCATAGGCTAGCTTCTAGGGTTTAGCCTCTACGATCTCGTGGTAGATCAACTCTTGTAATACTCATATCATCAAGATCAATCAAGCAGGAAGTAGGGTATATTACCTCCATCGAGAGGGCCCGAACCTGGGTAAAACATCGTGTCCCCTGCCTCTTGTTACCATTAGCCATAGACGCACAGTTCGGGACCCCCTACCCGAGATCCGCCGGTTTTGACACCGACAGAGGGGGCCACTTGAGCAGTGGCTGCAACACGCCGGGTGCTGCAGCCTGGCCACCGGGGCTGAGGTCAAAGTGGTGCCTCCTGGCGATGTCTTCATGACCTGCCGATGGGGCGATATCGCCCGCGCCTGCCGCGTAGAAGGGGCCCTAGCAATCCACTTCGAGTACGATGGCGCCTCCACTCTGTTCTCCAAGGTCTTCGACAAGGAGGACTGGCGGCTGGAGTGCTGCCCTGGAGGAAGCAGCTCACGGGGCGTGGCCATGAGTGCTGGGCCCGCCTCCGACCCCACCGGCGTCTCCTCCAGCAGAAGCGGTGACTCCTGGGAATCCAGCGACTCTCGTGTGCCAATCGATTCTCCGGAGTCTAGCGACGACATCTATGTGCCGCCGAGCTCCCGCCGCGCTCGGAGTGCAGCAGCGGCATCTGCTCGTCGTCGCCCGTGATGCCCTCTGGCCTTGTCCTCCAGAGTCTTCCTTCTTTTGTTTCCCTGCGCGGAATTATGACCAGCCCCATGGGGGTATGTAAAAATCGTGATGCTTTAAATTCCAACGTTACTCTTCTTATTACTGTGTTGAAGCCGCATATCCCACTCCGGGATGGTTCCCCCTTTCCGTCCCCTAGGTAGCGTAGTGCTCTGCGCCAATGGGACCCAGTCCCCAAGAAGGCTTCAGCCGTCACTGGTATGCCAGGTCGCGATGCCGTGGTCAAGGCCTGGAGGTGAGCGGCCCGAGATCCGGTGAGTGCTCCTGAGGCGCGATCCTCACGAGGTCCCCCTTGACGTGCAAGCAGCTGCCCAAGGAATGGAAAGGGAAGCGACACCGCCCGAGCAAGACTGCGAAAGTCAGGCGATTGGGTCGTGAGATTTATGCCGACATGCGAGCGACTTATCTTTTTAGTGAACTTGTAGCGATTCCCCTGCGTGCTGTCCATTCGTGCCTTAGCGGTGACGCCTTTAGGTAGGGCCCGCTACGTCCATACCCTTTTCCCGCTTGTCTAGGTGCTCTACATCCTCGGGTCCTGGCCCTCGATCAAGACTCAGCCGCCGCTGATATGCCAGGTCGCTATGACGTGGTCAAGGCCAGGAGGTGAGCGCTGGAGAGCCAGTAGGAGCTTCTGACGAGCGATCCTTAGGAGTCCCCCCTTAAACGTGCAAGCGACTCATTTGAGAAGGTGGTGGCCGCCGGGCCCGCCCGTAGCTAGGCTTCTGGTGTACTTGCGTGTTAACCTGCGGAAAAGGATACGGCCCCAAGCGGCACTTGCTTCCTACCCTTGATCTTTCCGCGGGAAGTCAAAGGCACCGAGGACCTGGCGAGGTGGCGTACGCGAGGCGGGTCGCGAGCCAGAGCTCGGTCCCTCAGATTTGTCAGCGTTGCTGGGACAGACCCAAGCACAAGCGACGTGCCAGCATGTGTAGCCCCCGTTGTCGGATGAGCAAAGGATGAGTTAGCAATGCAGAGAGACCGTGAAGCGTATAGGAGTTGAAGCAAGTAGGTGATGACCATAAAGCAACTCATGGGAGACGGTTAGGCAGCTCTGATAAATGCAAGAAGGATACATGCTGCAGGGATGGACCCACGCAGCTTGGGGATAGTGAATGAACTAAGAGATGTCACCTGGCACCGTTGCTGAAGAGGCGTTGGAGTAGCGGAAGACGCGCGCTATAGAAGTCGCCCCTCATGAGCCGCCCTGGCCTTGAACCTCGGGGGGCTTTGGAGGTCCGGGGGCTCGTGAGGATCTGTCGCCATCTCTGCCTGGATCACCTGGCGCTGGGCCTCCTAAGCTTCCAGGATGCCCCACATGTGGCATTGGAATGAAACTGCTATGTTCAACAAACCAAAAGGCATGCAGACATAGCTGTGAGGGGAGCCCTCGCATCGGCCAACCCAGGACGGCCAGAAGAGCTCCTGAGACGCGGCCCTATTGAGCCCTGCGATGTGTGCGTAGACGCGCAGCTCCTCGTCCTCACCTGGGCGAGGAGCCGCGCTTGGTGGTGGGCAGCGATCGCCCCGTATGATCCTTGCCTCCTGAATCTCCTTGACTGCCTTGTTGACGAACTCCTGAGCGTCAGGCGCCCCGCGCCTAGTGCTCTCTCCGCGAAAGCGTGCACCGAAGCATGCCTGCACATGGTGCTCGAGTGCCTCCCTCATGACGCTGGCCAGGTCATAGGCCCTCTAGAGGAGAGCCCCCGAGCCCAGCCTGAGAGGGGCGCCGGGCGCGCCTTCCTATGCGAGAGGAGAAGGCGCCCCGTCCACAGACGCCAGGCTTGAGGTGGCGCCGCCGGACGCCACATCCTCCTGAGATCCCTGGTGGAGCTGCTGCTTCTTCTTCTTGGGAACGGCCTCAGGGGGGTGGATGGCACCCTTGTCGTCAGGGTTCTCAACTGCTGCAGCCTGGTAGGCACGCTCGAGAGAGCACACCGCGTCCTTTTCCTCACAAGCGACTGTGATGACGCTGCAGTTCCCTGGCATCTTGAGGACATTGTAGCCGTGGTGCGTTGCCACGAGAGCTGGGTACCCAAGGATGGCATTGTATAGCAGGCGAATGTCGGCAACGTCGAAGTCGATGAGCTCGGTGCGGTAGTTGTCGCGTCTGCCGAAGGTCACGGGGAGGCGAACCTGCCCGATCAGGTGCGTGGAGCCGTCGGTCACTCCTGAGAAGGTCTTGGTAGGCTAAAGCAGGTGATATGGCACTTGGAGCCTATTGAATGTCTAGACAGAGAGAACATTGAACCCTGCACCGCCGTCGATGAGCATCTTGGTGACGAGTACGTTGCTGATGATGGGCGAGCAAAGCATTGGGAGCGTGCCAGCTGTGGCTGCACACTACAGTTGGTTGGAGGAGCCGAAGGTGATGGCGTACTTGGACCACCTGAGCGGGCGCGTTGCTTCGAGCTTGGGAAGGGCTTCACCTCACGCGCGAATTGCTTGAAGATGCCATGAGAGGCTGGGGCCTGGGAGCCGCCCAAGATGCAGGCGATTGCACAAGGCTCTTGGAAGCCCCCAGCCCCCACGTCCTAGTGGTGGTCTTCGTTTCTTCTTGGCGGCGGAGGCAGCGGAGGAAGACCAGCGTTGCCCTGAGGCCGATCCTCGCGAGGCTGATCCCTCCAGGCGCCCTCGCGAGGCTGACCCTGCCAGCGGTCCTCCCGAGGCTGGTCGCACCACTCCTGACGATGGTCGTGGCCATCCCAGCGTCCACCACCTCGGCCTCCTCCGCGACCATAGCCTTGATCGTTGCGCTCGGGGCAACGACCGAGGCGCCCGTCGTGGATGGCCCTGAGCTCCTGGCAGTTGCTAGTGTTGTGACTGTGCATGTTGTGGAAGACTCGGAACGAGCGGCTGCCCTTCGAGGACACTGGGTGATCGCAGCCGCGCTTCATCTCTGGCTCGGCTGCGAGCACGGCCGGTCCCTTGCGCTTCACGTCCTTGGCCTTGTCCTTCTTTTCTTTGGGGTCTGCGTCGGGAAGCTCGAGGAGGGAGAGGCGTCCCTCTTCAGCCCTCGCGCACTTGGTTGCCATGTTGAACATCTCCAAGGCCGTGCATAGGTCTTCGCGTATGGCGAGCTCCTCCTTCATCGTGACATTGCGAACGCCATCGATGAACGCTGAGATGATGGCTTCGTCCGACACCTTGGGAATCTTGAGGTGAACGTTGTTGAAGTGCTGGATGTACTTCTGCAGGGTCTCTCCTGGTTGCTGCTTGACGTGTCGCAGGTCACCCGTGGCCGGCGGGCAGTCGCGAGTGCCTTGGAAGTTGGCGATGAAACATTCCCTCATCTCGTCCCATGAGGAGATCAATCCCATGGGCAGGTTCAGGAGCTAGGAGCACGCGTCGTCCTTGAGGGCCATGGGGAACCAATTCGCCATGACCTTCTCGTCGCCGCTGGCCGCCTCGATGCTCAGCTCATAGAGCTGCAGGAACTCGGCGGGGTCGGCGGTGTCGTCATAGCGTGGAGGCAGGTCGGGCTTGAACTTCCCCGGCCAGACGATGCTATGCAGCTCCAGAGTGAACGCGCGGCACCCCGCTGTGGTCATGAAAGCCCACCGTGGAGGTGGAGCCTGGTCTTGGCGCTCGCGCACCGCCACCATAGGCGGCGCGCGGTCTTGACGTGGCGCCAGGAGAGCGCGCGCATCTTCTTGTGGCCGCTGGACCACCTGGCAGCTTGCTTCATCATGCGTGGGTGCCTGATGTTGCAGATCATGCCGAGGTGCCACCCACCTTGGCTCGATGATGGCATCTTGCCTTGGAGGCGGAGGAGGAGCCCCGTGCGCTACATCCCCCGCAGCAGGGGGCGATTGAGGCAGCGAGCGAGCTGGTGCAGCAGAATCCCCAGCGGCACTAACGAGCTTGGCGATGCGGTCGAGCCAGTCCTCGTAGAGGTCGTCGATCGGTCAGTAGCGTAGGAGCTCGCGCGCCATGAGCAGAGCGGCCTGTGTGTTCGCCGGGCCACGGCGAGCGTGAGAGGACGAAGCGGCTGAAGTTAGTGACGGAGTGGTGGTGCGCCCGTAACGGCTCACAGACGGATGCAGTGAAGAGGCTTGTTGCTTGTGCCCTACGGGGCCCGTGGCAGCGTTCGTCGCTAGTGAACGGGGTCGGCGAGGGCAGCCGTAGCCCGCCGGCGCTGTCTGAGCAACACGGGCGGCAAGGGCGGCCTAGCGGTCGGCACGAGCTTGGCGCGCATCAGCCATGGAAGCGGTGGAGCAGCGGCGAGTCAACCGACGTAAAGGAAGCTCCAACACACCCCTACTTGGTGCGCCAAATGTCGGATTACGGGTTCCGCAAACCCTTGAGAGGTTTGAAATCTAGGGTGCGTGCAAATATCTCACTCTCCCCAGTCTGCCGACTCGCTAATCTCACAGCCTAACGCGTCGAGCTCGAAGGAAACGGGACACAGCAATTTACCCAGGTTTGGGCCACCTTGCGGTGTAAAACCCTACTCCTGCTTTGTGGTGGATTTGCCTCGAGGGGCTAAGGAAGAACTAGTACAGTGGAGAACAGCCTCAGGAGGCGTGTTCTTGGGCTCAAGTGAGCTAGTGAGCTGGCGAGGGTGGAATGGATCTGATCTCCCTCCTTGGTGGTGGCTAGGTCCTATTTATAGTGGCCTTGGTCCGCTTCCCGAATGGTGGCGGGAAAGGATCCCACAATGGCCAAATTTGAAGGGAGCAAGTACAACTTATCCTGACTAAAGTGGTCTTCGCCTGCAAAAGCCTCTGGTCGTGACGCTGCGGTGGGCTCCGCGATGAACTCCATCCTGCTGTCCTGGTGGTCTTGGTCTTGTAGCACGGGAATGGAAACCTTTGGCTGTTTCCTCGGGACTCTGCGCCTGCTGCTTGACTCCTTTGCACCGAAGAGGAAACTGGTACTCTGTGCCCGCCGGCACCCGCCTGGCCTTGGTCGTCATGGCTCACGTCATCCGAACCTCGCGAGGTGAGCCTTGCATTGAAATCTCTGCTCCTCAGGAGCCAGCCTGGGGAGACCGATCCCTTTGGAGGTCTTGATGTTGTCCGCCTCGCGAGGCTTGGCCACTCGCGAGGGTCTTGGGTTGTCAATGTCGAAACTGGGCCGTACCAGGCCATTGGTGGAGCCATGCCGCGGGCCGCAGGTAGGCAAGTCTTGGTACCCCCGTATCTAGAACGCTGACAGCCGCCAAAAAGGCAGTGGCCGAGCTTGAGGAAGTCAAACTTTCCGGCCAAAAGCATGAGGCTTAGGTGGATGAAGTGCAAGTGGAGCTCAAGAATGCTGCCAAGAAGCTGGAGGCCCTTGAGAGGGAGAAGGGGGAGCAGTCCTCCGTGCTATCCAAGGTGAAGAAAGAGCTCCAAGAGGCGAGGAACAAAGTGCGAGGTGTCTGGGAGGAGCTCCGCCAAGCGGGGCAAATTGCTAATGGTATTAAATACTTACTGTAGAGTGTGTTCGGAGGCAACAGGTTTGCCTTGCTGACGCGAGTCTGGCGCTCCGCATGTGTCTTCTTTGAACCTCCGAGGAATGTGGCGGCCGCAGCGGAGCACTATGCCACTTGCGAGGAGGACTCCCTGCAGTGGCTCTTCTGGTCACAGTTTTCGGCTTCCGAGCATACTCCCCTACCCAGCAACCAAATGAAGCAGCTGATGGAGATGCATCGGATGTCCGAGCTGGCCGTGAAGGACCTATGTGTCAATTTGTGGCCCACTGAGCCGATTCTGGACACCTACTTCGGCCTTGTGCAAAAGCTGCGGGAGGCGCCGCTCCGGATTGCTGCCATGAAGCATGCAACATGCCTTGAGGGGTTGAGGCTTGCGTTCGCAAAGACCATGGTGCATTGGCCGAAGATTAATCCGATGGACATGGCCACTGGTCCTCCGCCCAAGGGAAAGGAGCACCGCCGCCCTGAGCAGTAGTTTGCACAGGTGATGAATGGCGCGCGGGCGATAGAGGGCTAGTGTTAGAAAGATGTAATGCATGAATAACTTGTTTTGAAGTGTTTCTCAATTGGACCCTATGCTTTATGATGCGTCCACCTAACTTATTTTGTCATGTCCTGATTTAATTTTGACTCCTGTGTGGGCGTCTGTTTATTCGGAAAGCTACCAGTCATCGGCTTCGGCCCCAAGGTGAATAACACGAGGGGTGTTTTGTCTCCGCACTGTTACCCTTAGCCAACGTCTTGGTACCCGGAGGCGGTAGTGCATGAGCATGTAACACCCCAAATGTAAAACTTCCATATTTGGCAATATATCCATGTTGATCTCCATCCAATTCTATTTGGGGTTCCATCTTTTGGTCTCACTTTGTTTTGTTTTGTTGTTCTACTCATTTCATTGCCATGCTTACCTTGTCATATTGCATTTGTGCTTCTTGTCATTTCCCTTTTAGCCATCATATGTTTGCATCATGTGCATATCATGTTGTGTTGTGTTTATGTCAATTTCCATTTCCTTGATATGCATGCATGATATGTTGCTGCATATGTTCTATGTGTGATCCATGCATCACCACCTCCATGCATCACCACCTCTCCTTATTTTTCTTTCTTTTAGCAAGTGCCATTTTACCCTCCTCCTTTAATGTTCATCTTTGCCTCAATTTTCAGTCACCATGTAAGTTACCTCACTGCCAAGTTTCACCAATTTTGAAGTTGGTTTGGTTGGGGTAAAAAAAGCTTCAAGTTTGAACCTAATTCAAACCTGCAATATTTTTCTTCCTCTAAAAATGCCCAAACCATTTTTACTATATTGTGCATAATACTAGGGCTCCGAAGATATTTTTATATCTTCCTTAGCCTTCCCAAATCACTCTGGACTTTTCTTGTTTTTCTTCTGTTTGAGAAAAATAGGAAAAGAAAAGATTTTGGCAGCAGAGCAGAGCAGCCAGCAGCGGCACCCCCCTGGGCCTCGGCCTCCCAGGCCGGCCCAGCTAGCACCCCGCGCCAGCAGGCCCAGCGCGCCAAGCAGCCCGCTCGTTCACCCCTCCGGGCTTTTTCTCACCCGCGCGCGCGCACACCCCCGCTAGCCCCTCTCCACGTGGCCATCCCGGCCCCGCTCGTCATCACCTACCCTGTTCCCCGCACCCACCTTTTCCCTCTCCTCTCGCCGTCGCCATGGGGACCGCGAGCACGAGAGCGCGTGAGCTCGCGCCGCTAACCCTAGCCCCTTTTAAGGCCCCAATCCTTGTCCCCTGCCTCTCCTAGGGTTTCCCTCGTCCGCCCCCGCCGTTTCCTGGTAGGTATAGCCACCAGATTGATTGCGCCATCGCCGTCCCGAACGCATCTGGGAGCGCGTCCTCATCGCCGGCATGCTCCCCGTCAACCCCAGCTTCCCAGGACGTGTCCATCTTCCTCCTCGACGTTGTCTACTTCCCCTACGTCCACTACTTCGCCGCGGGACGCCAAGACGCCGTGATCTTCTTCCACTTCTCTCCCGCGGTGCCCGCGAGTGTTCGATCGCCGTCACCGCCTTCTCCGACCTCCTCTTGGGAAACCAAGCACACCACCGTGCTTGTGGTGAGCACGCGTTCCTCCCCATCCTTTTTCCCTCTCCTTAGCGCGCCTTGCAGTAGTTTGCCACGAGCACCCGAACGCGCCACCATCGGGCCTCGCCTCCGGCGAGTGCACGACCTCTTTAACTCTTCTGCGCATGCCCGTCATGATCGCCGCGTCTCATCAGCCGGATCCACGCGATCAGTAGCTCGCTCAAACCTTTCGCCTCGTCGCGTTTGAGCTCGTCGCCGCCGCCTCTGTTCGTCGTCGCCGGCGTCGAGTCCGTCGTCGGCCCGTTCTGCTAGTCACACCCGCGGGTGCGGGATCCTATGGCAGCCTCGTTGCGCCCCGCCGCCGCGCCTTTTGGTCGCCGGAGAGGCTCCGTCGAGCTCTCCGCCGTCTCTGCACCCCGGCGAGCACCTCCCCTGCTTCCCCTGTTTACGCCACCACCTTGTGGGACCCGAGTCGGACCCACAAGTCAGCCTCTCAGGGGCTAGGACCCCACCTGTCATCCCCCTCCACTTTCTCCTTTTTCTTTTGTGTTTATTTTTTCCAGCGACTATTCCATTTCTAGCATATGGAATCTATCTATTTCGGGCAAGTCCATTTCTGGACGTTTCGAAATAAGGAAAATGCCATTTCTGTCATATTCCATTTAGGGCAGGTTTTAACTTATTGCACTTGTGATGATTTTTCTACAGCAACCCCAACATATTATATATGTTTTTGGGGTAGAAAAATCCCACCAATCCAGTGGTGGCATTGGTTTCTGCATTTGAGCAAGTTCATGAACATGCCATTTTACATCATGTTGCTGTTTTGTCTAGTATGTGTATATTCATGGAAATATGCTATGTGGTTGTTTTGCACATGGATAGCTTCATTTTCATGCCTACTACATGCTAGATTTATTTCATGCCATGATATGCTATGTAATGAGTTAATCAAGCTTGTTAACATGCCAACATGAATCTGTTTTGCCATGTCCTGAAATTTCACCAAGTCTGAATCTGTTAACGAAACTTGCTATGTTTACATGGGTGCCATCATATCTTCTGATCCTTTTTGGCTCATGGTCAGTAAGGGACTTTTGTTCTATGCTTTTAGTAGATTCAAGCTATGCCTTGTTTTGCTATGTTAAGTTCCTGTAGCATGTTGATTGCTTGCTCTGAACATTGCTACCTGATGTTGTTTATGCCATGTCCAGTAATTTCACCAAGTCTGTGAACCTGATATCTTTTGCACTGTTGCCATGCTTGTTTGAACCTGTTATGGTGTGATCTAGCCGTAGCTCAGTGTTCATCTTTTGTCAAGCATCTCCTGTAGATTACTGCCATATGCTTTGTTGCTATGTTGGGGTGCTGTAGCATAGTTATTTGATGTATTCTAAGTGCTATCATGCTGTTAATCGCAGAATCGTGTCATTCTTGTTTTGCTTGCCATTTGCAAACCGTGCATCCGTTTCTGGTGATCTTTATATCGATTTCGACCGAAATCGTCTCCTCTTTCCAGTGGCATACTTGGTTTTCCAAGTTGCTGCCTTGTTCATTCTTTTTCTTCCGGAGCACGCATATGCATCGCATACCACATCTCGCATATCATGCATGTTTTGCATCATGTTGCTTGTGCATTTTCCGTGATTGATTGTGGTTCCGTTGCTTGTGTTCTTGCTGTGGGTAGAGCCGGGAGACGAGTTCGTGAACAAGGAACCTGTTGAGTACGCTTACGAGGATCAAGCTTGCGACAACTCTGAGAACCTTGCAGGCAAGATGAACATACCGTCGAAATCACTTCTATCTTTGCTTTGCTAGTTGTTCGCTTTATTGCCATGATGCGCTACCTACCACTTGCTATATATGCCTCCCATATTGCCATGTCAAGCCTCTAACTATCCTTTCCTAGCAAACCGTTGTTTGGCTAAGTTACCGCTTTTGCTCAGCCCTTCTTATAGCGTTGCTAGTTGCAGGTGAAGTTGAAGTTGGTTCCATGTTGGAACATGGATATTTTGGAATATCACAATATCTCTTATTTAATTAATGCATCTATATATTGGTAAAGGATGGAAGGCTCGGCCTTATGCCTGGTGTTTTGTTCCACTCTTGCCGCCCTAGTTTCCGTCATACCGGTATTATGTTCCTTGAGTTTGCGTTCCTTACGCGGTTGGGTGATTTATGGGACCCCCTTGACAGTTCGCCTGGAATAAAACTCCTCTAGCAAGGCCCAACCTTGGTTTTACCATTTGCCACCTAAGCCTTTTTCCCTTGGGTTTTCGCGAGCCCGAGGGTCATCTTTATTTAAACCCCCGGGCCAGTGTTCCTCTGAGTGCTGGTCCAAACTAGAGCCACTTGCAGCGCCACCTTGGGGAAACTCGAGGGCTGGTTTTAGTTGTACGTAGTGTTCATCCGGTGTGCCCTGAGAACGAGATATGTGCAGCTTCTATCCGGATTTGTCGGCACATCAGGCGGCTTTGCTGGTCTTGTTTTACCATTGTCGAAATGTCTTGTAAACTGGGATTCCGAGACTGATCGGGTCTTCCCGGGAGAAGGTTTATCCTTCGTTGACCGTGAGAGCTTTTAATGGACTTGGTTGGGACACCCCTGCAGGGTATTATCTTTCAAAAGCCGTGCCCGCGGTTATGAGGCAGATGGGAATTTGTTAATGTCCGGTTGTAGAGAACTTGTCACTTGACTCAATTAAAACACATCAACCGTGTGTGTAGCCGTGATGGTCTCTTCTCGGCGGAGTCCGGGAAGTGAACACGGTTTGAGTTATGCATGAACGTAAGTAGTTTCAGGATCACTTCTTGATCATTTCTAGCTTCGCGACCGTTGCGTTGCTTCTCTTCCCGCTCTCATTTGCGTATGTTAGCCACCATATATGCTTAGTGCTTGCTGCAGCTCCACCTCATTACACCATCTTTTCCTATAAGCTTAAATAGTCTTGATCTCGCGGGTGTGAGATTGCTGAGTCCTCGTGACTCACAGATTCTACCAAAACAGATGCAGGTGCCGACGATGCCAGTGCAGGTGACGCAACTGAGCTCATGTGGGAGTTCGACGAGGAACGTGGTTGTTACTATGTTTCTTTTCCTGATGATCAGTAGTGGAGCCCAGTTGGGACGATCGGGGATCTAGCATTTGGGGTTATCTTATGTTCATTTGGATTTGACCGTAGTCGGTCTATGTGTGGATTTTGGATGATGTATGAATTAATTTATGTATTGTGTGAAGTGGCGATTGTAAGCCAACTCTCGTTATCCCATTCTTGTTCATTACAAGGGATTGTGTGAAGATGACCCTTCTTGCGACAATACCTACAATGCGGTTATGCCTCTAAGTCGTGCCTCGACATGTGGGAGATATAGCCGCATCGTGGGCGTTACAAGTTGGTAATCAGAGCCATCCCCGACTTAGGAGCCCCCTGCTTGATCGAATCGCTGGCGTTGTTGAGTCTAGAACAAAAATGTTTTGAGTCTTAGGATTATATATATCGGAGAGTAGGATTCTTTTACTCCTTAGTCCCTTCGTCGCTCTGGTGAGGCCTCCTGACGTAGAAGTTTTGACTCTTCTCTCCTCACATTTCACAAAAAAAATTTAGGATCATGCGGGTATCTTGGAATCGTTCCGATGGTTTTGTGACGAGAACATTGTTCTTGGTGCCTCCTGACATTTAGGGGTTGTGGCAGTGTCCCGGGGAGTTGAGCTCCGAGGTGTTGTCGGAATACCTGAGTTTTCGCCGACATCGAAAATCTCTTTTATGCAGTTGTTGGTGAGATCACCTCGACGCCACCCAGTACTGGGGCGGGAGTTCGGGAGTATTGCCATAACTCGAATAACGCATGCTTTTCGAAGGTTGAGGTACATGATTTCCGAAGGTTTCTTGGTTATGTGTTGACGGATGGATACAGCTGGATCTAGGGATTGCTAGTTTGGGTGATATATTTTGTGTCCCCTGTATCCCCAACACCAGATTGCATAACCAGAAAGTTTCGGGAGTTTATAGGTGGGATTCAAGTAGCTCTTAGCATTTCTTCCCGCAGATATTTGGTTTGTGATTGGGTAATCCTTACCACTTATTTGTTCGACTCGTACCTTTTTATTTTATTCATCAATCTCTTATCAAGTGGCTTCTCACCTTAATGGAAGTGTGATGATTTACTATGGAATTCATTTGTTCATCCTCGTTCAAATGTTTATTGTGAAGACTATATGTTGCAATTTCTATCCGTTGATTCAACTTGTCTATTTGTCTATCAAGATGCTAACGGATGTCACCCTCTTCAGGATGGCTCCGCCAACGTGTCAGAATCCGGAACACAATGAGGGGAGTCAGGCGAACCCTCCGCCACCACCTCCGCCTCCGGAGGCATGGCAAGCTATCATGGCTGCCACCAACGCCAATGCTCAGATGATTTTGCAACTCTTGCAAGAGCGCACCCAAGGGCAAGGCAATCAAGGAAATCAAGGCCAAGGCAACAATCAGCCTCACTTCGCTACCCTCAACCAGTTCCTCGCTAATCAGCCGAAGTCTTTCAGCTACTGTGCCGAGGCCACAGACGCCGATGATTGGCTCGTGGACATCAACAAGCATTTTGAATGTAGCAATGTCAGGCCTGAGGACTTTGTCAAGTTTGCTTCTTTTCAACTCAAGGATCAAGCTGCCGAGTGGTATCAACAATACAAAGATTCCAGAGGAGGTCGTGTGATTACCTGGGATGATTTCCGCCGAGACTTCAAAGCTCACCACATTCCACAAAGTGTTGTTGAGAGCAAGCGTGAGGAGTTCCGCAATCTCAAGCAAGGCGGCATGTCCGTGTATCAATACAATACCCAGTTTCAAAAACTAGCTCGCTTCGCTAAGCAAGACGTTCCTGATGAAAAGAGCATGATCTATCAATTCAGAGGTGGCCTTAGAGAAGATCTGCAATTGCCTCTCGTGCTTTTTGAGCCGACCAAGTATGATGATTTCTACAATATGGCACTGAATCAAGAGGCTGCTCAGCTCAAGTGTGAGGCTTCTAAGAAGAGAGTCAGGGATGCAGTTTAGTCTTCTTCTTCCTCACTAGTGGCTGCTAAGCAACAGAAGTTCTGGTTGCCTCCTCCTCCGTTTCGTCAGCCTTTCCAGCAGAAGAACAAAGGTGGCCATGGATCTTCCCACCCACCCAACCCTGGCTATCAGAACAAGTCTCAGAATCAAGCTCCAAAGCCGAATGCGCCTTATCATCGTCCACTCTCAGAGGTGACTTGCAACAAGTGTCAGCAGAAAGGTCACTATGCTAACAAATGCTTCAACCAAAGGCGCCTTCCGCCTCCTCCCCCTGTGAGATCTTCCAGCAATGCAGTGGTCAAGCATAATCCCAAGTCTGCAAAGGTGAACATGATGAATGCAGCTCAAGCGGAGGAATCTACTGATGTGATAATGGGTAATCTCTTGGTTAATGATATTCCTGCAAAAGTCTTATTTGATACTGGTGCATCTCTTTCTTTCATTTCAAGACCTTTTGTTGCCAATCATGAGTTTGTGGCAGAAAAGATTCCTATCCCGTTGAAGATTGTGTCCCCGGGTAAGCAAATGACATCTAATAATTGTGTCCCGGATGTTTCCATCAAGATGGGAAACTATAAATTTCTGTCTAAACCAATTGTTCTTGGTGACTCGGATATTGATCTAATTCTAGGGATGGACTGGCTTTCTAACCACAAGGTTCAACTTGATTGTGCTGCCAGGGAAATTCAATTGACACACTCTTTTGAGGATGTTATCATTTATGCCGCTCATGATGAAACCATTCGATTATTTTCTCTCAATGAGAAGGGCGAATTGGATGCTATTTCTCAAATTCCAGTCATTTGTGAGTACCAAGATGTCTTTCTAGAAGAGCTTCCAGGTATGCCTCCTCACCGGCCAGTTGAGTTCGTTATCGATCTTGAGCCTGGCACGGAACCCGTTTGCAAGCGTCCTTACAAGCTTGGACCCAAGGAGCTGAAAGAATTGAAGAAACAGCTCGATGAGCGTCTGGGTTTGATCAGACCGAGTTCATCTCCGTGGGGTTGTGGTGTTCTTTTTGTCCAGAAGAAGGATGGCACAGACCGACTTTGTGTCGACTACCGTCCATTGAACAAGAAGACAATCAAGAACAAGTATGCACTTCCCAACATCAATGAGCTATTCGAGCAACTCAAAGGTGCTAAAGTATTCTCCAAGCTTGACCTTCATATGGGTTATCATCAGATTCGCATTCGTGAAGAAGATATTCCCAAGACAGCATTCAGAACAAGCTTTGGTTCTTATGAATATACTGTCATGTCTTTCGGCCTTGTCAATGCTCCTCCAACATTCTCTCGGATGATGAATTTCATCTTCAACCCCTATACCAATGAATTCGTCCTGGTGTATCTCGATGATATCTTGGTCTTCTCCAAGAATAAGAAGGATCATGCCAAACATTTGCGATTGGTGCTCGACAAGCTCAGAGAGTATCAATTCTATGCGAAGTTTTCCAAATGTGAGTTTTGGCTCGATGAAGTTCTTTACCTTGGTCATATCATCTCTGCCAAGGGCATCGCTGTTAATCCTGAGAGGTGTCTGCAATTGTGAATTGGGAACCTCCTTAGAATGTCAAGTAGCTTCGCAGTTTTCTTGGTCTTGCAAGCTATTGCCGAAGATTCATTGAGAATTTCTCTAAGATTGCAAAGCCTCTTTCCAACCTCCTCCAGAAGCATGTGAAGTATGTCTGGACTCCTGAGTGTGACGTTGCTTTCAACACTCTCAAAGAGAAACTCGTCACAGCTCCTGTCTTAACTCCTCCTGACAAATCCAAGCCATTCGAAGTTTTCTGTGATGCTTCTCTTCAAGGTCTTGGTGCTGTGTTAATGCAAGAGAAGAAAGTTGTGGCCTATACCTCTCGTCAGTTGAAGCCCAACGAAAAGAACTACCCCACTCACGATCTTGAGTTGGCGGCAGTTGTCCATGCATTAATTACATGGAGACATCTCTTGTTGGGAAGAAAAGTGGACATATTCACCGATCACAAGAGTCTCAAGTACATCTTCACTCAGCCCAACCTCAACCTCAGGCAGACTCGATGGGTCGAGATGATTCAAGAGTACAATCCGAGTATTGAATATACTCCTGGCAAGGCCAATGTCATTGCAGATGCTTTGAGCAGGAAGGCTTATTGCAAAAGTTTAATTATCAAGCCATTTCAACCGGATCTTTGTGAAGCTTTCCGCAAGCTGAATCTCCAAGTTGTTCCTCAAGGCTTTCTTGCCAACCTCATAGTCTCTCCTACTTTGGAAGATCAAATTCGTGAGGCACAACTCCTGGATACCATGGTGAAGAAGGTGAAACATGGTATCGACAAGGGTCTTTCTAAATACAAGTGCTATCGCATTGATGACAGAGACACTTTATTCTTCAAGGACCGGATTGTGGTTCCTAAAGGTGATCTAAGGAAAGTCATTATGAACGAGGCGCACAATTCTCTTCTTTCCATTCATCCTGGAAGTACGAAGATGTACCATGACCTCAAGCAGTCGTATTGGTGGACTCGAATGAAGCGAGAAATTGCTCAATTCGTAATTGAATGTGATGTCTGTCGAAGGGTGAAAGTAGAACACCAACGACCAGCTGGTCTCCTCCAACCTCTTGCTATCCCAGAATGGAAGTTTGATCATATCGAAATGGACTTCGTGACTGGATTTCCTAAGTCCAAGCGCGGAAATGATGCTAACTTCGTTGTCATCGACAAGCTTACTAAAGTGGCTCATTTCCTTCCAATCAAAGAATCTATCACAGCAGCTCAGTTGGCAGAGCTATACACCTCCAGGATTGTCTCCTTGCATGGCATTCCACAATTGATTTCTTCAGATCGTGGAAGCATCTTCACTTCTAAGTTCTGGGACTCCTTCCAGAAGGCCATGGGCACCAACATTCGCTTCAGCACAGCTTTCCATCCTCAAACTAGTGGCCAAGTCGAGTGAGTCAGTCAAATCCTTGAAGATATGCTCAGGGCTTGTGTCATTTCCTTTGGCATGAAGTGGGAAGATTGTCTTCCATATGCCGAGTTCTCCTACAACAACAGCTTCCAAGCGAGTTCGGGCAAGGCTCCATTCGAGATTCTCTATGGCAGAAAGTGCCGTACTCCTCTCAATTGGTCAGAGACTGGTGAACGCCAACTTCTTGGCAATGACTTAATCACAGAGGCTGAAGAAATGTGTAAAGTCATCCGTGAAAATCTCAAAGCCGCGCAATCGCGCCAGAAGAGTTACTATGATAGCAAGCACCGTGATGTGGCTTTCGAGATCGGAGACCATGTCTACCTCCGCGTCTCTCCAATGAAAGGCACTCGTCGCTTCGGTATCAAAGGGAAGCTTGCCCCTAGATACGTGGGTCCTTTCAAAATCATTGGCAAAAGAGGCGACCTCGCCTATCAACTTGAGCTTCCCTCCAACTTCGTGAACGTGCACGATGTTTTCCACGTGTTACAGCTTCGCAAGTGCTTCAAGACTCCTGAGCGCACCATCAATTTCGAAGAGATTGACCTCCAAGAAGATCTGTCTTATCACGAGCTCCCCGTTGCTATTCTTGAAGAAACTGAGCGTAAGACTCGCAACAAGTCAATCAAATTCCTGAAAGTGAAGTGGTCGCATCATTCCGACCGAGAAGCCACCTTGGAGCGTGAGGACCACCTCCGTTCGAATATCCGGAGTTCTTTCAGTCCTAGATCTCGGGACGAGATCCTCTTGTAGTGGTGGAGTGTTGTAACACCCCAGATGTAAAACTTCCATATTTGGCAATATATCCATGTTGATCTCCATCCAATTCCATTTGGGGTTCCATCTTTTGGTCTCATTTTGTTTTGTTTTGTTGTTCTACTCATTTCATTGCCATGCTTACCTTGTCGTATTGCATTTGTGCTTCTTGTCATATCCCTTTTAGCCATCATATGTTTGCATCATGTGCATATCATGTTGTGTTGTGTTTATGTCAATTTGCATTTCCTTGATATGCATGCATGATATGTTGCTGCATATTGATGAGGACATCAATACCATTGTTACACCCACAGCCCCTGCTGCTATAAATACTGGACCAATTACTAGAGCTCGCGCACGCCAATTAAATTACCAGGTACTTTCGTTTCTTGGTAATGATTCTAATGTTCATGAGAATATGATGCTGCCTAAATTGGATACATTTGTTTTGCATACAAATGAAGGGCCTAGCTTTGAGAAGGATGAACATTGGAGCAAGAACAAGCATGGAGATGATGGCATGCGCATGGGGAACAACAACGGAGTTACAAGTGATGATTTCAGGACGTTGAAGCCACCATAATGCGTGCATGAAGCCTTGGACGAAATATACAAGATGCTACTTCATAACTTTCGTCCAGAGGCTATTCTAGGTGCTGCGTCACCTTATTATTGGGCCAGGCCCATGTAATTTCGAAATACTTGAGTATAGGCTGTTTTTAGAGTCCGTATGTGTGGGGAAACAAGAGATAGGGTTGGTTTCGGACCCCTTCCCCAAGGGCCACGAAATTCCCCCCTCTTCCTCCATATATACATCCCTTAGGGCGTCGTTTAGACTTTGGGTTTTGTTTAGATTAAAAGTTCGCCATAGCTGCAACTTCGCGTACTCCGTTTGTGTTCAACGACCAGACAAAGGCGTCACAGAACCCCACCTTGATCAATAAAGCTTTCATCTTATATTCGC
This sequence comes from Aegilops tauschii subsp. strangulata, assembly GCF_002575655.3. Lineage (NCBI taxonomy): Eukaryota > Viridiplantae > Streptophyta > Magnoliopsida > Poales > Poaceae > Aegilops > Aegilops tauschii. Next base: position 247,537,417 of record NC_053037.3, on the reverse strand, counting down.
AATATCCAGATGGCAATCTCAGTTTCTTGCTTGTTCTTCTTTTGCTCGCAGGAAACAGACCCTCGTGGTCAGGTTGATCGTGCTCCGGCGTGGTCAATAACCTCTCGGAGTTGGTTTAGCGATTGCTAAGGCGCGACGTCATCGCACGTTCATAGTCGGATCGTCAAAGTCGACTTCCACCAAAGCGATATCCATCATCTCATCGAAAGACGGGACACCTTTGCCTCTATCAAGTGGTATCAGATTTCCAGGTTGCTTAATGAGATTTTACAGTTTTTCGTAGTTTAGATCGAGTTTGTTCTTCATACCTATAGTCCATGAAAAATCCAAAAAAAAATTTAGGGTTAGTTCATCCTATCCGAACCAATCTGAGCCTTTGCATAATCTTTTCTGTGTTTGCTTTGTTGAATTTGCGGTTGCATCATCGTGTCAAGTTGCTGGTCTTAGCGTATAGTCCTTTAGAGTTTCGAGTTCTGTTCACAGGTTGTCACGTCACCGCTGCCATATATCACCACCGCATCATCATCATCGCTGCTGCCATATACCACCACCGCACCAACTTCATCGCCGCTGCCATATACCACCACCACATATTCACCGCCAATCCGAGTCCATATACGCCACCACATATCCGCCACCATCACGCCAATCCGAGTGCACCTGCAACATATATCCGCCACCAGTCCGAATTCCACCAGATTCATCTCCGCCACCAGTCCGAGTTCCACCAGATTCATCTCCGCCACCAGTCCTAGTCCAAGTCCAGTATTTTGTTACTCTGTTTTGGATTTCCAGATCACGCCATACTCCGAGTCGTGACAGAGAAGGACTCCCAAACTTTTGTGTTACCCGCAGTAGAAAAATAGTTCCAGTTTCAAAAAAAAACTAAGTCTGGAAAATTCTGGCTAGGCAGTTTTTAGACCATTTGTAGACTTTTTCGAAAAAAATTTGTTGCGGAGCAAAAAAAAGTGAAAAAATAATTCAAAGTGTGCTCCTCCCTTGTTTACGTGCAGCGCCGTGATTTTGTTAGTGTTCTAGGCTGGCGTCTCTAGCATGGTCTAGCCTAGGACCAGCACAGTACTGTCGTTGAGCGTTTATTCAACTTTGCATATCTGAATTGATTATTGCTGACCCTTTTTGCTACCATATTATAAGCCTTCCCAGCTCCACATAGATCTACGTCGTGCGTTTTACTCTCCCTAGTAATCGCTCTATCCAAGCTTTGAGAGTTTTGAGTACAACAGTTGCCGATCACCACCTGCTACTGGGTCAGAACTGGTAAGAATTTGAGATTCGCTTGAAGGATTTGTGACACACCACCATCACCACCACTTCCTAGTAGTCTGTAGGATCATATTCTTTTGTGTTTCTATTGCTGCTAACCATGGCAGGATCACAAGCCGATGAGACTGATTGGGAGAACATGACGAACAAGGGGTTGCAAGATAAATTTCAGCAAATGATGAGTGGCCAGGTGGGAGATGTGCTAAACAGATTTGAAGAGGCTATGGAGAAGATAGATGCCGTGGAGAAGTCGTTTGAGACAAAGCTGGATAACAGGTTTAATGAATTGCTCAAGCGTCTTCCCCAACCACCACCGGCTGCACCTGCCGCACCTCTACTACAACAACAACCACATCTCCAACGCCGCCTTCCAAATCAAGTGGGACGAGCACAGCGCGTTCCAATTGAGACTGGTCAAAATTCGGGTGCCACTGCACCTATTGTTGATGCTTCTTTGGCTCCTGCTACTGCGGCGGCTGAGGAGGATGACGATTATGCGGGCGATTATGAGGATGAGGTTGATCAAAATCAGAACTACGTGCAGCCACCAGCACCACCTCCAGCAGGCCGACCTCAGGTATATATTCGCAATGGTAGGCCTGCACCACCACCTCAGGTACGAGATCATGACCATGTTCCTAAACTGAAATTGAATATTCCATCGTTTGAGGGTAGATACATTCCTGATGTATATCTTACTTGGGAGTTAGAAACTGAACAACGTTTTACATGTTTACAATATCCCGAGGAGAGACGGGTTGCTGCTGCTGTTTGTGCTTTCACTAGTTTTGCATGTGTATGGTGGTCTGAACATTGTAGATTATATCCTATTCCAGCTACTTGGGCAGCTTTGAAAACTGCTATGCGTACTCGTTGGGTTCCACCATATTATCAACGTGAATTGCTTCAAAAACTGCAGCGTTTACGACAAGGAAAAAATTTTGTAGAAGAATATTATCAGGAATTACAAACTGGCATGATTAGATGTGGTATTGTTGAGGAGAATGAAGCTATGCTTGCACGTTTTATGGGTGGTTTAAATAGAGAGATTCAGACCATTCTAGAGTATAAGGAGTATACTAATATCACTCGTTTATTCCATCTTGCTTGTAAAGCTAAACGTGAAGTGCAGGATCGACAAGCATTGGCGCGAACTAACTTTTCTGCAGGTCGACCTTCATCATGGACACCGCGTGCATCTTCTACTTCCACTGCACCAGCACCTCCATCAGGTTCCACCTCCAGCCGTGATACAAGAAAGCAGGCACAACCACCACTATCTGCCAAGAGCGCACCTGCCGGGCCTGCACAGAGCTCTTCTTCTTCCATGGCATCAACAGGGCACACAAGTGATATTATTTGTCGTCGTTGTAAGGGAAGAGGACATTATGCGCGAGAATGCAAATCTCAGCGTGTAATGATTGCTACTGAGGATGGTGGGTATGAGTCCACTAGTGACTATGATGAGGAGACTTTGGCTCTTATTACACGTGAAGAACATGGTGGAGATGATTCTGAAAATGAGACGCAATACATGGCTCCTGAAGACACTGACAGGTATGAATGTTTAGTTGCTCAACGTGTTTTGAGTGTGCAGGTCACACAAGTAGAGCAAAATCAGAGGCATAATTTGTTCCATACAAAGGGAGTTGTGAAGGAACGTTCTGTTCGCGTCATCATAGATGGAGGGAGCTATAACAACTTGGCTAGCATGGAGATGGTGGAGAAACTATCTCTCACCACAAGACCACATCCACATCCTTACTACATCCAATGGTTCAACAACAGCGGCAAGGTTAAGGTAACACATACTGTTCGTGTGCATTTTAGTATCTATACATATCCTGATTATGTTGATTGTGATGTGGTACCCATGCAAGCATGTTCCTTATTACTTGGTAGACCATGGCAATTTGATAAAAACTCTGTACACCATGGTAGAAACAATCAGTATACTCTTGTTCATAAGGATAAAAATATTACTTTGCTTCCTATGACTCCTGATTCCATTTTGAAAGATGACATTAATAGAGCTAATAAAGCAAAGCAGGAGAAAAATAAAGTGAAAATCAGATTGTGGCAAAAGAATTTGAGCAAAAAATGAAACCTAATAATAAACCATCTAGTGTTGTTTCTGAAATTAAAATGAAAAGTGCCTGTTTACTTGCCACAAAATCTGATATTGATGAGCTAGATTTCAACAAATCTTTTTGCTATGCTTTTGTGTGCAAAGAGGCATTATTTTCATTCGAGGTCGTACCTTCCTCTTTGCCCCCTGCTGTCACTAACATTTTGCAGGAGTTCGCTGACGTCTTTCCACAAGACGTGCCACCGGGATTACCACCTATTCGAGGGATTGAGCATCAAATTGACTTAATTCCCGGTGCATCGCTACCCAACCGTGCACCATACCGTACCAATCCAGAGGAGACGAAGGAGATTATGCGTCAAGTACAGGAGCTGCTCGACAAAGGTTATATACGCGAATCTCTTAGTCCTTGTGCTGTTCCTATTATACTTGTGCCTAAAAAGGATGGTACATCGCGTATGTGTGTTGATTGTAGAGGCATTAATAACATTACTATTCGTTATTGTCATCCTATTCCTAGGCTAGATGATATGCTTGATGAATTGAGTGGCTCTACAATATTTTCCAAAGTTGATTTGCGTAGTGGATACCATCAAATTCGTATGAAACTGGGAGATGAATGGAAAACAGCATTTAAAACTAAGTTTGGTTTATATGAGTGGTTAGTCATGCCTTTTGGGTTAACTAATGCACCTAGTACTTTCATGAGACTAATGAACGAAGTTTTACGTGCTTTTATTGGACGATTTGTGGTAGTCTATTTTGATGATATACTAATTTATAGCAAATCTTTGGAAGAACATTTGGAACATTTACGTGCTGTTTTTATTGCTCTACGTGATGCACGTTTGTTTGGTAACCTTGGGAAGTGCACCTTTTGCACCAACCGAGTATCTTTTCTTGGCTATGTTGTTACTCCACAGGGAATTGAAGTTGATAAAGCCAAGATTGAAGCTATTGAGAGTTGGCCGCAGCCCAAAACGGTCACACAAGTGAGGAGTTTCCTTGGCCTCGCTGGTTTCTATAGGCGTTTTGTGAGAGATTTTAGCACCATTGCTGCACCTCTCAACGAGCTTACAAAGAAGGATGTGCCTTTTGTTTGGGGTACCGCACAGGAAGAAGCCTTCACGGTATTGAAAGATAAGTTGACACATGCTCCTTTACTCCAACTTCCTGATTTTAATAAGACTTTTGAGCTTGAATGTGATGCTAGTGGAATTGGATTAGGAGGTGTGTTATTACAAGATGGTAAACCAGTTGCATACTTTTCTGAAAAATTGAGTGGGCCTAGTCTGAATTATTCTACTTATGATAAAGAACTATATGCCCTTGTTCGGACTTTAGAAACATGGCAACATTATTTATGGCCCAAAGAATTTGTTATACATTCTGATCATGAATCTTTGAAACATATTAAAAGTCAAGCTAAACTGAATCGTAGACATGCTAAATGGGTTGAATTCATTGAAACTTTCCCTTATGTCATTAAACACAAGAAGGGTAAAGAAAATGTTACTGCTTATGCTTTGTCTCGTCGCTATACTATGCTGTCACAACTTGACTTCAAAATATTTGGTTTGGAGACCATCAAAGATCAATATGTGCATGATGCTGATTTTAAAGATGTTTTGCAGAATTGTAAAGAAGGAAGAACCTGGAACAAATTTGTCGTTAATGATGGATTTGTGTTCCGTGCTAACAAGCTATGCATTCCAGCTAGCTCTCTTCGTCTTTTGTTGTTGCAGGAGGCGCATGGAGGAGGATTAATGGGACACTTTGGCGTGAAGAAGATGGAGGACGTACTTGCTACACATTTCTTTTGGCCAAAGATGAGACGGGATGTTGAGCGTTTTGTTGCTCGCTGCACTACATGTCAAAAAGCTAAGTCACGACTCAATCCTCATGGTTTATATATGCCTTTGCCTGTACCTAGTGTTCCTTGGGAGGATATATCTATGGACTTTGTTTTAGGTTTACCTCGAACAAAGAAGGGGAGGGATAGCATATTTGTTGTCGTGGATAGATTCTCAAAAATGGCACACTTTATACCATGTCATAAAAGCGATGATGCTGTTAATGTTGCTGATTTGTTCTTCCGTGAAATTATTCGTTTGCATGGTGTGCCAAATACTATTGTTTCAGATCGTGATACTAAATTTCTTAGCCACTTTTGGAGATGTTTATGGGCTAAGTTGGGGACTAAACTGCTTTTTAGTACTACTTGTCACCCCCAAACTGATGGACAAACTAAAGTAGTCAATAGAACATTGTCTACTATGCTTAGGGCTGTTTTGAAGAATAATAAGAAAATGTGGGAAGAATGCTTGCCTGATATTGAGTTTGCTTATAATCGTTCATTGCATTCTACTACTAAGATGTGCCCTTTTGAAATTGTGTATGGTTTCCTACCTCGTGCACCTATTGATTTGTTGCCTCTTCCATCTTCGGAGAAGGTTAATTTTGATGCTAAACAACGTGCTGAATTGATCTTAAAAATGCATGAGTTAACTAAGGAAAACATTGAGCGTATGAATGCTGAATATAAACTTGCTGGAGATAAGGGTAGAAAACATGTTGTGTTTGCACCTGGAGATCTTGTTTGGTTACATTTGCGTAAGGATAGATTTCCTGATTTGCGCAAATCAAAGCTAATGCCACGTGCTGATGGTCCTTTTAAGGTGTTAGAGAAAATAAATGATAATGCATATAAACTTGAGCTGCCTACAGATTTTGGGGTTAGTCCCACTTTTAACATTGCAGATTTGAAGCCTTATTTGGGTGAGGGAGATGAGCTTCCGTCGAGGACGACTTCATTTCAAGAAGGGGAGGATGATGAGGACATCAATACCATTGTTACACCCACAGCCCCTGCTGCTATAAATACTGGACCAATTACTAGAGCTCGCGCACGCCAATTAAATTACCAGGTACTTTCGTTTCTTGGTAATGATTCTAATGTTCATGAGAATATGATGCTGCCTAAATTGGATACATTTGTTTTGCTTACAAATGAAGGGCCTAGCTTTGAGAAGGATGAACATTGGAGCAAGAACAAGCATGGAGATGATGGCATGCGCATGTGGAACAACAACGGAGTTACAAGTGATGATTTCAGGACGTTGAAGCCACCATAATGCGTGCATGAAGCCTTGGACGAAATATACAAGATGCTACTTCATAACTTTCGTCCAGAGGCTATTCTAGGTGCTGCGTCACCTTATTATTGGGCCAGGCCTATGTAATTTCGAAATACTTGAGTATAGGCTGTTTTTAGAGTCCGCATGTGTGGGGAAACAAGAGATAGGGTTCGTTTCGGACCCCTTCCCCAAGGGCCACCAAATTCCCCCCTCTTCCTCCATATATACAGCCCTTAGGGCGTCGTTTAGACTTTGGGTTTTGTTTAGATTAAAAGTTTGCCATAGCTGCAACTTCGCGTACTTCGTTTGTGTTCAACGACTAGACAAAGGCGTCACAGAACCCCACCTTGATGAATAAAGCTTTCATCTTATATTCACAATATCCAGATTGCAATCTCAGTTTCTTGCTTGTTCTTCGTTTGCTCGCAGGAAACAGACCCTCGTGGTCAGGTTGATCGTGCTCCGGCGTGGTCAATAACCTCTCGGAGTTGGTTTAGTGATTGCTAAGGCGCGACGTCATCGCACGTTCGTAGTCAGATCGTCAAAGTCGACTTCCACCAAAGCGATATCCATCATCTCATCGAAAGACGGGACACCTTTGCCTCTATCACATATGTTCTATGTGTGATCCATGCATCACCACCTCTCCTTCTTTTTCTTTCTTTTAGCAAGTGCCATTTTACCCTCCTCCTTTAATGTTCATCTTTCCCTCAATTTTCAGTCACCATGTAAGTTACCTCACTGCCAAGTTTCACCTATTTTGAAGTTGGTTTGGTTGGGGGTAAAAAAATGCTTCAAGTTTGAACCTAATTCAAACCTAGAATATTTTTCTTCCTCTAAAAATGCCCAAACCATTTTTACTATATTGTGCATAATACTAGGGATCCGAAGATATTTTTATATCTTCCTTAGCCTTCCCAAATCACTCTGGACTTTTCTTGTTTTTCTTCTGTTTGAGAAAAATAGGAAAAGAAAAGATTTTGGCAGCAGAGCAGAGCAGCCAACAGCAGCACCCCCTGGGCCTCGGCCTCCCAGGCCGGCCCAGCTAGCACCCCGCGCCAGCAGGCCCAGCGCGCCAGCCAGCCCGCTCGTTCACCCCTCTAGGCTTTTTCTCACCCTGCGCACGCGCACACCCTCGCTAGCCCCTCTCAACGTGGCCATCCCGGCCCCGCTCGTCAGCGCCTACCCTGTTCCCCGCACCCACCTTTTCCCTCTCCTCTCGCCGTCGCCATGGGGACTGCGAGCACGAGAGCGCGTGAGCTCGCGCCGCTAACCCTAGCCCCTTTTAAGGCCCCAATCCTTGTCCCCTGCCTCTCCTAGGGTTTCCCTCGTCCGCCATCGCCGTTTCCTGGTAGGTATAGCCACCAGATTGATCGCGCCATCGCCGTCCCGAACGCATCTGGGAGCGCGTCCTCATCGCCGGCGTGCTCCCCGTTGACCCCAGCTTCCCAGGACGTGTCCATCTTCCTCCTCGACGTCGTCTACTTCCCCTACGTCCACTACTTCGCCGCGGGACGCCAAGACGCCGTGATCTTCTTCCACTTCTTCCCCGCGGTGCCCGCGAGTGTTCGATCGCCGTCACCGCCTTCTCCGACCTCCTCTTGGGAAACTAAGCACACCACCGTGCTTGTGGTGAGCACGCGTTCCTCCCCATGCTTTTTACCTCTCCTTAGCGCGCCTTGCAGTAGTTTGCCACGAGCACCCGAACGCGCCGACGTCGGGCCTCGCCTCCGGCGAGTGCACGACCTCTTTAGCTCTTCTGCGCATGCCCGTCATGTTCGCCGCGTCTCATCGGCCAGATCCACGCGATCAGTAGCTCGCTCAAGCCTTTCGCCTCGTCGCGTTTGAGCTCGTCGCCGCCGCCTCTGTTCGTCGTCGCTGGCGTCGAGTCCGTCGTCGGCTCGTTCTGCTAGTCACACCCGCGGGTGCGGGATCCTATGGCGGCCTCGTTGCGCCCCGCCGCCGCGCCTTTTGGTCGCCGGAGAGGCTCCGTCGAGCTCTCTGCCGTCTCTGCACCCCGGCGAGCACCTCCCCTGCTTCCCCTGTTTACGCCACCACCTTGTGGGACCCGAGTCGGACCCACAAGTCGGCCTCTCACGGGCCAGGACCCCACCTGTCATCCCCCTCCACTTTCTCCTTTTTCTTTTGTGTTTATTTTTTCCAACGAATATTCCATTTCTAGAATATGGAATCTATCCATTTCGGGCAAGTCCATTTCTGGACGTTTCCAAATAAGGAAAATGCCATTTCTGTCATATTCCATTTAGGGCAGGTTTTAACTTATTGCACTTGTGAGGATTTTTCTACAGCAACCCCAACATATTATATATGTTTTGGGGGGTAGAAAAATCCCACCAATCCAGTGGTGGCATTGGTTTCTGCATTTGAGCAAGTTCATGAACATTCCATTTTACATCATGTTGCTGTTTTGTCTAGTATGTGTATATTCATGGAAATATGCTATGTGGTTGTTTTGCACATGGATAGCTTCATTTTCATGCCTACTACATGCTAGATTTATTTCATGCCATGATATGCTATGTAGTGAGTTAATCAAGCTTGTTAACATGCCAACATGAATCTGTTTTGCCATGTCCTGAAATTTCACCGTCTGAATCTGTTAACGAAACTTGCTATCTTTACATGGGTGCCATCATATCTTCTGATCCTTTTTGGCTCATGGTCAGTAAGGGACTTTTGTTCTATGCTTTTAGTAGATTCAAGCCATGCCTTGTTTTGCTATGTTAAGTTCCTGTAGCATGTTGATTGCTTGCTCTGAACATTGCTACCTGATGCTGTTTATGCCATGTCCAGTAATTTCACTAAGTCTGTGAACCTGATATCTTTTGCACTGTTGCCATGCTTGTTTGAACCTGTTATGGTGTGATCTAGCCGTAGCTCAGTGTTCATCTTTTGTCAAGCATCTCCTGTAGATTACTGCCATATGCTTTGTTGCTATGTTGGGGTGATGTAGCATAGTTACTTGATGTATTCTAGGTGCTATCATGCTGTTAATCGCAGAATCGTGGCATTCTTGTTTTGCTTGCCATTTGCAAACCGTGCATCCGTTTCCGGTGATCTTTATATCGATTTCGACCGAAATCATCTCCTCTTTCCAGTGGCATGCTTGGTTTGCAAGTTGCTGCCTTGTTCATTCTTTTTATTCCGGAGCACGCATATGCATCGCATACCACATCTCGCATATCATGCATGTTTTGCGTCATGTTGCTTGTGCATTTCCCGTGATTGATTGTGGTTCCGTTGCTTGTGTTCTTGCTGTGGGTAGAGCCGGGAGACGAGTTCGTGAATGAGGAACCTGTTGAGTACGCTTACGAGGATCAAGCTTTCGACAACTCTGAGAACCTTGCAGGCAAGATGACCATACCCTCGAAATCACTTCTATCTTTGCTTTGCTAGTTGTTCGCTCTAATGCCATGCTGCGCTACCTACCACTTGCTATATCATGTCTACCATATTGCCATGTCAAGCCTCTAACCATCCTTTCCTAGCAAACCGTTGTTTGGCTAAGTTACCGCTTTTGCTCAACCCTTCTTATAGCGTTGCTAGTTGCAGGTGAAGTTGAAGTTGGTTCCATGTTGGAACATGAATATTTTGGAATATCACAATATCTCTTATTTAATTAATGCATCTATATATTGGTAAAGGGTGGAAGGCTCGGCCTTATGCCTGGTGTTTTGTTCCACTCTTGCCGTCCTAGTTTCCGTCATACCGGTATTATGTTCCTTGAGTTTGCGTTCCTTACGCGGTTGGGTGATTTATGGGACCCCCTTGACAGTTCGCCTTTAATAAAACTCCTCCAGCAAGGCCCAACCTTGGTTTTACCATTTGCCACCTAAGCCTTTTTCCCTTTGGTTTTCACGAGCCCGAGGGTCATCTTTATTTAAACCCCCGGGCCAGTGTTCCTCTGAGTGCTGGTCCAAACTAGAGCCACTTGCAGCGCCACCTTGGAGAAACTCGAGGGCTGGTTTTAGTTGTACGTAGTGTTCATCCGGTGTGCCCTGAGAACGAGATATGTGCCGCTCCTATCGGGATTTGTCGGCACATCGGGCGGCTTTGCTGGTCTTGTTTTACCGTTGTCGAAATGTCTTGTAAACTGGGATTCCGAGACTGATCGGGTCTTCCCGGGAGAAGGTTTATCCTTCGTTGACCGTGAGAGCTTATAATGGGCTAAGTTGGGACACCCCTGCAGGGTATTATCTTTCGAAAGCCGTGCCCGCGGTTATGAGGCAGATGGGAATTTGTTAATGTCCGGTTGTAAAGAACTTGTCACTTGACTCAATTAAAACACATCAACCGTGTGTGTAGCCGTGATGATCTCTTCTCGGCGGAGTCCGGGAAGTGAACACGGTTTGAGTTATGCATGAACGAAAGTAGTTTCAGAATCACTTCTTGATCATTTCTAGCTTCGCGACCGTTGCGTTGCTTCTCTTCCCGCTCTCATTTGCGTATGTTAGCCACCATATATGCTTAGTGCTTGCTGCAGCTCCACCTCATTCCACCATCTTTTCCTATAAGCTTAAATAGTCTTGATCTCGCGGGTGTGAGATTGCTGAGTCCTCGTGACTCACAGATTCTACCAAAACAGTTGCAGGCGCCGACGATGCCAGTGCAGGTGACGCAACCGAGCTCAAGTGGGAGTTCGACGAGGAACGTGGTCATTACTATGTTTCTTTTCCTGATGATCAGTAGTGTAGCCCAGTTGGGACGATCGGGGATCTAGCATGTGGGGTTATCTTATTTTCATTTGGATTTGACCGTAGTCGGTCTATGTGTGGATTTTGGATGATGTATGAATTAATTTATGTATTGTGTGAAGTGGCGATTGTAAGCCAACTCTCGTTATCCCATTCTTGTTCATTACATGGGATTGTGTGAAGATGACCCTTCTTGCGACAATACCTACAATGCGGTTATGCCTCTAATTCGTGCCTCGACACGTGGGAGATATAGCCGCATCGTGGGCGTTACAGAGCGCAACTAGGCAATCGGAATATTTGGTTTTATTTCTTTCACTTAGCCTCAGGAGCTTGACAATGGGAGCTGGTGACTAGCCCTCGGTAGTTTGTGACGTACTTGGGGGCCAATGTCTGTCCTTTCTGATCACATGGTTTATGTTAAGACGAACCCTTCGTGCGACACAGGGAAACCGCCAATGAATTGTCGGATCAAACCTTGTCATCGGATCGCTGACCTATTCACGCTTACTATGATAGAAAATTTTCGGCTTTCTCCTTCTGAGGTACTTGACCGGGCTAGCCAGAAGTACAATTGCTGGGGTTCTCCCTTCGCCCTCTTAGCCGAATGAGCGAAACATAAGCGGCAAGCACAGGAGCCGGGCAACCCAGCTATTGACCCAAGACATAGTTCGGAACTGATGCATATAGTGCAATATCCGAGGTGCCGAGCACTCAGCGGGAGGCGGTGTCGGACTTGGGACACATAGCTGATTGTTAAATCGAGCCCTAGGTTAGTTAACCTATCATGTTTTCGTGTCGGCTGTTTGAAAAGCGAGGGGAGAATCGAAAGGAAAGGAGACAATCGCAAGACATATAGGGCATTTTTTTTATTTCTCGTAGGCTCAAGACGTCTAACCGTACAATTCAAACTGCCAAGGCATTATTTGTAGAAAGAAAAAAGTTTTACAGTGTAAAGGTTTACACAGGGCCTTGGTGCGTTAGTCGAAGCCTCAACTATGGCCTACTGCACGTCTGCGCCTTTGCTTCTGAGAGGTGGAGGTTGGGACCTTCGATGAAAATCTTGAGGGGCGAGGATCCTGCCGATGGAGCTTTATGCTGGGGGGTTCGCAATAGACCCCCGGGTCGTCCGAAGACGAGGTACTTCCGAAGTTTGGGTCAGTCGAACACATACTTCAGATTTGTTTATATATGCCTCACGGCTGCCGATGGTATTTTGAGTGCAAAATTGTGCTGACGTGGCACATGGGACGCGAATATTTTGGGCGTGTCATGGGGCGCACATCCCTATTTTCGACGAACGCATGCGGGTTCCCATCATGGGGAACGGGTTCAGACCCGTTTACTGTTGTCGCCGCCCTTTACGACAGGCTAGTAACGGAACCCGTACGGGCCGGTTTGGTCTTTGGCCACTAGGGCCGTGTGCTCTTCGGTCCGAAGTGAGTGTTCTGTGTTACCATTGATAGTTATGAGGCCCCAAGGACCAGGCATCTTCAACTTGAGGTACGCGTAATGCGGGACGACATTGAATTTAGCAAACGCCGTTTGGCCAAGGAGGGTGTGATAGCTGCTGCAAAAGGGTGCAATGTCGAAGTTCAAGTCCTCCCTTCGGAAGTTGTCCGGAGAGCCGAACACTACTTCAAGCATCACAGTGCGTGTGTAGCAGGCCTCTACTCCCGGAATGACCACCTTGAAGGTGGTATTACTGGGTTTGATCCTTGACGGATTAATCCCCATCTTCCTCAGTGTGTCTTCGTATACCAGACTAAGGCTACTGCCCCCGTCGATTAGGACTCTAGTGAGGTGGAATCCATCGATGATGGGGTCATGCACTAAAGCTGCAGACCCTTCATGGCGTATGCTGGTCGTGTGGTCCCTGCGATCAAAAGTGATCGGACAGGCTGACCATGGATTGAACTTTGGTGCTACGGGATCAACACCATATACGTCTCGCAGCGATCGCCTCCTCTCCTTCTTCGGTATGTGGGTTGCACAGATCATGTTCACCATCTTAACCTCAGAAGGGATGGGTTTCTGGCCTCCATTATTCAGCCTGCGGGGCTCATCATCGTCCTCGCTTCGTGGGCTTTTGCCCGAGTCTTCAGTTGTGAGCTTGCCGGCCTGTTTGATCACCCAACAGTTATGGTTGGAGTGGTTGGCGGGCTTCTCTGACGTGCCGTGGATCTGGTAGGGCATATGCAGAATTGTGTCTAATCTGGATGGGCCATCGTCGTTGCCTTTAGTGGCTTTCTTTCACGGTCTGGACTTCTGATTTCGGAACCCGGCATTTACTGCTATATCCTCGCCTTTGCCATCATTGTGGCAATGTTTACTCTTGCTACGTCATGGCTTTCCATTAGAGTCCCGAACCTCGGAGGTACCGGGTGTGTCGAGGTTGGTGTTTTTACGAGCGAGCCAACTGTCTTCGCCCGCGCAAAAGCGGGTCATGAGGGAAGTTAGGGTTGCCATAGTTCTTGGTTTATCCCGGCCGAGCTGTCTTACGAGCCATTCGTCCTTGACACTATGCTTAAAAGCGGCCAAGGCTTCAGCATCCGGATAGTCGACAATCTGATTCTTCTTGGTCAAGAATCTGTTCCAAAATTCCCGGGCAGATTCCCTGGGCTGTTGTGTTATGCGGTTTAGATCGTCCGCGTCCGAGGGCCGGACATAGGTGCCTTGAATTGTTTCTCGAAAAGTGTCCTCTAGCTCTTCCCAAAAGCCTATAGAGTCTTCGGGAAGGCTGTTCAACCAGTGTCGAGCTAGTCCTTTAAGCTTTAGTGGTAGATATTTGATGGCGTGGAGGTCATCTTCTCCATCCTTGTGAATGTGGAGGAGGAAATCCTCTATCCATACCGCCGGGTTTGTGGTTCCGTCGTATGGTTCGATTTTCACAGGCTTGAAGCCTTCTGGGAATTGGTGCTCCATTACCCTCTCTGTGAAGCACAGGGAGTGTGCGGCGCCCCGGACTCGGGCTACATCGCATCCGAGGTCTCACTACAAAAAAAAAATACACTTCCGTGATGATACGTGTTTGTCACGGTATGTCGCGTTTTTTGTCATGCATGTACATCCATGACGATTTTATGACAGAATCAAGATAGTCATACCTGTGCTGTCGTAGAAGTGTTCCATGACATTACCAAAATTATCATCACGGAAGTGTCCACTTCCATGACGATAAATCGCGCGTCACAGAAGTGCTTTCGTCAAGGGTGACCGACACGTGGCATCCACCGTAACGGAACGCCGTTAAGCTATCGGGTCCAGTTTTGGATCCGAAAACCCGTTAACAGCCCGGACCAGTGGGGATTTTCCACATGTAAAATCATCATTGGCCGGAGGAAACACGTGTTGCCACACCGTTGGGACAGATGTCATCCACTCATTGGACAAGAGGCGCCTATGATAGGTCGACACATGGCACGGCCCAACAGTGGCCCATTCCGGTGAAAAAGGCCGGCCCAGTAAAAATTAGCAGGCCAGCCCATATAAGGCCTACTTGTGTCAGGTCCATTTAAGCCCACGGCCCATACGAGATGTGCCAATTCGGCCCGTCAACGGCCCGTTAAAGATTTGACACCATTGCAGCCTATCGTCAGTTCGAGCCCGTTAACAGCCCGCTATATATTTGGGCTCAATATCGGCCCGATGAGATTTTGGCCTGTTAACGGCCCATTCAGTGGATGGGCCAATTTTCAGGATGTACATCTTTCGGCCTTTTAGCGACCCATTTAAATGTTGGGCTAATTTCTGGCCCGGTGTGTCTTTCAGCCTGTTGACGGCCCATAAATCAGATGGGCCATTTGTAGTCGGACCTGAGTTTCGGCCTTTTAGCGGCCCATTTAAGTGTTGGGCCAATTTCCGGCCTAGTGTCTCTTTCAGCCTGTTGACGGCCCATAACTCAGTTGGGCCATTTGTAGTAGGACCTGAGTTTTGGCCTTTTAGCGACCCATTTAAGTGTTGGGCCAATTCACGGCCCTGTGTGCCTTTCGGCCTGTTAACGGACCATAAATGAGTTGGGCCATTTGTAGTCGGACCTTAGTTTTGGCCTTTTAATGGCCCATGCCCAACATGGTCCATGTCGTGGGTTTGTCACGGCAGATGTCCTAGCGAAAGGACTTAGTCGTGGAGCCATCGCAACGGGTTAGCTTAAAGGGTTTAAACCGGACAAAGGACACAAGGGTTTATAGTGGTTCGGCCCCTTGCGGTGAAGGTAAAAGCCTACGATCCAGTTGTGGTGGAATTGCTGTGGTCTCGATGATCAGGGAGCGGAATCGCTTTACCTAGATCTCAAGTTGTTGTTTCTTGTCCTTGAACCGCCGCCGGGTCGTGCCTTTATATACACAGGTCGACGCCCGCCGGCTTACAGAGTCCCGATGCCGGTTTATACACATACCGTCTCGATCTCTACTTTGTCATACCTTACAATACAAGTCACGTGTTACATGGCGGTTTATAGCTACAGGCCATAAACTACCTTTGGGCCTTGGGCCTTTGAGTCTCTGTAATAAACCGCTTTATTCCTTGTCTTCATGGGCTTCAAATATAACAATCCATTATAGGGATAACCCGGCTTCCTTGGCCGGTTTATACCTAGTAGTAATATCCCTAATATTAGGCCCCAGATTGATTTGAACTGGTTCATGTCAATCTCCAAAGCTTTGTGAAACTTTCTTCTTCCACATCTTCGCATAAATCTTGTAAACCGCCATGACGTCATCATCTAGGATCTTGATAAACCGCCATGACGTCACCTGCTATTTAAAATGATATATATCTGACCCTCATTAATGAATCTCCGAAAATCGAGGCGACAGCTTTGTCACATATCCAACTATTAGGCTCCTCGATTCTCGCGCTTGACCCTTATCCTTTCGCCTTTATAAATAAGACCGAGGGTCCTTTCCATTTTCCCCCTTGTCTCTTCATCTCTTCTTCTTCCTCGCGACACCTCTGAGCCCGAGCTCCGCCGCCGCCGTCGACCTTCACATCTGCATCGACCAAGGCCGCTGCATCAACCTGATCGCACCAGAGCAACGCGGCACTCCTCCGCTGTTCCGCAGCACCGGTGAGTTCCTTTCCTCTTAAACCTCAGATCTGCATTAGGGTTCCACTGTTCGTCGGTGTTCTTTGCTGTTCATACTTTTCTGCCTTGGATCTTATAGCCTGATCTTGAAACTAATAGTAAAAACGAGTGATGATAGTTCAGCGCTCTTTGTCAAACTCAGAAAAACTTCCTTTTACTGCCTGAGATCCCAATCAAACAAACGTGTTCTTCCACTGCCACCACTTTAGGTTAAATTTATTTCCCCTTTTTAGAACTGTGGCAGATCCAAAATTATACCACCGATCTGTGAAATCTGTTTGTGCCATACTTACAAATTTTTGCAGATCTGTAGCCTCTATACATTGTAGGCGGTTTATCCTTTAAACTCTAATAACTCATCATATACCATTAGCCCTCTATTAAACCGCCAACCTGCTTTAAATACCGAAATCCGGTTTAATACACGCAGATGTTTCAAATATCATCGTCTTCCATCATTGCACCGGTTTATAAGTTGTAATCATGACCTTTAAACCGGATATTAATCCTTTTTTCAGCTTGCCACCAAAATGGCCAAACAATTCTGTTATTGTAATTGGGTCCCTTCCCGGGTTACAGAAGCGCAGCTGGCTGGTTGTGTTGCAACGGGCGCTGTTGAGGATATAGACCTGGGAGTCACCCGCCAGGAGGGCCGGGTTACACTAAGGGTCATTGCCAGAAGCCCAGAGCTAAGTTTCAAGATAATGGGCCAGAGATGGGCTGAGACCCGGCGATGGCTTAAAGCCCGTAGTACAATCTTTATTGTTATAATAGAACTTGTAGTGTAAGGCAAGTATTGTTTAGAGTCCGAGCCGGACACTCTTATGAGCCGGCCGGGACTCTAAGGGCTGCTGGGCGTCAGCCTCCCTATATAAAGGGACGACCCGGCGGCGGTTTAAGGGCGACAACAACCTTATCGAGAACCGGGCATAGCTGTTTAGCTCCCTGGCGATCATAACCCTAATCAATAACACCTCGAACTGGACGTAAGCTTTTACCTTCACCGTAAGGGGCTGAACCAGTATAACCCTCGTGTTCCTTGTCCCACTTAACCCCTTCAAGCTTCCCAATTGCGATGGCTCCACGACTAAGTCCTAACCCGAGGACATCTGCCGTGACAATTCCACGACAGTTGGCGCCCACCGTGGGGCTGGCGCACGGTGGATTTGAGTTCTTGAAGGGCAGCTTCGAGGGGCTCAAGGGATACGCTGTGGGCCGGATGACCAAGAGTCGTCGCGGCAAGCTCTACATCGACGATGCGGACTGGGCCCCGACGCCGGCTCAGTGGAGTACGGGTACCGGGTCCCCTTCGGTGGAATTCATGTCTTCATCGGCAAGATTGGAGAGCCGGGCCCCGAGCCGGATCTCCCCGCCGGTCTCATCGAAACGGCTCAGCGCGCACGACCCACCCGGGCCCGGCCTGCCTTAAAGCGCGCTTTTGTGGGATGCATCCACGGAGGGCCCTCTGATCCATTTGGGTCTGGGGATGAGGCGGCCGCCGGCTCTGACGGCGAGTCGGCCGCTGATGAGTCAAACTCGTTGTACCAACTTCAAGATGGCAGGCTCATGAGTTATTCCGATGGCAACAGTATTCCGGACCTTTTTGAGCCGCCAAGTCAGGTTGGAGTTTTTATGGCTGGTGCACAGCCTGTTCAGAACCCCGCTGCTGGATCGGGAAACCCGGTGCCTTCTCCGGCTCAGGTGCTGATGGATCTCACGGACAAGATGACGGCCCTGTTGACCGCCACGGTTGACCCAGTGGATCAAGCCCAGCATGATGCGGAGGTGGCACAGTTGAAACTGGATTTGATAAAAGCTAAAGAGGATCTTGCAGCAGAAGGAATCAGGCTGGCTGCGGAGCGGGCGGCTCTCGATGCCCAGACTCAGCTGATTCAGGCGCAGTCCTTCCAACTCACGATGGATCAGAACGCGGCCAATGAGGTCATGAGAAGGAGGCATCAAAAGGCTAAATCTCGACTCCCGCCGGTCTACGATCCGCGCAACCTCCTCAACACGCCAGGTGCAGGGTCCAGTCACCCGCCAGGGGTCGTAGCACCCGGGTCTGGACCCCTTGTTCAACCACGAGTGATGGGGCCTCCCCAGGGGCCCCCCGCCCCGCCTCAGTATGTGCCAATACCCCCGGGCCATTATAATAACCCGCTGGAGAACATGGTCGCCGCAGCGGCACGGCTGGCGGCTCTGCCCGTTGATGGCGACTCTCCGACGGCTATTGAGACCCGCCGGGTTAGAGAACTCCTCCAGACAGCGCTGGCGCAGCAAGAGGCGTACTCCTACAGCCGGGATAGGATCCATTCAACCCCTTGTCCAGGGCAGAGCCCGAGTTACAGCCGGCACATGGTCTCGGCGACCGGCTCAAGTAATGTCCGACGCCATGACCCGCCCCCTGGTCATGGCCCGGCTCATAATGGAGCCTTCTACGTAGCAGACCAAGCACGCCAGGAGGCGGAGCAGGCGCCTCAAGTGACGGCTTACCAGACCCCCCCCCCCCCGGCTTATCCGACGATGTTCGTTGATGCGGGTATCCCTACTAGAACCGGGGGTGTCCCGTGTTTGGTGCCAGCTATCCGTAATGAACGTCTACCCAAGGACTTCAAGGGACCTAGGAAGGTGCCTAACTATACGGCTGACTTACAACCCGCGGCCTGGATTGAGAGTTATGAGATGGCTATGGAGCTGCTGGAGGTCAGTGAGGCGGCTATGGCCAAGTATTTCACCATGATGTTAGATGGGACTGCCCGCACGTGGTTGAAAGGGCTACCACCGAATTCCATTGGGTCTTGGGCTGAGCTGAAAGCCCGGTTTATCCAAAACTTCAAAGATACCTGTAGGCAGTCTATGTCAATTGTGGATCTGACTAACTGTAAGCAGCAGGAGGGTGAATCCACGACCCATTGGGTTCGCCGGGTCAAGGAGATCATACATTCGTCGGATAAGATGGATGCTGGCTCTGCAGTCTTAATGTTGGAACAAAACTGTCGCTTTGTGCCCCTAAAGATGAAACTCGGGCGGCTTAAACGTGACTGTACTGATATGGGTACACTGATGGCGGCTCTTGTCAAGTACGCCGATTCCGATGGTACCAAGGATCCCCCTTCAGATGATGACAGGACAGGGAAGGGAAAGAAGAACGGCAACGGCAAAGGTCCCCAGTTTAACCCGGGGAACCAAGGAGGAGGCAAGCGCAAGGCCGACAGCAGCCTAGAGTTTGTAGCTAACGCCAACTCCCAAGGTAATAATCAGCGGCGCAAGGGGAGGCCCCCTCCCCGAGGCGGCGGGTCAGGACCTTCTCTGGAACAGCTGTTGAATGAACCTTGTCCGAGACACGGTTCTAGAGAGAAGCCGGCGACTCACCTGTGGAAGGATTGTGCTATCATGAAGGCCTTTAAAAACTACACTGGTCCGGGTGGCGGCTCAGGCGCCGGCGGCTTTCATGGCCCGGGCGGCGGGTCAAATTCCGGTCCTCAGAACGGTCAAGGGGGCTTTAATCAACAGTCTGGTCAGGGTCATCAACAGCAACAGGGGGGCTATCAGACCAACCCAAAGCAGCTTAGCGGTGGACAGTATCACGTGTTCACCACTAGTTTGTGCAAACGAGACGAGAAGCTTCACAAGAGGGCTGTTAATGCTGTTGAGCCGGCGGTTCCACGCTACTTACGGTGGTCGGAGCAGCCCATAGTGTGGAGTAGGGAGGATCACCCTCCCCGGGTGGATAACCCGGGCCACCTGGCCTTAGTGGTGGCTCCTCAAGTGGGAGGCTATAAGTTCACAAAAGTACTCATGGATGGAGGCAGCAGCATCAACATCCTCTATTATGAGACTTTCCGTCGTATGGGGCTAGTTGATAAGAACCTCAGCCAGTCAAATACTATCTTCCATGGTGTGGTACCCGGTAAATCGGCTTATCCAGTCGGCAAGATCGAACTGGAAGTGGCCTTCGGTGATGAGAACAACTACAGGGTGGAGAAGTTGACCTTTGAGGTGGTCAAGATAAGAAGTCCTTACCACGCCATATTTGGACGGCCGGCTTACGCCAAGTTCATGGCACGGCCGTGTTATGTGTACTTACAACTCAAGATGCCGGGTCACAACGGGACCATTACGGTTCACGGCAGCCGGAAAGTGGCTCTGGAGTGTGAGGAAGGTGACGCGGCTTATGCAGAGTCTGTTTGTGCCACAGAAGAGTTGAAATTTTATAAAGACAATGTTGACCCAACAGATATGACCTCTCTGAAAAAGCCAACCACGGAGAATGAACCAGCAATGAAGTTTAAATCGGCTGATGAGACTAAACTTGTTGATTTTGTTCCAGGTGACTCGTCTCAGCAGTTCAGCATCAGTGCAAATCTGGACCCGAAATAGGAAAGCGCGCTCATCGAGTTCATCCGTGAGAATAGGGACATCTTCGCGTGGAAACCTTCTGACATGCCAGGTGTACCTAGAGAACTCGCTGAGCACACTCTCAATGTTGATCCAAAATTTAAGCCGGTCCGACAGTTCCTTCGACGGTTTAACGAAGAGAGGCGGAAGGCTATTGGTGAAGAAGTGGCCCGGCTTTTGGCGGCCGGGTTCATTGTTGAGGTTTTTCACCCAGAGTGGTTGGCTAACCCGGTGCTCGTACTTAAAAAGAACGGCACCTGGCGGATGTGTGTGGACTACACGGACTGAAACAAGGCGTGCCCGGCTGATCCTTTTGCTCTCCCCCGTATTGATCAAATCATTGATGCTACGGCAGGTTGTGCACGCTTAAGTTTCTTGGATGCCTACTCCGGGTATCATCAGATTAAGATGGCAGTTAAGGACCAGGAGAAGACGGCGTTCATCACTCCCTTTGGAGCCTTCTGCTATGTGTCTATGCCCTTTGGGCTCAAGTGTGCTCAAGCGACTTACCAGCGTTGTGTACAGAATTGTCTCCATAAACAGATCGGGCGCAATGTTCACGCTTACGTGGACGATATTGTGGTTAAGTCCATCAAGGAGGAAACCCTGATAGATGACTTAAGGGAAACCTTCGATAATCTCCGGGTCTACAAGATGATGCTTAACCCGGCCAAATGTGTTTTTGGTGTTCCTGCGGGCAAGCTATTGGGCTTCTTGGTTTCTGACAGAGGAATTGAAGCTAACCCGGAGAAGATCAAAGCTATCACTTCTCTAGCTAAACCGGCATGTATAAATGATGTTCAGCGTTTGGCGGGTCGTATCGCTACTTTAAGCCGGTTCATAAGCCACTTGGGTGAGAAGGCTATGCCCTTATATCAGTTGATGAAGAAAACTAATAACTTTGTCTGGAATGACGCAGCTAATACCGCCTTTGAGGATTTGAAAAAGCAACTGGCAGAGCCCCCCGTCCTTGCTGCTCCGGTTGATAAGGAGCCCTTGCTACTGTATGTGGCGGCAAACACGCGAGCCGTCAGTGTGGCGATGGTGGTGGAGCGTAAGGAGACGGGTAAGGAGCATCCGGTTCAGTGGCCGGTTTATTATGTCAGTGAGGTGCTTATTGAGTCCAAGCAGCGATACCCGCACTGGCAGAAGCTTATATATGGTGTGTTCATGGCGAGCCGGAAACTCAGGCATTATTTTTAGGGTCATCCCATCACTGTGGTCAGTTCTGCCCCTCTTGGGGATATTATCCAGAACCGAGAGGCTACAGGGAGAATTGCTAAGTGGGCTATTGAGCTTGGGCCTCATGGCCTCAAATACGTGCCACGCACCGCTGTTAAGTCTCAAGCTTTGGTGGATTTTATTAATGATTGGACAGAGTCGCAAGTGCCTGAGCAGAAGCCGGATAACACCTATTGGACTATTCACTTTGATGGGTCCAGGCAGCTGGAGGGCTCGGGGGCTGGTGTTGTATTGGCTTCCCCTAGGGGTGACAAGTTCCAGTATGTGCTACAATTGATGTTTCCTTGCACTAACAACGCGGCTGAATACGAGGCCTTACTCCACGGTCTTCGGGTGGCTAAGGAGATGAGCCTAAGCCGGGTACGGTGCTTTGGGGACTCAGATTTAGTGGTTCAACAAGTATCAGGCACTTGGGATTCTAAGGATCCCCTCATGGCGGCTTATCGCCGTGAGGTTGATGCCATTGCCGGGCACTTTCAGGGATATCAAGTGGAGCACATTGATCGCAGGAAGAACGAGGCGGCTGATGCTTTAAGCCGGCTCGGCTCTCAGCGAAAGCCGGTGCCGCCTAACACTTTCCTGGATGTCCTGTATAACCCTTCGGTTAAGTTGCCTACAGAGGAGGACTTGGCTATCCCTGACCCGGAGGCACGACTGGTGGCGGCTCTTCATGTCATACCAGACTGGACAATGCCGTACTTGGTTTATATAACCCGGGGAGAGTTGCCTGAGGATGAAACTTTGGCCAGGCAAATAATCCGGCGGGCCAAGTCAATGATTGTTATCAACGGCGAGTTGCATCATCGCAGTGTTTCAGGGGGTATTTCAGCGTTGTATTTCCCCTGAGGAAGGTCAAGAGATCTTGCGCAAGATCCATGAGGGGGATTGCGGCCATCATGCCGGCTCAAAATCCCTTGTGGCCAAGGCATTCCGTCATGGTTTTTATTGGTTGACGGCTCATGCTGATGCGGAGGACTTGGTCAGCAAGTGTGATGGTTGTCAGAGGTTCTCCCGACGGGCTCATGTGCCGGCTCAGGAATTGAGGATGATCTCGATCACTTGGCCCTTTGCGGTCTGGGGGCTTGATATGGTCGGGCCTTTTAAACGGTCCAAGGATAAGAAGACCCATCTCTTGGTGGCAGTGGAGAAATTCACGAAGTGGGTGGAAGCTGAGCCAGTTAGCAAGTGTGATGCAGCCACGACGGTTCAATTTATGAAAAAGGTGATCTTCCGCTTCGGCTTTCCGCACAGCATCATAACAGACAATGGCACTAATCTGTCCAAAAGCGCTATGGAGGAGTTTTGTCAACGAGAGCATATCCGGCTTGATGTTTCTTCAGTGGCTCATCCCCAGTCCAATGGCCAAGCTGAGAGAGCTAACCAGGAGATTCTGAAGGGCATCAAACCCCGGCTTTTGGTCCCTTTGCAGCGGACGCCGGGTTGTTGGGTGGAGGAGTTGCCCTCCGTCTTATGGAGCATCAGCACTACTCCTAACAGGTCTACTGGCTTCACGCCTTTCTTCATGGTTTATGGGGCAGAAGCGGTCCTCCCTAGCGACATCCGTCACGATTCACCTCGTGTGGCGGCTTATGTTGAGACGGACAATGAACAGGCGCGCCAAGTTGCTCTGGACTTGTTGGATGAACAGCGTGATGTGGCAGCAGCCCGTTCAGTGATTTACCAACAAGACCTGCGCCGTTATCATAGCCGCCGGGTCAAAACCCGGGTCTTCCAGGAAGGCGACCTTGTGCTCCGGCTCATCCAGGAGGAGACCCGTCGGCCGTGGAATATCGCTCAGCTTCGGCCTTATTACACTTGAGCTACCGGCTCTTGTGGTGTACATATTTACTCAGATATATATATATTATGATAAGCAATAAAGCAGGACCTCTGTCCTTTTTTCTCCTCCAAATATACGTGTCATACTAATTTGAAAGGAGGATCCGGCTTATGATCGCATTTGAGTCTAGCCGTAAGTAGTAAGATCACTTGGGGGCTTCCTGTTCAAACATGGGTCGTATTCGAACCAAAGAGAACATAGCTGTCGATACCCATTTGATTGGCAAAGTGCCAAGCTCATTGGGAGGTTGCCTTTGGTCATATTTGAATCATAGTGTAACCCCTCTGAGAACCGACGTGGATCATATTCGAATCAGCGTCGTTAAACAATTTTCAGAATCACTTGGGGGCTTCCTGTTCAAACATGGGTCGTATTCGAACCCAAGAGAACATAGCTGTCGGTACCCTCTTGATTGGCATCGCCGCACCCATTGGGGGCTATATGATCGTATCCGAATCTTGGCTTAAACCCCTTTCGGGCCGGGTCTCTGGTTGTATTCGAACTGGAAGCCCCTAAGTTCCGATTTATCGCAAAGTCTACTCTGATTATGACGTGTGCATGGCCGGGTTTCGCTTGACCGGCTTAATTTTGGAGTTATCTTGTTAATTGAACATCCTGGATGTCATCAAGACAAGTCCATTAGAGTTAAGATACCAACCATGCTACCCGGGTCATTTAATCCGGAGGGTGGTAAGCCGTCTTGAGACTTGTGATTTACCTTTCTATGCAGATGCTTGAAGGTACTTTTTTTAAAGGATGAGAAACATGAAGGATAATTATGACCCGGAGGAGCATCAAAAGAATGACTTCAAAGGATTTCAGCATTCATTACGTGCACGATGGCACGGCAGAGATAAATTGTTGCACTTATTCTATTACAAAAATCTTTCAAAGTTTCAAGGGTGGAGTGTTGTTTGGTGAGCCGCTAGCCGGTTTATGACGCCTGCTGAGTCGAAGTCCCCGGCTCGTCTTCTACTCCGGCTGATCCCAAGACTTCGAAGGTTGACGACTTCCAGTCGATGCCGCTGAGAGCCTCGAACTGGGCTTCTTCGTCAATTAACCCGGCTGGGTCAATTTCGGGGGCGAAGGTGTGCTGGCGAGCCGGAGGAATCAGACTGAGAGCTTCATAGCGAGGGGTTGGAATTCTCTGATTCTCCGTGTTGTACCCCGGCTGATACTTGGTTAAGTCGGTGTCGTTCCCGATGATGGTGGCCACCGGGCGTACAGCTTTCACACATGCCGCGAAATCCTTCTGGTCGAAGGCTGAGCCGTCTTCCTTCAGGCTCGGGTAACCCAGGGCGATGTCTGCCGGGTCTAGCTCCGGCAGGAATGCCTTGGCCCGGCTCAGCGCGGCAATTGCTCCGGATCTTGCGGAGGCTCGGCGTAGCTCCTGGATCCGTTGGGGCAGAACAGCAAGCCGGCGCAGGACTTCGGCCAGATGGGTTGGCACCTCATTGGATAGGGCCACCACAGCTAAGGCGCGCTGTGACCCGGTGTAGAGTTGTTCCACCAGGGTGTACACGGCCTTTAACTTGGTGACCACGCTCTGGTTCAGATTGGCACTCCTGGGACCTGTTTAAATAAAGATCAGGTAAGCCGGTGACAAGGATGAATTATAACATATACAGACTTGATGAAAGCCGGCGAGGTGACTTACCAAAGATAGCAGCTACCATCTGGGAAACCTGGCGCTTTAGGCTGGAGAGCTCAGCGGTTTTTTCATTGAGGGCCTTCTCCGCCTGTTCTGCCCGGGTCACCAGTGCGGCTTTCTCTTCAGCCCAGGCCTTCCGCTCAGCATCAAATTCGGTCTTCAGTTTTTCTTGAGCAGCGATGCTGGAGACAAACTTGGCGTTTGCCTTCCGGGTTTCCATCTCTTGTGCCTTCAGCCGGCTCTTGAGATCCGCCAGGTCGGACTCTAATTTCTTGCCAACAGCCTGCATATATTTCCGGGTTATTAACAGTCATTCTATAAAGTCCCAAGCGCTTTCCAAGCAAAGACGCTTGGCACTTGGGGGCTAATGCATATTGAACGTATCTATCTATGCACGGCCGGCTCAGTTCAGTAAGCCGGAATCTAAGTCTACAACATATTCAAGTATAAGTCCTAGACTTGGGGGCTAGAATGACAAGGATCACTACGCAGAAAGTAAGAAAACAGCAGAAGGTTACCTCAGATTTTTGTTGGATCTGGTTGACCATGGCGATCTCGGCGTCCCGGCTCTTGTGAACTTGGCTGATGTAGCCGGAGACAAGCTCTCCAATGCTTAAATCGGTGTAGCTGGAGAGATCCAGATTCACCCGATGGGGTTGCAGCAACTCCCCCTTCGCGGAGCATTTGGCCAGTGCGGTCGGCCTCCCCGGCTCAACATACTCCGTCCGGGTAATTACCACGTCCGGGTCGTTAGCTGGCGGGGCTGAGCCGGAGGCCTCCGGGTTAGCTG
This sequence comes from Aegilops tauschii subsp. strangulata, assembly GCF_002575655.3. Lineage (NCBI taxonomy): Eukaryota > Viridiplantae > Streptophyta > Magnoliopsida > Poales > Poaceae > Aegilops > Aegilops tauschii. The sequence continues at coordinate 247,511,185 of NC_053037.3, read as the reverse complement.
ACGCTCCGGTTGTTCTCTTGATGGTCGGGGCAGGGGCTTCAGGCGCCGTGTCCATGGGAATGGTGGCTTCGGGGGCGGAGGCGGCTGGCGGCTCTTGAGCCGTCGTCTCCGGCTCAGGCACGTCTGGCACTCCGGCTGACCTGGTCTTCTTTGCTCTTTTGGTGAGCTTTGCCTGGGCACTGAAAAGACAGAAGTGTTAGGTATACAAAAAGTAAGTACAGACAGATAATGTAAGGAGATTGTTATTACCCGGGTGCAGTCTTGAAGGCCGGCAGACTTGACTGCATGGAGTCACCCGAAGAGGGGGAGGTCTCCTGGTAATTGGAGTCAGAAGAGTTGAGTGGCTGACGGATGACACCCGCCAACGGATGAAAAGGGTACAGGTGAGAAAAAACCTCAGTGCGGCACTTCCTTGTCGCGTCGGGTAACCCGGCGGAGAGGTCGGTATCCTTGCGGGCCCGGGTGAGACGCCGGCTTTCGTGAACCTGCTGCTTCAAAAGAAATTGAGGGTCTTGATGAGCTAATGGATGAGAAAAGCTTACTTTCCGGGTTACCCTTCGGATTTTCAGCTGTGGCAAAGGCTCCGAGTCGGAGGGGAGTAATGTTACCTCTTCAATCACCGGGTTACTGGCGCCGGTGTCATCCTGTCAATAAGCAAAATGATGGTAAAGTGGACAGCAGCAAACAATAAATATGGCAAGAGTTTAAAGGTTTAAGGGTTACCTCTGACTTGGAGCTATCGCTTAATTGCAGCAGCTCCGAAGCAGTGGGTCTGTTTCCTTTTTTGCGAGGGGCGGCTCTCTTGGCGGCTTTCTTCGCCTTCCTGGCCTTCTTGGCCGTCTCATGGTCATACTTGACCCGCCAGAATTTATCATTAGCCTGAGAAATACAGTAATGAGTTCTTAGTAAGATGACAGGTAAAAGAAAAAATGGAAAGGTTAAAGTCAGCGGCTTACCGCTGGGGCTGGATTGGTCTTGCAGAACGGGGCTAGCCCGGTTTTTCCACAGTCTGCCAGGCTCTCGTTTAATAGAGCCTTGGTCTCTTCTTCGGCAACGTCTTCTGGAAGGTCGTTGCGACTGTGCCTCTGCGGGTCATCCTTTCGCCCGGTGTACTCACACATTAAGCCGGGGCGGCGGCTCAATGGGATCACCCGCCATGAGATCCAGACCCGGACCAGGTCTATTCCGTTCAGACTGTTGCCTAGCAGGGCCTTGATCTTATTGATCGTTGGAAGCAGAGGCTGGCGTTCCGCGGCAGTCAGCTTGTCGGATAGCGGATGAGTCGGCTCCAGGCGCGTTGGGCGAAAGCCGGGCAGCGGGCTCTCATCAGCCGGGGACGTGTCTTGGCAGTAGAACCAAGTCATGTTCCAGTCCTTAGGGTGACTTGGCGGTTCTGCGTAAGGAAATAGACAGTCCCTGCGCCGTTGGATGGAGATGCCGCCTAACTCTAGACTTGGACCGTTTGCGCACTCGGTTTGGCGGTTCAAATAAAACAGCTCTCTGAAGAGCAGCAGACTCGGCTCTTCTCCAAGATATACTTCACAAAAAACTTGGAAGTTGCAGATGTTGGATATGGAATTGGGTCCTCTATCCTGAGGCCGAAGGTCAAAGAAGTTGAGCACGTCCCGGAAGAATTTTGAGCCGGGCGGTGCGAAGCCCCGGCTCATATGGTCTGCAAAGATCACTACCTCCCCGTCCCTCGGCTGAGGTCTCTCTTCGGACGGGTCAGGGGCACGGTAGGACATCACTTCCTTCTTGGGCAAATATCCGGACTTAACAAAGTTGGCCAGGGTCTCTTCGGTGATGTTGGATTTCATCCAGTTGCAAGTGATGGGAGCCTTGGGAGGCATGGTGACGGTTGGTGGTCTATGAGGAAGAGAAAAATGTCCGGGTTAATTATAAGCCGGGGATTATCATTCAAACTACAGTGACGGCTTATGAAGGGGACTAATGATATATATTGATATGGAGGGTTATCTAAGCTGTCGGGGCTTTCAGGTTAAGTTGGTCATCTACGGCTTGCTGCAGTTAAGTCGGAGGATTTTACAGAGCATCGTTCTCTTTAAACCGGACATGTAAGCCGCCAAGATTCAAGGGTTGCAGTTTTTACTAAGTATGGTAAAACGGATTTCACATATTGCAGTAACTTTTTCGGATCAAAATGGTCGGGCGAGGTGAAAATTTTCTAGACCTAAAAAATAGAGGCAGAAGAAGTTCTTGAGATTGAACACAGTTCTTATGCAGTAAAAAGAGGGTTTTCTTATAGATGAAAAGGGTCTCAAACCTCTACCGCAGTGGTTCTACGCGAGGTTAAAGAGCAACTAACTACAGTGGCAACAAGAACTACCGAGTCTGTGGGCAATGGTGATGAACACGAAGAACTGAAAGAACCCTACCGCAGATCTGTTCTAGCAAGGCAGAGAAGACTCACCGGAGTTGAGGAAGAGCGAAGGTCGCCGCCGTTATCTGGTCCGGGTCAGGGTGATGCAGCGGCCGGGTCGATGAAGATCAGGGGCGCGACGGCGGCGGCGGCGGCGGCAGAAGCTCGGGCAGAGGAACGGCAGCGCGAGGAAGAAGAAGGAGAGTGTGAGAAGAGAGTGCCGGGCCGGCCTATTTATAAGGCAAGTCATAAGTGGGCGCGATATTCAAGGAGACCACGGCGTGGTTATCTCCCCCTCACGGCGCCTCGATTTTCGGAAAGACAGTAACAGCAGAGATCCGTTGCGGATCTGGCGGAGTAAAAAACGGACTTAATGGAGGATGACGTCACGGCGGATTATCCGGAGTCCGGAGAATGACGTCACACCGGGTTATGGCCTTCACACGAACGGTAAGCCGGAGATTTTTTCTGTCGGCAGAGTTGAAGATTGACACGAGCCGGCTCAAGTCAATCTGGGGCCTAATGTTGAGGATATAGACCTGGGAGTCACCTGCCAGGAGGGCCGGGTTACACTAAGGGTCATTGCCAGAAGCCCAGAGCTAAGTTTCAAGATAATGGGCCAGAGATGGGCTGAGACCCGGCGATGGCTTAAAGCCCGTAGTACAATCTTTATTGTTATAATAGAACTTGTAGTGTAAGGCAAGTATTGTTTAGAGTCCGAGCCGGACACTCTTATGAGCCGGCCGGGACTCTAAGGGCTGCTGGGCGTCAGCCTCCCTATATAAAGGGACGACCCGGCGGCGGTTTAAGGGCGACAACAACCTTATCGAGAACCGGGCATAGCTGTTTAGCTCCCTGGCGATCGTAACCCTAATCAATAACACCTCGAACTGGACGTAAGCTTTTACCTTCACCGTAAGGGGCTGAACCAGTATAACCCTCGTGTTCCTTGTCCCACTTAACCCCTTCAAGCTTCCCAATTGCGATGGCTCCACGACTAAGTCCTAACCCGAGGACATCTGCCGTGACAATTCCACGACAGGCGCTTTAGCAAATAAGGATACCATTCATTGGCGAGTCCCCGGTCCAGAATTTCCTCCTGAACCCCAAGACGGAGAAGTTATTGTATTTGCTGATCACCTAAGCCGAGGCTTCACTCCTCCCGGATCAAAGTTCTTCCGTGACATGCTCGCCAGCTTTCAAATTCACCCTCAAGACATCGGTCCAAACTCAAGATCCAACATCTGCGACTGGCATGTTTTCTGTGAAGTCTACCTGCAAGAGGAACCTACTGTTGATCTGTTCCGGGATTTCTTTTATTTAAACCGCCGCACTGAGTTTACGGATGGCCCCAACACTGAACTAGGCGGGGTTTCGATTCAGAAGAGGAGAGATGTTGATTTCCCTCATGCGAAGCTTCACAGTCATCCTAAGGACTGGAATCAGACTTGGTTCTACTGCCGCAATACAGCCCCAGCCAATGAAAATCCTTTGCCGGGTTACCGCCCACACCGGCTTACCCAAGCTCATCCCTTTCCTCAACTGTTGACCGCCCAGGAGCGAGCAAAATACGCACCTCAACTGGCAAAGCTCAGAGCCTTCGTTGCAAATGGGCTGACAGGCGTGGATTTTGTCCGATGCTGGGTTTCATGGAGCGTTTTACCTTTAAGCCGGCGGTCCGGTTTAATGTGTGAATACACAGGGGATCTGAAAGACCCTCAACGCCATATTGATATTCAGCTAACTGATGATGAAGTCACCGAAGCTGTCAAGAAGATGCTTAATGAGCCAATAGATGTATGCAGCAAAACCGGGCTCAGTCCATTCTATGCTGCCAATAAACCGCCAAAGGTATAATCTACCGTATTTCTGTCTTTATCCATCCTTTGTTAAATTTCTCCTTTGAAGACTTACTATTTGTCTATGTAGGCCGATGATCCATTCTGGAAGAGAAAATCACAAGATAAACCGGTAAAAAATCCTCGGCTTAAGACCAAGGCTTCAAAAAAGCCTGTGAAAAGAAGAAACGTTGAACCGTCCGAGACCGTCATTCACGATTATCTGGATAATCTGGATTCAGAGGTAGAACTTGACTCTCTCGGTTCATTTTTCATACACCTTATTGACAATGATCATTATCAGGATGAAGTGGAAGCCAGCCATGTTGACGAGGTAACTATTCTTTCTTCTGATTCTGATCCTGTGCCAGTACCAAGAATCCGTCGAGCCGTTCGGAAAGTAAAATTTTCATGCCCTCTTTCTTATTTGGATCCGCACTTTCTTTTGAAGACACAACAGCATGAAACTCGCCGCACAACCCGGCACAGCGGCCAAGTGGTGACCTCCTCCGGTTTACCAAATTCTCCGGTTCGCAAACGCCGCCAAGAGGTTGCTTATACTCCTGACACCTTTTACCCTAAGGCGGGTTATATCCGATATCCTCTTAATCCGTCTGACTCAAATTATCAGGGAACTTCCCATTCATCATCCGGTGAGTCGTCAGCGACACAACTTCCTCCTCTGAAAACCGTCCCTGGGTAAGCATAACACACTTTAACCTTTTGGTCTTGTATTATATTATCATATTGATCTTCGTGTCTGCTCTTTTTCAGTGCCAAAGCTAGACCAAGCAAGAAAGCTAAATTGAATAAGCCGACCGACCATGAACCGGCCACTGAGCCGGAGAAAACCCTAGAGGCTATTGATCCGGAGGCTAACACTGTTATTGATGATCCGGAACCTCAAGCAACCGACACGCTTGTTGAACCGGTAGAAACCAATCCAACAAACCAGTCAGCTGAACCACCAAGTCCAACTGTTGATCCGCCGAGTCCAGCTAAAGCATCTGATAAACCGCCAAGCCCTGCCAAGACTACGGACGACGATGTTGTCGTAACTGGCCTGAGTTTCAGCTCCCCTGGTCGTCCTGTCGCTTTATCAAAGCATAGCGCGAAAGAAGAAATTTCTGCCATGGACAAGGGCAAATGGAAATCTGACCTATCCAGCTATACCAACCTCAGCGCTCAAGACCTTCATTCTGGCTTTTTAAACTGCCTGTATACAAGCCGCGACTTTGAAGCCGGTTTAGTAAGTCTGATGAAGGAACGATATGAGGTAAATATCGCTTTCCCTTTGCATAAATATTCCATTTGTTAGAACTGGTCTAAAGTATCAACTCTAGTAGCCCCCAAGGGCCGGTTCATAACGTTGGTATGATCCGGGTCTTGAAACAGAATCAATGTTTGAATTTTGCTGGTGTAGCTCCCATGAACCGGTTTATAGCTTTTAGAATGAACCGGTACATCTTACTAATTTTACCTCTTGTAATTATGACAACCCATCTGAAACTGAGCAAATACGCATTAGCCCCCAAGGGTCAAGTAGATAACTTGTTATGTGCTTGAGACTTTAAATTAACAGCTGATAAGAAGCAATCCGCATTAGCCCCCATGTGTCAAGTAGATAACTTGTTATGTGCTTGGGACTTCAATGTTGTAAGACTAACTCATTATCTGTATTTTCCAGGCTGAGTTGTCCAAAAAGGATTCCCAAATTACTGATCTCCAAGGAAACATCAAGTCCCAGCAAGATGAAACTTGCAAAGTTAAAAGCGAGCTGACCACCGCTTTAACAACCATGGAACAACTGAAGGAATTCTTTAAAGGCGAATGGGCAGATTGGGAAACTGAAAAAGCCACATTGTTAAAGCGGGCAGAAGATGCGGAAAATGCCCTTAAACCGGTCACAGAAGAGCTTAGCAGCTTGAAGCGGCAGATTGATGCCATGACCTCTGCCATCCTTGGTAACAATCTCTTCACAAATATGTAACAACGCCAGTTATGAAAACTTTTGGTTTAATAATAATTTGATCCTTTTGCAGGTAGCCGTGTTACTCATCTTGGCGCAGACATGCGCAAAAAATTGAAGGCCGTCTATACTTTGGTAGAACAGCTATATACCGGCGCTCAACGAGCCATCTGCACAGCTTCCAATAACCATCCGCCCCTATCGCTAATCAAGGAAACACTACAAAAGTTATCTATGCTGCCTGCCCGGATTGTGGAATTGAAGAAATCCGCTGCTAGGTCCGGTACCCTTACTGCACTGACTCGCGCTAAGGCCTGGATATCTGACCTTGATCCGAAAGACGTTGGAAATGGTTACCCAAGCCAAAAAGAGGACGGTTCAGAATTTAACAATGACGATCTCCGGGCCATCACAAGAGAGATGCGACCACTGGCAAGTAAGTTGGCTAAAGATACTAACTTGTCAATTTACCAGAATGTGTATGATGCCAGCGGCAAGCGGATAAGTGCTCCAACTTATGACGTGGAAAATCTGATCCCGCCGATCCGTAAGCACACTTACGCTCCTGTGTTGAACCGTCTGATCTTATACACGACGAAGCTGTCTTTCAAGCCTTAACAGGAATTGATTGGACAACTATTGACTTCCAGCCACTGGGTGGAGAGAAGGAGGGTGAACCGGCGCAGGAAGATCCGCAACCTTCACATCAACCTGAGGCAGAATCATAATCCAGAAGCCGGTTTAACTTGTGCCTATTGTCATCCTTGTGAAAAACAATCATTCTTTTGGGCAGTCAAAACGCCTTGTAATAGGCTAGCTTGAACACCTGATCTGATATGCCATCGTGCATACTTGTTGCGCACAATATTGTTAATCCGTCATGCTATATTTGCTTATGATCCTTATCAGTTTTATATAGCCCTGTTTGATGAGGACATGACTACCTTGGATACGACCAAAAATATTGCATACATGCATATTTGTCAGGTGATTTCTAGTGCAAACTATTCAATAATCTATTTATGTTATCCAGAACAAAAATACTTCACACATTTTTGTGTTTTGTCTAATTGCAGGTGTATGGGACATTTGTACAATCCACATATGAAGATAAGGGAAAAGGAGAAGATTATGTTCTGTTCAAAAAGTCATTTCACAATACTTTTGGGCCAAGAGAAGATAGAGTGCAAGTCTCACGTTCTGGATTCAGATTCGGACTGCACAGACATACCTGACTCAAAACGCCAACAACTTTTTCATACGGACTCCAAATTGGGTGATTCTTTTTTCGTTGGAAAGTAGATTTCGTGCTCTTTCCAACACAATTGGATTCACCTTCAAATTTATCCGGAGCGTTGAGTTATGGCCGAAACAATCTGATGTTGCAGCAGAATCCGAGTCAAACTACAAGTCCAAAGGTGTTGCATCACCTCCAATTGGGCCCATGAGCCTTGTACGACCTAGGGTTAGTTTTAGGCTGCCTTGGGACGTCCTTCCACCTCCTTGGCCGCCACCCCTTGCTCCTATATAAGTAGATCCATCTAGTAGCTTTTTCTTTGGGATTTGTTTAGTTGAAAGTTAGCCATTGCAACTTCGTGTACTTCGTTTGTGTCCAACGACCAGACCAAGACCGCTTACGGATCCCCACCATTATTAGTACTTCATATATATTGGCAATATTCAGATTGCTTTATCATATTCTTGCTTGTTCTTCGATTGCTTGCAGGAATAGACCTTCGTGGTCAGGCTGACCGTGCTTCCGGCATCGTCAGTAACCTCAGGAGATTGGTTTAGCGATTGCTAAGGCGAACCGTCGTGCACGTTTGTAGTCGGTTCGTCAAACTTGTCTCCACCAAATCGATAGTTATCATCTCATCGAAAGATCGGGACACCCCCGCCTCTATCAAGTGGTATCAGTTTTCAGGTTGCTCGGTGAGAATTTCCAGTTTTTACTAGATTAGATCTATTTTCTTACCTATTGTCCAAGAAAAACCCACACAAAAAAATTTAGATCTATTCATCCTTTGTCCAAGCCAGTTTGAGCCTTTGCAATTTTCTTTTCATTACTTGCATAGTTGAATTATCGGTTGCATCGTCGTGTCGAGTTGCTGGTCTTAGTGTCTAGTTCGTTTAGAGTTTCGAGTTCTGTTCACATTAGTCACGCCGCCGCTACATCGTTATCCCTTCCGCTGTCCACCTCCCATCCATCAATTTCCTGTACGTGCTACCCACTGTTCATTGTCATAATCATAGTTGAGATCGTTCACATCTTCGCTTGATCCAATCTGCATCTTATCTAGTTTGTTTTGGAAAGAGGGAGAGGGAAAAAAGGCAGAGAAAAAAAAAGAGAAAAAAGAAAAAAAAGAGAAAGAAAAAGAAAAAAAAGTGTGAAGAAAAAAAAGAGAAGAAAAAGAAAAGAAAATTCGGATCTATCTAGACTCAATCTCGTAGTTGAATTCGGATTGGAATCTATTTTGTGCACTGTTCAGTAAAACAGACATAACTTCCTCATACGAAGTCCGTTTTGGCTCCGCGAGTACTCAATTCAAAGCTAGCGACGAGCCGCATCTAAATAGTTGCAGAGGCTAGTTCAATATTTGGCACCTCAAAATCGGCTTCTAAATAGGACTTTTTGCCCTCCAAAGTTCGCGAACACAGCTTATTCCTGTTTTTCAAGCCAGTTTTAGAATTTTTTGACTCCTCATATCAACTCGGAATTGAGTGATTCTTTTTGCGTTTGAAAGCTTGAGTCAGTGCCATTCTTGAGAAATATTGTTAGAAAATTGGCATAAACTTTTCAAGAGGAAAGTTGGAGAGAGAGTTGTTGTATATCCTGCTTGGCAGTTGTTTTTCATCATTATCTTTACTGCCGTTGTGATCTTCACTTATATCTTGTTGTCCAGAGCTACTTAGTATCCTTCATTGATGCTAGTTGTGCTACGCCATGACCTCATTAGTGTTCTAGGCTTGCGTCTAGTCCGGTCTAGCCTAGGACCAGCACAGTACCGTCATTGAACGTTTATTCAACATTGCATCTTTGAATTGATTATTGCTAATCTTTTGCTACCATATATAGCCAACCCAGCTCCACATATTTCTACACCGTGTATACGTACGTTCCCCTGGCAATCGCTTTAGTCAATCTTTGTAGTTATTTGACACTGCTGGTTGCCTGTCACGACCTGCTGCTTGGTAAGAACTTGTAAGATATTGATATTTGCTTTATTGTGAGCGCTTTACCACCACATCCTAGTAGTTCATAGGAACATTATCCTTGAATTTTGTTTCTTTTTCTACTAATCATGACAGGTTCCGGAGATAGAAGTTCTTGGACGACGGATACATCTTTACCATCACAAGAGGTGGGGTAACACACACAATAACGTGGTCAGGTTATCTCTTTACCGTCATTTGAGGGTAGATTTAATCCTGCTATTTATCTAGCCTGGGAGCTTGAAGTAGAAAAAGTTTTTAGTCACCATGACTTTTCTGAACTTGAGCGAGTACGAGCTGCCACTAGAGCATTTACTAGTTTTGCTTCTGTTTGGTGGAGTGTGCATTGTAAGAAAAACATTGATAACCAACCCACAACTTGGAAAGATTTGAAAGATGTAATGAGACAACAATTTTTCCCTCCTTACTATCGTCGTGAATTGCTTCGCAAATTTCAACAATTTAAACAAGGCAACAACACTGTTCATGCTTACTACCAAGAGTTCAAATCTTATATGCATCATTGTGACATAGAAGAATCTGAGGATGATACAATGAATAGATTTTTTGGTGGTTTGAACCATGATATTTAGGCAAGATTTCGGTATATTCCTTGTTGCATTACTGGTATGTATGTTCGTGCTTGTACCTTTGAGAGACAGTTACAGGAGGATGCATTGGGTGACTACAACAACTACTATTCCAGTTCATGCTCATCACCATCAGTTGGTTCCTACACCATTGCACCTACTAGAGCAGCCACACCCCAGATTGAGAGTGCGACATCATCTCAAGAGTATGGTACATTGTCACCGTCCGTACCTACATCAGCTATGTCTTTGCTACAAGGTAATAGTAAAGGTATTGATGATATAACTTCACATGAGAATGATGCATGCCTAGTTAACTTGAATACTTCATGTGTTGAATCACTTGTTGATTTGAGCACACCACCTATTTTAGAGAATCGTGTTACTGTCATGAATGCGTCATGTGATCAAACAACTAAAATACCAACAATTTTGAGTGCACCCATGGAATTAACTCTTGATGCAAGTAAGGTTTATTCACCAATGTTAGGTTGGTTTAATGATGAACATTGTCAATCTTTTGATATGAATAAGAGCTTCACTTATATGTGCAAACTGAGTTGCAATATTTTCATGTCTTCTACTTCTTGCGATAATATTTTGGCTTTATATTTTATGATCTATGAAAGTTACTCATGTATACATGTGTCATATGTGCAAAAATCAAGGGAAGTAAAAATGGATGACATATACATATACAACATGTACACCTTGTCTCTTTTGTTACCCACATTTCAGATTAAGCAACGCCGAGGACGGCTTTGTTTTCAAGAAGGGGAGGATGATGAGGACATGACTACCTTGGATACGACCAAAAATATTGCATACATGCATATTTGTCAGGTGATTTCTAGTGCAAACTATTCAATAATCTATTTATGTTATCGAGAACAAAAATACTTCACACATTTTTGTGTTTTGTCTAATTGCAGGGTATGGGACATTTGTACAATCCACATATGAAGATAAGGGAAAAGGAGAAGATTATGTTCTGTTCCACCAAATCGATAGTTATCATCTCATCGAAAGATCGGGACACCCCCGCCTTTATCACTGTTTCTGCATAAAACAAAGTAAAAACTGTCCTGGCGGTTTACCGCCGGACGGGTCATAATGCCCAATATATAGCCAAGGTTGATAACCATAGCTTTAAATAATGAAATATGAAACATACCATACCTGTGATATTGAATCACCTTATTGGTTTACCAACATTCTTGTAATAAGGGCGACGACCCAAATATTGAGTATTGATAACTCAAACCATGTTATGCTGGTATAAAATAAGTCATGCCGGGTTATGATAAACACCAGATGATCATCCTGGCAACTTATAGTTAACTCCAGGCTGGGTTAAATAAACACCGGTTTATACTGATGACTTATAGTCAGGCCGGGCCATTGGACGCCGGTTTAGCTCAAAACTTTAACAAGGGAGAAAAAGCTGACAAATAAAAACCAAAGAAAAACTTGTAGTCGAGGCTTTTCAAGGGCTGTCAGGCCCAAATGCGAGGCTTTTCATGGGCTGCCAGGCCACTGAGTTAAACCGTTTTACAAAGCCTTTCAAGATGGTCCTCAATCCTTAACCAATCGCCGGTTTATCATTGACAAGTTCAGGGTCATATGAGATTGACTTTTCAAGTTGGCGAGTCATACCAGGTTTACCTGGGCGGAGTAACTTACTTGATGAAGGCAGGTTAACCCGGGGTTTTAGGTGTATACACCAGGCTTCCAAGCCATGGCTTGATAGCCTATTGCAAGTGTAGATTTCTTTGTTCATTGCGATAGCAAAGAATCCCCAAGCAACATTTTGAGCTGTGCTCAATGGGTGCCTATGTTTGAGTTGTTCTTGACAACACTCTTTGGCCCCTAAGTAATGGCGTTCCGCCAGCCAAAAGGTGTAGCTATGGTTCGAATACGACCAAGCCCCCAAGTGACTCTTTTGTGGCTCTAAGCCAGCCAAGAGGTGTAGCTATGGTTCGAATACGACCCCACAAGTGACTTTTTTGTGGCTCTAAGCCAGCCAAGAGGTGTAGCTATGGTTCGAATACGACCAAGCCCCCAAGTGACTTTTTTGTAGATATCTGCATAAGCTGAATCAAGGGGTAAACCGGAGGTCGCTTTACAAACAAAAGCCTCCGTGTAACCGCTCATGATATAAGAAAAATAACAGATACCCCGCTTTAGCTGGGGCTCCGGTTTATTATATTGATCATAATATCTACACTGTCAAAATATGTACATGGTAGGAGCCTATGGCTCAGGTGTAGTAAGGCCGTAGATGAGCTATGTTCCACGGCCGGATCGTCTCCTCCTCTGACTTGTGTGAGTCTTTGTGCTCTCGAACATCAATGAGGTAGTATGATCCGTTGTTCAGATTCTTGCTGACCACAAAGGGCCCTTCCCAAGGCGGGGATAGCTTTTGCATATCAGTCTGATCTTGGATAAGCCGGAGCACTAAGTCACCTTCTTGAAAGGTTCTGGTTTTAACCCGGCGACTGTGATAACGCCGCAAGTCTTGCTGATAAATCGCCGAACGAGCCGCCGCTATGTCCCGTTTCTCATCTAACAGGTCCAATGCATCCTGGCATGCTCTTTCATTATCCGCTTCAACATACGCTGCCACTCGAGGCGAGTCATGGCGAATATCACTTGGGAGGACTGCTTCCGCTCCATAAACCATGAAGAAGGGTGTTTAACCCGTGGATCTATTGGGGGTGGTGTTAATGCTCCACAAAACGGAAGGCAACTCTTCCACCAAACAACCCGGTGTCCTATGCAAAGGAACCATAAGCCGGGGCTTGATCCCCTTCAAGATTTCCTGTTAGCTCTCTCCGCTTGACCATTAGACTGGGGGTGGGCCACTGAAGACACATCAAGCCGGATGTGCTCTCTTTGACAGAACTCCTCCATAGCACCTTTGGAAAGATTCGTGCCATTGTCTGTTATAATGCTGTGTGGAAAACCAAAACGGAATATCACTTTTTTCATGGCCATGGCTGCATCACACTTGCTAACTGGTTCTGCTTCCACCCACTTGGTAAACTTATCAACTGCCACCAAAAGGTGGGTTTTCTTATCCTTGGATCATTTAAAGGGCCCAACCATATCAAGCCCCCAGGTTGCAAACGGCCAGGTGATTGGAATCATCCTCAGCTCCTGAGTCGGAACATGAGCCCGGCGTGCAAACCTCTGACAACCATCGCACCTTTTGACCAAGTCCTCAGCACCAGCATGAGCCGTCAGCCAATAGAAACCGTGACGAAAAGCCTTAGCCACCAGGAGTCCTCTGAACCGGCATGATGACCACAATCCCCTTCGTGGATTTTGCGTAAAATTTCACGGCCTTCTTCAGGAGAAACACAGCGTTGGAAGGCCCCTGAAACACTGCAATGATGCAGCTCGCCATTGACAATAGTCATGGACTTGGAACGCCGGATTATCTGTCTGGCCAGAACTTCATCCTCTGGTAACTCACCCCGGTTCATATACGCCAAATATGGGATCGTCCAATCTGGGATGACGTGGAGCGCCGCCACCAACTGAGCCTCCGGATCAGGAACAGCTAAATCCTCCTCCGTGGGTAGCTTGACCGACGGGTTATGCAAAACATCAAGGAAAACATTGGGCGGCACCGGTTTATGCTGGGAGCCCAGCCGACTTAAAGCGTTCGCCACTTCATTCTTCCGCCGGTCCACATGATCAACCTGGTAACCCTTGAAGTAACCTGCAACAATGTCCACCTCTCGACGATATGCTGCCCTGAGGGGATCTTTGGAGTCCCAAGCACCAGAGACTTGTTGAGCCACCAGATCCGAGTCACCTAAGCACTTAACCCGGCTCAGATTCATTTCCTTAGCCATCCGAAGACCATGGAGCAAGGCCTCGTACTCAGCTGCATTGTTAGTACAAGGAAACATCAAGCGGAGAACATAACAAAATTTGTCACCTCGAGGGGAAGTTAGAACCACTCCAGCACCCGAGCCCTCCAATTGCCTAGATCCGTCGAAGTGAATCGTCCAGTATGTGTTATCCGGTTTGTCTTCCGGCGCCTGCAACTCTGTCCAATCATTGATGAAATCCACGAGTGCTTGAGACTTGATGGCCGTGCGAGGCACATATTTCAATCCGTGAGGACCAAGCTCAATAGCCCACTTAGCAACCCAGCCAGTTGCTTCTCTGTTCTGGATGATGTCTCCCAAAGGAGCAGAACTGACCACAGTAATGGGATGGCCCTGAAAGTATTGCTTCAGCTTCCGGCTCGCCATAAAAACCCCATATACAAGCTTCTGCCAATGTGGATATCTCTGCTTTGACTCAATGAGCACCTCACTGATGTAATAAACCGGCTGTTGAACCGGATACTCCTTTCCTGCCTCCTAGCGTTCCACCACAATAGCCATGCTGACCGCCCGGGCATTAGCAGCCACATACAACAGCAATGGTTCCTTGTCAATAGGGGCAGCAAGGACAGGTGGTTCGGCAAGCTGCCGCTTTAGAGCCTCAAACGCTTCATTAGCCGCATCACTCCAGACAAAGTTGTCTATTTTCTTCAGCATTTGATATAAAGGGATGGCTTTCTCCCCAAGACGACTTATAAACCGGCTCAATGCTGCAATCCGGCCTGCCAGTCGCTGAACATCATTGATGCACTTCGGTTTAGCCAGTGATGTAATAGCCTTGATCTTCTCCGGATTAGCTTCAATGCCCCTGTTAGACACTAGGAAACCCAAAAGCTTGCCTACTGGCACACCAAAAACACACTTGGCCGGGTTAAGCATCATCTTATAAACCCGGAGGTTATCAAAGGTCTCCTTCAAGTCATCTACTAATGTTTCCTCCTTCCTGGACATCACCACAATATCATCCACATAAGCATGAACATTGCGCCCAATCTGATTATGAAGACAATTCTGGACACAACGCTGATAAGTTGCCTGGGCACTCTTGAGCCCAAAGGGCATAGACACATAGCAGAAGGCTCCAAAGGGAGTTATAAAAGTTTTCTTCTCCTGGTCCTTAACCGCCATCTTGATCTGATGATAACCCGAATAAGCATCCAAAAAACTCAACCACTCACAACCCGCCATAGCATCAATGATTTGATCAATACGGGGGAGGGCAAAAGGATCAGCTGGACACACTTTGTTCAAATCTGTGTAGTCTACACACATACGCCAGGTGCCATTCTTCTTAAGTACCAGCACCGGATTAGCCAACCACTCCGGATGAAAAACTTCAACAATGAACCCAGCTGCCAAGAGCCGGGCTACCTCCTCACCAATAGCCTTGCGCCTTTCTTCATTGAACCGACGAAGGAACTGTCGGACCAGTTTAAACTTGGGATCAATATTAAGGGTGTGCTCAGCGAGTTCCCTCGGTACACCTGGCATGTCAGAAGGCTTCCATGCAAAGATATGCCGATTCTCACGGATGAACTCGATGAGCGCGCTTTCCTATTTCGGATCCAGATTTGCACTAATGATGAACTGTTTGGATGAATCGCCGGGCACAAAATCAACCATCTTAGTCTCATCAGCCGATTTAAACTTCAAGGCCGGATCATGCTCCGTGGTTGGTTTCTTCAAAGAAGTCATGTCCGCCGGATCAACATTGTCCTTATAGAACTTCAACTCCTCCGCTGCACAAACCGACTCAGCATAGGCCGCATCACCTTCCTCACACTCCAAAGCGATCTTGCAGCTTCCATGTACTGTGATAGTCCCCTTATGACCCGGCATCTTGAGCTGCAGATAAACATAATAGGGTCGTGCCATGAACTTAGCATAAGCCGGCCGTCCAAATAGGGCATGATACGGGCTTTGGATTTTCACCACTTCGAAAGTTAATGTCTCTGATCTCGAGTCATACTCATCTCCAAAACCGACTTCCAGAGCTATTTTACCAACCGGATAAGCTGATTTGCCAGGCACCACACCATGGAAAACAGTGTTCGACGGTTTAAGATTCTTATCTGTCAACCCCATACAATGGAAGGTGTCATAATACAAGATGTTGATACTGCTTCCTCCATCCATGAGCACCTTAGTGAACTTATAACCTCCAACCTGAGGTGCCACCACCAATGCTAGATGACCCGGATTATCAACCCGGGGTGGGTGATCCTCTCGGCTCCACACAATAGGCTGCTCAGACCATCACAAGTAACGAGGCATTGCCGGTTCAATAGAATTCACCGCCCGTTTATGAAGCTTCTGATCACGTTTACATAGGCTAGTGGTGAAGACATGGTACTGTCCACTATTCAACTGCTTTGGGTGACTTTGATATCCTGACTGCTGTTGCTGATGTCCCTGCTGGTTATAACCACCCTGGTTGCTCTGGTTGCCTTGATTGCCATGTCCACCATGATTGCCCTGGAATCCTGAACCGGAGTTGCCTCCTCCATAACCCGGCCCGTAGGACCCAGATCCTGAACCGCCGGACGGTCCATTATCATTCCGGAAAAAATCTGAATTTTTGAATTCCCGCATGATATAACAATCTTTCCAGAGGTGCGTGGCCGGTTGGTCCTGCGTTCCATGCTTCGGGCAGGGCTGGTTCAACAAGTAATTCAGCCGCTCCGGATTAGGACTGGGTTCTCCCCTTCTTGGGGGCGGCTTTCCCTTACGGCGCTGACCATTACCCTGTGTATTGGTGTTAGCCACAAAATCTGAATTATGATCTGCTTTCCGCTTACCATTATTATTGTGGCCCGTCGGGTTATGCTGCTGCCCCTTGGTGTTGCCGTTCTTCTTTCCCTTCCCTAGTTTGTCATCGTCAGACTCGGGATCCTTGGTACATCAGCGGCCCTTCATCCACAGGGGGCCCTTGAAGCTTGGGGGGCAGGCCGCTTCATCCACATCTAACATCTCCATTGCCATCTCATAACTCTCAATCCATGACTTGGGGGGCACATCAGCGGTGTAATTAGGCACTTTACGGGGGCCCTTGAAATCCTTGGGCAGCCGTACATTACGCAAAGCCGGGATGAGGCAAGGCACTCCCCAAGAACTGAAAGTAAGGCCTTGTTCCACGGGAGCCGTCGGACGAACCAGAGTGAGCTGACGGTCCTGCACTGCTAACTCGGCTTGTCAACGTGCTCTGCCACTGTCCACTACATCCTGAGCATTTGCCCCACCACGCGCCGGATTAGGTTCTCGAGGGGCATCTCGGTTCCGCGCACTGCTTGATACGACCGGTTCATTGATGTGCCTACTGTAACTCCGGCTTGGGCGTGGGGTTGAATGAAGTCTGTCTCGACTATATGAATAAGCATGCTGTTGTACCATAGCCGTCTGAAGAAGATCCCTGGCACGCCGCGTCTCAACCACCGCCGGGGACTCACCCTCCATTGGAATAGCGGCCAATCGTGATGCAGCGGCAATCATGTAATCCAAAGGGGTGGAGAAGTGACCCGGCGGTGCCGGTTGGTACTGTGGTGGGTCATGGGTCCGTCGAGGCGGGTTTGCTATCCTTGGTTGATCCAGCGCTCCTGTCCCTGGCACTTCAATCCGGTTTAGCGCTGCCGGATTACTAGTTCCTGCTCCTGGTGTGCTGAAGAGGTTCATTGCCTCATAAACCGGTGGCAGTCGAGACCGGTGCTTTCTCCGGAATACCTCGTTTGAAGCGTTCTGGTCCAACAGGAGTCGGTAATTTTGCACCTGAATCCGCTGTGCCTGCGCCTCCAAAGCGGCCCTCTCCTCAGCCATCCTGGTTTCCTCAGCCACTAAATCCTCCTTGGCTTGAGTTATCTGATCCTGCAGCTTAGCCACCTCCGCATTATGCTGATCTTGGGTTTCCGTGGTAACCTGTGCAGTTAATAACATCGTCCAAGCGTCCAACAAACCGGACAAGAATTGGGCCGGCCGGCGCGCGGGGCCCCCAGCCCCAGCTGCTGATCCGGAAATCACTGCAGCCGCAGCCGAAGATTGTAACATGGGCTGTGTACCGGCCATGAAGATCGCCACCCGGTTCGACGGCTCAAGGGGGTCCGGAATACTGTCGCCATCGGACCAACCCCCAAGCCGACCATCTTGCAGTTGGTACAGTGACTCGGTCTCCCCGGTGGACGACTCGTCATCTGAACAGACGACGGTCTCACCATCGGACGCCGGTTCAAGATCCGCAACATTGATGAATCCTACGAACGCACGCTTCACAGCGGGCTGAACCCGGGCAGGACTTGCACGCTGAGCCGTCTCGACGAGGTCGGTGCAGATGTCCGGCTCAGGGCCAGGTTCGCCGATCTTGCCGATGAAGACGTGAATTCCTCCAAAGGGGACCCGGTACCCGTACTCGATTGAGCCGGCCTCGGGGCCCCAGCCTGCATCGTCGATGTAGAGCTTGCCGCGGCGACTCTTGGTCATCCGACCCACGACGTATCCCTTGAGCCCTTCAAAGTTGCCCTTCAAGAACTCGAAACCATCGTGCGATAGCCCCACGGTGGGCGCCAACTGTCATGGGTTTGTCACGGCAGATGTCCTAGCGAAAAGTCTTAGTCATGGAGCCATCGCAACGGGTTAGCTTAAAGGGGTTAAACCGGACAAAGGCACAAGGGTTTATACTGGTTCGACCCCTTGCGGTGAAGGTAAAAGCCTACGATCCGGTTGTGGTGGAATTGCTGTGGTCTCGATGATCAGGCAGCGGAATCGCTTTACCTAGATCTTGAGTTGTTGCTTCTTGTCCTTGAACCGCCGCCGGGTCGTGCCTTTATATACACAGGTCGACGCCCGCCGGCTTATAGAGTCCCGATGCCGGTTTATACACATACCGGCTCGGTCTCTACTTTGTCATACCTTACAATACAAGTCACGTGTTACATGGCGGTTTATAGCTACAGGCCCTAAACTACCTTTGGGCCTTGGGCCTTTGAGTCTCTGTAATAAACCGCTTTATTCCTTGTCTTCATGGGCTTCAAATATAACAATCCATTATAGGGATAACCCGGCTTCCTTGGCCGGTTTATACCTAGTAGTAATATCCCCAACAGTCCAATACCAGCCTGGTTTCTCTTTCGGCCTGCTAAAGGCCCACAACACAGTTGGGCCATTTACAATACGACCTGACTTTCGGCCTCTTAGCGGCCCATGCTCTTCATGGTCCAGTACAAGCCCGCTATCTCTTTCGCCTGCTAAAGGCCTACAGTATAGTTGGGCCATATGTAGCCCAAACTTAGTAACGACCTGTTAACGGCCCGTGAAATCAATTAGGCCCACCTGTAGCCCGCTTCGATGTCAGCCTGTTAACGACCCGGGAGGTAAGAGGGCCGACCATTAACTTTCGGCCTAGTAACGGCCCATTAACTTAATGGGCCCAATAAAGTTCGTACAAGTCTTTAGGCCAAATTAGATAATTTGAGCCCATTATGACGAGCAATTATGCACAGGACCAAAACCGATCAAGCAAAGGTATGGCATACAGGGAAAAACGTTGCACATCCAGCATATATTACAGGAAATTACATCCACTGGGCAATCAAAGATTGATGCCAGTGCAAATAAATGAGCAGAACCTAACGATCTACAACGTCACAATCTGCAACCTCAGCACGGATGACGCCCATAAGCATGTGGGCAAGTTCTTGCTGCTTTGCTACACTGTCTCTGAAAACATTGATCAGTTGTTGTGTCGCACGACTCTGCACCTCTGATTCCTCCACCATTTCCATCATTGCTTCAGCCATTTATTGGTTCACAAACATACATTTATTCCGTTGCATTTGAGACAGAGGATACTGAACAGATCCAGATGGCGATTTTGGCAGGCTTGTATTATTGATAGTGGAGAGTGTCTCGACCACTGCATCATAACATAAATTAGGTGGGGAACCAAACAGATTAATCATGAGTTATTGCCATATTACCTGGCCTAGATTTATTGGAAAGAAACAATGGGGTTGCCTTGCTGTTTTCAGGGTTTGTCTTCTTATCTTCAGCAGCCTGCACCAAATTAACACACTAGCATTGCTATCATTGGCCAAGTCAGATAATAGTAAAGCAACATAGACACAACGAACGTTTGGGCAACTAGCCTACACCAAATTATCACAATATGCCACAGCTATCATCAGCCAGGTAAGGTAATACGAAAGCAACATTGACACAATGAATGAATGGGCAACCAGAGCAGCACTACAATTCAGTAATGTGCATGATATGAGATAGTACACTCATGCAGCTCAGTATGCAAAACTACCAGGCAGTTTTCCTTACAAAAAATCAACATTGGCGCCTTTTACATTTTGCTACACCTAATTTTAGATCAGATAAAGGTTAGGAATTATCCCGTTCCCTGGTCAAAAAAGGATTGGTTGGATGAGGGATCTACTCCACGAGGAGCGGTACCGATTGGGGTTCTTTTCACCTTTCCCTCACGGTACTTGTATGCTATCGGCCATTGAGGAATACTTAGGCTTAGAGGGTGGTCCCCCTTTCTCGCTTATTCTGGCCTTCATTCTTCTCTTATTTCTACTGTCCCACGAAGGCCTGTCCCTGTCAACTAGAAAGTACGAGAAATCGGGACAGTTCTCTGTCCGTTCTGCTTTTTATAGAGTATTTCCAATTGATAAATGATTTGTTCTTTAAGAACATCTTTGGATATATCAGTTACTTGTGTTTCAACCCTCCCCCCTTTTTGATTTTTTAATGAAAAACCGGGCCGAACTTCTAAAAAGCAGCCCACCCGCTTACTCTTTCCACTAACATTAGGACTTAGGCGAGCTGCTGAATACGAGACACATCTTTCTCGGCCGTGCGTGGTCGATCGAGAAAAAAGAGGAGTAGACTAGAAAACCTAGAACTTCAAAAGTCACTATCAATGAATTCCCGAGCAATTCTAAACCAACATATGCTCCGTATACCCGGAAGTCTCTATCGTTTTCTTTGTCTGTTAAGCTTCACAGGGTTGGGACTCCCCGGATGATCGTGTTGGGTAAATTGTGACCTCGTACGATCGTATCGGGTGAGCAACAGTAGCAAAGTTGCCTACCATTAGGTATTGTTTGAGCCCTGTCCCAACCTTCATTCAATTATCCGAGCTCCCCTTCGGCTTGAAGAAGACCAGCTCGTTTTCATCGAGCCTTCCCCCCGTTTGGAGTATAGCCAAGTGGTAAGGCATCGGTTTTTGGTACCGGCATGATTGCTTTCGGTATCTGAATCTTCTTGAATTCAAGTAGGCCTCAAACCTCTGAAAGTAGAGAAATATTCTCGCCAATCTCCATCTCATAGAAAATGACTACAAAGCAAGGCGAAAGCATGGAGCATCTCAATGGGTTCAGAAACCACACGTTTCTCTGGATCATCATAAGAGGATCAATTGGATAACCAACTCTCCCGCCCCGCTGCCGCTACTGCTCGAAAGCCTTTGGAAGAACATTTCCCACCAAAATATCAGTCCAATAATACCACTCACTAGTAAATAGCGCAATACTTCTTCGTGAATCTCCGCTATTTGAATATTGAACATCATAACCAAATCCTATCGATCTTTCCTTATGACTCGACTTCAAAAAAAAAGGAAGAGGAAGAAGCATCTCTCTGGACCAGAGGTTTAAAGCTTGGAATTGAGCTTTCTAGCTTTCTTTAGTACAATCTTTTTCCGAGAGCAACCCCGGGTTCGTTCCTAAGACTACACTCACAGCTTTCGGCTCGATCGGGAAAAAAGAGGAGTAGACTAGAAAACCTAGAACTTCAAAAGTCAGGGGTGGCCCCAAAGCGGAATTGACCGGTGGTAGTTGGTCGAAGCTCCAGTGGGTAGCCACTCCCTTCTCAGGGAACCGGTCCTATTTATTAAGTTGCAATGGCGAGTATCTTTGGACCCCAAAGAGTTGTATAAGTTGGAAAATGGAGATTTGCCTGTGGCATTGGCCGTTGGGCTGCGGGCAGGAGGGCTTTGTTTGTGCAATCTTGCTCGCAACACCCTCTCCTCCGGCGAACCTGCGATCACCGCCTCTAACTGAATGCTCAACTGAGGTCGTGTACAACCCAATCTAATTCAAATATTGAATATCTCTCCTTGTCGGGACAATTTAAGCAGAATAAAATATCTATTATCGATTTTTTAGAATTGAATTAGTACGTGCTAAAAATCCGGTACATTCCGTTTTGTTTCCCATCCTAGTCTTTTGCGACACTTCTGGTTTACTTATTTTGTTAGGTCTCGACTTCTCCGCTATGATCTACTTCGTTCCTATTCTCCGATTCTGAATAGGAGAAGGTTGTAATGAACCCAAAATACTTCGCTAAGGGGGCTCTGAAGTACTCGTCTTTTGTGCAAGGCCTCGTGTAAAAAAACTTCCAACCACGTCCTCCTACCTCGCCCATTTGCGCAGATCATCTACATTTTGCTCCGTGTCGAGCTCCAGCCGGCCCAAACGTTTTCCTTCGGGAGGGCATAAAATCGCTTTCTTTCTGTAGGGAGGACGGATGATTCAAGTAAGGGCTGAGAGCCTACATATCACTGAGACAATTTCACCCGTGGGTGGGGCTGGCTACACTTGCTAGATTGGATCAAATATACGTGTCCTACGCTAGGCGGAATCGTTGTTTCACTCCTCCAAGCATAGGTCAAAGGAAAGGAGGAGGCAAGCCCCCCATCTTCCACATATCTTGCTCTTCCGACATGGCATGAATCACCGAACCCGCACTCAGGAAGAGTAATGCTTTGAAAAACGCAAACGGTAGGTTCCTGGAGAACCATGGAAACTAGTTAGTTCAAATCGAACTTAGTCATGGCGCGTTGATATGTAGCACCGGCATTTTTGAGACCTTTGGGCATAACCTTGTAACAATATATGCATATTGGAGTGCGAAAGGCTGTGCTTTATTCATGCCGATTAACAAAATACAAGCTGATGTAAAAATATAGTGATATACAACAAGTACTTACATCGGCATTGGAGCACAAACAATTCCCGCAACATAGTTTCCTCGAATACGATCCCAATGGAGGAAGTCTTCTATCGTTTAACCTTATTTTCTAAAAGAGAGATGGGTAAGAAAAATGTAGAAAATATGATCAGAATGCTATAAAATTTCATGATGCCAGGATACGCACACGCTTCTTAGAATGGAGTTGACATTCTTTTGCTGGACTTGAGCGGACTAGTTCTTTGGCCACTGGAATCTGCTTATTATCAGTGGGAGTTGGGTTTCTCTGTGGTGGAGCAGTATCTATGAAAAATGGAGTTGGTTTATTATCTCCTGGCGTTTGGATCTTTTGCAAAGACCTGGTTTGTAACCCTTCAGATTCTAACATAGCCGTCTTCCCCTTGCATGCCTTATATAGAAGAATGGTGCTTCAATTATAAAACATGCTACATCAGAGATGGAATAGGTACTGAAGAATAGAAAGGCATGACATATTGACATGTATTCCCTCCATCCGGAAATAAATGGATGGGTCTAGGCGTATTTCAGTTCTAGATACATCCAGTTTTATCCATTTCTGTGACATGTAATCCGGACGAAGGAGTATGATGTAAGAGCTAGGGATACGACACGACAACACAGTAAAAAAACACTGAAAACCCACTACAGAACCAAAGTATTCAAACTCACTGATATGAGATAGTACACACATGCAGCTCAGGATGCAAAACTACCAAGCAGTTTTCCTTACAAAAATCAACATTGTGGCCTTTAATCATACATTTTGCTACAACTAAATTTAGATCAGATAAAGGTTGGATTCACGCCGATTAACAAAATACATGCTGATGTAAAAATATAGTGATATACAACAGGTACTTACATCTGCATTGGAGCACAGAGAATTCCTGCAAGATTCTTTCCTCACAGACGATACCAGTGCAGAAATTCTTTGATCTGTTAAGCTTATTTTCTAAAAGAGAGATGGGTAAGAAACATGTAGAAAATATGATCAGCATGCTATAAAATTTCATGATGCAAGGATATGCACACGCTTCTTAGAATGGAGTTGACATATTTTTGCCGGACTGGAGCAGACTAGTTCTTTGGCCACTGGAATCTGCTTATTATCAGTAGGAGTTGGGTTTCCCTGTGCTGGAGCAGTATCTATAAAAACTGGAGTTGGTTTGTTATATCCTGGCGTTTGGATCTTTTGCAATGGCCTTGTTTGTAATCCTTCAGATTCTAACATAGTCGTCTTCCCCTTGCATGCCTTATATAGAAGAATGGTGCTTTAATTATAAAACATGCTACAGTAGAGAGATGGAATAGGTACTGAAGAATAGAAAGGCATGACATATTGACATGTATTCCCTCCATCCGGAAAAAAATGGATGGGTCTAGGTGTATTTCAGTTCTAGATACATCCTTTTTTATCCATTTCAGCAACATGTAATCCGGACGGAGGGAGTATGGTGTAAGAGCTAGGGATACGACAGGACAACACAGTAAAAAAACACTAGTTGAATGTAAAACTGTATGCTAGCGGAATACGTACAAAAAAAACTAAGGCAACATACACGTGTATGATTGGGAAACTAACATGGCATTGCAACAGAGCACTAGAACAACACTTCAATGTAAAAAAACATGGTATGGTAGACAGATGAAGTACATACTGATGAATAACAATGCATAAGATATTCAGAAGCATGATGTCCAAATTAAGCAGATGGCATTGCGATAGAGTAGAATGACAGTACTTGAATTTGAAAACATGTTATCATGAATGGAATAGGTAATGAAAAACAGGAAGGGATGACATATTTACATGCATGATCAGCATGCTAAGCACATGGCATTGCAACAGAGTAGATACACTCCAGGACATTATATGCATGTTGTACCCATATCATAGGCCAAGTTAGAGCAAGGACCTTGTGGGGTGAAGAGGATTCATCATCTTTCTGCAAGTCTTCTGAAGAACTGCCTTTACATGTTCCATCATATTGGGTATCATTGACATCAAGTTTAGTGGCCTTTACATTGCTCCATGAGGTTCTTGTGGATATATCAGTGTGTGCAATTATATCTGACATGCATGGAAGACAACTAGTAGTTAGATCTATGTAATGAGTGCCTGTAGGAGACGACATAAATAGTACGACTGGGGTTAACTAGTAGCAACAGGTCTCAAAAACTAAAGGGAGAACACAGATGAAAGCTACAGAATATGTATCGTTTGTACTCGAGATTAACTAGATGGCACACAAAAGTATTAAAGAACAACATAGGTAATACTAGAAGTGGTATAATACTATAATCACCAGCCTGTGGGATAGCATTGGCTGATGGATGATAACTATGGAACAACGTTACCTAAAGAACAAGTATCTTAGCTAAACTATGGAACAGCGTTAACTCCTGAACAAGACCCGTAAGAGATCAGCATGAATATACAGTGAAATGAGATAATCTATTTTCCATGCTTAGATGAATAACAAAGCCATAAATGTTTCACACAAGTAAGATGAGGGTACAACCTATCTGGCCGCCATCCATAGGAGTGAGCATCATGTGTTGACTTGTCGATGGCCCTGCAGTTGTTGTGGCTGTCCATGTCGGGCACGCGCATTCGATGCAGGGAACTGTTGAGTGGGGACTATAGCTCCCTTCTGGTGTATGCTTCCCTTGTTGGAGCAGCTACGGTGAGTCGGAAGACGGTGTGGCTGAAGATGCAGATCACGCATAATGTTAAGAATGACATATCTCTTTGATCTGAAGAAATACACTAAGAGATCAACAGCAAGGTACGAGAGTGGTCACACGTCTGTTGACTGAAGACTAAATTGGGGTCACACGATTTTATTTTATTTTGGTACTGTCTGATCTATGACGGATGGCTTGATGGCCGTCTTGTGCCTCCCGGCTGACACTGTTCGGAATCTTCCCCGGAGAGCCAGCGACCAACGGCACAGCAGCCTGCCTCCGCCGTCTGTGGCCCCGGCCAAAACCCCGCTCCCCGCCCCACCACACTGCCATGGTTGCGCCGCCCCCGGGCCAATACACAAAGACTCCCCGTCATCCAGATCCGGCGGCGGCAGTACCTTCAACCCACACAACTCTAAGATAGCCATCTAAGCGCTGCTTCTGCAGCGAACTTGCGGCCCCGCACACTTACGTTAGACACCAGCCAACCGGCAGCCTAGGAGCTCCGCCGCCTTGAGGGGTGCTGCTTCCCATTGGGAATCGTTTGGCCCAGAATAAAAATTCAGACAACTGAAGCCTAAATAAAGTATTTGAGATGAGGGCGCGACCTATCTGGCGGCATGGTGAAGTAGGCAGGTCCAGCTGCCAAGTCGGTGAGGCCGGCGCGGTTGCGGTGGCGACCGGTGGCAGGGAAACAGCGATGTCGTGACGGTCGACGGCTATGGGGAAGCAACGTCGTGACTCTGGATGGATCCAAAGTTGGAGCCGCTCCGGCGCCGTGAACAACGGCGGGGGTGAATCGGCTCCGGTACGGTTCACGCGGCCGTCGTCAAGGCAGTTCCAGCAGCACGGAGTAAGAGGCACACGACCCAGTGCACGACGGCAAATGGACAGCGTCTCCGGCATTAGGAAGGAGGGCGGCTGTGAAATTGGTGCGGTGGGGGCGCCATGGAGGAGGGGCTGAGGTTTCGCGGCTCGGGAGAAGGTGATTTGGCGCCCACAAGGTATGAATGGGGGGATTGGGAGGGGAGTGGAACCATGTCTTACGGACGCATTTGTCTGAAATGTGAGGGGGAGTTACAGTTCTACCCCTGCCTTTAGGCTTCTCGGCTTGGGTCTATGTACTGAGGGTCGGGGATAGTAGAGTAACTTTGCTTCTCCCCAAATAGTGGGCGGGAGCGATTTCGGGTGAGGAGGGCGTGTTTTGAAATATAGTGGGCGCGAGTGATTTCGGGCGAGGAGAGCGTGTTTTGAAATAGTGGGCGTGCGCTATTTCGGGCGAGGAGATCGTGTTTTGCCGACCATGGTTTATGAATTATTCGGCACATGTCATTTCGGCCGAGGAGAAGGCGCGCTTGGATGAAGTTACGAACCTACCCTTGATGTACAACGGGCCAATTGATGTGTGTCCCACATAGGACGGTAATTTTGCGTCTCCCATTTATTTGCTCGGGCGAATTCCACCGAGTAGAGGATGTTTAACGGTTCGTTCAAATTTTGGGAGAACGGGCATCCACGTCTACCTTGCCAAGTCGATTCGAATCAAATTTTGAAATATTAGCTTGCCACTTCTTTTTTAGATGGAGAGATGATGCTCAGGAGTAATGTGTTTTTACATGCTCGTTGCTAGCGATTTACTATATGTTAAATAGTTGACCCACTCAAAAACGGGAATCAAACCCAAAATGAAATATCTTGATTCAATGAAATAGCTCGTTCACTAGGTCAAAATAGTGAACTAAATCCAAAATTGAACACCTCAATCGAGTAGCATGTTGTACAGTATTATAGTACTCCATGAACATGTTGAAAGTCAAATTAATGAACTTCTTTGATATACGCATATATCCGTTCATGTGTGGATTGCAGACAACATGTTCTCCAATTTAAATATTTGAATGCAAGTTTATATCGAAACATGGTTTATATCAGTCTTTGATGCATAAAACACGACATCCCCCTCTCCCGGACTCCTGCTCTCTCTCTCTCTCTTTGTCTCTCCCTCTCCCTCTCCCTCTCTCTCTCTCTCAGATAATCTTCCATTATGTCGCACGCATCCGACACACAAACCTTGTTGGTCCCTCTCCCTTTCTCTCCATCTCTCTCTCTTTGTGTGTGTGTGTGGTGGGGGGGGGGGCCTTTCTGGTTCGCATGCATATATACTCAATCTATAGGTCTCTCTCGCACACTATGTATGATACTCTAGCTAGTCCAAGCTAGATATCTTGGGTGCACTCATCGTACACACACAAATTCCTTGGCTCGTTGCCCGTAACTCTCTCACGCACCACTCTATCGTCTCGGAGCTCTTCCCCCCTCTCTCAAACTCTCCATCTACCTGGGTCACGCATACACATGCATATCTCACTCGCACTCGATAGGCCCATCTAAAACTCTATCTCTCTCCCTCGTTCTCTCTCCATCTCACATGCACACACACACAATCTCATGCCTAGCTAGCCAAGTATGATGGTCTCTCACTCAATTGTAGGCACGCGCAGTCCCCCTATAAGTATATGACTAGCTAATCTTAGTCTCCATCACAAACATGTGCATGGTCTATCTCGATTTCTCTCGGGGCATCTTTCGCTCCATCTGTCTCTCTCTTTGTGTGTGTGTGGGGGGGGGTCTTTCTAGTTCGCATGCATATATACTCAATCTATAGGTCTCTCTCGCACACTATGTATGATACTCTAGCTAGTCCAAGCTAGATATCTTGGGTGCACTCATCGTACGCACACAAATTCCTTGGCTCATTTCCTGTAACTCTCTCACGCACCACTCTGTCGTCTCGGAGCTCTTCCCTCTCTCTCTCAAACTCTCCATCTACCTGGGTCACACATACACTTGCATATCTCACTCGCACTCGGTAGGCCCATCTAAAACTCTATCTCTCTCCCTCGTTCTCTATCCATCTCACACGCACACACACACACAATCTCATGCCTAGCTAGCCAAGTATGATGGTCTCTCACTCAATTGTAGGCACACGCAGTCCCCCCTATAAGTATATGACTAGCTAATCTTAGTCTCCATCACAAACATGTGCATGGTCTATCTCGATTTCTCTCGGGGCATCTTTCTATCGCGCACGCAGCTCCCTCGATCTCCCACCCATATAGTCCCCTCACGATCTCGAGGGGATCTCTCTATCACAAACACACCCTCTCTCCCTCCCCATGCGTCCATGTCCTCCATGTGTCCCTCTCGACCTTTGTTCCTTGTTGGCCAGACCTCTATTGGACATGTGCTACAGGGGTGTCTCTCTCCATTGCAAACAATCACACACTAGCTATCTTCGTGTATCTCCTCGCCTCGCTTTTCTATCTCGGAGATGCATGCGTGATATGTTCGCATAAGAAACGAAAACACACACTCTCTCTCTAATTTATCATTTGTTGTCACTTTCTCTTTCACACGCATACTCTTTTTGCACACTTACTCATTCTCCTTCACACGTACTTGATCTGTCTCGACTTACGCACTCTCCTCGGTCCATAGCATATAGATTTATTGAAAAGTCAAACATCACAAAGTTTGACCATGTACGTGGAGAAAAACAATTATATCTAGAACGACAAACATATACCATAAGATTGATAGAGGCAAAGGTGTCCCGTCTTTCGATGAGATGGTGGCTATCGTTTTGGAGGAAGTCGACTTTGACGATCCGACTACGAACGTGCGAGGACGTCGCGCCTTAGCAATCGCTAAACCAACTCCGAGAGGTTATTGACCACGCCGGAGCACGATCAACCTGACCACGAAGGTCTGTTTCCTGCAGGCAAACAAAGAACAAGCAAGAAACTAAGATTGCAATCTGGATATTGCGAATATAAGAGGAAAGCTTTATTGATCAAGGTGGGGTTCTGTGACGCCTTTGTCTGGTCGTTGAACACAAACGAAGTACGCGAAGTTGCGGCTATGGCGAACTTTTAATCTAAACAAAACCCAAAGTGTAAACGATGCCCTAGGGGCTGTGTATATGGAGGAAGAGGGGGGGGGGGATTTCGTGGCCCTTGGAGGAGGGGTCTGAAACCCACCCTAACTCTTGTTTCCCCACACATACGGACTCTAAAAACAGCCTATATTGAAGTATTTCGAAATTACATGGGCCTGGCCCAAAATAAGGTGACGCAGCACCTAGAATAGCCTCTGGACGAAAATTATGAAGTGGCATCTTGTATATTTCGTCCAAGGCTTCATGCACTCATTATGGTGGCTTCAAAGTCCTGAAATCATCACTTGAAACTCTGTTCTTGTCTCCCTTGCGCATGCCATCAACTCCATGCTTGTTCTTGCTCCAATGTTCATCCTTCTCCAAGCTAGGCCCTTCATTTGTAAGCAAAACAAATGTATCCAATTTAGGCAGCATCATATTCTCATGAACATTAGAATCATTACCAAGAAACAAAAGTACCTGGTAATTTAATTGGCGTGCGCGAGCTCTAGTAATCGGTCCACTATGTATAGTAGCAGGGGTTGTGGGTGTAACAATGGTATTGATGTCCTCATCAAAGATTCACCATGAGATGTAGTTTTGTATGATGTATCTTTGGTAATGTAGATATAAATAACATTTGCGTAAACCTGATCAAAGTTTCCAAAGTTTGACTTCTAAAAAATTTACATGCACTGCATTATCGAGCGGATGGAATATTTCTTTCCCCCTCTTAGCTATCTGACGCACCACTCAACCTTACCGGGGCTCCTCAATCTCTCTCAAACTTTATTGGTCAGTTTGGTTCGTGACCTGACCCTCATGCCTTGATGGCCAGTACTGCCTGGTGTGGACGTGAGATGTAAAATATTTCTGCCTGGCCAGGCTTGTGTGGTGCTGAAGCATTTGGTTCATGCCTGGGCCAGGCAAAGCATCAACGTCCCATCAATCAGTCCATGCAGCAATTATTTAATGCAAATATCCATCCAGGCTGCTGTTAGCCTCGTGGCCGCACGACCAGGCACGACCAGGCGTTCGAAATCGGTCGCCTGGGCCAGGCTACTTGCAGTGTCTGGAGTCCAGCCAGGCTAATTAAAGTGCAAGGGAATCCAGGCCAGGCGGGCTTTCTTTTTCACAGGGTATCAACCAAACAAGCGTGCAGGCAAAACCCCAGGCCAGGCAAAAGATGCTCAGGACGCAAACCAAACTGACCTTATATCTCCCTGGTTCACACATACACATGTCTCGCTCGCGCTATACATATAGACCCATCCAACACTCTCCGCCCTTGTTCTCTCTCCATGTGACACGCACCCCCCTAAGTACCATAATCCCTCACTCCATCATAGGCGCAAGCACCCCCCTCCTAAGTATGATTATCTCTCACTAGCCATCAGGAACACACGTATTGTCTCCTTCCATCCATACGTCTATCTCAATATCTCTAGGGGCATCTTCTATCACGCACACACCTTGTCACTCGATCTCCCACCCATGTAGTCCCATCACGATCTCCAGGGGATCTCTCTATGACAAACATACACTCTCTCCTCCCCATGTCTGCATTTTCTCCGTATGTCTCTCTCGACTTCTCTCCCTTGTTTGTCAGACCCCTCTTGGCCATGTGCTAGGGGTCTTGCTCTCTCTGTTCCAAACAACCACACACTATCTCCTCACCTTGCCTTCGTTGTCGAAGATGCATGTGTGATATGTTTGCATAAGACACACACACTTTTTCTCTACTTTTACCGTGTGTTGTCCATGTCTCTTTCACACACGCACTCACACTTTTTTCACTCACTCTTTCTATTTCTCTCTCTCTGTCTCTCTGTCTCTCTCTCTAGTTAGGGACTCTGTCACGTCCATAAGCATATGGATGTTTTGAAAAGTCAAACCTCAAAAAAGTTTGACCAGGTATATGTGGAGTAAAACATTTACATCTGGAACGATCATTAGATTCATCACAACATGTACTTACTTCATACTATCATTTATCTTTGGTATTGTAGATATAAGTAATTTCTTTATAAACTTGGTCAAAGTTTCAAAAGTTTGACTTTGAACTACATTATCGAACGGAGGGACTACCTCTTTCTCTCTCTCTCTCTCTGCTATCTCTCATGGGCCTCCCCTCTCACTCGAACTCTCCATACCGACGGATTATACGCTCATTGTGTCAGCGTATAGCTCCGTATATTGTTTAGTTGACCGGTCAACCAGTCCACATGCTGCCTTGTCAGCTCATGTTCTGTATCTTCGTGTGCTGGCCCATGTGGCAGTGGGTGAAAATAAGTAAACTAGAGGCCCATCTGACACGCGGTGAAGTAAACAAAGTTGAAACCACTCGGGGTAGCACCCCGCACGCTAGTAAATTGAGGGTGCATTGAGGACACACTTCTTGCGCGTGAAAGACGCACTCGCGCACAATTCACCACTGCGCGGCGGCATGCACAGAAGGACGCACTCGCGCACACCCAACACACCAGCACTCGTGTACACCAGCGCCGCCGCCGGTTGAGATGGACGGCGAGGTAGCCAAGAAGCGGAGGCGGATCGAGCCAAAACCTCATCTGGCGAGCCTGGACTTCATCAGCAGCCTCCCCGACGAGATGCTGCTCATCATCATCGGCCTCCTCCCAACCAAATCTGCCATGCAGACCGCCCTACTCTCCCGGCGGTGGCGCCCACTCTGGCGCCGCGTCCCCCTCAACCTCACCGTCGACAGCTGCCTCTGCGATGGGGATTGCAAACGCATGGCCGCAGTCTCCAAGATCCTTTCATCGCACCCTGGGCCAGCCAGACGCCTTGACATCCGCATGTTCAGTACCAACTGCAAGGTCCAACCCAAGTTCGATGAGTGGTTCTTATCCCCCGCCCTAGATCAGCTCGAGGAGCTCAACTTTGAAGCTGGACGATGTCGCTCTCTTCCGCCGTCCGCGCTCCGCCTCACGCCAACGCTACACCGCGCCAGCTTCAGCTCCTGCTATCTTCCCCAGATTAATGTCGCGCCCGCACTTCTTCTCCCTCAACTCAAGCAGCTCGACCTCTTCGACGTTGTCATCTCGAAGAAGGCTATGGAGCACCTGCTCCGCAGCTGTACTACGCTCGAGTCCCTTCGTCTTGAGCAGATCCACAGGTTCATTAGCCTCCACATCGCCTCGACGAATCTCCGATGGATTTATGTGTCTTGCTGGCCCCGCAACAAGACATCAATTGGGAAGAGATCACTCCAGCTGTTCCACGTTATGGTCATTGCGAATGCGCCTTTCCTTGAGAGATTGCTTGTATCGGATCTAGAAGGTCCAACAAAAATCAGGGTCATTGACGCGCCGAAATTGACAGCGTTGCTGTACTCGTCTGCCAAATTCTCCGAACTCTTTATTGGATCCGTAATCGTTCAGGTACAACACTCATCTTCTTCTCCGTCTTCTTGAAATTCACATTTTTAAATTTCTTCTTGATGAATTTACGACCGTCTTCCAGAAAATGATTCCCACAAGCTTGACCCAGTCCATGCGCACAGTGAAGATCTTGGCACTAAAATCTATCGGCCCCAATCTGGATCAAGTTGTTGAATTCCTTACATGCTTTCCGTGCACGGAGAACCTACTCATTGAGGTGAAAATTCTTTCCTATTAGTAAACGGTAATCACAACGTGGCTCATTTTTTTCGTAATTTTCCCAAATTACGATGACAAGTGTAGTGTTCAAAACTGCATCTACGCATTGCACCGAAAGAAATGTTTTTAGTATTTTTTCTCTCACGTGATCACCTGCATCATTTTTATGTTGTACTACTATAGTAGCCTAGGCTAGTCATAGTGGAAAGTAACTTAGACTACTCCAGTAAATCTATGGTTACCCTAAGAGCAAGTACTACCTCCGTCCTGGTTTACTCTTCCTATTTTGTAGTATCAAAATTTGACCATAGATTTAACTGACAAAATGTTAATGCATGTCACCAAGAACTATATCGTTGGATTCGTATTTGAACATAATTTCAAATGGTGTAATTTTTAGTGACATGCATTGGCATTTTTTTAGGTAAATCTATGGTCAAAATTTTATACTAAATACGAGGTAGTATTCCCTCCATCCCAAAATTCTTGTCTTACATTTGTTTAGATACGGATGTATCTAACACTAAAATGTAACTAGATACATCCGTATTTAGACAAATTTAAGACAAGAATTTTGGGACGGAGGGAGTACAAAAGTGGGCTATGTAGGCCAAAACACGTGCCAAATTCACTTGTGATGCATTTGGCATCGATGCCCCTCCATTGCTCACTTGGTGCCCCAATCTGGATCACTACTTCGCTCCGGTGCCAAATTATCTCACGCAATGAAAAAACACTTGCGTGGGAGAGAGAGAGAGGACCGAGGTAATAAAAAACACTTGTTTGGGAGAGTGAGAGGCTGGTGTAGTTGGTTTGATTGATTTGTTTATACATGTGGGTCTGTGTGCATAGCGGTGCCAACTCTCTCACATCGCGAGAGCGGTGCCAAAATCTTTTGATTTGACATCGATGCGTATTATGTGGCATACTTTTGCGAAATATGGCATCGGCCACATAGTCGAAGGCAACAAATGCCCAAGCTCTTCACGTGCTCCTAGTTAAATGAGAGCAAACAGAAAGAGAGAGAGAGTGAAAAAATATCACTAGCTAGCCAACCCTATCGTATGAGCGAATGATATTGGTACCTCTTGATGACACGACAATCTTATACAGCCAGCTGCTCTAATATGTTCTCTTCTTTTGCAGATAAAAAAAGACCCGAAAGTGAAAAATGTGCTGCACTATAACAATCTCATCGAATGCCTTGATCTCCATCTTACGGAAATTGATTTGATCGACTACTGAGGCAGCACATCTGAGATTAAATTGGCCAGGTTCTTTGTTCTGGAGGCAAGTGTGCTCAAGTTAATGAGGTTTGGCGTTCTCTGGCACAACAATGAATGGCGTGCTGATCACCGCAAGCGTCTAAGCCTAAATGACAAAGTCTCCACAGAAGCTGAATTTGTTTTTGAAACATCAAGTGGCCAGAGACTCGAAAACTTATTTGCCCATTAGTGACTTGTCAGGGCGGTGGATTTTAGTTTGTACGATAATGCTGCATCCACCTAAAGTAACGAAAGTTCTTACGTAAACTTCCTAGTAATTCCCTCTTCGTAGGTGCAGCATTACTCCTAACATTTGTAATATCAGTTTGAAACTTGTAATATTGTCGTGTCCTATTCCCGCGTTTTCAAAATCCTGCAAATCAAACAGGTCCTGAGTCGGTGATGATGTTGTGCCTCCCATCTTTCACCAATAGCCGTCGGATCTAGATCTGACGCATACAAACCAAACTTCTCCATTTTTGCAAAAAGATGCTCGCACGTGTTCCCTATTTACAAACAACTCCTTGTCTCTCACAATCAGCCTTATCTCCTCCCCACCACATCTAGAAGTCCGTGGAAAAATCTGGCGCGATGGCCGCTGCCGGCGCCGTCCACCCCCAATCTTGGTGTTCCGCGCAATGCACGGGCATCTACGCACGGGAAATTATGTCGAACAGGGCTAGTTGTAAGCAGGCTAGCTCTACAGCGATGATGATAGTGGCTGCAGACGGTGAGGCTGACTATGGTATGCCGAACACGGCGCCTATACTCAGGTGTCATCTCCGGCGCAGGGTCTTGTCACTTCACTGTGAGGAGCAGCACGTAATAATTTGACCAACGGGTAGTACAGTGCTAGTACTCCTACTACATTGGTAGCACTACTACTAGTACTAGTAGCACCACCGTCTGGATTTAGGAGTACTACCACGTCCATCTAGATTTTAGTATTTGACCTGCAATATCTAGTAATGCATGTCACAAAAAATGTACTACTCCCTCTGTAAATAAATACATGGTGTATTGTTTTATTCCTATCGGCGAGAGAACTTAATGTCTTTTTGCTAATTAATAGGATTACATGCAATGAACTAAACACAAGCATGTCATGTTTGGTAGTCTCAAGTCATTGAAAGCATGCACGGCCCACGTCTCTCATTGGTTGATATGTCACGAAATAAGAAACGAGGAGGGAGTTAATGTACCGTGCCTAAGTGTTTTGGGATTATTTGGTTTTCGTAAGGTGACTTACACAACATTTTTGTTTATATGCATTAACATTTTATTAGTTAAATCAAAGGTCGAAACTTGGCGCAAAATGCAAAGGGGACCAATAAACCAGTAAACATCAAACTTCTTTCGTTTGGCCCCAACTAGAGGTCCGGTGAGATGACTATACTGCACCGGCACGGAGGGGGACGCAGCTTCATTGACTTACTGCAACTGCCTTTGGGTGAATGACACGTGGGCCCAACGGGTGGCTGGCCCACCTATCATACAGCCAGAGGCAGGTGCATTAGAGGGCCAAGGAGTAGTATGAAATCCTACGCACCTACGCATGCTAACCAAGGGCAAGAGTGAAAACTTGAATCGCAAGATCAGTTGACTAGAAGCTAAGCTAGACCCATGGAGGCGATGAGCGCGAGCATCAGCCGGCTGTGCCAGATGGTCCACGACGCCGGCCTGCGGCCCGGCACCGAGGAACGTCTCCAGGTATTGCTTGAGGCCGCCAGGGCGAGGGTCCTCTTGGACGACAGCTCGTCTCCTTGTTTGACAAGGTCCTCGTCAGTTTCCTTGACAAGTTCACCATCGTCAAGAAGCTCGCGGACGACTTTGACGTACGCCTCCAGCCGACGCGCCCAGGCTCTGCGATGCCCGCCACCCTCAACGGCCACTATGGTGACAACCTCTTCGACGCACTTGTGGCCCTGCGACTGCCCGCCGTCGTGCCGGAGAATATCCACCTCGAGGTCGCGCTCGCCGCGCAGCGCCTGGTGCAGCAAGACACCATTGACATAATCACCCACGTCTACGCACAAATCGTCCACAAGGACTACTACATGCAAGAGGAGGACGATAGGACGCTGGCCTTCTTGGACCGCAGGGTAACCTTGGACGGCATTGTTCAGAAGCACGTTGAGATCACCGCCAACACCGCTGCTCCTCACACGTCGGTTGGTGACCCGGCGCACTAGGGCGTGAGGATGTCGTTGATGGATCCGTATGTATTTTTATCTTTCCGTCAAATCCATGTAGTAGTATATGGTACTACTAGTAATTATCTTACCTTTCGCATCAACTTCATAATTCTCATACGTACTCCATGCATGAACGGCGCCAGAGCGAAACTTCTCATTACTCTAGGGAAAATCATTATTTTCTATCTATCGGTCGCGCCATGGAGCAGAACCAAATTTTAAAACTTACAATTTCAAAAGGAAAAGCCTGCCGTGTTCGCGTCGCACCCCCACACGGTTGGTCCGGCACGCCGCTCAAGGGGGAATGCGTGCGGTGTTGCATTTTCACGTACAAGTGGGACCGCAGTTGAGCAAACCGACTATCCGCAAACCCCCACCCCGCCCACCGTGCGATGGCTGAGAAAACAGGAGGGAGAAGAGATGGCTGTAGACGGACTCCAAGAGAATTGGTGTCGGATGGGACTCGTGTGGGTGGCGTGTGCCGTACTGCTAGACGTGAATGCTAGTTATGGCCCATGCCACCCCACTATATCGAGCCTATATCGAGGTGTTGGTTACATAGAACAAATTTCCTGGAGTCCATGCTCAGCCCTCCTCTATCTCTCTTCTCAGCCAGCATGCGGACCTGCGGAGCCCATCGTCTGTTTGCTCATATGCAGTCCCACATGTCAGTGAAAACGCAAGAGGACCCACTGAACCTGCACTTCTTTCACCTCGACGTGCTGGTGATGAAAAACAAATCCAATAAAGATCTTCGGTGGCCGCTTTTGGAGTTACTCAAGAGTAGTAAGATTCTATTTACAATTTAACCCAAGATGCACATCACGTGGCTTCAACTACCACTCTATTTTCTTGCATGACACGACCTGGATGCTGGATGTCCCACGTGTCGGCAAAAGGAGGAAGAACCCGACCAAATCTTCGGTTGTGCTCTCGGATTAGACTAGTTGTGCTAACTTAAAATATTTATTGTGTAGATATTGGGAAGAAGAGTACATCGATATATTGATAGAGCGCAATTTAGTAGATGTTCTAGCACTTTTAGCTAGCATAGAGGCTAGAGATGAGACTAGTGCACTTGTTGATACTAGAATAGAGGCTAGACATGCGACTAGATGCGAGGAAGCAACGTCTACTTCTTTACACTTGAAGAAGAAAGAAGCACACAAGATCGAGCCTCCGCAGATCAACAATGAGTGCATCGAGAAGGCACTAATCCAACATACAGGAGCAGTTATGGAAGTTGGATATCTTCTAAAATGTATTCTTGTGGTTCTTGTTTTCTTTGGTCTTGCTTGTCTAGTCAAAATTATCGTTGGAGTTCGTGCAAAATGGAGGTCCGTTTGGGGTCGTGCATTGGAGTTGGCCTTACAAGTGGGACCGCAGTTGAGGAAACCGACTATCGGCAAACCCCCACCTCGCCCGCCGCGCGATGGCTGGGTTAGAGAAACGACGAGGTTGAAGAGATTGCTCTAGCACGGACTCCAAGAAATATGGTGTCAGATGGATGTCGTGCTGGTGGCGTGTGTCGTACTCCTGGACGTGAATGCTTGTTCTGGCCCATGCCACCCTACTACTTATATAGTACTAGTAGTATCGAGGATTCGAGGTGCTGGTTACGTACAGCGAACACATTAACATATGGCTACAGTAAAAACACCCGCCCGACGCGCGAAACATGTGAAGCTAGTACAAATAGTGTACTACTATTGTTGATTGGCCTCATCCGATAACCTGTTGCAATGCACGTACAATTATGTATTCGGAAAATATTTTTTCCCTCGTCGCACCACTCACTCAGAGAAGCGACTCGAAAGCCATTCATAAATTTAGTAAGTTTATCATAGGCATATCATTTTATTACATACAACAGTCATCAACCCACAAGAGGATACATTATAAATACTAAAGTTTTCATCACACAACAAATAACAAGCAATGAAATGAACTTCAACTCAACCAACCCTCGGCGTTGGAAACGCTTGCTTTGAACCACAAGTGATTCTCTAGGAAGGGCCATCCATTGTCGATCTCGAGACCAACGCAGGACTGATCATCCAGGCTGAAGTGGCCTACTATATCAGTACCAGGGTAGGGAACCACCGAAATGTCCGAGGTATAGATACAGTTGCTTCTCAGAAATGGTAGTAACATTGTGTCAATAGCAGTTGGATCGCCTTTCACCATCATTGGATAGTCTTGTCCAAGGGAGAGCGAGTTTTCTCCAAGACTATCAATTCTATACCAGGGAGAAGGTGTTGGCGCTAGCACACTAGTATCCATCCCGAATACCATGCAACGGGTGTTGGAATAGGCCCGGAGAGTGCGACCATGGGTGACAACACCTGCTTCCTTACTAGTAACATCAGCAGTGGGTTGTATACAAACAAGAAGAGGTGATCCATCAGAATTAGTTGCCAGGCGCCACTAAGTATATGGGCGCTGCTCGTCCTCATACTTGTGATCATCACCATCGTCATCTCCCCCTTGGTTATAAAATTTTTCAAGTATAGGCGATGGAATGTTCACAGGACCTTGGAAACGCAAGAAGAAGGTTAATTAGTAAAGGGAAACTTGCTAACCCGCATGCATGTGGATGAAACAATTATAATTACGGTGGAAGACAAACGTACCGAAACTACGAGGATCCCATGCAAAAACAGTGCCATGAGTGGTGGAAGCAAACACAAGACCCTCGTATTGAATTGCATCACAGTACTCATCCGTGTACAGAAACTGATTTTTGAGCAATATCCATCCAGTCGAACCATGAAGGACGGCAACAAGCTTGGTGAAGATAGCAATAACTACATAGTTCTTGTAATTCCAAAAGCGGTTGGGAACTCGACAAATTGCTATCATCCGTAGAAGACAGTCACCATGATCATATTTGAACGTGCGTAGAATACCGGTGTGCTCAACCTCTGGGCAGTCTGCTGAGATTTTTTGAAGCGGAACCCAGTGACGAGTGTACACATTCACAAGTTCCCACTCGCAGTTGGACCCAATATAAACAACCCAATCTCCAGTTGTGCCTGCCCAAGCCTTACCCTCAAGCGATGGCATCTTAACATCACACATATCATTATCAAGCGGCATCAACTTGCACAAGGCGAGGCCTCCGTCGTCCCCGGGCCAGTCATCGGGGTCACGGCGAAGAAGATAGGGGAGATCAAACCGCTCCTTGACCCTTGGGTTCCTAGTAATGATGTTATTAGTTGAGTCGAGAATGGTCTTGAACGAACCTGCCATGCTAGCCGAGGTGATGACGTCGCACCGATCAATGAGTTCCTCCACCACGTCATCTTTTAGATCGGGGAAAGAATAACGGGGTCCTTTCCGGCCTGTACCCTCCATGGAGAAGACGATCGAACAATGGCAGAAGGAAGGGTGAAGGCAAATGAAGGAGGGAGGAAGAGCGTGCGACAGCAGTTCCAAATCGAGAGGGAAAGGCAAAGAGTTGGTGGACGGTTGACAGTTTGCCATGGTACACGAAGAGGCGCCCCGGCCTACACGTCCGTTCGGAAATACTAGTATAAAAGGACTCGCCGTCGTCTCACTGATATGTTGGAACGGGACCACATGTCAACGAAACATGGTGTGTAATTTCTCGTGCAAAATGCGATCTGGCCACGTTGGCCCGAGGTGCCGCATTAGTTATCGACCTTTATTTTTTAATGGCATGCCGTTCAGTTTTGAAGCACGACTAACTGGTACTGTATGCAGAGAAAATATAAACTACTCTACCACTACTCCACCTCTAGTACTAGTAGTATAAAAAATATATATAGGCTGGAGCTTCAACGCTTTCTTGCTAAGGGCTGCCCACTTGCTTCTCACACTATCACCCTCTCTCTAGATCTAAAAAAGATGGCCTCTCTCTCCCTCCTCACCGGTGGTCATAGATCCGTCGGGGAAGAAAAGGACGTGCAGCGTTGACGCACTCGTCGTCGGCGAGCGAGGTCACGCACTGACGACAAGGCCGTCCTCTCAGACCTAGCACTCGCGCGGGATGGCCTCCGTCCCCAAGCTCGCTGCCGTAGTGTGTGCGGAGGATGACAATCACGAGCAAAGCCACTTCCCGCCGACCCTCAGGTATGCTACCTCTTTTCGAACCGTACCCTTGTTCTATTGCCCCATCTTCCACGTCGCTACATGTGGATCTTTTTCCACTCCACCATCTTCCCAATTTGCTATCCTCTGCTATGCTGGCCACGCAGACGAAAACCTTAATTTGCACTATTAAAGGAAACCCTACTTCATGCAGACTAATCCATGTCTGGGTTGAATAAGGAAAGGAAGGGAGACTGTACTGTCCAAGAGAGTAGGCATCGAACCCGCATCTAGGTTGAAAAGGGGAAAATCAGTAGCTAAGGAATGAGTCTCGTGTCTCTTGGTTGAAGAAGGGTAGAAAGGCATGACAACGCAATAGAGAATGACCAGGTCGATCGGTTTGTTGTCCTCACATAGGAAAAAGGTGGCTAAAGAGAACAAAAATGGGACGTAATCCACATATGCTGCCTGGATATTTTTTGCTCTGGGCAACCATACCTCCCTCACCACTCTGCGTCCGTGGAGGTACATCGTACTGGTGCGCCCACTGTCCGAATGGGCCTCCCATGCTCTTATTGCCACTTTTTTGCTGTTAGTATAACGCCAGTAGTCAAGTCAAGCAATGCTACTGCTAAAGTGATGCCACATTTAACTAATGCCGCACTTAGTCTAATGCCACCGATAAATTTAAGCAATGCCATTTAATGTCACTGGATTATTTCAGGGTTAGCTATTGATTGTGGATGTATTAAAGATTTTTCAGCTAAGGCATTCTAATGCTGTTGCACAACCAGTATACCAACGATGAAACTTGTTACTACCTTCAGAGTTTTGCACTGTTAATGCTTATAGATTACATACCTCACTTTCATGAGATAAGTTAATTTTTTTGTACACTGTCACCAAAATTCCAAGGCGCTGATGTCATTTTATTTTGGTTAAACTGCGCAAAAAACTATGAAGACAAGAGGAAAGGTCAAGAGTGGGCACCTCCTCCTCCGGTTGTTCTCTTGATTCGTTCGATCAAGTTTTTATGATTGATCAATTATCAAGATTGGGATAGCAATTTTTAAGGTCCCGACGAGTTCGAAATGATATTTACCTTGGAGGTACATGGTTTGCAATTTTTTTATACTGTCATTAGTTAATAATGCTAGTTACCTTCAGACTTTTGTATTTGGTTTAATGCTCATGCACAACTAGTATACCAATGCTGAAACTTGTTACCTTTAAATTTTGTATTGTTAATTCTTATAGAAATCTTCCAGTGCTAGAGTTTATTGAAATCTGTTCAGTATAACCACTGTACTGTACCCTGTAATAAACCAACTACTCTACTGTTGCACTAGCCACTGGATTAGTGTATATTTGTAGTATTCGAATGGTGTTGCATTAGCGTATGGACATAAATAAAGTGTGGCAAGCTTTCCCAGATATGTGCTCAAGAAAATTACTACCTGTTTTTCTAAATACTAGACATTTGGGTACTTTAAATTGAACCGCGAAAACGTCTTATACCCCCTCCGTCCAGAAATACTTGTCATCAAAATGAATAAAAGGGGATGCATTTTGATGTGTTTTAGTTCTAGATACATCCCTTTTTGTCCATTTTGATGACAAGTATTTTCGGACGGAGGGAGTATTAAGGAACAGAGGGTGTAGAGTTCACTCAAATTATCCCAGTAAAGCTAGTCACACCTTTGTTAAAATTAATGTTCATTATGTTATCGGAGGAGGTCTGTATGTTTGTCTCTAATGCCTGTCGACTACATACCTGACATCATGATGTAATGTTAAGTCATTTCCTTTTGTACAGTGTCATTGAATTGTCAAGGCGGTGATGACATTTTATTTTAGTTGAACTGCACAAAATATGCTTAAAAGAAGAGGAAAGGTCAGGAGTCGATCATTCTTTCAAAAAGAACTATATATGCCTTTCTGACATCGGCCGTTGTTGCCTTATTTATTCCTTCAAACAGGTGGTTAGAAACAGTCTTGCTACCTTTTCCATTAAGAAATTGGAATGCTTATATTTGTGAGTCTATGCTTCAACTAGTGTCGTTTTTACAGTAATCACACTTACAATATCTATGCAAACAGGGATGCTCGATTTTAGTGGAACTGCACAAAAAGTCCAACTGGCTCAACATTAGGAGCATGTTTTCTTCCAAACCTTTATATCCAATTGGTGGCACTATGAGCTGTTCATTACGAAGGTACATGGTTTGCTACTATCTTGCTACTCTTTTTGTACTGTGATCAGATAGTAATACTAGTGGTTTGCATGTGAATTTATTGGCAGGGTGGACCTACATTGGAGGTGCAGGACAAGATTCAATGATTGGATGCTCAATTTTTGTTGTATCGATTTCACCTCTTCCATCACTGCGAACATGGATATCCTTGGTCTGATGAAGAATAGGCGCTATATTTCTGCTCTGAACCAGCAAATCAATTCAGTATGAAATTGTCCAGGGCAAAACATAACTATATCAAATTGTCCAGTGCAGAACATGACAGATGCTAAGCGGAAGAGACATGTTTAAACAAAAAATACAAGGTGTGGTATATGTTTACTAGCTGCTTGATATTTGTGCAGACAGAGATGTTTGCCCGTTGCTATTTGGCAAACAAACAAAGTGACCGCAATTTTGGTTGAAGTGCACAAGAGAATAGTATAGTCACTGCATGCAGTGCCATTTGAAAATAGACACAGAAAGATTGGATAGTCACTTCATGGACTGCAGAAAAGTAGTATTGTACTATTTATCGGCCAACACTAGGTGCTTCATTGCTTTGGTCTGATTATACAATGGGCATCATTTTGCCTAAGTTAAAGTTTGTATTCCGAAAGTAGTCTTGCCGTGTGATCGAGAGAAGACCAAATCATATTGCAGTGGATGTTCCTCCATCATGTGTGGTTCATTCTCATGGTTCCAGCTGTTGGTGAAACAACTTATGTTTGCAAGAGGAATTGTAGACTTCACAAACAAATTTGTCTTTCAGTCTGTACTGAATGTTGGCCAAGAGAAGCATCCATGTTAGTAGGAAGAACAGATGTTTTTTCTAGATCTTTGCTTTTGGAGCTACATATTTGTATATGATCTGTGAATCATTGAGATGCATTAACATGTTGATCTTATGTATGGGAATCGTACTAGTTGGTTTTA
The DNA here is from genome assembly GCF_002575655.3 of Aegilops tauschii subsp. strangulata. NCBI lineage: Eukaryota > Viridiplantae > Streptophyta > Magnoliopsida > Poales > Poaceae > Aegilops > Aegilops tauschii. Next base: position 247,467,374 of record NC_053037.3, on the reverse strand, counting down.
GTTGCGACACAAGATCCGAAGTGGCTAATCTTTGCTTTTGGAGCTACATATTTGTATATGATCTGTGAATCATTGAGATGCATTAACAGTTACTTATTTCTGTTCACTCAGTGTTTACAAGTTACTGATCGATCACTAGCTAGCCTACTAATGCGCTCCTGGCAGTTTTATTTGCGATGCAAGATCCGAAGTGGCAGTTTTTTGAATAAAAATGCCTACCTCTGAAGAAACTGACAAGCTACACTATCCTACCTACTCGATCCTACACGGATAAATAGCAGATCACGCACGTACTACCTCCTTTCCGGTTTGCAGGGCTCAATTCAAGAAATGACCTACTCGATCCTACACAAATAAATAGCGGATCACGCACGTACTAGTACCTCCTTTCTGGTTTGCAGGGCTTAATTCAAACCTCTCACGAACCAAGGTACTCCCTCCGTCCGGGTTTATTAGTCCCGTGACCCAACTCGCCATATTCTCATAAGCCCCCACCGGCCCGACATCACTCGCCACTTATCCTCGCCCTCGCCACGTCCGCCATACCCCCGCCCGTCCGCGGTAGGCGAGGCCGGAGGCGGTCACCGCCGGAACTAGTGTTCGGGTTTTCACCGGAAGGCGGATAGAGGGAGGAGGCATTCTATCTGTCTTTAGATGGCAATGCGGAGATCGAGGACTTGTTGGAGCGCGACCGCCTGGCGGAGGAGCAGGAGTTGTTGGAGCGCGACAGCCTGGCGGAGGAGCAGCGTATCGCCGATTTGCGCCGCCAGCGGGACATGGAGCAGCAGCGCACCGACGCTCTGAGTCGCGAGCAGAGCGCCCGCAACTGGGCCGACTACGTGGAGGCCGGCGCCCGGCAAATAGCCCTGGAGGCTATCAGGCACGCACGCGTTCGCGACGCTGATTTTTACTACCAGCTCGTCAAGTGGGTTTCCCGCTTAGAAGCCGAAGCTTCGGTGGACCACGCCAGCATGGAAAGGGCTAACACGCATGAGCAACGCGCCCTATCGCACCTCTGGCAAGTCCGAGGTGAGGCGGAGGATGCCAGTGCCGGCATTTAGCGTGTACCGCAGATGGCGGCCGGCATCGTCTAGTTAGCTAAGACTAAGTTAGTACTTGTACGCCACTAGAGTATTAGTGGGAGTAGATAGTTAACTTGGCTATTATGGTTGTCAACGTGGAAGTTCAGTATTCGATATGTGGATCAGACTTGTTACTTTGCTCTGAATGTTGAACTTTCCATTTGAACGTATGGAATGGGCTGTTATTTTTTAAATGGGTTGTATTTGTCCTCCACGGGTTTAGAGGCTGACTTGTGGGCCTACCAAGTTGATGCGCACACAGTTAGGAGATGATTGTACGTGGAGAGGATGACAGCAGGGACCCGCCAAGGTCATGGCAGTACGCAAGCAAGTGCCTCCTTATTTCAAGCCAATAAAAAAATGGCTCCTCCTAATGGATTTCTGACATCTGGGTCCCATGCTATTGTCAACGTAGTCAATAAACGAGAGAATTTTGTTCATACCTACCCTTCAAATTTCCTGGGTGCTATTGTTCCCGTAAAAGTAATTGGTTATAGCCTCCATTGTCCAACAGAATATCAGCTTGTAATTGTGCGTCGCTCCTGTATCGCGTTGTGCTTGGGTAGGTTTTTCATCCGCAACCAGTAGTGTGGCAAATGATGGAAAGGTTTTTAGAACTAGCAAGATGCCCATGTGTTGCACGCATCAAGATGCATTTGTATGAGTAGTTTATCTTGTGGGAGAAAAGGATGAACGAGGGAAGGCCTTATTTGCAAATCTGGAGAGGGGTATGGGTATCTTTTTGCAAAATTCCCATTTGTTTCCTTCCTATCTGTCAGATATAAATCGGACGGCCTATATTGCAAGAAAAAAAGTATAGAGAAAAAAAAGTAGATAGTAAAGGAAGTAGAGATAAATATTAAATATTAAATATAAAATAAATATAACAGTAGAGAAGAGAGTAGAGATAGCAAAGACGTCGGGAAAGGATCGCGCGCGCGGGAAAAAGCGGCCGGGCGTGCGCTAGTTTTGGCGTGCGGCGTACGGCGCGCTTTATAAAATCCAACGCCCTCCTACCGCTCTGTTCCTTGCCACCGCTCTCTCCCCGCTCTTTTTCGCCTCGCCGCCGCCGCGCCACCATGCCGCTGCGTCGCCGGGAAACTTGGGGATACCGTGGCGTCCGCGCGCGCCCCTCCGGCGGCTTCTCCGCCGAGATCCAGTTCTGCGGGATGCGCCTCGGCCTCGGCAATTTCGACACCGCCAACGAGGCCGCCCATTCGTACGACGCGGCGGCGTGGCACCTCCGGTGGCCTCATAGAACATTGAACTTCCCCAACGTGCCGACGCGGGAGCGGGCGCAGGAGCTCGCGCCTCTGCCACGGCTTAGCACCGAGGAGGATCGTCGCAACAACCGGAGGCGGGAGCACCGTCTCGACATCGCCGAGATGGACGAGGAAGCCATGGCGCTGTGGCGCCAACACTTCCCGCAGGACATCATCAACAAGCGCGAGTTCTACGCGCAAAGGAGGGCGGAGAGGGATAAGAGGAGGGCGGAGCGAGCCGCCTATCGCGAGGACAAGCGTAGGCGAAAAGCGGACGCTCAATTCAAAATGAGGCCAGGAGCAGCGTCGCCCTGGGAATCCGACGATGATCGGTATCTTCACGCCTACAGTCAGACGTCGGAGGAGGACATCACCGAGGAGGAGTCGGACGACGAGGAGTAGTTGAATTATCTTTTTTATCTATCTATGCTGAGAACTATCCTCTACTCTCTACTATCTACTTCTCGATCTCAGCACTGTAAACGCTTTTTTAAAGCGCCGCGCGTTGCGACTCTGTTGGAGATGCTCTAACATGGCAGACGAGTGCTTTAATGTTGCCCACAAGATGCGCGAGTATTACTAGTAGTATATTTTTATTGCCATGTTGAGATTTCAAAACCACGAGTGCGAACATGCAGAGGAGCAATGAAGACCAAACATGGGATATTCGGGACATCTTCAAGGAGCGTGGCAAGTTAAAGAGGAGCTGCACCGAACCTGTAAAACGAGCTTTGGTAAGTAACACCCTTTCAATTACTTTCGTTTAGCCTCGTGTTCTTCGATGTGTATATGTTGTAGTTTCTGTTTCTCTTAAACGTGGTGTTCTTCGATGTGTAATAAGAAGAGTCTTAATCGTCCTAATGCTTTCGTTTTTAGCTTGATGTAGGAAGTGGGTGTTCTCACCTTGTAGTCTGTTTTTATATTTTTTCCTTTTGAATTCACTTCTCCGAGTTCTGTTTATCTGGCTCATACTAAATGGATCTAGGTTGCTCTGAGTATTGATCTAAAAAAGAAGTAACTTCATGTCAGGATGCAGTTCCTGCGAGGAGGGAAGTATGGTCAACCTCGAGATCATGTTTCCAAAATGAGGCTGGATTACACACAAGGTGCCAGTTCCCTAATGATGCTGGATTAGACACAAGGTGCAAATTCCCAGATGATGTTGGATTACACACAAGCCAGGTGGAGTCGTCAGCTGTTCGTGTCCTCGTGGCATTAGTAAAGGCTGAAAGAAAGCGTGCAGCAGCCCTTGAGAATGTAGCTGAGTTCCTGAAGAAGCGAAAAGAGCAATCAGATGCTCTCTTCACCCAAGCCAAAGAAGAGATGGAAGAAGCCAGAAATAAGCTAGCAGAGGCAGAGTAGGCTAGGCGTCTCCTGCTATCTAAAACTATTGTCAATACAAAATTTCCTTCATAATAGCTAGGTTCAAATGTTTATCCAGTCAGCATGCCTGTTGTGATGTCCGTGCATCTACTGATGTGGCACAAAATGTTTTTTCCAGGTCATGTAATAACAGCAATTACTTTCCAAATAATAACAGACGAAGCATTGGACATGGTATAGTTCACGCGCAAGCCCGACATTCCAAGTTCAACTTCCACATCAAACTCATGTTCACAGATATCTGCAAATTCATACATAATGTCCACAACCATGATTCACTTCAAAGCTAACAAAATGTGAGGAGAGTTATAAATAAAGAAAAACCTCTACTAGTTCCTGCTCCCAGTGCGAGCACAACAAGTCAAGACCATGCATAAATTAATTATATTTCAGTCATTTTTTGTGTTCTAAAATGCCTGTCGGCTCGCAGAAGGACGTGTTGCCGGCACACGCGCGGATTCAATGAAGGCAGGCGGGGCAGTCTTAAGCTGGTTGCACGCGGCGAGGAGGCGTGCTCAGCCGGGCCTGCAGCGAGTGCGGCCCACTTGGCCGGCGCGCCGGTTCAATGCCTGCGCTATGAGAGGTCGTGTCCGTGTCAGAGCAATCACTCCCTCGAGTCCTTTTTTTGTTTGGGTATAACAAAATCTCGTTTTCCATTCACATTTTACAAGTAAAATTCGTGGACAAACTTTGACCCAAAGTACGATGGGGACTAGTAAACCAGAATGGAGGTAGTAGTTTTTTTAATCAAAGAAGGGTTTCCCCTTCCGATTTTCATTACTGAAAACCAGCATCTAAATTTAAACCATAGTATTTGCCCTAGAACTACCAGGTTCAACATCTCGCAACATAAACCCATACAACCATACGCCAAGGAGGTACGTAGTACTATGAATTCCATTTTCGCTCCATACCAATCGTTCTAAAAACTAGTTACTACTTATAACGCACCATTGAAAATCGGAACTCTTAACCCCGCTAAAAAAACAATATTTTAAATGTGGCTACTCGATCTATGGCAACTGGCGAGCCACCGCGCTCCAAGTCGTCACCTGTGGTCCCGACCATCAACTCCTACAAATCAAATTATCACGCGAGCTGACTATTCCTACAAAGGTGCCCCACCACGTACCTGGTACCCGCGAATGCAGCAATCGTGCACCTAGGGTTTTAGGGTTTATTCTTTAACGTCACCTTTACGTAACACTCATGTGTGCGAGACAGCGAGAGGCCGACTGCATGCGTGCGCCTCTTCTCTTCGTATATGTACTCCACCGTTTGTCTGGTATCCAAAAAATTATAATAACTACTAGCAATGTGCCAATGCGTTGCCACACGATCAAAGTAGATTAATACATATTCACCGATTTGATAGAAAAAAGTCTAGTTTTGAAATACGTATATCACTAAAAATATGTTATGTTTCACTCAAAATATATTCCTTTGGCGGTTTTGATGAGATAAGGGAGGAATGTTGTTGGTTTCAAGATTCGAGAAGTGGTATATGTCTAACATCTACTCTTACTAGCAAGATGCCCATTCGTTGCACGGAACATCAAGATCTTGTGGGAGAAAAGGATGAACGAGGGAAGGCCTTATCTGCAAATGTGGTGAAGAGTGCGGGTAAATTGCCATATTTTCCTTCCTATCCATCAGATATAAATCGGACGACCTACATTGCAGGATGGCAGGCCCACCATCATCACCAACTCTATTTTTTATCCCTACTCTTATAAAAAGCATTGTCGGTGATGATCGTGTGCCTGCCATCCTGCAATATAGGCCGTCCGATCTATATCTGACGGATAGGAAGGAAACTATGGCAATTTTGCAAAAAGATACCCACACCCCTCTCCACATTTGCAAATAAGGCCTTCCCTCGTTCATCCTTTTCCCCCACAAGATAAACTACTCATACAAATGCATCTTGATGTTCCGTGCAACGCATGGGCATCTTGCTAGTTGTTGCAAAAAGCCCATGTGTGTGTGAGAGAGAGGGAGAGTGGAGGAGGACGGAGTGCATGTGTGACAAAGACACAAGGAGTGTGTGGGCGATAGGTATCAGCTTAAAATGAGGCGATAGTGTGTGTGTGCACAATCGAGAGGGCGTGTCTCAAGAAGGGAAGAAAAATCTACATAGATACAAGGAGCGGGAGAGAGACATGTATGCGATAGTGGAAGCACGAGTGTGCAGATGTATAAACCTATCTAGAGGCTAGCTAGTCGATAAATGTTTGTGAGAGAAATACGAGTCGGGGTGCGAAAGCGAGAGTTTTGTGTGTGTGAGAGAGAGACGGTAGTCGGGAAGGGGAGTGGAAGCAGGAGTTGTGTGTGTGTCTGTGAGAGAGAGAGAGGAGACGGTAGTCGGGGTTGTCTTATCGGTAAACAAATGAATAATGTCAGTCTGGGATGGAGACAAAAAGGAGACCGCAACAAATGTTGTGTCTACAGGAGAGAGAGAGAGAGAGAGAGAGAGAGAGAGAGAGAGAGAGACAGTAATTTTAGTGGTATGAGTCATATGTAGAGACATATAGGGTGTGTGAGAGAATCCCATAGAGAGAAAGACAAAGTGAAAGACGAGTGGATACTGTGTGTGTGGCGGTGAAATAGAAAGCTTAGGTACCGGGTGATACCAGAGAACAGTAGAGACGTGAGATATAATGAAAACCGTGTAATGTATAATGATAGGGAGAGTGTGACACTTCTCAAGGGAGACGTCGAGAGACCATGTTTGCGAGGATAGGAGAAACATGAAGTGAGCGTGCGGGTGAGCTCGAGAAAAGAGAGTGATAGCTACCTGAAGGAGCATGCATGCGAGAGAGATGGGCGTGAAAGGAGTGAACAAAAAAGGGATTCAAATATTTGAATTCGAGATGATGATACATGTAATCCATACTCGAACCAAAATTGATCTATCAAACATGCATACTCATATGAATTCACGCACATCTATGTTATTTAATATGTAGATATTACTGATCCATACATTTTAGTAGAACATAATTTGGTTAAAAAAATTCGAATTCAACCTTAAGATTTTGAGATCATTGTATTTGTAAATCATATTATACATATAAAGGAGCAGAATTCTTTGTTGTGCTTTTGAAAGTATATATAAAAAATGATGTATATAGAATGTAATTCCAATTCAAAATGGATCTCGCCCGGAAAAAAATAGAATACAAACGGGATTGGAATTGAGTTGGCACGGTAAACGTGCACTCTGCAAAATTTGAAGGAAGCGGGGAAAGTCGCAGTAACCACCCAAAACCAAAATCTGCGAGATGGAAATTACTACTACCTATTCCTGCCACGCAAAGCCTATCTACTGGATTTCTATAGGTTTTGATAGGGGCAGGTTCGTAATTTCACCCAAATGTGACGTAACCGCCTCTCACCCGGATTCATACACGGTGGGCGCCAAAACACAGTGTGTCCTCGGCCGAAATCGACTCCCTCCCCGATTCATATTCATACACGGTGGGCGCCAAAAACAAACTCTCGTCGGCAAATATTCGGTGTATGCGAGATTACCGTCCTATCCCCAACCGACTAATATTGCTGTGATGTAGTAGAAATTTGAAACGGGGGCTAAGTTTGTAAATTTCCTCGCATTTGAAACAAGCGCGCCCTGAATACATGGTTCCCCCCTTCCTCTCTACCTCCCTTTTCCCCATTCGTACTCCGTGGGCGCCAAAACACCCTCTCCACCCCACCCTCCTCCATCCGCCACCCCATCCACCGCCATCCTCCTCCACCATGCCGGAGCTGATACCCCGACGCCGCCGTCCATTACAAGAGATCGACCTCTCTCATCCACGGCTTCGCACCGGGATCCTTGCATCCCGTCCTCTCGCTTCATCCCCGCCGTCGTCCACCTTGCCGGCGCCGCTCCTACGACCGTCTCGTCCACCGCACCCCGCCGCCACCATCTACCCTCCTAGATCTGCTTCCACGCTGCCGACAGCCATCGCTACCGCAACACCGTCAAATTCTCATCTGATGCATACACGGCGCCGCACCAGAGGCGGTACTCTTTCGTATCTGCTCAACTTATTATCGTAGCAAGAAAATAGATCGCCACTGCTTTACTCTGATTTCTTGTCTTGGTTGCGAAGTTGCCTTTGTCCGGTTTGCACCTTCAGATCCGCCATGGCATGCTCAACACTATACTCCCAATGCTTATGGTTTTCCCCTTTTATATTCCACACTAGTTAAATCACAGTAGACTAAATTTCAAAATTGGGTCAGTCGATTTTTCAGAGCTCGCCGGAGTTCGCCGGTGCGAATGAAGGGGCTCGGGTGGTTGTGGGGCCTCACCGAACGAAGAAAACTCGACGCGTGGGGGTTGGGGCGGGGGTGGGGGTCGGGGTGGCGGAGGAACACAGGCGGCGGGGGCCGGTGGTCCGGCCGGCAGCCCGTGCGGTGTTCTGTATGGGAAGAATCAGAGACGAGGAAGAAGATGGGTTAGGAGACGTAGGATCTTCATCCAACCGCCTGAAATGGTCGAGAGACAGTTGGGAGTTGCATTCTTAATGCGCTCTGGTTCATCAGGTGTGGGCACTGCGCAACCAACATTTTATTATCCAAAATCTGCTTGCTATTCTTTACCATGTTCCTCTTCCGTTCTTCTTTAATATGTACTCTCTCCATTCCTAAATACAAGTCTTTGTATAGCTTCCACCATGGACTACATATGGAGCAAAATGAGTGAATCTACACTCTAAAATGTATCTGGATACATCTGTATGTGATCCATAGTGGAAATCTCTACCAAGACTTATATTTTGGAACGGAGGGATTATGATAGTAGTACAGTATGTTCCTTGTACTGAAAGAGCAGGGACATTTGCAGTGTAGAGGTCTATACGGTCGGTTGTGATGGACACTTTGAGCCTCTTTGATTCGTAAGATCTTGTAAACATAGGAATAGGATTTGTAGTCACCTGCCCACTTGAATCCTATAAGAATTACCGCACCTTCACTTGAAGAGAGCTTGTATCCGAAGCCTTTCTAGCCATACCGGCAATACTAGCACATATATTCCAGCAAGTTCCATTTTGCTGATTTTACTCTGATGCTTACGGTTTTCCCTGTTATATCTACACTATGATCTATGTAGCTGCTTTGTGTCGCACTAGCAGCAGTCCACTCTTGAAGCTAAACACTGCAATGACTTACAAAATTGGCACCAAGGCATTGAGTGCCATTCTGGATGCAATGAAACTCATACGCTCCCCACCTGTTGATTCTTGTTCAGAATATGATCCTAATGACTCTTGTTCAAAATTGCCACATATAGAGAGACAACTGGGAATTGCATTTCTTTGGGCGCTGTGATTCATCATGAGTGGGCAACCAACATTGTATGCAATGAAGCAGAACCTCAAGAATATGCTTCCTCTTCTATTCTTTAACATGTTCCTCTTTGTTTATTCTGTATTTAGTATGTATAGTATGTTCCTTGTCAGGAAGGGGCGCAGGGACATCTGCAGTCAACAGCTGATAGAGCTGGCCTGTACGTGATCGATAGGCTTTCAATTACTAGCGGCAATACAACACCGTATTTTCAAGCCAGTTCCACTTTCCCGATTTATATATCGTGGTTATGGTGTACCCCTGTTATGTACACTATGATCTGCCTAGTTGCTATGTGCTCTTGTTATCATGGTTTGGCAATAAACTCTCTATACAGTATATTATGAATCTATCATCTGCCGACTATCCTTACTTCTGGAGCCTATTTTTTTTGTACTTGTGCCAGATTATATAAATGCACGCACCATATTACAGCACACATGAGCTCTCTCATCAGAATCCAGTGATAGCACACAAGTGTTTACAAGGGAGCCCCTATATTAGAATATCATCTGCATTACAAAGATAATCTCACAACTATTTATGTTTTCATGGTTCTCAGATATTATACACAATTACAGTGAATATCAGAATCCGCGCATCGGAAGAATATTGTGGAACACTGCAATGACTTACAAAATTGGCACCAAGGCATTGAGTGCCATTCTGATTCTTGTTCAGAATATCATCCTAATGACTATTCTAACCTCGAGGAGTCAAAGGCAGATGGCCTGTCCTGTTCACCCATCAAGGTGCCTGTTCTAATTTGGCAAGGTTTTATTGATTGCGCGTATCTTGCATATGTTGTCTTGCATTTCTTCTACTTTGTTGCACCGCCATCTGCTTAGTTTACTCATCATATAACTCGAGATGCCATGCCCATCCATTATCAATACATATTCCATCTCTCATCATACCATGTTTTTTCCACTCAAATGTTGTTCTTGTGCATCAGACTTCAAAAAGGAAGAGGGTGATTGCCGAACCTGAAGGAGCACCAGCAAAGTCCTTGAAAAACGTGGTGGTGCCGGAGAAATCAGACAGCGCCCCACTTATATTGGTTGTACAACCAGTGACACAAAACGTAGGACCGACTCCAGCAGACTGTACCCATACTTCACTGGCCACACCACTAGCCCCACCACACAGGACCTGCACTCCAGCAAAAGGTATACCGATTTCATTTGCCATAGCACCAGCTGTACCACAGAAAAATCCCACTCCAGCAAAAAGTACAGCAAGTCCACCGGCCGAAGACCTATCCCAACTGCAGAGACGGCCAATTCCTGCAGATTGGAACCCCATTCCATTTATTCCCAGTTTAAAATACAATGCTTTCAATGTTGTTAGGGACTACGTGCATATATTCCCATCATGGGAAGATTATAGTGAAGACAAACACCATTTTCACATCTTCCTGTCCAACTTATGTGTAAGTGCTATTATTCATGGTTATTATTTTCCTGTTTTCTGCTGATCGAACACATCAATGATTTACATTACATTGTTGTAACTAGGCGAGCGTCAATCTGGACAGTCAAGACGAGCAAAGCTTGCTTGTGCTTTTCAAGGAAGCATTGCAGCAGTATCGGTGTTACTTGAGGAAATCACACTTTGATGGCAAGTCTATAAACGAATTTCTGGTGAAGTCTCCTGTGCTAAATTTAGAAGACATTGGATGGAAAAACCTTGTTATGCACTGGTCTCGTTCCCAGGATGAGGTACTGTCTATGAAATCACATGACAATTTGAACTTCTACTTTTCCGCATGTGCCTTACGGATCTTTTTTGCAGGAAATCTGCTCGAAGAAGAATTCCGGTTTGAAAAGAACGACAGGAAATCGCAAATATGCTGCCCGGTGCTTTGCTCTTGTTAGTACCTGTTGTCCTGTATCACTGTACTTGCATACATACCTGGTTCATTATGTGACAGCAGTATGCATGATAGCTTGCTTATCAATTGTTCGCTCCAAATTATCTGATCTGTATGAATGGTTACATTAGTGTAGAATATATCCAATGCCAATGAATTTTTTTAGCTCTGCATTGTTCTTGTAAGTACATGCTGTCCTTTATCAGTGTACTTATATTGACAGGTAGTTGTTCATGTACCATCACTCTGCAGCTTATTTTCCTTTTCCCTCCATTTTCTACACATCAGATCTATATTTACTCTTACCATAAGGTTGGTACTGAAGAAGTTTAGCTGTGCAATACTCTTGGCTGTGCCTTTTGCCTGTATCACTGCACATACATTTATAGCTACTTGGTTATGTAGCATCACTCTTCATCTTATCTTAAATATTCTCCATTTTTTCGTATATTATCACATCTATATTTACTCTTAACAAAATGTAGAATAAAGGCAATGCTTATGAAGAAGATTCTATGGTAAACTTCTTGAATTGCCCCCCCATCAGCATGGACAAGGGCTTTATAGAGCCTGTCTTCACTAGTAATGTAAGTTTGTCCTTCTCAAGCCTTCAAACTTTGTTGTGTATATTTGGTTAGGCATGACTGCAACAACTGTTTATTTTTGGTGTTTGCATCAAATTTCATGTTTAAAGTTTATTATGTAGTTCATAAACAAAAGTTTGTCCTTCTCAATTTAAGTTTTCAGTTGTACAACCAAGTTCCTTCTTCATACCATGTAAATTAAACTATACAGAGCAAGTGATCTTCTTTTGCACTGCATGTATGCTTCGGTTCTTCATCCGTAATCTAGTGGTGTGGTGAACCTACCCACTACAGCACAATGTCATATTCTGCAGTGTCTTAACTATGAACAATGTCATATCATTCTACTATTATTTAAACCGTCTCTTTATTTGCCAATCTGAAATGGGATAAATTGATAGCACACTAACCATTGATACTTAAGTTCTTGATCTGTAATCTAGTGGTGTCGTGAAGCTGCCAACTCCTTCACAATGTCATTTCCTGCCATGTCTTGACCTGAACAATACCATATTGTGTTAATGCAATTTTAAACTGTGTCACTTTATTCTTCAGTAAGAAATGTGATGAATTGTCAGCACTGATACTTTTATGTGCAAAACCTGTCATCTGTCTGCTTGTTTACCTTTCAGAGTGAGGAAGATATAAGTGTTGAACAAGCGCAGTCTCATCATCTTGCTCAGGTGCTTGCGCTGCAGCTCGCCAGCAGGGCTAACCTTTCTTGAACTCTATTGAAGTGCTGTCGGTTTTGTATATTATTTTGTCGGCGTGTTTATTTGCACTGGTGGCGATCTTTGATGCCCAGTGTATGTAATCTGCTGTCTGCTTGTGCTTTATTATCATAGTGGCGAACTTTGATGCCCAGTGGATGTAATATGCCGTAATTTCTTTATTGTATAGTCTAGGTTTTTTCTTATTCACGATGCTGCAGTTATTTTACTGTATATATATCCTGTCTTCGCAGTAAACCGGCCAAACCGTAAAATTACGGTACATAATCGGGCCGTCATGCAATCACGATGTATGATCCGCATCATGGGCCCCGTCAAACTGGCCCACTAGTAGATTCGGGCCTTTAATAGGCCGAGTAATCCCCGGCCCTCTTTTCGCAAGAAAACTCAATGGGATTTTAGGAGGCTGAGAAGTAGGTTGGGCTTGAAACGTGCCGAACAGCTCACGGGCCGGCAGCAGCCCGAAATGGACCCCGGCCCATGATTGTGCGAATCAAATCACAGGCTTTTAACAGGCCAAAATTGTCTCGGTCCTTCTTTGGCCCAATCAGATATCGGCTGCGAGCAGGCCGGATGCAAACCGGGCCGTAGTTAGGCCCAACTATATGACGGGCTTTTAACAGGCCAAAATTAATATAGGGCCAAAATGTTAAACGGGCCCTTAACAGGCCGAAACTAATATCAGGCCGAATTACTAAATGGGTCTTTAGCAAGTGGGCCCAAAAGCATAGCGTCCTGTTAATGGGCCCAATCTGATATGGGCCATAATTGAGGCCAAAGCCTCTTAAAGGGTCGGACCTGATCTGGGTCGTGATTTGGCCCAGAACGTGGGAGGCTTTTAACGGGCTGGATCTCATATGGGCCATTATTAGGCCCGGAACGTGGCAGGCCATTAATGGACCGGATCGAATATGGGCCGGCATTTGGCCCAAAACATGGCAGCCAGTTAATGGGCCGGCCTACTAGGGTCCTCAAAATCTTGTGGGCCTACAGCTGGGCCGGCCCATTAGTGTCGGCGAAATCTCATGGGCCTTTAGCTGGGCCGGCCCATTATGATCCGCAAGAATTTTGTGGGCCTTTACCTAGGCCGGCCCATTATGGCACACAAAAATCTTGTGGGCCTTTACCTGGGCCGGCCCATTATGGCCCGCGAAATCTTGTGGGCCTTTAGCTGGGCCAGCCCATTATGGTCCACAAAATCTCGTGGGCCTTTAGCTGGCCCGGCCCATTATGGTCCGCAAAATCTTGTGGGCCTTTAGTTGGGCCGGCCCATTTAAACTTGATGGGCCGTGCCACGTGTCGACGTATCATAGGCACCTTCTGTCCAATGAGTGGATTACATCTGTCCCAACGATGAGCCGACACATGTTTCCTCCAGCCAATGATGATTTTACACATGGAAAATCCCCATTGGTCGCGGCTGTTAACGGGTTATCGTATCCAAAACCCGACCCGATAGCTTAACGGCGTTCCGTTACGGTGGATGCCACGTGTCGGTCACCCTTGACGAAAGCACTTCTGTGACGCGCGATTTATCATCATGGAAGTGGACACTTCCGTGATGATAATTTTGGTAATGTCATGGAACACTTCTATGACAGCACAGGAATGACTATCTTGATTCTGTCATAAATTTTTCATGGATGTACATGCATGACAAAAAACGCGACCTACTGTGACAAACACGTATCATCACGGAAGTGTATTTTTTTGTAGTGCGCGTTGCGCTACCCAAGGGGCACGGACATGAGGGGGTGCTGGTGCCCGTGAGCTTGATCGAGGGCTCCTCGCGAGGATAAAGCCGAAGCACTGGGGCAATGGAGTTCGGCGAGGTGTGCTTGTGCGAGGGCGGGCCCGTGCGCACACACCTGCCCAGCCCCCACGCGTGAGGCGCGCAAGGAAGAGCGACGGGCAACTGCCACTCCTTCCTGGCCCAGGCTAAGAACGAAGAAAACGAGAGGAGAGAAAATCCAACTTGGCGGACCAAAGCACGAAAACACCAACTCCATTAAAGATCACTAAAAGATTGCAAGCAACTTCGAAAAGCAAATGAACAGCCGCGTCCGGCACCTAGTCTAGTCTTCTCACCAGCGCGGAGCTAAGTGCTACCACTAGGACGTGGGAGGGAGCCCCCGTGAGGCCCCAGGGTGGCTCTCAGGAGATTCTGGGGCGTGTACAGCCCCACTCATTATTACGTGAGAGTGTCACGAGCGGAGACCTTCAAAGGCCGGAGCCTTGCTTCATGGGTAGAACTTCCGGAGGTGCTGGATGTTCCAGGCGTTCTGGAGGGGGACCCGGTCCTGTGTCTCCAGGCGCGCGACGCCAGGCCTGGAGACACGAACAATCCTAAACGGGCCCTCCCACATGGGAGAGAGCTTGTGCAGCCCCTCCCTGGAGAGCACCCGCCTCAGGACAAGGTCGCCCAGCTCCAACGTCCTGGAGCGGACGCTCCGGCAGTGGTACCGCCGCAGCGCCTGCAGGTACCTTGTCGCTCGGAGCAAGGCTTGACGGCGGCATTCCTCCCCCAGCACGAGACCCATCCCCCATGGTGTCCTGATGTGCCTCGTCGAACGCCAAGACCCGCGTCGAGCGATGCTTGACCTCATGTGGGAGAACTGCTTCAGCTCCATAGACAAGGAAGAACGGCGTCTCTCCCATTGGCTTGGTCGCGATGGTGCGGATGGACCACAACACAGACTGGAGCTCGTCGAGGCAGCCCCTACCGCAGGCCTCGAGCTTCTTCTTGAAGGTCCTTCCCTTGAGGCCCATCAATACCTCTGCATTGGCGCGCTCGGCCTGGCCGTTGCTCCTGGGGTGTGCCACTGAGGCAAAGCATATCTGCATTCCACGGTTAGCACATTATGTTTTGAAAAGGTTGCTAGTGAACTGCGAGCCGTAGTCGGTGATGATGCGGTTAGGGACCCCAAACCGGCTCACGAGGCCCTTGATGAACTTGACGGCTGCTCCTGCTGGGATGGCGCGGACGGCTTCTACCTCCGCCCACTTGGTGAACTTGTCGATGCAAGTAGAGGTAGCGGTAGCCCCCTGGCGCTTGGGGGAATGCCTCCAAGATGTCCAGCCCCCAGACCACAAACGGCCATGTGAGCGGGATAGTCTGGAGGCCTTCCGTGGGCTGGTGGATCTGCTTGGCGTTGAACTGGCATGCTTTGCAGGAGCGCACCAGCCCAGTGGCGTCGTTGAGTGCAGTGGGCCAATAGAACCCACTGCGAAACGCCTTGCCCATGAGGGTGCATGATGAAGAGTGGTGTCCGTAGTCCCCACCATGTATGTCTGCCAGCAACTCGAGCCCCTACTCCCTAGAGATGCATCGCAAAGAAACGTCACTGGGCCTTTTGCAGTATAGCTCACCGTCGCGGATGCAGTACGCGGTGGCCTGATGAGCCAGGCGCTTGGTATCCTCCTCCTGCTCCGGCAGGATTCTCTGAAGCAGGTACGTCTTGAACTCCTCAGTCCAGCATCCCTCCTGAGGCTGGAGCGCGAGGAGCAGGAGGGCCCCTGAGGGCGGGCCGCATGCCGGGGGCGCCTGTTGCTGGTGCTTGGGGTAGGTCCTCCTGAGGTGGTGCTGGTGCTGCGGTGGGGGGAGTCGCCGATGGCTTGAAGAGTCGTTCCTCGAACACCCCTCGCTCCTGAGGTAGCCTCCGGGATGCCCTCTTGGCGATGTCGTCTGCCTCCTTGTTCGTTCCTCGTGGCATGTGCTGCAGTTCCAAGCCCAAGAATCGTTTCTCCATTTTGCGTACCTCTTCCAGGTATGCCTCAATTTGCTCGTCCTTGGGTGTGTACTCTTTGTTGGAGAAGTTGACGAGGAGCTGGGAATCGCCCCTGATGGTGAGACGCTTCACCCCCAGCGCCGCGGCGGCCCTGAGGCCGGCGAGCAAGCCTTCATAATCTGCGATGTTGTTGGAGACCTTTTCGCCCTGCTAAAAACAGTGCTATACAACGTAGTAGAGCTTGTCCTTAGCGAGTGAGATGAGGACGGCCCCAGCCCCCGCGCCTTGTCATGAGATTGTGCCATCGAAGTATATGATCCATCCGTCTAGCGCCTAGTCTCCAGGCAAGAGGAAGCGATCCTCGCATATTCTGCGGTCGGGGACGTTAGTCAATTCTGCCATGAAGTCTGCGAGGGCGGCGCCCTTGATGACCCTGTTGGTGCTGAACTCGAGCTGGAACGCCTGAAGTTCGATGTTCCACTCTGCAACCCGCCCGGCAGCATTGGGGCTCCGAAGCACCCTCTCTAGTGGGTATGCTGAAATAACCTTGATGGGGTGCCCCTGGAAGTAGTGGCGCAGCTTCCGGGAGGCAACGAGCAGTGCGAGCAGGAGCTTCTGGGGCATGGGGTAGCGCGCCCGTGCCTCCTGTAGCACCGTGCTGACGAAGTAGACCAGGTGCTCGACAAGGGAGGAGGCGTTGGTGAGGTCTTGTGTCTCTTGAGGATGCGATCCTTCAGGGGTCCCATCGCCTACCACGCTAGGTGCGGCCTCGCGAGCCTCAGCCTCAGGAGCCTCTCCGGTCAGAGGGTCGGTTTGAGCCTCGGGAGGGATGTTGGCCGTAGAGTCAGCCGAGGCCTCGGGAGCACCATCCTGAGGCTGCTGCCCTTTGCTTGGTGACCGGGCGCCCTGCTGAGGTTCCTTGGTCGGGCGCTCCTCTCTTAGCGCCGCCAGAGCAGCGCTGGCGGAGTGATGGGTGGCGGCCAAATAGAGCACCAGGGGCTCGAGAGGGCACGATGCCACCATCACCGGCAGGCTGGTCAGGTATGTCTTGAGGTCTTGAAAGGCCGCATCAGCTTCGGGGGTCCACTCAAACGGCCCCTTCTTTTTCATCAGCTTGAAGAACGGGAGGGCGCGTTGCCCCAGCTTGGAGATGAAGCGCCCCAGCGAGGTCACGCAGCCCGCCAGCTTCTGCATTTTTTGAGCGTCTGTGGGGGGCTCATGTCTTTTATGGCCTTGACTCTCTCCGGATTGGCCTCAATTCCTCTATACGACACTAGGTAACCCAGCAGCTTGCCAGAGGTGATGAGGACATCAATACAATTATTACACCCACAGTCCCTGCTGCTATACATACTGGACCAATTACTAGAGCTCGCGCACGCCAATTAAATTACCAGGTACTTTCGTTTCTTGCTAATGATTCTAATGTTCATGAGAATATGATGCTGCCTAAATTGGATACATTTGTTTTGCTTACAAATGAAGGGCCTAGCTTTGAGAAGGATGAACATTGGAGCAAGAACAAGCATGGAGATGATGGCATGCGCATGGGGAACAAGAACGGAGTTACAAGTGATGATTTCAGGACGTTGAAGCCACCATAATGCGTGCATGAAGCCTTGGACGAAATATACAAGATGCTACTTCATAACTTTCGTCCAGAGGCTATTCTAGGTGCTGCGTCACCTTATTATTAGGCCAGGCCCATGTAATTTCGAAATACATAAGTATAGGCTGTTTTTAGAGTCCGTATGTGTGGGGAAACAAGAGATAGGGTTGGTTTCGGACCCCTTCCTCAAGGGCCACGAAATTCCCCCCCTCTTCCTCCATATATACAGCCCTTAGGGCGTCGTTTAGACTTTGGGTTTTGCTTAGATTAAAAGTTCGCCATAGCTGCAACTTCGCGTACTTCGTTTGTGTTCAGCGACCAGACAAAGGCGTCACAGAACCCCACCTTGATCAATAAAGCTTTCATCTTATATTCGCAATATCCAGATTGCACTCTCAGTTTCTTGCCTGTTCTTCGTTTGCTCGCAGGAAACAGACCCTCGTGGTCAGGTTGATCGTGCTCCGGCGTGGTCGATAACCTCTCGGAGTTGGTTTAGCGATTGCTAAGGCGCGACGTCCTCGCACGTTCGTAGTCGGATCGTCAAAGTCGACTTCCATCAAAGCGATATTCATCATCTCATCGAAAGACGGGACACCTTTGCCTCTATCAAGTGGTATCAGATTTCCAGGTTGCTCGGTGAGATTTTACAGTTTTTCGTAGTTTAGATCGAGTCTGTTCTTCATACCTACAGTCCACGAAAAAGGCACAAAAAAAAAATTAGGGTTAGTTCATCATATCCGAACCAATCTGAGCCTTTGCATAATCTTTTTAGGGTTTTTGCTTTGTTGAATTTGCGGTTGCATCGTCGTGTCAAGTTGCTGGTCTTAGAGTCTAGTCTTTTAGAGTTTCGAGTTCTGGTCATAAGTTGTCACGCCGCCGCCGCACCATCATCATCGCCTTGCCATCTACCACCATTGCTTATCCGCCACCGCTTTGAATCCGTATCCATATACCACCACCGCTGCCATATACCACCGCCATATATCCACCACCAATCCGAGTTCTTTTCATAGTCGGTTTGTTTTAGAGATCCATATATTTTCCGTTTCGTGTTTCCTTGCCTGAGTAGGTCTCGGCAAAAAAAAAAAAAAAAAAAGAGTCTGGAGACCCCCGGGCAGTTTTTAGGCCAAAATTTCGGCAACCAAAAATATTTTTTCCCTATCCTATTTTTAGGCCCCGGGTAGTGTTTTGAGACACTCGCCATCATAGTGATTTTTTGTCGCACTTTTTCGTCGTCGCTGCCCTGATTTCCGAAAAAAAAATAGTCAAAAAATTTTGTGCCCATCCTGTCAGTTTGACCTGGGAAGAGTTTTGAGACACTCGCCATTATAGTGATTTTTTCGCAAAAAAAAAAAAAAGGAGGAGCGCAAAAAAAAAAAAAAGAGCGCAAAAAAAAAAAAAGAGCGAAAAAAAAATATTCCTGAGTGTGCTTTTCCCTTGTTTACGTGCAGCGCCGTGATTTTGTTAGTGTTCTAGGCTCGCGTCTCTAGCACGGTCTAGCCTAGGACCAGCATAGTACCGTCGTTGAGCGTTTATTCAACTTTGCATCTCTGAATTGATTATTGCTTACCATTTTGCTACCATATTATAAGCCTTCCCAGCTCCACATAAGTCTACATCGTGCGTTTGACTCTCCCTGGTAATCGCTATATCCAAGCTTTGAGAGTTTTTGACTACAACGGTTGCCGATCACCACCTGCTGCTGGGTAAGAACTGGTAAGAATTTGAGATTCGCTTGAAGGTTTTGTGACACACCACCATCCCACCACTTCTAGTAGTCTGCAGGATCATATTCTTTTGTGTTTCTATTGCTGCTAACCATGGCAGGTTCACAAGCCGATGAGACTGATTGGGCGAACATGACGAACAAGGAGTTGCATGATAAATTTCAGCAAATGATGAGTGGCCAGGTGGGAGATGTGCTAAACAGATTTGAAGAGGCTATGGAGAAGATAGATGCCGTGGAGAAGTCGTTTGAGACAAAGCTGGATAACAAGTTTACTGAATTACTAAAGCGTCTTCCCCGACCACCACCGGCTGCACATGTCGCACCTCTACAACAACAACAACCACATCTCCAACGCCGCCTTCCAAATCAAGTGGGACGGGCACAGCGCGTTCCAATTGAGATTGGTCAAAATTCGGGTGCTGCTGTCCCTACTGTTGATGCTTCTTTGGCTCCTGCTCCTGCGGCGGCTGAGGAGGATGACGATTATGCGGGCGATTATGAGGATGAGGTTGATCAAAATCAGAACTACGTGCAGCCACCAGCACCACCACCAGCAGGTCGACCTCAGGTATATATTCGCAACGGTAGGCCGGCACCACCACCTCAGGTACGAGATCATGACCATCTCCCTAAACTGAAATTGAATATTCCACCATTTGAGGGTAGATATGTTCCTGATATATATCTTACTTGGGAGTTAGAAACTGAACAACGATTTACATGTTTACAATATCCTGAGGAGAGACGTGTTCCTGCTGCTGTTTGTGCTTTCACTAGCTTTGCATGTGTTTGGTGGTCTGAACATTGTAGATTATATCCTGTTCCAGCTACTTGGGCTGCTTTGAAAACTGCTATGCGTACTCGTTGGGTTCCACCATATTATCAACGTGAATTACTTCAAAAATTGCAGCGTTTAATACAAGGAAAAAATTCTGTAGAAGAATATTATCAGGAATTACAAACTGGCATGATTAGATGTGGTATTGTTGAGGAGAATGAAGCTATGCTTGCACGTTTTATGGGTGGATTAAATAAAGAGATTCAGACCATTCTAGAGTATAAGGATTATAATAATATCACTCGTTTATTCCATCTTGCTTGTAAAGCTGAACGTGAAGTGCAGGATCGACAGCCATTGGCGCGAACTAACTTTTCTGCAGGTCGACCTTCATCATGGACACCGCGTGCATCTTCTACTTCCACTTCACTATCACCTCCATCAGGTGCCACCTCCAGCCGTGATACAAGAAAGCAGGCACAACCACCACTCTCTGCCAAGAGCACACCTGCCGGGCCTGTGCAGAGCTCTTCTTCTTCCATGGCATCGACAGGGCACACAAGTGATATTATTTGTCGTCGTTGTAAGGGAAGAGGACATTTTGCGAGAGAATGCAAATCTCAGCGTGTCATGATTGCTACTGAGGATGGTGGGTATGAGTCCGCTAGTGACTATGATGAGGAGACTTTGGCTCTTATTACACGTGAAGAACATGGTGGAGATGATTCTGAAAATGAGACGCAATACATGGCTCCTGAAGACGCTGACAGGTATGAATGTTTAGTTGCTCAACGTGTTTTGAGTGTGCAGGTCACACAAGCAGAGCAAAATCAGAGGCATAATTTGTTCCATACAAAGGGAGTTGTGAAGGAACGTTCTGTTCGCGTCATCATAGATGGAGGGAGCTGTAACAACTTGGCTAGCATGGAGATGGTGGAGAAGCTATCTCTCACCACAAGACCACATCCACATCCTTACTACATCCAATGGTTCAACAACAGCGGCAAGGTTAAGGTAACACGTACTGTTCGTGTGCATTTTAGTATCTCTACATATGCTGATTATGTTGATTGTGATGTGGTACCCATGCAAGCATGTTCCTTATTACTAGGTAGACCATGGCAATTTGATAAAAATTCTGTACACCATGGTAGAAACAATCAGTATACTCTTGTTCATAAGGATAAAAATATTACTTTGCTTCCTATGACTCCTGATTCCATTTTGAAAGATGACATTAATAGAGCTAATAAAGCAAAACAGGAGAAAAATAAGAGTGAAAATCAGATTGTGGCAAAGGAATTTGAGCAACAAATGAAACCTAATAATAAACCATCTAGTGTTGTTTCTGAAATTAAATTGAAAAGTGCATGTTTACTTGCCACAAAATCTGATATTGATGAACTAGATTTCAGCAAATCTGTTTGCTATGCTTTTGTGTGCAAAGAGGCATTATTTTCATTCGAGGACGTGCCTTCCTCTTTGCCCCCTGCTGTCACTCACATTTTGCAGGAGTTCGCTGACGTCTTCCCACAAGACGTGCCACCGGGATTACCACCTATTCGAGGGATTGAGCATCAAATTGACTTAATTCCCGGTGCATCGCTACCCAACCGTGCACCATACCGTACCAATCCAGAGGAGACGAAGGAGATTATGCGTCAAGTACAGGAGCTGCTCGACAAAGGTTATATACGCGAATCTCTTAGTCCTTGTGCTGTTCCTATTATACTCGTGCCTAAAAAGGATGGTACGTCGCGTATGTGTGTTGATTGTAGAGGCATTAATAATATTACTATTCGTTATCGTCATCCTATTCCTAGGCTCGATGATATGCTTGATGAATTGAGTGGCTCTACAATATTCTCCAAAGTTGATTTGCGTAGTGGATACCATCAAATTCGTATGAAATTGGGAGATGAATGGAAAACTGCATTTAAAACTAAGTTTGGTTTATATGAGTGGTTAGTCATGCCTTTTGGGTTAACTAATGCACCTAGTACTTTCATGAGACTAATGAACGAAGTTTTACGTGCTTTCATTGGACGATTTGTGGTGGTCTATTTTGATGATATACTGATTTATAGCAAATCTTTGGAAGAACATTTGGAACATTTACGTGCTGTTTTTATTGCTCTACGTGATGCACGTTTGTTTGGTAACCTTGGGAAGTGCACCTTTTGCACCGACCGAGTATCTTTTCTTGGCTATGTTGTTACTCCACAGGGAATTGAAGTTGATAAAGCCAAGATTGAAGCTATTGAGAGTTGGCCGCAGCCCAAAACGGTCACACAAGTGCGGAGTTTTCTTGGACTCGCTGGTTTCTATAGGCGTTTTGTGAGAGATTTTAGCACCATTGCTGCACCTCTCAACGAGCTTACAAAGAAGGATGTGCCTTTTGTTTGGGGTACCGCACAGGAAGAAGCCTTCACGGTATTGAAAGATAAGTTGACACATGCTCCTTTACTCCAACTTCCTGATTTTAATAAGACTTTTGAGCTTGAATGTGATGCTAGTGGCATTGGATTAGGAGGTGTGTTATTACAAGATGGCAAACCTGTTGCATACTTTTCTGAAAAATTGAGTGGGCCTAGTCTGAATTATTCTACTTATGATAAAGAACTATATGCTCTTGTTCGGACTTTAGAAACATGGCAACATTATTTATGGCCCAAAGAATTTGTTATACATTCTGATCATGAATCTTTGAAACATATTAAAAGTCAAGCTAAACTGAATCGTAGACATGCTAAATGGGTTGAATTCATTGAAACTTTCCCTTATGTCATTAAACACAAGAAGGGTAAAGAAAATGTTATTGCTGATGCATTGTCTCGTCGCTATACTATGCTTTCACAACTTGACTTCAAAATATTTGGTTTGGAGACCATCAAAGATCAATATGTGCATGATGCTGATTTTAAAGATGTATTGCAGAATTGTAAAGAAGGAAGAACCTGGAACAAGTTTGTCGTTAATGATGGATTTGTGTTCCGTGCTAACAAGCTATGCATTCCAGCTAGCTCTCTTCGTCTTTTGTTGTTGCAGGAGGCGCATGGAGGAGGATTAATGGGACACTTTGGCGTGAAGAAGACGGAGGACGTACTTGCTACACATTTCTTTTGGCCAAAGATGAGACGGGATGTTGAGCGTTTTGTTGCTCGCTGCACTACATGTCAAAAAGCTAAGTCACGACTCAATCCTCATGGTTTATATATGCCTTTGCCTGTACCTAGTGTTCCTTGGGAGGATATATCTATGGACTTTGTTTTAGGTTTACCTCGAACAAAGAAGGGGAGGGATAGCATATTTGTTGTCGTGGATAGATTCTCGAAAATGGCGCACTTTATACCATGTCATAAAAGCGATGATGCTGTTAATGTTGCTGATTTGTTCTTTCGTGAAATTATTCGCTTGCATGGTGTGCCAAATACTATTGTTTCAGATCGTGATACTAAATTTCTTAGCCACTTTTGGAGATGTTTATGGGCTAAGTTGGGGACTAAACTGCTTTTTAGTACTACTTGTCACCCCCAAACTGATGGACAAACTGAAGTAGTCAATAGAACATTGTCTACTATGCTTAGGGCTGTTTTGAAGAATAATAAGCAAATGTGGGAAGACTGCTTGCCTCATATTGAGTTTGCTTATAATCGTTCATTGCATTCTACTACTAAGATGTGCCCTTTTGAAATTGTGTATGGTTTCCTACCTCGTGCACCTATTGATTTGTTGCCTCTTCCATCTTCGGAGAAGGTTAATTTTGATGCTAAACAACGTGCTGAATTAATCTTAAAAATGCATGAGTTAACTAAGGAAAACATTGAGCGTATGAATGCTAAATATAAACTTGCTGGAGATAAGGGTAGAAAACATGTTGTGTTTGCACCTGGAGATCTTGTTTGGTTACATTTGCGTAAGGATAGATTTCCTGATTTGCGCAAATCAAAGCTAATGCCACGTGCTGATGGTCCTTTTAAGGTGTTAGAGAAAATAAATGATAATGCATATAAACTTGAGCTGCCTGCAGATTTTGGGGTTAGTCCCACTTTTAATATTGCAGATTTGAAGCCTTATTTGGGTGAGGAAGATGAGCTTCCGTCGAGGACGACTTCATTTCAAGAAGGGGAGGATGATGAGGACATCAATACAATTATTACACCCACAGTCCCTGCTGCTATACATACTGGACCAATTACTAGAGCTCGCGCACGCCAATTAAATTACCAGGTACTTTCGTTTCTTGCTAATGATTCTAATGTTCATGAGAATATGATGCTGCCTAAATTGGATACATTTGTTTTGCTTACAAATGAAGGGCCTAGCTTTGAGAAGGATGAACATTGGAGCAAGAACAAGCATGGAGATGATGGCATGCGCATGGGGAACAAGAACGGAGTTACAAGTGATGATTTCAGGACGTTGAAGCCACCATAATGCGTGCATGAAGCCTTGGACGAAATATACAAGATGCTACTTCATAACTTTCGTCCAGAGGCTATTCTAGGTGCTGCGTCACCTTATTATTAGGCCAGGCCCATGTAATTTCGAAATACATAAGTATAGGCTGTTTTTAGAGTCCGTATGTGTGGGGAAACAAGAGATAGGGTTGGTTTCGGACCCCTTCCTCAAGGGCCACGAAATTCCCCCCCTCTTCCTCCATATATACAGCCCTTAGGGCGTCGTTTAGACTTTGGGTTTTGCTTAGATTAAAAGTTCGCCATAGCTGCAACTTCGCGTACTTCGTTTGTGTTCAGCGACCAGACAAAGGCGTCACAGAACCCCACCTTGATCAATAAAGCTTTCATCTTATATTCGCAATATCCAGATTGCACTCTCAGTTTCTTGCTTGTTCTTCGTTTGCTCGCAGGAAACAGGCCCTCGTGGTCAGGTTGATCGTGCTCCGGCGTGGTCGATAACCTCTCGGAGTTGGTTTAGCGATTGCTAAGGCGCGACGTCCTCGCACGTTCGTAGTCGGATCGTCAAAGTCGACTTCCATCAAAGCGATATTCATCATCTCATCGAAAGACGGGACACCTTTGCCTCTATCAAGAGGGAACCCCAAACACGCACTTCTCGGGATTGAGCCACAGGTCCACCTTGCGCAGGCTGGCATATGTTTCCTTCATATCCTCAATCAGGGTCTTCGCCTCCCGAGACTTCACCACTATCTCATCAACATAAGCCTCAGCATTTCTCGTGAGCTGCCGGCCCAGGGCGATGTGCATCAGCCGCTGGAAAGTAGCCCCGGCATTGTGCAGCCCGAAAGGCATGTAGGTGTAGCAGTACACCCCGCAGGGGGTCAGGAACACCGTCTTCTCCACATCTTGCACGGCCATCTTCATCTGATGGTAGCCCGAGAAGGCACCCAAAAAGCACAACAGGTCGCACTCAACGGTGGAGTCAACGATCTGGTCGATGCATGGAAGCAGGAAAGGATACTGGGGGCAAGGCTTGTTGAGGTTGGTGAAGTCGACACACATGCGCTCCTTCCCTCCTTTCTTGGGGACGACGACTGGGTTTGCCAGCCACTTCGGGTACCGCACCTCCCGAATGTCTCCGGCATCCTACAGCTTGTGGGTTTCTTGGGCGATGAATGCCTACTTCTCGGTGGATTGTCGTCAGCCTTCTACTTCACTGGTCTCACATTCGGGCTTACCCTTAGGTGATGCTCGATTATTCCCCTTGGAACCCCGACCAAGTCCTTGGGCTCCCATGCGAACACTTCCTTGTTGGCGCGCAAGAAGCTGACCAACGCTTCTTCTTGGTCCTGGGGAGGTCAGCCCCTATGGTGAAGGTGGCGCCTGATGCCCCATCCTCATCGACTGGCACCTGCTTCGTCTCGGCTCGGTCTTGGGAGAATAGCTGCTTCTTCTTTGCTGGTGCAGCCCCCGGAGCCTCAGGGCCCCCTTTCTCGCTTGGCTGCGCGGACGCCGCAGTCCTGAAGACGAGCTTGAGGGCCTGCAGCGCGTCCTTGGTGTCCCTTGCCACCGTGAGAACACCACTGCTACCTGGAATCTTCATGAGGTTGTAGGCTGGATGAGTTGCCGCCATGAACTTGGCCAGGGCTGGGCACCCAAGGATGGCGTTGTAAGGCAGGCCGATCCGGGCGATGTCGAAGTCGATGAGCTCGGTGCGGTAGTTGTCACGGGTCCCGAAAGTGACGGGGAGGAGGATTTGCCCCAGGGGGCTGGTGGAGCCATCGCCGACCCCGGAGAAGGGATTGGTGGGCCGCAGCTGGCCGTGGGGCACGTGAAGCAGGCCGAATGCCTCCACCGAGAGCACGTTGAGGCCGGCTTCACCGTCAATGAGGGTCTTGGTAACCGCCACGTTGCAGATGGTGGGGGTGCAGAGCATCTGGAGTGCGCCTGCTCCCGCTGGGGTAGCTGGATGATCTTCTGGGCCGAAGGTGAGGTTGGCCTTAGGCGCGGCCCAGCCTGGGGGAGCCCCCGAGCTCACTTGGGCAGCACTTACTTGGCGGTAGAACTGCTTGATGTGTCGGTCGGAGGGTGGTGCCTGCGAGCCACCCAGGGTAGCTGTGACGACAGGGGCGCCGACGCCGTGAAGTCTGCGATGAAGAGGCCGCGCAGCTCCTCCCGGGAAGCCACAGAGGACTCCGGCAGGTCGAACAGCCAGGCGCGCGGCGCGCCTACAAGGGCCATGGGGAGCCAGTTGGCCATCACCTTGTCGTCTCCGCCGGCCGCCCAAACTGCTTCCTCGTACGCCTGGAGGAAGCCGGCCGAATCCGCCGCTCCATTGTAGTGTGGCGACATCTCCGGCCTGAACTTGGGTGGCCACTCCACCTGTCGCAAGGTGGGGGTGAAAGCACGGAGGCCCATGGCTCCCCCAAAGGTGCTCGACGGCCTAGTCGACGAGGGAGCGCCCGCTATCGGAGCCGGCGGCGAGATGTGGCGGACGGAGCAGCGGATCTCCGATGCACCTCTACCTGGCGCTCCAAATGTCGGATTTCAGGTTCCGCAAACCCTTGAGAGGTTCAAACTCTGGGGTGCGTGCGGAGATCTCAACCTACCCAGCCTGCCTACTCGCGATCCTCACAGCCTAGCGCGTCGAGCTAAAAGGAACAAGGAGACACAACAGTTTATCCTAGTTCGGGCCACCTTACGGTGTAATACCCTACTCCAGCTTTGTGGTGGATTGCCTCGAGGGGCTGAGGATGAACTAGTACAGTGGATGAACAGCCTCAGGAGGTGAGGTGTTCTTGAGCTCAAGTGAGCTGGTGAAGGAGGAATGGCTTTGCTCCGTTCGGATATGTCTCCTTCTATGGTGGTGGCTAAGTCCTATTTATAGTGGCCTTGGTCCTCTTCCCAAATGTTGGCGGGAAGGGATCCCACAACCGCCAGATTTGAAGGGGGACAAGAAGTACATCCTATCCTGACTAAAGTGGTCTTCGCCTGCAAAAGCCTCTGGTCGTGATGCTGTGGTGGGCTCGGCGATGACCTCCGTCCTGGCGGTCTTGGTCTTGTTGCCCTAGAATGGAAACCTTTGGCTGATTCCTCGGGACTCCGCGCCTGCTACTTGCCTCCTTTTCACCAAAGAGGAAACTTGTAGTCTCCACATGCTGGCGCCCGCCTGGCGCTCGCCTGGCCTCGATGGTCATGGCTCATGCCAGCTAAGCCTCGTGAGGTGCACCTTGCATAGAAGTCTCCGCTCCTCGGGAGCCAACCCGAGGAGGCCGACGCCCTTAGAGCTCTTGGCGTCGTCCGCCTCGCGAGGCTTGGCTCCTCGCGAGGGTCTTGAGTTGTTGATGCTGAAGCTGGGCCATACCAGGTCGTTGATGGAGCCGCGTAGTGGGCCGCAGGTAGGCAAGTCTTGGTACCCCCATATCCAGAACACTGACATGGGCCAACATCGGTACTAGCCGTGGCTCCAACATCCTCGTCCATGTATTCGGTGTTTTCTGAATTATAGTCTAGCATATCGGTTAAATCATCGACAGTGGTTACCAAGTGGGTGGTGGGTGGGACGTAAAATTCCCTGTGGCATGTCTCGAAGGGTTGATGATTGTGGGCTGAGGGCAAGTCCTCTTGGATGGAGATTTTCTGGATTTGATCTAGTGCCTCGTTTAACATAGCGAGGGTCGCCAAATTTGAGGGCTCTAGGCCAAATTCCGTTGTACCGGGATGGGAGGCAGTCTGTGCCCTAGCCAGTCGTTGCTTTGCATAGGCCGAGCTGAGCTCGGGATATGGTGCCGGATCCTTGAGGGGGTCCAGATTGTCACTGGAGACTTGGGATGGGCTTTGATTTTCGCGTGCGGCTTCCATGCTGGGATTTGAGATTGAGTCATTTCGAGTCGGGGGTGGCCCCTGGCCATCGGTTGCCGGTTCATCGCAAGAGCGTTGTGAAGGAAAGGCTCGGCCGAGATTGACTCTTGGCCTCCGCCTCCTGATTCTGCCTCAAAGGTCGAGGGTAGGCCCTCCGTAGACATGATAGACCCGGCCGAAGGTGTAGCTTGGCCGCCGTTTGAAGCGGAGCCCTCCTGGCTTGAAGCTGTTCGGATCGTTGGATCTGATCTATAGATCGGATCGGAAGGGGACTCCAGAGCAGGCACGGCGAGGCCTGCGAGGGTGCGGGAGGGGGCGGTGAATCTGGCAAAGATCATATCACCTCATGTGTCCACAACATACTCCAGATTACCGAATCAAATTTGGTGTTCAGGAGCGAAGTTGTCGATCTGATCCAAACGACTAGTCGGGTCGGCATGCAGCACGATGTTGCCTAACGCGAAGAGTTGAACGGGAACGAAGAAGTCACTGGATTCGATGCCTGCTCCTATGATCAGGCGAGCGATCAATCCTTTGGGCAATCCAATAGCGGAACTCTCAATGAAAGCACTAATGTCGTTGTTGAAACCGGTCGAAATTGGGGTAGGGGTCCCGAGCTGTGGATCTGAGATCAATGGGGAACAGGGGACGGTGAACCTAGTATTTGTCGGCGTCCTGGATATGGGGGTATCCATCCCTGCCTGCCTGCGGCCCACCATGTGGCTCCATCGACGGCCTGGTACGGCCCAGCTTCAGCATCAACAACCCAAGACCCCTGAGGGAGTCCTGGATTAAGGGGTCGTCGGCTATCCGGACTATGTGACGTGGGCCGGACTGATGGGCTATGAAGATACAAGACAGAAGACTTCGTCCCGTGTCTGGATGGGACTCTCCTTGGCGTGGAAGGCAAGCTTGGCATTCAGATATGTAGATTCCTTTCTCTGTAACCGACTTTGTACAACCCTAGCCCCCTCCGGTGTCTATATAAACTGGAGGGCTTAGTCCGTAGAGGCAATTATAATCACATAGGCTAGACTTCTAGGGTTTTAGCCATTACGATCTCGTGGTAGATCAACTCTTGTAATACTCATATTTATCAAGATCAATCAAGTAGGAAGTAGGGTATTACCTCCATAGAGAGGGCCCGAACCTGGGTAAACATCGTGTCCCCCGCCTCCTGTTACCATCAACCTTAGACGCACAGTTCGGGGCCCCCTACCCGAGATCCTCCGGTTTTGACACCGACATTGGTGCTTTCATTGAGAGTTCTGCTGCATCGTCACCAAAAGGTTTGATGGCTCCATCAATCATCTACAACAATGCAGTCCAGGGGAGATTTTCCTTCCCAGACAGATCTTCCTATTCGGCGGCTTCGCACTGCGGGCGAACTCACTTGGCCATCTAGAGCAGATTGACAGCTACGCCCCTGGCCATCAGTTCAGGTTTGGAAGCTTGAATTAGGTGGCCGATATCCGCGGAGACTTGATCTTCGACGGATTCGAGCCCATGACGGCCGCTCCCTGCCACCACGATGAACATGACCTAAATCTGTCGTCGGACCGTGCTCAGGAGATAGCGCCTGTAACTGCTCTGGCCCTAGATCTAGAGCAGATTGCGTCGTCCGAGGATGGGAAGCTCAACCCCGCCACGGAAGCCGCAGACTCAGCGGCGTTAGAGCCGCACACAGATCCATCCTCGAGCAGGGCCTGTGTCACCGGAACCTCGGATTCGTCTCCGGCCATAGGTTCCGAACTGCGTGCATCCACGCCCATCGAACCTGATCAGGCGCCGATTGTTCAGTTCGGCTCCGCGGACATCTTCCGGCACTCGCCTTTAGGCGATGTGCTAAACTCATTAAAAGCCCTGTCCTTATCAGGAGACTCTCAGCCGAACTATATCCTGTTTGGATTGGATGCTGATGGTGGAGAATTCCGCTTCCCACCCACCACCCACCTCATAGCCACTGTCGAAGACTTAACCGACATGCTCGATTATGACTTCAAAGACATCGATGGTATGGACGACGATGCCGGAGAGGAGCAGGCACAAAAACCACCGCTTACAGGGTGCTAGATGGCCACCTCCTCGTATGACGTATACATGGTGGATACACCCAAAGAGAACAACGGCGACAATGAGAATGATCCACTCGAGGATAAGCCTCCTGAGATACAGCCAAAGCGCCGACATCAGCGGCGCCGCTCTAAACCACGCCGTGGAAAAAACAGCAATACCGGCATAGGAGAAATAATACTCCGGTCGATGCCGAAGACAACGAAGACCCCGTTGAGCCAACTTCCGAACAGGACGAACGGGAGGATGGGCGAGTCAGCCCTAATGAATAGACCGTTAACAAAGACTCGGAGGACAGTAATTACATTCCACTCTCCCAGGATGAGGCGATCCTCGGCGATGAAGACTTTATCGTGCCTGAGGACCCCATCAATTAGGAGTGCTTTAAGCGCCGGCTAATAGCCACTTCAAGGAGCCTGAAAAAGAAGCAGCAACAGCTTCAAGCTGATCAAGATCTACTCAATGACAGATGGACTAATGTCCTGGTAGACGAGGAATACGGCCTAGAGCACCCAACCAAAAGCTACGCAAAGCGCAAACTGTTAATCCAATTCGATGACGAGGCGCTGGAGCCCGTGCTACCAGTGAATAATGCGGCTGATCGACCACCACGTGTCCGTGACAAAGCGGCAACTCGAGCCAGACACCAGCCCGCACTACCTGCCCATAAAAACAGAACACAACAGCTCGGGGATACACATATGACCTACGGCATGACCTGGAAAATAGAGCAGGTCGGACCAGATCGATCTATGGATTGCGGGGGCGTTCCCCGATGCGCGACGATGGCCATCCGACCGGACGTGAAAACATAACCACGCCCGGGCCGAAGACCACAGACGAACTCCATCCGAGCTACGTCGTGACTTGGCTCGATATAGAGGCGCCGCACACCCCCTTTGCTTCACTGATGAAGTAATGGAACATGAATTGCCGGAAGGGTTTAAACCCGTAAACATCGAATCATATGATGGGATAACAGACCCCGTGGTATGGATTGGGGATTTCCTTCTCCATATTCACATGGCCCGCGGTGATGATCTTCACACCATCAAATACCTCCCGCTAAAACTTAAGGGACCTGCTCGGCACTAGTTGAACAGTCTGCCCGAAAACTCAATTGGCAGCTGGGAGGACTTGGAAGATGCCTTCCTCGACAACTTCCACGGTACATACATCCGACCTCCGCATGCCGACGACTTAAGTCACATAGTTCAACAGCCCGGAAGTCAGCCAGGAAATTCTGGACTAGGTTCCTAACCAAAAAGAACCAGATCGTTGACTGTCCGGATGCTGAAGCCCTAGCGGCCTTTAAACATAGCATCCATGAAGAATGGCTCGCTCGACACCTCTGCCAAGAAAAGCCGAAGTCCATGGCAGCCCTCACGACGCTTGTGACCCGCTTCTGCGCGGGCGAGGATAGCTGGCTAGCCCGTAGCAATAACAATACAAGCGAACCTGGCACTTATGAAGCCAAAAATAGCAACGGCAAGCCCCGACGCAACAGACACAAGCGTCGAATCAACGGTGACAACACCGAGGACACGCCGGTCAATGCCGGATTCAGTGGCTCTAAGTCTGGTCAACAGAAGAAGACATATAAAAGAAACAATCCAGGCTCGTCCAGCTTGGACCGCATACTCGATCGTCCATGTCAGATCCACGACACCCTGATAAACCAGCCAATCATACCAACAGAGAGTGTTTGGTTTTTAAACAGGCCGGCAAGTTAAATGCCGAGAACAAGGAGAAGGGGTCGCAAAGCAAGGACGATGACGAGGAGCCCCGGCCACCGAACACAGGGGGACAGAAGAAGTTTCCCCCCAAGTTAAAATGGTGAACATGATATACGCTACCCATATCCTCAAGAGGGAGCGCAAGCGCGTGCTCAGTTACGTCTACGCGATGGAGCTAGTCGCCCCAAAGTTCAACCCATGGTCGTCCTGCCCAATCACCTTCGATCGTAGGGACCACCCAACCAGTATCCTTCATGGCAGTTCAGCCGCACTGGTCCTTGACCCAATCATTGATGGATTCCATCTTACGCGAGTCCTCATGGACGGTGGCAGCAGCCTGAACCTGCTCTATCAGGATACAGTGCGCAAAATGGGTATTGATCCCTCAAGGATCAAGCCCACAAAAACCACCTTTAAAGGTGTCATACCAGGTGTAGAGGCCCGCAGTACGGGCTCAATCATACTGGAGGTGGTCTTCGGATCCCCGGACAACTTCCGAAGCGAAGAGTTGATCTTCGATATCGTCCCCTTCCGCAGCGGCTATCACGCTCTGCTCGGACGAACCGCATTCGCTCGATTCAATGCGGCACCACACTATGCTTGTCTCAAGCTCAAGATGCCCGGACCACGCGGTGTCATAACAACCAATGGAAACACGGAATGCTCCCTCCGTACCGACGAGCACACCGCTGCCCTCGCAGCAGAAGCACAGAGCGGCCTTTTCAGGCAGAACCTTAATTCGGCGGCCAAGCTCCCGGACACTGTCAAACAAGTCCGAACTACTCTGCAGCAGGACAGTCCAGCTCGTCAAGAGCTTCGCTAGCAATTCGGCCTCCGTCCCAGTCCCGACCAAACGGCGGCATTCGTACCGCGCATACATAAATACGCAGCAAAATACCATGGGCATAGACGGAGGCACAACTAGATCGTGGTCCATAATACGGCTCAACCGCTCCTGGACCCACATAACTTTTTCTTTTTCTTTTCAGGTTTCTTTTTTTCCCAGGCCTTTCCTGGTGACGTGATCATCGGACCTATCGAGGGACGGATACACCAAGACGGCAAGAAGCATTGACGTATAAGGGAACTTCTAGGTGGTCTCTTTAAAAGATCGTTATGCCTATTTGAAGGACCCACATGCAGCTCTCCCTTGGTCGTGGCATGTTAAAATAGCCCTGTTGCTTATCGCAGTACTTGTACAAATACGTTTCGACGTGTTAATCAAACCATAATGTAAAATAGTTAGCGGCTCAATTTCTGCGGCAGTAGCCTATTACTTCATTTTCATTTTGATATTATTATCAATTGCACCCGTACACTCTGGTACGCCTTAAATTCACCAGGGGCTTCATTACGCCCCATAATACAGCAACAAAGTCCGAACACTTTTTTACAGTATAGTTCGGCACCCCGAACTTATAGCATTATATGCATCGGCTCCGAATCATGTCTTTGGTCAATAGTTGGGTTGCCCGGCTCCTGTGCTTACTACCTTACGTTCCGCTATATCGGCTAGGGTAGTAAAGGGAGAACTACTGCGATTGTGTCCTGGTTCATCCGGATGAGCACCTCAGTAGAGAAAGCCGAAAACTGACTGTCATGATGCGGCGTGAGCCGGTCAGCTGTTCGAGAGGTTACAAATCTTTAGCGATTTTTTCCGCATTATGTGATGAATCAGTTTTTTTCCGATCAGGTGTTTACAGCTCCCCTAGTTCGGATTGACGAATACTAGGGGCTGCGCCTAAATTTCTATTGTCAAACTCCTATGGCTAAGTGAGGGTGATAAAGCCACATAGTCCAATTGCCTGGTTCGTTGCGCTAAACACCTCCTTTAAGGACCAAACTTTGCGATAAAGAGTGTTTATGTTCATCTCGAACACCCACGTACTACCTACGTGGGGGCGGAAGCCGACAACTAGCCAACTCTCAGATCTAACAAAACGGTCGCACAGGAGGTAAAATTTTAAATAACAAACATTATATTACATAACGGCTCTGTTTCATAATACACGACAGGATAACATGAATGTATTCATGGAAATATAATATCCTTAGCACATTGCTCCGCCACAATGCGGGATCCCTCCAAGACATTGTCAAAATACAGCTCGGGCGTGCGGTGCTCCTTGCCCGCGGGCGGTCCTTCGGTCACAAGCTTCACGGCGTCCATCTTCACCCAATGCATCTTGACTCGGGCGAAGGCCATTCGCGCGCCTTCAATGCAGACCGACCGCTTGGTGGCATCAAGCCGAGGGCAGGCATTGACCAGCCGCTTCACGAGCCCGAAGTAGTGATACGTCTCCAACGTATCTATAATTTTTGATTGTTCCATGCTATTATATTACCCGTTTTGGATGTTTATGGGATTTACTTTACACTTTTATATCATTTTTGGGACTAACCTACTAACCTGAGGCCCAGCCCGAATTGCTGTTTTTTTGCCTATTTCAGTGTTTCGAAGAAAAGGAATATCAAACGGAGTCCAAACGGAATGAAACCTTCGGAAGCGATCTTTTTGGAACAAACATGATCCAGAGGACTTGGAGTGGGAGTCAATAAACAAGCGAGGCGGCCACGAGGGTGCCCGGCACGTGATATAGGCAAAGGTGTCCCGTCTTTCGATGAGATGATGGATATCGCTTTGGTGGAAGTCGACTTTGACGATCCGACTACGAACGTGCGAGGACGTCGCGCCTTAGCAATCGCTAAACCAACTCCGAGAGGTTATCGACCACGCCGGAGCACGATCAACCTGACCACGAGGGTCTGTTTCCTGCGAGCAAACGAAGAACAAGCAAGAAACTGAGATTGCAATCTGGATATTGCGAATATAAGATGAAAGCTTTATTGATCAAGGTGGAGTTCTGTGACGCCTTTGTCTGGTCGCTGAACACAAACGAAGTACGCGAAGTTGCAGCTATGGCGAACTTTTAATCTAAACAAAACCCAAAGTCTAAACGACGCCCTAAGGGCTGTATATATGGAGGAAGAGGGGGGGAATTTCGTGGCCCTTGAGGAAGGGGTCCGAAACCAACCCTATCTCTTGTTTCCCCACACATACGGACTCTAAAAACAGCCTATACTGATGTATTTCGAAATTACATGGGCCTGGCCCAATAATAAGGTGACGCAGCACCTAGAATAGCCTCTGGATGAAAGTTATGAAGTAGCATCTTGTATATTTCGTCCAAGGTTTCATGCACGCATTATGGTGGCTTCAATGTCTTGAAATCATCACTTGTAACTCCGTTCTTGTTCCCCATGCGCATGCCATCATCTCCATGCTTGTTCTTGCTCCAATGTTCATCCTTCTCAAAGCTAGGCCCTTCATTTGTAAGCAAAACAAATGTATCCAATTTAGGCAGCATCATATTCTCATGAATATTAGAATCATTACCAAGAAACGGAAGTACCTGGTAATTTAATTGGCGTGCGCGAGCTCTAGTAATTGGTCCAGTATGTATAGCAGCAGGGGCTGTGGGTGTAACAATGGTATTGATGTCCTCATCATCCTCCCCTTCTTGAAATGAAGTCGTCCTCGACGGAAGCTCATCTTCCTCACCCAAATAAGGCTTCAAATCTGCAATGTTAAAAGTGGGACTAACCCCAAAATCTGCAGGCAGCTCAAGTTTATATGCATTATCATTTATTTTCTCTAACACCTTAAAAGGACCATCAGCACGTGGCATTAGCTTTGATTTGCGCAAATCAGGAAATCTATCCTTACGCAAATGTAACCAAACAAGATCTCCAGGTGCAAACACAACATGTTTTCTACCCTTATCTCCAGCAAGTTTATATTTAGCATTCATACGCTCAATGTTTTCCTTAGTTAACTCATACATTTTTAAGATCAATTCAGCACGTTGTTTAGCATCAAAATTAACCTTCTCCGAAGATGGAAGAGGCAACAAATCAATAGGTGCACGAGGTAGGAAACCATACACAATTTCGAAAGGGCACATCTTAGTAGTAGAATGCAATGAACGATTATAAGCAAACTCAATATGAGGCAAGCATTCTTCCCACATTTTCTTATTATTCTTCAAAACAGCCCTAAGCATAGTAGACAATGTTCTATTGACTACTTCAGTTTGTCCATCAGTTTGGGGGTGACAAGTAGTACTAAAAAGCAGTTTAGTCCCCAACTTAGCCCATAAACATCTCCAAAAGTGGCTAAGAAATTTAGTATCACGATCGGAAACAATAGTATTTGGCACACCATGCAAGCGAATAATTTCACGAAAGAACAAATCAGCAACATTAACAGCATCATCGCTTTTATGACATGGTATAAAGTGTGCCATTTTCGAGAATCTATCCACGACAACAAATATGCTATCCCTCCCCTTCTTTGTTCGAGGTAAACCTAAAACAAAGTCCATAGATATATCCTCCCAAGGAACACTAGGTACAGGCAAAGGCATATATAAACCATGAGGATTGAGTCGTGACTTAGCTTTTTGACATGTAGTGCAGCGAGCAACAAAACGCTCAACATCCCGTCTCATCTTTGGCCAAAAGAAATGTGTAGCAAGTACGTCCTCTGTCTTCTTCACGCCAAAGTGTCCCATTAATCCTCCGCCATGCGCCTCCTGCAACAACAAAAGACGAAGAGAGCTAGCTGGAATGCATAGCTTGTTAGCACGGAACACAAATCCATCATTAACGACAAACTTGTTCCAGGTTCTTCCTTCTTTACAATTCTGCAATACATCTTTAAAATCAGCATCATGCACATATTGATCTTTGATGGTCTCCAAACCAAATATTTTGAAGTCAAGTTGTGAAAGCATAGTATAGCGACGAGACAATGCATCAGCAATAACATTTTCTTTACCCTTCTTGTGTTTAATGACATAAGGGAAAGTTTCAATGAATTCAACCCATTTAGCATGTCTACGATTCAGTTTAGCTTGACTTTTAATATGTTTCAAAGATTCATGATCAGAATGTATAACAAATTCTTTGGGCCATAAATAATGTTGCCATGTTTCTAAAGTCCGAACAAGAGCATATAGTTCTTTATCATAAGTAGAATAATTCAGACTAGGCCCACTCAATTTTTCAGAAAAGTATGCAACAGGTTTGCCATCTTGTAATAACACACCTCCTAATCCAATGCCACTAGCATCACATTCAAGCTCAAAAGTCTTATTAAAATCAGGAAGTTGGAGTAAAGGAGCATGTGTCAACTTATCTTTCAATACCGTGAAGGCTTCTTCCTGTGCGGTACCCCAAACAAAAGGCACATCCTTCTTTGTAAGCTCGTTGAGAGGTGCAGCAATGGTGCTAAAATCTCTCACAAAACGTCTATAGAAACCAGCGAGTCCAAGAAAACTCCGCACTTGTGTGACCGTTTTGGGCTGCGGCCAACTCTCAATAGCTTCAATCTTGGCTTTATCAACTTCAATTCCCTGTGGAGTAACAACATAGCCAAGAAAAGATACTCGGTCGGTGCAAAAGGTGCACTTCCCAAGGTTACCAAACAAACGTGCATCACGTAGAGCAATAAAAACAGCACGTAAATGTTCCAAATGTTCTTCCAAAGATTTGCTATAAATCAGTATATCATCAAAATAGACTACCACAAATCGTCCAATGAAAGCACGTAAAACTTCGTTCATTAGTCTCATGAAAGTACTAGGTGCATTAGTTAACCCAAAAGGCATGACTAACCACTCATATAAACCAAACTTAGTTTTAAAGGCAGTTTTCCATTCATCTCCCAATTTCATACGAATTTGATGGTATCCACTACGCAAATCAACTTTGGAGAATATTGTAGAGCCACTCAATTCATCAAGCATATCATCTAGCCTAGGAATAGGATGACGATAACGAATAGTAATATTATTAATGCCTCTACAATCAACACACATACGCGACGTACCATCCTTTTTAGGCACGAGTATAATAGGAACAGCACAAGGACTAAGAGATTCGCGTATATAACCTTTGTCAAGCAGCTCCTGTACTTGACGCATAATCTCCTTCGTCTCCTCTGGATTGGTACGGTATGGTGCACGGTTGGGTAGCGATGCACCGGGAATTAAGTCAATTTGATGCTCAATCCCTCGAATAGGTGGTAATCCCGGTGGCACGTCTTGTGGGAAGACGTCAGCGAACTCCTGCAAAATGTTAGTGACAGCAGGGGGCAAAGAGGAAGGCACGTCCTCGAATGAAAATAATGCCTCTTTGCACACAAAAGCATAGCAAACAGATTTGTGGAAATCTAGTTCATCAATATCAGATTTTGTGGCAAGTAAACATGCACTTTTCAATTTAATTTCAGAAACAACACTAGATGGTTTATTATTAGGTTTCATTTGTTGCTCAAATTCCTTTGCCACAATCTGATTTTCACTCTTATTTTTCTCCTGTTTTGCTTTATTAGCTCTATTAATGTCATCTTTCAAAATGGAATCAGGAGTCATAGGAAGCAAAGTAATATTTTTATCCTTATGAACAAGAGTATACTGATTGTTTCTACCATGGTGTACAGAATTTTTATCAAATTGCCATGGTCTACCTAGTAATAAGGAACATGCTTGCATGGGTACCACATCACAATCAACATAATCAGCATATGTAGAGATACTAAAATGCACACGAACGGTACGTGTTACCTTAACCTTGCCGCTGTTGTTGAACCATTGGATGTAGTAAGGATGTGGATGTGGTCTTGTGGTGAGAGATAGCTTCTCCACCATCTCCATGCTAGCCAAGTTGTTACAGCTCCCTCCATCGATGATGACGCGAACAGAACGTTCCTTCACAACTCCCTTTGTATGGAACAAATTATGCCTCTGATTTTGCTCTGCTTGTGTGACCTGCACACTCAAAACACGTTGAGCAACTAAACATTCATACCTGTCAGCGTCTTCAGGAGCCATGTATTGCGTCTCATTTTCAGAATCATCTCCACCATGTTCTTCACGTGTAATAAGAGCCAAAGTCTCCTCATCATAGTCACTAGCGGACTCATACCCACCATCCTCAGTAGCAATCATGACACGCTGAGATTTGCATTCTCTCGCAAAATGCCCTCGTCCCTTACAACGACGACAAATAATATCACTTGTGTGCCCTGTCGATGCCATGGAAGAAGAAGAGCTCTGCGCAGGCCCGGCAGGCGTGCTCTTGGCAGAGAGTGGTGGTTGTGCCTACTTTCTTGTATCACGGCTGGAGGTGGCACCTGATGGAGGTGATGGTGAAGTGGAAGTAGAAGATGCACGCGGTGTCCATGATGAAGGTCGACCTGCAGAAAAGTTAGTTCGCGCCAATGGCTGTCGATCCTGCACTTCACGTTCAGCTTTACAAGCAAGATGGAATAAACGAGTGATATTATTATAATCCTTATACTCTAGAATGGTCTGAATCTCTTTATTTAATCCACCCATAAAATGTGCAAGCATAGCTTCATTCTCCTCAACAATACCACATCTAATCATGCCAGTTTGTAATTCCTGATAATATTCTTCTACAGAATTTTTCCCTTGTCTTAAACGCTGCAATTTTTGAAGTAATTCACGTTGATAATATGGTGGAACCCAACGAGTACGCATAGCAGTTTTCAAAGCAGCCCAAGTAGTTGGAACAGGATATAATCTACAATGTTCAGACCACCAAACACATGCAAAGCTAGTGAAAGCACAAACAGCAGCAGGAACACGTCTCTCCTCAGGATATTGTAAACATGTAAATCGTTGTTCAGTTTCTAACTCCCAAGTAAGATATATATCAGGAACATATCTACCCTCAAATGGTGGAATATTCAATTTCAGTTTAGGGAGATGGTCATGATCTCGTACCTGAGGTGGTGGTGCCGGCCTACCGTTGCGAATATATACCTGAGGTCGACCTGCTGGTGGTGGTGCTGGTGGCTGCACGTAGTTCTAATTTTGATCAACCTCATCCTCATAATCGCCCGCATAATCGTCATCCTCCTCAGCCGCCGCAGGAGCAGGAGCCAAAGAAGCATCAACAGTAGGTGCAGCAGCACCCGAATTTTGACCAATCTCAATTGGAACGCGCTGTGCCCGTCCCACTTGATTTGGAAGGCGGCGTTGGAGATGTGGTTGTTGTTGTTGTAGAGGTGCGACATGTGCAGCCGGTGGTGGTTGGGGAAGACGCTTGAGTAATTCAGTAAACTTGTTATCCAGCTTTGTCTCAAACGACTTCTCCACGGCATCTATCTTCTCCATAGCCTCTTCAAATCTGTTTAGCACATCTCCCACCTGGCCACTCATCATTTGCTGAAATTTATCATGCAACTCCTTGTTCGTCATGTTCTCCCAATCAGTCTCATCGGCTTGTGAACCAGTTCTTACCCAGCAGCAGGTGGTGATCGGCAACCGTTGTAGTCAAAAACTCTCAAAGCTTGGATATAGCGATTACCAGGAAGAGTCAAACGCACGATGTAGACTTATGTGGAGCTGGGAAGGCTTATAATATGGTAGCAAAATGGTAAGCAATAATCAATTCAGAGATGCAAAGTTGAATAAACGCTCAACGACGGTACTGTGCTGGTCCTAGGCTAGACCGTGCTAGAGACGCGAGCCTAGAACACTAACAAAATCACGGCGCTGCACGTAAACAAGGGAAAAGCACACTCTGGAATTTTTTTTTTCGCTCTTTTTTTTTTGCGCTCTATTTTTTTTTGCGCTCCTCTTTTTTTTTTTTTTTTGCGAAAAATCACTATAATGGCGAGTGTCTCAAAACTCTTCCCAGGTCAAACTGACAGGATGGGCACAAAATTTTTTGACTATTTTTTTTTTCGGAAATCAGGGCAGCGACGACGAAAAAGTGCGACAAAAAATCACTATGATGGCGAGTGTCTCAAAACACTACCCGGGGCCTAAAAATAGGATAGGGAAAAAATATTTTTGGTTGCCGAAATTTTGGCCTAAAAACTGCCCGGGGGTCTCCAGACTCCCGGGCAGTTTTTTTTTTCCGAGACCTACTCAGGCAAGGAAACACGAAACGGAAAATATATGGATCTCTAAAACCAACCGAATATGAAAAGAACTCGGATTGGTGGTGGATATATGGCGGTAGGATATGGCAGCGGTGGTGGTATATGGTAGCGGTAGTGGTATATGGATACGGATCGGTGGTGGTATATGGATACGGATTGGTGGTGGTATATGGATACGGATGCAAAGCGGTGGCGGATAAGCAATGGTGGTAGATGGCAAGGCGATGATGATGGTGCGGCGGCGGCGTGACAACTTATGACCAGAACTCGAAACTCTAAAAGACTAGGCTCTAAGACCAGCAACTTGACACGACGATGCAACCGCAAATTCAACCAAGCAAAAACCCTAAAAAGATTATGCAAAGGCTCAGATTGGTTCGGATATGATGAACTAACCCTAATTTTTTTTGTGGCTTTTTCGTGGACTGTAGGTATGAAGAACAGACTCGATCTAAACTATGAAAAACTGTAAAATCTCACCGAGCAACCTGGAAATCTGATACCACTTGATATAGGCAAAGGTGTCCCGTCTTTCGATGAGATGATGGATATCGCTTTGGTGGAAGTCGACTTTGACTATCCGACTACGAACGTGCGAGGACGTCGCGCCTTAGCAATCGCTAAACCAACTCCGAGAGGTTATCGACCACGCCGGAGCACGATCAACCTGACCACGAGGGTCTGTTTCCTGCGAGCAAACGAAGAACAAGCAAGAAACTGAGATTGCAATCTGGATATTGCGAATATAAGATGAAAGCTTTATTGATCAAGGTGGAGTTCTGTGACGCCTTTGTCTGGTCGCTGAACACAAACGAAGTACGCGAAGTTGCAGCTATGGCGAACTTTTAATCTAAACAAAACCCAAAGTCTAAACGACGCCCTAAGGGCTGTATATATGGAGGAAGAGGGGGGGAATTTCGTGGCCCTTGAGGAAGGGGTCCGAAACCAACCCTATCTCTTGTTTCCCCACACATACAGACTCTAAAAACAGCCTATACTGACGTATTTCGAAATTACATGGGCCTGGCCCAATAATAAGGTGACGCAG
Source organism: Aegilops tauschii subsp. strangulata (assembly GCF_002575655.3). Lineage (NCBI taxonomy): Eukaryota > Viridiplantae > Streptophyta > Magnoliopsida > Poales > Poaceae > Aegilops > Aegilops tauschii. The sequence goes on along the minus strand of NC_053037.3, from coordinate 247,425,138 downwards.
CACCTAGAATAGCCTCTGGACGAAAGTTATGAAGTAGCATCTTGTATATTTCGTCCAAGGTTTCATGCACGCATTATGGTGGCTTCAATGTCTTGAAATCATCACTTGTAACTCCGTTCTTGTTCCCCATGCGCATGCCATCATCTCCATGCTTGTTCTTGCTCCAATGTTCATCCTTCTCAAAGCTAGGCCCTTCATTTGTAAGCAAAACAAATGTATCCAATTTAGGCAGCATCATATTCTCATGAATATTAGAATCATTACCAAGAAACGAAAGTACCTGGTAATTTAATTGGCGTGCGCGAGCTCTAGTAATTGGTCCAGTATGTATAGCAGCAGGGGCTGTGGGTGTAACAATGGTATTGATGTCCTCATCAGCACGCCCCCTAGGGTTGGGCGCGCCCCCCACCCTCGTGGGCCCCTCGAGCATCCACCGACCTACTTCTTCCTCCTATATATACCCATGTACCCCGAAAACATCAGAAGCGACCACGAAAAACTATTTCCACCGCCGTAACCTTCTGTATCCGCGAGATCCCATCTTGGAGCCTTCGCGGGTGCTCCACCGGAGGGGGAATCAACCATGGAGGGCCTCTACATCATCTCCAAGGCCCTTCCGATGAGTTGTGAGTAGTTTACCACAGACCTTCGGGTCCATAGTTATTAGCTAGATGGCTTCTTCTCTCTCTTTGAATCTTAATACAAAGTTCTCCTCGATCTTCTTGGAGATCTATTTGATGTAACTCTTTATGCGGTGTGTTTGTCGAGATCCAATAAATTGTGGTTTATGATCAAGTTTATCTATGAGAAATATTTGAATCTCCTCTGAATTCTTTTATGTGTGATTAAGTTATCTTTGCAAGTCTCTTCGAATTATCAGTTTGGTTTGGCCTACTAGATTGATCTTTCTTGCAATGGGAGAAGTGCTTAACTTTGGGTTCAATCTTGCGGTGTCCTTTCCCAGTGACAGCAGGGGCAGCAAGGCACGTATTGTATTGTTGCCATCGAGGATAAAAAGATGGGGTTTATATCATATTGCATGAGTTTATCCCTCTACATCATGTCATCTTTCTTAATGCGTTACTTTGTTCTTTATGAACTTAATACTCTAGATGCATGCTGGATAGCGGTCGATGTGTGGAGTAATAGTAGTAGATGCAGGCAGGAGTCGGTCTACTTGTCACGGACGTGATGCCTATATACATGATCATGCCTAGATAATCTCATAATTATTCGCTTTTCTATGAATTGCTCGACAGAAATTTGTTCACCCACCGTAATACTTATGCTATCTTGAGAGAAACCACTAGTGAAACCTATGGCCCCTCGGTCTATCTTTTATCATATAAGCTTTCAGTCTACTTTTATTTGCATCTTTACTTTTCCAATCTATATTATAAAATACCGAAAATATATTTATCTTATCATATTATCTCTATCAGATCTCACTTTCGCAAGTGGCCTTGAAGGGATTGACTACCCCTTTATTGCGTTGGTTGCGAGTTCTTGTTTGTTTGTGTAGGTGCGTGGGACTTTTGAGGAGCCTCCTACTGTATTGATACCTTGGTTCTCAAAAACTGAGGGAAATACTTACGCTACTATTGCTGCATCACCCTTTCCTCTTCAAGGAAAACCAACGCAAGCTCAAGACGTAGCAAGAAGGATTTCTAGCGCCGTTGCCGGGGAGGTCATCGCTCAAGTCAAGACATACCAAGTACCCATCACAAACTCATCTCCCTCGCACTTACATTATTTTCCATTTGCCTCTCGTTTTCCTCTCCCACACTTCACCCTTGCCGTTTTGTTCGCCCTCTCTTTCCCAATCTCCTCTCTCTTTCGCTTGCCTTTTTGTTTGCTTGTGTGCCTGTTTGCCCTTATGGCTTTGCCTAAGAACACCGACCTTCATCTTAGAAGGTTGGAAGAGATTGAATCAAACGTTAGAAGTTTTATGACTTTATAATTTGAGCATAATAATTTCTTCAGAAAGGAGCTTAAAGAACAAAAAGGTTTTATGGGGTTTATGAACAAAGAGCTTGATGATATGTCTAAAGAATTTTATGGTTTGAACTCTCAAATTACTCGGCTTGAAAAATCTATAGCCCAAATTTCTGATAAGCAAGCTACCTTAGTCAATAAGATGGCTGCCAAACCACAAAAGTTAGATGAAAATAATGAAGAAGATCTAAAAGTTATTGATGTGCCCCATATTAAATCTTTGTTTTGCAATATGAATCTTAATAATGATGGGACTGGAGATGAGTCAACTTTTGTTAAAAGGCGTCCCAATGATTCGGAGTTCTTAGATCTTGATGCTAAATTTGGTAAAAGTGGGATTGGAGAGGTCAAGACTTTAAATAGCATTGAACCCACTATCTTGGATTTCAAGGAATTTAATTATGATAATTGTTCTTTAGTAGATTGTATTTCCTTGTTGCAATCCGTTGTGAATTCTCCTCATGCATATAGTCAAAATAAAGCTTTTACCAAACATATTATTGATGCCTTGATGCAATCTTATGATGAAAAACTTAATTTGGAAGTTTCTATACCTAGAAAACTTTATGATGAGTGGGAACCTACTATTCATATTAAAATTAAAGATCATGAGTGTTATGCTTTGTGTGATTTGGGTGCTAGTGTTTCCACAATTCCGAAAACTTTATGTGATATTCTAGGTTTCCATGATCTTGATGATTGCTCTTTAAATTTGCACCTTGCGGATTCCACCATTAAAAAGCCTATGGGAAGAATCAATGATGTTCTTATTGTTGCAAATAGGAACTATGTGCCCGTAGATTTTATCGTTCTTGATATAGATTGCAATCTTTCATGTCCTATTATTCTTGGTAGACCTTTCCTTAGAACGATTGGTGCGATTATTGATATGAAGGAAGGGAATATTCGATTTCAATTTCCATTAAGGAAAGGCATGGAGCACTTTCCAAGAAAGAAAGTCAAATTACCTGATGAATCTATCATGCGAGCTACTTATGAATTGAGTGCCAAAGATGGCACCACTTAGATCTATCCTCGCTTTTATGCCTAGCTAGGGGCGTTAAACGATAGCGCTAGTTGGGAGGCAACCCAATTTTACTTTTGTTTTTTGTTTTTTCTTCTGTTTAGTAATAAATGTTTAATCTACCTTCTGTTTAGATGTGTTTTTATGTTTTAATTAGTGTTTGTGCCAAGTAGAACCAATAGGATAACCTATGGTAATAGTTAATTTGATTCTGCTGAAAAACAGAAACTTTGCACGCACGAAAATAATTTTAGTAATTCACAGAAACGTGATTTTGCGTTCATTCTTTTTGCTGTAGATCAATAGACAAATTTCCCAGGACTTCCTATTTTGGTAGGATTTTTAGAGTTCCAGAAGTATTCGAGAGTTACAGATTGCTACAGACTCTTCTGTTTTTGACAGATTCTGTTTTTCGTGTGTTGTTTGCTTATTTCGATGCATCTATGGCTAGTATGTAGGGTATGAACCATAGAGAAGTTGGAATACAGTAGGTTTAACACCAATATAAATAAAGAATGAGTTCATTACAGTACCTTATGTGGTGGTTTTTCTTTCTTGCACTAACGGAGCTTATGAGATTTCCTGTTGAGTTTTGTGTTGTGAAGTTTTCAAGTTTTGGGTAAAGATTTGATGGACTATGGAATAAGGAGTGGCAAGAGCCTAAGCTTGGGGATGCCCATGGCACCCCAAGACATTCAAGGATAACCAAAAGCCTAAGCTTGGGGATGCCCCGGAAGGCATCCCCTCTTTCGTCTTCGTCTATCGGTAACTTTACTTGAAGCATATTTTTATTCGCCACATGATATGTGTTTTGCTTGGAGCGTCTTGTATGATATTAGTCTTTGCTTTTTAGTTTTCCACAATCATCCTTGTTGTACACACCTTTTGGGGAGAAGCCCACTTGATTAGAATTTATTAGAACACTCTATGTGCTTCACTTATATCTTTTGAGCTAGATAGTTTTTGCTCTAGTGCTTCACTTATATCTTTTAGAGCACGGCGGTGGCTTAATTTTGAAGAAATTGTTGATATCTCATGCTTCACTTATATTATTTTGAGAGTCTATTAGAACAGCATGGTATTTGCTATGGTTATAAATTTGGTCCTAGAATGATGAGCATCCAAGTTGGGTATAATAAAAACTATCATAGAAAGTGCATTAAACAATAGGATCAATTTGATGCTTGATAATCGTTTTGAGATATAAAGGGGGTAATATTAGAGTCATGCTAGTTGGGTAATTATTAAATTGAGAAATACTTGTGTTGAAGTTGGCAAGTCCCGTAGCATGCACGTATGGTAAACGTTGTGTGACAAATTTGTTGCATGGGGTGCTCTTTAAATTGTCTTCCTTATGAGTGGAGGTCGGGATCACGCGACGGTTAACTCCTACCAACCCTTCCCCTAGGAGCATGTGTAGTAGTACTTTGCTTCGAGGGCAAGTAGACTTTTACAATAAGTAATGAGTTCTTTATGACTAATGTAAGTCCATGGATATACGCACACTCACCTTTCCACTTTGCTAGCCTCTTTTATGCCGCGCAACTTTCGCCGGTATCATGCACCCATTATTTACCTTCCTCAAAACAGCCACCATACCTACCTATTATGGCATTTCCATAGCCATTCAGAGATAAATTGCCATGCAACTTTCCACCATTCCGTTTATTATGACATGTTCCATCATTGTCATATTGCTCTTTGCATGATCATGTAGTTGACATTGTATTTGTGGCAAGGCCACCTTCATAATTTTTCATACATGTCACTCTTGATTCATTGCATACCCCGGTACACCGCGGAGGCATTCATATAGAGTCATATTTTGTTCTAGGTGTTGAGTTGTAATCCTTGAGTTGTAAATTAATAAAAGTGTGATGATATTCATTATTAGAGCATCGTCCCAAGTGAGGAAACGATGATGAAGACTATGATTCCCCCACAAGTCGGGATGAGACTTCGGACTTTAAAAAAGAGGCCAAAGAGCCCACCAAAAAAAAGAGAAAGGCCTTAATAAAAAAAGGAGAAAGGCCAAACAAAAAAATGAGAGAAAAAGAGAGAAGGGACAATGCTACTATCTTTTTTTCCACACTTGTGCTTCAAAGTAGCACCATGATCTTCATGATAGAGAGTCTCCTGTGTTGTCACTCTCATATACTAGTGGGAATTTTTCATTATAGAACTTGGCTTGTATATTCCAATGATGGGCTTCCTCAAAATGCCCTAGGTCTTCGTGAGCAAGCGAGTTGGATGCACACCCACTTAGTTTCTTTTGTTGAGCTTTCATACATTTATAGCTCTAGTGCATCCGTTGCATGGCAATCCCTACTCACTCACATTGATATCTATTGATGGGCATCTCCATAGCCCGTTGATACGCCTAGTTGATGTGAGACTATCTTCTCCCTTTTTGTCTTCACAACCACCACCATATACCACATATAGTGCTATGTCCATGGCTTGCGCTCATGTATTGCGTAAGAGTTGAAAAAGCTGAAGGGCGTTAAAAAGTATGAACCAATTGCTTGGCTGAAACCGGGGTTGTGCATGCTGGGAGTATTTTGTGTAATGAAAATGAAGCATGGCCTAACTATATGATTTTGTAGGGATAAGCTTTCTTTGGCTATGCTATTTTGATAAGACATGATTATTTGTTAGTATGCTTCGAGTATTATTATTTTTATGTTTTATAAGCTTTTATCTTGAATCATTTGGATCTGAACAATCATGCCACAATAAAGAAAATTACATTGAGAATTAGGCTAGGTAGCATTCCACATAAAAAATTCTGTTTTTATCATTTACCTACTCGAGGACGAGCAGGAATTAAGCTTGGGGATGCTTGATACGTCTCCAATGTATCTATAATTTTTGATTGTTCCATGCTATTATATTACCTGTTTTGGATGTTTATGGGCTTTACTTTACACTTTTATATCATTTTTGGGACTAACCTGAGGCCCAGCCCGAATTGCTGTTTTTTGCCTATTTCAGTGTTTCGAAGAAAAGGAATATTAACCGGAGTCCAAACGGAATGAAACCTTCGGGAGCGATCTTTTTGGAACAAACGTGATCCAGAGGACTTGGAGTGGAAGTCAAGAAACAAGCGAGGCGGCCACGAGGGTGGCCCGCGCGCCCCCTAGGGCTAGGCGCGCTCCCCACCCTCATGGGCCCCTCGAGCGTCCACCGACCTACTTCTTCCTCCTATATATACCCATGTACCCCGAAAACATCAGAAGCGACCACAAAAAACTATTTCCACCGCTGTAACCTTCTGTATACGCGAGATCCCATCTTGGAGCCTTCGTCGGCGCTCCGCCGGAGGGGGAATTGACCACGGAGGGCCTCTACATCATCTCCAAGGCCCTTCCGATGAGTTGTGAGTAGTTTACCACAGACCTTCAGGTCCATAGTTATTAGCTAGATGGCTTCTTCTCTCTCTTTGAATCTCAATACAAAGTTCTCCTCGATCTTCTTGGAGATCTATTCGATGTAACTCTTTTTGCGGTGTGTTTGTCGAGATCCGATGAATTGTGGGTTTATGATCAAGTTTATCTATGAGAAATATTTGAATCTCCTCTGAATTCTTTTATGTGTGATTAAGTTCTCTTTGCAAGTCTCTTCGAATTATCAGTTCGGTTTGGCCCACTAGATTGATCTTTCTTGCAATCGGAGAAGTGCTTAGCTTTGGTTTCAATCTTGCGGGGTCTTTTCCCAGTGACAGCAGGGGCAGCAAGGCACGTGTTGTATTGTTGCCATCGAGGTTAAAAAGATGGGGTTTATATCATATTGCATGAGTTTATCCCTCTACATCATGTCATCTTTCTTAATGCGTTACTCTGTTCTTTATGAACTTAATACTCTAGATGCATGCTGGATAGCGGTCGATGTGTGGAGTAATAGTAGTAGATGCAGGCAAGAGTCGGTCTACTTGTCACGGACGTGATGCCTATATACATGATCATGCCTAGATAATCTCATAATTATTCGCTTTTCTATCAATTGCTCGACAGTAATTTGTTCACCCACCGTAGTACTTATGCTATCTTGAGAGAAGCCACTAGTGAAACCTATGGCCCCCGGGTCTATCTTTTATCATATAAGCTTTCAATCTACTTTTATTTGCATCTTTACTTTTCCAATCTATATTATAAAATACCAAAAATATATTTATATTATCACATTATCTCTATCAGATCTCACTTTCGCAAGTGGCCTTGAAGGGATTGACAACCCCTTTATTGCGTTGGTTGCGAATTCTTGTTTGTTTGTGTAGGTGCGTGGGACTTTTGAGGAACCTCCTACTGGATTGATACGTTGGTTCTCTAACAGTGAGGGAAATACTTACGCTACTATTGCTGCATCACACTTTCCTCTTCAAGGAAAACCAACGCAAGCTCAAGACGTAGCAAGTAGCTGCTGGGTATGGCTTCGGCAGGCCATAGCCGGATTATTAAATCCTTCATGGCTAGTTAGGCCACCCTATGAAGTTCGACCAGCTGTTTTAGCTGATCGCTAAAGGGCACCGGATGTTCTGGCGCAAGGTATTGCGACCAAAACAGCTTCTCCGTGGAGCTCCCCTCTTCGGCTCGAAAGAACTCCGCAGCGTCTAAAACGTTGCACGGCAGATCAGCAAACGCCCATGGAGAACTCCAAATCTGGGTCAGTAAGAGGAACCTTTTCTTCAGATATTTGCTCTGCATAATAAAGGCCTTACCCGCCGCGATTTTTCTGGCCTCCTGGAATTCCTGGAGGGCGCCCTGGGCTTCAACTCGGGCATCGTGTGCGCTTTAGCGGGCCTTGGCAAGTTCGGTCTCTTGATCCGCAAGGTTGCGCTCCAAGGAATCGCATTTTTTCACGGCGTCCTGGAGCTCCTGATGGACCTCGCTGACCCTGGCCTCATGCTTTTCGCGGGCGGCTTGTTCCTTGGCCGCTCTCTCCTCGGCCTCGGCCAGCGCCTTCTTGAGGGCCTCCACCTCGGTCGCCGCTCCTAATAAATATCATGGCACCTTAGTCAGCACAAATCATTCATCCTTCCTGAAAAAATAGACAAAAGTTATTGCATACCTTGATTTCCTTCCAGCTGTTTTTTCACGCGGCCGAGCTCTTCCTTGGCCCGCTCCAGACTCTGCTTCAGTCTGGAAACCTCAGCAGTATGAGAAGTCACAGCCAGTAACGACGCCTGCTTGTTCACATTGACTCATCTAGTTAGTGTCCTGCGAAACTTGTTTGATCCTCTGTCCGGCTTTTGTTTTCGAACACCGGACAGTGTCTCAGGGGCTACTATCTATACTGTGACATTCTTTTTACATAATTGCGTTGCTTACGTCAAAGCCTGTCAGAAGGCTTGTGCAGGCTTCGGTCAGTCCGCTCTTCGTGGACTAGATCTTCTCAATCACCGTACACATAAGGGTACGATGTTCCTCAACGATGGAAGCGCCTTGGAGCGCTTCCAGAAAATTATCCGGTGCCTCTGGATGGACAGAAGTCACCGGTGGAATAGGCACACCTCCCTCTTTCGAAAGAGGCTGCTTGCCTGATTCCGGAGCCGTATAGGTCTCCGGAACTGTATTCGGCTGGGGCCCGAACTGAATATGGCCCCCGTCGCTAGTCTCGATGGGGATTTTCTCCCCCATGTGTCCGGCGGCTGAGGTTTCACCCTCCGGCGCCGCCCTGATGGCCTCCTGGGTCTCTCCCTGGCCTGGGATCCTTCGGGACAACACCTCAGTGTTATCCATGGCCTTGGGAGAGGAGGCCGCCGGAAGGGTCCCGCTGTCCATCGCCTCCGGGTCCAGCGAATCCCCCGAAGATGAGGATCGCTCGAGGTTGGACCGAGCCGGACTGCAAATACATGATTCAACACGTTAATACTATGAAGTGGTGAGGCCGAATATATGAATGTGTCCGGGTTTTTGAGTACTCACGATTTGGCCAGGGGCTTGTCCCTGGGGCGCCATTCCGAGCTGCTGTCGGTGGCCGCTGTGGAGTTGTCCGGGAGGGAAGCTTTCCCCTTCTTGGACGCTTTGGCCTCTAGATGCGTGGAGGCCGCCCTCTTTTTCCTTCCCCCCTCAGGGGGAGAGTTGCTTTCCTCCTCCTCTTCGTCCTCAGCGGCGGAGGAGTGAGTCTTGGTGTCTTTGGACGTCTTGTCCGAAGCACCCTTGCAACGGAGACCACCCCTGGTCTTCTTGGCCTTCTTCTCCGGCGCTTGATAGGGCGCCGGAACCAGCATCTTCGTCAGAAGTGGAATTGTTGGGTCTTCGGACAGCGGAGCCAGACAGTGAATCCGCTCCGCCTTCTTTGTCCAGCCCTGAGAGAATCAGTAGGGAGGCTTAGGCGTCTTCCTCGAGTATGCAAGTAAAGGATACACCTTGAAAACATGAAAAAACTTACCGGACTTGCGGGATGGGCCAAGTCGTGCCTGCGGTCCTCGGTCATAGCCAACCGCGTCTTGTTGGACTTGAAGAGCACCTTCTAGATGTCTTCGTGCATAGTGCCGAAGAACTGCAGCAGGGTCTGGTGCTTGGCCGAATCGAACTCCCATAAATGGCACATCCGGCTTTGGCACCAGAGGATCTGGCAAACAAGCATCACCTGAATCACATTGACAAGCTTGATGTTCTTGTTTGCCATGCTCTTGATGCGCATCTGAAGCGCTGTCAACTTGTCCAGCGAAGACCAGTCCAACCCCTTCTCTGGCCAGGAGGTGAGCTGCATCGGGGCTCCGGACCAAAATTTGGGAGCCGCGGCCCAGTGGTGCCGCGCGGCTCTGTGATATAGAACCACGATTTCTGCCACCCTTTGATGGTCTCCACGAAGGAGCCTTCGGGCCATGTGACGTTGGGCATCTTGCTCACCATGGCGCCTCCGCACTCTGCTTGTTGGCCACTCACCACCTTCGGCTTCACATTGAAGATCTTTAGCCATAATACGAAGTGGGGTGGGATGCGGAGGAAGGCCTCACACACGACAATGAATGCCGAGATGTTGAGGATGGAGTTGGGGGCCAGATCGTGGAAATCCAGTCCATAGTAGAACATGAGTCCATGGACGAATGGGTGGAGGGGAAATCCCAACCCGCGGACGAAGTGGGGTTTGAATACAACCCTCTCATGGGGCTCCGGGGTGGGGACGATATGTCCCTTGGCTGGAAGCCGGTGGGCAATTTCCTTGGCCAAATATCCGGCCTCCCGGAGCTGGGTTATGTCCTTCTCCTGGAGGAGGCCATCCACTTGCCCTGCGCTCCGGATCCGGACATGGTTGGAGTGCTTTCTTGGGGCGGCAAAGATGAGAACTTGGGCGCTGGAGCTCGAGAATGGGTGAGGCAGAGAGAGAGAGAGAGAGAGAGAAGGCATGGGTGAAAAGGGGTGAATCCTTATCTCTTTATAAAGGCAGTGAATATCAAGCGCCTCCCCACTCGCCTTAAAACTCACCTATTCCCCAAGGGCCGTGCAGGCGGCACGGTTGGGTTACCCACACCCGTACTGATGAGAATCCCAAAATAAGGGGACATGATCTTTGCTTTGACAAGACGTGCCAGTGAAGCCGCTTCTCGAAATATGGAGCGGCAGGCTAAAAAACGGTTCAAATAATGGCCGAGCGGCGACGTGATGTCACGCTACAAAAAAGTTGTCAGCGGATTGGACTCATGAAATACTTTACTCTCTGCGGTTTTGTGTGGTACTTGTTTTGCAGAGCCGGACTCGTTTTCTGTATTCGAAGGATGCTTTGGAGTATTTGGAGGAGGAACCCGCCTTGCAATGCCGAAGACAATCTGCGCGCCGGACACCTCGTCATTGAAGCCTGGTTCAGGGGCTACTGAGGGAGTCCTGGATTAAGGGGTCCTCGGCTATCCGGACTATGTGACGTGGGCCGGACTAATGGGCTATGAAGATACAAGACAGAAGACTTCGTCCCGTGTCTGGATGGGACTCTCCTTGGCGTGGAAGGCAAGCTTGGCGTTCGGATATGTAGATTCCTTTCTCTGTAACCAACTTTGTACAACCCTAGCCCCTCTGGTGTCTATATAAACCGGAGGGATTAGTCCGTAGAGGCAATCATAATCACATAGGCTAGACTTCTAGGGTTTTAGCCATTACGATCTCGTGGTAGATCAACTCTTGTAATACTCATATTCATCAAGATCAATCAAGCAGGAAGTATGGTATTACCTCCATAGAGAGGGCCCGAACCAGGGTAAACATCATGTCCCCCGCCTCCTGTTACCATCAACATTAGACGCACAGTTCGGGTTCCCCTACCCGAGATCCGCCGGTTTTGACACCGACAACCCTCGCGTGGGGCCAAGCCTCGCGAGGCGGATGACGTCAAGACCCCCGAGGAGATCGGCCTCACCAGGCTAGCTCCCGAGGGGCGAAGAGTTCTATGCAAGGTTCACCTCACGAGCCTCAGCTGACGTGAGCAATAACGACCAAGGCCAGGCGGGTGCAAAGTGCAGGTTTCCTCTTTGGTGCAAAGGAGGCAAGCCACAGGCGCGAAGTCCCGAGGAATCAGCCAAAGGTTTCCATTCTGGTGCAATGAGACCAAGACCTCCAGGACGGCAGGATGGAGGTCATCGACGAGCCCACCACAGCGTCATGACCAGAGGCTTTTCGCAGGCGAAGACTACTTTTGTCAGGGTAAGCTGTACTACTTGTGCCCTTTCAAATCCGGCCGTCGTGGGATCCCTTCCCGCCAACATTTGGGAAGAGGACCAAGGCCACTATAAATAGGACTAGCCACCACCATAGAAGCGGGACAAGTCGAACTAGCTCACACCACACCAACTCCCTTGAGCTCAAGAACAGCTCACCTCCTGAGGCCAATTCATCCACTGTACTAGTTCATCCTCAGCCCTCCGAGGCAATCCACCGAAACGCTGGTGTAGGGTATTACACCGTAAGGTGGCACGAACCAGGATAAACTACTGTGTCTCTTTGTCTCCTTGAGCTTGTCACGCTAGGCCTAGGAGGATCGCGAGTAGGCAGGCTGGGTAGGTTGAGATCTTTGCACGCACCCCAGAGTTCGAACCTCTCAAGGGTTTGCGGATCCCTTAATCCAACATTTGGCGCGCCAGGTAGGGGTGCGTCGGATCTTCTCTTCCGTCGGTCGATCCACCGCCACTCCGACACCTCCATGGCCGATGCACGCCGAGCTCGCACCGAGTGTCGGGCCGCAGTCGCCGCCCGCGTCGCTCAGACGGCTCCGGCGGTGATGGTTGCGCCCGTCGCGCTCCATCTCTGGTGGCCAACGCCGCCACGGGCCCTGCCGGCCACGAGCAGCAAGCTTCATCACTGCACCCATCGATGCGCCGTGACGGGCGCACCGCTACTCCGTCACTGACCCCAGCAGCTTCGTCCTCCCACGCGCGTCGCGGCCAGGCAGACGCGCAGGCTGCTCTGCTCATGGTGCGGGAGCTCCTTCGCTACCGCCCGGTAGGTGACCTCTACGAGGAGTGGCTCGAGCGGATCGCTGAGCTCGTCAGCGTTGCGCACGGGGGCTCCGCCAAGCCGGCTCGCTCGCTTCCTCAGCAGCCACCTGCAGCGGACGACATGGCGCACGGGGCTCCTCCACCACCTCCGGCCCAGGGCGTCACCATCGAGCCAAGGCATGTGGTGCCGCGGCGCGACCCGCCTCGCCCTGCACCGGCTCGGGAGGACATGAGCTGCCACGTGGTGCAGCGTCCCCAAGGAGAAGCGTGTGTGCTTCCTGCACCCCAGCACCAGGCCCGCGTACCGTCGCAGGAGGTGGCGGTGCGCGTGCACAAGGACCAGTTTCCACCCCCTCGACGACCTCCGGTGGCCACGGTAGGATGATGCGCATTCACCCCGGAGCTCCGCAACGTCATCTGGCCGAGCAAGTTCAAGCCTGACCTGCCTCCACGCTCCGACGACACCGCCGACCCTGCCGAGTTCCTGTAGCTCTACGAGCTGAGCATTGAGGCGGCCAGCGGCGACTAGAAGATCATGGCAAACTGGTTCTCGATGGCCCTCAAAGATGGCGCACATTCTTGGCTCCTGAACCTACCCGAGGGGTCGGTTTCTTCCTGGGAGGAGATGCGCGGCCGCTTCATCGCCAACTTCCAGGGCACTCGTGACCGTCCGCCAGCCACGGGTGACCTGCATCGCATCAAGCAGCAACTTGGAGAGACCCTGCAAAAGTATATCCAACGCTTCAACAACGTTCACCTCAAGATCCCCAAGGTGTCGGACGACTGATGGCGTCCGCGATGTCAAGATGAAGGAGGAGATCGCCATCCACGAGGATCTTTGCACAACCCTGGAGATGTTCAACATGGCGAACAGGTGCGCAAGGGCTGAGGAGGGACGCCTCTCCCTCCTCGAGCTCCCCGATGCTGACCCAGAAGATAAGCAGGCCAAGACCAAGGACATGAAGCGCAAGGGGCCGGCCGTGCTTGCGGCTGAGCCAGGGACGAAGCGCGGCTGCGACCACCCCGAGTCATCCAAGAGCAACCGGTCGTTCTGCGTCTTCCACAACGTTCACAGCCACAACACCAACGACTGCCAGGAGCTCAAGGCCCTCCACGACAGGTGCCTTGGTCGACGCCTCGAGCGCAACGATCGAGGCTACGGTCGTGGAGGTGGCCGAGGCGGAGGACGCTGGGACGGATGTGACCATCGTCAGGAGTGGCGCGACCAGCCTCGTGAGGACCGCTGGCAAGGCCAGCCTCACGAGGGTGCCTGGAGGGAGCAGCCTCGTGAGGAACGCCCTCAGGGCAACGGTGCTCTGCCTCCTTTGCCTCCACCGCAAAGAAGGAATGAAGATCATCACCAGGACGAGGGGGCTGGGGGCTTCCAGGAGCCTCGAGCCATCGCCTGCATCTTGGGCGGCTCACAGGCCCCGGCTTCCCACTGCGTCTTCAAGCAGTTCACGCGCGAGGTGAACGCGGCGCTCCCCAAGCCCGAAGCAACTCGCCCTCTCAGGTGGTCCAAGTGCGCCATCACCTTCAGCTCCGCAGACCAGCTCAAGTGCGCGGCCACTGCTGGCGCCCCCCCTATCCTCTGCTCCCCCGTCATCAGCAATGTGGTCATCACCAAGACTCTCATTGATGGCGGAGCAGGGCTCAATGTTTTGTTTGTTCAGACGTTCGACAGGCTCCAAGTGCCATACTACCAGCTTCACCCAACCAAGCCATTTTTAGGAGTGACCGACGGTTCTACGCACCCAATGGGGCAGGTTCGCCTCCCTGTCACCTTCGGCGAGCGCAACAACTACCACACTGAGCTCATCGACTTCGATGTCGCCGACATCCGCCTGCCCTACAATGCCATCCTAGGGTACCCAGCACTGGCCAAGTTCATGGCAGCTACGCACCACGGCTACAACGTCCTCAAGATGCCGGGAAGTGGCAGCGTCATCACGGTCACGTGCCAAGAGAAGGATGCGGTGTGCTCCCTCAAGCATGCCTTCCAGGCTGCAGCGGTCGAGAACCCTGAAGATGAGGGCGGCACCCACCCTCCTGAGGCTGCCCCCGAGATGAAGAAGCTGCAGCTGGACAGGGGTCTCGTGAAGGAGCATCGCTCGAGGGCGCTGCGCTGACCCTCGCGTCCCCGAACGCAGCACCTTCACCCATCGCATAGGAAGGCGCGCCCGGCGCCCCTCTCAGGCTGGGCTCGGGGGCTCTCCTCGGGATGGCCTCAGACCTAGCCAGGGTCATGAGGGAGGTGCTCGGGCACCATGTGGAGGCGCTCTTCAGAGCATGCTTCCCAAGAGAAGGCATCAGGCGGGAGGCATCAGGCGGGAGGCACCAGGTGGTCAGGAGTTCATCAGCAAGGCAATCGAGGAGATTCAAGAAGCAAGGGTTCTGCAAGGCGATCGTCACCTGCCGCAAGGCACAGCTCACTGCCCCGGCAAGGGTAAGGAGTTCCGTGTCTGCATCGACATCCCCGGGCTCAACACGGCTGCGTCTCGGAAGCTCATGTGGCCATCTCGTGTCGGCCGATGCGAGGGTCCACCTGACAGCTACGTCTGCATGCCCTTCGGCCTGCCGGGCGCGGCTGAGGCGTTCCAGCGCTGCATGAGGGACACCCTGACGGCTTGTGAGGCCAGGCATCAGGCGATCCTGGCGGAGATGGAGGAGCACCTTCAGGAGCCTCCCGGGCCCTCTGAGCCTCCAGAGGCTCGGCACCAGAGCGGCTCGTGAGGAATGACTCCAGCGGCGCGCGTTTTTTGGCTACTTCAACACCTCTTCGGCGACGGTACCAGGTGACATCTCTCTAAGTTTGCTCAGTCTGGAGGCGCCCCTCGGGCTGCATCATCCCCAGGTCGTGTGGGTCCGTCCCTACGGCATGTATCCCTTCTACATCTATCAGAGCAAGTTTACAATCCTTCGCAAGCTACTTTTGAATTATTAATTACCTGACCGGCGCTTCGTCGCTAAGAACTTCTCGCGCCCTTGCGAGCCCTCCCACGCCCGCCTCATGATTAAGGACTGGCACGGCGTCTGTGCTTGGGTCCATCCTTGTAGCGTCGCTAAATCCAAAAGGCTGAGCTCTGGCTCATGGGCCAGTCCCCGTGTACGTCACCTCCCATGGCCCTTGGTGCCTTGTTCTCGCATGATCTAATCATGGGTGGATGAGTGAGGGCGCACGACCTGGTGCCCCGTGGCCGCGGGAACTGCGCGCCGGTTGTTTTTCTTCAGGATCTTTGCATGAGAAGACTGGGCA
Organism: Aegilops tauschii subsp. strangulata; assembly: GCF_002575655.3. NCBI lineage: Eukaryota > Viridiplantae > Streptophyta > Magnoliopsida > Poales > Poaceae > Aegilops > Aegilops tauschii. The sequence continues at coordinate 247,409,436 of NC_053037.3, read as the reverse complement.
CGGCGTCTGTGCTCGGGTCCGTCCCTGCAGCGTCGATAAACCCAATGGTTGAGCTCTGTCTGGCGGGACGGCCCCGTTCACGTCACCTCCTGGGGTCGTTGGTGTCTGGCCTTCTCATGCAATAACCTCAGGCGACTCATTCGGCGCAGGCTGCCTAACCATCTCGCAAGATTAACACAAGCATCCCCAATCAAGACTAGGCGCAACTCGCCTTGAGGTAGGGCCTCGTGAGTCCTGCGCTAGCTCACGGGTGCCCATACACGCCTCCTCCAGCCCTGCCGTGCAAGCCACGTGTCCGGGCGGGGCTGTACATGCCCCAGGGGCTCTCCTCAGAGGGAGCCCCCTCCCACGCACCAGTGGAAGCACCATGCTTCGCGCTGGCCGTCGACACTGCCGACGAGCGGCTATGCCCGTGCAAGAGCGGAAGCGCTATGCTCTGCGCTGGTGATAAACAACTAGGGGTGGCCTCGCGGCCGCATTAACCTCAGGGAGCCTCCGGGCTCAGTGACCAGCCTCATCGCGCTACTCTCCCTCGGGAGGGTAGCGCGAGGAGGCTAGGCACGGGTCCTACGCTCAGGTCACGCCTGGCATACCCCACCTCGCCAGGCCTCACGGGCCTGGTCTTCGCGCACCCCTCCGAAGCGAGAGCTCGGCTAGGAGAAGGTATGATGGTCAGTTCGTACGTCAAGGGGGACTCATGAGCATCACGTCTCAGGAGCCTAACTAGCCACGTAGCCCCTCACCCCTTGGTCGTGTCCTGGCGATCCGGATGACCCAACGGCGGATGAGGTATGCGCGGGGTCGGGCCCCGCCGATGGAGAACACCAAGGACCTGACTTTCACCCTTCCTTTTCAAGCCGTTCTTATGTCAAGGGGGACTCCTGAGCATCGTGTCTCAGGAGCCTAACTGGTCACGTAGCCCCTCACCCCTTGGCTTGTCCTGGCGATCCGGATGACCCAACGACGACTGAGGCATGCGCGGGGCCGGGCCCTGCTGACGCAGAACACCAAGGCTTGCCCCTGCACCTTTTCCTAAGCTGTTCGCACGTCAAGGAGGACTCCTGAGCATCGCGTCTCAGGAGCCTAACTGGCCACGTAGCCCCTCACCCCTTGGGCTCGTCCTGCTGATCCGGACGACCCAACGGCAGCCTCCTGGGCCTTCAGCTTCTCCTCACGCTCCTGGAGCTGGCTGGCCTGGGCGGCCTGCTGATCCTGAAGAGCCTTCAGTTCAGCCTCCACCACGCGGCACCGATCCTCAGCTTCTGTGGCCTCCTTCCGCGCCCGGTCGCGCTCGGTGGCAACCACCCCGAGCACCTTCTGGGCTTCCTCCACAGAGCCGCAGGCCGCGCGGACAGACGCGTCGGCTTGAAGCCAACCAAAAAACAGCCCCAGGCGTCCCTGTGCCGAGCGACGATCCGGGCCCCGAAGTTCACCCTGGAGGAGGTCCAGTGCCGCCCTTGCCTCCTCCGGTGCCCCGGAGGTGGCAAGAGCGACACGGCTCGGCCGCACGCTGGGCAGGCGAGAATACGCCCTCGGCACCAAGACAGAAGAAACCTCAACCTCGGGAAGGATCGGGGGCTCCGGAGGCTGGGCGACCTCAGCAGCCGCAGCAAGGACGGGCGCCGGCAGGGTCAGCCCCGCCAAAGGCGCCGGCACCTCCTGAGGACGGGCTTCCACGCCTTGGGGAGACGGCATCACCACCGGAGCTGCGGGGGCCGCGGCATTCTCCTTCACCAGGGCCGCGGCGGCCAATTCGTCGCCTTCAACCACGCCGACCTCCGTGCCCTCCTTCTGCTTCTTCGACGGCTGCTGCCTAATGACAAACAAAGACGCCAAGCATCGCTTCAAGAATCAACAAGCAAGGCCAAAGAAAAGACTTACTGGCTGGCAAAGACATAGCTGTAGGATCGAAAGTATGTATAGAGGGGGGGGGTGATTAGACTACTTGACCAAATAAAAATCTAGCCTTTTCCCAATTTTAGTTCTTGGCAGATTTTAGCAACTTAGCACAAGTCAAGCAATCAACCTACACATGCAATTCTAAGAGTATAGCAGCGGAATGTAAAACAATTGCATATGAAGGTAAAGGGAGGAGTTTGAGGGAGCAAATGCAATGTTGACACGGAGATTTTTTTTGCCGTGGTTCCGATAGGTGGTGCTATCGTACATCCACGTTGATGGAGACTTCAACCCACGAAGGGTAACGGTTGCGCGAGTCCACGGATGGCTCCACCCACGAAGGGTCCACGAAGAAGCAACCTTGTCTATCCCACCATGGCCGTCGCCCACGAAGGACTTGCCTCACTAGGGGTAGATCTTCACAAAGTAGGCGATCTCCTTGCTCGTACAAACTTCTTGGTTCAACTCCACAATCTTGTCGGAGGCTCCCAAGTGACACCTAGCCAATCTAGGAGACACCACTCTCCAAGAAGTAACAAATGGTGTGTTGATGATGAACTCCTTGCTCTTGTGCTTCAAATGATAGTCTTCCCAACAATCAACTCTCTCTCTCACAGGATTTGGATTTGGTGGAAAGAAGATTTGAGTGGAAAGCAACTTGGGGAGGGCTAGAGATCAAGATTTATGTGGTAGGAATGGAAGATCTTGACCTCAACACAAGTGTAGGTGGTTCTCTCTCAGAAAATGTATGTTGGAAGTGTAGGCACGTTCTGATGACTCTCTCCACAAATGAAGAGTGGGTGGAGGGGTATATATAGCCTCCACACAAAATCTAACCGTTACACACAACTTACCAAACTCGGTGGGACCGATTGTGAAACTCGGTCGGACCGATTTAGGAAATAATGTGACCATTAGGATTTTCGGTGGGACCGACATGTCATCTTGGTGGGACCGATATGGTTAGGGTTAGGGCATAACGTAATCTCGGCGAGACCGATTACACAAACTCGGCGAGACCGATTTTGGTAATGGACACACAGAGGGTTGTTCAGGCAAACTCGGTGGAACCGATTCGCTCATCTCGGTTAGACCGAAACGTTACGAAAGGGAAAGAGTGAGTTTGCATTACAATCTCGGTGGGACTGATCGCTCATCTCGGTTTGACCGAAACGTTACGAAGGGAAACAGAGAGATTGCAATCCCATCTCGGTGCGACCGAAAAGACTTGGGTTTGTGGCAGTGGCTATGACATCTGAACTCGGTGGCGCCGGATGGATGGTTTCGGTGGGGCCGAGTTTGACTTTTTGTTTGGGTCATATGTGGTTGTGAGAAAGTAGTTGAGGGCTTTGGAGCATATCACTAAGCATTTTGAGCAAGAAACTCATTAAGCAACTCCTCATCCCTCCTTGATAGTATTGGCTTTTCCTATAGACTCAATGTGATCTTGGATCACTAAAATAGAAAATGTAGAGTCTTGTGCTTTGAGCTTGAGCCAATCCTTTTGTCCTTAGCATTTTGAGGGATCCACTTTTATCATCCATGCCATGCCAATCATTGAGCTTTCCTGAATATTTGTCTTGAAATAGCATTAGCTCAATGAGCTATATGTTGTTAGGAATTACCAAAACCACCTAGGGATAGTTGCACTTTCAATCTCCCCCTTTTTGGTAATTGATGACAACATATAGATCAAAGCTTCGACAAATGATAATAAGATTTGAAAGAGATCGTCGCTTTGAGAAGTATGTGATAAGTAAGAGCTCCCCCTAAAGTTGTGCACTATTTTAAAATTTTGCTTTGGACTGCAAATGCACAATGAGTTAGGATCATGGGTCACTCTTCCATGTCACATACATCTTGGTGGAGCACTCAAAATGATAATAATTAAACACATGCACTCATCACCAAGCAAAGTGAATGATCATATAAGGATATAAAAGATAATGTCATCCAACAAGCATTAAGGTAGCATATGATCAAACACATGATCATCCAAGTATCTCACAAAAGGCATAATGTATCAAGCAAAACACACATAAAGAAGTTCAACCACCAAAAGCAAGAGAGATAAAAAGCAACACTCTCTCTCGAAGCCTATGATCTATACATTCTTCTCCCCCTTTGGCAACAAGTTACCAAAATGTTCAAAGATGCATAGTATTAATCGACTCTCAGGCTTGGTCTTCATGTGGTGGTGTAGAGATGACTCCAAGGATGAAAGCATCAGTTGATGTAGCTGGAGCTGGGGGCACTGAGGCTGTGGCAGCTGGTGCAGATGATGTAGCTCTGGTGTCTGGAACAGGCACTGCAGCAGATCTCTGACCTCTGGACACTCTAGCAAATGCATCTGTGGTATACTTGCCCTTCTTCTCCTCCACTTCCTCCTGAAGTTGCTCAATTGCAGTTTGGATTTCTGTGACCTTCACATCAAGTGCATAAAACTTCTGCTCTATGATTCTCTCCAAGCTCTCCTGGTTTTGAGTCAGGGTGGCCAAGCCCTTCTCAATCCTCAAGGTGGAGGCAATCAAGTAGCCAAGTTGGTCTTGTTTGCTTTTCAGAAACACTTGAGATGCCTCCTCAGCAGTTGGCATCTTTGCAGCTTTCTCTGCCCTTGCTTTCTCTCTCTTTTCATGTGCTTGCACAGATGATGGTTCTTCCTCATTCATCTCAACAGTGTTGTCTTCAAATTCAGGGTATAGGGGTAGATGCTCCTTATCCAAAAGATATGTGCATGTGCCCATCTTTGAGTTGATGAGCTCCTGAATGTGTGGACCATACCCACAACTCCTCTTCTGATCAGCTGCAGTTCTCTTGAGTGTTTCCACAATCAGGCCCATGACTTTGAATTTCTAAGGTATATCAAACAAGTGCAGCAAGTTGATAGCATGACCTCTGATCATCTTGTGATCTCCTGACTTGGGAAGCAATGCGTGCCTAAGTATCCAGTTGATAGTAGGCAGACCAGATAACAAGAAGTGTACAGATCCAAGCTTGTGAGTTTCCAAAGCTTTGTTTGGGATCTCTCTGTACATGTGAGCCATAGAGTTGTGGTCTTTCTTCTTCTCTGCATATACATCCAAGTCATCTTCAGACTCCTAAGGGGCATTGATCAGCTTAGCCCATTCCTCAACTGTGGATTGGTACCTAGTACCCTCAGACATCCAGACAATCTTCCCATCTGGGTAGAAGTGAGCTATGGAGTAAAACTGCATGATGAGCTCATCATTCCACTTGGTGAGCTTCTGGGCAACAAAGTCATCTACTCCACAAGACTTGAAGCTGTCATACACTCCTGGATAGTGAGCTTCATTTTTCTTGATGTATTCCCAGTTGATCCATCTCATGTCACACACAATGGGCTTCTTGTCAAGCAAGATAGTCTCATAAAAGTCATGTTGCTCCTTGGTGTGAAATCTGTAGTCAACTGCTGTCCTTCTCCTCACAGCATAAGGATCTGATAGTCTCCACAATCTCAGTCCAGCATCCTTTCTGATATGCATGTCTTCAGCAACTGGATGAGCATCGTTGTGATCAGGAATCTTGGGCTTCAACTTTCTCAAAACAAGAGAATCTTCTTCTTCCTCAGCAGCTTCAGGCACTGGGGCCTTGTTCTTCTCAGATGCAGGTATGTTTCTGGTGTTCCTCTTGGGTTTAGGCTTTGGTGCTGGAGCAGCAACCTTGGGAGCAGCTTTGGGCTTAGATGGAGCAGCCCCTGACTTGATTGCATCTCCCATTAGCTTCTGAGCTTAGGAGCTGGTGCAACATCCTCTTCCTCTTCTTCATCAGAAGATCTCCTCATAGAGGGATTGCCAAGGACTTTGGCAGTAGTAGTTCTGACTCTCTTCTTCTTCTTATCTTGGCCAGCAGCTTCTTCATCAGACTCAATGGTGAACTTCATTGTTTCACTAGAGGCAACCTTCCTAGGTTTGGAAGTGGGAGTTCTCCTGGCAGGTGCCTTCTTGTGCATGCCTGGGTTGGTGGTAGCAGCTGTGCCATACTCCTTTTTTAGCACCTTCTTCTTAGAAGTGGCCTCATCCTCATCAGCAATATAGTCCTCATCTTCAGAATCTGAGGTTTTCTTCTTCCTTGCCTTGGTTGCTGCCTTGGGCAAATTGCTGGGTGTGAACCTGCTGCCATCATCATAACTGCTTGAGGGACTAGTGCCCTCACTCATCTGAGCTTGCTCCTCTGACTTGTCTCGCTGTTACTTTGATCAGACATATTGCAGACTCACTGACAGCAGACCCTGTGAATAGATGTAGATGAGGTAGAGTGGATGAGCATCACAAAGCACAGAGGTTTTTGCAAAATAATTGAGTCAAAAACTTAGTTTTGTTTTCCACGGGAAGCATTTCGGAGCTACCGATCTGTAAACTCGGTGATACCGAAGCAGCTTTTGGAACCTAAACTAGTGAACTCGGTCAGACCGAGTCACAGTTCGGTGGCACCGAGACTGCTAGGGTTTCACAAAGAATCGATCTCGGTCGCACCGATTTGCAATTCTCGGTCAGACCGAGAATCACATGTGCAATGGCCTAAGCCAAATCGGTGAGACCGATTTCTACAACTCGGTCGGTCCGAGATGAATTCGGCGGAAACCTAACCCTAAATTTTCAATCCAAATCTAATCTACAGAGTTCTTTCGCTGGATAGAGTGATTTCAAATGTGGCAAGATTCATGGCAATGCAATGTGCTAGGAATCGGAGTGAGGATAGCACAAAGTTTCATGTCCATAACCTAGTTCGGTGATGAACTCGCTACGGCGACAACGGTGGGGCAGAATGCCGTTGACGGTGGCGGAGACCAGCGGCGGGAGATCGCTGGCGACGAGGAGGACGATCCGGAGACCCAAGGAGGCAGAGCAGGCTATGCGCGGGCGAAGGGGTTTCGGAAAAATTTCCAAACTTTGACCCGGGGGTATATATAGCCTGACCCTGTCGGTGTGACCGAGTGGAACAACTCGGTGGCACCGAGATGCAAAACTGCAAGCAGTTACTGCAACTCGATGTGACCGAAAAGTTCTACTCGGTTGCACCGAGGTTGAAAACCTAGATCAACTTAGTGATGTCGGTATGACCAAAAAGGAAGAATCGGTCAGACCGAAATGCACAAAGAGGTTTTGGAAGTTTAAGTCTATGACGAATCGGGGACTCCGAGTGCTCCTCACACAGAGTGGTTCGAATCTAACTTGATCAAACTTTGTGATGTAGCATGAATAGAGTTTGAGACAAGAAAAGCATAGATAGCTAGAGAAGGTTCTTAGGCATTCTTGTCCACCCACTTGGCAAAAGAAAAGAAACCAAACAACCAAAACAACAAGTGGATGTCCTTGAATGAGTAAAATATGCAACCAACATGCTGACACAATAAAATGGCAAATGAAATATGTGGCAAAGCATGCACAACCAGTTCTAGCATCTATCAAGCAATTGGTGATGACTAGGTCATTTATATATGACTATATTGACGTAGGAGTCAAATGAGAACATTTGATCATAGGTCATACTCATCGTTTAAGCACAAGTGGGGTTACGACTTTTACATAAAGCATTGTTGTGTTCACACCATTAGAGTTGCTTTAACTCAATACTTAGAGTAAAGCTACCCCTAGATGTGAGATCCCCCCTAAGAGGGATGAACTAACCTTGGGTTTTGTCGATGATGACTTCATGTAGGTGTTGAAGATGTGGATGCTCAATGTTGATGTAGATCATTTGGAGCTATCCATTGGAGTGAGTTGCACTTTCAATACCTACACGGGTTAGTCCCACAAGGAACAAACAAGGATATCCATAGATATAGAGTGATGCATACACAAGATGATGTCCATGAAAGCTTTAGGTTACCTTGTCCCTTGTCTTACCAACAATAGGGTTTGTGACTCCTTGAACTAGTGCAAGATGTGGAAGTTGATTGCACTTGTTCTTGCCAAAATGATAAGAGTGAAGTACGTTGGCGGAGTCACCCTCAAGAACTCTCTAGTTCTTCTTCTTTGGGATCCACATCATCTTGATGGGAATCCTTGGAGTTGTAGTTGTACTTGATGAAGTAGAACTTGATGTAGTCTTGGGAACCCACTTAACCAAGGCCTTAGGAGCTTCTTCAAATGCATCAATCTCCTCTTGAAGCTTGTCCTTGCCTTTTTGCTTGTGGACTTGTGGTGGAAGATCATCTTGAGTTTGTGTCCCTTTGAAAGAAGTAGGGTCAAACTTCTCTTGTTGAGGAACAAACTTCGTCTTGGGGTATTGATCTTCTTCCCAGTCAACTCCATTGGCATTGAACTTTCGTTCAAAATCAACACCTTGATTCTTCCGGTGCCTTCCTTGCTTGCGTACAATTTCCTCGAATTGCTTACTTCCAGCAAGACTCTTGTAAACACCTTCCTCTATAATTCCCTTCAATAAGCTATTTTCTTGCTCAAGTGTAACTTGGCTAAGAGAATCATTAGTGGAATCAAGAGAACTACTAGAAGCAACAATATTGGATTTAGCGTGATTATTGTTACTACTAGAAGAAGAATCTTTCTTGTTCTTGTTACTAGACATGACTTGAGGCATGTAAGTAGATAAGAGTAAACGCTTGGCAATATAAGAAGAACTATTCTTGCGGAGATCATCATTGGTTGCCTTTAAAAACTCATGCTCTTGCTCAAGGTTGAGCTTTTCAAAGCGTAACTTCTCATGAGTCTTTAAAAGTTCTCGATGATCTTCCAAGATAGTTCCATGAGCTAACTTAGGAGTGTTTAGTTCTTTAGTTAGGCGCTCAATCTTCTCCTTATCATTGTCATTCGATTTATCTTGTTTAGCATGATTAATTGACGTTTCATCATAATATTCATCACTAGAGTTGTCAACAAGTAAATCATCATCACCTAACAAGTCATCTTCATCACTATTGAAATCAACATACTCGGGGTGTGATATCTTTGGGACTTTAGCCATGAAGCAACTTCCAAGTCCTTCATTTGGTGAATCAAATATGTCGTAGGAGTTGGTTGACACAAGTGCTAGACCGGCAACACCTTCATCTTGAGTATATTCGGAGTTGGAGTGATAGCTTCTCTCGGAGTGATTCTCGGAGTCGGAGCCGGATACCCATTCACCAACATGAGCTTGATGTCTTCGTTTTGTGTAGCTCCTTGATGACTTGTCCTTCCTTTCCGAATCCTTGCTTCTCCGGGATGTTCTTCGTTCATGACGATCATCTCTACTCCTCCTTTCTCTTGATGGTGATTCTTCTCTTCTACTCCTTCTTTTTGGAGAATCTTCTCTTCTTTTGTAGGGAGCCGTACACTCATTGGAGTAGTGTCCGGGTCTTCCATAATTGTAGAAATTTCGCTCACGACTAGAAGATCTTTTGTCATTGTAGGACCTTGACTTGGAACTTCTTTCCTTGCTTCTACTCTTGTAGAACTTGTTGAAGTTCTTCACCATTAGGCTCAATTCTTCATTGAAGGTTTGTTTCTCACTTGATGATGTGGGAGCTTCACATGAGGATTTGTAAGCACCACTTGACTTGTTGTGGAGCTCTTCCTTATCCTTGAGTGACATCTCATGAGAAACAATTCTTCCAATGACTTCCGTTGGCTTGAGATCTTTGAAATTGGGCACACGGTATCATATTTTCCATCCAAGGCTCTTAGGATCTTCTTGATGATGAATTTTTCGGTCATCTCTTCACTTCCTAAGCCGGCAATCTCATTTGTGATGAGAGCAAGCCTAGAGTAAATTTCAGTGACACCTTCACCATCCTTCATTTTGAACTTGTCAAGTTGACTTTGAAGCACATCCAATTTGGATTCCTTGACGGAGTCGGTACCTTCATGCATGTCAATCAAAGTATCCCAAATTTCCTTTGCATTCTTAAGACGGCTGATTTTGTTGAATTCTTCGGGGCACAATCCGTTGAAGAGGATATCACAAGCTTGAGCATTGTATTGCAGCATCTTCAACTCTTCCGCGGTAGCTTCACGGTTCGGTTCCCTCCCATCAAAGAATTCACCTTGCAAGCCAATACACACAATAGCCCAAACGGCGGGGTTATGTCCAAGAATATGCATTTTCATCTTATGCCTCCAACTAGCAAAATTAGTACCATCAAAGTAAGGACCTCTACGGTGGTAATTTCCCTCGCTAGACGCCATACTCTGCTAGGTTGTGAAACCAAGGCTATGACCACCAAAAGCTATGGAAATCAAAGCAAATGGAGACCAAAGCTCTGATACCACTTGTAGGATCGGAAGTATGTCTAGAGGGGGGGGGGTGATTAGACTACTTGACCAAATAAAAATCTAGCCTTTTCCCTATTTTAGTTCTTGGCAGATTTTAGCAACTTAGCACAAGTCAAGCAATCAACCTACACATGCAATTCTAAGAGTATAGCAGCGGAATGTAAAACAATTGCATATGAAGGTAAAGGGAGGAGTTTGAGGGAGCAAACACAATGTTGACACGGAGATTTTTTTTGCCGTGGTTCCGATAGGTGGTGCTATCGTCCATCCACGTTGATGGAGACTTCAACCCACAGAGGGTAACGGTTGCGCGAGTCCACGGATGGCTCCACCCACGAAGGGTCCACGAAGAAGCAACCTTGTCTATCCCACCATGGCCGTCGCCCACGAAGGACTTGCCTCACTAGGGGTAGATCTTCATGAAGTAGCCGATCTCCTTGCCCGTACAAACTCCTTGGTTCAACTCCACAATCTTGTCGGAGGCTCCCAAGTGAAACCTAGCCAATCTAGGAGACACCACTCTCCAAGAAGTAACAAATGGTGTGTTCATGATGAAATCCTTGCTCTTGTGCTTCAAATGATAGTCTCCCCAACACTCAACTCTCTCTCTCACAGGATTTGGATTTGGTGGAAAGAAGATTTGAGTGGAAAGCAACTTGGGGAGGGCTATACATCAAGATTTATGTGGTAGGAATGGAAGATCTTGACCTCAACACAAGTGTAGGTGGTTCTCTCTCAGAAAATGTATGTTGGAAGTGTAGGCACGCTCTGATGGCTCTCTCCACAAATGAAGAGTGGGTGGAGGGGTATATATAGCCTCCACACAAAATCTAACCATTACACACAACTTACCAAAATCGGTGGGACCGAATTGTGAAACTCGGTCAGACCGATTTAGGAAATAATGTGACCGTTAGGATTTTCGGTGGGACCGACATGTCATCTCGGTGGGACCGATATGGTTAGGGTTAGGGCATAACGTAATCTCGGCGGGACCGATTACACAAACTCGGCGAGACCGATTTTGGTAATGGACACACAGAGGGTTGTTCAGGCAAACTCGGTGGAACCGATTCGCTCATCTCGGTTAGACCGAAACGTTACGAAAGGGAAAGAGTGAGTTTGCATTACAATCTCGGTGGGACTGATCGCTCATCTCGGTTTGACCGAAACGTTACGAAGGGAAACAGAGAGATTGTAATCCCATCTCGGTGAGACCGAGATCCCTATCGGTGAGACCGAAAAGACCAGGGTTTCTGGCAGTGGCTATGACATCTGAACTCGGTGGCGCCGAATGGATGGTTTCGGTGGGGCCGAGTTTCACTTTTGGTTTGGGTCATATGTGGATGTGAGGAAGTAGTTGAGGGCTTTGGAGCATATCACTAAGCATTTTGAGAAAGAAACTCATTAAGCAACACCTCATCCCTCCTTGATAGTATTGGCTTTTCCTGTAGACTCAATGTGATCTTGGATCACTAAAATACAAAATGTAGAGTCTTGTGCTTTGAGCTTGAGCCAATCCTTTTGTCCTTAGCATTTTGAGGGATCCACTTTTCGCATCCATGCCATGCCAATCATTGAGCTTTCCTGAAATATTTGTCTTGAAATAGCATTAGCTCAATGAGCTATATGTTGTTAGGAATTACCAAAACCACCCAGGGATAGTTGCACTTTCAATAGCTCCTCTTCAGGCTCAGCAGTGGGCGCTGAGACGGAGCAGCTGGTGCTGAGCTCTTGGGAGCAGGAGAGCTCGCGGTTGGTGCCGCTCGGGGCGCCGTTGGTGAGGGCGGAACGCCGCCCGGAGGAATCAGCGCGGTCCTGCCCTTCTTCGTGGCCGCCCGCTTGGGCTGCTTCGAAGAGGACACCCCGGACCTCGTGGTGACTCCAGAAGGTTGAGGCACCTCCACCACCGGAGGCGCGTCATCATCATCATCATCATCATCATCATCAGGGAAGGCGCGGAGGAGCTCCCTCTGCCGCGGGGCAGAGGATTCCTCCACCATCTCCTCCATGGTGGCCTCGGAGGAATGATATCCGGAGGAAAGATCTAAGGATGGAGGCGGCGGGGGAGGCCCCTCCCGCACAAGCCCAAACTCGTCAAAGACCGGCATGGCAGCGGCAAACTCCTCCCCGTCAATCCGATAGTACTGCGGGAGCCAAGCTTCCGAAGGATCGCTCGGGTCCTTCCCCATCAAGTAGAGCAGCACCTTGCTCAGCTCCTCCTCTAGAAGGGCGTCCTGGCGCAGACGGATCTTGTCATCGATGCCTCCAAGCTTCCACAGGGGGCAGGAGCGATCTTGGAGCGACGCTATGCGCTGCCTCAAGAACTCCTTGATGAACATGGCCCCCGTCAGCTTCTCGCTCCTCAGGTCCTTCTCCATCTTCTTCACCAACGGTGTCAGGGAAGGGTCAGTGATCTTCTCAGAATACCACCCCTTCTCGGAGACGGGGAGTTTGGTCGGCAGCTCCAACGAGCTCTGGGAGCACTTGGCATCCATCAGAACCCACCTCTTCACGACATCCTCTACCTTCTTCCCGGCGCGGGAGATCGCGTTACCACCCCGCGCCGCAACGAAGCCGATGCACCCAACCAGATGCTCTCCAGTCATGCGAAGGAAGAAGAAGTGGCGGAACATGGTGACGGAGGGCATCACCCCCACGAACCCCTCACAGTAGAAGGCGAAAATGGACAGGAGGAGAATGGAGTTGGCATGAATGTGGAGCGTGTGGAGGCCATAGTGATGAAGAACGGCGTAGAAGAAGCGGGAGAATGGGGCCACCAGCCCTGAATAGACGATGTGCAGGAAGAAAGGGAAGAAAGTGCTGTCAGCGGGCTCCAGCGTAGCGGTGCCAACCCAGAGCGCCATCCCCTTCCACTCGTTGTCCTCCCTCGCCGTCAGGAGGAGCGCGGTCTGGAGCTTCTCCCCGGCCACGCAGGGCACAAGCAGCACCGGCTCATACCAGGCGGAGCCGGCAACCAAGGCTGAGGCCGTGATCTTCTCGGTGGCCATTGAGTAAAGGATTGGAGGGGAAAATCGGCAGATCTGGTGAGGTCTTTCGCTGCTGGGAGAAGGGGATCTGGAGCAAGACGAAGGAGGGGCAATGAAAGCCTGGCGATGGACGGCAACCCTTTTGTCAGATGGAAACAGTTGCCGAGGCAGCATGGGCAAGCGGACTCACCCACGTCCCATCAATCGCCATGTGTCATCAAGGCTGCAGGCGGTTAGGGCCCGCGGCGCTCCGCACTTGCCCTTTGGCTTCGCCTGGAAGCCAAGTCCGAGCGCGCCTTGGGCCCGGGGGCTACTGTCGGCGTCCTGGATATGGGGGTATCCAGCTCTGCCTGCCTAAGGCCCACCACGTGGCTCCATCGATGGCCTGGTATGGCCCAGCTTCAGCATCAACAACCCAAGACCCTCGCGAGGGGCCAAGCCTCGCGAGGCGGACGACGTCAAGACCCCCATGGGGATCGGCCTCACTAGGCTGGCTCCCGAGGGGTGGAGAGTTCTGTGCAAGGTTCACCTCACGAGGCTCAGCTGACGTGAGCCATGACGATCAAGGCTAGGCGGGCGTCAGGCGGGCGCAGAGCGCAGGTTTCCTCTTTGGTGCAAAGGAGGCAAGCCATAGGCGCGGAGTCCCGAGGAATCAGCCAAAGGTTTCCATTCTGGTGCAACGAGACCAAGACCGCCAGGACGGCAGGACGGAGGTCATCAACGAGCCCACCGCAGCGTCACGACCAGAGGCTTTTCGCAGGCGAAGACTACTTTTGTCAGGATAAGCTGTACTACTTGTCCCCTTTCAAATCCGGCCGTTGTGGGATCCCTTCCCGCCAACATTTGGGAAGAGGACCAAGGCCACTATAAATAGGACTAGCCACCACCACAGAAGCGGGACAAGTCGAACTAGCTCACACCAAACTAGCTCCCTTGAGCTCAAGAACTCCTCACCTCCTGAGGCCAGTTCATCCACTGTACTAGTTCATCCTCAGCCCTCCGAGGCAATCCATCGAAACGCTAGAGTAGGGTATTACACCGTAAGGTGGCCCGAACCAGGATAAACTAATGTGTCTCTTTGTCTCCTTGAGCTTGTCGCGCCAGGCTTAGGAGGATCGCGAGTAGGCAGGCTGGGTATGTTGAGATCTCCGCACGCACCCCAGAGTTCAAACCTCTCAAGGGTTTGCGGATCCCTTAATCCGACAGTATTTACCGTGGTTCGGGCCCTCTCAAGGAGGTAATTCCCTACGTCCTGCTTGATTATGTTGGATGTATGGTACGGTTACAGAGTACATCTACCTCGAGATCAGCATGAGCTAAACCCTAAGGTGATGAGATGGTATATGTAGCTCTCGCCCTAAAGACTACAACCCTCGGTTTATATAGAGACCGATAAGGCTAGGGTTACCGGAGATAGATTACAACAAGGAGTAAGGAGATACTGCCTATCCTTAACTTGGAGCACACCACAGCTTCACAACCCATATTCGATGGGCCGATGCCCTGAGGACCCCTGAATCCATAACTCCCTCAGTGGGAAAGAGCGCATGTGTGTAGACTTCACGAGTCTCAACAAGGCTTGTCCTCAGGACCCCTTCCAGCTACCGCGCATCGATCAGATTGTGGACTCCAGCGCCGAGTGCGATCTACTATGCTTTTTAGATGCTTTCTCAGGCTACCACCAAATCAAGATGGCGGTGCAGGATGTCGAGAAGACGGCCTTTCTCTCCCCGTGCGGTGTGTATTGCTACACCTGCATGCCCTTTGGGCTGCGGAACGCTGGCGCGACTTTCTAGCGACTGATGCACATCACTCTAGGGCAGCAGCTCGGGAGAAATGCAAAGGCGTACATTGACGACATCATGGTCAAGTCATAAGAGGCAAGGACCCTGATCGAGGAACTGGAGGAGACATTTGCCACCCTGTGTCGGGTGAACCTGAGGCTTAACCCGGAAAAGTGCATTTTCGGGGTCCCGTCCGGCAAGCTGCTCGGCTCTCTCGTATCGCATCAGGGGATCGAGGCTAACCCCGATCAAGGCAATAGAAAGGATGAGCCCGCCTCAGACTATCAGAGAAATGCAGAAGCTCGCGGGTTGCATGACCTCCATAGGGCGCTTCATCTCCAAGCTCGGCGAGCGCGCAGATAAAATCTAACCATAGCATTAAACTTTTGGATCCAAATCGGTCCCTTACGAAGTAGCACATAAACTAGGGTTTAAGCTTCCATCACTCTAGCAACCCACCATCTAATAACTACTCCACAATGCATCCCCTTAGGCCCAAATATGGTGAAGTGTCATGTAGCCCACGTTCACATGACACCACTAAGGGAATCACAACATACATATCATCAAAATATCGAACACATATCAAGTTCACGTGATTACTTGCAACATGACTTCTCCCATGACCTCACAAAAGTAACTAGTCACAAAAGATAATCATGCTCAAGATCATAGGGGTATTAAATAGCACAATGGATCTGAACATATAATCTTCCACCAAATAAACCATATAGCAATCAACTATAAGATGTAATCAACACTACTAATCACCCACAAGCACCAATCTAAGGTTCCGATACAAATATTGAACACAAGAGAAGAATTAGGGTTTACGAGGAGATGGTGTTGTTGAAGATGTTGATGGAGATAGCCCTCCCAAAGACGGGAGAGTTGTTGGTGATGACGATGACGATGATTCCCCCTCCGGGAGCGAAGTTCCCCCGGCAGAATCGCTCCGCCGGAGGGCAAAAGTGCTCCTGCCCAAGTTCCACCTTGAGACGGCGGCGCTTCATCCCGAAAGTCCTCCCCTGATTTTTTTTCTATGTCAAAATGACCTATATACCAGAAGATGGGCACCGGAGGTGGGCCGAGGAGGGCACAACCCACCAGGGTGCGCCTGGGGGGTGGCGCGCCCAGGTAGGTTGTGCCCACCTGATGGGCCCCCTCTGGTAGATATTTGCTCCAATAATTCTTAAACAATCAATAAAAATTCTCCATGAAGTATCAGCTTATTTGGAGATGTGCATAATAGGTAACTCTGACGTGCTTTTATTAGGTCCAGAATTCCAGGTGCCCGTATTCTCCCTCTTTGTGTAAATGTTGCATATTATGAGAGAAAAGGCATTAGGAATACTCCAAAAAGCATTATTATGCATAAAACATTATGAATAACAGTAGGAAAACATGATGCAAAATGGACGTATCACGCGCCCTCCCTTTCTTCAAGTTGATGAAGGGGAAGGGCCCTTTCGAGTGGACCCCAGAAGCTGAGGCGGCCTTCGAAGACCTCAAGAGATACCTAACGAGCCCACCTGTCATGCTGGCGCCTCGTCCTCGCGGTCCCCTAGTGCTCTACCTAGCGACCACCCCCACTCAGCTAGTGTAGCACTCGTGGCGGTCTGGGAGGAACGCGTCGGCGTGGGCGCAAAGCAGGGTGACCCACGAGGGGTCGCGCAGCTTTCGCCGCCTCAGGACGGTGCATCTGAGGACCTTGTTGCTCCAGCAGCTCGCGGGGCCCCTGAGTCCCTCGCGCCCCACGCAGAGCAGGACGGCACCGACACCTCGCCCCTCGTCGAGCATCTAGTGTACTTTTTTAGCACCGTGCTGCGGGACGCGCATGCACTACCCCATGCAGCAGAAGCTCCTACTCGCGCTCCTCGTCGCCTCGAAGCTGCGCCATTACTTCCAAGGCCACCCCATCAAGGTCGTCTCTGCATACACCTAGAGAAAGTGTTGCGCAACCCCAACGTTGCTGGAAGGGTGGCAGAGTGGAACATTGAACTACGGGCCTTCCAGTTGGAGTTCAGCATGACTAGGGTCATCAACGGCGCGACCCTCACTGGCTTCATGGGGGAGTGGACGAACGCTCCTAACCGGGGGCTAGATGGGGGCTAGTCCCTCGCGCCTGGCGATGAGGCACCCGACGGCTGGGTCATGCACTTCGACGGAGCCTTCACGCAGCTGGCCGCGAGGGCTTGAGCTGTACTCATCTCACCGACCAAGGACGAGCTCTACTACGCCGTGCAGCTCTTCTTCCAGCATTGTGAGAAGGTCTCCAACAACATCACAGAGTACGAGGGCTTGATCGCTAGCCTTAGGGCCGCTGCCGCCCTAGGGGTCAAGCGCCTCACCGTCAAGGGCGACTCCCAGCTCCTCGTCAACTTTTCCAACAAGGAGTACAAGGCGAAGGACAAACACATGGAGGCATACTTGGAAGAGGTACGTAAAATTGAAAAGGACTTCCTAGGTTTGGAATTATAGCATGTCCCGCATGGCGCGAACAAGAAAGCATATGACATCGCCAGGAGGGCGTCCCGTCGCGAGACTTAGGAGCCTGGCGTCTTCAAGTAGTGGCTCTTCAAGCCATTGGCGGCACCCTCGGCCACAGGCCCAGCGTTGCTTCAGGAAGAACTGCCACCGGCCCCGTCCTTGGGCACCCCAGCCTATGGTCCTACATCAGGAGCCCATTTGCTCCTGGCGCTGGAGCCCCAGGCGGGCGACTAGACCAAGGATTTCAAGGTGTACTTGCTCCGCGGCACCCTGCCGGAGAAGGAGGAGGATGTAGAATGCATGGCTCGCCAAGCCACCGCTTACTGCTTACAGGAAGGCAAGCTATACCATAGGTGCCCCAACGACTTATGGATGCGGTGCATATTCGAGGAGTAGGGGCGTGAGCTGTTGGCCGACATCCATGGCGGGGACTGCAGGCATCACTCCTCATCATGCACCCTCGTGGGGAAAGTATTCCACCATGGCTTCTACTAGCCCATGGTGCTCCAAGATGCCACCGATCTGGTCCGATCCTGCGAGGCCTGCCAATTCCACGCCAGAAAGATCCATTAGCCTGCTCAGGGCCTCCAGGCCATCCTGCTCTCTTGGCCTTTCACGGTCTGGGGGTTGGATATCCTGTGCCCTTTCCCTCGGGCGGGCGGTGGTTACCGCTACCTCTACGTCGATAAATTCACTAAGTGGGCAGAGGGGGAGCCTGTGCGCACCATCCCTGCTAGCTCGGCCATCAAGTTCATCAAGGGCCTCGTGAGCCGCTTCGGTGTCCCCAACCGTATCATTACTGACAATGGCTCACAGTTCACAAGCAACCTCTTTAGGACATATAGTGCTAACCTTGGAACGCAGATATGTTACGCTTTGGGGGTGCACCCACGGAGCAACAGCCAGGCTGAACGTGCCAACACGGAGGTCCTAAGGGGCCTCAAGATGAGCAGCTTCAAGAGGAAGCTAGAGGCCTGCGGCAGGGGTTGGCTTGATGAGCTTCAGTCCGTGTTGTGGTCCATCCGCACCACGACAACTAAACCCGTCGGCGAGACCTCGTTCTTCCTCGTCTACGGGGCTGAGGAGGTCCTCCCACACGAGGTCAAGCATCGCTCTCTACGGGTCTTGGAATTCGCTGAGGCGCGTGAGGTTGCTCATGGGGAATAGGTGTCGTGCTCGGGGAGGAGGCCCGCTGCCAAGCCTCGCTCTGTGCAGCGAGGTACCACCAAGTGCTGCGGCGGTACCAATGTCGCAGCGTCCACTCCAGGACCCTCGAGGTGGGAGACCTCCTCCTGAGGCGGGTCCTCTGCAGGGAGGGCCTTCACAAGCTCTCTCCCATGTGGGAGGGCCCGTTCAGGGTCGCCCACGTCTCCAGGCCAAGCGTCGTACGCTTGGAGATGCAGGACGGGGTCCCCATCCAGAATGACCGGAACATCCAACATCTCCGCAAATTCTACCCGTGACACTCTCACGTAATAAGGAGTGGGGATGTACACGCCCCGGAGTCTCCCAGTGCGTTGCTACTCGACGCTGTGGGGGATCCCGCCCACGCCCAAGTGGAATCCCCATGGTCCGCGCTGGCGGACGACAAGGTCTTTAAATGACTATGCTCATGCATAGTGGAGGCTCGATGCTTCACGCTGGTGGGAAGACTAGAAGACTAGTGTAGGCGCCGGACGCGGCTGTTCCTTCGCTTGCTTTTGTAACCAAATTTGCCACTTTTCGGAATGAAGTTTGAAGTTCTTGCGTATTTCTTCGAAAGGGGTGGGAATTTTTCTCCTTGCAGCATTTTTCCTCTTGAGTCTTATTTTAAGGGGAGTGGATGTTGCCCGTCGCTCCCTCCCGAGCGTCCCGCGAGTGGGGGTTGGGCACGGTGTGTACACTTGACCCGACCCAGGTTGCGACAGCGGCGGGGCCTGCCCACGCGCACACCTCGCCAAGACCTTGGTGTCCTAATCCTCGTATGACGCTCTCGAGCGAGCCAGCGGGCACATATTGCCCTGCCTTCGGCCCCCGGCCCCCGAAGCACTCATCTCCTGGCCTTGCCGGGTATCGCAATTCGGCGTACCAGCGACGACCGTGGCTTATCGGGGGCTCTAATCCGAAATAGCCGCTAGGAGAAGGATGACCGAGGAAACACTACTGCAGGATGCTGCTAACGCGACACTACGATCTGACACCCTTTGATGAAACTGTGTGCGATGCATTAATCAGAAACGGTGGTGTAAAAAAACCGTCAAAAAGGTGCAAAACGTTTGCGATGACGGATGCATCAAACACGGTTCATATTTTTGTTCCGTGTGTGATGTAGAGCATATGGTTCAGTGCAATTAACCGTTTGCGATAAGGATAAACAAAAGAAACGGGCAGCCAGATGAAGGTGTGTGCGATAAACAACATACGATTCACTAGGATGAACTGTTTGTGATTAGGCAACATAAAAGAAATGGTCAGCCAGATCAAGGTGTGTGCGATATACGGCATGTGGTTCACGTGGATGAATTGTTTTTGTTGAGACAAGAGAACATAAACGGTTCAATATAACAAGATGTGTATGGTACGCGACAAACAGGTCTGTAATCAGAAATGTGTGCGAAGACCGATAATAACACAGACGATTGCTGCTAATAAGACGTGTGTGTTGTGCGATGGGATTGCATACAGAACAACATATATATATATAGACACACACACACACACACTTATAAGCATTTGCACACACCAAAGTAAACTATTACATGCATAATTACATAGGTGGCTACTACACACATGCCGTTTCCACACACCAAAGTAAACTATATATTACATGCATGATTAACTAGCATAAACGATCATCTGATCATCATCTACTGCTTGTGACGCTTGCTCTGCTTGTGGCTCAATCCGGACTCGTCGATTTGGGTAACGAGGCACTTCCTCATGGCAACGATCCGCTTGTGCATCTCGTAGCATGTGAACAGGCTCTTGGCCGCGAACCTGAGGTGAGGTTCATCCAGTCGCCGCATCCAGGCCCTGTGCCAGGATACGGGATTTGTTCTCTGGGCATCCTGCTTCATTTTTTCATAGTAGGGGTCGATGATGGCCGAGGCGAGTTCGACCAGGGAGTCCTTCGTGCTGCCCCAGACCCTGTAGTGGTCACGGATTTCGACAAGGTTCTTGCAGGCCAAGCCCGTAACACTGAGTGATTTTACATCGTTGGTGGTTTCCACCGTGGCGAACCTGTAGTCGGTGCTGTTGACAAACCAGTTGAAATGGTCGCAAGGCTCTCTGGCCATGCAATAGTGGTAGATGAGGACATGATGGCGCACACACAACTGGGCAGCGGCAACCTTCTGATCTATGCCAGGACGACCGACGGCGTACTGGAGGTTAATGCCGACCACCTTGTACTTCTCTCCAGCAAGCAACTACTCAACGGTGTTGATGTAGTCATCCATCACGGCCAGGTCGATGGTGTACACCACCGAGAGATCCGTCTCCCTCGCGTGGGTCTCCACTTTATGCTCGCCGAACTCCAATGGAGCGCCGCTAGACATCCCCTCTCTATGTGTCGTCGTGGGTGTGCTTGTTGTGTTTTGGGCGCGATTGAAAGGTTGAAGAGACTAAGGCTATAATGGCCACCGGAATTAAAGGGGAGGCCGGACGGCACGTCCTGATGGCAGTTCTAATTCGCAGCGCGTAACTCCATCGTGTCGCACGTAACTGCATCACGTGGCATTGCGCGTGGCGCAACCGCATACATATGCCCCCTCCCCCCGACGTGATCGTGCGCGGGCCCAACCACTAGCAGAGCGCACGCGGAGGGACACGAGCAGAGCGCTCCGCGGTCGCCTCAACGGCGAGCAACCATATATATGCATATAGCAGTTGAACACGCAAGGAAAAGCTGTCCACAACCCGAGCGCGCCGACGGACGCTAGCAGAGCGCGCCCCGGCGCCTAACGGCGAGCAACCATATATATGCATATAGCAGTTGAACTGTTTGTATAAATTAAGCACGACTGCTTAATCTATGACTGAAATCTATGCTTAATTACTGAATTTTAGTTGCAAAAATTAGATAGTGCCAGTGATTTTTAGCTGCATATTTTGACAAATCGCCATTGGAACCGCTGGATGTCCTCTATGTATGTGTCGTCGTGGGTGTGCTTATTGTCTCGTACGCTGGCCCCAAACACTAGCAGCACAACTTATAAATTGACGGATGGAGTACTAGTTACAGTGATGCATATAATTAAACAAAGGGGTCACACATGTCTGTATTGACTGGAACGAGAATGCAATAGCGCAATAAGAATTAAGGAGGCAAGAATAAAGATGCATCCATGAACGTACGACCTCCTCCTCCTCAACTCAGTGCGCCGGGCCACCGACCGACGGCTAAGGAGCGGCGGCTTTTGTGACAAGGTCAAGGTGCTTCTCAGCAAAGGCATCCAAGGCTTCCAGCTGGTTGAAGACGGTCAACGTCGTAGTGTCCTCACTGGCCTTGCAGATACCTATGTACACGATTTGCTCGTACACGTGGATGTGTAGGTCGACGAATTCTTGCAGGGCGAGGCACCTCGCGGCGAGCGCGACCTCCAGGTGGACATTCTTCATGGCGTCGGCGAGCAGTTGAGGGCCACCAGTGCTTGAAAGAGGTTCCGACCATGGAGGCCAATTAGGGTGGCAGGCAATGAGGAGCCTGGGCGTGCGGGCTGGAGGAGTACAGTGATGTCGTCCGCGAGCTTCTTGACGACGGTGAACTTTTGGTGGTGGCAACGACCATCTGGTCCAACTGAGAGTCGTAGATGGCATCAACGGCAGCCATTCACCAGTCGGTCGCCAACACCCTCTAGAGACGATCCTCGATGCCATGCTACAGGCCGGCGTCATGGACCGTCTGGCACAGCCGCTGGCCGCTCGCGTGCATCGCCGCCATGGGTCTGGAGTGAGCACTTTTGTGCTTAGTGTAGGTGCTTAGGCAAATGCTTAGGTGCGTACGATGTGGTAGATGCATAGGAATGGAGGGCGCGTTTATATGAGTGCAAACTGCATTGCATTCGCATCGTGCTGCCTCTTTTCCCGGTCCTCCTCCCATTACTTCCCTCATGCATTCATGATGCTAATTGAAGGAGGATGCATCATTGGCCGTTCAACATTTCGGGAACTGCTACCCTCTCCCTCGTCTGCATTAAAGCCGTATCGGGAACTGCACCGCCCGCTGCCAAATTGAATAGTACTGCGCCGCCCGCTGCACGCCCGACTGAACACGCCTCCTCACCTCCATCTATGCTTAATTACTGAATTTTAGTTGCAAAATTAGATACTGCTAGTGATTTTTAGCTTCATATTTTGACAAATCGCAGTGTTACAAGGTTGACAAATGGCAATGTCACTACTGGAATCCAGTTATTTGTCGTCTGCCTGTTCTTTGCCGTCAGCTGGCTGACGGCAAAGAAGCTCTTTGTCGTCCGCTTACGTAAAACGGATGGCTAAAAAGGTCTTTGCCATCAGCCCGTTCTTTGCCGTCAGCTGGCTGACGACAAAGATTCTTTGCCATCAACTGGCGGACGGCAAAGAGGAAGGTGGGCCCCACTAACGAGCAGCTAAAAAAACTAACGGCCAGCTCTTTGCCGTCCTCTCGCGGATGGCAAAGGGGGCGGACGGCAAAGGGATTAACCTAACTAACGACTGCCCCCACCCCACCCCTCCCTCTCTCTCTTTCCGTCCGCGCACCTCTCCCCGACGAGACCACCGCCGCCCCCACCACCCGCCGCCGCCCCGACCAGCCGCCGCCCTCTTGCCCCGTTGCCCCACCACCCACCGCTGCCCCCTCGCCCCTCGCCCCGTCGCCCCACCACCCGCCGCCGCCGCCCCTCGCCCCGTTGCCCCACCACCCGCCGCCCCTGGCCCCATCGCCCCACCTGCCGCCGTCGCCCCCTCGCCCCTTGCCCCGTAGCCCGCTGCGGCCGCCCCCTCCACCGGGCCGCCGCCCCCAGCCACCGCGGCCCGCCTCCACCGGGCCGCTGCCGCCCCCACCCGCCGCGGCCGCCCCCTCCACTGGCCTCCGCCCCGAGCCGCCGCGGCCCCCCTCCACCGGGTCGTCGTCGCCCCCACCCGCCGCGGCCTCCCCATCCACGGGACGCCGCCGCCCCCACCAGCCGCGGCCTCCCCCTCCACTGGCCACCCCGACCCACCGGTGAGTAATCTTTCCCCCCTTTTTTTAGTTTAGTTTATTTTAGATTTTTTAGTTAATTTAGTTTCTGTTTTAGTTATAGTTTTTACTTTAGTTTTTGTTTCATTTTAGTTTTAGTTTTATTTTTAGTTTAGTTTATTTTAGATTTGTTTTAGTTTTAGTTTAGAAGAAGAAGAAGAGTACAAGGAGGAGGAGGAGGAGGGAAGAAGAGGAGGAGGGAGAAGAAGAAAGAAAAGAAGAAGAAGAAAGAAGAAGAAGAAGAAGAACAAGAAAGAAAAGAAGAAGAAAGAAGAAGAAGAAAAAGAAGAAGAAGAAGAAGAACAACAACAACAACAACAAGAAGAAGAAGAAGAAGAAGAAGAAGAAAGTTTCTTATTTAGGGTTCCGCCATGTTTTGCAGTTTCTTTCTTTTCTGTTTTAGATATTAGATATAGATTTAGATAATAAATAGTTTTAGATAGTTTACATATTAGAAAAGAAGAAGGAAAGAAAGGAAAAAGAAAAAAGGGAAAGGAAGAAGAAGAGGGAAAGGAAGAAGAGGAGGAGAAAAAAAGAAGAAGAAGAAGAAGAAGAAGAAGAAGAAGAAGAAGAAGAAGAAGAAGAAGAAGAAGAAGAAGAAGAAGAAAAAGAGGAAAAAGAAGAAGAAGAGGAGGAAGAAGAAGAAGAAGAAGAAGAAGAGGAAGAAGAAGAAGAAGAGGAAGAAGAAGAAGAAGAAGAAGAAGAAGAAGAGGAAGAGGAAGAAGAGGAAGAAGAGGAAGAAGAAGAAAAGGAAAAAGAGGAAAAAGAAGAAGAGGGGAAGAAGAAGAAAAAGACACATTTTTATACTTTCTTATTTAGGGTTCCGCCATGTTTTGCACTTTTTTCTTTACTTTAGTTGAATGTTTTTATACTGCTAGCTGGTTGCCTAGTTTGCTGACCGAAAAAGTTAAATTAGTTATTATATGAAATTCAACTAAAGTCAACATTTTTGACGACTAGTGCTACTAATAAATTCAACTAGAGCCATCATATGTCCTGATGAGGACATCAATACCATTGTTACACCCACAACCCCTGCTACCATACATACTGGACCGATTACTAGAGCTCGCGCACGCCAATTAAATTACCAGGTACTTTCGTTTCTTGGTAATGATTCTAATGTTCATGAGAATATGATGCTGCCTAAATTGGATACATTTGTTTTGCTTACAAATGAAGGGCCTAGCTTGGAGAAGGATGGACATTGGAGCAAGAACAAGCATGGAGTTGATGGCATGCGCAAGGGAGACAAGAACAGAGTTTCAAGTGATGATTTCAGGACTTTGAAGCCACCATAATGAGTGCATGAAGCCTTGGACGAAATATACAAGATGCCACTTCATAATTTTCGTCCAGAGGCTATTCTAGGTGCTACGTCACCTTATTTTGGGCCAGGCCCATGTAATTTCGAAATACTTCAATATAGGCTGTTTTTAGAGTCCGTTTGTGGGGGAAACAAGAGTTAGGGTGGGTTTTGCACCCCTCCTCCAAGGGCCATGAAATCCCCCCCCCCCTCTTCCTCCATATATACAGCCCCTAGGGCATCGTTTAGACTTTGGGGTTTTGTTTAGATTAAAAGTTCGCCATAGCCGCAACTTCGTGTACTTTGTTTGTGTTCAACGACCAGACAAAGGCGTCACATAACCCCACCTTGATCAATAAAGCTTTCCTCTTATATTCGCAATATTAAGATTGCAATCTTAGTTTCTTGCTTGTTCTTCATTTGCCTGCAGGAAACAGACCTTCGTGGTCAGGTTGATCGTGCTCCGGCGTGGTCAATAACCTCTCGGATTTGGTTTAGCGATTGCTAAGGCGCGACGTCCTCGCACGTTCGTAGTCGGATCGTCAAAGTCGACTTCCTCCAAAACGATAGCCACCATCTCATCGAAAGACGAGACACCTTTGCCTCTATCAAGTGGTATCAGTTTTTAGGTTGCTCGGTGCAAATTTCTAGTTTCCCCAAGATTAGATTTATTATCTTACCTATTGTCCAAGAAAAAGCCACAAAAAAGTTAGATCTATTCATCCTTTTGTCCAAGCCAGTCTGAGCCTTTGCAATTTTCTTTTCATTGTTTGCATTATTGAATTATCAGTTGCATCGTCGTGTCGAGTTGCTGGTCCTAGCGTCTAGTACTTTAGAGTTTGGAGTTCTGTTCACAAGTTGTCACGCCGCCGCCGCACCATCGTCATCACCGCTGCCATATACCACCATTGTCATCACTGTTGCCATATACCACCATCATCATCACCGCTGCCATATACCACCATCGTCATCACCGCTGCCATATACCACCATCGTCATTGCCGCTACCATATACCACATATCCACCGCCATCACGCTAATCCGAGTCCACCTCCATCACAGATTCGCCACCAGTCCGTGTTCCATTGCCCTGCAAATATCCGCCACCAGTCCGAGTTTCCACCAGATTCATCTCCGCCACCAGTCCTAGTCCAAGTCCAGTAATTATTGCTTTGCTCTCGATTTCCAGATCACGCGATACTATGAGTCGTGACAGAGTAGGACTCCCCAACTTCCGAGCCATCCGCAGAACAAAAATAGTTCCAGTTTAAAAAACTAAGTCTGGAAAATTCTGGCTAGGCAGTTTTTAGGACATTTGTAGACTTTTTCGAAAAAAAATTGTTGCGGAGCAAAAAAAAGAGGAAAAAAAGTGCAAAAAAAAGTGAAAAAGAAAAAAATCAGAGTGTGCTCCTCCCTTGTTTACGTGCAGCGCCGTGATTTTGTTAGTGTTCTAGGCTCGCGTCTCTAGTACGGTCTAGCCTAGGACCAGCACAGTACCGTCGTTGAGCATTTATTCAACTTTGCATCTCTGAATTGATTATTGCTGACCCTTTTTGCTACCATATTATAAGCCTTCCCAGCTCCACATACATCTACATCGTGCATTTGACTCTCCCTGGTAATCGCTCTATCCAAGCTTTGAGAGTTTTGACTACATCGGTTGCCGATCACCGCCTGCTGCTGGGTAAGAAATGGTAAGAATTTGAGATTTTCTTGACGGATTTGTGACACCCACCACCACCACCACCTGTTAGTAGTCTATAGGATCATATTTTTGTGTGTTTCTAGTACTGCTAACCATGCCAGGATCACAAGCCGACGAGATTGACTGGGAGAACTTAACGAACAAGGAGCTTCATGATAAGTTTCAGCAAATGATGACTCAACAGGTGCAAGCTGTGCTGACCAATTTTGAAGAGGCCATGGAGAAGATCACTGGCCATGAGAAGACGTTCGAAACAAATCTCGATAATAGATTTAATGAACTGCTTGCGCGTCTTCCACCACCGGCTGCACCTGCAGCACCTCTGCAACAACAACAACAACAACAACGACTACCTCCACATCGGGAAACAGCCCTCCGCCGAGCGAGTCATGTCCCTCTTCAGCCTGGCCAAACTGCTGGTGCTGCTGTTGATACTTCTGTTGCTCCTGCTGCTGATGTGGAGGAGGATGATTAGGCGGGAGATTACGAGGATGAGGTTGATCAAAATCAGAACTATGTGCAACCACCAGCACCACAACCACCAGGTCATCCACACGCAAATAATGGCAATGTTAGGGCTCCCCCTCAGGTACGAGATCATGACCATCTCCCTAAACTAAAATTGAATATTCCACCATTTGAGGGTAGATATGTTCCTGATATATATCTTACTTGGGAGTTAGAAACTGAACAACGATTTACATGTTTACAATATCCTGAGGAGAGACGTGCTCCTGCTGCTGTTTGTGCTTTCACTAGCTTTGCATGTGTTTGGTGGTCTGAACATTGTAGATTATATCCTGTTCCAGCTACTTGGGCTGCTTTGAAAACTGCTATGCGTACTCGTTGGGTTCCACCATATTATCAACATGAATTACTTCAAAAATTGCAGCGCTTAAGACAAGGAAAAAATTCTGTAGAAGAATATTATCAGGAATTACAATCTGGCTTGATTAGATGTGGTATTGTTGAGGAGAATGAAGCTATGCTTGCACGTTTTATGGGTGGATTAAATAGAGAGATTCAGACCATTCTAGAGTATAAGGATTATAATAATATCACTCGTTTATACCATCTTGCTTGTAAAGCTGAACGTGAAGTGCAGGATCGACAGGCATTGGCGCGAACTAACTTTTCTGCAGATCGACCTTCATCATGGACACCACGTGCATCATCTACTTCCACTGCACCATCACCTCCTTCAGGCGCCACCTCCAACCGTGATACAAGAAAGCAGGCACAACAACCACTATCTGCCAAGAGCACACCTGCCGGGCCTGCACAGAGCTCTTCTTCTTCCATGGCATCAACAGGGCACACAAGTGATATTATTTGTCGTCGTTGTAAGGGAAGAGGACATTTTGCGAAAACGTGTGATGATTGCTACTGAGGATGGTGGGTATGAGTCCGCTAGTGACTATGATGAGGAGACTTTGGCTCTTATTACACATGAAGAACACGATGGAGATGATTCTGATCATGAGACGCAATACATGGCTGCTGAAGATGCTGACAGGTATGAATGTTTAGTTGCTCAACGTGTTTTGAGTGTGCAGGTTACACAAGCTGCGCAAAATCAGAGGCATAATTTGTTCCATACAAAGGGAGTTGTGAAGGAACGTTCTATTCGCGTCATCATAGATGAAGGGAGCTGCAACAACTTGGCTAGCATGGAGATGGTGGAGAAGCTATCTCTCACCACAAGACCACATCCACATCCTTACTACATCCAATGGTTCAACAACAGCGGCAAGGTTAAGGTAACACGTACTGTTCGGGTGCATTTTAGTATCTCTACATATGATGATTATGTTGATTGTGATGTGGTACCTATGCAAGCATGTTCCTTATTACTTGGTAGACCATGGCAATTTGATAAAAAAATTGTACACCATGGTAGAAACAATCAGTATACTCTTGTTCATAAGGATACAAATATTACTTTGCTTCCTATGACTCCTGATTCCATTTTGAAAGATGATATTCATAGAGCTAATAAAGCAAAACAAGAGAAAAATAAGAGTGAAAATCAGATTGTGGCAAAAGAATTTGAGCAACAAATGAAGCCTAATAATAAACCATCTAGTGTTGCTTCTGAAATTAAATTGAAAAGTGCATGTTTACTTGCCACCAAATCTGATATTGATGAGCTAGTTTTTAGCAAATCTGTTTGCTATGCTTTTGTGTGCAAAGAGGCATTATTTTCATTCGAGGACGTGCCTTCCTCTTTGCCCTCTGCAGTCACTAACATTTTGCAGGAGTTCGCTGACGTCTTCCCACAAGACGTGCCACCGGGATTACCACCTATTCGAGGGATTGAGCATCAAATTGACTTAATTCCCGGTGCATCGCTACCCAACCGTGCACCATACCGTACCAATCCAGAGGAGACGAAGGAGATTATGCGTCAAGTACAGGAGCTGCTCGGCAAAGGTTATATATGCGAATCTCTTAGTCCTTGTGTTGTTCCTATTATACTAGTGCCTAAAAAGGATGGTACATGGCGTATGTGTGTTGATTGTAGAGGCATTAATAATATTACTATTCGTTATCATCATCCTATTCCTAGGCTAGATGATATGCTTGATGAATTGAGTGGCTCTACAATATTCTCCAAAGTTGATTTGCGTAGTGGATACCATCAAATTCGTATGAAATTGGGAGATGAATGGAAAACAACATTTAAAACTAAGTTTGGTTTATATGAGTGGTTAGTCATGCCTTTTGGGTTAACTAATGCACCTAGTACTTTCATGAGACTAATGAACGAAGTTTTACGTGCTTTCATTGGACAATTTGTGGTAGTCTATTTTGGTGATATACTGATTTATAGCAAATCTTTGGAAGAACATTTGGAACATTTACGTGATGTTTTTATTGCTCTATGTGATGCACGTTTGTTTGGTAACCATGGGAAGTGCACCTTTTGCACCGACCAGGTATCTTTTCTTGGCTATGTTGTTACTCCACAGGGAATTGAAGTTGATAAAGCCAAGATTGAAGCTATTGAGAGTTGGCCGCAGCCCAAAACGGTCACACAAGTGCGGAGTTTTCTTGGACTCGCCGGTTTCTATAGGCGTTTTGTGAGAGATTTTAGCACCATTGCTGCACCTCTCAACGAGCTTACAAAGAAGGATGTGCCTTTTGTTTGGGGTACCGCACAGGAAGAGCCTTCACGGTATTGAAAGATAAGTTGACACATGCTCCTTTACTCCAACTTCCTGATTTTAATAAGACTTTTGAGCTTGAATGTGATGCTAGTGGAATTGGATTAGGAGGTGTGTTATTACAAGATGGCAAACCTGTTGCATACCTTTCTGAAAAATTGAGTGGGCCTAGTCTGTACTATTCTACTTATGATAAAGAATTATATGCTCTTGTTCGGACTTTAGAAACATGGCAACATTATTTATGGCCCAAAGAATTTGTTATACATTCTGATCATGAATCTTTGAAACACATTAAAAGTGAAGCAAAACTGAACCGTAGACATGCTAAATGGGTTGAATTCATTGAGACTTTCCCTTATGTCATTAAACACAAGAAGGGTAAAGAAAATGTTATTGTTGATGCATTGTCTCGTCGTTATACTATGCTTTCACAACTTGACTTTAAAATATTTGGTTTGGAGACCATCAAAGATCAATATGTGCATGATGCTGAATTTAAAGTTGTATTGCAGAATTGTAAAGAAAGGTAGAACATGGAACAAGTTCGTCGTTAACGATGGATTTGTGTTTCGTGCTAACAAGCTATGCATTCCAGCTAGCTCGGTTCGTCTTTTGTTGTTGCAGGAGGCGCATGGAGGAGGACTAATGGGACACTTTGGCGTGAAGAAGACGGAGGATATACTTGCTACACATTTCTTTTGGCCAAAGATGAAACGGGATGTTGAGCGTTTTGTTGCTCGCTGCACTACATGTCAAAAAGCTAAGTCATGACTCAATCCTCATGGTTTATATATGCCTTTGCCTGTACCTAGTGTTCCTTGGGAGGATATATCTATGGACTTTGTTTTAGGTTTACCTCGAACAAGGAAGGGGAGGGATAGCATATTTTTTGTCGTGGATAGGTTCTCGAAAATTGCACACTTTATACCATGTCATAAAAGCGATGATACCGTTAATGTTGCTGATTTGTTCTTTCGTGAAATTATTCGCTTGCATGGTGTGCCAAATACTATTGTTTCAGATCGTGATACTAAATTTCTTAGTCACTTTTGGAGATGTTTATGGGCTAAGTTGGGGACTAAACTGCTTTTTAGTACTACTTGTCACCCCCAAACTGATGGTCAAACTGAAGTAGTCAATAGAACATTGTCTACTATGCTTAGGGCTGTTTTGAAGAATAATAAGATAATGTGGGAAGAATGCTTGCCTCATATTGAATTTGCTTATAATCGTTCGTTGCATTCTACTACTAAGATGTGCCCTTTTGAAATTGTGTATGGTTTCCTATCTCGTGCACCCATTGATTTGTTACCTCTTCCATCTTCGGAGAAGGTTAATTTTGATGCTAAACAACGTGCTGAATTGATCTTAAAAATGCATGAGTTAACTAAGGAAAACATTGAGCGTATGAATGCTAAATATAAACTTGCTGGAGATAAGGGTAGAAAACATGTTGTCTTTGCACCTGGATATCTTGTTTGGTTAGTTGCGTAAGGATAGGTTTCCTAATTTGCGCAAATCAAAGCTAATGCCACGTCTTGATGGTCCTTTTAAGGTGTTAGACAAAATAAATGATAATGCATATAAACTTGAGCTGCCTGCAGATTTTGGGGTTAGTCCCACTTTTAACATTGCAGATTTGAAGCCTTATTTGGGTGAGGAAGATGAGCTTCCGTCGAGGACGACTTCATTTCAAGAAGGGGAGGATGATGAGGACATCAATACCATTGTTACACCCACAACCCCTGCTACTATACATACTGGACCGATTACTAGAGCTCGCGCACGCCAATTAAATTACCAGGTACTTTCGTTTCTTGGTAATGATTCTAATGTTCATGAGAATATGATGCTGCCTAAATTGGATACATTTGTTTTGCTTACAAATGAAGGGCCTAGCTTGGAGAAGGATGAACATTGGAGCAAGAACAAGCATGGAGTTGATGGCATGCGCAAGGGAGACAAGAACAGAGTTTCAAGTGACGATTTCAGGACTTTGAAGCCACCATAATGAGTGCATGAAGCCTTGGACGGAATATACAAGATGCCACTTCATAATTTTCGTCCAGAGGCTATTCTAGGTGCCGCGTCACCTTATTTTGGGCCAGGCCCATGTAATTTCGAAATACTTCAATATAGGCTGTTTTTAGAGTCCGTATGTGTGGGGAAACAAGAGTTAGGGTGGGTTTCGGACCCCTCCTCCAAGGGCCACGAAATTCCCCCCCTCTTCCTCCATATATACAGCCCCTAGGGCATCGTTTAGATTTTGGGGTTTTGTTTAGATTAAAAGTTCGCCATAGCTACAACTTCGCGTACTTCGTTTGTGTTCAACGACCAGACAAAGGCGTCACAGAACCCCACCTTGATCAATAAAGCTTTCCTCTTATATTCGCAATATTAAGATTGCAATCTTAGTTTCTTGCTTGTTCTTCGTTTGCCTGCAGGAAACAGACCTTCGTGGTTAGGTTGGTCGTGCTCCGGCATGGTCAATAACCTCTCGGAGTTGGTTTAGTGATTACTAAGGTGCGGCGTCCTCGCACGTTCGTAGTCGGATTGTCAAAGTCGACTTCCTCCAAAACGATAGCCACCATCTCATCGAAAGACGGGACACCTTTGCCTCTATCATGTCCACAAGTGCATTGTTTTTTGAATGAGAAATGATAACTTGGTGTAGTTGATTATCTTCTGCTCAAAATTTCTTATGTTATAATGTTGTATGATAATGTTGTAAGGGTACTAATTGGTCTCTTCTGCTGCTTATCAGAGATGGGGGGGAAACCACCACCGCAGACTCCGCTCTGCCACACCGCAGTACGAGTTGGATGCTTCCGAGTTCTTCGGTATCATACTTGGGACTTCAGTATCATTCATGAGGTAGGTATATAAAAGGAGAGATCTCCCCTTCACCCATCTCATTATGATAACTCTGTTGTTTGCTACATCACTCATTGTCCCAAACTGCAGAGGCTGCTTGACAATTTTATGAACATGCTGGGTGAAGATCCGCCAAATAATGTGAAGCTGCGACAGGACGGCAGCCGGTTTCGCAGGTTGTGGGACATGGAGTTGTTGATCAAGGAGGGCCACATGTACTTGTGTCGTGGCAAGGAGAAGTTCTACCGTTCCTACGACCTGCGGCTGGGGTACTTCCTTCTCTTCAGGTACGACGACGACGCCACCATGCTCATCGTGAAGGTGTTCAACGCGACTATGTGTCGCATGCGCTACGCTGACGACGATGATGCCGGTACGTTCTACCTCTTCTTATTCATGTACATTTGGCTTTGTCTCGCATCGATTGTTAACGGTCATTGTTGCATTTGGATAGGCAATGGGAGCAGCAGCAGCGAAACTGGCTACAGCCAAAGCAGCAGCGACACTAGCTACAGCCAAAGTAGCAGCGATTCTGGCTGCAGCAAAGACAACAAGGAGGATGATCTGGATTGGAGTGGGGAAGAAGAGGAGCAGAGTGGGCATCAGGCTGAGGATGACCTAGCGATGGTGGTGGCTGACCAAGGTCAAGAGATGGTTGACGGTGTCCTGGACTAGGGGGTACTCACCACGTCGTCTCCCGATCAGTTGGATTGGCCAAGGACCCCCATGGCCGTATACTCATGGGCCAGTTCGGACAACCCCTGCCGCATACAAGGAAGACTCCACAAAGACTTGGCGCCCAAGACAAGGACTCTCCTAAACCCTAGGCCTCCGGTGTCTTATATAAACCGAGGCCAGGCTATTCAATAGACAATCTCATATTCATTACTACGATCTCGTGGTAGATACATGTACTATGTACTACACCCATATGAAAACAATCAAAAGCAGCATGTAGGGTATTATCTCTTCAAGAGAGCCCGAAGCTGGGTAAAACCCTGTGTCCATGTTACCATCGCTCCAAGACGCCTAGCTTAGGACCCCTACTACGAGATCCGCTGGTTTTGACACCGACATTGGTGCTTTCATAGAGAGCCTTCTAGGCGATCGACATGGTTTGATGGGCAAGAATTTCATCGGCGGCTTGAATCAGGTGCTATACTTTCAGTTAGATCTATGCCGCATCATATATCTTTTTTACGAATTACTGTTGCTGGTTCGGACTATATTCGGTTCAAGGGTTTACCCGCAAGCGGTGGAAATTTTCTACAGCGCCGAGCGAACAACCTGATCCGAGGATTAGTTTTTGTTGTAGCCTTCTTTTCAGCAAGGCTCGATGCAGTCTCCACCGCGGACCCGTCGAAGCAAGCAACATGCACACGATCAGCTTCGCCTAAGATCAATCGGAAGGGCGAAGTGTATACAGGGCCCGAGGAATAAAAAATACAGGCGATGCTTCTCCTCGGCTGAATCATGATGGCAAGGACAATTACACCACGTGATGGCCTCTAAAGTCAAACATGGGAACCAGGGAGGCTTTTTTCCTTCTCTTTGTCTTTTAATATAGTATTTGCGTTGATGCTAATCCTCCATTACTTTTGAATGGAAAGTGCACGTACTACTAAATTGAGTACTAGTGTTCTAGAGCGGTACGCGAGATCGGTTCTTCTCTCGCCTAAAAAGCAGGATCAGAGGATGGCAGTCTTGTTCTGTGCATCTTCGGACGACTCGATCTCCACTCCATGCGTAGCGCCTTGGTGCGGCCCTGCGGCTGGTACACATCGGGCCAAAGGCCAAGGCCAAGGCCGTCAAGAGCCTTCTTTATTGTTTAATTATTACAGTGCGGAGCCGGGCTATACGGACTATACTTTGACCAATTGTCGCTTCAAGCACTTTCCATATATACTAATATTAATGCTACTTGTTAGCAATTTGGAGCATGGATTTTTGAACGCAGGTCGGCGAACACAACATGCACGAGATGACCTACTCTAGGTACTGTCACTTTGTTACAACGTCAACGCAGACACCTCATCATCATTGTTCGTGGTACTCTGACCTGCGCAACGTCCGCGCGCCGTCCAATCGTCATGCCGTCAAATCAACCTCTGCGTTTAGATTGGCCTT
The DNA here is from genome assembly GCF_002575655.3 of Aegilops tauschii subsp. strangulata. Lineage (NCBI taxonomy): Eukaryota > Viridiplantae > Streptophyta > Magnoliopsida > Poales > Poaceae > Aegilops > Aegilops tauschii. Next base: position 247,374,661 of record NC_053037.3, on the reverse strand, counting down.
TCTGTATACTTATCGACCCGAGGAAGTCTTGAGGCACTCCGGCAAGGATGTCCTAGTCTATAATCATCTCGTCCGCCATCAGTATGGATGTCGTCGGATAAATCACCAGGTGCAATTGTTCTAGTTATTCGCATTGTGCATATTAATAATAAAGAGTATTATCTGCTCGTCAACAATTGTTTAGTGCTGCGGGTTTTGCAAATATGGTATGTGGCTGTCGTTTCCGGGAAATCCAATATGCCATCAGTGTCATGCGCATCGTGCTCGTAATTCGGGCGACCCAGCGAATTTGGATTTTTTTCACCTCGTCGCACCGACGCCCTGTGTCGACATTGGCCTCGCGCCAGGCCACATCTTTTTTAGCAATTTATTTTGCATAAAGAATTTTGTAAAGAATTTTTATTTTATTATCATTATCTGTCTTGTGCTACTTCATGCATGCAGATAATCGACCTCGCCTCGGCCACGCCATAGGCGAGCCGACATCGTCGTCGTCGTCTCCGCCGACCAAGTTGTGTTGTTACCTCGATGCGTGTCCTTGTGCTGCACTGCCACTCTGCCTGGACGACCTCGGCGCTCAGGCCATACTTCACTTAAATGAATTAAGTAGAAGAATTTTTTAATTATTATTTTTTGTTATTACTTCTGTCTCGCACTATTTTATGCGTGTAGATAGAGGATTTGGGTCGGGCAGCGCTGTTATCACACTGTACCGACGTGGCACGTTGATGTCACCCTGACGATCTACCGCGTCAACTCGGCTGAACCGGGGGCTTCGGCACCGCTTTATTAATCCACTCCGAGGACTTCGGCCTCACACTGCTGGCCTGCTCCGTCGCCTCGGCCGGACTGGGGGTTTCGCCTCGCCACATCGACCGTGCTATGTCACCACTTCGGAGTGCCGAGATCTTCGCTCCGCCTCCTCGGGACCGGCTAGGGGGCTGGAACCTTGTCCCGCATCAAGCTCGGACCGCGTCATCAACACCGAGCACATTAACCAGCTAAGTCGCTTTCATGCTTAAAAACTTTCAGTTTTAAATTTTGTTCGGTTCGACCAAGCATTATACCTTTTTGGCAAAAAGTTGTTTGTGAAAAACTTCCTTGTCCAAACTTTGTTTGTGACACACAAATTCAAATACCCCGTTTACTTGGGAGCTTCCTTTATGAAGCCTTTCCTCTTGCAAATGATTATACTTGTACGGCTTCGTTCCTTGTTCGTGTATTAGGCCACAATATGCACCATGTTGACTTAAGCGATTTGCAAGCTGGGTTGCCTTGCTCCTGTGTTTACCCCTACGTTCCCGATTGTTCGGCTAGGGAGTAAAGGGAGCACCTCTGCGATTGTCACGATCGGTTCATCCGAGCTCGGACCTCAGACTGGGTGAAGCCGAAAGCTAGCGCTCTTATTGTTTTCAACGATGGTCGGCACACAACGGAACTCATGAGTACAAAAAATCTATTGCAAAAGTCTCATAAGTAACAATGAGCAACCAAAGAAAGGTATCGGTGGAGGTACTATTTTCTTCGAAGATGCTTCTTACACTTTGTCAGTAATATAGCATAAGTTCCCTGAGCGCGCTTTGTCTGTTACAGCCTTATGGCCTGATTGCCTGGTTATCAGAAACACCGTCAATATTCTCGACAGGTGGAGTACATAATACTTTTCGGCCCTTGGCCGAAGAGGGAGAAGCCGACGGTCGGTTAAGACGCGTTTAAAGTTCGGGTGAACACATATATGATATAAGTACTTCGGTACATACAATCATTATACATAAAATTCTTTTACCCAAGTCACTCGGGGGCTCTTAAATTTATGTGAGCTGTTTTATAATAAGTGTTCTTCTTCTTAGTCGTTGCAAAGTCTTTTTTCTATCACTCCTTTTTTCGACGCGAGTGTGGGTCAATAGCCGGGGAGCCTAATTTCTCTCTTAAAGCCGCTAAAGTTTGCTAAACTGGCCTAACGAGAAGTACTCCGCCTTCGGGATAGGAGGTTGAAGCCGTAGGATGACCCACTTGAAGTCTTGAGATAGGGTGTGTCATGTTAAAGCACGACAGAAGCACAATTTTTTTTCTAAGACCAATTTTCTTATTGGCACCGAACAATTGATCTAGTTCGGACGTCGAGTTTTTACTAACGTTTTTTGGTTTTCCAATCCTATGGCACTTTTCAATTATTTGTGTGTTTTCCGCATAAGTCTCGCAGTGCAATGCCGGACACCCTTAGAGATTCGGCAAAAATTCTCGGATATTGCTATATATGCATCAGTTTCGAATTGTGTCTTCGGTCAATAGTCGGATTGCCCGGCTCCTCTGCTTGCCTCCTACGTTCCGCTTTGTTCGGCTAGGTGTGCAAAGGGAGAACCACTGCGATTGTGCTTCCAGCTCGCATGGTTAAGCACCTCAGTGGAGAAAGCCGAAAACTGACTGCCACAATAAGCGTAAACTGGTCAGCGGTCCGATGACTGTATTAAATGACGGGCCGTTCATAACATTGGCCAAAGTGTTTACGGCGTGACCTCGGCTGTCGCCGAACACTAACCGGGGGGCTACTTGCTGGCCTCCCAACTTTAAGCTCCTATGACTAAGTGAAAGTTATAAAGCCCGCATATCTGATTGCCTCGTTTCCGCCAACACAACTACCTTCGGGCACCGAGACGTCAGCTAAGGGTTATTTTGTTATTACGTAAACACCCTGCATAGCATCTACAAGGGGGTATAAGCCGACGATGGGCCACTTTCAAATTATAAACGGTCGCAACGGAAGTAAAAATGTGGGTTCATTTAGACCATAGACTTTGGAAGCTTTCCCCGAACTAAATCCTCAGTATTTTCCTCCCACATTGATCGGAGCTGAGGTTTCATGATCATGCTTAGCATGACAACCCAAAGAAAGGAACCGATAGCGGGACTATTTTCTTTGGACGATGTTTCTTATGTTAAACAATAATATAACATGTCTCTCTGCGTACCTTTGTTTAATATAACCGTATGGCCGGATTGCCTTGTTTGCCGTAAATCTTTGCCCTCATAAAGGCTTTATAAAGTAGGACAAACACCCCTCGGCTGCTGGCCGAGGAGGTTAGCCGATGGTCGGTCAACAAAGTTTTGTACAATGCGGATCCGAGCATTAATGACATAAAGTAGTTGGATACATAGAGTCATTACATATAATTTATGATTTTACTATGGATATTGATCCTTAATTCGGCCTCCCGTGCCCGCATTAAGGCTCGGGGGCTACCGGGCTTCGGGCTTATTATTTACAAATATTAAAAGGGCACATCGATCCCCTGATCTGGTGTTGCCACCCGACCAGTGTCTTGGGGGCTACTACATTGACAATCCAATGCAGAAAATTTAAAATGAAATATAGTTTTCGAGGAGATTATTATCCTCAGGTTGGTCGGCCGCACCCAAACTGAGTCTCGAGGACTTTGCACACCGCGCTTCTATTCCTAAGTATGCTGCCGAGCTGGGAATTGATCCTCAGGCCGATTTTGCGAATCAACCTGAGTCTCAGGGGCTACTGGGATCAGCGGTATTATGTCATCCTTCAGGTGCATCTCAGGTTTTAGACTGACACACACCTTGAGGGCTACTGGTTATACATATTAATAGCAAATAAATTTGCACGCATCGGAAATAAAAGCCGCAAACAATCAGCCCATGACCGAGGTGCTGATCCACCTCGAAAGCATTTCGGATATAGCTCGGATGCAAGTGGTTGGCTCCACAGAGGGCATTTCCGGCATTAAGCTCGGCTAAACTCCTGCAACTTTTTTGAATCAAGGTGATCTATGACACCTCGGATACAGTCCGGCGTTGGAGCTCGTACATAGTCCGGCGTTAGAGCTCGGATACATTCCGGCGTTGGAGCTCGGAAGCGGTCCAGCGTTGGTGCTCAGCTGCAAAAGATACCTCGGAAGCAGTCCAGCGTTGGAGCTCGGATGCAAGAGGACACCGCCGCACGGGAACAACTTCAAACCCGAGATGTGGCATAAAATAACAAGGCATTGATAAAGGCTGAAGACTTCAAGGGCTCCTCGGATACCCGACGTGTAAACTCTTCGGATTCACTCCGGCGATCCTCAAGATCGAAAATGGGAAGATTAGTTGAACCAGTTTTCAAGACCGACGACCGAAGATAAAGAACAGTTCGGAAGAATCGAAGAGCGTCCCCAACTTGAAGACCGGTTCAGTGGGCTACTGACGGTGTCCTGGACTAGGGGGTACTCACAACGTCGTCTCCCGATCAGTTGGATTGGGCCAAGGACCCCCATGGCCGTATACTCATGGGCCAGTTCGGACAACCCCTGCTGCATACAAGGAAGACTCCACAAAGACTTGGCGCCCAAGACAAGGACTCTCCTAAACCCTAGTCCTCCGATGTCTTATATAAACCGAGGCCAGGCTAGTCAATAGACAATCTCATATTCATTACTACGATCTCGTGGTAGATACATGTACTCTGTACTACACCCATATGAAAACAATCAAAAGCAGCATGTATGGTATTATCTCTTCAAGAGAGCTCGAAGCAGGGTAAAACCCCGTGTCCATGTTACCATCGCTCCAAGACGCCTAGCTTAGGACCCCTACTACGAGATCCGCCGATTTTGACACCGACAATGGTGGTGGCTGACCATGGGCAAGAGTTGGTGGTGGCTGAGGATGACCTAGCGATGGTCGTGCCTGTCCTGCCTGAAGATGGCCTCGCGATGGTGGTGGTGCCTGACAATGACCTCGCGCTGGTGGTGGCGCCGGCGATCCCACAGCTGGGCGACATGACCACGCCAATTGTGGTAGAAGACTACATCCCACTGCCTCCACCGCCTCGCCGCTCTTGGCGCATCGGCTGAGGAAGGAGAAGGAGAAGAACAATGAGAACTGAACTATGTCAGGTATGTCAGATTGCCAAAATGATCTATATATACTTAGCTTTGTTTCCTCCGAAATGACATAAGTTAGCTCTAATATGCTTATAGTTACCTATGTTAGCTCTAGTATGCTTAGTTACATATGTTAGCTCTAATATGCTAAGTTATCTCTACTATGCTTAGTTTCCTATAGGTTAGCTCCAAAATTACTTATGTTAGCACAAAATGACCAAGTTTACATAATAAGCTTATAGTCTTCTTCTTCTTCTTCTTCTCCAAAATGACATAAGTTAGCTCTAATATGCTTAGTTCACTCAAAGATGGCATAATTAGCTAGGTTGGCTCCATTTTACCTAAGTTGGCTCTAATATGCTAAGTTATCTCTAATATGCTTAGTTTCCTATAGGTTAGCTCCAAAATTACTTATGTTAGCACAAAATGACCAAGTTTACATAATAAGCTTATAGTCTTCTTCTTCTTATTCTTCTTCTTCTTCTCCAAAATGACATAAGTTAGCTCTAATATACTTAGTTTCCTATAGGTTAGCTCCAAACTTACTTATGTTAGCACAAAATGACCAAGTTTACATAATAAGCTTATAGTCTTCTTCTTCTTCTTCTTCTCCAAAATGACATAAGTTAGCTCTAATATGCTTAGTTCACTCAAAGATGGCATAATTAGCTAGGTTGGCTCCATTTTACCTAAGTTGGCTCTAATATGCTAGGTTATCTCCAATATGCTTAGTTTCCTATAGGTTAGCTCCAAAATTACTTATGTTAGCACAAAATGACCAAGTTTACATAATAAGATTATAGTCTTCTTCTTATTCTTCTTCTTATTCTTCTTCTTCTCCAAAATGACGTAAGTTAGCTCTAAGTTAGCTCTAATATACTTAGTTTCCTATAGGTTAACTCCAAAATTACTTATGTTAGCACAAAATGACCAAGTTTACATAATAAGCTTATAGTCTTCTTCTTCTTATTATTATAGTATTCTTCTAGTATTCTTCTTCTTCTTCATTTTCTTCCAGGTTAGCTCCATTTTACTTAAGTATGCTTACTTCTTATAGTCTTCTTCTTCTTCATTTTCTTCATCTTCTTCTAGCATCTTGTTTATCATTTTGCAGATTTGATTTAATTCACGGAAGCTTGCATGGATGGAGTGCTTCTTTTCCATTTGTGCTTTTATTTTGTATCAATGAACTTGTATGGTTGGAACTTGTTATATATGGATGGATGGATAACGGTGTTGGATGAACAATGTGAAACTTTTGTAATATGTAAGGATGCATGGAACTATATATGTGTTGGTTATGTATGTATATATGATGAAACTTGTGTGTTGGATATGCTTGTTGTGTATATATGTATATCTGTGTATATCTGTGAATTGCTGTCAAATTGAGTGAATTAAATTAAAAACAGGGCTTTACAGGCTCTTTGCCGTCAGCTAGCTGACGGCAAACATGCCACGTGGCAGATACCTGTGATTCCTGGGACTGGCATGTTTGAGCACTTTGCCGTCTACCAGCGGACGGCAAAGACCTTAGCCTCTTTACCGTCTGCTGGCTGACGGCAAAGCACGCCGTTAACCCCTAACGGCTCTCACCCCTCCTCACTGCCGTCCACAATCGTTGAAGTCTGCTGGCCACCAACGGCGGACGGCACAATCCTTTGCCGTCCGTTTCCAGGAAGCGGACGGCAAAGAAGGCCTTTGCTGGCACGTGTTCAGACAGACGGTTTGTCGTCTGCTGGCGGACGACAAAGGAGTTTGCCGTCCGTGATCCATGCCTTTGCCGTCCGCCATGGCGGACGGCAAAGAAGTGGATTCCAGTAGTGTGTTACTAGATCAACAAATGTCAATCTTTCCAGTTTGACAAATGGCAACATACCCAATATGACAGATGCAAATCTTACCAAATTGTTTGTAAGTGGTTGCACACGGGTCATCCAGAAAAACTGTTTGTGTTGAAGAGATGCACAAATCCTACTCTCACTTTGCATACGGGTGTTCTTTCCAAAACGTTTGCGTTCAATACCCATTACAACATATAGCCATTAAAACCAAGACACATGGCATCACGTGAATGGTTAAATTTTAATTATGCACATAAATGCATTGAAAACTCAATTAATGCATAAAAATGTCCAAATGAACCCCGAAAAATCCCAAAAGTTGACACAACACTCCTGTTGTTCTATGTTGACACGAGAATTTTTTTAAACACAATTAGAGGCAATGGATATTGTTTCGTCCCCAAAGGAGGGACGTTCCCTACCGAAACCATCATGCTTTTTGTGAGAAGCTATGGTTTGTGAGAAGCATATACCCAAACCTGCCCCAAATGGGACAAACAATTTACCACGGCATGTTGATGCCGGTCCATGATAGCATGCCAAGTTTTATGAATTTTAGACAAGTTTTGGATTTACTAGAATTTAAAAACCAGGTATCTCAATGTTTGCAGCCGAGTGACGGTGGCAGGGTGTTTGACATTCATTCCCATTTCCTGCATGGGACCTAAGCATGCAGCCAAGGACACATATTTGAATTTTCAACAAATTTATATGCATTAGAGCATGTGCATGTAGTTCAAATTTGAATTATGCACATAAATGCATTGAAAAACTCAATTAATGCATAAAAATGTCCAAAGGAACCCCAAAAAATCCCAAAAATTGACACAACACTCCTGTTGTTCTATGTTGACACGAGAAAATTTTTGAAAGCAATAAGAGGCAATGGATATCGTTTCGTCCCCAAAGGTGGGACGTTCCCTAAAGAAACCATCAGGCTTGTTGTGAGAAGCTCTGGTTTGTGAGAAGCATATCCCGAAACCTGCCCCAAATGGGACAAAAATTTGACCACGACATGTTGATGTCGCTCCATGATAGCATGCCAAGTTTCATGAATTTCAGACGAGTTTTGCATTTACTAGAATTTAAAAACCATGTATCTCAATGTTTGCGGCCGAGTGACGGTAGCAGGGTGTTTGACATTCATTCCCATTTCTTGCATGGGACCTAAGCATGCAACCAAGGACACAAATTTGAATTTTCAACCAATTTATATGCATTAGAGCATGTGCCTGTAGTTCACATTTGAATTATGCACATGAATGCATAGAAAACTCAGTTAATGTATAAAAATGTCCAAGCAAACCCCCAAAAATATCCCAAAAATTGACACAACACCCCTGTTGTTCTAAGTTGACACTAGGAAAAAATGAAATCGATAAGAGGCAATGCATATCGTTTCATCTAGAAAGGTGAAACGTTCCCTACCGAAACCATCGGGCTTATTGTGAGATGCTCTGGTTTGTGAGAAGCATATCCCCAAACCTGCCCCAAATGGGACAAAAAATTTACCACGACATGTTGATGCCATTCCATGACAGCAAGCCAAGTTTCATGAATTTCAGACGAGCTTTGGATTTACTAGAATTTAAAAACCAGGTATATATCTCAATGTTTACGGCCGAGTGACGGTATGATAGAGGCAAAGGTGTCCCGTCTTTCGATGAGATGATGGATATCGCTTTGGTGGAAGTCGACTTTGACGATCCGACTACGAACGTGCGATGACGTCGCGCCTTAGCAATCGCTAAACCAACTCCGAGAGGTTATTGACCACGTCGGAGCACGATCAACCTGACCACGAGGGTCTGTTTCCTGCGAGCAAACGAAGAACAAGCAAGAAACTAAGATTGCAATCTGGATATTGCGAATATAAGATGAAAGCTTTATTGATCAAGGTGGGGTTCTGTGACGCCTTTGTCTGGTCGTTGAACACAAACGAAGTACGCGAAGTTGCAGCTATGGCGAACTTTTAATCTAAAAAAAACCCAAAGTCTAAACGACGCCCTAAGGGTTGTATATATGGAGGAAGAGGGGGGAATTTCGTGGACCTTGGGGAAGGGGTCCGAAACCAACCCTATCTCTTGTTTCCCCACACATACGGACTCTAAAAACAGCCTATACTCAAGTATTTCGAAATTACATGGGCCTGGTCCAATAATAAGGTGACGCGGCACCTAGAATAGCCTCTGGACGAAAGTTATGAAGTAGCATCTTGTATATTTCGTCCAAGGCTTCATGCACGCATTATGGTGGCTTCAACGTCCTGAAATCATCACTTGTAACTCCGTTCTTGTTCCCCATGCGCATGCCATCATCTCCATGCTTGTTCTTGCTCCAATGTTCATCCTTCTCAAAGCTAGGCCCTTCATTTGTAAGCAAAACAAATGTATCCAATTTAGGCAGCATCATATTCTCATGAACATTAGAATCATTACCAAGAAACGAAAGTACCTGGTAATTTAATTGGCGTGCGCGAGCTCTAGTAATTGGTCCAGTATGTATAGCAGTAGGGGCTGTGGGTGTAACAATGGTATTGATGTCCTCATCATCCTCCCCTTCTTGAAATGAAGTCGTCCTCGACGGAAGCTCATCTCCCTCACCCAAATAAGGCTTCAAATCTGCAATGTTAAAAGTGGGACTTACCCCAAAATCTGCAGGCAGCTCAAGTTTATATGCATTATCATTTATTTTCTCTAACACCTTAAAAGGACCATCAGCACGTGCCATTAGCTTTGATTTGCGCAAATCAGGAAATCTATCCTTACGCAAATGTAACCAAACAAGATCTCCAGGTGCAAACACAACAAGTTTTCTACCCTTATCTCCAGCAAGTTTATATTTAGCATTCATACGCTCAATGTTTTCTTTAGTTAACTCATGCATTTTTAAGATCAATTTAGCACGTTGTTTAGCATCAAAATTAACCTTCTCCGAAGATGGAAGAGGGAACAAATCAATAGGTGCACGAGGTAGGAAACCATACACAATTTCAAAAGGGCACATCTTAGTAGTAGAATGCAACGAACGATTATAAGCAAACTCAATATGAGGCAAGCATTCTTCCCACATTTTCTTATTATTCTTCAAAACAGCCCTAAGCATAGTAGACAATGTTCTATTGACTACTTCAGTTTGTCCATCAGTTTGGGGGTGACAAGTAGTACTAAAAAGCAGTTTAGTCCCCAACTTAGCCCATAAACATCTCCAAAAGTGGCTAAGAAATTTAATATCACGATCTGAAACAATAGTATTTGGCACACCATGCAAACAAATAATTTCACGGAAGAACAAATCAGCAACATTAACAGCATCATCGCTTTTATGACATGGTATAAAGTGTGCCATTTTTGAGAATCTATCCACGACAACAAATATGCAATCCCTCCCCTTCTTTGTTCGAGGTAAACCTAAAACAAAGTCCATAGATATATCCTCCCAAGGAACACTAGGTACAGGTAAAGGCATATATAAACCATGAGGATTGAGTCGTGACTTAGCTTTTTGACATGTAGTGCAGCGAGCAACAAAACGCTCAACATCCCGTCTCATCTTTGGCAAAAAGAAATGTGTAGCAAGTACGTCCTCCGTCTTCTTCACGCCAAAGTGTCCCATTAATCCTCCTCCATGCGCCTCCTGCAACAACAAAAGACGAAGAGAGCTAGCTGGAATGCATAGCTTGTTAGCACGGAACACAAATCCATCATTAACGACAAATTTGTTCCAGGTTCTTCCTTCTTTACAATTCTGCAAAACATCTTTAAAATCAGCATCATGCACATATTGATCTTTGATGGTCTCCAAACCAAATATTTTGAAGTCAAGTTGTGACAGCATAGTATAGCGACGAGACAATGCATCAGCAATAACATTTTCTTTACCCTTCTTGTGTTTAATGACATAAGGGAAAGTTTCAATGAATTCAACCCATTTAGCATGTCTACGATTCAGTTTAGCTTGACTTTTAATATGTTTCAAAGATTCATGATCAGAATGTATAACAAATTCTTTGGGCCATAAATAATGTTGCCATGTTTCTAAAGTCCGAACAAGAGCATATAGTTCTTTATCATAAGTAGAATAATTCAGACTAGGCCCACTCAATTTTTCAAAAAATTATGCAACAGGTTTACCATCTTGTAATAACACACCTCCTAATCCAATTCCACTAGCATCACATTCAAGCTCAAAAGTCTTATTAAAATCAGGAAGTTGGAGTAAAGGAGCATGTGTCAACTTATCTTCCAATACCTGAAGGCTTCTTCCTGTGCGGTACCCCAAACAAAAGGCACATCCTATAGAAACCAACGAGGCCAAGGAAACTCCTCACTTGTGTGACCGTTTTGGGCTGCAGCCAACTCTCAATAGCTTCAATCTTGGCTTTATCAACTTCAATTCCCTGTGGAGTAACAACATAGCCAAGAAAAGATACTCGGTCGGTGCAAAAGGTGCACTTCCCAAGGTTACCAAACAAACGTGCATCACGTAGAGCAATAAAAACAGCACGTAAATGTTCCAAATGTTCTTCCAAAGATTTGCTATAAATCAGTATATCATCAAAATAGACTACCACAAATCGTCCAATAAAAGCACGTAAAACTTCGTTCATTAGTCTCATGAAAGTACTAGGTGCATTTGTTAACCCAAAAGGCATGACTAACCACTCATATAAACCAAACTTAGTTTTAAATGTTGTTTTCCATTCATCTCCCAGTTTCATACGAATTTGATGGTATCCACTACGCGAATCAACTTTGGAAAATATTGTAGAGCCACTCAATTCATCAAGCATATCATCTAGCCTAGGAATAGGATGACGATAACGAATAGTAATGTTATTAATGCCTCTACAATCAACACACATACGCGATGTACCATCCTTTTTAGGCACAAGTATAATAGGAACAACACAAGGACTAAGAGATTCGCGTATATAACCTTTGTCGAGCAGCTCCTGTACTTGACGCATAATGTCCTTCGTCTCCTCTGGATTGGTACGGTATGGTGCACGGTTGGGTAGCGATGCACCGGGAATTAAGTCAATTTGATGCTCAATCCCTCGAATAGGTGGTAATCCCGGTGGCACGTCTTGTGGAAAGACGTCAGTGAACTCCTGCAAAATGTTAGTGACAGCAGGGGGCAAGATGAAGGCACGTCCTCGAATGAAAATGATGCCTCTTTGCACACAAAAGCATAGCAAACAGATTTGTTGAAATCTAGCTCATCAATATCAGATTTTGTGGCAACTAAACATGCACTTTTCAATTTAATTTCGGAAACAACACTAGATGGTTTATTATTAGGTTTCATTTGTTGCTCAAATTCTTTTGCCACAATCTGATTTTCACTCTTATTTTTCTCCTGTTTTGCTTTATTAGCTCTATTAATGTCATCTTTCAAAATGGAATCAGGAGTCATAGGAAGCAAAGTAATATTTTTATCCTTATGAACAAGAGTATACTGATTGTTTCTACCATGGTGTACAGAATTTTTATCAAATTGCCATGGTCTACCAAGTAATAAGGAACATGCTTGCATGGGTACCACATCACAATCAACATAATCAGCATATGTAGAGATACTAAAATGCACACGAACAGTACGTGTTACCTTAACCTTGCCGCTGTTGTTGAACCATTGGATGTAGTAAGGATGTGGATGTGGTCTTGTGGTGAGAGATAGTTTCTCCACCATCTCCATGCTAGCCAAGTTGTTACAGCTCCCTCCATCTATGATCACGCGAACAGAACGTTCCTTCACAACTCCCTTTGTATGGAACAAATTATGCCTCTGATTTTGCTCTGCTTGTGTGACCTGCACACTCAAAACACGTTGAGCAACTAAACATTCATACATGTCAGCGTCTTCAGGAGCCATGTATTATGTCTCATTTTCAGAATCATCTCCACCATGTTCTTCACGTGTAATAAGAGCCAAAGTCTCCTCATCATAGTCACTAGCGGACTCATGCCCACCATCCTCAGTAGCAATCATTACACGCTGAGATTTGCATTCTCGCGCATAATGTCCTCTTCCCTTACAACGACGACAAATAATATCACTTGTGTGCCCTGTTGATGCCATGGAAGAAGAAGAGCTCTGTGCAAGCCCGGCAGGTGCACTCTTGGCAGATAGTGGTGGTTGTGCCTGCTTTCTTGTATCACGGCTGGAGGTGGAACCTGATGGAGGTGCTGGTGCAGTGGAAGTAGAAGATGCACGCGGTGTCCATGATGAAGGTCGACCTGCAGAAAAGTTAGTTCGCGCCAATGCTTGTCGATCCTGCACTTCACGTTCAGCTTTACAAGCAAGATGGAATAAACGAGTGATATTAATATACTCCTTATACTCTAGAATGGTCTGAATCTCTCTATTTAAACCACCCATAAAACGTGCAAGAATATCTTGATTCTCCTCAACAATACCACATCTAATCATGCCAGTTTGTAATTCCTGATAATATTCTTCTACAGAATTTTTCCCTTGTCGTAAACGCTGCAGTTTTTGAAGCAATTCACGTTGATAATATGGTGGAACCTAACGAGTACGCATAGTAGTTTTCAAAGCAGCCCAAGTAGCTGGATTAGGATATAATCTACAATGTTCAGACCACCATACACATGCAAAACTAGTGGAAGCACAAACAGCAGCAGCAACCCGTCTCTCCTCGGGATATTGTAAACATGTAAAACGTTGTTCAGTTTCTAACTCCCAAGTAAGATATACATCAGGAATGTATCTACCCTCAAACGGTGGAATATTCAATTTCAGTTTAGGAACATGGTCATGATCTCGTACCTGAGGTAGTGGTGCGGGCCTACCGTTGCGAATATATACCTAAGGTTGACCTACTGGAGGTGGTGCTGGTGGCTGCACGTAGTTCTGATTTTGATCAACCTCATCCTCAGAATCGCCCGCATAATCGTCATCCTCCTCAGCCGCCGCAGTAGCAGGAGCCAAAGAAGCATCAACAGTAGGTACAGCGGCACCTGAATTTTGACCAGTCTCAATTGGAACGCGCTGTGCTCGTCCCACTTGATTTGGAAGGCGGTGTTGGAGATGTGGTTGTTGTTGTTGTAGAGGTGCGACAGGTGCAGCCGGTGGTGGTTGGGGAAGACGCTTGAGCAATTCATTAAACCTGTTATCCAGCTTTGTCTCAAACGACTTCTCCACGGCATCTATCTTCTCCATAGCCTCTTCAAATCTGTTTAGCACATCTCCCACCTGGCCACTCATCATTTGCTGAAATTTATCATGCAACCCCTTGTTCGTCATGTTCTCCCAATCAGTCTCATCGGCTTGTGATCCTGCCATGGTTAGCAGCAATAGAAACACAAAAGAAAATGATCCTACAGACTACTAGGAAGTGGTGGTGATGGTGGTGTGTCACAAATCCTTCAAGCGAATCTCAAATTCTTACCAGTTCTTACCCAGCAGCAGGTGGTGATCAGCAACCGTTGTAGTCAAAACTCTCAAAGCTTGGATAGAGCGATTACCAGGGAGAGTCAAACGCACGACGTAGATGTATGTGGAGCTGGGAAGGCTTATAATATGGTAGCAAAAAGGGTCAGCAATAATCAATTCAGATATGCAAAGTTGAATAAACGCTCAACGACGGTACTGTGCTGGTCCTAGGCTAGACCGTGCTAGAGACGCGAGCCTGGAACACTAACAAAATCACGGCGCTGCACGTAAACAAGGGAGGAGCACACTCTGAATATATTTTTTTTCACTTTTTTTCCTCTTTTTTTTGTTCCGCAACAAATTTTTTTCGAAAAAGTCTACAAATGGTCTAAAAACTGCCTAGCCAGAATTTTCCAGACTTAGTTTTTTTAAACTGGAACTATTTTTCTACTGCGGGTAACACAAAAGTTTGGGAGTCCTTCTCTGTCACGACTCAGAGTATGGCGTGATCTGGAAATCCAAAACAGAGTAACAAAATACTGGACTTGGACTAGGACTGGTGGCGGAGATGAATCTGGTGGAACTCGGACTGGTGGCGGAGATGAATCTGGTGGAACTCGGACGGGTGGCGGATATATGTTGCAGGTGTACTCGGATTGGCGTGATGGCGGCGGATATGTGGTGGCGTATATGGACTCGGATTGGCGGTGAATATGTGGTGGTGGTATATGGCAGCGGCGATGAAGTTGGTGCTGTGGTGGTATATGGCAGCAGCGATGATGATGAGCTGTGGTGATATATGGCAACAACGACGTGACAACCTATGAACAGAACTCGAAACTCTAAAGGACTAGACGCTAAGACCAGCAACTTGACACGACGATGCAACCACAAATTCAACAAAGCAAACACAGAAAAGATTATGCAAAGGCTCAGATTGGTTCGGATAGGATGAACTAACCCTAAATTTTTTGTTTGGCTTTTTCGTGGACTATAGGTATGAAGAACAAACTCGATCTAAACTACGAAAAACTGTAAAATCTCACCGAGCAACCTGGAAATCTGATACCACTTGATAGAGGCAAAGGTGTCCCGTCTTTCAATGAGATGATGGATATCGCTTTGGTGGAAGTCGACTTTGACGATCCGACTACGAACGTGCGATGACGTCGCGCCTTAGCAATCGCTAAACCAACTCCGAGAGGTTATTGACCACACCGGAGCACGATCAACCTGACCACGAGGGTCTGTTTCCTGCGAGCAAACGAAGAACAAGCAAGAAACTGAGATTGCAATCTGGATATTGCGAATATAAGATGAAAGCTTTATTGATCAAGGTGGGGTTCTGTGACGCCTTTGTCTGGTCGTTGAACACAAACGAAGTACGCGAAGTTGCAGCTATGGCGAACTTTTAATCTAAACAAAACCCAAACTCTAAACGACGCCCTAAGGGCTGTATATATGGAGGAAGAGGGGGAATTTCGTGGCCCTTGGGGAAGGGGTCCGAAACCAACCCTATCTCTTGTTTCCCCACACATACGGACTCTAAAAACAGCCTATACTCAAGTATTTCGAAATTACATGGGCCTGGCCCAATAATAAGGTGACGCAGCACCTAGAATAGCCTCTGGACGAAAGTTATGAAGTAGCATCTTGTATATTTCGTCCAAGGCTTCATGCACACATTATGGTGGCTTCAACGTCCTGAAATCATCACTTGTAACTCCGTTCTTGTTCCCCATGCGCATGCCATCATCTCCATGCTTGTTCTTGCTCCAATGTTCATCCTTCTCAAAGCTAGGCCCTTCATTTGTAAGCAAAACAAATGTATCCAATTTAGGCAGCATCATATTCTCATGAACATTAGAATCATTACCAAGAAACGAAAGTACCTGGTAATTTAATTGGCGTGCGCGAGCTCTAGTAATTGGTCCAGTATGTATAGCAGCAGGGGCTGTGGGTGTAACAATGGTATTGATGTCCTCATCACGGTGGCAGGGTGTTTGGCATTCATTCTCATTTCTTGCATGGAACCTAAGCCAACCAAGGACAAATTTGAATTTTCAACCAATTTATATGCATTAGAGCATGTGCATGTAGTTCAAATTTGAATTATGCACATGAATGCATAGAAAACTCAGTTAATGTATAAAAATGTCCAAGCGAAGCCCGAAAAATCCCAAAAATTGACATAGCACTCATATTGTTCTATGTTGACACTAGGAAAAAAAATTGAAATCGAGAAGACGCAACGGACATCGTTTCTCCCAAAAAGGTCAAACGTTCCCTACCGAAACCATCACACTTGTTGTGAGAAGCTCTGGTTTATGAGAAGCTTATACCCAAACCTGCCCCAAATGGGACAAAAAATTTACCACAGCATGTTGATGCCGCTCCATGATAGCATGCCATGTTTCCTGAATTCCGGACGACTTTTGACTTACCAGAATTACAAAAGGAAGCACTTCAACGTTTGCCGGAGAGCCACAGTGCCGCGGTGTTTGAAATTCATCCCCATTTCTTTAATGGGACGTAAGCATCAACCCATGGACACATATACCATTTTACAACCCATTTTGGTGCACCGGAGCATGTGCATGTGGTTTAATTTTGAATTGTGCACCTGAAATGCCTATAAAACCAAGTTACCGTATAAAAATGTCCAAACGAACCCTGAATAATTCCAAATTTTTTGACGACACACCTATAGTTGCATGTTCACTACAGATAGAAGTTCTAGCAATTCAAACACCATCCTTTGCAGTCGTGACCCCATTATGTAATTCAAATCAAGATGAAAAATCAAGTAGATACCACACAGTTCATTATCACCAACCGTGTGAGATGCAGTACAAAATATCCTGGAGCACCATTGGTGTATAGTACGCTTATGGCTTACGCAAGATGGTGCGACAGCTACAGTCCACAGCCCGCTCTGAATAAGGGACCGTGTCTGATGACACTTTGCGTGCTAGGCTTTTCGCTGAAGCGATTCCAAATTTTTGGCTTCCGCGGAAATATCTACCTCCCCACCCCCTCCCCAATACCAAAAGCCACATTTCCCCTGTTTCCGCCTTCCTTTCCAAGTTGAAACCTTCACTCCTTGCTTGCAGCGTTGCCTCCTCGCCGACGACCCTCCTTCACGCTGCTCGGCCTCGCCTATCCAGGAAGGTAATCCACACCTGAACCCCAACCTCCTCCTTCCACATCCCACATGCCCCGACCGCCAGCGCGAGTGCGACACCTTCCACCCAAATCACCGACCCCTCCACCAAATAAGCGCCACCCTAAGCCATGGTGCACATAGTATAGCCAGGATCTCAGGGAGCATTTGGCAGCGGAGAAGCAAATCACGACCGCACGCGCGGATGAGATCGCGATGGCTGCCAATTCGTGCCGACCCCCAGATCTTGGAGGAGCACCTTGCTGTCGAGGCCACCGTAGACGCCTCTCGCACCGACGTCGCGGCCCGGTTGGCTGCTTTAAATGACAGTTCGTGGTGTTTTCTCGAGGCCATTGTTGGTGCCTTCGATGAAGACTACGAGGTGGTTTCTCAGCGTGCACGTGCTTACCTCATCTCGAGAGCCAGCAGGTTGTGCCCAGAGCGGCTCAGGCAACTCACCACTACGATGGGGCACCCACGATGCGGAGGCCTCGCCCTCTTCCATGTCCAAGTAGCCAATCGTCATCGATATCTCCGACAATGAGTAGCTTGTCTTATTAGCTCACTATAAGGACCCATGTTCAGTTTGCTAGCTACTGCCTTTCCTTAACAAATTCTAGTGAATTGTGCTATCTACTTTTACCATGCAATCTTCTGCTCTAGTGTATATGTTCTATATGTCATGCAATGTGGTGTTCAGTTAACTGTTTGGTTCAATTATGCAAATGTGATGTTCAATTCTTTAGTGTGCAATTTTCCAAGTTGTCAAGCATGCTTGATTTGGTTAACTGTCTGATCTTCTATTAGGAGTATGTTATATTGTGCAATGTGGTGATCAGTTAGTGTTTGGTCCATTTGTTGTGGTGTTTAGTTAACTGTTTGGTTGTAGCGACCAGGCCTCAAACAGTCTGATCTCTATGCGTCAGTGTCATCCCTGGATCGGTAATGCTGACATGCACAGTACTTGAAGGATTTATAACAGAGTAGCAATCACACACTTATTACATCGAATGTCTTAAAAGAGAACTTATTACAATAAATATGGCTTAAGGCCATCTAATAACGATAACAGCGGAAGGCTTGGAAGATAAAGCGAGTCCATCAACTCCAATGGCATCACTGAGTGAAAGATCACGACCTAAGGCACCTTACTCGTCGTCTGAAAAGTCTGCAACATGAACGTTGCAGCCCGAAAACGGGTCAGCACATGAAATATGCTGGCAATGTAACACATAGAGAGTAATGAACTGAATAATGCTATCACTACATGCATATATGGCTGGTGGAAAGCTCTATGGTTACAGTTTTGCATAAAGCCAGTTTTTTCCTACAACAAAGGAATAAATTTTATTTAACTATCATGGTGGTTGTTAAACATTGAGAAGGTTCCTCCAACTCAATCCCAATTAAGCATCATCAATAACCCAACAAAATTATATTAAGTAACATGATGAGATTCACATGATAATCCAGGTACTAGATACTCAAAACGTCCATAATCGGGGACATGGCTAACCATGATTAGTTTATACACTCTGCAGAGGTTTGCGCACTTTTCCCCGCAAGACTCGATCGCCTCCGTTGGATTTCTCGCACTACATGATGTTTGAGAAACGGATGACCGAGACACAGTCTTTCAGAAACATTAACTCTTTACTCTAGGTAGACAGTACCAACCTACATCCCCTACATCTGTTAGTCTACCACTGAAAGAGGTCACACAACATACTCAACTATGCTAGAGCCCATAGTAGCTTGCGGCTGCACACGAAAGTTTCTAGCATGAATAATCTCATGATCCCTTTGAGCCTGGGTGGCAGTCCATAGGAGAATCACACGGTACCCCGGGATTTCCAAAAAATACAGGCAACACTGGGTTCCCCAGGTGCCTCAATCCACCCAGATGGGAATTTAAGTTGCCACCTTAAGTAAACCATTAATTAATCAATCTTACATGTGTCATGGATACACTCACCCAATCCACGTCTACTAGCATAGCATAGCAATATAAGCAAACGTAGAAGTAACTCCCAAGGGTTGATAATAAAACAGGTAATAGGTTCTACCTCATCTACTTACCAAAACCAACATATTAATCAGATCCTAATCATGCAATTGTTTGAGGATTGATCTAATGCAATAAAACTGGGTAGTAAAGAGGTACGATCAAAGTGTTACTTGCCTTGCTGATGATCCGTGAAACCTAGAGACTCGTAGTAGCAAGCGGCGCACTCCGGGTACTCTATCGCAAACAAACAAGCATACAATAAGCACTCATCTAATGCACAGGTAAAACTCAAATAAGAGATCTAACCAGAAAGTTCAACTTAAGAACTCCGGTTTGCAAAAAGAATCAAATCAAACGAAGCAACGAAAGTCAAACGGCGAAAGAAACAAGCTTCGATTACTAATCTGGACCTAAGTCAAATTTTACAGTAGCAAAAACTTGTTTGAGTTGGTTACACGGAAAGAGGGTTTCGAGATGAAACTCTAGGCGATTGAATCGCCTGATTGCGATAAACGAGCGAAAAGTTATACTAAAACGAAAATCTGATCAGAAATCGCGATCGGAAATAATCGCGGAAAATTTGAAAAAAAAGAAAAATGGACGAACAGGCTAACGATCGAACGTTCGCTGTCTGCGGTTAAACGGTGAAATTCATTTGTTAAAACGAACGAACGAACGGGCGTTCGCTAAATAAACTAAACCGAAAATAAACCGAACCGGATCAAAAAAAAGGATCTAGGGTTTCGAAAAAACCGATCGGTTTTCTCACGAAAACCGAGGCGGCGGCGGCTACCTCCGGCGGATCCGGCGAGACGGCGGCGGCGCCGATGCGGCTCCGGTGCGGCGGCGCGGGGCGGC
Organism: Aegilops tauschii subsp. strangulata; assembly: GCF_002575655.3. Taxonomy (NCBI): domain Eukaryota; kingdom Viridiplantae; phylum Streptophyta; class Magnoliopsida; order Poales; family Poaceae; genus Aegilops; species Aegilops tauschii. Next base: position 247,354,498 of record NC_053037.3, on the reverse strand, counting down.
GGGTGGCGGCGGCGGGCTGGCGCAGGCGGCGGCTAGGGTTTCGGTGGCGGTTGGCTGGTGGGCTTCGGGGCTCAGGTGGCGCGGCTTATAAAGCCTGGGCGAGGCGGTGTCCGGGTCGCCCTCGGCGGCCCGAGTCGGTTCTTTTTTTTAATAATTTCGCGCAGAAAAACAAATAAAAGAAATACTACACGGGCTCCAAAAATCCCGAAATAAATTTTCCCCGTCCTATAAAAATAAGCCGAACAAGATGAACATTTATTTGGGCCTAAAATGCAATTTTGGAAACGCGTATTTTTCCTAATTCAAATAAAATAGCGATAAAACTCCGAAATAAAATCTTATTTGATTTTATTATTAAATCCTCAATATTTCTTTATTTTGGGAAAGTCATTTTATTCCCTCTCTCATATTTTTATTATTGAAATATTTGAAGATAAAATAATTAAAATCAAATGATCCCTTTTCTAAATTTGAGAAAAACTCAAATAAGAAAATAACGAAATTCCCAACTCTCTCCGCGGGTCCTTGAGTTGCGTGAAATTTCTAGGATCAAACCAAAATGCAATAAAATATGATATGCAATGATGATCTAATGTATAACATTCCAAATTGAAAATTTGGGATGTTACAAACCTACCCCCCTTAAGATGAATCTCGCCCTCGAGATTCGGGTTGGCTAGGAAATAGGTGAGGGTGGTCCTTCAGTAGATCTTCTTCTCGCTCCCAGGTGGCTTCATCCTCGGTATGGTGGCTCCACTGAACTTTGCAAAAATTGATAACCTTGCTGCGGGTGACTCGGCTAGCAAATTCGAGAATCTTGACTAGTTTCTCCTCGTAGGTCAAATCACTATCCAACTGAATCGGTTCCAGTGGCACTGTATCTCTCAGCGGTATATCAGCCATCTCTGCGTGGCACTTCTTCAACTGGGCAACGTGGAACACATCATGAAATCCCGACAATCCTTCGGGCAACTCCAACTTGTAAGCAACTTCTCCCATACACTCCAAAACTTTGTATGGTCCCACAAATCGTGGTGCTAACTTTCCCTTAACTCCAAAACGCTTAACTCCTCGAAGTGGGGACACACGAAGATAGACTCTGTCTCTGACTTCATAAACTGTCTCCTTGCGTTTAGAATCTGCATAGCTCTTCTGCCTGGACTGGGCTACCTTGAGCCTATCTCGAATTAACTTCACCTTCTCTTCAGACTCTTTAATCAAATCTGGTCCAAACAACTGACGGTCTCCAACTTCATCCCACAACAACGGTGTCCTGCACCTCCTTCCGTACAGAGCTTCGAAAGGGGCCATCTTCAAACTAGATTGATAACTGTTGTTGTAAGAGAACTCTCATAAGGAAAATTGTCGTCCCAACTTGATCCATAATCTAACGCACAAGCTCTCAGCATGTCCTCCAGAACCTGAATTTCTCTCTCGGTCTGTCCATCTGTCTGTGGATGAAAGGTTGTACTGAACTCTAGCCTGGTGCCCAAAGTTTCGTGCAACTGATTCCAGAACTTTGAGGTAAATTGGGTTCCTCTATCTGATACAATGGTCCTCGGAACTCCATGCAGACATACGATCCTGGTCATGTATATCTTTGCCAACTTAGCACTTGTGTAAGTGGTCTTCACTGGGATGAAATGAGCTACCTTCGTCAAACGATCGACTACAACCCATATCGAGTCATAGCCTGAACGAGTCCTGGGCAATCCCGTGATAAAATACATGCCTAGCTTATCCCACTTCCATTCGGGTATCGGCAATGGTTGTAGCAATCCTCCTGGCTTCTGATGCTCTGCCTTCACTCTTTGACATACATCACAAACTACTACATACTCCGCAATATCCTTCTTCCGGTCCACCAGAAAGTGTCCTTCAGATCCACATACATCTTAGTATTTCCTGGGTGAATCGAATACGGTGAATCATAGGCCTCTTGCAGAATCAACTTCCTGATCTCCGGATCATTAGGCACATAAACGCGGTCCTCAAACCATAGGGTATCGTGCTCATCCTCACGAAATCCCTTAGCTTCTCCTTTGCTCATCTTCTCCTTTATCTCGGCAACCTCCTTGTGTGTCTTCTGAGCTTCTCTGATCTTATCCATCAAGGTAGACTGAATCTCCAATGCTGCTACATAACCTCTCGGAACTATCTCCAAACATAGCTCGTGAAGATCCTCGGCTAACTCCTTTGGTAACTCTCCGGTCAAGAGAGTGTTGACATGGCTCTTGCGGCTCAACGCATCGGCTACTACGTTAGCCTTTCCGGGGTGATAGTGCAATCTCATATCATAATCCTTAATGAGCTCCAACCATCTCCTTTGCCTGAGATTTAACTCCTTCTGTGTGAAGATGTACTTCAGACTCTTGTGATCCGTGTACACCTCACAATGGTTTCCGATGAGAAAATGTCTCCATGTCTTCAATGCATGCACTACGGCTGCTAACTCCAAATCATGTGTAGCATAATTCAACTCATGGGGCTTAAGCTTTCGTGAGCCATACGAAACAACTCTTCCCTCCTGCATCAGCACTGCTCCAAGTCCTCGACGAGAAGCGTCGCAATATACTTCATAATCCTTGCGCCGATCTGGCAGAATCAACACCGGTGATGTAACCAAACGTTTCTTCAACTCCTGGAAACTGGCCTCACATTCCTTAGTCCATTTGAATTTAGTGTCCTTCTTCAACAACTCCGTCATGGGTTTGGCAATCTTCGAGAAATTCTCAATGAAGCTTCGGTAGTATCCTGCGAGTCCAAGAAAACTCCGGATCTCTCCAACTGACGCGGGTGCCTCCCAATTTGTCACAGTGACAACCTTGGTGGGGTCTACTGCTATTCCTTCTCCGGGTATTACATGTCCGAGAAATCCAACTTCCTTCAACCAAAACTCACACTTGCTGAACTTGGCATATAGCTGATGTTCTCTGAGCTTCCCAAGTACTAAACGCAAATGCTCCTTATGCTCCTCTTCATTCTTCGAGTAGACCAAAATATCATCAATGAACACCACGACACACTTATCCAGAAACTCCATAAACACCTTGTTCATCATGTTCATGAAATAGGCAGGTGCGTTAGTCAGACCAAATGACATAACGGTATACTCATACGGCCCATACCTGGTGGTAAAAGCCATCTTACGTATATCCTGCTCTCGAATCTTCAGCTGGTGGTATCCTGATCGCAAATCGATCTTGAAAAATACCTTAGCTCCTTGCAATTGGTCAAACAAGTCATTGATCATCGGCAGTGGATACTTGTTCTTGATTGTCACTTCATTCAATCGTCGATAATCAACAACCATCCTCAATGACCCGTCCTTCTTCTCCACTAGAAGCACTGGTGATCCCCAAGGTGACGAACTTGGGCGAATATAGCCTTTATCCAGTAACTCCTTAATCTGCTTCTTAATTTCCTCCAAATCTTTTGCGGGCATCCTGTACGGTCCCTTAGATATTGGCCCTGTGCCTGGCAAAAGCTCAATCAAAAACTCAATGTCTCTATCCGGTGGCATGCCTGGCAACTCTTCTGGAAATACGTCAGGAAAATCCTTCACCACTGGTACTTCCTCCTGTACAACTCCTGATAAGGAATTTACTTGAGTCCTCTTCGGCACATGCCGGGATACAAACTTGATCCTTCTTCCTTCTGGGGTGGTAAGCAAAATCGACTTACTGGCGCATTCAATGTTCCCTCCATACTTCGATAACCAATCCATGCCTAATATCACATCCAGTCCTTGCGACTCCAATACTATTAGGTCTGAGGGAAACACGTAGTTACCAATCCTTAATGGTAACCGATCACACCACAGACTAGCCATATACTCAGCTCTTGGCGAGGTTACTAACATGGGTGACCTAAGGGCTTGGGTTGGCAGTTTATACTTATCCACAAATCCCCTTGATATGTATGAATGCGATGCACCAGTATCAAAAAGAATGATTGCAGTAAATGACTTAACCAAAAACTTACCTATTACTGCATCTGGCTGGGCTTCAACCTCCTCCACGCTAACGTGGTTCACCTGTCCCTTGTTGAAAGGGTTAGGCTTCTTCCCAGAGCCTCCATTGCCATTTCCGTTCTTCGCTTCAGGACATTCAGTGGCATAATGTCCAGTCTTCTGGCATTTGAAACAGGTAATGTGGCTTAGATCCCTCTTGGCTGGTGTTGATGGTTTGGTACGGTTCTGTCCGTTGTTTCCTCCATTTCCATTACCATTCTTGGGGCCACTATGGTTGTGCGAACTCCCTCCTCCATGGGTATGCTGAAAAGGTCCTCCTGAGTTTGGGGTAAAACGAGGCTTCTGCTGAGCTCCAGAATTGTACTTCCCTTGTCCATACTTCCTCTTACGGCTGTCAATCTGCTGCTGCTTCCCTTCAATCATAAGAGCTCTATCTACCAACTCCTGGTAGTTGTTGAAGGTTGCCACCATCAACTGCATGCTCAGCTCATCATTCAGTCCTTCCAAAAACTTCTCCTACTTAGCTGCATCCGTAGCAACGTCATCTGGGGCATAACGTGCTAGCTTACTAAAGTCATCCACATACTGGCCAACAGTACGTCCTCCTTGGCGCAAGTTGCGAAACTCACGCTTCTTCATGGCCATAGCTCCTGCTGAAACATGGGCAGTACGGAAAGCCTGCTGAAACTGGTCACATGTGACAGTGTTGATAGGATAAGTGGTTGTGAAATTCTCCCACCATGATGATGCGGGTCCATCAAGCTGATGTGCGGCAAAACACACCTTCTCCGCATTTGTGCATCCTGCAGTGGTCAACTCCCTTCCCATCTTGCGGAGCCAATCATCTACAACTATCGGCTCGGTGCTACTGGAGAACACCGGCGGATTCAGCCTCAAGAAACGGGCTAAGTGATCAACAGGTGGTGGTGGTGGTGGGTTGTTGTTGTTGTTCCCCTGATTCTGGACTAGCATCTGCATCAATGCATTCTGCTGCTGGATCAACTGAGTGAGCTCCAGTGGGAAAGCAAATCCATTGTCACGTCTCGGAGGCATCTGAGGGTTTAGAAAACATGAGAATATAGAATAGAATGAGGTCTATAGAGAAAAACACTACCCATATGCACAGGAGACAAACACAATCAATATCACTTCAATCAATTCAAACAAGGGCATACAACGGTCTAACTATCGTTACAAAAGTGCTCGGACTACACTATATACATGGGGGAATACTACTACTGTTATGGTGGTCGACTAGAAAAATTGATCGATCGAAGACTCCATGATATCTGCTCCAGCTTCATCAACAAAGTCATCATCGCTATCGTCGGGGTCCGAGTCGGTGTCGTTGATGATGATGTAGTTCTCCGGGCAAATGCAATCTCCGTCTTCTCCTCCAGTCGCGGGAAATCCCATGAATACTTTTAGCTTCTTCTTCAGATCATCATTCTTCTCTACGAGTGTCTTTATTTCCTCCTCATAACCATCGCGTGTAGACTTGAGTTCTTCCTCCAGTTTCGTGATTTGGTCATAGCCTTCTTCAGATCTATCATGCCGGCGCACATCTGGTTCTCCTGGCGACGAATGTGTTGGTTTAGCTCCTGGATGATTGCTGCAATTGATCTATCCTTCCTGGTGCTGATCATCTCCCATTGCTCATCTCGGCGCCCACAAATCTGGTAGATAGTATCCTTGAGATCCTTGTGGTACACTTCTCCAATGCGTCTCATGGTAATGTGGGCTGCCATGCTCTTTCCTAGACTCCAGGTTGGTGCATCAAAGGAAAACTCTATGGGCTCAGTGACGGGCATGAACGTCCTTCCTGGAACTTGAACTTGAATCATCCAACACTCCTCTTCGGGTAAAGTGGCGATGTAGGTCCCGGTGAAGCTTGGTACTCCGATGTTCAGATATCTAGTGACTTCCTTCAAGTGGCGTCCGAAGGGTGTATCTTCATCCGGTTGCGTGAACTTGTTTCTTGCATCTGCCATCCTAAAAGAGTAGAAAAGGGGAGGAGTCAGAAATGAGAAGAGAGTAGTGATCTAGGGTTTGAGCTTGGTGGTCATGTCCTACAGTCAGCGTGTGCTCTGATACCATCTTGTAGCGACCAGACCTCAAACAGTCTGATCTCTGTGCATCAGTGTCATCCCTGGATCGGTAATGCTGACACGCACAGTACTTGAAGGATTTATAACAGAGTAGCAATCACACACTTATTACATCGAATGTCTCAAAAGAGAACTTATTACAATAAATATGGCTTAAGGCCATCTAATAACGATAACAGCGGAAGGCTTGGAAGATAAAGCGGGTCCATCAACTCCAACGACATCACTGAGTGAAAGATCACGACCTAAGGCACCTTACTCGTCGTCTGAAAAGTCTGCAACATGAACGTTGCAGCCCGAAAACGGGTCAGCACATGGAATATGCTGGCAATGTAACACATAGAGAGTAATGAACAGAATAATGCTATCACTACATGCATATATGGCTAGTGGAAAGCTCTATGGTTACAGTTTTGCATAAAGCCAGTTTTTCCCTACAACAAAGGAATAAATTTTATTTAACTATCATGGTGGTTGTTAAACATTGAGAAGGTTCCTCCAACTCAATCCCAATTAAGCATCATCAATAACCCAACAAAATTATATTAAGTAACATGATGAGATTCACATGATAATCCTCTAAAAATAAGCCGGACAAGATGAACATTTATTTGGGCCTAAAATGCAATTTTGAAAAACGCGTATTTTTCCTAATTCAAATAAAATAGCGATAAAACTCCGAAATAAAATCTTATTTGATTTTATTATTAAATCCTCAATATTTCTTTATTTTGGGAAAGTCATTTTATTCCCTCTTTCGTATTTTTATTATTGAATTATTTGAAGATAAAATAATTAAAATCAAATGATCCCTTTTCTAAATTTGAGAAAAACTCAAATAAGAAAATAACGAAATTCCGAACTCTCTCCGCTGGTCCTTGAGTTACGCGAAATTTCTAGGATCAAACCAAAATGCAATAAAATATGATATGCAATGATGATCTAATGCATAACATTCCAAATTAAAAATTTGGGATGTTACATTGGTTCCATTTTGCAATGTGATGTTCAATTGTTGTGTGTGCATTCTATTATTGTATACCATGTGAGAAATAAATTGAATTTGGCTGTACTAAATACATGAGAAACAAATAAAATTGCTATATTTCCAAGTTTTTAAGCATGCTTGGTTTGGTTGACTGTCTGATCTTCTATTAGGAGTATGTTATATTGTGCAATGTGTTGCTCCGTTAACATTTGGTTCATTTGTTGTGGTGTTTAGTTAACTGCTTGGTTCAATTCTGCAATGCGATGTTCAATTTGTCGGATATCGGGTTCCGGGAAAACCCTTAAGGTTCGAACTCTGGGGTGCGCACGAAGATTTCCCCCTACCGAAACACGCCCTTAGCCTCGCCGCGATCTCTAAGCTAACTCAACGAACTCACAACACAAGAGACACAAGATTTATACAGGTTCGGTCCACCGTTGTGGTGTAATACCCTACTCCTGTGTGTGGTGTGGTAGATTGCCTCTTGGGCTGATGATGAACAGTACAAGGGAAGAACAGCCTCACGAGGAGAGGTGTTCTTGTGCTTGGTGGGTTGCTCGGGGAGGAAGTGATCCGTCCCTTCTATGGTGGTGGCTAGCCCTATTTATAGAGGCCCTGGTCCTCTTCCCAAATATTGAGCAGGAAGGGATCCAACAACGGCCATTTTGAAAGGGGACAGCTAGTACAAGCTATCCTGACTAAAGGTGGTCTTCGCCTGTCAAAGGCTTTGGTGATGACGCCGTCTTGGGCTCCATGATGACCTTCGTCTTGCCGTCCTACTGGTCTTGGTCTTGTTGCACCGATATGGAAACCTTTGCCTGATGCCTCAGTACTCCACGCCTGCGCTTGCCCCCTTAGCACTAAAGAGGAAACGAGGACACTGCGCGGGCTGGCGCCCGCCTGGCCTTGGTCGTCATGGCTTGCGTCACGGGAACCTCGCGAGGTACCCTTTGCCTTGATCTCTCCGCCTCCCTCACGAGCCTGCCTAGTGAGGCCGCTCCTGAGGAGGCCTTGTGTCGTCCGCCCCATGAGTCTTGGCCCCTCGTGAGGGTCTTGAGCGTTGGTTGATGAAGACGGGCCGCATTGGGCCACTGGTGGAGCCACGCCGTGGGCCGCAGGCAGGCATGTCTGGGGACCCCCATTCCCAGAACGCCAACAGTAGCCCCCGGGCCCAAGGCCCGCTTGGACTTGGCTTAGCGGCAAAGCCAAAGGGCAAGTGCGGAGCGCCGCGGGCCCCAACAGTCTGCGGCCTTGGTTGACGCGTGGCGACTGATTGGACGTGGGCGTCTCTGCTTCCGCACGCTGCCTCGGCAACTACCGATTTGACGAGTCCCTGCTGCATGCAAAAAGGGGCATCATTACCTGCGATCGTGGAGGTTGACGGTTGGCCTCCCTTGGGCTATAAATGTGGAGGGGCGAAAGCCCCCGTCACCCATCTCTCCCCATTCTGCTCGCTTCTCCTTCCTTGCTCTATTGCTTGTAGTGTCACTCATGGCGCCCGCGAAGTGGTTTTCGGCCGCGGAGAAGGGGAAGGCTTGCCAGGAAGGGCCTGGCTCCTCTCCGCCCAAGCGCGGACGCGGTCGCCCTCACAAGCACTCCGCGGCCCCTGCCGTGGCTTCCCGCGGTCGCGGCAGTGGCCCTTCACGTGGTGGTGGTCGCCCATGTCGAGGCAGCCCGGTTGGTGAGGGAAGGCGTGTTGTGGCTGCGCGGCCTCCCCGGCCACGCTTCCACTCGGCGGAGGTGCTGCCGGAGTTAGTCGTGTGGTCGGAAAACCCGGCCGGCAACTGGCTTCAGCTCCCGCGCTTCTTCGCCAGTGAGTTGCCGGCCGCTGGTCCAGGCGGGCTCTGGTTGTAGGCGGATGGCTGCTGCAGCAAGGCCTCCTGGGTCGCGGTGGAGGTCTCCATCGCCGGCAACGCAGCCTTGGCCCGAGGCTGGCAGACGTTTGCCCGCGCGCGTGGCCTGGGCAGGCCATGCACCCTCCACTTTAGGTATGACAGCGACGCAACCCTCTTCATGAGGCTGTTCGGAGGGGACGGTCGTCGCGTTGGGTGCTGCCCCGAAGACAGCGATGGCGACGAGGTGCTCGGACTTGGCGACGGTCGGGACGAGGGTGAAGGCGAACCCGCTCCTGGCGTCGATCGCAGCTCGTCAAGCTACAGCGGTTCCTCCTCCGGCGACAGCTCCTCCAGCGGTGGCTACGATCAACCGCCGCGCCGCCATGTCCGCCTCGAGGGCGACAGCAGGGTGTCCCATCGCAATGCTTCGGTGAAGCGCGAGGCGGGGTCTGGCTGAGCTAAGGAGGTCACTGTAGATCCCTCCTCGCGAACTACTGCAAGGCGCGCGCTGCTTTTGTTTTGTTTTCCTTCCTTCCTGCATTGAGAGAGACAAGTATGGGGCCCCGTGGGGACGTGCAACAAACTATGGTTTCCTAATTATCATGTTGCGTTTATTGTTCCTGTGCTATGTCATGGCGTTGTTGTTGTACGTTGGCGTGTAGGAACAACTTAGCTCAACACATTTGAAGTAGTTTCTGCCTCGCGAGGTGCCTGCTTCAGGCCTCGCTGGGCGCCTTAAGAGCTGCAAAAACTTGTTGAGAGGCTACCGTTTTCCGAACCCTGGTCGCGAGGGCTGCTGGCCATGGCCCGGCCCTTCGTGTCGCGGTACCCGAGGAGCACTGACTGAGAGGGATGCTCCCGCTGTGAACTCGAACGAGAATGCCTCGCGACAATCAGAAGAAAAAGGGCTCACGAGGGGACCCGCGCAGCCCCCTCGCAAGGCTTGCGAGAAAGAGCGAGCCAAACAAAGAGCTGAAGACGGAAAGCAGAGGCAGAAAGCGATGGAACAGAACTGGCAAAGAACACCAAAAGCAGCTTTAATCAAGGTTCAAACAAGGAAGAAGGAGCCAACTGCAGAAAGCAAATGAAAAGCCGCGTCCGGCACCTAGTCTAGTCTTCGACGTCTTCTCACCAGCGCGGAGCTAAGTGCTGCCACTGGGCATGGGAGGGAGCCCCCGAGGCCCAAGGGCGGCACTCCTGAGACTCCGGGGCGTGTATAGCCCCACTCATTATTACGTGAGAGTGTCACGGGCGGCGAGCTTCACAAGCACTGGGCCTTGTTCACAGGCACCGGGCCTTTCTTCGGGCGGCGAGCTTCACAGGCACTGGGCCTTCTTCACAGGCACCGGGCCTTTCTTCGGGCGGCGAGCTTCACAGGCACCGGGCCTTTCATCAGGCGTAGAACTTCCGGAGGCTCTGGATGTTCCAGGCGTTCGGGATGGACACCCCATCCTGAGTCTCCAGGTGCGCGGCGCCAGGCCTGGAGACATGGACGACCTTGAACGGGCCCTCCCACATGGGTGAAATTTTGTGCAGCCCTTCCCTGGAGAGCACCCGCCTTAGTACGAGGTCACCTACCTCGAGCGTCCTGGGGCGGATGCTGCGACAATGGTACCGCCGCAGCGCTTGCTGGTACCTTGTCGCCCGTAGCGTGGCTTCGCAGCGGCGTTCCTCCCCCAGCACGAGGTCCATCCCCCGCGTGGCGTCCTTCTGCGCCTCATCAAACGCCAGGACCTGCGCGGAGCGACGCTTGATCTCGTGAGGGAGAACCGCTTCTGCTCCGTAGACGAGGAAGAACGGGGTCTCGCCCGTTGGCTTGGTGCCGGTAGTGCGGATGGACCACGACATGGACTGGAGCTCGTCGTGCCAGCCCCTGCTGCAGCCCTCCAGCTTCTTCTTGAAGGTCCTAGTCTTGAGGCCCCTCAGGACCTCCGCGTTGGCGCGTTTGGCCTGGCCGTTGCTCCGGGGGTGCGCCACCGAAGCATAGCAGATCTGCGTTCCAAGGTTAGCACAACACGTTTTGAAGAGATTGCTGGGGAACTGCAAACCGTTGTCGGTGATGATGCGGTTAGGGACCCCAAACCGGTTCACGAGGCCCTTGATGAACTTGACCGCGGACCCGGCTGGGATGGTGCGGACGGCTTCCACCTCCGCCCACTTGGTGAACTTGTCGATGGCGACGTAGAGGTAGCGGTAGGCCCCAGGTGCTCGGGGGAATGGGCCCAAGATATCCAGCCCCCAGACCGCGAACGGCCACGAGAGTGGGATGGTCTGCACACCCTGCGCTGGCTGAGGGATCTGCTTGGTGTGGAATTGGCAGGCCTCGCAGGACTTCACCAGCTCGGTCGCGTCGTTGAGTGTCGTAGGCCAGTAGAACCCGTTGTGGAACGCCTTGCCGACGAGGGTCCGTGACGACGAGTGGTGTCCGCAATCTCCGCCGTGTATGTCGGCCAGCAGCTCCTTCCCCTGTTCCCTGGAGATGCAACGCAGGGAAACGTCATTCGGCCACCTCCGGTATAACTCACCGTCCTGGATGCAGTAGGCCGTGGCCTGCCGGGCCACACGTTCCGCGTCCTCCTCTTTCTCCGGCAGCATTCCTTGCGTCAGGTATTCTTTGAATTCCTTGGTCCAGCATCCCTCCTGAGGCTCCAGCGCCAAGAGTAGGCGCACTCCCGAGGTCGGGCCACAGGCCGGGCTCCTGTGGCAGGTGGCTGAGGGAGCTCTTCCCGAGGCTGTGCCGTTCTTGAAAGTGATGGTGCCGCCGACGGCTTGAAGAGTCGTTCCTCGAAAACGCTAGGCTCCTGAGGCAGCCGTCTGGACGCCCTCTTGGCGATGTCATCAGCCTCTTCGTTGGTGTCGCGGGGCACATGCTGCAACTCCAGCCCCCAGAACTGCTTCTCCATCTTGTGTACTTCCGCAAGATACGCTTCCATGTGCTCGTCCTTTGGCTCATACACCTTGTTGGAGAAGTTGACGAGGAGTTGTGAATCGCCCTTGATGACGAGGCGCTTCACTCCCAGCGCTGCTGCAGCTTTCAGGCCTGCTATGAGGCCCTCATATTCCGCTATGTTGTTGGAGACCTTCTCGCCCTGCTAGAAACAGAGCTGTACGGCGTAGTAGAGCTTGTCCAGAGTGGGGGATATAAGTACTGCGCTAGCCCCCGTGCCCTGCCGCAAGAATGCACCATCGAAGTACATGACCCAGCCATCTGGTGCCTCACTTCCTGGGGAGAGAGAGCGGTCCTCGCCCAGCTTGAGCCCTGACGTGTCCGTCCATTCAGCCACGAAATCAGCAACGACAGCCCCCTTGATGACCCTAGTTGTGCTGGACTCCAACTTAAACGCCTGCAGCTCGATGTTCCACTCGGCGACTCTCCCAGTGGAGTTGGGGCTCCTGAGTACCCTTTCCAATGGGTAGGCCGAGACGACCTTGATGGGGTGACCTTGAAAGTAGTGCCGCAGCTTGCGCGAGGCCACCAAGAGCGCGAGTAAGAGCTTCTGAGGCATGGGGTACCGTGACCTTGCATCTCGCAGCATCGTGCTGACGAAGTAGACCAGGTGGTTGACGAGGGTAGGTGCGCTGGCGGGGCCCGCATCTTCCGGAGGTTGAGGCGCCTCCTGAGACAATGAAGTCCCTAGCGCCTGGTTGCTTGGTGCGGTCTCTTCAGCCCCGGGGGCATCTTCCTGCTGAGCTTGGTCCCCTGTCACCGTTGTCGTGGTCCTCGCGAGGCCTTCCTGATCTTGTGTCGCCCCGGCTAAGGCTGTAGCTGTGCAGGACGAGGCCTTAGCTTGGCGCTCCTCCCGAACCGCCACCAGGGCTGCATTGGCGGATAGGGAGTGGCAGCAAGGTAGATCACCAGGCGCTCAAGAGGGTGTGGCGCCACCATCACAGGAGGGCAGGTCAGGTATCTCTTGAGGTCTTGAAACGCTTGGTCAGCCTCCTGTGTCCACTCAAATGGGCCCTTTTTCTTCATCAGCTTGAAGAATGCTAGGGCACGCTCCCCCAGCTTGGAGATGAAGCGTACTAATGCAGTCACGTGACCCGTGAGCTTCTGCATTTCTCTGAGGGTCTGTGGTGGACTCATGTCTTCGATTGCTTTGACCTTCTCCGGGTTGGCCTCGATCCCCCTGTGGGACACGAGGAAGCCCAGCAGCTTGCCTGAATGGACACCGAACACGCACTTCTCCGGGTTGAGTCGTAGGTCTACCTGGCGAAGGCTCGCGAAGATCTCCTCTAAGTCCTGGATTAAGGTCCTTGCCTCCCGAGACTTCACCACAATGTCGTCGACGTAAGCCTCGGCGTTCTTCCCGAGCTGCCGGCCCAAGGCGATGTGCATCAGCCGTTGGAAGGTCGCGCCCACGTTGTGCAACCCGAACGGCATGCAAGTGTAGCAGTATACCCCGCACGGGGTTAGGAAGGCTGTCTTCTCTACGTCTTCCACAGCCATGTTGATCTGGTGATAACCCAAAAAACGCATCCAGGAAACAAAGCAGGTTGCACTCGGCGGTGGAGTCGATGATCTGGTCGATGCGGGGAAGCGGGAACAGATCTTGGGGGCAGGCCTTGTTGAGGTTGGTGAAGTCGACGCACATGCGCTCCTTCCCCCCTTTTTTGGCACGACAACGGGGTTTGCCAGCCATTCGGGGTAGCGAACCTCGCGAATAACACCTGCTGCCTCCAGCTTGCGGGTTTCTTGGATGATGAAGGCCTGCTTCTCCGTGGACTGCCGCCTCGCCTTCTGTTTCACAGGGCACACATTGGGGCACACATTCAGGTGATGCTCAATCACCTCCCTTGGGACCCCCAGTAGCTGCTTGGGTTCCCATGCGAACACCTCCTTGTTCGCACGCAAGAACTTAACCAGCGCCTTCTCTTGGTTGGGGTCAAGGTCGGCACCTATGGTGAAGGTGGCTCCTGAGGACCCGTCTTCCTCAACTGGCAGCTGCTTGGTCTCCACCTTATCCTGAGTGAACAGTTGCTTCTTTTTGGTTGGTGCGGCTTCCTTGGCCTTGGAGGCGTCCGTGTCGGCGGGCTGCGCCATTGCGGTGGCCTTGAGGGCCAGCTTGAGCGCTAGCAGAGCCTCCTTGGTATCCCTAGCTACGGTGAGGACGCCGCCGCTCCCAGGCATCTTCATGAGATTGTAGGCCGGATGGGTTGATCTGCCCCAGGGAACTGGAGGACCCGCCCCCGATGCCCGAGAAGGGCCTGCTGGGTCGGAGCCGCTCCAGCGGTACGTGGAGGAGGCTGAAGCCTCCACCGAGAGCACGTTGAGGCCGGCGCCGCCGTCGATGAGGGTCTTGGTGATGGCCACCTGGCAGATGGTGGGCGTGCAGAGCATCGGGAGCGCACCCGAGCAGGTGGTGTTGACGGGGTGATCTTTCGAGTTGAAGGTCAGGTCGGCCTTGTGCGCCACCCAACCCGGGGGAGCTCCTTGCCGCGCGAGGACGGCGCTGATCTGGCAAAGGAACGGCTTGGTGTGGCGGTTTGAGGGTGGCGCCTGCGAGCCACCCAGGAGAGTTGCGACGACCGGGGGCGCCGGCGCCACGTAGTGGGCGAGGAAGAGGTCGCGCAGTTCCTCCCAGGAGGCCACAGAAGACGTCGGCAGGTTGAGCAGCCAAGCGCGCGGGACGCCAGTGAGGGCGATGGGAAGCCAGTTAGCCATGACCTTGTCATCGCCCCCGGCTTTGAGGACAGCCTCCTCGTACGCCAGCAGGAAAACCAGCGGGTCCGCCACGCCGACGTAGCGCAGCGGCATCTCTGGCTTGAACTTGTGCGGCCACTGCACCTGCCGTAAGGCGGGGGCCAAGGCTCGGAGCCCCCTGGCCCCAGCGCTGGCATCGGCCGCCGGAGCCGGAAGCACGATGTCCGCCATGAGGGCGAAGCGCGGTGTTGGCGAAGAGCGGGTCGACGGAAGGAGAAGCTCCGGTGCACCCCTACCTAGCGCGCCAAATGTCGGATATCAGGTTCCGGCAAAACCCTTAAGGTTCAAACTCTGGAGTGCGCACGAAGATTTCCCCCTACCGAAACATGCCCTCAGCCTCGCCGCGATCTCTAAGCTAACTCAACAAACTCACAACACAAGAGACACAAGATTTATACAGGTTCGGGCCACTGTTGTGGTGTAATACCCTACTCCTGTGTGTGGTGTGGTGGATTGCCTCTTGGGCTGATGATGAACAGTACAAGGGAAGAACAACCTCGCGAGGAGAGGTGTTCTTGTGCTTGGTGGGTTGCTCGGGGAGGAAGTGATCCGTCCCTTCTATGGTGGTGGCTAGCCCTATTTATAGAGGCCCTGGTCCTCTTCCCAAATATTGAGCGGGAAGGGATCCAACAACAGCCATTTTGAAAGGGGACAGCTAGTACAAGCTACTGACTAAAGGTGGTCTTCGCCTGTCAAAGGCTCTGGTGATGACGCCGTCTTGGGCTCCACGATGACCTCCGTCCTGTCGTCCTGCTGGTCTTGGTCTTGTTGCACCGATATGGAAACCTTTGCCTGATGCCTCGGTACTCCACGCCTGCGCTTGCCCCGTTAGCACTAAAGAGGAAACGAGGACACTACGCGGGCTGGCGCCCGCCTAGTGCCCGCCTGGCCTTGGTCGTCATGGCTTGCGTCACGGGAACCTCGCGAGGTACCCTTTGCCTTGATCCACCTCCCTCACGAGCCTACCTGGTGAGGCCGCTCCTGAGGAGGCCTTGTGTCGTCCGCCCCGCGAGGCTTGGCCCCTCGCGAGGGTCTTGCGCGTTGTTTGATGAAGACGGGCCGCATTGGGCCACTGGTGGAGCCACGCCGTGGGCCGCATGCAGGCAGGTCTGGGGACCCCCGTTCCCAGAATGCCGACACAATTGTTGTGGCTGCATTCTGTTATTGTGTACCATGTGAGGAATAAACCGAATTTGGCTGCACTTAATACATGACAAACATATACAAGTGCTATATTTCCTAGTTCTTGACCATGCTTGGTTTGGATAAATGGGTTTTCCATGTGCCTTGAATTCATTTGATGAATCTGCAATGTGCTTATTTTTCATCAACATATTTTCTATACCACTATATAGTGTGCCAATAGCTTCAAATATTAGTCGTCGGATATGCCCATCCGACGGTCAAGAGATGGCAAATCCAAGCATTATCATCCGTTGGATATAGTTTTTAACTCATAGATACTACCACGTAGCCTTCTAATTGAAAACCCAACTCTACCATCTCATGTGTTCTAGAAGTATCTATCCACATGCTTATCCGATACTCTAATAAAAAGAGGCTAGAACAATCTGGATTCTAGAGAGGGAAGAACCAAGTTGGATCTTGTCCAATACGATTCTAGAAAAGGAAATGCATATTAAAATGTATTTTTCCATGCTTTTTATATATATTTAAGTGACGTGCAAAGCACGTACAATTTACTAGTACTGATAGCATGTGAACCCTTACTTAACTTGATGACTAACTATCTTATATGTGTTGCAGGGAAACAATGGGAAGCACTGATAGAGGCAAAGGTGTCCCGTCTTTCGATGAGATGGTGGCTATCGTTTTGGAGGAAGTCGACTTTGACGATTCGACTACGAACGTGCGAGGACGTCGCGCCTTAGCAATCGCTAAACCAACTCCGAGAGGTTATTGACCACGTCGGAGCACGATCAACCTGACCACGAAGGTCTGTTTCCTGGAGGCAAACGAAGAACAAGCAAGAAACTAAGATTACAATCTGGATATTGCGAATATAAGATGAAAGCTTTATTGATCAAGGTGGGGTTCTGTGACACCTTTGTCTGGTCGTTGAACACAAACGAAGTATGCGAAGTTGCAGCTATGGCGAACTTTTAATCTAAACAAAACCCAAAGTCTAAACGACGCCCTAAGGGCTGTATATATGGAGGAAGAGGGGGGAATTTCGTGGCCCTTCGGGAAGGGGTCCGAAACCAACCCTATCTCTTGTTTCCCCACACATACGGACTCTAAAAACAGCCTATACTCAAGTATTTCGAAATTACATGGGCCTGGCCCAATAATAAGGTGACGCAGCACCTAGAATAGCCTCTGGACGAAAGTTATGAAGTAGCATCTTGTATATTTCGTCCAAGGCTTCATGCACACATTATGGTGGCTTCGACGTCCTGAAATCATCACTTGTAACTCCGTTCTTGTTCCCCATGCGCATGCCATCATCTCCATGCTTGTTCTTGCTCCAATGTTCATCCTTCTGAAAGCTAGGCCCTTCATTTGTAAGCAAAACAAATGTATCCAATTTAGGCAGCATCATATTCTCATGAACATTCGAATCATTACCAAGAAACGAAAGTACCTGGTAATTTAATTGGCGTGCGCGAGCTCTAGTAATTGGTCCAGTATGTATAGCAGCAGGGGCTGTGGGTGTAACAATGGTATTGATGTCCTCATCACGGTGGCAGGGTGTTTGGCATTCATTCTCATTTCTTGCATGGAACCTAAGCCAACCAAGGACAAATTTGAATTTTCAACCAATTTATATGCATTAGAGCATGTGCATGTAGTTCAAATTTGAATTATGCACATGAATGCATAGAAAACTCAGTTAATGTATAAAAATGTCCAAGCGAACCCCGAAAAATCCCAAAAATTGACATAGCACTCATATTGTTCTATGTTGACACTAGGAAAAAAAATTGAAATCGAGAAGATGCAACGGATATCGTTTCGCCCAAAAAGGTCAAACGTTCCCTACCGAAACCATCACACTTGTTGTGAGAAGCTCTGGTTTATGAGAAGCTTATACCCAAACCTGCCCCAAATGGGACAAAAAATTTACCACAGCATGTTGATGCCGCTCCATGATAGCATGCCATGTTTCATGAATTCCGGACGACTTTTGACTTACCAGAATTACAAAAGCAAGCACTTCAACGTTTGCCGGAGAGCCACAGTGCCGTGGTGTTTGAAATTCATCCCCATTTCTTTAATGGGACGTAAGCATCAACCCATGGACACATATACCATTTTACAACCCATTTTGGTGCACCGGAGCATGTGCATGTGGTTTAATTTTGAATTGTGCACCTGAAATGCCTATAAAACCAAGTTACCGTATAAAAATGTCCAAACGAACCCTGAATAATTCCAAATTTTTTGACGACACACCTATAGTTGCATGTTCACTACAGATAGAAGTTCTAGCAATTCAAACACCATCCTTTGCAGTTGTGACCCCATTATGTAATTCAAATCAAGATGAAAAATCAAGTAGATACCACACAGTTCATTATCACCAACCGTGTGAGATGCAGTACAAAATATCCTGGAGCACCATTGGTGTATAGTACGCTTATGGCTTACGCAAGAAGGTGCGACGGCTACAGTCCACAGCCCGCTCTGAATAAGGGACCGTGTCTGATGACACTTTGCGTGCTAGTTTTTTCGCTGAAGCGATTCCAAATTTTTGGCTTCCGCGGAAATATCTACCTCCCCACCCCCTCCCCAATACCAAAAGCCACATTTCCCCTGTTTCCGCCTTCCTTTCCAAGTTGAAACCTTCACTCCTTGCTTGCAGCGTTGCCTCCTCGCCGACGACCCTCCTTCACGCTGCTCGGCCTCGCCTATCCAGGAAGGTAATCCACACCTGAACCCCAACCTCCTCCTTCCACATCCCACATGCCCCGACCGCCAGCGCGAGTGCGACACCTTCCACCCAAATCACCGACCCCTCCACCAAATAAGCGCCACCCTAAGCCATGGTGCACATAGTATAGCCAGGATCTCAGGGAGCATTTGGCAGCGGAGAAGCAAATCACGGCCGCACGCGCAGATGAGATCGCGATGGCTGCCAATTCGTGCCGAGCCCCAGATCTTGGAGGAGCACCTTGCTGTCGAGGCCACCGTAGACGCCTCTCGCACCGACGTCGCGGCCCGGTTGGCTGCTTTAAATGACAGTTCGTGGTGTTTTCTCAAGGCCATCGTTGGTGCCTTCGATGAAGACTACGAGGTGGTTTCTCAGCGTGCACGTGCTTACCTCATCTCGAGAGCCAGCAGGTTGTGCCCAGAGCAGCTCAGGCAACTCACCACTACGACGGGGCACCCACGATGCGGAGGCCTCGCCCTCTTCCGTGTCCAAGGAGCCAATCGTCATCGATATCTTCGACAATGAGTAGCTTGTCTTATTAGCTCACTATAAGGACCCATGTTCAGTTTGCTAGCTACTGCCTTTCCTTAACAAATTCTAGTGAATTGTGCTATCTACTTTTACCATGCAATCTTCTGCTCTAGTGTATATGTTCTATATGTCATGCAATGTGGTGTTCAGTTAACTGTTTGGTTCAATTATGCAAATGTGATGTTCAATTCTTTAGTGTGCAATTTTCCAAGTTGTCAAGCATGCTTGATTTGGTTAACTGTCTGATCTTCTATTAGGAGTATGTTATATTGTGCAATGTGGTGATCAGTTAGTGTTTGGTCCATTTGTTGTGGTGTTTAGTTAACTGTTTGGTTGTAGCGACCAGACCTCAAACAGTCTGATCTCTATGCGTCAGTGTCATCCCTGGATCGGTAATGCTGACATGCACAGTACTTGAAGGATTTATAACAGAGTAGCAATCACACACTTATTACATCGAATGTCTCAAAAGAGAACTTATTACAATAAATATGGCTTAAGGCCATCTAATAACGATAACAGCGGAAGGCTTGGAAGATAAAGCGAGTCCATCAACTCCAACGGCATCACTGAGTGAAAGATCACGACCTAAGGCACCTTACTCGTCGTCTGAAAAGTCTGCAACATGAACGTTGCAGCCCGAAAACGGGTCAGCACATGAAATATGCTGGCAATGTAACACATAGAGAGTAATGAACAGAATAATGCTATCACTACATGCATATATGGCTGGTGGAAAGCTCTATGGTTACAGTTTTGCATAAAGCCAGTTTTTTCCTACAACAAAGGAATAAATTTTATTTAACTATCATGGTGGTTGTTAAACATTGAGAAGGTTCCTCCAACTCAATCCCAATTAAGCATCATCAATAACCCAACAAAATTATATTAAGTAACATGATGAGATTCACATGATAATCCAGGTACTAGATACTCAAAACGTCCATAACCGGGGACATGGCTAACCATGATTAGTTTATACACTCTGCAGAGGTTTGCGCACTTTTCCCCGCAAGACTCGATCGCCTCCGTTGGATTTCTCGCACTACATGATGTTTGAGAAACGGATGACCGAGACACAGTCTTTCAGAAACATTAACTCTTTACTCTGGGTAGACAGTACCAACCTACATCCCCTACATCTGCTAGTCTACCACTGAAAGAGGTCACACAACATACTCAACTATGCTAGAGCCCATAGTAGCTTGCGGCTGCACACGAAAGTTTCTAGCATGAATAATCTCATGATCCCTTTGAGCCTAGGTGGCAGTCCATAGGAGAATCACACGGTACCCCGGGATTTCCAAAAAATACAGGCAACACTGGGTTCCCCAGGTGCCTCAATCCATCCAGATGTGAATTTAAGTTGCCACCTTAAGTAAACCATTAATTAATCAATCTTACATGTGTCATGGATACACTCACCCAATCCACGTCTACTAGCATAGCATAGCAATATAAGCAAACATAGAAGTAACTCCCAAGGGTTGATAATAAAACAGGTAATAGGTTCTACCTCATCTACTTACCAAAACACACATATTAATCAGATCCTAATCATGCAATTGTTTGAGGATTGATCTAATGCAATAAAACTGGGTAGTAAAGAGGTACGATCAAAGTGTTACTTGCCTTGCTGATGATCCGTGAAACCTAGAGACTCGTAGTAGCAAGCGGCGCACTCCGGGTACTCTATCGCAAACAAACAAGCATACAATAAGCACTCATCTAATGCACAGGTAAAACTCAAATAAGACATCTAACCAGAAAGTTCAACTTAAGAACTCCGGTTTGCAAAAAGAATCAAATCAAACGAAGCAACGAAAGTCAAACGGCGAAAGAAACAAGCTTCGATTACTAATCTGGACCTAAGTCAAATTTTACAGTAGCAAAAACTTGTTTGAGTTGGTTACACGGAAAGAGGGTTTCGAGATGAAACTCTAGGCGATTGAATCGCCTGATTGCGATAAACGAGCGAAAAGTTATACTAAAACAAAAATCGGATCAGAAATCGCGATCGGAAATAATCGCGGAAAATTTGAAAAAAAAGAAAAATGGACGAACAGGCTAACGAACGAACGTTCGCTGTCTGCGGTTAAACGGTGAAATTCATTCGTTAAAACGAACGAACGAACGAGCGTTCGCTAAATAAACTAAACCGAAAATAAACCGAACCGGATCAAAAAAAGGATCTAGGGTTTCAAAAAAACCGATCGGTTTTCTCGCGAAAACCGAGGCGGCGGCGGCTACCTCCGGCGGATCCGGCGAGACGGCGGCGGCGCCGATGCGGCTCCGGTGCGGCGGCGCGGGGCGGCGGGTGGCGGCGGCGGGCTGGCGCAGGCGGCGGCTAGGGTTTCGGTGGCGGTTGGCCGGTGGGCTTCGGGGCTCAGGTGGCGCGGCTTATAAAGCCTGGGCGAGGCGGTGTCCGGGTCGCCCACGGCGGCCCGAGTCGGTTCTTTTTTTTAATAATTTCGCGCAGAAAAACAAATAAAAGAAATACTAAACAGGCTCCAAAAATCCCGAAATAAATTTTCCCCGTCCTATAAAAATAAGCCGGACAAGATGAACATTTATTTGGGCCTAAAATGCAATTTTGTAAACGCGTATTTTTCCTAATTCAAATAAAATAGCGATAAAACTCTGAAATAAAATCTTCTTTGATTTTATTATTAAATCCTCAATATTTCTTTATTTTGGGAAAGTCATTTTATTCCCTCTCTCATATTTTTATTATTGAAATATTTGAAGATAAAATAATTAAAATCAAATGATCCCTTTTCTAAATTTGAGAAAAACTCAAATAAGAAAATAACGAAATTCCCAACTCTCTCCGCGGGTCCTTGAGTTGCGTGAAATTTCTAGGATCAAACCAAAATGCAATAAAATATGATATGCAATGATGATCTAATGTATAACATTCCAAATTGAAAATTTGGGATGTTACAAACCTACCCCCCTTAAGATGAATCTCGCCCTCGAGATTCGGGTTGGCTAGGAAATAGGTGAGGGTGGTCCTTCAGTAGATCTTCTTCTCGCTCCCAGGTGGCTTCATCCTCGGTATGGAGGCTCCACTGAACTTTGCAAAACTTGATAACCTTGCTGCGGGTGACTCGGCTGGCAAATTCGAGAATCTTGACTAGTTTCTCCTCGTAGGTCAAATCACTATCCAACTGAATCGGTTCCAGTGGCACTGTATCTCTCAGCGGTATATCAGCCATCTCTACGTGGCGCTTCTTCAACTGGGCAACGTGGAACACATCATGAAATCCCGACAATCCTTCGGGCAACTCCAACTTGTAAGCAACTTCTCCCATACACTCCAAAACTTTGTATGGTCCCACAAATCGTGGTGCTAACTTTCCCTTAACTCCAAAACACTTAACTCCTCGAAGTGGGGACACACGAAGATAGACTCTGTCTCTGACTTCATAAACTGTCTCCTTGCGTTTAGAATCTGCATAGCTCTTCTGCCTGGACTGGGCTACCTTGAGCCTATCTCGAATTAACTTCACCTTCTCTTCAGACTCTTTAATCAAAACTGGTCCAAACAACTGACGGTCTCCAACTTCATCCGACAACAATGGTGTCCTGCACCTCCTTCCGTACAGAGCTTTGAAAGGGGCCATCTTCAAACTAGATTGATAACTGTTGTTGTAAGAGAACTCTCATAAGGCAAATTGTCATCCCAACTTGATCCATAATATAACGCACAAGCTCTCAGCATGTCCTCCAGAACCTGATTGACTCTCTCGGTCTGTCCATCTGTCTGTGGATGAAAGGTTGTACTGAACTCTAGCCTGGTGCCCAAAGTTTCGTGCAACTGATTCCAGAACTTTGAGGTAAACTGGGTTCCTCTATGTGATACAATGGTCCTCGGAACTCCATGCAGACATACGATCCTGGTCATGTATATCTTTGCCAACTTAGCACTTGTGTAAGTGGTCTTCACTGGGATGAAATGAGCTACCTTCGTCAAACGATCGACTACAACCCATATCGAGTCATAGCCTGAACGAGTCCTGGGCAATCCCGTGATAAAATCCATGCCTAGCTTATCCCACTTCCATTCGGGTATCGGCAATGGCTGTAGCAATCCTGCTGGCTTCTGATGCTCTGCCTTCACTCTTTGACATACATCACAAACTACTACATACTCCGCAATATCCTTCTTCCGGTCCACCAGAAAGTGTCCTTCAGATCCACATACATCTTAGTATTTCCTGGGTGAATCGAATACGGTGAATCATAGGCCTCTTGCAGAATCAACTTCCTGATCTCCGGATCATTAGGCACATAAACGCGGTCCTCAAACCATAGGGTATCGTGCTCATCCTCACGAAATCCCTTAGCTTCTCCTTTGCTCATCTTCTCCTTTATCTCGGCAACCTCCTTGTCTGTCTTCTAAGCTTCTCTGATCTTATCCATCAAGGTAGACTGAATCTCCAATGCTGCTACATAACCTCTCGGAACTATCTCCAAACAAAGCTCGCGAAGATCCTCGGCTAACTCCTTTGGTAACTCTCCAGTCAAGAGAGTGTTGACATGGCTCTTGCGGCTCAACGCATCGGCTACTACGTTAGCCTTTCCGGGGTGATAGTGCAATCTCATATCATAATCCTTAATGAGATCCAACCATCTCCTTTGCCTGAGATTTAACTCCTTCTGTGTGAAGATGTACTTCAGACTCTTGTGATCCGTGTACACCTCACAATGGTTTCCGATGAGAAAATGTCTCCATGTCTTCAATGCATGCACTACGGCTGCTAACTCCAAATCATGTGTAGCATAATTCAACTCATGGGGCTTAAGCTTTCGTGAGCCATACGAAACAACTCTTCCCTCCTGCATCAGCACTGCTCCAAGTCCTCGACGAGAAGCGTCGCAATATACTTCATAATCCTTGCGCCGATCTGGCAGAATCAACACCGGTGATGTAACCAAACGTTTCTTCAACTCCTGGAAACTGGCCTCACATTCCTCAGTCCATTTGAATTTGGTGTCCTTCTTCAACAACTCCGTCATGGGTTTGGCAATCTTCGAGAAATTCTCAATGAAGCTTCGGTAGTATCCTGCGAGTCCAAGAAAACTCCGGATCTCTCCAACTGACGTGGGTGCCTCCCAATTTGTCACAGTGACAACCTTGGTGGGGTCTACTGCTATTCCTTCTCCGGGTATTACATGTCCGAGGAATCCAACTTCCTTCAACCAAAACTCACACTTGCTGAACTTGGCATATAGCTGATGTTCTCTGAGCTTCCCAAGTACTAAACGCAAATGCTCCTTATGCTCCTCTTCATTCTTCGAGTAGACCAAAATATCATCAATGAACACCATGACACACTTATCCAGAAACTCCATAAACACCTTGTTCATCATGTTCATGAAATAGGCAGGTGCGTTAGTCAGACCAAATGACATAACGGTATACTCATACGGCCCATACCTGGTGGTAAAAGCCATCTTACGTATATCCTGCTCTCGAATCTTCAGCTGGTGGTATCCTGATCGCAAATCGATCTTGGAAAATACCTTAGCTCCTTGCAATTGGTCAAACACGTCATTGATCATCGGCAGTGGATACTTGTTCTTGATTATCACTTCATTCAATCGTCGATAATCAACAACCATCCTCAATGACCCGTCCTTCTTCTCCACTAGAAGCACTGGTGATCCCCAAGGTGACGAACTTGGGCGAATATAGCCTTTATCCAGTAACTCCTTAATCTGCTTCTTAATTTCCTCCAAATCTTTTGCGGGCATCCTGTACGGTCCCTTAGATATTGGCCCTGTGCCTGGCAAAAGCTCAATCAAAAACTCAATGTCTCTATCCGGTGGCATGCCTGGCAACTCTTCTGGAAATACGTCAGGAAAATCCTTCACCACTGGTACTTCCTCCTGTACAACTCCTGATAAGGAATTTACTTGAGTCCTCTTCGGCACATGCCGGGATACAAACTTGATCCTTCTTCCTTCTGGGGTGGTAAGCAAAATCGACTTACTGGCGCATTCAATGTTCCCTCCATACTTCGATAACCAATCCATGCCTAATATCACATCCAGTCCTTGCGACTCCAATACTATTAGGTCTGAGGGAAACACGTAGTTACCAATCCTTAATGGTAACCGATCACACCACAGACTAGCCATATACTCAGCTCTTGGCGAGGTTACTAACATGGGTGACCTAAGGGCTTGGGTTGGCAGTTTATACTTATCCACAAATCCCCTTGATATGTATGAATGCGATGCACCAGTATCAAAAAGAATGATTGCAGTAAATGACTTAACCAAAAACTTACCTATTACTGCATCTGGCTGGGCTTCAACCTCCTCCACGCTAACGTGGTTCACCTGTCCCTTGTTGAAAGGGTTAGGCTTCTTCCCAGAGCCTCCATTGCCATTTCCGTTCTTCGCTTCAGGACATTCAGTGGCATAATGTCCAGTCTTCTGGCATTTGAAACAGGTAATGTGGCTTAGATCCCTCTTGGCTGGTGTTGATGGTTTGGTACGGTTCTGTCCGTTGTTTCCTCCATTCCCATTACCATTCTTGGGGCCACTATGGTTGTGCGAACTCCCTCCTCCATGGGTATGCTGAAAAGGTCCTCCTGAGTTTGGGGTAAAACGAGGCTTCTGCTGAGCTCCAGAATTGTACTTCCCTTGTCCATACTTCCTCTTACGGCTGTCAATCTGCTGCTGCTTCCCTTCAATCATAAGAGCTCTATCTACCAACTCCTGGTAGTTGTTGAAGGTTGCCACCATCAACTGCATGCTCAGCTCATCATTCAGTCCTTCCAAAAACTTCTCCTACTTAGCTGCATCCGTAGCAACGTCATCTGGGGCATAACGTGCTAGCTTACTAAAGTCATCCACATACTGGCCAACAGTACGTCCTCCTTGGCGCAAGTTGCGAAACTCACGCTTCTTCATGGCCATAGCTCCTGCTGAAACATGGGCAGTACGGAAAGCCTGCTGAAACTGGTCCCATGTGACAGTGTTGATAGGATAAGTGGCTGTGAAATTCTCCCACCATGATGATGCGGGTCCATCAAGCTGATGTGCGGCAAAACACACCTTCTCCGCATTTGTGCATCCTGCAGTGGTCAACTCCCTTCCCATCTTGCGGAGCCAATCATCTACAACTATCGGCTCGGTGCTACTGGAGAACACCGGCGGATTCAGCCTCAAGAAACGGGCTAAGTGATCAACAGGTGGTGGTGGTGGTGGGTTGTTGTTGTTGTTCCCCTGATTCTGGACTAGCATCTGCATCAATGCATTCTGCTGCTGGATCAACTGAGTGAGCTCCAGTGGGAAAGCAAATCCATTGTCACGTCTCGGAGGCATCTGAGGGTTTAGAAAACATGAGAATACAGAATAGAATGAGGTCTATAGAGAAAAACACTACCCATATGCACAGGAGACAAACACAATCAATATCACTTCAATCAATTCAAACAAGGGCATACAACGGTCTAACTATCGTTACAAAAGTGCTCGGACTACACTATATACATGGGGGAATACTACTACTGTTATGGTGGTCGACTAGAAAAATTGATCGATCGAAGACTCCATGATATCTGCTCCAGCTTCATCAACAAAGTCATCATCGCTATCGTCGGGGTCCGAGTCGGTGTCATTGATGATGATGTAGTTCTCCGGGCAAATGCAATCTCCGTCTTCTCCTCCAGTCACGGGAAATCCCATGAATACTTTTAGCTTCTTCTTCAGATCATCATTCTTCTCCACGAGTGTCTTTATTTCCTCCTCATAACCATCGCGTGTAGACTTGAGTTCTTCCTCCAGTTTCATGATCTTGGTCATAGCCTTCTTCAGATCTATCATGCCGGCGCACATCTGGTTCTCCTGGCGACGAATGTGTTGGTTTAGCTCCTGGATGATTGCTGCAATTGATCTATCCTTCCTGGTGCTGATCATCTCCCATTGCTCATCTCGGCGCCCACAAATCTGGTAGATAGTATCCTTGAGATCCTTGTGGTACACTTCTCCAATGCGTCCCATGGTAATGTGGGCTGCCATGCTCTTTCCTAGACTCCAGGTTGGTGCATCAAAGGAAAACTCTATGGGCTCAGTGACGGGCATGAACGTCCTTCCTGGAACTTGAACTTGAATCATCCAACACTCCTCTTCGGGTAAAGTGGCGATGTAGGTCCCGGTGAAGCTTGGTACTCCGATGTTCAGATATCTAGTGACTTTCTTCAAGTGGCGTCCGAAGGGTGTATCTTCATCCGGTTGCGTGAACTTGTTTCTTGCATCTGCCATCCTAAAAGAGTAGAAAAGGGGAGGAGTCAGAAATGAGAAGAGAGTAGTGATCTAGGGTTTGAGCTTGGTGGTCATGTCCTACAGTCAGCGTGTGCTCTGATACCATCTTGTAGCGACCAGACCTCAAACAGTCTGATCTCTGTGCATCAGTGTCATCCCTGGATCGGTAATGCTGACACGCACAGTACTTGAAGGATTTATAACAGAGTCCTTCTACTGCGGGTAACACAAAAGTTTGGGAGTCCTTCTCTGTCACGACTCAGAGTATGGCGTGATCTGGAAATCCAAAACAGAGTAACAAAATACTAGACTTGGACTAGGACTGGTGGCGGAGATGAATCTGGTGGAACTCGGACTGGTGGCGGAGATGAATCTGGTGGAACTCGGACGGGTGGCGGATATATGTTGCAGGTGTACTCGGATTGGCGTGATGGCGGCGGATATGTGGTGGCGTATATGGACTCGGATTGGCGGTGAATATGTGGTGGTGGTATATGGCAGCGGCGATGAAGTTGGTGCTGTGGTGGTATAAGGCAGCAGCGATGATGATGATGTTGTGGTGATATATGGCAACAACGACGTGACAACCTATGAACAGAACTCGAAACTCTAAAGGACTAGATGCTAAGACCAGCAACTTGACACGACGATGCAACCGCAAATTCAACAAAGCAAACACAGAAAAGATTATGCAAAGGCTCAGATTGGTTCGGATAGGATGAACTAACCCTAAATTTTTGGTTTGGCTTTTTCGTGGACTATAGGTATGAAGAACAAACTCGATCTAAACTACGAAAAACTGTAAAATCTCACCGAGCAACCTGGAAATCTGATACCACTTGATAGAGGAAAAGGTGTCCCGTCTTTCGATGAGATGATGGATATCGCTTTGGTGGAAGTCGACTTTGACGATCCGACGACGAACGTGCGATGACGTCGCGCCTTAGCAATCGCTAAACCAACTCCGAGAGGTTATTGACCACACCGGAGCATGATCAACCTGACCACGAGGGTCTGTTTCCTGCGAGCAAACGAAGAACAAGCAAGAAACTGAGATTGCAATCTGGATATTGCGAATATAAGATGAAAGCTTTATTGATCAAGGTGGGGTTCTGTGACGCCTTTGTCTGGTCGTTGAACACAAACGAAGTACGCGAAGTTGCAGCTATGGCGAACTTTTAATCTAAACAAAACCCAAACTCTAAACGACGCCCTAAGGGCTGTATATATGGAGGAAGAGGGGGGAATTTCGTGGCCCTTGGGGAAGGGGTCCGAAACCAACCCTATCTCTTGTTTCCCCACACATACGGACTCTAAAAACAGCCTATACTCAAGCATTTCGAAATTACATGGGCCTGGCCCAATAATAAGGTGACGCAGCACCTAGAATAGCCTCTGGACGAAAGTTATGAAGTAGCATCTTATATATTTCGTCCAAGGCTTCATGCACGCATTATGGTGGCTTCAACGTCCTGAAATCATCACTTGTATCTCCGTTCTTGTTCCCCATGCGCATGCCATCATCTCCATGCTTGTTCTTGCTCCAATGTTCATCCTTCTCAAAGCTAGGCCCTTCATTTGTAAGCAAAACAAATGTATCCAATTTAGGCAGATCATATTCTCATGAACATTAGAATCATTACCAAGAAACGAAAGTACCTGGTAATTTAATTGGCGTGCGCGAGCTCTAGTAATTGGTCCAGTATGTATAATAGCAGGGGCTGTGGGTGTAACAATGGTATTGATGTCCTCATCATCCTCCCCTTGTTGAAATGAAGTCGTCCTCGACGGAAGCTCATCTCCCTCACCCAAATAAGGCTTCAAATCTGCAATGTTAAAAGTGGGACTAACCCCAAAATCTGCAGGCAGCTCAAGTTTATATGCATTATCATTTATTTTCTCTAACACCTTAAAAGGACCATCAGCACGTGCCATTAGCTTTGATTTGCGCAAATCAGGAAATCTATCCTTACGCAAATGTAACCAAACAAGATCACCAGGTGCAAACACAACATGTTTTCTACCCTTATCTCCAGCAAGTTTATATTTAGCATTCATACGCTCAATGTTTTCCTTAGTTACCTCATGCATTTTTAAGATCAATTCAGCACGTTGTTTAGCATCAAAATTAACCTTCTCTGAAGATGGAAGAGGCAACAAATCAATAGGTGCACGAGGTAGGAAACCATACACAATTTCAAAAGGGCACATCTTAGTAGTAGAATGCAATGAACGATTATAAGCAAACTCAATATGAGGCAAGCATTCTTCCCACATTTTCTTATTATTCTTCAAAACAGTCCTAAGCATAGTAGACAATGTTCTATTGACTACTTCAGTTTGTCCATCAGTTTGGGGGTGACAAGTAGTACTAAAAAGCAGTTTAGTCCCCAACTTAGCCCATAAACATCTCCATAAGTGGCTAAAAATTGAGTATCACGATCTGAAACAATAGTATTTGGCACACCATGCAAACGAATAATTTCACGGAAGAACAAATCAGCAACATTAACAACATCATCGCTTTTATGACATGGTATAAAGTGTGCCATTTTTGAGAATCTATCCACGACAACAAATATGCTATCCCTCCCCTTCTTTGTTCGAGGTAAACCTAAAACAAAGTCCATAGATATATCCTCCCAAGGAACACTAGGTACAGGCAAAGGCATATATAAACCATGAGGATTGAGTCGTGACTTAGCTTTTTGACATGTAGTGCAGCGAGCAACAAAACGCTCAACATCCCGTCTCATCTTTGGCCAAAAGAAATGTGTAGAAAGTACGTCCTCCGTCTTCTTCACGCCAAAGTGTCCCATTAATCCTCCTCCATGCGCCTCCTGCAACAACAAAAGACGAAGAGAGCTAGCTGGAATGCATAGCTTGTTAGCACGAAACACAAATCCATCATTAACGACAAACTTGTTCCAGGTTCTTCCTTCTTTACAATTCTGCAAAACATCTTTAAAATCAGCATCATGCACATATTGATCTTTGATGGTCTCCAAACAAAATATTTTGAAGTCAAGTTGTGACAGCATAGTATAGCGACGAGACAATGCATCAGCAATAACATTTTCTTTACCCTTCTTGTGTTTAATGACATAAGGGAAAGTTTCAATGAATTCAACCCATTTAGCATGTCTACGATTCAGTTTAGCTTGACTTTTAATATGTTTCAAAGATTCATGATCAGAATGTATAACAAATTCTTTGGGCCATAAATAATGTTGCCATGTTTCTAAAGTCCGAACAAGAGCATATAGTTCTTTATCATAAGTAGAATAATTCAGACTAGGCCCACTCAATTTTTCAGAAAAGTATGCAACAGGTTTACCATCTTGTAATAACACACCTCCTAATCCAATTCCACTAGCATCACATTCAAGCTCAAAAGTCTTATTAAAATCAGGAAGTTGGAGTAAAGGAGCATGTGTCAACTTATCTTTCAATACCGTGAAGGCTTCTTCCTGTGCGGTACCCCAAACAAAAGGCACATCCTTCTTTGTAAGCTCGTTGAGAGGTGCAGCAATGGTGCTGAAATCTCTCACAAAACTCCTATAGAAACCAGCGAGGCCAAGGAAACTCCTCACTTGTGTGACCGTTTTGGGTTGCGGCTAACTCTCAATAGCTTCAATCTTGGCTTTATCAACTTCAATTCCCTGTGGAGTAACAACATAGCCAAGAAAAGATACTCGGTCGGTGCAAAAGGTGCACTTCCCAAGGTTACCAAACAAACGTGCATCACGTAGAGCAATAAAAACAGCACGTAAATGTTCCAAATGTTCTTCCAAAGATTTGCTATAAATCAGTATATCATCAAAATAGACTACCACAAATCGTCCAATAAAAGCACGTAAAACTTCGTTCATTAGTATCATGAAAGTACTAGGTGCATTAGTTAACCCAAAAGGCATGACTTTGATGGTATCCACTACGCAAATCAACGTATTCATTATGGTGG
Source organism: Aegilops tauschii subsp. strangulata (assembly GCF_002575655.3). Taxonomy (NCBI): domain Eukaryota; kingdom Viridiplantae; phylum Streptophyta; class Magnoliopsida; order Poales; family Poaceae; genus Aegilops; species Aegilops tauschii. The sequence continues at coordinate 247,323,223 of NC_053037.3, read as the reverse complement.
CTTCAACGTCCTGAAATCATCACTTGTAACTTGTAACTCCGTATATTTCGTCCAAGGCTTCAATATGGTGGCTTCAACGTCCTGAAATCACTTGTAACGTATCCACTTTGTATATTTCGTCCAAGGCTTCATGCATGCATTATGGTGGCTTCAACGTCCTGAAATCATCACTTGTAACTCCGTTCTTGTTCCCCATGCGCATGCCATCATCTCCATGCTTGTTCTTGCTCCAATGTTCATCCTTCTCAAAGCTAGGCCCTTCATTTGTAAGCAAAACAAATGTATCCAATTTAGGCAGCATCATATTCTCATGAACATTAGAATCTTTACCAAGAAATGAAAGTACCTGGTAATTTAATTGGCGTGCGCGAGCTCTAGTAATTGGTCCAGTATGTATAGCAGCAGGGGCTGTGGGTGTAACAATCGTATTGATGTCCTCATCAAGCACTGAGGTTTACAAGATGGTACTAACTATTATACCTTGCCTTTTTTTTATTCCTTTGCCCATTTCCAATATAGAGAAGATATTTATGCACATCCTTGTTTTCAAGCCTTTCCAAAGCAGTTCATAGATGATTACCTCTCAAACCACCTCTATGGTCAGGAGGCGAGGAAAGTTTTCATACAACACCCATGGTTCAATATTGAAGTGTTCCTGAAGAGGACGAAAGATGGATGGTCAATCATCCACAGGCACTGGCCTAAAGTTGCAAAGACCTTCAACATGAATGAAGGCTCAATATTCGCCTTCCGCTTCAGCAGTTTTCCAGATGAGATGCATCTGTCTATGTACCATCTATGAAGCTAATTTTGAAAGGTTCTAGATGTTGCATGTGAAACTTGGTGCTGGTGCAGTTGTGTAATGGGGTAGCTGAGTGCTGAAGCTATATCATGTTGTACTCGGATGTATTTCAATTACGAAATCTTGCTTCCTTAATATAGAAATGAAATATATTATGTGCTTAATATGAATGTGAATTAGATTAATAAATGGATTATTAATAATAGGCAATTAGCATGCTAATTGGCCAATTAGCCTGCTAATTGGGTTTTCCTATTGCTAACGGTTATTGAGAAAACACCGTGGTCTATGTCAAAACCGACAGACCTCGGGTAGGGGGTCCCGAACTATGCGTCTAAGGATCGAAGGTAACAGGAGGCAGGGGACACGATGTTTACCCAGGTTCGGGCCCTCTTAATGGAGGTAATACCCTACTTCCTGCTTGATTGACTTTGATGAGTATATGGGTTACAAGAGTTTATCTACCTCGAGATCGTAATGGCTAAACCCTAGATGTCTAGCCTATATGATCGTGATTGCCTCTAGGAACTAAACCCTCCGGCTTATATAGACACTGGAGGGATCTAGGGTTGTACAAAGTCGGTTTACAGAGAAAGGAAGATGCATGATCCGAACGCCAAGCTTTCCATCCATGCAAAGGAGAGTCCCACTCTGATTTCGTATATTTACGGCCCATTAGCCCGGCCCATATCACATAGCCCGGACGCCCGAGGACCCCTTAGTCCAGGACTCCCTGAGTAGCCCCTGAACTGGGCTTCAATGACGATGTATCCGGCACGTAGATTGTCATCGGCATTGCAAGGCAGGTTCCTCCTCTGAATACTCCAAAACAGTCTTCCGCACATAAGAGTTGTATCTGGCCCTACTTAACACGTACACCCCTAAGCTGTAAAAGGCAACAATAGTTAAAATAAGTCACGTCCACGGGCAACTTTTTCGGTGAGACATTATGTTCTGGCCTTATTATTATTCTGAACCGTTTTACAGCCACCGCTTCGCGTTTTGAGGCATGGCCATTGACACATCTTGTCAAAGCAGAGATCGTGCCCCCTTATCATGGGATCCTCATCAATGCGGGTTTGGGTAATCCAACCGTGTCGTTCGCACGTCTCCTTGGGAATATGCGAGGTTTAAGGCTTATGAGGGGGCGCTTGATATTCACTACCTCTATAAGAGGACAAGGACCCATCTGTTCACCTCACGCCTTCTTCTTCCTCTGTCTTTCCGTCCCCGAGCTCCAGCGCCCAAGTTCTAAACTGTCCTTTTGCCCCAACTTCTCCAGCAATGGCCGGATCCGGTTTCCAGGGCAAGTGGATGGCCTCCTCCGTAATGGAGAAGGACATCAAAGATCTACGCGAGGTGAGGTACCTGACAGCGGAGATAAAACACAGGCTTCCAACCCCCGGGAAGATCATCCCCACCCCGAAGCCTAGTGAGAGGGTGGTTTTTATTCCCCACTTCCTCCAAGGACTCGGGTTCGCCCTCCATCCCTTCGTCTGAGGTCTCATGTACTACTACGGGCTGGATTTCCATGATCTGGCCCCGAATTCCTTCCTCCACATCTCGGCATTTAACGTCGTGTGTGAGGCATTCCTCCGCGTGCCCCCACACTTCGGCTTATGGCTCAAGGTTTTTAATGTGAAGCCGAAGGTGGTTGAAGGCCAACACGCCGAGTGCGGTGGTTCCATGGTGAGCAAGCTCAACCGTGTTACCTGGCCAAAGGGAGATTTGTGGATACTGTCAAGGTGTGGCAGCAGGAGTGGTTCTACATCACCGAACCCCGCGACACCAAGTGGGCTGTTGCTCCTGCTTTCAGATCTGGACCTCCGCTGCGGCTCGCATCCTGGACCAACAAGGGCCTGGATTGGGGATCCCCTGACGAAGTGTCGACGCTGCAGAAGTGTATCAAGAGTATGATGAAAAAGGACATCACCCTTGCTGATGTGATTCAGGTGATGCTAATCCGCCGAGCTCTCCCTTGCCAACGATGGCCTCTCAAAATGTGGAAGTTCAATCCGGAGGGGCCATGGACTCTGCAGCGATTCTTCGGCACAACGCACAAAGGGATCTGGAAGCTGCTCTTCAAGAAGCAGAAGACGTGGCCAAGGACGTCTGACGACACCGGCCTCGACTGCAACAATCCGGCATCCCCAGTAAGTATCATATTTCTGAACATTACTTAGCTTGTCAATCTTAGGGAGGGGCCCTAAAAATTCCATCTCCTGAATAGGACTGGATAAAGAAGGCAGAGCGGATTAAGTGTTCGGCCCCGCTCCTCGAAAACTCAGCCGAGCCTCTGTTGATGAAGATGCTGGTCCGGGCGCCCTACCAGGCGCCTCCAAAGAAGGACAAGAAGAAGAAGAGCAAGGAGGCCGAAAGTGGCCTTCCTCACGAAGAAACTTTGGGAGCCGTGTCCGGAGGAACCGAGGCTCCTTCCTCTCACGAGGGAGACGAAGACGAGGATGAGGAGGAGGAGGAGGAGGAAGAAGAGAACCCTCCTCCCAAAGGGAAAAAGAGGGCGGCCTCCGTATATCTAGAGGAGGGGGTGTCCAAGAGGGGAAAGATATCCCCTCTCGGATGATTCGGATTCGGGCACCGAAGCTGTCCCCAAGCACCGCCCCCGAGCCAAGCCCCTTGCCGAATCGTAAGTAGCTTAAGATTCCTTACATACACCTAATCTTTTTATAGATTATAAGAATAATATCAAATTTCGTGTTTCAGTCCGACCCGTGACATCCCTCAAGAATCATCGTCATCAGGGGATCTTTCTCCGGAGAAGATGGAGAGCGAGATGCCTCCACAAGCTTCCCCGCCTCCTAGGGCAGATGTTACCGAGGTGTCGTCCCAAAGGATTTCCCCGCGCTCCGAAGAAGTGCGGGAGGGGACCAAGACGGCGCCAGAGGATAACGCCTTGGCTGCCGAGAACATGGGGGGGGCAACCCTCATAGAGACTGGCGACGGGGGTCCTGAATTATCCGACCCCCGGTCAGATACTATTCCGGAGACACCAACGGCTCCGGAACCGAATCAGCAGCCCCCTCTGTGGGAGGGGGAGACGGCTATTACAGCGGTGACCTCTATTAATGCAGAGGCGCCAAACATGCTGATGGATGCTCTGCAAAGTGTGTCCGTCTTGGAGGAGCACCGTACCTTGATGGGTATGGTGGTTGAGAAGGTCCAGTCTGCAAAGAGTGGACTGAATGAAGCCCTCACGAGCCTACTAACAGGCTTTGAGGTATGCGATATAATGTCTTTAGCCGCTTTAAAAAATCCATCTGTATATAGATAGTAGCCCCTGAGGCTCTGTTTGGCCAAGGAAGGAGGGCGAACAGAGGGTATATAGATATCTGCAGGAAATAACATACTTATCTTTTTGATAAAAAAAACAAGCTTCACTGTTAGCAGCGAACGCTCAGGCCGCCGAAGTTTCCGAACTAAAGCGGAAACTGCAGCTGGTCGACGAGGACAATATCTGGATTAATAAGCGGCTCAACGAGGCACAGGGTATGTTTCAAGTACTCCATGTACAATTGAATTAGTTTGCAAATGCTGAGTTGAAGCTTACGCGCTGCTATATGCATAATTGCAGATGGCGCTGCTGAGGTCGAGACCCTCTGGAGTGACCTTGCCCGCGCGAAGGAGCGGGCAAGGGTGAGCGATGCGGCCGCTGAGAAAGCGGCTGCTGATTTGAAGGCCGAACAGGTTTCTGACGCCAGTTCGAGGAGCGGGTGTCCAAAGTTGAGCAAGAGCTCAAGGACGCCACTCGCAAGTGCGAGCTCCTCAAGGAGGAGAATAAAGCTAAGGCGGCCGAACTCGCCAAGGCCCTTCAAGAAGCCCAAGAGACGAGGTCCGAATCCCGAGTGGCTCGCGAGGAGATCTGACAGGCCGGACAGATAGCGGCTGGTAAGACCTTTCTTTTACAGTCTAAGTTTGGCAATCAGAGGTATGCCTTACTTAATCGACTATGGAGTTCTCCAGACGCCTTTGCGGATCTTCCGAAGAGCGCCGCCGACGCTGCACAATTCTACCGAGCCAAGGAGGGGCATGCGACGGAGAAGCCATTCTGGTCACAGTTCGCGACGCAGGAGCGCTCGACGCTGCTGAACGACCAAATGGCGCAGTGGGCCGAGTTGCATAAGATGTCCGGAGTAGCCATGAAGGAGGTCATACTCCGGCTATGGCCGGCCGAACCCATTCCGAGCAACTATTTTGGCCTAGTGCAGCAACTCATCGATGCCGTGCCCCGAACTGATGCAATCAAACGGTCAGCATGCATAGAATGTGCACAGATGGCCTTCGCCCGCGTCAAGGTGCACTGGGCGAAGATGAAGGCCACCGTTATAGCGGTGGAGGGTCCTCCCGAAGGCAAGGACCACCACACGCCGGAGCGTTATTTAGATGACGTCCTAGAGGGTGCTCGCTTGATAGAGTGTCAATGCTCAGAGGACATTATATTCGAATGAATGTATCCGAATGACCCGGACGTGTTTATTATATACATTAAGGCCTTGTAATATATTTGTGCCATTATCTGAAAGTTCTTTCCTCCTGTGCGGCCTTTTTGTATTCCTGAGAGTTTTCCAGTCGTCGGCTTCGGCCCCCACGCAGATGCTACGTGGGTGTTCGGAATAGCACATGAGCACTCTTGACCCAACGTCTTGGTCCGTGACGGAGATGTCAGTGCGGCGAACCAGGCAATCGGACTATACGGCTTTACCACTCTCACTTAGCCATAGGAGTTCGACGATGGGGCTATAAAATAGCCCCTGGTACGTATGCGGCTATCCGAATGCGGATGCGTTACGTATATGACTGGAAAAACATTCTTCGTTTAATACGGAAAAATTGTTAAAGAGTTAATAAGTCACCGAGCGGCTGACCAGCTCTTGCCACATCTTGACAGTCAGTTTTCGGCTTTCTCTACTGAGGTGCTTGATCGGAAGAGCCAGAAACACAATCGCAGTAGTTCACCCTTTACTACCCTAGCCGAACAAATGGAACGTAAGGTAGCAAACACAGGAGCCGGGCAACCCAACTATTGACCAAAGACATGATTCGGAGCCGATGCATATAATGCCAAGTTCGGGACGCCAAAGTGTGCTACCAAGCTGTTTGGACTTTTGTTTAGAGGCACATATGTGGCCGTATAGAGCCCCTGGCGATGAGTGTCGAGGTATGTGAGTGAGACAACTGGGGAGACGGAATACAGTTTTATGAATAAAGTTGATGCTGAAAGATTGTCCCTACTAGGATCTGATTGATACGTCAAAACGTGATCTTACAGAGGGTACCATAAGCACCAAAGTCATTTTACATGCTGGGGGTCTAATAATAAGGAGAAAAGCTCGATACAGGTCCTTTAAATAAGGTTTGGTCCGAAGAGTCCTTTGGATATCCTGCCGCACGTCTGCGCCGCTTTTGCCTAGTAGAGAGGGGTTCCTTGAAGGCAACGGTCTTCGGTTATCCGCACGAAACCGGGCTCGAAGAGAGTCCTTGTATGTCCATAGGATATATAGGTTCGAATGCACCTGTGGTAGGATAGAAAAGTAATCGAAGAAAGGTGGAAGGTCATACATGGTCAAACCGTACTATAGACCTATCCGTATTGTGCCTCCATTAATGCCCAAGGTATTTTGAGTGCATAGTGATGCATGCGCGGTATGAATTCCGCGGCTGTGCGCGGCGATCGACGGAGGCGAAACTGCTAGTCTAGCTCCGAAAGTATCGAGCCGTCAACTTGCGGGACTAACCGGACTTTTTTAACAAAGTCGGAGGCTTGATGGCCGATTAGGTGTGCGTCTTGAGGGGGGCGCTCTGCACTTCGGCTGCGAGAGCTGCAGTGTGCTCCTCGGTGCGGAGGGAGCATTCCGTGTTTCCATTTATTGTTATGACGCCGCGTGGACCGGGCATCTTGAGCTTTAAGTAAGCATTGTGCGGGACCGCATTGAATCGAGAAAAATCGGTCCGTCCAAGCAGTGCGTGATAGCCACTTCAGAAGGGTACGATATCGAAGATCAAGTCTTCACTATGGAAGTTGTCGGGCGAGCCGAAGACAACTTCGAATGTTATTGAGCCCGAGCAATGGGCCTCTACGCCAGGTATTACTCCTTTAAAGGTTGTTTTAGTGGGCTTGATTCTTGACGGATCAATACCCATTTTGCGGACGGTGTCCTGGTAAAGCAGGTTAAGGCTACTGCCACCATCCATGAGGACTCGCATGAGGTGGAATCCGTCGATGATTGGGTCAAGGACCAAAGCTGCCAAACCTCCATGACAGATACTGGTCGGGTGGTCCTTTCGATCGAAGGTGATCGGACAAGCCAACCATGGGTTGAAATTTTGGGGCAACTGTCTCTACGCCGTAGACGTCCCTTAATGCACGCTTGCGCTCCCGTTTTGGGATGTGGGTGACATAGATCATATTCATTGTTTTGACCTCAGGGGGAAATTGCTACTGCCCCCCTGTGTTCGGTGGGCGAGGCTCTTCGTCGTCGTCCTTGCTAGGCAGCCTTCTCCCCTTGTGTTTGGCGTTGAGCTTGTCGCCCTGTTTAAAGACCCAACAGTTTTTGTTGGTGTGATTGCCAGGTTTATCGAGGGTGCCATGAATCTGGCAAGGCCTATCAAGGATTATGTCCAAACTGGATGGACCATCTTTGTTTCCTTTGAATGGCTTCTTCCACTGACTGGCTTTGGAGCCACTGAATCCGGCCTTGATCGCCGTGTCCTCGTTATTGTTTCGACGCTTGTGCTTATCGTGCCGTGGCTTGCCATTGTGGTCCCTGGCTTCAGAGGTGCCTGGGTCGCTGGTGCTATTGCTTCGACGAGCTAGCCAGCTATCTTCTCCCGTGTAAAAGCGGGTCATAAGTGCGGTGAGGGTTGCCATGGACTTCAGCTTCTCTTGGCCAAGGTGTCGAGCAAGCCACTCATCTCGGACGCTGTGTTTGAAGGCCACGAGGGCTTCGGCGTCCGGACAATCCACAATCTAGTTCTTTTTAATTAAGAACCTGGTCCAGAGCTTCCGGGCTGATTCGCCGGGTTGCTGGATTATGTGACTAAGGTCATCGGCGTCCGGGGGCCGAACATAGGTGCCTTGGAAGTTGTCTCTGAAGGCGTCCTCCAAGTCTTCCCAGCTACCAATAGAGTTTTCTGGGAGGCTGTTCAGCCAATGTCGTGCTGGTCCCTTAAGTTTTAGGGGGAGGTACTTGATGGCATGTAAGTCATCACCGCGGGCCATGTGGATGTGGAGAAGAAAGTCTTCAATCCATACTGCGAGATCCGTTGTGCCGTCATATGATTCAATGTTCACGGGTTTAAACCGTTCTGGGAACTGGTGCTCCATTACCTCACCGGTGAAGCATAGGGGGTGTGCGGCTCCTCTGTATCGGGCGACGTCACGACGCAGTTCAGATGGAGTCCGTATGTGGTTTTCGGACTGGGTGAGGTTGTGCTTATCGCGCCAGGCCTGATGGCCGTCTTCTCGCGCTGGTGCACGCCCCCCTTGATCCATAAATTGATCTGGTATGACCGGCTCTATTGTCCAGGTCCTGTCGCAGTTGTGTGTGTACCCTACAGCCGTTGTTTCTCTGCCTCTAGGGCGAGGTGGTGCAGGCTGGTGTTTGGCTTGGGTTGCCGCTCTGTCCTGGCCAGGAGGTGGTCGGTCAGGCCTGTCAGACACATTACACGATGTTGGTATAGGCTCTAGGACATCATCATCAAATTGGGAGAGCAACCTGCGCTTTGGGTAACTCTTAGTTGGGCGCTCGAGGCCGTATTCCTCGGCTACCAGGACATTACTCCATCTATCATTGAGTAAGTCCTGGTCAGCTTGAAGTTGCTGCCGCTTCTTTTTCAGGCTTCTTGTAGTGGCTATTAGCTGGCGCTTAAAGCGCTCTTGTTCGAGGGGTTCCTCTGGCACGATGAAATCTTCGTCGCCGAGGCTCTCATCCTCTTCGGAGATCGGTAGGTAATTACTATCCTCTGAGCCCTCGTTCCCGATAGGATCGTCGGGGTTGACTTGTCCCTCCTCCCAATCATCCTGTTCAAATGTTGGCTCGACCGGGGCATCTTGGTCTTCGGCGTTCTCCGGGGTATTATTGTCTCCGGTGCCAGTATTGCTGTCTTTTTCGCAACGCAATTTTGATCGTCGCCGCTGACGTCGATGCTTCGGAGGTGCTTCAGTAGGCTTGTCCTCTAGATTCTTCCCATCATCGCCGTCATCCTCTTTGGGTGTGTCCACCATGTATAAGTCATACAAGGAAATGACCATCTACCGTCTAGTGAACGACGGGTTTTGGCTCTTCTCATCTCCGGTATCGTTGTCCATACCGTCAATGTCTTCGGAATCGTAGTCGATCGTGTCGGTTAAATCCTTGACGGTGGCTATGAAGTGAGTGGTGGGTGGGACGTGAAATTCCCCGCTCTCAGCCCCTAGTATGGGCTGGGTGTAGTTTGACAGTGATTTTTCTGCAATGGCGAGAGATCGCATTAAGTCCAGGGCCTCGTTCAAGAGCGAGGTTTGGATGGAGAAGCGAGAGTCCGTGGAGCAGGCCAGGACAGGAGTTCCCTAGCCAAGCTTGTATAACGCAGATCTTGAGAGTTCGGAGTTGGTGTTCGGAGGCGAGTCCGGCTTGATGAGGATAGAGGGAGCCTGGCGTGACTCCAGGCCTGCCGGTGATGCAATCCCCTCTGGTTCTCCGATGCCAGGCTCTATAGCCGCAGAGAGTCCGGTGGGCTTTAAACTCCCGTCTTCGGACCTGGTGGTGCGCTCCGGATCTAAGGCCAGAGCGGTGACTAGGGTCGCGAACCATTGGAAGATCAAGTCTCCTAGGACGTCAGCGACATAGTTCAGATTTCCAAAACTGATCTGATGACCAGGGGCGTAGCTGTCGATCTGCTCCAGATGGCCAATCGAGTTGGCACGCAGTGCGAAGCCGCTGGATACAAAGATTTGGCCGGGAAGAAAAGTCTCCCTCAAGGCGGTATTGTTGTAGATGATCGATGGAGCTATCGGGCCTTCTGGCGACGGCACAATGGAACTCTCAATGAAAGCACCAATGTCGGTGTCAAAACCGGCAGATCTCGGGTAGGGGGTCCCGAACTGTGCGTCTAAGGATCGAAGGTAACAGGAGGCAGGGGACATGATGTTTACCCAGGTTCGGGCCCTCTTAATGGAGGTAATACCCTACTTCCTACTTGATTGACTTTGATGAGTATAGGGGTTACAAGAGTTGATATACCTCGAGATCATAATGGCTAAACCCTAGATGTCTAGCCTATATGATCGTGATTGCCTCTACGAACTAAACCCTCCGGTTTATATAGACACCAGAGAGATCTAGGGTTGTACAGAGTCGGTTTACATAGAAAGGAAGATGCATGATCAGAACGCCAAGCTTGCCATCCACGCAAAGGAGAGTCCCATCCGGACACGGGTGAAGGTCTTTGTTTTGTATCTTTACGGCCCATTAGTCTGGCCCATATCACATAGCCCGAACGCCCGAGGACCCCTTAGTCCAAGACTCCCTCAGTGATGACCTCAGACAATGCACACAATTTCTAGGAATAAACCGTGTTGGATCAATGAATAATCACACACAACATTCTCTTGAAAAACTGTTTGTGTTATGCCACCTTGCGCAAACATTTTCCTTGGAGTGACTGTGTGGGATGTGTATACGAATGGAAACGTTTAGCGGGGACTGACTGTGTGGGATGTACTTATGACCGAAAACAATTTCGCCTATATAATTATATTTTTTAGCACTACTGTACGTATAACCGTATTTGGTCGCTCACCGATTGTACACGACCTCATTTTGCCGAGCGTGTGTGCCAGGAGGGCATATTCCCAATGGTTTCTGGGTCGTGTGGGAAGGAACCCCTACCGCAGTCACTCACTAGGTGACGGTTCCGAACGCCGTCGCGGAAAGGGATTAAAAACCGTTTGTATAGCACCGAGGCGTACCAATGAAAGAGCAGCCCAGTCCGGTTCATTATCAAGGGACCATGCATAAAGCACGTCTTGGCGCCTCCGCGGGCTGCGGTGCCCTGTGAAAGCACCTCCGGAGGCCCTGAGTCCTCACGACCCCCAGCCTCGCGAGCAGCGGGCATCTCCCGAAACTCCGGAGCCGTCCGGTCCGCAAGAAAGAAGCCCCCTGGTATGATCTCTAAGCTGCTCCGGCGCCCCAGCTGCATCATTGCGGGGGCGAGAGGCACGCAGGAGGTCAAAACTCTGAAGGAGCGCACCCTTGTGACGCAGGAACACGCCAGAAACGCACCAAGCTAAGTTACCCTAATCGCGACCGGCAGGAACCTTTCAATTAGTAACAATATGAATGCTAGAGTACGAAATGAAAAACGCTAACATAAAGGCGCAAGCGCCTTAGTTCATTACACGCCCCCGCCAGGCTCTCCATGGTTCTTAAGGCAGGAAGTAAAAAACAAAAGGCAGCCTCACGAGGGCCTCAACTCCTGCGGCCTGGCTCTTGCGCGGCCTACCACTACTAGGGAAAACCTTATACACAGAACTTTAGCAGTACGCTCGTTAAAAAGGGCGCTAGTGCAACATAGCAGTAGCGCATGCGGGATAAGAGTGCTACAGATAAAAATGTCGCAGTACCACGTGTTCCTATAAAAGCGCTACTACTAATATTCCCATTACTAAGCCAGTAGGCTACAAATAGTAGTGGTCTTGTAAAAACCGCGCTACCGCTAGGATCTATGTAGCAGCGCGTTTACTATGAAAAGCGCTACTGCTAATGAAAATAAAATAAAATGAAAAACAAATAGAAAAGTAAATGAAAATGAAAGAAATAGAAAAAGGAGAAAGGAAAAAATAAAATGTAAAGAAAAATAAATGAAAAGGGGAAAAAGGAGAAAGGCATAGGAGTAGCGTCTGTTCCTAAGAGGCGCTATAGATAATATAGCAGCAGTGCGTTTCCTAGACCCCCGCTATAGAAACAGAAAAGGAAATAAGAAAATAAAAGGAAAATACATAGCTATAGCAGTAGCGCATTTTGTAAAAATCGCTATAGCTATCTTAGCTATAGCGCGTTTTGCAAAACGCGCTACCGCTAAGTTTGACTTAACCCAAAAACGGTTTCCCCCCGACCACCACTTCTCCCCCAAATCCCTCGCCCCACTTCGCCGCCGTCTCCCCAATTCGCCGTCGCCCCACTTTGCCGCCGTCTCCTGCCGACGTCGACGCCCCCAGAGCCACCAGAGCCGCGCGCCATCGACGCCACCGGAGCCGCCCCCAACGCCACCGGAGCCGCCCTCAACGCCACGGGAGCCACCCTCGACGCCCATGCCTCCCTTGCCACAACTGCCTCCCTCGCCGTCATCGGAGACGCCCCTGCCTCCCTCGCCACCACTGCCTCCCTCGCCACCACCGGAGCCATCCTCTGTAAGCCCCCACCCCTCCTTTCTCTCTCATGCATAGCAGAAACACTGGACAGAGAACTAGCTAGCTAGGTTAACTAGTTTAATTAGGTTAATTATGTAAGTTAGTGCAAAAATTTAGTTAGGGCTTTGACAGAGAACTAGTTAGGTTAACTAGTTTAATTAGGTTAATTATCTAGGTTAGTGCAAAAATTTAGTTAGGCTTTGACAAAGAACTAGTTAGGTTAACTAGTTTAATTAGGTTAATTATCTAGGTTAGTGCAAAAATTTATAGGGCTTTGGCACAGAACTAGCTAGGTTAACTAGTTTAATTAGGTTAATTATCTAGGTAAACTAGGTTAACTAGCTAGGTTAACTAACTAGGTTAAATAGCTAGGTTAATTAGGTTCGTTAGGTTAACAAGCTAGGTTAAGTAGGTTGGCTAGGTTAGAGCAAAAATTTATTTTAGAGCATTAGGTCAGAAGGGTTAGAGAAATGGATTCCTTTGCAATTTAATTGGGTTCTGTCCTAGGCAGAGAAGGGTTAGAGAAAATAATGTGTGTGTGTGTGTGAGAGAGAGAGAGAGAGAGAGAGAGAGGAATAGCTAGATCAACATAATTTGGGTTTTTGATTTTTGAAAAGACCACTATTTTTCAAGGAAAAGAATTTAGGCAAGTTTTATTTTAAAGATGATCCCTTCCTAGACTTTTATTGTTGATTATATCTTTTCATTGAATTGGTCATGTTATATCTTTTCATTGAAGTGGTTCGATTGTGCCCAAGTGGCCTTTTGTTGTTTCCAGGGAATGAAGCCGAGTGGCCTATGTTTTGCCAGAATGTTGATTCATTTCCGTTTCAGCAAATTTCAGGTGCTCGATTTGTCCACTTTTTAGCAAAGGTCATGCCGAAATTTTCCGTGAATTTCGGGATGACTTGTGCTACAAACTAGGACATATCAAGCGCCCGGAATTTCTCGCACCTGGAAGGAATCAACGTTCCTGCAAAACATAGGCCTTTTTATGTCATTATTCATTTTATTAGGTCTAGAATTAATTGACTAGATTTAATCGTAGGAAACATGGCTAGCAACAATGAAGGACAGGGTTCTGGTGATTGCGACGATGTCTACCTGGCGGCACACGAATATTTGAGCCTTGCCAACGATCAACGGTTGTTGTTGCTGGGCCCACTGGTCTCATCCGAGACTGACATTGAGACCGGCGCCGAGATTGGCGTTGAGACCCTGACCGGCACCGAGACCGGCGCCAAGACCGGCACCGAGACTAGCAAAGCCATATAACCAAAATCGAAGAGGAGATGTCGATGCCCGAACCAGCTCCTCACTACTAGACTAGTGGTCACGGAGGTGGATGACGAAAATTTTGAGCCAAAACTGCCTGTGGAAGCGTGCTCCTGCTACGGCAATCAGATAGGCTGCATCATACGGGCGTGCGCTACCATCAATGATAAGAAACTAAAGAAGAGGCCAAATATGAAGCACTCCCTCCTAACCCTGCTGCACCACATATTCTTGTTCTCGGGCCGGGATGAAATTCAATATAAAGATCCACAGAAAGACTCGGCAATGAAGCAGATAAACAAACACGCCATGACCAAGTGTAGCAACGCGTTGGCTGCCTGGAAAGTAAGGGTGAAACGTGTCATCGAGAAAAGGAACCCTACTCCGAGATTGTGAAGGAAAATCCGACAATCACGGAAGAGCAATTTGAACTATTCAAGCGGCTTGCGATGCCGAAGATGCCAAAAAAGTCAAAGTACATGAAGGGGCTTCAAGAGAGGAACATGGGGCGCCACCACCTCAGAAGCCGTGGTTACATAGGGAAGAGGTCCATATGGGCCAAGGAGGACGCGGAACGCGAAAGTCTAGGCATCCCAGACACCTTGGCGGAGTTCACTGTCCTGCAGGAGTATGACATCCTTAGGGCCTGGTACGATTGGGACCCAGTCAAGAAGGTTTTCGAGACAGACCCAGTCACAGCGGAGTTCATGAGACTGCTGGTAATTTTAGTTTCTGATCAATTCGACTGCACGTTTAGTCATATTTGTAAATGATCCTTGTTCCTTTTGCAGAAGAGCAGCACAGGATTGCGGTCGAAAGCGACTCGCCGTCTGAGGCGTTGGCGAGGCCCAAGTGGGACACCCCATTCAACCGGGCGTTGAACGTATTGAAACAACTCCCGGTGGACACTCGGCCGTCGTATGGACACATGCACGGTGTTGGAGATAGCGCCACATGGAAGATTACTAAAGTGAGACCACGGAGGAAAGAAAGGAAAGACGGAGGTTAACTGAAGAAAGTAGCGATAAGAAGGTTGAGATTGCGGTTGAGAAGAATTCAACTAAGATAGTCGCAACAGTGGTAGCTGCCGTAAAACTTGAGCTGACAGTCTTGGTTCTGGCTATCGTCGGTTGGAGCAGGCAAAATCCAGAAAAAGATGCAACTTTCCCCTTGCCGACTTCTTCGGGAGCAGCTCGACTAGCATTGCACCAGCACCAGCATCTACACCTTCACCAGCACCTGCTCCTACACCGGCTCCCGCACCTGCTCATAGCAGCCCGTCCTCCATCTTGGACGTGCTCGGCGGTGCTTCGTCTTTGGCTGAGCTCGACGCCCTCACGGTACCTGTCACACCGGCCCTCTTCAATAAATGTATAATCTCCCATTTCCGTTGCTTTTCGGATGTCTCACATCGTAGACATGTCTTTCCAGGCCGACGCCCCATGCACCATATTGTACGACATCAACATCCAGAAGGTGGACGTGGGGAAGGCGACGATAATGAAGTCGAAGGAACAATTGTTCCACAGCCGTCCGATCGCCCCTGACATCTTCAAGGTTTCAGTGGCCAGTGTCAAACCGGGCCACGAGAATTTGGTTCCTCCGGTACTAGGGGGAGATGACGACGAGACCCTGCGGCGGCTTGGCGATTGCAAGACGTGGGTCCTGTTGTGGTCAAAGAGTCTGCTTCGTGTGGAGGCGGCCGGGAGCATACCCACGACCACGCAGCCTCCGCAAGGTATGAACATCAGCGCCCCACCTACCCAATTAACATCGCCTGTCGTGCTAGGTGATAGCGGACTGGGTGAGGAAGAGGCTCCATTAGACGCTGATGACGTCGCCATTGATGAGGATGAGGATGATGATGACACTCAACAGTATCTCAATATTGGCGCCATTGATGATGGAGGATCGATGGCTCAGCAGTATGAGTACTCAGGGTTTGAGCGTCATGAGTCGGTGCCTGAATTGCCGCCTCCGGAGCCTAAACGTACTGTAGACGACCTTCCAGCAAAGAAGCATCGGAAGAGAGCGAGGAAAGGCAGCAATAAAGCTGCTGCTATGATCCAGCCACCTCCGCAACCTCGGGTTCAAGATCGTATACCTGTCCGCGGTGTGGCGAAATACCATATCGCCGGTGAACCAATCCTACCTAAGGCATCGGTACAGGCCATACACGGCGACCTAAGGATACCTCATGACGATGTGCTGCGGAGAGAGAAAAGCCTAATCGCCTGGGAAAATCCAGGATACCCACTCTATGTGGTTAACGTGCCGCGGCAGAGGTTGTACGTTGACACAATCCCCGTGGAGAAGTTCTTCCTTCGATTTGATTACATCTTCGACATGTTTCAATTGAAGAAGCTGGATTTTACATTTGTCCATCTTTATGCCTTGTACATGAACTACATCATCGGGATTGAGCAGATACCTTATATCTGTGTCGCTGACCCGTACTTCATGCACGAGAGCTTCTTGGCAGTCTGCGCAGAGCACCGTGAATACGCGAGGGACTACCTTATCAATCTCATGGTCGCCAATATGGACAAGGAGATGATTCTCGTGCCTTATCATCCCCTATAAGTCATCCGCGCGGATATCCTTCCTTTGATTTCAATCATTCATTTGCACGATGGAGGCTAATTAATTTGAGTTGTACTTATTTTGCGCAGCCACGGGCGCGCTGTCCTCATCATCCTTTACCCCCGATACTCCCACGCTCTTTACTTGGACTCGTCGAAGAACATGAACAAAAAGGATTACACCCACATCAAGTCTATTCTCGACAGTGCTATCTTTTTCTACGGCGTACGGGGTGGAGAGATCAAGATCAAGAAGACTAGGAACGACAGGGCCGCCTTCGACCATAAGACCAACTTCTGCTGCATCTAGCAACCGAGTGATAGTATTAATGATGGATTCTATGTCATACACCAGATGCTGGAGTACAGACGGGATCGGCAGAACCTTTGCATGTCACCTACAGCCGGGGATGCCCATATTCTGCAATGGGCAAGGAACGTAGGGGATATCGATGATCATCGGTTTCGAGCTGAGTTCTATCACATCCAGCATGAACTTGCCCAAATCATCATGAAGGAGGTCCTCGAAAAAACAGGGTTGTTCTACGAGGAAGGGGAAATGTCACGACAAGACGTCCGAACACGTGTAGCGGCTCAGCGTCTCAACCTGAAGCCTTTCACTAAGCTCGAGGACTATCTCCTTGACTTGGATAGATGGCACGACATGCTTGAGTGATTGTCCATATACAACAATGTGTCCGTTTAGTCCATACTTTATGTATGACGAAACATTGAGTTATGCACGGCGAAACTTTATTTGTGATGTAATTAAACTGTCCTCCTCCACTAGCGAAGATCACTCTAGTTAGGGCATTTTGGGTACGATGAACTTTGTTATTTATGCTTATGATATGTTGCTTCTATTTTTGCCAAGTCTGTCTCTTTGTGTTTCTCAACTATATATGTTGCATATCATCGACTCCTGTGACGATGCACGTGCATAGATCATCGATGGCGAAGAAGTGCTATGCCAGGAGTATACGACGAGTGGCCGGAGTGTCAGGCCTAGGTGTACCAGTTTCTGGTTTCCGAGCGATAGCCAGTAGTTAGTTTAGGTTCACGCTAGTGCGAGAGACGGGTACGAACTCATGTACTGCATAGTTCCGCTCCCACTCATAGTGATAGCTCTTCTCGTGTATATCATTGTTTAGATGGATGACGATGTAGTTGCAAGAACTTGTATCGCTATTTTCGAGATGATGACGAGAGACCACTTTGTGTTGGATGATGATTATGATGATGACATGATTTGATGCTATGATTACATTTTATGTGTATGATGCTAAAGATTATTGTATAAAGCTTGTTCAAATACAAAACAAATATGCAGGAAAAAAACAAAAACTAATAAAACTAACAGTAGCGAGGGGAGTAGAGTTAGCAGCAGCGCGCCCTTACCAGTAGCGCGCCCTGAACTAAAGCGCTGCAGATATTAGCAGTAGCGAGTTGCCCAAAAGCCCGCTGCTGCTAGCCATGTATAGCAGTAGCATGGGTTATCACGCGCTACTGATACATGTTAGCTGTAGCGCCGTATCAGTAGCGCGGCTCCCCACGCTACTGATACACCTAATACGCACGCTACTGCTAGGCTTTTCCCTAGTAGTGTACGCTCAGTCGGAGTCCTCCTCCTGCTTCACGGGGGCGTGGTGGCGTGGCGGCTCGACGTCCCCCTGAGTGGGGGCACTGCGAAGTGGTGGCTTGCTGTCCTCCCTGATACGTGCATGGTGACATGGTGGCTCATCATAGTCATCGTCGCTCGTGCTCCCCCCTAAGGGAGGTGCCGCTGCTGGTAGAGGTACTGCAGCCATTGCCAAGGGCAAGTTCACCGCCAAGGTTGCCGCCACTGCGTCGGCCATCGTGATCGCAGGCGTGGTCGCCATTGTCGTCGCCGTCATCGCCTTCTGGGAAACACACCAGACGTCTGCCATCCTCCCCAAAGATCCTGACAAAGAGCGTTGCCACCCCATCATGCTTAAAGTGGAGGGAACGCCTCCCCTGCCGGCCGCAGGCGCGGGCGAACGCCTGCCATCCATGGTTCAGGAACACGTAGCCCGTGGGGGTGACCTCGACCTCCACCCACTAGGCCTTGCTGCGCAGCCATCGGCCTGCAACCAAAGGCCACCAGGCCCTCTGGCCGGCAGTGCCCCCGCGAAGAAGCGAGGGAGCTAGAACCAGGTGGTTGTTGGCCTCTCCGTCCAAACCACAAACTCCAGGGCTGCGTCGACCGAGTGGGATCGCGGGCGGGGCGGCGGGATAGCCCCCCTTGGCCATGGCTGCCATGGCTACTGTAGCCCCTGCACGGGAGGGAGCCTTTCCATAGCTACCAGAGGTATGGCCGACCTTCACGGGGGTGCGCCCCGCCCCCGGGGGACCACCACTGGTGTTGCAGTGTACTTGAGGGGACGGCCGCGGCCCCTCTTGGGCAGCGGCGAGCCTGGTCCCTCCATGGGTGCTTTTCCCTTCTCGACGGCAAAGAACCTTCTCACTAGCGCCATGGTTATCGAGGCAGTGGCACGGAGTAGGAGAAGCAAGAAAACGAAGATGGGATAGGGGGCCCCGCCCCCTCGCCCCTTTTATAGGCTATTGTCAAATTGGAGAGGTTCCGAGGCGACGTGGGGAAATGGTGGCATCCGCGTCCCGCCATCCACCACGCGTCAAGCCTGGCCCGCATGCGATTGGGGGCCGCGTCGCTTCGCCTTGCCCCTCGGCTGCGCCTCGAAGACAACTCGAGCGCGCCTTGGGCCCGGGGGCTACTGTCGACGTTCTGGATTTGGGGTACCCAGACTTGCCTGACTGTGGCCCTGCGCATGGGCCCGTCGACGGCCCGGTACAGCCCAGCTGCAGGACCCTCCAAGAACAGACCCTTGCGGGGTCACCTAGCCTCACGAGGAGGGCAACATCAAGACCTCCAGAGGGGCGGCCTGTCCAAGTTGCCTCCCGAGAAGCGGAGAATTCTATGCAGGTACCCAGCCTCACGAGGCTGCAATGACGTAAGCCATGATGATCATGGCCAGCCGGGCGCCAGTGGGTACAGATAAGGTAGTTTCATCTTCGGTGCTAAGGAGGCAAGGACAAACGTGGGTTCCCGAGGAATCTCCCAAAGGTTTCCATTCCAGAGCAACAAGACCAAGACGAAGACCATGAGCTAGGCAGTACGGATGTCATTGCCGAGCCCACCGCTGCGTCATGACCAGAAGCTTTGTAGACGAAGACCACCTTTTGTCGGGATTAGATGTACTTATTGTCCCCTTTCAAACTGGTCGTTGTGGGATCCCTTCCCGCCTAAGTTTTGAGGGAAGAGGACCGAGGCCACTATAAATATAAGTTAGCCAACACCACAGAAGGGGATCAATTCCATTCCACCCTCACCTCTCGAGCCCTCATGAGGTCACTCGACCATTGTACTAGTTCATCCCCAAACCTCCTTGCGAGGCCAATCCACCACAAAGCAGGAGTACGGTTTTACACCGCAAGGTGGCCCGAACCTAGGTAAACTGCTGTGTTCGCCCCCTTCCCCTCTCGCACGAACTCGACGTAGCTAGGCTGTGGGGTGGGGAGCTCGAGGCTTGAGTCGGTTGAGATCTTCGCACACGCCCCAGAGTTCAAACCTTCTTGGGCCCGCGGAGCCCTGAATCCGATAGATTGCTTAGATCTCGATATGCCAAATGTAATCGCATGAAATATACAGTAAAAGCCAGTTTGATGTGTTTTGCTACAGCTAGTCTAACAACCCGTCCTCATATAACATATCAAGGGCACACCATCTTAATAGATTAACCATTCAACTTACCAATGCATTGTGGGAAGAGAGAAGTATTGGGACTGTGTATCCAAGCAATTGATCGAAAAAGAAGTTGCAGTGTGCCTGTTCAAAGAGCTAGCATAAGTTCAGTTACCTGCTTCTCGGAATTTTAGTTTGCCACTGATTGCAAAATTGTTCAATTACCTTGCTTGGCTTAATTTAGTTTGCTACTGATTTAGTCATAACAGCAAACCACTTACTGTTTATAGAATTACCTATTTGCATGAACTTAAGTAGCTACTTATGCACGTAGATAGCGGGTCATATGTACTTCTAGGGTGCAGCAAAATTCATGTGTAATTTACGATCTAATACCCTGTTTGTTTAAATGGTTTGCTGTTATGACTGTAGCACTAGTAATGTTTGCATGTTCATAGACAGACAACTATCGGGTTTATATGAGGGACAACATCTTTTTTACTTATATATATGTGTCAGAATCATTTTGCTTACATCAAAGAAATTTACATTTGTCTGTGTTGCTTGTAAACGGTATCGACTTGTTACTTTAATACATTGCCAAGAATTTGTTAGTTTTACTAGTTGATGTGTAATTAAATATGTTGCCAAAACTGGTTAGTTTCTTATGGCTCTAGCAACACTTTATTGATGATTGCTAACATTCAAGTTTGCTGGATCCAACTGAAACTCCGGTGGCACAACAGGTATGTTTTTAGATACTTCCTTGTTTACCTGGTTTGTTGTTGTAAATTTTTGTTGTAATCATCTTACCAACTTCAACTTTTCAGGATCCAATTGGAAGTCCAATTGCAAAGCAGGTACATTTTAAAAAAAATATTTGTGTAATAGGTTTGCTGTTGTAACTTGTTGTAATCATCTTACCAACTTCAATTTTTCAGGATCCAATTGGAAGTCCAATTGCACAACAGGTACATTTTCAAAAATATATTTGAGTAATAGGTTTGCAGCTATAACTTGTTGCTCTAATCAAGTTACTGTCTACTCATCTTTACAGGATCCAACAGAAACTCCAATGCCAGAACGAGTGCCTTTTGCAAAACTCATTTGTTTAACTACTTCGCTGCTGCAACCAGTTGCTCTAATCAAGTTACTGTGTACTCAACTTTTCAAGATCCAAGAGAAACACCAATGCCACAATAGGTACCTTTTTCAAAACTTATTTGTTTAACTGCTTTGCTGCTGAAACTGGTTGCAATGATGTTAATAACTACTTTTCAGCATACAATCGAAACTCTTTAATTCCTTGTTTGTTTAACTGGTTTGCTATTCTAACTCCCAGTTGAGATGTTTTGCTAACTTCAATTTTTCTGAATCCAATCGGAACTTTGGTGGAAAAACAGGTTAGCCCAATATCAAAGAGCGAGGTCCCCATGGACGTTGTATCATCCCACAGCAGTGGCGCCGACCCAATCGTGCATCTTGAATTGCCAACTACTGATGCTCTAGAGGATAAACTATTGGTAGAAAAAGATTCTGCTTCTGCACTTAGAGATGAAGTTGACATGTTGAGGAAGCAAACAACACAATCACAAGCAGTACTCAAGACAGCCATTAAATTCCCACTTTGTAAATCATAGGTGAAATGTTTTTTGCATCATTGAATAACCTTTGTGTTCTTTGTTCATGTAATCGATCAAACCATTTGTTTTAAAGATCATGTAATAATTGTTTTTTGTCTGTATTTTTTAGAACGAGTCTGTATTAATTGATATGACTGAGACATTTCATTTTGTTGGCTATGCCAGACCTACACATATGCCAATAGACTAAAAATAAATTTAGCAAATAGATGGTCCTTGAATGGCACGCATCTGAAAGGGCCAAGATGATGTACTAGCTTTTCTATGCTCTTCTAGCAAAATAAGTATAACGGCCTGGCTTATGTATGTTAGTTGAGATTATTGATCCATATACTCAAAAGTGTTTATAAGTCTGTTAGTTTTGTACATTATTGGTTGATTGACTTAGTGCTTTGAATCTTGAGACGTTGCTTGTGTACATATCTAAATGGGAGTACACTATATGTTGCGTGGGTCATACATGTTACACTTGAGTTGGACATAAAGTGGTTTCAAAAATTCGAATTCACCTTAAACTAGATTCTACCTTCTGAATTCGAGTATTGGCATTTGTAAATCATATTAATATATGATAGTGGAATACATCTTTGTTGTGCTTTTGAAAATATATAAAAAAAATAAAATGATTTATAAAGATTCGTATGAGAATACAAAATGGATTTGAATTTAGTTGACAGGGTAAACGTGTCCCAAAATTTGAAAGAAGCGGCAAAACATCCACTCCCACGCCGGCTGCCCGAAGCAAGTGTTTGCGAGATGGAAATTACTGTCTACCCCTTACACGGACAATCCATCGGCCCGATTTCCACTTCTCTCAATAAGGGTAGGTTAGTAACTTCAATCAAACGTGACACGACTGCCTCTGAGCCCATTCAGACGTGGGTGGCAAATGTGGGCGGCAAAACACATTTGATTCAACCTCATCCAAAAGACCTCTGTCTCTCCCTACATTTCCCCATTCATACACGGTGGGTGGCAAAACAAACTCGACTTGGCCGAAATCGATGTAGGCAAATATTTTTAATAGGGGCCGGTTTGTAACTTCACTCATACGTGACACAACTGCCTTACCTGTCAGCACTGTTCATACATAGTGGGCGCCAACCATGGGCGCCAAAACACCCTCTCCTCGCCTGAAATCGCTCTGGGCAAATATTGGGGAGATGCGAGATTACCGTCCTATCCCTAACTGACGAAACGTCCAAATTTTAAACGGCGGCTAAGGTCATAACTTTCCCATATTTCAGGCAGGCACGTCCGAAAGACATGGTTCCCCGTACTAGTCCCTCCATTTTCCCATTCATACACCGTCCATGCTAGAACACCATCCCCACACCAGCCTCCTCCGTCCGCTACCCCATCCATCGTCGCCGTCCTCCACCATGCTGGAGCGTCTACCAAGACCGTGTCGTCCACTATGGATGTTTCTCATCCACGATGATGGACTAGGAGCCTTGCATTGCATCCTCTCGCTTCATCGGCGCCTTCATCCTCCTTGTCAGGGCCGCTCCGACGACCTTCCCATCCACCGCAATGGGACTTATCAACCGATGCACCTGTCTATCGTTGCAGAACTACTTCCACGCCACCGACAACCATCACACCCCCGATGCCGAAGAGAGGCGGTACTACTTCATATCTGCTCAACTTTTTGATCTCAACCAGAAAATAGATCGTAACTTGGTTACTGTACTTTCTTTTCAGCTCTTAGAATCTTAGTTCTTAGTTCGAAGCAAACAATGGTTGCGAAGTAGCATTTCAGCGGTTTGCAGCTTCAAATCGTCCATGAGTCATAATAGGGTTTAATTGATCATGCTTAAGGTTTCCTCCCTTTTATGATCACTATACGATCAACCTAAATGCTTCGTGTCATAATAGCACTGTTCCACCCATCAAGCTAAACAAGCTTAGTTGTTGAAATACGAATCTGATATTATTAAAACAGAGTCGTTTAATTTTTTTTAGCAAAACAGAGTCGTTTAATTGGTGAGCTAAATGTTAATAATTTAGTTTCGAAATGCATTTACGCCGCTGGGGTGGATCTACACGGTGGCCATGGTAGCCGCGACCCACCTTTGGATTTTGTGTCGGCCCAGACCCCGATTCCCCTCTATTCTGCTGCGCTTCCGATCTCTACTCACTCCCAGCCACCTACCTCGCCGGTGTCTTGCCGTAGAGGGATAACATGACTTTAAGAGGAGACGCCGGACTAATAGGAGGTCAGGAGCCACTTGCCCAACAGCGTCACTGTTGCCTGGGAGTACCACCGTGCCTACCTTCCCAGTCTGTTCAGGTCTCAGGCATGCAGCACCCACTAAACCAACCCGATTTATCCTGAGATACGTCCTCAACACTGAGCAGCCACTCCCCATCACCCATTTTCTAATATTCATTGCTCATTAGGCAGGACTGTCATTAGGGTTTGTTGTGTACTGACTGCTACCTACACTTAATAGTTCAGATATTTCAGTAATCTTTAGTACCTGTAAAGTTCATAGGGTTTCAAAATTCTGGCCCTAGGAACAGACACTAGTCATGTTGGATTGTTGGTCATAGTGACATTGACCCAGATTACTACTGCAGGCCAGGTTTGTTGACAATTTTACTCGTCTTTGTGAATCATTTGATATGATATCCAATTATTCACTTCGATTAGTTGCAAACAATAAGTTGTCGGCGTTCTGGATATGGGGGTATCCAGACTTGTCTGCCTGCGGCCCACCGCATGGCTCCATCGACGGCCTAGTACGGCCCAGCTTCTGCATCAACAGCTCAAGACCCTTGCGAGGGGCCAAGCCTCGCGAGGCGGACGACGCCAAGACCCCGAGGGGATTCGCCTCTTCAGGCTGGCTCCCGAGGGGCGGAGAGTTCTATGCAAGGTGCACCTCACGAGGCTCAGCTGACGTGAGCCATGACGACCAAGGCCAGGCGGGCGCCAGCGGGCGTAGAGCGCCAATTTCCTCTTCGGTGCAAGGAGGCAAGACACATGCGCGGAGTCCTGAGGAATCAACCAAAGGTTTCCATTCTGGTGTAACAAGACCAAGACCGCCAGGACGGCAGGACGGAGGTCATCATCGAGCCCACCTCAGCGTCACAACCAGGGGCTTTTCGCAGGCGAAGACCACTTTTGTCAGGATTAGCTGTACTAATTGTCCCCTTTCAAATCCGGCCGTTGTGGGATCCCTTGCCGCCAAACATTTGAAGAGGACTAAGGCCACTATAAATAGGACTTAGCCACCACCATAGAGGGGGGGATCCATTCTCACCCGACCACCTCACCAGCTCTCTTGAGCTCGAGAACACCTCGCCTCCTGAGGCCAGTTCATCCTCAGCCCTTCGAGGCAATCCACCAAAACACTGGAGTAAGGTATTACACCGCAAGGTGGCCCGAACCAGGATAAACTGATGTGTCTCTTTGTCTCTTAGAGCTCATCGCGCCAGGCTTAGGAGAATCGCGAGTAGGCAGGCTTGGTAGGTTGAGATTTCCGCACGCACCCCAGAGTTCGAACCTTTCAAGGGTTTGTGGAACCCGTAATCCGACATTTCGCATGCCAGGTAGGGGTGCGAGGGATCTTCTCTTCCGCCGATCAATCCACCATCACTCCGACAACTCCATGGCCGACGCACGCCGAGCTCGCGCCAAGCGCCGGGCCACAGTCGCTGTTCACGTTGCTCAGACGGCTCCGGCGGGCGATGGTTGTGCTCGTTGTGCTCCGTCTCCGGTGGCCAACGCCGCCACGGGCCATGTCGGCCACGAGCAGCAAGCTTGTTTGCTGCACCCTTCGGTACGCCACGACGGGCGCACCGCCACTCCGTCACTGCCCCTAGCAGCTTCATCCTCCCACGCGCCTCACGGCCCGGCGAATGCACAGGCCGCTCTGCTCATGGCGCGGGAGCTCCTTCGCTACCCCCGGTCGACCACTTCTACGAGGAGTCGCTCGAGCGGATCGCTGAGCTCATCAGTGCAGCTAGGGGCTCCACTGCACCGGCCCGCTCGCTGCGTCAGCAGCCGCCTGCCGCGGGCGACGTGCCTCACGGGGCTCCTCCACCACCTCTGGCCCAGGGTATCATCATCGAGCCAAGGCGTGTGGCACCACGGTGCGACCCGCCGTGCCCGGCACCTCCTCGGGAGGAGGTGAGCTTCCAAGTGGTGCAGCGGCCTCAAGGGGAGGCGCGCGTGCTTCCTGCGCCCCCACGCCAAGCCCGCGTGCCGCCACAGGAGGTGGCAGTGCGCGTGCACTAGGACCAAGTTCTACCTCATCAGCGGGCCCTAGTGGCCACAGCAGGATGCCGCGCATTCACCCAGCAGCTCCGCAACGTCGTGTGGCCGAGCAAGTTCAAGCCTGACCTGCCCCCACGCTACAACGGCACCGCCGACCCATCGAGTTCCTGTAGCTCTACAAGGCGAGCATCGAGGCGGCCAGCGGCGACGAGAAGATCATGGTGAACTGGTTCCCGATGGCCCTCAAGGATGGCGCGCGTTCGTGGCTCCTGAACCTTCCCGAGGGATCGGTCTCTTCCTGGGAAGAGATGCGCGGCCGCTTAATCGCCAACTTCCAGGGCACTCGCGACCGCCCGCCGGCCGCGGGTGACCTGCGTCGCATCAAGCAGCAGCCAAGAGAGACCCTGCAGAAGTATATCCAGCGCTTCAATAACGTTTGCCTCAAGATCCCCAAGGTATCGGACGAGGCCATCATTTGAGCGTTCACTGATGGCGTCCGCGATGTCAAGATGAAGGAGGAGCTCGCCATCCATGAGGACCTCTGCACAGCCCTGGAGATGTTCAACATGGCGAACAAGTGTGCAAGGGCTGAGGAGGGGCGCCTCTCCCTCCTCGAGCTCCCCGATGTTGACCCAGAAGACAAGAAGGCCAAGGCCAAGGACGTGAAGCGCAAAGGGCCGGTTGTGCTCGCGGCAGAGCCAAAGATGAAGCGCGGCTGCGACATCCCGAGTTGTCCAAGAGCAACTGACCGTTTTGCGTCTTCGACAACATCGACAGCCACAACACCAATGACTGCCAGGAGCTCAGGGCCCTCCGTGACGGGCGCCTCGGTCGACGCCCCGAGCGCAACAATCGAGGCTACGGCCGCGGAGGTGGCCGAGGAGGAGGTCGCTGGGACAGACGCGACCATCGCCAGGAGTGGCGCGACCATCCTCGGGAGGACCGTTGGCAGGGCCAACCTCGCGAGGGCGCTTGGAAGGAGCACCCTCGCGAGGAGCGCCCTCTGGGCAGTGCCGGTCTGCCTCCACCACCAAGAAGGAACAAAGATCACCACCAGGACTAGGGGGCTGGGGGCTTCCAGGAGCCTTGAGCCATCGCCTGCATCCTGGGCGGCTCTCAGGCCCCGGCTTCTCACCGTATCTTCAAGCAGTTCGCACGCGAGGTGAACGCAGCGCTCCCCAAGCTCGAAGCAACTCGCCCTCTCAGGTGGTCCAAGTGCGCCATCACCTTCAGCTCCTCAGACCAACTCAAGTGCGCGGCCACTGCCGGCGCGCTCCCCATGCTCTGCTCCCCCGTCATCAGCAACGTGGTCGTCACCAAGACTCTCATCGATGGTGGAGCGGGGCTCAATGTCCTGTCTGTTCAAACGTTCGACATACTCCAAGTGCCGTACTACCAGCTTCAGACAACCAAGCCATTTTCAGGAGTGACCGACGGTTCCACACACCCGATAGGGCAGGTCCGCCTCCCTGTCACCTTCGGCGAACGCAACAACTACCACACCGAGCTCATCTACTTCGACGTCGCCGACATTCGCCTGCCCTACAACGGCATCCTTGGGTACCCAGCTGATGAGGACATCAATACCATTGTTACACCCATAGCCCCTGCTGCTATACATACTGGACCAATTACTAGAGCTCGCGCACGCCAGTTAAATTACTGGGTACTTTCATTTCTTGGTAATGATTCTAATGTTCATGAGAATATGATGCTGCCTAAATTGGATACATTTGTTTTGCTTACAAATGAAGGGCCTAGCTTTGAGAAGGATGAACATTGGAGCAAGAACAAGCATGGAGATGATGGCATGCGCATGGGGAACAAGAACGGAGTTACAAGTGATGATTTCAGGACGTTGAAGCCACCATAATGCGTTCATGAAGCCTTGGACGAAATATACAAGATGCTACTTCATAACTTTCGTCCAGAGGCTATTCTAGGTGCTGTGTCACCTTATTATTGGGCCAGGCCCATGTAATTTCGAAATACTTGAGTATAGGCTGTTTTTAGAGTCCGTATGTGTGGGGAAACAAGAGATAGGGTTGGTTTCGGACCCCTTCCCCAAGGGCCACGAAATTCCCGCCTCTTCCTCCATATAGACAGCCCTTAGGGCGTCGTTTAGACTTTGGGTTTTGTTTAGATTAAAAGTTCGCCATAGCTGCAACTTCGCGTACTTCGTTTGTGTTCAACGACCAGACAAAGGCGTCACAGAACCCCACCTTGATCAATAAAGCTTTCATCTTATATTCGCAATATCTAGATTGCAATCTCAGTTTCTTGCTTGTTCTTCGTTTGCTCGCAGGAAACAGACCCTCGTGGTCAGGTTGATCGTGCTTCGGCGTGGTCAATAACCTCTCGGAGTTGGTTTAGCGATTGCTAAGGCACGACGTCATTGCACGTTCGTAGTCGGATCGTCAAAGTCGACTTCCACCAAAGCGATATCCATCATCTCATCGAAAGACGGGACACCTTTGCCTCTATCAAGTGGTATCAGATTTCCAAGTTGCTCGGTGAGATTTTACAGTTTTTCGTAGTTTAGATCGAGTTTGTTCTTCATACCTATAGTCCACGAAAAAGCCAAAAAAAATTTAGGGTTAGTTCATCCTATCCCAACCAATGTGAGCCTTTGCATAATCTTTTCTGTGTTTGCTTTATTGAATTTGCGGTTGCATCATCGTGTCAAGGTGCTTGTCTTAGCGTCTAGTCCTTTAGATTTTCGAGTTTTGTTCACAGGTTGTCACGTCGCCGCTGCCATATATCACCACCGCATCATCATCATCATCGCTGCTGCCATCTACCACCACCGCACCAACTTCATCGCCGCCGCCATATACCACCACCACATATTCACCGCCAATCCGAGTCCATATACGCCACCACATATCCGCCGCCATCATGCCAATCCGAGTGCACCTGCAACATATATCCGCCACCAGTCCGAGTTCCACCAGATTCATCTCCGCCACCAGTCCTAGTCCAAGTCCAGTATTTTGTTACTCTGTTTTGGATTTCCAGATCACGCCATACTCCGAGTCGTGACAGAGAAGGACTCCCAAACTTTTGTGTTACCCGCAGTAGAAAAATAGTTCCAGTTTCAAAAAAAAAACTAAGTCTGGAAAATTCTGGCTAGGCAGTTTTTAGACCATTTGTAGACTTTTTCGAAAAAAATTTGTTGCGGAGCAAAAAAAAAGAGGAAAAAAAAAGAGGAAAAAAAAGTGCAAAAAAAATTCAGAGTGTGCTCCCCCCTTGTTTACGTGTAGCGTCGTGATTTTGTTAGTGTTCTAGGCTCGCGTCTCTAGCACGGTCTAGCCTAGGACCAGCACAGTACCGTCGTTGAGCGTTTATTCAACTTTGCATATCTGAATTGATTATTGCTGACCCTTTTTTGCTACCATATTATAAGCCTTCCCAGCTCCACATACATCTACGTCGTGCGTTTGACTCTCCCTGGTAATCGCTCTATCCAAGCTTTGAGAGTTTTGACTACAATGGTTGCCGATCACCACCTGCTGCTGGGTAAGAATTGGTAAGAATTTGAGATTCGCTTGAAGGATTTGTGACACACCACCATCACCACCACTTCCTAGTAGTCTGTAGGATCATATTCTTTTGTGTTTCTATTGCTGCTAACCATGGCAGGATCACAAGCCGATGAGACTGATTGGGAGAACATGGCGAACAAGGGGTTGCATGATAAATTTCAGCAAATGATTAGTGGCCAGGTGGGAGATGTGCTAAATAGATTTGAAGAGGCTATGGAGAAGATAGATGCCGTGGAGGAGTCGTTTGAGACAAAGCTGGATAACAGGTTTAATGAATTGCTCAAGCGTCTTCCCCAACCACCACCGGCTGCACCTGTCGCACCTCTACAACAACAACAACCACATCTCCAACGCCGCCTTCCAAATCAAGTGGGACGAGCACAGCGCGTTCCAATTGAGACTGGTCAAAATTCGGGTGCCGCTGCACCTACTGTTGATGCTTCTTTGGCTCCTGCTACTGCGGCGGCTGAGGAGGATGACGATTATGCGGGCGATTATGAGGATGAGGTTGATCAAAATCAGAACTACGTGCAGCCACCAGCACCACCTCACTACAGGAAACAACTACTTTGCCATCTGCCACGGCGGACGGCAAAGGCTCGAAAGGCGGACGGCAAAGACCTTTGCCGTCAGCCGCGGACGGCAAAAGGCTCCGGCAAAGAAGGCTACGGTAAACAGCTGCTTTGCCGTCTGCTTCCTGGCGGCGGACGGCAAAGGCTCTTTGCCGTCTGCGGCGAACGGCAAAGAGGGCGGACGGCAATAATTGCGCTGTCAGTCCGTTAAGTGGCTAACGGCAGTCCTTTGCCGTCCGCCGCGGACGGCAAAATTTCTCTGGTCTTTGCCGTCCGCCTTATGATGTCATCTACACGTCACTAGATGGCAGGTTCTTTGCCGTCTGCCACTGATGGCAAAGTGCAGGTTCTTTGCCGTCTGCCAATGTAGGCAAACTGACCAAATGGGTCAGCTCCCATGAAGCACAGTTGGCTGCCACGTGGCTTCTTTGCCGTCCGCGGTAGACGGCAAAGAGCCTGCATATTGTCTGTTTTTTTTGTTTTTTATTAAATCCCACAATTTGCACAGAAAATATATAAGTTTCATATCACATATCCAGCACATATCCAGCACATATCCAGCACATAAGTTCATATCACATATCACATCAGTTTCATCCATACACATTGTTCATACATAAGCAAGTTCCATCCATACACATAGTTCCATCCATATATATATTACAATGCAAAGTTTCATCAACATAGCAAGTTAGATGCAATGATCCATATCACATAGTTCCATCCATCATAGCAAGCTAGATACAATGCAAAGTTTCATCAAAGGAAAAGCAAGCACTCCATCATAGCAAGCTAGCTTCCATGAAGTGAATGAAATCTGCAAAATGGTAAATAAGAAAGTTAGAAATAGGTGACTAGAACAAGAAGAAGACTAGAACAAGAAGTATATGTCATTTATGAGCTAACTTAGGTGAAATGGATCATATATGAGCTAACTAAGTTGAAATGGGTTGTTTATGATCTAACTTAGTTGAAATGGATCATTTATGAGCTAACTTAGTTGAAATGGGTCGTTTATGAGCTAACTAAGGTGAAGGGCATCGTTTTTGAGCTAAGTAAGGTGAAATGGGTCATTTTGGAGCTAACCTAGGTGAAATGGGTCATTTTGGAGCTAATCTAGGTGAAATGGGTCATTTTGGAGCTAACCTAGGTGAAATGGGTCATTTTAAAGCTAACGTAGGTAAAATGGATCATTTAGGAGCTCATCTACGTCAAATGGGTCATTTTAGAGCTAATTTAGTTGAAATGGATCTTTTTGAGCTAACTTAGGTGAAATGGATCATTTAAGAGCTAATTTAGGTGAAATGGATCGTTTTTTAGCTCACTTAGGTCAAATGGATCGTTTATGAGCTAAATTAGTTGAAATGGATCGTTTATGAGATAACCTAGGTAAGATGGGTCATTTTGGAGTTAACCTAGGTGAAATGGGCCATTTTAAAGCTAACATAGGTAAAATGGATCATTTAGGAGCTAATCTAGGTAAAATGGGTCATTTTTGAGCTAACTTGGATGAACTGCATCATTTATAAGCTAACCTAGGTAAAATGGGTCATTTTGGAGGAAAATAAGCTAACTCTAGGTCATTATGGTAAGCATATTGGAGGAAATAAAGCTAAGTCTAGGTCTTTATGCATTTGTTAAGCAAAACACTAGAGAAACTTACCGTGATCAGGGAGGTGTAGGAGCGGGGTGGCTAGTGCCGCTACCTGGAGAAGGATCGTGCGATGCGTTTCTGGAGTTAAGCTGCACCAAAGATCATTTCCAATGTCTCGTTAGCATTACGACACTCAAATGTTAAGACTACCAAGTAATGTCCATTCAAACTAAACTCACCGTGCTCCCAGGAGCAATCACTGGCATCGGCGAAGCGGGCTGACCGGACTTCTCGCACACAGACTGCACATTTGGTTTTCAGAACAGAGGCATACTAGTTAGTAATGAGACTCAAATGTTAAGACTAGCAAGTAATCTGCAGAAGAAACTTACCACAAGGAGCTCGTACATGGCCCTTGCCTGCATGTCATTCCGTGCCCTCTCCTCCTCCATCATCTTTCTCGTCCTCTCCTCCATCTCCCGCTGCCTCTCCGCCGCCTCTGCCAGAAGTTTCTCCGTTCTATCTCTCTCAGTCTGTATAGCAGCCTGCAACACCACTCACATGACCATTTGTAATCATTGATGGAAGCGCACACAATGTAATGGAGAAAGATAACTGAGTACGTATCACTAACCTTGATGGCGAGTTGCACTGGCCGTTCACGAGGCCTTATCTCAGGAGCGGAGCTCGACTGGCGCGCCTTGATCTCCGGGAGAGTGCTAGGACAACGGATAAGTCCATCTCCAATGGCTATGGAGCCATGGGACCTCCCGCCACCAGATATCATCACCAGCTCTGGATCAATGGGACCCTGGCTCGGGTTAAAGTCCTCCCCTTTCCTCGCCTTCCCCTCATCTCTATATCTCACGAGCTTGTTGTGGGAGGAGATGTTGGTGAAGTTGTTTGCATCATCGAGGTCAGACTGAGAGAAAGCCTTGACTTTCTTGAAAGAGACAGTGTGGGCCATGGCATACAGGTCGTACACCTCTGGCACCTTATCCGCCTTATTGTGGCGTGCCTGAAAGAGAGAAACAATGAAAATTAGTAATTAAAGGGCTCAAGCTAGCATGATGAATGAATTGCATGAATCATGAAGCAAACCACATACCCAGTTGCGCCCGAACTGATATAAGTTGGAGCTGCCTTGATGGTGTGGCACACCTTCCATTTGGGCACGTTTGTCCTTGGCCTGGTTGTGGAGGGCTAGCCATTCTTGTGAGCACCACTCATCGACCAACACCTCCCAACAATCCATCCGATCCGCACACCATCTCGGAGGCGCCTAAGTTAGCAAATAGAAACTTGAGCGCTACGGCTAAGAATTACTAAATGAAGGAAGTTAAGTAGAAGGCCTTAAGAATTACCTTCATGTACTGCTCCTTACTCAGGAACTTATCGCGGCACGCCGGCTTGGTCTTCTTGATACCACGCAAGGCGTAGTAGTCTCGAACAGCCTGCACCCGAGCCTCGTGCCGTAAGTTCTGGAGTAGGCGCTTGCAGACGTTCTGGATAACATTTGCGCTGTCCTCCTCGTATCCCTCCTCACACCTGTAGAATGTCTGCAATCAAATGAGACAATATTGATTAGTACAATTAATAACTAGCTAGTTGAAGATTTTGAAATGTGTAAAGGAGAAATTACCCAGAACGTCCTGATCACCATGTCTGCCCTCGTGTCGCACACGACACCGTCGATAATGACATCCGGCGGGGCCGGGGCAGCCACGTAGTGCTCCCAGCTCAACCCAAGCTCTGGAAGCCGACCCTCACTAGGCAACGTGACAAACCCCGGGAAGTTTTGCCGGCAAAGAACTCCAAGGACGGAGTTGGGCCGGCGGACACTATGATGGTGGTCCCAACCCCTGCAGCATGACAAGGCCAACGCATTAGTTATTTGAAGAAACGTGAATGCAGAAGGTACAAAAATATTAAATGCACTTACGTACCTCTCCCCATCAGGGAAGATCAACCACCTCTGCTCGCGGGTCGCCGGCACGGACGGGGGCCGTGTAGCACCACGCTGGTAGACGGTGCCACCCTCCTCCTCAAGATCAGTCGGCTCCCCGCCATCATCAGCATGGCCACTCGGCTCCTCGGGCTGATCCGGCCAGGTACCCCATCCGGACGTGTGCTCCTCCGGGGTCTCATGGGCCGAACTCTCGTGGGCCGAAGGCCAGTCGACCCGAGGCTCGTGGGCCCAAGACCCGTGGACCGGAGGCTCGTGGACCGGAGTCCGTGTAGCCTCCTCCTCGGACGAGTCCACCCTAGCAGTCACGTGCTCGGGTGAAACAGCTGGGGGTGGCGGCGAGGAAGGCGCCCTAGCAGTCACCCTACCTCCTCTCCCGCGACCACGTGCCCCACCTCCTCTCTTCCTACCTCGTCCCCTGCTGGGCACCGCGGTCGACGAAGAAGGGCCCGGCGGTGTGGACATACTGTCCAGCAACGCTTGACGGAGAGGTACGTCTGGAATCGAAGACCTCAGACCACGCGCCGACGAAGAAGGGGCCTTGGCGCGCTCCCGACCAGCGCCCACCATCTTTCAACACCTGCCATGACAAACAGTAAACGAAATTAGTACAACATAAAAAAAAGACCGACATGAATAATAATATGTGTATCACTTAAGTGTATCATCATCAAGTACAACATTAAAAAATTTAATACCTGACACTACTAATAATCTCGATCAGTATCATCAATAAATGCATAATCATCATCATCACTATAATCAATGACGGGCTCATAGGGTTCAGTGGCATCAACATGTGCAAGGCCACCTTGACGTAATCGGTCAAGCAACGACAGGTCATCCGCAGCAGTAACCTCTTCTTGTTCCGGCTCTTCTTGTTCCTCCTCTGGGGTGATGTCGGATTCACTGTCGCTGTCTACTTCAATGTTTTGGGGTGAAGTATAGCGGTTCTTGAAACGCTTTTTGGAAAGACGTGTCTCTTGGAAGAATTCTCCTTCATATGTGTCTGGGTTAATGTGAGGTTCATAATCCTCTTCCTTTGGGGGAGATAGTCTAGCACGTGGCGGCACTTCATAAACGACATCCCAACCTTTCAGATTTGGATTAGTTTGGCAGGCCCACGGTAGATAGAATACTTGGGTCGCCTGTTGAGCCGTAATATAGACATCAGGAACATCTAAATGGGTGCTTTGGTTGATTTCAACTAGCCCTATATGTTCATGAGTCCTTCTAGTCTCCTTCGGCTGAAACCAATAACATTTGAAGACTACGACATTCGGTGGGTTTTCACCATAGAATAGAAGTTCATAAATTGCTTCAAATCTCCCATAATACTCGGTACCTCCTTCGCCGATAGCAGATACACAACAATTTGTAGACTTTCGGTCGGCCATAGATAGCTCTTTGCCATAGGTACGAAAGCGATACCCGTTGATGTCGTATTTGTCAAATGAACGGACCTTATAGTCAAAACCATTAGCGACTTGTCTCAATTCGGCGTCCATAGACTCTGAATTAGCCTACAAGTTTAATATGAAAGGATTGTTGCATTACGCACAAATTAGCGAATGAAACCGGGATAGCCGCCTACAAATTAGCCTACAAGTCTAATAGAAATTACTGTTTGTTTGAACCAAGAGATGAAACCGGGATAGCCGCCTCCTTGCTTTGCGAGAAGCTCATACTCTTCGACAGAATCCTTTTGGATCACCGCTCCATACGAGAATAAGGCGACATATCGACTGTATGAAATATCTAGGAATAAGAGCAGTTCAAAGGAAATAGAAGTTGCGAAACTATGTACCGAGAACTTACTCGATGTACGGCCGCACTTCTATCAGGTTGTTGAAGATATACAACGAAATCGTCCGCCATTGTTCGTTATCCAAAGATACTGGATTTGAAACACTGGCTGGTGCGAGATTCCCTTTGAATAGGCTGAGGTTGGATCCACCCTTTTTAGGGTCGTCAGCATTGTACCGAGGCTTCGGATTATGCAAATGACGATTTTTGGCTTCGTAGTGTGCTGTCACGAAGTTTGCCGCCTCCTCAGTGATGAATGCCTCAGCCATCGATGCTTCAATTCTACGTTTATTTTTACATTTTTGTCGAAGCGTCTTCTGCATCCTCTCAGTTGGGTAGCACCAACGATTTTGCACGGGCCCCCCCAATCTTGCCTCGGTCGGGAGATGCAAAATCAAATGTTGCATTGGATTAAAGAAGCCCGGTGGAAAGATCTTCTCTAACTTGCAGATCAACTCCGGCGCCAACTCTTCCATTTCTTCTAGCACGCCAGGCGATAGTTCTTTCGCACAAAGAACACGGAAGAAATAGCTGAGTTCTGCCAGTACTAGCCATTCATCCTCAGGGATGAAGCCACGCAACATCACCGGCATTACCCGCTCAATCCATATGTGCCAATCATGACTCTTGAGACCAAATATCTTCAATTTATCAAGACTGGCTCCCCTCTGTAGATTCGCTGCATACCCATCGGGGAACATCAACTGCATTTTCACCCACAAGATAATTTCCCTCATAGCTGGCCTTCCAAGATTGAACCATGCCTTTGGCTTCGTCCAGTTCTGCTTTCCTTTCGGTTCTTTCATGTTTTGTAACGGCCTATCACATAGCGCCTCCAGATCGACTCTAGCCTTAGTATTATCCTTTGACTTCCCATCTATGCCGAACAATGTACCAAAAAGTGCCTCGGCGATATTCTTCTCAGTGTGCATCACGTCGATGTTGTGTGGGCAAAGGAGGTCTTTGAAGTAAGGCAGATCCCATAAGCATGTTTTGTGAGTCCAGGCGTGCTTAGAATTATACCCCTTGAAGTACCCTGGACGCTCTGGATCTGGCTCGAGAGCGTTTAACTGATCCAGGGTCTGTTGGCCTGTCAATGCATGTGGTGCAGAGTTTTTGACAACTCTACCTCTGATGAAGTTCTTCTTGTCTTTCCTGAACTTATGGCGAGGATTCAGGAACTGTCTATGCATGTCGAAGCAAGAAAACTTGCGACCGGCCTGAAGCCAACGAAACTCAAGAGCTCCCTTGCATGTGGGGCACGGGAACCTTCCATGCACACACCAGCCAACGAATAGCGCATACGCCGGCAAGTCATGCGTCGAGTACATGTACCAGACATGCATTATGAAGTTCCGTTTGCTATAGGCATCGTATGTCTTGAACCCATTATCCCAGGCTTCTTGCAATTCGTCCTTAAGCGGTTGCATGTACACATTCATATTTTTCCCCAGATAGTTGGGCCCTGGAATTATCAACGTCAGGAAAATGTTCTTTCTTTGCATAATCCGTCCGGGGGGGAGATTGAGTGGAAAGACAAATACGGGCCAACAACTGTATTGGGCTGCCGTCATACCAAACACACTGAACCCATCCGTGCTGATGCCGACTCGAGGATGCCTCGGATCTGCCGCTTTGTCACCATGTAATTCATCAAACTTTTTCCACGCAACACCATCCGATGTGTGTACAATCATCAGATTCCCATCTGCATCTAGTTCGGTTCTTTTGCCCGTTTTGTGCCATGTCATCTGTCTGGCCGTCTCTTCGACCACGAAAAGACGTTGAAGTCTTGGTACGATTGGCATATACCGAAGAACACTAACGGGGATTTTGGTCTGTGTCTTCTCACCCATACCGTTGTCTACCACAACATACCTGGAAGACTTGCAAATGGGACAATAGTTCAAGTCCGCATAGTCAAGCCTAAACAAGACACATCCTTTCTCACAGGCATGTATCTTATCATAGGGCATCTTCAGTGCACGGAGGATTTTGTCCGACTGGTACAGGTTTGCAGGCATTACATGGCCTTTGGGTAGAAAGCGTCCAAATACTGTCATCATTGCATAGTAGCATTCTCTGCCCAAGTTGAACTGAGCCTTCAGAGCCATTACTTGTGAGATGGCATCCAACTGACAAAGCTCAGTGTGCTCATGGAGCGGACGTTTTGAAGACTCCAACATTTCATTGAAGGCCTTTGCAGATTCCTCCATCTCCTCGTCCGAATCCCGAGCATCATCAAAGTCTTGCACCATGTTTTCCATCCCGGTACCATGCTCGTCGGTGCGACGACGATCCACCTCAGCTCGGTCACGTTGGGCAGACTCACCATGAAATGTCCACACCGTATAATCGGGCGTAAAACCACTCTTCTGCAGGTGTTTGCCCATTTCAGCCTCTGTCCTCTTTTCCCAATTGCCGCACCGTAAACAGGGGCACCAGGTTTTCCTCTGGCCATTTGCAAATGCGGCTCGCACAAACCCCTTGGTTTTTGTGAACCATTCAGTGCTCCATTTGTTCTGACCAGTGTGACCGGTGTACATCCACGCACGATCACTCATCTTGACTTTCAGAGCTACTAGACACACAACAAATATATATATATAATTCACCATGTATGTATTCATCAGTTGATCTACTTTGTCAATTTTATTACGTCCATGCAACCTACACTCTAATAGGTAATGATAGGTCCTAATCCCACCCGAGTATGTTTAGATTGGGTTCATTTTCCCATGCTATGCCCCGGATCCTACGCAAAATTTCGGCAGCACCTCCCCGCTGTTCTCCTGATACACGTCTCTGCAATAAACAGAGAGGATGTGTACCCGGAGAACAACAGGGGAGGCACTGACGAAATTTATGCGTCGGATCCGGAGCAAAGCATATGGGAAAACGAACCCAATCTAAACATACTCGGGCTGTCCATGGATAGCGTTGGACAATTCGAAAGAATGAAGGTTATAAATATGCAAATGCATGCATATTTATAACTATGACGCTTTTGAACGGGAGACACATATTGGTTACGCATACTGATGATTCAAGACACATATATATCTAGCTATCAAGTTTCATCGGAATAGATCAAATAATTAATGGGGGAGGAGGACATGTCATTTGTGCTCACCCACGAACGAAGGGGCAGAGCTCGTCAAACGCACGGCGAGGTCGTCGAACACCAAACCTCGCAGCAATGAAACAACTGCACATTTAAAACTACCCGATCAACACAATTATATATGATGTTTTTCATAACAAAATCGAAAGATATATGACCTAACTAATAATTCACAAATATATGACCCCGTCGGCTTCTGGAAGGCCAAAGAACACCTTTTCGGGAGGTGTCGGGGGTCGGGGTGTCGTGTCGGTCTCGGGGTGCCTTGTCGGGGTCGGGGTGTCGGGTCGGGGTCGGGGTGCCGTGTCGGTGTCGGGGTCGGGGTGTCGGGTCAGGCTCGGGGTCGGGGTGTCGGGGTCGGGGTCGGGGTCGGGGTCGGGGTCTCGGGGTCGGGGTCGGGGTCTCGGGGTCGGGGTGTCGGGGTGTCGGGGGTGTCGTGTCGGGGGTCGGGGTGTCGTGTCGGTGTCGGGGTGCCGTGTCGGTGTCGGGGTCGGGGTGCTGTTTCGGGGTCGGGGGGTCGGGCTGTCGTGTCGGGGTCAGGGGGTTAGGGGGTCGGGGTGTCGTGTCGGGGTCAGGGGGTTAGGGGGTCGGGTGTCGGGGTGGAGTCGGGGTCGGGTGTCGGGGTGTGGTGTCGGGGTTGGGGGGTCAGGGGGTCAGGGGGTCTTCTCATTCTTCTACTACTTCTACTTCTTCTCATTCTTCTACTTCTTCTCATCCCCCGTCTTCTTCTTCTTCTTTCTCCTCCTCCTCCTCCTCCTCCTCCTCCTCCTCTTCTTCTTCTTCTTCTTCTTCTTCTTTGTCCTCCTCCTCCTCCTCCTCCTCCTCCTCTTCTTCTTCTTCTTCTTCTTCTTCTTCTTCTTCTTCTTTCTCCTCCTCCTCCTCCTCCTCCTCTTCTTCTTCTTCTTCTTCTTCTTCTTCTTCTTCTTCTTCTTCTTCTTCTTCTTCTTTCTCCTCCTCCTCCTCCTCCTCCTCCTCCTCTTCCTCTTCTTCTTCTTCTTCTTCTTCCCCCTTCTACTTAACCTAAACCTAAACTAAAAACCTAAACTAATTAAAACTAAACTATTTAAACTAATTAAACCTAAACTAATTAAACTAAATAACCTAAACTAATTAATTCTAAACTGAAAAAACATAAACTAAAAAACCTTATCTAAACAGAAAAAAAAAACAAAAAAACAGAAGAAAAAAAATGGGAGGGGCTCACTGTGGGGGGCAGCGACGGGTCGGGGACGGGCCGGCGACGGGGGGCCGGGGCGGGGCGGTGGAGGAGGCGGGGCGGCGAGGGGCCGGGGCGGGGCGGTGGAGGAGGCGGGGCGGCGGGGGCCCAGGCGGCGGGGGGCCGGGGCGGCGGGGGGGCCGGGCGGCGGGGGGCCGGGGCGGGGCGGTGGAGGAGGCGGCGGGGGGCGCGGGGCGGCGGGGGGCCGGGGCGGTGGGGCGACGGGGCGGTGGGGCGGCGGGGAGCCGGGGCGACGGGGCGGCGGGCGGCGGCGGCGGGGTGGGAGGAGAAGGGCGAGGACGAAGTGAGTAACGGGCGGGGGGGTACCGGCCGTTAGTCAAGTGCCTTCTTTGCCGTCAGCCAGCCTTTGTCGTCCGCCTTTTTGCCTCTTTGCCGTCTGCTAGCGGACGGCAAAGAGGTGGGCCGTTAAGATTTTTTCAAACGAGCGGGGGGTGGGGGCCACCACACTCTTTGCCGTCTGCCAGCGGACGGCAAAGATTCTTTGCCGTCTGCTGGCAGACGGCAAAGAGCTGGCTGATGGCAAAGAGCTTCTTTGCCGTCAGCCTTTTCTTTGCCGTCTGCTTATGTGTAGCTGATGGCAAAGAGCTTCTTTGCCGTCAGCTAGCAGACGGCAAAGAGCTGGCAGATGGCAAATTAGCTAATTCCAGTAGTGCCTCCAGCAGGTCGACCTCAGGTATATATTCACAACGGTAGGCCTGCACCACCACCTCAGGTACGAGATCATGACCATGTTCCTAAACTGAAATCGAATAGTCCACCGTTTGAGGGTAGATACATTCCTGATGTATATCTTACTTGGGAGTTAGAAACTGAACAACGTTTTACATGTTTACAATATCCCGAGGAGAGACGGGTTGCTGCTGCTGTTTGTGCTTTCACTAGTTTTGCATGTGTATGGTGGTCTGAACATTGTAGATTATATCCTATTCCAGCTACTTGGGCTGCTTTGAAAATGGCTATGCGTACTCGTTGGGTTCCACCATATTATCAACGTGAATTGCTTCAAAAACTGCAGCGTTTACGACAAGGGAAAAATTCTGTAGAAGAATATTACCAGGAATTACAAACTGGCATGATTAGATGTGGTATTGTTGAGGAGAATGAAGCTATGCTTGCACGTTTTATGGGTGGTTTAAATAGAGAGATTCAGACCATTCTAGAGTATAAGGAGTATACTAATATCACTCGTTTATTCCATCTTGCTTGTAAAGCTGAACGTGAAGTGCAGGATCGACAAGCATTGGCGCGAACTAACTTTTCTGCAGGTCGACCTTCATCATGGACACCGCGTGCATCTTCTACTTCCACTGCACCAGCACCTCCATCAGGTTCCACCTCCAGCCGTGATACAAGAAAGCAGGCACAACCACCACTATCTGCCAAGAGCGCACCTGCCGGGCCTGCACAGAGCTCTTCTTCTTCCATGGCATCAACAGGGCACACAAGTGATATTATTTGTCGTCGTTGTAAGGGAAGAGGACATTATGCGCGAGAATGCAAATCTCAGCGTGTAATCATTGCTACTGAGGATGGTGGGTATGAGTCCGCTAGTGACTATGATGAGGAGACTTTGGCTCTTATTACACGTGAAGAACATGGTGGAGATGATTCTGAAAATGAGACGCAATACATGGCTCCTGAAGACACTGACATGTATGAATGTTTAGTTGCTCAACGTGTTTTGAGTGTGCAGGTCACACAAGCAGAGCAAAATCAGAGGCATAATTTGTTCCATACAAAGGGAGTTGTGAAGGAACGTTCTGTTCGCGTCATCATAGATGGAGGGAGCTGTAACAACTTGGCTAGCATGGAGATGGTGGAGAAACTATCTCTCACCACAAGACCACATCCACATCCTTACTACATCCAATGGTTCAACAACAGCGGCAAGGTTAAGGTAACACGTACTGTTCGTGTGCATTTTAGTATCTCTACATATGCTGATTATGTTGATTGTGATGTGGTACCCATGCAAGCATGTTCCTTATTACTTGGTAGACCATGGCAATTTGATAAAAACTCTGTACACCATGGTAGAAACAATCAGTATACTCTTGTTCATAAGGATAAAAATATTACTTTGCTTCCTATGGCTCCTGATTCCATTTTGAAAGATGACATTAATAGAGCTAATAAAGCAAAACAGGAGAAAAATAAGAGTGAAAATCAGATTGTGGCAAAAGAATTTGAGCAACAAATGAAACCTAATAATAAACCATCTAGTGTTGTTTCTGAAATTAAATTAAAAAGTGCATGTTTACTTGCCACAAAATCTGATATTGATGAGCTAGATTTCAACAAATCTGTTTGCTATGCTTTTGTGTGCAAAGAGGCATTATTTTCATTCGAGGACGTGCCTTCCTCTTTGCCCCCTGCTGTCACTAACATTTTGCAGGAGTTCGCTGACGTCTTTCCACAAGACGTGCCACCGGGATTACCACCTATTCGAGGGATTGAGCATCAAATTGACTTAATTCCTGGTGCATCGCTACCCAACCGTGCACCATACCGTACCAATCCAGAGGAGACGAAGGAGATTATGCGTCAAGTACAGGAGCTGCTCGACAAAGGTTATATACGTGAATCTCTTAGTCCTTGTGTTGTTCCTATTATACTTGTGCCTAAAAAGGATGGTACATCGCGTATGTGTGTTGATTGTAGAGGCATTAATAACATTACTATTCGTTATCGTCATCCTATTCCTTGGCTAGATGATATGCTTGATGAATTGAGTGGCTCTACAATATTTTCCAAAGTTGATTTGCGTAGTGGATACCATCAAATTCGTATGAAACTGGGAGATGAATGGAAAACAGCATTTAAAACTAAGTTTGGTTTATATGAGTGGTTAGTCATGCCTTTTGGGTTAACTAATGCACCTAGTACTTTCATGAGACTAATGAACGAAGTTTTACGTGCTTTTATTGGACGATTTGTGGTAGTCTATTTTGATGATATACTGATTTATAGCAAATCTTTGGAAGAACATTTGGAACATTTACGTGTTGTTTTTATTGCTCTACGTGATGCACGTTTGTTTGGTAACCTTGGGAAGTGCACCTTTTGCACCGACCGAGTATCTTTTCTTGGCTATGTTGTTACTCCACAGGGAATTGAATTGATAAAGCCAAGATTGAAGCTATTGAGAGTTGGCCGCAGCCCAAAACGGTCACACAAGTGAGGAGTTTCCTTGGCCTCGCTGGTTTCTATAGGCGTTTTGTGAGAGATTTCAGCACCATTGTTGCACCTCTCAACGAGCTTACAAAGAAGGATGTGCCTTTTGTTTGGGGTACCGCACAGGAAGAAGCCTTCACGGTATTGAAAGATAAGTTGACACATGCTCCTTTACTCCAACTTCCTGATTTTAATAAGACTTTTGAGCTTGAATGTGATGCTAGTGGAATTGGATTAGGAGGTGTGTTATTACAAGATGGTAAACCTGTTGCATACTTTTCTGAAAAATTGAGTGGGCCTA
Organism: Aegilops tauschii subsp. strangulata; assembly: GCF_002575655.3. NCBI lineage: Eukaryota > Viridiplantae > Streptophyta > Magnoliopsida > Poales > Poaceae > Aegilops > Aegilops tauschii. Next base: position 247,280,255 of record NC_053037.3, on the reverse strand, counting down.
GTCTGAATTATTCTTCTTATGATAAAGAACTATATGCTCTTGTTCAGACTTTAGAAACATGGCAACATTATTTATAGCCCAAAGAATTTGTTATACATTCTGATCATGAATCTTTGAAACATATTAAAAGTCAAGCTAAACTGAATCGTAGACATGCTAAATGGGTTGAATTCATTGAAACTTTCCCTTGTGTCATTAAACACAAGAAGGGTAAAGAAAATGTTATCGCTGATGCATTGTCTCGTCGCTATACTATGCTGTCACAACTTGACTTCAAAATATTTGGTTTGGAGACAACCAAAAATCAATATGTGCATGATGCTGATTTTAAATATGTTTTGCAGAATTGTAAAGAAGGAAGAACCTGGAACAAGTTTGTCGTTAATGATGGATTTGTGTTCCGTGCTAACAAGCTATGCATTCCAGCTAGCTCTCTTCGTCTTTTGTTGTTGCAGGAGGCGCATGGAGGGGGATTAATGGGACACTTTGGCGTGAAGAAGACGGAGGACGTACTTGCTACACATTTCTTTTGGCCAAAGATGAGACGGGATGTTGAGCGTTTTGTTGCTCGCTGCACTACATGTCAAAAAGCTAAGTCACGACTCAATCCTCATGGTTTATATATGCCTTTGCCTGTACCTAGTGTTCCTTGGGAGGATATATCTATGGACTTTGTTTTAGGTTTACCTCGAACAAAGAAGGGGAGGGATAGCATATTTGTTGTCGTGGATAGATTCTCAAAAATGGCACACTTTATACCATGTCATAAAAGCGATGATGCTGTTAATGTTGCTGATTTGTTCTTCCGTGAAATTATTCGTTTGCATGGTGTGCCAAATACTATTGTTTCAGATCGTGATACTAAATTTCTTAGCCACTTTTGGAGATGTTTATGGGCTAAGTTGGGGACTAAACTGCTTTTTAGTACTACTTGTCACCCCCAAACTGATGGACAAACTGAAGTAGTCAATAGAACATTGTCTACTATGCTTAGGGCTGTTTTGAAGAATAATAAGAAAATGTGGGAAGAATGCTTGCCTCATATTGAGTTTGCTTATAATCGTTCATTGCATTCTACTACTAAGATGTGCCCTTTTGAAATTGTGTATGGTTTCCTACCTCGTGCACCTATTGATTTGTTGCCTCTTCCATCTTCGGAGAAGGTTAATTTTGATGCTAAACAATGTGCTAAATTGATCTTAAAAATGCATGAGTTAACTAAGGAAAACATTGAGCGTATGAATGCTAAATATAAACTTGCTGGAGATAAGGGTAGAAAACATGTTGTGTTTGCACCTGGAGATCTTGTTGGTTACATTTGCGTAAGGATAGATTTCCTGATTTGCGCAAATCAAAGCTAATGCCACGTGCTGATGGTCCTTTTAAGGTGTTAGAGAAAATAAATGATAATGCATATAAACTTGAGCTGCGTGCAGATTTTGGGGTTAGTCCCACTTTTAACATTGCAGATTTGAAGCCTTATTTGGGTGAGGGAGATGAGCTTCCGTCGAGGACGACTTCATTTCAAGAAGGGGAGGATGATGAGGACATCAATACCATTGTTACACCCACAGCCCCTGCTGCTATACATACTGGACCAATTACTAGAGCTCACGCATGCCAATTAAATTACCAGGTACTTTTGTTTCTTGGTAATGATTCTAATGTTCATGAGAATATGATGCTGCCTAAATTGGATACATTTGTTTTGCTTACAAATGAAGGGCCTAGCTTTGAGAAGGATGAACATTGGAGCAAGAACAAGCATGGAGATGATGGCATGCGCATGGGGAACAAGAACGGAGTTACAAGTGATGATTTCAGGACGTTGAAGCCACCATAATGCGTGCATGAAGCCTTGGACGAAATATACAAGATGCTACTTCGTAACTTTCGTCCAGAGGGTATTCTAGGTGCTGCGTCACCTTATTATTGGGCCAGACCCATGTAATTTCGAAATACTTGAGTATAGGCTGTTTTTAGAGTCCGTATGTGTTGGGAAACAAGAGATAGGGTTGTTTTCGGACCCCTTCCCCAAGGGCCACGAAATTCCGCCCTCTTGCTCCATATATACAGCCCTTAGGGTGTCATTTAGACTTTGGGTTTTGTTTAGATTAAAAGTTCGCCATAGCTGCAACTTCGCGTACTTCGTTTGTGTTCAACGACCAGACAAAGGCGTCACAGAACCCCACCTTGATCAATAAAGCTTTCATCTTATATTCGCAATATCCAGATTGCAATCTCAGTTTCTTGCTTGTTCTTCGTTTGCTCGCAGGAAACAGACCCTCGTGGTCAGGTTGATCGTGCTCCGGCGTGGTCAATAACCTCTCAGAGTTGGTTTAGCGATTGTTAAGGCGCGACGTCATCGCACGTTCGTAGTCGGATCGTCAAAGTCGACTTCCACCAAAGCGATATCCATCATCTCATCGAAAGACGGGACACCTTTGCCTCTATCACCAGCACTAGCCAAGTTCATGGCAGCAATGCACCACGGCTACAACGTCCTCAAGATGCCAGGAAGCGGCGACGTCATCACGATCGCATGTCAAGAAAAGGACGCGGTGTGCTCCCTAGAGCGCGCCTTCCAGGCTGCAGCAGTCGAGAACCCCGAAGATGAGGGCGGTGCCCTCCCTCCCGAGGTCACCCCCAAGACGAGGACGCTGCAGGTGGGTCAGGGATCTCGTCAGGAAGCATCGCCCGAGGACGCCGCGCTGAGCCTCGCGTCCCCGGACAGGGCGCCTTCACCCATTGCATAGGAAGGCGCGCCCGGCGCCCCTCTCAGGCTGGGCTCGGGGGCTCTCCTCGGGAGGGCCTCAGACCTAGCCAGGGTCACGAGGGAGGCGCTCGGGCACCATGTGGAGGCACGCTTCAGTGCACGCTTCCCAAGAGAAGGTGTCAGGTGGGAGGCGCCAGGTGTTCAGGAGTTCATCAGCAAGGCAATCGAGGAGATTCAAGAGGCAAGGGTTCTACAAGGTGATCGCCGCCTACCGCGAGGCGTGGCTCACTGCCCTGGTGAGGGTAAGGAGTTCTGCGTCTGCATCGACGTCCCAGGGCTCAACAGGGCTGCATCTCGGCAGCTCTCCTGGCCGTCTCGTGTCAGCCAATGCGAGGGTCCACCCCACAGCTTCGTCCGCATGCCTTTCGGCCTACCGAGCGCGGCCGTGGTGTTCCAGCGCTGCACAAGGGATGCCCAGGCGGCTCGTGAGGCCAGGCACCGGGCGATCCTGGCGGAGATGGAGGAGCACCCTCAGGAGCCTCCCGGGCCCTCTGGGCCTCCAGAGGCTCGGTACTAGGGCCGCTCATGAGGAACGGCTCCAGCAGCGCGCGTCTTTTGCTACCCCAACACCTCTTCAGCGACGGTACCAGGTGACATCTCTCTAGTTCGTTCAGTTTGGGGGCACCCCTCGGGCTGCGTCATCCCCAGGCCGTGTGGGCCTGTCCCTGCGGCGTGTATTGTTTTGCATTCACCCGGATTGTCTAACTGTCTTCTATGAGTTTACCTATGATCATCACCCTCCGGCCTCGAGCCTCAACCGCCTCGCAGTCTCCCTGCATTTGATGGCTTGTCCCTCGCTCGCCTCGCTGCATGGCTACTCATGCCGGCACGACGCTTGTGCCCAGGTCCGTCCCTGCAACGCTGACAAACCCGAGGACCAAGCTCTGGCTCGCGACCCGCCTCGCGCACGCCACCTCACCAGGTCCTCGGTGCCTTCGTCTGGTGCCAGGGACCCTGGGCGGACGGCCCGCTCCGCGGGGGTTCTCAGCCTCTTCCATCATCTGACCTACAGGCTCACCTGGCGATAATTCATGGGCCGGTTGGGCGACCGCTATCTTACCTCGCGAGTCGCTTGCGCGTTAAAGGGGGAGGTCCCGAGCATTGCGTCTTGGGAGCTCCTATCGGCTCTCTAGCCCTCACCCCCTGGCCATGACCACGGCACCAAGACCTGGCATACCAGCGGCGGCTGAGCTCGCTTGAGGGCCGGGACCCGAGGACATAGAGCACCTGGGCAATCGAGGCAAGAGGGTGGTCGTTGCGGGTCATGCCTAAGGATACCACCACAGACGCAAGACAGGCGCCCTCCTCCTGACGGATCAGGACTACCAAAAGATAAGTCGCATTCGCTGTGGCACCGGTCACGCTCCCTGCACACCCCAGCCTTGCAGTCCCACTCCGGCGGCTTCACTACCCTTTTCGATTCTCTGGGCGGCTGCTTGCACGCCAAGGGGGATCTCGTGAGCATCGCGTCTCATGAGCTCTCAGCGGACCTCGGGCCGCTCACCTCCTAGCCTTGACCACTGCATCGCGACCTGGCATACTAGCCACGGCTGAAGCCTGCCTGTGGACTGGGTCTCGTCGGCGTAGAGCATCGCGCCGTCTAGGGAAAAGAAAAGGGAGGAATCATGCCGAACTGGGATACGCGAATTCATCACAAAATCAAAGAAAAGCAATGCTGGTATTAAATATAATCCGATCCTTACAAACCCCATGGGGATGGTTTTCATTCCGCGCAGGGAAAGCAAAAGAAGAAGGATACTACTAAGCCGTTGGTGTCGGATTATGGGATCTGCAAACCATTGAGAGGTTTGAACTCTGTGGTGCGTGCAGAGATCTCAACCTACCCAGCCTGCCAACAAGCGATCCTCCTAAGCCTAGCGCGTCAAGCTCAAAGGGACAAAGGGACACAACAGTTTATCCTTGTTCGGGCCACGCTTGTGGTGTAATACCCTACTCCAGCGTTTTGGTGGATTGCCTCGAAGGGCTGAGGATGAGCTAGTACAGTGGATGAACAAGCCTCAGGAGGTGACGTGTTCTTGAGCTGGTGTGGTGTATGCTAGTTCTACTTAATCTTCTCCCGTCCCCCTTCTATGGTGGTGGCTAGTCCTATTTATAGTGGCCTTGGTCCTCTTCCCAAATATGAGCGGCAAGGGATCCCACAACGGTCGGATTTGAAAGGGGACAAGTAGTACAGTCTATCTCGACAAAATTAGTCTTCGCCTGTGAAAAGCCTCTCGTCGTGACGCTGCGGTGGGCTCGTCGATGACCTCCGTCTTCCGTCCTGGCGGTCTTGGTCTCGTTGCACCAGAACAGAAACCTTTGGCTGATTCCTCAGGACTCCGCGCCTGTGTCCTGCCTCCTTTGCACCAAAGAGGAAACCTACGCTCTGCGCCCGCCTGGCGCCCGCCTGGCCTTGGTCGTCATGGCTCACGTCAGCTGAGCCTCGTGAGGTAGCCTGCATAGAACTCTCCGCCCCTCAGGAGCCAGCCTGAGGAGGCCGGTCCCCTCAGGGGTCTTAGCGCTGCCTGCCTCGCGAGGCTTGGCCCCTCGCGAGGGTCTTGTGGTGTTGGTGTTCAAGCTGGGTCGTACCAGGCCGTCAATGAAGCCGCGTGGTGGACCGTAGGCAGGCAGGGCTGGATACCCCCGAATCCAGGACGGGGACAGTAGCCCCCGGGCCCAAGGAGCGCTCGGACTTGGCTTCCAGGCGAAGCCAATGGGCAAGTGTGGAGCGCCGCGTGCCCTAACAGCCTGCGGCCTTGAAGACACATGGCGACTGATGGGACGTGGGCGTCTCCACTTCCCCACGCCGCCTTGATATCCGGCAGACCCAGCAGCTGCCCGTTGTTAGTGCAGCTCACCCTTCGCAAATTACCATGCTCGGCTCTTGCTTCCTCCTTCCCAATCTTGCCGCCACGTCCATAGATCCGGCGCCGGCCCCTCGCCCTCTTTTAGTACTCGCCATGGACCCCAAGCCGAGGAAGAAGAAGGGGAAGCCGCTCGCCCCGGCCGGCCCTCCGCCGGCCCTAGAGCCAGCCCTTGAGCAGTCGACGGTGATCAATGAGGAGGGGCTGGACAAGGTTCGCCATGTGCTCGCCGCCGATTCCAATGAGGGGAGGGCGACGGCTGTCCGCCCTGCATCTTGGCGAACTAGAGAGATGAGAGCCACCGAGATCCCCATCTATCTCCATGCTCTTCTTGCTGGGTTGATCCCTCCTTTCTCCCCTTTCTTCAATGCTGTGATGTCGCATTACCAGATCCATCTGCTGCATCTGGATCCCCGCTCTATCATCCTTCTCGCCGTCTTTGCCTTCCTCTGCGAGGCCATGGTAGGCATCACTCCTTCCGTGGCCTTGTTTCGCCATTTCTTCTTGCTTCGGTTGGTCGACGCCCGCCAATGCTCTGGGTGAGCGACCTTTGAAGCCGTGGTCGCGACCGCTGGTTCAGTAATTGACTTCAAGCTCTCGCCTGCTGCGAAGGGATTCCGGAAGCAGTGGCTTCTTATGGATGCCCGCGCGTTCAGCCCCCTGCTCTTGACTCCTGGGGCACCGACCTCGCCTAGCTCCGGTTGGTGCCATGAGAGGCTCTTTGACCGGCATCTTGCTTTCGTCTAGAAGAGACTGGCGAGGCTTCAGGAACTGGAGGTAACGGCGCCAATGGTGGTGAAGGAATTCGTGAAGCAGCGCATTGCTCCCCTCCAGCGCCATTCTCGCCCGATGTGGGACTTCACAGGCGTCAGAGATCCGATGAGGCTGCAGAGGCCATCGCTTGCTGCTATCACCTTGGGCATGGTGCTCAAGCTTCTGACCAACGAGTCCGAGCCTGCTGACCTTCTGGGGGTGGCTACCTTCTCTATCTGTGCTCGAACAAGGCAGCCTTCGCTGGGCAGATGCCTCTGTTCGACGAGTGGCGGTTGCTTCCCGAGGGCCTTGAGGGGGCCCGTGAGAACCCCGTCTTCGTGGCTTCTCTCCTGATCGACCCTGCCGCGTGTGGCCCGAGTGTGGAGGCAGGGGGCACGGACCTCCATCAGTTGTCGAGAGCTCCTCCGGAGGCCCGGCCCCGCTAGTGAATCAGGAGGCTGGGGCTTCTGGGGCCCTGGAAGAAGCTGCTGCAGAACCGATGCAACCCCAAGCTCCGGAGGCAGGGGCTTCTGACGCCCAGGGTGGTGGCTCCAGAGTGGCTGCTGATGGTGAGGAGCCCACCAACGGCCCCGGAGTCATGAGCCAGAAGGTCTCGTCGGGTGCCCCTGCCCTTGGGACCCCCGCCCCAGATGCCCCGCCGAGCGCTCCCCCTCCTAAGGATCACCCGTTGGGGTCTGGTCGGCCCCGCCTGTTCCTTGAGTCACACTTGAAGAGGAAGAGGTCCCCGTGCCGCAACGATCGCACCCGTCGACCGCTGAAGCACAGGAGATACGTGGTTGACGACGAGTAAGTACCTTTGCTCTTGACCTCCTAGCACGCCGTGTTACCTCATGGCTGGGGTTTTGCAGGGCCCCCACAAAGGTGAAACCTCGGGAGACAGGCATCCCCAAGGACTCCAGCTTGACTCATGCGTGCAGCCCCCAGTGCCCCGACCCAGCGCAGGGCGTGGGACCAACTCCAGTTAACACGACGTCGCGAGGGTGCCCCGGAACCGAGCCCCATGCTCCCTCTCCCCGCGACTTTGCCCGCGAGACGAGGGGTGCACCGGTGATCCTTCCTCTTGTCATTGCCCGCAGGGGGGTGCCCCCCGAGCGGCCTTTGTCTTCAAGCTGTGGGGCTACACCAGCCAGCCCCCCGGCGACGGCTGGCGGAGCACCCAGCACCTCCCGGGCGGCCTCCGGAGCCAGCGAAAGGTCTTGGCGATGAGCTCGCGCTCGCGCGCGGGCGCAGCGCTGTGAGCTTTGGGCTCGGCGGGGAGCTTGCCAATGTTGATACCAGGCTTGAGGCAGAGAACCGCCGCCTGGAGGATGAGTGGCAGCAGCTGAAGGTTGCCATCAACCTTGGGAAGCTTCAGCGTGACGAAGCTGAAGCACGTGCGGCAGCCTCGCTTGTGGCTACTCGCAAAGCTTGCGCCCGCGCCATGGAGGAGGTTGGGGCGGCCAACCGCCGCTGTGAGGCGGCTGAGGAGCGGGAGCGAGATCTTCTATCTTCAAATGCGGCTCTGCAGCGCGAAGTCGAGGAGCGCCGCGCCCTGCTTGCCTCCTTACCAGGCGAGGTGGCCCTTGCTGAGGCGGAGCTCTTGAGGCGCCACGAAGATTTGACGCTGGAGACCGTGGAACATAGCTTGGCGTTGGAGAGGCTGGAGGTGAGGGAGCGACAGGCCGCCGTGGCTGAGGACGCCGTCGCCGCCCGAGAAGCTCAGGTCCAGTTGGAGGTGGAGGAGAGGGTGGCGAAGGCGCGTGCTGAGTTGGCTGGGAAACACCACCTGGACCTGGAGCTGCTCAAGGCTGAGCTTGAGGGCCGGACCTCCGCCCTAAAGACTGAGCTGCAGTCTGTGGAGCAGCGTGAGAGCGCTGCTCAAGAAGCCCTAACTTCTTCCGAATCTGCCTTGGCCTCTGCCCGAGCCGAGCTGTCCTCTCTTCAGCAGCAGATCAAGGACACCGTGGCTCTGGCGGAGAGGACCGCGGGGAGGTGAATCGCTGCCAGACGCTGCAGCGCGAGAACGCCTCGATGCTTCAGGGCCTCAGACTCAGAGCTAACTCCGCCCTTGGCACCATTTGCAACAAGAGAGCCCCACACCCGCACGAGAACGACTACGCCAGCCACCTGAACTTCTTCACTGACATTGTGACCCGCCTGGAGGCTCGGGCTGCAAGCTCTCGCGACCTCGAAGCGGAGAGGAGCCGTGGGCTTCTGGGGTGCGCGTTCTCGCGTGTCTTCAGCCACCTCCTCAACCGCGATCCCCGCTTTGACTTCGATGCCGTGTTAGCCCCCGTGCCCTCGGTTGTCCAGGACAACCTGGCGGGGTGGGTGGATGACCATGTGGACACCTTGGTAGCAGAATTCGCCCCGGAGGACGAAACGGTCGTGATCGCGGCTGAAGAAGTTGGCGCAGATGGTGATGACGAGGAGGACGGCGGCCTTGATGCAAGCGGCGCGGACGGAGGTGATGAAGAGGGGCGTCCAGCTAGGCCCGTGTTTCTTTTGCGTTGACCTGTATGACGAAAACTTAAACGCATCCTTGTGAGAGCATTTTGGAAAGGGGGTGCCCCTGATAATGTGTAAGACCGCTAAATATTTTTTGATGTGGCACCCAGAGCGGGGCCCCGCTGGGCTACGGGCTGCTGAGCGAGGCAGTTGTTTATGACTTATCTTGGGTTTCGTGGGTCTTGAGCAAGGCCCGGTGTCGCGGCTGCACTCCTTCTCCTGAGGTGAGCCTGCTGCAGGCTCGTGAGGCTCTACGCCTCTCGAGGGGCCTGCCGGCCTGCCGTAGAGTGCCTCGTGAGGAGCCAATTGCCAAACCGTGACGAGGTGGGCGCGCGAGGCGGCCGCACACCTGAGCCCCCTGGGGGAACGATCGGCACTAGCGTGTACACCGTACCAAGTCCACTCTCGCGAGGCGCTTGAGGGCAGGGTAGCAGTCACGAGCTCCACAAAGAACGTTGTCGGATATCGGGTTCCGGCAAAACCCTTATGGTTCGAACTCTGGGGCGCGCACGAAGATCTTCTCCCTACCGAAACACGCCCAGAACCTCGCCGCGATTCTAAGCTAACACGATGAGCAACACAAGAGACACAAGGTTTATACTGGTTCGGGCCACCGTTGTGGTGTAATACCCTAATCCAGTGTGTGGTGTGGTGGATTGCCTCTTAGGCTGATGATGAACAGTACAGAGGAAGAACAGCTTTGCGAGGGGTGTTCTTGTGGTGGTGAGGTGTTCTACTTAGGAAGGATCCAATCCCTTCCTACTGTGGTGGCTATCTCTATTTATAGAGGCCCTGGTCCTCTTCCCGAATATTGAGCGGGAAGGGAGCCAACAACGGCCATTTTGAAAGGGGACAGCTAGTACAAGCTATCCTAACTAAAGGTGGTCTTCGACTGCCAAAGGCACTGGTGATGACGCCGTCGTGGGCTCCACGGTGACCTCCGTCCTGCCGTCCTGCTGGTCTTGGTCTCGTTGCACTGATATGGAAACCTTTGCTTGATGCCTCGGTACTCCGCGCCTGCGCTTGCCCCCTTTGCACCAAAGAGGAAACGAGGACACTGCGCAGGGTGGCGCCCGCCTGGTCTTGATCGTCATGGCTTGAGTCATGAGCACCTCGCGAGGTACCCCTTGCCTTGATCTCTCCGCCTCCTCGCGAGCCTGCTTGGTGAGCCCGCCCCTGAGGAGGTGATGCGGAGCATCCTATGGACATCACCATGTCAAGAGTCCATTTGGCAAGTGACACGTGCGACATCTATTTCACATATGCAAAGGTGAATCATCTCCTTTACACGTGCTCACTTGACCCCTTCGAGGATGGTATACTACTTGACACTTCTCCCGTGTGTATGCATAGGTATTGTCGGAGCGTCACGGATGTTGAGGAGGAGTGCGAGCGCCAAGGAACAACTACACCATCCGCGAGGGAAGCCTGGAAGAGATGACGGAAGAAGACAGAGCTGCTGAAGCTACAACGGCCGGACATCCGGGCCAGCGGCCGGACATCCAGGCCAGAGGCCGGACATCCGGCGCCTGTGCAGCCGCCCAACAGCTGCACCAATGGACGACCAGACAAGCTTCAGCGGCCAGACATCCGGCGCGACCCCGGACATCCGGCGCCTCGCCAACACCCGGACATCCGGCCTCTTCCCCAGAAATCCGACATCGACGATAGAACGCACCCGAAGTTTGGCCACTTTAGCCCGGACATCCGGCCCGAGCCCCGGACATCCGGCGGCTCCTGAAGCCTCGGACATCCGGCCCCCAGCCCGGACATCCGGCACCTGCGTGTGGACAGCCGGGCCCGAGGCCCATGTATCCCCTCCTCACTTACCCCTTCGTGGCCTTAGACTATATATACTCCTCCACCTCCTCCTAGTTAGGGTTAGCATTGGTTTAGCTCATTTAGAGATAGAGCTTTGCTCATCCATTACGGATCTACTCCACGAGAGAGACCGCGGCCCCTCTACGGAGAAGATCCCCTTGGATTCAAGACCCCCTGTTGGGTGGCCCCATCAAGACCTCCTCACGGACAAGAACCGGTTACCTTTGTATCATCCTTTGTTGATCGTGGATCTTGTATCTCCTCTCTTGTTTCGAGGATCTAGCACATGTGTGATTGATCTTGTGGGTTGAGTGATTTCTCTCGTGTTTCCCCTCGTTTTCCCCTCGTGTTCTTCGTGTTCATCATGGGATCCGCTCCTTTCGTGAAAGATCGGCCATCTAGGGTTCCACCCTACATCATCTTGGTATCATGAGCCACGTTGATCACGATTTCGGAGCCTCCCCATTGTGTTTTCTAGCCTAGTTTTGTTGATTTCGTCCTAAATTCGAAAATTCCCCACCAAAAATAGCCCCAATTTTTTTTTGTGATTTGTTGGTTTGATGATATTTTGTTGATTTTGATCCATGGATTTGCTTGGTTTCGAGTGGATCTAGCATTTCCCCAAGTTTCCCCACTTTCCATCCACGAAATCTCTCCGATTTTGCCCCCGAAATCATCCATTTCCGCCCCAAATCGAGTTTTGAAGTCCAAATCCCGATCTGGAATCGTCGGGCCGGACATCCGGGCCTCAGGCCGGACATCCGGGCCATCTGGCCGGACATCCGGGCCCCAAACCGGACATCCGGCTCCTGGAGCGCAAATTCTGCACTGTTCTGGACATCAGCCCCCGGATATCCGGCCCCGACCCCGGATGTCCGACCCCTGGAGCATCAGCCTCCCGTGTTTCACCGTTTTGACCGTAACTTTCACATTCGGAGTCCGATTTTCGCGTTCTTTAGCTTGTTGAGTAGCTATTGACATCCTCTATCGATCTAGGTAGGTTACATCACCATTTGACTCCATCAAATTTTTGGCAATTTGGCAAGTTTGCCTAGGCCCTCCACCATATCATCCGCAAAACCACCATAGCCTTCCGCAACCTAACCAATTTTTGTTCCCCTTTGCATTTGAGGTTGTTTGAGTTGTGATTCGAGTCTCCTAAGGTGTTTAGGATACTTAGGGAGGGTTGCTTCTTCAACAACCACCACCATTCCTTCCGCATAGGCTTGCTCACCATACACTTCCGCCACCCCAACTTAACCCAATTTTGTTTGAGTTGTGAGTTGTGTCTCCTAAGGTGTTTCGGCTACTTAGGGACGTGCTTCCAACTCCGACACCGTGTATAGTCTACCACCTTACCCTCGACTTCCGCATTGTGTCTCAAAACCCATCATTGCATTTTCGCAATCCCATTGAGCTTCCGCAAAACCACCACCGCATTCCCGCTTCCACCATTTGACTTTTGTCCTTGAGATTTTGAGTTGTGGTTTTTCCATTTCCTAAGGTGTTTCGGCTACTTAGGGACGAGTCTCCATCATCTTGGTATCTACATCAAGAACACCGCCACTCATCATCGCCAAGGACGGTAACCTCGACGACACCATTGTATATTCCCCTTGCAATTGCATTGATAACCCCTAGCCCATTTTGCGTTACTTGCCTATCGAGACTAGCCATTGAGTATTGTCGGCAATGTTACTTGTGCACATTAGTGATCTACACCTTCCATTGCATACATACCATATCATATTGGTATCATATCATCTCGTGTGCCTCAAGTTTGTTCCCGCATATATACAATTGCTATCTTGGTTTGTGCATATCGCAAAGTGGCCATACAAAAAAAAGAAAAAGAATAAGAATAAGCTTTTAAGCAAAAAAAAGAGAGCAAAGAGCTTGTAAGCAAGTGCCATAGCATAATACCACATTGCACATACGATTGTCATATCCGATCATCTTGGATCAAACACCGGGAACCACATACATATATAGCATACTTGGGATATAAAGTTTATCCATTTTGCATATCATAGGTTGTGCACAAGTGTCGTACCCGCCTATAGAGCAATCGTGCTAGCGTCTCTATTGAGTTGTGCAACACGAGCGTTTTCCGTGGACTCCACATTTTGTGCTCATTCCTTGGTTGCACGACCCCATTTATCTATCCGTGTGTGTGTTTCCGTGTGCCATTCTTTGCTATTGGTCTACTTGTTTCACTTGCGAATTTCTGAATCTTTTTCAACATTATTGACTCTTGCTAACATTTTGCATCAAATTTTTGTGCCACTATCCTCATCGAGCTCCACCATAAGCCTTATTTGTGTAGATGTGAGAATCGACGAGATCGGTACCAATTGTGCTATTTCCTTGTTACATCATTGAGTGATCATTGATCCATTTTCAACATTGGTCAAGGTACATTTGGTATAGTTCTCTCCTTTCTTCCACTCATATTTGCTTGAGTCTTGTGATGGATAGGCAAGGCATTTCACCTTCGGTCTACAACAACGACGAGTTCGATGCCAAGAACAACTACACCGACGCCAAGATGCAAGCTCAAATGGAGGAGATCAAAGCCCTCATCAAGTCCTACAAGCGATCTTCCTCATCTTCGAGAAGACGCTCAAGAGCACATGCTTCCGAGCTACCATCTCCAGCAAGGTCACATCGGCATCGACACCATCACCACCACGAACGTGAAGGTCAAGAGCTCAACACCAACAACCGCTCAACGACTTCACCATCTCCCTTGGCATCTTCGCCAAGTGACTTCAAGGCATCTTCGCCTTCGGATATACGGCATCTTCGCCAACAAGCACCTCAAGACTACGCTCAAGAGAAGCTACCCAAGCTCAAGTCCGCGACTTCCACGAGCTACTACGACCTCGACATCGACCACGCGATTCCTTTCTATGGGACTCAAGAACCCGAGGAGTATCTCGAGTGGGAGCGCCTAATGGACGACTACCTCAAGCTACATCAAGTTCCTCCCGAAGATCAAGTCAAGTGTGCCACAAGAAACTTCCACGTCTACGCGTCGACATGGTGGCTTCACACACCTTCGGAGACCTACGACATGAGTTGGCCCAAGACGAAGAGAGCTTTGCAGCGAGAGTTCGTGCCTCCAACCTACACGGAACAACTTCTACGCCAATTGGACAACACCATCCAAGGATCCAAGTCCATCGACAAGTACTTCAAGGAGATGAAGATTGCCTTGCAAAGAGCCGGCGTGGACGACCCCATTTCGATGAAGTTCAACTTCATGATGGGATTGAACAACGACATCTCCAAGACTATCTTCCTCGAGAACTACAAGTCCATCAACGACTACTACATTGGTGCTCTCAAGGCGGACCAAGAACTCATGAAGGCCAAGGCTTCTCGACCCCAAGCACACTTCTCGAAGACCAAGCCCCAACACGGCGAGCATGAGGCTAGTACCACCACGATGTCCAAGCCCGACGAGCTCCAAGATGAAGCTCCCAAGTTCGACTTCACCACCATCCCTCTTTGTGGCATTGATGGTGCCGAGTCTACTTCGACTCTTTTTCAAGATGGTGCGGCGACAACTACGACTACGGAGCCATTCAAGGACCAAGCTTTGGAGGCGAGCGACAAGGTGGCGAGCAAGGATGATGCTTCTATCTTAGGAGGCAAGAGTGATGATGTGCCATCTTCGGCCTTCATCCACGGCGACGGTGACGAGATGATCGAGAATGGGATTTTCCCTTCGGTCATGGAGGAGAGTGATGATGTGCCATCTTCGGTCTTCATCCATGGTGACGGCGATGAGATGGTTGAGTATTTCACTTTGACCACGGTGACGTATGATGACTTGAGTGACTTGTGCCACCATATTGAGAGTGAGAGTGACTTCACCACTAGCCCCATATACGATGTGTTGCCCCAATTCCCATGTGAGGAGAGCCACAACCCCCACCATTTGAGTGAGATGAGTGACTCCACCATATGTGAGTTTGAGTGCACCTACCTTGAGGGAGTGAGTGAACCACCACATAGAGAGAGTGAGGTAGTTGATAGGGCATGTGAGGCCACTATGATTTCTAACGACTTAACCTCTACCTCTATTGTGTCTTCTCATTTGGTGCTAGGTCCCATATATGATGACGCGCCGATTCGCGATGACTACGTCCTTCCTTTGGACAAGACGATGGCCATGGTGGAATATGATGCACCCCCCACATGGTTCCATCAAGATGAATATGACCACCATTTGGTCTTTCCCACCTCACCTACACCACTTGAGTGGAATGACAAAGGTAACATAGGTGACTGTGATGCTCTAGTCCCACTAGTGGACATTCTTGACATTGATTGCTTGCATGATGTTGATCAACCTATTTCCATGCTTCATGCTAGTGCGACTTCCTCATGTGATGATTTCTTGCCCATTTACGATGAGTACGATGATTCTCATGTGGAGTCTATTAGTTGTGATGCCATGTTACATAGGATTTCTTGTGACAATTCTCTAGGTCACATCATGTTTGACAACCCGCTTGACTTGTCATATGCTATGCATGAGATCAATCATATGTCATATTTGCAATCTCATCTTAGTGACTATGCATATGCCATTAAAATAAACCCAATTTGCACATATGGCATAGATGACAAGCCCATGGTTATTGGCATTTGTTTTTCTTGTGATGATATTGATATGCTCCCTTCGCATCATTTATCTCATATGCCATGCCATGACCACCTAGCTTCGGATATGCATTGTTTTGGATGTTGTCCATTTTCTCCATATGATGTTTCCAATATTGCTCATGAGGAGACCCCCATAGTTTCCTCATACATTTTAGGAGATTTTGATTCATCCTATCCATTGCATGATCCCAATACTTGTGTGCACAATATGCTTCCCATGAATAAACATGCTGTTGATGTGCCATATACTTCTATGCTAAATTTGCATCCCCATCATGTCATACACAATAACTATTCTTTCATGATGGATGACATGTTCTTATACCATGCATCAAATTTCTTTGAGCGATGCTTATCTTGTACTAACTCACACGTGCACATACACATTAAGATGGATGATGTGTACATTTACCACGCACACAATTTTTTTGGTTTGTGTCTCTTTTGTGTAGGTACCCATGAATACTTGTCAACCTCGCAATCCCACGAGTTGACAGAACGAGCTCTAGAGAGCAATGATGACTTGGGATCCCATGGATTGCCTTTCCCACCGCTCTCTTCACGCGAAGTCTTCACGCATTTCTTCTACATGGCCCTCACTTGGCTATGGGTTATTGTCCATTACATATTCTATGCCCATCTTGCCATGTTCACTTTGCGTGATATGCTCATTCCTATGCCTTTGCCATGCATTTGTGACCCATGCTTTGCATTACACATGATGATTGATTCTAGTACTTGTATGTGTATTTGCAAGCTTGGTGGAGATATTGCTTGTTATTGCCATGATTGTTTTGTGCCCCATTCCTATGATGATACTATGATCTTGCTTTGTGTTCGTGCTTGCGATATGTCATGTGCATTGCCTATGCCTATTATTTGCTCACATGACATGATTGCCATGATTTCCTCTAGTATGTCGCATCTTCGCACTACTAGCTTGCACGACTTGATTACTATGATTGCTCGCCTTGTTGCATCACCGAAGATTCATACTTGCTCATTTCATGCGGTTGATGACAACCATCTACATGCTTTGCACATGATTGTTATTGCTTCTTGTCATATCTCTCCATATGTTGCCTCTCTCATGCTAGATGATTTGCCATGTATTGAGTGCAATTATGCCTTTAGTCATGATAATGAGTTTGCCCCCATAGCATTCTCACATATATTTGGAGATTTTGACATATTTCTTGTGAAGCATGCTTGCCTTACCTCTTTGCACCATATTCCTCGTGCCATGAATATAACCATTGCTGCATCACATTATTCACGCACTTGTGCTTCTAATGGTTATGTGCAAGAGAAGAGAACCATCATGATGGATGACGTGTGTATCTACCATGCGCATACATTCTTTGTTTTGTTGTGTGCATGTGTAGGATACTTGGACTTTGTGTCGACTTCCACGTCACATGAGTTGACCATTCGAGCTCTTGAGAGCAAACCACCATCTACCACGACGATTCTACATCGCACTTGCTTGTGCTTCGACATTGTGAAGGATGCACAAGGACATGCTTTCAAGGTGATATCCTTCTCTTTTGAGAACCTCCAAACCATGAGCATGGATATTGTGGATCATACTACTTATGTTGCTTGTACCATGAGACTTATTGGTCATCTTGGACCATTTGATTGCGCACATGTTAGAGATCTTGCCTCGACTTGTCATTTTCACCTTTACATGCCTCATGACATATATACCTTGTGTGTTGCATCCAAATCTTTGATTACTTGCTCCTATCACATGTTTGGTTGCAACAATGTCATTCCTTCACATATGCTATGTCCCATTTGCTTGTCATATGATTGACTTGATTGCCTCACACATGATGAACAATTGCTCTTTCCATTGTGTTGACTGCCACACGATATTCACTACACCCCATGCACATTATGCTTGGATTGTCTTGCACTTGACCCATGTGTTTAGACACTTCATTTTATTTGGTGTTGTGAATGATTCATATGGCATTAAACCCGCGCTACTACTAGGGTTTTCCCTAGTAGTGGAGAAAAGCCTTCTGGTCCCGAAAAAACCAGGATACCCGCTTTACGCGGCTCAGGTACCGGGTGGGAGGTTGTACGTCGAGAGATGGCCCGCGAATAAGTTCATCCTGCGATTTGACTACATCTACGACATGTTCCACATGACCAAGCTGGATTTCCAGTTCATCCACATGTATGCGCTATATCTGAACTACTTCATCAGGGTCAAGAACATCAAATATATCTGCATCGCGGACCCGTTCTATATGCACGAGAGCTTCTTGGCAGTTTGCAAAGAGCACCATGACTATGCGAGCAAGTACCTCGACGAATTCATGATCGCTAATAAGGACAAGGAAGCGATTCTCGTGCCTTATCATCCCACGTAAGTCATCCGCACATATCCTTTCATAAGTGTTAATCATTCCTTTGCAAGCATGGAGGCTAATTTGAGGTGTACTTAATTTGCGTAGCTGGGAGGGGGGCGCCGTCCACATCATTCTGTACCCAGAATACTCCCATGCGATGTACTTGGACTCATCGAAGAACCTCAGGACAAAGGATTACAAGCACACAAAGAGTGTTCTCGATAGTGCCCTATTAACCTTCAGCCTATCTGGTGGATATATCAAGGTGAAAAAGTACAGGAATCGCGGGCTGGCTTTCGGTCATAAGACCGACTTCTGCTGCATCCATCAACCGCACACCAGTATGGCTGATGGATTCTACCTCATGCATCACCTGCTCGAGTACAGAAGGGATAATCAACGCCTTCGCATGTCACCTACTACCAACGATGCCGAGATTGTCAGCTGGGCCACAAGCATAGGAAGGACACCGGATCATCGAATCAGAGCTGGGTTTTATCACGTACAGTGTGAACTTGCCCAAGTGATCATGAAGCAGGTCCTCGAACCAACAGGGATGTTCTACCATGGGCCAATCACGCGGGAAGATGTCCGAGCACTACTACTCGCTCAGCGTCTGGACCTGAAGCCTTTCAAGAAGCTCGGGTGCTTCCTCCCTGACTATGAAGATTGGACCACCGACATGGAGGACTAATTATTGATGACAATGTGTCACTACCGTCTTTCTATGACAAAACTTTGAATTTATGCACGGCGAAACTATGTGATGTAACTAAACCGTGGTCCTGAACTAGCGTAGATCGCTCTAGTTAATTAGTTTGGGTATGAGGAACTTCGTCATTTATGTTTACTATTGGTTGCTTGTATTTTGCTAATTATGCCTCCTTGTTTTCTTAAGTACATTATGTTGCATATTATCGTTCAATTCATCAACTCACGATGCAGGTACATAGATCAGAGATGGCGAAGGGCTACTATGCCGTGTACGTTGGGAGGGTTCCAGGAGTCTACGACCACTGGCCAGCCGCTCAGGCCCAGGTGCACAGGTACCCGGGTGCTAGCCACAGAGGGTTCGACAACAGAGCCGAAGCGGAAAGTAGTTACTTGAGGTGGACACTCCAGCATGAGCAGGGGCGGGACCGCCGGTACTACATAGTCGCGCTCTTGCTCATGCTGATCGCTCTTCTCTTCTACATCATGGTTTAGATAGAGATGATGAAACTTGTGTGTGTGCCATGACCATACAGTTGCACTTATTCGAGACATGACATGATCGCATTTGTGTATCACTATTTTCGAGATTTGATGATATTTGTGTTGAATGATGATGATGATGGTATGACGAGACTACTGTATGTCTATGATATGATGCGAATAGTGTATGTTTACTATGATCTGATGAAACTATTGGATAGAGCCTATATAAATGCAACACAAATACGTAGAGGGGTGCGAATTGCTGAAAGCAGGAACATTAGTAGTAGCGCTGGAAAGCACCTAGCAGTAGCGCAGGATTAGTAGCAGCGCTTCCTGTGGACAAGCGCTACTGATAGGTATCAGTAGCGCTGGTCCAGGAAGCGCTACTACTAACAATACTTACCGGTAGCGCTGCCCCTACCAGCGCTACTGCTACAACTTAGTTGTAGCGCGCTAGCAGTAGCGCTTGACCCAGCGCTACTGCTATGCATATATCAAGCGCTGCTACTAGGGTTTTCCCTAGTAGTGACTACAACGATACGACCGAGGTGGAAATATGTGGAGGGGGGCACCGCACACAGCTAAGAATCAACTTGTGTGTCTATGGGGTGCCCCCCTCCCCCGTATATAAAGGAGTGGAGGAGGGGGAGGCCGGCCTCCTATGGCGCGCCCCAAGGGGGGATTCCTACTCCTACTAGGAGTAGGTTTCCCCCCTTTTCCTAGTCCAACTAGGAGGGGGGAGGAAGGGAAGAGGGAGAGAAGGAAAGGGGGGCCGGCCCCTCCCCAATTCGGATTGGGCTTGGGGGCGCGCCTCCCACTTGGCCGCCTCCTCCTCTCTTCCACGAAAGCCCATTAAGGCCCATTAACTCCCCGATGAATTCCCGTAACTCTCCGGTACTCCGAAAATTACCCGAATCACTCGGAACCTTTCCGATGTCCGAATATAGCCTTCCAATATATCGATCTTTACGTATCGACCATTTCGAGACTCCTCGTCATGTCCGTAATTTCATACGGGACTCCGAACAACCTTCGGTACATCAAATCACATAACTCATAATACAAATCGTCATCGAACGTTAAGCAGGCGGACCCTACGGGTTCGAGAACTATGTAGAAATGACCCAGACACATCTCCGGTCAATAACCAATAGCGGAACCTGGATGCTCATATTGGCTCCTACATATTCTACGAAGATCTTTATCGGTCAAACCGCATAACAACATACGTTGTTCCCTTTGTCATCGGTGTGTTACTTGCCCGAGATTCGATCGTCGGTATCACCATACCTAGTTCAATCTCGTTACCGGCAAGTCTCTTTACTCGTTCCATAATGCATCATCCCGCAACTAACTCATTAGTCAGATTGCTTGCAAGGCTTATTGTGATGTGCATTACCAAGAGGGCCCAGAGATACCTCTCCGACAATCGGAGTGACAAATCCTAATCTCGATCTATGACAACTCAACAAACACCATCGGAGACACTTGTAGAGCATCTTTATAATCACCCGGTTACGTTATGACGTTTGATAGCACACTAAGTGCTCCTCCGGTATTCGGGAGCTACATAATCTCATAGTCAGAGGAACATGTATAAGTCATGAAGAAAGCAATAGCAATAAACTAAACGATCATAGTGCTAAGGTAGCGGATGGGTCTTGTCCATCACATCATTCTCTAATGATGTGATCCCATTCATCAAATGACAACACATGTCTATGGTTAGGAAACATAACCATCTTTGATAAACAAGCTAGTCAAGTAGAGGCATACTAGGGACACTCTATTTTGTCTACGTATTCACACATGTATCAAGTTTCCAGTTAATACAATTCTAGCATGAATAATAAACATTTATCATGATATAAGGGAATATAAATAACAACTTTATTATTGCCTCTAGGGCATATTTCCTTCACCATCCTCCTGCAACAATTACCCTAAATATCGAAAGGTGTCCTTATGAGGCACCCGCCCTGCCCATCAAGACTAACCTCCTCTTCACACCTAGTAGTACTAAAACAACACATCATGTACTCGGTTTTAGTTCTACTAAGCCTAAACCCTTGCAATTTCAAGGTTTATCTCCATAACTCTAACTTCCTGTTTACGACCGTCCGACTATCGTCAACTAGCACCACAGCATCCACAAAGAGCATACACTATGGGATATCTTCTTGTATATCCCTTGTGACCTCATCCATCACCAAGGCAAAAAGATAAGGGCTCAAAGCTGACCCCTGATGCAGTCCTATCTTAATCGGGAAGTCAGTAGTGTCGACATCACTTGTTCGAACACTTGTCACAATATCATTGTACATGTTGTAAAGTATTTTGCTGGGACTTTCTGTTTCTTCAAAACCCACCACATGACATTTTGTGATATCTTATCGTAGGCCTTCTCCAAGTCAATGAACACCATATGCAAATCCATTTGCTCCCTGTATCTCTTCATAAGTTGATTAACGAGCTAGTCAAGTAGCGGCATACTAGGGACACTCTGTTTTGTCTATGTATTCACACATGTACTAAGTTTCCGGCTAATACAATTCTAGCATGAATAATAAATTTTTATCATGACATAAGGAAATATAAATAACAACTTTATTATTGCCTCTAGGGCATATTTCCTTCAGTCTCCCACTTGCACTAGAGTCAATAATCTAGTTCACATCGCCATGTGATTTAACACCAATAGTTCACATCACCATGTGATTAGTTCACATCGCCATGTGACTAATACCCAAAGGGTTTTACTAGAGTCAATAATCTAGTTCACATCGCTATGTGATTAACACCCAAAGAGTACTAAGGTGTGATCATGTTTTGCTTGTGAGAGAAGCTTAGTCAATGGGTCTGTCACTTTCAGATCCGTATGTATTTTGCAAATTTCTATGTCTACAATGCTCTGCACGGAGCTACTCTAGCTAAATGCTCCCACTTTCAATATGTATCTAGATTGAGACTCAGAGTCATCCAGATCGGTGTCAAAGCTTGCATCGAGGTAACTCTTTACGACGAACTGTTTATCACCTCCATAACCGAGAAATATTTCCTTAGTCCTGTAAGGATAATTTTGACCAATGTCTAGTTATCTACTCCTAGATCACTATTGTACTCCCTTTCCAAACTCAGGGCAGGGTATACAATAGGTCTGGTACATAGCATGGCATACTTTATAGAACCTATGGCTGAAGCATAGGGAATGACTTTCATTCTCTCTCTATCTTCTACCGTGGTTGGGCTTTGAGTCTTACTCAACTTCACACCTTGCAACACAGGCAAGAACTCCTTCTTTGACTGTTCCATTTTGAACTACTTCAAAATCTTGTCAAGGTATGTACTCATTGAAAAAAACTTATCAAGTGTTTTGATCTATCTCTATAGATCTTGATGTTAAATATGTAAGCAGCTTCACCAAGGTCTTTCTTTGAAAAACTCATTTCAAACACTCCTTTATGCTTTCTAGAAAATCCTACATCATTTCCGATCAACAATATGTCTTTCAAATATACTTATCAGAAAGGCTGTAGTGCTCCCACTCACTTTCTTGTAAATACAGGCTTCACCGCAAGTCTATATAAAACTATATGCTTTGATCAACTCATCAAAGCATATATTCCAACTCTGAGATGCTTGCACCAGTCCATAGATGGATCGCTGGAGCTTGCACACTTTGTTAGCACCTTTAGGATTGAAAAAACCTTCTTGTCGAATCATATACAACTCTTCTTTAAGAAATCCATTAAGGAATGCAGTTTTGACATCCATTTGCCAGATTTCATAAAATGTGGCAATTGCTAACATGATTCAGATAGACTTAAGCATCGCTATGAGTGAGAAAATCTCATCGTAGTCAACACCTTGAACTTGTCAAAAACATTTTTGCGACAATTCGAGCTTTGTAGATAGTAACACTACTATCAGCGTCCGTCTTCCTCTTGAAGATCCATTTATTCTCAATGGCTTGCCAATCATCGGGCAAGTCAATCAAAGTCCATACTTTCTTCTCATACATGGATCCCATCTCAGATTTCATGGCCTCAAGCCATTTCGCGGAATCTGGGCTCATCATCGATTCCTCATAGTTCATAAGTTCGTCATGGTCTAGTAACATGACTTCCAGAACAGGATTACCGTACCACTCTGGTGCGGATCTTACTCTGGTTGACCTACGAGGTTTGGTAGTAACTTGATCAGAAGTCTCATGATCATCATCATTAGCTTCCTCACTTATTGGTGTAGGAATCACTAGAACTGAATTCTGTGATGAACTACTTTCCAATAAGGGAGTAGGTACAATTACCTCATCAAGTTCTACTTTCCTCCCACTCACTTCTTTCGAGAGAAACTCCTTCTCCGGAAAGGATCCATTCTAAGCAACGAATATCTTTCCTTTGGATCTGTGATAGAAGGTGTACCCAACAGTTTCCTTTGGGTATCCTATGAAGACACATCCGATTTGGCTTCGAGCTTATCAGGTTGAAGCTTTTTCACATAAGCATCGCAGCCCCAAACTTTAAGAAATGACAACTTGGGTTTCTTGCCAAACCACAGTTCATATGGTGTCGTCTCAACGAATTTAGACGGTGCCCTATTTAAAGTGAATGCAGTTGTCTCTAATGCATAACCCCAAAACGATAGTGGTAAATCAGCAAGAAACATCATAGATCACACCATATCTAATAAAGTACAATTACGACGTTCGGACACACCATTACGCTATGTTGTTCCAGATGGCGTGAGTTTGTGAAACTATTCCACGTTGTTTTAAATGAAGGCCAAACTCGTAAGTCAAATATTTGTCTTCGCGATCAGATCGTAGAAACTTTATTTTCTTGTTACGATGATTTTCTACTTCACTCTGAAATTCTTTAAACTTTTCAAATGTTTTAGACTTGTGTTTCATCAATTAGATATACCCATATCTGCTCAAATCATCTGTGAAGGTCAGAAAATAACGATACCCGCCGCGAGCCTCAACACTCATCGGATCGCATACATCAGTATGTATTATTTTCGATAAGTCAGTTGCTCGCTCCATTGTTCCGGAGAACGGAGTCTTAGTCATCTTGCCCATGAGGCATGGTTCGCAAACATCAAGTGATTCATAATCAAGTGATTCCAAAAGCCCATCAGCATGGAGTTTCTTCATGCGCTTTACACCAATATGACCTAAACGGCAGTGCCACAAATAAGTTGCACTATCATTATTAAACTTATATCTTTTGGCATCAATATTATGTGTATCACTGTGATCGAGATTCAGTAAACCATTTACATTGGATATAAGACCATAGAGGTTTTATTTATGTAAACAGAACAACAATTATTCTTTGACTTAAATGAATAACCATATCGCAATAAACATGATCCAATCATATTTATGCTCAACGCAAACACCAAATAACATTTATTTAGTTCCAATACTAATCCCGAAGGAAAAAGGGAGTGTGCGATGGTGATCTTATCAACCTTGGAATCACTTCCAACACACATCATCACCTTGCCCTTAACTAGTCTCTGTTTATTTTGCAACTCCCGTTTCGAGTTACTATTCTTAGCACCTGAACCAGTATCAAATACCGAGGGGTTGCTATAAACACTAGTAAAGTACACATCAATAACATGTATATCAAATATACCTTTGTTCACTTTGCCATCCTTCTTATCCGCCAAGTATCTAGGGCAGTTCCACTACTAGTGACCATTGCCTTTGCAGTAGAAGCACTCAGTTTCAGGCTTGGGTCTAGCTTTGGGCTTCTTCATGGGAGTGGCAACTTGCTTGTCATTCTTCTTGAAGTTCCCTTTCTTTCCCTTGCCCTTTTACTTGAAACTAGTGGTCTTGTCAACCATCAACACTTGATGCTTTCCTTGATTTCTACCTTCGCCGGTTTCAGCATCGCGAAGAGCTCGGGGAATTGTTTTCGTCATCCCTTGCATATTATAGTTCATCACGAAGTTCCAGTAACTTGGTGATAGTGAATAGAGAACTCTGTCAATCACTATCTTATCTGAAAGATTAACTCCCACTTGATTCAAGTGATTGTAGTATTCAGACATTCTGAGCACATGCTCACTGGTTGAGCTATTCTCCTCCATCTTGTAGGCAAAAAATACTTGTCGGAGGTCTCATACCTCTCGACTTGGGCATGAGTCTGAAATACCAATTTCAACTCTTGGAACATCTCATATGCTCCATGGCGTTTCAAAACATTTTTGAAGTCCCGGTTCTAAGCCGTAAAGCATGACGCACTAAACTATCAAGTAGTCATCATACCGAGCTTGCCAAACGTTCATAACGTCTGCAACTGCTCCTGCAATAGGTTCGTCACCTAGCGATGCATCAAGGACATAATTCTCCTGTGCAGCAATGAGGATAATCCTCAAATCACGGACCAAGTCCGCATCATTGCTACTATCATCTTTCAACTTATTTTTCTCTAGGAACGTATCAAAAATAAACGGGGAGCTACATCGCGAGCTATTGATCTATAACATAGTTATGCAAATACTATCAGGACTAAGTTCATGATAAATTAAAGTTCAATTAATCATATTACTTAAGAACTCCCACTTAGATAGACATCCCTCTAATCATCTGAGTGATCACGTGATCCAAATCAACTAAACCATGTCCGATCATCACGTGAGATGGAGTAGTTTTCAATGCTGAACATCACTATGTTGATCATATCTACTATATGATCCACGCCCGATCTTTCGGTCTCAGTGTTCCGAGGCCATATCTGCATATGTTAGGCTCGTCAAGTTTAACCCGAGTATTCTGCGTGTGCAAAACTGGCTTGCACCCGTTGTATTTGAACGTAGAGCTTATCACACCCGATCCTCACGTGGTGTCTCGGCACGACGAACTGTCGCAACGGTGCATACTCGGGGAGAACACTTATACCTTGAAATTTTAGTGAGGGATCATCTTATAATCCTACCGCTGTACTAAGCAAAATAAGATGCATAAAATATAAACATCGCATGCAATCAAAATATGTGACATGATATGGCCATGATCATCTTGTGCCTTTCATCTTCATCTCCAAAGTACCGTCATGATCTCTATCGTCACCGGCATGACACCATGATCTCCATCATCTTGATCTTTATCAATGTGTCGTCACATGGTCGTCTCGCCAACTATTGCTCTTACAACTATTGCTATCGCATAGCGATAAAGTAAAGCAATTATTTGGTGCTTGCATCTTATGCAATGAAGAGACAACCATAAGGCTTCTGCCAGTTGCCGATAACTTCAACAAAACATGATCATCTCATACAACAACTTATATCTCATCACGTCTTGACCATATCACATCACAACAAGCCCTGCAAAAGCAAGTTAGACGTCCTCTACTTTGTTGTTGCAAGTTTTACGTGGCTGCTACGGGCTTAGCAAGAACCATTCTTACCTACGCATCAAAACCTCAACGATTTTTCGTCAAGTGTGTTGTTTTAACCAACAAGGACCGGGCGTAGTCACACTTGATTCAACTAAAGTTGGAGAAACAGACACCCACTAGCCACCTGTGTGCGAAGCACGGCGGTAGAACCAGTCTCATGAACGCGGTCATGTAATGTCGGTCTGGGCCGCCTCATCCAACAATATCGCCGAATCAAAGTATGACATGCTGGTAACCAGTATGACTATTATCGCCCATAACTCTTTGTGTTCTACTCGTGCATATAACATCTACGCATAGACCTGGCTCTGATACCATTGTTGGGGAACGCAGTATTTAATTTTTTTTACCTACGATCACGCAAGATCTATCTATGTGATGCATATCAACGAGCGGGAGAGTGTGTCCACGTACCCTCGTAGACTGAAAGCGGAAGCGTCAAGTAACGCGGTTGATGTAGTCGAATGTCTTCGCGATCCAACCAATCAAGTACCGAACGCACGGCGCCTCCGCGATCTGCACACGTTCAGCTCGGTGACATCCCTCGTACTCTTGATCCAGCTGAGGCCGAGGGAGAGTTTTGTCAGCACGACGGTGTGATGACGGTGATGATGAAGTTACCGACACAGGGCTTCGCCTAAGCACTACAACGATATGACTGAGGTGGAAATATGTGGAGGGGGCACCGCACACGGCTAAGAATCAACTTGTGTGTCTATGGGGTGCCCCCCTCCCCCGTATATAAAGGAGTGGAGGAGGGGGAGGCCGGCCTCCTATGGCGCGCCCCAAGGGGGGATTCCTACTCCTACTAGGAGTAGGTTTCCCCCCTTTTCCTAGTCCAACTAGGAGGGGGGAGGAAGGGAAGAGGGAGAGAAGGAAAGGGGGGCCGGCCCCCTCCCCAATTCGGATTGGGCTTGGGGGGCGCGCCTCCCACTTGGCCGCCTCCTCCTCTCTTCCACGAAAGCCCATTAAGGCCCATTAACTCCCCGATGAATTCCCGTAACTCTCCGGTACTCCGAAAAATACCCGAATCACTCGGAACCTTTCCGATGTCCGAATATAGCCTTCCAATATATTGATCTTTACGTATCGACCATTTCGAGACTCCTCGTCATGTCCGTAATCTCATACGGGACTCCGAACAACCTTCGGTACATCAAATCACATAACTCATAATACAAATCGTCATCGAACGTTAAGCAGGCGGACCCTACGGTTTCGAGAACTATGTAGAAATGACCCAAACACATCTCCGGTCAATAACCAATAGCGGAACCTGGATGCTCATATTGGCTCCTACATATTCTACGAAGATCTTTATCGGTCAAACCGCATAACAACATACGTTGTTCCCTTTGTCATCGGTGTGTTACTTGCCCGAGATTCGATCGTCGGTATCACCATACCTAGTTCAATCTCGTTATCGGCAAGTCTCTTTACTCGTTCCGTAATGCATCATCCCGCAACTAACTCATCAGTCACATTGCTTGCAAGGCTTATTGTGATGTGCATTACCGAGAGGGCCCAGAGATACCTCTCCAACAATCGGAGTGACAAATCCTAATCTCGATCTATGCCAACTCAACAAACACCATCGGAGACACTTGTAGAGCATCTTTATAATCACCCGGTTACGTTATGACGTTTGATAGCACACTAAGTGCTCCTCCGGTATTCGGGAGCTGCATAATCTCATAGTCAGAGGAACATGTATAAGTCATGAAGAAAGCAATAGCAATAAACTAAACGATCATAGTGCTAAGGTAGCGGATGGGTCTTGTCCATCACATCATTCTCTAATGATGTGATCCCGTTCATCAAATGACAACACATGTCTATGGCTAGGAAACATAACCATCTTTGATAAACAAGCTAGTCAAGTAGAGGCATACTAGGGACACTCTATTTTGTCTACGTATTCACACATGTATCAAGTTTCCGGTTAATACAATTCTAGCATGAATAATAAACATTTATCATGATATAAGGAAATATAAATAACAACTTTATTATTGCCTCTAGGGCATATTTCCTTCACCATCCTCCTGCAACAATGACCCTAAATATCGAAAGGTGTCCTTATGAGGCACCCGCCCTGCCCATCAAGACTAACCTCCTCTTCACACCTAGTAGTACTAAAACAACACATCATGTACTCGGTTTTAGTTCTACTAAGCCTAAACCCTTTCAATTTCAAGGTTTATCTCCATAACTCTAACTTCCTGTTTACGACCGTCCGACTATCGTCAACTAGCACCACAACATCCACAAAGAGCATACACTATGGGATATCTTCTTGTATATCCCTTGTGACCTCATCCATCACCAAGGCAAAAAGATAAGGGCTCAAAGCTGACCCCTGATGCAGTCCTATCTTAATCGGGAAGTCAGCAGTGTCGACATCACTTGTTCGAACACTTGTCACAATATCATTGTACATGTTGTAAAGTATTTTGCTGGGACTTTGTGTTTCTTCAAAACCCACCACATGACATTCTGTGATATCTTATAGGCCTTCTCCAAGTCAATGAACACCATATGCAAATCCATTTGCTCCCTGTATCTCTTCATAAGTTGTCGTATCAAGAAAATGTCTTCCATGGTCGGCCTCTCATGCATGAAACCAAACCGACTTTTGGTCACGCTTGTCATTCTTCTTAAGCGGTGCTCAATGACTATCTCCCATAGCTTCATTGTATGGCTCATCTGCTTAATTCCATGGTAATTAGTACAACTCTGAACACCCCCCTTATTCTTGAAGATTGGTACTAATATACCCGGTCTCCATTCTTCTGGCATCTTGTTTGCCCGAAAAATGAGGCTAAAAAGCTTGGTTGCCATACCATCGCTATGTCCCTGAGGCCTTTCTACACCTCAATGGGGATACAATCAGGGCCCATTGCCTTGCCTCCTTTCATCTTTTTAAAGCCTCCTTGACCTCGGACTCTTGGATTCGCCGCACAGAACGCATGCTGGTCTCGTCAAAGGAGTCGTCCAGTTCAATGATAGAACTCTCATTCTCCCCATTGAACAGGTTGTCAAAGTACTCCCGTCATCTATGCTTAATCTCCTCGTCCTTCACCAGAAGTTGGTCTGCTCCGTCCTTAATGCATTTGACTTGGCCAATATCCCTTATCTTCCTCTCTCAGATATTGGCCATCCTATAGATGTCCCTTTCGCCTTCCTTCGTGTCTAACTGTTGGTAGAGGTCCTCATACATTCGACCCCTTGCTTCACTGACAGCTCGCTTTGCGGCCTTCTTCGTCATCTTGTACTCCTCTATGTTGTCTACACTCTTATTCAGGTATAGGCATCTGAAACAATTTTTCTTCTCTTTAATCGCCTTCTGGACATCATTCCATCACAAGGTATCCTTATCTTCGCTTCTCCTTCCCCTGGATACTCCAAACATCTTAGAGGCCACCTTATGAATGCAAGTCGCCATCTTCATCCACACATTGTTCGCATCCCCTCCTTCCTCCCAAGGGCCCTCCCTGATGACCCTCTGCTTGAACATCTGAGCTACCTCCCCCTTGAGCTTTCACCACTTCGTTCTAGCGACTTTGGCACGCTTATCCAGGTGGACACGAATCCGAAAGCGTAAGTCATCAACCACCAGCTTATGCTGAGGGACAACACTCTCCGAGTATCGCCTTACAATCTAGGCACGGACGCCTATCTTCTCTTCTCGAGAGGATGAAATCAATCTGACTAGAGTGTTGGCCACTACTAAAAGTCACAGATGTGATTCTCTCTTTCTAAAGAGGGTGTTAGCTACAATCATGTCCTAGACTAGAGCAAAGCTTAAGACATCTTCTCCTTAATTCTTGATGCCATAGCCAAAGCCCC
The DNA here is from genome assembly GCF_002575655.3 of Aegilops tauschii subsp. strangulata. Classification (NCBI taxonomy): domain Eukaryota; kingdom Viridiplantae; phylum Streptophyta; class Magnoliopsida; order Poales; family Poaceae; genus Aegilops; species Aegilops tauschii. The sequence goes on along the minus strand of NC_053037.3, from coordinate 247,250,029 downwards.
ATGCACCCCTTCAAAACCTGTGTTAGATGTACCCACGTGATCATCGAGGTCTCCTCCTATGAATAGCTTCTCGCCAATCGATACACTCCTAACCATGTCCTTCAGGCCTTCACAGAACTCCCTCTTGGTGTTCTTGTTGTGCCCTACTTGCAGGGCATACGCGCTGATAACATTGAGAACTAAACCCTCAACTACCAGCTTGACCAGGATAATCCGGTCCCCACATCTCTTAACATCTACCACTCCATACTTGAGGCTCTTGTTGATCAAGATGCCTACGTCATTTCTATTTGCAGCCGTCCCCGTGTACCACGGCTTGAAGCCCGTATCCTCTACCTCCTTCTCCTTCTGTCCCCTCCATTTGGTTTCTTGGACGCAAAGGATATCAACACTTCTCCTCACCGCTGCATCAACTAGCTCCCGAAGCTTCCCTGTCAGAGACCCTGCGTTCCAGCTACTTGAGCGAATCCTCTTAGGCTCGGCTAGCTTCCTTACCCTTTGCACTGTCGAGTCAAATGCGAAGACCCTTGCTCATTTTGCACTACATCCGGGCACCGATGTAGCACATCAATAAGGATGCAACGACCCGATCCTTGCTCACTTGCCATCGTATCTAGATCAAGATATGGCACGAACCAAGGGGGTGACGGCCCGTCCCTTGCCCATTTGACACCACACCCGAGTTTCGATGTGGCGCATCGCTGAGAGGGTTACGTACCAACGAAAATCTTTTGGGTTTCATCTCCATAAGAGTGGCTGAGTTTTTTACGTTGGCTTGCCAAGCCTATCACAACCCTCCTTCTTTACCCGGGCTTGAGACCGGCTATGTTGAGACAACATAAGCTGAGTTGGCTATCCCTCAGACTATAAATACAAGAAAGAAATCACGCGTAAACCCAACAAGGAGAAACTCGCATACATATGAGACACACACACGACGAGAGGTCACATACCACACGAGGGGCAAATAGGTCCTTTCAGATGTCATTTAACACCGTTAGGGCTTAAAATTGAAGTGTCATAAAGGAAATTTAGTGTTGGTGTTAAATAAGTAAGGAAAAAAATTCAGTGCCAAATAAGACAATAAATTTTAAGACAGTGTTAAATAAGGAATTCTCTCTAATTAATGAGCGAGGCAAGCTTTTGCCTCCTCTTTCAAAAAATAAAGTTCTTTTATAAAAAAAAGCTGTGACTACATGCTTGCATAGCATCTGACCGGCATCCAGTTGATAGAAACAGGTCAAGATCTTTACAGCATTCTTGCGTAGCATCGACAGGCCATTTGGATAAAACAGTTGATAGAAACAGGTCATGATCTTTACAACCCACCTGTCACCGCAATAACCAGAGTCTAACATCTATTGAGATCAAGTGGTCACTCGGTGCCATGGTGTTATACGGGCAACGTTCTAAGCAACTGAAGAGCACGATTCCAGTGTGGGCTTTCCACATGGACAATTCGCTTCAAAAGAGGCACTGCTCCAGCAGCAATTATTGGCGGGTGATTCTCTGGATCCAAGCTTAGGTTATACAAGACAGCTAGACTAGCTTCCAGTACATCTCCTTCACCCTCTTCAATCATCTTTACCAGCGGAAATATGCCTCCAGCTGTGGCAACTGCTGTTGTGTATTCCATCACACCTCCAGATATTATCCTGTTCAGCTCTATTACAGCTTTTCTTTTCATTTCAGAAGAAAATGAAGTCATCATCTGCTCAACTAGCCTGGGAATAGTATGGTATATGGTTATCTCCATGCCTATATCACCAACACTCCGATCAACCAAGCCCCTTGATTCTAGCTTAATGAGGCATGCTGTGACCCAATCCTTTGACTGTAGGGGAACACTGGACTGGAGCATTCTTCTTAACAGAGCAACAATTCTCACACTATTTATGCTGCGAGCAAAAATATCGAAGTTCAATAACTTAGTGAGTAACCTCACAGTTGCACCGACGGCCTGGCTGACTTCAACCATAATAGTAGGAGGCTCATCAAGATTCTCGGGATTGCATGTTGTCCCTGTTATATAGCACACAAAAATACAAAATTACTTCACAAAAGCTGTGTATATGTGATGGCATTATTAATAGACTGCAAGCACACACACTAAAAGGGAAGCATTGTTTGACAAATAATACCAGTCAACAAAAAACTTTTAAGCAAAACATTCAATAGAGAAATTGGTTCAATAGCATCAATCTTGGTAAAATCTTATTTATGTCTGATGTATTGACCACACAAAATATCACTAGAAGCTATCTTTCGCATCTAAACAACAATTAGGTTACATCACCACCACCTCGTAGACCAGGACCCCACTGCAACCAACTGCTTAGCGCTTTGCTTCGCCCCCAATCACCCTGCGCCGCTCCCGGCCGAGAGGTGCATCCTGGACGCTAGGCGAGTTCCTCACCGCCGCCACCAGATACCTGAACTCGATCCTTCCCACGCCTGGGAAGCGGCATCGCCGGCAGCCTCTTTAACTTCTCCCTCGCCGGGGCCGCTCGGCTTCGTCAGCGTCCTACAGGGCTGCCGCACAGCAGGCTGCGAAGCGCCGAGCACTAGTTCAGGTGCTACGCACCCTTGGGATCCTCGGGCTCGACCAGAAGATATCCGCCGCAGAGATGAAAGCATACGAAGACGTCTTCACAGCTCCGATCCCGATGGCCGTGCTCTCCGCCATCACAGCACTAGTCGACCGTGAGCTGCCCGCTGATCCGGAGGCGTCGACCCCTACCACGGCGCCCTTGGCGGCTGCGGTCGCGGTCTAGCGCAGCACTCTTCCCTCATAGTCGGCCCCGCACGACCTAAAAAATGTGATTTGGAACGTGCGCGGCCTTAACGCGCGCGCAACGCACCGCCATCCGCTCGCTGATCGTCTCCATTGTATGTTTGCAAGAGACTAAGATGGCCTTGATCTGCTCGTCGGTTGTCCTTGAGGCGCTCGGCTCCGAGTTTGATGAGTACGTGTACTTGCCGGCGGATGACACCCGCAGCGGTATCATGCTAGCATGGAAGAGCCGGGTGGTGACCATTGCAAACCCCGAGTTCACCATGCACACGCCATCGGCCTAGGTCGCTCCCCCCTCGAGTCAGCACCCGCCTTGGTGGCTGTCCATCGTGTATGGGCCTCAGTCGGATGACGAGAAGATTGAGTTCCTACGCGAAATCCGCGACCTGCGCGCCTCTTGCCCGGGGTCATGGATGCTTTGCGGCGACTTCAACCTAATCTACTGTGACGAGGACAAGAATAACAGCAACCTGGAAATGCGCATGATGGGGTGATTTAGACGCTTGCTCAACGACCTGGCGCTCAAAGAGGTCTACCTCAACGGGCGACGTTACACATGGTCCAGCGAGCGCTCCCCCCCCCCCAACTTTGGTCCATCTCGACAGGGTCCTGTGCACGACAGACTGGGAGGAACGCCACAGCAACTGTCACCTGCGATGCCTCGCCTCGGTGGTCTCCGATCATAGCTCGTTGCTCCTGGATTGCTCCCCGCAGCCGCCGAGCCACCGACGATTCCACTTCGAGGACTTCTGGGTGCGCCTAGATGGGTTCCAGGACGTCGTCGCGGATGCCTGGCTTTCCGTGGACGACACTGACCCGTTCCGGCGGCTCATGCGGCGCCTCCAAGCCACGGCTCGCAAGCTGACCAGCTGGAGCGCGCGCACGATTGGCAACGTCCAGCACAAGCTAGCCCTTTCCCGTGAGCGGCTGCTTCGGTTTGACAAGGCCCAGGAAGACAGGACACTTTCAGCTCACGAGGAGTGGCTACGCAAGCAAATCAAGGGCTCCTACCTTGGGCTAGCGTCACTTGAGCGCACCATCGCCCGGCAGCGGGCGCGCATCGCAACCCTCAAGGACGGAGACGCAAACACGTCCTTCATCCACCGGCAATGCTCCTATCGCCGCCAGAAGAATCGGGTGCATAGCCTCAACGTCGATGACCGCACGCTCACCGACCACGCCGACATGGCCTCTGCCGCCTTTGCCCACTTCGACGAGCTGCTGGGCACCGCGGTCGACCGCGACCGCACGCTCGATCTCTAGCAGCTGATCACCCCCTCACCGGACCTCCTTGAGCTGGATGCGCCCTTCGACGACGAGGAGATATGGAACGCCGTCAAGCGTCTGCCGACGCGCAAGGCACCGAGGCCCGACGGCTTCACCGCCAAGTTCCTGCGCGCCCGCTGGCCCACGGTCAAGGCCGACTTCGCCGCCGTCTTCCAGCAGCTCTATGACATGTGTGGGCGCGGGTTCTCGCGCCTGAACCAAGCCCTGCTCTCCCTGCTCCCCAAGCGCGCCGACGTGAGCTGCCTGCGGGACTATCGGCCGATCAACCTTATTCACCTGGTTGCCAAAATCTTCGCCAAGGTACTGTCGCTCCGCCTCGCGCCCAGACTAGACGCCCTCGTCAGCAACAACCAGAACGCCTTCATCCCTGGACGTAGCCTCCACGACAACTTCGTCCTGGTGCACCAGTCTGCTCGCCTGTTGCCCCAGCTGGGAGCGTCGCGCGCTTGCTAAAGCTCGATCTTGCGCGGGCATTCGACTCGCTATCCTGGCCCTTCCTCTTCGAGGTGTTGAAGCAATATGGCTTCGGGGACAGATTCCTTGAGTGGTTGGCGATCCTCCAGTTCCTCTGCTAGCACCAAGGTGTTGCTCAACGGGAGCCCCGGCCCCCCAATTTGGCATCGCCAGGGCCTGCGTCAAGGAGACCCCATGTCGCCACAACTGTTCGTCCTGGCTGTAGACACCCTTGGTCACCTGTTCAAGCGCGCCACCGAGCTCGGGATCATACGCCAGTTGCTCCCCTCCAGATCGATCCCCCCCATCTCGCTTTACGTGGATGACGTGACTCTATTCTGTCACCCACAACCGGACGACATTGAGGTTGTGAAGGCAATCCTGCAGCTTTTTGGTCGGGCATCCGGACTCCACGTCAACTTCGCCAAGAGCACCGCCACGCTCATCGGCTGCGAGGATGACACCGTGATGCCCGTCATCGAGAGCCTGGGCTGCCCAATCGTCGACCTCCCCATCACATACCTCGGCATCCCGCTCACCATTAGACGCCCCACCACCGCGCAGCTGCTCCCCCTTCTCGACAAAGTGGCGGCCAGATTGCCCATCTGGAAGGCTTGGCTCATGAACCGAGCAGGCCGGCTAGAGCTGGTAAAATTGGTGCTCAGCGCGATCCCGCTACACCAGCTGCTTGTACTGGCGCCGCCAAAGAGGATCCTCCGCATGCTCAAGCGCATCCAACGTGGGTTCCTATGGGCCGGGCGCGCCGAGGCCAAAGGAGGCCACTGCCATGTTAACTGGCGCCGAGTCGCGCGCCCCAAGAGCCTTGGCGGGCTGGGAGTGCACGACCTAGAGCGCACCGGCATGGCGCTCAGGACCCGTTGGCTCTGGTTTAGCAAAACCGATGAGCGTCGTGCGTGGGCTGGTCTCGGCCTCCAGTTCTCTGCAGAGGAGCAGGCCTTCTTCTTCGCCAGCACCTACACGTCCATTGGGAATGGCCATAACACCAAGTTTTGGGAGGATCGGTGGATCAATGGGCGCTCCGTTTGCGAGATTGCCCCCTTGCTGCATGCTTGCATCCCAAAACGGCAAAGGAAGAGCAGGACGGTCGTTGAGGGCCTGCACGCCCACCTCTGGGCGCGCGACATCCACGGCGTCCTGGGAGTTCACGAAATCGATCAGTACTTGTTGCTTTGGTGACTCCTCGAGGGTACTGCCCTCTCCGCCGAGCCTGACAAGCTGATCTGGAAGTGGAACGAGGCCGGCACCTACACTGCTAGATCGGCCTACCTCGCATCCTTCCACGGATCAATCGCCTGCAACCACTGGAAGCTCACTTGGAAGAGTTGGGCGCCGCCGAAAGTGAAAATTTTCACTGGCTTGTCAGCCTTGACCGCTGCTGGACGGCGGACCGCCTCGCTCGACATGGGCTTCAACACCACACGGCGTATCCCTTGTGCGACCAGGCCCCGGAGACGATGCAGCACCTCCTACTAGCCTGCCCCTTCTCGCGGCAGGTTTGGCACAAGATCCTTTCCTGGATGCACATGACCTGCAGAACGCCGGCAGACGACAGCTCCCTGCTCGACTGGTGGCTCAACGCCAGGCAGGACACCCCCCAGCTGATGCGCAAGGGGCTTGCATCCGCGACGCTTCTGACATCCTGGATGATTTGGAAACACAGAAACGACTGCATCTTCGACCGCGCGCAACCGTCCGTTCACACCTTAGTGAGTAGGATCCAAGCCAAGGCCAGGCTCTGAGCTACTGCTGGTGCCGCTGGGCTTAGAGTTGTGCTGCCAACCACATGGGATGTGCACTAGCACCTACTTGATGTCTGAAACCGCCTCCTAGGAGGATTGTATGTACAAACTCTCTCTCTCTTTCCTATGGAATGAAACGCAAGGGTCCCCTGCGTTTTCTCGAAAAAAGTGCACGATGATTATGTACTGTAGTATGTACCGAGTGGCCTAATTCATTTGCTCCTGTAAAACTCACGAACTTATCACGAAGCTATCTTTCTTCCACTTTTGACTTCAGAGTGGAAGTAACCAAATTCAAAACTCAATCTATTTGGTGGCTGGTTACAAAATAAGTCAAGAAGTTAAGTCTGCATTTGCATCTGTAATGTTTATGCATAAATGAATCAAACTAATTACCATGAATAACCCCCATTTCTAGAACAGCTTCAATTACTGACTCAGATCGGGCAGCAGTCATTGCAGTGCCATGTTGCTCACAAGCTGCTAAATGCTCCAGGAGAGTAGCACATTTTTCTTGCAGGCTTGGAGATGATTCCTTGAGAACTTTGATTAAGCGTGAGATGACATCAAAGTCAAAGATTGAATCGCTACAACTGTTACAATCATCAGTAACCGATGTTAATAGCATTAATCAAGGTAATAAAACACATCAGCAGGTCCACCACAGATGATAAAATCAATTCTCTGTACGCACTTTCTGGAGAAATAATTACAGACGATTTAGTGTATTACATTAGCTTCAGCAGAGAACATGGCTACAGAATCTGTCATTAAACTAGTATCAACTTCATGGATTCAATCTACAAATGTAATTATTCTACAGTATGCAAGTATGAAAAGTATAAAATGATATAACTCTTGCTCCTAGTTCTTGTAAACAGCTTGCTATGACATGGATTCAAGCTTTTCCAAGGACTCTTCACCAGCAAAAGTACAACTCCCATCAAAATAATATACTTTTACTCCTGTCCCAGTTAAATGTGATACAGTACCAAGAATTATTATCTTTCTGTCGATAAACCCAAATCACTACTGTGTATTGAATAGGAGTGCTGAAATGATATTGAGCGATGAAGTAATGTGTACGGGGTAATAATAAAGGCATTAATTAGTAGAAAAGCTTAGGCAGTCCATTTCATTTGTGATTTCAGAGACCCCAGTGCTTAACCTCAATTGTTAGGAGTACCATTGACAGATTTAATATGATGATCCTATAGAGAAACTTCATGTGCATGAAGCTAAAACATCACTTGCTTACAGATAGAGAGGGCAAAAGGTGGCAATTTGTTTTTGTGAACTTCACTGAAGTAAATGATATTCAGGAATCTAACAAGGCTTGAACGAACCTATCCAACTCGTCTTGTTTCAATAAATTTTGGGACATTCCATTGAGCTCACCATCTACATTACCTTGACTGCACTTCTCATCGTCCACTATATCCTCAGACCCAGTACTAGCATAGTAATTAGGCTGATAAATTTGAAATATTGTAATTCAGGTTCGTTGAAACACAATAAAGTACAATTGACATATTAAGAAGCCTAAGTAACCGCAGTAATCATGCTGACCTCCATATCAAGTATTCGAGAAAGTACATGGATTGTCTGAATCATAACTGCCAAGTTAGTACGTGATAATGGCAATATTACACTGGAATTTTAAAAGTTAAACTGATAATATTAAAGGTTGTGAGTTGTGACCTTCTCCAATTGTTCTACTGGGGTATCTGAATCCTTCAGTACATTTACAAGCAGCTCTCGACCATCTTCTACTCTGATCTTCTCACAAACTTTGGAACTATGTAAAAAAAGGAGAAATAAAGAACATTGATTGTCATCAAAGGAAAACATATGTAATGCAAAATCATAAACCTATCAGAATTTTGTAGAAATAATAACTGATCATGTTGCACCCATATCAACCCTATATGCTATCTGGTAACCCATACAGAAAAACTATATCTTCTATATAACTCTTCACTGTTGTAGTATATATGTTAGAATAATCAAGGCGCGTATGGATCTACAGTGAGGCAAGGCTTTCTTTTATAATAAATACACCCTACCCGATTTTGGTTGACGGTTGTGTTCTAATCCAATTATTCGCTTGTTTTTCTTGTCACTGTGGCGAGACCAGCTGAGAGAGAGAACTATTTTCCATTTCCAGACAGACCCCGAGCGAGGATATGGAACAATTTTTTATGACCAAGTCGCATGAGGCATGACACCGATATTTGTTAACGAGGTTCACCGAACTCGGCTACGTCCCTGTTGATACCGCTACAATAGTGCACACTGGCTGTCCGGACTCCCACACAAGCCGCCCCCCCCCCCCCCCCCCCCCGGCATTTGTTTCTGTTATTACGTTGGCATAAGTTACATCATGTGTCTTCCCCTATAGTATTATATAGGAGTCCCAGGGTAGAATTGCCGTACGCGATCAAGACTCCATGCCCTATCTACACACTGTAAACTACCATATATAAGATATTCGACTTAATTAGAACAAATGCCACCTCTGCGAATATTCTTCACCACCTTGAATTTGTCCATGCGTCAAACCTCCATGTACGTTATGGATTACTTGTGTTGGCCGTAGGATTCAGAATCGGACTGACCTACACAACAGTATGAACCAAAGGAAGAGGGCTCAATTTGGATTACTTATATTGGCCGGAGGATTCACGAGTGAATACAGCGTCACGGGAGGCTGCATCGGGATCTCGGCGTACGTCCGGATGTCGGCGCGATAGAACCAATTTGGCTGCCACTTCTTGACGGTGTCTGGCTGCGCTAACTTGAGTACTTGTCCTTGTGCTTCAGCTGGATGCCAGCTCCACCTCTGATGGACAGGTCGTTGCGGCTCTTGTGCACCTTCACCGTAAAGAGCTTCATCCAAAGGCCGAAATGGGGCAGAGACCCCAAGAAACACTCGCATAGCATGATGAAGCACGCGATGTGCAGAATGCTGTTGGGGTTGAGGTTGTGCACCTGGTTGTCTTAGAGCATCTCCAACAGCAGCACTAAAATAGGGCGGTTTCTGCATCACCTCAGCCAAAAAAGGAGCTCCAACAGCAGCCCTAAACACATATTTTTGTGGTCCCACTTTAGGGCTGCCCAAAAAACCAGCTCAAGGTGATGCAAATTTCGATCACGCAGCCGGCTGCCCAAACACAAAAACGGCTGCGACCCACATGCCGCACGCAGCTGAAACCTCCCAACCGCCCCCTCCCCGCGCGCGTCATCTTCTCTACCACGAGCCGCCACCGCCAAATCCCACTGCCGCACCATCGAATCCACCGCCGTCATGCCTCGCCGCCGTAGATCCAGCACCCCCCCTCCTTTCTCCGGCCGCCGGCACTGCCGTATCCACCACCGCCGCCGCCGCCAAATCCGCGGCCTGCCACCGCCAAATCCGCAGCTTGCCGCCACGAAATCCCGCTGCCCCGCCACCGAATTAGACGCCGTCGACCCTCGGCACCGCAGATCCAGCTCCTACCCCCCCCCCCCCCCCCCCCCCCCGCGCGCCTCTCTCGACCGTCAGCGCCACCATCAGGATACCGCCACGCCGCCCGAAGATCGAAAGATCGCGGAGAGATCTGTTTCTTGGGTTACCAACTCTCGGCCTAGCGGCGGAGAGGAGAGGGATGGTGGTACGTAGAAACCTTAGCTCTAGGATGACCTATAAAGTATCTGATGCCCCGGTTGAATGGAGTTTTTTGAGAGCCATCCTTCTTAGGTTGGGCTTCTCCTTGGCATGGGTGGAGATGGTTATGCAGTGTGTGAGTACAGTAAGATACCATGTCAGGTTTAATAATTTTGAGACGGACGAGATTATACCCACTAGGGCGCTTTGGCAGGGGGGGCCCTCTACCTTGTTCCTTCTGTGTACTTCGCAATATTCACAAAATGCGGAAGTCCTTGGCAATATTCTGAAAAGGTACTGTGTAGCTTCGAGCCAGCTAGTGAGTGAAAGCAAATTCTCTATTTATTTCGGTCCTAATACTGAAGTTACAACCAAGGCCGAAGTTTGTCAGATATTGAACATTCTCACCGAGTCATTGTCAGATAAGTATCTAAGTTTACCATTGATGGCGGACCTGGAAAGGTCGGACTGTTTTATGCATCTTATTGATCGGGTCTGTCAAATGGTGAATGGTTGGAAAGAGAAGACCTTGTCCCCAGGTGGCAAGGAGGTGCTTCTGAAAGCGGTTGCTCAAGCAATCCCAACATATGCAATGTCTATCTTTAGGCTCCCAAATACAATCTGCAAGGGAATCACCGACGCGATGGCGCAATATTGGTGGGGTGATGATGAAAACCAAAGAAGAATGCACTGGCTAGCATGGTGGCAAATGTATATTCCAAAGGAGAAAGGAGGAATGGGATTCAGAGATTTATGTAGCTTTAATAAAGCTCTACTAGCGAAGCAAGTTTGGCGACTGATTGAGAATAATGATTCTTTATGTGCTAAAATTCTTAGGACCAAATATTATCCTGATGGCAATATCTTGTCAGCAAAGTTGAAGAAGGGCTCTTCATACGTTTGGCAAAGTATATGCTCGGGTATTGAAACCTTTAACCAAGGTTGTATTTGGAGAACTGGGAATCGTTTAACAGTCAATATTTAGGATGATCCATGGATTCCTACTAGTTTGGGATATTTTTTGGTAAGTTGATGCTCATAGAATTCTATGAATTCCGCTACCTAACGGGGAGATGGAGGATTTTGTCGCTTCGCAGTACACAAAGTCGCATAATTTTTCCGTATGATAAGCCTATTACCTGGAGTGGAATAGTCGGTATGGAAGCAAGTTTGAAGGAAGCAACATCCAGGGTGGCTCAGCTATCAACCCAATCTGGAAGCTACTATGGAAACTGAAAGTCCCAGGCAAAATTAAGGTTCATGTGTGGCGGACGTTACATGGAGTTATTCCGTGTTAATCTATTCTTGCTAACCGGCATATGAAAACTAATACTGCATGCCCTGTGTGTCAGGAACGTACTGAAGACATCGTCATGCTATGTTTGAATGTGGTTGAGCGCACAAAGTTTGGGAGAACCTGGGTTTATTGGAGAAAGTGGAAAAAGCTCTCAACTTTGATATGGCTGGCTCTGCTGTACTAGATGAATTGATTTGTAGTTCGAGTGATGATCCATTATATCTTGCTCAAATCCCTGTACCATGTTTGATAGCGGTGGTTAGCTGGTTTTTATGGTGGGAAAGACGACAGTGTGCAAAAGGAGAGAAGATCACGATGCCTGATCGTTCTGCCTTATCAATACAAGCTCTTGCATTGAACTTTCACCGGGCGGCTACTATAGGTCATCCGGCAAAGGACGTGATGTGGGCTAGACCACCACTGGGTACAGTCAAATTGAATGTTGACGCATCGCTTGAATATGAGAGGAATATAGCTTCCACTGGCGTAATTCTGAGAGATGTTGCTGGAGATTTCATCGCAGCAGAGATCTGCTACTTGGGGCCAAAAATAGATGCATATACAGCAGAAGCTTTAACGATGAAGAAGGGGTTGCAACTTGCAGATTCTTTGGGCATTCATGATGTGCTGGTTCACTCTGATTGTGCACAATTGGTTAAGGAGATTCACCAAGGAGCGGTTAATTCAGTAGCAGCCGGCAACTGGCTATATAAGATTGCCATGTCATCAAGAGCTAGCATATCATTCACTCATATCTTAGGCTAGTGATTTTTTTCACTTTCTCTCTTTCTCTTTCCTCTCATTTACTCATTCTACCTAGGAGCACATGTAGAGGCTAGCTCTTGCATTAGAGCCCACTCTCTCCCTTTTTGCTTGTCTCTCTCCTCCACCTAGGCAAAAATGCCATGTAAGCGGGCTTATAGCCCACTATTGTACTTCCTCTCAAAGATTGTTTTGATACTTGTAATAAGTTTGGGCATGTTGCTATTGAGCATTGCGCGCGCGAGTCGAATCGCGTGCCTCCTGAGCTAGCTAGAAGGGCTAGGGTTGATCCTCCGTGTGTGTGTCGACGGACGAACCTCCCTCTTTTATTCATAGTCTTATGGTGGATGGTGTATCTTTATTTGAGATGAAATAAAAATAGCCATGATGGCATTTCCTCAACAACAAAAAAGTATCTGATGTCCCCGAGAGGGTCCCTAGCTCGCCTAATATACCTAGCCGAGCTAGGGTCACAAGACTCAAGCCGCCTTGTCTGTGGGCTCGCGCCCTTCGGTCCAACCGAACCATGCCACGCGTCGGCGGCCTTCTTCCAGGTCTTCCCAGCCGCAACCCCCGAGCAGACTCCCAGACCTAGGCGGTTGGGTTGGAGCTGTGTGCCAACCGAGGGCTAAGGTCTCGAAAAAGAAAAAAAGAGAAGGACAAAAAACATGCTTGAATAAAGAGAAGACAATAATACCTGCCACTTAGTTTTTCCAATGCATAAGCACTCGCTTCTCTGACAGGTACATCATTATGCATCAGCAACTGAAGTAAAGATTTCACAGCCCCAGCTTCCATGAATGAAGTGCGCATGTGTTCATTTACTGATGCATCACCGATTGCATGAGCAGCCTTTGCAATTGCAGAGACATCTTGGAGACCAATTATTAAAACTAGCCGTGCAACACCATCTATCCAAGGTAAGATGGTGTGGTGATCATTCCTTTGAGATCCAGATTGTTCTTTCCCTTCATAATCAAACTCAATAGCTCCAACGCGTGCAAGAAATTGCTGATTAGAACGCCCTATCATAGCATTAATTTTAGCTTCATCTGGTTCTGCTTTCTTCTCATTTAGAATCAGGCCAAGAAGCAATTCAGTTGCACCATATTTTGAAGGCCGAGAACTCCGTTGAATTTCCGAGCCATCAGGAAAAGAGGGCCATGAATGAGGTTGAGGTCTGAAGGCTTTATAAGCGGATGAGCCAACCAGAGGAATCCGGACTAGACCCTGATCCACTATAAGGGCATGGTAACTATCATCCGTGGATAGTTCCACGAGCGAACTTCTAGCTTCCTTTCTGATAATTTTATAATCATTGTCTTTGGTTTGTAGAAGATGAACCTAAAAACAATTTGAAGATAAATTTAAAGGAATGCTAACAAGTATATTTAAGCAAATGATATTGGTAGACTGTAACCCAAATAGATAACCACTAAGATTTTAACATAGATTGCAAATACAAATGAAATAACGAAAGTTGTCAATGTAGCTAATGGAAAATTTAATATCCAGCAAGAAAAGATACACATTTGAGAACTTCATATGCACCAACAGGAAGTTCAGGCACTGGATGAAGACGAAATAACAGAGTTTAGAGAACGTACATCTGCCATAAGAATCTCACACAAAATAAGTGCCCAAAATCAAAATAATGAATATTACTTGTACTTGATAAATTACCACTTGAAGGATTACCCAACCACATGTTTGGCTGGATACCCCCTTGAATTCCTTAGAATGGTGGACGATGTAAAAATTATTTGAAGCTAATGAAGCCTGGTTTATGCTAAAAAATTGTAGCAACGACAATTCAGCACGGTGCTAGTGCAAAGTAAATATGTAATTTCATATTACTTTGAAGAGGACAGATGTATATTGGGTAGGCTCAAACAAGTTGGGGTAGGCTCTTGGGTGAAATTACATATTTACTTTGCATGCCCTAGAGCAGAAGCGACCGATGGCGACACCACTGCTCTGGTGGAAGTGATCTTCAGGTACAGAAACGTGGCAACCAAAGCTGACATGAGCGTGACGGACAAGGACACCATGGTAAAGAGGCCAGAGCACGCGTCGGAATGGTCGGTGGAGGTAGGAACCAAGGCGAGCCTGTGTGGAGGCCGGTAGGACATTGTCGCAGCGCAGGCGGCTCTGGAGCAAGGCAAGCACCAGGAGGCGGCGGAGATATCAGAGAGCCGTCAGCTGGCACAGGAGCAGATGGAGGCGGCAGGGGACGGCAACCCCGTGATCGTGTTGCTGGGGCCAAGCTGCACGACATGCAGAGGCGCTGAACCGGCACAGCTACTTACGGCCAGAGCGGGCATACATGCTCGCCGGCATGAGCGCGCACATGCAGCAACGCACCACCTCTAGGCAGATGTATATGCCAGAGGACGAGCAGACGTCGGTGTCGGCAGGAGACGACGTTGTCGTAAGCGACGGAAGCCATGCATGCTATGCTGATGCGCTCGTGAAAGGCGCGGGAGGTGTCAGCCGAGCAAGTACACATTGCAGAGCGGGCAGACACCTTGGCCATGCAGGATACTGGTTAGCCTTCTAGGAATCCTTGTATAAAATTCTATGGATTTACATATTAGACGTGCAGTGGTGCCTGGTCAAGTGGCTAGCTCATAAGGATGTAGCACCTGAGGTACTCAGTTTGAACCCCAAAAGACGCCCCTTTTTCCTTCCTAGTTCTCCACCCCACATGCTGACAAGCAGGCACCACGTAGCCAGGGTTAATGATACATACCTAATTAGCACTGTATTTGCACGGTCACACAAGTTTTGGAACCGGTTCACTGTATTTTTCAACTTCATGCACCAAAGTGATCATCACACGCAACTTCATGTACCACCAATGTATTTGATTCTGAAATAAATTGCATTTGTTTGCATACAGAGTTATAAACTAATGCGCAGAGTTATAAACTTATGCGCAGAGCATCCATGGTAAGAGTGACTTAAAGTTCTGGCACAGATTAATGTGATGCAAGCATGTGTAGACATTAATTGATTATTTAACAAGAACAAAATTGAGCCACAACTTACCAGTTTTGGAATTACACCAGCTTCGACCAGAGCTCCATGATAAGAATGACTTAAAGTTAAATATGATGTGATACTAGCAGCAACTTCTTTCACTTTTATGTCTTCATCATCTAGGAACCTAACTATTGGTATTAGCATATCACTCCCCAAAAGCTTGTATCTCAATTTTTCATCAACAGAGAAGTTCCAAATGGTACACAAACACTGCTCCTTTATCTGCAAGAGAAATAAAGAATGTATGTCTGGAGAAGTCATTAGGTAGTTCAAGATTCTTCCATAATGAAGTTTATCTGCCTGTGTCATGTGGGGCATCCCCTATAGGCGTAGGGAAAGCCAGACAAGCCAGGCTAGGGCTGGCAACCGATCCAATCAAGGATTCGGACCTACTTAATTAAAGAAAGTAGGAGTCAGTTATAGGGGGTCCTAGTTTTTTTTAACCTGAATAGGGAGTCCTAGTTGTGTACGTATAGGAATCAGCAGTCAGCATTAGGAAAGTACAAGTCAAAGTTTTGCATTTGGAGTCTGTAATGCAACCTCTACATAAGGAGGCAGCCATGTGACACCTAGGCATCAAGAACAGTATAAGAGCATCTCCAACAGCTTAGCCTAAAAATGAGCCGAATACCTAAGACCTGAAAAACTAGGCCTTTTGCCTCAAAAAAGGGCTCCAACAGACCTTTATGGATTTACTATCCAATTGGTAAATATAGGCTTCCATTAGTCCAAAGCCTAAAACCAAAATCACGGCCACAGCAAAGCAACCACCGTGTGGTGAAGTTTCACCGCCACCGCGCCGACCGATTCCGGCCGCCGGCTACCCTGAGCCCCACCGCCAACGCGCCGCCCAGTTCCGCCACATGACCGCCCCGAGCTCGGAAGGCACCGCCCGGCCCCTCTGATTCCAGTCGTCCCCTAGCCCCGTCGTCGCCCAAGATGAGCCCCAAAGCCTTACCGCCGCTCACCGAGCTCAATTAGGAGCCGGACGACGACGCACGCGCAACGGCAGCGACCCCCGCTGAGTCGGGCCGAGTTGTTGGCGCTCGGACACCGCCGCGACGCCAGACTAGGCAGCACCCCCAGCTCCCACCGTACCTCCTCCCCCCCCCCCCCCCCCCAGCTGCCTTTCCACGGGCTCTAGCGAGCATCCCGGCCCCGGCGACCTTCACCAGATGAAATCGAGCTCGGCTCCGCATCGGCTGTCGGATACGCCTCCTGGCCTCCCCACCGTCGGATCTTCACTTTTATTTGCTTTTGAAAATTGAAGTGTCCCATTTTACGTTTGTCGTAGAAGTAGACAATTCTTTGCCTAGCTAAAACCTTCTCTCTACACGCCTAAAACTATTTTTGGGTATCCAAATTTTAGGCTAGCTGTATAAGGGGTTTACTGTTTATTTCTCTTGTACCATATATCAAGCCCTTCGGGCTCATCGCAATACGAGTTGCCTTTCTTCTAACATGCTATCAGGCTACATTTCCCTCCAGCCGCCAGCGCAACTCCTCCTCTGCGTTTGTCCGCCACCGCATCTCTCTCTCCCTCCTCATGGTGCCTTCCCCTCTAGCCCAATCTTCTCTTGTTAGAATTAATCCAAGGCACATATCAACCATCCGAAGACCAAGCAATCACACGAGGCACGACACCGAGATTTGTTAACAAAGTTCACCGAACTTGGCTACATCATCTGGGCCTAACTACAGGCGCTCCTCCCCGTGATACCGTCACAATACCGTACCCCGGCCACCCGAGCGCCGACACATGCCGTCGGGTCCCCCTGCATGCCTATGCTATTATGTTGGCATAGGTTACGTCGTGTGTCTACCCCTCGTTATATAAAATGCCTAGGATGCAAGAGTCCTACAAGGACACTACACCATACCCTATCTACACACCGTACGACTCCAGGTCCAACTGTAACCAACCTTGTACATAATATTTCACACAATTCTAACAAACTCCACCTTGGCGAATATTCTCCACCACCTTGGATTTGTCCATGCGTCAAACTTCCATGTAGATTAGACTTGAGTTAGGCCATGAGTATCGCTGCTACTCCCAGACTCCATATGACTCCACCTGCAACTGTAGTCCCTTCTTGTCTTCCCCACAATCACAACTCGAGCAAAATTAAGTTAATATTTACTCTACTTTGTGCTCCCAACTTTCGGAGTATCCGTTCGACGCCATCACAACCGATCACTGTCTACGTGCAAGTAACAACTCACATATTGGACGCCACAAATGAGTTACCCGAACTCAACATCTTAGCTCTTTCTTGACTGTCGGTTTTGAACTTGAAGGAATTTCACCGTTGCCCTATGCCACCCAGAGTCAAATTCGCAGTTGTCTCACCCTTTTCCTGATAGTCTTTGAAATGTCCCACAGCTATAGCACTCCGCCTCCTTCTGTACTTGTCATCCACACTTTGCCATGTGCATTGAACACCGCAGAATATACGGTCATGTACTCTCTCAACTTTTGACAAATTCTGACTTTCCGCCACTTTCTCATATTCTCCATGGTCAACTCATGTCAATCAACCAGCCCCGATAGACCCAGTCACCAACTTGAATCTGGTACTCGCCAACATTGCTTCAGCACCCTCTGCACACTTCATCCGACCACCAGTGCCTTGGTCTGTCGCTGTGTCCCGTGCTTACCACATGCCTTGCCGATATCACCACGTCGAGCCTCTGCTGTCCTGGTCTAAGTCTCCCATGTAGCTAGCCCACACTGTCTCAACCCCCACTGTAGAGAACCACCGATCTTCACCGACCGATGCCGAGTATCACATTTCCATCAGACCACTTGTACCCAGTCCAAACCACATGTCTCTTGCTTTCCCGCTGAAATAGGCTGCGATTCTCCGAATCCCCACACCGTAGCCCCTCCATCAGCACAGAATGAAGTCTTCCGCTAGACTCTAGCTCCACCTTCAACATGACTCCATGTAGCTGCGCCTTGCTATCCCTCGCCCTGTCGACTTCAAGCTCTCATGTGTACACTGCCTTGAATCAACCCTGCGCCATAGTCTTGTCGAAGCCGCACAAGCCCTCAGGCCTGCACCACGTGTTTCCACGCCCCAGAAGTCGGTCACCATCACCACGTGTTTCCACGCCCCAGAAGTCGGTCACCATCAACATCACGCTCCTGTGTCGTTGTCGCTGAAATCACCGTTGTCTTCTGTACCGACCAACATCCATGTTGATCCACCAGACTCTCTAGGTCACTGCCTTATATGTTTGACCCCAGCTGAATTTGTACGACTGCAACCATGCTCCACCTCACGCCGTATCAGCCCAGCAAATCACTATGCATTGCTCAACGCCCATGTAGAACATAGCCCTTCAACGGAACGCTTCCTTAGCTCATCATGTCTAACAATTGTCAAACCACTGACCTGTACCTTCACTACCAATCACCGTCTGTCTGCTCCTATGGAACAACGCACATGTCGGATATAGCTTCTGATCAGTTCATGTCCGCTTACGACTTCCAGACCTTCATGGATGTGTTTTTCATTCCTTCAATTATATAGCTGGACAACTCATGAAAATACTCAAACCATGCCAATGTCTTTGTCTCCGAACAACTCGACCGAACCAAAATGATTTTCCTGGTAGCTTCAGGTACATAGCAAACAAAATCTTAAACATACCAAACCACATACCAATGGATTGGACGTGACCCCTTTGCCTTGAAACTTGTGCCTCCTTTTTCCACAAACTAATCTCGCGTCGCGGCTTGAACTTCCACGCACCTCAGCCGGCTTAGCCTCTCGTACGTGCATGGGCATAGTCCAGGATCCCCTGCCGGCTTGGACAGCCGTACCTAGGCCAACCCGCCAGCTAGCTTGGGCCACGTTGCTGCCTGCCCACCTGGGCCTTCTTGACGTGGTCTTCGCCTAGCTTCGGCCACGCGCATCACGCCGACGCGCCTCTGCTGGCAGCTGCCCAAACGTTGCTGTTGTCTGATTTGATCTAGATCCAATCTGCCCACAAATACCTGCATCGAACCAATCTCACCCCGAGCGCGGCGTTCCTGCCACCGCCTGCTTATTGCTTTTACCGATCCCGTCGACAACTACGATTTCCATGGACAAATCTTTCACCGATCAGCACATAGCTTTGATGATCGATACTTTCACACGCATTCACGCCGTCTCGACGAAGATCCATCCTCTAGATCATCTACAGTTTCCTCACAACCTTTGCAAACTTTCCTCCGATACCACTTGTTAGAATTAATCCAAGGCGCATATCGACCATCCGAGGACCAAGCGATCATATAAGGCACGACACCGAGATTTATTAACGAGGTTCACCGAACTCGGCTACATCCCCGGGGCCTGACTAGGTGCTCCTCCCGGTGACACCGTCACAATACCGTACCCCGACTGCCCGAGCGCTGGCTCCCCCTGTGTGCCTATGCTATTATGTTGGCATACGTTACATTGCGTGTCTACCCCTCATTATATAAAATGCCTAGGATACAAGAGTCCTACTAGGACACTACGCCATACCCTATCTACACACCGTACGACTCCAAGTCCAACTGTAACCTGGCTGATGATGGTGCTCGGTCTACAGCTGTCCTCTTTGTCGGTGTCCTGCCTCAGTTCTCGTCTGAGTTTGTGGGACTCTTTACAGCCATCCAGAAGTGGACTCACCTTCGCTAGCGTTATCGGCCCTCGGGTGACACTATGCACTTGTCAGGCTGATGCCACTGTCGATGAGTTTTATGCTCGGAGTTCTTCTATCTGGTGTCAGCTCGATTCTCCTCATTGCTAGTGCCTCTTGTCCGTGTTGCCAGACTTTTCGTTCGGACTTGGAATTTCACCGTGTTTATGAGTTCTTGACTCGGACCCTGTAAGGAGTTTGAGCCACGATGCCCTAGCATTCTTGCCTGCATCCCTCGTGTCACTCTTGTGGAGGCACTCTCAGAGATCTGCACAGAGGAGATTCGTTTATGTGGTGCTGGTCTGCTGGAGCTTCCCTTAGTGCTTAGTGCTCGCTCACCTGCTATACCACCTACTGCACCGGCTGCTTCCCGCTCTCGTGCTCCGCCTCTTCTACCGGCTCCCACAGGCAATTGAGTTGTCATCCTCGTCACTGCGACTTCTACAACATGGATGGTCACCTTGAGTCGAGGACTCGAGGTTATTTGGACAAACAGGCCCTTAGAATGAATCACTCCGCAAACTTCTGGGTCAGGAAAATTTATGAGCTTATGAATTCTGGAGGGTGCAATGAACTAGCTTGCAGTAACATTTGGAACTGTTCACCGCCCAAAAAATGCAAAATCTTTGCATATTTACTTGTCAAACGTCGGATCAAAGTCAGAGTGGTTCTGAAAAACAAGGACTTATCGAAGATGACACCTGCCCCTTTGGCTGCAGCGACCAAGAAACAGTTTCCCACCCGACTTTGAAATGCAGCAGGACGGAACATATATGGGACATTCTCGGCATCCAAGTGGATGGGGCGGATGAGCCGGCTGACATATTCACTGACAGGCAAAAGCCGACGCTCCTGGGAACTGATTACAATCGCTGCACTGTGGTCTATCTGGTTGGCGAGGAATCTAAGGGTCTTCGACAGCATTACCATCCCTCCAGCGGTAGTTGCGAAACAATGTGCAGGCATGGTAAAATCTGGGCGCACAGGGCGAAGAAAGACGAACTTCTTTCTTTGGATTGAAGATTGGGCAAACTTTTCTAGTTCTATCTCTCCCTTGTTCCCCTCTCCTTCTCTTTTATGATGTATTCTCTCCTCTCTCTGGTGTGTACCCCATTGTGTAAAACTGCTGCTCCGTAAGCGCTCTGCTTACGGGTTTATTTTTGTGAAATTTGAAGGTAGGGGTCGCCCCTCCCGTTTTACTCAAAGAGAGAGAGAGAGTGTGTCACGCCCCGATCTTGAGGGATTTGGGGAGAGAGGAGAAGGGGATCGGGATGAGGAAGAACAGAGGGTTAGGTGAGAGCGAGAGACGAGACGAGGGGAAGTAGCTCATTCACTTTTTCGATGCCGTCTCCGTCCCATCGTTCGGTTACAAGTAGGCCACAGCTAGCTTCACACGCACGCCAACACTTGGCTTAACACACACGCATACACTTGGCCGCTGGGCCCTCTGGTGACCTGGACGTTGCAAGTGGCTGGCTGCACTTGCACTGGTTAGTCCGCTGCAGGCTGATCTGCAGGTGTGACATTTGCCCCCTCTTGAGCAGCTTGATCCTCCTCCTTCCAAAGGGGCGCGTTCGGGTAACGCTGCCGGAGCACGTAGTAGTCTTCCCAGGTCGCAGACGACGGCGGCATGGTGCTCCACTGCACCTGTACTTGGACGACTGGGGCGTCTCCTTTCTTCATCATGCGGCGGTCCAGAATGGCAATCGAAACGCGGTCCGCGGCCGTGAGGTCGGGTATCTTCAGCAGCTCCGCGAAGACCGGAGTGTAATCGGGGACGAACGGCTTGAGTTGCGAGACGTGGAAGACTGGGTGGATGCGGCTGTCCGGCGGCAAGTTCAGACGATACGCCAACGTGCCGATGCGCTCTGTCACCGTGAAGGGTCCGAAGAACTTGTACGCCAGCTTGCGACAAGGGCGGTTGGCGACGGAGGACTGGGCGTACGGTTGAAGCTTGAGGGGGACTTGCTCGCCCACGTCGAAGGCGCACTCGGCGCGGTGGCAATCTGCTTGTTTCTTGAAGCGCGCATGGGCGCGCGCGAGCTAGGCGCGCAGCAACTCTGTGTGCGTTGCCTAGTCGATCTCATCGAGCGGCGCATCCGCGGGTATGTTGGAGTGGACCGCTAGCATGCCGCCGAGGTTGGGCTCCCTGCCATACAGCGCCTTGAACAGGGAGCAGTTGAGGGAGGCGTGGTGCGACGAGTTGTACCAGAACTCTGCTGCAGAGAGCCACCTGCGCCATTGCTTGGGTGTGTCGTGGACAGAGCACCGCAAATACATCTCCAAGCACTGGTTGACGCGCTCCGTCTGGCCGTCCGTCTGGGGGTGATACGCCGTGGAGTACAGGAGCTTGGTGCCCGCGGCGTTGAGGATCTCGCGCCACATTGCGCTGGTGAACACCTTGTCGCGGTCGGAGACGATGGAGTGCGGCACGCCGTGGAGACGGATGACGTTGTCCCAAAAGGATCGAGCGACTTGAGCGGCGTTGAAGGGGTGGCGGAGAGGGACAAAGTGGGTGTACTTGGTGAGCCGGTCGACGATGACCATGATCGCGTCGTAGCCATCGGACTTGGGCAGCCCCTCGACGAAATCCATGGTGAGCTCCTGCCATGGTTCTTGCGGGATTGGAAGCGGCTGTAACTTGCCGGCCGGGTGCATTTGCTCGTGCTTCGCGTGCTGGCAAATGCTGCACTGCCTGACGAAATCTTCGACGGCGCGCTTCAGACCGGTCCAGGCGAAGAGTTTGCGCACCCTGTGGTAGGTGGCGGTGGCGCCGGAGTGGCCGCCGACAGCGCTGTGGTGCAGCGCGGCGATGAGCTTCGTCTGAAGCGCGGTGTTGGCGCCGATCCACAGCCGTCCCCGCTGTCTGATCACGCCTTGCTGAAGGGAGCGGCCCTGGTCGTCGGTGTCACAGAGCGCGAGCTTGGCGAGCAGTTCTTGCGCGTCGGCGTCCGTCTCGTACGAGTTGACCACTTCCTGGAGCCACTGTGGCTGGCACACCGAGAGCGCGTCGAGGGCCAGTAAGTGCCCCACACGAGAGAGCGCAGGCCGCGCCGTTGTCCGTGCCCTTCTTGTAGCGGAACGTGAACTGCAGCCCCACCATCTTGGACATCGCCTTGCGCTGCAGATCTGTGACGAGTTGTTGATCGCCCAAAGAACACAAGCTCTTGTGGTCGGTGACGATTTCGAACGGGGCGCGCTGAAGGTATGGGCGCCACTTGTCGATCGCCATCATCACCGCGAGGAATTCCTTCTCATACGCCGATAGTTTCTGATGCCGCACGCCCAACGCCTTGCTCAAGTATGCGATCGGGTGGCCATCCTGCGTCAGCACGGCGCCGATGCCGGTGTCGCACGCGTCTGTCTCGATGGCGAACGGGCTCTTGAAGTCTGGGAGTGCCAGGACTGGCGTGCTCACCATCGCCTTCTTCAACATCTCGAAGGCAGCTTGCGCTTGGTCGTCCCAGAGGAATCCCTTCTTGGTGAGGAGGCGCGTCAGGGGCTTCGCGATGATGCCGTAATGCGGCACGAACTTGCGGTAGTAGCCCGTGAGGCCGAGGAAGCCGCGGAGCTCGGTGGGCGTCGTGGGCACGGGCCAGGCACTCATGGCGCTGGTCTTGCTGGAGTCGGTGGCGACGCCGTTCTTGGAGATGACATGCCCGAGGTACTCGATCTCCTGCTGCGCGAACGAGCACTTGGAGGCCTTGGCGTAGAGCTGGTGCGCCCGTAGCAGTTCCAGCACCGTGCGCAAGTGTTCCGTGTTCCTGTAAATCGATACTGAAGACCAGAATGTCATCAAGGAATATAATGATGAACTTGCGGACGTGGCGACCGAAGATCGAGTTCATGAGGCACTGGAAGGTTGCCGGCGCGTTGCAGAGGCCGAACGGCATCACTCTGAAGTGGTAGTGGCCGTGGTGTGTTTTGAATGCCGTTTTCTCTTCGTCCTCTTCGCGCATACGTATCTGATGGTAGCCCGCTCTCAGATCAATCTTGGAGAAATATGCAGCTCCGCCCAGCTCATCGAGCAGTTCGTCGACCACCGGCAATGGAAACTTGTTCTTCACTGTAGCCGTGTTCAGGCGTCTGAAATCCACACAGAATCGCCACGAGCCGTCCTTCTTCTTGACCAGCAACACGGGTGCGGCATATGGGCTCAGGCTGTGAGCAATGACACCCGATTGCAGCATCTCCTGAACCTGCTTTTCGATCTCATCTTTCTGTGCTGGCGAGTAGCGGTAGGGCCTGGTGTTGATAGGAGTTGTGCCCGGCTCCAGGTTGATTGCATGGTCGTATTGCCGTTTGGGAGGCAGTACTTTGGGTTCAGCAAACACGTCTGCATATTCAGACAGGAGTTTCTGAATGTTGGGTGGTGGAGGTGCAGGTTCAGGTTTGTCAATTCTCTCCACTGTAACCAGAGCCGCAGTCCAAATGTCATTGCATACTTCCATGCGATGCAACTCGTAAACATCCAGTTCTGCTATGGGAGGAAGATCTGAAGTTCTGACGCCTTGTAATTGCATTTGTTTCCCCTCTGTCTCGAACGCAATGGTTTTCTCCTGCCAGTGACAGTTCATGGGGCTGTGAGCGGCCAGCCAGTCGATGCCCAGCACTCCATCATAAGCGCTGAGCGGCAGCACACGGAGATCAGTGTGGAAAGTGTGGCCGGGCACTTGCCATTCCAATCCTCTCACCAGTTGATTGCACAGCAGTCTCTGGCCGTTGGCGACGCGCACTGAAACTGGTGGCAAGTTCTCTGTCTGAACTTGCAGTCTTGTGAGAAAAGTTTCACCGATGAAACTGTGTGTACTTCCTGAATCCACCAAGAGTAACATGATCTGATCCCCCACTTGTGCTCGTAGGCGAATTGTAGAGGGAGTTTCTTCGCCTGACAGAGCCTGGTGCGATAGCGAGCAGCATTCTGGTTCCTGTGCTGCCGGTGTATCGAGTAACTGAAGTGCGTGAACGGTGTCATCAAACAAAATATCGCCGAAATCACCCACTTCGATCATCAGGATCTGGCCAGTGCGTTGGCACTGGTGCTCCCTCGAATACTTGTCCCCACAGCGAAAACAGAGGCCATTTGCTCTTCTGAATTCACGCAACTGACGCTCCCGTGCGTATTCGTCGCCCCCTTGCTTGGGTACGGCTGCAGCGCGAGCTGGAACAGGGACTGCTGCTGCTGCAGGTGGCGGTGGGCGTCCAACTGGTGTGATGCGCGGACGCTGGAAGCGCTGCTTCTCCAGTTCTTCTTCCTGAATGCGAGCGAACACCGCTGCGCGAGTGATACTGGTTGGTGCTTGCAGTCGAACTCCCAGGCGCAGCTCGTCTTTGAGGCCGATCAGGAACTGAGAGATGAAAAACTTGGAGCTCAGGGTTGGGTCCAGGGCCAGCAAATGGTACATTGCTGTCTCGAATTGCTGGCGATATTCTTGCACACTGCCTGTCTGTCGTAACTGAACAAAGTGGTGCATCTGAACCTCGAATTCCTCTGGACCAAATTCCTCCTGTACCGCAGCTCTGAATGCTTGCCACGAGACGCCTGGGTGTGTCTGTCGGTAGGCCTGGAGCCACATCGCGGCCAGGCCGTCCATGTACAGCGCTGCGGTGGTGACCCAGCTGTGTTGAGGCACGCGGTACAGCTCGAAGTAGGTGGTGCAGCGGTCCAGCCAGATGCGAGGGGCGTCGCCGTCAAACCGCGAAAAATCATGCTTCGGCGGCTTGATGCAGTGGTCGCCGCGGCGGTCGAGCTCCGAGGACGATGGTGATCACGCGGTGAGCAACGGTGGTCCGTGGTTGACGAGTCGGGCGAACGGGAGCTGGGCCGCACCATCCGTGTAGAGAGGCAGCGGCGGAGGACGAGTCGGTGGGGGTGGTGGCGGAGGTGGTGGAGGGTGCGCAGAGGAGTCCCCGGTGGCCGTGACGCCCGATGGAGATGCGCCTCCGGAGACGGTCGCCGCGGGGTCGACGGTCGGTGCAGCCTTGCGGGCCTCGTCCACGTCGGCTTGCGTGAGGTCGATCTGCTTGGAGAGGAGCTTGATCTCGGCGGAGACCTGGTCATTGTAGGCGATCTGCGCCTGGTGGCGCTCGTCTGCGGTCTTCTGATTGGCGTCGAGGCGGCGGATGACGGACTCGAGCAAGCTCTGCAGCTTGTCCGTGGTCTCCAACATGGCGTCGAGCACGCGGCGGGTCTGCGCCGAGGGCTTGGATGGTGGTGCCGTGGTTTCGCTAGATCAGATCGAACCCCGGACAGGATTTTGTGCGAGCTCGCCGGAGCGGCGCGCACCTGACCCGGTGGATGTTACCGATCGATCGAGAGCCAACGGCGGTGGTGGGGAAAAATTTTGGGCTCTGAATACCAGATTGTCACGCCCCGATCTTGAGGGATTTGGGGAGAGAGGAGAAGGGGATCGGGATGAGGAAGAACAGAGGGTTAGGTGAGAGCGAGAGACAAGACGAGGGGAAGTAGCTCATTCACTTTCTCGATGCCGTCTCCGTCCCATCGTTCGGTTACAAGTAGGCCACATCTGGCTTCACACGCACGCCAACAGTTGGCTTAACACACACGCATACACTTGGCCGCTGGGCCCTCTGGTGACCTGTACGTTGCAAGTGGCTAGCTGCACTTGCACTGGTTAGTCCGCTGCAGGCTGATCTGCAGGTGTGACAGAGAGATGTCATGTGGGGCAGTTAATTAAAGGAAGAAGTAGTCACTTATGGGGAGTCCTACTTGTGTATGTATAGGAATCAGCAGGCAGTATTAGGAGAGTATAAGTCGTTTCATATTTGGAATCTGTAAGGCAAACCTCTACATAAGGAAGGAGCCACGTACGTGAAGTCTAGGCATCAAGAATTAATAAAGATCTAGCTCCCTATCTCTACTCAACAGCTACTCCCCGCTGGAAGATCGCCGGCCCTGCAGCCCCACCAGGTCATGGAATAGCCCTGCGCAGAGGGTTCTTCCAGCCTGGCTATCCATAGTCACCATTTACCAAGCAAGTCAGAAATGGCAACAGTTGTATCCTTTTGCAGTCAAAATGG
Source organism: Aegilops tauschii subsp. strangulata (assembly GCF_002575655.3). Classification (NCBI taxonomy): domain Eukaryota; kingdom Viridiplantae; phylum Streptophyta; class Magnoliopsida; order Poales; family Poaceae; genus Aegilops; species Aegilops tauschii. The sequence goes on along the minus strand of NC_053037.3, from coordinate 247,223,264 downwards.
AAGAAAGAAGAAAACCTTCGATTGCTGGTGCTTACGTTGCAGTTACCTCTGGGGTTATCGTGGATTTACGGATACAGCTAAAGATTTCTTCCATTGCTCCACTCTCAATTGCCACATCCCTGTATAACTTCACTGAAGTTATATTATGCAGAAGGCCTGCCGCTGCTTCACAAGCACGAGCAGACTCTGACTTTAGGAGGCTGATGATGAGGCTGATGCAACCTGGGAACTGCATTATCTCATCGATGCACTTCTGTCCACCAAGGGAGTAATGCCAGAGTGTGCAAATAGCATGTTCCCTATCATGAGCGTCATTATCCAAGCCAAGCATTCGGACAAAGAGACCAACATATGCAGATCCTGAATTTGCCATGCTCTCGGGACTACCAACATCCTAACAGAAGCAAGCAAAATGTATCTGACATTTCAAACCGCAACAAAAAGAAAGTGAATGCACAGAATACTCGTGCTACAGATTTAATATTTGTAACATTTTTTACACTACACTAGTGTAAAAACGTTCTTATATTATGGGACGGAGGGAGTAAGACGTAAGACTCGACAAGACCACAACCACAAGGGTCAATTTTAGTTGTTTTCTGTAATTTAAATCACAAGCTAAGTCAAGAATCATGCAGTGGGGTTATCTCACCTATCTGATTGTTGCTCATGCCATCAGAACTCTCCCCATATAAAATACTCCCTCCGTAACAAAATGTAAGACGTTTTTATGCCATATGCAAAACCAAAAAACGTCTTACATTTTGGTACAGAGGTAGTACTTGCGCTCATTCACAAGGAATTGACACAGAACTTACTATATGCAGATATGGAGCATTTTGATTATTTTGATGCCAAGCAATCCTCAGAATTCAAAAAGGCGGATAATTTTTTTATTGGGAAGACAGTAGGGAAGGTCCTACTGTATTAACATAATGTACAAGAGAGAAACAGTGTATCACAAAGAAAAAATATTGCTTGCCATTTCACTGGATTACTAGAGCAAGTTCTTGGTTAAGAACTCTCCTACAGTTTTTCTTCTTTGACTTATAACTCTCCCCTATTTAGATATGCTTTATGTTGAGTGTTACTTCCAATCATATGCACGAATATGTCATAACGTCGTGTCACTATTTGATCCAGGTCAAGTTAGTAAAGACTAAAGATGGTTGCAGCTTCATCTGGCACCCAAGAAAACTAGCAAAAACAACTCAAGCAAGTGAGCAGCCTAGCCATAGCTTCTTGTGAAATACGAAATGGGGACTGAGTAAGGCGTACGAAATTATGAACAAACACCTTAAGGCCATATTGTGAAGAGGACGAGAGCTAACCTGTCCTGCGCTACCATCAGAAGCGGCGCATGTGCCGACCAGGAGAAAGCGACCGCGACCCCCGCCGTCGGCGGCTAAGGAAGGGAAGCGGTGGTGGAGGTGAAGATGAACACCGTGATGGTGTCGGTGGTTGCGCCGGAGGCGGGAGACCGGGCGAGAGGTTCGCAGCGTCGGCGAGGCGGCGGCGAGAGCCGGAAGCATGGCGAGAGTTCCAGAGAGTGGAGAAGTGTGCGTCGCGTCGTGTTGTGGCGATAGGATTGGGAATTGGGGAATGCGCATCTTCGGAGCACGAAATTTTTAAAAACTAAAAATGGTATTTTCGAAGTTTTGACAAAGAATGACTTTTGTTTCTATAAGTAATTACGGGACATTGTCCAGCAACCTATAAAATGTCTACTCCTAAAGCCTCATTTGGTAGAGGAGTTTTAAAGGGGATTTGAGAGGATAATCCTCGCGAGGCTCAGAAACCTCGAAAATCCCCACGGCCCATTTGGTATGCAGGGTTTTGTCCGGGTGAGCCCCCCAATCCCCGTCAAACCCTTCCAAACTACGCGGTTAAGAAAACACGCCTCTGTCCTCAGGGAACGAGACGAAACGAGACAGAGCTCCTGGATGTGTTGCCGCCGACGCGCCGCTGCCCACAGCTTTCCGATGCGTCGAGTACTCACATCTGCGCTGCACCCTCCGTCCCCTCCACGCCACCCCCTACCGTCCCCCATGGATCCTTCCTGTAGACGCCATGGCCACACCTACCCCTCACCGTCACTTGACTTAGTGGTGATCTGTTGTTGCACACCGTCCTCCCCTGCAACGGATCTTCTTCGCTCCGTCCAATCCTCGCGCATTTTTGTCCTTGCCTCTGCGCAGTCCAACCTCTCTGGTGTCAGGACCGAATTTCCGGGACATAAAATCCCAGCAAATGACCCTTTTGTCATCACCAGCCCCAGGATTATTGTTGTTGGTGGCCACTTTCTTGATACAGAATTCCAAGCAGTTACAAGAATTTGAGTACAAGACCATCAAGGTCCAATGAATATCACAATGATTTCTAGTGGTGGATAACGGAAGCGACTCGTGGACCTCCAACATTGTGGGGCTCCATTCCCATAGGAACAACTGACCTGGTTAACTCCTATCTCGCGTGGTTGCTATCTTCGAATCCTAGGTTGCGGGGTGTCTTCGTAGTACTCCTCTCTGAGTCGTGGTCTGGCCAAGACAATAGCCAGGGACAAGCTAGGGAGTACGTTTTGATGTACTCGCAAACATGATGAACAAAAGATATACTGAATGCATATGCTCATGATGAATTATATTATATGCATGTGCTGACTGAAAATTAAAGCATGGCATGATAAATATTAATACAGTGCGGAAGAATAAATAAATCATGTTAGTAGCAAATCAAAGAAATGAAATGGAACATCGGGCGTTGGACCGCCCTTGAAATTCCAAGGAAAAATGCCAAGCGGGTGTCTGAAAGTGACGCCTCGAGAGGTCTTGAAAAAAATGCCAAACGGGTGTCTAAAAACGACGCCTCGAGAGGTCTTGAAAAGAAATGAGTATCCAGGTGGGCTAGCCATCCCAAGTGACACTCATAAAAGAAAGATAAAAATGAGTATCCTGGGTAGTCTAGACATCCCAAGAGATACTCGAGATTGCACGTAAGAGGAAAAGGTTAGTCCATAATAATACTCATGTCAGCAATAATATTCGTAATAGCACCAGTGGGACAATAATTATCCTGCAAAATGAACCATGAACAATTCAATTATTTCCTCTGGAGACTGACACTAAGACTGACACTTAACCAACCCAGACTGTAGTCCTTAACCGCGGACACGGCTATTCGAATAGGTTTCAAACTCTGCAGAGGGTGCACTCTTTACCCACAAGTAAAGGATTTCTTTAGTCAACCCCGAGACGTTGACTAATATCGATTACGGTCTTTGGGTTGAAAACACACCTTACTCACACATACCAACTTTAACCCATCAAGCCAGGAATCACCCAAAATAATGATAAAGTAAAACTCTAAGTGGGAAGGCCTCATTCAACGGCCTCCAATAGCATGAATAATCAGCTTCGGTCCCAGACCGGCATTCATGCCTCCGAACCAAGTGACATGACTACTAGGGCCAATAGTATCATTCTCTATGGCCTCTTTGTACGGTGTGTGCATGAAAGGGGTTATCAACTTACTGAACCATACCCTACCTATGGCAAGGACATGTGGTAGCACGATCAAGTATGGGGGTTACCGGAACAAGAATCGATCTACGGTCAACTCATGAGGTTCATATTTTCCTGCAATGATTAGCATGATATATCTCTTTAGTAGTACCCAACAGGGTCACCATATGGTATGTCTCAACATACCCTCACCGATCATTCTCTCACAACGAGATTTCTGTTCCACTACCACTTTTCTCGTGACTGATTCTTTCTGCGGATTAGTCTGGACCAACACAGGCATGTGTGGTGCATGAAAAATAAACCATACTCACTTATACTTCATGCTTAAATGGAGATAAAATACCATCAAGGGGGGTCATGCATGTATGATGCTACTTCTTGAGCTTGCATTGATTTTTCCCTTGAAGAGGAAAGGGTGATGCAGCAAAGTAGAGATAAGTATTTCCCTCAGTTAAGAACCAAGGTATCAATCTAGTAGGAGGCACAAGCAAGTCCCCAATATATGCACCTGCACAAACTAACAAACACTTGCACTCAACGCGAAAAAGGGGTTGTCAATCCCTTCACGGTCACTTGCAAGAGTGAGATCTAATAGAGATAGATATAAGAGATATGTAAAAGGGAAAATAAAGTAAATATAAATAAATTAAAGCAAGGTATTTTTAGGTTTTTGGTTTTATAGATCTAAAAATATATGATGGAAAATGGACCCGGGGGCCATAGGTTTCACTAGAGGCTTCTCTCTTGAATAAAGCATACGGTGGGTAAACAAGTTACTGTTGAGCAACTGATAGAAAAGCGCAAAGTTATGACGATATCTAAGGCAATGATCATGAATATAGGCATCGCGTCTGTGACAAGTAGACCGAAACGATTATGCATCTACTACTATTACTCCACACATCGACCGACTCCTGCCTACATCTAGAGTATTAAGTTCCTAAGAACAGAGTAACGCCTTAAGCAAGATGACATGATGTAGAGGGATAAACTCAAGCATTATTATATAAACCCCATCTTTTTATCCTTAATGGCAACAATACAATACGTGCCTCGCTACCCCTACTGTCACTGAGTGAGGACACTGCAAGATTGAACCCATCACAAAGCACCTCTCCCATTGCAAGAAAAAACAATCTAGCAGGCCAAACCAAATCGATAGATCAGAGAGAAATACTAAGCTATCTCAATCATGCATAAAAGCATTCAAAGAAGACTCAAATAATATTCATAGATAATCTGATCATAAATCCACAATTCATCGAATCTCAACAAATGCACCGCAAAAGAAGATTACATCGAGTAGATCTCCAAGAACATCGAGGAGAACATTGTATTGAAGATCAAAGAGAGAGAAGAAGTCATCTAGATACTAGCTATGGACCCTTAGGTCCGTGGTAAACTACTCACGCTTCATCGGAAGAGTAGCAAGGTTGATGTAGAGGCCCTCCGTGATCGAATCCCCCTCCGGCAGAGTGCCAGAAAAGACCCCAAGATGGGATCTCACGAGAACAGAAGCTTGCGGTGGTCGAAAAGTATTTTTGGTGTGCCCTCTGACGTAAGGGGAATATTTGAGAATTTATAGTGGTGGAGTTAGGGTTGGAAGGTCTCCAAGGGGCCCACAAGCCTAGGGACCCCCCTGGGACGCCCCCCTAGGGCTTGTGGCCTCCTCCCGTAGCTTCCTGGGTTTCTTCTGGTCCAAGGAAAATCAACGTAAAGTTTTATTCCGTTTGGACTCCGTTTGGTATTGATTTTCTGTAAAAGCCAAAAACAAGGGAAAAAACAGAAACTGGCACTGGGCACTAGGTTAATAGGTTAGTCCAAACAATAATATAAAATATCATATTAATGCATATAAAACATTCAAAAGAGATAATATAATAGCATGGAACAATAAAAAATTATAGATACGTTGGAGACATATCAAGCATCCCCAAGCTTACTTCCCGCTCGTCCTCGAGTAGGTAAATGATAAAAACATAATTTCTGATGTGGAATGCTACCTAACATATTTATCATTATAATTCTTCTCATTGTGGCATGAATATTCAGATCCATAAGATTCAAAACAAAAGTTTAATATTGACATAAAAACAATAATACTTCAAGTATACTAATAAAGCAATCATGTCTTCTCAAAATATCATGGCTAAAGAAAGTTATCCCTACAAAATCGTAAAGTCTTGTCATGCTCTATCTTCATCACATTAAGAATTTATCATGCACAACCCCGATGATAAGCCAAGCAATTGTTTCATACTTTTAATGTTCTCAAGCTTTTTCAACGTTCACGCAATACATGAGCGTGAGCCATGGATATAGCACTATAGGTGGAATAGAAGGTGGTTGTGAGGAGAAGACAAAAAGGGAGAAAGTCTCACATCAACTAGGCAAATTAATGGGCTATGGAGATGCCCATCAATTGATATCGATGCAAGTGAGTAGGGATTGCCATGCAACGGATGCACTAGAGCTATAAGTGTATGAAAGCTCAAAAGAAAACTAAGTGGGTGTGCATCCAACTTGCTTGCTCACGAAGACCTAGGGCAATTTGAGGAAGCCCATCATTGGAATATACAAAACAAGTTCTATAATGAAAAATACCCACTAGTATATGGAAGTGATAAAATAAAAATAGGAGACTCTCTATCATGAAGAACATGGTGCTATTTTTGAAGCACAAGTGTGGAAAAGGATAGTAACATTGTCCCTTCTCCCTTTTTCTCTTTTTTTTCTTTTGGGCTCTTTGGCCTCTTTTTTTAATTTTTTTATTGGGCTCTTTGGCCTCTCTTTTTTTATGTCTGAGCCTCATCTCAACTTGTGGGAGAATCATAGCCTCCATCATCCTTTCCTCATATGGGACAATGCTTTAATAATGATGATCATCACACTTTTATTTACTTACAACTCAAGAATTACAACTCGATACTAGAACAAAGATATGGCTCTATATGAATGCCTCCGGCGGTCTACCGGGATGTGCAATGATCTAGCGTGACATGTATAAAATATGAAGGGTGGACAAGCCACAAATACTATGCCAACTACATGATCATGCAAAGCAATATGACAATGATGATGCGTGTCATAATAAACGAAATGATGGAAGTTGCATGGCAATATATCTCCGAATGGCTATGGAAATGCCATAATAGGTAGGTATGATGGTTGTTTTGAGGAAGGGTATATGGTGGGTTTAATGCACCGGCGAAAGTTGTGCGGTACAGAGAGGCTAGCAATGGTGGAAGGATGAGAGTGCGTATAATCCATGGGCTCAACATTAGTCATAAAGAACTCACATACTTATTGCAAAAAAAAAATTAGCCATCGAAGCAAAGTACTAATACGTATGCTCCTACGGGGATAGATTGGTAGGAAAATACCATCGCTCGTCCCCGACCGCCACTCATAAGGAAGACAATAAAAACTAAATCATGCTCTAACTTCGTCGCATAACGATAGACCATACGTGCATGCTTCGGGAATCACGAACTTTAACACAAGTATTTCTACCAATCCACAATTACTCTCTAGCATGACCCTAATATCACCATCTTTATATCTCAAAACAAATGCAAGGAACCAAACTTCTCATATATTCAATGCTCTTTATGAAAGTTTTTATTATATCCCTCTTGGATGCCCATCATATTAGGACCAAATTCATAACCTAAGCAAATTGCCATACTGTTTTAAGACTCTCAAAATAATATAAGTGAAGCAAGAGAGTTCATCAATTTCTACAAAATGAAACCACCGATGTGCTCTAAAAAGATATAAGTGAAGCACTAGAGCATCCGCCTAGCTCAAAAGATATAATTGAAGCACATAGAGTATTCTAATAAATTCACGATTAAAGCGTGTCCCTCTCAAAAGGTGTGTATAGCAAGGATGATTGTGGCAAACTAAAAAGCAAAAATTCATATAATACATGATGCTCCAAGCAAAACCCATATCATGTGGTGAATAAAAATATAGCCTCAAGTAAATTTACCGATGGATTGAAGACGAAAGAGGGGATGCCATCCGGGGCATCCCCAAGCTTAGATCCTTGGTTGTCCTTGAATATTACCTTGCGGTGCCTTGGGCATCCTCAAGCTTAGGCTCTTGCCACTCCTTATTCCATAGTCCATCAAATCTTTACCCAGAACTTGAAAACTTCACAACACAAAACTCAACAAAAAACTCGTGAGATCTGTTAGTATGATAAAACAAATCTCCACTTTAAGTACTGTTGTGAACTCATTCTAAATTTATAATGGTGTTATATCTACTGTATTCCAAATTCTCCATGGTTCATACCCCCCGATACTACCCATAGATTCATCAAATTAAGCAAACAACACATCAAAAACAGAATCTGTCAAAAATAGAACAACCTCTAAAGACCCGAATATTAGTGATACTTCCGTAACTCCAAAAATGCGGAAAAATTAGGAGAACATAGGCAATTCGTATATCAATATTGTGCAACAAATTCAGAATTTTTCCAGGCTCCAGTGAATTTAAAAAATTCTATTACTAGACGCAAAAGTTTAAGTTTTTCAGCAAAATCAAATCAAGGATATACCAAAGCATCCCAAAGGTCTTGCTTGGCTCAAACACTAATTAAAACACAAAAACACAATTATTACAGAAGTAATATTGTGTATTCTCCTAAAAACAGAAAGGAAAAATATTGGGTTGTCTCCCAACAAACGCTTTTCTTTAAAACCTTTTTGCTAGGCATTGATAATTTTAATGATGCTCACATGAAAGATAGCAATTGAAACATGAAGAGAGCATCATGTAGCATGTGAAAATCAAGTTTAAGTCTAACATACTACCTATGCATAGGCATTTTATAAGCAAACAATTTATCAAGACAAGCAAAAACTAGCATATGCAAGGAAGAAGAAGAAACAATAGCAATCTCGACATAAGAGAGGTGATTTAGTGTCATGAAAATTTCTACAACCATATTTTCCTCTCTCATAATAGTTACATGTAGGATCATAATCAAATCCAACAATATATCTATCATATAAATTTTCCTCTTCATAATCCACATATATGCAATGTTGACACTCTTCCAAAATAGTGGGATTAACATAAAATAAAGTCATTACTTCTCCAAGCCCACTTTTATCAAAAAATTCATAAGATTGATCAATCTCCAAAGTAGTGGGATCATTATTTCTTAAAGTTGACACTCTTCCAAACCCACTTTCAATATTATTGCAAACATTATTATCGATATCATATTCATCATGAGGCTTAATTTTTTTCAGGATCATAAGAAGCATCATCACCCCCAATCATGATCATTGCAATAAGTAGTGGACATAGCAAAACTAGCATCCCCAGGCTTGGGGTTTTGCATATTATTAACACAATTGACATTAATAGAATTTATAATAACATCATTGCAATCATGCTTTTCTTTCAAGGAGCTATCGTGAATCACTTCATAAATTTCTTCTTTTAACACTTCATCACAATTTTCAGATTCACGAATTTCAAGCAAAACTTCATAAAGATAATCTAGTGCACTCAACTCACTAGCAATTAGTTTATCATAATTGGATCTTTTAAAAAGATTAGCAAGTGGATGAGGATCCATAAACTTTTTGCTTTCTGATTTTCAATAAACACACAATTATACCAAGTGAACAAGCAAACAAACCAAGTAAGACATAAAGGCAAACGAAAAGAAGGCAAATAAAAAGGCAAATATTTTGTGTTTTTCAAAAAACGTTTTAGAAGTGGGGGAGTGGAAAACAAGAGGCAAATGGAAAATAATGAAAATGTAAGAGATGAGAGTTTATGATAGGTACTTGGTAGGCTTGATGTAGAACCTCCCTGGCAACGGCGCCAGAAATTCTTCCAACTACTTCCTGAGCTTGCGTTGATTTTTCCCTTGAAGAGGAAAGGGTGATGCAGCAAAGTAGAGATAAGTATTTCCCTCAGGTAAGAACCAAGGTATCAATCCAGTAGGAGGCACAAGCAAGTCTCCAATATATGCACCTGCACAAACTAACAAACACTTGCACTCAACGCGAAAAGGGGTTGTCAATCCCTTCAGGTCACTTGCAAGAGTGAGATCTAATAGAGATAGATATAAAAGATAAGTAAAAGGCAGATTAAAGTAAATATAAATAAATTGCAGCAAGGTATTTTTAGGTTTTTGGTTTTATAGATCTGAAAATATATGATGGAAAATAGACCCAGGGGCCATAGGTTTCACTAGAGGCTTCTCTCTTGAATAAAGCATACGGTGGGTAAACAAGTTACTGTTGAGCAATTGATAGAAAAGCGCAAAGTTATGGCGATATCTAAGGCAATGATCATGTATATAGGCATCGCGTCTGTGACAAGTAGACCGAAACGATTATGCATCTACTACTATTACTCCACACATCGACCGACTCCTGCTTGCATCTAGAGTATTAAGTTCATAAGAACAGAGTAACGCCTTAAGCAAGATGACATGATGTAGAGGGATAAACTCAAGCATTATTATATAAACCCCATCTTTTTATCCTTAATGGCAACAGTACAATACGTGCCTCGCTACCCCTACTGTCATTGGGTGAGGACACCGCAAGATAGAACCCATCACAAAGCACCTGTCCCATTGCAAGAAAAACCAATCTAGTAGGCCAAACCAAATCGATAGATCGGAGAGAAATACTAAGCTATCTCAATCATGCATAGAAGAGTTCAGAGAAGACTCAAATAATATTCCTAGATAATCTGATCATAAATCCACAATTCATCGAATCTCAACAAACACACCACAAAAGAAGATTACATCGAATAGATCTCCAAGAACATCGAGGAGAACATTGTATTGGAGATCAAAGAGAGAGAAGAAGCCATCTAGCTACTAGCTATCGACCCCTAGGTCCATGGTAAACTACTCACCCTTCATCGGAAGGGCAACAATGTTGATGTAGAGGCCCTCTGTGATCGAACCCCCCTCCGGTGGAGTGCCGGAAAAGGCCCCAAGATGGGATCTCATGAGAACAGAAGCTTGCGGCGGCGGAAAAGTATTTTTGGTGTGCCCTCTGACGTAAGGGGAATATTTGAGAATCTATAGTGATGGAGTTAGGGTTGGAAGGTCTCCAAGGGGCCCACAAGCCTAGGGGCGCCCCCCTGGGGCATGCCCCTAGGGCTTGTGGCCTCCTCGTAGGTGTTCTGGCCTCCTCCCAAAGCTTCCTGGGTTTCTTTTGGTCCAAGAAAAATCATCGTAAAGTTTTATTCCGTTTGGACTCTGTTTGGTATTGATTTTCTATAAAAGCCAAAAACAAGGAAAAAACAAAAACTGACACTTGGCACTAGGTTAATAGGTTAGTCCCAAAAATAATATAAAATAGCACATTAATGCATATAAAACATCCAAAATAGATAATATAATAGCATGGAACAATAAAAAATTATAGATACGTTGGAGACGTATCATATGACTGGTGACATTCCAATTTTATATGAATTCAGCGTATTGATAATTTAGTTATACTTGCAAATAACCAATTATGCATTCACCATATCAAGTGTTCAAGATGCTTGCCTTGAGCATGTAGAAAGATTGGGTGCACTCCAAAACTTTGAAAAATTTCTCTCCCCTCCATTTTCCTATTTTCAAAATATTGCAATTACTACATAAAGCCAAAACAGTGCTAAAAAGTTGTTTGGAAAATTTTGAAATAAATCCTAAAATAAACTAGATGAAAAATAAGGAATATTAGGAAAAGAATCAAATGATTTGGAGTCCATATGATTTTTCCTAGGGAATTTCTAAGCTGGGATAAGTGAAGAAATGGGCTAATTAATAGATCCAACAGTGACAAAGCTTAGGAGAAATGTTCACCCTAGCTGGATTAATAGAGCATGATTTTAGGAGTATGAAGAAATTTGGATCGTCAAATTTGGATGTGAAACGATCGCTCTGGAATTATTTGAGATCTGTTAGAAAAGAAAAAGAAAACAAATATTACTCTAATGGGCTGAGTAGAAGCGCGCCCTGGCACGGTATAGCCGCCTGGCACTATTGGGCTAAGCCCAATTGCTCGGTCGCGCGGGAGGGCTACGACGCCGAAGGCGTATTCGCTGGAATACGTTTTTCCCGCTGAAAGGATCTAGATGACGACTAGAGGGGGGGGTGAATAGGCGTTTTAAAACTGTTACGGATTTGGCTTATCCTAATGCGGAATTAAACTAAACGGATACCTTTCAAGCACAAATCCTAAATATGCTAGGCTCAACTAAGTGCACCAACAACCTATGCTAAGCAAGATAGGCACTTAAGGAAACTAGCAAGCACAAACTATATCACAAGATATGGAAATGTAGGAACAACTAAGCAATTCAACTAGCACAAGATATATCAATATGAGCAAGTATGAATTGCGGTAAGTAAAGGGTGTGGGTAAGAGATAACCACAAGTGAGTCGGAGACGCGGATTTATCCCGAAGTTCACACCCGTGAGAGTGCTAATCTCCGTTAGAGCGGTGCCGAAGCCAAAGCTCCGGGGCGTCACCAAGTGACTCACCGTATTCTCCTTTTCGAGTCACCCCCAGCGGATGAGCCTCGATTCACTCGGAGTTGGTCTTGAAGGCGACCACCACACCTTTACAAACTTCTCCTGAGCACACCACAAACAAGGAAGCTTCCGGAGGAACTTGACCACCTAGGCCACTTCAACACCCTTCCCCGGAGCACACCACAAGAGGAAGCTTCCGGGGGAACCTTGGCCACATAGGCCTCTTTCACAATCTCCTCAATGTATCACCAAACCGTCTAGGAGGCGGAGGCCTCCAAGAGTAATAAACTCACGGGCTCACACTCAAACAAATCGATGCAGGGAGCTGAAACCAATGCAACAAATGCAATGCAAGGTCAAGCAAAAAATGCTCAACTCACTCTCTCAATCTCATAAGATGCACTCTTGAAAGTAGGAGATTGAAGAGAGGGGATGCTTTGGATATGATCAACAAATGGCTCACTAATCCATCCACAAATCCCCCTTCACATAGAGGGGAGATAGGGGTTTGGGAGAGGTGGAGAGAGGCTCAAAATGGTGTTTAGAATGTGTGTGAACCAACCCCCAACCGGTGGGAGGAAAGGGCCCTTAAATAGCCAAACTCCGAAACTAGCCGTTGGGGCTCCAACGGGCATTTCCTGGGCACCCCGTGCGCACGGGGGTTGAGACCCCGTGTGCACGGGGTCCCGTGTGCACGGTACGAGCCCGTGTGCACGGAGTACCCAGAATTCTGGACACCCCGTGTGCACGGGGGTCAAAGACCCCGTGCACACGGGGTCCCCAGGACAGCCAGCAGCAGCCCACTAAAACATCGATAACTTGGGCATACGGACTCCGAATTCGATGATCTTGGGCTCGTTTTGAAGCTATGGAAAAGCCCAAGGTCCTCACATAGAGAACCACCCAAGATCAACAAGAAATAATGATGCAAGTAATGCAAAGGTTTGAGCTCTCTACATGCGACGTGATCAAGCTACTTGCCCGAGAGTCCCTCTTGATAGTACGGCTATCAAACCTATAATCCGGTCTCCCACCAAGCACTATGAGACCGGCAAAACTAGGAAAACCTAGCTAAGGTATACCTTTGCCTTGCACATTCAACTTGAGCTTGATGATGACTTTAATGCTTGCCTCAAGTTGGAATCCCTTTCTTGTCCACGACCACTTGGTGAAGATACTCGAATTGCTTCCTCATGATGCAATGAGGGAAGCCTTATCTCAAGCCCATCTTCACATGCACATTATCATGATGTGGACTGGAAGCTTTAAAGCATATAACCTCCGGCTTCTCATCTTGCACCTGGACTCCCCGAACTCGACGACCATCACCACTTGATGTCATCTCATCTTGCACTTGGACTCCTCGAATCCGATGACCATCACCACTTGATGTCATCCACACATAGGCTACACGAGATCTTCCCTTTTGATGCAAGCCTATGAGAAACACCTAACCCACATAGACATAACAAACATATAGCATGGGTTAGGTAACAAAGCACAATTCACAATTACTTACCATACCACTAGATCACTTGATCTCACGTGGTACATTGTTTGTGCTTTGTGAGTTGACCACTTAGATATACTCTTCGAGCTTCATCTTGGTCAACCAACATCTTTACTTCAAGCTCCATCTTGGTTTCTTGAAAGCCACAATGAACTCTTCATTTCACTTCATTGCTTCAAGACAGTATCACCAAAGACTCTTTCATGACCATTGTCGGGTGGTTGGTGCGACATATGCCAAAGGATGGCTTATCATTGTGGGAGCCAATAAAACGTCGCCGGTGCCTGGAAACGGGATGAGGCGAAGACATGCACGCCGGCGAATCTTACCCAGGTTCGGGGCTCTCCGAGGAGATAACACCCCTAGTCCTGCTCTGCGGGGTCTCCGCATGATCACTAGCTCGATAAAGAGTAGCTACAATCGCTCCTAGAGCTGTCGGGATCCAGGGAGAAGAAGAACAAGGCTAGCTCTTGCTTCTCTCTATCTATGGTGTGTATGCGTGTGCTATGCTTGGGAGCCAAGCATGCAGAGGTGCGAACCAGAAGCCAACTATGCTCAGTGGCCAACCCTTTGCATGGGTGCTCCGGGGGGTTTATATAGGCCTACCCCCCGGGTGTACAATGGTAATCCGGCTGGGATCTGGTCCCAGCCGTCAGTGTCTATGCTCGCCGGCTTCTCCGCCGGCTGCTGGGTCCCGCCGGCTGCCGGTTACTTGGTCGACAGGCCGGCCCCACCGTCTAGGGCTTTGTCGGCGGCTGCTTACTGTAGCCGCGCCTCTGATGATGAGGGCTTTGTCGAGGTGTGCATGGCTACAGTGGGCCGCCTCGGGGGCTATCACTGTAGCCTCACCTCGTCTTGTCTCCTTAATGGGGCTCCTGCTTCGAGGAAGGGAGTAGCCGGCTTCCGGAGGCCGGCTATGCTCCCGGCCGACTAGGGAAAGCCGGGCCGCCTTCACGCCTCTCTCTGGCCGAAGGGGCCCGCAGTCCTCGGGCCGTACAGGAGGGGGTCGTGGATGACGTCGTAGCTGGCGTGGCTACAGTGCCCGGCCGCACGGGAGACATCCCTCCCGTACGGCCTCCTGTAACCATGCCTGCCTCGGGCTTCGGGGGTCGTGGCCGTACTGTGGCCATGCCCCGTCAGGTCGTCGTTATGTAGGGGCGGTTGCGGTCTCGGCCGGCTTCTAGGAGTCGGCGTTTCTCTTGGCCGGCTTCTTGGAGTCGGTGAGGCTGGGTCGCCTTCCGGGAGTCGGCTTTAGTGGTAGCCGGCCCGGGAAGGCGGCCCAAATGCTTGGAGTGCTTGAAGGCCCAAAGGCCTGATAAATTTTCTGAAGAGCCAGGGGTAGCCGGTTTGGCTACCCGTGGCCACTTACTCCGACAACCATATCAAGTTCCACTATGAATATCATCTTGGTCACCACTTGCCCTTCTAAAAACTCCATCCCAAACTCTTGAGAGGCATAATGAATTCGTCACTCTAATTGCTTGCTTCAAGACTTGATCAACATGATCTTGTCTTGAGAGGCATAATGAATTCTTCACTCTAGTTGCTTGCTTCAAGGCTTGATCAACCGAAACCCAACACATGAGCTCACCATGATCTTGTCTTGAAACCATAACTCGAATTCTTCTCTTTGATTATTCTCTCAAGCCTTGATCCTCAGAAGACCAACTTGAAACCTCACTGGATATGGAATCTCGAGAGCCAACACCTAGGCCCCGTGAGCACGGGGTATCCAGAGAGTTGACACTCGACCCCGTGCGCACGGTATAAGCCCGTGTGCATGGGGTATCCAGAGAGGGATACCATGAGGACTTCTTCGGATGCTTTGATGGCAATCTTCACATAACAACCCAAAGAACTTCAAGCATCACTATGGAACATATCTTCATATAAGATCCAATGCACTTGATGCTCCATAGGAATTGTCATTTAATACCAAAGCTTAGAGCAAATATAACTTCATCTATATGGACTTCATCCTTAATTCCATCCAATATCCTTGAGGCATTATCTTCATATATATGGACTTCATCCTTGATTCCATCCAATATCCTTGAGGCACCATCTATGGACAAAACCTTCAAATATATCTCACTGAAAACATTAGTCCATAGAGATTGTCATTCAATTACCAAAACCACACTTAGGGGCTACATGCCCTTTCACCCGCGGGAAAGCAACTTCAACGGAACCCGTCTCCATTTGTCCACGCGGCGTGGGTTACGGGTCACTGACAGTGGGTCCCACCTGGCCCACTGGTTTGGTTTGACCACGGTCCACCCCGCCTCTTTCCTCTGCCCGGACGAAGCGGGGCTCCAGCGATGCTCGCCGGCGAACGGCGGCACCCCACGGTTAACTAAGGCCCCCATCTTGCTCAATAGGTCGTGTCAGTTCGTCCGGTGGGTGGCATGATCAGCGGAGGGCACAGGGTCGACGGCGGCGAGCTTCGCAGCGGACGGCGGCCGTCGGCCGTCGGGTAAAAGGGAGATTTTGCCTACGGCGGCTCCCGAGATGAATTGAAGGTTGGGATGGAGTTGTGTGGGTAAGAGGGAGTGGATGGTGAGGAGAGTGGAGGAGGGGGAGCTCCGATGGCGTCGAAATCGTCCGGAAGATGGCGGCAGTCGTAGCTACCGGAGTTGGGGAAGATGACCACTCCCGGTTGTTTGGCTGCCCGAGGTAGTTTCCAGGGAGGAGAGGAATTATGTCTAGAGGGGCTGAGCGAGCTCGGGGTCTCTTATAGCACGAGGGAAACCCCTCCCATGGCTTCTAGGAGAAGGCACGACGGCGACGTCCATTAGTGCGGTGGTTGTGGTTGTTGCGAGGCCGGTGGTGGGCGGTGGAGATCAGCGAGGAGGTGGCGGTTCAGGGATAAGCTCGGGAGGCACCAGGTGGCTTGGGCAGCGCCAGCCACGGAAACTTCAACGGCGGCCATTGATGGCGAAGTGCGGTCGGTGGTTGTGCTGGTTGGCTCGGGGACGAGCCACGCATCGAGGGCAGTGGCGTGTGCGAGACGACGGCTATGGACGGTGGCTGGTCGGTGCTGGCCGAAGCTAACGGCCAGGAGAGGATGTCGACAAGGCTCAGTGGAGGCGTGGTGATCCATATGGAGATCAGGACGAGCAAGGGTAGTAGCAGAGAGGCAACAACGGCTCGATGCCAAAATCTGCACTACGGGCGCTCTGCTCGTGCTCTGGCCGTGCACGCTGAGTGTTCGACAAAATGCCAGGGTGGTCTATAGTGATCAAATGATGAAATTTGGCAGGTTAGTGATAATTAGGATGACAAGAATGTTGGACAAATTATTTTAGCAAGATGAGCTACTATCACTTGGAGTTCAGAAAATATTGACAAATTTTGTCATGAGCTCAAGGTGTTCGACAGAATGCAAGGGCCATTTAGAAATTTCTTCTAGAAGTGAAACTTGGCAGGATGATGTCTCCTTGGGTGTTGATGATAATGGTGGAGTTGGTTTGGCAAAAAGAAAAACTTGTCAGTGGAACTTTTACAAGAATTCAGTTCTGGGCCAGAAATTGAGGAGAACATTTGGTGGACTTAAATGATGAAAATGGAGCTGATCTTCTGGACTTAAGGTTTTGGTTGGAAGGACTATAAGGTGGAAAACTTACAGAATTATTGGAGCTAGGAAAATTAGGGTTGTAGTTGTAACTCAAGAATGGGACAGAACTGAAAAGAGGATGTTTCACTCAATATTTTCAGAAGACCAAGTTAGGTTTTTGCATAAGAGTGATATATAAGCATCACCTAACCTCTCATAATTTTTGTGGAATTTTGAAAGAATTGTTTAAAAGGGTCTTAGTGCAACAGAAGCATTTAAGAGGTTGAAGATGCTATTGATAGAATTATTTTGTGGCAAGTTTTATTCTGATAATATTTCCTACTTAATTTTTAAAAGGGTGGATGAAATGATCAAGAAAACTTCCAAACCCACAATATTCCTCAAAAGTTTTCTAAATGGTGGGAAGGATTTTCGAAAACAGAAGTCAGAGAAGATTCTGAAATTATTAGATGACCTAACATAATTCGGTAATAACACAAAAGGCACATCGTGCAAACAAGTACTAGACACTACTATAAACATACACATGATCGTCTATGACATGACAGTGGAATCTACGGGGCAACAGGGTTACTAAGGACTCGACAACTACACTGGTGGACTCAGTCCACTTTGTCAACATCCAGTTGGGCGTGTCTCGCAGACGTCGAGGCTTCTCTGTGTGCTTCAACGTCGGAGTTGGCTGGAGTAGAATGAGGAGCTATAGGGTTGGGGTAGCGATGATGACCCACGTAGGGTGTAGTGGCTACAGTCCCATTGGAGAAATCCCCAAGAGATGACGGAGTTCCTCCGGGGAAACGAATGCATTGCCCGGGTGGACAACTGCGACAAACCTCGTGGGCTCGCGATTGGTCTCCCAAACAACACTATTGGGGTGTTGGTGGCTGGTGCAGCTTCACTTCTCACTGGGGTCAGGAGAGCAAGTGTCCCGCGGGTCGCAATCAGATCAAGGGTGACCTAATTGAAGAGTGCCTCTTGCGCTCTTAGGTAGCACACTAGATGCACCAAAGCAGGATCCGACTCTTGGTCTTCGTTGGTGACTTGGGTCGGGCTACCATAGCTATCACGACTAGCGTAGTAGAGGAAAGGACGGATGTTAACCCTCGGCGATTGGTGCCGGAGTTGAACTATAGCCTCTCGGGCTGCAAGCTGGATGGCTTGGGGCTCGTCGGAGGTCGCCCTCCCGGTGAACCGGTAGGGGCGTTCTGATGTGGTGCCCCTTCCGTAGATGTGCACCCGTGGCCCACAAGTGATGGATGGCATCACTTGTGTGTTCCTGGTACACAACATATTCCGGGGGTTTGTCTATGCCAAACGCACGACGAGTGAGATTGGCGAGAATGGCTACGAAATCTCCAGGCTTGGATGCAGTGGTCTCGTTGCAGATGATGGGACCAGGCATCTAGGTGGTTTGGATATCAGGCTGCGAGTGAAGGTTGTGACGTGCTGAGTTGGGGCAAGGCTTCCTTTATAAGCCAGCGGAGTCTTCCATCGCACGCTTGTGGATGGAACAACTCAGGTGTCGGCCACAGGCACACTGAAGCGGAGCATCCTACAATCATCGGCATGTACATTACGACTACTCCCCAAGCCCCAAGAGGACATACGATGAGACCTCGACCATATGCTATTGGACACAAGGTGAACTCGCACCTCGCCGAACCGTCACTTTCCACATGTGAGACATGGCTACTACCTCAAACATATGTGCTATGCATGACCAGGAACCAAGACGAAGACCAAGGAACAACTAGGAGCGTTGGACAAGACGACGACGACACCAAGCGCGAGGACTAAGAGGAAGGGTTGATTGCAAGTCACATTCACTGGACAACCGGTACATACCAGATGTCTGACGCGTGGAGGTTCAGCCAACGTGGACAACTATAGCCGAGGCACCCTACAACGCTCGGACGACCGCCAGACGCCGGACGACCAACAACTTCCGGATATCCCGTGCCACATGTCCAGAGAAGAAATGTCGGAAGTCCGACGCCCTGTGGACGTCTGGACCCCCACGAGCGACAGGACATCCGGTAACCACCGGACGTCTGACCCTGCCTGCGCGCAGCCACTCGGGTTTCCACCCATGTGTCTCTCTCTCACTTACCCGTTCGTGGCCCTAGACTATATATACTCCTTCACCTCCACCATTTTAGGGTTAGTATTGGTTTAGCTCATATGAGAGATAGAGCTTTGCTCATCCACTTGATACCTACTCCATTGGAGGCCAAGCACTCCATCTAGGAGAAGATCCACTAGTGGATTCAAGACCTCCTTCCAGGAGATGAACTAGTGACCTTTATATCCACCTTTGTTGGATTTGAGTCATGTATCTCTCTTTGTGTTCATGGATCTAGCATAAGACAAGGCTAGAAAACAAGATGATGTAGGGTGGAAACCCTAGGGCCAATCTTTCACGATTGGAGTGGATCCTATGAAGAACACGAGGGGAAACATGAGAGAAAACACTCAAACCAACAAGATTCAATTACACATGTGCTAGATCCTCGAAACACAAAGAGATACACGATCCATGATCAACAAAGGACGATACAAGTAGCAAGTTCTTCTCCGTGAGGAGGCCTTGAGGGGGGTCTTCCCATGAGGGGTCTTGAATCCACTTGGGGGATCTTCTCCGAAGAGGTCGTGAACTCCAATGGAGAAGGGTATCAAGTGGATGAGCAAAGCTCTATCTCTCAAATGAGCTAATCCTTTGCTAACCCTAGAACGATGGAGGAGGAGGAGTATATATAGTCTAAGTGGACGAAGGGGTACATGGGTGATGCGGAGCATCCTATGGTCATCCCCATGGACCTACCTATGTCTCTGATACGTCTCCAACATATCAACTTTTCCAAACACTTTTGCCCTTGTTTTGGACTCTAACTTGCATGATTTGAATGGAACTAACCCGGACTGACGCTGTTTTCAGCAGAATTTCCATGGTGTTATTTTTGTGCAAACATAAAAGTTCTCGGAATGACCTGAAAATCCATGGAGACACGTTTTGGAATTAATGAAAAATATTGGCGAAAGAATCAGCATCACGGGGCCCACACCCTGTCCACGAGGGTGCAGGGCGCCCCCCTGGGGCGCGCCCCCTGCCTCGTGGGCCCCCTGGGACTCCACCGACCTCAACACCAACTCTATATATTCACTTTCGGTGAGAAAAAAATCAAAGAGAAGGATTCATCGCGTTTTACGTTACGGAGCCACCGCCAAGCCCTAATCTTCCTCGGGAGGGCTGATCTGGAGTCCATTCGGGTCTCCGGAGAGGGGAATCCGTCGCCATCCTCATCATCAACCATCCTCCATCACAAATTTCATGATGCTCACCACCGTGCGTGAGTAATCCCATTGTAGGCTTGCTAGACGGTGATGGGTTGGATGAGATTTACCATGTAATCGAGTTAGTTTTGTTAGGGTTTGATCCCTAGTATCCATTATGTTCTAAGATTGATGTTGCTATGACTTTGCTATGCTTAATGCTTGTCACTAGGGCCCGAGTGCCATGATTTCAGATCTGAACCTATTATGTTTTCATGAATATATGTGAGTTCCTGATCCTATCTTGCAAGTCAATAGTCACCTACTATGTGTTATGATCCGGCAACCCCGAAGTGACAATAATTGGGACCACTCCCGGTGATGACCGTAGTTTGAGGAGTTCATGTATTCACTAAGTGTTAATGCTTTGGTCCGGCACTCTATTAAAAGTAGGCCTTAATATCCCTTAGTTTCCAATAGGACCCCGCTGCCACGGGAGGGTAGGACAAAAGATGTCATGCAAGTTCTTTTCCATAAGCACGTATGACTATATTCGGAATACATGCCTACATTACATTGATGAACTGGAGCTAGTTCTGTGTCACCCTATGTTATTACTGTTGCATGAGGAATCGCATCTGACATAACTATCCATCATTGATCCATTGCCTACGAGCTTTTCACATATTGATCTTGCTTAGTTACTTTTCCGTTGCCACTGTTACGATTGCTACAAAAACTGCTACTGTTACTTTTGCCACCGTTACCGTTACTTCCATACTACTTTGCTACTAAATACTTTGCTGCAGATATTAAGTCTTTCAGGTGTGGTTGAATTGACAACTCAACTGCTAATACTTGAGAATATTCTTTGGCTCCCCTTGTGTCGAATCAATAAATTTGGGCTGAATACTCTACCCTCGAAAACTGTTGCGATCCCCTATGGTTGTGGGTTATCAAGACTATTTTCTGGCGCTGTTGCCGGGGAGCATAGCTCTATTCTTTGAGTCACTTGGGATTTATATCTGTTGATCACTATGAGGAACTTGAAAGATGAAAGAACCAAGATTTTTCCCTCAACTACGAGGGGAGGTAAGGAACTGCCATCTAGCTCTGCACTTGATTCACCTTCTGTTATGAGTAAATTTGTGACACCTACACCTGTTATTGATTCTGATATGTCACATGTTATTGATGATGCCACTTCTGCTATGCATGATGCTTATGATGAAACTACTCCTATGCTTGATAATACTGTGCCATTAGGTGAATTTCTTGATGAACAACTTGCTAGGGTTAGAGAGAATGAAATTATTGAAACAGATAATATTGATGAAAGTGATGATGAAGATTCTCCCCCTAGATATGAATTGCCTAATGTGCGTGAGGGTTATGTTATGGATGAAGAAACTGCTAGAGACCTTTTTGCTTGCAAAGATAGGTATGATCTTAAGAAACTGTTAGCTAAGCTGAAAGAAAAGTCTCTGAATGCTAGAATGAAATATGACCCTGCTTTTTCTACTTCACCTATCTGTATTTCTGATAAGGATTATGATTTCTCTGTCGATCCTGAGTTAATTACTTTGGTTGAATCTGATCCTTTTTATGGCTATGAATCTGAAACTGTTGTGGCACATCTTACTAAATTGAATGATATAGCCACCCTATTCACTCATGAGGAAAAAATTTGGTACTACTATATCCTCAAGTTATTTCCGTTCTCATTAAAGGGTGATGCTAAAACATGGTTTAATTCTCTTGCTCCTAGTTGTGTGCATAGTCCCCAGGATATGATTTATTACTTCTCTGCTAAATATTGCACCGCTCATAAGAAACAAGCTGCCTTAAGGGAAATATGTAATTTTGTGCAAATTGAAGAAGAGAGTCTCCCACAATCTTGGGGGAAGCTTCTCCGATTACTTAATGCTTTGCCTGATCATCCTCTCAAGAAAAATGAAATACTTGATATCTTTTATAATGGACTAACCGATGCTTCCAGAGACCACCTGGATAGTTGTGCTGGTTGTGTTTTTAGGGAAAGAATTGTTGAGCAAGCTGAATTGCTATTGAATAATATATTGAGTAATGATAATGATTGGACACTTCCTGAACCAACTCCTAAGCCAACTCCGAAGAAAAGGGGTATTCTATTTCTCAGTCCTGAAGATATGCAAGAAGCAAAGAAATCTATGAAAGAAAAGGGTATTAAAGCTGAAGATGTTAAGAATTTACCACCTATTGAAGAAATACATGGTCTTAATAACCTGACACAGGTAGTAAAGGTAAATTCTCTCTATAGATTTGATGAAGGTGATATTCCTCGTAATAAGTCTGCTAGTCAATGCTTGGATGAGTTTGATAATTTTATTGTTAAACAAGAAAACTTCAATGCTTATGTTGGTAGACAATTGAAACGTAATGCTTATATGATTGAACACTTGAGTGATTATATGTCTAGAGTTAAAGGTGACCTTAAACTTATTAGTAAACACGCTTCTATGGTTTCCACTCAGGTAGAACAAGTGCTTAAAGAACAAGATGATTTGCTCAATGAATTAAATAATATGAAAAATGATAATGTTGTTAGAGTTATGACTAGAGGGGGTAAAATGACTCACAAACCTTTGTATCCCGAGGGCCACCCTAAGAGAGTTGAGCAAGATTCTCAGAGAACTAATGTAGATGCACCTAGTCCTTCTAAGCAGAAGAAAAAGAAAAATGATAGGACTTTGCATGCTTCTAGTGAACCTGTTGTTGACACACCTGAGAATCCCAATGATATTTCTATTTCTGATGCTGAAACACAATCTGGTAATGAACATGAACCTAGTGATAATGTTAATGATGATGTTCATGTTGATGCTCAACATAGCAATAACAATGATGTAGAGATTGAACGTGCTGTTGATCTTGCTAACCCACAATCAAAGAATCAACGTTATGATAAGGGAGACTTCGTTGCTAGGAAGCACGGTAAAGAAAGAGAACCATGGGTTTAGAAACCCATGCCTTTTCCTCCTAAACCATCCAAGAAAAAGGATGATGAGGATTTTGAGCGCTTTGCTAAAATGATTAGACCTATCTTTTTGCGTATGCGTTTGACTGATATGCTTAAAATGAATCCTTATGCTAAGTATATGAAAGATATCGTTACAAATAAAAGAAAGATACCGGAAGCAGAAATTTCCACCATGCTTGCCAATTATACTTTTAAAGGTGGAATACCTAAGAAACTAGGAGACACAGGAGTACCAACTATACCGTGCTCCATTAAAAGAAACTATGTTAAAACTGCTTTATGTGATCTTGGAGCCGGTGTTAGTGTTATGCCTCTCTCTTTATATCATAGACTTGATTTGAATAAGTTGACACCTACTAAAATATCTTTGCAAATGGCCGATAAATCAACTGCTATACCTGTCGGCATTTGTGAGGATGTGCCTGTTGTGGTTGCAAACGTTACTATTTTAACGGACTTTGTTATTCTTGATATCCCCGAGGATGATAGTATGTCGATTATCCTTGGTAGACCCTTTTTGAATACTGCAGGGGCTGTTATTGATTGCAACAAAGGCAATGTCACTTTTCATGTTAATAGTAATGAGCATACGGTACACTTTCCGAGGAAACAACCTCAAGTCCACAGTATCAATTCTATTGGAAAAATTTCAATGATTACTATTGGAGGTTTTGAATTCCCTCTTCCTACTGTCAAGAAGAAATATGATATTCTTATTGTTGGGGACATGCATATCCCCGTTGAGGTAACCTAGTGTTATTCGAAAATTCTCCGGTTTCGTGTTATTCGGAAAGAGTTTGTTAACAAGACTTGATCAACCTTGTTAGTGGATTCCTTTTGATGAGCACGAGATGGATGAAGTTAGAAAGCACAACTCTCTGTACCCTCCTTTTACTTTCTGTTATTTTAATTTAATAAAGCAAAAATAGTATTTTCTGTCTGTTTTCTGAATTATCCTTGCAATAAAAATGCCCCAAAAATAATAGTTCTCCAAACGTCTTGAAAATGAAATATGTTTTTTGTCGAATATTTAAGAATGTCTAGCACTGAGAACACACCAGGGCCCCCCTCGAGCGCGTCCCCCTGCCTCGTGGGCCCCACGTGGACCCCCTCCACTTATTCCAGCACCCACTCACTTCGTCTTCCTCCAGAAAAATCCTCCGTAGCTCAAACCCGTGTTCTAGCTCATCTTGCTGCCATTTTCGATTTCTTTGCTCAAAGCTCCATTCACAAAACTGTTTTGGGGGATTGTTCTTCGGTATGTGACTCCTCCAATGATCCAATTAGTTTTTGTTCTAGTGCTTTATTTATTGCAAATTTTTGCTGCTTAGGTGACCCTGTTCTTGAGCTTGCATGTCAAACTTATATGGTCCAAAGTAGTTTTAATGCATGATATAGCCTCTAGGCACTTGTGGGAGTAGTTGCTATCAATCTTGTTGAGTTTGGTTCACTTTTATTTTGAGTCACTAAAAATTTCAGAAATTTTTCAGAGAAAGAAAAATGCATAGGAAAATGTACCAAGGTGGTTGATGAGGACATCAATACCATTGTTACACCCACATCCCCTGCTGCTATACATACTGGACCAATTACTAGAGCTCGCGCACGCCAATTAAATTACCAGGTACTTTCTTTTCTTGGTAATGATTCTAATGTTCATGAGAATATGATACTGCCTAAATTGGATACATTTGTTTTGCTTACAAATGAAGGGCCTAGCTTTGAGAAGGATGAACATTGGAGCAAGAACAGGCATGGAGATGATGGCATGCGCATGGGGAACAAGAATGGAGTTACAAGTGATGATTTCAGGACGTTGAAGCCACCATAATGCGTGCATGAAGCCTTGGACGAAATATACAAGATGCTACTTCATAACTTTCGTCTAGAGGCTATTCTAGGTGCTGCGTCACCTTATTATTGGGCCAGGCCCATGTAATTTCGAAATACTTGAGTATAGGTTGTTTTTAGAGTCCGTATGTGTGGGGAAACAAGAGATAGGGTTGGTTTCGGACCCCTTCCCCAAGGGCCACGGAATTCCCCCCTCTTCCTCCATATATACAGCCCTTAGGGCGTCGTTTAGACTTTGGGTTTTGTTTAGATTAAAAGTTCGCCATAGCTGCAACTTCGCGTACTTCATTTGTGTTCAACGACCAGACAAAGGCGTCACAGAACCCCACCTTGATCAATAAAGCTTTCATCTTATATTCGCAATATCCAGATTGCAATCTCAGTTTCTTGCTTGTTCTTCGTTTGCTCGCAGGAAACAGACCCTCGTGGTCAGGTTGATCGTGCTCCGGCGTGGTCAATAACCTCTCGAAGTTGGTTTAGCGATTGCTAAGGCGCGACGTCATTGCACGTTCGTAGTCGAATCGTCAAAGTCGACTTCCACCAAAGCGATATCCATCATCTCATCGAAAGATGGGACACCTTTGCCTCTATCAAGTGGTATCAGATTTCCAGGTTGCTCGGTGAGATTTTACAGTTTTTCGTAGTTTAGATCGAGTTTGTTCTTCATACCTATAGTCCACGAAAAAGCCAAAAAAATAATTTAGGGTTAGTTCATCCTATCCGAACCAATCTGAGCCTTTGCATAATCTTTTCTGTGTTTGCTTTGTTGAATTTGCGGTTGCATCGTCGTGTCAAGTTGCTGGTCTTAGCGTCTAGTCCTTTAGAGTTTCGAGTTCTGTTCACAGGTTGTCACGTCGCCGCTGCCATATATCACCACCGCATCATCATCATCGCTGCTGCCATATACCACCACCGCACCAACTTCATCGCCGCTGCCATATACCACCACCACATATTCACCACCAATCCGAGTCCATATACGCCACCACATATCCGCCGCCATCACGCCAATCTGAGTACACCTGCAACATATATCCGCCACCAGTCCGAGTTCCACCAGATTCATCTCCGCCACCAGTCCGAGTTCCACCAGATTCATCTCCGCCACCAGTCCTAGTCCAAGTCCAGTATTTTGTTACTCTGTTTTGGATTTCCAGATCACGCCATACTCCGAGTCATGACAGAGAAGGACTCCCAAACTTTTGTGTTACCCGCAGTAGAAAAATAGTTCCAGTTTCAAAAAAAGAACTAAGTCTGGAAAATTCTGGCTAGGTAGTTTTTAGACCATTTGTAGACTTTTTCGAAAAAAAAATTGTTGCAGAGCAAAAAAAAAGTGGAAAAAATAATTCAGAGTGTGCTCCTCCCTTGTTTACGTGCAGCGCCGTGATTTTGTTAGTGTTCTAGGCTCGCGTCTCTAGCACGGTCTAGCCTAGGACCAGCACAGTACCGTCGTTGAGCGTTTATTCAACTTTGCATATCTGAATTGATTATTGCTGACCCTTTTTTGCTACCATATTATAAGCCTTCCCAGCTCCACATACATCTACGTCGTGCGTTTGACTCTCCCTGGTAATCGCTCTATCCAAGCTTTGAGAGTTTTGACTACAACGGTTGCCGATCACCACCTGCTGCTGGGTAAGAACTGGTAAGAATTTGAGATTCGCTTGAAGGATTTGTGACACACCACCATCACCACCACTTCCTAGTAGTCTGTAGGATCATATTCTTTTGTGTTTCTATTGCTGCTAACCATGGCAGGATCACAAGCCGATGAGACTGATTGGGAGAACATGACGAACAAGGGGTTGCATGATAAATTTCAGCAAATGATGAGTGGCCAGGTGGGAGATGTGCTAAACAGATTTGAAGAGGCTATGGAGAAGATAGATGCCGTGGAGAAGTCGTTTGAGACAAAGCTGGATAACAGGTTTAATGAATTGCTCAAGCGTCTTCCCCAACCACCACCGGCTGCACCTGTCGCACCTCTACAACAACAACAACCACATCTCCAACGCCGCCTTCCAAATCAAGTGGGACGAGCACAGCGCGTTCCAATTGAGACTGGTCAAAATTCGGGTGCCGCTGCACCTACTGTTGATGCTTCTTTGGCTCCTGCTACTGCGGCGGCTGAGGAGGATGACGATTATGCGGGCGATTATGAGGATGAGGTTGATCAAAATCAGAACTACGTGCAGCCACCAGCACCACCTCCAGCAGGTCGACCTCAGGTATATATTCGCAACGGTAGGCCTGCACCACCACCTCAGGTACGAGATCATGACCATGTTCCTAAACTGAAATTGAATATTTCACCGTTTGAGGGTAGATACATTCCTGATGTATATCTTACTTGGGAGTTAGAAACTGAACAACGTTTTACATGTTTACAATATCCCGAGGAGAGACGGGTTGCTGCTGCTGTTTGTGCTTTCACTAGTTTTGCATGTGTATGGTGGTCTGAACATGTAGATTATATCCTATTCCAGCTACTTGGGCTGCTTTGAAAACTGCTATGCGTACTCGTTGGGTTCCACCATATTATCAACGTGAATTGCTTCAAAAACTGCAGCGTTTACGACAAGGGAAAAATTCTGTTGAAGAATATTATCAGGAATTACAAACTGGCATGATTAGATGTGGTATTGTTGAGGAGAATGAAGCTATGCTTGCACGTTTTATGGGTGGTTTAAATAGAGAGAGTCAGACCATTCTAGAGTATAAGGAGTATACTAATATCACTCGTTTATTCCATCTTGCTTGTAAAGCTGAACGTGAAGTGTAGGATTGACAAGCATTGGCGCGAACTAACTTTTCTGCAGGTCGACCTTCATCATGGACACCGCGTGCATCTTCTACTTCCATTGCACCAGCACCTCCATCAGGTTCCACCTCCAGCCGTGATACAGGAAAGCAGGCACAACCACCACTATCTGCCAAGAGCGCACCTGCCGGGCCTGCACAGAGCTCTTCTTCTTCCATGGCATCAACAGGGCACACAAGTGATATTATTTGTCGTCGTTGTAAGGGAAGAGGACATTATGCGCGAGAATGCAAATCTCAGCGTGTAATGATTGCTACTGAGGATGGTGGGTATGAGTCCGCTAGTGACTATGATGAGGAGACTTTGGCTCTTATTACACGTGAAGAACATGGTGGAGATGATTATGAAAATTAGACGTAATACATGGCTCCTGAAGACGCTGACAGGTATGAATGTTTAGTTGCTCAACGTGTTTTGAGTGTGCTGGTCACACAAGCAGAGCAAAATCAGAGGCATAATTTGTTCCATACAAAGGGAGTTGTGAAGGAACGTTCTGTTCGCGTCATCATAGATGGAGGGAGCTGTAACAACTTGGCTAGCATGGAGATGGTGGAGAAACTATCTCTCACCACAAGACCACATCCACATCCTTACTACATCCAATGGTTCAACAACAGCGGCAAGGTTAAGGTAACACGTACTATTCGTGTGCATTTTAGTATCTCTACATATGCTGATTATGTTGATTGTGATGTGGTACCCATGCAAGCATGTTCCTTATTACTTGGTAGACCATGGCAATTTGATAAAAACTCTGTACACCATGGTAGAAACAATCAGTATACTCTTGTTCATAAGGATAAAAATATTACTTTGCTTCCTATGACTCCTGATTCCATTTTGAAAGATGACATTAATAGAGCTAATAAAGCAAAACAGGAGAAAAGTAAGAGTGAAAATCAGATTGTGGCAAAAGAATTTGAGCAACAAATGAAACCTAATAATAAATCATCTAGTGTTGTTTCTGAAATTAAATTGAAAAGTGCATGTTTACTTGCCACAAAATCTGATATTGATGAGCTAGATTTCAACAAATCTGTTTGCTATGCTTTTGTGTGCAAAGAGGCATTATTTTCATTTGAGGACGTGCCTTCCTCTTTGCCCCCTGCTGTCACTAACATTTTGCAAGAGTTCGCTGACGTCTTTCCACAAGACGTGCCACCGGGATTACCACCTATTCGAGGGATTGAGCATCAAATTGACTTAATTCCCGGTGCATCGCTACCCAACCGTGCACCATACCGTACCAATCCAGAGGAGACGAAGGAGATTATGCGTCAAGTACAGGAGCTGCTCGACAAAGGTTATATACGCGAATCTCTTAGTCCTTGTGCTGTTCCTATTATACTTGTGCCTAAAAAGGATGGTACATCGCGTATGTGTGTTGATTGTAGAGGCATTAATAACATTACTATTCGTTATCGTCATCCTATTCCTAGGCTAGATGATATGCTTCATGAATTGAGTGGCTCTTCAATTTTTTCCAAAGTTGATTTGCGTAGTGGATACCGTCAAATTCGTATGAAACTGGGAGATGAATGGAAAACAGCATTTAAAACTAAGTTTGGTTTATATGAGTGGTTAGTCATGCCTTTTGGGTTAACTAATGCACCTAGTACTTTCATGAGACTAATGAACGAAGTTTTACGTGCTTTTATTGGACGATTTGTGGTAGTCTATTTTGATGATATACTGATTTATAGCAAATCTTTGGAAGAACATTTGGAACATTTACGTGCTGTTTTTATTGCTCTACGTGATGCACGTTTGTTTGGTAACCTTGGGAAGTGCACCTTTTGCACCGACCGAGTATCTTTTCTTGGCTATGTTGTTACTCCACAGGGAATTGAAGTTGATAAAGCCAAGATTGAAGCTATTGAGAGTTGGCTGCAGCCCAAAACGGTCACACAAGTGAGGAGTTTCCTTGGCCTCGCTGGTTTCTATAGGCGTTTTGTGAGAGATTTCAGCACCATTGCTGCACCTCTCAATGAGCTTACAAAGAAGGATGTGCCTTTTGTTTGGGGTACCGCACAGGAAGAAGCCTTCACGGTATTGAAAGATAAGTTGACACATGCTCCTTTACTCCAACTTCCTGATTTTAATAAGACTTTTGAGCTTGAATGTGATGCTAGTGGAATTGGATTAGGAGGTGTGTTATTACAAGATGGTAAACCTATTGCATACTTTTCTGAAAAAATTGAGTGGGCCTAGTCTGAATTATTCTACTTATGATAAAGAACTATATGCTCTTGTTCGGACTTTAGAAACATGGCAACATTATTTATGGCCCAAAGAATTTGTTATACATTCTGATCATGAATCTTTGAAACATATTAAAAGTCAAGCTAAACTGAATCGTAGACATGCTAAATGGGTTGAATTCATTGAAACCTTCCCTTATGTCGTTAAACACAAGAAGGGTAAAGAAAATGTTATTGCTGATGCATTGTCTCGTCGCTATACTATGCTGTCACAACTTGACTTCAAAATATTTGGTTTGGAGACCATCAAAGATCAATATGTGCATGATGCTGATTTTAAATATGTTTTGCAGAATTGTAAAGAAGGAAGAACCTGGAACAAGTTTGTCGTTAATGATGGATTTGTGTTCTGTGCTAACAAGCTATGCATTCCAGCTAGCTCTCTTCGTCTTTTGTTGTTGCAGGAGGCGCATGGAGGAGGATTAATGGGACACTTTGGCATGAAGAAGACGGAGGACGTACTTGCTACACATTTCTTTTGGCCAAAGATGAGACGGGATGTTGAGCGTTTTGTTGCTCGCTGCACTACATGTCAAAAAGCTAAGTCACGACTCAATCCTCATGGTTTATATATGCCTTTGCCTGTACCTAGTGTTCCTTGGGAGGATATATCTATGGACTTTGTTTTAGGTTTACCTCGAACAAAGAAGGGGAGGGATAGCATATTTGTTGTCGTGGATAGATTCTCAAAAATGGCACACTTTATACCATGTCATAAAAGCGATGATGCTGTTAATGTTGCTGATTTGTTCTTCCGTGAAATTATTCGTTTGCATGGTGTGCCAAATACTATTGTTTCAGATCGTGATACTAAATTTCATAGCCACTTTTGGAGATGTTTATGGGCTAAGTTGGGGACTAAACTGCTTTTTAGTACTACTTGTCACCCCCAAACTGATGGACAAACTGAAGTAGTCAATAGAACATTGTCTACTATGCTTAGGGCTGTTTTGAAGAATAATAAGAAAATGTGGGAAGAATGCTTGCCTCATATTGAGTTTGCTTATAATCGTTCATTGCATTCTACTACTAAGATGTGCCCTTTTGAAATTGTGTATGGTTTCCTACCTCGTGCACCTATTGATTTGTTGCCTCTTCCATCTTCGGAGAAGGTTAATTTTGATGCTAAACAACATGCTGAATTGATCTTAAAAATGCATGAGTTAACTAAGGAAAACATTGAGCGTATGAATGCTAAATATAAACTTGCTGGAGATAAGGGTAGAAAACATGTTGTGTTTGCACCTGGAGATCTTGTTTGGTTACATTTGCGTAAGGATAGATTTCCTGATTTGCGCAAATCAAAGCTAATGCCACGTGCTGATGGTCCTTTTAAGGTGTTAGAGAAAATAAATGATAATGCATATAAACTTGAGCTGCCTGCAGATTTTGGGGTTAGTCCCACTTTTAAAAATGCAGATTTGAAGCCTTATTTGGGTGAGGGAGATGAGCTTCCGTCGAGGACAACTTCATTTCAAGAAGGGGAGGATGATGAGGACATCAATACCATTGTTACACCCACAGCCCCTGCTGCTATACATACTGGACCAATTACTAGAGCTCGCGCACGCCAATTAAATTACCAGGTACTTTCGTTTCTTGGTAATGATTCTAATGTTCATGAGAATATGATGCTGCCTAAATTGGATACATTTGTTTTGCTTACAAATGAAGGGCCTAGCTTTGAGAAGGATGAACATTGGAGCAAGAACAGGCATGGAGATGATGGCATGCGCATGGGGAACAAGAACGGAGATACAAGTGATGATTTCAGGACGTTGAAGCCACCATAATGCGTGCATGAAGCCTTGGACGAAATATACAAGATGCTACTTCATAACTTTCGTCCAGAGGCTATTCTAGGTGTTGCGTCACCTTATTATTGGGCCAGGCCCATGTAATTTTGAAATACTTGAGTATAGGCTGTTTTTAGAGTCTGTATGTGTGGGGAAACAAGAGATAGGGTTGGTTTCGGACCCCTTCCCCAAGGGCCACGAAATTCCCCCCTCTTCCTCCATATATACAGCCCTTAGGGCGTCGTTTAGACTTTGGGTTTTGTTTAGATTAAAAGTTCGCCATAGCTGCAACTTCGCGTACTTCGTTTGTGTTCAACGACCAGACAAAGGCGTCACAGAACCCCACCTTGATCAATAAAGCTATCATCTTATATTCGCAATATCCAGATTGCAATCTCAGTTTCTTGCTTGTTCTTCGTTTGCTCGCAGGAAACAGACCCTCGTGGTCAGGTTGATCGTGCTCCGGCGTGGTCAATAACCTCTCGAAGTTGGTTTAGCGATTGCTAAGGCGCGATGTCATCGCACGTTCGTAGTCGGATCGTCAAAGTCGACTTCCACCAAAGCGATATCCATCATCTCATCAAAAGACGGGACACCTTTGAAGGAAATATGCCCTAGAGGCACTAATAAAGTATTATTTATTTCCTTATATCATGATAAATGTTTATTATTCATGCTAGAATTGTATTAACCGGAAACATAATACATGTGTGAATACATAGACAAACAGTGTGTCACTAGTATGCCTCTACTTGACTAGCTCGTTAATCAAAGATGGTTATGTTTCCTAGCCATAGACATGAGTTGTCATTTGATTAACGGGATCACCTCATTAGGAGAATGACGTGATTGACTTGACCCATTCCGTTAGCTTAGCACCCGATCGTTTAGTATGTTGCTATTGCTTTCTTCATGACTTATACATGTTCCTATGACTATGAGATTATGCAACTCCCGTTTACCGGAGGAACACTTTGTGTGCTACCAAACGTCACAACGTAAATGGGTGATTATAAAGGTGCTCTACAGGTGTCTCCAAAGGTACTTGTTGGGTTGGCGTATTTTGAGATTAGGATTTGTCACTCTGATTGTCGGAGAGGTATCTTTGGGCCCACTCGATAATGCACATCACTATAAGCCTTGCAAGCATTGTGACTAATGAGTTAGTTGTGGGATGATGTATTACGGAACGAGTAAAGAGACTTGCCGGTAACGAGATTGAACTAGGTATCGAGATACCGACGATCGATCCCGGGCAAGTAACATACCGATGACAAAGGGAACAACGTATGTTGTTATGCGGTTTGACCGATAAAGATCTTTGTAGAATATGTGGGAACCAATATGAGCATCCAGGTTCCGCTATTGGTTATTGACCGGAGAGGTGTCTCGGTCATGTCTACATAGTTCTCGAACCCATAGGGTCCGCACGCTTAACGTTACGATGACAGTTATATTATGAGTTTATATGTTTTGATGTACCGAAGGTTGTTCGGACTCCCGGATGTGATCACGGACATGACGAAGAGTCTCGAAATGGTCGAGACATAAAGATTGATATATTGGACGACTATATTCGGACACCGGAAGTGTTCTGGAGAAGTTTCGGATAAAACCGGAGTGCCGGAGGGGTTACCGGAACCCCCGGGGAAGTATTGGGCCTTAGTGGGCCTTGAGGGGAGAGAGAGGGCAGCAGCCAGGAGGTGGCGCGCCCCCTCCCATGAGGAGTCCTAATTGGACTAGGGGGGGCGCAGCCCCTCTTTCCCTCTCCCTCTCCCTCTCTTTCCTTCCCCCCTCTCTTCCTAGTTGGACTAGGAAAGGGGAGTCCTACTCCTACTAGGAGGAGGACTCCCCCCCTCTCCTTGGCGCGCCCAAGGCAGCCGGCCTCCCCCTTGCTCCTTTATATACGGGGGCACCTCTACACACAAGTTGATATACGATATTTTAGCCGTGTGCGGTGCCCCCCTCCACCATATTACACCTCGATAATACCGTTGCGGAGCTTAGGCGAAGCCCTGCGTCGGTGGAACATCATCATCGTCACCACGCCGTCGTGCTGACGAAACTCTCCCTCAACACTCGGCTGGATCGGAGTTCGAGGGACGTAATCGAGCTGAACGTGTGCTGAACTCGGAGGTGCCGTACGTTCGGTACTTGATCGGTCGGATCGTGAAGACGTACGACTACATCAACCGCGTTGTGATAAACGCTTCCGCTTTCGGTCTACGAGGGTACGTGGACAACACTCTCCCCTCTCGTTGCTATGCATCACCATGATCTTGCTTGTGCGTAGGAATTTTTTTGAAATTACTACGTTCCCCAACAGTGGCATCCGAGCCTGGTTTTATGCGTTGATGCTATGCACGAGTAGAACACAAGTGAGTTGTGGGCGATATAAGTCATACTACTTACCAGCATGTGATACTTTGGTTCAGCGGTATTGTGAGATGAAGCGGCCCAGACCGACATTACGCGTATGCTTACGCGAGACAGGTTTCACCGTCGGGAGCACTCGTTGCTTAAAGGTGACTGGTGGGTGTCTGTCTCTCTCACTTTAGTTGAACCGAGTGTGGCTACGCCCGGTCCTTGCGAAGGTTTAAACAACACCAACTTGATAAACTATCGTTGTGGTTTTGATGCGTAGGTAAGAACGGTTCTTGCTAAGCCCGTAGCAGCCACGTAAAACTTGCAACAACAAAGTAGAGGACGTCTAACTTGTTTTTGCAGGGCATGTTGTGATGTGATATGGTCAAGACATGATGCTATATTTTATTGTATGAGATGATCATGTTTTGTAACCGAGTTATCGGCAACTGGCAGGAGCCATATGGTTGTCGCTTTATTGTATGCAATGCAATCACCATGTAATTGTTTTACTTTATCACTAAGCGGTAGCGATAGTCGTAAAAGCAATAAGTTGGCGAGACGACAACGATACTACGATGGAGATCAAGGTGTCGCGCCGGTGACGATGGTGATCATGACGGTGCTTCGGAGATGGAGATCACGAGCACGGTGCTTCGGAGATGGAGATCACAAGCACAAGATGATGATGGCCATATCATATCACTTATATTGATTGCATGTGATGTTAATCTTTTATGCATCTTATCTTGCTTTGATTGACGGTAGCATTATAAGATGATCTCTTAGTAAAATTTCAAGATAAAAGTGTTCTCCCTGAGTATGCACCGTTGCGAAAGTTCTTCGTGCTGAGACACCACGTGATGATCGGGTGTGATAGGCTCTACGTTCAAATACAACGGGTGCAAAACAGTTGCACACGCGGAATACTCAGGTTAAACTTGACGAGCCTAGCATATGTAGATATGGCCTCGGAACACGGAGACCGAAAGGTCGAGCGTGAATCATATAGTAGATATGATCAACATAGTGATGTTCACCATTGAAACTACTCCATCTCACGTGATGATCGGACATGGTTTAGTTGATTTGGATCACGTAATCACTTAGATGATTAGAGGGATGTCTATCTAAGTGGGAGTTCTTAAGTAATATGATTAATTGAACTTAAATTTATCATGAACTTAGTACCTGATAGTATCTTGCTTGTCTATGTTAATTGTAGATAAATGGCCCGTGCTATTGTTCCGTTGAATTTTAATGCGTTCCTTGAGAAAGCTAAGTTGAAAGATGATGGTAGCAATTACACGGACTGGGTCCGTAACTTGAGGATTATCCTCATTGCTGCACAGAAGAATTACGTCCTAGAAGCACCGCTAGGTGCCAAGCCTCCTGCAAGAGCAATGCCAGAAGTTATGAACGTCTGGCAGAGCAAAGCTGATGACTACTCAATAGTTCAGTGTGCCATGCTTTACGGCTTAGAACCGGGTCTTCAACGATGTTTTGAACGTCATGGAGCATATGAGATGTTCCAGGAGTAGAAGTTAATATTTCAAGAAAATGCCCAGATTGAGAGATATGAAGTCTCCAATAAGTTCTACAGCTGCAAGATGGAAGAGAATAGTTCTGTCAGTGAGCATATACTCAAAATGTCTGGGTATAATAATCACTTGATTCAACTGGGAGTTAATCTTCCGGATGATAGCGTCATTGACAGAATTCTTCAATCACTGCCACCAAGCTGCAAGAGCTTCGTGATGAACTATAACATGCAGGGGATGGATAAGACAATTCCCGAGCTCTTCGCAATGCTAAAGGCAGCGGAGGTAGAAATCAAAAAGGAGCATCAAGTGTTGATGGTCAGTAAAACCACTAGTTTCAAGAAAAAGGGCAAAGGGAAGAAGAAAGGGAACTTCAAGAAGAACAGCAAGCAAGTTGCTGTTCAGGAGAAGAAATCCAAGTCTAGACCTAAGCCTGAAACTGAGTGCTTCTACTGTAAGCAGACTGGTCACTGGAAGCGGAACTGCCCCAAGTATTTGGCGGAAAAGAAGGATGGCAAGGTTAACAAAGGTATATGTGATATACATGTTATTGATGTGTACCTTACTAATACTCGCAGTAGCACCTGGGTATTTGATACTGGTTCTGTTGCTAATATTTGCAACTCGAAATAGGGGCTACGGATTAAGCGAAGATTGGCTAAGGACGAGGTGACGATGCGCGTGGGAAATGGTTCCAAAGTCGATGTGATCGCCGTCGGCACGCTACCTCTACATCTACCTTCGGGATTAGTTTTAGACCTAAATAATTGTTATTTGGTGCCAGCGTTGAGCATGAACATTATATCTGGATCTTGTTTAATGCGAGACGGTTATTCATTTGAATTAGAGAATAATGGTTGTTCTATTTATATGAATAATATCTTTTATGGTCATGCACCCTTGAAGAGTGGTCTATTTTTAATGAATCTCGATAGTAGTGATACACATATTCATAATGTCGAAGCCAAAAGATGCAGAGTTGATAATGACAGTGCAACTTATTTGTGGCACTGCCGTTTGGGTCATATCGGTGTAAAGCGCATGAAGAAACTCCATACTGATGGACTTTTGGAATCACTTGATTATGAATCACTTGGTACTTGCGAACCGTGCCTCATGGGCAAGATGACCAAAACACCGTTCTCCGGAACTATGGAGAGAGCAACAGATTTGTTGGAAATAATACATACAGATGTATGTGGTCCGATGAATATTGAGGCTCGTGGCGGATATCGTTATTTTCTCACCTTCACAGATGATTTGAGCAAATATGGGTATATCTTCTTAATGAAACATAAGTCTGAAACATTTGAAAAGTTCAAAGAATTTCAGAGTGAAGTTGAAAATCATCGTAACAAGAAAATAAAATTCCTACGATCTGATCGTGGAGGAGAATATTTGAGTTACGAGTTTGGCCTACATTTGAAACAATGCGGAATAGTTTCGCAACTCACGCCACCCGGAACACCACAACGTAATGGTGTGTCCGAACGTCGTAATCGTACTTTATTAGATATGGTGCGATCTATGATGTCTCTTACTGATTTACCGCTATCGTTTTGGGGTTATGCTTTAGAGACGGCTGCATTCACTCTAAATAGGACACCATCGAAATCCGTTGAGACGACGCCTTATGAACTATGGTTTGGCAAGAAACCAAAGTTGTCGTATCTTAAAGTTTGGGGTTGCGATGCTTATGTGAAGAAACTTCAACCTGATAAGCTCGAACCTAAATCGGAGAAATGTGTCTTCATAGGATACCCAAAGGAGACTGTTGGGTACACCTTCTATCACAGATCCGAAGGCAAGATATTCATTGCTAAGAATGGATCCTTTCTAGAGAAGGAGTTTCTCTCGAAAGAAGTGAGTGGGAGGAAAGTAGAACTTGATGAGGTAACTGTACCTGCTCCCTTATTGGAAAGTAGATCATCATAGAAATCAGTTTCTGCGACACCTACACGAATTAGTGAGGAAGTTAATGATAATGATCATGAAACTTCAGATCAAGTTATTACTAAACCTCGTAGGTTAACTAGATCAAGATCCGCACCAGAGTGGTACGGTAATCCTGTTCTGGAGGTTATGTTACTAGACCATGACGAACCTACGAACTATGAAGAAGCGATGGTGATCCCAGATTTCGCAAAATGGCTTGAAGCCATGAAATCCGAGATGGGATCCATGTATGAGAACAAAGTATGGACTTTGGTTGACTTGCCCGATGGTCAGCAAGCCATTGAAAATAAATGGATCTTCAAGAAGAAGACTGACGCTGATGGTAATGTTACTTTCTATAAAGCTCGACTTGTTGCGAAAGGTTTTCGATAAGTTCAAGGGATTGACTACGATGAGACCTTCTCACCCGTAGCGATGCTTAAGTCTGTCCGAATCATGTTAGCAATTGCCACATTTTATGATTATGAAATTTGGCAAATGGATGTCAAAACTGCATTCCTGAATGGATTTCTGGAAGAAGAGTTGTATATGATGCAACCGGAAGGTTTTGTCGATCCAAAGGGAGCTAACAAAGTGTGCAAGCTCCAGCGATCCATTTATGGACTGGTGCAAGCCTCTCGGAGTTGGAATAAACGCTTTGATAGTGTGATCAAAGCATTTGGTTTTATACAGACTTTTGGAGAAGCCTGTATTTACAAGAAAGTGAGTGGGAGCTGAGTAGCATTTCTGATATTATATGTGGATGACATATTGCTGATTGGAAATGATATAGAATTTCTGGATAGCATAAAGGGATACTTGAATAAGAGTTTTTCAATGAAAGACCTCGGTGAAGCTGCATATATATTCGGCATTAAGATCTATAGAGATAGATCAAGACGCTTAATAGGACTTTCACAAAGCACATACCTTGACAAAGTTTTGAAGAAGTTCAAAATGGATCAAGCAAAGAAAGGGTTCTTGCCTGTACTACAAGGTGTGAAATTGAGTAAGACTCAATGCCCGACCACTGCAGAAGATAGAGAGAAGATGAAAGATGTTCCCTATGCTTCAGCCATAGGCTCTATCATGTATGCAATGCTGTGTACCAGACCTGATGTGTGCCTTGCTATAAGTTTAGCAGGGAGGTACCAAAGTAATCCAGGAGTGGATCACTGGACAGCGGTCAAGAACATCCTGAAATACCTGAAAAGGACTAAGGATATGTTTCTCGTTTATGGAGGTGACAAAGAGCTCATCGTAAGTGGTTACGTTGATGAAAGCTTTGACACTGATCCGGACGATTCTAAATCGCAAACCGGATACGTATTTACATTGAACGGTGGAGCTGTCAGTTGGTGCATTCTAAGCAAAGTGTCATGGCGGGATCTACGTGTGAAGCGGAGTACATGGCTGCTTCGGAAGCAGCAAATGAAGGAGTCTGGATGAAGGAGTTCATATCCGATCTAGGTGTCATACCTAGTGCATCGGGACCAATGAAAATCTTTTGTGACAATACTGGTGCAATTGCCTTAGCAAAGGAATCTAGATTTCACAAGAGAACCAAGCACATCAAAAGACGCTTCAATTCCATCCGGGATTTAGTCCAGGTGGGAGACATAGAAATTTGCAAGATACATACGGATCTGAATGTTGCAGACCCGTTGACTAAGCCTCTTCCACGAGCAAAACATGATCAGCACCAAGACTCCATGGGTGTAAGAATCATTACTGTGTAATCTAGATTATTGACTCTTGTGCAAGTGGGAGACTGAAGGAAATATGCCCTAGAGGCAATAATAAAGTATTATTTATTTCCTTATATCATGATAAATGTTTATTATTCATGCTAGAATTGTATTAACCGGAAACATAATACATGTGTGAATACATAGACAAACAGTGTGTCACTAGTATGCCTCTACTTGACTAGCTCGTTAATAAAAGATGGGTATGTTTCCTAGCCATAGACATGAGTTGTCATTTGATTAACGGGATCACCTCATTAGGAGAATGACGTGATTGACTTGACCCATTCCGTTAGCTTAGCACCCGATCGTTTAGTATGTTGCTATTGCTTTCTTCATGACTTATACATGTTCCTATGACTATGAGATTATGCAACTCCCGTTTACCGGAGGAACACTTTGTGTGCTACCAAACGTCACAACGTAAATGGGTGATTATAAAGGTGCTCTACAGGTGTCTCCAAAGGTACTTGTTGGGTTGGCGTATTTCGAGATTAGGATTTGTCACTCCGATTGTCGGAGAGGTATCTCTGGGCCCACTCGATAATGCACATCACTATAAGCCTTGCAAGCATTGTGACTAATGAGTTAGTTGCGGGATGATGTATTACGAAACGAGTAAAGAGACTTGCCGGTAACGAGATTGAACTAGGTATCGAGGTACCGACGATCGAATCTCGGGCAAGTAACATACCGATGACAAAGGGAACAACGTATGTTGTTATGCGGTTTGACCGATAAAGATCTTCGTAGAATATGTGGGAACCAATATGAGCATCCAGGTTCCGCTATTGGTTATTGACCGAAGAGGTGTCTCGGTCATGTCTACATAGTTCTCGAACCCGTAGGGTCCGCACGCTTAACGTTACGATGACAGTTATATTATGAGTTTATATGTTTTGATGTATCGAAGGTTGTTCGGAGTCCCGGATGTGATCACGGACATGACGAGGAGTCTCGAAATGGTCGAGACATAAAGATTGATATATTGGACGACTATATTCGGACACCGGAAGTGTTCCAGAGAAGTTTCGGATAAAACCGGAGTGCCGGAGGGGTTACCGGAACCCCCCGGGGAAGTATTGGGCCTTAGTGGGCCTTGAGGGGAGAGAGAGGGCAGCAGCCAGGAGGTGGCGCGCCCCCTCCCATGAGGAGTCCTATTTGGACTAGGGGAGGGGGCGCAACCCCTCTTTCCCTCTCCCTCTCCCTCTCTTTCCTCCCCCCCTCTCTTCCTAGTTGGACTAGGAAAGGGGAGTCCTACTCCTACTAGGAGGAGGACTCCCCCCTCTCCTTGGCGCGCCCAAGGCAGCCGGTCTCCCCCTTGCTCCTTTATATACGGGGGCAGGGGGGCACCTCTACACACAAGTTGATATACGATATTTTAGCCGTGTGCGGTGCCCCCTCCACCATATTACACCTCGATAATACCGTTGCGGAGCTTAGGCGAAGCCCTGCGTTGGTGGAACATCATCATCGTCACCACGCCGTCGTGCTGACGAAACTCTCCCTCAACACTCGGCTGGATCGGAGTTCGAGGGACGTCATCGAGCTGAACGTGTGCTGAACTCGGAGGTGCCGTGCGTTCGGTACTTGATCGGTCGGATCGTGAAGACGTACGACTACATCAACCGCGTTGTGATAAACGCTTCCGCTTTCGGTCTACGAGGGTACGTGGACAACACTCTCCCCTCTCGTTGCTATGCATCACCATGATCTTGCGTGTGCGTAGGAATTTTTTTGAAATTACTACGTTCCCCAACAACCTTTGCCTCTATCAGTGGTTCCTCTAGGAAGCAAGTACCAAGGCTCGCGATACGTGAGCCGAACGATGAACCACCGAGGGAAGCTCAAGTGCGGCCTTGTGAATGGCCGTCAGAAGAGTTTATGGCCCAGGCAGACATCAAGGATGAATTTGACGCGTATGTGTGTAATGCTGATCTTGAGGACTTCGTGTCAGATAAGTGCCTACAGCACCGCTACCTAACTGATTCCTTTGTGAGGAGGTTTAAATTTACATCCTCGCGCAATTCTCACAATGTTTTATTTGATCTTTATGATAAATCATATACCATGGACCTAGAAGATTTTAATACTGCTTGTAAACTCCCGCAGTGGGGCAATGTTAGTGAACCTCGCAAATATGAATATAAAGACTTTCTTGCTAGTATCACTATGGGGGAATCTAGAGAAATCACACAAGCTACCATAGGGAGCATTCATTTCCCTTCCATACATTATTTTGCTCTCTTTATAGGTAGATGCATTAACGGTAAAGATGAGGCTTGTCACATGTGCGTTCAGATCTTAGTGTCCTCAAGAGTGCGGTATTAGGTGATAAACAATATAACTTGGGGGCCATTGTTGCACGAAGGTTGTATCTTAACGGCATAAGTGGAGATTTTTTTGGTGGAATTTATGCAACTCGTGTAGCTAATTATCTTGATGTACCCATACATGAAAATTATATGGAGTTGCCTCCTGCTTATCTAGATTATAGTGCTATGGTTCGCCATCATTTTCTTGAGAGGAATGAACAGTTCCTTCAGTATCGACTAATCTTTGACAGACAGCGCACTGTCCATGTTGCCCTCCCTGCTCCTACTTTCTTTAACTTTCAGGCAAAAAGGAGATATGTTATAACCAGGGAGGAGGCGAACGAGTATGAGAGGAGGACGGAAGCAGCTCGCCTCTGAGCTGCAGCTCTTTAGGTAGTAGCTGCGGCATCTCAGTACAACCCCAGCTACGACTTTGGATATCCGCCAGGCCAGCAGTGGCCATAGACCAACTTAGGCCAAAAGCCTAAGCTTGGGGGAATACTTATTTCTTACCGACATTACATTCATGTTCACACACTCATTCTAGTTGTCGGTGCTCATACTTTTTCATTGTACTATCCATGCTAGTTTATTTTCTTTTCTAAACCTTCTTCTTGTGTGTTTGAAAAACCTTAAGAAAAACCAAAAAAAAATTTAGTTGTAGCTTTTAGCTAGTTTACTTTCCATGCCTGTAGTAGTAGTAATTAAAAGAAAACCCAAAAAGATTTCTCGTTCTTCTTTTGCTTGTTGGGAGCTTTCCCGTGTAAATAGTTTTATTTCTTTTCTTTTCTTTGGGGGTCGAGAGGAGAAGACCATGATGAAAATGTTGAGTGGCTCTCATATGCATTATTGTTGATTTAACAAGAGCCCATATTACCTTGTCTTCTCCCTTGTATTACATGCTTGCAGATTCTAGCTTAGTCCAATGCACGTGCACTATTATTATTATCCACACCGTTCGGTCGTGCCAGTGAAAGGCAATAATGAAGATATATGATGGACTGATTGAGATGAGAGAAGCTGGTATGAACTCGACCTATCTTGTTTTTGTAAATATGATTAGTTCATCGTTCCTGATTCAACCTATTATGAATGAAACATGTTTGCAATGACAATTAGAGATTATAGTTGCTCATGCCATGCTTAATTTGCTAGGAGTTTATAATGGTTTACCTTGCGTGCCAACATGCTATTAAAATGGTTGTGATGTGGTATGATAGGGTGGTATCCTCCTTTGAACGATTCGAGTGGCTTGACTTGGCACATGTTCACGCATGTGGTTGAATCAAAATCAACATAGCCTCCACGATATTTATGTTCATGGTGATTTATATCCTACTCATGCTTGCACTCATTGTTGATTAATCTTAATGCATGTTCATGACTGTTGTCGCTCTCTAGTTGGTCGCTTCCCAGTCTCTTTCAAGCCTTCACTTGTACTAAGCGGGAATACTTCTTGTGCATCCACTTCCATAAACCCCAAAGTTATTCCATATGAGTCCACCATACCTTCCTATATGTGTTATTTACCTGCCGTTCCAAATAAATTTTTATGTGCCAACCTCTAAACCTTCAAATGAAATTTTGTTTTGTATGCTCGAATAGCTCATGTATCAACTAGGGCTGTCTATATCTTCCATGCTAGGTGGGTTATTCTCACGATGAGTGGACTCCGCTCATCACTCACGAGAAAATGGCCGGTAACCGGGATGCCCAGTCCCATGCTCAAATCAAATAAAAATAATTGCAAACAAAACTCCCCCAGGACTGTTGTTAGTTGGAGGCACCCGTTGTTTCGGACAAGCCATGGATTGATGTTTGTTGGTGGTGGGGGAGTATAAACTTTACCATTCTGTTTGGGAACCGCCTATAATGTGTGTAGCATGGAAGATATCGAGATCTCTTGGTTGTTATGTTGATAATGAAAGTATGCCACTCAAAATATTATTTATCTCTGTTTCAAAACTCGAGCTCCGGCACCTCAGCAAATCCCTGCTTCCCTCTGCGAAGGGCCTATCTATTTACTTTTATGTTGAGTCATCATCCTCTTATTAAAAAGCACTAGTTGGAGAGCACCGCTGTCATTCGCATGCATTGCTATTAATTTACATTGAGTATGACTTTGACTGGATCTCTTTTACCATGAATTACAATGTCTAGTCAGTCCTTGTTCTTCAGGGGTGCTCTGCATTTATGTTTTGCGGTCTCAGAAAGGGCTAGCGAGATACCATCTTGTTATATCATGTTATGATTGTTTTGAGAAAGTGTTGTCATCCGAGATTTCTTATTATTGCTCGCTAGTTGATTATGCCATTGATATGAGTAAACATGAGACCTAAATGTTATTGTGAATATGGTTAGTTCATAATCTTTGCTGAAAACTTGAATGCTGGCTTTACATATTTGCAACAACAAGATCAAACAGAGTTTGTAAAAGTTTTTCTTTACCACTTTTAGTTTGTCAACTGAATTGCTTGAGGACAAGCAAAGGTTTAAGCTTGGGGAAGTTGATACGTCTCCAATGTATCTACTTTTCCAAACACTTTTGCCCTTGTTTTGGACTCTAACTTGCATGATTTGAATGGAACTAACCCGAACTGACGCTGTTTTCAGCAGAATTGCCATGGTGTTATTTTTGTGCAGAAATAAAAGTTCTCGGAATGACCTGAAAATCCACGGAGACATGTTTTGGAATTAATGAAAAATATTGGCGAAAGAATCAACATCAGGGGGCCCACACCCTGTCCAAGGGTGCAGG
Organism: Aegilops tauschii subsp. strangulata; assembly: GCF_002575655.3. Taxonomy (NCBI): domain Eukaryota; kingdom Viridiplantae; phylum Streptophyta; class Magnoliopsida; order Poales; family Poaceae; genus Aegilops; species Aegilops tauschii. The sequence goes on along the minus strand of NC_053037.3, from coordinate 247,178,449 downwards.
GCACGCTCCCCTGCCTCGTGGGCCCCCTAGGACTCCACTGACCTCAACCCCAACTCTATATATTCATTTTTGGGGAGAAAAATAATCAAAGAGAAGGATTCATCGCGTTTTACGTTACGGAGCCACCGCCAAGCCCTAATCTTCCTCGGGAGGGCTGATCTGGAGTCCGTTCGGGGCTCTGGAGAGGGGAATCTGTCACCATCGTCATCATCAACCATCCTCCATCACCAATTTCATGATGCTCACTGCCGTGCGTGAGTAATCCCATCGTAAGCTTGCTGGACGGTGATGGGTTGGATGAGATTTACCATGTAATCGAGTTAGTTTTGTTAGGGTTTGATCCCTAGTATCCATTATGTTCTAAGATTGATGTTGCTATGACTTTGCTATGCTTAATGCTTGTCACTAGGGCCCGAGTGCCATGATTTCAGATCTGAACCTATTATGTTTTCATGAATATATGTGAGTTCTTGATCCTATCTTGCAAGTCAATAGTCACCTACTATGTGTTATGATCCGGCAACCCCGAAGTGACAATAATCGGGACCACTCCCGGTGATGACCGTAATTTGAGGAGTTCATGTATTCACTAAGTCTTAATGCTTTGGTCCGGTACTATATTAAAAGGAGGCCTTAATATCCCTTAGTTTCCAATAGGACCCCACTTCCATGAGAGGGTAGGACAAAAGATGTCATGCAAGTTCTTTTCCATAAGCACGTATGACTATATTCGGAATACATGCCTACATTACATTGATGAACTGGAGCTAGTTTTGTGTCACCCTATGTTATTACTGTTGCATGAGGAATCGCATCCGACATAATTATCCATCATTGATCCATTGCCTATGAGTTTTTCACATATTGATCTTTGCTTAGTTACTTTTCCGTTGCCACTGTTATGATTGCTACAAAAAGTGCTACTGTTACTTTTGCCACCGTTACTGTTACTTCCATACCACTTTGCTACTAAATACTTTGCTGCAGATATTAAGTCTTTCAGGTGTGGTTGAATTGACAACTCAACTGCTAATACTTGAGAGTATTCTTTGGCTCCCCTTGTGATGAGGACATCAATACCATTGTTACTCCCACAGCCCCTGCTACTATACATACTGGACCAATTACTAGATTTCACGCACGCCAATTAAATTACCAGGTACTTTCGTTTTTGGTAATGATTCTAATGTTCATGAGAATATGATGCTGCCTAAATTGGATACATTTGTTTTGCTTACAAATGAAGGGCCTAGCTTGGAGAAGGATGAACATTGGAGCAAGAACAAGCATGGAGTTGATGGCATGCGCAAGGGAAACAAGAATGGAGTTTCCAGTGATGATTTCAGAACTTTGAAGCCACCATAATGAGTGCATGAAGCCTTGGACGAAATATACAAGATGCCACTTCATAAAATTCGTCCAGAGGCTATTCTAGATGCCGCGTCACCTTATTGTTGGGCCAGGCCCATGTAATTTCGAAATACTTGAATATAGGCTGTTTTTAGAGTCCGTATGTGTGGGGAAACAAGAGTTAGGGTTGGTTTAGGACCCCTCCTCCAAGGGCCACGAAATTCTCCCCTCTTCCTCCATATATACAACCCTTAGGGCATCGTTTAGACTTTGGGTTTTGTTTAGATTAAAAGTTCGCCATAGCTGCAACTTCGCGTACTTCGTTTGTGTTCAATGACCAGACCAAGACGTCATAGAACCCCACCTTGATCAATAAAGCTTTCATCTTATATTCTCAATATCCAGATTGCAATCTTAGTTTCTTGCTTGTTCTTCGTTTGCTTGCAGGAAATAGACCTTCATGGTCAGGTTGATCGTGCTCCGGCATGGTCAATAACCTCTCGGAGTTGGTTTAGCGATTGCTAAGGCGCGACGTCCTCGCACGTTCGTAGTCGGATCTTCAAAGTCGACTTCCACCAAAGCGATATCCATCATCTCATCGAAAGACGGGACACCTTTGCCTCTATCAAGTGGTATCAGATTTCCAGGTTGCTCGATGAGATTTTTCAGTTTTTCGTAGTTTAGATCGAGTCTGTTCTTCATACCTGCAGTCCACAAAAAAGCCACAACAAAAATTAGGGTTAGTTCATCATACTTACAGTCCACGAAAGTACCTGGTAATTTAATTGGCGTGCGCGAGCTCTATTAATTGGTCCAGTATGTATAATACCAGGGGCTGTGGGAGTAACAATGGTATTGATGTCCTCATCACCTTGTGTCGAATCAATAAATTTGGGTTGAATACTCTACCCTCGAAAACTGTTGCGATCCCCTATACTTGTGGGTTATCAGTCTCCCACGACACCACTTGAACAAATGACAAGAGCTCGAGCAAAGGCTATCGAAGATAAGGTGAACTCGCTCCTCTCCGAACTACCACTTCCTACATGTGAGACATGGCTACTACCTCAAGCGGAGACACTATGTGTGATCAGGTACCTAGAGGAAAGCCACGGAATAGCTACACCCAATGGACAAGACGACATGGACACCAAGTACAAGGACCAAGAGAGGAAGCTCCCTGAAGTTGACAGCCACTGGACGACGTGTCCCCGTCGGACGTCCGACGCCTAGAGCGTCCATCGGTCAGCCCAAGTTCCTGCCAGCGAAGACTCCAGCGCCCAGACGACCGACAAGTACTGGACAGCCGATGCCCTCCAACCACCGGAGACCGACGCCCTCTGGAAATTCGACACCTGCGGGTCCGAGCCAAAACGCCAGAAGTCCGAGACCCACTAGACGACTGACGCCCCGGATGTCCGACGCCGGCTAGAAATCCGACGCCGACCATCCCAAGCCAAACCGTCGGACTTCTGACAAGTACCGGATGTCCAGACCCTCGCGAGCCACCAGACGACCGGTAACTGTCGGACGTCCGACACCTGTGAGTGCACCGCGTGTTGGGCCGAAGCCCATGTACCCCTTTGTCCACTTAGACTATATATATTCCTCCTCTCCCCTCTTTCTAGGGTTAGCATTGGTTTAGCTCATACTTGAGATAGAGCTTTGCTCATCCATCCGGATCTACTCCACCGAGAGAGACCGCGGCCTCTACGGAGAAGATCCATCTTGGATTCAAGACCCCTAATGGGAAGACCTTCAAGATCTACTCACGGAGAAGAACTTGCTACTTGTATCGTCCTTTGTTGATCGTGGATTGTGTATCTCTTTGTGTTTCGAGGATCTAGCACATGTGTAATCGAATCTTGTTGGTTTGAGTGATTTCTCTCGTTTTACCCTCGTGTTTCCCCTCGTGTTCTTCGTAGGATCCTCTCCAATCGTGAAAGATCGGCCCTAGGGTTTCTGTCGTGGATTTGTCACGGCAGATGTCCTTAGTGTGAGGACTTAGTCATGAGGCCAACGCATCTATGTGGTAGCTTGAGAGGGGTTGAGCGGGACGAGAGACACGAGGTTTTACCCAGGTTCGGCCCCTCACGATGGAGGTAAAAGCCTACATCCTGCTTCATTGATATTGATCATGGTGATGCGATTACAAGGGTGCTCTATCTCCAGAGCTATTGACTTGTCTGTTTAAACCTAACTTGTGAAAACTTGTCCCTCTTGGGGTGCCCCGCCCCTCCTTATATAAGTTGAAGGGGCGGCTTACATGATTAGTCCTAGTAGGATTAGGATTACTCTATTACAAGTGGAGTCCTAGTCTTGCTTCCTTTGTAGGAGAATATTCCTTATGCCTTTCATCTTAAGCCGGCCTACCATAACGTAAGACGGTCTTCCCACTACTAGGAAAAGGCCTACTAGTGGCGCACCAGTTTTGCCTACTAATGGCACACTACTGGTGCGCCACTAGTACCACGCCACTAGTATTAAATACTAATGGCGCACCACTTGTGCGCCATTAGTATCTGGTATACTAATGGCGCATCAAGCCGTGCGCCATTAGTATATCCCACCGTGCGCCATTAGTATGCCTCCCAGGGGGCCATATTTACCCATGTGCTTTGCCATACTAATGGCGCACTGCGGGGTGATGCGCCATTAGTATCCTTTGGCATACTAATGGCGCACGTTGGGGTGATGCGCCATTAGTATGTATATTAGGGATTTTTTTCTTTTCTGATATTTGCACAGATTACAAAATATATTATTGGACAGAATATAGACAGCACCACACAGCAACAGCAGATTCATCGAATACAATAGAAGATTAGTCTCCGAATACAATCCATCATATTAGTCTCCGAATTCAAAAGACCGAACAAAGATAGAACATTACAAGTCTCGAGACCGTGAGTAGCGAGTTTGTCTTCACATTACAAGTCGATATCGATCATCTAAACTACCATCACATAGAAGAGAGCTGCGGTCATCACGATGAGCATCAGCGTGATGAAACTGGTCTTCATCCGGTTCCTCCAACGCTCCCTCTTCTCTCCCGCTAGATAGCGCGCGTATCTAGATTCCGCCTCCGCCCTAGTTGTGTACCCTTTGTAACTGTTACCGCTGAAATGGTGAACCTGTCTCCGACACTCCTCCCAGTCGTCGTAGACTCCGGGAACCTTACCCTTGTACACGACATACGACGGCATCTCTATGCACTAGCCAAACAACAGACAATACATAAGCAATATATAAGTATGCAACAAAAGGATCGGAAGAGAAAAGCAAGACATTAATAGCACGATTCATGGTCCTACTAATAAATAGCATCGATTACAACTAAGTTGAACGACTGTCCAAACCAAAGAGACATACAAGTTCATTAAAGTTTAATTACAACATGAGCTAATCAATGTTTCAGAACTACACATAGCATCACTACTTTCGACTCGACTCATGGGACCGGAGCGTGGATGAAGCCACCGTCTGTCGTGATGGTCATGAAGTCGCGGGCGTTGTCAGCCTGCATTTGTAGTGTTGTGTCTATCTCACTGTTGGATGGTTGATATTTGAGGTAGAACTGCCCCGAGGTACGAAGGACATCTTGATGGATGATTTCTGCAAACTCCGACTGGATGCGAAAGAATTCTTGTCGGATGTCCGCGTCCTGGATTGCCGCCAAGCTTGCGGCCCAATCTTTGAGATTATTTGGTAGCAGAAGGTGATTATGGTCCCGTACGATTGCCCGCATGTGATGGAGGGCGTAGTAGGCATCCTTCTGACCGCCAGGCGGCTGCTTGACGCATGGGAACATCGTATTGTGGGTGAACACATGCCTGCCGTACCTACGACCTGGCCTCTTAAAGGTGCCTCCAGATGCGGCATAGCCGGGGAGAGCATCATCAAGAACTTTCTTGATATTTGTGTAGTCTATCTTGGAGTCACGGTCCGGGTCGAAATACGTGTCCATGGAATATTTCGGGCTTAAGAGGATGAGTGTGCAATGTGTGTCACTGCACAGAACACGGGATGTTAGAAAAAAAAGAACGATCGAAATCTAAGAAATCATATGTTACGGGGCGGTTAGGGGATGACTTACTCGGGAAAGTAAGGCACGAGGAAGTTATCCTTATCTGGGTTTGCCAGAATGACGCCTTTGAGGTGTGAACTCGCGACTTGCCGGTCCCCAGCGCTGCCCAAGATCTTGGCACGCATGTAGAAGGGGTCGACTATCACAATGTCCGGGGTCTTGTCTCTAATGATCCGCATCTCCATACTCAGCTAAAATAGCCGAACGAAGGTGTAGTGCAGCGGATGAAGGTTAAACATAGCAAAGATGTCATCAAACGGCAGGACGATCGTACCCCCGACGGCGCTATCCACAAAGCCCTTGCCCTCTGGCACCTTGGCCACGAAAACCGGGTATGCCACATCATTCTCTCTAAGACGCCGCTTCTCCAAAGAAAGAACACTGTCATGCAGACTCCGCATAGCACCGGTTGCAGCATTTAGCATATTTGTCGGTAGCATCGCCCTACCCGCCACATGCACCCTCCTCGAGATATCCTTAGGTGAAGATGGCCCGTCCTGAGCACGGATCGTACTCGGTGCCGGCTGGCTCGCACTGGCGCCCTTGTTAGTCTTTCGTTTCCGTCCCTTCGTCCTGATCTGCTGTAATGGGATCGAGTTCTGCTCACAGACCGCCTTCTTGAGCGTGTTGGGGCTGATAATATTTTGCACCTCAGCTATCTGAGGCTCGGTGAAGGCGGCAGCTGGAGGCGTCTCCTGAGAACTGAATGCCAGACGATGCCTGTTGCAATTGGGTTTCTCCGCCGTACCAGCTAGATCGCGGTCGTCTTTTTCAGGGTTGGGTTCTTGAGAAGGAGGCCCGCAGAACTCGTCACCGTACCCATGTTCGGCAAAGTACTTATCGACGTTGGAAAATGTACCATCGTCGTTGTCGTCGTCGTCCGGATCCTGTGCCATATGCATGTCCGGATCCTGTGCCATAGGGATGTCCGGCATGTTCGGTAGCGTTGCGGCGTTCTTGCCATGGCTTGGCGCTGGCACGACTGGCGGTCTTGTCTGTGGGGTGGTGTCCCCCGCCCCCAAACGAATCTGGCTCTTCGGCCAAAGTAGGGGCCAGCTTACGCAGGCGCTGAGGGTCATCACATCATCTTCGTCGGCCCCAGCGGGTCGAATCGGAGGTAACAACTCGTCGCAGCCTGGCAGCACCCGAACCAGTTCAACCCTATACAAGGTGGGTGGCATCGGATTACCGTGGAACACGCGATTGCCCGGTTGAGCGATTCTGCCCTTGGCGACATCGACCAACTCGCCGCCCACGAAGTGCAGGAGAGTGCAAGGAACGTCGGCGGCGCCCTGCGAAAACATGTAGGGCGTCAGGGATGCCCAGTCAAAGGCAAGGAGATGAAGTCATCGGCCGAGAGGCTTAGTTACCGTGATGCCGTCGAGCTCGGCTAATGTCGAGGCACCGCCAACGGCGGGCGTGCAACTGACGGAGGGGCCGCTTGCTGGCGAGGTGCCGGCCGGCATACACCCGGGTGCATTAAGCTCGAATGCCCGTGCCGGCGCCGGAGACACGAATACCGCCTCCGCCGGAGACACCAATGGCGCCGCCTGCGCGTTGTGCGAGTTGCTGGCCGTGAAGCTGGGAACCGGGGGAGGCCCCTGTTGGCCGCCCGCAATCCACGTCGTCAGCCCCTGAATCAAGGTAGGCACAATGGCGGTGAGCGTCGTTCCCAGTTGTTGTTGCACTTGCTCTTGGACAATCTCCGGAATCCGCGCCACTTGTGCCTTGAGTTCTTGAACCTCGCGCGACTGGCTTTCCGAGCTGGTCTTTTTCTCCTTTTGCCCACCAGCGGTATAGTATGACGACCATTTTGTGGACAAGCCTTTGCCGGCCACACGACCAGCTGACGACGGCTTACTGAGCTTATCCTTGTTTTTCATTACGTTCAACGCCCTATTTAAAGGGGTGTCAAAAGGGGAGCTCTGAGACGACCCCGCGCTACTGCTTTCAGCCTCCTGCGGAAGGAATGTGAACCATTTAGAAATTTGGCTTCATTAATTAGAATGCAACCATATGGAGCTAATTACGCGGGGGTGTATTCCTTACCAGAACAAGCTCAAGCGCTCTGGTCTTCGGATCCGTGGTAAGCTCCTTTGTTACCGGGTCCTCCTTGTACCGGGCCCTGACAAAGTTCCTGGTCTGCTTGTCACGGAGTTTCTCGAAGCGGGGCGGTAGGCCTTGCTCAGCACGCTCCGCGTCCTCCTTGTCCCATATAGGCTCTGCCACTCTGTAACCGCCGGGACCGAGTTGGTGGACCCCTAAGTTCAACTGCCGCATTTCTTTCCCCACTGACTTGATTCGGAGGTTGCGCTGCTCTCGCACTTGATCTTGAACTCCTTGTAGTCATCTTCGCTCATCAAAGGATATTTCGCCTTGATCTTCTCATAACTATCACCTTTTTCAATCATTGCCTTCACCGTGCTTCTCCATGTAGATAGGGCCGTGCTCATCCTTGTGAGGGCGACACTGTTCACTTTATTCCCTGAGAGGCGTGTGTTTGCAAACTCAGCGGGGAATTTGTATCGTTCGTGCAGCTTCGTGAAGAGGAGGCTGCGCAAATTCCGTCGGTCCTTATGCCTTAGGTTCTCGGTGTTGATCGAGACGGTGCTCCGGAGAATGCACCCGAGCTAAACCGAGTACCCCTTGACTACTTGTTTGGGCGTCGTTGGATGCCCGTCGGAGTTCACTTCACTAAATTCCTCCTTGACGGTGCCGAACACGCTCGGGCGCCGGTCCTTCCGTTGCCTCTTCGGTTGGCTGCCATCTGTGCGTGCGCCGCCATCATCAGTGGTGGCATCCTCGGCGGCACCATCAGTGGTGTCATCCCCGACGCCACTAGGGGTTGTGTAGTCAGGATCGGTGTCTTCCGCGGCGTCGTCCTCATAGCGGTGAGGTTCTTCCTCCAGCTCCTGGGACAACTCCCAGAATTGCTTGCTGCCCGAACCGCCGGCCTCATCGTTGTGGGCCATGTTTCGCTCTAAGTAGGAAAAAAGTTTGGTCAAAAAGTTGGTTATTGTCAAGGAACAAGATCATGGTCTCATCATTTAGGATTTGTCGACACCGAGGCATCCTAAAAGCTAAGCTTTTATCATTTAGGGTTTGTCGACGCCGAGGCACCCTAAAAGCCTAAGCGTACATCATTTAGGTTCTCATCGACACCGAGGCACCCTAAAAGCTAAGCTGGGAAGGAGAATTCTAAGTTGGGCCTAATCACTTGGCTCTATTGCCACCTATGGTTTAATGCAGCAAGAATAAAGGGGCAGTTGATCCTACTTAATTAAGTACTAAGACCCCGGCCCATGCATTAGTCACAAGTACCCCATATGTCCTATTTTTAGCAAAGTCATGCTAAATTCATGGAAAATTTCAGCATGACCTTTGCTGAAAATAGGACATATGGAGTACCCGAATTTGCCGGAACGGAAGTTAATCGACATTCCAGCAAACTCAAGGGCCTCTCGGGGTACAGCAGCAGCATCACAAGTTGACAAAATTCCCAAGTAGTACAGTAGCAGCATCACAAGTAGTACCAATGAACATATAGTCCAGCACATTCTGAATTTTGATAAATGACAGCAAGTTAACTCATGCTGACAGCAACAAACTTATAACAACATAAATGAAATTGCAGTTCATACACAACACGTGGCCACATGGCTGCTCCCTCCCTCCCTCTCTCTTAGTTTGCTGGAGAGTAGCTTGATGACATTGCTAATCCATATTTACCCACTGGACTGGAGTAGTACTAGATGATCCATTAATAAATTAATTAAGATAAATAGTTAGGTTAATCAGTGAAAAGCCAGTAAAAAAATGGCGCCACCAGTCAGTGTGCACTCCAAACATCAACTCTGACCGCTGGTGAGGTGATAACAACACATATATTCCCTTCCAAAAAGAAAAAAGAAAGAAATGTATGCGTGGACACATTGCTCATCATCAGTCTAGAATAGGTAGCACATGCATTTGCTACTGTTTATAATTAGCCCCCTCCCTCCCTAACTAACTAGAGTAATTACAGACTTGCTGTCAGCATCACAAGTAGTACCAATGGAAGTGGAGCATTACTACTCTACAGAAAGATAACGCAATGTAACAAAAGTGTAACTCTATCTATCTACAATGAGTGGAAATGGCCAAGCCTAAACAACTTACTACTCGATTGATTAAGCATGTGGATTTGTCAATGATTAACATGATATAAGTGTAACTCTAAAATGAAAGACCATATAGATAAAACAATGCAACAGAAATGAAAGATCATGTGGATTTTCTCAGAACTTTAAGCGCAAATGTCAAGAGCACAGAGTACACATTCTCAAAGAGAAGTTCAGTTCTGCAATCGACAAACCAGACACTTTAATTTTTATCAAGGAAGGGTTTACCCCTCCGATTTCCATTAAGAGAAACCAACAGCAAACTAAAAGAACCAGTTATCTTACAAAGATAAAACCAAAAGCTACTTACTACAGGAGCTTATGTCTGGACCTGATGACAACACTGCTTATGGACCCTTATAACGCTAAAAAAAGTCAAGAGATTTTACAGAACAGAACTTAGTTACCAGCTTATCGACCTCGTTACAGATAATCCTTTTGTAGGTACCGTCCTTGATGCTTTTCTTTGGAGGTGACTGTGTTTTGTTATACGCAACAAAACTTGAATTAGAATATTTCCAAATCATAAACAGACAATAAAATTCAAATTTGGAGAAATTTGAGCAAATAGATGAATTGTGTAGGTATGCATGGATTTAAGATTATTTGTTCAAAGCCAATTTGTCAATGATTAATATGATATCTCAATTTCCACCAAATAATACATTTGTTATACACCACATTTTCTTTTCCTTTGGAAAAGAAAAAAGCACACTGGAGATTTGCCCCCCAAGAAAAGTAATGGTATCAAAATGGGGTTGCTAAACTAATCTGATGTCAGAAATCCTCAATGGAACACGTATTCCCACAACACTGTCCTGCTTGTGTTTAGTTGGGATATTGTACTGCACAAAAAAGATTGTTCCTTCAATGTGCTTGACAATGCATGTACTACTATGAGGTCCTTACTGATTATTAAATTGAAGCACTGCATCCATCAAGACTATCTCTAAAATGCATTGATGCCCCAAAATAAATACCAGTGAAAATTGAACCCAACACTGTCCTGCTTATGTTTGGTTGTAAGATTATAATAAATACAAAGATTAGTTCATCGATGTGCTTGACAATACATGTCTTGTGAGAGGCCCTTTCAAATATTAAAATAAAGTACTGCCTCATGAATAAAACTAACTCTAAAATGCCTTAATACCCCAAAAAATGTACAACTGCGGGGTGGTGCTGCTGGAGATGCTGTCGCGGCGGCGGGCGCTGGACAAGAAGGAGGAAGGAGGAAGGAGGAGAGGGACCTGGGCGGGCGCGGCCGGTCGCCGGAGGGGTCGGGGTCGGGGTTGGGGTCGGGGTCGGCAGCGGCGGCGGCGTCGAAGGGATGGCTCGAGGGCGTCCGAGCTCGTCCGGGTCCTCCTAGTCGAAGAGGAAGACGGCGGCGGTCCTCCTGGGCGCCTCGGTTGGTCGTGGGGAGGCCGGCGGCCACGTGCTTCGCGGGTCGGCGCGGGGGAGCTGGAGTGGTGGGGGGCGCGGGGGCGGCGGCGCGGGGGAGCTGCAGTGGTGGGGGGCGCGGGGGCGGCGGCGCGGGGGAGCTGCAGTGGTGGGGGCGCGGGGCAGCGGGGGTGGAGTCCGGCGGGGGTCGGGGCGGCGGCGTCGTGTGGGTCGGGGCAGCGCGCGGGTGGATCTGGCGAGGGAGAGGGAAGGGGATCTGGCGAGGGAGAGGGAGAAATTTGCTAGGCGGGAAGCTTACTAATGGCGCACCCCGCAGCGGTGCGCCATTAGAATGTTTTTTTAGATAGCAATGGCGCACCCACGATCGGTGCGCCATTAGTAATCATTTTTTATATAGCAATGGCGCACCAGCCAGAGGTGCGCCATTAGTAATCTTTTTTTATATAGCAATGGCGCACCAGCCAGAGGTGCGCCATAAGTAATTTTATTATTATTATTTTTTGTTGCATCTAATAATTTTTTAGAAAATGAATATGAATATGAAACAGTAATAATTTTTTATAAAAATAGTAATAATTTTTTTTAAATATCGTCAAATTTGTTATTTGAAAATATTTATGAATATGAAAAAATATCATCAAATTTATTATTTGAAAATATCATCAAATTTGTTATTTGAAAATATAATCAAATTTGTTTTTTTGCAATTTTAGTTGCATTCATTTGTGACGGTGGAGTAGGCCGGGGAGGGTGCGGGGGAGGGTGCGGGGGGTCGTCGGCGGCGGTGGAGCGGGCCGGGGAGGGTGCGGTGGGTCATCGGCGGCGGTGGAGCAGGGGAGGGTGCGGTGGGTCGTCGGCGGCGGTGGAGCGGGGGAGGGTGCGGGGGATCGGCGGCGGCGGCCGGTGGAGCGGGGTAGAGGGTGCGGTGGGTGCTCGGCGGCGAGGGGGACCGGATCTGGCGAGGTGGGATAGCGATCGAGATGGAGGGGGATCGAGATCGAGTGTCCATGAAATTTAAAAATATTCATGAGTCCAAAAAGTGCCCATGAAATACAATCGAGAAATGAAGGCTACAATTTAAATACAATCGATCTTAGCTAGCTATCTATTCACAATCTTCTTGCCCTTATTTTTCGTAAATGGAGTTCTTCTCTTGAACGGACGTCCTTTAGGTAGGGTGGTCCTGCTTCTTCTTGTGGTGTATGCTGATACTTCATCGTCGTCGTCATGTTCCATCTTCGGGTCGCCGTACTTGTCGAAGTCTTGCTCATTGGCGACTCCATCCATTCCGATGATCTTCCTTTTGCCTCTCCTCACGACAACACGACTGGGCTTTGATGGGTCGGTAATGAAGAAGCATTGGTCCACTTGGGAAGCCAGTACCCATGGCTCATTTTTCGCGGTGACGTTCGCGCCTGCGGTCTTGGATTTGGCTTCGGGTATAACCATGGTGGTGAAATACCGGTCTTCATTTATGACGCTCTTGGCCCATCTGACACGGAACATCGGGGCCTTCTCTCCAGCGTAGCTCAGCTCCCAGATCTCCTCGATCCTTTCGTAGTATCTGTCCTTGTCGTTACCGGTGTAGGATTCCATCATTACCCTGGAGTTCTGATAACCATCGCTCTTCATGTCCTTGTCCTCGGTGTAGAATGTGTAGCCGTTGATATCGTACGCCTCATACGTCATCAGGTTGTGCTCGGCGCCCTGTGACAAGGCGAATATGAGTTGTTCTTCCGCGGAAGAATCCTCATGTAAAGGGTACGACGGAAGCTTCTGCTTGAACCAACACGTGAAACATGAGTTGTGCTCTTTGATTATATCTCCGTCCGTCCTCTGTTGGCCTCGGTCATTGTACGTCTTCTCAATAAAGGTTTTGTGCTCTACCACCCAAGGATCGACCACGTCTATGTGTTGTAGCATGACTAGGTTTGCTCTTTCAAAGTCGGCGAGTCGACCCTCGAAGTCGACATGCATTTCGCGGCGACCCTCACGGTGACCCCATCCAGCGAGCCTGCCGAGGTGCCTGTTGACGGGCAGACCAACGGGGTTCTCGATGCCTAGATAATTCGTGCAGTAGGAGATGCACTCTTCGGTCAGAAAGCCCCTGGCTATGCTTCCCTCTGGACGTGACATGTTGCGAACGTATCCTTTGATGACACCATTCATCCTTTCGAACGGCATCATGCTGTGCAGGAACGTCGGCCCGAGTTGGATGATATCCTCCACGATATGGACCAGCAGATGCACCATAACGTCGAAGAATGCGGGCGGGAAGTACATCTCAAGCTCGCATAGTATCACCACAATCTCTTCCTGTAGCCTTCTGAGTTGCCTCACGCCAACCGACTTCCGAGAGATGACGTCAAAAAAGTTGCATAGGCCAAATAGCGTTTCACGGACGTGCGCGTCCATGATCCCACGGATTGCAACTGGAAGTATCTGCGTCATCAGCACATGACAGTCGTGAGACTTCATCCCGCTGAACTTCTGCTTCGCTGAGTCTAGGTATCTGCTTATCTTCCCCGCATAACCGTAAGGAAGTTTTACTCCTATGAGGCAGGTGAAAAACTGATCGATCTCCTCCTGACTTAGAGTGAAGCACGCGGGAGGGAAGTCATTTCCGGTCTTCTTGGCCTTTTTGCCTTTGCGACGACTTTCCGTGTCCTGCTTCGCCTCATCATCATCATCATTAGCGTGAAGATCCTCCTTAATGCCCATTGATTTCAAGTCTGCCCTTGCTTTCGGCCCATCTTTGGTCCTCTCTGGCATGTTGAGCAGGGTACCAAGCAGACTCTCGCACACGTTCTTCGTGATATGCATGACATCAAGGCTGTGAGGCACACGGTGGATCTTCCAGTACGGCAAGTCCCAGAAAACAGACCTCATTTTCCATACCTTCAGCAGCGGCTCTGGCGCCTTTCGCTTCTTTCCCGGCTCTGGCGCCTTTTGCTTCTTTCCCGGCAGTGGGCAATCTTTCCAATTTTTCAACAGCTCGTCTATTTCCTCGCCGCTCCTCGTACGCGGGCGTCTTCGGGGTTCGGTTTCACCATCGAATAGATCCTTGCGTTTCCTCCACGGGTCATCGTCGCGAAGCCACCTTCGATGTCCCATGAACACGGTTTTCGAAGACCCGGGATCTCTATCTAGCTGGCGATACGTTGTGTCATCCATGCACCTGACGCATCCAGAAAATCCGTGGACCACCTGCCCCGCGAGATATCCGTAACCGAGATAGTCGTGCACCATCGTGAGCAGTGCGGCTCTCATAGGGAAATATTCTTTCTCTGCGGCGTCCCACGTATTGGCTGGCGTTTTCCACAGCGTGTCTAGCTCCTCTTTCAGCAGCCCCAGATACAGATTGATGTCGTTCCCTGGTTGTTTCGGCCCTTCAATTAGCATACTCATGTGAATGTACTTCCTCTTCATGCACAACCAGGGGGAAGGTTGTACATCCACACAAACACAGGCCAGGTGCTATGTGTGCTTCTCTGGCTGCCAAACGGATTGACTCCATCGGTGCTCGCGCCCAGCACGATGTTCCTTGGATCCTTCCCAAATTCTCGGTGTTCGAAGTTCAACGCTTGCCACTGGCTCCCATCCTTAGGGTGACTCAGCATCTTGTCTTTTTATTTATCTCCAGATCATTTGCGTCATCTTCTCGCTTCTTCTCCTCCCTATCCGCGTGCCAATGCAGGATCTTTGCTACCTTAGGGTCCGCGAAATACTGTTGCAGACGAGGAGTGATCGGAAAGTACCACACCACTTTTCGAGGAGCTTTCTTCCTCTTCTTGTATCGAGTGACGCCGCACACCGGACATATGGTAGACTCCGCGTGCTCGTCCCGATAAATGATGCAATTGTTCATGCACACATGGTATTTCACATGCGGTAAATCCAGAGGACACACGATTTTCTTCGCCTCCTCGAAACTGGTCGGGCACTTGTTCCCCTTGGGAAGACGTTCGTGCCAGAATGACATGTTCTCGTCGAAGCATGCGTCGGTCATTTTGTGTTTTACCTTCATCTCCAGAGCCATGAGCGTTACTTTCAGGCGGGTATCCTCGGGCCTGCATCCTTCATACAATGGAGTAACCGCGTCTATCTCCAGTTGATCCAGCTTGGCTTTCTCTCGGGCGGCAGCTCTTGCGTTATCCGTCTTCTTGAGAAGCAGCTCTTGAATATGAGGGTCCTGCACCCAGCCCATCGATGGTCCATCGTCGTCTGCTCCGCCGGCATCTTCATCTTCATGATCATGCCCTTCGTCTGCTCCGGCATCTTCCTCATCATCATGTCCGGCATCTTCTACATGATGACTGTGTACAAGATCACCCTCGTGATCATGTCCTGGAGATTCTTCGTCTTCTCGCCCGCCCGAGCCGCGGTGGTTGTCTTGCTGCCCTTCCTCATTTCTTGCCCGGCCCCCATGGACGACCTCATAGTCATCTTCATCACCTTGCCACCGATAGCCATCCATGAAACCACTCAAGAGCAGGTGGTCCCGCACCTGCCCGGAATCCGGGTCCGCAATAAGGCTCTTCAGCTTGCATCTTCGACACGGACATCTTATCTCCGTCTCGTTCTTTTCAAGCATCTCGGCCTTCGCGGAGCTCAAAAACCTATTCACGATGCCTTCGGTCATCGTGCGGACCATGGTCGCCTGCGGGGTAGAGCAAAACGATATTTTAGAACCAAGAAAAAATTTGGCATGACTTTCCCTAAAAATAGGACCAAAAAGAATGCATAGTGCCAAAATTCTCGCCGAAACGGAAATGAATCAACATTCCGGCAAAATATTGGCAACTATCGCATTTCAAATACCGGTACCTGCAAACACAAACATATATGCAACACCACAAACATATGCAACACCACAAACATACATAGATCTAGCTAGGACATAAAAAGTGCATGTGCACGTTGTTGGAGGGAGAACAACATAAAGATAGCTTCCCCCTTACTTACCTATCAAAAAATGGGGGTTTAACCACTTAATTTGGATGAATTTATGGTGCAAATGAGGTGAGGAGGAGGAGGCAGCCGAGACAAGCTTGGAGGAGGAGGTGGAGAGAATGAAGTGGGGAAAGTGAGTGGGTAGGTGTGGCTGTCCAAAATATCTAACTGGTCCCAGGTTACTAATGGCGCACCACCTACAAATGCGCCATTAGTAACCCTGGTGGTGCGCCATTAGTAGTTTTGCAAAAAAAAGTAGTGGCGCACCAGGGCACAGTGCGCCATTACTAGTTTAAACTAGTAATGGCGCACCATACACTGGTGCGCCATTAGTAGTTTTGCAAAAAAAAGTAGTGGCGCACTCCGAGGCTGGTGCGCCATTACTAGTTAGAACTAGTAATGGCGCACTGTGCCCTGGTGCGCCATTAGTATGTTTGAAAAAATAAGAAAAAAATGTGTTACTAGTGGCGCACCATGTGCTGGTGCGCCATTAGTGTGAAAGACACTAATGGCGCACCAGCACATGGTGCGCCACTGCCATATAGTAGTGGCGCCCCACATTTCCGGTGCGCCATTAGTGGCCATTCCATCTATAGCCCTTTTCCTAGTAGTGTCCCATGAGCCGCCTGCTGGGCCACCGGGTCTTGTTGCTCCTCTGACCCGCTTGTCGGGTCACCAACGAGTCGCCAGGCCTAGCCGGGTCATCAGTGAGTGAAGAGATCCGAGCGAGTCACTTAGTGAGTCGCCAAGTCAGGACGGGTCACCAGTGAGTCGCCATGTCCGGCCGGGTCATATATCCGGCCGGGTCATACCGCGGGGTATATCCCCGACATTAGCCCCTAGTTTAATTTGGATTTATCCATGTTAAACTGATCCTGCAAAATAAACACAAGAACAAATTTGACAGGATGTGCTCCGGGTTAAAAATTCTTGTAAGCCGGCACCTGATCATCCTTAAGTCCTTATTATTTTCTCCTTCTGGAAAGTCCGGGTCAATAGACCAGCTTCATAATCAATTTGCTGACATTGGTTTCTCACAGAAATATTGTGAAGAATAATTCGTTTGATTCAGCTCCCAACGCTTAAAAATATTGGTCTTGAAATACTTATCTGATTTTCAGTCGGCTTGAACATGTAGATCTTGCCAATTTATGATTACCAAAATTGCCGGGCTATAAACTGATGATGTCGAGTCATAATTGTTGCCGACACCGGGTCATAATTATTGATGACGCCGGGTCATGATTGTTGCAGACACCTGGTCAATCTGGTTTGCTCAAAACTGAGAATTTGAATTTTTTTCCTTATATCCATATTACATGTAGCCCCCAAGTCTTGAGCAGAGCAAAGTGATAATTTAATATTTGCTTTAATATAAATATTACCACCTTGAAGAAATCCATGTTGTTCATCTTAGTCACTAGTAAAAACTGAATATTTCATATATGTAGCCCCCAAGTGCTGGGTTGTCATGAAAAACTTCAACCAGTATAGCCCCCAAGGGCCCGGTCATTATGCAATAATGAGCAGGGACTTTGTAGATATGATCATGTAGACTTTTAACAGCAACATGTATCCCCCAAGGGCCGGCTCAGTAAGATAATACTGAGCTGGGACTTTATATATATACTTCATTGAAAATAACATCATATGATGTAACCCCACCATGGGGCTTGAACCCACGTCCCCAAGGTTAACAGTCTTGTCCTCTACCAACTGAGCAATAAACCCTTCAATATAATGGATTAAGGTTGTGTACCTTGAATTTTTGACAGGAGCAATTGGTAGCCCCCAAGGGCCGGCTCATTACGATGTGATGAGTCGGGCCTTCAATAAGGTGAGCAAAAAATGACTTTGCATTAGCCCCCAAGTGCCATGGTGCATGCTGGCAGTGACATGGGACTTGCATATTTGATGTAATCTCAATTTGAATATGTAGCCCCCAAGTGCAGGGTCGTAAGCCTGCAGCGACTCAGGACTATTCCTTCCATTGTAAAATAAATCATATCCATTGATAAAAGAATAGCCATTGCGCTAAAGCGACTTTGAAAACCTCAATCATAATACTGGTTATTAATAACCATAAAAATCCAGCCATGTCGGCTATTCAAGATTTGCATAATATACTCCAGTATGAAAACCTCAATCATTCAATATCATTATGAATATCCAGCCAATTTTGGCTATGAAAGATGTGAATACCTTATCGGTTGATAAGTAAATCCGGAGTTTAAATACTCGGCGGCTCTTGGCCGATGGCGACTTAATGCGCATCCGTTGTAAGCCGAAATTTTTGTAACCCGACGGCTTATAGCCTTTGGGAAAATCCAGAATGGATAACCCTTTTGAAACATCAATTTTGATGATGAGCTTGAATTTATATGACATACTTATGCAAACCCTGCACAGAGTTTAAACAACATATACCCTGGCGACTTAACGTCAAAAGCCAGGGCGGGTAACAACCCAAACATAATACAATCTTATGCAATTATGGAAAAGACTAGCATTAAGGCCATTGAAGCCTAAACATATCGGCAACTTAAAGTTTAAAAGCCAGGGCGGGTTATCAAACCTCGCATATTCATAGAACCAGGAAAATCATACCTGTAGAATTGATTTATACTGTTGGCTTATATTGCCATGCCCAGTGAGGGTAATAATCCAATGATTTATAAGCGCATGATTTCAATGGTCCAATCCAAAATATACTGGCGACTTAACATCCAAAGCCAGGGCCAGTTTATCAAACCCATATGTACTTATATCAAAATAAATATCATACCTGTGATATTTTTGGTCATACCGTCGGTTCATCATATACCTATGTTTGAGCTGTGCTGTGCAACAGACTCTCTTTGGTCCTTTTAACCCGGGCATTAAGCCTCCAAGTAGGTCAGAGCTATGCTCATATGAAGTTATAATATTGGCTTGATAGCCAAAATCCCAAGGTAATCAGAGTTGCGCTCTTATGAAAGTACCATATTGGCTTGATAACCGAATCACCAAGGTAATCAGAGCTGTGCTCTTATGAAATTATCATATTGGCTTGATAGCCGAATCACCAAGGTAATTAGAGTTGTGCTCTTATGAAATTATCATATTGGCTTGATAGCCGAATTACCAAGGTAATCAGAGCTGTGCTCTTATGAAATTCTCATATTGGCTTGATAGCCGAATTACCAAGGTGACCAGAGCTGTGCTCTTATGAAATTATCATATTGGCTTGATAGCCGAATTACCAAGGTAACCAGAGCTGTGCTCTTATGAAATTATCATATTGGCTTGATAGCCGGATCAAGAGGGTAGTAACGGTACGTTCTCTTTGGTGAATACACCTATGTTTCAACAGGAAGCCCCCAAGTGATTTGTAAGAGTGGCGTTGCGCCGGATCAAGAGGGATATTCACAGTTATGCTCAATGAGCAGGAAGCCCCCAAGTGACCAATGATATGGTAAGCCAATAAGGCAGGATACCCATGTTTGAACCGCGCATCATGGCAGCAAGTTCTCTTTGGCAACCTTTAATTTTTCTGAGAAACTTGAACTTGCGAGAGATGAATTCTTTTTTGAACCAGAATTTTAAACCGGATATTGAGAGCTTCAAAGCTTTGTGAGAGACAGATTTCCCTTGAGCCGGATTTTAAACCGGAATCCTTCATTTTAAGCCGAAAATTTTCTGACGTCCTTTAAATTTTCATCAATATGGCAGTAGCCTCCGGGATCGGGTTAACTTCCCTCCAATGACCCGGGGTTTCTTGACTCTGGCAAGATTTGCTAAGTCATGTCATTGTAGCCCCCGAGTCTCAACACGACTCAAGGAGTTGGCTTGAGATTCCTCATACTTGGCCATGATATAAACTAGCGTATAGTTGAACAGCGAAACACTGTAATATGTTGAAGCTCGACGGGTTATGAATGACCCTGTATGATTTGTATCAGTAATCCGGCCAATAGTTCAACCTAGCCGACTGTTGAAGTTTAAATAAACCGCAGTGGCGGCGACTTGTACGCCTTTGTTCCACAATGTTGTACAGTCGGATACTAGCGCATGACAATATTGGCGTGAGCTATATATCCATGGAATGACAATTGCTCTTGTAGTGATAATTGTCCTGCATAAACAATATCACAAGCCAGAGCAATTGTTCTTTAAAGAATAAAAACATATCAATAATAATTGACTGAACATAATTCACCTGATTTGTCCGGACGATTGATGATCCATTCCGTGAACAATTTTCAGTACTTGCAATGGCCATTTAGCTAATCTTCCCTGTCCTTGCCAAAGGGCATCAACCACAGCAAGAGGAAACATGGCGGCTCAGAACGAGACTGATCGGGGCGGCTCAGCACAAGGTGGTGGCAGCTCCAGCAGGCAGCATGGGCAGCTCAACGCACGTGCCTTCACACCACATGAATGCAGACCAGACAATGAGGCTGCTGTTATCCCTCACCACCGCAGGAGCCTTTTGGGTTAGTTTTTAAACTAAATTTGAGTACGTGGACTGACTGGAAGTAGCAGCAACATGTCCTCGTAATAGTTGGGACGCAGATCCTTCATCTCTTTCAAGCCCAAAAAATTTGTTTTAAAATACTTCACCCAACCCGAGAACAGAGTGAGCAGCATCAAGTGGATCGGTGAACAGGATCAAGGTCAGCTCGAGGCACGAGGCCGTTAAACTGTTGGTGATCTTCATAACCTTGCAACCTCGTGTTCCAGTTAACAGGACTGCTTCTCTAGAATTTCAATGTCTTTTCCTGACATGTCAATCGACTGTGGCCGAACAAGTGCTGCATTTTTCTTAGTATCACAATCAGAGATCAATTCCTCCAGACCCAGGCTTTAGCTTGACGTTCAACCTTTCGAAGATCCAAACTATTGTGGAGCCCATCCACCACTTCTTTCATGTGTTATTTCACACTTGCTGTTCCAGCAAAGGCAATTCGCAAACTAGCGGCAGAGGCGAGGCAGGTCAACCCAGGCGGGTGAGGTTAACCAAGGTGGCAGTGAAGGCAGGCTCGACGGCGGCTGCCCGGAGCGGCGGAGCGACTTGTAGGCGTGGCCGTGGAGGAATCCGAGTCCAATCCACTTCCGGGCCCTCCTCCCGGTCGCTGTCAGTTTAGCTATCCACGTCCATGTCTTTCAGGTCGTGGCCTCCTCTTTTTTTGGGTCAAACTTGATGCTTGACGTAATGGGGAAAAGGTAGCACTTGAACTCTGATCTGATGCTTAATACGAGTAGTACTGGTTACTGCCTCCAGACTTGATTCTGTAGACAACAAAAAACAACAGCCAGAACTCAGTGGATCGGACACGAGCGGCTGTGTCTGGTGGAACTTATGTCTTTGGCAGCTAGCGATGACCAAGCAGATCGAATCCGTGTGAATTTTGGTTACGGTGACTTGCGCTTCTGATCGGAATAAATCTCGCCGCTTATGACGTTCCGACTGTTTGTCATAGAGATGATGTAGATTCTTCAAACCGGTTCTTCTTCATTCGGAAAAACTGCGAACTTCTCAAAACCCTGTGAAAGATCCCTCCAAGAACTCAACACCATCGTGCGCGAGCCCCACGGTGGGCGCCAACTGTTGTGGATTTGTCACGGCAGATGTCCTTAGTGTGAGGACTTAGTCGTGAGGCCAACGCATCTATGTGGTAGCTTGAGAGGGGTTGAGCGGGACGAGAGACGCGAGGTCCCAGGTTTGGCCCCTCACGGTGGAGGTAAAAGCCTACATCCTTCTTCATTGATATTGATCATGGTGATGCGATTACAAGGGTGCTCTATCTCAAGAGCTATTGACTTGTCTGTCTAAACCTAACTTGTGAAAACTTATCCCTCTTGGGGTGCCCCGCCCCTCCTTATATAAGTTGAAGGGGCGGCTTACATGATTAGTCCTAGTAGGATTAGGATTACTCTATTACAAGTGGAGTCCTAGTCTTGCTTCCTTTGTAGGAGAATATTCCTTATGCCTTTCATCTTAAGCCGGCCTACCATAACGTAAGCCGGTCTTCCCATGAGCCGCCTGCTGGGCCACCGGGTCTTGTTGCTCCTCTGACCCGCTTGCCGGGTCACCAACGAGTCGCCAGGCCCAGCCGGGTCATCAGTGAGTGAAGAGATCCGAGCGGGTCACTTAGTGAGTCGCCAAGTCAGGACGGGTCACCAGTGAGTCGCCATGTCCGGCCGGGTCATATATCCGGCTGGGTCATACCGCGGGGTATATCCCCGACAGTTTCCACCCTACATCATCATGGTATCATGAGCCTAGGTTGATCACGATTTTGGAGCCCCTACCCTTGTTTTCTAGCCTTGTTTTGTTGTGTTCTTCCCCAAATTCAAAAATCCCCACAAAAATAGCCCTCCCAATTTTTTTTGTGATTTGTTTGTGTGATGAAGTTTTGTTGTAATTCATCCATGGATTTCGTGTGTAGCAGTTAGATCTAGCTTTCCCCCATATTTTGCCTCCTTTCTATCCACAAATTCGTCCGAATTTTGCCCCATTTTTTCTGCAATCCACAAGTTCATACCCTCTTTCCCGAGCCCGAAATTGCCCAGCCACATCGGACGTGCGACGCATACCGGAAATCCGGTGACCCAAAACAAAGAGAAAATCTCGGACTTCCGACCCCGACCGGATGTCCGATGACCGGTCGTCCGACACTTACCGGACGTCCGACAAAAGCTGATGAAACTGAATTTCGTTCAGTCCATCCAGTCAATTTCCACTTCCGCACTCGAACACTTCGGTTCCAAATACCACTTCCGCATTAGCACCCCAATACCCACCTCCCCGTGCGCACTAGCATCGCTACACCAACAACGCTTACCACACCCACCATAGCTTACCGTCGCCAACCCTGACAATTTTGACACGCTTTGTTTTGAGAATTTGAGTTTTGGTTCCCGTGTCCTATAGTGTTTTGGCTATATAGGTACGGTTCGGCTTTGACATCACCGCCACTCATTCTCCGCCTCGAATTCGTCATCGACATCGACAACTTCGCCAATTTTGACACCACCGTAAGCAAGAAGCGGTAACTTCTATACCATCTTGGTATCGTGGTATCCCTTAGTACATTCATTCTTGCCATTGCATTGATAACTGCTACCTCTTGAGCACTGCGTTGGTTTTGCCTTGAAGAGGAAAGGGTGATGCGGTAAAGTAGCGTAAGTATTTCCCTCAGTTTTTGAGAACCAAAATATCAATCGAGTAGGAGATCACGCACGAGTCCCTCGCACCTACACAAACAAATAAGAACCTCGCAACCAACGCGATAAAGGGGTTGTCAATCCCTCAACGGTCACTTACGAGAGTGAGATGTGATAGATATGATAAGATAATATTTTTGGTTTTTTTATGATAAAGAGAAATAAAGAGCAAAGTAAAATAAAAGGCAAAAGAAATAACTAAGTGTTGGAAGATTAATATGATGGAAAATAGACCCGGGGGCCATAGGTTTCACTAGTGGCTTCTCTCAAGAGCATAAGTATTACGGTGGGTGAACAAATTACTGTCGAGCAATTGATAGAATAGAGCATAGTTATGAGAATATCTAGGTATGATCATGTATATAGGCATCACGTCCACGACAAGTAGACCGAAACGATTCTGCATCTACTACTATTACTCCACACATCGACCGCTATCCAGCATGCATCTAGAGTATTAAGTTCATAAGAACAGAGTAATGCTTTAAGTAAGATGACATGATGTAGAGGGATAAACTCATGCAATATGATATAAACCCCATCTTTTTATCCTCAATGGCAACAATACAATACGTGCCTTGCTGCCCCTGCTGTCACTGGGAAAGGACACCGCAAGATTGAACCCAAAGCTAAGCACTTCTCCCATTGCAAGAAAGATCAATCTAGTAGGCCAAACCAAACTGATAATTCGAAGAGACTTGTAAAGATAACCAATCATACATAAAAGAATTCAGAGGAGATTCAAATATTGTTCATAGATAATCTTGATCATAAACCCACAATTCATCGGTCTCAACAAACACACTGCAAAAGAAGATTACATCGAATAGATCTCCACGAGAATCGTGGAGAACTTTGTATTGAGATCCAAAGAGAGAGAATAAGCCATATAGCTAATAACTATGGACCCGAAGGTCTGAGGTAAACTACTCACACATCATCGGAGAGGCTATGGTGTTGATTTAGAAGCCCTTCGTGATCAATGCCCCCTCGGGCGGGACGCCGGAAAAGGCCCCAAGATGGGATCTCACGGGTACAGAAGGTTGCGGCGGTAGAAATAGGTTTTGGCTCCGTATCTCATAGTTTGGGGGTACGTAGGTATATATAGGAGGAAGAAGTACGTCGGTGGAGCAACGTGGGCCCCACGAGGGTGGAGGGCAGGCCCAGGGGGGTAGGCGCGCCCCCTGCCTCGTGCTCTCCTGGTTGATTTCTTGACGTAGACTCCAAGTCCTCTGGATCATGTTTGTTCCTAAAATCACGTTCCCGAAGGTTTCATTCCGTTTGGACTCCGTTTGATATTCTTTTTCTGGGAAACACTGAAATAGGCAAAAAACAGCAATTTGGGCTGGGCCTCCGGTTAATAGGTTAGTCCCAAAAATAATATAAAAGTGTATAATAAAGCCCATTAAACATCCAAAACAAAATATAATATAGCATGGAACAATAAAAAATTATAGATACGTTGGAGACGTATCAATAACCACCATAGCCCATTTTTGCGTTACCTTCCTATCGAGACTAGCCTTTGAGTATTATCGGCAATGTAACTTGTGCACATTAGTGATCATACTTCCCATAACATACATACCATATCATCTTGGTACATATCTTGGTATCATCTCTTGTGTCACAAGGTTGTCATGGCATATACACAATTCCTATCTTGGTTCGTGAAGTTTTGCATGAGAAAGAGCTCAAAAGAGAAAGAGCCAAACAAGCTTTTAAGCAAAAGGAAAAGATAAGCAAAGAGATTTTAAGCAAGAACCATAGCATCATACTACATTAAGATTGTCATACTCGATCATCTTGGATCATATCATAGGAACACCATACATATAGCATACTTGGGATAGAAGTCGTTGCATTTTTGCTTAATAGGTTGTGCACAAGTCTCGTATCCGCCTATTATGCAATCGTGCTAGCGTCTCCCTAGAGTTGTGCAACAAGAGCATTTTCCGTGGATTCCACATTTTCCGCTCATTTGTGGTTTGCACAACCCCATTTATCTATTTGCGTGTGTGTTT
Source organism: Aegilops tauschii subsp. strangulata (assembly GCF_002575655.3). Lineage (NCBI taxonomy): Eukaryota > Viridiplantae > Streptophyta > Magnoliopsida > Poales > Poaceae > Aegilops > Aegilops tauschii. The sequence goes on along the minus strand of NC_053037.3, from coordinate 247,153,265 downwards.
CCGTGTACCATATCTTGCTATTGGTCTACTTGTTGCATTTGCAAATTTGCGAATCTTTTTCAACATTATTGAGTCTCACTAAAAATTGCATACATTTTGTACCATCATCCTAACCAAGCTCCACCAAAGGCTTTTACTTGTGTAGGTGTGAGAACCGACAAGAATTGGTACCAATTGTGCTATTCCCTTGTTACACATTTGTGTGATCGTTGATCCATCATCAACATCGGTCAAGGTACATTTGGTATAGTTCTTTTCTTCTTCCACTCACACATTTACTTGCAATGATGGATAGGCCAAGTTCTTCTACCAACCCACTCTTCATCGAACAAGACGAGGACCCGAACACTTTCGTCACCAAGGACCACCTCTTCGGTGCACAACGAGCTTTGCATCAAGACAACAAGCATTGAGCGACCGCATCGACCATCTCGCCACCGACTTGCGACTTTCCGAGCAACTTACAAGAGACTACTTCGACAACAAGCTCGATAAGCAAAAACAAGAGAACAATGCAAGAATGGACGAGATTCGTGCCTTGTTGGTCAACCGTGCTTCTACCACTTCGTCATATTCAAGATGGAGCCACTCAAGTCGACACTCCTCCGACAACTCAAGTACACTGATGTTGAACACTCTTCGCCAAGCCGCGCGCCAAGACCGTCAAGCAAACCGCAATCCTTTACATGACAATCATACGCAAGAGCAACTTGACAAGCAAGCACATCGACATCGCCAAAATCAAGCTACCTTTGAGCAAGCACAAGAATGACAGCATCTACGCCAACAAGAGGAAGAACGAGCGCGCCTACACCAAGACGAACAAGATGCCGAGGCACAACGTCAAGAACAACTACGCGCGAGAAGCTTAAGCACTTGTGCCGCAACGTGCCCTCCACGACACAAGTCGCGCTGTTGCCGCACGCAACCACCATAAGCGCGAGCAAGAAGAAGCACTTCGCGATGAAGTTCAGAGAGGATTTATCAATCACGGTTGCACCGGCAAGTTCCTCAAGATCCTCCACAAGCTAGACAAGCTCCTCCTCAAGCTCGACAAGACCCACAAGTTTGCCAAGAGCAACATGACAATGACAATCCTCCACGCCAAGAGCAACATGAGGTTAACAACGCTCCACGTCAAGGACGACATCATCCTCGACCCCAACACAATGAAGAGCAATGCTACGGCAAGCTAAAGTTCACCATGCCCAAGTTCACCGGAAGCAATGACCCCGAAGAGTACCTCTCATGGGCATTGAAGGTTGACAAAATCTTCCGTTTGCACAACTATGAGGAAGAGTAGAAGATCGCCATGGCATCCCTTGAATTCCAAGACTACGTCCTCATTTGGTGGGAGCAAGTCATTGAGCGCCGTGAGGCAAGAGGTGAACCACCCATCACAACTTGGGCGCAAATGAAGGATGTCATGAGAGCATGTTTTGTGCCAACCTACTACAACCGCGACCTCTTCAAGAAGTTACAACTCCTCAAGCAAGGAAAGAAGAGCGTTGAAGAGTACTACAAGGAAATGGAGATTGCCATGATACGAGCCAATGTCATGAAGATGATGAGGAAACTTGGCACGTTTCTTTAATGGACTCAATCATCCTATCAAGAAGATCGCCCACTTCCAACCTTACTCAAACCTCATCGAGCTAGTGCACCAAGCCACCAAGGCGAAGCGACAAGTGTAAGATGACTTCAAGTATGCCAAGTTCTCTTCCAAGTCCTATGGCTTCTCCAACACCCAAGCTTCAACAACTCCAACACCGTCTACCTCAACCAAGCCTTCTACAAGTAACGGCGACAAGTCAAGTTACAAGAAAACTTCGACAACCTCAAGTCGTCCCTCCTAGTACAAGCAACTTCAAGCCGAGAGCTTTATCATCTACAACTCCACCGGATGAGACCATCAAGACAAGTTCCATCAAATGCTTCACATGTGGCGACCGAGGCCACAAGTCCTCCGAGTGTACCAACAAGCGCACCATAATTCTCAATGACGACGGTACATACGACTCCATGAGTGAAGGAGAAACAGACGCCCTTGATAATGTGGCTATGCATCAGCAAGTGAACGAGGATGAAGATGATCAAGTCTTTTGTGACGAAGATTCAAGCCCCGCTCTCGTTGTCTCCAAGGTCTTGACACTTCAACATCAACAAGATGAAGACCAAAGATGCCATAGGCCGGCACCAATGGAAGCTCCGTGAAGGTCATCATCGACGGAGGAAGTTGTCATAACTTGGCAAGTGAAGTACTATGCTCCAAGCTCCAATTGGTCAAGATGAAGCATCCCCATCCCTACAAAGTCCAATGGTTAAGCGACTCTAGCACTATTCAAGTGGAGCACATGGTCCAAGTCTCCTTCAAAATCAGAGCATACGAAGACACTTTGGAGTGTGATGTTGTTCCTATGTCCGTTTGCCACCTCCTTTCTGGACGACCATGGAAATTTGACCGAGGCGTCATCCACAACGGGCGTACCAATCACTATAGCTTCAAGATCAAAGGAAAGGAGTACGTGCTACGACCTATCTCACTTATCCAAGTTGTTGTAGGGTGGAACCCTAGATGGAGATCTTTCACGAATTGGAGGGGAAATCCCCAAGAACAAGAAGAACACAAAGGGGGAACGCAAGAGGAACACTCAATTTGACTTGATCCAATCACACATGTGCTAGATCCAATCACACAAAGGGAGATACAAAGGTCCAAATCCAACACAAGAAGATACAAGAGGTAACTAGTTCAACCCAATCCTATGAGGAAAGAGGTCTTGATGATCCTATGATGGGGATCCTTTTCCAAGAGGAGGCCTTGATATCCACAAGAGGATCTTCTCCCTTAGGAGGTCATGATCTCCAAGAGGAGGAAGATGAGCAAAGATCTCCCAATATCTCACATATACTTTGCTATCTTCTCTAATGATCTAGGGGAAGAGTACTTATAGTATAGGGATGAAATAAGAGGAAAACAGGGGTACAAGGGTCATTTAGCCCAAGATGCACGCAGGCACTTTCGGTGGAGTTCGTGCACCCGGGGTCGTCGGGGAGTACAAGACCGGGCACACGGGGTTGAGGGCCGGGCACCCGGGGTGGCGCTTGGGAGGGGGCCGGGCACTCGGGGGTGGACAGAGGGGCCGCGGCCTTTGGGGCCGGGGGTCTGGGCACCCGGGGCATAGGAGGCCGGGCACCCGGGGTGGTCCGAGGCATCCGATATTCTGCATCTGGGAGTTCCTTCTTCTCCTTGGGGCTCCATGTGGACTTGGTGATCCCTCCATGCCTTCTCACGGTCTTCTCCTTGGTACCTAAGAATGCACAGTGTATCCATTTGAGGTAGAACCCAACTCTTATGTGAATCCGAATGAAGTTCGAAGAGGAAAGAGTTAACCTCGGTTTCGATGACGCGTGCGGGGACTCTTGTCATTGGTACTCTTCGTGCTTGCAGTGGTGACGAAACGTCCATGGGGATGAACGAGGGATGCTCCGCATCATCTCCCCCCCTGGGAGAGATCCGTCCACGGATCGTGATCTTCATCACCATGGGAAAGAGAGGGTGTCGCCGTGTAGAAGTGGACAACCACCAAGCACTTATCATGTTGAAGCTCGAAATGGGCACTCTTCATTGTCGCACCGTCTTGTGATTCCTTCAAAAGGAGTAAGTATAACAAACACTTGGAAAAACAAATGTGGTTAGCGTTAGTGCAAAACCAAGCATTCAAGAGGTGATTCACCAAACAAGTGTCATCATCAAGCATAACATACGGTGTGACAAAGGATTGTGACATGTCATGTAAGCACATAAATTGAGAAAAATCAAGGACATCATGGAAACAAGCATGTAAATGTGAGGTAGCGATGCAGATATGTGTGTCAAGAGAATAAGCATCTACCTCAAGCTCATAGCAAGCATGCATAAGGCGCTCAACAAATGGTCTATTGTATACATATGAAGCATTCACAACACCAAAATAAATGAAGTGTCTAAAGTGCAAGACAATCCAAGCGTAATGTGCATGGGGTGTAGTAAATATAGTGTGGCACTCAACACAATAGAAAGAGCAATATTGTTCATCATGTGTGAGGCAATCAAGTCAATCATGTGGCAATCAAGGAAATAGATGCCATCAACTGCATAAAATGAGCAAGTATGAATCATCGGTGTTGCAACATATGCAAGCATATTAATCATGTCATGCAAACTAGTAGTGCGAAGATGCAACATACTAGAGGAAATCATGGCAAGCATGTCATGTGGGTAAATAATAGGCATATGTAATGTGCATGACATAGGACAAGCATGAAAACAAGATATGATCAAAGGATCATCATAGGCATTGGGCACAAAAAAACATGGTGATAACAAGCAATATCTCCACCAAGCTTGAAAATCCACATACAAGTATTAGAATCAATCATCATGTGTAATGCAAAGCATGGGTCACAAATGCATGATAAAAGCATAGTAATGAGCATAACATGCAAAGTGAACATGATAGTATGGGCATAGGGTGACAAGTGATAAATATCCCATAGCCGTGTGAGAGCCAAGAAAAAGGAATGTGCAAAGTCATTGCGCGAAGAGAACGCTGGTAAGGACAATCCACGGGATCCCAAATTGTCATTGCTCTCAAGAGCTCGTTTCGTCAACTCTTGGGATTGAGAGGTTGACGAGTATACGCGAGTATCTAGACAAAACAAAGACAAAGGGAAAATTGTATGTGCGTGGTATATGTACACATCATCCATTATGATGCATACGTGCATGTGTTGGTTAGCATAAGATATCCAATTCTTAAATAAATGAGATGCGTGATATAGAAACATGTCATCCATCATGATAGGTTTGTTGTTATGTATAGCATAATGGAGACTCAAATTGTGTAATGCATCATGAGAAATATGTAGAGCATTGTTATTCATGGAATGGATATGGTGCACACAATCATGGGAATCATGCAATGTATGGAATGCAGCAACATCTCCTAATATGTATGGGGAAACTATTGGGGTCTCCTCATGAGCATTAATGGAAACATCACATGGAGAATATTGACAATATCCAAAACAAAGCATATTTTGTTCATGTGATCATGGCATGGTATAGTAGATGAATTGCGCAAATCATGTAAAGGAAGCATGGCAATATCATCGCATGAAAAACAAAAGCAATGCCCATCATCTCGTCATCTATGCCATAAGTGCAAATGAGATTTATTTTAATGGGGCATGCATAGTTACTATGTTGAGATTGAAATGATGCAATATGGGAGATCTCACTCATAACATATGACAAGTTTAAAGGGTTGTCGAACATGATGTGACCAAAATAATTTTCACATGATATCCTATGGGGCATAACATCACAACTAGGCAAGTTGACATGCTCGTCATCATATTCATCACAAATTGGCAAGTCATGAGATGAGGAGGTCGCACTCGCATGAAGCATGGTAATAGGTGTGTCAACATCATGCAAGCAATCATTGGTAAGATAGTCCACTAGTGGGACCTAGAGCATCACCTTCACCCATTTTACCTTTCTCAATCCGCTCATGTAGTGTAGCTGAGGTGGCATAGACCAAATGGTGGTCATCTTCATCTTGATGGAACCATGTGGGGGTGCATCATAGTCCACCATGGCCATCGTCATGTCCAAAGGAAGGACAAAGTCATCGAGGATCGACGTGTCATCATATATGGGACCTAGAACGAAATGAGAAGACACAATAGAGGTGGAGGTTAAGTTGTTAAATCGAAATGGCCTCACATACCCTATCAAGTACCTCACTCTCTCTATGTGGTGGTGGCTCACTCACTCCCTCAAGGTAGGTGCACTCAATGTCACAAATGGTGGAGTCACTCAAATCACTCAAGTGGTGGTGCTGGTGGCTCTCCTCACATGGGAATTGGGGCAACTCGTCATATATGGGGCTAGTGGTGAAGGCACTCTCGCTCTCAATATGTTGGCATATGTCATCACTCTCCTCCGAGACCAAAGAGAAAGTCTCATGAGCAGTCTCGTAGCTTGACTCAGAGTATGAGTCCCATTTGCGCACCGTCTTCATGTTGTAGAAGAGGTTTGTGTTTGTCGCCGTGGTCGAAGGGGATGGCCCTTGCTCGGTCGTCTTGTCGCCATCTTGTTGTAGGAGGCCCATATGATGTGGCACCTCATAGCTCGTCTCCATGACCGAAGGGAATTTCCCATGCTCGGCCATCTTCCTTGAGGGGCTTTCGATGATGGAAGTATCGCCCTCGCTTGTAGGTGGTTGCCTTGTTGTTGAAGATGTCGATGTAGGTGAACTCATGGGAAGTAGGCGAAGCTGCCGTACGTCCAAAGGCGAAGATGCCTTGATAACACTTGGCGAAGATGCCGAAGTGGTGGTAGTAGTCGTAGCTCCGTCTTGTTGGTGCTCGTCTCGCGGTCTTCTCTTGTGCTCATGAAGTTTGGCCGTAGCTTGATGTAGAGCTTTTTGGGATTTGTAGGTGTACGCATCGCGAGCATCTTCATCTTGATGGTGTTGTAGTGCTTGAGCTCGATGGCGTTCCGAAGATTGGCTACTTGAATGTCGCCGCCTTGAAGATGACGAAGGGGAAGAAGACTTGTAGTTGGCCACCATGTCTCATACTTGATCCATGTGTTCGTCCAACTTGGTGTCAAAGTAGTCCCTTTTCCTTGCTTCGTTTTGGCGAACGTCGATGGCGAGTCGCTCAATGCCTTGCATTGCTCATTGTAGTCTGAACATGGACGTTTTGGTGATGCAGTTGTTTGCGTCGTCGTTGTCGTGGAAGACCGGAGATGAAATGCCTTGCCTATCCATCACAAGACTCGATCAAATGTGAGTGGAAGAAAGAAAAGAACTAGACCAATGTACCTTATCCAATGTTGAAGATGGATCAATGACCACTCAATAATATAACAAGGAAATAGCACAATTGGTACCGGATCTTGTAAATTCTCACACCTACACAAGTAAAGCTTTTGGTGGAGCTCGGTGAGGATAGTGGCACAAAAATTTGATGCAAAATGTTAGCAAGAGTCAATAATGTTGGAAAAGATTCACAAATTCGCAAGTGAAACAAGTAGACCAATAGCAATGGGTGGCACACGGAAACACACACACGGATAGATAAATGGGGTCGTGCAACCAAGGAATGAGCACAAAATGTGGAATCCATGGAAAACACTCGTGTTGCGCAACTCTAGAGAGACGCTAGCACGATTGCTTAATAGGCGGATACGACACTTGTGCACAACCTATAAGATGCAAAATGTATCAACTTTCTATCCCAAGTATGCTATATATGTATGATGTTCCGGTGTTTTGCATACGATGATCCAAGATGATCAATATGGTAGTATGGTATGCAATGTGGCGACGCTTTGGCTCTTGCTTACTCTTTGCTCTCTTTTTGCTTAAAAGCTTATTCTCTTTTTTCTGTATGACCACTTATGCGAAATGCACAAACCAAGATAGCTGTTGTGTATATGCGGGAACAATCTTGTGACACAAGGGATGGTACTATGATACCAAGATGACACCAATATGATATGGTATGTACGCAATGGAAGGTGTAGATCGATGATCACTAATGTGCACAAGTAACGTAGCAGGCAATACTCAATGGCTAGTCTCGATAGGCAAGTGACACAAAATGGGCCAAAGGGTTAACAATGTAATGGCAAGGGGAATATACAATGATGGGATACCATGATACCAAGATGATATAGAGGTTACCGTTCTTGCTTGCGGTTAGGGTGTCAAATTGGTGAAGGTGGTCGATGTCGAATCCTTGTTGAAGTTGAGCGGCAGTGTTGTTGATGTCGAACCGTTCCTAGTTAGCCGAAACACCCTAGGAAACGGAAAAACCGCAAACTCAAAATCTCAAAGGAAAATGTCAAATGGTGGTAGCAGAATGCATTGGTGGTTCCGGAGTTAGGAATGCGGAAGTGGTGGTGGTGGTTGATGACGAAGCAACCATCCCTAAGTAGCCGAAACACCTTAGGAGACTCAAGTCACAACTCAAGAAACCACAAATGCTAAATGGAGGAAAATATGTTAGGTTGCGGAAAGCTATGATGGTTTTGCGGATGATATGGTAGATAGCCTAGGCAAAGATGCCAAAATGTCAAAAAATTTATGGAGTCAAATGATGCTGGAACCTATCTAGATGGATGGGGGATGTCAATAGCTACTCAACGAGCTAAAGAACGTCGAAATCGGACTTCGGGAGTGAAAGTTATGGCCAAAACAGTTTTTGTTGGTGGGCTGATTCTGGGTGGTGCGGGTGCCCGGGGGTCGCAGGTGCGGGCACCCGGGGTGGTCAGGGTTGGGCGGAAAAAGTGGCCCGGGGGTCCGGGTGCCCGGGGTGGTCAGCGGGGTTGGGCGGAACTTGCCCGGGGGGTCCGGGTGCCCGGGGTTTGAGGTCTGGGTGCCCGGGGGGTCACGGATTTGGGCGGAAATTTGTGAAAAAATGGAAGAAATTGGTGGATTTCGTGGTGGGAAAGGTGGAGATGGATGGGGAAGGCTAGATCCACTTGAAACCAAGCAAATCCATGGATCAAATCCAACAAAACATCATCAAACCAACAAATACAAAAAAATTGGGGCTATTTTGGTGGGGAATTTTCGAAATTGGGAAGAACACACCAAAATTAGGCTAGAGAACAAGAAGGGGGGCTCCAATTTCGTGAGAAACCATGGCTCATGATACCAAGATGTTGTAGGGTGAAACCCTAAATGGAGATCTTTCACGAATTGGAGAGGAAATCCCCAAGAAGAAGAAGAACACAAAGGGGGAACACAAGAGGAACACTCAAATTGACTTGATCCAATCACACATATGCTAGATCCAATCACACAAAGAGAGATACAAAGGTCCAAATCCAACACAAGAAGATACAAGAGGTAACTAGTTCATTCCAAGCCTATGAGGGAATAAGTCTTGGTGATCCTATGATGGGGATCCTTCTCCAAGAGGAGGCCCTGATATCCACAAGAGGATCTTTTCCCTTAGGAGGTCATGGTCTCCAAGAGGAGGAAGATGAGCAAAGCTCTCTCAATATCTCACATATACTTTGCTATCTTCTCTAATGAGCTAGGGGAAGAGTGAAGGAAATATGCCCTAGAGGCAATAATAAAGTTATTATTTATTTCCTTATATCATGATAAATGTTTATTGTTCATGCTAGAATTGTATTAACCGGAAACATAATACATGTGTGAATACATAAACAAACAGAGTGTCACTAGTATGCCTCTACTTGACTAGCTCGTTGATCAAAGATGGTTATGTTTCCTAGCCATAGACATGAGTTGTCATTTGATTAACGGGATCACATCATTAGGAGAATGATGTGATTGACTTGACCCATTCCGTTAGCTTAGCACTCGATCGTTTAGTATGTTGCTATTGCTTTCTTCATGACTTATACATGTTCCTATGACTATGAGATTATGCAACTCCCGTTTACCGGAGGAACACTTTGTGTGCTACCAAACGTCACAAAGTAACTGGGTGATTATAAAGGTGCTCTACAGGTGTCTCCAAAGGTACTTGTTGGGTTGGCGTATTTTGAGATTAGGATTTGTCACTCCGATTGTCGGAGAGGTATCTCTGGGCCCACTCAGTAATACACATCACTATAAGCCTTGCAAGCATTGTGAACAATGAGTTAGTTGCGGGATGATGTATTACGGAACGAGTAAAGAGACTTGCCGGTAACGAGATTGAACTAGGTATCGAGATACCGACGATCGAATCTCGGGAGAGTAACATACCGATGACAAAGGGAACAACGTATGTTGTTATGCGGTCTAACCGATAAAGATCTTTGTAGAATATGTGGGAACCAATATGAGCATCCAGGTTCCGCTATTGGTTATTGACCGAGAGGTGTCTCGGTCATGTCTACATAGTTCTCGAACCCGTAGGGTCCGCACGCTTAACGTTACGATGACAGTTATATTATGAGTTTATATGTTTTGATGTACCGAAGGTTGTTCGGAGTCCCGGATGTGATCACGGACATGACGAGGAGTCTCGAAATGGTCGAGACATAAAGATTGATATATTGGAAGCCTATGTTTGGACATCGGAAGTGTTCCGGGTGAAATCGGGATTTTTTCGGAGTACCGGGAGGTTACCGGAACCCCCCGGTAACTTAATGGGCCTTATTGGTCCTAGGTGGAAGAGAGGAGAGGAGGCCAGGGCAAGGCCGCGCGCCCCTCCCCCCTAGTCCGAATAGGACAAGGAGAGGGGGGCGGCGCCCCCCTTCCTTCCTCCCCTCCACCTTTTCCCCCTTCCTCTCCTAGTCCAACATGGAAAGGGGGGGAGTCCTACTCCCGGTAGGAGTAGGACTCCTCCTGGTGCGCCTCTCCTCCCTTGGCCGGCGGCCTCCCCCTTGCTCCTTTATATACGGGGGCAGGGGGCACCTCTCGACACACAATTGATCAACGATCTTTTAGCCGTGTGCGGTGCCCCCCTCCACCATATTACACCTCGATAATATCGTAGTGGTGCTTAGGCGAAGCCCTGCGTCGGTAGAACATCACCATCGTCACCACGTCGTCGTGCTGACGAAACTCTCCCTCAACACTCGGCTGGATCGGAGTTCAAGGGACGTCATCGAGCTGAACGTGTGCTGAACTTGGAGGTGCCGTACGTTCGGTACTTGATCGGTCGGATCGTGAAGACGTACGACTACATCAACCGCGTTGTGTTAACGCTTCCGCTTTCGGTCTACGAGGGTACGTAGACAACACTCTCCCCTCTCGTTGCTATGCATCACCATGATCTTGCGTGTGCGTAGGAAATTTTTTGAAATTACTACGTTCCCTAACAGTGGTATCAGAGCCTGGTTTTATGCGTTGATGTTATGCACGAGTAGAACACAAGTGAGTTGTGGGCGATATAAGTCATACTGCTTACCAGCATGTCATACTTTGGTTCGGCGGTATTGTGAGATGAAGCGGCCCGGACCGACGTTACGCGTACGCTTACGCGAGACTGGTTTCACCGTTGCGAGCACTCGTTGCTTAAAGGTGACTGGCGGGTGTCTGTCTCTCTCACTTTAGTTGAACCGAGTGTGGCTGGGCCCGGTCCTTGCGAAGGTTAAAACAACACCAACTTGACAAACTATCGTTGTGGTTTTGATGCGTAGGTAAGAACGGTTCTTGCTAAGCCCGTAGCAGCCACGTAAAACTTGCAACAACAAAGTAGAGGACGTCTAACTTGTTTTTGCAGGGCATGTTGTGATGTGATATGGTCAAGACGTGATGCTATATTTTATTGTATGAGATGATCATGTTTTGTAACCGAGTTATCGGCAACTGGCAGGAGCCATATGGCTGTCGCTTTATTGTATGCAATGCAATCGCCATGTAATTGTTTTACTTTATCACTAAGCAGTAGCGATAGTCGTAAAAGCAATAGTTGGCAAGACGACAACGGTGCTACGATGGAGATCATGACAGTGCTTCGGAGATGGCGATCACAAGCACAAGATGATGATGGGCATATCATATCACTTATATTGATTGCATGTGATGTTAATCTTTTATGCATCTTATCTTGCTTTGATTGACGGTAGCATTATAAGATGATCTCTCACTAAAATTTCAAGATAAAAGTGTTCTCCCTGAGTATGCACCGTTGCGAAAGTTCTTCGTGCTGAGACACCACGTGATGATCGGGTGTGATAGGCTCTACATTCAAATACAACGGGTGCAAAACAGTTGCACACGCGGAATACTCAGGTTAAACTTGACGAGCCTAGCATATGCAGATATGGCCTCGGAACACGGAGACCGAAAGGTCGCGTGAATCATATAGTAGATATGATCAACATAGTGATGTTCACCATTGAAACTACTCCATCTCACGTGATGATCGGACATGGTTTAGTTGATATGGATCACGTGATCACTTAGAGGATTAGAGGGATGTCTATCTAAGTGGGAGTTCTTAAAGTAATATGATTAATTGAACTTGAATTTATCATGAACTTAGTACCTGATAGTATCTTGCTTGTCTATGTTAATTGTAGATAGATGGCCTGTGCTGTTGTTCCGTTGAATTTTAATGCGTTCCTTGAGAAAGCAAAGTTGAAAGATGATGGTAGCAATTACACGAATTGGGTCCGTAACTTGAGGATTATCCTCATTGCTGCACAGAAGAATTACGTCCTGGAAGCACCGCTGGGTGCCAGGCCTGCTGCAAGAGCAACACCAGAAGTTATGAACGTCTGGCAGAGCAAAGCTGATGACTACTCAATAGTTCAGTGTGCCATGCTTTACGGCTTAGAACCGGGTCTTCAACGACGTTTTGAACGTCATGGAGCATATGAGATGTTCCAGGAGTTGAAGTTAATATTTCAAGCAAATGCCCGGATTGAGAGATATGAAGTCTCCAATAAGTTCTACAGCTGCAAGATGGAAGAGAATAGTTCTGTCAGTGAGCATATACTCAAAATGTCTGGGTATAATAATCACTTGATTCAACTGGGAGTTAATCTTCCGGATGATAGCGTCATTGACAGAATTCTTCAATCACTGCCACCAAGCTACAAGAGCTTCGTGATGAACTATAACATGCAAGGGATGAATAAGACAATTCCCGAGCTCTTCGCAATGCTAAAGGCAGCGGAGGTAGAAATCAAAAAGGAGCATCAAGTGTTGATGGTCAATAAGACCACTAGTTTCAAAAAAAAGGGCAAAGGGAAGAAGAAGGGGAACTTCAAGAAGAATAGCAAGCAAGTTGCTGTTCAGGAGAAGAAACCCAAGTCTGGACCTAAGCCTAAAACTGAGTGCTTCTACTGCAAGCAGACTGGTCACTGGAAGCGGAACTGCCCCAAGTATTTGGCGGATAAGAAGGATGGCAAGGTTAACAAAGGTATATGTGATATACATGTTATTGATGTGTACCTTACTAATGCTCGCAGTAGCACCTGGGTATTTGATACTGGTTCTGTTGCTAATATTTGCAACTCGAAACAGGGGCTACGGATTAAGCGAAGATTGGCTAAGGACGAGGTGACGATGCGCGTGGGAAATGGTTCCAAAGTCGATGTGATCGCGGTCGGCACGCTACCTCTACATCTACCTTCGGGATTAGTATTAGACCTAAATAATTGTTATTTGGTGCCAGCGTTAAGCATGAACATTATATCTGGATCTTGTTTGATGCGAGACAGTTATTCATTTAAATCAGAGAATAATGGTTGTTCTATTTATATGAATAATATCTTTTATGGTCATGCACCCTTGAAGAGTGGTCTATTTTTAATGAATCTCGATAGTAGTGACACACATATTCATAATGTCGAAGCCAAAAGATGTAGAGTTGATAATGATAGTGCAACTTATTTGTGGCACTGCCGTTTAGGTCATATCGGTGTAAAGCGCATGAAGAAACTCCATAATGACGGACTTTTGGAATCACTTGATTATGAATCACTTGGTACTTGCGAACCGTGCCTCATGGGCAAGATGACTAAAACACTGTTCTCCGGAACTATGGAGAGAGCAACAGATTTATTGGAAATCATATATACAGATGTATGTGGTCCGATGAATATTGAGGCTCGTGGCGGATATCGTTATTTTCTCACCTTCACAGATGATTTGAGCAGATATGGGTATATCTACTTAATGAAACATAAGTCTGAAACATTTGAAAAGTTCAAAGAATTTCAGAGCGAAGTTGAAAATCATCGTAACAAGAAAAGAAAGTTTCTACGATCAGATCGTGGAGGAGAATATTTGAGTTACGAGTTTGGCCTACATTTGAAACAATGCGGAATAGTTTCGCAACTCACGCCACCCGGAACACCACAGCGTAATGGTGTGTCCGAACGTCGTAATCGTACTTTACTAGATATGGTGCGATCTATGATGTCTCTTACTGATTTACCGCTATCGTTTTGGGGTTATACTTTAGAGACGCCTGCATTCACTCTAAATAGGGCACCATCAAAATCCGTTGAAACGACACCTTATGAACTATGGTTTGGCAAGAAACCAAAGTTGTCGTATCTTAAAGTTTGGGGTTGCGATGCTTATGTGAAGAAACTTCGACCTGATAAGCTCGAACCTAAATCGGAGAAATGTGTCTTCATAGGATACCCAAAGGAGACTGTTGGGTACACCTTCTATTACAGATCCGAAGGCAAGACATTCGTTGCTAAGAATGGATCCTTTCTAGAGAAGGAGTTTCTCTCAAAAGAAGTGAGTGGGAGGAAAGTAGAACTTGATGAGGTAACTGTACCTGCTCCCTTATTGGAAAGTAGATCATCACAGAAACCAGTTTCTGCGACACCTACACCAATTAGTGAGGAAGTTAATGATAATGATCATGAAACTTCAGATCAAGTTATTACTGAACCTCGTAGGTCAACCAGATTAAGATCCGCACCAGAGTGGTACGGTAATCCTGTTCTGGAGGTTATGTTACTAGACCATGACGAACCTACGAACTATGAAGAAGCGATGGTGAGCCCAGATTCCGCAAAATGGCTTGAAGCCATGAAATCTGAGATGGGATCCATGTATGAGAACAAAGTATGGACTTTGGTTGACTTGCCCGATGATCGGCAAGCCATTGAAAATAAATGGATCTTCAAGAAGAAGACTGACGCTAACGGTAATGTTACTGTCTATAAAGCTTGACTTGTTGCGGAAGGTTTTCGACAAGTTCAAGGGATTGACTACGATGAGACCTTCTCACCCGTAGCGATGCTTAAGTCTGTCCGAATCATGTTAGCAATTGCCGCATTTTATGATTATGAAATTTGGCAAATGGATGTCAAAACTGCATTCCTGAATGGATTTCTGGAAGAAGAGTTGTATATGATGCAACCGGAAGGTTTTGTCGATCCAAAGGGAGCTAACAAAGTGTGCAAGCTCCAGCGATCCATTTATGGACTGGTGCAAGCCTCTCGGAGTTGGAATAAACGCTTTGATAGTGTGATCAAAGCATTTGGTTTTATACAGACTTTTGGAGAAGCCTGTATTTACAAGAAAGTGAGTGGGAGCTCAGTAGCATTTCTGATATTATATGTGGATGACATATTGCTAATTGGAAATGATATAGAATTTCTGGATAGCATAAAGGGATACTTGAATAAGAGTTTTTCAATGAAAGACCTCGGTGAAGTTGCATATATATTGGGCATCAAGATCTATAGAGATAGATCAAGACGCTTAATTGGACTTTCACAAAGCACATACCTTGACAAAGTTTTGAAGAAGTTCAAAATGGATCAAGCAAAGAAAGGGTTCTTGCCTGTACTACAAGGTGTGAGATTGAGTAAGACTCAATGCCCGACCACTGCAGAAGATAGAGAGAAGATGAAAGATGTTCCCTATGCTTCAGCCATAGGCTCTATCATGTATGCAATGCTGTGTACCAGACCTGATGTGTGCCTTGCTATAAGTTTAGCAGGGAGGTACCAAAGTAATCCAGGAGTGGATCACTGGACAGCGGTCAAGAACATCCTGAAATACCTGAAAAGGACTAAGGATATGTTTCTCGTTTATGGAGGTGATAAAGAGCTCATCGTAAATGGTTACGTTGATACAAGCTTTGACACTGATCCGGACGATTCTAAATCGCAAACCGGATACGTATTTACATTGAACGGTGGAGCTGTCAGTTGGTGCAGTTCTAAGCAAAGTGTCGTGGCGGGATCTACGTGTGAAGCGGAGTACATAGCTGCTTCGGAAGCAGCAAATGAAGGAGTCTGGATGAAGGAGTTCATATCCAATCTAGGTGTCATACCTAGTGCATCGGGACCAATGAGAATCTTTTGTGACAATACTGGTGCAATTGCCTTAGCAAAGGAATCTAGATTTCACAAGAGAACCAAGCACATCAAAAGACGCTTCAATTCCATCCGGGATTTAGTCCAGGTGGGAGATATAGAAATTTGCAAGATACATACGGATCTGAATGTTGCAGACCCGTTGACTAAGCCTCTTCCACGAGCAAAACATGATCAGCACCAAGTCTCCATGGGTGTAAGAATCATTACTGTGTAATCTAGATTATTGACTCTAGTGCAAGTGGGAGACTGAAGGAAATATGCCCTAGAGGCAATAATAAAGTTATTATTTATTTCCTTATATCATGATAAATGTTTATTGTTCATGCTAGAATTGTATTAACTGGAAACATAATGCATGTGTGAATACATAAACAAACAGAGTGTCACTAGTATGCCTCTACTTGACTAGCTCGTTGATCAAAGATGGTTATGTTTCCTAGCCATAGACATGAGTTGTCATTTGATTAACATGATCACATCATTAGGAGAATGATGTGATTGACTTGACCCATTCCGTTAGCTTAGCACTCGATCGTTTAGTATGTTGCTATTGCTTTCTTCATGACTTATACATGTTCCTATGACTATGAGATTATGCAACTCCCGTTTACCGGAGGAACACTTTGTGTGCTACCAAACGTCACAACGTAACTGGGTGATTATAAAGGTGCTCTACAGGTGTCTCCAAAGGTACTTGTTGGGTTGGCGTATTTCGAGATTAGGATTTGTCACTCCGATTGTCGGAGAGGTATCTCTGGGCCCACTCAGTAATACACATCACTATAACCCTTGCAAGCATTGTGACTAATGAGTTAGTTGCGGGATGATGTATTACGGAACGAGTAAAGCGACTTGTCGGTAACGAGATTGAACTAGGTATCGAGATACCGATGATCGAATCTGGGGCAAGTAACATACCGATGACAAAGGGAACAACGTATATTGTTATGCGGTCTAACCGATAAAGATCTTCGTAGAATATGTGGGAACCAATATGAGCATCCAGGTTCCGCTATTGGTTATTGACCGGAGAGGTGTCTCGGTCATGTCTACATAGTTCTCGAACCCGTAGGGTCCGCACGCTTAACGTTACGATGATAGTTATATTATGAGTTTATATGTTTTGATGTACCGAAGGTTGTTCGGAGTCCCGGATGTGATCACGGACATGACGAGGAGTCTCGAAATGGTCGAGACATAAAGATTGATATATTGGAAGCCTATGTTTGGACATCGGAAGTGTTCCGAGTGAAATCGGGATTTTTTCGGAGTACCGGGAGGTTACCGGAACCCCCGGTAACTTAATGGGCCTAGGTGGAAGAGAGGAGAGGAGGCCAGGGCAGGGCCGCGCGCCCCTCCCCCCCAGTCCGAATAGGACAAGGAGAGGGGGCAGCGCCCCCCTTCCTTCCTCCCCTCCACCTTTCCCCCCTTCCTCTCCTAGTCCAACATGGAAGGGGGGGGGGTCCTACTCCCGGTAGGAGTAGGACTCCTCCTGGTGTGCCTCTCCTCCCTTGGCCGGCGGCCTCCCCCTTGCTCCTTTATATACGGGGGCAGGGGGGCACCTCTCGACACACAATTGATCAACGATCTTTTAGCCGTGTGCGGTGCCCCCCTCCACCATATTACACCTCGATAATATCGTAGCGGTGCTTAGGCGAAGCCCTGTGTCGGTAGAACATCATCATCGTCACCACGCTGTTGTGCTGACGAAACTCTCCCTCAACACTCGGCTGCATCGGAGTTCGAGGGACGTCATCGAGCTGAACGTGTGCTGAACTCGGAGGTGCCGTACGTTCGGTACTTGATCGGTCGGATCGTGAAGACGTATGACTACATCAACCGCGTTGTGTTAACGCTTCCGCTTTCGGTCTACGAGGGTACGTAGACAACACTCTCCCCTCTCGTTGCTATGCATCACCATGATCTTGCGTGTGCGTAGGAATTTTTTTGAAATTACTACGTTCCCCAACAAATAGTACTTATAGTCTAGGGACGAAATAAGAGGAAAACGGGGGTACGAGGGTCATTTAGCCCAAGATGCACGCAGGCACTTTCGGTGGAGTCCGGGCACCCGGAGTAAAGTGGTCCTGGCACCTGGGGTCGTCGGGGAGTAGAAGACCGGGCACTCGGGGTTGAGGGTCGGGTACCCGGGGTGGCGCATGGGAGGGGGCCTGGCACCCTGTGGTTGGGGTGCAGGTACCCGGGGGGTGCATCCACCCGGTGGTTAGGGTGCAGGCACCCGGGGTCGACAAAGGGGCCGCGCCCTTTGGGGCCGGGGGCTCGGGCACCCGGGGCATAGGAGGCCAGGCACCCGAGGTGGTCCGAGGCCTTCGGTGTTCCGCGTCTGGGAGTTCCTTCTTCTCCTTGGGGCTCCATGTGGACTTGGTGATCCCTCCATGCCTCCTCACAGTCTTCTCCTTGGTACCTAAGAATGCATAGTGTATCCATTTGAGGTAGAACCAAACTCTAATGTGAATCTGAATGAAGTTTGAAGAGGAAAGAGTTAACCTTGGTTTCAATGATGCATGCGCGGACTCTTGTCATTGGTACTCTTCGTGCTTGTGGTGGTGATGGAACGTCCATGGGGATGAACGAGGGATGCTCCACATCACAAGTGATCAACGACAAGCAAGCCACCCATCATGGAGTGAATAGTGAGAGGGCGAACCACCCAAAAGAGAGTGAGCGCCACAAGCCCAAATTGAGTGCCTCCACGATGAGTGACAAGAAGAACTTAGTGCTATTTGCGACCAAAAGTGAGATGAGAGAAGTGTGTGAGAACCCATCAAGTGTTATGCACTATGTCCTTTTGTGCAAAGACGAGGCACCAAAAACTAACACCTCTCACAATCTACCTTTAGTGTTATCTTCTCTATTGCAGGAATTCCAAGATGTATTCCCCGACGAGCTACCTCCGGGTCTACCTCCACTACGAGGCATTGAACACCGCATCGACCTCATCCCCAGAGCACCTCTTCCTAACAAGGCCCCCTACCGCGTCAACCCCAAGGAAACCAAGGAGATCCAACGGAAAGTACAACAAGTCATCGACAATGGCCATGTGCGAGAAAGCTTGAGCCCTTGTGCCGTCCCGGTAAGCCTTGTTCCCAAGAAAGATGTATATATCGCATGTGTTCTGATTGTCGTCCTATCAATGCCATCGCCGTTAGATGCCGTTATCCTATTCCTCGCCTTGATGATATGTTAGATGAGCTTAGCGGAGCCACAATTTTCTCTACAATTGATCTTAAAAGTGGCTACTATCAAATACGCATCCAAGAAGGTGATGAATGGAAAACCGCATTTAAGACCAAATTTGGCTTATATGAATGGCTTGTTATGCCAACGGGTTTATCCGAAGCACCCGGTACATTCATGCGCATCATGCATTTTGTTCTTCGCCCCTACATTGGCGTATTTGTTGTGGTCTATTTTGACGATATTCTTGTCTTTAGCAAACCTCTTAAAGATCATGTCACCCATCTTAGAACCGTTTTGCAAACCCTTAGGAAAGAGCGCCTTTATGCTAATATGGACAAATGCCTTTTCAGTGTTGATACGCTTGTTTTCTTGGGTTTTGTTGTGTCTTCTAAGGGTGTTCATTTAGATGAATCTAAGATCAATGCTATTAAAACTTGACCCCAACCAACAAACTTGCAACAAGTGCGTAGCTTAGCCGGATTTTATCGTAGATTTGTGAAGGATTTTAGCATCATTGCTTTACCTTTGCATTCTTTGAGTAAGAAGAATGCACCTTTTGTTTGGGGACCATCTCAAGATACCACATTCAATGAGCTTAAGAATTTGCTTACACATGCTCCTTTGCTTGCATTACCCAACTTCGGTAAACCATTTGAGATATATTGTGATGCTAGCGGTTATGGCATAGGAGGTGTGTTAATGCAAGAGAAGCGCCCCATAGCTTACTTTAGTGAAAAACTTTCTAGAGTGCAACTCAATTATCTCATCTATGACAAAGTGCTATATGTTTAGTGAGAGTCTTGCATGTTTGGGAGCATTATCTCCGTCCTCATGAGTTCATTCTTCACACGGATCATGAAACACTTAAGTATCTTAAGGGTCAAACTAAGTTGAACAAGCGTCATGCTAAGTGGAGTGAATTCATTGGGTCTTTCCCTTATGTCATCAAGTACATCAAAGGCAATGAGAATGTTGCGGCGGATGTGCTTTCCCGTAGAAGCATGCTTGTTACCCAACTTGAATTGAATGTCATTGGTTTAGAGCACATCAAAGACTTATATGCGCATGATCCTACTTTTGCTATTCCTTATGTCAAATGTTTGACGCATACTTCCCGGGAACGCTATTATATCAAAGATGATTATCTTATGAGAGCTAACAAACTATGTATCCCCGAGTCTTCTCTTAGTTTGTTACTTTTGCAAGAATCTCATGGAGGAGGACTTATGGGACATTTCAGATGCGACAAGACATTCGCCACGCTCTCCAAGAACTACTTTTGGCCCAAGATGTTCCGCGATGTTTCACACTTCACCAACCGGTGCTCTACATGCCGCAAAGCTAAGTCTAAAGCTCAATCCCATGGTCTCTATATGCCACTTCCTATTTAGTATCACCCATGGGAAGATATTAGTATGGATTTTGTGCTTGGTTTGCCTAGAACTAGGAATGGCAAAGATTCCGTGTTTGTTGTTGTGGACCGATTCTCTGAAATGGCACACTTCATACCTTGAAATAAGATAGACGATGCTTCACATGTTGCAAATCTTTTTTGTAGGGAAATCTTGCGACTACATGGAGTGCCCAAGACGATTTTCTCGGACCGCGATGTCAAGTTCTTGAGCTACTTTTGGAAGACACTATGCGCCAAGCTCGGAATCAAGCTTTTGTTCTCTTCGGCATACCACCCTCAAACCGACGGCCAAACGGAGGCGACGAACCAAACTCTCTCCACTCTACTACGTGTGTTGATCAAGAAGAACATCAAGGAGTGGGAGGAGTGCCTACCCATCACCGAGTACGCCTACAACCGTGCAAGGCATTCCACTACTGGCAAGTCCCCTTTCGAGGTCGTCAACCGCTTCAACCCGTTGTCCCCATTGGACATTCTCCCTCTACCACTACAAGAGCGCATCAATATGGACGCAAGTGCACGAGTGAACTATCTCAAGAAGATGCATGAAGATACACGGCACACAATCGAGCACCAAGTACAATGACTAGCGACCAAGCTCAACATCAACAAACAACCCATGATATTCAACATTGGATATCCTGTGTGGCTACACCTTCGCAAGGACCACTTCCCCAACAAATGCAATTCCAAACTTCTCCCTCGAGCTGACGGACCCTTCAAGGTGCTTGAACGATACAACAACAACGCCTACAAGATCGACACCCCGTGCGACAAGTACTCCGTTAGCGACATCTTCAACGTCAAAGATCTCTCTCCCTACCATGGTGATGAGGATTTCGATCCGAGGTCGGATATTTCCCAAGGGGGGGGGGGAGATGATGCGGAGCATCCTATGGTCATCCCCATGGACCTACCTACGTCTCCCATGACACCACTTGGACCAATGACAAGAGCTCGAGCAAAGGCTATCGAAGATAAGGTGAACTCGCTCCTCTCCGAACAACCACTTCCTACATGTGAGACATGGCTACTACCTTAAGTGGAGACACTATGTGTGATCAGGTACCTAGAGGATAGCCACGGAACAGCCACACCCAATGGACAAGACGACATGGACACCAAGTACAAGGACCAAGAGAGGAAGCTCCCTGAAGTTGACAGCCACCGGACGATCGGTCCCCGTCAGACGTCCGACGCCTGGAGCGTCCACCGGTTAAGTTCCTGCCAGCGAAGACTCCAACGTCCGGACGACCGACAAGTACTAGACGGCCGACGCCCTCCAGCCACCGGATGACTGACGCCCTCGGACGTCTGACGCCGGCTAGAAATCCAACGCCGACCATCCCGAGCCAAACCGTCGGACTTCCAACAAGTACCGGACGTCCGGACCCTCGCGAGCCACCGGGCGACCGGTAACTGTCGGACGTCCGACACCTGTGAGTGCACCGCGTGTTGGGCCGAAGCACATGTACCCTTCGTCCACTTAGACTATATATACTCCTCCTCTCCCCTCTTTCTAGGGTTAGCATTAGTTTAGCTCATACTTGAGATAGAGCTTTGCTCATCCATCCGGATCTACTCCACCGAGAGAGACCGCGACCTCTACGGAGAAGATCCATCTTGGATTCAAGACCCCTAACGGGAAGACCTTCAAGACCTCCTCACGGAGAAGAGCTTGTTACTTGTATCATCCTTTGTTGATTGTGGGTCGTATATCTCTTTGTGTTTCAAGGATCTAGCACATGTGTAATCGAATCTTGTTGGTTTGAGTGATTTCTCTCATTTTCCCCTCGTGTTTCCCCTCATGTTCTTCGTAGGCTCCACTCCAATCGTGAAAGATCGGCCCTAGGGTTTCCATCCTACATCAATGGGCCTCAGCCCAACACACTGTCAACACATAGGCGTCGGACGTCCGACAGTTACCGGTCGTCCGGTTGCTCGTGAGGGTTCGGACGTCCGATACTGGTCGGAAGTCCGATGTTTTGGCTCGGGATGGTCTGTCTCGAATTTCCGACCGGTGTGAGACGTCCGGGGCGTCGGTCGTCCGGTGGTCTCCATACTTTCGACGTTTTGGTTCTATGATAGTGGTGCCGGTCGTCTGGAGGGGCTCGGACGTCCGAGGGCCGGAGCATGCTAGACGTCCGGTCGGTGTCGATCGTCCAGTCGCTGCCGCGTGCACAGGCTGGGACTTGGCTGGCTGGCTGGTGCTCCCAGGCGCCGGACGTCCGATGAGTACCGGTCGTCTGGCGGCTGTCAACTTCAGGCAGCTTCTTCTCTTGGTCCTTGTACTTGGTGTCCTCGCCGTCTTGTCTGTTGGATAGAGTTGCTCCATGGCTATCCTCTAAGTATCTGATCATGCATAGGGTCTCTCCTTGAAGTAGTATCCATGTCTCATGTGAAGAAAGTGGTAGTTCGGAGAGGAGCGAGTTCACCTTATCTTCGATATCCTTTGCTTGAGCTCTTGTCATTTGTCCAAGTAGTGTCGTGAGAGGTGTAGGTAGGTCCATGGGGATGACCTTGGGATGCTCCGCATCAATCGTGGTATCCCATCATTGTACATTCTTCTTGCCATTGTATTGATAACACCTAGCCCATTTTGCGTCACTTGCCTATCGAGACTAGCCTTTGAGTATTGTTGGCAACGTTACTTGTGCACATTAGTGATTGGTGATCCGCCCTTCCATCGCATACATACCATATCATATTGGTATCATCATATCATTTCGTGTGCCACAAGATTGTTCCCGCATATACACAATTGCCATCTTGGTTTGTGCATTTCGCATAGTGGCCATATAAAAAAAGAATAAGATTTTAAGCAAAGAGTGAACAAAGAGCTTGTAAGCAAGTGCCATCGCATCATACCTCATTGCATATAAGATTGTCATACTCGATCATCTTGGATCATATCACCGGAACATCATACATAATAGCATACTTGGGATAGAAAGTCGTTGCATTTTGTCTCTAACGGGTTGTGCATAAGTGTCGTATCCGCCTATTGAGCAATCGAGCTAGCATCTCTCTAGCATTGTGCAACAAGAGCATTTTTCGTGGATTCCACATTTTGAGCTCGTTCCTTGGTTGCACGACCCCATCTATCTATCCGTGTGTGTGTTTCCGTGTACCATTGATTGCTATTGTTCTACTTGTTTCACTTGTGAATTTGTGAATCTCTTTCAACATTATTGACTCTTGCTAACAATTGCATCAAATTTTTTGTGCCACTATCCTCACCAAGCCACTCCATAAGCCTTGTGTTGGTGTGAGAATTGACAAGATCCGGTACCACTTGTGCTATTTCCTTGATACATTATTGAGTGACCATTGATCCATCTTCAACATCGGGTAAGGTACATTGGTCTAGTTCTTCTCTTTCTCCCACTCACATTTGCTTGAGTCTTGTGATGGATAGGCAAAGCACACCTCCTTCGGTCTACAACAACAACGACGAGTTTGGTGCCACAAAAAACAACTTGGACACCAAAATGGATGCTCAAATGGAGGAGATCAATGCCCTCATCAAGTCCTACAAGAGATCTTCCTCATCTTCGAGAAGACGCTCAAGTGACATCCTTCCGAGCTACCATCTCTGGCAAGGTCACATCAGCATCGACACCACCACCGACAAGAACGTGAAGGTCAAGAGCTCAACACCAATATCCGCTCAATGACTTCACTATATCCCTTGGCATCTTCGCCAAGCGACTTCAAGGCATCTTCGCCTACGGAAATACGACATCTTCGCCGACAAGCACCCCAAGACTACTCTCATGAGAAGCTCTCCAAGCTCAAGTTCGCGACTTCCACAAGCTACTACGACCTCGACACCGACCACAAGATTCCTTTCTATGGGACTGAAGAACCCAAGGAGTATCTCGAGTGGGAGCATCTGATGGACGACTACCTCAAGCTACATCAAGTTCCTCTCAAAGATCAAGTGAAGTGCGCCACAACGAACTTCCACGACTACGCGTCGACATGGTGGCTTCACACACCTTCGGAGAGCTACGGCATGAGTTGGCCCAAGACAAAGAGAGCTATGCGGCGAGAGTTCGTGCCTCCCACCTACACGGAACAACTTCTACGCCAATTGGAGAACACCATCCAAGGATCCAAGTCCATCTATACGTACTTCAAGGAGATGAAGAATGCCTTGCCACGAGCCGGCATGGACGACCCCATTTCATTGAAGTTGCACTTAATGATGGGATTGCACAACAACATCTCCAATACTGTCTTCCTCGAGAATTACAAGTCCCTCGACAACAACTATATTGGTGCTCTCAAGGCGGAACAAGAACTCATGAAGGCCAAGGCTTCTCCACCCCAAGCACACTTCTCGACGACCAAGCTCCACAACAACGAGCATGAGGATAGTACCGCCAAGATGTCCAAGTCCGACGAGCTCCAAGACGACGCTCCCAAGTTTGACTTCACTGCCATCCCTCTTTGTGGCATTGATGGTGTCGAGCCTACTTTGACTCTTTTTCAAGACGGTGCGGCGAGGACTACGACTATGGAGCCAATCAAGGAACATGCTTTGGAGGCGAGCGACACGGTGGCGAGCAAGGATGATGCTTCCATCTTTGGAGGCAAGAGTGATGATGTGCCATCTTCGACCTTTATCCACGGCGACGGTGACGAGATGATCGAGCATGGATTTTCCCTTCGGTCATGGAGGAGAGTGATGACGTGCCATCTTCGTACTTCATCCTTGGCGACGGTGACGAGATGGTTGAGCATGGGATTTTCCCTTCGACCATGATGATGTATGATGACTTGAGTGAGTTGTGCCACCATATTGAGAGTGAGAGCGAGTTCATCACTAGCCCCATATATGATGAGTTGCCCCAATTTCCATGTGAGGAGAGCCACAACCCCCAGCACTTGAATGAGATGAGTGACTCCACCATATGTGAGTTTGAGTGCACTACTTTGAGGGAGTGAGTGAGCCACCACATAGAGAGAGTGAGGTAGTTGATAGGGCATGTGAGGCCACTATGATTTCTAACGACTTAACCTCTACCTCTATTGCGTCTTCTCATTTGGTGCTAGGTCCCATATATGATGACGCACCGATCCTCGACGACTTCGTCCTTCCTTTATACAAAATGATGGCCATGGTGGAATATGATGCACCCCCCACATTGTTCCATCAAGACGAAGACGATGACCACGAATTGGTCTTTGCCACCTCACCTACATAACGTAGGTGAAGGTGATGCTCTAGTCCCTCTAGTGGACATTCTTGACATCGATTGCTTGCATGATGTTGATCAACCTATTACCCTGCTTCATGCTAGTGTGACTTCCCCATGCGATGATTTACCCATTTATGATGAGTTTGATGATTTCCATGTGGAGTCTATTAGTTATGATGCCATGTTACATATGATTTCTTGTGATAATTATCTCGGTCACATCATGTTTGATAATCCACTTGACTTGTCATATGCTATGCATGAGATCAACCATATGTCATATTTGCAATCTCTTCATAGTGACTATGCATATGCCATTAAAATAAACCCAATTTGCACTTATGGCATAGATGACAAGCCCATGGTTATTGGCATTTGTTTTTCTTTTGATGATATTGATATGCTCCCTTTGCATCATTTATCTCATATGCCATGCCATGACCACCAAGCTTTGGATATGCATTGTTTCGGATGTTGTCCGTTTTCTCCTTATGTTGTTTCCGATATTGCTCATGAGGAGACCCCCATAGTTTCCTAATACATTTTAGGAGATTTTGATCCATCCCATCCATTGCATGATCCCAATAATTATGGGCACAATATGCTCCCCATGAATCACAATGATATTATTGTGCCATATACTTGCCCGCTCAATTTGTGTATCCATCGTGTCATACATAACAACTATTCTTTCATGATGGATGACATGTTCTTATACCATGCTTCCAATTTCTTTGAGCAATGCTTATCTTGTGCTAACTCTCACGTGCACATACACATCGTGATGGATGATGTGTACATTTACCACACACACACTTTCTTTGGTTTGTGTCTCTTTTGTGTAGGTACCCATGAATACTTGTCAACCTCACAATCCCACGAGTTGACAAAACGAGCTCTAGAGAGCAACGATGACTTGGGATCCCATGGATTGTTTTTCACACCGTTTCCTTTGCGCAAGACCTTCGCGCATTTCTTCTATGGCCCTCACATGGTTATGGGTTATTGTCCATTACATATTCTATGCCCATCTTGCCATGTTCACTTTGCCTGATATGCTCATTTCCATTCGGACGACATGCTTTGGTGACCCATGCTTTGCATTTCACATGATGATCGATTCTAGTACTTGTATGTGTATTTGCAAGCTTGGTGGAGATACCCCTTGTTATTGCCATGTTTCCATTGTGACCCATGCCTATAATGATATCTTGACCATGCACTACAAAAAAATACACTTCCTGATGATACGTGTTTGTCACAGTAGGTCACGTTTTCTGTCATGCATGTACATCCACGACGATTTTATGACAGAATCAAGATAGTCATACCCGTGCTGTCGTAGAAGTGTTCCATGACATTACCAAAATTATCATCATGGAAGTGTCCACTTCCATGACGATAAATCGTGTGTCATAGAAGTGCTTTCGTGAAGGGTAACCGACACGTGGCTTCCACCGTAATGGGTCGCCATTAAGCTATCGGGTTCAGGTTTGGATCCGATAACCTGTTAACAGCTGGGACCAATGAGGATTTCCACGTGTAAAATTATCATTGGCTATAACAACCACGTGTCAGCACTGCAAAAAGGACAGATGTCAACCGCCCAATGGACAGGAGGCGCCTATGATACGTCGACACGTGGCAAGGCCCAACAGAAGCCCATTTAGGTTAAAAAGGCTGGCCCAGTCAAAATTAGCGGGCTGGCCCATTAACGACCAGCTTGCAGACGGCCCATTCGCAGTTAAGGCCCGTACGGCTAGTGTCAAATCGGCTCATCAACGGCCCGGTCTAAACTTGTCATCATTGCGGCCCATGGTCACTTCTGTCCCGTCAGCAGTTAGCTAAGTATTTGGGCCGAGTTACGGCCCGGTGTGTTTCCGGCCTGTTAAAGGTCCTGCTTCATTTGGGCCCATTTATTGGCCATTGAAACTTTCGGCCCATAAACGACCGTGAAGGATTTGGGTCATATTCGGCCATGTGTGACATTCGGCCTGTTAGAGGGCCACTGTAGATTTGGGCCTCTTCCAGCCTCTTATGATTTTCGGCCTGTTAACATCGGACGAAATCCATGGGCCACATGTGGCCCAACGTCACATCGGGCCTATTAACGGCCCATATAAAACTGATACTAATCAAGCCCGGCTGAACTTCCGGCCTGGTAAAGGCCCATGTAGTAGGTCGGCGCATTTACGGCCTGTGAACGATCCGCATTGTAAATGGGCCAACATGAGCTGAGATACATTTCAGCATGCTAATGACTAGTGGGTTATTTGGCACAATGAGGGCCCAATCTCACTTTCGGCCTATTAAAGGCCCATGTTTTTATGGGCTCAAGATATTTACACATGTTAATGGCCTATTGTTACTAAGGGCCCAAATTATGTTTAGGCCCATTAAAGGCCAACTAGGGGCACATGCCTACCAAAAATATGAAAGCTTATACTGATTTAGGCCCAGATATTTTTAGTGGGCTACGTGCAAATTATGACCCATAATCATTTTTAGCCCAATTGGAATGGGCCCGACGAATGTTGGCACGTTGGGCTCCTACGAAGCTTTCAACCGAATACATTACTAAGATAAACCTACACTATACAAAATAGCGTCATAATTTCTACAACCTTTGGCAGCACGATAAATGCTGTATCACAACAAAATAAATTCCAGCGATACAACAAAAGGCCTGTTGGCATAAAGTTTATAGTCCTTGCAGATAAAAGCACCATCAGATGTATAGAAGCACACATCATTTGACCTGAGTGCTAATGTTTCAGGCTGTAGAATCTGATGGAGCAGCATGATCTTCCCCTTTTTTCCGCCATTGCTCTTGAACAACGAAGAAAATGTCTGATAGTCTGGTTTCAAAACCATTCATATCTTGACGACATTTGTCAACCACTATTTTTGTTTCCGAAACGACCTCCATTAGGGATTGGACTTGTGTCTAGAGCACAGATATATCACTCTTCTGGAAGATTTTGTTCAAAAGGCGATTTGGATGAGGTTACCTTGACAACCAACCCCGAATTACGCAGGAAGGTGCTTTTTGAACTGTTAGTGGAGAGATACTGATGCAGTGCAGCAAGAGGTGACATTGTGCCTGTGGTAGCCTTGTCACCTTCAGGTGGTTGTGGCTGTTCAATCATTTGTTCCATAGCTTGCTAAAAGTTTGAACTTGTAGATTAGTGTACCAAATAAATTACTAGTGAGACAAAAACAAACAGAGTAGGTTTCACGTTTATACATAACTTATTTTGGTGAACTACTGTAATACATTAGCATGTATTGTAGTGCCAACTACATAATAAAATCACTTTCAGAACATATGTCCATGTAGCATGCCTACTGTATTGTCTATTTCCTCACATTCGTTGACATCTAAGGATAAAGAGACATGGTTTAAAGTAGGATGAACATAGTATGGCATCATTCATATCATGGGCAAATAGATATAAAACAAACAGGCTATTGTATCATTGTGTGGGCATGTGAACATCACAACTAGATTACAGATCAAGACCAAAAGAATATCCTTCATCTATTTTAAACCGTGTAAGGTGAAATGATACGTTAAGACAACCATGTATAAAAGTGAATAGAGTAACTGACATTGGCTGCAAACCAAGCAGTTAAATGAACACGTCACAGTAACAAGCAGTTCAAAGGTAGGAGAACTAAGGACTTGCAACTGCGGCTAGAAATGGTGTGCTCATGCCCTTCATCTTGCTGGTGTGGCAATCCTTGAAGATTTGCACTGCATTCTGTTGGGGATATAACCCCGAGGTATGACCCGCCCGGGAGGGGCCGGGTTGTACCATTGGTGATTTAATATGAAGAAGGCCCAAGAAGACGGCGGCTTAAGAGGCGGGCCAGGTGATGGCCCAAGACCCTAAAGTGTGAACCGCGTGATGATGACTTGCCTGGTAAGGCAAGGCGACTTAGAAACTGAGTTGGCCACGATGTGTGATCCGGCTCGGACTCTTGTAAGCCCCGGGCCTCAACCTGTGTATATAAAGGTGAGACCTGGTGGCGGGTTAACTCAAGAAACAACTGATCGATAGCTAGGTCAAGCGTAATCGCTCCCTTGTAATCGAAACTCAAGTAATACAACTAGAAGCAAGACGTAGGCTTTTACCTCATTGTGAGGGGCCGAACCTGGGTAAACTCTTGTGTCCTTTGTCCTGCTCAACCCCTTTGAGCTAACCTACGTTGCGATGGCTCGACACCTAAGTCCTTTCACAAGGGCATCTGCCGTGTTAAATCCACGACTGTTGGCGCCCATTGTGGGGCCAGAGCATGGTGGTTTCGAGTTCTTGAAGGGCAATTTCTCAGGGATCGAAGGATACGTCGTGGGCCGGATGACCAAGAGTCGCCATGGCAAGATCTACATCGATGACGCTAGCTGGGGCCCCGAGGCCGACTCAATCGAGTACGGGTACCAGGTCCCCTTTGGCGGAATTCACGTCTTCAACGGCAAAATCGGTGAGTCAGAGCCTGAGCCGGGCGCCTGCACCGACATCATCGAGATGGCTCAGCACACGCAACCCGCTAGGGGTCATCCCGGTCGGAAGCACGTCTTTGTTGGCTTTGTTCATGGGGCGGATCTTGAGGAAGGGTCTGCATCTGGTGGAGAGACGACCATCTTTTCAGGTGATGACTCCTCGACTGGAGAAACCGAATCAATCTATCAGCTTCAAGATGGCGAGATTGGGGGCTATTCTTCCGGATCCGTATGAGCCGCCGAGCAGGGCTACTATTTTTATGGCTGGTACGCAGCCAATGCTAAATTCGTCAACGACCGCAGCTATGACATTCGGCTCAACTGCTGCCGCGACAGCTGGGGTGAGCGACTCAGTACGGCCGCCGGCTCAAGTCTTATCTGAGCTCTTAGATGCTTTGGCAACTCTGTTAGCCACAGAGGTAACTCGGGCGAATCAAGTGCAACATAATCCAGAGGTTGCAAAGGTGCGAGACGAGGTGGCCAAGGCCCAAGAGGATCTTAATGCAGAGAAAGCCAGGATGGCAACCAAGCAGGCTTCGTTGGAGGCCAAGTCACAGCGATAAGAGCAAAAGCTTTTCGTCTAAGTCTGGATCAGAATGCGTCCAATGCTGTTCTTCAAAGGAGGCATCAGGGCCGCTGACCTTCACAGTTTGAGAGACGGAATCTTTTTAACACACCTGGGGCAGGAACGAGTAACCCGCCCGGCGTAACCCGGGCTGCTGAGGCGCCAGGAACTGGAGCACTGGCTCAACCTCGTGTGCCAAACCCGCCCCGTAGGGATCTGACCCCACCTCAACGGGTTCCAACACCTTCTCGCCATTATTCCAACCCGGTGGATAACATGGTAGCAGCAGCCACACGGCTGGCAGTTATCCCGATTGAAGGCGAGTCTCCAGCGGCGATGGAGACCCGGAACGCGGTGGAGCTTCTTCAGACGGTTGTAGCACAGCAGGAGGCTTATTCATACAGTCGTGAGCATGTCCATTCAACTCCCCGCCCAAGTCGAAGCTACAACCGGCGCGTTGAGTCGCTGGCAGTTCCCAGCAGCGAGTGGCGTTGTAACCCGCCTCATAATGATGACCCGCCTCATGGGCCTAACCTGCCCCGAGATGACAATACGCTGAACAATGCTCAGGCCCTTGTGGATCAGGCTAGAGCCCGTCGTGAGGCGGAATTGGTGGCTTAATTGGGGGCTCATCAGCGGTCTCCAGTACACCCTTCGGCAACCATTGCAGCTGGGATGACTTCCAGGACAGTTGGCGTGTCGTGTCTAGTACCGGCTCTACGCAATGAATGTTTTCCCAAGGATTTTAAGGGTCCTCGTAAGGTGCCTAACTACACAACTGATCTTCCATCTGAGGCTTGGATTGAAAGCTATGAACTTGCTATGGAGATGCTGGATGTTAATGACGCTGTATGTGCCAAGTACTTCACCATGATGTTGGATGGACCAGCTCGTACCTAGTTGAAAGGATTACCCGCCAATTCCATCAATTCATGGGCTGAGTTGAAGGCGCGCTTCATTCAGAATTTTAAGGGAACATGTAAGCAGCCTCTGTCGATCATTGACCTGGACAACTGCGTGCAGTGGGAGGATGAGTTGGCCCACCATTGGGTTCACCGGGTCTCAGCTATTATCCACTCATCGGATAGCATTGCGGCAGGCTCTGCTGTTCTGATTCTGGAGAAGAATTGTCACTTTACCCCCCTCAAGCAGAAGCTTTGGCGGCTTAAGCGTCATTGTAGTGACATGGGGGAGCTCATGGCGGCTCTCATCAAATATGCCGACTCTGACACTACCAAAGATCCTGGATCTGATGATGAAAAATCTAACAAGGGAGAAAAGAGTGGTAATGGTAAGGGTCCGCAGCAGAACGTGACAGGGCACAATGGTCACAACCAGGGTAACGGTGGTAAGTGCAGACAACTTGATGGTGGGTCAGATCTGGTAGCTAACACCAACACCGGATATAAAAACCAGCGTCGTAATGGCAATGGTAAGCAGACCTTTGGAGGGCCGAGGTTTAATCTTGAGGCGATGATGAATGAACCTTGCCCAAAACACAGTCTTCCCAATAAACCAGCGGCTCACGCTTGGAAGGACTGCTTCATCATGAGAGAGTATAAGAATTCCAACTTCAGTCAGAATCATGGCAACAATAATGGCCCACCTGGCAGGTTAGGATCCGGCTCATAGGGGCCTGGTTTTGGTGGTGGCAGCTCAAATTCTGGGTATCAAGGACAGGGCAATCAGGATAGTTATAACCAATAGTCTAGTCAGGGTAACCAGCAGCATCAGTCAGGATACCAGAGTAATCCAAAGCAGCTTAACGGCGAGCAGTATCATTTTTCCACCACAAGTCTTTGCAAGAGAGATGAGAAGGTTCATAAGTGTGCGGTCAGTGCAATTGAGCCGGCGGTACCTCAATACTTGCGATGGTCAGAGCAGCCAATCACATGGAGTCGAGAGGATCACCCGCCCCGGGTTGACAATCCGGGTCAACTAACGTTGGTGGTGGCCCCTCAGATTGGGGGTTATAAATTCACTAAAGTGCTTGATAAGCCACAAGTATAGGGTATCAATTGTAGCCTCTTTCGATAAGTAAGAGTGTCGAACCCAACGAGGAGCTAAAGGTAGAACAAATATTCCCTCAAGTTCTATCGACCACCGATACAACTCTACGCACGCTTAACGTTCGCTTTACCTAGAACAAGTATGAAATTAGAAGTACTTAGTAGGTGTTGTTGGATAGGTTTGCAAGATAATAAAGAGCGCATAAATAAAAGGTAGGGGCTGTTTAGATGAAGACACAACTAAGTTAGTTTTAGTAGAGAGCTTTTTGTCACAAGAGAGTTATTTGTCCCTAGGTAATCGATAACTAGACCGGTAATCATTATTGCAATTTTATTTGAGGGAGAGGCATAAGCTAACATACTTTCTCTTCTTGGATCATATGCACTTATGATTGGAACTCTAGCAAGCATCCGCAACTACTAAAGATCATTAAGGTAAAACCCAACCATAGCATTATAAGGCATCAAGTCCTCTTTACTCCCATACGCAAACAACCTACTTACTCGGGACTGTGCTTCTGTCACTCATGCCACCCACCATAAGCAAATCATGAACATATTGCAAACCCTACAGCAGGGATCCCTCACGCTTGCGCGACACGGAGAGCACCATAGGACAACACCAATAATAAAACATGCAACTCAAACCAATCACGATCATCAATTAACCCATAGGAAAAAAAGGATCTACTCAAACATCATAGGATAGCCATACATCATTGGGAAATAATATATAGCGTTGAGCACCATGTTTAAGTAGAGATTACAGCGGGTAAAAGAGGGGTTACACCTCTGCATAGAGGGGGGAAGAGTTGGTGATGAGGGCGGTGAAGTTGTTGGTGTAGATTGCGGTGATGATGATGGCCCCGGCGGCGTTCCGGCGCCACCGGAAGAGAGGGGGAGAGGGTCCCCCTTCTTCTTCTTCTTCTTCTTCTTCCTAGATGGGAGAAGGGTTTCCCCTCTGGTCCTTGGTCTCCATGGCATGGGAGGGGCGAGAGCCCCTCCGAGATTGGATCTGTCTCTCTGTCTTTCTCTGTTTCTGCCTTCTCGATTCTGCCCTTTCACCGTTTCTTTTATAACCGGAGATCCGTAACTCCGATTGGATTGAAATTTGAAACCGATTTTTATCCGGATATTAGCTTTCTTGCGGCGAAAGAAGGGCAACAACTGCATTACGGGGTGTCCACGAGGGTCAGGGGCGCGCCCCCCTGCCTCGTGGCTCTCTCGGGCATCGTCTCGCGATGATTCCACTTCCCAAAATTCATAAATATTCCAAAAAAAATCTCCATCAGTTTTTATCCCGTTTGGACTCCGTTTGATATGGATTTTCTGTGAAACAAAAAACATGCAACAAACAGGAACTGGCACTGGGCACTGGATCAATATATTAAAATAGTATAAAAAGTTGGCAAAAGTATGTAAAAGTTGTAGAATATTGGCATGGAACAATAAAAAATTATAGATACGACGGAGACGTATCAGCATCCCCAAGCTTAATTTCTGCTCGTCCTCGAGTAGGTAAATGATAAAAAAGATAATTTTTGATGTGGATGCTACCTAGCATAATCTTGATCATGTAATTTAATCATGGCATGAATATTAAGACACGAGTGATTCAAAGCAATAGTCTATCTTTTGACATTAAGACAATAATACTTCAAGCATACTAATAAAGCAATCATGTCTTTTCAAAATAACATGGCCAAAGAAAGTTATCCCTACAAAATCATATAGTCTGGCTATGCTCCATCTTCACTACACAAAATATTAAAATCATGCACAACCCCGATGACAAGCCAAGCAATTGTTTCATACTTTTGACGTTCTCAAACCTTTTCAACTTTCACGCAATACATGAGCGTGAGCCATGGATATAGCACTATAGGTGGAATAGAATATGATGATGGAGGTTTTGTGGAGAAGACAAAAAGGAGAAAGTCTCACATCGACACGACTAATCAACGGGCTATGGAGATGCCCATCAATTGATGTCAATGCGAGGAGTAGGGATTGCCATGCAACGGATGCACTAGAGCTATAAGTGTATGAAAGCTCAAACTGAAACTAAGTGGGTTCGCATCCAACTTGCTTGCTCATGAAGACCTCGGGCATTTGAAGAAGCCCATCATCGGAATATACAAGCCAAGTTTATAATGAAAATTCCCACTAGTATATGAAAGTGATAACTCAAGAGACTCTCTATATGAAGAACATGGTGCTACTCTGAAGCACAAGTGTGGTAAAAGGATAGTAACATTGCCCCTTCTCTCTTTTTCTCTCATTTTTTGTTTTGTTTTTTGTTTTTCTGTTTTGGTGGGCTTCTTTGGCCTCTTTTTTTATTTGGGCTTCTTGGCCTCTTTTATTTTTTTCATAAAGTCCGGAGACTCATCCCAACTTGTGAGGGAATCATTGCGTCCATCATCCTTTCCTCACATGGGACAATGCTCTAATAATGATGATCATCACACTTTATTTACTTACAACTCAATATCTAGAACAAAGATATGACTCTATATGAATGCCTCTGGCGGTGTACCAGGATGTGCAATGATCTAGCGTAGCAATGACATCAAAAAAGGACAAGCCATGAAAACATCATGCTAGCTATCTTACGATCATGCAAAGCAATATGAAAATAAATGCTCAAGTCATGTATACGATGATGGAAGTTGCATGGCAATATATCTCGGAATGGCTATGGAAATGCCATGATAGGTAGGTATGGTGGCTGTTTTGAGGAAGATATAAGGAGGCTTATGTGTGATAGAGCGTATCGTATCACGGGGTTTGGATGCACCGACGAAGTTTGCACCAACTCTCGAGGTGAGAAAGGGCAATGCACGGTACCGAAGAGGCTAGCAATGATGGAAGGGTGAGAGTGCGTATAATCCATGGACCCAACATTAGTCATAAAGAACTCACATACTTATTGCAAAAGTCTATTAGCTATCGAAACAAAGTACTACGCGCATGCTCCTAGGGGGATAGATTGGTAGGAAAAGACCATCGCTCGTCCCCGACCGCCACTCATAAGGAAGACAATAAATAAATAAATCATGCTTCGACTTCATCACATAACGGTTCACCATACGTGCATGCTACGGGAATCACAAACTTCAACACAAGTATTTCTACAATCCACAACTACCCACTAGCATGACTCTAATATCACCATCTTTATATCGCAAAACTATTGCAAGGAATCAAACATATCATATTCAGTGATCTACAAGTTTTATGTAGGATTTTATGACTAACCATGTGAATGACCAATTCCTGTTAACTCTCTAAATAGATATAAGTGAAGCAAGAGAGTTTAATTCTTTCTACAAAAGATATGCCCACGCTCTAACAAATATAAGTGAAGCAAAAGAGCATTCTACAAATGGCGGTTTTCTATGTGAAGAGAAACAGGCAATCCAAACTTCAAATGATATAAGTGAAGCACATGAAGCATTCTATAAAGCCATACTCAAAAGGTTTAAGTGAAGTGCAATGAGAATTCTATAAATCAACCATGGAATATCTCATACCAGCATGGTGCATAAAAGAAAAGTGAAAACTAAATGCAAAAGACGCTCCAAGATTTGCACATATCGCATGAACGAAACGAATCCGAAAACATACCGATACTTGTTGAAGAAAGATGGGATGCCTTCCGGGGCATCCCCATGCTTAGACGCTTGAGTCTCCTTGAATATTTACTTGGGGTGCCTTGGGCATCCCCAAGCTTAAGCTCTTGCTTCTCCTCCTTCTCCTCACATCGAGACCTCCTCGATCTTCGAACACTTCATCCACACAAAACTCAACAGAAAACTCTGTAAGATCCATTAGTATAATAAAGCAAATCACTACTCTAAGTACTGTTGCAAACCAATTCATATTTTGTTTTTGCATTGTAGCTACTGTAAGATAACTTTTTTCGTGGCTTAATCCACTGATAGAAATTGATAGTTTCATGAAAACAAGCAAACTATGCATCAAAAACAGAATCTGTCTTAAACAGGATAGTCTGTAGTAATCTGAACATTCACCATACCTCTGGTACTTCAAAAATTCTGCAAAATTAGGAAAAATAAACAATTTGTATAGAAAGACAGTGCAAAAAGTTTCAGAACCGTTTGACGTTCCAGTAAAAAATGTAAAATATCGCACTACAGCCAAAGTTTCTGTCCTGCACCATACAAACCAACAAGCATTGTAAACATCCTAAAGGCAAACCTTGGCACATTATTTTTATTATACAATGGAATTGTACAAGGGGATAATTATTTTTGTTGAAAAGTTTCTGTAATCAAGATTCACAAAGTTTCCGTGAGCATGAACAAAGTTCAAGGCTAGCTCCCACTCTAACAATGCTCGTCTTTCTCACTTTCGCTTAACTTTTTTAAAAAGTTTTAGGTTCCCCTCTTTATTTTTTTGTTTTTAAACTATATAAAAGCACTCAACAGAAATAAATGACTCTCTAAAACTTCCGGGTTGTCTCCCTGGCTGCGTTTTCTTTAAAGCCATTAAGCTAGGCATATAGTGCTCAAGTAATGGATCCACCTGGATCCCAAGGTATATCAAAGCCAATTTGAATTAGCAATGATTTGGCATTTAGGAGTGAGCACAAAGTAACATATATCATGCAACAACGAAGTATAACTCTCTTCCTATGCATCGGCATGTCATAAAAGAACAATTCATGCACACATAGTATAAACAGTTTCTTGCAATTTTATCATGTTGGAAACATGGAGAGGCAGAGATGTAGTTCCTCTCTCATAATAATTGCAAGTAGGAGCAGCAAGCACATGCATATTATATCTATCAAAATCATCATGTGTAGTAGTAAAATGCAACCCATCAATATAATCCTTAATAAGGGCAAACTTCTCCGATATAGTGTAGTCAGGAGAATTCAAAAAGATAATAGGACTATCATGCGTGGGTGCAATAGCAACAATTTCATGTTTAACATAAGGAACTATAGCAAGTTCATCTCCATAAGCATAATTCATATTGGCATCTTGGCCACAAGCAAAGCAAGCATCATCAAAAAGGGATATTTCAAAAGAATCAACGGGATCATAACAATCATCATAGCAATCATCCTTCGGTAAGCACGAAGGGAAATTAAACAATGTATGAGTTGAAGAGTTACTCTCATTAGAAGGTGGGCACGGGTAGCTAATCCGCTCTTCCTCCTTTTGTTCTTCGCTCTCCTCATCATCCTTTTCATCCAATGAGCTCACAGTTTCATCAATTTCTTCTTCCATAGACTCCTGCAAAATATTAGTCTCTTCTTGGACAGCAGAGACTTTCTCAATAAAATCATCAATATCGGAATTGAATTCATAATTCTCATAGCAATATTTAAGGATAGCTAAATTTTCAGGTCTATAAACTGAATCATCAAAATCTTCAAACTCTTTAAACAAAGATTCAATTTCATAAGCACCCATAAAAGCAACAAATTCTTCTATTTGTTCCACATCATAGTAATCATGTATACCATTAGCATAAGAAGCCAAGGATTTATCATCATTAAATTTGCATGAAAAGGGAAGGTGTGGAGCCTTCATCCTAGAGCAACAAGTATAATCATATCTCAAGCATAGTTCCCGAGCATACCAATGCAACATATGAATTTGATCCCATAATAGTTTCCCTTTTTGAGTCAAGTGATAATCCCTAAAGTATTCACGTTGATCCAACGTGTCTCCCATTACAAAATTGAATGGGGTTTTCTCAGGATTATCAAAGTAGTACATAATATTTTTCACATAACCAGCCTCTAGGATTTTAGGAGGTTCCCCATATCCATGAGTAGCAAGTACACCTAATTTTTTTGGTATTTCGTGTTCCATATCCATAACTAAAGATAGAGAACAATTTAGAACAACAAATAAAAATTACTTAGTGATAAAGCAAACAAGCACACACATAACATTGATAGGCTTGCAAGATAATAAAGAGCGCGTAAATAAAAGGTAGGGGTTGTTTAGATGAAGACACAACTAAGTTAGTTTTAGTAGAGAGCTTTTAGTCACAAGAGAGTTATTTGTCACTAGGCAATCGATAACTAGACCGATAATCATTATTGCAATTTTATTTGAGGGAGAAGCATAAGCTAACATACTTTCTCTTCTTGGATCATATGCACTTATGATTGGAACTCTAGCAAGCATCCGCAACTACTAAAGATCATTAAGGTAAAACCCAACCATAGAATTATAAGGCATCAAGTCCTCTTTACTCCCATACGCAAACAACCTGCTTACTCAGGTCTGTGCTTCTGTCACTCACGCCACCCACCATAAGCAAATCATGAACATATTGCAAACCCTACAGCGGGGATCCCTCACGCTTGCGCGACACGGAGAGCACCATAGGACAGCACCAATAATAAAACATGCAACTCAAACCAATCATGATCATCAATTAACCCATAGGACAAAACAGATCTACTCAAACATCATAGGATAGCCATACATCATTGGGAAATAATATATAGCATTGAGCACCATGTTTAAGTAGAGATTATAGCGGGTAAAAGAGGGGTTACACCGCTGCATAGAGGGGGGAAGAGTTGGTGATGAGGGCGGTGAAGTTGTTGGTTTAGATTGCGCTGATGATGATGGCCCCGGCGGCGTTCCGGTGCCACCGGAAGAGAGGGGGAGAGGGCCTCCTTCTTCTTCTTCCTTGACCTTCTCCCTAGATGGGAGAAGGGTTTCCCCTCTTGTCCTTGGTCTCCATGGCATGGGAGGGGCGAGAGCCCCTCCGAGATTGGATCTGTCTCTCTGTTTCTGCCTTCTAGATTCTGCCCTTTCACCGTTTCTTTTGTAACCGGAGATCCGTAACTCCGATTGGATTGAAATTTGAACACGATTTTTATCTGGATATTAGCTTTATTGCGGCGAAAGAAGGGCAACAACTGCCTTACGGGGTGTCCACGAGGGTTAGGGGCGCGCCCCGTGCCTCGTGGCCCCCTCGGGCATCGTCTCGCGATGATTCCACTTCCCAAAATTCATAAATATTCCAAAAAATCTCCATCAGTTTTTATCCCGTTTGGACTCCGTTTGATATGGATTTTCTGCGAAACAAAAAACATGCAACAAACAGGAACTGGCATTAGGCACTGGATCAATATGTTAGTCCCAAAAATAGTATAAAAAGTTGCCAAAAGTATGTAAAAGTTGTAGAATATATGCATGGAACAATCAAAAGTTATAGATACGATGGAGACGTGTCAGTGCTCATGGACGATGGCAGTAGTATCAATATCCTTTATTATGATACGTTTCGCCGGATGAATTTAACTGATAAGGAGCTTAAGCCGTCCTCTACAGTTTTTTCATGGTGTGGTCCCTGGTAAGTCGACATACCCAGTGGGGAAGATTGCCTTGGAAGTTGCTTTTGGCAATGACTATGATTACAAAGCAGAGACGTCTGGTTCAAAAAACAAAGCAGAGCCGTTATGCTTTGAAGTGGTTAAAATCAAGAGCCCTTATCATGCCTTGTTTGGACGGCCGGCTTACGCCAAGTTTATGGCGCGGCCTTGTTATGTTTATTTGCAGCTTAAAATGCCAAGGTGTAAGGGAAAGATCATAGTCCATGGTGATCGAAGAATTGCATTGGAATGTGAGGAAGGAGATGCTGCCTATGCTGAATCAGCCTGTGCTACTGAGGAGCTTAAATTTTATAAGGATAATGTTGACCCGGCTGCTAGGACCCCTTTGAAGAAGCCCACCATGGAGCAAGACCCTCTGTTGAAGTTTAAGTCGGCTGATGATACTAAGCAGGTTGACTTTGTCCCTGGCGACTCATCTCAGCAGTTCACAATAGGGGCTAATATGGATCCTAAATAGGAAAGCACGCTCATCGAGATCATCTGTGAGAATCAGGACATCTTTGCATGGAAACCTTTTGACATGCCGGGTGTACCGAGAGAATTCGCTGAGCACAGTCTTAATGTGGATCCTAAATTTAAGCCGGTCAAGCAGTTTCTTCGTCGTTTCAATGAAGAGCAGCGTAAGGCTATTGGAGAAGAGGTGGGCCGGCTCTTAGCGGCTGGGTTCATCATTGAAGTCTTTCACCCTGAATGGTTGGCTAACCCGGTGTTGGTACTTAAGAAAAATGGCACCTCGCGTATGTGTGTTGATTACACTGATCTTAGCAAAGCTTGT
The DNA here is from genome assembly GCF_002575655.3 of Aegilops tauschii subsp. strangulata. Taxonomy (NCBI): domain Eukaryota; kingdom Viridiplantae; phylum Streptophyta; class Magnoliopsida; order Poales; family Poaceae; genus Aegilops; species Aegilops tauschii. The sequence continues at coordinate 247,112,365 of NC_053037.3, read as the reverse complement.
CCAGCTGATCCATTTGCTCTCCCTCGCATTGACCAGATTATTGATGCTATAGCGGGTTGTGAGAGCTTATGTTTACTTGATGCTTATTCTGGTTATCATCAAATCAAACTGGCAGTTAAAGACCAGGAGAAGACGACTTCATCACATCTTTTGGAGCTTTCTGCTATGTTTCTATGCCTTTTGGGCTCAAGAGTGCCCAGGCGACTTATCAACACTGTGTTCAGAATTGCTTTCACAGTCAAATTGGGTGTAATGTGCATGCTTATGTGGATGATATTGTGGTTAGATCCAGAAAAAAGGAGACGCTCTTGGATGATCTAAGGGAGACTTTGACAATCTCCGGGTCTATAAGATGATGCTTAACCCGGCCAAGTGTGTTTTTGGTGTACCTGCATGCAAGCTCTTGGGTTTTCTGGTCTCAAAGAAAGGTATTGATGCTAACCCGAAGAAAATTAAGGCTATTACTTCATTGGCTAAGCCGGCGTGTGTTAATGACGTCCAGCGCCTGGCGGCTTGTGTTGCAGCCTTGAGCCGGTTTATAAGCCGCCTGGGTGAGAAGGCGATTCCTTTATACCAGATGATGAAGAAAATAGATCATTTTGTCTGGAGTGACGCTGCTGATAAGGCATTTGAGGAGCTCAAAAAGCAGTTAGCTAAGTCGCCCATCCTTGCGGCTCCCATTAAGAAAGAACCCTTGCTCCTGTATGTGGCGGCTAACAGTAAGGCTGTCAGTGTGGCGATTGTGGTGGAGCGCAAGGAGACGAGTAAGGAGTACCCAGTCCAGAAGCCGGCGTATTATGTCAATAAAGTGTTGATTGAGTCCAAACCACGATACCCACATTGGCAGAAATTGGTATACGGAGTATTCATGGCGAGTTGCAAGCTGAAGCATTATTTCCTTGGTCATCCTATTACTGTGGTCAGCTCTGCCCCTTTAGGAGACATCATTCAGAACAGGGAGGCCATAGGCCGGGTTGCTAAGTGGGCAATAGAACTCGGAACTCATGGTCTGAAATATGTGCTAATAACAGCTATCAAATCTCAGGCTCTGGTGGATTTCATCAATGACTGGACGGAGTTGCAAATGCCTGAGGAGAGGCCTGATAACACGTATTGGACAATTCACTTTGATGGGTCCAGGCAGCTAGAAGGCTCGAGGGCTGGGGTCATATTGACTTCCCCACGAGGTGACAAGTTTCGCTATGTTTTGAGGCTAATGTTTCCTTGTACTAACAATGCAACTGAATATGAGGCTTTACTCCACGGCCTTCGCATGGCCAAAGAGATGAATTTGAGCCAGGTTAGGTGTTTTGGCGACTCAGACCTTGTGGCTCAGCAAGTTTCAGGTACATGGGATTCCAAAGACCCGCTCATGGCAGCTTATCGCCGGGCGGTTGATAATATTGCTGGTCATTTCAAGGGTTATCAGGTGGAGCACCTTGATCGAACGAAAAATGAGGCGGCTGATGCCTTGAGCCGGTTGGGGTCTCAACGTAAGCCAGTACCCCCTAATGTGTTTCTTGATTTATTGCATAATGCTTCAGTCAAGGTACCATCAGAAGAGGATCTTGCTATTCCTGACCCGGAGGCACAGTTGGTGGCGCTCTCCATGCTATTCCTGATTGGACACTTCCCTACTTGGCTTATATGACCTGGGGCAAGTTACCTGAGGATGAAACTTTGGCAAGGCAGATAACCCAGCGGTCTAAGTGTATGACTATTGTCAACGACGAGTTACACCGATGTAGCATAACAGGTGTGTTCCAGCGTTGTGTTTCTCCTAAAGAGGGCCGTGAGATCTTGCGTGAGATTCATGAAGGTGATTGTGGTCATCACGCTGGCTCGAAATCTTTAGTGGCCAAAGCTTTTCGTCATGGGTTTTATTGGTTGACGGCTCATGCTGATGTGGAAGATATCGCCAGTAAATGTGATGGCTGCCAGAAGTTTTCTCGACGGGCTCATGTGCCGGCTCAAGAGTTGAGGATGATTCCAATCACTTGGTCATTTGCAGTCTGGGGGCTTGATATGTTTGGACCTTTCTAGAGGTCTAAAGATAGGAAAACCCACCTCTTGGTGGCGGTTGACAAATTTACCAAGTGGGTTGAAGCAGAGCCGATCAGCAATTGTGATGCAGCGACTGCAGTCCAGTTTGTTAAAAAGCTGATCTTCCATTTTGGTTAGCCTCATAGTATCATTACTAATAATGGCACTAATTTATCTAACGGTGCTATGAAGGAGTTCTGTCAACGAGAGCATATTCGTCTTGATGTCTCTTCTATGGCTCATCAACAGTCTAATGGTCAAGCTGAGAGAGCTAACAGGCATAAAACCCCGACTTATGGTTCCTTTGAAGTGAACGCCGGGTTGTTGGGTTGAGGAGTTTCCTTCAGTACTCTAGAGCATCAATACCACCCCAACAGGTCAACAAGCTATACGCCTTTCTTCATGGTTTATGGTGCAGAGGCGGTTCTTCCAAGTGATATCCGTCATGAATCGACTCATGTGGCGGTTTATGTTGAAGCTGATAATGAAATAGCACGTCAAAACATACTCAATGCTTTGGATGAGGAGCGTGACCTGGCGGCGGCTCGTTTGGCGATATATCAACAAGACCTGCATCGCTATCATAGCCGCAGAGTTAAGACCCGGGCATTTCAAGAAGGCGACTTGGTGCTCCGGTTGGTCCAAGATCAAACAGATATGCACAAGTTATCCCCACCTTGGGAAGGACCCTTTGTGGTCAGCAAGAACCTGAATAACGGCCCGTATCCCCTCATTTATATATGAGAACACAAGGATTGACGCAAGTCGGAGGAGGAGACCCGCCGGCCTTGGAATATTGCTCATCTTCGGCCTTATTACACCTGAGCCACCGGCTCTTGTCTTTGTACATACATTTGTTAGTGTATATATTTTATGATCAATATAATAACGCTGGCATCCCTGATAATTCAGGGCCTCTGTCGTTCCATTTTTGTGTATCCGAGTCTTTATTATTTGGTCATAAGGTCACTTGGGGGCTTCCAACCCACCGGGTTTAGCTTTCATACCCTCTTGACTAGGCGTGTACGCCACATTATGAATTACCCTGCCTGTTTGCAACTTGCTACTCCACCAGGTGACCCGCCGAACTCTTAACAGTCAATCTTTTTTAAGACCCTGAACTCGTTAAGGTTAAAACGGCGGTTTGTGTCACGTGAGAGCCGGCTTACAGTGAGCTAGGATTAACTCAACGGTTGTGCGGCCCTTGAAAGCACATGGCCCTGCGAGCCAACTTGTTTGGTCGTGCTTTGGTAAGCCGACCAAACAATTATTTGAGATTTCTAAATGTTTTCTCTTGAGTCCTTTGGATTTCTTTCTCCTAAAGATTTTTCCTTTTAAGTGAATTTTGACATACCGGATCATTAAACCCCGATTGTATGATTCATGTTTGAGTATTTTGGGTTTGGTAACCCGCCCTGGCTATGGACTTTAAATCGCCAATGTGCTTTGCTTTGAGCAATTGGGGTCATGCGATTACAGGCTCTTTGGGTTGTCACCCGCACTGGATATCGATGTTTAAGTCGTCAGTATGATCGAAATCTACAGGTATGCTTTCAATTGTTACATGAATATTCGAGTTTTGGTAACCCGCCCTAATTTTTTGACTTTAAGTCGTCAATATATTTTGACTTGAATGGCCTTGATTATTATGTCCATAATCATTTAGGCTATAGATGCTTGGGTTATCACCCGCCTTGGGTTTTGACGTCAAGTCACCAGGGTATAGGTTTAACCACTTTTTGGCAGGACATGCAGAGCATTACACACAAATAAGAGTACTGCTATGGCTTGTATGAATGATTAAGATCAAGCCCATCATAAAAGAGTAAAACTGGTGTTTCAAAAGTTAAGATCAACATGCACGAAGGCATGACATGGCGGATCATTGTTTTAACCTAGCCTATTACAAGGCCATCATGAGCCAAGTTTGAAGCAAAACTGAAAAGCACTCTTATACCCTAGCCTAAGAGCCACCTGGTTCGTCATTGATTTCCTTCTTGGCGAGTTGACGACTTGGGGTTATCCCGCGCAGGCTGTTCTTCTTCGGCCATCTGGAGGTCAGGCGACGTCCAGTCGATGCTGGTTAAGGCCTCGAATATGGCTTCATCATTTATAATGGGGGCAGAGTCAAGGTCATGGGCAAAGAGGTGCTTACGCCTGGTGGGAACAAGATTCATCACTTCATGGGTGGGCGGCTTAATTTTGTTGTTCTGATCATCATAAGCCGGCGTGTAGTGCTTCAGATTCAGCTCTTCAATCAGCTTGCACGCCACGGGCCACATCTCCCTCACGCACTTGTTAAAATCTTGTTCTTCAAAGGCTGACCTGTCATCTTTAAACTCGGGGCATCCAGTGGCTATCTCCTCCGGGTCAAGTTCTATTGCCCATGCCTTGGCTCGACCTGGAGCGACGATAGCTCCAGCTCGGGCGACTGACAATCGACACTCTTCGATTTGAGCCGGCGCTGTTGAGAACTGCTCTAGCACAGTCTTGATAAGTATTGGAGGCTTTCTTCCACCTGTCATGGCAACAGGACTACACAGAGGTCCAGTGTACAACTCGTCGGTCAATAAGTATACTGCCTTTAACTTCAGCAGCATGCTTTCACCAAGGCTGGCGCTTCTGGAGCCTGTTCAGTTGAGGCATAAGAGTCGCCGGGCAGTTTAAAAACATTACATGTTATAAATCGCCAAGCGAGTCAAATAAATACAGAAACGAATGAGGAGTTGGGTAGGAATCTTACCAAAGATGGCAGATGTCATTTGAATAATGTGTTGCTTTAAGCCGGTTAACTCTTCAGTCACCCATTTAAGCGCAGCTTCAGCATCTTCAGCTCTCTACTGCAGGGCAGCTTTATCAGCCTCCCAGGTGGTTCTATCGGTGTCAAAACTCGCCTTGGCCTTCTCAAACTCTTCTAATGAAGTCTTTAGCCGTGACTCGGCCTTTGGCAGTTTCAGCCTGTTGAAGTTCAATATTCTTCTTTAAGTCACTTAGCTATGACTCTTTCATGATCAGCTCTTCCTGGAATGTAGTATTGAAGAAATGGTTATGATACAATAAGCAACATCAATGACATACAGATATTTAAGTCCCAGAGCACATTGCAAGTAATATCGTTGGCACTTGGGGGCTAATGTATGTCTTTTCAATTCTTATGGAAGACCCGGCTTATCTTGTCAGATTAAGCCAACCCTTAGGGGCTACAGGTTTGATTTTGCTAAACAGTTATGGAACCTGGCTTATCTTGTCAGATTTAGCTGGCCCTTTGGGGGCTACAGGTTTTGTCGTGGCATTGTCACGGCAGATGTCCTAGTGTGAGGACTTAGTCGTGAGGCCAACGCATCTATGTGGTAGCTTGAGAGGGGTTGATCGGAATCGAGAGACGCAACACAAGACAAGGGTTTAGACAGCTTCGGGCCCCGGGAAACATCATCCGGTAACAACCCTACATGCTGTTTGTGGCTAGGTCTCATTATGGTCATGAGGGAGTCGTCGTATCTCCGGCTCTCCTAGTTGTGTCTAGCCTTAACGATTATTTAACTTGTCCCTCTTGGGGTGCCCTTCCCCTCCTTATATAAGTTGAAGGGGCGGGTTACATGTAGAGTCCAACTCGGATTTAAGTCTTAAACTATCCCGACTTCTCTTCACGGGCTTCTCACCATGGGCTTCTTAATGTCTTGGGCTTCTTAACTGCCGACTTACAATCTGGCTTACGATCTGGCTTACAATCTGTCGACTTACAATCTTCCAGCTTACAATCTGGCGGGTCACCAATGAAACACCAAGTCCTAGCCGGGTCATATCTCCGGCCGGGTCATACCGCGGGGTATACCCCCGACATTAGCCCCCAGTTTTAATTTGGATTTATCCATGTTAAATAGATCCTATAAACAAAACACAAGAACAAATTTAACAGGTTGTGCTCCGGGTTAAATATTCTTGTAAGCCAGCACCTGAACATCCTTAAGTCCTTGTCATGTTCTTCTTCTAGAAAATCCGGGTCAATAGGCCAGCTTCATACTCAATTTGCTGACGTTGGTTTCTCACAGAAATATTATGAAGAATAATTCATTTGATTTAGCTCCCAATGCTTAAAAAATATTGGTCTTGAAATACTCATCTGATTTTCAGTCGGCTTGAAGATGCAGATCTTGCCAATTTATGATTACCAAAATTGTCGGGTTATAAATAGATGATGCCGAGTCATAATCGTTGCCGACGCTAGGTCATGATTGTTGCAGACACCGGGTCAATCTGGTTTACTCAAAACTGAGAATTTTGAAGATATTTCTCCCTTATATCCATATTACCGGTAGCCCCCAAGTCTTGAGTAGAGCAAACTGATGACTTAAGACTTGCTTCAATATGAATACTACCACTTTGAAGAAGTCCATGTTGTTCATCTCGGTCACTAGTAAAAACTAAATATTCCATATATGTAGCCCGCAAGTGCCGGGTTGTCATGCTTGCAGCAACCTGGGACTTGTAATTGCCTTATGCTCATAAAAACTTCAGCCAGTGTAGCCCCCAAGGGCCGGGTCATTATGCAATAATGAGCAGGGACTTTGTAGATATGTAAACTTGAACAACAACGTGTAACCCCCAAGGGCCGGCTCAGCAAGATAATACTGAGCTGGGACTTTATATATACTTCGTTGAAACTAACATCATATGATGTAACCCTCACCATGGGGCTTGAACCTACGTCCACAAGGTTAAGAGCCTTGTGCTCTACCAACTGAGCAATGGACCCTTCAATATGATGGATCAAGGCTTGTGTACTTTGAATTTTTGACAGAAGCAATTGGTATCCCCCAAGGGCCGGCTCATTACAATGTGATGAGTCGGGTCTTCAATAAGGTGAGCAAAAATGACTTTGCATTAGCCCCCAAGTGCCATGGTGCATGCTAGAAATGACATGGGAGTTGCATATTTGATGTAATCTCAACTTGAATAATGTAGCCCCCAAGTGCCGGGTTGTAAGCCTGCAGCGACTCGGGAATATTCCTTTCATTGTAGAATAAATCATATCCATTGATAAATACTAGCCATTGCGCTGAAGCGACTTTGAAAACCTTAATCATAATACTGGTTATTGATAACCATAATAAAAATCCAGCCATGTTGGCTATTAAAAATTTGAATAATATAACCTGTCCTGAAAACCGATGCCTGCCATATAAACCAGTATATCTATGCACATATGATGCATGCTATGATGATGTAATGATGATGCAATGTATGATGCAATATATGATGATGTATGTGTATGATAACAGAGTACTTCAGTGAAACTAGCATGATAGCCACTGGAGTATCCTCACTTTCTGTAAGCCGACTCTCACATGACCCAATCGATGTTTGAACCTGGATAAGTTCAGATGTGACTTATCAAGAGTACACGAGGTCGGAGTAGCATAAAGCAAACAAGCAAGTTTAACCAAGTTTCAATGAAGGCGACTTAGTAGCCTGGGTTCATCCTCGCTATCTGTAAGTTGTGCCCTCACATGACAATCCAGCATTTTAACCTTAACGAGTTCAAATATGACTATTAAGAGTTCGGTGGGTCAATCAGGATTACCTGATGGAGAAGCAGCTGACCTATAGGCAGGATGACCCGAAAGGGTTATGTCCTCTTTGGTGAATACACCTATGTTTGAACAAGATAACCCAGTCAAGAGGGTAGTAACGCTATGTTCTCTTTGGTGAATACACCTATGTTTGAACAGGAAGCCCCCAAGTGACCATAAGTGTGGCATTGAGCCGATCAAGAGGGATATTCACAGGTATGCTTCAAATATGAGCAGGAAGCCCCCAAGTGACCATAAGTAATGAGCCAATAAGGCAGGATACCCATGTTTGAATCGCGTATCATGGCAGCAAGTTCTCTTTGGTAACCTTTAATCTTTTTTTCTGAGAACTCAAACTTGTGAGAGATGAATTCCTTTGGGACGAAATTGCAAACCGGATATTGAGAGCTTCAAAGCTTTGTGGGAGACAGATTTCCCTTGAACCGGATTTTAAACCGGAATTTTCATTTTGAACCGGAAATTTTCTGACGGCTTTTAAATTTTCATCAATATAACAGCAGCCCCCGGGATCGGGTTATTTTTTCCTCCAATGACCCAGAGTTCTTGAATTCACTGAAACCGGCCAATTCTGCCGAGTCATGTCATTGTAGCCCCTGAGTCTTAAGTCGACTCGAGGAGTTGTCTTGAGATTCTCCATATTTGACCGTGGTATAAATCAGCATGAGTCATTCAACAGCTCAGTGATATAATAGTCCCTTTTGCGGTAGACAACTTGTCCTGCATTGGAGAAACTTGCACGCTACAGTAATTGCTCTTTTAAAGAAAGTAATATATAACATAAAGATATACTGGATGGATTTCACCTGATATGTCAGGCCAGAAATCATCCGCCGTGGAGTTGATGATCACCGGGTGAAGCTAAAATCAATCACGGCCGAGTCGGCCACGGGAGCAGACAGATGAACCGGCCGCGACATTATAAGCCGGTGCAGACGGGCAAGTCAATCGCAGGCGCGGTCCCAGCGAGTTGATGTAAATCAAGCTGTACGGGCAGCGGTTTGCGCACACCCGTTCAACAACAAGCGGGTGCGGACGCGAGCGCATGATGATGCTAACACACACTCCATAGGCATAGCATGTCACCACCTTTATAATGAATCATTGTCCTGCACAAAATATATTGCAGAACGAAGTGATTGTTTTTTGACAAAAAATAATATGCGCTAATAAAACAAACTTAGATGGATATCACCTGATACGTCTGGATGATACTCAACCGCCAAGTTGATGACGACGATAGGATCTTCATGTAGGAATTAGTACTGATAGCACTATGCAACGCACTAGCCACATTAGTAGTACTAGCCACCTAGAGGGGTACAGTACCCTTGATCTCACGTGGTGCCAGTAACATGGGTAGTTGAGGTGACTCGTTTTGACCAATGTGGAAACAGCAGCAGCCACAACCGAAGCCAGAGAAAAGAACACAGGAGCCGACGACTCTCCTCTTGGATGCGGAGCAGCTCGGCGAGGCAGCAGCGGTGACCTGGCAACAAAGGCGGCCTGATACGTCTCCAGCGTATATATAAATTTTGATTGTTCCATGCTATTATATTATCTGTTTTGGATGTTTAATGGGCTTTACTAAGCACTTTTATATTATTTTTGGGATTAACCAATTAACCGAAGGCCTAGTGCAAATTGCTGTTTTTTGCCTATTTCAGTGTTTAGCAGAAAAGGAATATCAAACGGAATCCAAACGGAATGAAACCTTCGGGAGAGTTATTTTTGGAACGAACGTGATCCAGGGGACTTGGAGTGGACGTCAAGAAAGAAGCAAGGAGGCCACGAGGCAGGGGGGCGCGCCTGCCCCCCTGGGCGCCCCCACCCTCGCGGGCCCCTCGCAGCTCCACCGACCTACTTCTTCCTCCTATATATACTCATATACCCTGAAAACATCCAGGAGCACCACGAGACCTTATTTCCACCGCCGCAACCTTCTGTGCCCGTGAGATCCCATCTTGGGGCCTTTTCCGGCGCTCCGCCGGAGGGGGAATCGATCACGAAGGGCTTCTACATCAACACCATAGCCTCTCCGATGATGTGTGAGTAGTTTACCGCAGACCTTCGGGTCAATAGTTATTAGCTAGATGGCTTCTCTCTCTTTGGATCTCAATACAAAGTTCTCCTCGATTCTCTTGGAGATCTATTCAATGTAATTCTTTTTGCGGTGTGTTTGTCGAGATCCGATGAATTGTGGGTTTATGATCAAGATTATCTATGAACAATATTTGGTTCTTCTTTGAATTCTTATATGTATGATTTGTTATCTTTGCAAGTCTCTTCGAATTATCAGTTTGGTTTGGCCTACTAGATTGATCTTTCTTGCAATGGGAGATGTGCTTAGCTTTGGGTTCAATCTTGCTGTGTCCTTTCCCAGTGACAGTAGGGGCAACAAGGCACGTATTGTATTGTTGCCATCGAGGATAAAAAGATGGGGTTTATATCATATTGCTTGAGTTTATCCCTCTACATCATGTAATCTTGCCTAATGTGTTACTCTGTTCTTATGAACTTAATACTCTAGATGCATGCCGGATAGCGGTCGATGTGTGGAGTAATAGTAGTAGATGCAAAATCGTTTCGGTCTACTTGTCGAGGATGTGATGCCTATATACATGATCATGCCTAGATATTCTCATAACTATGCGCTTTTCTATCAATTGCTCGACAGTAATTTGTTCACCCACCGTAATACTTACGCTATCTTGAGAGAAGCCACTAGTGAAACCTATGGCCCCCGGGTCTATTTTTCATCATATAAGTTTCCAATCTATTTTTACTTTGCAATCTTTACTTTCAATCTTTATCATAAAAATACCAAAAATATTTATCTTATCATCTCTATCAGATCTCACTTTTGCAAGTGGCCGTGAAGGGATTGACAACCCCTTTATCGTGTTGGTTGCAAGGTTCTTATTTGTTTGTGTAGGTACGAGGCGACTTGCGTGTAGTCTCCTACTGGATTGATACCTTGGTTCTCAAAAACGGAGGGAAATACTTACGCTACTTTGCTGCATCACCCTTTCCTCTTCAAGGGAAAACCAACGCAAGCTCAAGAGGTAGAAAGAAGGATTTCTGGCGCCGTTGCCGGGGAGGCTTACGCCAAGTGAAGTCAAGATTTGATCTCCCAGCAACTAGCCATTTCTGGCGCCGTTGCCGGGGAGATCTACGCCAAGTCAAGTCAAGTCAAGACATACCTAGTACCCATCACAAACTCTTATCCCTCGCATTACATGATTTGCCATTTGCCTCTCGTTTTCCTTTCCCCCACTTCACCTTTGTCGTTTTATTCGCCTTCTTTTTCGTTTGCCTTTTTCTCGCCAGATCTATTGTTTGCTTGTGTTACCATGTGCCTTTTATATGCTTGCATCTTCGCTTGCTAAAAATCTATTGATATGGATCCACTTAAAGTGTTCTACTTGGATCATCTTCGACCTATATGTGCTCGTGCTGAAACCCCAACTAGTTTAGTGGAGGGAAAATCTTTAGATGAGCATGCTCATTTTGTGCGTCATCGTTTGTCTGAAAAGGGGAAGCTCTTACGGTATGAAATAAATAGTTTTGCTATGCTATGCTTGGAAGCTTTGTGAAATTTATGATTTTACTTGTTGCTCTAAGAACCCTAAAAAACACCTTCCCTACCTATGTGAGTTTAATGATAATGAAATCTTATCTTCTTATGGAAAGGGTGTTTATAGTTACTATGATATCAAACAAATTGAAGAATTTGTCGTTTTTAAGGGTGCTCATGAAGTTGCTTCTTTGATTGAAAAGTATGATATTACTCTCTACAAATCTGAAAATTCCGACATACTTAAATATTGCTATGAAAACTATGCTCATAATGCCTATGTTAAGGAATTTATTGAGAGAATGACTGTTGCTTTGGAAGAAAATAATGATATGCACGAATCTGTAGATAATTATGATTCCGATGATTTGATTGAAATATCCCTTGATGAAGATGATGCTTGCTATTCTTATGGCCATGATGCCAATATTTATGGAGATGAATTTGCTATAGTTCCTTATGTTAAACATGAGATTATTGCTATTGCACCCATACTTGATAATTCCTTGAATCAAAAGCATGATTGCAATGATGTTACTATAAATTCTCTTGATGTCAATTGTGCTAATAATATGCAAAACCCTAAGCTTGGGGATGCTATTTTTGCTATGTCTACTACTTGTTGCAATGATCATGATTGGGGTGATTCTTCTTATGATCTTGAAAATTTATTTAAGCCCCATGATGAATATGGGATTGATAATAGTGTTTGCAATATTATTGAAAGTGGGTTTGGAAGAGTGTCAACTTTACATCCCACATATTCGGAGAATGTTCAATCTTATGAATTTTTTGATAAAAGTGGGTTTGGAGAGGTCATGACTTTAGCTAATGTTAATCCCACTATTTTGGAAGAGTGTCAACTTTGCATGCATGTGGATCGTGTTGAAAATATTTTATGTGATAGCTATTTTGTTGAATTTTCTTATGATCCCACATGTAATTATAATGAGAGTGGAAAATATGATTGTAGAAATTTTCATGTTACTAAATTACCTCTCGTTATGTTGAGATTGCTATTGTTTCTTTCCGTTTCCTTGCATATGCTGGTTTTTGCTTGTCTTGGTAATTTGTTTGCTTATAAAATTACTATGCATGGGAAGTATGTTAGACTTAGGTGTGTTTGTCATGTGTTTTCTGATGCTCTTTTTGTGCTTCAATTCTTGTCTTTCATGTGAGCATCATTGAAATCTCAATGCCTAGCTAGGGGCGTTAAACAATAGCGCTTGTTGGGAGGCAACCCAATTTTATTTTAATTTCTTGCTTTTTGTTTCTGTTTAGTAATAAATAATTCATCTAGCTTCTGTTTAGATGTGGTTTTATGTTTTCATTAGTGTTTGTGCCAAGTAGAACCTTTGGGAACACTTGGGTGAAGTGTTTATGATCTTGCTGTAAAAAACAGAAACTTTAGCGCTCACGAGATTAGCTGCCATTTTTTACTGGAGAGTGATTTTAGGTTGATTATTTTTTAAGATGATTAATAGACAAATTCCTCACGTCCACCAATTTATTTCAGAATTTTTGGAGTTATAGAAGTATATGTTTGATCCAGATTACTACAGACTGTTCTGTTTTTGACAGATTTTGTTTTTCGTGTGTTGTTTGCTTATTTTGATTAATCTATGGCTAGTATCGGGGGGTATGAACCATAGAGAAGTTGGAATACAGTAGGTTTAACACCAATATAAATAAATAATGAGTTCATTACAGTACCTTGAAGTGGTGATTTGTTTTCTTATACTAACGGAGCTCATGAGATTTTCTGTTGAGTTTTGTGTTGTGAAGTTTTCAAGTTTTGGGTAAAGATTTGATGGATTATGGAATAAGGAGTGGCAAGAGCATAAGCTTGGGGATGCCCAAGGCAACCCAAGGTAAAATTAAAGGACAAACAAAAGCCTAAGCTTGGGGATGCCCCGGAAGGCATCCCCTCTTTCGTCTTCGTCCATCGGTAACTTTACTTGAGGCTATATTTTTATTCACCACATGATATGTGTTTTGCTTGGAGCGTCTTGTATAATTTGAATCTTTTCTTTTTAGTTTACCACATTCATCCTTGCTGTACACACCTTTTGGAGAGACACACATGAATCGGAATTTATTAGAATACTCTATGTGCTTCACTTATATCTTTTGAGCTAGATCATTTTGCTCTAGTGCTTCGCTTATATCTTTTAGAGCACGGTCGTGGTTTTATTTTATAGAAATTATTGATCTCTCATGCTTCACTTATATTATTTTGAGAGTCTTATAGAACAGCATGGTAGTTTGCTTTGGCTATAAAATTAGTCCTAATATGATGAACATCCAAGATAGGTATAATAAAAACTATCATATAAAGTGCATAGAATACTATGAGAAGTTTGATACTTGATAATTGTTTTGAGATATGAAGATGGTGATATTAGAGTCATGCTAGTTGAGTAGTTGTGAATTTGAGAAATACTTGTTCTAAAGTTTGTGATTCCCGTAGCATGCACGTATGGTGAACCGTTATGTGATGAAGTCGGAGCATGATTTATTTATTGATTGTATTCCTTATGAGTGGCGGTCGGGGACGAGCGATGGTCTTTTCCTACCAATCTATCCCCCTAGGAGAATGCGCATAGTACTTTGTTTTGATAACGAATAGATTTTTGCAATAAGTATGTGAGTTCTTTATGATTAATGTTGAGTCCATGGATTATACGCACTCTCACCCTTCCACCAATGCTAGCCTCTCTAATACCGCGCACCTTTCGCCGGTACCATACACCCACCATATAACTTCCTCAAAACAGCCACCATACCTACCTATTATGGCATTTCCATAGCCATTCCAAGATATATTGCCATGCAACTTACCACTGTTCCGTTTGTTATGACACATTTCATCATTGTCATATTGCTTTGCATGATCATGTAGTTGACACCGTATTTGTGGCAAAGCCACCTTTATAATTCTTTCATACATGTCACTCTTGATTCATTGCATATCCCGGTACACCGTCGGAGGCATTCACATAGAGTCATATTCTGTTCTAAGTATTGAGTTGTAATTTTTGAGTTGTAAGTAAATAAAAGTGTGATGAACATCATTATTAGAGCATTGTCCCAAGTGAGGAAAGGATGATGGAGACTATGATTCCTCCACAAGTCGGGATGAGACTCCGGACGAAAAGAAAATAAAAAAAGAAAAGAAAAAAAGAGGCCATAAAAAAAGAGAGAAAAAGGCCCAAATAAAAAAATGAGAGAAAAAGAGAGAAGGGACAATGTTACTATCCTTTTACCGCACTTGTGCTTCAAAGTAGCACCATGATCTTCATGATAGAGAGTCTCTTATGTTGTCACTTTCATATACTAGTGGGAATTTTGTATTATAGAACTTGGCTTGTGTATTCCAATGACGGGCTTCCTCAAAATGCCCTAGGTCTTCGTGAGCAAGCGAGTTGGATGCACACCCACTTAGTTTCTTTTGTTGAGCTTTCATACACTTATAGCTCTAGTGCATCCGTTGCATGGCAATCCCTACTCACTCACATTGATATCTATTGATGGGCATCTCCATAGCCCGTTGATACGCCTAGTTGATGTGAGAATATCTTCTCCTTTTTTGTCTTCTCCATGACCACCATTCTATTCCACATATAGTGCTTTGTCCATGGCTCACGCTCATGTATTGCGTGAAGATTGAAAAAGTTTGAGAACATCAAAAGTATGAAACAATTGCTTGGCTTGTCATCGGGGTTGTGCATGATTAAATACTTTGTGTGATGAAGATAGAGCATAGCCAGACTATATGATTTTGTAGGGATAACTTTCTTTGGCCATGTTATTTTGAGAAGACATGATTGCTTTGTTAGTATGCTTGAAGTATTATTATTTTCATGTCAGTATTAAACTTTTATCTTGAATCTTTTGGATCTGAACATTCATGCCACAATAAAGAAAATTACGTTGAGAAATATGCTAGGTAGCATTCCACATCAAAAATTCTGTTTTTATCATTTACCTACTCGAGGACGAGCAGGAATTAAGCTTGGGGATGCTTGATACGTCTCCAACGTATCTATAATTTTTGATTGTTCCATGCTATTATATTATCTGTTTTGGATGTTTAATGGGCTTTACTAAGCACTTTTATATTTTTTTGGGACTAACCTATTAACCGAAGGCCCAGTGCAAATTGCTGTTTTTGCCTATTTCAGTGTTTCGCAGAAAAGGAATATCAAACAAAATCCAAACGGAATGAAACCTTCGGGAGAGTTATTTTTGGAACAAACGTGATCCAGGGGACTTGGAGTGGACGTCAAGAAAGAAGCAAGGAGGCCACGAGGCAGGGAGGCGCGCCCCCACCCTCATGGGCCCCTTGCAGCTCCACCGACCTACTTCTTCCTCCTATATATACTCATATACCCTGAAAAGATCCAGGAGCACAACGAAACCCTATTTCCACCGCCGCAACCTTTTGTACCCGTGATATCCCATCTTGGGGCATTTTCCAGCGCTCCGCCGGAGGGGGAATCGATCACGGTGGGCTTCTACATCAACACCATAGCCTCTTCGATGATGTGTGAGTAGTTTACCGCAGACCTTTGGGTCCATAGTTATTAGCTGGATGTCTTCTTCTCTCTCTTTGGATCTCAATACAAAGTTCTCCTCGATTCTCTTGGAGATCTATTCGATGTAATTATTTTTTGCGGTGTGTTTGTCAAGATCCGATGAATTGTGGGTTTATGATCAAGATTATCTATGAACAATATTTGGTTCTTCTCTGAATTCTTATAAATATGATTTGTTATCTTTGCAAGTCTCTTCGAATTATCAATTTGGTTTGGCCTACTAGATTGATCTCCTTGCAGTGGGAGATGTGCTTAGCTTTGGGCTCAATCTTGCGGTGTCCTTTCCCAGTGACAGCAGGGGCAGCAAGGCACGTATTGTATTGTTGCCATCGAGGATAAAAAGATGGGTTTATATCATATTGCTTGAGTTTATCCCTCTACATCATGTCATCTTGCCTAATGCGTTACTCTGTTCTTATGAACTTAATACTCTAGATGCATGCTGGATAGCGGTCGATGTGTGGAGTAATAGTAGTAGATGCAAAATCGTTTCGGTCTACTTGTCGCGGACGTGATGCCTATATACATGATCATGCCTAGATATTCTCATAACTATACGCTTTTCTATCAATTGCTCGACAGTAATTTGTTCACCCACCGTAATACTTATGCTATCTTGAGAGAAGCCACTAGTGAAACCTATGGCCCCCGGGTCTATTTTCCATCATATAAGCTTCCAATCTATTTTTACTTTGCAATTTTTACTTTCAATCTATATCATAAAAATACCAAAAATATTTATCTTATCATCTCTATCAGATCTCACTTTTGCAAGTGGCCGTGAAGGGATTGACAACCCCTTTATCGCATTGGTTGCAAGGTTCTTATTTGTTTGTGTAGGTACGAGGCGACTTGCGTGTAGTCTCTTACTGGATTGATACCTTGGTTCTCAAAAATGGAGGGAAATACTTACGCTACTTTGCTGCATCACCCTTTCCTCTTCAAGGAAAAAACCAACGCAAGCTCAAGAGGTAGCACGGCCGGGCCAGCGAAGTGGAGGCACATGCGGTTCTGGTGAGGGCAACTTTTACGCAGCTGGGCGTTCAGTATCGCGGAACAGGGGCCTGCCCTTGGCGAGTGGTGACTCAAGGCCGCGGAAGCGGCGGCTCAAGGCCGCGGACGGGCGGCTCAGTGGAGTGGAGTAGGACAGCTACTCGCGGCCGAGGGCCGCGGCGGCTTGAGGCCCTTCGGCAACTTCGGAACAAGACCAGTGACTTAAAGTCAAAAAGTGGCGGAGACAGCTGCAAGACCGGTCTAGCTTGAGGCGCGGTGGAGTCAGGCCACGGTGCAGAAGCAGAAGCTGCAGCTAGCTCAAAGGCAAGTTGACGGAGTGGCTCTGGACGGTTCAGAGCAATGGCAGAGCCAGGCGGGTCACTGCATGGCAACTTGGAAGGTGAGCAGCTCCCCCGCTGCAACGGTGACTCTCCCAAGGCGGCGGCGACGACGGCTCAAGGCCATGGTGATGCGGAGCATCCCTTGCCTACTCGCACCGACACTCCATCACCACCGCAAGCACCAAGTGGCCCAATGACAAGAGCACGTGCACACGCCATTGAGAACGAGGTTGACTCTCTCCTCTTCGAGTCTCGTTTGGATTCGTGTGAGAATTTGATTCTACCATCATCGGAAACATTGTGCGTTCTTAGGTATCAAGAAGATGACCGTGAGAAGGAGAGGAAGGAGACTCGAGCGACCACGGAGCTAGGGAAAGAAGAGAAGAAGGAGAAGAAGCAAGGGATGAACCCCTCTGGATACCCCGGGTGCCCGGCCCCTGGAGCCCCGGGTGCCCGGCCACCCCTCCTGGGAGCTGCCCCGACTTGGTCCGGGTGCCCGGGTCCTTGGCCACCGGTGCCCGGGCCCCTGCCCGCCTACAGCCGCGCCCCCCGGGTGCCCGGGCCTTGGCTGGCCGGGTGCCCGGTCCCCGCTCCCCCAGCCGCTGGGCGCTGCCCCGGGTGCCCGGGCTTGAGGCCCCGGGTGCCCGGCCTCCGCTCCAGCCAGCCTCTAGCGCACCCCGGGGTGCCCGGGCCTTGGGCCCCCGGGTGCCCGGCCTCCCTCCAGCCGCCCCTTGAGCAGGCCGGGTGCCCGGCCCAAGTTGCCCGGACCCTTCCGGCCCAGCTGCGTGTCTTCGGCCACTTGGCCTTTGTACCCCCTCTTTCCACTTGTTTCGTCCCTAAACTATATAAGGGCATGTCCTAGGTCATTTGTGGGTTAGCAAAGTATTTTAGAACACAAAGAGGGCTTTGCTCATCTTCCTCCTCTTGGAGATCTAGACCTCCTCTTGGAGTAGCTCCTCTTGGAGATCAAGCCCTCCTTCTCGGGGAAGATCCTCTTGGATTCAAGACCTCGCCTAGTGGGAAGAACTTTACCCTAGTGCTATTTTCCTTGAATTGTTCATGTAATCTTGTGGATCCATTGTGTGCTACTCTAGTGGATGTGATATTTGGGTTTGTTTGAGTGATTTGTGCCTTGTGTTCTTGAGTGTTCTTCCTCCTTTCCCCCTCCAAGTGTGAAAAGATCCCCTCTAGGGTTTCACCCTACAACATCTTGGTATCATGAGCAAGGTTGATTCACATCTTGGAGTCCCATCCCCCCATTTGCTAGCTTGATTTTGGTGTTTTTCGTCCAAATCCGAAAATTCCCCACAAAAATAGCCCGAAATTTTTTTGTTGCAATTTGTTGGATCTTGTGAGATTTGGTTGTTTTGGTCCATGGATTTGATGTTTGGCAAGTGGATCTAGCCCCTCCCCAACAATCCCCACCCTTCCCACCACGAAATCCTCCGAATTTTGCATTTCCCCCAAAATTTCCGCCCAAACCCGCACCCCCGGGCTGTTTGCCCCTGACCACCCGGGCACCCGCACCTCCCACCCCCAGGTGCCCGCACCCCCCCCCCCCGAATCAGCCCAACTACACCACTAATTTGGCCATAACTTCCACCTCCCAAGTCCGTTTTTTGTGTTCTTTAGCTCGTTTGGAAGCTCTTGACATCCCCCATCCACATATATAATTACCACCACCATTAGCCTCCATCCAAAAATCATCACAAAACACCCACCTTCCGCATTTGACCGATTTTGAGTTGCCGTTTTTGTTTCCTAAGGTGTTTTGGCTACTTAGGAACGTGTGACATCGACATCACCGCCATTCATCATCATCTCGGAGTCATCTTCACCTCTAACCGTAAGAAAGGATGGTAACCTCGACGACACTTACTTTTGCTTTTGCATTGATAGCCCGAGCCTTTTGCGTTGCTTACCCATCGAGACTAGCGAGTTGAGAATTGCCGGGCCACGCTTTTGTGCACCGTAGTGATCTTGTTATCATCTTAGTGCCATAAGTCTCTCCCGTCCATATCTTACATACTTGTCTCATATCATACTTGGCTCGAGCATGAAGCATAGTGAACAAAAAAAAGAGACAAACTTTTAAGCAAAAAGAGGAGACCCAAATAGCTTATAAGCAATAGCATTGAGCCATTTTGCATATCATCTTGGTCACCACATACATAGCATAGTTGGGATTGAAGACGGCACATTTCTCTCATAGGTTGGTGCACAAGCTTATCTTGCCCAATTGAGCAATCGAGCTAGCGTCTCTCTAGCATTCGCACAACAAGAGCGTTTTCCGTGGTCACACATTTTGAGCTCACCCCTTGGTTGTGCGGATCCCATCTATCTTCCGTGTGTGTGTTCCTAGTGATACTCTTGGCTTTGATCTATTTGCTTTACTTGCATTTTTGTGAACCTTCTCAACCTTTTCGATATCTCGACTAACATTTGCTTGAAATTTTTGCCACCATCCTAACCGAGCTCCTCCATAAGCCTTTTACTTGTAGGTGTGAGAAACAAACCCGGTTCCAATTCTACTATTGTGGCATTACATTGAGTGACACTTGTTACATCCTCAATCCTCAGAAAAGGTAACTTCGGTATTGTTCTCTCACTTTCCTACTCACCCCACTTGGTTATGATGGATAGGCCAAGTTCGTCGGCGAACCTGCTTTTCGTGGAGCAAGATGGTGATAACGACTTCGTCACCAAGAACCACTTCTTCGTCGCGCAGAGAGCTCTCCATCAAGAAAATGAGGCCTTGGGTGAACGCCTCGACCGACTCGGTGCCGACGTTCGTCAAGCGGAAGCAAGGAACCACGACTACATCGACGACAAGTTCACTACACAAATGGAAGAGCTCCGCAACATGATCGTGCGACGCCCGCCTTCCTCGTCTACTTCAACAAGACGGCGCCACTCAAGCCACCGCTCAAGTCGACACTCTTCGGACTAGTCATCTTATGATACAAGTCCTCCCCGAGCTCGAGTCCCTCGACGTGATGCTCCCCAAGATCGCCATGCTCAAGAAAATCCATTCCATGGCAATGGTTTACAATACCGAGTTCGAGCACGTGAAAGGGCAAGACACCGAGCGCAAGAAGCAATGGAGCAAGAGCAAATACCTCCACAAGTGCCTCGTCACGACCCTCAAGACGGTGAGGCAATTCGACACGCACAAGAGCGCCATGAAGCACAAGCCCTCGAACGTGAAGTGCAAGAACTCGAAGCACAACGCGCACTCTGCGACGCCACTCGAGCCGTTGAAGAGCGCAACCGCCAAGTGCAAGAACAAGAGGAAGCTCTTCGTCGCGAGATACAAGAGGAAGCCGTGCGACGCGAAGAGCACCAAGAAAGGCACAACCAAGCGCATATCCCTCGTCCTCCTCCAAGACAAGAGCGACACCAAGCGGAACAAGTGCTTCAAGACCCTCCTCCACGCCAAGAGCGACATCTCGAGGAACGAGCATTTGAGGACCTTCCCCCACGGCAAGAGCGACATCAAAACCGCTACTTCGATGAAGAACTTCGCTACGGCAAGCTCAAGTTCACCATGCCCAAGTTCTCCGGAAACAATGATCCCGAAGAGTATCTCTCATGGGCCTTGAAGGTGGACAAGATATTCCGTCTTCACAACTACGACGAGGAAAAGAAGATCGCCATGGCCTCCCTCGAGTTCCAAGACTACGTTCTCATTTGGTGGGAACAAGTGATTGAGCGACGACGTACAAGAGGCGAACCACCAATCACAACTTGGACGGCGATGAAGGATGTCATGAGAGCTCGTTTCGTGCCTACACACTACACCCGTGATCTCTTCAAGAAGTTGCAACTCCTCAAACAAGGCACCAAGACGGTGGAAGAATACTACCAAGAAATGGAGATTGCCATGATACGAGCCAATGTCAAGGAGGGCGACGAGCAAACAATGGCACGCTTCTTGAACGGCCTCAACCACCCAATCAAGCGGATTGCCGACTTCCAACCATACTCAAACCTTCTCGAGCTAGTTCATCAAGCGACCAAGGCCAAGCGACAAGTCCAAGATGACTTCAAATACGCCAAGTACTCGTCCAAGACCTACGGCTCCTACTCTCAAGCTCCCGCGACTTCGGCACCTCCTACTTCAACTAGAGCATCACCAAGTACCGGCGACAAGTCAAGTTCCAAGCAAGCTACGCCCTCCTCCGGCAAGCACCTACAAATCCAAGACTACTTCTTCTTCGGCGCCACCAAACGACACCGTCAAGACAAGTTCACTCAAGTGCTTCACATGTTGTGGCCGAGGTCACAAGTCCTCCGAATGCACCAACAAGCGTACAATGATCTTCAACGATGATGGCACATACGACTCGATGAGTGAAGAAGAAGTGGAAGCCATTGAGCACATGGCCATGCATCGGCGCGTGAACGAAGATGAAGATGACCAAGTGTTTTGCGACAATGATTCAAGTCCCTCTCTCGTGGTCTCCAAGGTCTTGACGCTTCAACACCACCAAGACGAAGACCAACGGTGCCACATCTTCCAGACAAAGGCCGACATCAATGGGCGTTCCGTGAAATTCATCATCGACGGAGGAAGTTGTCACAACTTGGCAAGTGAAGAGCTATGTTCCAAGCTGCAATTGGTCAAGAAGAAGCACCCTCGTCCCTACAAGGTGCAATGGTTAAGCGACTCCGGCACTATTCAAGTGGAGCATACGGTGCAAGTTTCTTTCAAGATCGGCGCCTACGAGGACACCTTGGAGTGCGACGTGGTCCCGATGTCCGTGTGCCATCTCCTCTTGGGGAGGCCTTGGCAATTCGACCGCGGAGTCATACACAGCGGAAGAACCAACCACTATAGCTTCAAGATGAAAGGCAAGGAATATGTGCTTCGACCAATGTCACCAAGCCAAGTGATCACCGATAAGCAAGCATCCACACATCATGGAGATCCTAGTGAGAGAGTGATCCACCAAAAACAAAGTGAGAGCCACAAGCCAAAATTGAGCGCCTCTTCGCCAAGAGAGAAAAACTTAGTCCTCCTAGCCACAAAAAGAGAGATGAGAGAAGTGTATGAGAACCCATCGAGTGTCATCCACTTTGTTCTCCTATGCAAAGATGAGGTGGCAAAGACTAACACTCATAATCCTCTTCCTCTATTGTTTTCTAACTTGTTGCATGAATTCGAGGATGTCTTTCCCAATGAGCTACCTCCCGGTCTTCCTCCTCTACGTGGCATTGAACATAGGATTGACCTCATCCCCGAAGCACCACTTCCGAACAGGGCTCCCTACCCCATCAACCCCGAAGAAACTAAGGAGATCCAACGGCAAGTACAACAACTCATCGACAACGGTCATGTACGTGAAAGCTTAAGCCCTTGTGCCGTTCCGGTTATACTTGTGCCCAAGCAAGATGGTAGTTTTCGCATGTGCTCCGATTGTAGACCCATCAATGCTATCACCGTTCGTTATAGGCATCCCATTCCCCGCCTAGATGATATGCTAGATGAGCTTAGCGGTGCCACCATTTTCTCAAAAATTGATCTTAAAAGTGGCTATTATCAAATCCGCATACAAGAAGGTGATGAATGGAAAACCGCTTTCAAAACCAAATTTGGCTTGCACGAGTGGTTGGTTATGCCTATGGGTTTATCGGAAGCTCCCGGTACTTTCATGCGTCTTATGCATTTTGTGCTTCGTCCTTACATTGCAGTTTTTGTTGTGGTCTACTTCGATGATATACTTGTTTTTAGCAAATCCATCAAAAAACATCTAAAACATGTTAGGGCTGTTTTGCAAACTCTTCGCAAGGAATGTCTCTATGCAAACATGAAAAAGTGCACTTTTGGTGTTGACAAGCTTGTTTTCTTGGGTTTCGTTGTTTCCTCAAAGGGTGTCCATGTTGATGAGTCTAAAATTGAAGCAATTAAAACTTGGCCACAACCCACCAATTTGCAACAAGTGCGTAGTTTTCTTGGCCTTGCGGGTTTCTATCGTCGCTTTGTGAAAGATTTTAGCACTATTGCCGCACCGTTGCATGCCTTGAGTAAGAAAAATGCTCCTTTTGTTTGGGGACCCTCGCAATCTACCGCTTTTGATGAGCTCAAATCCTTGCTTTCATGCTCCGATTCTTGCGTTTCCCAACTTTGACAAAACTATTGAGGTCCATTGTGATGCTAGTGTTAATGGAATTGGTGGAGTTTTGATGCTAGAAAAGCGAGCTATTGCATACTTTAGTGAAAAACTCTCCGGTGCTCAACTTAACTATCCCATCTATGACAAAGAATTGTATTCTTTAGTGTGTGTGTGTTGCATGTTTGGGAACATTACCTTAGACCGCATGAGTTTGTCATACATACCGATCATGAGACACTACCTTAAAAGTCAAACCAAGTTGAATAAACGACAGGCTAAATGGAGTGAATTTATTGAATCTTTCCCCTATGTGATCAAGTACATTAAGGGCAAAGAGAACGTTGTGGCGGATGCCCTTTCCCGCAAATGCATGTTACTTACTCAACTTGAATTGAATGTTGTTGGATTTGATCATATCAAAGATTTATATGAGCATGATGTGACTTTTGCTACTCCTTATGCTAAGTGTGTGACGCATACTTCTTGGGAACGATACTATATCAAAGATGGTTATCTTATGAGAGCTAACAAACTATGCATTCCCGAGTCTTCTCTTCGTTTGTTACTTTTGCAAGAGGCTCATGGAGGTGGACTCATGGGACACTTTGGACGCGACAAGACTTATGCCACGCTCTCCAAGAACTATTTTTGGCCCAAGATGTTTCGCGATGTCGCCCGCTTCACCAACCGATGCTCTACATGTTGCAAAGCTAAGTCACAATCTCAATCCCATGGTTTACATATGCCTTTATGTGACGCCCTGACTCGATCGTACACTAATCATGCACGCAAACGTGTACGATCAAGATCAGGGACTCACGGGAAGATATCACAACACAACTCTAAAACATAAATAAGTCATACAAGCATCATAATACAAGCCAGGGGCCTCGAGGGCTCGAATACAAGTGCTCGATCATAGACGAGTCAGCGGAAGCAACAATATCTGAGTACAGACATAAGTTAAACAAGTTTGCCTTAAGAAGGCTAGCACAAACGGGGATACAGATCGAAAGAGGCGCAGGCCTCCTGCCTGGGATCCTCCTAACTACTCCTGGTCATCGTCAGCGGGCTGCACGTAGTAGTAGGCACCTCCGGTGTAGTAGGAGTCGTCGTCGACGGTGGCGTCTGGCTCCTGGGCTCCAGCATCTGGTTGCGACAACCAGGTAGAAAGGAAAGGGGGAAAAGAGGGAGAAAAGCAACCGTGAGTACTCATCCAAAGTACTCGCAAGCAAGGAGCTACACTACATATGCAGGGGTATATGTGTAAAGGGCCATATCGGTGGACTGAATTGCAGAATGCCAGAATAAGGGGGGGATAGCTAGTCCTGTCGAAGACTACGCTTCTGGCAGCCTCCATCTTGCATCATGTGGAAGAGAGTAGATTGAAGTCCTCCAAGTAGCATCGCATAGCATAAACCTACCCGGCGATCCCCTCCTCGTCGCCCTGTTAGAGAGCGATCACCGGGTTATATCTGGCACTTGGAAGGGTGTGTTTTATTAAGTATCCAGTTCTAGTTGTCATAAGGTCAAGGTACAACTCCGGGTCGTCCTTTTACTGAGGGACACGGCTATTCGAATAGATAAACTTCCCTGCAGGGGTGCACCACATAACCCAACACGCTCGATCCCATTTGGCCGAACACACTTTTCTGGGTCATGCCCGGCCGCGGAAGATCAACACGTCGCAGCCCCACCTAGGCACAACAGAGAGGTCAGCACGCCGGTCTAAATCCTATGCGCGCATGGGTCTGGGCCCATCGCCCATTGCGCACCTGCACGTTGCGTACGCGGCCAGAAGCAGACCTAGCCTAGTAGGCGTTCCAGTCCAATCCGGCGCGCGCTGCTCAGTCGCTGACGTCACGAAGGCTTCGGCTGATACCACGACGTCGAGTGCCCATAACTGTTCCGCGTAGTTGGTTAGTGCGTATAGACCAAATGGCCAGACTCAGATCAAATACCAAGAACTCATTAAGCGTGTTATTTTGAAGTAACCGCGGACGCCGTCCAGGGCCAGGCCCACCTCTCGCCTAGGTGGTCTCAACCTGCCCTGTCGCTCCGCCACAAGATCCACTCGCGGGTACTCCTACGAGCCGACCCGACTTTACTCACCACAGGTATCATGTAGAGTATATAAGTATATACCCGTGATCACCGCCCAAGTGATCACGGCCCGATAGTATAACACAGCAGACGGACAAGAATGTAGGGCCACTGATGGAAAACTAGCATCCTATACTAAGCATGTAGGATCGCAGGTAAAGGTAACAACAGTAGTAGCAAGGACAGGCTATGCATCAGGATAGGATTAACGGAAAGCGGTAACATGCTACACTACTCTAATGCAAGCAGTATAGAGAAGAATAGGCGATATCTGGTGATCAAGGGGGGGCTTGCCTGATTGCTCTGGCAAGGAGGGGTCGTCAACACCGTAGTCGAACTGGGGGTCACCGGCAGCCTCGGGGTCTACCGGAAAGAAGTACCGGAGGGGGGAACACAATAAATAACAGAGCAATCAAAGCATCACAAAGCGTAACAAGGCAATACGCGGTGCTAGAGGTGACCTAACGCAGGGATAGGTGATACTGGCGAAGGGGGAAAACATCCGGAAAAGTATCCCCGGTGTTTCGCGTTTTCGGACAGATGAACCGGAGGGGGAAAGTTGCGTGTTTGCTATGCTAGGGATGTGTGGCGGACAAACGGGCTGCGTATCCGGATTCGTCTCGTCGTTCTGAGCAACTTTCATGTACAAAACGTTTTCATCCGAGTTACGGTTTATTTTATATTCATTTTTAAAGATTTAAATCAATTTATAAATCAATATTATTAATTTAATTCGAAAATGGCATTACTGCATCAACATGACGTCAGCAGGATGTCATCAGTCAACAGAGGTGTTGACTGGGTCAAGCTGACGTGTGGGTCCCATATGTCATACTCTGTTTATTCTAATTAGGGTTTAACGAATCTAATTACTGTCTAATTAATTAACAATAGATAGTTAGGTTACCTAAACAGGATTAATTTAGTTAATTAATTACTTAATTAATTAATATTTTATTTAGTATTATTATTATTAATTCTTGTTGTTTTTTTATAAAACGTTCCAGGGGCTGGGCCCCACATGTCATATGCCCAGGGGGCCTACAGGCGCACGGGTAAGCGGGCGCTGGGCGTGTGCGCTGCCCAGACCGCACGGGCGCACGCCCAGGGCCGCGGCAACGACCACCGCAGGGTCGGGCACGCGCCGGCCGGCGAGCAAGGGGCCGCGGGCGAGGAGTAGCAGCGTCGGGGAAAACCGGACGCGAGCGGGTGGCCGAGCACGGCAGAGCAACGTGGTAGGGGATGGGCGGCGTGGCGGGATGGAGGCGATGGCCGGAGCGAGCAACTGCAGGGGAGCCGGGGCGGGCTCGCCGACGCGAGGCGCGACACGGGGCGCCAGCGGGGTGTCGGCCCAGGCGCGGGCACGCGGTTAGGCGCGGCGTGGGATCTCGCGCGAGGGCGAGCAGGGGAGGCGCCGATGCGGGGCGGCGGGCACGGCGACGTCGAAACGGGGAAGGGGAGTGCGAGGAGAGGGAGGCCCTGGCCTCACCGGCGTTGCAGAGACGAGGGTCGGCGAGGCTCGATAGAGCCTTTGGGGAGAAGGACGGGGACGACGTCGATGTGGTGACGGGGAGGCAGTCCGGCGGGGAGGAGGAGGCAGTCCGGCGAGGTGGCCGTCGACGAGGCAGGCCGCGGCGGTGGCGTTCCGGGCGGCGGCGGCGGTTCGATCCCCCGATCCAATCGGGGGGGGGCGCAAAGGAGGGAAGACGGGAGGTGACGGCAGCAGTGCGGCGCCGGCGACGGGCGCCGTCGTCGAGGTCGCGGGGCGGCGCGGGATCGGGGCGATCCCGATCCAGATCATGGGGGGGAAGGGGGCGAGTGGGGGCGAGGGGAGTGGGGCGACTGGGGAGGGACCGCTAGGGTTCGGTCGCCCCAGGGGTGATGTAGGCGACGGCTGGGCCGGCCTGTTTGGCACCGAGGCCATCTGGGCCGAGGCCCAGCGGGGAGGGGGGTTCCTTTCCTTTTTTTGTTTGTTCTGCTTTTTTTATTCTATTTCTTTTCTGTTTTATTTTATTTTTGTTTTATAAAACTTAAAAGCAACAACTAATTTGGTGTTATTAAATAGGTCACAGCCCCAAATACTTTGGCACTTTAAATAAAGTATTTTGCACTTGCTTATTACTTTAAAAGCACTTTAGATAATTATTTTATCGTTGTTTTAGTTTATTAGTGCATTTAAGTATTTTATTAAAAGATGATTTCTTCACCAACATTTATTATGGATTATTTGACACATTAGGAACAATTTAGTTTTGACTTTTGAAAACTTTAATTGTTTTGACTTTGATTCAAACTTGAATTTGGATCGGTTCTAAACTAACGCGAGATTATCAAAAGTAATCGAGGTGACATGGCATCATTACCAGAGGGTTACTGTAGCTTGATTACCCGGGCATCACACTTTACCTATTCCACATCAACCTTGGGAAGATATTAGCATGGATTTTGTGCTTGGATTACCTAGGACTCAAAATGGCAAGGACTCCGTATTTGTTGTTGTGGACCGATTCTCTAAAATGGCTCATTTTATACCATGCAATAAGATAGACGATGCTTCACATGTTGCCAATCTCTTTTGTAGGGAAATCTTGAGGTTGCACGGTGTGCCAAAGACAATTGTGGCGGATCGAGACGTCAAGTTCTTCAGCTACTTTTGGAAGATGCTATGCGCCAAGCTCGGAATCAAGCTACTCTTCTCCACGGCGTACCACCCTCAAACCGATGGCCAAACGGAAGGCACCAACCGGACGCTTGCAACTCTCCTACGCGTGTTGATAAAGAAGAACATTAAGGAGTGGGAGGAGTGCCTACCCATTGCCGAGTACGCCTACAACCGCGCAATACATACTACAACCGTCAAGTCCCCCTTCGAGGTTGTCTACGGCTTCAACCCTTTGTCGCCATTGGACATTCTCCCTCTACCGCTTCAAGAACGAGCTAACATGGACGAAAGTACAAGAGCCACCTTCCTAGAAGATGCATGAAGAAACACGTTCCACGATCGAGCGCCAAGTACAATGGCTCGCCTCCAAGCTCAACATCAACAAGTCACCGATGGTGTTCCAACCGGGTGATCAAGTATGGATACATCTACGCAAGGACCGCTTCCCCAAAGAACGCAAGTCCAAGCTACTCCCGAGAGCCGACGGTCCATTCAAGGTGCTAGCATGCTACAACGACAACGCCTACAAGGTCGACATCCCACGTGACAAGTACAACGTAAGCGACATCTTCAACGTCAAAGACTTGGCCAAGTACCATGGTGATGAAGAGCACGATCCGTGGACGGATCTCTCCCAAGGGGGGAGGGAAGATGATGCTCCGCATCCCTTGCCTACTCGCACCGACACTCCATCACCACCGCAAGCACCAAGTGGCCCAATGACAAGAGCACGTGCACGCACCATCGAGAATGAGGTTGACTCTCTCATCTTCGAGTCTCGTTTGGATTCGTGTGAGAATTGGATTCTACCATCATCGGAAACATTGTGCGTTCTTAGGTATCAAGAAGATGACCGTGAGAAGGAGAGGAAGGAGACTCGAGCGACCACGGAGCAAGGGAAAGAAGAGAAGAAGGAGAAGAAGCAAGGGCCGAACCCCTCTAGATACCCCGGGTGCCCGGCCCCTGGAGCCCCGGGTGCCCGGCCACCCCTCATGGGAGCTGCACCGACTTGGTCCGGGTGCCCGGCTCCTTGGCCACCGGGTGCCCGGGCCCCTGCCCGCCTACAGCCGTGCCCCCCGGGTGCCCTGGCCTTGGCTGGCCGGGTGCCCGGGCCTTGGCTGGCCAGGTGCCCGGTCCCCGCTCCCCCAGCCGCTGGGCGCTGCCCCGGGTGCTCGGGCTTGAGGCCCTGGGTGCCTGGCCTCCCCTCCAGCCGGCCTCCAGCGCACCCCCGGGTGCCCGGCCTCCCTCCAGCCGCCCCCTGAGCAGGCCGGGTGCCCGACCCATGTTGCCTGGGTGCCCGGACCTTTCCGGTCCAGCCGCGTGTCTACGGCCTCTTGGCCTTTGTACCCCCTCTTTTCACTTGTTTCGTCCCTAAACTATATGAGGGCATGTCCTAGGTCATTTCTGGGTTAGCAAAGTATTTTAGAACACAAAGAGGGTTTGCTCATCTTCCTCCTCTTGGAGATCTAGACCTCCTCTTGGAGATCAAGCCCTCCTTCTTGGGGAAGATCCTCTTGGATTCAAGACCTCACCTAGTGGGAAGAACTTTACCCTAGTGCTATTTTCCTTGAATTGTTCATGTAATCTTGTGGATCCCTTGTGTGCTACTCTAGTGGATGTGATATTTGGGTTTGTTTGAGTGATTTGTGCCTTGTGTTCTTGAGTGTTCTTCCTCCTTTTCCCCCTCCAAGTGTGAAAAGATCCCCTCTAGGGTTTCACCCTACAACACATGGCAGAAACAGCTACACAGCCAGGCCAGCTTGAAGCGTGACGGCGCAGGCGATGCATGGAGGTGGCGACTCAAGGTGAGGCCAAGGCAGGCACAGCTGCAGAGGCGTGTGGACACAGGGCCGGCTTGAAGCCATGGTGGAGACGGCCGCGAAGCCGAGCCGGCTTAAGGCACGTCGGCGCAGGTGAGGCCATAGAACAAGCCACGAGGGCGGCTCAAGGCGAGGCCGAGCAGCGGTGGCTTCGAGGCGACGCAAGGCGAGCCATGACGCAGAGGCGAAGCGATTCCAGCGAGGCCCGGTGGCTCAAGCGAGTTTCGAAGACCGGGAGACCGGGCAATGCCGTAGTGGCAGCAGAGCGGGCGGCTCGTGGTGGCATCGGCGGCTCAAGATGACTTGGAGGCGAGAGCCACGACAGGAGCGGTGGGTCGAGGCCGCCAGCTCAAGGGTGCGTCCGTGGAGACGGACGGCGGGGCCGTGGAAACCCATGATCAGCGGCGGGGCACCGGGTCATCTCGGGACGACGCAGGCACGGCGCAGTCGGAGGCGATTCGACGCCGGGTTGGAGAGGCGGGTTGTCCAGGCAACGGCTTGACCACTGGGCAGACAGCGAGGGTGACCCGCCACGGTTGCTCTTGTAGGGATAAGGCAGCACACGCGGGCGGACCGCTGGGCGTTGGCGATTCAGCAAAACAGTGACGGTGAGCCGGCTCAGCAAGGCTGCGACGGCTCATCGCAGAAAAGCGAGCCGGCAGCGGAGGTGTGTTGGTGAAGCACAACCGCGTTTGGCAGCTCGACTGGGGCGGCAGCGGCTTATTCGTGGCCAGGCGCAACGGCGAGCGGCTCATGGCGGAACTCAGCCGCTCGACGCGAGGGTTTGGCGAGGTAGTACAAGGCCGGCTCGAGGATGATGTGGCGACTCGAAACCGAGGTGACTCGGCAACGAGGTGGTCCGGGGAAGACTCGGACAAGGCGAGTTGCGGCGTCGAAGATGAGATCCTCTTCCGGGTCATAGTCATCCTTTTTTTCACTCGCAAAAAATTGTCCCTGATACTCCTGGCGTTTCCGTGATCATAGCAGAAACAATAATCAATCTGACAAAAGAATCCGACCAGATATTGATGATTTGCTAAAGTAGATGTTGTTTTGGCTTGCATGTCAGCGACTGTAGCGGATATTGATATCCTCGGATTTGACGAATCACCGGATTATGTTCATCTGGTATTAGATCTGACTGCTTGCCTTCGAAACAATATAAATCCTTCCCCAATGACTCTTCTTCATCTGGAAATTTGCGAACTTCTCAATCCTTCGGAGAGATCCCTCCAAGAACTCAACACCACCGCGCGCAGGCCCCACGGTGGGCGCCAACTATTGTGGAATTGTCACGGCAGATGTCCTAGTGTGAGGACTTAGTCATGAGGCCAACGCATCTATGTGGTAGCTTGAGAGGGGTTGATCGGAATTGAGAGACGCAACACAAGACAAGGGTTTAGACAGCTTTGGGCCCTGGGAAACATCATCCGGTAACAACCCTACATGCTGTTTGTGGCTAGGTCTCATTATGCTCATGAGGGAGTCGCCGTATCTCCGGCTCTCCTAGTTGTGTCTGGCTTTAACGATTATTTAACTTGTCCCTCTTGGGGTGCCCTGCCCCTCCTTATATAAGTTGAAGGGGCGGGTTACATGTAGAGTCCGACTCAGATTTAAGACTTAAACTATCCTGACTTCTCTTCACGGGCTTCTCACCATGGGCTTCTTAACGTCTTGGGCTTCTTAACTGCCGACTTACAATCTGGCTTATGATCTGGCTTACGATCTGGCTTACAATCTGGCTTACAATCTAGCTTACAATCTGCCGGCTTACAATCTGGCGGGTCACCAATGAAACACCAAGTCCTAGCCGGGTCATATCTCCGGCCGGGTCATACCGCGGGGTATATCCCCGACAGGTTTGATTTTGCTAAACAGTCATGGAAGACCCGGCTTATCTTGTCAGATTAAGCCGGCCCTTGGAGGCTACATGTTTGATTTTGCTAAAAGGTTATGGGTGACCCGGCTTATCTTGTCAGATTAAGCTGGCCCTTGGGGGCTACAGGTTTGATTTTTTTAAAGGTTATTGAAGACCCGGTTCCTCCTTGGTAGGATAAACCGGCCCTTGGGGGTTACGTGTTTGAATTTATCAATGACTATTGAAGACCTGGGTTGTCCTTGTTAGGATAAACCGGCCCTTGGGGGCTACATGAGTATATGCATATAAACAGAAGGAAAAGGGTCTAGTTCGTACCTCATATTTTTGCCTCATCAGAGTGACCAGGCCAGCCTCCATGTCACGACTTGTGTGCAGGCGCCTTAGGTACCCTGCGTGCAGCTCGCCTATGCTAAAATCTGCATAGTTTTGCAGATCTAGCTTTAATTTGCCCTTATCTACGGCTAGCGGTTCTTCTTTAGCACTATGTTTTCCCAAAACAGTAGGATTCCCCGGCTCGGTATAGCCCGTGCCAGTGATGATGACATCTTCAGCGGCCTTGGCAGAAGGAATCTCTTCAGTAAGCTTGGCAGGGCTTGGCGGCATGGGGCTCGGCGGGTCATGACTGCCCACCGGGTTGTTCTCAATATGCATTGACTCAAGAGCTGACGGGTCAATTTGTGGCAGCGGGTCATTGACAGGGCCTTCAAGATTTTGAATTGAAGCATCAGGGGCCTCAGTCGTTTGCGTTTCTGGTTCAGCAGCCCTAGGATCTTTTGAAGACCCACCCACTTTCTACTTTTTGCCTGCTTTGGCTACGCCCCTATAGCAAGGATACAAGAGATCATGAGTGTGCATTGTTACAAGTCATTTGTGAATAAAGTGAAATACTTACCCATGGGAAACCTTGAAGACAGGCATTTGAGTTTTTGTAGAGTCACCGGATGATGGAGAGGTTCCCTGATAGTTTGAGTCGGAAAGATTAAGAGGTTGGCGAAAAAGGCCAGCCTTCGGAAGAGAAAGTATCGGGTTATGAGGCACCTTGTTTCGACGCTTGCAAGGAGCATGAGTATTGGGTAAGCCAGAGTTGAGGTCTTGAGAACCATCACTCCGGGTCATACGTCTGGAGTCATGCTGCTACTTCTTCAAAAGAAAATTGGGGTCCAAATAAGCAAGGGGGTGAGAAAATCTTACTTTTCGGATGACCCGCCGGGTTTTCATTCTTGGCAAAGGATTTGAGTCAGAGGAGGCGGGTGTTACCTCTGTTGCATTTGCCTATCTTGTCTCCGCGTCATCCTGTGAAGAGTCGACATCAATAAGTTGCATAAAAAGACGACAAAGGGAATCAGGTTCTACCTCCGAGTCATCCAGCTTGGGAAGGTCTTCTGTTGTTTGTTTTTTACGACGACCCAGAGCATGGGCCTTGGCCTTAGGTTTTTGATATGGTCACGCCCTCTACAGATATAACCATAGTTGATATGCGTGAGGAGAATTATCAGGTGAATTCTAATAAAAACTATATGGTTTGTTATTTTGTTATCCAAAATAGAAATACAACACAATATATTATTATATGCAGAATTGCAGAAGACATGCACAAACCTCGAATCAAGATGCGAAGACTAATTTTCCACACATATGTGCGAGGATTAATTATTCGAAGGAATAAGACAAGACCAACAAACATGCATATGTTTCAATTTCCAAATCCAAGAGATGCTCATGTTGTGCAATGCAACATATAAAGATGTGTGCATGCGCTGGTGCATATGCATGCATTTACATGCATGTACGTCCAGGAGATGGGCCAAGCCCTTACATGTGGCGTAGGAGAGGACAAAGGACTGGGCCAAGTTGGGCCGGTGCTACACCACGCCATATCATCCATGCGAGGGAGTTGCAGTGGCCGCTGACGTTCACTTTAATAAATAGCTAGCTTTAGTTAGGGTTTAGATTGGGGTTTTATTGTATTGTCTAGCCATCACTGCTATTCGCATCTATGAGACGTGTAGGACTACCACCTTGTCAGATCCATAGTGGAGCCCCAACTTTTCACCTTTGTTCTTGCCGCTTCTTCGGTTGCTTGCAGGAACTCGAACCTCGTTGTTCAGGTTGATCCTCCCTTTCTTGAAAACAAAGTCGTCCTTGGCTTTGGATAATCTGAAAGTAGACTAAATAAAGAGACATGGTGTACATATGATATATGTATAAGTCATCTGTTTTAATGTCTCTTCGTTGTTGCACTATTAATGTCTTGATACATGAGTAAGTGAAGCACATATTTGTGTCATCCAATTTATAATGCTCATCATTAAACCATCCCAACGTAGATGAATAAACATTATCAGTATCCAAATTACAGGGCACAACATGCTTAAATAAGCAATCGTGAAACATGCTATTTGGCATATAATCAACAACAATGTTGAAGGTCATATCAAAATGATCAAGCATTCGCATAAGCGTCGAGACAACAAGATCCGAAAATGTCTCATTTATGATGCAAATTCGGTGTACCAAAAACTTGTTGTTCATACCATGTTCTCCAATCAATTTAATTTTAAGTTTTCCAAGGGTAAGAACACTAGTAAAAGATTTCAGACTTGTCAACTCAGAAATTTTATTCTTGGCATGCGGCAAATTCATAGGTTGATCAAGCATAATATCACACATAAAATTAGCATGTGAAATAGGTGTAACCACTTCTTCATGTTTTATTATCTCTACATAACTAGAGTCATGAAGAAAGCTCTCGCATGACTCATTACTAACAACAACAAAATGATTTTCTTCAACTATCTGATCACACAACTTATCCAAGTTAGCAACACAAATATCCATAACAACTGGCGTGATCGAAATCGGTGGCATTTCACTCAACTGAACACATGAAGCTTTAAATTCGTCATGACATACAACAATCTCATGTGGAAGGGTAGATTCACCCGGTAAACTTAATGAGCAAGATGATCATCTAAAAATAGGTGGTGTGAGCAAATCAGTACCTACATTATTACCTTGTAGTCCTCGCTCACATGAACTAAGAACGGTCAGTGATGATGCCTCATAAACTCCATGTGGCGCAATCATAGTTGGTGTTGCAGTAGAAGAAGTAACCTTCTTTGATGGGGATTCCATCGCACGCTTGTTCATCATGTATACGTGTCCTCTTAATTTCTCTTCAGCTTTACAGGCAAGATGAAACAAATGGTCGACAAAATATAGTTCTTCATGCATTATTATATATTGTATATCATGGTTTAAACCTCTCTGAAATCTATTCAGAAAATCGTCTTCACATTCTTCTAAGCCACAACGAAACAAAGCAGTACACAAATTATCATAATATTCTTCAACGGTGCTACTGCCTTGTGCTAAACGTTGCAATTTTCTAAGCAAATCACTAGCATGATATGAAGGAACAAATCGGTCTCGCATAACAAGTTTTAAAGCTTTCCAAGTAGTTGGTCTATGAGAAGTATTTTTCCTACAATAATTTCTCCACCAAACGGAAGCAAAACCGAAAAAGTTTTTAGTGACGTCATTTATTTTCTTATGCTCGGAAAAATCATGACTACCAAAGATTTCTTCTACCTCCATTTCCCAATCAATATACGAATCGGGGTCATATTTACCCTCGAAAGTTGGCAAAGAGGTAACCTGATGATGTGTGTTTCTACCATGATGTACATGTTGTGACGGTCGTCATACCTTATGTGGTGGAAAAGAGTGATCTGTATCAATATATGGCAAGTGATTTGCCACGATAGACGCAACCCAACTATTGGCCGCTCTTGAACCTGACATGGTTAGTACCATATAAAAAAGCAAAATCACAAGTATAATGTTTCTATAGTACTACTCAACGGCCGTGGGAAAATTTCTCTCAACGCTCTAGCAATTACCAAACTCTTACCAGTTCTTACCATGCTGCAGTAGTTGTCGGCCTTTGGCGCGGTCAAAAGTTATAAAAAACTGGATATAACAATTACCAAGCTAGTGACCGGACAAGGTACAATATAAGAAGTGGAGCTCGGTTAAGGTTTCCTCAACTCGCAATATCAGTGGAACAATTTAGCAAAGAGTAATGCAAGTTGAATAATTGCTCAAACTCCTAACTAGTGCTGGCAGTCGACTAGTAAGAGAGAAAACAATCTAAGCCCAGATATTGAATCAAGTGAGTGGAAATCAATGACAATATGATAGATCTAAATAGCTGGATATAGATGAGGTATAAACACAGTGTATGGCAACCAAGAGTAGAAAAATGTCTAGCAATTATCGGTTATATGAATAGAGTAGAAGTCTGAACAACAAAACATATCGTTCAAAGATGCAAACCGGCTAGAAATTTCCAACTATTTTTTCCTTTTCCTTTTCCTTTTTTCTTTTTCTATTTTCCCTTTTTCTTTTGCTTTTTTTTGCTCAGGCCAGGTGCTAGTAGAAGTAACGGACACAAATTAAGTCACAAGAGAAAAAAAGAAAATACAAGGTTACTGGACAAGGTGCTACGTGAGCTAGCCATGCGATGGTCTTGAGATTAGCTAGGACTAGTAGTCAAGTTGTTATGGGAGCTAGCTATGTGCTGGTGTTGATTTTAGCGAGAACTAGTAGTAGTAATGCACAGGAGCAGTTGGCTGCTGGTGGAGAGCGTTGGTTGTGGCGAAGCGGCGCGGGGCAGCAGACACGCTGTGCCTGGGTGTCTGGTAGCTCGCAGAGCGCAAAGCCTATATGGACCGAGCGTCGCGGTACGAATCTATAATGTGAACCTGCCAAAAACTGTAGCAAAGGGAGACACAGACGTCCGAACTCAACACCAATTGGAAACAACAGATCGCTAACTCTTTTTTTCTTCAGATTATGGATGAACTTGCGGCAGAAACTACGGTGGACAAAAAAAGTTTGATCTAGTAGACATTTCCCCAGACTAATCTAAACCAGCACTAGTTAGGAGTTTGAGAAATTGTTCAACTTGCATTGCTTTTTGCTAAATTGTGCCACTGATATTGTGAGTTGAGAAGCCTTTGCCAAGCTACACTTTTTCTACCAATAAGTACAGGTTCCGGCTCTACTGATTCCTGGTTATCGCTCCATCCAATCTTCACCGGTAGTTTGAAGCCAACACCAACGCACCGATCACCACCTGTTGCATTGGTAAGAACAAGTAAGAATTTGATACTAAGCTTGAGTGTGAGCAATTTTTCTCCACCACATCCTACTAGTTGATAGGGTTTATACACTGTGTTTTTCTCTTTCGCTAACAATGGCACAGGATCAACCCACACTTGAGGGCCTCACCTCGGATGTGAAAGTCACCAGCGAGCATCTCGCCCAACTTGAGGGTGCTCAGATTATGGCCGAAGAGAGGCTCAAAGCCATAGAGGATGCACAGGGTGTTGCGAACACACAACTAAAGGACATCTTGTCACGTCTGGATGAGTAGCGGACTGCACCCCCCCCCCCCCGTTAACAACAACGTTGATCCTCGCAACTCCACGGGTGGCGCCGCTATTTCACGAGCTCGGCGTGTGCCCATGGGTCATCCACAACACCCAGCTACTACCACTGATGCCACCACCATAAACCAGCACCAACGCATTCCACCCCGTGGCAACGACGAATATGGGGATAACTATGCGGATTATTCCAGTGACACCGAGGACGACCAAGCGGTCGACCACCACGATGACCGTGCTCATCAACAACTGCGTTTCAATCGTCAAGGTATGGCACGAGGTCCACCCAGGTATGACGTTCAAGATTATGACCACTCTAGTGCTAAAATTAAATTTACTATGCCTGCTTTCAACGGTAAATATAATCCAGATGTTTATCTTGATTGGGAACTTTCTGTTGAACAAAAGTTTGCATGTCATGATGTTCCCGAGAACCAAAAGTGAGGGCAGCCACTAGTGAATTTACAAAATTTGCTTCTATTTGGTGGAGTGAGTATTGCCGTGTTAATGAGAACAATATACCTGCTACTTGGGATGCTTTAAAACGAGCTATGCGACAAAATTATGTTCCTTCATATTATGCTCGTGATAAGCTCAATGAATTGCAACGTTTAAAATAGGGTAGTAGTTCTGTAGAAGATTATTATCAAGAATTGCAAACTGGCTTAGTGCGATGTGAATAGTTGAAACGGAAGATGCTATGGTGGCTAGATTTTTAGGTGGTTTGAATCGTGATATTCAGGATATATTGGACTATAAGGAGTACAATTCTATTACTCATTTGTTTCATTTTGCTTGTAAAGCTGAAAGGGAAGTACAGGGACGATACAACAAGGGATGAGGTAACTTTTCTGCAGCTCGTCACTTATCATGGACACACTCTCTAACTATCCCACCCACTACCGAGGCAACACCGCATATCTCGAACAATGGTGCACTCCCAACAAGTTCAAAATCAGCTCCACAATCCTCTGCGGCGTCGAGAGCAATTTCTCAAGCACCCACCACTTTGTCTGGACGCACAAGGGACATGA
Source organism: Aegilops tauschii subsp. strangulata (assembly GCF_002575655.3). Lineage (NCBI taxonomy): Eukaryota > Viridiplantae > Streptophyta > Magnoliopsida > Poales > Poaceae > Aegilops > Aegilops tauschii. The sequence continues at coordinate 247,074,158 of NC_053037.3, read as the reverse complement.
AGTGTCATATATGCAAAGGTGGCGGGCACTTGATGAAGGACTGCCCAAATAAATGTACTTTCATTGTGCGAGAAGATGGTGAGTGATTTGGATGAAGAGACGCAAGCCATGCTTGCTACTAATCATGCAGGTGACACGGAGGAGCAAGTGGAGATACATATTAATGCTGATATGGCGGATAAATTCCCAAGCCTTGTAACTATGCAAGTACTTAGTGCTCAGGTGGGGCAGGCTGAGATGCCACAACGCCATAATCTTTTTCAAACTAAGTTTGTTGTCAAAGGGCATGTTGTTCGTGTGATAATCGATGGTGGAAGCTGCAGTAATTTGGCGACTATGGAGATGGTCGAGAAACTTTGCCTCACCACTACACGACACCCCCATCCATATTACATCCAATGGTTCAACGATTGTGGTAAGTTGAAGGTAACACGTCGTGTCAGGGTCCATTTTACACTTGGTTCGTAGCATGATTTTGTTGACTGTGATGTCGTTCCTATGCAAGCTTGTTCTTTATTGTTAGGTCGACCTTGGCAATATGATAATAGTGTCACCCATCATGGTAGAAAAAATTCGTATACTCTCGTGTTTGAAGGAAAAACCATTAACTTGCTTCCCATGACCCCCGAAGAAATAATAAATGATGAGATAGCTAAATCATCGGATCGTACTACCTACACTATGCTTGCCATCAATTCTGAATTTTTTCCATTAAATGTCCCAACTTGTGCTGTGGATTTACCGTGTGCCCAAATAGTTAATTTGCGTCCATACCATTCATATATAGACTATGTGTGGGAAGAAATTTGTCATGATATTCATAGTGGCGTTATTACAAAATTATCACACCCTTATGCGCTAATGCCTTTGGAACAGCCTATATGTGTTGATGAGGACATCAATACCATTGTTACACCCACAACCCCTGCTACTATACATACTGGACTGATTACTAGAGCTCGCGCACGCCAATTAAATTACCAGGTAATTTCGTTTCTTGGTAATGATTCTAATGTTCATGATAATATGATGCTGCCTAAATTGGATACATTTGTTTTGCTTACAAATGAAGGCCCTAGCTTGGAGAAGGATGAACATTGGAGCAAGAACAAGCATGGACTTGATGGCATGCGCAAGGGAGACAAGAACAGAGTTTCAAGTGATGATTTCAGGACTTTGAAGCCACCATAATGAGTGCATGAAGCCTTGGACGAAATATACAAGATGCCACTTCATAATTTTTGTCCAGAGGCTATTCTAGGTGTTGTGTCACCTTATTTTTGGGCCAGGCCCATGTAATTTCGAAATACTTCAATTTTGGTTGTTTTTAGAGTCCGTATGTGTGGGGAAACAAGAGTTAGGGTGGGTTTCGGACCCCTCCTCCAAGGACCACGAAATTCCCCCCCTCTTCCTCCATACATACAGCCCCTAGGGCATCGTTTAGACTTTGGGTTTTGTTTAGATCAAAAGTTTGCCATAGTTGCAACTTCGCGTACTTCGTTTGTGTTCAACGACCAGACCAAGACGTCACAGAACCCCACCTTCATTAACAAAGCTTTCCTCTTATATTCGCAATATCCAGATTGCAATCTTAGTTTCTTGCTTGTTCTTCGTTTGCTCGCAGGAAACAGGCCCTCGTGGTCAGGTTGATCGTGCTCCGGCGTGGTCAATAACCCTCGGAAGTTGGTTTAGCGATTGCTAAGGCGCGACGTCTCGCACGTTCGTAGTCGGATCGTCAAGGTCGACTCCCACAGAAAACGATAGCCACCATCTCATCAAAACATCGGGACACCTTTGCCTCTATTAAGTGGTATCCGATTTTCAGGTTGCTCGGTGAGATTTTACAGTTTTTTGTAGTTTAGATCGAGTCTGTTCTTCATACCTACGGTCCACGAAAAAGCCACAAAAAATTAGGGTTAGTTCATCATATCCGAACCAATCTGAGCCTTTGCATAATCTTTTTAGGGTTTTTGCTTTGTTGAATTTGCGGTTGCATCGTCGTGTCAAGTTGCTGGTCTTAGAGTCTAGTCTTTTAGAGTTTCGAGTTCTGGTCATAAGTTCTCACGCCGCCGCCGCACCATCATCATCGCCCCTGCCAGCTACCACCACCGCTTATCCGCCACCGCTCTGAATCCGTATCCATATACCACCACCAATCCGTATCCATATACCACCACCGCTACCATATACCACCACCGCTACCATATCCTACCACCATATATCCACCACCAATCCGAGTTCTTTTCATATTAGGTTTGTTTTCAAGATCCATCTTTTTTTCCGTTTCGTGTTTCCTTGCCTGAGTAGGTCTCAAAAAAAAGTCTGGAGACCCCCGGGAAGTTTTTAGGCCAAAATTTTGGCGACCGAATTTTTTTCCCTATCCTATTTTTAGGCTTTTCTGAGTCTTTTGAGCCACGTGCCATCATAGTGATTTTTTGTCGCACTTTTTCGTCGTCGCTGCCCTGATTTCCGAAAAAAAGTCAAAAAAATTCATGCCCATCCTGTCAGTTTGACCTGGGAAGAGTTTTGAGACACTCGCCATTATAGTGATTTTTCGCAAAAAAAAGGAGCACAAAAAAAAAGGAGAGCGAAAAAAAATTCTAGAGTGTGCTTTTCCCTTGTTTACGTGCAGCGCCGTGATTTTGTTAGTGTTCTAGGCTCGCGTCTCTAGCACGGTCTAGCCTAGGACCAGCACAGTACCATCGTTGAGCGTTTATTCAACTTTGCATCTCTGAATTGATTATTGCTGACCCTTTTTGCTACCATATTATAAGCCTTCCCAGCTCCACATACATCTACGTCGTGTGTTTGACTCTCCCTGGTAATCGCTCTATCCAAGCTTTGAGAGTTTTGACTACAACGGTTGCCGATCACCGCCTGCTGCTGGGTAAGAACTGGTAAGAATTTGAGATTTGCTTGACGGATTTGTGACACCCACCACCACCACGTGTTAGTAGTCTGTAGGATCATATTCTTGTGTGTTTCTATTGCTGCTAAGCATGCCAGGATCACAAGCCGACGAGATTGACTGGGAGAACTTAACGAACAAGGAGCTTCATGATAAGTTTCAGCAAATGATGACTGAACAGGTGCAAGATGTGCTGAACAATTTTGAAGAGGCCATGGAGAAGATCACTGGACTTGAGAAGACGTTCGAAACAAAGCTCGATAATAGATTTAATGAACTGCTTGCGCGTCTTCCACCACCGGCTGCACCTGCCGCACCTCTGCAACAACAACAACAACTACCTCCACGTCGCGAAACAGCCCTCCGCCGAGCGAGCCGTGTCCTTCTTCAGCCTGGCCAAACTGTTGGTGCTGCTGTTGATACTTCTGTGGCTCCTGCTGCTGATGCGGAGGATGATTATGCGGGAGATTACGAGGATGAGGTTGATCAAAATAAGAACTACGTGCAACCACCAGCACCACAACCACCAGGTCGTCCACATGCAAATAATGGCAATGTTAGGGCTCCCCCTCAGGTACGAGATCATGACCATCTCCCTAAACTGAAATTGAATATTCCACCATTTGAGGGTAGATATGTTCCTGATATATATCTTACTTGGGAGTTAGAAACTGAACAACGATTTACATGTTTACAATATCCTAAGGAGAGACGTGTTCCTGCTGCTGTTTGTGCTTTCACTAGCTTTGCATGTCTTTGGTGGTCTGAACATTGTAGATTATATCCTGTTCCAGCTACTTGGGCTGCTTTGAAAACTGCTATGCATACTCATTGGGTTCCACCATATTATCAACGTGAATTAATTCAAAAAATGCAGCGTTTAAGACAAGGAAAAAATTATGTAGAAGAATATTATCAGGAATTACAAACTGGCATGATTAGATGTGGTATTGTTGAGGAGAATGAAGCTATGCTTGCATGTTTTATGGGTGGATTAAATAGAGAGATTCAGACCATTCTAGAGTATATGGAGTATAATAATATCACTCGTTTATTCCATCTTGCTTGTAAAGCTGAATGTGAAGTGCAGGATTGACAGGCATTGGCGCGAACTAACTTTTCTGCAGGTCGATCTTCATCATGGACACCACGTTTATCCTCTACTTCCACTCCACCATCACCTCCATCAGGTGCCACCTCCAGCCGTGATACAAGAAAGCAGGCACAACCACCACTCTCTGCTAAGAGCACACCTGTCGGGCCTGCGCAGAGCTCTTCTTCTTCCATGGCGTCAACAGGGCACACAAGTGATATTATTTGTCGTCGTTGTAAGGGAAGAGGACATTTTGCGAGAGAATGCAAATCTCAGCGTGTGATGATTGCTACTGAGGATGGTGGGTATGAGTCCGCTAGTGACTATGATGAGGAGACTTTGGCTCTTATTACACATGAAGAACACGGTGGAGATGATTCTGATCATGAGACACAATACATGGCTGCTGAAGATGCTGACAGGTATGAATGTTTAGTTGCTCAACGTGTTTTGAGTGTGCAGGTTACACAAGATGAGCAAAATTAGAGGCATAATTTGTTCCATACAAAGGGAGTTGTGAAGGAACGTTCTATTCGCGTCATCATAGATGGAGGGAGCTACAACAACTTGGCTAGCATGGAGATGGTGGAGAAGCTATCTCTCACCATAAGACCACATCCACATCCTTACTACATCCAATGGTTCAACAACAGCGGCAAGGTTAAGGTAACACGTACTGTTCGTGTGCATTTTACTATCTCTACATATGCTGATTATGTTGATTGTGATGTGGTACATATGCAAGCATGTTCCTTATTACTTGGTAGACCATGGCAATTTGATAAAAAAATTCTCCAAAGTTGATTTGCGTAGTGGATACCATCAAATTCATATGAAATTGGGAGATGAATGGAAAACAGCATTTAAAACTAAGTTTGGTTTATATGAGTGGTTAGTCATGCCTTTTGGGTTAACTAATGCACCTAGTACTTTCATGAGACTAATGAACGAAGTTTTACGTGCTTTCATTGGACGATTTGTGGTAGTCTATTTTGATGATATACTGATTTATAGCAAATCTTTGGAAGAACATTTGGAACATTTACGTGTTGTTTTTATTACTCTACGTGATGCACGTTTGTTTGGTAACCTTGGGAAGTGCACCTTTTGCACCAACCGAGTATCTTTTCTTGGCTATGTTGTTACTCCACAGGGAATTAAAGTTGATAAAGCCAAGATTGAAGCTATTGAGAGTTGGCCGCAGCCCAAAACGGTCACACAAGTGAGGAGTTTCCTTGGACTCGCTGGTTTCTATAGGCGTTTTGTGAGATATTTTAGCACCATTGCTGCACCTCTCAATGAGCTTACAAAGAAGGACGTGCCTTTTGTTTGGGGTACAGCACAGGAAGTAGCCTTCACGATATTGAAAGATAAGCTGACACATGCTCCTTTACTCCAACTTCCTGATTTTAATAAGACTTTTGAGCTTGAATGTGATGCTAGTGGAATTGGATTAGGAGGTGTGTTATTACAAGAGGGCAAACCTGTTGCATACTTTTCTGAAAAATTGAGTGGGCCTAGTCTGAACTATTCTATTTATGATAAAGAATTATATTCTCTTGTTCGGACCTTAGAAACATGGCAACATTATTTATGGCCCAAAGAATTTGTTATACATTCTGATCATGAATCTTTGAAACACATTAAAAGTCAAGCAAAACTGAACCGTAGACATGCTAAATGGGTTGAATTCATTGAGACTTTCCCTTATGTCATTAAACACAAGAAGGGTAAAGAAAATGTTATTGCTGATGCATTGTCTCGTCGTTATACTATGCTTTCACAACTTGACTTTAAAATATTTGGTTTGGAGACCATCAAAAATCAATATGTGCATGATGCTGAATTTAAAGATGTATTGCAGAATTGTAAAGAAGGTAGAACATGGAACAAGTTCGTCGTTAACGATGGATTTGTGTTTCGTGCTAACAAGCTATGCATTCCAGCTAGCTCCGTTCGTCTTTTGTTGTTGCAGGAGGCGCATGGAGGAGGACTAATGGGACACTTTGGCGTGAAGAAGACGGAGGATATACTTGCTACACATTTCTTCTGGCCAAAGATGAGACGGGATGTTGAGCGTTTTGTTACTCGCTGCACTACATGTCAAAAAGCGAAGTCACGACTCAATCCTCATGGTTTATATATGCCTTTGCCTGTACCTAGTGTTCCTTGGGGGGATATATCTATGGACTTTGTTTTAGGTTTACCTCGAACAAAGAAGGGGAGGGATAGCATATTTGTTGTCGTGGATAGGTTCTCGAAAATGGCACACTTTATACCATGTCATAAAAGCGATGATGTTGTTAATGTTGCTGATTTGTTCTTTCGTGAAATTATTCGCTTGCATGGTGTGCCAAATACTATTGTTTCAGATCGTGATACTAAAGTTCTTAGCCACTTTTGGAGATGTTTATGGGCTAAGTTGGGGACTAAACTGCTTTTTAGTACTACTTGTTACCCCCAAACTGATGGTCAAACTGAAGTAGTCAATAGAACATTGTCTACTATGCTTAGGGTTGTTTTGAAGAATAATAAGAAAATGTGGGAAGAATGCTTGCCTCATATTGAATTTGCTTATAATCGTTCGTTGCATTCTACTACTAAGATGTGCCCTTTTGAAATTGTGTATGGTTTCCTACCTCGTGCACCCATTGATTTGTTGCCTCTTCCATCTTCGGAGAAGGTTAATTTTGATGCTAAACAACGTGCTGAATTGATCTTAAAAATGCATGAGTTAACTAAGGAAAACATTGAGCGTATGAATGCTAAATATAAACTTGCTGGAGATAAGGGTAGAAAACATGTTGTCTTTGCACCAGGAGATCTTGTTTGGTTACATTTGCGTCAGGATATGTTTCCTAATTTGCGCAAATCAAAGCTAATGCCACGTGCTGATGGTCCTTTTAAGGTGTTAGAGAAAATAAATGATAATGCATATAAACTTGAGCTGCCTGCAGATTTTGGGGTTAGTCCCACTTTTAATATTGCAGATTTGAAACCTTATTTGGGTGAGGAAGATGAGCTTCTGTCGAGGAAGACTTCATTTCAAGAAGGGGAGGATGATGAGGACATCAATACCATTGTTACACCCACAACCCCTGCTACTATACATACTGGACCGATTACTAGAGCTCGCGCATGCCAATTAAATTACCAGGTACTTTCATTTCTTGGTAATGATTCTAATGTTCATGATAATATGATGCTGCCTAAATTGGATACATTTGTTTTGCTTATAAATGAAGGGCCTAGCTTGGAGAAGGATGGACATTGGAGCAAGAACAAGCATGGACTTGATGGCATGCGCAAGGGAGACAAGAACAGAGTTTCAAGTGATGATTTCAGGACTTTGAAGCCACCATAATGAGTGCATGAAGCCTTGGACGAAATATACAAGATGCCACTTCATAATTTTCGTCCAGAGGCTATTCTAGGTGCTGCGTCACCTTAATTTTGGGCCAGGCCCATGTAATTTCGAAATACTTTAATTTAGGCTGTTTTTAGAGTCCGTATGTGTGGGGAAACAAGAGTTAGGTTGGGTTTCGGACCCCTCCTCCAAGGACCACGAAATTCCCCCTCTTCCTCCATATATTCAGCCCCTAGGGCATCGTTTAGACTTTGGGTTTTGTTTAGATCAAAAGTTCACCATAGTTGCAACTTCGCGTACTTCGTTTGTGTTCAACGACCAGACCAAGACGTCACAGAACCCCACCTTCATTAATAAAGCTTTCCTCATATATTCGCAATATCCAGATTGCAATCTTAGTTTCTTGCTTGTTCTTCGTTTGCTCGCAGGAAACAGGCCCTCGTGGTCAGGTTGATCGTACTCCGGTGTGGTCAATAACCCTCGGAAGTTGGTTTAGCGATTGCTAAGGCGCGACGTTTCGCACGTTCGTAGTCGGATCGTCAAGGTCGACTCCCACAGAAAAGGATAGCCACCATCTCATCGAAACATCGGGACACCTTTGCCTCTATCATGTGTTGCATCTATTTTTGCTTTGCTCTATGATGTGTTCCAGATAAATAAAAGTCGAGGACGGCTTTGTTTTCAAGAAAAAGGGGGCTGATGTGGACATACATACCGTAAATACATCTACAAATATTACACGAGACATCATTGACATAGTTGCACCTGGACCTATGACTAGAGCATGTGCGAGACAAATAAATGATTAGGTATTGTCGCTCCTTTGTACTTATTATTTAACTAACGAGAATACGATGTTACACTCATGTGTCAATTTTCTTGTACTCAAGAGAGAAAGTGATAAAGAGTTAGAAGATGAAAATCATTCCGTGCTAAATCTACAAGCAGCCGTGCTAATTGCATGCATGGGCTCAACCGAGCCATCCATCATGCATGCTACATCTACAACTAAAAAGTGCAAGAGAAGCAAAGTAGGATTAGATTTCATGGACCAAAATAGGCCACGTGTCCCTGGACTTTTTGGCTGCTTCGGAAGCACACGCAAGCCCATCGCATCAATTGGATTCGACCTTACCTGAAGGAGTCCACATTGGACACGACAGCGCGCAGTACCGACCGTCAACGACAGTGCCATATTCAATAAATAGTTAGCGTCTGTTAGGGTTTAGACTCGGGTTTTGTTTACAGAGGTTTAGCTATTGCTACTTTTATTTGTCTTCACTTGTAGCGGCTAGTGCGACCGTCAAGACATCCTATCGGAACCCCAATTTTTAAGATTTATTCATCTAGCATATCCGCAATTTTTAGATTGCTCGACTATTATTTTCTTGCATGTTCTTCGATTTGCTTGCAGGAAAAATCCTTCGTAGATAGGTCGATCGCGTCGTTGGCTCAGTCGATAACACCGTGGAGTTGGTTCAGTGATTGCCATGGATATCAGTCGTGTACGGTTCTCCCTGTACGGTTGGTAGCCGAATCGTGAGGGTCAAGTCCCACAAAAAATCATAGTTATCCTCTCTCATCGAAAGATCGGGCCCCAGTTCACATCAAGATAATATGGACACGCCCTCTACAGATATAACCACAGTTGATATGCGTGAAGAGAATTATCAGGTGAATTCTAATAAAAATTATAATGTTTGTTATTTTGTTATCCGAAAGAGAAATACAACATAATATATTATTATATGCAGAATTACAGAAGACATGCACAAACCTCGAGTCAAGATGCGAAGACTAATTTTCCACACATATGTGTGAGGATTAATTATTCGAAGGAATCAGACAAGACCAACAAACATGCATATGTTTCAAGTTCCAAATCCAAGAGATGCTCATGTTGTGCAATGCAACATATAAAGACGTGTGCATGCGCTGGTGCATATGCATGCATTTACATGCATGTGCGTCCAGGAGATGGGCCAAGCCCTTACATGTGGCGTAGGAGAGGACAAAGGACTGGGCCAAGTTGGGCTGGTGCTACGCCACGCCATATCATCCACGCGAGGGAGTTGCAGTGGCCGTCGGTGTTCACTTTAATAATTAGCCAGTTTAAGTTAGAGTTTAGATTGGAGTTTTATTGTATTGTCTAGCCATCGCTACAATTCGCATCTACGAGACGTGTAGGGCTACCGCCTTGTCAGATCCATAGTGGAACCCCAACTTTTCATCTAGTTCGTGTGCTCAGTTTATTATCCCCAATTTCAGTTGCAATTCACCTTTGTTCTTGTCGGTTCTTCAGTTGCTTGCAGGAAATCGAACCTCGCTGTTCAGGTTGATCGTGCCTATGGCAAGGTCAATAACCATCGGAGATTGGTTTAGCAATTGTCGAGGCATATCGTCGGGTACGGTATAGCCGGATGGTCAAGGTCAAAATCCACCAAATCGATAATTATCCCCACTCTCATCGAAAGATCGGGCCGTCGACACATCAGTTTTTTAACCGAGGCAGCGGCTTGCGGTTTTCTGGTCCAGAAGGCGGAGTCAGTCTGCATAAGTGTATAAAGAGATTTAAACGAGGTATAACTGTAACATCCCAATTTTCCTAAATTAGGATGTTATTAGATCATTCATATGCATATCATATTTTATTGCATTATTTGCTTTTCTGCAATATTTAAATCATTAACTAAAGGCAGTTTATTGGAGTGGAGATAACATGACTTCTCCCCTGTTATTTAAAATGTTCATAATGTGCAGAATATTAATTCCAGTTTATCTGATATGTTCTGGTATTTTTATTATTCTCCAAAATATTTTATTTTACTGTTTTGTTGCTGTTTTGTGTGGCCTATTGCATAAAAACTATTTCCGAAAATTGCATTAGTGTTGGAACTAGTGTTCCTGTAGTTTATAGCTGTAGGGCTATTTTGACTGTGTGTCTAGGTATTTTTATTTAGAATTTATATTGTGTATTTTATTTTATTTATTTTGTTCTGCTGCTGTCTTTATTAAAAAAAAGGAAGAAGAAGCGAGCCGCCCGCACCGCCAGCCCAGCTCCCGTCGCCCATTGCCTAAAAAAAGCTCCCGTCGCCCGCAGCCCACCTTTCCAGCGAAGCGGTTTGCACCGCGCCGCTGCGCCCGAACCGCGCCCAAAACTTGACTCGCTGCCTCTCTCGCTGACCATGGACCCCGCACCTATCTCCTTCCTCCGGTCGGACGCAGGCCGAGCCGAGCCTGGATCGATCTACGCCCCTATTCGATCTCGTGCTCCTCAGGGACACCGTACGTGGGCAAGACTCCGCGAGGAACGTCGCACCCTTTCTCCCGATTCTTCCGCTCGTCGCACGCCTCGGTTAGGGCAGAACCGATCTCGCCCGGAGCTCCGCTGCCGCCGCTGTTCGCCGGTCGTTTCCGCCGCCGTAAGAACGACTCCGGCCACACCTGTCACTCCCCTCGGACCCCCTCTCAACGCCGCACTCTTCTGATCTTCTCGTGGCCAGAATCGCAGCAGCACGAGAGGGACGAGCCCGTCCGACTTCACCGAGCAGCCACGGGTTACGTGGTCGCCACCGCCCGCAGAGGACGTCCCGCCACCGTTGAACACCACCACCACCTCCGCTGCTCACCGCCGCACACATACGTCGCTTCACCTTCGCCGGAGACTCGCCGGAGAAGCGCCGCCGCCGACATCCGAGCCGCCGCCGCCGTTTTCCCCCATTCGCTGGTGAGCACGTGCGAACAGCCCACCTGGGCCAATCCCGCACTGCCATGTCGCAATTTTCTACCGGAACCGCACAGGAACCAGCCCAGGAGTTTTCTGCTGTTTTTGCCTTTTCAGTTTTTTCACTAAACTTCATCTAGCTATATCTCTTAGTCTATAACTCCAAATTAGATAACTTTTTTCCCCTGTGAATTCACAAAAATCAGCACTTTGTCACAGTACCAACTTTGCACATGTTTGCACTTTTCAAATTTGAATTTGTTCGAATTTGAATCAAACCTTCCGGAGGCCATAACTCTCAAACCGTTTGTCGGTTTTAAGTGTTTCTTTTTGCATTGTGATCGTAGTGCAATTTAGGTGATTTGTGAATGCTTTTATGCTACTGTTATTTGTATTTTAAAATGGTTTTCTTGCTGTTGGTTTTATTTGGTTCTATTGGAAGTTTCAATGATTGATTGTTGATTGTGTGAAATGTGTAGATTGTCCGGAGTGCGACGCGAGCTATTGTCAGGAGTGTGACTTTTTGAACCAGAACCAAGGCAAGTTACATGTTGATCATCCTTTACCTATTGTTTTCTATGCATGTAGTTATATCACACTATGAATATATGCATGTATAGGAGTATTATATATTTTGGCTATAAAGGAGGAAGGCGTGGAGGAGGGGCAAGGCCAGGGGAGAGAGTTCAAGTCGGTCACGGCGGCGGCCGGCGACGCGTGCGGGAGCTGGGCTCCGGCTCGGCTTGGGGGAGAAGAACCCGACAGGTGGGTCCCACCTGTCGGTGACAGCAGCAGTTCAGGCGAGCGGGTGTGGGCGAGCTAGCGCAGGCGGCTGGGCTGGCCTGGCCTGGCTCGGTGTGCTGGTTGGCCCAATTCGGCAGGCTCCTTCTCTTTTTTAAACAAAACAAAATAAAACGTTCAAAACCTCGAAACAAAAATAAAAAGAGTGCTAAAAAATACCAGAAAAATTCTCATAATTATATGGCCTTATTATTGACCTAGTGAACATTTTTCTGGCCTAAAATGCAAGTTTTGAAAATACCTTTTTAGTACTAATAAACTCCGCAATAAAAATAAAAAAGCTTGCAAATAAAATCAAATAAAATATATTTTGACTCAAAATGCAATTTCCAATATTTCTATTCTGTTTTTAAAGAAGCCATGTTATCTTCTCTCATTATTTTATTTATTTTAAAAATATTGGAACTGAAATTGACAAAATTTGTTTGATCCAAACCCACTTGGAAAGAAATGAAAATGTGGGTCTTTTTGGGAAACTTCCAACTCTCTCATTTTGGTCCTTGAGTTGCTTAAAGTCCCTTTGTGACGCCCCGATTCAATCGTACACTAATCATACACGCAAATGTGTACGATCAAGATCGAGGACTCACGGGAAGATATCACAACACAACTCTAGACACAAATTAAAATAAAACAAGCTTTATATTACAAGCCAGGGGCCTCGAAGGCTCGAATACATAAGCTTGAAAACACAAGAGTCAGCGGAAGCAATAATATGTGAGTACAGACATAAGTTAAACAAAATTGCCTTAAGAAGGCTAGCACAAAAGTAGCAACGATCGAAAAGGCAAGGCCTCCTGCTTGGGACCTCCTAACTACTCCTCGAAGCCGAACTCCACGTAGAATCATCCTCGGGATCTCTAGCTCCTGGACTCCAGCATCTGGTTGCGACAACCAGGTATAGAAAGGGGAAAAGAGGGAGAAAAGCAACCGTGAGTACTCATCCAAAGTACTCGCAAGCAAGGAGCTACACTACATATGCATGGGTATATGTGTAAAGGGCCATATCGGTGGACTGAACTGCAGAATGCCAAAATAAGAGGGGGATAGCTAATCCTGTTGAAGACTACGCTTCTGGCCACCTCCATCTTGCAGCATGTGGAAGAGAGTAGATGGTAAGTTCACCAAGTAGCATCGCATAGCATAATCCTACCCGGCGATCCCCTCCTCGTCGCCCTGTTAGAGAGCGATCACCGGGTTGTATCTGGCACTTGGAAGGGTGTGTTTTATTAAGTATCCGGTTCTAGTTGTCATAAGGTCAAGGTACAACTCCGGGTCGTCCTTTTACCGAGGGACACGGCTATTCGAATAGATAAACTTCCCTGCAGGGGTGCACCACATAACCCAACACGCTCGATCCCATTTGGCCGGACACACTTTTCTGGGTCATGCCCGGCCGCGGAAGATCAACACGTTGCAGCCCCACCTAGGCACAACAGAGAGGTCAGCACGCCGGTCTAAATCCTATGCGCGCAGGGGTCTGGGCCCATCGCCCATTGCACACCTGCACGTTGCGTACGCGGCCGGAGAGCAGACCTAGCAACCTCCATTTCAAAGGAAGTCACGTTACGCGGTCCAACCCGGTGCGCGCCGCTCAGTCGCTGACGTCACGAAGGCTTCGGCTGATACCACGACGTCGAGTGCCGATATCTTTCCCACGTAGTTGGTTAGTGCGTATAGACCAAATGGCCAGACTCAGATCAAATACCAAGAACTCGTTAAGCGTGTTATTTTTAAGTATCCGCGGACGCCGACCAGGGCCAGGCCCACCTCTCAACTAGGTGGTCTCAACCTGCCCTGTCGCTTCGCCACAAAGTAACAGTCGGGGGCCGTCAGGAACCCAGGCCCACCTCTACCGGGAGGAGCCACCTGTCCTTTCAGCCCCCTCATTAGAATCACTTGCGGGTACTCAACGAGCTGACCCGACTTTAGTCACCACATGTGTCATGTATATAAAGTATATAGTATATACCCGTGATCACCTCCCAAGTGATCACGGCCCGATAGTATAGCATGGCAGACGGACAAGAATGTAGGGCCACTAATGGAAAACTAGCATCCTATACTAAGTATTTAGGATTGCAGGTAAAGGTAACAACAGTAGTAGCAAGGACAGGCTATGCAGCAGAATAGGATTAATCGAAAGCGGTAACATGCTACACTACTCTAATGCAAGCAGTATAGAGAAGGAATAGGCGATATCTGGTGATCAGGGGGGGCTTGCCTGGTTGCTCTGGCAAGTAGGGGTCGTCAACAGCATAGTTGATGTAGGGTGGAACCCTAGATGGCCGATCTTTCACGAAAGGAGCGGATCCCAACTAAGAACACGAGGGGAAACACGAGGGGAAGACACGAGAGAATCACTCAAACCAACAAGAACAATCACACATGTGCTAGATCCTCGAAACACAAAGAGATACACGATCCAAATCCAACAAGGGACGATACATAGGTAACCGGTTCTTCTCTGAAAGGAGGTCTTGAGGGGGGCCACCCAAGAGGGGGTCTTGAATCCAACGTGGATTGTCTCCGAAGAGGGGCGCAGTCTCTCTCAAGGAGGAGATCCGTATGGATGAGCAATGCTCTATCTCACATATGAGCTAAACCAATGCTAACCCTAGAAAGATGGAGGAGAAGGAGTATATATAGTCTAGGGGGTCGAAGGGGTACACGGGCCTCGGCCCTTACTGTGCGCAGACAGGGGTGGTCGGATGTCCGGGCGACGGGCCAGATGTCCGAGGCTTCAGGAGAGGCCGGATGTCCGGGCTAGGGGCCGGATGTCCGGGCTGGAGGGCAAAACTTCTGGATGTTCTGTAGCGTGCCGCCGGATGTCCGGGCTTTTGGCCAGATTTCCGGGCTGGACGCCGGATGTCCGGGCCGTGTAGGCTTGGGCGTCTGGGCTGCTGCTGCTGTGGATGCTCCAGGGGCCGGATGTCCGGGGTCATGGCCGGATGTCCGGGGCCTGGAAGGTGAACTTGCCCGTTTCCGTTGGTTGTCTTCATCCATGGACTTGGCGGCTTGTCCGTCTTCACGTGCATCCTCGGGAGGCTCCTCTTGACACCTAATCATGCATAGCATATCGGACTTAGGTAGTAGCCATGTCTCGAGTGAATCATATGTGATATCACTAAGGAAGGAATTCACCTCGTTCTCGAGAGCTCTAGCTCGTGCTCGTGTCATAGGTCCTCTTGGCTCTTGATGAGACGATGGTAGGTCCATGGGGATGACCATAGGATGCTCCGCATCATCTCCCCTCCCTTGGGAAAGATCCGACCTTGGATCAAAATCCTCATCACCATGGTACGGGGATAGACCTTTGATGTTGAAGATATCGCTCACGGAGTACTCGTCGCGTGGGATGTCGATCTTGTATGCGTTGTTGTTGTAGCGTGCAAGCACCTTGAAGGGTCCATCTGCTCGGGGTAGTAGCTTGGACTTGCGTTCCTTGGGGAAGCGATCCTTGCGAAGGTGTAGCTACACAAGATCTCCAACATTGAACATCATGGGTTGCTTGTTGACGTTGAGCTTGGTCGCGAGTCGTTGTACTTGGCGCTCGATGGTGTTTCTTGTATCTTCGTGCATCTTCTTGAGGTAGTTGACTCGGGCACTCGCATCCATGTTTGTGCGCTCTTGTAGCGGTAGAGGTAGAATGTCCAATGGTGACAATGGGTTGAAGCCATAGACGACCTCGAAGGGGGACTTGCCGGTAGTTGAATGTCTTGCACGATTGTAGGCGTACTCGGCGATGGGTAGGCACTCCTCCCACTCCTTGATGTTCTTCTTTATCAACACGCATTGTAGAGTGGAGAGCGTGCGGTTGGTCACCTCCGTTTGGCCGTCGGTTTGTGGATGGTATGCCGAAGAGAACAAAAGCTTGATTCCGAGCTTGGCGCACAATGTCTTCCAAAAGTAACTCAAGAACTTGACGTCGCGGTCCGAGACAATCGTCTTTGGCACTCCATGAAGGTGCAAGATTTCCCTACAAAACAAATTTGCAACATGTGAAGCATCGCCTATCTTGTTGCAAGGAATAAAATGTGCAATTTTGGAGAATCGGTCCATAACAACAAAAACGGAATCCTTGCCATTTCGAGTTCTAGGCAAACCAAGCACAAAGTCCATGCTAATGTCTTCCCATGGGTGATATGGAATTGGAAGTGGCATATAGAGGCCAGAGATTGAGCTTTGGACTTAGCTTTGCGACATGTAGAGCATCGGTTGGTGAAGCAATTGACGTCACGGAACATCTTGGGCCAAAAGTAGTTCTTGGAGAGCGTAGCAAATGTCTTGTCGCGTCCAAAGTGTCCCATGAGTCCGCCTCATGAGATTCCTGCAAAAGCAACAAGCGAAGAGAGGACTCGGGGATGCAAAGTTTGTTAGCTCTCATAAGATATCCATCTTTGATGTAGTATCGATCCCAAGAAGTATGTGTCAAACACTTGGCATAAGGAATAGAAAATGTAGGATCATGCTCATACAAGTCTTTTATATACTCAAAGCCAATGACATTTAACTCAAGCTGATTAACAAGCATGCATATACGGGAAAGCGCATCCGCCACAACATTTTCCTTACCTTTAATATACTTGATGACATAAGGAAACGACTCAATGAACTCAGTCCATTTAGCATGACGCTTGTTCAACTTAGTTTTACCCTTGAGGTATTTAAGCGTTTCATGGTCGGTATGGATGATGAACTCATGAGGGCGTAGGTAATGTTCCCATTCATGCAAAACTCGCACCAAAGCATATAGCTCTTTGTCATAGATAGGGTAATTGAGTTGCGCTCCGGAGAGTTTCTCACTAAAATAAGCAATTGGGCGCTTCTCTTGCGTTAACACACCTCCTATGCCATTACCACTAGCATCGCAATGAATTTTGAAAGGTTTGTCAAAGTTGGGTAATGCAAGCACGGGAGCATGAGTAAGCAAATTCTTAAGCTCATTGAAAGCGATATCTTGAGATGTTCCCCAAACAAATGGTGCATTTTTCTTACTCAAAGCATGCAAAGGTGAAGCAATGGTGCTAAAATCCTTCACAAATCTGCGATAGAAACCGGCTAAACCAAGAAAACTACGCACTTGTTGCAAATTGGTTGGTTGGGGCCAAGTTTTAATAGCATTGATCTTAGATTCATCAACATGAACACCCTTAGAAGATACTACGAAACCCAAGAAAACAAGCTTATCAACACCAAATAGGCATTTTTCCATATTAGCATAAAGTTGCTCTTTTCGAAGAGTTTGTAGCACGGTGCGAAGGTGGGTGACATGCTCTTTGAGAGATTTGCTAAACACAAGGATATCATCAAATTAGACAACAACAAATTCACCAATGTAAGGGCGAAACACGTAATGCATAAGACGCATGAAAGTATCTGGTGCTTCCGATAAACCCATAGGCATGACTAACCACTCATATAGACCAAACTTTGTTTTGAAAGCGGTTTTCCATTCATCACCCTCTTGTATGCGGATTTGATAGTAACCACTTTTAAGATCAATTTTGGAAAAGATAGTGGCACCGCAAAGTTCATCAAGCATATCATCAAGGCGTGGAATGGGATACCTATAACGAACGATGATAGCATTGATAGGTCTACAATCGGAACACAGGCGAAAGCTATCGTCTCGTTTTGGCACAAGAATGACCGGTACGACACAAGGACTCAAACTTTCACGCACATGTCCATGGTCTATGAGATGCTTTACTTGCCTTTGAATTTCTTTGGTTTCTTCGGGGTTGACGCGGTAGGGCGCTTTGTTTGGAAGTGGCGCTCTGGGGATGAGATCAATTCGGTGCTCAATGCCTCGTAGTGGAGGTAGACCCGGAGGTAGCTCATCGGGGAAAACATCTTGGAATTCCTGCAATAAAGAAGATAACGCCAAAGGTAGATCGTGAGAGTTGTTAGTTTTTGGTGCCTAATCCTTGAACAATAGGACATAGTGTAGGACACTTGATGGGTTCTCACACACTTCTCTCATCTCACATTTGGTGGCAAATAGGACTAAGTTTTTCTTGTCGCTCATCGCGGAGGCACTCAATTTGGGCTTGTGGCGCTCACTCTCTTTTTGGTGGTTCACTCGCTCACTATTCTCTCCACGATGGGTGTTTTGCTTGTCGGCGAGCACTTGGCTTGGAGACATAGGACGTAGCACAAACTCTTTCCCTTTCATCTTGAAGCTATAGTGATTTGTACGCCCATTGTGAATGACACCTCGGTCAAATTGCCATGGCCGTCCAAGAAGGAGGTGGCACACGGTCATCGGAAGGACATCACACTCCAAAGTGTCTTCATAGGCGTCGATCTTGAAAGAGACTTGTACTCTCTGCTCGACTTGTATGGTGCCGGTGTCATTGAGCCATTGAACCTTTTAGGGGTGCGGGTGCTTCATCTTGACCAATTGGAGTTTGGAGCATAGTTCTTCACTTGCCAAGTTATGGCAACTCCCTCCATCGATGATGACCTTGACTGTAACGCCCACGATGCGGCTATATCTCCCACGTGTCGAGGCACGACTTAGAGGCATAACCGCATTGTAGTTTTGTCGCAAGAAGGGTCATCTTCACACAATCCCATGTAATGAACAAGAATGGGATAAAGAGTTGGCTTACAATCGCCACTTCACACAATACATAAATAAAACATACATCAAACAGAGTACACACATAGGTCCGACTACGGAACCAAAAGAAAAGAAGACAACCCAACTGCTAGATCCCCGATCGTCCCAACTGGGCTCCAGTACTAATCAACAGGAAACGAAAAAACCCAACGAACAAGAGCTTCATCGAGCTCCCACTTGAGCTCGGTTGCGTCACCTGCACTGGTATCATCGGCACCTGCAACTGTTTTGGAAGTATCTGTGAGTCACGAGGACTCAGCAATCTCACACCCGCGAGATCAAGATTATTTAAGCTTAAGGGTAGGAAAGGGTAAGGTGGTGAGGTTGCAGCAGCGACTAAGCATATATGGTGGCTAACTTACGCAAATAAGAGCGAGAAGAGAAGCAAAGGAACGGTCGTGAAACTAGCAATGATCAAGAAGTGATCCTGAGCTCCTACTTACGTCAAACATAACCCATAAACCGTGTTCACTTCCCGGACTCCGCCGGAAAGAGACCATCATGGCTACACACGCGGTTGATGAGTTTTAATTAGGGTCAAGTGTCAAGTTCTCTACAACTGGATATTAACAAATTCCCATCTGCCACATTACCGCGGGCACGGCTCTCGAAAGTTTATACCCTGCAGGGGTGTCCCAACTTAGCCCATTATAAGCTCTCACGGTCAACGAAGGATATTCCTTCTCCCGGGAAGACCCGATCAGTCTCGGAATCCCGGTTACAAGACATTTCGACAATGGTAAAACAAAACCAGCAAAGCCGCCCGATGTGCCGACAAATCCCGATAGGAGCTGCACATATCTCGTTCTCAGGGCACAGCGGATGAGCAAGACGTCGGGTTGGCATAGACCCTGGTTGCCCAGGGGCGCCGGACATCGCTCGGTTTGGACCAGCACTTGGAGAAGCACTGGCCCCGGGGGGGGGGGGGGTAAAATAAAGATGACCCTCGGGATGCGCGACTCCCAAGGGAAAAGGCTAGGTGAGGCAAAAGTAAAACCAAGGTTGGGCCTTGCTGGAAGAGTTTTATTCAAAGCGAACTGTCAAGGGGGTCCCACAAATCACCCAACCGCGTAAGGGACGCAAAATCAAGGAACATAACACCGGTATGATGGAAACTAGGGCGGCAAGAGTGGAACAAAACACCAGGCATAAGGCCGAGCCTTCCACCCTTTACCAAGTATATAGATGCATTAATAATATAAGAGATATTGTGATATCCCAACATAAACATAATCCAACATGGAGCAATCTTCATCTTCACCTGCAACTAGCAACGCTATAAGAGGGGCTGAGCAAAGGCGGTAACATAGCCAAACAACGGTTTGCTAGGAAGGGTGACAAAGGTTAGAGGTTCATGGCAATTTGGGAGGCTTGATAAGCAGGTGGTAGGTAGCGCGACATAGCAATAGGGCGAAACAACTAGCAAGCAAAGATAGAAGTGATTTCGAGGGTATGGTCATCTTGCCTGAGATCCCGCTAGGAAGAAGAACGAGTCCAAGAAGAAGACAAACGGACGAAGTCGAACGAATCCTCACAACTCCGGAACGAAACCGAAGCTAACGAGAGAAGCAAACCGGAAAGAAACAAACAACATAGTAAACAACCATCACATAAACATGGCATGATGCACAATCAAGTATGATGCATGTCCGGTTTAAATAGGCATGGCAAAGCAAAGTGCACAAACAAAACTACAAGTTAAATGGAGCTCAATATGCAACGAGTTGCATATTGACGAAACACCACATCAATTATTTAGTTCTCTCTCATTATGTACTCGACCATATTAAATGTTGATTAGCATGGCAAGAGGTGAAGCATAAGTAAACTAACTATCTAGGCAATTTAAATGAGGCCGGAACAACAAATAACAATTCCGAACAATCCCCATGTCATTTAGCAATTTTAAAGCAAACATCAATTTTAGACATTTTAAATGTTGTTATCATGATGCGGATGACATATGCAAGTTTTAAGCAATTTTTATGAAAATGTTGACATGAGCATGTTATGAAGCATTTGTCACCGTGGTGGAAGAAAGGGGTGCCACGGCAACGAATCCGAAAATGATGCCACGGCAACATATCTGTTCCGGTAGCTCATGGAGATACCGGTGCAAAAAGGAAGTATGCGGATGTGCGGAACATGCTAAAGATGGTGGGGTGCTCCCGACTACCGGGTTCCCACGAGTTAGTGGCAAGGAAACGAGGAACGTGCAAAGACAACTCGGAAACGGTGCAAACACGAGCATCTCATACAACACATGCATTCGGTCCACGGACGTCGTCTTGGGGTTATACCTTCGAAGCGTGCATTCGGGGCGGAACACGTTCGAAGTGGAAGTAGTTGTTCACGTGTCGTAGGGGAGGTAGTCGTTCTTGCGACGGTAGTGGAAGTAGTGGTACATGTTTCTTAGTCGTACACATTCCGTAGATGTTCGGGGTCACGGCGAGGAACTTGACGTCCACGGAGTCTTCGAGGGTCGACGGTAGTCGTACGCGGCAACCGTAGTTGAACTTGTAGGGCCGTCAATGTCGCGGTACTTGGAGACATGCACGGGATGAAAGTTGTACACGTTCGTTTACATCCAGTGTCGTTCGTAGAGGTACTTGGTGTCCGGTGCGGCACTTGGCATCTCGTACTGGCCGATCCAAAACGAAGCAAGACAAAGGGCCTCTAGTTTGTGCAGCAGCAAGGCAACTCGTGCCCGACAGTGAAGCAACAACAACGGCCACGACGTGGTGGTGGTGCAGAACACCAAGAGGCAGGGCGTGGCAGCTGCAGCAAGCAGGCACGGAGGTGAAGAAGACGGCGCGGCAGCGGGGCGATGGGGATGGACGGAGGAGATGACTGGACGGCCAGAACGACAACACGGCGACAGAGGAAGGGGGGGAAGGAAGGCGATGCAGAGGACGGGGAGGCCGGGCGGCGCTCGAAGGAGAGGGGCGACACGCGGCCATGGCAGTGAGGCGACGGGCTTGGCGCGCCGGAGGTGGGGACGGGGCCCTGCTGGAGGGGTTCGGCTGGGAACTGACAAGGGCGGCGGAGACAGGCGAGCTTGGCGAGGCCGAGGCCGCGAGGCGGGGCGCGATGGAGGTCGACGGCGCGGAGAAATCGCAGGCGAGGTGCGGCGCTTGGGGCTCGGGGCCGGCACAAGGCCACAGCGAGGAGGCGGATCTGCGCGCGGACGCCTACTTGGCCGCGGGTGGGTCGCGCTGTGGAGGATAACTTCCATGCTCCCCCTCACGCCCCGAGCTAGGGTTTCGGGCGGCGCTGTCCATGGCTGCGGTGATGGCGAGGGGGCGCCGGCAGTGGGCTTGGGGAGAGGAGGTCCGCGGCGGCGGGGTTGGTTGGGGGAGTCATGGGGAGGGGAAGAGAAAGACCGAGAGAAGAGCGAGAGAGATGGGGATCGGGCTAGGTTAACAGTGGGGCGCGGCTGGGCCTTCGGGCTGCGGCTAACAGGAGGCCCAAGTGGCCGGCTGGGGGTCTCTCCCTTCTCTCTCCCTTATTTCTATGGCAGAAAAGAATTAGAGAAAAGGAAAAGAAAGAGAGGGTTAGAGAAAGAATTTGCGCATGCGGTTAATTTTCCCGGGCTCATAAAAATGTGCTTGTTCCGAGAAAATAGAAAATGCCATGATTAAAAGATTTAAATTCAAACTCATTTGATTTGAATTCAAATGATTTGAATAGGAAGTGAGGGTTGGGAAGGTCCAAAAATGTTCGGATTTTTGGTGGAGCTCCGGAAAATGAAGAAAGAATTTAGGGCAGAGTTTAGAGACCAAACTTGAAGCAGAAAAGGCACGGAATTATTATGCAAGTGTGTTATGATTAATTCCAAAGTTAATGGAATATTTTAATATAGCTCCCTAATAATATTGGGAGGATATATGTTATAAAGAGAAATCACCATGTGCATTTCCCTTGATTTAAATGGATCGAAGATCCATGCAATTTTACTTGGTTGAGTTTTTTTAAAAATTAATGACATGATGGCATGATGACATGATGCAATGCAAAAATAAAAGAGCAAGCACAAATGAAACACACAGCGATCACGAAATATGGAAGTCTTCTGAAGCGTCGGTCTCGGGACGTTACATTGACGGACCGTCCATTGATGCCGGCCTTTGTGTGGAAGATATGGCATCTTTGATCTTCGTCTTGTTGATGTTGAAGAGTCAAGACCTTGGAGACAACAAGAGCGGGACTTGAGTCTTCGTCACAAAAGATGTGATCATCTTCTTCTTCATTGTTCACTTGTCGGTGCATGTCCACTTGCTCAAGAGCTTCCATTTCTCCTTCACTCATGGAGTCGTAGGTGCCGTCGTCGTCACCACTGGAATCTGCTACTTTGCCATCTGCCAGCTCTTTGCCATCTGCCTTGGGATAGCGGACGGCAAAAGAGCTGGCAGATGGCAAAGAGACTGTTTGCCATCAGCTCGCTCTTTGCCGTCTGCTGGCTGACGACAAAGAGGGAAAAGGCAGACGACAAAGAGCCTAGTGGGCCCCATGGGGCACGGCGTGGCTAGGTCAACTTTCGTCTGCCAGCAGACGGCAAAGAGGTTAACTTTTTTGCCGTCTGCTAGCGGACGGCAATGTCCAACCTTTGCCGTCTGCTAGCGGACGGCAAAGAACAAATAGCAGACGGCAAAGCCGGGGCGGACGGCAAAGAAGAAGCACAACACCTGGATCGATCATGCGGATCGATGACATGGCATCCCCACCCACACCCCATCGGACGCACACCCACGCACGCACCCACCACGTCCCACCTCACCCCACCACGTCTCTCTCTCTCTCTCTCTCTCTCTGTCCCTTATCCCCACCTCACCCCACCCCACCACATCTCTCTCTCATCTCTCTCCCTGCTCTCGATCCACTTCCCCCCGCAAGCGCTCGCCATCACCTCGCCGGCAGTCCCCGCAGGCCTCGGCCCCGTCCCCCCAGGCCTCTCCTCTCCTCTCCCCCCAAACCTCGCCCCCGCCATGGCCGCCGCGACGGCCGCCGCCGAGATCGCCGCGCTGCCGGAGCCGCGCGGCCCTCTGCGGCGACCTCTCCCGCCGCGTCCGCCTCCTCGCCCCGCTCCTCGACGACCCCTCCGCCTCCGCCTCGCCCCCGCTCGCCAACGCCCTCCGCACCGCCCGCGACCTCCTCCACTCCGTCCACCACGGCAGCAAGATCTATCAGGTATGCCCCTATCCCCCTCCCTCCCTCCCTCTACCACCACCGCCGCCGCCGGTAGACCCCAAAGATTGATTTTTTCCCCGCCCACAACCGCAGGCCATGCGAGGCCGGGACAGCCTCCTCCGCGAATTCGCCGCCGTCAACGAGCGGATCCAGGCCGCGCTGGACGATCTTCCCTACAACGACTTCGACATGCCCGAGGAGGTGCAGGAGCAGGTGCCACACCAATCCAATTTCCTACTTCCATCCATCAGATTTCGCACCTCAATTCAACTCTATTCTGACTGCCCAATTCGGCCGTTGATCCCCATTTTTGTAGGTGGCGCTGGTGCACTCGCAGTTCAAGAGGGCGGCGACGAGGGCGGAGCCAGCAGACGCGCAGCTCACGAGGGACCTGGCCTAGGCGCTCAGCGACGACAAGCCCCCCGTGCCCGCCCTCCTCATGAGGGTCTCCGAGAAGCTGCAGCTCGAGACCATGGCCGACATGAACCGCGAGTCGGTGGCGCTGCACGAGATGGTCATCTCCAGCAGCGGTGAGCCCGACGGCTGCGGCGACGAGATGTCCTCCCTGCTCAAGAAGCTCAAGGATTGCGTCATCGCCCAGGCCCCCTCGGCCGAGGCTCCCGGCGTGGGCAGGTCTCCCTCTGTCAAGTCCCCCATCATCCCGGACGAGTTCAGATGCCCCATTTCGCCCGGGTGACCTCCGCACCATATTCTGCCTCAAGGAGCAGCGGTAGGTCCTCGGGCGTCCATGGTGGCGGTGGATACTGTGGTTTTTGTGCTGACTTTGTGTAGATGGATAATGTGGTGTTCATGTAAATAGAGTAATTTTGTGTAGATGGAGCAGATGCAAATCTATTCTGTGTAAATAGACTAATTTGGTATTGTGAAATTTGTTCATTCGTCGTCGATTGTTGGAACAAAGCGTAGATGGATACTGTGGTGCACTTGGGCTGCTGTTTCACTATATTTTAATAAACAAAATCCTTTAATGTCTCTGATTGTAATAAACGTGTAGATGGACATTTTTGCCGTCTGTTATTAGTCGGCAGACGGCAAAACATTCGTTTGGCGGACGGCAAAGCCTCCGTTAGCACCTACCGTGGCTAACACCCACTATTTGCCATCCATTTTCTTTGCCGTCCGCCACTGACGGCAAAGGCCTCTTTGTCGTCCGCTGCAAAAAGCAGACGGCAAAGAAGGCCTTTACCGTAGCCTACTTTGCCGGAGCCTTTTGCCGTCCGCGGCTGACGGCAAAGGCCTTTGCCGTCTGCCGTTCATGCCTTTGCCGTCCGCCATGGCAGACGGCAAAATAGCTGATTCCTGTAGTGCGTGTTGCATATCTTGGTATCATCTCTTGTGTCACAAAGTTGTCTTCGCATACACAATTGCTATCTTGGTTCATGAAGCATTGCATGAAAAAGAGCTCAAACAACAAAGAGCCAAACAAGCTTTTAAGCAAAAGGGAAAGATAAGCAAAGAGCTTATAAGCAAGAACCATAGCATCATACAACATTAAGATTGTCATACTCGATCATCTTGGATCAAAACATAGGAACATCATACATATAGCATACTTGGGATAGAAGTCGTTGCATTTTTGCTTAGTAGGTTGTGCACAAGTTCGTATCCGCCTATTGTGCAATCGTGCTAGCGTCTCTCTAGTGTTGTGCAACAAGAGCATCTTGGTGGATTCCACATTTTGGCTCATCCTTGGTTGCCCAACCCCACATTATCTATTTGCATGTGTGTTTTCGTGTACCATATCTTGCTATTGGTCTACTTGTTGCATTTACAAATTTGTGAATCTTTTCCAACATTATTGAGTCTCACTTACAATTGCATCAAATTTTGTGCCACCATCCTAACCAAGCTCCACCATAAGCTTTTACTTGTGTAGGTGTGAGAACCGACAAGAATTGGTACCAATTGTGCTATTTCCTTGCTACACATTGGAGTGATCTTTGATCCATTTTCAACATCGGTCAAGGTACATTTGGTATTGGTTCTTCTCTTTCTCCCATTCACATATCTTTGTTTGGAATGATGGATAGGCCAAGTACTTCTACCAACCCACTCTTCTTGGAGCAAGATGACGACATGTCATCCTACGTCACCAAGACTCAACTGTTTGGTGCACACCGAGCTTTGCATCAAGAACAACTTGCTTTGGGCGATCTCATCGACAACCTCGCCACCGATCTACGACAATCAGAGCAACGTACAAGAGACTACTTCGACACATCCATGAGTTCCCTCAAAGAAGATATTCGAACCATGATGGTGCGCTCTTCTACAACTTCGTCCTCGTCAAGACGGAGCCGCTCAAGTCGCCACTCCGACGACACCCTCTCCGGTTCAAGTACACCGACATCGAACACTCTTCGTCGTGCCGCGCGTCAAGACCGTCAAGCTAACCGCAATCCTCTACACGACACCGACTCTCAAGAGCATCGACATCGTCAAAACCAAGCTGCTTTCGCACAAGCACAAGAACAGCAACGCCAACGACAACAAGAACAAGAGGAGCGAGCGCGACAACATCAAGATGCACAAGACGCCGGGGCACAACGTCAAGAACAACAACTATGTGAAGCTCAAGCACTTGAGGCGCAACGTGCCCTTCATGACTCAAGTCGTGCCGTAGCCAATCGAGGCCGACAAGCTCGACTACATCAAGAAGCACTTCGCGATGAAGCTCAAGAAAGAATTTACCAAGCACGTGTGCATCGACAAGCTCCTCGTCAAGATCGACAAGCTCCTCCTCAAGCGAGACAAGAACGGCAAGTCCATCGAGAGCAAGACGACAATAGACCACCTCCTCGCCAAGAGCAACATGAGGAAGACAACCCTCCTTGCCAAGAGCAACATGAGGAAGACAACCCTCCTCGCCAAGAGCGACATGAGATTGCCCTCACCGACATGGGCGTCATCATCCCCGACCCCAACACAATGAAGAGCAACGATATGGCAAGCTAAAGTTCACCATGCCCAAGTTTACCGGAAGCAATGACCCCGAAGAGTACATATCATGGGCATTGAAGGTTGACAAAATCTTCCGCTTGCACAACTACGAAGAAGAGAAGAAGATCGCAATGGCATCCCTCAAATTCCAAGACTACGTCCTCATTTGGTGGGAAAAAGTCAATGAGCACCGAGCGGCAAGAGGTGAACCACCCATCACCAATTGGGCACAAATGAAGGATGTCATGAGAGCGCGATTCGTGCCAAACTACTACAACCGCGACCTCTTCAAGAAACTCCAACAACTCAAACAAGGAACCAAGAGCGTTGAAGAATACTACAAGGAAATGGAGATTGCCAAGATACGAGCCAATGTCAAAGAAGATGATGAGCAAACTATGGCAGGTTTCTTGAATGGACTCAATCACCCTATCAAGAAGATTGCCGACTTCCAACCATACTCGAACCTCATCGAGCTACTGCATCAAGCTACCAAAGCGGAACGACAAGTACAAGATGACTTCAAGTATGCCAAGTTCTCATCCAAGTCCTATGGCCTCTCCAACAATCAAGCTTCGACGACTCCAACACCCTCTACCTCAACCAAGCCATCTACAAGCAACGGCGACAAGTCAAGTTACAAGAAGACTTCGACAAGCTCAAGTCGTCCTCCTACTACAAGCAACTTCAAGAAAGCTTCATCATCATCTACTCAAACTGATGAGACCATCAAGACAAGTTCCATCAAATGTTTCACATGCGGAGGCCGAGGCCACAAGTCCTTCGAGTGCACAAACAAGCGCACCATGATCCTCAACGACGACATAACCTACGACTCCATGAGTGAAGGAGAAATGGAAGCCCTTGAGCAAGTGGCCATGCACCGACAAGTGAACAATGGAGAAGAAGATGATCACATCTTTTGTGATGAAGACTCAAGTCCCGCTCTTGTTGTCTCCAAGGTCTTGACTCTTCAACATCAACAAGACGAAGATCAAAGATGCCATATCTTCCACACAAAGGCCAGCATCAATGGACGGTCCGTCAAGGTCATCATCGATGGAGGGAGTTGCCATAACTTAGCAAGTGAAGAACTATGCTCCAAACTCCAATTGGCACTACTAGGAAAAGGGCTATAGATGGAATGACCACTAATGGCGCACTGTACATGTGGTGTGCCATTACTAAATACTAATGGCGCACCATGTGTCGGTGCGCCATTAGTGTGAAAATACTAATGGCGCACCACATCCATGGTGCGCCATTAGTAAATTTTTTTTTAATTTTTTCAAAACTACTAATGGCGCACCGTGGGATGGTGCGCCATTAGTAGTTCAACTAGTAATGGCGAACCATCCCACGGTGCGCCATTAGTAATTATGTTTCAAAATTTTTTTTCAAATGTTTTTTATTTTTATTTTTTAAACTACTAATGGCGCACCGTGGGACCGTGCGCCATTACTAGTTCAACTACTAATGGCGCACCACTCCCACGGTGCGCCATTACTAGTTGAACTACTAATGGCGCACCACTCACAGGTGCGCCATTAGTAATTTTGTTACAAATTTTGTTTCAAAAAATTTTGTTTCAATTTTTTTTTGAAAAACTACTAATGGCGCACGGTTGGGGTGGTGCGCCATTACTAGTTGAACTACTAATGGCACACCACCCCCACGGTGCGCCATTAGTAACTTGGCCCATTCCACCGAATGCACCCCCCCCCCCCCCCCCGTGGACCGCCTTTTTAGTTAAAAAAATAAAATAAAATGATGGAAATGTCAAAAAAATAAAATAAAATAAGTTTCCCATGTGATATGTGGTCTAGTTGTTGGGAAAATTAACAAATATGAATTTCGACTTTATTTGCAAAATCTCTCTGGAATTTCTTAAAATGGGCATAACTTTTGCATACGAACTCGGATGAAAAAGTTTTTTATATGAAAAATCATCTACTCGAAAAGTTACATCCGAATTTAATCGGGGAAACCCCGTTAAACATTTTCAAAATCCTCAAAAACCTAACAGAAAAAAAGATACGGGGCTTTTAAGATCTGGAGAGGCAAAAAAATTCAAAAAAAATCAAACTTACTAATGGCGCACCTGCCCATGGTGCGCCATTACTATCTTCCCGCCTTCAAAATTCAAAATAAATAAAAAAAATAAAAAAAAGTTACTAATGGCGCACCTGCCCATGGTGCGCCATTAGTATGCCGTATATATGGCTGGGCGTGTCCTCTCCTCCTTACCTCTTCATTCTTCTCCTCCACTCCACCTCTCCTTCACTTCATCTCCTCCTCCCTCTTCTCCGGTGAGCTCCTCCTCCCTCCTCTCCGGTGAGCTCCTCCTCCCTCCTCTCCGGTGAGCTCCTCCTCCCTCCTCTCCGGTGAGCTCCTCCTCCCTCCTCTCCGGTGAGCTCCTCCTCCCTCCTCTCCGGTGAGCTCCTCCTCCCTCCTCTCCGGTGAGCCCCTCCTCCCTCCTCTCCGGTGAGCTCCTCCTCCCTCCTCTCCGGTGAGCCCCTCCTCCCTCCTCTCCGGTGAGCTCCTACTCCCTCCTCTCCGGTGAGCTCCTCCTCCCTCCTCTCCGGTGAGCTCCTCCTCCCTCCTCTCCGGTGAGCTCCTCCTCCCTCCTCTCCGGTGAGCTCCTACTCCCTCCTCTCCGGTGAGCTCCTCCTCCCTCCTCTCCTCCCATCCCCTCATGGTTTCTCCTTCCTCCTCTCCGATGCTCCGGTGAACTCCTCTCCGGCGACCTCCTCCTCCTCTCCGGCGATGTAGGCGAGCACCTCTCCGACGACCTCCTCCTCCTCCTCTCCGGCGAACTCCTCTCCGGTAAAAGAACACGGCAAAAGAACGTACAAGATCCAAAAACAGGAACAAAATTTGAAATAATATTGTGCAAAAAAACGAGCAAAAAATGGGCAAAAAAATCACGATCCAGA
Organism: Aegilops tauschii subsp. strangulata; assembly: GCF_002575655.3. NCBI lineage: Eukaryota > Viridiplantae > Streptophyta > Magnoliopsida > Poales > Poaceae > Aegilops > Aegilops tauschii. The sequence continues at coordinate 247,044,553 of NC_053037.3, read as the reverse complement.
TCCAAATTCAAAATTCAAAAATAGCAATGGCGCACGGTGGGGGTTAGACGGTGCGCCACTACTATTTTCCCGCCTTCAAAATTCAAAAATTCTAATGGCGCACCGTGGCCTATACTAATGGCGCACCATGGCATATACTAATGGCACACCAATGGTGCGCCATTAGTAAAATATACTAATGGCGTGGCACTAATGGCGCACCACTAATGCGCCATTAATGGCCAAATTAGGTGCGCCATTAGTAGGCCTTTTCCTAGTAGTGTGGTCAAGATGAAGCACCCGCACCCCTACAAGGTTCAATGGCTAAGCGACACCGGCACCATCCAAGTCGAGCATTGGGTACAAGTCTCTTTCAAGATCGGCGCCTATGAAGACACTTTGGAGTGTGATGTCCTTCCGATGACCGTGTGCCACCTCCTTCTTGGACGGCCATGGCAATTTGACCGAGGTGTCATTCACAATGGGCGTACAAATCACTATAGCTTCAAGATGAAAGGGAAAGAGTTTGTGCTACGTCCTATGTCTCCAAGCCAAGTGCTCGCCGACAAGCAAAACACCCATCATGGAGAGAATAGTGAGAGAGCGAACCACCAAAAAGAGAGTGAGCGCCACAAGCCCAAATTGAGTGCCTCCACGATGAGCGACAAGAAAAACTTAGTTCTCTTTGCCACCAAACGTGAGATGAGAGAAGTGTGTGAGAACCCATCAAGTGTCCTACACTATGTCATATTGTGCAAGGACGAGGCACCAAAAACTAACAACTCTCACGGCCTACCTTTGGTGTTATCTTCTTTATTGCAGGAATTCCAAGATGTTTTCCCCGATGAGCTACCTCCGGGTCTACCTCCACTACGAGGCATTGAGCACCGAATCGATCTTATCCCCGGAGCGCCGCTCCCAAACAAAGCTCCCTACCACGTCAACCCCGAAGAAACCAAAGAAATACAAAGGCAAGTAAAGCATCTAATAGACCATGGTCATGTGCATGAAAGTTTGAGTCCTTGTGCCGTACCGGTCATTCTTGTGCCAAAACGAGACGGTAGTTTTCGCATGTGTTCCGATTGTAGACCTATCAATGCTATCACCGTTCGTTATAGGTACCCCATTCCACGCCTTGATGATATGCTTGATGAACTTAGCGGTGCCACTATCTTTTCCAAAATTGATCTTAAAAGTGGTTACTATCAAATCCGCATACAAGAGGGTGATGAATGGAAAACCACTTTCAAAACAAAGTTTGGTCTATATGAGTGGTTAGTCATGCCTATGGGTTTATCGGAAGCACCCGGTACTTTCATGCGTCTTATGCATTACGTGTTTCGCCCTTACATTGGTGAATTTGTTGTTGTCTACTTTGATGATATCCTTGTGTTTAGCAAATCTCTCAAAGAGCATGTCACCCACCGTCGCACCGTGCTACAAACTCTTCGAAAAGAGCAACTTTATGCTAATATGGAAAAATGCCTATTTGGTGTTGATAAGCTTGTTTTCTTGGGTTTCGTAGTATCTTCTAAGGGTGTTCATGTTGATGAATCTAAGATCAATGTTATTAAAACTTGGCCCCAACCAACCAATTTGCAACAAGTGCGTAGTTTTCTTGGTTTAGCCGGTTTCTACCGTAGGTTTGTGAATGATTTTAGCACCATTGCTTCACCTTTGCATGCTTTGAGTAAGAAAAATGCACCGTTTATTTGGGGAACATCCCAAGATATCGCTTTCAGTGAGCTTAAGAATTTGCTTACTCGTGCTCCCGTGCTTGCATTACCCAACTTTGACAAACCTTTCGAAATTCATTGCGATGCTAGTGGTAATGGCATAGGAGGTGTGTTAACACAAGAGAAGCGCCCAATTGCTTATTTTAGTGAGAAACTCTCCGGAGAGCAACTCAATTACCCCATCTATGACAAAGAGCTATATGCTTTAGTGCGAGTTTTACATGAATGTGAACATTACCTTCGACCTCATGAGTTCATCATCCATACCGACCATGAAACGCTTAAATACCTTAAGGGTCAAACTAAGTTGAACAAGCATCATGCTAAGTGGAGTGAATTTATTGAGTCATTTCCTTATGTCATCAAGTACATTAAAGGTAAGCAAAATGTTCTGGCGGATGCACTTTCCGTATATGCATGCTTGTTACTCAACTTGACTTAAATGTCATTGGCTTTGAGCACATAAAAGACTTGTATGAGCATGATCCTACATTTGCTATTCCTTATGCCAAGTGTTTGACGCATACTTCTTGGAATCGATACTACATCAAAGATGGATATCTTATGAGAGCTAACAAACTTTGCATCCCCGAGTCCTCTCTTCGCTTGTTGCTTTTGCAGGAATCTCATGGAGGCGGACTCATGGGACACTTTGGATGCGACAAGACATTTGCTATGCTCTCCAAGAACTACTTTTGGCCCAAGATGTTTCGCGACGTCAATCGCTTCACCAACCGATGCTCTACATGTCGCAAAGCTAAGTCCAAAGCCCAATCTCATGGCCTCTATATGCCACTTCCAATTCCATATCACCCATGGGATGATATTAGCATGGACTTTGTGCTTGGTTTGCCTAGAGCTCGAAATGGCAAGGATTCCGTTTTTGTTGTTGTGGACCGATTCTCCAAAATGGCACATTTCATTCCTTGCAACAAGATAGACGATGCTTCACATGTTGCAAATTTGTTTTCTAGGGAAATCTTGCGCCTTCATGGAGTACCAAAGACGATTGTCTCGGACCGCGACGTCAAGTTCTTGAGTTACTTTTGGAAGACCTTGTGCGCCAAGCTCGGAATCAAGCTCTTGTTCTCTTCGGCATACCATCCACAAACCGACGGCCAAACGGAGGTGACGAACCGCATGCTATCCACTCTTCTACGCGTGTTGATAAAGAAGAACATCAAGGAGTGGGAGGAGTGCCTACCTATCGCCGAGTACGCCTACAATCGTGCAAGACATTCGACTACCGGCAAGTCCCCCTTCGAGGTCGTCTATGGCTTCAACCCATTGTCACCATTGGACATTCTACCTCTACCGTTACAAGAGCGCACAAACATGGACGCGAGTGCCCGAGTCAACTTCCTCAAGAAGATGCATGAAGATACAAGGAACACCATCGAGCGCCAAGTACAACGACTCGCGACCAAGCTCAACGTCAACAAGCAACCCATGATGTTCACCGTTGGAGATCTTGTGTGGCTACACCTTCGCAAGGACCGCTTTCCCAACGAGCGCAAGTCCGAACTTCTACCACGAGCCGATGGACCCTTCAAGGTGCTTGCATGCTACAACAACAACGCATACAAGATCGATATCCCACGCGACAAGTACTCCGTGAGCGACATCTTCAACATCAAAGATCTCTCCCCGTACCATGGTGATGAGGATTTCGATCCGAGGTCGGATCTTTCCCAAGGGAGGGCAGATGATGCGGAGCATCCTACGATCATCCCCATGGACCTACCATCTTCTCATCAAGAGCCAAGAGGACCTATGACACGAGCACGAGCTAGAGCTCTCGAGAACGAGGTGACTTCCTTCCTTAGTGATATCACATATGATCCACTCGAGACATGGCTACTACCTAAGTCCGATATGCTATGCATGATTAGGTGTCAAGAGGAACCTCCCGAGGATGCACGTGAAGACGGACAAGCCGCCAAGTGCACAGATGAAGAGAACCGCCGGAAGGAGAAGAAGACACCTCCAGGGCCCGGACATCCGGCCCCAACCCCGGACATCCGGCCCCAACCCCGGACATCCGGCCGCTTGAGACATCCACTACAGCCACATCACCAGCCGTCCAACATCTACAGGCCCCGGACATCCGGCCCCAGCCCGGACATCCGGCCCGAAGCCCGGAAATCCGGCGCCACACACCAGAACCTACAGAAGCTTACGCCGTCAGCCCGGACATCCGGCCCCTAGCCCGGACATCCGGCCCCTCCCGAAGACCCGGAGATCCGGCCAGATGCCCGGACATCCGGCCCCGCCTGTCCAGAGAGCATAGAACGCCTCCACAACCGCCCGGACGTCCGGCACCTCCTGAAGGCCCGGACATCCGGCACGACGCCCGGACATCCGGCTCTGCCTGTCTGCGCACAGTAAAGGGCCGAAGCCCATGTACCCTTTCACCCCCCTAGACTATATATACTCCATCCCCTTCCTCTTTCTAGGGTTAGCACTGGTTTAGCTCATATGTGAGATAGAGCATTACTCATCCATTATGGATCTACTCCACGAGAGAGACCGCGACCCCTCTACGGAGAAGATCACCTTGGATTCAAGACCCCCTCTTGGGTGGCCCCCATCAAGACCTCCTTACGGAGAAGAACCGGTTACCGTTTGTATCGTCCGTTGTTGACTTTGGATGTTGTATCTTACCTTTGTGTTCATCGATCTAGCGCATGTGTGATCTATTCTTGTTGGTTGAGTGATTTCTCTCGTGTTCCTCTCGTGTTTCCCTCGTGTTTCCCCTCGTGTTCATCACGTTCTTCGTAGGGATCCGCTCCTTTCGTGAAAGATCGGCCATCTAGGGTTCCACCCTACATCAATTAGTCCACCTGGTAAGGACAAACTTTGCATTCTGCACATGCTCTATGATGCGGGGAATCCCATTTGTTTATAAATTCAAGAAAATAAGGCGACTATAAGCCTTATTCTCCTTGTTTTTGCCGTGTGGCATGCCGTAACGTACGTGTGTGACGGCCAATAATAGGAGGGCATTCCTGGCATCACTCAATATATATGTGGAAGCAACATCTCCACTATGGAGGTCAAATGTTGGGGCGGCGCGCCAAAACGCCTCACGAGAAAATGAAATTCTTTCAAGGACGTCCATATAAAGGAGCGATGTTCACCAAAACGGTAATAACTTGGTCATTCGGATTCCGTTTCGGACCCATAAGTACTCAAAATGTTCGCGACAAGCGTGTTAATCTAGAAAATACTTATGGCTTCCGCAAGAGGCCCGGAGGACCCTCAAATTCGGCCCCTAAGCTGGAATTTTTGCCCATGAAAGTCAAAGAACATCATTTTCCACTGCTTTTCAGACAAGTTTCTGAACCCATTGGCACTCCTTTGGAAGGAAATCCAAGAGATTAGGGTGAGTATCAACATTACTCCGCCTGGTAAGGACAAAAGTTGCATTCTGCACATGCTCTATGATCTGGGGAATCCCATTTGATAAGCCTCATTCTCCTTGTTTTTGCCGTGTGGCGTGCTGTAACGTACGTGGGTGACAACCAATAATAGGAGGACATTCCTGGCATCGGTCAATATATATGTGGAAACAATATCTGCACTATGGAGGACACAATTTTTTGGGGCGGCATGCCAGAACGCGTCACGAGAAAATGAAGTTCTTTCAATGACTGACATATAAAGGACCGGTGTTCACAAAAACGGTCATAACTAGGTCATTCGGAATCAGTTTTGGACCCACAAGTACTGAAAATACTCGCGTGTGGAAATCTAGAAAATACTTCCGACTTGCGCAGGAGGCCCGGAGGACCCTCAAATTCGGCCCATAACATGGACTTTTCGCCCCTGAAAGCCAAAGAACATCATTTGCCGCTGCTTTTAAGAAAAGATTCTGAACCCATCGGCACTCCTTTGGAAGGAAATCCAAGAGATTATGCTGAGTATAAACATTAGTCTGCCTGGTAAGGCAAAAAGTTGCATTTTGCACATGCTCTATGATCCGGGGAATCCCATTTGGTTGCAAATTCAAGAAAATAAGGCGACTATAAGCCTTATTTTCCTTGTTTTTGCCATGTGGAATGCCGTAACGTATGTGTGTGACAGCCAATAATAGGAGGGCATTCCTGGCATCGGTTAATATATATGTGGAAACAATATCTCCACTATGGAGGACACAAAATTTTGGGGCGGCGCGCCAGAGCGCCTGATGAGAAAATGAAATTCTTTCAAGGACTGCCATATAAAGGACCGGTGTTCACTAAAACAGTCATAACTTGGTCATTCGGTGTCTGTTTCGGACCGACTAGTACTCAAAATGCTCGCGATGAGCGTGGGAATTTAGAAAATACTTACGGCTTGCGCAAGAGGCCCGGAGGACCCTCAAATTCGGCACCTAAGCTGGTATTTTTTCCCCTGAAAGTCAAAGAACATCATTTGCCGCTGCTTTTCAGACAAGTTTCTGAACCCATTGGCACTCCTTTGGAAGGAAATCCATTATGGTGAGTATCAACATTAGTCCGTATGGTAAGGAAAAAAGTTGCATTATGCACATGCTCTGTGATCCGGGGAATCCTATTTGGTCATAAATTCAAGAAAATAAGGCGACTATAATCCGTATTCTCGTTGTTTTTGCCGTGTGGCATGCCGTAACGTATGTGGTTGACAGCTAATAATAGGAGGGCATTCTCGGCGTTGGTCAATATATATATGGAAACAATATCTCCACTATGGAGGACACAAAATTTTGGGGCAGCGTGCCAGAACACGTCACAAGAAAATGAAGTTCTTTCAAGGACTGCCATATAAAGGACCGGTGTTCACTAAAACGGTCATAATTTGGTCGTTCGGAGTCCGTTTCGGACCCACAAGTACTCAAAATGCTCGTGACAAGCATGGGATTCTAGAAAATACTTCCAGCTTGCGTAGGAGGCCTGTAGGACCCTCAAATTCGGCCCCTAGGCAGGAATTTTTGCCCCTGAAAGTCAAAGAACATTATTTGCCACTGCTTTGCAGACAAGTTTTTGAACCCATTGGCACTTCTTTGGAAGGAAATCCAAGAGATTATGCTGAGTGTAAACACTAGTCCGCCTGGTAAGGACAAACGTTGCATTCTGCACAGGCTCTATGATCCGGGGAATCCCATTTGGTTGTTAATTAAAGAAAATAAGGCGACTATAAGCCTTATACTCATTTGTTTTTGTCGTGTGGCATGCCGTAACGTACCTGTGTGACCGCCAATAATAGGAGGGCATTTCTGGCATCGGTCAATATATAAGTGGAAACAATATCTCCACTATGGAGGACACAAAGTTTTGGGGCGGCGCGCCATAACGCGTCACGAGAAAATGAAGTTCTTTCAAGGACTGCCATACAAAGGACCGGTGTTCACTAAAATGGTCATAACTTTGTCATTCGGAGTCCGTTTCGGACCCGCAAGTAATCCAAATGCTCGCGACGAGCGTGGAAATATAGAAAATACTTTCGGCTTGCGCAGAGTCCCGAAGGACCCTCAAATTCGGCCCCTAGGCAGGACTTTTTGCTCATGAAAGTGAACATCATTTGCCGCTGGTTTTCAGACAAGTTTCTGAACCCATTGGCACTCCTTTGGAAGGAAATCCGAGAGATTATGGTGAGTATAAACATTAGTACGCCTGGTAAGGACAAACGTTGCATTTGTGCACATACTCTATGATCCGGGGAATCCCATTTGGTTATAAATTCAAGGAAATATTCTCATTGTTTTTGCCGTGCGGCATGCCGTAACGTACGTGTTTGTCAGCCAATAATAGGAGTGCATTCTTGGCATCGGTCAACATATACGTGGAAACAATATCTCCACTATGGAGGACATAAAATTTTGGGGCGGCGCACCAGAACGCGTCACGAGAAAATGAAATTCTTACAAGGACTGCCATATAAAGGACCGGTGTTCACGAAAACGGTCATAAATTGGTCATTCGGAGTCCATTTCGGACCCACAAGTACTCAAAATTCTCGTGACAACCGTGAGAATCTAGAAAATACTTCCTGCTTGCGTAGGAGGCCCAGAGGATGATGTCGCTTGAAGCTACGTCGGTATTTCCCCAAAGAGGAAGGGATGATGTAGCACAGCGGCGGTAGGTATTTCCCTCAGATATGAACCAAGGTTATCGAACCTGTAGGAGAACGAAGCAACACAACGTAAACATCCCCTGCACACAAATAACAACCACTCACAACCTAACTTGTTAAAGGGGTTGTCAATCCCTTTCGGGTAACGGTGCGAGAGATGGCTTGTGGACAGGAGAAAGTTGTAATAGATTCAATAATAGATCGTAAATAAAATAAAACACAGCAAGGTATTTTTGTATTTTTGGTTTAATAGATCTGAAAATAAATGCAAAGGAAAAGTAGATCGTGAAGGCAAATATATGAGAAAGAGACCCGGGGGCCGTAGGTTTCACTAGTGGCTTCTCTCGAGAAAATAGCAAACGGTGGGTGAACAAATTACTGTTGGGCAATTGATAGAACTTCAAATAATCATGATGATATCTAGGCAATGATCATTATATAGGCATCACGTCCAAGATTCGTAGACCGACTCCTGCCTGCATCTACTACTAATACTCCACACATCGATTGCTATCCAGCATGCATCTAGTGTATTAAGTTCATGGAGAAACGGAGTAATGCAATAAGAACGATGACATGATGTAGACAAGATATATCTATGTAGAGATAGACCCCATCGTTTTATCCTTAGTAGCAACGATACATACGTGTCGGTTCCCCTTCTGTCACTGGGATCAAGCACCGTAAGATTGAACCCACTACAAAGCACATCTTCCCATTGCAAGATAAATAGATCAAGTTGGCCAAACAAAACCCAAATATCGGTGAAGAAATACGAGACTATAAGAAATCATGTATATAAGAGATCAAAGAAACTCAAATAACTTTCATGGATATAAAAAGATGTAACTGATCATAAACTCAAAGTTCACCAGATCCCAGCAAACACACAGCAAAAAGAGTTACATCATATGGATCTCCAAGAGACCATTGTATTGAGAATTCAGCGAGAGAGAGAAAGTCATCTAGCTACTAACTACGGACCCGAAGGTCTACAAAGAATTACTCATGCATCATCGGAGAGGCACCAATGGAGGTGGTGAACCCAATCCGAAATGGTGTCTAGATTGGATCTGGTGGTTCTGGACTCTGCGGCGGCTGGATGAATATTTCGTTGACTCCCCTAGGTTTTTGGTCCTCCTGGTGCGCCCTGGTGGGTTGTGCCCTCTTCGGGGCACCCCCCCAGGTGCAGCCAGGGTCCATTATGTTCCTTCTGGTCTAAAAAATATCCGTGAAGTTTCGTTGCATTTGGACTCCGTCTGATATTGCTTTCCTGCGATGTAAAAAACATGAAGAAAACAACAACTGGCACTTGGCAATATGTCAATAGGTTAGTACCAACAAATAATATAAAATGACTATAAAATGATTATAAAACTTCCAAGATTGATAATATGATAGCATGGAACAATAAAAAATTATAGATACGTTGGAGACGTATCAAAGGACCCTCAAATTCGGCCCCTAAGATGGACTTTTTGCTCCCGAAAGTCAAAGAATATCATTTGCTGCTGCTTTTCAGACAAGTTTCTGAACCCATTAGCACTCCTTTGGAAGGAAATGCAAGATATTATGGTGAGTATCAACATTAGTCCGCCTAGTAAGGAAAAACGTTGCATTCTGCACATGCTCTATGATCCGGGGAATCCTATTTGGTTCTAAATTCAAGAAAATAAGGCGACTATAAGCCTTATTCTCCTTATTTTTGTCGTGTGGTATACCGGAACGTATGTCGGCGACAACCAATAATAGGAGGGCATTCCTGGCATCGGTCAATATATATATGGAAACAATATCTCCACTATGGAGGGCACAAAATTTTGGGGCGGCGTGCCAGAACGCATCACGATAAAATAAAGTTCTTTCAAGGACTACCATATAAAGGACCGGTGTTCACTAAAACGGTCATAACTTGGTCATTCAGATTCTGTTTTGGACCCACAAGTACTCAAAATGCTCGTGACAAGCGTGGGAATCTATAAAATACATCCAGCTTGCATAGGAGGCCTGGAGGACCCTCAAATTCGGCCCCTAGGCGGGACTTTTTGCCCCTGAAAGTCAAAGAACATCATTTGCCGCTGCTGTTCAGACAAGTTTCTGAACCCATTGGCACTGCTTTGGAAGGAAATCCGACATATTATGTTGAGTATAAACATTAGTCCGCCTAGTAAGGACAAACATTGCATTCTTCACATGTTCTATGATCCGGGGAATCCCAATTGGTTGGAAATTCAAGAAAATAAGGCGACTATAAGCCTTATTCTCCTTTGTTTTTATTGTGTGGCATGCCGTAACATACGTGTGTGACAACCAATAATAGGAGGGCATTTCTACCATCGGTCAGTATATATGTGGAAACAATATCTCAACTATGGAGGACAGAAAATTTTAGGGCGGCGCGCCATAACGCGTCACGAGAAAATGAAGTTCTTTCAAGGACTGCCATATAAAGGACCGGTGTCCACCAAAACGGACATAATTTTTGTCATTCGGAGTCCGTTTCGGACCCACAAGTACTCAAAATGCTCGCGACGAGCGTGGGAATATAGAAAATACATCCAGCTTGCGCAGGAGGCCCGGAGAACCCTCAAATTCGGCCCCTAGGCAGGACTTTTTGCCCCTCAAAGTCAAAGAACATCATTTGCCGCTGCTTTTCAGAAAAGTTTCTGAACCCATTGGCACTCCTTTGGAAGAAAATCCAGGATATTATGGTGAGTATCAACATTAGTCCGTCTGGTAAGGAAAAAAGTTGCATTCCGCACATGCTCTGTGATCCAGGGAATCCTATTTGGTTGTAAATTCAAGAAAATGAGGCGACTATAATCCTTATTCTCCTTGTTTTTGCCGTGTGGCATGCCGTAACGTACGTGGGTCACAGCTAATAATAGGAGGGCATTCCTGGCATCGGTCAATATATATATGGAAAGGATATCTCCACTATGGAGGACACAAAATTTTGGGGCGGCGTGGCAGAACACGTCACGAGAAAATGAAGTTCTTTCAAGGACTGCCATATAAAGGACCGGTGTTCACTAAAACGGACATAACTTGGTCATTCAGAGTCCGTTTCGAACCCACAAGTACTCAAAATGCTCGTGACAAGCATGGGATTCTAGAAAATACTTCCAGCTTGCGTAGGAGGCTCGGAGGACCCTCAAATTCGGCCCCTAGGCAGGAATTTTTGCCCCTGAAAATCAAAAAACATTATTTGCCACTGCTTTTCAGACAAGTTTTTGAACCCATTGGCACTTCTTTGGAAGGAAATCCAAGAGATTATGCTGAGTATAAACACTAGTCCGCCTGGTAAGGACAAACGTTGCATTCTGCACAAGCTCTATAATCCGGGGAATCCCATGTGGTTGTTAATTAAAGAAAATAAGGCGACTATAAGCCTTATTCTTCTTTGTTTTTGTCGTGTGGCATGCCGTAACGTACATGTGTGACCGCCAATAATAGGAGGGCATTTCTGGCATCGGTCAATATATAAGTGGAAACAATATCTCCACTATGGAGGACAGAAAGTTTTGGGGCGGCGCGCCATAACGCGTCACGAGAAAATGAAGTTCTTTCAAGGACTGCCATATAAAGGACCGGTGTTCACTAAAACGGTCATAACTTTGTCATTCGGAGTCCGTTTCGGACCCGCAAGTAATCCAAATGGTCGCGACGAGCGTGGAAATCTAGAAATTTCTTTCGGCTTCCGCAGGAGTCCCGAAGGACCCTCAAATTCGGCCCCTAGGCAGGACTTTTTGCCCATGAAAGTGAACATCATTTGCCGCTGCTTTTCAGACAAGTTTCTGAACCCATTGGCACTCCTTTGGAAGGAAATCCGAGAGATTATGGTGAGTATAAACATTAGTACGCCTGGTAAGGACAAACGTTGCATTTTGCACATACTCTATGATCCGGGGAATCCCATTTGGTTATAAATTCAAAAATATAAGGCGACTATAAGCCTTATTCTCCTTGTTTTTGTCGGGTGGCATGTTGTAACGTATGTGTGTGACAGCTAATAATAGGAGGGCATTCCTGGCATCGGCCTATATTGATACGGAAACAACATCTCCACTATGGAGGACACAAAATTTTGGGGCGGCGTGCCAGAACGCCTAATGAGAAAATGAAATTCTTTCAAGGACTGCCATACAAAGGACCGCAGTTCACTAAAACGGTCATAACTTGGTCATTCGGAGTCTGTTTCGGACCCATAAGTAGTCAAAATGCTCACGACGAGCGTGGGAATCTAGAAAATACTTACAGCTTGCGCAGGAGGCCTAGAGGACCCTCAAATTCGGCCCTTAAGCTGGACTTTTTGCCCTTGAAAGTCAAAGAACATCATTTGCCACTGCTTTTCAGACAAGTTTCTGAACCCATTGGCACTCCTTTGGAAGGAAATCCAAGAGATTGTGGTGAGTATCAACATTAGTCCACCTGGGAAGGACAAAAGTTGCATTCTGCACATGCTCTATGATCCGGGGAATCCCATTTGGTTCTCAATTCAATAAAATAAGGCGACTATAAGCCTTATTCATCTTTGTTTTTATCGTGTGGCATGCCGTAATGTACGTGTGTGACAGCCAATAATAGGAGGGCATTTCTGGCATCGGTCAATATATATGTGGAAAGAATATCTCCACTATGGAGGACACAAAATTTTCGGGTGGCGCGCCATAACGCTTCACGAGAAACTGAAGTTATTTCAAGGACTGCCATATAAAGGACCGGTGTCCAGGAAAACGGCCATAACTTTGTTATTCGGAGTCCGTTTCGGACCAAGAACTACTCAAAATGCTCGCGACGATTGTGTGAATCTAGAAAATACTTCCGGTTTGCACTGGAAGCCCGGAGGACCCTCAAATTCGGCCCCTAGCTAGGACTTTTTGCACCCTAAAAGTCAAAGAACATCATTTGGCGCTGCTTTTCAGACAAGTTTCTGAACCAATTGGCACTCCTTGGAAGGAAATCCGAGAGTTTATGATGAGTATAAACATTAGTCCGCCTGGTACGGACAAACGTTGCATTCTGCACATGCTCTATGATCCGGGGAATCCCATTTGGTTGTAAATTCAAGAAAATAAGGCAACCATAAGCCTTATTCTCCTTGTTTTTGCCGTGTGGCTTGCCGTAAAGTACGCGCATGACAACCAATAACAGGAGGGTATTCCTGGCATCGGTCAACATATATGTGGAAACAATATCTCCACTATGGAGGACACAAAATTTTGGGGCGGCGCCCCAGCACACATCACGAGAAAATAAAGTTCTTTCAAAGACTGCCAAATAAAGGACTTGTGTTCACTAAAACGGACATAACTTTGTCATTCGGAGTCTGTTTCGGACCCACAAGTATTCCAAATGCCCGCGACGAACGTGGAAATCTAGAAAATACTTTCGACTTGTGCAGGAGTCCCGAAGGACCCTCAAATTTGGCCCCTAGGCAGGACTTTTTGCCCCTGAAAGTGAACATAATTTGCCGCTGCTTTTCAGACAAGTTTCTGAACCCATTGGCACTCCTTTGGAAGGAAATCCGAGAGATTATGGTGAGTATAAACATTAGTCCGCCTGGTAAGGACAAAATTCAAGAAAATAAGGCGAGTATAAGCCTTATTCTCCTTGTTTTTGCCGTGTGGCATGCCTCAACGTATGTGTGTGACAGCCAATAATAGGAGGGCATTCCTGGCACTGGTCAATATATATGTGCAAACAACATCTCCACTATGGACGACAAATAATTTTGGGGCGGCGCGCCAGAACGCCTAATGAGAAAATGAAATTCTTTCCACGATTGCCATATAAAGGACCGGTGTTCACTAAAACGGTCATAACTTGGTCATTCGGAGTCCGTTTCGGACCCATAAGTACTCAAAATGCTCACGACGAGCGTGGGAATCTAGAAAATACTTACGGCTTGCGCAGGAGGCCCGGAGGACCCTCAAATTCTGCCCCTAAGCTGGACTTTTTGCCCCTGAAAGTCAAAGAACATCATTTGCCACTGCTTTTCAGACAAGTTTCTGAACCCATTGGCACTCCTTTGGAAGGAAATCCAAGAGATTATGGTGAGTATCAACATTACTCCGCCTGGTAAGGACAAAAGTTGCATTCTGCACATGCTTTATGATCCGGGGAATCACATTTGGTTGTAAATTCCAGAAAATAAGGCGACTATAAGCCTTATTCTCCTTGTTATTGCCGTGTGGCATGCCGTAATGTACATGGGTGACAACCAATAATAGGAGGGCATTCCTGGCATCGGTCAATATATATGTGGAAACGATATCTCCACTATGGAGGACACAAAATTTTGGGGCGGCGTGCCAGGACGCGTCACGAGAAAATGAAGTTCTTTCAATGACTGCCATTTAAAGGACCGGTGTTCACAAAAACGGTCATAACTTGGTCATTAGGAATCCGTTCCGGACCCACAAGTACTCAAAATGCTCGCGCGTGGAAATATAGAAAATACTTCAGACTTGCGCGGGAGGCCCGGAGGACCCTCAAATTCGGCCCCTAAGCTGGACTTTTTGCCCCTGAAAGCCAAAGAACATCATTGGCCGCTGCTTTTCAGACAAGCTTCTGAACCCATTGGCACTACTTTGGAAGGAAATCCAAGAGATTATGGTGAGTATAAACATTAGTCCGTCTGGTAAGGACATATGTTGCATTTTTCACATGCTCTTTGATCTGGGGAATCCCATTTGGTTGCAAATTCAACAAAATAAGGCGACTATAAGCCTTATTCTCCTTGTTTTTGCCGTGTGGCACGCCGTAACGTACGTGTGTGACAGCCAATAATGGGAGGGCATTCTTGGCGTCGGTCAATATATATGGAAATAATATCTCCACTATGGAGGATACAAAATTTTGGGGCGGCGCGCCAGAACGCCTCATGAGAAACTGAAATTCTTTCAAGGACTGCCATATAAAGGACCGGTGTTCACTAAAACGGTCATAACTAGGTCATTCGGAGTCCGTTTCGGACCCATAAGTACTCAAAATGCTCGCGATGAGCGTGGGAATCTAGAAAATACTTACGGCTTGCGCAGGAGGCCCGGAGGACCATCAAATTCGGCACCTAAGCTGGACTCTTTGCCCCAGAAAGTCAAAGAACATCATTTGCCGCTGCTTTTCAAACAAGTTTGTGAACCCATTGGCACTCCATTGGAAGGAAATCCAAGAGATTATGGTGAGTATCAACATTATTCCGCCTGGTAAGGACAAAAGTTGCATTTTGCACATGCTCTATGATCTGGGGAATCCCGTTTGGTTATAAATGAAGTTCTTTTAAAGACTGTCATATAATGGACCGGTGTTCACTAAAACGGTCATAACTTGGTCATTCACAGTCCGTTTCGGACCCACAATTGCTCAAAATGCTCGTGACAAGCGTGGGAATCTAGAAAATACTTCTAGCTTGCGTAGGAGGCCCAGAGGACCCTCAAATTCGGCCCCTAGGCAGGAATGTTTGGCCCTGAAATTCAAATAACATCATTTGCTACTGCTTTTCACACAAGTTTCTGAACCCATTTGCACTCGTTTGGAAGGAAATCCGAGAGATTATGCTGAGTATAAACATTAGTCTGCCTGGTATGGACAAACGTTGCATTCTGCATATGCTCCATGATCCGGGGAATCCCATTTGGTTGTAAATTCATGAAAATAAGGCGACTATAAGCCTTATTCTCCTTTGTTTTTGTCGTGTGCCATGCCGTAATGTACGTGTGTGACAACCAATAATAGGAGGGAATTTCTAGCATCGGTCAATATATATGTGGAAACAATATCTCCACTATGGAGGACACAAAATTTTGGGGCGGCGTGCCAGAACGCGTCACGAGAAAATGAAGTTCTTTCAAGGACTGCCATATAAAGGACCGGTGTCCACTAAAACGGTCATAACTTTGTTATTCGGAGTCTGTTTCGGACCCACAACTACTCAAAATGCTCGCGACGAGCGTGGGAATCTAGAAAATACTTTCGGTTTGCGCAGGAGGCTCGGAGGACCCTCAAATTCGCCCCCTAGGTAGGATTTTTGCCCCTAAAATTTAAAGAACATCAGTTGGCCCCGCTTTTCAGACAAGTTTCTGAACCCATTGGCACTCCTTTGGAAGGAAATCTGAGAGATTATGGTGACAATAAACAGTACTCTGCCTGGTAAGGACAAACGTTGCATTCTGCACATGCTCTATGATCCGGGGAATCCCATTTGGTTGTAAATTCAAGAAAATAAGGCGACCATAAGCCTTATTCTCGTTGTTTTTGTCGTGTGGCATGCCAAAAGTACGTGCGTGACAGCCAATAATAGGAGGGCATTCCTGGCATCGGTCAACATATTAGTGGAAACAATATCTCCACTATGGAGGACAAAAAATTTTGGGGCGGCGCCCCAGCACACGTCACGAGAAAATGAGGTTCTTTCAAAGACTGCCAAATAAAGGACCGGTGTTCACTAAAACGGTCATAATTTTGTCATTCAGAGTCCGTTCCGGACCCACAAGTACTCCAAATGCCTGCGACGAGCATGGAAATCTAGAAAATACTTTCAGCTTGCGCACAAGTCCCGAAGGACCCTCAAATTCGGCCCCCAGGCATGAGTTTTTGTCCCTAAAAGTGAACATCATTTGCCGCTGCTTTTCAGACAAGTTTCTAAACCCACTGGCACTCCTTTGGAAGGAAATCCAAGAGATTATGGTGAGTAAAACATTAGTCCGCCTGGTAAGGACAAACGTTGCATTCTGCACATGCTCTATGATCCGGGGAATCCCATTTGGTTGTAAATTCAAGAAAATAAGGCGACTATAAGCCCTATTCTCTCTGTTTTTGCCGTGTGGCATGCCGTAACGTACGGGTGTGACAGCCAAAAATAGGAGGGCATTCCTGGCATCGGTCAATATATACGTGGAAACAATATCTCCACTATGGAGTACACAAAATTTTGGGGCGGCGCGCCAGAACGCCTCATGATAAAATAAAATCCTTTCACGGGCTACCATATAAAGGACCGGTGTTCACTAAAACCGTCATAACTTGGTCATTCGGAGTCCGTTTCGGACCCATAAGTACTCAAAATGCTTGCGACGAGCGTGGGAATCTAGAATATTCATACGGCTTGCGCAGGGGGCCCGGAGGACCCTCAAATTCGGCCCCTAAGCTGGACTTTTTACCCTGAAAGTCAAAGAACATCATTTGCCGCTGCTTTTCAGACAAGTTTCTAAACCCAATGGCACTCCTTTGGAAGGAAATCCAAGAGATTATGGTGAGTATCAACATTAGTCCGCCTGGTAAGGACAAAAGATGCATTTTGCACATGCTCTATGATCCCAGGAATCCCATTTGTTTGTAAATTTAAGAAAATAAGGCGACTATAATCCTTATTTTCCTTTCTTTTACCTTTCTTTTTGTCATGTGGCATGTCGTAACACGTGTGTGTGGCAGCCAATAATAGTAGGGCATTCCTGGCATCGGTTAATATATATCTGGAAACAATATATCCACCATGGAGGACACAATACTTTGGGGCGGCGCCATAACGAGTCATGAGAAAATGAAGTTCTTTCAACGACTGCCATATAAAGGACCGGTGTTCAGTCAAACGGTCATAACTTTGTAATTCAGAGTCCATCTCAGACCCACAAGTACTGAAAATGCTCACAACAAGCATGAGAATCTAGAAAATACTTCCAGCTTGCGTAGGAGGACCAGAGGACCCTCAAATTCGGCCCCTAGACAGGACTTTTTGCCCCTGAAAGTCAAAGAATGTCATTTGCCACTGCTTTTCACACAAGTTTCTGAACCCATTGGCACTCCTTTGGAAGGAAATCCAAGAGATTATGGTGAGTATCAACATTAGTCCACCTTGTAAGGAAAAACGTTTCATTCGGCACAAGCTCTATGATCCGAGGAATCCCATTTGGTTGTAAATTCAAGAAAATAAGGCGACTATAAGCCTTATTCTCCTTATTTTCGCTATGTGGCAAGCCATAACGTACGTGGGTGACAGCCAATAATAGGAGGGCATTCCTGGCATCAGCCAATATATATATGGAAACAATATCTCCACGATGGAGGACACAAAAGTTTGGGGCGGCGTGCCAGAACGCGTCACGACAAAATGAAGTTCTTTCAAGGACTGCCATATAAAGGATCGGTGTTCACTAAAACGGTCATAACTTAGTTATTCGGAGTCCAATTCGGACCCACAAGTACTCAAAACGCCCGTGACAAGCGTGGAATCTAGAAAATACTTCTATCTTGCATAGGAGGCCCGGAGGACCCTCAAATTCAGCCCTAGGCAGGACTTTTTGCCCCTGAAAGTCAAAGATTATCATTTGTTGCTGCTTTTCAGACAAGTTTCTGAACCCATTTGCAGTCCTTTGGAAGGAAATCCGAGGGATTACGCTGAATATAAACATTAGTCCGCCTGGTAAGGACAAACGTTGCATTCTACACTTGCTCTATGATCCGGGGAATCCCATTTGGTTGTAAATTCAGGAAAATACGGCGACTATAAGCCTTATTCTCCTTTGTTTTTGTCGTGTGGCATGCCGTAACGTACGTGTGTGACAACCAATAATAGGAGGGCATTTCTCGGATCGGTCAATATATATTTGAAACAATATCACCACTATGGAGGACACAAAATTTTAGGACGGCGCGCCATAACACGTCCACGAGAAAATGAAGTTCTTTCAAGGACTACCATATAAAGGACCGGTGTCCACTAAAACGTCATAACTTTGTCATTCGGAGTCTGTTTTGGACCCACAAGTACTCAAAATGCTCGTGACGAGCGTGGGAATCTAGAAAATACTTCCGGCTTGCATAGGAGGCCTTGAGGACCCTCAAATTCGGCCCCTAGGCAGGACTATTTTCCCTTGAAAGTCAAAGAACATCATTTGCTGCTGCTTTTCAGACAAGTTTCTGAGACCATTGGCACTTCTTTGGAAGGAAATCCGAGAGATTATGGTGAGTATAAACATTAGTCCGCCTGGTAAGGACAAACGTTGCATTCCGCACATGCTCTATCATCCGGAGAATACCATTTGTTGTAAATTCAAGAAAATAAGCTGACCATATGCCTTATTCTCCTTGTTTTTGCCGTGTGGCATGCCGTAAAGTATGTGTGTGCCAGCCAATAATAGGAGGGAATTTCAGGCATCGGTCAACATATATGTGGAAACAATATCTCCACTATGGAGGACACAAAATTTTGGGGCGGCGCCCTAGCACACGTCACGAGAAAATGAAGTTCTTTCAAAGATTGCCAAATAAAGGACCGGTGTTCACTAAAACGGTCATTACTTTGTCATTCGGAGTCCGTTTCGGACCCGCAAGTACTCCAAATGCTCAGGACGAGCGTGGAAATATAGAAAAGACTTTTGGCTTGTGCAGGAGTCCTGAAGGACCCTCAAATTGGGCCCCTAGGCAGGACTTTTTACCCCTGAAAGTGAACATCATTTGCCGCTGCTTTTCAGACAAGTTTCTGAACCCATTGGCACTCCTTTGGAAGGAAATCCGAGAGATTATGGTGAGTATAAACATTAGTCCGCCTGGTAAGGACACACTTTGCATTTCGCACAAGCTCTATGATCCGAGAAATCCCATTTGGTTATAAATTCAAGAAAATAAGGCGACTATAAGCCTTATTGTCCTTGTTTTTGCCGTGTGGCATGCTGTAACGTATGTGTGTGACAGCCAATAAAAGGAGGGCATTCCTGGCATGAGTCAATATATATGTGGAAACAACATCTCCACTATGGAGGACACAAAATTTTGGGGCAGCGCGCCACCACACCTAATGAGAAAATGAAATTCTTTCAAGGACTGCCATAAAAAGGACCGCAGTTCACTAAAACGGTCATAACTTGGTCATTCGGAGTCCGTTTCGGACCCATAAGTACTCAAAATGCTCGCGACAAGAGTGGGAATCTAGAAAATTCTTACGGCTTGCGCAGGAGGCCCCGAGGACCCTCAAATTCGGCCCCTAAGCTAGACTTTTTGCCCCTGAAAGTCAAAGAACATCATTTGCCGCTACTTTTCACACAAGTTTCTGAACCCATTGGCACTCCTTTGGAAGGAAATCTAAGAGATTATGGTGAGTATCAACATTAGTCCACCTGGTATGGACAAAAGTTGCCTTCTGCACACACTCTCTATGATCTGGGGAATCCCATTTGGTTGTAAATTCAATAAAATAAGGCGACTATAAGCCTTATTCATCTTTGTTTTTGTCGTGTGGCATGCCGTAACGTACGCGTGTGACAACCAATAATAGGAGGGCATTTCTGGCATCGGTTAATATATATGTGGAAATAATATCTCCACTATGGAGGACACAAAATTTTGGGGCGGCACGCCATAACGCGTCACGAGAAAATGAAGTTCTTTCAAGGACTGCCATATAAAGGACCGATGTGCACTAAAACGGTCACAACTTTGTTATTTGGACTCCGTTTCGGACCCACAACTACTCAAAATGCTAGCGACGATCGAGGGAATCTAGAAAATACTTCCGGTTTGGACAAGAGGCCCGGAGGACCCTCAAATTCGGCCCCTAGGTAGGACTTTTTGCCCCTAAAAGTTAAAGAACATCATTTAGCGCTGCGTTTCAGACAATTTTCTGAACCCATTGGCACTCCTTCGGAAGGAAATCCGAGAGTTTATGGTGAGTATAAAATTAGTCCGCCTGGTAAGGACAAACGTTGCATTCTACACATGCTCTATGATCCGGGGAATCCCATTTGGTTGTAAATTCAAGAAAATAAGGCGACCATAAGCCTTATTCTCCTTGTTTTTGCCGTGTGGCATGCCGTAAAGTACGTTCGTGACAACCAATAACAAGAGGGCATTCCTAGCATCGGTCAACGTATATGTGGAAACAATATCTCCACTATGGTGGACACAAAATTTTGGGGCGGTGCCCGAGCACACGTCATGAAAAAATGAAGTTCTTTCAAAGACATCCAAATAAAGGACCGGTGTTCACTAAAACGGTAATACCTTTGTCATTCGGAGTCCGTTTCGGACCCACAAGTATTCCAAATGCTTGCGACGAGCATGGAAATCAAAAAAATACTTTCGGTTTGCGCAAGTGTCTGGAAGGACCCTCAAATTCGTCCCGTAGGCAGGACTTTTTGCCCCTGAAAGGGAACATCATTTGCCGCTGCTTTTCAGATAAGTTTCTGAACCCATTGGCACTCCTTTGGAAGGAAATCCAAGAGATTATGGTGAGTAAAACATTAGTCTGCCTGGTAAGGACAAACGTTGCATTCTGCATATGCTCTATGATCCGGGGAATCCCATTTGGTTGTTAATTCAAGAAAATAAGGCGACTATAAGCCTTGTTCTCCTTGTTTTTGCCGTGTGGCATGCCGTAACGTACGTGTGTCACAGCCAATAATATGAGGGCATTCCTGGCATCGGTCAATATATATGTGGAAACAATATCTCGACTATGGAGGACACAAAATTTTGGGGCGGCCTCCCAGGACGTATCACGAGATAATGAAGTTCTTTCATGGGCTACCATCTAAAGAACCGGTGTTCACAAAAGCGATCATAACTTGGTCATTAGGAATCCGTTTCGGACCCACAAGTACTCGAAATGCTCGCGACGAGCGTGGGAATCTAGAAAATAGTTCCAACTTGCACATGAGGCCCGGAGGACCCTCAAATTCGGCCCCTAAGCTAGACTTTTTGCCCCTGAAATTCAATGAACATCATTTGCCGCTGCTTTTCAGACAAGTTTCTGAACCCATTGGCACTCCTTTGGAAGGAAATCAAAGAGATTATGGTGATTATCTACATTAGTCTGCCTGGTGAGGACAAAAGATACATGCTACACATGCTCTATGATCCGGGGAATCCCATTTGGTTGTAAATTCAAGAAAATAAGCCGACTATAAGCCTTATTTTCCTTTGTTTTTGTCGTGTGTTCATGCCATAATGTGTGTGTGTGACAGCCAATAATAGGAGGGCATTCCTGGCATTGCTCAATATATATCTGGAAACAATATATCCACCATGGAGGACACAAAGTTTTGGGGCAGTGCCATAACGCGTCACGAGAAAATGAAGTTCTTTCAACGACTGCCATACAAAGGACCGATGTTCACTAAAACGGTCATTACTTCGTCATTGAGAGTCCGTTTCAGATCCACAAGTACTCAAAATGCTCGCGACAAGCGTGGGAATCTAGAAAATACTTCCGGCTTGCGCAAGAGGTCCCGAGGACCCTCAAATTTGGCCCCTAGGCAGGACTTTTTGCCCCTGAAATCACAAAACATTATTTGCCGCCGCTTTTCAGACAAGCTTCTTAACCCATTGTCACTCCTTTGGAAGGAAATCCGAGAGATTATGGTGAGTATAAACATTTGTCCGCCTGGTAAGGATAAACATTGCATTCTACGCATGCTCTATGATCCGGGGAATCCCATTTGGTTGTAAATTCAAGAAAATAAGGTGACTATAAGCCTTATTCTCCTTGTTTTTGCCGTGTGGCATGTCGTAACGTACGTGGGTGACTGCCAATAATAGGAGGGCATTCATGGCATCAGTCAATATATATGTGGAAACAATATCTCCACTATGAAGGACACACACTTTTGGGGCAGCGCGCCAGAACGCGTCACGAGAAAATGGAGTTCTTTCAAGGACTGCCATATAAAGGACCGGTGTTCACAAAAACGGTCATAACTTTGTTATTTGGAGTCCGTTTCGGACCCACAAGTACTCAAAATGCTCGCGACGAATGTGGGAATCTAGAAAATACTTCCGGCTAGGCAGGAGGCCCGAAGGACCCTCAAATTCGGCCCCTAGGCTGGACTTTTTGCCACTGAAAGTCAAAGAACGGCATTTGCCGCTGCTTTTCACACAAGTTTCTGAACCCATTGGCACTCCATTGGAAGGAAATCCAAGAGATTATGGTGAGTATCAACATTAGACCACCTGGTGAGGAAAAACATTGCATTCTGCACATGCTCTATGATCCATGGAATCCCATTTGGTTGTAAATTCAAAAAAACAAGGCGACTATAAGCCTTATTCTCCTTGTTTTCGCCATGTGGCATGTCGTAACGTACGTGGGTGAAAGCCAATAATAGGAGGGCATTCCTGGCATCGGTCAATATATATATTGAAACAATATCTCCACTATGGAGGACACAAAATTTTGGGGCGGCGCGCCATAACGCGTCATGAGAAAATGAAGTTCTTTCAAGGAATGCCATATAAAGGACCGATGTCCAGTAAAATGGTCATAAATTTGCCATTCAGAGTCTGTTTCAAAACCACAAGTACTCAAAATGCTCACGACGAGCGTGGGAATATAGAAAATACTTCCGGCTTGCACTTGAGGCCGGGAGGACTCTCAAATTCGGCCCCTAGGCAGGACTAATTGCCCCTGAAAGTCAAAGAACATCATTTGCCGCTGTTTTCAGACAAGTTTTTGAACCCATTGACACCTTCTTGGAAGGAAATCCGAGAGATTATGTTGAGTATAAACATTAGTCTGCCTGTTAAGGACAAATGTTGCATCCTGCACATGCTATATGATCTGGGGAATCCCATTTGGTTGCAAATTCAAGAAAATAAGGCGACTGTAAGCCTTATTATCCTTGTTTATGCCATGTGTCATGCCGTGATGTACGTGTGTGACAACCAATAATAGGAGGGCATTCCTGGCATCGGTCAACGTATATGTGGAAACAATATCTCCATTATGGGGGACACAAAATTTTGGGCGGCGCACCAACACACGTCACGAGAAAATGATGTTCTTTCAAACACTGCCATATAAAGGACCGATGTTCACTAAAAAGGTCATAACTTTGTCATTCGGAGTTCGTTTCGGACCCACAAGTACTCGAAATGCTCACGACGAGCGCGGAAATCTGAAAAATACTTCCGGCTTGCACAGGAGTCCCGAAGGACCCCCAAACTCGACCCCTAGGAAGGACTTTTTGCCCCTGGAATTGAACATCCTTTGGCTTTGCTTTTCAAACAAGTTTCTGAACCCATTGGCACTCCTTAGGAAGGAAATCCGAGAGATTATGGTGAGTATAAACATCAGTTTGCCTGGTAAGGACAAATGTTGCATTCTGCACATGCTCTATGATCCGGGGAATCCCATTTCGTTGTAAATTCAAAATAATAAGACGACTATACGCCTTATTCTCCTTGTTTTCGCCATGTGGCATGTCGTAACGTACATGTGTGATAGCCAATAATAGGAGGGCATTCCTGGCATCGGTCAATATATATGTGGAAATAATATCTCCACTATGGAGGACACACAATTTTGGGGCGGCGCGCCAGAACGCCTCATGAGAAAATGAAATTCTTTCAAGGGCTGCCGTATAAAGGATCGGTGTTCACTAAAACGGTCATAACTTGGTCATTCGGAGTCCATTTTGGACCCATAAGAACTCTAAATGCTCGCGACGAGCGTGGGAATCTAGAAAATACTGACGGCTTGTGCAGGAGGCCCGGAGGACCCTCAAGTTCGGCCCCTAAGCTGGACTTTTTGCCCCTAAAAGTCAAAGAACATCATTTGCCGCTGCTTTTCACACAAGTTTCTGAACCCATTGGCACTCCTTTGGAAGGAAATCCAAGAAATTATGGTGCGTATCAATATTAGTCCGCCTGGTAAGGACAAAAGATGCATTCTGCACATGCTCTATGATCCGGGGAATCCCATTTGGTTGTAAATTCAAGAAAATAAGGCGACTATAAGCATTATTCTCCTTTGTTTTTGTCGTGTGGCATGTCGTAACGTATGTGTGTGACAACCAATAATAGGAGGGCATTCCTGAATTCAGTCAATATATATCTGGCAATAATATATCTGCCATGGAGGACACAAAATTTTGGGGCGGCGCCATAACGCGTCACGAGAAAATGAAGTTTTTCAACGACTGCCATATAAAGGACCGATATTCACTAAAACGGTCGTAACTTCGTCATTCAGAGTCCGTTTCAGATCCACAAGTACTCAAAATGCTCGCGACAAGCGTGGCAATCTAGCAAATACTTCCGGCGTGCGCAAGAGGACCAAAGGACCCTGAATTCGGCCCCTAGGCAGGAATTTTTGCCCCTGAAATCACAGAACATTATTTGTCGCTCCTTTTCAGACAAGTTCCTTAACCCATTGTCACTCCTTTGGAAGGAAATCCGAGAGATTATGGTGAGTATAAACATTAGTCCGCCTGGTAAGGACAAACATTGCATTCTACACATGCTCTATGATCCGGGGAATCCCATTTGGTTGTAAATTCAAGAAAATAAGGTGACTATAAGCCTTATTCTCCTTGTTTTTGCCGTGTGGCATGCCGTAACGTACGTGGGTGACAGCCAATAATAGGAGGGCATTCATGGCATCAGTCAATATATATGTGGAAACAATATCTCCACTATTAAGGACACAAACTTTTGGGGTGGCGCGCCAGAACGCGTCACGAGAAAATGGAATTCTTTCAAGGACTGCCATATAACGGACCGGTGTTCACAAAAACGGTCATAACTTTGTCATTCGGAGTCCGTTTCGGACCCACAAGTACTCAAAATGCTTGCGACGAATGTGGGAATCTAGAAAACACTTCCGGCTAGGCAGGAGGCCCGGAGGACCCTCAAATTCGGCCCCTAGGCTGGACTTTTTGCCACTGAAAGTCAAAGAACGTCATTTGCCGCTGCTTTTCAAACAAGTTTCTGAACCCATTGGCACTCCTTTGGAAGGAAATCCAAGAGATTATGGTGAGTATCAACATTAGCCCACCTGGTGAGGAAAAACATTGCATTCTGCACATGCTCTATGATCCGTGGAATCCCATCTGGTTGTAAATTCAAGAAAATAAGGCGACTATAAGCCTTATTCTCCTTGTTTCGCCATGTGGCATGTCGTAACGTACGTGGGTGAAAGCCATTAATAGGAGGGCATTCCTGGCATCGGTCAATATATATATGGAAACAATATCTCCACTATGGAGGACACAAAATTTTGGGGCGGCGCGCCATAACGCGTCACGAGAAAATGAAGTTCTTTTAAGGACTGCCATATAAAGGACCGATGTCGAGTAAAACGGTCATAAATTTGTCATTCGGAGTCTGTTTCAGACCCACAAGTACTCAAAATGCTCGCGACGAGCGTGGGAATATAGAAAATACTTCCGGCTTGCACAGGAGGCCGGGAGGACTCTCAAATTCGGCCCCTAGGAAGGACTAATTGCCCTTGAAAGTCAAAGAACATCATTTGCCGCTGTCTTCAGACAAGTTTTTGAACCCATTGGCGCTTTTTTGGAAGGAAATCTGAGAGATTATGGTGAGTGTAAACATTAGTCTGCCTGTTAAGGACAAATGTTGCATTCTGCACATGCTATATGATCCGGGGAATCCCATTTGGTTGTAAATTCAAGAAAATAAGGCAACTGTAAGCCTTATTATCCTTGTTTTTTCCATGTGGCATGCCGTGATGTACGTGTGTGACATCCAATAATAGGAGGGCATTCCTGGCATCGGTCAATATATATGTGGAAACAATATCTCCATTATGGGGGACACAAAATTTTGGGCGGCGCACCAGCACACGTCACGACAAAATGAAGTTCTTTCAAACACTGCCATATAAAGGACCGATGTTCACTAAAACGGTCATAAATTTGTCATTCGGAGTACGTTTCAGACCCACAAGTACTCAAAATGCTCACGACAAGCGTGGAAATCTAGAAAATACTTCCGGCTTGCGGAGGAGTTCCGAAGGACCCTCAAATTCGACCCCTAGGAACGACTTTTTGCCCCTTGAATTGAACATCATTTAGCGTTGCTTTTCAAACAAGTTTCTGAACCCATTGGCACTCCTTAGGAAGGAAATCCGAGAGATTATGGTGAGTATAAACATCAGTCCGCCTGGTAAGGAGAAACGTTGCATTCTCCACACATGCTCTATGATCCGGGGAATCCCATTTGGTTGTAAATTCAAGAAAATACGGCGACTATAAGCCTTATTCTCCTTGTTTTTGCCATGTGGCATGTCGTAACGTACGTGGGTGACAACCAATAATAGGAAGGCATTCCTGGCATCGGTCAATATATATGTGGAAATAATATCTCTAGTATGGAGGACACACAATTTTGGGGCGGCGTGCTAGAAAACGTGATGAGAAAATGAAGTTCTTGCAAGGACTGCCATATAAAGGACTGGTGTTCACAAAAACGGTCATAAATTGGCCATTCGAAATGCGCTTCGGGCCCACAAGTACTCAAAATGCTCGCGACGAGCGTGGGACTCTAGAAAATACTTTCGGCTTCGCAGGAGGCCCGGAGGACTCTCAAATTCGGCCCCTAAGCTGGACTTTTTGCCCCTGAAAGTCAAAGAACATAACTTGCCACTGCTTTTCACACAAGTTTCTGAACCCATTGGCACTCCTTTGGAAGGAAATCCGAGAGATTATGGTGAGTATAAACATTAGTCCACCTCGTAAGGACGAACAATGCATTCTACACATGCTCTATGATCCGGGGAATCCCATTTGGTTGTAAATTAAAATAATAAGGCGACTATAAGCCTTATTCTTCTTGTTTTTGCCGTGTGGCATGCCGTAACCTATGTGTGTTACTGCCAATAATAGGAGGGCATTCCTGCAATCAGTCAATATATATGTGGAAACAATATATCCAATATAGAGGACACAAAATTTTGCTGCGGCGACCCAGAACGTGTCACGAGAAAATTATGTTCTTTCAAGGGCTGCCATATAAAGGACCGACGTTCACAAAAAACGGTCATAACTTTGTCATTCGGAGTCTGTTTCGGACCCACAGGTACTCAAAATCCTTGCGACGAGCCTCAAATCTAGAAAATACTTCTGGCTTGCTCAAGAGGACCGGATCACCCTCAAATTCGGCCCCAAAGCAGGACTTTTTTCTCCTGAAAGTCAAATAACATCATTTGCCGCTGCCTTTCGGACAAGTTTCTGAACCCATTGGCACTCCTTTGAAGGAAATACGAGAGATTATGCTGAGTATAAACATTAGTCCACCTGGTCAGGACAAACGTTGCATTTTGCCTATGCTCTATGATCCGGGGAATCCCATTTGGTTGTAAATTTAAGAAAATAAGGCGACTATAAGCCTTATTCTGCTTTGTTTTTGTCATGTGGCAAGCC
Source organism: Aegilops tauschii subsp. strangulata (assembly GCF_002575655.3). Taxonomy (NCBI): domain Eukaryota; kingdom Viridiplantae; phylum Streptophyta; class Magnoliopsida; order Poales; family Poaceae; genus Aegilops; species Aegilops tauschii. Next base: position 247,016,592 of record NC_053037.3, on the reverse strand, counting down.
ATAATGTACGTGTGTTACAGCCAATAATAGGAGGGCATTCCTGGCATCGGTCAATATATATGTGGAAACAATATCGCCACCATGGAGGACACAAAATTTTGGGGCCGCGTGCCATAATGCGTCACGAGAAAATGAAGTTCTTTCAACGACTGCCATATAAAGGATCGGTGTCCAGTTGAATGGTCATAACTTTGCCATTCGGAGTCCGTTTCGGACCCACAAGTACTCAAAATCCTCGCGACAAGCGTGGGAATCTAGAAAATACTTCCGGCTTGCGTAGGAGGACCGGAGGACCCTCAAATTCGTCCCCTAGGCAGGACTTTTTGCCCCTGAAAGTCAAAGAACATCATTTGCCGCTGCTTTTTAGACAAGTTTCTCAACCCATTGGCACTCTTTTGGAAGGAAATCCGAGAGATTATGCTGAGTATAAACATTAGTCCGCCTGGTAAGGACAAACGTTGGATTCTGCAACATGCTCTAGGATCTGGGGAATCCCATTGGGTTGTAAATTCAAGAAAATAAGGCGACTATAAGCCTTATTCTCCTTTGTTTTTGTCGTGTGGCATGCCGTAACGTACGTGTGTGACAGCCAATAATAGGAGGGAATTCCTGGCATCAGTCAACATATATGTGGAAACAATATCTCCACTATGGAGGACCAGAACACGTCACGAAAAAATGATGTTCTTTCAAGGACCGCCATATAAAGGACCGGTGTTCACTAAAACGGTCATAACTTCGTCATTCGGAGTCTGTTTCGGACCCACAAGTACTCAAAATGCTCGTGACGAGCGTGGAAATTTAGAAAATACTTCTGGCTTGCGCAGGAGGCCCGAAGGACCCTCAAATTCGGCCCCTAGGTAGGACTTTTTGCCCCTGAAAGTCAAAGAACATCATTTGCTGCTTCTTTTCAGACAAGTTTCTGAACCCATTGGCACTCCTTTGGAAGTAAATCCGAGAGATTATGGTGACTATAAACATTAGTCCGCCTGCTAAGGACAAACGTTGCATTCTGCACATGCTCTATGATCCAGGGAATCCCATTTGGTTGCAAATTCAAGAAAATAAGGCGACTATAAGCCTTATTCTCCTTGTTTTTGTCGTGTGGCATGCCGTAACGTACGTGTTTGGCAGCCAATAATATGAGCAGCATTCCTGGCATCGGTCAACATATATGTGGAAAAAATATCTCCACACGGAGGACAAAATTTTTTGGGGCGGTGCGCCAGAACGCGTCACGAGAAAATGACTCTTTTTCTAGGACTGTCATATAAAGGACACGATGTTCAAAAAAACCCGTCATAACTTGGTCATTCGGAGTCCGTTTCGGACCCACAAGTACTCAAAATTCTCGAGACGAGCGTGGGAAACTAGAAAATACTTCCAGCTTACGCAGGAGGCCCAGAGGACCCTCAAATTCAGCCCCTAAGCTGGACTTTTTCCCCCTAAAAGTCAAAGAACATCATTTGCCGCTGCTTTTCAGACAAGTTTCTGAACCTATCGTCACTCCTTTGGAAGGAAATCCAAGAGATTATGGTGAGTATCAACATTAGTCCACCTGGTAAGGAAAAAAGTTGCATTCTACAGATGCTCTATGATCCGGGGAATCCCATTTGGTTGTAAATTCAGGAAAATAAGGCGACTATAAGCCTTATTCTCCTTGTTTTTGTCGTGTGGCATGCCGTAACTTATGTGTGTGACAGCCAATAATAGGAGGGCATTCCTGTTATCGGTCAACGTATATGTGGAAAGAATATCTCCACCATGGAGGACACAAAATTTTGGGGCGGCGCGCCAGAATGCGTCACGAGAAAATGAAATTCTGTCAAGGACTGGCATATAAAGGACCCATGTTCACTAAAACGGTCATAACTTGGTCATTCGGAGTCCGTTTCGGACCCACAAGTACTCAAAGTGATCGCCACGAGCGTGGGAATCTAGAAAATACTTCCGGCTTGTGCAGGAGGCCCAGAGGACCCTCAAATTCGGCCCCTAAGCTGGACTTTATGCCCCTAAAAGTCAAAGAACATCATTTGCCACTTCTTTTCAGACCAGTTTTTGAACCCATTGACACTCCTTTAGAAGGAAATCAGGGAGATTATGGTGTGTATCAACATTAGTCCGCCTGGGAAGGACAAACATTGCATTCTGCACATGCTCTATGATCCGGAGAATCCCATTTGGTTGTAAATTCAAGAAATTAAGGCGACTATAAGCCTTATTCTCCTTGTTTTTGCCGTGTGGCATGCCGTAACATACATGTGTGACAGCCAACAATAGGAGGGCATTCCTGGCATCAGTCAACATATATGTGGAAACAATATCTCCACTATGGAGGACACACAATTTTGGAGCGGCGCGCAAGAACACGTCACGAGAAAATGAAGTTCTTTCAAGGACTGCCACATCAAGGATCGGTGTTCACTAAAACGGTCAAAACTTCGTCATCCGGAGTCCGTTTCGGACCCACAAGTACTCAAAATGCTGCGACGAGCGTGGGAATCTAGAAAATACTTCCGGTTTGGGTAGAAGGCCCGAAGGACCCTCAAATTCGGCCCGTAGGCAGGACTTTTTGCCATTTAAATTCAAAGAACATCATTTGCCTCTGCTTTTCAGACAAGTTTCTGAACCCATTCACACTCCTTTGTACGGAAATCCGAAAGATTATGGTGAGTATAAACATTAGTCCACCTGGTAAGGACAAACATTGCATTCTGCACATGCTCTATGATCTGGGGAATCCCATCTGGTTGTAAATTCACGAAAAGAAGGCGACAATAAGCCTTATTCTCCTTGTTTTTGCCGTGAGGCATGCCGTAACGTACGTGTGTGATAGCCAATAATAGGAGGGCATCCCTGGCATCGGTCAACATATATGTGGAAACAATATCTCCACAATGAAGGACACAAAATTTTGGGGCGGCGTGCCAGAACGCGTCACGAGAAAATGAAATTCTTTCAAGGACTGCCATATAAAGGACCCGTGTTCACTAAAATGGTGATAACTTGGTCACTCGGAGTCCGTTTCGGACCCACAAGTACTAAAAATACTCGCGACGAGCATGGGAATCTGGAAAATACTTCCGGCTTGCGCAGGAGGCCCGAAGGACCCTCAAATACGACCCCTAAGCTGGACTTTTGGCGCCTGGAAGTCAAAGAACATCATTTGCCATTGTTTTCAGACCAGTTTCTGAACCCATTGGCACTCCTTTGGAAGGAAATCCGAGAGATTATGGTGAGTATCAACATTAGTCCGCCTAGTAAGGACAAACATTGCATTCTGGACAAGCTCTATGATCCGGGGAATCCCATTTGGTTGTAAATTCTAGAAAATAACGCGACTATAAGCCTTCTTCTCCTTGTTTTTGCCGTGTGGCATGTCGTAACATACGTGTGTGACAGCCAATAATAGGATGACATTCCACTATGGAGGACACAAAATTTTGGGGCGGCGTGCCAGAACGCGTGACGAGAAAATTAAGTTCTTTCAAGGACTGCCATATAAAGGAACGTTGTTCACTAAAACGGTCATAACTTTGTCATTTGGAGTCCGTTTCGGACCCACAAGGACTCAAAATGCTCGCGACGAGCGTGGGAATCTAGAAAATACTTCCGGCTTGCGCAAGAGGCCCGAAGGACCCTCAAATTCGGCCTGTAGGAAGGACTTTTTGCCACTGAAAGTCAAAGAACATCATTTGCCGCTGCTTTTCAGACAAGTTTCTGAACCCATTCACACTCCTTTGGAAGGAAATTCGAGAGATTATGGTGAGTATAAACATTAGTCCGCCTGGTAAGGACAAATGTTGCATTCTGCACAAGCTCTATGATCCAGGGAATCCCATTTGGTTTTTAAATTCAAGAAAATAAGGCGACTATAAGCCTTATTCTCCTTCTTTTTGCCGTGTGGCATGCCGTAACGTACGTGTGTGACAAGCAATAATAGGAGGGCATTCCTGGCATCGGTGAAAATATATGTGGAAACAATATGTCCACTATGGAGGACACAAAATTTTGGGGCGGCGCGCCAGAACACGTCACGAGAAAATGAAGTTCTTTCAAGGACAGCCATATAAAGGACCGATGTTCACTAAAACGGTCGTAACTTCGTCATTCGGAGTCCGTTTCAAACCCACAAGTACTCAAAATGCTCGCGTCGAGCGTGGGAATCTAGAAAATACTTCCGTCTTGCGCAAGAGGCCCGAAGAACCCTCAAATTCGGCTTGTAAGCAGGACTTTTTGCCACTGAAAGTCAAAGAACATCATTTGCCGCTGCTTTTCAGAAAAGTTTCTGAACCCATTCGCACTCCTTTGGAAGGAAATCCGAGAGATTATGGTGAGTATAAACATTAGTCCGCCTGGTAAGGACGAACGTTGCATTCTGCATGTGACGCCCGGATAGTTAGACTACAGTAATTACCTGCTAATGATGCCACGTCACCTCGGTTACTGTTGTTAATCCCGCGTTAGTTCGAATCCGGTCCAAATTCAAATTTAAATGTAAGTCAAAAATAAAAGTTTTCAAACATAAAATCTAAAATGTTCAAAGTGTGGCAAATAATCCCTTGATATTTGTCATGTCGGAACCAACCTCTTTTGATTTCCCCAAATGCCCCTGGGAATTAATTTTTGGTCCAACAACAATTAAATCGGCCTTTTCTATTTCTAAAAATGGTTAGACAACTCCTTTTGACCCCATACTTTTTTGTTCCATATTAATATATTGTGTTGGAATTATGTGCCAAGTTTTGTTCAAAACAAAACTCATTTGTTACTAAAAGAAAATGCAAAACTGAGGCTAAAGATGATAAACAAAAAAGATAAAGGCAAAACATCAAAACTGTTAAAAACAGAAAACAGAACCCCCTCCCCCAGTGGGCTTCGTGGCCCAACTGGCCAATCAGCCGGTCTGGCCGGCCCACTCCCCGCACGCCCGCCTGGCCTATAGGCCACGCCCTGCTAACCCTAACCCACCCCCACTATCCCCACTTTCCCCACCTCTCGATCCACTCCGCTCCCTCTCCCTCGCCCGATTCTGGATTGAGCCCCGACCGCGCCGTCGCCAGACCCCGCCGCCCTGCCTTGTCCCCGCAGCCCCTTCCTCGACTCCTCGCTCGACCCGATCTGGACGGCGCTCCGCTCCCGGCGCCGCCACGCGCCGCTGCCCGAGGACCTCGTCGCCCGGCGCCGCTCCACCGTCGCTGCCTCGCCTCCACCTCGACGGCTCCAACGAGCCTCGCCGCCCCGCTTCTCTTCAACGCTGGTGAGGCCAGCGGCCTCCTGCTCCCCTGCACTCCGTCGTCGATCCGACCACCGCGCTGGCGCACACCCTTGACCACCGCACCGTACGTGCGCCGACCGCGCTCACCGCGGCCTCGCCCCGCCCGGCGTGCTGTCGCGCACGCCCGCAGCCGCGCCAAGCCGCACCCGCCGTGCTGCTCCTCCCCGGAGCGCTCGCACCTACCGTGGCCCGCACCGCCGCAGCCTCCCCTGCTGCCTCCATCGCCTGCCGGCGCCGTTGCCCCCGCCTCGCGCTCCACCCCGCGGCCGATGCCCTGTCGCTGCACCGCCGAGCCTGCTCTGCCACGCTGGCCGCTCGTCACGTCTGACCACACCCTCTGCCCTGCTTCGCATACCCCACTGCCGGCCTCGACCATGGCCTTGCCGGGGCCAGGTCCGGCCACCACGCCCCTGCCCCTCCCGTGTGCACAGGAGGGAGGTGGCCTGAGCCACTTATAGGTGGGGCCCAGCCCCCTGTTAAACGAAAAGAAAAATGAAAAAGAAAATGAAAATTAATTATATATATATACTAATTAAATAATTAACCTAATTAAGTTTGCTTAATTAACTTAATAGTAATTAAACTATTTAGTTAAACTCTAATGGAAGCTAACTCAATGACAGCAAGGACCCACCACCACTGTTCACTTTGACCAGTCAATGATGACTGGGCAGTTGACCCAGTCAACTGGCCCGCCCTGCCATACACTGGCTGGGTACACTTCTGGGTACCCATAGCCTTTTTCTTATTTATTTCCGAGATATAAATAATTCGAGAAAATGATTAAAACTTTGGAAATTAATATAAAATTATCTGTAACTCGGATGAAAATACTTTGTACATGAAAGTTGCTCAGAACGACGAGACGAATCCGGATACGTAGCACATTCGTCCGCCACACATCCCTAGCATAGCAAACACACAACTTTCCCCCTCCAGTTCATCTGTCCGAAAACGCGAAACACCGGGAATACTTTCCCGGATGATTCCCCCCTTCGCCGGTACCACCTCCTACCGCGTTAGGGCACACCTAGCGCCGCACATTGACATGTCTTCCATCGTCATTCTTATGTTTGCATTATATTTATTGTTTCTTCCCCCTCTTCTATCGTTAGACACCGAGACCAATGCCGCTGCTACCCAGTATGACTACGGTGTTGATGACCCCTCCTTCTTGCCAAAGCAACCAGGGTATATACTATATACTTTATATACATGACTCATGTGGTGACTAAAGTCGGGTCAGCTCGTTGAGTACCCGCAAGTGATTCTGATGAGGGGGCTGAAAGGACAGGTGGCTCCATCCCGGTAGAGGTGGGCCTGGGTTCCTGATGGCCCCCGACTATTACTTTGTGGCGGAGCAACAGGGCAGGTTGAGACCACCTAGGAGAGAGGTGGGCCTGGCCCTAGTCGGCGTCCGCGGATACTTAAAAATAACATGCTTAACGAGTTCTTGGTATTTGATCTGAGTCTGGCCATTTGTCCTATACGCACTAACCAACTACGCGGGAACAGTTATGGGCACTCGACATCGTGGTATCAGCCGAAGCCTTCGTGACGTCAGTGACTGAGCGGCGGGCACCGGATTGGACTAGAACGCCTGCTAGGCTAGGTCTGCTTCCGGCCGCCCTCGCAACATAGAGGTGTGCAATGGGCGATGGGCCCAGACCCCTGCGCCATAGGATTTAGACCGGCGTGCTGACCTCTCTGTTGTGCCTAGGTGGGGCTGCGACGTGTTGATCTTCCGAGCCGGGCATGACCCAGGAAAGTGTGTCCGACCAAATGGGATCGAGCGTGTTGGGTTATGTGGTGCAGCCCTGCAGGGAAGTTTATCTATTCGAATAGCCGTGTCCCTCGGTAAAAGGACGACCCGGAGTTGTACCTTGACCTTATGACAACTAGAACATGATACTTACTAAAACACACCCTTCCAAGTGCCAGATATAACCCGGTGATCGCTCTCACACAGGGCGACGAGGGGAGGATCGCCGGGTAGGATTATGCTATGCGATGCTACTTGGTGAACTTACCATCTACTCTCTTCTACATGCTGCAAGATGGAGGCTACCAGAAGCATAGTCTTCGACAGGACTAGCTATCCCCCTCTTATTCTCGCATTCTGCAGTACAGTCCACCGATATCGGCCCCTTTACACAGATACCCATGCATATGTAGTGTAGATCCTTGCTTGCGAGTACTTTGGATGAGTACTCACGGTTGCTTTTCTCCCTCTTTCCCCCCTTTCCATTTCTTCCTGGTTTTCGCAACCAGATGCTGGAGCCCAGGAGCTTGACGCCACCGTCGACGACGACTACTACTGCACCGCGGGTGCCTACTACTACGTGCAGGCCGCTGACGATGGCCAGGAGTAGTTTAGGAGGATCCCAGGCAGGAGGCATGCGCCTCTTTCGATCTGTATCCCAGTTTGTGCTAGCCTTCTTAAGGCAAACTTGTTTAACTTATGTCTGTACTCAGATATTGTTGCTTCCGCTGACTCGTCTATGATCGAGCACTTGTATTCGAGCCCTCGAGGCCCCTGGCTTGTATTATGATGCTTGTATGACTTATTTTATTTTTAGAGTTGTGTTGTGATATCTTCCCGTGAGTCCCTGATCTTGATCGTACACGTTTGCATGTATGATTAGTGTACGATTGAATCGGGGGCGTCACAAGTTGGTATCAGAGCCGACTGCCTGTAGGAATCCCCCTTTCCACACTCCTTGGCCGAAGTCGAGTCTAGACAATACAAAACTTTTACTAACATGGTTGTGTGCCTTATGGGCCCACGTCGCCATTGGGTGGTACTAGGATCTTTTACTCCTCGACGTATACTCTGGGACTCTGATCTCTCTTCTATATGGGTTAAAATGGTTTTACTAACTCTAACATTAGGATCTCATGATCACATCCACCCGGAGAGCCCCTTACTACAGATGATCGCCTGCTGCACCAGAAGATTTCTAAGATACTCTATGATGTTCTCTCGAGACTTTGTGCCATCGCTTTTGCAATTCCCTTTCGTCAATAAACCCCTATGGATAACCACGTACACTTGTCATTCATACAATCATTCCCCGTTGATCTTGTTATTACAAGATACCCCAGAATTTTCACTATTGTTCCGAGAATAATTTTTGCCTACCGCCTTGCTGTTCTTGCCACATGAATACCCCCTACGGATAATTCCCCGCACTTATCGAGTATCCGTTCTTCCCCCGTTGCTCATATGATTCACAAGATACATGGAAATACTATCCGATCTTTTGAGAATCCTCAGTAGCCTATGGCTCTTAAAATTCTTGTCTGCCTGCATTATGTTTAATTCCAAATGCCTAGCAATATTCATTGACGTCCTTTGCCTATATCATCTTGGGTCCCTTGATTCAATATGTTGCGAATGTTTGCAATCTATAATCAGATCCTAGAATTCATCCTTTCGGCTCAGACGCCATTTTGAGCATGAGCTGGTTCTCGATCAATCAACTGCCATCGATTGTACCCCTATGTCTATTCAAATTATCCATCCTTTGTCAGAGTGTTTGCTTCTGATCCCTTGATTGGGAAATCTTAATTGCCCTTTGCATTTGAGCTTTGAATTAGTCACTTGTTTCTATAACCTTATCTCCTTGCATTCTTTCTTCCTCTGGTTGTGTGCTGATACTCACATCAGCTCCGCTATGGACCGTCGGATCCTTTGTTGGAATATCATCCGACAGTGTCTTTCGTATACAAAAACCTCGAGAAGTTCTTTCCCTGATACATAATGCCTTTGGTAAATCCTATTCCTTGATTTGGCCAACCATGCTCTGCTTTCGAACTGGTGATATTTACTATTGAAGCTTGTGGTATATGTTTCCACGATGCCCCGATGGGTTGAACCTATGCCTTTCATAATATGTGTGAACTCGAAAGTTTTCATGAGTCATACTCTTCTGGTATTTTGCCAGATAAAATTTTCAACACTGCAACTTCATCAAACGCGAGAAGTGAATGAAAGGTTATGCATTGAAGAAGTGGGAGTCGACCTTGAACTTTGCGTTCATGCCAATGGACACGATGTAGATCTTATCATGGAAGCTTCTCGCAAAGTAGTTACCCCCTTGTTATAAGTGCTTGTATCTGTGGTTTGATCATTTACAAATGTGGTTCTGACCATATTGTTCCCCTTTGAATCAATTTCTCAGACAAGTTAAAACCACTTGTCTTCTGCAGAGCAATAACCTAGTCCAACCTCTACTTTGATCTGTCGTCGAGTATTACCGCCCTGGTGTCTCAAGATTATCATGGAACTGCATAACTTCTTATGAGTTCTTCATCAAGTACTACATTCTCACGGATTCCAATTTTTCACGGGCTCTGAGTTATTAAACACTCAAAGACACCGATAACTCAACCGAGTCCGCACTATGGTTCAACAACTTTTAGTAATCTTCTTTACTTACGAGTTTGTACCCGATCACGTCATTCCTAGCCTGTTCGGCTACATCATCACCGTGCTAATTTTAATTGTGCTACTTGGTCCTTCCCGGAGCACAAATTTCGACGGTGAGCTAATCTTACGTCAATCTCCCTCGTCATATCATTTCTCCTTGAATAGCAAACGTGATTTCGAGTTTGTGTCGTACCCATGGTTCTAGTAACCTTCTGTTTCACCATTCCCTTGGTGTGATGTCATCGTCGGTCAATTACATCTTCATGAAATCTCTCGAGAATTGTGTCGTGATCATCATCAGCATTCTGAGCTCTTCCAGGGTATCAAGAATTCATGATGAGAAATACCATCCTTTCCCTCGATGATTTGTATTAATCATCGACCACTTTATTGCCTTCCGTTCAACACAAACATGTTCGTGTTCTGTGTTATACCTTGAGTTCCTTGCTACCCATCCTTTGTTCTTCTTTACCTTGAAGTATTACCATCTTTTATGTCAAGAATGTCGTGAGAATTTCACCACCTCTTAAGAATTCTTGATTCAAGTGATACTTCTCGCAATCTCCGTTCAATTCTTGGTCCCTGTATTGTTGCTAACTAGAATACCAACAAATGAAATGTGCGGTGTAATTCCAAACTTCTAGCAACCCTATTGCTTGAAGTTAATGGTCGAGGGTTCATTCTTAGACCATCGGTTATTGTAACACCATTCTGATATCGTTCCTAACTAAGCCCATTTCTCGGGTGCACCTCTCAACCAATGTTTAATTGTGTATGTTTTCCCTGAACATACATCATTGTATCAATTGATCTGACAAATGTTATCTCCTTGTTCACATGATTGTGGTAATCCATCCTTTTGGAAATCTCGGTGAATTGTCGTTTAGTCCATCAGCCACCTCCTCATCCTCTCATTGGTTCGATGATGAACTCTTGTTTCAGAACTTGCTTCCATAGTTCAATTCCCGAGAATCTTACAATGTCGTCGCGACAATTTGGGTTGCACCTTTCCTCTCAGGCATCCTGAGTCTGAGTTATCCTGACACCAATCAGATCTAAATCTCGGTCAGATATGATGGTTGGAACATATTTCCAAGAGTTACAACATCTTTACATGACCGGGTATGGTGATGTCATGCCTAGCAGACTTGGCCGGAGCACCTAGTGTTATAGTTTCCTTTTCTGCAAGGTTATCCATTCATCCATGAGGAAATTGTAAGACTTATTCTACAAGTTGTTCCTGATGGATCCTTCCTGCATCCAAAGTCCGACCTTTGCTTGAAGACCATGTCAATGCTATCTTGAAGCTTGTTTGTGGTACTCCGATTTTCAACAAGAACATTTGAAGCCCAATGCTAAATGTTTCTTGCTCAATTATCCAAACACCGTTGTATGGATAATGGCATGGAATTTCTCTTCCTTTTCCTAAAGGGTTTTCTACGTTATATCCCTTCATGGATATCATGCTTTGCTTGCCCTTGGGAAGGATATACCCCTGAAATATGTGCTTAAACACATTTTCATTTCCATTGTTTTGTTAATCTGATAAACACCTTTTCCTTTCCAATGTTTTGTCTAACCTTTCTGGTGATCATTATGATCTAAGCAGTATTAATTCCCTGCTTATGTTAACACCTCGTTGTACAACTCTGTCAGTAAGACCCTGTTACTTTTGTTGATGACATTCCGATAACCACCGATGGACGAGAACTTTACCTACTGGTCCGCCTCGTTTCAACGAGCAGGAAAATGGTTCTCTTCGTCCCTCGCCCTTGGTACCAACGATGCTGCCAACATAACTGACCGGTTATTCTCTGACGTGCCTTGCTTACATGATCGTGCAAGACCTCACCCCTCTTCCTACTTTTTACCCACATGGTGGGCCCATAACCCATAGTTCCACATGATCAAAACCTGACTCTTCTGTACACCCCTATTCGCAAGGTTGTTCCTCGCGCGTGGCCTCGTATGTAATTCATGGACCACCTTCCTAGTGATCTATTCTGGTATCAGACACAATACTTATTCTCGTTGCTGTGTACCCCTTTCACACTCTGTTTCAGGCAACGAACGATTGCCTATCCACTTGAAAATTCTTGTTGCACCTTCTTACCTTGCTCTCGAATTGTTTTATTTGTTCAACTCGAGAGAAACTCATGTGTACATTCATGGGATAACCCTCCCACATGATTACCCCTATAGCATTCTAACATTGTCATGTTGCCCCTTACTTATTATTAAGTACAATGGAGTTCCCGAAGGAAAGGACGAATTCCCCATGATGACCTTAAGCAGAGAAATGAAGACGTCAATGTAATGGATCGACCTCTTCGAGAACAGCAACCAAAGACGAGAAGATCCGTTAGAATTTCGTAACCAGAACTTTCCCCCTTACTCCCCTCTTAAATCTCGGGACGAGATTTCTTGTAGCGGAGGAGAATTGTGACGCCTGGATAGTTAGACAACAGTAATTCCCTGCTAATGATGCCACGTCACCTCGGTTACTGTTGTTAATCCTGCGTTAGTTCGAATTCGGTCCAAGTTCAAATTTAAATGTAAGTCCAAAATAAAAGTTTTCAAACATAAAATCTAAAATGTTCAAAGTGTGGCAAATAATCCCTTGATATTTGTCATGTCGGAACCAACCTCTTTTGATTTCCCCAAATGCCCCTGGGAATTAATTTTTGGTCCAACAACAATTAAATCGGCCTTTTCTATTTCTAAAAATGGTTAGGCAACTCCTTTTGACCCCATACTTTTTAGTTCCATATTAATATATTGTGTTGGAATTATGTGCCAAGTTTTGTTCAAAACAAAACTCATTTGTTACTAAAAGAAAATGCAAAACTGAGGCTAAAGATGATAAACAGAAAAGATAAAGGCAAAACATCAAAACGGTTAAAAACAAAAAACAGAACCCCCTCCCCCAGTGGGCTTCGTGGCCCAACCGGCCATTCAGCCGGTCAGGCCGGCCCACTCCCCGCACGTCCGCCTGGCCTATAGGCCACGCCCCGCTAACCCTAACCCACCCCCACTTCCCCCACCTCTCGATCCACTCCGCTCCCTCTCCCTCGCCCGATTCTGGATCGAGCCCCGACCGCGCCGTCGCCAGACCCCGCCGCCCTGCCTCGTCCCCGCAGCCCCTTCCTCGACTCCTCGCTCGACCCGATCTGGACGGCGCTCCGCTCCCGGCGCCGCCACGCGCCGCTGCCCGAGGACCTCGTCGCCCGGCGCCGCTCCACTGTCGCTCCCTCGCCTCCACCTCGACGGCTCCAACGAGCCTCGCCGCCCCGCTTCTCTTCAACGTTGGTGAGGCCACCGGCCTCCTGCTCCCCCTGCACTCCGTCGTCGATCCGACCACCGCGCCGGCACACACCCTTGACCACCGCACCGTACGTGCGCCGACCGCGCTCACTGCGGTCTCGCCCCGCCCGGCGTGCCGTCGCGCGCCCGCAGCCGCGCCAAGCCGCACCCGCCGTGCTGCTCCTCCCCGGAGCGCTCGCACCTATCGTGGCCCGCACTGCCGCAGCCTCCCCTGCTACCTCCATTGCCTGCCCGCGCCGTTGCCGCCCGCCTCGCGCTCCACCCCATGGCCGACGCCCTGCCGCTGCACCGCCAAGCCTGCTCTACCACGCTGGCCGCTCGTCGCGTCTGACCACACCCTCTGCCCTGCTCCGCATACCCCACTGCCGGTCTCGACCATGGCCTTGCCGGGGCCAGGTCCGGCCACCACGCCCTTGCCCCTCCCCTCTGCACAGGAGGGAGGTGGCCTGAGCCACTTACAGGTGGGGCCCAGCCCCCTATTAAACAAAAAGAAAAATGAAAAAGGAAATGAAAATTAAAAATATATACTAATTAAATAATTAACCTAATTAAGTTTGCTTAATTAACTTAATATTAATTAAACTGTTTTGTTAAACTCTAATGGAAGCTAACTCAATGACAGCAAGGACCCACCACCACTGTTCACTTTCACCAGTCAATGATGACTGGGCAGTTGACCCAGTCAACTGGCCCGCCCTGCCATACACTGGCTGGGTACACTTCTGGGTACCCATAGCCTTTTTCCTATTTATTTTTGAGATATAAATAATTCCACAAAATGATTAAAACTTTGAAATTAATATAAAATTATTTGTAACTCGGATGAAAATACTTTGTACATGAAAGTTGCTCAGAACGACGAGACGAATCCGGATACGTAGCACATTCGTCTGCCACACATCCCTAGCATAGCAAACACGCAACTTTCCCCCTCCGGTTCATCTGTCCGAAAACGCGAAACACCGGGAATACTTTCCCGGATGTTTCCCCCCTTCGCCGGTACCACCTCCTACCGCGTTAGGGCACACCTAGCACCGCGCATTGACATGTCTTCCATCGTCATGCTTATGTTTGCATTATATTTATTGTTTCTTCCCCCTCTTCTCTCGTTAGACACCGAGACCGACGCCGCTGCTACCCAGTACGACTACGTTGTTGACGACCCCTCCTTCTTGCCAAAGCAACCAGGCAAGCCCCCCCTTGATCACCAGATACCGCCTATTCTTCTCTATGCTGCTTGCATTAGAAGAGTGTAGCATGTTACTGCTTTCGGTTAATCCCATTCTGCTACATAGCCTATCATTGTTGCTACAGTTGTTACCCTTGCCTGCTATCCTACTGCTTAGTATAGGATGCTAGTGTTCCATCAGTGGCCCTGCACTCTTGTCCGTCTGCCATGCTATACTACTGGGCCGTGATCACTTCGGGAGGTGATCACGGGTATATACTATATACTTTATATACATGACTCATGTGGTGACTAAAGTCGGGTCAGCTCGATGAGTACCCGCAAGTGATTCTGATGAGGGGGCTGAAAGGACAGGTGGCTCCATCCCGGTAGAGGCGGGCCTGGGTTTCTGACGGCCCCCGACTGTTACTTTGTGGCGGAGCGACAGGGTAGGTTGAGACCACCTAGGAGAGAGGTGGGCCTGGCCCTAGTCGGCGTCCGCGGATACTTAAAAATAACATGCTTAACGAGTTCTTGGTATTTGATCTGAGGTACAGAAGTACTCAAAATGCTCGCGACGAGCGTGGGAATCTAGAAAATACTTCTAGCTTGCGTAGGAGGCCCGGAGGACCCACAAATTCTGCCCTAGGCAGGACTTTTTGCCCCTGAAAGTCAAAGAAGATCATTTGCCGCTGCTTTTCAGACAAGTTTCTGAAACCATTGGCACTCCTTTGGAAGGAAATCCGAGGAATTATGCTGAGTATAAACATTAGTCCGCCTGGTAAGTACAAACGTTGCATTCTGCACATGCTCTATGATCCGAGGAATACCATTTGGTTGTAAATTCACAAAAATAAAGCGACTATAAGCCTTATTCTCCTTGTTTCTGCCGTGTGGCATGCCGTAACGTACATGTGTGACAACCAATAATAAGAGGGCATTCCTGGCATCGGTCAACATATATGTGGAAACAATATCTCCACTATGGAGGACACAAAATTTTGGGGCGGCATGCTAGAACGCATCATGAGAAAATGAAATTCTTTCAAGGACTGCCATATAAAGGACCTTTGTCCAATAAAACGGTCATAACTTTGTCATTCAGAGTCTATTTTGGACCCACAAGTACTCAAAATTCTCGCGACAAGCGTGGGAATCTAGAAAATACTTCCGGCTTGCGCAGGAGGCCCATACACTACTGCAGGATGCTGCTAATGCGACACTACGATAAGAGACCCTTCGACAAAACTGTGTGCGATGCCATAATCGCAAACGGTGGTGTAAAATAACCGTCAAAAAAGGTGCAAAACGTTTGCGATGGAAGATGCATCAAACACGGTTCAGATTTTAGTTGCGTGTGCGATGCAGGGCATACGGTTCAATTCAATCAACCGTTTGCGATGAGGAGGAACAAAAGAAACGGGCAGACAGATGAAGGTGTGTGCAATGTATAGCATACGGTTCACTCAGATGAACTGTTTGTGATTAGGCAACACAAAAGAAATGGTCAGCAAGATCAAAGATGTGTGCGATATACGGCATGCGGTTCACTCGGATGAACTGTTTGCGTTGAGACATGAGAACAGAAACGGTTGAAATGAACAAGATGTATGTGATACGAGGCAAACAGGTCTGTAATCAGAAACATGTGCGAAGACCGATAAGAACACAGACGATTACTGCTAACAAGCCGTGTGTGTTGTGAGCAAACGATTGCTGGTATACAATTGTGAGTGATTGATGAAAACATCACCGACGGGTTCCATTGTTTAGTCCGTGTGCGATGTGATTTTCTTTGTCCGCACACCATCTACACTCTGTTTACAGAGCATCAACATATATACTTAAAAAGACAGCATTGCATAACCAAATTAAGCATACAATTACACAAGTGACTACACACATAACATTTGCACACCAAAGTAAGCAATTACATGCATACTAAAGTAGGAGAAACGAGGATCTAATCATCTATTTATTGTTGCGACGATGCTTGCCATTGCTCTCCTTCCGGCTGGATCCCTAGCCGTTTTTGGGAAGGAGGCCCTTCCTCATGTCAACGATCCGCATGTACATGTCGTAGCTCGTGTACGCCTCCTTGGCCGCGTACACGACGTGAGCTTTCTCGAGTTTCTCCATCCAGGCCGAGTGCCAGGCACGCTTGTCCTTGTTGCACGAATCCTTCATGTCTTTGTAGTAGGGGTCGATGATGGCCTCGGCGAGGTGAGCCAGTGAGTCCTTCTCATGCTCCTTGCTGCCCCAGATCTTGTATTGGCCCTGGATGTCGACAAGATTCTGGCAGGCGATGCCTGAACTCTCGAGCGCCTTTACATCGTTGGTGATGTCCACCGTAGCGAACATGTAGTGGGGGCTGTTGACAAACCTAGCGAAACACTCGCAAGGCCTTGTGGCCAGGCAGTAGTGGTAGACGAGGAAGTGGTGGCGCACGCACATCTGGGCGACGGCGACCTTGGGACGAGACGTGGCACGAGCGCGGGTGTACTCGAGGTCGAACCCGACCACCTTGTACTTCTCCTCGGCAAGCAACAGCTCCATGATGTGGATGGGGTGCTCCACCCAGACCGGATTGTTGGTGTACACCACCGAGAGGTCCATGAATCTTCTGTGGGTGTCCACCACGACACGCATGGTGAACTGCCGCTCATCGTCGGCAGCCGCTCGGAGCGCCATTGGAGCCGCGCAGGATACCCTCTAAGAATTTCTCGTGGTGGGTGTGCTTCTTGCAATGGTGGGGCGCGATCGAAAGGTTGAAGAGACACAAGGGTAGGTTAAATGGCCGTTGTAATAAATGGGGGCCGGCCGGCCTGTAATGGTCACGTCTTGTCACGACGTTCATAGCGGAGGATTCCAGAATCCAGTGCACGCTTGACAACACCGCACCCCAGGCGTGGGCTCGAAGAGGCGCCAAATGTATCATCGGTGAGCCTATTCCCGCGCTACCACGCTGTTTACCGCGCAAGCTTCCCGCCTAGCTAGTTTGGCCACGCGTCGGCTAGAAGAGGGACAAATCATGGGCGTTTATTGGCAACAAGCTTTGTAAAAAGAAGTGTGTGGAATGACTTCGGTCATAAGTTTACCCTTGGGTGATGAGGTCGAAGTTACACAGAAGGGTGATGATGGACACTCGAGTGCGATAATTAATTCTGCGCTCTACAGTGCACACGGTGGAAGAAACTAACTATGTGCAATAATGTCGAAGATCGCAGTCGAGTTAGCTATACAGATCGTGTGTTGTGAGATCGACAAGGTAAAATGATTCGAGAATGGTTAATAAAATCTAAGACCATTGCATATCAAGGTCAAAATAGAGCTAGCAATATACGAGTCTCATACGATGCCATTTCAACGATTGTACCACAAAAGCTCGAAATGTTACACGGTTCAAATTCCAGAGTTATATGGCTCAAATTCGAAGATTACAAGGTTCAAACTGATACTAAAAATGAAATTCAGCTCATCAGCTGCAAACGCTTGCGCTGATGCGCTGAACATGGATATCAGAGAGGTTCAAACTAATATCACCGCTTCTAAGTCTGGCTTCGAAACCTCACAATTTTTGCAAAGGGGTCAGCAACTGAGAAGTCATGTATGGGGTTGACCCGATGACTTTCGATTACTCTGTCATCTGAAGTTCCAAAATGAAATTCAACATTTTTGGAGCCTACTCCATTCTGCCGCAGGTGGCGGCGCTGATCAACAGACCATTCATTTTCGCGAAATAAATGTAGGGCAAACCTCATTTCCTTTAGCACCCTTGCTCTGAGAACAAAGAACCTGGCGAATATAATCTCCGGTAAGGTCCCTCGGTAGGATTTCAAAGTAATTTCTCAGAGATGCAGATCTAGGCATTCGACGTGATTGTTATATTATATCACATTATCCACCACTGGGCCTAATCTTATCTGCAAAAGAAGAAAACGTGTTAGTGCCTACATGCAGTTTTGAACATTACTACAGGCCTAGCTATTTGGTTTGCAGGATTTGTAGAATGCACTAACATGCCATCTTCGATCTGACATGATTAACATGGGCATTTGATTACATTCTAGAAAAATGTAGCCTTCTTCACAAGAGGTTGGAGTGGATGAAAAGATTCCCTAAGAAAACTACTATAGATGAATCCAAAGGAGAAATGCTTATTGACTGTTACCATATGGATCAAGCAACCAATATGGGGGGGGGCATGTATGTACTGAGATCCTCCAAAAGAACCTTCAGAAATCAATGTACATTGTCATTGTAAACTTGGAAAAGGTGTCACAAATTGAACTCCCTTATGGTTAACATTTAACAGGAAAGGAACATCACCTCGATATATAGCTTCTCCAGGCACGGAAAGCATCTCAGGAAACTGACAACTTGCTCCAGGTCGGGCCCGATAGATTCTAGTGGCAAGACCTTCACTGTGCGCAGTTTCGGGGTCAAGCTTGTCGGAATCATTTTCTGAATGACAGACGAACAAACATCTTCAAAATTAGAAATAATGTTAATTTGTAGAAGGAGAGGTCGAAGGCGGTTGTTGTACCTGAACGGGTGTGGATCCAATAACAAGTTCGGAGTATTTGTTAGACGAGTAGCCCACCACTGTCAATTTCGGCGCAGAAATGACATTGATTCTTGTTGGACCTTCTTGATCAAGTACAAGTAATCTCTCAAGTGCAGGTGTGTCCTGGATGACCATACCGTGGTCCACCTTTTGTGATGTCTTCCTGCCGCACCAGCAACACACATAAATAGTCCGGAGAGTCATGGAGATGATGTGGAAGGTACTCAAACCATTGATCGCCTGAAGACGAAGGTACTCGAGTGCAGTACAGCCACTGAGGGCGCTCCATGTCACCCTTTGAGAGGCAGAGGGCGACAAGCTCGAGGTGCTTCAATCGTGGTAGAATAAGAGCAGGCGGGTCATTAAGGGGTGGGAAATGGCAGTTCCTGAACTTGGCGACGCGCAGCGTGGGCGCGAGGCGGAGTGCGGACGTTGCCAGTGACCGCATATGCCCATCATCAAAAGTGAGCTCCTCGAGCTGATCTAGGGAGGGGGATCGGAGCCAGTCGTAAAGCTTGGCTCGGTCCTTGCCGTTGGAATGGAACTTGCCCATTCTAAGGCCTTTGGTTGGGCCAAGGTGACTGCCGAGGATCTTGGAGAATGCATCCAAGCTTTTGGGTGTCGATGAGGTTGAGAGGGCTGGAGTTTCATAGGGGGCGCCACCGCCGGGAAAGGAGGGTTGTCCGGGCCCCATATTTGATTGGGAGGAGGGAGATGATGACTCTCAACATATCATCAGGGAGGCTGCTGATTAAGTCTAGGTCTACTGGAGTCGCTTGCGGTTCTAGCTCGCCCCGCCTCCGCTTGTTGGCAGCCCCGTTCTCCACCTCCGGAGTCTCCTTGTCAGCGGCGCTTTCTGATAGAAATGGGAGTACAGGGAATATTTAGTTAAAACAGGGCAATAGAAAAGTGTATTGGTAACTAGAAGTTATTAGGTAGGAATATAGTAAGATAAGGGAATAACAATTGGTTACTTAAATACTACACAATTCATTTGACATTGCTGGGTAATCCAGCATATGCAGATAGTTGAAAAGAAAACTTACTTCGAACAAAGTCTGGACGAATGATTTTGTCGGGGAAGTTAGCATATATCTCATGACCAGGCCCTTCTATGTGCAGTGCAATTTTAGTGCCAGCTTTCAGTACATAAAACTTTGCAATTTCATTCCAAAAGCTAGTGCCAAAATAGGAGTCACCATGTTCATTAAGTCTTGTAGTATGACATTCGTGGACCCTTGATGTATGTAAAGAGAAAAATTGTGCACTACATAATCTGTTGCATAGCGAGGGATGTCCTGCAGAAAATGGTAGGATTGTGAAAGAAAATATGGTAACATGCAAATATGGGCCCAAATTGAAAGAACTGTACAGCAGTTCAAATCGAAGGACAAAAGTCTATAATTAAACAGATAGGGTAAACATGATGTCATGGAAATATGAGAGTAATCGAAAGAACCATACATCATTAATTTGCCTAATAGAAAGAAGAGGGGAAAATCCCCTTTGACGTATATGGTGCATGTGGCACCTTTTATCCAAATGTAGCAATATTTAGAATATGTTCAGGAAAGTTGGCCATGCCAACCGATTTAGGGTGAGATTGAACATACTCTGCGCGTCCTCAAGTTATCTAGTACGATGAGATGGAATCTCTGGCGGCGGTCGCCAAGTCCTGAAGTGTCGGCGCACTGTACGTTCTATGAATGAAAGAAAACCCTCAAATCAGCTCGAATAAAAATGAATTCACGGTGATTTCCACCGGGTGATTAAAGGATGAACTGGGATAAGAGATGAGATAATATCTCGTTAAATTAGTTACCTTTTCGTCCATGAGAAAGAACCCTGAGTACGGCAGATTCCCCAACCGAGTGGAGCTGGGTCGACCACGAGCAGCGTCGAGAAAGTCAATGTCGATAGGCGGCGGCAAGCGGAAGTGGCGAAATGTGGTGGGCTTTGCCGGCAGCTTGGCGGCGGCAGCAGGCGTCGAGCGAAGTGTTTACCGCCGCGATAGTCGATGCCATGGCATAGACGTGGAGGAGCTTGTGCAGGTGTGAATGGGGAACGTACCGGAGGGGCCGAGGGGGTGGCGGGCGGGGTGAGGGTTTTTGTAACGTTGGGATGGTGAGGGTTTTCTTTTTTGAATTGGGTGGTGAGGGTTTTCTGTCCCACAAAGAATTTTGGGGGCGACGGTTTGCTAGAGCAAACTGTGTGTGATTGACGCAGCACGCAAAATGATAGTCAGTGCACACGGTTCCAATTTTGGGAACCGTGTGTGATTGACGTACTACCTCCGTCCTGGTTTATTGGTCCCCTGTTGTAATTTTTACCAAAATTTGGTGAAATATTTAACATACTCAGACATAGATAATAAGCGTACACGTACATAAGCATAGTTCAACCATAAGTACATAGTTCAACCATCATTAAGCATACTCAAGCGTACATAGTTCGATCCATCCCACATCTCATCTCACATGTGGCCGGCACGATCCTGAAGCTTCTCCAGGTACTCGGCGTACGCGCCATGCGCCACCCTGCGAGAATACTTCTGCTTGAAGGAGCTAACGGCCCGTCCTCTTGCATGCGCCAGGACATTTAGATACGCGTCATGAATCTTGTGGTTGCAAAGTGGGCATCCATAGCCGTCGTTCCAGGTCCTAATATGCCTGTTGTGCATTCCCGCATAAAGCTCCCTCAGGATTTGCCCCTTGTACCTCCTCTGGGCATCTTCATCCTCGCTGTCCACATCGTTAGACAACACCTATACATATAGTAAAACAAATTTGGCATCAAATCACTGATTACATGCCGTGAAGTAGGATCAGGAATTTATGGCTATTTATTTATACATATTCGGAGATTATGGTTCGATTTTTAAGCACAGTCGTCTATGTATAGACCAATCTTGAAGAAAATAATGGCACAAACATATGTAGGTCATTCAAAATCAATTGTCAAGTCCTGGCTAGGAATTATTAGCACGAACACTAACCCTAGTCGGATTACTAGCAGAAATCATTTGCACAGATGAAACAACTAATCACTTATCACATGTACCTTCAAACAATCAATACACTACACGGATCTAACGAAACTTACAAAAATTTCATGGATTGGGAGAACATAACCACATGATTTCTATTCCAAAAAGGGGGAGGCAGGAGTAACCATAGAAACCCTATGATCTATTAGACACATAAATGGGTATAGATGACTAACCAGCTGTCCGTCGTTGTCGGAGTCGTCGCCGGAGTGGTTGTCGGAGTCATCGCCGTAGTGGTCGTCGGAATCGGTGTGAAACTCCGCTTCCAGCTGTGGAAGCTCGACGCCGTCGACAACGTCAGGGTGCAGCGATAACTCGCCGACGGTGATGGCAACCTCTGTCTCCATCTCCACGCCGTGCTCCCGTGCTTTAGCAGCCCCGGCGTTGCCACTCCATTCGATGGGGTGCTTCGGCGGCATCCTCATACACTGACGGCTTTTAGGACTGAGAGCGGCGTCGAGGATGCAAGCGGAGAGAGAGGATTGTGTGTGCGTAGCGAGGATGGGGGTGCGGCCGCTCGGGCGCACCATTAATATGGAGTAGTGGGAGTTGTGGGAGAGAGGTGGGCGGCGGTCAAACCGATGGCTCGCCTCCTGGTGAGCCTGCGCACCGGACTGCTAGCATGCCTACCAAAGTTTCACACAGCTACTCGCACGCCTCCCGATGACACTGCACAGCGAGCACGCCTCCGTCAATTCACACACCTGCACGCACGCCTCCCCGTCTGCCTGCGCGGTGAACTGCTCGCATGCGTCCCGTCAATTCACGCCTGCTCGCACGTCACACGGATCGCGCGGCGGCACGTATATTGTTTTTCTATTTGGATGATTAATGTTGTCGCTTTATTGCTTAACCGAAGCATGGCACGTATCCATTGTTGGTCTAACGCTCACGGTTCGAATAAATAATCCATTTGGGATATTGGTTCCCAATTATTAATAATCCCCCGTCTGTAATTAGATAAAGATTACATCAAAACGGGTCTCAAATTTGAAAAAAGAAAAGTACAATGCCACTTTGTATTGGTGTCCATATGACAACATGATAAGTTTCATGAACTTCAAATAAGTTTTGGATGTACTAGAATTTAGAAATCAAGATTCTCAATGTTTGAAATTTGTTGCACGGGGAGTAAACATGCACCCGGTGAGACACATGTGTTTTTGCAATCCATTTAGGTGCACTGTCACGTGTGCATGTAGCTCAAATTTGATTTTTGCACATTATACCCATAGAAAATCAATCAACCAATGTACTAAAACGTCTTAATGATCTCTGTGATTTCTTTGAAATTAAAACGTCCTCCTTTGGTAACATGTATGTTCACCGCGGGATAATTAATTTAACATGCATCCTAGTTGCGGTGAATTCGCGGTGTGTGTGTGTGGGTGTGTGCGTCTGGGGTGGCGGGTAGCTCGCAGTACACTACGAGTTGTGAGCCACCGTGTGGGTTGGCCGTTTTGTTAGGCAGGCTGGTGCCACATTAGAGTCGTGAAATCGTTATTTAAAACATTACACAACCCTTTCATACATAAATGTTTTGGCCACATGCAGTCGATGGTTGTCCTACACGACACTCGATACTCGCGTGTGACGCTTTCTGTGGGCCCGCGAGGTCGTCGTCCATCACTTTGATGAACAGCTGGCAGTGAGGTTAATTTGACCAGCAAGGTAGAATCTTTTTTGTTTGTGTTATGGTGGTATATAGTACGCGTCGAAGAGGTGGGAGGGGACTAGCATATATACTATACGTATGCGTCCGTGAACAAGTACACCTCACTCAGTGTCGGGACTTTTGGGTTACCGAGGCACGTGCCACATCAAAATTGTGAAATTGGTTATTCAAACATCACACAACACCTTTTTGGGCCACATGCATATATATCCTAGCTAGGACACTCACGTGTGACGCTTCCATCTGTGGGCCCACGAGGCCATCATCGATGCATGCATGCATCACTTTGACCTACATCGGGAGAGGTTAATTAATTTCACCATCGATGAGGATTCTTTTGGGTTGTACATATATTACGGGAGGAGCATATAGTATGCGGTGAAGAGGGGGGAAGGGGACCATCATATGTAGTACGCTTGATATGAACCTCGCTCTGTGTGGGTGCATGGTTTACGGTTTTGAGGCATGTGGCACATCAAAGTTGTGCATTTTGGGTATTCAACATATATATGTTTGGCCCACATGCAAAGCGGTGGTGGTTGTCCTCTCACACCCACTTAAGCAGTTATCAGCGATATCGATGCTTTCCATCTATGGGCCCGCTTGGTCCATCACTTCTTTTTGCCTGACAACAAGAGAAGTTAATTTGACTTAGGAGGGGATTATTATTTTTCTCTGGGATGACATGCATGATACACTTTGAGCACACACACATGCACCGATCATGAACCGATCTCGCTCTATGTGGGGAGCTAGTGTACGATTTTTGACACACGCGCCAGATCATTGTTGTGTATTCAAACATGCATGCACGCATCACCTCCATACATATGCATGTACTGGTTGCCTTCGAATGATACACTCCCTCGCATGGTTATCGGCGACAAGCCTATATATTCGTGGGCCCGCGTTGACATCCATGATCACCTTGACCAACAACAAGATAGGTTACCATGGCGGATTCTTCATTTGGTTCGTGTTATCGTAGTATAGGTCATGGTGAGATTCAGACCTAATTAAGTTTGAGTGCATATACTATGCACGCATGCATGCATATATGAATCCCCGTCGTTGGCTTGAAGTGTGGTGTAACATACATATGCATCATCAACCTAACCCTCACTCAGTGTGGGGATTTCTAGTTCGAAATCAAGGTGTCACATCAAAGTTGTTCATTGTTACTCAAAAACACACCTCTCCATACATATGTTTGGGCCACACGCATGAAGTGGTTGTCTTCGGGGACTAGCTACTTGTGTGATTATTGGCGAGCTAGCCCATCTCCGGGGTCGCATGGACGGCCATCACTTTGACCAACAACAAGAGAGAGGTTGCACGACCAAGGTGGATTATTCTTGGTCCGTTTTACGATCCATCTTTGTGAGATATATGCCTCTCTGGCCCACCGACTGAAAGTGTGTGTGTGTGGGGGGGTGGTTGCTACATCGCACTTTGCTAGGTGAACCTCGGTTGGGGGGGCATGCATTCATAGCTTAATTAGGATTCCCTTCGTGGCGACACAAGGGGGGTGGGGGCTGCTAGCTAATTCACACTTTGCTAGGTGAACCTCGGTTGGGGGGAGGGGGCATGCTCATAGCTTAGGATTCCCTTCGTGCCGACACGAGGGGGGTCTGCTAGCTACTTCGCACTTTACTAGGTGAACCTCGGTTGGGGGGTGGGGGCATGTGCATTCATAGCTTAGGATTCCCTTCGTGCCGACACGAGGGAGGGGTCGCTGCTAGCTACTTCGCACTTTGCTAGGGTGAACCTCAGTTGGGGGGGGGGAGGGCATGCATTTATAGCTTAGGATTCCCTTCGTGCCGACACGAGGGAGGGGTCTGCTAGCTACTTCGCACTTTGCTAGGTGAACCTCAGTTGGGGGGGGCATGTGCATTCATAGCTTAGGATTCCCTTCGTGCCGACACGAGGGAGGGGTGGCTGCTAGCTACTTCGCACTTTGCTAGGGTGAACCTCGGTTGGCGGGCGGGGGGAGGTAATGCATTCATAGCTTAGCTAGGATTCCCTTCGGGCCGACACGAGGGAGGGGGGCTGCTAGCTACTTCGCACTTTGCTAGGCGAACCTTGGTTGGGGGGGCATGCATTCATAGCTTAGGAATCCCTTCGTGCCAACACGAGGGAGGGGGGCTGCTAGCTCTACTTCACACTTTGCTAGGTGAACCTCGGTTGGGGGCATGCATTCATAGCTTAGGATTCCCTTCGTGCCGACACGAGAGAGGGGGGCTGCTAGCTACTCGCACTTTGCTACGGTGAACCTCGGTTGGGGGGGGGCATGCATTCATATATAGCTTAGGATTCCCGTCGTGCCGACACGAGGGAGGAGGGGGCTGCTAGCTACTTCGCCCTTTGCTAGGTGAACTCCGGTTGAGGGGAAGGGGCATGCATTCATAGCTTAGGATTCCCTTTGTGCCGACACGGGGGGGGGGGGGGGTGGGGGCAAGCAGTACCATGCGCTTTGCGAGAGAGGTGCCACATCGAAGTTGCATTTGGTATTTGAAAATCAAACCACCCTTTTGATACATAAATTTTGTCCACATGCAAGTGTGTTCGTGTTCTGACCCTCTCCCGCGTCATTTTTCGCCCAATTTATGAACATTAGACAAGTCGGATGACGCAACGGACATGGTTCACTCAAACTAACCGTGTGACATGCCGGTGCACCTGTCACACACACATTCGCACGGTACATTGGGCTCCACTATGATGAGGACGCCAATACCATTGTTACACCCACAGCCCCTACTACTACATATACTGGACCAATTACTAGAGCTCGCGCACGCCAATTAAATTATCAGGTACTGTCGTTTCTTGGTAATGATTCTAATGTTCATGAGAATATGATGCTGCCTAAATTGGATACATTTGTTTTGCTTACAAATGAAGGGCCTGGCATGGATAAGAGGGATGAACATTGGAGCAAGAACAAGCATGGAGTTGATGGCATGCGCAAGGGGAACAAGAACGGAGTTACAAGTGATGATTTCAGGACTTTGAAGCCACCATAATGAGTGCATGAAGCCTTGGACGAAATATACAAGATGCCACTTCATAAACTTCGTCCAGAGGCTATTCTAGGTGCTGCGTCACCTTATTATTGGGCCAGGCCCATGTAATTTCGAAATACATAAGTATAGGCTGTTTTTAGAGTCCGTATGTGTGGGGAAACAAGAGATAGGGTTGGTTTCGGACCCCTTCCCCAAGGGCCACGAAATTCCCCCCTCTTCCTCCATATATACATCCCTTAGGGCACCGTTTAGACTTTGGGTTTTGTTTAGATCAAAAGTTCGCCATAGTTGCAACTTCGCGTACTTCGTTTGTGTTCAACGACCAGACCAAGACGTCACAGAACCCCACCTTCATTAATAAAGCTTTCCTCTTATATTCACAATATCCAGATTGCAATCTTAGTTTCTTGCTTGTTCTTCATTTGCTCGCAGGAAAAAGGCCCTCGTGGTCAGGTTGATCGTGCTCCGGCATGGTCAATAACCCTCGGAAGTTGGTTTAGCGATTGCTAAGGCGCGACGTCTCGCATGTTCGTAGTCGGATCGTCAAGGTCGACTCCCACAGAAAACGATAGCCACCATCTCATCGAAACATCGGGACACCTTTGCCTCTATCAAGTGGTATCAGATTTCTAGGTTGCTCGGTGAGATTTTACAGTTTTTCGTAGTTTAGATCGAGTCTGTTCTTCATACCTATAGTTCACGAAAAAAGCCAAAAAAATTTTTAGGGTTAGTTCATCCTATCCGAACCAATCTGAGCCTTGCATAATCTTTTCTGTATTTGCTTTGTTGAATTTGCGGTTGCATCGTCGTGTCAAGTTGCTGGTCTTAGCGTCCAGTCCTTTAGAGTTTCGAGTTCTGTTCATAGGTTGTCACGTCGCCGCTGCCATATATCACCACCGCATCATCATCATCACTGCTGCCATATACCACCACCACACCAACTTCATCGTCGCGGCCATATACCACCACCACATATTCACCGCCAATCCGAGTCCATATACGCCACCACATATCCGCCGCCATCACGCCAATCCGAGTCCACCTACAACATATATCCGCCACCAGTCCGAGTTCCACCGGATTCATTGCCACCACCAGTCCGAGTTCCACCAGATTCATCTCCGCCACCAGTCCTAGTCCGAGTCCATTATTTTGTTACTCTGTTTTGGATTTCCATATCACGCCATACTCCGAGTCGTGACAGAGTAGGACTCCCGAACTTCTGTGCTACCCGTACAAGAAAAATAGTTCCAGTTTCAAAAAAAAAACTAAGTCTGGAAAATTCTGGCTAGGCAGTTTTTAGACCATTTGTATACTTTTTCAAAAAAAATTGTTGCGGAGCAAAAAAAAGGAAAAAATTGCAAAAAAAGTGAAAAAAATAAAAATATCAGAGCGTGCTCCTCCCTTATTTACGTGCAGTGCCGTGATTTTGTTAGTGTTCTAGGCTCGCGTCTCTAGCACGGTCTAGCCTAGGACCAGCACAGTACCGTCGTTGAGCGTTTATTCAACTTTGCATCTCTGAATTGATTATTGCTGACCCTTTTTGCTACCATATTATAAGCCTTCCCAGCTCCGCATACATCTACATCGTGCGTTTGACTCTCCCTGGTAATCGCTCTATCCAAGCTTTGGGAGTTTTGACTACATCGGTTGCCGATCACCGCCTGCTGCTTGGTAAGAACTGGTAAGAATTTGAGATTTGCTTGACTGCTTTGTGACACCCACCACCACCACTTGTTAGTAGTCTGTAGGATCATATTCTTGTGTGTTTCTATTGCTGCTAACCATGCCAGGATCACAAGCCGACGAGATTGACTGGGAGAACTTAACGAACAAGGAGCTTCATGATAAGTTTCAGCAAATGATGACTGAACAGGTGGAAGATGTGCTGAACAATTTTGAAGAGGCCATGGAGAAGATCACTGGACTTGAGAAGACGTTCGAAACAAAGCTCGATAACAGATTTAATGAATTGCTTGCGCGTCGTCCACCACCGGCTGCACCTGCCGCACCTCTGCAACAACAACAACTACTACCTCCACGTCGCGAAATAGCCCTCCGCCGAGCGAGCCATGTCCTTCTTCAGCCTGGCCAAACTGTTGGTGCTGCTGTTGATACTTCTGTGGCTCCTGCTGCTGATGCGGAGGATGATTATGCGGGAGATTACGAGGATTAGGTTGATCAAAATCAGAACTACGTGCAACCACCAGCACCACAACCACCAGGTCGTCCACATGCAAATAATGGCAATGTTAGGGCTCCCCCTCAGGTACGAGATCATGACCA
Organism: Aegilops tauschii subsp. strangulata; assembly: GCF_002575655.3. NCBI lineage: Eukaryota > Viridiplantae > Streptophyta > Magnoliopsida > Poales > Poaceae > Aegilops > Aegilops tauschii. The sequence goes on along the minus strand of NC_053037.3, from coordinate 246,987,790 downwards.
TCTCCCTAAACTGAAATTGAATATTCCACCATTTGAGGGTAGATATGTTCCTAATATATATCTTACTTGGGAGTTAGAAACTGAACAACGATTTACATGTTTACAATATCCTGACAAGAGACGTGTTCCTGCTGCTGTTTGTGCTTTCACTAGCTTTGCATGTGTTTGGTGGTCTGAACATTGTAGATTATATCTTGTTCCAACTACTTGGGCTGCTTTGAAAACTGCTATGCGTACTCGTTGGGTTCCACCATATTATAAACGTGAATTAATTCAAAAATCGCAGCGTTTAAGACAAGGAAAAAATTCTGTAGAAGAATATTATCAGGAATTACAAACTGGCATGATTAGATGTGGTATTGTTGAGGAGAATGAAGCTATGCTTGCACATTTTAGAGTATAAGGAGTATAATAATATCACTCGTTTATTCCATCTTGCTTGTAAAGCTGAACGTGAAGTGCAGGATCGACGGGCATTGGCGCGAACTAACTTTTCTGCAGGTCGACCTTCATCATGGACACCATGTGCATCCTCTACTTCCACCGCACCATCACCTCCATCAGGTGCCACCTCCATCCGTGATACAAGAAAGCAGGCACAACCACCACTCTCTGCCTAGAGCACACCTGCCGGGCCCGCGCAGAGCTCTTCTTCTTCCATGGCGTCAACAGGGCACACAAGTGATATTATTTGTCGTTGTTGTAAGGGAAGAGGACATTTTGCGAGAGAATGCAAATCTCAGCGTGTGATGATTGCTACTGAGGATGGTGGGTATGAGTCCGCTAGTGACTATGATGAGGAGACTTTGGCTCTTATTACACATGAAGAACACGGTGGAGATGATTCTGATCATGAGACGCAATACATGGCTGCTGAAGATGCTGACAGGTATGAATGTTTGGTTGCTCAACGTGTTTTGAGTGTGCAGGTTACACAAGCTGAGCAAAATCAGAGGCACAATTTGTTCCATACAAAGGGAATTGTGAAGGAACGTTCTATTCGCGTCATCATAGATGGAGGGAGCTGCAACAACTTGGCTAGCATGGAGATGGTGGAGAAGCTACCTCTCACCACAAGACCACATCCACATCCTTACTACATCCAACGGTTCAACAACAGCGGCAAGGTTAAGGTAACACGTACTGTTCGTGTGCATTTTAGTATCTCTACATATGCTGATTATGTTGATTGTGATGTGGTACCCATGCAAGCATGTTCCTAATTACTTGGTAGACCATGGCAATTTGATAAAAATTATGTACACCATGGTAGAAACAATCAGTATACTCTTGTTCATAAGGATAAAAATATTACTTTGCTTCCTATGACTCCTGATTCCATTTTGAAAGATGATATTAATAGAGCTAATAAAGCAAAACAGGAGAAAAATAAGAGTGAAAATCAGATTGTGGCAAAAAGAATTTGAGCAACAAATGAAGCCTAATAATAAACCATCTAGTGTTGCTTCAGAAATTAAATTGAAAAGTGCATGTTTACTTGCCACCAAATCTGATATTGATGGGCTAGATTTTAGCAAATCTGTTTGCTATGCTTTTGTGTGCAAAGAGGCATTATTTTCATTCGAGGACGTGCCTTCCTCTTTGCCCCCTGCTGTCACTAACATTTTGCAGGAGTTCGCTGACGTCTTCCCACAAGACGTGCCATCGGGATTACCACCTATTCGAGGGATTGAGCATCAAATTGACTTAATTCCCGGTGCATCGCTACCCAACCATGCACCATACCGTACCAATCCAAAGGAGACAAAGGAGATTATGCGTCAAGTACAGGAGCTTCTCGACAAAGGTTATATACGCGAATCTCTTAGTCCTTGTGCTGTTCCTATTATACTAGTGCCTAAAAAGGATGGTACGTCGCGTATGTGTGTTGATTGTAGAGGCATTAATAATATTACTATTCGTTATCGTCATCCTATTCCTAGGCCAGATGATATGCTTGATGAATTGAGTGGCTCTACAATATTCTCCAAAGTTGATTTGCGTAGTGGATACCATCAAATTCATATGAATTGGGAGATGAATGGAAAACAACATTTAAAACTAAGTTTGGTTTATATGAGTGGTTAGTCATGCCTTTTGGGTTAACTAATGCACCTAGTACTTTCATGAGACTAATGAACGAAGTTTTACGTGCTTTTATTGGACGATTTGTGGTAGTCTATTTTGATGATATACTGATTTATAGCAAATCTTTGGACTTTAGAGACATGGCAACATTATTTATGGCCCAAAGAATTTGTTATACATTCTGATCATGAATATTTGAAACATATTAAAAGTCAAGCTAAACTGAATCGTAGACATGCTAAATGGGTTGAATTCATTGAGACTTTCCCTTATGGCATTAAACACAAGAAGGGTAAAGAAAATGTTATTGTTGATGCTTTGTCTCGTCGCTATACTATGCTTTCACAACTTGACTTCAAAATATTTGGTTTGGAGACCATCAAAGATCATTATGTGCATGATGCTGATTTTAAAGATGTAATGGAGAATTGTAAAGAAGGAAGAACATGGAACAAGTTCGTTATTAATGATGGCTTTGTGTTCCATGCTAACAAGCTATGCATTCCTGCTAGCTCTGTTCGTCTTTTGTTGTTGTAGGAGGCGCATGGAGGAGGATTAATGGGACACTTTGGCCTGAAGAAGACGGAGGACGTACTTGCTACACATTTCTTTTGGCCAAAGATGAGACGGGATGTTGAGCGTTTTGTTGCTCGCTGCACTACATGTCAAAAAGCTAAGTCACGACTCAATCCTCATGGTTTATATATGCCTTTGCCTGTACCTAGTGTTCCTTGGGAGGATATATCTATGGACTTTGTTTTAGGTTTACCTCGAACAAAGAAGGGGAGGGATAGCATATTTGTTGTCGTGGATAGATTCTCGAAAATGGCACACTTTATACCATGTCATAAAAGCGATGATGCTGTTAATGTTGCTGATTTGTTCTTTCGGGAAATTATTCGCTTGCATGGTGTGCCAAATACTATTGTTTCAGATCGTGATACTAAATTTCTTAGCCACTTTTGGAGATGTTTATGGGCTAAGTTGGGGACTAAATTGCTTTTTAGTACTACTTGTCACCCCCAAACTGATGGTCAAACTGAAGTAGTCAATAGAACATTGTCTACTATGCTTAGGGCTGTTTTGAAGAATAATAAGAAAATGTGGGAAGAATGATAGCCTCATATTGAATTTGCTTATAATCGTTCGTTGCATTCTACTACTAAGATGTGCCCTTTTGAAATTGTGTATGGTTTCCTACCTCGTGCACCCATTGATTTGTTGCCTCTTCCATCTTCGGAGAAGGTTAATTTTGATGCTAAACAACGTGCTGAATTGATCTTAAAAATGCATGAGTTAACTAAGGACAACATTGAGCGTATGAATGCTAAATATAAACTTGCTGGAGATAAGGGTAGAAAACATGTTGTCTTTGCACCTGGAGATCTTGTTTGGTTACATTTGCGTAAGGATAGGTTTTCTAATTTGCGCAAATCAAAGATAATGCCACGTGTTGGTGGTCCTTTTAAGGTGTTAGAGAAAATAAATGATAATGCATATAAACTTGAGCTGCCTGCAGATTTTGGGGTTAGTCCCACTTTTAACATTGCAGATTTGAAGCCTTATTTGGGTGAGGAAGATGAGCTTCCGTTGAGGACGACTTCATTTCAAGAAGGGGAGGATGATGAGGACATCAATACCATTGTTACAGCACAGCCCCTACTACTACATATACTGGACCAATTACGAGAGCTCGCGCACGCCAATTAAATTATCAGGTACTGTCGTTTCTTGGTAATGATTCTAATGTTCATGAGAATATGATGCTGCCTAAATTGGACACATTTGTTTTGCTTACAAATGAAGGGCCTTGCATGGATAAGAGGGATGAACATTGGAGCAAGAGCAAGCCTGGAGGTTATAACGGAGTTACAAGTGATGATTTCCGGACTTTGAAGCCACCATAATGAGTGCATGAAGCCTTGGACGAAATATACAAGATGCCACTTCATAAACTTCGTCCAGAGGCTATTCTAGGTGCTGCGTCACCTTATTATTGGGCCAGGCCCATGTAATTTAGAAATACATAAGTATAGGCTGTTTTTAGAGTCCGTATGTGTGGGAAAACAAGAGATAGGGTTGGTCTCGGACCCCTTCCCCAAGGGCCACGAAATTCCCCCCTCTTCCTTTATATATACAGCCCTTAGGGCACCGTTTAGACTTTGGGTTTTGTTTAGATCACAAGTTCGCCATAGTTGCAACTTCACGTACTTCGTTTGTGTTCAACGACCAGACCAAGACGTCACAGAACCCCACCTTCATTAATAAAGCTTTCCTCTTATATTCGCAATATCTAGATTGCAATCTTAGTTTCTTGCTTGTTCTTCGTTTGCTCGCAGGAAACAGGCCCTCGTGGACTGGTTGATCGTGCTCCGGCGTGGTCAATAACCCTCGGAAGTTGGTTTAGCGATTGCTAAGGCACGACATCTCGCACGTTCGTAGTCGGATCTTCAAGGTCGACTCCCACAGAAAACGATAACCACCATCTCATCGAAACATCGGGACACCTTTGCCTCTATCACACGAGGATCCCCCTCTCAAAAATATCTGCCCGCTTCGAGGGTTTTTCTGTTTCATAACACACGGTTGTTATCTCTGGATCGTGTGCGGTGTTTCTTGTTCCAAGTCCCGCCTGCATCGAAAATATCTGCCCGCCTCGAGGGCTTTTCTTTTTCATAACACACGGTTGTTATCTCTGGACCGTGTGCGATGCACTATCATCAATTTTTTCAATAGCCCGGCATTTCACTCCCGCGTTTGATTCCCGCGTAGTAAAATTTTCAGTACCCGCGTCATTTCCTCAAACACCCGCCCCCCTCCACACACACACACACCAAAACCTCCTCGGGCGTGCGCGCGCGCACACACACGCACCCTCGCTCGCTCGAAACCCTAGCAAAGTCCCCGCCGCCGCTGCCGCCGCCGCCGCTGCCGCCGCCACAAGGCCTCCATTGTCAACATCTGCCGGTTTTCCCGTGACGCTTACCCACCGATCTCCATACCCAGGCCGGCCTGAGTTTCTTAGATGATGCCTGCCTAACGCCCCCTTTCAAATAGATCCCCATCCCCATCCCTATCCCCCACTTCAGAACGTCGCAGCATAAGCCTGGCTATGCTTCCTGTGGAGCTCGAGGAGCGACTGGCCCAAAAGAGGTGTATAGCGGTCTGTTCGTCCGACGTCGCCGAGGAAGCTGACGACCATTACTGGCGGCAGACACTCAAGCAGCGGGCTAGAGTATGCGGGCATGTCTCGTCCGCCGGCTACGACATCGAGGTCATCGACAGCGACGCCCAGAGGCGGGCTGTGTCACAGGTTAAGTGGCCCACCCCCAACCCCTCGGGTTCAACCGCCGTCGATCTCATCCATAGCCCCGCCGCTGATCTCCTCTAGCTCGCTGTCAACAATTTGCCATTCTAAATCGCCATCGAGCCCCTTTTTTCATTTCTGAAGGAGATGTTCTGCAACGCTGGCTTGGGATCCACAGCTTCCAAGTCAGACCTCATCGACGGCGACCACAAGGAGGGCACCCTCTCCGGCTCTTCCAAGGGGAAAGAGCCCATCTTCTCTTCCAAGGGGAAAGCGCCCGTCTGCGACATCAGGGAGGGCACCCTACAGCCGTGCTCTTCCAAGGGGAAGGAGCCCATCTGCGACAACATGGAGCGCATCCAGGGCCCATGCTCTTCCCACGGGAACGAGCCCATCTGTGAAAAGTGAGGAAACCCATGATTTGTTTATTTCAGTTGTTCACGATGTGATGCTCTATATGTGCAATTATTTACTGTGCAGTACATTTCATCAATCCAGTTTTAAACATACCGATAGGAATGCCTATATTTGCTTGCTGTTAAGCCTGTTATAGCCAGCATATGTCTCTTTTAAAGTTTTTTGATTGTTCGGTTGTTTGTAGTTAGCATATGTTCAGTTTCAAATACTATCTTTGGTTGTTCGTAGTATGCCTTATTTATTCCAGTTATTCACAACGTGATGTCCTATATGTGCAAGTATGAACTGTGCAGTTCAATTTCATCAGTACCAGTTTCAACAATACCACTATGAATGACTACATTTGGTTGTTGCATCTTGTAGTTAACATGCCTTTCCATTTTTATTTAACCATAACTAGTGTACTTAGACCGGCACAATACCAGTTTGAATGACCATGTTTGCTTGTTGTTAAATGTTAGGCCTGTTGCAGTTAGCACACCTTTCCACTTGCTTTGCTTTACTAGCGTGCTTAAACCTGCACACTGAAGCTATCTTTTGGAGATTATTTTGTCTGCCATGTGTAATTATGGTTGATGTTTAGCCTGTTGTGCTTAACATGCTTCTTGATGTACCTACACAGGACAATTTTGGGAACGACTATTGTTTTCCATCGAGGTTAGTTTCATCCCATGGCTTATATCTGCTCACTATTCAGGATATCCGTAGCTGGTACCATATAGGCCGGCGGCTCATAAGGGACTAATCGGTGAATCGGACTTTTAACTGAATATATCTGCAACCCATTTTTCCTTTGGTTAACTAGGGCCATATGTAATATATCTGAGGCTACATAGCAACATGCACTGTACTTAATGTCTAAATATGCAATCCTAGGCTACATAGCAACAAGGAAGAGTGTTACATAAATGTTCTAATGATGTCTAGATATACGTAGAAGAGCAGCAGCAACAACAGCAACAACACAGCCCTGTTTGGATACTCAACTTAGCTAGAGGTTAGAGTTATTTTCTAGCTCATTACTAACCCTGAACTAACTCCATCCAAAGAGTTGTTTGGATGGCAGGGTTAGATTGACAATAAATGCACTAGGAGAACTTGCTCCAATTAGCACCTCTTGGGTTGGATACTAGTTTTTTGGGTGGGTTATAGATGCAACTAGCTCAAACTAGGCCTCATGTTTAGATATACTTTATGGCTATTTGAGCCCGAACTAGCTCAAACTAACTATAACCCATGGATACAGCAGCAGATAATTTGTAAGAATGAACTAAACTCCTTCCGGCCCATAATATAAGATGTTAATTCATCTAATATGTGAGTATATTGGATGTTATAAGATACTCCCTCCGTTCCTAAATATTTGTATTTTTAGAGATTTCAAATGGACGACCACATACGGATGTATATAGACATATTATAGAAGAGTGTTGTACTACATCATTGTGCAATTGCTGTTTAGCTTCTAATATTAACTTGGTGCTTTTAGGTACATATGTCATTGGTAAAGATCCACATTTCGACCCTTACTGCCTATGGGGCAATGAGATATCGATGAACTAGCATCAAGTGCGGAAGCTGATAAAGATTGTTAGTAAAATGGGTCCAAAGATGGCAATTAAACTATTTGTTTACACTTTATCCAAGACAAAAGCGAACTGTAGGATGGTAAGTAAGAACTCTCCAGCCTTCTTTTTACTGCCAATAATGAGTTGTGTTAGATGACAATGTCTGAAATCTTATTCCTTTGCAGGTTGGCAAAGCAGTTTACTCAAGATTACCTCTCAAACTACATGATTGGTGGGCATGCAAAGGTTAAAGTATTTCTATCGGAACACGATGATTATCGAGATGTTTTCATGAAGACCGTGAAGGATGGGCGGTCGGCCATCACAAGGGGTTGGACTAGAGTCGTGCGTGCCTTCTGCATGGAGGAGGGCACAATATGGGCATTCCGCTTCACCTTGTTCAGCAACCAGAATATATTTCGCATCTTTCTTTACCGTCTTTAATAGTACAAGTATACAACTGTGGTTCATCATTCTTTATTTGGTTCTTATGTAATTCTTGAACATATGTACCTATGAATCGAATAATGCATTAGTTGTTTGAACCTGATGGATATGAATAAAGCTGTAGCATACATTCAAATTCAAATCCAAATCCGGTACAATTTGGAAAAGCAGCAATTAAATTATGGTGAAATTACGCTCTCCAGGTTGTTACGGCACACACGGTTGGTAAAACACAAACGTTTGCGATATGCACCATAATCCGAGACGGTTCACAGAGAGGAAACGTGTGCAAGCATGCACACAATTGCCGTTTGCAAAGCGTGTGCGATGTCAGACAATATCACAAACAGTGCGGGCAAACTAAACGTTTGTGTTAGTTGCCTTATCGTACACGATTCGCAACCATGAACTGTTTCTGATGAAGTATGCATCGTAAACGTTGCACCACAGAATAGCGTGTGCGATAGTTGTCGCGTACGACGATGTTACGACGATCCGACGTTTCGTAATCCTGTCCGACACTCGTAGGACGATTAGCTAATCTTCTTAACGGTGAACCGTTTGTGATGGGCCGCGCATCATACACATTCTATAGTAGTGAACCGTTTGCGATGGGCCGCACATCGTAAACGTAGCACCACAGAATACCAACTACGATGGCAATGCGAGCAGAAACGAGTAGGAGTACTGTAGGGGCCCTATCCCCAACGGTTTCTGGGTCGTGTGGGAAGGACCCCCCTATCACCAACACTCACTTGTCGACGGTTCCAAATGCCGTCGCGGAAAGGGGTTTTAAACCGTTTGTTTAGGACCGACGCGCACCAGTGATAGTACCCACAAATTCGACCCCTAAGCTTTGCCCCTGAAAGTGAAAGAACATCATTTGCCGCTGCTTTTCAGACAAGTTTCAGAAATGATTGGCACTCCTTTGCAAGGAAATCCAAGAGATTATGGTGAGTAACAACATTAGTCCGCCTAGTAAGGACAAAAGTTGCATTCTGCACATGCTCTATGATAAGGGGAATCACATTTGGTTGTAAATTCAAGAAAATAAGGAAACTATAAGCCTTATTCTCCTTGTTTTTGTCATGTGGCATGCCGTAACGTATGTGTGTGACAGCCAATAATAGGATGGCATTCCTGGAATCGGTCAACATATATGTGGAAAGAATATCTCCACCATGGAGGATACAAAATTTTGGGGCGGCGCGCCAGAACGCCTCACGAGAAAACGAAATTCTTTCAAGGACTCGCATATAAAGGACCCGTGTTCACAAAAACGGTCATAACTTGGCATTCGGAGTCCGTTTCGGATCCACAAGTACTCAAAATGCTCGCGACAAGCATGGGAAACTAGAAAATACTTCCGGCTTGTGCAGGAGGCCCGGAGGACCCTCAAATTCAGCCCCTAAGCTGGACCTTTTGCCCCTGAAGTCAAAGAACATCATTTGCCGCTGCTTTTCAAACAAGTTTCTGAAGGAAATCTGAGAGATTATGGTCAGTATCAACATTAGTCTACCTGGTAAGGACAGACGTTGCATTCTGCACATGCTCTATGATCCGGGGAATCCCATTTGGTTGTAAATTTAAGAAATAACGCGACTATAAGCCTTATTCTCCTTATTTTTGCCGTGTGGCATGCCGTAACGTCCATGTGTGACAGCCAATAATAGGAGGGCATTCCTAGAATCGGTCAGTATATATGTCCAAACAATATCTCCACTATGGAGGACACAAAATTTTGGGGCGCTGTGCTAGAACGCGTGACGAGAAATTGAAGTTCTTTCAAGGACTGCCATATAAAGGACCGCTGTTCACTAAAACGGTCATAACTTCATCATTCGGAGTCCAATTCGGACCCACAAAGACTTAAAATGCTCGCGACGAGCTTGGGAATCTAGAAAATAGTTCCGGCTTGTGCAAGAGGCCCAAAGGACCCTGAAATTCGGCCTGTAGGCAGGACTTTTTGCCACTGAAAGTCAAAGAACATCATTTACCGCTGCTTTGCAGACAAGTTTCTGCAGCCATTCGCACTCCTTTGGAAGGAAATCCGAGAGATTATGCAGAGTATAAACATTAGTCCGCCTGGTAAGGACAAACGTTGCATTCTGCACATGCTCTATCATCCAGGGAATCCCATTTTGTTGTAAATTCAAGAAAATAAGGTGACTATAAGCCTTATTCTCCTTGTTTTTCCCGTGTGGCATGCCGTAACGTACGTGTGTGACAGCCAACAATAGGAGGGCATTCCTGGAATCAGTCAATATATATGTGGAAACAATATCTCCAATATGGAGGACACAAAATTTTGGGGCGGCATGCCAGAACGCGTCACGAGAAAATGATGTTCTTTCAAGGACTGCCATATAAAGGACCGGTGTTCACAAAAACGGTCATAACTTGGTCATTCGGAGTCCGTTACGGACCCACAAGTACACAAAATGCTCGCGACGAGTGTGGGAATCTAGAAAATACTACCGGCTTGTGCAGGAGGCCCGGAGGACCCTCAAATTCGGACCCTAAGCTAGACTTTTTGCCCCTGAAAGTCAAAGAACATCATTTGCCGCTGCTTTTCAAACAAGTTTCTGAACCCATTGGCACTCCTTTGGAAGGAAATCCGGGAGATTATGGTGAGTATCAACATTAGTCCACCTGGTAAGGACAAACATTGCATTCTGCACATGCTCTATGATCCGGGGAATCCCATTTGGTTGTAAATTCAAGAAAATAAGGCGACTATAAGGCATATTCTCCTTGTTTTTGCCGTGTGGCATGCTGTAACGTACGTGTGTGACAGCCAATATTAGGAGGGCATTCCTGGCATCGGTCAACATATATGTGGAAACAATATCTCCACTATGGAGGACACAAATTTTTGGGCCGACGCGTCAGAACACGTCACAAGAAAATGAAGTTCTTTCAAGGACTGCCATATCAAGGACCGGTGTTCACAAAAATGGTCATAACTTCATCATTCGGAGTCCGCTTCGGACCCACAAGTACTCAAAATGCTCGCAACGAGCGTGGGAATCTAGAAAATACTTCCGGCTTGCACAGAAGGCCCAAAGAACCCTCAAATTCGGCCCTTAGGCAGGACTTTTTGCCACTGAAAGTCAAAGAAAATCATTTACCTCTGCTTTTCACACAAGTTGCTGAACCCATTCGCACTCCTTTGGAAGGAAATCCGAGAGATTATGGTGAGTATAAACATTAGTCCACCTGGTAAGGACAAACGTTGCATTCTGCACATGCTGTATGATTTGGGGAATCCCATTTGTTTGTAAATTCTATAAAATAAGGAGACTATAAGCCTTATTCTCCTTGTTTTTGCCCTGTGGCATGCCGTAACGTACGTGTGTGACAGCCAATAATAGGAGGGCATTCCTGGCATCGGTCAACATATATGTGGAAACAATATCTTCGCTATGAAGGACACAAAATTTTGGGGCGGCGCGCCAGAACACGTCACGAGAAAATGAAATTCTTTCAAGGATTGCTATATAAAGGACCCATGTTCACTAAAACGGTCATAACTTGGTCATTCGGAGTCGTTTTTGGACCCACATGTACTCAAAATTCTCGCGACGAGCGTGTTAATCTAGAAAATACTTCCGGCTTGCGCAGGAGGCCCGAATGCCCTCAAATTCGGCCCCAAAGCAAGAGTCAAAGAACATCATTTGCCATTGCTTTTCAGACAAGTTTCTGAACCCATTGGCACTCCTTTGGAAGGAAATCCGAGAGATTATGCTGAGTATCAACAATAGTCTGCCTAGTAAGGACAGACGTTGCATTCTGCACTTGCTCTATGATCCGAGGAATCCCATTTGGTTGTAAATTTAAGAAAATAACGCGACTATAAGACTTATTCTCCTTATTTTTGCCGTGTGGCATGCCGTAACGTACGTGTGTGACAACCAATAGTAGGAGGGCATTCCTGGAATCGGTCAGTATATATGTCCACTATGGAGGACACAAAATTTTGGGGCGGCGTGCTAGAACGCGTGACGAGAAAATGAAGTTCTTTCAAGGAATGCCATATAAAGGACCGTTGTTCACTAAAACGGTCATAACTTCGTCATTCGGAGTCCGTTTCGGACCCACAAGGACTCAAAATGCTCGCGACGAGCGTGGGAATCTAGAAAATACTTCCGGCTTGCGCTAGAGGCCCAAAGGACCTTCAAATTCGGCCTGTAGGCAGGACTTTTTGCCACTGAAAGTCAAAGAACATCAATTGCCGCTGCTTTTCAGACAAGTTTCTAAAGCCATTCGCACTCCTTTGGAACGAAATCCGAGAGATTATGCTGAGTATAAACATTAGTCCGCCTGGTAAGGACAAACGTTGCATTCTGCACATGCTCTATGATCCAGGGAATCCCATTTGGTTGTAAATTCAAGAAAATAAGGCGACTATAAGCCTTATTCTCCTTGTTTTTGCCGTGTGGCATGCCGTAACGTACGTGTGTGACAGCCAATAATAGGAGGGCATTCCTGGCATCGGGCAACATATATGTGGAAACAATATCTCCACCATGGAGGACAGAAAATTTTGGGGCGGCGTGCCAGAACGCATCATAAGAAAATGAAGTTTTTTCAAGGACTGCCATATAAAGGACCGGTGTTCACAAAAACGGTCATAACTTTGTCATTCGGAGTCCGTTTTGGACCCACAAGTACTCAAAATGCTCACGACGAGCGTGGGAATCTAGAAAACACTTCTGGCTTGCGTAGGAGGCCCAGTGGACCCTCAAATTCGGCCCCTAAGCTGGACGTGTTGCCCCTGAAAGTCAAAGAATATCATTCGCCGTTGCTTTTCAGACAAGTTTCTGAACCCATTGGCACTCCTTTGGAAAGAAATCCGAGAGATTAAGCTGAGTATAAACATTAGTACGCCTGGTAAGGACAAACGGTGCATTCTGCACATGCTCTGTGATTCGGGGAATCCCATTTGGTTGTAAATTCTAAAAAATAAGGCGACTATAAGCCTTATTATCCTTGTTATTGCCGTGTGGCATGCCGTAACGTACGTGTGTGACAGCCAATAATAGGAGGGCATTCCTTGCATCAGTCAACATATATGTGGAAACAATATCTCCACTATGGAGGAAATAATATTTTGGGGTGGCACACCCGAACACGTAACGAGGAAATGAAGTTATTTCAAGGACTGCCATATAAAGGACCGGTGTTCACTAAAATGGTCATAACTTCGTCATTCGGAGTCCATTTCGGACCCACAAGTACTCAAAATGCTCGCGACGAGCGTGGAAATCTAGAAAATACTTACGGCTTGCACAAGAGGCCCGAAGGACCCTCAAATTCGACCCCTAGGTAGGACTTTTTGCCCCTGAAAGTTAAAGAACATCATTTGCCGCTTCTTTTCAGACAAGTTTCTGAACCCATTGGCACTCCTTTGGAAGGAAATCCGAGAGATTATGGTGAGTATAAATATTAGTGCGCCTGGTAAGGACAAACGTTGCATTCTGCACATGCTCTATGATTCGGGAATCCCATTTGGTCGTAAATTCAAGAAAATAAAGCGACTATAAGGCTTATTCTCCTTGTTTTTGTCGTGTGGCATGCCGTAACGTACGTGTGTGACAGCCAATAATATGAGGGAATTCCTGGCATGGGTCAACATATATGTGGAAACAATATCTCCACATGGAGGACACAAAATTTTGGGGCGGCGCACCAGAACGCATCACGAGAAAATGAAATTCTTTCAAGGACTGTCATATAAAGGACCCGTGTTCACTAAAACGGTCATAACTTGCTCATTCCGAGTCCGTTTCAGACCCACAAGTACTCAAAATGCTCACGACGACAGTGGGAAACTAGAAAATACTTTCGGCTTATGTAGGAGGCCCGAAGGACGCTCAACTTCGGCCCCTAAGCTGGAGTTTTTGCCCCTGAATGTCAAAGAACATCATTTGCCGCTGCTTTTCAGACAAGTTTCTGAACCCATTGTCACTCCTTTGGAAGGAAATCCAAGAGATTATGCTGAGTATAAACATTAGTCCGCTTGGTAAGGACAAAAGTTGCATTCTGCACATGCTCTATGATCCGGGGAATCCCATTTGGTTGTAAATTCAAAAAAATAAGGCGAATATAAGCCTTATTCTCCTTGTTTTTTGCCGTGTGGCATGCCTTAAAGTACGTGAGTGTCAGCCAATAATAGGAGGGCATTCCTGGCATCAGTCAATATATATGTGGAAACGATATCTCCACTATGGAGGACTCAAAATTTTGGGGCGGCGTGCCAGAACGCGTCACGAGAAAATGAAGTTCTTTCAAGGACTGCCATATAAAGGACCGTTGTAAGCAAAAACAGTCATAACTTGGTCATTCGGAGTCCGTTTCGGACCCACAAGGACTCAATGTCACATCCTAGCTAGTTCATGCATTAGAGTGTTGCATCATGTCTATTTTTTCACAGAAACTTGAAATGGGGATGCCAGAAACCCCCAGCACCCCCCTGAAACAACTAGGGTTTACTAAAATTCTTTTCAATGAACCTGAAATGCCCTCCATAAATGTTCACCATCTTTGGTTCTGGCTAAAACCTCTGCCAAAAATGGTTTCATATTTTTGGAGGCCATCTTGGATTTTTGCACAAGCCATAAGTATTTGCATTTGGGCATTTTAAATGCTATAAATATTTTCAAATGCCCAAATAATCTTGAAGGTATTTTTAGGCTGTTGAGAATAATGTCAAAGGTGCCTCAGAATATTTTCAGGGTTTTTCCAAATGAAATAGTATTTTTACTATTTCAAAACACAGAACAGAAATAAATAAAAGGAGAAAAACAGAAAGCAGAGGACTTACCTGGCAGCCCACCTGGCGGCCCAGCACTGTGCTGGCCCGCGCCAGTCAGCTGCCTGCTCTCGCCAGAGCAGGCAGAGAGGTGACGCCGGTGAGCGCGAGCTCGCCACCGCGCCACCTGCTTGCCGCCCTCGCCCGTGGATGCGCTGGACGACCCCTTCGACGCGCCCCCGAGCCTCTGGACACCGCCATTCTCCCCCGTCGCCTCTCCTTCGCCTTTCCCCCACCATGGCTGACGCCGCCGCAGCCACCTCGCCGGAGTAACCGCGCCCACCGTCGACCTCACGCCATTCCACCGTGTCCAACAGCTACGCCGTCGCCCACTCCTTCGAGCAAGCCGAGCCCCGAGCGCTTGGTTGCCCCGAAGCTCCGCCACCGACCTCGCCTTCGCCGCTCACCGTCGGAGATCCCCTCTGCCGTCGCCACTGCAACAGCTCCGCTCCGACCTCGCCGTCCGCTCCGTCGCAACCGCCGTGAGCATGGCCACCTTCCCATCCTCTCCTCTCTCTTTCTCGAGCTTTGTAGCCACCGCAGGAAGCTCACCTGTACGCGCCGCCGCACGAGCTCGTCGCCGACGAGGCTCCGGCCATCCAAAGGCCGCACCACCGTAGCCATTAGCTCCACCGCAACGCCAGGAACCTGTAGCGCCATCGCATGTCCCTCGCCGTGCTCTCTAGCTACGGTTCCAACCACGCCCGTACCCCGGCAGCCGCACGGCTCGTCGCCGGCGTCGATTCCGGCGACCCCGAGCTCCACCACCACCACCAGTCGACGCGGCTCGCCCCCAGCTACACCTAGGTACTCTCCGCCGTCCTTTTGGTCACCGGAGGAGCAATCCCGCACCCCACCGCCGCGTCTGGACGTCGCCGGCGGCTAAACGCCGGCGAGTCAACATGGTTTGACCACAGGTTGACCCCCCCAGGGTCACTGACAAGTGGGGCCCGCCTGCTAATTAATCTGAGTTAGAGATTAAAACTAATCCTAATTAGCTAAATATCTAACAGTGACACTGACACAGGGGACCCACACATCAGGTTTGACCTGGACGACCCCGTTGACCCGCTGACGTCACACTGACGTCAGGCTGACGCAGTAAAACATTACTGGAATTATTCTTATATTGGAAATACCAGAAATTATCACAAACTTCAAAAAATCATAGAAAATAATCTATAGCTCAGAATGAAAAGATTTATATATGAAAAATGATCAGAAAAATCCATTCTATCCATCTGTACTGGTTTCATGCATGATTAAGCAAGTTAACCTACTGTTTTATACAGAACAAGATAAAGCACTAATATGGGCCATTTATGAACTTGGAATTTGAATCTTTGATTCAAATTAGTCCAAACCCATCTGGTCTTAGTTGCATTAGCCCAATACATCCATTTTGCTATGTCTCATGCATGCATCATATTGTTGCACTTGCTTGGTGTTGATTGTGCTTCGATGTGTTCATTGTGGTAGGTCCTGCCTCCAAGGATATCCACGAGTATCCAACTGAAGGGCAGTATCCCACCACCACTCCGTCAGGCAAGCAACCCATTGATCATTTCGATACAAACCCATCTTCTCGCTTCTGCTCTCGTTTACTGCATTAAGACAGCGCGATTCAAACTGCTGTGTGTTGCGGTAGTTGAACCCACTTTCCTTTGCATGAACTGTCATTGCCACAGTAACTAGATGAAACCCACTAGCATATGTAGGAGTTGATTGAGCCATGTTGTGTTCCTACAATGCTATGCTTGCTACGCTTAGAGTTGTGTCAGGTCTGGCTCATCAGGGTGATGAACTGGAGTGAAAGTGCGTGTGTCGGTAATGGGAGTGAAGTGTTGAATACGATTTGGTAAAGGTATCGATGGGAGGCCATGTAGGAGTACATGGTGGGTTGTTTCATTGAGACCGTCCCTAAGAACTGAGATCTGTATGCGCGATTTAAGATTCAGCTACTACCACACATTGGGCCCGAAACCAATGGACCCCCTCGGCTTCTTAATCACCCTTGTCCTCTGTCCAGGAGCTGCACGTAGTTTCTGGTGTTTGTAGTAAGCTGGAGGCCGTGGACAGCGCTGACCAAGGGGTGGGCTGTGATGCGGTAGGCTCGTGGCACGGTGTACCGAGTCGCCCGTTTGGTGTCCGGGAACCCTGCACACATCGTTTGGGGCCGTATGTGGAAACCTCGGCCGGACTCCCTGCGGATGGAACCTAAATAGGCGATAAACCTGGACTAGAGACTCGAGTGTTTAGGTAGGCTGTGGCCGACACCCACGTTGGGCTTCCGCTTGAAGGTTGCCAAGTACACGTCGTGTAGCGGCGAAAAGTGGTGAGAGCGTGTGTGACGAAGTACACCCCTGCAGGGTATGAAACTATTCGAATAGCCGCGTCCGCGGTAAAGGACTACTTGGTCGCTTATGCAGTTCATAGACAAGTAAATGGATACTACTAAAAGCCTCAAGATAAGTGTGAGTACCGCGGATGGCCCTCTCGTTGGATGACGAGGGAGGATCCACGGTGGAGTATTGAGATGGTGATTAGTGGACTCGTGAGCGAAAACTATTTCACAAGTGGTGTATCGTAGGATAGCTTAGCCAGGAGTCAAAGCTGGCTTGCTGCAATAACCCCACTACCTTCTTGAGAATGAACATGTATAGTAGGATCTATTGTAAGACTTGCTGAGTACCTTTGTACTCATGTTGCTTCAATTACTGTTTTCAGACGACAACACCGCCCCTTCTGACGGGTTCTACGTAGAACTCGACAACGACGAGTGACTTGCCACCCAGGTGGTGATCTAGGCTTGTGAAGGGCCTATGTAGATAGACAGGCTTCGTCAAGCCTTCTTTCTTTCTAGTGTCTGTACCCAGACAGTTTGCTTCCGCATGTGCTTGTATGATTGTATGACTTGAGTGTCGGGTCATGTGACCCCTATCTGTATGAACAAGTTATGTAAGGCTCTCCGGAGCCCTTTAAATAAAGTACTTGAGTTGTAGAGTTTTGTTGTGATGCCATGTTGTATTTGCACATATCGAGCATATTGTGTGTATGTTTGAAATGCTTGGTATGTGTGGGATCCGACAATCTAGTTGTTTATCCTTGGCAGCCTCTCTTATGGGGAAATGTAGTCTAGTGCCTCCTTGAGCCATAGTAGTCCGCTACAGCCCGGTTCACCGGAGTCCTGCTAGCCCAGCACTACTGCTCTAGACACCTGACTGGCCGGCATGTGATTCATATCGTTCCTGTGTCTGTCCCTTCGGGGAAATGTCACGCGATGACATCCGGAGTCCTGCCTAGCCTGCTACAGCCCGGGTTCCCAGAGTCCTGTTAGCCCAGTGCTACAGCCCGGATTCACACGCTGCTGACCGACACGTTCGATGTTGATTCATGTATGCCTGTCCCCATACGTTAGTGCCGCTTTGGGTTCACGACTAGCCATGTCGGCCCGGGTTCTCTGTCATATGGATGCTAGCGACATTATCATATACGTGAGCCAAAAGGCGCAAACGGTCCCGGGCCATGGTAAGGCGACACCCGTGGGAGTACTGTGCGTGAGGCCGCAATGCTATATGAGGTGTTACAGGCTAGATCGGTGTGACTTGGGATCGGGATCCTGACAGCGTTGGCATCAGAGCCGGACTGCCTGTAGGTGCGATAAGCCAAACTGGTCGACGTCGAGTCTAGAAATGCTTTAGTTATATGTAGGGGAATTGATTGTGGGAGGGAACGTAAGGTGCTTTTACTCCTTTACCTCATGCCCTCTGATCTGAGTCATACTCTTCTCATTCTACGCGGGTTAAGGACTAGGCTCTCTCCTCTCTATTAGGTTCACGTGTTACTAATCCGTAGTAACTTATAGGATTGTTGGTTCCATGCCTCGGTTCAGTTTCTACTACCCTAGTATGTTGTCGGTTGAACCAGAACCCTGACATGATGTTGTTGAGTGGTATTGCAAACTGTTGCGAATGTCTCAAATCCTTTTTCGAGCATTTACAGCCGTTATGCTGTCCAAATTCTCCTAGAAATACTAATGCCTTGCATTATTTCGTGCTTTCAGATGGCCACCCGTTCCCAGAATCAAGTGGTTCGTCTGACCCGGTGCATCGGCGTACCTGGTCACACGGCCATGTTGGTCCGAGTGATGGTTGAGACAGGCTATCGTTGGTATCCCGAGTATACCGTCGAGGAGCAGTTCCGAGACTTTAATCAAAGTCAATATCTTTGCACAGTCAGGATTTACCCATCCTATCCTGGAGCCACTGAACCCCTCCATTGCTCTTATGGACTTGGGGTTACTATCGAGATGTCCGTGCAGGACGCAGCTTACTCAATGATGACTATCATGCGAGCCAGAACTGCCTTGCTTCAGAACACCGACTTCTGCTATATGCCAGCAGCACTCCCTGGGGCACAGGGGTACTATCAGGCCACTTACTGTGATTCTACCCATGAGGGTTCACTACTCCGTACCACCACCGAGATGCTTGAGGACAAGGACCGTGAGAATCGTGCCTTGCGAATGGAGCTCTTTAATGCTCGTGCTGATCACTGGGCCACTCTGACACGGTTTGCACCTGCCGTGCAAGCTGGGTTCATGGACATGAGGGACTTGTATCCCGTGCGATCTGGTCTGCCAGAATGTATGGAATGGTGTGATGTAGGAGGCATCACCCCTCCTCGTGGACCCCGTCTGCCACCGTTTATTGGGCCAAGGCCACACCCGAGTCCCTATGGACCGCAAGCTCCATAGGACCGACTGTTTCCAGATGATCATGTTCAGCTCCCAGGACATGGTGGTGACTTCTATGAAGATTACTACGGAGACGTCTGAGTTGGTAGTAGTTCCACTAGTATTGTAACAGTTGTAATCTCCACAGTCCTGCGTGTCTTGTGGGATACGACTTGGTGTGTATCACGTTCCGGAGGTGTAGAAAAATAATGTATAGGAGCTTGGAATGCCTCTGATGAGATGTACCGTCTTTCATCGTAGTTGTACCTTAGCCTGGGCTTGTACTAAACTATGTATGGCGTGTATGACCGTTGGTATATGTATGCTGCTATGTTAGCATGTCATACTAATGATCATCTCTGCATTTCGTGTTATCCATTACATTCCGCATTTCCCTATCAAGATTTAGCCATCCTCGTCTAAACCGTTGCCTTGTTTCTCCTAGGATGGTTAACACCCGCAACAACCCTGCTGTCCAGACGCAGGGTGAAGCCAATGCAGCCAGGGCGGAGAATCTGCCCCAACCGCCTTCACTGGCCGAAGTTATGCTGGAGGCAGAAAGAAACAAGCGTGAGACTAACCGCTTGCTAGAGCGAATTGAGCAGAATACTGCACGTCACCAGAGGAACGACCTGGTGTCCATCAATGACTTTATCAAGTTGTACCCACCGAAGTTCAACCATTCCGTTGAGCCCCTTGATGCGGATGACTGGCTTCGCAGCATCACCCATAAGCTACGTTCTGCCAACGTAGCCGAAGCTGATAAGGTTACCTACGCTGCCTATCACCTTGAAGGCCCTGCTAGCCTTTGGTGGGAAAACTTTGAGGCTATGCGCCCAGTTGGCCAAATCACTACTTGGGCTGAGTTCAGTGAGGCTTTCCGTGAGCATCACATTCTGGAGGGTCTCATAGATCGTAAGCGGGAAGAATTCTGCAACTTCACCCAAGGCAGACTGACCGTGGATGCATACAGCCGTGAGTTTGGAAATCTAGCACGCTATGCCCCTGAAGAGGTATCCACCGATGCCAAGAAGCAGGCAAGGTTCCGCAAGGGACTTAGCCCTGAGCTTCGCCGTGATCTTCGTCTGCATGAGTGCACCTCCTTCCAAAAGTTGGTCAATAAGGCCATCAGTGCCGAGACAGGACAAACTGACTATGACGCTACACGCAAGCACTCTCGTGATTTTGGTTCCTCATCTGGCTCCGGATCCCAGAAGCGCCGGGTCTGGATTCCAAATACTGCTCTGCCACCCAGGTTCACCCCGAGGCCATCCTTCGAGGCGCCTCGCCCCAACCAGCAGCATGCACCGCCCAAGGTCTATGGTGGCCCCGCTGCTAATGCCGCTCCACGCCCCAATATTGTGACATGCTTCAAGTGTGGAGAAACGGGTCACTATTTGCGCGAGTGCCCTCGAAACAACCTCAACCAACCTGGACGTCTGTTGGCCGTGGTAAGCCAGCAGGAAAGACTTACTACGCCAAGCCAGCCACCACTGCACGTGGCCATGTCAACTATGTTTCAGCTGAAGAAACTCATGAGGATCCCAACGTCGTCCTTGGTACGCTCCTTGTTAATTGCCATCCGGCAACTGTTCTTTTCGATACGGGAGCATCTCATTCATTTATCCCTGAGAGCTATGCTCGATTACACAACACCACATTTTGTGACATGCCCACTTCCATGGTAATCCAAACCCCTGGTTCTAAGTGGCAAACCTCTAAGATAAGCCATGGAAATGAAATTCTTGTTGACAGATTGGTCTTCCTTGCATCACTAATAGCTCTCAAGTCCTCGGACATAAACATCATCTTGGGTATGGACTGGATGTCAGCCCATTATGCTAAGATTGATTGCTCTACTAGAACTGTTCAACTCACCCATCCGTCGGGCAAGACAGTCAATGTTTTGACCCGAGTGTCTAAGCGTCAGCTCTACTCATTAAATGCCAACCCTCTTCCAGACCTCGAAGATGTGCCGGTAGTTCGTGACTTCCCGGATGTCTTCCCTGAAGAACTGCCAGGTATTCCACCTGACAGGGATGTCGAGTTCGTAATAGACCTTGTTCCAGGAACCGTCCCAATCTCTAGAAGACCCTATAAGATGGCACCCCTAGAGCTAGCCGAGCTTAAGAAACAACTCGATGAGTCCTTGAAAAAGGGTTTCATCCGTCCTAGTTCTTCTCCGTGGGCTTGCCCCGTCCTCTTCGTCAAGAAGAAGGATGGTACGGATCGGATGGTTGTAGATTACCGACCTGTCAACCTAGTCACAATCAAGAACAAGTATCCGCTTCCCAGGATCAACGACCTGTATGATCAGCTCGCTGGATCCTCAGTCTTCTCTAAGATGGATTTGGGGTTGGGCTACCATCAAATCAAAATCAAGAACGGGGACATTCCTAAAACGACCTTTGTTACTCGTTATGGCCAATACGAGTACACTGTCATGTCCTTCGGTTTAACCAACGCTCCAGCCACCTTCTCTCGGTTAATGAACTCAATCTTCATGGAGTATTTGGATAAATTCGTCGTAGTATACCTCGATGATATACTCATCTACTCCAAGAACGAGGCAGAACATGCCGAGCATCTAAGGCTAGTACTGACGAAACTTCGAGAGCACCGCCTATATGCTAAATTCTCTAAGTGTGAATTCTGGTTGCCAGAAGTGACCTATCTAGGCCATGTAATCTCTGGTAAAGGTATTGCTGTCAATCCCGAGCGAGTTCAAGCCATCCTTGACTGGACTCCACCTGAATCGGTCAAGCAAGTCCGTAGTTTCCTTGGCTTAGCGAGCTACTGCCGCCGCTTCGTCGAGAATTTCTCCAAGGTTGCTAAACCTCTAACCGAACTCCTCAAGAAAGATAAGAAGTTCGAGTGGACCCCACAGTGCGAGTTCAGCTTTCAGGAACTGAAAAGACGCCTGACATCTGCCCCCGTACTCGTACCACCAGATTTTTCTAAGGACTTTGTTATCTATTGCAACGCCTCGCGACAAGGACTAGGTTGCATACTCATGCAAAACCGTCATGTGATTGCCTACGCTTCCCGACAGTTGCGTCCACATGAGGATAATTATCCCACACATGATCTAGAGCTTGCAGCCGTAGTCCATGCACTCAAAACATGGCGACATTACCTTCTCGGTAATCGTTGCGAGATTTTCACCGACCACCAGAGTCTGAAATACATTTTCACCCAACCGGATTTGAATCTCAGGCAAAGACGTTGGGTCGAGTTGATCTCAGACTACGACTTAGGAATAACTTACACCCCGGGCAAAGCCAACGTCATGGCTGATGCGCTGAGCCGTAAATCCTATTGCAACAACTTGATGATACAACAAAGTCAACCACTTCTCCACGAGGAATTCTGTAGGCTTAACCTTCACATTGTTCCTCGAGGTTTTCTATCCACCCTGGTGGCGAAACCTACCCTTACGGATCAGATCATGAAAGCTCAGAAGGTAGATCCGGGAATCTCCCGTATTAAGAGAAACATCAAGAAAGGAGTTGCGGATTGTTTCTCCGTTGATGACCAAGGTGTTGTGTTCTTTGGAGACCGCCTAGTGGTTCCCAAGGTACGCAACCTGAGGCGATTGATCCTTAAGGAAGCTCATGAATCTCCTCTCACCATTCATCCCGGTAGTACTAAAATGTATCAAGACCTACGCCAGAGGTTTTGGTGGACTAGGATGAAGAGAGAAATTGCTCAATACATTGCTAATTGCGACATCTGCCGTCGTGTTAAAGCAGAGCATCAACGGCCTGCTGGCACCCTTCAGCCTCTGGCTATTCCTGAATGGAAATGGGATAAAATCGGTATGGATTTCATTACCGGGTTTCCCAGGACCAAGAGAGGGAATAATGCTATCTTCGTTGTTGTCGATCGTCTTTCCAAAGTAGCCCACTTCCTACCTGTTCGTGAGAGTATAACCGCTAGCCAGCTAGCAGACTTGTACATCTCCCGAATAGTGTCTCTTCATGGTGTTCCATTGGAAATTAATTCAGACCGTGGAAGTCTCTTCACCTCTTGATTTTGGGAAAGTTTCCAAAATGCTATGGGAACTCGTCTCTCTTTTAGCATCGCCTTTCACCCTCAATCAAGTGGTCAGGTAGAACGAGTTAATCAAATTCTGGAGGATATGCTCCGAGCTTCTGTCATCTCGTTTGGCATGGATTGGGAGAAATGCCTTCCATTCGCCGAGTTTGCTTATAACAATAGTTACCAAGCTAGCTTGGGCAAAGCCCCTTTCGAGGTTCTCTATGGACGAAAATGTCGAACGCCTCTTAACTGGTCAAAAACCGGGGAAAGACAACTCTTTGGCCCGGATATGATCTAGGAAGCAGAAGAGCAGGTTCGCACTATTCGTGAGAAATTGAAAACAGCCCAATCACGCCAAAAGAGCGATTATGATCGCAAACATAAGGCTATGACTTTTGAGGTTGACAAGAAGGCTTATCTTCGGGTGACTCCTTTAAAGGGAACCCATCGATTCGGTATCAAAGGCAAATTGGCTCCTCGCTACATTGGACCCTTTCGCATTCTTGCCAAGCGAGGAGAAGTTGCCTACCAATTGGAACTACCTCCGCATCTTTCCAAGGTTCATGACGTCTTCCACGTTTCCCAACTCAGGCGTTGCTTCTCGGATCCTATCCGTGGAGTGGACCACGAAACGCTTGATCTCCAAGATAATCTCACATACCGGGAGTATCCCGTTCGAATCCTTGATCAAGCCGAGCGTACCACTCGACGCCAAAACATCAAGTTTCTCAAGGTTCAATGGTCACACCATTCCGAGAAAGAAGCTACTTGGGAAAGGGAGGATCGTCTTCGACTTGAGTACCCCACCTTCTTCCCAACGGATCCTAAATCTCGGGACGAGATTCTTTTGAGTGGGGGTGAGCTGTCACATCCTAGCTAGTTCATGCATTAGAGTGTTGCATCATGTCTATTTTTTTCACAGAAACTTGAAATGGGGATGCCAGAAACCCCCAGCACCCCCCTGAAACAACTAGGGTTTACTAAAATTCTTTTCAATGAACCTGAAATGCCCTCCATAAATGTTCACCATCTTTGGTTCTGGCTAAAACCTCTGCCAAAAATGGTTTCATATTTTTGGAGGCCATCTTGGATTTTTGCACAAGCCATAAGTATTTGCATTTGGGCATTTTAAATGCTATAAATATTTTCAAATGCCCAAATAATCTTGAAGGTATTTTTAGGCTGTTGAGAATAATGTCAAAGGTGCCTCAGAATATTTTCAGGGTTTTTCCAAATGAAATAGTATTTTTACTATTTCAAAACACAGAACAGAAATAAATAAAAGGAGAAAAACAGAAAGCAGAGGACTTACCTGGCAGCCCACCTGGCGGCCCAGCACTGTGCTGGCCCGCGCCAGTCAGCTGCCTGCTCTCGCCAGAGCAGGCAGAGAGGTGACGCCGGCGAGCGCGAGCTCGCCACCGCGCCACCTGCTTGCCGCCCTCGCCCGTGGATGCGCTGGACGACCCCTTCGACGCGCCCCCGAGCCTCTGGACACCGCCATTCTCCCCCGTCGCCTCTCCTTCGCCTTTCCCCCACCATGGCTGACGCCGCCGCAGCCACCTCGCCGGAGTAACCGCGCCCACCGTCGACCTCACGCCATTCCACCGTGTCCATCAGCTCCGCCGTCGCCCACTCCTTCGAGCAAGCCGAGCCCCGAGTGCTCGGTTGCCCCGAAGCTCCGCCACCGACCTCGCCTTCGCCGCTCACCGTCGGAGATCCCCTCCGCCGTCGCCACTGCAACAGCTCCGCTCCGACCTCGCCACTGCAACAGCTCCGCTCCGACCTCGCCGTCCGCTCCGTCGCAACCGCCGTGAGCATGGCCACCTTCCCATCCTCTCCTCTCTCTTTCTCGAGCTTTGTAGCCACCGCACGAAGCTCACCCGTACGCGCCGCCGCACGAGCTCGTCGCCGACGAGGCTCCGGCCATCCAAAGGCCGCACCACCGTAGCCATTAGCTCCACCGCAACGCCAGGAACCTGTAGCGCCATCGCATGTCCCTCGCCGTGCTATCTAGCTACGGTTCCAACCACGCCCGTACCCCGGCAGCCGCACGGCTCGTCGCCGGCGTCGATTCCGGCGACCCCGAGCTCCACCACCACCACCAGTCGATGCGGTTCGCCCCCAGCTACACCTAGGTACTCTCCGCCGTCCTTTTGGTCGCCGGAGGAGCAATCCCGCACCCCACCGCCGCGTCTGGACGTCGCCGGCGGCTAAACGCCGGCGAGTCAACATGGTTTGACCACAGCTTGACCCCCCAGGGTCACTGACAAGTGGGGCCCGCCTGCTAATTAATCTGAGTTAGAGATTAAAACTAATCCTAATTAGCTAAATATCTAACAGTGACACTGACACAGGGGACCCACACGTCAGGTTTGACCTGGACGACCCCGTTGACCCGCTGACGTCACACTGACGTCAGGCTGACGCAGTAAAACATTACTGGAATTATTCTTATATTGGAAATACCAGAAATTATCACAAACTTCAAAAAATCATAGAAAATAATCTATAGCTCAGAATGAAAAGATTTATATATGAAAAATGATCAGAAAAATCCATTCTATCCATCTGTACTGGTTTCATGCATGATTAAGCAAGTTAACCTACTGTTTTATACAGAACAAGATAAAGCACTAATATGGGCCATTTATGAACTTGGAATTTGAATCTTTGATTCAAATTAGTCCAAACCCATCTGGTCTTAGTTGCATTAGCCCAATACATCCATTTTGCCATGTCTCATGCATGCATCATATTGTTGCACTTGCTTGGTGTTGATTGTGCTTCGATGTGTTCATTGTGGTAGGTCCTGCCTCCGAGGATATCCACGAGTATCCAACTGAAGGGCAGTATCCCACCACCACTCCGTCAGGCAAGCAACCCATTGATCATTTCGATACAAACCCATCTTCTCGCTTCTGCTCTCGTTTACTGCATTAAGACAGCGCGATTCAAACTGCTGTGTGTTGCGGTAGTTGAACCCACTTTCCTTTGCATGACCTGTCATTGCCACAGTAACTAGATGAAACCCACTAGCATATGTAGGAGTTGATTGAGCCATGTTGTGTTCCTACAATGCTATGCTTGCTACGCTTAGAGTTGTGTCAGGTCTGGCTCATCAGGGTGATGAACTGGAGTGAAAGTGCGTGTGTCGGTAATGGGAGTGAAGTGTTGAATACGATTTGGTAAAGGTATCGATGGGAGGCCATGTAGGAGTACATGGTGGGTTGTTTCATTGAGACCGTCCCTAAGAACTGAGATCTGTATGCGTGATTTAAGATTCAGCTACTACCACACATTGGGCCCGAAACCAATGGACCCCCTCGGCTTCTTAATCACCCTTGTCCTCTGTCCAGGAGGTGTACGTAGTTTCTGGTGTTTGTAGTAAGCTGGAGGTCGTGGACAACGCTGACCAAGGGGTGGGCTGTGATGCGGTAGGCTCGTGGCACGGTGTACCGAGTCGCCCGTTTGGTGTCCGGGAACCCTGCACACATCGTTTGGGGCCGTATGTGGAAACCTCGGCCGGACTCCCTGCGGATGGAACCTAAATAGGCGATAAACCTGGACTAGAGACTCGAGTGTTTAGGTAGGCTGTGGCCGACACCCACGTTGGGCTTCTGCTTGAAGGTTGCCGAGTACACGTCGTGTAGCGGCGATAAGTGGTGAGAGCGTGTGTGACGAAGTACACCCCTGCAGGGTATGAAACTATTCGAATAGCCGCGTCCGCGGTAAAGGACTACTTGGTCGCTTATGCAGTTCATAGACAAGTAAATGGATACTACTAAAAGCCTCAAGATAAGTGTGAGTACCGTGGATGGCCCTCTCGTTCGATGACGAGGGAGGATCCATGGTGGAGTATTGAGATGGTGATTAGTGGACTCGTGTGCGAAAACTATTTCACAAGTGGTGTATCGTAGGATAGCTTAGCCAGGAGTCAAAGCTGGCTTGCTGCAATAACCCCACTACCTTCTTGAGAATGAACATGTATAGTAGGATCTGTTGTAAGACTTGCTGAGTACCTTTGTACTCATGTTGCTTCAATTACTGTTTTCAGACGACAACACCGCCCCTTCTGACGGGTTCTACGTAGAACTCGACGACGACGAGTGACTTGCCACCCAGGTGGTGATCTAGGCTTGTGAAGGGCCTATGTAGATAGACAGGCTTCGTCAAGCCTTCTTTCTCTCTAGTGTCTGTACCCAGACAGTTTGCTTCCGCATGTGCTTGTATGATTGTATGACTTGAGTGTCGGGTCATGTGACCCCTATCTGTATGAACAAGTTATGTAAGGCTCTCCGGAGCCCTTTAAATAAAGTACTTGAGTTGTAGAGTTTTGTTGTGATGCCATGTTGTATTTGCACATATCGAGCATATTGTGTGTATGTTTGAAATGCTTGGTATGTGTGGGATCCGACAATCTAGTTGTTTATCCTTGGCAGCCTCTCTTATGGGGAAATGTAGTCTAGTGCCTCCTTGAGCCATAGTAGTCCGCTACAGCCCGGTTCACCGGAGTCCTGCTAGCCCAGCACTACTGCTCTAGACACCTGACTGGCCGGCATGTGATTCATATCGTTCCTGTGTCTGTCCCTTCGGGGAAATGTCACGCGATGACATCCGGAGTCCTGCCTAGCCTGCTACAGCCCGGGTTCCCGGAGTCCTGTTAGCCCAGTGCTACAGCCCGGATTCACACGCTGCTGACCGACACGTTCGATGTTGATTCATGTATGCCTGTCCCCATATGTTAGTGCCGCTTTGGGTTCACGACTAGCCATGTCGGCCCGGGTTCTCTGTCATATGGATGCTAGCGACATTATCATATACGTGAGCCAAAAGGCGCAAACGGTCCCGGGCCATGGTAAGGCGACACCCGTGGGAGTACCGTGCGTGAGGCCGCAATGCTATATGAGGTGTTACAGGCTAGATCGGTGTGACTTGGGATCGGGGTCCGGACACTCAAAATGCCCGCGACGAGCGTGGGAATCTAGAAAGTACTTCCGGCTTGTGCAAGAGGCCCGAAGGACCCTCTAATTCGGCCTGTAGGCAGGACTTTTTGCCACTAAAAGTAAAAGAACATCATTTGCCGCTGCTTTTCTGACAAGTTTCTGAACCCATTCGCACTCCTTTAGAAGGAAATCCGAGAGATTATGCCGAGTATAAACATTAGTCCGCCTGGTAAGGACAAACGTTCCATTCTGCAGATGCTCTATGATCCAGGAAATCCCATTTGGTTGTAAATTCAAGAAAATAAGGTGACTATAAGCCTTATTCTCCTTGTTTTTGCTGTGTGGCATGCCGTAACGTACGTGTGTGACAGGCAATAATAGGAGGGCATTCCTGGAATCGGTCAATATATATGTGGAAACAATATCTCCACTATGGAGGACACACAATTTTGGGGCGACGTGCTAGAACGTGTCACGAGAAAATGAAGTTCTTTCAAGGACTGCCATATAAAGGACCGGTGTTCACAAAAACGGTCATAACTTGGTCATTCGGAGTCCGTTACGGACCCACAAGTACTCAAAATGCTCGCAACGAGCGTGGGAATCTAGATAGTACTTCCGACTTGCACAAAAGGCCCGAAGGACCCTCAAATTCGGTCCTTAGGTAGGACTTTTTGCCACTGAAACTCAAAGAACATCATTTGCCTCTGCTTTTCAGACAAGTTGCTAAACCCATTCGCACTCCTTTGGAAGGAAATCCGAGAGATTATGGTAAGTATAAACATTAGTCCACCTGGTAAGGACAAACGTTGCATTTTGCACATGTTCTATGATTGGTTGAATCCCTTATTTTTGTAAATTCAAGAAAGTAAGGCGACTATAAGCCTCATTCTCCTTGTT
Organism: Aegilops tauschii subsp. strangulata; assembly: GCF_002575655.3. NCBI lineage: Eukaryota > Viridiplantae > Streptophyta > Magnoliopsida > Poales > Poaceae > Aegilops > Aegilops tauschii. The sequence goes on along the minus strand of NC_053037.3, from coordinate 246,958,530 downwards.
TTTGCCGTGTGGCATGCCGTAACATATGTGTGTGACAGCCAATAATAGGAGGGCATTCCTGGCATCGGTCAACATATATGCGGAAACAATATCTCCACTATGAAGGACACAAAATTTTGGGGCGGTGCGTCAGAATACGTCACGAGAAAATGAAATTCTTTCAAGGACTGCCATATAAAGGACCCGTGATCACTAAAATGAAATCCTTTGAAGTCCGTTTAGGACCCACAAGTACTTAAAATGCTCGCGACGAACTTGGGAATCTAGAAAAGACTTCCGGCTTGCGCAGGAGGCCCGGAGGACCCTCAAATTTGGCTCCGAAGCTGGACTTTTTGCCCCTGAAAGTCAAAGAACATCATTTGCCATTTCTTTTCAGACAAGTTTCTGAACCCACTCGCACTCCTATGGAAGGAAATCTGAGAGATTATGGTGAGTATAAACATTAGTCCGCCTGGTAAGAAACAGACGTTGCATTCTGCACATGCTCTGTGATTCGGGGAATCCCATTTGGTTGTAAATTCAAGAAAATAAGGCGACTATAAGCCTTATTCTCCTTGTTCTTGTCGTGTGGCATGCCGTAACGTACGTGTGTGACCGCCAATAATACGAGGGCATTCCTGGCATTGGTCAACATATATGTGGAAACAATATCTCCACATGGAGGACACAAAATTTTGGGGCGGCGCACCAGAACGCATCACGAGAAAATGAAATTCTTTCAAGGACTGTCATATAAAGGACCCGTGTTCACTAAAACGGTCATAACTTGGTCATTCGGAGTCCGTTTCGGACCCACAAGTACTCAAAATGATCGCGACGAGCGTGGGAAACTAGAAAATACTTCTGTCTTATGCAGGAGGCCCGGAGGACCCTCAAATTCGGCACCTAAGCTGGACTTTTTGCCCCTGAAAGTCAAAGAACATCATTTGCCGCTGCTTTTCAGACAAGTTTCTGAACCCATCACTACAAAAAAAAGACACATCCGTGACATTTTGGGCCGAGCGAATTTTTTTCTGTCATACTTATGACACTTCTATGACAATAATTGTGACAAAACCCGGTATCATCATAGATGTGGTGGGCTCCTACTTCTATGACAAAAAATCATGACAGAAAATGGGCTTTTCGTCCTGGGCGGGCCGGAGACGCAGCTGCATAACATTCTTTGGGCCGTCCATGACGGAAAAAACCATGGTAGAAGCGAGGGCTAGGAAAATATCGGGGTGTTCCCGGTTACGGTGGGTGGTCGGGGCCGAGCGATGCACGGAGGTTTGCGCGTTTCTCTCGTACACGCACGCGCGTGGGTGCGAGTCGTTGGGCTGTAACTAAACCCGAGCGAGGCGTTCGCCTACTGAACCCGAGCGATTGCACTGCAGGCTACGCGTTACTCAACCCGAGCGATCGATCGATGGCTGTTAACTGAACCCGATCGAGCGATTCTTTCACTACTGCTGCTAACTGAAGCTGATCGATGCTACCTCTAGATGAATAGTGAGCGTTGCTGGGGGGGTTTGATGAACAGTTCCCGGTGGGGGTGGATGAACATGACCCCGTGGTGTTGCCTCTAGATGAACAGGACCCCGATCGACCGAGCTGGTTGGGGCTGGATGAAGAGGACCCCGTGGAGGGCTGGATGAACAGGACGACCCTGTGGAGGGCTGGATGAACAGTAGCCCGTGGAGGGGTGGTTGAACAGGAGCCCGTGGAGAGGGCTGGTTGAACAGTAGCCGGTGGAGTAGCGCGCGGTGGAGGCTGGATGAACAAGAGCCCGTGGATGAATAGTCGCAGGTGGAGGCTGGAGGAGGTCGACGGTGGATGAACAGTAGCCCGTGGAGGCTGGAGGGGGTCGACGGTGGAGATGAACAGTATCCCGTGGAGTCCCGTTTTGCGGTACGCCACACCCCTCTCGATGAACAGGACCCCCGTTTCGACCGTAGCGCTCCAACACAAGTCCGTTTCCTCCGTTTTGCGGTACGCCACACCCCTCGCGATCAACATGACCCCGTTTCGACCGTAGGAGGTCCGTTTCCTCCGTTTTGCGGTACACCAGACCCGTCCCGATGAACAGGATCCCGTTTCGAACGTGACCGGAGAAACACAAGGCCGTTTCCTTCGTTTTGCGGTACGCCAGGCCTCGTTTCCATTGGCTGGTCCGTCCAAGCCCTCCCGATGAACATGACAACGCATTCCGTTCTGACCCAGCAGGTTGGCTCCCCATGAACACGACGACGACGATGTTTCTCCGTTCCGACCCAGCCATGTACACGAGCCCTGGCCGTACGTATGCGCGAGTAGGCGTTCGAGACCCCGCCCATATGTACGTACGTGGCTATATTTTCTTTCTTGCACCCAGGCTGATGTACGTACGTGTACATGCTACGTGCGCGCCTCTACTACGACACGTGTGCGCCTCTACTACGACACGTGCCCGCCTCTACATCGACCAATATGTACGTACACGTTTGCGACCAGAATGACAACGCTACGTACGCTTCGACCAGGTGGGTCCCGACTGTCACGCACTTCCTTTCGTGCGAAGATGTAGCTAGTGGATCCCAGCAGTCAGGGGGGCGAATCATTTTTTTCCGGACGCACTTCCTTGCGTGTGAAGATGTAGCTGGTGGGTCCCAGTAGTCAGGGGGGAAACATTTTTCGTGAAATACGGTGGCCCGTCTGGTGGGTCCCTACTGTCAGGTGGAGGAATAATTATTTTGCGCGTAATAAGGAGGCACTTCCTTGCGACCGCCGTGGACCCAGTTGTCAGCCTCTCCACGTACAGTACTCTTCCGATGGAAGTCGTTCCTTGACCACGTTGACCACGCCGCGCCGAGAGCACCAGGGCGGTGGACAACGGCGAGGCCTAGGAAGGGGACGACGCGGAGCCAGGGAAGACGCGACAGTGGATGCCCACGCGGAGAGGAGTACGAGGGTTCACTGGTTCGGCTGTGGTGTGAGGCTGTCGTCGCCGCAGAATAACAGGGGGTGTGGGTGAATAGAGGGATGCCCTGGCCAGCGGTGGGAGTAGTAGGGGCGGTGAGGCCTGCGCGGCAGCACAGCCGGCCATGGGAGGCGGGAGCATGTGGTCCCGCGGCGCTGGATTTGGCGGCTGGAGCAAGAATATTAGAGATTGAAGAAACACGACGGCCGTTGGATTGACATCCAACGGTTACGTCTGCTAGAATCATTTGTTGACGTATATAATAACTAAAAAATCTTGGATACGCGTCAACTTAATAGGCCCACAAGTCAGACCATTCCCTCTTTTTTTAATAATTTATATATAGCTCATTGCGACTTCTTATGCAATTTATTGCAGTCCGTTTTTTTGGTTGGCCAGGGCCAATTTCGCATATTTCTGTGGGTTCCAAACTTTTTTTAATACCAAAATTTCAAGCCAGATTTAAAGTACTTTGAAGATATATTTAAATTAGGTTAATGCCCAGTGAAATAGGAATCTGAAAATGTGAAAAAATTCAGAAATTATAAAGTAATTGCCAATTTGTCATCTGTTTTTATATTTACAACCCATTTCATATTACTTTCAAGATTTGCAGGCGTCTTGAAAGAGTTGCAGCCCATCAGGGCGTAGAAAAATAAGTAGGCCTGGATTGGGTATTCTTCAGAAAATATAAACTGGGATCATTTTCACAAAGAAAAAATAGCTGGGTTGGTCACATGGTGAACATAAAATATAAGCCTGGGCTAGACGGGCCATAGCCCAGTTCAAACCCTGCTCCGTCTCAACAATAACAAAAAAAATACTGCTCGGGCAGCTATGTCCCAGGTGTCAGCCGATCTTGTGCTGTTCTCTTGTCTATTGACTATATACGCTCACAATGTCATGGGTCCCAGATGTCAGGAAAACACTAGGAGGAAGCATTTTATTTTTCCATACGCTGATATGGTGGGCCCCTACTATCATCCTCTCCATGTACTTCTACCGATTCCTATTGTTTGTTGACCATGTTGACAACGCGAGAGGGCGGCGCCGCGGCGAGCGCACCAAAGCGCGCGGAGGACGACGGCGAGGCCTCAGACATCGGCGTTAACGATTTAGGAGACGGTGGGGCGGTGATGCGTGCGCTGAGGCGCAACCAGCCGTGGGAGGCAGAAGCAGGCGGCCCCATCGGGGCTGGTTTGGTTTTGCCGGCTGGAGGAAGACAGGACTGAAGAAACACGACAGACTGTAAAAGCAGCAGGAGTACTTAACAACCTTAACTGAAACCAGCAGGGGCACTTAACAACCATAGCTGAAAGCAGTATGAGTACTTATACAGGTTCAACCATACAAAGCATGCCTCAAACGGTGCTACTTTGCCTACAGTTAACCAAGGGTGAGGCCGCCAAGCCCCAGGACAAGGCCCAGGCGCCACCCCGCGCATCCACAACCTTCTGAAAGTGGCTTCATCTCGCAATGTGGTCAATAAACAGGATATTCGCTTTAGAGCCATGGAAAAGCAGGAACATAATCTTCTGTCCTATTCTCCAAGATGGACATGCCCTCATTATTTGAGACCACCCATGAATAAGTATCTTTTCACCTCCAAGGGGAATGGAGTAGGTCGACATAAACATCATGTTGTGACCAAGCGCAAGTCTGACCCAACCATGGTCAGGCATCTGTATAGGAACAATAGAACTGGGCAGTTTCTGTTTCAAGAAGATCACAGCTGTAAAACTGTGTATAAGCAATAGTTTATGAACAACATATATAACATAAAACAGCTCGTACCATAAGTTTCTCGACACAGTTGGACCTGTTCAACGAGTGCAGCAGTGGCACACATATCCCACGTGGCCCCACAAGGACCTCAAGACGATTAATAAAGTATAGGAACTTGTGGATGTCGTCCCAGTCAACTTCAGTGCCATCAGTAACAGCCGAGTTGTTACAGAATAACAAACGAGCAGCCTGCTTAACTCTGAAAAAACCTACATGTGCTACCAATTATAAGAAAATATTAGTTAGAAGTAGCATCTTCGTGAGAGATTCATTGCTACTTCTAAAGCTAAATTGTGATTACTTAGACATAATAGGTGGATTAAGAAGTAATCGAGGCAACAAGCAAGAACCAGATACAAAACTAACATGGATGAACAATTTAAACGACATCGGGGTGGAAGATCGCAATGAAGATGAGACCAGGTTCTGCTATTTCCATCAACATTCGTGCACCAAGTTTCAGTTCGTAACACTTGAGAAAGTTTATCCAAGTTCGGCCATAAAAAATGCAGCGATCTTCTTGGTTCATGAACCCAACTCGGAACTTATATCCATGGCTTGTCTTCACTGTGACCATTAAACTGGTGTATTCAGCTATGGCAAGGCTGAGCATCTTGAGTACATGTGTTCTGGCAGAGCAAATAATGCACTGCAGGAAAAATAATATGAGAACACAATGTATTCCCTATCCAAATCTAGAAATAACTTCCTCCTTCACGTCAGTGTTGACCATCGTACTGGTAGTACCTTTTATCCAAATATAGCAATCCAAATTGCTAAATTAGTCGACCACATGTTCAAAAAAACCCCACCCTCCCGGATAGAAAAGAGGATTCTAGGAACATACTGTGCGCGTTTTAAAATCCTGTGTTAGGATGAGAAGGAACAAGTGTGGCGTCTCGCCAAGGGCCCAGAAACCTGTAGGGTCCTCGCACTTTGGGCACTGCAAATGAAACACACTAGATTCAGTACGAAGAAAAATGCATCAACGGCGGCGGCTGCCATCCTAGGATTACCCGCGACCAAGGGACTTGGATTTATCGGGGATGGATGAAGAATTCGTACCTGGTTCTCCATGAGAAAACCCTATGCAATCGCCAAGAGGGGGTTTTCTCTGAACAAGCAGACGAGGGAGAAGGGGATTCAGGCCCAGTGAAATATTGCCACTTCGTCCGTCCAGCTTACTGCTAAAGCTGGAAAGGGGGGTTTGTGATTTGACGGCTCATTGGGCATTACTGCGGCGCTACGACCGGGGTGTGTCTACCGTGCAGTTGTGCACTCTAATTTGTGCATATGGCATGTGGACCCCGTTGCAGGATGGCCCACATATCAGCGAAAGGAAGTAGAAAGACAGGAGTAACTAGTTACACATAAATATATTTTTGACAGAGAGATACTCCCTCTGTAAAGAAATATACAAATCTTTTATATCACAACTTTATACATAAGAAAAATCAAGGGGAATATATATAACATATATAATTATAAAAAATAGAGTTGTTTTTAACACAGTATAGACGAGTTGGTGATGATGGTGTGCCTGCCATCCTGCAATATAGGCCGTCCGATTTATATCTGACGGATAGGAAGGAAACTATGACAATTTTGCAAAAAGGTACCCACACACCTCTCCACATTTGCAAATAAGGCCTTCCCTCGTTCATCCTTTTCTCTCACAAGATAAAATACTCATACAAATGCATCTTGATGTTACGTGCAACGCACGGGCATTATGGGGGTTCAGCTGAGAATATAATACTCAGACAGGCTCACGGTTCTGGACTTTGGGCCGCAGGCCCACCCTGCATGTTTGGGGGCCCATGTGTTCTACCTCAACGCTTTTCATATTGCAAGCAATCGGTACGACGCTGGTTTTAGATGCTGTCGCAAGGCGAATACACAAAATTCAATAAAGCACGGCAGCTGTTGGAATGAAATTGAACGACAGTTCCTAACCAGCAACGAGAGTTGCCATTCTATCAACGATATACCATGTGATAAATAATACTGTCGTATTACTTATACACACATGACACTTGTTTCACCATGCCAGATTATTACATCAAAATCTGTCGGAGGATAGATCAGTTCGGCAGTTGTGTGCTGCTACTAAAGAATTTCAAAGTTGATTTGGACCAGCTCTCCTTGCCGAGAAAGTTCGATTTTGAGATCATCCCCTACCGCAAGATATCATTTAGATTTGAACCGTGACCATCCTTTAGCATCAATCATCATGCGACCATCCTTTGTACTTACGGTATATTGAGCAGGTTCATTCACACCAAGGCTGCGCATGGTAAGAGAAACTTGGCCGCTGCCACCCGGATTGTTGAACGACTCCCTCGTTGCTCTAGGAATTCTCTGTTTGCAAACAAGAAGATATACCCAAACAGTTAGATCAACACAGTGAATCATGCGAAACAACATGGAAAGAAAAAAGGAACGAAGCACTTGGGCGGCCAATGCTTACCAAGAAGGTGGACATGTCGGTTTTTGTAAGGACTTTGGTATATGAAGTGCGAACTGTAGCCCAGTCTGTTGCCGGTGCAACTGCTCGTTCGGTTGCCGCTGCACGGGCCGGAGCAGATGCAAGTGCAAGTGTTGGTGCAGGTGCCGAAGCCGCTGCTGCTGCCGGAGATGGTGCTACTTGTAGAGCTGGTGCCGGTGTCGGAGCAGGTGCCGGTGTCGATGCCCGATCCTCCGGTAGATCAGCCTGATCCGCTAACGCGGTCAGTACCCAATCCTCAGCTGGATCAGACTGAGCTGTTGCCGCTGTCAGTGCTAGAGCAACTGCCGGTGCTTGATCCGTTGTTGAAGGTGGTACCGATGTGCGAGACAGCGGCGATCGTGTCTGGTCTGCTATGATCAGCTTTCTAACTTGACTAGGCTCCGTGACCGTGATCCAGTTTTTTTCTTCATTTCTTTTAAACGCGAGAAGGACTAATTGTGGCGTTTTTGAAAAACCAAACTGCAGTTCATCATAGGGATTCAGCTTGTACTCAGACAACAGACTGATCCAATTTTTTCCAGTAATATAAGTGATGGACAGTGCCTTCGTTACTGACACGACATAAGAAGTGAAACCTGTAAAAATAGCCATCATAGAGCAAACCAAACGGTTTATTCTGTGATGAATGTCACATGGCAAAACCTGCATTGTAAAATTGTAGGAAAAGAAAGAAAACATGACATTAAATCAATAAGATTTAGACAGTAAATCAATAAGATTGACTTGATGTGACACGAGTGAATCCTTACCAGGAAATCACTATGTTGAAGTACTAAACAGAAGATTGATCATCCAACTACGGGTGGCATGCAGGGGCCCCGCCTACTCCCACAAGCAGGACAGTCCAAAGGTCGTGACAAATCGTATGGACCGAACATCCATGGGATTGGAAATCCTGGTGGGTGCGATAAACCCTGCAATGCATACAGATATTGGAGTGTAACCATAATTGATAAACCGTCCTCACAAAAAAGATGATCTGGATACTTCAAAATATACATACTGAATTGAGTGGACAGACATTAACATAGACCGTTCTCAGGACTGACCACACACCAAAAGCGGCAGTACTAATAAACAATACAGGGTTCACAAACACAAATCAAGTACTAAACAATAGTACTTACTACAGACAAGCAAAGTTGCACTAATTAAACTCTGCAGACTATTTCTTGCCACCGACCTACAGGATGAACCCCGCATAACTGACTAGGCCATGGACTTCGTGAGAGATGTCTACATGCACCATCACCATCTCGTCAACCTTGGAGAACCTAACAGAGTGGTCTTTCCACTCATAAACATGATGATGAAGACAGGCTGCATCAGATTTGTGGGAAGCTTTACAAGAACCACACCCTTCGTAATCGAAGGCACAGCTAGGAAATTGTTGTGGTCAAGTACAGCCTCGAGAACACGCCTGACAACAATGCTACAGGAAAGCACTAGTTCAGGACACATGGCGACAAGGACACAACAGCTGGATAGTTTAGCAGTAGAACTCATCCTCAGGTCTTCCAATTCACACGGCATGACTTTGAGAACTTCATCTCCACCGCAGACCTGGTTCTAATTCAAACAGAAACCATATTTTATTACTACCTCCGTTCGGAAATATAAGATGATTTTCGATATTATACTCCATATATGACTACATATACGCACAGAAATGAGTGAACAAAGACACTAGAACATGTCTTCAAAGGCATGAGAGCAGAGGGATTACTTGCAATATCCATAACACAAGTTACTGAGGCAAATATACCCTCTTCAAAGGTAGCATTGATGTTCATAAAGTATTCCCTCCGTCCCAAAATTCTTGTCTTAGATTTGTCTAGATACGGATGTATCAAGTCACATTTTAGTATTAGATACATCCGTATCTAGACAAATCTAAGACAAGAAATATGGGACAGAGGGAGTAGTTGAAAGTAATCTATAAGAAATCAGTGTCAACCTCTCGCATGTTTTGGTCAAAAGAGGAATTTAGAATCGTCATTTGGCACACAAAAATCACATGCAAGATCACCCAGAAAGTTGTACTACTAGTACTAGTACTGCGTGTTAGATGAAAAAACACGATCAAGATCGAGAAAAAGATCGTCAAGAAGAGATATTACCTGGACTTGCTTAATGAGGGATCCCGGAGAGGGGGGCTTGGACAGGGCGATGGCTTTGAGCTTGTTCGCGGTAGTCTCGGCGGGGTGCTTGCGCTTCTTCGTACCATGAGCCTCGACGGTTTTCGCCAGAGCCATAGACATCACTTCGGCCGGTGCTCCAGCGTCCATCAAGAAACTGTCAAATAGAAATAAAAGAAAAGAAACCATAATCACAAACCCAAAAGAAGAATAGAGAGGGAGTTATAGGATCAGTCTCGGGGTTGCAAGACCGGGCCTTGGCCAGAATCAACACCATTGATGCGCTCACCTTTCCTTCTTTGGGAGAGAAGAACAATGGCAGAAGCAGGTCGGGGTTTTCTCTAAGAAATGAGGAACAAGATGAGGGAGAAGCGAGTTGGGTAGAGAGGAAGCTGAGAGAGAAGAGTGAAATGATGGTTGCTTCGTCCGTCCAACTTACTGCTGGAAAGGACGGGGTTTTGTAATTTGACGGCTCATTGGGCATTACTACGGCGCTTCAATCGGGGTAGTCTACCTTCACTCTACTACGGACTAATTTAGTGCATGGCTGGTGGACCCCGATGCTGGCTGTCCCACACATCGGCGAAAGTGAGTAATTTAGTGCATGGCTGGAGGAGGATCCGCACGGTAGAGCGTGTCCATTGTTTTTCTGAAGAAAAAAATGATTACAACAAGCGTTTCCACTCTTACGACGGAGGAGTGCGAAACACGGCAGCCACTTGAACATACACAGTGCTCCTACTACTAGGCATGTGCAGTGGTTCATACGTCAATACTTGATAGAGGCAAAGGTGTCCCGTCTTTCAATGAGATGATGGATATCGCTTTGGTGGAAGTCGACTTTGACGATCCGACTACGAACGTGCGATGATGTCGCGCCTTAGCAATCGCTAAATCAACTCCGAGAGGTTATTGACCACGCCGGAGCACGATCAACCTGACCACGAGGGTCTGTTTCCTGCGAGCAAACGAAGAACAAGCAAGAAACTGAGATTGCAATCTGGATATTGCGAATATAAGATGAAAGCTTTATTGATCAAGGTGGGGTTCTGTGACGCCTTTGTCTGGTCGTTGAACACAAACGAAGTACGCGAAGTTGCAGCTATGGCAAACTTTTAATCTAAACAAAACCCCAAAGTCTAAACGATGCCCTAAGGGCTGTATATATGGAGGAAGAGGGGGGAATTTCGTGGCCCTTGGGGAAGGGGTCCGAAACCAACCCTATCTCTTGTTTGCCCACACATACGGACTCTAAAAACAGCCTATACTCAAGTATTTCGAAATTACATGGGCCTGGCCCAATAATAAGGTGACGCAGCACCTAGAATAGCCTCTGGACGAAAGTTATGAAGTAGCATCTTGTATATTTCGTCCAAGGCTTCATGCACGCATTATGGTGGCTTCAACGTCCTGAAATCATCACTTGTAACTCCGTTCTTGTTCCCCATGCGCATGCCATCATCTCCAAGCTTTTTCTTGCTCCAATGTTCATCCTTCTCAAAGCTAGGCCCTTCATTTGTAAGCAAAACAAATGTATCCAATTTAGGCAGCATCATATTCTCATGAACATTAGAATCATTACCAAGAAACGAAAGTACCTGGTAATTTAATTGGCGTGCGCGAGCTCTAGTAATTGGTCCAGTATGTATAGCAGCAGGGGCTGTGGGTGTAACAATGGTATTGATGTCCTCATCAGTACTACATAATCTTGTTGCTAGTGTAGTAAGATATGACGACAACAAATGATGTGGTGCACATGTCAACTATATGAACAGTAATGTAGTAACATAGTACCGCTTTTTCGACTGTCCGGTCGAGAATGAACGGTGATTTCAATGTTAACAGAACTAGGTCTACAGCGCACAGAGAGTACGGTGCTACAGTACTCCACGAAACATGAACCATATGAAGCGCGAATAGTGTTAGGCAGGGTGTATGAAGGGTGCACGGGATGGGAGCAAAAGTTCCCTTCTCGACCCACTTTTCGGTGTTTGGCAGAGTGCATGAAGGGTGCATGAGTCCACACTAGTAGGTTAACACAAATACACGAAGAGGAAACAACTATATTGAGATGAGAATGCAACCAAACACACCCACACGCTTTGTGCTATAGTGACTGATCTGCATCGTCTGAGTTTGATCCAACGGTCATGTTGCGTCGAGACATGGACATGCCCATGCAGAGGGCGCCTAAACACCACCGAAGTCCCTCTCCTTCTTGAGGCGTACGACGTTGGTGATGCAGGGGGCAAAACGGCTGAAAGGCAATGCAATCTACCGGAAGGCGGAGGGAGCCAGCCGAGGAGCGGGGAATCTTTTGGTTTTCACCATGGTAAAACACCAGTCGATGACTTCTCACATCAGGGAGCAGTGGGTTTTACAGGCAGAGTCATCGTGACTAATTGTTGTCGCGCCTACTCCCGTCAATCAAAAAATTGAAAATCCTGCCGCGCCTGCTCCCGTCAATCAAAAAATTAAAAATCCTACCGAACCCAAACACCAGAGCAACGCCGCGGTGGATATTTAAATTTACCTGCCGGCAAGTAGATAAAGAAAGGGGTGAAAAAACAAATGTGGTGGCGGCCTAGCTAATCGGTCGAACTAGCCCAACTAGCTAGCCACCGTGCTTCACTGATGTACTCGGCAGGAAAGGTGGTCATTCATGATTTGACGACTCATTTACTTGCTTCGGCGAAAACTCGCGGTAGGGCGTCCCACGTCAGGAAGAATATATGCGTGCACCACCCGGGAGGACCCCAAAACCGCGTGGTAGGGTGTGCCATGTCTCGGCACGGAGGAAAAATGTGCGTGTAAAAATATACTGTATCAGACGTAGTACCTATGGTTCGACCTCGGGACCCAGCCAGTCGGTCGAAAACACCCCACTAGCCACACAACTTCATCCTGCTAACGTGGCACGGAGGATAGGTGTGGTTAGCTCCGTCTCGACCAGCCACAACTTCTCTTGTTCTAGGCGGTTCTTCTATTTTCCAAGCTTTTTTTAGTTGTAATAACACCACGGCAAGCTAGCGCTGCTCTTCGTGTGTGCCCATGCAAAGGTTAGATGATGGAGAGAAGAGAGAGATCGCAGACCTGGGACCCACCAGTAAGTGAGTCAATGGTCATGCACGTGTTGACGAGGCACTCCCTCTACTCTACTCAACATAATACTATGTAAAATCAAGTTATGGGACAAAGCCAACAACCGTTGTTGTTTCAGGCAATCGACTTACGCTTTGTAGTCCAGGTTGCCAGTTCGAATCTCGTCTTTCAGATTTGTTAGTTTTAGGCCCAAATTTGATTAATGACAAGTGGGACCCCTGTGTGTTGTTCCGATATTTCAGTGTAGGATGGTTTTTTTTGAACACACACTTTGCGCGGTTAGACAAGTAACGGCACGAGTTACACGTATTTTGCAAGTTTACCAACAAAAATGACAGCGGCATAGAATTTCACATCCACCCCGCAACTTTGATGCTATGGTGATATGAGTTTTTACACCGTTGGAAGTGAGATCCAATGGCTTGGGAGTAGTCTTTGTAATTATACGCAATTTCCAAACTCTCCAAAGGTTTTTTTGCAAATAAAACATCCAGGCCTCGTGTGTGCCACTGCATCTTGGATCCAACGGCTCCCCGTTGCTCATATTAGGTGCTCCCCGTAGCTTAATTACCCGCTACGGTGATATGAGCATCTAGGTCGTATGATCAGTGATCAGATCGCACATGCGTAGTACTTGTACTTTCTGCGCAATTCCCAAACTCTCTCAGCCGTATATTGCAAAAACATTCAAACCTCCTATTGTGGGCCGTTAGATCTCCGTGAACTCGTATCACCATAGAATCTACGGTGCGGGACACCTCATATTCTCCCGTGCGAGAAAACATAAGGTGCTCTCGTAGCTTGGATGCTACGGTGATACGAGCTTCGAGGTCGTTTGATCTGAGATCCAATGGCATCTGAGCAGTCTTTGTGCTTGTAAGCAGTGGCCGAACTCTTTGGGGGCTTTTCTGCAAAAAACCATTCGAACCACCAAGGAGGTATTGGGTCACAAATCCAACGGCTCTGAAGAGCTTGTATCACCAAAGCATCGAAGGTGTGGTAGCACATGATATTCTTAGATACAGGAGAATATGATGTCCTCCTTCATCTTAGATGCTACGGTGATACGAGCTTCCAGGTCGTTGGATATGGGATCCAAGGGCATCTGAGTAGTTTTTGTACAAATTGTGTGCAATTCTCAAACTCATCAAGGTTTCCTGTAAAAATATTAAGACATCATGTGAGCTACTATATCTCAGATCTACAAGCTCCAAGCAACTCGTATTGGCATATAGCATCTAAGGTATGGGGGCACATGATATTCTCCCGGGGAGGAGGGGTGGGGGTGCACAACCAATCGGTGGTTGGGAGGGTGGGGACAAATATAATCTAAACAACCCTAAACAGGGCTTCACAATTTTATCTAAGGTCGAGGGGTTGACCCCCGACAATCATAGCTCCGCCTAATTAAACACAACATTTGCATGAACTGTAGTACTAGACTTAATATTCATGTTTCAGTTTCATGTTCATTTTAAATATTGAATTGAGGACCATGCATGTCTTACATTTTACTCCCTTCGTTCCTAAATATTAGTCTTTTAGAGATTTCAAATGGACTGGCACATACGGATGTATATAGACATATTTTCGAGTGTAGATTCACTCATTTTGCTCCGTATGTAGTCACTTGTTGAAATCTCTAAAAGACTAATATTTAGGAACAGAAGGAGTATTTTTGAATTCATGTCATACATGCATGGTTTGGAAAAATAGATGCACTATACTTATTGGATTGTTGTTGTGTTCGTGTGTGTGTGGTCATATGCTTGATACATACAAAGTTTTCTCACCTCCATATTGTTCATATTTTAAATTTGAATTTGCATTGAAAAACTTACTAGGGATACCATGAAATGTGAAATCCATGTTGAGATCACTAGATCACAAACTCACTCTACTTCAACAACTCGTCATAAATCAATTACCACGTTGAGATTAGTATTTGCAAGGAAAATACGGGCATTGTAATACACATAGATTCGTTCGGCAATTTAAAAGGTTCCTTTCGTATTCTTGACTGGTAGGACCGAACGGCGTACCAGCCAGACCTTGGCTCATGTTGATCCTAAAAAAATAAAAAAATAAAAAACCCGGGCTCGTGTCCTTCTGGTGGAGTGCGTGGTACGCACATTAGGTAATCCCAACCAGTCGAGCCTCCGCATTTCTAGTCGAAATATCTGGCGGCCAGAATTCCAGCCCTAGGAAATTCCCCTCATGTCCCCGGTCCATAATGACTACCGATGAACAACGGAGGGATGCTTTAGTAACTAGACAACATTACCTACTATGCCGAGCACGGTTCAATTCCCTCGGTCGCCGCTCGCCAAGGTCACCCGTCAACTGCATTGCCTAATACTACTACTACACCAGGATGAGCACAGAATTGAGCCCGTTTGTTCGTGCCTAGTACTTGAGTTAATATATCAGGCAACGCACTGGTACGGAGGGATTATCCTTTTACTCTCCATATATTACTTGTCTGAAGTCTAACTAAGCAAAATGTTTGACCAAATCCTTTCTTAAGAAATACAACAGGATAGATGTATGGCTTGAAAATTTATTGCATGATGCAGGTTATGATATTGTTTCGAATCATGGATCTTAAATTTCAGAAAATCCGAAAGTGACCATAAATTCTTGAAACTGAGCATGGTCACGTGATATGGAACAAATATTACTTCGTAATTTTTTTTTCTGCAATTTGAGAAAAGCTGCTTATGACAAGTTGCACAAATGAAGAGCCAATGTATTTGGAACAAAGACCTGTCACGTTAAGGCGAACGCTTTCACTATTGAAACCATGGGCGTTTACATGCCGCCACGAGTCCCGCTTCTCATCGGAAGGTGCCGCCTGAGCAAGCATGTGAGTCGACGGGAGGCGTGCGAGCAGACCGCTGCGCCGGCTGACAAGGAGGCGTGCGAGCAGATCACTGTGCAGGCTCACCAGGAGGCGAGCCCTTTGACCAGGCTCCGCCGCCCACCTTCGTCCCAACTTCTCGCACTTTTAATGTCGCCGGCGCCGCAGTTTAAAATCAACCCCGCACTACCCGGTATCGCTACAATCTTCTCTCTTCCTCTTCGATTCTCCTGTCGTCTACCTCCAACCAGCCTGACCCAAACGTACACCATGCCGCATCACGATGGTCTGCCCTTAGTCTTCCAGTTTCCTGAGAAAGACACCCAGCCGGAGTCTCAAGAACATAAGGCGCTTTGAGACGAGCTTCAATTGGCCTTCCGGGAAGACGTCGCGCCTGTCCCCGCTCCCGTTCCGGCTCCCGTCGCCCCGACTACGCAGTGCCCATCCCCGTGGCATTGATGGGCTGGGAGCCGCACATTGTCGCCGAGGTTGATGCCACGGGGTTCCACGAGGTCCCCGCCGACTTTCACGCTCCCGTGCACCTGCCAGCGCATGCGCCTGCGCGTGCACCTGCCAGCGCATGCGCCTGCGTGTGCACTGACGTGCACGCCCGTGCCGGTGCCCATGCACACGAATGTCTCCGTCGTGCCGTTGACAGTGCCTGTCCCCGCGCGGGTGCCAGTGCCCCCCTCAGCGGAATGGATGGCCGCCGTCGACCGCTTCCTTGCACCAACGCCAGTCGCCTCCTCCTGCCAGTTGACTCGCTCCGAAGTCCAGAACATTTTGGCCTTCCTTGAAGCTAGGCCAACGTCTAGCAGTACGCCAACAATGGCGCAAGGTGCCGCCGTCGCCGTCGGTCAGTGGCCCGACGACACACAGAGCATGGCAGAGGAGCCGCTTCCCACCGCAAGACGCCGCCGCCGCCGCGTAATCTAAATTTGCCATGAAAAACGTTTGGATTGCCATGCTTAAAATCCGAACGTTTATCATTTCCGTTTATTTTAGATCGATCGTCGTATAATTTAAAGTCGGAGTCAGACTGAACGAAATCTATGGTTTGATCGATTGAATGTTCTGCTAGAGCCGTATCAAATTAAATATAAAACGTCATCAAGCCACATGTATTCCTTGTCATCCAACGACCTGGAATGCTTCAATGTCGAGCGCTCAACATGTTTAGCGTGCAGTTAATTTCATGCCAAAAATAGTGCTAATCACATAATAACACGCAAATAATATCCTACTAAATATCCGCATGCACTTAATATACTTC
The DNA here is from genome assembly GCF_002575655.3 of Aegilops tauschii subsp. strangulata. Classification (NCBI taxonomy): domain Eukaryota; kingdom Viridiplantae; phylum Streptophyta; class Magnoliopsida; order Poales; family Poaceae; genus Aegilops; species Aegilops tauschii. The sequence goes on along the minus strand of NC_053037.3, from coordinate 246,941,925 downwards.
CAAATTAATGTGCATTGCACGTACACACTGACTAGTGCTGCTAGTACGTGAAACTGGTGGCATAACTTGTGAACGCGTCCAGATATGGTCAACGGCAACATCGCCCGCGAGTTCTTCGTGTTTGCCCGTGCGTCTAAACGCAGAAGGGGAGGAGAGAGAGAGAGAGAGCACACATGGAACCCACCAGTAAGTGAAGGCGAATAGTACTAAAAATAATATTACATGTTATCCATTAAATAGGCTGTGGTAATATAAAAACATTATGTGAACAAAGGGAGGTACAACAAACATTGTTGTTCTACGTCTGTTGCCTATTGACGTGCGGCTTGAAGGCCCTGATCGCGTGTTCGATCCTCGTCCTTTATTTTTTAATTTGTATATGGGTCCAAATTTGTTTCATGACATGTGGGCCCCTCGGTGTGTAGTTTGTAGCACTTTAATTTGTGGGTCAAAATTTGTTCCATTCTGATGAGGACATCAATACCATTGTTACACCCACAGCCCCTGCTGCTATACATATTGGACCAATTACTAGAGCTCGCGCACGCCAATTAAATTACCAGGTACTTTCGTTTCTTGGTAATGATTCTAATGTTCATGAGAATATGATGCTGCCTAAATTGGATACATTTGTTTTTCTTACAAATGAAGGGCCTAGCTTTGAGAAGGATGAACATTGGAGCAAGAACAAGCATGGAGATGATGGCATGCGCATGGGGAACAAGAACAGAGTTACAAGTGATGATTTCAGGATGTTGGAGCCACCATAATGCGTGCATGAAGCCTTGGACGAAATATACAAGATGCTACTTCATAACTTTCGTCCAGAGGCTATTCTAGGTGCTGTGTCACCTTATTATTGGGCCAGGCCCATGTAATTTCGAAATACTTGAGTATAGGCTGTTTTTAGAGTCCGTATGTGTGGGGAAACAAGAGATAGGGTTGGTTTCGGACCCCTTCCCCAAGGGCCACGAAATTCCCCCCCTCTTCCTCCATATATACAGCCCTTAGGGCGTCGTTTAGACTTTGGGTTTTGTTTAGATTAAAAGTTCGCCATAGCTGCAACTTCGCGTACTTCGTTTGTGTTCAACGACCAGACAAAGGCGTCACAGAACCCCACCTTGATCAATAAAGCTTTCATCTTATATTCGCAATATCAAGATTGCAATCTTAGTTTCTTGTTTGTTCTTCGTTTGCTCGCAGGAAACAGACCCTCGTGGTCAGCTTGATCGTGCTCCGGCGTGGTCAATAACCTCTCGGAGTTGGTTTAGTGATTGCTAAGGAGCGACGCCATCGCACGTTCGTAGTCGGATCGTCAAAGTCGACTTCCACCAAAGCGATATCCATGATCTCATCGAAAGATGGGACACCTTTGCCTCTATCAAGTGGTATCAGAGCAACAAATGAAACCTAATAATAAACCATCTAGTGTTGTTTCTGAAATTAAATTTAAATGTGCATGTTTACTTGCCACAAAATCTGATATTGATGAGCTAGATTTCAAGAAATCTGTTTGCTATGATTTTGTGTGCAAAGACGCATTATTTTCATTCGAGGACGTGCCTTCCTCTTTGCCCCCTGCTGTCACTAACATTTTGCAGGAGTTCGCTGACGTCTTTCCACAAGACATGCCACCGGGATTACCACCTATTCGAGGGATTGAGCATCAAATTGACTTAATTCCCGGTGCATCGCTACCCAACCGTGCACCATACCGTACCAATCCAGAGGAGACGAAGGAGATTATGCGTAAAGTACAGGAGCTGCTCGACAAAGGTTATATACGCGAATCTCTTAGTCCTTGTGCTGTTCCTATTATACTTGTGCCTAAAAAGGATGGTACATCGCGTATGTGTGTTGATTGTAGAGGCATTAATAACATTACTATTCGTTATCGTCATCCTATTCCTAGGATAGATGATATGCTTGATGAATTGAGTGGCTCTACAATATTTTCCAAAGTTGATTTGCGTAGTGGATACCATCAAATTCGTTTGAAACTGGGAGATGAATGGAAAACAGCATTTAAAACTAAGTTTGGTTTATATGAGTGGTTAGTCATGCCTTTTGGGTTAACTAATGCACCTAGTACTTTCATGAGACTAATGAACGAAGTTTTACGTGCTTTTATTGGATGATTTGTGGTAGTCTATTTTGATGATATACTGATTTATAGCAAATCTTTGGAAGAACATTTGGAACATTTACGTGCTGTTTTTATTGCTCTATGTGATGCACGTTTGTTTGGTAACCTTGGGAAGTGCACCTTTTGCACCGACCGAGTATCTTTTCTTGGCTATGTTTTTACTCCACAGGGAATTGAAGTTGATAAAGCCAAGATTGAAGCTATTGAGAGTTGGCCACAGCCCAAAACCGTCACACAAGTGAGGAGTTTCCTTGGCCTCGCTGGTTTCTATAGGCGTTTTGTCAGAGATTTCAGCACCATTGCTGCACCTCTCAACAAGCTTACAAAGAAGGATGTGCCTTTTGTTTGGGGTACCACACAGGAAGAAGCCTTCACGGTATTGAAAGATAAGTTGACACATGCTCCTTTACTCCAACTTCCTGATTTTAATAAGACTTTTGAGCTTGAATGTGATGCTAGTGGAATTGGATTAGGAGGTGTGTTATTACAAGATGGTAAACCTGTTGCATACTTTTTTGAAAAATTGAGTGGGCCTAGTCTGAATTATTCTACTTATGATAAAGAACTATATGCTCTTGTTCGGACTTTAGAAACATGGCAACATTATTTATGGCCCAAAGAATTTGTTATACATTCTGATCATGAATCTTTGAAACATATTAAAAGTCAAGCTAAACTGAATCATAGACATGCTAAATGGGTTGAATTCATTGAAACTTTCCCTTATGTCATTAAACACAAGAAGGGTAAAGAAAATGTTATTGCTGATGCATTGTCTCGTCGCTATACTATGCTGTCACAACTTGACTTCAAAATATTTGGTTTGGAGACCATCAAAGATCAATATGTGCATGATGCTGATTTTAAAGATGTTTTGCAGAATTGTAAAGAAGGAAGAACCTGGAACAAGTTTGTCGTTAATGATGGATTTGTGTTCCGTGCTAACAAGCTATGCATTCCAGCTAGCTCTCTTCGTCTTTTGTTGTTGCAGGAGGCGCATGGAGGAGGATTAATGGGACACTTTGGCATGAAAAAGACGGAGGACGTACTTGCTACACATTTCTTTTGGCCAAAGATGAGACGGGATGTTGAACGTTTTGTTGCTCGCTGCACTACATGTCAAAAAGCTAAGTCATGACTCAATCCTCATGGTTTATATATGCCTTTGCCTGTACCTAGTGTTCCTTGGGAGGATATACCTATGTACTTTGTTTTAGGTTTACCTCGAACAAAGAAGGGGAGGGATAGCATATTTGTTGTCGTGGATAGATTCTCAAAAATGGCACACTTTATACCATGTCATAAAAGCGATGATGCTGTTAGTGTTGCTGATTTGTTCTTCCGTGAAATTATTCGTTTGCATGGTGTGCCAAATACTATTGTTTCAGATCGTGATACTAAATTTCTTAGCCACTTTTGGAGATGTTTATGGGCTAAGTTGGGGACTAAACTGCTTTTTAGTACTACTTGTCACCCCCAAACTGATGGACAAACTGAAGTAGTCAATAGAACATTGTCTACTATGCTTAGGGCTGTTTTGAAGAATAATAAGAAAATGTGGGAAGAATGCTTGCCTCATATTGAGTTTGCTTATAATCGTTCATTGCATTCTACTACCAAGATGTGCCCTTTTGAAATTGTGTATGGTTTCCTACCTCGTGCACCTATTGATTTGTTGCCTCTTCCATCTTCGGAGAAGGTTAATTTTGATGCTAAACAACGTGCTGAATTGATCTTAAAAATGCATGAGTTAACTAAGGAAAACATTGAGCGTATGAATGCTAAATATAAACTTGCTGGAGATAAGGGTAGAAACCGTTTATATTTAGCATTCATACGCTCAATGTTTTCCTTAGTTAACTCATGCATTTTTAAGATCAACTCAGCACGTTTTTTAGCATTAAAATTAACCTTCTCCGAAGATGGAAGAGGCAACAAATCAATAGGTGCACGAGGTAGGAAACCATACACAATTTCAAAAGGGCACATCTTGGTAGTAGAATGCAATGAACGATTATAAGCAAACTCAATATGAGGCAAGCATTCTTCCCACATTTTCTTATTATTCTTCAAAACAGCCCTAAGCATAGTAGACAATGTTCTATTGACTACTTCAGTTTGTCCATCAGTTTGGGGGTGACAAGTAGTACTAAAAAGCAGTTTTGTCCCCAACTTAGCCCATAAACATCTCCAAAAGTGGCTAAGAAATTTAGTATCACGATCTGAAACAATAGTATTTGGCACACCATGCAAACGAATAATTTCACGGAAGAACAAATCAGCAACATTAACAGCATCATCGCTTTTATGACATGGTATAAAGTGTGCCATTTTTTAGAATCTATCCACGACAACAAATTTGCTATCCCTCCCCTTCTTTGTTCGAGGTAAACCTAAAACAAAGTCCATAGGTATATCCTCCCAAGGAACACTAGGTACAGGCAAAGGCATATATAAACCATGAGGATTGAGTCGTGACTTAGCTTTTTGACATGTAGTGCAGCGAGCAACAAAACGCTCAACATCCCGTCTCATCTTTGGCCAAATGAAATGTGTAGCAAGTACGTCCTCCGGCTTCTTCACGCCAAAGTGTCCCATTAATCCTCCTCCATGCGCCTCCTGCAACAACAAAAGACGAAGAGAGCTAGCTGGAATGCATAGCTTGTTAGCACGGAACACAAATCCATCATTAACGACAAACTTGTTCCAGGTTCTTCCTTCTTTACAATTCTGCAAAACATCTTTAAAATCAGCATCATGCACATATTGATCTTTGATGGTCTCCAAACCAAATATTTTGAAGTCAAGTTGTGACAGCATAGTATAGCGACGAGACAATGCATCAGCAATAACATTTTCTTTACCCTTCTTGTGTTTAATGACATAAGGGAAAGTTTCAATGAATTCAACCCATTTAGCATGTCTATGATTCAGTTTAGCTTGACTTTTAATATGTTTCAAAGATTCATGATCAGAATGTATAACAAATTCTTTGGGCCATAAATAATGTTGCCATGTTTCTAAAGTCCGAACAAGAGCATATAGTTCTTTATCATAAGTAGAATAATTCAGACTAGGCCCACTCAATTTTTCAGAAAAGTATGCAACAGGTTTACCATCTTGTAATAACACACCTCCTAATCCAATTCCACTAGCATCACATTCAAGCTCAATAGTCTTATTAAAATCAGGAAGTTGGAGTAAAGGAGCATGTGTCAACTTATCTTTCAATACCGTGAAGGCTTCTTCCTGTGCGGTACCCCAAACAAAAGGCACATCCTTCTTTGTAAGCTCGTTGAGAGGTGCAGCAATGGTGCTGAAATCTCTCAAAAAACGCCTATAGAAACCAGCGAGGCCAAGGAAACTCCTCACTTGTGTGACCGTTTTGGGCTGGGGCCAACTCTCAATAGCCTCAATCTTGGCTCTATCAACTTCAATTCCCTGTGGAGTAACAACATAGCCAAGAAAAGATACTCGGTCGGTGCAAAAGGTGCACTTCCCAAGGTTACCAAACAAACGTGCATCACGTAGAGCAATAAAAACAGCACGTAAATGTTCCAAATGTTCTTCCAAAGATTTGCTATAAATCAGTATATCATCAAAATAGACTACCACAAATCGTCCAATAAAAGCACGTAAAACTTCGTTCATTAGTCTCATGAAAGTACTAGGTGCATTAGTTAACCCAAAAGGCATGACTAACCACTCATATAAACCAAACTTAGTTTTAAATGCTGTTTTCCATTCATTTCCCAGTTTCATACGAATTTGATGGTATCCACTACGCAAATCAACTTTGGAACATATTGTAGAGCCACTCAATTCATCAAGCATATCATCTATCCTAGGAATAGGATGACGATAACGAATAGTAATGTTATTAATGCCTCTACAATCAACACACATACGCGATGTACCATCCTTTTTAGGCACAAGTATAATAGGAACAGCACAAGGACTAAGAGATTCGCGTATATAACCTTTGTCGAGCAGCTCCTGTACTTGACGCATAATCTCCTTCGTCTCCTCTGGATTGGTACGGTATGGTGCACGGTTGGGTAGCGATGCACCGGGAATAAAGTCAATTTGATGCGCAATCCCTCGAATAGGTGGTAATCCCGGTGGCATGTCTTGTGGAAAGACGTCAGCGAACTCCTGCAAAATGTTAGTGACAGCAGGGGGCAAAGAGGAAGGCACGTCCTCGAATGAAAATAATGCGTCTTTGCACACAAAAGCATAGCAAACAGATTTGTTGAAATCTAGCTCATCAATATCAGATTTTGTGGCAAGTAAACATGCACTTTTCAATTTAATTTCAGAAACAACACTAGATGGTTTATTATTAGGTTTCATTTGTTGCTCAAATTCTTTTGCCACAATCTGATTTTCACCCCTATTTTTCTCCTGTTTTGCTTTATTAGCTCTATTAATGTCATCTTTCAAAATGGAATCAGGAGTCATAGGAAGCAAAGTAATATTTTTATCCTTATGAACAAGAGTATACTGATTGTTTCTACCATGGTGTACAGAATTTTTCTCAAATTGCCATGGTCTACCAAGTAATAAGGAACATGCTTGCATGGGTACCACATCACAATCAACATAATCAGCATATGTAGAGATACTAAAATGCACACGAACAGTACGTGTTACCTTAACCTTGCCGCTGTTGTTGAACCATTGGATGTAGTAAGGATGTGGATGTGGTCTTGTGGTGAGAGATAGTTTCTCCACCATCTCCATGCTAGCCAAGTTGTTACAGCTCCCTCCATCTATGATGACGCGAACAGAACGTTCCTTCACAACTCCCTTTGTATGGAACAAATTATGCCTCTGATTTTGCTCTGCTTGTGTGACCTGCACACTCAAAACACGTTGAGAACCTAAACATTCATACCTGTCAGCGTCTTCAGGAGCCATGTATTGCGTCTCATTTTCAGAATCATCTCCACCATGTTCTTCACGTGTAATAAGAGCCAAAGTCTCCTCATCATAGTCACTAGCGGACTCATACCCACCATCCTCAGTAGCAATCATTACACGCTGAGATTTGCATTCTCGCGCATAATGTCCTCTTCCCTTACAACGACGACAAATAATATCACTTGTGTGCCCTGTTGATGCCATGGAAGAAGAAGAGCTCTGTGCAGGCCCGGCAGGTGCGCTCTTGGCAGATAGTGGTGGTTGTGCCTGCTTTCTTGTATCACGGCTGGAGGTGGAACCTGATGGAGGTGCTGGTGCAATGGAAGTAGAAGATGCACGCGGTGTCCATGATGAAGGTCGACCTGCAGAAAAGTTAGTTCGCGCCAATGCTTGTCGATCCTGCACGTTTAGCTTTACAAGCAAGATGGAATAAACGAGTGATATTAGTATACTCCTTATACTCTAGAATGGTCTGAATCTCTCTATTTAAACCACCCATAAAACGTGCAAGCATAGCTTCATTCTCCTCAACAATACCACATCTAATCATGCCAGTTTGTAATTCCTGATAATATTCTTCTACAGAATTTTTCCCTTGTCATAAACGCTGCAGTTTTTGAAGCAATTCACGTTGATAATATGGTGGAACCCAACGAGTACGGATAGCAGTTTTCAAAGCAGCCCAAGTAGCTGGAATAGGATATAATCTACAATGTTCAGACCACCATACACATGCAAAACTAGTGAAAGCACAAACAGCAGCAGCAACCCGTCTCTCCTCGGGATATTGTAAACATGTAAAACGTTGTTCAGTTTCTAACTCCCAAGTAAGATATACATCAGGAATGTATCTACCCTCAAACGGTGGAATATTCAATTTCAGTTTAGGAACATGGTCATGATCTCGTACCTGAGGTGGTGGTGCAGGCCTACCGTTGCGAATATATACCTGAGGTCGACCTGCTGGAGGTGGTGCTGGTGGCTGCACGTAGTTCTGATTTTGATCAACCTCATCCTCATAATCGCCCGCATAATCGTCATCCTCCTCAGCCGCCGTAGTAGGAGGAGCCAAAGAAGCATCAACAGTAGGTGCAGCGGCACCCGAATTTTGACCAGTCTCAATTGGAACGCGATGTGCTCGTCCCACTTGATTTGGAAGGCGGCGTTGGAGATGTGGTTGTTGTTGTTGTAGAGGTGCGACAGGTGCAGCCAGTGGTGGTTGGGGAAGACGCTTGAGCAATTCATTAAACCTGTTATCCAGCTTTGTCTCAAACGACTTCTCCACGGCATCTATCTTCTCCATAGCCTCTTCAAATCTGTTTAGCACATCTCCCACCTGGCCACTCATCATTTGCTGAAATTTATCATGCAACCCCTTGTTCGTCATGTTCTCCCAATCAGTCTCATCGGCTTGTGATCCTGCCATGGTTAGCACCAATAGAAACACAAAAGAATATGATCCTACAGACTACTAGGAAGTGGTGGTGATGGTGGTGTGTCACAAATCCTTCAAGCGAATCTCAAATTCTTACCAGTTCTTACCCAGCAGCAGGTGGTGATCGGCAACCGTTGTAGTCAAAACTCTCAAAGCTTGGATAGAGCGATTACCAGGGAGAGTCAAACGCACGATGTAGATGTATGTGGAGCTGGGAAGGCTTATAATATGGTAGCAAAAAGGGTCAGCAATAATCAATTCAGATATGCAAAGTTGAATAAACGCTCAACGACAGTACTGTGCTGGTCCTAGGCTAGACCGTGCTAGAGACGCGAGCCTAGAACACTAACAAAATCACGGCGCTGCACGTAAACAAGGGAGGAGCACACTCTGAATTTTTTTTCACTTTTTTTGCACTTTTTTCCTCTCTTTTTTTGCTCCGCAACAAAGTTTTTTCGAAAAGTCTACAAATGGTCTAAAAACTGCCTAGCAGAATTTTCCAGACTTAGTTTTTTTTAAAACTGGAACTATTTTTCTACTGCAGGTAACACAAAATTTTGGGAGTCCTTCTCTGTCACGACTCGGAGTATGGCGTGATCTAGAAATCCAAAACCGAGTAACAAAATACTGGACTTGGACTAGGACTGTGGCGGAGATGAATCTGGTGGAACTCGGACTAGTGGCGGAGATGAATCTGGTGGAACTCGGACTGGTGGCGGATATATGTTGCAGGTGTACTCGGATTGGCGTGATGGCAGCGGATATGTGGTGGCGTATATGGACTCGGATTGGCGGTGAAGTTGGTGCGGTGGTGGTATATGGCAGCAACGATGATGATGATGCGGCGGTGATATATGGCAGCGGCGACGTGACAACCTGTGAACAGAACTCGAAACTCTAAAGGACTAGACGCTAAGACCAGCAACTTGACACGACGATGCAACCGCAAATTCAACAAAGCAAACACAGAAAAGATTATGCAAAGGCTCAGATTGGTTCGGATAGGATGAACTAACCCGAAATATTTTTTTGGCTTTTTCGTGGACTATAGGTATGAAGAACAAACTCGATCTAAACTACGAAAAACTATAAAATCTCACCGAGCAACCTGGAAATCTGATACCACTTGATAGAGGCAAAGGTGTGCCGTCTTTCGATGAGATGATGGATATCGCTTTGGTGGAAGTCGACTTTGACGATCCGACTACGAACGTGCGATGACGTCGCGCCTTAGCAATCGCTAAACCAACTCCGAGAGGTTATTGACCACGCCGGAGCACGATCAACCTGACCACGAGGGTCTGTTTCCTATGAGCAAACGAAGAACAAGCAAGAAACTGAGATTGCAATCTGGATATTGCGAATATAAGATGAAAGCTTTATTGATCAAGGTGGGGTTCTGTGACGCCTTTGTCTGGTCGTTGAACACAAACGAAGTACGCGAAGTTGCAGCTATGGTGAACTTTTAATCTAAACAAAAGCCCCAAAGTCTAAACGACGCCCTAAGGGTTGTATATATGGAGGAAGAGGGGGGAATTTCGTGGCCCTTGGGGAAGGGGTCCGAAACCAACCCTATCTCTTGTTTCCCCACACATACAGACTCTAAAAACAGCCTATACTCAAGTATTTCGAAATTACATGGGCCTGGCCCAATAATAAGGTAACGCAGCACCTAGAATAGCCTCTGGACGAAAGTTATGATGTAGCATCTTGTATATTTCGTCCAAGGCTTCATGCATGCATTATGGTGGCTTCAACGTCCTGAAATCATCACTTGTAACTCCGTTCTTGTTCCCCATGCGCATGCCATCATCTCCATGCTTGTTCTTGCTCCAATGTTCATCCTTCTCAAAGCTAGGCCCTTCATTTGTAAGCAAAACAAATGTATCCAATTTAGGCAGCATCATATTCTCATGAACATTAGAATCATTACTAAAAAACTGTGAAACCCCCGATTTGACCGTACACTAATCATGCACGCAAATGTGTACGATCAAGATCAGGGACTCACGGGAAGATATCACAACACAACTCTAAAACATAAATAAGTCATACAAGCATCATAATACAAGCCAGGGGCCTCGAGGGCTCGAATACAAGTGCTCGATCACAGACGAGTCAGCGGAAGCAACAATATCTGAGTACAGACATAAGTTAAACAAGTTTGCCTTAAGAAGGCTAGCACAAACTGGGATACAGATCGAACGAGGCGCAGGCCTCCTGCCTGGGATCCTCCTAACTACTCCTGGTCGTCGTCAGCGGGCTGCACGTAGTAGTAGGCACCTCCAGTGTCGTAGGTGTCGTCGTCGACGGTGGCATCTGGCTCCTGGACTCCAGCATCTGGTTGCGACAACCAGATAGAAAGGAAAAGGGGAAGAGAGGGAGAGAAGCAACCGTGAGTACTCATCCAAAGTACTCGCAAGCAAGGAGCTACACTACATATGCATGGGTATATGTGTAAAGGGGCATATCAGTGGACTGAACTGCAAAATGCCAGAATAAAAGGGGGATAGCTAGTCCTGTCGAAGACTACGCTTCTGGCCATCTCCATCTTACAGCATGTAGAAGAGAGTAGATTGAAGTCCTCCAAGTAGCATCGCATAGCAATAGTCCTGCCCGGCGATCCCCTCCTCGTCGCCCTGTTAGAGAGCGATCACCGGGTTGTATCTGGCACTTGGAAGGGTGTATTTTATTCAGTATCCGGTTCTAGTTGTCATAAGGTCAAGGTACAACTCCGGGTCGTCCTTTTACCGAGGGACACGGCTATTCGAATAGATAAACTTCCCTGCAGGGGTGCACCACATAACCCAACACGCTCGATCCCATTTGGCCGGACACACTTTTCGGGGTCATGCCCGGCCTCGGAAGATCAACACGTCGCAGCCCCACCTAAGCACAACAGAGAGGTCAGCACGCCGGTCTAACCCTATGCGCGCAGGGGCCTGGGCCCATCGCCCTATGCACACCTGCACGTTGCGTACGCGGCCGGAAGCAGACCTAGCCTAGTGGCGTTCCAGTCCAATCCGGTGCGCGCCACTCAGTCGCTGACGTCACGAAGGCTTCGGCTGATACCACGACGCCGGGATACCCATAACTACTCCCGCGTAGATGGTTAGTGCGTATAGACCAAATGGCCAGACTCAGATCAAATACCAAGAACTCGTTAAGCGTGTTATGTCGAAGTAACCGCGGACGCCGTCCAGGGCCAGGCCCACCTCTCACCTAGGCGGTCTCAACCTGCCCTGTCGCTCCGCCACAAAGATCCACTTGCGGGTACTCCTACGAGCCGACCCGACTTTAGTCACCACAGGTGTCATGTATATAGTATATAAGTATTTACCTGTGATCACCGCCCAGGTGATCACGGCCCGATAGTATAGCACAGCAGACGGACAAGAATGTAGGGCCACTGATGGAAAACTAGCATCCTATACTAAGCATGTAGGATTGCAGGTAAAGGTAACAACAGTAGTAGCAAGGATAGGCTATGCATCAGGATAGGATATCGGAAAGCAGTAACATGCTACACTACTCTAATGCAAGCAGTATAGAGAAGAATAGGCGATATCTGGTGATCAAGGGGGGGGGGGAGCTTGCCTGGTTGCTCTGGAAAGTAGGAGGGGTCGTCAACTCCGTAGTCGAACTGGGCAGCAGCAGTGTCGGTCTCGTAGTCTACCGGAGAGAAGAGGGGGAAGAAACAGTAAATACAATGCAAACATAAGCATGACGATGCGTGACATGACAATGAGCGGTGCTAAGTGTGTACTAACGCGGCAGCAGGTGGTACCGGCGAAGGGGGGAACATCCGGGAAAGTATTCCCGCTGTTTCGCGTTTTCGGACAAACGGACCGGAGGGGGAAAGTTGCGAGTTCGATAGGTTAGGGATGTGTGGTGGATGAATGGGCTGCGAAACCGGATTCGTCTCGTCGTTCTGAGCAACTTTCATGTACAAAGTATTTCCATCCGAGTTACGGATTAAAAGATATGATTTTCAAAAGAATTAATTAATTTCTGGAATTTAATTAATTATTTAATTTAATTCAAAATTTGGATTTATGACATCAGCATGATGTCATGCTAACGTCAGCAGTCAACGTTGACCGTTGACCTGGTCAACCTGACAGGTGGGTCCCACCTGTCAGTGGCTGTTAGCTAATTAACTACTGTTTAATTGAATTAACTAACTAATTAGATTAATTTAAACAAGATTAATTAACTTAATTAATTAAATTTATTTTTATTATTTGTTTTATTTATATATATTTTTATTTTCTTTATTTATTTATTTATTAATTTTTATTAATTAATTTATTATTTTTATTATTATTATTATATTTTTGTTAATCATTTCATTTTTTTGTTCTGTGGGCGCGGGGGCCCACCAGTCTGTGGCCCAAGGGGGTTCGGGCCCAGGGGCAGTGGCTCAGGGGGGCGAGGCCCCACCTGGCAGTGGCCCAGGGGCCACAGGCGGGCGCGGGCGACGGGCGTGGTGCGGGAGGACCCGGCGACGAGCGCTGCGGGCGGAGGAAGTGGCCGAGCGGCGACCAGCACGCGGGGGCGGCACGTCGTGGCCATGGCCGGAGCGGGACGAGGCCGCGGTGGTGCGCGGCCAGCCGCCGGAGGTGGCGCAGAGGGGCGAGGCCACCGTGGCGACGGGGCGCTGCAGCCCGACTGGTCTCTGGCGTCGGCGGGGGCGGAGGAAGGCGTCGGCCAGGGCAAGGGACAGAGGAGGCGCGGCCGTGGGTCGAGCAGTGCGTGAGTGAGCGAGGGGCCAGCGGTGAGCGGGCGGGTGGCAGCGTCGCGAGGTCGGGCACAGGTGGGGCGCGGTCGCCGCGGGCGCGCGCGTGGTCGAGCTGGCTCGGCCGGGGCCGCGGTGGCCGTGAGCGGGAGCCCGAGCGGCGGCGGCTGCGCTAGCAGCAGAGGCGGCGAGGAAGGCGGGGAGGGAAAGAGAGGCCGGGGTTTGGCCTCACCGTGGCGTGTAGGGAACGGGGCAGTGGTGGGACGAGGTGGGGGACGGGGACGACGGCGACGTGGGAGCAGGCCGGGGGGGAGGAAGCAGGCCGGCGGAGGAGCTCCGGCGAGGCGGCGTGGTCTCCTGGCGACGACGGGCGACGGCGTCGGTGGCCTCCTCCTCTCGATCCCAATCCAATCGGGGGAGAGGGGGGGAGGAGATATTTCATGGGGGGGAGTGTCGGTGGAGTGGGTGGGGGTGAGGGGATAAGGAGGGATGGGTAGCCGGCTGGGCCTGGGGGTTGGCCCAGTTGGGCCAGGGTCCAGTGGGGGGGGCTCCTTTTCTTTTCTTTTTCTGTTTGTTTTCTCTTTTGTATCTTCTTTTTATTTATTTATTTTATTTTCTGTTTTATTTCAATTTAAATTATTTAGGCATTTTATAAAAATGTGTTTACTACACCATATTTACTTATGCAAAATATGGCATCTCCCGAACATTTTGTTTTAAATTTTGAAAAACTTTTATTGTTGACTCTAATTGAATTTAAATTATGAAACGGTTTTGGATCATCGCACGGTTAACAACAGTAATCGAGGTGACGTGGCATGATTAGCGGGGAATTACTGTAGCTTGATTACCCGAGCGTTACAAATCTCCTCCACTACAAGAAATCTCGTCCCGAGATTTAGGAGGTAGAAGGAAACAGTGCGGGGTATTCATTACGCAGGCGATCCTCGCGTTCCCAAGTGGCCTCATCTTCAGAATGGTGCGACCACTGGACTTTGAGAAACTTGATCACCTTCTGACGTGTGCGGCGTTCAGCTTGGTCGAGAATGCGGACCGGATGCTCCTTATAAGAGAGGTCGTGCTGCAATTCGAGCACTTCATGATCCATTGCTCGGATTGGGTCCTTGAAGCAACGCCGGAGCTGTGACACATGGAACACATCGTGAACCTGAGAAAGGTTCGGTGGAAGCTCCAGTTGGTATGCCACTTTTCCACGCCTTTCGAGAATAGTGAATGGGCCAATATAGCGAGGAGCTAGTTTGCCCTTGATTCCAAAGCGGTGAGCACCCTTCATTGGTGTGACCCGAAGATAAGCCTTTTCGCCAAGTTGATAGACCATGTCTTTATGATGACGGTCATACTGACTCTTCTGACGTGACTGAGCAGTCTTGAGATTCTCACGAATAATGCAGACTTGTTCTTCGGCATGTTGGATAATATCCGGACCAAAGAGTGGACGTTCCCCAGTTTCTGACCAGTTCAGAGGGGTTCGGCACTTTCGTCCATATAACACTTCGAAGGGGGCCATCTTCAGACTAGATTGATAGCTATTATTATAAGAGAACTCAGCATACGGGAGAGATTCCTCCCATTTCTTGCCGAAGGAAATAACACAAGCTCGAAGCATGTCTTCGAGAACTTGGTTGACGCGTTCAACTTGCCCTTGCGACTGAGGATGAAACGCAGCACTGAATGACAGATGAGTTCCCATGGCTTCTTGGAAACTTGCCCAGAATCTTGAAGTGAATAAGCTGCCACGGTCTGAACTGATAACCAATGGAATACCGTGGAGTGAAACAATCCTGGACATATAGAGCGTTGCCAGCTGACTAGCAGTGATCGTTTCTTTGACCGCCAGGAAATGTGCAACTTTGGAAAACCGATCAATGACGACAAGAATAGCATCATTACCTTTCTGTGATTTGGGAAATCCAGTGACGAAGTCCATCTCAACATGGTCCCATTTCCATTCAGGAATAGAGATAGGTTGCAGAGTTCCAGCATGCCTTTGATGTTCTGCTTTGATACGACGGCAAACGTCACACTCAGCAACATAACGAGCAATGTCTTGCTTCATATTAGACCACCAGAATCTCTGACGGATGTCTTGGTACATCTTTGTACTACCAGGGTGGATACATAGAGGCGTATCATGAGCTTCTTTCATAACTTCCTGTGTCATATCCAGGTTTTTCTCTGCACATGGCACCACTAGGCGGCCCTTGAAGTATAAGGTGCCATCTTCAGCAATAGTGAAGAATGAGGGCTTTCCTTCTGCGAGGTAGCGCTTAATCTTGCGGGCTTCAGAGTCATACTTCTGTAGCCTTTTGATGCTGTCCACGAGATCTGGTTTAGCAACTAGGGTATTGAGGGAACCCTGGGTAACAACGTGGAGGTTCACCTTGCCAAACTCCTTAGGAGGGGGAGCGAGTGCACCCGGAGGAACAATATGGAGGTTCAGCTTCCTGAATTCTTCAACAAGCGAGGGCTGAACTTTGTGAACCTGGAGGTGGTTGCAGTAAGACTTGCGGCTCAAGGCATCAGCCATTACATTAGCCTTGCCTGGCGTATAGGAAATACCCAAGTCAAAGTCTGCAACAAGCTCCATCCATCTCTGCTGACGGAGGTTCAGATCTGGCTGAGTAAACAGATACTTCAGACTTTGGTGGTCAGTGAAGATCTCGCAACGATTAGCAAGAAGGTAATGTCGCCACTGCTTCAGCGCATGAATGATAGCAGGAAGTTCGAGGTCGTGAACTGGGTAGTTCTCTTCGTGAGGGCGCAATTGCCTAGAGGCATAAGCAATCACTTTGCGGTCTTGCATTAGGACACAGCCTAATCCTTGACGGGAAGCATCGCAGTAAATGACGAAGTCCTTCTTAGTATCAGGTGGAGCTAGAACTGGGGCAGAAGTCAACTTGTCTTTGAGTGCCTAGAAACTTTCCTGACATTTGTCTGTCCATTGGAACTTGACGCCCTTATGCAACAGGTTAGTCAGAGGCCTGGCGATCTTGGAGAAGTTCTTGACAAATCGACGGCAATAGCTGGCGAGACCGAGAAAACTTCTGACTTGCTTAACATTCTTGGGAGGAGTCCAATCAAGGATAGCCTGGACTCGTTCAGGGTTGACAGCAATACCATCCCTAGAGATGACATGCCCAAGATAGGTTACTTTCGGTAGCCAGAATTTACATTTGGAGAACTTGGCATATAGTTGATGCTCTCGTAGCTTTTCCAGCACAAGCCGAAGATGTTTAGCATGTTCTTCTTCGTTCTTGGAAAATACCAGGATATCATCCAGATAAACCACGACGAACTTGTCAAGGTAATCCATGAATATATAGTTCATCAGACGAGAGAAGGTGGCTGGAGCATTGGTTAAACCGAAAGACATGACGGTGTACTCGTATGAACCATATCGAGTCACGAAGGCGGTCTTTGGGATATCCTCTTCGCGAACACGGATCTGGTGGTAACCCAACCTCAAGTCGAGCTTAGAGAACACTGACGAACCCACCAGTTGATCATACAGATCATTGATCCAAGGAAGAGGGTATTTATTCTGAATGGTAGCTTGGTTTATAGGTCGGTAGTCTTGAACTAATCGGTTTGTCCCATCCTTCTTCTTGACAAAGAGAGAAGGTGCTCCCCAAGGAGAGCAACTTGGGCGAATGAATCCTTTGCGAAGAGATTTGTCGATTTCCTCCTTAAGCTCAAGGAGTTCATGCGGCGGCATCTTGTAGGGTCGCTTGGCTATAGGAGTGGTGCCTGGTTTCAAGTCGATGATGAATTCGACAGCTCTAGCAGGGGGAATCCCTGGAAGTTCTTCAGGAAAGACGTCGAGGAATTCACGCATGACGGGAATGTTTTCAATGCCCTCGAGTGGTGCAGCGTTCAATGCATTCAATGCATAGAGCCTGGCCTCGGCATTTTGCACCAGATGAGCTTGGTAAGCAACTATTTCATCTGAAGGGTGAAGTAGATGAACGATCTTAGTGGCGCAAACTATAGAAGCGGTATGCGCTTTCAACCAATCCATCCCCAAAATGAGGTCGATGTTAGACGACTTCAGGATAATGGGAGAGGCATAGAATTCCAGCCCTTCGATTTCCACGGGGACATCGATGCCAACCAGGGAGGTTTGACACTGTCCCATGGGGGTTTTGACCAATACCGAGGTGTTCATCTCCTCACATTTAACGTCGTGCTTGTATGCAAAATCTTCTGACATGAATGAATGTGATGCACCTGTATCAAATAAAACGGATGCTGGTACTGAATTTACGAGGAGTGTACCCATCACAGTAGCAGGCTGGTCTTGAGCTTCGTTGAGATCAACGTGGTTGGCATGAGCACGACCATAAGACTTAGCATTGTTGTTGCGGGGCTGGTTGTTACCACGGCCAGTTGCTGGAAGGGCCAGTTGGTTCTGGTTCTGGTTGCATTCTCTAGCACGGTGTCCTGGTTGACCACACCTGAAGCACAAGCCATTATTGGGAGTGGGAACAGGAGCTTGGGACGGTGGAGCTGGAAGCCTTGACTGCCTAGATGGTGGTGGAGGCAGACGAGGTGCAGCATAGGTCTGCCTTGGGGCAGATGCATTTGGACGGTACATGCTGTTCGGGATCCATATCTTACGCTTCTGTGAGGGCGGGCCCGAAGATGAGCCCGTGTCACGGTTGCGCCTGTGAGAGCTATGGTATTCCTGCAGGCCAGTTTCAACATTGATGGCCTTGTTCACCAAGGTGGCGAAATCAGCAAAGTCATGCACTAGAAGTGCGAGCTTGACGTCAGCTTGAAGGCCATCACAGAACTTCTCCTGTCTGCGTGCATCAGTTGCAATGTCCTCTTCAGCATAGCGAGACAAGTCCAGAAACTCCCGCTGATAAGCTTTAACAGTTTTGTTGCCTTGGGTGAGGTTGCGGAACTCACGCTTCTTCCGGTCCATGACTCCCTGAGGAATGAAGTGGGCACGGAAAGCAGCTTGGAAGTCTGGCCATGTGATGATTGTTCCAGCTGGCAGAGTACGCCTGTGGCTGTCCCACCATTGAGCTGCGGGTCCCTTTAGAAAGAAGGAAGCAAAGTTGACATAGCTGGCAGGGGCTACATCGGCAGACTCCATCTCATATGTGATGTCACGGAGCCAGTCATCAGCATCCAGAGGCTGAGTTGAGCTGCGGTACACAGTTGGGTTCAGGCGCATGAAATCCTGCAGAGTTACTGGGGTTGGTTGCTGGTCCATATTGGGGCGAGGAAACTGAGCCATCATATTTTCCATGAATTGGCGGTTCAGTTCGAACTGTTGGATCATACCAGCCATGTACTCGGGTGGTGGTGGGGCATTGCCACCACTACCACGACCACCTAGTCTAACCATCCTGCTAATATATAACAGGGGTAGTTCAGCATTGAGAAATTTGCAAAGACAAGAATCATTCATGATGAAACATGCATAATGAAAGGAGCACGATAGCTACTACATAGTAGTCGGCATAACTTACAAAAGGGGTCATGCATAGAGTTCAGTACACAGAGTTCAGTACACAGACTAAGACAACATAGGCGGCACACAGGCTCGCGGCGAATGCATCTAACACTACAAGCAAGCCTACATCAGTCCCAAGAGGTACTGTGGAGGTAATCGTAGCCCAACAGCTGGTAGTGAGGCAACAGATAGCCCTCCACGTCAGCAGACTGGGGGCCGCGGATACTCAGGTGTAGAGCCCGACGCTCAGGTGGCAGAAGAGGACCAAGTGCGGGAGAGTAGCCTCCCACCTCTGGCCAACCGACACCGTGGGGCATCACGGTCCTGGCTGGGTAGATCGCAGTACGCGGTAGCTGTCCAGATCGGACAAAGGGGTGCAGCAGCGTCAGAGCACGGTAAAGGTGCTGACGGGTGGTGTACATCTCGTGGCGAAGAGCTCGGTTAGCTCGATCCAGCCCATCAGCATGCAGAACCAGGTTCTGATGGTAGAAGGGCTCTCGGGTGACAGTGGAGTAGGCAGCAGTATAGTATCCCTCCGCACCAACATCAGATGCGATAGCAATGTGCCTGAAAGGGGAGGTGTCCAACTCCCGATACTCTCCACGAAGGCGTGTCAGAGCAGCATAAGCAGCATCGTGGACAGCCATATCGATGGTCACACCAACACCATGAGCGGTGTGCAGCACAGTAGTGGAGTCATACTCCCGCGAGTAGAGGTGGACGATGGCACGGTACTGCTCCTGGTTAAAGTCCTGGTACTCCTCGTAGACGGTGTACTCAGGGTGCCAGCGATAACCCAGATAGGTCATCATCTCAGCTAGCGCAGCAGGTGATCCCGAGCACCAATGGCCGTCGTGTGGCGCACGACCTGCCTCATGGGTTCCATCTGAAAGCAAAGACGTTTCAAAGGAGTCAAATGACAGTGTGTGAATTGTTCAAAATACTATTCTAAGAAACAACTACGACTTATCCAACTTTGGGGTGAATGCGGTCACGGGATCCTAGTGTTAGAGTTAGTAAATTCGTTTAACCCGAGTAGAAGAGAGTTCAGAGTCCCAGAGTAAAGGTCGAGGAGTAAAAGATCCTAGTACCACCCAATGGCGACGTGGGCCCGTAAGACACACAACCATGTTAGTAAAAGTTTTGTAATGTCTAGACTCGACTTCGGCCAAGGAGTGTGGAAAGGGGGATTCCTACAGGCAGTCGGCTCTGATACCAACTTGTGACGCCCCCGATTTGACCGTACACTAATCATGCACGCAAATGTGTACGATCATGATCAGGGACTCACGGGAAGATATCACAACACAATTCTAAAACATAAATAAGTCATACAAGCATCATAATACAAGCCAGGGGCCTCGAGGGCTCGAATACAAGTGCTCGATCACAGACGAGTCAGCGGAAGCAACAATATATGAGTACAAACATAAGTTAAACAAGTTTGCCTTAAGAAGGCTAGCACAAACTGGGATACAGATCGAACGAGGCGCAGGCCTCCTGCCTGGGATCCTCCTAACTACTCCTGGTCGTCGTCAGCGGGCTGCACGTAGTAGTAGGCACCTCCAGTGTCGTAGGTGTCGTCGTCGACGGTGGCATCTGGCTCCTGGACTCCAGCATCTGGTTGCGACAACCAGATAGAAAGGAAAAGGGGAAGAGAGGGAGAGAAGCAACCGTGAGTACTCATCCAAAGTACTCGCAAGCAAGGAGCTACACTACATATGCATGGGTATATGTGTAAAGGGGCATATCAGTGGACTGAACTGCAAAATGCCAGAATAAAAGGGGGATAGCTAGTCCTGTCGAAGACTATGCTTCTGGCCATCTCCATCTTACAGCATGTAGAAGAGAGTAGATTGAAGTCCTCCAAGTAGCATCGCATAGCAATAGTCCTGCCCGGCGATCCCCTCCTCGTCGCCCTGTTAGAGAGCGATCACCGGGTTGTATCTGGCACTTGGAAGGGTGTATTTTATTCAGTATCCGGTTCTAGTTGTCATAAGGTCAAGGTACAACTCCGGGTCGTCCTTTTACCGAGGGACACGGCTATTCGAATAGATAAACTTCCCTGCAGGGGTGCACCACATAACCCAACACGCTCGATCCCATTTGGCCGGACACACTTTTCGGGGTCATGCCCGGCCTCGGAAGATCAACACGTCGCAGCCCCACCTAAGCACAACAGAGAGGTCAGCACGCCGGTCTAACCCTATGCGCGCAGGGGTCTGGGCCCATCGCCCTATGCACACCTGCACGTTGCGTACGCGGCCGGAAGCAGACCTAGCCTAGTGGCGTTCCAGTCCAATCCGGTGCGCGCCACTCAGTCGCTGACATCACGAAGGCTTCGGCTGATACCACGACGCCGGGATACCCATAACTACTCCCGCGTAGATGGTTAGTGCGTATAGACCAAATGGCCAGACTCAGATCAAATACCAAGAACTCGTTAAGCGTGTTATGTCGAAGTAACCGCGGACGCCGTCCAGGGCCAGGCCCACCTCTCACCTAGGCGGTCTCAACCTGCCCTGTCGCTCCGCCACAAAGATCCACTTGCGGGTACTCCTACGAGCCGACCCGACTTTAGTCACCACAGGTGTCATGTGTATAGTATATAAGTATTTACCCGTGATCACCGCCCAGGTGATCAACGGCCCGATAGTATAGCACAGCAGACGGACAAGAATGTAGGGCCACTGATGGAAAACTAGCATCCTATACTAAGCATGTAGGATTGCAGGTAAAGGTAACAACAGTAGTAGCAAGGATAGGCTATGCATCAGGATAGGATATCGGAAAGCAGTAACATGCTACACTACTCTAATGCAAGCAGTATAGAGAAGAATAGGCGATATCTAGTGATAAGGGGGGGAGCTTGCCTGGTTGCTCTGGAAAGTAGGAGGGGTCATCAACTCCGTAGTCGAACTGGGCAGCAGCAGTGTCGGTCTCGTAGTCTACCGGAGAGAAGAGGGGGAAGAAACAGTAAATATAATGCAAACATAAGCATGACGATGCGTGACATGACAATGAGCGGTGCTAGGTGTGTACTAACGCGGCAGCAGGTGGTACCGGCGAAGGGGGGAACATCCGGGAAAGTATTCCCGCTGTTTCGCGTTTTCGGACAAACGGACCGGAGGGGGAAAGTTGCGAGTTCGATAGGTTAGGGATGTGTGGTGGACGAACGGGCTGCGTACCCGGATTCGTCTCGTCGTTCTGAGCAACTTTCATGTACAAAGTACTTCCATCCGAGTTACGGATTAAAAGATATGATTTTCAAAAGAATTTATTAATTTCTGGAATTTAATTAATTATTTAATTTAATTCGAAATTTGGATTTATGACATCAGCATGATGTCATGCTGACGTCAGCAGTCAACGTTGACCGTTGACCTGGTCAACCTGACAGGTGGGTCCCACCTGTCAGTGGCTGTTAGCTAATTAACTACTGTTTAATTAAATTAACTAACTAATTAGATTAATTTAAATAGGATTAATTAACTTAATTAATTAATTAAATTTATTTTTATTATTTGTTTTATTTATATTTATATTTATATTTTATTTATTTATTTATTAATTAATTTTTATTAATTAATTTATTATTATTTTTATTATTTTTTTTAATCATTTCATTTTTTTGTTCTGTGGGCGCGGGGGCCCACCAGTCTGTGGCCCAAGGGGGTTCGGGCCCAGGGGCAGTGGCTCAGGGGGGCGAGGCCCCACCTGGCAGTGGCCCAGGGGCCACAGGCGGGCGCGGGCGATGGGCGTGGTGCGTACGGACCCGGTGACGAGCGCCGCGGGCGGAGGAAGTGGCCGAGCAGCGACCAGCACGCGGGGGCGGCACGGCGTGGCCATGGCCGGAGCGGGGCGAGGCCGCGGTGGTGCGCGGCCAGCCGCCGGAGGTGGCGCAGAGGGGCGAGGCCACCGTGGCGACGGGGCGCTGCAGCCCAACTGGTCTCTGGCGTCGGCGGGGGCGGAGGAAGGCGTCGGCCAGGGCAAGGGACAGAGGAGGCGCGGCCGTGGGTCGAGCAGTGCGTGAGCGCGAGGGGCCAGCGGTGAGCGGGCGGGTGGCAGCGTCGCGAGGTCGGGCGCAGGTGGGGCGCGGTCGCCGCGGGCGCGCGCGTGGTCGAGCGGGCTCGGCCGGGGCCGCGGTGGCCGTGAGCGGGAGCCCGAGCGGCGGCGGCTGCGCTAGCAGCAGAGGCGGCGAGCAAGGCGGGGAGGGAAAGAGAGGCCGGGGTTTGGCCTCACCGTGGCGTGTAGGGAACGGGGCAGTGGTGGGACGAGGTGGGGGACGGGGACGACGGCGACGTGGGAGCAGGCCGGTGGGAGGGAGGAAGCAGGCCGGCGGAAGAGCTCCGGCGAGGCGGCGTGGTCTCCTGGCGACGACGGGCGACGGCGTCTGTGGCCTCCTCCTCTCGATCCCGATCCAATCGGGGGAGAGGGGGGAGGAGATATTTCGTGGGGGGGGGGGGGAAGTGTCGGTGGAGTGGGTGGGGGTGAGGGGATAAGGAGGGGTGGGTGGCCGGCTGGGCCTGAGGGTTGGCCCAGTTGGGCCAGGGTCCAGTGGGGGGGGCTCCTTTTCTTTTTTTGTGTGTTTGTTTTCTCTTTTGTATCTTCTTTTTATTTATTTATTTTCTTTTCTGTTTTATTTCAATTTAAATTATTTAGGCATTTTATAAAAATGTGTTTACTACACCATATTTACTTATGCAAAACATGGCATCTCCCGAACATTTTGTTTTAAATTTTGAAAAACTTTTATTGTTGACTCTAATTGAATTTAAATTATGAAACGGTTTTGGATCATCGCACGGTTAACAACAGTAACCGAGGTGACGTGGCATGATTAGCGGGGAATTACTGTAGCTTGATTACCCGAGCGTTACAGAAACGAAAGTACCTGGTAATTTAATTGGCGTGCGCGAGCTCTAGTAATTGGTCCAGTATGTATAGCAGCAGGGGCTGTGGGTGTAACAATGGTATTGATGTCCTCATCACCAACGGTCTCGTCCACCGCATCGTAGCGCTCTACTGCCACTCAAGATCTGCATCCGTGCGCGGCCAGCCAACGCCAGCGCATCACCCTCGGCGGCTCTGAAGTGACCCGCACTCTAGCTAGTCGAGCATGCCCAAACACCGGCCCGAACTAGGTATCCACACATCACTCCCTTGTGCACTGTTCCGACGATGTTTGGATATCCTTTCACTGCTCTCTTAGCTTACACGCCTATGCAACTCTGACTTTAACTCTTATTTCTTCTGGAGATATCATCTGAAACAAGCAAATCCATTTTTTGGCGAAGCATGACGGCGCTACGGGATCTGGTACACATCCTGCACACCCGTATAACCTTGTAAGTATCTGTCCTCCGGTACAACAGCAAGGTCGATTCCTCTTATTTGATCAACCATTCGCCGTGTCAAAAATGCAGAGGGGGATGCAAGGAGCACAAGGCCTGCACATCCAAGCAAGTGGTAACATGGACTTGTACATGGAACATCCCAAGCGCAAGCAGAGCTGCAGTGAGCCTGTACAACGAGCTAGCGTAAGTCCCTGCATTTCATTTAATTCGTACTGGCATTCGTGTATGATTTGTGTGCAGTGGCGGATCCACGAATTCAAGTTACCAGGGGCGAACATTTAACTTAAAAAATACGAAGGCACTTGCACTCCGGAAATCAACATAACTTGAGAAATGTGAAGCTACATGCACTTTGAAAACCAGCTAATGATCGAAAGTAGTTCAGATTATAAACACTAAATGATGCAAGCGCCAAAAAACACAAAACGCAACATGGTGTACAAGGACTACAAACATGCTCTGTACCTGCTTGAATTATTCGTTCTCTGGCTGAAATATCGAAGTGTAATTGCATCTATAACCAGTGCGCAAACTGCATATCAATATATCTATCTTGCACAAGTATGCCAATACTTTCAAACAACAGATTAGAAAAGTATTTATGCTATGTTGTCATGATACGGGGACTTTCTGGTAGATGGCCTCGATGTTTGCTCAAGCCATGAAAATGCACTATAATTTGCTTGTCATCAATGCCTGCAAATCTCTATGTCTCTCTCAACATAGCAGATCATCATTAGACACTAAATCCTTCAATGGGAGCTTGCAAAATTCTTGCATTAGATCCCTCATTAGACACTATATGTTCATCACCAGGAGCATGTAAAATGTTTGCATCAAATCCTTCATTAGCAGTCTGTTCATTAGACACTTCAGGCTCAAGAACAACATGAGCTTGGATGTTTGCACTGGAAACTTGATTAGATACATCAGATTCAGTCAGTTCAGTATTGATTGGGCGAGTTATAAAATAAGTAGAAATTGGTTTGATTTTCTCATAGATTCCCTACATACAAGCAGTTTTACAACATCGTCAGGTTTAACTATTGGCCATAAATTGAAGAGTTGAATTAGATATAATCAGGGATGTGATGTACCTGCTCGTTGCGCATGCTACTCTTGCAAGCTGCGACTGTCCGTTTGCGCAAGCTCGATGCCATGCACGTGCTGCCGCCGCTGCCTCCCATGCAGGCTACACCCAGGGTTGGATCTTCATCTTCTTGTCCTTCTGTTCGCTTGAAGCCCGGCGACCGCCCTCCAACGAGGGCGCGAGGAAGTGCTGTGTCGGTTTGTCCAGCGGCAGCTAGGTTAGGAGCGAACCAGACTGGAGGCTGGAGTGAATGAATTGGGATTTTTCCTGCTGTCGATCGATATGGGAGGCGCTCGTTTGGGTCGCGAGCCTGCTATAGGGCCTGCCTTGCACTTATGTTATTGGCCCATCCAAATTGAAACATTTTTCTTCATTTTTTACATTGCCTGCTCGTGCGTTGGGACGAACAAAACTAGCCTGGGCCAACCTGGATGACTCAGACTAGGTGCACACTTTCCAGCCACCCGAGGCGGCCGCCCATACCAGCCCCTATGGTGGCGTCGCCCCTTTTTGCGTGTATGATTGGGGTAGTGAAAAATATGCCAGTGGCGCTTTTGATTTACCCACAGAATGGTTGAAGTGCTTGTTTCTATGAACTGAGTTCGCCAATCATGTGAAGGATGCCAGTCTTTTCATCCTATTGTAGATTGCTTAGATCTCGATATGCCAAAAGTAATCGCATGAAATATACAGTAAAAGCTAGTGTGATGTGTGTGGCTACAACTAGTCTGACTACACGTCCTCATATAACATATCAAGGACACACCATCTTACCAGATTAACCATTCGACTTACTAATGCAGTGTGGGAAGAAAGAAGTATTGGGACTGCGTATCCAAGCAATTGATGCCATGGACTCCTTCATACAACCTTGTAAGCGAAAAAGAAGTTGCAGTGTGCCTGTACAAAGAACTAGCATAAGTTCAGTTACCTGCTTCTCGGAATTTTAGTTAGCCACTTATTGCAAAGTTGTTCAATTACGTTGCTTGGCTTAATTTAGTTTGCTACTGATTACATAATGCCACAGCCTTTAATCCTATTATAGACTGCGCCTATCTATGTGTTTGATACTTACTGTTAAGAATTACCTGCTTGCCTGAACTTAAATAGCTACTTGTTTGTTTAACTTCTTTGCTGCTGCAACAACGGGTTACAATGATGTTAATAACTACTTTTCAGCATCCAATTGAAACTCTTTAATTCCTTGTTTGTTTAACTGGTTTGCTGTTATAACTCCCAGTTGAGATGTTTTGCTAACTTCAACTTTTCTGAATCCAATCAGAACTTTAATGGCAAAACAGGTTAGCCCAAGATCAAAGAGCGAGGTCCCCATGGACATTGTATCATCCCACAACAGTGGCACCGGCCCAATCGTGAATTATGAATTGCCAACTGCTGGTGCTCTAGAGGCTAAACTAGTGGTAGAAAGAGATTCTGCTTCTGCACTTAGAGATGAAGTTGACATGTTGAGGAAGCAAACAACACAATCACAAGTAGTACTCAAGACAACCATTAAATAATTGGTGGATTTCAAAACGAAGCAAGCTGAGACTGACCACATTGTTAAGGTCCTGAATGAAAAAAGGAAATTAAATTCCCACTTGGTAAATCATAGCTGAAATGTTCTTTCCATCGTTGAATAACCTTTGTGTTGTTTGTTCATGTAATCAATCAAACCATTTGTTTTAGAGATCATGTAATAATTGTTTTTTGTTTTTTGGTTGTAATTTTATTTGAGCACAAGTCTGTATTAATTGTTAAGACTCGGAGACATTTCATTTTGATTGCTGTGCCAGACCTACACATATGCCAATCGGGCTGAATGTGCATTCAACAATAATAGTAGTATAGATGGACCATAAGTGGCACGCATCGGAAAGGGCCAAGATGCTGTAGTAGCTTGGCTAAAAAAAGGATGCCGTTGTAGCAAAAAAAGTACAGCGGCCTGGCTTATGTATGTTAGTTGATATTATTGATCCATATACTCTATAGGTGTTTATATGTCTGTTAGTTCTGTACATTCTTGGTTGATTGACTCTGTATTTGAATCTTGATACATCGCTTGTGTACATATCTAAATGGGAGTACACATTATGCTGCGTGTGACATTTGAGTTGGACATGAAGTGTTCCAAATATTCGAATTCACCTTAAACTGGATTCTAGCTTCTGAATTTGAGTATCGGCATTTGTAAACCATATTCATATATGACAGTGGAATACATCTTTGTCGTCCTTTTGAAGATATATAAAAACACATAGAATGGTTTATAAAGATTCGTATAGGAATACAAAATGGATTTGAATTTAGTTGCCAGGGTAAACGTGGATGCTTATTGTCCCAAAATTCGAAAGAAGCGGCAAAATGTCCACTCCCACGTCGGCTGCCCGAAGCCAAGTGTTTGGGAGATGGAAATTATTGTCTACCCATTACACGGACAATCCATCAACCCGATTTCCATTGCTCTAAATAGGGGTAGGTTAGTAACTTCAATTAGACGTGACACGACCGCCTCTGAGCCCATTCCGACACGGTGGGCGCCAAACATGGGCGGCAAAACACACTTGATTCAAGCTCGTCTGAAAGACCTTTGTTTCTCCCTCCATTTCCCCATTCATACACGGTGGGCAGCAAAAAAAACTCGACTCGGCCGAAATCGATGTAGGCAAATATTTTCAATAGGGGTAGGTTTGTAACTTCACTCAGACGTGACACAACCGCCCTACCTGTCAGCCCTGTTCATACACCATGGGCGCCAACCATGGGCGCCAACTACCCTCTCCTCGCCCGAAATCGCTCTGGGAAAATATTGGCGAGATGCGAGATTACCGTCGTATCCCCAACCGACGAGACGTCCAAATTTTAAACGGGGGCTAAGTTCGTAACTTTCCCATATTTTAGACAGGCGCGTCCCAAAAACATGGTTCCCCGTACCTCTCCCTCCATTTTCCCATTCATACACCGTCCGCGCTAGAACACCATCCCCACACCAGCCTCCGTCCGCCACCCCATCCATCACCGCCGTCCTCCACCCCATCCATCGCCATCGTCCTCCACCACATCCATCGCCACCGTCCTCCACCATGCCGGAGCACCTACCAAGACCGCGTCGTCCACTGCTAGAGATGGACGTTTCTCATCCACGGCGACGGACCAAGAGCCTTGCATCACGTCCTCTCGCTTCATCGGCGCTGTCGTCCCCTTTGCCGGGGCCGCTCACACGACCTTCTCTTCCACCGCAACGGGACTTATCCCGCGATGCACCCGTCTACCATCGCAGATCTGCTTCAACGCCACCAACAGCCATCGCACCCCCGATGCCTACACGGCGCCGCAAGAGAGGTGGTACTTCATATCTCCTCAACTTTTTGATCTCAACCAGAAAATAGATCTTAACTTGGTTACTCTACTTTCTTTTCAGCTATTAGAATTTAGTTCTTAGTTCGAAGCAAACAATGGCTGCTAAATATCATTTCTCCGGTTTGCAGCTTCAAATCTGCCATGGCACAGTCATAATACGGTTTAATTGATCATGTTGGTTCCGTGGTGGTTCCTTTAATAGAAATCGGAGGGGAAACCCTCTTTTGCTAAAAAAATATGCTTAGAGTTTCCCCCTTTTATGATCACTATATGATCAGAATACGTGCTTCGTGTCATAATAGCACTACTCCACCCCATCAAGCTAAACAAGCTTAGTTCTTCAAATACGAATATGATATTATTAAAACAGAGTCGTTTAATTGGTCAGCTAAATGTTCCTAAATTAGTTTCAAAAATGCATGTTCGCCGCTCGGGTGTGTATCTCTATAGGGTGCCCACGGTGGGCCGGCCTACCCTAGGATTTTGGGTCGTCCCAGGCCCCGATTCCCCTATGTTCTGCTGTGCGCTTCTGATCTCTACTCGCCCCCAGTCACCTGCCTCGCCGGCGACTTGCCATCCCCGGACGGCATGACGGAGACGCCGGACTAACAGGAGGTCAGGAGCCGCTCGCCCAACAGCGTCACCGCTGCCCGGGCGCGCCGCCGTGCCTACCTTCCTAGTTTGTTCAGGGCTCAGGCGTGCAACACCCACTAAGCCAACCCGATTTATCCTGAGATACGTCCTCAACACTCAGCAGCCACTCCTCATCACCCATTTTCTAATTGATTCATTACTCATTAGGCAGGACTGTCATTAGGGTTTGTTGTGTGCTCAGTGCTACCTACACTTAATGGTTCAGATGTATTTCGGTAATCTTTAGTACCTGTAAAGTTCACAGGGTTTTCAAAATTCCGGTCCTAGGAACATACACTAGTCATTTTGGATTGTTGGTCGTAGTGACATTGACCCAGATTACTACTGCAAGCCAGGTTTGTCGACAATTTTACTTGTCTTTCTTACTCATTTGATATAATATCCAATTATTCACGTCGATTAGTTGCAAACAATAAGTGCTAGACAAACTTCTTGATTCAGATTTTGGACGGTCTCTTACTGCAGTTACAATTCTGCATACTTGTCCTAGTAAGCTCACAAGTAAATGATTGATTCACTACATCTATGCTTGCCTTGTCATATTTGTTGTCAATATTCTTTTAGGGTGGACCACCCTGTTTCTTAATACTGGAACCGTAGACATGAGTGAATAGTATTTCTCTATGTGATCTCTTCCATCATGTGTGGGCAATGAACACTGCATTGTATAGAAAGAAAGTGTCATTTCCAGCTTTTACATAGGCTTCGATCTTTTACATGGAATACAATCTGCCTACTTGCGTTGTGTCGCACTACCAACACTCCACCCTTGAAGCTAAACATTATGCCACTCATATTTCCTTAGTTTATTTGTTCAAATACGAATTTCATATGATTCTAAAGTTCCTACTTCAGTTTTGAAATGTGTGTCTGCCTGTTATAGAGACATAAGGGGTTTGTATTTCTGTGTGTGGTCTGGTCAGCACGGTTGGGGGTGAACTTTGCATATGCAGGGGTTTATAGGGAGACACTCTTCGAGTTGAATCCGCAATGCATTCCATAGTTAATCTGACTACTTTTTATGTTTTCATGAATCTCAGATTCTGAACAACATCATAATGATTATGAGCTTGTGCGCATGAAAAGAATAAAGCAGAACAATGCCATGGCTGTCAAACTTGGCATTAAGGGATTGAAATCAAGTCTGGATGCAATGCAATGCAAACGCTCTCCACCTACAGATTCATGCTCAGAATATGATCCTAACAGTGATTCTGAGCTAGAGGGAGACCTAAGTCAATGTAGCTCCCTAGTGGAGGAGTCAGAGGAAGATGCCCTATCTTATTCACCCATCAAGGTGCTTGCTCTAACTTTCCAAGGTTATATTGGTTGCACATATCTTGCAACTGATGCTTTGCATTGCTTCTACTTTGTTGAACTGCCATTAGCTTAGTTTACACATCGTGTATGTGAATACGCCCTGCCTATCCATTTTCAGTACATATTCCATCTGTCATCATACCATATTTATCCATTCAAATGTTGCTCTTGTGTATCAGACGTTCAAAAGGAAGAGGGCGATTGCTGATCGTGGAGGAGCACAAGCAAAGTATTTGGAAAAGGTAGTGGCACCTGATAAATCAAATAGCCCATTAGGTGTAGTTGCAATATCACCTGACCCACAAAACACCCCAACTCTAGCAGACTCTAGCCCTACACTGGTCATTTCTGATGCCCCAACTCAGCAGACCCCAGCTGCAGCAATTATGCCAGTTGACATAGCACCAGCTCTACGATGCAAAACCCCCATTCCAGCAAAGAGTACACCAAATCCAGTTGCCAAATCCCTTTTCGAACCAGAGAGAGCCCCAATTGCAGCAAATAGGACCCCTGTTCCATTTCTTCCCAGTTTAGAAGATGCAGCTTATATTGTTGTCAGGAACTTTGTGCGCATCTTTCCTTCATGGAAAGATTATACCGCAGACACAGAACAATTTCCAGTCTTCCTCCGCAACTTACGAGTAAGTAATGTACTACTGTTATTCATGGTCATTACTGCATATGTTTCTGCTGACAGAAGACACAAGATTTCATTCTTTTAAATAGGCGAGGACCAAACTGGATTGTGAAGACGAGCAAGGGTCGGTTGCGCTTTTCAAGCACTCATTGATGAAGTATCGTTCCTACTTGAGGCAAGCGCACTTTGATGGCAAGCCTCTAAACGAAATTTCTGTAAAGTCTCCGGTGCTACATTTATCCGACGGTGACTGGAATAATCTTGTTACACATTGGTCTCGGCTGCAGCATAGGGTACTGTCTATGATATCACATCACAATTTGAACTACATTTCTGCATTTGCCTTAATGTCTCACTTGTACGAAAACTGTTAGCAGAAGAACATTCATTCTCAAGGGACCACAGAATCTCGCAACTATACTGCACACTGCATTGCTCTTGTGAGTACCTCTTGCCCTGTATGACCATACTTACTTTCATAGCTGTTTGATTATGTAGCATCACTGCACATGTTAGCCTCGTTATCGTCCATTTGGTGGACATTATAAGATCCGTATGGACTCTTACATAAATTTAGAATCAACCCAGTGCTTTTGAAGAGGTTTAGCTCTGCAGTCCTCTTGTAAGGACTAAACGTCGTCTATCACTGTACTTACATTATCAGCTACTCCCTCCGTCCCATAATATAAGAACGTTTTGTACAGTACACCAGTGTTCAAAACACTCTTGTGTTATGGGAAGAGGGATTGGTTCATTGTGTAGCATTCTGTATCTTATCTCCCTCGCCCACCATTTACTAAAAAAGATTAGATCTATATTTAATCTTACCAAAAAGTAGAATACACAGACAATGCCAGTGCAGATGTGTAGCCCATTGCTCTTGTCAGTACATTTTGTCCTGTAACGCTTGTACTTCCAGGGATTGGTAGTTGATTATGTAGCATGAATCTGCATCTTATCTTCATTATCCTCTATCCCTTCCAGTATTATCATATCTATAATTACTCTCTACAAAATGTAGAGTACAAGCAATGCTTATGAAGAAGATTATGTGCTGAAATTCTTGAGTTATCCTTCCCTTGACATGGAGAAGGGCATTATAAAGTCGGTGTTAACTGTTAATGTAAGTCAGTCCTTCTAAAGACTTTATCCTCAACTGCTGTTTAATTTGCTCATACTCCCTATCGTTTACTGCTGTTTAGTTTGCTATTTCTACCAAAATACATGTTCGCAAGAACCGTAAGTTCTAAGTTTTACTTGTAAAACCAAATTCCTTATTCATACCATGCACATTACTCAATACTCCCTATATGTATGCTTGTTTTTGTGGATCTATAATCCAGTGTGTGGTGAAGCAGCCCACGTTTGCACCTTGTCATCTCCTGTTTTATCTTACTGATATAGCTGATGATATGAACAACATGCCATGCACATTAACCAAAATAGATACAATGATTTTCTTTGCCCTTCATCTATGCTTGTTATGTTGACATAGTAATCTAGTAGTGTGGTGAAGCTCCCCGCATTATGAACAATGCCAAATTATGCTATTGATATTTTGAACTTACTCTTTATTTTCTAATTTGAAATTGGATGGAATTGACAGCACAGTTATAATCTTTGTTTATACACGCGCAAAACCTGTCATGTCTCTGCTTTGTTTCAGGGTGATATGCCTGATGGCATGCACAAGTCTGTTGAAGGCTGTGAGACAAACCCAACATATATTGCAGCAAAGAAGGCAAAACATCTTGAAGATAGCGAGACAATCCCAAAGTCTTATCTTGATGCAGTGTTCAAGTTGCTTGAGACTAGCAGTCGGACAAGCTCACAGAATTTGTTGTCTGAATCAGTTCGACTTCTTCAGTCCCAAGTTCTAGCAGGAAGGCATTCTGCAACTCAACTTCGACTTGAAGTCCTATCTCTAAGAAAGATTGCAGAGAACACTAATGAGAACCTCATCGCTAAACAGCTACACTTGGAAGCTATGACCGACATGCTAGGCCAGTCTCATAGCCTTGCTCAGCAGCTTGCGCAACAGTTCCCGTGCAAGGCTAACCTTTCTTGAACTGTCTTGGAAGTAGTCTCGGTTCAGTATTATTTTGTTACGCTGCAATGGTGCCCAGTTTTTGTAATCTGCTTCTTCGTTGCGCTTTATGATCACTGGCGGCGAACTTCGATGCCCAGTGGATGTAATATACCATAAATCCTTTATTGTATAGTGTAGGTTTATTCTTAGTTACTATGCCATAATTTCTTTATTGTATAGAGTAGGTTTGTTCTTAATTCCTACTAGTTACTGCCATCATTCGCTATCTGAAAAAATCAGATGTAGTCGACCGGGCCGAAACATTCGCCTCTAACGGGCCTGGTTTTTAGCGGGCCACAATTGGGCCGGCCTGCATCTTTCTTGGGCCCGAATGATTGGGGCCTTCACACTTTGCGCGAGGCCCACAACTTACACCGACCTATATTTTAGTTGGGCCTTTTGTGGACCCAGCGCTTAGTTTGGCCCAGGTAGTGTTGGGCCATTAACAGGATGAATATTGTACTGGCCTGTTACGGCCCAGATGAAACCATGGGCCTTTAGTAGGCTGAAATGCATGTTGGGCCTCAATTTTCACTAGTCGTCGACGGGCCTTCGGCAGGCTGAAATGTAGACCGGGCCTTTTTGGGCCCAGTTATATCACGGGCAGTTACCAGGCCGAAACATATCTCGGGCCTTAGTTGGCCCACTGATATCATGGGCCTTTAAAGCCTGAAAGCTTAGTATAGACATCAACAGGCCGAATTATGCGACAGGCCTTTAATAGGCCCAAAGTCACGTTGGGCTTAAGTGTTGCCACCTTTATCATGGGCCGTTAGTGGGCCCGATGTCCCGTCGGACCATATATGGCCCATGGGCAGCACGGGCCATTCCCAGGCCGAAAGTCACACCGGGCTGAAATGGGCCCATGTCTACATCGGGCCTCTAACAGGCCGAAAGTCACTGGGCTGTAATCAGGCCCAAATATTCGGCTAACAATTAACGGGCCAGATCTGGCTTCGTGCCGTAAATGGGCCCAAATATTCGGCGAACAATTAACGGGCCAGATCTGGCTTCGGCCCGTAAATGGGCCTTTATTAAGCAGGGCGTTATTGGGCTGGCCCACTAGTACCTGAGTAAGTACTACAGGCCTTTGACTGGGCCGGCCTTTTTAACCTATATGGGCCTCTGTTGGGCCCAGCCACGTGTCGACGTATCGTAGGCATGTCTCCTCCAATGGACGAGCGACATCTGGCCCACTGACGAGCTGACAGGTGTTCCCTCCGGCCAATCAGAATTTTACACGTGGAAATTTCCCATTGGTCCCGGCTGTTAACGGGTTATCTGATCCAAAACCGGACCCGATAACTTAACGACGTTCCGTTACGGTGGATGCCACGTGTCGGTCACCCCTGACGAAAGCACTTCTGTGACGCGCGATTTATCGTCATGGAAGTGGACACTTCCGTGATGATAATTTTAGTAATGCCATGGAACACTTACACGACACCACAGGTATGACTATCTTGATTCTGTCATAAAATCGTCATGGATGTACATGCATGACAAAAAATGCGACCTACTGTGACAAACACGTATCATCACGGAAGTGTATTTTCTTGTAGAGCATTGTCACTCCTTTTGAAGTGAGTATCAACATTAGTCCACCTGGTAAGGACAAACCTTGCATTCTGCACATGCTCTATGTTCGGGGCAATCCCATTTGGTTGTAAATTCAGGAAAATAACGCGACTATAAGCCTTATTCTCCATGTTTTTGCCGTGTGGCATGCCCTAACGTACGTGGGAGACAGCTAATAATAGGAGGGCATTCCTGGCATCGGTCAATATATATGTGGAAACAATATCTCCACTACGAAGGACACAAAAGTGTGGGGCGGCGTGCTAGAACTCGGCATGAGAAAATGAAGTTCTTTCAAGGACTGCGATATAAAGGACCGGTGTTCACAAAAACGGTCATAACTTGGTCATTCGGAGTCCGTTTCGAACCCACAAGTACTCAAAATGCTCGAGACAAGCGTGATAATCTAGAAAATACTTCCGGTTGTGTAGGAGGCTCAGAGGGCCCTCAAATTCGGCCCATAAGCTGGACTTTTTGCCCCTGAAAGTCAAAGAACATCATTTCCACTGCTTTTCAGATAAGTTTCTGAACCTATTGGCACTCCTTTGGATGGAAATCCGAGAGATTATGGTGAGTATAAAATTTTGGGGTGGCACGCCAGAACGCATCAAGAGAAAATGAAATTCTTTCAACGACTAGCATATAAAGGACCCGTGTTCACTAAAACGGTCATAACTTGGCATTCGGAGTCCATTCCGGATGCAGAATTACTCAAAATGCTCGCACGAGCATGGGAAACAAGAAAATATTTCCGGCTTGTGCAGGAGGCCCGGAGGACCCTCAAATTCAGCCCCTAAGCTGGACTCTTTGCCCCTGAAAGTCAAAGAACATCATTTGTCGCTGCTTTTCAGGCAAGTTTCTGAACCCATCGTCACTCCTTTGGAAGGAAATCCAAGAGATTATGCTGAGTATAAACATTAGTCCACTTGGTAAGGACAAAAGTTGCATTCTCCACATGCTCTATGATCCAGGGAATCCCATTTGGTTGTAAATTCACAAAAATAAGGCGAATATAAGCCTTATTCTCCTTGTTTTTGTCGTGTGGCATGCTGTAACGTACGTGAGTGACAATGAATAATAGGAGGGCATTCCTGGAATCGGTCAATATATATGTGGAAACAATATCTCCATATGGAGAACAGCAAATTTTGGGGCGGCGTGCGAGAACGCGCCACGAGAAAATGAAGTTCTTTCAAGGACTACCATATAAAGGACCGGTGTTCACAAAAACGGTCATAACTTGGTCATTCGGAGTCCGTTTCGGACCCAAAAGTACTCAAAATGCTTGCGACGAGCGTGGGAATCTAGAAAACACTTCCGGCTTGCACAGAAGGCCTGAAGGACCCTCAAATTCGGCACTTAGGCAGGACTTTTTTCCCCTGAAAGTCAAAGAACATCATTTGCCGCTGCTTTTCAGACAAGTT
Organism: Aegilops tauschii subsp. strangulata; assembly: GCF_002575655.3. Lineage (NCBI taxonomy): Eukaryota > Viridiplantae > Streptophyta > Magnoliopsida > Poales > Poaceae > Aegilops > Aegilops tauschii. Next base: position 246,905,689 of record NC_053037.3, on the reverse strand, counting down.
TCTGAACCCATTGGCACTCCTTTGGAAGGAAATCCAGGAGATTATGGTGAGTATCAACATTACTCCGCCTGGTAAGGACAAATATTGCATTCTGCAATGCTCTATGATCCGGGGAATCCCATTTGGTTGTAAATTCAAGAAAATAAGGCAACTATAAGCCTTATTCTCCTTGTTTCTGTCGTGTGGCATGCCGTAACGTACATGTGTGACAACCAATAATAAGAGGGCATTCCTGGCATCGGTCAACATATATGTGGAAACAATATCTCCACTATGAAGGACACAAAATTTTGGGGTGGCGCGCCAGAATGCATCGCAACAAACTGAAATTCTTTCAAAGATTGCCATATAAAGGACCGGTGTCCACTAAAACGGTCATAACTTTGTCATTCAGAGTCTATTTTGGACACACAAGTACTCAAAATTCTCGCGGCGAGCGTGGGAATCTAGAAAATACTTCCGGCTTGCGCAGGAGGCCCATAGGACCCGCAAATTCAACTCCTAAGCTGGACTTTTTGGCCCAGAAAGTGAGAGAACATCATTTGTCGCTGCTTTTCAGACAAGTTTCTGAACCCATTGGCACTCCTTTGGAAGGAAATCCAAGAGATTATGGTGAGTAACAACATTAGTCCGCCTGGTAAGGACAAAAGTTGCATTCCGCACATGCTATATGATCTGGGGAATCCCATTTGGTTGTAAATTCAAGAAAATAAGGCGACTATAAGCCTTATTCTCCTTGTTTTTGTCGTGTGGCATGCCGTAACGTATGTGTGTGACAACCAATAATAGGAGGGCATTCCTGGAATCCGTCAACATATATGTGGAAAGAATATCTCCACTATGGAGGACACAAAATTTTGGGGTGGCGCGCCGGAACGCGTCAAGAGAAAATGAAATTCTTTCAACGACTAGCATATAAAGGACCCGTGTTCACTAAAACGGTCATAACTTGCCATTCGGAGTCCATTCCGGATGCACAACTACTCAAAATGCTCGCGACGAGCATGGGAAACAAGGAAATATTTCCGGCTTGTGCAGGAGGCCCGGAGGACCCTCAAATTCAGCCCCTAAGCTGGACTCTTTGCCCCTGAAAGTCAAAGAACATCATTTGCCGCTGCTTTTCAGACAAGTTTCTGAACCCATCATCACTCCTTTGGAAGGAAATCCAAGAGATTATGCTGAGTATAAACATTAGTCTGCTTGGTAAGGACAAAAGTTGCATTCTCCACATGCTCTATGATCCAGGGAATCCCAGTTGGTTGTAAATTCACAAAAATAAGGCGAATATAAGCCTTATTCTCCTTGTTTTTGCCGTGTGGCATGCTGTAACGTACGTGAGTGAGAACCAATAATAGGAGGGCATTCCTGGCATCGGTCAATATATATGTGGAAACAATATCTCCACTATGGAGAACACAAAATTTTGGGGCGGCGTGCGAGAACGCGCCACGAGAAAATGAAGTTCTTTCAAGGACTACCATATAAAGGACCGGTGTTCACAAAAACGGTCATAATTTGGTCATTCGGAGCCCGTTTCGGACCCAAAATTACTCAAAATGCTTGCGACGAGCGTGGGAATCTAGAAAACACTTCCGGCTTGCACAGAAGGCCTGAAGGACCCTCAAATTCGGCACTTAGGCAGGACTTTTTCCCCTGAAAGTCAAAGAACATCATTTGCCGCTGCTTTTCAGACAAGTTTCTGAACCCATTGGCACTCCTTTGGAAGGAAATCCAGGAGATTATGGTGAGTATCAACATTACTTCGCCTGGTAAGAACAAATATTGCATTCTGCACATGCTCTATGATCCGGGGAATCCCATTTGGTTGTAAATTCAAGAAAATAAGGCGACTATAAGGACAAACAATTCATGGGATCCCAAGTCATCATTGCTCTCTAGAGCTCGTTTTGTCAACTCGTGGGATTGCGAGGTTGACAAGTATTCATGGGTACTTACACAACAAATACACAACCGAGAGAAATTGTGTGTGTGGTAAATGTACACATCATCCATCATGATGTGTATGTGCATGTGTGAGTTAGCACAAGATAAGCATCGCTCAAAGAAATTTGATGCATGGTATAAGAACATGTCATCCATCATGAAAGAATCGTTATTGTGTATAACACGATGGTGATGCAAATTTAGCATACAAGTATATGGCACATCAATAGCATTTTCATTCATGGGGAGCATATTGTGCACACAAGTATTGGGATCATGCAATGGATAGGATGAATCAAAATCTCCTAAAATGCATGAGGAAACTATAGGGGTCTCCTCATGAGCAATATTGGAAACATCATATGGAGAAAATGGACAACATCCAAAACAATGCATATCCGATGCTAGGTGGTCATGGCATGGTATAGTAGATAAATGATGCAAAGGGAGCATGTCAATATCATCACAAGAGAAACAAATGCCAATAACCATGGGCTTGTCATCTATGCCATATGTGCAAATTGGGTTTATGTTGATGGCATATGCATAGTCACTACGATGACATTGCAAATATGACATATGATGGATCTCATGCATAGTCAAGCGGATTGTCAAACATGATGTGACCGAGAGAATTATCACAAGAAATCCTATGTAACATAGCATCACAACTAATAGACTCCACATGGAAATCATCATACTCATCATAAATGGGTAAATCATTGCATGGGGAAATCATACTAGCATGAAGCATGTCAATAGGGGGATCAACATCATGCAAGCAATCAATGTCACGAATGTCCACTAGTGGGACGAGAGCATCACCTTCACCTATGTTACTTTGTCATTCCACTCAAGTGTTGTAGGTGAGGTGGGAAAGACCAAATCGTGGTCATCTTCATCGTCTTGATGGAACCATGTGGGGGTGCATCATATTCCACCATGGCCACCATCTTGTCCAAAGGAAGGATGTAGTCGTTGTGAATCGGCGCGTCATCATATATGGGACCTAGCACCAAATGAGAAGACACAATAGAGGTAGAGGTCAAGTTGTTAAAAATGCAAATGGCCTCACGACACCTATCAATTATCTCACTCTCTCTATGTGGTGGTTCACTCACTTCCTCAAAATAGGTGCACTCAAACTCACATATGGAGTCACTCATCTCACTCAAGTGGTGGGGTTTGTGGCTCCCCTCACATGGGAATTGGGGTAACTCATCATAGATGGGGCTAGTGGTGAACTCACTCTCACTCTCAATATGGTGGCACAAGTCACTCAAGTCATCATATGTCGCCGTGGTCGAAGGGAAAATCCCATGCTCAACTATCTCGTCATCGTCGCCGTGGATGAAGGCCGAAGATGGCACATCATCACTATCGCCTCCAAAGATGGAAGCATAATCCATAGTCGTAGTCGTCGCCGCACCGTCTTGAAAAAGAGTCAAAGTAGACTCGGCACCATCAATGCCACAAAGAGGGATGGCGGTGAAGTCGAACTTGGGAGCATCGTCTTGGCGCTCATCGGGCTTGGACATCATGGTGGTACTAGACTCATGCTCATTGTCGTAGAGCTTGGTCTTCGAGAAGTGTGCTTGGAGTGGAGAAGCCTTGGCCTTCATGAGTTCTTGTTCTGCCTTGAGAGCACCCATGTAGTAGTCGTCGAGGGTCTTGTAGTTCTCGAGGAACATAGTCTTGGAGATGTCGTTGTTCAATCCCATCATGAAGTGGAACTTCAGCGACATGGGGTCGTCCACGCCGGCTCGTCGCAAGGCTTTCTTCATCTCCTTGAAGTACTCGTCGATGGACTTGGAACCTTGGGTGGTGTTCTCCAATTGGCGTAGAAGTTGTTCCGTGTAGGTTGGAGGCACGAACTCTCGCCGCAAAGCACTCTTCGTCTTGGGCCAACTCATGTCGTAGCTTTCCGAAGGTCTGTGAAGCCACCATGCCGATGCGTAGTCGTGGAAGTTCGTTGTGGCGCACATCACTTGATCTTCGGGGGGAACTTGATGTAGGTTGAGGTAGTCGTCCTTTAGGCGCTCCCACTCGAGATACTCTTCGGGTTCTTGAGTCCCATAGAAAGGAATCGCATGGTCGGTGTCGAGGTCGTAGTAGCTCGTGGAAGTCGCGGACTTGAGCTTGGGGAGCTTCTCTTGAGGTGCTTGTGGGTGAAGATGTCCTATGTCCGTAGGCGAAGATGCCTTGAAGTCGCTTGGCGAAGATGCCAAGGGAGATGGTGAAGTCGTTGAGCGGTTGTTGGTGTTGAGGTCTTGACCTTCACGTTCTAGTTGGTGATGGTGTCGATGCCGATGTGACCTTGCCGGAGATGGTAGCTCGGAAGCATGTGCACTTGAGCGTCTTCTCGAAGATGAGGAAGATCGCTTGTAGGACTTGATGAGGGCTTTGATCTCCTCCATTTGAGCTTGCATCTTGGCGTCGAAGTTGTTGTTCGTGGCATCGAACTCGGAGTTGTTGTTGTAGACCGAGGGTGAAATGCCTTGCCTATCCATCACAAGACTCGAGTAGAGGTGAGTTGGAAATGAGATAAACAATACCAAGTTACCTTTTCCCAAAGTTGAGGATGTATCCCGTTTCACTCAATGTGAGATGAAAGAATAATGGAATTGGTACCGGACTTGTTCACTCACACCTACAAACTAAAGCTTATGGAGTAGCTCGGTGAGGATAGTGGCACAAAAATTTAATGCAAAATGTTAGCAAGAGTCAATAATGTTGAAAGAGATTCACAAATTCGCAAGTGAAACAAGTAGACCAATAGCAATGAATGGCACACGGAAACGCACACACGGATAGATAAATGGGGTCATGCAACCAAGGAATGAGCACAAAATGTGGAGTCCACGGAAAACGCTCGTGTTGCACAACTCAAGAGAGACGCTAGCACGATTGCTCAATAGGCGGATACGACACTTGTGCACAACCTATAAGATGCAAAAGGATAAACTTTCTATCCCAAGTATGCTATATATGTATGGTTCCCGGTGTTTGATCCAAGATGATCAGATATGAAAATCTTATATGCAATGTGGTATGATGCTATGGCACTTGCTTACAAGCTCTTTGCTCTCTTTTTCTTTGCTTAAAAGCTTATTCTCTTTTTTTTGTATGGCCACTTTGCGAAATGCACAAACCAAGATAGCAATTGTGTGTATGCAGGAACAATCTTTGTGACACAAGAGATGATATGATACCAAGATGATATGGTATGTATGTAATGGAAGGTATAGACCAATGATCTCTAATGTGCACAAGTAACGTGGCCCAACAATACTCAAATGGCTAGTCTCGATAGGCAAGTAACGCAAAATGGGCTCGGGGTTATCAATGCAATGGCAAGGGGAATATACAAAGGTGTCATCGAGGTTACCGTCCTTATGTATGTTGACAACCTCGTGGTGATGATGAGTGGCGGTGTACTCGATGTAGAACCGTTCCTAATTAGCCGAAACACCTTAGGAAACGGAAAAACCATGAACTCAAAATGTCGAATGTCAAATGTTAAATGGTGGTAGCGGGAAAGCGGTGGTGATGTAATGATGGGTTATGCGAGTAGGCAATGCGGAAGTGGAGGGTTATTGGGTTATGCGAGTCGGAGTTGGAGATCACCGTCCCTAAGTAGCCGACACACCTTAGGAGACACAACTCACAACTCAAACAAAATTGGGTTAAGTTGGGGTGGCGGAAGTGTATGGTAGGCAAGCCTATGCGGAAGTGGTGGTGGTGATTGATGAAGAAACAACCGTCCCTAAGTAGCCAAAACACCTTAGGAGACTCAAATCAACCTTAGGAGACTCGAATCACTACTCAAGCAACCACATATGCAATGGGGAACAAAAAGGGTTAGGTTGCGGAAGTCGGTGGTGGTGTAGCGGATGATGTGGTGGAAGCCCTAGGCAAAGATGCCAAAGTTCACAAAATTTGATGAAGTCAAATGATTTTGGTGGTATTTTTGTGGGATGGGGAATGTCAAAAGCTTCAAAACGAGCTAAAGAACGTCAAAATCAGAGTTCGGATGAATTAGTTACGGACATAACAAAAATCAGCAGAAGTTGATATCTATGGTGTCGGACGTCCGTAAATGGACGGATGTCCGGTCGCCGACCGTTCGGTCAGGCACGGAAATCCGTTAATTTCGTTCTATTGGGAGGCACCGGTCGTCCGGAAAGATGCGGACGTCCGGTCGTTCGGGAGGCTCCGGACGCCCGTAAAAACGTTGGTCATCCGGTGGGTCGGGGTCAACGCGAGATGTGAGTTTCGGGACGCGATTTTGGGCGGAAAATGGAGATTTTGGGGTCAAAATTGAGGAGATTTCGTGGATGAAAGATGGGGAAACTTGGGGAAATGCTAGATCCACTCGAAACCAAGCAAATCCATTGATCAAATCCAACAAAACTTAATCATACCAACAAATCACAAAAAAGTTTGTGGCTATTTTGGTGGGGATTTTCGAAATTGGGGAAGAACACAACAAAATCAAGCTAGAAAACACAACAGGGAGGCTCCGAAATCGTGATGAACATGGCTCATGATACCATATGATACGGGGCTAACCCGGTGTAGGCCGATCTTTCATGATTGGAGTGGGATCCCTCGAAGAACACGAAGAACACGGGGAAGAACGGAGAGGAAACACAAGGGGAAACACTCAAGAATAAGTCCAATCACACATCCACTAGACAATCAAACACACAATATCCACAAGGTACATGAACAACAAAGGGAAAGATACAAGGTAGAGTTCATCTCCGTGAGGAGGTCTTGAAGGGGGTCCGCCCTTGAGGGGGTCTTGATGATATATCCCGCAGGATCTTCTCCTAGATGGAGGTCTTCGCCTCCAAAGGAGTAGTAGTCTCTCTCTCTCAAGAGTAGAGGAAGGTAGGAGCAAAGCTCACATACAAATGAGCTATCACTTTGCTAACCCTAGAAAGGATGAGGGGAAGGTCTATTTATAGTGTAAGCCACGAAGGGGTAAGTGGGAGAGAGATACAAGGCCAAAGGCCTGGCTGCGCACAGGCAGGGTCGGACGTCCGGTCGGCGTCGGACGTCCGGTCGCTCGCAGGGGTCCGGTCGTCCGGAGGGCGTCGGTCGTCCGCTAAAAGTGTTCTGTGATCGGGACAGCGGACATCCGTAGATGCTCGCACTTCCGTTAATATTACCGGTCGTCTGGTTGGAGCCGGACGTCCGCTCGCTGGGAGGTGTTGTAGCTGGCGTTGGCTGGGCTTCAGGCGCCGGTCGTCCGGTGGAGGCCGCTCGCTGGCCGGTCGTCTGGTGTGGGTTGGACGTCCGCTCGCTGTAGCTTCTTTGGCAGCTCTTCTTCCGTCTTCGTTTCCACGCTTCCCTAGCGGATTGTGTAGTTGTACCTTGGCGCTTGCACTCCTCCATGTCGTCCGTAGCGTTCCGACAATACCTATGCATGCACACGGGAGAAGTGTCAAGTATTATACCATCCTCGAAGGGGTCAAGTGAGCACGTGTAAAGGAGATGATTCACCTTTATGTATGTGAAGTAGATGTCGCACGTGTCACTTGCCAAATGGACTCTTGACATGGTGATGTCCGTCGGATGCTCTGCATCAGGTTGTACCGGTCGTCTAGCCGGTAGTACCAGTCTTTTGGCTGTTACCGGTATAAACCGGGGCGATACCGGCCTTGTTCCGCTCGATCACAGAAACTTGGGCGGTAGTTGGGTGGTGGTTGAGCAGTTGTACCGGGATTTCTGGGCTGGGCAGGTTCTCTTCATGCTCTTGATGACCATCTTGCATCGTAGCTTCTCCTTGGTACCTAAGCTCACAAAGCATCTCCGTTTGAGGTAGTAGCCATGTCTCAAGTGGGTCAAAGTGGAGTTCAACAAGGAGAGAGTTAACCTCGTTTTCGATAGCTCTTGCACGAGCTCGTGTCATCGGTCCACGTGGTGTGTTGGGAGATGTAGGATGGTCCGTGGGGATGACCGTGGGATGCTCCGCATCACAAACTGACTCAAGTCGGTTTGGTTGTTTGAACTTTCAAAACATGGCTTTAATCCTTTAATCCTCATCGCAAAGGTTGCCAGACAAATTCGCCAAGGTGTTCGACTGTCATCGGCCACCAGAACTATTGTTGCGGGACGCCGGGCACCGGCTTCACTTGTGGGATGTGGATCTAGTGTTCAACGCCGAGCACCACATGTAGCTTGCGCCGATGATACTTGCTATTTAGGGTTCCATCGATGCCGAGGAACCCCCAACACGCTCGTCCTATTGTAAATATTTTGTTAGGTTTACGGAAAAAACAAAATTGCTATGTTACTCATCTTTCAATTTGAATGTGCAGTTTTCTCGTCGCTGCGAGGGTCTAGTGTTCGACGAGCTCCGCCCCTGCGTTCGTGGGTGAGCACAAATGACATCTCCTCCTCCCCCCTTCATACGCTCTGTTCCGATCTTCGTGCCGATGAAACTTGCTAGCTATAGGTGTCTTCAATCATCAGTATGCGTACCACTATGCGTTTCCCGTTCGAAATGGTTACATCTATAAATATGCATGCATTTGCATATTTATAACCGTGATTCTTTTGAATTGTCCAACGTTATCCATGGACAGCCCGAGTATGTGTAGATTGGGTTCGTTTTCCCATATGCTCTGCTCCGGATCCGATGCAGAATTTTGTTTGTGCCTCCCTGTTGTTCTCCGGGTACACGTCCTCTCTGCTTATTGTCGAAGCATGTATCAGGAGAAAAGCGGGGAGGTGCCGGAGAAATTTTGCGTCGGATCCGGAGCAGAGCATGGGAAAACGAACCCAATCTACACATACTCGGGTGGGATTAGGACCTATCTTTACCTATTAGCGTCTAGGGTGCATGGACGTAATAAAAGTGACAAACTCCATTAACCGATGAATATATACATGCTGATTTATATATATATTTCTTATGTGTCCAGTAGCTAGGCAAGATGACTGATCGTGCGTGGATGTACACCGGTCACACTAGTCAGCAAGACATGACCATTGAATGGTTAACAAAAACCAAGGGGTTTATGAGAGCCACATTTGCAAATGGCCAGAGGACAACATGGTGCCCCTGTGCCGGGTGCAACAATTGGCACAAGTGGACAGAGGGTGCAATGGGCAAACACCTGCAGAAGAGGGGTTTTATGCCAGATTATACGGTGTGGACATTTCATGGCGAGTTTGCTTTAGCGACCAGACCTCAAACAGTCTAGTCTCCGTGCATCAGTGTCATCCCTGGATCGGTAATGCTGACACGCACAGTACTTTGAAGGATTTATAATAGAGTAGCAATCACACACTTATTACATCGAATAGTTCAAGAGAACTCAATACAAATAAATGGCTTAAGGCCATCTAAAAACGATAACAGCGGAAGGCTTGGAAGATAAAGTGAGTCCATCAACTCCAACGGCATCACTGAGTATAAGACCACGACCTAAGGCTCCTTACTCGTCGTCTGAAAAGTCTGCAACATGATACGTTGCACCCCGAAAACGGGTCAGCACATGGAATATGCTGGCAATGTAACACATAGAGAGTAATGAACAGAATAATGCTATCACTACATGCATATTTGGCTGGTGGAAAGCTCTATGGTTACAGTTTTGCGAAAAGCCAATTTTTCCCTACCATAAAGGAATAAATTTTATTTAACTATCATGGTGGTTGTTAAACATTGAGAAGGTACCTCCAACTCAATCCCAATTAAGAACGTGATTAACCCAAATCAAATTAAATTAAGTAACATGATGATGAGATTCACATGATAATCCAAGAACTAGATACTCAAGATGTCCATAACCGGGGACACGGCTAACCATGATTAGATTGTACACTCTGCAGAGGTTTGCGCACTATTCCCCACAAGACTCGATCGCCTCCACTTGATTTCTCGCACTACATGGTGTTTGAGAAACGGATGACCGAGACACAGTCTTTCAGAAACAATACTCTTTACTCCGGGTGGACAGTTACACCTACTTTCCCCTACATCTGCTAGCCCACCTCTTCAAGAGATCATGTAACCTACTCAACTATGCTAGAGCCCATAATAGCTTGTGGCTGCACACGGAAGTTTCTAGCATGAATAATCTCATGATCCCTTTGAGTCTGGGTGGCGGTCCATAGGATGATCACACGGGTACTCCGGGATATCCAAAAATACAGGCAACACTGGTTTCTCCAGGTGCCTCAATCCACCCAGTTGTTTATTTAAGTAGCCACCTTAAGTTGAACCATTAAGTAACAATCTCACATCTGTCATGGAAATCTCTCAAACCCAATCCACGTCTACGAGCATAGCATAGCAATATAAGCAAACGTAGAAGTAACTCCCAATGGTTTGATATAAATAGGGCAATAGGTACTACCTCATCTACTTCCCAAAACCCACATGTTAATCAGATCCTAATCACGCAACTGTTTGAGGGTTGAAACTAATGCATAAAAACTGGGTAATGAAAAGTATGATCAAAGTGTTACTTGCCTTGCTGATGATCCGTAAAACCTAGAGACTCGTAGTAGCACGCTTCGCACTCCGGGTACTCTATCATAAATAAACAATACATACATAAACAATCAAGCAAGGGTGCATGAATAAAACTCAAAATAAGAGATCTAACCAGAAAGTTCAACTTAAGAACTCCGGTTTGCAAAAAGAATCAAATCGAATGAAGCAACGAAACTCAAACGGCGAAAGAAACAAGCTTCGTTTACTAATCTGGACCTAAGTCAAATTTTACAGTAGCAAAAACTTGTTTGAGTTGGTTAAACAGAAAGAGGGTTTCGATATGAAACTCTAGGCGCTTGAATCGCCTGATTCCGATAAACGAGTGAAAAGTTAAACTGAAACGAAAATCGGATCAGAAATCGCGACCGAAAATAATCGCGGAAAATCCGAGAAAAAGAAAAACTGACGAACAGGCTAACGAACGAACTTTCGCTGTCTGCGGCTAAACGACGAAAACAGTTCGTTAAAACGAACGTACGAACGGGCGTTCGCTATTTAGTTAAACCGGAAAAAAATAAACTGATCTAAAAAAACGCATCTCGGTTTCGAAATAAAACCGAACGGTTTTTCGAGAAAACCGGCGGCTAGCTCGGTTCGCGTGACGGCGGCGGCGGCGAGCAACACCGGCGGGGCGGTGTCGGGCGAGGGGCGGCGGGGCTCCGGAGGGCGGCGTCGGGCGGCGTCGTCGGGCGGCGGGGTCGGCTGCGGGGTCGGCGACGGGCGACGGCGGTGGGGTCGACGACGGCGGCAGCGGATCCAGCGGCGGCGGCGCGGATGGTTTAGGGTTAGGGTTAGGTGGCGGCGGCGACTTGGGCTGTTGGCGGGGTCGGGCCGCGGCTTATAAGGCCGGCCGGGCTGAGGTGTCCGGGTCGGACACGGCCCGTAAGGCGGTTCGCGATTTTTCTTAAAAAAAAATTCGGACGTGCAGAAAAAGTAAGAAAAGAAATACTAAACGGACTCTAAAAATCCTGAAATAAATTTTCCCCGACTTCTAAAAATAAGCCGGACAAGATGAACATTTATTTGGGCCTAAAATGCAATTTTGAAAAACGCACATTTTTTCTAATTCAAATAAAATCAAATAAAATCAAATATTTGTTTTTAATATTTTTCCTCCAATATTTCATTATTTGTGGAGAAGTCATATTATCTCCTCTCATATATTTTGATATGAAATATTTTCGAAGAGAAAAATAATTAAAACAAATGATCCTATTTTCAAAATTTGAGAAAACCCAAATATGAAAATAACGAAATCCCCAACTCTCTCCGTGGGTCCTTGAGTTGCGTGGAATTTCCAGGATAGCGAAACAAAATGAAATAAAATATGATATGCAAGAATGATCTATATATAACATTCCAAATTGAAAATTTGGGATGTTACAAACCTACCCCCCTTAAGATGATTCTCGCCCTCGAGATTCGGGTTGGCTAGAAAATAGGTGAGAGTGGTCCTTCCGTAGATCTTCCTCTCGCTCCCAGGTGGCTTCATACTCGGTATGGTGACTCCACTGGACTTTGCAAAACTTGATAACCTTGCTGCGGGTGACTCGGCTGGCATATTCGAGAATCTTGACTGGTTTCTCCTCATAGGTCAAATCACTATCCAGCTGAATCGCTTCCAATGACACTGTATCTCTCAGTGGTATCTCAGCCATCTCTGCGTGGCACTTCTTCAGCTAAGAAACATGGAACACATCGTGAACTCCCAACAATCCTCCGGGCAATTCCAACTTGTAAGCAACTTCACCCATATGCTCCAAAACTTTGTATGGTCCTACAAAACGTGGCGCTAACTTCCCCTTAACTCCAAAGCGCTTCACTCCTCGAAGTGGTGATACTCGAAGGTAAACTCTGTCTCCGACTTCGTAAACTGCCTCCTTGCGTTTAGAATCCGCATAACTCTTCTGCCTGGACTGGGCTACCTTGAGCCTATCGCGAATCAACTTCACTTTATGTTCAGACTCTTTAATCAAATCTGGTCCAAACAACTGGCGGTCTCCAACTTCGTCCCACAACAACGGTGTCCTGCACCTCCTTCCGTACAGAGCTTCGAAAGGGGCCATCTTCAAACTGGATTGATAACTGTTGTTATAAGAGAACTCTACATATGGCAAATTGTCATCCCAACTAGATCCATAATCTAGCGCACAAGCTCTCAGCATGTCCTCCAAAATCTGATTGACTCTCTCGGTCTGTCCGTCTGTCTGTGGATGAAAGGCTGTACTAAACTCTAGCCTGGTACCCGAAGTTTCGTGCAACTGATTCCAAAACCTTGAAGTAAACTGGGTTCCTCTATCTGATACAATGGTCCTCGGAACTCCATGCAGACATACGATCCTGGTCATGTATATCTTTGCCAACTTAGCACTTGTATAAGCGGTCTTTACTGGGATGAAATGAGTTACCTTCGTCACACGATCGACTACAACCCATATCGAGTCATAGCCTGAACGAGTCCTGGGCAATCCCGTGATAAAATCCATGCCTAGCTTATCCCACTTCCATTCGGGAAACGGCAATGGTTGTAACAATCCTACTGGCTTCTGATGCTCTGCCTTTACTCTCTGACATACATCACAAACTGCTACATACTCCGCAATATCCTTCTTCATTCCGGTCCACCAGAAACTGTCCTTTAAATCCAGGCACATCTTGGTATTTCCTGGGTGAATCAAATATGGTGAATCATGGGCCTCTTGCAAGATCAACTTCCTGATCTCCGGATCATTGGGCACATAAACGCGGTCCTCAAACCATAAGGTATCGTGCTCATCCTCACGAAATCCCTTGGCTTTTCCTTTACTCATCCTTTCCTTTATCTATGCAATTTCCTTGTCTGTCTTCTGGGCTTCTCTGATCTTATCCATCAAAGTAGACTGAATCTCCAATGCTGCTACATAGCCTCTCGGAACTATTTCCAAACATAGTTCACGAAGATCCTCTGCTAACTCCTTGGGTAACTCTCCGGTCATGAGTGTGTTGACATGACTCTGGCGGCTCAACGCATCGGCTACTACGTTAGCCTTGCCCGGGTGATAATGCAATCTCATGTCATAATCCTTAATGAGCTCCAACCATCTCCTTTGCCTGAGATTCAACTCCTTCTGCGTGAAAATGTACTTCAAACTCTTGTGATCCATGTACACCTCACAATGGTTCCGATGAGAAAATGTCTCCACGTCTTCAACGCATGCACTACGGCTGCTAACTCCAAATCATGTGTAGCATAATTCAACTCATGGGGTTTAAGCTGTCGTGAGGCATATGAAACAATTCTTCCCTCCTGCATGAGCACTGCTCCAAGTCCTTGACGAGAAGCGTCACAATATAGTTCATAATCCTTGCGTTAATCTGGCAAAATCAACACTGGCACTGTAACCAAATGTTTCTTCAACTCCTGGAAACTAGCCTCACATTCCTCAGTCCATTTTTTTGGTGTCCTTCTTCAACAACTCCGTCATAGGCTTTGCAGTCTTCGAGAAATTCTCGATGAATCTCCGGTAATATCCTGCGAGTCCCAGAAAACTCCGGATTTCTCCAACTGTCGTGGGTGACTCCCAATTTGTCACAGTGTTAACCTTGGTGGGATCTACTGCTATTCCTTCTCTGGATATAACATGTCCAAGGAATCCAACTTCCTTTAACCAAAACTCACACTTGCTGAACTTGGCATATAACTGATGCTCTCTGAGCTTTCCAAGTACCAAACGCAAATGCTCCTTATGCTCTTCTTCATTCTTCGAATAGACCAGAATATCATCAATGAACACTATGATGAACTTATCCAAAAACTCCATAAACACTTTGTTCATCATGTTCATGAAATAGGCGGGTGCGTTAGTCAGGCCAAATGACATAACGGTGTACTCATATAGCCCATACCTTGTGGTAAAAGCTGTCTTGGGTATATCCTGCTCTCGAATCTTCAACTGGTGGTATCCTGATCGCAAATCAAGCTTGGAAAATACTTTAGCTCCTTGTAGTCGGTCAAACAGATCATTGATCATCGGCAGTGGGTACTTGTTCTTGATTGTTACTTCATTCAATCCACGATAATCAACAACCATCCTCAACGATCCATCTTTCTTCTCCACTAGAAGTACTGGTGATCCCCAAGGTGACAAACTTGGGCGAATATATCCTTTATCCAGTAACTCCTTAATCTGCTTCTTAATTTCTTCCAAATCCTTAGCGGGCATCCTGTACGGTCTCTTATATATTGGCCCAGTGCCTGGCAAAAGCTCAATCAAAAACTCAATGTCTCTATCCGGTGGCATGCCTGGAAACTCCTCTGGAAATACGTCAGGGAAATCCTTCACCACTGGTACTTCCTCCTGTACAACTCCTGATAAGGAATTTACTTGAGTCCTCTTTGGCACATGCCGGGATACATACTTAATCCTTCTTCCTTCTGGGGTAGTAAGCAAAATCGTCTTACTGGCGCAATCGATGTTTCCTCCATACATCGATAGCCAATCCATTCCCAAAATCACATCCAAACCTTGCGACTCCAAAACTATTAGGTCTGAGGGGAAAACATGCCTACCTATGGCCAATGGCATCGGAAAACATCCTTGGCTTGCCATATACTCTACTCCTGGCGAGGTTAGTAACATAGGTGTTCTGAGAACTTTGGTGGGCAACTTAAACTTATCCACAAATTCCCTTGATATGTATGAATGCGATGCACCAGTATCAAAAAGAACGATTGCAGTAAATGACTTAACCAAAAACTTACCTATTACTGCATCAGGCTGTGCTTCAATCTCCTCCACATTAACGTGGTTCACCTGTCCCCTGTTGAAAGGGTTCGGCTTCTTCCCCGAGCTTCCATTGCCTTTTCCATTCTTAGCTTCCGGACATTCAGTTGCATAATGTCCAGTCTTCTGGCACTTGAAACAAGTAATGTGGCTTAGATCCCTCTTGCCTGGGGTTGATGGGTTGGTACGGTTCTGTCCATTGCTTCCTCCGTTTCCATTGCCATTCTTGGGGCCACTATGATTGTGCGAGCTCCCTCCATTGTGATTGTGACCTCCATGGTTATGCTGAAGGTGTCCTCCCGAGTTCGGGGTAAAACGAGGCTTCTGGTGAGCTCCTGTACTGTACTTTCCTTGTCCATACTTCCTCTTACGGCTCTCAATCTGCTGCTGCTTCCCTTTAATCATGAGAGCTCTATCTACCAACTCCTGGTAGTTGTTAAAAGTTGCCACCATCAACTGCATGCTCAGCTCATCATTCAGTCCTTCCAGAAACTTCTCCTGCTTAGCTGCATCCGTAGCAACGTCATCTGGGGCATAACGTGCTAACTTACTAAAATCCTCCACGTACTGGCCAATGGTACGTCCTCCTTGGCGTAAGTTGCGAAACTCACGCTTCTTCATGGCCATAGCTCCTGCTGAAACATGGGCAGTACGGAAAGCTTGCTGAAACTGGTCCGATGTGACAGTGTCAATGGGGTGAGTGGCTGTGTAATTCTCCCACCATGATGCTGCGGGTCCATCGAGCTGATGTGCGGCAAAACGCACTCTCTCCGCATCTGATGGTTTAGAAAAGATGAGAAAATAAGATAGAATGAGGTCTAAAGGGAAAACACTACCATATGCACATGAGACAAACACAGTCATATCACTCCAATCAATTCAAACAAGGCATACAATCGATCTAACTATCGTTACAAAGTGCTTGGACTATACTATATTCATGGTGGAATACTACTACTAATTTGGTGGTCTACTAGAAAAATTGCTCAGTCGAAGACTCCATGATATCTGCTCCGGCTTCATCCTCCCAATCATCATCACTGGGGTCTGAGTCAGTGTCGTCGATGATGATGTAGTTCTCCGGGCAAGTAGAATCGTCATCATCTCTTCCTGGTGCGGGGTCTCCCATGAAAACTCCTAGCTTCTGTGTCAGGTCGCCATTCTTCACCACTAGTGCGACGATTTCCTCCATATAATCCTCGCGTGTAGCCTTGAGCTCTTCCTCCAGTTCCGTGATCCTAGTCTTTGCCTTCTTCAGTTCTATCATGTCTGCGCACATCTGGTTCTCCTGGCGACGAATGTGCTGGTTGAACTCCTGAATGAAAGCTGCAATAGATCTATCCTCCCTGGTGCTGATCATCTCCCATTGCTCGTCTCGGCACCCACAAATCTGATAGATAGTATCCTTGAGATCATTGTGGTACACTTCTCCAATGCATCCCATGGTGATGTGGGCTGCCATGCTCTTTCCTAGACTCCAGGTTGGTGCATCAAAGGAAAACTCTATGGGCTCAGTGACTGGCGTGAACGTCCTTCCTGGAACTTGAACTTGAATCATCCAGCGCTCCTCTTCTGGTATTTTGGCATTGTAGGTTCCGGTGAAGCTTGGTATTCCGATGTTCAGGTACTTAGTAACTTCCTTCAAGTGTCGTCCAAAAGGTGTATCCTCATCCGGTTGGGCGAACTTGTTCCTTGAATCCGCCATCCTAAAAGAGTGGAAGAGGGAGAGGAGTTGGAAATGAGAAAAGAGTAGTGATCTAGGGCTTTAGCTTAGTGGTCGTGTCCTACAGTCAGCGTGTGCTCTGATACCATCTTTGTAGCGACCAGACCTCAAACAGTCTAGTCTCCGTGCATCAGTGTCATCCCTGGATCGGTAATGCTGACACGCACAGTACTTTGAAGGATTTATAACAGAGTAGCAATCACACACTTATTACATCGAATAGTTCAAGAGAACTCAATACAAATAAATATGGCTTAAGGCCATCTAAAAACGATAACAGCGGAAGGCTTGGAAGATAAAGTGAGCCCATCAACTCCAACGGCGTCACTGAGTATAAGACCACGACCTAAGGCTCCTTACTCGTCATCTGAAAAGTCTGCAACATGATACGTTGCACCCCGAAAACGGGTCAGCACATGGAATATGCTGGCAATGTAACACATAGAGAGTAATGAACAGAATAATGCTATCACTACATGCATATTTGGCTGGTGGAAAGCTCTATGGTTACAGTTTTGCGAAAAGCCAATTTTACCCTACCACAAAGGAATAAATTTTATTTAACTATCATGGTGGTTGTTAAACATTGAGAAGGTACCTCCAACTCAATCCCAATTAAGAACGTGATTAACCCAAATCAAATTAAATTAAGTAACATGATGATGAGATTCACATGATAATCCAAGAACTAGATACTCAAGATGTCCATAACCGGGGACACGGCTAACCATGATTAGATTGTACACTCTGCAGAGGTTTGCACACTATTCCTCACAAGACTCGATCGCCTCCGCTTGATTTCTCGCACTACATGGTGTTTGAGAAACGGATGACCGAGACACAGTCTTTCAGAAACAATACTCTTTACTCCGGTTGGACAGTTACACCTACTTTCCCCTACATCTGCTAGCCCACCTCTTCAAGAGATCATGTAACCTACTCAACTATGCTAAAGCCCATAATAGCTTGTGGCTGCACACGAAAGTTTCTAGCATGAATAATCTCATGATCCCTTTGAGTCTGGGTGCCGGTCCATAGGATGATCACACGGGTACTCCGGGATATCCAAAAATATAGGCAACACTGGTTTCTCCAGGTGCCTCAATCCACCCAGTTGTTTATTTAAGTAGCCACCTTAAGTTGAACCATTAAGTAACAATCTCACATCTATCATGGAAATCTCTCAAAACCAATCCACGTCTACGAGCATAGCATAGCAATATAAGCAAACGTAGAAGTAACTCCCAATGGTTTGATATAAACAGGGCAATAGGTACTACCTCATCTACTTCCCAAAAGCCACATGTTAATCAGATCCTAATCATGCAACTATTTGAGGGTTGAAACTAATGCATAAAAACTGGGTAATGAAAAGTATGATCAAATTGTTACTTGCCTTGCTGATGATCCGTAAAACCTAGAGACTCGTAGTAGCACGCTTCGCACTCCGGGTACTCTATCGCAAACAAACAATACATACATAAGCAATCAAGCAAGGGTGGACGAATAAAACTCAAAATAAGAGATCTAACCAGAAAGTTCAACTTAAGAACTCCGGTTTGCAAAAAGAATCAAATCGAACGAAGCAACGAAACTCAAACGGCGAAAGAAACAAGCTTCTTTTACTAATCTGGACCTAAGTCAAATTTTACAGTAGCAAAAACTTGTTTGAGTTGGTTAAACAGAAAGAGGGTTTCGAGATGAAACTCTAGGCGCTTGAATCGCCTGATTCCAATAAATGAGCGAAAAGTTAAACTGAAACGAAAATCGGATCAGAAATCCCGACCAAAAATAATCGCGGAAAATCCGAGAAAAAGAAAAACTGACGAATAGGCTAACGAACGAACGTTCGCTGTCTGCGGCCAAACGATGAAAACCGTTCGTTAAAACGAACGTACGAACGGGCGTTCGCTATTTAGTTAAACCGGAAAAAAATAAACCGATCTAAAAAACGCATCTCGGTTTCGAAATAAAACCGAACGGTTTTTCGAGAAAACCGGCGGCTACCTCGGTTCGCGTGACGGCGGCGGCGGCGAGCAACTCCAGCGGGGCGGCATCGGGCGAGGGGCGGCTGGGCTCCGGCGGGCGGCGGGGTCGGCGACGGTGGGGCGACAGCGTCGGGCGGCGGGGTCGGCGACGGCGTCGGGCGGCGGTGTCGGCGACGGCGGCGGCGGATCCGGCGGCGGCGGCTCGGATCGGTTAGGGTTAGGGTTAGGTGGCGACGGCGACTTGGGCTGGCGGTGGGGTCGGGCCGCGGCTTATAAGGCCGGCCGGGCTGAGGTGTCCGGGTCGGACACGGCCGGTAAGGCGGTTCGCGATTTTTTTAAAAAAAATCGGACGTGCAGAAAAAGTAAGAAAAGAAATCCTAAACGGACTCCAAAAATCCCGAAATAAATTTTCCCCAGCTTCTAAAAATAAGCCGGACAAGATGAACATTTATTTGGGCCAAAAATGCAATTTTGAAAAACGCGCATTTTCCTAATTCAAATAAAATCAAATAAAATCCAAATAAAATCAAATATTTGTTTTTAATATTTTTCCTCCAATATTTCATTATTTGTGGAGAAGTCATATTATCTCCTCTCATATATTTTGATATGAAATATTTTCGGAGAGAAAAATAATTAAAACTAATGATCCTATTTCAAAATTTGAGAAAACCCAAATATGAAAATAACGAAATCCCCAACTCTCTCCGTGGGTCCTTGAGGTGCGGGGAATTTCCAGGATCGCAAAACAAAATGAAATAAAATATGATATGCAAGAATGATCTATATATAACATTCCATATTGAAAATTTGGGATGTTACATCTGCCCAACGTGCCAAAGCTGAGGCGCTTCATCGTTGCACCGACGAGCATGGTACCAGGATGCAAGACATGGTGCAAGACTTTGATGATGCTCGGACTCGGACGATGAAATGGAGGAATCTGCAAAGGCCTTCAATGAAATGTTGGAGTCTTCAAAATGTCCTCTCCACGAGCACACTGAGCTTTGTCAGCTAGATGCCATGTCACAAATAATGGCTCTGAAGGCTCAATTCAACTTGGGCAGAGAATGCTACGATGCAATGATGACAGTACTTGGACGTTTTCTACCCAAAGGCCATGTACTACCTACAAACCTGTACCAGTTAGACAAAATCCCCCGTGCTCTTAAGATGCCCTATGAGAAGATACATGCCTGTTAGAAAGGATGTGCCTTATTAAGGCTTCAGTATGCAGACTTGTACTATTGTCCCATTTGGAAGGCATCCAGGTATGTTGTGGTAGACAACGGTATGGGTGAGAAGACGCAGACCAAAATCCCTGTTAGTGTTCTTCGGTATATGCCAATTGTACCAAGACTTCAACGTCTTTTCATGGTCGAAGAGACGGCCAGACAGATGACATGGCACAAAATGGGCAAAAGAACCCAACTAGATGCAGATGGGAAGCTGATGATGGTGCACACATCGGACGGTGAAGCATGGAAGAGCTTCGATGAATTAAATGATGACAAAGCTGCAGATCTGAGGCATCCTCGAGTCGGCATCAGCACGGATGGGTTTAGTGTGTTTGGTCTGACAGCAGCCCAATACAGTTGTTGGCCCGTATTTGTCTTTCCACTCAATCTCCCCTCGGACAGATTATGCAAAGAAAGAACATTTTCCTGACGTTGATAATTTCCAAGGCCCAACTATCCCGGGAAGAATATGAATGTGTACATGCAGCCGCTGAAGGACGAATTGCAAGAAGCCTAGGATAATGGGTTCAAGACATACGACGCCTTTAGCAAACAGAACTTCATAATGTGTGCCTCGTACATGTACTCAACTCATGACTTGCTGACGTATGCGCTATTCATTGGTTGGTGTGTGCATGGAAGGTTCCCGTGCCCCACATGCAAGGGAGCTCTTGAGTTTCATTGGCTTGAGGTTGGTCGCAAGTTTTCTTGCTTCGACATGCATAGATAGTTCCTGGATCCTCGCCATAAGTTCAAGAAAGACAAGAAGAACTTCATCAGAGGTAGAGTTGTCAAAAACTCTGCACCACCTGCGTTGACAGGCCAAGAGACCCTGGATCAGTAAAACGCTCTCGAGCCAAATCCAGAGCGTCCAGGGTATTTCAAGGGGTATAATTTGAAACATGCCTGGACTCACAAGACATGCTTGTGGGATCTGCCTTACTTCAGAGACCTCCTTTGCCCACACAACATCGACGTGATGCACACTGAGAACAATATCGCTGAGGCACTTTTTGGTACATTGTTCGGCATAGATGGGAAGTCAAAGGATAATACTAAGGCTAGAGTCGATCTGGAGGCACTATGTGATAGGCCGTTACAAAACATGAAAGAACCGAAAGGAAAGCAGAACTGGACGAAGCTAAAGGCATGGTTCAATCATGGAAGGCCAGCTATGAGCGAAATTATCTTGTGGGTGCAACAGCAGTTGACGTTCCCCGATGGGTATGCAGCGAATCTAAAGAGGGGAGCGAGTCTTGGTAAATTGAAGATATTTGGTCATATGGATTGAGCGGGTAATGCCGGTGATGTTGCGTGGATTCATCCCTGAGGATGAATGGCTAGTACTGGCAGAGCTGAGCTATTTCTTCCATGTTCTTTGTGCAAAAGAACTATCGCCTGGCCTGCTAGAAGAAATGGAAGAGTTGGCGCCGGAGTTGATCTGCAAGTTAGAGAAGATCTTTCCGCCGGGCTTCTTTAATCGAATGCGGCACTTGATTTTGCATCTCCCAACCGAGGCAAGATTGGGGGGCCCATGCAAAATCGTTGGTGCTACACAACTGAGAGGATGTAGAAGACGCTACAAGCAATATGTAAAAATAGACGTAGAATTGAAACATCGATGGCCGAGGCATTCATTACTGAGGAGGTGGCAAACTTCGTGACAGCACACTACGAAGCCAAAAATCGTCATTTGCATAATCCAAAACCTCGGTACAATGCTGACAACCCTAAAAAGGGTGGATCGAACCTCAGCCTATTCAAAGGGGATCTCGCACCAGCCGGTGCTTCTAATTCCTTAACGTTGGATTTCGAAGAATGGCAGATCATTTCGTTGTATATCTTCACCAACCTAACAGAAGTGCGGCCGTACATCGAGTAAGTTCTCGGTACATTGTTTCACAACTTCTAATTCCTTTGAACTGCTCTTATTCCCGGATAAATTTGATACAGTCGATATGTCGCCAAATTCTCGTATGGAGCAGTGATCCAAAAGGATTCCATCGAAGAGTATGAGCTTCTGGCAAAGCATGGAGGCGGCTATCCCGGTTTCATCTCTTGGTTCAAACAGACGGTAATTTCCACTAGACCATTTCATTTCTTCGTCTAATTTGTGGCTAATGCAACAATCCCTTTCGTATTAAACTTGTAGGCTAATTCAGAGTTAATGGACGCAGAATTGAGACAAGTCGCTAATGGTTTTGACTTTAAGGTCCGTTCATTTGACAAATACGACATCAACGAGTATCGCTTTCATACCTATGGCAAAGAGCTATCTATGGCCGACCGAAAATCTACAAATTGTTGTGTCTCTGCTATCGGCGAAGGACATACCGAGTATTATGGGAGAGTTGAAGCAATTTATGAACTTCAATTCTATGGTGCAAACCCACCAAACGTCATAGTCTTCAAATGTTATTGGTTCCAGCCGAAGGAGACTAGAAGGACTCATGAACACTTAGGGCTAGTGGTAATCAAACAAAGCACCCATTTGGATGTTCGCGATGTCTATATTATGGCTCAACAAGCAACCCAAGTTTTCTATCTATCGTGGGCCTGTCAAAGTGATCCAAATCTCAATGGTTGGGATGTCGTTTATGAAGTGCCGCCACGTGTTAAACCACCTCCCCCCAATGAAGAGGATTATGAACCTCACATTAACCAAGACACATATGAAGGAGAATTCTTCCAAGAAACATGTCTTTCCAAAAAACGTTTCAAGAACCGCTCTACTTCACCCCAGAACATTAAAGTAGACAGCGACAGTGAACCCGACTTCACCCCTGAGCCGGAACAAGAAGAGACTGAACTAGAAGAGGTTACTGTTGTGGAAGACCTGTCAATGCTTGACCGATTACGTAAAGGTGACCTTCCACATGATGATGCATTTATTAATGATGATGATGAGCATGTCATTACTGATAGTGATGATGATGATGCATTTATTGATCCCGAGCATTTATTGAACCCAACGATCTAGATTATTATTAGGTATTCAATTTTTTATGTTGTACTTCATTTATATAGTTACTTGTATGATTGTATGATTTATATAGTTATTTCTATAATTTTCTTACTTTGTATGATTGTTTCTAATACATAGTGCCATGGTCTTGATTTCCGTCCCTGTCGGCCCTCGCCCGCTTTATGATTCGGATGTGGTAAATTCTCTTTTATAACTATTTGTTGCATTTCGCATATGACAATTATGGCGATCAAGTTGGCATAGAGATATTCTAATCTAGGATGTATGTGAACCGGAATTTGAAACCGACCCTTTTGTCGAGAAGTTAAATTTAGTTGAAAAAGAAAATGAGTATTTGAAAGAAAAATTAAAAGAATTGAAGAAGAGAAGATGACATTGGAGTTGTATGTTGCCGATGTCGTCGATGATCACAAGATGAAGATGAATGCAACGCGCTTAAAGATGGATGCAATGCGCTTAAAGATGGATGCAATGCGCTTGAAGCTTAAGAAGATTAGAAAATATGCCATTGATAATGAGGCTTGGTATCATTATGCTGTTGGATCCATTGTTACCTTTGTTGCGATCTTCATCGCATTTGTTGTGATGAGGATAAATTTTAAATTTTCTCTAGTGTTTTGCTTAAAAATGCGTACTTAGCTTATTTTCCTCCTAATGGCATAATTACCTAAGTTAGATAAAAATGGCATTAGTTAGAAGAAGAAGAAGATAAAGAAGAGCAGAGGAGAAAAAGAAAGAGAAGAAAATTTCTTCTTCTTCTACCTTTCTTCTTTCCCAATTTGCAGATTTTCTTTCGATGAGGAAGCCTGCGTTGATGGAGTCTACTCTTCTCCTTGTGCTTCCTTTTTGTTTTGATTTTGTAGGATGAACAATGTGAAACTTGCTACCTATATATGTATGTATGGATGAAACCATTGTATGCTTGTTGTTGGATATGTTGGCTAGATATATATGTTGCATATGGACTTTTCATTGGTATGTATATGTGTTGGATGATCATATCCATACGGTAGGGATATGATTTGGTATGTGTATGTGTTGTTATGCTTGTTGAAATTATCTTCAAATGTGTATCTCTAACAACACATTTGAAAATTCCTTCCAATTTACTGCACATGGAATTGAATCACACACAAGTACACAAAATATGACTTTTCAAACCGTTATGGTTAGCTGTTGCACGTACATGTAGTTCAAATTTGAATTATGGTCATTAAATGGCTAGAAAATCACTTAAATGTCTTAAAAGGTCAAATGACCCCTGAATTTTTCCAAAATTTGACATGATAGTTGTATTAGTACTACAAATTTTCTTGTACATTTAAAACACCATCCATTGCCACTTTAGTCCAAATTCTTCTTTCATAGCTAATAAAAAATATCCACGACATCACACACAGTTTTTTTGTAGGAACCGTTTGCAATGAAAATTTCTGGGTCTATTTAAGTCTTCCTCCTTAAGCTTCGCCTGCTCGTCTGCTCCAGGGCCGGCAACCCCCGAATCTACGAATCCCGATACCAATTCCCGCACCCCCTTCTTGCCAAGATGACGCCATGAAAACACTTCGTGAAGGCCCGTACGATGGCCGCGTCCTCCCCGAGCGCCGCCGCCTGCACCGAGAGCGCGGCCGCCTATGCCGAGAGTGCCGCCGCATCCGCATTGAGCGCGGCCCCATCCACTAAGAGGGCGTCTGTGGCAGCCGACAGGGCAGCTGCAGCAGCCGAGACGGCTGCAGCTGCTGTTGCGACGGCGGCTGCAAACGCCGAGAGCGCTTGAGCTGTCGTCCATGCCGCCGATGTCACGCTGGCCTGGGTCGAGGCCATCCACGCCAAGATCGAGGACGCACACGCCAAGATATTCCAGGCCACCTCAGAATCCTGCATGCAACCCATGTCTGAAAAGGTGGCGGTGGCCATGGAGACCTGCTTCCTCATGAGATCGCCGAGCGGGAGCTGGAGATGCAGGAGGCGGCGGAGATCGACGAGCACCGGGAGGAGGAGTTGCGCGTGGCCGAGGTCGAGGTAGAGAAGAGCCTGTCCATCGAGGAATCGGCGGTGGAGTACTACAACCTTGAGGGCGGCGCTGAGGACGAGTACGAGGACACGGTCGACTTCAGCAGGGGGAACACGGAGTCCACCAATGGTGGTATGTCGCCAGGTCAAGTCATTGACGTCTCATCTCACACGGGCGATGCATAGGCCGGCGCGGTGGCGGATTGTTAAAATTATGCGTACTTAGGCTTTGTTTTTAATGCTGGTCTTTTGTTAGAGCAATTTTACGTCAACTGGCTCTGTTTAATTACTAAAATTGCTCGATTCAGTAAGTGTGGTATGTGTGCTGTACCCTCTTTTGTGTGCCCAAATTAGCAAGCGATGTTAAATTATGCAATGGCGTACTCGGGGAAATTTCCACCAAAATTTGAATTATGAAACTCATCCCATGCGCGTAAAGCAGAAGAATTGTTTGTGATGCACACAATTGTTCAAAGTGAATGGTGTCTGACGGCATCGCGTGCAAAGTTTCCCTCCACATTTTGAAATATTTGGCCTACGGCCGAAATATCTACCCCCGCCCCCCTTCCCCACCCCCTTTTATCCCCGACCACAAGTCACGTTTCCCCTGTTTCCTCCTTTCTTCCTTCCTTCCTAAGCTATAGCCGCTTCCTCGCTTGCTTCCTCGCTCTCGCCGTCTCGCATCCTACCACCGGGCTCGCCATGGCCTGCTTCAATGACCTCTCCAGCGGTTCCTCCTCCTCCGACGACGACACCTTCACCACCCCGGGTATGCCTCTCTTCTCTCTCTCGGGCTATGACTTGGAATGAAGGATTTTAACCCGGAGGTCGATTTAAGTCATTTCTTCCTCTTGTAGCTCCCTAGGAAAATCAATTGCAATGAATGGAGCGGGGTGGCTGAAGATCTGTCTGCTTGTTGTCACCATCAATCTCCATGCGTGAAGCTAGTTGTGTTTGAATCTGTGGACAGTGGGAGGAAGTTTCTGACATTTGCAGAGAAGGTTAGACCCTCTTTCGTTGTTACAAATCATTTGTTAGATGTGATTCACACACTATCACGGTCCCAACCCATTCGTACCACACCTTCAACCAAACGCATCCTAAGACGGTGTCACAGTTTGTACCTAGTATCTAGAAATGTCGCCATCTCATCAGCGGTGCCATTAGAAAATTATTTGGCACCGCTTCAGCAGCTTGTGCAGCCAACTTTGGTCCACACATCCGAGCAGTCAAGCAGTAAAATACTAAATCTTTATGGCACGAAGGAACTGGGCATTGGAGCAACTAGGTGCTCCGGAGTCCGGGTCCCTGATTTTTTCCGCTGCATCGGCTCGCCAGTGCAAGGCACCTGTGCGAGATGTAGCAAGAGTTGTCTTTACACCGGTTCTGGCATACATAGTGGTGTTATTAGTTCTATGTTACTAAATTTGTGCATGTACACACCTGTTAGTATCAATTTGCTGTCATCCAAACACTGTCGCTATGCTGTTGTAGTTATATTTACCTTCCTCATAAAATGCTCAATTTGTTATTTATAGTACATGAGTAAGATCTTGTAGCGTTGTTGTAGCTGATTATAGCTTCTGATGTTTCAGAATTTTGTTGTTGTCTTAGTAGCAATTAATTCATTTGCACATTGCTCTTTTTGAGAAGATATGTCATAATTAACCTGTTTCTTTAGTTTTTCGAAATAAGTATTGGTGATTTTCTATGTTGCTATAAACCCATTTCCCCTACAATTGTTACTGATCTAGTTTTAAATATTATAGGAAGAATGGAAGTGTTCTTACTTAGAGTGGGTTGATCAAGAGTGGCCACAGTCTTTGAAGATGTGCTTAACAAAGCTCTGGAGCATGTATGAGGAAGAGAACAGAGGTAGGCTTAGAGAAAGTGTTGTCAACACTGAAGAATATTTGAAGATGTGGGATAAAAAGAGGAAGGTGGAGGATGAGCTCAGATTTTTTAAATCACACTTTGCTAAGATGGTGTTGGCGAAGGAGGAGGCACTTTCCCAGTTGGCCAGTGCAAAACAGGTTCTTACTGAACTGAAAGCAGAGGTGGATAAGACGAGCCTGGATGATCTCGATTAGGGAAATGAATATATTGTTCTTATGAAGTTCAACTAGCTATATGTTGTACTGTGCTGTTTTCAGGTAGCTATCGTACTGTGATGTTAAAATATATTTATGTGCCCGATATGAAATTGGCAAACAGTTGTTCGATATGAAATGTGAATTTGCGAAATACTAGAATTATTAATTGGAGTACTTGGATTGCGCCATGTCTTCCACTTCATCCAACTACAAGTCCGTCCATCACAACAGTTTCCATGGTGATGAGGTTTTCGATCCGAGGTCGGATCTTTCCCAAAGGAGGAGAGATGATGCAGAGCATCCTACGATCATCCCCATGTACACTACGACAACTCCCCAAGCCCCAAGTGCCCACATGTTGAGACCTCAAGCATACGCCATTGGACCTAAGGTGAACTCGCTCCTATCCGAATCTTCCCTTTCCGCATGTAAGACATGGATGCTACCTCAAGCACCGACCTTGTGCATACTCAGGTACACCCAAGGAGACCATGAAGAACCCGAGGACCAAGGCCAAGCGTGCGCGGAAGCGAAGACGGAAGAAGGAAGAAGGGCCAGCAGCTACAGCGGCCGGACATCCGGCCAAGGCCCGGACATCCGGCCTCCACCTACTTAGAGAGCTCCGGAAGCGCCCCCGATAGCCCGGACATCCGGTGATAGAGGCGAGGGTCCCGGTCTTTCGATGATATGATAACTATCGATTTGGTGGAGAGGACTTTGACGATCCGACTACAAACGTGCACGACGTTGTGGCTTAGCAATCGCTAAACCAACTCCGAGAGGTTATTGACCACGCTGCAGCACAATCAACCTGACCACGAAGGTCTATTCGTGCAAGCAATCGAAGAACAAGCAAGAATATGATAATGCAGTCTGAATATTGCGAATATAGATGAAGTATTGATAAAGGTGGGGATCCGTAAGCGGTCTTGGTCTGGTCGTTGGACACAAACGAAGTACACGAAGTTGCAATGGCTAACTTTTAACTAAACAAATCCCAAGGAAAAAGCTACTAGATGGATCTACTTATATAGGAGCAAGGGGTGGCGGCCAAAGAGGTGGGAGGACGTCCCAAGGCAGGCTAAAACCAACCCTAGGTCGTACAAGGCTCATGGGCCCAAGTGGAGGTGATGCAACACCTTTGGACTTGTTGTTTGACTCGGATTCTGCTGCAGTGTCAGATTGTTTCGTCCATATCTCAAAGCTCCGGTCGAATTTAAAGGTGAATCCAATTGGGTTGGAAACAGGACGAAATCTACTTTTCAACAAAAAAAGAATCACCTAATTCGGAGTCCGTATGAAAAAGTTGTTGGCATTTTAAGTCAGGTATGTCTGTGCAGTCCGAATCTGAATCCAGAACGTGAGAGACTTGGACTCTATCTTCTCTTGGCCCAAAAGTGACGTGAGAGGACTTTTTGAACAGAACCTAAACTTCTCCTTTTGCCTTATCTTCATATGTGGATTGTACAAACGTCCCATACACCTGCAATTGGACAAAACACAAAAGTGTGTGAAGTATTTTTGTTCTGGATAACATAAATAGATTATTGAATAGTTTGCACTAGAAATCACCTGACAAATATGCATGTATGCAATATTTTTGGTCGTATCCAAGGTAGTCATGTCCTGATCATCCTCCTGATGCGGAGCATGCTACGATCATCCCCATGGACCTACCATCGTCTCATCAAGAGCCAAGAGGACCTATGACACGAGCACGAGCTAGAGCTCTCGAGAACGAGGTGACTTCCTTCCATACTGATATCACATATGATCCACTCGAGACATGGCTACTACCTAAGTCCGATATGCTATGCATGATTAGGTGTCAAGAGGAACCTCCCGAGGATGGACGTGAAGACGGACAAGCTGCCAAGTTCACGGATGAAGAGAACCGCCGGAAGGAGAAGAAGACAGCTCCAGGGCCCGGACAGCCGGCCCCAGCCCCGGACCTCCGGCCGCTGGAGACATCTACTACAGCCGCATCCCAGCTGCCCAACATCTACAGGCCACGGACATCCGGCCCCAGCCCGGACATCCGACCAGAAGCCCGGAAATCCGGCGCCACGCACCAAAACCTAAAGAAGCTATCGCCGTCAGCCCGGACATTCGGCCCCCTAGCCCGGACATCCGGTCCCTCCCGAAGCCCCGGACATCCGGACATCCGACTCCGCCAGTCTGCGCACAGTAAAGGGTCGAGGCCCATGTACCTCTTCGCCCCCTAGACTATATATACTCCATCCCCTTCCTCTTTCTAGGGTTAGCATTGGTTTAGCTCATAGTTGAGATAGAGCTTTGCTCATCCATTACGGATCTTCTCCTCGACAGAGACTGCGGCCCCTCTTCGGAGAAGATCACCTTGGATTCAAGACCCCCTCTTGGGTGGCCCCCATCAAGACCTCCTCACGGAGAAGAACTGGTTACCGTTTGTATCGTCCGTTGTTGACTTTGGATCTTGAATCTCACCTTTGTGTTCATCGATCTAGCGCATGTGTGATCTATTCTTGTTGGTTGAGTGATTTCTCTCATGTTCCCCTCGTGTATCCCTCGTGTATCCCCTCGTGTTCATCGCGTTCTTCATAGGGATCCACTCCTTTCGTGAAAGATCGGCCATCTAGGGTTCCACCCTACATCATCTTGGTATCATGAGCCACGTTGATCACGATTTCGGAGCCCCCTCTCTTTGTTTTCTAGCTTGGTTTTGTTGTTTTTCGTCCTAATCCAAAATTTGCCCCACAAAAATAGCCCCAATTTTTTTTGTGATTTGTTGGTGTGATGAAGTTTTGTTGGATTTGATCCGCGGATTTCGTGTGTTGGAGGTAGATCTAGCTTTCCCCCAACTTGTCCCCAATTTCCATCCACAAAATCTTCCGAATTTTGCCCCGGATTTGACCTCTCCATGCGGTGTTCTTCGAGTTCGTCCACGGATCCCGAGCCCGGACATCCGGCCCGACCCGGACATCCGGCCACTGACAGCATCACTTCCATCCTCCACTCCGTTTCCCGCATAACTCTCGCCAAATTTTGTTCCGGTGCCCACATACACTTCCGCATACCACCACCACTTCCGCATAGCACCACCATAGCCTTTCCCGCTACCAACTCCGACAATTTTGACCCGTTTTGCTTTGAGAATTTGAGTTGTGGTTTTCCGTGTCCTATTGTGTTTCGGCTATCTAGGTACGGTTCGACATCAACATCACCACCGCTCATCTTCGCCAAGGACTACTACGAATGGCTACATCACTTTGATATCACCTTCGCCTTGATATCATCTTGGTATCGTGATATCATCATACTCTCTTGCATTTGCATTGATAACCCCATAGCCTTACTTTTGCGTCACTTACCCATCAAGACTAGCCTTTGAGTATTGCCGGCAACGTGACTTGTGCACATTAGTGATCATACTTCCCATAGCATACATACCATCATCGTGTTGCATATCTTGGTATCATCTCTTGTGTCACAAAGTTGTCATCGCATACACAATTGCTACCTTGGTTCATGAAGCATTGCATGACAAAAGAGCTCAAACAACAAAGAGCCAAACAAGCTTTTAAGCAAAAGAGGAAAGATAAGCAAAGAGCTTATAAGCAAGAACCATAGCATCATACAACATTAAGATTGTCATACTCGATCATCTTGGATCAAAGCATAGGAACATCATACATATAGCATACTTGGGATAGAAGTCGTTGCATTTTTGCTTAGTAGGTTGTGCACAAGTTCGTATCCGCCTATTGTGCAATCGTGCTAGCATCTCTCTAGTGTTCTGCAACAAGAGCATCTTGGTGGATTCTATATTTTGGCTCATCCTTGGTTGCCCAACCCCACATTATCTATTTGCGTGTGTGTTTCCGTGTACCATATCTTGCTATTGGTCTACTTGTTGCATTTGCAAATTTGTGAATCTTTTCCAACATTATTGAGTCTCACTTACAGTTGCATCAAATTTTGTGCCACCATCCTAACCAAGCTCCATCATAAGCTTTTACTTGTGTAGGTGTGAGAAACCGACAAGAATTGGTACCAATTGTGTTATTTCCTTGCTACACATTGGAGTGATATTTGATCCATTTTCAACATCGGTCAAGGTACATTTGGTATTGGTTCTTCTTTTTCTCCCACTCACATATCTTTGTTTGGAATGATGGATAGGACAAGTACTCCTACCAACCCACTCTTCTTGGAGCAAGATGACGACATGTCATCCTACGTCACCAAGACTCAACTATTTGGTGCACACCGAGCTTTGCATCAAGAACAACTTGCTTTGGGCGACTACATCGACAATCTCGCCACCGACCTACGACAATCGGAGCAACGTACAAGAGACTACTTCGACACATCCATGAGTTCCCTCAAAGAAGATATCCAAACCATGATGGTTTGCTCTTCTACAACTTCGTCCTCTTTAAGACGGAGCCGCTCAAGTCATCACTCCGACGACACCCTCTCCGGTTCAAGTACACCGACATCGAATACTCTTCGTCGTGCCGCGCGTCAAGACCGTCAAGCTAACAGCAATCCTCTACATGACACCGACTCTCAAGAACATTGACATCGTCAACACCAAGCTGCTTTCGCACAAGCACAATCCTCTATGTGAAGCTCAAGCACTTGAGGCGCAACGTGCCCTTCAAGATTCAAGTCGTGCCATAGCCAATCGAGGCCGACAAGCTCGTCTACATCAAGAAGCACTTCGCGACGAAGCTCAAGAAAGGAGTTACCAAGCACGTGTGCATCGACAAGCTCCTCGTCAAGATCGACAAGCTCCTCCTCAAGCGAGACAAGAACGTCAAGTCCATCAAGAGCAAGAAGACAATGGGCCCCCTCTTCGCAAAGAGCAACATGAGGTCGACAACCCTCCTCGCCAAGAGCAACATGAGGAAGACAACCCTCCTCGCCAAGAGCAACATGAGGAAGACAACCCTCCTCGCCAAGAGCAACATGAGATTGTCAATCCTCAAAGACATGGGCGTCATCATCCCCGACCCCAACACAATGAAGAGCAACGATATGGCAAGCTAAAGTTCACCATGCCCAAGTTTACCGGAAGCAATGACCCCGAAGAGTACATATCATGGGCATTGAAGGTTGACAAAATCTTCTGCTTGCACAACAATGAAGAAGAGAAGAAGATCGCAATGGCATCCCTTGAATTCCAAGACTACGTCCTCATTTGGTGGGAACAAGTCATTGAGCGCCGAGCGGCAAGAGGTGAACCACCCATCACCACTTGGGCACAAATGAAGGATGTCATGAGAGCACGATTCGTGCCAAACTACTACAACCGCGACCTCTTTAAGAAACTCCAACAACTCAAGCAAGGAACCAAGAGAGTTGAAGAGTACTACAAGGAAATGGAGATTGCCATGATACGAGCCAATGTCAAAGAAGATGATGAGCAAACTATGGCACGTTTCTTGAATGGACTCAATCACCCTATCAAGAAGATTGCCGACTTCCAACCATACTCGAACCTCATCGAGCTAGTGCATCAAGCTACCAAAGCGGAACGGCAAGTACAAGACGACTTCAAGTATGCCAAGTTCTCATCCAAGTCCTACGACTTCTCCAACAATCAAGCTTCGACGACTCCAACACCTTCTACCTCAACCAAGCCATCTACAAGCAATGGCGACAAGTCAAGTTACAAGAAAGCTTCGACAAGCTCAAGTCGTCCTCCTTCTACAAGCAACTTCAAGCCGAAAGCTTCATCATCATCTACTCCAACCGATGAGACCATCAAGACAAGTTCCATCAAATGCTTCACATGCGGAGACCGAGGCCACAAGTCCTTCGAGTGCACAAACAAGCGCACCATGATCCTCAATGACGACGGAACATATGACTCAATGACTGAAGGAGAAATGGAAGCCCTTGAGCAAGTGGTCATGCACCGCCAAGTGAACAACAAAGACGAAGATGATCAAGTCTTTTGCGACGAAGATTCAAGTCCCGCTCTTGTTGTCTCCAAGGTCTTGACTCTTCAACATCAACAAGACGAAGATCAAAGATGCCATATTTTCCACACAAAGGCCGGCATCAATGGAAGGTCTGTCAAGGTCATCATCGACGGAGGGAGTTGCCATAACTTAGCGAGTGAAGAACTATGCTCCAAACTCCAATTGGTCAAGACGAAGCACCCGCACCCCTACAAGGTTCAATGGCTAAGCGACACCGGCACCATACAAGTCGAGCATAGAGTACAAGTCTCTTTCAAGATCGGCGCCTATGAAGACACTTTGGAGTGTGATGTCCTTCCGATGACCGTGTGCCACCTCCTTCTTGGACGGCCATGGCAATTTGACCGAGGTGTCATTCACAATGGGCGTACAAATCACTATAGCTTCAAGATGAAAGGGAAGGAGTTTGTGCTACGTCCTATGTCTCCAAGCCAAGTGCTCGCCGACAAGCACAACACCCATCGTGGAGAGAGTAGTGAGAGAGCGAACCACCATAAGGAGAGTGAGCGCCACAAGCCCAAATTGAGTGCCTCCACGATGAGCGACAAGAAGAACTTAGTCCTATTTGCCACCAAACGTGAGATGAGAGAAGTCTGTGAGAACCCATCGAGTGTCCTACACTATGTCCTATTGTGCAAGGATGAGGCACCAAAAAATAACACCTCTCACGATCTACCTTTAGTGTTATCTTCTTTATTGAAGGAATTCCAAGATGTTTTCCCCGATGAGCTACCTCCAGGTCTACCTCCACTACGAGGCATTGAGCACCGAATCGACCTCATCCCCGGAGCACCACTTCCAAACAAGGCCCCATACCGCGTCAACCCCGAAGAAACCAAAGAAATACAAAGGCAAGTAAAGCATCTCATAGACCATGGACATGTGCGTGAAAGTTTGAGTCCTTGTGCCGTACCGATCATTCTTGTGCCAAAACGAGACGGTAGCTTTCGCATGTGTTCCGATTGTAGACCTATCAATGCTATCACCGTTCGATATAGGTACCCCATTCCATGCCTTGATGATATGCTTGATGAACTTAGCGGTGCCACTATCTTTTCCAAAATTGATCTTAAAAGTGGTTACTATCAAATACGCATACAAGAGGGTGACGAATGGAAAACAGCTTTCAAAACCAAGTTTGGTCTATATGAGTGGTTAGTCATGCCTATGGGTTTATCGGAAGCACCCGGTACTTTCACACGTCTTATGCATTACGTGTTCCGCCCTTACATTGGTGAAATTTTTGTTGTCTACTTTGATGATATCCTTGTGTTTAGCAAATCTCTCAAAGAGCATGTCACCCACCTTCGCACCATGCTACAAACTCTTCGAAAAGAGCAACTTTATGCTAATATGGAAAAATGCCTCTTTGGTGTTGATAAGCTTGTTTTCTTGGGTTTCGTAGTATCTTCTAAGGGTGTTCGTGTTGATGAATCTAAGATCAATGCTATTAAAACTTGGCCCCAACCAACCAATTTGCAACAAGTGCGTAGTTTTCTTGGTTTAGCCGGTTTCTACCGTCGATTTGTGAAGGATTTTAGCACCATTACTTCACCTTTGCATGCTTTGAGTAAGAAAAATGCACCGTTTGTTTGGGGAACATCCCAAGACATCGCTTTCAATGAGCTTAAGAATTTGCTTACTCATGCTCCCGTGCTTGCATTACCCAACTTTGACAAACCTTTTGAAATTCATTGCGATGCTAGTGGTAATGGCATAGGATGTGTGTTAACGCAAGAGAAGCGCCCCACTGCATACTTTAGTGAGAAACTCTCCGGAGCGCAACTCAATTACCCCATCTATGACAAAGAGCTATATGCTTTAGTCCGAGTTTTGCATGAATGGGAACATTAGCTACGCCCTCATGAGTTCATCATCCATACCGACCATGAAACGCTTAAATACCTTAAGGGTCAAACTAAGTTGAACAAGCGTCATGCTAAGTGGAGTGAATTTATTGAGTCATTTCCTTATGTCATCAAGTACATTAAAGGTAAGGAAAATATTGTGGCGGATGCACTTTCCCGTATATGCATGCTTGTTACTCAACTTGAATTGAATGTCATTAGTTTTGAGCACATAAAAGACTTGTATGAGCATGATCCTACATTTGCTATTCCTTATGCCAAGTGTTTGACGCATACTTCTTGAGATCGATACTACCTCAAGGACGGTTATCTTATGACAGCTAACAAACTTTGCATCCCCGAGTCTTCTCTTCATTTGTCACTTTTGCAAGAATCTCATGGAGGAGGACTAATGGGACACTTTGGACGCGACAAGACATTTGCTACGCTCTCCAAGAACTACTTTTGGCCCAAGATGTTTCGTGACGTCAATCGGTTCACCAACCGATGCTCTACATGTCACAAAGCTAAGTTTAAAGCCCAATCTCATGGCCTTTACATGCCACTTCCAATTCCATATCAACCATGGGAAGATATTAGCATGGATTTTGTGCTTGGTTTGCCTAGAACTAGAAATGGCAAGGATTCCGTTTTTGTTGTTGTGGACCGATTCTCCAAAATGGCTCATTTCATTCCTTGCAATAAGACAGACGATGCTTCACATGTTGCAAATTTGTTTTGTAGGGAAATATTGCGCCTTCATGGAGTGCCAAAGACGATTGTTTCGGACCGCGACGTCAAGTTCTTGAGTTACTTTTGGAAGACCTTGTGCGCCAAGCTCGGAATCAAGCTTTTGTTCTCTTCGGCATACCATCCACAAACCGACGGCCAAACGGAGGTGACGAACCGCACGCTCTCCACTCTACTACGCGTGTTGATAAAGAAGAACATCATGGAGTGGGAGGAGTGCCTACCTATCATCGAGTACGCCTACAATCGTGCAAGACATTCGACTACCAGCAAGTCCCCCTTCGAGGTCGTCTATGGCTTCAACCCATTATCACCATTGGACATTCTACCTCTACCGCTACAAGAGCGCACAAACATGGACGCGAGTGCCCGAGTCCACTACCTCAAGAAGATGCATGAAGATACAAGGCACACCATCGAGCGCCAAGTACAACGACTCGCGACCAAGCTCAACGTCAACAAGCAACCGATGATATTCCAAGTTGGAGATCTTGTGTGGCTACACCTTCGCAAGGACCGCTTCCCCAATGAACGCAAGTCCAAGCTACTACCCCGAGCGGATGGACCCTTCAAGGTGCTTGCACGCTACAACAACAACGCATACAAGACCGACATCCCACGCGACAAGTATTCCGTGAGCGACATCTTCAACATCAAAGATCTCTCACCGTACCATGATGATGAGGATTTCGATCCGAGGTCGGATCTTTCCCAAGGGAGGGGAGATGATGCGGAGCATCCTACGATCATCCCCATGGACCTACCATCGTCTCATCAAGAGCCAAGAGGACCCATGACACGAGCACGAGCTAGAGCTCTCGAGAACGAGGTGACTTCCTTCCTTACTGATATCACATATGATCCACTCGAGACATGGCTACTGCCTAAGTCCGATATGCTATGCATGATTAGGTGTCAAGAGGAACCTCCCGAGGATGCACGTGAAGACGGACAAGCCGCCAAGTTCACGGATGAAGAGAACCGCCGGAAGGAGAAGAAGACAGCTCTAGGGCCCGGACATCCGGCCCCAGCCCCGGACATCCGGCCGCTGGAGACATCTACTACAGCCGCATCCTAGCCGCCCAACATCTACAGGTCCCGGACATCCGGCCCCAGCCCAGACATCCGACCCGAGCCCGGACATCCCGCCAGAAGCCCGGAAATCCGGCGCCATGCACCAGAACCTACAGAAGCTTTCGTCGTTAGCCCGGACATCCGGCCCCCTAGCCCGGACATCCGGCCCCTTCCGAAGCCCCGGACATCCGGCCCGACGCCCGGACATCCAGCTCCGCCTGTCTGCGCACAGTAAAGGGCCGAGGCCCATGTACCTCTTCACCCCCTAGACTATATATACTCCATCCCCTTCCTCTTTCTAGGGTTAGCATTGGTTTAGCTCATAGTTGAGATAGAGTTTTGCTCATCCATTACGGATCTCCTCCTCGAGAGAGACTGCGGCCCCTCTTCGGAGAAGATCACCTTTGGATTCAAGACCCCCTCTTGGGTGGCCCCCATCAAGACCTCCTCACGGAGAAGAACCGCTTACCGTTTGTATCGTCCGTTGTTGACTTTGGATCTTGTATCTCACCTTTGTGTTCATCGATCTAGCGCATGTGTGATCTATTCTTGTTGGTTGAGTGATTTCTCTCGTGTTCCCCTCGTGTTTCCCCTCGTGTTCATCGCGTTCTTCATAGGGATCCGCTCCTTTCATGAAAGATCGGCCATCTAGGGTTCCACCCTACATCACCTCCCCTTCTTGAAAACAAAGCCGTCCTCGGCGTTGCTTAATCTGAAATCTGGCTAACAAAAGAGACAAGGTGTACATGTTATATATGTATATGGCATTCGTTTTTACTGATCTCATTTGGTGCACATGTGACACAGTTATACAAGAGCACCCTTCAAAAGTCGTGAAATGTAAAGCCAATATATTATCACAAGAAGTCAAAGGCATGAAAATATTGCAACTCAGTTTGCACATATAAGTGAAGCTCTTATTCATATCAAAAGATTGACAATGCTTATCATTAAACCATCCCAACATTGATGAACCATCAGCAAGATTAGAGGTCATATCAAAATGATTAAACATTGGCACAATTATTTTCAAACATATTTGATCCAAATCTGATTTATTCCCTGATTCACTTGATTCTTTTGCATCAATAGTTAATTCAATGGGTTCACTCAAAATTGTTTGATCACATGGCAAAGTCAAATCATCAACGTAGTCCTCTAAAGTAGCTGGTGTGATTAGTGGGTAGCTCACTGCATGGTGCACTTAAATTGACAAGACATTCATCATACTCATGTGGAGGTGAAAGATTAGTACCTTTGTCATTACCTCTTATGATCAACTCAGATGATGTAGGCACTCTCGGTGATGATGTGTCACATGGTGGAGGTGATGTAGTCCTCACAACAACGGATGTGGTTGTCATACTATGCCTAATAGTTGAAGGGACAACCATATCTACTCTTGGAATGTGCATCTCGCGCTTGTTCTCCTTGTGGGCAACACGTCGTTTTATTTCCTGTTCAGCTTTGCAAGCAAGATGAAACAAATGGTCCATAGGATAACACTCTTCATGAATTAGTATCTCCTAAATGTCACGATTTAATCCTCCCCAAAATCTATCCATAAAATCTTCTTCACTTTCTTCTAAAGAGGAATGCAGCAAGGTAGTTTGTAAAGTATCATAATATTTCGTTACGGTGTCACTACCTTGTTTTAAATGTTGCAACTTTGTAATCATGTCACGAGTATAATAAGCGGGAACGAATGTATGTCGCATGGCAAGTTTCAAATCATCCCAAGTAGTAGGTATATCATTAGGGTGTAACCGACAATGTTCACTCCACCAAACTACAACATAACCAGTGAAAGAACCAACCGCAACCTTAACTTTTTTACGTACATCGAAATTATTGGAAGCAAATATATTATTTATGTCAAACTCCCATTCAATATATAAAGCAGGTCTAAAACGGCCATTAAATGGTGGTATAGAAACATTAACCTGATCATGTGCGTTTCGATGAATTGATCTAACTTTTTTTGTGGCTTTTTCTAGGACAATAGGTAAGAAAATAAATCTAATCTAGGGATAACTGGAAATTCTCACCGAGCAACCTGGCTCTGATACCACTTGATAGAGGCGAGGGTCCCGATCTTTCGATGTGACAATAACTATCGATTTGGTGGAGACGACTTTGACGATCCGACTACAAACGTGCACGACGTTGCGCCTTAGCAATCGCTAAACCAACTCCGAGAGGTTATTGACCACGCCGCAGCACAATCAACCTGACCACGAAGGTCTATTCCTGCAAGCAATCGAAGAACAAGCAAGAATATGATAATGCAATCTGAATATTGCGAATATAGATGAATTATTGATAAAGGTGGGGATCCGTAAGCGGTCTTGGTCTGGTCGTTGGACACAAACGAAGTACACGAAGTTGCAATGGCTAACTTTTAACTAAACAAATCCCCAGGAAAAAGCTACTAGATGGATCTACTTATATAGGAGCAAGGGGTGGCGGCCAAGGAGGTGGGAGGACGTCCCAAGGCAGCCTAAAACCAACCCTAGGTCATACAAGGCTCATGGGCCCAAGTGGAGGTGATGCAACACCTTTGGACTTGTTGTTTGACTCGGATACTGCTGCAGCGTCAGATTGTTTCGTCCATATCTCAAAGCTCCGGACGAATTTAAAGGTGAATCCAATTTGGTTGGAAAGAGGACGAAATCTACTTTCCAACAAAAAAAGAATCAACCAATTCGGAGTCCGTATGAAAAAGTTGTTGGCGTTTTGAATCAGGTATGTCCGTACAGTCCGAATCTGAATCCAGAACGTGAGAGACTTGGACTCTATCTTCTCTTGGCCCAAAAGTGACGTGAGAGGACTTTTTGAACAGAACCTAAACTTCTCCTTTTGCCTTATCTTCATATGTGGATTGTACAAATGTCCCATACACCTACAATTAGACAAAACACAAAAGTGTGTGAAGTATTTTTGTTCTAGATAACATAAATAGATTATGAATAGTTTGCACTAGAAATCACCTGACAAATATGCATGTATGCAATATTTTTGGTCGTATCCAAGGTAGTCATGTCCTCATCATCCGGCCCCATGCCCCGGACATCCGGCTACTCCCAAAGCCGCCCCGGACATTTGGCCCCTTCGGCCGGATATCCCCCCCCCCTATCCAGAGAGCGTCTGCTCGGGCCGAACTCAGCACAGACATCCGGCTCTTCGTGAGCCACCGGACATCCGGCCCCCAGCCCAGACATCCGGCGGCTGTCTGCGCACAGTGAACGGGCCAAGGGCCCATGTATCCCCCCTCTCACTTACCCCTTCGTGGGCTAACACTATATATAGACCCCCTCCTCCTCCTAGTTAGGGTTAGCGTTGTGATAGCTCATATGTGAGATAGAGCTTTGCTCATCCATCCGGATCTACTCCACCGCGAGGGACCGACACCTCTTCGGAGAAGATTCACTTGGATTCAAGACCCCTTACGTGAAGACCTCAAGACCTCCTCACGGAGAAGAACCGGTTACCCTAAGTATCATCCCTTGTTGGATTTGGACCGTGTGATCTCTATGTGTACTCGGATCTAGCATCTGTGTGACTATATCTTGGTCTGAGTGTTTCCTCTCTTTGCCTTCGTGTTTTTCCCCTTGTGTTCTTGGCGTTCATCGCGGGATCCGCTCCTTTCATGAAAGATCGGTCGTATAGGGTTCCACCCTACATCATCCATCAGTTGCTACCTACAGCCGTGATACAAGGAAGCAGGCACAACTGATGAGGACATCAATACCATTGTTACACCCATAGCCCCTGCTACTATACATACTGGACAATTTACTAGAGCTCGTGCACGCCAATTAAATTACCAGGTACTTTTGTTTCTTAGTAATGATTCTAATGTTCATGAGAATATGATGCTGCCTAATTGGATACATTTGTTTTGCTTACAAATGAAGGGCCTAGCTTGGAGAAGGATGAACATTGGAGCAAGAACAAGCATGGAGTTGATGGCATGTGCAAGGAAAACAAGAACAGAGTTTCCGGTGATGATTTCAGGACTTCGAAGCCACCCTAATGAGTGCATGAAGCCTTGGACGAAATATACAAGATGCCACTTCATAAATTTCGTCCAGAGCCTATTCTAGGTGCTGCGTCACCTTATTATTGGGCCAGGCCCATGTAATTTCGAAATACTTGAATATAGGCTGTTTTTAGAGTCCGTATGTGTGGGGAAACAAGAGTTAGGGTTGGTTTCGGACCCCTCCTCCAAGGGCCACGAAATCCCCACCCCCCTTTTCCTCCATATATACAGCCCTTAGGACATCGTTTAGACTTTGGGTTTTATTTAGATTAAAGTTCGCCATAGCTGCAACTTCGCGTTCTTCGTTTGTGTTCAACGACCAGACAAAGGCGTCATAGAACCCCACTTTGACCAATAAAGCTTTCCTCTTATATTCGCAATATCCAGATTGCAATCTTAGTTTCTTGCTTGTTCTTCATTTGCCTGCAGGAAACATACCTTCATGGTCAGGTTGATCCTGCTCCGGCGTGGTCAATAACCTCTCGGAGTTGGTTTAGCGATTTCTAAGGCGACGTCCTCGCATGTTCGTAGTCGGATCGTCAAAGTCGACTTCCTCCAAAACGATAACCACCACCTCATCGAAAGACGGGACACCTTTGCCTCTATCAACAACCACCACTATCTGCCAAGAGCACACCTATCGGGCCTGCATAGAGTTCTTCTTCTTCCATGGCAACAACAGGGCACACAAGTGATAATATTTGTCATCGTTGTAAGGGAAGAGGTTATTATGCGAGAGAATGCAAATCTCAGCGTGTGATGATTGCTACTGAGGATGGTGGGTATGAGTCCGCTAGTGACTATGATGAGGAGACTTTGGCTCTTATTACACGTGAAGAACACGGTGGAGATGATTCTAAACATGAGACGTAATACATGGCTCCTGAAGATGCTGATAGGTATGAATGTTTAGTTGCTCAACGTGTTTTGAGTGTGCAGGTCACACAAGCTGAGCAAAATCAGAGGCATAATTTGTTCCATATAAAGGGAGTTGTGAAGGAACATTTTGTTCACGTCATCATAGATGGAGGGAGCTGTAACAACTTGGCTAGCATGGAGATGGTGGAGAAGCTATCTATCACCACAAGACCACATCCACATCCTTACTACATCCAGTGGTTCAACAACAGCGGCAAGGTTAAGGTAACACGTACTGTTCTTGTGCATTTTAATATCTCTACATATGCTGATTATGTTGATTCTGATGTGATACCCATGCAAGCATGTTCCTTATTAGTTGGTAGACCATGGCAATTTGATAAAATTATATACACCATGGTAGAAACAATCAGTATACTCTTGTTCATAAGGATAAACATATTACTTTGCTTCCTATGACTCCTGATTCCATTTTGAAAGATGATATTAATAGAGCTAATAAAGAAAAACAGGAGCAAAACAAGAGTGAAAATCAAATTGTGGCAAAAGAATTTGAGCAACAAATGAAGCCTAATTATAAACCATCTAGTGTTGCTTCTGAAATTAAAGTGCATGTTTACTTGCCACCAAATCTGGTATTGATGATCTAGATTTCAGCAAATCTGATTGCTATGCTTTTGTGTGCAAAGAGGCATTATTTTCATTCGAGGACGTGCCTTCCTCTTTTTTTTTGGCTAGGCAGTTTTCAGGCCATTTGTATACTTTTTCGAGAGAAAAATTATTGCGGAGAAAAAAAGAGGGCAAAAAAGTGTCGAAAAAAGTGAAAAAAGAGAAAAAAATTCAGAGTGTGCTCCTCCCTTGTTTACGTGCAGCGCCGTGATTTTGTTAGTGTTCTAGGCTCGCGTCTCTAGCACAGTCTAGCCTAGGACTAGCACGGTACCGTCGTTGAGCATTTATTCAACTTCGCATCTCTGAATTGA
The DNA here is from genome assembly GCF_002575655.3 of Aegilops tauschii subsp. strangulata. Taxonomy (NCBI): domain Eukaryota; kingdom Viridiplantae; phylum Streptophyta; class Magnoliopsida; order Poales; family Poaceae; genus Aegilops; species Aegilops tauschii. The sequence goes on along the minus strand of NC_053037.3, from coordinate 246,862,882 downwards.
TTATTGCTTACCTTTTTTGCTACCATATTATAAGCCTTCCCAGCTCCACATACATCTATGTCGTGCGTTTGACTCTCCCTGGTAATCGATCTATCCAAGCTTTGAGAGCTTTGACCTCAACGGTTGCCGATCACCACCTGCTGCTTGGTAAGAACTGGTAAGAATTTGAGATTCGCTTGACAGATTTGTGACTGTCCACCACACCACTGCCACCGCTTCCTAGTAGTCTGTAGGATCATATTCTTGTGTGTTTCTATTGCTGCTAACCATGACAGGATCACAAGCCGACGAGACTGACTGGGAGAACATGACGAACAAAGAGTTACATGATAAGTTTCAGCAAATGATGATTGGACAGGTGGAAGATGTGCTAAACAGATTTGAAGAGGCCATGGAGAAGATAGATGGCATTGAGAAGGCGTTCGAAACAAAGCTCGATAACAAGTGTAATGAATTGCTCGCGCGTCTTCCACAACCACCGCCCGCTGCACCTATCGCACCTCTACAACAACAACAACAACAACAACAACAACAACAACAACAACAACAACAACAACAACAACAACAACAACAACAACATCGCCTTCCAAATCAAGTGGGACGAGCACAACGCGTTCCCCTTGAGCCTGGTCAAACTTCTGGTGCCGCTGTACATACTGTTGATGCTTCTGTAGCTCCTGCTGCTACTGCAGAGGTGGAGGACCATTACGAGGATGAGGTTGATCAAAATCAGAACTACGTGCAACCACTAGCACCACCACCACCAGGTCGTCCTCATGCATATCATCGCAACGGTAGGGCTGCACCACCTGAGGTACAAGCTCACGACCATCTTCCTAAACTAAAATTGAATTTTCCACCATTTGAGGGTAGATATGTTCCTGATATATACCTTACTTGGGAGTTAGAAACTGAACAACGTTTTACATGTTTACAATATCCTGAGGAGAGACGTGTTCCTGCTACTTGGGCTTTTACTAGTTTTGCACGTGTTTGTTGGTCTGAACATTGTAGAATATATCCTATTCCAGCTACTTGGGCTGCTTTGAAAGCTGCTATGCGTACTCATTGGGTTCCACCATATTATCAACGTGAATTGCTTCAAAATTGCAGCGTTTAAGACAAGGAAAATTTTTGTAGATGAATATTATCAGGCATTACAAACTGGCATGATTAGATGTGGTATTGTTGAGGAGAATGAAGCTATGCTTGCACGTTTTATGGGTGGATTAAATAGAGACATTCAGACCATTCTCGAGTATAAGGAGTATAATAATATCACTCGTTTATTCCATCTTGCTTTTAAAGCTGAACATGAAGTGCGGGATCGACACGCATTGGCGCGAACTAACTTTTTTGCAGGTCGACTTTCATCATGGACACCACATGCATCCTCTACGTCCACTGCACCAGCACCTCCATCAGGTGCCACCTCCAACCGTGATACAAGAAAGCAGGCACAACCACCACTATCTTCCAAGAGCACACCTGCCGGGCCTGTACAGAGCTCTTCTTCTTCCATGGCATCAACAGGGCACACAAGTGATATTATTTGTCGTCGTTGTAAGGGAAGATGATAGGGGCGAGGGTGTCCCGATCTTTCGATGAGATGATAACTATCGATTTGGTGGAGTCGACTTTGACGATCCGACTACAAACGTGCACGACGTTGCGCCTTAGCAATCGCTAAACCAATCTCCTGAGGTTACTGACGATACCGGAAGCACGATCAGCCTGACCACGAAGGTCTATTCCTGCAAGCAATCGAAGAACGAGCAAGAATATGATAAAGCAATCTGAATATTGCGAATATATATGAAGTATTGATAATGGTGGGAATCCGTAAGCGGTCTTGGTCTGGTCGTTGGACACAACGAAGTACACGAAGTTGCAATGGCTAACTTTTAACTAAACAAATTCCAAGGAAAAAGCTACTAGATGGATCTACTTATATAGGAGCAAGGGGTGGCGGCCAAGGAGGTGGGAGGACGTCCCAAGGCAGCCTAAAACCAACCCTAGGTCGTACAAGGCTCATGGGCCCAAGTGGAGGTGATGCAACACCTTTGGACTTGTAGTTTGACTCGGATTCTGGTGCAACGTCAGATTGTTTTGACCATAACTCAATGCTCCGGACGAATTTAAAGGTGAATCCAATTGGGTTGGAAAGAGCACGAAATCTAGTTTCCAACAAAAAAAGAATCACCCAATTCGGAGTCCGTATGAAAAAGTTGTTGGCGTTTTGAGTCAGGTATGTCTGTGCAGTCCGAATCTGAATCCAGAACGTGAGAGACTTGGACTCTATCTTCTCTTGGGCCAAAAGTGACGTGAGAGAACTTTTTGAACAGCAAGTAAACATCTCTTTCTCCCTAATCTTCATATGTGGATTGCACAAATGTCTCATACACCTGCAATTAGACAAAACACAAAAGTGTGTGAAGTATTTTTGTTCTGTATAACATAAATAGATTATTGAATAGTTTGCACTAGAAATCACCTGACAAATATGCATATATGCAATATTTTTGGTCGTATCAAAGGTAGTCATGTCCTCATCATCCTCCCCTTCTTGAAAACAAAGCCGTCCTCGGCGTTGCTTAATCTGAAATGTGGCTAACAAAAAAGACAAGGTGTACATGTTGTATATGTATATGTCATCCATTTTTACTTTCCTTTGTTTTTGCACATATGGCACATGTATACATGAGTAACCTTCATAGTTGATAAAATCTAAAGCCAAAATATTATCACAAGAAGTAGAAGGCATGAAAATATTGCAACTCAGTTTGCACATGTAAGCGAAGCTCTTATTCTTTTCAAAAGGTTGACAATATTCATCATTAAACCATCCCAACATTGGTGAATAAACCTTACTTGCATCAAATTTACATGCTACAACATGCTTAAATAAGCAAACATGCAATAAGTCATTGGACACAGAATCATCACCAAGATTAGAGGTCATATCAAAATGATTAAACATTGGTTCTTTTGCATCAACAGTTAATTCATTGGGTTCACTCAAAATTGTTTGATCACATGGCAAAGTCAAATCATCAACGTAGTCCTCTAAAGTAGCTGGTGTGATCAAAGTAGTGGGTAGCTCACCGCATGGTGCACTTAAATTGACAAGACATTCATCATACTCATGTGGAGGTGGAAGATCAGTACATTTGTCATTACCTCTTATGATCAACTCAGATGATGTAGGCACTCTCGGTGATGATGTGTCACATGGTGGAGGTGATGTAGTCCTCACATCAATGGATGTGGTTGTCATAGTATGCCTAGTAGTTGAACGGACAACCGTATCAACTCTTGGAATATGCATCTCGCGCTTGTTCTCCTTGTGGGCAACACGTCGTTTTATTTCCTGTTCAGCTTTGCAAGCAAGATGAAACAAATGGTCCATAGGATAACACTCTTCATGAATTAGTATCTCCTGAATGTCACGATTTAATCCTCCCCAAAATCTATCCATAAAATCTTCTTCACTTTCTTCTAAAGAGGAATGCAGCAAGGTAGTTTGTAAAGTATCATAATATTTCGTTACGGTGTCACTACCTTGTTTTAAATGTTGCAACTTTGTAATCATGTCACGAGTATAATAAGCGGGAACGAATGTATGTCGCATGGCAAGTTTCAAATCATCCCAAGTAGTAGGTATATCATTAGGGTGTAACCGACAATATTCACTCCACCAAACTACAACATAACCAGTGAAAGAACCAACCGCAACCTTAACTTTTTTACGCACATCAAAATTATTGGAAGCAAATATATTATTTAGGTCAAACTCCCATTCAATATATAAAGCAGGTCTAAAACGGCCATTAAATGGTGGTATAGAAACATTAACCTGATCATGTGCATTTGGATGTTTGTGCACCTCTCGTGACGGTTGTGGTATTTGCATAGGTGATGGCACATCTCCCACGATCGACAAACCCCATGAATTGACTCTAGATCCTGTCATGATTAGTAGAAACAAGAAACAAAATTCAAGAATAATGTTCCTATGAACTACTAGGATGTGGTGGTAAAGCGCTCACAGTAAAGCAAATATCAATATCTTACAAGTTCTTACCAAGCAGCAGGTGGTGACAGGCAACCAGCGGTGTCAAATAACTCCAAAGATTGAGTAAAGCGATTGCCAGGGGAACGTACGTATACACGGTGTAGAAATATGTGGAGCTGGGTTGGCTATATATGGTAGCAAAATATTAGCAACAATCAATTCAGAGATGCAATGTTGAATAAACGCTCAACGACGGTACTGTGCTGGTCCTAGGCTAGACCGGACTAGAGACGCGAGCCTAGAACACTAATGAGGTCACGGCGTAGCACAACTAGCATCAATGAAGGATACTAAGTAGCTCTGGACAGCAAGATATAAGTGAAGATCACAACGGCAGTAAAGATAATGATGAAAAACAACTGCCAAGCAGGATATACAACAACTCTCTCCAACTTTCCTCTTGAAAAGTTTGTGCCAATTTTCTGATATTTTTTTTCAAAGAATGCTACTAACTCAAGATTTCCAATGCAAAAAGAATCACTCAATTCCGAGTTGATATGAGGAGTCAAAGAATTCTGAAACTGGCTTGAAAAACTGGAATAAGCTGTGTCCGCGAACTTCGGAGGGCAAAAAGACCTATTTAGAAGACGATTTTGAGGTGTCAAATATTGAACTAGTCTCTGCAACTATTTAGATGCGGCTCGTCGCTAGCTCTCATTTGAGTACTCGTGGAGTCAAACGGACTTCGTATGAGGAAGTTATGCCTGTTTTACTAAACAATGCACAAAACAGATTCCAATCCGAATTCAACTACGAGATCGAGTCTAGATAGATCCGAATTTTGTTTTTTTTTCTTCTCTCTTTTTTTTTCCTCACACTTTTTTCTTTCTCTTTTTTTTCTGACTTCTTTTTCTTTCTTTTTTCTCTCTTTTTTTTCTCTGTCTTTTTTCTCTCCCTCTTTCCAAGACAAACTAGATAAGATGCAGATTGGATCAAGCGAAGATGTGAACGACCTCAACTATGATTGTGACAATGAACTATGGGTAGCACGTGGTGGAATTTGATGGATGGTGTGGTGGACAGCAGAAGGGATAACGATGCAGCGGCGACGTGACTAATGTGAACAGAACTCGAAACTCTAAACGAACTAGACCCTAAGACCAGCAACTCGACACGACGATGCAACCGATAATTCAATAATGCAAACAATGAATAGAAAATTGCAAAGGCTCAGACTGGCTTGGACAAAAGGATGAATAGATCTAACTTTTTTGTGGCTTTTTCTTGGACAATAGGTAAGAAAATAAATCTAATCTAGGGGAAACTGGAAATTCTCACCGAGCAACCTGAAAACTGATACCACTTGATAGGGGCGAGGGTGTCCCGATCTTTCGATGAGATGATAACTATCGATTTGGTGGAGTCGACTTTGACGATCCGACTACAAACGTGCACGACGTTGCGCCTTAGCAATCGCTAAACCAATCTCCTGAGGTTACTGACGATACCGGAAGCACGATCAGCCTGACCACGAAGGTCTATTCCTGCAAGCAATCGAAGAACGAGCAAGAATATGATAAAGCAATCTGAATATTGCGAATATATATGAAGTATTGATAATGGTGGGAATCCGTAAGCGGTCTTGGTCTGGTCGTTGGACACAACGAAGTACACGAAGTTGCAATGGCTAACTTTTAACTAAACAAATTCCAAGGAAAAAGCTACTAGATGGATCTACTTATATAGGAGCAAGGGGTGGTGGCCAAGGAGGTGGGAGGACGTCCCAAGGCAGCCTAAAACCAACCCTAGGTCGTACAAGGCTCATGGGCCCAAGTGGAGGTGATGCAACACCTTTGGACTTGTAGTTTGACTCGGATTCTGGTGCAACGTTAGATTGTTTCGACCATAACTCAATGCTCCGGACGAATTTAAAGGTGAATCCAATTGGGTTGGAAAGAGCACGAAATCTAGTTTCCAACAAAAAAAGAATCACCCAATTCGGAGTCCGTATGAAAAAGTTGTTGGCGTTTTGAGTCAGGTATGTCTGTGCAGTCCGAATCTGAATCCAGAACGTGAGAGACTTGGACTCTATCTTCTCTTGGGCCAAAAGTGACGTGAGAGAACTTTTTGAACAGCAAGTAAACATCTCTTTCTCCCTAATCTTCATATGTGGATTGCACAAATGTCTCATACACCTGCAATTAGACAAAACACAAAAGTGTGTGAAGTATTTTTGTTCTGTATAACATAAATAGATTATTGAATAGTTTGCACTAGAAATCACCTGACAAATATGCATATATGCAATATTTTTGGTCGTATCAAAGGTAGTCATGTCCTCATCAGAAGAGGTCATTATGCGAGAGAATGCAAATCTCAGCGTGTGATGATTGCTACTGAGGATGGTGGTTATGACTCCGCTAGTGACTATGATGAGGAGACTTTGGCTCTTATTACACGTGAAGAACACGGTGGAGATGATTCTGAAAATGAGACGCAATACATGGCTCCTGAAGACGCTGACAGGTATGAATGTTTAGTTGCTCAACGTGTTTTGAGTGTGCAGGTCACACAAGCAGAGCAAAATCAGAGGCATAATTTGTTCCATACAAAGGGAGTTGTGAAGGAATGTTCTGTTCGCGTCATCATAGATGGAGGGAGCTGTAACAACTTGGCTAGCATGGAGATGGTGGAGAAGCTATCTCTCACCACAAGACCACATCCACATCCTTACTACATCCAATGGTTCAACAACAGCGGCAAGGTTAAGGTAACACGTACTGTTCATGTGCATTTTAGTATCTCCACATATGCCGATTATGTTGATTGTGATGTGGTACCCATGCAAGCATGTTCCTTATTACTTGGTAGACCATGGCAATTTGATAAAAACTCTGTACACCATGGTAGAAACAATCAGTATACTCTTGTTCATAAGGATAAAAATATTACTTTGCTTCCTATGACTCCTGATTCCATTTTGAAAGATGATATTAATAGAGCTAATAAAGCAAAACAGGAGAAAAATAAGAGTGAAAATCAGATTGTGGTAAAAGAATTTGAGCAACAAATGAAACCTAATAATAAACCATCTAGTGTTGCTTCTGAAATTAAATTGAAAAGTGCATGTTTACTTGCCACAAAATCTGATATTGATGAGCTAGATTTCAGCAAATCTGTTTGCTATGCTTTTGTGTGCAAAGAGGCATTATTTTCATTCGAGGACGTGCCTTCCTCTTTGCCCCTTGCTGTCACTAACATTTTGCGGGAGTTCGCCGATGCCTTTCCACAAGACGTGCCACCGGGATTACCACCTATTCGAGGGATTGAGCATTAAATTGACTTAATTCCCGATGCATCGCTACCCAACCGTGCACCATAACGTACCAATCCAGAGGAGACTAAGGAGATTATGCGTCAAGTACAGGAGCTGCTCGACAAAGGTTATATACGTGAATCTCTTAGTGCTTGTGCTGTTCCTATTATACTTCTGCCTAAAAAGGATGGTACATCGCGTATGTGTGTTGATTGTAGAGGCATTAATAACATTACTATTCGTTATCGTCATCCTATTCCTAGGCTAGATGATATGCTTGATGAATTGAGTGGCTCTACAATATTTTCCAAAGTTGATTTGCGTAGTGCATACCATCAAATTCGTATGAAACTGGGAGATGAATGGTAAACAACATTTAAAACTAAGTTTGGTTTATATGAGTGGTTATTCATGCCTTTTGGGTTAACTAATGCACCTAGTACTTTCATGAGACTAATGAACGAAGTTTTACGTGCTTTCATTGGACGATTTGTGGTAGTCTATTTTGATGATATACTGATTTATAGGAAATCTTTGGAAGAACATTTGGAACATTACGTGTTGTTTTTATTGCTCTACATGATGCACATTTGTTTGGTAACCTTGGGAAGTGCATCTTTTGCACCGATCGAGTATCTTTTCTTGGCTATGTTGTTACTCCACAGGGAATTGAAGTTGATAAAGCCAAGATTGAAGCTATTGAGAGTTGGCCGCAGCCCAAAAAGGTCACACAAGTGAGGAGTTTCCTTGGCCTCGCTGGTTTCTATAGGCGTTTTGTGAGAGATTTTAGCACCATTGCTGCACCTCTCAACGAGCTTACAAAGAAGGATGTACCTTTTGTTTGGGGTACCGCACAGTAAGAAGCCTTCACGGTATTTAAAGATAAGTTGACACATGCTCCTTTACTCCAACTTCCTGATTTTAATAAGACTTCTAAGCTTGAATGTGATGCTAGTGGAATTGGATTAGGAGGTGTGTTATTACAAGATGGCAAACCTTTTGCATACTTTCCTGAAAAATTGAGTGGGCCTAGTCTGAACTATTCTACTTATGATAAAGAATTATATGCTCTTGTTCGGACCTTAAAACATGGCAACATTATTTATGGCCCAAGGAATTTGTTATATATTCTGATCATGAATCTTTGAAACACATTAAAAGTCAAGCAAAACTGAACCGTAGACATGCTAAATGGGTTGAATTCATTGAGACTTTCCCTTATGTCATTAAACACAAGAAGGGTAAAGAAAATGTTATTGCTGATGCATTGTCACGTCGTTATACTATGCTTTCACAACTTGACTTTAAAATATTTGGTTTGGAGACCATCAAAGATCAATATGTGCATGATGCTGAATTTAAAGATGTATTGCAGAACTGTAAGGAAGGGAGAACTTGGAACAAGTTCGTCGTTAACGATGGATTTGTGTTTCGTGCTAACAAGCTATGCATTCCAGCTAGCTCCGTTCGTCTTTTGTTGTTGCAGGAGGCGCATGGAGGAGGATTAATGGGACACTTTGGCGTGAAGAAAACGGAGGGTATACTTGCTACACATTTCTTTTGGCCAAAGATGAGATGGGATGTTGAGCGTTTTGTTGCACGCTGCACTACATGTAAAAAGCTAAGTCACGACTCAATCCTCATGGTTTATATATGCCTTTACCTGTACCTAGTGTTCCTTGGGAGGATATATCTATGGACTTTGTTTTAGGTTTACCTCGAACAAAGAAGGGGAGAGATAGCATATTTGTTGTCGTGGATAGGTTCTCGAAAATGGCACACTTTATACCATGTCATAAAAGCGATGATGCTGTTAATGTTGCTGATTTGTTCTTTCGTGAAATTATTCGCTTGCATGGTGTGCCAAATAGTATTGTTTTAGATCGTGATACTAAATTTCTTAGCCACTTTTGGAGATGTTTATGGGCTAAGTTGGGGACTAAACTGCATTTTAGTACTACATGTCATCCCCAAACTGATGGACAAACTGAAGTAGTCAATAGAACATTGTCTACCATGCTTAGGGCTGTTTTGAAGAATAATAAGAAAATGTGGGAAGAATGCTTGCCTCATATTGAATTTGCTTATAATCGTTCATTGCATTCTACTACTAAGATGTGCCCTTCTGAAATTGTGTTTGGTTTCCTTCCTCATGCACCTTTTGATTTGTTGCCTCTTCCATCTTCGGAGAAGGTTAACTTTGAAGCTAAACAACGTGTTGAATTGATCTTAAAAATGCATGAGTTAACTAAGGAAAACATAGACGACCTCGAAGGGGGACTTGCCGGTGTCGAATGTCTTGCACGGTTGTAGGCGTACTCGGCGATAGGTAGGCACTCCTCCCACTCCTTGATGTTCTTCTTTATCAACACGTGTAGTAGAGTGGAGAGCGTACGGTTCGTCACTTCTGTTTGGCCGTCGGTTTGAGGATGGTATGCCGAAGAGAACAAGAGCTTGATTCCGAGCTTGGCGCATAAGGTCTTCCAAAAGTAACTCAAGAACTTGATGTCGCGGTCCGAGACAATCGTCTTTGGCACTCCATGTAGGCGCAAGATTTCTCTACAAAATAGATTTGCAACATGTGAAGCATCGTCTATCTTGTTGCATGGTATGAAATGTGCCATTTTAGAGAATTGGTCCACGACAACAAACAAGGAATCCTTTCCATTTCTAGTTCTAGGCAAACCAAGCACAAAATCCATGCTAATATCTTCCCATGGGTGATATGGAATCGGAAGGGGCATATAAATACCATGGGATTGAGCTTTAGACTTAGCTTTGCGACATGTAGAACATCGGTTAGTGAAGCATGAGACATCACAGAACATCTTGGGCCAAAAATAGTTCTTTGAGAGCGTAGCAAATGTCTTGTCGTGTCCAAAGTGTCCCATTAGTCCTCCTCCATGGCTTTCTTGCAAAAGTAACAAACGAAGAGAAGACTCGGGGATGCAAAGTTTGTTAGCTCTCATAAGATAATCATCTTTGATGTAATAGAGTTCCCAAGATGTATGTGTCAAACATTTGGCATAAGGAACAGCAAAAGTAGGATCATGCTCATACAAGTCTTTTATGTGCTCAAAGCCAATGACATTTAATTCAAGTTTAGTAACAAGCATGCATATACGGGAAAGTGCATCCGCCACAACATTTTATTTGCCTTTTATGTATTTGATGACATAAGGAAATGACTCTATAAATTCACTCCATTTAGCATGACGCTTGTTCAACTTAGTTTGTCCTTTAAGATACTTAAGTGTTTCATGATCGGTATAAATGATAAATTCATGAGGGCGAAGATAATGTTCCCACTCACATAAAACTCACACTAAAGCATATAGCTCTTTGTCATAGATGGGATAATTGAGTTGCGCTCCGGAGAGTTTCTCACTAAAGTATGCTATGGGGCACTTCTCTTGCGTTAACATACCTTCTATGCCATTACCGCTAGCATCGCAATGAATTTCAAAGGGTTTGTCAAAGTTGGGTAATGCAAGCACGGGAGGATGAGTAAGCAAATTCTTAAGCTCATTGAATGCGGTATCTTGGGATGTTCCCCAAACAAATGGCGCATTCTTCTTACTCAAAGCATGCAAAGGTGAAGCGATGGTGCTAAAATCCTTCACAAATCTACGATAAAAACCCGCTAAACCAAGAAAACTACGCACTTGTTGCAAGTTGGTTGGTTGGGGCCAAGTTTTAATAACATTGATCTTAGATTCATCAACATGAACACCCTGAGAAGACACAACAAAACCCAAGAAAACAAGGTTATCAACACCAAAAAGGCATTTGTCCATATTAGCATAAAGTCGCTCGTTCCTAAGGGTTTGCAACACGGTTCTAAGATGGGTGACATGATCTTTGAGAGATTTGCTAAACACAAGAATATCATCAAAGTAGACCACAACAAATACACCAATATAGGGTCGAAGAACAAAATGCATGAGTCGCATGAAGGTGCCGGGTGCTTTGGATATACCCATAGGCATAACAAGCCATTCGTATAAGCCAAACTTGGTCTTAAATGCAATTTTCCATCCATCACCTTCTTGGATGCGTATTTGATAGTAGCCACTTTTAAGGTCAAGTTTAGAGAAAATGACGGCTCCGCTAAGTTCATCTAGCATATCATCTAGTCGTGGAATAGGGTAACGATAACGCACTATAATAGCATTGATAGGACGACAATCGGAACACATGCGAAATGTACCATCTTTCTTGGGGACTAGGATTACCGGTATGGCACTAGGGCTCAAACTCTCTCGTACATGGCCGTTGTCGATGAGATGTTGTACTTGCCGTTGGACCTCCTTAGTTTCCTCGGGGTTGACGCGGTAGGGAGCCTTGTTAGGAAGGGGTGCTCCGGGGATGAGGTCGATTCGGTGCTCAATGCCTCGTAGTGGAGGTAGACCCGGAGGTAGCTCGTCGGGGAAAAAACTTGAAATTCCTGCAAAAGAGAAGATAACACTAAAGGTAGATTGCGAGAGGTGTTAGCTCGTCCTTGCACAAAAGGACATAGTGCATGACACTTGATGGGTTCTCACACACTTCTGTCATCTCACGTTTAGTGGCAAATAGGACTAAGTTTTTCTTGTCGCTCATTGTGGAGGCACTCAATTTTGGCTTGTGGCGCTCACTCTCTTTAGGGTGGTTCGCTCTCTCACTATACTCTCCACGATGGGTGGCTTGCTTGTCGGAAATCACTTGGCTTGGAGACATAGGTCGTAAAACGTACTCCTTTCCTTTCATCTTGAAGCCATAGTGATTTGTACGCCCGTTGTGGATGACGTCTCGGTCAAATTGCCATGGCCGTCCAAGGAGGTGTCAAACGGACATCGGAACGACATCACGCTCCAAAGGTTCTTCGTAAGCTCCGATCTTGAAGGAAACTTGTACCCTATGCTCGACTTGGATAGTGCCGGAGTCGCTTAGCCATTGAACCTTGTAGGGTTGTGGGTGCTTCATCTTGACCAATTGGAGCTTGGAGCATAGTTCTTCACTTGCTAAGTTATGGCAACTCCCTCCATCGATGATGACCTTGACGGACCTCCCATTGATGCTGGCCTTGGTGTGGAAGATATGGCATCCCCATGGACCTACCATCGTCTCATCAAGAGCCAAGAGGACCCATGACATGAGCACGAGCTAGAGCTCTCGAGAACGAGGTGACTTCCTTCCTTAGTGATATCACATATGATCCACTCGAGACATGGCTACTACCTAAGTCCAAGGTGTTGTGCATGATTAGTTACCAAGAGGACCCTCCCGAAGATGCACGTGCAGACAGACAAGTCACCAAGTTCACTGATGAAGAAGAACGCCGAAAGGAGAAGAAGGCAGCTCCAGGACCCGGACATCCAGCCCCAGGCCCGGACATCCGGCCGCTGGAGACATCCACTACAGCAACATCCCAGCCGCCGAACACCTACAGGCCCAGGACATCCGGCCCAGCTCGGACATCCGGCCAGAAGCCCGGAAATCCGGCACCCTCTGTCTAGAGAGCAGCGAGGCCGACCATGCCAGCCCGGACATCCAGACCCCCAGCCCGGACATCCGGCCCGTCCCGGGCCTCCGGACATCCGGCCCCTCGCCCAGACATCCGGAACCCGCCTATCCAGAGAGCATCAAGGCCAGCATCGCCAGCCCGGACATCCGGCACCCCCCCAGCCCGGACATCCGGCTCCTCGCGAAGGCCCGGACATCCGGCCCGATGCCCGAACATCTGGCCTCCCCTCTCTGCGCACAATGTAAGGCCCAAGGCCCGTGTACCCCTTTGCCCACCTAGACTATATATACTCCCCGATCTCCCTCTTGCTAGGGTTAGCATTGGTTTAGCTCATATGTGAGATAGAGCTTTATTCATCCATACGGATCTGCTCCACGAGAGAGACCGTGGCCCCTCTATGGAGACGATCCACGTTGGATTCAAGACCCCCTCTTGGGTGGCCCCATCACGACCTCCTCACGGAGAAGAACCGGTTACCTTTGTATCGTCCCTTGTTGACTTTGGATCGTGAATCTCACCTTGTGTTTCGAGGATCTAGCATGTGTGTGACTATATCTTGTTGGTTTGAGAGTTCCTCTTGTGTTTTCCCTTGTGTTTCCCCGTGTGTTCTTTGTGTTCTTAGTTGGGATCCGCTCCTTTCGTGAAAGATCGGCCATATAGGGTTCCACCCTACATCACAACGAGAGCGGGGCTCGAATCTTCGTCACAAAAGACTTGATTATCTTCATCTTCGTTCACCTGCGGGTGCATGGCCACTTGCTCAAGGGCTTCCATTTCCTCTTCACTCATGGACTTGTACACTACTAGGGAAAACCCTAGTAGTAGCGCTTGTTTTTGAGCTAGTAGCAGCGCTTGTACCAGCGCTACCACTAAGGCGCTACTGCTACACCTAGTTAGCAGTAGCGCTTTTCTTTTGTAAGCGCTACTGATAGTACTAAGTAGCAGTAGCGCTTCTTCTTAAAAGCGTTGCTGCTAACTTTTCCTATATTTTTAAAAATACAGCTTATTTTCGTTGTGGTTTTATATACAGTACTTTCATCACATGATTTTATGACCATGATTAGTTATTATATATAACAGTGGGTGAAATGAACGTGGAGTAGATTCAAGTGGAGGCAACATGTGGTGCATGTCGAAAGTACTACTAATCCAAACTTGATCTAGTTTGGATTAGTAGTACTTTCGATGTGCGCCACATGTTGCCTCCACTTGAATCTAATCCATGTTCATTTCACCTACTGATATATATAATAACTCATCATGCTCATATAACAACTTAGCATCATGCATCATCGATCATAATAATAAATAACTCATCATTGGTATCATAATAACAAGTCATACTCATCATCATCGGTCATACAACTTCTACTTGATACCACATCATCATCATAGTCATCTAACCAATCCTACTTAGTTGTTCTTAGCACATGATCATGAGTATTAGCTAGGACCTACTACCTTCTCCTAGGTAAAATAGCATAAAAAAAGATAGCCACTGACTCTCCATTATGGAGAATGGAGATTATCCTATCTCCAATTCTTGCCTTTCGCACAATCTTGCTTCCAAGAACCTCCCAACGACTGACCATACATTTTTTCCATTCTTTGATTATCAGGTCTTCACTGTTTTTAGAAATCTGATATGCACATGTGTGACTCGTAGGATGACCTGGTTGTATGTTCAAAACATCAAGGTGACATGATCTATTGAAAAACATAGTAATAACTTCTTAGTTAGCAATGTACTTAAGTTTTAAAAGAATTTATGCAAAAGATGCACGGATGTCGTAATAGTAAAAAATCTTACCATGGCATCTCCATGGATGTTACCGTGGTTCAACACGTGCACTAGTGGCACGTATTCACCATAATGTGGAGGAGTTTGATAATAGGTATTGTAATTCTCAAGATCAGTACAAAATGCGATCAGATGATTTTCTCCTGATAAGTTAACTCAGAGCCATCGGTGTAGTAGGTTTTGTCTACCATCTTTTGCACATTGTTTGTAGAATGAAAATAAGCTGTCAATGGAAATAAGCTATCAACTATTTTGAAATAAACAATATAAATTAGTTAATAACTATGTTTGAGAAACTCACATAGCGGTAGAATTCGAAGCGTATCAACAAGGACCCAAATGTCCATATTGTCTTGGTCGATGTCAGGATCACCAAGATCCATGGTGACAAGCATACCCTCATAAAAACCATACATCTTGCAAAGTGCTTCCCAATTTTTGCAACCAAAATGGGTTACGCTCTCAGAATTGTACATATTTACTTGAAAATCCATACCATGATGGGTCCTTAGGTGAATTTTCTTTGTTTTGAAATTTTCATGGTCTTCAAAATCCATCCTCTCCAAGACATAGCGTCTTGCATGGCATGGGATAAGCTACTCGAATTGTAAAATATGAAAATTACACGTTGAAATAGTTGAAGTCATGCTTAATTACGAAAAAACACTTGTCATCGCTGCGTACCATTTCAACATCGAAGGTCTCCTTGAGCTTAATGCTGAAGCGCCGATCTTCGTCCAGGTGAGGCCTGTCGCACAGACCTCGGTCATCGTTGCACCAGCCGCACTCCCCCGGGAGACTTTCGTCGTCCGATGACGACATTTCCTACATTCATAATTCAAATATTAAACTTGTACAATTCAATATATGTACTAGAAAAATTAACTTAGATCAATATTATTCATCACGGGTTGACTATCGGTCTGTCGAGTCTTTTTCTTGAAACTCTCAGCTCGCGTGGTGTATACATTCGACCGTTGGTGGTGGTGGAGACTCTCACTCACTGATTCATCTCTGACATTTGCGACCGTCAGTGATGGTCGTTACTCCTCCTTCCCCTAGTGCATAACAAAGGTCTAGCACCCGGAGAAGAAGGAGAAACGACCCCCACGACAACAGTCGGGCTTCTTTGTCCTCTCTCATATATGGTGGATGCACTCCCTCACTGATTTTTCGACCTTCGGTGATGGAGCCTCGATAGACTTAAAGTCAACCCGAAATGTCGTTTAATTATTTTTCTAGAAAATCCAGGCCACTCGATATTTCCTACATATTCTAGCACAAGTCATGCCAGAATTCACGAAAGAAATCCGGCATGACCTTTGCTAAAAAAGGACACATCGAGCGCCTGAAATTTGCCGGAACGGAAATTAATCAACACTCCGGCAAAACATAGGCCACTATAGGAGGTGTAACCTGCAAACATGGCCGGCCAGTTGGGCAAGCAGATATCCTATTTGAGCAACACAACATATACATGTTTATATCTACATCATATAAGCATTCAAACTTGATGGAGTAGTTTTCCAATTTGAGCATTCAATAAGCAAAACCAAATCGTAAAATAAATTAGTATTCAAATTAGCATTCACTCAGTAAGCAAAATTAAATCATCTCTTTCGTCCATACATCGTCGAATATTATCACTAATAGATCTCGAATAGTATCATACATATAACATCACAAATACAGCAAAAACCGTAGCGAATGACGGGTATCGGCGCGGGCGGTGGACACCCAAAGAGAAGGAACTCACAGGGTCATAGCTCCAGTGAGATCCCTGAAGAACCTCCCAGGTATTGGAGAACCTGCCCTCCAACGCAACCATGTAGCGACGGACGTGCTCGTCCTCCTCGCTGACATGGTGACGTACCACCTCCGCGGGGTCCTCAAGCTTCCGCACTATCACTGGCCCACGCGACCGCCACCATAGAAGGTTCGGGTCAACGACGGGCTGGCTCCTCACCAAGCTGCGCCCCCCGAAAGGTAGCACCTCTCAGTACCAGCCTGACGGGGCCCAGTCCCGGACATGGCTCCTCACCAAGCCCAGGCCTCCTCCACCGAGTCGACGACGAGGATGCGGGATAGGCATCGTCGACGTCGATGCAGGAATAATTGCTTTAACTAAAAAAATAACAACAAATGTGACACCTAAAACACCTAAATTCTATTAACTACACCTAATTTAAAACCTACATTTTGAACATGATTCAGTTATAACTAGGGTTTGTACTACATTATTCTAAGATTAAACACCTAAAATACCTAAATTAAATTAACAACATGGGGTGGCTGCTCTCACCTCGATCGAGGTCGGAGGGGGTCGGTGACGGGGACGGCGGCAGGGATGATGCAGGGGCTCCTTGATTTCTGCAAAAACAAAATATAAACAAAAACATTATTATCGTCATCTTAGGACTTAGTGAAACTCCGTAAGCTACATTTAATTATTCTATTCAAATTTACTTATAATTTCCTATTCTTTTCAAATTTACTTATTCAAATTTTCTAAAAAATTCTTATTCTATTCAAAAGACCTACATTTACTTCTTTTTTTCTATTCAAATTTACTTATTCAAAATTTTTAAAAATTTCCTATTCTATTCAAAAAACCTACATTTACTTATTCTTTTCAAATTCATATTTTATTCTATTCAAATTTACTTATTCAAAATTTCTAAAAATTTCCTATTCTATTCAAAAGACCTACATTTACTAAAAAAGATTCAATTTCATATTTTATTCTATTCAAATTACTTATTCAAATTTTCTAAAAACAAAATATACTAAAAACCTATATTTACTTAAAAAATCTAAAAATTCTAAAGCTTCCTATTCTATTTACAGAAAGGGGAAGGAGGAGGTGGGAGGAGGAGGAGGTGGAGGAGGAGGGAGGAGGAGGTGAGAGCAGGAGGGGGAGGAGGAGGAGGGGCCGCCGCCGGAGAGGGAGGAGGAGGAGGAGAGGGAGGAGGAGGAGGAGGGGGCGCCGGGGAGAGGAAGGAGGAGGGGGAGGAGGAGGGAGGCACCTTGGGGGTGGAGGAGGAGGACGACGACGGAGGAGGAGGGACGGAGGGATGACGACGGCGTCGGCGACAGGGGCGATGATGTGAGTGTGAGGGGGGAGAGTGAGGGGGACGTGCACGGGGCGGTTGGATAAGGCCCTTTAGTGGTAGCGCTTGTTCCTAACAAGCGCTACTGCTACGATCAATAGCAGTAGCGCTTTTGTGGAACAAGCGCTACTAGTATACCTAGCCTGCCGGCAACGGTGTGGCAATTATAGCAGCATCGTGTTTTCTAACTACAGCGCTATTGCTATGTTCTAAGCGCTACCGATACTTAGTAGCAGCGCTTTCTTCTAAACAGCGCTACTGGTAAGCTCCTGCGTATAAGGTTTTTCCTAGTAGTGGTAGGTTCCGTCGTCGTTGAGGATCATGGTGC
Organism: Aegilops tauschii subsp. strangulata; assembly: GCF_002575655.3. Taxonomy (NCBI): domain Eukaryota; kingdom Viridiplantae; phylum Streptophyta; class Magnoliopsida; order Poales; family Poaceae; genus Aegilops; species Aegilops tauschii. Next base: position 246,844,806 of record NC_053037.3, on the reverse strand, counting down.
GCTTGTTTGTACACTCGAAGGACTTGTGGCCTCGGCCGCCACATGTGAAGCATTTGAAGGAACTTGTCTTGATGGTCTCATCGGTTGGGGTGGAGGACGATGAAGCTCTCGGCTTGAAGTTGCTTGTAGTAGGAGGACGACTTGAGGTTGTCGAAGTTTTCTTGTAACTTGACTTGTCGTCGTTGCTTGTAGATGGCTTGGTTGAGGTAGAAGGTGTTGGAGTCGTTGAAGCTTGGGTGTTGGAGAAGCCATATGACTTGGATGAGAACTTGGCATACTTGAAGTCATCTTCCACTTGACGTTCTGCTTTGGTAGCTTGACGCACTAGGTCGATGAGGTTCGAGTATGGTTGGAAGTCGGCGATCTTCTTGATAGGATGATTTAGTCCATTCAAGAAATGTGCCATAGTTTGCTCATCATCTTCCGTGACATTGGCTCGTATCATGGCAATCTCCATTTCCTTGTAGTATTCTTCAACGCTCTTGGTTCCTTACTTGAGTAGTTGAGTTTCTTGAAGAGGCCACGGTTGTAGTAGGTTGGCATGAAGCGTGCTCTCATGACATCCTTCATTGATCCCAAGTGGTGATGGGTGGTTCACATCTTGCTTCTCGGCGCTCAATGACTTATTCCCACCAAATGAGGACGTAGTCTTGGAACTCAAGGGATTCCATTGCGATCTTCTTCTCTTCCTCATAGTTGTGCAAGCGAAAGATGAACTTGGGCATTGCTTCCGGTGAACTTGGGCATGGTGAACTTGAGCTTGTCGTAGCGTTGTTCTTCATTGTGTTGGCCTCGAGGATGATGACGCCCATGTCATTGAGGATTGACAAACTCATGTTGCTCTTGGCGAGGAGGGTTGTCGTCCTCATGTTGCTCTTGTCGTGGATTATTTCCATTGTCTTCATGCTCTTGGTGAACTTGAGGGTCTTGTCGAGCTTGCGGAGGAGCTTGTCGAGCTTGAGGAGGAGCTTGTCGAGCTTGCGGATGAGCTTGAGGAACTTGACGATGAACTCGAGCTTGATATATTCGTTCTTGAACTTCATCATGAAGCGCTTCTTGTTGCTCACGAGCTTGTCGGTTGCGCGTGGCTAAGGCCCGACTTGAATCTCGGAGGGCACTTTGCGCCTCAAGTGCTTGAGCTTCGCGTAGTTCTTTTTCTTGGCGTTGTGCCTCGGCATCTTGTGCATCTTGGTGTTGGCGCGCTCGCTCTTCCTCTTCTTGTTGGTGTAGGCGTTGCCGTTCTTGTGCTTGCGTGAAAGTAGCTTGGTTTTGACGGTGTCGATGTTCTTGCGCTCGAACTTGCTCTTGAGAGTCGGTGTCGTGTAGAGGATTGTGGTTGGCGTGACGGTCTTGGCGCGCGGCACGACGAAGATTGTTCGATGTCGGAGTACTTGAGCCGGAGATAGTATCGTCGGAGTGTCGACTCGAGCGGCTCCATCTTGAGTAGGACGAAGTGGTAGAAGAGCGGTTGACCAACAAGGCACGAATCTCGTCCATTCTTGCGTCATTCTCTTGTTTGTGTTCGTCGAGCTTGTTTTTGAAGTAGTCTCTTGTACGTTCCTTGGATAGTCACAAGTCAGTGGCGAGATGGTCGATGCGGTCGCTCATTGCTTGTTGCTCTTGATGCAAAGCTCGTTGTGCGCCAAAGAGGTGGCTCTTGGTGACCTAGGAGTACATGTCGTCGTCTTGCTCGATGAAGAGTGGGTTGGTAGTAGTACTTGGCCTATCCATCATTCCAAGCAAATATGTGAGTGGGAGAAAGAGAAGAACTTATACCAAATGTACCTTGACCGATGTTGAAGATGGATCAATGATCACTCAAATGTGGAACGAGGAAATAGCACAATTGGTACCAATTCTTGTCGGTTTCTCACACCTACACAAGTAAAAGCTTATGGTGGAGCTCGGTTAGGATGTTGGCACAAAATTTGCTGCAATTGTTAGTGAGCTTCAATAATGTTGGAAAAGATTCACAAATTTGCAAATGCAACAAGTAGACCAATAGCAAGATGTGGTACACGGAAACACACACGCAAATAGATAAATGGGGTCGTGCAACCAAGGAATGAGCCAAAATGTGGAATCCACGAAAATGCTCTTGTTGCACAACACTAGAGAGACGCTAGCACGATTGCACAATAGGCGGATACGAAACTTGTGCACAACCTACTAAGCAAAAATGCAACGACTTCTATCCCAAAGTGTGCTATATGTATGGTAGTCCGGTGATATGATCCAAGATGATCGAGTATGACATGTAGTATGATGCTATGGTTCTTGCTTATAAGCTCTTTGCTTATCTTTCCTCTTTTCCTTAAAAGCTTGTTTGGCTCTTTCTCTTTTGAGCTCTTTTCTCATGCAAAACTTCACGAACCAAAATAGGAATTGAGTATATGCGAATGACAACTTTGTGACACAAGAGATGAGACCAAGATATGCACCACTAAGATATGGTATGTATGCTATGGGAAGTATGATCACTAATGTGCACAAGTCACGTTGCCGGCAATACTCAAAGGCTAGTCTCAATGGGTAAGGTACGCAAAGATGGGTTCTGTGGTTATCAATGTAATGGCGAGGAGTAGACCAAGATGTCATCGAGATTACCGTCCTTGCTTACGGTTGAGGTTGTCAAAATTGACGAACGGTTGTTGTCGATGACGAGTCCGTGGCGAAGATGAGCGGCGGTGATGTTGTTGTCGCACCATACCTAAATAGCCGAAACACAAAAGGACACGGGAACCGCAACTCAAATTCTCAAAGCAAAACATGTCAAAATTGTCGGGGGTGGTAGTGGGTAAGCGAAGGTGTTGCTATGCGGATGTAGTGGTGGTATGCAGAAGTGTAAGTGGGCACCGGAACAAAATTTGGCGAGAGTTAGGCGGAAAACGAAGCGGTGGTGGAAGTGATGCTGTCAGGGGCCGGATGTCCGGGCTTGAGAGGCGGATCCCCGGGGTGGGACGGATGTCCGGGCTGTCGGGCCGGATGTCCGGGCTTTGGATCCGTGGACGAACTCGAAGAACTCCGCGTGGAAGAGGCAAATTCGGGAGATTTTGTGGATGGAAATTGGGGAAAAGATGGGGAAAATCTAGATCTACCTGCAACACACAAATCCGTGGATAAATACAATAAAACTTCATCACACCAACAAATCACAAAAAACAATTTGGGGCTATTTTTGTGGAGAATTTTCGAATTTGGGACAAAATCAGCAAAACAAGGCGAGAAAACAAAAGGGGGGCTCTGAAATCATGATCAACGTGGCTCATGATACCAAGATGATGTAGGGTGGAACCCTAGAGGGCCGATCTTTCACTAAAGGAGCGGATCCCAATGAGGAACACGAAGAACACGAGGGAAAAAACGAGGGAAAACACGAGAGAATCACTCAAACCAACAAGATTCGGTCACACATATGCTAGATCCTCGAAACACAAATAGAGATACACAATCCAAAGTCAACAAAGGACGCTACAGGAGGTAACCGGTTCTTCTCCGTGAGGAGGTCTTGAAGAGGGTCTTCTCCGTGAGGAGGTCTTGAATCCAACGTGGATCTTCTCCGAAGAGGGGCCGCAGTCTCTCTTGTGGAGCAGATCCGTATGGATGAGCGAGGCTCTATCTCACATATGAGCTATCACGACGCTAACCCTAGAAAGAGGGAGGAGGAGGAGTATATATAGTCTAGGTGGGCGAAGGGGTACATGGGCCTCGGCCCTTTACTATGCGCAGACAGGCGGGGCCGGATGTCCGGGTGTCGGGCCAGATGTCCGGGCCTTCGTGAGAGGCCGGATGTCCGGGCTGACGGGGGCTTCTCTTCTGTATTCTGGGTGGAGCTTGTCCGGATGTCCGGGCGTTGGGGTCGGATGTCCGGGCCTTTGGCCGGATGTCCGGGCTGACGTGGTTCAGCTTCGTGTGTGTTCTGTGATTGGTGCCGGATTTCCGGGTGGGGGTCGGATGTCCGGGCTAGCGGGCCGGATGTCCGGGACCTGGGCCGGATGTCCGGGCCCTGTAGCTTCGGCTGGGCTGCGGCTGTGGCAGATGCTCCAGGGTCCGGATGTCCGGGGTCATGGCCGGATGTCCGCGTCCTGGAGGCTGTTCTTGACTCCTTCTGTTGGTTCTCTTCATCCATGAACTTGGCGGCTTGTCCGTCTTCACGTGCATTTTCAGGAGGGTCCTCTTGGTACCTAATCATTCACAACATTCCGGACTTAGGTAGTAGCCCTTCCTCGAGTGGATCATATGTGATATCACTAAGAAAGGAAGTCACCTCGGTCTCGAGAGCTCTAGCTCGTGCTCGTGTCATAGGTCCTCTTGGCACTTGATGAGGCAATGGTAGGTCAATGGGGATGACCGAAGGATGCTCCGCATCACTAGGGTTCTACCCTACATCATCTTGGTATCATGAGCCACGCTGATCACGGATATGGAGCCCCTACACCTTGTTTTCTAGCTTGATTTTGTTGTGTTCTTCCCCAATTTCGAAAATCCCCACCAAAAATAGCCCCAATTTTTTTTGTGATTTGTTGGTGTAATGAAGTTTTGTTGGATTTGATCCATGGATTTGCTTTGCCACGAGTGGATCTAGCTTTTCCCCTTCGTTTCATCCATCTCCATCCACAAAATCGCACGGATTCGACGAATTTTGCCACATCAACCTCGAACCCTAGCTGTTCATCCCGTGCCCGAGATCGCCCAGTCACCGGAGGTCCGCCATCCACCGGACGTCTGACGTTTCCTAACGAAACTGAAAATTTTCACCGGAAAGTTTTCAGCCACCGCCCCACTTCTGCATACGCACTCCAATACCCATTCCACCTCTGCATACGCACTCTGATAGCCATATCACTTTCCGCAACCACCATTGCCTGCTCGCTACACACTACGACACAATTTTGACACATTTGGTTTTGAGAATTTGAGTTGTGGTTCCTCGTTTCCTAGGGTGTTTCGGCTAACTAGGAACGGTTCGACATCGTCATCACCTCCGCTCACCTTTGCCAAGGACTTCAACGACATCTTTGTCTACTCCTTGCCATTACATTGATAACCACCATAGCCCATTTTGCATAACTTACCCATTGAGACTAGCCTTTGCGTATTGCTGGCAACGTTACTTGTGCACATTAGTGATCATACTTCCCGTAGCATACATACCATATCATCGTGGTGCATATCTTGGTATCATCTCTTGTGTCACAAGGTTGTCCTAAGCATACACAATTGCTATCTTGGTTCGTGTAGTTTTGCATGAGAAAAGAGCTCAAAAGAGAAAGAGACAAACAAGCTTTTAAGCAAAAGAGGAAAGATAAGAAAAGAGCTTATAAGCAAGAACCATAGCATCATACTACATTAAGATTGTCATACTCGATCATCTTGGATCATATCACTGGAATACCATACATATAACATACTTGGGATAAAAGTCGTTGCATTTTTGCTTAGTAGGTTGTGCACAAGTTTCGTATCCGTGTATTGTGCAATCGTGCTAGTGTCTCTCTAGTGTTGTGCAACAAGAGCATTTTCCGTGGATTCCACATTTTCCGCTCATTTTTGGTTTGCACAACCCCACTTATCTATTTGCGTGTGTGTTTGCGTGTACCCATATCTTGCTATTGGTCTACTTGTTGCATTTGCAAACTGGTGAATCTTTTTCAACATTACCGAGGCTCAGTAAAAATTGCATCACATTTTGTGCCACCATCCTAACCAAGCTCCACCATAAGCTTTTATTTGTGTAGGTGTGAGAACCGACAAGACTTGGTACCAATTGTGCTATTTCCTTGTTACACATTTGAGTGATCATTGATCCATCTTCAACATTGGTCAAGGTACATTTGGTATAAGTTCTTCTCTTTCTCCCACTCACATATTTGCTTGGAATGATGGATATGCCAAATTCTTCTACCAACCAACTCTTCCTAGAACAAGACGACGACCCGAACAGCTACATCACCAAGCTACACCTATTTGGAACACAACGAGCTTTGCATCAAGAGCAACCAGCAATGAGTGACCGCATCGACCATCTCGCCACCGACTTGCGACTCTCCGAGCAGCATAAAAGAGACTAATTCGATAACAAGCTCGACGAAGAAAAGCAAGAGAGCAATGCAAGAATGGATGAGATTCGTGCCTTGTTGGTCAACCGCTCTTCTACCTCTTCGTCCTACTCAAGACGGAGCCGCTCGAGTCGACACTCTGACGACACCATCTACGGTTCAAGTACTCCGACATCGAACACTCTTCGTCGTGTCGCGTGTCAAGATCGTCAAGCAAATCGCAGTCCCCTACACGACACCGATAATCTAGAGCACTTCGAGCGCAAGAGCATCGACATCGTCAAAACCAAGTTACATTCGCGCAAGTACAAGAACGGCAACGCCTACGACAACAAGAGGAAGAGCGAGCGTGACAACACCAACGTCAAGAACAACAACGACGTGAAGCTCGAGCACTTGAGGTGCAATGTGCCCTCTGAGGTTCGAGTCGAGCCGTAGCCACACGCAACCACCAAGCTCGTGAGCAACAAGAAGCGCTTCGTGCGGAAGTTCAAGAAAGAATATATCAAGCTCGCGCGCATTGTCAAGTTCCTCAAGCTCCTCCACAAGCTCGACAAGAACCTCAAGTTCACCAAGACCAAGAAGACAATGGAAATCCTCCAAGACAAGAGCAAGTTGAGGGAGACAATCCTCCTCGTCAAGGACGTCATCATCCCCGACCCCAACACAATGAAGAGCAACGCTACAGCAAGCTCAAGTTCACCATGCCCAAGTTCACCGGAAGCAATGATCCCGAAGAGTACCTTTCATGGGCATTGAAGGTTGACGAAATCTTCCGCTTGCACAACTATGAGGAAGAGAAGAAGATCACGATGGCATCCCTTGACTTCCAAGACTACGTCCTCATTTGGTGGGAACAAGTCATCGAGCGCCGTGAGGCAAGAGGAGAACCACCCATCACAACTTGGACGCAAATGAAGGATGTCATGAGAGCATGTTTCGTGCCAACCTACTACAACCGCGACCTCTTCAAGAAACTCCAACTCCTCCAGCAAGGAACAAAGACCGTTGAAGAGTACTACACGGAAATGGAGATTGCCATGATACGAGCCAATGTCACGGAAGATGATGAGCAAACTATGGCACGTTTCTTGAATGGACTCAATCATCCTATCAAGAAGATCGCCGACTTCCAACCATACTCGAACATCATCGAGCTAGTACATCAAGCTACCAAAGCGGAACGTCAAGTGCAAGATGACTTCAAGTATGCCAAGTTCTCATCCAATTCCTATGGTTTCTCCAACTCTCAAGCTTCAACGACTCCAACACCTTCTACCTCAACCAAGCCATCTACAAGCACCGGCGACAAGTCAAGTTACAATAAAACTTCGACCACCTCAAGTGGTCCACCTACTACAAGCAACTTCAAGCCGAGAGCTTCATCATCATCTACTCCGACCGATGATACCATCAAGACAAGTTCCTTCAAATGCTTCACATGCGGGGGCTGAGGCCACAAGTCCTTCGAATGTACAAACAAGCGCACCATGATCTTCAACGACAATGGTACATATGACTCCATGTGTGAAGGAGAAAAGGAAGCCCTTGAGCAAGTAGCCGTGCACCGGCAAGTGAACGAAGATGAAGATGATCAAGTCTTTTGTGACGAAGATCCGAGCCCCGCTCTGGTTGTCTCCAAGGTCTTGACTGTTCAACATCAACAAGATGAAGACAAAAGATGCCATATCTTCCATACCAAGGTCGGCATCAATGGAAGGTCTCTCAAGGTCATCATCGATGGAGGGAGTTGCCACAACTTAGCAAGTGAAGAACTATGCTCCAAGCTCCAATTGGTCAAGATGAAGCACCCGCATCCTTACAAAGATCAATGGCTAAGCGACTCTGACACTATCCAAGTTGAGCATATGGTACAAGTTTCCTTCAAGATCGGAGCTTACGAAGACACCTTGGAGTGTGATGTCGTTCCTATGTCTGTTTGCCACCTCCTTCTTGGACGGCCATGGCAATTTGACCGAGGCATCATCCACAACGGGCGTGCAAATCACTATAGTTTCAAGATGAAAGGAAAGGAGTACGTGCTACGACCTATGTCTCCAACTCAAGTGATCACCGACAAGCAAGCCACCCATCGTGGAGAGAATAGTGAGAGCGAACCACCAAAAGCCCAAATTGAGTGCCTCCACGATGAGCGACAAGAAAAACCTAGTCCTATTTGACACCAAAAGTGAGATGAGAGAAGTGTGTGAGAACCCATCGAGTGTCATGCACTATGTCCTTTTGTGCAAGGACGAGGCACCCAAAACTAACAACTCTCACAATATACCTTTAGTTTTATCCTCTCTATTGCAGGAATTCCAAGATGCTTTCCCCGACGAGCTACCTCTGGGTCTACCTGCACTACGAGGCATCGAACACCGAATCGACCTCATCCCCGAAGCACCCCTTCCTAACAAGGCTCCCTACCGCATCAACCCTGAGGAAACCAAGGAGATCCAATGTCAAGTACAACAACTCATCGACAATGGCCATGTACGAGAAAGTTTGAGCCCTTGTGCCGTTCCGGTAATCCTTGTTCCCAAGAAAGATGGTACATTTCGCATGTGTTCCGATTGTCGTCCTATCAATGCTATTACCATGCATTATTGTTACCCTATTCCACGCCTAGATGATATGCTAGATGAGCTTAGCGGAGCCACCATTTTCTCTAAGATTGATCTTAAGAGTGGCTACTATCAAATACGCATCCAAGAAGGTGATGAATGGAAAACCACATTTAAAACCAAATTTGGCTTATATGAATGGCTTGTTATGCCAATGGGTTTATCCGAAGCACCCGGCACTTTCATGATAGTCATGCATTTTGTTCTTCGCCCATACATTGGCGTATTTGTTGTGGTCTATTTTGACGATATTCTTGTGTTTAGCAAATCTCTCAAAGATCATGTCACCCATCTTAGAACCGTGTTGCAAACCCTTAGGAAAGAGCGCCTTTATGCTAATATGGATAAATGTCTTTTTGGTGTTGATAAGCTTGTTTTCTTGGGTTTCGTTATGTCTTCTAAGGGTGTTCATGTAGATGAATCTAAGATCAATGCTATTAAAACTTGGCCCCAACCAACCAGCTTGCAACAAGTGCGTAGTTTTCTTGGTTTAGCCAGTTTCTATCGTAGATTTGTGAAGGATTTTAGCACCATTGCTTCACCTTTGCATGCTTTGAGTAAGAAAAATGCGCCTTTTGTTTTGGGACCATCTCAAGATACCGCATTCAATGAGCTTAAGAATTTGCTTACACATGCTCCTTTGCTTGATTTACCCAACTTCGATAAACCATTTGAGATTCATTGCGATGCTTGCGGATATGGCATAGGAGGTGTGTTAATGCAAGAGAAGCGCCCTATAGCTTTCTTTAGTGATGAAAAACTTTCCGGAGCGCAACTCAATTATCCCATCTATGACAAAGAGCTATATGCTTTTGTGAGAGTCTTGCATGTTTGGGAGCATTATCTCTGTCCTCATGAGTTCATTCTTCACACCGATCATGAAACACTTAAGTATCTTAAGGATCAAACTAAGTTGAACAAGCGTCATGCTAAATGGAGTGAATTCATTGAGTCATTTCCTTATGTCATCAAGTATATCAAAGGCAAGGAAAATGTTGTGGCGGATGAGCTTTCCCGTATATGCATGCTTGTTACTCAACTTGAATTGAATGTCATTGCCTACGAGCACATAAAAGACTTGTATGCGCATGATCCTACTTTTGCAATTCCTTATGCCAAGTGTTTGACGCATACATCTTGGGAACGCTATTACATCAAAGATGATAATCTTATGAGAGCTAACAAACTTTGCATCCCCGAGTCTTCTCTTCGTTTGTCACTTTTGCAAGAATATCATGGAGGAGGACTAATGGGACACTTTGGACGCGACAAGACATTTGCTACGCTCTCTCAGAACTATTTTTTGCCCAAGATGTTCCGCGACGTCTCACGCTTCACCAACCGATGTTCGACATATCGCAAAGCTAAGTCCAAAGCACAATCTCATGGTCTTTATACACCCCTTCGGATTCCATACCACCCATGGGAAGATATTAGCATGGATTTTGTACTTAGTTTACCAAGGACTAGAAATGGAAAGGATTCCCTGTTTGTTGTTGTGGACCGATTCTCTAAAATGGCACATTTCATACCATGCAACAAGATAGACGATGCTTCACATGTTGCAAATATTTTTTGTAGAGAAATCTTGCGCGTACATGGAGTGCCAAAGACGATTGTCTCGGACGGCGATGTCAAGTTCTTGAGTTACTTTTGGAAGACCTTATGTGCCAAGCTCGGAATCAAGCTACTATTCTCCATGGCATACCATCCACAAACCGACGGCCAAACGAAAGTGACGAACCGAACGCTCCCCACTCTACTACGCGTGTCGATCAAGAGGAACATCAAGGAGTGGGGAGAGTGCCTACCCATCGCCGAGTACGCCTACAACCACGCAAGACAATCGACTACCGGCAAGTCCCCTTTCGAGGTCGTCTACGGTTTCAACCCATTGTCCCCATTGGACATTCTTCCTCTACCACTACAAGAGCGCATCAACATGGATGCGAGTGCCCGAATGAATTATCTCAAGATGCATGAAGATTGTAACATCCCAAATTTTCAATTTGCAATGTTTTACAATTATTAGCTAAGCATCTATGCATGTCGTTTGAAATTGAGTGGCATTTGAAATTTCAGAGGCATTTGAGTTTTATTTGAATTTGAATTTGAATTGGCAATTGAAATTTATTTCAAAAATACCTGACAAATACTTGTGCAAAAGTATGAGAGGAGCAAACATGACACTCCATAAAAAAGATGTCCGAAGAAAATATTGCCAAAAGGTTTTAATTCAAATTTGAATTTTATTTGGAATTTGCAGAAAATGTTTTTTTAGTTTCTGTTTTGCCTCTGAAAAAATGTTCACGTTGTAGGATTTTTTTCCTGATTTTATTGATATATATATATATGTCCTATATAAAAATAGTATAGATTTTGCTATAATTAGTTTTCTCTCTCTGTGGTAATTCAAAAAAATATAGGAAAAGAACCCCGGCGCGCCAGGCGCCAGGCCAGCAGGCCCAGTCGCCGAGGCCTCAGCCCACCAGCGCCGAGGCCGCAGCCCAGCGCGCCACACGCCTGAGCCCGCTCCACCGTTGGATCTCGCATGTACGGCCTAGATTAGATCACATGAAGGGTTAGGTTTATTTGCTTGGATCGATTTTAGTTCGTTTATTCCCGGTTAGATTGGTTTATTTAATTGCATTTTAGTTAGACAGGCCGATCGGTTTATTCTGTTTAGCCCGTAGACATATTAGCCTATTAAACGCATGTGCGCTGCTTAGTTTCAGATCGCCCGCTGTTCGGCCCGTTAACTCGTTTGGTTTTTTTTGTTATTTTAGTTTCTGTTTTTAAAATAGAATAGTTTTGTTCTTGTAAAATCTATAACTTTTAGGTTATTTATTATTTAGTTGATTCTTTTTTCTCTAGTTTGCAAATTTCCTATAGTTTCTGTAGAAAATAGTTTCGGCCATGTTTAAGTTGTAAAAATTGTTTTATATTAGTTTTAGTCAGATTAGTATTTCTGCTATAAATTGAGCTAGGATTATTCCTTTTTAGTGATTATTTTTGTCACTGCTTTGTTTTGACCTTGCCTAGCAGTAGGAATTTATTTGGGTATTTTTTAGTCTTTATTAAAAATAGTTTTTACCCAAAAACAAGCTTTTCTAGTTTTTTTAGCTTGCTGCTTTTCTGTTGTTCTAGTTAATTTAAGATTTTATTTTACCTCTGTTATAATTTATTTTAGATTTGTTTCCGTAGTTATAGAGGATAAACTTTTATTTACAGAAAAAGAAAATGTTTATTTTATTTATTTTCTTCTCTTGCTAGTTGTTGGCTTGAAGTTCAATTGGTTTTCTTTGGTTTTGGTTTGATTGTTTATGTGTGATTTACGTTAGCTTGTTGTTATGTTAATATAGTTGTATGCTTATGTATTCATTGTTTGCTTTGATAGAATTTCTGGAGTGCGAGGCCTGCTATTACGAGTCGCTAGCTTTCGAAGACCGTCAGCCAGGCAAGTCATTTGATCATGTTTTACAATACCTATGATTTGTTGCATTAGAACTATTCCTGCCCACCATGCATGCAGTAGGAAAATTTTAAGTTATGTTCTTGAGTGGTATCATGTGGTAGGTTGAACCCAATTCCCCTATTACTATTGTCGGGGACGATGTAGTTTATTTTGCTATGCTTGTAGACGGGGTTGGTTGAGAGATTCATAAGGGAGATGTGAGAGTCAAGATGATGACAACCCCATGACTTCAAGCTCAAGATGGACTTCAAATTCACTACTGGGTGGAGGACGGTTGACGGGCACCCCGGAGCAACCAGCGGATGGCCGGGATGCATGGAGAAGCGCCATGACATCTTGCGGAAAGCTTCACCTAGCCACGAAGAGACGGATGGATACACCTTGACCGGAAGCTTACCTATGCAGCCGCAATCCATTATGGGCTCTGGCTGGGTTGACCTTAGGCGTGACTCTGGACGGACGGTGCCAGCAGATGTAGAAGAACGGAAGGACATGGATGGGCACCGGCAGTGCCCAGAGAAACTCTACGGAAGACCCTGTTTCGTTCGTCCTGTCTTCAAACAACAGGCAGTGCGAGGACATAATGGAGGGAACGGATCTTGCGGGTAAAGTGCACAAGACTCTGCAGAGTAACAACCTAATCGATTAGCCGTGTCCCCGGTTACGGACAAATGAGCCTCTTGAAGTGGAGTATTTCGTGGAAATCTCAACACTGAACATAATTAATTAATTGACGGGTTATTAATGATTTCGGGTATGAGACACTGGTTGGTGGAACCATCTCATTAACAACCAACATTTTGTAGTAATTGCAAGCAAGTCCTTTTGTTGTAGGGAAAAATTAGCTTTTATGCAAAAACTTAAACTTAGAGTCCCACAGCCAAATTGCACATAGTGTTAGAATTATTATTGTTGTTCTCTCTATGACTTGCCGGCATATTCAAAATGCTGACCTAGACGACTGCAACGTCTCATGTTGCAGAGGAGTTTTCCGACCAGGAGTGAGGCTACGATCTACGCTCAGTGATTGTCCTATGGAGTCGGATGGACTCGCTTATCGTCTACGCTTCCGCAGCTTTATTTAGTTATTTCTCATGAGTTGGCCTTCGGCCGAATTTATTATGATGTAATAAAGACTCGATATGAGAATTGTGTAATAAATTTAGGTGTGATTGAACTTTGAATCTTTTCATCAATGTACTGTGTGTGCCAGCATGATCTTGGGATAGTACAGCTACACAGAGACTTGACCAATTTCGGGTCGGGTCGTTACAAAGGTACAAGGCACACAATCGAGTGCCAAGTACAACGACTCGCGACCAAGCTCAACTTCAACAAGCAACCCATGATATTCAACATTGTAGATCTCGTGTGGCTACACCTTCGCAAGGACCGCTCCCCCAACGAATGCAAGTCCAAACATCTACCACGAGCAGATGGGCCCTTCAAGGTGCTAGCACGATACAACAAGAACGCTTACAAGATCGACCTCCCGCGCGACAAGTACAACGTGAGCGATGTCTTCAACGTCAAGGATCTCTCGCCCTACCATGGTGATGAAGTTTTCGATCCAAGGTCGGATCTTTCCCAAGGGGGGGGGGGAGATGATGCGGAGCATCCCACGGTCATCCCCATGGACGTATCGACATCTCCTACAACACAACTTGGACCAATGACAAGAGCCCGAGCAAAGGCTATCGAGGATAAGGTGAACTCGCTCCTCTCCGAACTACCACTTTCTACACATGAGACATGGCTACTACCTCAAACGGAAACACTATGTGTGCTCAGGTACTTGGAGGAAGGCCACGGAGCACCTACATCCAACGGACAAGACGACGAGGACACCAAGTATGAGGGACAAGAAGAAGAGCTACAACCACCAGACGACCGCTCCAGATCGGACGTCCGGTCCCTGAAGGCCACGCCAGCCAGAGAAAGCCAGGACAGTGAACACTACAGCGGCCGGACGTCCGCCCAAGGCCTGACGACTGACAACTACACCGGACGACCGGCACCACCACACGCGAGCGGAATCAGCGGAAGTCCGAAGCGACCGGACGACCGACGAGCGGCCATCTCTGGAAATCCGGTGCCACTTCATCCGAGCCGAATTAACGGATGTCCGGCGACTACCGAACGTCCGTACGCCCACGAGCCACCGGACGACTGTAACCCACCGGACGTCCGGTGCCTATCTGCGCACAGTTTCGGACCCGAGGCCCATGTACCCCTTCATTCGTCCCTATTCGCACTAAGACTATAAATAGACCTCCTCCTCCTCCTAGTTAGGGTTAGCAAAGTGATAGCTCATTTGTGAGATAGAGCCTTGCTCATCCATCCGGATCTACTACTCTGAGAGAGACCGTGCCTCTACGGAGAAGATCAACTTGGATTCAAGACCTCCTCACGGAGAAGAACCGGTTACCCTATGTATCGTCCCTTGTTGATCGTGGATCGTGTATCTCTTTGTCATAGAGGCGAAGGTGTCCCGATGTTTCGATGAGATGGTGGCTATCGTTTTCCGTGAGAGTCGACCTTGATGATCCGACTACGAACGTGCGAGACGTCGCACCTTAGCAATTCCTCAACCAACTTCAGAGGGTTATTGACGACGCCGGATCACGATCAACCTGACCACGAGGGCCTATTTCTAGCGAGCAAACGAAGAACAAGCAAGAAACTAATATTGCAATCTGGATATTGCGAATATAAGAGGAAAGCTTTATTAATGAAGGTGGGGTTCTGTGACGCCTTGGTTTGGTCGTTGAACACAAACAAAGTATGTGAATTTGCGGCTATGGCGAACTTTTAATCTAAACAAAACCCAAAGTCTAAACTACACCTAATGGTTGTATATATGGAGGAAGAGGGAGGAATTTCGTGGCCCTTGGGGAAGGGGTCCGAAACCAACCCTATCTCTTGTTTCCCCACACATACGGACTCTAAAAACAGCCTATACTGTAGTATTTCGAAATTACATGGGCCTGGCCCAAGAATATGGCGACGCAGCACCTATAATAGCCTCTGGACGAAATTCAGGAAGTGGCATCTTGTATATTTCGTCCAAGCCTTCATACAGTCATTCTGGTGGCTTCAAAGTCCTGAAATCATCACTTGAAACTCCAGTCTTGTTTCCCTTGCGCATGCCATCATCTTCATGGTTGATCTTGCTCAATTGATCATCCCTCTTGTCCATGTTAGGCCCTTCATTTGTAAGCAAAAGAAACGTATCCAATTTAGGCAACGTCATATTCTCATGAACATTAGAATCATTACCAAGAAACAAAAATCCCTGGTAATTCAGTTGGCGTGAGCGAGCTCTAGTAATTGGTCCAGTATGTATAGCAGCAGGGGCTGTGGGTGTACCAATGGTATTGATCTCCTCGTCACTTTGTGTTCCAATGATCTAGCATATGTGTGACCGAATTTTGTTGGTTGAGTGATTTCTCTCGCGTTTTCCCTCATGTTCCCCTCGTGTTCTTCGTAGGATCCCCTCCATTTCGTGAAAGATCGGGTCCCTAGGGTTCTACCCTACATCGCCATGTAAAGCATCAAGTCTAGGGTTCCGATGCAACGAACAGCCTCCTCCTTGTGTCGTGACTGAACCTGTAGTCTTTCTAGTTTGTAATGGAACGATGGTGCATTGTTCTATATGTTATTTTCCATATATCAGTGCGTAGGTGAGCTAATGGAAGAGTGGTAGAGGGTGGCAGAGTATACTTCAATCATAAAATCATCCGGAACTCAATTTTACAAGCCGGATCTTGCCTCCGAAATGTTGTCGAAGCCAGAGAGTGGGCTACGGGCGCATACAACTTTTGGTTGTGATTGTTTTGGCGGGTCATGGAGCTCCAATGGAGTTTTTCTGGCAAAATTGGTGCCGTTTTATGGATACAACATCGCGGGAAAGACCGTGAGTTCTACTTTCAAGGTAAGTTGATCAGACCGACGAGCCATCTTGCACCATTCAGAATGACCTATAATTTTTTGAGTGCATAAATGGAGTGAGGCTGAAATGTTATGTACTTTATGATCCAAGAATAATGCATCCACTGGTGAAAACATGAGGGTGGTAGCGGGATGGGTGATAGACCAGGTAAAGCATCAATTCTTGGGTTTCTATGCAACGAAGAGCCTCCTCCTTGTGTCGTGACTGAACATGTAGTCTTTCTAGTTTGTAATGGAAGGATGGTGCATTGTTCTGTATGTTATTGTCCATATATTAGTCCGTAGGTGAGCTCACAGAAGGGTGGTAGAGGGTGGCAGAGTATACTTCAAGCATAAAATTGTCCAGAACTGAATTTTACAAGGCGGATCTTGCCTTCGAACAGATGTCGAAGCCCGTGAGTGGGTTACAGGCGCATACAACTTTTGGTTGTGATTGTTTTGGTGGGTCATGGAGCTCCAATGGTGTTTTTGTGGCAAAATTGTTGCCGTTTTATGGATACAACATTGCCGGACAGACCGTGAATACAACTTTCAAAGGTAAGTTGATTGCACCGACAAGCCATCTTGCACCATTCGGAATGACCTATAATTTTTTGAGTGCATAAATGGAGTGAGGATGAACTGTTATGTACTTTATGATCCAAGAATAATGCATCCGCTAGTGAAAACGTGGGGGTGGTAGTGGGATGGGTGATAGACCATGTAAAGAATCAATTCTTGGGGTCCGATGCAACGAAGAGCCTCCTCCTTGTGTCGTGACTGAACCTGTAGTCTTTATAGTTTGTAATGGAAGGTTGGTGCATTGTTCTATATGTTATTGTCCATATATTAGTCCGTAGGTGAGCTCACAGAAGGGTGGTAGAGGGTGGCAGAGTATACTTCAAGCATAAAATTGTCCAGAACTGAATTTTACAAGGCGGATCTTGCCTTCGAACAGATGTCGAAGCCCGTGAGTGGGTTACGGACACATACAACTTTTGGTTGTGATTGTTTTGGTGGGTCATGGAGCTCCAATGGAGTTTTTGTGGCAAAATTGTTGTCGTTTTATGGATACAACATCGCCGGACAAACCGTGAATACAATTTTCAAGTTAAGTTGTTCGCACCGACAAGCCATCTTGCACCATTCGGAATGACCTTGATACGGGGCTAAGCCGGTATAGGCCGATCTTTCACGATTGGAGTGGATTCCCTCGAAGAACACGATGAACATGGGGAAGAACGGAGAGAAATCACAAGGGGAATCACTCAAGAACAAGTCCAATCACACATCCACTAGACAATCAAACACACAAAATCCACAAGGTACATGAACAACAAAGGGAAAGATACAAGGTAGATGATGTGGAGCATCCGACGATCATCCCCATGTACACTCGCGCCTACGCCATTGGACCTAAGGTGAATTCGCTCCTTTCCGAATCTTCCCTTTCCGCATGTAAGACATGGATGCTGCTTCAAGTGTGGACCTTGTGCATACTCAGGTACACCCGAGGAGACCATGGAGAGCCCAAGGACCAAGGCCAAGTGTGCGCGGGAGCGAAGGAAGGAGCAGGAAGAAGAGCCAACTGCTACAGGCCCCGGACATCCGGCCCCAGCCCGAACTTCCGGCCCCCGCCCGGAAATCCGGCGCCCATCACAGAACGTCCCGAAGCTGAACCTCGTCAGCCCGGACATCGGGCCAAAGGCCCGGATATCCGGCTCTTCTCGAACCGCCGGACATCCGGCCCCCCAGCCCGGACATCCGTGCCCCGCCTATCCAGAGAGCTCCGAGACCGGCCACGCCAGCCCAGACATCCGGCCTCCCTACCCGGGCATCCGGCCCGTCGCGAAGCCCCGGACTTCCGGCCCGTCGCCCGGACATCCGGCGCCTGTCTGCGCACAGTGAACGGGCCAAGGGCCCATGTATCCCCCCTCTCACTTACCCCTTCGTGGGCTAACACTATATATAGACCCCCACTTCCTCCTAGTTAGGGTTAGCAATTTTTTAGCTCATATGTGAGATAGAGCATTGCTCATCCATTATGGATCTACTCCACGAGAGAGACCGCGGCCCCTCTACGGAGAAGATCACCTTGGATTCAAGACCCCCTCTTGGGTGGCCCCCATCAAGACCTCCTCATGGAGAAGAACCGGTTACCTTTGTATCGTCCTTTGTTGGACTTGGATCTTGTATCTTACCTTTGTGTTCATCGATCTAGCGCATGTGTGATCTATTCTTGTTGGTTGAGTGATTACTCTCGTGTTCCCCTCGTGTTTCCCTCGTGTTTCCCCTCGTGTTCATCGCGTTCTTCATAGGGATCCGCTCCTTTCGTGAAAGATCGGCCATCTAGGGTTCCATCCTACATCATCTTGGATCAGAGCTTAGGTTTATCACGAATTTGGAGCCTCCCTGTTGTGTTTTCTAGCATAGTTTTGTTGATTTTGTCCCAAATTCGAAAATCCCCACCAAAAAATAGCCCCCAATTTTTTTTGTGATTTGTTTGTTTGATGATGTTTTGTTGATTTTGATCCATGGATTTGCTTGGTTTCGAGTGGATCTAGCATTTCCCCAAGTTTCCCCACTTTCCATCCACGAAATCTCCGCAATTTTGCCCCCGAAATCATCAATTTCCGCCCCCAAAATCGAGTTCCTCGAGTTCATCTTCGGATCTGGAGCCCGGACATCCGGCCCGTAGCCCCGGACATCTGGCCCGTGGCCCAGACATCCGGCTCCTGGAGCGCAATTTCGCGCGCGGTTCTGGACATCAGGTCCCGGAAATCCGGCCAAACCCCCGGATGTCCGGCCCCTGTCATTTCAGCTTTTCCTGTTTCACCGTTTTGACCATAACTTTCACATCCGGAGTCCGATTTTCGCGTTCTTTAGCTCGTTAAGTAGCTATTGACATCCTCTATCCATCTAGATAGGTTAGATAACCATTTGACTCCATAAATATTTTGGAACTTTGGCATCTTCGCCTAGGGCTTCCACCATAACTTCCGCAAAACCACCATAGCCTTCCGCAACCTAACCCAATTTGTTCCCCATAGCATTAGTGGTTGCTTGAGTTGCGATTCGAGTCTCCTAAGGTGTTTAGGCTACTTAGGGACGATTGCTTCTTCATCAACCAGCACCATAACTTCCGCATAGGCTTGACCACCATACACTTCCGCCAACCCATATAACCCAATTTTGTTTGTGTTGTGAGTTGTGTCTCCTAAGGTGTTTTGGCTACTTAGGGACGTGCTTCCAACTCCGACACCGTGTATAATCCACCACCTTACCCTCCACTTCCACATTGCATCTCAAAACCCATTGTTGCATTTTCACAATCCCTTTGAGTTTCCGCAAAACTACCACCGCATTCCCGCTACCACCATTGGACATTTGCCTTTGAGATTTTGAGTTCGTGGTTTTTCCTTTTCCTAAGGTGTTTCGGCTACTTAGGGACGAGTCTCCATCATCTTGGTATCTCCATCAAGAACACCGCCACTCATCATCTCCTTAGACGGTAACCTCCATATCATCTTGGTATCGTGGTATCCCTCCTTTGTATATTCCCTTGCAATTGCATTGTTAACCCCTAGCCTATTTTGCGTCACTTGCCTATCGAGACTAGCCATTTGAGTATTGCCGGCAACGTTACTTGTGCACATTAGTGATCTACACCATCCATTGCATACATACCATATCATATTGGTATCATATCATCCCTTGTGTCACAAGATTGTTCCCGCATATACACAATTGCTATCTTGGTTTGTGCATTGTGCAAAAGTGGCCATACATATAAAAAAGAGAATAAAGCTTTTAAGCAAAGAAAAAGAGTGAACAAAGATCTTGTAAGCAAGTGCCATAGCATCATACCACATTGCATATAAGATTGTCATATCCGATCATCTTGGATCAAACACCGGGAACCATACATATATAGCATACTTGGGATAGAAAGTTTATCCATTTTGCATATCATCGGTTGTGCACAAGTGTCGTATCCGCCTATTGAGCAATCGTGCTAGCATCTCTCTTGAGTTGTGCAACACGAGCGTTTTCCGTGGATTCCACATTTGGTGCCCATTCCTTGGTTGCACGACCCCATTTATTTATCCGTGTGTGTGTGTTTCCGTGTGCCATTCATTGCTATTGGTCTACTTGTTTCACTTGCGAATTTGTGAATCTTTTTCAACATTATTGACTCTTGCTAACATTTTGCATCAAATTTTTTGTGCCACTGTCCTCACCGAGCTCCACCATAAGCCTTATTTGTGTAGGTGTGAGAAACAGACAAGAATTGGTACCAATTGTGCTATTTCCTTGTTACACATTGAGTGATCGTTGATCCATCTTCAACATCGGTCAAGGTGCATTTGGTATAGTTCTTCTCTTTCTCCCACTCATATTTGCTCGAGTCTTGTGATGGATAGGCAAGGCATTTCATCTCCGGTCTTCGACAACAATGACGGCGCGAGCAACTACATCACCAAAATGTCCATCTTCGATCTACAACGACAATTGCAAGGCGCACAATCTACCTTGCGAGAGCGCCTCGACAACCTTGCCATCGACATACGACACTCCGAAGCAAGGAAAAGGGACTACATCGACACCAAGTTGGGTGAGGTAAAGGTTCAACTACGCGACATGGTGGCCGACTAAAAGTCTTCTTCCCCTTCATCATCCTCAAGGCGGCGGCGAGCAAGTCGATCATCTTCGGAGCGGCCACGCGACGCAAGCGCAAGTCGTCCACCTCCACATATACATGGCGACCACCATCACATTCATGATCTACATCGTCGTGAAGGGCAAGTCACCTCCAAGCATCAAGTACGACAATGACACCATCAACATGAAGATGCTCCACAAGCGCAAATGCACAAGTCCCAACAAGCTCTACTTCACGCCAAGTCCAAGCTTCATGAGCAAAAGAAAAGACCGCGAGATGAGCACCACCAAAACGGAGCTACGGCTACTACCACCACCACTTCGGCATCTTCACCAAGTGCTATCAAGGCATCTTCGCCTTTGGACGTACGGCATCTTCGCCTACTTGCCATGAGTTCGCCTACATCAACATCTTCAACAACAAGGCGACCACCTACGATCGAGGGCGACACTTCCATCTTCGGAAGCCCCTCAAGGAAGATGGCCGAGCATGGGAAATTCCCTTCGGTCATGGAGACGAGCTACGAGGTGCCACATCATATGGGCCTTCGACAACAAGACGGCGGCAAGACGGTCGACCAAGGGCCATCCCCTGCGACTATGGCGACGAGCATGAACCTCTTCAACAACATCAAGACGGCGCCCATATTGGACTCATACTCTGAGTCAAGCTACGAGACCACACATGAGACCTTATCTCTAGTCTTGGAGGAGAGTGATGATGTGCCATCTTCGGCCTTCATCCACGGCTACGATTGCGACATGATTGAGCATGGAGACATTTGCACCAACATCTCTCCGACACCCACATATGTGCCCCAATTCCCATGTGAGGAGAGCCACCCCACCATGAGTGATATGAGTGACTCCACCATACGTGATATTGAGAGCATTTCTTATGAGAGGATGAGTGTGACCACCACTAGCCCCACACATGAGAGCATGCCACACATCCTATGTGAGGTTGAGAGCCATTTGAGTGACTCCACCAACCATATGAGTGAGAGCATCCTTGAGGGAGTGAGTGAGCCACAACACTTAGTGAGTGAGGTAGTTGACACGGCACGTGAGGCCACTATGATTTCTAACAACTTAACCTCTACTCAGAGTGTGTTTTCTTTGGTGCTAGGTCTCCTACATCACGACATGCCTATCCTCGACGAGTCCATACCTCAATTGGAGATGACGATGGCCATTGTGGACGATGATGCACCCCCCACATGGTTCCATCAAGATGAAGATGACCACGCCTTGTTCTTCGACACCTCACCTACAACACATGAGCGATGCTCCAAAGGTAACATAGGTGATGGTGCTTCTCTTGTCCCACTAGTGGACTATCTCACCAATGATTGCTTGTCCTAACATAGGTGAATTCGCTCCTTTCCGAATCTTCCCTTTCCGCATGTAAGACATGGATGCTACTTCAAGCGCGGACCTTGTGCATACTCAGGTACACCCGAGGAGACCATGGAGAGCCCAAGGACCAAGGCCAAGTGTGCGCGGGAGCGAAGGAAGGAGCAGGAAGAAGAGCCAGCTGCTACAGGCCCCGGACATCCGGCCCTAGCCCGGACATCCAGCCCCCGCCCGGAAATCCGGCGCCCATCACAGAACGTCCCGAAGCTGAACCTCGTCAGCCCGGATATCCGGCCAAAGGCCTGGATATCCGGCTCTTCCTGAGCCGCCGGACATCCGGCCCCCCAGCCCAGACATCCGGGCCCCACCTATCCAGATAGCTCCGAGACTGGCCACGCCAGCTCGGACATCCGGACTCCCTGCCCAGACATGCGGCCCGTCGCGAAGCCCCGGACTTCCGGCCCGTCGCCCGGACATCCGGCGCCTGTCTGCGCACAGTGAACGGGCCAAGGGCCCATGTATCCCCCCTCTCACTTACCCCTTCGTGGGCTAACACTATATATAGACCCCCACCTCCTCCTAGTTAGGGTTAGCATTGGTTTAGCTCATATGTGAGATAGAGCATTGCTCATCCATTACGGATCTACTCCACGAGAGAGACCGCGGCCCCTCTACGGAGAAGATCACCTTGGATTCGAGACCCCTCTTGGGTGGCCCCCATCAAGACCTCCTCACGGAGAAGAACCGATTACCTTTGTATCGTCCTTTGTTAGACTTGGATCTTGTATCTTACCTTTGTGTTCATCGATCTAGCGCATGTGTGATCTATTCTTGTTGGTTGAGTGATTTCTCTCGTGTTCCCCTCGTGTTTCCCTCGTGTTTCCCCTCGTGTTCATCGCGTTCTTCGTAGGGATCCGCTCCTTTCGTGAAAGATCGGCCATCTAGGGTTCTACCCTACATCAGTAGAGTTCATCTCCGTGAGGAAGTCTTGAAGGGGGTCCGCCCGTGAGGGGGTCTTGATGATATATCCCGCAGGATCTTCTCCTAGATGGAGGTCTTGGCCTCCAAAGGAGTAGTAGTCTCTCTCTCAAGAGTAGAGGAAGGTAGGAGCAAAGCTCACACACAAATGAGCTATCACTTTGCTAACCCTAGAAAGGACGTGGAGGAGGTCTATTTATAGCCCAAGGGGCGAAGGGGTAAGTGAGTGGGCGAATGGGTACACGGGCCTTAGCCCAAGTCATGCACACAGGCAAGGCCGGATGATCTGGATGGGGTCCCGGATGATCCGGGCGTCGGGGGTCCGGATGATCCGGCTTCGGTGGAAGCCTTCGGGTGTCTTCGGCGCAGTTACCCGGATGATTCGGGAAGGGGTCCAGATGATCCGGGGAGGGGTCCGGATGATCCGGACGGCGGTTCGGATGTCCGGCCTGGCTCCAGGAGCCGCTCCATATTCTTCTTCTCCTTTCTTCCCTCTTCTCTTCCACGCTTCCCTCGCGGACGGTGTAGTCGTTCCTTGGCGCTTGCACTCCTCCTCGACATCCGTGAAGCTCCGACAATACCTATGCATGCACACGGGAGGAGTGTCATGTAGTATACCATCCTCGAGAGGGTCAAGTGAAGACGTGTAAAGGAGATGATTCACCTTTGTGTATGTGAAGTAGATGTTGCACGTGTCACTTTCCAAATGGACTCTTGACATGGTGATGTCCGTAGGATGCTCCGCATCATCCCCTCCCCCTTGGGAAAGATCCGACCACGGATCGAAAACCAAATCACCATGGGAAAGAGATGGCTTCGCCGTGTAGAAGTGGACGTTCACCAAGTACTTGTCATGAAGCTCGAAATGGGCACTCTCGAATGTCGCACCATCTAGTGATTCCTTCAAAAGGAGCAATGGCAACAAACACTTGGGAAAACAAATGTGGTTAGCGTTAGTGCAAAACCAAGCATTCTATAGGTGAGTCACCAAACAAGTGTCGTCATCATGCAAAGCATATGGTGTGACAAAGGATTGTGACATGGCATGTAAGCATATCAATCGAGCATAAGCAAAGATATCATGGGGACAAGCATGTAAATGTGAGGTAGTGATGCAAATATGTGTAACAAGAGAATAAGCATCTACCTCAAAGTCATAGCAAGCATGGGCAAATCGCTCAATGAAAGGTCTATGGTAGGCACAAGAATCATTCACAACACCAAATAAAATGAAGTGTCTAAACACATAGGTCAAGTGTAAGACAATCCACGCATAACGTGCGTAGGGTGTAGTGAATATACTGTGGCACTCAACACAATAGAAAGAGCAATTGTTCATCATGTGTGAGGCAATCACAACAAGCATGTAGCAATCAATGGGACATGGCATATGTGAAGTGGTGACATTGTTGTAACCAAACATATGATAGGAGCAAGTAATCCAAGAATTGGATGCAACACACAAGGCATATATATCATGATGCATGGAACGATGAAAATGACAAGTCGAAGCAAGATCTCTAACATGTGTGGAATCAAGTGGTCCAAGATGAACAATAAGTCTCATGGTGCAAGCAACACAAGTAGTATGATCAATAATATCCATGATCATGGCTTGGGGGTTCTGAAAAGAGAAGGATATCACCTTGAAAGCACGTCCTTGTGCGTCCTTCACAATGCCGAAACACAAGCAAAAGCGGTGTAGAAGCAAGTCGTGGTAGGATGTATGAGGCTCGCTCTCAAGAGCTCGAATGGTCAGCTCACGTGACGTGGAAGTCGACACAAAGTCCAAGTATCCTACACATGCACACAATAAAGCAAAGAATGTATGCGCATGGTAAATGATCGAGGCAAAGGTGTCCCGTCTTTCGATGAGATGGTGGCTATCGTTTTGGAGGAAGTCGACTTTGACGATCCGACTACGAACGTGCGAGGACGTCGCGCCTTAGCAATCGCTAAACCAAGTTCGAGAGGTTATTGACCACGCCGGAGCACGATCAACCTGACCACGAAGGTCAGTTTCCTGCAGGCAAACGAAGAACAAGCAAGAAACTAAGATTGCAATCTGGATATTGCGAATATAAGAGGAAAGCTTTATTGATCAAGGTGGGGTTCTGTGACGCCTTTGTCTGGTCGTAGAACACAAACGAAGTACGCAAATTTGCAGCTATGGCAAACTTTAATCTAAACAAAACCCAAAGTCTAAACGGTGCCCTAAGGGCTTTATATATGGAGGAAGAGGGGGGAATTTCGTGGCCCTTGGGGAAGGGGTCCGAAACCATCCCTAACTCTTGTTTCCCCACACATACAGACCCTAAAAACAGCCTATACTTATGTATTTCGAAATTACATGGGCCTGGCCCAATAATAAGGTGACACAACACCTAGAATAGCCTCTCGACGATATTTATGAAGTGGCATCTTGTATATTTCATCCAAGGCTTCATGCACTCATTATGGTGGCTTCAAAGTCCTGAAATCATCACTTGTAACTCCGTTCTTGTCCCCCTTGCGCATGCCATCAACTCCATGCTTGTTCCTGCAGGCAAACATTCCCCCCTCTTCCTCCATATATACAGCCCTTAGGGCACCATTTAGACTTTGGGTTTTGTTTAGATTAAAAGTTCGCCATAGCTGCAACTTCGCGTACTTCGTTTGTGTTCAACGACCAGACCAAGGCGTCACAGAACCCCACCTTCATTAATAAAGCCTTCCTCTTATATTCGCAATATCCAGATTGCAATCTTAGTTTCTTGCTTGTTCTTTGTTTGCTCGCAGGAAACATGCCCTCGTGGTCAGGTTGATCATGCTCCGGCATGGTCAATAACCCTCGGAAGTTGGTTTAGCGATTGCTAAGGCGCGACGTCTCGCACGTTCATAGTCGGATCGTCAAGGTCGACTCTCACAGAAAACGAAAGCCACCATCTCAATGAAACATCGGGACACCTTTGCCTCTATCATGTGAGAATGCTATGGGGGCAATCTCATGAGCAAGAGTAGAATCATTGTTGCACTCAATACATGGTAAATCGTCTAACATGAGAGTGGCAACACATGGAGATATATGACAAGATGCAATACCAATCATATGCAAAGCATGTAAATGGTTTTCATCAACCGCATGAAAGGAGCAAGTATGAATCATTGGTGATGCAACATAGGCAAGCATAGTAATCAAGTCATGCAAACTAGTGGAGCAAAGATGCAACACACTAGAAGAAATCATGGCAATCATGTCATGTGAGAAAATAATAGGCATAGGAAATGCACATGACATATCGCAAGCACGAACACAAAGCAAGATCATAGTAGCATCATATGAATGGGTCACAAATGGAACATGGCAATAACAAGCAATATCTCCACCAAGCTTGCAAATACACATACAAGTACTAGAATCAATCATCATGTGTAATGCAAAGCATGGGTCACAAATGCATGTCAAAGGCATAGAACTGAGCATATCATGCAAAGTGAACATGGCAAGATGGGCATATAATATGTAATGGACAACTACCCATAGCCAAGTGAGGGCCATGTAGAAGAAATGCGCGAAGTCTTTGCGCGAAGAGAGCGGTGGGGAAGATAATCCTTGGGATTCCAAATCATCGTTGCTATCTAGAGCTCGTTTTGTCAACTCATGGGATTGTGAGGTTGACAAGTAAACATGGGTACCTACACAACAAATACACAAGCGAAAGAAATTGTGTGTGTGGTAAATGTACACATCATCCATGATGATGTGTATGTGCACGTGATGTAGGGTAGAACCCTAGTGGCCCGATCTTTCACGATTGGAACGGATCCCACGAAGAACACGAGGAGGAATCACGAGGGGAAACACGAGAGAATCACTCGAACCAACAAGAACAATCACACATGTGCTAGATCCTCGAAACACAAAGAGATACACGATCCACAATCAACAAGGGACGATACATAGGGTAACCGGTTCTTCTCCGTGAGGAGGTCTTGATGGGGGTCTTCTCCATGAGGAGGTCTTGAATCCAACGTGGATCTTCTCCGTAGAGGGGCCGCGGTCTCTCTCGTGGAGTAGATCCGTATGGATGAGCAAGGCTCTATCTCTAATATGAGCTAAACCTATGCTAACCCTCAAATGGAGGAGGGGGAGGAGTATATATAGTCTAAGCCAAGAAGGGGTAAGTGAGGGGAGAAGGGTTACACGGGCCTCGGCCCAAGTCACGTGCGCAGGCATGGTCCGGATGATCCGGATGGTGGCCCGGATGATCGAGGCGTCGGGGGTCCGGATGATCTGGGTGGCCGTCCGGATGATCCGGCTTCGTCGAGCAGGCTTCGGGTGTCTTCGGGCATGTTAGCCGGATCGTCCGGCTGGGGGTCCGGATGATCCGGGCAAGTCCTGTCTTGTCCATTCTTCTTCTTCCTTCTCCTCTTCCATGCTTGGCCTTGGTCCTTTGATTCTCCATGGTCATCTCGGATGTACCTGGGTATATGCAAGGTCCATGCATGAGGTAGTAGCCATGTCTCATATGTGGAAGGTGACGGTTCAAAGAGGAGTGAGTTCAACTTGTGTCCAATGGCGTATGGTCGAGGTCTCATCATATGTCCTCTTGGGGCTTGGGGAGTAGTCGAAGTGTACATGGGGATGATCGTAGGATGCACCGCATTATTCCCCCCCCCCTGGGAAAGATCGGACCTCGGATCGTGATCCTCATCACCATCGAAACGGTTCTTGTGGACGTGATAGAGGCAAAGGTGTCCCGTCTTTCGATGAGATTGTGGCTACCGTTTTGGAGGAATTCGACTTTGACGATCCGACTACGAACGTGCGAGGACGTCGCGCCTTAGCAATCGCTAAACCAACTCCCCGAGAGGTTATTGACCACGCCGGAACACGATCAACCTGACCACGAAGGTCTGTTTCCTGCAGGCAAACGAAGAACAAGCAAGAAACTACGATTGCAATCTGGATATTGCGAATATAAGAGGAAAGCTTTATTGATCAAGGTGGGGTTCTGTGAGGCCTTTGTCTGGTCGTTGAGCACAAACGAAGTACGCGAAGTTGCAGCTATGGCGAACTTTAATCTAAACAAAACCCAAAGTCTAAACGACGCCCTAAGGGCTGTATATATGGAGGAAGAGGGGGGAATATCGTGGCCCTTGGAGGAGGGGTCCGAAACCAACCCTAACTCTTGTTTCCCCACACATACGGACTCTAAAAACAGCCTATACTCATGTATTTCAAAAATACATAGGCCTAGCCCAATAATAAGGTGACGCAGCACCGAGAATAGCCTCTGGACGAAATTTATGAAATGGCATCTTGTATATTTCGTCCAAGGCTTTATGCACTCCTTATGGTGGCTTCAAAGTCCTGAAATCATCATTGTAACTCCGTTCTTGATCCCCTTGCGCATGCCATCATCTCCCTGCTTGGTCTTGCTCCAGTGTTCATCCCTCTTATCCATGCCAGGCCCTTCATTTGTAAGCAAAACAAATGTATCCAATTTAGGCAGCATCATATTCTCATGAACATTAGAATCATTACCAAGAAACAAAAGTACCTAGTAATTCAATTGGCGTGCGCGAGATCTAGTAATTGGACCAGTATGTATAGCAGCAGGGGTTGTGGGTGTGACAATGGTATTGATGTCCTCATCATCCTACCCTTCTTGAAATGAAGTCATCCTCGACGGAAACTCATCTTCCTCACCCAAATAAGGCTTCAAATATGCAATGTTAAAAGTGGGACTAACCCCAAAATCTACAGGCAGCTCAAGTTTATATGCATTATCATTTATTTTCTCTAACACCTTAAAAGGACAATCAGCACGTGGCATTAGCTTTGATTTGCGAAAATTAGGAAATCTATCATTACGCAAATGTAACCAAACAAGATCTCCAGGTGCAAACAACAACATGTTTTCTACCCTTATCTCCAACAAGTTTATATTTAGCATTCATACGCTCAATGTTTTCCTTAGTTAACTCATGCATTTTTAAAATCAATTCAGCACGTTCTTTAGCATCAAAATTAACCTTCTCCAAAGATGGAAGAGGCAACAAATCAATAGGTGCACGAGGTAGGAAACCATACACAATTTCAAAAGGGCACATCTTAGTAGTAGAATGCAATGAACGATTATAAGCAAATTTAATATGAGGCAAGCATTCTTCCCACATTTTCTTATTATTCTTCAAAACAGCCCTAAGCATAGTAGACAATGTTCTGTTGACTACTTCAGTTTGTCCATCAGTTTGGGGGTGACAAGTAGTACTAAAAGCAGTTTAGTCCGCAACTTAGCTTATAAACATCTCCAAAAGTGGCTAAGGAATTTAGTATCACGATCTGAAACAATAGTATTTGGCACACCATGCAAGCGAATAATTTCCCGAAAGAACAAATCAGCAACATTAACAGCATCATCGCTTTTATGACATGGTATAAAGTGTGCCATTTTCGAAAATCTATCCACGACAACAAATATGCTATCCCTCCCCTTCTTTGTTCGAGGTAAACATAAAACAAAGTCCATAGATATATCCTCCCAAGGAACACTAGGTACTGGCAAAGGCATATATAAACCATGAGGATTGAGACGTGACTTAGCATTTTGACATGTAGTGCAGCGAGCAACAAAACGCTCAACATCCCGTCTCATCTTTGGCCAAAAGAAATGTGTAGCAAGTATATCCTCCGTCTTCTTGACGCCAAAGTGCCCCATTAATCCTCCTCCATGCGCCTCATGCAACAACAAAAGATGAACGGAGCTAGCTGGAATGCATAGCTTGTTAGCACGAAACACAAATCCATCGTTAAGAACGAACTTGTTCCAAGTTCTCCCTTCCTTACAATTCTGCAATACATCTTTAAATTCAGCATCATGCACATATTGATCTTTGATGGTCTCTAAACCAAATATTTTAAAGTCAAGTTGTGAAAGCATAGTATAACAGCGAGACAATGCATCAGCAATAACATTTTCTTTACCCTTCTTGTGTTTAATGACATAAGGGAAAGTCTTAATGAATTCAACCCATTTAGCATGTCTACGGTTCAGTTTTGCTTGACTTTTAGTGTGTTTCAAAGATTCATGATCAGAATGTATAACAAATTCCTTGGGCCATAAATAATGTTGCCATGTTTCTAAGGTCCGAACAAGAGCATATAATTCTTTATCATAAGTAGAATAGTTCAGACTAGGCCCACTAAATTTTTCAGAAAAGTATGCAACAGGTTTGCCATCTTGTAATAACACACCTCCTAATCCAATTCCACTAGCATCACATTCAAGCTCAAAAGTCTTATTAAAATCAGGAAGTTGGAGTAAAGGAGCATGTGTCAACTTATCTTTCAATACTGTGAGGGCTTCTTCCTGTGCGGTACCCCAAACAAAGGGCACATTCTTCTTTGTAAGCTCGTTGAGAGGTGCAGCAATGGTGCTGAAATCTCTCATAAAATGCCTATAGAAACCGGCAAGGCCAAGGAAACTCCTCACTTGTGTGACCGTTTTGGGTTGCAGCCAACTCTCAATAGCTCCAATCTTGGCTTTATCAACTTCAATCCCCTATGGAGTAACAACATAGCCAAGAAAAGATACTCGGTCGGTGCAAAAGGTGCACTTCCCAAGGTTACCAAACAAACGTGCATCACGTAGAGCAATAAAAACAACACGTAAATGTTCCAAATGTTCCTCCAAAGATTTGCTATAAATCAATATGTCATCAAAGTAAACTACCACAAATCGTCCAATGAAACCACGTAAAACTTCGTTCATTAATCTCATGAAAGTACTAGGTGCATTAGTTAACCCAAAAGGCATGACTAACCACTCATATAATCCAAACTTAGTTTTAAATGTTGTTTTCCATTCATCTCCCAATTTCATACGAATTTGATGGTATCCACTATGCAAATCAACTTTGGAGAATATTGTCACCACTCAATTCATCAAGCATATCATCTAGCCTAGGAATAGGATGACGATAACAAATAGTAATATTATTAATGCCTCTACAATCAACGCACATACGCGACGTACCATCCTTTTTCGGCACTAAAATGATAGGAACAACACAAGGACTAAGGGATTCGCGTATATAACCTTTGTCAAGCAGCTCTTGTACTTGACGCATAATCTCCTTCGTCTCCTCTGGATTGGTACGGTATGGTGCATGGTTGGGTAATGATGCACCGGGAATTAAGTCAATTTGGAGCTCAATCCCTCGAATAGGTGGTAATCCCGGTGGCACATCTTGTGGAAAGACGTCAGCGAACTCCTGCAAAATGTTAGTGACAGCAGGAGGCAAAGAGGAAGGCACGTCCTCGAATGAAAATAATGCCTCTTTGCATACAAAAGCATAGCAAACAGATTTCCTAAAATCTAGATCATCAATATCAGATTTGGTGGCAAGTAAACATGCACTTTTCAATTTAATTTCAGGAGCAACACTAGATGGTTTATTATTAGGCTTCATTTGTTGCTCAAATTCTTTTGCCACAATCTGATTTTCACTCATTTTTTGCTCCTGTTTTGCTTTATTAGCTCTATTAATATCATCTTTCAAAATGGAATAAGGAGTCATAGGAAGCAAAGTAATATGTTTGTCCTTATGAACAAGAGTATACCGATTGTTTCTACCATGGTGTACAGAATTTTTATCAAATTGCCATGGTCTACCAAGTAATAAGGAACATGCTTGCATAGGTACCACATCACAATCAACATAATCAGCATATGTAGAGATACTAAAATGCAAACGAACAGTACGTGTTACCTTAACCTTGCCGTTGTTGTTGAACCATTGGATGTAGTAAGGATGTGGATGTGGTCTTGTGGTGAGAGATAGCTTCTCCACCATCTCCATGCTAGCCAAGTTGGTGCAACTCCATCTATGATGACGCGAACAGAACGTTCCTTCACAACTCCCTTTGTATGGAACAAATTATGCCCCTGATTTTGCTCAGCTTGTGTAACCCGCAGACTCAAAACACGTTGAGCAACTAAACATTCATACCTGTCAGCATCTTCAGCAGCCATGTATTGCGTCTCATGATCAGAATCATCTCCACCGTGTTCTTCATGTGTAATAAGAGCCAAAGTCTCCTCATCATAGTCACTGGCGGACTCATACCCACCATCCTCAGTAGCAATCATCACACGCTGAGATTTGCATTCTCTCGCAAAATGTCCTCTTCCCTTACAACGACGACAAATAATATCACTTGTGTGCCCTATTGATTCCATGGAAGAAGAAGAGCTCTCCGCAGCCCCGGCAGGTGTGCTCTTGGCAGATAGTGGTGGTTGTGCCTGCTTTCTTGTATCACGGCTGGAGGTGGCACCTGATGGAGGTGCTGGTGCAGTGGAAGTAGAAGATGCACGCGGTGTCCATGATGAAGGTCGACCTGCAGAAAAGTTTGTTCGCGCCAATGCTTGTCGATCCGGCACTTCACGTTCAGCTTTACAAGCAAGATGGAATAAACGAGTGATATTAGTATACTCCTTATACTCTAGAATGGTCTGAATCTCTCTATTTAATCCACCCATAAAACGCGCAAGCATAGCTTCATTCTCCTCAACAATACCACATCTAATCATGCCAGTTTGTAATTCCTGATAATATTCTTCTATGGAATTTTTTCCTTGTCTTAAACGCTGCAATTTTTTAATTAATTCACATTGATAATATGGTGGAACCCAACGAGTACGCATAGCAGTTTTCAAAGCAGCCCAAGTAGCTGGAATAGGATATAATCTACAATGTTCAGACCACCAAACACATGCAAAGCTAGTGAAAGCACAAACAGCAGCAGGAACACGTCCCTCCTCAGAATATTGAAAACATGTAAATCGTTGTTCAGTTTCTAACTCCCAAGTAAGATATATATCAGGAACATATCTACCCTCAAATTGTGGAATATTCAATTTCAGTTTAGGAAGATGGTCATGATCTCGTACCTGAGGGAGAGCCCTACCATTGTGATTATTTGCATCTGGACGACCTGGTGGTTGTGGTGCTGGTGGTTGCACGTAGTTCTGATTTTGATCAACCTCATCCTCGTAATCTCCTGCATAGTCATCCTCCGCATCAGCAGCAGGAGCCACATAAGTATCAACAGCAGCACCAACAGTTTGGCCAGGCTGAAGAAGGACATGGCTCGCTCGGCGGAGGGCTGTTTCGCGACGTGGAGGTATTTGTTGTTGTTGTTGCTGCTGCTGTTGTTGTTGTTGTTGCAGAGGTGCGGCAGGTGCAGCCGGTGGTGGAAGACGCGCAAGCAGTTCATTAAATCTGTTATCGAGCTTTGTTTCGAACGTCTTCTCAAGGCCAGTGATCTTCTCCATGGCCTCTTCAAAAAAATTCCGCACATCTTGCACCTATTCAGTCATCATTTGCTGAAACTTATCATGAAGCTCCTTGTTCGTTAAGTTCTTCCAGTCAATCTCGTCGGCTTGTGATCCTGGCATGGGTAGCAGCAATAGAAACACACAAGAATAGGATCCTACACACTACTAACAGGTGGTGGTGGTGGTGGGTGTCACAAATTCGTCAAGCAAATCTTAAATTCTTACCCGTTCTTACCCAGCAGCAGGCGGTGATCGGCAACCGATGTAGTCAAAACTCTCAAAGCTTGGATAGAGCAATTACCAGGGAGAGTCAAACGCACGACGTAGATGTATGTGGAGCTGGGAAGGCTTATAATATGGTAGCAAAAAGGGTCAGCAATAATCAATTCAGAGATGCAAAGTTGAATAAACGCTCAACGACGGTACTGTGCTGGTACTAGGATAGACCGTGCTAGAGACGCGAGCCTAGAACACTAACAAAATCACGGCGCTGCACGTAAATAAGGGGCGAGCACGCTCTAATTTTTTTCCTTTTTTTCACTTTTTTCCCTCTTTTTTTTGCTCCGCAACAATTTTTTTCGAAAAAGTCTACAAATGGTCTAAAAACTGCCTAGCCAGAATTTTCCAGTCTTAGTTTTTTTTAGTTTGGAACTATTTTTCTTCTGCGGGTAGCACATAAATTGGGGAGTCCGACTTGGTCATGACTCGAAGTATCGCGTGATCTGGAACTCGAAAACAAAGCAACAAATATTGGACTCGGACTAGGACTGGTGGCGGAGATGAATCTGGTGGAACTCGGACTGGTGGCGGAGATGAATCTGGTGGAACTCGGACTGGTGGCGGAGATGAATCTGGTGGAACTCGGACTGGTGGCGGAGATGAATCTGGTAGAACTCGGACTGGTGGCGGAGATGAATCTGGTGGAGCTCGGACTGGTGGCGGAGATGAATCTGGTGGAACTCGGACTGGTGGCGGAGATGAATCTGGTGGAACTCGGACTGGTGGCAGATATAGGTTGCAGGTGTACTCGAATTGGCATGATGGCGGCGGATATGTGGTGGCGTATATGGACTCGGACTGGTGGTGAATATGTGGTGGTGGTATATGGCACCGACGATGAAGTTGGTCTGGTGGTGGTATATGGTAGCAGCGATGATGATGATGCGGTGGTGATATATGGCAGCGGCGACGTGACAACCTGTGAACAGAACTCGAAACTCTAAAGGACTAGACGCTAAGACCAGCAACTTGACATGACGATGCAACCGCAAATTCAACAAAGCAAATACAGAAAATATTATGCAAAGGCTCAGATTGGTTCGGATAGGATGAACTAACCCTAATTTTTTTGGCTTTTTTCGTGGACTATAGGTATGAAGAACAGACTCGATATAAACTACGAAAAACTATAAAATCTCATCGAGCAACCTGGAAATCTGATACCACTTGATAGAGGCAAAGGTGTGCCGTCTTTCGATGAGATTGTGGCTATTGTTTTGGAGGAAGACGACTTTGACGATCCGACTACGAACGTGCGAGGACGTCGCGCCTTAGCAATCGCTAAACCAACACCGAGAGGTTATTGACCACACAGGAGCACGATCAACCTGACCACGAAGGTCTGTTTCCTGCAGGCAAGCGAAGAACAAGCAAGAAACTAAGATTGCAATCTGGATATTGCGAATATAAGAGGAAAGCTTTATTGATCAAGGTGGGGTTCTGTGACGCCTTTGTCTGGTCGTTGAACACAAACGAAGTACGCGAAGTTGCAGCTATGGCGAACTTTAATCTAAACAAAACCCAAAGTCTAAACGACGCCCTAAGGGCTGTATATATGGAGGAAGAGGGGGGAATTTCGTGGCCCTTGGAGGAGGGGTCCGAAACCAACCCTAGCTCTTGTTTCCCCACACATATGGATTCTAAAAATAGCCTATACTAAGTATTTCGAAAATAAATGGGCCTGGCCCAATAATAAGGTGACGCAGCACCTAGAATAGCCTCTGGACGAAAGTTATGAAGTAGCATCTTGTATATTTCGTCCAAGGCTTCATGCACTCCTTATGGTGGCTTGAAAGTCCTGAAATCATCACTTGTAACTCCGTTCTTGATCCCCTTGTGCATGCCATCATCTCCCTGCTTGGTCTTGCTCCAGTGTTCATCCCTCTTATCCATGTCAGGCCCTTCATTTGTAAGCAAAACAAATGTATCCAATTTAGGCAGCATCATATTCTCATGAACATTAGAATCATTACCAAGAAACGAAGTACCTGGTAATTCAATTGGCGTGCGCGAGCTCTAGTAATTGGCCCAGTATGTATAGCAGCAGGGGCTGTGGGTGTAACAATGGTATTGATATCCTCATCATCCTCCCCTTCTTGAAATGAAGTCGTCCTCGACGGAAGCTCATCTTCCTCACCCAAATAAGGCTTCAAATCTGCAATGTTAAAAGTGGAACTAACCCCAAAATCTGCAGGCAGCTCAAGTTTATATGCATTATCATTTATTTTCTCTAACACCTTAAAAGGACCATCATCACGTGGCATTAGCTTTGATTTGCGCAAATTAGGAAATCTATCCTTACGCAAATGTAACCAAACAAGATCTCCAGGTGCAAACACAACATGTTTTCTACCCTTATCTCTAGCAAGTTTATATTTAGCATTCATACGCTCAATGTTTTCCTTAGTTAACTCATGCATTTTTAAACTCAATTCAGCACGTTCTTTAGCATCAAAATTAACCTTCTCCGAAGATGGAAGAGGCAACAAATCAATAGGTGCACGAGGTAGGAAACCATACACAATTTCAAAAGGGCACATCTTAGTAGTAGAATGCAATGAACGATTATAAGAAAATTCAATATGAGGCAAGCATTCTTCCCACATTTTCTTATTATTCTTCAAAAGAGCCCTAAGCATAGTAGACAATGTTCTATTGACTACTTCAGTTTATCCATCAGTTTGGGGGTGACAAGTAGTACTAAAAAGCAGTTTAGTCCCCAACTTAGCCCATAAACATCTCCAAAAGTGGCTAAGGAATTTAGTATCACGATCTGAAACAATAGTATTTGGCACACCATGCAAGCGAATAATTTCCCGAAAGAACAAATCAGCAACATTAACAGCATCATCGCTTTTATGACATGGTATAAAGTGTGCCATTTTCGAAAATCTATCCATGACAACAAATATGCTATCCCTCCCCTTCTTTGTTCGAGGTAAACCTAAAATAGAGTCCATAGATATATCCTCCCAAGGAACACTAGGTACAGGCAAAGGCATATATAAACCATGAGGATTGAGACGTGACTTAGCTTTTTGACATTTAGTGCATCGAGCAACAAAACGCTCAACATCCCGTCTCATCTTTGGCCAAAAGAAATGTGTAGCAAGTATATCCTCCGTCTTCTTGACGCCAAAGTGCCCCATTAATCCTCCTCCATGCGCCTCCTGCAACAACAAAAGACGAACGGAGCTAGCTGGAATGAATAGCTTGTTAGCACGAAACACAAATCCATCGTTAAGAACGAACTTGTACCAAGTTCTCCCTTCCTTACAATTCTGCAATACATCTTTAAATTCAGCATCATGCACATATTGATCTTTGATGGTCTCTAAACCAAATATTTTAAAGTCAAGTTGTGAAAGCATAGTATAACGACGAGACAATGCATCAGCAATAACATTTTCTTTACCCTTCTTGTGTTTAATGACATAAGGGAAAGTCTCAATGAATTCAACCCATTTAGCATGTCTACGGTTCAGTTTTGCTTGACTTTTAATGTGTTTCAAAGATTCATGATCAGAATGTATAACAAATTCCTTGGGCCATAAATAATGTTGCCATGTTTCTAAGGTCCGAACAAGAGCATATAATTCTTTATCATAAGTAGAATAGTTCAGACTAGGCCCACTCAATTTTTCAGAAAAGTATGCAACAGGTTTGCCATCTTGTAATAACACACCTCCTAATCCAATTCCACTAGCATCACATTCAAGCTCAAAAGTCTTATTAAAATCAGGAAGTTGGAGTAAAGGAGCATGTGTCAACTTATCTTTCAATACCGTGAAGGCTTCTTCCTGTGCGGTACCCCAAACAAAAGGCACATCCTTCTTTGTAAGCTCGTTGAGAGGTGCAGCAATGGTGCTGAAATCTCTCACAAAACGCCTATAGAAACCGGTGAGGCAAGGAAACTCCTCACTTGTGTGACCGTTTTGGGTTGCGGCCAACTCTCAATAGCTTCAATCTTGGCTTTATCAACTTCAATCCCCTGTGGAGTAACAGCATAGCCAAGAAAAGGTACTTGGTCGGTGCAAAAGGTGCACTTCCCAAGGTTACCAAACAAACGTGCATCACGTAGAGCAATAAAAATAGCACGTAAATGTTCCAAATGTTCCTCCAAAGATTTGCTATAAATCAATATGTCATCAAAGTAAACTACCACAAATCGTCCAATGAAACCACGTAAAACTTCGTTCATTAATCTCATGAAAGTACTAGGTGCATTAGTTAACCCAAAAGGCATGACTAACCACTCATATAATCCAAACTTAGTTTTAAATGTTGTTTTCCATTCATCTCCCAATTTCATACGAATTTGATGGTATCCACTACGCAAATCAACTTTGGAGAATATTGTAGAGCCACTCAATTCATCAAGCATATCATCTAGCCTAGGAATAGGATGACGATAACGAATAGTAATATTATTAATGCCTCTACAATCAACGCACATACGTGACGTACCATCCTTTTTCGGCACTAAAATGACAGGAACATCACAAGGTGTCACAGCCCTAGAATTTGCTTGTCAGTAGTTGCATTAAGGCATTCATGTCATCATGTTTAAATTACTCAGAAAGTTGAAATGGGGATGACAAACCCTAGCACCAAAAATTAAACCAAATAGGGTCAACCATAAGTCTTTTCAATAATGCCGGTATTTGTTCCCTCTCAGTAGACGACGTTTCGACGATGAGTTCGAGGACACCGATGAAGAACTATACTATCTTCAGAAGTGCAGGCAAGCAAACCCCCCTTGTTCATTCCGATACAATCCCACTCTCTCGCTCCTGCCCTCTTTTACTGCATTAGGACAACAATGTTGCAACTGTTACATGCTGCGGTAGCTGAACCCCTTTCCTTTGCATGACCTATCATTGCCACAGTAAATAGATGAAACGCACTAGCATGAGTAGGAGTTGTTTGAGCCCTGTTGTGCCTACTCATTCATGCTTGTTTGTCATGCCTGCTACTGCTTAGAGTTGAGTCAGGTCTGATTCATGGGGGATGAATTGGAATGGTGATGAACATGTCCTACTGTGTCTGAGCTAAGTGTGTGAACACGATTAGGTAAAGGTAGCGGTGAGAGGCCATGTAGGAGTACATGGTGGGTTGTCTAATTGAAGCCGTCCTCAGGAACTGAGTTCTGTGTTTGTGATCCATGAAACAGCTACTACCATGCATTGGGCCCTGAAATATGACCCCGCTCGACTTCTTAACCACCCTAGTCCTCTATCCAGGAGTTGCAAGTAGTTTCTGGTGTTTGTAGTATGCTGGAGGTTGTGCGCAGCGCTGACCCGAGGGGTGGGCTGTGATGCGGTAGGCACGTGGCCGGGTATGCCGGGCGCCCGTTTGGTGTCGCGGAACCCTGTACACATCGTTTGGGACCGTATGTGGAAACCTCGGCCGGACTCCCTACGGATGGAACCTGAATAGGCTATAAACCTGGACTAGAGACATGAGTGTTTACGTAGGTTGTGGTCTACACCCACGTCGGCTTTCGCTTGAAGTCTGCCGAGCACATGTCGTGTGCAGACGCTAAGTGGTGGAAACATGTGTGAAGAAGTACACCCTGCAGGGTTATAAATGATCTATTCGAATAGTCGTGTCCACGGTAAAGGACTTCTGGGTTGCCTATAACAGTTCATAGACAAGTGAAAGTGGATACTCTAAAATGCGCAAGATAAGTGTGAGTGCTATGGATGGCGTTCTCGTAGGGAGACGGGAGCGGATCCATAGTGGTGTATTGATATGGTGAATATGTGGACTCGTGTGCGCCAGCCCAAAAGAGTTACTTGCAGTCGTAGTATAGGATAGCCGCTGAGTCAAAGCTGGCTTGCTGCAGTTAAAATCCACCACACCCTTTGTTGATACCGATGCATATGTAGATAGTCCTAATGTAAGTCTTGCTGGGTACATTTGTACTCACGTTTGCTTAACTTTTGTTTTTGCAGAGAGACTTCAATCTCGCTAGTAGTTCTGTGTGGACTTCGACGTTTAGCTTGATACCTCAGCTACGATCTTGTGCCCTCGGCAGGATCTGGTAGATAGTCAGGCTTCTCGGCCTTTTTCATTTGTAGATGTCTGTACTCAGACATGTTAAGCTTCCGCGTGTGCTTTGACTTGTATGCTCTGAATGTTGGGTCATGAGACTCATGTTTGTAATATCTCGCTCCTCGGAGCCTATTGAACAAATACTTTGAGTCGTAGAGTCATGTTGTGATGCCATGTTGTATTTACACATATCGAGCATATTGTGTGTATGATTGAAATGCTTGGTATGTGTGGGATCCGACAACCTAGTTGTCTATCCTTGGTAGCCTCTCTTATGGGGAAATGTAGTCTGGTGCTTCCACTGAGCCATGGTAGTCCGCTACATCCCGGTTTACCGGAGTCCTGTTAGCCTAGTTGCTACTGCTCCGGAACACTTAGACAGGCCGGCATGTGTCCTTCTTCGATCCTGTGTCTGTCCCTTCGGGGAAATGTCACGCGGTGTCTTTCGGAGTCCTGTTAGCCTGCTACAACCCGGAATCCCGAAGTCCTGCTAGCCAGTTGCTACAACCCGAACTCACTCGCTGATGACCGACACATTCATTGCTGGGTCATGTATGCATGTCCCTGTAAGTTAGTGCCACTTTGGGTTCACGACTAGTCATGTCGGCCCGGGTTCTTTGTCATATGGATGCTAGCGACACTATCATATACGTGAGCCAAAAGGCGCAAACGGTCCCGGGCTAGGTAAGGTGGCACCCGTGGGAATACCGTGCTTGAGGCCGCAAAGCGATACGATGTGTTACATGCTAGATCGATGTGGCTTAGGATCGGGGTCCTGACAGCTTTGGTATCAGAGCCTGACTGCCTGTAGGATTACCAAGCCAAACTGGTCGAAGTTGAGTCTAGAAATGCTTTAGTTATATAAGGGAATTGATTGTGGGATGGAACGCAAGGCTCTTTTTTACTCCTTTACCTTATGCCTTCTGATCTGAGTCAGCCTCTTCTCTTCTACGGGGATTAAGAACTAGGCTTCTCATCTATCTATCAAGATGACGTGTTACTAATCCGTAGACTTATAGGATTGATGGATTCAATTCTCAGTTTAGTTCCTACTATTTCTGTGTGTTGACAGTTGATCTCGGAACCTTGATATTGTGATGTTGAGTGGTAATGCCACCATTTTTGCAGAATGTCCCAAATCTTTTAAGCCTTTACAGCCGTTATGTTGTCCGAGTCATCCCAGGTTTCTAAACAATCTGATGCATTTGTAAATCCCTTCTTCCCGTTCTTGATGTTCCTTTGGGCCAAATTAAGCACACTAATCGGTCTGTTGAGGTACTCCGTTGCCTTGACATGTATGTTGGAGTTAGTATTATGACCCTAGGTGTCTTCGAGAACCACTCAGTAATCTAGCAATGTTTTGTGTTCCCAGTGTGATGATTCTGGCCCCCATTCTCGAAAGCATCCCGTGATGCCATTTAGTTAGTAGGCCTTCTATTTCTGGGTTCTTAAGCCCAAGATTCACTCTACTTACCTCGTGTTGATAGTGTTGCTCGTACCTTTAGGATGTTAGTAACCTTTGCATTAGTCCTCGAGGTCCATGGTATTTCCTTCTTCCAAATACTATGAACCACTTATGGCAGAAGTTTGTTGGATCAAAAGATCACAACAGGAGTGCTCTCGATGAGTTCCCCATTCTATATTGTGACTCTGCCAATCCTACCTCTCTGCATGGGTTATCCGGAAGAAATATTCTCTGCCAATCCTACCTCTCTGCATGGGTTATCCGGAAGAAATATGTTGAATTTGTTCAGCATACTAATCCATGCATCCACAATTCAGAAAAACATATGTTCCTTTGAGTTGTCCCTCTTTAGTTGTCTTCTGACCTTCGTCTATCAATTGATAGTCAAGAGTATGCGTGCATTCGTTCATCGGTGCCTATCATTCTTGTAGTCCGTCAAGCCATTCTAGTTCAGAATGACTAGGAGAAACAAACTCCAGTAACTCATCCATTTCTGGGATTGGGTCAAAGCAGCTGTATTCCGCAGATCAAATGCAATCAAGCTTTTAGTCTGTTCTACCCTAAAGTATTACCCACTTTATGTCAGGAATGTCATGAGAATTGCACCTTCTCTTATGAATTCTTGACGTAGTGATACTTCTCGCCATCATTATTCATTCCTCGGTGTCGCGTTGTCGCAACCGGAATGCCGACAAGTGAATCATGATGTGTGAAATCAATACTCCTAGCAATTGTGTTGCTTGGTAGTTAATGGACAATAATCTTATCCTTAGCGTGTTGATTATTGAATCATCACCCTAAGGTTTATCATGCTACCTAGTCCTTATTTTCGGTGCACTTTTCGATTAATGAGTTAGGATAGTGTCAATCCTTGCTTATTTGATCATATCGTCTTGCCCTGAAAAGCAAGAGTGTTCTTGAGCTTAGTGACATATCGGTGGTTCGTGATTTTCCGTATATCTTCTCGGAAGTATAACCAGGTTGTCACCTGACTGCTATGTTGAGTTCATGATCAAGTTGGTTTCTTATAAACCACCCCTTCTCCAAGAATATGTGTTGGATACCCCTGAG
The DNA here is from genome assembly GCF_002575655.3 of Aegilops tauschii subsp. strangulata. NCBI lineage: Eukaryota > Viridiplantae > Streptophyta > Magnoliopsida > Poales > Poaceae > Aegilops > Aegilops tauschii. The sequence continues at coordinate 246,802,525 of NC_053037.3, read as the reverse complement.
CTAGTTGGTTAAGCTAAACAACAACTTGGAGAGTTGGAAGATAAAAGGCTTGTCCGACTTAGTTCATTTCTAAGGGATATCCTTGTGTGTGTGTGTGTGTGTGTGTTGAAGAGATATGATATCTTCATTGATTGTTCCTCGTGATCGGTTGTTGAATCTATCGTCTTGTCCAAACCTTGATTTGAGTGTGGGCTATCGTCAAATCAACTCAGAACCAATGATATTCGTAATGTTGTCTTACTCGTGGTTATTTCCTCGACCATACATTATTATACCTTTTGGGTCTGACCAATGCTATCACCTTGTTCACATAATTGTGGAATTCCATTTTTATGGAAACCCGGACGAAAAGTTGTTGAGCCCATCGACAACATACTTATCTTCTCCATAATTTTGATGAACATTAAGTTAGTGTTGGAAACTTTTGAAAGCATCTTCTTCGTGCTACCTCATGAAGTTTATGTTTGAACAAAAGTAGTGACTTCCTCTAAGTTCACGTGCATTTGATGCAAGTTGCCGCCGTGAATTAGAGAAAGTTTGTTTTGCCTCCTCTAGAATCATCCCAAATCAGTCATGCATACGTGCGAAGTATTCTGTGGTTTGGAGACTTGCAACCTTCATTCTATATGTGTCCCTAGCACACCAAGCCACTGATTGATTTGTTCAAGGAGAAGAAGTTCCTTTTTAAGAGCTAACCCGGGCTTAATCAAGGACTTCGTTATCCGCAATGATGGTTCCCCACTTGAACTCGGTAGTGTTTTATTATAAGACTACTACGTGGTCATGCTTGTCTGGGACAGTGTGTTCACATGTATGTAGCAGAACCGGCTCATGTTTTGGAGCTTACTATCGTAGTTCATTTTCCGAGAATCTCGCAACGTCATCTCGTCGATTTGTGTTGCAAACTTTCTTTTCAGACATGATGAGTCTGAAATATCCTATCACCAATCGGATCTGAATCTCAGGCAGATATGATGGTTGGAACATTCCCAACAGTTGCATTTTGTTCCCAGCTTGCACCGCCATTGTGCCAATTCCCCATGGGCTGCCATTCTCAGTATTTGCTGTCCAAGATCATCTTCCAAAGTGGACTTACCATGGGTCCCATCCATTTCCGATGATAAGCAAAATCATCCATTGCATTGTCTTCAACAAGGTAGTCCACATCATCCATTCTAGTTTGAGTATGTCATTCTTTTGAACTCCTTCAAATGATCGATTGTGATTGCCTTAGGTTGGTATAAAGAGTCTCAATGATCTATGAATCAAAAGTAATTCTTTTTGCCACTTAAGGGAATAATTCTACGAGTCACCTCCCCTAAGGTGCCCCGTTATGGGATGAAGGACAATTAACTCCTCATTACTCTAAAACTAGTGCACCACCCTTTCAAGCGTGGAATTCTTGCCTACCAAATTAAACCTTCGTCATCAGATCCTTACCATCATCTCTGATGTGTGTTTTGTGTCTCAACTCGAGAGATGTTTCAATGTCTCACTCCATGAGTTGATCCTGAATTGCTCGATCTTTGAGAAGAGCGATTCTTCTAGACTTTTACCTTTCTTCTTGTTGTCATGTTGGATGGAGTTCTCAGAGCAAGATGTCGAGACAAAGATGGTGATCGAATCAACGTTCTTATGAAGTCCAACCTGGATCATGAAGATTGTGTTGGTCTTGTGCCCCCTCTGTCTTCTTACCTCACGTCTTGAATCTCGGGACGAGATTCTTGTTTAGTGGGGGTGAGTTGTCACAGCCCTAGAATTTGCTTGTCATTAGTTGCATTAAGGCATTCATGTCATCATGTTTAAATTACTCAGAAAGTTGAAATGGGGATGACAAACCCTAGCACCAAAAATTAAATCAAATAGGATCAACCATAAGTCTTTTCAATAAACCCAAAATGCCTTTAAAAATGTTCATCATTTTTAGAAAAGGTTAAAACCTCTGACAAAAATGGTGCACATGTTTCAAGGTCATTCCTGGATTTTTGAATTAAATCATATGTATTTGAATTTGGGCATTTAAACACTATAAATAATTTAAATGCTCAAATAATGCTGAATTTAAATGTGGGCCACTGGAATAATCCATAGATTGTCCACAAATTATTGCAGCATTTTACAAAATGCTTTAGTATTTTTACTAAAGCGAAAACAACAGCAGAAAAATAGAAAACAGAACAAAATAGAAAAAAATAGCAAACAGAGAGGAAAAACCCACCTGGCACTTACCGCAGCCCACATGCCGGCCCAGCGCTGCGCAGCCCAGCGGCCAGTCATCGTCCACCTCTCGCCAGGAGGACGCGCGCGTGGCCGATGCACGCGGGCACGCGCCCGAGGCACCTCCTGCCTGCCTGCGTGCACCCCCGACGCCCTGGACGTCTCTGGAATCTCCACGCACCTCCCTGGCCCCTCGTTTATTTTCCCCCTCGTCTCTTCCTCGCTGCCCGCACCCCGTCCGAACGCCTCCGCCGCCGCCGATCGCCACCACCGCGTACACCGCCATCCCGGCGATGCCCTGAGCTGCCCAAGAGCTCCGCCTAGTACCCGAGCGCCTCCACTTCGAGCTGTGCAACGCCGGACGCCCCCGAGCGCCTCCACGCCGTCTTCTTCAACCTCTCGGCGCCGGAGATCTCCATCGCCGCCCCGCTTGCTCCAGCCCCTCCCCGAGCCCACTGACCAACCCTGCGGAACCGCTGTGAGCTCCTACGCCCCTCGTTCCTCTCCCCGTCGACGCGTTCGTCCTCTAGCCGTGTTTTCCACCTCGGCCGAAGCTCGCTGCCGCCGCGCCGTGTCGCCGTCGTTGCCATAGCCACTGGAGCGTCCACCTGAGTGCACCACCGTGCTCATAATGGCCTCACGAGACCATAGCCACCAACACATCCCCCTCCCATGCACCGTAGCTCCGGCCGCCGCCTAGCTGCTCGTCGGGTTCGTTTCCGGCCTCGCCGCGTCCAGCCACTTGCACCACCGGATGCGGCGCCTCTCAAGATGCACGTAGCGCTTCTCCGCTGCCGATTTGGTCACCAGAGGACCAAATCCGAAGCTTGCCGCCGTGCCTGGCCTCGCCGGCGGCAAAACGCCGGTTGGTTTGACCCCGTTTGACCACGCGTGGGCCACCCACCCCCCACTAACACTTTTAGTTAGTATTAGTTTAACACTAATTAACTTAGGTTAGTTAGTTAGTCACTGAAGTGTGGACCCCACACGTCAGGTTTGACCTGGACCGGGCCCTGTTGACTCGCTGACGTCATGCTTGCATAATGCTGACGCAGTTAAACATTTTCTGGATTTAAAATAATTCAGAAAATTCCAGAAATTAGTGTAAACTTCAAAAATTCATAGAAATTAATCTGTAACTCCAAATGAAATAATTTATATATGAAAAATGATCAGGAAAATCCAATCTATCCAACTGTACTGGTTTCATGCATGATAAAGCAACTTAACCTTACTGTTTAGGACCAAACATGATAATGCACTTAATAAGCTCATAGTTTGAATTTGAACTTGAACCTTTGGTTCAAAAATAGCTCAACTCTTCTGGTTCAAGTTGCATTAGCTTAAATCACAGCATATTGACATGTCATGATCATGCATCATATTGTGCATTGCATTGATTGTGTTCTTCCTTGTTTGCCAGTATTTATTCCCTCTCAGTAGATGACGTTTTGATGATGAGTTCGATGACACCGATGAAGAACTATACTATCTTCAGAAGTCCAGGCAAGCAAACCCCCCTTGTTCATTCCGATACAATCCCACTCTCTCGCTCCTGCCCTCTTTTACTGCATTAGGACAACAACGTTGCAACTGTTAAATGTTGCGGTAGATGAACCCCTTTCCTTTGCATGGCCTGTCATTGCCACAGCAAATAGATGAAACCCACTAGCATGAGTAGGAGTTGTTTGAGCCATGTTGTGCCTACTCATTCATGCTTGTTTGCCATGCCTGCTACTGCATAGAGTTGAGTCAGGTCTGATTCATCGGGGATGAATTGGAATGGTGATGAACATGTCCTATTGTGTGTGAGCTAAGTGTGTGAACACGATTTGGTAAAGGTAGCGGTGAGAGGCCATGTAGGAGTACATGGTGGGTTGTCTCATTGAAGCCATCCTCAAGAACTGAGTTCTGTGTTTGTGATCCATGAAACAGCTACTACCATGCATTGGGCCCTGAAATATGACCCCGCTCGACTTCTTAACCACTCGAGTCCTCTGTCCAGGAGTTGCAAGTAGTTTCTGGTGTTTGTAGTATGCTGGAGGCCGTGCGCAGCGCTGACCCGAGGGGTGGGCTGTGATGCGGAGGCACGTGGCCGGGTATGCCGGGCGCCCGTTTGGTGTCGCGGAACCCTGTACACATCGTTTGGGGCCGTATGTGGAAACCTCGGCCGGACTCCCTACGGATGGAACCTGAATAGGCGATAAACCTGGACTAGAGACTTGAGTGTTTAGGTAGGTCGTGGTCTACACCCACGTCGGCTTTTGCTTGAAGTCTGCCGAGCACATGTCGTGTGCAGACGCTAAGTGGTGGAAACATGTGTGAAGAAGTACACCCCTGCAGGGTTATAAATGATCTATTCGAATAGCCGCGTCCACGGTAAAGGACTTCTGGGTTGCCTATAACAGTTCATAGACAAGTGAAAGTGGATACTCTAAAATGCGCAAGATAAGTGTGAGTGCTATGGATGGCGTTCTCGTAGGGAGACGGGAGCGGATCCATAGTGGTGTATTGATATGGTGAATATGTGGACTCGTGTGCGCCACCCCAAAAGAGTTACTTGCAGTCGTAGTATAGGATAGCCATTGAGTCAAAGCCGGCTTGCTGCAGTTAAAATCCACCACCCCCTTTGTTGATACCGATGCATATGTAGATAGTTCTGATGTAAGTCTTGCTGGGTACATTTGTACTGACGTTTGCTTAATTTATGTTTTCGTAGAGAGACTTCAGTGTCGCTAGTAGTTCCGTGTGGACTTTGACGTTTAGCTTGATACCTCAGCTACAATCTTGTGCCCTCGGCAGGATCTGGTAGATAGTCAGGCTTCTCAGCCTTTTTCATTTGTAGATGTCTGTACTCAGACATGTTAAGCTTCCGCGTGTGCTTTGACTTGTATGCTCTGAATGTTGGGTCATGAGACCCATGTTTGTAATATCTTGCTCCTCGGAGCCTATTGAATAAATACTTTGAGCCGTAGAGTCATGTTGTGATGCCATGTTGTATTTACACATATCGAGCATATTGTGTGTATGATTAAAATGCTTGGTATGTGTGGGATCCGACAACCTAGTTGTCTATCCTTGGTAGCCTCTCTTATGGGGAAATGTAGTCTGGTGCTTCCACTGAGCCATGGTAATCCGCTACAGCCCAGTTTACCGGAGTCCTGTTAGCCTACTTGCTACTGCTCCGGAACACTTAGACTGGCCGGCATGTGTCCTTCTTCGATCCTGTGTCTGTCCCTTCGGGGAAATGTCACGCGGTGTCTTTCGGAGTCCTGTTAGCCTGCTACAACCCGGAATCCCGGAGTCCTGCTAGCCCAGTTGCTACAGCCCGAACTCACTCGCTGATGACCGACACGTTCGTTGCTGGGTCATGTATGCATGTCCCTGTAAGTTAGTGCCACTTTGGGTTCACGACTAGTCATGTCGGCCCGGGTTCTTTGTCATATGGATGCTAGCAACACTATCATATACGTGAGCCAAAAGGCGCAAACGGTCCCAGGCCAGGTAAGGTGGCACCCGTGGGAATACCGTGCGTGAGGCCGCAAAGCGATATGATGTGTTACATGCTAGATCGATGTGGCTTAGGATCGGGGTCCTGACACAAGGACTAAGGGATTCGCGCATATAACCTTCGTCGATCAGCTCTTGTACTTGACACATAATCTCCTTCGTCTCCTCTGGATTGGTACGGTATGGTGCATGGTTGGGTAATGATGCACCGGGAATTAAGTCAATTTGATGCTCAATCCCTCGAATAGGTGGTAATCCCGGTGGCACGTCTTGTGGAAAGACGTCAGCGAACTCCTGCAAAATGTTAGTGACAGCAGGAGGCAAAGAGGAAGGGATGTCCTCGAATGAAAATAATGCCTCTTTGCACACAAAAGCATAGCAAACAGATTTGCTAAAATTATCAATATCAGATTTCGTGGCAAGTAAACATGCACTTTTCAATTTAATTTCAGAAGCAACACTAGATGGTTTATTATTAGGCTTCATTTGTTCCTCAAATTCTTGTGCCACAATCTGATTTTCACTCTTATTTTGCTCTTGTTTTGCTTTATTAGCTCTATTAATATCATCTTTCAAAATGGAATCAGGAGTCATAGGAAGCAAAGTATTTTTTTGTCCTTATGAACAAGAGTATACTGATTGTTTCTACCGTGGTGTACAGAATTTTTATCGAATTGCCATGGTCTACAGAGTAATAAGGAACATGCTTGCATAGGTACCACATCACAATCAACATAATCAGCATATGTAGAGATACTAAAATGCACACGAACAGTACGTGTTACCTTAACCTTGTCGCTGTTGTTGAACCATTGGATGTAGTAAGGATGTGGATGTGGTCTTGTGGTGACAGATAGCTTCTCCACCATCTCCATGCTAGCCAAGTGTGACGCCCGGATAATTAAGCTACAGTAACCCTCTACTAATGATGCCACGTCACCTCGGTTACTGTTGTTAATCTCGCGTTAGTTCGAAACCGATTCAAATTCAAATTGAATTATAGTCAAACGATAAAAGTTTTCAAACCTAAAAACTAAAATGTGCTAAATGTTACAAATAAATCCTTAGTAATAATGGTGGAGAACCTACATTTTTATAAAATAATTAAGGGCACTAAAATAATTAAAACAGTGGCTTAATCAATTAGATAATGCCTTTTTAGAATTAATAAAATGTTAAACTATTTTACTTGGGTGCCATAATTAAATGTGGCAGTGGTATATTAAGCTATACTGATTTAAGAGTTGTTTTTGTATTTTTGAAACTAAAATAAACTGAAAACTATAGGGAAAGTAAATGAACAGAAAAGAAAATTTTAAAAGAAAGTAAACACAAAAATAAAAGAGAGAAGCCCCCCCACTGGGCCAGTCGGCCCAGCTGTTAGCCAGGCCGGCCCAACCGGCCCAACCGGCCTCGCCCACTCCCCTTATCCCCTGGACCCCGTAACCCTAACCCCACCCAGACCGCACACTCCCCCCCACGTCGCCCACTCCCCCCTCGATCTGGATCGAGATCGAGGGCTTGACCCCGTCGCCCCCGACGCCCGTCGCCACGACCACGTCGCCGCCCGCGACGCCGTCGCTTTGTCGCCCCCGTCGCCATCGCGCGCCATCGCCCCGCCACCAACGCTGGACGACGTCGCCGCCGCCCGGAAGCGCCTCCGCCTCGACCACCGCCGTCGCCAACCACCGCCACCTCACCGACGCCGCCCGGCGCTGCCCCGCCGTCGCCCGCCTCCTCAACCTCCCTCTTGCGTGGATCCAGTCGGGGGCAATCGACGCCCCCGACGACCTGCGCCGACGCCGGACCACCCTCGCTGGAGCCACCCCGCCACCCGCCGTCGTCGGCGCCGCCTCCCTCTCTACGTCGCTCGTCCCCATCCTCCTCCTCGCCTGATAGAGGCAAAGGTGTCCCGTCTTGCGATGAGATGATGGATATCGCTTTGGTGGAAGTCGACTTTGACGATCCGACTACGAACGTGCGAGGACCTCGCGCCTTAGCAATCGCTAAACCAACTCCGAGAGGTTATCGACCACGCCGGAGCACGATCAACCTGACCACGAGGGTCTGTTTCCTGCGAGCAAACGAAGAACAAGCAAGAAACTGAGATTGCAATCTGGATATTGCGAATATAAGATGAAAGCTTTATTGATCAAGGTGGAGTTCTGTGACGCCTTTGTCTGGTCGCTGAACACAAACGAAGTACGCGAAGTTGCAGCTATGGCGAACTTTTAATCTAAACAAAACCCAAAGTCTAAACGACGCCCTAAGGGCTGTATATATGGAGGAAGAGGGGGGGAATTTCGTGGCCCTTGAGGAAGGGGTCCGAAACCAACCCTATCTCTTGTTTCCCCACACATACGGACTCTAAAAACAGCCTATACTGATGTATTTCGAAATTACATGGGCCTGGCCCAATAATAAGGTGACGCAGCACCTAGAATAGCCTCTGGACGAAAGTTATGAAGTAGCATCTTGTATATTTCGTCCAAGGCTTCATGCACGCATTATGGTGGCTTCAACGTCTTGAAATCATCACTTGTAACTCCGTTCTTGTTCCCCATGCGCATGCCATCATCTCCATGCTTGTTCTTGCTCCAATGTTCATCCTTCTCAAAGCTAGGCCCTTCATTTGTAAGCAAAACAAATGTATCCAATTTAGGCAGCATCATATTCTCATGAATATTAGAATCATTACCAAGAAACGAAAGTACCTGGTAATTTAATTGGCGTGCGCGAGCTCTAGTAATTGGTCCAGTATGTATAGCAGCAGGGGCTGTGGGTGTAACAATGGTATTGATGTCCTCATCATCGCCGGACACCATCGAGCCACGCCGCCCTCTTCCCTACAACGAACGTGAGCACGCCTCGTGCTCCCTCTCAGCCCTCCTGTGGTGGCCGCGTCCCGCTCCTACCGCTGGCCGCCCCTATCCCGCGCGCCGTCACCTTCGGTCACCGCCCGCCTCCCCCTGCGGCTCCAGCCTAGCCTCTCGGCAGCCACTGCCGCAGCTCCCGCTGGGCCGCAGCCGAGAGCCACCTCCGGCTGCCGCCCGCACGGCCTCCGGCGGCCGCCCGCGCACCACCACGGCCTCGCCATGCTTCGAGCCTCGCCCGCGCCCCCCCCCCCCCGGGCGCCCTGTCGGGCACCAGCGCCCGAACCGCCCCGTTTGGCCCTAGGGCCACTGACAGTGGCCCCTGGAAACTTGTTTTTTTTAAAAGGAAAAATAAAGTTAAAAAAATAATAATAATAAAATTTAGTTAATTAACTTAATTAATCTGTTTAATTAAATAATTAAAACTAATTATTCAATTAATAAAAACTAACTACTGTTTAGTTAATCTGAGACTATGACGAACGGGAACCCGCTGACCTCACGCTGATGTCATAATTACTTTTTCTAATTAAATTAATTCTCTTAATTCTAGAAATAAATTAAATCTTTATAAATTAATATAAAATAATCCGTAGCTCGGATGGAAAAACTTTGTACATGAAAGTTGCTCAGAACGGCGAGACAAATCCGAATACGTAGTCCGTTTGTCAGCCACACATTCCTAGCATAGCGAACATGGAACTTTCCCCCTCCGGTCCGTCTGTCCGAAAACGCGAAACATCGGGAATACTTTCCCGGATGTTCCCCCCTTCGTCGGTACCACCTACTGCTGCGTTAGGACACACTTAGCACCGCTCATTGTCATGTCACGCATCGTGATGCTTATGTTTGCATTGTATTTACTGTTTCTCCCCCCTTCTCTCCGGTAGACTACGAGACCGACGCTACTGCTGCCCAGTTCGACTACGGAGTTGACGACCCCTCCTACTTGCCAGAGCAACCAGGCAAGCCCCCCCTTGATCACCAGATATCGCCTATTCCTTCTCTATACTGCTTGCATTAGAGTAGTGTAGCATGTTACTGCTTTCGGTTAATCCTATACTGATGCATAGCCTGTCATTGTTGCTACAGTTGTTACCCTTACCTGCTATCCTACTGCTTAGTATAGGATGCTAGTGTTCCATCAGTGGCCTTACACTCTTGTCCGTCTGCCATGCTATACTACTGGGCCGTGATCACTTCGGGAGGTGATCACGGGTATATACTATATACAATTATACATGACACATGTGGTGACTAAAGTCGGGTCGGCTCGTTGAGTACCCGCAAGTGATTCTCATGAGGGGGCTGAAAGGACAGGTGGCTCCATCCCGGTAGAGGTGGGCCTGGGTTCCTGACGGCCCCCGACTGTTACTTTGTGGCGGAGCGACAGGGCAGGTTGAGACCACCTAGGAGAGAGGTGGGCCTGGCCCTGGTCGGTGTTCGCGGATACTTAACACGCTTAACGAGATCTTGGTATTTGATCTGAGTCTGGCCATTTGGTCTATACGCACTAACCAACTACGCGTGAACATTTATGGGCACTTGGCGTCGTGGTATCAGCCGAAGCTCTTTTGACGTCAGCGACGGAGCGGTACGCGCCGGATTGGACTAGAACGCCTGCTAGGCTAGGTCTGCTTCCGGCCGCCCTCGCAACGTGCAGGTGTGCAATGGGCGATGGGCCCAGACCCCTGCGCGCATAGCATTTAGACCGGTGTGCTGACCTCTCTGTTGAGCCTAGGTGGGGCTGCGACGTGTTGATCTTCCGAGGCCGGGCATGACCCAGAAAAGTGTGTCCGGCCAAATGGGATCAAGCGTGTTGGGTTATGTGGTGCACCCCTGCAGGGAAGTTTATCTATTCGAATAGCCGTGTCCCTCGGTAAAAGGACGACCCGGAGTTGTACCTTGACCTTATGACAACTAGAACCGGATACTTAATAAAATACACCCTTCCAAGTGCCAGTGATCGCTCTCTAACAGGGTGACGAGGAGGGGATCGACGGGTAGGATTATGCTATGCGATGCTACTTGGAGGACTTCAATCTACTCTCTTCTACATGCTGCAAGATGGAGGCTGCCAGAAGCGTAGTCTTCGACAGGACTAGCTATCCCCCTCTTATTCTGGCATTCTGCAGTTCAGTCCACTGATATGCCCCTTTACACATATACCCATGCATATGTAGTGTAGCTCCTTGCTTGCGAGTACTTTGGATGAGTACTCACGGTTGCTTTTCTCCCTCTTTTCCCCTTTCTATACCTGATTGTCACAACCAGATGCTGGAGTCCAGGAGCTAGAGATCCCGAGGATGATTCTACCTGGAGTTCGGCTTCGAGGAGTAGTTAGGAGGTCCCAGGCAGGAGGCCTTGCCTTTTCGATCGTTGCTACTTTTGTGCTAGCCTTCTTAAAGCAAACTTGTTTAACTTATGTCTGTACTCAGATATTGTTGCTTCCGCTGACTCGTCTATGATCGAGCACTTGTATTCGAGCCCTCGAGGCCCCTGGCTTGTATTATGTTGCTTGTATGACTTATTTATGTTTTAGAGTTGTGTTGTGATATCTTCCCGTGAGTCCCTGATCTTGATCGTACACGTTTGCGTGCATGATTAGTGTACGGTCAAATCGGGGGCGTCACAAGTTGGTATCAGAGCCGACTGCCTGTAGGAATCCCCCTTTACAACTCCTTGGCCGAAGTCGAGTCTAGAAATTGCAAAAACTTTTACTAACATGGTTGTGTGTCTTACGGGCCCATGTCGCCATTGGGTGGTATTAGAATCTTTTACTCCTTGTCTATACTCTGGGACTCTGATCTCTCTTCTATTCGGGTTAAGTGAATTTTGCTCAATCTAACATTAGGATCTCATTATCACTTTCACCCGGAGAGCCCCTTATTACCGATGATCGTCTGCTGCACGTGAAGACCCTGAAGATACTCTCCGCTGATAACCCGAGAACTTGTGTTCATCGCTTTTGCAATTCCCTTTCATCGATAAACTCCTATGGATAACCATGTATACTCGCCATTCATACAATGTTTCCCAGTTGATCTTGTTATTACAAGATACCCCGAAATTCTCTCTGTTGTTCCGAGAATCCTTTGAGCTTACTGCCTTGCTGTTCTTTGTCACCTGAATACCCCTACGGATAATTCTCGCACTTACCGAGTATCCGCTCATCCCCAGTTGATTCAAGTATTTCACAAAAGTGTTCAAAATACCATTCGATCTACCGAAAATCCTGAGCAGCCTATTGCTCTTGAAATTCTTGCTTGCTTGCATTATGGTTAATCCCATAAGTCTCGTAATCTTATTGTCATTCCTTGTCATTATCATTTTGAGTCTGTTGATTCAAAATATTGCGAATGCTCACAATCCTCAATCAGATCCTAGGATTCTTCCTTCTGGCTCAAACGTCATTTTAAACATGAGCTGGTATCGACCAATCAAATTGCCATCGATTGTACCCCTAAGGCTACTCAACTTATCCATCCTTAATCAGAGCGATTGCTTCTGATCCCTTGATTTGGAAATCATAATTCCTTTGCATTTGAGCTTTGAGTTAGCCAGTTATTTCTATAATCTGATCCCCTTGCATTCTTTCTTCCTCTAGTTGAGTACCAATGCTCACATCTGATCCCTTGTGGACCACCAAATCCTTTGTTAGATTATTATCCGACAGTGTCCGTCATATTGAATAACCTTGTGAGCCTTTCCATGGGTATATAATGCCTTTGGTAAATTGTATCATCTGCTTTTGAACAATGCTCTACTTTCGAGCTTGTAATATTTACTATTGAAGCTTGTGGTATATGTTTCCACGATACCCTGACGGGTTGAACCTACGCCTTCCCTAATCCGTCTGAACCCAAAAGATTACACGGGTCATACTTATCTGGTATTGCACCAGGTAAAAACTTTCAACAACTAATGTCATTTTCGAAATACGAGAGGTGAATGAAAGGTTATGCGTTGAACAAGTGGGAGTCGACCTTGAACCCTGAGTTCATGCCCATGGACACGATGTATACCTTATCATGGAAGCTTCTCTTAAAATAATTATCCCCTTGTTATAAGTTCATCTGGTATCCGTGGACGTGGTTCCGACCATGTTCTCCTTTAAATACCATTTCTCGTGCAAGTTTAAGCACTTGTCCTCTGCAGAGCAATACCCCGTCCAACCTCTACTTTGGTCTGTCATCGAGTATTACCCCCTGGTATCTCGAGAATGCCAAGGAACTACTTAACTTCTTATGAGTTCTTCATCAACTAATATTCTTGTCGATTCCATTTTTCCAACGGGTTCTGAGTTGTTAGAACCCCTCAAGGACACCGATAAGTGAATCAATTCCGCACTACGATTCAATAACTCTAAGTAATTTTTGTTGCTTACGAGTTTAATAATCCTACAAGTCATTCCTAGCCTGCTCGGCTATGTCATTATCGTGCCGGTTTTAACTGTGCTACCTGGACCTTCCCAGCACACAAATTCGACAAGTGAGCTAATCTTGCGTCGATCTTCCTCGTCATATCACTTCTCCTTGAACAGCAAACTTGATTTCGAGTTTGTGTCCTACCCGTGGTTCCAATAACCTTTCGCTTTCATCATTCCTTTGACTTGATGTCATCGTCGATCAATTACCTCTTCATGATATCTCTCGACAAATGTGTCGTGATCATCATCAGCATTCTGAGCTCTTCCAGGATGTCAATTGAATTCATGATGAGAAATACCATCCTTGCCCTCGATGATTTGTGTTATCATCGACCACTCGATTGCCTTCCGTTCAATGCAAACTTGTTCGTGTTTTGTGTTATACCTTGAGATCCTTGCTATCCAGCATTTGTTCTTCTTTACCTTGGAGTATTACCATCTTTTATGTCAAGAATGTTGTGAGAATTTCACCACCTCTTAAGAATTCTTGATGCAGGTGATACCTTTTCCCATATCCGTTCATTCCTTGGTCCTCGTGTTATTTTTAACCGGAAAACCGACAATCGAACTATGATGTGCGACTTCAAAACTTCTAGCAACCCTATTGCTTTGAAGTTATTGTTGACATTTCATTCTTAGACCATTGGTTATCGAATCACCATTCTAACATTTATCATGCTACCTATGCCCATATTTCAGGAGCACATTTCAACCAATGTTTGATTGTGTATGTTTTCCTCGAGCATACATCATTATATCATTTGATCTGACGAATGTTATCTCCTTGTTCACGTAATTGTGCAAATCCATCTTTTGGAAATCTCGATGAATTGTCCTTAGCCCATCAGCCACCTCATCATCCTCTCCTTGGTTTAATGATGAACCCTTGTTTCAGAGCCTTGCTTCTGGACGCCATTTCCCGAGAATCTTGCAAGGTTAATTCGTCAATTGGTGTTGCACCTTTTCTTTTCAAGCATCCAGAGTCTGAGGTATCCTGACACCAATCAGATCCGAATCTTGGTTAGATATGATGGTTGGAACATATATCCAAGAGTTATATCATTTGCCTTTATATAACGCGGTAAGATGATGTCATGGCTCGCACACCTGGCTGGAGGACCTATTGTTATAGCTTCCTTTTAGCAAGGTTAATCAGTCTTCCATGAGAAAATCGTAAGACTTATCCTATAAGTTGATTCTGATGGATCCTTTGTGTATCCAAAGTCCGACCTTTACATGATGACCATGTCAATGCTATCTCGAAGCATGTGTATGGTACTTCGATTTTCAACAAGAACATTTGAAGCCCAATGCTAAATGTTTCTTGCTCAATTATCCAAACACCGTTGTATGGGTAATGTCATGAAATTTCTCTCCCCTTTCCTAAAGGGTTTTCTACATTATATCCTCTCATGGATATCATGCTCTGCTTGACCTTGGGAAGGATATACCCCTGAAATATGTGTTTAAACACATTTTCCTTTCCATTGTTCTGTTTAATCTGATAATCACATTTTCCTTTCCATTGTTTGGATTAATGTTTCTTGTAATCTGACTTAGCTGAGCAGTGATAATTCCCTGCTTAGGGAAGCACCTTGTTGTACCACTCTGTCAGCAAGACCCTGTTACTATTGTTGATGACATTCCGGTAATCACCGATGGACGAGAACCTTGCCTATTGGTCCGCCTCGTTTCAACGAGCAGGAAAATGGTTCTCTTCGTCCCTCGCCCTTGGTACCAACGTTGTTGCCAACAAAACTGACAGGCTATCCTCTGACATACTTTGCTATCTTGACCGTGCAAATGTTAGCGCCTTCCTGCTTTTAACCCACATGCTGGGCCCATAACCCACAGTTCCACAGGATCGAAACCTGACTCTCCTATACACCCCCTGTTTCCAAAGTTATTCCTCGTGCGTGGCCTCATATGTAATTCACAAGACACCTTCCGAGATATCATCAATTCTGGTATCAGATGCAATACTTATTCTTGTTGCTCTGAATCCCTTTCACCTTCTGATTAGGCCATCCAACGATTGCCTGCCATTGGAAACTTCTCATGGTACCTTCTTAATTTACTCTCGATATTTTCTTAAGTAGCTATCGAGAGTTACTTTCTACCACATTCCCTGAGTTATCTGCCATATAGTCAACCTTGTAAGGCCCGTTCTTCCGAAGTTACCCCTTGTTCTTTCGTAAGTACGATGGAGTTCCCGAAGAAAGGACGACAACTTCATCATGATGCATTCATGCAAAGGTATGAAGAAATCAATGCTATGGATCGACCTCTTCGAGAAGAGCAACCAAGACGAGAAGATTTGTTATAATTTCGTAACCAGACATTTACCCCTTACTCCCCTCTTAAATTTCGGGACGAGATTTCTTGTAGTGGAGGAGAATTGTGACGCCCGGATAATTAAGCTACAGTAACCCTCTACTAATGATGCCACATCACCTCGGTTACTGTTGTTAATCTCGCGTTAGTTCGAAACCGATTCAAATTCAGATTGAATTATAATTAAACGATAAAAGTTTTCAAACATAAAAACTAAAATGTGCTAAATGTTACAAATAAATCCTTAGTAATAATGGTGGAGAACCCACATTTTTATAAAATAATTAAAGGCACTAAAATAATTAAAAGAGTGGCTTAATCAATGAGATAATGCCTTTTTAGAATTAATAAAATGTTAAACTATTTTACTTGGGTGCCATAATTAAATGTGGCAGTGGTATATTAAGCTATACTGATTTAAGAGTTGTTTTTGTATTTTTGAAACTAAAATAAACTGAAAACTATAGGGAAAGTAAATGAACAGAAAAGAAAATTTTAAAAGAAAGTAAACACAAAAATAAAAGAGAGAAGCCCCCCCCACTGGGCCAGTCGGCCCAGCTGTTAGCCAGGCCGGCCCAACCGGCCTCGCCCACTCCCCTTATCCCCTGGACCCCGTAACCCTAACCCCACCCAGACCGCACACTCCCCCCCACGTCGCCCACTCCCCCCTCGATCTGGATCGAGATCGAGGGCTTGACCCCGTCGCCCCCGACGCCCGTCGCCAGCACCACGTCGCCGCCCGCGACGCCGACGCTTCGTCGCCCCCGCCACCAATGCTGGACGACGTCGCCGCCGCCCGGAAGCGCCTCCGCCTCGACCACCGCTGTCGCCAACCACCGCCACCTCACCGACGCCGCCCGGCGCTGCCCCGCCGTCGCCCGCCTCCTCAACCCCCTCTTGCGTGGATCCAATCGGGGGCAATCGACGCCCCCGACGACCTGCGCCGATGCCGGACCACCCTCGCTGGAGCCACCCCGCCACCCGCCGTCGTCGGCGCCGCCTCCCCGTCTACGTCGCTCGTCCCCATCCTCCTCCTCGCCGGACACCATCGAGCCACGCCACCCTCTTCCCTACAACGAACATGAGCACGCCTCGTGCTCCCTCTCAGCCCTCCTGTGGTGGCCGCGTCCCGCTCCTACCGCTGGCCTCCCCTGTCCCGCGCGCCGTCACCTTCGGTCACCGCCCGCCTCCCCTGCGGCTCCAGCCTAGCCTCCCGGCGGCCACTGCCGCAGCTCCTGCTGGGCCACAACCGAGAGCCACCTCCGGCTGCCGCCCGCACGGCCTCTGGCGCCCGCCCGCACGGCCTCCGGCGGCAGCCCGCGCACCACCACGGCCTCGCCCCGCTTCGAGCCTCGCCAGCGCCCCCCCCGGGCGCCCTGTCGGGCACCAGCGCCCGAACCGCCCCGTTTGGCCCTAGGGCCACTAACAGTGGCCCCCCTGGAAACTTGTTTTTTTAAAGGAAAAATAAAGTTATAAAAATAATAATAATATTTAGTTAATTAAATTAATTAATCTGTTTAATTAAATAATTAAAACTAATTATTCAATTAATAAAAACTAACTACTGTTTAGTTAATCTGAGACTATGACGAACGGGACCCACGCGTCTGTTGACCCAGTCAACAGACGGTTGACTGATGACATCATGCTGACCTCACGCTGATGTCATAATTAATTTTTCTAATTAAATTAATTCTCTTAATTCTAGAAATTAATTAAATCTTTATAAATTAATATAAAATAATCCGTAGCTCGGATGGAAAAACTTTGTACATGAAAGTTGCTCAGAACGGCGAGACGAATCCGAATACGTAGTCCGTTTGTCAGCCGCACATTCCTAGCATAGGGAACATGGAACTTTCCCCCTCCGGTCTGTCTGTCCAAAAACGCAAAACATCGGGAATACTTTCCCGGATGTCCCCCCCCTTCGCCGGTACCACCTACTGCTGCGTTAGGACACACCTAGCACCGCTCATTGTCATGTCACGCATCGTCATGCTTATGTTTGCATTGTATTTACTGTTTCTCCCCCTTCTCTCCGGTAGACTACGAGACCGACGCTGCTGCTGCCCAGTTCGACTACGGAGTTGACAACCCCTCCTACTTGCCAGAGCAACCAGGCAAGCCCCCCCCCTTGATCACCAAATATCGCCTATTCCTTCTCTATACTGCTTGCATTAGAGTAGTGTAGCATGTTACTGCTTTCGGTTAATCCTATACTGATGCATAGCCTGTCATTGTTGCTACAGTTGTTACCCTTACCTGCTATCCTACTTCTTAGTATAGGATGCTAGTGTTCCATCAGTGGCCCTACACTCTTGTCCGTCTGCCATGCTATACTACTGGGCCGTGATCACTTCGGGAGGTGATCACGGGTATATACTATATACAATTATACATGACACATGTGGTGACTAAAGTCGGGTCGGCTCGTTGAGTACCCGCAAGTGATTCTCATGAGGGGGCTGAAAGGACAGGTGGCTCCATCCCGGTAGAGGTGGGCCTGGGTTCCTGACGGCCCCCGACTGTTACTTTGTGGCGGAGCGACAGGGCAGGTTGAGACCACCTAGGAGAGAGGTGGGCCTGGCCCTGGTCGGCGTTCGCGGATACTTAACACGCTTAACGAGATCTTGGTATTTGATCTGAGTCTGGCCATTTGGTCTATACGCACTAACCAACTACGCGGGAACAGTTATGGGCACTCGGCGTCGTGGTATCAGCCGAAGCTCTTTTGACGTCAGCGGCGGAGCGGCGCGCGCCGGATTGGACTGGAACGCCTGCTAGGCTAGGTCTGCTTCCGGCCGCCCTCGCAACGTGCAGGTGTGCAATGGGCGATGGGCCCAGACCCCAGCGCGCATAGGATTTAGACCGGCATGCTGACCTCTCTGTTGAGCCTAGGTGGGGCTGCGACGTGTTGATCTTCCGAGGCCGGGCATGACCCAGAAAAGTGTGTCCGTCCAAATGGGATCGAGCGTGTTGGGTTATGTGGTGCACCCCTGCAGGGAAGTTTATCTATTCGACTAGTCGTGTCCCTCGGTAAAAGGACGACCCGGAGTTGTACCTTGACCTTATGACAACTAGAACCGGATACTTAATAAAATACACCCTTCCAAGTGCCAGATACAACCCGGTGATCGCTCTCTAACAGGGCAACGAGGAGGGGATCGCCGGGTAGGATTATGCTATGCGATGCTACTTGGAGGACTTCAATCTACTCTCTTCTACATGCTGCAAGATGGAGGCTGCCAGAAGCGTAGTCTTCGACAGGACTAGCTATCCCCCTCTTATTCTGGCATTCTGCAGTTCAGTCCACTGATATGCCCCTTTACACATATACCCATGCATATGTAGTGTAGCTCCTTGCTTGCGAGTACTTTGGATGAGTACACACGGTTGCTTTTCTCCCTCTTTTCCCCTTTCTATACCTGATTGTCGCAACCAGATGCTGGAGTCCAGTAGCTAGAGATCCCGAGGATGATTCTACCTGGAGTTCGGCTTCGAGGAGTAGTTAGGAGGTCCCAGGAAGGAGGCCTTGCCTTTTCGATCGTTGCTACTTTTGTGCTAGCCTTCTTAAGGCAAACTTGTTTAACTTATGTCTGTACTCAGATATTGTTGCTTCCGTTGACTCGTCTATGATCGAGCACTTGTATTCGAGCCCTCGAGGCCCCTGGCTTGTATTGTGATGCGTGTATGACTTATTTATGTTTTAGAGTTGTGTTGTGATATCTTCCCGTGAGTCCCTGATCTTGATCGTACACGTTTGCGTGCATGATTAGTGTACGGTCAAATCGGGGGCGTCACAAAGTTGTTGCAGCTCCCTCCATCTATGATGACGCGAACAGAACGTTCCTTCACAACTCCCTTTGTATGGTACAAATTATGCCTCTGATTTTGCTCAGCTTGTGTAACCCGCACACTCAAAACACATTGAGAAACTAAACATTCATACCTGTCAGCATCTTTAGCAGCCATGTATTGCATCTCATGATCAGAATCATCTCCACCGTGTTCTTCATGTGTAATAAGAGCCAAAGTCTCCTCATCATAGTCACTGGCGGACTCATACCCACCATCCTCAGTAGCAATCATCACACGCTGAGATTTGCATTCTCTCGCAAAATTTCCTCTTCCCTTACAACGACAACAAATAATATCACTTGTGTGCCCTGTTGATGCCATGGAAGAAGAAAAGGTCTGCGCAGCCCCGGCAAGTGTGCTCTTAGCAGATAGTGGTGGTTGTGCCTGCTTTCTTGTATCACGGCTGGAGGTGGCACCTGATGGAGGTGCTGGTGCAGTGGAAGTAGAGGATGTATGTGGTGTCCATGATGAAGATCGACCTGCAGAAAAGTTAGTTCGCGCCAATGCCTGTCGATCCTGCACTTCACGTTCAGCTTTACAAGCAAGATGGAATAAACGAGTGATATTATTATACTCCTTATACTCTAGAGTGGTCTGGATCTCTCTATTTAATCCACCCATAAAACGCGCAAGCATAGCTTCATTCTCCTCAATAATACCACATCTAATCATGCCAGTTTGTAATTCCTGATAATGTTCTTCTACAGAATTTTTCCTTGTCTTAAACGCTGCAATTTTTTAATTAATTCACGTTGATAATATGGTGGAACCCAACGAGTACGCATAGCAGTTTTCAAAGCAGCCCAAGTAGCTGGAATAGGATATAATCTACAATGTTTAGACCACCAAACACATGCAAAGCTAGTGAAAGCACAAATAGTAGCAGGAACACGTCTCTCCTCAGGATACTGTAAACATGTAAATCGTTGTTTAGTTTCTAACACCCAAGTAAGATATATATGAGGAACATATCTACCCTCAAATGGTGGAATATTCAATTTCAGTTTAGGAAGATGGTCATGATCTCGTACCTGAGGCAGAGCCCTACCATTGTGATTATTTGCATGTGGACGACCTGGTGGTTGTGGTGCTAGTGGTTGCACGTAGTTCTGATTTTGATCAATCTCATCCTCGTAATCTCCCGCATAATCATCCTCCGCATCAGCAGCAGGAGTCACAGAAGTATCAACAGCAGCACCAATAGTTTGGCCAGGCTGAAGAAGGACACGGCTCGCTCGACGGAGGGTTGTTTCGCGACGTGGAGGTAGTTGTAGTTGTTGTTGTTGCAGAGGTGCGGCAGGTGTAGCCGGTGGTGGAAGACGCGCAAGCAGTTCATTAAATCTGTTATCGAGCTTTGTTTCGAACGTCTTCTCAAGGCTAGTGATCTTCTTCATGGCCTCTTCAAAATTGTTCAGCACATCTTGCACCTGTTCAGTCATCATTTGTTGAAACTTATCATGAAGCTCCTTGTTCGTTAAGTTCTCCCAGTCAATCTCGTCGGCTTGTGATCCTGGCATGGTTAGCAGCAATAGAAACACACAAGAATAGGATCCTACAGACTACTAACAACTGGTGGTGGTGGTGGGTGTCACAAATCCGTCAAGCAAATCTCAAATTCTTACCAGTTCTTACCCAGCAGCAGGCGGTGATCGGCAACTGATGTAGTCAAAACTCTCAAAGCTTGGATAGAGCGATTACCAGGAGAGTCAAACACACGATGTAGATGTATGTGGAGCTGGGAAGGCTTATAATATGGTAGCAAAAAGGGTCAGCAATAATCAATTCAGAGATGCAAAGTTGAATAATCGCTTAACGATGGTACTGTGCTGGTCCTAGGCTAGCCCGTGCTAGAGACGCGAGCCTAGAACACTAACAAAATCACGGCGCTGCACGTAAATAAGGGAGGAGCACGCTCTGATTTTTTTTCCTTTTTTCACTTTTTTTCCTCTTTTTTTTCCTCCGCAACAATTTTTTTTCGAAAAAGTCTACAAATGGTCTAAAAACTGCCTAGCGAGAATTTTCCAGACTTCGTTTTTTTTAGTTTGGAACTATTTTTCTTCTGCGGGTAGCACAGAAATTGGGGAGTCCGACTTGGTCACGACTCGAAGTATCGCGTGATCTGGAACTCGAAAACAAAGCAACAAATACTGGACTCGGACTGGTGGCGGAGATGAATCTGGTGGAACTCGGACTTGTGGCGGAGATGAATCTGGTGGAACTGGGACTGGTGGCGGAGATGAATCTGGTGGAACTCGGACTCGTGGCAGATATATGTTGCAGGTGGACTCGAATTGGCGTGATGGCGGCAGATATGTGTTGGAAATATGCCCTAGAGGCAATAATAAATGGTTATTATTATATTTCTTTGTTCATGATAATTGTCTATTGTTCATGCTATAATTGTGTTATCCGGAAATCGTAATACATGTGTGAATACATAGACCACAACGTGTCCCTAGTAAGCCTCTAGTTGACTAGCTCGTTGATCAACAGATAGTCATGGTTTCCTGACTATGGACATTGGATGTCGTTGATAACGGGATCACATCATTAGGAGAATGATGTGATGGACAAGACCCAATCCTAAGCATAGCATAAAAGATCGTGTAGTTTCGTTTGCTAGAGCTTTTCCAATGTCAAGTATCTTTTCCTTAGACCATGAGATCGTGCAACTCCCGGATACCGTAGGAGTGCTTTGGGTGTGCCAAACGTCACAACGTAACTGGGTGACTATAAAGGTGCACTACGGGTATCTCCGAAAGTGTCTGTTGGGTTGGCACGGATCAAGACTGGGATTTGTCACTCCGTGTGACGGAGAGGTATCTCTGGGCCCACTCGGTAATGCATCATCATAATGAGCTCAATGTGACTAAGGCGTTAGTCACGGGATCATGCATTGCAGTACGAGTAAAGAGACTTGCCGGTAACGAGATTGAACAAGGTATTGGGATACCGACGATCGAATCTCGGGCAAGTACCATACCGATTGACAAAGGGAATTGTATACGGGATTGATTGAATCCTCGACATCGTGGTTCATCCGATGAGATCATCGTGGAACATGTGGGAGCCAACATGGGTATCCAGATCTCGCTGTTGGTTATTGACCGGAGAGGCGTCTCGGTCATGTCTGCATGTCTCCCGAACCCGTAGGGTCTACACACTTAAGGTTCGGTGACGCTAGGGTTGTAGAGATATGAGTATGCGGAAACCCGAAAGTTGTTCGGAGTCCCGGATGAGATCTCGGACGTCACGAGGAGTTCCGGAATGGTCCGGAGGTGAAGAATTATATATAGGAAGTCCAGTTTCGGCACCGGGAAAGTTTCGGGGGTTATCGGTATTGTACCGGGACCACCGGAAGGGTCCCGGGGGTCCACCGGGTGGGGCCACCTGTCCCGGAGGGCCCCATGGGCTGAAGTGGGAAGGGAACCAGCCCATAGTGGGCTGGGGCGCCCCCATGGGCCTTCCCCCTGCGCCTAGGGTTGGAAACCCTAGGGTGGGGGGGCGCCCCACTTGCCTTGGGGGGCAAGTCTCCCCCCTTGGCCGCCGCCCCTCCCTTGGTGGGATCTTGGCCGGCGCCCCCCCTCCCAGGGGGCCTATATAAAGGGGGGAGGGAGGGCAGTAACACAACAGCCTTGGGCGCCTCCCTCCTCCCCTGCTACACCTCTCCCTCTCGCAGAAGCTCGGCGAAGCCCTGCCGAGACCCGCTACATCCACCACCACGCCGTCGTGCTGCTGGATCTCCATCAACCTCTCCTTCCCCTTGTTGGATCAAGAAGGAGGAGACGTCGCTGCACCGTACGTGTGTTGAACGCGCAGGTGCCGTCCGTTCGGCACTCGGTCATCAGTGATTTGAATCACGGCGAGTACGACTCCGTCATCCACGTTCATTGGAATGCTTCCGCTCGCGATCTACAAGGGTATGTAGATGCACTCCTTTCCCCTCGTTGCTAGTATACTCCATAGATGGATCTTGGTGAGCGTAGGAAAATTTTAAAATTATGCTACGATTCCCAACAGTGGCATCATGAGCCAGGCCTATGCGTAGTTACTATGCACGAGTAGAACACAAAGCAGTTGTGGGCGTTGATGTTGCCAATTCTTCTTGCCGCTACTAGTCTTGTCTTGTTTCGGCGGTATTGTGGGATGAAGCGGCCCGGACCGACCTACACGTACGCTTACGTGAGACAGGTTCCACCGACTGACATGCACTAGTTGCATAAGGTGGCTAGCGGGTGTATGTCTCTCCTACTTTAGTCGGAACGGACTCGATGAAAAGGGTCCTTATGAAGGGTAAATAGAAATTGGCAAATCACGTTGTGGTTTTACGTAGGTAAGAAACGTTCTTGCTAGAAACCTATACAAGCCACGTAAAAACTTGCAACAACAATTAGAGGACGTCTAACTTGTTTTTGCAGCAAGTGCTATGTGATGTGATATGGCCAGAAGATGTGATGAATGATATATGTGATGTATGAGATTGATCATATTCTTGTAATAGGAATCACAACTTGCATGTCGATGAGTATGACAACCGGCAGGAGCCATAGGAGTTGTCTTTATTATTTTGTATGACCTGCGTGTCATTGAATAACGCCATGTAAATTACTTTACTTTGTTGCTAAACGCGTTAGCGATAGAAGTAGAAGTAATCGTTGGCGTGACGACTTCATGAAGACACAATGATGGAGATCATGATGATGGAGATCATGGTGTCATGCCGGTGACGAAGATGATCATGGTAAAGATGGAGATCAAAGGAGCATAATGATATTGGCCATATCATGTCACTATTTGATTGCACATGATGTTTATCATGTTTTTGCATCTTATTTGCTTAGAACGACGGTAGTAAGTAAGATGATCCCTTATGATAATTTCAAGAAAGTGTTCCCCCTAACTGTGCACCGTTGCGAAGGTTCGTTGTTTCGAAGCACCACGTGATGATCGGGTGTGATAGATTCTAACGTTCGCATACAACGGGTGTTGACGAGCCTAGCCTGTACAGACATGGCCTCGGAACACACGCAATACACTTAGGTTGACTTGACGAGCCTAGCATGTACAGACATGGCCTCGGAACACGGAGGACCGAAAGGTCGAGCATGAGTCGTATAGAAGATACGATCAACATGGAGATGTTCACCGATCTTGACTAGTCTGTCTCACGTGATGATCGGACACGGCCTAGTTAACTCGGATCATGTTTCACTTAGATGACTAGAGGGATGTCTATCTGAGTGGGAGTTCATTGAGTAATTTGATTAGATGAACTTAATTATCATGAACTTAGTCTAAAATCTTTACACTATGTCTTGTAGATCAAATGGCCCACGTTGTCCTCAATTTCAACGCGTTCCTAGAGAAAACCAAGCTGAAAGATGATGGCAGCAACTATACGGACTGGGTCTGGAACCTGAGGATCATCCTCATAGCAGCTAAGAAAGATTATGTCTTAGAAGCACCGCTAGGTGAAGCACCAATCCCAGAGAACCAAGACGTTATGAACGCTTGGCAGCAGCGTGCTGATGATTACTCCCTCGTTCAGTGCGGCATGCTTTACAGCTTAGAACCGGGTCTCCAAAAGCGTTTTGAGAAACATGGAGCATATGAGATGTTCGAGGAGCTGAAAATGGTTTTCCAAGCTCATGCCTGGTCGAGAGATATGAAGTCTCTGACAAGTTCTTCAGCTGTAAAATGGAGGAGAATAGTTCTGTTAGTGAACACATACTCAGAATGTCTGGGTTGCACAACCGCTTGTCTCAGCTGGGAGTTAATCTCCCGGATGACGCGGTCATTGACAGAATCCTTCAGTCGCTTCCACCAAGCTACAAGAGCTTTGTGATGAACTTCAATATGCAGGGGATGGAAACGACCATTCCTGAGGTATATTCAATGCTGAAATCAGCGGAGGTGGAGATCAGAAAAGAACATCAAGTGTTGATGGTGAATAAAACCACTAAGTTCAAGAAGGGCAAGGGTAAGAAGAACTTCAAGAAGGACGGCAAGGGAGTTGTCGCGCCCGGTAAGCCAGTTACCGGGAAGAAGTCAAAGAATGGACCCAAGCCTGAGACTGAGTGCTTTTATTGCAAGGGAAGTGGTCACTGGAAGCGGAACTGCCCCAAATACTTAGCGGACAAGAAGGCCGGCAACACCAAAGGTATATGTGATATACATGTAATTGATGTGTACCTTACCAGTACTCGTAGTAGCTCCTGGGTATTTGATACCGGTGCGGTTGCTCATATTTGTAACTCAAAACAGGAACTACGGAATAAACGGAGACTGGCAAAGGACGAGGTGACGATGCGCGTCGGGAATGGTTCCAAGGTCGATGTGATCGCCGTCGGCACGCTACCTCTGCATCTACCTACGAGATTAGTTTTAAACCTCAATAATTGTTATTTAGGCCAGCTTTGAGCATGAACATTGTATCTGGATCTCGTTTAATTCGAGATGGCTACTCATTTAAATCCGAGAATAATGGTTGTTCTATTTATATGAGAGATATGTTTTATGGTCATGCCCCGCTGGTTAATGGTTTATTCTTGATGAATCTCGAACGTGATGTTACACATATTCATAGTGTGAATACCAAAAGATGTAAAGTTGATAACGATGGTCCCACATACTTGTGGCACTGTCGCCTTGGTCACATTGGTGTCAAGCGCATGAAGAAGCTCCATGCAGATGGACTTTTGGAGTCTCTTGATTACGAATCATTTGACACGTGCAAACCATGCCTCATGGGTAAGATGACCAAGACTCCGTTCTCCGGAACAATGGAGCGAGCAACCAACTTATTGGAAATCATACATACCGATGTGTGCGGTCCAATGAGTGTTGAGGCTCGCGGAGGATATCGTTATGTTCTCACTCTCATTGATGACTTAAGTAGATATGGGTATGCCTACCTAATGAAACACAAGTCTGAAACCTTTGAAAAGTTCAAGGAATTTCAGAGTGAGGTTGAGAATCAACGTGACAGGAGAATAAAATTCTGACGATCAGATCGTGGTGGAGAATATTGAAGTCACGAATTTGGTGCGCACTTCAGGAAATGTGGAATCGTTTCACAACTCACGCCGCCTGGAACACCTCAGCGAAACGGTGTGTCCGAACATCGTAATCGCACTCTATTGGATATGGTGCGATCTATGATGTCTCTTACTGATTTACCGCTCACATTTTGGGGCTATGCTTTAGAGACTGCCGCATTCACTTTAAATAGGGCTCCGTCGAAATCCGTTGAGACGACACCGTATGAATTATGGTTTGGGAAGAAACCTAAGCTGTCGTTTCTAAAAGTTTGGGGATGCGATGCTTATGTCAGGAAACTTCAACCTGAAAAGCTCGAACCCAAGTCGGAAAAATGCGTCTTCATAGGATACCCTAAGGAAACTATTGGGTATACCTTCTACCTCAGATCCGAAGGCAAGATCTTCGTTGACAAGAACGGGTCCTTTCTGGAGAAGGAGTTTCTCTCGAAAGAATTGAGTGGGAGGAAAGTGCAACTTGATGAGGTGATAGTCACCCCTTCCGAACCGGAAAGTAGCGCAGCGCGGGAAAATGTTCTTGTGGTGCCTACACCGACTGGGGAGGAAGTTAATGATGATGATCATGAAGCTTCGGATCAAGTTACTACTGAACTTCGTAGGTCCACAAGGACACGTTCCGCACCAGAGTGGTTCGGCAACCCTGTCCTGGAAATCATGTTGTTAGACAACGGTGAACCTTCGAACTATGAAGAAGCGATGGCGGGCCCGGATTCCGACAAATGGCTAGAAGCCATGAAATCCGAGATAGGATCCATGTATGAAAACGAAGTATAGACTTTGACTGACTTGCCCGATGATCGGCGAGCCATAGAAAACAAATGGATCTTTAAGAAGAAGACAGACGCGGATGGTAATGTGACCATCTATAAGGCTCGACTCGTCGCTAAGGGTTATCGACAAGTTCAAGGGGTTGACTACGATGAGACTTTCTCACCCGTAGCGAAGCTGAAGTCCGTCCGAATCATGTTAGCAATTGCCGCATACTATGATTATGAGATATGGCAGATGGACGTCAAAACGGCATTCCTTAACGGCTTCCTTAAGGAAGAGTTGTATATGATGCAGCCGGAAGGTTTTGTCGATCCTAAGAATGCTAACAAAGTATGCAAGCTCCAGCGCTCAATCTATGGGCTGGTACAAGCATCTCGGAGTTGGAACATTCGCTTTGATGAGATGATCAAAGCGTTTGGGTTTACACAGACTTATGGAGAAGCCTGTGTTTACAAGAAAGTGAGTGGGAGCTCTGTAGCATTTCTCTTATTATATGTGGATGACATATTATTGATGGGAAATGATATAGAATTCTTGGAAAGTATAAAGGCCTATTTGAATAAGTGTTTTTCAATGAAGGACCTTGGAGAAGCTGCTTATATATTAGGCATCAAGATCTATAGAGATAGATCAAGATGCCTCATTGGTCTTTCACAGAGTACATACCTTGACAAGATATTGAAGAAGTTCAATATGGATCAGTCCAAGAAGGGGTTCTTGCCTGTATTGCAAGGTGTGCAATTGAGCATGGCTCAATGCCCGACCATAGGGTCTATTATGTACGCCATGCTGTGTACCAGACCTGATGTAAATCTTGCCGTAAGTTTGGTAGGAAGGTACCAAAGTAATCCCGGCATGGAACACTGGACAGCGGTCAAGAATATCCTGAAGTACCTGAAGAGGACTAAGG
Organism: Aegilops tauschii subsp. strangulata; assembly: GCF_002575655.3. NCBI lineage: Eukaryota > Viridiplantae > Streptophyta > Magnoliopsida > Poales > Poaceae > Aegilops > Aegilops tauschii. Next base: position 246,774,565 of record NC_053037.3, on the reverse strand, counting down.
ATATGTTTCTCGTTTATGGAGGTGACGAAGAGCTCGTCGTAAAGGGTTACGTCGACGCTAGCTTCGACACAGATCTGGATGACTCGAAGTCACAAACCGGATACGTGTATATTTTGAATGGAGGAGCAGTAAGCTGGTGCAGTTGCAAGCAAAGCGTCGTGGCGGGATCTACATGTGAATCGGAGTACATGGCAGCCTCAGAGGCAGCACAGGAAGCAGTCTGGATGAAGGAGTTCATTACCGACCTAGGGGTGATTCCCAATGCGTCGGGCCCGATGACTCTCTTCTGTGACAACACTAGAGCTATTGCCCTTGCGAAGGAGCCCAGGTTTCACAGGAAGACCAGGCATATCAAGCGTCGCTTCAACTCCATTCGTGAAAGTGTTCAAAATGGAGACATAGATATTTGTAAAGTACATACGGACCTGAATGTAGCAGATCCATTGACTAAACCTCTCCCTAGAGCAAAACATCATCAACACCAGGACGCAATGGGTGTTCGATTCATCACAATGTAACTAGATTATTGACTCTAGTGCAAGTGGGAGACTGTTGGAAATATGCCCTAGAGGCAATAATAAATGGTTATTATTATATTTCTTTGTTCATGATAATTGTCTATTGTTCATGCTATAATTGTGTTATCCGGAAATCGTAATACATGTGTGAATACATAGACCACAACGTGTCCCTAGTAAGCCTCTAGTTGACTAGCTCGTTGATCAACAAATAGTCATGGTTTCCTGACTATGGACATTGGATGTCATTGATAACGGGATCACATCATTAGGAGAATGATGTGATGGACAAGACCCAATCCTAAGCATAGCATAAAAGATCGTGTAGTTTCGTTTGCTAGTGCTTTTCCAATGTCAAGTATCTTTTCCTTAGACCATGAGATCGTGCAACTCCCGGATACCGTAGGAGTGCTTTGGGTGTGCCAAACGTCACAATGTAACTGGGTGACTATAAAGGTGCACTACGGGTATCTCCAAAAGTGTCTGTTGGGTTGGCACGGATCGAGACTGGGATTTGTCACTCCGTGTGACGGAGAGGTATCTCTGGGCCCACTCGGTAATGCATCATCATAATGAGCTCAATGTGACTAAGGCGTTAGTCACGGGATCATGCATTGCGGTACGAGTAAAGAGACTTGCTGGTAACGAGATTGAACAAGGTATTGGGATACCGATGATCGAATCTCGGGCAAGTAACATACCGATTGACAAAGGGAATTGTATACGGGATTGATTGAATCCTCGACATCGTGGTTCATCCGATGAGATCATCGTGGAACATGTGGGAGCCAACATGGGTATCCAGATCCCGCTGTTGGTTATTGACCGGAGAGGCGTCTCGGTCATGTCTGCATGTCTCCCGAACCCGTAGGGTCTACACACTTAAGGTTCGGTGACGCTAGGGTTGTAGAGATATGAGTATGCGGAAACCCGAAAGTTGTTCGGAGTCCCGGATGAGATCCCAGACGTCACGAGGAGTTCCGGAATGGTCCGGAGGTGAAGAATTATATATAGGAAGTCCAGTTTCGGCCACCGGGAAAGTTTCAGGGGTTATCGGTATTGTACGGGGACCACCGGAAGGGTCCCGGGGGTCCACCGGGTGGGGCCACCTGTCCCGGAGGGCCCCATGGGCTGAAGTGGGAAGGGAACCAGCCCATAGTGGGCTGGGGCGCCCCCCATGGGCCTTCCCCCTGCGCCTAGGGTTGGAAACCCTAGGGTGGGGGGGGCGCCCCACTTGCCTTGGGGGACAAGTCTCCCCCCTTGGCCGCCGCCCCCTCCCTTGATGGGATCTTGGCCGGCGCCCCCCCTCCCAAGGGGCCTATATAAATGGGGGAAGGGAGGGCAGTAACACAACAGCCTTGGGCGCCTCCCTCCTCCCCTGCTACACCTCTCCCTCTCGCAGAAGCTCGGCGAAGCCCTGCCGAGACCCGCTACATCCACCACCACGCCGTCGTGCTGCTGGATCTCCATCAACCTCTCCTTCCCCTTGCTGGATCAAGAAGGAGGAGACGTCGCTGCACCATACGTGTGTTGAACGCGGAGGTGCCGTCCGTTCGGCACTCGGTCATTGGTGATTTGAATCACGGCGAGTACGACTCCGTCATCCACGTTCATTGGAACGCTTCCGCTCGCGATCTACAAGGGTATGTAGATGCACTCCTTTCCCCTCGTTGCTAGTAAACTCCATAGATGGATCTTGGTGAGCGTAGGAAAATTTTAAAATTATGCTACGATTCCCAACAATATGTGGTGGCGTATATGGACTCGGATTGGCAGTGAATATGTGGTGGTGGTATATGGCAGCGATGATGAAGTTGGTGTGGTGGTGGTATATGGCAGCAACGATGATCATGATGCGGTGGTGATATATGGCAGCGGTGACGTGACAACCTGTGAACAGAACTCGAAACTCTAAAGGAATAGATGCTAAGACCAGCAACTTGACACGACGATGCAACCGCAAATTCAACAAAGCAAATACAGAAAATATTATGCAAAGGCTCAGATTGGTTCCGATAGGATGAACTAACCATAAATTTTTTTGGCTTTTTTCGTGGACTATAGGTATGAAGAATAGACTCGATCTAAACTACGAAAAACTGTAAAATCTCACCGAGCAACCTGGAAATCTGATACCACTTGATAGAGGCAAAGGTGTCCTGTCTTTTGATGAGATTGTGGCTATCGTTTTGGAGGAAGTCAACTTTGACGATCCGACTATGAATGTGCGAGGACGTCGCGCCTTAGCAATTGCTAAACCAACTCTGAGAGGTTATTGACCACGTCGGAGCACAATCAACCTGACCACGAAGGTCTGTTTCCTGCAAGAAAACGAAGAACAAGCAAGAAACTAAGATTGCAATCTGGATATTGAGAATATAAGAGGAAAGCTTTATTGATCAAGGTGGGGTTCTGTGACGCCTTTGTCTGGTCGTTGAACACAAACGAGGTACGCGAAGTTGCAGCTATGGCGAACTTTAATCTAAACAAAACCCAAAGTCTAAACGATGCCCTAAGGGCTGTATATATGGAGGAAGAGGGGGGAATTTTGTGGCCCTTGGAGGAGGGGTCCGAAACCAACCCTAACTCTTGTTTCCCCACACATACGGACTCTAAAAACAGCCTATACTTAAGTATTTCGAAAATACATGGGCCTGGCCCGATAATAAGGTGACGCAGCACCTAGAATAGCCCCTGGATGAAATTTATGAAGTGGCATCTTGTATATTTCGTCCAAGGCTTCATGCACTCCTTATGGTGGCTTCAAAGTCCTGAAATCATCACTTGTAACTCCGTTCTTGATCCCCTTGCGCATGCCATTATCTCCCTGCTTGGTCTTGCTCTAGTGTTCATCCTTCTTATCCATGCCAAGCCCTTTATTTGTAAGCAAAACAAATGTATCCAATTTAGGCAGCATCATATTCTCATGAACATTAGAATCATTACCAAGAAACGAAAGTACCTGGTAATTCAATTGGCGTGCGCGAGCTCTAGTAATTGGTCTAGTATGTATATCAGCAGGGGTTGTGGGTGTAACAATGGTATTGATGTCCTCATCAGGACGGACTTGTAGTTGGATGGCGTTGACGACATTGTGCAATCCAAGTACTCCAAGGTGTCGCCGGAGTGGTATACATGCAAAAAGAGCAAACACAAACAACACTTGGAAATATAATGGTTAGCGCACAAAAAGTGTCCATCATGTAAGAATGAGTCTTTGCGGCAAGATTGTTCGTGACAAAGCGCATGAAGCTTATCAAGATGATATAGAATGATATGCAAAGCGTTCATGGGGGCAAGAGCATTCATTGTGCACACAAATGTGTTGTGAATATGATCAATGCAACCACGGTGCAAAATGATGTCATAGTGAGACGGTTTATCAATAGCTTGAATATGGCAATGGATGCTCAATATGAATAAGTTATCATGCAATTGATGGTAGGCAATATGATCATGATGTATGAATATGGCATCAAGAAAGATCACAACAAATTTGCTAGGAAAGTGCACAAGCTCATATATCATGGATGACATGGTAATACAAGATGCAACAAGGCAATCATAATGGGAGTCAATCCATGCATAAGATGCAAATTTGTTATGTGTGGTGTTGCACCAAAGCTCGATGTTGTGGCACTCCTCAACTTGAAGGTCCATAGGGTCCATCTCCAATGTCGGTCCTCCCTCCCATATGTGTATCATGTAGACAAGAAGAAGGAAACAACAATGAAAGAATGACCCATCCAATATGCGTATGTGAGGATGTCTCAAAGGGAAGGAGTTCACCTTATGAATGTTCCCGAAGATGTTGGAGTTGCACATCATGGACGCCTTCACATAACCAATATGTCTCGTGATAGTGGTGCCTTGTGATTCCTTCAAAACGAAAGAATAAACACTCGGAAAAAACAAATGAGGTTAGCGTGAAAGCAAAACCTATCATTCGTGTGGTGAAATACCCACCAAGTGTTCTCATCATTCTTGACATAAGAAACGACAAGGTGTGGCATGGTATGAAAGCATATGATGCGACTATAACCAAATGCATTAGGCTCAATGAAACAAGCAAGCTTCACAAGTAATATGCCCAAGTCTCCAAGATAGATAAGCATAGCATGGGTGCACTCACTATAATGGCATATGAGAGGTGCAACTAATGGAGACAAGAGACAATGATAAAGATATATCACATGGGAGGCATGAATATATATGTCATCAACCCAAGAAAGCAAGTAAGAATGGAACATGGGTGATGCGACAAAGCAAGCAATCATAGCAATCAAGTAGGGCAAGCTAGTAGTGCGAAGATGCAACATACTAGATGGAATCATGGCAATCATGTCGTGTGTGCAAATAGTGAGCATATATGATGCACATGACATATCACAAGCATGAAAACAAGATATGAGAAATGTATCATCATTTTATTGGCAAGAGGTCATATGGAAATAGCAATGGAACATCATGGCTCTCCCAACACAAGAGTCAACAATAGCATGAGGCACATCGTAAACATGGAAATAGCAACAAGGATATCCACCAAGCATGCAAACACACATACGAGTAGTAAAATGGTGACTCATGGGTAGATGCAAGCAAGGGTCACACTTGCATGGCAAAGGCATAGAAGCAAGCATAACATGCAAAGTGAACATGGTAAATGGGCATAATGTGACAAGTGATATATAGCCCATAGTCGTGTGAGACCCAAGTAAAAGGAATGCGCTAAGTCGGTACGCAAAGAGAACAGTGGTAAGGATAGTTCACGGGATCCCAAGTCATCTTTGCTCTCAAGAGCTCGTTTCGTCAACTCTTGGGATTGAGAGGTTGACGAGTATACCTGAGTACCTACACAAAACAAAGGCAAAAGGAAAAGTGTGTGTGCGTGGTATATGTACATATCATCCATCATGATGTGCACGTGCATGTGTTGGTTAGCACAAAATAGCCAATGCTCAAATAAATGAGAAGCATGGTATAGAAACATGTCATCCATCATGATAGGTTTGTTATTATGTATAACATAATGGAGACTCAAATTGTGTAATGCATCATGAGAAATATGTAGAGCATTGTTATTCATGGAATGCATATGGTGCAAGCAATTATGGGTATCATGCAAAGTATGGAATGAATCAAAATCTCCTAATATGTATGAGGAAACTATGGGGGTCTCCTCATGAGCATTAATGGAACATCACATGGAGAATATTGACAACATCCAAAACAAAGCATATTTGGAACAATGTGATCATGGCATGGCATAGTAGATGAATTGCGCAAATCATGTAAAGGAAGCATAACAATATCATCGCATGAAAAACAAAAGCCAATGACCATCATCTCGTCATCTATGCCATAAGTGCAAATGGGTTTTATTTTAATGGGGCATGCATAGTTACTATGTTGAGATTGAAATGATGCAATATGAGAGATCTCACTCATAGCATATGACAAGTTCAATGGATTGTCAAACATGATGTGACCAAAAGAATTTTCACATGATATCCTATGAAGCATAGCATCACAACTAGGCAACTCGACATGCTCATCATCAAATTCATCATAAATGGGTAAGTCATGACATGAGGAATTCGCACTAGCATGAAGCATGGGTGGATCAACATCATGCAACCAATCATTGGTGGGATAGTACGCTAGTGGGACAAGAGAAGCACCATCACCTATGTTACTTTTGGAGCATCGCTCATGTGTTGTCGGTGAGGTGTCGAATATCCACTCGTTGTCATCTTCATCTTGATGGAACCATGTGGGGGGTGCATCATTGTCCACCATGGCCATCGTCTTCTCTATTGGAGGTATGGACTCATCGAGGATAGGCATGTCTTCGTGTAGGAGACCTAGCACCAAAGAAAACATACTAGAGTAGAGGTTAAGTCATTAGAAATCATAGTGGCCTCACATGCCCTATCAACTACCTCACTCACTAAGTTTTGTGGCTCACTCACTCCCTCTTGGATGCTCTCACTCGTATGGTTGGTGGAGTCACTCAAATGGCTCTCAACCTCACATAGGATGTGTGGCATGCTCTCATGTATGGGGCTAGTGGTGGTCACACTCATCCTCTCATAGGAAATGCACTCAATTTCACATATGGTGGAGTCACTCATATCACTCATGGTGGGGTGGCTCTCCTCACATGGAAATGGGGCATCTCCTCACATGGAATTGGGGCATCTCTTCATATGTGGGTGTCGGAGAGATGCTGGCGCAAATGTCTCCATGCTCAACTTTCTTGTCACCGTCTTGTTGTTGGAGGCCCATATGAGGTGGCACCTCATAGCTCGTCTCCATGACCGAAGGGAATTTCCCATGCTCGGCCATCTTCCTTAAGGGGCTTCCGAAGATGGAAGGGTCGCCCTCGCTCGTAGTTGGTCGCCTCGTTGTTGAAGATGTCAATGTAGGCGAACTCATGGGAAGTAGGCGAAGATGCCGTATGATGAGGACATCAATACCATTGTTACACCCACAGCCCCTGCTGCTATACATACTGGACCAATTACTAGAGCTCGCGCACGCCAATTAAATTACCAGGTACTTTTCGTTTCTTGGTAATGATTCTAATGTTCATGAGAATATGATGCTGCCTAAATTGGATACATTTGTTTTGCTTACAAATGAAGGGCCTAGCTTTGAGAAGGATGAACATTGGAGCAAGAACAGGCATGGAGATGATGGCATGCGCATGGGGAACAAGAACGGAGTTACAACTGATGATTTCAGGACGTTGAAGCCACCATAATGCGTGCATGAAGCCTTGGACGAAATATACAAGATGCTACTTCATAACTTTCGTCCAGAGGCTATTCTAGGTGCCGCGTCACCTTATTATTGGGCCAGGCCCATGTAATTTCGAAATACTTGAGTATAGGCTGTTTTTAGAGTCCGTATGTGTGGGGAAACAAGAGATAGGGTTGGTTTCGGACCCCTTACCCAAGGGCCACGAAATTCCCCCCTCTTCCTCCATATATACAGCCCTTAGGGCGTCGTTTGGACTTTGGGTTTTGTTTAGATTAAAAGTTCGCCATAGCTGCAACTTCACGTACTTTGTTTGTGTTCAACGACCAGACAAAGGCGTCACAGAACCCCACCTTGATCAATAAAGCTTTCATCTTATATTCGCAACATCCAGATTGCAATCTCAGTTTCTTGCTTGTTCTTCGTTTGGTTGCAGGAAACAGACCCTCGTGGTCAGGTTGATCGTGCTCCGACGTGGTCAATAACCTCTCGAAGTTGGTTTAGCGATTGCTAAGGCGCGACGTCATCGCACGTTTGTAGTCGGATCGTCAAAGTCGACTTCCACCAAAGCGATATCCATCATCTCATCGAAAGACGGGACACCTTTGCCTCTATCAAGTGGTATCAGATTTCCAGGTTGCTCGGTGAGATTTTACAGTTTTTCGTAGTTTAGATCGAGTTTGTTCTTCATACCTATAGTCCACGAAAAAGCCAAAAAAAAAAAATTTAGGGTTAGTTCATCCTATCCGAACCAATCTGAGCCTTTGCATAATCTTTTCTGTGTTTGCTTTGTTGAATTTGCGGTTGCATTGTCGTGTCAAGTTGCTGGTCTTAGCGTCTAGTCCTTTAGAGTTTCGAGTTCTGTTCACAGGTTGTCACATCGCCGCTGCCATATATCACCACCGCATCATCATCATCGCTGCTGCCATATACCACCACCGCACCAACTTCATCGCCGCTGCCATATACCACCACCACATATTCACTGCCAATCCGAGTCCATATACGCCACCACATATCCACCGCCATCACGGCAATCCGAGTACACCTGCAACATATATCCGCCACCAGTCCGAGTTCCACCAGATTCATCTCCGCCACCAGTCCGAGTTCCACCAGATTCATCTCCGCCACCAGTCCTAGTCCAAGTCCAGTATTTTGTTACTCTGTTTTGGATTTCCAGATCACGCCATACTCCGAGTCGTGACAGAGAAGGACTCCCAAACTTTTGTGTTACCCGCAGTAGAAAAATAGTTCCAGTTTCAAAAAAAAACTAAGTCTGGAAAATTCTGGCTAGGCAGTTTTTAGACTATTTGTAGACTTTTTCGGAAAAAAATTTGTTGCGGAGCAAAAAAAAGTGCAAAAAAAATTCAAAGTGTGCTCCTCCCTTGTTTACGTGCAGCGCCGTGATTTTGTTAGTGTTCTAGGCTCGCGTCTCTAGCACGGTCTAGCCTAGGACCAGCACAGTACCGTCGTTGAGCGTTTATTCAACTTTGCATATCTGAATTGATTATTGCTGACCCTTTTTGCTACCATATTATAAGCCTTCCCAGCTCCACATACATCTACGTCGTGCGTTTGACTCTCCCTGGTAATCGCTGTATCCAAGCTTTGAGAGTTTTGACTACAACGGTTGCCGATCACCACCTGCTGCTGGGTAAGAACTGGTAAGAATTTGAGATTCGCTTGAAGGATTTGTGACACACCACCATCACCACCACTTCCTAGTAGTCTGTAGGATCATATTCTTTTGTGTTCCTATTGCTGCTAACCATGGCAGGATCACAAGCCGATGAGACTGATTGGTAGAACATGACGAACAAGGGGTTGCATGATAAATTTCAGCAAATGATGAGTGGCCAGGTGGGAGATGTGCTAAACAGATTTGAAGAGGCTATGGAGAAGATAGATGCCGTGGAGAAGTCGTTTGAGACAAAGCTGGATAACAGGTTTAATGAATTGCTCAAGCGTCTTCCCCAACCACCACCGGCTGCACCTGTCGCACCTCTACAACAACAACAACCACATCTCCAACGCCGCCTTCCAAATCAAGTGGGACGAGCATAGCGCGTTCCAATTGAGACTGGTCAAAATTCGGGTGCCGCTGCACCTACTGTTGATGCTTCTTTGGCTCCTGCTACTGCGGCGGCTGAGGAGGATGACGATTATGCGGGCGATTATGAGGATGAGGTTGATCAAAATCAGAACTACGTGCAGCCACCAGCACCACCTCCAGCAGGTCGACCTCAGGTATATATTCGCAACGGTAGGCCTGCACCACCACCTTAGGTACGAGATCATGACCATGTTCCTAAACTGAAATTGAATATTCCATCGTTTGAGGGTAGATACATTCCTGATGTATATCTTACTTGGGAGTTAGAAACTGAACAACGTTTTACATGTTTACAATATCCCGAGGAGAGACGGGTTGCTGCTGTTGTTTGTGCTTTCACTAGTTTTGCATGTGTATGGTGGTCTGAACATTGTAGATTATATCCTATTCCAGCTACTTGGGCTGCTTTGAAAACTGCTATGCGTACTCGTTGGGTTCCACCATATTATCAACGTGAATTGCTTCAAAAACTGCAGCGTTTACGACAAGGGAAAAATTCTATAGAAGAATATTATCAGGAATTACAAACTGGCATGATTAGATGTGGTATTGTTGAGGAGAATGAAGCTATGCTTGCACGTTTTATGGGTGGTTTAAATAGAGAGATTCAGACCATTCTAGAGTATAAGGAGTATACTAATATCACTCGTTTATTCCATCTTGCTTGTAAAGCTGAACGTGAAGTGCAGGATCGACAAGCATTGGCGCGAACTAACTTTTCTGCAGGTCGACCTTCATCATGGACACCGCGTGCATCTTCTACTTCCACTGCACCAGCACCTCCATCAGGTTCCACCTCCAGCCGTGATACAAGAAAGCAGGCACAACCACCACTATCTGCCAAGAGCGCACCTGCCGGGCCTGCACAGAGCTCTTCTTCTTCCATGGCATCAACAGGGCACACAAGTGATATTATTTGTCGTCGTTGTAAGGGAAGAGGACATTATGCGCGAGAATGCAAATCTCAGCGTGTAATGATTGCTACTCAGGATGGTGGGTATGAGTCCGCTAGTGACTATGATGAGGAGACTTTGGCTCTTATTACACATGAAGAACATGGTGGAGATGATTCTGAAAATGAGACGCAATACATGGCTCCTGAAGACGCTGACAGGTATGAATGTTTAGTTGCTCAACGTGTTTTGAGTGTGCAGGTCACACAAGCAGAGCAAAATCAGAGGCATAATTTGTTCCATACAAAGGGAGTTGTGAAGGAACGTTCTGTTCGCGTCATCATAGATGGAGGGAGCTGTAAGAACTTGGCTAGCATGGAGATGGTGGAGAAACTATCTCTCACCACAAGACCACATCCACATCCTTACTATATCCAATGGTTCAACAACAGCGGCAAGGTTAAGGTAACACGTATTGTTCGTGTGCATTTTAGTATCTCTACATATGTTGAATATGTTGATTGTGATGTGGTACCCATGCAAGCATGTTCCTTATTACTTGGTAGACCATGGCAATTTGATAAAAACTCTGTAAACCATGGTAGAAACAATCTGTATACTCTTGTTCATAAGGATAAAAATATTACTTTGCTTCCTATGACTCCTGATTCCATTTTGAAAGATGACATTAATAGAGCTAATAAAGAAAAACAGGAGAAAAATAAGAGTGAAAAATCAGATTGTGGCAAAAGAATTTGAGCAACAAATGAAACCTAATAATAAATCATCTAGTGTTGTTTCTGAAATTAAATTGAAAAGTGCATGTTTACTTGCCACAAAATCTGATATTGATGAGCTAGATTTCAACAAATCTGTTTGCTATGCTTTTGTGTGCAAAGAGGCATTATTTTCATTCGAGGACGTGCCTTCCTCTTTGCCCCCTGCTATCACTAACATTTTGCAGGAGTTCGCAGACGTCTTTCCACAAGACGTACCACCGGGATTACCACCTATTCGAGGGATTGAGCATCAAATTGACTTAATTCCCGGTGCATCGCTACCCAACTGTGCACCATACCGTACCAATCCAGAGGAGACGAAGGAGATTATGCGTCAAGTACAGGAGCTGCTCGACAAAGGTTATATACGTGAATCTCTTAGTCCTTGTGCTGTTCCTATTATACTTGTGCCTAAAAATGATGGTACATCGCGTATGTGTGTTGATTGTAGAGGCATTAATAACATTACTATTCGTTATTGTCATCCTATTCCTAGGCTAGATCATATGCTTGATGAATTGAGTGGCTCTACAATATTTTTCAAAGTTGATTTGCGTAGTGGATACCATCAAATTCGTATGAAACTGGGAGATGAATGGAAAACAGCATTTAAAACTAAGTTTGGTTTATATGAGTGGTTAGTCATGCCTTTTGGGTTAACTAATGCACCTAGTACTTTCATGAGACTAATGAACGAAGTTTTACGTGCTTTTATTGGACGATTTGTGGTAGTCTATTTTGATGATATACTGATTTATAGCAAATCTTTGGAAGAACATTTGGAACATTTACATGCTGTTTTTATTGCTCTACGTGATGCACGTTTGTTTGGTAACCTTGGGAAGTGCACCTTTTGGACCGACCGTGTATCTTTTCTTGGCTATGTTGTTACTCCACAGGGAATTGAAGTTGATAAAGCCAAGATTGAAGCTATTGAGAGTTGGCCGCAGCCCAAAACGGTCACACAAGTGAGGAGTTTCCTTGGCCTCGCAGGTTTCTATAGGCGTTTTGTGAGAGATTTCAACACCATTGCTGCACCTCCCAACGAGCTTACAAAGAAGGATGTGCCTTTTGTTTGGGGTACCGCACAGGAAGAAGCCTTCACGGTATTGAAAGATAAGTTGACACATGCTCCTTTACTCCAACTTCCTGATTTTAATAAGACTTTTGAGCTTGAATGTGATGCTAGTGGAATTGGATTAGGAGGTGTGTTATTACAAGATGGTAAACCTGTTGCATACTTTTCTGAAAAGTTGAGTGGGCCTAGTCTGAATTATTCTACTTATGATAAAGAACTATATGCTCTTGTTCGGACTTTAGAAACATGGCAACATTATTTATGGCCCAAAGAATTTGTTATACATTCTGATCATGAATCTTTGAAACATATTAAAAGTCAAGCTAAACTGAATCGTAGACATGCTAAATGGGTTGAATTCATTGAAACTTTCCCTTATGTCATTAAACACAAGAAGGGTAAAGAAAATGTTATTGCTGATGCATTGTCTCGTCGCTATACTATGTTGTCACAACTTGACTTTAAAATATTTGGTTTGGAGACCATCAAAGATCAATATGTGCATGATGCTGATTTTAAAGATGTTTTGCAGAATTGTAAAGAAGGAAGAACCTGGAACAAGTTTGTCGTTAATGATGGATTTGTGTTCCGTGCTAACAAGCTATGCATTCCAGCTACCTCTTTTCGTCTTTTGTTGTTGCAGGAGGCGCATGGAGGAGGATTAATGGGACACTTTGGCGTGAAGAAGACGGAGGACGTACTTCCTACACATTTCTTTTGGCCAAAGATGAGACGGGATGTTGAGCATTTTGTTGCTCGCTACACTACATGTCAAAAAGCTAAGTCACGACTCAATCCTCATGGTTTATGTATGCCTTTGCCTGTACCTAGTGTTCCTTGGGAGGATATATCTACGGACTTTGTTTTAGGTTTACCTCGAACAAAGAAGGGGAGGGATAACATATTTGTTGTCGTGGATAGATTCTCAAAAATGGCACACTTTATACCATGTCATAAAAGCGATGATGCTGTTAATGTTGCTGATTTGTTCTTCCGTGAAATTATTCGTTTGCATGGTGTGCCAAATACTATTGTTTCAGATCGTGATACTAAATTTCTTAGCCACTTTTGGAGATGTTTATGGGCTAAGTTGGGGACTAAACTGCTTTTTAGTACCACTTGTCACCCCCAAACTGATGGACAAACTGAAGTAGTCAATAGAACATTGTCTACTATGCTTAGGGCTGTTTTGAAGAATAATAAGAAAATGTGGGAAGAATGCTTGCCTCATATTGAGTTTGCTTATAATCGTTCATTGCATTCTACTACTAAGATGTGCCCTTTTGAAATTGTGTATGGTTTCCTACCTCGTGCACCTATTGATTTGTTGCCTCTTCCATCTTCGGAGAAGGTTAATTTTGATGCTAAACAACGTGCTGAATTGATCTTAAAAATGCATGAGTTAACTAAGGAAAACATTGAGCGTATGAATGCTAAATATAAACTTGCTGGAGATAAGGGTAGAAAACATGTTGTGTTTGCACCTGGAGATCTTGTTTTGTTACATTAGCGTAAGGATAGATTTCCTCATTTGCGCAAATCAAAGCTAATGCCACGTGCTGATGGTCCTTTTAAGGTGTTCGAGAAAATAAATGATAATGCATATAAACTTGAGCTGCCTGCAGATTTTGGGGTTAGTCCCACTTTTAACATTGCAGATTTGAAGCCTTATTTGGGTGAGGGAGATGAGCTTCCATCGAGGACGACTTCATTTCAAGAAGGGGAGGATGATGAGGACATCAATACCATTGTTACACCCACAGCCCCTGCTGCTATACATACTGGACCAATTACTAGAGCTCGCGCACGCCAATTAAATTACCAGGTACTTTCGTTTCTTGGTAATGATTCTAATGTTCATGAGAATATGATGCTGCCTAAATTGGATACATTTGTTTTGCTTACAAATGAAGGGCCTAGCTTTGAGAAGGATGAACATTGGAGCAAGAACAGGCATGGAGATGATGGCATGCGCATAGGGAACAAGAATGGAGTTACAAGTGATGATTTCAGGACGTTGAAGCCACCATAATGCGTGCATGAAGCCTTGGACGAAATATACAAGATGCTACTTCATAACTTTCGTCCAGAGGCTATTCTAGGTGCTGTGTCACCTTATTATTGGGCCAGGCCCATGTAATTTCGAAATACTTGAGTATAGGCTATTTTTAGAGTCCGTATGTGTGGGGAAACAAGAGATAGGGTTGGTTTCGGACCCCTTCCCCAAGGGCCACGAAATTCCCCCCTCTTCCTCCATATATACAGCCCTTAGGGCGTCGTTTAGACTTTGGGTTTTGTTTAGATTAACAGTTTGCCATAGCTGCAACTTCGCGTACTTCGTTTGTGTTCAACGACCAGACAAATGCGTCACAGAACCCCACCTTGATTAATAAAGCTTTCATCTTATATTCGCAATATCCAGATTGCAATCTCAGTTTCTTGCTTGTTCTTCGTTTGCTCGCAGGAAACAGACCCTCGTGGTCAGGTTGATCGTGCTCCGGCGTGGTCAATAACCTCTCGAAGTTGGTTTAGCGATTCCTAAGGCGCGACGTCATCGCACGTTCGTAGTCGGATCGTCAAAGTCGACTTCCACCAAAGCGATATCCATCATCTCATCGAAAGACGGGACACCTTTGCCTCTATCACCGTACGTCCAAAGGCCAAGATGCCTTGAGAACACTTGGCAAAGATGCTGAAGTGGTTGGTGTAGCCGTAGCTCCGTCTTGGTGGTGCTCGTCTCGCGGTCTTCTCTTGTGCTCATGAAGTATGGCCGTAGCTTGATGTAGAGCTTTTTGGGACTTGTAGGTTTGCGCCTGTGGAGCATCTTCATGATGATGGTGTCATTGTTGTACTTGAGCTCGTAGTAGATGTCGTTCGTCGTCGTCGTGCACATGTTGCTTGGAGGTGACTTTCCCTTCATGACGATGTGGATCACGAACATGATGGTGGTCGCCATGGAGATGTGGACGTGGACGACTTGCGCTTGTATCATTTTTGCGCTCGGAAGACTTGTGACTTGAAGTCGCCGCCTTGAGGATGATGAAGGGGAAGAACGGTTGATCAACAAGGTCCGAATCTCCTCCATCCTTGCATCTTGCTCCTCCTTTTTTGTGGAAATCTTGTTGGCGAAGTAGCTTCTTGTATGTGCTTCAGAGTGTCGTATGTCGATGGCAAGGTTGTCGATGCACTCTCGCAATCTTGATTGTGCGCCGTGCATTTGTCATTGTAGATCGAAGATGGATGCTTTGGTGATGTAGTTGTTCGCAACGTTGTTGTTGTAGAGGACCGGAGATGAAATGCCTTGCCTATCCATCACAAGACTCGAGCAAATATGAGTGGGAGAAAGAGAAGAACTTATACCAAATGTACCTTGAACGATGTTGAAAATGGATCAATGATCACTCAATGATGTAACAAGGAAATAGCACAATTGGTACCGATCTTGTCAACTTCTCACACCTACACAAATAAGGCTTATAGTGGAGCTCGGTGAGGATAGTGGCACAAAAAATTTGATGCAAAATGTTAGCAAGAGTCAATAATGTTGAAAGAGATTCACAAATTCGTAAGTGAAACAAGTAGACCAATAGCAATATGGAGCACAGAAAAACACACACGGATAGATAAATGGGGTCGTGCAACCAAGGAATGAGCACTAAATGTGGAATCCACGAAAAACGCTCATGTTGCACAACTCAAGAGAGACGCTAGCATGATTGCTCAATAGGCGGATACGACACTTGTGCACAACCTATGATATGCAAAATGTATCAACTTCTATCCCAGGTATGCTATTATGTATGGTTCCCGGTGTTTCTCTCAAGATGATCCAAGATGATCGGATATGACAATCTTATATGCAATGTGGTATGATGCTAAGGCTATTGCTCACAAGCTTCTTTGCTCTTTCTCTTTTGCTTAAAAGCTTATTCTTTTTTTTATATGGCCACAATGCACAAACTAAGATAGCAATTGTGTATATGCGGGAATAATCTTGTAACACAAGGGATGATATGATGATACCAATATGATATGGTATGTATGCAATGGGAGGTATGGATCACTAATGTGCACAAGTAATGTTGCCGGCAATACTCAAATGGCTAGTCTCGATAGGTAAGTGACGCAAAATGGGCTAGGGGTTATCAATGCAATTGCAAGGGGAATATACAATGGTGTCGTCGAGGTTACCTTACTTGTACGACGATGACCTCGTGGCGATGATGAGTGGCGGTGTTGTCGATGTGAACCGTCCCTAAGTAGCCGAAACACCTCCGCAAACTCAGAATCTCAAACGTCAAATGTCAAATGGTGGTAGCGGAATGCGGTGGTGGTTGCGGAAATGCAATGATGGGTTTTGTGAGTAGGCAATGCGGGGTTGGAGGTTTATTGGGTTATGTGAGTCGGAGTTGAAGGTCACCGTCCCTAAGTAGCCGAAACACCTTAGGAGACACAACTCACAACTCAAACAAAATTGGGTTAAGTTGGTGTGGCGGAAGTGTATGGTGGGCAAGCCTATGCGGAAGTGGTGGTGGTGGTTGATGAAGAAGTGATAACCCACAGGTATAGGGGATCGCAACAGTTTTCGAGGGTAGAGTATTCAACCCAAATTCATTGATTCGACACAAGGGGAGCCAAAGAATATTCTCAAGTATTAGCAGTTGAGTTGTCAATTCAACCACACCTGGATAACTTAGTATCTGCAGCAAAGTGTTTAGTAGCAAAGTAATATGATAGTAGTGGTAACGGTAACAAAAGTAACGGTAGCAAAAGTAATATTTTTGGGTTTTGTAGTGATTGTAACAGTAGCAACGGAAAAGTAAATAAGCAAAGAACAATATGTGAAAAGCTCGTAGGCATTGGATCGGTGATGGAGAATTATGCCGGATGCGGTTCATCATGTAACAATCATAACATAGGGTGACACAGAACTAGCTCCAATTCATCAATGTAATGTAGGCATGTATTCCGAATATAGTCATATGTGCTTATGGAAAAGAACTTGCATGACATCTTTTGTCCTACCCTCCCATGGCAGCGGGGTCCTAATGGAAACTAAGGGATATTAAGGCCTCCTTTTAATAGAGTACCGGAACAAAGCATTAGCACATAGTGAATACATGAACTCCTCAAACTATGGTCATCACCGGGAGTGGTCCCGATTGTTGTCACTTCGGGGTTGCCGGATCATAGCACATAGTAGGTGACTATAGACTTGCAAGATAGGATCAAGAACTCACATATATTCATGAAAACATAATAGGTTCAGATTTGAAATCATGGCACTCGGGCCCTAGTGACAAGCATTAAGCATAGCAAAGTCATAGCAACATCAATCTCAGAACATAGTGGATACTAGGGATCAAACCCTAACAAAACTAACTCGATTACATGATAGATCTCATCCAACCCATCACCGTCTAGCAAGCCTACGATGGAATTACTCATGCACGGCGGTGAGCATCATGAAATTGGTGATGGAGGATGGTTGATGATGACGATGGCGATGAATCCCCCTCTCTGGAGCCCCGAACGGACTCCAGATCAGCCCTCCCGAGAGGTTTTAGGGCTTGGCGGCGGCTCCGTATCGTAAAACGCGTTGAATTCTTCTCTCTGGTTTTTTTCTCCCCGAAAGCAAATATATAGAGTTGGAGTTGAGGTCGGAGGAGCTCCAGGGGGCCCACGAGGTAGGGGGCGCGCCCTAGGGGGGAGGGCGCGCCCCCCACCGTCGTGGATAGGGTGTGGGCCCCCTGGTCTTCATCTTTTGCAAGGATTTTTTATTATTTCCAAATAGACGTTCCGTGGAGTTTCAGGTCATTCCGAGAACTTTTGTTTCTGCACATAAATAACACCATGGAAAGTCTGCTGACAACAGCGTCAGTCCGGGTTAGTTCCATTCAAATCATGCAAGTTAGAGTCCAAAACAAGGGCAAAAGTGTTTGGAAAAGTAGATACGACGGAGACGTATCAACTCCCCCAAGCTTAAACCTTTGTTTGTCCTCAAGCAATTTAGTTGATAAACTGAAAGTGATAAAGAAAAACTTTTACAAACTCTGTTTGCTCTTGTTGTTGTAAATATGTAAAGCCAGCATTAAAGTTTCAGCAAAGATTATGACTAACCACATTCACAATAACTCTTAGGTCTCATGTTTACTCATATCAATGGCACAATCAACTAGCGAGCCATAATAATAAATCTCGGATGACAACACTTTCTCAAAACAATCATGATATGATATAATAAGATGGTATCTCGTTAGCCCTTTCAGAGACCGCAAAACATAAATGCAGAGCACCTTTAAAGATCAAGGCCTGACTAGACATTGTAATTCATGGTAAAAGAGATCCAGTCATAGTCATACCCAATATAAATTAATAGTAATGAATGCAAATGACAGCTGCGCTCTCCAGCTAGTGCTTTTTAATAAGAGGGTGATGACTCAACATAAAAGTAAATAGAGATAGGCCCTTCGCAGAGGGAAGCATAGATTTGTAGAGGTGCTAGAGCTCGGTTTTGAAATAGAGATAAATAATATTTTGAGTGGCATACTTTCATTGTCAACATAGCAACCAAGAGATGGCGATATCTTCCATGCTACACACATTATAGGCGGTTCCCAAACAGAATGGTAAAGTTTATACTCCCCCTCCACCAACAAGCATCAATCCATGACTTGCTCGAAACAACGAGTGTCTCCAACTAGCAACAGTCCCAGGGGGAGTTTTGTTTGCAATTATTTTGATTTAGTTTGCATAAAGCATGGGACTGGGCATCCCGGTGACCAGCCATTTTCTCGTGAGTGAGGAGCGGAGTCCACTCCTCTTGAGAATAACCTGCCTAACATGGAAGATAAGGGCAGCCCTAGTTGATACATGAGCTATTCAAGCATACAAAACAGAATGTTTATTTGAAGGTTTAGAGTTTGGCACATACAAATTTACTTGCAACGGCAGGTAGATACCGCATATAGGAAGGTATGGTGGACTCATATGGAATAACTTTGGGGTTTAAGGGATTGGATGCACAAGCAGTATTCCCGCTTAGTACAAGTGAAGGCTAGCAAAAGACTGGGAAGCGACCAACTAGAGAGCGACAACAGTCATGAACATGCATTAAAATTAATAAACATTGGATGCAAGCATGAGTAGGATATAATCCACCATGAACATAAATATCGTGAAGGCTATGTTGATTTTGTTTCAACTACATGTGTGAACATGTGCCAAGTCAAGTCACTTAAATCATTCAAAGGAGGATACCACCCCACTATACCACATCACAACCATTTTAATAGCATGTTGGCATGCAAGGTAAACCATTATAACTCATAGCTAATCAAGCATGGCACGAGCAACTATGATCTCTAATTGTCATTGCAAACATGTTTATTCATAATAAGCTGAATCAGGAACGATGAACTCATCATATTTACAAAAACAAGAGAGGTCGAGTTCATACCAGCTTTTCTCATCTCAATCAGTCCATCATATATTGTCATAATTGCCTTTCACTTGCACGACCGAACGAAGTGAAAATAATAAGAGTGCACGTGCATTGGACTAAGCTGGAATCTGCGAGCATTCAATAAACATGAGAAGACAAGGCAATATGGGCTCTTGGTTAAATCAACACTAATGCATATAAGAGCCACTTCAACAATTTAATCATGGTCTTCTCCTATCGACCCCAAAGAAAAGAAAAGAAATAAAACTATTTACATGGGAAAGCTCCCAACAAGCAAAAGAAGAACGGAAAATATTTTTTGGGTTTTCTTTTTAATTATTACTACTACAGCAAGAAAAGTAAACTAGCTAAAAGCTACACTAATTTTGTTTGGTTTTTCTTAAGGTTTATTAAACACACAAGAAGAAAGCAAGAATAAGAAAATAAACTAGCATGGATATTACAGTGAAAGAGTATGAGCACCGACATCTAGCAATGAGTGTGTGAACATAAATGTAATGTCGATGGGAAATACGTACTCCCCCAAGCTTAGGCTTTTGGCCTAAGTTGGTTCATTGCCACAGATGGCCTGGCGGATACCCGTAGGTGTAGCTGGGGTCGTACTGAGATGCAGCGGTTATCGCCTCCTGAGCTGCAGCGTGGCGGCGAGCTGCCTCCGCCCTCCTCTCGTACTCATCTGCCTCCTCTCTGGTAATAAAATGTCTTCCTTTTGCCTGATAATCAAAGAAGGCATGAGCAGGGAGAGTAATACGGACAGCATGACGTGTGTCAAAGATTAAGTGATATCGGAGAGGTGATTCATTCCTCTCGACAAACTGGTGGTAGACCATAGAGTTATAGTCTAAATAAGTAGGAGGCAACTCAATGTCATCCTCACGAACGTCCACACCAAGAAAATCAGCTAAGCGGGTTGCATAAATTCCACCAAAGAAATCTCCATTAAATCTATTATTATGCAACCTATGTGCAACAATGGCTTCCAAATTATAAGATTTGTCTCCTAACACAGCACTCCTAAGAATACTAAGGTCAGGGACACACATATGACATGCTTCATCTTTACCATTTATGCACCTACCTATGAAGAGAGAAAAATAATGTATAGCAGGAAAGTGAATGCTCCCTATGGTAGCTTGTGCTATATCTCTAGATTCCCCCACGGTTATACCAGCAAGAAAGTTTCTAAATTCAGATTTACGGGGTTCACTAACACTACCCCATTGTGGAAGTTTGCAAGCAGAAGTAAAATCCTCTAAGTCCATGGTATAAGATTTTTCATAAAGATCAAACAGGACAGTTGGAGAATTACGTGAAGATGAAAATTCAAACCTCCTCACAAATGAACTAGTGAGATGATGGTATTGGCTGCACTTCTCTGCCTCAAAGCTCATAAGATCAGCGTTACGCAAATATGCGTTAAATTCTTCCTTGATTCCCGCTCGATCCATAAAATTTTCTGAAGGCCCTTCACAGGGCCGCACTGGAGCGTCCCTTGGTGGCTCCTCGTCAGCATCACGCATTGCAAGCCTGGGTCCTTGCTTCCTTGAAGAACCACCTTGGAACATTTTCCTAAGCATATTTCTTTCTCTGAAAAATTTCTGAAATTTTTAGTAACTTCAAACAAAAGTGAACCAAGCTCAACAAAATTGATAGCAACTACTCCTACAAGTGCCTAGAGACTATATCATGCATTAGAACTACTTGGAACCATATAAATTTGACATGCTAGCTCAAGAACATGGTCACCTAGGCAGCACAAATTTACAATGAATAAAGCACTAGAGCAAAAACTAATTGGACCAATGGAGGAGTCACATACCAAGGAACAATCTCCCCAAGAAGTTTTGTGAGAGGTGCTTTGAGCAAGGATCTCGAAAATCGCAGCAAAATGAGCTAGAACTCGTGCTTGAGCTGGATATTGGTGTTTGTGGGAGGAAGAAGGAGTGTATGGGTGCAGGAATAAGTGGAGGAGGGCCACCGTGGGCCCACGAGGTAGGGGGCGCGCCCTAGGGGGTAGGGCGCGCCCTCCACCCTCGCGGCCAGGTGCTTGCCCCTCCTGCTGTGTTCTCAGTGCCAGATATTCTCAAATATTCCAGAAAAAATCATATTCCATTTTCAGGGCATTTGGAGAACTTTTATTTTTGGGGTATTTTTATATTGCACAGATAAATCAGAAAACAGACAGAAAAATACTATTTTTACTTTATTTCAACTAAATAACAGAAAGTAGAAGGAGGGTACAGAAGGTTGTGCCTTCTAGTTTCATCCATCTCATGCTCATCAAAAGGAATCCACTAACAAGGTTGATCCAGTCTTGTTAACAAACTCATTCCGAATAACATGAAACCGGAGAAATTTCGAATAACACTATGTTACCTCAATGGGGATATGCACATCCCCAATAATAAGAATATCATATTTCTTCTTGACAGTAGGAATAGGAAATTCAAAACCTCCAAATATAATCGATGGAAATTTTCCAATAGAGTTGATACTATGAACTTGAGGTTGTTTCCTCGGAAAGTGTACCGTATGCTCATTACCATTAACATGAAAAGTGACATTGCCTTTGTTGCAATCAATAACAGCCCCTGGAGTATTCAGAAAAGGTCTTCCAAGAATAATAGACATAGTATCGTCCTTGGGAATATCAAGAATAACAAAGTCCGTTAAAATAGTAACGTTTGCAACCACAACAGGCACGTCCTCACAAATACTGACAGGTATAGCAGTTGATTTATCAGCCATTTGCAAAGATATTTTAGTAGGTGTCAACTTATTCAAATCAAGTCTACGGTATAAAGAGAGAGGCATAACACTAACACCGGCTCCAAGATCACATAAAGCAGTTTTAACATAGTTTCTTTTAATGGAGCATGGTATAGTGGGTACTCCTGGATCTCCAAGTTTCTTTGGTATTCCACCCTTAAAAGTATAATTAGCAAGCATGGTGGAAATCTCAGCTTCCGGTATCTTTCTCTTATTTGTCACAATATCCTTCATATACTTAGCATAAGGATTCATTTTGAGCATATCAGTTAATCGCATACGCAAAAAGATAGGTCTAATCATTTCAGCAAAGCGCTCAAAATCCTCATCATCCTTTTTCTTAGATGGTTTGGGAGGGAAAGGCATGGGTTTCTGAACCCAAGGTTCCCTTTCTTTACCATGTTTCCTAGCAACAAAGTCTCTCTTATCATAACGTTGATTCTTTGATTGTGGATTATCAAGATCAACAATAGGTTGAATTTCTACATCATTATCATTACTAGGTTGAGCATCTTCATGAACATCATCATTAACATTTTCACTAGGTTCATGTTCATTACCAGATTGTGTTTCAGCATTAGAAATAGAGATATCATTTGGATTCTCAGGTGGTTCAGCAATAGGTTCACTAGAAGCATGCAAAGTCCTATCATTTTTCTTTTTCTTCCGTTTAGAAGGACTAGGTGCATCAATATTATTTCTTTGAGAATCTTGCTCAATTCTCTTAGGGTGGCCTTCAGGATACAAAGGTTCCTGAGTCATTCTACCAGTTCTAGTAGCCACTCTAACAACATAATCATTTTTCTTACTATTCATTTCATTGAGCAAATCATTTTGAGCTTTAAGTACTTGTTCTACTTGCGTGGTAACCATAGAAGCATGTTTACTAATGAGTTTAAGTTCACCTCTAACATTAGCCATATAATCACCTAAGTGTTCAATCATATAAGCATTTTGTTTTAATTGTCTACCAAAATAAGCATTGAAATCTTCTTGCTTAACCATAAATTTATCAAACTCATCCAAGCATTGGCTAGCAATTTTAGTAGGAGGGATTTCAGCTCTATCATATCTGTAGAGAGAATTTACCTTTAGTACCTGTGTCGGGTTATCAAGACCAATAGGTAATGGATTAAGATCATATGTTTCTTCAACAGGCGGTAAATTAAGACCATGTATTTCTTCAATAGGCGGTAATTCTTAACATCTTCAGCTTTAATACCTTTTTCTTTCATAGATTTCTTTGCCTCTTGCATATCTTCAGGATTGAGAAATAGAACACCTCTCTTCTTCGGAGTTGGTTTAGGAATAGGCTCAGGAATTGGCTCAGAAAGTGTCCAATTATTTTCATTTGTCAACATATTATTCAATAGAATTTCAGCTCCATCCGGTGTCCTTTCCCTGAAAACAGAACCAGCACAACTATCCAGGTAATCTCTAGAAGCATCGATTAGTCCATTATAAAAGATATCAAGTATTTCATTTTTCTTAAGAGGACGATCAGGCAAAGCATTAAGTAACTTGAGAAGCCTCCCCCAAGCTTGTGGGAGACTCTCTTCTACAATTTGCACAAAGTTGTATATTTCCCTCAAAGCAGCTTGTTTCTTATGAGCAGGGAAATATTTAGCAGAGAAGTAATAAATCATATCCTGGGGACTACGCACACAACCAGGATCAAGGGAATTAAACCATATCTTAGCATCACCCTTTAATGAGAACGGAAATATTTTAAGGATATAAAAGTAGCGAGATCTCTCATCATTACTGAACAGGGTGGCTATATCATTTAATTTAGTAAGATGTGCCACAACAGTTTTAGATTCATAGCCATAAAAAGGATTAGATTCAACCAAAGTAATTATATCAGGATCAACAGAGAATTCATAATCCTTATTGGTAACACAGATAGGTGAAGTAGCAAAAGCAGGGTCAGGTCTCATTCTATCATTAACAGATTGCTGATTCCATTTAGCTAATAATCTCTTGAGTTCATATCTATCTTTGCAAGCTAAAATGGCTAAAGAAGCTTCTTTATCAAAAACATAACCCTCAGGAATAACAGGCAAGTCTTCATCATCACTTTCATCAATATAATCAGTTTCAATAATTTCTTTCTCTCTAGCCCTAGCAACTTGTTCATCAAGAAATTCACTAAGGGGCACAGTAGTATCAAGCATAGAAGTAGTTTCATCATAAGTATCATGCCTAGCAGAAGTGGCATCATCAATAACATGCGACATATCAGAACGAATAGCAGAAGCAGGTTTAGGTGTCGCAAGCTTACTCAAAACAGAAGGTGAATCAAGTTCAGAGCTAGATGGCAGTTCCTTACCTCCCCTTGTAGTTGAGGGATAAATTGTTGTCTTAGCGTCTTTCAAGTTCTTCATAGTGACCAGCAGATATAAATCCCAAGTGACTCAAAGAATAGAGCTACGCTCCCCGGCAACGGCGCCAGAAAATAGTCTTGATAACCCACAAGTATAGGGGATCGCAACAGTTTTCGAGGGTAGAGTATTCAACCCAAATTTATTGATTCGACACAAGGGGAGCCAAAGAATATTCTCAAGTATTAGCAGTTGAGTTGTCAATTCAACCACACCTGGATAACTTAGTATCTGCAGCAAAGTGTTTAGTAGCAAAGTAATATGATAGTAGTGGTAATGGTAACAAAAGTAACGGTATCAAAAGTAATATTTTTGGGTTTTGTAGTGATTGTAACAGTAGCAACGGAAAAGTAAATAAGCAAAGAACAATATGTGAAAAGCTCGTAGGCATTGGATCGGTGATGGAGAATTATGCTGGATGCGGTTCATCATGTAACAATCATAACATAGGGTGACACAGAACTAGCTCCAATTCATCAATGTAATGTAGGCATGTATTCCGAATATAGTCATACGTGCTTATGGAAAAGAACTTGCATGACATTTTTTGTCCTACCCTCCCGTGGCAGCGGGGTCCTAATGGAAACTGAGGGATATTAAGGCCTCCTTTTAATAGAGTACCGGAACAAAGCATTAGCACATAGTGAATACATGAACTCATCAAACTATGGTCATCACCGGGAGTGGTCCCGATTATTGTCACTTCAGGGTTGCCGGATCATAACACATAGTAGGTGACTATAGACTTGCAAGATAGGATCAAGAACTCACATATATTCATGAAAACATAATAGGTTCAGATCTGAAATCATGGCACTCGGGCCCTAGTGACAAGCATTAAGCATAGCAAAGTCATAGCAACATCAATCTCAGAACATAGTGGATACTAGGGATCAAACCCTAACAAAACTAACTCGATTACATGATAGATCTCATCCAACCCATCACCGTCGAGCAAGCCTACGATGGAATTACTCACGCACGGCGGTGAGCATCATGAAATTGGTGATGGACGATGGTTGATGATGACGATGGCGACGAATCCCCCTCTCCGGAGCCCCGAACGGACTCCAGATCAGCCCTCCCGAGAGGTTTTAGGGCTTGGCGGCGGCTCCGTATCGTAAAACGCGATGAATTCTTCTCTCTAGTTTTTTCTCCCCGAAAGCAAATATATAGAGTTGGAGTTGATGTCGGAGGAGCTCCAGGGGGCCCACGAGGTAGGGGCGCGCGTCCCCCACCCTTGTGGACAGGGTGTGGGCCCCTGGTCTTCATCTTTTGCAAGGATTTTATTATTATTTTCAAATAGACGTTCCGTGGAGTTTCAGGTCATTCCGAGAACTTTTGTTTCTGCACATAAATAACACCATGGAAAGTCTGCTGAAAACAGAGTCAGTCCGGGTTAGTTCCATTCAAATCATGCAAGTTAGAGTCCAAAACAAGGGCAAAAATGTTTGGAAAAGTAGATACGACGGAGACGTATCAAGAAGCAACCATCCCTAAGTAGCTGAAACACCTTAGGAGACTCAAATCACTACTCAAGCAACCACATATGCAATGGGGAACAAAAAGGGTTAGGTTGCGGAAGGCTATGGTGGTAATGCAGATGATATTATGGTGGCCCTAGGCAAAGATGCCAAAATTCAGAAAATTTGATGGAGTCAAATGATGTTGGTGGTATTTTTGTGGTATGGGGGATGTCAAGAGCTTCAAAACGAGCTAAAGAACGTCGAAAACGGACTCCGAATGAATTAGTTATGGCCGAAACAAAAATTCAGCCGTGTCAGTGTCAGGGTTACACGGACATCCGGGAGGAGGTCCGGCTGATCTGGGTCTACTTCCGGATGATCCGAGTTCGCCAGCTCCGGTTCGGGTATTCGGGTTCATGGGTTATCCGGACGTCCGGGAAAGGGTCCAGCTGATCCGGGAGGTGTTCGGATGATCCGGGAGAAGGTCAGGATGATCCGGGCAAGTCAAACTGCTCGGGGTTTCC
The DNA here is from genome assembly GCF_002575655.3 of Aegilops tauschii subsp. strangulata. Classification (NCBI taxonomy): domain Eukaryota; kingdom Viridiplantae; phylum Streptophyta; class Magnoliopsida; order Poales; family Poaceae; genus Aegilops; species Aegilops tauschii. The sequence continues at coordinate 246,747,811 of NC_053037.3, read as the reverse complement.
TCTCGGGGATGAATTTTTGGGCGGAAATTGGATGATTTTTTGGGCAAAATTGAGGAGATTTTGTGGATGGAAGGTGGGGAAACTTGGGGAGATGTTAGATCCACTTGAAACCAAGCAAATCCACGGATCAAAATCAACAAAACATCATCAAACCAACAAATCACAAAAAAAATTGGGGATATTCTTGATGGGGATTTTCGAAATTAGGACGATATCAAGCAAAACAAGGCTAGAAAAAGTGGGGTAGGGGCTCCAAATTCATGATCAACCTTGTTCTGATCCAAGATGATGTAGGGTAGAACCCTAGTGGCCCGATCTTTCACGATTGGAACGGATCCCACGAAGAACACGAAGAACACGAGGAGGAATCACGAGGGGAAACACGAGAGAATCACTCAAACCAACAAGAACAATCACACATGTGCTAGATCCTCGAAACACAAAGAGATACACGATCCATGATCAACAAGGGACGATACATAGGGTAACCGGTTCTTCTCTGTGAGGAGGTCTTGATGGGGGTCTTCTCCGTGAGGAGGTCTTGAATCCAACGTGGATCTTCTCCGTAGAGGGGCCGCGGTCTCTCTTGTGAAGTAGATCCGTCTGGATGAGCAAAGCTCTATCTCTAATATGAGCTAAACCTATGCTAACCCTCAAATGGAGGAGGGGGAGGAGTATATATAGTCTAAGCCACGAAGGGGTAAGTGAGGGGCGAAGGGGTTCACGGGCCTCGGCCCAAGTCACGCGCGCAGGCATGGTCCGGATGATCCGGATGGTGGCTCGGATGATCCGGGCGTCGGGGGTCCGGATGATACGGGTGGCCGTCCGGATGATCCGGCTTCGTCGAGTAGGCTTCGGGTGTCTTCGGGCATGTTAGCCGGATCATCCGGGCGTTCGTCCGGACCGTCTGGGCTCGGTCCAGATCGTCCGGCTGGGGGTCCGGATGATCCGGGCAAGTCCTGTCTTGTCCGTTCTTCTTCTTCCTTCACCTCTTCCATGCTTGGCCTTGGTCCTTTGATTCTCCATGGTCATCTCGGATGTACCTGGATATATGCAAGGTCCATGCATGAGGTAGTAGCCATGTCTCATATGTGGAAAGTGACGGTTCGAAGAGGAGTGAGTTCACCTTGTGTCCAATGGCGTATGGTCGAGGTCTCATCGTATGTCCTCTTGGGGCTTGGGGAGTAGTCGAAGTGTACATGGGAATGATCGTAGGATGCACCGCATCAGTACGTGTGAGTTAGCACAAGATAAGCATCGCTCAAAGAAATTTGATGCATGGTATAACAACATGTCATCCATCATGAAAGAATAGTTATTGTATATAGCACGATGGGGACACAAATTGAGAATGCAAGTATATGGCAAATCAATAGCATGTTTATGCATGGGGAGCATATTGTGCACATAATTATGAGGTTCGTGCAATAGATGGGACGGGTCAATATCTCCTAACATGTATGAGGAAACTATGGGGGTCTCCTCATGAGCAATAATGGAAACATCATATGGAGAAAATGGACAACATCGAAAACAATGCATATCCGAAGCTAGGTGGTCATGGCATGGCATATGAGATAAATGATGCAAAGGGAGCATATCAATGTCATCACAAGAAAAACAAATGCCACAGGCATTCTTTACTTGCTGGAACGGTCCTCACTTGGCCGGATTTCCAAGCTGCTTTCCGTGCCTGCTTTATTCCTCATAGAATCATGGACAGGAAGAAGCGCGAGTTCCGCAACCTCACACAGGGCAACAAGACTGTGGATGCTTATCAGCGGGAGTTCCTTGACTTGTCCAGCTATGCTGAACAAGAGATTGCCACTGATGCACGCAGACAGGAAAAGTTCCGTGACGGACTTCAAGCTGATATCAAACTAGCGCTCCTCGTGCATGACTTTGCTGATTTTGCCACCTCGGTGAACAAGGCCATTCAGGTCAAAACTGGTCTGTGTGAACACCTGGATCCCTCAGGCGCAACCGTGACGTGGGTTCATCTTCGGGCCCGTCATCGCAGAAGCTTAGGATATGGATCCCTCACAGCATGTACCCACCAGCTGCCCCGGCACCAAGACAGTCCTATGCTGCACCTCGCCTGCCTCCTCCACCACCCGGGCAACCGAGACTTCAAGCTGCACCACCCGAAGCTCCTGCTCCGCATCCCAATGATGGGCTATGCTTCAAGTGTGGTCAACCAGGTCACCGTGCTAGGGAATGCCCTCAGAATCAGTACCAGCGTGCACTTCCTTCCACTGGCCATGAATATGGCCGTGGTTGTCGGCGTCCTGGGAACGGAGGTACCCAGACTTGCCTGCCCGCGGCCCGTGGCATGGCTCCATCGACGGCCCGGTACGGCCCAGCTTCAGCAGCAACTACTCAAGACCCTCGCGAGGGGCCGAGTCTCGCGAGGAGGATGACACCAAGACCTCCCTGGGGGCGGCCTCGTCAGGCTAGCTCCCGAGGAGCGGAGATATCTATGCAAGGGGCACCTCGTGAGGTTCACATGAAGTGAGCCGTGACGACCAAGGCCAGGCGGGCGCTAGTGGGCGCAGTGTAGTAGTTTCCTCTTTGGTGCTACGGAGGCAAGCGCGGGCGCGTAGTCCCGAGGAATCAGGCAAAGGTTTCCATATCGGTGCAACAAGACCAAGACCACCAGGACGGTAGGACGGAGGTCATCGCAGAGCCCACAACAGCGTCACCACCAGAGCCTTTGGCAGGTGAAGAGTACTTTTGTCAGGATAGGTTGCACTAGTTGTCTCCCTTCAAATTTGGTTATTGTGGGATCCATTCCCGCCTACATTTGGGAAGAGGACCAAGGCCTCTATAAATAGAACTTAGCCACCACCATAGTAGGGCATCTTGGATCGAAGCCATTCCACTAAGGCCATCTCACCAGCTCATCGAGCTCAAGAACACCTCACCTCCTGAGGCTGTTCATCCATTGTACTAGTTCATCCTCAGCCCCTCGAGACAATCCACCACAAAGCTGGAGTAGGGTATTACACCGCAAGGTGGCCCGAACCAGGATAAATCTCCGTGTCTCTTGTTCCTAGGGTTCGTCGAGCTAGGCCGTGGAATCGTTGGGCAGGCAGGCTGGGGAGAGAGAGTTCTTCATGTGCACCCCAGAGTTTGAACCTCCGACGGGTCTGCGGAACCCACAATCCAACATTTGGCGCGCCAGGTAGGTGATGAGGACATCAATACCATTGTTACACCCACAACCCCTGCTGTTATACATACTGGACCAATTACTAGAGCTCGCGCACGCCAATTAAATTATCAGGTACTTTCGTTTCTTGGTAATGATTCTAATGTTCATGATAATATGATGCTGCCTAAATTGGATACATTTGTCTTGCTTGCAAATGAAGGACCTAGCTTGGACAAGATGGATGAACATTGGAGAAAGATCAAGCATGGAGACGATGGCATGCGCAAGGGGAACAAGAATGGAGTTACAAGTGATGATTTCAGGACTTGGAAGCCACCATAATGAGTGCGTGAAGCCTTGGACGAAATATACAAGATGCCACTTCATAAATTTCGCCTAGAGGCTATTATAGGTGCTGCGTCACCTTACTTTTGGGCCATGCCCATGTAATTTCGAAATACTTAAGTATAGGCTGTTTTTAGAGTCCGTATGTGTGGGGAAATAAGAGATAGGGTTGGTTTCGGACCCCTTCCCCAAGGGCCACGAAATTTCCCCCCTCTTCCTCCATATGTACAGCCCTTAGGGCATCGTTTAGACTTTGGGTTTTGTTTAAATCAAAAGTTCGCCATAGCTGCAACTTCGTGTACTTCGTTTGTGTTCAACAACCAGACCAAGGCGTCATAGAATCCCACCTTCAGTAATAAAACTTTTCTCTTATATTCGCAATATCTAGATTGCAATCTCAGTTTCTTGCTTGTTCTTTGTTTGCTCGCAGCAAATAGACCCTCGTGGTCAGGTTGATCGTGCGCCGGCATGGTCAATAACCCTCGGAAGTTGGTTTAGCAATTGCTATGGCACGACGTATTCGCACGTTCGTAGTCGGATCATCAAAGTCGACTCCCACATAAAATGAAAGTTATCTCATCGAAACATCAAGACACCTTCGCCTCTATCAAGTGGTATGAGATTTCCAGGTTGCTCAGTGAGATTTTACAGTTTTTCGTAGTAGATCGAGTCTGTTCTTTATACCTACAGTCCGCGAAAAAGCCACACACAAAAATTACGGTTAGTTCATCATATCCAAACCAATCTGAGCCTTTGCATAATATTTTTAGGATTTTTGCTTTGTTGAATTTGCGGTTGCTCGTCGTGTCAAGTTGCTGGTCTTAGCGTCTAGTCCTTTAGAGTTTCGGGTTCTGTTCACAAGTTATCACGCTGCCGCCGCACCATCGTCATCACCGCTGCCATATACCACCATTGTCATCACCGCTGCCATGTACCACCATCGTCATCGCCGCCGCCATATACCACATATCCACCGCCATCACGCTAATCCGAGTCCAGCTCCATCACAGATTCGCCACCAGTCCGTGTTCCACCGCCCTGCATATATCCGCCAACAGTCCGAGTTTCCACCGGATTCATCTCCGCCACCAGTCCTAGTTTGAGTCCAGTAATTGTTGCTTTGTTTTCGATTTCTAGATCACACCATACTCCGAGTCGTGACCAAGTCGGACTCCCGAAATTCTGTGCTACCCGCAGTAGAAAAATAGTACCAGTTTAAAAAAAACTAAGTCTGGAAAATTCTGGTTAGGCAGTTTTTAGGCCATTTGTAGACTTTTTCGAAAAAAAATTGTTGCGGAGCAAAAAAAAGTGCAAAAAAATATTCGGAGTGTGCTCCTCCCTTGTTTACGTCCAGCGCTGTGATTTTGTTAGTGTTCTAGGCTCGCGTCTCTTGCACGGCCTAGCCTAGGACCAGCACAATACCGTCGTTGAGCGTTTATTCAACTTTGCATCTCTGAGTTGATTATTGCTGACCCTTTTTGTTACCATATTATAAGCCATCCCAGCTCCACATACATCTACGTCATGCGTTTGACTCTCCCTGGTAATCACTCTATCCAAGCATTGAGAGTTTGGACTACAACGGTTGCCGATCACCACCTGCTGCTTGGTAAGAACTGGTAAGAATTTGAGATTTGCTTGACGGATTTGTGACGCCCCACCACCACCATTTTCTAGTAGTCTGTAGGATCATATTCTTGTGTGTTTCTATTGCTCCTAACCATGGTAGGATCACAAGTCGATGAGACTGACTGGGACAACATAACGAATAAGGAGTTGCATGATAAATTTCAGCAAATGATGACTGAACAAGTGCAAGATGTGCTGAACAATTTTGAAGAGGCCATGGATAAGATAACTGACTTTGAGAAGACGTTCGAAACAAAGCTCGATAACAAATTTAATGAAGTGCTTGCGCGTCTTCCACAACCACCACCGGCTGCACCTGCCGCACCTCTACCACAACAACAACAAAGACTACCCCCACGTCGTGAAACAGCCCTCCGCCAAGCGAGACGTGTCCCTCTTGAGCCTGGCCAAACTGTTGGTGCTGCTGTTGATACTTCTGTGGCTCTTGCTGCTGATCAGGAGGAGGATGATTATGCGGGAGATTACGAGGATGAAGTTGACCAAAATTAGAACTACGTGCAACCACCAGCACCCGGTCGTCCACATGCAAATAATCGCAATTGTAGGGCTGCATTACCAGCTCAGGTATGAGACCATACCCATCTTCCTAAACTGAAATTGAATATTCCACCATTTGAGGGTTGATATGTTCCTGATATATATCTCACTTGGGAGTAAGAAACTGAACAATGTTTTACATGTTTAGAATATCCCGAGGAGAGACGTGTTGTTGCTGCACTTTGTGCTTTCACTAGTTTTGCTTGTGTGTGGTGGTCTGAACATCGTAGATTATATCCGAATAATATTCCAACTACTTGGGCTGCTTTGAAAACTGCTATGCGTACTCATTGGGTTCCACCATATTATCAACGTGAATCACTTAAAAAATTGCAGCGTTTAAGACAAGGAAAAAATTCTGTAGAGGAATATTATCAGGAATTACAAACTGGCATGATTAGATGTGGTATTGTTGAGGAAAATGAAGCTATGCTTGCACGTTTTATGGATGCATTAAATAGAGAGATTCAGACCATTCTAGAGTATAAGGAGTATAATAATATCACTCCTTTATTCCATCTTGCCTGTAAAGCTGAACGTGAAGTGCAGGATCGACAAGCATTGGCGCGAACTAACTTTTCTGCAGGTTGACCTTCATCATGGACACCACATGCATCCTCTACTTCCACTGCACCATCACCTCCATCAGGTGCCACCTCCAACCGTGATACAAGAAAGCAGGCACAACCACCACTATCTGCCAAGAGCACACCTGTCGGGCCTGCACAGAGCTCTTCTTCTTCCATGGCATCAACAGGGCACACAAGTGACATTATTTGTCGTCGTTGTAAGGGAAGAGGTCATTATGCGAGAGAATGCCAATCTCAGCGTGTGATGATTGCTACTGAGGATGGTGGGTATGAGTCCGCTAGTGACTATGATGAGGAGACTTTGGCTCTTATTACAAGTGAAGAACACGGTGGAGATGATTCTGATCATGAGACGCAATACATGGCTCCTGAAGATGCCAACAGGTATGAATGTTTAGTTGCTCAATGTGTTTTGAGTGTGCAGGTCACACAAGCTAAGCAAAATCAGAGGCATAATTTGTTCCATACAAAGGGAGTTGTGCAGGAATGTTCTGTTCGCGTCATCATAGATGGAGGGAGCTGCAACAACTTGGCTAGCATGGAGATGGTGGAGAAGCTATCTCTCACCACAAGACCACATCCACATCCTTACTACATCCAATGGTTCAACAACAGCGGCAAGGTTAAGGTAACACGTACTGTTCGTGTGCATTTTAGTATCTCTACATATGGTGATTATGTTGATTGTGATGTGGTACCTATGCAAGCATGTACCTTAATATCACTCGTTTATTCCATCTTGCTTGCAAAGCTGAACATGAAGTGCAGGATCGACAGGCATTGGCGCGAACTAACTTTTCTGCAGGTCGACCTTCATCATGGACACCGCGTGCATCCTCTACTTCCACATGTTCTGCTACACCAACACCTCCGTCAGCTACCACCTCCAACCGTGATACAAGAAAGCAGGCACAACCACCACTATCTGCCAAGAGCGCATCTTCTGGGCCTACACAGAGCTCTTCTTCATCCATGGCATCAACAGGGCAAACGCATGATATTATTTGTCGTCGTTGCAAGGGTGGAGGTCATTATTGGAGAGAACGCCCATCTAAACGTGTGATGGTTGTTACTGAGGATGGTGGGTATGAGTCCTCTAGTGACTATGATGAGGAGACTTTGGCTCTTATTACAAGGGAAGAACACTGTGGAGATGATTCTGCTCATGAGACTCAATACATGGATGCTGAAGATGCTGACAGCTATGAATGTTTAGTTGCTCAACGTGTTTTGAGTGTGCAGGTTACATAAGCTGAGCAAGATCAAAGGCATAATTTGTTCCATACAAAGGGAGTTGTGAAGGAACGTTCAATTCGCATCATCATAGATGGAGGGAGCTGTAACAACTTGGCTAGTATGGAGATGGTGGAGAACCTATCTCTCATCACAAGACCACATCCACATCCTTACTACATCCAATGGTTCAACAACAGCGGCAAGGTTAAGGTAACACGTACTGTTCGTGTGCATTTTAGTATCTCCACATATGCTGATTATGTTGGTTGTGATGTGGTACCCATGCAAGCGTGTTCCTTATTACTTGGTAGACCATGGTAATTTGATCAAAATTATGTACACCATGGTAGAAACAATCATTATACTCTTGTTCATAAGGATAAAAATATGACTTTGCTTCCTATGACTCCAGATTCCATTTTGAAAGATGATATTAATAGAGCTAATAAAGCAAAACAGGTGAAAAATAGGAGTGAAAATCAGATTGTGGCAACAGAATTTGAGCAACAAATGAAGCCTAATAATAAACCATCTAGTGTTGCTTCTGAAATTAAATTGAAAAGTGCATGTTTACTTGCCACCAAATCTGATATTGATGAGCTAGATTTTAGCACATCTGTTTGCTATGCTTTTGTGTGCAAAGAGGCATTATTTTCATTCGAGGACGTGCCTTCCTCTTTGCCCCCTGCTGTCACTAACATTTCGCAGGAGTTCGCTGACGTCTTCCCACAAGACGTGCCACCGGGATTACCACCTATTCGAGGGATTGAGCATCAAATTGACTTAATTCCCTGTGCATCGCTACCCAACCGTGCACCATACCGTACCAATCCAGAGGAGACGAAGGAGATGATGCGTCAAGTACAAGAGCTGCTCGACAAAGGTTATATACGCGAATCTCTTAGTCCTTGTGTTGTTCCTATTATACTAGTGCCTAAAAAGGATGGTACGTCGCGTATGTGTGTTGATTATAGAGGCATTAATAATATTACTATTCGTTACCGTCATCCTATTCCTAGGCTAGATGATATGGTTCATGAATTGAGTGGCTATACAATATTCTCCAAAGTTGATTTGCGTAGTGGATACCATCAAATTCGTATGAAATTGGGAGATGAATGGAAAACAACATTTAAAACTAAGTTTGGTTTATATGAGTGGTTAGTCATGCCTTTTGGGTTAACTAATGCACGTAGTACTTTCATGAGACTAATGAAAAAAGTTTTACGTGCTTTCATTGGACGATTTGTGGTAGTCTATTTTGATGATATACTGATTTATAGCAAATCTTTGGAAGAACATTTGGAACATTTACGTGTTGTTTTTATTGTTCTACGTGATGCACGTTTGTTTGGTAACCTTGGGAAGTGCACCCTTTGCACCGACCGAGTATCTTTTCTTGGCTATGTTGTTACTCCACAGGGAATTGAAGAGTATAAAGCCAAGATCGAAGCTATTGAGAGTTGGCCCTAGCCCAAAACGGTCACACAAGTGAGGAGTTTTCGTGGACTCGCTGGTTTCTATAGGCGTTTTGTGAGAGATTTTAGCACCATTGCTGCACCTCTCAATGAGCTTACAAAGAAGGATGTGCCTTTTGTTTGGGGTACCACACAGGAAGAAGCCTTCACGGTATTGAAAGATAAGTTGACACATGCTCCTTTACTCCAACTTCCTGATTTTAATAAGACTTTTGAGCTTGAATGTGATGCTAGTGGAATTGGATTAGGAGGTGTGTTATTACAAGATGGCAAACCTGTTGCATACTTTTCTGAAAAATTGAGTGGGCCTAGTCTGAACTATTCTACTGATGATAAAGAATTATATGCTCTTGTTCGGACCTTAGAAACATGGTAACATTATTTATGGCCCAAAGAATTTGTTATACATTCTGATCATGAATCTTTGAAACATATTAAAAGTCAAGCAAAACGGAACCGTAGACATGCTAAATGGGTTGAATTCATTGAGACTTTTCCTTATGTCATTAAACACAAGAAGGGTAAAGAAAATGTTATTGCTGATGCATTGTCTCGTCGTTATACTATGCTTTCACAACTTGACTTTAAAATATTTGGTTTGGAGACCATCAAAGATCAATATGTGCATGATGCTGAATTTAAAGATGTATTGCAGAATTGTAAGGAAGGGAGAACATGGAACAAGTTCATCGTTAACGATGGACTTGTATTTCGTGCTAACAAGCTATGCATTCCAGCTAGCTCTGTTCGCCTTTTGTTGTTGCAGGAGGCGCATGGAGGAGGATTACTGGGACACTTTGGCGTGAAGAAGATGGAGGATATACTTGCTACACATTTTGATGCGGAGCATCCTACGATCATCCCCATGTACACTCGAGCCTACGCCATTGGACCTAAGGTGAACTCGCTCCTTTCTGAATCTTCCTTTCCGCACGTAAGACATGGATGCTACTTCAAGCGCGGACCTTGTTCATACTCAGGTACACCCGAGGAGACCATGAAGAACCCAAGGACCAAGGCCAAGCATGCGCGGAAGCGAAGGAAGGAGAAGGAAGAAGAGCCAGCTGCTACAGGCCCCGGACATCCGGCCCCAGCCCGGACATCCGGACCAACCCGGACATCCGGCCCGATCCCCGGAAATCCGGCGCCCGTCACAGAAGGCACCCGAAGCTGAACCCCGTCAGCCCGGACATCCGGCTCTTCCCGAGCCGCCGGACATCCGGCCCCCAGCCCAGACATCTGGACCCCGCCTATCCAGAGAGCTCCGAGACCGGCCACGCCAGCCCGGACATCCGGCCCGTCGCCCGGACATCCGGCGCCTGTCTGCGCACAGTGAACGGGCCAAGGGCCCATGTATCCCCCCTCTCACTTACCCCTGTGTGGGCTAACACTTATATAGACCCCCACCTCCTCCTAGTTAGGGTTAGCATTGGTTTAGCTAATGGTTGAGATAGAGCTTTGCTCATCCATTACGGATCTCCTCCTCGAGAGAGACTGTGGCCCCTCTTCGGAGAAGATCACCTTGGATTCAAGACCCCCTCTTGGGTGGCCCCATCAAGACCTCCTCACGGAGAAGAACCGGTTACCTTTGTATCGTCCTTTGTTGGATTTGGATCTTGTATCTCACCTTTGTGTTCATCGATCTAGCGCATGTGTGATCTATTCTTGTTGGTTGAGTGTTTCTCTCGTGTTTTCCCTCGTGTTTCCCCTCATGTTCTTCGTGTTCATCCTTGGGATCCGATCCTTCCTTGAAAGATCGGCCATTTAGAGTTCCACCCTACATCATCTTGGTATCATGAACCACGTTGATCACGATTTCGGAGCCTCCCCGTTGTGTTTCCTAGTCTAGTTTTGTTGATTTTGTCCCAAATTCGAAAATCCCCACCAAAAAAATAGCCCCCAATTTTTTTTGTGATTTGTTGGTTTGATGATGTTTTGTTGAATTTGATCCGTGGATTTGCTTTGTTACTTGTAGATCTAGCTTTCCCCCAATTTTCCCCACTTTCCATCCTCGAAATCTCCGCAATTTTGCCCCCGAAATCATCAATTTCCGCCGCAAAAATCAAGTTCCTCGAGTTCATCCTCGGATTTGGAGCCCGGACATCCGGCCCGTAGCCCAGGACATCTGCCCCCCCCTCCCCGGACATCCGGCCCGTGGCCCGGACATCCGGCTCCTGGAGCGCATTTTCGCGCGTGGTTCTGGACATTAGGTCCCGGAAATCCGGCCAAACCACCGGATGTCCGGCCCCTGTCATTTCAGCTTTTCCCGTTTCACCATTTTCTCCATACTTAATTCATCCGGAGTCTGTTTTTGACGTTCTTTAGCTCGTTTTGAAGCTATTGACATCCCCCATCACATAAAAATATTGCCACCACCATTTGACTCCATCAAATTTTTGGAACTTTGGCATCTTTGCCTAGGGCTTCCACCATAACTTCCGCAAAACCACCATAGCCTTCCGCAACCTAACCCAATTTGTTCCCTATAGCATTAGTGGTTGTTTGAGTTGTGATTCGAGTCTCCTAAGATGTTTCAGCTACTTAGGGATGATTGCTTCTTCATCAACCGCCACCATAACTTCCGTATAGGCTTACCCACCATACACTTCCACCATCCCAACTTAACCCAATTTTGTTTGTGTTGTGAGTTGTGTCTCCTAAGGTGTTTCGGCTACTTAGGGACCGTGCTTCCAACTCCGACACCGTGTATAGTTCACCACCTTACACTCCACTTCCGCATTGCGTCCCAAAACCCATCATTGCATTTCCGCAATCCCATTGAGCTTCCGCAAAACCACCACCGCATTCCCACTACCACCATTTGACTTTTGTCTTTGAGATTTTGAGTTCGTGGTTTTTCCGTTTCCTAAGGTGTTTCGGCTACTTAGGGACGAGTCTCCATCATCTTGGTATCTCCATCAAGATCACCTCCACTCATCATCTCGACGGATGGTAACCTCCATATCATCTTGGTATCGTGGTATCCCTCCATTGTGTATTCCCTTGCAATTGCATTGATAACCCCTAGACCATTTTGTGTCACTTGCCTATCGAGACTAGCCATTTGAGTATTGTCAGCAACGTTACTTGTGCACATTAGCGATCTACACCTCCCATTGCATACATACCATATCATCTTGGTATCATATCACCCATTGTGTCACAAAGATTGTTCCCGCATATACATAATTGCTATCTTGGTTTGTGCATTGTGCAAAAGTGGCCATACATATAAAAAAACAATAAGCTTTTAAGCAAAAGAGAAAGAGTGAACAAAGAGCTTGTAAGCAAGTGCCATAGCATCATACCACATTGCATATAAGATTGTCATATCCGATCATCTTGGATCAAACACCGAGAACCACACATGCATAGCATACTTGGGATAGAAGTTTATCCATTTTGCATATCATAGGTTGTGCACACGTGTCGTATCCGCCTATTGAAAAATCGTGCTAGCGTCTCTCTTGAGTTGTGCAACACGAGCGTTTTCCGTGGACTCCACATTTTGTGCTCATTCCTTGGTTGCACGACCCCATTTATCTATCCGTGTGTGTGTTTCCGTGTGCCATTATTTGCTATTGGTCTACTTGTTTCACTTGTGAATTTATGAATCTTTTTCAACATTATTGACTCTTGCTAACATTTTGCATCAATTTTTTTGTGCCACTATCCTCACCGAGCTCCACCATAAGCCTTACTTGTGTAGGTGTGAGAAACCGACGAGAATTGGTACCAATTGTGCTATTTCCTTGTTACACATTGAGTGATCATTGATCCATCTTCAACATCGGTCAAGGTACATTTGGTATAGTTTTTCTCTTTCTCCCACTCATATTTGCTCGAGTCTTGTGATGGATAGGCAAGGCATTTCATCTCCGGTCTTCGACAACAACGACGGCGCGAACAACTACATCACCAAAGCGTCCATCTTCGATCTACAACGACAAATGCAAAGCGCACAATCTACCTTGCGAGAGCGCCTCGACAACCTTGCCATCGACATACACCACTCCGAAGCAAGGAAAAGGGACTACATCGACACCAAGTTGGGCGAGCTAAAGGATCAACTACGCGACATGGTGGCCGACTACAAGTCTTCTTCCCCTTCATCATCCTCAAGGCGGCGGCGAGCAAGTCGATCATCTTCGGAGCACAAACACGATGCAAGCACAAGTCGTCCACATACACATCTCCATGGCGACCACCATCACGTTTGTGATCCACATCGTCATGAAGGGCAAGACACCTCCAAGCATCATGTGCACAACGACGACGAACGACATCTACTACGAGCTCAAGTACGACAACGACACCATCAACATGAAGATGCTCCACAAGCGCAAATGCACAAGTCCCAACAATCTCTACTTCACGCCAAGTCCAAGCTTCATGAGCAAAAGAGAAGACCGTGAGACGAGCACCACCAAGATGGAGCTACGGCTACACCAACCACTTCGGCATCTTCGCCAAGTGCTATCAAGGCATCTTCGCCTTTGGACGTATGGCATCTTCGCCTACTTCCCATGAGTTCGCCTACATCGACTACTTCAACAACAAGGCGACCACCTACGAGCTAGGGTGACACTTCCATCTTTGGAAGCCCCTCAAGGAAGATGGCCGAGCATGGGAAATTCCCTTCGGTTATGGAGACGAGCTACGAGGTGCCACATGATATGGGCCTCCAACAACAAGATGGTGACAAGAAGGTCGAGCAAGGGCCATCCCCTTCGACTACGGCAACGAGCACGAACCTCTTCAACAACATGAAGACGGCACCCATATTGGACTCATATTCTGAGTCAAGCTACGAGACCGCACATGAGACCTTATCTTTGGTCTTGGAGGAGAGTGATGATGTGCCATCTTCGGCCTTCATCCACGGCTACGACTACGACATAGTTGAGCATGGAGACATTTGCACCAACATCTCTCTGACACCCACATAGGAAGAGATGCCCCAATTGCCATGTGAGGAGAGCCACCCCACCATGAGTGACATGAGTGACTCCACCATATATGACATTGAGTGCATTTCCTATGAGAGGATGAGTGTGACCACCACTAGCCCCACACTTGAGATCATGCCACACATCCTATGTGAGGTTGAGAGCCATTTGAGTGACTCCACCAACCATACGAGTGAACGCATCCTTGAGGGACTGAGTGAGCCACAACACTTAGTGAGTGAGGTAGTTGACACGGCATGTGAGGCCACTATGATTTCTAACGACTTAACCTCTACTCCGAGTGTGTTTTGTTCGTTGGTGCTAGGTCTCCTACATGACGACAGGCCTATCCTCAACGAGTCCACACCTCCAATGAGACGATGATGGCCATGGTGGAAGAAGGTGAACCCCCCACATGGTTCCATCAAAATGAAGATGACAACGAGTGGATCTTCGACACCTCACCTACAACACATGAGCGATGCTCCAAAGGTAACATAGGTGATGGTGCTTCTCTTGTCCCACTAGTGGACTATCTCACCAATGATTGCTTGCATGATGTTGATCCACCTATTCCCATGCTTCATGCTAGTGCGACTTCTTCATGTCATGACTTACCCATTTATGATGAATATGATGATGAGCATGTTGTGATGCTATGCTCCATAGGATATCATGTGAAAATTCTTTTGGTCATATCATGTTCGACAACCCTTTAAACTTGTCATATGCTATGAGTGAGATCTCCCATATTGCATCATTTCAATCTAAACATAGTAACTATGCATGCCCCGTTAAAATAAATCCCATTTGCACTTATGGCATAGATGACGAAATGATGGTCATTGGCTTTTGTTTTTCTTGTGATGATATTGCCATGCATCCTTTACATGATTTACGCAATTCATCTACTATGCCATGCCATGATCACATTGTTCCAAATATGCATTGTTTTGGGTGTTGTCAATATTCTCCATGTGATGTTTCCATTAATGCTCATGAGGAGACCCCCATAGTTTCCTCATACATATTAGGAGATTTTGATGCATTCCATACTTTGCATGATTCCCATAATTGCGTGCACCATATGCATTCCATGAATAATAATGCTCTACATATTTCTTGTGATGCTTTACACAATTTGAGTCTCCATTATGCTATTCATAATAACAAACCTCTCATGATGGATGGCATGTTTCTATATCACGCATCTCATTTATTTGAGCATTGGCTATTTTGTGCTAACCAACACATGCACGTGCGCATCATGATGGATGATGTGTACATCTACCACGCACACACAAGTTTTCCTTTGCCTTTGTTTTGTGTAGGTACTCATGTATACTCTTCAACCTCTCAATCCCAAGAGTTGACGAAACGAGCTCTTGAGAGCACCGACGACTTGGGATCCCGTGGACTATCCTTACCACCATTCCCTTCGCGCAACGACTTCGTGCATTCCTTTTACTTGGCTCTCACACGGCTTTGGGCTATATATCACTTGTTACATTATACCCATTTTCCCGTGTTCACTTTGCATGCTATGCCTCTTTCTATGATTTTGCCATGCAATCATGACCCTTGCTTGCATCTACCCATGATTCACCATTATGCTACTCCTATGTGTATTTGCATGCTTGGTGGAGATCCTTGTTGCTATTGCCATGTTTATCATGTGCCTCATGCTATTGTTGATTCTTGTGTTGGGAGAGTCATGATGTCCCATTGCTATTTACATAGGACTTCTTGCCAATACAATGATGATATTTTGCTCATATCTTGCTTTCATGCTTGTGAAATGTCATGTGCATTATATATGCCCACTATTTGCACACATGGCATGTTTGCCATGATTCCTTCTAGTACGTTGTATCTTCGCACTACTAGCTTGCTTCACTTGATCACTATGCTTGCTTGCTTTGTCGCATCACCCATGTTCCATTCTTACTCGCTTTCTTGGGTTGATGACATATATGTTCATGCCTCTCACATGATATATCTTGATCATTGTCTCTTGTGCCCATTAATTGCATCTCTCATATCACCTTGTATTGAGTGCCAACTTGCTATGCTTATTGATCGTCGAGACTTGGACATATTACTTGTGATGCATGCTTGCTTGTTTAAGCCTATTGTCTTTGGTTGTAGTTGCATCATATGCTTTCATACCATACCACACCTTGTCCTTTCTTATGATAAGAATGATGAAAACACTTGTTGGGTATCTCACCACTCGAATGATAGGTTTTGCATTTCCGCTAACCTCATTTTTTTTTTCCGAGTGTTTGTCTTGTTCTGTCATTTTGAAGGATTCTCAAGGCATTTCCATCACGAGACATATTGGTTATGTGAAGGCGTATAAGATGTGCAACACCAACATTCTCGACATCCTCATAAAGGTGAACTCATTCCCTTTGAGCCATTCTCAAATAAGCATACTGGATGGGTCATTCTTTCATTGTTGCCTCTTTCTTGTTGTCTACATGATACAGCTATTGTATGGAGGACCGACATTGGAGGTGGACCCTATGAACTTTCAAGTTGAGGAGTGCACAGACTTAGTAGATGCACCACCGGACCAACACTTCTACCACGACATCGAGCTATGGTACATCAACACTCCTTTGACACATTTCACCCCCACCTTCATATTTGTAGATTGTGCTCATACATGTCATGCTCGATGGACATATCATACTCACCACAAGTTTGCACCCTTTGCATGGATTGACACACATTATGCTTGTCTTGTTGCACCTATTCCCATGTCATCCATGATATATGAGCTTGTGCATTTCCTTAGCAAATTTGTTGTGATCTTTCTTGATGGCATATTCATACATCATGATCATATTGCCTACCATCAATTGCATGATAACTTATTCGTATTGAGCATCCATTGCCATATTCATGCTATTGATAAACCGTCTCACTATGACATCATTTTGCACCGTGGTTGCATTGATCACATGCACAATACATTTGTGTGCACAATGAATGCTTTTGCTCCCATGAATGCTTTACATCTCATTCCATATCATCTTGCTAAGCTTCATGTGCTTTGTCACGAACAATCTTGCCTCACGGACTCATTCTTACATGATGGACACCTTGTGTGCGCTAACCATTTTATTTCCGAGTGTCGCTTGTGTTTGCTCTTTTTGCATGAATACCACTCCGGAGACACCTTGGAGTACATGGATTGCGCCATGTCTTCCACTTCGTCCAACTACAAGTCCGTCCACGACAATCGTTTCCATGGTGATGAGGTTTTCGATCCGAGGTCGGATCTTTCCCAAAGGAGGGGAGATGATGCGGAGCATCCTACGATCATCCCCATGTACACTCAAGCCTACGCCATTGGACCTAAGGTGAACTCGCTCCTTTCCGAATCTTCCCTTTCCGCACATAAGACATGGATGCTACTTCAAGCGCGGGCCTTGTTCATACTCAGGCACACCCGAGGAGACCATGGAGAACCCAAAGACCAGGGCCAAGCGTGTGCGGAAGCGAAGGAAGGAGAAGGAAGAAGAGCCAGCTGCTACAGGCCCCGGACATCCGGCCCCAGCCCGGACATCCGGCCCGATCCCCGGAAATCCGGCGCCCATCACAGAAGGCACCCAAAGCTGAACCCCGTCAGCTCGGACATCCGGCCATAGGCCCGGACATCCGGATTTTCCCGAGCCGCCGGACATCCGGCCCCCAGCCCGGACATCCGGACCCCGCCTATCCAGAGAGCTCCGAGACCGGCCACGCCTGCCCGGACATCCGGCCTGTCGCCCGGACATCCGACGCCTGTCTGCACACAATGAACGGGCCAAGGGCCCATGTATCCCCCCTCTCACTTACCCCTTCATGGGCTAACACTATATATAGACCCCCACCTCCTCCTAGTTAGGGCTACAATTGGTTTATCTCATAGTTGAGATAGAGCTTTGCTCATCCATTACAGATCTCCTCCTCGAGAGAGACTGCGTCCCCTCTTCGGAGAAGATCACCTTGGATTCAAGACCCCCTCTTGGGTGGACCCATCAAGACCTCCTCACGGAGAATAACCGGTTACCTTTGTATCGTCCTTTGTTGGATTTGGATCTTGTATCTCACCTTTGTGTTCATCGATCTAGCGCATGTGTGATCTATTCTTGATGGTTGAGTGTTTCTCTCGTGTTTTCCCTCGTGTTTCCCCTCATGTTCTTCGTGTTCATACTTGGGATCCGCTCCTTTCGTGAAAAATCGGCCATCTAGGGTTCCACCCTACATCACATTTCTTTTGGCCCAAGATGCGATGGGATGTTGAGCATTTTGTTGCTCGCTGCACTACATGTCAAAAAGCTAAGTCACGACTCAATCCTCATGGTTTATATATGCCTTTGCCTATACCTAGTGTTCCTTGGGAGGATATATCTATGGACTTTGTTTTGGGTTTACCTCGAACAAAGAAGGGGAGGGATAGCATATTTGTTGTCGTGGATAGATTCTCTAAAATGGCACACTTCATACCATGTCATAAAAGCGATGATGCTATTAATGTTGCTGATTTGTTCTTTCGTCAAATTATTCGCTTGCATGGTGTGCCAAATACAATTGTTTTAGATCGTGATACTAAGTTTCTTAGCCACTTTTGGAGATGTTTATGGGCTAAGTTGGGGACTAAACTGCTTTTTAGTACTACATGTCATCCCCAAACCGATGGACAAACTGAAGTAGTCAATAGAACATTGTCTACTATGCTTCGGGCTGTTTTGAAGAATAACAAGAAAATGTGGGAAGAATGCTTGCCTCATACTGAATTTGCTTATAATCGTTCGCTGCATTCTACAACTAAGATGTGCCCTTTTGAAATTGTATATGGTTTCCTACCTCGTGCACCTTTTGATTTGTTGCCTCTTCCATCTTCGGAGAAGGTTATTTTTGATGCTAAACAACGTGCTGAATTGATCTTAAAAATGCATGAGTTAACTAAGGAAAACATTGCGCGTATAAATGCTAAATATAAACTTGCTGGAGATAAGGGTAGGAAGCATGCTGTGTTTGCACCTGGAGATCTTGTTTGGTTACATTTGCGTAAGGATAGATTTCCTAATTTGCGCAAATCAAAGCTAATGCCACGTGCTGATGGTCCTTTTAAGGTGTTAGAGAGAATAAATGATAATGCATATAAACTTGAGCTGCCTGCAGATTTTGGGGTTAGTCCCACTTTTAACATTGCAGATTTGAAGCCTTATTTGGGTGAGGAAGATGAGCTTCCGTCGAGGACGACTTCATTTCAAGGAGGGGAGGATGATGAGGACATCAATACCATTGTTACACCCATAACCCTTGCTGTATACATACTAGACCAATTACTAGAGCTCGCGGACGCCAATTAAATTGTCAGGTACTTTCGTTTCTTGGTAATGATTCTAATGTTCATGAGAATATGATGCTGCCTAAACTGGATACATTTGTCTTGCTTGCAAATGAAGGACCTAGCTTGGACAAGATGGATGAACATTGGAGCAAGATCAAGCATGGAGACGATGGCATGCACAAGGGGAACAAGAATGGAGTTACAAGTGATGATTTCAGGACTTGGAAGCCACCATAATGAGTGCGTGAAGCCTTGGACGAAATATACAAGATGCCGCTTCATAAATTTCGCCCAGAGGCTATTATAGGTGTTGCATCACCTTATTTTTGGGCCATGCCCATGTAATTTCGGAATACTTCAGTATAGGTTGTTTTTAGAGTCCGTATGTGTGGGGAAATAAGAGGGTTTCGGACCCCTTCCCCAAGGGCCACGAAATTTCCCCCCTCTTCCTCCATATATACAGCCCTTAGGGCATCGTTTAGACTTTGGGTTTTGTTTAGATCAAAAGTTCGCCATAGCTGCTACTTCGCGGACTTCGTTTGTGTTCAACAACCAGACCGAGGCGTCACAAAACCCCACGTTCATTAATATATTCGCAATATCTAGATTGCAATCTCAGTTTCTTGCTTGTTCTTCATTTGCACGCAGGAAATAGACCCTCATGGTCAGGTTGATCGTGCTCCGGCATGGTCAATAACCCTTGGAAGTTGTTTTAGCGATTGCTAAGGCGCGACGTCTTCGCACGTTCGTAGTTGGATAGTCAAAATCGACTGGCCACAGAAAACGAAAGTTATCTCATCGAAAAATCAGGACACCTTCGCCTCTATCAGTAGGGGTTCGCCGAAGCTTTGCCTCTCTGTCTACTCCGCCCCTCCGTCCGCGTCGTCTCTCCGTTCGGCTCTCATGGCGGGCGCCGCCCCTCCGGTTGGATCGACGGGTGCGCACGGAGGCGCAGTGGGCCTCCGGGCCTTCACCCCTGCCTTACGACAAGTGCAGTGGCCACACAAGTTCAAGCCGAAGATGCCGCCTCGCTATGATGGCGCGGTAGATCTAGCGGCCTTCCTCCTGGTGTACGAGGAGGCCGTTCGGGAAGCAGGAGGCAACGACAGGATCATGGCCAACTGGTTTCCCATGGCCCTCACCGGCGTGCCGCGCGCCTGGCTGCTCAACCTGCCGGGATCCTCTGTGGCCTCCTTGGAAGGGCTGCGTGATCTCTTCGTTGCGCGCTTCGCAGCACCAGCGCCCCTCGCCGCTACAGCCCTCCTCGGCGGTTCGCAGGCGCCACCCTCGGATCGCCACGTCAAGCAGTTCTTCCGCCAAATGGGCGCCGCCTCTATACAACAGGGAGATCCTCCAGGATGGGTGGCGCCCAAGGCCGACCTCACCTTCGACTCAGGGGACCGCTGGCTCAGGCGCGCTCCCGATGCTCTGCACACCCACCATCTGCAATGTGGCAGTAACCAAGACCCTCATCGATGGCGGGGCTAGCCTCAACATGCTCTCCGTGGAGGCTTTCGGCTTTCTCCACGTGCCGCACGGCCGGCTCCGCCCCACCAAGCCCTTCTCCGGGGTTTGCAGCGGTTCCACCAGCCCCTTAGGGCAGATCCGTCTCCCAGTCACCTTCGACACCCGCGACAACTAGTGCACCGAGCTTATCGACTTTGACAACGCCCGCATCGATCTCCCGTACAACACCATCCTCGGGTACCCGGCCTTGGCTGAGTTCATGGCGGCAACCCATCCTGCCTACAACCTCATGAAGATGCCGAGAAGCAGCGGCGTCCTCACCATTGCTAGAGGCCCTGACGGCCCTCAAGCTCGCCTTCAAGGCCGCAGCAGCAACACGCCCGACTGACGAAACAGCTCCTGGGGCCCAGGGGGCTGCGCCGGCAAAGAAGAAACCGTTGTTTTCTGAAGATCGGGCCAAGATGAAGCAGGTACCGGTCGACAAGGACGGGGCCTCAGGAGCCACCTTCACCATAGGTGCCGACCTCACCCCGAACTAGGAGAAGGCATGGGTGAATTTCCTGCGTACGAATAAGGAGGTATTCGCTTGGGAGCCCAAGCAGCTGGTTGGGGTCCCAAGGGGGATAATCGAGCACCACCTGAGGGTGTGCCCTAACGTGCTCCCGGTGAAGCAAAAGGCGCGACGGCAGTCCACGAAGAAGTAGTCCTTCATCATCCAGGAAACCTGCAAGCTGCAAGAAGCACGTGTCATCCGCGAGGTGCGGTACCCGGAGTGGCTGGCGAACCCGGTCGTTGTGCCCAAGAAAGGCGGGAAGGAACGCATGTGCGTGGACTTTGCCAACCTCAACAAGGCCTGCCCTCAAGACCCATTCCCGATTCCGCGTATTGACTAGATCATCGATTCCACCGCCGAGTGCGACCTGCTGTGTTTCCTAGACGCCTTCTCGGGTTACCACCAGATCTAGATGGCGGTGCAGGACGTCGAGAAGACGGCCTCCTTGACCCCGTGTGGGGTGTACTGCTACACCTACATGCCGTTCAGGCTGCGCAATGCTGGGGCAACTTTCCAGCGACTGATGCACATCGCTCTAGGCCAGTAGCTCGGGAGGAATGTTGAGGCCTACGTCGACGACATTGTGGTGAAATCTCGGGAGGCAAGGACCCTCATCCAGGATCCGGAGGAGACTTTTGCCAGCCTGCGCAAGGTGGACCTGCGGCTCAACCCGGAGAAATGCGTGTTCGGCGTCCCCTTTGGCAAGCTGCTGGGTTTCCTCGTGTCGCACAGGGGGATTGAGGCAAACCCGGAGAAGGTCAAAGCAATAGAAGACATGACCCCGTCGCAGACTCTCAAGGAAATGCAAAAGCTCGCGGGCTGCGTGACTTCACGGGGGCGCTTCATATCCAACTGGGGGAGCGCGCCCTCCCATTCTTCAAGCTGATGAAGAAGAAGGGCCCATTCGAGTGGACTCCGGAAGCCGACGCGGCGTTTCAAGTCCTCAAGAAATACCTCACCAGCCCACCGGTGATGGTGGTGCCGCGTCCTCTTGAGCCCCTAGTGCTCTACCTGGCTGCCATGCCTCACTCAGCCAGCGCAGCGCTGGTGGCTGTCCGGGAAGGGCGCCAGGTCAAGGCCCCACCAAACGGCACCACGGAGCCGGTCGAGACGATGCAACACCAAGACGGTGCCCCTGGAGCCACGGCGGTGCCAGCGAATGATCAGGCTCCACAAGACTGCCCTCCTAAGGCTGTAGTTGCCCCAACAGGCGACCTGGTGTGGAGCATCCTATGGTCATCCCCATGGACCTGCCATCGTCTCACCAAGTGCCAAGAGGACCCATGACACGAGCATGAGCTAGAGCTCTCGAGACCGAGGTGACTTCTTTCCTTAGTGATATCCAATATGATCCTCTCGAGACATGGCTACTACCTAAGTCTGGAATGCTGTGCATGATTAGGTACCAAGAAGACCCTCTCGAAGATGCACGTGAAAACGGACAAGGCACCAAGTTCACGGATGAAGAGGAACGCCGAAAGGAGAAGAAGGCAGCTCCAGGGCCCGGATATCCGGCCCCAGCCCCGGACATCCGGCCGGTGGAGACATTAACTACAACAAAAATCCAGGAGCCGAAGCTACAGGACCCGGACATCCGGCCCCAGCCCCGGACATCCGGCCCCGCACCAGCCTAGTCATCCGGCCACTGCCCGGAATTCCGACGCCCGTCACAGAACATACCCGAAGCTGAACAACTTCAGCCCGGACATCCGGCCAAAGGCCCGGACATCCGGCTCTTCGCGAAGGCCCGGACATCTGGCCCGACTCCTGGACATCCGGCCCCGTCTGTCTACACATAGTAAAGGGACGAGGCCCATGTACCCCTTCGCCCACCTAGACTATATATACTCCTCCTCCTCCCTCTTTTCTAGGGTTAGCATTGGTTTAGCTCGTATGTGAGATAGAGCTTTGCTCATCCATACAGATCTGCTCCTTGAGAGAGACTGCGGCCCCTCTACGGAGAAGATCCACCTTGGATTCAAGACCCCCTCTTGGGTGGCCCTATCAAGACCTCCTTACGCAGAAGAACCGGTTACCCTTTGTGTCATCCTTTGTTAATCATGGATCTTGTATCTCTTCTCGTGTTTCGAGGATCTAGCACATGTGTAATCGAATCTTGTTGGTTTGAGTGATTCTCTCATGTTTCCCTCGTGTTTCCCCTCGTGTTCTTCGTGTTCCTCGTTGGGATATGCTCCTTTCGTGAAAGATCGGCCATCTAGGGTTCCACCCTACATCATCTTGGTATCATGAGCCACATTGATCACGATTTCGGAGCCCCCTCTCTTTGTTTTCTAGCCTTGTTTTGTTGATTTTGTCCCTAATTCGAAAATTCCCCACAAAAAATAGCCCCCAAATTTCTTTGTGATCTGTTGGTGTGATGAAGTTTTGTTGGATTTGATCCAGAGCCCGGACATCCAGCCCGACAGCCCTGACATTCGGCCCGCCCCGGACATCCGTCCCCTGACAGCAGCACTTCCATCCACCGCTCCATTTTCCGCCTAACTCTCGCCAAATTTTGTTCCGGTGCCCACATACAATTCCGCATACCACCACCACTTCCGCATAGCGCCACCATAGCTTTCCCGCTACCAACTCCGACAATTTTGACACGTTTTGCTTAGAGAATTTTGAGTTGCAGTTGCCATGTCCTATTGTGTTTTGGCTATCAAGGTATGGTTCGACATCGACATCACCGCCACTCATCTTCGCAACGGACTCGTCATCAACGGTAACCTCATCTTGGTATCGTGATATCTTCATACATTCTTGCTATTGCATTGATAACCACCATAGACCATTTTTGCGTACCTTACCCATCGAGACTAGCCTTTGAGTATTGCCGGCAACGTGACTTGTGCACATTAGTGATCATACTTCCCATAGCATACATACCATATCATCGTGGTGCATATCTTGGTATCATCTCTTGTGTCACAAAGTTGTCATCGCATATACTCAATTGCTATCTTGGTTCGTGAAGCATTGCATGAGAAAAGAGCTCAAACACAAAGAGCCAAACAAGCTTTTAAGCAAAAGGGAAAGATAAGAAAAGAGCTTATAAGCAAGAACCATAGCATCATACAACATTAAGATTGTCATACTCCATCATCTTGGATCATATCATCGGTATACCATACATATAGCATACTTGGGACAGAAGTCGTTGCATTTTTGCTTAGTAGGTTGTGCACAAGTTCGTATCCGCCTATTGTGCAATCGTGCTAGCGTCTCTCTAGTGTTGTGCAACAAGAGCATTTTCGTGGATTCCACATTTTGGCGCATACCTTGGTTGCCCGACCCCACTTATCTATTTGCGTGTGCGTTTCCGTGTACCATATCTTGCTATTGGTCTACTTGTTGCATTTGCAAATTTGCGAACCTTTTCCAACATTATTGAGTCTCACTTACAATTGCATCAAATTTTGTGCCACCATCCTAACCGAGCTCTACTATAAGCTTTTACTTGTGTAGGTGTGAGAAACCGTCAAGAATTGGTACCAATTGTGCTATTTCCTTGTTACACATTGGAGTGATCATTGATCCATCTTCAACATCGGTCAAGGTACATTTGGTATAAGTCCTTCTCTTTCTCCCACTCACATATTTGCTTGAAATGATGGATAGGCCAAGTACCTCTACCAACCCACTCTTCATCTAGTAAGACGACGACATGTCCTCCAACATCACCAAGAGCCACCTTTTTGGCGGACAACGAGCCTTGCATGAAGAGCAACTAGAAATGAGCGACCGCATCGACAACCTCGCCACCGACTTGCGACTCTCCGAGCAACGTACAAGAGACTACTTCGACAACAAGCTCGACGAAAAAAAGCAAGAGAACAATGCAAGAATGGGCGAGATTCGTGCCTTGTTGGTCAACCGCTCTTCTACCACTTCATCCTACTCAAGACGGAGCCGCTCAAGTCAACACTCCGACGATACTATTTCCGACACAAGTACCCTGACATCAAACACTGTTCGTCGTGCCGCACGCCAAGACCGTCACGCCAACCGCAATCCTCTACAAGATACCGACTCTCAAGAGCAAGCTCGCGCGCAAGAACATCGACGTCGTCAAAACCAAGCTACATTCACGCAAGCACAAGAATGGCAATGTCAACACCAACGAGAAGAAGAGGAGCGAGCGCGACAACACCAAGATGCACAAGATGCCGAGGCACAACGCTAAGAACAACAACTACGTGAAGCTTAAGCACTTGAGCCGCAACATGCCCTTCGTGATTCAAGTCGAGCCGTAGCCCACCGAGGCCGACAAGCTCGTGAGCATCAAGAAGCGCTTCGTGATGAAGTTCAAGAACGAATCTATCAAGCTCGCATGCATCGTCAAGTTCCTCAAGTACCTCCACGTGCTCGTCAAGCACCTCGTCAAGCTCGACAAGATCCTCAAGTTCAACCCGAGCATGACGACAATGGAAATCACCCACATCAAGAGCAACATGAGGACGACAACCCTCCTCGCCAAGAGCAACATGAGTTTGTCAATCCTCAACGACATGGGCGTCATCATCCCCGACCCCAACACAATGAAGAACAACACTACGGCAAGCTCAAGTTCACCATGCCCAAGTTCACCGGAAGCAATGACCCCAAAGAGTACATATCATGGGCATTGAAGGTCGACAAGATCTTTCGCTTGCACAACTATGATGAAGAGAAGAAGATCGCGATGGCATCCCTTGAGTTCCAAGACTACGTCCTCATTTGGTGGGAACAAGTCATTGAGCGCCGAGCGGCAAGAGGTGAACCACCCATCACTACTTGTGCGGAAATGAAGGATGTCATGAGAGCATGCTTCGTGCCCAACTACTACAACCGCGACCTCTTCAAGAAACTCCAACTACTCAAGCAAGGAACCAAGAGCGTTGAAGAGTACTACAAGGAAATAGAGATTGCCATGATACGAGCCAATGTCATGGAAGATGATGAGCAAACTATGGCACGTTTCTTGAATGGACTCAATCATCCTATCAAGAAGATCACCGACTTCCAACCATACTCGAACCTCATCGAGCTAGTGCATCAATCTACCAAAGCGGAACGTCAAGTGCAAGATGACTTCAAATACGCCAAGTTCTCATCCAAGTCCTACGGCTTCTCCAACAACCAAGCTTCGACGACTTCAACACCTTCAACTAAGCCATCTACAAGCAACAGCGACAAGTCAAGTAACAAGAAAACTTCGGCAACCTCAAGCCATTCTACTACTACAAGCAATGTCAAGCCGAGAGCTTCATTATCATCTACCCCAACCAATGAGACCATCAAGACAAGTGCCTTCAAATGCTTCACATGCGGAGGCCGAGGCCACAAGTCCTTTGAGTGTACAAACAAGCGCACCATGATCCTCAATGACGACGGAACCTACAACTCCATGAGTGAAGAGGAGATGGAAGCCCTTGAGCAAGTGGCCATGCACCGGTGGGTGAACGAAGATGAAGATGATCAAGTCTTTTGTGACGAAGATTCGAGCCCCGCTCTCGTTGTCTCCAAGGTCTTGACTCTTCAACATCAACAAGAAGAAGACCAAAGATGACATATCTTCCACACCAAGGCTGGCATCAATGGAAGGTCCGTCAAGGTCATCATCGATGGAGGGAGTTGCCATAACCTAGCAAGTGAAGAACTATGCTCCAAGCTCCAATTGGTCAAGATGAAGCACCGCACCCATACAAAGTTCAATGGCTAAGCGACAATGGCACTCTTCAAGTCGAGCATACGGTACAAGTCTCCTTCAAGATCGGAGCATATGAAGACACTTTGGAGTGTGATGTTGTGCCTATGACCGTTTGCCCTCCTTCCTGGACGGCCATGGCAATTCGACCGAGGTGTAATCCACAAGATGTAAGGGAAGGAGTATGTGCTACGACCTATGTCTCCAAGCCAAGTGATCACCGACAAGCAGGCCACCCATCGTGGAGAGAATAGTGAGAGCGTGAACTGCCAAAAAGAGAGTGAGCGCCACAAGCACAAATTGAGTGCCTCCATGATGAGGGACAAGAAGAGCTTAGTACTATTTGCAACCAAACCTGAGAAGAGAGAAGTGTGTGAGAACCCGTCAGGTGTCATACACTATGTCCATTTGTGCAAGGACGAGGCACCAAAAGCTAACACCTCTCACAATCTACCTTTAGTGTTATCTTCTCTATTGCAGGAATTCCAAGACGTTTTCCCCGACGAGCTACCTCCGGGTCTACCTCCACTATGAGGCATCGAGCACCGCATCGACCTCATCCCCGGAGCACCACTTCCGAACAAAGCTCCATATCGCGTTAACCCCGAAGATACCAAAGAAATACAAAGGCAAGTAAAGCATCTCATAGGTCATGGACAGTGCGTGAAAGTTTGAGTCCTTGTGCTGTACCGGTCATTCTTGTGCCAAAAAGAGACGGTAGCTTTCGCATGTGTTCCGATTGTAGACCTATCAATGCTATCACCGTTCGCTATAGGCACCCCATTCCACGCCTTGATGATATGCTAGATGAACATAGCGGTGCCACTATTTTTTCCAAAAATCATCTAAAAAGTGGTTACTATCAAATACGCATACAAGAGGGTGATAAATGGAAAACTGCTTTCAAAACCAAGTTTGGCTTGTATGAGTGGTTAGTTATGCCTATGGGTTTATCGGAAGCACCCGGTACTTTCATGCGTCTTATGCATTATGTGTTTCGCCCTTACATTGGTGAGTTCGTTGTGGTCTACTTCGACGATATCCTTGTTTTTAGCAAATCCCTGAAAGATCATGTCACCCACGTTCGAACGGTGTTACAAACTCTTCTGATGAGGACATCAATACCATTGTTACACCCACAGCCCCTGCTGATATACATACTGGACCAATTACTAGAGCTCGCGCACGCCAATTAAATTATCAGGTACTTTCGTTTCTTGGTAATGATTCTAATGTTCATGAGAATATGATGCTGCCTAAATTGGATACATTTGTTTTGCTTACAAATGAAGGGCCTAGCTTGGACGAGAAAGATGAACCTTGGAGCAAGTTCAAGCATGGAGATGATGGCATGTGCAAGGGGAACAAGAACGGAGTTACAAGTGATGATTCCAGGACTTTGAAGCCACCATAATGAGTGCATGAAGCCTTGGACGAAATATACAAGATGCCACATCATAAATTTCGTCCAGAGGCTATTCTAGGTCCTGCGTCGCCTTATTTTTGGGCCAGGCCCATGTAATTTTGAAATACTTGATTATAGGCAGTTTTTAGAGTCCGTATGTGTGGGGAAACAAGAGTTAGGGTTGGTTTCGGACCCCTCCTCCAAGGGCCACGAAATTCCCCCCTCTCTCCTCCATATATACAGCCCTTAGGGCGTCATTTAGACTTTGGGGGTTTTGTTTAGATTAAAAGTTCACCATAGCTGCAACTTCGCGTACTTCGTTTGTGTTCAATGACCAGACAAAGGCGTCATAGAACCCCACCTTCAGCAATAAAACTTTCCTCTTATATTCGCAATATCCAGATTGCAATCTTAGTTTCTTGCTTGTTCTTCGTTTGCTCACAGGAAACAGACCTTCGTGGTCAGGTTGATCGTGCTCCGGCGTGGTCAATAACCCTCGGAAGTTGGTTTAGCGATTGTCAAGGCGCGACGTCTCACACGTTCGTAGTCGGATCATCAAGGTCGACTCCCACAGAAAACGATAGCCAACATCTCATCGAAACATTGGGACACCTTCGCCCCTATCAAGTGGTATCAGATTTCCAGGTTGCTCGGTGAGATTTTCCAATTTTTCGTAGTTTAGATCGAGTCTGTTCTTCATACCTACAGTCCATGAAAAAGCCAAAAAAAAATTAGGGTTAGTTCATCATATCCGAACCAGTCTGAGCCTTTGCATAGTCTTTTCAGTATTTTGCTTTGTTGAATTTGTGGTTACATCATCGTGTCTAGTTGCTGGTCTTAGAGTCTAGTCTTTTAGAGATTCAAGTTCTGGTCATAAGTTGTCACGCCGCCGCCGCACCATCATCATCGCCCCTGCCATCTACCACCACCGCTTATCCGCCGCCGATCCATCTCCATATACCATCACCAATCCGTATCCATATACCACCACCAATCTGTATCCATATACCACCACCAATCCGTATCCGTATACCACCACCGCTGCCATCTCCTACCACCATATATCCACCACCAATCCGAGTTACTTCCATATTAGGTTTGTTTTCGAGATCCGTGCAATTTCCGATTTGTGTTTCCTTGCCTGAGTAGGTCTCAAAAAAAGGAGTCTGGAGACCCCCGGGCAATTTTTAGGCCAAAATTTTCGCCGCCAAAAATATTTTTCCCTATCCTATTTTTAGGCTTTTCTGAGTCTTTTGAGCCATGTCCCATCATAGTGATTTTTTTGTCGCACTTTTTCATCGTCGCTGCCCTGATTTCTGAAAAAAAAGTCAAATAAAAAATTTCGTGCCCATCCTGTCAGTTTGGCCTGGGAAGAGTTTTGAGACACTCGCCATTATAGTGAATTTTTTTGCAAAAAAAAGAGGAGCGTAAAAAAAAGAGGAGCGCCAAAAAAACAGAGCGAAAAAAAATTCCAGAGTGTGCTTTTCCCTTGTTTACGTGCAGCGCCGTGATTTTGTTAGTGTTCTAGGCTCGCATCTCTAGCACGGTCTAGCCTAGGACCAGCATAGTACCGTCGTTGAGCGTTTATTCAACTTTGCATCTCTGAATTGATTATTGCCGACCATTTTTGCTACAATATTATAAGCCTTCCCAGCTCCACATACATCTACGTCGTGCGTTTGACTCTCCCTGGTAATCGCTCTATCCAAGATTTGAGAGTTTTGACTACAACGGTTGCTGATCACCACCTGCTGCTTGGTAAGAACTGGTAAGAATTTGAGATTTGCTTGACGGATTTGTGGCGCCCCACCACCACCATTTTCTAGTAGTCTGTAGGATCATATTCTTGTGTGTTTCTATTGCTGCTAACCATGACAGGATCACAAGTCGATGAGACTGACTGGGAGAACATGACGAATAAGGAGTTGCATGATAAACTTCAGCAAATGATGACTGAACAGGTGCAAGATGTGCTGAACAATTTTGAAGAGGCCATGGATAAGATAACTGGCTTTGAGAAGACGTTCGAAACAAAGCTCGATAACAAATTCAATGAAATGCTTGCGCGTCTTCCACAACCACCACCGGCTGTACCTGCCGCACCTCTGCCACAACAACAACGACGACTACCTCCACGTCGCGAAACAACCCTTCGCCGAGCGAGCCGTGTCCCTCTTGAGCCTGGCCAAACTGTTGGTGCTGCTGTTGATACTTCTGTGGCTCCGGCCGCTGATGAGGAGGAGGATGATTATGCGGGGGATTACGAGGATGAAGTTGATCAAAATCAGAACTACATGCAACAACCAGCACCCAGTCGTCCACATGCAAATACTCGCAATGGTAGGGCTGCATTACCTGCTCAGGTACGAGATCATGACCATCTTCCTAAACTAAAATTGCATATTCCACCATTTGAGAGTAGATATGTTCTTGATATATATCTTACTTGGGAGTTAAAAACCGAGCAACGTTTTACATGTTTAGAATATCCCGAGGAGAGACGTGTTGCTGCTGCACTTTGTGCTTTCACTAGTTTTGCTTGTGTCTGGTGGTCTGAACATCGTAGATTATATCCGAATAATATTCCAACTACTTGGGCTGCTTTGAAAACTGCTATGCGTACTCGTTGGGTTCCACCATATTATCAACGTGAATTACTTCAAAAATTGCAGCATTTAAGACAAGGAAAAAATTCTGTAGAGGAATATTATCAGGAATTACAAACGGGCATGATTAGATGTGGTATTATTGAGGACAATGAAGCTATGCTTGCACGTTTTATGGGTGGATTAAATAGAGAGATTCAGACCATTCTAGAGTATAAGGAGTATAATAATATCACTCCTTTATGCCATCTTGCTTGTAAAGCTGAACGTGAAGTGCAGGATCGACAGGCATTGGCGCGAACTAACTTTTCTGCAGGTCGACCTTCATCATGGACACCACGTGCATCCTCTACTTCCACTGCACCATCACCTCTATCAGGTGCCACCTCCAACCGTGATACAAGAAAGCAGGCACAACCACCACTATCTGCCAAGAGCACACCTGCCGGGCCTGCACAGAGCTCTTCTTCTTCCATGGCATCAACAGGGCACACAAGTGATATTATTTGTCGTCATTGTAAGGGAAGAGGTCATTATGCGAGACAATGCAAATCTCGGCGTGTGATGATTGCTACTGAGGATGGTGGGTATGAGTCCGCTAGTGACTATGATGAGGAGACTTTGGCTCTTATTACACGTGAAGAACACGGTGGAGATGATTCTGATCATGATGCGCAATACATGGCTCCCGAAGATGCTGACAGGTATGAATATTTGGTTGCTCAACGTGTTTTGAGTGTGCAGGTTACACAAGCTGAGCAAAATCAGAGGCATAATTTGTTCCATACAAAGGGAGTTGTGAAGGAACGTTCTATTTGCGTCATCATAGATGGAGGGAGCTGCAACAACTTGGCTAGCATGGAGATGGTGGAGAAGCTATCTCTCACCACAAGATCACATCCACATCCTTACTACATCCAATGGTTCAACAATAGCGGCAAGGTTAAGGAATTCGCTGACGTCTTCCCACAAGACGTGCCACCGGGATTACCACCTAATCGAGGGATTGAGCATCAAATTGACTTAATTCCCGGTGCATCGCTACCCAACCGTGCACCATGCCGTACCAATCCAGAGGAGACGAAGGAGATTATGCGTCAAGTACAGGAGCTGCTCGACAAAGGTTATATACGCGAATCTCTTAGTCCTAGTGTTGTTCCTATTATACGTATATGTGTTGATTGTAGAGGCATTAATAATATTACTATTCGTTATTGTCATCCTATTACTAGGCTAGATGATATGCTTGATGAATTGAGTGGCTCTACAATATTCTCCAAAGTTGATTTGCGTAGTGGATACCATCAAATTCGTATGAAATTGGGAGATGAATGGAAAACAGCATTTAAAACTAAGTTTGGTTTATATGAGTGGTTAGTCATGCCTTTTGGGTTAACTAATGCACCTAGTACTTTCATGAGACTAATGAACGAAGTTTACGTGCGTTCATTGGGCGATTTGTGGTAGTCTATTTTGATGATATACTCATTCATAGAAATCTTTGGAAGAACACTTGGAACATTTACGTGTTGTTTTTATTGCTCTACGTGATGCACGTTTGTTTGGTAACCTTCGGAAGTGCACCTTTTGCACCGACCGAGTATCTTTTCTTGGCTATGTTGTTACTCCACAAGGAATTGAAGTTGATAAAGCCAAGATTGAAGCTATTGAGAGTTGGCCGCAGCCAAAACGATCACACAAGTGAGGAGTTTTCTTGGACTCGCTGGTTTCTATAGGCGTTTTGTAAGAGATTTTAACACCATTGCTGCACCTCTCAACGAGCTTACAAAGAAGGATGTGACTTTTGTTTGGGGTACGGCACAGGAAGAAGCCTTCACGGTATTGAAAGATATGTTGACAAATGCTCCTTTACTCCAACTCCCTGATTTGAATAAGACTTTTGAGCTTGAATGTGATGCTAGTGGAATTGGATTAGGAGGTGTGTTATTACAAGATGGCAAACCTGTTGCATACTTTTCTGAAAAATTGAGTGGGCCTAGTCTGAATTATTCTACTTATGATAAAGAATTATATGCTCTTGTTCAGACTTTAGAGACATGGCAACATTATTTATCCCAAAGAATTTGTTATACATTCTGATCATGAATCTTTGAAACATATTAAAAGTCAAGCTAAACTGAGTCATAGACATGCTAAATGGGTTGAATTCATTGAGACTTTCCCTTATGTTATTAAACACAAGAAGGGTAAAGAAAATGTTATTGCTGATGCATTGTCTCATCGCTATACTATGCTTTCACAACTTGACTTCAATATATTTGGTTTGGAGACCATCAAAGATCAATATGTGCATGATGCTAATTTTAAAGATGTAATGCAGAATTGTAAAGAAGGAAGAACGTGGAACAAGTTCGTCGTTAATGATGGATTTGTGTTCCGTGCTAACAAGCTATGCATTCCGGCTAGCTCCGTTCGTCTTTCGTTGTTGCAGGAGGCGCATGGAGGAGGATTGATGGGACACTTTGGCGTGAAGAAGACAGAGGACATACTTGCTACACATTTCTTTTGGCCAAAGATGAGACGGGATGTTGAGCGTTTTGTTGCTCGCTGCACTACATGTCAAAAAGCTAAGTCACGACTCAACCCTAATGGTTTATATATGCCTTTACCTGTACCTAGTGTTCCTTGGGAGGATATATCTATGGACTTTGTTTTAGGTTTACCTCGAACAAAGAAGGGGAGGGATAGCATATTTTTTGTCGTGGATAGGTTCTCGAAAATGGCACACTTTATACCATGTCATAAAAGTGATGATGCTGTTAATGTTGCTGATTTGTTCTTTCGTGAAATTATTCGCTTGCATGGTGTGCTAAATACTATTGTTTCAGATCGTGATACTAAATTTCTTAGCCACTTTTGGAGATGTTTATGGGCTAAGTTGGGGACCAAACTACTTTTTAGTACTATTTGTCACCCCCAAACTGATGGACAAACTGAAGTAGTCAATAGAACATTGTCTACTATGCTTAGGGTTGTTTTGAAGAATAACAAGAAAATGTGGGAAGGATGCTTGCCTCATATTGAATTTGCTTATAATCGTTCATTGCATTCTACTACTAAGATGTGCCATTTTGAAATTGTGTATGGTTTCCTACCTCGTGCACCTATTGATTTGTTTCCTCTTCCATCTTCGGAGAAGGTTAATTTTGATGCTAAAGAACGTGCTGAATTGATTTTAAAAATGCATGAGTTAACTAAGGAAAACATTGATCGTATGAATGCTAAATATAAACTTGCTGGAGATAAGGGTAGAAAACATGTTGTGCTTGCACCTGGAGATCTTGTTTCGTTACATCTGCGTAAGGATAGATTTCCTAATCTGTGCAAATCAAAGCTAATGCCACGTGCTGATGGTCCTTTTAAGGTGTTAGAGAAAATAAATGATAATGCATATAAACTTGAGCTGCCTGCAGATTTTGGGGTTAGTCCCACTTTTAACATTGCAGATTTGAAGCCTTATTTGGGAGAGGAAGATGAGCTTTCGTCCAGGACGACTTCATTTCAAGAAGGGGAGGATGATGAGGACATCAATACCATTGTTACACCCACAGCCCCTGCTGCTATACATACTGGACCAATTACTAGAGCTCGTGCACGCCAATTGAATTATCAGGTACTTTCGTTTCTTGGTAACAACTCTAATGTTCATGAGAATATGATGCTGCCTAAATTGGATACATTTGTTTTGCTTACAAATGAAGGGCCTAGCTTGGACAAGAAAGATGAACCTTGGAGCAAGTTCAAGCATGGAGATGATGGCATGCGCAAGGGGAACAAAAACGGAGTTACAAGTGATGATTCCAGGACTTTGAAGCCACCATAATGAGTGCATGAAGCCTTGGACAAAATATACAAGATGCCACTTCATAAATTTCGTCCAGAGGCTATTCTAGGTGCTGCGTCACCTTATTTTTGGGCCAGGCCCATGTAATTTCAAAATACTTGATTATAGGCAGTTGTTAGAGTTCGTATGTGTGGGGAAACAAGAGTTAGGGTTGGTTTCGGACCCCTCCTCGAAGGGCCACGAAATTCCCCCCTCTCTCCTCCATATATACAGCTCTTAGGGCATCGTTTAGACTTTGGGGGTTTTGTTTAGATTAAAAGTTCGCCATAGCTGCAACTTCGCGTACTTCGTTTGTGTTCAACGACCAGACAAAGGCGTCACAGAACCCCACCTTCATCAATAAAGCTTTCCTCTTATATTCGCAATATCCAGATTGCAATCTTAGTTTCTTGCTTGTTCTTCGTTTGCTCGCAGGAAACAGACCTTCATGGTCAGGTTGATCGTGCTCCGGCGTGGTCAATAACCCTCGGAAGTTGGTTTAGCGATTGCTAAGGCGCGACGTCTCGCACGTTCATAGTCGGATCTTCAAGGTCGACTCCCACAGAAAACGATAGCCAACATCTCATCGAAACATCGGGACACCTTCACCTCTATCATCTTCGAAAAGAGCGTCTCTATGCTAACATGGACAAATGCCTTTTTTGCGTTGATAAGCTTGTTTTCTTGGGTTTTGTAGTATCTTCTAAGGGTGTTCATGTTGATGAATCTAAGATCAATGCTATTAAAACTTGGCCCCAACCAACCAACTTGCAACAAGTGCGTAGTTTCCTTGGTCTAGCCGGTTTCTACCATAGA
The DNA here is from genome assembly GCF_002575655.3 of Aegilops tauschii subsp. strangulata. NCBI lineage: Eukaryota > Viridiplantae > Streptophyta > Magnoliopsida > Poales > Poaceae > Aegilops > Aegilops tauschii. The sequence goes on along the minus strand of NC_053037.3, from coordinate 246,712,139 downwards.
TTTGTCAAAGATATTAGCACTATTGCTTCGCCTTTACATGCTTTGAGCAAGAAAAATACACCCTTTGTTTGGGGACCATCTCAGTATAGCGCATTCAATGAGCTTAAGAATTTGCTTACTCATGCTCCCGTGCTTGCTTTACCCAACTTTGACAAACCCTTTGTGATTCACTATGATGCTAGTGGTAATGGCATAGGAGGTGTTTTAACGCAAGAGAAGCGCCCAATTGCTTACTTTAGTGAGAAACTTTTCGGATCACAACTCAATTACCCCATCCATGAAAAAGAGCTATATGCTTTAGTGCGAGTTTTGCGTGAATGGGAACATTACCTTCGCCCTCATGAATTTGTCATCCATACCGACCATGAAACGCTTAAATATCTTAAGGGTCAAACTAAGTTGAATAAGCGTCATGCTAAATGGAGTGAGTTTATTGAGTCATTTCCTTATGTCATCAAGTATATTAAAGGTAAGGAAAATGTTGTGGCGGATGCACTTTCCCGTATATGCATGCTTGTTACTAAACTTAAATTGAATGTCATTGGCTTTGAGCACATAAAAGACTTGTATGCGCATGATCCTACTTTTGCTATTCCTCATGCCAAGTGCTTGACGCATACATCTTGGGAACGCTATTACATCAAAGCTGATTATCTTATGAGAGCTAACAAACTTTGCATTCCCGAGTCTTCTCTTCGTTTGTTACTTTTGCAGGAATCTCATGGAGGAGGACTAATGGGACACTTTGGACGCGACAAGACATTTGCTACGCTCTCCAAGAACTATTTTTGGCCCAAGATGTTTCGCGACATCAACCGCTTCACCAACAGATGCTCTACATGTCGCAAAGCTAAGTCTAAAGCTCAATCTCATGGCCTCTATATGCCTCTTCCAATTCCGTACCAACCATGGGAAGATATTAGCATGGATTTTGTACTTGGTTTACCTAGAACTAGAAATGGAAAGGATTTCGTGTTTGTTGTTGTGGACCGATTCTCTAAAACGGCACATTTCATACCATGCAACAAGATAGACCATGCTTCACATGTTGCCAATCTTTTTTGTAGATAAATCTTGCGCCTACATGGAGTGCCAAAAACGATTGTCTCGGACCGCGACGTCAACTTCTTGAGTTACTTTTGGAAGACCTTATGCACCAAGCTCAAAATCAAGCTCTTGTTCTCTTCGGCATACCATCCTCAAACCGACGGCCAAACGGAGGTGACGAACCGCATGCTCTCCACTCTACTACGCGTGTTGATAAAGAAGAACATCAAGGAGTGGGAGGAGTGCCTACCTATTGCCGAGTACGCCTACAACCGTGCAAGACATTCGACTATCGGCAAGTCCCCCTTCGAGGTTGTGATGCGGAGCATCCCACGATCATCCCCATGGACACATCTACACCCCCAACGAAACCACTTGGACCAATGACAAGAGCTAGAGCGAAGGCTATCAAAGATAAGGTGAACTCGCTCCTTTCCGAACTACCACTTTCTATGCATGAGACATGGCTGCTACCTCAAGCGGAAACACTATGTGTGGTCAGGTACTCGGAGGAAAGCCACGGAACATCTACATACAACGGATAAGAAGGCGAGGACACCACGCGCAAAGGTCAAGAAGAAGGGCTGCCATGGAAGCTATAGGTTCCGGACGACCGGCCCAGCCTAGACGTCCGACTCCTGGAGGTGACAACAGCCCAAGGAACCCAGGCCTGCAAACGCTACAGCGACCAGAGGACCGTCCAGGACCGGACGTCGACACCTTCCAGGCTCCGGACGACCGACCCCCCCCCCCCCCCGGAGGACCGACGCTACGCCAACATAAAGAAATTAGCTGAAGTCCGAGGAAGACCGGACGACCGGCGACCGGACGACCGGACACCTACGGACGTCTGATGTCGTGGCAACAGAACAATATCTGCGGACATCCGAAGATCTACGGACGTCCGGACCCCCGCGAGCCTCCGGACGACCGGCGCCTTACGGACGTCCGAGCCCTGGTTGTGTCCAGTTTCGGGCCGAAGCCCATGTAGCCCTTCACTTCGCACCTCTTTTGCACTAAGACTATATATAGACCTCTCCCTCCTCCTAGTTAGGGTTAGCAAAGAATTAGCTCATTTGAGATAGAGCTTTGCACATCCATTACGGATCTACTCTACGAGAGAGACCGCGGCCCCTCTACGGAGAAGATCCCCTTCGATTCAAGACCTCCTCATGGAGAAGACCCCCATCAAGACCTCCTCACGGAGAAGAACCGGTTACCTCTTGTATCGTCCCTTGTGACTTTGGATCGTGTATCTTCCCTTGTGTTTCGAGGATCTAGCACATGTGTAATCGAATCTTGTTGGTTTGAGTGATTCTCTCGTGTTTCCCCTCGTGTTTCCCCTTGTGTTATTCGTGTTCATCGTTGGGATCTGCTCCTTTCGTGAAAGATCGGCCATATAGGGTTCCACCCTACATTAGGTCGTCTACGGTTTCAACCCGTTGTCCCCATTGGACATTCTTCCTCTACCACTACATGAGCGCATCAACATGGACGCGAGTGCCCGAGTGAACTTCCTCAAGAAGATGCATGAAGATACAAGGCACACCATCGAGCGCCAAGTACAACAACTCGCGACCAAGCTCAATGTCAACAAGCAACCCATGATATTCAACATCGGAGATCTTGTGTGGTTACACCTTCGCAAGGACCGCTTCCCCGATGAACGCAAGTCCAAACTTCTACCACGAGCCGATGGACCCTTCAAGGTGCTTGCATGCTACAACAACAACACCTACAAGATTGACATCCCACGCGACAAGTACTCCATGAGTGACATCTTCAACATCAAAGATCTCTCCCCATACCATGGTGATGAGGATTTTGATTCGAAGTCGGATCTTTCCCAAGGGAGGGGAGATGATGCGGAGCACCTATGGTCATCCCCATGGACCTACCATCGTCTCACCAATTGCCAAGAGGACCCATGACACGAGCACGAGCTAGAGCTCTCGAGACCGAGGTGACTTCTTTCCTTAGTGACATCACATATGATCCTCTCGAGACATGGCTACTACCTAAGTCCGGAATGTTGTGCATGATTAGGTACCAAGAAGACCCTCTCGAAGATGCACTTGAAGACGGACAAGACCCCAAGTTCATGGATGAAGAGGAACGCCGAAAGGAGAAGAAGGCAGCTCCAGGGCCCGGACATCCGGCCCCGCACCAGCCCGGACATCCGGCCACTGCCCGGAAATCCGACGCCCGTCACAGAACATACCCGAAGCTGAACAACTTCAGCCGGACATCCGGCCAAAGGCCCGGACATCCGGCCCCGTCTGTCTGCGCACAGTATAGGGCCGAGGCCCATGTACACCTTCGCCCACCTAGACTATATATACTCCTCCTCCTCCCTCTTTCTAGGGTTAGCATTGGTTTTGCTCATATGTGAGATAGAGCTTTGCTTATCCATACGGATCTGCTCCTTGAGAGAGACTGCGGCCCCTCTACGGAGAAGATCCACCTTGGATTCAAGACCCCCTCTTGGGTGGCCCCATCAAGACATCCTTACGGAGAAGAACCGGTTACCCTTTGTGTCGTCCTTTATTGATCGTGGATCTTGTATCTCCTCTCGTGTTTCGAGGATCTAGCACATGTGTAATCGAATCTTGTTGGTTTGAGTGATTCTTTCGTGTTTTCCCTCATGTTTCCCCTTGTGTTCTTCGTGTTCCTCGTTGGGATCCACTCCTTTCGTGAAAGATCGGCCATCTAGGGTTCCACCCTAATGAGGATATCAATACCATTGTTACACCCACAGCCCCTGCTGCTATACATACTGGACCAATTACTAGAGCTCGCGCACGCCAATTAAATTACCAGGTACTTTCGTTTCTTGGTAATGATTCTAATGTTCATGAGAATATGATGCTGCCTAAATTGGATACATTTGTTCTGCTTACAAATGAAGGGCCTGGTTTTGAGAAGGATGAACATTGGAGCAAGAACAAGCATGGAGATAATGGCATGCGCATGGGGGACAAGAACGGAGTTACAAGTGATGATTTCAGGACCTTGAAGCCACCATAATGCGTGCATGAAGCCTTGGATGAAATATACAAGATGCTACTTCATAACTTTCGTCCAGAGGCTATTCTAGGTGCCGCGTCACCTTATTATTGGGCCAGGCCCATGTAATTTCGAAATACTTGAGTATAGGCTATTTTTAGAGTCCGTATGTGTGGGGAAACAAGAGATAGGGTTGGTTTCGGACCCCTTCCCCAATGGCCACGAAATTCCCCCCTCTTCCTCCATATATACAGCCCTTAGGGCGTCGTTTAGACTTTGGGATTTGTTTAGATTAAAAGTTCGCCATAGCTGCAACTTCGCGTACTTCGTTTGTGTTCAACGACCAGACAAAGGCGTCACAGAACCCCACCTTGATCAATAAAGCTTTCATCTTATATTCGCAATATCCAGATTGCAATCTCAGTTTCTTGCTTGTTCTTCGTTTGCTTGCAGGAAACAGACCCTCGTGGTCAGGTTGATCGTGCTCCGGTGTGGTCAATAACCTCTCGGAGTTGGTTTAGCGGTTGCTAAGGCGCGACATCCTCGCACGTTCGTAGTCGGATCGTCAAAGTCGACTTCCATCAAAGCAATATCCATCATCTCATCGAAAGACGGGACACCTTTGCCTCTATCAAGTGGTATCAGATTTCCAGGTTGCTCGGTGAGATTTTACAGTTTTTCGTAGTTTAGATCGAGTCTGTTCTTCATACCTACAGTCCACGAAAAAGCCACAAAAAAATTAGGGTTAGTTCAGTATATCCGAACCAATCTGAGCCTTTGCATAATCTTTTTAGGGTTTTTGCTTTGTTGAATTTGCGGTTGCATCGTCATGTCAAGTTGCTGGTCTTAGAGTCTAGTCTTTTAGAGTTTCGAGTTCTGGTCATAAGTTGTCACGCCGCTGCCGCACCATCATCATTGCCTTGCCATCTACCACTATTGCTTATCCTCCACCACTCTGAATCCGTATCCATATAACACCACCAATCCGTATCCATATACCACCACCGATCCGTATCCATATACCACCACCGCTACCATATACCACCACCGCTGCCATATCCTACCACCATATATCCACCACCAATCCGAGTTCTTTTCATATTCGGTTTGTTTTAGAGATCCATCTATTTTCCGTTTCGTGTTTCCTTGCCTGAGTAGGTCTAAAAAAAGAGTCTGGAGACCCCCGGGCAGTTTTTAGGCCAAAATTTCGGCAACCAAAAATATTTTTTCCCTATCCTATTTTTAGGCCCTGGGGAGTGTTTTGAGACACTCGCCATCATAGTGATTTTTTGTCGCACTTTTTTGTCGTCGCTGCCCTGATTTCCGAAAAAATAGTCAACAAAATTTTGTGCCCATCCTGTCAGTTTGACCTGGGAAGAGTTTTGAGACACTCGCCATTATAGTGATTTTTCGCAAAAAAAAGGAGCGCAAAAAAAAGAGAGCAAAAAAAAAGAGCAAAAAAAAATTCCAGAGTGTGCTTTTCCCTTGTTTACGTGCAGCGCCGTGATTTTGTTAGTGTTCTAGGCTCGCGTCTCTAGCACGGTCTAGCCTAGGACCAGCACAGTACCGTCGTTGAGCGTTTCTTCAACTTTGCATCTCTGAATTGATTATTGTAGACCATTTTGCTACCATATTATAAGGCTTCCCAGCTCCACATACATCTACATCATGCGTTTGACTCTCCCTGGTAATCGCTCTATCCAAGCTTTGAGAGTTTTGACTACAACGGTTGCCGATCACCACCTGCTGCTGGGTAAGAACTGGTAAGAATTTGAGATTCGCTTGAAGGTTTTGTGACACACCACCATCACCACCACTTCCTAGTAGTCTGCAGGATCATATTCTTTTGTGTTTCTATTGCTGCTAACTATGGCAGGATCACAAGCCGATGAGACTGATTGGGAGAACATGACGAACAAGGAGTTGCATGATAAATTTCAGCAAATGATGAGTGGCTAGGTGGGAGATGTGCTAAACAGATTTGAAGAGGCTATGGAGAAGATAGATGCCGTGGAGAAGTCGTTCGAGACAAAGCTGGATAACAAGTTTACTGAATTACTCAAGCGTCTTCCCCAACCACCACCGACTGCACATGTCGCACCTCTACAACAACAATAACCACATCTCCAACGCCGCCTTCCAAATCAAGTGGGACGAGCATAGCGCGTTCCAATTGAGACTGGTCAAAATTCGGGTGCCGCTGCACCTACTGTTGATGCTTCTTTGGCTCCTGCTACTGCGGCGGCTGAGGAGGATGACGATTATGCGGGCGATTATGAGGATGAGGTTGATCAAAATCAGAACTACGTGCAGCCACCAGCACCACCACCAGCAGGTCGACCTCCGGTATATATTCGCAACGGTAGGCCGGCACCACCACCTCAGGTACGAGATCATGACCATCTCCCTAAACTGAAATTGAATATTCCACCATTTGAGGGTAGATATGTTCCTGATATATATCTTACTTGGGAGTTAGAAACAGAACAACGATTTACATGTTTACAATATCCTGAGGAGAGACGTGTTCCTGCTGCTATTTGTGCTTTCACTAGCTTTGCATGTGTTTGGTGGCTGAACATTGTAGATTATAGCCTGTTCCAGCTACTTGGGCTGCTTTGAAAACTGCTATGCGTACTCGTTGGGTTCCACCATATTATCAACGTGAATTACTTCAAAAATTGCAGCGCTTAAGACAAGGGAAAAATTCTGTAGAAGAATATTATCAGGAATTACAAACTGGCATGATTAGATGTGGTATTGTTGAGGAGAATGAAGCTATGCTTGCACGTTTTATGGGTGGATTAAATAAAGAGATTCAGACCATTCTAGAGTATAAGGATTATAATAATATCACTCGTTTATTCCATCTTGCTTGTAAAGCTGAACGTGAAGTGCAGGATCGACAGCCATTGGCGCGAACTAACTTTTCTGCAGGTCGACCTTCATCATGGACACCGTGTGCATCTTCTACTTCCACTGCACCAGCACCTCCATCAGGTTCCACCTCCAGCCGTGATACAAGAAAGCAGGCACAACCACCACTATCTGCCAAGAGCGCACCTGTCGGGCCTGCACAGAGCTCTTCTTCTTCCATGGCATCGACAGGGCACACAAGTGATATTATTTGTCGTCATTGTAAGGGAAGAGGACATTATGCGAGAGAATGCAAATCTCAGCGTGTAATGATTGCTACTGAGGATGGTGGGTATGAGTCCGCTAGTGACTATGATGAGGAGACTTTGGCTCTTATTACACGTGAAGAACATGGTGGAGATGATTCTGAAAATGAGACGCAATACATGGCTCCTGAAGACGCTGACAGGTATGAATGTTTAGTTGCTCAACGTGTTTTGAGTGTGCAGGTCACACAAGCAGAGCAAAATCAGAGGCATAATTTGTTCCATACAAAGGGAGTTGTGAAGGAACGATCTGTTCGCGTCATCATAGATGGAGGGAGCTGTAACAACTTGGCTAGCATGGAGGTGGTGGAGAAGCTATCTCTCACCACAACACCACATCCACATCCTTACTACATCCAATGGTTCAACAACAGCGGCAAGGTTAAGGTAACACGTACTGTTCGTGTGCATTTTAGTATCTCTACATATGCTGATTATGTTGATTGTGATGTGGTACCCATGCAAGCATGTTCCTTATTACTTGGTAGACCATGGCAATTTGATAAAAATTCTGTACACCATGGTACAAACAATCAGTATACTCTTGTTCATAAGGATAAAAATATTACTTTGCTTCCTATGACTCCTGATTCCATTTTGAAAGATGACATTAATAGAGCTAATAAAGCAAAACAGGAGAAAAATAAGAGTGAAAATCAGATTGTGGCAAAAGAATTTGAGCAAAAAATGAAACCTAATAATAAACCATCTAGTGTTGTTTCTGAAATTAAATTGAAAACTGCATGTTTACTTGCCACAAAATCTGATATTGATGAGCTAGATTTCAGCAAATCTGTTTGCTATGCTTTTGTGTGCAAAGAGGCATTATTTTCATTCGAGGACGTGCCTTCCTCTTTGCCCCCTGCTGTCACTAACATTTTGCAGGAGTTCGCTGACGTCTTCCCGCAAGACGTGCCACCGGGATTACCACCTATTCGAGGGATTGAGCATCAAATTGACTTAATTCGTGGGGCATCGCTACCCAACCGTGCACCATACCGTACCAATCCAGAGGAGACGATGGAGATTATGCGTCAAGTACAGGAGCTGCTCGACAAAGGTTATATACGCGAATCTCTTAGTCCTTGTGCTGTTCCTATTATACTAGTGCCTAAAAAGGATGGTACGTCGCGTATGTGTGTTGATTGTAAAGGCATTAATAATATTACTATTCGTTATCGTCATCCTATTCCTAGGCTAGATGATATGCTCGATGAATTGAGTGGCTCTACAATATTCTCCAAAGTTGATTTGCGTAGTGGATACCACCAAATTCGTATGAAATTGGGAGATGAATGGAAAACTGCATTTAGAACTAAGTTTGGTTTATATGAGTGGTTAGTCATGCCTTTTGGGTTAACTAATGCACCTAGTACTTTCATGAGACTAATGAACGAAGTTTTACGTGCTTTCATTGGACGATTTGTGGTAGTCTATTTTGATGATATACTGATTTATAGCAAATCTTTGGAAGAACATTTGGAACATTTACGTACTATTTTTATTGCTCTACGTGATGCACGTTTGTTTGGTAACCTTAGGAAGTGCACCTTTTGCACCGACGGAGTATCTTTTCTTGGCTATGTTGTTACTCCACAGGGAATTGAAGTTGATAAAGCCAAGATTGAAGCTATTGAGAGTTGGCCGCAGCCCAAAACGGTCACACAAGTGCGGAGTTTTCTTGGACTCGCTGGTTTCTATAGGCGTTTTGTGAGAGATTTTAGCACCATTGCTGCACCTCTCAACGAGCTTACAAAGAAGGATGTGCCTTTTGTTTGGGGTACCGCACAGGAAGAAGCCTTCACGGTATTGAAAGATAAGTTGACACATGCTCCTTTACGCCAACTTCCTGATTTTAATAAGACTTTTGAGCTTGAATGTGATGCTAGTGGAATTGGATTAGGAGGTGTCTTATTACAAGATGGTAAACCTGTTGCATACTTTTCTAAAAAATTGAGTGGGCCTAGTCTGAATTATTCTACTTATGATAAAGAACTATATGCTCTTGTTCGGACTTTAGAAACATGGCAACATTATTTATGGCCCAAAGAATTTGTTATACCTTCTGATCATGAATCTTTGAAACATATTAAAAGTCAAGCTAAACTGAATCGTAGACATGCTAAATGGGTTGAATTCATTGAAACTTTCCCTTATGTCATTAAACACAAGAAGGGTAAAGAAAATGTTATTGCTGATGCATTGTCTCGTCGCTATACTATGCTTTCACAACTTGACTTCAAAATATTTGGTTTGGAGACCATCAAAGATCAATATGTGCATGATGCTGATTTTAAAGATGTTTTGCAGAATTGTAAAGAAGGAAGAACCTGTAACAAGCTATGCATTCCAGCTAGCTCTCTTCCTCTTTTGTTGTTGCAGGAGGCGCATGGAGGAGGATTAATGGGACACTTTGGCGTGAAGAAGACGGAGGACGTACTTGCTACTCATTTCTTTTGGCCAAAGATGAGACGGGATGTTGAGCGTTTTGTTGCTCGCTGCACTACATGTCAAAAAGCTAAGTCACGAATCAATCCTCATGGTTTATATATGCCTTTGCCTGTACCTAGTGTTCCTTGGGAGGATATATCTATGGACTTTGTTTTAGGTTTACCTCGAACAAAGAAGGGGAGGGATAGCATATTTGTTGTCGTGGATAGATTCTCAAAAATGGCACACTTTATACCATGTCATAAAAGCGATGATGTTGTTAATGTTGCTGATTTTTTCTTCCGTGAAATTATTCGTTTGCATGGTGTGCCAAATACTATTGTTTCAGATCGTGATACTAAATTTCTTGGCCACTTTTGGAGATGTTTATGGGCTAAGTTGGGGACTAAACTGCTTTTTAGTACTACTTGTCACCCCCAAACAGATGGACAAACTGAAGTAGTCAATAGAACATTGTCTACTATGATTAGGGCTGTTTTGAAGAATAATAAGAAAATGTGGGACGAATGCTTGCCTCATATTGAGTTTTCTTATAATCGTTCATTGCATTCTACTACTAAGATGTGCCCTTTTGAAATTGTGTATGGTTTCCTACCTCGTGCACCTATTGATTTGTTGCCTCTTCCATCTCCGGAGAAGGTTAATTTTGATGCTAAACAACGTGCTGAATTGATCTTAAAAATGCATGAGTTAACTAAGGAAAACATTGAGCGTATGAATGCTAAATATAAACTTGCTGGAGATAAGGGTAGAAAACATGTTGTGTTTTCACCTGGAGATCTTGTTTGGTTACATTTGTGTAAGGATAGATTTCCTGATTTGCGCAAATCAAAGCTAATGCCACGTGCTGGTGGTCCTTTTAAGGTGTTAGAGAAAATAAATGATAATGCATATAAACTTGAGCTGCCTGCAGATTTTGGAGTTAGTCCCACTTTTAACATTGCAGATTTGAAGCCTTATTTGGGTGAGGGAGATGAGCTTCCGTCGAGGACGACTTCATTTCAAGAAGGGGAGGATAATGAGGACATCAATACCATTGTTACACCCACAGCCCCTGCTGCTATACATACTGGACCAATTACTAGAGCTCGCGCACGCCAATTAAATTACCAGGTACTTTCGTTTCTTGGTAATGATTCTAATGTTCATGAGAATATGATGCTGCCTAAATTGGATACATTTGTTTTGCTTACAAATGAAGGGCCTAGCTTTGAGAAGGATGAACATTGGAGCAAGAACAAGCATGGAGATGATGGCATGCGCATGGGGGACAAGAACGGAGTTACAAGTGATGATTTCAGGACGTTGAAGCCACCATAATGCGTGCATGAACCCTTGGACGAAATATACAAGAGGCTACTTCATAACTTTCGTCCAGAGGCTATTATAGGTGCTGCGTCACCTTATTATTGGGCCAGGCCCATGTAATTTCGAAATACTTGAGTATAGGCTATTTTTAGAGTCCGTATGTGTGGGGAAACAAGAGATAGGGTTGGTTTCGGACCCCTTCCCCAAGGGCCACGAAATTCCCCCCTCTTCCTCCATATATACAGCCCTTAGGGCGTCGTTTAGACTTTGGGATTTGTTTAGATTAAAAGTTCGCCATAGCTGCAACTTCACGTACTTCGTTTGTGTTCAACGACCAGACAAAGTCGTCACAGAACCCCACCTTGATCAATAAAGCTTTCATCTTATATTCGCAATATCCAGATTGCAATCTCAGTTTCTTGCTTGTTCTTCGTTTGCTCGCAGGAAACAGACCCTCGTGGTCAGGTTGATCGTGCTCCGGCATGGTCAATAACCTCTCGGAGTTGGTTTAGCGATTGCTAAGGCGCGACGTCCTCGCACGTTCGTAGTCGGATCGTCAAAGTCGACTTCCATCAAAGCGATATCCATCATCTCATCGAAAGACGGGACACCTTTGCCTCTATCACACCCTACATCACCATCGAGCTCTTGAGGTCCCCCGACCTCAGGAGGCGCCCCAGCCTCAGTAGGTCTCGGACTCCACCAACACTTCCGCCCTCGTCAAGCACCCGGTGTACTTCATCAGCACGGTACTACGTGATGCGCGGGCACGCTACCCATGCCATAGAAGCTGTTGCTCACACTCCTCGTCGCGCCAGCTGCGCCACTACTTCCAAGGCCACGAAATTAAGGTCGTTTTAGCTTACCCAGTGGAGAGGGTGCTCCGGAGCCCTAATGTTGTGGGGAGGGTCGCCGAGTGGAACATCGAATTAGAGGCATTCCAGCTGGAGTTCAGCACCACCAGGGTCATCAAGGGAGCCGCACTCGCCGACTTCGTGGCGGAGTGGACCGATGCTCCCGGTCCCGAAGTGGGGGAGGGCCGGTCTCTCTCGCTAGGGAGGGAAGCACCAGATGGCTGGATCATGTACTTCGACGGCGCCTTCGCATGTCAGGGTGCGGGGGCTGGAGCCGTGCTCATCTCGCCCACCCAGGACAAGCTCTACTACGCCATGCAGCTTTGCTTCCAGCGGGGCGAGAAAGTCTCCAACAACATCGCGGAATACAAAGGCCTGATCGCCGGCCTCAAGGCTGCGGCAGCCTTGGGAGTGAAGCATCTCACCATTAGGGGCCACTCCCAGCTCTTCGTCAACTTCTCCAACAAGGCATAAGAGCCGAAGGTCGATCATATGGAGGCATACCTCGCGGAGGTACGCAAAATAGAGAAGTAATTCTTGGTCCTGGAACTGCAGCATGTGCCCCGCGACACGAACAAGGAAGCTGACGATATTGCCAAGAGGGCGTCCAGGCGCCAGCTTCAAGAGCCCGGCATCTTCGAGGAGCGGCTCTTCAAGCCTTCAGCAGCCCCTCCGGCTGTGGAGCCAGCGCTGCCTCAGGGGGAGCTCCCCCTGCCAACAACCTCGGGAGCCCCCGCCTGTGGCCCGACCTCAGGAGCACGTCTCCTCCTCGCGCTTGAGCCCTAGGAGGGGTGCTGGACCGACGAATTCAAGGCGTACCTACTGTAGGGAACCCTGTCAGATAAGGAGGAAGACGCGGAGCATGTGGCCCGGCAAGCAACAACCTACTGCATTTGGGACGGTGATCTATACCGAAAACGACCGAACGATGTTTCCTTGCGATGCATCTCCACGGAGCAGGGGTGCGAGCTGTTAACCGACATACACGGTGGAGATTGCGGACATCATTCGTCATCACACACCTTGGTGGGCAAGGCGTTTCGCAGCGGATTCTACTGGCCCACGACACTCAACGATGCAACCGAGCTGGTGAGGTCCTGCGAGGCCTGCCAGTTCCACACCAAGCAAATCCACCAGCCAGCTCAGGGCCTCCAGAGCATCCCGCTCTCGTGGCCGTTCGCGGTCTGGGGGCTGGACATCTTGGGTCCATTCCCTCGAGCACCCGGGGGCTACCGTTACCTCTACGTCACCATCGACAAGTTCACCAAGTGGGCAGAGGTGGAGCCAGTACGTACCATCCCTGCCGGCTCAGCGGTCAAGTTCATCAAGGGCCTCGTGAGCCGGTTCGGAGTCCCTAAACGCATCATCACCGACAACAGCTCGCAGTTCACTAGCAATCTCTTCAAAACATATTGTGCTAATCTTGGAACACAGGTATGCTACGCCTCAGTGGTGCACCCCAGAAGCAACGGCCGAGCCAAGCGCGCCAGGGCCACATTGGTTAACAGCGTCATCGTGCGGCAGGGGCTGGCACTATGAGCTCCAGTCCATGTTGTGGTCCATCCGCACCACCGCCACCAAGCCAACGGGCGAGACTCCGTTCTTACTCGACTACGGAGCCGAAGCGGTTCTCCCTCACGAGGTCAAGCATTGCTCCACGCGCGTCTTGGCATTTGACGAGGTACGCCAGGATGCCATGCGGGGGATGGACCTCGTATTGGGGGAGGAACGCCACCGTCAAGCCTTGCTCCGAGTGGCAAGGTACCAGCAGGCGCTACGGCAGTACCACTACCACAGCATCCGCTCCAGGACGCTCGAGGTGGGCGATCTCGTCCTGAGGCGGGTGCTCTCCAGGGAAGGGCTGCATAAGCTCTCACCCATGTGGGAGGGCCCGTTTAGGATCGCCCGCGTTTCCAGGCTCGGCGCTGTGCGCCTGGAGACGCAGGACGGGATCCCCATCCAAAACGCGTGGAACATCCAGCACCTCCGGAAGTTCTACCCATGAAGCAAGGCCCAGTGCCTGTGAAGGTCTCCGCTCGTGACACCCTCACGTAATAATGAGTGGGGCCGTACATGCCCCGGAGTCTCCGGAGTGCCGCCGTTGGTCCTCGGGGGCTCCCTCCCACGTCCTAGTGGCAGCACTTAGCTCCGCGCTGCTGAGAAGACTAGACTAGGTGCCGGACGCGGCTGTTCATTTGCTTTCTGTAGCTAGTTTGCAACTTTTAATGAAATTTGGAGTTCTGGCGTTTCTCGAGTGCTTAGCTGAGTTTCCCCCCTTTTTACTTCGCCTGTTTCTTTGTCTTGCGTCAGGGGGGACGGCAGTTGCCCGACGTTCTCCCTCGCACGCCTCGCGCGAGGGCTGGGCTGGTGTGCGCGTGCGCTGGGTTAGCCCACGCCACGGGCACACCTAGCCAAAGCCCTATCGCCCCAGAGCTTCGGCTTCCTTGATCTTCACGAGGCGCCCTCGAATGAGCTCTAGATTGGCGCACCCCCTTAAGTCTGTGCCCCACGGGTACCGCGACGTGGTGCGCTAAGCCATGATTAGCCCATGCCTGAGGGCTCGCGCAAGGAGGAACAAGGCACCCGACAGATTTCCTAACAAATTCTGCAGCTTTGTGATGCCTCCCGTGGTCAGCGGCTCCCGAGTCGGAAACAAGGAGGCCTCACCAGATGCCAAAAGGCCTGCCCTCACGAGGCGGGAAGCTACCCCGAGCGTATCAAGCTAAGTTATCCCTCTACACCTACGTGGAGCACGAATATCATAACACAACACAAGAACAATAAACATAGCATAGTGGCATAAATACCACCGTTCATTACACGTCCCAGTAGGGCCATCTACTTTTTTCAAATGCAGGAAGAAAGGAATGGTTAAACAAAAGCGACCGCACGACCGCAGCGGCCCCCGGGCTCAGCTCAGCATGAGCCCTCCTCGCGCTTCACCGCCACATGGTGACGGGACGACCCGCCACCGTCCTCGAAGCGAGCCCGGCGGCTGGTTGTAGCCACCGCTGCTGGTGCTCTTGCTGGAAGAGGAGCTGCCACCGCTGGATGAACCACGGCCGTCGCCAAGGGCAAGTTCGCCCTCAGCCTCGTCACGACGGTCGCCAAGGCCGAGCTCATCGTGGCCGCCGCTGTCTTCGGGGCAGCACCCTATGCGGCGACCATCTTCCCCAAACACCCTCACGAAGCTGGAGCCAGGTGCCGGTCGGACTCTCCGACCACCCGATGAACTCCGGGAGCACCTCCGTCGAATGGAAGCGCGGCCGGGGAGGCCGGGCTACAACGGCGCGCCTCCCCTCGGCATGGGGGCTGCCTCGCCTCGGGCGGCCTCCGCCGCGAGAAGAGATGCCGCCGTGGCCGCCAAGGACAACGTCGGTCCCTGATGGAGTGCGCCCACGCCCCCAAGGTGCTACTACAGGGGTAGCGGCGTGCTTACGAGGGCGGCCCCACCATCTCTTGAGTGGCGGCGAGCCGGGCCCCTCCTGGCGAGCTTTCCCCTTCTCTGCGGCGTAGAACCTCTTCGTTGGCGCCATGGAGGCCGCAACAAGATGGCGAAGCGAGGAGGAAGAAGAAAGAGCAGGCGGTGAGGAGAAGGAGACGAGCATGGGGGGCTTCGCCCCTCTCCTCATTTATAGCCGAGAGGAGGCCAACCGACGACCTCCATGACCGCACGCAATGATGATCTTTTCTCTGCATGCAGCAGAGTCTCGTCAAGTCGAACAGTTGCCGAGGCAGTGTGGGGAAGTGGAGGCGCCCACGTCCCATCGATCGCCACATGTCGACCGAGGGCGCAGGCGGTTGGGGCCCGCGGCGCTCCTCACTTGTCCCTTGGCTTTGCGTCGAAGCCAAGTTCGAGCCCGCCTTAGGGCCGGGGGCTATTGTCGGCGTCCTGGGAACGGGGCTACCCAGACTTGCCTGCTCGCGGCCCGTGGCGTGGCTCCATCGACGGCCCGGTACAGCCCAGCTTCAGCAGCAACTACTCAAGACCCTCGCTTGGGGCCGAGCCTCGCGAGGAGGACGACACCAAGACCTTCCTGGGGGCGGCCTCGTCAGGCTGGCTCCCGAGGATTGGAGATATTTATGCAAGGGGCACCTCATGAGGTTCACATGACGTGAGCCGTGACGACCAAGGCCAGGCGGGCGCCAGGCCGTGTACCAGTTTCCTCTTTGGTGCTAGGGAGGCAAGTGGAGGCGCGGAGTCCCGAGGAATGAGGCAAAGGTTTCAATATCGGTTGATGTAGGGTAGAACCCTAGTAGCCCGATCTTTCACGATTGGAGGGGATCCTACGATGAACATGAAGAACACAAGGGGAACACGAGGGAAAACGAGAGAGAAATCACTTAACCAACAAGAGTAGGTCACACATATGCTAGATTCTCGAAACACAAGGAGATACACGATATGAATCCAACAAAGGACGATACATAGGTAACCGGTTCTTCTCCGTGAGGAGGTCTTGAGGTCTTCCCGTTAGGTGTCTTGAATCCAAGTGGATCTTCTCCGAAGAGGCGACGGTCTCTCTCGGAGGAGCAGATCCGGATGGATGAGCGAGGCTCTATCTCACATATGAGCTATCACAACGCTAGCCCTAACTAGGAGGAGGAGGAGGTCTATTTATAGTCTTAGTGCAAATGGGGGCGAAGTGAAGGGGTACATGGGCCTCGGGCCCGTAACTGTACGCAGACAGGTACCAGATGTCTGCTGGGGACCGGTCATCCGGTGGCTCGTGGGCTTCCGGACGTCCAGTGGTCACCGGACTTCCGCTATTTCCGTTCTGTGCAGGTGGCGCCGGGCCTCCGGTGGATGGCTTCGGACTTCCGCTAATTTTGGCTCGGGTGTGGTGGTGCTGGATGTCCGGTCCTGGTCGGTCGTCCGCTTGCTTGGAGGTGTGGCTGGTCGTGCGGTCCTGGCCGGACGTCCGCTCGCTGTAGCTTGCGTTGGCTGGGACTTGGGTAGGTTGGGCTTCAGGTGACGGACGTCCGGTCCCGACCGGTCGTCCGATGGCTGTAGCTTTTGTGGCAGCTCTTCTTCTTGTTCTTCGCACTTGGTGTCCTCGCCATCTTGTCCTTTGGATGTAGATGTTCCGTGGCTTTCCTCCAAGTACCTGATCACACATAGTGTTTCTGCTTGAGGTAGCAGCCATGTCTCATGTATAGAAAGTGGTAGTTTGGAAAGGAGCGAGTTCACCTTATGTTCGATAGCCTTTGCTCGTGCTCTTGTCATTGGTCCAAGTGGTGTCGTGGGAGACGTAGGTAGGTCCATGGGGATGACCTTGGGATGCTCCGCATCATCGGTGCAACAAGACCAAGACCACCATGACGGCAAAACGGAGGTCATCGCGGACCCCACAGCAGCGTCACCACTAGAGCCTTTGGCAGGCGAACACTACTTTTATCAGGATAGCTTGCACTAGTTGTCTCCCTTCAAATTTGGCTGTTGTGGGATCCCTTCCCTCCTACATTTGGGAAGAGGACCAGAGCCTCTATAAATAGGACTTAGCCACCACCATAGTAGAGCATCTTGGATCGGAGCCATTCCACGAAGGCCATCTCACCAGCTCATCGAGCTCAAGAACACCTCACCTCCTGAGGCTGTTCATCCACTGTACTAGTTCATCCTCGGGCCCTCGAGGCAATCCACCACAAAGCTGGAGTAGGGTATTACACCGCAAGGTGGCCCGAACCAGGATAAATCTCTGTGTCTCTTGTTCCTTGGGTTCGTCGAGCTAGGCCGTGGAATCGTTGGGCAGGCAGGCTGGGGAGAGAGAGTTCTTCGTGTGCACCCCAGAGTTCGAACCTCTCAGGGGTCTACGGAACCCACAATCCGACAGTGGTAACAACCAGTCTCGCAACAACAATACCAGACCTTCATATGGTCGTGGTCAGGCTAACCACATTGATCTGAATGAAGCTCAAGACCAGCCTGCTACTGTGTTGGGTAATCTTCTTGTTAATTCAGTACCAGCTTTTGTTTTATTCGATTCAGGAGCATCGCATTCTTTCATATCAGAAGATTTTGCATTCATGCATGGCATTAAGTTCGAAGAGATGAACAACCCGCTAGTGGTACATACTTCTGCGGGTCAATGTCGAACCACCATGGCTAGCCACAACGTCCCCGTTGAAATTGAAGGGCTGGATTTCCATTTTTTTTCCCATTGTTTTGAAGTCATCCAATATTGACCTCATTTTGGGAATGGAATAGTTGAAAACACATACCGCTTCTATCATTTGCACCACTAAGACCGTCCATCTACTACATCCTTCTATTGAGATAGTAAGGTACCATGCTCATCTTGTTCAAAATGTTGAAGCACGGATTTATTCCTTGAATGCGTGAAACGCTTCTCCTTTTGTGAGAATTGAAAATGCTACATTGAAGTCTGAAGTATCTGTCCGGTCCACTTTCTCGATCAAGTTGAACGTCGCATCAATCAGAGAGCTATCAAATTTATTAAAGTTCAATGGTAAAATCATTCTTAAGATGAGGCCACTTGGGAACGTGAGGATCGTCTTCATGATGAATACCCGTTTTGTTTCCGTCTACCTCCTAAAATCTCGGGACAAGATTTCTTGTAGCAGAGGAGATTTGTAATGCCCAGATAATTAAGCTTGAGTAATTCTCTGCAAATGGTTCCATGTCATCATTTTCCCTGTTGCTAAATCCCCCTTTGATTCCATCCGGTTCAAATTCAAGTCTAAATTAAAGTCAAAATTTAAAGTTTTCAAAATGTCGAAACTAAAATGCTCAAAATGTGGCTAATATTGCATAACTAATATTTCTGAAGAAAACACATTTTTATAAAAGGTTTAAATGCACTGAAATAATTAAAATAGTGGCTTAAACAATTAATTAAATGTCATTTATAAATTATAAAATAATGAACTATTTTATTTATATACCAAACCATTTTGTGGCAGTGCTAATTATTGCAACTTATTTATGGGGCACAATTCCATATTTTACAAAAGTATTTTTGGGGCCTAGCAATTTGCAAAATAGAAAAACAAAATAAAAGAAAACAAATAAAAGAATAAAGGGTAAAACCTTCCCCTCCCCTGGGCCTTGGCCCAGCTAGCTCGCTAGCCCACCGCGCCCCATTCCCCTCCTCTGTTCACAGTGGAGGCGTGGATAGTGCCGATGGCCACCACGGCCCCGGCCATCGCCGTGGCACCCATACGCCGCGCTTCCTGCCTACATATGGCCGGCGCCCCCCCCCCGTCGCCAAACCCAAGCCATACCCCCCAATCGCCCCCTCTGTGCACCGCTTGCGCCCGACGCCATTGCGTCACCTGGCCTGTGGACGCCCCGACCCCGTCACCCTCGTCGCCGTTCGTCACTGTCCTCCTCGTCTCATCCCCGCCGGTCTCCTTCGTGCCTCGACGCCCCTCTTCTCACCAACGGAGGGTGAGCAGACCCCTCTCCTTCTCTCTCCTGCGTCCCCTGTCCACCGCGCCCCTCGCGGTCGGCCGTGGCCAGACCGCGCCCCTCCGCGCCGACGTCGTCGCCCTGCGCCGTGTGCACATGCTCCCTGGCACCGCCGCGATCTGTCTGCGCGAACTCGTAGCCGTCGTCCGCCACGCCTTGATACGTCTCCGTCGTATCTATAATTTTTTATTATTTCATGCAATATTCTACAACTTTCATATACTTTTGGCAACTATTTATATTATTTTTGGGACTAACATATTGATCCAGTGCCCAGTGCCAGTTCCTGTTTGTTGCATGTATTTTGTTTCACAGAATATCCATATCAAACAGATTCCAAACGCGATAAAAACTTACGAGATTTTTTTGGAATATATGTGATTTTTGGGAAAAAGAATCAACGCGAGATGATGCCCGAGGTGCTCACAAGCCCTAGGGGCGCGCCCCCTACCCTGGGCATGTCTGGGAGGCTTGTGGCCACCCCGTAAGGTGGTTGGTGCCCTTCTTTCGCCACAACAAAGATAATATTTGGATAAAAATCGTGTTAAAATTCCAGCCCAATTGGAGTTATGGATCTCCGGGAATTTAAGAAACGGTGAAAGGCCGGAATCTTGGAACGCAGAAACATAAGGAAACAGAGAGAGAGAGAGAGAGATCCAATCTCGGAGGGGCTCCTGCCCTCCGACGCCATGGAGGCCATGGACCAGAGGGGAAACCCTCCTGACATCTAGGGGGTGAGGTCAAGGAAGAAGAAGAAGAAGAAGGAGGGGGGCTCTCTCCCCCTCTCTCCTGGTGGCGCCGGAACACCGTCGAGGCCATCATCGTGACGACGATCTACACCAACAACTTCACCGCCGTCATCACCAACTCTCCCCCCTCTATGCAGCGGTGTTACACCTCTTCTCCCCGCTGTAATCTCTACTTAAACATGGTGCTCAACGCTATATATTATTTCCCAATGATGTATGGCTATCCTATGATGTTTTGAGTAGATCCATTGTGTCCTATGGGTTGATTGATGATCATTATTGGTTTGAGTTGTATGTTTTATTATTGGTGATGTCCTATGGTGCTCTTTGTGTCGCGCAAGAGTGAGGGATCCCTGCTGTAGGGTTTGCAATATGTTCATGATTCGCTTATGGTGGGTCGTGTGAGTGACAGAAGCACATACCCGAGTAAGTAGGTTGTTTGCGTATGGGAGTAAAGAGGACTTGATACTTTAATGCTGTGGTTGGGTTTTACCTTAAGATATTTAGTAGTTGCGGATGCTTACTAGAGTTCCAGTCATAAGTTCATACGATCCAAGTAGAGAAAGTATGTTAGCTTATGCCTCTCCCTCATATAAAATTGCAATTATGATTACCGGTCTAGTTATCGATTGCCTAGGGACAAATAACTTTCTCGCGTTACAAAAAGCTCTCTACTAAAACTAACTTAGTTGTTTATTTATCTAAACATCCCCTATCTTTTATTTACGTGTTCTTTATTATCTTGCAAACTTATCCTATCACACCTACAAAGTACTTCTAGTTTCATACTTGTTCTTGGTAAAGCGAACATTAAGCGTGTGTAGAGTTGTTTCGGTGGTCTCGGAATATTTGTTCTAC
Source organism: Aegilops tauschii subsp. strangulata (assembly GCF_002575655.3). Taxonomy (NCBI): domain Eukaryota; kingdom Viridiplantae; phylum Streptophyta; class Magnoliopsida; order Poales; family Poaceae; genus Aegilops; species Aegilops tauschii. The sequence goes on along the minus strand of NC_053037.3, from coordinate 246,691,252 downwards.
CTTTAGCTCCTCGTTGGATTCGACACTCATACTTATCGAAAGAGGCTATAATTGATCCCCTATATTTGTGGGTTATCAAGACCTTTTTCTGGCGCTGTTCCCAGGGAGCAACAACGTGGGGGTGAATATTCTCGTGTGTGCTTGTTTGCTTTATCACTAAGTAGATTTTATTTGTTGTTTTAAATTGTTCTGTATCTTTAGTTATGGATATGGAACACGAAATACCAAAAAATTAGGTGTACTTGCTACTCATGGAGATGGGGAACCTCCTAAAACCCTTGATGCTCGCTATGTGGAACATATTAAACACTACTTTGATAATCCTGAGAAAACCCCGTTCAATTTGATAATGGGAGACACGTTGGATCAACGTGAGTACTTTAGGGATTATCGCTTGACTCAAAAAGGGAAACTCTTATGGGTTCATATTCATATGTTGCATTAGTATGCTCAGAATTTATGCTTGAGATATGATTATACTTGTTGCTCTAGGATGAAGGCTTCACACCTTCCCTTTTCATGTAAATTTAATGATAATGAAACCTTGGCTTCTTATGCTAATGTTATATATGATTACTATGATGTGGAACAAATAGAAGAATCCGTTGCTTTTGAGGGTGCCTATGAAATTGATTCTTTGTTTGTAAAGTGTGAAAATCATGATGATGCTGTTTACAGGCCTGAAAATTATTCTATACTAAAATATTGCTATGAGAATTATGAATATAATGCCAATATTAATGTGTTTATTGATAAAGTCTCGCTGTCCAAGAAGAGATTAATATTTTGCAGGAATCTACGGAAGAAGAAATTGATAACACTGTGAGCTCATTGGATGAAAAAGGTGACAAGGAGAGCAAAGAACAAAAGGAGGAAGAGCGGATTAGCTACCCGTGCCCACCTTCTAATGAGAGTAACTCTTCAACTCATACATTGTTTAATTTCCCTTCATGCTTATCGAAGGACGAATCCTATGATAATTTCTATGATCCCTTGGATTCGTTTGAAATATCCCTTTTTGACAAAATTGATGCTTGCTATGCTTGTGGCCATGATGCCAATATGAATTATGCTTATGGAGATGAACTTGCTATAGTTCCTTATGTTATGAATGAAATTGTTGCTATTGCACCCACACATGATAGTCCTATTATCTTTCTGAATTCTCCCAACTACACTATATTGGAGAAATTTGTGCTTATTAAGGATTATATTGATGGGTTGCGTTTTACTATTACACATGATGATTTTGATGAATATAATATGCATGAGTTTGCTGCTCCTACCTGCAGTTATTATGAGAGAGGAACTACATCTCCACCTCTCTATGTTTCCAATACAATAAAATTGCAAGAAACTGTTTATACTATGCATTGGCCTTTACTTAATGTGCATGAATTGTTCTTTTATGACATCCCGATGCATAGGAAGAGAGTTAGACTTTGTTGTTGCATGATATATGTTACTTTGTGCTCAATACTAAATTACAAATCTTTGTTAATTAAAATTGGCTTTGATATACCTTGGGATCTGGGTGGATCCATTACTTGAGCACTATATGCCTAGCTTAATGGCTTTAAAGAAAGCGCTGCCAGTGAGACAACCCGGAAGTTTTAGAGAGTCATTTTATTTTGTTATGTGCTTTTATGTGGGAGTCGACCTTGATGATCCGACTACGAACGTGCGAGACGTCGCGCCTTAGCAATCGCTAAACCAACTCCGAGAGGTTATTGATCACGTCGGAGCACGATCAACATGACCACGAAGGTCTGTTTCTTGCAGCCAAATGAAGAACAAGGAAGAAACTAAGATTGCAATCTGGATATTGCGAATATAAGAGGAAAGCTTTATTGATCAAGGTGGGGTTCTGTGACGCCTTTGTCTGGTCGTTGAACACAAACGAAGTACGCGAAGTTGCTGCTATGGCGAACTTTAATCTAAACAAAACCCAAAGTCTAAACGACGCCCTAAGGGCTGTATATATGGAGGAAGAGGGGGGGGGATTTTGTGGCCCTTGGAGGAGGGGTCCGAAACCAACCCTAACTCTTGTTTCCCCACACATACGGACTCTAAAAACAGCCTATACTCAAGTATTTCGAAATTACATGGGCCTGGCCCAATAATAAGGTGACGCAGCACCTATAATAGCCTCTGGACAAAATTTATGAAGTGACATCTTGTATATTTCGTCCAAGGCTTCACGCACTCATTATGGTGGCTTCAAAGTCCTGAAATCATCACTTGTAATTCCGTTCTTGTTCCCCTTGCGCATGCCATCATCTCCATGCTTGATCTTGCTCCAATGATCATCCTTCTTGTCGAAGCTAGGCCCTTCATTTGTAAGCAAGACAAATGTATCCAATTCAGGCAGCATCAGATTCTCATGAACATTAGAATCATTACCAAGAAACGAAAGTACCCGCTAATTTAATTGGCGTCCGCGAGCTCTAGTAATTGGTCCTGTATATGTATCAGTAGGGGCTGTGGGTGTAACTTTGTTAGTGATGTCCTCATCACTAGGCAAAGATGCCAAAGTTCCAAAAATATGATGGAGTCAAATGGTGTTGAAACCTATCTAGATGGATGGGGGATGCCAATAGCTACTCAACGAGCTAAAGAACGCGAAAATCGGACTCCGTATGTGAAAGTTATGGTCAAAACGGTGAAACACGGGAGGCTGAATTCCCAGGGGTCGGACATCCGAGGGTGGGGGCCGGATATCCGGGGGCTGATGTCCAGAGCCGTGCAGATTTTGTGCTCCAGGAGCTGGATGTACGGCTTGGGGCCCGGATGTCCGGCCCGATGGCACGTGATAGAGGCGGGGTGTCCCGATCTTTCGATGAGATGATAACTATCGATTTGGTGGAGCCGACTTTGGTGATCCGACTACAAATGTGCATGACGTTGCGCCTTAGCAATCGCTAAACCAAGCTCCCGAGGTTACTGATGATGCCGGAAGCATGGTCAGCCTGACCACGAAGGTCTATTCCTGCAAACAATCGAAGAACGAGCAAGAATATGATATAGCAATCTGAATATTGCAAATATATATATGAAGTATTGATAATGGTAGGGATCCGTAAGCGGTCTTGGTCTGGTCGTTGGACACAAACGAAGTACACGAAGTTGCAATGGCTAACTTTTAACTAAACAAATCCCCAGCAAAAAGCTACTAGATGGATCTACTTATATAGGAGCAAGGGGTGGCGGCTAAGGAGGTGGAAGGACGTCCCAAGGCAGCCTAAAACCAACCATAGGTCGTACAAGGCCCATGGGCCCAAGTGGAGGTGATGCAACACCTTTGGACTTGCTGTTTGACTCGGATTCTGCTGCAATGTCAGATTGTTTCGTCGATATCTCAATGCTCTACACGAGTTTGAAGGTGAATCCAATTGGGTTGGAAAGAGCACGAAATCTAATTTCCAACAAAAGAAGAATCACCCAATTCGGAGTTCGTATGAAAAGGTTGTTGGCGTTTTGAGTCAGGTATGTCTGTGAAGTCCGAATCTAAATCCAGAACGTGAGAGACTTGGACTCTATCTTCTCTCGACCCAAAAGTGACGTGAGAGGACTTTTTCAACAGAACCTAAACTTCTCCTTTTCCCTTATCTTCATATGTGGATTGTACAAATGTCCCATACACCTGCAATTAGATAAAACACAAAAGTGTGTGAAGTATTTTTGTTCTGGATAACATAAATAGATTATTGAATAGTTTGCACTAGAAATCACCTAACAAATATGCATGTATGCAATATTTTTGGTCGTATCCAAGGTAGTCATGTCCTCATCATCCTCCCCTTCTTCAAAAAAAAGCCGTCCTCGGCGTTGCCTAATCTTTTTTTTGCGGGGAATTGTGAGAGCTTTATTCAAACAAAAACGCTCCTAGGTTCATCCGCCGTAAGGCTAGTGATCAGGAATGAAGGTGTAGAGTCCAACCAATTCTCGGTCACCCTCAATGTGCTGGCGTGCCTTGCACAAAGATGGGCTGGGAGATTAGTAGACCTGTTTATATGCTGAATTACAAAAGAGTCAAAAGACAAAGCATGCTCTCCAATCTCTACTAGTAACGGAGCCACGACCGAACGAGAGCCGTGACGAGTGTTCCAGAGATTCACAATCTCCAAGCAGTCGGATTCCAATATCACATGTGAGTAGCCTCGTAGACAAGCAAATAGGGCTCCCTCTCGTAGTGACAAGGCCTCAGCAATGAGAGGATCCGTAACACCGATATGCGGTTTACACCAGGAAGCAAGCAGCGTCGTGGTAGAGCGAGCTACACCGCCCGCTCCAGCTAGTCCTGTTTCGGAGTTGATTGCACCATCGACATTTATCTTGACAAACCCTGCTTCTGGGGGATGCCAACCATGTCCTGGCAACAGTGTAGCCTGCTTCATTGGAATATCGAGCAAGGCCAAGTCCTCTCGAATGCGTCGAGTGGGGTATACTGGATCCACATGCTCCTTCTCATGAGTCCAACGATTCCGCGAATGCCAGATAGCCCACATCACCGACACAATCTGTCCTCTCGCATGATCCGAAAAACGATCATCACATAAGATGTCGCGCGCCCATGTTGCTGGATGTAGGCGTGGAAGTCGAAGGTCGTTGCGCTTCATCCCAGAATCTGCGTGCATGGGAGCAAGTCACCAGTGCATGCATAAGATCCTCCTCTTTGGCCAAGCATACATTGCATAGGCTTGTAGGTTTGATATGTTTGTGCTTAAGGGTTGCTTCGTTGGGGAGGATCCCGCTAAGAACTCTCCACCAAAAAACTTTGACCTTAGGCACAACTTGGAGCTTCCACAGAGATGTCCACATCTGTTGTTCAGATGTTGAGGCACCGGTAGCCGTCCCTTCCTCTAGAGCTTTACACTCTTTCTGATTCACGAGAGCATGGTACGCCGACTTGACAGTGTACACACCCGAGTTTTCAAAAGCCTAAGCAAAGAAATCATCCCCACCTCCAGTACGCAATGGTATGTTCAAGATAGCTTCTGCATCCGGAGCGAGAAAATTTTGTTGAACAAGATCCATCTTCCATGTCCAATTTTCTTCATCAATGAGTTCATTGACAGTATGTAAAGTAGTAGGAGTAATAATGGACATATGAGACATGCTAATTGTACCTGGAATCCACTTATCCTCCCAAATAGAGATAGATCTTCCATTACCAACACGCATGAGCATACCCGCCTGAAGTGCCTTGCGTCCCGCCACAATTGCCCGCCAAACTGGAGAAGCTGACTTCGGCACTGTAGCGTGCAAAAAATCTGAATCTAGAAAGTATCGACCCTTCAGCACCCGGGCGCATAATGAATCTGGGCTAACCATAAACCTCCACCCATGCTTCCCAAGGAGTGCTAGGTTGAATAGCGCCATGTCACGACCCATTCCCCCCTGAACTTTTGGCGTTGCGAGCGCTTTCCAAGAAATCCAATGCAAAGATCTTTCCACCAATATTTGGCCATGTTGGAAGTGTACTTCTTGCATACCTTCTTTGTAAGTCGAAAGCATGACATGCTGAATGTAGGGATGGCTTGGACGATGGACTTAAGCAAGATCTCTCTCCCCGCGCATGAAAATTGCGCTCCGACCACCCCTGCATACTTCCGCGAGCTCTTTCACCAATATGATCGAAAGTGTCGCTGGTAATCCTTCCCACAGCTGTGGGTAGGCCGAGATATCTCTCACTGAAAGCTTCCACCATTATTCCAAGTCTCTGTTTGATTCTATTCCGGACTTCGGTGGGAGAATTTGATGTGAAGAAAACCGAGCTCTTGTCTTTGTTAACACTTTGGCCCGAACAAGCTGCATATATTTGCAAAATCTGGTTCAATCTATCTGCGCTTTCCTCCGTTGCACTGATAAATATCAAGCTATCATCAGCAAACAGAAGATTATTTACCCATGGCGATCTGTACGAGACACGAATCCCTCTGTCTACAAAGTTGCCACCATAATAGTTCAGCGGAGAGGTGAGTCCTTCTGCACATAGCAAAAACAGAAAGGGGGATGCCAGACATCCCTGTCTCAAACCCCGAGATGGTGTAAAAAGGGAAGCAACTCACCGTTCATTCTGACAGTGAATCTGACTGACATGACACACTTCATCATCAGTCGAACAAAATCATGGCCAAAACCCAATCTGAGAAGCATAGCCTCCAAGTAATGCCACTCAACGCGATCATACGCTTTCATCATGTCTAATTTAAGAGCACATGAGAAATTTTTCCCTTTCTTCCTTCTCTTCATTGAGTGAATACTCTCAAATGCTACCAGTATGTTATCAGTTATCAACCTGCCTGGTACAAATGCACTTTGTTCCTCTCCCACTATCGTGTCCATCCACGGTTTCATGCGATTAGTAATCGCTTTGGCAGCAATCTTGTAGGGCACCGGACAAAGAGATATGGGACGATAGTCGGTGATGGACTTGGGGTGTCGTACCTTAGGGATCAACATGATAGAAGTGTCGTTTAGACACATAGGAAGCTCCCCACCATTCAAAAAATCTAGCACAGCCGGCACCAAGTCCTCCTCAACAACTGACCAGTGTCGCTGAAAGAACCCCGCTGTGAAACCATCAATGCCAGGTGCTTTGGGAGGGGCCATTTGGAACAGCGCCGTGCGTACTTCAGCGGCCTCAAAAGGTCGCTGTAGATCAACATTCATATCCGGGGTAACCCATTCTGGCACAAACTGTAACAAACCATCCATGTTCTGAAAGCCCTGTGATGTATAAAGTTGTTGATAGAACTCTTGGACCTCCACTTGATCCTCCTCGGAATTCGTACATCCTGACCCATCGAGCCGCTTCAGACCAATGATATGATTCATACGTTTCCGTTGCATAGCCTGAGCTTGAAAGTGAGCTATATTGCGATCACCTGCGCGCTGCCAGCGAACTCTTGAGCGCTGCCGCAACCAAACTTCTTCTTGCCAGAGGTTCACTAAGTTTCTGAGCTGTAGCCAGTTCCTTCGCCGAGGGCCCTCTGCCAACTGCATGCCGGCGCAACCTCTCTAGCTTTTTTTTGCAGTTTCTTGACCGTTTTAGAGAGATTGCCGAATTGATAGAGACGAAGGTCTCCCGATGTTTCGATGAGATAACTTTCGTTTTCTGTGGGAGTCGACTTTGACGATCTGACTACGAACGTGCGAAGACGTCGCGCCTTAGCAATCGCTAAACCAACTTCCGAGGGTTATTGACCACGCTGGAGAACGATCAACCTGACCACGAGGGTCTATTTCCCGCGAGCAAACGGAGAACAAGCAATAAACTGATATTGCAATCTAGATATTGCGAATATAAGAGGAAAGCTTTTATTAATGATGGTGGGGTTCTGTGACGCCTTGGTCTGGTTGTTGAACACAAACGAAGTACACGAAGTTGCAGCTATGGCGAACTTTTGATCTAAAAAAAACCCAAAGTCTAAACGATGCCCTAAGGGCTGTATATATGGAGGAAGAGGGGGGAATTTCGTGGCCCTTGGGGAAGGGGTCCGAAACCAACCCTATCTCTTATTTCCCCACACATACGGAGTCTAAAAACAGCCTATACTTGAGTATTTCGAAATTACATGGCCTGGCCTAAAAATAAGATGACGCAGCACCTATAATAGCCTCTAGGCAAAATTTATGAAGTGGCATCTTGTATATTTCGTCCAAGGCTTCACACACTCATTATGGTGGCTTCCAAGTCCTGAAATCATCACTTGTAACTCCATTCTTGTTCCCCTTGCGCATGACATCGTCTCCATGCTTGATCTTGCTCCAATGTTCATCCATCTTGTCCAAGCTAGGTCCTTCATTTGCAAGCAAGACAAATGTATCCAATTTAGGCAGCATCATATTCTCATGAACATTAGAATCATTACCAAGAAACAAAAGTACCTGATAATTTAATTGGCGTGCGCGAGCTCTAGTAATTGGTCCAGTATGTATAACAGCAGGGGTTGCGGGTGTAACAATCGTATTGATGTCCTCATCATCCTCCCCTTCTTGAAATGAAGTCGTCCTCGACGGAAGCTCGTTTTCCTCACCCAAATAAGGCTTCAAATCTGCAATGTTAAAAGTGGGACTAACCCGAAAATCTGCAGGCAACTCAAGTTTATATGCATTATCATTTATTTTCTCTAACACCTTAAAAGGACCATCAGCACGTGGCATTAGCTTTGATTTGCGCAAATTAGGAAATCTATCCTTACGCCAATGTAACCAAACAAGATCTCCAGGTGCAAACACAACATGTTTTCCACCCTTATCTCCAGCAAGTTTATATTTAGCATTCATACACTCAATGTTTTCCTTAGTTAACTCATGCATTTTTAAGATCAACTCATCACGTTGTTTAGCATCAAAATTAACCTTCTCCAAAGATGGAAGAGGCAACAAATCAATAGGTGCACAAGGTAGGAAACCATACACAATTTCAAAAGGGCACATCTTAGTAGTAGAATGCAGCGAACGATTATAAGCAAATTCAATATGAGGCAAGCATTCTTCCCACATTTTCTTGTTATTGTTCAAAACAGCCCTAAGCATAGTAGACAATGTTCTATTGACTGCTTCAGTTTGTCCATCAGTTTGGGGATGACATGTAGTACTAAAAAGCAGTTTAGTCCCCAACTTAGCCCATAAACATCTCCAAAAGTGGCTAAGAAACTTAGTATCACGATCTGAAACAATTGTATTTGGCACACCATGCAAGCGAATAATTTCACGAAAGAACAAATCAGCATCATCGCTTTTATGACATGGTATGAAGTGTGCCATTTTAGAGAATCTATCCACGACAACAAATATGCTATCCCTCCCCTTCATTGTTCGAGGTAAACCCAAAACAAAGTCCATAGATATATCCTCCCAAGGAACACTAGGTACAGGCAAAGGCATATATAAACCATGAGGATTGAGTCGTGACTTAGCTTTTTGACATGTAGTGCAGCGAGCAACAAAACACTCAACATCCCGTCGCATCTTTGGCCAAAAGAAATGTGTAGCAAGTATATCCTCTGTCTTCTTCACGCCAAAGTGTCCCATTAATCCTCCTCCATGCGCCTCATGCAACAACAAAAGACGAACAGAGCTAGCTGGAATGCATAGCTTGTTAGCACGAAATACAAATCCATCGTTAACGACGAACTTGTTCCATGTTCTCCCTTCCTTACAATTCTGCAATGCATCTTTAAATTCAGCATCATGCACATATTGATTTTTGATGGTCTCCAAGTCAAGTTGTGAAAGCATAGTATAGCGACGAGACAATGCATCAGCAATAACATTTTTTTACCCTTCTTGTGTTTAATAACATAAGGAAAAGTCTCAATGAATTCAACCCATTTAGCATGTCTACGGTTCAGTTTTGCTTGACTTTTAATATGTTTCAAAGATTCATGATCAGAATGTATAACAAATTCTTTGGGCCATAAATAATGTTGCCATGTTTCTAAGGTCCGAATAAGAGCATATAATTCTTTATCATAAGTAGAATAGTTCAGACTAGGCCCACTCAATTTTTCAGAAAAGTATGCAATAGGTTTGCCATCTTGTAATAACACACCTCCTAATCCAATTCCACTAGCATCACATTTAAGCTCAAAAGTCTTATTAAAATCAGGAAGTTGGAGTAAAGGAGCATGTGTCAACTTATCTTTCAATACCGTAAAGGCTTCTTCCTGTGCGGTACCCCAAACAAAGGGCACATCCTTCTTTGTAATCTCATTGAGAGGTGCAGCAATGGTGCTATAATCTCTCACAAAATGCCTATAGAAACCAGCGAGTCCAAGAAAACTCCTCACTTGTGTGACCGTTTTGGGCTGCGGCCAACTCTCAATAGCTTCAATCTTGGCTTTATCAACTTCAATTCCCTGTGGAGTAACAACATAGCGAAGAAAAGATACTCGGTTGGTGCAAAAGGTGCACTTCCCAAGGTTACCAAAGAAACGTGCATCACGTCGAGCAATAAAAACAGCACGTAAATGTTCCAAATGTTCCTCCAAAGATTTGCTATAAATCAGTATATCATCAAAATGGACTACCACAAATCGTCCAATGAAAGCACGTAAAACTTCATTCATTAGTCTCATGAAAGTACTAGGTGCATTAGTTAACCCAAAAGGCATGACTGACCACTCATATAAACCAAACTTAGTTTTAAATGTTGTTTTCCATTCATCTCCAAATTTCATACGAATTTGATGGTATCCACTACGCAAATCAACTTTGAAGAATATTGTAGAGCTACTCAATTCATCAAGCATATCATCTAGCCTAGGAATAAGATGACGATAACGAATAGTAATATTATTAATGCCTCTACAATCAACACACATACTCGACGTACTATCCTTTTTAGGCACTAGTATAATAGGAACAGCACAAGGACTAAGAGATTCGCGTATATAACCTTTGTCGAGCAGCTCCTATACTTGACGCATAATCTCCTTCGTCTCCTTTGGATTGGTACGGTATGGTGCACGGTTGGGTAGCGATGCACCGGGAATTAAGTCAATTTGATGCTCAATCCCTCGAATAGGTGGTAATCCCGGTGGCACATCTTGTGGAAAGACGTCAGTGAACTCCTGCAAAATGTTAGTGACAGCAGGGGCAAAGAGGAAGGCACGTCCTCGAATGAAAATAATGCCTCTTTGCACACAAAAGCATAGCAAACAAATTTCTTGAAATCTAGCTCATCAATATCAGATTTTGTGGCAAGTAAACATGCACTTTTCAATTTAATTTCAGAAACAACACTAGATGGTTTATTATTAGGTTTCATTTGTTGCTCAAATTCTTTTGCCACAATCTGATCTCCACCGTGTTCTTCATGTGTTATAAGAGCCAAAGTCTCCTCATCATAGTCACTAGCGGACTCATACCCACCATCCTCAGTAGCAATCATCACACGCTGAGATTTGCATTCTCTCGCATAATGGCCTCTTCCCTTACAACGACGACAAATAATATCACTTGTGTGCCCTGTTGATGCCATGGAAGAAGAAGGGCTCTGTGCAGGCCCGGCAGGTGTGCTCTTGGCAGATAGAGGTGGTTGTGCCTGCTTTCTTGTATCACGGTTGGAGGTGGCACCTGATGGAGGTGATGGTGCAGTGGAAGTAGAGGATGCACATGGTGTCCATTATGAAGGTCGATCCTGCACTTCATGTTTAGCTTTACAAGCAAGATGGAATAAACGAGTGATATTATTATACTCCTTATACTCTAGAATGGTCTGAATCTCTCTATTTAATCCACCCATAAAACATGCAAGCATATCTTCATTATCCTCAACAATACCACATCTAATCATGCCAGTTTGTAATTCCTGATAATATTCCTCTACAGAAGTTTTTCCTTGTCTTAAACGCTGCAATTTTTTAAGTAATTCACGTTGATAATATGGTGGAACCCAACGAGTACGCATAGCTGTTTTCAAAGAAGCCCAAGTAGTTGGAATATTATTCGGATATAATCTACGATGTTCAGATCACCACACACAAGCAAAACTAGTGAAAGCACAAAGTGCAGCAACAACACGTCTCTCCTCGGGATATTCTAAACATGTAAAACGTTGTTCAGTTTCTAACTCCCAAGTAAGATATATATCAGGAACATATCTACCCTCAAATGGTGGAATATTCAATTTTAGTTTAGGAAGATGGTCATGATCTCGTACCTGAGCTGGTAATGCAGCCCTACCATTGCGATTATTTGCATGTGGACGACCGGGTGCTGGTGGTTGCACAGAGTTCTGATTTTGATCAACTTCATCCTCGTAATCTCCCGCATAATCATCCTCCTCCTCATCAGCAGTAGGAGCCACAGAAGTATCAACAGCAGCACCAACAGTTTGGCCAGGCTCAAGAGGGATGCGTAGGGCTGTTTCGCGACGTGGAGGTAGTCGTCGTTGTTGTTGTTGTTGTGGCAGAGGTGCGGCAGGTGCAGCCGATGGTGGTTGTGGAAGACGCGCAAGCACTTCATTAAATTTGTTATCGAGCTTTGTTTCGAACGTCTTCTCAAAGCCAGTTATCTTATCCATGGCCTCTTCAAAATTGTTCAGCACATCTTGCACCTGTTCAGTCATCATTCGCTGAAATTTATCATGCAACTCCTTATTCGTCATGTTCTCCTAGTCAGTCTCATCGACTTGTGATCCTGTCATGGTTAGCAGCAATAGAAACACACAAGAATATGATCCTACAGACTACTAGAAAATGGTGGTGGTGGGGCGTCACAAATCCGTCAAGCAAATCTCAAATTCTTACCAGCTCTTACCAAGTAGCAGGTGGTGATCGGCAACCGTTGTAGTCAAAACTCTCAAAGCTTGGATAGAGAGATTACCAGGGAGAGTCAAACGCATGACGTAGATGTATGTGGAGTTGGGAAGGCTTATAATATGGTAGCAAAAAGGGTCAGCAATAATCAATTCAGAGATGCAAAGTTGAATAAACGCTCAATGACGGTACTGTGCTGGTTCTAGGCTAGACCGTGCTAGAGACGCGAGCCTAGAACACTAACAAAATCACAACGCTGCACGTAAACAAGGGAGGAGCACACTCTGAATTTTTTTCTCTTTTTTTTGCACTTTTTTCCTCTTTTTTTTGCTCCGCAACAATTTTTTTTCGAAAAAGTCTACAAATGGCCTAAAAACTGCCTAGCCAGAATTTTCCATACTTAGTTTTTTTTGAAACTGGAACTATTTTTCTACGGCGGGTAGCACAGAATTTCGGGAGTCTGACTTCGTCATGACTCGGAGTATGGCGTGATCTGGAAATAAAAAAGAAAGCAACAATTACTGGACTCGGACTAGGACTGGTGGCGGAGATGAATCTGGTGGAAACTCGGACTGGTGGCGGATATATGCAGGGCGGTGGAACACGGACTGGTGGCGAATCTGTGATGGAGGTGGACTCGGATTAGCGTGATGGCGGTGGATATGTGGTATATGGCAGCGGCGATGACGATGGTGGTATATGGTAGTGGTGATGACGATGGTGGTATATGGCAGCGGTGATGACGATGGTGCGGCGGCGGCGTGTTAACTTGTGAACAGAACTCGAAACTCTAAAGGACTAGACGCTAAGACCAGCAACTTGACACGATGATGCAACCGCAAATTCAACAAAGCAAAAACCCTAAAAATATTATGCAAAGGCTCAGATTGGTTCGGATATGATGAACTAACCCTAATTTTTTGTGTGGCTTTTTCATGGACTGTAGGTATCAAGAACAGACTCGATCTAAACTATGAAAAACTGTAAAATCTCACCGAGCAACCTGGAAATCTGATACCACTTGATAGAGGCGAAGGTGTCCCGATGTTTCGATGAGATAACTTTCGTTTTCTGTCAAAGTCGACTTTGACGATCCGACTATGAACGTGCGAAGACGTCGCGCCTTAGCAATCGCTAAACCAACTTCCGAGGGTTATTGACCATGCCGGAGCACGATCAACCTGACCACGATCAACTGACCACGAGGGTCTATTTCCTGCGAGCAAACGAAGAACAAGCAAGAAACTGATATTGCAATCTAGATATTGCGAATATAAGAGGAAAGCTTTATTATTGAAGGTGAGGTTCTGTGATGCCTTGGTCTGGTTGTTGAACACAAACGAAGTACACGAAGTTGCAGCTATGGCGAACTTTTGATCTAAACAAAACCCAAAGTCTAAACGATGCCCTAAGGGCTGTATATATGGAGGAAGAGGGAGAATTTCGTGGCCCTTGGGGAACGGGTCCGAAACCAACCCTATCTCTTATTTCCCCACACATACGGACTCTAAAAATAGCCTATACTTAAGTATTTCGAAATTACATGGGCCTGGCCCAAAAATAAGGTGACGCAGCACCTATAATAGCCTCTGGGCGAAATTTATGAAGTGGCATCTTGTATATTTCATCCAAGGCTTCACGCACTCATTATGGTGGCTTCCAAGCCCTGAAATCGTCACTTGTAACTCCATTCATGTTCCCCTTGCGCATGCCATTGTCTCCATGCTTGATCTTGCTCCAATGTTCATCCATCTTGTCCAAGCTAGGTCCTTCATTTGCAAGCAAGACAAATGTATCCAATTTAGGCAGCATCATATTCTCATGAACATTAGAATCATTACGAAGAAACGGAAGTACCTGATAATTTAATTGGCGTGCGCGAGCTCTAGTAATTGGTCCAGTATGTATAACAGCAGGGGTTGTGGGTGTAACAATTGTATTGATGTCCTCATCACGAATTCTCTTGCACCCCATGCTCCCAGCTCGCCCTGCATCTTGGAAAGAGTGCATGCGATACCTGCGAGACCTTGCCCTTGATGTAGCTGCTCCATGATTCACTAACAAGATCATCATAGTCGGCATGTGATTGCCACACATTCTCATAACGAAACTGCTTCGCTCCTTTCTTCTATTTATGATTATTGAGCTCACGCAATTCAATTACGATGAAACAATGATCAGACTCTATGGAACTAACATGTCTAACCCTGGACTCCTAATCTGAAATGTGGCTAACAAAAGAGACAAGGTGTACACATTGTATATGTATATGTCATCCATTTTTACTGACCTCAGTTGTGGCACATGTGACACAATTATACAATAGCACCCTTCAAAAGTCGTGAAATATAAAGCCAATATATTATTGCAAGAAGTCAAAGGCATGAAAATATTGCAACTCAGTTTGCACATATAAGTGAAGCTCTTATTCATATCAAAAGATTGACAATGTTTATCATTAAACCATCCCAACATTGGTGAATAAACTTTAATTGATTCAAAATTACATGCTACCACATGCTTAAATAAGCAAACATGCAACAATTTATTCGACACAGAATCATCACCAAGATTGGAGGTCATATCAAAATGATTGAACATTGGCAAAATTATTTTCAAATATATTTGATCCAAATCTGATTTATTCTCTGATTCACATGGTTCTTTCGCATCAATAGTTAATTCAATGGGCTCACGCAAAATTGTTTGATCACATGGCAAAGTCAAATCATCAACATAGTCCTCTAAAATAGCTGGTGTGATCAAAGTAGTAGGTAGCTCACCGCATGGCGCATCTAAATTGGCAAGACATTCACCATACTGATGTGGAGGTGGAAGATCAGTACCTTTGTCATTACCTCTTATGATCAACTCAGATGATGTAGGCACTCTCGGTGGTGATGTCATGGTGGAGGTGATGTAGTCCTCACAACAACGGATGTGGTTGTCGTAGTATGCCTAGTAGTTGAAGGGACAACCATATCAACTCTTGAAATTTGCACCTTGTGATTGTTCTCCTTGTGGCCAACACGTCGTTTAATTTCCTGTTCAGCTTTGCAAGAAAGATGAAACAAATGATCCATAGGATAACACTCTTCATGCATTAGTATCTCTTGAGTTTCATGGTTTAACCCTCCCCAAAATCTATCCATAAAATCATCTTCAGTTTCCTCTAAAAAGGAGTGCAACAAGGTAGTTTGTAAATCATCATAATATTTTGTTACGGTGTCACTACCTTGTTTTAAATGTTGTAGTTTTTTAATCATGCCACGAGTATAATACACATCGACAAATCTATCTCTCATGACAAGTTTTAAATCATCCCAAGTATTAGGTAAATAATCAGGGTATAACCGACAATGTTCACTCCAACAAACAGTAGCAAAACCAGTGAATGTACCAACCACGAGCTTAACTTTTTTATGCTTAGAAAAATTATGGGAAGCAAATATAGCATTTATTTCGAACTCCCATTCAATGTATAAATCAGGCTTAAAACGACCATTAAAAGGTGGCATACAAACAAGAACCTGATTATGTGCATTCTGATGTCTTTGTACCTCTTGTGATGGCGGTTGTATTTTTTGACGTGATGGCACGTCTCCCACGATCGATGAAGCCCAACTGACTCTGGAACCTGCCATGATTAGTAGAAACAAGAAACAAAATCCAAGAATAATGTTCCTATGAACTACTGGGATGTGGTGGTAAAACGCTCACAGTAGAGCAAAAATCAAAGTCTTACAAATTCTTACCATGCAACAGGTGGTGACCGGCAACCAACGGTGTCAAATAACTCCAAAAGTTTGGTAAAGCGATTGCCAGATGAACGTATGTATGCACGGTGTAGAAATATGTGGAGCTGGGTTGGCTTTATATATGTGGAAAAAATGCTACAACCACGTTAATTAATGCAAGCTGAAAATTTGTTCAAAGTAGTCGAGTGTTGGTCCTAGGCTAGACTAGATTAGAGACGCGAGCCTAAGACACAGACGAATTCATGGCCGTAACAAAAATGAAAATACTGAGTGCTAGATCAAAAGAGGATATACAAACAAGTAGTGCTAGCAAGCCACTTTACTTGTTTTTCTCTCTCTCCTTTTAGCCTCACAACGATCCAAGTAGTAGCACCACTAGCCACTTGTTCTTTTTTTTCTTCTCAAATTCCACTCTCCAACCGAACAAAAAATATCAGCACTGTTCCTTCCAAACACCTGGTCTTTTTTTCTCTATCCAAAGTCCAACGTGGTAGACTAGGAAAGAATCAAATAAAATATATGTCTTGGAAACCGAATCAAATAGTGCTCCAATCCGTGGGAAACAAATCTTTTTTTGCCGACCACACGTTGTCAAAAACCCTCGGCCTCCAAACGTGGTAGGAACCAACACAGATCAACACTTTCCTTTCTTTCTCCTTAAAGATTATTTCCAAACTGTAAGACTATTTCTTTATTTTATCCGAAGTCCAAACGTGGAAATAGCCAACTATCCTTAATTGACGTGTAGATTTGTTTCTAACTGTTTATCTCCTTCCAAAAGCAAACAACTAACATGGGATTACTTCCAAAAGTACCAAATACTAGTAGTTTCCTTGCTGCACCAAATATGCACGAAAACGAAATTAAGGAAACAACTTGGATCTGGTCTACTAGTACTAACGTGACAACAATTTTTTTTCACGTTTTTTTTTGCTGACCAGATCTTGCCACGATTCTGGTAGTTGCCAAACGCCCAATGCCTTTTTTTTCTAATTCGTTTCAGATCGAACTTAAATCTAGGCAGCACTTTATTTTCTTCAAAACCGAACGTGTCAAACAAGGACACAACTTTGAGACAACTAGTATTGCACCAGTTCAATGCTATTCGGATAATTCCAAAACCAATGACCGGTCAGTTTTTTTAAAAGAATCCCAGACCAAATCAGCCAAGTAACTTCCTTTTTTATCTCCAATGTGAGGATCCAAGGCAACAAATCCACGTGCAATTTCTTTCCTTTTTTCTGACCGATCAGAGTTCCCCTTTATATCTCTCCCTTTGATTCCCTTCCAAAGTCAAACAACCAATCTGGGTTGGATCACAGAATCGACGATCCGTAGGAAACGAAATCAGCGCCCTATATTCTTCTCCTCTTTCCAAACATCAAAGGGATCTCTTCCTTTTTTGCTATTTTTTTCTTTTTGCTGATTCGTAGTTACCAAACCAGGAGCACATCACGTCCCCCTTTTCCTCTTTAATTTTTCTCTCTCTCCTAACTTTCCAAGTACTAGAGTACTACCGAATCCCACCTTGTGCATAACTCTTCTTTTATATAATTTCCTTCCAATCTCCTCACGTGATCTCCTTCTATCCTTCTTTTCTTTCTCTTGCCAATATCTAACTTGCAAAGCAAAATCTTCCCAACCAAATTAATCAGTGGATATTTTTGTCCAACTCACGATGCAACAAGTCTCGAAGACAAACCAATCTGTAATCTTTTTCTTTTTGCTGTCTTGATGTACACGAAGTAGTTTATGATGGCAGTGATGATGGTGATGGCAACTGTGGCAACGGAAAATGACAATTATGTGGATGATGGTGTATGTGCATGCGGCGTGAATAAAACGCGACTAGAACACAAAACTCTAAAAGTCTAGACACTAAAACTAGCGACTCGACACACGATGCAACCAAAAATTCAACAATGCAAGAACTAAGTGGCAATGGCGAGACTGTCTTGGACACGGATGAACTAATCTACAACTTTTTTGTGGCTTTTTCTTGGACTCTAGGTATGAAGAACAGATGCAAACTAGACTACAAAAAATTGAAAAATTTCTCACCGAGCAACCTAAAAACTGATACCACTTGATAGAGGCGGGGTGTCCCGATCTTTCGATGAGATGATAACCATCGATTTGATGGAGCCGACTTTGGCAATCCGACTACAAACGTGCACGACGTTGCGCCTTAACAATCGCTAAACCAACCTCCTGAGGTTACTGACGATGCCGGAAGCACGGTTAGCCTGACCACGAAGGTCTATTCCTGCAAGCAATCGAAGAACGACCAAGAATATGATATAGCAATCTGAATATTGCAAATATATATGAAGTATTGATAATGGTGGGGATCCATAAGCGGTCTTGGTCTGGTCGTTGGACACAAACGAACTACACGAAGTTGCAATGGCTAACTTTTAACTAAACAAATCCCCAGCAAAAAGCTACTAGATGGATCTACTTATATAAGAGCAAGGGGTAGCGGCCAAGGAGGTGGAAGAACGTCCCATGGCAGCCTAAAACCAACCCTAGGTCGTACAAGGCCCATGGGCCCAAGTGGAGGTGATGCAACACCTTTGGACTTGTTGTTTGACTCGGATTCTGCTGCAATGTCAGATTGTTTCGTCGATATCTCAATTCTCCGGACGAATTTGAAGGTGAATCCAATTGGGTTGGAAAGAGCACGAAATCTACTTTCCAAGAAAAAAAGAATCACCCAATTCGGAGTTCGTATGAAAAAGTTGTTGGCTTTTTGAGTCAGGTATGTCTGTGCAGTCCGAATCTGAATCCAGAACGTGAGAGACTTGGACTTTATCTTCTCTTGGCCCAAAAGTGACGTGAGAGAACTTTTTGAACAGAACCTAAACTTCTCCTTTTCCCTTATCTTCATATGTGGATTGTACAAATGTCCCATACACCTTCAATTAGACAAAACACAAAAGTGTGTGAAGTATTCTTGTTGTGGATAACATAAATAGATTATTCAATAGTTTGTACTAGAAATCACCTGACAACTATGCATGTATGCAATATTTTTGGTCGTGTCCAAGGTAGTCATGTCCTCATCAGCCCGGATGTCCGGCCCGACGATTCCAGTTCGGGATTTGGACTTCGAAACTTGATTTGGGGCGGAAATGGATGATTTCGGGGGCAAAATTTGATGAGATCTCATGGATGGAATGTGGGGAAACTTGGGGAGATGCTAGATCCACTCGAAACCAAGCAAATCAATGGATCACAATCTACAAAATTGAGGAGTTTCCTTGGCCTCGTTGGTTTCTATAGGCGTTTTGTCAGAGATTTCAGCACCATTGCTGCACCTCTCAACGAGCTTACAAAGAAGGATGTGCCTTTTGTTTGGGGTACCGCACAGGAAGAAGCCTTCACGGTATTGAAAGATAAGTTGACACATGCTCCTTTGCTCCAACTTCCTAATTTTAATAATACTTTTGAGCTTGAATGTGATGCTAGTGGAATTGGATTAGGAGGTGTGTTATTACAAGATGGCAAACCTGTTGCATACTTTTCTGAAAAATTGAGTGGGCCTAGTCTGAATTATTCTACTTATGATAAAGAAATATGCTCTTGTTCGGACCTTAGAAACATGGCAACATTATTTATGGCCCAAGGAATTTGTTATACATTCTGATCATGAATCTTTGAAACACATTATAAGTCAAGCAAAACTGAACCGTAGACATGCTAAATGGGTTGAATTCATTGAGACTTTCCCTTATGTCATTGTACAAGAAGGGTAAAGAAAATGTTATTGCTGATGCATTGTCTCATCGTTATACTATGCTTTCACAACTTGACTTTAAAATATTTGGTTTGGAGACCATCAAAGATCGTTATGTGCATGATGCTGATTTTAAAGATGTAATGCAGAATTGTAAACAAGGAAGAACATGGAACAAGTTCGTCGTTAATGATGGACTTGTGTTCCGTGCTAACAAGCTATGCATTCCAGCTAGCTCCGTTCGTCTTTTGTTGTTGCAGGAGGCGCATGGAGGAGGACTAATGGGACACTTTGGCATGAAGAAGACGGAGGACGTACTTGCTACACATTTCTTTTGGCCACAGATGAGATGGGATGTTGAGCGTTTTGTTGCTCGCTGCACTACATGTCCAAAAGCTAAGTCGCGACTCAATCCTCATGGTTTATATATGCCTTTGCCTGTACCTAGTGTTCCTTGGGAGGATATATCTATGGACTTTGTTTTAGGATTACCTCGAACAAAGAAGGGGAGGGATAGCATATTTGTTGTTGTGGATAGATTCTCGAAAATGGCACACTTTATACCATGTCATAAAAGCGATGATGCTGTTAATGTTGCTGATTTGTTCTTTTGTGAAATTATTCGCTTGCATGGTGTGCCAAATACTATTGTTTCAGATCATGATACTAAATTTCTTAGCCACTTTTGGAGATGTTTATGGGCTAAGTTGGGGACTAAACTGCTTTTTAGTACTACTTGTCACCCCCAAACTGATGGTCAAACTGAAGTAGTCAATAGAACATTCTCTACTATGCTTAGGGCTGTTTTGAAGAATAACAAGAAAATGTGGGAAGAATGCTTGCCTCATATTTAATTTGCTTATAATCGTTCATTGCATTCTACTACTAAGATGTGCCCTTTTGAAATTATGTATGGTTTCCTTCCTCGTGCACCTATTGATTTGTTGTCTCTTCCATCATCGGAGAAGGTTAATTTTGATGCTAAACAATGTGCTGAATTGATCTTAAAAATGCATGAGCTAACTAAGGAGAACATTGAGCGTATGAATGCTAAATATAAACTTGCTGGAGATAAGGGTAGAAAACGTGTTGTCTTTGCACCTGGAGATCTTGTTTGGTTACATTTGCGGAAGGATAGATTTCCTGATTTGCGCAAATCAAACCTACTGCCACGTGCTGATGGTCCATTTAAGGTGTTAGAGAAATTAAATGATAATGCATATAAACTTGAGCTGCCTGCAGATTTTGGGGTTAGTCCCACTTTTAACATTGCAGATTTGAAGCCTTATTTGGGCGAGGAAGATGAGCTTTCGTCGAGGACGACTTCATTTCAAGAAGGGGAGGATGATTAGGACATCAATACCATTGTTACACCCACAGCCCCTGCTACTATAGATACAGGACCAATTACTAGAGCTCGTGCATGCCAATTAAATCACTAGGTACTTTCGTTTCTTGGTAACGATTCTAATGTTCATGAGAATATGATGCTGCCTAAATTGGATACATTTGTTTTGCTTACAAATGAAGGGCCTAGCTTGGACAAGAGGGGTGGACATTGGAACAAGATCAAGCATGGAGATGATGGCATGCGCAAGGGGAACAAGAACGGAGTTACAAGTGGTGATTTCAGGACTTTGAAGCCACCATAACGAGTGCATGAAGCCTTGGACGAAATATACAAGATGCTACTTCATAAATTTCGTCCAGAGGCTATTATAGGTGCTGCGTCACCTTATTTTTGGGCCAGAACCATGTAATTTGAAAATAGTCAAGTATAACTTGTTTTTAGAGTCCGTATGTGTGGGGAAACAAGAGTTAGGGTTTGTTTCGGACCCCTCCTCCAAGGGCCACGAAATTCCCCCTCTTCCTCCATATATATAGCCCTTAGGGCGTCGTTTAGACTTTGGGTTTTTTTAGACTAAAAGTTCGCCATAGCTGTAACTTCGCGTACTTCGTTTGTGTTCAACAACCAGACCAAGACGTCACAAAACCCCACCTTGATCAATAAAGCTTTCCTCTTATATTCGCAATATCCTGATTGCAAATCTTAGTTTCTTTCTGTTTCTTCGTTTGTTTGCAGGAAATAGACCCTCGTGGTCAGGTTGATCGTGCTCCGGTGTGGTCAATAACCTCTCGGAGTTGGTTTAGCGATTGCTAAGGCGCGACGTCCTCGCACGTTTGTAGTCGGATCGACAAAGTCTACTCCATCAAAAACGATAGCCACCATCTCATCAAAAGATGGGACACCTTTGGCTCTATCATCTAGGCAGGACTTTTTGCCCCTGAACGTCAAAGAACATCATTAGCCGCTGCTTTTCATACAAATTTCTGAACCGATTGGCATTCCTTTGGAAGGAAATCTGAGAGAGTATGGTGAGTATAAACATTAGTCTGCCTGGTAAGGACAAACGTTGCATTCCGCACATGGTCTATGATCTGGGGAATCCCATTTGGTTGTAAATTCAAGAAAATAAGGCAACTATAAGCCTTGTTCTCCTTGTTTTTGCCGTGTGGCATGCCGTAACGTACGTGTGTAACAACCAATAATGGGAGGGAATTCCTGGCATCGGTCAATATATATGTGGAAACAATATCTCCACTATGGCTATGGAGGACACAAAATTTTGGGGTGACGCGCCATAACGTGTCACGAGAAAATGAAGTTCTTTCAAGGACTGCCATATAAAGGACCGGTGTTCACTAAAACGGTCATAAATTTGTTATTCGAAGTCCATTTTGGACCCAGAACTACTCAAAATGCTCGCGATGAGCGTGGGAATCTAGAAAGTACTTCTAGCTTGCGCAAGAGGCCAGGAGGACCCTCAAATTCGGCCCCTAAGCAGGACTTTTTGCCCCTGAAAGTCAAAAAACATCATTTGCCTCTGCTGTTCAGACAAGTTTCTGAACCCATTGGCACTCCTTTGGAAGGAAATCCGGGAGACTATGGTGAATATAAACATTAGTCCGCCTGGTAAGGACAAACATTGCATTTTGCACATGCTCTATGATCTGGGGAATCCCATTTGGTTGTAAATTCAATAAAATAAGGCGACTATCACCCTTATTCTTCTTGTTTTTGCCGTGTGGCATCCATAACGTACGTGTGTTACAGCCAATAATAGGAGGACATTTCTGGCATTGGTCAATATATATCAGGAAACAATATCTCCACTATGGAGGACACAAATTTTTGGGGCAGCACGCTAGAACGCGTCATGAGAAAATGTAGTTCTTTCAAGGACTGCTAATATAGACGACCGATCTTCGCTAAAACGGTCATAACTTTGTCATTTAGAGTTCGTTTCGGACCCACAAGTACTCAAAATACTCGCGACGAGCATGGGAATCTAGAAAATACTTTCGGCTTGCACAAGAGGCCCAGACGACCCTCAAATTAGGCCCCTAAGCAGGACTTTTAGCCCCTGAAAGTCAAAGAACATCATTTGCCGCTGCTTCTCAGACAAGTTTCTGAACCCA
Organism: Aegilops tauschii subsp. strangulata; assembly: GCF_002575655.3. Classification (NCBI taxonomy): domain Eukaryota; kingdom Viridiplantae; phylum Streptophyta; class Magnoliopsida; order Poales; family Poaceae; genus Aegilops; species Aegilops tauschii. The sequence goes on along the minus strand of NC_053037.3, from coordinate 246,668,003 downwards.
TTGGCACTGGTTTGGAAGGAAATCCGAGAGACTATGGTGAGTATAAATATTAGTCCGCCTGGCAAAGACAAATGTTGCATTCTACACATGCTCTATGATCAAGGGAATCCCATTTGGTTGTAAATTCTAGAAAATAAGGCGACTATAAGCCTTATTCTACTTGTTTTTGTCGTGTGGCATGCCATAACGTACGTGTGTTACAGCCAACAATAGGAGGGCATTCCAAGCATCGGTCAATATATATGTGGAAACAATATCTCCACTATGGAGGACACAAAATTTTGGGGCGGCGCGCCGGAACGCGTCACGAGTAAATGAAGTTTTTCCAAGGACTGCCATATAAAGGACCGGTGTTCATCAAAATGGTCATAACTTTGTCATTCCGAGTCCGTTTCGGACCCACAAGTACTCAAAATGCTCGCGACGAGGGTGGGAATCTAGAAAATACTTCCGGCTTGCGCAGGAGGCCCGAAGGACCCTCAAATTCGCCTCCTAAGCAGGACTTTCCCCCCTGAAAGTCAAAGAACATCATTTGCAGCAGCTTTTCAGACAAGTTTCTGAACACATTTGCACTGCTTTGGAAGCAAATCTGAGATTATGGTGAGTATCAACATTAGTCCGCCTGGTAAGGACAAACGTTGCATTCCGCACATGATCTATGATCCGGGGAATCCCATTTGGTTGTAAATTCTAGAAAATAAGGCGACTATAAGCCTTATTCTCCTTTGTTTTGCTGTGTGGCATGACGTAACGTATGTATGTTAGAACCAATAATAGGAGGAAATTCCTACCATCGGTCAATATATATGTGGAAACAATATCTCCACTATGGAGGACACAAAATTTTGGGGCGGTGCGCTAGAACATGTTATCAGAAAATGAAGTTCTTTCAAGGACTGCCATATAAAGGACCGGTGTTCACAAAAACGGTTATGACTTTGTCATTCGGAGTCAGTTTCGGACCCACAAGTACTCAAAATACTCACGACGAGCATGAGAATCTAGAAAATACTTCCGGCTTTCGAAGGAGGCCCGGAGAGCCCTCAAATTCGGCCCCTAAGCAGGACTTTTTGCCTTTGAAAGTCAAAGAACATCATTTGCCGCTGATTTTCAGACAAGTTTCTGAACCCATTGGAATCCGAGAGATTATGGTGAGTATAAACATTCACTACTGCAGGATGCTACTAACGCGACACTACAATCAGAGACCCTTTGAGAAACTGTGTGCGATGCCATAATCGCAATCGGTGGTGTATGAAAACCGTCAGAAATGTATAAAACGTTTGCGATGATAGATGCATCAAACACGTTTCAGGTTTTAGTTGCGTGTGTGATGAAGGGCATACGGTTCAGTTCAATTAACTGTTTGCGATGAGGAGGAACAAAAGAAATGGGCAGCCAGATGAAGGCGTGTGCGATACACAGCATACGGTTACATTCGGATGAACTGTTTGTGATTAGGCAACACAAAAGAAACGGGCAGCCAGATGAAGGTGTGTGCGATATACAGCTTACGGTTCACTTGGATGAACTGTTTGTGATTAGGCAACACAAAAGAAACGGTCAGCCAGATCAAGATGTGTGGGATATACGGCATGCGGTTCGCTCGGATGAACTGTTTGCGTTGACACAAGAGAACAGAAACGGTTCAACTTAACAAGACGTGTGTGTTGTGCGATGGGATTGCATGCGGTTCACTCGGCCCTTGTCGTCAGTGTGTGACCTCTGTGGCAACAGTTCGCTCCCCAGGCGCCTCTTCGTGTATCGTGGCAACCGTCCATCGACTCTTCGCCTTTCCCTCTTGATTTGGTACTGCTGTCGCACGCTAGCTCTTCCTCCCTCCTCCATTTGCCATCACGGTTCCTTCTGCAATTGTTTGATCGTCTTCTCCATGGACGGAACAAGCCGAAAACAACCCCGTTATTCTTGCCCCGATCTGAATGATGACGTGGTGGAGGAACTCATTGATCCGTGCGACATCATCACCTCGGCTAGCATGGCAGGTTCGTTCAAGACCATTCTCGACTCAACTAATAACATCATTACAAGGAACCCAAGGGTTCAAGAGTGGTTTATCTCCCCTATCTTCTTCGCCGTGACCCTGCTGACTGGCGCGGGGACGAGGGAAGCCTCGCCTTGTGTAAGTTGATGCCGCTTGATAATTATACGTATGATGTTAAGATGCCATCGCTTGAGGGCAAGGCTTGGGTAGGCGCAAATGGAGATTGGGTTGTTTATATTGGGTACTACGAGTGGAAACTTGTGAATGTGTACACTTGTCACCGGGTTCCACTTTGAAAAATTTCAGACGACTGCCCAGAGGTTGAGTACACCGGTATTCTATGTGAGTTCAAATACGATCATGCTAACTGTCGTCTATGGAAGATAGCAATTTGTCGAGTTCCCAACTGCTCTTGGAGTTATAGGAATGCTTATGTTGTCGCTATCTTCGACAAGCTTGTTGCCGTCCTTCATGGTTCGACTCGATGGATAGTGCTCAAAAATCAGTTTCTATACACGGATGAGTACTGTGATGCAATTCAATACGAGGGTCTTGTGTTTGCTGCCACCACTCGTGGCATTGTTTTTGCATGGGATCCTCATGATTTCAGTATGTTTGTCCTCCACTCGAACATTACTATGCCTCCCTACCATCCCAATATGGGTATTGAAATATGCCGCTTCAGCCTGGATGATCAGTCCTGCGTTGGTCTCGAGATTGACAGTAGTTGGCCCTTCCCAGAGAATCACTTCTGTTTCAAAGCAAGCGTTTCCAACGCCGACGAGTGGTTGAGCTGAAGTTCATTTCATCGCTTTGTTATTTGTTGTGTGAGAAAAACTTTACTAGAATGTTTTGTTGGAAATGATCTATAATCCAACGTGTATCCTCGTTGTCGTTGTGGGTTGATGACTTGTTGTATGTAATCAATGGTACATTTGCATATGCATCCATGAACTCACGCCTGCTAGTGGTGTCCATATGAACAGTGCTAGTGATTTTAGTTGCAAAAATTAGATAGTGCTAGTGATTAGTAGCTACATATTTTGACAAATCGTAGTGTTACAAGGTTGACAAATGGCAATGTTACTAGATAAACAAATGTCAATCTTTCCAGTTTGAGAAATGGCAACATACCCAAAATGACAGATATGCAAATCTTACCCAATTGTTTGTACGTGGTTGCACATGGGTCATGCAAAACAACCGTTTGCGTTGAAGGGATGCAGAAATCATGCTCGGCACATTTTCCCTTGGCTTCCTGGGGAAGCTGTCGGTTTGCATACGGGTGTTCTAACTAAAACGTTTGCGATGAGTGTTTTATATTTAAAAACCGTTGACACTTTTTTCAAAATAAAATCGTTTGGGAAGTCTGTACATTAAGAGAGAAAAACGCAAGTTCGTTCAAACCATATCTTTCATTCAGTCACACTGCAAATTTATATTCATATGATCGAGAATTCGAGATACACTATTAAACGCCAAAAATACTATTTCCAACGGCGGCGGAGGCGGCGTGCCGTGCCGCCGTTGTCATTGTCGTCCTCCGGGACACCGTTGTTGAAGTCTTCAAGGCAGCACAAAATGTTCTTCACTTGTAAATCAAACATCATGTCGTCGCGCGATCGACAGGCGGGACACGGGAGGACGGCAACTGGCACTGCTGAGAGGTAGCGGTCGACAGCAGCGTCCCATGCTGCTGGGGGGGGGGCGCACGGGCACTGGCACGGCGGGTGTAGCCAAACGCACGGGGACCGGCGCCGCGGTGGGTGGAGGGGCGCGCACGGGCACGGCGGGTGCAGCCAAACGCACGAGGGCCGGCGCCACGGTGGGTGGAGGGGCGCGCATGGGCATGGGCGCTGGCGGCGTTGGCATGTACACGAGCTCGCACGCGTCCGCGGAGACCTCGCTGACGCCCGCGGCTTCCAGCTCTGTGATAGTGCTCGGCGACCAGCCCGTCAATGCTATGGTGATGGTCACTGGCACGGGCGCGGAGATGGGAGTTGGGATGGGAGCCGGGGCAGCAACCGCTGCGGCCAGCTCATTCTGGGCCATGTCCATGAGGCCCCATTCCTCCTTATTTTCTATATCCTCCGGATCGGAGTCGACTTCACCAAACTTGAAGACTAGTGGCAGATGATCATTCTGCGCCATGGCGGTGGAGGTCTGCGGGGGGGGGGGGGGGGGGGGAGGGGAATGGGAGGCGAACAGTAAGGCCGCCCGTATTAAACAGCGGCTCGGGCACCATTAATGGAGAGGAAGGTGGGCGGCCATGGAAGTCAAAGGGCTCGCTTCCCGGTGAGCCTGCGCATTGAAGGATAGCTTGCACGCCTCTCGGTCAGCCTGTGCACCAGACTGTGCTCGCACGCCTCCCGTTCAGTCAAGGTCAAGCAGCTGTCCACACGGCACCTCCTACAGCCATTAAAACAAAGACACGTGGCGTCACGTGAATGGTTAACAGAACGCACATGTTTTGAATTATACAAACGTTTGAGATATTAAAGTGGCAGCTATTTTTTCAAAATGCCTTTGTTGGCTGTCATTATTCGAGTGCGCCTTCTCTCAAAATGGACACGAAAAATACCACATCATGTCGGGTGCCATTCCATGATAGCATGCCAAGTTTCATGAATTTCAGACGAGTTTTGGATTTACTAGAATTTAAAAACCAGGCATCTCAATGTTTTGTCGGCAATCAACGGCGCCCTGGTGTATGAAATTCATTCCCATTTCTTGCATGGGACCTAAGCAAGCACCCAAGGACACATATTTGATTTCTCAACCAATTTATATGCACTGCAGCATGTGCATGTAGTTCAAATTTGAAGTATGCACATAAATGCATTGAAAAATTAGTTAATGCATAACAATGTCCAAAAGAACCCCGAAAAATCACAAAAATTGACACAACACTCCTATTGTTCTATGTTGACACGAGAAAATTTTTGGAAGCAATAAGAGGCGGTGGATATCATTTCGTCCCCAAAGGTGGGACATTCCCTACCGAAACCATGATGCTTGTTGTGAGAAGCTCTGGTTTGCGAGAAGCATATACCCAAACCTGCCCCAAACGGGACAAATTTTTTACCACAGCATGTTGATGCCGCTCTATGAAAGCATGCCAAGTTTCATGAATTTCAGACGAGTTTTTGATTTACTAGAATTTAAAAACGAGGCATCTCAATGTTTTGTCGGCAATCAATGGTGCCCTGGTGTTTGAAATTCATTCCCATTTCTTGCATGGGACCTAAGCATGCACCCAAGGACACAGATTTGAATTTTCAACCAATTTATATGCACTTGAGCATGTGCATGTAGTTCAAATTTGAATTATGCACATAAATGCATTGAAAACTCAGTTAATGCATAAAAATGTCCAAACGAACCCGGAAAAATCCCAAAAATCGACACAACACTCATGTTGTTCTATGTTGACACAAGAAATTTTTTAAAGGCAATAAGAGGCAATGGATATCATTTCGTCCCCAAAGGTGGGACGTTCCCTATTATGCAATGGATATCATTTTGTCCCCAAAGGTGGGACGTTCCCTACCAAAACCATCATGCTTGTTGTGAGAAGCTCTGGTTTGTGAGAAGCATATAACTGAACCTGCCCCAAATGGGACAAAAAATTTTAACACAGCATGTTGATGCCGCTCCATGATAGCATGCCAAGTTTCATGAATTTCAGACGAATTTTGGATTTACTAGAATTTAAAAACCAGGCACCTCAACGTTTTGCCGGCAATCAAGACTGCCCTGGTGTTTGAATTTCATTCCCATCTCTTGCATGGGACTTAGAAATTCGCCCAAGGACACATATTAGATTTTTCAACCAACCTTAGTGCATTGGAGCATGTGCTTGTAGTTCAAATTTGAATTATGCACATAAAATGCTTAGAAAACCCAGTTAATGCATAAAAATGTCCAAACGAACCCTGAAAAATCACAAAAATTGACACAACACTCATGTTGTTCTATGTTGACACTAGAAAGTTTTTGAAAGCAATAAGAGGCAATGGATATCGTCTCGTCCCCAAAGGTGTGACTTTTCCTATCGAAACCATCATGCTTTTTGTGAGAAGCTCTGGTTTGTGAGAAGCTTATACCTGAACCTGCCCCAAATGGGACAAATTTTTTACCATGGCATGGTGATGCCACTCCATGATAGCATGCCAAGTTTCATGAATTTCATACGAGTTTTGGATTTACTAGAATTTAAAAACCAGACATCTCAACGTTTTGTCGGCAATCAACAGTGCCCTGGTGTTTGAATTTCATTCCCATCTCTTGCATGGGACCTAGAAATTCACCCAAGGACACACATGTGATTTTTCAACCAACTTTAGTGCATTGGAGCATGTGCTTGTAGTTCAAATTTGAATTATGCACATAAAAAGCCTAGAAAACCTAGTTAATGTATAAAAAGGCCAAACGAACCCCGAAAAATTCCAAGATTGAACACAACACTCCTGTTGTTCTATGTTGACACTAGAATTTTTTTGAAAGCAATAAGAGGCAACGGATATCGTCCCGTCACCAAAGGTGGTACGTTCCCTATCGAAACCATCATGCTTGTTGTGAGAAGCTCTGGTTTGTGAGAAGCTTATACCCGAACCTGCCCCAAATGGGACAAAATTTTCACCACGGCATGTTGATGCCGCTCCATGATAGCATGCCAAGTTTCATGAATTTCAGACAAGTTTTGAATTTACTAGAATTTAAAAACCAGGCATCTCAATGTTTTGCCGGCAATCAACAGTGCCATGGAGTTTGAATTTCATTCCCATCTCTTGGATGGGACCTAGAAATTCACCCAAGGACACACATGTGAATTTTCAACCAACTTCGGTGCATTGGATCATGTGCTTGTAGTTCAAATTTGAATTAAGCACATAAAATGCCTAGAAAACCCACTTAATGTATAAAAAAAGGCCAAACGAACCCCGAAAAATTCCAAGATTGAACACAACACTCCTGTTGTTCTATGTTGACACTAGAATTTTTTTGAAAGCAATAAGAGGCAACGTATATCGTCTCGTCCCCAAAGGTGGTACGTTCCCTATCGAAACCATCATGCTTTGTTGTGAGAAGCTCTGGTTTGTGAGAAGCTTATACCCAAACCTGCCCCAAATGGGACAAAAGTTTCACCACGGCATGTTGATGCCGCTCCATGATAGCATGCCAAGTTTCATGAATTTCAGACGAGTTTTGGATTTACTAGAATTTAAAAAACAGGCATCTCAACGTTTTGCCGGCAATAAACAGTGCCCTGGTGTTTGAAATTCATTTCCATATCTTGCATGGGACCTAGAAATTCACCCAAGGACACACATATGATTTTTCAACCAACTTTGGTGCATTGGAGCATGTGCTTGTAGTTCAAATTTGAATTATGCACATAAAATGCCTAGAAAACCCAGTTAATGTATAAAAAAGGCCAAACGAACCCCGAACAAATGCAATATTGAACACAACACTCCTGTTGTTCTATGTTGACACTAGAAAATTTTTGAATGCAATAAGAGGCAACGGATATCGTCTCGTCCCCAAAGGTGGTACGTTCCCTATCGAAACCATCATGCTTGTTGTGAGAAGCTCTGGTTTGTGAGAAGCTTATACCCAAACCTGCCCCAAATGGGACAAAATTTTCACCACGACATGTTGATGCCGCTCCATGATAGCATGCCAAGTTTCATGAATTTCAGACGAGTTTTGGATTTACTAGAATTTAAAAACCAGGTATCTCAACATTTTGCCGGCAATCAACAGTGCCCTGGTGTTTGAAATTCATTCCCATCTCTTGCATTGGACCTAGAAATTCACCCAAGGACACACATGTGATTTTTTAACCAACTTTAGTGCATTGGAGCATGTGCTTGTAGTTCAAATTTGAATTATGCACATAAAATGCCTAGAAAACCCAGTTAAAGTATAAAAAAGGCCAAACGAACCCCAAAAAATTCATTCCCATTTCTTCCATGGGACCTAAGCATGCACTGAAGGACACAGATTTGATTTTTCAACCAATTTGTACGCACCGGAGCATGTGCATTTAGTTTAATTTTTAATTGTGCACCTGAAATGGCTAGAAAACCAGTTTAATGTATGAAATGTCCAAACGAACCCTGAATAATTCCAATTCTTTTATGACACACATACAGTTGCATGTTCACTGCAGATAAAAGGTCTAGCAATTCAAACACCGTCCATTGCCGCTGTGACCCCATTTTGTAATTCAAATCAAGTAGATCCCACACAGTTTATTCTCACCAACCGTGTGAGATGTAGTACAAAATATCTTGGAGCACCGTCGGTGTATAGTACGCCTATGGCTTACGCGAGAAGGTGCGTCGGCTACAGTCCACAGCCGGCGTGTCAAGCACACTAGCTCGCTCCCCCAAAACTCCCGCCTCTGCATCCTTCTCTGCTTCACTCCCTTGATTCAAATTTTCAATAGCCCCGGCATTTTACTCCCGCCTCTCTATCCCTCGCAATCTCAAAAATATCTGCTCGCCCTTGATCCAAATTTTCAGTAGCCCCGCCTTGTTACTCCCTCCTAGTAAAATTTTCAGTTGCCGCAGTATTTCCTCAATCACCACCTCCGCTCACACAGACACACACAACCCTCGAAACCATTGGTAGGTCGCCGCCATCGCCGGCGCCTCCATCCTCAACCTCCGCCTGTGTGCCGGGGAGCTCGAGTAGCCAATGGCCAAAAAGAGGTTTATCGCTGCCTTTTCACCTGACGCCGGCGTGGTGGCCGCCGAGGTGCCCCCATCGTCCTCCGCGGGCCTGATCCGTCGTCGCCGGTCCCCCGATCCGCCCGCCGCCGCGCCCCTACGCCTTTAATATACTTGATGACATAAGGAAAAGACTCAATAAACTCACTCCATTTAGCATGACGCTTGTTCAACTTAGTTTGACCCTTAAGGTATTTAAGCGTTTCATGGTCGGTATGGATGATGAACTCATGAGGTCGTAGGTAATGTTCCCATTCACGCAAAACTTGCACTAAAGCATATAGCTCTTTGTCATAGACGGGATAACTTAGTTGCGCTCCGGAGAGTTTCTCACTAAAATAAGCAATTGGGCGCTTCTCTTGTGTTAACACACCTCCTATGCCATTACCACTAGCATCACAATGTATCTCAAAAGGTTTGTCAAAGTTGGGTAAAGCAAGCACGGGAGCATGAGTAAGCAAATTCTTAAGCTCATTGAAAGTGATGTCTTGGGATGTTCCCCAAACAAATGGTGCATTTTTCTTACTCAAAGCATGCAAAGGTGAAGCGATGGTGCTAAAATCCTTCACAAATCTATGGTAGAAACCGTCTAAACCAAGAAAACTACGCACTTGTTGCAAATTGGTTGGTTGGGGCCAAGTTTTAATAGCATTGATCTTAGATTCATCAACATGAACACCCTTAGAAGATACTATGAAACCCAAGAAAACAAGCTTATCAACACCAAAGAGGCATTTTTCCATATTAGCATAAAGTTGCTCTTTTCGAAGAGTTTGTAGCACGGTGCGAAGGTGGGTGACATGCTCTTTGAAGGATTTGCTAAACACAAGGATATCATCAAATTAGACAACAACAAATTCACCAATGTAAGGGCGAAACACATAATGCATAAGACGCATGAAGGTACCGGGTGCTTCTGATAAACCCATAGGCATGACTAACCACTCATATAGACCAAACTTTGTTTTGAAAGCGGGTTTCCATTCATCACGCTCTTGTATGCGGATTTGATAGTAACCACTTTTACGATCAATTTTGGAATATATAGTGGCACCGCTAAGTTCATCAAGCATATCATCAAGGCGTGGAATGGGGTACCTATAGCGAACGGTGATAGCATTGATAGGTCTACAATCGGAACACAAGCGAAAGCTACCGTCTCGTTTTGGCACAAGGATGACCGGTACGGCACAAGGACTCAAACTTTCACGCACATGTCCATGGTCTATGAGATGCTTTACTTGCCTTTGTATTTCTTTGGTTTCTTCGGTGTTGATGCGGTATGGGGCCTTGTCTGGAAGTGGTGCTCCGGGGTTGAGGTCGATTCGGTGCTCAATGCCTCGTAGTGGAGGTAGACCCTGAGGTAGCTCATTGGGGAAAACATCTTGGAATTCCTGCAATAAAGAAGATAACACTAGAGGAAAATTGTGAGAGGTGTTAGCTTTTGGTGCCTCGTCCTTGCACAATAGGACATAGTGTAGGACACTTGATGGGTTCTCACACACTTCTCTCATCTCACGTTTGGTGGCAAATAGGACTAAGTTCTTCTTGTCGCTCATCGTGGAGGCACTCAATTTGGGCTTGTGGCGCTCACTCTCTTTTTGGTGGTTCGCTCTCTCACTATTCTCTCCATGATGGGTGTTTTGCTTGTCGGCGAGCACTTGGCTTGGAGACATAGGACGTAGCACATACTCCTTCCCTTTCATCTTGAAGCTATAGTGAGTTGTACGCCCATTGTGAATGACACCTCGGTCAAATTGCCATGGCCGTCCAAGAAGGAGGTGGCAAACGGTCATCGGAAGGACATGACACTCCAAAGTGTCTTCATAGGCGCCGATCTTGAAAGAGACTTGTACTCTATGCTCGACTTGTATGGTGCCAGTGTCGCTTAGCCATTGAACCTTGTAGGGGTGCGGGTGCTTCATCTTGACCAATTGGAGTTTGGAGCATAGTTCTTCACTCGCTAAGTTATGGCAACTCCCTCCATCGATGATGACCTTGACGGACCTTTCATTGATGCCAGCCTTTGTGTGGAAGATATGGCATCTTTGATCTTCGTCTTGTTGATGTTGAAGAGTCAAGACCTTGGAGACAACAAGAGCGGGACTTGAATCTTCATCACAAAAGATTTGATCATCTTCATTTTCATTGTTCACTTGCCGGTGCATGGCCACTTGCTCAAGAGCTTCCATTTCTCCTTCACTCATTGAGTCATATATTCCGTCGTCGTTGAGGATCATGGTGCGCTTGTTTGTGCACTCGAAGGACTTGTGGCCTCGGCCGCCGCATGTGAAGCATTTGAAGGAACTTGTCTTGATGGTCTCATCGGTTGGGGTAGAGGATGATGAAGCGCGCGGCTTGAAGTTGCTTGTAGTAGAAGGAGGACGACTTGAGCTTGTCGAAGTCTTCTTGTAACTTGACTTGTCGCCGTTGCTTGTAGATGGCTTGGTTGAGGTAGGAGGTGTTGGAGTCGTCGAAGCTTGATTGTTGGAGAGGCCATAGGACTTGGATGAGAACTTGGCATACTTGAAGTCGTCTTGCACTTGGCGTTCCGCTTTGGTTGCTTGGTGCACTAGCTCGATGAGGTTTGAGTATGGTTGGAAGTCGGCAATCTTCTTGATAAGGTGATTGAGTCCATTCAAGAAACGTGCCATAGTTTGCTCATCATCTTCTTTGACATTGGCTCGTATCATGGCAATCTCCATTTCCTTGTAGTACTCTTCAACGCTCTTGGTTCCTTGCTTGAGTTGTTGGAGTTTCTTGATGAGGTCGCGGTTGTAGTAGTTTGGCACGAATCGTGCTCTCATGACATCCTTCATTTGTGCCCAAGTGGTGATGGGTGGTTCACCTCTTGCCGCTCGGCGCTCAATGACTTGTTCCCACCAAATGAGGACGTAGTCTTGGAATTCAAGGGATGCCATTGCGATCTTCTTCTCTTCTTCGTAGTTGTGCAAGCGGAAGATTTTGTCAACCTTCAATGCCAATGATATGTACTCTTCGGGGTCATTGCTTCCGGTAAACTTGGGCATGGTGAACTTTAGCTTGCCATATCGTTGCTCTTCATTGTGTTGGGGTCGGGGATGATGATGCCCATGTCGTTGAGTATTGACAATCTCATGTTCCTCTTGGCGAGGAGGGTTGTCTTCCCCATGTTGTTCGTGGCGAGGAGGGTTGTCTTCCTCATGTTTCTCTTGGCGAAGAGGGTTGTCGACCTCATGTTTCTCTTGGCGAGGAGGGGTCCATTGTCTTCTTGCTCTCGATGGACTTGACGTTCTTGTCTCGCTTGAGGAGGAGCTTGTCGATCTTGACGAGGAGCTTGTCGATGCACACGTTCTTGGTAAATCCTTTCTTGAGCTTCATCACGAAGTGCTTCTTGACGTAGACAAGCTTGTCGGCCTCGATTGGCTACGGCACGACTTGAATCTTGAAGGGCACGTTGCGCCTCAAGTGCTTGAGCTTCACGTAGTTGTTGTTCTTGACGTTGTGCCTCGGCGTCTTGTGCATCTTGATGTTGTCGCGCTCGCTCCTCTTGTTCTTGTTGTCGTTGGCGTAGTCGTTCTTGTGCTTGTGCGAAAGCAGCTTGGTTTTGACGATGTCGATGTTCTTGAGAGTTGGTGTCATGTAGAGGATTGCAGTTTGCTTGACGGTCTTGAAGCGCGGCACGACGAAGAGTATTCAATGTCGGTGTACTTGAACCGGAGAGGTTGTCGTTGGAGTGACGACTTGAGCGGCTCCGTCTTGAAGAGGACGAAGTTGTAGAAGAGCGGACCATCATGGTTCGGATATCTTCTTTGAGGGAACTCATGGATGTGTCGAAGTAGTCTCTTGTATGTTGCTCGGATTGTCGTAGGTCGGTGGCGAGATTGTCGATGCGGTCGCCCAAAGCAAGTTGTTCTTGATGCAAAGCCCGATGTGCAGCAAATAGTTGAGTCTTGGTGACGTAGGATGACATGTCGTCGTCTTGCTCCAAGAAGAGTGGGTCGGTAGAAGTACTTGGCCTATCCATCATTCCAAACAAAGATATGTGAGTGGGAGAAAAAGAAGAACAAATACCAAATGTACCTTGACCGATGTTGAAAATGGATCAAAGATCACTCCAATGTGTAGCAAGGAAACAGCACAATTGGTACCAATTCTTGTCGGTTTCTCACACCTACACAAGTAAAAGCTTATGGTGGAGCTTGGTTAGGATGGTGGCACAAAATTTGATGCAATTATAAGTGAGACTCAATAATGTTGGAAAAGATTCACAAATTTGCAAATGCAACAAGTAGACCAATAGCAAGAGAAGGTACACGGAAACACACACGCAAATAGATAAGTGGGGTTGGGCGACCAAGGATGAGCCAAAATGTGGAATCCACCAAGATGCTCTTGGTGCACAACACTAGAGAGACGCTAGCACGATTGCACAATAGGCGAATACGAACTTGTGCACAACCTGCTAAGCAAAAATGCAACGACTTCTATCCCAAGTATGCTATATGTATGATGTTCCTATGCTTTGATCCAAGATGATCGAGTATGACAATCTTAATGTTGTATGATGCTATGGTTCTTGCTTATAAGCTCTTTGCTTATCTTTCCTCTTTTGCTTAAAAGCTTGTTTGGCTCTTTGTTGTTTGAGCTCTTTTCTCATGCAATGCTTCACGAACCAAGATAGCAATTGTGTATGCGATGACAACTTTGTGACACAAGATATGATACCGAAATATGCAACACGATGATGGTATGTATGCTATGGGAAGTATGATCACTAATGTGCACAAGTCACGTTGCCGGCAATACTCAAAGGCTAGTCTCGATGGGTAAGTGACGCAAAAGTAAGGCTATGGGGTTATCAATGAAATTGCAAGAGAGTACGATGATATCACGATACCAAGATGATATCAAGGTGACGATGATACCAAAGTGATGTAGCCGTTTGTAGTAGTCCTTGGCGAAGATGAGCGGTGGGGATGTTGATGCCGAACCGTACCTAGATAGCCGAAACACAATAGGACACAGAAACCACAACTCAAATTCTCAAAGCAAAACGGGTCAAAATTGTCGGACTTGGTAGCGGGAAAGGCTATGGTGGTGCTATGCGGAAGTGGTGGTGGTATGCGGAAGTGTATGTGGGCACCGGGACAAAATTTGGCGAGAGTTAGGCGGGAAACGGAGTGGAGGATGGAAGTGATGCTGTCAGGGGCCAGATGCCCGGGCTGATGGCCGGATGTCCGGGCTGTCGGGCCGGATGTCCGGGCTCGGGATCCGTGGATGAACTCGAAGAACACCGCGTGGAGAGGTCAAATCCGGGGTAAAATTCGGAAGATTTTGTCGATGGAACTTGGGAAAAAGATGGGGAAAAGCTAGATCTACCTGCAACACACGAAATCCACGGATCAAATCCAACAAAACTTCATCACACCAACAAATCACAAAAAAAATTGGGGCTATTTTTGTGGGGCAATTTTCGGATTAGGACGAAAAACAACAAAATCAAGCTAGAAAACAAAGAGAGGGGGGCTCCGAAATCGTGATCAACGTGGCTCATGATACCAAGATGATGTAGGGTGGAACCCTAGATGGCCGATCTTTCACGAAAGGAGCGGATCCCTACGAAGAACGTGATGAACACGAGGGGAAACACGAGGGGAACACGAGAGAAATCACTCAACCAACAAGAATAGATCACACATGCGCTAGATCGATGAACACAAAGGTGACATACAAGATCCGAAGTCAACAACGGACGATACAAACGGTAACCGGTTCTTCTCCGTGAGGAGATCTTGATGGGGGGCACCCAAGAGGGGGTCTTGAATCCAAGGTGATCTTCTCCGAAGAGGGGCCGCAGTCTCTCTCGAGGAGGAGATCCGTAATGGATGAGCAAAGCTCTATCTCAACTACGAACTAAACTAATGCTAACCCTAGAAAGAGGAAGGGGATGGAGTATATATAGTCTAGGGGGGGCGAAGAGGTACATGGGCCTCGGCCCTTTACTGTGCGCAGACAGGCGGAGCCGGATGTCCGGGCGTCGGGCCGGATGTCCGAGGCTTCGGGAGGGGCCGGATGTCCGGGCTAGGGGGGCGGATGTCCGGGCTGACGGCGATAGCTTCTGTAGGTTCTGGTGCGTGGCGCCGGATTTCCGAGCTTCTGGCCGGATGTCCGGGCTGGAAGCCGGATGTCCGGGCCCTATAGACGTGGGCGGCAGGGCTCCTGCTGATGTGGTCGCTCCAGGGGCCGGATGTCCGGGGCCTGGAAGGTGAACTTGCCTTCTTTCGTTGGTTCTCTTCATCCATGGACTTAGCGGCTTGTCCTTCTTCACGTGCATCTTCGGGAGAGTCCTCTTGACACCTGATCATGCATAGCATATCGGACATAGGTAGTAGCCATGTCTCGAGTGGATCATATGTGATATCACTAAGGAAGGAATTCACCTCGTTCTCGAGAGCTCTAGCTCGTGATCGTGTCATGGGTCCTCTTGGCTCTTGATGAGACGATGGTAGGTCCATGGGGATGATCGTAGGATGCTCCGCATCAGAAGTTCTTTCAAGGACTGCCATATAGAGGACCGGTGTTCACTAAAACGGTCATAACTTTGTTATTCGAAGTCCGTTTCGGACCCAGAACTACTCAAAATGCTCGCGACGAGCGTGGGAATCTAGAAAATACTTTCGGCTTGCGCAAGAGGCTAGGAGGACCCTCAAGTTCGGCTCCTAAGCAGGACTTTTTGCCCCTGAAAGTCAAAAAACATCATTTGCAGCTGCTTTTCACACAAGTTTTTGAACCCATTGGCACTCCTTTGGAAGGAAATCCGAGAGATTATGGTGATTATAAACATTGGTCCTCCTGGTAAGGACAAACGTTGCATTTTCCACATGCTCTATGATCCGGGGAATCCCATTTGGTTGTAAATTCAATAAAGTAAGGCGGCTATCAGCCTTATTCATCTTGTTTTTGTCGTGTGGCATCCATAACGTACGTGTGTTACAGCCAATAATAGGAGGGCATTTCTGGCATTGGTCAATATATATCAGGAAACAATATCTCCACTATGGAGGACACAAAATTTTGGGGCGGCGTGTGATGTAGGGTGGAACCCTATTCGCCGATCTTTCACGAAAGGAGCGGATCCCGCGAAGAACACGAAGAACACAAGGGGAAAATCACAAAGGGAGACACAAGAGAAACACTCAAACATACGAGATTAGGTCACACATGTGCTAGATCCTCGAAACACGAGAGGAGATACAAGATTCACGATCAACAAAAAAGATACAAAGGGTAACCGGTTCTTCTCCATGAGGAGGTCTTGATGGGGCCACCCAAGAGAGGGTCTTGAATCCAACATGGATCTTCTCCGTAGAGGGGTCGCGGTCTCTCTCGTGGAGTAGATCCATATGGATGAGCAAAGCTCTATCTCACATATGAGCTAAACCAATGCTAACCCTAACTAGGAGGAGGGAGAGGTCTATTTATAGTCTTAGTGCAAAGAGGGGCGAAGTGAAGGGGTACATGGGCTTCGGCCCGAAATTGGACGTAGCCAGGGTCTAGACGTCCGTGAGGCGCCGGTCGTCCGGAGACTCGCGGGGGTCCGGACGTCCGTAGATCTTCGGATGTCCGCAAATTAGGTTCTGTCGCCGCGTCGTCAGACATCCGTAGGTGTCCGGTCGTCCGGTCTTCCTCGGATTTCCGTAGATTCGGTTCTATTGGCGTAGCATCAGTCGTCCAGAGGGATGCGGTCGTCCGGAGCCTGGGAGTTGTCGGACGTCCGGGCCTGGTCGGTCATCCGGCCGCTGTAGCATTCGGTGGCCTGGCTTCCTTGGGTTGGCGTGGCCTTCAGGGGTCGGACGTCCGGGCTGGGCCGGTCGTCCGGAGCCTGTAGCTTCCGTGACAGCCCTTCCTCTTGTCCTTCGCACTTGGTGTCCCCGCCGTCTTGTCCATTGGATGTAGATGTTCCATGGCTTTCCTCCAAGTACCTGATCACAGATAGTGTTTCCGTTTGAGGTAGTAGCCATGTCTCATGTGTCAAAAGTGGTAGTTCGGAAAGGAGCGAGTTCACCTTATCTTCAATAGCCTTGGCTCGGGCTCTTGTCATTGGTCCAAGTGGTGTCGTTGGAGGTGTAGATGCGTCCATGGGGATGATCGTGGGATGCTCCGCATCATCTCCCCTCCCTTGGGAAAGGTCCGACCTCGGATCAAAATCTTCATCACCATGGTAGGGCGAAAGATCCTTGATGTTGAAGACGTCGCTCACGTTGTACTTTTCGCGGGAGGTCGGTCTTGTAATCGTTGTTGTTGTAGCGTGCTAGCACCTTGAAGGGTCCATCGGCTCGTGGTAGAAGTTTGGATTTGCGTTCGTTGGGGAAGCGGTCCTTGCGAAGGTGTAGCCACACAAGATCTCCAATGTTGAACATGGGTTGCTTGTTGACGTTGAGCTTGGTCGCGAGTCATTGTACTTGACGCTCGATGGTGTGCCTTGTATCTTCATGCATCTTCTTGAGGTAGTTCACTCGGGTGCTCGCGTCCATGTTGATGCGCTCTTGTAGTGGTAGAGGAAGAATGTCCAATGGAGATAACGGGTTGAAACCGTAGACGACCTCGAAAGGGGTCTTGCCGGTTGTTGAGTGTCTTGCGCGGTTGTAGGCGTACTCAGCAATCGATAGGCACTCCCCCACTCCTTGATGTTCTTCTTGATTAGCACCCAGAGAAGAGTGGAGAGCGTGCAGTTCGTCACCTCCGTTTGGCCGTCGGTTTGTGGATGGTATGCCGTGGAGAATAGGAGCTTGATTCCGAGCTTGGCGCATAAAGTCTTCCAAAAGTAACTCAAGAACTTGACGTCGCGGTCCGAGACAATCATCTTTGGCACTCCATGAAGTCGCAAGATTTCCCTACAAAAGGGATTGGCAACATGTGAAGCATCATCTATCTTGTTGCAAGGAATGAAATGAGCCATTTTGGAGAATCGGTCCACAACAACAAAAACGGAATCCTCACCATTTTTTGTTCTAGGCAAACCAAGCACAAAATCCATGCTAATATCTTCCCATGGTTGATATGGAATTGGGAGTGGCATGTAAAGGCCATGAGATTGAGCTTTAGACTTAGATTTGCGACATGTAGAGCATCGGTTGGTGAAGCGGTTGTCGTCGCGAAACATCTTGGGCCAAAAATAGTTCTTGGAGAGCATAGCAAGTGTCTTGTCGCGTTCAAAATGTCCCGTTAGTCCTCCTCCATGAGATTCCTGCAAAAGCAACAAACGAAGAGAAGACTCGCGAATGCAAAGTTTGTTAGCTCTCATAAGATAACCATCCTTGATGTAATATTGTTCCCAAGATGGATGCGTTAAACACTTTGCATAAGGAATAGCAAAAGTAGGGTCATACGCATATAAGCCTTTTATGTGCTCAAAGCCAATGACATTCAATTCAAGTTAAGTAACAAGCATGCATATACGCGGGAAAGCGCATCCGCCACAACATTTTCCTTGCCTTTAATACTTGATGACATAGGGAAAAGACTCAATAAATTCACTCCACTTAGCATGACGCTTGTTCAACTTAGTTTGACCCTTAAGGTATTTAAGTGTTCATGATCGGTATGGATGATGAATTCATGAGGGCGGAGATAATGCTCCCATTCACGCAAAACTCGCACTAAAGCATATAGCTCTTTGTCATAGATGGGATAATTGAGTTGCGCTCCGGAAAGTTTCTCAATAAAGTATGCTATGGGGCGCTTCTCTTATGTTAACACACCTCCTATGCCGTTACCACTAGCATCCCAATGAATCTCAAAGGGTTTCTCAAAGTTGGGTAATGCAAGCACGGGAGCATGAGTAAGCAAATTCTTAAGCTCAATTAAAGCACTATCTTGAGATGGTCCCCAAACAAAGGGTGCATTTTTCTTACTCAAAGCATGTAAAGGAGATGCAATGGTGCTAAAATCCTTCACAAATCGACGGTAGAAACCGGCTAAACCAAGAAAACAACGCACTTGTTGCAAGTTAGTTGGTTGGGGCCAAGTTTTAATAGCATTGATCTTCGATTCATCTACATGAACACCCTTAGAAGATACTACAAAACCCAAGAAAACAAGCTTATCAACACCAAAGAGGCATTTTTCCATATTTGCATAGAGTTGCTCTTTTCAAAGAGTTTGTAGGACGGTGCGAAGGTGGGTGACATGCTCTTTGAGAGATTTGCTAAAAACAAGGATATCATCGAAGTAGACAACAACAAATTCACCAATATAAGGTCGAAACACGTAATGCATGAGACGCATGAAAGTACCGGGTGCTTCCGACAAACCCATAGGCATGACTAACCACTCATACAAACCAAACTTTGTTTTGAACGCGGTTTTCCATTCATCACCCTCTTGTATGCGTATTTGATAGTAACCACTTTTAAGATCAATTTTGGAAAAGATAGTGGCACCGCTAAGTTCATCAAGAATATCATCAAGGTGTGGAATGGGGTCCCTATAGCGAACGGTGATAGCATTGATGGGTCTACAATCGGAACACATGTGAAAGCTACCGTCTCTTTTTGGCACAAGAATGACCGGTATGGCACAACGACTCGAACTTTCGCGCACATGTCCATGGTTTATGAGATGCTTTACTTGCCTTTGTATTTCTTTGGTTTCTTCGGGGTTGACTCGGTAGGGAGCCTTGTTTGGAAGTGGCGCGCCGGGGATGAGGTCGATGCGGTGCTCGATGCCTCGTAGTGGAGGTAGACCCGGAGGTAGCTCGTCGGGGAAAACATCTTGGAATTCCTGTAATAAAGAAGATAACACCAATGGTAGATCGTGAGAGGTGTTAGCTTTTGGTGCCTTGTCCTTGCACAATAGGACATCGTGTAGGACACGTGATGGGTTCTCAGATACTTCTCTCATCTCGCGTTTGGTGGCAAATAGAACTAAGTTTTTCTTGTCGCTCATCGTGGAGGTACTCAATTTGGGCTTGTGGCGCTCACTCTCTTTTTGGTGGTTCACTCTCTCACTATTCTCTCCATGATGGGTGGCTTTTTTTTGGCGATCACTTGGCTTGGAGACATAGGGCGTAGCACATACTCCTTTCCTTTCATCTTGAAGCTATAGTGGTTTGTACGACCACATTGTGGATGACACCTCGGTCAAATTGCCATGGCCGTCCAAGAAGGAGGTGGCAAACGGTCATTGGAATGACATCACACTCCAAAGTGTCTTCGTAAGCTCTGATCTTGAAGGAGACTTGTACCCTATGCTCGACTTGGATGGTGCCATTGTCGTTTAGCCAGTGAACCTTGTAGGGGTGCGGGTGGTTCATCTTGACCAATTGGAGCTTGGAGCATAGTTCTTCACTTGCGAGGTTATGGCAACTCCCTCCATCGATGATGACCTTGACGGACCTTCCATGGATGCCAGCCTTGGTGTGGAAGATATGGCATCTTTGGTCTTCTTCTTGTTGATGTTGATGAGTCAAGACCATGGAGACAACTAGAGCGGGACTTGAATCTTCGTCACAGAAGACTTGATTATCTTCATCTTCATTCACTTGCTGGTGCAGGGCCACTTGCTCAAGGGCTTCCATCTCCTCTTCACTCATGAAGTCGTAGGTGCCGTCGTCGTTGAGGATAGTGGTGTGCTTGTTTGTGCACTCAAAGGACTTGTGGCCTCGGCCTCTGCATGTGAAACATTTGAAGGAACTTGTCTTGATGGTCTCATCGGTTGGGGTAGATGATGATAAAGCTTTCGGTTTGAAGTTGCTTGTAGTAGGAGGATGACTTGAGCTTGTCGAAGTTTTCTTGTAACTTGACTTGTCACCGTTGCTTGTAGATGGCTTGGTTGAAGTAGAAGTTGGTGGAGTCGTCGAAGCTTGGGTGTTGGAGAAGCCATAGGACTTGGATGAGAACTTGGCATACTTGAGGTCATCTTGCACTTGACGTTCCGCTTTGGTAGCTTGATGCACTAGCTCGATGAGGTTTGAGTATGGTTGGAAGTCGGCAATCTTCTTGATAGGGTGATTGAGTCCATTCAAGAAACGTGCCATAGTTTGCTCATCATCTTCCGTGACATTGGCTCGTACCATGGCAATCTCCATTTCCTTGTAGTACTCTTCAACGCTCTTGGTTCCTTCTTGAGTAGTTGGAGTTTCTTGAAGAGGTCGCGGTTGTAGTTGTTTGGCACAAATCGTGCTCTCATGACATCCTTCATTTGCGCCCTCGTAGTGATGGGTGGTTCACCTCTTGCCTCTCGGCCCTCAATGACTTGTTCCCACGAAATGAGGACGTAGTCTTGGAATTCAAGGGATGCCATCGCGATTTTCTTCTCTTCTTCGTAGTTGTGCAAGCGGAAGATTTTGTCAACCTTCAGTGCCCATGATATGTACTCTTCGGGGTCATTTCTTCCGGTGAACTTGGGCACGGTGAACTTTATCTTGCCATATCGTTGCTCTTCATTGTGTTGGGGTCGAGGATGATGACGCCCATGTCGTTGAGGATTGACAAACTCATGTTGCTCTTGGCGAGGAGGGTTGTCGACCTCATGTTGCTCTTGTCTTGGAGGATTTCCATTGTCGTCTTGCACTTGTTGAACTTGATGTTCTTGGCGAGCTTGTGGAGGAGCTTGTCGAGCTTGAGGAGGAGCTTGATGATGCACACGTGCTTGGAAAATCCTCTCTTGGACTTCATCGTGAAGCGCTTCTTGTTGTAGGCGAGCTTGTCGGCCTCGGTTGGCTACGGCTCGACTTGAATCTTGAAGGGCACGTTGCGCCTCATGTGCTTGAGCTTCATGAAGTTGTTGTTCTTGGCGTTGTTACTCGGCGTCTTGGGCATCTTGGTGTTGTCGCGAACGCTCCTCTTGTTCTTGTTGTCGTTGGCGTTGTTGTTCTTGTGCTTGCGCGAATGCAGCTTGGGTTTGACGATGTCGATGCTCTTGAGAGTCGGTGTCGTGTAGAGGATTGTGGTTGGCTTGACGATCTTGACGCGCGGCATGACGAAGAGTGTTCGATGTCGGGGTACTTGAGCCGGAGATAGTGTCGTCGGAGTGTCGACTTGAGCGGCTCCTTCTTGAGGAGGACGAAGTGGTAGAAGAGCGGTTGACCAACAAGGCACGCATCTCGTCCATCCTTGCGTCATTCTCGTGCTTGTGTTCGTCAAGCTTGTTGTCGAAGTAGTCTCTTGTTCATTGCTCGGAGAGTCGCAAGTCGATGGCGAGGTTGTCGATGCGGTCACTCATTGCTAGTTGCTCTTCATGCAAGGCTCGTTGTGTACCAAAGAGGTGTAGCTTGGTGACGTAGTTGTTTGAGTCGTCGTCTTGCTCAAGGAATAGTGTGTTGGTAGAAGTATTTGGCCTATCCATCATTCCAAACAAAGATATGTGAGTGGGAGAAAGAGAAGAACCAATACCAAATGTACCTTGACCGATGTTGAAGATGGATCAAAGATCACTCCAATGTGTAACAAGGAAATAGCACAATTGGTACCAATTCTTGTCGGTTTCTCACACCTACACAAGTAAAAGCTTATGGCGGGGCTCGGTTAGGATGGTGGCACAAAATTTGATGCAATTGTAAGTGAAACTCAATAATGTTGGAAAAGATTCACAAATTTGCAAATGCAACAAGTAGACCAATAGCAAGATATGGTACACGGAAACACACACGCAAATAGATAATGTGGGGTTGTGCAACCAAGGGTGAGCCAAAATGTGGAAGCCACAAAGATGCTCTTTTTGCACAACTCTAGAGAGACGCTAGCACGATTGCACAATAGGCAGATACGAACTTGTGCACAACCTACTAAGCAAAAATGCAACGACTTCTATCCCAAGTATGCTATATGTATGATGTTTCTATGCTATGATCCAAGATGATCGAGTATGACAACCTTAATGTTGTATGATGCTATGGTTCTTGCTTATAAGCTCTTTGCGTATCTTTCCCTTTTGCTTAAAAGCTTGTTTGGCTCCTTGTTGTTTGAGCTCTTTTCTCATGCAATGCTTCACGAACCAAGATAGCAATTGTGTATGCGATGACAATGTTGTGACACAAGAGATGATACCAAGAGATGCACCATGATGATATGGTATGTATGCTATGGGAAGTATGATCCCGCGAAGAACACGAAGAACACAAGGGGAAAATCACAAAGGGAGACACAAGAGAAACACTCAAACCAACGAGATTAGGTCACACATGTGCTAGAGCCTCGAAACACGAGGGGAGATACAAGATTCACGATCAACAAAGGACGATACAAAGGGTAACCGGTTCTTCTCCGTGAGGAGGTCTTGATGGGGCCACCCAAGAGGGGGTCTTGAATCCAACGTGGATCTTCTCCGTAGAGGGGCCGCGGTCTCTCTCGTGGAGTAGATCCGTATGGATGAGCAAAGCTCTATCTCACATATGAGCTAAACCATTGTGATGTAGGGTGGAACCCTAGATGGCCGATCTTTCACGAAAGGAGCGGATCCCAAGGATGAACACGAAGAACATGAGGGGAAACACGAGAAAAACACTCAACCAACAAGAATAGATCACACATGCACTAGATCGATGAACACAAAGGTGAGATACAAGATCCAAATCCAACAAAGGATGATACAAAGGTAACCGGTTCTTCTCCGTGAGGAGGTCTTGATGGGGCCACCCAAGAGGGGGTCTTCAATCCAAGGTGATCTTCTCCGAAGAGGGGCCGCAGTCTCTCTCGAGGAGGAGATCCGTAATGGATGAGCAAAGCTCTATCTCAACTATGAGCTAAACCAATGCTAACCCTAACTAGGAGGAGGTGGGGGTCTATATATAGTGTTAGCCCACGAAGGGGTAAGTGAGAGGGGGGATACATGGGCCCTTGGCCCATTCACTGTGCGCAGACAAGCGCCGGATGTGCGGGCGACGGGCCGGATGTCCGGGCTAGCGTGGCCGGTCTCGGAGCTCTCTGGATAGGCGCGGTCCAGATGTCCGGGCTGGGGGTCGAATGTCCGGCGGCTCGGGAAGGTCCGGATGTCCGGGCCTCTTGCCGGATGTCCGGGCTGACGGGGTTCAGCTTCGGGTGCCTTGTGTGATGGGCGCCGGATTTCCAGGGATCGGGCCGGATGCCCGGGGCCTGTAGCAGCTAGCTCTTCTTCCTTCTCCTTCCTTCGCTTCCGCACACGCTTGGCCTTGTTCCTTGGGTTCTCCATGGTCTCCTCGGGTGTACCTGAGTATGAACAAGGTCCGCGCTTGAAGTAGCATCCATGTCTTACGTGCGGAAATGGAAGATTCGAAAAGGAGCGAGTTCACCTTAGGTCCAATGGCGTAGGCTCGAGTGTACATGGGGATGATCGTAGGATGCTCCGCATCATCTCCCCTCCATTGGGAAAGGTCCGACCTCAGATCGAAAACCTCATCACCATGGAAACGGTTGTCGTGGACGGACTTGTAGTTGGACGAAGTGGAAGACATGGCGCAATCCAAGTACTCCAAGGTGTCTCCGGAGTGGTATTCATGCAAAAAGAGCAAACACAAGCGACACTCGGAAATACAATGGTTAGCGCACACAAGGTGTCCATCATGTAAAAATGAGTCCGTGAGGCAAGATTGTTCGTGACAAAGCACATGAAGCTTAGCAAGATGATATGGAATGAGATGTAAAGCATTCATGGGAGCAAAAGCATTCATTGTGCACACAAATGTATTGTGAATGTGATCAATGCAACCACGATGCAAAATGATGTCATAGTGAGACGGTTTATCAATAGCATGAATATGGAAATGGATGCTCAATATGAATAAGTTATCATGCAATTGATGGTAGGCAATATGATCATGGTGTATGAATATGCCATCAAGAAAGATCACAACAAATTTGCTAAGGAAATGCACAAGCTCATATATCATGGATGACATGGGAATAGGTGCAACAAGACAAGCATAATGTGTGTCAATCCATGCAAAGGGTGCAAACTTGTGGTGAGTATGATATGTCCATCGAGCATGACATGTATGAGCACAATCTACAAATATGAAGGTGGGTGTGCAATGTGTAAAAGGAGTGTTGATGTACCATAGCTCAATGTCGCGGTAGAAGTGTTGGTCCAGTGGTGCATCTACTAAGTCCGGGCACTCCTCAACTTGAAAGTTCATAGGGTCCATCTCCAATGTCGGTCCTCCATCCAATAGATGTATCATGTAGACAACAAGAAAGAGGCAACAATGAAAGAATGACCCATCCAATATGCTTATTTGAGAATGGCTCAAAGGGAATGAGTTCACCTTTATGAGGATGTCGAGAATGTTGGTGTTACACATCATATACGCCTTCACATAACCAATATGTCTCATGATGGAAATGCCTTGAGAATCCTTCAAAATGAAAGAACATGACAAACACTCGGAAAAACAAATGAGGTTAGCGGAAATGCAAAACCTATCATTCGAGTGGTGAGATACCCAACAAGTGTTTTCATCATTCTTATCATAAGAAAGGACAAGGTGTGGTATGGTATGAAAGCATATGATGCAACTACAACCAAAGACAATAGGCTTAAACAAGAAAGCATGCATCACAAGTAATATGTCCAAGTCTCGACGATCAATAAGCATAGCAAGTTGGCACTCAATACAAGGTGATATGAGAGATGCAATTAATGGGCACAAGAGACAATGATCAAGATATATCATGTGAGAGGCATGAACATATATGTCATCAACCCAAGAAAGCGAGTAAGAATGGAACATGGGTGATGCGACAAAGCAAGCAAGCATAGTGATCAAGTGAAGCAAGCTAGTAGTGCGAAGATGCAACGTACTAGAAGGAATCATGGCAAGCATGTCATGTGTGCAAATAGTGGGCATATATAATGCACATGACATTTCACAAGCATGAAAGCAAAATATGAGCAAAATATCATCATTGTATTGGAAAGAAGTCCTATGTAAATAGCAATGGGACATCATGACTCTCCCAACACAAGAATCAACAATAGCATGAGGCACATGATAAACATGGCAATAGCAACAAGGATCTCCACCAAGCATGCAAATACACATAGGCAAGGGTCACGATTGCATGGCAAAATCATAGAAAGAGGCATAGCATGCAAAGTGAACACGAGAAAATGGGCATAACGTAACAAGTGATATATATAGCCCAAAGCCATGTGAGAGCCAAGTAAAAGGAATGCGCGAAGTCGTTGCGCAAAGGGAATGGTGGTAAGGATAGTCCACGAGATCCCAAGTCGTCGTTGCTCTCAAGAGCTCGTTTCGTCAACTCTTGGGATTGAGAGGTTGACGAGTATACATGAGTACCTACACAAAACAAAGGCAAAGGAAAAATTGTGTGTGCGTGGTATATGTACGCATCATCCATCATGATGCGCACGTGCATGTGTTGGTTAGCACAAAATAGCCAATGCTCAAATAAATGAGATGCGTGATATAGAAACATGTCATCCATCATGAGAGGTTTGTTACTATGTATAGCATAATGGAGACTCAAATTGTGTAAAGCATCACAAGAAATATGTAGAGCATTATTATTCATGGAATGCATATGGTGCACGCAATTATGGGAATCATGCAAAGTATGGAATTCATCAAAATCTCCTAATATGTATGAGGAAACTATGGGGGTCTCCTCATGAGCATTAATGGAAACATCACATGGAGAATATTGACAACATCCAAAACAATGCATATTTGGAACGATGTGATCATGGCATGGCATAGTAGATGAATTGCGTAAATCATGTAAAGGAAGCATGGCAATATCATCAAAAGAAAAACAAAAGCCAATGGCCATCATTTCGTCATCTATGCCATAAGTGCAAATGGGATTTATTTTAGCGGGGCATGCATAGTTACTATGTTGAGATTGAAATGATGCAATATGGGAGATTTCACTCATAGCATATGACAAGTTTAAAGGGTTGTCGAACATGATGTGACCAAAAGAATTTTCACATGATATCCTATGGAGCATAGCATCACAACTAGGCAACTCAACATGCTCATCATCATATTCATCATAAATGGGTAAGTCATGACAAGAAGAAGTCGCACTAGCATGAAGCATGGGAATAGGTGGATCAACATCATGCAAGCAATCATTGGTGAGATAGTCCACTAGTGGGACAAGAGAAGCACCATCACCTATGTTACCTTTGGAGCATCGCTCATGTGTTGTAGGTGAGGTGTCGAAGATCCACTCATTGTCATCTTCATCTTAATGGAACCATGTGGGGGGTTCATCTTCTTCCACCATGGCCATCATCGTCTCCATTGGAGGTGTGGACTCGTCGAGGATAGGCCTGTCATCATGTAGGAGACCTAGCACCAAAGAACAAAACACACTCGGAGTAGAGGTTAAGTCGTTAGAAATCATAGTGGCCTCACATGTCGTGTCAACTACCTCACTCACTAAGTGTTGTGGTTCACTCCCTCCCTCAAGGATGCGTTCACTCGTATGGTTGGTGGAGTCACTCAAATATCTCTCAACCTCACATAGGATGTGTGGCATGCTCTCAAGTGTGGGGCTAGTGGTGGTCACACTCATTCTCTCATAGGAAATGCACTCAATGTCATATATGGTGGAGTCACTCATGTCACTCATGGTGGGGTGGCTCTCCTCACATGGCAATTGGGGCATCTCTTCATATGTGGGTGTCGGAGAGATGTTGGTGCAAATGTCTCCATGCTCAACTATGTCGTAGTCGTAGCCGTGCATGAAGGCCGAAGATGGCACATCATCACTCTCCTCCAAGACCAAAGATAAGGTCTCATGTGCGGTCTCGTAGCTTGACTCGGAGTATGAGTCCAATATGGGTGCTGTCTTCATGTTGTTGAAGAGGTTCGTGCTCGTCGCCGTAGTCGAAGGGGATGGCCCTTGCTCGACCTTCTTGTCACCATCTTGTTGTTGGAGACCCATATGATGTGGCACCTCGTAGCTCGTCTCCATGACCGAAGGGAATTTCCCATGCTCGTCCATCTTCCTTGAGTGTCTTCCAAAGATGGAAGTGTCGCCCTCGCTCGTAGGTGGTCGCCTTGTTGTTGAAGTAGTCGATGTAGGCGAACTCATGGGAAGTAGGCGAAGATGCCGTACGTCCAAAGGCGAAGATGCCTTGATAGCACTTGGCGAAGATGCCGAAGTGGTTGGTGTAGCCGTAGCTCTGTCTTGGTGGTGCTCGTCTCGCGGTCTTCTCTTTTGCTCATGAAGCTTGGACTTGGCGTGAAGTAGAGCTTGTTGGGACTTGTGCTTGCGCTTGTGGAGCATCTTCATGTTGATGGTGTCGTTGTCGTACTTGAGCTCGTAGTAGATGTCGTTCGTCGTCGTTGTGCACATGATGCTTGGAGGTGTCTTGCCCTTCATGACGATGTGTATCACGAACGTGATGGTGGTCGCCATGGAGATGTGGACGTGGACGACTTGCGCTTGCATCGTGTTTGTGCTCCGAAGATGATCGACTTGCTCGTCGCCGCCTTGAGGATGATGAAGGGGAAGAAGACTTGTAGTCGGCCACCATGTCGCGTAGTTGATCCTTTAGCTCGCCCAACTTGGTGTCAATGTAGTCCCTTTTCCTTGCTTCGGAGTGGTGTATGTCAATGGCAAGGTTGTCGAGGCGCTCTCGCAAGGTAGATTGTGCGCTTTGCATTTGTCGTTGTAGATCGAAGATGGATGCTTTGGTGATGTAGTTGTTCGCGCTGTCGTTGTTGTCGAAGACCGGAGATGAAATGCCTTGCCTATCCATCACAAGACTCGAGCAAATATGAGTGGGAGAAAGAGAAGAACTATACCAAATGTACCTTGACCGATGTTGAAGATGGATCAATGATCACTCAATGTGTAACAAGGAAATAGCACAATTGGTACCAATTCTTGTCGGTTTCTCGCACCTACACAAGTAAGGCTTATGGTGGAGCTCGGTGAGGATAGTGGCACAAAAAATTTGATGCAAAATGTTAGCAAGAGTCAATAATGTTGAAAAAGATTCACAAATTCGCAAGTGAAACAAGTAGACCAATAGCAAAGAATGGCACACGGAAACACACACACGGATAGATAAATGGGGTCGTGACACCAAGGAATGAGCACAAAATGTGGAGTCCATGGAAAATGCTCGTGTTGCACAACTCAAGAGAGACGCTAGTACGATTGC
Organism: Aegilops tauschii subsp. strangulata; assembly: GCF_002575655.3. Lineage (NCBI taxonomy): Eukaryota > Viridiplantae > Streptophyta > Magnoliopsida > Poales > Poaceae > Aegilops > Aegilops tauschii. Next base: position 246,639,158 of record NC_053037.3, on the reverse strand, counting down.
TCAATAGGCGGATACGACACTTGTGCACAACCTATGATATGCAAAATGGATAAACTTTCTATCCCAAGTATGCTATGTATGTATGGTTCTCGGTGTTTGATCCAAGATGATCGGTTATGACAATCTTATGCAATGTGGGATGATGCTACGACACTTGCTTACAAGCTCTTTGTTCACTCTTTTTCTTTGCTTAAAAGCTTATTCTCTTTTTATATGTATGGCCACTTTTGCGCAATGCACAAACCAAGATAGCAATTGTGTATATGCGGGAACGATCTTTGTGACACAATGGGTGATATGATACCAAGATGATATGGTATGTATGCAATGGGAGGTGTAGATCACTAATGTGCACAAGTAACGTTGCCGGCAATACTCAAATGGCTAGTCTCGATAGGCAAGTGACGCAAAATGGTCTAGGGGTTATCAATGCAATTGCAAGGGAATATACAATGGAGGGATACCACGATACCAAGATGATATGGAGGTTACTGTCGAGGGTTTCTCGTTTGTACGCCAAGGACGGATGATGATGAAGTGGTCAATGTCGATGACGACCTCGAGGCGATGATGAGTTGCGGTGTTCTTGATGTAGATACCAAGATGATGGAGACTCATCCCTAAGTAGCCGAAACACCTTAGGAAACGGAAAAACCGCAAACTCAAAATTTCAAATGTCAAATGTCAAATGGTGGTAGCGGGAATGCGGTGGTGGTTTTGCGGAAACTCAAAGGGATTGCGGAAATGCAATGATGGGTTTTGAGACGGAAGTCGAGGGTAAGGTGGATGGACTATACACGGTGTCGGAGTTCGAAGCACGGTCCCTAAGTAGCCGAAACACCTTAGGAGACACAACTCACAACACAAACAAAATTGGGTTAAGTTGGGTTGGCGGAAGTGTATGGTGGGAAAGCCTATGCGGAAGTTATGGTGGTGGTTGATGAAGAAGAAATCGTCCCTAAGTAGCCAAACACCTTAGGAGACTCGAATCACAACTCAAACAACCACAAATGCTATAAGGAACAAAATTGGTTAGGTTGCGGAAGTCGGTGGTGGTTATTCGGATGATATGGTGGAAGCCCTAGGCAAAGATGCCAAAGTGCCAAAAATTTGATGAAGTCAAATGGTTATGTAACCTATCTAGATGGATAGAGGATGTCAATAGCTACTCAACGAGCTAAAGAACGCGAAAATCGGACTCCGGATGTGAAAGTTATGTGCAAAACGGTGAAACGGGTTAGGCTGAAATGCCAGGGGCCGGACATCCGGGGCTCGGGCCGGATTTCCGGGACCTGATGTCCAGAACCGCGCGTGAAATTGCGCTCCAGGAGCCGGATGTCCGGGCCACGGGCCGGATGTCCGGGGCGCCAGATGTCCGGGGCTATGGGCCGGATGTCCGGGCTCCAAATCCGAGGATGAACTCGAGGAACTCGATTTTGGGGCGGAAATTGATGATTTCGGGGGAAAAATTGCAGAGATTTCGTGGATGGAAAGTGGGGAAAATTGGGGGAAAGCTAGATCTACTCAAGACACAATGAATCCACGGATCAAAATCAACAAAACATCATCAAACCAACAAATCACAAAAAAAATTGGGGGCTATTTTTTGGTGGGGATTTTCGAATTTGGGACAAAATCAAAAAAACTAGGCTAGAAAACACAACGGGGAGGCTCCGAAATCGTGATCAACGTGGCTCATGATACCAAGATGATATAGGGTGGAACCCTAGATGGCAGATCTTTCACGAAAGGAGCGGATCCCAATGATGAACACGACGAACATGAGGGGAAACACGAGGGAAAACACGAGAGAAACACTCAACCAACAAGAATAGATCACACATGCGCTAGATCGATGAACACAAAGGTGAGATACAAGATCCAAATCCAACAAAGGACGATACAAGGGTAACCGGTTCTTCTCCGTGAGGAGCTCTTGATGGGTCCACCCAAGAGGGGGTCTTCAATCCAAGGTGATCTTCTCCGAAGAGAGGCCGCAGTCTCTCTCGAGGAGGAGATCCGTAATGGATGAGCAAAGCTCTATCTCAACTATGAGCTAAACCAATGCTAACCCTAACTAGGAGGTGGTGGGGGTCTATATATAGTGTTAGCCCATGAAGGGGTAAGTGAGAGGGGGGATACATGGGCCCTTGGCCCGTTCACTGTGCGCAGATAGGCGCCGGATGTCTGGGGCTTCGCGACGGGCCGGATGTCCGGGCAGGGAGGCCGGATGTCCGGGCTGGCGTGGCCGGTCTCGGAGCTCTCTGGATAGGCGGGGTCCGGATGTCCGGGCTGGGGGCCGGATGTCCGGCGGCTCGGGAAGAGCCGGATGTCCGGGCTGACGGGGTTCAGCTTTGGCTGCCTTCTGTGATGGGCGCCGGATTTTCGGGGATCGGGCCGGATGTCCAGGGCCTGTAGCAGCTGGCTCTTCTTCCTTCTCCTTCCTTCGCTTCCGCGCACGCTTGGCCTTGGTCCTTGGGTTCTCCATGGTCTCCGCGGGTGTACCTGAGTATGAACAAGGTTCGCGCTTGAAGTAGCACCCATGTCTTACGTGCGGAAAGGTAAGATTCGGAAAGGAGCGAGTTCACCTTAGGTCCAATGACGTAGGCTCGAGTGTAGATGGGGATGATCGTAGGATGCTCCGCATCACAATGCTAACCCTAACTAGGTGGAGGGAGAGATCTATTTATAGTCTTAGTGCAAAGAGGGGCGAAGTGAAGGGGTACATGGGCTTCGGCCCAAAACTGGACGCAGCCAGGGTCCGGACGTCCGTGAGGCGCCGGTCATCCGGAGGCTCGCAGGGGTCCGGACGTCCGTAGATCTCCGGATGTCCGCAAATTAGGTTATGTCGCCGCGTCGTCGGACGTCCGCAGGTGTCCGGTCGCCGGTCGTCCGGTCTTCCTCGGATTTCCATAGATTCGGTTCTGTTGGCGTAGCGTCGGTCGTATGGAGGGATGCGTTCGTCCGGAGCCTGGGAGTTGTCGGACGTCCGGGCCTGGTCGGTCGTCCGGCCGCTGTAGCATTCGGTAGCCTGGCTTCCTTGGGTTGGCGTGGCCTTCAGGGGTCGGACGTCCGGGATGGGCTGGTCGTCCGGAGCCTGTAGCTTCTGTGACAGCCCTTCCTCTTGTCCTTCGCACTTGGTGTCCTCGCCGTCTTGTCCATTGGATGTAGATGTTCCATGGCTTTCCTCCAAGTACCTGATCACACATAGTGTTTCTGTTTGAGGTAGTAGCCATGTCTCATGTGTCGAAAGTGGTAGTTCGGAAAGGAGCGAGTTCACCTTATCTTCAATAGCCTTGGCTCAGGCTCTTGTCATTGGTCCAAGTGGTGTCGTTGAAGGTGTAGATGCGTCCATGGGGATGATCGTGGGATGCTCCGCATCAGCGTGCTAGAACGCGTCATGAGAAAATGTAGTTCTTTCAAGGACTACTAATATAGACGACCGATCTTTGCTAAAACGGTGATAACTTTTTCATTCAGAGTCCGTTTCGGACCCACAAGTACTCAAAATACTCGCGACGAGCGTGGGAATCTAGAAAATACTTTCGACTTGCGCAAGAGGCCCGGACGACCCTCAAATTCGGCCCCTAAGCAAGACTTTTAGCCCCTAAAAGTCAAAGAACATCATTTGCCGCTGCTTTTCAGACAAGTTTCTGAACCCATTGTCACTCGTTTGGAAGGAAATCCGAGAGACTATGGTGAGTATAAATATTAGTCCGCCTGGCAAGGAGAACTGTAGTATTCTGCACATGCTCTATGATCCGGGGAATCCCATTTGGTTGTAAATTCTAGAAAATAAGGCGACTATAAGCCTTATTATACTTGTTTTTGTCATGTGGCATGCCGTAACGTATGTGTGTTACAACCAATAATAGGAGGGCATTCCTGGCATCGGTCAATATATATGTGGAAACAATATCTCCACTATGGAGTACACAAAATTTTGGGGAGGCACGCCGGAACGCGTCACGGGAAAATGAAGTTCTTCCAACAACTGCCATGTGAAGGACCGGTGTTCACCAAAACGGTCATAACTTTGTCATTCCGAGTCCGTTTCGGACCCACAAGTACTCAAAATGCTCGCAACAAGGGTGGGAATCTAGAAAATACTTCCGGCTTGCGCAGGAGGCCCGAAGGACCCTCAAATTCGCCCCCTAAGCGGGGCTTTTTGCCCCTGAAAGTCAAAGAACATCATTTGCAGCTGCTTTTCAGACAAGTTTCTAAATCCATTGGCACTCCTTTGGAAGGAAATCTAAGAGATTATGGTGAGTATAAACATTAGTCCGCCTGGTAAGGACAAACGTTGCATTCCTTACATGCTCTATGATCCGGGGAATCCCATTTGGATGTAAATTCAAGAAAATAAGGCAACTATAAGCCTTATTCTCCTTGTTTTGCCGTGTGGCATGACGTAACGTACGTATGTTACAACCAATAATAGGAGGGCATTCCTAGCATCGGTCAATATATATGTGGAAACAATATCTCCACTATGGAGGACACAAAATTTTGGGGCGGCGCGCCAGAACGTGTTATGAGAAAATGAAGTTCTTTCAAGGACTGCCATATAAAGGACCGGTGTTCACAAAAACGGTTATAACTTTGTCATTCGGAGTCAGTTTCGGACCAACAAGTACTCAAAATACTCATGACGAGCGTGGGAATCTAGAAAATACTTCCGGCTTTCGAACGAGGCCCGGATTACCCTCAAATTCGGCCACTAAGCAGGACTTTTTGCCTTTGAATGTCAAAGAACATCATTTGCCGCTGCTTTTCAGACATGTTTCTGAACCCATTGGCACTCCTTTGGAAGGAAATCTGAGAGATTATGGTGAGTATAAACATTAGTCAGCCTGGTAAGGACAAGCGTTGCATTCTGCACATGCTCTATGATCCGCGGAATCCCATTTGGTTGTAAATTCAAGAAAATAAGGCAACTATAAGCCTCATTCTCCTTGTTTTGCCGTGTGGCATGACGTAACGTACGTATGTTACAACCAATAATAGGAGGGCATTCCTAGCATCGGTCAATATATATGTGGAAACAATATCTCCACTATGGAGGACACAAAATTTTGGGGCGGCGCGCCAGAACGTGTTATGAGAAAATGAAGTTCTTTCAAGGACTGCCATATAAAGGACCGGTGATCACAAAAACGGTAATAACTTTGTCATTCGGAGTCCGTTTCGGACCCAGAAGTACTCAAAATACTCACGACGAGAGTGGGAATCTAGAAAATACTTCCGTCTTTCGAAGGAGGCCCGAAGAACCCTCAGATTCGGCCCCTAAGCAGGACTTTTTGCCTTTGAAAGTCAAAGAACATCATTTGCCGCTGCTTTTCAGGAAAGTTTCTGAACCCATTGGCACTCCTTTGGAAGGAATCCGAGAGATTATGGTGAGTATAAACATTAGTCCGCCTGGTAAGGACAAATGTTGCATTCTGCACATGCTCTATGATCCAGGGAATCCCATTAAATTGTAAATTCAAGAAAATAAGGCGACTATAAGCCTTATTCTCCTTGTTTTTGCCGTGTGGCATGCCGTAACGTATGTGTGTGACAGCCAATAATAAGAGGGCATTCCTGGCATCAGTCAGTATATATGTGGAAACAATATCTACACTATGGAGGACACCAAATTTTGGGGCGGCGCGCTAAAACGCATCACGAGAAAATGAAGTTCTTTCATGGACTGCCATATAAAGGACCGGTGTTCACTAAAACGGTCATAACTTTGTAATTTGGAGTCCGTTTCGGACCCACTAGTACTCAAAATGCTCGCGACAAGCATGGGAATCTAGAAAATACTTCCGGCTTAAGCAGGAGGCCCGGAGGACCCTAAATTTGGCCCCTATGCAGGAGTTTTTGCCCCTGAACGTCAATGAATATCATTAGCTGCTTCTTTTCAGACAAGTTTCCGAACCCATTGGCACTTCTTTGGAAGGAAATCCGAGAGAGTATGGTGAGTATAAACATTAGTCCGCCTGGTAAGGACAAACGTTGCATTCCACACGTGGTCTATGATCCGGGGAATCCCATTTGGTTGTAAATTCAAGAAAATAAGGCGACTATAAGCCTTATTCTCCTTGTTTTTGCCGTGTGGCATGTCGTAATATATGTGTGTAACAACCAATAAAGGGGGGTTATTCCTGGCATCGGTCAATATATATGTGGAAACAATATCTCCACTATGGAGGACACAAAATTTTGGGGCGGCACACCAGAACGCGTCATGAGAAAATGAAGTTCTTTCAAGGACTGCCATATAAAGGACCGATGTTCACTAAAATGGTCATAACTTTGTTATTCGAAGTCCGTTTCGGACCCAGAACTACTCAAAATGCTCGCGACGAGCATGGGAATCTAGAAAATACTTCCGGCTTGCACAAGAGGCCAGGAGGACCCTCAAATTCGGCTCCTAAGCAGGACTTTTTGCCCCTAAAAGTCAAAAAACATCATTTGCCGCTGCTTTTCAGACAAGTTGCCGAACCCATTGGCACTCCTTTGGAAGGAAATACGAGAGACTACGGTGAGTATAAACATTAGTCCGCCTAGTAAGGACAAACTTTGCATTTTGCACATGCTCTATGATCCGGGGAATCCCATTTGGTTGTAAATTCAATAAAATAAGGCGACTATAAGCCTTATTTGATCTATGATGGAACCCTATGCGGCCGATCTTTCACGAAAGGAGCGGATCCCAACGAGGAACACGTGGGGGAACACGGGGGAAAACACGAGAGAATCACTCAAACCAACAAGATTCGATTACACATGTGCTAGATCCACGAAACACAAAGGGAGATACACGATCCAAAGTCAACAAAGGACGATACAAGAGGTAACCGGTTCTTCTCCGTGAGGAGGTCTAAATGGGGCTACCCAAGAGGGGGTCTTGAGTCCAAGGGGATCTTCTCCGTAGAGGGGCCGCGGTCTCTCTCGTGGAGTAGATCTGTAATGGATGAGCAAAGCTCTATCTCACCTATGAGCTAAAACCAATGCTAACCCTAGAAAGAGGGAGGAGGAGGAGTATATATAGTCTATGTGGGCGAAGGGGTACATGGGCCTCGGCCCTTTACTGTGCGCGGGATGTCCGGGCCTTTGGCCGGATGTCCGGGCTGAAGTGGTTCAGCTTCGGGTGTGTTCTGTGACGGGCGCTGGATTTCCGGGCAGGGGCCGGATGTCCGGGCTGGTGCGGGGCCGGATGTTCGGGTCCGGTAGCTTTGGTTGTTGGCTTGTTGCTGTAGTGGATGTCTCCAGCGGCCGGATGTCCGGGGGTGGGGCCGGATTTCCGGGCCCTAGAGCTACCTTCTTCTTCTTTCGGCGTTCCTTCTTCATCCGTGAACTTGTGATGAGGACATCAATACCATTGTTACACCCACAGCCCCTACTGCTACATATACTGGACCAATTACTAGAGCTCGCGCACGCCAATTAAATTATCAGGTACTTCCATTTCTTGGTAATGATTCTAATGTTCATGAGAATATGATGCTGCCTAAATTGGATACATTTGTTTTGCTTACAAATGAAGGGCCTGGCATGGAGAAGAGAGATGCACATTGGAGCAAGACCAAGCCTGGAGATGACGGCATGCGCAAGGGGAAGAAGAACGGAGTTACAATTGATGATTTCAGGACTTTGAAGCCACCATAAGGAGTGCATGAAGCCTTCGACGAAATATACAAGATGCCACTTCGTAAATTTCGTCCAGAGGCTATCCTAGGTGCTGTGTCACCTTATTATTGGGCCAGGCCCATGTAATTTCGAAATACTTGAGTATAGGCTGTTTTTAGAGTCCGCATGTGTGGGGAAACAAGAGTTAGGGTTGGTTTCGGACCCCTCCCTCAAGGGCCACAAAATTCCGCCCTCTTCCTCCATATATACAGCCCTTAGGGCGTCGTTTAGACTTTGGGTTTTGTTTAGATCAAAAGTTTGCCATAGTTACAACTTCGCGTACTTCATTTGTGTTCAACGGCCAGACCAAGGCGTCACAGAACCCCACCTTCATTAATAAAGCTTTCCTCTTATATTCGCAATATCCAGATTGCAATCTTAGTTTCTTGCTTGTTCTTCATTTGCTCGCAGGAAACGGGCCCTCGTGGTCAGGTTGATCGTGCTCCGGCGTGGTCAATAACCCTCGGAAGTTGGTTTAGCGATTGCTAAGGCACGGCGTCTCGCACGTTCGTAGTCGGATCGTCATGGTCGACTCCCATAGAAAACGATAGCCACTAGCTCCTCGAAACATCGGGACACCTTTGCCTCTATCAACTTGGGGCATTGTCCGTCTTCACGTGCATCTTCGAGAGGGTGTTCTGGGTACCTAATCATGCACAACATTTCGGACTTCGGTAGTAGCCATGTCTCGAGTGGATCATATGTGATATCACTAAGGAAGGAAGTCACCTCGCTCTCGAGAGATCTAGCTCGTGCTCGTGTCATGGGTCCTCTTGGCTCTTGATGAGACAATGGTAGGTCCATGGGGATGACCGTAGGATGCTCCGCATCATCTCCCCTTTCTTGGGAAAGATCCGACGTCGGATCGAAATCCTCATCACCATGGTACGAGGAGAGATCTTTGATGTTGATGATGTCGCTCACAGAGTACTTGTCGCGTGGGATGTCGATCTTGTAGGCGTTGTTGTTGTAGCGTGCAAGCACCTTGAAGGGTCCATCGGCTCAAGGTAGAAGTTTGGACTTGCGTTCATTGGGGAAGCGGTCCTTTCGAAGGTGTAGCCACACAAGATCTCCAATGTTGAATATCATGGGTTGCTTGTTGACATTGAGCTTGGTCGCGAGTCGTTGTACTTGGCGCTCGATGGTGTGCCTTGTATCTTGATGCTTCTTCTTCAGGTAGTTGACTCGGGCACTCGCGTCCATGTTTGTGCGCTCTTGTAGCAGAAGAGGAAGAATGTCCAATGGGGACAACTGGTTGAAGCCATATAAGACCTTGAAAGGGGACTTGCCGTTAGTCGAATGTCTTGCATGATTGTAGGCGTACTCGGTGATAGGTAAGTACTCCTCCCACTCCTTGATGTTCTTCTTTATCAACACGCGTAGTAGAGTGGAGAGTGTACAGTTTGTCACCTCCGTTTATCCGTCGATTTGAGGATGGTATGCCGAAGAGAACAAGAGCTTGATTCCGAGCTTGGCGCATAAGGTCTTCAAGAAGAAACTCAAGAACTTGACGTCGCGGTCCGAGACAATCGTCTTTGGCACTTCTTGAAGTCGCAAGATTTCCCTACAAAAGAGATTGGCAACATGTGAAGCATCGTCTACCTTGTTGCAACGGATGAAATGAGCCATTTTGGAGAATCGGTCCACAACAACAAAAACGGAATCCTTGCCATTTCTAGTTCTAGGCAAACCAAGCACAAAATCCATGCTAATATCTTCCCATGGTTGGTACGGAATTCGAAGAGGCATATAGAGTCCATGAGAATAAGCTTTAGACTTAGCTTTGCGACATGTAGAGCATCGGTTGGTGAAGCGGTTGACGTCGCGAAACATCCTGGGCCAAAAGTAGCTCTTGGACAGCGTAGCAAATGTCTTGTCGCATCAAAAGTGTCCCATTAGTCCTTCACCATGAGATTCTTGCAAAAGTAACAAACGAAGAGAAGAATCGGGGATGCAAAGTTTGTTAGCTCTCATAAGATAACCATCTTTGAGGTAATAGTGATCCCAAGATGTATGTGTCATACACTTGGCATAAGGAATAGCAAAAGTAGGATCATGCTCATACAAGTCTTTTATGTGCTCAAAGCCAATGACATTCAATTCAAGTTGAGTAACAAGCATGCATATACGGGAAAGTGCATCCGCCACAACATTTTCCTTACCTTTAATATACTTGATGACATAAGGAAAGGACTCTATAAATTCACTCCATTTAGCATGACGCTTGTTCAACTTAGTTTGACCCTTAAGATACTTAAGCGTTTCATGATCGGTATGGATGACAAATTCATGAGGGCGAAGGTAATGTTCCCATTCACGCAAAACTTGCACTAAAGCATAAAGCTCTTTGTCATAGATGGGGTAATTGAGTTGCGCTCCGGAGAGTTTCTCACTAAAGTAAGCAATTGGGCGCTTCTCTTGCGTTAACACACCTCCTATGCCATTACCACTACCATCACAATGAATCTCAAAAGGTTTGTCAAAGTTGGGTAATGCAAGCACGGGAGCATGAGTAAGCAAATTCTTAAGCTCATTGAATGCGCTATCTTGCGATGGTCCCCAAACAAAGGGTGCATTCTTCTTGCTCAAAGCATGTAAAGGAGAGGCAATAGTGCTAAAATCCTTCACAAATCGACGGTAGAAACCGGCTAAACCAAGAAAGCTACGCACTTGTTGCAAATTGGTTGGTTGGGGCCAAGTTTTAATAGCATTGATCTTAGATTCATCAACATGAACACCCTTAGAAGATACTACAAAACCCAAGAGAACAAGCTTATCAACACCGAAGAGGCATTTTCCATATTAGCATAGAGTTGCTCTTTTCGAAGAGTTTGTAGCACGTTGCGAAGGTGGGTGACATGCGCTTTTAGAGATTTGCTAAACACAAGAATATCGTCGAAGTAAACAACAACAAATTCACAAATATAAGGGCGAAACACATAATGCACAAGACACACGAAAGTACCGGGTGCTTCCGATAAAGCCATAGGCATGACTGACCACTCATACAATCCAAACTTGGTTTTGAAAGCGGTTTTCCATTCATCACCCTCTTGTATGCGTATTTGATAGTAACCACTTTTTAGATCAATTTTGGAAAAAAATAGTGGCACTGCTAAGTTCATCTAGCATATCATCAAGGCGTGGAATGGGGTACTATAGCGAACGGTGATAGCATTGATAGGTCTACAATCGGAACACATGTGAAAGCTACCGTCTCTTTTTGGCACAAGAATGACCGGTACGGCACAACGACTCAAACTTTCACGCACATGTCCATGATCTATGAGATGCTTTACTTGCCTTTGTATTTCTTTGATTTCTTTGGGGTTGACGCGGTATGGGGCCTTTTTTGGAAGAGGTGCTCCGGGGATGAGGTCGATGCGGTGCTCGATGCCTCGTAGTGGAGGTAGACCTGGAGGTAGCTCGTCAGCGAAAACATCTTGGAATTCCTACAATAGAGAAGATAACACTAAAGGTAGATTGTGAGAGGTGTTAGCTTTTGGTGCCTCGTCCTTGCACATTAGGACATAGTGTAGGACACTTGATGGGTTCTCACACACTTCTCTCATCTCACGTTTGGTGGCAAATAGGACTAAGTTTTTCTTGTCGCTCATCGTGGAGGCACTCAATTTTGGCTTGTGGTGCTCACTCTCTTTTTGGTGGGTCGCTCGCTCATTATTCTCTCCATGATGGGTGGCTTGCTTGTCGGCGATCACTTGGCTTGGAGACATAGGTCGTAGCACATACTCCTTGCCTTTCATCTTGAAGCAATAGTGGTTTGTACGCCCGTTGTGGATGACACCTCAGTCAAATTGCCATGGCCGTCCAAGAAGGAGGTGGCAAACGGTCATCGGAAGGACATCACACTCCAAAGTGTCTTCGTAAGCTCCGATCTTGAAAGAAACTTGTACCCTATGCTCGACTTGGATGGTGCCGTTGTCGCTTAGCCATTGAACTTTTTAAGGGTGCGCGTGCTTCATCTTGACCAAATTGAGCTTGGAGCATAGTTCTTCACTCGCTAAGTTATGGCATTTCCCTCCATCGATGATGACCTTCACGGACCTTCATTGATGCCGGCCTTGGTGTGGAAGATATGGCATCTTTGGTCGTCTTCTTGTTGATGTTGAAGAGTCAAGACCTTGGAGACAACGAGAGTGGGGCTCGAATCTTTGTCACAAAAGACTTGATCATCTTCATCATCGTTCACTTGCCGGTGCATGGCCACTTGCGCAAGGGCTTCCAGTTCTCCATCACTCATAGAGTCATAGGTTCTGTCATCATTGAGGATCATGGTGCGCTTGTTTGTACACTCAAAGGACTTGGCGCCTCGGCCGCCGCATGTGAAGCATTTGAAGAACTTGTCTTGATGGTCTCATTGTTTGGGGTAGATGATGTGATGTAGGGTGGAACCCTAGATGTCCGATCTTTCACGAAAGGAGCGGATCCCTACGAAGAACGCGATGAACACGAGGGGACACATGAGGGAAACATGAGGGGAACACGAGAGAAATCACTCAACCAACAAGAATAGATCACACATGCGCTAGATCGATGAACACAAAGGTGACATACAAGATCCGAAGTCAACAACGACGATACAAACGGTAACCGGTTCTTCTCCGTGAGGAGATCTTGATGGGGGGCACCCAAGAGGGGGTCTTGAATCCAAGGTGATCTTCTCCGAAGAGGGGCCGCAGTCTCTCTCGAGGAGGAGATCCGTAATGGATGAGCAAAGCTCTATCTCAACTATGAGCTAAACCAATGCTAACCCTAGAAAGAGGAATGGGATGGAGTATATATAGTCTAGGGGGCGAAAGGGTACATGGGGCTCGGCCCCTTACTGTGCGCAGACAGGCGGAGCCGGATGTCCGGGCGTCGGGCCGGATGTCCGGGGCTTCGGGAGGGGCCGGATGTCCGGGCTAGGGGGCCGGAAGTCCGGGTTGACGGCGATAGCTTCTGTAGGTTCTGGTGCGTGGCACCGGATTTCAGGGCTTCTGGCCGGATGTCCGGGCTGGGGCCGGATGTCCGGGGCCTGTAGCTGTAGGGCAGCTGGTCTGCTGCGGGTGTGGACGCTCCAGGGGCTGGATGTCCGGGGCCTTGGCCGGATGTCTGGGGCCTGGAAGGTGAACTTGCCTTCTTCCGTTGGTTCTCTTCATCCATGGACTTGGCGGCTTGTCCTTCTTCACATGCATCTTTGGGAGAGTCCTCTTGACACCTGATCATGCATAGCATATCGGACTTAGGTAGTAGCCATGTCTCGAGTGGATCATATGTGATATCACTAAGGAAGGAAGTCACCTCGTTCTCAAGAGCTCTAGCTCGTGCTCGTGTCATGGGTCCTCTTGGCTCTTGATGAGACGATGGTAGGTCCATGGGGATGATCGTAGGATGCTCCGCATCGTCTCCCCTCCCTTGGGAAAGATTCGACCTCGGATTGAAATCCTCATCACCATGGTATGGGGAGAGATCTTTTATGTTGAAGATGTCGCTCACAGAATACTTGTCGCGTGGGATGTCGATCTTGTATGCGTTGTTGTTGTAGCGTGCAAACACCTTGAAGGGTCCATCCGTTTGGGGTAGTAGCTTGGACTTGCGTTCATTGGGGAAGCGGTCCTTGCGAAGGTGTAGCCACATAAGATCTCCAACTTGGAATATCATCGGTTGCTTGTTGACGTTGAGCTTGGTCGCGAGTCGTTGTACTTGGCGCTCGATGGTGTGCCTTGTATCTTCATGCATCTTCTTGAGGTAGTTGACTCGGGCACTCGCGTCCATGTTTGTGCGCTCTTGTAGCGGTAGAGGTAGAATGTCCAATGGGGACAACGTGTTGAAGCCGTAGACAACCTCGAAGGGGGACTTGCCGGTAGTCGAATGTTTGGCACAGTTGTAGGCGTACTCGGCGATAGGTAGGCACTCCTCCCACTCCTTGATGTTCTTCTTTATCAACACGCGTAGTAGAGTGGAGAGCATGCGGTTCATCACCTCCGTTTGGTCGTCGGTTTGTGGATGGTATGCCGAAGAGAACAAAAGCTTGATTCCGAGCTTGGCGCACAAGGTCTTCCAAAAGTAACTCAAGAACTTGACGTCGCGGTCCGAGACAATCGTCTTTGGCACTCCATGAAAGCACAATATTTCCCTACAAGACAAATTTGCAACATGTGAAGCATCGTCTATCTTGTTGCAAGGAATGAAATGAGCCATTTTGGAGAATCGGTCCACAACAACAAAGACGGAATCCTTGCCATTTCTAGTTCTAGGCAAACCAAGCAAAAAATCCATGCTAATATCTTCCTATGGTTGATATGGAATTGGAAGTGGCATGTAAAGGCCATGAGATTGGGCTTTAGACTTAGCTTTGCGACGTGTAGAGCATCGGTTGGTGAAGCGATTGACGTCGCGAAACATCTTGGGCCAAAAGTAGTTCTTGGAGAGCGTAGCAAATGTCTTGTCGCGTCCAAAGTGTCCCATGAGTCCGCCTCCATGAGATTCTTGCAAAAGCAACAAGCTAAGAGAGGACTCGGGGATGCAAAGTTTGTTAGCTCTCATAAGATATCCATCTTTGATGTAGTAGCGTTCCCAAAATGGATGCGTCAAACACTTTGCATAAGGAATAGCAAAAGTAGGATCATGCTCATACAAGTCTTTGATGTGCTCAAAACCAATGACATTCAATTCAAGTTGAGTAACAAGCATGCATATACGGGAAAGTGCATCCGCCACAACATTTTCCTTACCTTTAATATACTTGATGACATAAGGAAAAGACTCAATAAACTCACTCCATTTAGCATGACGCTTGTTCAACTTAGTTTGACCCTTAAGGTATTTAAGCGTGTCATGGTCAGTATGGATAATGAACTCATGAGGGCAGAGGTAATGTTCCCAATCACGCAAAACTTGGACTCTAAAGCATATAGCTCTTGATGTAGGGTGGAACCCTATATAGTTGATCTTTCACGAAAGGAGCGGATCCCAACTAAGAACACGAAGAACACGAGGGGAAACACGAGGGGAAGACACGAGAGAATCACTCAAACCAACAAGAACAATCACACATGTGCTAGATCCTCGAAACACAAAGAGATACACGATCCAAATCCAACAAGGGATGATACATAGATAACCGGTTCTTCTCCGAAAGGAGGTCCTGAGGGGGGCCACCCAAGAGGGGGTCTTGAATCCAACGTGGATCGTCTCCGAAGAGGGGCCGCAGTCTCTCTCGAGGAGGAGATCCGTATGGATGAGCAATGCTCTATCTCACATATGAGCTAAACCAATGCTAACCCTAGAAAGATGGAGGAGAAGGAGTATATATAGTCTAGGGGGTCGAAGGGGTACACGGGCCTCGCCCTTACTGTGCGCAGACAGGGGTGGTCGGATGTCCGGGCGACGGGCAGGATGTCCGGGGCTTCAGGAGAGGCCGGATGTCCGGGCTGGGGGCCGGATGTCCGGGCTGGAGGGCAAAACTTCTGGATGTTCTGTAGCGTGGCGCCGGATGTCCGGGCTTTGGCCGGATGTCCGGGCTGGACGTCGGATGTCCGGGCCCTGAAGGCCTGGGCGTCTGGGCTGCTGCTGCTGTGGATGCTCCAGGGGCCGGATGTCCGGGGTCATGGCCGGATGTCCGGGGCCTGGAAGGTGAACTTGCCCGTTTCCGTTGGTTCTCTTCATCCATGGACTTGGCGGCTTGTCCGTCTTCACGTGCATCCTCGGGAGGCCCCTCTTGACACCTAATCATGCATAGCATATCGGACTTAGGTAGTAGCCATGTCTCGAGTGGATCATATGTGATATCACTAAGGAAGGAAGTCACCTCGTTCTCGAGAGCTCTAGCTCGTGCTCGTGTCATAGGTCCTCTTGGCTCTTGATGAGACGATGGTAGGTCCATGTGGATGACCGTAGGATGCTCCGCATCATCTCCCCTCCCTTGGGAAAGATCCGACCTCGGATCAAAATCCTCATTACCATGGTACGGGGATAGATCTTTGATGTTGAAGATGTCGCTCACGGAGTACTTGTCGCGTGGGATGTCGATCTTGTATGCGTTGTTGTTGTAGCGTGCAAGCACCTTGAAGGGTCCATCCGCTCGGGGTAGTAGCTTGGACTTGCGTTCCTTGGGGAAGCGATCCTTGCGAAGGTGTAGCCACACAAGATCTCCAACATTGAACATCATGGGTTGCTTGTTGACGTTGAGCTTGGTCGCGATTCGTTGTACTTGGCGCTCGATGGTGTTTCTTGTATCTTCGTGCATCTTCTTGAGGAAGTTGACTCGGGCACTCGCATCCATGTTTGTGCGCTCTTGTAGCGGTAGAGGTAGAATGTCCAATGGAGACAATGGGTTGAAGCCATAGACGACCTCGAAGGGGGACTTGCCGGTAGTCGAATGGCTTGCACGATTGTAGGCGTACTCGGCGATGGGTAGGCACTCCTCCCACTCCTTGATGTTCTTCTTTATCAACACGCGTAGTAGAGTGGAGAGCGTGCGGTTGGTCACCTCCGTTTGGCCGTCGGTTTGTGGATGGTATGTCGAAGAGAACAAAAGCTTGATTCCGAGCTTGGCGCACAATGTCTTCCAAAAGTAACTCAAGAACTTGACGTCGCGGTCCGAGACAATCGTCTTTGGCACTCCATGAAGGCGCAAGATTTCCCTACAAAACAAATTTGCAACCTGTGAAGCATCGTCTATCTTGTTGCAAGGAATGAAATGTGCCATTTTGGAGAATCGGTCCACAACAACAAAAACGGAATCCTTGCCATTTCGAGTTCTAGGCAAACCAAGCACAATGTCCATGCTAATGTCTTCCCATGGGTGATATGGAATTGGAAGTGGAATATAGAGGCCATGAGATTGAGCTTTGGACTTAGCTTTGTGACATGTAGAGCATCGGTTGGTGAAGCGATTGACGTCGCGGAACATCTTGGGCCAAAAGTAGTTCTTGGAGAGCGTAGCAAATGTCTTGTCGCGTCCAAAGTGTCCCATGAGTCCGCCTCCATGAGATTCCTGCAAAAGCAACAAGCGAAGAGAGGGCTCGGGGATGCAAAGTTTGTTAGCTCTCATAAGATATCCATCTTTGATGTAGTATTGATCCCAAGAAGTATGCGTCAAGCACTTGGCACAAGGAATAGAAAATGTAGGATCATGCTCATACAAGTCTTTTATATGCTCAAAGCCAATGACATTTAACTCAAGTTGATTAACAAGCATGCATATACGGGAAAGTGCATCCGCCACAACATTTTCCTTACCTTTAATATACTTGATGACATAAGGAAACGGCTCAATGAACTCACTCCATTTAGCATGACGCTTGTTCAACTTAGTTTGACCCTTAAGGTATTTAAGCGTTTCATGGTCGGTATGGATGATGAACTCATGAGGGCGTAGGTAATGTTCCCATTCATGCAAAACTCGCACCAAAGCATATAGCTCTTTGTCATAGATAGGGTAATTGAGTTGCGCTCCGGAGAGTTTCTCACTAAAATAAGCAATTGGGCGCTTCTCTTGCGTTAACACACCTCCTATGCCATTACCACTAGCATCGCAATGAATTTCGAAAGGTTTGTCAAAGTTGGGTAATGCAAGCACGGGAGCATGAGTAAGCAAATTCTTAAGCTCATTGAAAGCGATATCTTGAGATGTTCCCCAAACAAACGGTGCATTTTTCTTACTCAAAGCATGCAAAGGTGAAGCAATGGTGCTTAAATCCTTCACAAATCTGCGATAGAAACCGGCTAAACCAAGAAAACTACGCACTTGTTGCAAGTTGGTTGGTTGGGGCCAAGTTTGAATAGCATTGATCTTAGATTCATCAACATGAACACCCTTAGAAGATACTACGAAACCCAAGAAAACAAGCTTATCAACACCAAATAGGCATTTTTCCATATTATCATAAAGTTGCTCTTTTCGAAGAGTTTGTAGCACGGTGCGAAGGTGGGTGACATGCTCTTTGGGAGATTTTCTAAACACAAGGATATCATCAAAGTAGACAACAACAAATTCACCAATGTAAGGGCGAAACACGTAATGCATAAGACGCATGAAAGTACCGGGTGCTTTCGATAAACCCATAGGCATGACTAACCACTCATATAGACCAAACTTTGTTTTGAAAGCGGTTTTCCATTCATCACCCTCTTGTATGCGGATTTGATAGTAACCACTTTTAAGATCAATTTTGGAAAAGATAGTGGCACCGCAAAGTTCATCAAGCATATCATCAAGGCATGGAATGGGATACCTATAACGAACGGTGATAGCATTGATAGGTCTACAATCGGAACACATACAAAAGCTACCGTCTCGTTTTGGCACAAGAATGACCGGTACGGCACAAGGACTCAAACTTTCACGCACATGTCCATGGTCTATGAGATGCTTTACTTGCCTTTGAATTTCTTTGGTTTCTTCGGAGTTAACGCGGTAGGGCGCTTTGTTTGGAAGCGGCGCTCCGGGGATGAGATCAATTCGGTGCTCAATGCCTCGTAGTGGAGGTAGACCCGGAGGTAGCTCATCGGGGAAAACATCTTGGAATTCCTGCAATAAGGAAGATAACACCAAAGGTAGATCGTGAGAGTTGTTAGTTTTTGGTGCCTCATCCTTGCACAATAGGACATGGGGTAGGACACTTGATGCGTTCTCACACACTTCTCTCATCTCACGTTTGGTGGCAAATAGGACTAAGTTTTTCTTGTCGCTCATCGTGGAGGCACTCAATTTGGGCTTGTGGCGCTCACTCTCTTTTTGGTGGTTCACTCTCTCACTATTCTCTCCATGATGGGTGTTTTGCTTGTCGGCGAGCACTTGGCTTGGAGACATAGGACGTAGCACAAACTCTTTCCCTTTCATCTTGAAGCTATAGTGATTTGTACGCCCATTGTGAATGACACCTCGGTCAAATTGCCATGGCCGTCCAAGAAGGAGGTGGCACACGGTCATCGGAAGGACATCACACTCCAAAGTGTCTTCATAGGCGCCGATCTTGAAAGAGACTTGTACTCTCTGCTCGACTTGTATGGTGCCGGTGTCGCTTAGCCATTGAACCTTGTAGGGGTGCGGGTGCTTCATCTTGACCAATTGGAGTTTGGAGCATAGTTCTTCACTTGCCAAGTTATGGCAACTCCCTCCATCGATGATGACCTTGACGGACCGTCCATTGATGCCGGCCTTTGTGTTGAAGATATGGCATCTTTGATCTTCGTCTTGTTGATGTTGAAGAGTCAAGACCTTGGAGACAACAAGAGCGGGACTTGAGTCTTCGTAACAAAAGATGTGATCATCTTCTTCTTCATTGTTCACTTGTCGGTGCATGGCCACTTGCTCAAGAGCTTCCAATTCTCCTTCACTCATGGAGTCGTAGGTGCCGTCGTCGTTAAGGATCATGGTGCGCTTGTTTGTGCACTCGAAGGACTTGTGGCCTCGGCCTCCGCATGTGAAACATTTGATGGAACTTGTCTTGATGGTCTCATCGGTTGGAGTAGATGATGATGAAGCTTTCGGCTTGAAGTTGCTTGTAGTAGGAGGACGACTTGAGCTTTTCGAAGCTTTCTTGTAACTTGACTTGTCGCCATTGCTCGTGGTGGGAGTCATCGATGCTTGATTGTTGGAGAGGCCATAGGACTTGGATGAGAACTTGGCATACTTGAAGTCGTCTTGTACTTGCCGTTCCGCTTTGGTAGCTTGATGCACTAGCTCGATGAGGTTCGAGTATGGTTGGAAGTCGGCAATCTTCTTGATAGGGTGATTGAGTCCATTCAAGAAACGTGCCATAGTTTGCTTGTAGTACTCTTCAACGCTCTTGCTTCCTTGCTTGAGTTGTTGGAGTTTCTTGAAGAGGTCGCGGTTGTAGTAGTTTGGCACGAATCGTGCTCTCATGACATCCTTCATTTGTGCCCAAGTGGTGATGGGTGGTTCACCTCTTGCCTCATGGCGCTCAACGACTTGTTCCCACCAAATGACGACGTAGTCTTGGAATTCGAGGGATGCCATTGCGATCTTCTTCTCTTCTTCGTAGTTGTGCAAGCGGAAGATTTTGTCAACCTTCAATGCCCATGATATGTACTCTTCGGGGTCATTGCTTCCGGTAAACTTGGGCATGGTGAACTTTAGCTTGCCATATCGTTGCTCTTCATTGTGTTGGGGTCGGGGATGATGACGCCCATGTCGGTGAGGATTGGCAATCTCATGTCGCTCTTGGCGAGGAGGGTTGTCTTCCTCATGTTGCTCTTGGTGAGGAGGGTTGTCTTCCTCATGATGCTCTTGTCGCGGAGGTGGTCCATTGTCTTCTTGCTCTCGATGGACTTGACGTTCTTGTCTCGCATGAGGAGAAACTTGTCTATCTTGAAGAGGAGCTTGTCGATGCACACGTGCTTGGTAAATCCTTTCTTGAGCTTCGTCGTGAAGTGCTTCTTGATGTAGACAAGCTTGTCAGCCTCGATTGGCTACGGCTCGACTTGAATCTCGAAGAGCACGTTGTGCCTCAAGTGCTTGAGCTTCACGTAGTTGTTGTTCTTGACGTTGTGCCTCGGCGTCTTGTGCATCTTGATGTTGTCGCGCTCGCTCCTCTTGTTCTTGTTGTCGTTGGCGTTGCCGTTTTGTGCTTGTGCGAATGCGGCTTGGTTTTGATGATGTCGATGCTCTTGAGAGTCGGTGTCGTGTAGAGGATTGCGGTTAGCTTGACGGTCTTGACACGCGGCACGACGAAGAGTATTCGATGTCGGTGTACTTGAACCGGAGAGGGTGTCGTCAGAGTGTCGACTTGAGCGGCTCCGTCTTGAAGAGGACGAAGTTGTAGAAGAGCGGACCATCATGGTTCGGATATCTTCTTTGAGGGAACTCATGGATGTGTCGAAGTAGTCTCTTGTACGTTGCTCGGATTGTCGTAGGTCGGTGGTGAGATTGTCGCTGCGGTCGCCCAAAGCAAGTTGTTCTTGATGCAAAGCTCGGTGTGCACCAAATAGTTGAGTCTTGGTGACGTAGACATGTCGTCGTCTTGCTCCAAGAAGAGTGGGTTGGTAGAAGTACTTGGCCTATCCATCATTCCAAACAAAGATATGTGAGTGGGAGAAAAAGAAGAACCAATACCAAATGTACCTTGACCGATGTTGAAAATGGATCAAAGATCACTGCAATGTGTAACAAGGGAATAGCACAATTGGTACCAATTCTTGTCGGTTTCTCACACCTACACAAGTAAAAGCTTATGGTGGAGCTTGGTTAGGATGGTGGCACAAAATTTGATGCAATTGTAAGTGAGACTCAATAATGTTGGCAAAGATTCGCAAATTGGCAAATGCAACAAGTAGACCAATAGCAAGATATGGTACACGGAAACACACACCAAATAGATAATGTGGGGTTGTGCAACCAAGGGTGAGCCGAAATGTGGAATCCACCAAGATGCTCTTGTTGCACAACACTAGAGAGACGCTAGCACGATTGCACAATAGGCGAATACGAACTTGTGCACAACCTGCTAAGCAAAAATGCAACGACTTCTATCCCAAGTATGCTATATGTATGATGTTCCTATGCTTTGATCCAAGATGATCGATTATGACAATCTTAATGTTGTATGATGCTATGGTTCTTGCTTATAAGCTCTTTGCTTATCTTTCCTCTTTTGCTTAAAAGCTTGTTTGGCTCTTTGTTGTTTGAGCTCTTTTCTCATGCAATGCTTCACGAACCAAGATAGCAATTGTGTATGCGATGACAACTTTGTGACACAAGATATGATACCGAAATATGCAACACGATGATGGTATGTATGCTATGGGAAGTATGATCACTAATGTGCACAAGTCACGTTGCCGGCAATACTCAAAGGCTAGTCTCGATGGGTAAGTGACGCAAAAGTAAGGCTATGGGGTTATCAATGAAATTGCAAGAGAGTACGATGATATCACGATACCAAGATGATATCAAGGTGACGATGATACCAAAGTGATGTAGCCGTTCGTAGTAGTCCTTGGCGAAGATGAGCGGTGGGGATGTTGATGCCGAACCGTACCTAGATAGCCGAAACACAATAGGACACAGAAACCACAACTCAAATTCTCAAAGCAAAACGGGTCAAAATTGTCGGACTTGGTAGCGGGAAAGGCTATGGTGGTGCTATGCGGAAGTGGTGGTGGTATGCGGAAGTGTATGTGGGCACCGGGACAAAATTTGGCGAGAGTTAGGCGGGAAACGGAGTGGAGGATGGAAGTGATGCTGTCAGGGGCCAGATGTCCGGGCTGATGGCCGGATGTCCGGGCTGTCGGGCCGGATGTCCGGGCTCGGGATCCGTGGATGAACTCGAAGAACACCGCGTGGAGAGGTCAAATCCGGGGTAAAATTCGGAAGATTTTGTCGATGGAACTTGGGAAAAAGATGGGGAAAAGCTAGATCTACCTGCAACACACGAAATCCACGGATCAAATCCAACAAAACTTCATCACACCAACAAATCACAAAAAAAATTGGGGCTATTTTTGTGGGGCAATTTTCGGATTAGGACGAAAAACAACAAAATCAAGCTAGAAAACAAAGAGAGGGGGGCTCCGAAATCGTGATCAACGTGGCTCATGATACCAAGATGATGTAGGGTGGAACCCTAGATGGCCGATCTTTCACGAAAGGAGCGGATCCCTACGAAGAACGTGATGAACACGAGGGGAAACACGAGGGGAACACGAGAGAAATCACTCAACCAACAAGAATAGATCACACATGCGCTAGATCGATGAACACAAAGGTGACATACAAGATCCGAAGTCAACAACGGACGATACAGACGGTAACTGGTTCTTCTCCGTGAGGAGATCTTGATGGGGGGCACCCAAGAGGGGGTCTTGAATCCAAGGTGATCTTCTCCGAAGAGGGGCCGCAGTCTCTCTCGAGGAGGAGATCCGTAATGGATGAGCAAAGCTCTATCTCAACTACGAACTAAACTAATGCTAACCCTAGAAAGAGGAAGGGGATGGAGTATATATAGTCTAGGGGGGGCGAAGAGGTACATGGGCCTCGGCCCTTTACTGTGCGCAGACAGGCGGAGCCGGATGTCCGGACGTCGGGCCGGATGTCCGAGGCTTCGGGAGGGGCCGGATGTCCGGGCTAGGGGGGCGGATGTCCGGGCTGACGGCGATAGCTTCTGTAGGTTCTGGTGCGTGGCGCCGGATTTCCGAGCTTTTGGCCGGATGTCCGGGCTGGAAGCCGGATGTCCGGGCCCTATAGACGTGGGCGGCAGGGCTCCTGCTGATGTGGTCGCTCCAGGGGCCGGATGTCCGGGGCCTGGAAGGTGAACTTGCCTTCTTTCGTTGGTTCTCTTCATCCATGGACTTAGCGGCTTGTCCTTCTTCACGTGCATCTTCGGGAGAGTCCTCTTGACACCTGATCATGCATAGCATATCGGACATAGGTAGTAGCCATGTCTCGAGTGGATCATATGTGATATCACTAAGGAAGGAATTCACCTCGTTCTCGAGAGCTCTAGCTCGTGATCGTGTCATGGGTCCTCTTGGCTCTCGATGAGACGATGGTAGGTCCATGGGGATGATCGTAGGATGCTCCGCATCAGAAGTTCTTTCAAGGACTGCCATATAGAGGACCGGTGTTCACTAAAACGGTCATAACTTTGTTATTCGAAGTCCGTTTCGGACCCAGAACTACTCAAAATGCTCGCGACGAGCGTGGGAATCTAGAAAATACTTCCGGCTTGCGCAAGAGGCTAGGAGGACCCTCAAGTTCGGCTCCTAAGCAGGACTTTTTGCCCCTGAAAGTCAAAAAACATCATTTGCAGCTGCTTTTCACACAAGTTTTTGAACCCATTGGCACTCCTTTGGAAGGAAATCCGAGAGATTATGGTGATTATAAACATTAGTCCTCCTGGTAAGGACAAACGTTGCATTTTCCACATGCTCTATGATCCGGGGAATCCCATTTGGTTGTAAATTCAATAAAGTAAGGCGGCTATCAGCCTTATTCATCTTGTTTTTGCCGTGTGGCATCCATAACGTACGTGTGTTACAGCCAATAATAGGAGGGCATTTCTAGCATTGGTCAATATATATCAGGAAACAATATCTCCACTATGGAGGACACAAAATTTTGGGGCGGCGTGTGATGTAGGGTGGAACCCTATTCGCCGATCTTTCACGAAAGGAGCGGATCCCGCGAAGAACACGAAGAACACAAGGGGAAAATCACAAAGGGAGACACAAGAGAAACACTCAAACATACGAGATTAGGTCACACATGTGCTAGATCCTCGAAACACGAGAGGAGATACAAGATTCACGATCAACAAAAAACGATACAAAGGGTAACCGGTTCTTCTCCATGAGGAGGTCTTGATGGGGCCACCCAAGAGAGGGTCTTGAATCCAACATGGATCTTCTCCGTAGAGGGGTCGCGGTCTCTCTCGTGGAGTAGATCCATATGGATGAGCAAAGCTCTATCTCACATATGAGCTAAACCAATGCTAACCCTAACTAGGAGGAGGGAGAGGTCTATTTATAGTCTTAGTGCAAAGAGGGGCGAAGTGAAGGGGTACATGGGCTTCGGCCCGAAACTGGACGTAGCCAGGGTCTAGACGTCCGTGAGGCGCCGGTCGTCCGGAGACTCGCGGGGGTCCGGACGTCCGTAGATCTTCGGATGTCCGCAAATTAGGTTCTGTCGCCGCGTCGTCAGACATCCGTAGGTGTCCGGTCGTCCGGTCTTCCTCGGATTTCCGTAGATTCGGTTCTATTGGCGTAGCGTCAGTCGTCCAGAGGGATGCGGTCGTCCGGAGCCTGGGAGTTGTCGGACGTCCAGGCCTGGTCGGTCATCCAGCCGCTGTAGCATTCGGTGGCCTGGCTTCCTTGGGTTGGCGTGGCCTTCAGGGGTCGGACGTCCGGGCTGGGCCGGTCGTCCGGAGCCTGTAGCTTCCGTGACAGCCCTTCCTCTTGTCCTTCGCACTTGGTGTCCCCGCCGTCTTGTCCATTGGATGTAGATGTTCCATGGCTTTCCTCCAAGTACCTGATCACAGATAGTGTTTCCGTTTGAGGTAGTAGCCATGTCTCATGTGTCAAAAGTGGTAGTTCGGAAAGGAGCGAGTTCACCTTATCTTCAATAGCCTTGGCTCGGGCTCTTGTCATTGGTCCAAGTGGTGTCGTTGGAGGTGTAGATGCGTCCATGGGGATGATCGTGGGATGCTCCGCATCATCTCCCCTCCCTTGGGAAAGGTCCGACCTCGGATCAAAATCTTCATCACCATGGTAGGGCGAAAGATCCTTGATGTTGAAGACGTCGCTCACGTTGTACTTTTCGCGGGAGGTCGGTCTTGTAATCGTTGTTGTTGTAGCGTGCTAGCACCTTGAAGGGTCCATCGGCTCGTGGTAGAAGTTTGGATTTGCGTTCGTTGGGGAAGCGGTCCTTGCGAAGGTGTAGCCACACAAGATCTCCAATGTTGAACATGGGTTGCTTGTTGACGTTGAGCTTGGTCGCGAGTCATTGTACTTGACGCTCGATGGTGTGCCTTGTATCTTCATGCATCTTCTTGAGGTAGTTCACTCGGGTGCTCGCGTCCATGTTGATGCGCTCTTGTAGTGGTAGAGGAAGAATGTCCAATGGAGATAACGGGTTGAAACCGTAGACGACCTCGAAAGGGGTCTTGCCGGTTGTTGAGTGTCTTGCGCGGTTGTAGGCGTACTCAGCAATCGATAGGCACTCCCCCACTCCTTGATGTTCTTCTTGATTAGCACCCAGAGAAGAGTGGAGAGCGTGCAGTTCGTCACCTCCGTTTGGCCATCGGTTTGTGGATGGTATGCCGTGGAGAATAGGAGCTTGATTCCGAGCTTGGCGCATAAAGTCTTCCAAAAGTAACTCAAGAACATGACGTCGCGGTCCGAGACAATCGTCTTTGGCACTCCATGAAGTCGCAAGATTTCCCTACAAAAGGGATTGGCAACATGTGAAGCATCATCTATCTTGTTGCAAGGAATGAAATGAGCCATTTTGGAGAATCGGTCCACAACAACAAAAACGGAATCCTCACCATTTTTTGTTCTAGGCAAACCAAGCACAAAATCCATGCTAATATCTTCCCATGGTTGATATGGAATTGAAAGTGGCATGTAAAGGCCATGAGATTGAGCTTTAGACTTAGATTTGCGACATGTAGAGCATCGGTTGGTGAAGCGGTTGTCGTCGCGAAACATCTTGGGCCAAAAATAGTTCTTGGAGAGCATAGCAAGTGTCTTGTCGCGTTCAAAATGTCCCGTTAGTCCTCCTCCATGAGATTCCTGCAAAAGCAACAAACGAAGAGAAGACTCGCGAATGCAAAGTTTGTTAGCTCTCATAAGATAACCATCCTTGATGTAATATTGTTCCCAAGATGGATGCGTTAAACACTTTGCATAAGGAATAGCAAAAGTAGGGTCATACGCATATAAGTCTTTTATGTGCTCAAAGCCAATGACATTCAATTCAAGTTAAGTAACAAGCATGCATATACGCGGGAAAGCGCATACGCCACAACATTTTCCTTGCCTTTAATACTTGATGACATAGGGAAAAGACTCAATAAATTCACTCCACTTAGCATGACGCTTGTTCAACTTAGTTTGACCCTTAAGGTATTTAAGTGTTCATGATCGGTATGGATGATGAATTCATGAGGGCGGAGATAATGCTCCCATTCACGCAAAACTCGCACTAAAGCATATAGCTCTTTGTCATAGATGGGATAATTGAGTTGCGCTCCGGAAA
Organism: Aegilops tauschii subsp. strangulata; assembly: GCF_002575655.3. Taxonomy (NCBI): domain Eukaryota; kingdom Viridiplantae; phylum Streptophyta; class Magnoliopsida; order Poales; family Poaceae; genus Aegilops; species Aegilops tauschii. Next base: position 246,612,757 of record NC_053037.3, on the reverse strand, counting down.
GTTTCTCAATAAAGTATGCTATGGGGCGCTTCTCTTATGTTAACACACCTCCTATGCCGTTACCACTAGCATCGCAATGAATCTCAAAGGGTTTCTCAAAGTTGGGTAATGCAAGCACGGGAGCATGAGTAAGCAAATTCTTAAGCTCAATTAAAGAACTATCTTGAGATGGTCCCCAAACAAAGGGTGCATTTTTCTTACTCAAAGCATGTAAAGGAGATGCAATGGTGCTAAAATCCTTCACAAATCGACGGTAGAAACCGGCTAAACCAAGAAAACAACGCACTTGTTGCAAGTTAGTTGGTTGAGGCCAAGTTTTAATAGCATTGATCTTCGATTCATCTACATGAACACCCTTAGAAGATACTACAAAACCCAAGAAAACAAGCTTATCAACACCAAAGAGGCATTTTTCCATATTAGCATAGAGTTGCTCTTTTCAAAGAGTTTGTAGGACGGTGCGAAGGTGGGTGACATGCTCTTTGAGAGATTTGCTAAAAACAAGGATATCATCGAAGTAGACAACAACAAATTCACCAATATAAGGTCGAAACACGTAATGCATGAGACGCATGAAAGTACCGGGTGCTTCCGACAAACCCATAGGCATGACTAACCACTCATACAAACCAAACTTTGTTTTGAACGCGGTTTTCCATTCATCACCCTCTTGTATGCGTATTTGATAGTAACCACTTTTAAGATCAATTTTGGAAAAGATAGTGGCACCGCTAAGTTCATCAAGAATATCATCAAGGTGTGGAATGGGGTCCCTATAGCAAACGGTGATAGCATTGATGGGTCTACAATCGGAACACATGTGAAAGCTACCGTCTCTTTTTGGCACAAGAATGACCGGTACGGCACAAGGACTCGAACTTTCGCGCACATGTCCATGGTTTATGAGATGCTTTACTTGCCTTTGTATTTCTTTGGTTTCTTCGGGGTTGACTCGGTAGGGAGCCTTGTTTGGAAGTGGCGCGCCGGGGATGAGGTCGATGCGGTGCTCGATGCCTCGTAGTGGAGGTAGACCCGGAGGTAGCTCGTCGGGGAAAACATCTTGGAATTCCTGTAATAAAGAAGATAACACCAATGGTAGATCGTGAGAGGTGTTAGCTTTTGGTGCCTCGTCCTTGCACAATAGGACATCGTGTAGGACACGTGATGGGTTCTCAGATACTTCTCTCATCTCGCGTTTGGTGGCAAATAGAACTAAGTTTTTCTTGTCGCTCATCGTGGAGGTACTCAATTTGGGCTTGTGGCGCTCACTCTCTTTTTGGTGGTTCACTCTCTCACTATTCTCTCCATGATGGGTGGCTTTTTTCGGCGATCACTTGGCTTGGAGACATAGGGCGTAGCACATACTCCTTTCCTTTCATCTTGAAGCTATAGTGGTTTGTACGACCACATTGTGGATGACACCTCGGTCAAATTGCCATGGCCGTCCAAGAAGGAGGTGGCAAACGGTCATTGGAATGACATCACACTCCAAAGTGTCTTCGTAAGCTCTGATCTTGAAGGAGACTTGTACCCTATGCTCGACTTGGATGGTGCCATTGTCGTTTAGCCATTGAACCTTGTAGGGGTGCGGGTGCTTCATCTTGACCAATTGGAGCTTGGAGCATAGTTCTTCACTTGCGAGGTTATGGCAACTCCCTCCATCGATGATGACCTTTGACGGACCTTCCATGGATGCCAGCCTTGGTGTGGAAGATATGGCATCTTTGGTCTTCTTCTTGTTGATGTTGATGAGTCAAGACCATGGAGACAACTAGAGCGGGACTTGAATCTTCGTCACAGAAGACTTGATTATCTTCATCTTCATTCACTTGCTGGTGCAGGGCCACTTGCTCAAGGGCTTCCATCTCCTCTTCACTCATGAAGTCGTAGGTGCCGTCGTCGTTGAGGATAGTGGTGTGCTTGTTTGTGCACTCAAAGGACTTGTGGCCTCGGCCTCTGCATGTGAAACATTTGAAGGAACTTGTCTTGATGGTCTCATCGGTTGGGGTAGATGATGATAAAGCTTTCGGTTTGAAGTTGCTTGTAGTAGGAGGATGACTTGAGCTTGTCGAAGTTTTCTTGTAACTTGACTTGTCACCGTTGCTTGTAGATGGCTTGGTTGAAGTAGAAGTTGGTGGAGTCGTCGAAGCTTGGGTGTTGGAGAAGCCATAGGACTTGGATGAGAACTTGGCATACTTGAGGTCATCTTGCACTTGACGTTCCGCTTTGGTAGCTTGATGCACTAGCTCGATGAGGTTTGAGTATGGTTGGAAGTCGGCAATCTTCTTGATAGGGTGATTGAGTCCATTCAAGAAACGTGCCATAGTTTGCTCATCATCTTCCGTGACATTGGCTCGTACCATGGCAATCTCCATTTCCTTGTAGTACTCTTCAACGCTCTTGGTTCCTTCTTGAGTAGTTGGAGTTTCTTGAAGAGGTCGCGGTTGTAGTTGTTTGGCACAAATCGTGCTCTCATGACATCCTTCATTTGCGCCCTCGTAGTGATGGGTGGTTCACCTCTTGCCTCTCGGCCCTCAATGACTTGTTCCCACGAAATGAGGACGTAGTCTTGGAATTCAAATCATGTAAAGGAAGCATGGCGATATCATCACATGAAAAACAAAAGCCAATGACCATCATCTCGTCATCTATGCCATAAGTGCAAATGGGATTTATTTTAATGGGGCATGCATAGTTACTATGTTGAGATTGAAATGATGTAATATGGGAGATCTCACTCATAGCATATGACAAGTTCAATGGATTGTCAAACATGAAGTGACCAATAGAATTTTCACATGAAACCCTATGGAGCATAGCATCACAAAGGCAACTCAACATGCTCATCATCATATTCATCATAAATTGGTAAGTCATGACATGAAGAAGTCGCACTAGCATGAAGCATGGGAATAGGTGGATCAACATCATGCAAGCAATCATTGGTGAGATAGTCCACTAGTGGGACAAGAGAAGCACCATCACCTATGTTACCTTTGGAGCATCGCTCATGTGTTGTAGGTGAGGTGTCGAAGATCCACTCATTGTCATCTTCATCTTAATGGAACCATGTGGGGGGTTCATCTTCTTCCACCATGGCCATCATCGTCTCCATTGGAGGTGTGGACTCGTCGAGGATAGGCCTGTCATCATGTAGGAGACCTAGCACCAAAGAACAAAACACACTCGGAGTAGAGGTTAAGTCGTTAGAAATCATAGTGGCCTCACATGTCGTGTCAACTACCTCACTCACTAAGTGTTGTGGTTCACTCCCTCCCTCAAGGATGCGTTCACTCGTATGGTTGGTGGAGTCACTCAAATATCTCTCAACCTCACATAGGATGTGTGGCATGCTCTCAAGTGTGGGGCTAGTGGTGGTCACACTCATTCTCTCATAGGAAATGCACTCAATGTCATATATGGTGGAGTCACTCATGTCACTCATGGTGGGGTGGCTCTCCTCACATGGCAATTGGGGCATCTCTTCATATGTGGGTGTCGGAGAGATGTTGGTGCAAATGTCTCCATGCTCAACTATGTCGTAGTCGTAGCCGTGCATGAAGGCCGAAGATGGCACATCATCACTCTCCTCCAAGACCAAAGATAAGGTCTCATGTGCGGTCTCGTAGCTTGACTCGGAGTATGAGTCCAATATGGGTGCTGTCTTCATGTTGTTGAAGAGGTTCGTGCTCGTCGCCGTAGTCGAAGGGGATGGCCCTTGCTCGACCTTCTTGTCACCATCTTGTTGTTGGAGACCCATATGATGTGGCACCTCGTAGCTCGTCTCCATGACCGAAGGGAATTTCCCATGCTCGTCCATCTTCCTTGAGTGTCTTCCAAAGATGGAAGTGTCGCCCTCGCTCGTAGGTGGTCGCCTTGTTGTTGAAGTAGTCGATGTAGGCGAACTCATGGGAAGTAGGCGAAGATGCCGTACGTCCAAAGGCGAAGATGCCTTGATAGCACTTGGCGAAGATGCCGAAGTGGTTGGTGTAGCCGTAGCTCTGTCTTGGTGGTGCTCGTCTCGCGGTCTTCTCTTTTGCTCATGAAGCTTGGACTTGGCGTGAAGTAGAGCTTGTTGGGACTTGTGCTTGCGCTTGTGGAGCATCTTCATGTTGATGGTGTCGTTGTCGTACTTGAGCTCGTAGTAGATGTCGTTCGTCGTCGTTGTGCACATGATGCTTGGAGGTGTCTTGCCCTTCATGACGATGTGTATCACGAACGTGATGGTGGTCGCCATGGAGATGTGGACGTGGACGACTTGCGCTTGCATCGTGTTTGTGCTCCGAAGATGATCGACTTGCTCGTCGCCGCCTTGAGGATGATGAAGGGGAAGAAGACTTGTAGTCGGCCACCATGTCGCGTAGTTGATCCTTTAGCTCGCCCAACTTGGTGTCAATGTAGTCCCTTTTCCTTGCTTCGGAGTGGTGTATGTCAATGGCAAGGTTGTCGAGGCGCTCTCGCAAGGTAGATTGTGCGCTTTGCATTTGTCGTTGTAGATCGAAGATGGATGCTTTGGTGATGTAGTTGTTCGCGCTGTCGTTGTTGTCGAAGACCGGAGATGAAATGCCTTGCCTATCCATCACAAGACTCGAGCAAATATGAGTGGGAGAAAGAGAAGAACTATACCAAATGTACCTTGACCGATGTTGAAGATGGATCAATGATCACTCAATGTGTAACAAGGAAATAGCACAATTGGTACCAATTCTTGTCGGTTTCTCGCACCTACACAAGTAAGGCTTATGGTGGAGCTCGGTGAGGATAGTGGCACAAAAAATTTGATGCAAAATGTTAGCAAGAGTCAATAATGTTGAAAAAGATTCACAAATTCGCAAGTGAAACAAGTAGACCAATAGCAAAGAATGGCACACGGAAACACACACACGGATAGATAAATGGGGTCGTGACACCAAGGAATGAGCACAAAATGTGGAGTCCATGGAAAATGCTCGTGTTGCACAACTCAAGAGAGACGCTAGTACGATTGCTCAATAGGCGGATACGACACTTGTGCACAACCTATGATATGCAAAATGGATAAACTTTCTATCCCAAGTATGCTATGTATGTATGGTTCTCGGTGTTTGATCCAAGATGATCGGTTATGACAATCTTATGCAATGTGGGATGATGCTACGACACTTGCTTACAAGCTCTTTGTTCACTCTTTTTCTTTGCTTAAAAGCTTATTCTCTTTTTATATGTATGGCCACTTTTGCGCAATGCACAAACCAAGATAGCAATTGTGTATATGCGGGAACGATCTTTGTGACACAATGGGTGATATGATACCAAGATGATATGGTATGTATGCAATGGGAGGTGTAGATCACTAATGTGCACAAGTAACGTTGCCGGCAATACTCAAATGGCTAGTCTCGATAGGCAAGTGACGCAAAATGGTCTAGGGGTTATCAATGCAATTGCAAGGGAATATACAATGGAGGGATACCACGATACCAAGATGATATGGAGGTTACTGTCGAGGGTTTCTCGTTTGTACGCCAAGGACGGATGATGATGAAGTGGTCAATGTCGATGACGACCTCGAGGCGATGATGAGTTGCGGTGTTCTTGATGTAGATACCAAGATGATGGAGACTCATCCCTAAGTAGCCGAAACACCTTAGGAAACGGAAAAACCGCAAACTCAAAATTTCAAATGTCAAATGTCAAATGGTGGTAGCGGGAATGCGGTGGTGGTTTTGCGGAAACTCAAAGGGATTGCGGAAATGCAATGATGGGTTTTGAGACGGAAGTCGAGGGTAAGGTGGATGGACTATACACGGTGTCGGAGTTCGAAGCACGGTCCCTAAGTAGCCGAAACACCTTAGGAGACACAACTCACAACACAAACAAAATTGGGTTAAGTTGGGTTGGCGGAAGTGTATGGTGGGAAAGCCTATGCGGAAGTTATGGTGGTGGTTGATGAAGAAGAAATCGTCCCTAAGTAGCCAAACACCTTAGGAGACTCGAATCACAACTCAAACAACCACAAATGCTATAAGGAACAAAATTGGTTAGGTTGCGGAAGTCGGTGGTGGTTATTCGGATGATATGGTGGAAGCCCTAGGCAAAGATGCCAAAGTGCCAAAAATTTGATGAAGTCAAATGGTTATGTAACCTATCTAGATGGATAGAGGATGTCAATAGCTACTCAACGAGCTAAAGAACGCGAAAATCGGACTCCGGATGTGAAAGTTATGTGCAAAACGGTGAAACGGGTTAGGCTGAAATGCCAGGGGCCGGACATCCGGGGCTCGGGCCGGATTTCCGGGACCTGATGTCCAGAACCGCGCGTGAAATTGCGCTCCAGGAGCCGGATGTCCGGGCCACGGGCCGGATGTCCGGGGCGCCAGATGTCCGGGGCTATGGGCCGGATGTCCGGGCTCCAAATCCGAGGATGAACTCGAGGAACTCGATTTTGGGGCGAAAATTGATGATTTCGGGGGAAAAATTGCAGAGATTTCGTGGATGGAAAGTGGGGAAAATTGGGGGAAAGCTAGATCTACTCAAGACACAATGAATCCACGGATCAAAATCAACAAAACATCATCAAACCAACAAATCACAAAAAAAAATTGGGGGCTATTTTTTGGTGGGGATTTTCGAATTTGGGACAAAATCAAAAAAACTAGGCTAGAAAACACAACGGGGAGGCTCCGAAATCGTGATCAACGTGGCTCATGATACCAAGATGATATAGGGTGGAACCCTAGATGGCAGATCTTTCACGAAAGGAGCGGATCCCAATGATGAACACGACGAACATGAGGGGAAACACGAGGGAAAACACGAGAGAAACACTCAACCAACAAGAATAGATCACACATGCGCTAGATCGATGAACACAAAGGTGAGATACAAGATCCAAATCCAACAAAGGACGATACAAGGGTAACCGGTTCTTCTCCGTGAGGAGCTCTTGATGGGTCCACCCAAGAGGGGGTCTTCAATCCAAGGTGATCTTCTCCGAAGAGAGGCCGCAGTCTCTCTCGAGGAGGAGATCCGTAATGGATGAGCAAAGCTCTATCTCAACTATGAGCTAAACCAATGCTAACCCTAACTAGGAGGTGGTGGGGGTCTATATATAGTGTTAGCCCACGAAGGGGTAAGTGAGAGGGGGGATACATGGGCCCTTGGCCCGTTCACTGTGCGCAGATAGGCGCCGGATGTCTGGGGCTTCGCGACGGGCCGGATGTCCGGGCAGGAAGGCCGGATGTCCGGGCTGGCGTGGCCGGTCTCGGAGCTCTCTGGATAGGCGGGGTCCGGATGTCCGGGCTGGGGGCCGGATGTCCGGCGGCTCGGGAAGAGCCGGATGTCCGGGCTGACGGGGTTCAGCTTTGGCTGCCTTCTGTGATGGGCGCCGGATTTTCGGGGATCGGGCCGGATGTCCGGGCTGGGGCCGGATGTCCAGGGCCTGTAGCAGCTGGCTCTTCTTCCTTCTCCTTCCTTCGCTTCCGCGCACGCTTGGCCTTGGTCCTTGGGTTCTCCATGGTCTCCGCGGGTGTACCTGAGTATGAACAAGGTCCGCGCTTGAAGTAGCACCCATGTCTTACGTGCGGAAAGGTAAGATTCGGAAAGGAGCGAGTTCACCTTAGGTCCAATGATGTAGGCTCGAGTGTAGATGGGGATGATCGTAGGATGCTCCGCATCACAATGCTAACCCTAACTAGGTGGAGGGAGAGATCTATTTATAGTCTTAGTGCAAAGAGGGGCGAAGTGAAGGGTACATGGGCTTCGGCCCAAAACTGGACGCAGCCAGGGTCCGGACGTCCGTGAGGCGCCGGTCATCCGGAGGCTCGCAGGGGTCCGGACGTCCGTAGATCTCCGGATGTCCGCAAATTAGGTTATGTCGCCGCGTCGTCGGACGTCCGCAGGTGTCCGGTCGTCCGGTCGCCGGTCGTCCGGTCTTCCTCGGATTTCCATAGATTCGGTTCTGTTGGCGTAGCGTCGGTCGTATGGAGGGATGCGTTCGTCCGGAGCCTGGGAGTTGTCGGACGTCCGGGCCTGGTCGGTCGTCCGGCCGCTGTAGCATTCGGTAGCCTGGCTTCCTTGGGTTGGCGTGGCCTTCAGGGGTCGGACGTCCGGGATGGGCTGGTCGTCCGGAGCCTGTAGCTTCTGTGACAGCCCTTCCTCTTGTCCTTCGCACTTGGTGTCCTCGCCGTCTTGTCCATTGGATGTAGATGTTCCATGGCTTTCCTCCAAGTACCTGATCACACATAGTGTTTCTGTTTGAGGTAGTAGCCATGTCTCATGTGTCGAAAGTGGTAGTTCGGAAAGGAGCGAGTTCACCTTATCTTCAATAGCCTTGGCTCAGGCTCTTGTCATTGGTCCAAGTGGTGTCGTTGAAGGTGTAGATGCGTCCATGGGGATGATCGTGGGATGCTCCGCATCAGCGTGCTAGAACGCGTCATGAGAAAATGTAGTTCTTTCAAGGACTACTAATATAGACGACCGATCTTTGCTAAAACGGTGATAACTTTTTCATTCAGAGTCCGTTTCGGACCCACAAGTACTCAAAATATTCGCGACGAGCGTGGGAATCTAGAAAATACTTTCGACTTGCGCAAGAGGCCCGGACGACCCTAAAATTCGGCCCCTAAGCAAGACTTTTAGCCCCTAAAAGTCAAAGAACATCATTTGCCGCTGCTTTTCAGACAAGTTTCTGAACCCATTGTCACTCGTTTGGAAGGAAATCCGAGAGACTATGGTGAGTATAAATATTAGTCCGCCTGGCAAGGAGAACTGTAGTATTCTGCACATGCTCTATGATCCGGGGAATCCCATTTGGTTGTAAATTCTAGAAAATAAGGCGACTATAAGCCTTATTATACTTGTTTTTGTCATGTGGCATGCCGTAACGTATGTGTGTTACAACCAATAATAGGAGGGCATTCCTGGCATCGGTCAATATATATGTGGAAACAATATCTCCACTATGGAGTACACAAAATTTTGGGGAGGCACGCCGGAACGCGTCAGGGGAAAATGAAGTTCTTCCAACAACTGCCATGTGAAGGACCGGTGTTCACCAAAACGGTCATAACTTTGTCATTCCGAGTCCGTTTCGGACCCACAAGTACTCAAAATGCTCGCAACAAGGGTGGGAATCTAGAAAATACTTCCGGCTTGCGCAGGAGGCCCGAAGGACCCTCAAATTCGCCCCCTAAGCGGGGCTTTTTGCCCCTGAAAGTCAAAGAACATCATTTGCAGCTGCTTTTCAGACAAGTTTCTAAATCCATTGGCACTCCTTTGGAAGGAAATCTAAGAGATTATGGTGAGTATAAACATTAGTCCGCCTGGTAAGGACAAACGTTGCATTCCTTACATGCTCTATGATCCGGGGAATCCCATTTGGATGTAAATTCAAGAAAATAAGGCAACTATAAGCCTTATTCTCCTTGTTTTGCCGTGTGGCATGACGTAACGTACGTATGTTACAACCAATAATAGGAGGGCATTCCTAGCATCGGTCAATATATATGTGGAAACAATATCTCCACTATGGAGGACACAAAATTTTGGGGCGGCGCGCCAGAACGTGTTATGAGAAAATGAAGTTCTTTCAAGGACTGCCATATAAAGGACCGGTGTTCACAAAAACGGTTATAACTTTGTCATTCGGAGTCAGTTTCGGACCAACAAGTACTCAAAATACTCATGACGAGCGTGGGAATCTAGAAAATACTTCCGGCTTTCGAACGAGGCCCGGATTACCCTCAAATTCGGCCACTAAGCAGGACTTTTTGCCTTTGAATGTCAAAGAACATCATTTGCCGCTGCTTTTCAGACATGTTTCTGAACCCATTGGCACTCCTTTGGAAGGAAATCTGAGAGATTATGGTGAGTATAAACATTAGTCAGCCTGGTAAGGACAAGCGTTGCATTCTGCACATGCTCTATGATCCGCGGAATCCCATTTGGTTGTAAATTCAAGAAAATAAGGCAACTATAAGCCTCATTCTCCTTGTTTTGCCGTGTGGCATGACGTAACGTACGTATGTTACAACCAATAATAGGAGGGCATTCCTAGCATCGGTCAATATATATGTGGAAACAATATCTCCACTATGGAGGACACAAAATTTTGGGGCGGCGCGCTAGAACGTGTTATGAGAAAATGAAGTTCTTTCAAGGACTGCCATATAAAGGACCGGTGATCACAAAAACGGTAATAACTTTGTCATTCGGAGTCCGTTTCGGACCCACAAGTACTCAAAATACTCACGACGAGAGTGGGAATCTAGAAAATACTTCCGTCTTTCGAAGGAGGCCCGAAGAACCCTCAGATTCGGCCCCTAAGCAGGACTTTTTGCCTTTGAAAGTCAAAGAACATCATTTGCCGCTGCTTTTCAGGAAAGTTTCTGAACCCATTGGCACTCCTTTGGAAGGAATCCGAGAGATTATGGTGAGTATAAACATTAGTCCGCCTGGTAAGGACAAATGTTGCATTCTGCACATGCTCTATGATCCAGGGAATCCCATTAAATTGTAAATTCAAGAAAATAAGGCGACTATAAGCCTTATTCTCCTTGTTTTTGCCGTGTGGCATGCCGTAACGTATGTGTGTGACAGCCAATAATAAGAGGGCATTCCTGGCATCAGTCAGTATATATGTGGAAACAATATCTACACTATGGAGGACACCAAATTTTGGGGCGGCGCGCTAAAACGCATCACGAGAAAATGAAGTTATTTCATGGACTGCCATATAAAGGACCGGTGTTCACTAAAACGGTCATAACTTTGTAATTTGGAGTCCGTTTTGGACCCACTAGTACTCAAAATGCTCGCGACAAGCATGGGAATCTAGAAAATACTTCCGGCTTACGCAGGAGGCCCGGAGGACCCTAAATTTGGCCCCTATGCAGGAGTTTTTGCCCCTGAACATCAATGAATATCATTAGCTGCTTCTTTTCAGACAAGTTTCCGAACCCATTGGCACTTCTTTGGAAGGAAATCCGAGAGAGTATGGTGAGTATAAACATTAGTCCGCCTGGTAAGGACAAACGTTGCATTCCACACGTGGTCTATGATCCGGGGAATCCCATTTGGTTGTAAATTCAAGAAAATAAGGCGACTATAAGCCTTATTCTCCTTGTTTTTGCCGTGTGGCATGTCGTAATATATGTGTGTAACAACCAATAAAGGGGGGTTATTCCTGGCATCGGTCAATATATATGTGGAAACAATATCTCCACTATGGAGGACACAAAATTTTGGGGCGGCACACCAGAACGCGTCATGAGAAAATGAAGTTCTTTCAAGGACTGCCATATAAAGGACCGATGTTCACTAAAATGGTCATAACTTTGTTATTCGAAGTCCGTTTCGGACCCAGAACTACTCAAAATGCTCGCGACGAGCATGGGAATCTAGAAAATACTTCCGGCTTGCGCAAGAGGCCAGGAGGACCCTCAAATTCGGCTCCTAAGCAGGACTTTTTGGCCCTAAAAGTCAAAAAACATCATTTGCCGCTGCTTTTCAGACAAGTTGCCGAACCCATTGGCACTCCTTTGGAAGGAAATACGAGAGACTACGGTGAGTATAAACATTAGTCCGCCTAGTAAGGACAAACTTTGCATTTTGCACATGCTCTATGATCCGGGGAATCCCATTTGGTTGTAAATTCAATAAAATAAGGCGACTATAAGCCTTATTTGATCTATGATGGAACCCTATGCGGCCGATCTTTCACGAAAGGAGCGGATCCCAACGAGGAACACGTGGGGGAACACGGGGGAAAACACAAGAGAATCACTCAAACCAACAAGATTCGATTACACATGTGCTAGATCCACGAAACACAAAGGGAGATACACGATCCAAAGTCAACAAAGGACGATACAAGAGGTAACCGGTTCTTCTCCGTGAGGAGGTCTAAATGGGGCTACCCAAGAGGGGGTCTTGAGTCCAAGGGGATCTTCTCCGTAGAGGGGCCGCGGTCTCTCTCGTGGAGTAGATCTGTAATGGATGAGCAAAGCTCTATCTCACCTATGAGCTAAAACCAATGCTAACCCTAGAAAGAGGGAGGAGGAGGAGTATATATAGTCTATGTGGGCGAAGGGGTACATGGGCCTCGGCCCTTTACTGTGCGCGGGATGTCCGGGCCTTTGGCCGGATGTCCGGGCTGAAGTGGTTCAGCTTCGGGTGTGTTCTGTGACGGGCGCTGGATTTCCGGGCAGGGGCCGGATGTCCGGGCTGGTGCGGGGCCGGATGTTCGGGTCCGGTAGCTTTGGTTGTTGGCTTGTTGCTGTAGTGGATGTCTCCAGCGGCCGGATGTCCGGGGGTGGGGCCGGATTTCCGGGCCCTAGAGCTGCCTTCTTCTTCTTTCGGCGTTCCTTCTTCATCCGTGAACTTGTGATGAGGACATCAATACCATTGTTACACCCACAGCCCCTACTGCTACATATACTGGACCAATTACTAGAGCTCGCGCACGCCAATTAAATTATCAGGTACTTCCATTTCTTGGTAATGATTCTAATGTTCATGAGAATATGATGCTGCCTAAATTGGATACATTTGTTTTGCTTACAAATGAAGGGCCTGGCATGGAGAAGAGAGATGCACATTGGAGCAAGACCAAGCCTGGAGATGACGGCATGCGCAAGGGGAAGAAGAACGGAGTTACAATTGATGATTTCAGGACTTTGAAGCCACCATAAGGAGTGCATGAAGCCTTCGACGAAATATACAAGATGCCACTTCGTAAATTTCGTCCAGAGGCTATCCTAGGTGCTGTGTCACCTTATTATTGGGCCAGGCCCATGTAATTTCGAAATACTTGAGTATAGGCTGTTTTTAGAGTCCGCATGTGTGGGGAAACAAGAGTTAGGGTTGGTTTCGGACCCCTCCCTCAAGGGCCACAAAATTCCCCCCTCTTCCTCCATATATACAGCCCTTAGGGCGTCGTTTAGACTTTGGGTTTTGTTTAGATCAAAAGTTTGCCATAGTTACAACTTCGCGTACTTCATTTGTGTTCAACGGCCAGACCAAGGCGTCACAGAACCCCACCTTCATTAATAAAGCTTTCCTCTTATATTCGCAATATCCAGATTGCAATCTTAGTTTCTTGCTTGTTCTTCATTTGCTCGCAGGAAACGGGCCCTCGTGGTCAGGTTGATCGTGCTCCGGCGTGGTCAATAACCCTCGGAAGTTGGTTTAGCGATTGCTAAGGCACGGCGTCTCGCACGTTCGTAGTCGGATCGTCATGGTCGACTCCCATAGAAAACGATAGCCACTAGCTCCTCGAAACATCGGGACACCTTTGCCTCTATCAACTTGGGGCATTGTCCGTCTTCACGTGCATCTTCGAGAGGGTGTTCTGGGTACCTAATCATGCACAACATTTCGGACTTCGGTAGTAGCCATGTCTCGAGTGGATCATATGTGATATCACTAAGGAAGGAAGTCACCTCGCTCTCGAGAGATCTAGCTCGTGCTCGTGTCATGGGTCCTCTTGGCTCTTGATGAGACAATGGTAGGTCCATGGGGATGACCGTAGGATGCTCCGCATCATCTCCCCTTTCTTGGGAAAGATCCGACGTCGGATCGAAATCCTCATCACCATGGTACGAGGAGAGATCTTTGATGTTGATGATGTCGCTCACAGAGTACTTGTCGCGTGGGATGTCGATCTTGTAGGCGTTGTTGTTGTAGCGTGCAAGCACCTTGAAGGGTCCATCGGCTCAAGGTAGAAGTTTGGACTTGCGTTCATTGGGGAAGCGGTCCTTTCGAAGGTGTAGCCACACAAGATCTCCAATGTTGAATATCATGGGTTGCTTGTTGACATTGAGCTTGGTCGCGAGTCGTTGTACTTGGCGCTCGATGGTGTGCCTTGTATCTTGATGCTTCTTCTTCAGGTAGTTGACTCGGGCACTCGCGTCCATGTTTGTGCGCTCTTGTAGCAGAAGAGGAAGAATGTCCAATGGGGACAACTGGTTGAAGCCATATAAGACCTTGAAAGGGGACTTGCCGTTAGTCGAATGTCTTGCATGATTGTAGGCGTACTCGGTGATAGGTAAGTACTCCTCCCACTCCTTGATGTTCTTCTTTATCAACACGCGTAGTAGAGTGGAGAGTGTACAGTTTGTCACCTCCGTTTATCCGTCGATTTGAGGATGGTATGCCGAAGAGAACAAGAGCTTGATTCCGAGCTTGGCGCATAAGGTCTTCAAGAAGAAACTCAAGAACTTGACGTCGCGGTCCGAGACAATCGTCTTTGGCACTTCTTGAAGTCGCAAGATTTCCCTACAAAAGAGATTGGCAACATGTGAAGCATCGTCTACCTTGTTGCAACGGATGAAATGAGCCATTTTGGAGAATCGGTCCACAACAACAAAAACGGAATCCTTGCCATTTCTAGTTCTAGGCAAACCAAGCACAAAATCCATGCTAATATCTTCCCATGGTTGGTACGGAATTCGAAGAGGCATATAGAGTCCATGAGAATAAGCTTTAGACTTAGCTTTGCGACATGTAGAGCATCGGTTGGTGAAGCGGTTGACGTCGCAAAACATCCTGGGCCAAAAGTAGCTATTGGACAGCGTAGCAAATGTCTTGTCGCGTCCAAAGTGTCCCATTAGTCCTTCACCATGAGATTCTTGCAAAAGTAACAAACGAAGAGAAGAATCGGGGATGCAAAGTTTGTTAGCTCTCATAAGATAACCATCTTTGAGGTAATAGCGATCCCAAGATGTATGCGTCATACACTTGGCATAAGGAATAGCAAAAGTAGGATCATGCTCATACAAGTCTTTTATGTGCTCAAAGCCAATGACATTCAATTCAAGTTGAGTAACAAGCATGCATATACGGGAAAGTGCATCCGCCACAACATTTTCCTTACCTTTAATATACTTGATGACATAAGGAAAAGACTCTATAAATTCACTCCATTTAGCATGACGCTTGTTCAACTTAGTTTGACCCTTAAGATACTTAAGCGTTTCATGATCGGTATGGATGACAAATTCATGAGGGCGAAGGTAATGTTCCCATTCACGCAAAACTTGCACTAAAGCATAAAGCTCTTTGTCATAGATGGGGTAATTGAGTTGCGCTCCGGAGAGTTTCTCACTAAAGTAAGCAATTGGGCGCTTCTCTTGCGTTAACACACCTCCTATGCCATTACCACTACCATCACAATGAATCTCAAAAGGTTTGTCAAAGTTGGGTAATGCAAGCACGGGAGCATGAGTAAGCAAATTCTTAAGCTCATTGAATGCGCTATCTTGCGATGGTCCCCAAACAAAGGGTGCATTCTTCTTGCTCAAAGCATGTAAAGGAGAGGCAATAGTGCTAAAATCCTTCACAAATCTACGGTAGAAACCGGCTAAACCAAGAAAGCTACGCACTTGTTGCAAATTGGTTGGTTGGGGCCAAGTTTTAATAGCATTGATCTTAGATTCATCAACATGAACACCCTTAGAAGATACTACAAAACCCAAGAGAACAAGCTTATCAACACCGAAGAGGCATTTTCCATATTAGCATAGAGTTGCTCTTTTCGAAGAGTTTGTAGCACGTTGCGAAGGTGCGTGACATGCGCTTTTAGAGATTTGCTAAACACAAGAATATC
This sequence comes from Aegilops tauschii subsp. strangulata, assembly GCF_002575655.3. Lineage (NCBI taxonomy): Eukaryota > Viridiplantae > Streptophyta > Magnoliopsida > Poales > Poaceae > Aegilops > Aegilops tauschii. The sequence goes on along the minus strand of NC_053037.3, from coordinate 246,597,171 downwards.
GTCAAAGTAAACAACAACAAATTCACAAATATAAGGGCGAAACACATAATGCACAAGACACACGAAAGTACCGGGTGCTTCCGATAAAGCCATAGGCATGACTGACCACTCATACAATCCAAACTTGGTTTTGAAAGCGGTTTTCCATTCATCACCCTCTTGTATGCGTATTTGATAGTAACCACTTTTTAGATCAATTTTGGAAAAAAATAGTGGCACTGCTAAGTTCATCTAGCATATCATCAAGGCGTGGAATGGGGTACTATAGCGAACGGTGATAGCATTGATAGGTCTACAATCGGAACACATGTGAAAAGCTACCGTCTCTTTTTGGCACAAGAATGACCGGTACGGCACAACGACTCAAACTTTCACGCACATGTCCATGATCTATGAGATGCTTTACTTGCCTTTGTATTTCTTTGATTTCTTTGGGGTTGACGCGGTATGGGGCCTTTTTTGGAAGAGGTGCTCCGGGGATGAGGTCGATGCGGTGCTCGATGCCTCGTAGTGGAGGTAGACCTGGAGGTAGCTCGTCAGGGAAAACATCTTGGAATTCCTGCAATAGAGAAGATAACACTAAAGGTAGATTGGTGAGAGGTGTTAGCTTTTGGTGCCTCGTCCTTGCACATTAGGACATAGTGTAGGACACTTGATGGGTTCTCACACACTTCTCTCATCTCACGTTTGGTGGCAAATAGGACTAAGTTTTTCTTGTCGCTCATCGTGGAGGCACTCAATTTTGGCTTGTGGCGCTCACTCTCTTTTTGGTGGGTCGCTCGCTCATTATTCTCTCCATGATGGGTGGCTTGCTTGTCGGCGATCACTTGGCTTGGAGACATAGGTCGTAGCACATACTCCTTGCCTTTCATCTTGAAGCAATAGTGGTTTGTACGCCCGTTGTGGATGACACCTCGGTCAAATTGCCATGGCCGTCCAAGAAGGAGGTGGCAAACGGTCATCGGAAGGACATCACACTCCAAAGTGTCTTCGTAAGCTCCGATCTTGAAAGAAACTTGTACCCTATGCTCGACTTGGATGGTGCCGTTGTCGCTTAGCCATTGAACTTTGTAAGGGTGCGCGTGCTTCATCTTGACCAAATTGAGCTTGGAGCATAGTTCTTCACTCGCTAAGTTATGGCATTTCCCTCCATCGATGATGACCTTCACGGACCTTCATTGATGCCGGCCTTGGTGTGGAAGATATGGCATCTTTGGTCGTCTTCTTGTTGATGTTGAAGAGTCAAGACCTTGGAGACAACGAGAGTGGGGCTCGAATCTTTGTCACAAAAGACTTGATCATCTTCATCATCGTTCACTTGCCGGTGCATGGCCACTTGCGCAAGGGCTTCCAGTTCTCCATCACTCATAGAGTCATAGGTTCTGTCATCGTTGAGGATCATGGTGCGCTTGTTTGTACACTCAAAGGACTTGTCGCCTCGGCCGCCGCATGTGAAGCATTTGAAGAACTTGTCTTGATGGTCTCATTGTTTGGGGTAGATGATGTGATGTAGGGTGGAACCCTAGATGTCCGATCTTTCACGAAAGGAGCGGATCCCTACGAAGAACGCGATGAACACGAGGGGACACATGAGGGAAACATGAGGGGAACACGAGAGAAATCACTCAACCAACAAGAATAGATCACACATGCGCTAGATCGATGAACACAAAGGTGACATACAAGATCCGAAGTCAACAACGACGATACAAACGGTAACCGGTTCTTCTCCGTGAGGAGATCTTGATGGGGGGCACCCAAGAGGGGGTCTTGAATCCAAGGTGATCTTCTCCGAAGAGGGGCCGCAGTCTCTCTCGAGGAGGAGATCCGTAATGGATGAGCAAAGCTCTATCTCAACTATGAGCTAAACCAATGCTAACCCTAGAAAGAGGAATGGGATGGAGTATATATAGTCTAGGGGGGCGAAAGGGTACATGGGGCTCGGCCCCTTACTGTGCGCAGACAGGCGAAGCCGGATGTCCGGGCGTCGGGCCGGATGTCCGGGGCTTCGGGAGGGGCCGGATGTCCGGGCTAGGGGGCCGGAAGTCCGGGTTGACGGCGATAGCTTCTGTAGGTTCTGGTGTGTGGCACCGGATTTCAGGGCTTCTGGCCGGATGTCCGGGCTGGGGCCGGATGTCCGGGGCCTGTAGCTGTAGGGCGGCTGGTCTGCTGCGGGTGTGGACGCTCCAGGGGCTGGATGTCCGGGGCCTTGGCCGGATGTCTGGGGCCTGGAAGGTGAACTTGCCTTCTTCCGTTGGTTCTCTTCATCCATGGACTTGGCGGCTTGTCCTTCTTCACATGCATCTTTGGGAGAGTCCTCTTGACACCTGATCATGCATAGCATATTGGACTTAGGTAGTAGCCATGTCTCGAGTGGATCATATGTGATATCACTAAGGAAGGAAGTCACCTCGTTCTCAAGAGCTCTAGCTCGTGCTCGTGTCATGGGTCCTCTTGGCTCTTGATGAGACGATGGTAGGTCCATGGGGATGATCGTAGGATGCTCCGCATCGTCTCCCCTCCCTTGGGAAAGATTCGACCTCGGATTGAAATCCTCATCACCATGGTATGGGGAGAGATCTTTTATGTTGAAGATGTCGCTCACAGAGTACTTGTCGCGTGGGATGTCGATCTTGTATGCGTTGTTGTTGTAGCGTGCAAACACCTTGAAGGGTCCATCCGTTTGGGGTAGTAGCTTGGACTTGCGTTCATTGGGGAAGCGGTCCTTGCGAAGGTGTAGCCACATAAGATCTCCAACTTGGAATATCATCGGTTGCTTGTTGACGTTGAGCTTGGTCGCGAGTCGTTGTACTTGGCGCTCGATGGTGTGCCTTGTATCTTCATGCATCTTCTTGAGGTAGTTGACTCGGGCACTCGCGTCCATGTTTGTGCGCTCTTGTAGCGGTAGAGGTAGAATGTCCAATGGGGACAACGGGTTGAAGCCGTAGACAACCTCGAAGGGGGACTTGCCGGTAGTCGAATGTTTGGCACAGTTGTAGGCGTACTCGGCGATAGGTAGGCACTCCTCCCACTCCTTGATGTTCTTCTTTATCAACACGCGTAGTAGAGTGGAGAGCATGCGGTTCATCACCTCCGTTTGGTCGTCGGTTTGTGGATGGTATGCCGAAGAGAACAAAAGCTTGATTCCGAGCTTGGCGCACAAGGTCTTCCAAAAGTAACTCAAGAACTTGACGTCGCGGTCCGAGACAATCGTCTTTGGCACTCCATGAAAGCACAATATTTCCCTACAAGACAAATTTGCAACATGTGAAGCATCGTCTATCTTGTTGCAAGGAATGAAATGAGCCATTTTGGAGAATCGGTCCACAACAACAAAGACGGAATCCTTGCCATTTCTAGTTCTAGGCAAACCAAGCAAAAAATCCATGCTAATATCTTCCTATGGTTGATATGGAATTGGAAGTGGCATGTAAAGGCCATGAGATTGGGCTTTAGACTTAGCTTTGCGACGTGTAGAGCATCGGTTGGTGAAGCGATTGACGTCGCGAAACATCTTGGGCCAAAAGTAGTTCTTGGAGAGCGTAGCAAATGTCTTGTCGCGTCCAAAGTGTCCCATGAGTCCGCCTCCATGAGATTCTTGCAAAAGCAACAAGCGAAGAGAGGACTCGGGGATGCAAAGTTTGTTAGCTCTCATAAGATATCCATCTTTGATGTAGTAGCGTTCCCAAAATGGATGCGTCAAACACTTTGCATAAGGAATAGCAAAAGTAGGATCATGCTCATACAAGTCTTTGATGTGCTCAAAACCAATGACATTCAATTCAAGTTGAGTAACAAGCATGCATATACGGGAAAGTGCATCCGCCACAACATTTTCCTTACCTTTAATATACTTGATGACATAAGGAAAAGACTCAATAAACTCACTCCATTTAGCATGACGCTTGTTCAACTTAGTTTGACCCTTAAGGTATTTAAGCGTGTCATGGTCAGTATGGATAATGAACTCATGAGGGCGGAGGTAATGTTCCCAATCACGCAAAACTTGGACTCTAAAGCATATAGCTCTTGATGTAGGGTGGAACCCTATATAGTTGATCTTTCACGAAAGGAGCGGATCCCAACTAAGAACACGAAGAACACGAGGGGAAACACGAGGGGAAGACACGAGAGAATCACTCAAACCAACAAGAACAATCACACATGTGCTAGATCCTCGAAACACAAAGAGATACACGATCCAAATCCAACAAGGGATGATACATAGATAACCGGTTCTTCTCCGAAAGGAGGTCCTGAGGGGGGCCACCCAAGAGGGGGTCTTGAATCCAACGTGGATCGTCTCCGAAGAGGGGCCGCAGTCTCTCTCGAGGAGGAGATCCGTATGGATGAGCAATGCTCTATCTCACATATGAGCTAAACCAATGCTAACCCTAGAAAGATGGAGGAGAAGGAGTATATATAGTCTAGGGGGTCGTAGGGGTACACGGGCCTCGCCCTTACTGTGCGCAGACAGGGGTGGTCGGATGTCCGGGCGACGGGCAGGATGTCCGGGGCTTCAGGAGAGGCCGGATGTCCGGGCTGGGGGCCGGATGTCCGGGCTGGAGGGCAAAACTTCTGGATGTTCTGTAGCGTGGCGCCGGATGTCCGGGCTTTGGCCGGATGTCCGGGCTGGACGTCGGATGTCCGGGCCCTGAAGGCCTGGGCGTCTGGGCTGCTGCTGCTGTGGATGCTCCAGGGGCCGGATGTCCGGGGTCATGGCCGGATGTCCGGGGCCTGGAAGGTGAACTTGCCCGTTTCCGTTGGTTCTCTTCATCCATGGACTTGGCGGCTTGTCCGTCTTCACGTGCATCCTCGGGAGGCCCCTCTTGACACCTAATCATGCATAGCATATCGGACTTAGGTAGTAGCCATGTCTCGAGTGGATCATATGTGATATCACTAAGGAAGGAAGTCACCTCGTTCTCGAGAGCTCTAGCTCGTGCTCGTGTCATAGGTCCTCTTGGCTCTTGATGAGACGATGGTAGGTCCATGTGGATGACCGTAGGATGCTCCGCATCATCTCCCCTCCCTTGGGAAAGATCCGACCTCGGATCGAAATCCTCATTACCATGGTACGGGGATAGATCTTTGATGTTGAAGATGTCGCTCACGGAGTACTTGTCGCGTGGGATGTCGATCTTGTATGCGTTGTTGTTGTAGCGTGCAAGCACCTTGAAGGGTCCATCCGCTCGGGGTAGTAGCTTGGACTTGCGTTCCTTGGGGAAGCGATCCTTGCGAAGGTGTAGCCACACAAGATCTCCAACATTGAACATCATGGGTTGCTTGTTGACGTTGAGCTTGGTCGCGATTCGTTGTACTTGGCGCTCGATGGTGTTTCTTGTATCTTCGTGCATCTTCTTGAGGAAGTTGACTCGGGCACTCGCATCCATGTTTGTGCGCTCTTGTAGCGGTAGAGGTAGAATGTCCAATGGAGACAATGGGTTGAAGCCATAGACGACCTCGAAGGGGGACTTGCCGGTAGTCGAATGTCTTGCACGATTGTAGGCGTACTCGGCGATGGGTAGGCACTCCTCCCACTCCTTGATGTTCTTCTTTATCAACACGCGTAGTAGAGTGGAGAGCGTGCGGTTGGTCACCTCCGTTTGGCCGTCGGTTTGTGGATGGTATGTCGAAGAGAACAAAAGCTTGATTCCGAGCTTGGCGCACAATGTCTTCCAAAAGTAACTCAAGAACTTGACGTCGCGGTCCGAGACAATCGTCTTTGGCACTCCATGAAGGCGCAAGATTTCCCTACAAAACAAATTTGCAACCTGTGAAGCATCGTCTATCTTGTTGCAAGGAATGAAATGTGCCATTTTGGAGAATCGGTCCACAACAACAAAAACGGAATCCTTGCCATTTCGAGTTCTAGGCAAACCAAGCACAATGTCCATGCTAATGTCTTCCCATGGGTGATATGGAATTGGAAGTGGAATATAGAGGCCATGAGATTGAGCTTTGGACTTAGCTTTGCGACATGTAGAGCATCGGTTGGTGAAGCGATTGACGTCGCGGAACATCTTGGGCCAAAAGTAGTTCTTGGAGAGCGTAGCAAATGTCTTGTCGCGTCCAAAGTGTCCCATGAGTCCGCCTCCATGAGATTCCTGCAAAAGCAACAAGCGAAGAGAGGGCTCGGGGATGCAAAGTTTGTTAGCTCTCATAAGATATCCATCTTTGATGTAGTATTGATCCCAAGAAGTATGCGTCAAGCACTTGGCACAAGGAATAGAAAATGTAGGATCATGCTCATACAAGTCTTTTATATGCTCAAAGCCAATGACATTTAACTCAAGTTGATTAACAAGCATGCATATACGGGAAAGTGCATCCGCCACAACATTTTCCTTACCTTTAATATACTTGATGACATAAGGAAACGGCTCAATGAACTCACTCCATTTAGCATGACGCTTGTTCAACTTAGTTTGACCCTTAAGGTATTTAAGCGTTTCATGGTCGGTATGGATGATGAACTCATGAGGGCGTAGGTAATGTTCCCATTCATGCAAAACTCGCACCAAAGCATATAGCTCTTTGTCATAGATAGGGTAATTGAGTTGCGCTCCGGAGAGTTTCTCACTAAAATAAGCAATTGGGCGCTTCTCTTGCGTTAACACACCTCCTATGCCATTACCACTAGCATCGCAATGAATTTCGAAAGGTTTGTCAAAGTTGGGTAATGCAAGCACGGGAGCATGAGTAAGCAAATTCTTAAGCTCATTGAAAGCGATATCTTGAGATGTTCCCCAAACAAACGGTGCATTTTTCTTACTCAAAGCATGCAAAGGTGAAGCAATGGTGCTAAAATCCTTCACAAATCTGCGTTAGAAACCGGCTAAACCAAGAAAACTACGCACTTGTTGCAAGTTGGTTGGTTGGGGCCAAGTTTGAATAGCATTGATCTTAGATTCATCAACATGAACACCCTTAGAAGATACTACGAAACCCAAGAAAACAAGCTTATCAACACCAAATAGGCATTTTTCCATATTATCATAAAGTTGCTCTTTTCGAAGAGTTTGTAGCACGGTGCGAAGGTGGGTGACATGCTCTTTGGGAGATTTGCTAAACACAAGGATATCATCAAAGTAGACAACAACAAATTCACCAATGTAAGGGCGAAACACGTAATGCATAAGACGCATGAAAGTACCGGGTGCTTTCGATAAACCCATAGGCATGACTAACCACTCATATAGACCAAACTTTGTTTTGAAAGCGGTTTTCCATTCATCACCCTCTTGTATGCGGATTTGATAGTAACCACTTTTAAGATCAATTTTGGAAAAGATAGTGGCACCGCAAAGTTCATCAAGCATATCATCAAGGTATGGAATGGGATACCTATAACGAACGGTGATAGCATTGATAGGTCTACAATCGGAACACATACAAAAGCTACCGTCTCGTTTTGGCACAAGAATGACCGGTACGGCACAAGGACTCAAACTTTCACGCACATGTCCATGGTCTATGAGATGCTTTACTTGCCTTTGAATTTCTTTGGTTTCTTCGGAGTTAACGCGGTAGGGTGCTTTGTTTGGAAGCGGCGCTCCGGGGATGAGATCAATTCGGCGCTCAATGCCTCGTAGTGGAGGTAGACCCGGAGGTAGCTCATCGGGGAAAACATCTTGGAATTCCTGCAATAAGGAAGATAACACCAAAGGTAGATCGTGAGAGTTGTTAGTTTTTGGTGCCTCATCCTTGCACAATAGGACATGGGGTAGGACACTTGATGCATTCTCACACACTTCTCTCATCTCACGTTTGGTGGCAAATAGGACTAAGTTTTTCTTGTCGCTCATCGTGGAGGCACTCAATTTGGGCTTGTGGCGCTCACTCTCTTTTTGGTGGTTCACTCTCTCACTATTCTCTCCATGATGGGTGTTTTGCTTGTCGGCGAGCACTTGGCTTGGAGACATAGGACGTAACACAAACTCTTTCCCTTTCATCTTGAAGCTATAGTGATTTGTACGCCCATTGTGAATGACACCTCGGTCAAATTGCCATGGCCGTCCAAGAAGGAGGTGGCACACGGTCATCGGAAGGACATCACACTCCAAAGTGTCTTCATAGGCGCCGATCTTGAAAGAGACTTGTACTCTCTGCTCGACTTGTATGGTGCCGGTGTCGCTTAGCCATTGAACCTTGTAGGGGTGCGGGTGCTTCATCTTGACCAATTGGAGTTTGGAGCATAGTTCTTCACTTGCCAAGTTATGGCAACTCCCTCCATCGATGATGACCTTGACGGACCGTCCATTGATGCCGGCCTTTGTGTGGAAGATATGGCATCTTTGATCTTCGTCTTGTTGATGTTGAAGAGTCAAGACCTTGGAGACAACAAGAGCGGGACTTGAGTCTTCGTAACAAAAGATGTGATCATCTTCTTCTTCATTGTTCACTTGTCGGTGCATGGCCACTTGCTCAAGAGCTTCCATTTCTCCTTCACTCATGGAGTCGTAGGTGCCGTCGTCGTTGAGGATCATGGTGCGCTTGTTTGTGCACTCGAAGGACTTGTGGCCTCGGCCTCCGCATGTGAAACATTTGATGGAACTTGTCTTGATGGTCTCATCGGTTGGAGTAGATGATGATGAAGCTTTCGGCTTGAAGTTGCTTGTAGTAGGAGGACGACTTGAGCTTTTCGAAGCTTTCTTGTAACTTGACTTGTCGCCATTGCTCGTGGTGGGAGTCGTCGATGCTTGATTGTTGGAGAGGCCATAGGACTTGGATGAGAACTTGGCATACTTGAAGTCGTCTTGTACTTGCCGTTCCGCTTTGGTAGCTTGATGCACTAGCTCGATGAGGTTCGAGTATGGTTGGAAGTCGGCAATCTTCTTGATAGGGTGATTGAGTCCATTCAAGAAACGTGCCATAGTTTGCTTGTAGTACTCTTCAACGCTCTTGCTTCCTTGCTTGAGTTGTTGGAGTTTCTTGAAGAGGTCGCGGTTGTAGTAGTTTGGCACGAATCGTGCTCTCATGACATCCTTCATTTGTGCCCAAGTGGTGATGGGTGGTTCACCTCTTGCCTCATGGCGCTCAACGACTTGTTCCCACCAAATGAGGACGTAGTCTTGGAATTCGAGGGATGCCATTGCGATCTTCTTCTCTTCTTCGTAGTTGTGCAAGCGGAAGATTTTGTCAACCTTCAATGCCCATGATATGTACTCTTCGGGGTCATTGCTTCCGGTAAACTTGGGCATGGTGAACTTTAGCTTGCCATATCGTTGCTCTTCATTGTGTTGGGGTCGGGGATGATGACGCCCATGTCGGTGAGGATTGGCAATCTCATGTCGCTCTTGGCGAGGAGGGTTGTCTTCCTCATGTTGCTCTTGGTGAGGAGGGTTGTCTTCCTCATGATGCTCTTGTCGCGGAGGTGGTCCATTGTCTTCTTGCTCTCGATGGACTTGACGTTCTTGTCTCGCATGAGGAGAAACTTGTCTATCTTGAAGAGGAGCTTGTCGATGCACACGTGCTTGGTAAATCCTTTCTTGAGCTTCGTCGTGAAGTGCTTCTTGATGTAGACAAGCTTGTCAGCCTCGATTGGCTACGGCTCGACTTGAATCTCGAAGAGCACGTTGTGCCTCAAGTGCTTGAGCTTCACGTAGTTGTTGTTCTTGACGTTGTGCCTCGGCGTCTTGTGCATCTTGATGTTATCGCGCTCGCTCCTCTTGTTCTTGTTGTCGTTGGCGTTGCCGTTTTGTGCTTGTGCGAATGCGGCTTGGTTTTGACGATGTCGATGCTCTTGAGAGTCGGTGTCGTGTAGAGGATTGCGGTTAGCTTGACGGTCTTGACGCGCGGCACGACGAAGAGTATTCGATGTCGGTGTACTTGAACCGGAGAGGGTGTCGTCAGAGTGTCGACTTGAGCGGCTCCGTCTTGAAGAGGACGAAGTTGTAGAAGAGCGGACCATCATGGCTCGGATATCTTCTTTGAGGGAACTCATGGATGTGTCGAAGTAGTCTCTTGTACGTTGCTCGGATTGTCGTAGGTCGGTGGCGAGATTGTCGCTGCGGTCGCCCAAAGCAAGTTGTTCTTGATGCAAAGCTCGGTGTGCACCAAATAGTTGAGTCTTGGTGACGTAGACATGTCGTCGTCTTGCTCCAAGAAGAGTGGGTTGGTAGAAGTACTTGGCCTATCCATCATTCCAAACAAAGATATGTGAGTGGGAGAAAAAGAAGAACCAATACCAAATGTACCTTGACCGATGTTGAAAATGGATCAAAGATCACTGCAATGTGTAACAAGGGAATAGCACAATTGGTACCAATTCTTGTCGGTTTCTCACACCTACACAAGTAAAAGCTTATGGTGGAGCTTGGTTAGGATGGTGGCACAAAATTTGATGCAATTGTAAGTGAGACTCAATAATGTTGGCAAAGATTCGCAAATTGGCAAATGCAACAAGTAGACCAATAGCAAGATATGGTACACGGAAACACACACCAAATAGATAATGTGGGGTTGTGCAACCAAGGGTGAGCCGAAATGTGGAATCCACCAAGATGCTCTTGTTGCACAACACTAGAGAGACGCTAGCACGATTGCACAATAGGCGAATACGAACTTGTGCACAACCTGCTAAGCAAAAATGCAACGACTTCTATCCCAAGTATGCTATATGTATGATGTTCCTATGCTTTGATCCAAGATGATCGAGTATGACAATCTTAATGTTGTATGATGCTATGGTTCTTGCTTATAAGCTCTTTGCTTATCTTTCCTCTTTTGCTTAAAAGCTTGTTTGGCTCTTTGTTGTTTGAGCTCTTTTCTCATGCAATGCTTCACGAACCAAGATAGCAATTGTGTATGCGATGACAACTTTGTGACACAAGATATGATACCGAAATATGCAACACGATGATGGTATGTATGCTATGGGAAGTATGATCACTAATGTGCACAAGTCACGTTGCCGGCAATACTCAAAGGCTAGTCTCGATGGGTAAGTGACGCAAAAGTAAGTGATGAGGACATCAATACCATTGTTACACGCACAGCCCCTGCTGCTATACATACTGGACCAATTACTAGAGCTCACGCATGCTAATTAAATTACCAGGTACTTTCGTTTCTTGGTAATGATTCTAATGTTCATGAGAATATGATGCTGCCTAAATTGGATACATTTGTTTTGCTTACAAATGAAGGGCCTAGCTTTGAGAAGGATGAACATTGGAGCAAGAACACGCATGGAGATGATGGCATGCGCATGGGGAACAAGAACGGAGTTACAAGTGATGATTTCAGGACGTTGAAGCCACCATAATGCGTGCATGAAGCCTTGGACGAAATATACAAGATGCTACTTCATAACTTTCGTCCAGAGGCTATTCTAGGTGCTGTGTCACCTTATTATTGGGCCAGGCCCATGTAATTTCGAAATACTTGAGTATAGGCTGTTTTTTAGAGTCCGTATGTGTGGGGAAACAAGAGATAGGGTTGGTTTCGGACCCCTTCCCCAAGGGCCACGAAATTCCCCCTCTTCCTCCATATATACAGCCCTTAGGGCGTCGTTTAGACTTTGGGTTTTGTTTAGATTAAAAGTTCGCCATAGCTGCAACTTCGTGTACCTCGTTTGTGTTCAGCGACCAGACAAAGGCGTCACAGAACCCCACCTTGATCAATAAAGCTTTCATCTTATATTCGCAATATCCAGATTGCAATCTCAGTTTCTTGCTTGTTCTTCGTTTGCTCGCAGGAAACAGACCCTCGTGGTCAGGTTGATCGTGCTCCGGCGTGGTCAATAACCTCTCGGAGTTAGTTTAGCGATTGCTAAGGCGCGACATCATCGCACGTTCGTAGTCGGATCGTCAAAGTCGACTTCCACCAAAGCGATATCCATCATCTCATCGAAAGACGGGACACCTTTGCCTCTATCAAGTGGTATCAGATTTCCAGGTTTCTCGGTGAGATGTTGCAGTTTTTCGTAGTTTAGATCGAGTTTGTTCTTCATACCTATAGTCCACGAAAAAGCCAAAAAAAATTAGGGTTAGTTCATCCTATCCGAACCAATTTGAGCCTTTGCATAATCTTTTCTGTGTTTGCTTTGTTGAATTTGCGGTTGCATCGTCGTGTCAAGTTGCTGGTCTTAGCGTCTAGTCCTTTAGAGTTTCGAGTTCTGTTCATAGGTTGTCATGTCGCCGCTGCCATATATCACCACCGCATCATCATCATCGCTGCTGCCATATACCACCACCGCACCAACTTCATCGCCGCTGCCATATACCACCACCACATATTCACCGCCAATCCGAGTCCATATACGCCACCACATATCCGCCGCCATCACGCCAATCCGAGTACACCTGCAACATATATCTGCCACCAGTCCGAGTTCCACCAGATTCATCTCCGCCACCAGTCCAAGTCCAGTATTTTGTTACTCTGTTTTGGATTTCCAGATCACGCCATACTCCGAGTCGTGACAGAGAAGGACTCCCAAACTTTTGTGTTACCCGCAGTAGAAAAATAGTTCCAGTTTAAAAAAAAAACTAAGTCTGGAAAATTCTGGCTAGGCAGTTTTTAGACCATTTGTAGACTTTTTCGAAAAAAAAATTGTTGCGGAGCAAAAAAAAAAAAAGAGGAAAAAAGTGGAAAAAAAAAAGTGAATTTTTTTCAGAGTGTGCTCCTCCCTTGTTTACGTGCAGCGCTGTGATTTTGTTAGTGTTCTAGGCTCGCGTCTCTAGCACGGTCTAGCCCTAGGACCAGCACAGTACCGTCGTTGAGCGTTTATTCAACTTTGCATATCTGAATTGATTATTGCTGAACCTTTTTGCTACCATATTATAAGCCTTCCCAGCTCCACATACATCTACGTCGTGCATTTGACTCTCCCTGGTAATCGCTCTATCCAAGCTTTGAGAGTTTTGACTACAACGATTGCCGATTACCACCTACTGCTGGGTAAGAACTGGTAAGAATTTGAGATTCGCTTGAAGGATTTGTGACACACCACCATCACCACCACTTCCTAGTAGTCTGTAGGATCATATTCTTTTGTGTTTCTATTGCTGCTAACCATGGCAGGATCACAAGCCGATGAGACTGATTGGGAGAACATGACGAACAAGGGGTTGCATGATAAATTTCAGCAAATGATGAGTGGCCAGGTGGGAGATGTGCTAAACAGATTTGAAGAGGCTATGGAGAAGATAGATGTTGTGCAGAAGTCGTTTGAGACAAAGCTGGATAACAGGTTTAATGAATTGCTCAAGCGTCTTCCCCAACCACCACCGGCTGCACCTGTCGCACCTCTACAACAACAACAACCACATCTCCAACGCCGCCTTCCAAATCAAGTGGGACGAGCACAGCGCGTTCCAATTGAGACTGGTCAAAATTCGGGTGCCGTTGCACCTACTGTTGATGCTTCTTTGGCTCCTGCTACTGTGGCGGCTGAGGAGGATGACGATTATGCGGGCGATTATGAGGATGAGGTTGATCAAAATCAGAACTACGTGCAGCCACCAGCACCACCTCCAGCAGGTCGACCTCAGGTATATATTCGCAATGGTAGGCCTGCACCACCACCTCAGGTACGAGATCATGACCATGTTCCTAAACTGAAATTGAATATTCCACCGTTTGAGGGTAGATACATTCCTGATGTATATCTTACCTGGGAGTTAGAAACTGAACAACGTTTTACATGTTTACAATATCCCGAGGAGAGACGGGTTGCTGCTGCTGTTTGTGCTTTCACTAGTTTTGCATGTGTATGGTGGTATGAACATTGTAGATTATATCCTATTCCAGCTACTTGGGCTGCTTTGAAAACTGCTATGCGTACTCGTTGGGTTCCACCATATTATCAACGTGAATTGCTTCAAAAACTGCAGCGTTTACGACAAGGGAAAAATTCTGTAGAAGAATATTATCAGGAATTACAAACTGGCATGATTAGATGTGGTATTGTTGAGGAGAATGAAGCTATGCTTGCACGTATTATGGGTGGTTTAAATAGAGAGATTCAGACCATTCTAGAGTATAAGGAGTATACTAATATCACTCGTTTATTCCATCTTGCTTGTAAAGCTGAACGTGAAGTGCAGGATCGACAAGCATTGGCGCGAACTAACTTTTCTGCAGGCCGACCTTCATCATGGACACCGCGTGCATCTTCTACTTCCACTGCACCAGCACCTCCATCAGGTTCCACCTCCAGCCGTGATACAAGAAAGCAGGCACAACCACCACTATCTGCCAAGAGCGCACCTGCCGGGCCTGCACAGAGCTCTTCTTCTTCCATGGCATCAACAGGGCACACAAGTGATATTGTTTGTCGTCATTGTAAGGGAAGAGGACATTTTGCGAGAGAATGCAAATCTCAGCGTGTGATGATTGCTACTGAGGATGGTGGGTATGAGTCCGCTAGTGACTATGATGAGGAGACTTTGGCTCTTATTACACGTGAAGAACATGGTGGAGATGATTCTGAAAATGAGACGCAATACATGGCTCGTGAAGACGCTGACAGGTATGAATGTTTAGTTGCTCAACATGTTTTGAGTGTGCAGGTCACACAAGCAGAGCAAAATCAGAGGCATAATTTGTTCCATACAAAGGGAGTTGTGAAGGAACGTTCTGTTCGCGTCATCATAGATGGAGGGAGCTGTAACAACTTGGCTAGCATGGAGATGGTAGAGAAACTATCTCTCAACACAAGACCACATCCACATCCTTACTACATCCAATGGTTCAACAACAGCGGCAAGGTTAAGGTAACACGTACTGTTCGTGTGCATTTTAGTATCTCTACATATGTTGATTATGTTGATTGTGATGTGGTACCCATGCAAGCATGTTCCTTATTACTTGGTAGACCATGGCAATTTGATAAAAACTCTGTACACCATGGTAGAAACAATCAGTATACTCTTGTTCATAAGGATAAAAATATTACTTTGCTTCCTATGACTCCTGATTCCATTTTGAAAGATGACATTAATAGAGCTAATAAAGCAAAACAGGAGAAAAATAAGAGTGAAAATCAGATTGTGGCAAAAGAATTTGAGCAACAAATGAAACCTAATAATAAACCATCTAGTGTTGTTTCTGAAATTAAATTGAAAAGTGCATGTTTACTTGCCACAAAATCTGATATTGATGAGCAAGATTTCAACAAATCTGTTTGCTATGCTTTTGTGTGCAAAGAGGCATTATTTTCATTCGAGGACGTGCCTTCCTCTTTGCCCCTGCTGTCACTAACATTTTGCAGGAGTTCGCTGACGTCTTTCCACAAGACGTGCCACCGGGATTACCACCTATTCGAGGGATTGAGCATCAAATTGACTTAATTCCCGGTGCATCGCTACCCAACCGTGCACCATACCGTACCAATCCAGAGGAGACGAAGGAGATTATGCCTCAAGTACAGGAGCTGCTCGACAAAGGTTATATACGCGAATCTCTTAGTCCTTGTGTTGTTCCTATTATACTTGTGCCTAAAAAGGATGGTACATCGCGTATGTGTGTTGATTGTAGAGGCATTAATAACATTACTATTCGTTATCGTCATCCTATTCCTAGGCTAGATGATATGCTTGATGAATTGAGTGGCTCTACAATATTTTCCAAAGTTGATTTGCGTAGTGGATACCATCAAATTCGTATGAAACTGGGAGATGAATGGAAAACGGCATTTAAAACTAAGTTTGGTTTATATGAGTGGTTAGTCATGCCTTTTGGGTTAACTAATGCACCTAGTACTTTCATGAGACTAATGAACGAAGTTTTACGTGCTTTTATTGGACGATTTGTGGTAGTCTATTTTGATGATATACTGATTTATAGAAAATCTTTAGAAGAACATTTGGAACATTTACGTGCTGTTTTTATTGCTCTACGTGATGCACGTTTGTTTGGTAACCTTGGTAAGTGCACCTTTTGCACCGACCGAGTATCTTTTCTTGGCTATGTTGTTACTCCACAGGGAATTGAAGTTGATAAAGCCAAGATTGAAGCTATTGAGAGTTGGCCGCAGCCCAAAACGGTCACACAAGTGAGGAGTTTCCTTGGCCTCGCTGGTTTCTATAGGCGTTTTGTGAGAGATTTCAGCACCATTGCTGCACCTCTCAACGAGCTTACAAAGAAGGATGTGCCTTTTGTTTGGGGTACCGCACAGGAAGAAGCCTTCACGGTATTGAAAGATAAGTTGACACATGCTCCTTTACTCCAACTTCCTGATTTTAATAAGACTTTTGAGCTTGAATGTGATGCTAGTGGAATTGGATTAGGAGGTGTGTTATTACAAGATGGTAAACCTGTTGCATACTTTTCTGAAAAATTGAGTGGGCCTAGTCTGAATTATTCTACTTATGATAAAGAACTATATGCTCTTGTTCGGACTTTAGAAACATGGCAACATTATTTATGGCCCAAAGAATTTGTTATACATTCTGATCATGAATCTTTGAAACATATTAAAAGTCAAGCTAAACTGAATCGTAGACATGCTAAATGGGTTGAATTCATTGAAACTTTCCCTTATGTCATTAAACACAAGAAGGGTAAAGAAAATGTTATTGCTGATGCATTGTCTCGTCGCTATACTATGCTGTCACAACTTGACTTCGAAATATTTGGTTTGGAGACCATCAAAGATCAATATGTGCATGATGCTGATTTTAAAGATGTTTTGCAGAATTGTAAAGAAGGAAGAACCTGGAACAAGTTTGTCGTTAATGGTGGATTTGTGTTACGTGCTAACAAGCTATGCATTCCAGCTAGCTCTCTTCGTCTTTTGTTGTTGCAGGAGGTGCATGGAGGAGGATTAATGGGACACTTTGGCGTGAAGAAGACGGAGGACGTACTTGCTACACATTTCTTTTGGCCAAAGATGAGACGGGATGTTGAGCATTTTGTTGCTCGCTGCACTACATGTCAAAAAGCTAAGTCACGACTCAATCCTCATGGCTTATATATGCCTTTGCCTGTACCTAGTGTTCCTTGGGAGGATATATCTATGGACTTTGTTTTAGGTTTACCTCAAACAAAGAAGGGGAGGGATAGCATATTTGTTGTCGTGGATAGATTCTCAAAAATGGCACACTTTATACCATGTCATAAAAGCGATGATGCTGTTAATGTTGCTGATTTGTTCTTCCGTGAAATTATTCGTTTGCATGGTGTGCCAAATACTATGGTTTCAGATCGTGATACTAAATTTCTTAGCCACTTTTGGAGATGTTTATGGGCTAAGTTGGGGACTAAACTGCTTTTTAGTACTACTTGTCACCCCCAAACTGATGGACAAACTGAAGTAGTCAATAGAACATTGTCTACTATGCTTAGGGCTGTTTTGAAGAATAATAAGAAAATGTGGGCAGAATGCTTGCCTCATATTGAGTTTGCTTATAATCGTTCATTGCATTCTACTACTAAGATGTGCCCTTTTGAAATTGTGTATGGTTTCCTACCTCGTGCACCTATTGATTTGTTACCTCTTCCATCTTCGGAGAAGGTTAATTTTGATGCTAAACAACGTGCTGAGTTGATCTTAAAAATGCATGAGTTAACTAAGGAAAACATTGAGCGTATGAATGCTAAATATAAACTTGCTGGAGATAAGGGTAGAAAACATGTTGTGTTTGCACCTGGAGATCTTGTTTGGTTACATTTGCGTAAGGATAGATTTCCTGATTTGCACAAATCAAAGCTAATGCCACGTGCTGATGGTCCTTTTAAGGTGTTAGAGAAAATAAATGATAATGCATATAAACTTGAGCTGCCTGCAGATTTTGGGGTTAGTCCCTCTTTTAACATTGCAGATTTGAAGCCTTATTTGGGTGAGGGAGACGAGCTTCCGTCGAGGACGACTTCATTTCAAGAAGGGGAGGATGATGAGTGTTGGGGAACGTAGTAATTTCAAAAAAAATACCTACGAACACGCAAGATCATGGTGATGCATAGCAACGAGAGGGGAGAGTGTTGTCCACGTACCCTCGTAGACCGAAAGCGGAAGCGTTAACACAACGCGGTTGATGTAGTCGTACGTCTTCACGATCCGACCGATCAAGTACCGAACGCACGGCACCTCCGAGTTCAGCACACGTTCAGCTCGATGACGTCCCTCGAACTCCGATCCAGCCGAGTGTTGAGGGAGAGTTTTGTCAGCACGACGGCGTGGTGACGATGATGATGTTCTACCGACGCAGGGCTTCGCCTAAGCTCCGATACGATATTATCGAGGTGTAATATGGTGGAGGGGGGCACCGCATACGGCTAAAAGATTGTTGATCAATTGTGTGTCGAGAGGTGCCCCCTGCCCCCGTATATAAAGGAGCAAGGGGGAGGCCGCCGGCCAAGGGAGGAGAGGCGCGTCAGGAGGAGTCCTACTCCTACCGGGAGTAGGACTCCCCCCCTTTCCATGTGGGACTAGGAGAGGATGGGGGAAAAGGTGGAGGGGAGGAAGGAAGGGGGGGCGCCGCCCCCCTCTCCTTGTCCTATCCGGACTGGGGGGGAGGGGCGCGCGGCCCTGCCCTGGCCTCCTCTCCTCTCTTCCACCTTGGCCCAATAAGGCCCATTAAGTTACCCGGGGGTTCCGGTAACCTCCCGGTACTCCGGAAAAATCCCGATTTCACCCGGAACACTTCCGATGTCCAAACATAGGCTTCCAATATATCAATCTTTATGTCTCGACCATTTCAAGACTCCTCATCATGTCCGTGATCACATCCGGGACTCCGAACAACCTTCGGTACATCAAAACATATAAACTCATAATATAACAGTCATCGTAATGTTAAGCGTGCGGACCCTACGGGTTCGAGAACTATGTAGACATGACCGAGACACCTGTCCGGTCAATAACCAATAGTGGAACCTGGATGCTCATATTGGTTCCCACATATTCTACGAAGATCTTTATCGGTCAGACCGCATAACAACATACGTTGTTCCCTTTGTCATCAGTATGTTACTTGCCCGAGATTCAATCGTCGGTATCTCGATACCTAGTTAATCTCGTTACCGGCAAGTCTCTTTACTCGTTCCGTAATACATCATCCTGCAACTAACTCATTAGTCACAATGCTTGCAAGGCTTATAGTGATGTGTATTACTGAGTGGGCCCAGAGATAGCTCTCCGACAATCGGAGTGACAAATCCTAATCTCGAAATACGCCAACCCAACAAGTACCTTTGGAGACACCTGTAGAGCACCTTTATAATCACCCAGTTACGTTGTGACGTTTGGTAGCACACAAAGTGTTCCTCCGGTAAACGGGAGTTGCATAATCTCATAGTCATAGGAACATGTATAAGTCATGAAGAAAGCAATAGCAACATACTAAACGATCGAGTGCTAAGCTAACAGAATGGGTCAAGTCAATCACATCATTCTCCTAATGATGTGATCCCGTTAATCAAATGACAACTCATGTCTATGGCTAGGAAACATAACCATCTTTGATCAATGAGCTAGTCAAGTAGAGGCATACTAGTGAAACTCTGTTTGTTTATGTATTCACAGATGTATTATGTTTCCGGTTAATACAATTCTAGCATGAACAATAAACATTTATCATGATATAAGGAAATAAATAATAACTTTATTATTGCCTCTAGGGCATGTTTCCTTCAATGAGGACATCAATACCATTGTTACACCCACAGCCCCTGCTGCTATACATACTGGACCAATTACTAGAGCTCGCGCACACCAATTAAATTACCAGGTACTTTCATTTCTTGGTAATGATTCTAATGTTCATGAGAATATGATGCTGGCTAAATTGGATACATTTGTTTTGCTTACAAATGAAGGGCCTAGCTTTGAGAAGGATGAACATTGGAGCAAGAACAAGCATGGAGATGATGGCATGCGCATGGGGAACAAGAACGGAGTTACAAGTGATGATTTCAGGACGTTGAAGCCACCATAATGCGTGCATGAAGCCTTGGACGAAATATACAAGATGCTACTTCATAACTTTCGTCCAGAGGCTAGGCCCACGTAATTTCGAAATACTTGAGTATAGGCTGTTTTTTAGAGTCCGTATGTGTGGGGAAACAAGAGATAGGGTTGGTTTCGGACCCCTTCCCCAAGGGCCACGAAATTCCCCCTCTTCCTCCATATATACAGCCCTTAGGGCGTCGTTTAGACTTTGGGTTTTGTTTAGATTAAAAGTTCGCCATAGCTGCAACTTCGCGTACTTCGTTTGTGTTCAACGACCAGACAAAGGCGTCACAGAACCCCACCTTGATCAATAAAGCTTTCATCTTATATTCGCAATATCCAGATTGCAATCTCAGTTTCTTGCTTGTTCTTTGTTTGCTCGCAGGAAACAGACCCTCGTGGTCAGGTTGATCGTGCTCCGGCGTGGTCAATAACCTCTCGGAGTTGGTTTAGCGATTGCTAAGGCGCGACGTCATCGCACGTTCGTCGTCGGATCGTCAAAGTCGACTTCCACCAAAGCGATATCCATCATCTCATCAAAAGACGGGACACCTTTGCCTCTATCAGTAAGGCTCTGGGGTTATCAATGCAAATGCAAGAGAGTATGATGATATCACGATACCAAGATGATATCAAGGTGAAGGTGATACCAAAGTGAGGTAGCCGTTCGTAGTAGTCCTTGGCGAAGATGAGCGGTGGTGATGTTGATGTCGAACCGTACCTAGATAGCCGAAACACAATAGGACACGGAAACCACAACTCAAATTCTTAAAGCAAAGCGGGTCAAAATTGTCGGAGTTGGTAGTGGGAAGGGCTATGGTGGTGCTATGCGGAAGTGATGGTGGTATGCGGAAGTGTATGTGGGCAGCGGGACAAAATTTGGCGAGAGTTTGGTGGGAAACGGAGTGGAGGATGGAAGTGATGCTGTCACGGGCCGGATGTCCGGGCTGATGGCCGGATGTCCGGGTCGGGCCGGATGTCCGGGCTCGGGATCCGTGGACGAACTCGAAGAACACCGCGTGGAGAGGTCAAATCCGGGGCAAAATTTGAAAGATTTTGTGGATGGAAATTGGGGAAAAGTTGGGGGAAAGCTAGGTCTACCTGCAATGCACGAAATCCGTGGATCAAATCCAACAAAACTTCATCACACCAACAAATCACAAAAAAAAGTTGGGGCTATTTTTGTGGGGCAATTTTCGGATTAGGACGAAAAACAACAAAATCAAGCTAGAAAACAAAGAGAGGGGGCTCAGAAATCGTGATCAACGTGGCTCATGATACCAAGATGATGTAGGGTGGAACCCTAGATGGCCGATCTTTCACGAAAGGAGCGGATCCCTACAAAGAACGCGATGAACACGAGGGGACACACGAGGGAAACACGAGGGGAACATGAGAGAAATCACTCAACCAACAAGAATGGATCACACATGCGCTAGATCGATGAACACAAAGGTGAGATACAAGATCCAGAGTCAACAACGGACGATACAAACGGTAACCGGTTCTTCTCCGTGAGGAGGTCTTGATGGGGGCCACCCAAGACGGGGTCTTGAATCCAAGGTGATCTTCTCCGAAGAGGGGCCGCAGTCTCTCTCGAGGAGGAGATCCGTAATGGATGAGCAAAGCTCTATCAAAACTATGAGCTAAACCAATTCTAACCCTAGGAAGAGGAAGGGGATGGAGTATATATAGTCTAGGGCAGCGAAAGGGTACATGGGGCTCGGCCCCTTACTCTGCGCAGACAGGTGGAGCCAGATGTCCGGGCGTCGGGCCGGATGTCCGGGGCTTCGGGAGGGGCCGGATGTCCGGGCTAGGGGGCCGGATGTTCGGGCTAGGGGGCCGGATGTTCGGGCTAGGGGGCCGGATGTCCGGGCTGACGGCTATAGCTTCTGTAGGTTCTGGTGCGTGGCGCCGGATTTCCGGGCTTCTGGCCGGATGTCCGGGCTGGGGCCGGATGTCCGGGGCCTGTAGCTGTAGGGCGGCTGGTCTGCTGCGGGTGTGGACGCTCCAGGGGCCGGATGTCCGGGGCCTGGGAGGTGAACTTGCCTTCTTCCATTGGTTCTCTTCATCCATGGACTTGGCGGCTTGTCCTTCTTCACGTGCATCTTCGGGAGAGTCCTCTTGACACCTGATCATGCATAGCATATCGGACTTAGGTAGTAGCCATGTCTCGAGTGGATCATATGTGATATCACTAAGGAAGTCACCTTATTCTCAAGAGCTCTAGCTCATGCTCGTGTCATGGGTCCTCTTGGCTCTTGATGAGACGATGGTAGGTCCATGGGGATGATAGTAGGATGCTCCGCATCATGATGATGAAGCTCTGATACGGGGCTAACCCGGTGTAGGCCGATCTTTCACGATTGGAGTGGGCTCCCTCGAAGAACACGATGAACACGGGGAAGAACAGAGAGAAATCACAAGGGGAAACACTCAAGAACAAGTCCAATCACACATCCACTAGACAATCAGACACACAAGATCCACAAGGTACATGAACAACAAAGGGAAAGATACAAGGCAAAGTTCATCTCCAAGAGGAGGTCTTGAGGGGTCATTCCATGAAGGGGTCTTGAATCCAAGGTGGATCTTCTCTGTAGAGGCGCGGTCTCTCTCTCGATGGAGTAGATCCGTAATGGATGAGCAAAGCTCTATCTCAAATGAGCTACTACTTTGCTAACCCTAGAAAGGAGGTGGAGGAGGTCTATTTATAGCCCAAGGGGCGAAGGGGTAAGTGAGTGGCAAATGGGTAGACGGGCCTCGGCCCAAGTCATGCGCGCATGCAAGGCCGGATGATCCGGACGGGGTCCCGGATGATCCGGGTGTCGGGGGTCCGGATGATCCGGACGGAGTCCCGGATGATCCGCTTCAATGGAAGCCTTCGGGTGTCTTCGGCGCAGTTAGCCGGACGATCCGGGGAAGGGTCCGGATGATCCGGTTGAGCCCGGATGATCCGTACGGCGGTCTGGATGTCCGGCCTGGGTCCAGCAGCCGCTCCGTCTTCTTCTTCTCCTTTCTTTCGTCTTCTCTTCCACGCTTCCCTCGCGGACGGTGTAGTCGTTCCTTGGCGCTTGCATTCCTCCTCGACATCCATGAATCTCCGACAATACCTATGCATGCACACGGGAGGAGTGTCAAGTAGTATACCATCCTCGAGAGGGTCAAGAGAACACGTGTAAAGGAGATGATTCACCTTTGTGTATGTGAAGTAGATGTCGCACGTGTCACTTGCCAAATGGACTCTTGACATGGTGATGTCCGTAGGATGCTCCGCATCATCCCCTCCCCCTTGGGAAAGATCCGACCTCAGATTGAAAGCCAAATGACCATGGGAAAGAGATGGCATCGCCGTGTAGGAGTTGTCGATCACCAAGTTCTCGTCATCTTGAAGCTTGAAATGGGCACTCTCCAATGTCGCACCATGTAGTGATTTCATCAAAAGGAGCAAAGACAACAAACACTTGGAAAACAAATGTGGTTAGCGTTAGTGCAAAACCAAGCATTCAAGAGGTGATGCACCAAACAAGTGTCGTCATCATGCAAAGCATATGGTGTGACAAGGGATTGTGTCATGGCATGTAAGCATATGAATTGAGCAGAAGCAAAGATATCATGGGGACAAGCATGTAAAAGTGAGGTAGAGATGCGAATATGTTTGACAAAAGAATAAGCATCTACCTCAAGGTCATGGCAAGCATGGGCAAAGCACTCAATGAAAGGTCTATGATAGGCATAAGAATCATTCACAACAACAAATAAAATGAAGTGTCTAAACACATAGGTCAAGTGCAAGACAATCCAAGCATAACGTGCATAGGGTGTAGTGAATATAGTGTGGCACTCAACACAATAGAAAGAGCAATTGTTCATCATGTGTGAGGCAATCACAACAAGCATGTAGCAATCAATGGGACATGGCATATGTGAAGTGATGACATTGTTCCAACCAAACATATTATAGTAGCAAGTACTCCAAAAATTGGATGCAACACACAAGGCATATATATCATGATGCATGGGAATGTGAAAATCGTGAATGGAAGCAATATCACTAACATTTGTGCAAGCAATGGATCCAAGATGAAAATAAGTCTCACGGTGCAAGCAACACAAGTATTATGATCCACAATATGCATGCTCAAGGTTTGGGGGTTCTCAAAAGATAAGGATATCACCTTGAAAGCATGTCCTTGTGCGTCCTTCACAATGCCGAAGCACAAGCAAGTATGATGTAGAAGCGTCATGGTAGAAGGTGGCTTGCTCTCAAGAGCTCGAATGGTCAACTCACATGACATGGAAGTCGACACAATGTCCAAGTATCCTACACACGCACAAAACAAAACAAAGAAAGTATGCGCATGGTAGATAAACACATCATCCATCGTGATGGTTCTATTCTCTTGCACATAATCATTAGAAGCACAAGTGCATGAACAATATGATGCAACAATGGCTACATTCATGGCACTAGGTATATGGTGGAAAGAGGTAAGACAAGCATGCTTCACAAGAAATATGTCAAAATCTCCAAATATGTGTGAGAATGCTATGGGGGCAATCTCAGGAGCAAGAGTAGAATCATTGTTGCACTCAATACATGGCAAATCGTCTAACATGAGAGGGGCAATACATGGAGATATATGACAAGATGCAATAACAATCATGTGCAAAGCATGTAAATGGTTGTCATCAACCGCATGAAAGGAGCAAGTATGAATCATTGGTGATGCAACATAGGCAAGCATAGTAATCAAGTCGTGCAAACTAGTGGAGCAAAGATGCAACACACTAGAAGAAATCATGGCAATCATGTCATGTGTGAAAATAACAGGCATAGGAAATGCACATGACATATCGCAAGCACGAACACAAAGCAAGATCATAGTAGCATCATATGAATGGGTCACAAATGGAACATGGAAATAACAAGCAATATCTCCACCAAGCTTGCAAATGATGAGGACATCAATACCATTGTTAGACCCACATCCCCTGCTGCTATACATACTGGACCAATTACTAGAGCTCGCGCACGCCAATTGAATTATCAGGTACTTTCGTTTCTTGGTAACGATTATAATGTTCATGACAATATGATGCTGCCTAAATTGGATACATTTGTTTTGTTTACAAATGAATGGCCTAGCTTGGACAAGAAAGATGAACCTTGGAGCAAGTTCAAGCATGGAGATGATGGCATGCGCAAGGGAACAAGAACGGTGTTACAAGTGATGATTCCAGGACTTTGAAGACACCATAATGAGTGCATGAAGCCTTGGACGAAATATACAAGATGCCACTTCATAAATTTCGTCCAGAGGCTATTCTAGGTGCCGCGTCACCTTATTTTTGGGCCAGGACCATGTAATTTCGAAATACTTGATTATAGGCACTTTTTAGAGTCCGTATGTGTGGGGAAACAAGAGTTAGGGTTGGTTTCGGACCCCTCCTCCAAGGGCCACGAAATTCCCCCCTCTCTCCTCCATATATACAGCCCTTAGGGCATCGTTTAGACTTTGGGTTTTGTTTGGATTAAAATTTCGCCATAGCTGCAACTTCGCGTACTTCGTTTGTGTTCAACGACCAGACAAAGGCGTGACAGAACCCCACCTTCATCAATAAAGCTTTCCTCCTATATTCGCAATATCCAGATTGCAATCTTAGTTTCTTGCTTGTTCTTCATTTGCTCGCAGGAAACAGACCTTCGTGGTCATGTTGATTGTGCTACGGCGTGGTCAATAACCCTCGGAAGTTGGTTTAGCGATTGCTAAGGCGCGACGTCTCGCACGTTCGTAGTCGGATCGTCAAGGTCGACTCCCACAGAAAATGATAGCCAACATCTCATCGAAACATCGGGACACCTTCGCCTCTATCAAGTGGTATCAGATTTCCTCGTTGCTCGGTGAGATTTTCCAGTTTTTCGTAGTTTAGATCGAGTCTGTTCTTCATACCTACAGTCCACGAAAAAGCCAAAAAAATTTAGGGTTAGTTCATCATATTCGAACCAGTCTGAGCCTTTGCATAGTCTTTTCAGTATTTTGCTTTGTTGAATTTGCGGTTGCATCGTCGTGTCTAGTTGCTGGTCTTAGAGTCTAGTCTTTCAGAGTTTCGAGTTCTGGTCATAAGTTGTCACGCCGTGATAGAGGCAAAGGTGTCCCGTCTTTCGATGAGATGGTGGCTATCGTTGTGAAGGAAGTCGACTTTGACGATCCGACTACGAACGTGCAAGGTCGTCGCGCCTTAGCAATTGCTAAACCAACTCAGAGAGGTTATTGACCACACCGGAGCACGATCAACCTGACCATGAAGGTATGTTTCCTGCAGGCAAACAAAGAACAAGCAAGAAACTGAGATTGCAATCTGGATATTGCGAATATAAGAGGAAAGCTTTATTGATCAAGGTGGGGTTCTGTGACGCTTTTGTCTGGTCGTTGAACACAAACGAAATACGCGAAGTTGCAGCTATGGCGAACTTTAATCTAAACAAAATCCAAAGTCTAAACGACGCCCTAAGGGCTGTATATATGGAGGAATAGGGGGAATTTCGTGACCCTTGTGGGAGGGGTCCAAATCCAACCCTAACTCTTGTTTCCCCACACATACGGACTCTAAAAACAGCCTATACTTAAGTATTTCGAAATTACATGGGCCTGGCCCAATAATAAGGTGACGCGGCACCTAGAATAGCCTCTGGACGAAATTTATGAAGTGGTCTTGTATATTTCGTCCAAGGCTTCATGCACTCCTTATGGTGGCTTCGAAGTCCTGAAATCATCACTTGTAACTCCGTTCTTGTTCCCCTTGCGCATGCCATCATCTCCAGGCTTGGTCTTGCTCCAGTGTTCATCCCTCTTATCCATGCCAGGCCCTTCATTTGTAATCAAAACAAATGTATCCAATTTAGGCAGCATCATATTCTCATGAACATTAGAATCATTACCAAGAAACGAAAGTACCTGGTAATTCAATTGGCATGCGCGAGCTCTAGTAATTGGTCCAGTATGTATAGCAGCAGGGGCTGTGGGTGTAACAATGGTATTGATGTCCTCATCATCCTCCCCTTCTTGAAATGAAATCGTCCTCGACGGAAGCTCATCTTCCTCACCCAAATAAGGCTTCAAATCTGCAATGTTAAAAGTGGGACTAACCCCAAAATCTGCAGGCAGCTCAAGTTTATATGCATTATCATTTATTTTCTCTAACACCTTAAAAGGACCATCAGCACGTGGCATTAGCTTTGATTTGCGCAAATTAGGAAACCTATCCTTACGCAAATGTAACCAAACAAGATCTCCAGGTGCAAAGACAACATGTTTTCTACCCTTATCTCCAGCAAATTTATATTTAGCATTCATACGCTCAACGTTTTCCTTAGTTAACTCATGCATTTTTAAGATCAATTCAGCACGTTGTTTAGCATCAAAATTAACCTTCTCCGAAGATGGAAGAGGCAACAAATCAATAGGTGCACGAGGTAGGAAACCATACACAATTTCAAAAGGGCACATCTTAGTAGTAGAATGCAACGAACAATTATAAGCAAATTCAATATGAGGCAAGCATTCTGCCCACATTTTCTTATTATTCTTCAAAACAACCCTAAGCATACTAGACAATGTTCTATTGACTACTTCGGTTTGACCATCAGTTTGGGGGTGACAAGTAGTACTAAAAAGCAGTTTAGTCCCCAACTTAGCCCATAAACATCTCCAAAAGTGGCTAAGAAATTTAGTATCACGATCTGAAACAATAGTATTTGGCACACCATGCAAGCGAATAATTTCACGAAAGAACAAATCAGCAACATTAACAGCATCATCGCTTTTATGACATGGTATAAAGTGTGCCATTTTCAAGAACCTATCCACGACAACAAATATGCTATCCCTCCCCTTCTTCGTTCGAGGTAAACCTAAAACAAAGTCCATAGATATATCCTCCCAAGGAACAGTAGGTACAGGCAAAGGCATATATAAACCACGAGGATTGAGTCGTGACTTAGCTTTTTGACATGTAGTGCAGCGAGCAACAAAACACTCAACATCCCATCAAATCTTTGGCCAAACGAAATTTGTAGCAAGTACGTCTTCTTCACGCCAAAGTGTCCCATTAATCCTCCTCCATGCGCCTCCTGCAACAACAAAAGACGAACAGAGCTAGCCGGAATGCATAGCTTGTTAGCACGGAACACAAAGCCATCATTAATAACAAACTTGTTCCATGTTCTTCCTTCTTTACAATTCTGCATTACATCTTTAAAATCAGCATCATGCACATATTGATCTTTTATGGTCTCCAAACCAAATATTTTGAAGTCAAGTTGTGAAAGCATAGTATAACGACGAGACAATGCATCAGCAATAACATTTTCTTTACCCTTCTTGTGTTTAATGACATAAGGGAAAGTCTCAACGAATTCAACCCATTTAGCATGTCTACGATTCAGTTTTGCTTGACTTTTAATGTGTTTCAAAGATTCATGATCAGAATGTATAACAAATTCTTTGGGCCATAAATAATGTTGCCATGTCTCTAAAGTCCGAACAAGAGCATATAATTCTTTATCATAAGTAGAATAATTCAGACTAGGCCCACTCAATTTTTCAGAAAAGTATGCAACAGGTTTGCCATCTTGTAATAACACACCTCCTAATCCAATTCCACTAGCATCACATTCAAGTTCAAAAGTCTTATTAAAATAAGGAAGTTGGAGTAAAGGAGCATGTGTCAACTTATCTTTCAATACCGTGAAGGCTTCTTCCTGTGCGGCACCCCAAACAAAAGGCACATCCTTCTTTGTAAGTTCGTTGAGAGGTGCAGCAATGGTGCTGAAATCTCTCACCAAACGCCTATAGAATCCAGCGAGGCCAAGAAAACTCCTCACTTGTGTGACCGTTTTGGGCTGCGGCCAACTCTCAATAGCTTCAATCTTGGCTTTATCAACTTCAATTCCCTATGGAGTAACAACATAGCCAAGAAAATATACTTGCTCGGTGCAAAAGGTGCACTTCCCAAGGTTACCAAACAAACATGCATCACGTAGAGCAATAAAAATAGCACGTAAGTGTTCCAAATGTTCTTCCAAAGATTTGCTATAAATCAGTATATCATCAAAATAGACTACCACAAATCGTCCAATGAAAGCACGTAAAACTTCGTTCATTAGTCTCATGAAAGTACTAGGTGCATTAATTAACCCAAAAGGCATGACTAACCACTCATATAATCCAAACTTAGTTTTAAATGTTGTTTTCCATTCATCTCCCAATTTCATACGAATTTGATGGTATCCACTACACAAAACAACTTTGGAGAATATTGTAGAGCCACTAAATTCATCAAGCATATCACCTGGCCTAGGAATAGGATGACGATAACAAATAGTAATATTATTAATGCCTCTACAATCAACGCACATACGCGATGTACCATCCTTTTTCGGCACTAAAATGATAGGAACAGCACAAGGACTAAGGGATTCGCATATATAACCTTTGTCGAGCAGCTCTTGTACTTGACGCATAATCTCATTCGTCTCCTTTGGATTGGTACGGTATGGTGCATGGTTGGGTAATGATGCACCGGGAATTAAGTCAATTTGATGCTCAATCCCTCGAATAGGTGGTAATCCCGGTGGCACGTCTTGTGGAAAGACGTCAGCGAACTCCTGCAAAATGTTAGTGATAGCAGGAGGCAAAGAGGAAGGCACGTCCTCGAATGAAAATAATGCCTCTTTGCACACAAAAGCATAGCAAACAGATTTGCTAAAATCTAGATCATCAATATCAGATTTGGTGGCAAGTAAACATGCACTTTTCAATTTAATTTGAGAAGCAACACTAGATGATTTATTATTAGGCTTCATTTGTTGCTCAAATTCTTTTGCCACAATCTGATTTTCACTCTTATTTTGCTCCTGTTTTGCTTTATTAGCTCTATTAATATCATCTTTCAAAATGGAATCAGGAGTCATAGGAAGCAAGGTAATATTTTTCTCCTTATGAACAAGAGTATACTGATTGTCTCTACCATGGTGTACAATTTTTTTTATCAAATTGACATGGTCTACCAAGTAATAAGGAACATGCTTGCATAGGTACCACATCACAATCAACATAATCAGCATATGTAGAGATACTAAAATGCACACGAACAATACGTGTTACCTTAACCTTGCCGCTGTTGTTGAACCATTGGATGTAGTAAGGATGTGGATGTGATCTTGTGGTGAGAGATAGCTTCTCCACCATCTCCATGCTAGCCAAGTTGTTGAAGCTCCCTCCATCTATGATGACGCGAACAGAACGTTCCTTCACAACT
This sequence comes from Aegilops tauschii subsp. strangulata, assembly GCF_002575655.3. NCBI lineage: Eukaryota > Viridiplantae > Streptophyta > Magnoliopsida > Poales > Poaceae > Aegilops > Aegilops tauschii. Next base: position 246,566,948 of record NC_053037.3, on the reverse strand, counting down.
CCCTTTGTATGGAACAAATTGTGCCTCTGATTTTGCTCAGCTTGTGTGACCTCCACACTCAAAACACGTTGAGCAACTAAACATTCATACCTGTCAGCATCTTCAGCAGCCATGTATTGCGTCTCATGATCAGAATCATCTCCCCCGTGTTCTTCATGTGTAATAAGAGACAAAGTCTCCTCATCATAATCACTGGCGGACTCATACCCACCATCCTCAGTAGCAATCATCACACACTGAGATTTGCATTCTCTCGCATAATGTCCTCTTCCCTTACAACAATGACAAATAATATCACTTGTGTGCCCTGTTGATGCCATGGAAGAAGAAGAGTTCTGCGCAGCCCCGGCAGGTGTGCTCTTGGCAGATAGTGGTGGTTGTGCCTGCTTTCTTGTATCACGGCTGGAGGTGGCACCTGATGGAGGTGCTGGTGCAGTGGAAGTAGAGGATGCACGTCGTGTCCATGATGAAGATCGACCTGCAGAAAAGTTAGTTCGCGCCATTGCCTGTCGATCCTGCACTTCATGTTCAGCTTTATAAGGAAGATGGAATAAACGAGTGATATTATTATACTCCTTATACTCTAGAATGGTCTAGATCTCTCTATTTAATCCACCCATAAAACGCGCAAGCATAGCTTCATTCTCCTCAACAATACCACATCTAATCAAGCCAGTTTGTAATTCCTGATAATATTGTTCGACAGAATTTTTTCCTTATCTCAAACTCTGCAATTTTTGAATTAATTCACATTGGTAATATGGTGGAACCCAACGAGTACGCATAGCAGTTTTCAAAGCAGCCCAAGTAGCTGGAATAGGATAAAATCTGCAATGTTCAGACCACCAAACACATGCAAAGCTAGTGAAAGCACAAACAGCAGCAGGAACACGTCTCTCCTCAGGATATTGTAAACATGTAAATCGTTGTTCTGTTTCTAACTCCCAATGAAGATATATATCAGGAACATATCTACCCTCAAATGGTGGAATATTCAATTTTAGTTTAGGAAGATGGTCATGATCTCGTACCTGAGGGAGAGCCCTACCATTGTGATTATTTGCATGTGGACGACCTGGTGGTTGTGGTGCTGGTGGTTGCACGTAGTTCTGATTTTGATTAACCTCATCCTCGTAATCTCCTGCATAATCATCCTCCGCATCAGTAGCAGGAGCCACAGAAGTATCAACAGCAGCACCAGCAGTTTGGCCAGGCTGAAGAAGGACATGGCTAGCTCGGCGAAGGGCTGTTTCGCGACGTGGAGGTAGTAGTAGTAGTTGTTGTTGTTGCAGAGGTGCGGCAGGTGCAGCCGGTGGTGGAAGACGCGCAAGCAGTTCATTAAATCTGCTATCGAGCTTTGTTTCGAACGTCTTCTCAAGGCTAGTGATCTTCTCCATGGCCTCTTCAAAATTGTTCAGCACATCTTGCACCTGTTCAGTCATCATTTGCTGAAACTTATCATGAAGCTCCTTGTTCGTTAAATTCTCCCAGTCAATCTCGTCGGCTTGTGATCCTGGCATGGTTAGCACCAATAGAAACACACAAGAATAAGATCCTACAGACTACTAACAAGTGGTGGTGGTGGGTGTCACAAATCCGTCAAGCAAAACTCAAATTCTTACCAGTTCTTACCCAGCAGCAGGCGGTGATCGGCAACCGTTGTAGTCAAAACTCTCAAAGCTTGGATAGAGCGATTACCAGAGAGAGTCAAACGCACGACGTAGATGGATGTGGAGCTGGGAAGGCTTATAATATGGTAGCAAAAAGGGTCAGCTATAATCAATTCAGATATGCAAAGTTGAATAAACGCTCAACGACGGTATTGTGCTGGTCCTTGGCTAGACCGTGCTAGAGACGCGAGCCTAGAACACTAACAAAATCACGGCGCTGCACGTAAACAAGGGAAAAGCACACTCTGGAAAAAAAATCGCTCTTTTTTTTCGCTCCTCTTTTTTTGTGAAAAATCACTATAATGGCGAGTGTCTCAAAACTCTTCCCACGTAAAACTGACAGGATGGACACGAATTTTTTTTTGACAATTTTTTTCGGAAATCAGGGCAGCGACGATGAAAAAGTGTGACAAAAAATCACTATGATGGCGAGTGTCTCAAAACGCTCCGTCGGACCTAAAAATAGGATAGGGAAAAATATTTTTGTCGCCGAAAATTTGGAGCCACGTGCCATCATAGTGATTTTTGAGCCACGTGCCATCATAGTGATTTTTTTGTCGCACTTTTTCGTTGTCGCTGCCCTGATTTCCGAAACAAATGTCAAATAAAAAATTTTGTTGTTAGTGTGCTTTTCGTTGTTAGCCATAAAAGTCAACTACTTGGGCTGCTTTGAAGACTGCTATGCGTACTCGTTGGGTTCCACCATATTACCAACTTGAATTACTTCAAAAATTGAAGCGTTTAAATCAAGGAAAAAATTCTATAGAGGAATATTATCAGGAATTACAAACTGGCATGATTAGATGTGGTATTATGGAGGATAATGAAGCTATGCTTGCACGTTTTATGGGTGGATTAAATAGAGAGATTCAGTCCATTCTAGAGTATAAGGAGTATAACAATATCACTTGTTTATTCCATCTTGCTTGTAAAGCTGAACATGAAGTGCAGGATCGACATGCACTGGCGCGAACTAACTTTTCTGCAGGTCGACCTTCATCATGGACACCACGTGCATCCTCTACTTCCACTGCACCATCACCTCCATCAGGTGCAGGCACAACCACCACTATCTGCCAAGAGCACACCTGCCGGGCCTGCACAGAGCTCTTCTTCTTCCATGGCATCAACAGGGCACACAAGTGATATTATTTGTCGTCGTTGCAAGGGAAGAGGTCATTATGCGAGAGAATGCAAATCTCAGCGTGTGATGATTGCTACTGAGGATGGTGGGTATGAGTCCGCTAGTGACTATGATGAGGAGACTTTGGCTCTTATTACACGTGAAGAACACGGTGGAGATGATTCTGATCATGAGACGCAATACATGGCTCCTGAAGATGCTGACAGGTATGAATGTTTGGTTGCTCAACGTGTTTTGAGTGTGCAGGTTACACAAGCTGAGCAAAATCAGAGGCATAATTTGTTCCATACAAAGGGAGTTGTGAAGGAACGTTCTATTCGCGTCATCATAGATGGAGGGAGCTGCAACAACTTGGCTAGCATGGATGATACGGGGCTAACCCAGTGTAGGCCGATCTTTCACGATTGGAGTGGGATCCCTCGAAGAACACGGGGAAGAACGAAGAGAAATCACAAGGGGAAACACTCAAGAACAAGTCCAAGCACACATCCACTAGACAATTAAACACACAAGATCCACAAGGTACATGAACAACAAAGGGAAAGAGACAAGGTAGAGTTCATCTCCGTGAGGAGGTCTTGAAGGTGGTCCGCCCGTGAGGGGGCCTTGATGATATATCCTGCAGGATCTTCTCCTTGAAGGAGGTCTTGGCCTCCAATGGAGTAGTAGTCTCTCTTTGTCTCAAGAGTAGAGTGGTACAAGGAGCAAAGCTCTCTATCAATGAGCTATCACTTTGCTACCCCTAGAATGGAGGAGGGGGTGGTCTATTTATAGTCTAAGCCACGAAGGGGTAAGTGGGAAAGGGATACATGGGCCTCTGGCCCGGGGCTGCGCGCAGGAAGGCGCCGGATGTCCGGGATGGGGGCCGGATGTCCGGCCATTCGTGGGGCGCCAGATGTCCGGGGCTCATGCCGGATGTCCGAGCTGAAGTGGCCAAACTTCGGGTGTGTTCTGTCGTTCGATGCCGGATTTCAGGGAGAGGCGCCGGATGTCCGGGCTTTGGCGAGGCACCGGATGTCCGGGGCTGGCGCCGGATGTCCGGCCGCTGAAGCTTGTTCGGCCTTCTGTTGGTGCAGCTGTTGGGCGGCTGCACACGCGCCGGATGTCCGGCCCTTGGCCCAGATGTCCGGCCGCTGTAGCTGCAGCAGCTCCGTCTTCTTTTGTCGTTGCATCCAGGCTTCCCTCGCGGATGGTGTAGTTGTTCCTTGGCGCTTGCACTCCTCCTCCTCGTCCGTAGTGTTCCAACAATACCTATGCATGCACACGAGTGGATTGTCAAGTAGTATACCATCCTCGAAGGGGCCAAGTGAGCACGTGTAAAGGAGATGATTCACCTTTGTGTATGTGAAGTAGATGTCGCACGTGTCACTTGCCAAACGAACTCTTGACATGGTGATGTCCATAGGATGCTCCGCATCATCTCCCCTCCCTTGGGAAAGATCCGACCTCGGATCAAAAACCAAATCACCATGGGAAAGAGATGGCTTCGCCGTGTAGAAGTGGACGTTCACCAAGTACTTGTCATCTTGAAGCTCGAAATGGGCACTCTCCAATGTCGCACCGTCTTGTGATTCCTTCAAAAGGAGTAAGGACAACAAACACTTGGAAAAGCAAATGTGGTTAGCGTTAGTGCAAAACCAAGCATTCAAGAGGTGATTCACCAAACAAGTGTCGTCATCATGCAAAGCATATGGTTTGACAAAGGATTGTGACATGGCATGTAAGCATATCAACTGAGCACAAGCAAAGATATCATGGGGACACACATGTAAATGGGAGGTAGAGATGCAAATATGTGTGTCAAGAGAATAAGCATCTACCTCAAGTTCATAGCAAGCATTCACAAATTGCTCAATGAAAGGTCTATGGAAGGCATATGAATCATTCACAACACCAAATAAGATGAGATGTCTAAACACATGGGTCAAGTGCAAGGCAATCCAAGCGTAACGTGCATGGGGTGTGGTGAATATTGTGTGGCACTCAACACAATAGAAAGAGCAATTGTTCCTCATGTGCGAGGCAATCAAGTCAAGCATGTAGAAATCAATGAGACATGGCATATGTGAAGGAATGACATAATTGCAACCAAACATGTGATAGGAGCAAGAAATCCAAGATTTGGATGCAACCCACAAGGTACATATGTCATGAGGCATGGAGAGGTGAAAATGACAAATCGAAGCAAGATCTCTAACATGTGCGCAATCAAATGGTCCAAGATGACCAATAAGTCTCATGGTACAAGCAAGACAAGTAGTATGATCCACAATATCCATGCTCATGGTTCAGAGGTTCTCAAAAGAGAAGGATATCACCTTGAAAGCATGTCCTTGTGCGTCCATCACAATGCCGAAGCGCAAGCAAAAGTGATGTAGAATCGTCGTGGTAGAAGGTGGTTCGCTCTCAAGAGCTCGAATGGTCAACTCACGTGACGTGGAAGTCGACACAAAGTCCAAGTATCCTACACATGCACACAACAAAAGAAAGAACGTATGCGCATGGTAGATAAACACATCATCCATCATGATGGTTCTCATCTCTTGCACATAACCATTAGAAGCACAAGCGCATGAATAATATGATGCAACAATGGCTATATTCATGGCACTAGGTATATGATGCAAAGAGGTAAGAAAAGCATGCTTCATAAGGAATATGTCAAAATCTCCAAATATATGTGAGAATGCTATGGGGGCAAACTCATTATCAAGACTAAAGGCATTGTTGCACTCAATACATGTCAAATCATCTATCATGATAGAAGCAACATATGGAGATATATGACAAGAAGCAATAACAATCATGTGCAAAGCATGTAGGTGGTTGTCACCAACCGAATGAAATGAGCAATTATGAATCATTGGTGATGCAACAAGGCAAGCAATAGGAATCAAGTCGTGCAAACTAGTGGAGCGAAGATGCAACACGCTAGAGGAAATCATGGCAATCATGTCATGTGAGCAAAGAATAGGCATAGGCAATGTACATGACATATCGCAAGCACGAACACAAATCAAGATCATAGTATTATCATAGGCATGGGGCACAAAGCAATCATGGCAATAACAAACAATATCTCCACCACGCTTGCAAATACACATACAAGTACTAGAATCAATCATCATGTCTAATGCAAAGCATGGGTCACAAATGCATGGCAAAGGCATAGGAATGGGCATATCATGCAAAGTGAACATGGCAAGATGGGCAAAGGATATATAATGGACAACAACCCATAACCATGTGAGGGCCATGTAAAAGAAAAGCGTGAAGTGTTTGCGCGAAGTGAGCAGTGGGAAAGGCAATCCATGGGATCCCAAGTCATCATTACTCTCTAGAGCTCGTTTTTTCAACTCATGGGATTGTGAGGTTGACAAGTATTCATGGGTACCTACACAACAAATACACAAACGAAAGAAATTGTGTGTGTGGTAAATGTACACATCATCCATCATGATGTGTATGTGCATGTGTGAGTTAGCACAAGATAAGCAATGCTCGAAGAAATTTGATGCATGGTATAAGAACATGTCATCCATCATGAAAGAATAGTTGTTATGTATAACACGAAGGGGATGCAAATTGAGCATACAATTATATGGCACATCAATAGCATTTTCATTCATGGGGAGCATATTGTGCACATAATTATTGGGATCATGCAATGAATGGGATGGATCAAAATCTCCTAAAATGTATGAGGAAATTATGGGGGTCTCCTCATGAGAAATATTGGAAATATCATATGGAGAAAATGGACAACATGCAAAGCAATGCATATCCAAAGCTAGTTGGTCATGGCATGGCATATGAGATAAATGATGCAAAGGGAGCATATCAATATCATCACAAGAAAAACAAATGCCAATAACCACGGGCTTGTCATCTATGCCATAAGTGCAAATTGGGTTTATTTTAATGGCATATGCATAGTCACTAAGATGAGATTGCAAATATGACATATGATTGATCTCATGCATAGCATATGACAAGTCAAGCGGATTGTCAAACATGATGTGACCTAGAGAATTGTCACACGAAATCCTATGTAATATGGCATCACAACTAATAGACTCCACATGGCAATCATAAAACTCATCATAAATGGGTAAATCATCGCATGGGGAAATCATACTAGCATGAAGCATGGTAATAGGTTGATCAACATCATGCAAGCAATCAATGTCAAGAATGTCCACTAGTGGGACTAGAGCATCACCATCACCTATGTTACCTTGTTCATTCCACTCAAGTGGTGTAGGTGAGGTGGCAAAGACCAAATGGTGGTCATCTTCATCTTGATGGAACCATGTGGGGGGTGCATTATATTCCACCATGGCCATCGTCTTGTCCAAAGGAAGGACGTAGTCGTCGCGAATCGGCGCGTCATCATATCACTACTAGGAAAAGGGCTATATATGGAATGGCCACTAATGGCGCACCAGACATGTGGTGCGCCACTACTATCTAGCAGTGCGCACCACTGTCTGGTGTGCCATTAGTGTGAAAGACACTAATGGCGCACCAGCCGCAAGGTGCGCCATTAGTAACAATTTTTTTTCCAAACATACTAATGGCGCACCAGGGCACAGTGCGCCATTACTAGTACTAACTAGTAATGGCGCACTAGCCTCACTGTGCGCCACTACTATATTTTTTATTTTTTATTTTTTTGCAAAACTACTAATGGCGCACGAGGGAACAGTGCGCCATTACTAGTTTAAACTAGTAATGGCGCACTGTGCCCTGGTGCGCCATTAGTGTTTTTTTTGCAAAACTACTAATGGCGCACCGCCAGCAGGTGCGCCATTAGTAACCAGGGTTACTAATGGCGCATTTGTTGGTGGTGCGCCATTAGTAACCTGGGACGAGCTAGATATTTTGGACAGCCACACCTACCCACTCACTTTCCCCACTTCATTCTCTCCACCTCCTCCTCCAAGCTTGTCTCGGCTGCCTCCTCCTCCTCACCTCAATTGAACCATAAATTCATCCAGATTAAGTGGTTAAATTACCTTTTTTTGATAGGTAAGTAAGGGGGAAGCTATCTTTATGTTGTTCTCCCTCCAACAACGTGCACATGCACTTTTTATGGCCTAGCTAGATCTATGTATGTTTGTGGTGTTGCATATATGTTTGTGTTTGCAGGTACCGGTATTTGAAATGCGATAGTTGCCAATATTTTGCCGGAATGTTGATTCATTTCCGTTTCGGCGAGAATTTTGGCACTATGCATTCTTTTTTGTCCTATTTTTAGGGAAAGTCATGCCAAATTTTTTCTTGGTTCTAAAATATCATTTTGCTCTACCCCGCAGGCGACCATGGTCCGCACGATGACCGAAGGCATCGTGAATAGGTTTTTGAGCTCCGCGAAGGCCGAGATGCTTGAAAAGAACGAGCCGGAGATAAGATGTCCATGTCGAAGATGCAAGCTGAAGAGCCTTATTGCGGACCCGGATTCCGGGCAGGTGCGGGACCACCTGCTCTTGCGTGGTTTCATGGATGGTTATCGGTGGCAAGGTGATGAAGATGACTATGAAGTCGTCCATGGGGGCCGGGCAAGAAATGAGGAAGGGCAGCAAGACAACCACCGCGTCTCGGGCGGGCGAGAAGACGAAGAATCTCCAGGACATGATCACGACGGTGATGCTGTACACAGTCATCATGTAGAAGATGCCGGACATGATGATGAGGAAGATGCGGGAGCAGACGAAGGGCATGATCATGAAGATGAAGATGCCGACGGAGCAGACGACGATGGACCGTCGATGGGCTGGGTGCAGGACCCTCATATTGAAGAGCTGCTTCTCAAGCAGACGGATAACGCAAGAGCTGCCGCCCGAGAGAAAGCCAAGCTGGATCAACTGGAGATAGACGCGGTTACTCCATTGTATGAAGGATGCAGGCCCGAGGATACCCGCCTGAAAGTAACGCTCATGGCTCTGGAGATGAAGGTAAAACACAAAATGACCGACGCATGCTTCGACGAGAACATGTCATTCTGGCACGAACGTCTTCCCAAGGGGAACAAGTGCCCGACCAGTTTCGAGGAGGCGAAGAAAATCATGTGTCCTCTGGATTTACCGCATGTGAAATACCATGTGTGCATGAACAATTGCATCATTTATCGGGACGAGCACGCGGAATCTACCATATGTCCGGTGTGCGGCGTCACTCGATACAAGAAGAGGAAGAAAGCTCCTCGAAAAGTGGTGTGGTACTTTCCGATCACTCCTCGTCTGCAGCGGTATTTCGCGGACCCTAAGGTAGCAAAGCTCCTGCGTTGGCACGCGAATAGGGAGGAGAAGAAGCGAGAAGATGACGCAAATGATCCGGAGATAAATAAAAAAGACAAGATCCTGAGTCACCCTAAGGATGGGAGCCAGTGGCAAGCGTTGAACTTCGAACACCGAGAATTTGGGAAGGATCCAAGGAACATCGTTCTGGGCGCGAGCACTGATGGAGTCAATCCGTTTGGTAGCCAGAGAAGCACACATAGCACCTGGCCTATGTTTGTGTGGATGTACAACCTTCCCCCCTGGTTGTGCATGAAGAGGAAGTACATTCACATGAGTACGCTAATTGAAGGGCCGAAACAACCAAGGAACGACATCAATCTGTATCTGGGGCTGCTGAAAGAGGAGCTAGACACGCTGTGGAAAATGCCAGCCAATACGTGGGACGCCGCAGAGAAAGAATATTTCCCTATGAGAGCCGCACTGCTCACGACGGTGCACGACTATCTCGGTTACAGATATCTCGCGGGGCAGGTGGTCCACGGATTTTCTGGATGCGTCAGGTGCATGGATGACACAACGTATCGCCAGCTAGATAGAGATCCCGGGTCTTCGAAAACCGTGTTCATGGGACATCGAAGGTGGCTTCACGACGATGACCCGTGGAGGAAATGCAAGGATCTGTTCGATGGTGAAACCGAACCCCGAAGACGCCCGCGTACGAGGAGCGGCGAGGAAATAGATGAGCTGTTGAAAAATTGGAAAGATTTCCCACTGCCGGGAAAGAAGCAAAAGGCGCCAGAGCCAGGAAAGAAGCGAAAGGCACCAGAGCCGCTGCTGAAGGTATGGAAAACGAGGTCTGCTTTCTGGGACTTGCCGTACTGGAAGATCCACCGTGTGCCTCACAGCCTTGATGTCATGCATATCACAAAGAACGTGTGCGAGAGTCTGCTTGGTACCCTGCTCAACATGCCAGAGAGGACCAAAGATGGGCCGAAAGCAAGGGCAGACTTGAAATCAATGGGCATCAGGGAGGAGCTTCACGCTAATGATGATGATGATGATGATGAGGCGAAGCAGGACACGGAAAGTCGCTGCAAAGGCAAAAAGGCCAAGAAGACCGGAAGTGACTTCCTTACGGTTACGCGGGGAAGATAAGCAGATACCTAGACTCAGCGAAGCAGAAGTTCAGCGGGATGAAGTCTCACGACTGTCACGTGCTGATGATGCAGATACTTCGAGTTGCAATCCGTGGGATCATGGACGCGCACGTCCGTGAAACGCTATTTGGCCTATGCAACTTTTTCGACGTCATCTCTCGGAAGTCGGTTGGCGTGAGGCAACTCAGAAGGCTACAGGAAGAGATCGTGGTGATACTATGCGAGCTTGAGATGTACTTCCCGCCCGCATTCTTCGACGTTATGGTGCATCTGCTGGTCCATATCGTGGAGGATATCATCCAACTCGGGCTGACGTTCCTGCACAGCATGATGCCGTTCGAAAGGATGAATGGTGTCATCAAAGGATACGTTCGCAACATGTCACGTCCAGAGGGAAGCATAGCCAGGGGCTTTCTGACCGAAGAGTGCATCTCCTACTGCACGAATTATCTAGGCATCGAGAACCCCGTTGGTCTGCCCGTCAATAGGCACCTCGGCAGGCTCGCTGGATGGGGTCACCATGAGGGTCGCCGCGAAATGCATGTCGACTTCGATGGTCGACTCGCCGACTTTGAAAGAGCAAACCTAGTCGCGCTACAACACATAGACGTGGTCAATCCTTGGGTGGTAGAGCACAAAACCTTTATTGAGAAGACGTACAATGACCGAGGCCAACAGAGGACGGATGGAGATATAATCAAAGAGCACAACTCATGTTTCACGCGTTGGTTCAAGCAGAAGCTTCTGTCGTACCCTTTACATGAGGATTCTTCCGCGCAAGAACAACTCATATTCGCCTTGTCATAGGGCGCCGAGCACAACCTGATGACGTATGAGGCGTACGATATCAACGGCTACACATTCTAGACTGAGGACAAGGACATGAAGAGCGATGGTTATCAGAACTCCGGGGTAACGATGGAATCCTACACCGGTAACGACAAGGACAGATACTACGGAAGGATCGAGGAGATCTGGGAGCTGAGCTACGCTGGAGAGAAGGTCCCGATGTTCCGTGTCAGATGGGCCAAGAGCGTCATAAAAGAAGACCGGTATTTCACCACCATGGTTATACCCGAAGCCAAATCCAAGACCGCAGGCGCGAACGTCACCCCGAAAAATGAGCCATGGGTACTGGCTTCCCAAGTGGACCAATGCTTCTTCATTACCGACCCGTCAAAGCCCAATCGTGTTGTCGTGAGGAGAGGCAAAAGGAAGGTCATCGGAATGGATGGAGTCGCCAATGAGCAAGTCTTCGACAAGTACGGCGACCCGAAGATGGAACATGACGACGACGATGAAGTATCAGCATACACCACAAGAAGAAGCAGGACCACCCTACCTAAAGGACGTCCGTTCAAGAGAAGAACTCCATTTACGAAAAATAAGGGCAAGAAGATTGTGAACAGATAGCTAGCTAAGATCGATTGTATTTAAATTGTAGCCTTCATTTCTCGATTGTATTTCATGGGCACTTTTTGAACTCATGAATATTTTAAAATTTCATGGACACTCGATCTCGATCCCCCTCCATCTCGATCGCTATCCCACCTCGCCAGATCCGGTCCCCCTCGCCGCCGAGCACCCCCCGCACCCTCCCCGGCCCGCTCCACCATCACAAATGAATGCAACTAAAATTGCAAAAAAACAAATTTGATTATATTTTCAAATAATAAATTTGATGATTTTTTTCATATTCATAAATATTTTCAAATAACAAATTTGATTATATTTTTAAAAAATTCATTACTGTTTTTATAAAAAATTATTACTGTTTCATATTCGTATTCATGTTCTAAAATATTATTAGATGCAACAAAAAATAATAATAATAAAAAGATTACTAATGGCGCACCTCTGGCTGGTGCGCCATTGCTATATAAAAAAAAGTTTACAAATGGCGCACCGATCGTGGGTGCGCCATTGCTATATAAAAAAACATTCTAATGGCGCACCGCTTCTGGGTGCGCCATTAGTAAGTTTCCCCCCTATAGCTAATTCCTCCCTCTCCGCCAGTTCCCCTTCGTCCCTCTCCCTCGCGCCAGTTCCTCTCCGTCCGCTCCCAATCCGCGCCCCCGCCGCCTCCCTCTCCCCATCCTCCCCTTCCTCCCCTCCGACCCCACCCCACTCTCGCCGGAGCAGCGCCGCAGGGCCGACACCAACCTCGCCCTCGCCCGCGCGCGCCGCAACCTCCGCCTCGCCGAGTCCGGAGCTGCTCGTGGAGGAGACGTGGCTGGAGGCGCTCTCCGGGGAGGTGCCCGTCTACCCGCCGCCCTCGAGCGCCTGCACGCCAAGGTGCCCGTCTACCCGCCGCCCCACCTCGTCTTCCACGCGCTCCACTATGCTGTTAAGGTTAAGATTTTTTTAGTCCCCGCCCCCGACTCTGCTGCTGAAATTACCGTTGAAATCGAGGTAAAATCACTATTGAACTGGGTGTAAAATCACTACTGTTGAAATTCAAATTTAAACTTGAAAATGAAAATTGAATTGGAGAATTAAATCACTGTTTTTTAGTCCCCATTTCTGAACCTATGCTAAGTATGGCAATGCCACAGAGTATAAGAAGTAGTCCTGCATCTTACACAATGATAGGTCTAATTTATGCTACTCAACGAAAGAAGAAGAAAAATGCACTGGACATACACTTAGAAAAATGCACTGTATCATCGGGTAATTGTCCATGGTTTATACCTGAAAATAAGTTTATCTCACGGCATGAATGTAAGTATCTGTTCCGCATTCATGGGCTATCTACCCAAGGTAAACCTAGAAAATGAGTTATATCCAGGACAAGCCACTGTCAATTAACACTCTATACACTGCCAACTGTATTTAGTTAACATTACACTGCCACTGCTATTCAGCACAAACGTTTGATCATCTCACTCTACTTACTGTCAATTGACACTGTATAACTGTCAGCTCCATTCACTAGCAGCAGCCAGCACTTCTGAATCTAATCTTTCTTGGGCAAGCTCGGCTACTTGTTGTTAGTCATTCACTAAAAGATCCTCAACAGACTGCATGCATCTCCTTTGCACTTTATCACTTCAATCTGCTGCTACCTCAAGCTTCTCGTTTACACTTGTGCCAAGTAACATTTTTTCCTTGTATAATTATATGGTGGTTGACTGAGCTGCTACTTTTTCCTTGTAGAAGATCGCAGGTCGAGTGGGAGGGATCCAGTTGCGACGACACCGAATCACCAGCAAGGCAGCTGCCTAGAATAATAGGTTGACTCACCTATATATACTACTATCTTGCATCTCTCTCTTGTTTCTTCTTCTACTACAATACAAAGAGAGTCATTTCAGTTACTTGTCTTAGTGTGTGGTGTGGCTGTTTATTGTTCAACACCAGCAGCTAGCTCTATTTAGGTCCAGTAGAAACGACATGGCTCTCCAATTTTTAAGTAATCTTGCATATGACTTGGATATACCTTATGGAGTTGTAACAGTTCCTCTTGGTGCTTAGGTGCATTTTCTTTGTGTAACTTGGTTTAAAAATGTGATTTGGTCTTTTGTGGCATTTGGATGCCTAAATCCCATTTTCTTAATCATATTGCTTGGAAACTTTTGGTTATCTCCTCTCAGTGATGAAATAATTTATATGTACTGCACTTTTTTCATAATTAGGTAATAACGTTGGTTACAGTTTTGGTAGTTCAAACGGAATGTATCTCATTTTGTAGACAGATTATTTTCTGGAATATCATATATTCAAATTTGTAATGAATGATGGCTTCTACCTGAATTAGTAGACTCTGTGGTGTTAGTTTGTTCTAAATACAGTAAGATAATTTTAACAACTGTAGAACATGTTGAGATTGTGGTGCTAGTAGAGGCACATTGTGGCCTTTTCATCCATATGAAAGTAGAGGCACATTGTGGTGCTAGTTTGCTGGGTTTTGTCTCCGACCATCGTGTCGTGATGATTTTGCAGGTACCCCGAGAGGCCCTTGAGTTTGCCGGAATGTCGATTAACTTCCGTTCCGGCAAATTCGGGTACTCCATATGTCCTATTTTCAGCAAAGGTCATGCTGAAATTTTCCGTGAATTTTAGCATGACTTTGCTAAAAATAGGACATATGGGGTACTTCCGACTAATGCATGGGCCGGGGTATCTTAGTACTTAATTAAGTAGGATCAATTGCCCCTTTATTCTTGCTGCATTAAACCATAGGTGGCAATAGAGCCAAGTGATGAGGCCCAAATGATGAAAGCTTAGGCTTTTAGGGTGCCTTGGCGTCGACAAACCCTAAATGATAAAAGCTTAGCTTTTAGGATGCCTCTCGGTGTCGACAAACCCTAAATGATGAGACCATGATCTTGTTCCTTGACAATAACCAACTTTTTGACCAAACTTTTTTCCTATTTAGAGCGAAACATGGCCCACAACGATGAGATCGGCGGTTCGGGCGGCAAGCAATTCTGGGAGCTATCTCAGGAGCTGGAGGAAGAACCTCACCGCTATCGGGATGATGCCACGGAAGACACCGATCCTGACTACACAACCCCTAGTGGGGTCGGGGATGGCACCACTGATGGTGCCGCCGAGGATGCCACCACTGATGATGGCGGCGCACGCACAGATGGCAGCCAACCGAAGAGGCAACGGAAGGACCGGCGCCCGAACATGCTCGGCACCGTCAAGGAGGAATTTACTGAAGTGAACTCCGACGGGCATCCAACGGCACCCAAACAAGTAGTCAAGGGGTACTCGGTTCAGCTCGGGTGCATTCTCCGGAGCACCGTCTCGATCAACACCGAGAACCTAAGGCATAAGGACCGAGGGAATTTGCGCAGCCTCCTCTTCACGAAGCTGCACGAACGATACAAGTTCCCCGCTGAGTTTGCGAACACACGCCTCTCAGGGAATAAAGTGAACAGTGCCGCCCTCACGAGGATGAGCACGACCCTGTCTACATGGAGAAGCACGGTGAAGGCAATGATTGAAAAAGGTGATAGTTATGAGAAGATCAAGGCGAAATATCCTTTGATGAGCGAAGATGACTACAAGGAGTTCAAGATCAAGTGCGAGAGCAGCGCAACCTCCGAATCAAGTCAGTGGGGGAAAGAAATGCGGGAGTTGAACTTAGGGGTCCACCAACTCGGTCCCGGCGGTTACAGAGTGGCGGAGCCTATATGGCACAAGGAGGACGCGCAGCGTGCCGAGCAAGGCCTACCGCCCCGCTTCGAGAAATTACGTGACAAGCAGACCAGGAACTTTGTCAGGGCCCGGTACAAGGAGGACCCGGTAACAAAGGAGCTTACCACGGATCCGAAGACCAGGGCGCTTGAGCTTGTTCTGGTAAGGAATACACCCCCGCGTAATTAGCTCCATATGGTTGCATTCTAATTAATGAAGCCAAATTTCTAAATGCTTCACATTCCTTCCGCAGGAGGCTGAAAGCAGTAGCGCGGGGTCGTCTCAGATCTCCCCTTTTGACACCCCTTTAAATAGGGCGTTGAACGTAATGAAAAACAAGGATAAGCTCAGTAAGCCGTCGTCAGCTGGTCGTGTGGCCGGCAAAGGCTTGTCCATAAAATGGTCGTCATACTATACCGCTGGTGGGCGAAAGGAGAAAAAGACCAGCTCGGAAAGCCAGTCACGCGAGGTTCAAGAACTCAAGGCACAAGTGGCGCGGATTCCGAAGATTGTCCAAGAGCAAGTGCAACAACAACTGGGAACGACGCTCACCGCCATAGTGCCTACCTTGATTCAGGGGCTGACGACGTGGATTGCGGGCGGCCAACAGAGGCCTCCCCCGGTTCCCAGCTTCACGGCCAGCAACTCACACAACGCGCAGGCGGCGCCATCTGTGTCTCCGGCGGAGGCGGTATTCGTGTCTCCGACGCCGGCATGGGCATTGGAGCTTAATGCACCCGGGTGTACGTCGGCCGGCACTTCGCCAGCAAGCGGCCCCTCCGTCAGTTGCATGCCCGCCGTTGGTGGTGCCTCGACATTAGCCGAGCTCGATGGCATCACGGTAACTAAGCCTCTCGGCCGATGACTTCATCTCCATGCCTTTGACTGGGCATCCCTGACGCCCTACATGTTTTCGCAGGGCGCCGCCGATGTTCCTTGCACTCCCCTGCGCTTCGTGGGCGGCGAGTTGGTCGATGTCGCCAAGGGCAGAATCGTTCAACCGGGCAACCGCGTGTTCCACGGTAATCCGATGCCACCCAGCTTGTATAGGGTTGAACTGGTTCGGGTGCTGCCAGGCTGCGACGAGTTGTTACCTCCGATTCGACCCGCTGGGGCCGACGAAGATGATGTGATGACCCTCAGCGCCTGCGTAAGCTGGCCCCTGCTTTGACCGAAGAGCCAGATTCGTTTGGGGGCGGGGGACACCACCCCACAGACAAGACCGCCAGTCGTGCCAGCGCCAAGCCATGGCAAGAACGCCGCAACGCTACCGGACATCCCTATGGCACAGGATCCGGACATGCATATGGCACAGGATCCGGACGACGACGACAACGATGGCGGTACATTTTCCAACGTCGATAAGTACTTTGCCGAACATGGGTACGATGACGAGTTCTGCGGGCCTCCTTCTCAAGAACCCAACCCTGAAAAAGACGACCACGATCTAGCTGGTACGGCGGAGAAACCCAATTGCAACAGGCGTCATCTGGCGTTCAGTTCTCAGGAGACGCCTCCAGCTGCCGCCTTCACCGAGCCTCAGATAGCTGAGGTGCGAAATATTATCAGCCCCAACACGCTCAAGAAGGCGGTCTGTGAGCAAAACTCGATCCCATTACAGCAGATCAGGAAGAAGGGACGGAAACAAAAGACTAACAAGGGCGCCAGTGCGAGCCAGCCGGCACCGAGTACGATCCGTGCTCAGGACGGGCCACCTTTACCTAAGGATATCTCGAGGAGGGTGCATGTGGCGGGTAGGGCGATGCTACCGACAAATATGCTCAATGCTGCAACCGGTGCTATGCGGAGTCTGCATGACAGTGTTCTTTCTTTGGAGAAGCGGCGTCTCAGAGAGAATGATGTGGCATACCCGGTTTTCGTGGCCAAGGTGCCAGAGGGCAAGGGCTTTGTGGATAGCGCCGTCGGGGGTACGATCGTCCTGCGGTTTGATGACATCTTTGCTATGCTTAACCTTCATCTGCTGCACTACACCTTCGTTCGGCTGTTTTCGCTGAGTATGGAGATGCGGATTATTAGAGACAAGACCCCGGACATTGTGATAGTCGACCCCTTCTACATGCGTGCCAAGATCTTGGGCAGCGCTGGGGACCGGCAAGTCACGAGTTCACACCTCGAAGGCGTCATTCTGGCAAACCCAGATAAGGATAACTTCCTCGTGCCTTACTTTCCCGAGTAAGTCATCCCCTAACCGCCCCGTAACATATGATTTCTTAGATTTCGATCGTTCTTTTTTTTCTAACATTCCGTGTTCTGTGCAGTGACACACATTGCACACTCATCCACTTAAGCCCGAAATATTCCATGGCCACGTATTTCGACCCGGACCGTGACTCCAAGATAGACTACACAAATATCAAGAAAGTTCTTGATGATGCTCTCCCCGGCTACGCCGCATCTGGAGGCACCTTTAAGAGGCCAGCTCGTAGGTACGGCAGGCACGTGTTCACCCACAATACGATGTTCCCCTGCGTCAAGCAGCCGCCTGGCGGTCAGAAGGATGCCTACTGCGCCCTCCATCACATGCGGGTGATCGTACGGGACCATAATCACCTTCTGCTACCAAATAATCTCAAAGATTGGGCCGCAAGCTTGGCGGCAATCCAGGACGCGGACATCCGACAAGAATTCTTTCGCATCCAGTCGGAGTTTGCAGAAATCATCCATCAAGATGTCCTTCGTACCTCGGGGCAGTTCTACCTCAAATTTCAACCGTCCAATAGTGAGATAGACACAACGCTACAAATGCAGGCCGACAACGCCCGCGACTTCATGACCATCACGACAGACGGCGGCTTCATCCACGCTCCGGTCCCATGAGTCGAGTCGAAAGTAGTGATGTTATGTGTAGTTCTGAAACATTGATTAGCTCATGTTGTAATTAAACTTTAATGAACTTGTATGTCTCTTTGGTTTGGTCAGTCGTTCAACTTAGATGTAATCGATGCTATTTATTAGTAGGACCATGAATCGTGCTATTAATGTCTTGCTTTTCTCTTCCGATCCTTTTGTTACATACTTATATATTGCTGATGTATTGTCTGTTGTTTGGCCAGTGCATAGAGATGCCGTCGTATGTCGTGTACAAGGGTAAGGTTCCCGGAGTCTACGACGACTGGGAGGAGTGTCGGAGACAGGTTCACCATTTCAGCGGTAACAGTTACAAAGCGTACACCACTAGGGCGGAGGCGGAATCTAGATACGCGCGCTATCTAGCGGGAGAGAGGAGGGAGCGTTGGAGGAACCGGATGAAGATCAGTTTCACCGCGATGATGCTCATCGTGATGACCGCAGCTCTCTTCTATGTGATGGTAGTTTAGATGATCGATATCGACTTGTAATGTGAAGACAAACTCGCTACTCGCGGTCTCGAGACTTGTAATGTTCTGTCTTTGTTCGGTCTTTTGAATTCGGAGACTAATATGATGAATTGTATTCCGAGACTAATCTTCTATTGTATTCGATGAATCTGCTGTTGCTGTGTGGTGCTGTTTATATTCTGTCCAATAATATATTTTGTAATCTGTGCAAATATCAGAAGAAGAAAAAAACCCTAATATACATACTAATGGCGCATCACTCCCATGTGCGCCACTAGTATGTCAAAGGATACTAATGGCGCATCACTCCAATGTGCGCCATTAGTATGCCAAAGGATACTAATGGCGCATCACCCCGCAGTGCGCCATTAGTATGGCAAAGCACATGGGTAAATATGGCCCCCTGGGAGGCATACTAATGGCGCACCGTGGCCTATACTAATGGCGCACTGCCTGGTGCGCCATTAGTATCTGGTATACTAATGGCGCACCAGTGGTGCGCCATTAGTAAAAAATACTAGTGGCGTGGTGCTAGTGGCGCACCAGTAGTGCGCCATTAGTAGGCAAAATTGGTGCGCCACTAGTAAGCCTTTTTCTAGTAGTGTATATGGGACCTAGCACCAAATGAGACGACACAATAGAGGTAGAGGGTCGTTAGAAATCGAAGTGGCCTCACTCTCTCTATGTGGTGGTTCACTCACTCCCTCAAGGTAGGTGCACTCAAAGTCACATATGGTGGAGTCACTCATCTCACTCAAGTTGTGGGGGTTGTGGCTCTCCTCACATGGGAATTGGGGCAACTCGTCATATATGGGGCTAGTGGTGAAGACACTATCACTCTCAATATGGTGGCACAAGTCACTCAAGTCATCATACGTCACCGTGGTCGAAGGGAAAATCCCATGCTCAACCATCTCGTCGTTGTCACCGTGGATGAAGGCCGAAGATGGCACATCATCACTCTCGCCTCCTAAGATGGAAGCATCATCCTTGCTCATCACCAAGTCGCTCGCCTCCAAAGCGTGGTCCTTGAAGGTCTCCGTAGTCGTACTCGTCGCCGCACCATCTTGAAAAAGAGTCGTGGAGGACTCGGCATCATCAATGCCACAAAGAGGGATGGCGGTGAAGTCGAACTTGGGAGCATCGTCTTGCAGCTCATCGGGCTTGGACATCTTGGTGGTACTAGCCTCATGCTCGTCGTCTTTGAGTTTGGTCTTCGAGAAGTGTGCTTGGGGTGGAGAAGCATTGGCCTTCCTGAGTTCTTGTTTCGCCTTGAGAGCACCAATGTAGTTGTCATCGAGGGACTTGTAGTTCTCGAGGAAGATAGTCTTGGAGATGTCGTTGTTCAATCCCATCATGAAGTGGAACTTCATTGACATGGGGTCGTCCACGCCGGCTCGTCGCAAGGCTTTCTTCATCTGCTTGAAGTACTCGTCGATGGACTTGGATCCTTGGGTGGTGTTCTCCAATTGGCATAGAAGTTGTTCCGTGTAGGTTGGAGGCACGAACTCTCGCCGCAAAGCTCTCTTCGTCTTGGGCCAACTCATGTCGTAGGTCTCCGAAGGTGTGTGAAGCCACCATGTCGAGTCATAGTCATGGAAGTTTCTTGTGGCGCACTTCACTTGATCTTCGGGAGGAACTTGATGTAGCTTGAGGTAGTCGTCCATTAGGTGCTCCCACTCGAGATACTCCTTGGGTTCTTGAGTCCCATAGAAAGGAATCTCATGGTCGGTGTCGAGGTCGTAGTAGCTCGTGGAAGTCGCGGTCTTGAGCTTGGGGAGCTTCTCTTGAGCGTAGTCTTGAGGTGCTTGTTGGCGAAGATGCCGTATGTCCGTAGGCGAAGATGCCAAGGGAGATGGTGAAGTCGTTGAGAGGTTGTTGGTGTTGAGCTCTTGACCTTCACGTTCGTGGTGGTGATGGTGTCGATGCCGATGTGACCTTGCCGGAGATGGTAGCTCAGAGTCATGTGCTCTTGAGCGTCTTCTTGAAGATGAGGAAGATCGCTTGTAGGACTTGATGAGTGCTTTGATCTCCTCCATTTGAGCGTTCATCTTGGCGTCGTTTTAGTTGTTCGTGGCATCGAACTCGTTGTTGTTGTTGTCAACCGAGGGTGAAATGCATTGCCTATCCATCACAAGACTCGAGTAGAGGTGAGTAGGAAATGAGATAAACAATACCAAGTGACCTTTTCCCAAAGTTGAGGATGTATCCCGTTTCACTCAATGTGAGATGAAAGAATAGTGTAATTGGTACCGGACTTGTTCACTCACACCTACAAACTAAAGCTTATGGAGTAGCTCGGTGAGGATAGTGGCACAAAAATTTAATGCAAAATGTTAGCAAGAGTCAATAATGTTGAAAGAGATTCACAAATT
Source organism: Aegilops tauschii subsp. strangulata (assembly GCF_002575655.3). Lineage (NCBI taxonomy): Eukaryota > Viridiplantae > Streptophyta > Magnoliopsida > Poales > Poaceae > Aegilops > Aegilops tauschii. Next base: position 246,545,874 of record NC_053037.3, on the reverse strand, counting down.
GGCAAGTGAAACAAGTAGACCAATAGCAAAGAATGGCACACGGAAACACACACACGGATAGATAAATGGGGTCGTGCAACCAAGGAATGAGCACAAAATGTGGAATCCACGGAAAACGCTCGTGTTGCACAACTCAAGAGAGACGCTAACACGATTGCTCAATAGGCGGATACGACAGTTGTGCACAACCTATAAGATGCAAAATGGATAAACATGCTATCCCAAGTATGCTATGTATATATGGTTCCCGGTGTTTCTCACACGATGATCCAAGATGATCAAGTATGATACCATATGATATATTGTGATGCTATGGCTATTGCTTACAAGCTCTTTGTTCACTCCTTTTCTTTTCTTAAAAGCTTATTCTTTTTTTTTGTATGGCCACGATGCACAAACCAAGATAGCAATTGTGTATATGCGGGAACAATCTTGTTACACAAGTATGATGATACCAATATGATATGTTATGTATGCAATGGAACGTGTAGATCACTAATGTGCACAAGTAACGTTGCCGACAATACTCAAATGGCTAGTCTCGATAGGCAAGTGACGCAAAATGGGCTAGGGGTTAACAATTGCAATTGCAAGGGGAATATACAATGGTGTCGTCGAGGTTACCGTCCGTGTCCATGATGAGAGGCGGTGTTGTCGATGTCAACCTGTTCCTAATTAGCCGAAACACCTTAGGAAACGGAAAAACCACAACTCAAAATCTCAAGGACAAATGTCAAATGGTGGTAGCGAGAATGCGATGGTGTTTTTGCGGAAGCTCAATTGGATTGCGGGAATGCAATGATGGGGTTGTGAGACGCAATGCGGAAGTCGAGGGTAAGGTGGTGTACTATACACGGTGTCGGAGTTGGAAGCACGGTCCCTAAGTAGCCGAAACACCTTAGGAGACACAACTCACAACACAAACAAATTTGGGTTAGGTTGGGTTGGCGGAAGTGTATGGTGGGCAAGCCTATGTGGAAGTTATGGTGGTGGTTGATGAAGAAGCAACCATCCCTAAGTAGCCTAAACACCTTGGGAGACTCAAATCACAACTCAAACAACCACTAATGCTATAAGGAACGAAATGGGTTAGGTTGCGGAAGTCGATGGTGGTTATGCGGATGTTGTGGTGGAAGCCCTAGGCAAAGATGCCAAAGTTGTCAAAATTTGATGGAGTCAAATGGTGATGGAACCTATCTAGATGGATAGAGTATGTCAATAGCTACTCAACGAGCTAAAGAACACGAAAATTGGACTCCGGATGTGAAAGTTATGGACAAAACGGTGAAACACGGGAGGCTGAAATCTACAGGGGTCGGACATCCGGGGTTGGGTCCGGATTCCAGGGGTCAGTGTCCAGAACCATGCAGATTTGGTGCTCCAGGAGTCGGATGTCCGGCTTGGGGCCCGGATGTCCGGCCCAATGGCCCGGATGTCCGGCCAGAGGCCCAGATGTCCGGCCCGACGATTCCAGATCGGGATTTGGACTTCGAAACTCGATTTGGGGCAGAAATGGATGATTTTGGGGGCAAAATTTGACGGATTTTGTGGATGTAAAGGGGGAAAAGATGGGGGAAAGCTAGATCCACTTGAAACCAAGCAAATCCAAGGATCAAAATCAACAAAACATCATCAAACCAACAAATCACAAAAAAAATTGGGGGCTATTTTTGGTGGGGATTTTCGAATTTAGGACGAAATCAAGCAAAAGAATGCTAGAAAACGGTGCGAGGGACTCCAAATACGTGATCAACGTGGCTCTGATACCATATGAAATGGGGCTAACCCGGTGTAGGCCGATCTTTCACGATTGCAGTGGGATCCCTCGAAGAACACGAAGAACACGGGGAAGAACGGAGAGAAATCACAAGGGGAAACACTCAAGAACAAGTCCAATCACACATCCACTAGACAATCAAACACACAAGATCCACAAGGTACATGAACAACAAAGGGAAAGATACAAGGTAGAGTTCATCTCCGTGAGGAGGTCTTGAAGGGGTCCGCTTGTGAGGGGGTCTTGATGATATATCCCGCAGAATCTTCTCCTAGAAGGAGGTCTTGGCCTCCAATGGAGTAGTAGTCTCTCTCTGTCTCAAGAGTAGAGTGGTACAAGGAGCAAAGCTCTCTATCAATGAGCTATCACTTTGCTACCCCTAGAATGGAGGACGGGGTGGTCTATTTATAGTCTAAGCCACGAAGGGGTAAGTGGGAAAGGGATACATGGGCCTCTGGCCCGGGGCTGCGCGCAGCAGGCGCCGGATGTCCGCACTGGGGGCCGGATGTCCGGCCGTTCGTGGGGCGCCGGATGTCCGGGCTGAAGTGGCCAAACTTCGGGTGTGTTTTGTCGTTCGATGCCGGATTTCCGGGAGAGGCGCCGGATGTCCGGGCTTTAGCGAGGCACCGGATGTCCGGGGCTGGCCCCGGATGTCCGGCCGCTGAAGCTTGTTCGGCCTTCTGTTGGTGCAGCTGTTGGGCGTCTGCATAGGCGCCGGATGTCCGAGCCTTGGCCCGGATGTCCGGCCGCTGTAGCTGCAGCAGCTCCGCCTTCTTTCGTCGTTGCTTCCAGGCTTCCCTCGCGGATGGTGTAGTTGTTCCTTGGCGCTTGCACTCCTCCTCGTCGTCCGTAGTGTTCCGACAATACCTATGCATGCACACGAGTGGAGTGTCAAGTAGTATACCATCCTCGAAGGGGTCAAGTGAGCACGTGTAAAGGAGATGATTCACCTTTGTGTATGTGAAGTAGATGTCGCATGTGTCACTTGCCAAACGAACTCTTGACATGGTGATGTACATAGGATGCTCTGCATCAATGGAGATGGTGGAGAAGCTATCTCTCACCACAAGACCACATCCACATCCTTACTACATCCAATGGTTCAACAACAGCAGCAAGGTTAAGGAGTTCGCTGACGTCTTCCCACAAGACGTGCCAACGGGATTACCACCTATTCGAGGGATTGAGCATCAAATTGACTTAATTCCCGATGCATCGCTACCCAAACGTGCACCATACCATACCAATCCAGAGGAGACGAAGGAGATTATGCGTCAAGTACAGGAGCTGCTCGACAAAGGTTATATACGCGAATCTCTTAGTCCTTGTGTTGTTCATATTATACTTGTGCCTAAAAAGGATGGTACGTCGCGTATGTGTGTTGATTGTAGAGGCATTAATAATATTACTATTCGTTATCGTCATCCTATTCCTAGGCTAGATGATATGCTTGATGAATTTAGTGGCTCTACAATATTCTCCAAAGTTGATTTGCGTAGTGGATACCATCAAATTCGTATGAAATTGGGAAATGAATGGAAAACATCATTTAAAACTAAGTTTGGTTTATATGAGTGGTTACTCATGCCTTTTGGGTTAACTAATGCACCAAGTACTTTCATGAGACTAATGAACGAAGTTTTACGTGCTTTCATTGGACGATTTGTGGTAGTCTATTTTGATGATATACTCATTTATAGCAAATCTTTGGAAGAACATTTGGAACATTTATGTGCTATTTTTATTGCTCTACGTGATGCACGTTTGTTTGGTAACCTTGGGAAGTGCTCCTTCTGCACTGACCGCGTATCTTTTCTTGGCTATGTTGTTACTCCACAGGGAATTGAAGTTGATAAAGCCAAGATTGAAGCTATTGAGAGTTGGCCGCAGCCCAAAACGGTCACACAAGTGAGGAGTTTTCTTGGAGTCGCTGGTTTCTATAGGTGTTTTGTGAGAGATTTTAGCACCATTGCTGCACCTCTCAATGAGCTTACAAAGAAGGAAGTGCCTTTTGTTTGGGGTACCGCACAGGAAGAAGCCTTCACAGTATTGAAAGATAAGTTGACACATGCTCCTTTACTCCAACTTCCTGATTTTAATAAGACTTTTGAGCTTGAATGTGATGCGAGTGGAATTGGATTAGGAGGTGTGTTATTACAAGATGGCAAACCTGTTGCATACTTTTCTGAAAAATTGAGTGGGCCTAGTCTGAATTATTCTACTTATGATAAAGAATTATATGCTCTTGTTCGGACTTTAGAGACATGGCAACATTATTTATGGCCCAAAGAATTTGTTATACGTTCCGATCATGAATCTTTGAAACATATTCAAAGTCAAGCTAAACTGAATCATAGACATGCTAAATGGGTTGAATTCATTGAGACTTTCCCTTATGTTATTAAACACAAGAAGGGTAAAGAAAATGTTTGGCGCTATACTATGCTTTCACAACTTGACTTCAAAATATTTGGTTTGGAGACCATGAAAGATCAATATGTGCATGATGCTTATTTTAAAGATGTAATGCAGAATTCTAAAGAAGAAAGAACGTGGAACAAGTTCGTCGTTAATGATGGATTTGTGTTCCGTGCTAACAAGCTATGCATTCCAGCTAGCTTCGTTCGTCTTTTGTTGTCGCAGGAGGCTTATGGAGGAGGACTAATGGGACACTTTGGCGTGAAGAAGACAGAGGACGTACTTGCTACACATTTCTTTTGGCCAAAGATGAGACGGGATGTTGAGCGTTTTGTTGCTCGCTGCACTACATGTCAAAAAGCTAAGTCACGACTCAATCCTCATGGTTTATATATGCCTTTGCCTGTACCTAGTGTTCCTTGGGAGGATATATCTATGGACTTTATTTTAGGTTTACCTCGAACAAAGAAGGGGAGGGATAGCATATTTGTTGTCGTGGATAGGTTCTCGAAAATGGCACACTTTGTACCATGTCATAAAAGCGATGATGCTGTTAATGTTGCTGATTTGTTCTTTCGTGAAATTATTCGCTTGCATGGTGTGCCAAATACTATTGTTTCAGATCGTGATACTAAATTTCTTAGCCACTTTTGGAGATGTTTATGGGCTATGTTGGGGACTAAAACTGCTTTTTAGTACTACTTGTCACCCCAAACTGATGGACAAACTGAAGTAGTCAATAGAACATTGTCTACTATGCTTAGGCCTGTTTTGAAGAATAATAAGAAAATGTGGGAAGAATGCTTGCCTCATATTGAATTTGCTTATAATCGTTCATTGCATTCTAATACTAAGATGTGCCCTTTTGAAATTGTGTATGGTTTCCTACCTCGTGCACCTATTGATTTGTTGCCTCTTCCATCTTCGGAGAAGGTTAATTTTGATGCTAAAGAACATGCTGAATTGATTTTAAAAATGCATGAGTTAAATAAGGAAAACATTGAGCGTATGAATGGTAAATATAAACTTGCTGGAGATAAGGGTAGAAAACATGTTGTGTTTGCACCTGGAGATCTTGTTTGGTTACATCGGCGTAATGATAGATTTCCTAATTTGCGCAAATCAAAGCTAATGCCACGTGCTGATGGTCCTTTTAAGGTGTTAGAGAAAATAAATGATAATGCATATAAACTTGAGCTGCCTGCAGATTTCGGGGTTAGTCCCATGATGCGGTGCGTCCTACGATCATCTCCATGTACACTTCGACTACTCCCCAAGCCCCAAGAGGACATATGATGAGACCTCGACCATACGCCATTGGGCACTAGGTGAACTCACTCCTCTTCGAACCGTCACTTTCCACATATGAGACATGGCTACTACCTCATGCATGGACCTTGCATATACCCAGGTACATCCGAGCTGACCATGGAGAATGCAAGGACCAAGGCTAAGCATGGAACAGGAGAAGGAAGAAGAAGAACGGACAAGACAAGACTTGCCCGGATCATCCGGACCCCCAGCCGGATGACCGGACCGAGCCCGGACGATCCGGACGACCACCCGGACGATCCGGACGACCATCCGAAGACACCCGAAGGTTTCACCTGAAGCCGGATCATCCGGACGACCGCCCGGATCATCCGGACCCCCGTCACCCGGATCATCCGGGCCACCATCCGGATCATCCGGACCCCGCCTGCGTGCGTGACTTGGGTTGAAGCCCATGTACCCCTTCGCCCTTCACTTACCCCTTCGTGGCTTAGACTACATATACTCCTCCCCCTCCTCCATTTGAGGGTTAGCATAGGTTTAGCTCATATGTGAGGATATCTTTTGCTCAACCATACGGATCTACTCCTCGAGAGAGACCGCGGCCCCTCTTCGGAGAAGATCCACGTTGGATTCAAGACCCCCTCTTGGGTGGCCCCATCAAGACCTCCTCACGGAGAAAAACCGGTTACCCTATGTATCGTCCTTTGTTGGTTTTGGACCGTGTGATCTCTATGTGTACTCGGATCTAGCATATGTGTGACTATATCTTGTTGGTTTGAGAGATCCTCTGGTGTATTCCCTCGTTTTCCCCTCATGTTCTTCGTGTTCTTAGTCGGGATCCGCTCCTTTCGTGAAAGATCGGCCGTTTAGGGTTCCACCCTACATCATCTTGGTATCATGAGCCACGTTGATCACGGATTTGCAGCCTCCACACGTTGTTTTCTAGCTTGATTTTGTTGTTTTCGTCCTAAAATCCGAAAATCCCCACCAAAAATAGCCCCAATTTTTTTTTTTGTGATTTGTTGGTTTGATGATGTTTTATTGATTTTGATCCGTGGATTTTCTTGGTTTCGAGTGGATCTAGCATCTCCCCAAGTTTCCCTTCCATCCATCCAATTTCCGCCCCAAAATCATCCAATTTCCGCCCAAAAATTCATCCCCGAGAGGAAATCCCGAGCAGTTTGACCTGCCCAGATCATCCGGAACACGTCCCGGATCATCCGGACACCTCCCGGATCAGCTGGACCCTCTCCCGGACGTCCGGATAACCCATGCACCCGAATACCCGAACCGGAGCTGACGAACCCGGATCATCCGGAAGTACTCCCGGATCATCCGGACCAAGCCCGGATCATCCGGACTTCCTCCCGGATGTCCGGTTAACCCTGAAACTGACTATGCTGAAATTTTGTTTTGGTCATAACTAATTCATCCAGAGTCCGTTTTTGACGTTCTTTAGCTCGTTTTGAAGCTATTGACATCCCCAATCCCACAAAAATACTACCTCCATCATTTGACTCCATCATATTTTCTAAAATTTGGCAAGTTTGCCTAGGCCCTCCATCATATAATCCGCATTACCACCACCGACTTCCGCAACCTAACCCATTTTGATCCCCATTGCATATGTGGTTGCTTGAGTAGTGATTCGAGTCTCCTAAGGTGTTTCGGCTACTTAGGGACGGTTGCTTCTTCATCAACCACCACCACTTCCGCATAGGCTTGCCCACCATACACTTCGCCACCCCAACTTAACCCAGTTTTGTTTGTGTTGTGAGTTGTGTCTCCTAAGGTGTTTCGGCTACTTAGGGACCGTGCTTCCAACTCCGACACCGTGTATGGTCCACCAGCATAACCTCCACTTTCCACCTTACATACTCCAAAACCCAACATTGCATTTCCGCAATCCCTTCGAGCTTCCTCAACCACCACCACATTCCCGCTACCACCATTTGACATTTGTCCTTGAGATTTTGAGTTGTGGTTTTTCCGTTTCCTTAGGTGTTTTGACTAATTAGGAACAGTTCGACATCAAGAACACCGCCACTCATCATCACAACGGACGGTAACCTCGACGACACATTTGTATATTCCCCTTGCAATCGCATTGATAACCCCTAGCCCATTTTGCGTCACTTGTCTATCGAGACTAGCCATTTGAGTATTGTCGGCAACGTTACTTGTGCACATTAGTGATCCACCCTTCCATTGCATACATACCATATCATATTGGTATCATCATATCATCCCTTGTGTCACAAGATTGTTTCCGCATATACACAATTTCTATCTTGGTTTGTGCATTTCGCATTGTGGCCATATCAAAAAAAAGAGAGAGCAAAGAGCTTGTAAGCAATAGCCATAGCATCCTACCACATTGCACATAAGATTGTCATATCCGATCATCTTGGATCATCTTGAGAAGAACACCGGGAACATCATACACATAGCATACTTGGGATAGAAAGCTCATACATTTTGCATCTTATAGGTTGTGCACAAGTGTCGTATCCACCTATTGAGCAATCGTGCTAGCGTCTCTCTTGAGTTGTGCAACACGAGCGTTTTCCGTGGATTCCACATTTTGTTCTCATTCCTCGGTTGCATGACCCCATTTATCTATCCGTGTGTGTGTTTCCGTGTGCCACATATTGCTATTGGTCTACTTGTTTCACTTGCGAATTTGTGAATCTCTTTCAACATTATTGACTCTTGCTACCATTTTGCATCAAATTTTTGTGCCACTATCCTCATCGAGCTCCACCATAAGCCTTATTTGTGTAGGTGTGAGAAATTGACAAGATTGGTACCAATTGTGTCATTTCCTTGTTACACTATTGAGTGATCATTGATCCATCTTCAACTTCAGTCAAGGTACATTTGGTATAGGTTCTTCTCTTTCTCCCACTCATATTTTCTCGAGTCATGTGATGGATAGGCAAGGCATTTCATCTCCGGTCTTTGACAACGACGACGGCGCGAATAACTACATCACCAAAGCGTCCATCTTCGATCTACAACGACAAATGCAAGGCGCACAATCAAGATTGCGAGAGCGCATCGAGAACCTTTCCATCGACATCCGTCACTCCGAAGCAAGGAAAAGGGACTACATCGACAACAAGCTTTCCGCACAAAAGGAGGAGCAAGATGCAAGGATGGAGGAGATTCGGACCTTGTTGATCAACCGTTCTTCACCTTCATCATCCTCAAGGCGGCGACGTTCAAGTCACAAGTCTTCGGAGCACAAACACGATGCAAGCGCAAGTCGTCCACGTCCACATCTACATGGCGACCACCATCACGTTTGTGATCCACATCGTCATGAAGGGCAAGTCACCTCCAAGAAACATGTGCACGACGACGACGAACGACATCTACTACGAGCTCAAGTGCGACAATGACACCATCAACATGAAGATGCTTGAGATGCACAAACCTACAAGTCCCAAGAAGCTCTACATCAAGCTACAACCAAACTTCATGAGCAAAAGAGAAGACCGCGAGACGAGCACCACCAAGACGGAGCTACGGCTACTACCACCACCACTTCGGCATCTTCGCCTTTGGACGTACGGCATCTTTGCCTACTTCCCATGAGTTCGCCTACATCGACATCTTCAACAACAAGGCGACCACCTACGAGCGAGGGCTGATAGAGGCAAAGGTGTCCCGATCTTTCGATGAGATGATAACTATCGATTTGGTGGAGTCGACTTTGACGATCCGACTACAAACGTGCACGGCGTTGCGCCTTAGCAATCGTTACACCAATCTCCCGAGGTTACTGACGATGCTGGAAGCACGATCAACCTGACCACGAAGGTCTATTCCTGCACGCAATCGAAGAACAAGCAAGAATATGATAATGCAATCTGAATATTGCAAATATGGATGAAATACTGATAAAGGTGGGGATCCGAAAGCGGTCTTGGTCTGGTCGTTGGACACAAACAAAGTACACGAAGTTGCGTTGCCTAACTTTTAACTAAACAAATCCCCAGGAAAAAGCTACTAGATGGATCTACTTATATAGGAGCAAGGGGTGGTGGCCAAGGAGGTGGGAGGACGTCCCAAGGCAGCCTAAAACCAACCCTAGGTCGTACAAGGCTCATGGGCCCAAGTGGAGGTGATGCAACACCTTTGGACTTGTTGTTTGACTCAGATTCTGCTGCAGCGTTAGATTGTTTCGTCCATATCTCAACGCTCTGGATGAATTTAAAGGTGAATCCAATTGGGTTGGAAAGAGGACGAAATCTACTTTCCAAAAAAAAGAATCACCCAATTCGGAGTCCATATGAAAAAGTTGTTGGCGTTTTGAGTCATGTATGTCTGTGTAGTCTGAATCTGAATCCAGAACGTGAGAGACTTGGACTCTATCTTCTCTTGGCCCAAAAGTGATGTGAGAGGACTTTTTGAACAGAACCTAAACTTCTCCTTTTCCCCTATCTTCATATGTGGATTGTACAAATGTCCCATACACCTGTAATTAGACAAAACACAAAAGTGTGTGAAGTATTTTTGTTCTGGATAACATAAATAGATTATTGAATAGTTTGCACTAGAAATCACCTAACAAATATGCATGTATGCAATATTTTTGGTCGTATCCAAGGTAGTCATGTCCTCATCATCCTCCCCTTCTTGAAAATAAAGCCGTCCTCGGCGTTGCTTAATATGAAATGTGGCTAACAAAAGAGACATGGTGTACATGTTGTATATATATATGTCATCCATTTTTTCTTCCCATGGATTTTGCACATATGACACATGTATACATGAGTAACTTTCATAGTTAATAAAATATAAAGCCAAAATATTATCACAAGAAGTAGAAGGCATGAATGTATTGCAACTCAGTTTGCACATATAAGTGAAGCTCTTATTCATATGAAAAGATTGACAATATTCATCATTAAACCATCCCAACATTGGTGAATAAACCTTACTTGCATAAAATTTACATGCTACAACATGCTTAAATAAGCAAACATGCAATAAGTCATTTGACACAGAATCATCACCAAGATTAGAGGTCATATCAAAATGATTAAACATTGGTTCTTTTGCATCAATAGTTAATTCATTGGGTGCACTCAAAATTGTTGGTATTTCAGTTGTTTGATCACATGACGCATTCATGACAGTAACATGATTCTCTAAAATATGTGATGTGCTCAAATCAACAGGTAACTCAACACATGATGTATTCAAGTTAACTAGGCATGCATCATTCTCATGTGAAGTTATATCATCAATACCTTTACAATTACCTTGTCGCAAAGATGTAGCTGATGTAGGTACGGATGATGGCAATGTACCATACTCTTGAGATGATGTCGCGCTCACAATCTGAGGTGTGGCTGCTCTAGTAGGTGCAATGGTGGAGGAACCAAGCGGTGCTGGTGAGCATGAACTAGAATAGTAGTTGTTGTAGTCACCCAATGCATCCTCCTATAACTGTCTCTTAAAGGTACAAGCACGAACATACATACCAGTAATGCAACGAGGAATATATTGAAATCGTGCCTGAATATCATGGTTCAAACCACCAAAAAATATATTCATTGTATCATCCTCAGATTCTTCTATGTCACAATGATGCATATAAGATTTGAACTCTTGGTAGTAAGCATGAACAGTGTTGTTGCCTTGTTTAAATTGTTCAAATTTGCGAAGCAATTCACGACGATAGTAAGGAGGGAAAAATTGTTGTCTCATTACATCTTTCAAATCTTTCCAAGTTGTGGGCAAAACCAGTAAATGCTCTAGTGGTAGCTCGTACTCGCTCATGTTTAGAAAAGTCATGGTGACTAAAAACTTGTTCTACATCAAGCTCCCAAGCTAGATAAATAGCAAGATTAAATCTACCCTCAAATGATGGTAAAGAGATAACCTGACCATGTGCTTGTGTGTGTTGTCCCAGCTCTCGTGATGGTGAAGATGTGTCCGTCGTCCAAGAACTTCTATCTACGGAACCTGTCATGATTAGTAGAAACAAGAAACAAATTTCGAGAATAATGTTCCTATGAACTACTAGGATGTGGTTGTAAAGTGCTCACAGTAAAGCAAATATCAATATCTTACAAGTTCTTACCATGCGGCAGGTGGTGACAGGCAACTAGCGGTGTCAAATAACTCCGAAGATTGTGTAAAGCGATTGCCAGGGGAACGTACATATACACAGTGTAGAAATATGTGGAGCTGGGTTGGCTATATATGGTAGAAAAAGATTAGCAATAATCAATTCAAAGATGCAATGTTGAATAAACGCTCAACGACGGTACTGTGCTGGTCCTAGGCTAGATCGGACTAGAGACGCGAGCCTAGAACACTAATGAGGTCACGGCGTAGCACAACTAGCATCAATGAAGGATACTAAGTAGCTCTGGAGAACAAGATATAAGTGAAGATCACAACGGCAGTAAAGTTAATGATGAAAAACAACTGCCAAGCAGGATATACAACAACTCACTCTCCAACTTTCCTCTTGAAAAGTTTGAACCAATTTTCTGATAACATTTCTCAATAATGGCAATGACTCAAGCTTTCAAACGCAAAAAGAATCACTCAATTCCGAGTTGATATGAGGAGTCCAAAAATTCTAAAACTGGCATGAAAAACTGGAATAAGCTGTGTTCGCAAACTTCGGAGGGAAAAAAGACCTATTTAGAAGCCTATTTTGAGGTGCCAAATATTGAACAAGCTTTTGCAACTATTTAGATGCGACTCGTCGCTAGCTTTCGTTTGAGTACTCACGGAGCCAAAACGGACTTCGTACGAGGAAGTTCTGCCTATTTAACTAAACAGTGCACAAAACATATTCCAATCCGAATTCAACTACGAGATTGAGTCTAGATAGATCCGAATTTTGTTTTTTTTCTCTTTTTTTTCCTCACACTTTTTTTCTTTTTTTTTCTCTCATTTTTTTCTCTTTTCTCTCTCTCTCTTTTTCTCTCTCCCTATTTCCAAAACAAACTAGATAAGATGCAGATTGGATCAAGCGAAGATGTGAACGATCTCAACTATGATTATGACAATGAACGGTGGGTAGCACATGGTGGAAATTGATGGATGGGTGGTGGACAGCGGAAGGGATAACGATGCAGCGGCGGCGTGACTAATGTGAACAGAACTTGAAACTCTAAACGAACTAGACACTAAGACCAGCAACTCGACACGACGATGCAACCGATAATTCAACTATGCAAGCAATGAAAAGAAAATTGCAAAGGCTCAGATTGGCTTGGACAAAGGATGAATAAATCTAACTTTTTTTTGTGGCTTTTTCTTGGACAATAGGTAAGAAAACAAATCTAATATAGGAAAAAATGGAAATTCTCACTGAGCAACCTGAAAACTGATACCACTTGATAGAGGCAAAGGTGTCCCGATCTTTCGATGAGATAATAACTATCGATTTGGTGGAGTCGACTTTGACGATCCGACTACAAACTTGCACGACGTTGCGCCTTAGCAATCGCTAAACCAATCTCCCGAGGTTACTGACGATGCTGAAAGCACGATCAGCCTGACCACGAAGGTCTATTCCTGCATGTATTCGAAGAACAAGCAAGAATATGATAATGCAATCTGAATATTGCAAATATGGATGAAATATGATAAAGATGGGGATCCGAAAGCGGTCTTGGTCTGGTCGTTGGACACAAACGAAGTACACGAAGTTGCGTTGGCTAACTTTTAACTAAACAAATCCCCAGGAAAAAGCTACTAGATGGATCTACTTATATAGGAGCAAGGGGTGGTGGCCAAGGAGGTGGGAGGACGTCCCAAGGTAGCCTAAAACTAACCCTAGGTCGTACAAGGCTCATGGGCCCAAGTGGAGGTGATGCAACACCTTTGGACTTGTTGTTTGACACGGATTCTGCTGCAGCGTCGGATTGTTTCGTCCATATATCAATGCTCCGGACGAATTCAAAGGTGAATCCAATTGGGTTTGAAAGAGGACGAAATCTACTTTCCAACAAAAAAAGAATCACCCAATTCGGAGTCCGTATGAAAAGGTTGTTGGCGTTTTGAGTCATGTATGTCTGTGCAGTTCGAATCTGAATCTAGAACGTGAGAGACTTGGACTCTATCTTCTCTTGGCCCAAAAGTGACGTGAGAGGACTTTTTGAACAGAACCTAAACTTCTCCTTTTCCCCTATCTTCATATGTGGATTGTACAAATGTCCCATACACCTGCAATTAGACAAAACACAAAAGTGTGTGAAGTATTTTTGTTCTGGATAACATAAATAGATTATTGAAAAGTTTGCACTAGAAATCACCTAACAAATATGCATGTATGCAATATTTTTGGTCGTATCCAAGGTAGTCATGTCCTCATCAAGGGCGACACTTCCATCTTCGGAAGCCCCTCAAGGAAGATGGACGAGCATGGGAATTTCCCTTCGGTCATGGAGACAAGCTACGAGGTGCCACATCATATGGGCCTCCAACAACAAGATGGCGACAAGAAGGTCGAGCAAGGGCCATCCCCTTCGACCACGGCGGCGAGCATGAACCTCTTCATCAACATGAACACGACGCCTATATTGGACTCATTCTCCGAGTCAAGCTACGAGAGTGCACATGAGACCTTATCTTCGGTCTTGGAGGGGAGTGATGATGTGCCATCTTCGGCCTTCATCCACGGCTACGACTACGACATGATTGACCATGGAGACATTTGCACCTACACCTCACCGACAACCACATATGACGAGATGCCCCATTGGCCATGTGAGGAGAGCCACCAACACATGAGTGACTCCACCATACATGACATTGAGAGCATTTCCTATGAGAGTATGAGTGTGACCACCACCAGCCCCACACGTGAGAGCATGCCACACATCCTATGTGAGGTTGAGCGCCATTTGAGTGACTCCACCAACCATACGAGTGAGAGCATCATATTGGGAGTGAGTGAGCCACAACACGTAGTGAGTGAGGTAGTTGACACGGCACGTGAGGCCACTATGATTTCTAATGACTTAACCTCTACTCGAGTGTGTTCTCTTCTTTGGTGCTAGGTCTCCTACATGACGACATGCCTATCCTCGACGAGTCCATACCTCCAATGGATACAACGATGGCCATGGTGGAAGAAGATGCACCCCCCACATGGTACCATCAAGTTGCAACCTCACCTACAACACATGAGCGACGCTCCAAAGGTAACATAGGTCACAATGCTTCTCTTGTCCCACTAGTGGACTATGTCACTAATGATTGCTTGCATGATGTTGATCCACCTATTCCCATGCTTCATGCTAGTGCGACTTCCTCATGTCATGACTTACCAATTTATGATGAATATGATGATGAGCATGTTGATTTGCCTAGTTGTGATGCTATGCTCCATAGGATATCATGTGAAAATTCTTTTGGTCACATCATGTTTGACAATCCATTGAACTTGTCATATGCTATGAGTGAGATCTCACATATTGCATCATTTCAATCTCAACATAGTAACTATGCATGCCTCATTAAGATAAATCCCATTTGCACTTATGGCATAGATGACGAGATGATGGTCATTGGCTTTTGTTTTTCATGTGATGATATTGCCATGCTTCCTTTACATGATTCGCGCAATTCATCTACTATGCCATGCCATGATCACATTATTCCAAATATACTTTGTTTTGGATGTTGTCAATGTTCTCCATGTGATGTTTCCATTAATGCTCATGAGGACACACCCATAGTTTCCTCATACATATAAGGAGATTTTGATGCATGCCATACTTTGCATGATTCCCATAATTGCTTGCACCATATGCATTCCATGAATAACAATGCTCTACATATTTCTCATGATGCATTACACAATTTGAGTCTCCATTATGCTCTACATAATAACAAACCTATCATGATGGATGACATGTTTCTATATCATGCATCTAATTTATTTGAGCATGGGATATTTAGTGCTAACCAACACAAGCACGTGTGCATCATGATGGATGATGTGTACATATACCACGCACACACAATTTTCCTTTTGCCTTTGTTTTGTGTAGGTACTCATGTATACTCGTCAACCTCTCAATCCCAAGAGTTGACGAAACGAGCTCTTTAGAGCAAGGATGACTTGGAATCCCGTGAACTATCCTTACCACCGTTCTCTTCGCGCACCGACTTCGTGCATTCCTTTTACTTGGCTCTCACAAGGCTATGGGCTATATATCACTTGTTACTTTATGCCCATTGTATCTTGTTCACTTTGCATGTTATGCCTCTTTACATGATTTTGCCATGCAATTGTGACCCTTGCTTGCATCTACCCATCATTCATCATTATGCTACTCCTATGTGTATTTGCATGCTTGGTGGAGATCCTTGTTGCTATTGCCATGTTTATCATGTGCCTCATGCTATCGATGCTTGTTGTGTTGGAGAGTCATGATGATCCATTGCTATTTACATAGGACTTCTTGCCAACACCATGAACCTACTTTGCTCATATCTTGTTTTCATGATTGTGCTATGTCATGTGCATCATATTTGCTCACTATTTGCACCCATGACATGATTGCCATGATCCCTTCTAGTACGTTGCATCTTCGCACTACTAGATTGCTTGACTTGATCACTATGATTGCTTGCTTTGTCGCATCACCCATGTTACATTCTTACTCGCTTTCTTGGGTTGCTGACATATATGCTCTTGCCTCTCACATGATATATCTTGATCATTGTCTCTTGTCTCCATTAGTTGCACCTCTCGTATGCCATTATAGTGAGTGCACCCATGCTATGCATATCTATCTTGGAGACTTGGGCACCTTACTTGTGATGCATGCTTGTTTGATTGAGCCTACTGTATTTGGTTGTTCTCGCATCATATGCCTCCATACTATGAGATGCTCCCTTGTCCTTTCTTATGATGAGCATGACGCATACACTTGTTGGGTATCTTACCACACGAATGATAGGTTTTGCATTTCTGCTAACCTCATTTGTCTTTCCGAGTGTTTGTCATGTTCTTTCGTTTTGAAGGATTCACAAGGCATTACCGTCATGGGACATATTGGTTATGTGAAGGCATACATCATGTCCAACTCCAACATCTTCGGGAACATTCATAAGGTGAACTCCTTCCTTTTGAGCCATCCTCAAGTACGCATATTGGATGGGTCATTCTTTCATTGTTGTTTCCTTCTTCTTGTCTACATATACATCATGCGAACGGAGGAGCGACATTGGAGATTGGCTCTACGGACCTTTACATTGAGGAGTGCTCGCACTTATTGGATTCACTTTCGGAACTCCACTTATGCCACGACATCGAGCATTGGTACATCAACACTCCTTTGACAAATTGCACCAACACCTCCATATTTGTTGATTGTGCTCACACATGTCATGCTCGATGGACATATCATACTCACCACAAGTTTTCACCCTATGCATGGATTGACTCACATTATGCTTGTCTTGTTGCATCTATTGCCATGTCATCCATGATATATGAGCTTGTGCATTTCCTTAGCAAATTTCTTGTGATCTTTCTTGATGGCATATTCATACATAATGATCACATTGCCTACCATCAATTGCATGATAACATAATCATATTTAGCATCCATTGCCATATTCATGCTCTTGATAAACCGTCTCACTATGACATCATTTTGCACCGTGGTTGCATTGATCATATTCAGTACACATTTGTGTGCACAATGAATGATGCTCCCATGAACGCTTTGCATATCATTCTCTATCATCTTGAGAAGCTTCATGTGTTTTGTCACGAACAATCTTGCCGCACGGACTCATTCTTACATGATGGACACTTTGTGTGCGCTAACCATTGTATTTCTGAGTGTCGTTTGCGTTTGCTTTTCTTGCATGCATACCACTCCGGCGACACCTTGGAGTACTTGGATTGCGCCATGTCTTCCACTTCGTCCAACTATAAGTCCGTCCACGACAACCGTTTCCATGGTGATGAGGATAATGATCCGAGGTCGGATCTTTCCCAAGGGGGCGGAGATGATGCGGTGCATCCCACGATCATCTCCATGTACACTTCGACTACTCCCCAAGCCCCAAGAGGACATACGATGAGACCTCGACCATACGCCATTGGACACAAGGTGAACTCACTCCTCTTCGAACCGTCACTTTCCACATATGAGACATGGCTACTACCTCATGCATGGACCTTGCATATACCCAGGTACATCCGAGCTGACC
The DNA here is from genome assembly GCF_002575655.3 of Aegilops tauschii subsp. strangulata. NCBI lineage: Eukaryota > Viridiplantae > Streptophyta > Magnoliopsida > Poales > Poaceae > Aegilops > Aegilops tauschii. Next base: position 246,528,191 of record NC_053037.3, on the reverse strand, counting down.
ATGGAGAATCCAAGGACCAAGGCCAAGCTTGGAAGAGGAGAAGGAAGAAGAAGAACGGACAAGACAAGACTTGCCGGGATCGTCTGGACCCCCAGCCGGATGATCCGGACCGAGCCCGGATGATCCGGACGACCCGGAGGATCTGGCTAACGCCGAAGACACCCGAAGGTTTCACCTGAAGCCGGATCATCCGGACGACCGCCCGGATCATCCGGGTCACCATCCGGATCATCCGAACCCCGCCTGCGTGCATGACTTGGGCTGAAGCCCATGTACCCCTTCGCCCCTCACTTACCCCTTCGTGGCTTAGACTATATATACTCCTCCCCCTCCTCCATTTGAGGGTTAGCATAGGTTTAGCTCATATGTGAGGATAGCTTTTGCTCATCCATACGGATCTACTCCTCGAGAGAGACCGCAGCCCCTCTTCGGAGAAGATCCACGTTGGATTCAAGACCCCCTCTTGGGTGGCCCCATCAAAACCTCCTCACGGAGAAGAACCGGTTACTCTATTTATCGTCCTTTGTTGGTTTTGGACCGTGTGATCTGTATGTGTACTCGGATCTAGCATATGTGTGACTATATCTTGTTGGTTTGAGAGATCCTCTTGTGTTTTCCCTCGTTTTCCCCTCGTGTTCTTCGTGTTCTTAGTCGGAATCCGCTCCTTTCGTGAAAGATCGGCCGTTTAGGGTTCCACCCCACATCATCCCACTTTTAACATTGCAGATTTGAAGCCTTATTTGGGAGAGGAAGATGAGCTTTCGTCGAGGACGACTTCATTTCAAGAAGGGGAGGATGATGAGGACATCAATACCATTGTTACACCCACAGCCCCTATTGCTATACATACTAGACCAATTACTAGAGCTCGCGCACGCCAATTGAATTATCAGGTACTTTCGTTTCTTGGTAACGTTTCTAATGTTCATGAGAATATGATGCTGCCTAAATTGGATACATTTGTTTTGCTTACAAATGAATGGCCTAGCTTGGACAACAAAGATGAACCTTGGAGCAAGTTCAAGCATGGAGATGATGGCATGCGCAAGGGGAACAAGAACGGAGTGACAAGTGATGATTCCAGGACTTTGAAGCCACCATAATCAGTGCATGAAGCCTTGGACGAAATATACAAGATACCACTTCATAAATTTCATCCAGAGGCTATTCTAGGTGCTGTGTCACCTTATTTTTTGGCCAGACCCATGTAATTTCGAAATACTTGATTATAGGTAGTTTTTAGAGTCCGTATGTGTGGGGAAACAAGAGTTAGGGGTTGGTTTCGGACCCCTCCTCCAAGGGCCACGAAATTCCCCCCTCTCTCCTCCATATATACAGCCCTTAGGGCATCGTTTAGAATATGGGGGTATTGTTTAGATTAAAAGTTTGCCATAGCTGCAACTTCGCGTACTTCGTTTGTGTTCAACGACCAGACAAAGGCGTGACAGAACCCCACCTTCATCAATAAAGATTTCCTCTTATATTCGCAATATCCAGATTGCAATCTTAGTTTCTTGCTTGTTCTTCGTTTGCTCGCAGGAAACAGACCTTCATGGTCAGGTTGATCGTGCTCCGGCGTTGTCAATAACCCTCGAAAGTTGGTTTAGCGATTGCTAAGGCGCGACGTCTCGCACGTTCGTAGTCGGATCGTCAAGGTCGACTCCCATAGAAAACGATATCCAACATCTCATCGAAACATCGTGATACCTTCGCCTCTATCATCTTCGAAAAGAGCGTCTCTATGCTAACATGGACAAATGCCTTTTTGGCGTTGATAAGCTTGTTTTCTTGGGTTTTGTAGTATCTTCTAAGGGTGTTCATGTTGATGAATCTAAGATCAATGCTATTAAAACTTGGCCCCAACCAACCAACTTGCAACAAGTGCATAGTTTCCTTGGTCTAGCCGGTTTCTACCATAGATTTGTCAAAGACTTTAGCACTATTGATTCGCCTTTACATGCTTTGAGCAAGCAAACTGCACCCTTTGTTTGGGGACCATCTCAGGATAGCGCATTCAATGAGCTTAAGAATTTGCTTACTCATGCTCCCGTGCTTGCTTTACCCAACTTTGACAAACCCTTTGCAATTCATTGTGATGCTAGTGGTAATGGCATAAGAGGTGTGTTAACGCAAGAGAAGCGCCCAATTGCTTACTTTAGTGAGAAACTTTCCGAAACGCAACTCAATTACCCCGTCTATGACAAAGAGCTATATGCTTTAGTGCGAGTTTTGCGTGAATGGGAACATTACCTTCACCCTCATGAATTTGTCATGCATACCGACCATGAAACGCTTAAATATCTTAAGGGTCAAACTAAGTTGAATAAGCGTCATGCTAAATGGAGTGAGTTTATTGAGTCATTTCCTTATGTCATCAAGTATATTAAAGGTAAGGAAAATGTTGTGGCGGATGCACTTTCCCGTATATGCATGCTTGTTACTAAACTTGAATTGAATGTCATTGGCTTTGAGCACATAAAAGACTTGTATGCGCATGATCTTACTTTTGTTATTCCTTATGCCAAGTGTTTGATGCATACATCTTGGGAACGCTATTACATCAAAGATGATTATCTTATGAGAGCTAACAAACTTTGCATTCCCGAGTCTTCTCTTCGTTTGTTACTTTTGCAGGAATCTCATGGAGGAGGACCAATGGGACACTTTGGACGCGATAAGACATTTGCTACGCTCTCCAAGAACTATTTTTGGCCCAAGATGTTTCGCGACGTCAACCACTTCACCAACCGATGCTCTACATGTCGCAAAGCTAAGTCTAAAGCTCAATCTCATGGCCTCTATATGCCTCTTCCAATTCCGTACCAACCATGGGAAGATATTAGCATGGATTTTGTACTTGGTTTACCTAGAACTAGAAATGGAAAGGATTCCGTGTTTGTAGTTGTGGATCGATTCTCTAAAATGGCACATTTCATACCATGCAACAAGATAGACAATGCTTCACATGTTGCCAATCTTTTTTGTAGAGAAATCTTGCGCCTACATGGAGTGCCAACAACGATTGTCTCGGACCGCGACGTCAAGTTCTTGAGTTACTTTTGGAAGACCTTATGCGCCAAGCTTGAAATCAAGCTCTTGTTCTCTTCGGCATACCATCCTCAAACCGACGGCCAAACGGAGGTGACGAACCGCATGCTCTCCACTCTACTACGCGTGTTGATAAAGAAGAACATCAAGCAGTGGGAGGAGTGCCTACCTATCGCCGAGTACGCCTACAACTGTGCAAGACATTCGAGTACCGGCAAGTCCCCCTTCGTGGTCGTGATGCGGAGCATCCCATGAGCATCCGCATGGACGCATCTACACCCCCAATGACACCACTTAGACCAATGACGAGCTAGAGCGAAGGCTACACTACTACAAAAAACAGCTATAGCCAATATGGACACTAATGGCGCACTGTGCATGTGGTGCGCCATTACTAAATAGTAATGGCGCACCATGTGTTGGTGCGCCATTACTAAATAGTAATGGCGCACCATGTGTTGGTGCGCCATTAGTGTGCAAATACTAATGGCGCACCACATCCATGGTGCGCCATTAGTAGAAAAATTAATTTTTTTATTTTTTCAAAACTAGTAATGGCGCACCAGGGGATAGTGCGCCATTACTAGTTAAACTAACTAGTAATGGCGCACCACTCCCACGGTGCGCCATTAGTAATTATGTTTCAAAAAAAAATTCAATTTTTTTATTTTATTTTTTAAACTACTAATGGCGCACCGTGGGTGTGGTGCGCCATTACTAATTGAACTAGTAATGGCGCACCACTCCCATGGTGCGCCATTAGTAATTTGGCCCAAACATTCCCCGGTTAAACATTTTCAAAATCCTCAAAAACCTAACAGAAAAAAGATACGGGGCTTTTAAGATTTGGAGAGGCAAAAAAATTCAAAAAAATTCAAAATTACTAATGGCGCACCTGCCCATGGTGCGCCATTACTACCTTCCCGCCTTCAAAATTCAAAATAAATCAAAATAATAATAAAAAAGTTAGTAATGGCGCACCTGCCCACGGTGCGCCATTACTATGCCGTATATATGGCTGGGCGTGGTCCTCTCCTCCTTACCTCTTCATTCTTCTCCTCCACTCCACCTCTCCTCCACTCCATCTCCTCCACTCCATCTCCCCTTCTCTCCTCCACCATACTACCCTCCTCCTCTCTGGCGACCTCCTCCTCCCTCCTCTCCTCCCCTCCCCTCACGGTTTCTCCTCCCTCCTCTCCGGTGATCTCCTCCTCCCTCCTCTCCGGTGCTCTACTCCTCCCTCCTCTCCAGTGAGCTCCTCCTCCCTCCTCTCCTCCCCTCCCCTCACGGTTTCTCCTTCCTCCTCTCCGGCGACCTCCTCCTCCTCTCCGGCGATGTAGGCGAGCGCCTCTCCGGTGACCTCCTCCTCCTCTCCGGTGACCTCGGCCCTCCTCTCCGGCAAACTCCTCTCCGGCAAAAGAACATGGCAAAAGAACATACAAGATACAAAAACGAGAACAAAATTTGAAAAAATATCGTGCAAAAAAATGAGCAAAAAAACGAGCAAAAAATGGGCAAAAAAATCGCGATCCAGATCCAAATTCAAAATTCAAAAATAGCAATGGCGCACGGTGGGGGTTAGACGGTGTGCCACTACTATTTTCCCGCCTTCAAAATTCAAAAATACTAATGGTGCACCATGGCCTATACTAATGGCGCACTGCCTGGTGCGCCATTAGTATCTGGTATACTAATGGCGCACCAGTGGTGTGCCATTAGTATTAATTACTAGTGGCGTGGTACTAGTGGCGCACCAGTAGTGCGCCATTAGTAGGCAAAACTGGTGCGCCACTAGTAGGCCTTTTCCTAGTAGTGCTATCGAAGATAAGGTGAACTCGCTCCTTTCTGAACTACCACTTTCTATGCATGAGACATGGCTGCTACCTCAAGCGGAAACACTATGTGTGATCAGGTACTCGGAGGAAAGCCACAGAACATTTACATACAACGGACAAGATGGCGAGGACACCACGCGCGAAGGTCAAGAAGAAGGGCTGCCACAGACGACCGGCCCAGCCCGGACGTCCGACCCTTGGAGGTCACAATAGCCCAAGGAACTCAGGCCTGTAAACGCTACAGTGACCGGAGAACCGTCCAGGACCGGACGTCCGACACCTTCCAGGCTCCGCATGACCGAATGCCCCCCCCCCCCCCCGGACGACCGACGCTACGCCAACAGAACAAAATTAGCAGAAGTCCGAGGAAGACCGGAAGACCGGCGACCGGACAACCGAACACTTACGGACGTCCGATGCCGTGGCAACAGAACATAATCTGCGGACATCCGAAGATCTACAGACGTCCGGATCCCCGCGAGCCTCCGGACGACCGGCCCCTTACGGACGTCTGAGCCCTGGCTGTGTCCAGTTTCGGGCCGAAGCCCATGTACCCCTTCACTTCGCCCCTCTTTTGCACTAAGACTATAAATAGACCTCTCCCTCCTCCTAGTTAGGGTTAGCAAAGGATTAGCTCATTTGAGATAGAGCTTTGCTCATCCATTACGGATCTACTCTACGAGAGAGACCGCGGCCCCTCTATGGAGAAGATCCCCTTGGATTCAAGACCTCCTCACGGAGAAGACCCCCATCAAGATCTCCTCACGGAGAAGAACCGGTTACCTCTTGTATCGTCCCTTGTGACTTTGGATCGTGTATCTTCCCTTGTGTTTCAAGGATCTAGCACATGTGTAATCGAATCTTGTTGGTTTGAGTGATTCTCTCGTGTTTCCCCTCGTGTTCTTCGTGTTCATCGTTGGGATCCACTCCTTTCGTGAAAGATCGGCCGTATAGGGTTCCACCCTACATCAGGTCATCTACAGTGTCAACCCGTTGTCCCCATTGGACATTCTTCCTCTACCACTACAAGAGCACATCAACATGGACGCGAGTGCCCGAGTGAACTTCCTCAAGAAGATGCATGAAGATACAAGGCACACCATCGAGCGCCAAGTACAACGACTCGCGACCAAGCTCAATGTCAACAAGCAACCCATGATATTCAACACCGGAGATCTTGTGTGGCTACACCTTCGCAAGGACCACTTCCCCAATGAACGCAAGTCCAAACTTCTACCACAAGCCGATGGACCCTTCAAGGTGCTTGCACGCTACAACAACAACTCCTACAAGATCGACATCCCACGCGACAAGTACTCCATGAGCGACATCTTCAACATCAAAGATCTCTCCCCGTACCATTTCGATTCAAAGTCGGATCTTTCCCAAGGGAGGGGAGATGATGCGGAGCATCCTGTGGTCATCCCAATGGACCTACCATCGTCTCACCAAGTGCCAAGAGGACCCATGACACGAGCACGAGCTAGAGCTCTCGAGACCGAGGTGACTTCTTTCCTTAGTGATATCACATATGATCCTCTCGAGAGATGGCACTACGTAAGTCCGGAATGCTGTGCATGATTAGGTACCAAGAAGACCCTCTCGAAGATGCACGTGAAGACGGACAAGGCCCCAAGTTCACGGATGAAGAGGAACGCCGAAAGGAGAAGAAGGCAGCTCCAGGACCCGGACATCCAGCCCCAGCCCCGGACATCCGGCCGCTGGAGACATCAACTACAGCAACAATCCAGCAGCTTAAGCTACAGGACCCGGACATCCGGCCCCGCAGCAGCCCGGACATCCGGCCACTTCCGAGAAATCCGACGCCCGTCACAGAACATACCCGAAGCTGAACAACTTCAGCCCGGACATCCGGCCAAAGGCCCGGACATCCGGCTCTTTGCGAAGGCCCAGACATCCGGCCCGACGCCCGGACATCCGGCCCCATCTGTCTGCGCACAGTAAAGGGCTAAGGCCCATGTACGCCTTCGCCCACCTAGACTATATATACTCCTCCTCGTCCCTCTTTCTAGGGTTAGCATTGGTTTAGCTCATATGTGAGATAGAGCTTTGCTCATCCATATGGATCTGCTCCTTGAGAGAGACTGCAGCCCCTCTACGGAGAAGATCCACCTTGGATTCAAGACCCCCTCTTGGGTGGCCCCATCAAGACCTCCTTATGGAGAAGAACCGGTTACCCTTTGTGTCGTCCTTTGTTGATCATGGATCTTGTATCTCCTCTCGTGTTTCGAGGATCTAGCACATGTGTAAACGAATCTTGTTGGTTTGAGTGATTCTCTCGTGTTTTTCCTCGTGTTTTCCCTCATGTTCTTCGTGTTCCTCATTGGGATCCGCTCCTTTCGTGAAAGATCGGCCATCTAGGGCTCCACCCTACATCACGACCGAGCTCCTGAGGTCCCCCGACCTTAGGAGGCGCCCCAGCCTCAGTAGGTCTCGGACTCCACCAACACTTCCGCCCTCGTCGAGCACCCGGTGTACTTCATCAGCACGGTACTGCGTGATGCGCGGGCACGCTACCCCATGCCACATAAGCTGTTGCTCGCGCTCCTTGTCGCCTTGCGCAAGCTGCGCCACTACTTCCAAGGCCACCCCATTAAGGTCGTTTCAGCTTACCCACTGGAGAGGGTGCTCCGAAGCTCCAATGTTGCAGGGAGGGTCACCGAGTGGAACATCGAATTAGAGGCATTCCAGCTGGAGTTCAGCACCACCAGGGTCATCAAGGGAGCCGCGCTCGCCGACTTCGTGGCGGAGTGGAACGATGCTCCAGGTCCCGAAGTGGGGGAGGGCCGGTCTCTCTCGCTAGGGAGCCAAGCACCAGATGGCTAGATCATGTACTTCGACGGCGCCTTCGCACGTCAGGGTGCGGGAGCTGGAGCCGTGCTCATCTCGCCCACCCAGGACAAGCTTTACTACGCCGTACAGCTCTGCTTCCAGCGGGGCGAGAAAGTCTCCAACAACATCGCGGAGTACGAAGGCCCGATCGCCATCAGGGGCGACTTGGGAGTGAAGCGTCTCACCATTAGGGGCGACTCCCAGCTCTTCATGAACTTCTCCAACAAGGTATACGAGCCGAAGGACGATCATATGGAGGCATACCTTGCGGAGGTACGCAAAATAGAGAAGCAATTCTTGGGCCTGGAACTGCAGCATGTGCCCCGCGACACGAACAAGGAAGCTGACGATATCGCCAAGAGGGCGTCAAGGCGCCAGCCTCAGGAGCCCGGCATCTTCGAGGAGCGGCTGTTCAAGCCTTTAGCAGCCCCTCCGGCCGTGGAGCCAGCGCTGCCTCAGGGGGAGCTCCCCCCGCCACCAACCTCGGGAGCCCCCGCCTGTGGCCCGACCTCAGGAACACGTCTCCTCCTCGTGCTTGAGCCCTAGGAGGGGTCCTGGACCGACGAATTCAAGGCGTACCTGCTGCAGGGAACCCTGCCAGAGAAGGAGGAAGACGCGGAGCATGTGGCCCGGCAAGCAACAGCCTACTGCATTTGGGACGGTGAGCTATACCGAAAATGACCGAACGATGTTTCCTTGCGATGCATCTCTAGGGAGCAGGGGTGCGAGCTATTAAACGACATACACAGTGGAGATTGCGGACATCATTCGTCATCACGCACCTGGTGGGCAAGGCATTTCGCAGCAGATTCTACTGGCCCACGACACTCAACGATGCAACCGAGTTGGTGAGGTCCTGCGAGGCCTGCCAGTTCCACACCAAGCAAATCCACCAGCCAGCTCAGGGCCTCCAGACCATCCCGCTCTCGTGGCCGTTCGCGGTCTGGGGGCTGGACATCTTGGGTCCATTCCCTCGAGCGCCCAGGGGCTACCGTTACCTCTACGTCGCCATCGACAAGTTCACCAAGTGGGCAGAGGTGGAGCCAGTACGTACCATCCCTACCGGCTCAGCGGTCAAGTTCATCAAGGGCCTCGTGAGCTGGTTCGGAGTCCCTAATCGCATCATCACCGACAACAGCTCGCAGTTCACTAGCAATCTCTTCAAAAAATATTGTGCTAATCTTGGAACGTAGGTATGCTACGCCTCAGTGGCGTACCCCAAAAGCAACGACCAAGCCGAGCGCACCAACGCGAAGGTCTTGAAAGGCCTCAAGACGAGAACGTTCAAGAAGAAGCTTGAGGCCTGCGGCAGGGGCTGCCTGCGACAGGGGCTAGCACGATGAGCTCCAGTCCGTGTTGTGGTCCATCCGCACCACCGCCACCAAGCCAACGGGGGAGACTCCATTCTTCCTCGTCTACGGAGCCGAAGCGGTTCTCCCTCACGAGGTCAAGCATTGCTCCGCGCGGGTCTTGGCATTTGACGAGGTACGCCAGGACGCCATGCGGGGGATGGACCTCGTGCTGGGGGAGGAACGCCGCAGTCAAGCCTTGCTCCGAGCGGCAAGGTACCAGCAGGCGCTACGGCAGTACCACTGCCACAGCATCCGCTCTAGGATGCTCGAGGTGGGCGATCTCGTCCTGAGGCGGGTGCTCTCCAGGGAAGGGCTGCATAAGCTCTCACCCATGTGGGAGGGCCCGTTTAGGATCGCCCGCGTTTCCAGGCCCGGCGCCGTGCGCCTGGAGACGCAGGACGGGATCCCCATCCAAAACGCGTGGAACATCCAGCACCTCCGGAAGTTCTACCCATGAAGCAAGGCCAAGTGCCTGTGAAGGTCTCCGCTCGTGACACCCTCACGTAATAATGAGTATGGCTGTACGCGCCCCGGAGTATCCGGAGTGCCGCCCTCGGGCCTCGGGGGCTCCCTCCCACGTCCTAGGGGAAGCACTTAGCTCCGCGCTAGTGAGAAGACTAGACTACACTACTGGAATCCACTTCTTTGCCGTCTGCCACTTCTTTGCCGTCCGCTTGCTGACGGCAAAGAAGGTCTTTGCCGTCAGCCACAAGAAAACGGACGGCAAAGAACTGGCTGATGGCAAACAAAGTCTTTACCATCAGTCAGTTCTTTGCCGTCTGCTGGCTGATGGCAAAGAATCTTTGCAGTCCGCTAGCAGACGGCAAAGAGGTGGGTGGGTCCAGTTATTGTTTAACCAACTCAAGCCCACCGGCCCCACCTCTTTGCCGACCATTGGCTGACGGCAAAGAGGCGGGTACGTTAACGGCCGTCCCACCCCCTCTCTTCTCTCCACTCTCTCATTCCTCCCCACCCACACCCGCGCCGCCGCCGCCAACCCCGTCCGCCATAGCCGGCCACCCTGCCGCCCCTTCCACGTCGCCCCGCCCCCTCCCCTTCGTCGCCATCCCCCACCCACACCGGCCCGCGCCGCCGCCGCCGACCCCGTCCGGCGTAGCCGGCCGCCCCGCACCCCTCCCCGACCTCCACCGTGGCCCCGCCGCCTCTTCCACGTCGGGCAGCCGCACCACGGCCGTTCCCGCCCCGTCCCGTCGCGGCCGTCCCCGCCCCGTCGCTGTCCTCGCCCCGTCCAGCCGTGGCCGTCCGGCCTCCCCCTCCACCGGGTCGCCGCCTCCTCCAACGGCCGCCACAGCCGTCCGGCCTCCCCCTCCACAAGGTGAGCTCCTCCCCCTTTTTTTGTTTAATTAGTTTCTTTTTGTTTCTTTTAGTTTAGTTTCTGTTTTAGTTATAGTTTTAGTTTTAGTTTAGTTTTAGTTTAGTTTACTTTAGATTAGTTTTAGTGTAAGTTTATTTTAGTTTAGTTTAGTTTATTTCATATTAGTCTTAGTTTTAGTTTAGAAGAAGTAGAAGGAGGAGGGAGGAACAGGAGGAGGGAGAAGAAGAAAGAAGAAAAGAAGAAGAAGAGGAAAAAGGAGAAGAAGAAGAAGAAGAAGAAGAGGAGGAGGAGGAGGAAGAGGAGAAAGAAGAAGAATAAGAAGAAGAAAGAGGAGGGGAGGAGAAGAAGAAGAAGAAGAAGAAGAAGAAGAAGAAGAAGAAGAAGAAGAAAGAGGAGAGGAGGAGAAGAAGAAGAAGAGAAGAAGAAAAGGAAAAAAGAGACCCCGACCCGACCCCCGACACCCGATCGACACCCCGACACCTCGGCACGACCCCCGACACCCTGACACCACACCCCGACCCCGACCCCCGACCAACCGACACCCTAACACCACACCCCGACCCCGAGCCCGACACCCTGACACCCCGACCCCGACACGACACCCCGGCACGACACCCCGACCCCGACACCCTGACACCACACCCGATCCCGACCCCGACCACCGACACTCCCACACCTGACACCCCGACCACCGACACTCTGACACCACACCCACCCTTACCCCGATCCCCGACACCCTGATACCACACCCCGACCCCGACCCCGACACGACACCTCGGCACAACACCCCGACCCCGACACCCCGACACCCTGACACCTCACCCCGACCCCATATATATTTGTGTTGATCGGGTGTATTTTTATTATGGTCATGATTATGATACACTTAAATTATATACATATTATTATGTTCATGTCAGGTATCCAAATCATTTATGTTGTACTAATTTCGTTTACTTTTGGTCATTGCAGGTGTTGACAGGATGGTGGGAAAGGGTCCAGAGCGCCCCGATCCTCCTGCGAGCGCTACTAGCAGGGGTGGTTCCATTATTCCAGCCCAGCCCCTCCGGAGAGCGCTGCTAGACAGTATGCAGACAACTGCGGCGGGCGCTTCTTCTTCGGCTGGGAGGGGTCGGGGAGGACGAAGAAGCCTGCTAGAGGTGGACGTGGCAGCGGGAGAGGTAGGAAGGCTGTTACGCCTACCTCGCCGCCACCCTCAGCTGATTCACCCGACCATAGGAGTGCTCCGTCTGACGTGGACCCATCTCGGACTCCGGTCCATGAGCCTCCGGTCGCTGATCCTTCCCCCCACCAGACTCGGGTTGCCGATCCTTCGCTCCATGTGAGTCCGGTCCCAGAGTCTTTATCTCAGAAGACTCCGGTCACGGGGTCTTCTTCCCAGAAGACTCCGGTCACGGGGTCTTCGTCCCACAAGACTCCGGAGGCTAGTGGCTCGGAGGATGGTAGCGAGGACACCTTTTTAGAAGATAGCTACAGCGACAACGAGCTGGTTGAGAAGGGCAAGAAGGTCTACAAGCGTGGCTGTACAAAGCTCCCGCCCGTGTCGACGATCCCCGACCAGAGGTGGTTGATTGCGCCTAAAGGGTTGAAGTAAGTGCATTTACTATTTTTTAACCTTTTGCCTTCATGTTCCTTCAAATTAATATCTAATGCGTTGGCCTTGTCATACCGCAGGGGCTGGGTACGCCCCCGTGGTTCCCGTAGGCCCAACCAGGTCCTTGGTGTGCTTTGCCGGCTGCTCTTCCCTGGGTGGGTCACGTTGCCCGGTGAGGGTCAGGTTCCACAGCTAGCACTGACCTGGGAGCTGTACTCGGTTGCCCCGGAGAGGGTCGACGGCGTCTTGTGCGAGACGGTGGCTGACATTGTGTTCTGTCGGTTTTGGGTAATTTCTCCTTTACGGAATTAAAAATCAACACTACCTAGTGATTGTACTAATCAGTGTTGCCTTGTTTGATTGCAGACCTTCTACAGGGTTTTAGAGGGAGAGCAGGAGGCCGCGTGTATGGTTGTCAAAAATGAGTGCAAGCGCCTACTTCAGAACTTAAGGCACGAGGCTCGGGTGCAGGCCGTTCGAGACTACTACGCCTCGAAGGGTATTAGGAGGGGCAAGCAAAAGTGTCGCGGCAAGTTTCTGAGTAAGGAGAAGTACATGCAGGTAATTACCTATTCTTAAGGCCTTGAACTTAGTTTTCTTTATTTGATTCGTAGGCGTAGCGCTGAAATTTCTCTTGACTCACTTAGGTGCCCCCGAGATGGTGTGTGGATAAGATGGACTGTTGGGAGGCGTTGGTCGATGTGTGGTGCTCTGCCCAATGGAAAGTCGAACACCAAAGGGCCAAGGATAAGCGCGACCAAATGGAAGGTGTGCCACACCATCAAGGGAGCTCCAACCTGTTTGAGTACGGGGATAACTGGGTATGTGGTTTGCTGCATGATTCATGCAATTCATTCTTCATGCTAGCATTTATCCCTTCCAAAATGACTTAATTAATATGCTTAGTTAGTTAAAAATGGCATAACTACCTTGGATAGTTCATTTATGACATATTTAGCTCTAAAATGACATAATAACCTTAGATAGCTCTATAAAATGACTTAATATGCTATAGTTAGTCCAAAATGACCTATTTACATAGCAATATCATTCTTCATGCTAGCTTGAGCCCTTAACTAATATTTTGTTCCTCTCTCTCAGGCGCACCACCACAAGAAGCCTATGACAGGTCTGTTCGACCTCTATGGCATGGCCCATATGGCCCCGTACAAGAAGGCCAAGCCATTCACGGAGTCTGACCTAGATGATCCAGAGAGCTTCACCAACAAGATGATAGAGGCAAAGGTGTCCCGTCTTTCGATGAGATGGTGGCTATCATTTTGGAGGAAGTCGACTTTGACGATCCAACTACGAACGTGCGAGGACGTCGCGCCTTAGCAATCGCTAAACCAACTCCGAGAGGTTATTGACCACGCCGGAGCACGATCAACCTGACCACGAAGGTCTGTTTCCTGCAGGCAAACAAAGAACAAGCAAGAAACTAAGATTGCAATCTGGATATTGCGAATATAAGAGGAAAGCTTTATTGATCAAGGTGGGGTTCTGTGACGCCTTTGTCTGGTCGTTGAACACAAACGAAGTACGCGAAGTTGCAGCTATGGCGAACTTTTAATCTAAACAAAACACAAAGTCTAAACGGTGCCCTAAGGGCTGTATATATGGAGGAAGAGGGGGAATTTCGTGGCCCTTGGGGAAGGGGTCCGAAACCAACCCTATCTCTTGTTTCCCCACACATATGGACTCTAAAAACAGCCTATACTTAAGTATTTCGAAATTACATGGGCCTGGCCCAATAATAAGGTGACGCAGCACCTAAATAGCCTCTGGACAAAATTTATGAAGTGGCATCTTGTATATTTCGTCCAAGGCTTCATTCACTCCTTATGGTGGCTTCAAAGTCCTGAAATCATCACTTGTAACTCCGTTCTTGTTCCCCTTGCGCATGCCATCAACTCCATGCTTGTTCTTGCTCCAATGTTCATCCTTCTCCAAGCTAGGCCCTTCATTTGTAAGCAAAACAAAAGTATCCAATTTAGGTAGCATCATATTCTCATGAACATTAAATCATTACCAAGAAACAAAAGTACCTGGTAATTTAATTGGCGTGCGCGAGCTCTAGTAATTGGTCCATTATATGTAACAGTAGGGTCTGTGGGTCTAACAATAGTATTGATGTCCTCATCATCCTCCACTTCTTGAAATGAAGTCGTCCTCGACGGAAGCTCATCTTCCTCACCCAAATAAGGCTTCAAATCTGCAATGTTAAAAGTGGGACTAACCCCAAAATCTGCAGGTAGCTCAAGTTTATATGCATTATCATTTATTTTCTCTAACACCTTAAAAGGACCATTAGCACCTGGCATTAGCTTTGATTTGCGCAAATTACGAAATCTATCCTTACGCAAATGTAACCAAACAAGATCTCCAGGTGCAAACACAACATGTTTTCTACCCTTATCTCTAGCAAGTTTATATTTAGCATTCATACGCTCAATGTTTTCCTTAGTTAACTCATGCATTTTTAAAATCAATTCAGCACGTTCTTTAGCATCAAAATTAACCTTCTCCGAAGATGGAAGAGGCAACAAATCAATTGGTGCACGAGGTAGGAAACCATACACAATTTCAAAAGGGCACGTCTTAGTAGTAGAATGCAATGAACGATTATAAGCAAATTCAATATGAGGCAAGCATTCTTCCCACATTTTCTTATTATTCTTCAAAACATCCCTAAGCATAGTAGACAATGTTCTATTGACTACTTCGGTTTGTCCATCAGTTTGGGGGTGACAAGTAGTACTAAAAAGCAGTTTAGTCCCCAACTTAGCCCATAAACATCTCCAAAAGTGGCTAAGAAATTTAGTATCACGATCTGTAAGAATAGTATTTGACACACCATGCAAGCGAATAATTTCATGAAAGAACAAATCAGCAACATTAACAGCATCATCGCTTTTATGACATGGTATAAAGTGTGCCATTTTCGAGAATCTATCCACGACAACAAATATGATATCCCTCCCATTCTTTGTTCGAGGTAAACCTAAAACAAAGTCCATAGATATATCCTCCCAAGGAACACTAGGTACAGGCAAAGGCATATATAAACCATGAGGATTGAGTCGTGACTTAGCTTTTTGACATGTAGTGCAGCGAGCAACAAAACGCTCAACATCCCGTCTCATCTTTGGCCAAAAGAAATGTGTAGCAAGTATATCCTCCGTCTTCTTCACGCCAAAGTGTCCCATTAGTCCTCCTCCATGCGCCTCCTGCAACAACAAAAGACGAACGGAGCTAGCTGGAATGCATAGCTTGTTAGCACGAAACACAAATCCATCGTTAACGACGAACTTGTTCCATGTTCTACCTTCTTTACAATTCTGCAATACATCTTTAAATTCAGCATCATGCACATATTGATCTTTGATGGTCTCCAAACCAAATATTTTAAAGTCAAGTTGTCAAAGCATAGTATAACGACGAGACAATGCATCAGCAATAACATTTTCTTTACCCTTCTTGTGTTTAATGACATAAGGGAAAGTCTCAATGAATTCAACCCATTTAGCATGTCTACGGTTCAGTTTTGCTTGACTTTTAATGTGTTTCAAAGATTCATGATCAGAATGTATAACAAATTCTTTGGGCCATAAATAATGTTGCCATGTTTCTAAAGTCCGAACAAGAGCATATAATTCTTTATCGTAAGTAGAATGGTTCAGACTAGGCCCACTCAATATTTCTGAAAAGTATGCAACATGTTTGCCATCTTGTAATAACACACCTCCTAATCCAATTCCACTAGCATCACATTCAAGCTCAAAAGTCTTATTAAAATCAGGAAGTTGGAGTAAAGGAGCACGTGTCAACTTATCTTTCAATACCATGAAGGCTTCTTCCTGTGCGGTACCCCAAACAAAAGGCACATCCTTCTTTGTAAGCTCGTTGAGAGGTGCAGCAATGGTGCTAAAATCTCTCACAAAACGCCTATAGAAACCAGCGAGTCCAAGAAAACTCCGCACTTGTGTGACCGTTTTGGGCTGCGGCCAACTCTCAATAGCTTCAATCTTGGCTTTATCAACTTCAATTCCCCGTGGAGTAACAACATAGCTAAGAAAAGATACTCGGTCGGTGCAATAGGTGCACTTCCCAAGGTTACCAAACAAACGTGCATCACGTAGAGCAATAAAAACAGCACGTAAATGTTCCAAATGCTCTTCCAAAGATTTGCTATAAATCAGTATATCATAAAAATAGACTACCACAAATCGTCCAATGAAAGCACGTAAAACTTCGTTCATTAGTCTCATGAAAGTACTAGGTGCATTAGTTAACCCAAAAGGCATGACTAACCACTCATATAAACCAAACTTAGTTTTAAATGCTCTTTTCCATTCATCTCCCAATTTCATACGAATTCGATGGTATCCACTACGCAAATCAACTTTGGAGAATATTGTAGAGCCACTCAATTCATCAAGCATATCATCTAGCCTAGGAATAGGATGACGATAACGAATAGTAATATTATTAATGCCTCTACAATCAACACACATACGCGACGTACCATCCTTTTTAGGCACTAGTATAATAGGAACATCACAAGGACTAAGAGATTCTCGTATATAACCTTTGTCGAGCAGCTCGTGTACTTGACGCATAATCTCCTTCGTCTCCTCTGGATTGGTACGGTATGGTGCACGGTTGGGTAGCGATGCACTGGGAATTAAGTCAATTTGATGCTCAATCCCTCAAATAGGTGGTAATCCCGGTGGGACGTCTTGTGGGAAGACGTCAGCGAACTCCTGCAAAATGTTAGTGACAGCAGGGGGCAAAGAAGAAGGCACGTCCTCGAATGAAAATAATGCCCCTTTGCACACAAAAGCATAGCAAACAGATTTGCTAAAATCTAGCTCATCAATATCAGATTTGGTGGCAAGTAAACATGCACTTTTCAATTTAATTTCAGAAGCAACACTAGATGGTTTATTATTAGGCTTCATTTGTTGCTCAAATTCTTTTGCCACAATCTGATTTTCACTCTTATTTTTCTCCTGTTTTGCTTTATTAGCTCTATTAATATCATCTTTCAAAATGGAATCAGGAGTCATAGGAAGCAAAGTAATATTTTTATCCTTATGAACAAGAGTATACTGATTGTTTCTACCATGGTGTACATAATTTTTATCAAATTGCCATGGTCTACCAAGTAATAAGGAACATTCTTGCATAGGTACCACATCACAATCAACATAATCAGCATATGTAGAGATACTAAAGGTGTTGCATCATTTATAGCTCTACTGCATCCGTTGCATGGCAATCCCTACTCACTCACATTGATATCTATTGATGGGCATCTCCATAGCCTGTTGATACGCCTAGTTGATGTGAGACTATCTTCTCCTTTTTTGTCTTCTCCACAACCACCATTCTATTCCACCTATAGTGCTATGTCCATGGCTCACGCTCATGTATTGCGTGAAGATTGAAAAAGTTTGAGAACATCAAAAGTATGAAACAATTGCTTGGCTTGTCATCGGGGTTGTGCATGATTTAAATACTTTGTGTGGTGAACATAGAGCATAGCCAGACTATATGATTTTGTAGGGATAACTTGCTTTGGCCATGTTATTTTGAGAAGACATGATTACTTTGTTAGTTTGCTTGAAGTATTATTGTTTTCATGTCAATATTAAACTTTTGTTTTGAATCTTATGGATTTGAATATTCTTGTCACAAAAAGAAGATTACATTAACAAATATGTTAGGTAGCATTCCACATCAAAAATTTTGTTTGTATCATTTACTTACTCGAGGACGAGCAGGAATTAAGCTTGGGGATGCTGATACGTCTCCAACGTATCTATAATTTTTGATTGTTCCATGCTATTATATTTTCAGTTTTGGATGTTTATGGGCTTTATTAAACACTTTTATATTATTTTTGGGACTAACCTATTGACCCAGAGCCCAGTGCCAGTTCCTGTTTTTCCCTTGTTTCAGTGTTTCGAAGAAAAGGAATATCAAACGGAGTCGAAACGGAATGAAACCTTCTGGAGAAGTTATTTTTGGAAGGAAAGCAACCTGATAGACTTGGAGTGCACGTCAGGAAAGAAACGAGGGAGCCACGAGGTAGGGGGCGCGCCCACCCCCCTAGGGCGCGCCCTCCACCCTCGTGGGCCCCTCGTGGCTCCCCTGACGTACTTCTTCCTCCTATATATACCCATATACCCTAAAAACTTTGGGGAACAGAATAGATCGGGAGTTCCGCCGCCGCAAGCCTCTGTAAACACCAAAAACCAATCGGGGCCCTGTTCCGGCACCCTGCCGGAGGGGAAATCCCTCACCGGTGGCCATCTTCATCATCCCGGCGCTCTCCATGACGAGGAGGGAGTAGTTCACCCTCGGGGATGAGGGTGTGTACAAGTAGCTATGAGTTTGACCTCTCTCTCTCGTGTTCTTGATTCAGCACGATCTTGATGTATCGCGAGCTTTGCTATTATAGTTGGATCTTATGTTTCTTCTCCCCCTCCACTCTCTTGTAATGGATTGAGTTTTCCCTTTGAAGTTATCTTATCGGATTGAGTCTTTAATGATTTGAGAACACTTGATGTATGTCTTGCCGTGCGTATCTGTGGTGACAATGGGATATCACGTGATTCACTTGATGTATGTTTTGGTGATCAACTTGTGGGTTCCGCCCATGAACCTATGCATAGGGCTTGGCACACGTTTTCGTCTTGATTCTCCGGTAGAAACTTTGGGGCACTCTTTGAGGTTCTATGTGTTGGTTGAATAGATGAATCTGAGATTGTGTGATGCTTATCGTATAATCATACCCACGGATACTTGAGGTGACATTGGAGTATCTAGGTGACATTAGGGTTTTGGTTGATTTGTGTCTTAAGGTGTTATTCTAGTACGAACTCTAGGGTTGTTTGTGACACTTATAGGAATAGCCCAACGGATTGATTGGGAAGAATAACTTTGAGGTGGTTTCGTACCCTACCATAATCTCTTCGTTTGTTCTCCGCTATTAGTGACTTTGGAGTGCCTCTTTGTTGCATGTTGAGGGATAGTTATATGATCCAATTATGTTATTATTGTTGAGAGAACTTGCACTAGTGGAAGTATGAACCCTAGGCCTTGTTTCCTAGCATTGCAATACCATTTACGCTCACTTTTATCATTAGTTACCTTGCTGTTTTTATATTTTCAGATTACAAAAACCTATATCCACCATCCATATTGCACTTGTATCACCATCTCTTCGCCGAACTAGTGCACCTATACAATTTACCATTGTATTGGGTGTGTTCGGGACACAAGACTCTTTGCTATTTGGTTGCCTGGTTGCTTGAGAGAGACCATCTTCATCCTACGCCTCCCACGGATTGATAAACCTTAGGTCATCCACTTGAGGGAAATTTGCTACTGTCCTACAAACCTCTGCACTTGGAGGCCCAACAACGTCTACAAGAAGAAGGTTGCGTAGTAGACAGCAAGCTCTTTTCTGGCGCCGTTGCCGGGGAGGTGAGTGCTTGAAGGTATATCTTTAGATCTTGCAATCGAATCTTTTTGTTTCTTGTTTTATCACTAGTTTAGTTTATAAAAGAAAACTACAAAAAAATGGAATTGAGTTTGTCTCATACGCTTCATCTTTTTAATATCTTTCGTGAGTATGATGGAAAGGAAAATTGTGCCAAAGTGTTAGAAGAAGAATGCATTAAAATGTTTGGCACTAAATCTTTGAATGATGAGCATGATTGCAATGTTGTTAGTATGAACTCCTTGAATATCCATGGTACTAACGATGATTGCACTAGTCATGATGAAAATGTCTCCTATAAACATGTCAATTTTTGTGGAGTGCATTGGGTTTGCAAGTACACACCAAACAGGGAAGATAGATATTGCAAGAGGCATAAGCATTTAGAAACTAAATGGTTACAAGAAAGGCTAGATGTTTGTGCTGAAAATTTAAATTTTCTTAGCCGTACTTGTGAACTTTGCAATGAACATGATCATTTCAGTACCCAATGCAAATTGTTTCATGATCGTATCATGTCCAAAAATTGTGATGACTTGATTTCCCTTGCACATCATAATGAACTTAGTTTGCTCTTGGGTTATGAAGAAATGAAACGTATAACTAAGGATATTCCAGAATTTGCCCTTGATAGAGTTCTTCATTTTGGTCTAGAAGAAATTTATATGTATTGTGCGGTGAATTGCATTGAAAATCCTTATATTTCCAATTACATAAAGAAAAAAAACAAATAGAAGATGAAGAGAATGCTAACGAAGAGGAAGATACTTCCCAATATTCTCCTATTATTTCTTATGATGAATCAGGTAACGAGGAGGAGCCTTCTATTCAACCAATCTCATTAATAAGGAGCTCCAAAAAGAGGATTGAACCCACACATGGGGTGAAGAAGAAGAAAAGAAAAAGGAGGAGAGGTAAAAAGATATCTCTCCCAAATAATGTTGCCCCTATTATTGTTGTGCCTCATGAAAATGAAGATGATCTCGTTATGCCTATTGCTTGTTGTGATGATTATGATTGGGAAGATAATGATACTTCTTATAATCTTGGAAATCTTTTTGGCACTTGCTTGGAATATGACAATTGCTATACTATTGGTGCTATCCATACTATTAATAATGAGAGTGATTATGCTTATGATATGAAAAGGCCCAAGCTTGGGGATGCTATGTTTGGTGAAGATGATGTTTTTGAGAATATATTTGCTGAAATTAATGTTTGTCCCAAGCTTGGGGATGCTATGTTTAATGAAGATGATATTTTTAGCCTCCCAAGTTTTGATATGCAAAGTTGTTATGATGATAGCATGCCTTCTACCTATGATGATTATATTGATGAAAGTGGGTTTGGAAGAGTGTCAACTTTAGGAAGTAATGATCCCACTATTTTGGAGAATGTTGAATCTTATAATATTTATGAAAGTGGATTTGGAGAGGTCATGACTTTATTTAGTGATGTATCCACTATTTCGGAAGAGGTTTCAATTGATTATGATGAGAACAAAGTTGCTACTTATGATGATTATTGTGATGAAACTTATGCTATAAAGAGTAGTGATGATTATATTTATAAAACTTGTCATGATTATGAGTACCCTTTCTCTGAACATTACTCTTTTAATGTGGAAACAATTTATAGTACTCAAGTCTCTTATGATACTCCCACTATTCCGAATGAGAAGAATTTTGCTTATGTGGAGAGTAATAAAATTTCTATGCATGTAGATCATGAAAAGAATGCTTTAGGTGCTGGTTATATTGTTGAATTCATTCATGATGCTACTGAAATTTATTATGAGGGAGGAATGTATGCTTGTAGGAATTGCAATAATATCAAGTTTCCTCTCTATGTGCTTAAAGTTTTGAAGTTATGCTTGTTTTGCCTTCCTATGCTAGTTGATTATTGTTCCGATAAGTTGTTTGCTCACAAAATCCCTATGCATAGGAAGTGGGTTAGACTTAAATGTGCTAGTCATATTCTTCATGATGCTCTCTTTATGTTTCAATTCTTATGTTTTATGTGAGCATCATTGAAATCATCATGCCTAGCTAGGGGCGTTAAACGATAGCGCTTGTTGGGAGGCAACCCAACTTTATTTTAGTTTCTTGCTTTTTGGTCCTGTTTAGGAATAAATAATCCATCTAGCTTCTGGTTAGATGTGGTTTTGTGTTTTAATTAGTGTTTGTGCCAAGTAGAACCTTTGGGAAGACTTGGGTGAAGTCTTTATGGTCATGCTGTAAAAAACAGAAACTTTAGCACTCACGAAATTAGCTTCAACTTTTTACTAGAGAGTGCTATTTAGTTGATTCTTTTTGAATATGATTAATAGAAAAATTCCTCAGGTCCAACAATTTATTTTAGAGTTTTTGGAGTTCCAGAAGTTTGCGTTTGATACAGATTACTACAGACTGTTCCGTTTTTGACAGATTCTGTTTTCTATGTGTTGTTTGCTTATTTTGATGACTCTATGGCTAGTAAAATAGTTTATAAACCATAGAGAAGTTGGACTACAGTAGGTTTAACACCAATATAAATAAATAATGAGTTCATTACAGTACCTTTAAGTGGTGTTTTCTTTTCTTTCGCTAACGGAGCTCACGAGATTTTCTGTTAAGTTTTGTGTTGTGAAGTTTTCAAGTTTTGGGTAAAGATTCGATGGACTATGGAATAAGGAGTGGCAAGAGCCTAAGCTTGGGGATGCCCAAGGCACCCCAAGGTAATATTCAAGGACAACCAAGAGCCTAAGCTTGTGGATGCCCCGGACGGCATCCCCTCTTTCGTCTACTTCCATCGGTAACTTTACTTGGAGCTATATTTTTATTCACCACATGATATGTGTTTTGCTTGGAGCGTCATGTCATTTTCTCTAGATTTTCTTTCTGTTTGAATAAATTATCAAGATCTGAAATTCTTAAATGTTAGAGAGTCTTCACATAGTTGCATAATTATTCAACTACTCATTTGATCTTCACTTATATCTTTCGGAGTAGTTTGTCGTTTGCTCTAGTTCTTCACTTATATCTTTTAGAGCACGGCGGTGGTTTTATTTTGAACAAATAGATGAACTCTCATGCTTCACTTATATTATTTTGAGAGTCCTAAACAGCATGGTAATTTTCTTTGGTTATGAATTTAGCCCTAATATGATGGGCATCCAAGAGGGATATAATAAAAACTTTCATATAAAGTTCATTGAATACTATGAGAAGTTTGATTCCTTATGATTGTTTTGAGCTATGAAGATGGTGATATTAGAGTCATGCTAGTGGAGTGGTTGTGAATTTGAGAAATACTTGTGTTAAAGTTTGTGATTCCCGTAGCATGCACGTATGGTGAACCGTTATGTGATGAAGTCAGAGCATGATTTATTTATTGATTGTCTTCCTTATGAGTGGCGGTCGGGGACGAGCGATGGTCTTTTCCTACCAATCTATCCCCCTAGGAGCATGTGCGTAGTACTTCGTTTCGATAACTAATAGATTTTTGCAATAAGTATGTGAGTTCTTTATGACTAATGTTGAGTCCATGGATTATACGCACTCTCACCCTTCCACCATTGCTAGCCTCTCTAATACCGCACAGCTTTCGCCGGTATCATACATCCACCATATACCTTCCTCAAAACAGCCACCATACCTACCTATTATGGCATTTCCATAGCCATTCAGAGATATATTGCCATGCAACTTTCCACTGTTCCGTTTATTATGACACGCTCCATCATTGTCATATTGCTTTGCATGATCATGTAGTTGACATCGTATTTGTGGCAAAGCCACCGTTCATAATTCTTCCATACATGTCACTCTTGATTCATTGCATATCCCGGTACACCGCCGGAGGCATTTATATAGAGTCATATTTTGTTCTAAGTATCGAGTTGTAATTGTTGAGTTGTAAGAAAATAAAAGTGTGATGATCTTCATTTTTAGAGCATTGTCCCAAGTGAGGAAAAGGATGATGGAGACTATGATTCCCCCACAAGTCGGGATGAGACTCCGGACGAAAAAAAGAGGCCATAAAAAAAGAGAAAGGCCCAAATAAAAAAAATAAAAAAATGAGAGAAAAAGAGAGAAGGGACAATGCTACTATCCTTTTACCACACTTGTGCTTCAAAGTAGCACCATGATCTTCATGATAGAGAGTCTCCTATGTTGTCACTTTCGTATACTAGTGGGAATTTTACATTATAGAACTTGGCTTGTATATTCCAATGATGGGCTTCCTCAAAATGCCCTAGGTCTTCGTGAGCAAGCGAGTTGGATGCACACCCACTTAGTTTCTTTTTTTGAGCTTTCATACACTTATAGCTCTAGTGCATCCGTTGCATGGCAATCCCTACTCACTCACATTGATATCTATTGATGGGCATCTCCATAGCCCGTTGATACGCCTAGTTGATGTGAGACTATCTTCTCCTTTTTTGTCTTCTCGACAACCACCATTCTATTCCACCTATAGTGCTATGTCCATGGCTCACGCTCATGTATTGCGTGAAGATTAAAAAAGTTTGAGAACATCAAAAGTATGAAACAATTGCTTGGCTTGTCATCGGGGTTGTGCATGATTTAAATACTTTGTGTGGTGAAGATAGAGCATAGCCAGACTATACGATTTTGTAGGGATAACTTGCTTTGGCCATGTTATTTTGAGAAGACATGATTACTTTGTTAGTATGCTTGAAGTATTATTGTTTTCATGTCAGTATTAAACTTTTGTTTTGAATCTTATGGATCTGAATATTCTTGTCACAATAAAGAAGATTACATTAACAAATATGTTAGGTAGCATTCCACATCAAAAATTCTGTTCTTATCATTTACCTACTCGAGGACGAGCAGGAATTAAGCTTGGGGATGCTGATACGTCTCCAACGTATCTATAATTTTTGATTGTTCCATGCTATTATATTTTCTGTTTTGGATGTTTATGGGTTTTATTAAACACTTTTATATTATTTTTGGGACTAACCTATTGACCCAGAGCCTAGTGTCAGTTCCTGTTTTTTCCCTTGTTTCAGTGTTTCGAAGAAAAGGAATATCAAACGGAGTCGAAACGGAATGAAACCTTCTGGAGAAGTTATTTTTGGAAGGAAAGCAACCTGATAGACTTGGAGTGCACGTCAGGAAAGAAACGAGGGACCCACGAGGTAGGGGGGCGCATCCACCCCCCTAAGGCGCGCCCTCCACCCTCGTGGGCCCCTCGTGGCTCCCCTGACGTACTTCTTCCTCCTATATATACCCATATACCCTAAAAACTTTGGGGAACAGAATAGATCGGGAGTTCCGCCGCCGCAAGCCTCTGTAGCCACCAAAAACCAATCGGGACCCTGTTCCGGCACCCTGACGGAGGGGGAATCCCTCACCGGTGGCCATCTTCATCATCCCGGCGCTCTCCATGATGAGGAGGGAGTAGTTCACCCTCGGGGCTGAGGTTATGTACCAGTAGCTATGTGTTTGATCTCTGTCTCTCTCGTGTTCTTGATTCGGCACGATCTTGATGTACCGCGAGCTTTGCTATTATAGTTGGATCTTATGTTTCTTCTCCCCCTCCACTCTCTTGTAATGGATTGAGTTTTCCCTTTGAAGTTATCTTATCGGATTGAGTCTTTAATGATTTGAGAACACTTGATGTATGTCTTGCCGTGCGTATCTGTGGTGACAATGGGATATCACGTGATTCACTTGATGTATGTTTTGGTGATCAACTTGCGGGTTCCTCCCATGAACCTATGCATAGGGATTGGCACACGTTTTCGTCTTGATTCTCCGGTAGAAACTTTGGGGCACTCTTTGAGGTTCTATGTGTTGGTTGAATAGATGAATCTGAGATTGTGTGATGCTTATCGTATAATCATACCCACGGATACTTGAGGTGACATTGGAGTATCTAGGTGACATTAGGGTTTTGGTTGATTTGTGTCTTAAGGTGTTATTCTAGTACGAACCCTATGGCTGTTTGTGACACTTATAGGAATAGCCCAACGGATTGATTGGAAAGAATAACTTTGAGGTGGTTTCGTACCCTACCATAATATCTTCGTTTGTTCTCCGCTATTAGTGACTTTGGAGTGACTCTTTGTTGCATGTTGAGGGATAGTTATATGATCCAATTATGTTATTATTGTTGAGAGAACTTGCACTAGTGGAAGTATGAACCCTAGGCCTTGTTTCCTAGCATTGCAATACCGTTTACGCTCACTTTTATCATTAGTTACCTTGCTGTTTTTATATTTTCAGATTACAAAAACCTATATCCACCATCCATATTGCACTTGTATCACCATCTCTTCGCCGAACTAGTGCACCTATACAATTTACCATTGTATTGGGTGTGTTGGGGACACAAGAGACTCTTTTCTATTTGGTTGCAGGGTTGCTTGAGAGAGACCATCTTCATCCTACGCCTCCCACGGATTGATAAACCTTAGGTCATCCACTTGAGGGAAATTTGCTATTGTCCTAGAAACCTCTGCACTTGGAGGCCCAACAACGTCTACAAGAAGAAGGTTGCGTGGTAGACATCACATCTCCACCTCTCTATGTTTCCAATACAATAAAATTGCAAGAAACTGTTTATACTATGCATTGGCCTTTACTTAATGTGCATGAATTGTTCTTTTATGACATCCCGATGCATAGGAAGAGAGTTAGACTTCGTTGTTGCATGATATATGTTACTTTGTGCTCAATACTAAATTACAAACCTTTGTTAATTAAAATTGGCTTTGATATACCTTGGGATCCGGGTGGATCCATTACTTGAGCACTATATGCCTAGCTTAATGGCTTTAAAGAAAGCGCTGCCAGGGAGACAACCCGGAAGTTTTAGAGAGTCATTTTATTTTGTTATGTGCTTTTATGTGGGAGTCGACCTTGATGATCCGACTACGAACGTGCGAGACGTCGCGCCTTAGCAATCGCTAAACCAACTCCGAGAGGTTATTGACCACGCTGGAGCACGATCAACCTGACCACGAAGGTCTGTTTCCTGCAGGCAAACAAAGAACAAGCAAGAAACTAAGATTGCAATCTGGATATTGCGAATATAAGAGGAAAGATTTATTGATCAAGGTGGGGTTCTGTGACGCCTTGGTCTGGTCGTTCAACACAAACGAAGTACGCGATGGCGAACTTTTAGTCTAAACAAAACCCAAGGAAAAAGCTACTAGATGGATCTACTTATATAGGAGCAAGGGGTGGCGGCCAAGGAGGTGGGAGGACGTCCCAAGGAAGCCTAAAACAAAACCTAGGTCGTACAAGGCTCATGGGCCCAAGTGGAGGTGATGCAACACCTTTGGACTTGTTGTTTGACTCGGATTCTACTGCAGCGTCAGATTGTTTCGTCGATATCTCAATTCTTCGGACGAATTTGAAGGTGAATCCAATTGGGTTGGAAAGAGCACAAAATCTACTTTTCAGAAAAAAGAATCACCCAATTCGGAGTCCGTATGAAAAAGTTGTTGGCGTTTTGAGTCAGGTATGTTTGTGCAGTCTGAATCTGAATCGAGAACGTGAGAGACTTGGACTCTATCTTCTCTTGGCCCAAAAGTGACGCGAGAGGACTTTTTGAACAGAACCTAAACTTCTCCTTTTACCTTATCTTCATATGTGGAATGTACAAATGTCCCATAGACCTGCAATTAGACAAAACACAAAAGTGTGTGAAGTATTTTTGTTCTGGATAACATAAATAGATTATTGAATAGTTTGCACTAGAAATCACCTGACAAATATGCATGTATGCAATATTTTTGGTCGTATCCAAGGTAGTCATGTCCTCATCATCCTCCCCTTCTTGAAAACAAAGCCGTCCTCGGTGTTGCCTAATCTTTTTTTTTGTGGAGAATTGTGAGAGCTTTATTCAAACAAAAACGCTCGTAGGATCATCCGCCATAAGGCTACTGATCAGGAACGAAGGTGCAGAGTCCAACCAATTCTCGGTCACCCTCAGTGTGCTGGCGTGCCTTGCACAAAGATGGGCTGAAAGATTAGCAGACCTGTTTACATGCTGAATTACAAAAGAGTCAAAAGACAAAGCATCCTCTCCAATCTCTACTAGTAACGGAGCCACGACCAAACGAGAGCCGTGACGAGTGTTCCAGAGATTCACAATCTCCAGGCAGTCGGATTCCAATATCACATGTGAGTAGCCTCGTAGACGAGCAAATAGGGCTCCCTCTTGTAGTGACAAGGCCTCGCAATGAGAGGATCCGTAACACCAATATGCGGTTTACACCAGGAAGCAAGCAGCGCCGTGGCAGAGCGAGCTACACCGCCCGCTCCAGCTAGTCCTGCTTCGGAGTTGATTGCACCATCGACATTTATATTGACCAACCCTGCTTTTGGGGGATGCCAAGCATGACCTGGCAACAATGTAGCCTGCTTCATTGGAATGTCGAGCAGGCCAAGTCCTCTTGAATGCGTCGAGTGGAGTACACTGGATCCACATGCTCCTTCTCATGAGTCCAACGATTCCGCGAATGCCAGATAGCCCACATCACCGACACAATCTGTCCTCTCGCATGATCCGAAAAACAATCATCACATATGATGTAGGGTGGAGCCCTAAACGGCCGATCTTTCACGAAAGGAGCGGATCCCAACTATGAACACGAAGAACACGAGGGGGAAACGAGGGAAAACACAAGAGAAATCACAAACCAACAAGATATAGTCACACATATGCTAGATCCTTGAGACACGAGAGGGGATACAAGATTCAAATCCAACAAAGGACGATACAAAGGGTAACCAGTTCTTCTCCTAGAAGGAGGTCTTGATGGGGCCACCCAAGAGGGGGTCTTGAATCCAAGGGGATCTTCTCCGTAGAGGGGCCGCGGTCTCTCTCAAGGAGATGATCCGTATGGATGAACAAAAGCTATCCTCACTGGCCCTAGAAAGGGGTGGAGGAGTCATATATATAGAGGTTGGGGGCGAAGGGGTACATGGGCCCCGGCCCAACATCATGCACGCAGGCACTGTTCGGATGATCCGGATATTGGTCCGAATGATCCGGCCTTCCGGAGCCCGGATGATCTGGGTCGGCGTCCGGATGATCCCGCTGTGTCGTGGCCGCCGCGGAGGGTCCGTATGTCCGGGGCCTGGTCCGGACGTCCGGGTCTGGCCGGATGATCCGGGCCTGGGTTCGGATGATCGGGCTTCATGGTGAAGCTTCGGGTGTCCTTGTGCGAGGTAGCCGGATCGTCCGGGCCGGGGTCGGGATCGTCCGGGCTGGGCCCGGATCGTCCGGACGGCAGTCCGGATCGTCCGGGCTTCTGCTAACTTTGCCCTTCTTCTCGTTGATAGAGGCAAAGGTGTCCCGATGTTTCGATGAGATGGTGGCTATCGTTTTCTGTGAGAGTCGACCTTGACGATCCGACTACGAGCGTGCGAGACGTCGCGCCTTAGCAATCGCTAAACCAACTTCCGAGGATTATTGACCACGCCAGAGCACGATCAACCTGACCATGAGGGCCTGTTTCCTGCGAGCAAACGAAGAACAAGCAAGAAACTACGATTGCAATCTGGATATTGCGAATATAAGAGGAAAGCTTTATTAATGAAGGTGGGGTTCTGTGACGCCTTGGTCTGGTCGTTGAACACAAACGAAGTACGCGAAGTTGCAGCTATGGCGAACTTTTAGTCTAAACAAAACCCAAGGAAAAAGCTACTAGATGGATCTACTTATATAGGAACAAGGGGTGGCAGCCAAGGAGGTGGGAGGACGTCCCAAGGAAGCCTAAAACCAAACCTAGGTCGTACAAGGCTCATGGGCCCAAGTGGAGGTGATGCAACACCTTTGGACTTGTTGTTTGACTCGGATTCTACTACAGCATCAGATTGTTTCGTCGATATCTCAATGCTCCTGACGAATTTGAAGGTGAATCCAATTGGGTTGGAAAGAGCATGAAATCTACGTTCTAGAAAAAAAGAATCACCCAATTAGGAGTCCGTATGAAAAAGTTGTTGGCGTTTTGAGTCAGGTATGTCTGTGCAGTCCGAATCGAAATCCAGAACGTGAGAGACTTGGATTCTATCTTCTCTTGGCCCAAAAGTGACGCGAGAGGACTTTTTGAACAGAACCTAAACTTCTCCTTTTACCTTATCTTCAAATGTGGATTGTACAAATGTCCCATACACCTGCAATTAGACAAAACACAAAAGTGTGTGAAGTATTTTTGTTTTGTATAACATAAATAGATTATTGAATAGTTTGCACTAGAAATCACTTGACAAATATGCATGTATGCAATATTTTTGGTCGTATCAAAGGTATTCATGTCCTCATAATTCTCCCCTTCTTGAAAACAAAGCCGTCCTCGGCGTTGCTTAATCTGAAATGTGGCTAACAAAAGAGATAAGGTGTACATGTTGTATATGTATATGTCATCCATTTTTACTTCCCTTGATTTTTGCAGATATGACACATGTATACATGAGTAACTTTCATAGTTCATAAAATATAAAGCCAAAATATTATCATATGTAGAAGGCATGAAAATATTGCAACTCAGTTTGCACATATAAGTGAAGCTCTTATTCATATCAAAAGATTGACAATATTCATCATTAAACCATCCCAACATTGGTGAATAAACCTTACGTGCATCAAATTTACATGCTACATCATGCTTAAATAAGAAAACATGCAATAACTCATTTGACACAGAATAATCACCAAGATTAGAGGTCATATCAAAATGATTAAACATTGGCACAATTATTTTAAAATGTATTTGATCCAAATCTGATTTATTTCCTGATTCACATGGTTCTTTGACATCAACAGTTAATTCAATGGGCGCACTCAAAATTTTTGGTATTTCAGTTGTTTGATCACATGATGTATTCATGACAGTAACATGATTCTCTAAAATAGGTGGCATGCTCAAATGATAGAGGCAAAGGTGTCCCGTCTTTCGATGAGATGGTGGCTATCATTTTGGAGGAAGTCGACTTTGACGATCCGACTACGAACGTGCGAGGACGTCGCGCCTTAGCAATCGCTAAACCAACTCCGAGAGGTTATTGACCACGCCAGAGCACGATCAACCTGACCACGAAGGTCTGTTTCCTGCAGGCAAACGAAGAACAAGCAAGAAACTAAGATTGCAATCTGGATATTGCGAATATAAGAGGAAAGCTTTATTGATCAAGGTGGGGTTCTGGGACGACTTTGTCTGGTCGTTGAACACAAACGAAATACGCAAAGTTGCAGCTATGGCGAATTTTAATCTAAACAAAACCCAAAGTCTAAACGATGCCCTAAGGGCTGTATATATGGAGGAATAGGGGGAATTTCGTGGCCCTTGTGGGAGGGGTCCGAATCCAACCCTAACTCTTGTTTCCCCACACATACGGACTCTAAAAACAGCCTATACTTAAGTATTTCGAAATTACATGGGCCTGGCCCAATAATAAGGTGACGCAGCACCTAGAATAGCCTCTGGACAAAATTTATGAAGTGGCATCTTGTATATTTCATCCAAGGCTTCATGCACTCATTATGGTGGCTTCAAAGTCCTGAAATCATCACTTGTAACTTTGTTCTTCTTCCCCTTGCGCATGCCATCATCTCCAGGCTTGATCTTGCTCCAGTGTTCATCCCTCTTATCCATGCCAGGCCCTTCATTTGTAAGCAAAACAAATGTATCCAATTTAGGCAGCATCATATTCTCATGAACATTAGAATCATTACCAAGAAACGAAAGTACCTGGTAATTCAATTGGCGTGTGCGAGCTCTAGTAATTGGTCCAGTATGTATAGCAGCAGGGGTTGTGGGTGTAACAATGGTATTGATGTCCTCATCATCAAATCAACAGGTAACTCAACACATGATGTATTTAAGTTAATTAGGCATGCATCATTCTCATGTGAAGTTATATCATCATTACCTTTACTTTTACCTTGTCGCAAAGACGTAACTGATGTAGGTATGGACAATCACAATGTACCATACACTTGAGATGATGTCGCACTCACAATCTGAGGTGTGGCTGCTCTAGTAGGTGCAACGGTGGAGGAATCAACCGATGGTAGTGAGCATGAATTGGAATAGTAGTTGTTGTAGTCACCCAATGCATCCTCCTGTAACTGTCTCTCAAAGGTACAAGCACGAACATACATACCAGTAATGCAACGAGGAATATAATGAAATCTTGCCTGAATATCATGATTCAAACCACCAAAAAATCTATTCATTGTATCATCCTCAGATTCTTCTATGTCACAATGATGCATATAAGATTTGAACTCTTGGTAGTAAGCATGAACAGTGTTGTTGCCTTGTTTAAATTATTCAAATTTGCGAAGCAATTCACGGCGATAGTAAGGAGGGAAAAATTGTTGTCTCATTACATCTTTCAAATCTTTCCAAGTTGTGGGTTTGTTATCAATGTTTTTCTTACAATGCACACTCCACCAAACAGAAGCAAAACCAGTAAATGCTCTAGTGGCAGCTCATACTCGCTCAAGTTCAGAAAAGTCATGGTGACTAAAAACTTGTTCTACTTCAAGCTCCCAAGCTAGATAAATAGTAGGATTAAATCTACCCTCAAATGATGGTAAAGAGATAACCTGACCATGTGCTTGTGTGTGTTGTCCCAACTCTCGTGATGGTGAAGATGTGTCCGTCATCCAAGAACTTCTATCTCCGGAACCTGTCATGATTAGTAGAAACAAGAAACAAAATTCGAGAATAACGTTCCGATGAACTACTAGGATGTGGTTGTAAAGTGCTCACAGTAAAGCAAATATCAATATCTTACAAGTTCTTACCATGCGGCAGGTGGTGACACGCAACCAGCGGTGTCAAATAACTCCGAATATTGTGTAAAGCGATTGCCAGGGGAATGTATGTATACACGGTGTAGAAATATGTAGAGCTGGGTTGGCTATATATGGTAGCAAAATATTAGCAATAATCAATTTAGAGATGCAATGTTGAATAAACGCTCAACGACGGTACTGTGCTGGTCCTAGGCTAGACCTGAACTAGAGACGCGAGCCTATAACACTAATGAGGTCACGGCGTAGCACAACTAGCATCAATAAAGGATATGAAGTAGCTCTGGATAGCAAGATATAAGTGAAGATCACAATAGCAGTAAAGATAATGATGTGAAACCACAGCCAAGCATGATATATCATCAACTTTCTCTCTAACTTTTCTCTGAAATGTCTGTGCTAATTTTCTAATAATTTTTCTCAAAATGGCACTGACTCAAGCTTTCAAACGCAACAAGAATCACTCAATTCCGAGTTGATATGAGGAGTCAAAAAAATTCTAAAATTGACTTGAAAAACTGGAATAAGCTATGTTCGTGAACTTCGGAGGGCAAAAATACCTATTTAGAAGCCGATTTTGAGGTGCCAAATATTGAACAAGGTTTTGCAACTATTTAGATGCGACTCGTCGCTAGCTTTTGTCTGAGTACTCGCGGAGCCAAAACGGACGTCGTATGAGGAAGTTATGCCTGTTTTACTGAACAATGCACAAAACAGATTCCAATCCAAATTCAACTACGAGATTGAGTCTAGATAGATCCGAATTTTGTTTTTTTTCTCTTTTTTTCCTTACACTTTCTTTTTCTTTTTCTTTCTCTCTTTTTTTCTCTAACTTTTTTTTTACTTTTTCCTCTATTTTCTCTCTCTTTTTTTTCTCTGTCTTTTTTCTCTCTCCCTCTTTCCAAAACAAACTAGATAAGATGCAGATGGGATCAAGCGAAGATGGTGAGGACATCAATACCATTGTTACACCCACAGCCCCCACTGCTATACATACTGGACCAATTACTAGAGCTCGCGCACGCCAATTAAATTATCAGGTACTTTCGTTTCTTGGTAACGATTCTAATATTCATGAGAATATGATGCTGCCTAAATTGGATACATTTGTTTTGCTTACAAATGAAGGGCCTAGCTTGGACAAGAAAGATGAACTTTGGAGCAAGTTCAAGCATGGAGATGATGGCATGCACAAGGGGGACAAGAACGGAGTTACAAGTGATGATTTCAGGACTTTGAAGCCACCATAATGAGTGCATGAAGCCTTGGACGAAATATACAAGATGCCACTTCATAAATTTCGTCCAGAGGCTATTCTAGGTGCTGCGTCACCTTATTTTTGGGCCTGGCCCATGTAATTACGAAATACTTGATTATAGGCAGTTTTTAGAGTCCGTATGTGTGGGGAAACAAGAGTTAGGGTTGGTTTCGGACCCCTACTCCAAGGGCCACGAAATTCCCCCTCTCTCCTCCAAATATACAGCCTTAGGGCATCGTTTAGACTTTGGGTTTTGTTTAGATTAAATGTTCGCCATAGCTGCAACTTCGCGTACTTCGTTTGTGTTCAACGACCAGAGAAAGGCGTCGTAGAACCCCGCCTTCATTAATAAAGCTTTCCTCTTATATTCGCAATATCCAGATTGCAATCTCAGTTTCTTGCTTGTTCTTCATTTGCTCGCAGGAAATAGACCCTCATGGTCAGGTTGATCGTGCTCCGGCGTGGTCAATAACCCCTCGGAAGTTGGTTTAGCGATTGCTAAGGCGCGACGTCTTCGCACGTTCGTAGTCGGATCCTCAAAGTCGACTCCCACAGAAAACAATTGCTATCTCATCGAAACAACGGGATACCTTCGCCTCTATCAGAAGATGTGAACGATCTCAACTATGATTATGACAATGAACGATGGGTAGCACGTGCTGGAAATTGATGGATGGGGTGGTGGATAGCGGAAGAGATAACGATGCAGCGGCGACGTGACTAATGTGAACAGAACTCAAAACTCTAAACGAACTAGACACTAAGACCAGCAACTCGACACTACGATGCAACCGATAATTCAATAATGCAAACAATGAAAAGAAAATTGCAAAGGCTCAGACTGGCTAGGACAAAGGATGAATAGATCTAACTTTTTTGTGGCTTTTTCTTGGACAATAGGTAAGAAAATAAATCTAATCTAGGGATAACTGGAAATTCTCACCGAGCAACCTGAAAAGTGATACCACTTGATAGAGGCAAAGGTGTCCCGATGTTTCGATGAGATGGTGTGATAGAGGCGAAAGTGTCCCGATGTTTCGATGAGATAGCAATCGTTTTCTGTGGGAGTCGACTTTGACGATCCGACTACAAACGTGCGAAGACGTCGCGCCATAGCAATCGCTAAACCAACTTCCGAGGGGTTATTGACCACGCCGGAGCACGATCAACCTGACCACGAGGGTCTATTTCCTGCGAGCAAACGAAGAACAAGCAAGAAACTGAGATTGCAATCTGGATATTGCGAATAAAAGAGGAAAGCTTTATTAATGAAGGTGGGGTTCTGTGACGCCTTTGTCTGGTCGTTGAACACAAACGAAGCACGCGAAGTTGTAGCTATGGCGAACTTTTAATCTAAACAAAACCCGAAGTCTAAACGATGCACTAAGGGCTGTATATATGGAGGAGAGAGGGGGAATTTTGTGGCCCTTGGAGGAGGGGTCCGAAACCAACCCTAACTCTTGTTTTCCCACACATACGGACTCTAAAAACTGCCTATAATCAAGTATTTCGAAATTACATGGGCCAGGCCCAAAAATAAGGTGACACAGCACCTAGAATAGCCTCTGGACAAAAATTATGAAGTGGCATCTTGTATATTTCGTCCAAGGCTTCATGCACTCATTATGGTGGCTTCAAAGTCCTGAAATCATCACTTGTAACTCCGTTCTTGTCCCCCTTGCGCATGCCATCATCTCCATGCTTGAACTTGCTCCAAGGTTCATCTTTCTTGTCCAAGCTAGGCCCTTCATTTGTAAGCAAAACAAATGTATCCAATTTAGGCAGCATCATATTCTCATGAACATTAGAATCGTTACCAAGAAACGAAAGTACCTGATAGTTAAATTGGTGTGCGCGAGCTCTAGTAATTGGTCCAGTATGTATAGCAGCAGGGGCTGTGGGTGTGGTATTGATGTCCTCATCATGGTGGCTATTGTTTTCTGTGGGAGTCGACCTTGACGATCCGACTACGAACGTGCGAGACGTCGCGCCATAGCAATCGCTAAACCAACTTCCGAGGGTTATTGACCACGCCGGAGCACGATCAACCTGACCACGAGGGCTTGTTTCCTGCGAGCAAACGAAGAACAAGCAAGAAACTAAGATTGTAATCTGGATATTGCGAATATAAGAGGAAAGCTTTATTAATGAAGGTGGGGTTCTGTGACGCCTTGGTCTGGTCGTTGAACACAAACGAAGTACGCGAAGTTGCAGCTATGGCGAACTTTTAGTCTAAACAAAACCCAAGAAAAAAGCTACTAGATGGATCTACTTATATAGGACCAAGGGGTGGCGACCAAGGAGGTGGGAGGACGTCCCAAGGAAGCCTAAAACCAAACCTAGGTCGTACAAGACTCATGGGCCCAAGTCGAGGTGATGCAACACCTTTGGACTTGTTGTTTGACTCGGATTCTGCTGCAGCATCAGAATGTTTCATCGATATCTCAATGCTCCGGAGGAATATGAAGGTGAATCCAATTGGGTTGGAAAGAGCACGAAATCTACTTTCCAACAAAAAAAGAATCACCCAATTCGGAGTCCGTATGAAAAAGTTGTTGGCGTTTTGAGTCACGTATGTCTGTGCAATCCGAATCTGAATCCAGAATGTGAGAGACTTGGACTCTATCTTCTCTTGGCCCAAAAGTGACGTGAGAGGACTTTTTGAATAGAACCTAAACTTCTCCTTATCCCTTATCTTCACATGTGGATTGTACAAATGTCCCATACACCTGCAATTAGACATAACACAAAAGTGTGTGAAGTATTTTTGTTCTGTATAACATAAATAGATTATTGAATAGTTTGCACTAGAAATCACCTGACAAATATGCATGTATGCAATATTTTTGGTCGTATCCAAGGTAGTCATGTCCTCATCATCCGTCTTCACGTCTATCTTCCTCTTCGGATTCTCCTTGCTCCTTAGTGTCTCCATGGCTAACTCCTTGATACCTGAGTATGCACAACATATCCGTTTGAGGTAGCCATGTCTCATGTTCATCGAAGTGGAATTGTGGGAGGAGTGATGTCACCTCGGTTTCGAGAGCTCTTGCACGTGCTCGTGTCATGGGTCCACTAGGCACTTGGTGAGACGATGGTGGGTCCATGGTGAAGACCTTGGGATGCTCCGCATCATCTCCCCTCCCTTGGGAAAGATCCGACCTCGGATCAAAATCCTTATCACCATGGTACCGAGAGAGATCTTTGATGTTGAAGATGTCGCTCACGGAGTACTTGTCGCGTGGGATGTCGATCTTGTATGCATTGTTGTTGTAGCGTGCAAGCACCTTGAAGGATCCATCGGCTCGTGGTAGAAGTTTGGACTTGCGTTCGTGTGGGAAGCGGTCCGTGTGAAGATGTAGCCACACAAGATCTCCAATGTTGAATATCATGGGTTGCTTGTTGACGTTGAGCTTGGTCGCGAGTCGTTGTACTTGGCGCTCGATGGTGTGCCTTGTATCTTCATGCATCTTCTTGAGGTGGTTGACACGGGCACTGGCGTCCATGTTTGTGCGCTCTTGTAGTGGGAGAGGTAGAATGTCCAATGGGGACAACGGGTTGAAGCCTTAGACGAACTCGAAGGGGGACTTGCCGGTAGTCTTATGTCTTGCATGGTTGTAGGCGTACTCAGCGATAGGTAGGAACTCCTCCCACTCCTTGATATTCTTCTTTATCAACATGCGTAGTAGAGTGGAGAGCGTGCGGTTTGTCACCTCCGTTTGGCCGTCGGTTTGTGGATGATAGGTCGTGGAGAATAGTAGCTTGATTCCGAGCTTGGCGCATAAGGTCTTCCAAAAGTAACTCAATAACTTGACGTCGCGGTCCGAGACAATCGTTTTTGGCACTCCATGTAGACGCAATATTTCCCTACAAAAGAGATTGGCAACATGTGAAGCATCGTTTATCTTGTTGCAAGGAATGAAATGAGCCATTTTGGAGAATCAGTCCACAACAACAAAAACGGAATCCTTGCCATTTCTAGTTCTAGGAAAACCAAGCACAAAATCAATGCTAATATCTTCCCATGGTTGATACAGAATTGGAAGTGGCATGTAAAGATCATGAGATTGAGCTTTAGACTTAGCTTTGCGACGTGTAGAGCATCGGTTGGTGAAGCGGTTGACGTCGCGAAACATCTTGGGCCAAAAATAGTTCTTGGAGAGCGTAGCAAGTGTCTTGTCGCGTCCAAAGTTTCCCATTAGTCCTCCTCCATGAGATTCTTGCAAAAGCAACAAACGAAGAGAAGACTCATGGATGCAAAGTTTGTTAGCTCTCATAAGATATCCATCTTTGTTGTAATAGCGTTCCCAAGATGTATGCGTCAAACATTTGGCATAAGGGATGGCAAAAGTAGAATCATGCTCATACAAGTCGTTTATGTGCTCAAAACCAATGACATTCAATTCAAGTTGAGTAACAAGCATGCATATACGAGAAAGCGCATCCGCCACTACATTTTCCTTACCTTTAATATACTTGATGACATAAGGAAAAGACTCAATAAATTCACTCCACTTAGCATGACGCTTGTTCAAATTAGTTTGACCCTTAAGATATTTATGTGTTTCATGATCGGTGTGGATGATGAATTCATGAGGGCAGAGGTAATGTTCCCATTCACGCAAAACTCGCACTAAAGCATATAGCTCTTTGTCATAAATGGGGTAATTGAGTTGCGCGCCGGAAAGTTTCTCACTAAAATATGTTATGGGCGCTTCTCTTGCGTTAACACACCTCCTATGCCATTACCACTAGCATCGCAATGAATTTCAAAAGGTTTGTCAAAGTTGGGTAATGTAAGTACGGGAGCATGAGTAAGAAAATTCTTATGCTCATTGAAAGCGGTGTCTTGCGATGATCCCCAAACAAACGGTGCATTTTTCTTACAAATCTACGGTAGAAACTGGCTAAGCCAACGAAACTATGCACTTGCTGCAAATTGGTTGGTTGGGGCCAAGTTTTAATAGCATTGATCTTAGAGTCATCAACATGAACACCCTTAGAAGATACTACAAAACCCAAGAAAACAAGCTTATCAACACCAAAGAGACATTTTTCCATATTAGCATAAAGTTGCTCTTTGCGAAGAGTTTCTAGCACGGTGCGAAGGTGGGTGACATGCTCTTTGAGAGATTTGCTAAAAACAAGGATATCATCGAAGTAGACAACAAAAAATTCACCAATATAAGGGTGAAGCACATAATGCATAAGACGCATGAAAGTACCCGGTGCTTCCGATAAACCTATAGGCATGACTAACCACTCATACAAACCAAACTTTGTTTTGAAAGCGGTTTTCCATTCATCACCCTCTTGTATGCGTATTTGATAGTAACCACTTTTAAGATCAATTTTGGAAAAGATAGTGGCACCGCTAAGTTCATCTAGCATATCGTCAAGGCGTGGAATGGGATACCTATAGCGAAGGGCGATAGCATTGATGGGTCTACAATCGGAACACATGCGAAAGCTACCGTCTCTTTTTGGGACAAGAATGACCGGTACGGCACAAGGACTCAAACTTTCGCGCACATGTCCATGGTCTATGAGATGCTTTACTTGCCTTTGTATTTCTTTGGTTTCTTCGGGGTTTACTCGGTAGGGAGCCTTATTTGGAAGTGGCGCTCCGGGGATGAGGTCGATGCGGTGCTCGATGCCTCGTAGTGGAGGTAGACCCGGAGGTAGCTCGTCGGGGAAAACATCTTGGAATTCCTGCAATAAAGAAGATAGCACCAAAGGTGGATTGTGAGAGGTGTTAGTTTTTGGTGCCTCGTCCTTGCACAATAGGACATAGTGTAGGACACTTGATATGTTCTCACACACTTCTCTCATCTCACGTTTGGTGGCAAATAGAACTAAGGTTTTCTTGTGGCTCATCGTGGAGGCACTCAATTTGGGCTTGTTGCGCTCACTCTCTTTTTGGTGGTTCGTTCTCTCACTATTCTCTCCACGATGGGGTGCTTGCTTGTCCGCGATCACTTGGCTTGGAGACATAGGTCGTAGCACATACTCATTTCCTTTCATCTTGAAGCTATAGTGGTTTGTACGCCCATTGTGGATGACACCTCGGTCAAATTGCCATGGCCGTCCAAGAAGGAGGTGGCAAACGGTCATCGGTAGGACATCACACTCCAAAGTGCCTTTGTAAGCTCCGATCTTGAAAGAAACTTGTACTCTATGCTCGACTTGGATGGTGCCGGTGTCGCTTAGCCATTGAACCTTGTAGGGGTGCGGATGCTTCATCTTGACCAATTGGAGCTTGTAGCATAGTTCTTCACTTGCGAGGTTATGGCAACTCCCTCCATCGATGATGACCTTGACGGACCTTCCATTGATGCCGGCCTTGGTGTGGAAGATATGGCATCTTTGGTCTTCTTCTTGTTGATGTTGAAGAGTCAAGACCTTGGCGACAACAAGAGGGGGGCTTGAATCTTCGTCACAAAAGATTTGATCATCTTCATAGTCGTTGTTCACTTGTCGGTGCATGGCCACTTGCTCAAGGGCTTCTATTTCTCTTTCACTCATTGAGTCATAGGTTCCGTCGTCGTTGAGGATCATGGTGCGCTTGTTTTCACACTCGAAGGACTTGTGGCCTCGGCCGCCGCATGTGAAGCATTTGAAGGAACTTGTCTTGATGGTCTCATCGGTTGGGGTAGATGATGATGAAGCTCTTGGCTTGAAGTTGCTTGTAGTAGGAGGACGACTTGAGGTTGTTGAAGTTTTCTTGTAGCTTGACTTGTCGCTGTTGCTTGTAGATGGCTTGGTTGAGGAAGAAGTTGTTGGAGTCGTTGAAGCTTGGGTGTTGGAGAAGCCGTAGGACTTGGATGAGAACTTGGCATACTTGAAGTCGTCTTGTACTTGGCGTCCGCTTTGGTAGTTTGATGCACTAGCTCGATGAAGTTCGAGTATGGTTGGATGTCGGCAATCTTCTTGATAGGATGATTGAGTCCATTCAAGAAACGTGCCATAGTTTGCTCATCATCTTCCGTGACATTGGCTCTTATCATGGCAATCTCCATTTCCTTGTAGTACTCTTCAACGCTCTTGGTTCCTTGCTTGAGGAGTTGGATTTTCTTGAAGAGGTCGCGGTTGTAGTAGTTTGGCACGAATCATGCTCTCGTGACATCCTTCATTTGCGCCCAAGTAGTGATGGGTGGTTCACTTCTTGCCTCTCGGTGCTCAATGACCTGTTCCCACCAAATGAGGACGTAGTCTTGGAATTCAAGAGATGCCATCGTGATCTTTTTCTCTTCTTCGTAGTTGTGCAAGCGGAAGATTTTGTCAACCTTCAATGCCCATGATATGTACTCTTCGGGGTCGTTGCTACTGGTGAACATGGGCATGGTGAACTTTAGCTTGCCGTATCGTTGCTGGTCATTGTGTTGGGGTCGAGGATGATGACGCCCATGTCGTTGAGGATTGACAAACTCTTGTTGCTCTTGGTGAGGAGGGTTGTCGACCTCAAGATGCTCTTGTCTTGGAGGATTTCCATTGTCTTCATGCTCTCGATGAACTTGATGCTCTTGTCAAACTTGTGGATGAGCTTGTCGAGCATGATGAGGAACATGACGATGCACACGCGCTTGATAAATCATTTCTTGAACTTCATCACGAAGCGCTTCTTGTTGCTCACGAGCTTGCTGGTTGCGCGTGTCTACGGTGTGACTTGAATCTCAGAGGGCACGTTGCGCCTCAAGTGCTTGAGCTTCACGGAGTTGTTGTTCTTGTTGTTGTGCCTCGGCATCTTGTGCATCTTGATGTTGCCGTGCTCGCTCCTCTTGTTCTTATTGGCGTTGACGTTGCCGTTCTTGTGCTTGCGCAAATGTAGCTTGGTTTTGATGACGTCGGTGCTCTTGAGAGTCGGTGTCGTGTAGCGGATTGCGGTTGGCTTGACGATCTTGATGTGCGGCACGATGAAGAGTATTCGATGTCGGGGTACTTGAGCCGGAGATAGTGTCGTCGGAATGTCGACTCGAGCGGCTCCGTCTTGAGTAGGAGGAAGTGGTAGAAGAGCGGTTGACCAACAAGGCATGAATCTCGTCCATTCTTGCGTCATTCTCGTGCTTGTGTGCATCGAGCTTGTGATCGAAGTAGTCTCTTGTACCTTGCTCGGAGAGTCGCAAGTCGGTGGCGAGGTTGTCGATGCGGTCGCTCATTGCTAGTTGCTCCTCATGAAATAATCGTTGCGTTCCAAATAGGTGTAGTTTGGTGACGTAGTTGTTCGGATCATCATCTTGCTCAAGGAAGAGTGGGTTTGTAGAGGTACTTGGCCTATCCATCATTCCAAACAAAGATATGTGAGTGGGAGCAAGAGAAGAACCAAT
Organism: Aegilops tauschii subsp. strangulata; assembly: GCF_002575655.3. Classification (NCBI taxonomy): domain Eukaryota; kingdom Viridiplantae; phylum Streptophyta; class Magnoliopsida; order Poales; family Poaceae; genus Aegilops; species Aegilops tauschii. The sequence goes on along the minus strand of NC_053037.3, from coordinate 246,486,268 downwards.
ACCAAATGTACCTTGACCGATGTTGAAGACGAATCAATGATCACTCCAATGTGTAACAAGGAAATAGCACAATTGGTACCAATTCTTGTCGGTTTCTCACACCTACACAAGTAAAAGCTTATGGTGGAGCTTGGTTAGGATGGTGGCACAATTTTTTTGATGTGATAGTAAGAAAGATTCAATAATGTTGGAAAAGATTCGCAAGTTGTAAATGCAACAACTAGACCAATAGCAAAAAGAGTACACGGAAACGAACACGCAAAAGGGTAAGTGGGGTCGTGCAACCAAGGAATGAGCCAAAATGTGGAATCCACGAAAATGCTCTTGTTGCACAACACTAGAGAGACGCTAGCACGATTGCACAATAGGCGGATACAAACTTGTGCACAACCTACTAAGCAAAATGCACCGACTTCTATCCCAAGTATGATCTACGTATGATGTTCCGATGATATGATCCAAGATGACCGAGTATGACAATCTTAATGTTGTATGATGCTATGGTTCTTGCTTATAAGCTCTTTGCTTATCTTTCCCTTTTGCTTAAAAGCTTGTTTGGCTCTTTGTGTGTTGAGCTCTTTTCTCAAGCAATGCTTCACGAACCAAGATAGCAATTGTATATGCGATGACAATTTGTGACACAAGAGATGATACCGAGATATGCAACTCGATGATATGATATGTATGCGATGGGAAGTATGATCACTAATGTGCACAAGTCACGTTACCGGCAATACTCAAAGGCTAGTCTCGATGGGTAAGTGACGCAAAGGTAAGGCTATGGGGTTATCAATGCAAATGCGAGAAAGTATGATGATAACACAATACCAAGATGATGTTACCAAAATGATGTTGCCGTTTGTAGTAGTCGTTGGCGAAGATGAGTGGCGGTGATGTCGATGTCGTACCGTTCCTAGTTAGCCGAAACACCCTAGGAAACGATGAACCACAACTCAAATTCTCAAAACCAAATGTGGCAAAATGTGTCGGAGGTGGTAGCGGTCAAGCAGTGGTAGGGTTCGGTGTATTGAAAGGGTTTGCGGAAGTTAGGTGGTGGTGGTCGAAGTGGGTATGCGGAGGCGTTGGTGGCGGTGGTCAAAAACTGCAGAGAATGCAGTTTCGTTAGTGGAGGCCGGATGATCCGGGCCAGGAGCCGGATGATCCGGGTCAGAAGCCGGATGATCCGGGTGAGTCAACTTCGCTCGGGGACGGCTCGGGATGAGCTCGAAAACGGGGACAAATTCAATGATTTCGCAGATTTTGGATGGATTGCGAGGTGGAGATGGTAGGGGAAGGTAAGATCCACTTGCAACACAACAAATTCACGGATCAAAACCAACAAAACATCATCAAAACTCACAAATCACAAGAAATTTTTTTGGGGCTATTTTTGTGGGGATTTTTGGATTAGGACGAAAAACAATAAAATCAAGCTAGAAAACGAAGAGGGGAGGCTCCGAAATCGTGATCAACGTGGCTCATGATACCAAGATGATGTAGGGTGCAACCCTAAATGGCCGATCTTTTATGAAAGGAGCGGATCCCGACTATGAACACGAAGAACACGAGGGGGAAACGAGGGAAAACACAAGAGAAATCACTAAACCAACAAGATATAGTCACACATATGCTAGATCCTCGAGACATGAGAGGGGATACAAGATTCAAATCCAACAAAGGACGATACAAAGGGTAACCGGTTCTTCTCCTAGAAGGAGTTCTTGATGGGGCCACCCAAGAGGGGGTCTTGAATCCATGGGGATCTTCTCTGTAGAGGGGTCGTGGTCTCTCTCGAGGAGATGATCCGTATGGATGAGCAAAAGCTATCCTCACATATGAGCTAAACCAATGTTGACCCTAGAAAGAGGTGGAGGAGTCATATATATAGAGGTTGGGGGGTGAAGGGGTACATGGGCCTTGGCCCAACATCATGCACGCAAGCACTGTCCGAATGATCCGGATGTTGGTCCGGATGATCTGGCTTTCGGGAGTCCGGATGATCCGGGTCGGCGTCCGGATGATCCGGCTGTGTCGTGCCCGCCGCAGAGGGTCCGGATGTCCGGGGCCTGGTCCGGACGTCCGGGTGTGGCCGGATGATTCGGGCCTGGGTCTGGATGATCCGGCTTCATGGTGAAGCTTCGGGTGTCCTTGGGCGAGGTAGCCGGATCGTCCGGGCCGGGGTCCGGATCGTCCGGACGGCGGTCCGGATCTTCCGGGCTTCTGCTGACTTTGCCCTTCTTCTTCTCCGTCTTCACGTCCATCTTCCTCTTCGAATTCTCCTTGCTCCTTAGTGTCTCCATGGCTAACTCCTTGATACCCGAGTATGCACAATGTCTCCGTTTGAGGTAGTAGCCATGTCTCATGTTCATCGAAGTGGAATTGTGAGAGGAGAGATGTCACCTCGGTTTTGAGAGCTCTTGCACGTGCTCGTGTCATGGGTCCACTAGGCACTTGGTGAGACGATGGTGGGTCCATGGTGAAGACCTTGGGATGCTCCGCATCAACATAAGATGTCGCGCGCCCATGTTGCTGGATGTAGGCGTGGAAGTCCAAGGTCGAACCATGTTTGCGCTTCATCCCAGAATCTGCGTGCATGGGAGCAAGTCACCAGTGCATGCATAAGATCCTCCTCTTTGGCCAAGCATACATTGCATAGGCTTCTAGGTTTGATATGTTTGTGCTTAAGGGTTGCTTCGTCGGGGAGGATCCCGCGAAGAACTCTCCACCAAAAAACTCTGACCTTAGGCACAACTTTGAGCTTCCACAGAGATGTCCACATCTGTTGTTTAGATTTTGAGGCACCTGTAGCCGTACCTTCCTCTAGAGCTTTATGCTGTTTCTGATTCACGAGAGCACGGTACGCCGACTTGACAGTGTACACACCCAAGTTTTCAAAAGCCCAAGCAGAGAAATCATCCCCACCTCCGGTACGCAATGGTATGTTCAAGATAGCTTGTGCATCCGGAGCGAGAAAATTTTGTCGAACAAGATCCGTCTTCCATGTCCAATTTTCTTCATCAATGAGTTCATTGACAGTATGTAAAGTAGTAGGACTAATAATGGACATAGGAGACATGCTAATGGTACCTGGAATCCACTTATCCTCCCAAAAAGAGATAGATCTTCCATTACCAACACGCATGAGCATACCCGCCTGAAGTGCCTAGCGTCCTGCCACAATTGCCCGCCAAACTGGAGAAGCTGGCTTCGGCACTGTAGCGTGCAAAAAATCTGAATCTGGAAAGTATCGACCCTTCAGCACCCGGACGCATAATGAATCTGGGCTAACCATAAACCTCCACCCATGCTTCCCAAGGAGTTCTAGGTTGAATAGCCCCATGTCACGAAAACCCATTCCCCCCTAAACTTTTGGCGTTGCGAGCGCTTTCCACAAATCCAACGCAAAGATCTTTTGTCCAGGGAGCTACTCCACCAATATTTGGCCATGTTGGAACTGTACTTCTTGCATACCTTCTTTGTAAGTCGAAAGCATGACATGCTGAATGTAGGGATGGCTTGGACGATGGACTTAAGCAAGATCCTTCTCCCCGCGCATGCAAAATTGCGCTCCGACCACCCCTGCATACTTCCGCGAGCTCTTTCACCAATATGATCGAAAGTGTCGATGGTAATCCTTCCCACAGCTGTGGGTAGGCCGAGATATCTCTCACTGAAAGCTTCCACCATAATTCCAAGTCTCTGTTTCATTCTATTCCGGACTTCGGTGGGAGAATTTGATGTGAAGAAAACCGAGCTCTTGTCTTTGTTAACACTTTGGCCCGAACAAGCTGCATATATTTGCAAAATTTGGTTCAATCTATCTGCGCTTTCCTCCGTTGCACTGATAAATATCAAGCTATCATCAGCAAACAGAAGATGATTACCCATGGCGATCTGTACGAGACACAAATCCCTCTGTCTACAAAGTTGCCACCATAATAGTTCAGCAGAGAGGTGAGTCCTTCTGCACATAGCAGAAACAGAAAGGGGGATGCCGGACATCCCTGTCTCAAACCCCGAGATGGTGTGAAAAAGGGAAGCAACTCACCGTTCATTCTGACAGTGAATCTGACTGACATGACACACTTCATGATTAGTCGAACAAAATCATGGCCAAAACCCAATCTGAGAAGCATAGCCTCCAAGTAATGCCACTCAACGCGATCATATACTTTCATCATGTCTAATTTAAGAGCACATGAGAAAATTTTCCCTTTCTTCCTTCTCTTCACTGAGTGAATACTCTCAAATGCTACCAGTACGTTATCAGTTATCAACCTGCCTGGTACAAATGCACTTTGTTCCTCTCCCACTATCGTGTCCATCCACGGTTTCATGCGATTAGTAATCGCTTTGGCAGCAATCTTGTAGGGCACTGGACAAAGAGATATGGGACGATATTCGGTGATTGATTGGGGGTGTCGTACCTTAGTGATCAACGTGATAGAAGTGTCATTTAGACCCATAGGAAGCTCCCAACCATTCAAAAAATCTAGCACAGCCGGCACCAAGTCCTCCTCAACAACTGACCAGTGTCGCTGAAAGAACCCCGTTGTGAAACCATCAATACCAGGTGCTTTGGACGGGGCCATTTGGAGCAGCGCTGTGCGTACTTCAGCGGCCTCAAAAGTTCGCTGTAGATCAACATTCAAATCCAGGGTAACCCGTTCTAGCACAAACTGTAACAAACCATCCATGTTCTGAAAGCCCTGTTGATGCGGAGCATCCCAAGGTCATCCCCATGGACCTATCATCGTCTCACCAAGTGCCTAGTGGACCCATGACTCGAGCATGTGCAAGAGCTCTCGAAACCGAGGTGACATCTCTCCTTTCCGAACTACCACCTTCTTTACATGAGACATGGCTGCTACCTCAAACGGAGACACTTTGCATACTCAGGTACCTTGGAGAAGTGATGTAGGGTGGAACCCTAGATGGCCGATCTTTCACGAAAGGAGCGGATCCCTAAGAAGAACGCAATGAACACGAGGGGAAACACGAGGGGAACACGAGAGAAATCACTCAACCAACAAGAATAGATCACACATGCGCTAGATCGATGAACACAAAGGTGAGATACAAGATCCAAAGTCAACAACGGACGATACAAATGGTAACCGATTCTTCTCCGTGAGGAGGTCTTGATGGGGGCCACACAAGAGGGGGTCTTGAATCCAAGGTGATCTTCTCCGAAGAGGGGCCGCAGTCTCTCTCGAGGAGGAGATCCGTAATGGATGAGCAAAGCTCTATCTCAACTATGAGCTAAACCAATGCTAACCCTAGAAAGAGGAAGGGGATGGAGTATATATAGTCTAGGGCGCGAAGAGGTACATGGGCCTCGGCCCTTTACTGTGCGCAGACAGGCGGAGCCGGATGTCCGGGCGTTGGGCCGGATGTCCGGGGCTTTGGGAGGGGCCGGATGTCCGGGCGAGGGGGCCGGATGTCCGGGCTGACGGCGATAGCTTCTGTAGGTTCTGGTGCGTGGCGCCTGATTTCCGGGCTCGGGCCGGATGTCCAGGGCCTGTAGATGTTGGGCGGCTGGGATGCGGCTGTAGTAGATGTCTCCAGCGGCCGGATGTCCGGTGCTGGGGCCGGATGTCCGGGCCCTGGAGCTATCTTCTTCTCCTTCCGGCGGTTCTCTTCATCCGTGAACTTGGCGGCTTGTCCGTCTTCACGTGCATCCTCAGGAGGTTCCTCTTGACACCTAATCATGCATAGCATATTCGACTTAGGTAGTAGCCATGTCTCGAGTGGATCATATGTGATATCACTAAGGAAGGAACTCACCTCGTTCTCGATAGCTCTAGCTCGTGCTCGTGTCATGGGTCCTCTTGGCTCTTGATGATACGATGGTAGGTCCATGGGGATGACCGTAGGATGCTCCACATCATCTCCTCTCCCTTGGGAAAGATCCGACCTCGGATCGAAAGCCTCATCATCATGGTACGGGGAGAGGTCTTTGATGTTGAAGATGTCGCTCATGGAGTATTTGTCGCGTGGGAGGTCGGTCTTGTAAGCGTTGTTGTTGTAGCATGCAAGCACCTTGAAGGGTCCATCCGCTCAGGGTAGTAGCTTGGACTTGCGCTCATTTGGGAAACGGTCCTTGCGAAGGTGTAGCCCCACAAGATCTCCAACATTGAATATCAGGGGTTGCTTGTTGACGTTGAGCTTGGTCGCGAGTCGTTGTACTTGGTGCTCAATGGTGTGCCTTGTATCTTCATGCATCTTATTGAGGTAGTTGACTCGGGCACTTGCCTCCATGTTTGTGCGCTCTTGTAGCGGTAGAGGTAGAATGTCCAATGGTGACAATGGGTTGAAGCCATAGACGACCTCGAAGGGGGACTTGCCGGTAGTCGAATGTCTTGCATGATTGTAGGCGTACTCGGCGATAGGTAGGCACTCCTCCCACTCCTTGATGTTCTTCTTTATCAACACGCGTAGTAGAGTGGAGAGCGTGCGGTTCGTCACCTCCGTTTGGCTGTCGGTTTGTGGATGGTATGCCGAAGAGAACAAAAGCTTGATTCTGAGCTTGGCGCACAAGGTCTTCCAAAAGTAACTCAAGAACTTGACGTCGCGGTCCGAGACAATCGTCTTTGGCACTCCATGAAGGCGCAATATTTCCCTACAAAACAAATTTGCAACATGTGAAGCATCATGTATCTTGTTGCAAGGAATGAAATGAGCCATTTTGGAGAATCGGTCCACAACAACAAAAACGGAATCCTTGCCATTTCTAGTTCAAGGCAAACCAAGCATGAAATACATGCTAATATCTTCCCATGGTTGATATGGAATTGGAAGTGGCATGTAAAGGCCACGAGATTGGGCTTTAGACTTAGCTTTGCGACATGTAGAGCATCGGTTGGTGAAGCGATTGACGTCACGAAACATCTTGGTCCAAAAGTAGTTCTTGGAGAGCGTAGCAAATGTCTTGTCGCGTCCAAAGTGTCCCATTAGTCCTCCTCCATGAGATTCTTGCAAAAGTAACAAACAAAGAGAAGACTCGGGGATGCAAAGTTTGTTATCTCTCATAAGATAACCGTCCTTGAGGTAGTATCGATCCCAAGAAGTATGCGTCAAACACTTGGCATAAGGAATAGCAAATGTAGGATCATGCTCATACAAGTCTTTTATGTGCTCAAAACCAATGACATTCAATTCAAGTTGAGTAATAAGCATGCATAAACGGGAAAGCGCATCCGCCACAACATTTTTCTTACCTTTAATATACTTGATGACATAAGGAAAAGACTCAATAAACTCACTCCATTTAGCATGACGCTTGTTCAACTTAGTTTGACCCTTAAGGTATTTAAGCGTTTCATGGTCGGTATGGATGATGAACTCATGAGGGCGGAGGTAATGTTCCCATTCACGCAAAACTCGAACTAAAGCATATAGCTCTTTGTCATAGATGGGGTAATTGAGTTGCGCTCCGGAGAGTTTCTCACTAAATTATGCAATGGGGCGCTTCTCTTGCGTTAACACACCTCCTATGCCATTACCACTAGCATCGCAATGAATTTCAAAAGGTTTGTCAAAATTGGGTAATGCAAGCATGGGGGCATGAGTAAGAAAATTCTTAAGCTCATTGAAAACGATGTCTTGGGATGTTCCCCAAACAAACGGTGCATTTTTCTTACTCAAAGCATGCAAAGGTGAAGCAATGGTGCTAAAATCCTTCACAAATCAACGGTAGAAACCGGCTAAACCAAGAAAACTACGCACTTGTTGCAAATTGGTTGGTTGGGGCCAAGTTTTAATAGGATTGATCTTAGATTCATCAACATGAACACCCTTAGAAGATACTACGAAACCCAAGAAAACAAGCTTATCAACACCAAATAGGCATTTTTCCATATTAGCATAAAGTTGCTCTTTTCGAAGAGTTTGTAGCACGGTGCGAAGGTGGGTGACATGCTCTTTGAGAGATTTTTTAAACACAAGGATATCATCAAAGTAGACAACAACAAATTCACCAACGTAAGGGCGAAACACATAATGCATAAGACACATGAAGGTACCGGGTGCTTCCGATAAACCCATAGGCATGGCTAACCACTCATATAGGCCAAACTTTGTTTTGAAAGCGGTTTTCCATTCATCACCCTCTTGTATGCGGATTTGATAGTAACCACTTTTAAGATCAATTTTGGAAAAGATAGTGGCACCGCTAAGTTCATCAAGCATATCATGAAGGCATGGAATGGGGTACCTATACCGAACGGTGATAGCATTGATAGGTCTACAATCGAAACACATGCGAAAGCTACCGTCTCATTTTGGCACAAGAATGACCGGTACGGCACAAGGACTCAAACTTTCACGCACATGTCCATGGTCTATGAGATGCTTAACTTGCCTTTGTATTTCTTTGGTTTCTTCGGGGTTGACACAGTATGGGGCCTTGTTTGGAAGTGGTGCTTCGGGGATGAGGTCGATTCGGTGCTCAATGCCTCGTAGTGGAGGTAGACCCGGAGGTAGCTCATCGGGGAAAACATCTTGGAATTCCTGCAATAAAGAAGATAACACTAAAGGTAGATCATGAGAGGTGTTAGTTTTTGGTGCCTCGTCCTTGCACAATAGGACATAGTGTAGGACACTCGATGGGTTCTCACACACTTCTCTCATCTCACGTTTGGTGGCAGATAGGACCAATTTCTTCTTGTCGCTCATCGTGGAGGCACTCAATTTGGGCTTGTGGCGCTCACTCTCCTTATGGTGGTTCGCTCTCTCACTACTCTCTCCACGATGGGTGTTGTGCTTGTCGGCGAGCACTTGGCTTGGAGACATAGAACGTAGCACAAACTCCTTCCCTTTCATCTTGAAGCTATAGTGATTTGTACGCCCATTGTGAATGACACCTCGGTCAAATTGCCATGGCCGTCCAAGAAGGAGGTCGCACATGGTCATCGGAAGGACATCACACTCCAAAGTGTCTTCATAGGCGCCGATCTTGAAAGAGACTTGTACTCTATGCTCGACTTGTATGGTGCCGGTGTCGCTTAGCCATTGAACCTTGTAGGGGTGCGGGTGCTTCGTCTTGACCAATTGGAGTTTGGAGCATAGTTCTTCACTTGCTAAGTTATGGCAAATCCCTCCATCGATGATGACCTTGACGGACCTTCCATTGATGCCGGCCTTTGTGTGGAAAATATGGCATCTTTGATCTTCGTCTGGTTGATGTTGAAGAGTCAAGACTTTGGAGACAACAAGAGCGGGACTTGAATCTTCATTGCAAAAGACTTGATCATCTTCGACTTCGTTGTTCACTTGGCGGTGCATGGCCACTTGCTCAAGGGCTTCCATTTCTCCTTCACTCATTGAGTCATATGTTCCGTCGTCGTTGAGCATCATGGTGCGCTTGTTTGTGCACTCGAAGGACTTGTGGCCTCGGCCTCCGCATGTGAAGCATTTGGTGGAACTTGTCTTGATAGTCTCATCGGTTGGAGTAGATGATGATGAAGCTTTCGGCTTGAAGTTGCTTGTAGAAGGAGGACGACTTGAGCTTGTAGAAGGTGTTGTAGTCGTCGAAGCTTGATTGTCGGAGAAGCCGTAGGACTTGGATGAGAACTTGGCATACTTGAAGTCGGCTTGTACTTGCCGTTCCGCTTTGGTACCTTGATGCACTAGCTCGATGAGGTTCGAGTATGGTTGGAAGTCGGCAATCTTCTTGATAGGGTGATTGAGTCCATTCAAGAAACGTGCCATAGTTTGCTCATCATCTTCTTTGACATTGGCTCGTATCATGGCAATCTCCATTTCCTTGTAGTACTCTTCAACGCTCTTGGTTCCTTGCTTGTGTTGTTGGAGTTTCCTGAAGAGGTCCCGGTTGTAGTAGTTTGGCACGAATCGTGCTCTCATGACATCCTTCATTTGTGCCCAAATGGTGATGGGTGGTTCACCTCTTGCCGCTCGGCACTCAATGACTTGTTCCCACCAAATGAGAACGTAGTCTTGGAATTCAAGGGATGCCATTGTGATCTTCTTCTCTTCTTCGTAGTTGTGCAAACGGAAGATTTTGTCAACCTTCAATGCCCATGATATGTACTCTTCGGGGTCATTGCTTCTGGTAAACTTGGGCATGGTGAACTTTAGCTTGCCATATCGTTGCTCTTCATTGTGTTGGGGTCGGGGATGATGACGCCCATGTCGTTGAGATTTGACAATCTCATGTTGCTCTTGGCGAGGAGGGCTGTCTTCCTCATGTTGCTCTTGGCGAGGAGGGTTGTCTTCCTCATGTTGCTCTTGGCGAGGAGGGTTGTCTTCCTCATGTTGCTCTTGGCGAGGAGGGTTGTCGACCTCATGTTGCTCTTGGCGAAGAGGGGGTCCATTGTCTTCTTGCTGTTGATGGACTTGACGTTCTTGTCTCGCTTGAGGAGGAGCTTGTCGATCTTGTCGAGGAGCTTGTCGATGCACGCGTGCTTGGTAAATCCTTTCTTGAGCTTCGTCGCGAAGTGCTTCTTGATGTAGACGAGCTTGTCGGCCTCGATTGGCTACGGCACGACTTGAATCTTGAAGGGCACGTTGCGCCTCAAGTGCTTGAGCTTCACGTAGTTGTTGTTCTTGACGTTGTGCCTCAGCGTCTTGTGCATCTTGATGTTGTAGTTCTCGCTCCTCTTGTTCTGGTTGTCGTTGGCGTTGCCGTTCTTGTGCTTGTGCAAAAGCAGCTTGGTTTTGACGATGTCGATGTTCTTGAGAGTCGGTGTCGTGTAGAGGATTGCGGTTAGCTTGACGGTCTTGACGCGCGGCGCGACGAAGAGTATTCGATGTCGGTGTACTTGAACCGGAGAGGGTGTCGTCGGAGTGACGACTTGAGCAGCTCCGTCTTGAAGAGGACGAAGTTGTAGAAGAGCGGACCATCATGGTTCGGATATCTTCTTTGAGGGAACTCATGGATGTGTCGAAGTAGTCTCTTGTACATTGCTCGGATTGTTGTAGGTCGGTGGCGAGATTGTCGATGCGGTCGCCCAAAGCAAGTTGTTCTTGATGCAAAGCTCGGTGTGCACCAAATAGTTTAGTATTGGTGACGTAGGAGGACATGTCATCGTCTTGCTCCAAGAAAAGTGGGTTGGTAGAAGTACTTGGCCTATCCATCATTCCAAACAAAGATATGTGAGTGGGAGAAAAAGAAGAACCAATACCAAATGTACCTTGACCGATGTTGAAAATGGATCAAAGATCACTCCAATGTGTAGCAAGGAAATAGCACAATTGGTACCAATTCTTGTCGGTTTCTCACACCTACACAAGTAAAAGCCTATGGTGGAGCTTGGTTAGGACGGTGGCACAAAATTTGATGCAATTGTAAGTGAGAGTCAATAATGTTGGAAAAGATTCACAAATTTGCAAATGCAACAAGTAGACCAATAGCAAGATATGGTACACGGAAACACACACGCAAATAGATAATGTGGGTTGTGCAACCAAGGGTGAGCCAAAATGTGGAATCCACCAAGATGCTCTTGTTGCACAACACTTGAGAGACGCTAGCACGATTGCACAATAGGCGGATACGAACTTGTGCACAACCTATTAAGCAAAAATGCAACGACTTCTATCCCAAGTATGCTATATGTATGATGTTCCTATGCTTTGATCCAAGATGATCGAGTATGACAATCTTAATGTTGTATGATGCTATGGTTCTTGCTTATAAGCTCTTTGCTTATCTTTCCTCTTTTTCTTAAAAGCTTGTTTGGCTCTTTGTTGTTTGAGCTCTTTTCTCATGCAATGTTTCACGAACCAAGATAGCAATTGTGTATGCGATGACAACTTTGTGACACAAGAGATGATACCAAGATATGCAACACGATGATGGTATGTATGCTATGGGAAGTATGATCACTAATGTGCACAAGTCACGTTGCCGGCAATACTCAAAGTCTAGTCTCGATGGGTAAGTGACGCAAAAGTAAGGCTATGGGGTTATCAATGCAAATGCAAGAGAGTATGATGATATCACGATACCAAGATGATATCAAGGTGAAGGTGATACCAAAGTGATGTAGCCGTACGTAGTAGTCCTTGGTGAAGATGAGCGGTGGTGATGTTGATGTCGAACCATACCAAGATAGCCGAAACACAATAGGACACGGAAAACCACAACTCAAATTCTCAAAGCAACGGGTCAAAATTTTCGGAGTTGGTAGCGGGAAAGGCTATGGTGGTGCTATGCGGAAGTGGTGGTGGTATGTGGAAGTGCATGTGGGCACCGGAACAAAATTTGGCGAGAGTTAGGCGGGAAACAGAGTGGAGGATGGAAGTGATGCTGTCAGGGGCCGGATGTCCGGGCTGATGGCCGGATGTCCGGGTCGGGCCGGATGTCCGGGCTGTCGGGCCGGATGTCCGGGCTCGGGATCCGTGGACGAACTCGAAGAACAAAGCGTGGAGAGGTCAAATCCGGGGCAAAATTCGGAAGATTTTGTGGATGGAAATTGGGGAAAAGTTGGGGGAAAGCTAGATCTACCTGCAACACACGAAATCCGCGGATCAAATCCAACAAAAATCATCACACCAACAAATCACAAAAAAAAACTGGGGCTATTTTTGTGGGGCAATTTTTGGATTAGGACAAAAAACAACAAAATCAAGCTAGAAAACAAAGAGAGGGGGCTCCGAAATCATGATCAACGTGGCTCTGATACCAAGATAATGTAGGATGGGACCCTAGATGGCCGATCTTTCACGAAAGGAGCAGATCCCTGCGAAGAATGTGATGAACACGAGGGGAAACACGAGGGAAACACGAGGGGAACACGAGAGAAATGACTCAACCAACAAGAATAGATCACACATGCGCTAGATCGATGAACACAAAGGTGAGATACAAGTTCCAAAGTCAACAATGGACGATACAAACGATAACCGGTTCTTCTCCGTGAGGAGGTCTTGATGGGGGCCACCCAAGAGGGGGTCTTGAATCCAAGGTGATCTTCTCCGAAGAGGGGCCCCAGTCTCTGTCGAGGAGGAGATCCATAATGGATGAGCAAAGCTCTATCTCAACTATGAGCTAAACCATTGCTAACCCTAGAAAGAGGAAGGGGATGGAGTATATATAGTCTAGGGGGCGAAGAGGTACATGGGCCTCGGCCATTTACTGTGCGCAGACAGGCGGAGCCGGATGTCCGGGCGTCGGGCCGGATGTCCGGGGCTTCGGGAGGGGCCGGATGTCCGGGCTGACGGTGATAGCTTCTGTAGGTTTTGGTGTGTGGCGCCGGATTTCCGGGCTTCTGGCAGGATGTCCGGGCTCGCGCCGGATGTCCGGGCTGGGGCCGGATCTCCGGGGCCTGTAGATGTTGGGCGGTTGGGATGCGGCTGTAGTAGATGTCCGGGCTGGGATGCGGCTGTAGTTCAAATTTGAGTTACGGTAATTAAATGGCTAGAAAATCACTTAAATGTCTTTAAAAGGTCAAATGACCCCTAGAATTTTTCAAAATTTCACATTACAGTTGTAGTAGTGCACGTTAGACATAGAAAAAATTGAAGGCCGTAAGAGGAATCTATCTCCCGTTCATCATCAAACATTCATTATTCCCTCTCGGAACCACGAGCCTTCTAGTGAGTTGCTCCAGTGTGTGAGGGGTGTGTGTCCAAACTTTCGTCAAACATGCCAATTTCTTTACCACATCATCTTGGTGGCATGACATTACATCAACCAAGGTTTCATTTGTTTCTGATTTTTCATTTTTTGGAATTAAAATGCCCTGTCACTCCATGCATACGTATGCATGTGTCCATGTCGTGAGACAAATATGTTTGAAAATTCCTTCTAATTTAATGCACATGGAATTAACACGCACACAAGTACACAAATATGATTTTTCAAACCGTTTTGGTTAGGCGTTGCATGTAGATGTAGTTCAAATTTGAATTACGGTCATTGAATGGCTAGGAAATCACTTAAATGTCTTTAAAAGGTCAAATGACCCCTAGAACTGTCCCAAAATTCACATGACAGTTGTAGTAGTGCACGTTAGACGTAGAAAAAAAATTGAAGGCCGTAAGAGGAAGCTATCTCCCGTTCGTCATCGAACATGCATTGTTCCCTCTCGGAACCATGAGCCTTCTAGAGAGTTGCTCCGGTTTGTGAGGGGTGTGTGTGCAAACTTTCGTCAACCATGCCAATTTCTTTACCACATCATCTTGGTGGCATGACAGTACATCAACCAAGGTTTCATGTGTTTCTGATATGTTTTTTATTTTTTGCAATTAAAAATGCCATGTCACTCCATGCATACGTATGCATGTGCCCATGCCCTGAGACAAATATGTTTGAAAATTCCTTCTAATTTACTGCACATGGTATTAACTCGCACACAAGTACAAAATATGGTTGTTCAAATCGTTTTGGTTAGGCGTTGCATGTAGATGTAGTTCAAATTTGAATTGCGGTCACTAAATAGCTAGAAAACCAATTAAATGTCTTTAAAAGGTCAAACGACCCCTAGAATTTCCAAAATTTCACATTACAGTTGTAGTAGTGCACGTTAGACGTAGAATAAAATTGAAGCCCGTAAGAGGAAGCTATCTCCCGTTCGTCATCAAACATGCATTGTTCCCTCTCGGAACCACGAGCCTTCTAGAGAGTTGCTCCGATTTGTGAGGGGTGTGTGTGTCCAAACTTTCGTCAAACATGCCCATTTCTTTACCACATCATCTTGGTGGCATGACATTACATCAACCAAGGTTTCATGTGTTTCTGATTTTTTTTATTTTTTGGAATTAAAATGCCATGTCACTCCATGCATACGTATGCATGTGTCCATGTCGTGAGACAAATATGTTTGAAAATTCCTTCTAATTTATTGCACATGGAATTAACTTGCACACAAGTACACAAATGTAATTTTTCAAACCGTTTTGGTTAGGCTTTTATGTAGATGTAGTTCAAATTTGAATTACGGTCATTAAATGGCATTGAAATCACTTAAATGTCCTTAAAAGGTCAAATGACCCCTAGAATTGTCCAAAATTTCACATTACAGTTGTAGTAGTGCACGTTAGACGTAGAAAAAAATTGAAGGCCGTAAGAGGAAGCTATCTCCCGTTCGTCATCAAACATGCATTGTTCCCTCTCGGAACCACGAGCCTTCTAGTGAGTTGCTCCGGTTTCTGAGGGGTGTGTGTCCAAACTTTCATCAAACATGCCAATTTGTTTACCACATCATCTTGGTGGCATGACAATACATCAACCAAGGTTTCATGTGTTTCTGATATGTTCTTTATTTTTTGGAATTAAAAATGCCATGTCACTCCATGCATACGTATGCATGTACCCATGCCGTGAGACAAATATGTTTGAAAATTCCTTCTAATTTAATGCACATGGTATTAACTCACACACAAGTACACAAATATGATTTTTCAAACCGTTTTGGTTAGGCGTTGCATGTAGATGTGCTTCAATTTTGAATTGCGGTCATTAAATGGCTTGAAAACCACTTAAATGTCTTTAAAAGGTCAAACGACCCATAGAACTTTCCAAAATTTCACATTGCAGTTGTAGTAGTCCATGCTAGACGTAGAAACAAATTGAAGGCCGTAAGAGGAAGTTATCTCACGTTCGTCATCCAACATGCATTGTTCCCTCTCGGAACCACGAGCCTTCTAGTGAGTTGCTCCGGTTTGTGAGGGGTGTGTGTCCAAACTTTCGTCAAATATGCCAATTTTTTACCACATCATCTTGGTGGCATGACATTACATCAACCAGGGTTTCATGTGTTTCTGATATCTTTTTTATTTTTTGGAATTAAAAATGCATACGTATGCATGTGCCCATGCCGTGAGAGAAATATGTTTGAAAATTGCTTCTAATTTACTGCACATGGTATTAACTCACACACAAGTACACAAATATGATATTTCAAACTATTTTGGTTAGGCGTTGCATGCAGATGTAGTACAAATTTGAATTGCGGTCATTAAATGGCTAGAAAACCACTTAAATATCTTTAAAACGTCAAACGACCCCTAGAATTTTCCAAAATTTCACATTATAGTTGTAGTAGTGCATGTTAGACGTAGAAAAAAATTGAAGGCCATAAGAGGAAGCTATCTCCCGTTTGTCATCAAACATGCATTGTTCCCTCTCGGAACCACGAGCCTTCTAGTGAGTTGCTCCGGTTTGTGAGGGGTGTGTGTGTCCAAACTTTCGTCAAACATGCCCATTTCTTTACCACATCATCTTGGTGGCATGACATTACATCTACCAAGGTTTCATGAGTTTCTGATTTTTTTTTTGTAATTAAAATGCCATGTCACTCCAAGCATACGTATGCATGTGTCCATGTCGTGAGACAAATATGTTCGAAAATTCCTTCTAATTTATTGCACATGGAATTAACTTGCACACAAGTACACAAATGTAATTTTTCAAACCGTTTTGGTTAGGCTTTTATGTAGATGTAGTTCAAATTCTAATTACGGTCATTAAATGGCATTGAAATCACTTAAATGTCTTTAAAAGGTCAAATGACCCCTAGAATTGTCCAAAATTTCACATAACAGTTGTAGTAGTGCACGTTAGACGTACAAAAATTGAAGGCCATAAGAGCAGCTATCTCCCGTTCGTCATCAAACATGCATTGTTCCCTCTTGGAACCACGAGCCTTCTAGTGAGTTGCTCCGGTTTGTGAGGGGTGTGTGTCCAAACTTTCATCAAACATGCCAATTTCTTTACCACATCATCTTGGTGTCATGACATTACATCAACCAAGGTTTCATGTGTTTCTCATATGTTTTTTACTTTTTGAAATTAAAAATGCCATGTCACTCCATGCATACGTATGCATGTGCCCATGCCGTGAGACAAATATGTTTGAAAATTCCTTCTAATTTAATGCACATGGTATTAACTCACACACAAGTACACAAATATTATTTTTCAAACCGTTTTGGTTAGGCGTTGCATGTAGATGTAGTTCAAATTTGAATTGCGGTCATTAAATTGCTTGAAAACCACTTAAATGTCTTTAAAAGGTCAAACGACCCCTAGAACTTTCCAAAATTTCACATTACAGTTGTAGTAGTCCATGTTAGACGTAGAAAAAATTGAAAGCCATAAGAGGAAGCTATCTCATGTTCGTCATCAAACATGCATTATTCCCTCTCGGAACCACGAGCGTTCTAGTGAGTTGCTCCGGTTTGTGAGGGGTGTGTGTCCAAACTTTCGTCAAACATACCAATTTCTTTACCACAACATCTTGGTGGTATGACATTACCTCAACCAAGGTTTCATGTATTTCTGATATGTTTTTTATTTTTTGGAATTAAAAATGCCATGTCACACCATGCATACGTATGGATGTGCCCATGCCATGAGACAAATAAGTTATAAAATTCCTTCTAATTTATTGCACATGGTATTAACTCACACACAAGTACACAAATATTATTTTTCAAACCATTTTGGTTAGGCGTTGCATGCAGATGTAGTTCAAATTTGAATTGCGGTCATTAAATGGCTAGAAAACCAGTTAAATATCTTTAAAAGGTCAAACGGCCCCTAGAATTTTCCACAATTTCACATTACAGTTGTAGTAGTGCACGTTAGACGTAGAAAAAATTGAAGGCCGTAAGAGGAAGCTATCTCCCGTTAGTCATCAAACATGCATTGCTCCCTCTCGGAACCACGAGCCTTCTAGTGAGTTGCTCCGTTTTGTGAGGCGTGTGTGTCCAAACTTTCGTCAAACATGCCAATTTCTTTACCACATCATCTTGGTGGCATGACATTACATCAACCAGGGTTTCATGTGTTTCTGATATGTTTTTTAGTTTTTGGAATTAAAAATGACATGTCACTCCATGCATACATATGCATGTGCCCATGCCGTGAGACAAATATGTTTGAAAATTCTTTCTAATTTACTGCACATGGTATTAACTCACACACAAGTACACAAATATGATATTTCAAACCGTTTTGGTTAGGCGTTGCATGCAGATATAGTTCGAATTTGAATTGCGGTCATTAAATGGCTAGAAAACCACTTAAATATCTTTAAAACGTCAAACGACCCCTAGAATTTTCCAAAATTTCACATTATAGTTGTAGTAGTGCATGTTTGACGTAGAAAAAAATTGAAGGCCATAAGAGGAAGCTATCCCCCGTTCGTCATCAAACATGCATTGTTCCCTCTCGGAACCACGACCCTTCTAGTGAGTTGCTCCGGTTTGTGAGGGGTGTGTGTGTCCAAACTTTCGTCAAACAGGCCCATTTCTTTACCACATCATCTTGGTGGCATGACATTACATCAACCAAGGTTTCATGTGTTTTTGATTTTTTTTTATTTTTTGGAATTAAAATGCCATGTCACTCCATGCATACGTATGCATGTGTCCATGTCGTGAGACAAATATGTTTGAAAATTCCCTCTAATTTATTGCACATGGAATTAACTTGCACACAAGTACACAAATGTAATTTTTCAACCCGTTTTGGTTAGGCTTTTATGTAGATGTAGTTCAAATTTGAATTACGGTCATTAAATGGCATTGAAATTAGTTAAATGTCTTTAAAAGGTCAAATGACCCCTAGAAATGTCCAAAATTTCACATTACAGTTGTAGTAGTGCACGGTAGACGTAGAAAAAAATTGAAGGCCGTAAGAGGAAGCTATCTCCCGTCCGTCATCAAACTTGCATTGTTCCCTCTCGGAACCACGAGCCTTCTAGTGAGTTGCTCCGGTTTATGAAGGGTGTGTGTCCAAAATTTCATCAAACATGCCAATTTCTTTACCAAATCATCTTGGTGGCATGAAATTACATCAACCAGGGTTTCATGTGTTTCTGATATGTTTTTTATTTTTTGGAATTAAAAATGCCATGTCACTCCATGCATACGTATGCATGTGCCCATGCCGTGAGACAAATATGTTTGAAAATTCCTTCTAATTTAATGCACATGGTATTAACTCACACACAAGTACACAAATATGATTTTTCAAACCGTTTTGGTTAGGCGTTGCATGTAGATGTAGTTCAAATTTGAATTGCGGTCATTAAATGGCTTGAAAACCACTTAAATGTCTTCAAAAGGTCAAACGACCCCTAGAACTTTCCAGAAGTTCACATTACAGTTGTAGTAGTCCATGTTAGACATAGAAAAAAAATTGAAGGCCGTAAGAGGAAGCTATCTCACGTTCGTCATCAAACATGCATTGTTCCCTCTCGGAACCA
Source organism: Aegilops tauschii subsp. strangulata (assembly GCF_002575655.3). Lineage (NCBI taxonomy): Eukaryota > Viridiplantae > Streptophyta > Magnoliopsida > Poales > Poaceae > Aegilops > Aegilops tauschii. The sequence goes on along the minus strand of NC_053037.3, from coordinate 246,467,090 downwards.
CGAGCCTTCTAGTGAGTTGCTCTGGTTTGTGAGGGGTGTGTTTCCAAACTTTCGTCAAACATGCCAATTTCTTTACCACATCATCTTGGTGGCATGACATGACATCAACCAAGGTTTCATGTTTTTCTGATATGTTTTTTATTTTTTGGAATTAAAATGCCATGTCACTCCATGCATACGTATGCATGTGCCCATGCCGTGAGACAAATATGTTTGAAAATTCTTTCTAATTTACTGCACATGGTATTAACTCACACACAAGTACACAAATATGATATTTCAAACCGTTTTGGTTAGGCGTTGCATGCAGATGTAGTTCGAATTTGAATTGCGGTCATTAAATGGCTAGAAAACCACTTACATATCTTTAAAACGTCAAACGACCCCTAGAATTTTCCAAAATTTCACATTATAGTTGTAGTAGTGCATGTTTGATGTAGAAAAAAATTGAAGGCCGTATGAGGAAGCTATCGCCCGTTCGTCATCAAACATGCATCGTTCCCTCTCGGAACCATGAGCCTTCTAGTGAGTTGCTCCGGTTTGTGAGGGGTGTGTGTGTCCAAACTTTCGTCAAACATGCCCATTTCTTTACCACATCATCTTGGTGGCATGACATTACATCAACCAAGGTTTCATGTGTTTCTGATTTTTTTTATTTTTTGGAATTAAAATGCCATGTCACTCCATGCATACGTATGCATGTGTCCATGTCGTGAGACAAATATGTTTGAAAATTCCCTCTAATTTATTGCACATGGAATTAACTTGCACACAAGTACACAAATGTAATTTTTCAACCCGTTTTGGTTAGGCTTTTATGTAGATGTAGTTCAAATTTGAATTACGGTCATTAAATGGCATTGAAATCAGTTAAATGTCTTTAAAAGGTCAAATGACCCCTAGAAATGTCCAAAATTTCACATTACAGTTGTAGTAGTGCACGGTAGACGTAGAAAAAAATTGAAGGCCGTAAGAGGAAGCTATCTCCCGTCCGTCATCAAACTTGCATTGTTCCCTCTCGGAACCACGAGCCTTCTAGTGAGTTGCTCCGGTTTATGAAGGGTGTGTGTCCAAAATTTCATCAAACATGCCAATTTCTTTACCAAATCATCTTGGTGGCATGAAATTACATCAACCAGGGTTTCATGTGTTTCTGATATGTTTTTTATTTTTTGGAATTAAAAATGCCATGTCACTCCATGCATACGTATGCATGTGCCCATGCCGTGAGACAAATATGTTTGAAAATTCCTTCTAATTTAATGCACATGGTATTAACTCACACACAAGTACACAAATATGATTTTTCAAACCGTTTTGGTTAGGCGTTGCATGTAGATGTAGTTCAAATTTGAATTGCGGTCATTAAATGGCTTGAAAACCACTTAAATGTCTTCAAAAGGTCAAACGACCCCTAGAACTTTCCAGAAGTTCACATTACAGTTGTAGTAGTCCATGTTAGACATAGAAAAAAAATTGAAGGCCGTAAGAGGAAGCTATCTCACGTTCGTCATCAAACATGCATTGTTCCCTCTCGGAACCACGAGCCTTCTAGTGAGTTGCTCTGGTTTGTGAGGGGTGTGTTTCCAAACTTTCGTCAAACATGCCAATTTCTTTACCACATCATCTTGGTGGCATGACATGACATCAACCAAGGTTTCATGTTTTTCTGATATGTTTTTTATTTTTTGGAATTAAAATGCCATGTCACTCCATGCATACGTATGCATGTGCCCATGCCGTGAGACAAATATGTTTGAAAATTCTTTCTAATTTACTGCACATGGTATTAACTCACACACAAGTACACAAATATGATATTTCAAACCGTTTTGGTTAGGCGTTGCATGCAGATGTAGTTCGAATTTGAATTGCGGTCATTAAATGGCTAGAAAACCACTTACATATCTTTAAAACGTCAAACGACCCCTAGAATTTTCCAAAATTTCACAGTATAGTTGTAGTAGTGCATGTTTGATGTAGAAAAAAATTGAAGGCCGTATGAGGAAGCTATCGCCCGTTCGTCATCAAACATGCATCGTTCCCTCTCGGAACCATGAGCCTTCTAGTGAGTTGCTCCGGTTTGTGAGGGGTGTGTGTGTCCAAACTTTCGTCAAACATGCCCATTTCTTTACCACATCATCTTGGTGGCATGACATTACATCAACCAAGGTTTCATGTGTTTCTGATTTTTTTTATTTTTTGGAATTAAAATGCCATGTCACTCCATGCATACGTATGCATGTGTCCATGTCGTGAGACAAATATGTTTGAAAATTCCTTCTAATTTATTGCACATGGAAGTAACTTGCACTCAAGTACACAAATGTAATTTTTCAAACCGTTTTGGTTAGGCTTTTATGTAGATGTAGTTCAAATTTGAATTACGGTCATTAAATGGCATTAAAATCACTTAAATGTCTTTAAAAGGTCAAATGACCCCTAGAAATGTCCAAAATTTCACATTACAGTTGTAGTAGTGCACGGTAGACGTAGAAAAAAATTGAAGGCCGCAAGAGGAAGCTATCTCCCGTCCGTCATCAAACTTGCATTGTTCCCTCTCGGAACCACGAGCCTTCTAGTGAGTTGCTCCGGTTTGTGAGGGGTGTGTGTCCAAAATTTCATCAAACATGCCAATTTCTTTACCAAATCATCTTGGTGGCATGAAATTACATCAACCAAGGTTTCACGTGTTTCTTATATGTTTTTTATTTTTTGGAATTAAGAATGCCATGTCACTCCATGCATACGTATGCATGTGCCCATGCCGTGAGACAAATATGTTTGAAAATTCCTTCTAATTTAATGCACATGGTATTAACTCATACACAAGTACACAAATATGATTTTTCAAACCGTTTTGGTTAGGCGTTGCATGTAGATGTAGTTCAAATTTGAATTGCGGTCATTAAATGGCTAGAAAACCACTTAAATGTCTTTAAAAGGTCAAACGACCCCTAGAACTTTCCAAAATTTCACATTACAGTTGTAGTAGTCCATGTTAGACGTAGAAAAAAATTGAAGGCCGTAAGAGGAAGCTATCTCACGTTCGTCATCAAACATGCCCATTTCTTTACCGCATCATCTTGGTGGCATGACATTACATCAACCAACGTTTCTTGTGTTACTGATATTTTTTATTTTTTGGAATTAAAATGCCATGTCACTCCATACAGACGTATGCATGTGTCCATGTCGTGAGACAAATATGTTTGAAAATTCCTTCTAATTTATTGCACATGAAATTAACTTGCACACAAGTACACAAATGTAATTTTTCAAACCGTTTTGGTTAGGCTTTTATGTAGATGTAGTTCAAATTTGAATTACGGTCATTAAATGGCATTGAAATCACTTAAATGTCTTTAAAAGGTCAAATGACCCCTAGATTTGTCCAAAATTTCACATTACAGTTGTAGTAGTGCACGTTAGACGTAGAAAAAAATTGAAGGCCGTAAGAGGAAGCTATCTCCCGTTCGTCATCAAACATGCATTGTTCCCTCTCGGAACCACGAGCCTTCTAGTGAGTTGCTCCGGTTGTGAGGGGTGTGTGTCCAAACTTTCATCAAACATGCCAATTTCTTTACCACATCATCTTGGTGGCATGACATTACATCAACCAAGGTTTCATGTGTTTCTGATATGTTTTTCATTTTTTGGCATTAAAAATGCCATGTCACTCCATGCATACGTATGCATGTGCCCATACCGTGAGACAAATATGTTTGAAAATTCCTTCTAATTTACTACACATGGAATTAACTCGCACACAAGTACACAAATATGATTTTTCAAACCGTTTCGGTTAGGCGTTGCATGTAGATGTAGTTCAAATTTGAATTACGGTCATTAAATAGATAGGAAATCACTTAAATGTCTTTAAAAGGTCAAATGACCCCTAGAATTGTCCAAAATTTCACATTACAGTTGTAGTAGTGCATGTTAGACGTACAAAAAAAATTGAAGGCCGTAAGAGGAAGCTATCTCCCGTTCGTCATCAAACATGCATTGTTCCCTCTCGGAACCATGAGCCTTCTAGTGACTTGCTCCGGTTTGTGAGGGGTGTGTGTCAAAACTTTCGTCAAACATGCCAATTTCTTTACCACATCATGTTGGTGCCATGACATTACATCAACCATGGTTTCATGTGTTTCTGATATGTTTTTTATTTTTTGGAATTAAAAATGCCATGTCACTCCATGCATACGTATGCATGTGCCCATGCCGTGAGACAAATATGTTTGAAAATTCCTTCTAATTTACTGCACATGGTATTAACTCACACACAAGTACACAAATATGATTTTTCAAACCGTTTTGCTTAGGCGTTGCATGCAGATGTAGTTCAAATTTGAATTGCGGTCATTAAATGGCTAGAAAACCACTTAAATATCTTTAAAAGGTCAAACGACCCCTAGAATTTCCCACAATTTCACATTACAGTTGTAGTAGTGCACGTTAGACGTAGAAAAAAATTGAAGGCCGTAAGAGGAAGCTATCTCCCATTCGTCATCAAACATGCATTGTTCCCTCTCGGAACCACGAGCCTTCTAGTGAGTTGCTCCGGTTTGTGAGGGGTGTGTGTGTCCAAAATTTCGTCAAACATGCCAATTTCTTTACAACATCATCTTGGTGGCATGACATTACATCAACCATGGTTTAATGTGTTTCTGATATGTTTTTTATTTTTTGGAATTAAAAATGCCATGTCACTCCATGCATACGTATGCATGTGCCCATGCCGTGAGGCAAATATGTTTGAAAATTCCTTCTAATTTACTGCACATGGTATTAACTCACACACAAGTACAAAATATGGTTGTTCAAATCGTTTTGGTTAGGCGTTGCATGTAGATCTAGTTCAAATTTGAATTGCGGTCACTAAATAGCTAGAAAACCAATTAAATGTCTTTAAAAGGTCAAACGACCCCTAGAAATTCCAAAATTTCACATTACAGTTGTAGTAGTGCACGTTAGACGTAGAATAAAATTGAAGCCCGTAAAAGGAAGCTATCTCCCGTTCGTCATCAAACATGCATTGTTCCCTCTCGGAACCACGAGCCTTCTAGTGAGTTGCTCCGGTTTGTGAGGGGTGTGTGTCCAAACTTTTGTCACAAATGCCAATTTCTTTACCACATCATCTTGGTGGCATGACATTACATCAACCAAGGTTTCATGTGTTTCTGATTTTTCTTTTTTTGGAATTAAAATTCCCTGTCACTCCAAGCATACGTATGCCTATGTCCATGTCGTGAGACAAATATGTTTGAAAATTCCTTCTAACTTAATGCACACGGAATTAACACGCACACAAGTACACAAATATGATTTTTCGAACCGTTTTGGTTAGGCATTGCATGTAGATGTTGTTCAAATTCGAATTGCGGTCATTAAATGGCTAGGAAATCACTTAAATGTCTTTAAAAGGTTAAATGACCCCTAGAACTGTCCCAAAATTCACATTACAGTTGTAGTAGTGCACGTTAGACGTAGAAATAAATTGAAGGCCGTAAGAGGAAGCTATCTCCCGTTCGTCATCAAACATGCATTGTTCCCTCTCGGAACCACGAGCCTTCTAGAGAGTTGCTCCGGTTTGTGAGGGGTGTGTGTCCAAACTTTTGTCAAACATGCCAATTTCTTTACCACATCATCTTGGTGGCATGACATTACATCAACCAAGGTTTCATGTGTTTCTGATTTTTCTTTTTTGGAATTAAAATGCCCTGTCACTCCATGCATACGTATGCATGTGTCCATGTCGTGAGACAAATATGTTTGAAAATTCCTTCTAATTTATTGCACATGGAAGTAACTTGCACACAAGTACACAAATGTAATTTTTCAAACCGTTTTGGTTAGGCTTTTATGTAGATGTAGTTCAAATTTGAATTACGGTCATTAAATGGCATTGAAATCACTTAAATGTCTTTAAAAGGTCAAATGACCCCTAGAAATGTCCAAAATTTCACATTACAGTTGTAGTAGTGCACGGTAGACGTAGAAAAAAATTGAAGGCCGTAAGAGGAAGCTATCTCCCGTCCGTCATCAAACTTGCATTGTTCCCTCTCGGAACCACGAGCTTTCTAGTGAGTTGCTCCGGTTTGTGAGGGGTGTGTGTCCAAAATTTCATCAAACATGCCAATTTCTTTACCACATCATCTTGGTGGCATGAAATTACATCAACCAAGGTTTCACGTGTTTCTGATATGTTTTTTATTTTTTGGAATTAAGAATGCCATGTCACTCCATGCATACGTATGCATGTGCCCATGCCGTGGGACAAATATGTTTGAAAATTCCTTCTAATTTAATGCACATGGTATTAACTCATACACAAGTACACAAATATGATTTTTCAAACCGTTTTGGTTAGGCGTTGCATGTAGATGTAGTTCAAATTTGAATTGCGGTCATTAAATGGCTAGAAAACCACTTAAATGTCTTTAAAAGGTCAAACGACCCCTAGAACTTTCCAAAATTTCACATTACAGTTGTAGTAGTCCATGTTAGACGTAGAAAAAAATTGAAGGCCGTAAGAGGAAGCTATCTCACGTTCGTCATCAAACATGCCCATTTCTTTACCGCATCATCTTGGTGGCATGACATTACATCAACCAACATTTCTTGTGTTTCTGATATTTTTTATTTTTTGGAATTAAAATGCCATGTCACTCCATACAGACGTATGCATGTGTCCATGTCGTGAAACAAATATGTTTGAAAATTCCTTCTAATTTATTGCACATGAAATTAACTTGCACACAAGTACACAAATGTAATTTTTCAAACCGTTTTGGTTAGGCTTTTATGTAGATGTAGTTCAAATTTGAATTACGGTCATTAAATGGCATTGAAATCACTTAAATGTCTTTAAAAGGTCAAATGACCCCTAGAATTGTCCAAAATTTCACATTACAGTTGTAGTAGTGCACGTTAGACGTAGAAAAAAATTGAAGGCCGTAAGAGGAAGCTATCTCCCGTTCGTCATCAAACATGCATTGTTCCCTCTCGGAACCACGAGCCTTCTAGTGAGTTGCTCTGGTTTGTGAGGGGTGTGTGTCCAAACTTTCATCAAACATGCCAATTTCTTTACCACATCATCTTGGTGGCATGACATTACATCAACCAAGGTTTCATGTGTTTCTGATATGTTTTTTATTTTTTGGCATTAAAAATGCCATGTCACTCCATGCATACGTATGCATGTGCCCATACCGTGAGACAAATATGTTTGAAAATTCCTTCTAATTTACTGCACATGGAATTAACTCGCACACAATTACACAAATATGATTTTTCAAACCGTTTCGGTAAGGCGTTGCATGTAGATGTAGTTCAAATTTGAATTACGGTCATTAAATAGATAGGAAATCACTTAAATGTCTTTAAAAGGTCAAATGACCCCTAGAATTGTCCAAAATTTCACATTACAGTTGTAGTAGTGCATGTTAGACGTACAAAAAAAATTGAAGGCCGTAAGAGGAAGCTATCTCCCGTTCGTCATCAAACATGCATTGTTCCCTCTCGGAACCATGAGCCTTCTAGTGAGTTGCTCCGGTTTGTGAGGGGTGTGTGTCAAAACTTTCGTCAAACATGCCAATTTCTTTACCACATCATCTTGAATCCATGACATTACATCAACCATGGTTTCATGTGTTTCTGATATGTTTTTTATTTTTTGGAATTAAAAATGCCATGTCACTCCATGCATACGTATGCATGTGCCCATGCCGTGAGACAAATATGTTTGAAAATTCCTTCTAATTTACTGCACATGGTATTAACTCACACACAAGTACACAAATATGATTTTTCAAACCGTTTTGCTTAGGCGTTGCATGCAGATGTAGTTCAAATTTGAATTGCGGTCATTAAATGGCTAGAAAACCACTTAAATATCTTTAAAAGGTCAAACGACCCCTAGAATTTCCCACAATTTCACATTACAGTTGTAGTAGTGCACGTTAGACGTAGAAAAAAATTGAAGGCCGTAAGAGGAAGCTATCTCCCGTTCGTCATCAAACATGCATTGTTCCCTCTCGGAACCACGAGCCTTCTAGTGAGTTGCTCCGGTTTGTGAGGGGTGTGTGTGTCCAAAATTTCATCAAACATGCCAATTTCTTTACCACATCATCTTGGTGGCATGACATTACATCAACCAAGGTTTCATGTGTTTCTGATATGTTTTTTATTTTTCGGCATTAAAAATGCCATGTCACTCCATGCATACGTATGCATGTGCCCATACCGTGAGACAAATATGTTTGAAAATTCCTTCTAATTTACTGCACATGGAATTAACTCGCACACAATTACACAAATATGATTTTTCAAACCGTTTCGGTTAGGCGTTGCATGTAGATGTAGTTCAAATTTGAATTACGGTCATTAAATAGATAGGAAATCACTTAAATGTCTTTAAAAGGTCAAATGTCCCCTAGAATTGTCCAAAATTTCACATTACAGTTGTAGTAGTGCATGTTAGACGTAAAAAAAAATTGAAGGCCGTAAGAGGAAGCTATCTCCCGTTCGTCATCAAACATGCATTGTTCCCTCTCGGAACCATGAGCCTTCTAGTGAGTTGCTCCGGTTTGTGAGGGGTGTGTGTCAAAACTTTCGTCAAACATGCCAATTTCTTTACCACATCATGTTGGTGCCATGACATTACATCAACCATGGTTTCATGTGTTTCTGATATGTTTTTTATTTTTTGGAATTAAAAATGCCATGTCACTCCATGCATACGTATGCATGTGCCCATGCCGTGAGACAAATATGTTTGAAAATTCCTTCTAATTTACTGCACATGGTATTAACTCACACACAAGTACACAAATATGATTTTTCAAACCGTTTTGCTTAGGCGTTGCATGCAGATGTAGTTCAAATTTGAATTGCGGTCATTAAATGGCTAGAAAACCACTTAAATATCTTTAAAAGGTCAAACGACCCCTAGAATTTCCCACAATTTCACATTACAGTTGTAGTAGTGCACGTTAGACGTAGAAAAAAATTGAAGGCCGTAAGAGGAAGCTATCTCCCGTTCGTCATCAAACATGCATTGTTCCCTCTCGGAACCACGAGCCTTCTAGTGAGTTGCTCCGGTTTGTGAGGGGTGTGTGTGTCCAAAATTTCATCAAACATGCCAATTTCTTTACCACATCATCTTGGTGGCATGACATTACATCAACCAAGGTTTCATGTGTTTCTGATATGTTTTTTATTTTTCGGCATTAAAAATGCCATGTCACTCCATGCATACGTATGCATGTGCCCATACCGTGAGACAAATATGTTTGAAAATTCCTTCTAATTTACTGCACATGGAATTAACTCGCACACAATTACACAAATATGATTTTTCAAACCGTTTCGGTTAGGCGTTGCATGTAGATGTAGTTCAAATTTGAATTACGGTCATTAAATAGATAGGAAATCACTTAAATGTCTTTAAAAGGTCAAATGTCCCCTAGAATTGTCCAAAATTTCACATTACAGTTGTAGTAGTGCATGTTAGACGTAAAAAAAAATTGAAGGCCGTAAGAGGAAGCTATCTCCCGTTCGTCATCAAACATGCATTGTTCCCTCTCGGAACCATGAGCCTTCTAGTGAGTTGCTCCGGTTTGTGAGGGGTGTGTGTCAAAACTTTCGTCAAACATGCCAATTTCTTTACCACATCATGTTGGTGCCATGACATTACATCAACCATGGTTTCATGTGTTTCTGATATGTTTTTTATTTTTTGGAATTAAAAATGCCATGTCACTCCATGCATACGTATGCATGTGCCCATGCCGTGAGACAAATATGTTTGAAAATTCCTTCTAATTTACTGCACATGGTATTAACTCACACACAAGTACACAAATATGATTTTTCAAACCGTTTTGCTTAGGCGTTGCATGCAGATGTAGTTCAAATTTGAATTGCGGTCATTAAATGGCTAGAAAACCACTTAAATATCTTTAAAAGGTCAAACGACCCCTAGAATTTCCCACAATTTCACATTACAGTGTAGTAGTGCACGTTAGACGTAGAAAAAAATTGAAGGCCGTAAGAGGAAGCTATCTCCCGTTCGTCATCAAACATGCATTGTTCCCTCTCGGAACCACGAGCCTTCTAGTGAGTTGCTCCGGTTTGTGAGGGGTGTGTGTTTCCAAAATTTCATCAAACATGCCAATTTCTTTACCACATCATCTTGGTGGCATGACATTACATCAACCAAGGTTTCATGTGTTTCTGATATGTTTTTTATTTTTCGGCATTAAAAATGCCATGTCACTCCATGCATACGTATGCATGTGCCCATACCGTGAGACAAATATGTTTGAAAATTCCTTCTAATTTACTGCACATGGAATTAACTCGCACATAATTACACAAATATGATTTTTCAAACCGTTTCGGTTAGGCGTTGCATGTAGATGTAGTTCAAATTTGAATTACGGTCATTAAATAGATAGGAAATCACTTAAATGTCTTTAAAAGGTCAAATGTCCCCTAGAATTGTCCAAAATTTCACATTACAGTTGTAGTAGTGCATGTTAGACGTAAAAAAAAATTGAAGGCCGTAAGAGGAAGCTATCTCCCGTTCGTCATCAAACATGCATTGTTCCCTCTCGGAACCATGAGCCTTCTAGTGAGTTGCTCCGGTTTGTGAGGGGTGTGTGTCAAAACTTTCGTCAAACATGCCAATTTCTTTACCACATCATGTTGGTGCCATGACATTACATCAACCATGGTTTCATGTGTTTCTGATATGTTTTTTATTTTTTGGAATTAAAAATGCCATGTCACTCCATGCATACGTATGCATGTGCCCATGCCGTGAGACAAATATGTTTGAAAATTCCTTCTAATTTACTGCACATGGTATTAACTCACACACAAGTACACAAATATGATTTTTCAAACCGTTTTGCTTAGGCGTTGCATGCAGATGTAGTTCAAATTTGAATTGCGGTCATTAAATGGCTAGAAAACCACTTAAATATCTTTAAAAGGTCAAACGACCCCTAGAATTTCCCACAATTTCACATTACAGTTGTAGTAGTGCACGTTAGACGTAGAAAAAAATTGAAGGCCGTAAGAGGAAGCTATCTCCCGTTCGTCATCAAACATGCATTGTTCCCTCTCGGAACCACGAGCCTTCTAGTGAGTTGCTCCGGTTTGTGAGGGGTGTGTGTGTCCAAAATTTCGTCAAACATGCCAATTTCTTTACAACATCATCTTGGTGGCATGACATTACATCAACCATGGTTTAATGTGTTTCTGATATGTTTTTTATTTTTTGGAATTAAAAATGCCATATCACTCCATGCATACGTATGCATGTGCCCATGCCGTGAGACAAATATGTTTGAAAATTCCTTCTAATTTACTGCACATGGTATTAACTCACACACAAGTACAAAATATGGTTGTTCAAATCGTTTTGGTTAGGCGTTGCATGTAGATGTAGTTCAAATTTGAATTGCGGTCACTAAATAGCTAGAAAACCTATTAAATGTCTTTAAAAGGTCAAACGACCCCTAGAATTTCCAAAATTTCACATTACAGTTGTAGTAGTGCACGTTAGACGTAGAATAAAATTGAAGCCCGTAAGAGGAAGCTATCTCCCGTTCGTCATCAAACATGCATTGTTCCCTCTCAGAACCACGAGCCTTCTAGTGAGTTGCTCCGGTTTGTGAGGGGTGTGTGTCCAAACTTTTGTCACAAATGCCAATTTCTTTACCACATCATCTTGGTGGCATGACATTACATCAACCAAGGTTTCATGTGTTTCTGATTTTTCTTTTTTTGGAATTAAAATTCCCTGTCACTCCAAGCATACGTATGCCTATGTCTATGTCGTGAGACAAATATGTTTGAAAATTCCTTCTAATTTAATGCACATGGAATTAACACGCACACAAGTACACAAATATGATTTTTCAAACCGTTTTGGTTAGGCGTTGCATGTAGATGTTGTTCAAATTCGAATTACGGTCATTAAATGGCTAGGAAATCACTTAAATGTCTTTAAAAGGTCAAATGACCCCTAGAACTGTCCAAAAATTCACATTACAGTTGTAGTAGTGCACGTTAGACGTAGAAATAAATTGAAGGCCGTAAGAGGAAGCTATCTCCCGTTCGTCATCAAACATGCATTGTTCCCTCTCGGAACCACGAGCCTTCTAGAGAGTTGCTCCGGTTTGTGAGGGGTGTGTGTCCAAACTTTTGTCAAACATGCCAATTTCTTTACCACATCATCTTGGTGGCATGACATTACATCAACCAAGGTTTCATGTGTTTCTGATTTTTCTTTTTTGGAATTAAAATGCCCTGTCACTCCATGCATACGTATGCATGTGTCCATGTCGTGAGACAAATATGTTTGAAAATTCCTTCTAATTTAATGCACATGGAATTAACACGCAGACAAGTACACAAATATGATTTTTCAAACCGTTTTGGTTAGGTGTTGCATGTAGATGTAGTTCAAATTTGAATTACGGTCATTAAATGGCTAGGAAATCACTTAAATGACTTTAAAAGGTCAAATGACACCTAGAACTGTCCAAAAATTCACATTACAGTTGTAGTAGTGCATGTTAGACGTAGAAAAATATTGAAGCCCGTAAGAGGAAGCTATGTCCCGTTCGTCATCAAACATGCATTGTTCCCTCTCGGAACCACGAGCCTTCTAGAGAGTTGCTCCGGTTTGTGAGGGGTGTGTGTCCAAACTTTCGTCAACCATGCCAATTTCTTTACCACATCATCTTGGTGGCATGACATTACATCAACCAAGGTTTCATGTGTTTCTGATATGTTTTTTATTTTTTGGAATTAAAAATGCCATGTCACTCCATGCATACGTATGCATGTGCCCATGCTGTGAGACAAATATGTTTGAAAATTCCTTCTAATTTACTGCACATGGTATTAACTCGCACACAAGTACACAAAATGGTTTTCCAAACCATTTTGGTTAGGCGTTGCATGTAGATGTAGTTCAAATTTGAATTGCGGTCACTAAATGGCTAGAAAACCACTTAAATGTCTTTAAAAGGTCAAATGACCCCTAGAAATTTCCAAAATTTCACATTATAGTTGTAGTAGTGCATGTTAGACGTAGGAAAAAATTGAAGGCCGTAAGAGGAAGCTATCTCCCGTTCGTCATCAAACATGCATTGTTCCCTCTCAGAACCACGAGCCTTCTAGTGAGTTGCTCCGATTTGTGAGGGGTGTGTGTGTCCAAACTTTCGTCAAACATGCCCATTTCTTTACCACATCATCTTGGTGGCATGACATTACATCAACCAAGGTTTCATGTGTTTCTGATTTTTTTATTTTTTGGAATTAAAATGCCATGTCACTCCATGCATACGTATGCATGTGTCCATGTCGTGAGACAAATATGTTTGAAAATTCCTTCTAATTTATTGCACATGGAATTAACTTGCACACAAGTACACAAATGTAATTTTTCAAACCGTTTTGGTTAGGCTTTTATGTAGATGTAGTTCAAATTTGAATTACGGTCATTTAATGGCATTGAAATCACTTAAATGTCCTTAAAAGGTCAAATGACCCCTAGAATTGTCCAAAATTTCACATTACAGTTGTAGTAGTGCACGTTTGACGTAGAAAAAAATTGAAGGCCGTAAGAGGAAGCTATCTCCCGTTCGTCATCAAACATGCATTGTTCCCTCTCGGAACCACGAGCCTTCTAGTGAGTTGCTCCGGTTTGTGAGGGGTGTGCGTCCAAACTTTCATCAAACATGCCAATTTGTTTACCACATCATCTTGGTGGCATGACATTACATCAACAAAGGTTTCATGTGTTTCTGATATGTTCTTTATTTTTTGGAATTAAAAATGCCATGTCACTCCATGCATACGTATGCATGTACCCATGCCGTGAGACAAATATGTTTGAAAATTCCTTCTAATTTAATGCACATGGTATTAACTCACACACAAGTACACAAATATGATTTTTCAAACCGTTTTGGTTAGGCGTTGCATGTAGATGTACTTCAATTTTGAATTGCGGTCATTAAATGGCTTGAAAACCACTTAAATGTCTTTAAAAGGTCAAACGACCCATAGAACTTTCCAAAATTTCACATTGCAGTTGTAGTAGTCCATGTTAGACGTAGAAACAAATTGAAGGCCATAAGAGGAAGTTATCTCACGTTCGTCATCAAACATGCATTGTTCCCTCTCGGAACCACGAGCCTTCTAGTGAGTTGCTCCGGTTTGTGAGGGGTGTGTGTCCAAACTTTCGTCAAATATGCCAATTTCTTTACCAAATCATCTTGGTGGCATGAAATTACATCAACCAAGGTTTCACGTGTTTCTTATATGTTTTTTATTTTTTGGAATTAAGAATGCCATGTCACTCCATGCATACGTATGCATGTGCCCATGCCGTGAGACAAATATGTTTGAAAATTGCTTCTAATTTACTACACATGGTATTAACTCACACACAAGTACACAAATATGATATTTCAAACTATTTTGGTTAGGCGTTGCATGCAGATGTAGTTCGAGTTTGAATTGCGGTCATTAAATGGCTAGAAAACCACTTAAATATCTTTAAAACGTCAAACGACCCCTAGAATTTTCCAAAATTTCACATTATAGGTGTAGTAGTGCATGTTAGACGTAGAAAAAAATTGAAGGCCATAAGAGGAAGCTATCTCCCGTTTGTCATCAAACATGCATTGTTCCCTCTCGGAACCACGAGCCTTCTAGTGAGTTGCTCCGGTTTGTGAGGGGTGTGTGTGTCCAAACATTCGTCAAACATGCCCATTTCTTTACCACATCATCTTGGTGGCATGACATTACATCTAGCAAGGTTTCATGTGTTTCTGTTTTTTTGTAATTAAAATGCCATGTCACTCCATGCATACGTATGCATGTGTCCATGTCGTGAGACAAATATGTTCGAAAATTCCTTCTAATTTATTGCACATGGAATTAACTTGCACACAAGTACACAAATGTAATTTTTCAAACCGTTTTGGTTAGGCTTTTATGTAGATGTAGTTCAAATTCTAATTACGCTCATTAAATGGCATTGAAATCACTTAAATGTCTTTAAAAGGTCAAATGACCCCTAGAATTGTCCAAAATTTCACATTACAGTTGTAGTAGTGCACGTTAGATGTAGAAAAAATTGAAGGCCATAAGAGGAGCTATCTCCCGTTCGTCATCAAACATGCATTGTTCCCTCTTGGAACCATGAGCCTTCTAGTGAGCAGCTCCGGTTTGTGAGGGGTGTGGGTCCAAACATTCATCAAACATGCCAATTTCTTTACCACATCATCTTGGTGGCATGACATTACATCAACCAAGGATTCATGTGTTTCTGATATGTTCTTTATTTTTTGGAATTAAAAATGCCATGTCACTCCATGCATACGTATGCATGTACCCATGCCGTGAGAGAAATATGTTTGAAAATTCCTTCTAATTTAATGCACATGGTATTAACTCACACACAAGTACACAAATATGATTTTTCAAACCGTTTTGGTTAGGCGTTGCATGTAGATGTACTTCAATTTTGAATTGCGGTCATTAAATGGCTTGAAAACCACTTAAATGTCTTTAAAAGGTCAAACGACCCATAGAACTTTCCAAAATTTCACATTGCAGTTGTAGTAGTCCATGTTAGACGTAGAAACAAATTGAAGGCCGTAAGAGGAAGTTATCTCACGTTCGTCATCAAACATGCATTGTTCCCTCTCGGAACCACGAGCCTTCTAGTGAGTTGCTCCGGTTTGTGAGGGGTGTGTGTCCAAACTTTCGTCAAATATGCCAATTTTTTACAACATCATCTTGGTGGCATGACATTACATCAACCAGGGTTTCATGTGTTTCTGATATCTTTTTTATTTTTTGGAATTAAAAATGCCATGTCACTCCATGCATACGTATGCATGTGCCCATGCCGTGAGAGAAATATGTTTGAAAATTGCTTCTAATTTACTGCACATGGTATTAACTCACACACAAGTACACAAATATGATATTTCAAACTATTTTGGTTAGGCGTTGCATGCAGATGTAGTTCGAATTTGAATTGCGGTCATTAAATGGCTAGAAAACCACTTAAATATCTTTAAAACGTCAAACGACCCCTAGAATTTTCCAAAATTTCACATTATAGTTGTAGTAGTGCATGTTAGACGTAGAAAAAAATTCAAGGCCATAAGAGGAAGCTATCTCCCGTTTGTCATCAAACATGCATTGTTCCCTCTCGGAACCACGAGCCTTCTAGTGAGTTGCTCCGGTTTGTGAGGGGTGTGTGTCCAAACTTTCGTCAAACATGCCCATTTCTTTACCACATCATCTTGGTGGCATGACATTACATCTACCAAGGTTGCATGTGTTTCTCATTTTTTTTTGTAATTAAAATGCCATGTCACTCCATGCATACGTATGCATGTGTCCATGTCGTGAGACAAATATGTTCGAAAATTCCTTCTAATTTATTGCACATGGAATTAACTTGCACACAAGTACACAAATGTAATTTTTCAAACCGTTTTGGTTAGGCTTTTATGTAGATGTAGTTCAAATTCTAATTACGGTCATTAAATGGCATTGAAATCACTTAAATGTCTTTAAAAGGTCAAATGACCCCTAGAATTGTCCAAAATTTCACATTACAGTTGTAGTAGTGCACGTTAGACGTAGAAAAAATTGAAGGCCATAAGAGGAGCTATCTCCCGTTCGTCATCAAACATGCATTGTTCCCTCTTGGAACCACGAGCCTTCTAGTGAGTTGCTCCGGTTTGTGAGGGGTGTGTGTCCAAACTTTCATCAAACATGCCAATTTCTTTACCACATCATCTTGGTGGCATGACATTACATCAACCAAGGTTTCATGTGTTTCTCATATGTTTTTTACTTTTTGGAATTAAAAATGCCATGTCACTCCATGCATACGTATGCATGTGCCCATGCCGTGAGACAAATATGTTTGAAAATTCCTTCTAATTTAATGCACATGGTATTAACTCACACACAAGTACACAAATATTATTTTTCAAACCGTTTCGGTTAGGCGTTGCATGTAGATGTAGTTCAAATTTGAATTGTGGTCATTAAATTGCTTGAAAACCACTTAAATGTCTTTAAAAGGTCAAACGACCCCTAGAACTTTCCAAAATTTCACATTACAGTTGTAGTAGTCCATGTTAGACGTAGAAAAAAATTGAAAGCCATCAGAGGAAGCTATCTCACGTTCGTCATCAATCATGCATTATTCCCTGTCGGAACCACGAGCGTTCTAGTGAGTTGCTCCGGTTTGTGAGGGGTGTGTGTCCAAACTTTCGTCAAACATACCAATTTCTTTACCACAGCATCTTGGTGGTATGACATTACATCAACCAAGGTTTCATGTATTTCTGTTATGTTTTTTATTTTTTGGAATTAAAAATGCCGTGTCACACCATGCATACGTATGGATGTGCCCATGCCATGAGACAAATAAGTTTTAAAATTCCTTCTAATTTATTGCACATGGTATTAACTCACACACAAGTACACAAATATGATTTTTCAAACCATTTTGGTTAGGCGTTGCATGCAGATGTAGTTCAAATTTGAATTGCGGTCATTAAATGGCTAGAAAACCAGTTAAATATCTTTAAAAGGTCAAACGGCCCCTAGCATTTTCCACAATTTCACATTACAGTTGTAGTAGTGCACGTTAGACATAGAAAAAAATTGAAGGCCGTAAGAGAAAGCTATCTCCCGTTAGTCATCAAACATGCATTGCTCCCTCTCGGAACCACGAGCCTTCTAGTGAGTTGCTCCGTTTTGTGAGGCGTGTGTGTCCAAACTTTCATCAAACATGCCAATTTCTTTACCACATCATCTTGGTGGCATGACATTACATCAACCAGGGTTTCATGTGTTTCTGATATGTTTTTTATTTTTTGGAATTAAAAATGACATGTCACTCCATGCATACATATGCATGTGCCCATGCCGTGAGACAAATATGTTTGAAAATTCTTTCTAATTTACTGCACATGGTATTAACTCACACACAAGTACACAAATATGATATTTCAAACCGTTTTGGTTAGGCGTTGCATGTAGATATAGTTCGAATTTGAATTGCGGTCATTAAATGGCTAGAAAACCACTTAAATATCTTTAAAATGTCAAACGACCCCTAGAATTTTCCAAAATTTCACATTATAGTTGTAGTAGTGCATGTTTGACGTAGAAAAAAATTGAAGGCCATAAGAGGAAGCTATCCCCCGTTCGTCATCAAACATGCATTGTTCCCTCTCGGAACCACGAGCCTTCTAGTGAGTTGCTCCGGTTTGTGAGGGGTGTGTGTGTCCAAACTTTCGTCAAACAGGCCCATTTCTTTACCACATCATCTTGGTGGCATGACATTACATCAACCAAGGTTTCATGTGTTTTTTTTTTTTTTGGAATTAAAATGCCATGTCACTCCATGCATACGTATGCATGTGTCCATGTCGTGAGACAAATATGTTTGAAAATTCCTTCTAATTTATTGCACATGGAAGTAACTTGCACACAAGTACACAAATGTAATTTTTCAAACCGTTTTGGTTAGGCTTTTATGTAGATGTAGTTCAAATTTGAATTACGGTCATTAAATGGCATTGAAATCACTTAAATGTCTTTAAAAGGTCAAATGACCCCTAGAAATGTCCAAAATTTCACATTACAGTTGTAGTAGTGCACGTTAGACGTAGAAAAAAATTGAAGGCCGTAAGAGGAAGCTATCTCCCGTCCGTCATCAAACTTGCATTGTTCCCTCTCGGAACCACGAGCCTTCTAGTGAGTTGCTCCGGTTTGTGAGGGGTGTGTGTCCAAACTTTCATCAAACATGCCAATTTCTTTACCACATCATCTTGGTGGCATGAAATTACATCAACCAAGGTTTCACGTGTTTCTGATATGTTTTTTGTTTTTTGGAATTAAGAATGCCATGTCACTGCATGCATACGTATGCATGTGCCCATACCGTGAGACAAATATGTTTGAAAATTCCTTCTAATTTAATGCACATGGTATTAACTCACACACAAGTACACAAATATGATTTTTCAAACCGTTTTGGTTAGGCGTTGCATGTAGATGTGCTTCAATTTTGAATTGCGGTCATTAAATGGCTAGAAAACCACTTAAATGTCTTTAAAAGGTCAAACGACCCCTAGAACTTTCCAAAATTTCACATTACAGTTGTAGTAGTCCATCTTAGACGTAGAAAAAAATTGAAGGCCGTAAGATGAAGCTATCTCACGTCTGTCATCAAACATGCCCATTTCTTTACCACATCATCTTGGTGGCATGACATTACATCAACCAACGTTTCTTGTGTTTCTGATATTTTTTATTTTTTGGAATTAAAATGCCATGTCACTCCATACAGACGTATGCATGTGTTCATGTCGTGAGACAAATATGTTTGAAAATTCCTTCTAATTTATTGCACATGGAATTAACTTGCACACAAGTGCACAAATGTAATTTTTCAAACCGTTTTGGTTAGGCTTTTATGTAGATGTAGTTCAAATTTGAATTACGGTCATTAAATGGCATTGAAATCACTTAAATGTCTTTAAAAGGTCAAATGACCCCTAGAATTGTCCAAAATTTCACATTACAGTTGTAGTAGTGCACGTTAGACGTAGAAAAAAATTGAAGGCCGTAAGAGGAAACTATCTCACGTTCGTCATCAAACATGCATTGTTCCCTCTCGGAACCACGAGCGTTCTAGTGAGTTGCTCCGGTTTGTGAGGGGTGTGTGTCCAAACTTTCGTCAAACATTTCAATTTCTTTACCACATCATCTTGGTGGCATGACATTACATCAACCAAGGTTTCATGTGTTTCTGATATGTTTTTTATTTTTTGGCATTAAAAATGCCATGTCACTCCATGCATACGTATGCATGTGCCCATGCCGTGAGACAAATATGTTTGAAAATTCCTTCTAATTTACTGCACATGGAATTAACTCGCACACAAGTACACAAATATGATTTGTCAAACCGTTTCGGTTAGGCGTTGCATGTAGATGTAGTTCAAATTTGAATTACGGTCATTAAATAGATAGGAAATCACTTAAATGTCTTTAAAAGGTCAAATGACCCCTAGAATTATCCAAAATTTCACATTACAGTTGTAGTAGTGCATGTTAGACGTAGAAAAAAAATTGAAGGCCGTAAGAGGAAGCTATCTCCCGTTCGTCATCAAACATGCATTGTTCCCTCTCGGAACCATGAGCCTTCTAGTGAGTTGCTCCGGTTTGTGAGGGGTGTGTGTCCAAACTTTCGTCAAACATGCCAATTTCTTTACCGCATCATCTTGGTGGCATGACATTACATCAACCAAGGTTTCACGTGTTTCTGATTTTTTTTTTTGGAATTAAAAGGCCATGTCACTCCATGCATACGTATGCATGTGTCCATGTCGTGAGACAAATATGTTTGAAAATTCCTTCTAATTTACTACACATGGAATTAACTCGCACACAAGTACACAAATATGATTTTTCAAACCGTTTTGTTTAGGCGTTGCATGTAGATGTAGTTCAAATTTGAATTACGGTCATTAAATGGCTAGGAAATCACTTAAATGTCTTTAAAAGGTCAAATGACCCCTAGAATTGTCCAAAATTTCACATTATAGTTGTAGTAGTGCATGTTAGACGTAGAAAAAAATTGAAGGCCGTAAGAGGAAGCTATCTCCCGTTCGTCATCAAACATGCATTGTTCCCTCTCGGAACCACGAGCCTTCTAGTGAGTTGCTCTGGTTTGTGAGGGGTGTGTGTCCAAACTTTCATCAAACATGCCAATTTCTTTACCACATCATCTTGGTGGCATGACATTACATCAACCAAGGTTTCATGTGTTTCTGATATGTTTTTTATTTTTTGGCATTAAAAATGCCATGTCACTCCATGCATACGTATGCATGTGCCCATGCCGTGATACAAATATGTTTGAAAATTCCTTCTAATTTACTGCACATGGAATTAACTCGCACACAAGTACACAAATATGATTCTTCAAATCGTTTCGGTTAGGCGTTGCATGTAGATGTAGTTCAAATTTGAATTACGGTCATTAAATAGATAGGAAATCACTTAAATGTCTTTAAAAGGTCAAATGACCCCTAGAATTGTCCAAAATTTCACATTACAGTTGTAGTAGTGCATGTTAGACGTAGAAAAAAATTGAAGGCCGTAAGAGGAAGCTATCTCCCGTTCGTCATCAAACATGCATTGTTCCCTCTCGGAACCATGAGCCTTCTAGTGAGTTGCTCCGGTTTGTGAGGGGTGTGTGTCAAAACTTTCGTCAAACATGCCAATTTCTTTACCACATCATCTTGGTGCCATGACATTACATCAACCATGGTGTTTCTGATATGTTTTTTATTTTTTGGAATTAAAAATGCCATGTCACTCCATGCATACGTATGCATGTGCCCACGCCGTGAGACAAATATGTTTGAAAATTCCTTCTAATTTATTGCACATGGTATTAACTCACACACAAGTACACAAATATTATTTTTCAAACCGTTTTGGTTAGGCGTTGCATGTAGATGTAGTTCAAATATGAATTACGGTCACTAAATGGCTAGAAAACCACTTAATTGTCTTTAAAAGGTCATTAAATGGCTAGAAAACAACTTAAATGTCTTTAAAAGGTCACGCGACCCCTAGAATTTTCCAAAATTTCACATTACAGCTGTAGTAGGGCACATGAGACGTAGAAAAAAATTGAAGGCCGTAAGAGGAAGCTATCTCCCATTCGTCATCAAACATGCATTGTTCCCTCTCGGTACCATGAGCCTTCTAGTGAGTTGCTCCGGTTTGTGAGGGGTGTGTGTCCAAACTTTCGTCAAACATGCTAATTTCTTTAGCACATCATCTTGGTGGCATGACATTACATCAGCAAAGGTTTCATGTGTTTCTGATATGTTTTTTATTTTTTGGTATTAAAAATGCCATGTCACTCCATGCATACGTATGCTTGTGCCCATGCCATGAGACAAATATGTTTGAAAATTCCTTCTAATTTACTTCACATGGTATTAACTCGCACACAAGTACACGAATATGATTTTTCAAACCGTTTTGGTTAGGCATTGCATGTAGATGTTGTTCAAATTTGAATTGCGGTCATTAAATGGCTAGAAAACCACTTAAATATCTTTAAAAGGTCAAACGACCCCTAGAATTGTCCAAAATTTCACATTACAGTTGTAGTAGTGCACGTTAGACGTAGAAAAAAAAATTGAAGGCCGTAAGAGGAAGCTATCTCACGTTCGTCATCAAACTTGCATTGTTCCCTCTCGGAACCACGAGCCTTCTAGTGAGTTGCTCCGGTTTGTGAGGGGTGTGTGTCCAAACTTTCATCAAACATGCCAATTTCTTTACCACATCATCTTGCTGGCATGACATTACATCAACCAAGGTTTCACGTGTTTCTGATATTTTTTGTAAGTTTTTGGAATTAAAATGCCATGTCACTCCATGCATACGTATGCATGTGCCCATGCCGTGAGAGAAATATGTTTGAAAATTCATTTTAATTGACTGCACATGGTATTAACTCGCACACAAGTACACAAATATGATTTTTCAAACCGTTTTGGTTAGGCGTTGCATGTAGATGTAGTTCAAATTTGATTTGCGGTCATTAGGTGGCTAGAAAACCACTTAAATGTCTTTAAAAGGTCAAACGACCCCTAGAATTTTTCAAATTTTCACATTACAGTTGTAGTAGTGCACGTTAGACGTAGAAAAAATTGAAGGTCGTAAGAGGAAGCTATCTCCCGTTCGTCATCAAACATGCATTGTTCCCTCTCGGAACAACGAGGCTTCTAGTGAGTTGCTCCGGTTTGTGAGGGGTGTGTGTCCAAACTTTCGTCAAACATGCCAATTTCTTTACCGCATCATCTTGGTGGCATGACATTACATCAACCAAGGTTTCACGTGTTTCTGAATTTTTTTTGGAATTAATATGCCATGTCACTCCATGCATACTATGCATGTGTCCATGTCGTGAGACAAATATGTTTGAAAATTCCTTCTAATTTACTACACATGGAATTAACTCGCACACAAGTACACAAATATGATTTTTCAAACCGTTTTGTTTAGGCGTTGCATGTAGATGTAGTTCAAATTTGAATTACGGTCATTAAATGGCTAGGAAATCACTTAAATGTCTTTAAAAGGTCAAATGACCCCTAGAATTGTCCAAAATTTCACATTATAGTTGTAGTAGTGCATGTTAGACGTAGAAAAAAATTGAAGGCCGTAAGAGGAAGTTATCTCCCGTTTGTCATCAAACATGCATTGTTCCCTCTCGGAACCACGAGCCTTCTAGTGAGTTGCTCCGGTTTGTGAGGGGTGTGTGTGTCCAAACTTTCGTCAAACATGCCAATTTCTTTACCACATTATCTTGCTGGCATGACATTACATCAACCAAGGTTTCATGTGTTTCTCATATGTTTTTTATTTTTTGGAATTAAAAATGCCATGTCACTCCATGCATACGTAAGCATTTGCCCGTGCCGTGAGAAAAATATGTTTGAAAATTCCTTCTAATTTATTGCACATGGTATTAACTCGCACACAAGTACACAAATATGATTTTTCAAACCATTTTGATTAGAAGTTGCATGTAGATGTAGTTCAAATGTGAATTGTGGTCACTAAATGGCTAGAAAACCACTTAATTGTCTTTAAAAGGTCATTAAATGGCTAGAAAACAACTTAAATGTCTTTAAAAGGTCACACGACCCCTAGAATTTTCCAAAATTTCACATTACAGCTGTAGTAGGGCACATGAGACGTAGAAAAAAATTGAAGGCCGTAAGAGGAAGCTATCTCCCATTCGTCATCAAACATGCATTGTTCCCTCTCGGTACCATGAGCCTTCTAGTGAGTTGCTCCGGTTTGTGAGGGGTGTGTGTCCAAACTTTCGTCAAACATGCCAATTTCTTTAGCACATCATCTTGGTGGCATGACATTACATCAGCAAAGGTTTCATGTGTTTCTGATATGTTTTTTATTTTTTGGTATTAAAAATGCCATGTCACTCCATGCATACGTATGCTTGTGCCCATGCCGTGAGACAAATATGTTTGAAAATTCCTTCTAATTTACTTCACATGGTATTAACTCGCACACAAGTACACGAATATGATTTTTCAAACCGTTTTGGTTAGGCATTGCATGTAGATGTTGTTCAAATTTGAATTGCGGTCATTAAATAGCTAGAAAACCACTTAAATGTCTTTCAAAGGTCAAACGACCCCTAGAATTTTCCAAAATTTCACATTACAGTTGTAGTAGGGCACATGAGACGTAGAAGAAAATTGAAGGCCGTAAGAGGAAGCTATCTCCCGTTCGTCATCAAACATGCATTGTTCCCTCTCAAAACCACGAGCCTTCTAGTGAGTTGCTCCGGTTTGTGAGGGTTGTGTGTGTCCAAACTTCCGTCAAACATGCCAATTTCTTTACCACATCATCTTGGTGGCATGACATTACATCAACCAAGGTTTCATGTGTTTCTGATATTTTTTATGTTTTGGAATTAAAAGGCCATGTCACTCCATGCATACGTATGCATGTGTCCATGTCGTGAGACAAATATGTTTGAAAATTCCTTCTAATTTATTGCACAAGGAATTAACTTGCACACAAGTACACAAATATGATTTTTCAAACCGTTTTGGTTAGGCTTTTATGTAGATGTAGTTCAAATTTGAATTACGGTCATTAAATGGCTAGAAAATCACTTAAATGTCTTTAAAAGGTCAAACGACCCCTAGAATTTTCCAAAATTTCACATTACAGTTGTAGTAGTGCATGTTAGACATAAAAAAAATTGAAGGCCGTAAGAGGAAGCTATCTCCAGTTCGTCATCAAACATGCATTGTTCCCTCTCGAAACAAAGAGCCTTCTAGTGAGTTGTTCCGGTTTGTGAGGGGTGTGTCTCCAAACTTTTGTCAAACATGCCAATTTTTTTACCACATCATGTTGGTGGCATGACATTACATCAACCAAGGTTTCATGTGTTTCTGATTTTTTTACCACATCATCTTGGTGGCATGACATTACACAAATATGATTTTTCAAACCGTTTTGGTTGGACGTTGCATGTAGATGTAGTTCAAATTTGATTTGCGGTCACTAAATGGCTAGAAAACCACGTAAATGTCTTTAAAAGGTCTAACAATCCCTATTATTTTCCAAAATTTCACATTACAGTTGTAGTACGGCACATGAGACGTAGAAAAAAATTGAAGGCCGTAAGAGGAAGCTATCTGCCATTCGTTATCAAACATGCATTGTTCCCTCTCGGAACCACGAGCCTTCTAGTAAGTTGCTCCGGCTTGTGAGGGGTGTGTGTCCAAACTTTCGTCAAACATGCCAATTTCTTTAGCACATCATCTTGGTGGCATGACATTACATCAACAACGGTTTCATGTGTTTCTGATATGTTTTTTATTTTTTGGAATTAAAAATGCCATGTCACTCCATGCATACGTATGCATGGGCCCATGCCGTGAGAAAAATATGTTTGAAAATTCCTTCTAATTTACTGCACATGGTATTAACTCGCACACAAGTACACAAATATGATTTTTCAAACCGTTTTGGTTAGGCGTTGCATGTAGATGTAGTTCAAATTTGAATTGCGGTCATTAAATGGCTAGAAAACCACTTAAATGTCTTTAAAAGGTCAAACGACCCCTAGAATTTTCACAAAATTTCACATTAGAGTTGTAGTAGGCCACATGAGACGTAGAAGAAAATTGAAGGACGTAAGAGGAAGCTAACTCCCATTCATCATCAAACATGCATTGTTCCCTCTCGGAACCACGAGCCTTCTAGTGAGTTGCTCCGGTTTGTGAGGGGTGTGTGTGTCCAAACTTTTGTCAAACATGCCAATTTCTTTACCACATCATCTTGGTGGCATGACATTACATCAACCAAGGTTTCATGTGTTTCTGATATTTTTTATTTTTTGGAATTAAAATGCCATGTCACTCCATGCATACGTATGCATGTGTCCATGTGAGGAGATAAATATGTTTGAAAATTCCTTCTAATTTATTGCACATGGAATTAACATGCACACAAGTACACAAATATGATTTTTAAAACCGTTTTGGTTAGGCTTTTTTGTAGATGTAGTTCAAATTTGAATTACGGTCATTAAATGGCTAGAAAATCACTTCAATGTCTTTAAAAGGTCAAACGACCCCTAGAATTTTCCAAAATTTCACATTACAATTGTAGTAGTGCACGTTAGACGTAGAAAAAAATTGAAGGCCGTAAGAGGAGCTATCTCCAGTTCGTCATCAAACATGCATTGTTCCCTCTCAGAACCAAGAGCCTTCTACTGAGTTGCTCTAGTTTGTGAGGGGTGTGTGTCCAAACTTTCGTCAAACATGCCAATTTTTTTACCACATCATCTTGGTGGCATGACATTACATCAACCAAGGTTTCATGTGTTTCTGATATTTTTTTAATTTTTTGGAATTAAAATTCCATGTCACTCCATGCATACGTATGCATGAGCCCATGCCGTGAGACAAATATGTTTGAAAATTCCTTCTAATTTACTACACATGGAATTAACTCGCACACAAGTAAAAAAATATGTTTTTTCAAACCGTTTTGGTTAGGCGTCGCATGTAGATGTAGTTCAAATTTGAATTACGGTCATTAAATGGCTAGAAAATCACTTAAATGTCTTTAAAAGGTCAAATGACCCATAGAATTTTCCAAAATTTCACATTACAGGTATAGTAGTGCACGGTAGACGTACAAAAATATTTGAAGGCCGTAAGACGAAGCTATCTCCCGTTCGTCATCAAAACATGCATTATTCCCTCTCGGAACCACGAGCCTTCTAGTGACTTGCTCCAGTTTGTGAGGGGCGTGTGTCCAAACTTTCGTCAAACATGCCAATTTCTTTACCACATCATCTTGGTGGCATGACATTACATCAACAAAGGTTTCATGCGTTTCTGATATGTTTTTTATTTTTTGGAATTAAAAATGCCATGTCACTCCATGCATACGTATGCATGTGCCCTTGCCGTGAGACAAATATGTTTGAAAATTCCTTCTAATTTACTGCACATGGTATTAACTTCCACACAAGTACACAAATATGATTTTTTTCAAACCGTTTTGGTTAGGCGTTGCATGTAGATGTCGTTCAAATTTGAATTGGTGTCATTAAATGGCTAGAAAACCACTAAAATGTCTTTAAAAGGTCAAACGACCCCTAGAATTTTCCAAAATTCCACATTACAGTTGTAGTAGGGCACATGAGACGTAGAAAAAATTGAAGGCCGTAAGAGGAAGCTATCTCCCGTTCGTCATCAAACATGCATTATTCCCTCTCAGAACCACGAGCCTTCTAGTGAGTTGCTCCGGTTTGTGAGGGGTGTGGGTCCAAACTTTCTTCAAACATGCCAATTTCTTTACCACATCATCTTGGTGGCATGACATTACATCAACTAAGGTTTCATGTGTTTTTGATATTTTTCTATTTTTTGGAATAAAATGCCATGTCACTCCATTCATACGTATGCATGTCTCCATGTCGTGAGATAAATATGTTTGGAAATTCCTTCTAATTTACTTCACATGGAATTAACTCGCACATAAATAGACAAATATGATTTGTCAAACCATTTTGGTTAGGCGTTTTATGTAGATGTGGTTCAAATTTGAATTACGATCATTAAATGGCTAGAAAATCACTTAAATGTCTTTAAAAGGTCAAACGACCCCTAGAATTTTCCAAAATTTCACATTATAGTTGTAGTAGTGCACGTTAGACGTAGAAAAAAATTCAAGGCCATAAGAGGAAGCTATCTCCCGTTCGTCATCAAACATGCATTGTTCCCTCTCGGAACCACGAGCCTTCTAGTGAGTTGCTCTGGTTTGTGAGGGGTGTGTGTCCAAACTTTCGTCAAACATGCCAATTTTTTTACCACATCATCTCGGTGGCATGACATTACATCAACCAAGGTTTCCTGTGTTTCTGATATCTTTTTAATTTTTTGGAATTAAAATGCCATGTCAATCCTTGCTTAATTGTGTCATAGCCGTTAGACCACTATGTTTGAAAATTCCATCCAATTTACTGCACATGGAATTAAATCGCACACAAGTACACAAAATATGAGTTTTCAAACCGTTATGGTTAGCTGTTGCATTTACATGTAGTTCAATTTCAATTACGGTCATTAAATGGCTAGAAAATCACTTAAATGTCTTAAAAGGTCAAATGACCCTACATGACAGTTGTATTAGTACTACAAAATTTCTCGTTCATTTAAAACACCATCTGTTGCTACTTTACTCCAAATTCGTCTTTCCCAGCTAATAAAAAATATCTACAACATCACACATAGTTGTTTTCTAGGAACCGTTTGCGATGAAAATATCTGGGTCTATTTAAGTCTCCCTCCTTAAGCTTCACCGGCTCCTCTGCTCCAGTGCGGGCAACCCCCGAATCCACGAATCCCGATCCCCATTCCCGCACCCCCTTCTTGCAAAGATGACGCCGTGGAAACACTTCGCGAAGGCCCGTACGATGGTTGCGTCCCCCCGAGCGCCGCCGCCTGCGCCGAGAGCGCGGCCGCCTACGCCGAGAATGCCGCCGCATCCGCATTGAGCACGGCCACTTCTGCCGAGAGGGCGTCTGCGGCAGCCCACAGGGCAGCTGCAGCAGCCGAGACGGCTGCAGCAACTGCTACGACGGTGGCTGCAAACACCGAGAGCGCTCGAGCCGCCGTCCGTGCCGCCGATGTCACCCTGGCCCCGGTCGAGGCCATCCACGCCAAGATCGAGGATGCACACGCCAAGATATTCCAAGCCACCTCGGACTCCAGCATGCAACCCACGTTAGAAAAGGCGGCAGTGGCCATGCAGCACCTGCTTCCTCATGAGGTCACCAAGCGGGAGCTGGAGATGCAGGAGGCGGCGCAGATCGAGGAGCACCGGGAGGAGGAGTTGCGCGTGGCCAAGGTCGAGGTAGAGAAGAGTTTGTATATCGAGGAATCGGCGGTGGAGTACCAACGCGAGCTCTGGCGCAGCCACTACTACGAGTACTACAACCTTGAGGGCGGCACCGAGGAAGAGGACGAGGAAGCGGTCGACTTCAGCAGGGGGGGCGCGGAGTCCACCAACGGCGGCATGTCGTCAGGACAAGTCGTCGATGTCTCATCTCACACCGGCGATGCATAGGCCGGCGCGGCGGCGGATTTGTTAAAATTATGCATACTTAGGCTTTGTTTTTAATGCTGGTCTTTTGTTAGACCAATGTTCAGGTCAACTGGCTCTGTTTAATTACTAAAATTGCTCGATTCAGTAAGTGTGGTCTGTCTGCTGCACGCTCTTTTGTGTGCAATGACGTACCCGGGGAAATTTCCACCAAAATTTGAATTATCAAACTCATCCCATGTGCGTAAAGCAGAAGAATCGTTTGCGATACACACAATCGTTCAAAGTGAATGGTCTGGCGGCACCGTGCGCAAAGTTTCCCTCCACATTTCCAAAATTTTGGCCTACCGCCAAAATATCTACCCCCGCCGCCCTTCCCCCCTTCCCCACCTGTCGTGGTTTTGTCACGGCAGATGTCCTAAGGAAAGGACCTAGTCGTGGAGCCATCGCGCGGGTTAGCTTAAAGGGGTTAAAGCGGACAAGGAACGCAGAGAGTTTATACTGGTTTGGCCCCTTGCGGTGAAGGTAAATGCCTAATCCAGTTGTTGTGGAATTGCTAGGGTTTCGATGACCAGGGAGAGAATACGCTTTGCCTGAGTCTCGAGTTGTTGTCTGTTGTTAAACCGCCGCCGGGTCGTCCCCTTATATACATGGGTTGACGCCCGTCGGTTTACAGAATCCCGAGGCCGGCTCATAAACGTGTCCGGCTCGGTCTCTGCCCTTTCTATCTTACAACACAAGTTTACATATCAATACCGGTTTATGTCTACAGGCCTTAAACCGGCTTTGGGCCCTGGGCCTTCATAAAGCGTCACTGTCTTTGTCCTCATGGGCTTCAGATACAGTGAACCATTTATGGGGTTAACCCGGCCTCTCCTGGCCGGTTTATGCCCAGTAGTAATATCCCCAACATTAGGCCCCAGATTGATTTGAACTAGTTCATGTCAATCTTCAATACTTAAGAAAACTTCTTCTTCAACGTCTTCGCATAGTCTTGTAAACCGCCATGACGTCATCTTCTAGGATCATGATAAACCGCCATAATGTCATATGTTATTAAAAATTGCATAAAGCTCACTTTTATTAATGAGCCTCCGACAATCGAGGCGACAGCTCCGCCTCATATCCAAATTTTGGGCTCCTCGATTTTCGCGCCCGACACTTATCCTTTTGCCTTTATAAATAGGGCCAGGGGGTCTTTCCATCCCCCCCCCCGTGCCTCTTCGCACCATCTCCTTCCTTGTGCCGCCCGACCTTTGGAACTCTGCCGCCTGAAGGAAATATGCCCTAGAGGCAATAATAAAGTATTATATATTTCCTTATATCATGATAAATGTTTATTATTCATGCTAGAATTGTATTAACCGGAAACATAATACATGTGTGAATACATAGACAAACAGAGTGTCACTAGTATGCCTCTACTTGACTAGCTCGTTAATCAAAGATGGTTATGTTTCCTAGCCATAGACATGAGTTGTCATTTGATTAACGAGATCACCTCATTAGGAGAATGACGTGATTGACTTGACCCATTCCGTTAGCTTAGCACTCGATCGTTTAGTATGTTGCTATTGCTTTCTTCATGACTTATACATGTTCCTATGACTATGAGATTATGCAACTCCCGTTTACCGGAGGAACACTTTGTGTGCTACCAAACGTCACAACGTAAATGGGTGATTATAAAGGTGCTCTACAGGTGTCTCCAAAGGTACTTGTTGGGTTGGCGTATTTCGGGATTAGGATTTGTCACTCCAGTTGTCGGAGAGGTATCTCTGGGCCCACTCGGTAATGCACATCACTATAAGCCTTGCAAGCATTGTGACTAATGAGTTAGTTGCGGGATGATGTGTTACGGAACGAGTAAAGAGACTTGCCGGTAACGAGATTGAACTAGGTATCGAGATACCGACGATCAAATCTCGGGCAAGTAACATACCGGTGACAAAGGGAACAACGTATGTTGTTATGCGGTCTGACCGATAAAGATCTTTGTAGAATATGTGGGAGCCAATATGGGCATCCAGGTCCCGCTATTGGTTATTAACCGGAGACGTGTCTCGGTCAGGTCTACATAGTTCTCGAACCCGTAGGGTCCACACGCTTAACGTTACGATGACAGTTTTATTATGAGTTTATGTATGTTGATGTACCGAAGGAGTTCGGAGTCCCGGATGAGATCGTGGACATGACGAGGAGTCTCGAAATGGCCGAGACGTAAAGATCGATATATTGGACGACTATATTCGGACTTCGGAAAGGTTCCGAGTGATTCGGGTATTTTTCGGAGTATCGGAGAGTTACGGGAATACGTATTGGGCCTTATTGGGCCATACGGGAAAGAAGGAAAAGGGCCTCAAGGGTGGCCGCACCCCTCCCCTTGGTCTGGTCCGAATTGGACTAGGGAAGGGGGGCGCCCCCTTCCTTCCTTCTCTTTTTCCCTTCCTCTTTTCCTATTCCATATGGGAGGTGGAATCCTACTAGGACTCTCTCCTAGGGCCGGCCTCCTCCTCCCTTGCTCCTTTATATACGGGGGCAGGGGGCACCCCATGGACACAACAATTGATCCTTGAGATCCCTTAGCCGTGTGCGGTGCCCCCTCCACCATATTACACCTCGATAATACCGTTGCGGAGTTTAGGCGAAGCCCTGCGTCGGTGGAACATCATCATCGTCACCACGCCATCGTGCTGATGAAACTCTCCCTCAACACTCGGCTGGATCGGAGTTCGAGGGACGTCATCGAGCTGAACGTGTGTAGAACTCGGAGGTGCCGTGCGTTCGGTACTTGATCGGTCGGATCGTGAAGACGTACGACTACATCAACCGCGTTGTGATAACGCTTCCCCTATCGGTCTACGAGGGTACGTGGACAACACTCTCCCCTCTCATTGCTATGCATCACCATGATCTTGCGTGTGCGTAGGAATTTTTTTTTGAAATTACTACGTTCCCCAATAGTGGTATCAGAGCCTGGTTTTATGCGTTGATGCTATGCACGAGTAGAACACAAGTGAGTTGTGGGCGATATAAGTCATACTGCTTACCAGCATGTCATACTTTGGTTCAGCGGTATTGTCAGATGAAGCGGCCCGGACCGACATTACGCGTACGCTTACGCGAGACTGGTTTCACCGTTCGGAGCACTCGTTGCTTAAAGGTGACTGGCGGGTGTCTGTCTCTCTCACTTTAGTTGAACCGAGTGTGGCTACGCCCGGTCCTTGCGAAGGTTAAAATAGCACCAACTTGACAAACTATCGTTGTGGTTTTGATGCGTAGGTAAGAACGGTTCTTGCTAAGCCCGTAGCAGCCACGTAAAATATGCAACAACAAAGTAGAGGACGTCTAACTTGTTTTTGCAGGGCATGTTGTGATGTGATATGGTCAAGACATGATGTGATATAATGTGTTGTATGAGATGATCATATTTTGTAACCGAGTTATCGGCAACTGGCAGGAGCCATATGGTTGTCGCTTTATTATATGAGATGCAATCGCCATGTAATAGTTTTACTTTATCACTAAGCGGTAGCGATAGTCATAAGAGCAATAAGTTGGCGAGACTACAACGATGCTACGATGGAGATCAAGGTGTCGCACCGGTGACGATGGTGATCATGACGGTGCTTCGGAGATAGAGATCACAAGCACGGTGCTTCGGAGATGGAGATCACAAGCACAAGATGATGATGGCCATATCATATCACTTATATTGATTGCATGTGATGTTAATCCTTTATGCATCTTATCTTGCTTTGATTGACGGTAGCATTATAAGATGATCTCTCACTAAAATTTCAAGATAAAAGTGTTCTCCCTGAGTATGCACCGTTGCAAAAGTTCTTCGTGCTGAGACACCACGTGTTAATCGGGTGTGATAGGCTCTACGTTCAAATACAACGGGTGCAAAACAGTTGCACACGCGGAATACTCAGGTTAAACTTGACGAGCCTAGCATATACAGATATGGCCTCGGAACACAGAGACCGAAAGGTCGAGCGTGAATCATATAGTAGATATGATCAACATAGTGATGTTCACCATTGAAACTACTCCATCTCACGTGTTAATCGGACATGGTTTAGTTGCTTTGGATCACGTAATCACTTAGATGATTAGAGGGATGTCTATCTAAGTGGGAGTTCTTAAGTAATATGATTAATTGAACTTAAATTTATCATGAACTTAGTCCTGATAGTATTTTGCAAATTATGTTGTAGATCAATAGCTCGCGTTGTTGCTTCCCTGTGTTTATTTTTGATATGTTCCTAGAGAAAAATTATGTTGAAAGATGTTAGTAGCAAAGATGCGGATTGGATCCTTGATCTGAGGATTATCCTCATTGCTGCACAGAAGAATTATGTCCTTGATGCACCGCTAGGTGACAGACCTATTGCAGGAGCAGATGCAGACGTTATGAACGTTTGGCTAGCTCAATATGATGACTACTTGATAGTTTAGTGCACCATGCTTAACGGCTTAGAATCGGGACTTCAAAGACGTTTTGAACGTCATGGACCATATAAGATGTTCCAGGAGTTGAAGTTAATATTTCAAGCAAATACCCGAGTTGAGAGATATGAAGTCTCCAACAAGTTCTATAGCTAAAAGATGGAGGAGAATCGCTCAACTAGTGAGCATGTGCTCAGATTGTCTGGGTACTACAATCGCTTGAATCAAGTGGGAGTTAATCTTCCAGATAAAATAGTGATTGACGGAATTCTCTAGTCACCATCACCAAGTTAGTAGAACTTCGTGATGAACTATAGTATGCAAGGGATGACGAAAGTAATTCCCGAGCTCTTCGTGATGCTGAAATCGACGAAGGTAGAAATCAAGAAAAACATCAAGTGTTGATGGTTGACGAGACCAATTCAAGTGTTGATGGTTGACAAGACCACTAGTTTCAAGAAAAGGGCAAAGGGAAGAAGGGGAACTTCAAAAGAACGGCAAGCAAGTTGCTACTCAAGTGAAGAAGCCCAAGTCTGTACCTAAGCCTGAGACTAAGTGCTTCTACTGCAAAGGGACTGGTCACTGGAAGCGGAACTACCCCAAGTATTTGGTGGATAAGAAAGATGGCAAAGTGAACAAAGGTATATTGGATATACATGTTATTGATGTGTACTTACTAGTGTTTATAGCAACCCCTCAGTATTTGATACTGGTTCAGTTGCTAAAGAGTAGTAACTCGAAAACGGGAGTAGCAGAATAAACAGAGACTAGTAAAAGGCGAGGTGACGATGTGTGTTGGAAGTAGTTCCAAGATTGATATGATCATCATCGCACACTCCCTATACTTTCGGGATTAGTGTTGAAACTAAGTAAGTGTTATTTGGTGTTTGCGTTGAGCATGAATATGATTTGATCATGTTTATTGCAATACGGTTATTCATTTAAGTTAGAGAACAATTGTTGTTCTGTTTACATGAATAAAAACCTTTTATGGTCACACACACCAACGAAAATGGTTTGTTGGATCTCGATCGTAGTGATACACATATTCATAATATTAAAAAAAAGATGCAAAGTTAATAATGATAGTGCAACTTATTTGTGGCACTGCCGTTTAGGTCATATTGGTGTAAAGCGCATGAAGAAACTCCATACTGATGGGATTTTGGAATCACTTGATTATGAATCACTTGATGCTTGCGAACCGTGCCTCATGGGCAAGATGACTAAAACGCCGTTCTCCGGTACTATGGAGAGAGCAACAGATTTGTTGGAAATCATACATACAGATGTATGTGGTCCGATGAATATTGAGGCTCGTAGCAGGTATCATTATTTTCTGACCTTCACAGATGATTTGAGAAGATATGGGTATATCTACTTGATGAAACACAAAGTCTGAAACATTTGAAAAGTTCAAAGAATTTCAGAGTGAAGTGGAGAATCATCGTAACAAGAAAATAAAAGTTTCTACGATATGATCGCAGAGGTAAAATATTTGAGTTACGAGTTTGGACTACATTTGAAACAATGCGGAATAGTTTCGCAACTCACGCCACCCGGAACACCACAGCATAATGGTGTGTCCGAACATCGTAACCGTACTTTATTAGATATGGTGCGATATATGATGTCTCTTACCAATTTACCACTATTGTTTTGGGGTTATGCATTAGAGACAGCTACATTCACGTTAAATAGGGCACCATCAAAATCCGTTGAGACGACGCCTTATGAACTGTGGTTTGGCAAGAAACCAAAGTTGTCGTTTCTTAAAGTTTGGGGTTGCGATGCTTATGTGAAAAGGTTTCATCCTGATAAGCTCAAACCCAAATCGGAGAAATGTGTCTTCATAGGATACCCAAAGGAAACAGTTGGGTATACCTTCTATCACAGATCCGAAGGCAAGACATTCGTTGCTTAGTATGGATCCTTTCTAGAGAAGGAGTTTCTCTCGAAAGAAGTGAGTGGGAGGAAAGTAGAACTTGATGAGGTAACTGTACCTGCTCCCTTATTGGAAAGTAGTTCATCACAGAAATCTGTTCCTGTGACTCCTACACCAATTAGTTAGGAAGTTAATGATAATGATCATGAAACTTCAGATCAAGTTATTACTGAACTTCGTAGGTCAACTAGATCAAGAACCGCACCAGAGTGGTACGGTAATCCTGTTCTGGAGGTCATGTTACTAGACCATGGCGAACCTACGAACTATGAAGAAGCGATGGTGAGCCCAGATTCCGCAAAATGGCTTGAGGCCATGAAATCTGAGATAAGATCCATATATGAGAACAAAGTATGGACTTTGATTGACTTGCCCAATGATCGGCGAGCCATTGAGATTAAATGGATCTTCAAGAGGAAGACGGACGCTGATAGTAGTGTCACTATCTACAAAGCTAGAATTGTCGCAAAAGGTTTTCGACAAGTTCAAGATATTGACTACGGTGAGAGTTTCTCACTCGTATCTATGCTTAAGTCTGTCCGAATCATGTTAGCAATTGCCGCATTTTATGAAATATGGCAAAGGGATAAACAAAACTGCATTCCTTAATGGATTTATTAAAGAAGAGTTGTATATGATGCAACCAGGAGGTTTTGTCAATCCTAAAGGTGCTAACAAAATATGCAAGCTCCAGCGATCCATCTATGGACTGGTGGAAGCATCTCGGAGTTGGAATATACACTTTGATAAGTTGATCAAAGGATATAGTGTTATACAGACTTGCGGTGAAGCCTGTATTTACAAGAAAGTGAGTGGGAGCACTACAGCATTTCTGATAAGTATATGTGAATGACATATTGTTGATCGGAAATAATGTAGAATTATTCTGCAAAGCATAAAGGAGTGTTTGAAAGGAGTTTTTCAAAAGAAAGACCTCGGTGAAGCTGCTTACATATTGAGCATCAAGATCTATAGAGATAGATCAAAACGCTTGATAAGTTTTTTCAATGAGTACATACCTTAACAAGATTTTGAAGTAGTTCAAAATAGAACAGTCAAAGAAAGAGTTCTTGCCTGTGTTACAAGGTATGAAATTGAGTAAGACTCAAAGCCAGACCACGGCAGAAGATAGAAAGAGAATGAAAGTCATTCCCTATGCCTTGGCCATAGGTTCTATAAAGTATGCCATGCTGTATACCAGATCTATTGTATACCCTACACTGATTTTGGCAAGGGAGTACAATAGTGATCTAGGAGTAGATCACTGGACAGCGGTCAAAATTATCCTTAGTGGAATAAGGAAATGTTTCTCGGTTATGGAAGTGACAAAAGGTTCGTCGTAAAGGGTTACATCGATGCAAGTTTTGACACTAAATCTAGATGACTCTAAGTCTTGGTCTAGATACATATTGAAAGTGGGAGCAATTAGCTAGAGTAGCTCCGTGCAGAGCATTGTAGACATAGGAATTTGCAAAATCCTTACGGATCTGAATGTGACAGACCCGTTGACTAAAATTATCTCACAATCAAAACATGATCACACCTTAGTACACTTTGGGTGTTAATCACATAGCGATGTGAACTAGATTATTGACTCTAGTAAACCCTTTGAGTGTTGGTCACATAGAGATGTGAACTATGGGTGTTAATCACATGGTGATGTGAATTATTGATGTTAAATCACATGGCGATGTGAACTAGATTATTGACTCTAGTGCAAGTGGGAGACTGAAGGAAATATGCCCTAGAGGCAATAATAAAGTATTATATATTTCCTTATATCATGATAAATGTTTATTATTCATGCTAGAATTGTATTAACCGGAAACATAATACATGTGTGAATACATAGACAAACAGAGTGTCACTAGTATGCCTCTACTTGACTAGCTCGTTAATCAAAGATGGTTATGTTTCCTAGCCATAGACATGAGTTGTCATTTGATTAACGAGATCACCTCATTAGGAGAATGACGTGATTGACTTGACCCATTCCGTTAGCTTAGCACTCGATCGTTTAGTATGTTGCTATTGCTTTCTTCATGACTTATACATGTTCCTATGACTATGAGATTATGCAACTCCCGTTTACTGGAGGAACACTTTGTGTGCTACCAAACGTCACAACGTAAATGGGTGATTATAAAGGTGCTCTACAGGTGTCTCCAAAGGTACTTGTTGGGTTGGCATATTTCGGGATTAGGATTTGTCACTCCAGTTGTCGGAGAGGTATCTCTGGGCCCACTCGGTAATGCACATCACTATAAGCCTTGCAAGCATTGTGACTAATGAGTTAGTTGCGGGATGATGTGTTACGGAACGAGTAAAGAGACTTGCCGGTAACGAGATTGAACTAGGTATCGAGATACCGACGATCAAATCTCGGGCAAGTAACATACCGGTGACAAAGGGAACAACGTATGTTGTTAT
This sequence comes from Aegilops tauschii subsp. strangulata, assembly GCF_002575655.3. Classification (NCBI taxonomy): domain Eukaryota; kingdom Viridiplantae; phylum Streptophyta; class Magnoliopsida; order Poales; family Poaceae; genus Aegilops; species Aegilops tauschii. The sequence goes on along the minus strand of NC_053037.3, from coordinate 246,428,995 downwards.
GCGGTCTGACCGATAAAGATCTTCGTAGAATATGTGGGAGCCAATATGGGCATCCAGGTCCCGCTATTGGTTATTGACCGGAGACGTGTCTCGGTCATGTCTACATAGTTCTCGAACCCGTAGGGTCCGCACGCTTAACGTTACGATGACAGTTTTATTATGAGTTTATGTATGTTGATGTACCGAAGGAGTTTGGAGTCCCGGATGAGATCGGGGACATGACGAGGAGTCTCGAAATGGCCGAGACGTAAAGATCGATATATTGGACGACTATATTCGGACTTCAGAAAGGTTCCGAGTGATTCGGGTATTTTTCGGAGTATCGGAGAGTTACGGGAATACGTATTGGGCCTTATTGGGCCATACGGGAAAGAAGGAAAAGGGCCTCAAGGGTGGCCGCACCCCTCCCCTTGGTCTGGTCCGAATTGGACTAGGGAAGGGGGGCGCCCCCTTCCTTCCTTCTCTTTTTCCCTTCCTCTTTTCCTATTCCATATGGGAGGTGGAATCCTACTAGGACTCTCTCCTAGGGCCGGCCTCCTCCTCCCTTGCTCCTTTATATACGGGGGCAGGGGGCACCCCATGGACACAACAATTGATCCTTGAGATCTCTTAGCCGTGTGCGGTGCCCCCCTCCACCATATTACACCTCGATAATACCGTTGCGGAGCTTAGGCGAAGCCCTGCGTCGGTGAAACATCATCATCGTCACCACACCGTCGTGCTGACGAAACTCTCCCTCAACACTCGGCTGGATCGGAGTTCGAGGGACGTCATCGAGCTGAACGTGTGTAGAACTCGGAGGTGCCGTGCGTTCGGTACTTGATCGGTCGGATCGTGAAGACGTACGACTACATCAACCGCGTTGTGATAACGCTTCCGCTATCGGTCTACGAGGGTACGTGGACAACACTCTCCCCTCTCATTGCTATGCATCACCATGATCTTGCGTGTGCGTAGGAATTTTTTTTGAAATTACTACGTTCCCCAATACCGCCGCCGTCGACCTTCGTTTCTGCCTCAACAACGGCCGCTGCATCAACCTGACCGGACCAGAGAAGCGCGGCGCTCCTCCGTTGTTCCCTCATCATCAGTGAGTTCTTCTTCTCCTCGCTCTAGATCCACCATTAGCGTTTCAATGTTCATTGGAGTCTATCAAAGCTCCGCCGCCGTTCTTCCCTGTTCTTTTCATTAGCACAAACGACTAGTTGGATCCGATTTTCTTACGCGGCCATAGCCATAATCCCCTTTTTCACTTATTAGATCTGCTCCTTTACACAAAACTCATCTGAACCTTGCTGAACTGTTCAAGCACTTGAAATTAGGTCTGAATTTTTTCTAGTTTTCTGTCATACCACAGATCTGAAATTTATCACATCAACCTGCGAAACTTGTTTTTCCCTCACTTAAGTACTTTAGATCTGTACCTTATATTCCAGAATTGGCGGTTTAATCTCATAGAAAAATGATAACCCGGTAGGTACCATTAGTCCCTTGTTGAACCGCCAAGCCACTTTATCTTTGTACATCTCCCATGTATGATTTCCGGTTTAACATTATCAGACTCCGGTTTAACAATATGTGCACATCTCTGCTTTAACTTGCATCGCTTTATACTGTCCATTATAAATCATAAACCGGTAATAATCATGTTTCAGCCTCCGTTGAAATGGCCAAACAAGTCTATGAATGCAACTGGGTTCCTTCCCGGGTCACGGAAGATCAATTAAACAGATGCGTCACAACGGGCGCTTTAGCCAAGAAAGATGTCATCCACTAGAGGGCCCCTGGCCCAGAAAATCCTCCTACACCCAAGGACGGAGAGGTAGTCGTTTTTGTTGACCATCTGGGTCGAGGCTTTAGCCCTCCCGGTTCAAAATTCTTCCGAGATGTGTTGGCTAGTTTTCAGCTTCACCCTCGGGACATCGGTCCAAATTCTGTGACCAACATCTGCCACTTCCAAGTCTTCTGTGAGGCTTATCTGCAAGAGGAACCTACAGTTGAACTGTTTAGGAATTTCTTTCACTTAAACCGTCGCACAGAGTTCACGGATGGACCCAATACTAAATTGGGCGGAATGGCGGTTCAGAAAAGGAAGGAAGTCACTTTCCCTCATGCCAAGCTTCACAGCCACCCCAAAGAGTGGAACCAGACTTGGTTTTATTGCAAAGATACATCTCCAACTGATGAAAACCCCCTGCCGGGTTACCACCCTCACCGCCTTAGCAATACGCATCCTTTTCCTCAGAGGTTAACAACAAAGGAAAGGGCCATCTATGCCCCACAGCCGTCGAAGCTTAGAGCCTTTATGGCAAACGGTTTAACAGCTGTTGATTTTGCTCGTTGCTGGATCGGCTGGAGCGTTCTACCCTTAAGCCGGCGCCCCGGCTTGATGTGTGAATACACAGGGAGTTCGACCGACCCTCAACGGCACATTAATATTCAACTGATAGAGGCTGAAATTACTGAGGCTGTCAAGAAAATGTTGAATGAACCGGACGCCGTCTGCGGCCAGACCGGACTAAGTCCTTTCTGCACCTTCAATAAACCGCCATCTGTAAGAATTATATAACCTCCTTGCCGTAAGTTGCTTCTTTCAAAATATTCTCTGAAAGTTTGTCTAATTTTGACAGGGTGATGATACGTTCTGGAATAAAAAACCACAAGACAAACCGGCAAAACCGAAAGACAAACCGGCGAAACCACTTCGCCCAAAGACCAAGGTTATTAAAAAACCTGCCAAGAAAAGGACCACTGCGTCTTCCGATGCAAATGCTGATGTCGATGTAGCTAATCCGGACTCAAAGGTAGAACTTGACTCTCTTGGTTCATTTTTCATACACCTCATTGACAACGATTATTATCAGGACGATGCTGAAGGCAGTCAAGCTGATGATGTAGAGGTAATCATTCTTTCCTCCGATTCAGATCCTCTGCCCACATGAAAAATCCGTCGAGCAAACCGGAAAGTAAAATTTTCTCAAACCGGAAAGTAAAATTTTCTCACCCCCTTGCTTACTTGGACCCAAACTTTCTTTTGAAGACGCGGCAACACGAAGCTCGTCGCACAACCCGGCACAGTGGCCAGGTAGTTACCTCCGCCGGTTTACCGAATACTCCGGTTCGGAAACGCCGATCAGAGGTCTCTTACACTCTTGACACTACTTGCCCTAAGACGGGTTGTTTCCGTCAGCCACTTAACCCGTCTGATTCAAATTATCAGGGTACTTCCCACTCATCTTCTGGCGAGTCATCAGCCACAAAGCTTCCACCCCTCAAAATGGTTCCTGGGTGAGTCATACCTTTAATTTTCATTTTCAATGCCTTATGCTTGACACAATATCTTGACCTTTTATATTTGTTTCTCTCAGTGCCAAGCCAAGACCCAGCAAAAAGGCTCGGTTAACTAAGCCGGTTGACGATAATATAGTTGTTGAATCGGAAAAAACTCCAGATCCTGAAGAAACCAATGCTGACGCCATGCTCAATGATCCGCCGCCTCAAGACCACAACTTCTTTGCTGAACAAGTAGAGGTTAACACTACAAGCCATGCAGACAAGCCAACCAGCCCAGTCCGAACTGACGACAAACCGGTCAGTCCAGCTAAGGAGACTGACAAACTGTTGACTCCAGCGAAGGCTGCTAATGATAAAGAGGATGATGTCATGATTACTGGTGTTGGCCACACCACTCCTGGCAATCCTGTCGCTTTATCAAAGCATACTGCCAAGGACGAGCTTTCTGCTATCGATAAAGGCAAATGGAACGCCGATTTGTCAAACTACGCCCATCTCAATGCTCAAGACATTCATTCTGGCTTCTTGAACCGTCTGTACACCAGCCGCGACTATGAAGCCGGTTTGGTAAACTTGATGAAGGAGCGATATGAGGTAACATAACTATTTTTCTCTTATGTCCAATTGCAGATTATCAACTCCAGTAGCCCCCAAGTGACGGTTTATGATACCAATCTGAAACGGGACTTAGTAATAACTTAACTTAACATGCTCAGCCTCCAGGGACCAGGCTATCTCTTTAAGATGAACCGGTACTGTAGAATTGCAATATTGTATCTTTCACCGGTGTAGCCCCCAAGGGCCGGTTTAACTTTGTAAAGATGAACCGGGACTATTAAAAGATTTCCCAAATCAGTACTTTGAGCAAACATACATTAGCCCCCAAGTGCCAAGAGTAATACTTGTATTGTGCTTGGGACTTGTAAAAATTTCCGAGAACAAGCAAATATGCATTAGCCCCCAAGTATCAAGTGCATAACTTGTTATGTGCTTGGTACTTCAAACATGTAGCACCAACTCATTATACTTATCTCTATTATAGGCTGAACTGAGCAAAAAGGAAGCTCAAACCGCTGATCTGCAAGAGAACATCAAAACCCAGCAAGTCGAAACCTCCAAGGCAAAGGATGAGCTGACTAGCGCTTTAGCCGCTATGGAAAAGCTAAAGGAGAGTTTCAACAAAGAGCGTGCGGATTGGAACACAGAAAAATCCGCTTTGCAGAAAAGGGCCAAGGACATAGAAGCAGCTCTTAAACCGGTGGTAGATAAGCTGACTGGCGTAAAGCGGCAGACACATGCCATGATTGCTGCTGTGTTCGGTAAACACCCTTGCTTTTACACTTTCAACATATCTTCCCATGCATTGCCGGTTAATTTACTGACATTTTGTAATGATGCAGGAACTCGCATTAGTCATCTGGGCTCTGATGTATAGAAGAAGCTGAAGGCTGCCTACACTCTGATAGAGCATCTGTATACCGGCGCACAACAAATCATCTGCACCGCCTCTCACAATAAACTGCCCCCAACGATAATCAAGGACACCTTAGAGAGGCTGTCTATGCTGCCTGCCCGGGTAGAAGAGCTAAAGAGATCTGCTGCAAGGGCTGGTGCTTTGACCGCACTAACCCGGGCAAAGGCATGGGTGCCTGACCTTGATCCGGAGGATGTCAGCAAAGGTTATCCGAGCTTAAAAGAAGACGGATCAGAATTCGGAAATGAGGACCTCCGAGCGATAAACCGGGAAGTACGTCCGCTGGCTTATCAACTTGCTGAAGAGGCTGATCTTTCATATTACCAGGCGAGTTATGACACCAATAACAAACGGGTTGCTGCACCGACTCCTGAGGCTCAAAACCTGATCCCTCCAATCCGTAAGCACACTTATGCCCCTGACATTGAACCGTCCTCCCTTATAAGCGACGAAGCTGTGTTCCAAGCTTTAACTGGGATCGACTGGATAACTATTGACTTCCAGCCGCTGGGTAGAGACGAAGAGGATGAACCGGTGCAAGATGATCCGCAGCCGTCAGGTTAAGCTGGTGACCAATCATAATCCGGAGGCCGGTTTAGTCTTCCACGTGCTGGAACACTTATTTGAGAAACAATTATCCTTTTGGGCACTGAAACGCCTTGTAATAGGCTAGTTAAAGCACTTGGTCTATTATGCCTTCGTGCATATTTATTTGTGCCTGACACTTGTTAATCCGCCATGCTTTAAGACATATGATGCTCATAGACCATAACGATTTACTCAAGTCATTCCTGCACACAAGAAGTATATAGTGTCCTGGCGGTTTACCGCCGGACGGGTCATGATGCCCAGATATATAGCCAGGGTTTATAACCGAGGCTGCAAAAAGATAATCAAATATGAAAATAATTGATACCTGTGACCTTGAGTTGTAATGTTGGCTGACCAACTTTTTGTAGTGAGGGTAACAACCCTAATCCGAAGTATCAATAACTCCTGTTATATTATGCCGATTTACAATAAAACCGTTCCGGGTTGCGATAAACACCGATTTATTCAATGCTGGCGACTTTGAGTCGAAACCAGACCGGGTTAAGAAACTCCGGGTTATAAGTGATTACGTACTGACAACTTGTAGTTGACAGCCTAACCGGGTTGATGAACACCGGTTTATCAAAACATTAGAAATATCATCCGAGGAGAAAAACTTAGCAAATAAAAGCAAATGAAACCCTTGTAGTCGAGGCTTTTCACGGGCTGCCAGGCCCCAAATTCGAGGCTTTTCATGATCTGCCAGGCCACTGAGTTAAACCATTTTAAAAAGCCTTTTAAGATGGTCCTCAATCCTTAACCAATCATTATTTTAACTTGACAAGTTCAGGGTCTTATCAGAGTAACTTGTCAAAGTTCGATGGGTCATACCAGGTTTACCTGGGCGGAGTGACTTACTTAAAGAGGCAGGCTAACCCGGGGTTTTAGGTGTATACACTAGGCTTCCAAGCCATGGCTTGATAGCCTATTACAAGTGTAGATTCTTTGTTCATTGCGACAGCAGAGAATCCCCAAGTAACATTTTGAGTTGTGCTCAGTGGGTGCCTATGTTTGAGTTGTTGTTTTACAACACTCTCTTTGGCCCCAGAGTGATTTGGCTTTGAGCCGGTCAAGAGGTGTGACTATGGTTCGGATACGACCAAGCCCCCAAGTGATGTTGTGGCATTGCGCCGATCAAGAGGTGTAGCTATGGTTCGGATACGACCAAGCCCCCAAGTGATATTGTATAAAGCTTTGATAAGCTGAATCAAGGGGTAAACCGGACGCCGCTTTATAAATAGAAGCCCCATGTAACCACACATGATGTAAGAAAAACAACAGATACCCCGCTTTAGCTAAGGTTCCAGTTTACTTTATTGATCATAATATATACATTGTCATAACTATGTACAAAAGCAGAGCCTATGGCTCAAGTATAGTAGGGCCGAAGATGAGCGATATTCCACGGCCGGTGGGTCTCCTCCTCCGATTTACGTGAGTCTTTGCGCTCTCGAACATCTATTAGGTAGTATGACCCATTGTGCAGATTCTTGCTGACGACAAAGGGTCCTTCCCAAGGGGGGGATAACTTATGCATATCCGTCTGATCCTGGATGAGTCGGAGCACCAGATCGCCTTCTTGAAAAGTTCTGGTTCTAACCCGGCGGCTGTGATAACGCCGCAGATCTTGCTAATAAATCGCCGAACAGGCTGACGCAATGTCTCGCTCCTCATCTAATAGGTCAAGTGCCTCTTGTCGTGCCTTCTCATTGTCAGCTTCAACGTATGCCGCCACACGAGGCGAATCATGACGGATATCGCTACGGAGAACCGCCTCCGCTCCATAAACCATGAAGAAAGGAGTATAACCTGTAGATCTGTTGGGCGTGGTATTGATGCTCCATAACACGGAAGGTAACTCCTCCACCCAACAACCCGGCGTCCGCTGCAAAGGAACCATAAGCCGGGGCTTGATGCCTCTCAAGATCTCTTGATTGGCCCTCTCCGCTTGACCATTAGACTGGGGGTGAGCCACTGATGACACATCAAGCCGGATGTGCTCACGTTGACAGAACTCCTTCATGGCACCTTTTGACAAATTGGTACCATTATCTGTTATAATGCTGTGTGGAAAACCAAACCGGAAAATCACCTTTTTGATGAATTGAACCGCCGTGGCAGCATCACACTTACTGACTGGCTCTGCCTCCACCCACTTCGTGAACTTATCAACCGCCACCAAAAGGTGGGTTTTCTTGTCCTTGGATTTCCTAAAGGGCCCAACCATATCCAGCCCCCAAGTTGCAAACGACCAAGTGATTGGAATCATCCTCAATTCTTGAGCCGGTACATGAGCACATCGTGAGAATTTTTGACATCCATCACACCTTTTGACCAAGTCCTCGGCATCAGCATGAGCTGTTAACCAATAGAAACCGTGAAGAAATGCCTTGGCCACCAGAGATTTTGAACCGGCGTGGTGACCACAATCTCCTTCGTGGATCTCATGCAAAATTTCACGGCCTTCTTCAGGAGACACACAGCGTTGAAACGCCCCTGCCACACTGCAATGATGTAACTCTCCATTGATAATAGTCATGGACTTGGACCGCTGGATTATCTGCCTCGCCGAAGTTTTGTCTTCTGGTAACTCGCCCTGGTTCATATACGCCAAATATGGAACCGTCCAATCCGGAATAACATGAAGAGCCGCCACCAACTGAGCCTCCGGATCAGGAACAGCCAAATCCTCTTCACCAGGGAGCTTGACGGACGGATTATGCAGCACATCCAGAAAGACGTTAGGTGGAACCGGTTTACGTTGGGAACCCAAGCGGCTTAAAGCGTTCGCCGGTCAACATGATCCACCTGATAACCTTTGAAGTGACCTACAACAATATCCACCTCACGACGATATGCCGCCATGAGTGGGTCCTTGGAGTCCCAAGTGCCGGACACTTGTTGAGCCACCAGGTCCGAATCACCAAAGCACTTAACTCGGCTGAGATTCATCTCTTTAGCCATCCGAAGACCACGGAGTAAAGCCTCATATTCAGCTGCATTGTTAGTGCAAGGGAACATTAAAGGGAGAACATAACAAAACTTATCACCTCGCCAATTGCCTGGTCCCATCAAAATGAATAGTCCAATAAGTATGATCCGGCTTCTCTTCCGGCGCCTGTAGTTCTGTCCAATCATTGATAAAATCCACAAGTGCCTGAGATTTGATCGCCGTCCAGGGTATGTATTTTAACCCGTGAGGCCCAAGCTCAATAGCCCACTTAGCAATCCGGCCAGTTGCTTCCCTGTTCTGGATTATATCCCCCAAAGGAGCAGAGCTGACTACCGTGATGAGATGACCTTGGAAATATTGCTTAAGCTTCCGGCTTGCCATGAAAACTCCATACACCAGCTTCTGCCAATGCGGGTACCTCTGCTTGGATTCAATAAGTACCTCACTGATACAATAAACCGGCCTTTCAACCGGGTATTCCATTCCGGCCTCCTTGCGCTCTACCACAATAGCCACGCTAACAGCCCGGGCGTTAGCTGCCACATATAGCAATAATGGCTCTTTATCAACAGGAGCAGCAAGAACCGGTGGATTAGCCAGCTGCCGCTTTAAGTCCTCAAATGCTTCATTGGCGGCGTCACTCCAGACGAAGTTATCCGTCTTCTTCAGCATCTGATATAAAGGGATGGCCTTCTCCCCAAGGTGACTGATAAACCGGCTCAACGCGGCAATCCGGCCTGCCAGGCGTTGAACATCATTAATACCCTTCGGTTTAGCCAAAGAAGTTATAGCCTTGATTTTCTCCGGATTAGCTTCGATGCCTCTGTTAGATACCAGAAAACCCAAGAGCTTGCCTGCTGGCACACCAAAAACACACTTGGCCGGATTAAGCATCATTTTATAAATTCACAGGTTATCAAAGGTCTCCTTCAAGTCATCTATCAACGTCTCCTTCTGTCTAGATTTCACCACAATATCATCCACATAAGCATGAACATTGCGGCCGATCTGATCATGAACACAATTCTGCACACAGCGCTGATAAGTCGCCTGGGCACTCTTGAGCCCAAAGGGCATAGACACATAGCAGAAGGCTCCAAAAGGAGTTATGAAGGCTGTCTTCTCCTGGTCCTTAACTGCCATTTTGATCTGATGGTAACCAGAATACGCATCCAGAAAGCTCAAACGCTCGCAACCCGCCGTAGCATCAATAATTTGATCAATACGAGGGAGGGCGAAAGGATCTGCTGGACAAGCCTTGTTGAGATCTGTGTAGTCCATGCACATGCGCCAAGTGCCGTTCTTCTTGAGTACCAGCACCGGATTAGCCAACCACTCAGGATGAAATACTTCAATGATAAACCCAGCCGCCAAGAGCCTGGAAACTTCCTCACCAATAGCCTTGCGTCTTTCTTCATTAAACCGTCGAAGAAATTGTTTGAACGGTTTATACTTGGGATCAATATTGAGAGTGTGCTCAGCGAGTTCTCTCGGTACACCTGGCATGTCAGAAGGCTGCCACGCAAAGATGTCCTGATTCTCACGGATGAACTCGATGAGCGCGCTTTCCTATTTCGGATCCAAGTTAGCGCTGATGCTAAACTGCTTGGACGAATCGCCAGGAACGAAGTCAACAAGCTTAGTCTCATCAGCCGATTTAAACTTCAGGGCCAGATCATGCTCTGTAGTTGGTTTCTTCAATGAAGTCATATCAGCCGGATCAACATTGTCTTTGTAAAACTTTGACTCTTCTGTTGCACAAACCGACTCAGCATAAGCCGCATCAACTTCTTCACATTCCAAAGCGATCTTGTGGCTCCCATGCACTATTATAGTTCCTTTATGACCCGGCATCTTGAGCTGCAGATAGACATAACAGGGTTGTGCCATAAACTTAGCATAAGCCGGCCGTCCAAACAGGGCATGATACGGGCTCTTGATTTTCACCACTTCAAAAGTCAATGTCTCTGATCTTGAGTCATGCTCGTCTCCGAAAGCCACCTCCAGAGCTATCTTACCAACAGGATATGCCGATTTACCAGGCACCACACCATGGAAGACTGTGTTGGACGGTTTAAGATTCTTATCTGTTAACCCCATGCGACGGAAAGTTTCATAGTAGAGGATGTTGATACTACTCCCCCCATCCATGAGTACTTTGGTGAACTTATAACCTCCCACTTGAGGTGCCACTACCAACGCCAGATGACCCGGATTATCAACCCGGGGTGGATGATCCTCTCGACTCCACACAATAGGCTGTTCAGACCAGCGTAGATAACGGGGCACCGCCGGTTCAACGGAATTCACTGCCCTTTTATGAAGCTTCTGATCGCGCTTGTCCAGGTTAGTGGTGAAGACATGATACTGCCCGCTATTCAACTGCTTCGGGTTGCTCTGGTAACCCGACTGCTACTGTTGCTGCTGATTGCCCTGATGATTATAACCACCTAGATTGCCCTGATTGCCTTGATTGCTATGTCCACTCTGATTACCGTGAAAACCTGAACGAGAACTGCCTCCACCATAACCCGGCCCATGAGATCCGGGGCCTGAACCGCCACCCGGTCCATGATCATACCGAAAAAATCAGAATTTTGAACTCCTGCATGATATAACAATCCTTCCAGAGGTGTGTGGCTGGTTTCTCCTGCGACCCATGCTTTGGGCAAGGCTGGTTTAACAGATAAGACAGGCGCTCCGGATTAGGGCTTGGTCCTCCACTACGCCGGGGCGGTTTACCTTTATGCCGCTGGCCCTTGTCTTGCGTGTTTGTATTAGCCACAAAGTCTAAACTGTTTTCTGCTTTATGCTTACCGCTGTTTCCATGACCCGCCGGGTTATGCTGCTGCCCCTTGATGTTGCTGCTCTTCTTTCCCTTCCCTGTCATGTCATCGTCAGACTCGGGATCCTTGGTACTATCAGAGTCGGCATACTTCACCAGAGCGGCCATGAGAGTCCCCATATCATTGCAGTGACGTTTTAGCCGTCCCAACTTCAACTTCAGAGGTGCAAACCGGCAATTGCCTTCCAATGTCAAAACTGATGTATCAGCGTTGATGCGGTCTGATGAATGCAAAATCTCCGAAACTCGGCGCACCCAATGGGTTGTTGATTCTCCTTCCTCCTGGACACAGGCAGCTAAGTCCACAATTGACATGGGCTGCTTGCATGTATCCTTGAAATTCTGGATAAACCGGGCCCTCAACTCGGCCCATGACCCAATGGAGTTAGCTGGCAAGTTCTTCAACCAAGTGCGAGCCGTTCCTTCTAACATCATGGTGAAGTATTTAGCGCACGCCGCATCATCCACATCCAGCATCTCCATTGCCATCTCATAGCTTTTGACCCACGACTCGGGGGATAAATCGGCGGTGTAATTCGGCACTTTACGTGGGCCTTTGAAATCCTTGGGCAGACGCATGTTGTGTAGCGCTGGGACGAGACACGGTACTCCCAAAGAGCTGGAAGTAACTCCTGGCTCCACCGATGTGGTTGGACGAACCGGAGTAAGCTGGCGGGCCTCATGCTGCACCGCTAACTCGGCCTCTTGACGTGCCCTAGCACGATCCACCACATCCTGAGCATCACCACCGCCACCCGCCGGGTTATAGCCACGGGGCGGATCACGGTTTCGCGCACTGCTTGACACGGCTGGTTCATCGATACGCCTGCTGTAGCTCCGGCTTGAGCGGGGAGTAGAATGGATCCTTTCGTGACTATAGGAATAAGTCTGCTGCTAAGTTAAAGCTGTCTGAAGGAGCTCCCTAGCCCGTCGCGTCTCAACCGCTACTGGGGACTCGCCTTCGATCGGGAGAGCCGCCAGTCGTGAAGCGGCAGCGACAATGTTATCCATAGTGACCCGGCGGTGTTGGGACATGCTGTGACGCAACATTGTTCTGACGGGGTGGATCTGTTGGACGCAGCTGAATCGGCCCTCCCGTTCCGGGTTCCTCTGCCTGGTTTACCACTGGCGGATTACTGGTCCCTGCTCCTGGGGTATTAAAGAGGTTCCTGGCCTCATAAACCGGCGGCAGGTGAGATCGGTACCATCTTCTCATAACGTCGTTTGACGCACTCTGATCCAACATAAGCCGATAGGCCTGTGCATCTAACGCGGCCCGTTCTGTAGTCATCCTGGCATCCTCTGCTGCCAAATCGGCCTTAGCCTGCGTGATCTGATCCTTCACCTTTGCAATCTCCGCAGTATGCTCATCCGGATTCGCCGGATTAACCTCCGCCATCAGTGTTGCCAAAGCGTCGAACAAATCAGATAAAACCTGAGCCGGCGGTCGCACAGGGCCTCCTGCCACGGCCAGCGTCGCCGCCGCTGATCCGGAAATCACCGCCGCTGCGGTCGAAGAGTGGAGCACTGGCTGTGTACCGGCCATGAAGATCGCAACCCAATTTGGCGGATCAAAGGGGTCCGGAATACTGTCGCCATCGGAACAGCCCCCAATCCGCCCATCTTGCAACTGATATAACGACTCGGTGTCTCCGGTCAATGACTCGTCGCCGGAATAAATGACGGTTTCACCACTAGATTCCGATATATCCTCAGATTCCCCTCCATGGATGACTCCCATGAAGGCACGCTTCATGACAGGCTTAACCCGGGCAGATCTCGCACACTGATCCGTTTCGACTAGGTCGGTGCAGATGTCCAGCTCAGGGCCTGGTTCGCCGATCTTGCCAATGAAAGGTGTATGCCGCCGAAGGGGACCCGGTACCCGTACTCGATTGAACCAGCCTCGGGGCCCCAGCATGCATCGTCGATGTAGAGCTTGCCATGACGACTCTTGGTCATCCGGCCCACAGCGTAGCCCTTGAGTCCTTCGAAGCTGCCCTCTAAGAACTCGAAACCATCGTTCGATAGCCCCACGGTGGGCGCCAACTGTCGTGGTTTTGTCACGGCAGATGTCCGAAGGAAAGGACTTAGTCGTGGAGCCATCGCGCGGGTTAGCTTAAAGGGGTTAAAGCGGACATGGGACGCAGAGAGTTTATACTGGTTCGGCCCCTTGCGGTGAAGGTAAAAGCCTAATCCAGTTGTTGTGGAATTGCTATGGTTTCGATGACTAGGGAGCGAATACGCTTTGCCTGAGTCTCGAGTTGTTGTCTCTTGTTAAACCGCCGCCGGGTCGTCCCCTTATATACATGGGTTGACGCCCGTCGGTTTACAGAATCCCGAGGCTGGCTCATAAACGTGTCCGGCTCGGTCTTTGCTCTTTCTATCTTACAACACAAGTTTACATATCAATACCGGTTTATGTCTACAGGCCTTAAACCGGCTTTGGGCCCTGGGCCTTCATAAAGCGTCACCATCATTGTCTTCACGGGCTTCAGATACAGTGAACCATTTATGGGGTTAACCCGGCCTCTCCTGGCCGGTTTATGCCCAGTAGTAATATCCCCAACACCACCCCCTTTTCTCCCCGACCACAAGTCACATTTCCCATGTTTCCTCCTTCCTTCCTTCCTACCTAAGCTATAGTCGCTTCCTCGCTCTCGCCATCTCGCATCCTACCGCCGGGGTCGCCAAGGTCTTCTTCAAAGACCTCTCCAGCGGTTCCTCCTCCGGCAACGACTCCTTCACCACCTGGGTATGCCTCTCTTATCTCTCTCGGACTATGACTTGGAATAAAGGATTTTTACCCGGTGGTCGATTTGAGTCATTTCTTCCTCTTGTAGCTCCCTAGGACCATCAGTGGCAACGAATGGAGCGAGGTGGCTGAAGATCTATCTGCTCGTTGTCACCATCAATCTCCATGCGTGAAGCTAGTTGAGTTTGAACCTGTGGACAGTGGGAGGAAGTTTCTGGCATGTGCAGAGAAGGTTAGACCCTCTTTCGTTGTTACAAATCATTTTTTAGATGTGATTCAGACACTGTCACGGTCCCAACCCATTCATACCACACCTTCAACCAAACGCATCCTAAGACAGTGTCACAGTTTGTACCTAGTATCCTAAATTGTTGCCATCTCATCAGCGGTGCCATTAGAAAATTATTTGGCACCGCTTCAGCAGTTTGTGCAGCCAACTTTGGTCCACACATCCGAGCAGCCAAGCAGTAAAATACTAAATCTTTATGGCACGAAGGAACTATGATGCGGAGCATCCTATGGACATCACCATGTCAAGAGTCTGTTTGGCAAGTGACACATGCTACATCTACTTCACATACACAAAGGTGAATCATCTCCTTTACACGTGCTCACTTGACCCCTCCGAGGATGGTATACTACTTGACACTTCTCCCGTGTGCATGCATAGGTATTGTCCGAGCTTCACAGATGTTGAGGAGTGCAAGCACGAAGGAACAACTACACCATCCGCGAGGGAAGCATGGAAGCAACGACATAAGAAGACAGAGCAGCTCCTAGGACTGGGATATCCGGCCATGGCCCGGACATCCGGCCCCTGGAGATGTCAACGACGGCAGTAGCCCAGCAACCGAAGTGCTACAGGCCCCGGACATCCGGCGTCAGCCCTGGACATCCGGCACCTCTCGACGGCCCAGACATCCGGCCTTCCCTCGGAAATCCGGCATCGACGACAGAACGCACCAGGAGTTTGCCCATCTTCGGGTTGGACATCCAGCCAGTGCCCCAGACATCCGGTGACTCGCGAAGCCCCGGACATCTGGCGCCTGCCTGCGCGCAGAGTCGGGCCAGAGGCCCATGTATCCCCTTCCCACTTACCCCTTCGAGGCTTAGACTATAAACAGACCTCCCCCTTCTCCTTTCTAGGGTTATCAAAGGATTAGCTCATTTGAGATAGAGCTTTACTCATCCATATAGATCAACTCCATCGAGAGAGATCGCGACCTCTATGGAGAAGATCCACCTTGGATTCAAGACCCCTTCATGGGAAGATCCGTCTAGGATATCATCAAGACCTCCTCATGGAGATGAACTTTACCTTGTATCTTTCCTTTTGTTGTTCATGTACCTTGTGGATCTTGTGTGTTTGAGAATAGTGGATGTGTGATTGGACTTGTTCTTGAGTGTTTCCCCTTGTGATTTCTCACCGTTCTTCCCCGTGTTCACTGTGTTCTTCGAGGGAATCCACTCCAATTGTGAAAGATCAGCCTACACTGGGTTTGCCCCGTATCATGGTATCATGAGCCACGTTGATCACAAATTTGGAGTCTTCCCCCACCGTTTTCTAGCCTTCTTTTGCTTGATTTCGTCCTAAATTCGAAAAGCCCCACCAAAAATATCCCCGAATTTTTTTGTGATTTGTTGGTTTGTTGATGTTTTGTTGATTTTGATCCATGGATTTGCTTGGTTTCAAGTGGATCTAGCATCTCCCCAAGTTTCCCCACCTTCCGTCCACGAAATCTCTCCAATTTTGCCCTTGGAATCATCAATTTCCGCCCCTAATTCAAAAATTTCCGCCCCAAACAAGATCTGGAATCGTCGGGCCGGCCATCCGGGCCACAGGCCGGAGATCTGGGCCATCGGGCCGGACATCCGGGTCCCCGGCCGGACATCCGGCACCTGGAACATGGAATCTGCTGTTCTCTGGATAGACAGCCCCGGAAATCAGGGCTCCACCCCGGACATCCGACCCATGGGATTTCAGCCACCCGTGTTTCACTGTTTTGACCATAACTTTCACATCCGGTCCGATTTTCACATTCTTTAGCTCGTTGAGTAGCTATTGACATCCTATATCCCTATAGATTTTGGAATTTTGGCATCTTTGCCTTGGGCTTCCACCATATCATCTGCATAACTACCACCGACTTCCGCAACCTAACCCATTTTGTTCCTTATATCATTTGTGGTTGCTTGAGTAGTGATTCGAGTCTCCTATGGTGTTTCGGCTACTTAGGGACGGTTGCTTCTTCATCAACCACCACCATAACTTCCGCATCGGCTTGCCCACCATACACTTCCACCACCCCAACCTAACCCAATTTTGTTTGTGTTGTGAGTTGTGTCTCCTAAGGTGTTTTGGCTACTTAGGGACAGTGCTTTCAACTCCAACACCGTGTATAGCCCATCATACCCTTCCGCCACCATACCCCATTTTGACCGGGTTTCCACCAATTCTTCCGCAACCACCGTCGCATTCCCGCTACCACCATTTTGGCATTTGCCTTTGGAGATTTTGAGTTCGCGGTTTTTCCGTTTCCTAAGGTGTTTCGGCTAACTAGGAATGGCTCGACATCAAGAACACCGCCACACATCATCGCCAAGGATGGTAACCTCGACGACATCATTGTGCATTCTCCTTGCCATTACATTGTTAACCCCGAGCCCATTTTGCGTCACTTGCCTATTGAGACTAGCCATTTGAGTATAGATGGCAACGTTACTTGTGCACATTAGTGATCATTGGTCTACACCTTCCATTACATACATACCATATCATATTGGTATTCATCTTGGTATCATCATATCATCTCTTGTGCCACAAGTTTGTTCCCGCATATATACAATTGCTATCTTGGTTTGTGCATTTCACATAGTGCCCATTCAAAAAAAAAGAAAAAAAAAAGAAAAAGCTTTTAAGCAAAGAAAAATAGAACAAAGAGCTTGTAAGCAAGAGCCATAGCATCGTATCATAGTGCATCACTATATATCATATGGTATCATACTCGATCATCTTGGATCATCTTGAGAAGAATACCGGGAACCGTACAAACATAGCATACTCGGGATAGAAAGTTTATCCATTTGGCATCTTATAGGTTGTGCACAAGTGTCGTATCCGCCTATTGAGCAATCATGCTAGCGTCTCTCTTGAGTTGTGCAACACAAGCGTTTTCCTTGGACTCGACATTTTGTGCTCATTCCTTGCTTACACAACCCCATTTATCTATCCGTGTGTGTGTTTCCGTGTGCCACATATTGCTATTGGTCTACTTGTTGCACTTGCGAATTTGTGAATCTCTTGCAACATTATTGACTCTTGCTAACATTTTGCATCAAACTTTTGTGCCACTATCCTCACCAAGCTACTCCGTACGCTTTAATTGATAGGTGTGAGTGAACAAGTCTGGTACTAATTCCACTATTCTTTCATTTTCACATCGAGTGAAACAAGATACATCCTCAACTTTGGGAAAAGGTAGCTTGGTATTGTTTATATCATTTCCTACTCACCTCTACTCGAGTCTTGTGATGGATAGGCAAGGCATTTCACCTTCGGTCTACAACAACAATGACGAGTTCGATGCCACAAAAAACTGTACCGACGCCAAGACGCAAGCTCAAATGGAGGAGATCAAAGCCCTCATCAAGTCCTAGAGGCGATATTCCTCATCTTCGAGAAGACGCTCAAGTGCACATGCTTCCGAGCTACCATCTCCAGCAAGATCACATCGGCATCGACACAATCACCGACGAGAACATGAAGGTCAAGGGCTCAACACCAACTACCGCTCAACAACTCCACCATCTCCCTTGGCATCTTCGCCAAGCGGCTTCAAGGCATCTTCACCAACAAGCACCTCAAGACTACGCTCAAGAGAAGATCCCCAAGCTCAAGTCCGCGACTTCCACGAGCTACTACGACCTCGACACAGACCACAAGATTCCTTTTTATGGGACTCCAGAACCCGAGGAGTATCTCGAGTGGGAGCGCTTAATGGATGATTACCTCAAGCTACATCAAGTTCCTCCCGAAGATCAAGTGAAGTGCGCCACAAGGAACTTCCACGACTACCCGTCCACATGGTGGCTTCACACACCTTCAGAGGGCTATGACATGAGTTGGTCCAAGACGAAGAGAGCTTTGTGGCGAGAGTTCGTGCCTCCAGCCTACACGGAACAACTTCTACGCCAATTGGAGAACACCGTCCAAGGATCCAAGTCCATCGACGCGTACTTCAAGGAGATGAAGAATGCCTTGCGATGAGCCGGCGTGGACGACCCCATTTCGATGAAGTTCTACTTCATGATGGGATTGAACAACGACATCTCTATCTTCCTCGAGAACTACAAGTCCCTCGACGACAATTACATTGGTGCTCTCAAGGCGGAACAAGAACTCATGAAGGCCAAGGCTTCTCCACCCCAAGCACACTTCGCGGTGACCAAGCTCTACGACAAGGAGCATGAGGATAGTACCACCAAGATGTCCAAGCCCCACGAGCTCCAAGACGATGCTCCCAAGTTTGACTTCACTGCCATCCCTCTTTGTGGCATTGATGGTGCCGAGTCTACTTCGACTCTTTTTCAAGATGGTGTAGCGATGACTACAAGTATGGAGCCAATCAAGGAACATGCTTTGGAGGCAAGCGACAAGGTGGCGAGCAAGGATGATGCTTCCATCTTAGGAGGTGAGAGTGATGATGTGCCATCTTCGGCCTTCATCCACGGCGACGGTGACGAGATGATCGAGCATGGGATTTTCCCTTCGGTCATGGAGGAGAATGATGATGTGCCATCTTCGGCCTTCATCCACGGCGACGGCGACGACATGGTTGAGTATTTCACCTCGACCACGGCGACGTATGATGACTTGAGTGACTTGTGCCACCATATTGAGAGTGAGAGTGACTTTACCACTAGCCCCATATATGATGTGTTGCCCCATTTCCCATGTGAGGAGAGCCACAACCCCCACCACTTGAGTGATATGAGTGACTCCACCATATGTGAGTTTGAGTGCACCTATTGTGAGGGAGTGAGTGAGCCACCACATAGAGAGAGTGAGATAGTTGATAGGGCATGTGAGGCCACTTCGATTTCTAACGACTTGACCTCTACCTCTATTGTGTCTTCTCATTTGGTGCTAGGTCCCATATATGATGACGCGCCGATTCGCGACGACTACGTCCTTCCTTTGGACAAGACGATGGCCATGGTGGAATATGATGCACCCCCCACATGGTTCCATCACGATGATGATGACCACCATTTGGTCTTTACCACCTCACCTACACCACTTGAGTGGAATGAACAAGGTAACATAGGTGAAGGTGATGCTCTAGTCCCACTAGTGGACATTCTTGACATCGATTGCTTGCATGATGTTGATCAACCTATTACCAAGCTTCATTCTAGTATGGTTTCCCCATGCAATGATTTACCCATTTATGATGAGTTTGATGATTTTCATGTGGAGTCTATTAGTTGTGTTGCCCTGTTACATAGGATTTCTTGTGACAATTCTTTAGGTCACATCATGTTTGACAATCCGC
Source organism: Aegilops tauschii subsp. strangulata (assembly GCF_002575655.3). NCBI lineage: Eukaryota > Viridiplantae > Streptophyta > Magnoliopsida > Poales > Poaceae > Aegilops > Aegilops tauschii. The sequence continues at coordinate 246,409,528 of NC_053037.3, read as the reverse complement.
TTGACTTGTCATATGCTATGCATGAGATCAACAATATGTCAAAATTGCAATCTCTTCGTAGTAACTATGCCTATGCCATTAAAATAAACCCAATTTGCACTTATGGCATAGATGACAAGCCCATGGTTATTGGCATTTGTTTTTCTTGTGATGATAATGATATGCTCCCTTTGCATCATTTATCTCATATGCCATGCCATGACCACCTAGCTTCGGATATGCATTGTTTTGGATGTTGTCCATCTTCTCCATATGATGTTTCCAATATTGCTCATGAGGAGACCCCCATAGTTTCCTCATACATGTTAGGAGATTTTGATTCATACTATCCATTGCATAATCCCAATAATTATGTGCACAATATGCTCCTCATGAATGAAAATGATATTGATGTGCCATATATTTGTATGCTCAATTTGTGTCCCCATCGTGTTATACACAATAACTAGTCTTTCATGATGGATGACATGTTCTTATACCATGCATCAAATTTCTTTGAGCGTTGCTTATCTTGTGCTAACTCACACGTGCACATACACATCATGATGGATGATGTGTACATTTACCACGCGCATAATTTCTTTGGTTTGTGTCTCTTTTGTGTAGGTACCCATGAATACTTGTCAAACTCACAATCCCATGAGTTGACAAAACGAGCTCTAGAGAGCAAAGATGACTTGGGATCCCATGGATTGGCTTTCCCAACGCTCCCTTCGCGCAAAGACTTCGCACATTTATTCTACATGACCCTCACTTGGCTATGGGTTGTTTTCCATTACATATTATATGCCTATCTTGCCATGTTCTCTTTGCATGATATGCTCATTACTATACCTTTGACATGCATTTGTGACCCATGCTTTGCATTACACATGATGATTGATTCTAGTACTTGTATGTGTATTTGCAAGCTTGGTGGAGATATTGCTTGTTATTGCCATGTTCCACCTATGACCCATACATATGATGATACTATGATCTTGCTTTGTGTTCGTGCTTGTGATATGCGATGTGCATTGCCTATGCCTCTTATTTGCTCACATGACGTGATTGTCATGATTTCCTCTAGTATGTTGCATCTTCGCACTACTAGCTTGCACGACTTGATTACTATGCTTGCTTATGTTGCATGACCAATGGTTCATACTTGCTCATTTCTTGCGGTTGATGACAACCATCTACATGCTTTGCACATGATTGTTATTGCTTCTTGTCATGTATCTCCATATGTTGCCTCCCTCATGCTAGATGACTTGCCATGTATTGATAGCAACAACGATTATAGTCTTGCTCATGAGATTGCCCCCATAGCATTCTCACATATATTTGGAGATTTTGACATATTTCTTGTGAAGCATGCTTGTCTTACCTCCTTGCACCATATACCTAGTGCCATGAATATAGCCATTGTTTCATCATATTATTCAGCACTTGTGCTTCTAATGGTTATGTGCAAGAGAAGAGAACCATCATGATGGATGATGTGTTTATCTACCATGCGCATACGTTCTTTCTTTTGTTGTGTGAATGTGTAGGATACTTGCACTTTGTGTCGACTTCCACTTCACGTGAGTTGACCATTCGAGCTCTTGAGAGCGAGCCTCATACATTCGACCACGACTCGCTTCTACACCACCTTTCCTACTACTTCGGCAATGTGAAGAATGCACAAGGACACGCCTTCAAGGTGACATCTTTATTGAGCATGGATATTGCGGATCATACTACTTGTGTTGCTTGCACCATGAGACTTATTATTCATCTAGGACCACTTGATTGCACACATGTTAGAGATCTTGCTCACAATTCCATGCCTCATGACTTATATACCTTGTGTGTTGCATCCAATTCTTGGATTACTTGCCCCTATCACATGTTTGGTTGCAACAAAGCCATTTCTTCACATATACCATGTCACATTGCTTGTCACATGATTGACTTCATTGCCTCACAAATGATGAACACTTGCTCTTTCTATTGTGTTGAGTGCCACACTATATTCACTACACCCCATGCACATTATGCTTGGATTGTCTTGGACTTGACCCATGTGTTTAGACACTTCATTTTATTTGGTGTTGTGAATACCTGTTATGCCTACCATAGACCTTTCTTTGAGCACTTTGTGAATGCTTGCTATGACCTTGAGGTAGATGCTTATTATCTTGAGACACATACTTGCATCTCTACCTCACATTTACATGCTTGTTTCCATGATGTCATTGATTGTGCTCCATTTATGCGCTTACATGCCATGTCACAATCCTTTGTCACACCTTATGCTTTGCATCATGATGACACTTGTTTGGTGAATCACCTCTTGAATGCTTGGTTTTGCACTAACACTAACCACATTTGTTTTTCCAAGTGTTTGTTGTCCTTACACCTTTTGAAGGAATCACAAGACGGTGCGACATTGGAGAGTGCCCATTTCGAGCTTCAAGATGACAAGTACTTCGTGAACATCCACTTCTACACGGTGAAGCCATCTCTTTCCCATGGTGATTTGGTTTTCGATCCGAGGTCGGATCTTTCCCGGGGGGGTGATGCGGAGCATCCTATGGACATCACCATATCAAGAGTCCGTTTGGCAAGTGACACATGCGACATCTACTTCACATACACAAAGGTGAATCATCTCCTTTACACGTGCTCACTTGACCCCTTCGAGGATGGTATACTACTTGACACTTCTCCCGTGTGCATGCATAGGTATTGTCCGAGCTTCACGGATGTTGAGGAGGAGTGCAAGCGCAAAGGAACAACTACACCATCCGCGAGGGAAGCATGGAAGCGACGACGGAAGAAGACGGAGACAGCTCCCATGACCCGGACATCCGCCCCTGGATATGTCAACAACGGCAGCAGCCCAGCAGCCGAAGTGCTACAGGCCTCGGACATCCGGCGTCAGCATCGGATATCCGGCACCTCTTGATGGCCCGGACATCCGACCTTCCCCCGGAAATCCGGCATCGATGACAGAATGCACCAGGAGTTTGCCCATCTTTGGGCCGGACATCCGGCCAGTGCCCCAGACATCCGATGACTCGCGAAGCCCCAGACATCCGGCCCCCAGTCCGGACATCCGGCGCCTGCCTGCGCGCAGAGTTGGGCCAGAGGCCCATGTATCCCCTTCCCACTTACCCCTTCGAGGCTTAGACTATAAACAGACCTCCCCCTTCTCCTTTCTAGGGTTATCAAAGGATTAGCTCATTTGAGATAGAGCTTTGCTCATCCATACAGATCTACTCCATCAAGAGAGATCGCGGCCTCTAGGGAGAAGATCCACCTTGGATTCAAGACCCCTTCATGGGAAGATCCGTCTAGGATACCATCAAGACCTCCTCATGGAGATGAACTTTACCTTGTATCTTTCCTTTTGTTGTTCATGTACCTTGTAGATCTTGTGTGTTTGAGAATAGTGGAAGTGTGATTGGACTTGTTCTTGAGTGTTTCCCCTTGTGATTTCTCTCCGTTCTTCCCCGTGTTCATCCTGTTCTTAGAGGGAATCTAGTCCAATCATGAAAGATCGGCCTACATCGGGTTAGCCCCGTATCAAACTAGGCATCGGAGCAACTACGTGCTCCGGAGTCTGGGTCCTTGATTTTTTTTCCCGCTGCATCGGCTCGCCACTGCAGGGCACCGGTGCGAGATGTAGCAACAGTTGTCTTTACCCCAGTTTTGACATACATAGTGGACAGCCTTAGTGCTATTAGTTCTATGTTACTAAATTTGTGCATGTACACACCTGTTAGTATCAATTTGCTGTCATCCAAACACTATCGCTATGCTGTTGCAGTTATATTTACCTTCCTCATAAAATGTTCAATTTATTATTTATTGTACATGAGTAAGAACTTGTAGCGTCGTTGTAGTTAATTATAGCTTCTGATGTTCCAGAATTTGGTTGTTGTCTCAGTAGGAATTAATTCATTTGCACATTGATCTTGAGAAGATATGTCATAATTAACATGTTCTCCAGTTTTTCAAAATAAGCATTGGTGATTTTCTATGTTGCTATAAACCCATTTCCCCTACAATTGTTACTGATCTAGTTTTAAATATTATAGGATGAACGGAATTGTTCTTACTTGGAGTGGGTTGATCAAGAGTGACCACAGTCAGATCTGGAGCATGTATGAGGAAGAGAACAGACGTAGGCTTAGAGAAACTGTTGTCAATGCTGAAGAATATTTGAAGATGCGGGATAAAACGTTGAAGGTGGAATGAGCTCAGATTTTTTAAATCAGACTTTGCTAAGATGGTGTTGGCGAAGGAGGAGGCACTTTCCCAGTTGGCCCGTGCAAAACAGGTTCTTACTGAACTGAAAGCAGAGGTGGATAAGATGAGCCTGGATGATCTCGATTAGGGAAATGAATATATTGTTCTTATGAAGTTGAACTAGCTATATGTTGTACTGTGCTGTTTTCATGTAGCTACCGTACAGTGATGTTATAATATATTTATGTGCCTGATATGAAATTGGCAAACAGTTGTTCGATATGAAATGTGAATTTGCGTAATACTAGAATTATTAATTGTAAACTAATAAACCTGCTAAATGTGTCATGGACCTTTGCAAACGGTTCTAGCAGTAAAAGCGCTTGCGATGGATAGCCCAATGCCACACAGTTTTCTTCATCAAATCGTGTGTGATATAGTTGATAAAAGCAAACAGTTAACCAAGGCAGACCGTGTGTGATAGTTACACCTTTCACACAGGAGCCTACACATAAAACTGTGGGATGTACGTACGAACAGAAATGTTTTCCCTGGATTGACTGTGTGGGATGTACATAAGAACGGAACTGTATTCCTTGGATTGACTGTGTGTGATATACATACGAACGGAAATGTTTTTCTGGGATTCACCGTGTGGGATGTACATACCTACGGAAATGTTTTTCTCGGATTACCGTGTGGGATGTACATACCTACAGAAATGTTTTTCTTGGATTACCGTGTGGGATGTACATACCTATGGAAATGATTGGGTTTCGATGCCTCGCCCGATCGCACACGGCCCCAGCCTGTGTCCCAGGAGGGCATATCACTACTAGGGAAAAGCCTAGCAGCACCACGGGTTTTAGGCCTATCAGTAGCGCGGGCAAGGGCGCTACTGGTATGGCGCTACATCTAAATGTTAGCAGCAGCGTGCGTTACCCACGCTACTGTTATATCGACTTAGTAGTAGCGCTTTCTCCGTAGAGCGCTACTGGTAATTACTAGTAGCACTTCTCCCTGCCCGCGCTACTACTATTATTTTGTATTTTATTTCATGTTGTATTCATACACCTTTATATAAGTTTTCATACAACAGGAATTTAGAGATTGTTTTTACATCATAATGAGTTATTACATCACGGGGTGAAAGAACCCTGGACTAGTTTCAAGTGGATGGACATCCACTTGAAACTAATCCGCGGTTCTTTCACCCAATGATATAATAAATATCATCATCATATCATTAACAACTTATCATCATAATACGTCATTGTCATATAACACCTCCTCATGATCATCGTTTTCATCAATGAGACATCACATAGCAAATTGGTCACTAGTCATAATCACAACTACTCCTCATCATCAACTCCAACACATTGTACCACATAATAAACATATTGTACCTCATAGGACCTACTACATTCTCTTAGGACCTACTATATTCTCTAAGGTAAAATAGCAGAAAACAAGATAGCCCCTAACTCTCCATTATGGAGAATGGAGATTATCCTGTCTCCAATTATTTCCTTTTGCTTAATGTTGCTTCCAAGAACCTTCTTACGACTGTCCAAACATTTGTTCCATTCTTTGATTAGCATGTGTTCACCGGTTTTAGAAATCCGATATGCACAGGTGAGATCCGTAGGATGACCTGGCTGTATGTTCAGAACTTCAAGCCGACCATTCTGATACATCAGATGAGGCACACAATCCATCGGGATTTTCTGTTGAAAAACATAGTAATAACTTCGTAGTTAGCAATGATGTACTAGTTTTAGAAGTATGCAAAAGATGCACAGATGTTGTAATAGTAAAAAATCTTACCAGGGTATCTCCATAGAAGTTACCGTGGTTCAACACGTGCACTAGTGGCACGTATTCACCATAATTTGGAGGAGTTCGATAATAGGTATTGTAATTCTCAAGATAAGTACAAAATGCGATCAGATGATTTTTCTCCTTATAAGTTAATTCGGAGCCATCGGTGTAGTGGGTTTTGTCTACCATCTTCTGCACATTCTTTGAAGAATGAAAATAAGCTGTCAATGGAAATAAGCTGTCAACTATTTTGAAATAAACAATATAAATTAGTTAATAACTATGTTTGAGAAACTCACATAGCGGTAGAATCGGAAGCGTATCAACAAGGACCCAAATGTCCATATTGTCTTACTCGATGTCAGGATCACCAAGATCCATGGTGACAATCATACCCTCATAAAAACCATACATTTTGCAAAGTGCTTCCCAATTTTGGCAACCAAAAAGGGTTACGCTCTGAGAATTGTACAGATTTACTTCAAAATCCATATCATGATGGGTCCTTAGGTGTATTTTCTTTGTTTCAAAATTTTCATGGTCTTCAAAACCCATCCTCTCCAAGATATAGCGTCTTGCATGGCATGGGATAAGCTAGTCGAATTGTAAAAGATGAAAATTAGACATTGAAATAGTTGAAGTCGTGCTTAATTACGAAAAAAACACTTGTCATCGTTGCGTACCATTTCAACATCGAAGGTCTCCTCGAGCTTAATGCTGAAGCGCCGATCTTCGTCCAGGTGAGGGCACCTGTCGCACAGACCTCGATCGTCATGGCACCAGCTGCACTCCCCCGGGAGACTTTCGTCGTCCGAGTACGACATTTCCTACGTTCAAAATTCAAAGATTAAACTTGTACAATTAAATATATGTACTAAAAAACCTAAATTAGATCATTATTTTTTGAGAAAATCTAGGCCACTCGATATTTCCTACATATTCTAGCACAAGTCATGCTAGAATTCACGGAAAAATCCGGCATGACCTTTGCTAAAAAAAGGACATATCGAGCGCCTGAAATTTGCCGGAACGGAAATTAATCAACACTCCGGCAAAACTTAGGCCACTCGGAGGTGTAACCTGAACATGACCGGCCACTTGGGCAACCACATATCCTATTTGAGCAACACAAGATATACATGTTTTTATCTACATCATATCTTATAGGACTCATATTGACATGGAGATTTGGCTGGTCTCACCTCGAGGTCGGAGGGGGTCGGTGACGGGACGACGACGGGGATGATGGAGGGGCTCCTTGATTTCTGCAAAAGCAAAAACCCTATAAGTTATCACTAATACATGCCGAATAATTGCTTAAACTAAAAAAATAATGACAAATATGACATGTTCAACTAGTTCTATTAGTTCAACTAGTTCTTACTAAATATAAACTTACTTTAAATAAAAAAACTAGTTCTTTCTAAAAATAAAGTAGTTCAACTAGTTATATTAATTTTCTTACTAAAAATACATTAGTTCTATTAATTCAACTAGTTTATTAATTTACTTACTAAACTAGTTCAACTAGTTTATTAATTTACTTACTAATTATTTTAAACACTTACTAAAAATAGTAAAAAAACTACACTATACAATAGTAAAAAACATCTACTATTAACCATACTGCCCTAGTTAACTAGTACCATCACTACTACTAATTAACATCTACTACTACTAAAAATCATTATCTATGAACCCTAAATTAACATCTACTACTACTAAAAAACATCTACTAACTAAGCAGAGAGAGAGGGGGTGGGGGAGGGGTGGGGGGCTTACAGAGAGGGGATAGACGGTGGCGGGGAGGTGCTCGGCGACGGAGAGGTAGGGGCGGCAAGGATGGGCTCGGGATCGGGAGGCGGCGGTCCTGGGCGGGCTCGGGCGGCGGCGGTGAGGTCGAGGGCGGCGACGGTGAGGTGGAGGGCGGCCTCGGGCGGCGGCGGTGAGGGCAGGCTCGGGCTCGGGAGGCGGCGACAGAGGAGTAGGGGAACAGGGGGAAAGGAGGACTTAGCAAAATTTTGAGCCAGCGGGTGGTTAAGTCGAACTAGCAGTAACGCACTTCAGGAAACACACTATAGCTAATTTAGCTATAGCGCCTTTTACAGAAAAACACTACTGCTAAGTCTAAGCACGCATCAAAAATATACATTTGTCATCATTGATCATTTTGTGTAGAAACTAAATAGTCAACATGAATCCTCACAGTACCTGTATAGGCGCTGGTGAAGATTCATATTGCAGCCACAAATCCTACAAATATAGTTCAATGAAGATCAAGTGCTCGAGATAGTTTGAGAAGTAACATATTTAAGGTGGTAAACACCTTGTTCGCTTAGCAGTATGGGACTAAACTTAATTAGGTGCAATACTTAGCAGCAGCGAGTTTTGAAGAAAAACGCTGCTACTAAATACTTTAGCAGTAGCGCGTCCAGGGAAGGGCGCTACTACTATATCTAGCCTGGAGGCAACGCTGTGGCAATTATAGTAGTAGCGCTTGTTTCACCTAGAGCGCTACTGCTACCAGGTTATTAGTAGCGCGGTTTCCTCAAGCTCGCTACTGCTAATTAGAGGTAGCGTTTGTTTTTAAACTGCGCTGCTGCTAAGATTCTGTGTATAAGGTTTTCCCTAGTAGTGTATCCCCAACGATTTTTGGGTCGTGTGGGAAGGACCCCCCGCTATCGCCCACACTCACTTGGCGACGGTTCCAAATGTCGTCGCGGAAAGGGGTTAAAAACCGTTTGTATAGCACCGACGCGCACCAATGTTTGGAGCGGCAACAATTCATTGACGAAGAGATCAAGAAACTTGAAGCGACTGGTTTGGTCAGAGGAGTGTTGCATCCAATGTGGTTGGCAAACCCAGTGGTGGTGCACAAAGAGAATGGGAAATGGAGGCTTTGCATATAGACTTCACAGATCTGAACAAGGAATGCCCGAAAGACCCTTTCCCCTTGCCGCGCATCGACCAGATTGTGGATTCCACTTCCGGGTGTGATCTGCTTTCCTTCTTGGATGCATACTCCGGCTAGCATAAGATATTCATGTCCAACGAAGACGAGGAAAAGACCGCGTTCCTAACCCCATGTGGCACGTACTGCTTCGTGCGAATGCCCTTCGGGTTAAAGAGCGCTAGATCTACCTTTGCAAGGGTGGTGCAAATTGGTTTTGAGTCTCAGCTACACAGGAATATTGAAGCTTACATGGATGATATAGTGGTCAAAACCAAGGACAGATCAATTCTCATTCAGTACTTGGAAGAGACCTTTGCAAACCTGCGCAAGATCAACTTGAAGTTGAACCCAGAGAAGTGTGTGTTTGGCGTTCCCTCCAGCAAGCTACTTGGCTTCTTTATATCTCACCGGGGGATAGAGGCCAACCTCGACAAGATCAGAGTGATCGAGCAGATTCAAACACCCAAGACAGTCAAAGACGTGAGACGCCTAACTGGATGTGTTGCCGCGCTTAGTAGGTTCATTTCCAAGTCTGCCGAGCGCACCCTAGTGTTCTTCAAAATTTTGAAGAAGGCAGGGCCTATGAAGTGGACCCCAGAGGCAGAAGCAACACTTCAGGACTTAAAAGCCTATATTTCCACTGTTCCAACCTTGGTCGCTCCTAAACCACAAGAGCCGTTGTTGTTATACTTAGCAGCAACCAATCAAGTGATTAGTGCAGCGGTGGTGGTGCAGCGGGAAGTAGATGAAGGAGCAGCCGCAGCTACTATCCTTCCCGGAGAAGGAAGTGAACCAGTAACGATAGAGTTGGGTACAGATCAGGAGAAAGAAGATCAGGGTGGTGAAGGCAGTCCCAAGACCACGACAAAGAAGAAAGTGGTACGGCGACCAGTTTACTTTGTCAGCTACCTGTTGGAGGGGTTAGGTCAAGGTACTCTGGAGCGCAGAAATTGATCTTCGGCCTAATCATGGCCTCAAGGAAGCTGCGCCATTACTTCCAAGCCCACGAGATCACAGTTATCACCCGTTTCCCTTTGCAATGCATAATGAGGAACACTGAGGCCAGCGGAAAAATAGTTGAATGGGCACTAGAGTTGTCAAGCTTTGGTCTGAAGTATGAAAGTACCTCAACCATTCAGAGCAGGGCACTAGCGGAGTTCATTGTAGACTGACACCTACTCCAGACGAATAGACACTGGAAACAGTTATCCCTGGCAAGGAAGCGCCCCAAGATCATTTACTTTGATGGTGCCTTCTCATTGCATGGTGCGGGGGCTAGAGTGCTATTCGTCGCGCCCACCGGAGAGCACCTAAAGTATGTGTTCCAAATGCACTTTCCCCGGGAGAAAGCTACCAACAACACTGCAGAATATGAAGGGCTCCTTGCCGGGCTCAGGATTGCAGTAGAGTTGGGAATCAAGAAGTTGGTCATCCATGGAGATTCGCAGCTTGTGGTGAGACAGGTTAAAAAAGATTAACAGAGCCCGTTAATGGAGGCATACGTTGAAGAAGTGGGAAAGTAGGAGGAACACTTTGACAAATTGCAAACAGAGCACGTGCCACGTGTGGAAAACAACACTACTGATTATTTGTCAAAGTGTGCCGCACAAAACCTCCCTGTGGAACCAGGGACCTTTGTCCTTCATCTGACTCAACCATCGGTATCTCCATTAACGATGGCTAGGAAAAGGAGGAAGCTGGACCCGGCAAGTCTTTACCGGCAGGGCCTCCAGAGGTCCTTGGTAGGGAAGCTGCCGGGAACAACTCCACTTCGCTTGGTGAGCTGCACTCTTTCGTAGGACCACAAGTCTTTGCAGTCGAGCTAGGCGCTCCCACGAGGGAGGAGGTGCCGTTGATCCTAGTTGTCAAGCCATGGGCTCCAACTTGCACTAGTGGAAACACGGCTAGCCACAACTATCATTGGTGGCACACCATTTCCCCTCAACGCCAGCACTGTTTTTCCAAATAGTACTAGCGTAGGAAAAATCAGCACACCAACTTTATATGATTAGTGTTGGCGTTGCTTTTCTTTGAAACACCACAAATCTTTTGGCCCATATGAACTCACCGTTTGGAACGCACTGGTGGCGTTGCTTTTATTTGTACGTCATAGTTAATTTGTCAGTGCTGGCGTCCGTCTGCTTTGTACGCCAAAACACTTTTCCATTTGATCAAGTGTTTTATGTATTTAATTATGAAACTAGTCATAAAATAATAGAAATTTAATATTATGTGTTTTGTGATAATTAATTTTATTGTTTTTATCAACTTAGGAATTTTATTTCTTTACTACCAGTTCAAATTATGAGTCTTTTATTTTGTCAAGTCTTTCATTATTAATCCTAGTCTTTTTTTATTTGGCCCATTATTAGCTATGGTGTTGCCCTTTCTCCCAACGCCAGTGATAATATATCAGAGTCAACTTAGTAAAAGACCTAAGTCACCGCTCTCTCTCATTTCACACCCCTCCCCCTGACCAAAGCCGCCGTCGCCACCGGCTCGTTGAGTCATAGAAATTGTAGCTAGTGATAATTACTAGTGTAGAAATTGTAGCTTTGTGTAGAAATTTTGTTTATTTTTGTATGCAATTACTAGTGTACAAAGTGTTTATATACTTAGGCTCCAACCCGTCACCATCCGCTTGTACCTATGTGTTAAATTACTGTGGTTTTCCAATACTTTAATTTGTCAATACTTTGCTATCAAACACAACCTTAGTTTCAATTTTATTATATGTAGAATGGAAAAGCTGCCACGACCATGTCCAGTGTGCAAGCCAAGGTGTGCAACTGACCTTTCAAGTGGCACGCTATTTGGCATCTACTTCCAGGCGTGCTTTGTTCCTGCAGTGGTCACACACTACATGAACCTTTATAACCGTTTCTTCTTTTGTTTTTCTTGCTATTTCCCATAATGCAATGTGCTTGTTTTTTGTTTATTTACACAGATCGCCGCTTGCAATGTGAGACTGGAGTTCAATGAGCTCATTACCGAAGACAGTGTGATCTTCGACAATCCAGGGGGGCCTACACTATGGAGGTCCATAAGGGATGAAAAACATCCCAGATTGGAGGAGATGACTGGAATCGTTGCATCAACCACATGCATCTCATTGGGGGTGAACTTATCAGCTTCTCCTTCATAAGGCAAACTCCAAGGTTGACTGTTATCTACATCAACAATGACGAAGATGATGACCCACTTGATCAAGCCCTCTATGCCAAAGGAATCAGGCTAAGCGAGGACAAATCGGCTAACCTCTAGTACATACTTCCTCCACGTGATGACTACGTCGGGATGCCATTCATGACCCGCCTGACAAGGCCAAATGTGTGTCGCCATGTCATGGTATGTTACTTGTTAGTGTAGAAATTTGATGATATATATTGATAGAGGCAAAGTTGTCCCGTCTTTCGATGAGATGGTGGCTATCGTTTTTGGTGGAGTAGACTTTGACGATCCGACTACGCGCGTGCGAGGACATCGCGCCTTAGCAATCGCTAAACCAACTCCAAGAGGTTATTGACCATGCCGGAGCACGATCAACCTGACCACGAGGGTCTATTTCCTACAAGCCAACGAAGAACAAGCAAGAAACTAAGATTGCAATCTGGATATTGCGAATAAAAGAGGAAAGCTTTATTGATCAAGTGGGGTTCTATGGCGTCTTGGTCTGGCCGTTGAACACAAATAAAGTATGCAAACTTGCAGCTATGGTGAACTTTTAATCTAAACAAAACCCAAAGTCTAAACGGTGCCCTAAGGGCTGTATATATGGAGGAAGAGGGGGGAAATTTCGTGTCCCTTGAAGGAGGGGTCTGAAACCAACCCTATCTCTTATTTCGCAACACATACAGACTCTAAAATTAGCCTATACTCAAGTATTTCAAAATTACATGGGCCTGGCCCAATAATAAGGTGACGCAGCACCGATAATAGCCTCTGGACAAAATTTATGAAGTGGCAATCTTGTAGATTTCGTCCAAGGCTTCATGCACTCATTATGGTGGCTTCAAAGTCGTGAAATCATCACTTGTAACTCTGTTCCTGTTCCCCTTGCGCATGCCATCATCTCCATGCTTGATCTTTCTCAAATGTTCATCCTTCTTGTCCAAGCTAGGCCCTTCATTTGTAAGCAAGACAAATGTATCCAATTTAGGCAGCATCATATTCTGATGAACATTAGAATCATTACCAAGAAACGAAAGTACCTGATAATTTAATTGGCGTGCGGGAGCTCTAGTAATTGGTCCAGTATGTATAGCAGCAGAGGCTGTGGGGGTGACAATGGTATTAAAAAAATCGTGCCTATCCTGCTACTGTTTGTGCTTTCACTAGTTTTGCATGTGTTTGGTGGTGTGAACATTATAGATTATATCCTATTCCAGCTACTTGGGCTGCTTTGAAAACTGCTATGCATACTCATTGGGTTCCACCATATTATCAACGTGAATTACTTCAAAAATTACAGCTTTTAAGAGAAGGAAAAAATTCTGTAGAAGAATATTATCAAGAATTACAAACTGGAATGGTTAGATGTGGTATTGTTGAGGAGAATGAAGCTATGCTTGCACGTTTTATGGGTGGATTAAATAAAGAGATTCAGACCATTCTAGAGTATAAGGAGTATAATAATATCACTCATTTATTCCATCTTGCTTGCAAAGCTGAACGTGAAGTGCAGGATCGACAGGCATTGGCGCGAACTAACTTTTCTGCAGGTCGACCTTCGTCATGGACACCGCGTGCATCCCCTACTCCCACACGTCCTACCGCAGCACCACTGACTACAGCTGCAAATTCCAACCGAGATACAAGAAAACATGCACCACCACCACCATCTACCAGGAGTACACCTTCCGGTTCCGCACAGAGCTCTTCTTCATCCATGGCATCAACACGGAAAACACATTATATTATTTGTCGTTGTTGCAAGGGTGGAGGTCATTATGCGAGAGAATGCCCATCTAAGAGTGTGATGATTGCTACTGAGGATGGTGGGTATGAGTCCGCTAGTGACTATGATGAGGAGACTTTGGCTCTTATTACAAGCGAAGAACATGGTGGAGATGATTCTGATCATGAGACACAATACATGGCTCCTGAAGACGCTGGCAGGTATGAATGTTTACTTGCTCAACGTGTTTTGAGTGTGCAGGTCACACAAGCTGAGCAAAATCAGAGGCATAATTTGTTCCATACAAAGGGAGTTGTGATGGAACGTTTTGTTCGTGTCATCATAGATGGAGGGAGCTGCAACAACTTGGCTAGCATGGAGATGGTGGAGAAGCTATCTCTCACCACAAGACCACATCCACATCCTTACTACATTCAATGGTTCAACAACAGCGGCAAGGTTAAGGTAACACGTACTATTCGTGTGCATTTTAGTATCTCTACATATGCTGATTATGTTGATTGTGATGTGGTACCTATGCAAGCATGTTCCTTATTACTTGGTAGACCATGGATTTGATAAATTTGTACACCATGGTAGAAACAATCAGTATACTCTTGTTCATAAGGATAAAAATATTACTTTGCTTCCTATGACTCCTGATTCCAATTTGAAAGATGATGCTAATAGAGCTAATAAAGCAAAACAGGATAAAAATAAGAGTGAAAATAAGATTGTGGCAAAAGAATTTGAGAAACAAATGAAGACTAATAACAATAAACCATCTAGTGTTGCTTCTGAAATTAAATTGAAAAGTGCATGTTTACTTGCCACCAAATCTGATATTGATGATCTAGATTTCAGCAAATCTGTTTGCTATGCTTTCTGTGTGCAAAGAGGCATTATTTTCTTTCGAGGATGTACCTTCCTCTTTGCCTCCTGCTGTCACTAACATTTTGCAGGAGTTTGCTGACGTCTTTCCACAAGACGTGCCACCGGGATTACCACCTATTCGAGCGATTGAGCATCAGATTGACTTAATTCCCGGTGCTTCGCCGCCAAACCGTGTGCCATACCGTACCAATCCAGAGGAGACGAAGGAGATTATGCGTCAAGTATAGGAGCTGCTCAAACAAGGTTATACACATGAATCTCTTAGTCCTTGTGTTGTTCCTATTATATTAGTGCCAAAAAAGGATGGTACGTCGCATATGTGTGTTGATTGTAGAGGCATTAATAATATTACTATTCATTATCGTCATCCTATTCCTAGGCTAGATGATATGCTTGATGAACTGAGTGGCTCTAAAATCTGTTTCCTATGCTTTTGTGTGCAAAGAGGCATTATTTTCATTCGGGGATTTGCCTTCCTCTTTGCCTCCTGCTGTTACTAACATTTTGCAGGAGTTCGCTGACGTCTTTCCACAAGATGTGCCACCGGGATTACCACCTATTCGAGGGATTGAGCATCAGATTGACTTAATTCCCGGTGCATCGCTACCCAACCGTGCACCATACTGTACCAATCCAGAGGAGACGAAGGAGATTATGCGTCAAGTACAGGAGCTGCTCGACAAAGGTTATATACGCGAATCTCTTAGTCCTTGTGTTGTTCCTATCGTACTAGTGCCAGAAAAGGATGGTACGTCGCATATGTGTGTTGATTGCAGAGGCATTAATAATATTACTATTCGTTATCATCATCATGTTCCTAGGCTAGATGATATGCTTGATGAATTGAGTGCCTCTACAATATTCTCCAAAGTTGATTTGCGTAGTGGATACCATCAAATTCGTATGAAATTGGGAGATGAATGGCAAACAGCATTTAAAACTAAGTATGAATTATATGACTGGTTAGTCATGCCTTTTGGGTTAACTAATGCACCTAGTACTTCCATGAGATTAATGAACAAAGTTTTACGTGCTTTCATTGGACGATTTGTGGTAGTCTATTTTGATGATATACTGATTTATAACAGATCTTTGGAGGAACATTTGGAACATTTGCGTTCTGTTTTTATTGCTCTACATGATGCACATTTGTTTGGTAACCTTGGGAAGTGCACCTTTTGCACCGACCGAGTATCTTTTCTTGGCTATGATGTTACTCCACAGGGAATTGAAGTTGGTAAAGCCAAGATTGAAGCTATTGAGAGTTGGCCGCAGCCCAAAATGGTCACACAAGTGAGGAGTTTTCTTGGCCTCGCTGGATTCTATAGGCGTTTTATGAGAGATTTCTGCACCATTCTTGCACCTCTCAATGAGCTTACAAATAAGGATGTGCCTTTTGTTTGGGGTACTGCACAGGAAGAAAGCCTTCATAGTATTGAAAGATAAGTTGACACATGCTCCTTTACTCCAACTTCCTGATTTTAATAAGACTTTTGAGCTTGAATGTGATGCTAGTGGAATTGGATTAGGAGGTGTGTTATTACAAGATGGCAAACCTGTTGCATACTTTTCTGAAAAATTGAGTGGGCCTAGTCTGAATTATACTACTTATGATAAAGAATTATATGCTCTTGTTCGGACTTTAGAAACATGGCAACATTATTTATGGCCCAAAGAATTTGTTATACATTCTGACCATGAATCTTTGAAACATATTAAAAGTCCAGCTAAACTGAATCGTAGAGATGCTAAATGGGTTGAATTCATTGAGACTTTCCCTTATGTTATTAAACACAAGAAGGGTAAAGAAAATGTTATTGCTGATGCATTGTCACGTTGCTGTACTATGCTTTCACAACTTGACTTAAAAATATTTGGTTTGGAGACCATCAAAGATCAATATGTGCATGATGCTGATTTGAAAGATGTAATGCGGAATTGTAAAGAACGAAGAACATGGAACAAGTTCGTCGTTAATGATGGATTTATGTTCTGTGCTAACAAGCTATGCATTCCAGCTAGCTTAGTTCGTCTTTTGTTGTTGCAGGAGGTGCAAGGAGGAGGATTAATGGGACACTTTGGCGTGAAGAAGACGGAGGACATACTTGCTACACATTTCTTTTGGCCAAAGATGAGACGGGATGTTGAGCGTTTTGTTGCTCGCTGCACTACATGTCAAAAAGCTAAGTCATGAGTCAATCCTCCTGCTTTATATATGCCTTTGCTTGTACCTGGTGTTCCTTGGGAGGATGTATCTATGGACTTTGTTTTAGGTTTACCTCGAACAAGAAGGGGAGGGATAGCATATTTGTTGTCGTGGATAGATTCTCGAAAATGGCACACTTTATACGATGTCATAAAAGCGATGATGTTGTTAATGTTGCTGATTTGTTCTTTCATGAAATTATTCGCTTGCATGGTGTGCCAAATACTATTTTTTCAGATCATGATACTAAATTTCTTAGCCACTTTTGGAGATGTTTATGGGCTAAGTTCGGGACTAAACTGCTTTTTAGTACTACTTGTCACCCCCAAACTGATGGACAAACTGGAGTAGTCAATAGAACATTGTCTACTATGCTTAGGGCTGTTTTGAAGAATAACAAGAAAATGTGGGAAGAATGCTTTCCTCATATTGAATTTGCTTATAATCGTGCACTGTGTTCTACTACTAAGATGTGCCCTTTTGAAATTGTGTATGGTTTCCTACCTCGTGCACCTATTGATTTGTTGCCTCTTCCATCTTCGGAGAAGGTTAATTTTGATGCTAAACAACATGCTGAATTTATTTTAAAAATGCATGAGTTAACTAAGGAGAACATTGAGCGTATGAATGCTAAATATAAACTTGCTGGAGATAAAGATAGAAAACATGTTGTGTTTGCACCTGGAGATCTTGTTCGGTTACATTTGCGTAAGGATAGATTTCCTGATTTGCGCGAATCAAAGCTAATCCCACTTGTTTATGGTCCTTTTAAGGTGTTACAGAAAATAAATGATAATGCATATAAACTTGAGCTGCCTGCAGATTTTGGGGTTAGTACAACTTTTAACATTGCAGATTTGAAGCCTTATTTGGGTGAGGAAGATGAGCTTCCATCGAGGATGACTTCATTTCAAGAAGGGGAGGATGATGAGGACATCAATACCATTGTTACGTCCACAGCCCCTGCTACTATACATACTGGACCAATTACTAGAGCTCGTGCACGCCAATTAAATACCAGGTACTTTCTTTTCTTGGTAATTGATGCGAAGCATCCTTTGGTCATCCCCATGGACCTACCATCGTCTCACCAAGTGACAAGAGGACCCATGACACAAGCACGAGCTAGAGCTATCGAGACCGAGGTGACTTCTCTCCTTAGTGATATCACATATCATCCGCTACTACCTAAGTCTAAAATGTTGTGCATGATTAGGTACCAAGAAGACCCTCCCGAAGATGCACGTGAAGACGGAGAAGTCCCCAACTTCATGGATGAAGAGAACCTACGGAAGGAGTCAAGAACAGCTCCCAGGACCCAGACATCCGGCCATGACCCCGGACATCCGGTCCTTGGAGCATCACCCACAGCAGCCGCCCAGCCGCCAAGTACCTGGAGGCCCCGGACATCCGTCCCCAGCCCGGACATCCGGCCCAACCCGGAAATCCGGCCTGACGCCCGAAAATCCGGCGCCTCCTATCCAGAGAGCACCGAGGCCGACCTCCCCAGCCCGTACATCTGGCCCCCCAGCCCGGACATCTGGCTCCTCGGGAAGGCCCGAACATCCGGCCCGATGCCCGGACATCCAGCTCCATCTATCTGCGCACTGTAAAGGGCCGAGGCCCATGTACCCCTTCACCCACCTAGACTATATATACTCTTTGTCCTCCCTCTTTCTAGGGTTAGCAAAGTGATAGCTCATTGAGAAGCTTTGCTCTCCACTTGATCCCTTTCTCCTTAGGAGTTCACGACCTCGACGAAGAAGATCCCCTCAAGTGGATTCAAGATCCCTAACCGGAAGACCTTTAAGACCTCCTCACGGAGAAGAACGTGCTACTTGTATCATCCCTTGTTGATCTTGGATCTTGTATCTCTTTTGTGTTTCGAGGATCTAGCATATGTGTGACCGAATCTTGTTGCTTTGAGTGATTCTCTCGTGTTTTCCCTCGGGTTTCTCCCCGTGTTCTTCGTGTTCCTCATTGGGATCCGCTCCTTTCGTGAAAGATCGGGCTTCTAGGGTTCTACCCTACATCATCTTGGTATCATGAGCCACGTTGATCACGATTTCGGAGCCTCCCCTCTTTCTTTTCTAGCCTTGTTTTGTTGATTTTGTCCCAAATTCGAAAAATCCCCACAAAAATAGCCCCCCAATTTTTTTTGTGATTTCTTGGTGTGATGAAGTTTTGTTGGATTTGATCCACGGATTTCATGTGTTGAAGGTAGATCTAGCCTTCCCCCATCTTTTCGCCAATTTCCATCCACAAAATCTCCCGAATTTGCCTCTTCCACGCGGAGTTCTTCGAGTTCGTCCATGGATCCAGAGCCCAAACATCCGGCCCAACTCCCGGACATCCGGCCCGCAAGCCCGGACATCCAGCCACTGAGAGCATCATTTCCAACCACCGCTCCATTTTCTGCCTCACTTTCGCCAAATTTTCATCTGGTGCCCACGTTCACTTCTGCAAACCACCTTCACTTCCGCATATCGCCAACACCACTTGCCCGCTACCAACTCCGACAATTTTGACACGTTTTGCTTTGAGAATTTGAGTTGGGGTTTCCGTTTCCTAACGCGTTTCGGCAACTTAGGGACGGTTCGACATCATCATCACCGCCGCTCATCTTCGCCACAAGGTCGTCATCGACTTTGACAACGTCACCATCATCCGTCCGTGGCTTACAAACAACAAACATTTGACAGTAACCTCGACGACATCTTTGTCCAATCCTTGCCATTGCATTGATAACCCCATAGCCCATTTTGCGTAACTTAGCCATCGGGACTAGCCTTTGAGTATTGCCAGCAATGTGACTTGTGCACATTAGTGATCATTGCTCCCATTGCATACATACCATATCATCTTGGTACATATCTTGATGTCATATTTTGTGTCACAAAGTTGTCATTCGCATATACTCAATTCCTATCTTGGTTCGTGAAGTTTTGCATGAGAAAAGAGCTCAAAAGAGAAAGAGCCAATCAAGATTTTAAGAAAAAGGGAAAGATAAGCAAAGAGGTTATAAGCAAGAACCATAGCATCATACTACATTAAGATTGTCATACTCGATCATCTTGGATCATATCATCGGAAAACCATACATATATCATACTTGAAATATAAGTCGTTGCATTTTTGCTTAGTAGGTTGTGCACAAGTTTCATATCCGCCTATTGTGCAATCGTGCTAGCGTCTCTCTAGTGTTGTGCAACAAGAGCATTTTCGTGGATTCCACATTTTGGCTCATTCCTTGGTTGCATGACCCCATTTTATCTATCCATGTGTGTGTTTCCATGTACCATATCTTGCTATTGGTCTACTTGTTGCATTTGCAAATTTCTGAATCTTTTCCAACATTATTGAAGCTCACTAATAATTGCATCTAATTTTGTGCACAATCCTAACCGAGCTACACCTTAAGCTTTTACTTGTGTAGGTGTGAGAAACCGACAAGAATTGGTACCAATTGTGCTATTTCCTTGTTACACATTTGAGTGATCATTGATCCATCTTCAACATGGTTCAAGGTACATTTGGTATAAGTTCTTCTCTTTCTCCCACTCACATATTTGCTTGGCATAATGGATAGGCCAAGTTCTTCTACCAACCCACTCTTCCTAGAGCAAGACAACGACCCCAACTACTACGTCACTAAGATCCACCTATTTGGCACACAACGAGCTTTGCATCAAGAACAACAAGCAATGAGCGACCGCATCGACAACCTCGCCACCGACTTGCGACTCTCCGAGCAACGTACAAGAGACTACTTTGACAACAAGCTCGATGAGCAAAAGCAAGAGAGCAATGCAAGGATGGATGAGATTCATGCCTTGTTGGTCAACTGCTCTTCTACCTCTTCGTCCTACTCAAGATGGAGCCGCTCGAGTCGACACTCCGACAACACCATCTCCGGCTCAAGTACTCCGACATCGAACACTCTTCGACGAGCCGCGCGTCAAGATCGTCAAGCAAATCACAATCCCCTACATGACACCGATCATCAAGAGCAACTTCGAGCGCAAGAGCATCGACATTGTCAACACCAAACTACATTCGCGCAAGCACAAGAACGTCAATGTCTACGCGAACAAGAAGAAGAGCCAGCGCGCCTACACCAAGACGAACAAGATGCCAAGGCACAATGTCAAGAACAACAACGGCGAGCAGCTCAATCACTTGAGATGCAACGTGCACTCCACGACACAAGTCGCGCCGTTGCCGCACACAACCGCCATAGGCGCGGACAAGAAGAAGCACTTCGCGATGAAGTTCAAGAGAGGATTTATCAATCACGAGTGCATCCTCAAGTTCCACAAGCTCCTCCACAACTCGACAAGAACCACAAGTTCGCCAAGAGCAACTCGACAATGACAATCCTCCAAGACAAGAGCAACATGAGGTTGGCAACCCTCCTCGCCAAGAGCAACATGAGATTGTCAATCCTCCATGACATGGGCGTCATCATCCCCAACCCCAAAACAATGAAGAATAATGCTGCAGCAAGCTCAAGTTCACCATGCCCAAGTTCACCGAAAGCAATGATCCCGAAGAGTACCTATCATGGGCATTGAAGGTCAACAAAATTTTCCATTTGCACAACTATGAGGAAGAGAAGAAGATCGCTATGGCATCCCTTGAGTTCCAAGATTACGTCCTCATTTGGTGGGAACAAGTCATTGAGCACCGAGAGGCAAGAGGTGAACCTCCCATCACCACTTGGGATCAAATGAAGGATGTCATGAGAGCGCGCTTTGTGCCGAATTACTACAATCGCGACCTCTTCAAGAAACTCCAACTCCTCAAGCAAGGAACCAAGAGCGTTGAAGAATACTACAATGAAATGGAGATTGCCATGATAAGAGCTAACGTCACGGAAGACGATGAGCAAACTATGGCAGATTTCTTGAATGAACTCAATCATCCTATCAAGAAGATAGCCGACTTCCAACCTTACTCGAACCTCATCGAGCTAGTGCATCAAGCTACCAAGGCGGAACGTCAAGTGCAAGATGATTTCAAGTACGCCAAGTACTCTTCCAAGAGCTACGGCTTCTCCAACAACCAAGCTTCAACGACTCCAACACCTTCTACCTCAACCAAAGCTACCCCAAGCAACGGCGACAAGTCAAGCTACAAGAAAACTTTGACAACCTAAAGTCGTCCTCCTACTACAAGTAACTTCAAGCCAAGAGCTTCATCATCTACAACCCCAACCGATGAGACCGTCAAGACAAGTTCCATCAAGTGCTTCACATGCGGCGGCCAAGGCCACAAGTCCATTGAGTGTACCAACAAGCACACCATGATCCTCAACGACGACGGAACCTATGACTCCATGTGTCAAGAGGAAATGGACGCCCTTGTGCAAGTGGCCATGCACCGGCGCGTGAACAAAGATGAAGATGATCAAGTCTTTTGTGACGAGGATTAGAGCCCCGCTCTCATTGTCTCCAAGGTCTTGACACTTCAACATCAATAAGACGAAGACCAAAGATGCCATATCTTTCACACCAAGGCCGGCATCAATGGAAGGTCCGTGAAGGTCATCATCGATGGAGGGAGTTGTCATAACTTGGCAAGCGAAGAACTATGCTTCAAGCTCCAATTGGTCAAGATGAAGCACCCGCATCTCTACAAAGTACAATGGCTAAGCGACTCCGGCACTATCCAAGTCGAGCATATGGTACAAGTTTCCTTCAAGGTCGGAGCATACGAAGACACTTGGAGTGTAATGTCGTTCCGATGTCCGTTTGCCACCTCCTTCTTGGACGACCATGGAAATTTGACCGAGGTGTCATCCAAAATAGGCAAATGAATCATTATAGCTTCAAGACGAAGGGAAAGGAGTACGTGCTACGACCTATGTCGTCTCCAAGTCAAGTGATCGCCGACAAGCAAGCCACCCATCGTGGAGAAAATAGTGAGAGAGCGAACCACCCAAAAGAGAGTGAGTGCCTCCATGATGAGCGACAAGAAAAATCAAGTCCTATTTGCCACCAAAAGTGAGATGAGAGAACTGTGTGAGAACCCATCAAGTGTCATGCACTGTGTCCTTTTGTGCAAGGACGATGCACCAAAAGCTAACACCTCTCACAATCTACCTTTAGTGTTATCTTCTCTATTGCAGGAATTCCAAGACGTTTTCCCCCAATGAGCTACCTCCGGGTCTACCTCCACGACGAGGCATCGAGTACCGAATTGACCTCATCCCCGGAGCACCCCTTCCTAACAAGGCTCCCTACTGCATTAACCCCGAGGAAACAAAGGAGATCCAACGGCAAGTACAATAACTCATCGATAACGGCCATGTACGAGAAAGTTTGAGCCCTTGTGCCGTATCGGTAATCCTTGTCCCCAAGAAAGATGGTACATATCGCATGTGTTCCGATTGTCGTCCTATCGACGCTATTACCGTGCGTTATCGTTACCCCATTGCACACCTAAATGATATGCTAGATGAGCTTAGCGGAGCCACCATTTTCTGTAAGATTGACATTAAAAGTGGCTACTAACCAATACGCATCCAAGAAGGTGATGAATGGAAAACCGCATTTAAGACCAAATTTGGCTTATATGAATGGCTTGTTATGCCAATGGGTTTATCCGAAGCACCCGGTACTTTCATGAGAGTCATGCATTTTGTTCTTCGACCTATATTGGCATATTTGTTATGGTCTATTTTGACGATATTCTTGTTTTAGCAAATCGCTCAAAGATCATGTCACCCATCTTAGAACTGTGCTGCAAACCCTTAGGAAAGAGCGCCTTTATGCTAATATGGATAAATGCCTTTTTACTGTTGATACGCTTGTTTTCATGGGTTTTCTTGTGTCTTCTAAGGGTGGTCATGTTGATGAATCTAAGATCAATGCTATTAAAACTTGGCCCCAACCAACCAACTTGCAACAAGTGCGTAGCTTCCTTGGTTTAGCCAGTTTCTACCATAGATTTGTGAAGGATTTTAGCACCATTGCATCTCCTTTACATGATTTGAGTAAGAAGAATGCACCTTTTGTTTGGGGACCATCTCAAGATAGCGCATTTAATGAGCTTAAGAATTTGCTTACTCATGCTCCCGTGCTTGCATTACCCAACTTTGACAAACCCTTTCTGATAGAGGCAAAGGTGTCCCGTCTTTCGATGATATGGTGGCTATCATTTTGGAGGAAGTCGACTTTGACGATCTGACTACGAACGTGCGAGGACGTCGCGCCTTAGCAATCGCTATACCAACTCCGAGAGGTTATTGATCACGCCGAAGCACGATCAACCTGACCACGAAGGTCTGTTTCCGGCAGGCAAACGAAGAACAAGTAAGAAACTAAGATTGCAATCTGGATATTGCGAATATAAGAGGAAAGCTTTATTGATCAAGGTGGGGTTCTGTGACGTCTTGGTCTGGTCGTTGAACACAAACGAAGTACGTGAAGTTGCAGCTATGGCGAACTTTTAATCTAAACAAAACCCAAAGTCTAAACGATGCCCTAAGGGTTGTATATATGGAGGAAGATGGGGGAAATTTCGTGGCCCTTGGAGGAGGGGTCCGAAACCAACCCTAACTCTTGTTTCCCCATACATACGGACTCTAAAAACGGCCTATATTCAAGTATTTCGAAATTACATGGGCCTGGCCCAATAATAAGGTGACGCAGCACATAGAATAGCCTCTGGACAAAACTTATGAAGTGGCAACTTGTATATTTCGTCCAAGGCTTCATGCACTCATTATGGTGGCTTCAAAGTCCTGAAATCATCACCGGAACTCCGTTCTTGTTTCCCTTGCGCATGCCATCAACTCCATGCTTGTTCTTGCTCCAATGTTCATCCTTCTCCAAGCTAGGCCCTTCATTTGTAAGCAAAACAAATGTATCCAATTTAGGTAGCATCATATTCTCATGAACATTAGAATCATTACCAAGAAACGAAAGTACCTGGTAATTTAGTTGGCGTGCACGAGCTCTAGTAATTGGTCCAGTATGTATAGTAGTAGGGGCTGTGGGTGTAACAATGGTATTGATGTCTTCATCATCCTCCCCTTCTTGAAATGAAGTCGTCGTCGACGGAAGCTCATCTTCCTCACCTAAATAAGGCTTCAAATCTGCAATGTTAAAAGTAGGACTAACCCCAAAATCTGCAGGCAGCTCAGGTTTATATGTATTATCATTTATTTTCTCTAACACCTTAAAGGGACCATCAGCACGTGGCATTAGCTTTGATTTGCGCAAATCAGGAAATCTATCCTTACGCAAATGTAACCAAACATGATCTCCAGGTGCAAACACAATATGTTTTCTACCCTTATCTCCAGCAAGTTTATATTTAGCATTCATACGCTCAATGTTTTCCTTAGTTAACTCATGCATTTTTAAGATCAATTCAGCACGTTGTTTAGCATCAAAATTAACCTTCTCCGAAGATGGAAGAGGCAACAAATCAATAGGTGCACGAGGAAGGAAACCATACACAATGTCAAAAGGGCACATCTTAGTAGTAGAATGCAATGATCGATTATAAGCAAATTCAATATGAGGCAAGCATTCTTCCCACATTTTCTTGTTATTCTTCAAAACAGCCCTAAGCATGGTAGACAATGTTCTATTGACTACTTCAGTTTGTCCATCAGTTTGGGGATGACATGTAGTACTAAAAAGCAGTTTAGTCCCCAACTTAGCCCATAAACATCTGCAAAAGTGGCTAAGAAATTTAGTATCACGATCTGAAACAATAGTATTTGGCACACCATGAGAGCGAATAATTTCACGAAAGAACAAATCAGCAACATTAACAGCATCATCGCTTTTATGACATGGTACAAAGTGTGCCATTTTCGAGAACCTATCCACGACAACAAATATGCTATCCCTCCCCTTCTTTGTTCGAGGTAAATCTAAAACAAAGTCCATAGATATATCCTCCCAAGGAACACTAGGTACAGGTAAAGGCATATATAAACCATGAGGATTGATTCGTGACTTAGCTTTTTGACATGTAGTGCAGCGTGCAACAAAACGCTCAACATCCCGTCTCATCTTTGGCCAAAAGAAATGTGTAGCAAGTATATCCTCCGTTTTCTTCACGCCGAAGTGTCCCATTAATCCTCCTCCATGCGCCTCCTGCAACAACAAAAGACGAACGGAGCTAGCTGGAATGCATAGCTTGTTAGTACGAAACACAAATCCATCGTTAACGACGAACTTGTTCCAAGTTCTCCCTTCCTTACAATTCTGCAATACATCTTTAAATTCAGCATCATGCACATATTGATCTTTGATGGTCTCCAAACCAAATATTTTAAAATCAAGTTGTGAAAGCATAGTATAACGACATGACAATGCATCAGCAATAACATTTTCTTTACCCTTCTTGTGTTTAATGACATAAGGGAAAGTCTCAATGAATTCAACCCATTTAGCATGTCTACGGTTCAGTTTTGCTTGACTTTTAATGTGTTTCAAAGATTCATGATCAGAATGTATAACAAATTCCTTGGGCCATAAATAATGTTGCCATGTTTCTAAGGTCCGAACAAGAGCATATAATTCTTTATCATAAGTAGAATAGTTCAGACTAGGCCCACTCAATTTTTAAGAAAAGTATGCAATAGGTTTGCCATCTTGTAATAACACACCTCCTAATCCAATTCCACTAGCATCACATTCAAGCTCAAAAGTCTTATTAAAATCAGGAAGTTGGAGTAAAGGAGCATGTGTCAACTTATCTTTCAATACCGTGAAGGCTTCTTCCTATGCGGTACCCCAAACAAAAGGCACATCCTTCTTTGTAAGCTCGTTGAGAGGTGCAGCAATGGCGCTGAAATCTCTCACAAAACGCCTATAGAAACTAGCGAGGCCAAGGAAACTCCTCACTTGTGTGACCGTTTTGTGTTGCGGCCAACTCTCAATAGCTTCAATCTTGGCTTTAAAAACTTCAATTCCCTCTGGAGTAACAACATAGCCAAGAAAAGATACTCGGTCGATGCAAAAGGTGCACTTCCCAAGGTTACCAAACAAACGTGCATCACGTAGAGCAATAAAAATAGCACGTAAATGTTCCAAATGTTCTTCCAAAGATTTGTTATAAATCAGTATATCATCAAAATAGACTACCACAAATCGTCCAATGAAAGCAAGTAAAACTTCGTTCATTAGTCTCATGAAAGTACTAGGTGCATTAGTTAACCCAAAAGGCATGACTAACCACTCATATAAACCAAACTTAGTTTTAAATGCTGTTTTCCATTCATCTCCCAGTTTCATACGAATTTGATGGTATCCACTACGCAAATCAACTTTGGAAAATATTGTAGAGCCACTCAATTCATCAAGCATATCATCTAGCACACATACGCGATGTACCATCCTTTTTAGGCACAAGTATAATAGGAAAAGCACAAGAACTAAGAGATTCGCGTATATAACCTTTGTCGAGCAACTCCTGTACTTGATGCATAATCTCCTTCGTCTCCTCTGGATTGGTACGGTATGGTGCATGGTTGGGTTGCGATGCACCGGGAATTAAGTCAATTTGATGCTCAATCCCTCGAATAGGTGGTAATCCCGGTGGCACGTCTTGTGGAAAGACGTCGGTGAACTCCTGCAAAATGTTAGTGACAGCAGGGGGCAAAGAGGAAGGCACGTCCTCGAATGAAAATAATGCCTCTTTGCACACAAAAGCATATGAAACAGATTTGCTGAAATCTAGCTCATTAATATCAGATTTTGTGGCAAGTAAATATGCACTTTTCAATTTAATTTCAGAAGCAACACTAGATGGTTTATTATTAGGTTTCATTTGTTGCTCAAATTCTTTTGCCACAATCTGATTTTCACTCTTATTTTCCTTCTGTTTTGCTTTATTAGCTCTATTAATATCATCTTTCAGAATGGAATCAAGAGTCATAGGAAGCAAAGTAATATTTTTATCCTTATGAACAAGAGTATACTGATTGTTTCTACCATGGTGTACAATTTTTTTTTATCAAATTGCCATGGTCTACCAAGTAATAAGGAACATGCTTGCATGGGTACCACATCACAAACATAATCAGGATATGCAGAGATACTAAAATGCACACGAACAGTACGTGTTACCTTAACCTTGCCGCTGTTGTTGAACCATTGGATGTAGTAAGGACGTGGATGTGGTCTCGTGGTGAGAGATAGCTTCTCCACCATCTCCATGCTAGCCAAGTTGTTACAGCTCCCTCCATCTATGATGACGTGAACAGAACGTTCCTTCACAACTCCCTTTGCATGGAACAAATTATGCCTCTGATTTTGCTCAGCTTGTGTGACCTGCACACTCAAAACACGTTGAGCAACTAAACATTCATACCTGTTAGCATCTTCAGGAGCCATGTATTGCGTCTCATTTTCAGAATCATCTCCACCGTGTTCTTCACGTGTAATAAGAGCCAAAGTCTCCTCATCATAGTCACTAGCGGACTCATAACCACCATCCTCAGTAGCAATCATCACACGCTGAGATTTGCATTCTCTCGCATAATGACCTCTTCCCTTACAACAACGACAAATAATATCACTTGTGTGCCCTGTTGATGCCATGGAAGAAGAAGAGCTATGTACAGGCCCGGCAGGTGTGCTCTTGGAAGATAGTGGTGGTTGTGCCTGCTTTCTTGTATCACGGTTGGAGGTGGCACCTGATGGAGGTGCTGGTGCAGTGGAAGTAGAGGATGCACATGGTGTCCATGATGAAAGTCGACCTACAGAAAAGTTAGTTCGCGCCAATGCCTGTCGATCCTGCACTTCACGTTCAGCTTTACAATCAAGATGGAATAAACGAGTGATATTATTATACTCCTTATACCCAAGAATGGTCTGAATGTCTCTATATAATCCACCCATAAAATGTGCAAGCATAGCTTCATTCTCCTCAACAATACCACATCTAATCATGCCAGTTTGTAATTCCTGATAATATTCTTCTACAGAATTATTTCCTTGTCTTAAACGCTGCAATTTTTGAAGCAGTTCACATTGATAGTCTGGTGGAACCCAACGAGTACGCATAGCAGTTTTGAAAGCAGCCCAAGTAGATGGAATAGGATATAATCTACAATGTTCAGACCCCCAAACACATGCAAAACTAGTAAAAGCACAAACAGCAGCAGGAACACGTCTCTCCTCAGGATATTGTAAACATGTAAAACGTTGTTGAGTTTCTAACTCCCAAGTAAGATATATATGAGGAACATATCTACCCTCAAATGGTGGAATATTCAATTTTAGTTTAGGAAGATGGTCATGAGCTTGTACCTTAGGTGGTGCAGCCCTACCGTTGCGATGATATGCATGAGGACGACATGGTGGTGGTGGTGCTGGTGGTTGCACGTAGTTCTGATTTTGATCAACCTCATCCTCGTAATGGTCCTCCACCTCTGCAGTAGCAGCAGGAGCTACAGAAGCATCAACAGTATGTACAGCGGCACCAGAAGTTTGACCAGGCTCAAGGGGAACACGCTGTGCTCATCCCACTTGATTTGGAAGGCGATGTTGTTGTTGTTGTTGTTGTTGTTGTTGTTGTTGTTGTAGAGGTGCGATAGGTGCAGCAGGCGGTGGTTGTGGAAGAGGTGAGCAATTCATTAAACTTGTTATCGAGCTTTGTTTCGAACGCCTTCTCAATGCCATCTATCTTCTCCATGGCCTCTTCAAATCTGTTTAGCACATCTTCCACCTGTCCACTCATCATTTGCTAAAAACTTATCATGTAACTCTTTGTTCGTCATGTTCTCCCAGCCAGTCTCGTCGGCTTGTGATCCTGTCATGGTTAGCAGCAATAGAAATTCACAAGAATATGATCCTACAGACTACTAGGAAGCGGTGGCAGTGGTGTGGTGGATAGTCACAAATCCGTCAAGCGAATCTCAAATTCTTACCAGTTCTTACCAAGCAGCAGGTGGTGATCGGCAACCGTTGAGGTCAAAACTCTCAAAGCTTGGATAGAGCAATTACTAAGGAGAGTCAAATGCACGGCGTAGATGTATGTGGAACTGGGAAGGCTTATAATATGGTAGCAAAAAAGGTCAGCAATAATCAATTCAGAGATGCAAAGTTGAATAAACGCTCAACGACGGTACCGTGCTGGTCCTAGGCTAGACCGTGCTAGAGACGCGAGCCTAGAACACTAACAAAATCACGGCGCTGCACGTAAACAAGGGAGGAGCACACTCTGAATTTTTTTTCACTTTTTTTCGGCACTTTTTTGCCCTCTTTTTTTTGCTCCGCAACAATTTTTTTTTCGAAAAAGTCTACAAATGGCCTAAAAACTGCCTAGCCAGAATTTTCCAGACTTACTTTTTTTTTTACTGGAACTATTTTTCTTGTACGGGTAGCACGAAAGTTCGGGAGTCCTACTCTGTCAGGACTAGGAGTATGGCGTGATATGGAAATCCAAAACAGAGTAACAAAATACTGGACTCGGACTGGTGGCGGAGATGAATCTGGTGGAACTCAGACTGGTGGCGGAGATATATCTGGTGGAACTCGGACTGGTGGCGGATATATGTTGCAGGTGGACTCGGATTGGCATGATGGCGGCGGATATGTGGTGGTGTATATGGACTTGGATGGGCGGTGAATATGTGGTGGTGGTATATGGCAGCGGCGATGAAGTTGGTGCGGTGGTGGTATATGGCAGCAGCGATGATGATGATGCGATGGTGATATATGGCAGCGGCGACGTGACAACATGTGAACAGAACTCGAAACTCTAAAGGACTAGACGCTAAGACCAGCAACTTGACACGACGATGCAACCGCAAATTCAACAAAGCAAATACAGAAAAGATTATGCAAAGGCTCAGATTGGTTCGGATATGATGAACTAACCCTAATTTTTTTGGCTTTTTCATGGACTGTAGGTATGAAGAACAGACTCGATCTAAACTACGAAAAACTGTAAAATCTCACCGAGCAACCTAGAAATCTGATACCACTTGATAGAGGCAAAGGTGTCCCGTCTTTCGATGAGATGCTGGCTATCGTTTTGGAGGAAGTCGACTTTGACGATCCGACTACGAACGTGCGAGGATGTCGCGCCTTAGCAATCGCTAAACCAACTCCGAGAGGTTATTGACCACGCCGGAGCACGATCAACCTGACCACGAAGGTCTGTTTCCTGCAGGCAAACGAAGAACAAGTAAGAAACTAAGATTGCAATCTGGATATTACGAATATAAGAGGAAAGTTTTATTGATCAAGGTGGGGTTCTGTGACGTCTTGGTCTGGTCGTTGAACACAAACGAAGTACGCGAAGTTGTAGCTATGTTGAACTTTTAAGCTAAACAAAACCCAAAGTCTAAACGATGCCCTAAGGGCTGTATATATGGAGGAAGAGGGGGGCGGAATTTTGTGGCCCTTGGAGGAGGGGTCCCAAACCAACCCTAACTCTTGTTTCCCCATACATACGGACTCTAAAAACGGCCTATATTCAAGTATTTCGAAATTACATGGGCCTGGCCCAATAATAAGGTGGCGCAGCACCTAGAATAGCCTCTGGACAAAATGTATGAAGTGGCATCTTGTATATTTCGTCCAAGGCTTCATGCACTCATTATGGTGGCTTCAAAGTCCTGAAATCATCACCGGAACTCCGTTCTTGTTTCCCTTGCGCATGCCATCAACTCCATGCTTGTTCTTGCTCCAATGTTCATCCTTCTCCAAGCTAGGCCCTTCATTTGTAAGCAAAACAAATGTATCCTATTTAGGCATCATCATATTCTCATGAACATTAGAATCATTACCAAGAAACGAAAGTACCTAGTAATTTAATTGGCGTGCGCAAGCTCTAGTAATTGGTCCAGTATGTATAGTAGTAGGGGTTGTGGGTGTAAGAATGGTATTGGTGTCTTCATCACTTTGAAATTCATTGCGATGCTAGTGGTAATGGCATAGGGGGCGTGTTAACGCAAGAGAAGCGCCCAATTGCTTACTTTAGCGAAAAACTTTTCGGAGCGCAACTCAATTACCCCATCTATGACAAAGAGCTATATGCTTTAGTGCGAGTTTTGCATGAATGGGAACATTATCTTCGCCCTCATGAATTTGTCATCCATACCGACCATGAAACGCTGAAGTATCTTAAGGGACAAACTAAGTTGAACAAGCGTCATGCTAAGTGGAGTGAATTCATTGAGTCATTTCCTTATGTCATCAAGTACATCAAAGGTAAGGAAAACGTTGTGGCGGATGCGCTTTCCCGTCGATGCATGCTTGTTACCCAACTTGAATTGAATGTCATTGGTTTTGAGCACATCAAAGACTTATTTGCGCATGATCCTACTTTTGCTATTCCTTATGCCAAATGTTTGACGCATACGTCTTGGGAACGCTATTACATCAAAGATGATTATCTTATGAGAGCTAACAAACTATGTATCCCTCAGTCTTCTCTTCGTTTCTTACTTTTGCAAGAATCTCATGGAGGAGGACTAATGGGACACTTTGGACGCGACAAGACATTTGCTACGCTCTCAAAGAATTGCTTTTGGCCCAACATGTTTCGGGACGTCTCACGCTTCACCAACCGATGCTCTACATGTCACAAAGCTAAGTCTAAAGCTCAATCCCATGGTATTTATATGCCCCTTCCAATTCCATATCATCCATGGGAAGATATTAGTATGGATTTTCTCCTTGGTTTGCCTAGAACTAGAAATGGAAAGGATTCCGTGTTTGTTATGGACCGATTCTCTAAAATGGCACATTTCATTCCTTGCAACAAGATAGACGATGCTTCACATGTTGCAAATCTTTTCTGTAGGGAAATCTTGCGCCTACATGGGGTGCCAAAGACGATTGTCTCTGACCGCGACATCAAGTTCTTGAGTTACTTTTGGAAGACTTTATGCGCCAAGCTCAGAATCAAGCTTTTGTTCTCTTCGGCATACCATCCGCAAAGCGACGGCCAAACGGAGGTTACCAACCTTACAATATCCACTCTCCTGCGCGTGTTGATCAGGAAGAACATGAAGGAGTGGGAGGAGTGCCTACCAACCACCGAGTACGCCTACAACAGCGCAAGACATTCGACTACCGGGAAGTCCCCCTTCGAGGTCGTCTACGGTTTCGACCCGTTGTCCCCATTGGACATTCTCCCCCTACCACTACAAGAGCGCACCAACATGGACGCGAGTGCCCGAGTCAACTACCTAAAGAAGATGCATGAAGATACAAGGCACACCATCGAGCACCAAG
Organism: Aegilops tauschii subsp. strangulata; assembly: GCF_002575655.3. Classification (NCBI taxonomy): domain Eukaryota; kingdom Viridiplantae; phylum Streptophyta; class Magnoliopsida; order Poales; family Poaceae; genus Aegilops; species Aegilops tauschii. The sequence goes on along the minus strand of NC_053037.3, from coordinate 246,376,316 downwards.
TACAATGACTCGCGACCAAGCTCAACTCCAACAAGCATCCCATGGTATTCAACATTGGAGATCTTGTGTGGCTACACCTTCACAAGGACCGCTTCCCCTACGAACGCAAGTCCAAACTTCTACCACGAGCCGATGGACCCTTCCCTAAAAATAGGACATATAGAGTTTGCCCGGAATTCGCCGAAACGGAAATAAATCGACATTTCGGTAAAACATAGGCAACTCACAAGCACAATTCGACGGCAACTCATGCCACACACACAATTTCCATCATATCGCCCGATTATGTCATATCGCACACATACACATATTTCCATTCCTACAAAAGCATAATTTTTTGATCACCTATCTCGAGATCGAGCACGGTGATGATGATGTCGATAGGTGTCGCCACACACACCTATGGAATGATCAAAAGTGGACAAAGCTCTTCTTGACAAGGCTATATATCTAGTTAGGGAGGTACATAGGTCACTTCACTAAATGCTAGCTAGATCTACCTAGCTAGCTAGTTTGGGAGGAGACAAGTTCAACTAGTGGAGGGGGAAGGAAAAAGAGAAAGGAGATACATTAATGGAGGTGGCGTAGTTAGCTATGAGTAATAAAGAGAGAGAAAGATAGGTAGAAGAAGGAGAGTAATTGTGTAGAGGCAAAGGTGATGCGGAGCATCCTACGGTCATCCCCATGGACCTACCATCGTCTCATCAAGAGCCAAGAGGACCTATGACACGAGCACGAGCTAGAGCTCTCGAGAACGAGGTGACTTCCTTCCTTAGTGATATCACATATGATCCACTCGAGACATGGCTACTACCTAAGTCCGATATGCTATGCATGATTAGGTGTCAAGAGGAGCCTCCCGAGGATGCACGTGAAGACGGACAAGCCGCCAAGTCCATGGATGAAGAGAACCAACGGAAACGGGCAAGTTCACCTTCCAGGCCCCGGACATCCGGCCATGACCCCGGACATCCGGCCCCTGGAGCATCCACAGCAGCAGCAGCCCAGACGCCCAGGCCTACAGGGCCCGGACATCCGGCGTCCAGCGCGGACATCCGGCCAAAGCCCGGAAATCCGGCCAAAAGCCCGGACATCCGGCGCCACGCTACAGAACATCCAGAAGTTTTGCCCTCCAGCCCGGACATCCGGCCCCCAGCCCGGACATCCGGCCTCTCCTGAAGCCCCGGACATCCGGCCACCCCTGTCTGCGCACAGTAAGGGCTGAGGCCCGTGTACACCCTCAACCCCCTAGACTATATATACTCCTTCTCCTCCATCTTTCTAGGGTTAGCATTGGTTTAGCTCATATGTGAGATAGAGCATTGCTCATCCATACGGATCTCCTCCTCGAGAGACTGCGGACCCTCTTCGGAGACGATCCACGTTGGATTCAAGACCCCCTCTTGGGTGGCCCCCCTCAAGACCTCCTTTCGAAGAAGAACCGGTTACCTATGTATCGTCCCTTGTTGGATTTGGATCGTGTATCTCTTTGTGTTTCGAGGATCTAGCACATGTGTGATTGTTCTTGTTGGTTTGAGTGATTCTCTCGTGTCTTCCCCTCGTGTTTCCCCTCGTGTTCTTCATGTTCTTAGTTGGGATCTGCTCCTTTCGTCAAAGATCGACTATATAGGGTTCCACCCTACATCAAAAGGTGTCCCATTGATAAGGATCAACGTGATCCAAAAGGGTTTTTAGGCCCGATCTTTCACGGCGAACCAGATGATAACTTCGATCAGTGAATAGATTGAATTCTACTCCTCGATACCCAACACAGATTCTAAGGAATCAGCAAGCACGGAGGTTTTTGGACAGCTCCCTCAAAACTCAATACGAGTATCTACCCTCGAAAACACATTGTGTTTATAAACTCAAACCATCCCCCTCTTACATGGCCGCACCCGACTTTATATATTAGCCTACTCAACTTGTCATACAAGGAAAATGAAACCAACTGGAAAGTAAAAACAACTTGACTCGGACCCACTTTTTCTAAACAGAAAATAAATAACATAACTAAAAAAATAAAAGGACTCTTTGGTGCGCCTCAATTTCCACGCCTGTAGGTGGACCCCAGCCGGACTCCTTCAAACACAGCACGCTCCACCATGAAGTCAGAAACCTGCATGTCATGCCTTTGATCTTCTCTTTGCGTGGCAGGAACAGAAACAATAGTCGTCTCTTAACAACATCAATAGCAGGAAAAGAATATACACATCACTCGTTGGAGGTGCCGTATCATCCTCCCCCCCTTCAGGGGAAATTGTCCTCGGTTTCAAGTCATCTTCTGCAGCAACATCGTTATGAACAAGCTGAACGTCAACCACAGGAACGTCAACTGGAGAATCTGCAGAAACAACAGGAATTGCAGCAGTATCGGCCACGTGTGTAGACTGAATAGGCACAATATCAAGTGCAGCAGTGTCGGCCACCACAGGAATTGCAGCAGCTTCGGCTTCCCTCTTCTTCGCCTCTTCTAGCTCTCTCATTTTTTCATCAACCTCCTTCTTCTTCAGCAATCTTTCCTCTCTCCAAGATATGTATATGTTGGTATCCATGGATTTCATAATACACTCTTTTTTACCAAAAGGCACGGCATACTGAGGTGGATTACATTGAATCAAAAGTGCACTATGCTCCTTGTTCCATGGTATCCCCAGCATCAAACGACATGAAACCATATGAGTTGGAATCACATCGCAACACACCTCATAAGATAATGGACCCAACTGAAAGTGTACCGATGCTTGGTGTGCGATGGCGAGCTCGATGTTACCCAAACGCAGCAAATATGGTTGTTGAAGTGGCACCATGAACAACTCAAGCTTCTCCACCATCTCTAGACTTTCACGATTCTGCCGTTTCAATGAGATGGTGATTATCGTTTTGGAGGAGTAGACTTTCACGATCCGACTATGAACGTGCGAGGACGTCACGCCTTAGCAATCGCTAAACCAACTCCGAGAGGTTATTGACCACGCCAGAGCATGATCAACCTGACCACGAAGGTCTAATTCCTGCAAGCAAACAAAGAACAAGCAAGAAACTAAGATTGCAATCTGGATATTGCGAATATAAGATGAAAGCTTTATTGATCAAGGCGGGGTTTGACTAGGGATGTAAATGCTACGGATAATTTCCGTTCCGAATCCGCTTCCGCATCCGTTTTTAAGGATATGGTATGCACTTTGACAAATCCGACGGATATGGATGCGGATAAGGATTTTGGTCAACCGGATATCTGGCGGATATGGTAGAGGATATGGTAATTGTAATATCTGGCAGATATGGTTTATCCGGTATTTTTTGCGGATTATCCGAGGTTGTCAAATAGGATTATCCGATACGGATACTCGATTTGACGTTCCATGATTTTTAGATGCAAAATGAATCACATAAGTTTAGGTGTCGAATTTAGGTATGCATCTACGCCATGCTACCTCTACATGACAACTAGTCGTGGTGGGTAGTCTGATAGATCACCCTGGGCAGCGAAATTTGTGTTGCTTACGGCCTTGATCTACACACGTACATGACACAATGAGCACTCCACTTGCGGCCCTAAGCGATGCACATATACGTCGGCAGTCTGTGTACATATACGACGGCGGAGCATTGAGACGGCGTTCTGCGTACATATACGCCGGCGGAGCGTCGATATGGTGGTGTACGTACATATACGCGGAGACGGCGGTCTGCGTCCCCGGAGGTACGTCGGGACAGTGGTCCACGTACATATACATAGAATATTCAGCGATCAGTATCACCGGTAGTATTCCTTGCATGCGATGATGCACGTACAAGATGAACACCAAGTTTGTAGTGGTCAAGTAGGCTTCATCTCTTCCCCCTAAAAAAAGAGAGTAGACTTTATCTTAATAGACTACAAAATACTATGATTTTATGATTTTTTTAATGCACTGATGTCATATTGTTTGCATAAAAGAAATAAAAGAATGTTTCTTTGGACATATCATCCGATATTTTTTGCCTGTTTTCGGTCGGAGTCCGCTCCGAATCCACTCGATATAATCCGCATTCGAATGGCATCTGGTCATTATCCGCTCTGCTCCAAATTCGACAGAAAAATATGGTAAAGGATATGGTAAAAACATTATCCGATCCGATCTGATCCGTTTACATCCCTATCTGTGACGCCTTGGTCTGGTCGTTGAACACAAACAAAGTACGCGAAGTTGCGGCTATGGTGAACTTTTAATCTAAACAAAATCTAAAGTCTAAACGACACCCTAAGGGTTGTATATATGGAGGAAGAGGGGTGAATTTCGTGGCCCTTGGAGGAGGGGTCCGAAACCAACCCTATCTCTTGTTTCCCCACACATACGGACTCTAAAAACAACCTATTTATGTATTTCGAAATTACATGGGCCTGGCCCAATAATAAGGTGACGCAGCACCTATAATAGTCTCTAGATGAAATTTGTGAAGTGGCATCTTGTATATTTCATCCAAGACTTCATGCACTCATTACGGTGGCTTCAAAGTCCTGAAATCATCACTTGAAACTCCGTTCTTGTTTCCCTTGCGCATGCCATCATCTCCATGCTTGTTCTTGCTCCAATGTTCATCCTTCTCCAAGCTAGGCCCTTCATTTATATGCAAAACAAATGTATCCAATTTAGGAAACATCATATTCTCATGAACATTAGAATCATTAATAACAAACAAAAGTACCTGGTAATTTTATTGGAGTGCACGAGCTCTAGTAATTGGTCCAGTATGTATAGTAGCAGGGGCTATGGGTGTAACAATGGTATTGATATCCTCATCAGTATGTATTAGTTTGTCGATGACACATTATACAAAAGGAGGCCGAATGGTGTGAAATTAAAGTGCATTTGCTGGGAAGAGGGGAAGGAAATATTGGCAGAGATACACGAAGGCATGTGCGGCTCCCATATTGGATCAAGAGCCTTGGTTGGAAAAGCTTTCCGGCAAAGTTTCTACTGGCCCACGGCCCTCCAAGATGCAACCAAGCTAGTCACCAGATGTGAAGCCTGCCAGTTTCACTCCAAGAATATCCATCAACCTGCTGAAGCTGTCCAGACGATCCCTTTGTCATGGCCATTTTCGGTCTGGGGGCTCGACATCTTGGGCCCCTTCCCCCATGCTACCGGGGGCTTTGAATTCTTGTACGTTGCAATTGACAAGTTTACAAAGTGGCTGTAAGTGGAGCCTGTGAGGAAGCTAACCGCACAATCAGCTATCAAGTTCTTGAAAGGATTGGTGTGTCGTTTCGGAGTACCCGCCAGAGTCATCACTGACAACGGCACCCAATTCACAAGCCGCGCCTTCATGCAATATGTTCAAGCCCTTGGAAGCAAGGTTTCATTCGCCTTTGTTGCTCACCCTAGGAGCAATGGACAGGCTGAGAGGATGAACGCTGAAGTGCTGCGTGGGCTCAAGACAACAAATTTTGATAGGCTGCAAAAGTGTGGTAGACGCTGGATCGATGAGCTGATGGTGGTTCTTTGGTCCCTCCGTACGACACCAAATCGAGCTATCGGCGAGACGCCCTTCTCCCTAGTCTATGGGGTAGAAGCAGTGCTCCCCACGGAACTCATATATGGGCATCTCGAGTATTTTCCTACGATGAAGTAGAGCAAGAGCAGCATTGGCATGACGATGTTGTACTCCTTCAGGAGAACCATCTCCGGTCTACTGTGTGTGATGCACGCTACCAGAAAGCCCTGCGTCGCTATCACAGCGGCAGGGTCCATGCCCGAAGCCTTGAGGAAGGCAACCTTGTCCTTAGGCGAGTTCAGTCCGCCAAGGGTTCCAACAAGTTGACGCCGAAGTGGGAAGGCCCTTATTGGGTAGTACGAGTCACCAGACCTGGCGCAGTCCATTTTGAGACCGAAGATGGCATCCAAATGCAAAACTTGTGGAATATTGAGCATCTTCGCAAGTTCTACCCGTAAGGCGCATGTCGGATTCAGGGCTCCACAGACCCAAGAAAGGTTCGAACTCTAGGGCGTGTGCGAAGAACTCAACCTCTCCAGCCAACCAGCTCATCACCCCCACGGCCTAGCTCGATGAACAAGGAAGAAGATGGACACGATAGTTTTACCCAGGTTCGGGCCACCTTGCGGTGTAAGATCCTACTGCTTTGTGGTGGATTTGCCTCACGAGGGGCTGGGGATGAACTAGTACAAGGGAAGAACAACCTTGCGATCTCTGCTCTGGTGAGAGAGGAAAGGATCCGATCTCCAGCCAAGTGCTACGGTGGTGGCTAACCTATATTTATAGTTGTCTCAATCCTCTTCCCCCAAAATGTCGGCGGGAAGGGATCCCACAGTGGCCAATTTGAAAGGGGACACGTAGTCCATCTTGTCCTGGCAAAAGGTGGTCTTCGCCTGCAAAGCTTCTGGTCATGATGCCGCGGTGGGCTCGGCGATGACATCCGTCCTGCCATCCAGGCGGTCTTGGTCTTGTTGCATGGGAATGGAAACCTTTGTCTGATTCCTCGGGACCCCGCGCCTGCGCATGCCTCCTTAGCACCAAAGAGGAAACATGCTCCCCTACGCCCGCTGGTGCCCGCCTGGCCTTGGTCGTCATGGCTTTCGTCACTGCAGCCTCATGAGGTTGAGCACCTGCATAGAAATCTCTGCTTCTCAGGAGGCCGCCTGGGGGGGGGGGCTCCCTTCGGAGGTCTCGGTGTCGCCTGCCTCGCGAGGCTTGGCCCCTCGTGATGGTCGTGTAGATGGGCTATACCAGGCCGTCGATGGAGCCACGCCATGGGCCGCAGGCAGGCAAGTCTGGGTACCCTGGTTCCCAGAACACCGACAGTAGCCCCCGGGCCCAAGGCGCACTCGGCTTGGCTTCGGGGCAAAGCCAAAGGGCAAGGGCGGAGCGCCGCGGGCCCCAATCGCCTGCGGGCCAGGATGACGCGTGGCGCTCGATGGGACATGGGCGTCTCCACTTCCCCATACCGCCTTGGCAACTGCCCGACTTGACAACTGCCTTTCACATGCAGAAAGGCCATCATTGCTTGGAGCGTGAGAGGCCGGCAGTTACTCTTCCTCCGGCTATAAATGGGAGAGGAGGCAGAGCCCCCAGCTCATCTCCATCTTCTCGCTGCTCACTCCTTCTTCTTCCTTGTTCCGCCATCTTGCTAGAGCGTCCATGGCGCCAGTGAGGAGATTCTCCACCGCGGAGAAGGGAAAAACCCCTCAGGTGGAACCCGAGCTTCTCCCGCGGAAGAAGAGGCGCGATTGCCCTCGCGATGCCATCGCGGCACCCATGGCAACGCGACCCTGGCACGAACACACTCCACCGGGCTTCCCGGTTCGGGCGTATGCTCATCAGCATAGCTCCGCCCATGGGAGCGGCCGCGGAGGCCATGGGGGACGGAGTTGTGGAGGAGAACAAGCGGGGGTTGCATGACTACCTCGCCCACAAACCCATGCGCATGACACGACTTGTGACTTCGTGGTGTGGGCAGCAATGCCGCCGCGCAAGTGGATCCGGCTCCCGCGGTCTCTGGCGGGGGAGATACCGCCGAAGGGGCCCGTTGAGCTATGGCTGCAGCATGACGGCTACTGCAGCCAAGCTTCGCAGGTGGAGGTCGAGACCATCCACTACGGCGACGTCTTCATTACCCGGGGATGGGGCGCGATCGCCCGCGCCTGTCGCTCGGAGGGGGGCACGCCATCCACTTCGAGTACGACGGGGCAACGCCTGGAATGCTGCTCCAGGGGAGGAGATCGAGGTAGCGGTTCCCCTTCGGGCCGATGAGGCGGTGAAGCCGCCGGCGGTGAACTTTCCCTTGGCCTTGTCCGTGACTCCTCCGACAGCAGCGGCGCTTCCTCCGGACTAGGTTCGGGCGACAACGACAGTTACGAGCCACCGCATCGCTGTGCTCGGGCCTTGGGGAGGTGCGGCGCCATCCTGACGTAGCTGACGGCCCCATAGGTGATCGTGTTTGATGAGGACATCAATACCAGTGTTACACCCACAGCCCCTGCTACTATACATACTGGACCGATTACTAGAGCTCGCACACGCCAATTAAATTACCAGTTACTCTCATTTCTTCGTAATGATTCTAATGTTCATGAGAATATGATGCTGCCTAAATTGGATACATTTGTTTTGATTACAAAAGAAGGGCCTAGCTTGGAGAAGGATGAACATTGGAGCAAGAACAAGCATGGAGTTGACGGCATGCGCAAGGGAAACAAGAACGGAGTTTCAAGTGATGATTTCAGGACTTTGAACCTGATGACCCACAAGTGTAGGGGATCTATCATAGTCCTTTCGATAAGTAAGAGTGTCGAACCCAACGAGGAGCAGAAGGAAATGACAAGCGGTTTTTAGTATTCTCTGCAAGCACTGAGATTATCGGTAACAGATAGTTTTGTGATAAGGTAATTTGTAACGGGCAATAAGTAATGAAAGTAAATAAGGTGCAGCAAGATGGCCCAATCCTTTTTGTAGCAAAGGACAAGCCTGGACAAACTCTTATATAGAGAAAAGTGCTACCGAGGACACATGGGAATTATCGTCAAGCTAGTTTTCATCACGCTCATATGATTCGCATTCGTTACTTTGATAATTTGATATGTGGGTGGACCGGTGCTTGGGTACTGCCCTTTCTTGGACAAGCATCCCACTTATTATTTACCCCTATTGCAAGCATCCGCAACTATGAAAGAAGTATTAAGGTAAACCTAACCATAGCATGAAACATATGGATCCAAATCAGCCCCTTACAAAGCAACTCATAAACTAGGGTTTAAGCTTCTGTCACTCTAGCAACCCATCATCTATTTATTACTTCCCAATGCCTTCCTCTAGGCCCAAACAATGGTGAAGTGTCATGTAGTCGACGTTCACATAACACCACTAGAGGAGAGACAACATACATCTTATCAAAATATCGAACGAATACCAAATTCACATGACTACTTATAGCAAGACTTCTCCCATGTCCTCAGGAACAAACGTAACTACTCACAAATCATATTCATGTTCATAATCAGATGGGTATTAATATGCATAAAGGATCTGAACATATGATCTTCCACCAAATAAACCAACTAGCATCAACTACAAGGAGTAATCAACACTACTAGCAACCCATAGGTACCAATCTGAGGTTTTGAGACAAAGATTGGATACAAGAGATGAACTAGGGTTTGAGAGGAGATGGTGCTGGTGAAGATGTTGATGGAGATTAACCCCCTCCCGATGAGAGGATCGTTGGTGATGATGATGGCGATGATTTCCCCCTCCCGGAGGGATGTTTCCCCGGTAGAACAGCTCCGCCGGAGCCCTAGATTGGTTCTGCCAAGGTTCCGCCTCGTGGCGGCGGTGTTTCGTCCCGAAAGCTTGCTTGTGATTTTTTCCAGGGTAAAAGACTTCATATAGCAGAAGATGGGCACCGGTGGCCTGCTAGGGTAGGGCGCGCCCCCCACCCTCGTGGATGGTGGGTGGCCCCCTCTGGTTGATTCTTTCGCTAGTATTTTTTATTAATTCCAAAAACTGCCTCCGTGAAGTTTCAGGACTTTTGGAGCCGTGCAGAATAGGTCTCTAATATTCGCTCCTTTTCCAGCCCAGAATTCCAGCTGCCGGCATTCTCCCTCTTCATGTAAACCTTGTAAAATAAGAGAGAATAGGCATAAGTATTGTGACATAACGTGTAATAACAGCCCATAATGCAATAAATATCGATATAAAAGCATGATGCAAAATGGACGTATCAACTCCCCCAAGCTTAGACCTCGCTTGTCCTCAAGCGGAAACCGATAACGGAAAATATGTCCACATGTTTAGAGATAGAGGTGTCGATAAAATAAAATACGGACATGAGGGCATCATGATCATTCTTATAACAGCAACATATATGTAAATTGTCATATGATTTCTTATGCTCAAGTAACAATCTATTCACAATGTAAAGTATGAATCAGAAACTTCATTGAGAACTAACAAACTATGATCTCGGTCATTGAAGCAATTGCAATTTGTCATAACATCGGAAAGAGTCATTATAAGAGCTTTTCAGCAAGTCCACATACTCAACTATCATTTAGTCTTTCACAATTGCTAACACTCACACAATACTTATGGTTATGGAGTTTTAATCGGACACAGAGAAAGATAGGGGCTTATAGTGTTGCCTTCCAACCTTTTACCTCAAGGGTAATGTCAACAATAATAGTTCATGATAACTTACATCCAATTGGGTATATATATATCAGGATCTTTCCAACACAATGTGCCTGCCAAAGGACAAAATGTAAAAAGGAAAGGTGAAGATCACCATGACTCTTATATAAGGTATAAGACAAGAATAAAAGGTAGGCCCTTCGCAGAGGGAAGCAGAGGTTGTCATGTGCTTTTATGGTTGGATGCACGAAATCTTAATGCAAAAGAACGTCACCTTATATTGCCACTTGTGATATGGACCTTTATTATGCACTCCGTCGCTTTTATTTCTTCCACATCACAAGATCGTATAAAGCTTATTTTCTCCACACTAATAAATCATACATATTTAGAGAGAAATTTTTATTGCATGCAACAATGACAACTTACTTGAAGGATCTTACTCAATCCATAGGTAGATATGGTGGACTCTCATGGCAAGACTGGTTTTAAGGATATTCGGAAGCACAAGTAGTATCTCTATTTGGTGCAAATAATTTGGCTAGCATGAGGGGAAAGGCAAGCTCAACATGTTGGATGATCCATGACAATATACTTTATTTCAGATATAAGAAAACATAACCCATTACGTTGTCTTCCTTGTCCAACATCAACTCTTTAGCATGTCATATTTAGATGAGTGCTCACAATCATAAAAGATGTCCAAGATAGTATATTTATATGTGAAAACCTCTCTTTGTTTATTACTTCCTATTAATTGCAATGATGACCAAAACTATGTTTGTCAACTCTCAACAACTTTTACTCATCATACTCTTTCTATGTGAAATCATTACTCTCCATAAGATCAATATGATCTCTTTTATCTTTTTATTCTTTTCTTTTATTCCCTCAATATCATAGTAAGATAATCAAGCCCTTGACTCAAAACTAATCTTTATTATATATAGCTCACGGACTCGATTACATAGAGGGATCATAAAGCAAAACTCAAAACTAGATCATACTAACTTTATTCTACTAGATCAAGATATTACTAAAAGGATCGAACTAAGAAAAACGGTAAAGATAGGAGTGTGATGGTGATACGATACCGGGGCACCTCCCCCAAGCTTGGCAGTTGCCGATGGGAGTGCCCATACCAGATACTCAGTTCTCCTTTGTTGGTGAAGAAGATGGTGGTGATGATGGATAATCGCACATCGAGTGTAGGAGATCCTCCAATTTGCGGATAATGCCCTTGAGTGCGGTGATATGCTCCTTCAACAAAATATTTTCATGAGTGAGATACTTATTATGTATGCGAGCTAACTCAATCATCTTGAAGGCTTCAATCTCCATTGGGGTAAGAAGATTGTGATGAGGTTGGAGGATGTCTTCGTCTTCGGTTGCCGGAGCTTGGTCCTCCATGGCCTTCTTGATCCCATCATCCTTGTTGATCTCCCCGGGTTCTTCTCTCTTCAGCTCTATCTTCATTAGCCAAGCATCGTTGCCCTCATTGTTGGAGGAGGGGGACGACATGATGCCTGGCCTTTGACAACTCTGGCAGAGAACAGCTCAAAACAAAGACAGAGGATACCTGCGTGATACGGTGGTAAAAACCTTTGGGAGATTATATAATTAATTTTTACCGACCAAAAGAAGTATCGTGGAAGAAAACGGAGTCCAGAGAGCACACGAGGTGCCCACGAGGCAGGGGGCGCGCCCTCCACCCTCGTGGATGCCTCGTGTCCTTCCTGGACAGCTTCTTATTTTCCTATTTTCTTAAATATTCCAAAATGGAGAAAAAATACCATTAGAACTGTTTTGGAGTCGGTTTACTTACCGTACCACATACCTATTGTTTTTCGGAGTCTGAAATGTTCTGGAAAGTGTCCCTTATGTACTCCTCCAGGGTTACGGTTTCAATAACATTAGTTTCAAAATTTATAGGGTTACCTAAGATATAATGTTTGATCCTTTGACCGTTCACCACCTTCGGATTTGTGCCTTCGAAGTTGTTGACTTTTATGGCACCGGAACGATAGACCTCCTCGATAACGTAAGGACCTTCCCATTTAGATAGGAGTTTTCCTGAAAAAAATCTTAAACGAGAGTTGTATAGCAAAACGTAGTCACCTACATTAAACTCACGCTTTTGTATCCTTTTGTCATGCCATCTTTTAACTTTTTCTTTAAACAGTTTGGCATTCTCATAAGCCTGGGTTCTCCATTCATCAAGTGAGCTAATGTCAAATAGCCTCTTCTCCCCAGCAAGTTTGAAATCATAATTGAGCTCTTTAATGGCCCAATATGCCTTATGTTCTAGATCGAGAGGTAAGTGACATGCCTTCCCATAAACCATTTTATACGGAGACATACCCATAGGATTTTTATATGCAGTTCTATAGGCCCGTAATGCATCATCAAGTTTCTTGGACCAATTCTTTCTAGATCTATTAACAGTCTTTTGCAAAATTAATTTGAGCTCTCTATTACTAAGTTCTACTTCACCACTAGACTGTGGGTGATATGGAGATGCAATTCTATGATTAACATCATAATTAGCAAGCATTTTACGAAAGGCACCATGAATAAAATGTGAACCACCATCAGTCATTAAATATCTAGGGACTCCAAACCTCAGAAAAATTAACAAAGAAGCGCCATGACATCTTGCAGAAAGCTTCACCGAGGCTCGAAGAGACGGAAGAATACTTCATGCCTGGAAGCTTACCTGTGCAACCGAAAGTCACTATGGGCTCTAGCTTGGTTGACCTTAGTGGTGACTCTGGCTAGGACGGTGCTAGCAGATGTAGAACTATGGTAGGATTGGAAGAGCACCGGATAGTGGTCAGAGAAACTCTTCGGAAGACCATGTTTCGGTCATCTTGTTCTCAAACACCTTGAAGTGCGAGAACACAAAAAGAGGGATCGAATCTTGCGGGTAATGTATACAAACCTCTGCAGAGGGTTAAAACCTAATCGATTAGCCGTGTCCCCGGTTACGGACAATTTGAGCCTCTGGACTTGGATCTATCTCGGAACTCTCAACACCGGACTGATAACTTAATTATGGGCAAGTTATCATGATTTGGGCTATGAGACATCGGTTGGCGGAACCATGTCATGATAGAAAACTCCGTAGTACAGGCTCCTGATATTCCTTTGATGTAGGGAAAATAAAACCAGCTTTTATGCAAACAAAACTCAGATACAGAGCCACAAAGCCATATTGCATATAGTATAGTTTATCATCTGTTTTTCTTATAGTGATCTTGCCGGTACATTCAATGTACTGACCTACACGGCTGCAACGTATTATGTTGCAGTATTATTTCTATGACGAGTGAGTTTCGTTGTTGGGTTACGGTCTACACTCAACCTACCGATGGCATTGATGGGACTCCACACCCGATTGTTTGTTTCCGCTGAGACTTATAAGGTATATATCAGTTTAACGTTATTTTTACATGTGATTGCACTTTGATATATACATTGATGTACTGTGTGTGCCAACATACTGATCCAGTGATGATTTCAGGACTTTGAACCTGATGACCCACAAGTGTCAGGGATCTATCGTAGTCCTTTCAATAAGTAAGAGTGTCAAACCCAACGAGGAGCAGAAGGAAATGACAAGCGGTTTTTAGTAAGGTATTCTCTGCAAGCACTGAGATTATCAGTAACAGATAGTTTTGTGATAAGGTAATTTGTAATGGGAAACAAGTAATGAAAGCAAATAAGGTGCAGCAAGATAACCCAATCCTTTTTGTAGCAAAGGACAAGCCTGGACAAACTCTTATATAGAGAAAAGCGCTCCCGAGGACACAAGGGAATTATCGTCAAGCTAGTTTTAAATCATGCTCATATGATTCGCGTTCGTTACTTTGATAATTTGATATGTGGGTGGACCGGTGCTTGGGTACTACCCTTTCTTGGACAAGCATCCTACTTATGATTAACCCCCATTGCAAGCATCCGCAACTATGAAAGAAGTTTTATGGTAAACCTAACCATAGCATGAAACATATGGATCCAAATCAGCCCCTTACGAAGCAACTCATAAACTAGGGTTTAAGCTTCTGTCACTCTAGCAACCCATCATCTACTTATTACTTCCCAATGCCTTCCTCTAGGCCCAAACAATGGTGAAGTGTCATGTAGTCGACGTTCACATAACACCACTAGAGGAGAGACAACATACATCTCATCAAAATATCGAACGAATACCAAATTCACATGACTACTTATAGCAAGACTTCTCCCATGTCCTCAGGAACAAACGTAACTACTCACAAATAATATTCATGTTCATAATCAGAGGGGTATTAATATGCATAAAGATTCTGAACATATGATCTTCCACCAAATAAACCAACTAGCATCAACTACAAGGAGTAATCAACACTACTAGCAACCCACAGGTACCAATCTGAGGTTTTGAGACAAAGATTGGATACAAGAGATGAACTAGGGTTTGAGAGGAGATGGTGCTGGTGAAGATGTTGATGGAGATTAACCCCCTCCTGATGAGAGGATCGTTGGTGATGACGATGGCGATGATTTCCCCCTCTCGGAGGGATGTTCCCCGGCAGAATAGCTCCGCCGGAGCCCTAGATTGGTTCCGACAAGGTTCCGCCTCGTGGCGGCGGTGTTTCGTCCTAAAAGCTTGCTTGTGATTTTTTCCAGGGTAAAAGACTTCATATAGCAGAAGATGGGCACCGGAGGCCTGCCAGGGGGCCCACGAGGCAGGGGCGCGCCCAAGGGGGTAGGGCGCGCCCCCCACCCTCGTGGATGGTGGGTGGCCCCCCTCTGGTTGATTCTTTCGCCAGTATTTTTATTAATTCTGAAAACTGCCTCCGTAAAGTTTCAGGACTTTTGGAGCTGTGCAGAATAGGTCTGTAATATTTGCTCCTTTTCCAGCCCAGAATTCCAGCTGCCGGCATTCTCCCTCTTCATGTAAACCTTGTAAAATAAGAGAGAATAGGCATAAGTATTGTCACATAACGTGTAATAACAGCCCATAATGCAATAAATATCGATATAAAAGCATGATGCAAAATGGACGTATCAACTCCCCCAAGCTTAGACCTCGCTTGTCCTCAAGTGGAAATCGATAATGAAAAATATGTCCACATGTTTAGAGATAGAGCTGTCGATAAAATGAAATACGGACATGAGGGCATCATGATCATTCTTATAACGGCAACATATATGTAAATTGTCATATGATTTCTTATGCTCAAGTAACAATCTATTCACAATGTAAAGTATGAATCAGAAACTTCATTGAGAACTAACAAACTATGATCTCGGTCATTGAAGCAATTGCAATTTGTAATAACATCGGAAAGAGTCATTATAAGAGCATTTCAGCAAGTCCACATACTCAACTATCATTTAGTCTTTCACAATTGCTAACACTCACGCAATACTTATTGTTAGGGAGTTTTAATCGGACACAAAGAAAGATAGGGGCTTATAGTGTTGCCTCCCAACCTTTTACCTCAAGGGTAATGTCAACAAGAATAGTTCATGATAACTTACATCCAATTGGGTATATATATCAGGATCTTTCCAACACAATGTGCTTGCCAAAGGATAAAATGTAAAAAGGAAAGGTGAAGATCACCATGACTCTTATATAAGGTATAAGACAAGAATAAAAGGTAGGCCCTTCGCAGAGGGAAGCAGAGGTTGTGATGTGCTTTTATGGTTGGATGCACGAAATCTTAATGCAAAAGAACGTCACTTTATATTGCCACTTGTGATATGGACCTTTATTATGCACTCCGTCGCTTTTACTTCTTCCACATCACAAGATCGTATAAAGCTTATTTTCTCCACACTAATAAATCATACATATTTAGAGAGAAATTTTTATTGCATGCAACAATGACAACTTACTTGAAGGATCTTACTCAATCCATAGGTAGATATGGTGGACTCTCATGGCAAGACTGGTTTTAAGGATATTCGGAAGCACAAGTAGTATCTCTACTTGGTGCAAAGAATTTCGCTAGCATGAGGGGGGGAAGGCAAGCTCAACATGTTGGATGATCCATGACAATATACTTTATTTTAGATATAAGAAAACATAACCCTTTACGTTGTCTTCCTTGTCCAACATCAACTCTTTAGCATGTCATATTTAAATGAGTGCTCACAATCATAAAAGATGTCCAAGATAGTATATTTATATGTGAAAACCTCTCTTTCTTTATTACTTCCTATTAATTGCAATGATGACCAAAACTATGTTTGTCAACTCTCAACAACTTTTACTCATCATACTCTTTATATGTGAAATCATTACTCTCCATAAGATCAATATGATCTCTTTTATCTTTTTATTATTTTCTTTTATTCCCTCAATATCATAGTAAGATAATCAAGCCCTTGACTCAAAACTAATCTTTATTATATATAGCTCACAGACTCGATTACATAGAGGGATCATAAAGCAAAACTCAAAACTAGATCATACTAAAACTTTATTCTACTAGATCAAGATATTACTAAAAGGATCGAACTAAGAAAAATGGTAAAGATAGGAGTGTGATGGTGATACGATACCGGGGCACCTCCCCCAAGCTTGGCAGTTGCCGAGGGGAGTGCCCATACCAGATACTCAGTTCTCCTTTGCTGGTGAAGAAGATGGTGGTGATGATGGATAATCGCCCATCGAGTGTAGGAGATCCTCCAATTTGTGGATAATGCCCTTGAGTGCGGTGATATGCTCCTTCAACAAAATATTTTCACGAGTGAGATACTTATTCTGTATGCGAGCTAACTCAATCATCTTGAAGGCTTCAATCTCCGTTGGGGTAAGAAGATTGTGATGAGGTTGGAGGATGTCTTCGTCTTCGGTTGCCGGAGCTTGGTCCTCCATGGCCTTCTTTATCCCACCATCCTTGTTGATCTCCCCAGGTTCTTCTCTCTTTAGCTCTATCTTCATTAGCCAAGCATCGTTGCCATCATTGTTGGAGGAGGGGGATGGAATGATGCCTGGCCTTTGACAACTCTGGCAGAAAACAGCTCGAAACAAACACAGAGGATACCTGCGTGATACGGTGGTAAAAACCTTTGGGAGATTATATAATGAATTTTTACCGACCAAAAGAAGTATCGTGCAAGAAAATGGAGTCCGGAGAGCACACGAGGTGCCCACGAGGCAGGGGGCGCGCCCTCCACCCTCCCGGACTGCTTCTTATTTTCCTATTTTCTTAAATATTCCAAAACGGAGAAAAATTACCATTAGAACTGTTTTGGAGTCGGTTTACTTACCGTACCACATACCTATTCTTTTTCATAGTCTGAAATGTTCTGGAAAGCGTCCCTTATGTACTCCTCCGGGGTTACGGTTTCAATAACATTAGTTTCAAAATTTATAGGGTTACCTAAGATATAATGTTTGATCCTTTGACCGTTCACCACCTTCGGATTTGTGCCTTCGAAGTTGTTGATTTTTATGGCGCCGGAACGATAGACCTCCTCGATAACATAAGGACCTTCCCATTTAGATAGGAGTTTTCCTGCAAAAAATCTTAAACGAGAGTCGTATAGCAAAACATAGTCACCTACATTAAACTCACGCTTTTGTATCCTTTTGTCATGCCATCTTTTAACTTTTTCTTTAAACAGTTTGGCATTCTCATAAGCCTGGGTTCTCCATTCATCAAGTGAGCTAATGTCAAATAGCCTCTTCTCCCCAGCAAGTCTGAAATCATAATTGAGCTCTTTAATGGCCCAATATGCCTTATGTTCTAGATCGAGAGGTAAGTGACATGCCTTTTCATAAACCATTTTATACGGAGACATACCCATAGGATTTTTATATGCAGTTCTATAGGCCCATAATGCATCATCAAGTTTCTTGGACCAATTCTTTCTAGATCTATCAACAGTCTTTTGCAAAATTAATTTGAGATTGCTATTACTAAGTTCTACTTCACCACTAGACTGCGGGTGATATGGAGATGCAATTCTATGATTAACATCATACTTAGCAAGCATTTTACGAAAGGCACCATGTATAAAATGTGAACCACCATCAGTCATTAAATATCTAGGGACTTAAAACCTCGGAAAAATAACTTCCTTAACATCTTCCTTAAGCAAAAACCAAATAAAGCAAACAGTGCTACTCTTGCATTTTAAAACCAAATAAAATTATTTTAAAATACCAAAATTATTTCAAACTAATTTTTCTCCATTTTTTTATTGTAGGGAATCATTTTACCCTATTTTCCATATTGTTTATTTTTGGAGAAAAATAATTTGAAGAGAAACCAAATAAGTCCAAATTGATAGTAGGTTCAAAATACCTTCAAAGGGACTTTCATTTTGGTTCCTTTAAACTTCCAACTCATCTTTGAAGAAGTCATTTTATCTTCTCTCATGAGGATCATTGAGTTGCGTAAAGTTTATGACTTTGAAGTGTTTTCAAAAAGGAATTCAAATCTCTCCAAAACCACTTTTCATTTCAAATGGAAGAAGTCATGTTCTCTTCACTCTTTGGTTTTGTGAAGAAATGAATTTGAATTCATGGATCCAATGCAAGGTGAAAGTTTGGGATAGTCATTTCATTCCCTCTCATTTAACTTTCAGAAAGTTTCAAATTTCACTCAATTTCACACAATCAGTCACATAACAATCAAACAAACAATCATAAATATTTATTTAATATAACATTCCAAAATTTAGATTTT
This sequence comes from Aegilops tauschii subsp. strangulata, assembly GCF_002575655.3. Lineage (NCBI taxonomy): Eukaryota > Viridiplantae > Streptophyta > Magnoliopsida > Poales > Poaceae > Aegilops > Aegilops tauschii. The sequence continues at coordinate 246,357,492 of NC_053037.3, read as the reverse complement.
TGGGATGTTACACATACCCATAGGATTTATATGCAGTTCTACAGGCCCATAATGCATCATCAAGTTTCTTGGACCAATTCTTTCTAGATCTATTAACAGTCTTTTGCAAAATTAATTTGATCTCTCTATTACTAAGTTCTACTTCACCACTAGACTGCGGGTGATATGGAGATGCAATTCTATGATTAACATCATACTTAGCAAGCATTTTACGAAAGGCACCATGAATAAAATGTGAACCACCATCAGTCATTAAATATCTAGGGACTCCAAACCTCGGAAAAATAACTTCCTTAAGCATCTTAATAGAGGTGTTATGATCAGCACTACTAGTTGGAATAGCTTCTACCCACTTAGTAGAGTAATCAACAGCAACTAAAATATGTGCATACCCATTAGAGGAAGGAAACGGTCCCATATAATTAAAACCCCAAACATCAAATGGTTCAATAACAAGTGAATAGTTCATAGGCATTTCTTGACATCTACTAATATTACCAATTCTTTGACATTCATCACAAGACAAGACAAACTTACGGGCATCTTTGAAGAGAGTAGGCCAATAAAAACCGGACTGCAATACCTTATGTGCAGTTCTATCTCCAGTATGGTGTCCTCCATAAGCCTCGGAGTGACCCTTGCGTAGGATCTGTTCCTGTTCATGCTCAGGTACACAACGTCTAATAACACCATCTACTCCTTCTTTATAAAGGTGTGGGTCATCCCAGAAGTAGTGTCTTAAATCATAGAAAAACTTTTTCTTTTGCTGGTATGTGAAACTAGGTGGTATAAATTTAGCAACAATGTAATTAGCATAATCAGCATACCATGGAGCAGTATGAGAAGCATTTATGACAGCTAATTGTTCATCAGGAAAGCTATCATCAATAGGTAGTGGGTCATCAAGTACATTCTCTAACCTAGACAAGTTGTCTGCAACAGGGTTCTCAGCTCCCTTTCTATCAATAATATGCAAATCAAATTCTTGTAGTAGGAGAACCCATCTAATGAGTCTAGGTTTAGCATCTTTCTTTTCCATAAGATATTTAATAGCAGCATGATCAGTGTGAACAGTTACTTTAGGATCAACAATATAAGGTCTGAACTTATCACAAGCAAATACAACTGCAAAAAATTCTTTTTCAGTAGTAGCATAATTTCTCTGGGCATTGTCTAGAGTTTTACTAGCATATTAGATAACATTTAATTTCTTATCAACTCTTTGTCCTAGAACAGCACCTATAGCATAATCACTAGCATCACACATAATTTCAAAGGGTAAATTCCAATCAGGTGGCTGAACAATAGGTGCAGAAATCAAGGCTTTCTTAAGTATTTCAAATGCTTCTACACAATCATCATCAAAGAAAAAAGGAACATCTTTTTGTAAGAGGGTAGTCAGAGGCCTAGAAATTTTTGAGAAGTCCTTAATGAACCTCCTATAAAAACCGGCATGACCAAGGAAACTTCTTATACCTTTGATGTCCTTAGGACACGGCATCTTTTCAATAGCATCAACTTTAGCTTTATCAACTTCAATACCTCTTTCAGAAATTTTATGCCCCAAGAAAATACCTTCATTAACCATAAAGTGGCACTTTTCCCAATTCAAGACAAGATAAGTTTCTTCACATCTCTGCAAAACTCGATCAAGGTTGCTCAAGCAATCATCAAAAGATGTTCCGTATACGGAGAAATCATCCATGAAAACCTCAACAATCTTTTCACAAAAATCAGAGAATATAGCCATCATGCATCTTTGAAAGGTCGCAGGTGCATTGCATAAACCAAAAGGCATACATCTATAAGCAAAGGTACCGAAAGGGCAAGTAAAAGTGGTCTTTTCTCGATCCTCTTTTGACACAAGTATTTGAGAGAAACCAGAATAACCATCTAGAAAGCAAAAATGCATATGTTTGGATAATCTTTCTAGCATTTGATCAATAAAAGGTAAAGGGTAATGATCCTTTTTAGTAGCTTTATTTAATTTGCGGAAATCAATTACCATTCTATAACCTGTAACAATTCTTTGTGGGATCAATTCATCTTTATCATTAGGAACAACAGTAATACCTCCCTTCTTAGGGACACAATGGACAAGACTTACCCACTGACTATCAGCAACGGGATAGATTATACCTGCCTCCAGAAGCTTTAGTATTTCTTTTCTTACCACTTCTTTCATCTTAGGATTTAACCGTCGTTGGTGATCAACAATCGGTTTAGCGTCTTTCTCCAATTTTATTTTGTGTTGACATAGAGTGGGACTAATGCCCTTAAGATCATCAAGAGTATATCCAATAGCAGCATGGTGCTTCTTCAGAGTTTTCAATAATCTCTTTTCTTCATGCTCTGAAAGGTTAGCACTAATAATAACATGATATATCTTCTTTTCATAAAGATAAGCATATTTAAGAGTATCAGGTAATGGTTTAAGCTCAAACACGGGATCACCGTGGGGTGGAGGAGGATCCCCTAGGATTTCAACAGGCAAGTTGTGTTTCAAAATAGGTCCCTGTTTAAAGAATACTTCATCTATTTCCCTTCTTTCATTCATAAACATATCATTTTCATGGTCGAGCAAATATTGTTCTAAAGGATCATTAGGGGGCACGGCAAGAAGCAAGACCAATAATTTCATCTTTACTAGGCAATTCTTTGTCATGGGGTTGTCTACAAAATTTAGCAAAATTAAACTCATGAGACATATCCCCCAAACCAATAGTAACAACATCCTTTTTGCAATCTATCCTAGCATTAACAATATTCAAGAAGGGTCTACCAAATATGATGGGACAAAAGTTATCTTGTGGGGAATCAAGAACAAGAAAATCAGCAGGATATTTAACTTTCCCACACAAGACTTCAACATCTCTAACAATCCCAACTGGTGAAATAGTGTCTCTATTGGCAAGCTTAATTGTAACATCAATTTCCTCTATCTCAGCAGTGCAATATCATGCATAATTTCTTTGTATAAGGAATGAAGTATTGCACTTGCACTAGCACCTATATCACATAAGCCATGATAGCAATGATCTCCTATTTTAACAGAAATAACAGGCATGCCTACAATAGGTCTATGTTTGTTTTTAGTATCAGGTCTAGCAATTCTAGCCGCTTCATCACAGAAGTAAATAACATGCCCATCAATATTATCGGCCAAGAGATCTTTAACCATAGCAATACTAGGTTCAACTTTAATTTGCTTAGGGGTGTAGGTGTTCTAGTGTTACTCTTACGAACCACAGTTGAAGCTTTAGCATGATCCTTTATTCTAACAGGGAAAGGTGGTTTCTCAATATAAGTAGTAGGAACAACAGGATCAACATTATAAGTGATAGTCTTTTCTTGAACTTTAATAGGTGCAACTACTTTTACTTCAATGGGAGGATTATATTTAAACCACTTCTCCTTAGGGAGATCAACATGAGTAGCAAACGATTCACATAAAGAAGCTGCTATCTCAGAGTCAAGTCCATATTTAGTGCTAAATTCATGGAAAACATCGGTATCCATAAAAGATTTAACACAATCAAACTAGGGTGTTATAGCTGACTCCTTACCTTCGTCGAGATCCCAATCTTCAGATTTGTGCTTAATTCTTTCCAATAAATCCCATTTGAATTCAATAGTCTTCATCATAAAAGAACTAGTACAAGAAGTATCGAGCATGGAGCGATTATTGAGAGAAAGCCGAGCATAAAATTTTTGAATAATAATTTCTCTTGAGAGCTCATGATTGGGGCATGAATATAACATTGACATAAGCCTCCCCCAAGCTTGAGCAATGCTTTCTCCTTCGCAAGGCCAAAAATTATATATATAATTGCGATCACGATGAACAAGATGCATAGGATAAAACTTCTGATGAAATTCCAATTTCATCGGTTGTAGTTCCATGATCCCATATCATCACATAGCCTAAACCATGTCAATGCCTTTCCCTTCAAAGATAAAGGGAAGACCTTCTTCTTGATAACATCCTCTGGCATACCTGCAAGCTTAAATAATCCACAAACTTCATCCACATAGATTAGGTGCAAATCGGGATGTATTGTTCCATCACCTGTGAAAGGATTAGCTAGCAGTTTCTCTATCATACCCGAAGGGATTTCAAAGTAAAAAATTTCAGTAGCTTCAGTAGGTTGAGGAGCAACTCTTTGCACTACTAGTCGGGGTGAAGATACCCCGAACAAGCCCCTCAAAGGATTATGTTCCATAGTAACAAGTGACAGTAAATTTCAGCACACTATATAAATTGTTCCTTACGAAATTCCACTTACCAAAGGCGCTTCACTCCCCAGCAACGGCGCCAGAAAAGAGTCTTGATGACCCAAAAGTGTAGGGGATCTATCGTACTCCTTTCGATAAGTAATAGTGTCAAACCCAACGATGAGCAGAAGGAAATGACAAGCGGTTTTCAGTAAGGTATTCTGTGCAAGCACTGAGATTATCAGTAACAGATAGTTTTGTGATAAGGTAATTTGTAACGGGCAACAAGTAATGGAAGTAAATAAGGTGCAGCAAGATGGCCCAATCCTTTTTGTAACAAAGGACAAGCCTGGACAAACTCTTATATAGAGAAAAGCGCTCCCGAGGACACATGGGAATTATCGTCAAGCTAGTTTTCATCACGCTCATATGATTCGCGTTCGTTACTTTGATAATTTGATATGTGGGAGGACCGGTGCTTGGGTACTGCCCTTTCTTGTACAAGCATCCCACTTATGATTAACCCCTATTGCAAGCATCTGCAACTACAAAAGAAGTATTAAGGTAAACCTAACCATAGCATGAAACATATGGATCCAAATCAGCCCCTTACGAAGCAACTCATAAACTAGGGTTTAAGCTTCTGTCACTCTAGCAACCCATCATCTACTTATTACTTCCCAATGCCTTCCTCTAGGCCCAAACAATGGTGAAGTGTACTCGATGTTCAATAACACCACTAGAGGAGAGACAACATACATCTCATCGAAATATCGAACGAATACCAAATTCACATGACTACTTATAGCAAGACTTCTCCCATGTCCTCAGGAACAAACGTAACTACTCACAAATCATATTCATGTTCATAATCAGAGGGGTATTAATATGCATAAAGGATCTAAACATATGATCTTCCACCAAATAAACCAACTAGCATCAACTACAAGGAGTAATCAACACTACTAGCAACCCACAGGTACCAATCTGAGGTTTTGAGACAAAGATTGGATATAAGAGAAGAACTAGGGTTTGAGAGGAGATGGTGCTGGTGAAGATGTTGATGGAGATTAACCCCCTCCTGATGAGAGGATCGTTGGTGATGACGATGGCGATGATTTCCCCCTCTCGGAGGGATGTTCCCCGGCAGAATAGCTCCGCCGGAGCCCTAGATTGGTTCTGACAAGGTTCCGCCTCGTGGCGGCGGTGTTTCGTCCTAAAAGCTTGCTTGTGATTTTTTCCAGGGTAAAAGACTTCATATAGTAGAAGATGGGCATCGGAGGCCTGCTAGGGGGCCCACGAGGCAGGGGGCGCGCCCAGCGGGGTAGGGCGCGCCCCCACCCTCGTGGATGGTGGGTGGCCCCCCTCTGGTTGATTCTTTCGCCAGTATTTTTTACTAATTCCAAAAACTGCCTCCGTGAAGTTTCAGGACTTTTGGAGCTGTGCAGAATAGGTCTCTAATATTTGCTCCTTTTCCAGCCCAGAATTCCAGCTGCCGGCATTCTCCCTCTTCATGTAAACCTTGTAAAATAAGAGAGAATAGGAATAAATATTGTGACATAACGTGTAATAACAGCCCATAATGCAATAAATATCAATATAAAAGCATGATGCAAAATGGACGTATCAGAAGCCACCATAATGAGTGCATGAAGCCTTGGACGGAATATACAAGATGCCACTTCATAATTTTCGTCCAGAGGCTATTTTAGGTGCTGCGTCACCTTATTATTGGGCCAGGGCCATGTAATTTCGAAATACTTGAATATAGGCTATTTTTAGAGTCCCTATGTGTCGGGAAACAAGAGTTAGTGTTGGTTTCGGACCCCTCCTCCAAGGGCCACGAAATCCCCCCGGCCCTCTTCCTCCATATATACAACCCTTAGGGCATCGTTTAGACTTTGGGTTTTGTTTAGATTAAAAGTTCGTCATAGCTGCAACTTCGCGTACTTTGTTTGTGTTCAACGGCCAGACAAAGGCGTCACAAAACCCCACCTTCATTAATAAAGCTTTCCTCTTATATTCCCAATATCCAGATTGCAATCTCAGTTTCTTGCTTGTTCTTCATTTGCTCGCAGGAAACAGGCCCTCGTGGTCAGGTTAATCGTGCTCCAGCGAGGTCAATAACCCCTTGGAAGTTGGTTTAGCGATTGCTAAAGCGCGACGTCTTGCATGTTCGTAGTCGGATCGTCAAGGTCGACTCCCACAGAAAACGATAGCCACCATCTCATAGAAACATTGGGACACCTTCACCTCTATCAAGTGGTATCAGATTTCCAGGTTGCTCGGTGAGATTTTTAAGTTTTTCTTAGTTTAGATCGAGTTTGTTCTTCATACCTACAGTCCACGAAAAAGCCACAAAAAAATTAGGGTTAGTTCATCATATCTGAACCAATCTGAGCCTTTGCATAATCTTTTTAGGGTTTTTGCTTTGTTGAATTTGTGGTTGATACGTCCATTTGTATCATGCTTTTATATCAATATTTATTGCATTATGGGCTGTTATTACACGTTATGTCACAATACTTATGCCTATTCTCTCTTATTTTACAAGGTTTACATGAAGAGGGAGAATGCCGGCAACTGGAATTCTGGGCTAGAAAAGGAGCAAATATTAGAGACCTATTCTACACAGCTCCAAAAGTCCTGAAACTTCACGGAAGTCATTTTTGGAATTAATAAAAAATACTGAGCGAAGAAAATACCAGAGGGGGCCCACACCCTGGCCACGAGGGTGGGGGCGCGCCCTACCCCCCTAGGCGCGCCCCCTGCCTCGTGGGCCCCCTGTCAGGCCTCCGGTGCCCATCTTCTGCTATATGAAGTCATTTACCCTGGAGAAAATCATAAGCAAGCTTTCGGGAAGAAACTCCGCCGTCACGAGGCGGAACCAATCTAGGGCTCCGGCAGAGCTGTTGTGCCGGGGAAACTTCCCTCCGGGAGGGGGAAATCATCGCCATCGTCATCACCAACGATCCTCTCATCAGGAGGGCGTCAATCTCCATCAACATCTTCACCAACACAATCTCCTCTCAAATCCTATTTCATCTCTTGTATCCAATCTTTGTCCCAAAACCTCAGATTGGTACCTGTGGGTTGCTAGTAGTGTTGATTACTCCTTGTAGTTGATGCTAGTTAGTTTATTTGGTAGAAGATCATATGTTCAGATCCATTATGCATATTAATACCCCTCTGATTATGAACATGAATATGATTTGTGAGTAGTTACGTTTGTTCCTGAGGAGATGGGAGAAGTCTTGATATAAGTAGTCATGTGAATTTGGTATTCGTTCAATATTTTGATGAGATGTATGTTGTCTCTCCTCTAGTGGTGTTATGTGAACGTCGACTACATGACACTTCACCATTATTTGGGCCTAGAGGAAGGCATTGGGAAGTAATAAGTAGATGATGGGTTGCTAGAGTGACAGAAGCTTAAACCCTAGTTTATGAGTTGCTTCGTAAGGGGCTGATTTGGATCCATATGTTTCATGCTATGGTTAGGTTTACCTTAATACTTCTTTTGTATTGCAGATGCTTGCAATAGGGGTTAATCATAAGTGGGATGCTTGTCCAATAAAGGACAGCACCCAAGCACCGGTCCACCCACATACCAAATTATCAAAGTAACGAACGTGAATCATATGAGCGTGATGAAAACTAGCTTGACGATAATTCCCATGTGTCCTTGGGAGCCCTTTTCTCTATATAAGAGTTTGTCCAGGCTTGTCCTTTGCTACAAAAAGGATTGGGCCATCTTGCTGGACCTTATTTACTTTCATTACTTGTTACCCGTTACAAATTACCTTATCATAAAACTATCTGTTACCGATAATTTTAGTGCTTGCAGAGAATACCTTACTGAAAACCGCTTATCATTTCCTTCTGCTCCTCGTTGGGTTCGACACTCTTACTTACCGAAGGACTACGATAGATCCCCTATACTTGTGGGTCATCAAGACTCTTTTCTGGCGCCGTTGCCGGGGAGTGAAGCGCCTTTGGTAGGTGGAATTTGGTAAGGAAAATTTTATATAGTGTGCTGAAATTTACTGTCACTTGTTACTATGGAAAATAATCCTTTGAGGGGTTCGTTCGGGGTATCTTCACCTCATACGGAACCACAATTAGCTACCCCTCAACCTACTGAACCTACTGAAAATGTTTACTTTGAAATTCCTTCGGGTATGATAGAGAAACTGCTAGCTAATCCTTTTGTAGTAGATGGAACATTGCATCCGATTTAAACTTAATCTATGTGGATGGAGTTTGTGGGTTATTTAAGCTTGCAGGTATGCCCGATGATGTTATCAAGAAGAAGGTCTTCCCTTTATCTTTGAAGGGAGAGGCATTGACATGGTATAGGCTATGTGATGATATGGGATCATGGAACTACAAATGATTGAAATTGTAATTTCATCAGAAGTTTTATCCTATGCATCTTGTTCATCGTGATTGTAATTATATATATAATTTTTGGCCTCGCGAAGGAGAAAGCATCGCTCAAGCTGCGAAGGAGAAAGCACTGCTCAAGCTTGGGGGAGGCTTAAGTCAATGTTATATTCATGCCCCAATCATGAGCTCTCAAGAGAAATAATTATTCAAAAAATTTATGCTCGGCTTTCTCTCAATAATCGCTCCATGCTCGATACTTCTTGTACTGGCTCTTTTATGATGAAGACTATTGAATTCAAATGGGATTTATTGGAAAGAATTAAACGCAACTCTGAAGATTGGGATCTCGACGAAGGTAAGGAGTCAGGTATAACGCCTAAGTTTGATTGTGTTCAATCTTTTATGGATACCGATGTTTTCCGTGAATTTAGCACTAAATATGGACTCGACTCTGAGATAGTAGCTTCTTTCTGTGAATCTTTTGCTACTCATGTTGATCTCCCTAAGGAGAAGTGGTTTAAATATAATCCTCCCATTGAAGTAAAAGTAGATGCACCTATTAAAGTTGAAGAAAAGACTATCACTTATAATGATCATGTCATTCCTACTGCTTATATTGAGAAGCCACCTTTCCCTGTTAGAATAAAGGATCATGCTAAAGCTTCAACTGTAGTCAACAAAAGTAATATTAGGACACACAAACCTCCTGAGCAAGTTAAAGTTGAACCTAAAATTGCTATGGTTAAAGATCTCTTGGCTGATAATATTGATGGACATGTTATTTATTTCTATGAGGAAACTACTAGCATTGCTAAACCTGGTGCTAAAGATAAACATAGACCTGTTGTAGGCATGCCTGTTATTTCTATTAAAATTGGAGATCATTGTTATCATGGCTTGTGTGATATGGGTGCTAGTGCCAGTGCAATACCTCATTCTTTATACAAAGAAATTATGCATGATATTGCACCTGCTAAGATAGAAGAAATTGATGTTACAATTAAGCTAGCTAATAGAGACACTATTTCAGCAATTGGGATTGTTAGAGATGTTGAAGTCTTGTGTGGAAAGGTTAAATATCCTGCTGATTTTCTTGTTCTTGGTTCCCCACAAGATAGCTTTTGTCCTATTATATTTGGTAGACCCTTCTTGAACACTGTTAATGCTAAGATAGACTGCAAAAAGGATGTTGTTACTATTGGTTTGGGTGATATGTCTCATGAGTTTAATTTTGCTAAATTTAGTAGACAACCCCGTGATGAGGAATTGCCTAGTAAGAATGAAATTATTGGTCTTGCTTCTATTGCCGTGCCTCCTAGTGATCCTTTAGAACAATATTTGCTTGACCATGAAAATGATATGTTCATGAATGAAAGAAGGGAAATAGATGAAGTATTCTTTAAACAGGGACCTATTCTAAAACACAACTTGCGTGTTGAAATCCTAGGGGATCTTCCTCCACCCAAGGGTGATCCCGTGTTTGAGCTTAAACCATTACCTGATACTCTTAAATATGCTTATCTTGATGAAAAGAAGATATATCCTGTTATTATTAGTGCTAACCTTTCAGAGCAGGAGGAAGAGAAATTATTGAAAACTCTGAAGAAGCACCGTGCTGCTATTGGATATACTCTTGATAATCTTAAGGGCATTAGTCCCACTCTATGTCAACACAAAATAAATTTGGAGAAAGACGCCAAACCAGTTATTGATCACCAACGACGGCTAAATCCTAAGATGAAAGAAGTGGTAAGAAAGGAAATATTAAAGCTCCTCGAAGCAGGTATAATTTATCCCGTTGCTGATAGTCAGTGGGTAAGTCATGTCCATTGTGTCCCTAAGAAGGGAGGTATTACTGTCGTTCCTAATGATAAAGATGAATTGATTCGGCAAAGAATTATTACAGGTTATAGGATGGTAATTGATTTCCGCAAATTAAATAAAGTTACTAAAAAATATCATTACCCTTTGCCTTTTATTGATCAAATGCTAGAAAGATTATCCAAACATACACATTTTTGCTTTCTAGATGGTTACTCTGGTTTCTCTCAAATACCTGTGTCAGCTGAGGATCAAGAAAAGACCACTTTTACTTGCCCTTTCGATACTTTTGCTTATAGACGTATGCCTTTTGGTTTATGTAATGCACCTGCTACCTTTCAAAGATGCATGATGGCTATATTCTCTGACTTTTGTGAAAAGATTTGTGAGGTTTTCATGGATGATTTCTCCGTTTATGGATCCTCTTTTGATGATTGCTTGAGCAACCTTGATCGAGTTTTGCAGAGATGTGAAGAAACTAATATTGTCTTGAATTGGGAGAAATGCCACTTTATGGTTAATGAAGGCATTGTCTTGGGGCATAAAATTTCAGAAAGAGGTATTGAAGTTGATAAAGCTAAAGTTGATGCCATTGAAAATATGCCGTGTTCTAAGGACATCAAAGGTATAAGAAGTTTTCTGGGTCATGTTGGTTTTTATAGGAGGTTCCGTAAGGACTTCTCAAAAATTTCTCGGCCTCTGACTAATCTATTACCAAACACATATTCCTTTTGTCTTCGATGATGATTGTGTAGAGGCATTTGAAATACTTAAGAAAGCTTTGATTTCTGCACCTATTGTTCAGCCACCTGATTGGAATTTACCCTTTGAAATTATGTGTGATGCTAGTGATTATGCTGTAGGTGTTGTTCTAGGGCAAAGAGTTGATAAGAAATTAAATGTTATTCAATATGCTAGTAAAACTCTAGACAATGCCCAGAGAAATTATGCTACTACCGAAAAAGAATTTTTATCAGTTGTTTTTGCTTGTGATAAGTTCAGACCTTATATTGTTGATTCTAAAGTAACTATTCACACTGATCATGCTGCTATTAAATACCTTATGGAAAAGAAAGATGCTAAGCCTAGACTTATTAGATGGGTTCTCTTGCTACAAGAATTTGATTTGCTTATTATTGATAGAAAGGGAGCTGAGAACCCCGTTGTAGACAACTTGTCTAGGTTAGAGAATGTTCTTGATGACCCACTACCTATTGATTATAGCTTTCCTGATGAAGAATTAGCTTCCATAAATGCTTCTCGTACTACTCCATGGTATGCTGATTATGCTAATTACATTGTTGCTAAATTTATACCACCTAGTTTCACATACCAGCAAAAGAAAAAGTTTTTCTATGATTAAGACATTACTTCTGGGATGACCCACACCATTCTAAAGAAGGAGTAGATGGTGTTATTAGACGTAGTATACCTGAGCATGAACAGGAACAGATCCTACGCAAGTGTCACTCCAAAGCTTATGGAGGACACCACGCTGGAGATAGAACTGCACATAAGGTATTGCAATACGGTTTTTATTGGCCTACTCTCTTCAAAGATGCCTGTAAGGTTGTCTTATCTTGTGATGAATGTCAAAGAATTGGTAATATTAGTAGACGTCAAGAAATGCCTATGAATTATTCACTTTTTATGAACCATTTGATGTTTGGGGCTTTGATTACATGGGACCGTTTCCTTCCTCCAATGGGTATACACATATTTTAGTTGATGTTGATTACGTTACTAAGTGGTTAGAAGCTATTCCAACTAGTAGTGCTGATCATAACACCTCTATTAAGATGCTTAAAGAAGTTATTTTTCCGAGGTTTGGAGTCCCTAGATATTTAATGACTGATGGTGGTTCACATTTTATTCATGGTGCTTTTCGTAAAATGCTTGCTAAGTATGATGTTAATCATAGAATTGCATCTCCGTATCACCCACAGTCCAGTGGTCAAGTAGAATTGAGTAATAGAGAGCTCAAATTAATTTTGCAAAAGACTGTTAATAGATCTAGAAAGAATTGGTCCAAGAAACTTGATGATGCATTATGGGCCTATAGAACTACATATAAGAATCCTATTGGTATGTCTCCGTATAAAATGGTTTATGGAAAAGCATGTCATTTACCTCTCGAACTAGAACATAAAGCATATTGGGCCATTAAAGAGCTCAATTATGATTTCAAACTTGCCGGTGGGAAGAGGCTTTTTGACATTAGCTCACTTGATGAATGGAGAACCCAGGCCTATGAGAATGCCAAACTATATAAGGAGAAAGTTAAAAGATGGCATGACAAAAGGATACAAAAGCGTGAGTTTAATGTAGGTGATTATGTATTGCTATACAACTCTCGTTTAAGATTTTTTGCAGGAAAACTTCTCTCTAAATGGGAAGGCCCTTACGTTCTCGAGGAGGTCTATCGTTCTGGTGCCATAAAAATCAACAACTTCGAAGGCACAAATACGAAGGTGGTGAACGGTCAAAGAATCAAACATTATATCTCAAGTAATCCTATAAATGTTGAAACCAATGTTATTGAAACCGTAACCCCGGAGGAATACATAAGAGACACTTTCTAGCACGCTTCAGACTCCGAAAAGGAATAGGTATGTGGTACGGTAAGTAAACCGACTCCAAAACAGTTCTAATGGCAATTTTTTCTCCGTTTTGGAATATTTAAGAAAATAGGAAAATAAGAAGTGGTCCGGGAAGGACACGAGGCTTCCACGAGGGTGGGAGGCGCGCCCTACCCCCCTGGGTGCGGCCCCCTGCCTCGTGGGCACCTCGTGCGCTCTCCGGACTCCGTTTTCTTGCACGATACTTCTTTTGGTCGGTAAAAATTCATTATATAATCTCCCGAAGGTTTTGACCACCGTATGACGCAAATATCCTTTGTTTTTGTTTCGAGCTTTTTTTCTGACAGATCTAGATCGCCATGACGTCTCCAAGTGCCCCCAAGGACAAGTTCTTCGAGAAGGTCATCAACCCCTACCTTGCAGAAGTGCTGCAACACCCTCAAACCATTGAGATGCATGAGGGGGTGCTGCACATCCGCGATGTTGAGGGACCAAGGAGGACCGGAAGCGTGGAGACAAGGCTCGAGGCAATGGAACAACAAGTTTTCAAGTGTCAGGAGATGGTGGAGCGCGGACTTGACTCCAATCACATAATGATCACGGAGTTCACCAACAACCACAAGCTGGACGCCAAGGACATTGGGGAGGCCATCTTCAAGCTTCACGAGAAAATCGAGCACCTCCAAGCGCAGATCTATGACCTACAAAACCAAAACTGTGAGTGTGAATATAGATTCAAGAGGATGAGTTTGGCTGCAGATTTAAGGATCCCGGAGACTCGATCATCCTTCTATGATGGAGAGCCTATGCCTTGGAAGATGGACGACAAGCCTACATCATCAACAAACCCTTCAACAGCAAAAGAGACATAATCACATGGGTATGGGCACTCCCCTTGGCAAACTGCCAAGCTTGGGGGAGGTGCCCCGGTATCGTATCATCATCACACTCCTATCTTTACCATTTTTCTTAGTTCGATCCTTTTGGTAATATCTTTATCTAGTAGAATGAAGTTTTAGTATGATTTAGTTTTGAGCTTTGCTTTATGATCCTTCTATGTAAGCGAGTCTTTGAGCTATATATAATAAAGATTAGTGTTGAGTCAAGGGCTTGATTATTTTGCTATGATCTTGAGGGAATAAAAGAAAAAGAAATGAATAAAAAGGAAATAAAGAGATCATATTGATCTTATGGAGAGTAATGACTTCACATATAAAGAGTATGATGAATAAAAGTTGTTGAGAGTTGACAAACACAGTTTTGGTCATCGTTGCAATTAATAGGAAGTAATAAAGAAAGAGAGGTTTTCACATATAGATACACTATCTTGGACATCTTTTATGATTGTGAGCACTCATTAAAGTATGACATGTTAAAGAGTTGATGTTGGACAAGGAAGACAATGTAATGGGTTATGTTTTCTTATATCCGAAATAAAGTATATTGTCATGGATCATCCAACATGTTGAGCTTGCCTTTCTCCCACATGCTAGCCAATTCATTGCACCAAGTAGAGATACTACTTGTGCTTCCGAATATCCTTGAACTTGTTTTGCCATGAGAGTCCACCATATCTACCTATGGATTGAGTAAGATCCTTCAAGTAGTTGTCATCGGTGCATGCAATAAAAATTGCTCTCTAAATATGTATGATTTATTAGTGTGGAGAAAATAAGCATTATATGATCTTGTGATGTGGAAGAAATAAAAGCGACGGACTGCATAATAAAGGTCCATATCACAAGTGGCAATATAAAGTGACGTTCTTTTGCATTAAGATTTCGTGCATCCAACCATGAAAGCGCATGACAACCTCTGCTTCCCTCTACGAAGGGCTTATCTTTTACTTTTGTCTTATTACTTATGCAAGAGTCATGGTGATCTTCACCTTTCCTTTTTACATTTTGTCCTTTGGCAAGCACCTTGTGTTGGAAAGATCATGATATATATACCCAATTGGATGTAAGTTAGCATGAACTATTATTGTTGACATTACCCTTGAGGTAAAAGGTTGGGAGGCAACACTATAAGCCCCTATCTTTCTCTGTGTCCGATTAAAACTCCATACACATAAGTATTGATTGAGTGTTACCAATTGTGAAAGACTAAATGATAGTTGAGTATATGGACTTGTTGAAAAGCTCTTATATT
Source organism: Aegilops tauschii subsp. strangulata (assembly GCF_002575655.3). Classification (NCBI taxonomy): domain Eukaryota; kingdom Viridiplantae; phylum Streptophyta; class Magnoliopsida; order Poales; family Poaceae; genus Aegilops; species Aegilops tauschii. The sequence continues at coordinate 246,342,337 of NC_053037.3, read as the reverse complement.
GACTCTTTCCGATGTTATGATAAATTGCAATTGCTTCAATGACTGAGGTTATAGTTTGTTGGTTCTCAATGAAGTTTCTGATTCATACTTCACATTGTGAATAGATTATTACTTGAGCATAAGAAATCATATGACAATATCCATATATGTTATTGTTATAAGAATTATCATGATGCCCTCATGTCCGTATTTTATTTTATCGACACCTCTATCTCTAAACATGTGGACATATTTATCGTTATCGGCCTCCGCTTGAGGACAAGCGAGTTCTAAGCTTGGGGGAGTTGATACGTCCATTTTGCATCATGCTTTTATATCGATATTTATTCCATTATGGGTTGTTATTACACGTTATGTCACAATACTTATGCCTATTCTCTCTTATTTTACAAGGTTTACATGAAGAGGGAGAATGCCAGTAGCTGGAATTCTGGGCTGGAAAAGGAGCAAATATTAGAGACCTATTCTGCACAGCTCCAAAAGTCCTAAAACTTCACAGAAGTCATTTTTGGAATTAATAAAAAATACTGAGCGAAGAAAATACCAGAGGGGGCCCACACCCTGGCCACGAGGGTGGGGGCGTGCCCTACCCCCCTGTGCGCGCCCCCTGCCTCGTGGACCCCCTGTCAGGCCTGCGGTGCCCATCTTCTGCTATATGAAGTCATTTATCCTGGAAAAAATCATAAGCAAGCTTTCGGGAAGAAACTCCGTTGTCACGAGGTGGAACCTTGGCGGAACCAATCTAGGGCTCCGGCAGAGCTGTTCTGCCGGGGAAACTTCCCTCCGGGAGGGGGAAATCATCGCCATCGTCATCACCAACGATCCTCTCATCGAGAGGGGGTCAATCTCCATCAACATCTTCACCAGCACCATCTCCTCTCAAACCCTAGTTCATCTCTTGTATCCAATCTTTGTCCCAAAGCCTCAGATTGGTACCTGTGGGTTGCTAGTAGTGTTGATTACTCCTTGTAGTTGATGCTAGTTGGTTTATTTGGTGGAAGATCATATGTTCAGATCCATTATTCATATTAATACCCCTCTGATTATGAACATGAATATTATTTGTGAGTAGTTACGTTTGTTCCTGAGGACATGGGAGAAGTCTTGCTATTAGTAGTCATGTGAATTTGGTATTCGTTCGATATTTTGATGAGATGTATGTTGTCTCTCCTCTAGTGGTGTTATGTGAACGTCGACTACATGACACTTCACCATTATTTGGGCCTAGAGGAAGGCATTGGGAAGTAATAAGTAGATGATGGGTTGCTAGAGTGACAGAAGCTTAAACCCTAGTTTATGAGTTGCTTCGAAAGGGGCTGATTTGGATCCATATGTTTCATACTATGGTTAGGTTTACATTAATACTTCTTTTGTAGTTGCGGATGCTTGCAATAGGGGTTAGTCATAAGTGGGATGCTTGTCCATGAAAGGACAGCACCCAAGCACTGGTCCACCCACATACCAAATTATCAAAGTAACGAACGCGAATCATATGAGCGTGATGAAAACTAGCTTGACGATAATTCCCATGTGTCCTCGGGAGCCCTACCACCTACCACCACCGCTTATCCGCCACCGATCCGTATCCATATACCACCACCAATCCGTATCCATAAACACCACCGATATGTATCCATATACCACCACCGCTACCACCATCGCTGCCATATACCACCACCGCTGCCATATCCTACCACTATATATCCACCACCAATCCGAGTTCCTTTCATATTAGGTTTGTTTTCGAGATCCATCTAATTTCCGATTCGTGTTTCCTTGCCTGAGTAGGTTTCGGAAAAAAAATTGCAGGCCCCCGTGCAGTTTTTAGGCCAAAATTTTCGCAGGCAAAAATATGTTTTTCTATACTATTTTTAGGCTTTTCTAAGTCTTTTGAGCCACGTGCCATCATAGTGATTTTTTGTCGCACTTTTTCGTTGTCGCTGCCCCGATTCCGAAAAAAAAGTTAAAAAAAATACGTGCCCATCCTGTCATTTGGCCTGGGAAGAGTTTTGAGACACTCGCCATTATAGTGTTTTTTCGCAAAGAAAAAAGAGCACAAAAAACAGAGCGAAAAAATTCTAGAGTGTGCTTTTCCCTTGTTTACGTGTCGCGCCGTGATTTTGTTCGTGTTCTAGGCTCGCGTCTCTAGTATGGTCTAGCCTAGGACCAACACAGTACCGTCGTTGAGCGTTTATTCAACTTTGCATCTCTGAATTGATTATTGCTGACCTTTTTTGGTACCATATTATAAGCCTTCCTAGCTCCACATACATCTATGTCGTGCATTTGACTCTCCCTGGTAATCGCTCTATCCAAGCTTTAAGAGTTTTGACTACAGCGGTTGCCGATCACCGCCTGCTGCTGTGTAAGAACTGGTAAGAATTTGAGATTTGCTTGACGGATTTGTGACACCCACCACCACCACTTGTTAGTAGTATGTAGGATCATATTCTTGTGTGTTTCTATTGCTGCTAACCATGGCAGGATCACAAGCCGACGAGATTGACTGGGAGAACTTGACGAACAAGGAGCTTCATGATAAGTTTCATCGAACGATGAGTGGACAGGTGCAAGATGTGCTAAACAGATTTGAAGAGGCCATGGAGAAGATAGATGGCATGGAGAAGACGTTCGAAACAAAGCTCAATAACAAGTTTACTGAATTGTTTGCGCCTTTTCCACCACCACCGTCGGCTGCACCTGTCGCACCTGTACAACAACAACAACAACAACAACAACAACAACAACATCGCCGTCCAAATCAAGTGGGACGAGCACTACGCATTCCCCTTGAGCCTGGTCAAAATTCTGGTGCCGCTATTGATGCTTCTGCAGCTCCTGCTGCTACTGCAGAGGTGGAGGACTATTACGAGGATGAGGTCGATCAAAATCAGAACTACGTGCAACCACCAGCACCACCACCCCAAGTCGTCCTCATGCATATCATCGCAATGGTAGGGCTGCACCACTACCTACGAGATCATGACCATCTTCCTAAACTAAAATTGAATATTCCACCATTTGAGGGTAGATATGTTCCTGATATATCTTACTTGGGAGTTAGAAACTGAACAACGTTTTACATGTTTACAATATCCTGAGGAGCGACGTGTTCCTGCTGCTGTTTGTGCTTTCACTAGTTGTGCATGTGTTGGTGGTCTGAACATTGTAGATTATATCCTATTCCAGCGACTTGGGCTGCTTTGAAAATTGTTATGCGTACTCGCTGGGTTCCACCATACTATCAACGTGAATTGCTTCAAAACTTGCAGCGTTTGAGACATGGAAAAAATTCTGTAGAAGAACATTATCAGGAATTACAAACTGGTATGATTAGATGTGGTATTGTTGAGGATAGTTAAGCTATGCTTGCACATTTATGGGTGGATTAAATAAACAGATTCAAACCATTCTAGAGTATAAGGAATATAATAATATCACTCGTTTATTCCATCTTGCTTGCAAAGCTGAACATGAAGTGCAGGATCGACGGGCATTGGCGTGAACTAACTTTTCTGCAGGTCGACCTTCATCATGAACACAGCACGCATCCTCTACTTCCGCACGTCCTGCTACACCAGCACCTCCGTCAGCTGCCACCTCCAACCGTGATACAAGAAAGTAGGCACAACCACCACTATTTGCCAAGAGCGCACCTTCTGGGCCTGCACAGAGCTCTTCTTCATCCATGGCATCAACAGGGCAAACACATGATATTATTTGTCGTTGTTGCAAGGGTGGAGGTCATTATGCGAGAGAATGCCCATCTAAGAGTGTGATGATTGCTACTGAGGATGGTGGGTATGAGTCCGCTAGTGACTATGATGAGGAGACTTTGGCTCTTATTACAAGCGAAGAACATGGTGGAGATGATTCTGATCATGAGACACAATACATGGCTCCTGAAGACGCTGGCAGGTATGAATGTTTACTTGCTCAACGTGTTTTGAGTGTGCAGGTCACACAAGCTGAGCAAAATCAGAGGCATAATTTGTTCCATACAAAGGGAGTTGTGATGGAACGTTTTGTTCGTGTCATCATAGATGGAGGGAGCTGCAACAACTTGGCTAGCATGGAGATGGTGGAGAAGCTATCTCTCACCACAAGACCACATCCACATCCTTACTACATTCAATGGTTCAACAACAGCGGCAAGGTTAAGGTAACACGTACTATTCGTGTGCATTTTAGTATCTCTACATATGCTGATTATGTTGATTGTGATGTGGTACCTATGCAAGCATGTTCCTTATTACTTGGTAGACCATGGATTTGATAAAAATTTGTACACCATGGTAGAAACAATCAGTATACTCTTGTTCATAAGGATAAAAATATTACTTTGCTTCCTATGACTCCTGATTCCAATTTGAAAGATGATGCTAATAGAGCTAATAAAGCAAAACAGGATAAAAATAAGAGTGAAAATAAGATTGTGGCAAAAGAATTTGAGCAACAAATGAAGACTAATAATAATAAACCATCTAGTGTTGCTTCTGAAATTAAATTGAAAAGTGCATGTTTACTTGCCACCAAATCTGATATTGATGATCTAGATTTCAGCAAATCTGTTTGCTATGCTTTCTGTGTGCAAAGAGGCATTATTTTCTTTCGAGGATGTACCTTCCTCTTTGCCTCCTGCTGTCACTAACATTTTGCAGGAGTTTGCTGACGTCTTTCCACAAGACGTGCCACCGGGATTACCACCTATTCGAGCGGTTGAGCATCAGATTGACTTAATTCCCGGTGCTTCGCCGCCAAACCGTGTGCCATACCGTACCAATCCAGAGGAGACGAAGGAGATTATGCGTCAAGTATAGGAGCTGCTCAAACAAGGTTATACACGTGAATCTCTTAGTCCTTGTGCTGTTCCTATTATATTAGTGCCAAAAAAGGATGGTACGTCGCATATGTGTGTTGATTGTAGAGGTATTAATAATATTACTATTCATTATCGTCATCCTATTCCTAGGCTAGATGATATGTTTGATGAACTGAGTGGCTCTAAAATCTGTTTGCTATGCTTTTGTGTGCAAAGAGGCATTATTTTCATTCGGGGACTTGCCTTCCTCTTTGCCTCCTGCTGTTACTAACATTTTGCAGGAGTTCGCTGACGTCTTTCCACAAGATGTGCCACCGGGATTACCACCTATTCAAGGGATTGAGCATCAGATTGACTTAATTCCCGGTGCATCGCTACCCAACCGTGCACCATACTGTACCAATCCAGAGGAGACGAAGGAGATTATGCGTCAAGTACAGGAGCTGCTCGACAAAGGTTATATACGCGAATCTCTTAGTCCTTGTGTTGTTCCTATCGTACTAGTGCCGAAAAAAGATGGTACGTCGCATATGTGTGTTGATTGTAGAGGCATTAATAATATTACTATTCGTTATCATCATCCTGTTCCTAGGCTAGATGATATGCTTGATGAATTGAGTGCCTCTACAATATTCTCCAAAGTTGGTTTGCGTAGTGGATACCATCAAATTCGTATGAAATTGGGAGATGAATGGCAAACAGCATTTAAAACTAAGTATGAATTATATGACTGGTTAGTCATGCCTTTTGGGTTAACTAATGCACCTAGTACTTTCATGAGATTAATGAACGAAGTTTTACGTGCTTTCATTGGACGATTTGTGGTAGTTTATTTTGATGATATACTGATTTATAGCAGATCTTTGGTGGAACATTTGGAACATTTACGTGCTATTTTTATTGCTCTACGTGATGCACGTTTGTTTGGTAACCTTGGGAAGTGCACCTTTTGCACTGACCGTGTATCTTTTCTTGGCTATGTTGTTACTCCACAAAGAATTGAAGTTGATAAAGCCAAGATTGAAGCTATTGAGAGTTGGCCGCAGCCCAAAACGGTCACACAAGTGAGGAGTTTTCTTGGACTCACTGGTTTCTATAGGCGTTTTGTGAGAGATTTTAGCACCATTGCTGCACCTCTCAATGAGCTTACAAAGAAGGATGTGCCTTTTGTTTGGGGTACCGCACATGAAGAAGCCTTCACGGTATTGAAAGATAAGTTGACACATGCTCCTTTACTCCAACTTCCTGATTTTAATAAGGCTTTTGAGGTTGAATGTGATGCTAGTGGAATTGGATTAGGAGGTGTGTTATTACAAGATGGCAAACCTGTTGCATACTTTTTTGAAAAATTGAGTGGTCCTAGTCTGAACTATTCTACTTACAATAAAGAATTATATGCTCTTGTTCGGACCTTAGAAACATGGCAACATTATTTATGGCCTAAAGAATTTGTTATACATTCTAATCATGAATCTTTGAAACACATTAAAAGTCAAGAAAAACTCAACTGTAGACATGCTAAATGGGTTGAATTCATTGAGACTTTCCCTTATGTCATTAAACACAAGAAGGGTAAAGAAAATGTTATTGCTGATGCATTATCTCGTCGTTATACTATCCTTTCACAACTTTACTTTAAAATATTTGGTTTGGAGACCATCAAAGATCAATATGTTCATGATGCTGAATTTAAAGATGTATTGTAGAATTGTAAAGAAGGGAGAAATGGAACAAGTTCGTCGTTAACGATGGATTTGTGTTTCATGCTAACAAGCTATGCATTCCAGGTAGCTCTTATCGTCTTTTGTTGTTGCAGGAGGCGCATGGAGGATGATTAATGGGACACTTTGGCGTGAAGAAGACGGAGGATATACTTGCTACACATTTCTTTTGGCCAAAAATGAGACGGGATGTTGAGCGTTTTGTTGCTCGCTGCACTACATGCCTAAAAGCTAAGTCATGACTCAAGCCTCATGGTTTATATATGCCTTTGCCTGTACCTAGTGTTCCTTGGGAGGACATATCTATGGACTTTGTTTTAGGTTTACCTCGAACAAAGAAGGGGAGGGATAGCATATTTGTTGTCGTGGATAGATTCTCGAAAATGGCACACTTTATACCATGTCATAAAAGCGATGATACTGTTAATGTTGCTGATTTGTTCTTTCGTGAAATTATTCGCTTGCATGGTGTGCCAAATACTATTCTTACAGATCGTGATACTAAATTTCTTAGCCACTTATGGAGATGTTTATGGGCTAAGTTGGGGACTAAACTGCTTTTAATACTACTTGTCACCCCCAAACTGATGGACAAACTGAAGTAGTAAATAGAACATTGTCTACTATGCTTAGGGCTGTTTTGAAGAATAATAAGAAAATGTCGGAAGAATGCTTGCCTCATATTGAATTTGCTTATAATCGTTCATTGCATTCTACTACTAAGATGTGCACTTTTGAAATTGTGTATGGTTTCCTACCTCGTGCACCTATTGATTTGTTGCCTCTTCCATCTTCAGAGAAGGTTAATTTTGATGCTAAACAACGTGCATAATTGATCTTAAAAATGCATGAGCTAACTAAGGAAAACATTGAGCGTATGAATGCTAAATATAAACTTGCTGGGGATAAGGGTTGAAAACATATTGTGTTTGCACCTGAAGAACTTGTTTGGTTACATCTACGTAAGGATAGATTTCTTTATTTGCGCAAATCAAATCTAACGCCACGTGTTGATGGTCCTTTAAGGTGTTAGAGAAAATAAATGATAATGCATATAAACTTGAGCTACCTGCAGATTTTGGGGTTAGTCCCACTTTTAACATTGCAGATTTGAAGCCTTATTTGGGTGAGGAAGATGAGCTTCTGTCGAGGACGACTTCATTTCAAGAAGGGAAGGATGATGAGGACATCAATACCATTGTTACACCCACAACCCCTGCTACTATACATACTGGACCGATTACTAGAGCTCGCGCACGCCAATTAAATTACCAGGTACTTTCGTTTCTTGGTAATGATTCTAATATTCATGAGAATATGATGCCTAAATTGGATACATTTGTTTTGCTTACAAATGAAGGGCCTAGCTCTGAGAAGTATGAACATTGGAGCAAGAACAAGCATGGAGTTGATGGCATGCGCAAGGGAAACAAGAACGGGGTTTCAAGTGATGATTTCAGGACTTTGAAGCCACCATAACAAGTGCATGAAGCCTTGGAAGAAATATACAAGATGCCACTTCATAAGTTTCATCCAGAGGCTATTCTAGGTGCTGCGTTACCTTATTATTGGGCCAGGCCCATGTAATTTCGAAATATTTCAATATAGGCTATTTTTAGAGTCCGTATGTGTGGGGAAACAAGAGTTAGGGTTGGTTTCGGACCCCTCCTCCAAGGGCCACGAAATTCCCCCCTCCCCCTCTTCCTCCATATATACAACCCTTAGGGCATCATTTAGACTTTGGGTTTTGTTTAGATTAAAAGTTCGCCATAGCTGCAACTTCGCGTACTTCGTTTGTGTTCAACGACCAGACAAAGGCGTCACAGAACCCCACCTTCATTAATAAAGCTTTCCTCTTATATTCGCAATATCCAGATTGCAATCTCAGTTTCTTGCTTGTTCTTCGTTTGCTTGTAGGAAACAGACCCTCATGGTTAGGTTGATCGTGCTCCGGCATGGTCAATAACCCCTCGGAAGTTGGTTTAGCGATTGCTAAGGCGCGACGTCTCACACGTTCGTAGTCGGATGGTCAAGGTCGACTCCCATAGAAAACGATAGCCACCATCTCATCGAAACATTGGGACACCTTCTCCTCTATCAGTGTTCCGCCATGACAGAATCCATGTTGGATGTGCTTCAAAGTCAACTTTCCAAGTTCAAGATGAAGGTTCGTGAAGGAGTCGCTGAAATGTACTTTAGGCTTGCCCTCGTCACAAATGAGATTGCCGGCCTAGGAAGTGAAGATATGGCCGACAAGTTCATCATCAAGAAGATCCTTAGAGCCGTGGATGGAAAATATGATACTATGTCCACATTGATCCAAATGATGCCCAATTACAAAGATCTCAAGCCCATGGAAGTCATTGGAAGAATTGTTGCTCATGAGATGTCACTCAAGGATAAGGAGGAGATCCACAACAAGTCAAGTGGTGCATATAAAGCTTCAAGTGGGGCTTCTACAACTTCAAGAAGCAAGTATCCAATGAGCAATTAAGCCTAATGGTGAATAATTTCAACAAATTCTATAAGAATAGAAACAAAGAGAGAAGTCCCAACTCAAGGCACTATGAGCAAAGATCATCAAGTCGTGACTGAAATTGCTACAATTGTGGAAGACCTAGACACTACTCCAATGAGTGTACCACACCTCACAAGAAAATAGAAGACTCACCTAGAAGGAAAAGTAGAAGAGATGAATCACCTCATAGAGAGAGGAGGAGGAGAGATGATCGTTATGAATGAAGACCCTCTCAAAGAAACAAGGAATCAGATGGGAAATACAAGTTAACCAAGAGCTACTCTAGAAGAAGACATCAAGCTCATGTTGTTGAATGGGTTTCCGGCTCCGACGACCACTCCGAGGGAAGTTACCACTCTGACTCCAACTATAGTCAATATGAAGGTGTTTCTGGACTTACTCTAGTATAATCCAACTCCCATGACATATTGGATTCACCAAATGAAGGAATTGGAAGATGCTTCATGGCTAAACGCCCCAAGGTATCACACCCCGAGTATCTTGATTTCAATACTGATGAGGATGATTTGCTAGGTGATTATGATTTGGTTGTTCATAAAACTAGTGATGTGAGCTATAATGAACTTGCTAGTAATCATGATAGTCAAGATGAAACGAGTGACAATGCTAAGAAGGAGATTGAGCGTCTAACTAAAGAACTAAACACTCATATCTTAGCTCATGAAACAACTAAAGAAGGTCTAGAGAGCTTCTAAGAACTCATGAGAAGCTACGCATTAAGAAGCTAAATTTAGAGCAAGAGCATGAGATTCTTAAAGCGACCAACGATGATCTTCGAAACAAGAGTTCTTCTTACATTGCCAAACATCTCCTCTTGTCTAATTTTATGCCACAAGTTAAAACTACTCAAGCTAGTAACAAGAGTAAGAAAGGTTCTCCATCTAGTAGTAACAATAAGAATGCTAAATGCAATATTGTTGATTCTGGTAGTTCTCTTGATTCCACTAATGATTCGCTTACCCAAGTTACACTTGAGCAATAAAACACTTTATTGAAAGGAATTATAGAGAAAGGTGTTTACAAGAGTCTTGCTGGGAGTAAGCAATATGAGGAATATGTATGCAAGCAAGGGAGACACCAGAAGAATCAAGGTATTGGCTTTGAACGAAAATTCAATGCCAATGGAGTTGAATGGAAAGAAGATCAATATCCCAAGACGAAGTTTGTTCCTCAACAAGAGAAGTATGGCCCCACTTCTTTTGAGGGAACACAAGCTAAAGATTATCTTCCTCCACAAGACCACAATTTAAAAGGCAAGGACAAACTTCAAGAAGAGATTAACTAATTGGAAGAAGCACCTCAAGCCATGGTCAAGTGGGTTCCCAAGACTTCATCAAGTTCAACTACAACTCCAAGGATTCCCATCAAATTGATGTGGGTCCCAAAGAAGAAGAACTAAAGAGTTCTTGAGGGTGACTTCGCCAACAAATTTCACTCATATTCATTTTGGCAAGAACTTGTGCAACCAACTTCAACATCTTGCACTAGTTCATGGAGTCACAAACCCTCTTGTTGGTAAGACAAGGGACAAGGTATTCAATGCATTCAAGGACATCATCATATGTGCATTTCACTCCATGTCTATGGATATTTTTGTATGTTCCTTGTGGTACTAACCCATGTAGGTATTGAAAGTGCCAAACTCAAGTATTGCACCCAACTCTTGACAGACTACATCAACTTTGAGCATCACATCTACACTATGTACATGAAGTCATCATCAAATAAACCCAAGGTTAGTTCATCCCTCTTTGGGGGATACCTAGGGGAGATTTGCTCTAAGAGTTGAGCTAAAGCAACTCTAATGGTGTGAACACATTTATGTTTTATGTAAAAGTGGTAACCCCACTTGTGCTTAAACGGTGAATATGACCTATGATCAAATGTTTTCATTCAGCTCCTAAGTCAATATACTCATACATAGATGACTATGTCATCGCCCATTGCTTGATAGTTGCTAGAATTGGTTGTGCATGTTTGACACATATTTCATTTGCTATCTCATTGTGTGGGCATGTTAGTATGCATATTTCTCATTCGAGGACATCCATTTGTAGATTGATTGATTTGGTTTATTTGGACAAATAGATGTACAAGAATGCCTAACACTACAAAGAAAGACACATTCGTGACATTTTGGGTCGAACGATTTTTTTTCCTGTCATGCTTATGACACTTCTATGATGATAATTGTGACAAAACCCGGTATCATCATATATGTGGTGGGCTCCTACTTCTATGACAGAAAATGGGCTTTTCATCCTGGGCGGGCCGGGGACACACCTGCATGACATTCTTTGGGCCGTCCATGACGGAAAAAATCATGGTAGAAGCAAGGGCGAGGAAAATTTTGGGGAGTTCCTGGTTACGGTGGGTGGTCGGGGCCGAGCGATGCACGGAGGTTTGCGCATTTCTCTTGTACATGTACGCGCGTGTGTGCGAGGCGTTGGGCTCTAACTGAACCGAGCGATTGCACTAGCTACGTTACTGATCCCCGATCGATTCCTTGGCTGTTAACTGAACCCGAGTGATTCCTTCGCTACTGCTGCTAACTGAAGCCGATCAAAGCTGCCTCTTGATGAACGGTCCCCGGTGGGGGTTGGATGAACAGTTCCCGGTGGGGGTTGGATGAACAGGATCCCGTAGTAGTAGAGGTCATTGTCGCTGGATGAACAGGACCCCGATCGAGGAGGTGGGGGTGGATGAATAGTAGCCAGTGGAGGGACCCCGTGGAGGGCTGATTGAACAGGACCCCGTGGAGGGCTGGTTGAACAAGACCCCGTGGAGGGCTGGTTGAATAGGAGCCACTGGAGGGATGCTTGAACAGGACCTCGTGGAGGGCTGGTTGAATAGGAGCCGGTGGAGGCTAGATGAACAGGACCCCGTCGATGAACAGTAGCTGGTGGAGGCAGGAGGAAGTTGACGGTGGATGAACAGTAGCAGGTGGAGGCCGGAGGAAGTAGACGGTGGATGAACAGTAGCAAGTGGAGTCCCGTTTTGCGGTATGCCACACCCCTCCCGATGAACTGGACCCCCATTTCGACCGTAGCGCTCGAACACAAGGCTGTTTCCTCCGTTTTGCGGTACGCCACACCCCTCCTGATCAACAGGACCCCGTTTCGACCTTAGGCACTCGAATAGAAGTCCGTTTCCTCCATTCTGCGGTACGCCAGACCCCGTTTCAGCTATTCCGTCCAAGCCGGTTGGCTCCCGATGAACACGATGCATTATGTTGCCTCCCGATGAACACGACGTAGTTTCTCCGTTCCAACCCAACCGGTTGGCTTCCCATGAATAGGACGCCGTTGCTTCCGTCCGTTGCCTCTCCATGTACACGAGCCCTGGCTGTAGGTATGTGCGAGTACGAGTTCAAGAACCCGCCCTGAACAAATTCTTTGGGCCATAAATAATGTTGCCATGTTTCTAAAGTCCGAACAAGAGCATATAATTCTTCATCATAAGTAGAATAATTCACACTAGGCACACTCAATTTTTCAGAAAAGTATGCAACAGGTTTGCCATCTTGTCATAACATACCTCCTAACCCAATTCCAGTAGCATCACATTCTAGCTCAAAAGTCTTATTAAAATCAGGAAGTTGGAGTAAAGGAGCATGTGTCAACTTATCTTTCAATACCGTGAAGGCTTCTTCCTGTGTGGTACCCCAAACAAAAGGCACATCCTTCTTTGTAATCTCATTGAGAGGTGCAACAATGGTGCTGAAATCTCTCACAAAATGCCTGTAGAATCCAGCGCGGCCAAGAAAACTCCTCACTTGTGTGACCGTTTTGGGCTGCGGCCAACTCTCAATAGCTTCAATCTTGGCTTTATCAACTTCAATTCCCTGTGGACTAAGAACATAGCCCAGAAAAGATACGCGGTCGGTGCAAAAGGTGCACTTCCCAAGGTTACCAAACAAACATGCATCATGTAGAGCAATGAAAATAGCACGTAAATGTTCCAAATGTTCCTCCAAAGATCTGCTATAAATCAGTATATCATCAAAATAGACTACCGGAAATCGTCCAATGAAAGCACGTAAAACTTCGTTCATTAATCTCATGAAAGTACTAGGTGCATTAGTTGACCCAAAAGGCATGACTAACCACTCATATAATCCAAACATGGTCTTGCACTTGACCCATGTGTTTAGACACTTCATTTTATTTGGTGTTGTGAATGACTCTTATGCCTACCATAGACCTTTCATTGAGCAATTTGTGAATGCTTGCTATGACCTTGAGGTCGATGCTTATTCTCTTGTCAAACATATTTGCATCTCTACCTCACAATTTCATACTTGTCCCCATGATATCTTTGCTTGTGCTCGATTGATATGCTTACATGCCATGTCACAATCCTTTGTCACACCATATGCTTTGCATGATGATGACACTTGTTGGGTGAATCACCTCTTGAATCCTGGGTTTTGCACTAATGATAACCACATTTGTTTTTCCAAGTGTTTGTTGTCCTTACTCCTTTTGAAGGAATCACAAGACGGTGCGACATTGGAGAGTGCCCATTTCGAGCTTCAAGATGACGAATACTTGGTGAACGTCCACTTCAACAAGGCGAAGCCATCTCTTTCCCATGGTGATTTGGTTTTTGATCCGAGGTCGGATCTTTCCCAGGGGGGGAGATGATGCGGAGCATCCTATGGACGTCACCATGTCAAGAGTCCGTTCGGCAAGTGACACGTGCGACATCTACTTCACATACACAAAGGTGAATCATCTCCTTTACACGTGCTCACTTGACCCCTTCAAGGATGGTATACTACCTGACACTTCTCCCGTGTGCATGCATAGGTATTGCCAAAGCTTCACGGATGTTGAGGAGTGCAAGCGCCAAGGAACAACTACACCATTCGCGAGGGATGATAGAGGCAACATATGGAGATATATGACAAGAAGCAATAACAATCGTGTGCAAAGCATGTAGATGGTTGTCATCAACCGCATGAAGCGAACAAGTATGAATCATCAATTATGCAACAAGGAAAGCAATCATAGTAATCAAGTCGTGCAAGCTAGTAGTGCGAAGATGCAACATACTAGAGGAAATCATGGCAATCATGTCATGTGAGAAAATAATAGGCATAGGCAATGCACATGACGTACATATCGCAAGCACGAACACAAAGCAAGATCATAGTATCATCATAGGAATGGGTCATAGGCGGAACATGGCAATAATAAGCAATATCTCCACCAAGTTTGCAAATACACATACAAGTACTAGAATCAATCATCATGTGTATTGCAAAGCATGGGTCACAAATGCATGGTAAAGGCATATGAATAAGCATGTCATGCAAAGTGAACATGCCAAGATGGGCATAGAATATGTATTGGACAATAACCCGTAGCCAAGTGAGGGCCATGTAGAAGAAATGCGCGAAGTCTTTGCATGAAGAGAGCGGTGGGAAGGACAATCCATGGGATCCCAAGTCATCATTGCTCTCTAGAGCTCGTTTTGTGAACTCGTGGGATTGCGAGGTTGACAAGCATTCATGGGTACCTACACAAAAGATACACAAACCAAAGAAATTGTGTGCATGGTAAATGTACACATCATCCATCATGATGTGTATGTGCACGTGAGAGTTAGCACAAGATAAGCATCGCTCAAAGAAATTTGATGCATGGTATAAGAACATGTCATCCATCATGAAAGAATAGTTATTGTGTATAACATGATGGGGACACAAATTGAGAATGCAAGTATATGGCACAACAAGAGCATTTGTATTCATGGGGAGCATATTTTGCACATAATCATGGGAATCATGTAATGGATGGGATGAATCAAAATCTCCTAGCATGTATGAGGAAACTATGGGGGTCTCCTCATGAGCAATATTGGAAACATCATATGGAGAATATGGGCAACACCCAAAAACAATGCATATCCGAAGCTAGGTGGTCATGGCATGGCACATGAGATGAATGATGCAAAGGGAGCATATCAATATCATCACAAGAAAAACAAATGCCAATAACCATGGGCTTGTCATCTATGCCATATGTGCAAATTGGGTTTATTTTAATGGCATATGCATAGTCACAACGAAGAGATTGCAAATATGACATATGATTGATCTCAAGCATAGCATATGACAAGTCAAGCGGATTTTCAAACATGATGTGACCTAAAGAATTGTCACAAGAAATCCTATGTAACATGGTATCACAACAAATAGACTCCACATGGCAATCATCAGACTCATCATAAATGCGTAAATCATCGCATGGGGATGTCACACTGGCATGAAGCATGGTAATAGGTTGATCAACATCATGCAAGCAATCGGTGTCAAGAATATCCACTAGTGGGACTAGAGCATCACCTTCACCTATGTTCCACTCAAGTGGTGTAGGTGAGGTGGTAAAGACCAAATGGTGGCCATCTTCATTGTGATGGAACCATCTGGGGGGTGCATCATATTCCACCATGGCCATCATCTTGTCCAAAGGAAGGACGAAGTCGTCGAGGATCGGCGTGTCATCATATATGGGACCTAGCACCAAATGAGAAGACACAATAGAGGTAGAGGTTAAGTCATTACAGTTCAAAATGTCCTCACATGACCTATTGACTATCAAACTCTCTCTATGTGGTGGTTCACTCACTCCCTCAAGGTAGGTGCACTCAAAGTCACATATTATGGAGTCACTCATCTCACTTAAGTGGTGGGGGTTGTGGCTCTCCTCACATGGGAACTGTGGCAACACATCATATATGGGGCTAGTGGTGAAGTCACTCGCACTCTGAATATGGTGGCAAAAGTCACTCAAGTCATCATGCGTCGTCGTCGAGGTGAGATACTCAACCATCTCATCGTCGTCGCCATGGATGAAGGCCGAAGATGGTACATCATCACTCTCGCCTCCTAAGATGGAAGCATCATCCTTGCTCGCCACCTTGTCGCTCGCCTCCAAAGCATGTTCCTTGAGAGGCTCCGTAGTCGAAGTCGTCGCCGCACCGTCTTGAAAAAGAGTCGAAGTAGACTCGGCATCATCAATGCGACAAAGAGGGATGGTGGTGAAGTCGAACTTTGGAGCGTCGTCTTGGAGCTCGTCGGGCTTGGACATCTTGGTGGTATTATCCTCATGCTCGTTCTCATGGAGCTTTGTCGTCGCAGAGTGAGCTTGGGGTGGAGATGTTGGGGAACGTAGCAGAAATTTAAAATTTTCTACGTATCACCAAGATCAATCTATGGAGTCATCTAGCAACGAGAGAGAGGGGAGTGCATCTACATACCCTTGTAGATCGCGCGCGGAAGCGTTCAAGAGAACGGGGTTGATGGAGTCGTACTCGTCGTGATCCAAATCACCGATGATCCTAGCGCCGAACGGACGGCACCTCCGCGTTCAACACACGTACGGAGCGGGGACGTCTCCTCCTTCTTGATCCAGCAAGGGGGGAGGAGAAGTTGATGGAGATCCAGCAGCACGACGGCGTGGTGGTGGAAGTAGCGGGATCCCGGCAGGGCTTCGCCAAGCGCAAGCGGGGAGGAAGAGGTGTCACGGGAGGGAGGGAGGCGCCAGGGCTTGGGGTGCTGCTCCCATGCGCCTCCCCACTATATATAGGGGTGGAGGGGGGTGGTTTCTTGCCCTCCAAGTCCATTGGGGCTTTGGCAAAGGTGGGGGAAAGAAATCTCATCATTTCCCTTCCCCACCGATTGTTATCCCCCCTTTTTAGGGATCTTGATCTTATCCCTTCGGGATATGATCTTATTCCTTCTAAGGTGGGATCTTGGTGCGCCTTGACCAGGGGTGTGGGGCCTTGCCCCCACTACCCACGTTCATGTGGGTCCCCCCATGCAGGTGGGCCCCACTTCGGAACCTTCTGGAACCTTCCCGGTACAATACCAAAAAATCCCGAACATTTTCCGGTGGCCAAGATAGGACTTCCCATATATAAATCTTTACCTCCGGACCATTCCGGAACTCCTCGTGACGTCTGGGATCTCATCCGGGACTCCGAACAACTTTCGGTTAACCGCATACTAATATCTCTACAACTCTAGCGTCACCGAACCTTAAGTGTGTAGACCCTACGGGTTCGGGAGACATGCAGACATGACCGAGACGACTCTCCGGTCAATAACCAACAACGGGATCTGGATACCGATGTTGGCTCCCACATGTTCCACGATGATCTCATCGGATGAACCACGATGTCGAGGATTCAATCAATCCCGTATACAATTCCCTTTGTCAATCGGTACGTTACTTGCCCGAGATTCGATCGTCGATATCCCAATACCTTGTTCAATCTCGTTACCGGCAAGACACTTTACTCGTACCGTAACGCATGATCCCGTGGCTAACTCCTTAGTCACATTGAGCTCATTATGATGATGCATTACCGAGTGGGCCCAGAGATACCTCTCCGTCATACGGAGTGACAAATCCCAGTCTCGATTCGTGCCAACCCAACAGACACTTTCGGAGATACCTGTAGTGCACCTTTATAGCCACCCAGTTACGTTGTGACGTTTGGTACACCCAAAGCATTCCTACGGTATCCGGGAGTTGCACAATCTCATGGTCTAAGGAAATGATACTTGACATTAGAAAAGCTCTAGCAAACGAACTACACGATCTTGTGTTATGCTTAGGATTGGGTCTTGTCCATCACATCATTCTCCTAATGATGTGATCCCGTTATCAATGACATCCAATGTCCATGGTCAGGAAATCATAACCATCTATTGATCAACAAGCTAGTCAACTAGAGGCTTACTAGGGACATTTTGCTATCTATGTATTCACACATGTATTACGGTTTCCAGTTAATACAATTATAACATGAACAACAGACAATTATCATGAACAAGGAAATACAATAATAACCATTTTATTATTGCCTCTAGGGCATATTTCCAACAGTCTCCCACTTGCACTAGAGTCAATAATCTAGTTCACATCACCATGTGATTAACACTCAAAGTTCACATCGCCATGTGACTAATACCCAAGAGTTTACTAGAGTCAATAATCTAGTTCACATCACCATGTGATTAACACTCAATGAGTTCTAGGGTTTGATCATGTTATGTTTACGAGAGAGGTTTTAGTCAACGGGTCTGCAACATTCAGATCCGTGTGTACTTTACAAATCTCTATGTCATCTTGTAGATGCAGCTACCACGCGCTACTTGGAGCTATTCCAAATAACTTCTCTACTATACGAATCCGGTTCACTACTCAGAGTCATCCGGATTAGTGTCAAAGTTTGCATCGACGTAACCCTTTACGACGAACCCCTTTTCCACCTCCATAATCGAGAAAATTCCTTAGTCCACTAGATACTAAGGATAAGTTCGACCGCTGTCATGTGATCCCTTCCTGGATCACTATTGTACCCCTTGACTAACTCATGGCAAGGCACACTTCAGGTGCGGTACACAGCATAGCATATTGTAGAGCCTACGTCTAAAGCATAGGGGACGACCTTCATCCTTTCTCTTTCTTCTGCCGTGGTCAGGTCTTGAGTCTTAATCAATACTCACACCTTGTAACATAGCCAAGAACTCCTTCTTTGCTGATCTATTTTGAACTCCTTCAAAATCTTGTCACGGTATGTATTCATTTGAAAGTACTATTAAGCGTTTTTGATCTATCCTTATAGATCTTGATGCTCAATGTTCAAGTAGCTTAATCCAGGTTTTCCATTAAAAACACTTTTCAAATAACCCTGGATGCTTTCCAGAAATTCTACATCATTTCTGATCAACAATATGTTAACAACATATACTCATCAAAAATTCTATAGTGCTCCCACTCACTTCTTTGGAAATACAAGTTTCTCATGAACTTTGTATAAACCCAAAATCTTTGATCATCTCATCAAAGCGTTCATTCCAACTCCGAGATGCTTACTCCAATCCTTAGAAGGATTGCTGGACCTTTGCATACTTGTTAGCATCTTTCAGGATTGATAAAACCTTCTGGTTGTATCACATACAACCTTTCCTCAAGAAAATCGTCGAGGAAACAATGTTTTGACATCCTATCTGCAAGATTTCATAAATAATGCAGTAACTGCTAATATAATTCTAACAGACTCTTAGCATCGCTACGAGTGAGAAAGTCTCATCGCAGTCAACTCCTTGAACTTGCCGGAAAACATCTTAACGACAAGTCGAGCTTTCTTAATGGTGACACTTACCATCATTGTCTGTCTTCCCTTTAAAATCTATCTGTACCCAACAGCCTTACGACCATCAAGTAGTTCTTTCAAAGTCTATACTTTGTTTTCATACATGGATCCTCTCGGATTTTATGGCCTCGAGCCATTCTTCGGAATCCGAGCCCACCATCGCTTCTCCATAGCTCGTAGGTTCATTGTTGTCTAGCAACATGACTTCCAAGACAGGATGACGTACCACTCTGAAGTAGTACGCATCCTTGTCGTCCTATGAGGTTTGGTAGTGACTTGATCTGAAGTTTCATGATCACTATCATAAGCTTCCACTTCAATTGGTGTAGGTGCCACAGGAACAACTTCCTGTGCCCTGCTACACATTAGTTGAAGTGACGGTTCAATGAACTCATCAAGTCTCCACCATCCTCCCACTCAATTCTTTCGAGAGAAACTTTTCCTCGAGAAAGGACCCGTTTCTAGAAACAATCACTTTTGCTTCCAGATCTGAAATAGGAGGTATACCCAACTGTTTTGGGTATTCTATGAAGATGCATTTATCCGCTTTGGGTTCGAGCTTATCAGCCTGAAACTTTTTCACATAAGCGTCGCAGCCCCAAACTTTTAAGAAACGACAGCTTAGGTTTCTCTAAACCATAGTTCATATGGTGTCGTCTCAACGGAATTGCGTGGTGCCCTATTTAAAGTGAATGCGGTTGTCTCTAATGCCTAACCCATAGACGATAGTTGTAATTCGATAAGAGACATCATGGTATGCACCATATCCAATAGGGTGCAGTTATGATGTTCGGACACACCATCACAATATGGTGTTCCAGGCGGTATTAGTCATGAAACAATTTCCACAATTTCTTAATTGTGTGCCAAACTCGTAACTCAGATATTCATCTCTATGATCATATCACAGACGTTTTATCCTCGGGTCACGACGATCTTCAACTTCACTCTGAAATTACTTGAACCTTTCAATAATTCAGACTTGTGTTTCATCAAGTAAATATTCTCAGCATCTACTCAAATCATCTGTGAAGTAAGAACATAACGATATCCACTGCGTGCGTCAGCACTCATTGGACTGCACACATCAAATGTATTACTTCCAACAAGTTGCTCTCTTGTTCCATCTTACTGAAAATGAGGCCTTTCAGTCATCTTGCCCATGTGGTATGATTTGCATGTCTCAAGTGACTCAAAATCAAGTGAGTCCAAATGATCCATCTGTATGGACTTTCTTCATGCATATATACTAATAGACATGGTTCGCATGTCTCAATCTTTTCAAAAACGAGTGAGTCCAAAGATCCATCAATATGGAGATTCTTCATGCGTTTTATACCAATATGACTCAAGTGGCAGTGCCACAAGTATGTGGTACTATCATTACTATCTTATATCTTTTGGCATGAACATGTGTATCACTACGATCGAGATTCAATAAACCATTCATTTTAGGTGCAAGACCATTGAAGGTATTATTCAAATAGACAGAGTAACCATTATTCTCCTTTAATGAATAACCGTATTGCGATAAACATAATCCAATCATGTCTATGCTCAACGCAAACACCAAATAATTATTATTCAGGTTTAACCCAAATCTCGATGGTAGAGGGAGCATGCGATGCTTGATCACATCAACCTTGGAAACACTTCCAACACATATCGTCATCTCACCTTTAGCTAGTCTCCGTTTATTCCGCAGCTTTTATTTCGAGTTACTAACACTTAGCATCCGAACCGGTATCTAATACCCTGGTGCTACTAGGAGTACTAGTAAAGTACACATTAATATAATGTATATCCAATATACTTCTGTCGACCCTACCAGCCTTCTCATCTACGAAGTATCTAGGGTAGTTCTGCTTCAGTGACCGTTCCCCTCATTTCAGAAGCACTTAGTCTCGGGTTTGGGTTCAACCTTGGGTTTCTTCACTAGAGCAGCAACTGATTTGCCGTTTCATGAAGTATCCCTTCTTGCCCTTGCCCTTCTAGAAACTAGTGGTTTTACTAACCATCAACAATTGATGCTCCTTCTTGATTTCACTTTCGCGGTGTCAAACATCGCGAGTTGCTCTAGGATCATCATGTCTATCCCTGATATGTTATAGTTCATCACGAAGCTCTAATAGCTTGGTGGCGGTGACTATGGAGAACCATCACTATCTCATCTGGAAGATTAACTCCCACTTGATTCAAGTGATTGTAGTACTCAGACAATCTGAGCACATGCTCAACGATTGAGCTTTTCTCCCTTAGTTTGCAGGCTTAAGAAACTTGTCAGAGGTCTCATACCTCTTGACGTGGGCATTAGTCTGAAATCCCAATTTCAGTCTTTGGAACATCTCATATGTTCTGCGATGTTTCAAAACCGTCTTTGGTGCCACAATTTTAAACTGTTAGCATCACACACTGAACTATCACGTAGTCATCAAAACGTGCATGTCAGATGTTTCGTAACATCTACAGACGACGCTCGAGGTTCATCACACCGAGAGGTGCATTAAGGACATAAGCCTTCTATGCAGCAATGAGGACAATCCTCAGTTTACGGACCCAGTCCGCATAATTGCTACTATCAACTGTCAACTAAATTTTCTCTAGGAACATATCTTAGTAGAACTAAAGCGTAAGCTACGACATTATTTGCAAAGACCTTTTGACTATGTTCATGATAATTAAGTTCATCTGATTATTTAATGAACTCCCACTTAGATAGACATCCCTCTAGTCATCTAAGTGATACATGATCTGAATCGACTAGGCCGTGTCCGATCATCACGTGAGACGGACTAGTCATCATCGGTGAACATCTCCATGTTGATCGTATCTACTATACGACTCATGTTCGACCTTTCGGTCTCTTGTGTTACGAGGCCATGTCTGTACATGCCAGGCTCATCAAGTCAACCTAAGTGTTTTGCTTGTGTTCCGAGGCCATGTCTATACATGCTAGGCTCGTCAACACCCGTTGTATGCGAACGTTAGAATCTATCACACCCGATCATCACGTGGTGCTTCGAAACAACGAACCTTCGCAACGTCGCACAGTTAGGGGGAACACATCTCTTGAAATTTTAGTGAGGGATCATCTTATTTATGCTACCGTCGTTTTAAGAAAATAAGATGTAAACATCACATGCAAATCATAAAGTGACATGATATGGCCAATATCATCTTGCGCCTTTTGATCTCTATCTTCGAGGCGCGGCATGATCACCTTTGTCACCGGCATGACACCATGATCTCCATCATCATGATCTCCATCATCGTGTCTTCATGAAGTTGTCTCTCCAACTATTACTTCTACTACTATGGCTAACGGTTAGCAATAAAGTAAAGTAATTACATGGCGTTTTTCATTGACACGCAGGTAATACAATAAATTAAGACAACTCCTATGGCTCCTGCCGGTTGTCATACTCATCGACATGCAAGTCGTGATTCCTATTACAGGAACATGATCAATCTCATACATCACATATATCATTCATCACATCCTTTTGGCCATATCACATCACATAGCATACCCTACAAAAACAAGTTAGACGTCCTCTAATTGTTGTTGCATGTTTTACGTGGCTGCTATGGGTTTCTAGCAAGAACATTTCTTACCTACGCAAAAGCCACAACGGTGATATGCCAATTGATATTTACCCTTCATAAGGACCCTTTTCATCGAATCCGATCCGACTAAAGTGGGAGAGACAGACACCCGCTAGCTACCTTATGCATCAAGTGCATGTCAGTCGGTGGAACCTGTCTCACGTAAGAGTACGTGTAAGGTCGGTCCGGGACGCTTCATCCCACAATGCCGCCGAATCAAGATAAGACTAGTAACAGTAAGAAAATTGAACAAATCGTCGCCCACAACTACTTTGTGTTCTACTCGTGCATAGAATCTACTCATAAACCTGGCTCTGATACCACTGTGGGGAACGTAGCAGAAATTTAAAATTTTCTACGTATCACCAAGATCAATCTATGGAGTCATCTAGCAACAAGAGAGAGGGGAGTGCATCTACATACCCTTGTAGATCCCGCGCGGAAGCGTTCAAGAGAACGGGGTTGATGGAGTCATACTCGTCGTGATCCAAATCACCGATGATCCTAGCGCCGAACGGACGGCACCTCCGCGTTCAACACACGTACGGAGCGGGGACGTCTCCTCCTTCTTGATCCAGCAAGGGGGGAGGAGAAGTTGATGGAGATCCAGCAGCACGACGGCGTGGTGGTGGAAGTAGCGGGATCCCGGCAGGGCTTCGCCAAGCGCAAGCGGGGAGGAAGAGGTGTCACGGGAGGGAGGGAGGCGCCAGGGCTTGGAGTGCTGCTCCCATGCGCCTCCCCACTATATATAGGGGTGGAGGGGGCTAGTTTCTTGCCCTCCAAGTCCATTGGAGCGTTGGCAAAGGTGGGGGAAAGAAATCCCATCATTTCCCTTCCCCACCGATTGTTATCCCCCTTTTTTAGGGATCTTGATCTTATCCCTTCGGGATATGATCTTATTCCTTCTAAGGTGGGATCTTGGTGCGCCTTCACCAGGGGTGTGGGGCCTTGCCCCCACTACCCACGTTCATGTGGGTCCCCCCATGCAGGTGGGCCCCACTTCGGAACCTTCTAGAACCTTCCCGGTACAATACCGAAAAATCCCGAACATTTTCCGGTGGCCAAAATAGGACTTCCCATATATAAATCTTTACCTCCGGACCATTCCAGAACTCCTCGTGACGTCCGGGATCTCATCCGGGACTCTGAACAACTTTCGGTTAACCGCATACTAATATCTCTACAACTCTAGCGTCACCGAACCTTAAGTGTGTAGACCCTACGGGTTCGGGAGACATGCAGACATGATCGAGATGACTCTCCGGTAAATAACCAACAGCGGGATCTGGATACCCATGTTGGCTCCCACATGTTCCACGATGATCTCATCGGATGAACCACGATGTCGAGGATTCAATCAATCCCGTATACAATTCCCTTTGTCAATCGGTACGTTACTTGCCCGAGATTCGATCGTCGGTATCCCAATACCTTGTTCAATCTCGTTACCGGCAAGTCACTTTACTCGTACCGTAACGCATGATCCCGTGGCTAACTCCTTAGTCACATTGAGCTCATTATGATGATGCATTACCGAGTGGGCCCAGAGATACCTCTCCGTCATACGGAGTGACAAATCCTAGTCTCGATTCATGCCAACCCAACAGACACTTTCAGAGATACCTGTAGTGCACCTTTATAGCCACCCAGTTACGTTGTGACGTTTGGTACACCCAAAGCATTCCTACGGTACCCGGGAGTTGCACAATCTCATGGTCTAAGGAAATGATACTTGACATTAGAAAAGCTCTAGCAAACGAACTACACGATCTTGTGCTATGCTTAGGATTAGGTCTTGTCCATCACATCATTCTCCTAATGATGTGATCCCGTTATCAATGACATCCAATGTCCATGGTCAGGAAACCATAACCATCTATTGATCAACGAGCTAGTCAACTAGAGGCTTACTAGGGACATGTTGTGGTCTATGTATTCACACATGTATTACGGTTTCCAGTTAATACAATTATAGCATGAACAACAGACAATTATCATGAACAAGGAAATACAATAATAACCATTTTATTATTGCCTCTAGGGCATATTTCCAATAGGAGAAGCCTTAGCCTTCATGATTTCTTGTTCCGCCTTGAGAGCACCAATGTAGTTGTCGTCGAGGGACTTGTAGTTCTCGAGGAAGATAGTCTTGGAGATGTCGTTGTGCAATCCCATCATGAAGTGGAACTTCATAGAAATGGGGTCGTCCACGCCGGCTCGTCGCAAGGCATGCTTTATCTCCTTGAAGTACTCGTCGATGGACTTGGATCCTTGGATGGTGTTCTCCAATTGGTGTGGAAGTTGTTCCGTGTAGGTTGGAGGCACGAACTCTTGCCGCAAAGCTCTCTTCGTCTTGGGCCAACTCATGTCGTAGCTCTCCGAAGGTGTGTGAAGCCACCATGCTGATGCGTAGTTGTGGAAGTTCCTTGTGGCACACTTCACTTGATCCTCGGGACGAACTTGATGTAGCTTGAGGTAGTCGTCCATCAAGCGCTCCCACTTGAGATACTCCTCGGGTTCTTGAGTCCCATAGAAAGGAATCTCGTGGTCAGTGTCGATGTCATAGTAGCTCGTGGAAGTCACGGACTTGAGCTTGGGGAGCTTCTCTTGAGCGTAGTCTTGGGGTGCTTGTTGGCGAAGATGTCGTTTGTCCGTAGGCGAAGATGCCTTGAAGTCGCTTGTCGAAGATGCCAAGGGAGATGGTGAAGTCGTTGAGCGGTTGTTGGTGTTGAGCTCTTGACCTTCACGTTCTTGTTGGTGATGGTGTCGATGCCGATGTTACTTTGCCAGAGATGGTAGTTCGGAAGCATGTGTACTTGAGCGTCTTCTCGAAGATGAGGAAGATCGGTTGTAGGACTTGATGAGGGCTTTGATCTCCTCCATTTGAACTTGCATCTTGGCATCGGTGGTGTTTTTCGTGGCATCGAACTCGTCGTTGTTGTTGTAGACCGAAGGTGAAATGCCTTGCCTATCCATCACAAGACTCGAGCAAATGTGAGTGGGAGAAAGAGAAGAACTAGACCAAATGTACCTTAACCAATGTTGAAGTTGGATCAATGATCACTCAATAATGTAACAAGAAAATAGCACAATTTATACCGGATCTTGTCAATTCTCACACCTACAAAAGTAAGGCTTATGAAGTAGCTCGGCGAGGACAGTGGCACAAAAATTTGATGCAAAATGTTAGCAAGAGTCAATAATGTTGAAAGAGATTAACAAATTCGCAAGTAAAACAAGTAGACCAATAGCAATACGTGGCACACGGAAACACACACACGGATAGATAAATGGGGTCGTGCAACCAAGGAATGAGCTCAAAATGTGGAATCCACAGAAAATACTCTTGTTGCACCACTCTAGAGAGATGCTAGCTCGATTTCTCAATAGGCGGATACGACACTTGTGCACTACCTATATGAGACAAAATGTAACGACTTCTATCCCAAGTATGCTATGTATATGATGTTCCCGATGTTTCTCTCAAGATGATCGGATATGACAATCTTATGTGCAATGTAGTATGATGCTGTGGCTCTTGATTACAAGCTCTTTGTTCACTCTTTTTCTTTGCTTAAAAGCTTATTCTTCTTTTATATGGCCACAATGCGAAATGCACAAACCAAGATAGCAATTGTGTATATACGGGAACAATGGCACAAGGGATGATATGATACCAATATGATATGGTATGTATGCAATGGATGGTGTGGCTCACTAATGTGCACAAGTAACGCTGCCGGCAATACACAAAGGCTAGGCTCGATAGGTAAGTGACGCAAAATGGGCTAGGGGTTATCAATGCAATTGCAATGGGAATATACAATGGTGTCGTCGAGGTTACCGTCGAGGGTTTCTCATTTGTAAGCCACGGACGGATGATGGTGAAGTGGTTAAAGTCGATGACGACCTCATGGCGATGATGAGTGGCGGTGTTGTCGATGTCGAACCGTTCCTAATTAGCCGAAACACCTTAGGAAACAGAAAAACCGCAAACTCAAAATCTCAAACGTCAAATGTCAAATGGTGGTAGCGGAATGCGGTGGTGGTTGCGAAAGTATTGGTGGAAACCCGGTCAAAATGGGTTAAGGTGGCAGAAGGGAATGATGGGCTATACACGGTGTCAGAGTTGAAACCACATTCCCTAAGTAGCCGAAACACCTTAGGAGACACAACTCTCAAGACAAACAAAATTGGGTTAAGTGGGGTGGCGGAAGTGTATGGTGGGAAAGCCTATGCGGAAGTTATGGTGGTGGTCAATGAAGAAGCAACCATCCCTTAGTAGCCTAAACACCTTAGGAGACTCGAATCACAACTCAAACAACCTCAAATGCTAATGGGAACAAAATGGGTTAGGTTGCGGAAATTGGTGGTGGTTATGCGGATGATATGGTGGAGGGCCTAGGCAAATATACCAAAATTCCAAAAATTTGATTGAGTCAAATGATGATGGTAGTATTTTTGTGGGATGGGGATGTCAATAGCTACTCAACGAGCTAAAGAATGTCAAAATCAGACTCTGGATGAACTAGTTATGGTCAAAACGGTGAAACACCGAAGGCTGACATGCCACGGGCCGGACATCCGGGGGTCGGTCCGGATTTCCGGGACCTGATGTCCAAAACCTTGCGCGATTTTTCCCTCCAGGAGCCGGATGTCCGGCCCGATGGCCCGGATGTCCGGCGGGTGGCCCGGATGTCCGGCCCGACGATTCCAGATCGGGATTTGGACTTCGCAACTCGATTTGGGGCGGAAATTGATGATTTCAGGGGCAAAATTGGAGCGATTTCATGGATGGAAAGTGGGGAAACTTGGGGAGATGCTGGATCCACTTGAAACCAAGAAAATCATGGATCAAAATCAACAAAACATCATCAAACCAACAAATCACAAAAAAATTGGGGGCAACTTTTTGGTGGGGATATTCGTTTTAGGACAAAATCAACAAAATTAGGCTAGAAAACAAGAGGGGTAGGGGCTCCAAATTCGTGATCAACATTGCTCTGATCCAAGAAGATGTAGGGTGGAACCCTAGATGGCCGATCTTTCATGATTGGAGCAGATCCTACGAAGAACATGAGGGGAAACGCGAGGGAAATCATTAGGGGAAACGAGAGGAAACACTCAAATAGACAAGAAACGATCACACATGTGCTAGATCCTCGAAACACAAAGAGATACATGATCCAAATCCAATAAAGGACGATACAAACGGTAACTAGTTCATCTCTGTGAGGAGGTCTTGACGGGTCATCCCATGAAGGGGTCTTCAATCCAAGGTGGATCTTCTCCGTAGAGGCACGGTCTCTCTCGGTGGAGTAGATCCGGATGGATGAGCAAAGCTCTATTTCAAATGAGCTAAACCTATGCTAAACCTAACAAGAAGGAGGTGGAGAAGTATATATAGTCTAAGGCTATGAAGGGGTAAGTGAGGAGGGGATACATGGGCCTCTAGCCCGGTTAGGCACGCGCAGGTGCCGGACGTCCGGGCTGGGGGCCAAATGTCCGGGGCTTTGGGACGAGCCGGATGTTCGGGCTCTCGACCGGATGTCCGGGCTGAAGTGGCGGTTCGGTTGCTCTCTGTGTATGCCGCTGCCAGATTTTCGGGGATGATGCCGCCGGTTGTTGCCGAGGCGCCGGATGTCCGGGCACATGGGCCGGATGTCTGGCCGCAGATGCTTTGGGCGTCTGTTGGTGTAGCTCCTTGGAGACTGCACAGGCGCCGGATGTCCGGCCCTTGGCCCGGATGTCCGGCGTTGTAGCGTCAGCAGCTCCATCTTCTTCCGTCATCGCTTCTAGGCTTCCCTCATGAATTGAATAGTGTGGTTGTTCCTTGGCGCTTGGACTCCTCAACATCCGTGAAGCTTCGGCAATACCTATGCATGCACACAGGAGAAGTGTCAAGTAGTATACCATCCTCGAAGGGGTCAAGTGAGCACGTGTAAAGGAGATGATTCACCTTTGTGTATGTAAAGTAGATGTCGCACGTGTCACTTGCCGAACGGACTCTTGACATGGTGACGTCCATAGGATGATCCGCATCAACTCCCTTTGTATGGAACAAATTATGCCTCTGATTTTGCTCAGCTTGTGTGACCTGCACACTCAAAACACGTTGAGCAACTAAACATTCATACCTGTCAGCGTCTTCAGGAGCCATGTATTGCGTCTCATGATCAGAATCATCTCCACCGTGTTCTTCACTTGTAATAAGAGCCAAAGTCTCCTCATCATAGTCACTAGTGGACTCATACCCACCATCCTCAGTAGCAATCATCACATGCTTAGATGGGCATTCTCTCGCATAATGACCTCCACCCTTGCAACGACGACAAATAATATCATGTGTTTGCCCTGTTGATGCCATGGATGAAGAAGAGCTCTGTGCGGAACCAGAAGCTGTACTCCTGGCAGATGGTGGTGGTGGTGCCTATTTTCTTGTATCTCGGTTGGAATTGGCGGCTGAAGTCCATGGTGCTGCAGTAGGACGTGTGGGAGTAGAGGATGCATGCGCTGTCCATGATGAAGGTTGACCTCCAGAAAAGTTAGTTCGCGCCAATGCCTATCGATCCTGCACTTCACGTTCAGCTTTGCAAGCAAGATGGAATAAACGAGTGATATTATTAGACTCCTTATACTCTAGAATGGTCTGAAACTCTTAATTTAATCCACCCATAAAACGTGCAAGCATAGCTTCATTATCCTCAACAATACCACATCTAATCATTCCTGTTTGCAATTCCTGATAATATTCTTCTACAGAATTCTTTCCTTGTCTTAAACGTTGCAATTTTTGAAGTAATTCATGTTGATAATATGGTGAAACCCAACGAGTACGCATAGCAGTTTTCAAAGCAGACCAAGTAGCTAGAATAGGATATAATCTACAATGTTCAGACCACCAAACACATGCAAAACTAGTTAAAGCACACACATCAGCAGGAACACGTCTCTCCTCAGGATATTGTAAACATGTAGAACGTTGTTCAGTTTCTAACTCCCAAGTAAGATATATATCAGGAACATATCTACCCTCAAATGGTGCAATATTCAATTTTAGTTTAGGAAGATGGTCATGATCTCATACCTCAGGTAGTGGTGCAGCCCTACCGTTGCGATGATATGCATGAGGATGACCTGGTGGTTGTGGTGCTGCTGGTTGCACATAGTTCTGATTTTGATCAACCTCATCCTCATAATGGTCCTCCACCTCTGTAGTAGCAGCAGGAGCTACAGAAGCATCAATAGTAGGTACAGCGGCCCCAGAATTTTGACCAGGCTCAAGGGGAACGTGCCGTGCTCGTCCCACTTGATTTGGAAGGTGATGTTGTTTTTGTTGCTATAGAGGTGCGGCAGGCGCAGCGGGCGGTGGTTGTGGAAGACGCGCAAGCAATTCATTAAACTTGTTATCGAGCTTTCTTTCGAACGCCTTCTCAATGCCATCTATCTTCTCCATGGCCTCTTCAAATCTGTTTAGCACATCTTCCACCTGTCCACTCATCATTTGCTGAAATTTATCATGTAGTTGTTTGTTCGTCATCTTCTCCCAATCAATCTCATTAGATTGTGATCCTGCCATGGTTAGCAACAATAGAAACACACAAGAATATGATCCTATAGACTACTAGGAAGTGGTGGTGGTGTGTCACAAATCCGTCAAGCGAATCTCAAATTCTTACCAGTTCATACCCAGCAGCAGGTGGTGATCGGCAACCGTTGTTGTCAAAACTCTCAAAGATTGGACAGAGTGATTGCTAGGTGGTGTCAAACGCACAATGTAGATGTATGTGGAGCTGGGAAGGCTTATGATATGGTAGCAAAAATGTCAGCAATAATCAATTCAGAGAAGCAAAGTTGAATAAACGTTCAATGACGGTGATGTGCCGGTCCTAGGCCAGACCGTGCTAAAGACACGAGCCTAGAACAGTAACAAATTCACGGCGGTGCACGTAAACAAGGGAAAAGCACACTCTGGGAAATTGTTTTTTCGGTCTTTTTTTTGGCGCCCTCTTTTTTTTGCGGAAAATCACTATAATGGCGAGTGTCTCAAAACTATTCCCAAGTCAAAATAACAGGATAGGCACGAAATTGTTTTGACTATTTTTTTCGGAAATCAGGGCAGCGATGACGAAGAAGTGCGACAAAAAATCACTATGATGGCGAGTGTCTCAAAACGCTCTCTCGGACCTAAAAGTAGGATAGGAAAAAAATTGATCGCCAAAATTTTGGCCTAAAAACTGCCCGGGGGTCTCTAGACTCTTTTTTTTTCCGAAACCTACTCAGGCAAGGAAACACGAATCGGAAAATAGATGGATCTCGAAAACGAACCTAATATGAAAAGAACTCGGATTGGTGGTTGATATATGGTGGTGGTATATGGTAGCGGTGGTGATATGGATATGGATCGGTGGTGGTATATGACAGCGGTGGTGGTATATGGTAGCGGTGGTGGTATATGGACACGGATCGGTAGTGGTATATGGATACAGATTGGTGGTGGTATATGGCAGTAGTGGTGGTATAAGCGGTGGTGGTAGATGGCTGGGGCGATGATGATGGTGTGGCGGCGGCGTGACAACTTATGACCAGAACTCGACACTCTAAAAGACTAGACGCTAAGACCAACAACTCGACACGACGAGGCAACCGCAAATTCAACAAAGAAAAATACTGAAAAGACTATGCAAAGGCTCAGACTGGTTCGGATGTGATAAACTAACCCTATTTTTTTTGGCTTTTTCTTGGACTGTAGGTATGAAGAACAGACTCGATCTAAACTACAAAAAACTGTAAAATCTCACCGAGCAACCTGGAAATCTGATACCACTTGATAGAGGCGAGGGTGTCCCGATGTTTCGATGAGATAGCTATCGTTTTCTGTGGGAGTCGACCTTGACGATCCGACTACGAACGTGTGAGACGTCGCGCCTTAGCAATCGCTAAACCAACTTCTGAGGGGTTATAGACCACGCCGGAACACGATCAACCTGGCCACGAGGGTCTACTACAAGCAAACGAAGAACAGGCAAGAAACTAAGATTGCAATCTAGATATTGTGAATATAAGATGAAAGCTTTATTGATCAAGGTGGGGTTCTGTGACGTCTTTGTCTGGTCGTTAAACACAAACGTAGTATGCGAAGTTGCAGCTATGGTGAACTTTTAATCTAAACAAAACCCAAAGTCTAAACGACGCCCTAAGGGTTGTATATATGGAGGAAGAGGGGGTGGAATTTCGTGGCCCTTGGGGGAGGGGTCAGAAACTAACCCTATCTCTTGTTTCCCCACACATACGGACTCATAAAAAAGCTAATACTTATGTATTTCAAAATTACATGGGCCTGGCCCAATAATAAGGTGACGCAGCACCTATAATAGTCTCTGGACGAAATTTGTGAATTGGCATCTTGTATATTTCGTCCAAGACTTCATGCACTCATTATCGTGGCTTCAAAGTCCTGAAATCATCACTTGAAACTCCGTTCTTGTTTCCCTTGCGCATGCCATCATCTCCATGCTTGTTGTTGATCCAATGTTCATCCTTCTCCAAGCTAGGCCCTTCATTTGTAAGCAAAACAAATGTATCCAATTTAGGCAGCATCATATTCTCATGAACATTAGAATCATTACCAAGAAACGAAAGTACCTAATAATTTAATTGGCGTGCACGAGCTCTAGTAATTGGTCTAGTATGTATAGTAGAAGGGGTTGTGGGTGTAACAATGGTATTTGATGTAGTGTGGAACCCTAGATTTTAGATCTTTCACGAAAGGAGCGGATCCCGCGATGAACACGAAGAACACAAGGGGAAACACGGGGAAGACACGGGAGGAAACACTCAAACCAACGAGATTAGGTCACACATATGCTAGATCCAAGTACACATAGAGATCACACGGACCGAATCCAACAAAGGACGATACATAGGGTAACCGGTTCTTCTCCGTGAGGAGGTCTTGTGGTCTTCCCATTAGGGGTCTTGAACCCAAGTGGATCTTCTCCGAAGAGGTGACGGTCTCTCTAGGAGGAGTAGATCCGGATGGATGAGCGAGGCTCTATCTCTAATGAGCTATCACAATGCTAACCCTAAAACGTAGGTTGGAGAAGAGTATATATAGTCTCGGGGGCGAAAGGGTACACGGGCCTCGGCCCAAGTCACTGCACGCAGGCAGGGCCAGAAGTTCCGGGCGAGGCCGGAAGTTCCGGCCGCCGGAGGTTCCGGGCCAGGTTCCGAGGAGGGTCCGGCCTAACCAGAGAGTTGGCACGGGAGGAGCTGGGCTGGCGTCCGGGGGCCGGAAGGTCCGGCCTGGGTTCCGGGCTGGTTCGGGGCTAACCAGAGAATTGGCACGCCCGGGCTGGTCGGGGTCGTCGGAGGCCCGAAGCTCCGGGTCGGCCGGAGGTTCCGGGCTTTGGCCGGAGGTTCCGGGCTGTCCAGAGAGTTGACGTCTGTCTCTTCTTCTTCAGCTCTCGGCTCCGTGGCTTGTGCGTTATACCTGATCACACATAGCGTCTCGGACTTAGGCAGTAGCCATGTCTCACTCGAAGGAGAGGAAAACTCAAGTAGGAGTGATATCACCTCAGATTGAATAGAACGAGCTCTTGCTCTTGTCATGGGTCCACTCGGAGCTTGGATAGTCGAGGTAGTATCCATGGGGATGACCGTGGGATGCTCCGCATCATCTCCCCCTCCTTGGGAAAGATCCGACCTCGGATCGAAATCCTCATCACCATGGTATGGGGAGAGATCTTTGACCTTGAAGATGTTGCTCACGGAGTACTTGTCGCGTGGGATGTCGATCTTGTAGGCATTGTTGTTGTAGCGCTCAAGCACCTTGAAGGGTCCATTGGCTCGTGGTAGTAGTTTGGACTTGCGTTCATTGGGGAAGCGCTCCTTGCGAAGGTGTAGCCACACAAGATCTCCAATGTTGAATATCATGGGTTGTTTGTTGATGTTGAGCTTGGTCGCGAGGCGTTGTACTTGTCGCTCGATGGTGTACCTTGTATCTTCATGCATCTTCTTGAGGTAGTTCACTCGGGCACTCGCGTCCATGTTGATGCGCTCTTGTAGTGGTAGAGGAAGAATGTCCAATGGGTACAATGGGTTGAAACCGTAAACGACCTCGAAGGGAGACTTGCCGGTAGTCAAATGTCCTTCTCGGTTGTAGGCGTACTCGGCGATGGGTAGACACTCCTCCCACTCCTTGATGTTCTTCTTTATCAACACGTGAAGTAGAGTCGAGAGTTTTTGGTTCGTCACCTCCGTTTGGCCGTCCGTTTGTGGATGGTATGCCGTGGAGAATAATAGCTTGATTCCGAGCTTGGCGCATAAGATCTTCCAAAAGTAACTCAAGAACTTGACGTCGCGGTCCGAGACAATCGTCTTTGGTACTCTATGTAGGCGCAAGATTTCCCTACAAAAAAGATTTGCAACATGTGAAGCATCGTCTATCTTGTTGCAAGGAATGAAATGAGGCATCTTAGAGAATCGGTCCACAACAACAAACACAAATTTTTTGCCATTTCTAGTTCTGGGCAAACCAAGCACAAAATCCATGCTAATATCTTCCCATGGGTGATACTAAATTGGAAGAGGCATATAGAGACCATGGGATTGAGCTTGAGACTTAGCTTTGCAGCATGTGGAGCACCGGGTGGTGAAGCGTGAGACGTCTCGAAACATCTTGGGCCAAAAATAGTTCTTGGAGAGCGTGGCAAATGTCTTATTGCGTCCAAAGTGTCCCATTAGTCCTCCTCCATGAGATTCCTGCAAAAGTAACAAACGAAGAGAAGACTCAGGGATACAAAGTTTGTTAGCTCTCGTAAGATAATCATATTTGATGTAATATCGTTCCCAAGATGTATGCGTCAAACATTTGGCATAAGGAATAGCAAAAGTAGGATCATGCTCATACAAGTCTTTTATGTGCTCAAAACCAATGACATTTAATTCAAGTTGAGTAACAAGCATGCATATGCGGCAAAGAGCATCCGCAGCAACATTTTCCTTACCTTTAATGTACTTGATGACATAAGGAAAAGAGTCAATGAATTCACTCCACTTAGCATGACGCCTGTTCAACTTAGTTTGACCCTTAAGATACTTAAATGTTTCATGATCGGTGTGAAGAATGAACTCATGAGGGCGGAGATAATTCTCCCAAACATGCAAGACTCTTACTACAGCATATAGCTCTTTGTCATAGATGGGATAATTGAGTTGCGCTCCGGAAAGTTTATCACTAAAGAATGCTATGGGGCTCTTCTCTTGCATTAACACACCTCCTATGCCATGACCGCTAGCATCACAATGTATCTCGAAAGGTTTATCAAAGTTGGGCAAAGCAAGCAAAGGAGCATGTGTAAGCAAATTCTTAAGCTCGTTGAATGCTGCATCTTGAGATGGTCCCCAAACAAAGGGTGCATTCTTCTTGCTCAAAGCATGTAAAGGTAAAGCAATGGTGCTAAAATCCTTGACAAATCTATGGTAGAAACCGGCTAAACCAAGAAAACTACACACTTGTTGCAAGTTTGTTGGTTGGGGCCAAGTTTTAATAGCATTGATCTTAGATTCATCTACATGAACACCCTTAGAAGACACAACGAAACCTAAGAAAACAAGCTTATCAACACCAAAAAGGCATTTCTCCGTATTAGCATAAAGGCGCTCTTTCCTAAGGGTTTGCAACATGGTTCTCAGATGGGTGACATGATCTTTAAGAGATTTGCTAAAAACAAGGATATCGTCAAAATAAACCACAACAAATACACCAATATAGGGTCGAAGACAAAATGCATGAGTCGCATGAATGTACCGGGTGCTTCGGATAAGCCCATTGGCATAACAAGCCATTCATATAAGCCAAATTTGGTCTTAAATGCGGTTTTCCATTCATCACCTTGTTGGATGCGTATTTGATAGTATCCACTTTTAAGATCAATCTTAGAGAAAATTGCGGCTCCACTAAGTTCATCTAGCATATCATCTAGGCGTGGAATAGGGTAACGATAACGCACGGTAATAGCATTGATAGGACAGCAATCGGAACACATGCGATATGTACCATCTTTCTTGGGAACAAGGATTACCGGAATGGCACAAGGGCTCAAGCTCTCACGTACTTGTCTATTGTCGATGAGTTGTTGTACTTGCCGTTGGATCTCCTTAGTTTCCTCGGGATTGACGCGGTATGGAGCCTTGTTAGGAAGGGGTGCTCCGGGGATGAGGTCAATGCGGTGTTCGATGCCTCGTAGTGGAGGTAGACCCGGAGGTAGCTCGTCGGGGAAAATATCTTGGAATTCCTGCAATAGAGAAGATAACACTAAAGGTAGATTGTGAGAGTTGTTAGTTTTTGGTGTCTCGTCCTTGCACAAAAGGACATAGTGCATGACACTTGATGGGTTCTCGCACACTTTTCTCATCTCATGTTTGGTGGCAAATAGGACTAAGTTCTTCTTGTCGCTCATCGTGGAGGCACTCAATTTGGGCTTGTGGCGCTCACTTTCTTTTGGGTGGTTCGCCACTATTCTCTCCATGATGGGTGGCTTGCTTGTCGGCGATCACTTGACTTGGAGACATAGGTCGTAGCACATATTCCTTTCCTTTCATTTTGAATCTATAGTGATTTGTAAGCCCGTTGTGAATGACGCCTCGGTCAAATTGCCATGGTCGTCCAAGAAGGAGGTGGCAAATGGACATCAGAACGACATCACACTCCAAGGTGTCTTCGTAAGCTCCGATCTTGAAGGAAACTTGTACCATGTGCTCAACTTGGATAGTGTCGGAGTCGCTAAGCCATTGAACCTTGTAGGGATGTGTGGGTGCTTCATCTTGACCAATTGGAGCTTGGAGGATAGTTCTTCACTTGCTAAGTTATGGCAACTCCCTCCATCGATGATGACCTTGACGGACCTTCCATTGATGTCGGCCTTGGTGTGGAAGATATGGCATCTTTGGTCCGCATCTTGTTGATGTTGAAGAGTCAAGACCTTGGAGACAACAAGAGCGGGGCTTGAATATTTGTCACAAAAGACTTGATCATCTTCATCCTTGTTCACTTGCCGGTGCATGGCCACATTCTCAAGGGCTTCCATTTCTCCTTCACTCATGGAGTCATATGTGCCATCGTCGTTGAATATCATTGTGCGCTTGTTTGTACACTCAAAGGACTTGTGGCCTCGGCCGCCGCATGTGAAGCATTTGAAGGAACTTGTCTTGATGGTCTGATCGGTTGGGCTAGATGATCATGAAGCTCTTAGCTTGAAATTTCTTGTATTAGGAGGATGACTTGAGGTTGCCGAAGTTTTCTTGTAACTTGACTTGTCGACGTTGCTTGGGGTAGCTTTGGTTGAGGTAAGAGGTGTTGGAGTCGTTGAAGCTTGGTTGTTGGAGAAGCCATAGGACTTGGATGAGAACTTGGCATACTTGAAGTCATCTTGCACTTGACATTCCGCTTTGGTAGCTTGGTGCACTAGCTCGATGTGGTTCGAGTATGGTTGGAAGTCGGCGATCTTCTTGATAGGATGATTGAGTCCATTCAAGAAACGTGCCATAGTTTGCTCATCATCTTCCGTGACATTGGCTCGTATCATGGAAATCTCCATTTCCTTGTAGTACTCTTCAACGCTCTTGGTTCCTTGCTTGAGGAGCTGGAGTTTCTTGGAGAGGTCGCGGTTGTAGTAGGTTGGCACGAAACGTGCTCTCATGACATCCTTCATTTGCGCCCAAGTAGTGATGGGTGGTTCACCTCTTGCCGCACGACACTCAATGACTTGTTCCCACCAAATAAGGACGTAGTCTTGAAACTCAAGGGATGCCATCGCGATCTTCTTCTCTTCCTCATAGTTGTGCAAACAGAAGATTTTGTCAACCTTCAATGCCCGTGAAAGGTACTCTTCGGGATCATTGCTTCCAGAAAACTTGGGCATTGTGAACTTTAGCTTGCCGTAGCGTTGCTCTTCATTGTGTTGGGGTCGAGGGTGATGACGTCCTTGATGAGGAGGATTGTCGCCCTCAACTTGCTCTTGTCTTGGAGGATTTCCAATATCTTCTTCATGGTGAACTTGATGTTCTTGTCGAGCTTGTGGAGGAGGTTGTCGAGCTTAATGATGCACGCGAGCTTGATATATTCATTCTTGAACTTCATCGCGAAGCACTTCTTGTTGCTCACGAGCTTGTCGGTTGCATGTGGCTACAGTTCGACTTGAATTTCGGAGGGCACGTTGCGCCTCGAGTGCTTGAGCTTCACGTAGTTGTTGTTCTTGATGTTGTGCCTCGGCATCTTATGCGTCTTGGTGTTTTCGCGCTCGTTCTTCCTCTTCTTGTTGGCGTTGGCGTTGCCGTTCTTGTGCTTTTGCGAAAGTAGCTTGCTTTTGATGATGTCGATGTTCTTGCGTGCGAACATGCTCTTGAGAGTCACAGTCGTGTAGAGGATTGCAGTTTGCTTGACGGTCTTGGCGTGCGGCTCCTTGAAGAGTATTCGATGTCGAAGTACTTGAGCCGGAGATGGTGTCGTCAGAGTGTCGACTCGAGCGGCTCCGTCTTGAGTAGGACGAAGTGGTAGAAGAGCGGTTGACCAACAAAGCACGAATCTCGTCCATTCTTGCATTGCTCTCTTGCTTTTTTTCGTCGAGCTTGTTGTCGAAGTAGTCTCGTGTACGTTGCTCGGATAGTCGCAAGTCGGTGGCGAGATGGTCGATGCGGTCGCTCAATGCTTGTTGCTCTTGATGCAAAGCTCGTTGTGTGCCAAATAGGTGGATCTTGGTGACGTAGTTGTTCAGGTCGTTGTCTTGCTCAAGGAAGAGTGGGTTGGTATAAGTACTAGGCCTATCCATCATTTCAAGCAAATATGTGAGTGGGAGAAAGAGAAGAACTTATACCAAATGTACCTTGACCGATGTTGAAGATGGATCAATGATAACTCAAATGTGTAACGAGGAAATAGCACAATTGGTACCAGTTCTTGTCAGTTTATCACACCTACACAAAAAGCTTATAGTGGAGCTCGGTTAGGATGGTGGCACAAAATTTATGCAATCGTTAGTGAGACTCAATAATGTTGAAAAAGATTCGCAAATTTGCAATGCAACAAGTAGACCAATAGCAAGATGTAGTACACGGAAACACACACACTGGTACATAAATGGGGTTGTGCAACCAAGGAATGAGCCAAAATGTGGAATCCACGAAAATGCTCTTGTTGCACAACTCTAGAGAGACGCTAGCACGATTGCACAATAGGCGGATACGAAACTTGTGCACAACCTACAAAGCAAAAATGCAACGACTTATATCCCAAGTATGCTATATGTATGGTATTCCGATGATATGATCCAAGATGATCGAGTATGACAATCTTAATATTGTATGATGCTATGGTTCGTGCTTAAAAGCTCTTTGCTTATCTTTCTCTTTTGCTTAAAAGCTTGTTTGGCTTTTTCTCTTTTGAGATCGTTTCTCATGCAAAACTTTACGAACGAAGATAGCAATTGTGTATGCGATGACAACTTTGTGACACAAGAGATGATACCAAGATTTGCACCACGATGATATGGTATGTATGCTATGGGAAGTATGATCACTAATGTGCACAAGTGACGTTGCCGTCAATACTCAAAGGCTAGTCTCGATGGGTAAGTGACGCAAAAAGGAGGCTCCGAAATCGTGATCAACGTGGCTCATGATACCAAGATGATGTAGGGTGGAACCCTAGACGTTAGATCTTTCACGAAAGGAGCGGACCCCGCGATGAACACGAAGAACACAAGGGGAAACACAAGGGAAACACGAGGAAAACACGGGAGGAAACACTCAAACCAACGAGATTAGGTCACACATATGCTAGATCCAAGTACACATAGAGATCACACGGTCCAAATCCAACAAAGGACAATACATAGGGTAACCGGTTCTTCTCCGTGAGGTCTTGAGCTCTTTCCGTTAGGGGTCTTGGATCCAAGTGGATCTTCTCCGAAGAGGTGACGGTCTCTCTCGGAGGAGTAGATCTGGATGGATGAGGGACGCTCTATCTCTAATGAGCTATCACAACGCTAACCCTAAAAAATAGGTAGGAGAAGAGTATATATTGTCTCGGGGGCGAAAGGGTACACGGGCGAGGCCCAAGTCACTACACGCAGGCAGGGCCGGAAGTTTCGGACGAGGCTAGAAGTTCCGGGCACCGGAGGTTCCGGGCCAGGTTCCGGGGAGGATCCGGCCTAACCAGAGAGTTGGCACGGGAGGAGCTGGGCTGGCGTCCGGGGGCCGGAAGGTCCAGGCTAGGTCTCGGGCTGGTTCCGGGCTAACCAGAGAGTTGGCACGCCCGGGCTCGCCGGGGTCGTCGGAGGCCGGAAGCTCCGGGTCGGCCGGAGGTTCCGGGGGCCGGAAGTTTCGGGCTCTGGCCGGAGGTTCCGGGATGTCCAGAGAGTTGACTCCTATCTCTTCTTCTTCAGCTCTCGGCTCCGTGGCTTGTGCGTTGTACCTGATCACACATTGCATCTCGGACTTAAGAAATAGCCATGTCTCACTCGAAGGAGAGGAAAACTCAAGTAGGAGTGATGTCACATCGGATTGAATAGCACGAGCTCTTGCTCTTGTCATGGGTCCACTCGGAGCTTGGATAGTCGAGGTAGTATCCATGGGGATGACCGTGGGATGCTCCGCATCAGTATTGATGTCCTCATCAGCCACTTAATCACCTCGGGGCTCGACACCGCACTGGTATGTGACTTGCGTTGCTGTGAGGTGGAGCGGTGGAGCCTTGGCGGGGCGACCCACCACTAGCGCCCCCGTCAAGCTTGCCAGGGTAGTCTTGAGACTTGTCTTCTGGGTGACCTCGACCTTGTCAGGCTCACCTGCCCGGCAAGGGAGGTTTTTCCTTAATGATATCTTGCTCATTTGGTTGGTCTTGGTCTTCTTGATTCGCCCTTTGATTTCTCAAAGAGCTATCTCTTCTGCTTGGCCTTGTCTTGGATGCTTGGTGCAATTTGCTTTGCTGTTTTCGTGCCCGAGACTTGCCTGTCCGGGCACAAGTCATGGGGAAACATACACCCCTATTTGTGTACCCCGACAGAAGCCCCCGGGCCTGAGCCATACGTGCCGCTGGGCACGTTGGGTTTGGCCCAAAAATGGTGCTCGGACATGTGTCGAAGAGATGTTGTGCGTGCAGCGAATTGTTATGATGACTAGTCAGTCCAACGTCCACTCTGCGTAATTACCGCAGGTCGTGGGGTCGTGGGACTGTAGCAGTTAATGTAAAACAGTAACTTTCTGAGGGAAAATGATGAAGAGCCGCTCCCCCCCCCACGTTCGTTCCTCACAAAGGGGTAAACCGCGGAAGAGCATGGCTCATTCACATCCGTTTCTCCATCGTCTTCCTCCTCAAGCGAAAGCACCTGCTCTTGCGCCCACATTCATTTTCAACACTTCATTTGACCTCCCACTACCTCCAGAGCTCCGGAACATGAAGAAGAAGAAAACCGCACTGGTAGAGGCGAGGGTCCCGATCTTTCGATGAGATGATAACTATCGATTTGGTGGAGATGACTTTGACGATCCGACTACAAACATGCACGACCTTGCGCCTTAGCAATCGCTAAACCAACTCCGAGAGGTTATTGACCACGCGCGGAGCACAATCAACCTGACCACGAAGGTCTATTCCTGCAAGCAATCGAAGAACAAGCAAGAATATAATAAAGCAATCTGAATATTGCGAATATATATGAAGTATTGATAAAGGTGGGGATCCGTAAGTGGCCTTGGCCTGGTCGTTGGACACAAACGAAGTACACCAAGTTGCAATGGCTAACTTTTAACTAAACAAATCCCAAAGAAAAATCTACTAGATGGATCTACTTATATAGGAGC
Organism: Aegilops tauschii subsp. strangulata; assembly: GCF_002575655.3. Lineage (NCBI taxonomy): Eukaryota > Viridiplantae > Streptophyta > Magnoliopsida > Poales > Poaceae > Aegilops > Aegilops tauschii. Next base: position 246,300,615 of record NC_053037.3, on the reverse strand, counting down.
AAGGAGTGGCGGCCAAGGAGGTGGGAGGACATCACAAGGCAGCCTAAAACTAACCCTAGGTTGTACAAGGCTCATGGGCCCAAGTGGAGGTGATGCAACACCTTTGGACTTGTAGTTTGACTCGGATTCTGCTGCAGCATCAGATTGTTTTGCCGATATCTCAATGCTTCGGGCGAATTTGAAGGTGAATCCAACTGGGTTTGAAAGAGCCCGAAATCTACTTTCCGACAAAAAAAGAATCACCCAATTCAGAGTCCGTATGAAAGAGTTCTTGGCGTTTTGAGTTAGGTATGTCTGTGCAGTCCAAATCTGAATCCAGAACGTGAGAGACTTGGACTTATCTTTTCTTGGCCCAAAAGTGATGTGAGAGGACTTTTTAAATAGCACCTAAACTTATGTTTTTCCCTTATCTTCATATGTGGATTGTACAAATGTCTCATACACCTGCAATTATACATGGCAAAAAAGTGTGTGAAGTATTTTTGTCCTGGATGACATAAATAAATTATTGCATAGTTTGCATTAGAAATCACCTCACAAATATATACACGAGTAACTCTCATAGTTCATAAAATGTAAAGATAAAATATTATCACAAGTAGTATAAGGCATGAAAATATTGCAACTCAATTTGCACATATAAGTGAAGCTCTTATTAATATCAAAAGGATTGACAATGTTCATCATTAAACCATCCCAACGTTGGTGAATAAACCTTACTTGCATCAAATTTACATGCTACAACATGCTTAAATAAGCAAACATGCAATAAGTCATTTGACACAAAATCATCACCAAGATTAGAGGTCATATTAAAATGATTAAACACTGGTTCTTTTGCATCAATAGTTAATTCATTGGGTGCACACAAAATTGTTGGTACTTCAACTGTTTGATCATATGACGCATTCATGACAGTAACACGATTCTCTAAAATAGCTGGTGTGCTCAAATCAATAGATAACTCAACACATGGTGTATTCAAGTTAATTAGGCATGCATCATTCTCATCTGAAAGTGGAAAATCTGTACCTTTGTCATTACCTCTTATGATCAACTCAGACGACCTAGCCACTCTTGGTGGTGATATGTCACATGATGGAGATGTTGTAGTCCTCGCAACAACGAATGTGGTTGTCATAGTACTCCTATTAGCTAAAGAAACGAACTAAACACTAAGACCAGCAACTCGACACGATGATGCATCCGATAATTCAATAATGCAAACAATGAAAAGAAAATTGTAAAGGCTCTGACTGGCTTGGACAAAGGATGAATTGATCTAACTTTTTTTGTGGCTTTTTCTTGGACAATAAGTAAGAAAATAAATCTAATCTCGGGAAAACAGAAAATTCTCACCGAGCAAACTGAAAACTGATACCAGTTGATAGAGGCGAGGGTCCCGATCTTTCGATGAGATGATAACTATCGATTTGGTGGAGATGACTTTGATGATCCGACTACAAATGTGCACGGCCTTGCGCCTTAGCAATCGCTAAACTAACTCCGAGAGATTGACAACGCTGGAGAACGATCAACCTGACCACGAAGGTATATTCCTGCAAGCAATCAAAGAACAAGCAAGAATATAATAAACCAATCTGAATATTGCGAATATATATGAAGTATTGATAAAGGTGGGGATCTGTAACTGGCCTTGGCCTGGTCGTTGGACACAAACGAAGTACACGAAGTTGCAATGGCTAACTTTTAACTAAACAAATCCCAAAGAAAAAGCTACTAGATGGATCTAGTTGTATAAGAGCAAGGGGTGGCGGCCAAGGGGGTGGGAGGACGTCCCAAGGCAGCCTAAAACTAACCCTAGGTCGTACAAGGCTCTTGGGTCCAAGTGGAGGTGATGCAACACCTTTGGACTTGTAGTTTGACTCGGATTCTACTGCAACGTCAGATTGTTTCGTCGATATCTCAACGCTTCGGACGAATTTGAAGGTGCATCCAACTGGGTTTGAAAGAGCACGAAATCTACTTTCCAAAAAAAAGAATCACCCAATTCGGAGTCCGTATGAAAGAGTTCTTGGCGTTTTGAGAGAGGTATGTCTGTGCAGTCCGAATCTGAATCCAAAACGTGAGAGACTTGGACTATATCTTCTCTTGGCCCAAAAGTGATGTGAGAGGATTTCTTAAATAACACCTAAACTTCTATTTTTTCTTTATCTTCATATGTGGATTATACAAATGTCCCATACACCTGCAATTAGACATGGCACAAAAGTGTGAAATATTTTTGTCCTGGATGACATAAATTAATTCTTGCATAGTTTGCATTAGAAATCACCTCACAAATATACATGTATGCAATATTTTTGGTCGTATCCAACGTATTCATGTCCTCATCAGCCGCTGTGAAGGGGAAGCAGGCGGCCGCCGTGAAGGAGACGGCTACGGACGGGAGCAAGAAGAGGGTGGCAGATTTGGACAGGAAGCGACGGGAAGATGTGATTTTATTCCCGTCGAACCTAGACAGTGATGCCCTGGTTGCCAGGTATGGATATATGTGGGGGAGGGAAGTTCCCAAGGGACATGGTGCGCCCAAGGTCTTGTCAGAGGGAAAGGATGATCCCCGGATTCGTACCGATTTTTCTGCGCATACTTCCTCTGCGGCCTCTGCCCTCCTGTTTCAGATTTGATTCAGGCGATGATGGTGATATACGGATTCCAACTTTTAGACTTCATGCCAAATGCAATGGCGTGCATGGCGATTTTCGCCCATCTGTGCGAAAATTTCGCCGGGGTTGCCCCCAATGTGGATCTATTCAGGCATTTCTTCGTCCCGCTAGTGGAGAACAAGGCCCACCACTCTGGGAACGTAAGCTGGATCCCTTGGGTGGCGAGGGAAAGTTGGGATTACCTTCTTGGTCAGCAGCGCAACAGATGGGAGGAGAGCCGAGCAGACTGTTGCTGGATTCAGGACGAGGAGGCCCTAGAATTCTGCCAGGCGCGGAGAGAGTGCATTGTGCACGGCAACGACTGCAGAGAATTCGTCCTTGCTGACGATAGGCTCCGCGCGGCACTGAATAGGATCACCCATTTGAAGGCTCTCGGGGTTAACCATCGAGCAAGTGGGAGTTGATTTCCTCCGATGCTGTATTGCGCCGCTACAGAAGAAGGACAGGTTTGCTTGGCGGTATGGAGATGCGGGGGACAGAATACGCCTATACCTGGGCCTGACCAACAATCTGTCAGTCTATGGCCACGCTTGGCTGTGCGAACAACTGTTCGGAAGCCTTGGGCCATTCAAATTGCCGACAAGGGCCGTTCCGCTAAATGTCAATTCCGCACTAGACCAGATCCTGAAGTGGATGCCCGATTGCAATGCCTACGGGGTTGCGGGCAATTAGCAACTACCCGAACTTGATGCAGAGCTTGAATGGGCTTCCAACTTGGTGGAAAGGGATACCAGGGTGGAGACTAACATTTCCAAGTGCACCTCCAAGGCAGAGGCATAGTTCATCAAGAGGCGGATTGAGGAGGACAGGGTGCTCTAGGCGGCCGAAAAGGCGAAGTCAGGAGAGGTAGAGGAAGAAGCACTACTTCAGGATGCTGCTAACGCGACACTACGATCAGAGACCCTTCAAGAAACTGTGTGTGATGCAATAATCGCAAACGGTGTTGTATGAAAACCGTCAGAAATGATGCAAAACATTTGCGATGGAGGATGCATCAAACACGGTTCAGATTTTAGTTGCGAGTGCGATTCAGACCACACAGTTAACTCGTTTGAACTGTTTGCGATGAGGCAGAACAACAGAAACAGGCAGCCATATGAATGTGTGTGCGATGTACGGCATACAGGTCGCTCCGACGAACCGTTTGCTATTAGAGAGTGCAACATAAACGATTAGCCAGATCAAGGTGTGTGTGATATAGGGCATACGGTTCACTCAGACGAACTGTTTTCGATTAGCGAACGTAATACAAACGGTTCAACTTAACAAGATGTGTGTGATACGTGGCAAACAGCTGAATCGGATGAACTGTTTGCGATGAGAAATTACAACACAGACGGTTAATACAGTTAGTTCGTGTGCGATTCTATGTGTACAAAAAACTTTGAAATATGGAAACTAGTTGCTTGCGGTGGCTAGGAATATCACACATGATGCGTCTGCGAGTACTCGTGTGCGATGATTAGTAAGTTACACATACGTTTCCTTATGTTAACACTTGTGTGATAAATAACACGTGGCACCGGATACGGTATTCGGGTTGTGTGTGTGCTCCACTTAGTCTTCTCGCGCTCTAGCGAATGCTTCCCGCGCTCCAGCGAATGCTTCCCACGCTCCACATGGATGAATTGTAAAATCCATGCCTATTCCCTCACCGGTTTCCCGCCACCAGCTAACGGCTTGCTGCATATAACCCAGGCAGCAACGCACCGCCACGACACTCTGCGAAGATCTAGTCCTCACCCATCTACCATTAGTTATTCCAAGCATGCCAGGCAACGACCAAAGCTTTGACGTCGACGCCTACCTTCGTTACATCTTCGGCGAGGAGAACGAGCTGGAGCAGGTCGGGGAGCAAGAGCTTCATCGGCCGGTGCAGGCACCATGGCCCATCGGCAACAATATCGGCATCACAGTCCTTGGGAGCACAATCGACATATTGCAGAGGAGGTGTGATGAGCAGTTTGCCATCCACCGTGCAAAAGATCCAGAGCTGCTCGGCGGCATGATTGACGACCCACCCGAAGAGCCGCCGTCACCAGTGCTCATCGAGAGCTTGATGCCCCGCAAGGAATGGGCAGAGGACCTCTGCGATTCAGTCAAGAGAAAGGCAGCCTACGGCTTCATCATTGCCCGCGGCGACCGTGTCAACCTCGATCCCGATGATGTGGTGGCCAGGCTCGAGCGCATCCTTGGCGGAGTTGACGTCCCCGACGAAGTAGAGCATCGCCAACGTGATATCTTGAGGATGCAGGTGATCGACGAAATTTGCTACCAGGCCAAAGACATGGAAATGGAGCGGTTTCGCGGAGTTGTCATGCGTGGGATTGCACGCTGTCAATCTCTTCTGGAAGAGGCCCAGCAGCCCCAAGAGCCTCCCAGCGCCAGCAGCTCCGAAGGCAGAGGCGGGTCGGGACACTCGGAGTGAACGGCCGCAAGGGTGCTGTGCTGATCATGGAGTCCGAGAAGACCATCGTCGGAAGGCCGCCAGCTCAGCCTTTTAGCTTATATTTTATTATAATTGTATGCATATGTAGGTCGTGAGTGTTCTGGGCCTTGCCGCATTTGGCATTTTAAATTATCCTGAATATGTAAGACAATTATTAAGAATTATTAACAGTTTCCATTGTAACTTTGCCTCAACGGTGAGCAGAGCGCGCAGGGACACCAGAGCAGAGCGCGCCGCGGCCGCCTCAACGGCAAGCAACCACGTGGTCAACCTTCTGCCATCAATAAATTTTGACCTTGTTTCTCGTCACATTGCTGATTACAACGCAATATGTATAATTGCAAATCTGTTCACACCTATCAAACTAATATGTGTTCACACTTAGCACCGGGCTATAAAAACTACCCACTCAAAAATTACTTCACAATTCCTCTCCTCATCACCCACAAAACTGGTTTTCTCTGTCAAGTCGTTCCGCCATGACAGGTAGGAGGAGCTTAGGGTGGACATATAACCAGGCAGCAAAGACCAAGGCCGCGGAAGCACTAGAGAGGTCCCGCCGCGAAGCCGCAGCCACAGCAGAGATGTCTCGGCGCGCCGCGGAGCCCTCGAACGAGCTCTCACGGGCACACGAGGGCTCTCACAAGCACATTCGCGGCGTCGGCCATCACGACGAGCCAACGTTCCTGAAGTCCTTCACCGGCGATGACGACATTCTCGCTGGCGTCACTACACAGCAAGAGTTGGTCGACGGCTTGATGAAGCTGCTCAAGATCAGCGATGCCTCGGTTGACAAGGCGACCGGCCTCGTCGAGCAACTCATGGATGACAATGCGAAGCTCCTCAAGTTGGTCGCCGAGAAGGAGGAGGAGGCCGCTGGCTGGAAGATGCTGCATGAGAAGAGCAGTGCCTCGGAGATGACGCTGAAAGCGGTCGTCGAGGAACTGATGGGTGGCATGAGGAAGCTCCGGATCGAGCGCGAGCAGGAGGTGGAGGAATCCGTGGTTGCTTTCAAGCAAAGTCGTGAGGAATTAAAGAAGGAGGTGCAGGATTTCGCCGCCCGGCGATCCATCGACGAGTAGAGACAGTAGCGACCCAGATCATGTCTGCAATTTCCTTCTTCTCTTGCCCCCGTGTCTTCCGGGCTTTGCCGCATGTGCATTTTAAATTATCCGGAATATGTAAGACAATTATTATGTGCGCCATTGTAAATTTGTCGTCGTATTATCCGTTGCCATTTTATTTGTGGTCGTATTATACATTGCCCTATGTGGCAATTTAAATTAGGGCGGAATACTAGTTGAAAACACGAACAAAGAAAATGCTGCCATGGGATCACAAGCAAACACCCTCCGTCCAGGTGCTTTAATTAACCCATTAATGGAGAAGTTGTGAGCGAGGCGGGAGGCGGCTAGTGCATGGAGGTCAAAGAGCTCGCTTACCGATGAGCATGGGCGGCTTTGCTGCTCGCACGTGTCCCGTCGAGCCTGTGAGGTGGACAGGATGCACGCGTCCCGTCGAGCCTGCGCGGCGGACTGCTCGCACGCGTCTCGTCGATCCTGCACTGCGTAGTTCCCGCGCTCGTCCCGTCTAATCAAACAGCTGCACGCACGCCACTGAGTATGGTTAAATTTTGAGACGGTAAATATAATACACCCGTTTGCTATATTAATGTGTCAGCTTTTTGTTTCAGAAAGGACTTTGTTGGCTACTAATGTGTGCGCCTCTTCTCAAACTGGACGATTTTTTTTACCACGGCATGTATGTGCCATGTCATGAAACCATGCCAAGTTTCATGTTTTTTGGGTGACTTTTTTATTTACTGGGATTTGAAAACCGAGATTCTCATTGTTTCAGGAAGACGACAAGTTTGTAATTCATTCTCATTCCTTAAACGAGACCTAAACATGCACCCAATGACACATGCACGATTTCCCACCCATTTTGCTTCACCAGAGCATGTGGTTGTAGTTCAAATTTGAATTATGGACTACATTAAATGCATAGAAAACTTAGTAATTAGTAATATATATACAATGGCCGAACAAACCCTGAACAGTTTCAAATTTTAGCCTGACACTCCTATTATTCTATGTTGCCTGTAGAAAACAAAGTTCAAGGCGAGAAGATGCATCAATTATCGTTTCGCCCACAAGAGGGGCATGTTTCCTTACCGGAACCATGAGGGTCGTGACAGGCTCCGGTTTGTAAAAAGCTTGTAATATAGCTTCGCCCAAATTGGACAATTATATATACCATGTAGTGACACCATGCCATGTTTCATGATTTCCTTGTGAGTTTTGGATTTACAGACATTTAAAAACCGAGAATCGTAATGTTTGTGGCCAGGCCAGGACGGCGAGACGGTTGAATTCGTTCCCATTCGTTCCATGGGACCTAAACATGCACCCCAAGGAAACATGTACATTTTTCCTAGCCATTTTGGTGCACTGGAGCATGTATTTGTAGTTCGGATTTGAATGATGGACATTAAATGCCTAGAAAACTCAATTAATGAATAAAAAAGGTCAAATGACCCGTGAATAATTTCAAAGTTCAGCGCGAATCTCCAGTTGTTCCGTGTGCATGTAGAAGAAAATACGAGGCTATAAGAGGGAGTGATTATCGTTTGGCCCACAAGGAGACACGTTTCCCTATCGAAACCACGAGGGTTCTTGCGACAGGCTCCGGTTTGTAAGAGGTTTGTAATAAAGCTTGGCCCAAATTGGCAATGTTTTTACCATGACATATATGTGCCATGACATGCCACCTTGCCACCTTTGATGACTTTCTGGTGAGTTTAGGATTTATGGGGACTTAAAAACTGAGATTCGAAATGTTTGAGGAATAGCCAAGACACTGGTATGGTTGTAATTTGTTCCCATTCCTGGCATGAGACCTAAACATGCACCTAAGGACACATGTATAATTTTTCTAGCCATTTTGGTGAACTGGAGCATGTATTTGTAGTTCACATTTGAGTTATGGACATTAAATGCCTAGGAAACTCAATTAGTGTATAAAAAGGCCAAACGAACCCTGAATAAGTTTAAATTTCAGCACGGATTGTTGGGGAACGTAGTAATTTCAAAAAAAATTCCTACGCACACGCAAGATCATGGTGATGCATAGCAACGAGAGGGGAGAGTGTGTCCACGCACCCTCGTAGACCAAAAGCGGAAGCGTTGGCACAACGCGGTTGATGTAGTCGTACGTCTTCACGATCCGACCGATCAAGTACCGAACGTACGACACCTCCGAGTTCTGCACACGTTCAACTCGATGACGTCCCTCGAACTCCGATCCAGCCGAGCTTTGAGGGAGAGTTCCGTCAGCACGACGACGTGGTGACGGTGATGATGTTGCTACCGACGCAGGGCTTCGCCTAAGCACCGCTACGATATGATCGAGGTGGATTATGGTGGAGGGGGGCACCGCACACGGCTAAGAGATCAAGAGATCAATTGTTGTGTCTATGGGGTTCCCCCTCCTCCGTATATAAAGGGGGGAGGAGAGAGCCGGCCAAGGGGAGGAGGCGCGCCTAAGGGGGGAGTCCTACTCCCACCGGGAGTAGGATTCCTCCTTTTCCTATTTGGAGAGGGAGAGGGAAGGAAGAGGAAGGAGGGAGGAAGGAAAGGGGGGCCGGCCCCCCTCCCAATTCGGATTGGGCTTGGGGGGGCCCTCCCTTGCTCCTTTCCCCTCCTTTCCACTAAAGCCCATTAAGGCCCATATACCTCCCGGGGGGTTCCGATAACCTCCCGGTGCTCCGGTATTATCCTGATCTCACCCGGAACCATTCCGGTGTCCAAATATAGTCATCCAATATATCGATCTTTATGTCTCGACCATTTTGAGACTCCCCGTCATGTTCGTGATCACATCTGGGACTCCGAACTACCTTCGGTACATCAAAACACATAAACTCATAATATAACCGTCATCGAACTTTAAGCGTGCGGACCCTACGGGTTCGAGAACTATGTAGACATGACCGCGACACGTCTTCGGTCAATAACCAATAGCGGAACCTGAATGCTCATATTGGCTCCCACATATTCTACGAAGATCTTTATCGGTCAAACCGCATAACAACATATGTTGTTCCCTTTGTCATCAGTATGTTACTTGCCCGAGATTCGATCGTCGGTATCTCAATACCTAGTTCAATCTCGTTACCGGCAAGTCTCTTTACTCGTTTCATAATACATCATCCCGCAACTAACTCATTAGTTACAATGCTTGCAAGGCCTATAGTGATGTGCATTACCGAGTGGGCCCAGAGATACCTCTCCGACAATCGGAGTGACAAATCCTAATCTCGAAATACGCCATCCCAACAAGTACCTTTGGAGAAACTGTAGAGCACCTTTATAATCACCCAATTACGCTGTGACGTTTGGTAGCACACAAAGTGTTCCTCCGGTAAACGGGAGTTGCATAATCTCATAGTCATAGGAACTTGTATAAGTCATGAAGAAAGCAATAGCAGAATACTAAACGATCAAGTGCTAAGCTAACGGAATGGATCAAGTCAATCACATCATTCTCCTAATGATGTGATCCCGTTAATCAAATGACAACTCATGTCTATGGCTAGGAAACATAACCATCTTTGATCAACGAGCTAGTCAAGTAGAGGCATACTAGTGACACTCTATTTGTCTATGTATTCACACAAGTATTATGTTTCCGGTTAATACAATTCTAGCACGAATAATAAACATTTATCATGATATAAGGAAATAAATAATAACTTTATTGTTGCCTCTAGGGCATGTTTCCTTCAGTCTCCCACTTGCACTAGAGTCAATAATCTAGATTACACAGTAATGATTCTAACACCCATGGAGCCTTGGTGCTGATCATGTTTTGCTCGTGGAAGAGGCTTAGTCAACGGGTCTGCAACATTCAGATCCATATGTATTTTGCAAATCTCTATGTCTCCCACCTGGACTTGATCCCGGATGGAGTTGAAGCGTCTCTTGATGTGCTTGGTTCTCTTGTGAAATCTGGATTCCTTTGCCAATGCAATTGCACCAGTATTGTCACAAAAGATATTCATTGGATCCGATGCACTAGGAATGACACCTAGATCGGATATGAACTCCTTCATTTGCTGCTTCCGAAGCAGCTATGTACTCCGCTTCACATGTAGATCCCGCTACGACGATTTGTTTAGAACTGCACCAACTGACAGCTCCACCGTTCAATATAAACATGTATCCGGTTTGCGATTTAGAATCGTCCGGATCAGTGTCAAAGCTTGCATCGACGTAACCATTTACAACGAGCTCTTTGTCACCTCCATAAACGAGAAACATATCCTTAGTACTTTTCAGGTATTTCAGGATGTTCTTGACCGTTGTCCAGTGATCCACTCCTGGATTACTTTGGTATCTCCCTGCTAAACTAATAGCAAGGCACACATCAGGTCTGGTACATAGCATTGCATACATGATAGAGCCTATGGCTGAAGCATAGGGAACATCTTTCATTTTCTCTTTCTCTTCTGCAGTGGTCGGGCATTGAGTCTTACTCAACTTCACACCTTGTAACACAGGCAAGAACCCTTTCTTTATTTGATCCATTTTGAACTTCTTCAAAACTTTGTCAAGGTATGTGCTTTGTGAACAGGCTTCTCCAAAAGTCTGTATAAAACCATATGCTTTGATCACACTATCAAAACGTTTATTCCAACTCCGGGAGGCTTGCACCAGTCCATAAATGGATCGCTGGAGCTTGCACACTTTGTTAGCTCCCTTTGGATCGACAAAACCTTCTGGTTGCATCATATACAACTCTTCTTCCAGAAATCCATTCAGGAATGCAGTTTTGACATCCATTTGCCAAATTTCATAATCATAAAATGCGGCAATTGCTAACATGATTCGGACAGACTTAAGCATCGCTACGGGTGAGAAGGTCTCATCGTAGTCAATCCCTTGAACTTGTCGAAAACCTTTTGCAACAAGTCGAGCTTTATAGACAGTAACATTACCGTCAGCGTTAGCCTTCTTCTTGAAGATCCATTTATTCTTGATGGTTTGCCGATCATCGGGCAAGTCAACCAAAGTCCATACTTTGTTCTCATACATGGATCCCATCTCAGATTTCATGGCTTCAAGCCATTTTGCGAAATCTGGGCTCACCATCACTTCTTCATAGTTTGTAGGTTCGTCATGGTCTAGTAACATAACCTCCAGAACAGGATTACCGTACCACTCTGGTGCGGATCTTACTCTGGTTGACCTACGAGGTTCAGTAACAACTTGATCTGAAGTTTCATGATCATCATCATTAACTTCCTCACTAATTGGTGTAGACGTCACATGAACCGGTTTCTATGATGAACTACTTTCCAATAAGGGAGAAGGTACAATTACCTCATCAAGTTCTACTTTCCTCCCACTCACTTCTTTTGAGAGAAACTCCTTCTCTAGAAAGGATTCATTCTTGGCAATGAATGTCTTGCCTTCGGATCTGTGATAGAAGGTGTACCCAACAGTTTCCTTTGGGTATCCTATGAATACACATTTCTCCGATTGGGGTTCGAGCTTATCAGGTTGAAGCTTTTTCACATAAGCATCGCAGCCCCAAACTTTAAGAAATGACAACTTTGGTTTCTTGCCAAACCACAGTTCATAAGGCGTCGTCTCAACGGATTTTGATGGTGCCCTATTTAACGTGAATGCGGCCGTCTCTAAAGCATATCCCCAAAATGATAGCGGTAAATCAGTAAGAGACATCATAGATCGCACCATATCTAGTAAAGTACGATTACGACGTTTGGACACACCATTACGCTGTGGTGTTCCGGGTGGCGTGAGTTGTGAAATTTTCCGCATTGTTTCAAATGTAGACCAAACTCGTAACTCAAATATTCTCCTCCACAATCAGATCGTAGAAACTTTATTTTCTTGTTACGATGATTTTCAACTTCACTCTGAAATTCTTTGAACTTTTCAAATGTTTCAGACTTATGTTTCATTAAGTAGATATACCCATATCTGCTTAAATCATCTGTGAATGTGAGAAAATATCGATACCTTCCGCGAGCCTCAACATTCATTGGACCATATACATCAGTATGTATGATTTCCAACAAATCAGTTGCTCGCTCCATAGTTCCGGAGAACGGCGTTTTAGTCATCTTGCCCATGAGGCTTGGTTCGCAAGTACCAAGTGATTCCAAAAGTCCATCAGTATGGAGTTTCTTCATGCGCTTTACACCAATATGACCCAAATGGCAGTGCCACAAATAAGTTGCACTATCATTATCAACTCTGCATCTTTTGGCTTCAACATTATGAATATGTGTATCACTACTATTGTAGCGACCCAACCTCAGATGGTCAAGTCTTTGTGCTTATGTGTCATCCCTGGATCGGTATGCTGACACACACAGTACTCGAGAATTTATAAGAGAGGTAAATCACATGTATAAATTAACGTAAATACTATTACCTCAATCCATATAGCGGAAGTAACAACAAGGTTGTGGATTCCCATCAACACCAACGGCAAAGTTGAGTGTAGAAATCGTAACCCTAACGTATCACTTACTCGTCGTAAGAAAATCCTGCAACATGAGACGTTGCAGCCACAAAGGGTCAGTACATTGAATGTACTGGCAAATTCACACTGTAGAGCAATGATGAATAATGGCTATCACTACATGCATATACGGCTGGTGGAAAAGCTCTATGGTTATAATGTTTTCTCGAAAACCAATTTTTCCCTACTACAAAGGAATATATTTTATTTAACTACAAAGTTTGTTGAAAACATTGAGAAGGTAAACCCCATCTCAATCCCAATTAAAAGTAATCTTTAACAACCCAACAAAATTAATTTAGAGTGATGAGATCAACATGATAATCCAACTACCAGATACTCAAGATGTCCATAACAGGGGACACGGCTAACCATGATTAGTTTGCACATTCTGCAGAGGTTTGCGCACTTTTCCCCACAAGACTCGATCTCCTCCGTTGGCTTTTTCGCACTACATGGTGTTTGCGAAACGGATGACCGAGACACAGTCTTTCAGAAGCGTTAGCACCTTACGAAGGGTAGACAGTACCACCTAGATCCCCTACATCTGCTAGTCTACCAGTGTAAGAGTTCACACGACTTAATCAACTATGCTAGAGCCCATAATGGCTTGTGGCTGCACACGGAAGTTTCTAGCATGAATAATCTTATGATCGCTTTGAGCCTGGGTGGCAGTCCATAGGAGAATCACACGGTACCCCGGGATTTCCAAAAAATACAAGCAACCAGTGGATACCCCAGGTGCCTCAATCCACCCAGATGTGTATTAAAGTTTCCACCTTAAGTTGAACCATTAATTAACAATACTCACATCTGTCATGAATACACTCAAACCCAATCCACGTCTACGAGCATAGCATAGCAGTATAAGCAAAGTAGAAGTAATTCCCAAAGGTTTGATAATAAACAGGTGAATAGGTACTACCTCATCTACTACTTCCCAATACCCACATGTTATCAATCCTACTCATGCAATATCTGAGGGTGAAACTAATGCATAAAAACTGGGTATGAAAGGGATATGATCAAAGTGTGAACTTGCCTGTACTGTTGATGAAGATGATTCGCACTCAAAACACTTGATAGTTCTACTCGTCACACTCCGGTCAATCTATCGTAAGCAAGCAATAGTAACCACCCATAAGCAATCACTCAAAAGATCAGAAAGATCGAAGAAGACGATTCGGAAACACCAAAACCAAGCAAATAACTCTTGCAACATAAAACAACTTCTAACACTACCAAAATTAAGTGAATTTGGCCTTATCAGAAAGTTTAAGTCAAGAGCTTCGATTTGCAAAAAGAATCAATTAAATCGGAGTTATAGAACTCAAGTTACGATCAAACGAAGTTCAAATACAAATCTGTTTGAAATCAAATTTTAAACTTTCAAGAACATGTTTAAGTTGATTATCCGGGTAGAGGGTATCATAACAAAGAAGTGGGCGTTGGTTTCATTGGATTTGGACAAACGAGGGAAAGTAGTGATCGATTGAAGACCAGGGACTAAACTGTAAGAAAATAATTCACAGATAGGTCCCTGGCCGAAATTAAAAAGAAAAACAAAAGACTAAATAACGAACGTTCATTACCGAACGCTAACGAATGAATTCGTTCGCTGCGAAGGGATAAACAGCGAACGTTCTCTGAATAGGACTAACCAAAAACGATCTAAAAGGAAAAACCGAAGAAAACCGGATCGGGTTTTTGCGGGTTTTTACCGGTTCGCGAAAAAAACGCAGCGGCGGATCGGACCGGCAGATCGGCGACGGCGGCTCTCCGGCGAGGCAGGGCGAGGCGCGGGGAGCGGCGACGCGAGGGGATTGGGCGGCGACGGCGGAGCAGCAGCAGGCGGCGGTGGCGCGGTTGCGGGGTCCGGCGGGCGAGGCGCGGGACGGCGGCGGCCGGAGCAGCGGCGGCTCGAGCAGGGCGGCGGCGGCTTTTGCGGCGGCGGCGCTGCGCAGTTGGCGCGGGAGAGGGGTCGGGGCGGCGCCCTTAATAGGAGGGGAGGGGAGGCGCAAGGCGTGGGGGAGGGGGCAAGGCGGCGGCGAAGTCCGTGAAGGTCACGGCACTGCGGCGGCGTATGGGAACCGGCCTCCGGCGTGAGGTCGGGGACGGCGCGGACTGGGTGGTGCTGCTTGGCTGGGTAATGGCCTGTTGGGCCGGCCCAGTTTGGCGGCGGAGGAGAAAAGTTTTTTTAATAAACATTTTTTTCCAAACAAAAAGAATAGAAGCAAAATAAACAAAAAATATTATATAGGAATATAATATATCAAAATTTTCAAAAAAAACATTTTCTTTGACATGAACATTATTCTAGCATCAAATAAAATACACAAAAATTCAAAATCAAACAGTGCTACTGCTCTAATAAAATCCAATAAAATCATTTTTTTAAAAATACCAAAATGATTTCAAATTTATTTCTCTCCAATTTTCTGTTGTAGGGAATCATTTTACCCTAATTTCTGTATATTTTATTTTTGGAGAAAAATAATTTGAGTAAAACCCAAATAACTCCAATTTGAAAATAATTCCAAAGGAACTTTGAATTTGATTCTTTTAAAACTTTCAACTAAGATTTCATATGTTTTGAAGAAGTCATTTTATCTTCTCTCATGAAAATCATTGAGTTGCATAAAATTTCTGAGTTGGAAAATATTTCCAAATGAAATTCAAATATTTTCAAATACCCTTTTCATTTAATTAAATGGAAGAAGTCATGTCATCTTCTCTCTAGGGTTTTGTATTTGAAAAGAATTTGAATTCACGGAGGTCATAAATGCAAAAAGAAAGTTTGGGAAAGTTCTTTTATTCCCTCTCACTTTCAAAAAGTTTCGAATTCCACTCAATTTCACACAATCAATCTAACAATCATCGAATCTATCTATTTATTATAACATTCCAAAATTTAGAATTTTGGGATGTTACAAACCTACCACCCTTAAAACGAATCTCGTCCTCGAGATTCGGAGAGGCTAGAAAGAAATAGGTTAGGTTCGGGGTCTTCTCAAAATCCATCGATCATCACAGGGGGTCTGGGGTGCTACCACCCTTAGAAACATTGTTACGGTCCCATCAATACTCATGTCCTCCATCCTTATTGTTGACAGGAGCAGTCTTCTCAGATCTTCAGGACAATTCCTTCTCTGGCTCTTCCGGTAGTGGCATAACCCTTTTCCTCAATTCTTGTGTCCTTTTATCTTGGTAAGGTTCTTCTAAGACTGGGTCTTCTTATCAGACGGGTCTGGCGCCAATACTAAACAACTACAGATATCTCATGGTGGTCAACAATTTATGGTTTCTCCTGCAGGAAATGGCTTTGGGATGAACCTCACCGTATATCCTATGATTGGCAATAGCTGTCGTGTACAAGGGGAAAAATCGTCCTACCATTCTAAGGTTTAAACAAGGTTTTGATCATCGTCTCTCTACTATTGGTAAGTCACTCAGATTTACCATCCCATATAGCAATGCGAACAATAAGAGTAAGTCGGTATGGTGATCAATCCATCCCGCACCCAAATCATTACCTTGTATACGGTTTAGTGAATCTCGCATTCTAACACTCGGTCATCCTCACAAGCATTGCGGAATTTCTCTTGTCGTCGAACCAAGTTTGGATGAATCCATTGATTCTGCAAGCCAAACAAACATCTACCGTTCCTTCACAACTCTCAGGTTTTGCGTAAACTCCTATTAGATCGTCTGTCGATAAACGTAATCCTCTTCCAGGGTTTTTCCTTCAGCAAGAGTGTGCTTGCTTCTTGGCAGGTCCTGGGGCCTGTGGGTTATGGCCCATCTCATCACTTGAAATCCTTGAACTCATCATCGGGGCAACTGATCATTATTCCAACATCCAACTTCCAGCTTCCTAGCATACGTAAAATCCATCCAATTGTATTGTCTCTCTTCCTTCTATTGGCACCAAAGCAAGACGTGATTACTCAGACTCATCATAGAGTCACAATTGTTCCATATTACTAACATCATACCTCCTTTATATCCAATAGTACTTCATCTCTTCGTCCACTTGAGGTATCCCACATATCGAGATAAAACTCGTACTTATGAAGTCCACTCTGTGGAACATCATTATCCTTTCCAGGGGCCAAGGGTCCTCACAGGGTACTACCACCCTTAAAATGCACAAACTCATCCATAGACCATATTTCTCATATCCTAAAAAATCGTCAAAATCTTTCTTCACAGAGTAACAACTCATAAAATCCAATCAGTACTAACGATGCTAACCTTATTGATTCTCTAATGATTACAATCCCTTGCTTTTCCATTACATGTCTCAACTCAACACCTTGATACAAAAGAGTTGTTCACACTACTTCTACTACTACTACATTACTTCTCACAAACACAACTAATTATCACAAGTCTCCTTCTCCTTGGGACAATCCCTGGCAAGGTGCCCCGCTTCATTATAATGAAAACATATTACTTCTGACAAGTCTCGTGGTTTCCTTATGATTACATAGCCTCCTTGGGTCCTCGGCTTCCTTTTTGGGCAACTGCTGAGGTAGTGCCCTGACTCCTTGCACCTATAACAGGTGATATGGCTCAGATCCTTCCTGGAATCCAATCTACTTCTCTTTCTGGACTTTTCCGTTCCAATAAGGGCTTCTATTTCCTGAGGATCATACTCTACATCCTCTGTCGGCAATTCTACTTGATCCCCACTCATACAATTCTGGGAGATGTGTCCTTCTTCTCCACATGAATAACAAGACTTAGTGCAAAGTTTAATTGGGTCTTCTTTAGGTGTGTCCTCCACCTCTTCCTTCATCGTAGGTTCTTCTAAAATTTCCACGAGGGCTCCTTTCATTACTTCTTTCTTCTGCTAGATGTTTTTTTTCGAACCATGGGGTAAATGTGACACTGAGCAGGGTAGGGGGTAGTCCCTTCACACAAGAAACAAGTAATCTGCCTAGTTGGGCATTCTTAAGCTAGGTGACTTTCTTCACAATGAGGGCATTCATCCTTGTGTTCCTTATGGTTGTGTCCTATTTCTCCACAGAGCTTGCATGCACAAGGTTTCTTTATATCACTTCCATAAGGCTTCACAAACCGAGACTTTGGCAAAGTCAACTTAAATTCTTTCCAAGCAGTTACTCCTTGCGATCCATTGATGGTTTGGTTCATCCTCCACTAAGTAGCAGCACCTCCTTCAAAGCACTGAAGAGCATGCTGGGTCATATCCTTTCTGGCTATAGTGTTATTCTCCATATGATCTTCCATGTTCTGAATCCATCGGTCTGGCTCCAATTGACTCATCGGTCCAAAAAAAATATGTTTTCATCTCCATTCATCCTCTATTGGGTCCAAGGGTTTGGGGTGGGATAAGAGAGATAGAGAGGGAAGCACACAATACAAACAGTAGTTTTGAAAAGACAGATTTTATTGTGGCTGTCGGAAAAACATCAAACAAATGACAGCTCACAAACGTCGCATCTAACATAGGTATAACAGGGGTTTGGTCTTCTAAAGGTCAATAAATCTTCAAAATCGCCAAACTCTTCAAGTTTTGGGCATGTCTTTGATGGCTTCTTCTGATCGTGCTTGACCTTCTCAAGTTCTTTTGCCAGATCATCTCTGTTGTCGCAAAGTCTATCTTGACGTCCTTTAATATTTCTAGAGCTGCGTTCCAAACTTCTGGGTTTCATCAACCTCGACATGAACCATGATCCTACTGTCCTTCAGTTCTTGACGAATCTTTGATGTCTCAAGGTTTTGCTCCTCTAGCTTGGCTACTTTCAACTTCTAGGTCCTGAGTTCTTCACGAAACGCTTCTTTGTCGAATATAGCTTCCTGCAGGTCCATCTTAAAACTCCTGATGTAATACTCCAGATCCTCGCGATACACCAGCTAAGATTAAAACTGCATCCTTTGCTGATAGGTGCTCCATCAGCCTTCTACCATCCAATCCTTACGACGAACTGCATGCTTAACTCAGCACGGTGGCAATAGCATAAGCGGGCGATAACATCATGGATATCCGTGTTTCTGCTCTTTTCATTACCATGAGCTATCATTCCATAGTTGATATCTCCTGCCTTAGGGTTTTCTTGACAAAACTTTGAGTTCTAATGCTCCATGTTCCGGTCTTTCTCCAACACACCTTGATCTCGGGTATTGACAACTTCCATAGTCTGCCAAGTTCTATAAGGGTAGCCTTCCTAGGCCATACAAATCTGGGAATTCTTCAGAGCCTTCAAATTCTCCTAGTCTTCGGAGTCTTCAACTGTTGAGGTTTCCATTATTATAATGCACGGTAAAATCCTCTTCATTCCGAAGTGGTCTTAGCTGTCCAATATCTTGTACTTCTTGGAGTGGTCTCATCCGTCGAATCCTCGTGTGGTCAAATGGGGAAAGGGGTATGGTCTAACTAAAGGGAATATTTGAATAAGCTCAGAAGATAAGAGAGGTAAAAGATCTTTTTGAAAAAAAGAAAGTTTTAGAGAAAATCCTTCCTATGGGCTTGCCAGTTTCTAGGGGTCACGACCTACAGTCAACATGTGCTCTGATACCATCTTGTAGCGACCCGACCTCAGATGGTCAAGTCTCTGTGCTTAAGTGTCATCCCTGGATCGGTATGCTGACACACACAGTACTCGAAGATTTATAACAGAGGTAAATCACATGTATAAATTAACGTAAATACTATTACCTTAATCCATATAGCGGAAGTAACAACAAGGCTGTGGATTCCCATCAACACCAACGACAAAGTTGAGTGTAGAAATCGTAACCCTAACGTATCACTTACTCGTCGTAAGATAATCCTGCAACATGAGACGTTGCAGCCACAAAGGGTCAGTACATCGAATGTACTGGCAAATTCACACTTTAGAGCAATGATGAATAATGGCTATCACTACATGCATATATGGCTCTATGGTTATAATGTTTTTGCGAAAAGCCAATTTTTCCCTACTACAAAGGAATATATTTTATTTAACTACAAAGTTTGTTGAAAACATTGAGAAGGTAAACCCCATCTCAACCCCAATTAAAAGTAATCTTTAACAACCTAACAAAATTAATTTAGAGTGATGAGATCAACATGATAATCCAATAACCAGATACTCAAGATGTCCATAACCGGGGATACGGCTAACCATGATTAGTTTGTACACTCTGCAGAGGTTTGCGCACTTTTCCCCACAAGACTCGATCTCCTCCGTTGGATTTCTCGCACTCCATGGTGTTTGAGAAATGGATGACCGAGACACAGTCTTTCAGAAGCGTTAGCACCTTACGATGGGTAGACAGTAGCACCTACATCCCCTACATCTGCTAGTCTACCACTTTAAGAGTTCACACGACTTAATCAACTGTGCCAGAGCCCATAATGGCTTGTGGCGGCACACGGAAGTTTCTAGCATGAATAATCTTATGATCCCTTTGAGCCTAGGTGGCAATCCATAGGATACCCCAGGTGCCTCAATCCACCCAGATGTGTATTAAAGTTGCCACCTTAAGTTGAGCCATTAATTAACAATACTCACATCTGTCATGAATACACTCAAACCCAATCCACGTCTATGAGCATAGCATAGCAGTATAAGCAACGTAGAAGTAATTCCCAAAGGTTTGATAATAAACAGGTGAATAGGTACTACCTCATCTACTACTTCCCAATACCCACATGTTAACAATCCTACTCATGCAATATTTGAGGGTGAAAATAATGCATAAAAACTGGGTATGAAAGGGATATGATCAAAGTGTGAACTTGTCTGTATAGTTGATGAAGATGACTCGCACTCAAAACTCTTGATAGTTCTACTCGTCACACTCCGGTCAATCTATCGTAAGCAAGCAATAGTAACCACCCATAAGCAATCACTCAAAAGATCAGAAAGATCGAAGAAGACGATTCGGAAACACCAAAACCAAGCAAATAACTCTTGCAACATAAACCAATTTCTAACAGTACCAAAATTAAGTGAAATTGGCCTTATCAGAAAGTTTAAGTCAAGAGATTTGATTTGCAAAAAGAATCAATTAAATCGGAGTTATAGAACTCAAGTTACGATCAAACGAAGTTCAAATACAAATCTGTTTGAAATCAAATTTTAAACTTTCAAAAACATGTTTAATTTGATTATCCGGATAGAGGGGATCATAACAAAGAAGTGGGCGTTAGTTTCGTTGGATTTGGACAAACGAGCGAAAAGTAGTGATCGATTGAAGATCAGGGACTAAACTGTAAGAAAAGAATTCATAGATAGGTCCCTAGCCGAAATTAAAAAGAAAAAGAAAAGACTAAATAACAAACGTTCGTTACCGAACGCTAACAAATGAATTCGTTCGCTGCGAAGGGATAAACAGTGAACGTTCTCTGAATAGGACTAACCAAAAACGATCTAAAAGGAAACACCGAAGAAAACCGGATCGGGTTTTTGCGGGTTTTTACCGGTTCTCGAAAAAAACGCAGCGGCGGATCGGACCGGCAGATCGGCGACGGCGGCTCTCCGGCGAGGCAGGGCGCGGCGCGGGGAGTGGCGACCCGAGGGGATCGGGCGGCGACGGCGGAGCAGCAGCGGGCGGTGGTGGCGCGGGTGCGGGGTCCGGCGGGCGAGGCGCGGGACGGCGGCGGCCGGAGCAGCGGCGGCTCGAGCAGGGCGGCGGCGGCGCTGCGCAATTGGCGCGGGAGAGGGGCCGGGGCGGCGCCCTTTATAGGAGGGGAGGGGAGGCGCAAGGCGTGGGGGAGGGGCAAGGCGACGGCGAAGTCCGTGAAGGTCACGGCGCGGCGGCGTCGTGCGGGAACCGGCCTCCGGCGTGAGGTCGGGGACGGCGCGGACTGGGCTGTGCTGCTGGGCTAGGCCGTGGCCTGTTGGGTCGGCCCAGTTTGGCGGCGGAGGAGAAAAGTTTTTTTTAATAAACATTTTTCCAAACAAAAAGAATAGAAGCAAAATAAACAAAAAATATTATATAGGCATCTAATATATCAAAAAATTAAGAAAAACATTTTCTTCGACATGAACATTATTCTAGCATCAAATAAAATACACAAAAATTCAAATAAATCAAACAGTGCTACTGCTCTAATAAAATCCAATAAAAAACATTTTAAAAATACCCAAATGATTTCAAATTTATTTCTCTCCAATTTCTGTTGTAGGGAATCATTTTACCCTAATTTCTGTATATTTTATTTTTGGAGAAAAATAATTTGAATAAAACCCAAATAACTCCAATTTGAAAATAATTCCAAAGGAACTTTGAATTTGATTCTTTTAAAACTTTCAACTCATATTTCATATGTTTTGAAGAAGTCATTTTATCTTCTCTCATGAAAATCATTGAGTTGCATAAAGTTTCTGAGTTGGAAAATATTTCCAAATGAAATTCAAATATTTTCAAATACCCTTTTCATTTAATTAAATGAAATAAGACATGTCATCTTCTCTCTAGGGTTTTGTATTTGAAAAGAATTTGAATTCACGGAGATCATAAATGCAAAATGAAAGTTTGGGAAAGTCCTTTTATTCCCTCTCATTTAACTTTCAAAAAGTTTCGAATTCCACTCAATTTCACACAATCAATTAAACAATCAATCAAATCTATCTATTTATTATAACATTCCAAAATTTGGAATTTTGGGATGTTACAACTATCGAGATTCAACAAAAATAGACCACTCTTCAAGGGTGCATGACCATAAAAGATATTACTCATATAAATAGAACAACCATTATTCTCAGATTTAAATGAATAACCGTCTCGCATCAAACAAGATCCAGATATAATGTTCATGCTCAACGCTGGCACCAAATAATAATTATTTAGGTCTAAAACTAATCCCGAAGGTAGATGTAGAGGTAGCGTGTCGACGGCGATCACATCGACTTTGGAACCATTTCCCACGCGCATCGTCACCTCATCCTTAGCCAGTCTTCGCTTAATCCGTAGTCCCTGTTTCGAGTTGCAAATATTAGCAACAGAACCAGTATCAAATACCCAGGTGCTACTGCGAGCTCTGGTAAGGTACACATCAATAACATGTATATCACATATACGTTTGTTCACCTTGCCATCCTTCTTATCCGCCAAATACTTGGGGCAGTTCCGATTCCAGTGACCAGTCTGCTTGCAGTAGAAGCACTCAGTCTCAGGCTTAGGTCCAGACTTGGGTTTCTTCTCTTGAGCAGCAACTTGTTTGTTGTTCTTCTTGAAGTTCCCCTTCTTCTTCCCTTTGCCCTTTTTCTTGAAACTGGTGGTCTTATTGACCATCAACACTTGATGCTCCTTCTTGATTTCTACCTCCGCAGCCTTTAGCATTGCGAAGAGCTCGGGAATCGTCTTATCCATCCCTTGCATGTTATAGTTCATCACGAAGCTCTTGTAGCTTGGTGGCAGTGATTGAAGAATTCTGTCAATGACGCTATCATCCAGAAGATTAACTCCCAGTTGAATCAAGTGATTGTTATACCCAGACATTCTGAGTATATGCTCACTGACCGAACTATTCTCCTCCATCTTGCAGTTGTAGAACTTATTGGAGACTTCATATCTCTCAATCCGGGCATTTGCTTGAAATATTAACTTCAACTCCTGGAACATCTCATATGCTCCATGACGTTCAAAACGTCGTTGAAGTCCCGGTTCTAAGCCGTAAAGCATGGCACACTGAACTATCGAGTAGTCATCAGCTTTGCTCTGCCTGACGTTCATAACATCTGGTGTTGCTCCTGCCGCAGGTTTGCCACCTAGCGGTGCTTCCAGGACGTAATTCTTCTGTGCAACAATGAGGATAATCCTCAAGTTACGGACCCAGTCCGTGTAATTGCTACCATCATCTTTCAACTTTGCTTTCTCAAGGAACGCATTAAAATTCAATGGAACAAGAGCATGAGCCATCTATCTACAGCAACATAGACATGCAAAATACTATCTGGTACTAAGTTCATGATAAATTTAAGTTCAATTAATCGTATTACTTAAGAACTCCCACTTAGATAGACATCCCTCTAAGCATCTAAGTGATCACGTGATCCAAATCAACTAAACCATGTCCGATCATCACGTGAGATGGAGTAGTTTTCAATGGTGAACATCACTATGTTGATCATATCTACTATATGATTCACGCTCGACCTTTCGGTCTCAATGTTCCGAGGCCATATCTGCATATGCTAGGCTCGTCAAGTTTAACCCGAGCATTCTGCGTGTGCAAAACTGGCTTGCACCCGTTGTAGATGGACGTAGAGCTTATCACACCCGATCATCACGTGGTGTCTCGGCACGACGAACTTTGGCAACGGTGCATACTTAGGGAGAACACTTTTATCTTGAAATTTAGTGAGAGATCATCTTATAATGCTACCGTCAATCAAAGCAAAATAAGATGCATAAAAGATAAACACCACATGCAATCAATATAAGTGATATGATATGGCCATCATCATCTTGTGCTTGTGATCTCCATCTCCGAAGCACCGTCATGATCACCATCGTCACCGGCGCGACACCTTGATCTCCATTGTAGCATCATTGTCGTCTCGCCAACTATTGCTTCTACGACTATCGCTACCTCTTAGTGATAAAGTAAAGCAATTACAGGACGATTGCATTGCATACAATAAAGCGACAACCATATGGCTCTTGCCAGTTGCCGATAACTTGGTAACAAAACATGATCATCTCATACAATAAAATATAGCATCATGTCTTGACCATATGACATCACAACATGCCCTGCAAAAACAAGTTAGACATCCTCTACTTTGTTGTTGCAAGTTTTACGTGGCTGCTACGGGCTGAGCAAGAACCGTTCTTACCTACGCATCAAAACCACAACGATAGTTCATCAAGTTAGTGTTGTTTTACCTTCTCAAGGACCAGGCGTAGCCACACTCGGTTCAACTAAAGTTGGAGAAACTGACACCCGCCAGCCATCTGTGTGCAAAGCACGTCGGTAGAAACAGTCTCGCGTAAGCGTACGCGTAATGTCGGTCCGGGTTGCTTCATCCAACAATACCGCCGAACCAAAGTATGACATGTTGGTAAGCAGTATGACTTGTATCGCCCACAACTCACTTGTGTTCTACTCGTGCAAATAACATCAACGCATAAAACCAGGCTCGGATGGCACTGTTGGTGAACGTAGTAATTTCAAAAAAATTCCTACGCACACGCAAGATCATGGTGATGCATAGCAACGAGAGGGGAGAGTGTGTCCACGTACCCTCGTAGACCGAAAGCGGAAGCGTTAGCACAATGCGGTTGATGTAGTCGTACGTCTTCACGATCCGACCGATCAAGTACCGAACGTACGACACCTCCGAGTTCTGCACACGTTCAACTCGATGATGTCCCTCAAACTCCGATCCAGCTGAGCTTTGAGGGAGAGTTCCGTCAGCACGACGGCGTGGTGACGGTGATGATGTTGCTACCGACGCAGGGCTACGCCTAAGCACCGCTACGATATGATCGAGGTAGATTATGGTGGAGGGGGGCACCGCACACGACTAAGAGATCAAGAGATCAATTGTTGTGTCTATGGGGCGCCCCCTCCTCCGTATATAAAGGGGGGAGGAGAGGGCCGGACAAGGGGAGGAGGCGTGCGCAAGGGGGGAGTCCTACTCCCACCGGGAGTAGGATTCCTCCTTTTCCTATTTGGAGAGGGAGAGTGAAGGAAGAGGAAGGAGGGAGGAAGGAAGGAAAGGGGGGTCGGCCCCCCTCCCAATTCAGATTGGGCTTGGGGGGGCACCCCCTCCCTTGCTCCTTTCCCCTCCTTTCCACTAAAGCCCATTAAGGCCCATATACCTCCCGGGGGGTTCCGATAACCACCCGGTGCTCCGGTATTATCCCGATCTCACCCGGAACCATTCCGGTGTCCAAATATAGTCGTCCAATATATCGATCTTTATGTCTCGACCATTTCAAGACTCCTCGTCATGTCCGTGATCACATCCGGGACTCCAAACTACCTTTGGTACATCAAAACACATAAACTCAAAATATAACCGTCATCAAACTTTAAGCGTGCGGACCCTACAGGTTCGAGAACTATGTAGACATGACCGAGACACGTCTCCGGTTAATAACCAATAGCGGAACCTGGATGCTCATATTGGCTCCCACATATTCTACGAAGATCTTTATCGGTCAAACCGCATAATAACATACGTTGTTCCCTTTGTCATCAGTATGTTACTTGCCCGAGATTCGATCGTCGGTATCTCAATACCTAGTTCAATCTCGTTACCGGCAACTCTCTTTACTCGTTCCGTAATACATCATCCCGCAACTAACTCATTAGTTACAATGCTTGCAAGGCTTATAGTGATGTGCATTACCTTGTCGGCCCAGAGATACCTCTCCGATAATCGGAGTGACAAATCCTAATCTCAAAATACGCCAACCCAACAAGTACCTTCGGAGACACCTGTAGAGCACCTTTATAATCACCTAGTTACGTTGTGACGTTTGGTAGCACACAAAGTGTTCCTCCGGTAAACGGGAGTTGCATAATCTCATAGTCACAGGAACTTGTATAAGTCATGAAGAAAGCAATAGCAGAATACTAAACGATCAAGTGCTAAGCTAACGGAATGGGTCAAGTCAATCACATCATTCTCCTAATGATGTGATCCCGTTAATCAAATGACAACTCATGTCTATGGCTAGGAAACATAACCATCTTTGATCAAGGAGCTAGTCAAGTAGAGGCATACTAGTGACACTCTGTTTGTCTATGTATTCAGACAAGTATTATGTTTTCGGTTAATACAATTCTAGCATGAATAATAAACATTTATCATGATATAAGGAAATAAATAATAACTTTATTATTGCCTCTAGGGCATATTTCCTTCACGGATATCCCGTGGTTCCAGGTTGCCCGTGGAAGAAAATACAAGGCGAAAAGAGGCAGTGATTACGTTTCGCCCACAAGGGAACACGTTTCCCTATCAGAACCATGAGGCTTCTTTGAGAGAAGCTCCAGTTTTTGTAAGAGGTTTGTAATAAAGCTTGGCCCAAATTGGACAATGTTTTTACCGTGACATATATGTGTCATGACGTGACACCATGCCACCTTTGAAGACTTTCTGGTGAGTTTAGGATTTATGGGGACTTAAAAACCAAGATTCGAAATGTTTGAGTACGAGCCATGACACCAGTACGGTTGTAATGCGTTACCATTCCCTGCATCGGACCTAAACATGCACCCAAGGACATATGTATAATTTTTCTAGCCATTTTGGTGAACTGGAGCATGTATTTGTAGTTCATATTTGAATTATGGACATTAACTGCCTAGGGAAATCAATTAGTGTATAAAAAGGCCAAATGAACCCTGAATAAGTTTAAATTTCAGCACGGATATCCTGTCGTTCCATGTTGCCCGTAGAAGAAAATACAAGGTGAAAAGAGGCAGTGATTACGTTTCGCCCACAAGGGGGACACGTTTCCCTATCGGAACCACGAAGCTTCTTTGAGAGAAGCTCCGGTTGGTAAGAGGCTTGTAATAAAACTTGCGCCACAATGGACGAAAAAAATTCCTCGACATATAAGTGCGATGTCGTAACACCATGGCAGGTTTCACGATTTTCAGCTTAGTTTTGGATTTACGGGGATTTAAAAATCGAGATTCTTCTCACAAAATGTTTTCAAATAGCACACGGTTCACTCACGAAAGTCGATATTCAATGAAAACTCCGTGAAACCATATTTTTAAAGTTTCATAAAAATCTAAAAAAAATGTGGGATGTTAAGAAGGTGATGTTTTATTGCGACACAAAATTTCAAGTTGAAAAACATTACGAGATGTGAGCTATGAAAAAGACAAATTCCGCCCTGAAAAGTGACATTACTATTCGGCACTATTCAACACTGATTTTGTCTTTTTCAGGTTTCAACTTGAAATTTTGTGTGCCAATAAAACATCATCCTCTTAACATCCCTCATTTTTTTGAAATTTTTTGAAACTTCAAAACATCTTTTTCTCGTGGTTTTCACCGGTTTCCACCGAATGTTGGTTTCGTATCATATCGCCCCCCCCCCCCGCTAGGCGCGCGATCTGAGTCTTGCGTTCTGACTGGCCAGAACCCAAACCCCACGGATCGTACGTGTGCAACATTGGATGCTCCCAGATCGAACGGCAACCCTGAGCCCTTTCGACAGCATATGCAGTACATGGGTAAGCACTGTGCGCATGCGTCGTGTAGCTCACGTTTCCTTCTCTACTAGTAGGTTTTCATTCAAAACAGGCTACCGTTTCTCGCCACTCCTCTCATCGGGTTCCCGCCTCTTCTCCCAGATATGCATGATGTAGATGTTCATTTAATTCTTATAGTTCACCTCATCCAAAATCAATTAGTTTTGTAAAAAAAGTTATTTTAAGATTCATGGAATTGTGCATTGTAAAGGTAAAAACAAAAAGTGACAATTCATTTAGAAAAAAAGGTTTGGGCAATTAAGATATGAAAGATTCTAGAGAACAAAGGAGAAGTGCTTGTATTTTGAGGTTTGTGCATTATGCTTAAGTTCAACCATGGAGTCTTCTAGATTGTACATGTGGCAGAATCTGGTGGAATGTAGATGATATCCAACGGCCAATAGTGCTCGGATTTGCCATCTCTGTACCGTCGGATTGGCTTCATCCAACGAGCAACTTTCATAGGTATTTGGACACTATATATGTGTATAGATGTATAGATATATATAGATGTGTCCCATGCTAGACAAAATAAAGTTTGAGCGCATGCGTGGGACCCCCCCGCCCCCCCCCCCCCCCCCCCGCTGCCGCCTCAAAGTTGGGAAACTGACATCATAGGTATTGAACCAGACTTGGAGCCAGGTACGGTGTTCGGTTTGTAATGTACTTGGTGTGGCCCATCGAAGTTGTGCATTTGGGATTTAAACACATCATACACCATCATACCCATACATATTTTCGGGCCGCATGTAGTGTATACGGGGTCTTCTGATCGACCACATCTCCCTTGTGAGGTTTTTTGTGATGACACTGATATCTGTGGGCTCCCCGAGTGTATATATATCATCCCTTTGACCGGTAATGAGGGGTATGTGTTGGCCATGAATGGATTCCTCCTAGTTCATGTTAGGGCCGGTCATCGTCAAATGTCGTTCAACCAAAGCTCGATCTCATGCGTTGTCAGGATTCCCTCCCAGATGCTCGAATTGCTGGGTTCGACCTACATCAAACCATGTGTACGTATCTCGTCCTTAACTACCTTGCCTTCATGGTTGTTGTCTGTATCGAGAGGTAGGCACCACATCTAAATTATACATTATTCTATATTGAAAACACACATCACCCCTTCCCAACGTACATCATTTTGGGCCGCATGCAAGAGGTGCTGGTTTTGTGGTCCCTCTCGTGCGATGTTTATGATGGTTCAATCTATTGGCCCAAGCGGTTTATCGACAATAACAATTGTCATTTGACCAAACGAAAGATTCATTGGTCCGTCTTATGGTAGGTCATGGCGACATGCATGTATGACCAAAGTATCGATCATTACGTGCATCCACACTGCTGACACGAAGTGGGAGGTGGTGAGCCAAGTATCCTAGCTAGGTACAACATTATGTCATTATATATATCCTAGCTAGGTGGTTGTTAGGGTGCTTTCGGGTTTGCGAGGCAGGTGCCACCAAAGTTATGCATTGTGTATTTAAAGTTTTAAACATCCCCAATATTCGTACATATATTTGGCCACTTCCAGGTGGTTCTTGACTTCTAGCCCCTCTCATGGATCTTCAATGACGCGCCCAACCGTGGGCCCGTGGGGTCAAAGTTGTGCATTAGAATTTTGAACATCACATACCACCCTTTTCACTCATATATATTTGGGCCACATGCTGGTGTGGCTGTCTTTTGACCCTCCCTGACGTTATTTTTTGCTGCAAAGACTCTGATGATCCTCAACAGACATGGGGTATAATATCTTAACCGTGTGTGATACAAGTGCGATGTGAATTACCACGACCGCGCAAGCGCGAGCAAATTAAGGTGGAAGTACTGGCTCAACCGTGTGTGATGCAAGTGCGCTGAAATCACCACGACCGCGCAAGTGCAAGCAAAGGGTGGAGGTACTGGCTCAACCGTGTGCGATGCAAGTGCGCTGAAATCACCACGGCCGCGCAAGCGCGAGCAAAGGGTGGAGGTACTGGCTTAACCGTGTGCGATGCAAGTGCGCTATAAAACCACCACCTGTGGAAGCTAAAGGCGGGTAAGTTTATTTGGAAATTAGGACGAACCGTGTGCAATAGACCAGCTAGCTAGAAATATAAAAAACAAACTACCCGCCTTGAGCGTTGAAAAAATCGGAGGATCCGCGCCACTTTTCCTTATTATCATACACGCATATTGTTATTGGACCGTGCGCGATCTTGGGGATTGCCGCCCCGCATCAATTCCTTTACCCAAATTTTAGTAGCCGCCGAACTTCAACAGTCGCCCACACTCCTCCAGCACTGACCTTATATTATAGTAAAATTGCAGTAGCCGAGGCATTTGAACCGTCGCCCTCCCTCGTCCACCACCATCTCCACCCACCATTACTAAAATTTTCAGTAGCCGCGGCGTATCCTCAAACACCCCCCCAGTCCCCCACCCGCCCCCTCCCCCCTTCGAACCCTAGCTCGCGGACGCCGCCAGCGCTGCCGCCAACCCTGCAGGTCTACCCGTTCCTCCTAGCTTAGATAATAAAGTTTAGGTTATCCAGGGATTCCCATACCATCGCCCCACTCCCCTGAGTTTTTAGATGAGGCCTGCGGTGTCCCTCCCCACTAGATCCACATCCTCTGCTCCAGAATGTCGCAGACTAAGCTCGACCACGTATCCCGGGGAGCCCGACGAGCGTTCGGCCAAGAAGAGGTTTATCATGGCCTCTCCGGCGGACGTTGGTGAGGTGGCCATCGTTCGCCCCGACCTGTCGATCCCGGAGCAACACGTCGCCACGGAAGCCGGCGAAGACGTTCACTACGTTGCAATGCCAAAGGTTTCATGTCAGCGGGCTAGCGTATTACTGTATCTCGGGAAAGCTGGCTACGACATCAAGCTCGTCCACACCGACGGCTTCACGCGGGCCATGTCACAGGTTAAGTGGTCCATCCCCAACCCCTCTGGTTCAACCGCCGTTGATCTCTTCGACGGCCCTGCCGCTGATCTCCCCTGCCAAGCGGTCAAGGATTTGCGAGCTTTATACGCCATCAGCCCATTTTGTCACTTCTGAAGGACACGTTCTATGACGACAGCTTGGGATCCTCAATTGCCAAGTCAGATCTCATCGACCACGACCACGACCAGGAGGAGGGCACCCACGAAGGTTCTTCCAAGGTGAAACAGCCCATCTGTGACATCAGAGAGCGCACCATGGGTCTGTGCTCTTCCAACTAGAAGGATCCCGTCCATGAAATGTGAGGCAACATTCTATCAACAAATATTACCTTTTCTAGCTTGCCAACCCGTACCCTTTGTTGTAGTAGCATTTGCCGTGCGGTGCTTTAACTGTGTCGTGTTTAATTATGTCAGTTATGCAAAAATGTATTGTTCAATAGGTCTATGTGATGTTTAAGTATAAATTGTCCACTTTAGTTTCATGAATGGCTATATTTGGTTGTTTATAGTGAGTAGATGCCTTGTTTATCTGTGTTTGGTTGTTAGGTTGGTTGGAGTGAGCATTTTTCAGTTATCGAGCAGATGCCTTGTTTATCTGTATTTGGTTCTTAGTTTGGTTGCAATGAGTATTTGTCCAGTTATCAAGCAGATGCCTTGTTTATCTGTATTTGGTTGTTAGGTTGCTTTTTTAGCATTTGTCCAGTTATCTAGTAGATGCCTTGTTTATCTGTATTTGGTTGTTAGGTTGCATTTTTTAGCATTTCTCCAGTTATCAAGCAGATGCCTTGTTTATCTTTATCTGCTTGTTAGGTTGGTTGTAGTGAGCATTTGTCTAGTTTTCAAGCATATGCCCTGTTTATCTATATTTGCTTGTTAGGTTGGTTGCAGTGAGACTCTGTCCAGTTTTCAATGGCTATATTTGGTTGTCATACTGGTCATTTATGCCTTGTTTATTTCAGTCATTCACAATGTGTGGTTCATTATGTGCAAGTCGGAACTGTGCCGCTCGACTACATCAATACCAGTTTGAATGGCTATATTTGGTTCCAGTTATTCCTGGTGTAGTTAACACATGCCCTTTATTTCAGTTTTACACATTTATCCAGTGTGATGTTTAAGCATTACCTACGTTCTATTCATTTTCAACAACCAGTTTGAATTGCAATATTTGATGGTTGTTAAGCCTGCTGTCGGTAACATTGCCTTCCATTTTATATCTGCTTTAACAGCATGCTGAAACCAACACATTCAAGCTATCATTTGGAGATGATGTTGTTTACCTTTGCTATATTAGCTTGATGTTAAGATTGTTGTACTTATCATGCCTTTCCACTACTTATGCAGGACAACAACGGGAGTGGCTACCATTTTCCGCCGAGGTTAGCTTCATCCCTCGGCTTGTACTCCCCCCGTCGTTCCATAATGTAGTGCATATAGATCCAGGCATGGACACTAGTTAGCTTCTAATATTGACTTGTTGCTTGTAGGTACATATGCCCTTGGCAAGGATCCACGCATCGACCCTTTTTGCATATGGGCCAATGAGATATTGATGAACAAGCATCAAGTGAGGAAACTGATAAGGATTATTAGCAAAAAGATACGAATGGTGGCAAGCAAATTATTTGTTTATGCTCTATCCAACACAACAGTGAGCTGTAGGATGGTAACTACAAACTCTGCAGCCTTCTCTTTTTACTACCCATAATGAGTTGTTAGACAACAATGTCTGAATCTTTTTCATTCCCAGTGGTTCCCGAAGCAGTTCACTCAAGATTACCTCACAAAGTACATGATTGGTGGACGCGCAATGAAGGTTAAAGTATTTCATCCAGACTACAATGAGCATCGAGAAGTCCTAATGAAGACAGTGAAGGATGGACGGGCAGCCATCACAAGGGGTTGGCCTAGAGTCGTGCGCGCCTTACGCATGGAGGATGGCACAATATGGGCATTCCGCTTCACCTTCTCCAGCAACCAGAATGTCTTTCACCTCTCTCTTTACAGTCTTTAGTACAATTGTGGTTCATCATTCTTTACTTGGTGCTTCTGTAGTTCTTCAGTATATGTATCTGTGCATTGAATTATGGATTCGTGGTTGAACCTATATTTGTAATAAACATGGTTGGATATGAAATAAGTGATTGCCTACTTTCAAATTCATAACATGTGATTTTTAAATTAGGGATTAATTGGATTAATTATGGATTAAATAGGGATTACACTGCACATGGTTTGCGAAAGCGAAACTTCTGCGATATACGTGGAGATCAGAAACGTTTCTAGGATCCACTACGTGTGCGATCAATCTTCACTGCACACACGACTTTCTCTTGAAAGCTGTTTGCGTTAGGCCACCTTGCGCAAACGTTTATCACACAAAAAGTGTGTGTGCTGGACAGCCTTTGCCACACAGTTTATTTCTATGCACCGTGTGTGATGCATTCAATAACGCAAACGATAAAATTATTAATATCGTGTGCAATGGCAACGCTATCACAAATGATTTAACGGGAAAAATTGTGTCCGATGTACCTGTGAACGAAAACGTTTTCCTTGGAGCGACTGTGTGGGATGTGCATACGAGCGGATACGTTTAGCGGGGACTGACTATGTGGGATGTACTTGCGACCAGAAACAATTTTGCCGTATAATTGTATTTTGTTATCTGTATTGTACGTATTTCCGTATTTGAGCGCTCGTCGGTCGCACACGACCTCATTTTGCCGAACGTGTGTGCCAGGAGGGCATATCCCCGACGGTTTCTGGGTTGTGTGGGAAGGACCCCCCTATCGCCCACACTCACTTGGAGACGGTTTCAGATGCCGTCGCGAAAAGGGGTTTTAAACCGTTTGTTTAGGACCGACGCGCACCAGTGAAGGGGAAGGGGGAGCCGAAGGCGAGGGCTCTTCCTATGAGAGGAGTGAGGCGCATACCATGGAGGAGGCTGTCGGGGACGATCTTGCCGGGGCTGAGCCTGCCGGGATCGAAGCTTTATTCGCCACAACAGCGGAAGCCCAGGAGGGGGATGAGGCAAAGGCCGTGGAGCGGCCCGATGAGGAGTGGCTATATGCGGGCCTGCAAGCCCCCGAGACAGTCATGGATCAGCACCCCCATAGGCGGGTGGCCAGCCGGGGAATGGTGGCTCCCGCCCGTGCGTCCGCCGCAAAGAAGGTGAAGAAGATCGCCTCCAAGAGCGACGGGGCGAACGCGCCACATCGACATTCTTCTCGCCTCTTCGAGGCCAAGACTCCTCCCGCCAAGCGTCAGGTGATCATAGGAGTCGACTCCAGCTCCCAATCAGACTCGAGCTCCTCACACAGCTCATCCTCGTCGGAGCCCCTTGTGCCCCAAAAGAGCCTAGAGTTGCAGGGAAGCACCGCCGCCCCGACCCTGAAGAGGAGCAGAGCACCTCTACCACCCATGGGGTTCGCATTGGGCTCCATCCTCATTGATTCAGAGTAAGGATAACGACAATTTTCTTGTTTTTTGGCCATGGTTGCTCGTGCTTGTGGGCTTGCTTATTTATTCTCGCTTGCTGTCTTTGGACAGGGAGGATGAGGAGGAGACCCTCATCCACCAGGCCAAGCGGCTAAGGCACATGGAGCCGCCGAGGTCCCCGGAAGGCATGGGCTTGGCGGTGAGCAGTGTGAACGATCCGGTGACAAGCCCCCAGCATGAAGGTGCGGGACCGATTCACCATGCGAAAGATGGTGCACAAGCGCACCCCCCATCCCCAATCAGAGTGGAGGGGGAGTCTATTCAGGGTGGGGCCTTCCAGGAAGGGTGCACTCCATCTGCTGATCGATCCGAGGGGCCCCTGGCGAGGACTCCCACGGAAGGCCCTACCCAGGTTGACGCCATGATCACCGGGGAAGGGGGCGACGTTTATCCCCTGTCAACCGAGGTTGCCGGGGAAACTGAAGACCCTCCGCGGCAAACATCTCCCGGTAACCCATTTGTTTTCCTCTATCATGTGGCTCGAAATTCTCTGTCCTCCGATGCTTCTACCTTCTCATCATTGCTTGTTGCCTTTTCTTGCAGGACCATTGGCCGAGGAGCCTGAGCTGTTGGAGGAGGTGGCCAGCATCGGAAAGGATGCTGTTGAGGAGGCCACCGGGATAACCACTGCGGAGGGGTAGGAACACGCCATCGGGGGCACCCAGGAGCCCCCAAAGGAAATCGAGAAAGTCCCTGGCAGTGCGTCAGGATCAGGGGTGTTGGTTGAAGAGAAAATCCCCCTTCAAACCATGAGCCCTTCTCCCATGTTTAGCGCCTCGGCTGGGACCCCGCAGCCAACTTTGAGCCAATTGGTGTTGGTACTGGCCCAACCTGGTCTCAGAGCCCTAGGTTCTTCGGCAGCAGCGAGCGTAGAGCTGGATGAGGAGATCCAGCATATCATGGCGCCAGTGTCTCAGCAAATTGGAGAAACTGATGGCTCTCTCGATGCAGTCTTGGACCTGTCCTTTCTAGAGTCCGTGGCGGCACGCGTCAAGGAAATGCAGAACCGATATGGACAGAAGTGGTAGGCACTCAAGGAGTAGCACAATTCCGCCAACATCATAGACCAGAAGCTGAGGGACAAGGGCAGCGAGCTGCGCGAGTGGCACGGCAAGCAGTTCCAAGTCCTTATGCGGCAAGAGGAGGTGATCTCTATGTCAAAGGAGGATGTTGCTGCCCGGAAGGCCCGTCTGGTGGAGCATATAGTGCTTTTGAACGCCAGGGAGAAGGATATCTCTTCCCGGGAAGAGAAAAATCTCGAGGCCACCCTTCGCGGCAAAGACGAGGAACTGGAGGTCCTTGTCCACCAACGCACCAAGGAGCTGGAAGACAAGCACAGGGCGGCCCTCGACGCGCTCTCCACCGACTCTGTGGCTCAGCTTAAGAGGATTGCTGATGACCTTGCCGTGGCATCCACCGCTAAAGCTGATCTTGATCAATAGGTGGCCAAGCTGATGGAGGAGCTTGCTGCGAGCACCAAAGAAAACATAATTCTCAAGGAGGAGGCGTAGAAAGTAGAGACCCTTCTGAAGGAGGTGCAATCACAGCTCTCCTCCAAGAGCCAAGACCTCGAGACTGCCAATCGCACCACTGAAGATGTGAAGGCCAGGATCGGCACCCTGGAGAGCTCGGTTGAGTCTAGCGGGGTTCGCGAGAAGCAGCTGATGAAGGACTTGTATAATGCAAGAGTCCTTCGAAAGGATGCAGAGGACAAGTTGGCGAACCAATCCAAGCAGTTCGACCTTTGGGTCAAGAGCCTGGTCGATATCGCCGAGGGTCTCACTTCCCAGGTCGCAGCGATGGGCATGGAGGGGCCAGTCTTCTCGGTCGGCAGGCATGAGGTCCCGAGCGCCAAGTTAGGGCTCTTCTTCAATGAGCTGACTAAAGGGTTGAAGATCCATGAAGAAGGAAGAGGTGCCCTCTTCGCAAGCGAATCTCGAAAGCTTGCCCGCAATGCCCACTTCATGGTCTTAAGTAACCTCGCCTATCGCCACCCTGAACTCAACCTTGCCGATGGCACTGACATTTCTGCCGCCGAGAAGAAAGTTGGTCCCTTCGCCAAAAGGGTCCTCTCCGTCCCCATGGCTCCATAAGGCCACTAAGTCGGGCCTTGAATCATTCATGTCGCTGCGTGGTCCTGTAACAAAACATTATAAATGTCTTGTGTTTAGATCTCGTACTTCCTTTGCTCATGCTGAACTGATGTTTGCTAAATTCCTTATGCATGCTATCCCTCTTGCGTTTTATCCATGCCTGCTCGTATGGTTTGTTTCTTCCTATGTGCTTTGGTTACCCGCCAGTAGCTTGTTGCCGCGATTGCTACGAGCAACGGGTCCTTAGCATTCAGCTGGCGTAGACACGCCCCCGCAGGTTTTTCCTTGGGCATTTTTTACGCACCCGCCCGCTCTGTGAGCAGGCTCGAAACAGAGTAGAGGTGCGGACAAACCCGGGAAGTTACCATCACACAAAAGATTTCTTCATAGGAAGCACCTTGGTGTCTGAGGGATAAGCAAATGCAGGCTCTGGAAGTAAAGGAGCTGTCAAACACGTGGACCTGGCTTTCGTCTGTGCTCCCTTCCCTTTCCAATCGTAGCCGCACATTGCGTCTGGACGCCTTGGGGGAATGGCACCTCGTGTGTTGCATTCGGATCCCCGACAAGGGCCAGAAGGGATTGCATATATCTCGTGAGTGGCGGAATATGGTGCAAGGCGTGACCGGTTTCCCCATCCTCCTCTTTACACTTTTAACGACCTTGCGGCAGCTGGCACAAGAGTCACGCGAACGCAGACGGCCTTGCCGGAGCATGCTTGCCGGTGTGTCGACCAACGGATTCGCACTGGCGCTCCACTCAGGATTTTCCCTTAGTAGGGTAAATGCTGGACCGAGTTTTGCGCGGGCTCATCGACGTTTGTCAACGCTAAAAACCCGGTGTAGCTCGATCGCTAACAAGTGAAAGTGGTGGAGGAAGTAATCGTGTACCTTATCACCCCTCTCTTTTTCCCGAACATGGCTCGCATGGCGGCCGTGCTGTTCAGGCCGCCCTAGGTTGCCATGCCGCCGTCACCCACAATTTCTGCCACTACTGCAGCCATGACAGAGAGGTGTGACGAGAATTGGGCGGAACGAATGAAGGAGTGGGCTCGCTTCCTTCCCGATCCGCTGAGTCGCACTTTTTCTTGGGCGTCATGGATAACGAAGCCGTTGATGAAGAAGATGTTGATGAAGATGACGCGCTGCTTGCACCCTCGTGTTCGCGCAAGCACTTCCCCCTACCTGGCGCGCCAAAGATGTCGTGGTATAACACGACCACCTATGGGACCATCGGTGTGGTTCGGCAAGGGGGAAGCGCGTTGCACAAAGAGCGGAGAGCATAGAGCAGCACGACAGTGATGACACGGGCAGTTTTTACCCAGGTTTGGGCCGCCGCGAGGCGTAAAACTCTACTCCTGCTTTGGTTGATTGATGAAAGGACCGTGGTGGAGACGCAGCGCTCTTGACCGGCAAGGTCGCCTCGGGATGAGAGCAGCCACGTGCGTATTAGTGTACAAGGGTCCGGATCCTTTCTAAGGTTGCCACGGCCCTCCTTTTATAGGTCAAGGGGTCACCACAATGGCAAATTAGTCATTAGGTACTGATTAGATAGAAAACAATGCTATCATACCTAACTCTGCAGACAGGACAAAGTGCATTAAATGCATGGCTTAGTGTCACATCGTGGGTGTAGCCCGGCAAGCCTTGCTATGCCATTCAGCCACCTTCTCGCCTGTCTGCATGACACGTCTTCTGGACAGGTGTCATTTAGGGGTGTCCTTCCTTAGAAATGGTTGCCACGTGCCAAATGACAGCCACTTAATCACCTGGGTGTAGGAGATATGCCCTAGAGGCAATAATAAATGATATTATTTATCTCCGAGTTCATAATTATGTTTATGTTCCATGCTATAACTGCTATGGTTCTCGAGTCTGCAATAACCACGAGGCTCGGAGGAAGACTCATATGCACGTGTGGAATAATAAACGGTAAAATGTATTCCTAGTCTGGCCTCTAAGACTAGCTCAAGTGTTGCATGATGGTTATGTTTTCCTGATCATGGGCATGTCTATGTCAGCAACCTTGAGGGCATAATGTTAAGAGAACATTTGTGTTGAATCGACCCGGCATGATGTTATGCTATAAGATTCATTCGTCACAAGTTTATTGGTACATAACATAGAGATGGTTAACGTTTGCATGATTCCTTAGACCATGAGAGTATCGAGTTTCTTCATGCTTGCTTCATGAACTTTGGGGTTTGTTAAACGTCATCCGTAAATGGGTGGCTATTACGGCGGCTTACGGGTTCATGGAAAAGTGTGTCAAGTAACTTGATAGCTCAAGATTGGGATTTGCTCCTCCGACGATGGAGAGATATCTCTGGGCCCTCTCGGTGTTACGGTATCCATCATCGTCTGGCCAGACACTTTGTGATTTGATCACGGGGATGCCGGAACACGATAACGAGAAAAGAGAACAATACCGGTAACGAGGTAACTAGCATAGTGGACAAGTTGTTGATCCACGGGAATGCCAACATGTCTCACCTCGGGTATTTGTAACATATCGTGAAGCAACAGGAATAGCACACGACAACTGGAGGTTCACTCGAATATTTATTCGTGTGGGTATAGGGGTCAATATGGGTGTCCACGGCTCCGATGTTGATCATTGATCGGAAGGGGTTCCGGGTCATGTCTATACTTCACCGAACCTATAGGGTCACACACTTAAGGGTCATCTATCTGCTGAATACTAGACAGGGAGTCTGAGAGAAAATCACCGAAAAAGTTTCGGACACCGAAAAGTTTCGGACAGCGGAATCGTACCGCAGAGAGAGGTCATCGGATAAGTTTCGATGATACCAAAAAGTTGTTTCGGGATACACCATTAAGTCAAATTGGTTTCGGCACATGCCTGATAATTCTTGGAGGATGCCAGAATCATTCTGGAAGCTTTTTGGAATTTTCTGAGATAAAAACCGGAAATGTTCTGGAGCTGCCGGAGCCACTTCATATGCGTTTCGCAGATGAAAATCACTAAAACCGGAATTGTTTCGGAACGCGTTGAAAATCATTTTAGTGGGTACTGGAAATGTTCTTAGCCCACATAAATATTTTCAGTTCGATCAGACGCTGAAAAATGTCGTCGTGAATAGTGAAAATCAGCTTTATGGTTACTTTATGGAAAGCCACCTTTTGGGGCTTTGCTCCAAAAGATCTTGGGGATGACATGGATGGATAGGAGCCATTTTTTGGGCCCCTCATGAGGGTGTGGCCGGCCACATGGGGTATCCCCCCTTGGGGACCCTCTTGTTCCTTGGTTTCACTCCTAGGTCCTTGTGGAAGGACTTCATTCATGTGCATTTTGGGTTTTTTGTGAAACTACCCTACCCCCTTGGGATTTCCTATAAATAGAGGTGGAGAGGCAGACCTCCACACTCATCCCTTGCTCTCATACACATGCCATGCATTATCTGGCTTCTTCTCTCCCTCCCACGAAAAGAGTTTCGTAGGGCCGTAAGGCTGTCTGGGTTCCGGCAGGAACTAGTTCTGGACGGCGAAGCCCTGCCGGATAGATGACACCGTATGTGTGCAACTCTGTAGAGAGATCGTAGTTTCGGTCTTAGTTCGTGAGTGCCTCCCGAAGGGCTGTCCGCGTGACCGTCCGAGTTTCGAAGGTCCTCCCGAAGGGCTGTCCGAGTGACCGTTCGAGTTTCGAAGGTCCTCCCGAAGGGCTGTCCGCGACACCGTCCGGGGGGCTGTTCGACCGCCTCCTGGAGGGCTGTCTGA
Organism: Aegilops tauschii subsp. strangulata; assembly: GCF_002575655.3. NCBI lineage: Eukaryota > Viridiplantae > Streptophyta > Magnoliopsida > Poales > Poaceae > Aegilops > Aegilops tauschii. Next base: position 246,260,482 of record NC_053037.3, on the reverse strand, counting down.
GGAGCAGATGAGGGTATACATCCTCGCGGTTGGGAGGTTGTAAATCCTAGCTGCGGGGATCTGCACCGCCGATCGTCATCGACTCTACTTCCCGCTGCGCTACGAGTCGGTAATGAAAAAGATCAAACCATGTATGCAGTCTCCATAGTGGTCCTGGGCTGGTGCGTAGGTCGGAAAATTTTTGTTTTCTGCTGCGTTCCCCTACAGTGGCATCAAGAGCCGTGCTATGCGTAGATGCAGGTTTCGATCTAGAATACATGGAGATGTATGGGTATTGCATAATATAATTAGGTAGTAGATGAGATCTATTGCTGAAAATTATTTATGCGGGTGACAGATGAAATCTGTTACCCGAGGTTCTTGTTGCTTCCCTAGAATTTGCGTTTGCTCAATCTCGAGACAGCATGGTGGAATTTGACAAAGTTCTGGCAATCCGTGATCCTGATTGATCATGGAAGTGCTATCAGTTCTTTGGGTTCTGCCGTAGTCAAAAGAAAGATGAAATTCGCAGATGAAAGGGCATTGCAGATATGATCTGCACGGGGGTCATGCGTATGACGAAGTTTAGTATGGGGCTCGAGATTTAATTATCCCGTGTTTCATACACCCCGAGATGTTAATCTAGCAACCTGAATAATCATACTTGATGATAAAACGTTGGTAGCTGCGGTTTAAGTCAAAACCTTAGAAGCCACGTAAAATAAAATTTTGCATAAACCTATTAGAGGCGTCTAACTTGGTTTTGCAGGATGTGCATGTGATGTGGTATAGCAGTGCTCATACTAATTCGATTATGTATGAGATGACTATATGATGTAATTTGATTAACATGACCTACGTGTCATGATTCGGCATGATGGCTGGAGCCATATGATTGCATTTTAATGACCTGCGTGTCAACCTTGTTGTAATGCATTATTTTGTTAGCTATAGAGATAGCAATATTATCTGGTGCATCGACAAGGTGGTGGCAGTCTTCGTGAAGGTGACCACCGACGCGAATGCCGAAGACGAAGAAATGAAATACTTCTCCGTCAGAAAGGGCTATACCATATCATGCTATTATGAATTGCCTGAGATGTTTATCCCTTATGATGCACCCTTCTTGATTGCGCGGTAGTCGCTTTTATTAGGGTGATCTCTCACTTAAAATATCAAGTAGTTAGTGTTCTCCCAAGTGTAGCACCGTCACGGCACCTATCTTTTCGGGGTGCGCCATGGATGCATGGGTACGAACGATTAGAGAAGTGTGAGGCGGGTGAGGTCAGACCTCGCAGCAAGATCACTTGGTTGTCTTGACGTTCATGGCAGGATCGTCCTGAGCTCGGAACACACGCATCGAAAGATGAGCAAGAGTCACATAGAGATGTGATCGGCAAGTTGGCCTACCGATTAAAATTCCCGTTATGAGATGATGATTCTATGGCGATGAATTGAAGTCTGGATCTTGTATCACTCAAAATTAATTGTGAGAGATATTGATTTGAGTGGGAGCGCACTGTTGAATTAACATGTTTAATTCTCAGTGCAATTAATTATGAACAGTGTCTAAGTGTTTCTTGCAAAATAGTTGTAGAATAATGGCTCGCGTTTCCACCTTCCCTATTAAAATTGAATAACTGTTAAATATCTGGTTAAAACTTTACGATTGGTAACGTAATATGAGGATTGTCCTCAAAAGTGCCGAGAAGGACTTTGTCCTATCGCATGCTTTCCGTATCCTCCCGCTAAAGCTATGGATCATGTGACTCTCGTCCTTCGATCCAAAAGCTATAATTCTGTTTCAGTCAAGTGCAATATGTTTGCTTCCATGAAACCCAAACTTCGAAAGTTGGGATAGTTATATGATATTCATGGAACTGAAAATTATTTTCAGATACAAACAAAGCAATGTTTGTTTGCAAGTATTAGTAAAAGTGTTTACTATGCATTTGACTGTTGGGAAAGGGATCCAGAAGAACGCCTATCATATAATGAAAGGTGAATAAAACAACAACTTAAAGAGAAAGGAAGTGTCCAAAGGGTGTTAGTATGACTTACACGCCTAGGTAGTCCGGGGCTAACGCCACTCTTAAGTTGGGTGCTTCTTTTGCGAGTAGGAGAAATACTAAAAGTTAAACTGTTAGAAGTAAAAAGGCAGAAAGAAAGATGACTGGAATATCCAGCTCATGTATGAATGTCATACAAGTTTTTGTTGTATAGTAGGCTGGTCAAAGATATAGTTCTTGGGAATTCTGGTTAAACATGTTAATCACTAATTCTTGGGTATTGTGAGTTAATCACAAAGATACCCGCTCGATTGCATTCAATTGCGAATCACTGTAAGAGCTACTGTGGCCTAAAAAGACTAGCCAGAAATGAGGTTAAGGTATACACAGGGAACATAGTAAATGTTACTATACCTTCCATCGGTGTATTGCCGTCTGTATTTATTTTCATAATTCATTTAGAGTTTTACAAACTCTATCCCATTGCATAAGATATCTTGCAAGAAGGTTGTTCATAAGAGAACTTTTTATGTTCGATGTTATGAATAACACAAGGGCCATACTTTCATTATGAATGAGATGTATGTTATGAATATTGATAATAATACAATACCTCTGGGTTTACTTTCATAATTCATTTTAGAGTTTCATACACTCTAGCCCATTGCACAATGTTTGTTGCAAAAGAGTTGTTCATAAAAACAACAATTGTTGTTAAGTATTATGAATAACATAAGGGCCATACTTCCATCATCGATGGGACGTATGTTATGAATATTGAGGGTAATATGATACATCCATAACACTGACGCTAAATGTCGCAAGACTAAAAGAATACCACACAAGTGTGGCACTACATTTGGTCACATTGGAGAAACCCGCATGGAAAATTCCATTATGATGGATTTTGAAGTCTTTTTGATTTTGAATCATCTGACACTTGCAACTTTCCTCCGAAAAGTGATGTGACTAAAATACCGTTCACAGGCAATAAGGAACGAACAACAAACTTATTAGTGATCATACATTTGATGTGTGTAGTCCGATAAGTGTTGTTAGTGGTGGATTTATTTATCTTCAGAAATGACTCAAGTAGATATATGGATATTTACTTGATGAGACGTAAGTCTGGATCTTTTGAAATCATTCGAAAGGTTTTCAAAAATGAAGTAGAAGTTATTGTAACAAGAAAATTATGTTTCTGCAAATTGATTGCACAAAGGAATATTTGAGTTACATGTTTAGCGAATGTCTGATGAGTTGTGAAAGGGGTTTCATAACTTGCACCTCCCGGAACAACACTGCAAGTGAAAAGTCCGTCGAGATGTAATCTAACCATTTATGACATGGTAAGGTCAAAGATGACATAAATAAATTTGCCATTATCCCTTTTAAAGTGATGCTTTAGAGACTGCGGCTTTTACACTGAAAAGAGCTACATCGGGTCTGTTGAAATGAAGCCATGGTATGGTACGCCCAACCATGTTATATCTTTTCTTAACATTTGGAATATGGGGCTTGTGTAAAAGGTTACAAACCTATTCCAAATCAGACCAGTGCTACTTTGTAGGTTATACCAAAATGTTGGGTATTCCTCCCTCACTATACCGAGGCAAATAGTTTTGCCGTGAAACGGTGTGCTTTTAAAGAGAATGGTTCTTTCAAAAAGGTGAGTGGGAGAATAGTGCAACTCGACGAGATAAACAGTATCTAAGTCATCAGATCAAAGGAAAGAGACCTTCGAAGTAATTCCAGAGTTTCCTACTGCGACTGATACGGAAGTTTCTACAATAAAATGTATGAACTTCGGTCGAACTTGCAGCTGAACCACGTAGGCAAGGCTCGTGCAAACCTCTCAGGTGCGCAAACGAGATATTGTTGTTAGACAACATTATACCTACGATACACAAGGAAGCGTTGATGGGCCCTGACTCCGGAATTGGCTAAATGCCAATACAACCCAAGTTAGTTTCCATATAAGTGATTCAAGATTAAAACCTTGATACACCTTTCGGAAGACTTAGAGTCTAACGAATATTTATGGAACTTAAAACTGATATGGATAAAAAGTTTTATCCATAAAGCTCGACTTGTTGAAATAACAAGTTCAAGAGTTGACTACGATGAGGTTGTTTTCATCGTAGCGATGCTTAAAGTCGGTTCGGGTTGAACTAGCAATTAATACATATTTCAATCATGAGATATGAAACATGGATGATAAAAGGATTTCCATCTGATGGAAATGAAAGCTAGGACTTGTATATGATACAGTCCAAAGTAATTTGTCGATCTAGAGGATGCTAGTAGGTATGCAAACTTCAGAGTTCCAGCAATGGACAGAAGAGAGCAAAATGGAGTTGGAATCTTCGTGTTTTGATGAAAGGGTCAAAGGGGTTTTGAGTTCATCAATGGGTAACGAAGATGCTTGTAATTCAAGAAAGTAAGTGGGAGCGTAATAATATTTCTAAAAACCTTATGTGCTTGGCACATTGGTAATTGGAAATAAATTTCCTGACACGAATTAGGACTTCATTTGAAAATAGTTTTTCGATGAAGTGCTTAGGCTAAATAGCCTCAATATTAGGCATGATGATCTATGGAGATAGATTTACCTAATGGGGCTAAGCAATGAATACATATTGACAAGATGCTAAAACCTTTTAGCATTTAAAACGCCAAGGAGTGATTCTTGCCAAAGTCACATGGAAGGAGTTTTTGCAAGACTCGGTGTCCCAAAACACTGATGAGTAAAATACATGATGCAGATTCCACACACTTTTGTGTTTGGATTAATCATGTATTCCATGGTATGTAAAACAACCAGATATGTCCGATACTCCCAAGGTGTTGCGAGTATGGATACTAAAGTGATCAAAGTACTGATCGTGGGGCAACATTGAAAGATGTCATTGAGTACTAGAGTAAGTACTGATGATATGTTTTCTTGCAAGCGGAGATCATGAAGAGTTCGTTGTAAAATGTTACATCGATAGTCTTCATCTTTTCACCGTGCGATTTTCGATTTAAGTTAAGGGTTTTGTGTAACACACAATGTGGTGGCACAGTTAGTTGGAATTTGTTCAAACTAGTTACTGTGGCGAATTCTATAACAAGGGCTAAGTATGTTGACGCTTTAGAAGCGACAAAGAAGATGTTGAATCATATAGTTCATTCATGAACTTAGTATAGTTCCAAGATGGCTTTTGACAATGGGACACTACTGCAGGTAGTTGCTCCATAACTCAGTCTGAGGAATCCAAGTTCGACCTGTGATTCACATACATACAAAGCCAAGTCCACACAAAATATGAATTTTGTGAAAACGTGAAAACGCGAGGACATACAAAGATACACACGGAACTGAAGTGGTCAGATCCGTTGGACATCAGGCTATACCACAAGCGAAGCATATTTACACCGGTGTTCCACAGGTGTGAAGTGCATTAGCATAAGCTAGATTATTGACTCTAGTGCAAGTGGGAGTCTGTAGGAGATATGCCCTAGAGGCAATAATAAATGATATTATTTATCTCCGAGTTCATAATTATGTTTATGTTCCATGCTATAACTGCTATGGTTCTCGAGTCTGCAATAACCACGAGGCTCGGAGGAAGACTCATATGCACGTGTGGAATAATAAACGGTAAAATGTATTCCTAGTCTGGCCTCTAAGACTAGCTCAAGTGTTGCATGATGGTTATGTTTTCCTGATCATGGGCATGTCTATGTCAGCAACCTTGAGGGCATAATGTTAAGAGAACATTTGTGTTGAATCGACCCGGCATGATGTTATGCTATAAGATTCATTCGTCACAAGTTTATTGGTACATAACACAGAGATGGTTAACGTTTGCATGATTCCTTAGACCATGAGAGTAGCGAGTTTCTTCATGCTTGCTTCATGAACTTTGGGGTTTGTTAAACGTCATCCGTAAATGGGTGGCTATTACGGCGGCTTACGGGTTCATGGAAAAGTGTGTCAAGTAACTTGATAGCTCAAGATTGGGATTTGCTCCTCCGACGATGGAGAGATACCTCTGGGCCCTCTCGGTGTTACGGTATCCATCATCGTCTGGCCAGACACTTTGTGATTTGATCACGGGGATGCCGGAACACGATAACGAGAAAAGAGAACAATACCGGTAACGAGGTAACTAGCATAGTGGACAAGTTGTTGATCCACGGGAATGCCAACATGTCTCACCTCGGGTATTTGTAACATATCGTGAAGCAACAGGAATAGCACACGACAACTGGAGGTTCACTCGAATATTTATTCGTGTGGGTATAGGGGTCAATATGGGTGTCCACGGCTCCGATGTTGATCATTGATCGGAAGGGGTTCCGGGTCATGTCTATACTTCACCGAACCTATAGGGTCACACACTTAAGGGTCATCTATCTGCTGAATACTAGACAGGGAGTCTGAGAGAAAATCACCGAAAAAGTTTCGGACACCGAAAAGTTTCGGACAGCGGAATCGTACCGCAGAGAGAGGTCATCGGATAAGTTTCGATGATACCAAAAAGTTGTTTCGGGATACACCATTAAGTCAAATTGGTTTCGGCACATGCCTGATAATTCTTGGAGGATGCCAGAATCATTCTGGAAGCTTTTTGGAATTTTCTGAGATAAAAACCGGAAATGTTCTGGAGCTGCCGGAGCCACTTCATATGCGTTTCGCAGATGAAAATCACTAAAACCGGAATTGTTTCGGAACGCGTTGAAAATCATTTTAGTGGGTACTGGAAATGTTCTTAGCCCACATAAATATTTTCAGTTCGATCAGACGCTGAAAAATGTCGTCGTGAATAGTGAAAATCAGCTTTATGGTTACTTTATGGAAAGCCACCTTTTGGGGCTTTGCTCCAAAAGATCTTGGGGATGACATGGATGGATAGGAGCCATTTTTTGGGCCCCTCATGAGGGTGTGGCCGGCCACATGGGGTATCCCCCCTTGGGGACCCTCTTGTTCCTTGGTTTCACTCCTAGGTCCTTGTGGAAGGACTTCATTCATGTGCATTTTGGGTTTTTTGTGAAACTACCCTACCCCCTTGGGATTTCCTATAAATAGAGGTGGAGAGGCAGACCTCCACACTCATCCCTTGCTCTCATACACATGCCATGCATTATCTGGCTTCTTCTCTCCCTCCCACGAAAAGAGTTTCGTAGGGCCGTAAGGCTGTCTGGGTTCCGGCAGGAACTAGTTCTGGACGGCGAAGCCCTGCCGGATAGATGACACCGTATGTGTGCAACTCTGTAGAGAGATCGTAGTTTCGGTCTTAGTTCGTGAGTGCCTCCCGAAGGGCTGTCCGCGTGACCGTCCGAGTTTCGAAGGTCCTCCCGAAGGGCTGTCCGAGTGACCGTTCGAGTTTCGAAGGTCCTCCCGAAGGGCTGTCCGCGACACCGTCCGGGGGGCTGTTCGACCGCCTCCTGGAGGGCTGTCTGAGGAGCAGATGAGGGTATACATCCTCGCGGTTGGGAGGTTGTAAATCCTAGCTGCGGGGATCTGCACCGCCGATCGTCATCGACTCTACTTCCCGCTGCGCTACGAGTCGGTAATGAAAAAGATCAAACCATGTATGCAGTCTCCATAGTGGTCCTGGGCTGGTGCGTAGGTCGGAAAATTTTTGTTTTCTGCTGCGTTCCCCTACACTGGGGGCTCGACACCGCACCGATATGTGACTTGTGTTGCTGTGAGGTGGAGCGGTGGAGCCTTGGCGGGGCGACCCGACACTGGCGCCCCCGGCAAGTCTTGACACTTGTCTTCTAGGTGACCTCGACCTTGTCAGGCTTGCCTGCCCGGCAAGGGAGGTTTTTCCTTAATGATATGTTGCTCATTTGGTTGGTCTTAGTCTTCTTGATCCACCCTTTGATTTCTCAAAGAGCTATCTCTTCTGCTTGGCCTTGTCTTGGATGCTTGGTGCAGTTTGCTTTGTTGTTGTCGTGCCGGAGACTTGCCTGTCTGGGCACAAGTTAGGGGGAAACATACACCCCTATTTGTGTACCCCGACACTTGGCAACGTATTGAAGTAACAACTCGGTGATGTTTACCAGCAACACAGACATCTGTAAATTTCTTTGATGTAAGCAAAATGATTCCGACACATATATATAAGTTAAAAAGACGTTGTCCCTCATATAAATCTGACAGTTGTCTGTCTATGTACATGCAAAGATTACTAGTGCTACAAGTAATAACAGCAAACCATTTAAACAAACAGGGTATCAGAACATAAATTACACATGAATTTTGCTGCACCCTAGAAGTACATATGACCAGCTATCTACGTGCTTAAATAGCTATTTAAGTTCAGGCAAATAGGTAATTCTGAACAGTAAGTATCAAAGACATAGATAGACGCAGTCTGTAATAGGATTAACAGGCTATGTCATTATGTAATAAGTAGCAAACTAAATTAAGCCAAGCAGCATAACTGAACAATTTTGCAATCAGTGGCTAACTAAAATTCCGAGAAACAGGTAACTGAACTTAAGCTAGCTCTTTGTATAGGCACACTGGAACTTCTTTTTTGCTTACAGGGTTCTACGAAGGGGTCCATGGCATCAATTGCTTGGATACGCAATCCCGATACTTCTTTCTTCCCTCACTCACTGCATTGGTAAGTCGAATGGTTAATCTGATAAGTTGGTGCATCCTTGATATCTTATATGAGGACGGGTTGTTAGACTAATTGTAGCAACACACATCACATTGGCTTTTACTGTATATTTCATGCGATTACATTTGGCATATCGAGATCTAAGCAATCTACAATAGGATGAAAAGACTGGCATCCTTCACATTATTGGCGAACTCGGTTTATAGAAACAAGCAATTCAACCATTCTGTGGGTAAATCAAAAGCGCCACTGGAATATTTTTCACTACCCCAATCATACGCGCAAAAAGGGGCGACGCCACCGTAGGGTCTGGTATGGGCAGCCGCCTCCGGTGGCTGGAAAGTGTGCACCTAGTTTTCGTCGTCCAGTTTAGCCCAGGCTAGTTTTGTTCATCCCAGCGCATGAGTAGGCAATGTAAAAAACGAAAAAAATGTTGCGATTCAGATGGGCCAATAACGTAAGTGCAAGGTAGGCCCTATAGCAGGCTCGCGGCCCAAACGAGCGCCTCCCATATCAATCGACGGCAGAAAAAAAATCCCCAATTCATTAGCTCTAGCCTCCAGTCTGGTTCGCTCCTAACCTAGTCGCTGCTGGATAGACCGACACAACACTTACTTGCACCCTTGTTGGACGCCGGTCGTCGAGCTTCAAGCGAATGGAAGGACAAGAATATGACGATCCAACCTTGGGTGTAGCCTGCGTGGGAGGCAGCGGCGATAGCACAGGCATGGCATCGAGCTTGCGAAACGGACAGTCACGACTTGCAAGAGCAGCATGCGCAACAAGTAGGTCAATCACATCCCTGATTATATCTAATTCAACTGTTCAATTTCTGGGCAATAGTTAAACCTGACGGTGTTGTAAAACTGCTTGTATGTAGGGAATCTATAAGAAATTGAAACCAAGTTCTGCTTACTTTATAACTCCCCCAATCAATACTGAACTGGCTGAACCTGATGTGTCTAATCAAGTTTCCAGTGCAAACATACAAGATCGTGTTGTTCTTGAGCCCGAAGTGTCTAATGAACAGACTGCTAATGAAGGATTTGATGCAAACATTTTACATGCTCCTGGTGATGAACATATAGTGTCTAATGAGGGATCGAATGCAAGCATTTTGCAAGTTGAAGGATTTAGTGTCTAATGATGATCTGCTATGTTGAGAGAGAGATAGAGATTTGTAGGAATTGATGACAAGCAAATTATAGTACAATTTCATGGCTTGAGGAAACGTCGAGGCCATTTACCAGAAATTCCCGGTATCATGACAATATAGCATAAATACTTTTCTAATCTGTTGTTTGAAACTATTGGCGTACTGGTTATAGGTGCAATTACACTTGGATATTTTCGGCCAGAATGAATAATTCAACTAGGTACAGTCCATGTTAGTAGTCGTTGTACACCATGTTACATTTTGTGTTTTTTGGTGCTTACATCATTTAGTGTTTTATAATCTAGCACTACTTTGGATCATTAGCTGGTTTTCAAAGTGCATGTAGCTTCACATTTCTCAAGTTATGCTGATTTCCGGAGTGCAAGTGCCTTCGTATTTTTAAAGTTAAATTTTCGCCCCTGGTAACATGAATTCGTGGATCCGCCACTGCACACAAATCATACATGTAGGCCAGTACGAGTTAAATGAAATGCAGTGACTTACACTAGCTCTTTGTACAGGCTCACTGCGGATCTACTTCGCTTGGGATGTTCCATGTACAAGTCCATGTTACCACTTGCTTGGATGTGCAGGCCTTGTGCTCCTTGCTGTTACACGACGAATGGTTGATCAAATGAGAGGAATCGACCTTGCTGTTGTACCGGAGGACAGGTACTTACAAGGTTATACCGGCGTGCAGGATGTGTACCAGATCCCGTAGCACCGTCATGCATCGCTAAAAAATGGTTTTGCTTGTTTCAGATTATATCTCCAGAAGAAATAAGAGTTGAAGTCAGAGTTGACTAGGCATGTAAGCTAAGAGAGCGGTAAAAGGATATCCAAACATCGTCGGAACAGTGCACAAGGGAGTGATGTGTGGATACCTAGTTCGGGTCAGCGTTTGGGCATGCTCGCCTAGCTAGAGTGCGGGTCACTTCAGAGGCATTGAGGGTGATGCGCTGGCGTTGGTTGGACGCGCACGGATGCAGATCTTGAGCGGCAGCGGAGCGCTACGATGTGGTGGACGAGGCCGTTGGTGAAGCCCCAACGGCCTCGGGTGGTGGAGGTGCGACGATGTGCTCGGTGAAGTACCCCGTTCAGGTGGGAGACGTCAACGATGAAGCACACCTGATGCAGTGGAAGTCGGTGTCTTTGAGGCACGTCGGCTGCGGCGACCGACGTTGTCGGTGGACCACCCGGTGCGGTGGACGAGGGCGTAGATGAGGTAGCTCCGGTGCGGTGGTGAAGCGCGACCATCGTCTTTGTCGTCATCGTCCCACACAGAGGTGGGGAAAGAGATGAGACGAGGGGAGATACGAACTTTGCTTGGCGGCGAATTAGGGATTTGAGCGCTCTAGGCGCGGAAGTGGATGGTGGAGAAGGGAGATTTTGCAGGGCTGGAATTGGGGCCGCCAAATATTTCAATCCGAAACGTGGAAGCACAAAAAATTTTGTCGCTGTTCTTTTTTGGGGGGGGGGGTTGGGAGGGAGGGAGGGGGTGGGTGGGTGGGTGCTAGCGTCTGTACGACACACGCGACCACCACGACACGACCCTCGTCTACCTATATTTGAGAATGCAAACGAATATTCTTTCATTTGCAAACGAAGATGTATGTATTACCATTGTAGTGACCCGACCCGAATGGATCAAGTCTCCGCGCTTAAGTGTCATCCCTGGCTCGGTATGCTGACACATACAATACTCGAGGATTTATAACAGAGGTAAATCACATGTATAAAGTAACATAAATACTATTACCTCAATCCAAATAGCGGAAGTAACAACAAAGTTGTGGATTCCCATCAACACCAACGACAAAGTTGAGTGTAGAAATCGTAACCCTAACGTATCACTTACTCGTCGTAAGAATCCTGCAACATGAGACGTTGCAGCCATGTAGGTCAGTACATTGAATGTACTGGCAAATTCACACCATAGGATAATGATGAATAATAGCTATCACTACATGCATATTTGCCTGGTGGAGGCTCTAAGTTTAAGTTTTGCATAAAGCTAATTTTTTCCTACAACAAAGGAATATGTTTATTTATCTAAAAAGTTTGTTGAAAACATTGAGAAGGTTCCTCCAACTCAATCCCAAAATAATAGTTATAACCCAACAAAATTAATTAAGTAAAGTGATGAGATCAAATCAATAATTCAAGTACCAGATACTCAAGATGTCCATAACCGGGGACACGGCTAACCATGATAGTTTGTACACTCTGCAGAGGTTTGCACACTTTTCCCCACAAGACTCAATCGTTGGATTTCTCGCACTACATGGTGTTTGAGAAACGGATGATCGAGACACAGTCTTTCCGAAGCATTAGCTCTTTACTCTGGGTAGACAGTACCACCTACTTCCCCCTACATCTGCTAGCCTACCACTGAAAGAGTTCACACAACATACTCAACTATGCTAGAGAACATAATGGCTTGTGGCTGCACACGGAAGTTTCTACCATGAATAATCTTATTATCCCTTTGAGCCTGGGTGGCCTTCCATAGGGTGATCACACGGGTACTCCGGGATCCCCTTGGGCAAGCACTGGGTTCTCCAGGTGCCCGGGCTAACCACTGGGCGCTCCAAGGTGCCCCAACCAATCCACCCAGATGTGTGTTAATGTTGCCACCTTAAGTCAAACCTTAGTTAACAATAAACTCTCACATCTTTCATGAATTTCTCTCAAACCAAACCACGTCTACGAGCATAGCAGTATAAGCATAACGTAGTAACTCCCAGGGTTTGAATATAAGACAATAGGTTCTACCTCATCAGCTACTTCCCAATACCCACATGTTATCAAATCCTAACCATGCAATGTTTGAGGATTGAAACTAATGCACAAAAACTGGGTAATTAAGGGATATGATCAAAGTGTGAACTTGCTTTGTACTGTTGATGAAGATGATTCGCACTCATAACTCCTGATAGTTCTACTCGTCACTCTCCATTCAATCTATCGTAAGCAAGCAATAGTAACCACACATAAGCAGTCATGCAATCAAAGAACAGATCTCGGAAAACTTCGACAACAAACAATTAACTCTTGCAACAGAAAACAATTTCTAACAGTACCAAAATTAAGTGAATTTGGCCTTATCAAAAAGTTCAGGTCAAGAGCTTCAATTAGCAAATAGAATCAATTAAATCGGAGTTATAGAACTCGAGTTATGAATAAAAGAAGTTTGAATATGAATCTGAATAAATTTCGAAATTTGAAAATTTCAAAAAGTTGATGTGTCAGGTTCACTGGATAGGTGAAAACAAGACGAAACTATAGGCACTAGTTTCATCTAATTTAGACGAACCAGTAAAAAGTTATGGCTATTTAAAAAATCAGGGTCAAGCTGTTTTTCGGAAGAAAAATAGCTCTGGCTAAAAGAATTCTAGGTCCAATGTATAAATACATAGACTAATTGATAATCTATTTATTCTATCGTACTAGTCTAGAAATAATAAACTACGAAACTATAAAAAAATACAAAGAAAGATACCTTTATAAGGTAGAGAAAAGACGACTTCCGAGAGAAGAGACAACTTCCAGAAGTCCCGCCGGAGAGGAGAAATACTTTTTTAGTGAATCTAGTCAAACCAAAATATTGATTTAACCCGAATCGGATGATTTTTGGAGGCTCTATGGGTATATATTTATAGGTGGAAAAGAGGTTTAGGGGTCAAAGGCTAGTCAATGTGGGACTAAAACGTAAAAAAATCGAAAAGAAAAATGCAGGGCTAAAGTGTTTGGCCGGCCGGCGCACGCGCACTGCAGTTTTTTTTAAACTCTTTTTTTTTAAGAAATATTTTTGAAAATATTTTTTTTCTCCAAGCAGAACCGAAAAAAAATAAAAACAGTTACGAGCCTGTCTGCTAACTATGTTGCGCATGTGGGCGACGGATAGTTATAGGCCGCACATGCAGTTTTTTTAAATAGAAATAGAAAAGGGTAAAACTGAATAACGAAAATAAAGATAAAAGTTTATTTAGGCATATTATATATCATAATTTTCAGAAAAAGATTTTCCACAACATGGACATTTTTGTAGCGTCAAATAAAATCCACATTAATTCAAATAAATCAAACAGTGCTACTGGCTCATTTAAAAATCAGATAAAAATATTTTAAAATACCAAAATGATTTCAAAACCATTTTTCTCCTATTTTCTACTATAGGGAATCATTTTACCCTATTTTCCGTATATTTTATTTTTGGAGAAAAATAATTTGAATAAAAGCCAAATAACTCCAAATTGAAAAAATAATTCAAAAGGACTTTAAAATTTGATTCCTTTGAAACTTCCAACTCATATTTCATATAATTTGAAGAAGCCATTTTATCTTCTCTCATGAAAATCATTGAGTTGCATAAAGTTTCGGAATTTGAAAATATTTCCAAATGGAATTCAAATCTTTTCAAAACCCTTTTTCATTTCTTTAAATGGAAGAAGTCATATTATCTTCACTCTAGGGTTTTGTGTTGAAATGAATTTGAATTCATGGAGATCATAAAATCAAAGATGAAAGTTTGGGAAAGTCATTTCATTCCCTCTCATTTAACTTTCAAAAAGTTTCAAATTTCACTCAATTTCACACAATCAATCATAACTATCTATTTAATATACATTCCAAAATTTAGTATTTTGGGATGTTACAAACCTACCACCCTTAAAATGTATCTCGTCCTCGAGATTCGGAGAGGCTAGCAAGAAATAGGTTAGGTTTGGGGGTCTTCTCAAAATCCATCGATCGTCTCCGGGGTCTCGGGTGCTACCACCCTTAGAAGCATTGATACGGTTTCATAAAAACTCATATACTCCATCCTTATTGTTGACAGTGTCGGTCTTCTCAAATTCTCGGGAAAATTCCTTCTCTGGGCTCTTTCGGTAGTGGCATAACCTTTTTCCTCAATTCTACTGTCCTTCCATCTTAGTAAGGTCCTTCTGAGACTAGGTCTCCTTAGCTGATAGGTCTGGCGCCAATACTAAACAACTATCAATATCTCATGGTGGTCAACAATTTATGATTTCTCCTGCAGGAAATGGGTCCGGGCTTCATTCTCACCGTATATCCTAAGATTGGCAACGGCTGCCTTGTACAAGGGGGAAAAATTGTCATACCATTCTAAGGTTCAAACAAGGTTTTGATTGTCGTCGCTCTACTATGGGTAAGTCACTCAGATTTACCATCCCGTATAGCAAGGCGAATAATAAGAGAAAGTCGGTATGGTGATCAATCCATCCCGCACCCAAATCATTACCTTGTATATGGTTTAGCGAATCTCGATTATAACACTCGGTCATACTCACAAGCATTGCAGAATTTCTCTTGTCGACGAACCAAGTTCGGATAAATCCATTGATTCTGCAAGCCAAACAAACATCTATCGTTCCTTCACAACTCTCACGTTTTGCGTAACTCCTATCAGATCGTCTGTTGATAAAGGGATATCTTCTTCCAGGGTTTTTTTTTCCTTCAGCAACAATGTGTTTGCTGCTTGGCTGGTCATGGAGCCTGTGGGTTATGGCCCATCTCATCAATTGTAAACCTTAAACTCATCATCCGAGCAACAGATCATTATTCCAACATCCAGCTTCCTAGCATTCTTAAATCCATCCAATTGTACTGTCTCCCTTCCTTCTATTGGTGCCAAACTAAAATGTGATTACTCAAACTCATCATGGAGTTAAAATTGCTCCATATTTCCAACATCATACCTCCTTTATACTCCAATAGTACTTCATCTCTTCATATTCTTGGGGTATCCCACATATCGAGATAACACTTATACTTATGAGGTCCACTCCGTGGAACATCATTATTCTTTCCAGGGGTCAAATCTCCTCACAGGGTACTACCACCCTTGAAATGCACAAATTCATCCATAGACCATATTTCTCATATCCTCAAAAATGGTCAAAATCTTCCTTCATAGAGTCACTGCTCATAAAATCCAAATCTTTACCAACGATGCTAACTTTATTGATTCTCAAATTATTACCATCTCCTGCATTTCCATTACATGCCTCAACTCAACACCTCAATAATAAAAGAATTGTTCCCCATACTACTACTATATTTCTCACAGACTCAACTACTCTCCTTGGGACAATCTCTGGCAAAGTGCCCTGCTTCATTACAACGAAAACATATTACTTCTGACGAGTCTCGAGGTTTCCTTATGATTACATTGCCTCCTTGGGTCCTCGGCTTCCTTTTTGGGCAACCGCTGAAGTAGTGCCCTGAATCTTTGCACTTGAAACATTTTATATGACTCAGGTCCTTCTTTGTAGAAATTGGGTTGTTTTGGGGATACATTCTATTTCTCTTCCTGGACTTTTCCGTGCCGATCAGGGCTTCTATTTCCTGTGGGTCATACTCTACTTCCTTTGTCGGGAATTCTACTAGATCCCCATTCATACAATTCTGGGAGATGTGTCCTTCTCCACATGAATAGCATGACTTGGTGCAGGATTTAACTGGGTCTTCTTCGGGTGTGTCCTCCACCTCTTCCTTCATCATAGGTTCTTCTAAAATTTCCATGAGGGCTCCTTTCATTGCTTCTTTCTTCTGCTGGATGGTTATTTGAACGATGGGGTAAATGTGACACTGAGCAGGGTAGTGGGTAGTCCCTTCACACAAGAAACAAGTAATATGCCTAGTTGGGCATTCTTCAGCAGGGTGACTTTCTTCACAATGAGGGCATTCATGGTTGTGTCCTATTTCTCCACAGAGCTTGCATGCACAAGGTTTCTTCATAGCATTTCTATAAGGCTTCAGTTTCTGGGACACAAGACGAGACTTTAGTAGAGTCAACTTAAATTCTTCCCAAGTGGTTACTCTTTGCCATCCATTGATGGTGGTACATCCTCCACCAAGTAGCAGCACCTTTTTCAAAGCATTGAAGAGCATGCCGGGCCATATCCTTTCCGGCTATAGTGTTATTCTTCATGTGATCTTCCATGTTCTGAATCCATCGGTCTGTCTCCAATTGAGTCATTGGTCCAGAAAATATAAGTTCATTTCCATTCATCCTCTATTGGTTCCAAGGGTTTTGAGGTGAGATAAGAGAGATAGAGAGGGATACACACAATACAAACAATAGTTTTGAAGAGACATATTTTATTTTGTGGCTGTCGGAAAAACTTCAAACAAATGACAGCTCACAATCGTCGCATCTAACGTAAGTATATAATAGGGGTTTGGTCTTCTTCTGATCGTGCTTGCTGATCTTCTCAAGTTCTTCTACTAGGTCATTATTGTTGACGCGAAGTCTCTCGTGACGTCCTTTAATATTCTGGAGTTGCGTTCCAAACTTCTGGGTTTGAACATCCTTGGCATGAACCATGGTCCTACTGTCCTCCAGTTCCTGACGAATCTCCGGTATCTCAAGGTTTTCTCCTCCAGCTTGGCTACTTTCAGCTTCTGGGTCCTAAGTTCTTCACAATATGATTCCTTGTCAAATACAGCTTCCTGAAGGTCCATCTTAAAATTCTTGATGTAATACTCCAGATCCTTGTGATACACCAGCTAAGGTTTAAATTTCATCTTTTGCTGATAGGTGCTCCATTAGCCCTTTTGTCATCCAATCCTTCCGAAGAAATGCATGCTCAACTCACCACTGTGACAATAGCATAAGCGGGCGATAACTTCATGGATATCCATGTTTATGCCCATGTCATTGCCATGAACTAACATTCCATAGTTGATATCTCCTACTTAGGGTTTTCTTGACAAAAACTTTGAGTTTTAACGCTCCATGTTCCAGTCTTTCTCCGACACACCATGATCTTGGGTATTGACAGCTTCAATAGTCTGACAAGTTCCATAAGGGTAGCCTTCCTAGGTCATACCAATCTGGAAATTTTTCAGAGCCTTCAAATTCTCCGAGTCTTCGGAGTCTTCAACCGTTGTAGTTTCCATTATTATAATGCACGGTAAAATCCTCTTCATTCCGAAGTGGTCTTAGTTGTCCGATATCTTGTACTTCTTGGAGTGGTCTCATCAGTCAAATCTTCGTGTGGTCAAAAGGGGGAAAGGGTATTATCCAACTAAAAGGGAATATTTGATAAAGCTCAGAAAGGAAGAGAGGTAAAAGTTCTCTTTGAAAATAAAGTTTTTAGAGAAAATCTTTCCTATTGGCTTGCCAGTTTCTAGGGGTCACGTCCTACAGTCAACATGTGCTCTGATACCATCTTGTAGCGACCCGACCCGAATGGATCAAGTCTCTGCGCTTAAGTGTCATCCCTGGATCGGTATGCTGACACACACAGTACTCGAGGATTTATAACAGAGGTAAATCACATGTATAAAGTAACATAAATACTATTACCTCAATCCAAATAGCGGAAGTAACAACAAAGTTGTGGATTCCCATCAACACCAACGGCAAAGTTGAGTGTAGAAATCATAACCCTAACGTATCACTTACTCGTCGTAAGAATCCTGCAGCATGAGACGTTGCAGCCATGTAGGTCAGTACATTGAATGTACTGGCAAATTCACACCATAGGATAATGATGAATAATAGCTATCACTACATACATATTTGGTTGGTGGAGGCTCTAAGTTTAAATTTTGCATAAAGCTAATTTTTTCCTACAACAAAGGAATATGTTTTATTTAACTAAAAAGTTTGTTGAAAACATAAAGAAGGTTCCTCCAACTCAATCCCAAAATAATAGTTATAACCCAACATAATTAACTAAGTAAAGTGATGAGATCAAATCAATAATTCAAGTACTAGATACTCAAGATCTCCATAACCGGGGACACGGCTAACCATGATTAGTTTGTACACTCTGCAGAGGTTTGCGCACTTTACCCCACAAGACTCGATCTCCTCCGTTGGATTTTTCGCACTACATGGTGTTTGAGAAACAGATGATCAAGACACAGTCTTTCCGAATCATTAGCTCTTTACTCTGAGTAGACAGTACCACCTACTTCCCCCTACATCTGCTAGCCTACCACTGAAAGAGTTCACACAACATACTCAACTATGCCAGAGCCCATAATGGCTCGTGGCTGCACACGGAAGTTTCTACCATGAATAATCTTATGATCCCTTTGAGCCTGGGTGGCATTCCATAGGGTGATCACACGGGTACTCCGGGATCCCCTTGGGCAAGCACTGGGTTCCCCAGGTGCCCGGGCAAACCATTGGGTGCTCCAGGGTGCCCCAACCAATCCACCCAGATGTGTGTTAATGTTGCCACCTTAAGTCAAACCTTAGTTAACAATAAACTCTCACATCTTTCATGAATTTCCAGGGTTTGAATATAAGACAATAGGTTCTACCTCATCAGCTATGAGCATAGCATAGCAGTATAAGCATAACGTAGTAACTCCCAGGGTTTGAATATAAGACAATAGGTTCTACCTCATCAGCTACTTCCCAATACCCACATGTTATCAAATCCTAACCATGCAATGTTTGAGGATTGAAACTAATGCATAAAAACTGGGTAATAAAGGGATATGATCAAAGTGTGAACTTGCCTTGTACTGTTGATGAAGAAGATTCCCACTCATAACTCCTGATAGTTCTACTCGTCACACTCCGTTCAATCTATCGTAAGAAAGCAATAGTAACCACACATAAGCAATCATGCAAAAGAATCGAAGCAAAGATCTCGGAAAACTTCGACAACAAACAATTAACTCTTGCAACAGAAAACAATTTCTAACAGTACCAAAATTAAGTTAATTTGGCCTAATCAGAAAGTTCAGGTCAAGAGCTTCAATTAGCAAAAAGGATCAATTAAATTGGAGTTATAGAACTCGAGTTATGAACAAAAGAAGTTTGAATATGAATCTGAACACACTTCGAAATTTGAAAATTTCAAAAAAGTTGATGTGACAGGTTCACTGGATAGACGAAACTATAGGTGCTGGTTTCATCTAATTTAGACGAACGAGTAAAAAGTTAGGCTATTTGAAAAATCAGGGCCAAGCTGTTTTACGGAAGAAAAATAACTATGGCTAAAAGAATTCTAGGTCTAATGTATAAATACAGAGACTAATTGATAATCTATTTATTCTACCGTACTAGTCTAGAAATAATAAACTACGAAACTATAAAAAAATACGAAGAAAGATACCTTTATAAGGTAGAGAAAATACGACTTCTGGGAGAAGAGACAACTTCCAGAAGTCCCGCTAGAGAGGAGAAATATTTTTTTAGTGAATCTAGTCAAACCAAAATATTGATTTAACCCGAATCGGATGATTTTTGGAAGCTCTATGGTTCTATATTTATAGGTGGAAAAGAGGTTTAGGGGTCAAAGGCTAGGCAATGTGGGACTAAAACGTACAAAAATAGAAAAGAAAAATGCATGGCTAAAGTGTTCGGCCGGCCGGCGCAAGCGTGCTGCAGTTTTTTTTAAACTCTTTATTTTTAGTAAAAAGAAATGTTTCTGAAAATAAATTTTTTTCTCCAAGCATAACCAAAAAATAAATAAAAACAGTTACGGGCCTGTCTGCTGACTATGTTGCGCACGTGGGCGACGGATAGTTATAGGCCGCACACGCAGTTTTTTTTAATATAGAAACAGAAAAGGGAAAAACTAAATAACGAAAATAAAGATAAAAATTTATTTAGGCATATTATATATCAAAATTTTCAGAAAAATATTTTCCACAACATGAACATTTTTGTAGCGTTAAATAAAATCCACATAAATTCAAATAAATCAAACAATGCTACTGGCTCATTTAAATATCAGATAAAAATATTTTAAAATACCAATGATTTCAAAACCATTTTTCTTCAATTTTCTACTATAGGGAATTATTTTACCCTATTTTCCATATATTTTATTTTTGGAGAAAAATAATTTGAATAAAAGCCAAATAACTCCAAATTGAAAAAAAAATTCAAAAGGACTTTTAATCTTGATTCCTTTGAAACTTCCAACTCATATTTCATATAATTTGAAGAATTCATTTTATCTTCTCTCATGAAAATCATTGAGTTGCATAAAGTTTCAGAATTTGAAAATGTTTCCAACTGGAATTCAAATCTTTTCAAAACTCTTTTTCATTTATTTAAATGGAAGAAGTCATATTATCTTCACTCTAGGGTTTTGTGTTGAAATGAATTTGAATTCATGGAGATCATAAAAGGAACGGTGAAAGTTTGGGAAAGTCATTTCATTCCCTCTCATTTAACTTTTAAAAAGTTTCAAATTTCACTCAATTTCACACAATCAATCAAACAATCAATCATAACTCTCTATTTAATATAACATTCCAAAATATAGAATTTTGGGATGTTACAACCATGCCCGTTTTTTCCTTGCAAATAATTAGTCATTCGAAATGAGATACTATAAATTAATTAACGAGGAGTTATTTGAATTAGAGTGTGTGTCACATAGCGATCTCCAATTCTAACGTGGATTTCACATTTCACGATATCCATTCTACTTTTTTAATACAAATTCATATGTATAAGATGAACACCATGGTAGTGAGAAAACTTCGGATGCATTCAAACATATGACCACACACATACAAAATACCACAACAATCGAGTCAATGTCAACTTTTCGAAACCTAGTATGGCCGAAATAATTACGGAAGCCATATGCATGGTCCTCAATTCAAATCTTACAATGTACACTAAATTGAAACGTCAATATTAAGTGTAGTACTATCTACATTCAAATGTTGTTTTTAGCCGCACCCCTCCTCGGCACATACGCTACATACTTCATGTATTGATCAATCTTCCTCTCCTAACCACCTTACAAAGCTATTGGTTTCCAACACACGTTCATTCTTTCTCTCCATGTTTCAATCTCTAACTCTCTCAACTACACAACCCCCTTTTTCCACTATGTTAACAAATGTATCTCTCTCACACACCTGCCATTGCACTCCATGCCGAGCTTCTATCTCTCTCTCCCTCCCACCCTCTCTCGCTAGATACATGCATTTCCTATCTTGACCCCCCCTGTCGTGCGCACGCACGCACATTGTCTATCTAGGTCACTCTCCCGAGACTGTCTCACTCTTTCTTCCGCACGACGGCCCACACTCGCTCAATCTCTCCCTCTCTCTCTCTCTCTCTCTCTCTCTCTCTCTCTTTATCTAAGTCTCGATTAACCTCGCTTTCTCTCACACATAAATGATATATCTCCCTGTTCGGGCCTCGATCGACACACTCTATACTCTCTCACACAGATTCTCTATCTAGGTCAGTCCATCCAAGCCGCCACCACTCTTTCGACCTCAGGGCGGCCCACGCTTGCTCAATCTCTCTCTCTCTCTCTATGTGGGTCTCGATTGACCTCACTCTTTCTCAGACACAAACGATATATCTCCATGTTTGGGCCCAATTCGACATATTCATATTGTATACTCTCTCACGCACATTGTCTATCTAGCTCACTCTCTCCAACCTATCTCACTCTTTTGATCGCATGACGACCCACACTTGCTCAATGTCTCTCCCTTTATCTATGTATCGATTGACCATGCTTACTCCCATGCACAAAATATATCTACATGTCCGTGACTGGATCATCTCTCAAGCTCTCTCTTACAGCCCTCGCCCTTTCCAAAAGCTCAATCGGACAATATCTCTCCAGAGCATATATATCTTTTCAACGAATGCCGGACCACACTCACATTGTATCTTTATCTATCTACGTCTCGATTGACCTCGCTTTCTCACGTCGTATCTTCCACACATTGAAGCTACCTCTCCATCTCTCGCAGAGCTAGAGCTATTTACATTGCGAGGGGGACTCCGACCTTGGATTAATTTGTGAAGGCATTTATTCCAGTGGGTTTAGATTATATTTCATAGCATTCGGCTCACAACTACTCCAAACACTGTTGCAACCCCGCACCTCCCCCAATTGATTTCCCTCTGGCTCGGTCACCGCTCTCTCGCACGCCCTTTCTCACCTTCCACGTCGCACCATGGTATTTTTGCAAAAAAATCTGTTGTTCTCGTCAATTATTACAAATAAGCTACAAACTACACACCGATAGTCCACCTGTAATGGAACAAATTTCAACCTAGAAATTAAAGTGCTACAAACTACTCACCGAGGGGCCCACCTGTCATGGAATAAATTTGGACCCATATATAAATTAAAAATGAAAAAGGACGCGGATCGAACATGCGACCAGGGCCTTCAAGCAGTGCGTCGATAGGCAACATAGTAGCAATGTTTGTTGTACCGCCCCCCCGTTTGATGATATAATGTTTTATATTACCATGGCCTATTTAATGGGTAGCATGTTTTAATATTAATTTTAGTACATTAGTGGGACCATCTCGTTAGCACGTACTATTTGCCTTCACTTACTGGTGGGTTCCATCTCTGCACTCTCCCCCCCCCTTCTATGTTTAGACGCATGGGCAAACACGAAGAATAGCGGGCGATGTTGCCATTGACCATATCTGGACGCGTTCACAAGTTACGGCACCAGTTTCACGTACTAGTAGTATTATACATGTAACAAGTTTTCGAACAAAAGTGACCATGACAGACAAGTTAGGCTAGTTGTAGTACTATTTATATACTACTCCGTAATAATTAAATGCATGGATAAATAGATGTATCGCCTAGTGCTCGAACAAGGGGACTGGTCGCACCCTACAAGTATTTGGAATTGACTTCCCTAAAAATATATTTGGAATTGATGTGTTATTTAATATGAAATGTTTGCGATGAGAAGGAATACATGTGGCTTGATGACGTTTTATATTTAATTTGATACGGCTCTAGCAGAACATTCAATCGAGCAAACCATAGATTTAATTTAGTCTGACTCCGACTTTACATTCATGCGACTAATCGAACTAAAATAAATGGAAATGATAAATCCTATATGTTCGGACTTTAAAGCATGGAAATCCAAATGTTTTTCATGGTAAATTTAGATTACGCGGTGGCGGCGTCTTGCGGTGGGAAGCGGCTCCTCTGCTGTGCTCTGTGTGTCGTCGGTTCACTGACCGACGGTGACGGCGACGACTGCGTCTTGTGCTATTGTTGGCGTACTCCTGGACATTGGCCCTAGCTTCAAGGAAGGCCGGAATGTTTTGGACTTTGGTCTCCAAGAGCGAGTCAACTGGCGGGAGGAGGTGACTGGCGTTGGTGCAAGGAAGCGGTTGACGGCGGCGATCCATGCCACTGAGGGGGGCACTAGCACCGGCACAGGGACCGGTGCTGGCAACGGCGTGGCAGAGACATTCGTGTGCACGGGTACTGGCACGGGCGCGCGCATCAGTGCACACGCAGGCGCATGCGCTGGTAGGTGCACGGGCACCGGCATGGCTGCGTGCGTCAGTGCACGCGCAGGCGGATGCGCTGGCAGTGCACGGGCACCGGCACGGGCGCGCGCGTCAGTGCATGTGCAGATGCATGCGCTGGCAGGTGCACAGGCGCATGAAAGTCGGCGAGGGCCTCGTGGAACCTCGTGGCATCAAGCTCGGCGACAATGTGCGGCTCCCAGCCCATCAATGCCAGGTGGATGGGCACTGGCGCAGTCGGGGCGACGGGAGCTGGAACGGGAGCGGGGACAGGCGCGACGTCTTCCTACAAGGCCAGTTCAAGCTCGTCCCAAAGCGCCTTATGTTCTTGAGACTCTGGATGGGTGTCTTCCTCAGGAAACTGGGAGACTAATGGCAGCCCATCGTGATGCGGCATGGCGTACGGTTAGGTCAGGTTGGTTGGAGGTAGACGACAGGAGAATCTGAGAGGAAGAGAGAAGATTGTAGCGATACTGGGTAGTGCGGGGGTGATTTTAAACTGCAGCACTGGCGCCATTAAAAGTGCGGTCAGTTGGGACGAAGGTGGGCGGTGGAGCCTGGTCAAAGGGCTTGCCTCCCGGTGAGCCTACGCAGCGGCCTGCTTGCACGCCACCCGGTCAGCCGGCACAACGGTCTGCTCGCACGCCTCCCGTCGACTCACACACTTGCTCGGACGGCACCTGCCGATGAGAAGTAGGACTCATGGCGGCACGTAAACGCCCACGGTTTGAATTGTGAATACGTTCGCGTTAACATGACAGGTCTTTGTTTCAAAATACCTTGGATCTTCATTTTTTTCAACTTTTCATAAGCAGCTTGTCTCAAATTGAGCAAAAAAAAGTACTACAGCATATTTGTGCCATATCACGAGACCATGCTCAGTTTCATGAATTCCAGGTCACTTTTGGATTTTCTGAAATTTAAAATCCAGGATTCAAAACAATATCATAACCTACATCATGAAATGAATTTTCAAGCGATACATCTTTACTGTTGTAGATGTTAATATTTCTTAAGAAAGGATTTGGTCAAAGATTTTGCTTAGTTAGACTTCGGACATGTTATATATGCAGAGTAAAAGGATAATCCCTCCGTACCAGTGCATTGCTTGATATAGTAACTCTAGTACTAGGCACAAACAAACGGGGCTCAATTCTATGCTCATCCTGGTGTAGTACTATTAGTACTAGGCAATGGAGTTGACGGGTGACCTTGGGTAGCGGCGACCGAGGGAATTGAACCGTGCTCGGCACAGTAGGTAATGTGGTCTAGTTACAAGAGCATCCCCCCATTGTTTATCGGTAGTCATTATGGACCGGGGACATGAGGGGGGTTTCCTAGGGCTGGAATTCTGGCCGCTAGATATTTCGACTCGAAACGCGGAGGCTCGAGTGGAGGCTCGAGTGGTTGGGGTTTGCTAATGTGCGTACCACGCACGCCACCAGAAGGACATGAGCCCGGGTCTTTTTTTTAGGATCAACACGAGCCCGGGTCTAGCTGGTACGCCATCGGTGCTACCATTTGACAATACGAGAGGAATCTTTTAAATTGCTGAATGAATCTGTATGTATTACAATGCCCGTATTTTCCTTGCAAATAACTGGTGATTCCAAATGGCACGGTAATTGATTTATGACGAGTTCTTGAATTAGAGTGAGTTTGTGATATAGTGATCTCAACGTGGATTTCACATTTCATGGTATCCCCAATAAGTTTTTCATTGCATTCAAATTTAAAAGATGAACGGTATGGTGGTGAGAAAACTTTGTATGTATCAAGCATATGACCACCCACACACACGAATACAACAACAATCCAGTAAGCATAGTGCATCTATTTTTCAAGACCATGCATGTATGACATGAATTCAAAAATACTCCCCATGTTCCTAAATATTTATCTTTTAGAGATTTCAACAAGTGACTACATACTGAGCAAAATGAGTGAATTTACACTCTAAAATACGTCTATATACATCCGTATGTGGTAGTCCATTTGAAATCTCTAAAAAGAAAAATATTTAGGAACGAAGGGAGTAAAATGTATGCCATGCATGGTCCTCAATTTAATATTTAAAATGCACAGTAAACTAAAACATGAATATTAAGTCTAGTACTACATACATGCAAATTTTGTGTTTAGGTCTCTCCATCGACCCCCCCCCCACCACACATACTTCATGTATCGATTTATGTTCATTTCTTTGTGAATAGAGCTATTGGTATATGACACACGCGTGCTCATTATTTCTCTTCACGTTTCGATCTCCATTTATGTCATTCATGCCCTCACACTCTCAACAAATTTATTTCTCACACACAACCTCATCGTGCTCTCCATGACAAACGCGCGCTCTCTCTCTCTCTCTCAAGACACGTGTGTTGCCTTTGTAAAACACCATCACCGTGCGCGCACACACAAAGTCTATCTAGGCCATTCTCTCGGTAACTATCTCCCTCCAGCCCTCACCACAGCTTTGCTGCATGATATCTCGGTGTATCGTCTTTAAATTCAAGTGTACGCTAGCCACACTCACTCGATCACTCCCTCTATAAATGACTCGATTGACCTCGCTTTTTCGCGTCGTCTCTCTCACCCATAGACATTCACACTACACCTCTTGCATAGGCGGAGCTATGTAGATTCACGGGGGGGAACCCCTCGACCTTAGATAAAATTGTGAAGCTCTGTTTAGGACTGTTTAGATTATATTTTTGAACGTTATATTTGTCCCCACCCTCCCAAACACCGATGGGTTGTGCACCCCCCCTCCCCGGGAGAATATCATGTGCCCCCACCTTAGATGTTATATGCTGATACGAGTTCCTTGGAGCTTGTAGATCTGAGATATAGCAGCTCACAGGATGTCTTAATATTTTTACAGGAAACCATAATGAGTTTGAGAATTGCAGACAATTTGTACAAAAACTACTCAGATGCCCTTGGATCCCATATCTAACGACCTCGAAGCTCGTATCACCATAGCATCTAAGATGAGGGAGACCTCATATTCTCTTGTATGTAAGAATATCATGTGCACACCATATAAGCTCTTCAGAGCCGTTGGATCCGTGATCCAACAACTCCTTGGTGGTTCGAATGTTTTTTTGCCGAAAAGCCCCCAAAGAGTTCGGGCACTGCTCACAACCACAAAGACTGCTCAGATGCCATTGGATCTCAGATCGAATGGCCTCGAAGCTCGTATCACCGTAGCATCCAAGCTGTGAGAGCACCTGATGTTTTCTCCCACGGGAGAATATGAGGTGCTCCCACGCCGTAGATTCTATGGTGATACGAGTTCTCGGGAGATCTAACGGCTCACAGTAGGAGGTTTAAATGTTTTTGCAATACAGACCTCAAAGAGTTTGGGAATTGCGCAGAAAGTAAAAGTACTACGCATGTGGCATCTGATCACACATCGTACGACCTATATGCTCGTATCTCCGTTGCGGCTAATTAAGCCGCGGGGAGCACCTAGTATGAGCTACTGGGAGCCATTGGATCCAAGATGCAGCGGCACACACGACGCCTGAATGTTTTATTTGCAAAAAAACTTGGAGAGTTTGGAAATTGCGCATAATTACAAAGACTACTCCCAAGCCATTGGATCTTAGATCCAACGACGTAAAAAGTCGTATCACCATAGCATCTAAGCTGCGAGGTGCATGTGATATTCTATGCCGCTGTCATTTTTGTTCCTAAACTTGCAAAATACGTGTAACTGGGGTCGTAACTTGTCTAACCGCGCAAAGTGTTTGTGCAAGAAAAACATCCCACACTGAGATATTGGAACCACACACGAGGGTCCCACTTGTCATTGATCAAATTTGGACCTAAAACTAACAAATCTAAAAGACGAGATTGAAACTGGCAACCTGGAATACAAAGCATACATCGATAGCCTGAAAGAACAACGGTTGTTGGTTTTGTCGCATAACTTGATTTTATACAGTATTACATTGAGTAGAGTAGAGGGCGTGTCTCATCAACACATGCATGAAGTTGGAGGAGCGCTTTGGCGGATTGCAAACAGAGCACGTACCTCGTGCGAAAAACAGCATTGCTGGTCATCTGTCAAAGTGTGTTGCGCAAAAACTCCCTATGGAACCAGGGACTTTTGTTCTCCGTCTGACTCAGCCCTCCGTATCCCCAGTAACAATGGCCAGAAAGAGGAGGAAACAGGACTCCGGCAAGCCTCTCCCGGAGTCCCGGTAGAACCTCCCAAGACTCCCGGCAGAGAGCTTGGCGGGAACAACTCCCCTTCGATCGCTGAGCTACACCCTCCCGCCAGACCACCGGTCCCTACGGTCGAGGAATGCACTCCCACGAATGAGGAGGTGCCGCTAATCCTCGTTGCCGAGCCTCAGGCTCCAACTTGGGCGTGGTACATAGTCCATTTCCTCCAAACAGGAGAACTTCCCGAAGAGCAAGAAGAGGCTGAAAGAGTAGCCTGGAGGGCCAGCATGTATTAGTTGGTTGACGACACGCTGTATAGGAGAAGGCCCAACGGTGTGAAATTGAAGTGCATTTGTCTTGGAAGAAGGAAAGGAAGTGTTGGCAGAGATACATAAGGGTATGTGCGGCTCACACATTGGATCGAGGGCTCTGGTTGGAAAAGCCTTCCGGCAAGGATTTTACTGGCCCACAGCCCTCCAAGATGCAGTTGAGTTGGTCACCGAATGTGAATCCATTCAGTTCCATTCCAAGAATATCCATCTGCCTGCCCAAGCTCTTCAGACAATCCCTTTATCATGGTCGTTTTCGGTCTGGGGGCTCGACATCTTGGTCCCCTTCCCCCGTGCTACCGGGGGCTTTGAATTCTTGTTCGTTGCAATCGACAAGTTTACAAAGTGGCCGGAAGTAGAGCCCATGAGAAAGGTGACTGCTCAGTCAACTATCAAGTTCTTGAAAGGATTGGTGTGCCGCTTCGGGGTCCCTGCCCGAATCATCACTGACAATGCCACCCAATTCACGAGCCACGCCTTCATGCAATACGTTCATACCCTCGGAAGCAAGATCTCATTTGCCTCTGTTGCTCATCCAAGGAGCAACGGGCAACCTAAGAGGGCGAACGTAGAAGTGTTGCAAGGACTCAAGACAACGATATTTCATAAGCTGCAGAAGTGTGGCACGCGATGGATCGATGAGCTGCGGTTGGTTCTTTGGTCCCTCAAAACGACACCAAATCGAGCTACAGGGTAGATGAAGGAAATATGCCCTAGAGGCAATAATAAAGTATTATTTATTTCCTTATATCATGATAAATGTTTATTATTCATGCTAGAATTGTATTAACCGGAAACATAATACATGTGTGAATACATAGACAAACAGTGTGTCACTAGTATGCCTCTACTTGACTAGCTCGTTAATCAAAGATGGTTATGTTTCCTAGCCATAGACATGAGTTGTCATTTGATTAACGAGATCACCTCATTAGGAGAATGACGTGATTGACTTGACCCATTCCGTTAGCTTAGCACCCGATCGTTTAGTATGTTGCTATTGCTTTCTTCATGACTTATACATGTTCCTATGACTATGAGATTATGCAACTCCCGTTTATCGGAGGAACACTTTGTGTGCTACCAAACGTCACAACGTAAATGGGTGATTATAAAGGTGCTCTACAGGTGTCTCCAAAGGTATTTGTTGGGTTGGCGTATTTCGAGATTAGGATTTGTCACTCCGATTGTCGGAGAGGTATCTCTGGGCCCACTCGGTAATGCACATCACTATAAGCCTTGCAAGCATTGTGACTAATGAGTTAGTTGCGGGATGATGTATTACGGAACGAGTAAAGAGACTTGCCGGTAACGAGATTGAACTAGGTATCGAGATACCGACGATCGAATCTCGGGCAAGTAACTTACCGATGACAAAGGGAACAACGTATGTTGTTATGCGGTTTGACCGATAAAGATCTTTGTAGAATATGTGGGAACCAATATGAGCATCCAGGTTCCGTTATTGGTTATTGACCGGAGAGGTGTCTCGGTCATGTCTACATAGTTCTCGAACCCGTAGGGTCCGCACGCTTAACGTTACGATGACAGTTATATTATGAGTTTATATGTTTTGATGTACCGAAGGTTGTTCGGAGTCCCGGATGTGATCATGGACATGACGAGGAGTCTTGAAATGGTCGAGACATAAAGATTGATATATTGGACGACTATATTCGGACACCGGAAGTGTTCCGGAGAAGTTTTGGATAAAACCGGAGTGCCGGAGGGGTTACCGAAACCCCCTGGGCAAGTATTGGGCCTTAGTGAGCCTTGAGGGGAGAGAGAGGGCAGCAGCCAGGAGGTGGCGCGTCCCCTCCCATGAGGAGTCCTAATTGGACTAGGGGAGGGGGCGCAGCCCCTCTTTCCCTCTCCCTCTCCCTCTCTTTCCTTCCCCCCTCTCTTTCCTTCCCCCCCTCTCTTCCTAGTTGGACTAGGAAAGGGGAGTCCTACTCCTACTAGGAGGAGGACTCCCCCCCTCTCCTTGGCGCGCCCAAGGCAGCTGGCCTCCCCCTTGCTCCTTTATATAGGGGGGCAGGGGGGCACCTCTACACACAACTTGATATACGATATTTTAGTCGTGTGCGGTGCCCCCCTCCACCATATTACACGTTAATAATACCGTTGCGGAGCTTAGGCGAAGCCCTGCGTCGGTGGAACATCACCATCGTCACCACGCCGTCGTGCTGACGAAACTGTCCCTCAACACTCGGCTGGATCAGAGTTCGAGGGACGTCATCGAGCTGAACGTGTGCTGAACTCGGAGGTGCCGTGCGTTCGGTACTTGATCAGTCGGATCCTGAAGACGTACGACTACATCAACCGCGTTGTAATAAACGCTTCCGCTTTCGGTCTACGAGGGCACGTGGACATCACTCTCCCCTCTCGTTGCTATGCATCACCATGATCTTGCGTGTACGTAGGAAATTTTTTGAAATTACTACGTTCCCCAACAGTGGCATCCGAGCCTGGTTTGATGCGTTGATGCTATGCACAAGTAGAACACAAGTGAGTTGTGGGCGATATAAGTCATACTGCTTACCAGCATGTCATACTTTGGTTCAGCGGTATTGTGAGATGAAGCGGCCCGGACCGACATTACGCGTACGCTCGGGAGCGCTCGTTGCTTAAAGGTGACTGGCGGGTGTCTGTCTCTCTCACTTTAGTTGAACCGAGTGTGGCTATGCCCGGTCCTTGCGAAGGTTAAAACAGCACCAACTTGACAAACTATCGTTGTGGTTTTGATGCGTAGGTAAGAAAGGTTCTTGCTAAGCCCGTAGCAGCCACGTAAAATTTGCAACAACAAAGTAGAGGACGTCTAACTTGTTTTTGCAGGGCATGTTGTGATGTGATATGGTCAAGACATGATGCTATATTTTATTGTATGAGATGATCATGTTTTGTAACCGAGTTATCGGCAACTGGCAGGAGCCATATGGTTGTCGCTTTATTGTATGCAATGCAATCGCCATGTAATTGTTTTACTTTATCACTAAGCGGTAGCGATAGTCGTAAAAGAAATAAGTTGGCGAGACGACAACGATACTACGATGGAGATCAAGGTGTCGCGCCGATGACGATGGTGATCATGACGGTGCTTCGGAGATGGAGATCACGAGCACGGTGCTTCGGAGATGGAGATCACAAGCACAAGATGATGATGGCCATATCATATCACTTATATTGATTGCATGTGATGTTAATCTTTTATGCATCTTATCTTGCTTTGATTGACGGTAGCATTATAAGATGATCTCTCAATAAAATTTCAAGATAAAAGTGTTCTCCCTGAGTATGCACCGTTGCGAAAGTTCTTCGTGCTGAGACACCACGTGATGATCGGGTGTGATAGGCTCTACGTTCAAATACAACGGGTGCAAAACAGTTGCACACGCGGAATACTCAGGTTAAACTTGACGAGCCTAGCATATGCAGATATGGCCTCGGAACACGGAGACCGAAAGGTCGAGCGTGAATCATATAGTAGATATGATCAACATAGTGATGTTCACCATTGAAACTACTCCATCTCACGTGATGATCGGACATGGTTTAGTTGATTTGGATCACGTAATCACTTAGATGATTAGAGGGATGTCTATCTAAGTGGGAGTTCTTAAGTAATATGATTAATTGAACTTAAATTTATCATGAACTTAGTACCTGATAGTATCTTGCTTGTCTATGTTAATTGTAGATAAATGGCCCATGCTGTTGTTCCATTGAATTTTAATGCGTTCCTTGAGAAAGCTAAGTTGAAAGATGATGGTAGCAATTACACGGACTGGGTCCGTAACTTGAGGATTATCCTCATTGCTGCACAGAAGAATTACGTCCTAGAAGCACCGCTAGGTGCCAGGCCTCCTGCAAGAGCAACGCCAGAAGTTATGAACGTCTGGCAGAGCAAAGCTGATGACTACTCAATAGTTCAGTGTGCCATGCTTTACGGCTTAGAACCGGGTCTTCAATGACGTTTTGAACGTCATGGAGCATATGAGATGTTCCAGGAGTTGAAGTTAATATTTCAAGCAAATGCCCGGATTGAAAGATATGAAGTCTCCAATAAGTTCTATAGCTGCAAGATGGAAGAGAATAGTTCTGTCAGTGAGCATATACTCAAAATGTCTGGGTATAATAATCACTTGATTCAACTGGGAGTTAATCTTCCGGATGATAGCGTCATTGACAGAATTCTTCAATCACTACCACCAAGCTACAAGAGCTTCGTGATGAACTATAACATGCAAGGGATGGATAAGACAATTCCTGAGCTCTTCGCAATGCTAAAGGCAGCGGAGGTAGAAATCAAAAAGGAGCATCAAGTGTTGATGGTCAGTAAAACCACTAGTTTCAAGAAAAAGGGCAAAGGGAAGAAGAAAGGGAAATTCAAGAAGAACAGGAAGCAAGTTGCTTTTCAGGAGAAGAAATCCAAGTCTGGACCTAAGCCTGAAACTGAGTGCTTCTACTGTAAGCAGACTGGTCACTGGAAGCGGAAACTGCCCCAAGTATTTGGCGGAAAAGAAGGATGGCAAGGTTAACAAAGGTATATGTGATATACATGTTATTGATGTGTACCTTACTAATACTCGCAGTAGCACCTGGGTATTTGATACTGGTTCTATTGCTAATATTTGCAACTCAAAACAGGGGCTATGGATTAAGCGAAGATTGGCTAAGGACGAGGTGACGATGCGCGTGGGAAATGGTTCCAAATTCGATGTGATCGCCGTCGGCACGCTACCTCTACATCTACCTTCGGGATTAGTTTTAGACCTAAATAATTGTTATTTGGTGCCAGCGTTGAGCATGAACATTATATCTGGATCTTGTTTAATGCGAGACGGTTATTCATTTAAATCAGAGAATAATGGTTGTTCTATTTATATGAATAATATCTTTTATGGTCATGCACCCTTGAAGAGTGGTCTATTTTTAATGAATCTCGATAGTAGTGATACACATATTCATAATGTCAAAGCCAAAAGATGCAGAGTTGATCATGACAGTGCAACTTATTTGTGGCACTGCCGTTTGGGTCATATCGGTGTAAAGCGCATGAAGAAACTCCATACTGATGGACTTTTGGAATCACTTGATTATGAATCACTTGGTACTTGCGAACCGTGCCTCATGGGCAAGATGACCAAAACACCGTTCTCCGGAACTATGGAGAGAGCAACAGATTTGTCGGAAATCATACATACAGATGTATGTGGTCCGATGAATATTGAGGCTCGTGGCGGATATCGTTATTTTCTCACCTTCACAGATGATTTGAGCAGACATGGGTATATCTACTTAATGAAACATAAGTATGAAACATTTGAAAAGTTCAAAGAATTTCAGAGTGAAGTTGAAAATCATCGTAACAAGAAAATAAATTCCTATGATCTGATCGTGGAGGAGAATATTTGAGTTACGAGTTTGGCCTACATTTGAAACAATGCGGAATACTTTCGCAACTCACGCCACCCGGAACACCACAGCGTAATGGTGTGTCCGAACGTCGTAATCGTACTTTATTAGATATGGTGCGATCTATGATGTCTCTTACTGATTTACCGCTATCGTTTTGGGGTTATGCTTTAGAGACGGCTGCATTCACTCTAAATAGGACACCATCGAAATCCATTGAGATGACGCCTTATGAACTATGGTTTGGCAAGAAACCAAAGTTGTCGTATCTTAAAGTTTGGGGTTGCGATGCTTATGTGAAGAAACTTCAACCTGATAAGCTCGAACCTAAATCGGAGAAATGTGTCTTCATAGGATACCCAAAGGAGACTGTTGGGTACACCTTCTATCACAGATCCGAAGGCAAGATATTCGTTGCTAAGAATGGATCCTTTCTAGAGAAGGAGTTTCTCTCGAAAGAAGTGAGTGGGAGGAAAGTAGAACTTGATGAGGTAACTATACCTGCTCCCTTATTGGAAAGTAGATCATCACAGAAATCAGTTTCTGCGACACCTACACCAATTAGTGAGGAAGTTAATGATAATGATCATGAAACTTCAGATCAAGTTATTACTGAACCTCGTAGGTCAACTAGATCAAGATCCGCACCAGAGTGGTACGGTAATCCTGTTCTGGAGGTTATGTTACTAGACCATGACGAACCTACGAACTATGAAGAAGCGATGGTGAGCCCAGATTCCGCAAAATGGCTTGAAGCCATGAAATCCGAGATGGGATCCATGTATGAGAAGAAAGTATGGACTTTGGTTGACTTGCCTGATGGTCGGCAAGCCATTGAAAATAAATGGATCTTCAAGAAGAAGACTGACGCTGATGGTAATGTTACTGTCTATAAAGCTCGACTTGTTGCGAAAGGTTTTCGACAAGTTCAAGGGATTGACTACGATGAGACCTTCTCACCCGTAGCGATGCTTAAGTCTGTCCGAATCATGTTAGCAATTGCCGCATTTTATGATTATGAAATTTGGAAAATGGATGTCAAACCTGCATTCCTGAATGGATTTCTGGAAGAAGAGTTGTATATGATGCAACCGGAAGGTTTTGTCGATCCAAAGGGAGCTAACAAAGTGTGCAAGCTCCAGCGATCCATTTATGGACTGGTGCAAGCCTCTCGTAGTTGGAATAAACGCTTTTATAGTGTGATCAAAGCATTTAGTTTTATACAGACTTTTGGAGAAGCCTGTATTTACAAGAAAGTGAGTGGGAGCTCAGTAGCATTTCTGATATTATATGTGGATGACATATTGCTGATTGGAAATGATAAAGAATTTCTGGATAGCATAAAGGGATACTTGAATAAGAGTTTTTCAATGAAAGACCTCGGTGAAGCTGCATATATATTAGGCATTAAGATCTATATAGATAGATCAAGACGCTTAATAGGACTTTCACAAAGCACATACCTTGACAAAGTTTTGAAGAATTTCAAAATGGATCAAGCAAAGAAAGAGTTCTTGCCTATACTACAAGGTGTGAGATTGAGTAAGACTCAATGCCCGACCACTGCAAAAGATCGAGAGAAGATGAAAGATGTTCCCTATGCTTCAGCCATAGGCTCTATCATGTATGCAATGCTGTGTACCAGACCTGATGTGTGCCTTGCTATAAGTTTAGCAGGGAGGTACCAAAGTAATCCAGGAGTGGATCACTGGACAGCGGTCAAGAACATCCTGAAATACCTGAAAAAGACTAAGGATATGTTTCTCGTTTATGGAGGTGACAAAGAGCTCATCGTAAGTGGTTACGTTGATGCAAGCTTTGACACTGATCCGGACGATTCTAAATCGCAAACCGGATACGTATTTACATTGAACGGTGGAGCTGTCAGTTGGTGCAGTTCTAAGCAAAGTGTCATGGCGGGATCTACGTGTGAAGCGGAGTACATAGCTGCTTCGGAAGCAGCAAATGAAGGAGTCTGGATGAAGGAGTTCATATCCGATCTAGGTGTCATACCTAGTGCATCGGGACCAATGAAAATCTTTTGTGACAATACTGGTGCAATTGCCTTAGCAAAGGAATCTAGATTTCACAAGAGAACCAAGCACATCAAAAGACGCTTCAATTCCATCCGGAATTTAGTCCAGGTGGGAGACATAGAAATTTGCAAGATACATACGGATCTGAATGTTGCAGACCCGTTGACTAAGCCTCTTCCACGAGCAAAACATGATCAGCACCAAGACTCCATGGGTGTAAGAATCATTACTGTGTAATCTAGATTATTGACTCTAGTGCAAGTGGGAGACTGAAGGAAATATGCCCTAGAGGCAATAATAAAGTATTATTTATTCCTTATATCATGATAAATGTTTATTATTCATGCTAGAATTGTATTAACCGGAAACATAATACATGTGTGAATACATAGACAAACAGTGTGTCACTAGTATGCCTCTACTTGACTAGCTCGTTAATCAAAGATGGTTATGTTTCCTAGCCATAGACATGAGTTGTCATTTGATTAACGGGATCACCTCATTAGGAGAATGACGTGATTGACTTGACCCATTCCGTTAGCTTAGCACCCGATCGTTTAGTATGTTGCTATTGCTTTCTTCATGACTTATACATGTTCCTATGACTATGAGATTATGCAACTCCCGTTTACCGGAGGAACACTTTGTGTGCTACCAAACATCACAATGTAAATGGGTGATTATAAAGGTGCTCTACAGGTGTCTCCAAAGGTACTTGTTGGGTTGGCGTATTTCGAGATTAGGATTTGTCACTCCGATTGTCGGAGAGGTATCTCTGGGCCCACTCGGTAATGCACATCACTATAAGCCTTGCAATCATTGTGACTAATGAGTTAGTTGCGGGATGATCTATTACGGAACGAGTAAAGAGGCTTGCCGGTAACGAGATTGAACTAGGTATCGAGATACCGACGATCGAATCTCGGGCAAGTAACATACCGATGACAAAGGGAACAATGTATGTTGTTATGCGGTTTGATCGATAAAGATCTTTGTAGAATATGTGGGAACCAATATGAGCATCCAGGTTCCGCTATTGGTTATTGACAGGAGAGGTGTCTCGGTCATGTCTACATAGTTCTCGAACCCGTAGGGTCCGCACGCTTAACGTTACGATGACAGTTATATTATGAGTTTATATGTTTTGATGTACCGAAGGTTGTTCGGAGTCCCGGATGTGATCACGGACATGACGAGGAGTCTCGAAATGGTCGAGACATAAAGATTGATATATTGGACGACTATATTCGGACACCGGAAGTGTTCCGGAGAAGTTTCAGATAAAACCGGAGTGCCGGAGGGTTTACCGGAACCCCCCGGGGAAGTATTGGGCCTTAGTGGGCCTTGAGGGGAGAGAGAGGGCAGCAGCCAGGAGGTGGCGTGCCCCCTCCCATGAGGAGTCCTAATTGGACTAGGGGAGGGGGCGCAGCCCCTCTTTCCCTCTCCCTCTCCCTCTCTTTCCTTCCCCCCCTCTCTTCCTACTTGGACTAGGAAAGGGGAGTCCTACTCCTACTAGGAGAAGGACTCCCCCCCTCTCCTTGGCGCGCCCAAGGCAGCTGGCCTCCCCCTTGCTCCTTTATATACAGGGGCAGGGGGGCACCTCTAGACACAACTTGATATACGATATTTTAGCCGTGTGCGGTGCCCCCCTCCACCATATTACACCTCGATAATACCGTTGCGGAGCTTAGGCGAAGCCCTGCGTCGGTGGAACATCATCATCGTCACCACGCCGTCGTGCTGACGAAACTCTCCCTCAACACTCGGCTAGATCGGAGTTCGAGGGACGTCATCGAGCTGAACGTGTGCTGAACTCGGAGGTGCCGTGCGTTCGGTACTTGATCGGTCGGATCGTGAAGACGTACGACTACATCAACCGCGTTGTGATAAACGCTTCCGCTTTCGGTCTATGAGGGTACGTGGACATCACTCTCCCCTCTCGTTGCTATGCATCACCATGATCTTGCGTGTGCGTAGGAATTTTTTTGAAATTACTACGTTCCCCAGCAGTAGACTCCCTTCTCCCTAGTCTATAGGGCAGAAGCAGTTATCCCCATAGAACTCATTTACGGGTCACCTCGAGTGCTTGCCTACGATGAAGTAGCGCAGGAACAGCACCAGCGTGATGACACTGTGCTACTCGAGGACAACCGTTTCTGGGCTACTACGCGTGTCGCACGCTACCAGCAGGCCCTGCGTCGCTATCACAGCCGCAGGGCTCATGCCCGGAGTTTTGAGGAAGGCGACCTTCTCCTTAGGCACATTCAGTCCGCCAAGGGTACAAACAAGTTGACGCCGAAGTGGGAAGGCCCTTAACGGGTAGTGCGAGTCACCAGACCTGGCGTAGTCCATCTGGAGACCGGAGATGGCATTCAGTTGCAAAACTCATGGAATATTGAGCATCTCCGTAAGTTCTACTCGTAAGGCGCGGCTGTCGGGCCCTACCCGGCAGCCACCCTTTTGTACAGGCCTTGCCGATGTTGCATGTCACCCCTTGTACAAAGCTAGGCGCAGACCCTGAGCAACAGAGAAATAAATGAAGCGCTGGGGGCCCCGACAAATTGCATGCATGCATAAGTATATCATGTTCATGTAGATACGATTTCATGTGGCATAATTTTCATCTCCATTCAACTGCAGGCTCTTACCGTGGACTTGGTCCCGAAGAAGAGAAGAGAAGAAGAGCCTACATGCGATCCCCGGCAAGCCAAACAGATAAGTTTTCTCTCTTATCCACATGTGTTCTGTAAGTAGAGACTTGTGCATATGAAAACCCCGTCACCTTCAAAACTTAGGTGCTCCCATTTCTCTACTCGAACGTTGCTACGGTCGGGGTGGTTGAAGTGGCCTTTGGTGAGAAGGTTTGATGGGGGGCTGGTCCCTCTTTATGGTTTATGCCCGGCAGACCTAGCTCCGCGATAGCAAACTGAGGGTACCGACAGGATAGCCTGCCGGGGAAACTTGTTTACTTGAATGTATAGAGGCATTTCACCTCTTCATGGACATGTTACACGCACAAGTTCTCGGCAAGGTTTATCTTTTTCATTAATATGCTGATCAACAAGCACAAATCTTACAGAACACAAACATGGGTAGAGAAGATTACATAATTTAAACTAAAGTTTGGCAAGTGCCTACATATTTTAGATTGGAAAAAGATAAGTGCCCCGTGATGCCCTTTCTTGTCCATCTCCTCCTAGGCACTGCGCAGGAGGTGAAGGGGGCAAAAGGAGCTCCTGGGCAGAAGCCCAGCCTGACCCCGCTAGGTCCCTCGACAAGGAGCCTGGCGAGAGCAGGAAGGCGCGAGCGAAGGTGATGGTGAAGAGATCGGCGGAGATGACCCGTCAACCACCACCACCAGGGCTAGCAGGACGCGACAGGGCAAACGAAGCTGCAGCCCGCGAGGAAGCCTGCCGGGGTCCAGCTGGAAGGCTGCTGGAGAAGCCGAGGGCACCGTCTTTGCCTCTGCACCCAACTCCCCGGCAAATCACCTTGCCGGAGAGGAGATGCAGGTGCAGATGGTGGTGTCGCCGTCTGACGGTCATGGGGCGGCTGGTGTTCAGCCGGAGTAGGAGTCGTCGTCATCCCGGTCGACGTCGTTGTCATCGCCGTCAATGTCCTCCTCGTCGCTATCGCTCGAGAAGGAGCTTTCATCGTCGGTCGAGCTCTCCGCGCAGCACCCTAAGCGAGCACTCGAGCACCCAAAGACCTTGACGGAGAAAAAATCGGCCTCCATTAATTTAAAATGGAGGACATGCCCCTCCGACAAGCTATGGGCGCGAGCAAAGGTCTTCCAGCCGCGGCAGAAGAACATGACATGAGGAGCCGGGAAATCCACATCCACCCGCATGCCGCCATTCCCGCAGCCCCTTATGTGCAGTTTCAACGCATGCGGTTGTTCGAGCTCCATCGCCCTTGGGAATGGAGTAGGAAGACGGAGGCGACCACGTGGGGGTTTGTACAATCTGATGATGAACTCCATAGGTTGGTCTCCGACGTGGCCTTCCATCGGGGGAGGGACGGCCGGCGGGGGTGCAATCAGAGCGCCACCCCGTCCTCCTTGGCCCTGGGCACCGCGACGACCACGACCTTGCCTGCTCCCACCTCTCGTAGCGGGCTCCGCTCCCGCATCTTTGGAGGGAGGAGGGAGACGCTGTCGAGCAGAAGTTCTCGTCGCCACTGGAGCAGCGCCGGACCCTCGACCTCTAACCATGATAAGCAAGGACTACTACAAGAATGGAGGGAGAAGGAGGTGTGGAGAAACGCCGCCCGCGTCCCCTTTTATAGGCAAGCGGGGCAGGGTGCTAGATTTTTCCATGAAGGTAGCTGCCCCGTTCAACTAGTCCGGCTCCCCCTCGCCCCTAACGGCTCGAAGAATCAAGGCCGACCCTCTGCACTAATCCACGACGACTAGCTTTCTGCCATGGCACTCATTCCCGCACCCTCTGCATCCGCCACCAAATTTGCGCAATGCATGCAATACACATGGCAGAAGCACTTGAAGCGGGAAAGATAATGGGGTAGCGCCCCGTGAATGCGGGACATGGCTACCCCGCAGATCGTGGCCCATTATCTCCCTATTGCAATTGGCGTTACGCGATGCATGGGTGAACCGGAAACTGACCTGGAATCAAGGTTAATGAAGAAGCAAAGAAGATCTCAAAGGACAAGCAACTGCTATCCTCTTGCCTGTGCACTGATAGGGCCTACCCCGACGACGCCTGGCAGCGCGTTCGGGCCAGACCCGGGGGCTCCTGTCGGTGCAACAAACCCTGGGTCAGTTGCGCAGATCGTGCACATGCCTAAGAGCAAAATTGCAGCATCCAGGACCATACCGAGCACAAGTGATCAGCTCTTTGAGGAATCAAAGTGCGGCTCAAGAAGACCAATTCAAGCCAAATGAACAAGATACCACCAAGGGAAAACCTCCCTTGCCGGGCAGGCGAGCCTAGCAAGGTCAAGGTTACCTTGGAGACAGGCCTCAAGACCGTCCCGGCAGGCCTGTCGGGCCCTACGAAGGCAAACTACCCCGCCAAGGCTTCACCACTCCACCTCAGCGATGCAAGTCATCAATCGGTGCGGTGTCAAGCCCCCAAGTGACTAAGTTGTTGTTTTTGCCACATGGTAGCCACTTCCTATGGAAGTCACCTCCAAATGACACTCGTCCAGCAATGTGTCAAGCAGACAGACAAGAAGGTGGTCGAACTGCCTGGCAAGGCTTGCCGGGCATGCCATGATGTGACACTAAGCGGCGCATTTAATGCGCTCTGCCCTGGCTGCAGAGTTAGGTATGGTAGCACTATTTGCTATCTAATAAGGACACAATGACTGATTTGCCATTGTGGTGACCCCTTGATCTATAAAAGGAGGCCCGTGGCGACCATAGAAAGGATTCAGACCCTTGTACACTCATACGCGCGTAGCTGCTCTCGCCCCAAGGCAACCCTACCAGGCTAGAGCGCTGCGTTTCCACCACAATCCACCATCAATGCACCAAAGCAGGAGTAGGGTTTTACGCCTCGTGGCGGCCCGAACCTGGCTAAAATTGCCAATGTGATATCTGTCGTGCTGCGCGACGTTCTCCGCTCTTTGTGCAATGTGCTCATCCCCCATGCTGAACCACAAGGGGCTCATGGCCCCATAGGTGGCCGTGGTTTCCCACGACACATGATGTTTACATAGACAACGTGTATCTGAATTATGGCATGCCAACCCATTTTCTAAAGACATAATATAGTTATATCATCTCATCTTGTTTATATAGTCATTATATTTT
This sequence comes from Aegilops tauschii subsp. strangulata, assembly GCF_002575655.3. Classification (NCBI taxonomy): domain Eukaryota; kingdom Viridiplantae; phylum Streptophyta; class Magnoliopsida; order Poales; family Poaceae; genus Aegilops; species Aegilops tauschii. The sequence goes on along the minus strand of NC_053037.3, from coordinate 246,218,708 downwards.
AAATTATGTCATTCTATCTATGAATTATATCATGTCGCCGTGTTTCCATCGATGACATGTTTGTGAGTTATGGCATGCCAACCACTTTAATAGAAACATCGTATAGTTATATCGTGTCATCCTGTTTACATAGTCATCATATTTTGAAGTGTGTCATTCTATTCTGTTTAGTTAGCCATCATATATGTGAAATTGTGTCATGCTATCCTATTTAATTAGCCATCATATATGTGAAATTATGTCATGCTATCATGTTTGGTTAGACAACATAAATGTGAATTATTTCATGCGTTGTTTTCTTCCCTACTATCCATTGCACCTGTCTATCATACAATGTCTATACATTCAATTACTTTTCTTGTTTATTAGCCATTTGAATTGGAGGGGGTGATGGCCGTATCTATGGGATTAAAAACACGGTCTTCAGAAAAGATCGTGCTATCCGCAGATGCAGATAGAACCACCGTTGTACTTTCCGATGAACCAGCCCCACCACACATAACCCAGACTCACGCAGATTATACCCCTACCCAGTTGGACAAAGAACCAGCTACAACCCTTCCAACCCCAACCCTAGCTGATAGTAACCTAGTTCCAGTTGACACAACACCGTCTCCACCACAGAGCACCCAAACACGAGCAGTTAGTAAGGTAACTATAGTGCCTAAAGCACGAGGACCACCACTCCGAACTGCAAGTCAATGCTTAAAGCAGAAGAAGAATTGTTCTTAGGTCAGGTTCCATAGCTATGGTTCATACTCCTTTGCTCTTGCATCACTGTATTTACTCATACCAACTAATTTCAAATTTGAAGGATGCAATTGAAACTCCAATGGCGCAACAGCTATGTTTTAAACCTGTTTCTTTGACGTGTTTGTTGTTGTAACTTGCTCTATGTAGATTTCAGTTTCAATTGAATAAACACTTATGTTATCATGCCATGCACATTACAAGTGTTGTTAGTGTTGTGTAGTTTCCCACACTTATATTCTGTCTATGCTGCTTTGTCTTAAACAGATATGATTTGAACTGTCTCTATCTTGATTTGGCAACAGAAACTAGAATGATATAGACCATACAGTGACCATACTACATAGATATATGTTTGTTTCATGTTGTTATCCTGTCCACCTTACTACTGAACTAGTTTGCCAAAATGAGTTTCATATAGAAAACATGGTAAACCTATGATGTGTCTGCTTGTTTCTCTTTTAGAATGCGGGCAAAATTAAATATTGGAGAAGAGTACCCCGTTATGCAATGGTAAAGGAAGTAATGCAGATAAGGTTCAAGATAGTGAGACATCCCTGTTGGTCTCCAAGAAAGCTGATAAAAACTATCTTGGAGATAGTGAGACAACCCCAAAGTCCTGTCTTGATGTAGTGTTCGAGTTACTGGCCACTACTGCTGGCACTAGCTCTTCGAACTCGCTGGCTGAATCAGTTCGGCTTCTTGAGTCTCAACTTCAAGATGAAAGACATCGATCAGATGTGCTGCGATAGGAAGCTGAAGAACTAAGGATGTCCCTGCAGAATTCAGATGCATACTTTCTGGTGCAACAGCAAGCGCTGGAGGATTTAAGCGCCAAACAAGATAAAGCTAATAAGCTTGCTAAGCGTCTTGCCAGCATCGTGGATACCCAGGATATTGTTTCTTGAGCTCTGATACGTCTCCAACGTATCCACAATTTTTGATTGATCCATGCTATTATATTATCTGTTTTGGATGTTTAATGGGCTTTATTATACACTTTTATATTATTTTTGGGACTAACCTACTAACCCAAGGCCCAGTGCAAATTGTTGTTTTTTTGCCTATTTCAGTGTTTCGCCGAAAAGGAATATCAAACGGAATCCAAACGGAATGAAACCTTCGGGAGAGTGATTTTTGGAACAAACGTGATCCAGAGGACTTGCAGTAGACGTCAAGAAACAATCGAGGAGGCCACGAGGCAGGGAGGCGCGCCTGCCCCCTGGGCGCGCCACCACCCTCGTGGCCCCCTCGCAGCTCCACCGACCTACTTCTTCCTCCTATATATACCCATATACCCCGAAAACATCCAGGAGCACCATGAAACCCTATTTCCACTGCCGCAACCTTCTGTACCCGTGAGATCCCACCTTGGGGCCTTTTCCGGCGCTCCGCCGGAGGGGGAATCGATCACGGAGGGCTTCTACATCAACACCATAGCCTCTCCGATGATGTGTGAGTAGTTTATCTCAGACCTTCGGGTCCATAGTTATTAGCTAGATGGCTTCTTCTCTCTCTTTGGATCTCAATACAAAGTTCTCCTCGATCTTCTTGGAGATCTATTCGATGTAACTCTTTTTGTGGTGTGTTTGTCGAGATCCGATGAATTGTGGGTTTATGATCAAGATTATCTATGAACAATATTTGAATCTCCTCTGAATTCTTTTATGTATGATTGGTTATCTTTGCAAGTCTCTTCGAATTATCAGTTTGGTTTGGCCTACTAGATTGATCTTTCTTGCAATGGGAGAAATGCTTAGCTTTGGGTTCAATCTTGCGTTGCTCGATCCCAATGATAGAAGGTGAAATGACACGTATTGTATTGTTGCCATCGAGGATAAAAAGATGGGGTTTATATCATATTTCTTGAGTTTATCCCTCTACATCATGCCATCTTGCCTAATGCGTTACTCTGTTCTTATGAACTTAATACTCTAGATGAATGCTGGATAGCGGTCGATGTGTGGAGTAATAGTAGTAGATGCAGAATCGTTTCGGTCTACTTGTCGCGGACATGATGCCTATATACATGATCATGCCTAGATATTCTCATAATTATGCACTTTTCTATCAATTGCTCGACAGTAATTTGTTCACCCACCGTAATACTTATGCTATCTTGAGAGAAGCCACTGGTGAAACCTATGGCCCCCGGGTCTATTTTCCAACATATTAATCTTCCGTCAACTAGCTATTTCTGTCGCCGTTTATTTTGCAATCTTTACTTTTAATCTTTATCATTAAAATACCAAAAATATTATCTTATCATCTCTATCAGATCTCACTTTTGCAAGTGGCCGTGAAGGGATTGACAACCCCTTTATCGTGTTGGTTGCAAGGTTTTTATTTGTTTGTGTAGGTACGAGGGACTTGCGTGTGGCCTCCTATTGGATTGATACCATGGTTCTCAAAAACTGAGGGAAATACTTACGCTACTTTGCTGCATCACCCTTTCCTCTTCAAGGGAAAACCAACACATGCTCAAGAGGTAGCAAGAAGGATTTCTGGCGCCGTTGCCGGGGAGGTGTACGCCAAGTCAAGTCAAGATTTGATCTCCCGACAACGAGCCATTTCTGGCGCCGTTGCCGGGGAGTCTACGAACAAGTCAAGACATACCAAGTACCCATCACAAACTCTTATCCCTCGCATTACATTATTTGCCATTTGCCTCTCATTTTCCTCTCCCCCACTTCACCCTTGCCGTTTTATTCGCCCTCTCCGTTCGCCTCTTTTTCGCTTGCTTCTTGTTTGCTTGTGTGTTGGATTGCTTGCTTGTCATGATGGCTCAAGATAATATTAAATTATGTGACTTTTCCAATACCAACAACAATGATTTTCTTAGCACTTCGATTGCTCCTATTACCGATGTTGAATCTTGTGAAATCAATGCTGCCTTGTTGAATCTTGTCATGAAATATCAATTCGCCGGCCTTCCTAGTGAAGATGCCGCTACCCGTCTAAACAGCTTTGTTGATTTGTGTGATATGCAAAAGAAGAAAGATGTGGATAAGGATATTGTTAAATTGAAGCTATTTCCTTTTTCGCTTAGAGATCGTGCTAAAACTTGGTTTTCGTCTTTGCCTAAAAATAGTATTGATTCTTGGAATAAGTGCAAAGATGCTTTTATCTCGAAGTATTTTCCTCCCGCTAAGATCATCTCTCTTAGAAACGATATTATGAATTTTAAGCAACTTGATCATGAACTTGTTGCACAAGCTTGGGAGAGGATGAAATTAATGATACGTAATTGCCCTACACATGGTTTGAACTTATGGATGATTATACAAAAAAATTATGCCGGATTGAATTTTGCTTCTAGAAATCTTTTAGATTCGGCCGCGGGAGGCAATTTTATGGAAATCACTTTAGGAGAAGCTACTAAACTCCTAGATAATATTATGGTTAATTATTCTCAACGGCACACTGAAAGATCTACTAGTAAAAAGGTGCATGCAATTGAAAAGATTAATGTTTTGAGTGGAAAGATGGATGAACTTATGAAATTATTTGCTAATAAGAGTGTTTCTTCTGATCCCAATGATATGCCTTTGTCTACTTTTATTGAGAATAATATTGAATCTATGGATGTGAATTTTGTTGGTAGGAACAATTTTGGTAACAACGCTTATAGAGGAAACTTTAATCCTAGGATGTATCCTAGTAATTCCTCTAATAATTATGGTAATTCCTACAACAACTCTTATGGAAATTTTAATAAGATGCCATCTGATTTTGAGACTAGTGCTAAAGAATTTATGATTTCTCAAAAGAATTTCAATGCTTTGCTTGAAGAAAAATTGCCTAAGATTGATGAGTTGGCTAGGAACGTGGATAGAATTTCTCTTGATGTTGATTCTTTGAAACTTAGATCTATTCCACCTAAGCATGATATCAATGAGTCTCTCAAAGATATGAGAATTTCCATTGATGAGTGCAAAGAAAGAACCGCTAGGATGCGTGCTAAAAAAGATTGCTTTATGATAGCGTGTTCTTCTAGTTTCCATGATAATAAGGATGAAGAACTAAAAGTGATTGATGTGTCCCCTATTAAATCTTTGTTTTGCAATATGAATCTTGATAACAATGGGACTGGAGATGAGTCAACTTTAGTTAAAAGGCGTCCCAATGATTCGGAGTTTTTAGATCTTGATGCAAAAATTGGTAAAAGTGGGATTGAAGAGGTCAAAACTTTACATAGCAATGAACCCACTATTTTGGATTTCAAGGAATTTAATTATGATAATTGTTCTTTAATAGATTGTATTTCCTTGTTGCAATCCGTGCTAAATTCTCCGCATGTTTATAGTCAAAATAAGGCTTTTACTAAACATATCGTTGATGCTTTAATGCAATCCTATGAAGAAAAGCTTGAATTAGAAGTTTCTATCCCTAGAAAACTTTATGATGAGTGGGAACCTACTATTAAAATTAGAATTAAAGATCATGAATGCTATGGTTTGTGTGATTTGGGTGCTAGTGTTTCCACGATTCCAAAAACTTTGTGTGATATGTTAGGTTTCCGTGAATTTGATGATTGTTCTTTACACTTGCACCTTGTGGATTCCACCATTAGGAAACCTATGGGAAGAATTAATGATGTTCTTATTGTTGCAAATAGGAATTATGTGCCTGTAGATTTCATTGTCCTTGATATAGATTGCAATCCTTCATGTCCTATTATTCTTGGTAGACCTTTCCTTAGAACGATTGGTGCAATTATTGATATGAAAGAAGGGAATATTAGATTCCAATTTCCGTTAAGGAAAGGCACGGAACACTTTCCTAGAAATAAAATAAAATTACCTTATGAATCTACTATGAGAGCCACTTATGGATTGCATACCAAAGATGATAATACCTAGATCTATCCTTGCCCTTATGCCTAGCTAGGGGCGTTAAACGATAGCGCTTGTTGGGAGGCAACCCAATTTTATTTTTGTTTCTTGCTTTTTGGTTCTTTTAGTAATAAATCTTTGATCTAGCCTATAGTTATATGTGTTTTCATGTTTTAATTAGTGTTTGTGCCAAGTAGAACCTTTGGGAAGACTTGGGTGAAGTCTTTTTGATCTTGCTGTAAAAAACAGAAACTTTAGCGCTCACGAGATTAGCTACAACTTTTTAACTAGAGAGTGCTATTTAGTTGATTCTTTTTGCAGATGATTAATAGATAAATTTCTCATGTCCAGCAATTTATTTTAGAATTGTTGGAGTTCCAGAAGTATGCGTTTGATCCAGATTACTACAGACTGTTCTGTTTTTGACAGATTCTGTTTTTGACAGATTCTGTTTTTCATGCGTTGTTTGCTTATTTTGATGAATCTATGGCTAGTATCGGAAGTTATGAACCATAGAGAAGTTGGAATACAGTAGGTTTAACACCAATATAAATAAATAATGAGTTCATTACAGTACCTTGAAGTGATGTTTTGTTTTCTTTCGCTAACGGAGCTCATGAGATTTTCTGTTAAGTTTTGTGTTGTGAATTTTTCAAGTTTTGGGTAAAGATTTGATGGATTATGGAACAAGGAGTGGCAAGAGCCTAAGATTGGGGATGCACAAGGCACCCCAAGGTAAAATCCAAGGAAAACCAAAAGCCTAAGCTTGGGGATGCCCCGGAAGGCATCCCCTCTTTTGTCTTCGTCCATCGGTAACTTTACTTGGAGCTATATTTTTATTCACCACATGATATGTGTTTTGCTTGGAGCGTCTTGTATGATTTGAGTCTTTGCTTTTTAGTTCACCAAAATCATATTTTCTGTACACACCTTTTGGGAGAGACACACATTAATCGGAATTTATTAGAATACTCTATGTGCTTCACTTATATCTTTTGAGCTAAATAATTTTGCTCTAGTGCTTCACTTATATCTTTCAGAGCACGGTGGTGGTTTTATTTTATAGAAATTATTGATCTCTCATGCTTCACTTATATTATTTTGAGAGTCTTTTAGAATAGCATGGTAATTTTCTTTGGCTATAAAATTAGTCCTAATATGATAGGCATCCAAGATGGATATAATAAAAACTTTCATATAAGTGCGTTGAATACTAAGAGAAGTTTGATACTTGACGATTGTTTTGAGATATGGAGATAGTGATATTAAAGTTGTGCTAGTTGAGTAGTTGTGAATTTGAGAAATACTTGTGTTGAAGTTTGCAAGTTCTGTAGCATGCACGTATGGTAAACGTTGTGTAACAAATTTGAAACATGAGGTGTTCTTTGATTGTCATCCTTATGAGTGGCGGTCGGGGACGAACGATGGTATTTTCCTACCAATCTATCCCCCTAGGAGCATGCGCGTAGTGCTTGGTTTTTGATGACTTGTAGATTTTTGCAATAAGTATGTGAGTTCTTTATGACTAATGTTGAGTCCATGGATTATACGCACTCTCACCCTTCCATCATTGCTAGCCTCTTCGGTACCGTGCATTGCCCTTTCTCACCTTGAGAGTTGGTGCAAACTTCACCGATGCATCCAAACCCCGTGATACGATACGCTCTATCACACATAAACCTCCTTATATCTTCCTCAAAACAGCCACCATACCTACCTATTATGGCATTTCCATAGCCATTCCGAGATATATTGCCATGCAACTTTCCACCGTTCCGTTTATTATGACACGCTTCATCATTGTCATATTGCCTTGCATGATCATGTAGTTGACATCGTATTTGTGGCAAAGCCACCATGCATATTATTTCATACATGTCACTCTTGATTCATTGCCCATCCCGGTACACCGCCGGAGGCATTCATATAGAGTCATATTTTGTTCTAGTATCGAGTTGTAGTCATTGAGTTGTAAATAAATAGAAGTGTGATGATCATCATTAATAGAGCATTGTCCCAAATAAATAAAAAAGAGAAAGGCCAAAAAAAGAAAGGCCCAAAAAAGAGAAAAAAAGAAATAAAAAGGGACAATGCTACTAACCTTTTTCCACACTTGTTCTTCAAAGTAGCACCCTGATCTTCATGATAGAGAGTCTCTTGTTTTGTCACTTTCATATACTAGTGGGAATTTTTCATTATAGAACTTGGCTTGTATATTCCAACAATGGGATTCCTCAAATGCCCTAGGTCTTCGTGCGCAAGCAAGTTGGATGCACACCCACTTAGTTTGTTTTGTTGAGCTTTCATACATTTATACCTCTAGTGCATCTGTTTCATGGCAATCCCTACTCCTTGCATTGACATCAATTGATGGGCATCTCCCTAGCCCGTTGCTTAGCCGCGTCAATGTGAGACTTTCTCCTTTTTTGTCTTCTCCACATAACCCCCATCATTATATTCAATTCCACCCATAGTGCTATATCCATGGCTCACGCTCATGTATTGCGTGAAAGTTGAAAAGTTTGAGATTACTAAAGTATGAAACAATTGCTTGGCTTGTCATCGGGGTTGTGCATGATGAGAGCATTCTTGTGTGATGAAAATGGAGCATGACCAAATTATATGACTTTGTAGGGACGAACTTTCTTTGGCCATGTTATTTTGAGAAGACATAATTGCTTAGTTAGTATGCTTGAAGTATTATTATTTTTATGTCAACATTAAACTTTTGTCTTGAATCTTTCGGATCTGAACATTCATGCCACAATAAAGAAAATTACATTGAGAATTATGCTAGGTAGCATTCCACATCAAAAATTCTGTTTTTATCATTTACCTACGAGCAGGAATTAAGCTTGGGGATGCTTGATACGTCTCCAACGTATCTATAATTTTTGATTGATCCATGCTATTATATTATCTGTTTTGGATGTTAAATGGGCTTTATTATACAATTTTATATTATTTTTGGGACTAACCTACTAACCCAAGGCCCAGTGCAAATTGCTGTTTTTTTGCCTATTTCAGTGTTTCACAGAAAAGGAATATCAAACGGAATCCAAACGGAATGAAACCTTCGGGAGAGTGATTTTTGGAACAAACGTGATCCAGAGGACTTGGAGTGGACGTCAAGAAACAATCGAGGAGGCCACAAGGCAGGGAGGCGCGCCTGCCCCCCTGGGCACGCCCCCCACCCTCGTGGGCCCCTTGCAGCTCCACCGACCTACTTCTTCCTCCTATATATACCCATATACCCCGAAAACATCCAGGAGCACCACGAAACCCTATTTCCACCACCGCAACCTTCTGTACCCGTGAGATCCCATCTTGGGGCCTTTTCCGGTGCTCCGCCGGAGGGGGAATCGATCATGGAGGGCTTCTAGATCAACACCATAGCCTCTCAGATGATGTGTGAGTAGTTTATCTCAGACCTTCGGCTCCATAGTTATTAGCTAGATGGCTTCTTCTCTCTCTTTGGATCTCAATACAAAGTTCTCCTCGATCTTCTTGAAGATCTATTCGATGTAACTCTTTTTGCGGTGTGTTTGTCGAGATCCATTGAATTATGTGTTTATGATCAAGATTATCTATGAACAATATTTGAATCTCCTTTGAATTCTTTTATGTATGATTGGTTATCTTTGCAAGTCTCTTCGAATTATCAGTTTGGTTTGGCCTACTACATTGATCTTTCTTGCAATGGGAGAACTGCTTAGCTTTGGATTCAATCTTGCGTTGCTCGATCCTAGTGACGGAAGGGGAAACGACATGTATTGTAGTGTTGCCATCGAGGATAAAAAGATGGGGTTTATATCATATTGCTTGAATTTATCCCTCTACATCATGTCATCTTGCCTAGTGCGTTACTCTGTTCTTATGAACTTAATACTCTAGATGCATGCTGGATAGCGGTCGATGTGTGGAGTAATAGTAGTAGATGCAGAATCGTTTCGGTCTACTTGTCGCGGACGTGATGCCTATATACATGATCATGCCTAGATATTCTCATAATTATGCACTTTTCTATCAATTGCTCGACAGTAATTTGTTCACCCACCGTAATACTTATGCTATCTTGAGAGAAGCCACTAGTGAAATATATGGCCCCCGGGTCTATTTTCCATCATATTAATCTTCCGTCAACTAGCTATTTCTGTCGCCGTTTATTTTGCAATCTTTACTTTTAATCTTTATCATAAAAATACCGAAAATATTAGCTTATCATCTCTATCAGATCTCACTTTTGCAAGTGGTCGTGAAGGGATTGACAACCCCTTTATCGCGTTGGTTGCAAGGTTTTTATTTGTTTGTGTAGGTACGAGGGACTTGCGTGTGGCCTCCTACTGGATTGATACCTTGGTTCTCAAAAACTGAGGGAAATACTTACGCTACTTTGCTGCATCACCCTTTCCTCTTCAAGGGAAAACCAACGCATGCTCAAGAGGTAGCAAGCTCTTGTGAAGCGGTTTCAGTGCTGGACTTGTTTTGCTGCGACGTTTATTTGCATTGGTCACCAACTTTGACAACCAGTGTATGTAATATGCTGCTTTGTTCCCCATATTTGCACTGGTGGCGAACTTTGCTGCCTAGTGGATGTAATATGTGTAATAGCCGTAATAGCCTAGCGTAAGTTGTTTGCTTATTTATTTCCTTGTTTTCTTGTTTATTTGTTTGCTTGTAGTAAGTGCAATTCTTTTTTCATGGTTTGCTAGTTGCCGCAATAACCTATTTTTTTAAACTAGGCCACAATAACCATGGGCTACTGAAAGTGCGATATATCGACTAGAGGGGAGGTGAATGGGCAATTTTTACAAATTCATCACTGAGGAATTTCAGGGTGAGGAAATTCCTAAGCAACGAACTACTTAGCAGCGGAATAAGTACTTAGATGCAAGCATAACAGAGTAGTAGTACAGTCATCATGATGAAATGAAAACAAGCACAGAGTACAAGTAGCGTAAACACATGATAAGGAGGCTGAAGACAGAGTGACTGAAGAATTAGGACTGAGGAAATTGAGAAAGTCTTCAGTCAAAGTCTTCAAACAGTAATGATCAAGTACAACAGTATATGAATGAGGAAATGGAAGGGTTGAGGAAATAGAACCAGTAGCTCGGTGAAGACAGTGATTTGGTAGACCAGTTCCAACCGTTGTGACAGTCATACGTCTAGTTGGAGCGGCTAGGTATTTAAACTTAAGGCCACACAGTCCTCACCGTATTCTCCTTGAGCTAAGATCACATAGACCTCGCCCAATCACTCGTGGTAAGTCTTCAGGTGACTTCCAAACCGTCACAGACTCGGTCACTCGGCGATCCACAATTTCCTTTTGGATGCTCTAGACCATGACACCTAACCGTCTGGAGGATGCATAGTCCTCAAAGGTAACAAGCATCGGTTCCACACAGGAACAATCTCTTTAGTGATGCTCAATCACTTTGGGTTTGTAGGTGTTTGGGTTTGGGTTTTCCTCACTTGATGATTTTCGCTCAAAGTCCTCGGAGGATGGGATGCTCTCAATGACAAGTGTGAGTTTCTCTCGGAGCAGCCAACCAACTAGTGGTTTTAGGGGGCGGCTATTTATAGCCTAGGGAACAGCCCGACATGATAAGACATAAATGCCCTTCAATGATATGACCGTTAGGTGGGTAGATATTTTGGGACAGCTGGCGCGTAGCACAGCAACGGTCGGAAATTTGAGTATCGAATTCCTCAGGGCTATCATGTTCCTCACTTGTAGGCAATCCGCACTGGCGAATTCCTAACTCCTCAGTCAGAACAAATTCCTCAGAGAACAGAAGATCTTCGTCTCTGTCACTGAAGAAATTGACTGAACTGTATGAGATTTCCAATGGCTTCACTCGAAAGGATTGGGTAGGTTTAGGATTTTGAGATGAGCATCACTTGGAAACTTTTCCTTCGTTTTACCTCGACCCCCTTTAACATTACGATGTTTCCTATGACTCAAGAAAGAGAAAACGAAACTACGAAAATAAAAGCCTTCACGCTTCATATTCCCCACATTTATATCAAGTCTTCACGGTCACACCAAATTCTTCACTTTCAAAGTCTTCAGAAAGCTAAAGTCTTCAGTTGAAGACATTCATTTTTACGTGTCGACTTTCTCTGTAAATATCAAACTCCTCATAGACTTATAGACCTGTGTACACTCACAAACGCATTAGTCCCTTAACCTATAAGTCTTCAATACACCAAAATCACTAAGGGGCACTAGATGCACTTACAACCTCCCCCTTTTTGGTGATTGATGACAATATAGGTTAAGTTTTCAACGGGGATAAACATATGAAGTGTAAATACCTATATTGAGGAATTTGATTGCAAGATATAGAAGAACTCCCCCTGAAGATGTGCATATCTTAGGAATTTGCTTTGAATAGAAAATGCACATTGTAGAGTAGAATCATGGAGATCTCCCCCTATATCTTGTAATTCATACACGCATTTAACATATGATATGAAGAATTTGAAATGCATGATGAAATATGGTGACTGATGTAATTCAGCATGCGTGCATTAACATACTTGAGGAAATAGCATGCAGGAAAAAAGAGCAAAAGTATCAGACTACCATAGGACTTAAGTTTACAACTCGATCCAACAAATACTTCAGAAGAACGAGAGTTGTAACTTAACAAAAAAACGCCCATATATAGACCCGCTTGAAGACTAACTCAAATTTCTCCCCCTTTGTCATCGAATGACCAAAAAGGACGAAAAATGAGGACTAACGCCCCTAAAGAATATCATCACAATGTCGATGGAGGAGCGCCAGCGTTGTTGGGGTCGTCCGTTGGAGTTGGGCCTACCGCAGTGCCGTTCAAATCTTCGGCTTCATCCGTCTCGCGCGATGAAGAATATGAACTGGCAACCAAGTGAGGAACTTTGACCTTCTTGAATTTCTTCGAAGGTGGCTGAGACCAGTCAAAGTCCTGTTGAAAGCCCATCTTCTTGAGGTCTTTATCACCGTAGAGGTGAGACATTATGGCCCAAGTGCGATCAAAAAACTTCATGTAGGTAGTAATGGTTCTTCTTCACAGTGTTTTGCGTGATAGTCATGTTCTGAAGAATTGAACCAAACTGACGCTTGACCCACTTGTGATTGCGATCGACCTTCTGATGAAGACTGAGGAGAAGCTCACAATCAGTCATCACACGAGGAGCAGTGGCTTGAGGAAATTGCTTTGAAGCATTCAGGGTAGAATCATGTGTGGCAGAGTCATCATTGGTGGAATAAGATGCAGCCTTGCAAACCCGTCCATCCAATGGACGAGTGCCTTCATCTATAACAGCAGCCTTGCCCTTCTCATCAGCTGAGGAAATAGTCCTTTTGAGGACTTCAATTGGGGGCAAATAGCTGAGATGATTTTGAAAATCAGCCTTGTAGTTGATTGAAGACCTTGATATGATGAATCTCATGATCCAGGGAGCATAAGGCTTCAACTCAAACGGTGACAGAGCTACATTGGCCAAAGTCCTCATGAAAAAATCGTGGTAGTTGATAGGAATACCATGTATGATGTTGAATAGCAGATTCTTCATGATGCCAACAACCTCTTCTTCATCGGAGTTGTGGCCCTTGATAGGACTAAGGGTTTTGGTCAATATTCTGTACACTGTCCTTGGAACATAGAGCAATTCCTTGACGAGGAATTTGGTCGTTGGAGCTTGGCCTGGATTCAAAGGCTTCATCAGCACTTGCATCAGATGATCTGAGAGTTCCGGTTCAGTAGATGAACCTTGCACCTTCAACGGGAGGACTGACTGGGATGGCGTGAAGCAATTCAGAGGCCGGAGCTTTGTAGTGAGTGTTTTTAGTCATCCAGTCCAGTATCCATGAATTCACATCTTCAACATTGCCAGTGATGTGCAACATGGCATAGAACTGAAGAATGAGTTATTCATTCCGGTCGCAGATGTCGGTGCAGAAGTTGAGCAGCCCAGCGTCATGAAGAACATTGAGGACTGGGGTGAAGCATGGTAGAGACTCCATGTCCACATGAGGAATTTGCTCATGGTCAAAGATCTTGTCCTTATCAAACAGCAGCGAGGAATAGAAGTTCATCTGGCTAGCAGTCCAAAAACGCTTGTGACGAAGTCGAGCAACGTCGTAGGGATTGTAGTTAGTGAAGAAAATATGCTCAGCAAAGAAGTCATCAGCCTTGAACTTCTGCTTCTTGGAGTGAGGATTCTGTGGCTTTGGCTGAAGATTAGCAGTTGAAGTCTTCACAGCCTCTTGAAGCACAGCCTCTGGAGCCACAGGCTGAGGAATTTCAGTGGCTTGTTCATCAGCAGCCTTGGCCTCCATTTCTTTAGCAACATTTTCATCAGCGCTAGTGGCTGGAACTTCTTCAGGAATAGACAGAAGTGAGGCTTTCCCAGTATGAATTTCTTTAGTTTGGACAGGGGACTGAGGAATTTGTTGCAGAGGAGTGGTCAGTGGTGAATTGGGATGATGACTTTCCCAGTAGTCATCATTCATAATTGGAGTTGTAGACCCAATATCCACATCCTCATCTTCTTCATCTATTTCTTCAAAGTCTGCCTCTTTAGTTGTGAACTGAGGCATGGGCGATGATACCAACGGAGTTGAAGGGATATGACCCACTTCAATTTCTTCATCCAACTGCTTTGACGAAGCAGCAGAAGGATTTTCTTCATCTGATTCACTAGGAATCACATATTCCTCACCAAAGGGGACAATCTCCTTTGATGGCATGCTTGATATTGGAACATCATCTATGGTATTTGCATAGGAGCTCGTCAAAGTCTTCACTTTCTTCGGAGCTGAAGACTCTGAGGATGCATATGCTTTCCTTTTCTTCACAGCTGCTCACTCCGCAGCTTTGGTTTTCTTCGCTTCTGATGCAGAAGGAAGGTTGATGCTTTTCATCTGTGCAGCAGGAGCAGAGGAAATTGGTGCAATTTCTTCAGGCGCAACTAATGCAGTTGCCCTGGCATGCTCAGTTTCTTCAGGCACAGTAGCAGATGCTTCAACTGGCCTAGCTTGTTCATCAGGCGCAGCACTAGAGGTTGCCCTGACAGTTTCTTCAGTGGCTGGTATTTCTTCATCAGCCCTAGTACTTTCAGAATCATCAACAGCCTGATCGTCATTAGCTGTGCTTGCATGTTCTTCAGTAGGCTGGGCACATGCCTCAGCCTGAGGAATTTCATGTTGCGATGTAGCTGCAACATTTGAGGTAAATCCCTTTGCCATTCTGACGAATCTGACTTTGACTCCTAGCCAATCTGCACGGTATGCATCAAATTCATCACTGAGTGCTTTGATCTCAGTTTGCATGGTCACAAGTTCATCAGGAGACATTTTGACAACATTTTTCTTCATAAATCGCTCCTTTTTGTACTGAGCTTTCTTCAGTTGTCTGGCCTTTTCAAACTTCCATTTTTCTTCGCCTATGAAGGCTGTCAACATATGACTTTGGCTAGGTGTGAGATTGAAATTAGGCATAGGAGTGTTGGGGTCCTTGTGCCAGAGATCTATGAAGTCAAGGATCAACTTGGGATCCAGCAGAAGAGGCACATTACTGCCTTTGGCTCTAGCGGCCCTTTGTTGTCTGTCTTTGATGATTTCAGCTAATTCTTCATCATCAGCTTCGTCTTCACTAGACGGCACTTGGAAGGAAACCTGCTTCTTGTGAGGACTTGGCCTTGTGCCTCGTCCAGTAGTGGCCCTTTTCTTCAGCAAATTTGCGCCTGTTGAGGACTCAGGAGGAGCTGAAGAACTTGTAGATGCTCCTGAAGCAATAGAGATACCAGTGGTCCTTTGGCAAGAGGCGAGATGCGCAGGTGCCGAGGACTTTGCAGCAGTAGTTGAAGGTTCTGCAACAGTGGGGACTGGAGCTGCATGAGGAATATGCCGTGAGGGCTTTGACGAGCTTGGCCGTGAGGGCACGGCAGCTGAAGAACTGGGCTTGTGAGCAGGCTTCTTTGGCATAGCCTTCCTGGGCTTGCTAGCAGAGGCCTCAGCAGCGGCAGCAGTAGAATCTTCATTGAATTTCTTCACTGCTTCTTTGGCCATTTTGGCCAACTTGGCTTACCGCTTTGCCCATTCATGTGGAAAATCCTCACCACGCTTGATGCTTGTAGGATCAGCTTCTTGGCCAGGTGCCAATGGAGGTCTTGGGCAAGGAGGGTGTAAGGCAAATTTCTTCATGTATTTCGGAGTCACATATCTGTACTCCCTCCATTCCCGTGCACATCTCCTTTCTATTCTCTGAATGCGCACCTTGCGCTGATTTTTGTTCTCCTTGCCATGTTTGGCTTCATCAGGAGTACGGTATTCCTCATAGATGTCATCAGGGATCTCGAAAGTAGTATTCACTTCTGGTATCTTGCCTCCCTTCTGAGGTCTTTTGCCATCAGCCATTTTCTTCAGCTGAGGATTTTGAACAATAGAATTCTCTGACGAGGTATGCAATTTGTCTTTGAGGAACGCTGCAAATGAGTTAAGTTGATGAGAACCTAGAGATTCAGTAGCGGACATGTGTACCTGTGAATAGAGTATAGGTGTGAAGAATTTGGAGAGGTCATATGCGTTCTCAGAAGTTTTTCAAAAGAAACAAGTTTGACGAATTTGACCAGGAGTGTCTTGAGGAATTTCACTAAGCGGTCTTTGACTTAGGTTCCAGAGTTGTATAGATTCAAAATCCACACAATTGAGGAATCTTGAAGAAAAACGTTGCTTAGAGAAACAAATCAAGAACAGATGCATGTGTGGTGTTTAAGATTGTAGAAGCTGAAGAATAAACACCTTTTGAAGATTTTGTGGAAATCATCAGAATCAACAAGGGCAGTAAAAATATATTGTATTTACCCTTGACGAAGAACACAACAAACTGGGAGTAGAAGTTGAGAAGTTCATCCGTTCAGATCTTCCTTGCCCTAACTTGGCGGCGGAAGACACCTACGATGGGGGCGGAGAGAAGATTTCTGCGGCCGGCGCGAGTATGACGGCATGAGGTCGAGGCAGTGAAGCTCTTCCTCACCGGCGACGATAGAAAGTAGCAGCGGCGCTAGGGTCAGGGAGCTCCAGTGAGGGGAGTGAGGTCGAGCGGGGTAAATGCGGTCTGAGGATGGTGAGGGGTATTTATAGCCGAGGTGAAAAACCGTTCGTCCGAGGAAAATGGACGAACGTGCCCCTGACCCTTCTCATCCTAGCAACATGTGTCACCCACGTACTGTGAAGTAGAGATCGTGTGAGATTGTGGGTGAATTTAATAATCTCATCGTGGGATGCGGAACGGTTCGAGCGGCAAAAGCCAAAAATTGAGATATAAAATTTTTAATATTTTGTTCACAAATTCTTCAGCTGACAAGGACATAGTGAAGATTTTGAATGGGTTTCAAATAGAACGCACATGAAGAATTTGTGAAGACTGGGTTGAGTTTAGCATAGAGGGGGAAGGGTCCAATCACATTCACTTAGCAGAAAAGTCAACTTGAAGAATTAGCAATAAGTGAATGTTGTAGAGGACTGAAAACTCAAATATATATATAGTTAATGAAGAACACAGTCGGAAAGAGTGAAGACTTGCAAAGTTGAAGAATTTGAACAACTGAGGAATTTCAAAAATTGAAGAAAAACTCAAATTGATTTTCAACTTTTGTTGGTGGCGTGACCCATCGTATAAGAATGATGATTTCAGACGCCATGTACAATTGTCGTAGGGCTCTGAGAATCAAATTCTTCGTTAATTTCTTCACACTTAGAGGGTTAGTCTTCATTGATTGAAGAAAAATGTTACTTCGTGTGTTGAACATCTAACTCATCAATTTTGCGTAAGTGTTAGGATGTGTGTTCTTTTCAAAGAACATTCGAAGATTCTAAGATATTTAGCTCACACCACAACTAACTAAATCTCTTCTCATCCAAGGGCTTTGTGAAGATATCAGCTAGTTGTTCTTCAGTCTTCATGTGCTCGATAGAGATGTCGCCCTTCAACATATGATCTCGAAGAAAATGATGACGAATCTGGATGTGCTTTGTCTTCGAGTGCTGAACTGGGTTATGAGCAATCTTGATGGCACTCTCATTGCCACAGTAGAGAGGCACATTCTTCACATTGATGCCGTAGTCCTTGAGGGTTTGCTTCATCCATAGCAATTGAGCACAGCACGAATCAGCAGCAATGTACTCAGATTCAGCAATAGAGAGTGATACACGGTTCTGCTTCTTCAAGGACCAACATACTAAGGATCGTCCGAGGAAATGGCATGCGCCTGATGTTGACTTGCGGTCCACACGATCACCAGCATAGTCAGAGTCAGAATATCCAATGAGATCAAAAGCCGAGCCCTTGGGGTACCATAATCCAAGAGTTGGAGTGTGAGCTAGATATCAAAGAATATGCTTCACAACCTTATGGTGTGATTCCTTCGGTGTAGCTTGAAAACGGGCACACATGCAAACACTAAGCATAATATCTGGCCTAGATGCACATAGATACAATAAAGATCCAATCATGGAGCGGTATACCTTTTGATCGAAGTCAATACCATTTTCATGAGTGCATAGATTTGACGCCTTTGCAATCTTGCATGCCGAATTTCCTCAACACATCCTTGAGCTATTTCTCTTGAGATATGAAGATGTCGTTGCGCTGTTGACGAATTTGAAGACCTAAGAAGAATTTCAATTCTCCCACCATAGACATTTGATATTCCTCACTCATCATATAGGCAAATTCGTCACTGTAATGTTGGTCAGTACAGCCAAAGATAATATCATCAACATATATTTGGCACACGAATAATTCTTCATCATAGGTTTTGGTGAAAAGAGTTGGATCAAGTGAATCGGGTTTGAAGCCTTTCTTCATGAGGAATTCCTTCAAAGTATCATACCACGCCCGAGGGGCCTACTTGAGGCCGTAGAGGGCCTTATTGAGTCTGAAGACTTTGTCGGGATGCTTTGGATCTTCAAAACCTGGGGGTTGAGCAACATATACTTCTTCCTCAAGCTTACCATTGAGGAATGCACTTTTCACATCCATATGATATAAGATGATATTATGATTGTTAGCATAAGCAAGCAATATGTGAATAGCCTCAAGTCTAGCAACAGGTGCAAAAGTTTCATCGAACTCAATTCCTTCAACCTGTGTGTAGCCTTGAGCTACAAGACGTGCCTTATTCCTCACCACAAGGCCGTTTTCATCTTGCTTATTGCAATAGATCCATTTAGTGCCGATGATATTGTGCTTGTGTGGATCTGGTCGCTTGAGAAGTTCCTAGACATTGTTGAGCCCGAATTGATGTAATTCCTCTTGCATCGCTTGAACCCACTCAGGCTCAAGAAATGCCTCATCTACTTTGGTGGGCTCTGTGATAGAGAAAAAATCAAAGTGCCCACAAAAGTTAGACAAAAGTGAAGCCTTTTAGCATGTGAGAGGACCTGGTGCTTTGATGTCGTCGATGATTCTCTCAATCTGCACTTTATTTGCGACGCGAGGATGAGCGGGTTGACGATGTTGAGTAGGCTCAGCATTTTCTTCAGAGCCATTTTCCTCAGGTGCACCAGCATGATGTTCTTCACGTTCTGGAATGACTTCTTTAGCAGATTCTTCGGTAGGAATGGCATCCTCAGTAGCCTTGAACTTGATGGATTCCTCAGGTGACATTTCATCTAGCACAGGAGGTAGGTGCTCTCTTTGTGAGCCATTAGTTTCATCGAACCGCACATCTACAGTTTCAACAACCTTGTGATGAACGATGTTGAAGACTCTGTAGGTGTGCGAGTCCTTTCTGTAACCGAGCATAAAACCTTCATGTGCTTTCGGTGAAAATTTAGAATTGTGATGAGGATCTCTAATCCAACATTTAGCACCAAAGACTTTGAAATAACTCACATTGGGTTTCTTGTCAGTGAGGAGTTCATATGAGGTCTTTTCGAAGAATTTGTGAAGATATACCCTATTGATGATGTGGCACGCAGTATCAATTTCCTCGGGCCAGAAGTCACGAGGTGTCTTGTATTGATCAAGCATAGTGCGATCCATCTCAACAAGAGTCATGTTCTTGCGCTCCACGACGCCATTCTGCTGAGGAGTATAAGGAGCAGATAACTCGTGAGTAATACCAAGTTCATCAAGATAGTCATCAAGACCAGTATTCTTGAACTCGGTCCCATTGTCACTTCTAATGTGCTTGATCTTCACACTGAAGTTTGTTGAAGCCCTCGAGGAAAATCGTTTGAAGACTTCTTGTACTTCAGTTTTGAAAGTGATGATATGCACCCATGTGTAACGTGAATAGTCATCAACAATAACAAAGCCATATGAAGATGCAGCATTTGTGAATGTGGCATAATGAGTAGGGCCAAACAGACCCATGTGAAGCAATTCAAATGGACGAGTGGTAGTCATGATAGTCTTTGAGGGATGCTTGGCCTTGGTCATCTTTTGACACCCTCGATGCCAATGACATGCTTCTTTTTCGCGAGCGTGTGCAAGTTCCTCATGCAAGCATGACCTAGTCGTCGATGCCATAACCAGCCTTCTGAAGCATTTTAAAGTAGACACGTGGCAGGTTGTGGTCCTGTAGAGAAATCAACAATATACAGGTCTCCTCTCCTAAAGCCTTCGAAGACTTTGGAATGGTAAGCTTCCATGATCACAACACAACGATACTTGCCAAAGACAACAACCATATCAAGATCACAAAGCATTGAGACAGACATGAGGTTGTATCCTAAGGACTCGACAAGCATGACTTTGTCCATGTGTCGATCCTTTGAGATCGCAACCCTACCTAGACCCAATACCTTGCTTTTTCCTTTGTTAGTGTAGGTGATATGCTTCAGATGGGATGGAGATAAAGCAGTGTCCATCAATAAGTTCCTGTCACCAGTCATGTGATTTGTACATCCACTGTCGAGGACCCACTCAGTAGCTTTGGGTTGATCATCCTACAGATGACATTGTGCATCTTACGAACTCATATACTTCATCAGTGAAGAATATGACATCAAATTCATTAGATCAATTTCATCAAGCAATAGAACAGATATAGCAGTATGAGGACGTGAGAAATGAAAAAAATCATTTCTTCATGATTAGCTTGCGTCCTTTCAAGCATATTCAGGTCTCCAGCAAATTCATCAGACGTTCAAGTTTGTCTAGAGACCTGACCCTGCAAAAGATATTAGTTCTTTTTCTTCACCACCCACATCTGGAGGGGTGGCAAAGAGTTCATCATTCTGCGAGCTCCGCATGAGAAAGGTGGCATAGAGGCCAGTCCACTTCGTTTCACATAAGAGGGGTTAGAGTAAGCATATGAATAAGCAGAGAAATTCTTCAAGGACTTATGAACATAATGATTTGAAGAATAATGCACATATTCATAGCCCTTGGGCTTTCCCCGCGAAGCAGAAGTGTTAGCACGATGATGTTCATATGAGGACTTTGATCCATATGAGGAATTTGATCCATGAGAGGAATTTGGTCCATATGAGGACTTGGATCCATTGAAGACTTTGGTGCATATGAAGAATTCGATCTGGGGTTCCTATTCTTCACAGGTGGTGTCATGATGATATTCACCTAAAGACTTTCAAGGCACCTTTTGGGAACCCAGATTTTCTTCATAGGGGGGCCGTTCCCGCAGCTAGTGCCAACATATCTAGCAAATACTTCACCATTCTAATTTTTGAACAGTTTATAGTTGGAGTCAAATGACTCATCAGAAGAATATGAAGATTCACATGTAAAGCCAGATAAAGTGGATGGATCTACTGGAGGTCCCTTTGCAGCAACCCATGAGGTTTTGGGATACTGCTTAGGTTTTAAGTAGGTCCCATCAGCATTGAGTTTCCTCTCAAAGGCAATACCCTCTTTCCTAGGGTTCCTGTTGAGGATCTGCTCTTTAATCACATCACAAAGAGCCTGATGCCCTTTGAGGCTTTTGTACATGCCTGTCACATACAATTCCTTCAGCCCTGCATTGTCAGTGACACTAGTAGCATCCTCAGATGAGGAATTTGTGATAACATAGACAGTTGAAGAATTTCCAGCAATAGAAGCATTTGAACTTGTTGGAAATATGCCGTAGAGGCAATAATAAAGTGGTTATTATTATATGTCCTTGTTCATGATAATTGTCTATTGTTCATGCTATAATTGTGTTATCCGGAAATCGTAATACATGTGTGAATACATACACCACAACATGTCCGTAGTGAGCCTCTAGTTGACTAGCTCGTTGATCAATAGATGGTTACGGTTTCCTAACCATGGACATTGGATGTCGTTGATAACGGGATCACATCATTAGGAGAATGATGTGATGGACAAGACCCAATCCTAAGCATAGCACAAGATCGTGTAGTTCGTCTGTTAAAGCTTTTCTAATGTCAAGTATCATTTCCTTAGACCATGAGATTGTGCAACTCCCGGATACCGTAGGAATACTTTGGGTGTGCCAAACGTCACAACGTAACTGGGTGGCTATAAAGGCACACTACGGGTATCTCCGAAAGTGTCTCTTGGGTTGGCGCAAATCGAGACTGGGATTTGTCACTCCGTGTGACGGAGAGGTATCTCTGGGCCTACTCGGTAGGACATCATCATAATGAGCTCAATGTGACCAAGGAGTTGATCACGGGATGATTTGTTATGAACGAGTAAGGAGACTTGCCAGTAACGAGATTGAACAGGTATAGGGATACCGACGATCGAATCTCGGGCAAGTATCATACCGGTAGACAAAGGGAATTGTATACGGGATTGATTGAATCCTCAACATCGTGGTTCATCCAATGAGATCATCATGGAACATGTGGGAGCCAACATGGGTATCCAGATCCCGTTGTTGGTTATTGGCCAGAGAGATGTCTCGGTCATGTCTACATGGTTCCCGAACCTGTAGGGTCTACACACTTAAGTTTCGGTGACGCTAGAGTTGTTATGGGAAATAGTATGTGGTTACCGAAGGTTGTTCAGAGTCCCAGATGAGATCCCAGACGTCACGAGGAGTTCTGGAATGGTCCGAAGATAAATATTTATATATGGGAAGTCCTTATTCGGTCGCCGGAAGTGTTCGGGGGTTTATCGGTATTGTACTGGGACCACCGAAAGGGTTCCGGGGGTCCACCGGGAGGGTCCACCTGCCCCGGAGGGCCCTATGGGATGAATATGGAGGGGAACCAGCCCCTAGGTGGGCTGGGCGCCAACCCCCCTAGGGCCCATGCGCCTAGGGTTGGGGGGGAAACCCTAAAGGAGGCGCCCCCTTGGCTTGGGCGGCAAGGCTCCCCCCTTGGCCGCTGCCCCCCCTCTAGATCCATCTGGAGGGGCCGCCCCCCCTCTCCCTTGCCCCTATAAATATAGGGGAGGGGGAGGGCTGCCGCACCCTTCCCCTGGCGCAGCCCTCCCCCTCTCCAACACCTCCTCCTCCTCCGTAGTGCTTGGCTAAGCCCTACCGGAGAACTGCAAGATCCACCACCACGCCGTCGTGCTGCCGGAGCTCTTCCCCAACTTCTCCTTCCCCTTGCTGGATCAAGAAGGAGGAGACGTCCCCGGGCTGTACGTGTGTTGAACGCGGAGGCGCCGTTGTTCGGTGCTTAGATCGGAATCAACCGCGATCTGAATCGCTGCGTGTACGACTCCACCAACCGCGTTCTTGTAACGCTTCCGCATCGTGATCTTCAAGGGTATGAAGATACACTCCCCTCTCTCTCGTTGCTAGTCTCTCCATAGATTTATCCTGGTGGTGTGTAGAAAATTTTAATTTCTGCAACGATCCCCAATAGTGGCATCATGAGCTAGGTCTATGCGTAGTTTCTATGCACGAGTAGAACACAAGTTGTTGTGGGCGTCGATTTTGTCAATTTACTTGCCGTTAATAGTCTTATCTTGATTCGGCGGCATCGTGGGATGAAGCGGCCCGGACCGACCTTACACGTACGCTTATGTGAGACAGGTTCCACCGACTGACATGCACTAGTTGCATAAGGTGGCTAGCGGGTGTCTGTCTCTCCCACTTTAGTCGGATCGGATTCGATGAAAAGGGTCCTTATGAAGGGTAAATAGAAATTGGCATATCACGTTGTGGTTTTGGCGTAGGTAAGAAACGTTCTTGCTAGAAACCTATAGCAGCCACGTAAAAACTTGCAACAACAATTAGAGGACGTCTAACTTGTTCTTGCAGCATATGTCGTGCGATGTGATATGGCCAAAAGGATATGATGAATGATATATGTGATGTATGAGATTGATCATGTTCTTGTAATAGGAATCACGACTTGCATGTCGATGAATATGACAACCGGCAGGAGCCATAGGAGTTGTCTTAATTTATTGTATGACCTGCGTGTCAATGAAAATGCCATGTAATTACTTTACTTTATTGCTAACCATTAGCCATAGTAGTAGAATTAACAGTTGGCGAGACAACTTCATGAAGACACGATGATGGAGATCATGGTGTCATGCCGGTGACGATGATGATCATGGCGCCCCGAAGATGGAGATCAAAAGGAGCAAAATGATATTGTCCATATCATGTCACTATTTGATTGCATGTGATGTTTATCATGTTTTTACATCTTATTTGCTTAGAACGACGGTAGCTTAAATAAGATGATCCCTCGCTAAAATTTCAAGAAAGTGTTCCCCCTAACTGTGCACCGTTGCGAAGGTTCGTTGTTTCGAAGCACCACGTGATGATCGGGTGTGATAGATTCTAATGTTCGAATACAATGTGTGTAAGCCAGATTTACACATGCAAAACACTTAGGTTGACTTGACGAGCCTAGCATGTACAGACATGGCCTCGGAACACGAGAGGCCGAAAGGTCGAACATGAGTCATATAGTAGATACGATCAACATGGAGATGTTCACCGTTGATGACTAGTCCGTCTCACGTGATGATCGGACACGGCCTAGTCGATTCGGATCATGTATCACTTAGATGACTAGAGGGATGTCTATCTGAGTGGGAGTTCATTAAATAATTTGATTAGATGAACTTAATTATCATTAACTTAGTCTAAAAATCTTTACAATATGTCTTGTAGATCAAATGGCCCACACTAATGTTGCCCTCAACTTCAACGCGTTCCTAGAGAAAACCAAGCTGAAAGACGATGGTAGCAACTATACGGACTGGGTCCGTAACTTGAGGATCATCCTCATAGCTTCCAAGAAAGCATATGTCCTTGAAGCACCGCTAGGTGAAGCACCCATTTTCCCAGCAACTCAAGACGTTATGAATGCCTGGCAGTCACGTAGTGATGATTACTCCTTGGTTCAGTGCGGCATGCTTTACAGCTTAGAACCGGGGCTCCAAAAGCATTTTGAGCAGCACGGAGCATATGAGATGTTCCAAGAGCTGAAAATGGTTTTCCAAGCTCATGCTCGGGTCGAGAGATATGAAGTCCCCGACATGTTCTACAGTTGTAATATGGAGGAAAACAGTTCTGTCAGCGAGCATATACTCAAAATTTCTGGGTTGCACAACCGCTTGTCTCAGTTGGGAGTTAATCTCCCGGATGACTCGGTCATTGACAGGATCCTCCAGTCGCTTCCACCTAGCTACAAAAGCTTTGCGATGAACTAGAATATGCAAGGGATGGAGAAGTCCATTCCTGAGTTATATTCAATGTTGAAATCAGCGGAGGTGGAGATAAAAAAGGAACATCAAGTGTTGATGGTGAATAAGACCACTAGTTTCAAGAAGGGCAAGGGTAAGAAGAACTTCAAGAAGGACGGCAAGGGAGTTGCCGTTACCGGGAAGAAGCCAAAGAATGGACCCAAGCCCGAGACTCAGTGCTTTTATTGCAAGGGAAATGGTCACTGGAAGCGGAACTGCCCCAAGTACTTAGCGGATAAGAAGGCCGGCAATACCAAAGGTATATATGATATACATGTTATTGATGTGTACCTTACCAGCACTAGTAGTGGCTCCTGGGTATTTGGTACCGGTGCGGTTGCTCATATTTGTAACTCAAAACAGGAGCTGCGGAATAAGCGGAGGCTGGTGAAGGACGAGGTGACGATGCGCGTCGGGAATGGTTCCAAGGTCGATGTGATCGCCATCGGCACGCTACACTACAGGAAACAGCTACTTTGCCGTCTGCCACGGCGGACGGCAAAGGCTCGAAAGGCGGACGGCAAAGACCTTTGCCATCAGCCGCGGACGGCAAAAGGCTCCGGCAAAGAAGGCTACGGTAAACAGCTGCTTTGCCGTCTGCTTCCTGGAGGCGGACGGCAAAGGCTCTTTGCCGTCTGCGGCGGACGGCAAAGAGGGCGGACGGCAATAATTGCGCTGTCAGTCTGTTAAGTGGCTAACGGCAGACCTTTGCCGTCCGCCGCAGACGGCAAAATTTCTCTGGTCTTTGCCGTCCGCCTTATGATGTCATCTACACGTCACTAGATGGCAGGTTCTTTGCCGTCCGCCTTATGATGTCATCTACACGTCACTAGATGGCAGGTTCTTTGCCGTCTGCCACTGATGGCAAAGTGCAGGTTCTTTGCCGTCTGCCACGGACGGCAAAGTCTTTGCCGTCTGCCACTGTAGGCAAATTGACCAAATGGGTCAGCTCCCAGGAAGCACAGTTGGCTGCCACGTGGCTTCTTTGCCGTCCGCGGCCGACGGCAAAGAGCTCTTTGCCGTCGGTGGCAGACGGCAAAGAGCCTGCATATTGTCTGTTTTTTCTGTTTTTTATTAAATCCCACAATTTGCACAGAAAATATATAAGTTTCATATCACATATCCAGCACATATCCAGCACATAAGTTTCATATCACATATCACATCAGTTTCATCCATACACATTGTTCATACATAAGCAAGTTCCATCCATACACATAGTTCCATCCATATATATATTACAATGCAAAGTTTCATCAACATAGCAAGTTAGATGCAATGATCCATATCACATAGTTCCATCCATCATAACAAGCTAGATACAAAGCAAAGTTTCATGAAAGGAAAAGCAAGCACTCCATCATAGCAAGCTAGCTTCCATGAAGTGAATGAAATCTGCAAAATGGTAAATAAGAAAGTTAGAAATAGGTGACTAGAACAAGAAGAAGACTAGAACAAGAAGTATATGTCATTTATGAGCTAACTTAGGTGAAATGGATCATATATGAGCTAACTAAGTTGAAATGGGTTGTTTATGATCTAACTTAGTTGAAATGGATCATTTATGAGCTAACTTAGTTGAAATGGGTCGTTTATGAGCTAACTAAGGTGAAGGGCATCGTTTTTGAGCTAAGTAAGGTGAAATGGGTCATTTTGGAGCTAACCTAGGTGAAATGGGTCATTTTGGAGCTAATCTAGGTGAAATGGGTCATTTTGGAGCTAACCTAGGTGAAATGGGTCATTTTAAAGCTAACGTAGGTAAAATGGATCATTTAGGAGCTCATGTACGTAAAATGGGTCATTTTAGAGCTAATTTAGTTGAAATGGATCTTTTTGAGCTAACTTAGGTGAAATGGATCATTTAAGAGCTAATTTAGGTGAAATGGATCGTTTTTTAGCTCACTTAGGTCAAATGGATCGTTTATGAGCTAAATTAGTTGAAATGGATCGTTTATGAGATAACCTAGGTAAGATGGGTCATTTTGGAGTTAACCTAGGTGAAATGGGCCATTTTAAAGCTAACGTAGGTAAAATGGATCATTTAGGAGCTAATCTAGGTAAAATGGGTCATTTTTGAGCTAACTTGGATGAACTGCATCATTTATAAGCTAACCTAGGTAAAATGGGTCATTTTGGAGGAAAATAAGCTAACTCTAGGTCATTATGGTAAGCATATTGGAGGAAATAAAGCTAAGTCTAGGTCTTTATGCATTTGTTAAGCAAAACACTAGAGAAACTTACCGTGATCAGGGAGGTGTAGGAGCGGGGTGGCTAGTGCCGCTACCTGGAGAAGGATCGTGCGATGCGTTTCTGGAGTTAAGCTGCACCAAAGATCATTTCCAATGTCTCGTTAGCATTACGACACACAAATGTTAAGACTACCAAGTAATGTCCATTCAAACTAAACTCACCGTGCTCCCAGGAGCAATCACTGGCATCGGCGGAGCGGGCTGACCGGACTTCTCGCACACAGACTGCACATTTGGTTTTCAGAACAGAGTCATACTAGTTAGTAATGAGACTCAAATGTTAAGACTAGCAAGTAATCTGCAGAAGAAACTTACCACAAGGAGCTCGTACATGGCCCTTGCCTGCATGTCATTCCGTGCCCTCTCCTCCTCCATCATCTTTCTCGTCCTCTCCTCCATCTCCCGCTGCCTCTCCGCCGCCTCCGCCAGAAGTTTCTCCGTTCTATCTCTCTCAGTCTGTATAGCAGCCTGCAACACCACTCACATGACCATTTGTAATCATTGATGGAAGCGCACACAATGTAATGGAGAAAGATAACTGAGTACGTATCACTAACCTTGATGGCGAGTTGCACTGGCCGTTCACGAGGCCTTATCTCAGGAGCGGAGCTCGACTGGCGCGCCTTGATCTCTGGGAGAGTGCTAGGACAACGGATAAGTCCATCTCCAATGGCTATGGAGCCATGGGACCTCCCGCCACCAGATATCATCACCAGCTCTGGATCAATGGGACCCTGGCTCGGGTTAAAGTCCTCCCCTTTCCTCGCCTTCCCCTCATCTCTATATCTCACGAGCTTGTTGTGGGAGGAGATGTTGGTGAAGTTGTTTGCATCATCGAGGTCAGACTGAGAGAAAGCCTTGACTTTCTTGAAAGAGCCAGTGTGGGCCATGGCATACAGGTCGTACACCTCTGGCACCTTATCCGCCTTATTGTGGCGTGCCTGAAAGAGAGAAACAATGAAAATTAGTAATTAAAGGGCTCAAGCTAGCATGATGAATGAATTGCATGAATCATGAAGCAAACCACATACCCAGTTGCGCCCGAACTGATATAAGTTGGAGCTGCCTTGATGGTGTGGCACACCTTCCATTTGGGCACGTTTGTCCTTGGCCTGGTTGTGGAGGGCTAGCCATTCTTGTGAGCACCACTCATCGACCAACACCTCCCAACAATCCATCCGATCCGCACACCATCTCGGAGGCGCCTATAAGTTAGCAAATAGAAACTTGAGCGCTACGGCTAAGAATTACTAAATGAAGGAACTTAAGTAGAAGGCCTTAAGAATTACCTTCATGTACTGCTCCTTACTCAGGAACTTATCGCGGCACGCCGGCTTGGTCTTCTTGATACCACGCAAGGCGTAGTAGTCTCGAACAGCCTGCACCCGAGCCTCGTGCCGTAAGTTCTGGAGTAGGCGCTTGCAGACGTTCTGGATAACATTTGCGCTGTCCTCCTCGTATCCCTCCTCACACCTGTAGAATGTCTGCAATCAAATGAGACAATATTGATTAGTACAATTAATAACTAGCTAGTTGAAGATTTTGAAATGTGTAAAGGAGAAATTACCCAGAACGTCCTGATCACCATGTCAGCCCTCGTGTCGCACACGACACCGTCGATAATGACATCCGGCGGGGCCGGGGCAGCCACGTAGTGCTCCCAGCTCAACCCAAGCTCTGGAAGCCGACCCTCACCAGGCAACGTGACAAACCCCGGGAAGTTTTGCCGGCAAAGAACTCCAAGGACGGAGTTGGGCCGGCGGACACTATGATGGTGGTCCCAACCCCTGCAGCATGACAAGGCCAACGCATTAGTTATTTCAAGAAACGTGAATGCAGAAGGTACAAAAATATTAAATGCACTTACGTACCTCTCCCCATCAGGGAAGATCAACCACCTCTGCTCGCGGGTCGCCGGCACAGACGGGAGCCGTGTAGCACCACGCTGGTAGACGGTGCCACCCTCCTCCTCAAGATCAGTCGGCTCCCCGCCATCATCAGCATGGCCACTCGGCTCCTCGGGCTGATCCGGCCAGGTACCCCATCCGGACGTGTGCTCCTCCGGGGTCTCGTGGGCCGAACTCTCGTGGGCCGAAGGCCAGTCGACCCGAGGCTCGTGGGCCCAACACCCGTGGACCGGAGGCTCGTGGACCGGAGTCCGTGTAGCCTCCTCCTCGGACGAGTCCACCCTAGCAGTCACGTGCTCGGGTGAAACAGCTGGGGGTGGCGGCGAGGAAGGTGCCCTAGCAGTCACCCTACCTCCTCTCCCGCGACCACGTGCCCCACCTCCTCTCTTCCTACCTCGTCCCCTGCTGGGCACCGCGGTCGACGAAAAGGGCCCGGCGGTGTGGACATACTGTCCAGCAACGCTCGGCGGAGAGGTACGTCTGGAATCGAAGACCTCAGACCACGCGCCGACGAAGAAGGGGCCTTGGCGCGCTCCCGACCAGCGCCCACCATCTTTCAACACCTGCCATGACAAACAGTAAACGAAATTAGTACAACATAAAAAAAATACCGACATGAATAATAATATGTGTATCACTTAAGTGTATCATCATCAAGTACAACATTAAAAAAATTAATACCTGACACTACTAATAATCTCGATCAGTATCATCAATAAATGCATAATCATCATCATCACTATAATCAATGACGGGCTCATAGGGTTCAGTGGCATCAACATGTGCAAGGCCACCTTGACGTAATCGGTCAAGCAATGACAGGTCATCCGCAGCAGTAACCTCTTCTTGTTCCGGCTCTTCTTGTTCCTCCTCTGGGGTGATGTCGGATTCACTGTCGCTGTCTACTTCAATGTTTTGGGGTGAAGTATAGCGGTTCTTGAAACGCTTTTTGGAAAGACGTGTCTCTTGGAAGAATTCTCCTTCATATGTGTCTGGGTTAATGTGAGGTTCATAATCCTCTTCCTTTGGGGGAGATAGTCTAGCACATGGCGGCACTTCATAAACGACATCCCAACCTTTTAGATTTGGATTAGTTTGGCAGGCCCACGGTAGATAGAATACTTGGGTCGCCTGTTGAGCCGTAATATAGACATCAGGAATATCTAAATGGGTGCTTTGGTTGATTTCAACTAGCCCTATATGTTCATGAGTCCTTCTAGTCTCCTTCGGCTGAAACCAATAACATTTGAAGACTACGACATTCGGTGGGTTTTCACCATAGAATAGAAGTTCATAAATTGCTTCAACTCTCCCATAATACTCGGTACCTCCTTCGCCGATAGCAGATACACAACAATTTGTAGACTTTTGGTCGGCCATAGATAGCTCTTTGCCATAGGTACGAAAGCGATACCCGTTGATGTCGTATTTGTCAAATGAACGGACCTTATAGTCAAAACCATTAGCCACTTGTCTCAATTCGGCGTCCATAGACTCTGAATTAGCCTACAAGTTTAATATGAAAGGATTGTTGCATTACGCACAAATTAGCGAATGAAACCGGGATAGCCGCCTACAAATTAGCCTACAAGTCTAATAGAAATTACCGTTTGTTTGAACCAAGAGATGAAACCGGGATAGCCGCCTCCTTACTTTGCGAGAAGCTCATACTCTCCGACAGAATCCTTTTGGATCACCGCTCCATACGAGAATAAGGCGACGTATCGACTGTATGAAATATCCAGGAATAAGAGCAGTTCAAAGGAAATAGAAGTTGCGAAACTATGTACCGAGAACTTACTCGATGTACGGCCGCACTTCTATCAGGTTGGTGAAGATATACAACGAAATGGTCCGCCATTGTTCGTTATCCAAAGATACTGGATTTGAAACACTGGCTGGTGCGAGATTCCCTTTGAAAAGGCTGAGGTTGGATCCACCCTTTTTAGGGTCGTCAGCATTGTACCGAGGCTTCGGATTATGCAAATGACGATTTTTGGCTTCGTAGTGTGCTGTCACGAAGTTTGCCGCCTCCTCAGTGATGAATGCCTCAGCCATCGATGCTTCAATTCTACGTTTATTTTTACATTTTTGTCGAAGCGTCTTCTGCATCCTCTCAGTTGGGTAGCACCAACGATTTTGCACGGGCCCCCCCAATCTTGCCTCGGTCGGGAGATGCAAAATCAAATGTTGCATTGGATTAAAGAAGCCCGGTGGAAAGATCTTCTCTAACTTGCGGATCAACTCCGGCGCCAACTCTTCCATTTCTTCTAGCACGCCAGGCGATAGTTCTTTCGCACAAAGAACACATAAGAAATAGCTGAGTTCTGCCAGTACTAGCCATTCATCCTCAGGGATGAAGCCACGCAACATCACCGACATTACCCGCTCAATCCATATGTGCCAATCATGACTCTTGAGACCAAATATCTTCAATTTATCAAGACTGGCTCCCCTCTGTAGATTCGCTGCATACCCATCGGGGAACATCAACTGCATTTTCACCCACAAGATAATTTCCCTCATAGCTGGCCTTCCAAGATTGAACCATGCCTTTGGCTTCGTCCAGTTCTGCTTTCCTTTCGGTTCTTTCATGTTTTGTAACGGCCTATCACATAGCGCCTCCAGATCGACTCTAGCCTTAGTATTATCCTTTGACTTCCCATCTATGCCGAACAATGTACCAAAAAGTGCCTCGGCGATATTCTTCTCAGTGTGCATCACGTCGATGTTGTGTGGGCAAAGGAGGTCTTTGAAGTAAGGCAGATCCCATAAGCATGTTTTGTGAGTCCAGGCGTGCTTAGAATTATACCCCTTGAAGTACCCTGGACGCTCTGGATCTGGCTCGAGAGCGTTTAACTGATCCAGGGTCTGTTGGCCTGTCAATGCATGTGGTGCAGAGTTTTTGACAACTCTACCTCTGATGAAGTTCTTCTTGTCTTTCCTGAACTTATGGCGAGGATTCAGGAACTGTCTATGCATGTCGAAGCAAGAAAACTTGCGACCGGCCTGAAGCCAACGAAACTCAAGAGCTCCCTTGCATGTGGGGCACGGGAACCTTCCATGCACACACCAGCCAATGAATAGCGCATACGCCGGCAAGTCAAGCGTCGAGTACATGTACCAGACACGCATTATGAAGTTCCGTTTGCTATAGTCATCGTATGTCTTGAACCCATTATCCCAGGCTTCTTGCAATTCGTCCTTAAGCGGTTGCATGTACACATTCATATTTTTCCCCGGATAGTTGGGCCCTGGAATTATCAACGTCAGGAAAATGTTCTTTCTTTGCATAATCCGTCCGGGGGGGAGATTGAGTGGAAAGACAAATACGGGCCAACAACTGTATTGGGCTGCCGTCATACCAAACACACTGAACCCATCCGTGCTGATGCCGACTCGAGGATGCCTCGGATCTGCCGCTTTGTCACCATGTAATTCATCAAACTTTTTCCACGCAACACCATCCGATGTGTGTACAATCATCAGATTCCCATCTGCATCTAGTTCGGTTCTTTTGCCCGTTTTGTGCCATGTCATCTGTCTGGCCGTCTCTTCGACCATGAAAAGACGTTGAAGTCTTGGTACGATTGGCATATACCGAAGAACACTAACGGGGATTTTGGTCTGTGTCTTCTCACCCATACCGTTGTCTACCACAACATACCTGGAAGACTTGCAAATGGGACAATAGTTCAAGTCCGCATAGTCAAGCCTAAACAAGACACATCCTTTCTCACAGGCATGTATCTTATCATAGGGCATCTTCAGTGCACGGAGGATTTTGTCCGACTGGTACAGGTTTGCAGGCATTACATGGCCTTTGGGTAGAAAGCGTCCAAATAATGTCATCATTGCATCGTAGCATTCTCTGCCCAAGTTGAACTGAGCCTTCAGAGCCATTACTTGTGAGATGGCATCCAACTGATAAAGCTAAGTGTGCTCATGGAGCGGACGTTTTGAAGACTCCAACATTTCATTGAAGGCCTTTGCAGATTCCTCCATCTCCTCGTCCGAATCCCGAGCATCATCAAAGTCTTGCACCATGTTTTCCATCCTGGTACCATGCTCGTCGGTGCGACGACGATCCACCTCAGCTCGGTCACGTTGGGCAGACTCACCATGAAATGTCCACACCGTATAATCGGGCGTAAAACCACTCTTCTGCAGGTGTTTGCCCATTTCAGCCTCTGTCCTCTTTTCCCAATTGCCGCACCGTAAACAGGGGCACCAGGTTTTCCTCTGGCCATTTGCAAATGCGGCTCGCACAAACCCCTTGGTTTTTGTGAACCATTTTGTGCTCCATTTGTTCTGACCAGTGTGACCGGTGTACATCCACGCACGATCACTCATCTTGACTTTCAGAGCTACTAGACACACAACAAATATATATATATAATTCACCATGTATGTATTCATCAGTTGATCTACTTTGTCAATTTTATTACGTCCATGCAACCTACACTCTAATAGGTAATGATAGGTCCTAATCCCACCCGAGTATGTTTAGATTGGGTTCATTTTCCCATGCTATGCCCCGGATCCTACGCAAAATTTCGGCAGCACCTCCCCGCTGTTCTCCTGATACACGTCTCTGCAATAAACAGAGAGGATGTGTACCCGGAGAACAACAGGGGAGGCACTGACGAAATTTATGCGTCGGATCCGGAGCAAAGCATATGGGAAAACGAACCCAATCTAAACATACTCGGGCTGTCCATGGATAGCGTTGGACAATTCGAAAGAATCAAGGTTATAAATATGCAAATGCATGCATATTTATAACTATGACGCTTTCGAATGGGAGACACATATTGGTTACGCATACTGATGATTCAAGACACATATATATCTAGCTATCAAGTTTCATCGGAATAGATCAAATAATTAATGGGGGAGGAGGACATGTCATTTGTGCTCACCCACGAACGAAGGGGCAGAGCTCGTCAAACGCACGGCGAGGTCGTCGAACACCAAACCTCGCAGCGATGAAACAACTGCACATTTAAAACTACCCGATCAACACAATTATATATGATGTTTTTCATAACAAAATCGAAAGATATATGACCTAACTAATAATTCACAAATATATGACCCCGTCGGCTTCTGGAAGGCCAAAGAACACCTTTTCGGGAGGTGTCGGGGGTCGGGGTGTCGTGTCGGTCTCGGGGTGCCGTGTCGGGGTCGGGGTCTCGGGGTCGGGGTGTCGGGTCGGGGTCGGGGTGCCGTGTCGGTGTCGGGGTCGGGGTGTCGGGTCAGGCTCGGGGTCGGGGTGTCGGGGTCGGGGTCGGGGTCGGGGTCGGGGTCTCGGGGTCGGGGTCGGGGTCGGGTCTCGGGGTCGGGGTGTCGGGGTGTCGGGGGTGTCGTGTCGGGGGTCGGGGTGTCGTGTCGGTGTCGGGGTGCCGTGTCGGTGTCGGGGTGCCGTGTCGGGGTCGGGGTGCTGTCGGGGTCGGGGTGTCGTGTCGGGGTCAGGGGGTTAGGGGGTCGGGGGGTCGGGGTGTCGTGTCGGGGTCAGGGGGTTAGGGGGTCGGGTGTCGGGGTGGAGTCGGGGTCGGGTGTCGGGGTGTGGTGTCGGGGTTGGGGGGTCAGGGGGTCAGGGGGTCTTCTCATTCTTCTACTACTTCTACTTCTTCTCATTCTTCTACTTCTTCTCATCCCCCATCTTCTTCTTCTTCTTCTTCTTCTTCTTTCTCCTCCTCCTCCTCCTCCTCCTCCTCCTCTTCTTCTTGTTCTTCTTCTTCTTCTTCTTTCTCCTCCTCCTCCTCCTCCTCTTCTTCTTCTTCTTCTTCTTCTTCTTTCTCCTCCTCCTCCTCCTCCTCCTCCTCCTCCTCTTCTTCTTCTTCTTCTTCTTCTTCTTCTTCTTCTTCTTCTTCTTCTTTCTCCTCCTCCTCCTCCTCCTCTTCTTCTTCTTCTTCTTCTTCTTCTTCTTCTTTCTCCTCCTCCTCCTCCTCCTCCTCCTCCTCCTCTTCTTCTTCTTCTTCTTCTTCTTCTTCCCCCTTCTACTTAACCTAAACCTAAACTAAAAACCTAAACTAATTAAAACTAAACTATTTAAACTAATTAAACTAAATAACCTAAACTAATTAATTCTAAACTGAAAAAACATAAACTAAAAAACCTTATCTAAACAGAAAAAAAACAAAAAAACAGAAAAAAAAAATGGGAGGGGCTCACTGTGGGGGGCGCCGACGGGTCGGGGAGGGGCCGGCGACGGGGGGCCGGGGCGGGGCGGTGGAGGAGGCGGGGCGGCGGGGGCCTGGCCGGCGGGGGGCCGGGGCGGGGCGGTGGAGGAGGCGGGGCGGCGGGGGCCCGGGGCGGCGGGGGGGCCGGGGCGGGGCGGTGGAGGAGGCGGCGGGGGGCGCGGGGGTGGCGGGGGGCCGGGGCGGCGGTGGGCCGGGGCGGCGGTGGGGCGCGGGGCGGCAGGGGGCCGGGGCGGGGGGGCGGCGGGGCGGCGGGGAGCCGGGGCGGCGGGGAGCCGGGGCGGCGGGCCGACGGGGCGGCGGGGGCGACGGGGCGGCGGGCGGCGGCGGCGACGGCGGCGGAGGAGAAGGGCGCGCGAGGACGAAGTGAGTAACGGGCGGGGGGCACTTGCCGTTAGTCAAGTGCCCTCTTTGCCGTCCGCCAGCCTTTGCCGTCCGCCTTTTTGCCTCTTTGCCGTCTGCTAGTGGACGGCAAAGAGGTGGGTCGTTAACATTTTTTCAAATGAGCGGGGGGTGGGGGCCACCACACTCTTTGCCGTCCGCCAGCGGACGGCAAAGATTCTTTGTCGTCAGCTGGCAGACGGCAAAGAGCTGGCAGATGGCAAAGAGCTTCTTTGCCGTCAGCCTTTTCTTTGCCGTCTGCTTATGCGTAGCTGATGGCAAAGAGCTGCTTTGCCGTCAGCTAGCCGACGGCAAAGAGCTGGCAGATGGCAAATTAGCTGATTCCAGTAGTGCTACCTCTACATTTACCTACGGGATTAGTTTTAAACCTCAATAATTGTTATTTAGTGCCAACTTTGAGCATGAACATTGTATCTGGATCTCGTTTAATGCGAGATGGCTGCTCATTTAAATCTGAGAATAATGGTTGTTCTATTTATATGAGAGATATGTTGTATGGTCATGCCCCGCTGGTCAATGGTTTATTCTTATTGAATCTCGAACATGATGTGACACATATTCATGGTGTGAATGCCAAAAGATGTAAGGTTGATAATGATAGTCCCACATACTTGTGGCACTGCCGCCTTGGTCACATTGGTGTCAAACGCGTGAAGAAACTCCATGCAGATGGACTTTTGGAGTATCTTGATTATGAATCATTTGACACGTGCGAACCATGCCTCATGGGCAAAATGACCAAGACTCCGTTCTCCAGAACAATGGAGCGAGCAACCAACTTATTGGAAATCATACATACTGATATGTGCGGTCCAATGAGCATTGAGGCTCGCGGTGGTTATCGTTATGTTCTCACCCTCACTGATGACTTAAGTAGATATGGGTATGTCTACTTAATGAAACACAAGTCTGAGACCTTTGAAAAGTTCAAGGAATTTCAGAGTGAGGTTGAGAATCAACATGACAGGAAAATAAAGTTCTTACGATCAAAACGTGGAGGGGAATATTTGAGTCACGAATTTGGCATGCACTTAAGGAAATGTGGAATTGTTTCACAACTCACGCCGCCTGGAACACCTCAGCGTAATGGTGTGTCCGAACGTCGTAATCGCACTCTATTGGATATGGTGCAATCTATGATGTCTCTTACCGATCTACCGCTATCATTTTGGGGTTATGCTTTAGAGACTGGCACATTCACTTTAAATAGGGCCCCGTCGAAATTCATTGAGACGACACCGTATGAATTATGGTTTGGGAAGAAACCTAGGCTATCGTTTGTGAAAGTTTGGGGATGCGATGCTTATGTCAAGAAACTTCAACCTGAAAAGCTCGAACCCAAGTCGGAAAAATGCGTCTTCATAGGATACCCTAAGGAAACCATTGGGTATACCTTCTACCTCATATCCGAAGGCAAGATCTTTGTTGCCAAGAATGGATCATTTCTAGAGAAAGAGTTTCTCTCGAAAGAAGTAAGTGGGAGGAAAGTAGAACTTGATGAGGTACTGCCTCTTGAACCGGAAAGTGGCGCAGCTCAGGAAAATGTTTCTGTGGTGCCTGCACCGATTAGAGAGGAAGTTAATGATGATGATCATGAAACTTCGGCTCAAGGTACTACTGAACTTCGTAGGTCCACGAGGACACGTTCCGCACCCGAGTGGTATGGCAACCCTGTCCTGGAAATCATATTGTTAGACAACGGTGAACCTTCGAACTATGAAGAAGCGATGGCGGGCCCGGATTCCAACAAATGGCTTGAATCCATGAAATCCGAGATAGGATCCATGTATGAAAACGAAGTATGGACTTTGACAGACTTGCCCGATGATCGGCAAGCAATAGAGAATAAATGGATCTTTAAGAAGAAGACTGACGTGGATGGTAATGTGACCATCTATAAGGCTCGGCTTGTTGCTAAGGGTTATCGACAAGTTCAACGGGTTGACTACGATGAGACCTTCTCACCCGTAGCGAAGCTGAAGTCCGTCTGAATCATGTTAGCAATTGCCGCATTCTATGACTATGAGATATGGCAAATGGACGTCAAAACGACATTCCTTAATGGTTTCCTTAAGGAAGAATTGTATATGATGCAGCCGGAAGGTTTTGTCGATCCTAAGAATGCTGACAAGGTATGCAAGTTCCAACGCTCAATCTATGGGCTAGTGCAAGCATCTCGGAGTTGGAACATTCGCTTTGATGAGATGATCAAAGCGTTTGGGTTTACGCAGACTTATGGAGAAGCCTGTGTTTACAAGAAAGTGAGTGGGAGCTCTGTAGCATTTCTCATATTATATGTGGATGACATACTATTGATGGGAAATGATATAGAATTTTTGGAAAGCATAAAGGCCTACTTGAATAAGTGTTTTTCAATGAAGGACCTTGGAGAAGCTGCTTACATATTAGGCATCAAGATCTATAGAGATAGATCGAGACGCCTCATTGGTCTTTCGCAAAGCACATACCTTGACAAGATATTGAAGAAGTTCAATATGGATCAGTCCAAGAAGGGGTTCTTGCCTGTATTGCAAGGTGTGAGATTGAGCACGGCTCAATGCCCGACCTCGGCAGAAGATAGAGCGAAGATGAGTGTCATCCCCTATGCCTCGGCCATAGGGTCTATTATGTATGCCATGTTGTGTACCAGACCTGATGTGAACCTTGCCATAAGTTTGGTAGGAAGGTACCAAAGTAATCCTGGCATGGAACACTGGACAGCGGTCAAGAATATCCTGAAGTACCTGAAAAGGACCAAGGATATGTTTCTCGTTTATGGAGGTGAAGAAGAGCTCGTCGTAAAGGGGTACGTCGATGCTAGCTTCGACACAGATCTGGATGACTCCAAGTCACAAATCGGATACGTGTATATTTTGAATGGTGGGGCAGTCAGCTGGTGCAGTTGCAAGCAAAGTGTCGTGGTGGGATCTACATGTGAAGCGGAGTACATAGCAGCCTCGGAGGCAGCACAGGAAGCAGTCTGGAAGAAGGAGTTCATCACCGACCTTGGAGTAATTCCCAATGCGTCAGGCCCGATGACTCTCTTCTGTGACAACACTGGAGCTATTGCCCTTGCCAAGGAGCCCAGGTTTCACAAGAAGACCAGGCATATCAAGCGTCGCTTCAACTCCATTCGTGAATATATTCAGGATGGAGACATAAATATTTGTAAAGCGCATACGGATCTGAATGTCGCAGATCCGTTGACTAAACCTCTTCCGCGAGCAAAACATGATCAACACCAGAACTCTATGGGTGTTCGATTCATCACAATGTAACTAGATTATTGACTCTAGTGCAAGTGGGAGACTGTTGGAAATATGCCCTAGAGGCAATAATAAAGTGGTTATTATTATATTTCCTTGTTCATGATAATTGTCCATTGTTCATGCTATAATTGTGTTATCCGGAAATCATAATACATGTGTGAATACATAGACCACAACATGTCCCTAGTGAGCCTCTAGTTGACTAGCTCGTTGATCAATAGATGGTTACGGTTTCCTGACCATGGACATTGGATGTCGTTGATAACGGGATCACATCATTAGGAGAATGATGTGATGGACAAGACCCAATCCTAAGCATAGCACAAGATCGTGTAGTTCGTCTGTTAAAGCTTTTCTAATGTCAAGTATCATTTCCTTAGACCATGAGATTGTGCAACTCCCGGATACCGTAGGAATACTTTGGGTGTGCCAAACGTCACAACATAACTGGGTGGCTATAAAGGCACACTACGGGTATCTCCGAAAGTGTCTGTTGGGTTGGCGCAAATCGAGACTGGGATTTGTCACTCCGTGTGACGGAGAGGTATCTCTGGGCCCACTCGGTAGGACATCATCATAATGAGCTCAATGTGACCAAGGAGTTGATCACGGGATGATGTGTTATGAACGAGTAAGGAGACTTGCCAGTAACGAGATTGAACAGGTATAGGGATACCGACGATCGAATCTCGGGCAAGTATCATACCGGTAGACAAAGGGAATTGTATACGGGATTGATTGAATCCTCAACATCGTGGTTCATCCAATGAGATCATCATGGAACATGTGGGAGCCAACATGGGTATCCAGATCCCGCTGTTGGTTATTGGCCAAAGAGATGTCTCAGTCATGTCTACATGGTTCCCGAACCTGTAGGGTGTACACACTTAAGGTTCGGTGACGCTAGAGTTGTTATGGGAAATAGTATGTGGTTACCGAAGGTTGCTTGGAGTCCCGATGAGATCCCGGACGTCGCGAGGAATTCCGGAATGGTCCGGAGATAAAGGTTTATATATGGGAAGTCCTTATTCGGTCGCCGGAAGTGTTCGGGGGTTTATCGGTATTGTACCGGGACCACCGAAAGGGTTCCGTGGGTCCACCGGGAGGGTCCACCTGCCCCGGAGGGCCCTATGGGCTGAATATGGAGGGGAACCGGCCCCTAGGTGGGCTGGGCGCCAACCCCCCTAGGGCCCATGCGCCTAGGGTTGGGGGGAAACCCTAAAGGGGGCGCCCCCTTGGCTTGGGGGGCAAGCCTCCCCCCTTGGCCGCCCCCCCTCTAGATCCATCTGGAGGGGGCCGGCCCCCCTCTCCCTTGCCCCTATAAATAGAGGGGAGGTGGGAGGGCTGCCGCACCCTTCCCCTGGCGCAGCCCTCCCCCTCTCCAACACCTCCTCCTCCTCCGTAGTGCTTGGCGAAGCCCTGCTGGAGAACTGCAAGCTCCACCACCACGCCGTTGTGCTACCAGAGCTCTTCCCCAAATTCTCCTTCCCCTTGCTGGATCAAGAAGGAGGAGACGTCCCCGGGTTGTACGTGTGTTGAACGCGGAGGCGCCGTTGTTCGGCGCTTAGATCGGATCGACCGCGATCTGAATCGCTGCGTGTACGACTCCACCAACCGCGTTCTTGTAACGCTTCCGCATCGCAATCTTCAAGGGTATGAAGATACACTCCCCTCTCTCTCGTTTCTAGTCTCTCCATAGATTGATCCTGGTGATGCGTAGAAAATTTTAATTTCTACAACGATCCCCAACAGAACTTTCAGGTGAAGAATTAGCATTCATGTTCAATGCATTTCAAACATGGTGGAATGAATTCATCCTGAGCGGCACTGGTCTGTTGAAAAAGCAATGCATCACGCTCCTTTTGAAGATCCTCATAACTCCCCCTTAGCTTCTCAAGATCTTGCTTTCTTTGAAGAAATTCATAAGAAAGCTTCTCATGATCAGCTAAGAGAGTGTTATGATCACTTTGAAGGTTGTCAAACTTAGACTAAAGTCTCTGAAGGTTATCAGTCAGAGTTTGAGTTC
This sequence comes from Aegilops tauschii subsp. strangulata, assembly GCF_002575655.3. Classification (NCBI taxonomy): domain Eukaryota; kingdom Viridiplantae; phylum Streptophyta; class Magnoliopsida; order Poales; family Poaceae; genus Aegilops; species Aegilops tauschii. Next base: position 246,177,439 of record NC_053037.3, on the reverse strand, counting down.
GATCCATTTCTTCACCCAACAGGACATCGCTTTTGTCTAGCATATTTTGAACCTTTTCAAAAGCCTTTTGTTGTTTCACAGCAATCTTAGCAAGTTTAGAATAGCTAGGCTTGAGGTTTTCATCTGATTCATCCTCACTTGATTCAGAGGAGGGGTATTTGAGTACCTTGGCACATTTTGCCATGAAGCAATAGGTGGGAGTGTAGTCATCATCGCAGTCGTCAGCAGTGTTGGGGAAGTCATTTTCCTCAGAGTTGAAGATGGACTAAATGACGAAAGCAGTAGCGAGGGCTAGGCTCGCCACACCAATTTGTGGTGGTTTCGGAAGCTCAATGGGTTGCGGAAGTGCAATGATGGGTTATGCGAGTCGGAGTTGAAGTCACCGTCTCCAAGTAGCCGAAACACCTTAGGAGACACAAACAACAACTCAAACAAGCTCAAACAAAATTGGGTTAAGTTGAGGTGGTGGAAATGTATGGTGGGCAAGGTTATGCGGAAGTTATGGATGTGGTCGATGAAGAAGTAACCATCCCTAAGTAGCCGAAACACCTTAGGAGATCAAATCACCACTCAAGCAACCACTAATGCTATGGGGAACAAAATGGGTTAGGTTGCCGAAGTCAGTGGTGGTATAGCGGATGATGTGGTGAAGGCCCTAGGCAAATATGCCAAAGTTCCAAACATTTGATGGAGTCGAAAGGTGGTTAAACCAAGATGAGGACCTCGGGCATGTTGATAGCTTTGAAACGAGCCAAAGAACACTCAAATCGGTGTCCGGAGCAAAAAGTTATGATGAAAACGGTGAAGGAGGTCGATGCTGAAATTCTGTGTAATGTTGCTGGTTAGGCCGGAAGTTCCGGGGTTAGGGCCGGAAGTTCCGGGCTCCGGAAGTTTCGGGGGGTAGCCGGAAGTTCTGGGGTCGCGGAAAAAGTATAGGAGAACCCAGGGGTTTTGGGTAAACTTTCTGTTTGGCCCGGAAGTTCTGGGGTAAGGACGGATGTTTCGGGGGACGGAAGTTCCGGGGGAGTCCGGAAGTTCAGGGGATTGTGGAATTTCTTCCGGGACGAACCCTAAATTCCAGATCTGAAAATGGGGGCGGAAAACACGATTTCCAGGGTCAAAATTGAGAAGATTTCGTGGATGGAAAGTGGGGAAAAGATGGGAAAAGCTAGATCCACTCGAAACATAGCGAATCCATGGATCAAAATCAACAAAACACCATCAAAACTAACAAATCAAAAAAAATTGGGGCTACTTTTGTGGGGATTTTCGTATTTTGGGACAAAATCAAGCAAAACAAGGCTAGAAAATGGCGGGGGGACTCCAAAAACGTGATCAACGTGGCTCATGGTACCAAGATGATGTAGGGTGGAACCCTAGGGGCCGATCTTTCACGATTTGGAGGGGGATTCCCAAAGAACACGATGAACACACAAGGGAAAACATAAGCGGAAACAATCAAATCAATGAGAAACGATCACACATGTGCTAGATTCACATACTCACGGAGAGATACACGATACAAATCCAACAAAGGGGGATACAAAGGTAACTAATTCTTCCCAGTCCGTGAGGAGATGGGGTCTTGAATCCACGAGGGGATCTTCCCTAGACGGGGTCTTGAATCCACTTGGGGGATCTTCTCCTAGGAGGTATCGGTCTCCAATGGAGTATGTATCAAGCAATGTTGGGGATATCGCTTATCGGGAACTTATCGGTCGATCTACGATAAGGGGTAAATCGGCCAGTTTATCGGCATATCGGCCGATTTATCGCCATATCGGTTGATTTATCGGCTGATTTATCTTAGCGGTCGGTCCATGATAAGCGATAAATCGGCCGATTTATCAGAATATCGGAAGATATCTTGAACAGTGGTATCAAGTGGATGAGCAAAGCTCTATCTCTAAAATGAGCTAAACCAATGCTAACCCTAGAATGGAGGAGGGGGATGAGTATATATAGTGGTAGCCATGAAGGGGTAAGTGTGGGGCGAAAGGGTACATGGGCTTTGGCCCGAGTATGCGCGCAGGCAGGGCCGGATGTTCCGGGAACGGCTGGAAGGTCCGGGCGCTGAAGGTTCCGGGTGAGGGTCCAGGCATGGTCTGGGCTATCCAGAGAGTTAGCACGGTATGGGACGGCGTCGGTGTAGCAGGGCCGAAAGTTCCGGGATGGCCAGAAGTTCCTGGCGCTAGAGGTTCCGGGCGAGCTTCCATGCAGGGTCCGGGCTGTCCAGAGAGTTGGCGCATCCAGGCATCGCCTGGAGGGTTAAGGACCGGACATTTCGGGAAGGCCGGAAGGTCTGGGGGAGGGGCGGAGGTTCCAGGCTATGGCCAGAAGTTCCGGGCTTGGCGGAAACTCTTCACAAGTCTTGACGATGGCTGCTCCTCCTCCCTCTTCGGGACGATCAATGTACCTGATCACACATAGTGTCCATGACTTAGGTAGCAACCATGTCTCACTCGAATGGAAAGGGGAAGCATTTAGGAGCAGGTTCACCTTGTGTCCAATGGCGTATGCTCGAGGTTGAGGTCTCGTCGCATGTCCACTTCGGGTTTGGGGAGTAGTCATAGTGTACATGGAGATAATCATAGGATCCTCCGCATCACGTAGTTTCTTTGAGCTTCAGTAAGAGTATGACTTGCATAGTAATTAATATTAAACTTGTTACCTGATACATCTCTGTCATCTATAATTTTTGATTGTTTCATGCCAATATTCTACAACTTCCATATACTTTGGCAACATTTTATATTATTTCTAGGACTAACATATTGATCCAGTGCCCAGTGCCAGGTCCTTTTTTCATGTTTTTCATTTCGCAGGAAGTCCATATAAAATGAAGATCAAATGCGATAAAATTTTACGGATATGTATTTTGGAATATATGTGATTTTTGGGAGGTGGAATCAACACAACGGAGGCCCACGACCTTCACAAGGCATCAGGGCGCCATCACCCCCTAGCTACGCGAGGTTACCTTGTGGGCACCTCGTAAGTCGGTTGGGGTCCTTCTTCGGCCGCAAGGAAGCCTATATCAAGAAAAAAATTGTGTTAACATTTCAGCCCAGTCAAAATTACGGATCTCGGGGTTTTCAGCCAGAAAAACAGGAACACAAAATAGAAGAGAACAGAGAATATTCTTTGCTTAGGTACTCAAGTTGTGCCTTCCTATCTGGGAATGGCAACTCTGGTACTGGTTCATAATCATCTTCCATGGGGGCCAGTGATGTATCCACCTCCAAGTTCTCCACTATGACCTCTTCCTCGGGGTCCTCATTAGTGTAACACTCCCACTTTTTCTTTGGAAGCTCCATATGTTCTGCATAGCTTTTAACAAATCTCAAAACAACATTAGGATCAAGATACAGTTCATTACTAACTTCATTAACTCTCCCTGAATTAAGATAAGCTTTTTATGCAATCAAAATCTATTTCAACTTTACCTTCTTCTTCCTCCTCATCACCCAAGCTTCGTTATTAGCAAGTTTACCATCTAATAATTATAATTTCTGAGCTTCAGACACCAGGCTAGTAATAAAGGAACCTGCAGAGGCTAAGTCTAGTTCTTCCTTAGAATCATACCGAAGTCCTCCATAGAAGAGATTTAATACCAACCAATTCAAGAGTTTATGATGAGTGCAATCATTTAACAGAGTTTGGCACCTTTGATATGCATATACCAAACTTTCTCCCGGTCTTTGTCAAAAGTTTAAAATCCTTTGTCTGGCTTCATAATATTTCATCTCAAGATAAAACTCTGATAGGAAGGATTCTGCAAGCTTGTCCCATGTATCAAAGGTACCTGCAGTGTGAGACACTAACCATTCTTTTGCCGCATTAGCCACGGTGTGAGAAAATTTCATCTTCCTATCGTCAGGGCTAAAAGCATTTAATTTTAATGCCCCACATATATCTTCAAAAAGTTGCAAATGTTGATAAGGATTCTCACCTTCGTCACCTTTAAATTGCTTACTATGTAATAATTTGAGGACACTTGGATTCACCTCATAAGCTACACCAGTGGGGTTAGGACCCAAGGGTGTGAATATCTCTTGCATAGGTGGTCCTCTAAGACGCATGGTTGATAGCTGATTATTATGTCCAAACTCAGCCATGGTTGCTTTGAATCTGCAAACAACTTAGTACACAAAATTCAAACCAAACACAAAACTAAGATCAAAAGCGCTCAGCTCCCGGGCAATGGCGCCAGAAAAAAGCTTGATGGCCTGCAAGTGCACAAGGTTTAGTTGTAGCTTTTTCCAAGTAAGTGCATCGATCCCACAGGGAGCATAGAACCAATCTTTCGTCTTTTCGATGGTGAAATAGTATGCCTGTAAGTTGTGAGTAATCCAAAGCAAGAGTATGGTAATAGAAATGGTGTAAATAATAAGCATGAAACCAATAGGACTAAAGCGTTCACAAGGAGTCTGGAATCCCCTCTAGTGTGCATCTATAGCGGTGCCTAAACACAATCCTACCTCGGACTCCTAAGCCAGTTTGCATATTTCTATTTGTGGGCAGAGCTGGTACAAATACGTGCATACACTCGGCAACCCCATATCACATACGCCACCACCGTTCTTTCCCACTCCGGTTACCAAACGGTGATTAAGGGGGAAGAGGTCCCCCGTGGACGAGCCTATGGGAGGCCTCTATTTTACCCCCTGCTGCAACAATGTGGGACGAAGAGAGATGGGACCTGTCGCGTCACCTACCTCCGCAACCAACCGTTCCGCCAACAGTAATTCGTCCGTCCAAAATTGGCATATGATGTTTTTCAATCTTATTATCCTTTGTCTAAGCTTTGATCTATATGTTGTCATCAATTACCAAAAAGGGGGAGATTGAAAGTGCAACTATCCCTGGGTGGTTTTGGTAATTCCTAACAACATATAGCTCATTGACCTAATGCTATTTCAAGATAAATATTTCAGGAAAGCTCAATGATTGGCATGGCATGGATTAGAAAGTGGACCCCTCAAAATGCTAAGGACAAAAGATTGGCTCAAGCTCAAAACACAAGACTCTACATCTTCATTTTAGTGATCCAAGATCACATTGAGTCCATAGGAAAAGCCAATACTATCAAGAGGGGGTGAGGTGTTGCTTAATGAGTTTCTTGCTCAAAGTGCTTAGTGATATGCTCCAAAACCCTCAACTACTTTCTCACATCCACTTATGTCCCAAACCAAAAGTCAAACTAGGCCCCACCGAAACTTTCTATCCAGCGCCACCGAGTTCAGTTGACATAGCCACTGCCAGAAACCCTAGTCCTTTCAGTCTCACCGATAGGGATCTTGGTCTCACCGAGATGGGATTGTAATCACTCTGTTTCCCTTCGTAACGTTTCGGTCAAACCGAGATGAGCGATCGGTCCCACCGAGATTGCAATGCAAACTCTCTGTTTCCCTTTCGTAACGCTTCGGTCCAACCGAAATGAGCGAATCGGTCCCATCGAGTTTGCCTGACCAACTCTCTGTTAGTCTATTACCAAAATCGGTCTCACCGAGTTTGTGTAATCGGTCTCACCGAGATTACAATATGCCCTAACCCTCACGAAATTGGTCCCACCGAGTTGACATGTCGGTCCCACCGAAAATCCTAACGTTCACATTTTGAACTAAATCGGTCCGACCGAGTTCTCTGATTCGGTCCCACCGAGTTTGGTGATTTGTGTGTAACGGTTAGATTTTGTGTGGAGGCTATATATACCCCACCACCCACTCTTCATTCGTGGAGAGAGCCATCAGAACATGCCTACACTTCCAACATACATTTTCTGAGAGAGAACCACCTACACTTATGTTGAGGTCAAGATATTCCATTCCAACCACATAAATCTTGATCTCTAGCCTTCCCCAAGTTGCTTTCCACTCAAATCTTCTTTCCACCAAATCCAAATCCTGTGAGAGAAAGTTGAGTGTTGGGGAGACTATCATTTGAAGCACAAGAGCAAGGAGTTCATCATCAACACACCATTTGTTACCTCTTGGAGAGTGGTGTCTCCTAGATTGGCTAGGTGTCACTTGGGAGCCTCCGTCAAGATTGTGGAGTTGAACCAAGGAGTTTGTAAGGGCAAGGAGATCGCCTACTTCATGAAGATCTACCCGAGTGAGGCAAGTCCTTCGTGGGCGACGGCCATGGTGGGATAGACAAGGTTGCTTCTTCGTGGACCCTTCGTGGGTGGAGCCCTCCGTGGACTCGCGCAACCATTACCCTTCGTGGGTTGAAGTCTCCATCAACGTGGATGTAGGTGTAACGCCAACGATACGGCTATATCTCCCACGTGTCGAGGCACGACTTAGAGGCATAACCGCATTGTGGTTTAGTCGCAAGAAGGGTCATCTTCGCACAATCCCATGTAATGAACAAGAAAGGGATAAAGAGTTGGCTTACAATCGCCACTTCACACAATACATAAATAAAATCATACATCATTCAGAGAACACACATAGACCGACTACGGTCAAATCCTAATGAAAAGAAGACAACCCAACTGCTAGATCCCCGATCGCCCCAACTGGGCACCACTGCTGATCAACAAGAAAAGAAACAACACAACGAACAAGATCTTCATCGAGCTCCCACTTGAGCTCGGTTGCGTCACCTGCGCTGGTATCCTCGACACCTGCAACTGTTTGGAAGTATCTGTGAGTCACGAGGACTCAGCAATCTCACACCCACAAGATCAAGACTAATTAAGCTTATAGGAAAGGATGGGGTAGTGAGGTGGAGCTGGATCAAGCACTAAGCATATATGGTGGCTAACATACGCAAATGAGAGCGAGAAGAGGAGCAACGGAACGGTCGTGAACTAGCAATGATCAAGAAGTGATCCTGAACTCCTACTTACGTCATTCATAACTCAAACCGTGTTCACTTCCCAGACTCCGCCGAGAAGAGACCATCACAGCTACACACACGGTTGATGCGTTTTAATTAAGGTCAAGTGTCAAGTTCTCTACAACCGGATTTTAACAAATTCCCATCTGCCACATAACCGCGGGCACGGCTTTCGAAAGTTAATACCCTGCAGGGGTGTCCCAACTTAACCCATCATAAGCTCTCACGGTCAAAGAAGGATAAACCTTCTCCCAAGAAGACCCGATCAGTCTCGGAATCCCGGTTACAAGACATTTCGACAATGGTAAAACAAGTCCAGCAAAGCCGCCCGAATGTGCCGACAAATCCCGATAGGAGCTGCACATATCTCGTTCTCAGGGCACACCGGATGAGCAGTCCGTACAACTAAAACCAGACCTCAAGTTTCCCCGAGGTGGCGCTGCAAAGGGCTCTAGTTTGGACCAACACTCCGAGGAGCACTGGCCCGGGGGGGTAAAATAAGATGACCCTCGGGATGCGCGACTCCCAAGGGAAAAAGGCTAGGTAAGGCAAATGTAAAACCAAGGTTGGGCCTTGCTGGAAGAGTTTTATTCAAAGCGAACTGTCAAGGGGGTCCCATAAATCACCCAACCGCGTTAGGAACGCAAAATCAAGGAACATAACACCGGTATGACGGAACTAGGGCGGCAAGAGTGGAACAAAACACCAGGCATAAGGCCGAGCCTTCCACCCTTTACCAAGTATATAGATGCATTAATAATATATAAGAGATATTGTGATATCCCAACATAAACATAATCCAACAAGGAGCAATCTTCATCTTCACCTGCAACTAGCAACGCTATAAGAGGGGCTGAGCAAAAGCGGTAACATAGCCAAACAACGGTTTGCTAGGAAAGGTGGGTTAGAGGCTTGACATGGCAATATGGGAGGCATGATATAACAAGTGGTAGGTAGCGCAACATAGCGATAGAGCGAACAACTAGCAAGCAAAGATAGAAGTGATTTCGAGGGTATGGTCATCTTGCCTGAGATCCCGCAAGGAAGAAGAACGAGTCCATGAAGAAGACAAACGGACGTAGTCGAACGAATCCTCACAACTCCGGAATGAAACCGAAGCTAACGAGAGAAGCAACCCGGAAAGAAACAAACAACATAGTAAACACACAAACATAAACATGGCATGATGCACAATCAAGTATGATGCATGTCCGGTTTAGTGAGGCATGGCATGGCAAAGTGCACAAACAAAACTACAAGTTAAGTGGAGCTCAATATGCAACGAGTTGCATATTGACGAAACACCACATCAATTGTTTAGTTCTCTCGGTTATGTACCCAACAATATTAAATGTTGATTAACATGGCAAGAGGTGAAGCATAAGTAAACTAACTATCTAGGCAATTTAAATGAGGCCGGAACAACAAACAATAATTCCGGAAAATCCTCATGTCATTTAGCAATTTTTAATGCAAACATCAATTTTAGACATTTTAAATGTTGTTATCATGATGCGGATGACTTATGCAAGGTATATGCAATTTATGAAAGTGTTGGTATAAAATGATACGAGGCATTTGTTACCGTGGTGGAAGAAAGGGGTGCCATGGCAACGAATCCGAGAATAATGCCACGGCAACATAACGGTGATCCGACAACTCGTCGAGATGCCGGTGCAAAAGAAACTGTGGATGAACGGAACATGCAAACGATGGTGGGGTGATCCCGGTTACCGGGTTCCCACGGGTTAGTGGCATGGAAACGAGTGACAATTCGGACACGGTGCAAGCACGAGCATCTCATACAACATGCATTCGTTCATGGGCGGCGTCTCGGGGTTATACCTTCGAAGCGTGCATTTTCGGAACGGATCAAGTTCGACGGGATGTAGGGGTACACGGGCCGTAGTGGAAGTAGTCGTACTCGCGACGGTAGTGGGAGTAGTTGTACACGGCGGAGGTAGTTGTTCAGGGTCTTGGCGGGTCGTCGTGTAGCCGTACATGTTCGTCGTGGTACACGGTTCGAAGTCGTACATATCCCGTAGATGTTCAGGGTCACCGTGAGGAACTTGTCGAAACCAGGGTCTCGGTTGTCGGTAGAGGTACTTGGTGAAATCCACGGGTGTCAGTAGTTGTACATGGCGAATCCACGCTCGATGACTGTTGGACTTGACGTCAACAGCAACAGGGGCGCGAAGCAGGGACTTGGCGGCAGCGGCAGGAACTTGGCACGGCGGTCTCGCGCGGCACTCTAGGAGGCAGCAAGGCGCGGGGACGGCAGGGGCGAGGGAGCACGGGAACCTGCCAGAACCGAGGCTAGGGCGGCGGCTTGAGGAGGCGGACGAGCTCCAGGACGGGCGCGGCTGGAGGTTGCCGCTGTAGGACTGGCCAGCTTGCACGATCGCACAAGGCTACGGGCGCTCGGGTCTGCTGCTCGCTGATGAGCACACGAGGCAGCGACGACGGGTGGAGACGCGAGCTGCAGGCGCTCACGGACGGCGCGGAGTGGCGACCTACTGCTGGTTGCCGGAGCGGGCGAGACAAGGGACGGCGGAGCGCCATGGCTGAGGGAGCAGAGGAGGGGGCGAAGCAGAGGAGGAGGCTTGGGCGCTGGAGGGAGCAGCACGGCAGCGCCATGGAGGGGCACGGCTGGCCAGGAGGGCGTCGTGTAGGAGCAGGAGAAGGGGGGGCGTCGCGTGGGGGGCGCTGGGGCTCGCTCGCTAGGGTGGCGATGGCGAGGAGGGGAAGAGGCGCTCGGGCCTTGTAGCGCGGGGAGCTCCTCTCCCTGGCGATGTGTGGCGGCGCGAGGGAAGGAGACGAGAGGGAGCAAGCGAGAGGAGGGGTTCGGGCTAGGTTAGCGAGGGGGCTGCTGGGCCTTGGGCCATGGAGGTGGCTAGGCTGCGGATGGGCCTAGATGGCCTGCTGGCTCTCTCTCACTCTAAACAAATAAAAAGCAAAACAGGGATAAGAAAGAAAAGAAAAGAAAGAGGGGTTAGGGGAAGAAGTTGGACATGGGGATTATTTTCCCGGACTCAAAAAAAAGTGCTCATTCCAAGAAAAACGGAGTGGGTAAGATTGCACGGTTTAAATTCAAATGCATTTGAATTTAATTCAAATGGTTTGAACAAGGAGTAGGATTACAAAGTGTCCAAAATGTTGAACATTTAGGAAGGGCCTCGATAAGAGGGAAAAGAATTGTTGGCAAGGCTTGGAGGTGAAACTTGAAGTGGAAATAGGCATGGGAATTATTTTGCAAGTGTGTTCCGGTTAATACCAAACTAATGGAATATTTGTAATAGCTCCATAAATATTAGGAGGATATGTTATAAAGAGAAATCACCATGTGAATTCCCTCGATTTAAATGGATCGAAGATCCATGCAATTTATTTAGTTGAGTTTTTATGCAAAGATTAACGACATTATGGCATGATGACATGATGCAATGCAAAATTAAAAGAGCAAGCACAAAAGAAACACACGGTGATCACGAGAATATGGAAGTCTTCTGAACCGTCGGTCTCGGGGCGTTACAGTACGATAGCACCACCTATCGGAACCACGGATAAAAAATCTCCGTGTCGACATTGCATTTGCTCCCTCAAACTCCTCCCTTTACCTTCATATGCAATTGTTTTACATTCTGCTGCTATACTCTTAGAATTGCATGTGTAGGTTGATTGCTTGACTTGTGCAAAGTTGCTAAAATCTGCCAAGAACTAAAATTGGGAAAAGGCTAGATTTTTATTTGGTCAAGTAGTCTAATCACCCCCCCCCTCTAAACATACTTTCGATCCTACAATAGCACACTAGGGTTCATCCATATCCCTGAGAACTAGGGGAACTACTCACTCATGAAGGAACAAACATCATAACATTAGTGATGGAAGACATGAATGAATCATACATGTAATATACAAGTCGCCCCCTTTAGGGTTCTTTCTTTAGATTTCAATGAATAGGATGTGGGTGATGATGATGATGACAATGGTGATGATGTTGAAGCCTTCCCGGTGACGGTGTCAGAGTCGACAACATCCTCCTTCAGATGGCTCCGGAGGCTAGGGTTCCTGCTTTTGGACTAGTTTCTGGTCTCCGTAGGTATCTGATCCATGATCCGATTCCACGGGGTGGAAATAGTTGATCTGGTGGCGGTGATGGCACTCCATACGACCGCCCATACGAGCAGGTGCGATCGTATGGAACACCGTCTTTTGCACTTGAGGCTCGGCGATGATTTCTTCTTTGACCTTTTTGCTTGATTCTTTTATGGTAAGTGATAATCACTTTAAATACGTGATTCCACTACCATTACCTGAGATTTCTTCCATAAAATATTGTTGGGTCCAAAAAAGCCTTATTTGATAAAAACGACAAAAAGAAGTGTGCGAACACTGTAAAATTCCACAAAGCCTACCGAGTAGGCACAAAAAATACTAGCAGAATAATCACATAATTTGGACTCATCAAATGAATCTAACCCTACAACCAAATCCCTCGGCTTATATAGGCACCACGGGTACCTAGGGTTACATGTAGGTCGGCTACATCAAGGGATAAACATGTCGATGATTCAAATGTATCTTGGAGTATGCGCCAAGTCTTCGGAAGATTCCATCTTGAGGCAAATGTGTCCCACGGCTGGGGGTCCTCGGCCCAACCAATGATTGGGGGACCGACGTGGCTAGCACCCTCTAATTCAGGACACCATCACCATGCAACCCACATTGCATTGAATAGTGTCACATGATTATATGATTTGGTTGTATGAACCCTAGAGAGAGCATTCTATCACACCTCATTTATCATCTCTTCCGGTTCTATTAAAAAGTTAAGTTCCGCAACTTCCTTCCCATGCAAATTTAGCCCCTCAAAACGATCCTCCATAGTTGGGATTATGTCACGCCCAATATGTGATCCTATCCGAGAGGAACTCGAATGTCCCACCAAGGATAGAGCCACATATGCAAACGCTTTTGCAAGGTGGATATCATTACATTGTACCATTACATAATAGATGGGGATACATACAAAGGGCATACAAATGCCACAAGAATACATCAACATCATACATGAGAACAACATCCGACTATGGATGAAACACAAACAGAAACTCAAACGACATCCACCCTACTAGCCCAGGCTGCCGACCAGGAACCTATTGCTACCTCTTGAGCATGCGTTGGTTTTCCCTTGAAGAAGAAAGGGTGATGCAGCAAAGTAGCGTAAGTATTTCCCTCAGTTTTTGAGAACCAATGTATGAATCCAATAGGAGGTTACACGCAAGTCGCCTTGTACCTGCACAAACAAATAAGAACCTTGCAACCAACGCGATAAAGGGGTTGTCAATCCCTTCACGGCCACTTGCAAAAGTGAGATCTGATAGAGACAATAAGATAAATATTTTTGGTATTTTTATGATATAGATTGGAAAGTACAGATTGCAAAATAAACGGCGACAGAAATAGCAAATTGATAGGAAAATAATATGATGGAAGATAGACCCGGGGGCCATAGGTTTCACTAGTGGCTTCTCTCAAGATAGCATTATCTACGGTGGGTGAACAAATTACTATCGAGCAATTGATACAAAAGCGCATAGTTATGAGAATATCTAGGCATGATCATGTATATAGGCATCACGTCCGCGACAAGTAGACCGAAACGATTCTGCATCTACTACTATTACTCCACACATCGACCGCTATCCAGCATGCATCTAGAGTATTAAGTTCATAAGAACAGAGTAACGCATTAGGCAAGATGACATGATGTAGAGGGATAAACTCAAGCAATATGATATAAACCCCATCTTTTTATCCTCGATGGCAACAATACAATACGTGCCTTGCTGCCCCTGCTGTCACTGGGAAAGGACACCGCAAGATTGAACCCAAAGCTAAGCACTTCTCCCATTGCAAGAAAGATCAATCTAGTAGGCCAAACCAAACTGATAATTCGAAGAGACTTGCAAAGATATCAAATCATACATATAAGAATTCAGAGAAGAACCAAATATTGTTCATAGATAATCTTGATCATAAACCCACAATTCATGGGATCTCGACAAACACACCGCAAAAAGAATTACATCGAATAGATCTCCAAGAGAATCGAGGAGAACTTTGTATTGAGATCCAAAGAGAGAGAAGAAGCCATCTAGCTAATAACTATGGACCCGAAGGTCTGTGGTAAACTACTCACACATCATCGGAGAGGCTATGGTGTTGATGTAGAAGCCCTCCGTGATCGATTCCCCCTCCGGCAGAGCACCGGAAAAGGCCCCAAGATGGGATCTCATGGGTACAGAAGGTTGCGGCAGTGGAAATAGGGTTTTGTGGTGCTCTCGGATGTTTTCAGGGTATATGAGTATATATAGGTGAAAGAAGTAGGTCGGTGGAGCCACGAGGGGCCCACGAGGGTGGGGGCGCGCCTCCCTACCTCGTGGCCGCCTCGTTGCTTCCTTGACATCCACTCCAAGACTCCTGGATTGCGTTTGTTCCAAATATAACTCTCCCGAAGGTTTCATTCCGTTTGGATTCTGTTTGATATTCCTTTTCTGCGAAACTCTAAAATAGGCAAAAAAAACAGCAATTTGCACTGGGCCTTTGGTTAGTAGGTTAGTCCCAAAAATAATATAGAAGTGCATAATAAAGCCCATTAAACATCCAAAATAGATAATATAATAGCATGGAACAATCAAAAATTATAGATACGTAGGAGACGTATCAAGCATCCCCAAGCTTAATTCCTGCTCGTCCTCGAGTAGGTAAATGATAAAAACAGAATTTTTGATGTGGAATGCTACCTAGCATAATTCTCAATGTAATTTTATTTATTGTGGCATGAATGTTCAGATCCGAAAGATTCAAGATAAAAGTTTAATATTGACATAAAAATAATAATACTTCAAGCATACTAACAAAGCAATCATGTGTTCTCAAAATAACATGGCCAAAGAAAGTTATCCCTACAAAATCATATAGTCTGGCTATGCTCTATCTTCATCACACAAAATATTTAAATCATGCACAACCCCGATGACAAGCCAAGCAATTGTTTCATACTTTTGATGTTCTCAAACTTTTTCAATCTTCATGCAATAGATGAGCGTGAGCCATGGACATAGCACTATATGTGGAATAGAAGGGTGGTTGTGGAGAAGACAAAAAGGAGAAGATAGTCTCACATCAACTAGGCGTATCAACGGGCTATGGAGATGCCCATCAATAGATATCAATGTGAGTGAGTAGGGATTGCCATGCAACAGATGCACTAGAGCTATAAGTGTATGAAAGCTCAACAAAAGAAACTAAGTGGGTGTGCATCCAACTCGCTTGCTCACGAAGACCTAGAGCATTTTGAGGAAGCCCATCATTGGAATATACAAGCCAAGTTCTATAATGTAAAATTCCCACTAGTATATGAAAGTGACAACATAGGAGACTCTCTATCATGAAGATCATGGTGCTACTTTAAAGCACAAGTGTGGTAAAAGGATAGTAACATTGTCCCTTCTCTCTTTTTCTCTCATTTTTTTATTTGGGCCTTTTCTATTTTTTTATGGCCTCTTTTTTTTCTTTTCGTCCGGAGTCTCATCCCGACTTGTGGGGGAATCACAGTCTCCATCATCCTTTCCTCACTTGGGACAATGTTCTAATAATGATGATCATCACACTTTTATTTACTTACAACTCAAAACTTACAACTCAATACTTAGAACAAAATATGACTCTATGTGAATGCCTCTGGCGGTGTATCGGGATATGCAATGAATCAAGAGTGACATGTATGAAAGAATTATAAAGGTGGCTTTGCCACAAATACGATGTCAACTACATGATCATGCAAAGCAACATAACAATGATGAAACATGTCATAACAAACAGAACGGTGGTAAGTTGCATGGCAATATATCTCGGAATGGCTATGGAAATGCCATAATAGGTAGGTATGGTGGCTGTTTTGAGGAAGGTATATGGTGGGTGTATGTGAAGGAAATATGCCCTAGAGGCAATAATAAAGTTATTATTTATTCCTTATATCATGCTAAATTTTTATTATTCATGCTAGAATTGTATTAACCGGAAACATAATACTTGTGTGAATACATAGACAAACAGAGTGTCACTAGTATGCCTCTACTTGACTAGCTCGTTGATCAAAGATGGTTATGTTTCCTAACCATAGACATGAGTTGTCATTTGATTAATGGGATCACATCTTTAGGAGAATGATGTGATTGACTTGACCCATTCCGTTAGCTTAGCACTCGATCGTTTAGTATGTTGCTATTGCTTTCTTCATGACTTATACATGTTCCTATGACTATGAGATTATGCAAGTCCCGTTTACCGGAGGAACACTTTGTGTGCTACCAAACGTCACAACGTAACTGGGTGATTATAAAGGTGCTCTACAGGTGTCTCCGAAGGTACTTGTTGGGTTGGCGTATTTCGAGATTAGGATTTGTCACTCCGATCGTCGGAGAGGTATCTCTGGGCCCACTCGGTAATGCACATCACTTAAGCCTTGCAACTAATGAGTTAGTTGCGGGATGATGTATTACGGAACGAGTAAAGAGACTTGCCGGTAACGAGATTGAACTAGGTATTGAGATACCGACGATCGAATCTCGGGCAAGTAACATACTGATGACAAAGGGAACAACGTATGTTGTTATGCGGTCTGACCGATAAAGATCTTCGTAGAATATGTGGGAGCCAATATGAGCATCCAGGTTCCGCTATTGGTTATTGACCGGAGACGTGTCTCGGTCATGTCTACATAGTTCTCGAACCCGTAGGGTCCGCACGCTTAAAGTTTCAATGACGGTTATATTATGAGTTTATGAGTTTTGATGTACCGAAGGTTGTTCGGAGTCCCGTATGTGATCACGAACATGACGAGGAGTCTCGAAATGGTCGAGACATGAAGATTGATATATTGGAAGCCTATATTTGGATATCGGAAGTGTTCCGGGTGAAATTGGGATTTTACCGGAGTACCGAGGGGTTACCGGAACCCCCCCGGGACTTAATGGGCCATAGTGGGCCTTAGTGGAGAAGAGGAGAGGCGGCTAGGGCAGGGCCGCGGACCCCTCCCCCTCTAGTCCGAATAGGACAAGGAGAGGGGGGCGGCGCCCCCCCCCCTTTCCTTCCTCTCTCCCTCCTCTCTCCCCCCTTCTCCTAATCCAACAAGGAAGGGAGGGAGTCCTACTCCCGGTGGGAGTAGGACTCCTCCTGGTGCGCCTCTTCCTGGCCGGCCGCATCTCCCCCCTTGCTCCTTTATATACGGGGGCAGGGGGGCACCCCAAAGACACAACAATTGATTTGATCTTTTAGCCGTGTGCGGTGCCCCCCTCCACCATAGTCCACCTCAATAATACTGTAGCGGTGCTTAGGCGAAGCCCTGCGTCGGTAGAACATCATCATCGTCACCACGCCGTCGTGCTGACGAAACTCTCCCTCAACACTCGGCTGGATCGGAGTTCGAGGGACGTCATCGGGCTGAACGTGTGCTGAACTCGGAGGTGTCGTGCGTTCGGTACTTGATTGGTCGGATCGTGAAGACGTATGTACATCAACCGTGTTGTGCTAACGCTTCCGCTTTTGGTCTACGAGGGTACGTGGACAACACTCTCCCCTCTCATTGCTATGCATCACCATGATCTTGCGTGTGCGTAGGCAATTTTTTGAAATTACTACGTTCCCCAACAGTGGCATCCGAGCCTGGTTTTATGCGTAGATGTCATATGCACGAGTAGAACACAAGTGAGTTGTGGGCGATATAAGTCATACTGCTTACCAGCATGTCATACTTTGGTTCGGCGGATTGTTGGATGAAGCGGCCCGGACCGACATTACGCGTACGCTTACGCGAGACTGGTTCTACCGACGTGCTTTGCACACAGGTGGCTGGCAGGTGTCAGTTTCTCCAACTTTAGTTGAACCGAGTGTGGCTACGCCTGGTCCTTGCGAAGGTTAAAACAGCACCAACTTGACAAACTATCGTTGTGGTTTTGATGCGTAGGTAAGAACGGTTCTTGCTCAGCCCGTAGCAGCCACGTAAAACTTGCAACAACAAAGTAGAGGACGTCTAACTTGTTTTTTGCAGGGCATGTTGTGATGTGATATGGTCAAAGGATGATGCTAAATTTTATTGTATGAGATGATCATGTTTTGTAACCGGGTTATCGGCAACTGGCAGGAGCCATATGGTTGTCGCTTTATTGTATGCAATGCAATCGCCCTGTAATGCTTTACTTTATCACTAAGCGGTAGCGATAGTCGTAGAAGCATAAGATTGGCGAGATGACAACGATGCTACGATGGAGATCAAGGTGTCGCGCCGGTGACGATGGTGATCATGACGGTGCTTCGGAGATGGAGATCACAAGCACAAGATGATGATGGCCATATCATATCACTTATATTGATTGCATGTGATGTTTATCTTTTATGCATCTTATCTTGCTTTGATTGACGGTAGCATTATAAGATGATCTCTCACTAAGTTTCAAGATAAAAGTGTTCTCCCTGAGTATGCACCGTTGCCAAAGTTCGTCGTGCCCAGACACCACGTGATGATCGGGTGTGATAAGCTCTACGTCCATCTACAACAGGTGCGAGCCAGTTTTGCACACGCAGAATACTCAGGTTAAACTTGACGAGCCTAGCATATGCAGATATGGCCTCGAAACACTGAGACCGAAAGGTTGAGCGTGAATCATATAGTAGATATGATCAACATAGTGATGTTCACCATTGAAAGCTACTCCATTTCACGTGATGATCGGTTATGGTTTAGTTGATTTGGATCACGTGATCACTTAGAGGATTAGAGGGATGTCTATCTAAGTGGGAGTTCTTAAGTAATATGATTAATTGAACTTAAATTTATCATGAACATAGTACCTGAAAGTATCTTGCTTGTCTATGTTGATTGTAGATAGATGGCCCGTGTTGTTGTTCCGTTGAATTTTAATGCGTTCCTTGAGAAAGCAAAGTTGAAAGATGATGGTAGCAATTACACAGACTGCGTCCGTAACTTGAGGATTATCCTCATTGCTGCATAGAAGAATTACGTCATGGAAGCACCGCTAGGTGCCAAACCTGCTGCAGGAGCAACACCAGATGTTATGAACGTCTGGCAGAGCAAAGCTGATGACTACTCGATAGTTCAGTGTGCCAAGCTTTACGGCTTAGAACCGGGACTTCAACGACGTTTTGAACGTCATGGAGCATACGGATGTTCCAGGAGTTGAAGTTAATATTTCAAGCAAATGCCCGGATTGAGAGATATGAAGTCTCCAATAAGTTCTATAGCTGCAAGATGGAGGAGAATAGTTCTGTCAGTGAGCATATACTCAAAATGTCTAGGTATAATAATCACTTGATTCAACTGGGAGTTAATCTTCCGGATGATAGCGTCATTGACAGAATTCTTCAATCACTGCCACCAAACTACAAGAGCTTTGTGATGAACTATAACATGCAAGGGATGGATAATACGATTCCCGAGCTCTTCGCAATGCTAAAGGCTGCGGAGGTAGAAATCAAGAAGGAGCATCAAGTGTTGATGGTCAATAAGACCACCAATTTCAAGAAAAAGGGCAAAGGGAAGAAGAAGGGGAACTTCAAGAAGAACAGCAAGCAAGTTGCTGCTCAAGAGAAGAAACCCAAGTCTAGACCTAAGCCTGAGACTGAGTGCTTCTACTTCAAGATAAGAAGGATGGCAAGGTGAACAAAGGTATATGTGATATACATGTTATTGATGTGTACCTTACCAGAGCTCGCAGTAGCACCTCGGTATTTGATACTGGTTCTGTTGCTAATATTTGCAACTCAAAACAGGGACTACCGATTAAGCGGACACTAGCCAAGGATGAGGTGACGATGCGCGTGGGAAACGGTTCCAAAGTCGATGTGATCGCCGTTGGCACGCTACCTCTACATCTACCTTCGGGATTAGTATTAGACCTAAATAATTGTTATTTGGTGCCAGCGTTGAGCATGAACATTATATCTGGATCTTGTTTGATGCGAGACGGTTATTCATTTAAATCGGAGAATAATGGTTGTTCTATTTATATGAGTAATATCTTTTATGGGCATGCACCCTTGAAGAGTGGTCTATTTTTGATCGATCTCGATAGTAGTGATACACATATTAATAATATTGAAGCCAAAAGATGCAGAGTTGATAATGATAGTGCAACTTATTTGTGGCACTGCCGTTTGGGTCACATTGGTGTAAAGCGCATGAAGAAACTCCATACTGATGGACTTTTGGAATCACTTGATTATGAATCACTTGGTACTTGCGAACCATGCCTCATGGGCAAGATGACTAAAACGCTGTTCTCCGAAACTATGGAGCGAGCAACTGATTTATTGGAGATCATACATACTGATGTATGTGGACCAATGAATATTGAGGCTCGCGGCGGGTATCGTTATTTTCTTACCTTCACAGATGATTTAAGCAGATATGGGTATATCTACTTAATGAAACATAAGTCTGAAACATTTGAAAAGTTCAAAGAATTTTAGAGTGAAGTTGAAAATCATCGTAACGAGAAAATAAAGTTTCTACGATCCGATCGTGGAGGAGAATATTTGAGTTACGAGTTTGGTCTACATTTGAAACAATGCGGAATACTTTCGCAACTCACGCCACCCGGAAAACCACAGCGTAATGGTGTGTCCGAACGTCGTAATCGTACTTTACTAGATATGGTGCGATCTATGATGTCTCTTACTGATTTACCGCTATCATTTTGGGGTTATGCTTTAGAGACGGCCGCATTCACGTTAAATAGGGCACCATCGAAATCCGTTGAGACGACGCCTTATGAACTGTGGTTTGGCAAGAAACCAAAGTTGTCGTTTCTTAAAGTTTGGGGCTGCGATGCTTATGTGAAAAAGCTTCAACCTGATAAGCTCGAACCCAAATCGCAGAAATGTGTCTTCATAGGATACCCAAAGGAGACTGTTGGGTACACCTTCTATCACAGATCCGAAGGCAAGACATTCGTTGCTAAGAATGGATCCTTTCTAGAGAAGAGGTTTCTCTCGAAAGAAGTGAGTGGGAGGAAAGTAGAACTTGATGAGGTAACCGTACCTACTCCCTTATTGGAAAGTAGTTCATCACAGAAACCGGTTCATGTGACGTCTATACCAATTAGTGAGGAAGTTAATGATGATGATCATGGAACTTCAGATCAAGTTGTTACTGAACCTCGTAGGTCAACCAAAGTGAGATCCGCACCAGAGTGGTACGGTAATCCTGTTCTGGAGGTTATGTTACTAGACCATGATGAACCTACGAACTATGAAGAAGCGATGGTGAGCCCAGATTCCGCAAAATGGCTTGAGGCCATGAAATCTGAGATGGGATCCGTGTATGAGAACAAAGTGTGGACTTTGGTTGACTTGCCCGATGATCGGCAAGCCATTGAGAATAAATGGATCTTCAAGAAGAAGACTGACGCTGACGGTAATGTTACTATCTATAAAGCTCAACTTGTTGCGAAAGGTTTTCGACAAGTTCAAGGGATTGACTACGATGAGACCTTCTCACCCGTAGCGATGCTTAAGTCTGTCCGAATCATGTTAGCAATTGCCGCATTTTATGATTATGAAATTTGGCAAATGGATGTAAAAACTGCATTCCTGAATGGATTTCTGGAAGAAGAGTTGTATATGATGCAACCAGAAGGCTTTGTCGATCCAAAGGGAGCTAACAAAGTGTGCAAGCTCCAGCGATCCATTTATGGACTGGTGCAAGCCTCTCGGAGTTGGAATAAATGTTTTTTTAGAACAGAGACGCTAGGAACGTCCGGCTTTAATTTAATAAAGCCCACAACATAGGCAGCGTAACAGACACAGTTTGAACCTCGAACACGAGCACGGAGGCTCGGGCCACGACGACGCGTAGGCACAAGAGTTTAGACCGGGCCAACAGACGCACGCAGCAATGCAATACAGGCCCGGAGGCAGAGCATAGAGCACGCAGGCTCGCTCGCTAGACAAAAGGGCCACTTCACGACGTAGAAGTGGCGGATGGCTCCCTAGCCAAAACGTAGATCTGGCGAAGACGTTCTTGGGCATGCTTCAGTTTTTCAGCATCCTTGCGCCTCGCCAACGGACTCCACTGCTGCAGAAGAAGGTTGCATTTGTAGATTATGTTAGCAGGGTGTGATGGGAAGATACCCTCGATTGTGAGTTTGTTCCTAGTGAGCCAGACGGCCCAGGTCAAGGCGCCGATGCAACTCCAGAGCACACGGTTGTTGCCACCGTGAACCGAGTCTACTATGGTAGCGAGGTCGGACGCGGACCGGGGGTCCCAGGAGGTGTTGGCCGCTGCACGAACGGCGCTCCAAGCAAAACGTGCCAGCGGACAGCGGAAGAATACATGGGTCGCATCCTCCATGACGTTACAAATCGCACACAGGCCGGTCGACGGCCCATTGCGTTTGGCGACGTTTGCCGAAGTGGGCAGTCTATTACGGAACAGTTGCCAAAAGAACACCTTAATCTTAAGCGGAAGGCGCGCGCTCCACAAGCCATTTGGCACCTGGAAGGATGGGCCCTGGCAAAGCTTACGGTAAAGAGACTTGACCGAAAACTTGCCCGACGGGGTGAGGGCCCAGGTGACTGTGTCCTCGGTCGACGACAGCGAAACCGGCGCAATGCAATCAAGCAGTTCCGTTAAGTGAGCTTGTTCTGCTCTCGTTAACTCTCTCCGAAAATGTAACGCCGGAGGGGAAGAGGCAAGAGCCATGGAAACTGTTTGCTCTGGGTTCACAGCCAGAGCATAGAGGTTCTGGAAATCAGACCAAAGGGGTTGGGATCCCACCCAGTGGCCGAGCCAGAAACGAACCGACCGACCGTTACCAATGGAGAACTTGGCTCCCATAGTGAAAGCCGGCCGGACCGCTTGGAGATCGTTCTAGAAAGGACATCCCCTCGTCGCACCCTCGAAGAAATTCCCGTTCGGGAAGTACTTGGCACGCAACAGGTCGACCCACAGACCCGTCGCTCCCTGCGAGAGCTTCCAAATCCATTTGCACATGAGTGCAATGTTCTGGATTCTGGTATTTGTGATCCCTAGCCCTCCCAGGTCCTTGGGACGGCACACCGCAGCCCACTTCACCATGTGATACTTGCGTTTTGGTCCCGATCCTTCCCAAAAGAAATGGGACCGCGGTGTGTCCATCTTGGCGTGAACCCCTTCCGCCAGGAGGAACAGACCCATAGCAAATTGCGGCAGCGAGGAGAGGCTCGCGTTCGTTAGCACCAGCCTAGCTGCAGAGGATAGGAACTTCCCCCTCCGCGGGCAGACCCGCTCTCCCACCTTGGTCCAGA
Source organism: Aegilops tauschii subsp. strangulata (assembly GCF_002575655.3). NCBI lineage: Eukaryota > Viridiplantae > Streptophyta > Magnoliopsida > Poales > Poaceae > Aegilops > Aegilops tauschii. The sequence goes on along the minus strand of NC_053037.3, from coordinate 246,155,224 downwards.
GCGGAGCCCACCCGTTGATCTTGATGCGTTTGGCATCCAACCGGAGACCGAGGTAGGTAAACGGCATATTGCCAAGTTTACAATTGAGCAGGTCCGCAATACGTCTACCTTCAGCCACCTCCATGCCCATGGGCATCACTTCACACTTGTGGAAGTTGATTTTAAGCCCTGACATGAGCTCAAAGCTAATCAGCAAGGCTTTGACCGTAGCCACACTATGGAGGTCGGGTTGGAACAACAATAGCGTATCGTCCACGTATTGCAAGTGTGAAATCCCCCCTGGGATGAGGTGTCCCAACACCCCTTTTATGTGTCCTGCCTCCGTTGCTTTCCGCAGCATAGCCGCCAACGCATCGGCGACAAAGTTGAACAAGAGCGGCGACATGGGATCGCCTTGGCGTAAGCCACGCTTGTTCCTGGAGAAGTGCCCTACTTCTCCATTCACCGATACCGCAGTTTGGCCCCCCGAGACCAATTGCATGACTCGGTGCACCCATAACGGCGAGAAACCTCGATTGGTGAGGATCTGCCTGAGGCCAGTTAACGCGGTCATAGGCCTTCTCGAAGTCTAATTTAAGGAGGATCGCGGGTTCGTGCGTGCGCTTAAGCTCGTGGAGGGACTCTTGCAGAGCTAGCGGCCCCTCCAAAATGTTTCTACCACGTATGAACGCCGATTGAGAGCGACTAATGGTGCTATGGGCGATCGGTGAGAGCCGAGTGGCGCAACCTTTGGCGCAGATTTTAAACGGAACGTTAATCAGCGTGATGGGTCTGTACTGGCAAATGTTTTCTGCCCCAGGCACTTTTGGGATCAGCGAGAGTACGCCGTAGTTTAACCTAGCATTGTCCACAAAGCCACGCATGAAGCCATTACACACCTCGTATATGGGATCGCGAAGCAATGGCCAAAAGTGCTTAAACATCGCCACCGGCCACCCGTCCGGCCCCGGAGCCGTGTCTGCTCTCATGCTTAGGAGAGCGTCGTCAATCTCCTTAGGGAGAAACGCGAGCCCCAACTCTTCGTTCTCGCTATGGAGGACCTTTTGGGATGGGAGCCACACGTCCGCGCTCAGACACGCGTGTTGCGCCTCGTCAGTCCCCATCAGACTTATGTAGAAGTCGTAGATATGTTGGGTAATCTCCAATTGTTGCAGAAGAGGCCCCTACTCCGTCTGCAACCTAAGAATTGAGCATTTCCTGTGCCTGCCATTCGCGTACGCGTGGAAATACTGAGTATTCACATCTCCTTTGACCATCCACTTGAGGCCTCCCCTACGCCTCCAGTATTCCTCCTCAGATCGCAGCAGAGCTTCGACTTGCCCTTCCAAGGCGTATCGATGCGCCCATTCTTGCTCTGAGAAAGGACGTGTGTCCGCTTGATTGTCTAGCAGAGTTATTTCATCAAGTAGCCTCTCCCTGAGGACCTTGTCAGCATGCCCCTGGTTCGCACCCCATCCCTTTAGGCTTGCGCGGAGGCGACCCCCGACAGCGATCCAAAACTCCATAGGGCCGCGTTGCTGGCCTGCGAGTTGGACGCTTCACAACCATCTCTCCCTAAAGATGGTGTCGAAATCAGGAACCTCAAACCACGCGGTTTCAAAGAAGAAACGCGTGCTGCGGCGAATCCTATCTTCCCCTGAAGATAAGATGAGGGGAACATGGTCCGATCCGATCCTTGTTTCAGCAAGGAGCGAACATAGCGGAAACACCACTTCCCAGTCCGGAGACATGAAAACACGATCCAAGACAGATCGCACCGGGGCTAGTTGCTTGTTAGTCCAAGTATACCTTGCCCCAGTTCTGGCCACTTCCCTAAGTGCCATAGACGCAATAGCATTGTTGAACATGGCCACCCTTGGCCAATTGATATTGTCGTTGTTTTTATCTGCACCCAAACGAATCAGGTTAAAGTCACCTCCCACCATTAACGGGATTTGAGCTGCCGAAACCTCCCTCACCTTGGCTTCAAGTTCTCCCAAGAACTCGGCCGAGCGTGAGTGATCTGCTGATCCATAGACTTGCACGATCACAAGCTCGCGTAGCGACGCTCGCACGCGGATGTTAGCAGCAATGAAGAAGGTGCCGACCTCCCAGGTCAGCACCTCGAACGTGGCGTTGCAGAAACCGAGCAGCATACCGCCCGAATGGCCCGTCGCCGGCTTATGGTGCCAAACAAAGCGCTCTAGGGGATCTATGGCTAGGATATCGTGGTGTCTAAACTCTGATCTAATCGTTTCCTGAAGCCCTACGATATCGATGGCTTCTTTCCTAATATATTCCTTGAGTTGGATGCGCTGACCCGCGTGACCGAAGCCACGAATGTTCCAAAGGAGCGCACGCATCTAGATGACGCGGTTGCGCAGGCGCACCCCCCTGGAGGTGATCGCCTTGGCCACGCGCCTGACCTTGCCGCAGCGAGGCGAGGAAGGAGCAGCAACCCCTGTTGCTGTCTCCCCTTCGGGCCGGATCGCTAGCGACGTCGAGGGCTCAGCCTCAAGTGCCAGACGATCCGCGTGTTGAGCGGCCGCCGCTGCCAGCGCCGCCTGCGCCATCTCCTTCGCACGCACCAACGAGATGAGTTCGCTCACCCCTCCCTCACCCATCGGTTCCACCCCACTCCCCCCCAAAACCTCACTCAAATGATCATCCGAAAAGGAGTCCAGAATTGTAAAACGGGGCAAGGGGTTACCGGAGGTTTCCAGGTTCTTCTGGGCTTGTAGGAGTTGGGCGCGTTGGAGAGACGGAAGGTTCCCTTTGGCACCCTTGGCCCATGCACTGACCCGCACTGGAGCCGCCTGCCCCCCCCCCCCTACCACGGCCTTGGAGCGCTTGGCCTTCGGGAAGGGCGCCGTCTTGGACGCCTCCTGAGCGAGCGGGCCGGGGATAGGCACAGCCAGAGCCATCAATGCCTGGCGCGGTGTCGCCGGAGCCCCTAAGAGCTCTGCAGCACGCCCGGCCTCCGCGGTGACCTTGCGAACCGCCACCTTCTTGAGCTGCTTCACCGCGCCAAGCTTGTTGCTGCTGCGGCCGCCTTGGGTCGGAGAGCGCGAGGAGAGAGGCAGCGAGTCCACCGACGCCGCGCCAGGGGTGCGGGCATCGGCCAGCGGCTCCACCATCAGGTCCGAGACCACCGCCACCGCCATCCTCGCCGGAGGGGACGTGACCGACCCCAGGTTGGAGCCGTACTGGTTCGGGATCGAGAGCTCCATCTCCGCGGACCCCCCCCCCCTCCCCCCCGCAAGTGGCTGCTCCATCATAGGCATCTGCACATGATTCGCCGCCCCGCCTTTGTTGGTGATGCCCAGCTTCTCCCACGCCGCCGTATCGATGGAGTCGTCCTCCATACTAGCATCAAGGTCCTTGTCACCAGCCTTGTCATCGTTACGCCCCATCCCATCCGGACCCTGGCTGCGGTTGGGGGGAGGGGGGTTAGGGGAAGGGAGGTCAGGCGCCTCGAGTTGCTCCGGGGGAAGCTCGGGCTCGACGGAGATGTTGAAGCCTTCGCCGTTAAACCAAATCTGGACCTGACCGCGGAGCTTGCTTGGATTGCGGCAGGCGAAACGCATGCGGACCGGCCCCGGACGGATTAGCGACTCCTCATCAACCAGCAGTGGACGGCCGAGCATAATGGTGGCCGCCATGAGCCGGTCGGAGCGGCGCTGCTTGGGTGGGATGCCGCCCAGCTTGACCCACACCTCCGGCATTGCCAATCCCTTGGGCGCATCGAGGACCGCATCTCGAATATCCACCATGAGGTTGTTGAGGGATAAGAAAAGCTTGCCGCTCCGCGTAGCCATCCTGAGCATCGCGGGATCTGGGAACACCACCATGAATGCGCCACCTTGGAGAGGAGAGCTCTGCCAGTCCCAAGCTCCCTCAAAAAGGTGCGGCAGCTCCACTTCTAGGATCTCTTGCGTGAGCGCACCTGAAGGCATGGAGAGCACCGCCGTGTTGGCCCCCAACAGGATCTGCGGCTCCTCCAACGCCTCTTCCGGGAACTGGAGGCAGAAGAATCCCTCGCCGGAGATGGCGTGCCCCATGGTTTGGAGGAGCAGGGGCTTGCCGCGGGTCGGGCACTGCGCCGAAGTGTGCCCCTCCTTGGTGCACACCACACACAGCGGCTTGAAGGTGCAGAGGTTCTGGAAGTGGCCCGTGCGTCCACATTTGAAGCACTCCGGGCCGTCGACTTCTGCAATGGGGATCGGCTCCTCCTCCGTGCCCTTGGACGAGCCAGGCGCCTCAGATCTGGGCGGGAGGGGCGGTTTGGGGACCGCCGCCCCCGCAGACTTGAACTTCTGTTTCTTCGCGAAGGGGTCGCCGACGCGGTCGCCACCCGCAGTGGACTGCTGCCCCTTGCGCTTGAGCTCGAGACCGCGTTTCTTGTACTCTTCCTTCTTCTTCTTCTTTCGTTCCTGCTCCTTGAGCCACCAGGCGGGAGGCGGACCCCATCCGCCCTCATCGTCGGCCCGCCCGCGGTTGCGATCCCGCGGCGGCTCCATGGGCGGCTTCTCCCCCCGGCGGTCTTGCTTGGATCCCATCGCCACCACTTCCGCGACAGATCTCAACAGAGGAGGTGGGGAAGGAGTGGGTGAGGGAGTGGGTGTGAGAAACCGGGCAGAGTGGCCGAAACGCCGCACCTCCGATTTGGAGGCTGGAAACCCTAACGAAATGTTTAGGGTTCCACGGGGTAGCCAGAGCCATTTATATGGCTGCGCGGAACGTGGGGGCATGGGCTGGGCCTCCACCAGTGGACCGGGCTGGGTCCTGAGAGCGGGCGAGACCCCCTGCGCCACAGGCGCTACCCGAGGCTAGGCCGCCGCGCGCGTTTGCCCCGGACTTGGGCCGCTTGCCACCCGATGGGCCTGGCCCGCCAACGCCCCCGGCGAGACATCCCCAACCCTAGCCTGCGCTCCGCCAGGATCCGCCGGCGCCACCACCGTGGCCGCGGGGGCCGCCCGCACCGGGCAGCGCAGAGGCTGCGCTGGCTGCAGGAGCAGCCCCGCGTCGGAAGCTTCAGGGCTGCCTCGGCCCTCACCCCGTGGAGAAGCGCACGGCACCCTGCCCCCCGGCAGCGCGGCCCACCTTGGGCCATGACCTCCGGGCGCAAAAGCACGCCGGCACCCGGCCTTGAAGGAGCCCCCGAGCTCCTCCGCGCGCGACACGAAGTCACCAATGGAGCAGGCCGCACGGCCGCCCGCCCCTGACCCCGCCTCGTCACACGCCTCCACCTCCTCTTCGCCGTCAGAGACCTCGTCTGCCAGAACCCAGAAACGACTCCCCGACCACTTGGCCGCGCCCTGGGAAGGCACAGCCGCCCTCCTGGCCGCCGGCGAGACGGCCACCGACCAGCCTCCCTCCAAGGCCTGAGCACCAGAGCCGAGGTCGCCGGGAGCGAGGCCAGGTGCGGAATCGCCACCAACAGCGCCTGGGGCGCCCGCAAACGCCTCCATCTCACTCGTTCAGCTCGCAGGAATAAATGTTTCGATAGTGTGATCAAAGCATTTGGTTTTGTACAGACTTTTGGAGAAGCCTGTATTTACAAGAAAGTGAGTGGGAGCTCTGTAGCATTTCTGATATTATATGTGAATGACATATTGCTGATTGGAAATGATATAGAATTTCTGGATAGCATAAAGGGATACTTGAATAAGAGTTTTTCAATGAAAGACCTCGGTGAAGCTGCTTATATATTGGGCATCAAGATCTATAGAGATAGATCAAGACGCTTAATTGGACTTTCACAAAGCACATACCTTGACAAGTTTTGAAGAAGTTCAAAATTGATCAAGCAAAGAAAGGGTTCTTGCCTGTGTTACAAGGTGTGAAGTTGAGTAAGACTCAATGCCCGACCACTGCAGAAGATAGAGAGAACATGAAAGATGTTCCCTATGCTTCAGCCATAGGCTCTATCATGTATGCAATGTTGTGTACCAGACCTGATGTGTGCCTTGCTATAAGTCTAGCAGGGAGGTACCAAAGTAATCCAGGAGTGGATCACTGGACAGCGGTCAAGAACATCCTGAAATACCTAAAAAGGACTAAGGATATGTTTCTCGTTTATGGAGGTGACAAAGAGCTCATTGTAAATGGTTACGTTCATGCAAGCTTTGCACTGATCCGCACGATTCTAAATCGCAAACTGGTTACGTGTTTACATTGAACGGTGGAGCTGTCAGTTGGTGCAGTTCTAAATAAAGCGTCGTGGCGGGATCTACGTGTGAAGCGGAGTACATAGCTGCTTCGGAAGCAGCAAATGAAGGAGTCTGGATGAAGGAGTTCATATCCGATCTAGGTGTCATACCTAGTGCATCGGGTCCAATGAAAATCTTTTGTGACAATACTGGAGCAATTGCCTTGGCGAAGGAATCCAGATTTCACAAGAGAACCAAGCACATCAATAGACGCTTCAATTCCATCCGGGATCTAGTCCAGGTGGGAGACATAGAAATTTGCAAGATACATACGGATCTGAATGTTGCAGACCCGTTGATTAAGCCTCTTCCACGAGCAAAACATGATCAGCACCAAGACTCCATGGGTGTTAGAATCATTACTGTGTAATCTAGATTATTGACTCTAGTGCAAGTGGGAGACTGAAGGAAATATGCCCTAGAGGCAATAATAAAGTTATTATTTATTTCCTTATATCATGATAAATGTTTATTATTCATGCTAGAATTGTATTAACCGGAAACATAATACTTGTGTGAATACATAGACAAACAGAGTGTCACTAGTATGCCTCTACTTGACTAGCTCGTTGATCAAAGATGGTTATGTTTCCTAACCATAGACATGAGTTGTCATTTGATTAACGGGATCACATCATTAGGAGAATGATGTGATTGACTTGACCCATTCCGTTAGCTTAGCACTGGATCGTTTAGTATGTTGCTATTGCTTTCTTCATGACTTATACATGTTCCTATGACTATGAGATTATGCAACCCCCGTTTACCGGAGGAACACTTTGTGTGCTACAAAATGTCACAACATAACTGGGTGATTATAAAGGTGCTCTACAGGTGTCTCCGAAGGTACTTGTTGGGTTGGCGTATTTCGAGATTAGGATTTGTCACTCCGATCGTTGGAGAGGTATCTCTGGGCCCACTCGGTAATGCACATCACTTAAGCCTTGCAACTAATGAGTTAGTTGCGGGATGATGTATTACGGAACGAGTAAAGAGACTTGCCGGTAACGAGATTGAACTAGGTATTGAGATACCGACGATCGAATCTCGGGCAAGTAACATACTGATGACAAAGGGAACAACGTATGTTGTTATGCGGTCTGACCGATAAAGATCTTCGTAGAATATGTGGGAGCCAATATGAGCATCCAGGTTCCGCTATTGGTTATTGACCGGAGACGTGTCTCGGTCATGTCTACATAGTTCTCGAACCCGTAGGGTCCGCACGCTTAAAGTTTCGGTGACGGTTATATTATGAGTTTATGAGTTTTGATGTACCGAAGGTTGTTCGGGGTCCCGGATGTGATCATGGACATGACGAGGAGTCTCGAAATGGTCAAGACATGAAGATTGATATATTGGAAGCCTATATTTGGATATCGGAAGTGTTCCGGGTAAAATCGGGATTTTACCGGAGTACCGAGGGGTTACCGGACCCCCCCCCCGGGGACTTAATGGGCCATAGTGGGCCTTAGTGGAGAAGAGGAGAGGCGGCTAGGGCAGGGCCGCGCGCTCCTCCCCCTCTAGTCCAAATAGGACAAGGAGAGGGGGCGGCGCCCCCCTTTCCTTCCTCTCCCCCTCCTCTCTCCCCCCTTCTCCTAATCCAACAAGGAAGGGAGGGAGTCCTACTCCCGGGGGGAGTAGGACTCCTCCTGGTGTGCCTCTTCCTGGCCGGCCGCACATCCCCCCTTGCTCCTTTATATACGGGGGCAGGGGCACCCCAAAGACACAACAATTGATTTGATCTTTTAGCCGTGTGCGGTGCCCCCCTCCACCATAGTCCACCTCGATAATACTGTAGCGGTGCTTAGGCGAAGCCCTGCGTCGGTAGAACATCATCATCGTCACCACGCCGTCGTGCTGACGAAACTCTCCCTCAACACTCGGCTGGATCGGAGTTTGAGGGACGTCATCGGGCTGAACGTGTGCTGAACTCGGAGGTGCCGTGCGTTCGGTACTTGATCGGTCGGATCGTGAAGACGTACGACTACATCAACCGCGTTGTGCTAACGCTTCCGCTTTCGGTCTACGAGGGTACGTGGACAACACTCTCCCCTCTCATTGCTATGCATCACCATGATCTTGCGTGTGCGTAGGAATTTTTTTGAAATTACTACGTTCCCCAACAGTATGATACCGGCGAAAGGTGCGCAGTATTAGAGAGGCTAGCAATGGTGGAAGGGTGAGAGTGTGTATAATCCATGGACTCAACATTAGTGAGAAAGAACTCACATACTTATTGCAAAAATCTATTAGTTATCGAAATGAAATACTACACACATGCTCCTAGGGGAATAGATTGGTAGGAAAAGACCATCGCTCGTCCCAGACCGCCACTCATAAGGAAGACAATCAACAAATAAATCATGCTCCGACTTCATCACATAACGGTTCACCATACGTGCATGCTACGGGAATCACAAACTTTAGAACAAGTATTTCTCAAATTCACAACTACTCAACTAGCATGACTCTAATATCACCATCTTCATATCTCAAAATAATTATCAAGTATCAAACTTCTCGTAGTATTCGATGCACTTTATATGATAGTTTTTATTATACCCATCTTGGATGTTCATCATATTAGGACTAATTTTTATAGCCAAAGAAAATTACCATGCTGTTCTATAAGACTCTGAAAATAATATAAGTGAAGCATGAGATATCAATAATTTCTATAAAATAAAACCACCACCGTGCTCTAAAAGATATAAGCGAAGCACTAGAGCAAAATTATCTAGCTCAAAAGATATAAGTGAAGCACAAAGAGTATTCTAATAAATTCCGATTCATGTGTGTCTCTCCCAAAAGGTGTGTACATCAAGGATTATTGTGGTAAACTAAAAATCAAAGACTCAAATCATACAAGACGCTCCAAGAAAAACGCATATCATGTGGTGAATAAAAATATAGCCTCAAGTAAAGTTACCGATAGACGAAGACGAAAGAGGGGATGCCTTCTGGGGCATCCCCAAGCTTAGGCTTTTGGTTGTCCTTGAATTTTACCTTGGGGTGCCTTGGGCATCCCCAACCTTAGGCTCTTGCCACTCCTTATTCCATAATCCATCAAATCTTTACCCAAAAACTTGAAAACTTCACAACACAAAACTCAACAGAAAATCTCATGAGCTCCTTTAGTATAAGAAAACAAATCACCACTTTAAGGTACTGTAATGAACTCATTCTTTATTTATATTGGTGTTAAACCTACTGTATTACAACTTCTCTATGGTTCATACCCCCCCCCCCCCCCCGATACTAGCCATAGATTCATCAAAATAAGCAAACAACACACGAAAAACAGAATCTGTCAAAAACAGAACAGTCTGTAGTAATCTGTATCAAACATATACTTATGTAACTCCAAAAATTCTGAAATAAATTGGTGGAAATGAGGAATTTGTCTATTAATCATCTTCAAAAATAATCAAACTAAAAGCACTCTCCAGTAAAAAATGGCAGCTAATCTCGTGAGCGCTAAAGTTTCTATTTTTAACAGCATGATCATAAAGACTTCACCCAGGTCTTCCCAAAGGTTCTACTTGGCACAAACACTAATTAAAACATAAAACCACATATAATCAGAGGCTAGATGAATTATTTATTACTAAATAGAAACAAAAATCAAGAAACGAAAATAAAATTGGGTTGCCTCCCAACAAGCGCTATCGTTTTAATGCCCCTAGCTAGGCATTGACAATTTCGATGATGCTCACATGAAAGACAAGAGTTGAAGCACAAAGATAGCATCACAAATCTCATGACAAACACATCTAAGTCTAAGATACTTGCTATGCATAGGCATTTTATAAGCAAACAAATTATCAAGACAAGCAAAAACTAGCATATGCATGGAAGAAAAAGGAAACGATAGCAATCTCAACATGACGAGAGGTAATTTAGTAACATGAAAATTTCTACAACCATATTTTCCTCTCTCATAATAATTACATGTAGGATCATAAGCAAATTCAAAAATATATCTATCACAAAACATATTCTTAACACGATCCACATGTATGCAAAGTTGACACTCTTCCAAAATAGTGGGATTAACATTAGCTAAAGTCATGACCTCTCCAAACCCACTTTTATCAAAAACTTCATAAGATTGAACATTCTCCAAATATGTGGGATCTAAAGTTGACACTCTTCCAAACCCACTTTCAATAATATTGCAAACACTATTATAAATCTCATATTCATCATGGGGCTTAAATAAATTTTCAAGATCAAAAGAAGAATCACCCCAATCATGATCATTGCAACAAATAGTAGTCATAGCAAAACTAGCATCCCCAAGCTTGAGGTGTTGCATATTATTAGCACAATTGACATCAAGAGAATTTATAGTAAAATCTTTGCAATCATGATTTTGATTCAAGGAACTATCAAGTATGGGTGCAATAGCAATAATCTCATGTTTAACATAAGGAACTATAGAAAATTCATCTCCATAAATATTGACACCATGGCCATAAGAATAGCAAGCATCATGTTCATCAAGGGATATTTCAATCAAATCATCGGAATCATAATTGTCTATAGATTTGTGCATATCATTATTTTCTTCCAAAGCAACGGTCATTCTCTCAATAAATTCCTTAACATAGGCATTATGAGCATAGTTTTCATAGCAATATTTAAGTATGTCGGAATTTTCAGATTTGTAGAGATTAATATCATACTTTTCAATCAAAGAAGCAACTTCATGAGCACCCTTAAAAACGACAAATTCTTCAATTTGTTCGATATCATAGTAACTATAAACACCCTTTCCATAAGAAGATAAGATTTCATTATCATTAAACTCACATAGGTAGGGAAGGTGTTTTTTAGGGTTCTTAGAGCAACAAGTAAAATCATAAATTTCACAAAGATTCCAAGCATAGCATAGCAAACTATTTATTTGATACCATAAGAGCTTCCCCTTTTCAGACTAACGATGACGCACAAAATGAGCATGCTCATCTAAAGATTTCCCATCAACTAGGCTAGTTGGGGTTTCAGCATGAGCGCATAAGGATCGAAGATGATCCAAGTAGAACACTTTAAGTGGACCCATATTAATAGATTTTTAGCAAGAAAAGATGCAAGAAAATGCAAGGCACATGGAAACACAAACAAAGATACATACGGGAAGAAGGCGAAGAAAAGGCAAAGGTGAAGTGGGGGAGATGAAAACGAGAGGCAAATGGCAAATAATGTAATGCGAGGGATAAGAGTTTGTGATAGGTACTTGGTATGTCTTGACTTGTGCGTAGATCTCCCAGGCAACGGCGCCAAAAATGGCTAGTTGCTGGGAGATCAAATCTTGACTTGAGTTGGCGTAAGCCTCCCCAGCAACGGCGCCAGAAATCCTTCTTGCTACCTCTTGAGCATGCGTTGGTTTTCCCTTGAAGAGGAAAGGGTGATGCAGCAAAGTAGCGTAAGTATTTCCCTCAGTTTTTTGAGAACCAAGGTATCTATCCAGTAGGAGGTTACACGCAAGTCGCCTTGTACCTGCACAAACAAATAAGAACCTCGCAACCAACGCGATAAAGGGGTTGTCAATCCCTTCACGGCCACTTGCAAAAGTGAGATCTGATAGACACAATAAGATAAATATTTTTGGTATTTTTATGATATAGATTGGAAAGTAAAGATTGCAAATAAACGGCGGCAGAAATAGCAAATTGATAGGAAAATAATATGATGGAAGATAGACCCGGGGGCCATAGGTTTCACTAGTGGCTTCTCTCAAGATAGCATAATCTACGGTGGTTGAACAAATTACTGTCAAGCAATTGATAGAAAAGCGCATAGTTATCAGAATATCTAGGCATGATCATGTATATAGGCATCACGTCCGCGACAAGTAGACCACAACAATTCTACATCTACTACTATTACTCAACACATCGACCGCTATCCAGCATGCATCTAGAGTATTAAGTTCATAAGAATAGAGTAACACATTAGGCAAGATGACATGATGTAGAGGGATAAACTCAAGCAATGTGATATAAACCCCATCTTTATCCTCGATGGCAACAATACAATACGTGCCTTGCTGTCCCTGCTGTCACTGGGAAAGGACACCGCAAGATTGAACCCAAAGCTAAGCACTTCTCCCATTGCAAGAAAGATCAATCTAGTAGGCCAAACCAAACTGATAATTCGAAGAGACTTGCAAAGATATCAAATCATACATATAAGAATTCAGAGAAGAACCAAATATTGTTCATAGATAATCTTGATCATAAACCCACAATTCATCGGATCTCGACAAACACATCGCAAAAAGAATTACATCGAATAGATATCCAAGAGAATCAAGGACAACTTTATACTGAGATCCAAAGAGAGAGAAGAAGCCATCTAGCTAATAACTATGGACCCGAAGGTCTGTGGTAAACTACTCACACATCATCGAAGAGGCTATGGTGTTGATGTAGAAGCCCTCCGTGATCGATTCCCCCTCCGGTGGAGCACCGGAAAGGCCCCAAGATGGGATCTCACGGGTACAGAAGGTTGCGGCGGTGGAAATAGGGTTTCGTGGTGCTCTCGGATGTTTTCGGGGTATATGAGTATATATAGGTGAAAGAAGTAGGTCGGTGGAGCCACGAGGGGCCCACGAGGGTGGGGGCGCGCCTCCCTACCTCGTGGCCGCCTCGTTGCTTCCTTGATGTCCACTCCAAGTCTCCTGGATTGCGTTTGTTCCAAACATAACTGTCTTGAAGGTTTCATTCCGTTTGGATTCCGTTTGATATTCCTTTCTGCGTGAAATAGGCAAAAAAGCAGCAATTTGCACTGGGCCTTTGGTTAGTAGGTTAGTCCCAAAAATAATATAAAAGTGCATAATAAAGCCCATTAAACATCCAAAACAGATAATATAATAGCATGGAACAATCACAAATTATAGATATGTTGGAGACGTATCACCTATCCCAAGATCGACGAAGAAGAAGAACTCCAAAACAAGTAAACATCGCTCTCACGTCATGATCATCGCATTACGTGTACCTGCAACTGTTGTTGTAGTAGTCTATGAGCCACGAGGACTCAGCAATCCCATTACTATGGGTATCAAGACTAGCAAAGCTTAATGGGTAAGGAATGGATAAGTGGTGAGGTTGCAGCAAGCGGCTAAGCATTGTATGGTGGCTAGCTTACAAATACAAGAATAAGATGAGAAAATACGCAAACGGTCGCAAACTAGTAATGATCAAGAAGTGATCCTGAACTACTTACGTTCAAACATAACCCCACTCTGTTCTCTTCTCGAACTCACTCGAAATAAGACAGTCACGGTTACGCACGCGGTTGGTGTATTTTATTTCAAGTCTGGTGTCAAGTTCTCTACAATCGGATATTAAAAATTCCCATCTGCCACATAACCGCGGGCACGGATCTCGAAAGTTTAAACCCTGCAGGGGTGTCCCAACTTAGCCCATGACAAGCTTAGGATCCGCAGAGACAATCCTCCATTGCGGGACCCTTCGATCAGACTCGGAATCCCAGTGCACAAGACATTTCGACAATGGTAAAACAAGTACAGCAAGACCTCCCGACGTGCCGACACCCTGATAGTAGCCGCGTGTATCTTGTCTCATGCCACGACGGATGAGTGACGGTACAGGTGCCAAAATAACCCAGGTTGCCCCGGGGTGGCCCCGCACAATGCTCTAGTTTGGACCAACACTCATGAGGAGCATTGGCCCGGGGGTTGATTAATAATCCTCGGGTGCTAGCCGGTCCCTATGCAAGTTTTAGTTGTTATTAAGCAAATGGTAAAACCAATGTTGGGCCTTGCTGGAAGAGTTTTATTCAAAGTGAACTATCAAGAGGGGCCCATAAACCCTCATCGTGGTAGGGACGCAAAATCAAGGAACATAACACTGGTATGACGGAAACTAGGGCGGTAAGAGTGGAACAAAACACCAGGCAAAAGGCCGAGCCTTCCACCCTTTACCAAGTATATAGATGCATTAATTAAATAAGAGATATTGTGATATCCCATGATATCCATGTCCCAACGTGGAACAACCTGCAACTGCACCTGCAACTAGCAACGCTATAAGAGGGGCTGAGCCGGTAACATAGCCAAACAACGGTTTGCTAGGATGGTGGAAAAGGTTAGAGGCTATCATGGCAATTTGGGAGGCTTGATAAACAAGTGGTAGGTAGCGCGACATAGCGATAGCATCGAGACAACTAGCATAGCAAAGATAGTAGTGAGATCCAAGGTGATGGTCATCTTGCCTGAAATCCCGCTAGGAAGAAGAACGAGTCCATGAAGAAGACGAACCAACATAGCCAAACGAATCCTCACGGTCGCAACGAAACAGGAACTATCGAGAAGAAGCATGATAATCCACAAGTATAGGGGATCGCAACAGTTTTTGATAAGTAAGAGTGTCGAACCCAACGAGGAGCTAAAGGTAGAACAAATATTCCCTCAAGTTCTATCGACCACCGATACAACTCTACGCACGCTTGACGTTCGCTTTACCTAGAACAAGTATGAAACTAGAAGTACTTTGTAGGTGTTGTTGGATAGGTTTGCAAGAAAATAAAGAACACGTAAATAAAAGCTAGGGGTTGTTGTAAGTAAAGAAGCAATAAAGTAAATATAGCGAGTGTGGAAAAGTGGTGGTAGGAGTTGCGAAATTGTCCCTAAGAAATTGACTACTTTACTAGACCGATAGCAAGTTTCATGTGGGAGAGGCCACTGCTAGCATGTCAACCCTTACTTGGAATTCTATGCACTTATGATTGGAACTATTAGCAAGCATCCACAAATACTAACGTTCATTAAGGTAAAACCCAATCATAGCATTAAGATATATTGGTCCCCCTTCAATCCCGTATGCATCAATTTCTATGCTAGGCTGAAGCTTCTGTCACCCTTGCCCTCCAATACATAGTCCTATCAACATACAACTAACCCTATGGTGTGATCCACGCGCACGCTCGTATGATGGGCACCAAAGGACAGCAACATAACCACAAGCAAATTAAATCAATCATAGCAATTCATCAACCACCGATAGGACAACGAAAATCTACTCAGACATCATAGGATGGCAACACATCATTGGATAATAATATGAAGCATAAAGCACCATGCTCAAGTAGGCATCTTACAAGCATCAATACAACATGCTACTAGAGCAATATTGACACAACAATGACATGAACTTGAATAGCAGGTAACATGCTTCAAATAACATCAAGGTTCAGGTTCATAGTCATCAGGATTAATCCAACATGATCAATGCAACAAGCCACTTTATAACACAGATTATGACTTGGTGAAAAACAGGGCATACACGTGAGCAGGAATAACATGTTGACATGTTGGTGTCATGAAACAATGATGCGACAGTGAAAGATCGTAGCAACCAAAAGTATGGCATTAAAGTATAGGCTATAAGTGGCAAAACATGATTAGTAAGCATCTCCATATAACCTCCAGATCAATGGCATTCATCAAGACAATATTGCAAGTTATAACAGATTCTCAGACTTGTGAAAAAAACCAGAGCAAGGCTGAAAACAGATTTATGATGCATACTTTGATACAACAAAAGTACATGCTACAGGAACATTTCATGGCATAAAAGGGCAAGGTAAGTATGTACATATCATGAACTACAAAACATGAACTCTGAGCTACTGCTAGAAAACAATAGAACATGCTCAAAACATCATGGCAAGAACGCAAACGATAACAGATTCACAGACAGTGGAATTTACTGGACATAGCAGGAACAGCTACAAGTAGACATGCTTGCAAACTTGTTTAACTCAACGTAATGCATATAATGGAAAGTGAATGCAACCAACAGTAAGATGGCATGTTTATGCAACTACTCATGTCAAGACCATGGTCATAGGATGCATAGAACACTAGCTATTCACATGGCAAAACTGAACTTACTGATAACAGGCTGACAAAAACATTATTTAGCAAGTTTCGAGCACGGTAATGACAAGCTAAAGCAGGCGACGATTACAAACAAGGGCATGTACTAAAAGAGCATAACAAGATCTACAAAACATCCTTACTGAGCATCTCTAGAGTATGCATAGATTCACTAGTAGCATCAAGTTAACATGGCAACATAATATAGCAAGTTCAGACTTACCAGAAAACACCGTCACTGAAATCAGTAACAACAAGTACCGTACTTTGCATGCTTGTGCTAGTCACCACAAGGCATATCAAAATACATGGATTGCACCACAGCAAATATGGCATGAATGTGCTCCTAAAACATCTGGCCATGATGCTGAAAAGAAAATCACACAAAATACTATGAAAAAGACAAATAGGCATGTTATGACAATTTCCAGCAGATAACATCACTTAGCACTTTTGCAACATGATTATGACATGAAGATGCACCCTATCATGAATGTAACCACCACCATCATCAAGATCACAGAGAGCAGATCATTTGCATATGTAGATCATTCCAATCGGACAAACACACACATACTTATGACATTCACAAAATGCATGTATGATATGAATGTCCAGGGACTTGGCCGTTTTGAAGCGAAACAGAGTGAGCGCGAGATAGTTATGGAGTGCACAGGGCGGAGGATAGGAGGGCTCGCTCACCTCGGGCCCGTGGGCCGGCTCGGGGCGGATTGGTGGCGGGCCGGTCCGATTCGGCTGAACCGGACGGGTCCTCTCCGGTTCAGGGGTGCGGGTGGCCAGGCCCATACGTCGGTGACGCGGATGAGGCCAGCAGGAGGGCAGGGCGGCAGGGTGGTACTCTGGTGAGGGCGCGAGGGCGGCGGCAGGATCCAAAGGGGCCGGGGACGGGCGGAGACGGGCGCCGGCGGCCGGATCCGGGCGCGGCCCTCTGGATCGGAGCACGGGGCGGAGACGGCGGTGGTGGGCAGCGCGGGACGGCGATGCGGCAAGGTGGCGGCGCACACGAGGCGGAGGCGGCGGGGTCGGCGACGAGGAGGCGCGGGGTGCTCGGGGCAGTGGAGCTCGGCTCCTGGGCGGCGTGCGCTTGGCAAGCGGGCGGCCAGCGGCGCGCCCTTCCGATTCGATCGGGATCGAGCATGAGGAGCGGCGCGACTCGGGAGCGCGGGGTGCTCGGTCCCAGGGCGGGCCGCGGATGGGCCTGGCGGCTAGTGCGGCGGTGGAGAGCTGGGGGGCCGACATGGCAAGCGAGGAGTGGGCGAGGGGAGCGACTGGCGGCGGCGCTGGCCACTGGAACGCCGCCAAGTGGTGAAGCGGGGTTTGCCGACACTGAAAATGAGGCCGGCGGTGGCTGAAGGTAGGTGGGGGTAGGGTTTCCGAAAATGGGGGGTGTAGGGGCCTATATATATGCATGAGGGGCTAGGATTAGGGGTTTTAGTCCGTTTTCGGACCTTACGATCTCGATCGTGCGGCTCCGAGTGGAGGAGGGGGTTAGGTGGGCTTAGATGGGCTGTGTAGAGCGGGTTGGGCAGAGAGGAGAGGGGAGAAATGCAGCCCAGCAAGGTTTCCGGAGACCGAAAACGTCCGACGAATAAACCAGCAACGGTGTCGCTACGAATGACGGTTGGGCTATCAAACGGACTCCGAATGCGATGAGATTTGGCAGGCGGTCTACCTACAGCATAACGAGACCGCACGCCAACTTTCACCCCATTCCGAGAACATTTTATGCCACTTATAAAATAATATTTCGGAGGTGTCGCGGGAGCGTGCAAGTGTAGCTGGGCTCAGAACGGGCAATAGGGAGAACTAGGAGACCCGAACGGATGCAAGTTTTGAAAAACATGCAGATGCAATGCACATGATGACATGGCAAAGTGCTACACGCAAGCGAATGACACAGCAATGACGGTGAATAACTGGAAGACACCTGGCGCATCGAACTCGGGGCGTCACAACTCTCCTACACTAACAGAAGATCTCATCCCGAGATCTAGGGATGAAAACCGGAAGGGAAGAGGAAGATGCAAAACAAAGTTGCTCCTTCGACAAGTGAGTGAAACCAACGAATCTTGGAAGGTTAGAAACATATGAAGAATGGTATGAGGAAGAAGCAAGAATTTAAAACCACTCCGGTTGAAACCAACTGAGAAAGGAAGAATTTTGGCATCACTCTTGTTGAAAAGAGGGCAAGACTTGATAAACATGAAACAAAATTGAATAGAGGACACAGCACTCCTGTTGAAAAGAGAACCAAAACTTAATGAGATGGAAAGAACATGGAAAAGAGAGTAACAACACAATGCCTGTGGAATAAATGAACAGAGAAGAACTAGCATCTTCTACCACAAGTTAATTTGAAAGCATCCTTGCGAAGAAGGATTGAATGGAGTTGTTGGAAATTCAACAACGAAAAGAATAAGCTTGTTGTGGGCTTATGGAAAACATCTCAAAATTATGAGGTGATAACCGGCCACTACCAAATGATTGAATAGCTCGGAGGAATGAAGAAATGCAAAACTCCACTTCAAAAGACTACGGAGAATTATTTGCACCTCAAGAAGTAAGAAGAAGAATACTTGAGCTTCGCCTACAAGAATCTTGATGAACACTTGAGGAATGACTTAAATCATGAAGAACCACCATGAAGAACTCCGGTAACAAAAGGATGACGAGATAGAAATGAAGGATGAAAAGAGTAAGATTAAACCTTGCGGTGATTTAGATGGAGGTTCCGACGAGATAGCCGAGAAAACTTTGAACTCCAGAAAGAAAAGATGAAAACACTTGGGATTAGAATTTATTCATCATGAACAAACTCTGAAGGAAGGGATTAATCAACTTGATGAAAGAAGAATAAGAATTATGTTATGCTTATCCTGCATCAATTAAATTGATGAGAAGCAATGGATTTACATACAACTTATTCGCATTGGATAAGATTAAGGGGAGATATAGCGCAAAACTTGGGAAGGTCTTCCTGAACCAGTGATAGGACTGGAAAGAACGAATGAATTGATATGATAAAAAAGGAAAAGGAGTCTTGAACGAACCACCGTGAGAATTTTAAAATGAATAAAGAAAGAGAATTACTCTCCAGAAATCATTACAGACGCATGAAGATACTTGAAGGAATTTTTTACAAGAGAACGAAGAGATCACGAGCCGATTAGAGGATAGTTGAACGATGCACCGGAAGAATATGGAGACGAACGAAGAGGCATCAATTCCAAATAATTGGAGAATGAAGTTGAAAACTTAGAACAAAGAAACATTCTGAAATGAAGGCCTCCGGATAATCAAAACGGAAAACAACTCCTGAAATACTCTGCATGGTAAGAAAAGAATCGCACGCTTGGAAACAATTTGAGAGGATAACATCGAGCTAGCACCGCAAATCTTCAAGAGAACGGAGCAAGATTTAGAGAAAAACTCTTCTTCGGTCTTCCAATGTTGAGAATGACGACGAGGAACACTGCCAAAATTGTTGAGATACTCCGGAAGAATGAAAAACCCAAAGTTGAAAAGAATTTGAAAGCGATCTTGGAGAAGACATCTGACTGATGAGAATTCATTCTTACATCAAACTTTGACAGAATTTGATAATAACTCCTTGAAAATATTAGAAGATCCAGGTAAGATCCTGGGAAAAGACCTGTGGGTTAGCGCCCACTGAAAGAAACACCGTTGAGAATGATCGGTTGAGAGAGAGATGATACGCCGAAACGATTGAAAGACTTAAATGAGGTGATAACCTCGAATTAACTTGAATGCAACCGCGAATCTTCTGAGATGTCCTCAGCACTCCGAGATGATTTAATGACGAGAGGCGAACGATCAAGGAAAGCATTTGAGCCAAGGCAAAGAATACGATCAACAACGAAAAAACTTGAATTGGATCCACCAGAAAGAAAACGAGGCGAACTGATACGTCCATTTTGCATCATGTTTTTATATCGATATTTATTGCATTATGGGCTATTACTTCACATTATGTCACAATACTTATGCCTTTTCTCTCTTATTTTACAAGGTTTACATGAAGAGGGAGAATGCCGGCAGCTGGAATTCTGGGCTGGAAAAGGAGCAAATATTAGAGACATTCTGCACAACTCCAAAAGTCCTGAAACTCCACGAAAGTCAGTTTTGGAATATATTAAAAATATTGGGTGAAGAAAGCACCAGAGGGGGGCCACCCACTGTCCACGAGGGTGGAGGGCGCGCCCTACCCCCTGGGCGCGCCCCCTGCCTCGTGGGCCACCTCGAAGCCCCCCGATGCCCATCTTCTGGTCTAAGGTGTCTTTCACCCTGGAAAAATCAGAAGGAAGCTTTCGGGTCGAAGCGTCGCCGTCTCGAGGCGGAACCTTGGCGGAATCAATCTAGGGCTCTGGCGGAGCTGTTTTGCCGGGGAAACATCCCTCCGGGAGGGGGAAATCGTCACCATCGTCACACCATCGATCCTCTCATCGGGAGGGGGTCAATCTCCATCAACATCTTCACCTGCACCATCTCCTCTCAAACCCTAGTTCATCTCTTGTATCCGATCTTTGTCTCCAAACCTCAGATTGGTACCTGTGGGTTGCTAGTAGTGTTGATTACTCCTTGTAGTTGATGCTAGTTGGTTTATTCGGTGGAAGATCATATGGTCAGATCCTTTATGTATATTAATACCCCTCTGATTATGAACATGAATATGATTTGTGAGTATTTACGTTTGTTCCTGAGGACATGGGAGAAGTCTTGTTATAAGTAGTCATGTGAATTTGGTATTCGTTCGATATTTTGATGAGATGTATGTTGTCTTTCCTCTAGTGGTGTTATGTGAACGTCGACTACATGAAACTTCACCATTATTTGGGCCTAGGGGAAGGCATTGGGAAGTAATAAGTAGATGATGGGTTGCTAGAGTGACAGAAGCTTAAACCCTAGTTTATGCGTTGCTTCGTAAGGGGCTGATTTGGATCCACATGTTTCATGCTATGGTTAGGTTTACCTTAATTCTTCTTTCGTAGTTGCAAATGCTTGCGAGGGGGGTTAATCATAAGGGGGATGCTTGTCCAAGGAAGGGCAGTACCCAAGCACCAGTCCACCCACATATCAAATTATCAAAGTAACGAACGTGAATCATATGAGCATGATGAAAACTAGCTTGACGATAATTCCCATGTGTCCTCGGGAGTGCTTTCCTTTATATAAGAGTTTCTCCAGGCTTGTCCTTTGCTACAAAAAGGATTGGGCCACCTTGCTGCACCTTGTTTACTTTTGTTACTTGTTACCCATTACAAATTACCTTATCATAAAACGGTCTGTTACCGATAATTTCAGTGCTTGCAGAGAATACCTTATTGAAAACCGCTTGTCATTTCCTTCTGCTCCTCGTTGGGTTCGACACTCTTACTTATCGAAAGGACTACGATAGATCCCCTATACTTGTGGGTCATCAAGACTCTTTTGTGGCGCCGTTGCCGGGGAGTGAAGCGCCTTTGGTAGGTAGAATTTGGTAAGGAAATATTTATATAGTGTGCTGAAATTTACTGTCACTTGTTACCATGGAAAATGATCCTTTGAGGGGCTTGTTCGGGGTATCTTCACCCCGACCAGTAGAGCAAAGAGTTGCTCCTCAACCTACTGAACCTACTGAAAATGTTTACTTTGAAATTCCTTCGGGTATGATAGAGAAACTGCTAGCTAATCCTTTAACAGGAGATGGAATATTACATCCCGATATGCACAAGTTTGTGGATTATTTAAGCTTGCAGGTATGCCCGAGGATGTTATCAAGAAGAAGGTCTTCCCTTTATCTTTGAAGGGAAAGGCATTGACATGGTTTAGGCTATGTGATGATATTAGATCATGGAACTACAACCGATTGAAATTGGAATTTCATCAGAAGTTTTATCCTATGCATCTGGTTCATCGTGATCGTAATTACATATATAATTTTTGGCCTCGTGAAGGAGAAAGTATCGCTCAAGCTTGGGGGAGGCTTAAGTCAATGTTATATTCATGCCCCAATCATGAGCTCTCAAGAGAAATTATTATTCAAAAAATTTATGATCGGCTTTCTCTCAATAATCGCTCCATGCTCGATACTTCTTGTACTGGTTCTTTTATGATGAAGACTATTGAATTCAGATGGGATTTATTGGAAAGAATTAAAAGAAACTCTAAAGATTGGGAACTCGACGAAGTTAAGGAGTCAGGTATAACACCTAAGTTTGATTGTGTTAAATCTTTTATGGATACCGATGTTTTTCATGAATTTAGCACTAAATATGGACTAGACTGAGATAGTAGCTTCTTTCTGTGAATCATCTGCTACTCATGTTGATCTCCCTAAGGAGAAGTGGTTTAAATATCATCCCCCCATTGAAGTAAAATTTGTTGAACCTATTAAAGTTGAAGAAAAGACTATCACTTATAATGTTGATCCTATTGTTCCTACCGCTCATATTGAGAAACCACCTTTCCCTGTTAGAATAAATGATCATGCTAAAGCTTCAACTGTGGTTCGTAAGAGTAATGCTAGAACATGTACACCCTCTGAGAAAATTAAAGTTGAACCTAGTATTGCTATGGTTAAGGATCTCTTGGTCGATAATATTGATGGGCATGTTATTTACTTCTGTAATGAAGCTGTTAGAATTGCTAAACCCGATACTAAAAATAAACATAGACCTGTTGTCGGCATGCCTGTTGTTTCTGTTAAAATAGGAGATCATTGTTATCATGGCTTATGTGATATGGGTGCTAGTATGAGTGCAATACCTCATTCCTTATACAAAGAAATTATGCATGATATTGCACCTGCTGAGATAGAAGATATTGATGTTACAATTAAGCTTGCCAATAGAGATACTATTTCACCAATTGGGATTGTTAGGGATGTTGAAGTCTTGTGTGGGAAAGTTAAATATCCTACTAATTTTCTTGTTCTGGGTTCCCCACAAGATGACTTTTGTCCCATTATATTTTGTAGACCCTTCTTGAATACTGTTAATGCTAGGATAGATTGCGAAAAGGATATTGTTACTGTTGGTTTAGGGGATATGTCTCATGATTTTAATTTTGCTAAGTTTCGTAGACAACCCCATGATAAAGAATTGCCTAGTAAAGATGAAATTATTGGTCTTGCTTCTATTGCCGTGCCTCCTAATGATCCTTTAGAACAATATTTGCTAGACCATGAAAATGATATGTTTATGAATGAAAGAAGGCAAATAGATGAAGTATTCTTTAAAGAGGGACCTATTTTGAAACACAACTTGCCTGTTGAAATTCTAGGGGATCCTCCTCCACCCAAGGGTGATCCCGTGTTTGAGCTTAAACCATTACCTGATACTCTTAAATATGCTTATCTTGATGAAAAGAAGATATATCCTGTTATTATTAGTGCTAACCTTTCAGAGCAGGAAGAAGAGAAATTATTGAAAACTCTGAAGAAGCATTGTGCTGCTATTGGATATACTCTTGATGATCTTAAGGGCATTAGTCCCACTCTATGCCAACACAAAATAAATTGGAGAAAGACGCTAAACCGGTTGTTGATCACCAACGACGGTTAAATCCTAAGATGAAAGAAGTGGTAAGAAATGGAATACTAAAGCTTCTGGAGGCAGGTATAATTTATCCTGTTGCTGATAGTCAGTGGGTAAGTCCTGTCCATTGTGTCCCTAAGAAGGGAGGTATTACTGTTGTTCCTAATGATAAAGATGAACTGATCCCACAAAGAATTGTTACAGGTTATAGAATGGTAATTGATTTCCGCAAATTAAATAAAGCTACTAGAAAAGATCATTATCCTTTACCTTTTATTGATCAAATGCTAGAAAGATTATCCAAACATACACATTTTTTGCTTTTCTAGATGGTTATTCTGGTTTCTCTCAAATACCTGTGTCAAAAGAGGATCAGGATCTTATAGACGTATGCCTTTTGGTTTATGTAATGCACCTGCTACCTTTCAAAGATGTATGACTGCTATATTCTCTGACTTTTGTGAAAAGATTGTTGAGATTTTCACAAATGATTTCTCCGTGTATGGAACTTCTTTTGATGATTGCTTAAGCAACCTTGATCGGGTCTTGCAAAGATGTGAAGAAACTAATCTTGTCTTGAATTGGGAGAAGTGCCACTTTATGGTTAACGAAGGTATTGTCTTGGGGCATAAGATTTCTGAAAGAGGTATTGAAGTTGAGAAAGCTAAAGTTGATGCTATTGAAAAGATGTCGTGTCCCAAGGACATCAAAGGTATAAGAAGTTTCCTTGGTCATGCCGGTTTTTATAGGAGGTTCATTAAAGACTTCTCAAAAATTTCTAGGCCTCTGACTAATCTCTTGCAAAAAGAGGTTCCTTTTGTCTTTGATGATGATTGTGTAGAAGAATTTGAAATACTTAAGAAAGCCTTGATTTCTGCACCTATTGTTCAGCCACCTGAATGGAATTTACCCTTTGAAATTGTGTGTGATGCTAGTGATTATGCTGTAGGTGCTGTTCTAGGACAAAGAGTTGATAAGAAATTAAATGTTATCCAATATGCTAGTAAAACTCTAGACAGTGCCCAGAGAAATTATGCTACTACTGAAAAATAATTTTTAGCAGTTGTATTTGCTTGTGATAAGTTCAGACCTTATATTGTTGATTCTAAAGTAACTGTTCACACTGATCATGCTGCTATTAAATATCTTATGGAAAATAAAGATGATAAACCTAGACTTATTAGATGGGTTATCTTGCTACAAGAATTTGATTTGCATATTATTGATAGAAAGGGAGCTGAGAACCCCGTTGCAGACTTGTCTAGGTTAGAGAATGTTCTCGATGACCCACTACCTATTGATGATAGCTTTCCTGATGAACAATTAGCTGTCATAAATGCTTCTCATACTGCTCCATGGTATTCTAATTACATTGTTGCTAAATTTATACCACCTTTCACATACCAACAAAAGAAAAAAAATCTATGATTTAAGACATTACTTCTGGGATGACCCACACCTTTATAAAGGAGTAGATGGTGTTATTAGACGTTGTGCACCTGAGCATGAACAGGAACAGATCCTACGCAAGTGTCACTCCGAGGCTTATGGAGGACACCACGCTGGAGACAGAACTGCACATAAGGTATTGCAATCCGGTTTTTATTGGCCTACTCTTTTCAAAGATGCCCGTAAGTTTGTCTTGTCTTGCGATGAATGTCAAAGAATTGGTAATATTAGTATACGTCAAGAAATGCCTATGAACTATTCACTTGTTATTGAACCATTTGATTGGGGTTTTGATTATATGGGACCTTTTCCTTCCTCTAATGGGTATACACATATTTTAGTTGTTGTTGATTACGTTACTAAGTGGGTAGAAGCTATTCCAACTAGTAGTGCTGATCATAACACCTCAATTAAGATGCTTAAATAAGTTATCCAAGGTTTGGAGTCCCTAGATACTTAATGACTAATGGTGGTTCACATTTTATTCATGGTGCTTTTCATAAAATGCTTGCTAAGTATGATGTTAATCATAGAATTGCATCTCCATACCACCCACAGTCTAGTGGTCAAGTAGAACTGAGTAATAGAGAAATTAAATTAATTTTGCAAAAGACTGTTAATAGATCTAGAAAGAATTGGTCCAAGAAACTTGATGATGCATTATGGGCCTATAGAACTGCATATAAAAATCCTATGGGTATGTCTCCGTATAAAATGGTTTATGGAAAAGCATGTCACTTACCTCTTGAACTAGAACATAAGGCATATTGGGCCATTAAAGAGCTCAATTATGATTTCAAACTTGCCGGTGAGAAGAGACTATTTGACATTAGCTCACTTGATGAGTGGAGAACCCAGGCCTATGAGAATGCCAAACTGTTTAAAGAAAAAGTTAAAAGATGGCATGACAAAAGGATACAAAAGCATGAGTTTAATGTAGGCGATTATGTTTTGTTATACAACTCTCGTTTAAGATTTTTTGGAGGAAAACTTCTCTCTAAATGGGAAGGTCCTTACGTTATCAAGTAGGTCTATCATTCCGGTGCCATAAAAATGAACAACTTCGAAGGCACAAATCCAAAGGTGGTGAACGGTCAAAGAATCAAACATTATATCTCAGGTAATCCCATAAATGTTGAAACTAATGTTATTGACATCGTAACCCCGGAGGAGTACATAAGGGACACTTTCCAGAACGTTTCAGACTCCGAAAAGGAATAGGTATGTGGTACGGTAAGTAAACCGACTCCAAAACAGTTCTAATAGCAATTTTTCTCCGTTTCAGAATATTTAAGAAAATAGGAAAATAAGAAGTAGTCCGGGAAGGACACGAGGCATCCACGAGGGTGGAGGGCGCGCCCTACACCCCTGGACGCGTCCACCTGCCTCGTGGGCACCTCGTGTGCCCTCCGGACTCCGTTTTCTTGCACAATACTTCTTTTAGTCGGTAAAAATTCATTATATAATCTCCCGAAGGTTTTGACCACGATACCATGACAAAACCCTCTGCTTTTGTTTCGAGCTGTTTTTCTGACAGATCTAGATCACCATGACGTCTTCAAGTGCCCCCAAGGACAAGTTTTTCGAGAAGGTCATCAACCCCTACCTCGCGGAGCTGCTGCAACACCCTCAAACCATTGAGATGCGTGAGGGGGTGCTGCACATCAGCGATGTTGAGGGACCAAGGAGGACCGGAAGCATGGAGACAAGACTCGAAGTAATGGAGCAACAAGTTTTCAAGTGCCAGGGGATGGTGGAACGCGGACTCAACGCCAACCACATGATGATTGGTGAGTTCACCAACAACCACAAGCTAGATGCCAAGAACATTGGGGAGACCATCTTCAAGCTTCACGAGAAAATCGAGCACCTCCAAGCCCAGATCTATGACTTGCAAAACCAAAACTGTGAGTATGAATATAGATTCAAGAGGATGAGTTTGGCTGCAGATTTGTGGATCCTGGAGACTCGATCATCCTTCTATGATGGTGAGCCTATGCCTTGGAAGATGGACGACAAGCCTACATCATCAACAACTCCATCATCACCACCTCCGAAGAAAGAGACATAATCACATGGGTATGGGCACTCCCCTTGGCAACTGCCAAGCTTGGGGGAGGTGCCCCGGTATCATATCACCATCACACTTCTATCCTAACCGTTTTTCTTAGCTCGATCCTTTTGGTTATATCTTGATCTAGTAGAATAAAGTTTAGTATGATCTAGCTTTGAGTTTTTGTGTTGATTCTTATCTATGTAATCGAGTTCGTGAGCTATATATAATAAAGATTAGTCTTGAGTCGAGGGCTTGGTTATCTTGCTATGATCTTGAGGGAATAAAAGAAAAAAGAAAGAAATAAATAAAAAGATCATATTAATCTTATGGAGAGTAATGACTTCACATATAAAGAGTATGATCAATAAAAGTTGTTGAGAGTTGACAAACATAGTTTTGGTCATCGTTGCAATTAATAGGAAGTAACAAAGAAAGAGAGGTTTTCACATATAAATATACTATCTTGGACATCTTTTATGAGCACTCATTAAAATATGACATGCTAAAAATTTGATGTTGGACAAGGAAGACAACGTAATGTGTTATGTTTTCTTATATCCGAAATAAATTATATTGTCATGGATCTCCAACATGTTGAGCTTGCCTTTCCCCCTCATGATAGTCAAATTCTTTGCACCAAGTAGAAATACTACTTGTGCTTCCAAATATCCTTAAACCCAGTTTTGCCATGAGAGTCCACCATATCCACCTATCGATTGAGTAAGATCCTTCAAGTAAGTTGTCATTGTTGCAAGCAATAAAAATTGCTCTCTAAATATGTATGATCTATTAGTGTGGAGAAAATAAGCTTTATACGAGCTTGTGATATGGAAGAAATAAAAGCGACATACTGCACAATAAAGGTCCCTATCACAAGTGGCAATATAAAGTGACATTCTTTTGCATTAAGATTTTGTGCATCCAACCATAAAAGCACATGACAACCTCTGCTTCCCTCTGCGAAGGGCCTATCTTTTATTTTTGCCTTATACCTTATACAAGAGTCATGGTGATCTTCACCTTTCCTTTTTACACTTTATCCTTTGGCAAGCACTATGTGTTGGAAAGATCCTGATATATATATCCAATTGGATGTGGGTTTTCATAAAGCATTATTGTTGACGTTACCCTTGAGGTAAAAGGTTGGGAGGCAAAACTATAAGCCCCTATCTTTCTCTGTGTCCGATTAAAACTTCATACCCATAAGTCTTGCGTGAGTGTTAGCAACTGTGAAAGACTAAATGATAGTTGAGTATGTGGACTTGCTGGAAAGCTCTTATCTTGACTCTTTCCGATGTTATGATAAATTGCAATTGCTTAAATGACTGAGATTATAGTTTGTTAGTTTTCAATGAAGTTTCTGATTCATACTTTACATTGTGAATAGATTGTTACTTCAGCATAAGAAATCTTATGACAATATATATATATATGCTGCTGTTTTAAGAATGATCATGACGCCCTCATGTCCGTATTTTATTTTATCGACACCTCTATCTCTAAACATGTGGTCATATTTTTCGATATCGGCTTCCGCTTGAGGACAAGCGAGGTCTAAGCTTGGGGGAGTTGATACGTACATTTTGCATCATGTTTTTATATCAATATTTATTGCATTATGGGCTATTACTTCACATTATGTCACAATACTTATGCCTTTTCTCTCTTATTTTACAAGGTTTACATGAAGAGGGAGAATGCCGGCAGCTGGAATTCTGGGCTGGAAAAGGAGCAAATATTAGAGACCTATTCTGCACAACTCCAAAAGTCCTGAAACTCCACGAAAGTTAGTTTTGGAATATATTTAAAATATTGGGAGAAGAAAGCACCAGAGGGGGGCCACCCACTGTCCACGAGCGTGGAGGGCGCGCCCTACCCCCCTGGGTGCGCCCCCTGCCTTGTGGGCCACCTGGAAGCCCCTCGATGCCCATATTCTGGTATAAGGTGTCTTTTGCCCTGGAAAAAAAATCAGAAGGAAGCTTTCGGGACGAAGCTCCGCCGTCTCGAGGCGGAACCTTGGCGGAGCTGTTCTGCCGGGGAAACATCCCTCCGGGAGGGGAAAATCGTCACCATCGTCATCACCATCGATCCTCTCATCAGGAGGGGGGCAATCTCCATCAACATCTTCACCAGCACCATCTCCTCTCAAACCCTAGTTCATCTCTTATATCCGATCTTTGTCTCCAAACCTCAGATTGGTACCTATGGGTTGCTAGTAGTGTTGATTACTCCTTGTAGTTGATGCTAGTTGGTTTATTCGATGGAAGATCATATGTTCAGATCCTTTATGCATATTAATACCCCTCTGATTATGAACATGAATATGATTTGTGAGTATTTACGTTTGTTCCTGAGGACATGGGAGAAGTCTTGTTATAAGTAGTCATGTGAATTTGGTATTCGTTCGATATTGTGATGAGATGTATGTTGTCTTTCCTCTAGTGGTGTTATGTGAACGTCGACTACATGACACTTCACCATTATTTGGACCTAGGGGAAGGCATTGGGAAGTAATAAGTAGATGATGGGTTGCTAGAGTGACAGAAGCTTAAACCCTAGTTTATGCATTGCTTCGTAAGGGGCTGATTTGGATCCACATGTTTCATGCTATGGTTAGATTTACCTTAATTCTTCTTACGTAGTTGCAAATGCTTGTGAGATGGGTTAATCTTAAGTGGGATGCTTGTCCAAGGAAGGGCAGTACCCAAGCACCGGTCCACCCACATATCAAATTATCAAAGTAACGAACGCGAATCATATGAGCATGATGAAAACTAGCTTGACGATAATTCCCATGTGTCCTCGGGAGCGCTTTCTTTTATATAAGAGTTTCTCCAGGCTTGTCCTTTGCTACAAAAAGGATTGGGCCACCTTGCTGCACCTTGTTTACTTTTGTTACTTGTTACCCGTTACGAATTACCTTATCATAAAACTATGTGTTACCGATAATTTCAGTGCTTGCAGAGAATACCTTACTGAAAACTGCTTGTCATTTCCTTCTACTCCTCGTTGGGTTCGACACTCTTACTTATCGAAAGGACTACGATAGATCCCCTATACTTGTGGGTCATCACTAACAATGATTAAGTAGACGAAAATTCACCGGTTGAGACCATTGAGGAAAGAATGAAGAGGCTTCGCACGGATGAAATTGATGCTCGCATAAAGGCTAAGACTCCGGGAAGAAAAGGGGTGGGAGGGCGGGAAAAACGAAGGCAACTTGGAACGGGGAACCAACGAATAACTTGAAGAGAAAAGCACCGGTTGAAATAATTGAGGAAAGAATGCAAAGGTGAAAGAACATGCGGTGCCCCCATCTTTGGTTTTGGTAATTGATGACAATCTCTATGGACTAATGGTTGCCTTGAGTTATATTTGAAGGATTTGTCCATAGGCATTTCTTGAAGTCCATGTGTTGGTTTCAAGGAGTTTATGTGGTGACCAAGGTGTTATTAAGGAATTATCCAAAGATTGGTCATGTGAGAGTTGAGCTTATTGCAAGCATGTCTTGAAGAAGAAGATTGTGTGATCATTCATGTTTACCTTCAAGACATCATCCAAATGAAGAGAGTTGGAAAGAGTCAAGGTTGATCAAGACTAAGTCAAGAGTGAATCAAGTTGATCAACACACAAAGCGCACAAGATGTACCGAGGGATCAAGCGGTCCCATGGTATGGTAAGCATTGTCAATTACGCTTTGTGTACTAACCCATGGTCTTCGTGAGAGTTCTTTGTGGGGTTAGGTTGCGGTGTGCAAGTTCAAGTGAAGCGGGCAAGTTCAAGTAAAGCATCACGAAGAGATCAAATGCTTGAAGCCATTGTGGTGACAATGGTCTTGTGAAGATGTGTGGAAGGGTGGCTCACCCATAGTGGAGTATGGGGGAGCAATCAACTAGTCTTCATCGAGCCAACGCAATCAAGAAAGGTGGTCCATCTTGAGGGAGTCAAGATCGTCATCATCTAGCTCAAGTGGACCATGTGCAAGGCAAAGGTTTGCTCTTGATAGGTTTTCTATTTTACCGGTCTCATGATGGTAGTTGGGAGACCGGGTTATAGGATCGATTGTCGTACTATCAAGGGGGGCTCTCGATGAGTAGCTTGATCGTATTGTTCATAGAGAGCTCAAACCATTGCATCCTTGCATCATCTTTATTGGTTCTTGTTTGGTTCTTCTCTTTGTGAGTTTTGGAGCTTATGGTCATCTTGATGACAAGCTCGAGTTCATCGAAAATGGAGTTCACTCGCATCTTCTATGATGTTTTTGATGTTGGAGGTTATGCCGGTTCTTCTCGGTTGGAGGTTTCACTCCTCTATTTGTTGGCATACCTCCCCTGCCTCTTCTTACTATAACCGCCGTTTTGATGCTACTCGTCGTCTTGTATCCAACAAGCTTGAGTTTTCTCAATTCGGAGCTCATATGAAGAAGTTTTGGCAGTTCTGTTTTTCTCCCTGTGGTAGTACCGCGGTGGCAGCGGTAGTACCGCTTGTAGCGTCAAGCGGTAGTACCGCTCCAGTACCGCTCTACTACCGCCTCGATTTTGGGTCTGCTCTTTTCGTGTCGGGTTCAGCGGTAGTCGCGCGGCAGTAAGGCACGGTAGTACCGCCTATTAGCAGTAGTACCGCTCCGGTCGAGCGGTAGTACCGCTACTACACTACTGCCACCGTACTCTGCTCTGTCCTGCCTCCTTTTGTCCCGTGTTCTGCTCCTCCAGCGGTAGTACCGCTGGGGTGAGCGGTAGTACCGCTTATCGGCGGTACTACCGCCCCAAGGTTCTTGTTTTGTTGCTCCTTTTCACTGCTTCTTCCGCCCGAGCGGTAGTACCGCTCGTGTGCGGGCTGAGCACATAACGGTTGGATTTTCCCCCTCCTATAAAAGGGGGTCTTCTTCCCCAATGAACCTTATCCTTTGAGCTCGTGTTCTTCCCCCATTGTTGACCTTCTTCGAGCTTGCTAACTCTCAATCCCTCCATGGATTCTTGCTAGTTTTTGAGGGAAAAGAGAGGGGAGATCTAGATCCACATTTCCACCAATCACTTTCTCCTCTATGTGAGGGGAACCCCTTGGATCTAGATCTTGGAGTTCTTGGTGTTCTCCTTCTTGTTCTTCCTCTCATTTTCCTCCCTAGCATTAGTTGCTTCGGTGGGATTTGAGAGAGAAGGACTTGGGCACTCCGTGTGCCCTTGCCATTGCATTTGGTGCATCGGTTTGAGTTCTCCACGGTGATACGTGGAAGTTACAAGTTGAGAAGCTTATTACTCTTGGGTGCTTGGTACCCTTGAGCTTGTTCCTCTTGGGTGCTTGGGCACCCTAGACGGTTGGTGGTGTTCGGAGCTCAATCATTGTGGTGTAAAGCTCCGGGCAAGCGTTGGGGTCTCCAATTAGGTTGTGGAGATTGCCCCGAGCAATTTGACGGGTTCTGGTGACCGCCCCAAGGGTTGCCAAAGTGTACGGGTTCGGTGACCGCCCCCAAGGGTTGCCATTTGTACGGGTTCGGTGACCGCCCTCAAGGGTCCCTTAGTGGAATCACGGCATCTTGCATTGTGCGAGGGCGTGAGGAGATTACGGTGGCCCTGGTGGCTTCTTGGGGAGCATTGTGCCTCCACACCGCTCCAAACGGAGATTAGCATCCGCAAGGGTGTGAACTTCGGGATACATCGTCGTCTCCGCGTGCCTCGGTTATCTCTTACCCGAGCCCTTTACTTATGCACTTTACTTTGTGATAGCCATATTGTTTCTTGTCATATATCTTGCTATCACCTAAGTAGTTTTTCTTGCTTAGCATAAGTTGTTGGTGCACATAGGTGAGCCTAGTTGTTGCAGGTTTTGTGCTTGACAAATTAACCACTAGGTTTATTCCGCATAGGGGGCTCCTATGGTCGGTTGAGGCTCTGATACCAACTTGTCACGCCCAATATGCGATCCTATCCGAGAGGACTCGAATGTCCCACCAAGGATAGAGCCGCATATTGAAACACTTTTGCAAGGTGGATATCATTACATCATACCATTACATAATAGAACGGGATACATACAAAGGGCATACAAATGCCACAAGAATACATCAACATCATACATGAGAACAACATCCGACTACGAATGAAACACAAACAGAAACTCAAACGACATCCACCCTGCTAGCCCAGGCTACCGACCAGGAACCTATCCCAAGATCGACGAAGAAGAAGAATAACTCTAAAACAAGTAAACATCCCTCTCACATCATGATCATCGCATTACCTATACCTGCAACTGTTGTTGTAGTAATCTGTGAGCCACGAGGACTCAGCAATCCCATTAGCATGGGTATCAAGACTAGCAAAGCTTAATGGGTAAGGAATGGATAAGTGGTGAGGTTGCAGCAAGCTGTTAAGCATTGTATGGTGGCTAGCTTACGAATACAAGAATAAGATAAGAAACTACGCAAACGGCCGCAAACTAGTAATGATCAAGAAGTGATCCGGAACTACTTACGTTCAAACATAACCCCACCGTGTTCTCTTCTCGAACTCACTCGAAATAAGACAGTCACGGTTACGCACGCGGTCGGTGTATTTTAGTTCAAGTCTGGTGTCAAGTTCTCTACAACCAGATATTAAAAATTCCCATCTGCCACATAATCGCGGGCACGGCTCTCGAAAGTTTAAACCCTGCAGGGGTGTCCCAACTTAGCCCATGACAAGCTCACGATCCACGGAGACAATCCTCCATCGCAGGACCCTCCGATCAGACCCGGAATCCCAGTGCACAAGACATTTCGACAATGGTAAAACAAGTACAGCAAGACCTCCCGACGTGCCGACACCCTGATAGTAGCCGCGCATATCTCGTCTCATGCCACGACGGATGAGCGATGGTACAGGTGCCAAAATAACCCAGGTTGCCCTGGGGCGGCCCCGCACAGTGCTCTAGTTTGGACCAACACTCATGAGGAGCATTGGCCTAGGGGTTGATTAATAATCCTCGGGTGCTAGCCGGTCCCTATGCAAGTTTTAGTTGTTATTAGGCAAATGGTAAAACCAATGTTGGGCCTTGCTGGAAGAGTTTTATTCAAAGCGAACTGTCAAGAGGGGCCCATAAACCCTCATCGTGTTAGGGACGCAAAATCAAGGAACATAACACCGGTATGACGGAAACTAGGGCGGGAAGAGTGGAACAAAACACCAGGCAAAAGGCCGAGCCTTCCACCCTTTACCAAGTATATAGATGCATTAATTAAATAAGAGATATTGTGATATCCCATGATATCCTTTATATCCATGTCCCAACGTGGAACAACCTGCAACTGCACCTGCAACTAGCAACGCTATAAGAAGGGCTGAGCCAGTAACATAGCCAAACAATGGTTTGCTAGGATGGTGGAAAATGTTAGAGGCTATCATGGCAATTTGGGAGGCCTGATAAACAAGTGGTAGGTAGCGCGACATAGCGATAGCATCGAGACAACTAGCATAGCAAAGATAGTAGTGAGATCCAAGGTGACGGTCATCTTGCCTGAAATCCCGCTAGGAAGAAGAACGAGTCCATGAAGAAGACGAACCAACGTAGCCAAACGAATCCTCACGGTCGCAACGAAACAGGAACTATCGAGAAAAAGCACAACCGGAAAGAAGCAAACAACATGGTAAACACACAACACATAACATGGCATGATGCTCATTCAAGTATGATGCATAACAAGGCTATATGATGCTACTCATGGCAAGAGAGGATGCATACTAGAACCACACATCAAAGCAAGTTTAAATGAGGCCGGAATCAACATACAACAATTCCGGAAACTCCCCATATGCAAATTTCGAAATTGGTCCAGATCTGAATAACACATTATGTTGAAGTTGTTAAAAGCAGGTTAAGGTGCACCATGATGATCTACGCATCTTTCTAGTCAAGTTACATATAAAGTTTATTTAATTCGGAGCTACGGCCTAGAAGATATGAGCAAAACAAGTTAAACATGGCATTGATGCAAATGCAAGCAAAACACAATCACAAACACTCCAAAACATGGATGCAACAAGGCATGATGAAACTACATGCAAAACCATGAAAGTTTCATATAGAGCACGCTCAAAATAGAGCAACGGTTCAACACATACACATGAAACAAGTTTAGAGGACAAGCTGTCCAAAACACTAGGCATCTTACAAGCATCAATACGACATGCTACTAGAGCAAGATTGACACAACCATGACATGAACTTGAATAACACGTAACATGCTTTAAATAACATCAAGGTTTAGGTTCATAGTCATCAGGATTAATCCAACATGATCAATGCAACAAGCCACTTTATAACACAGATTATGACTTGGTGAAAAACAGGGCATACATGTGAGCAGGAATAACAGGCTGACAGAAACATTATTTAGCAAGTTTAGAGCATGGTAATGACAAGCTACAACAGGCGACAATTACAAACAAGGGCATGTATTGATAGAGCATAACAAGATCTACAAAACATCCTTACTGAGCATCTCCAGATTATGCATGGATTTACCAGTAGCATCAAGTTAACATGGCAACATAATATAGCAGGTTCAGACTTAGCAGAAAACACTAAGTCACTGAAATCAGCAACAGCAAGTATCCTACTTTGCATGCTTATGCTAGTCACCAAAGGTGATGAGGACATCAATACCATTGTTACACCCACATCCCCTGCTGCTATACATACTGGACCAATTACTAGAGCTCGCGCACGCCAATTAAATTACCAGGTACTTTCGTTTCTTGGTAATGATTCTAATGTTCATGAGAATATGATGCTGCCTAAATTGGATACATTTGTTTTGCTTACAAATGAAGGGCCTAGCTTTGAGAAGGATGTACATTGGAGCAAGAACAAGCATGGAGATGATGGCATGCGCATGGGGGACAAGAACGGAGTTACAAGTGATGATTTCAGGACGTTGAAGCCACCATAATGCGTGCATGAAGCCTTGGACGAAATATACAAGATGCTACTTCATAACTTTCGTCCAGAGGCTATTCTAGGTGCTGCGTCACCTTATTATTGGGCCAGGCCCATGTAATTTCGAAATACTTGAGTATAGGCTATTTTTAGAGTCCGTATGTGTGGGGAAACAAGAGATAGGGTTGGTTTCGGACCCCTTCCCCAAGGGCCACGAAATTCCCCCCTCTTCCTCCATATATACAGCCCTTAGGGTGTCGTTTAGACTTTGGGGTTTTGTTTAGATTAAAAGTTCGCCATAGCTGCAACTTCGCGTACTTCGTTTGTGTTCAACGACCAGACAAAGGCGTCACAGAACCCCACCTTGATCAATAAAGCTTTCATCTTATATTCGCAATATCCAGATTGCAATCTCAGTTTCTTGCTTGTTCTTCGTTTGCTCGCAGGAAACAGACCCTCGTGGTCAGGTTGATCGTGCTCCGGCGTGGTCAATAACCTCTCAGAGTTGGTTTAGCGATTGCTAAGGCGCGACGTCCTCGCACGTTCGTAGTCGGATCGTCAAAGTCGACTTCCATCAAAGCGATATCCATCATCTCATCGAAAGATGGGACACCTTTGCCTCTATCAAGTGGTATCAGATTTCCAGGTTGCTCGGTGAGATTTTACAGTTTTTCGTAGTTTAGATCAAGTCTGTTCTTCATACCTACAGTCCACGAAAAAGCCACAAAAAAATTAGGGTTAGTTCAGTATATCCGAACCAATCTGAGCATTTGCATAATCTTTTTAGGGTTTTTGCTTTGTTGAATTTGCGGTTGCATCGTCGTGTCAAGTTGCTGGTCTTAGAGTCTAGTCTTTTAGAGTTTCGAGTTCTGGTCATAAGTTGTCACGTCGCCGCCGCACCATCATCATCGCCTTGCCATCTACCACTATTGCTTATCTGCCACCACTCTGAATCCGTATCCATATACCACCACCAATCCGTATCCATATACCACCACCGCTACCATATACCACCACCGCTGCCATATCCTACCACCATATATCCACCACCAATCCGAGTTCTTTTCATATTCGGTTTGTTTTAGATATCCATCTATTTTCCGTTTCGTGTTTCCTTGCCTGAGTAGGTCTCGAAAAAAAAAAGTCTGGAGACCCCCGGGCAGTTTTTAGGCCAAAATTTCGGCAACCAATTTTTTTCCCTATCCTATTTTTAGGTCCCGGGGAGTGTTTTGAGACACTCGCCATCATAGTGATTTTTTTGTCGCACTTTTTCGTCGTCGCTGCCCTGATTTCCGAAAAAAATAGTCAAAAAGATTTTGTGCCCATCCTGTCAGTTTGACCTGGGAAGAGTTTTGAGACACTCGCCATTATAGTGATTTTTCGCAAAAAAAAGGAGCGCAAAAAGAAGAGAGCGAAAAAAAGAGCAAAAAAAATTCCAGTGTGTGCTTTTCCCTTGTTTACGTGCAGCGCCGTGATTTTGTTAGTGTTCTAAGCTCGCGTCTCTAGCACGGTCTAGCCTAGGACCAGCACAGTACCGTCGTTGAGCGTTTCTTCAACTTTGCATCTCTGAATTGATTATTGCAGACCATTTTTGCTACCATATTATAAGCCTTCCCAGCTCCACATACATCTACATCGTGCGTTTGACTCTCCCTGGTAATCGCTCTATCCAAGCTTTGAGAGTTTTGACTACAACGGTTGCCGATCACCACCTGCTGCTGGGTAAGAACTGGTAAGAATTTGAGATCCGCTTGAAGGTTTTGTGACACACCACCATTTCCTAGTAGTCTGCAGGATCATATTCTTTTGTGTTTCTATTGCTGCTAACTATGGCAGGATCACAAGCCGATGAGACTGATTGGGAGAACATGACGAACAAGGAGTTGCATGATAAATTTCAGCAAATGATGAGTGGCCAGGTGGGAGATGTGCTAAACAGTTTTGAAGAGGCTATGGAGAAGATAGATGCCGTGGAGAAGTCGTTCGAGACAAAGCTGGATAACAAGTTTACTGAATTACTCAAGCGTCTTCCCCAACCACCACCGGCTGCACATGTGGCACCTCTACAACAAAAACAACCACATCTCCAACGCCGCCTTCCAAATCAAGTGGGACGAGCACAGCGCGTTCCAATTGAGACTGGTCAAAATTCGGGTGCTGCTGCACCTACTGTTGATGCTTCTTTGGCTCCTGCTACTGCGGCGGCTGAGGAGGATGACGATTATGCAAGCGATTATGAGGATGAGGTTGATCAAAATCAGAACTACGTGCAGCCACCAGCACCACCACCAGCAGGTCAACCTCAGGTATATATTCGCAACGGTAGGCCGGCACCACCACCTCAGGTACGAGATCATGACCATCTCCCTAAACTGAAATTGAATATTCCACCATTTGAGGGTAGATATGTTCCGGATATATATCTTACTTGGGAGTTAGAAACTGAACAATGATTTACATGTTTACAATATCCTGAGGAGAGACGTGTTCCTGCTGCTGTTTGTGCTTTCACTAGCTTTGCATGTGTTTGGTGGTCTGAACATTGTAGATTATATCCTGTTCCAGCTACTTGGGCTGCTTTGAAAACTGCTATGCGTACTCGTTGGGTTCCACCATATTATCAACGTGAATTACTTCAAAAATTGCAGCGCTTAAGACAAGGGAAAAATTTATTAGAAGAATATTATCAGGAATTACAAACCGGCATGATTAGATGTGGTATTGTTGAGGAGAATGAAGCTATGCTTGCACGTTTTATGGGTGGATTAAATAAAGAGATTCAGACCATTCTAGAGTATAAGGATTATAATAATATCACTCGTTTATTCCATCTTGCTTGTAAAGCTGAACGTGAAGTGCAGGATCGACAGCCATTGGCGCGAACTAACTTTTCTACAGGTCGACCTTCATCATGGACACCGCGTGCATCTTCTAATTCCACTGCACCAGCACCTCCATCAGGTTCCACCTCTAGCCGTGATACAAGAAAGCAAGCACAACCACCACTATCTGCCAAGAGCGCACCTGTCGGGCCTGCACAGAGCTCTTCCTCTTCCATGGCATCGACAGGGAACACAAGTGATATTATTTGTCGTCGTTGTAAGGGAAGAGGACATTATGCGAGAGAATGCAAATCTCAGTGTGTAATGATTGCTACTGAGGATGGTGGGTATGAGTCTGCTAGTGACTATGATGAGGAGACTTTGGCTCTTATTACACGTGAAGAACATGGTGGAGATGATTCTGAAAATGAGACGCAATACATGGCTCCTGAAGACGCTGACAGGTATGAATGTTTAGTTGCTCAACGTGTTTTGAGCGTGCAGGTCACACAAGCAGAGCAAAATCAGAGGCATAATTTGTTCCATACAAAGGGAGTTGTGAAGGAACGTTCTGTTCGCGTCATCATAGATGGAGGGAGCTGTAACAACTTGGCTAGCATGGAGATGGTGGAGAAGCTATATCTCACCACAAGACCACATCCACATCCTTACTACATCCAATGGTTCAACAACAGCGGCAAGGTTAAGGTAACACGTACTGTTCGTGTGCATTTTAGTATCTCTACATATGCTGATTATGTTGATTGTGATGTGGTACCCATGCAAGCATGTTCCTTATTACTTGGTAGACCATGGCAATTTGATAAAAATTCTGTACACCATGGTAGAAACAATCAGTATACTCTTGTTCATAAGGATAAAAATATTACTTTGCTTCCTATGACTCCTGATTCCATTTTGAAAGATGACATTAATAGAGCTAATAAAGCAAAACAGGAGAAAAATAAGAGTGAAAATCAGATTGTGGCAAAAGAATTTGACCAACAAATGAAACCTAATAATAAACCATCTAGTGTTGTTTCTGAAATTAAATTGAAAAGTGCATGCTTACTTGCCACAAAATCTGATATTGATGAGCTAGATTTCAGCAAATCTGTTTGCTATGCTTTTGTGTGCAAAGAGGCATTATTTTCATTCGAGGACGTGCCTTCCTCTTTGCCCCCTGCTGTCACTAACATTTTGCAGGAGTTCGCTGACGTCTTCCCACAAGACGTGCCACCGGGATTACCACCTATTCGAGGGATTGAGCATCAAATTGACTTAATTCCCGGTGCATCGCTACCCGACCGTGCACCATACCGTACCAATCCAGAGGAGACGAAGGAGATTATGCGTCAAGTACAGGAGCTGCTCGACAAAGGTTATATACGCGAATCTCTTAGTCCTTGTGCTGTTCCTATTATACTAGTGCCTAAAAAGGATGGTACGTCGCGTATGTGTGTTGATTGTAGAGGCATTAATAATATTACTATTCGTTATCGTCATCCTATTCCTAGGCTAGATGATATGCTTGATGAATTGCTCTACAATATTCTCCAAAGTTGATTTGCGTAGTGGATACCATCAAATTCGTATGAAATTGGGATATGAATGGAAAACTGCATTTAAAACTAAGTTTGGTTTATATGAGTGGTTAGTCATGCCTTTTGGGTTAACTAATGTACCTAGTACTTTCATGAGACTAATGAACGAAGTTTTACGTGCTTTCATTGGACGATTTGTGGTAGTCTATTTTGATGATATACTGATTTATAGCAAATCTTTGGAAGAACATTTGGAACATTTACGTGATGTTTTTATTGCTCTACGTGATGCACGTTTGTTTGGTAACCTTGGGAAATGCACCTTTTGCACCGACCGAGTATCTTTTCTTGGCTATGTTGTTACTCCACAGGGAATTGAAGTTGATAAAGCCAAGATTGAAGCTATTGAGAGTTGGCCGCAGCCCAAAACGGTCACACAAGTGCGGAGTTTTCTTGGACTCGCTGGTTTCTATAGG
Organism: Aegilops tauschii subsp. strangulata; assembly: GCF_002575655.3. Lineage (NCBI taxonomy): Eukaryota > Viridiplantae > Streptophyta > Magnoliopsida > Poales > Poaceae > Aegilops > Aegilops tauschii. Next base: position 246,114,304 of record NC_053037.3, on the reverse strand, counting down.
CGTTTTGTGAGAGATTTTAGCACCATTGCTGCACCTCTCAACGAGCTTACAAAGAAGGATGTGCCTTTTGTTTGGGGTACCGCACAGGAAGAAGCCTTCACGGTATTGAAAGATAAGTTGACACATGCTCCTTTACTCCAACTTCCTGATTTTAATAAGACTTTTGAGCTTGAATGTGATGCTAGTGGAATTGGATTAGGAGGTGTGTTATTACAAGATGGTAAACCTGTTGCATACTTTTCTGAAAAATTGAGTGGGCCTAGTCTGAATTATTCTACTTATGATAAAGAACTATATGCTCTTGTTCGGACTTTAGAAACATGGCAACATTATTTATGGCCCAAATAATTTGTTATACATTCTGATCATGAATCTTTGAAACATATTAAAAGTCAAGCTAAACTGAATCGTAGACATGCTAAATGGGTTGAATTCATTGAAACTTTCCCTCATGTCATTAAACACAAGAAGGGTAAAGAAAATGTTATTGCTGATGCATTGTCTCGTCGCTATACTATGCTTTCACAACTTGACTTCAAAATATTTGGTTTGGAGACCATCAAAGATCAATATGTGCATGATGCTGATTTTAAAGATGTTTTGCAGAATTGTAAAGAAGGAAGAACCTGGAACAAGTTTGTCGTTAATGATGGATTTGTGTTCCGTGCTAACAAGCTATGCATTCCAGCTAGCTCTCTTCGTCTTTTGTTGTTGCAGGAGGCGCATGGAGGAGGATTAATGGGACACTTTGGCGTGAAGAAGACGGAGGACGTACTTGCTACACATTTGTTTTGGCCAAAGATGAGACGGGATGTTGAGCGTTTTGTTGCTCGCCGCACTACATGTCAAAAAGCTAAGTCACGAATCAATCCTCATGGTTTATATATGCCTTTGCCTGTACCTAGTGTTCCTTGGGAGGATATATCTATGGACTTTGTTTTAGGTTTACCTCGAACAAAGAAGGGGAGGGATAGCATATTTGTTGTCGTGGATAGATTCTCAAAAATGGCACACTTTATACCATGTCATAAAAGCGATGATGCTGTTAATGTTGCTGATTTGTTCTTCCGTGAAATTATTCGTTTGCATGGTGTGCCAAATACTATTGTTTCAGATCGTGATACTAAATTTCTTAGCCACTTTTGGAGATGTTTATGGGCTAAGTTGGGGACTAAACTGCTTTTTAGTACTACTTGTCACCCCCAAACTGATGGACAAACTGAAGTAGTCAATAGAACATTGTCTACTATGCTTAGGGCTGTTTTGAAGAATAATAAGAAAATGTGGGAAGAATGCTTGCCTCATATTGAGTTTGCTTATAATCATTCATTGCATTCTACTACTAAGATGTGCCCTTTTGAAATTGTGTATGGTTTCCTACCTCGTGCACCTATTGATTTGTTGCCTTTTCCATCTTCGGAGAAGGTTAATTTTGATGCTAAACAACGTGCTGAATTGATCTTAAAAATGCATGAGTTAACTAAGGAAAACATTGAGCGTATGAATGCTAAATATAAACTTGTTGGAGATAAGGGTAGAAAACATGTTGTGTTTGCACCTGGAGATCTTGTTTGGTTACATTTGCGTAAGGATAGATTTCCTGATTTGCGCAAATCAAAGCTAATGCCACGTGCTGATGGTCCTTTTAAGGTGTTAGAGAAAATAAATGATAATGCATATAAACTTGAGCTGCCTGCCGATTTTGGGGTTAGTCCCACTTTTAACATTGCAGATTTGAAGCCTTATTTGGGTGAGGGAGATGAGCTTCCGTCGAGGATGACTTCATTTCAAGAAGGGGAGGATGATGAGGACATCAATACCATTGTTACACCCACAGCCCCTGCTGCTATACATACTGGACCAATTACTAGAGCTCGCGCACGCCAATTAAATTACCAGGTGCTTTCGTTTCTTGGTAATGATTCTAATGTTCATGAGAATATGATGCTGCCTAAATTGGATACATTTGTTTTGCTTACAAATGAAGGGCCTAGCTTTGAGAAGGATGAACATTGGAGCAAGAACAAGCATGGAGATGATGGCATGCGCATGGGGGACAAGAACGGAGTTACAAGTGATGATTTCAGGACGTTGAAGCCACCATAATGCGTGCATGAAGCCTTGGACGAAATATACAAGATGCTACTTCATAACTTTCGTCCAGAGGCTATTCTAGGTGCTGCGTCACCTTATTATTGGGCCAGGCCCATGTAATTTCAAAATACTTGAGTATAGGCTATTTTTAGAGTCCGTATGTGTGGGGAAACAAGAGATAGGGTTGGTTTCGGACCCCTTCCCCAAGGGCCACGAAATTCCCCCCTCTTCCTCCATATATACAGCCCTTAGGGCGTCGTTTAGACTTTGGGGTTTTGTTTAGATTAAAAGTTCGCCATAGCTACAACTTCACGTACTTCGTTTGTGTTCAACGACCAGACAAAGGCGTCACAGAACCCCACCTTGATCAATAAAGCTTTCATCTTATATTCGCAATATCCAGATTGCAATCTCAGTTTCTTGCTTGTTCTTCGTTTGCTCGCAGGAAACTGACCCTCGTGGTCAGGTTGGTCGTGCTCCGGCGTGGTCAATAACCTCTCGGAGTTGGTTTAGCGATTGCTAAGGCGCGACGTCCTCGCACGTTCGTAGTTGGATCGTCAAAGTCGACTTCCATCAAAGCGATATCCATCATCTCATCGAAAGACGTGACACCTTTGCCTCTATCAAAAGGCATATCAAAATACATGGATTGCACCACTGCAAAGATGGCATGAATGTTCTCCTAAAACATATTGCTATGATGCTGAAAAGAAAATCACACAAAATACTATGAAAAAGACAAATAGGCATGTTATGACAATTTCCAGCAGATAACATCACTTAGCACTTTTGCAACGATGATTATGACATGAAGATGCACCCTAACATGAATGTAACCACCACCATCATCAAGAGCACAGAGAGTAGACCATTTGCATATATAGATTGTTCCAATCGGACAAACATGCACATACTTATGACATTCACAAAATGCATGTATGATATGAATGTCCAGGGACTTGGCCGTTTTGAAGCGAAACAGAGTGAGCGCGAGATAGTTATGGAGTGCACAGGGCGGAGGATAGGCGGGCTCGCTCACCTCGGGCCCGTGGGCCGACTCGGGGCGGATTGGTGGCGGTCCGGGGGGGTTTCCGCGGGCCGGTCCGGTTCGGCTGAACCGGACGGGTCCTCTCCGGTTCAGGGGCGCGGGCGGCCGGGCCCACGCGTCGGTGACACGGACGAGGCCAGCAGGAGGGCAGAGCGGCGGGGTGGTATACCGGTGAGGGCGCGAGGGCGGCGGCAGGGTCCAATGGGACCGAGGACGGGCGCCGGCGGCCGGATCCGGGCGCGGCCCTCCGGATCGGAGCACGGGGCGGCGCTGGGGTGGAGACGGCGGCGGTGGGCTGCGCGGGGCGGCGATGCGGCGAGGTGGCGGCGCACACGAGGCGGAGGCGGCAGGGTCGGCGACGAGGAGGCGCGGGGCGCTCGGGGCAGTGGAGCTCGGCTCCTGGGCGGCGTGCGCTAGGCAAGCGGGCGGCCGGCGGCGCGCCCTTCCGATCCGATCGGGAACGAGCAGGAGGAGCGGGGCGGCTCGAGGGCGCGGGGCGGGCCGCGGATGGGCCTGGCGGGCCGGTGCAGCGGTGGAGAGCTGGGGGCCCGACGTGGCAAGCGGGGAGTGGGCGAGGGGAGCGGCTGGCGGCGGCGCTGGCCACTGGAATGCCGCCAAGTGGCGGAGCAGGGCTTGTCGATGCTGAAAACGAGGCCGGCGGCGGCTGAAGGTAGGTGGGGGTAGGGTTTCCGAAAATGGGGGGGCTAGGGGCCTATATATAGGCATGAGGGGCTAGGATTAGGGGTTTTAGTCCGTTTCCGGACCTTATGATCTCGATCGTGCGGCTCCGAGCGGAGGAGGGGGTTAGGTGGGTTTAGATGGGCTGTGTAGAGGGGGTTGGGCCTAGAGGAGAGGGGAGAAATGCAGCTCGACAAGGTTTTCGGAGACCGAAAACGTCTGACGAATAAACCAGCAACGGTGCCGCTACAGATGACGGTTGGGCTATCAAACGGGCTCCGAATGCGATGAAATTTGGCAGGCGGTCTACCTACAACATAACGAGACCGCGCGCCAACTTTCACCCCATTCCGAGAACATTTTATGCCACTTATAAAATAATATTTCGGAGGTGCTGCATAGCTGGGCTCATAACGGGCAACGGAGAGAACTGGGAGACCCGGACGGATGCAAGTTTTGAAAAACATGCAGATGCAATGCACATGATGACATGGCAAAGTGCTACACGCAAGCGAATGACATGGCAACGACGACGAATAACTGGAAGACACCCGATGCATCGAACTCGGGGCGTCACAGATTAGTCGTGCCCTAGGCTCTCCATTATCGTACTCACGACCACTACCGCCACTTCCCCCACCATCCATTGTCGGCGGACCACCCGCAACTCCTTCGTTTGCCCAACCATTGACGATTCCCCTGACATCGATTGGATCCTTCCCCATGTTTTCGCGAGTGCCTTTCCCCTTGTGTTCTTGTTCCACCATGTAAATCTCTAAAAAACTCAACAAACACAAGAAACCTAACACTCTCAACCGCCTAGGAAGGTCTGGCGGGGATCAGCCGGAGAGAAAGTAAACCCTAGCGTGACCATAGGGGAAAGATTTTGCGCTTAGGCAGACCTCACAGAATTATGTAACCTGTTTTAGAGATGGGGGTGATGCAGCTGAATCAAAAAGTTTAGCACAGCATATACACTTCTTTAAACATATTCTACTATCGTTTTTGCCTTTGGGCCATGAGAAACGTAGTGTATATACTCTCCGAGAAAGGAGAAAACTGGACATTGACGTGAAGTAGTGAGGAGACCCGTTTGACATGGTAGTCGGTGTTCCGCAACTCCGCCGGCGAGTCCGGTCCGAGGTTGCGGAGCGAGAGCGAGCGTCGTAGACGAAGTAGTCGAAGTATGCGAAAGTAAAAGTGACACAGGGAGATGGACGAGACCAGCTTTATTAATCAATGATCAGGTGTTACAATGATGGCTCCTCGTTGCTTTATATAGGGGGTAGGTGGTCAAGGGATAAGTACCCACTTAGCAAAAAGAGGGGAAACGGGAGGGGCCGGCCTGTAGCGTTGCACGCGGCCACCGCCACCCCATCCGGGTGACCCGGTTTCCCAACATTCCCCCTTGGGTAATTATCCGTATATCCATGCCTCAAAACTCCGAAAAACCCAGTGGGAAAAAATGTGGAGAAAGAACACACAGTATACGTTGTTGTATTGCACGAATTGCCTCGTCAAAAACCTCGTGTGAGAAACATCAGGAAAACTCACTCAAGGGAAAAAGAGTACAATCCACTCAACCATCAAGTTGAGTACTCGATCATCAGGATTGAGATTTTAGCGACGAGTTTGTGAAGTTTCTCCCCCTGAACCTTGCATCTCTCTAAGTCTCATCATACCGATTCCACGCACACACCTCTCTAAGGTTGATGCCGGTAATGATTTAGTGAACATATCAGCAAGATTGTCACAGGACTTAGTATGCAAAACTCTCACCTCGTTCAACTGTTGCAGCTCATGTGCATAGAAGAACTTGGGACTAATATGCTTTGTGAGGTTACTCTTCACATAACCCATCTGGACTTGTGCAACACAAGCAGCATTATCTTCATAGATAATGGTAGGGGTTTGTACGGTGTTCAGCCCACATGTCTGCTGAATGTGGCCGATCATCCGCCGAAGCGATACACACTCTTTTGACGCTTCGAATAGTGCCATGATTTCCGAGTGGTTCGTGGAAGTCGACACAAGTGTTTGCTTGGACGATTTCCAGGAAAACGCAGTTCCACCACAAAGGAAAACATAGCCAGTCTGCGATTTGCAATCATGCGGGTCCGACAGGTACCCAGCATCGGCATAGCCTGTAATAGATAGGTCTTGATTCCTCTTATAAAATAGACCAAGATCTTTGGTCCCTTGCAGGTAACGGAAGACGTCCTTGACACCTTTCCAATGTCTTTTGGTAGGTTCAGAACTGTACCGAGCAAGCAAACTGACGGCGAACGCAATGTCTGGCCGTGTACAATTTGCGAGGTACATGAGTGCTCCAACTGCACTCAGGTAAGGAACCTCTGGTCCCAGAGTTTCCTCCCCCTCTTCCTTTGGCCTGAACGGGTCCTTGTCTGGCTGTAAAGATCTTCCGACCATCGGGGTCTTAGAAGGATATGCCTTATCAAATCCAAATCTTTCCAACACCTTCTGGGTGTAGGCCGACTGGTGCACTAGAATCCCATCAGGGGAATGTTCAAGTTGCAGACCTAGACAGAACTTGGTTTTACCCAAATCCTTCATCTCGAATTCCGACATCAGGTAGGAACTCGCTTCCTCAATATCCTCAGGTGTACCGATTATGTTTAAATCGTCCACGTACACCGAGATTATACAGAATCCATCTTGGGATCGCCATATAAAAACACATGGGCAATCTTTATTGCTCGTGTAGCCCTTCTCATGAAGGAAATCACTTAAGCGATTGTACCACATTCTACCGGACTGTCTGAGTCCGTACAGTGCCTTTTGAAGTTGAACACTGTATAGACCCCTATTTGCTCTATCATGGTTCGGAACAGGGATACCTTCTGGAACCTTCATGTATATGTTCGAATCCAAGTTACCATATAGGTAAGCAGTGACAACATCCATTAGTTTCATTTTCAAGCCCATGTTTACTGCCATCGAGATCAAGTATCTAAAGGTAACTCCATCCACGACTGGGGAATAAGTCTCCTCAAAATTGACACCTGGTCGTTGAGTGAACCCTTGAGCAACGAGCCTTGCTTTGTACCGTACTACCTTATTATTTTCATCTCTCTTTCGAACAAAAACCCACCTATGGCCAACAGGGCGAATGTGGGGAGGAGTTCGACAAACTGGTCCGAACACCTTCCTTTTGTTGAGAGATAATAATTCGGCAGTAATTGCCTGCTGCCAATCTTTCCAATCCGACCTTTTCTTGCAATCAGCGAGCGTGTTAGGCTCAGGGTCAAGATCTATGATTGAGGCAATTTTTGTAGCAAAGTTGATGTCGACAATCACCGTTGCTCGGTTCAGGGACTCCCCCGTATCAATATAATTTATGGCCATTTCGTCATGGAGCGCATCAGGCGCAAACACTTGCTCTACCAAATTTCCCATTATGGGAGCAAGGTCCTTTAGATTTCCCGCGCCGATGTGTGCGCTCACATCTCCACTGGGTGTTTCCCCTATGGGAAAGTTTAAGTCCGGAATTTCGTGCACTGAATTTTCCGTACTTGTGCCAGGTCTCGACTGGCTCCCCGTTTCAATTTGGGGTACTTTGGTGACAGGCTGTGATAAATCTCTCTTATCCTTTTTCGTCGGGCGTCCCCGAGTACTTGGGATTTGAGAAGCCGGATTTCTCGTCCTTTTAGGCCTTTGGACGGGAGCGGGCATACCATCATTTTTCTTCGGTATTTCAACCCTTTCCGGTGCATTGCGCGCGTGCACATGTGATTTTGTCACAGTCTTTAAGTCACTAAAGTGGTCGGGCAGTTGATTTGCTAAAGACTGCAAATCTATTATCTTTTGGACTTCTCTCTCAGTCTTAGCAGTGCGCGGGTCATGAGCGTGGATCCCCGTGGCTTGCCACGTGATTTCTCGACTTTTAGCATCAAGGTGTTGATTCTCTCCCCCTAAAGTCGGGAAAAGATCCTCGTCAAAAATGCAATCAGCAAAACGAGCCGTGTGACAGTCTCCTGTCATGGGGTCCAGATACCTGATTATGGACACAGTCTCATAACCAACGTATATCCCCGACTTACGGAGTGGGCCCATCGCCGATCGCTGAGGGGGTGGTATTGGTACATATACCTGGCAACCGAACCTACGAAGGTGGGAAATTTTCGGTGCCGACCCTTGCACAAGTTGAACAGGAGAGTGGATGTTGTAGGCCGACGGTCGAAAGTTGATGAGATTAGCCGCGTGTAACACCGCGTGGCCCCAACATGTAGTTGGTAAATTACAACCCTGAAGGAGCGGTCGGGCAATGAATTTAATTCTTTTAATCAATGCCTCGGCAAGTCCATTTTGTGTATGAACATGTGGTACCGAGTGCTCAACTTTGATTCCCATTGCCATGCAATAATCATCGAACGCCTTTGAAGTAAATTCTCCGGCGTTGTCCATTCGAATAGACTTTATACGATAATCCGGGAAATTATTCCGCATTTGGATGATCTGTGAGATCAATTTGGCAAAGGCATGGTTCCTTGTTGACAGCAGGCAAACATTGGACCATTTAGAGGAAGCATCAATGAGCACCATGAAGTACCGAAACGGCCCCGTGAGGGGCTGAATTGGACCGCATATGTCCCCTTGGATACGTTCCAAGAACGCGGGGATTTCATCCCTCACCTTGAGGGGCGATGGCCTAATGACTAACTTCCCCTTAGCGCATGCGGAGCACACGAAATCATCAGGATTCGGGAAGTTCTTCACGTTAACATTATGGCCATGCGAGTTGTTAATTATATTTCTCATCATCCTAAGTCCGGGGTGGCCTAACCTATCGTGCCAGAGGCAGAAGAGTTCAGAGCTTCTAAAGACGGTCTTGAGGGTAGTGTACACGGGCGGTGCTACTATCTTAGTGTAGTATAGCCCTGTGTCAAACGAAGGAAGCCTCTCGATAACATGTTTACCACCTTCATCCCGCTTTGTGATGAGTAGGCATTCCTTGCCGTTTTCATCATCGGTCTCAACATGGAAACCATTAGCGCGGATGTCTCTAAAGCTCAATAGAGTACGAGTCGACTCCGGGTACAACAACGCATCATTAATGAGCAAAGTTGTTCCCATGGGGAGTATAATAGTGGCTCGTCCGGAGCCAACTATGTGAGAACCGCAGCCGGCGATTGTCATAATACTTCCCGGAGATTTTTTAATGGACTCAAAGTACTTAGTTTCTCGTAAAATGGTATGAGTGGTGGCGCTATCGGCAAGGCACGTTTCCTCCATTCGGGCGCCACACGCGTTCTAAAATATGACATCTAATTAATGTAATGAGGAAGAAAATACATTAAAAATAAATGCACACATCTCAGAACATAACATGCTATCATGTATAAATAATGGAATAAATGAATAAATGTCATCCAATCGCCAAAGTAAAGAATAAGTTTATGCTCTCATAGAGCTTACAACCAAATCGAATTTATTCAATTTTATTGTATCAAAGCACGGAATCGTGATAACCAAAGAGGTATGCTAAGTGGACTCGGTGAAGAAGCCATTCACTTCCGCCGCAATCTCCATACTAGTGAGCTGATCCTCCTCAGAAATTATCTTGGAGGCAGCATCAATGTCTAGTGGCGGCGCCGCCGAGGCGGCCATGTGGTCAACCTCCATGGCGACGTGGGCGTCGGTAGAGACCGCCAAAGCTGCCGCGATGGGCACCACGGGGGTCGCCTCTATAGGCGCAGCAGGGGGAGTAGCAATCATCACGGGTGCCGCCATGGGCGCCGGTGGAGCTCCCTCCTGAACCAAGGCGAGGTGCGTCTCACGCGCCTTCCGAGCCTTATATGCGTCAACGACCTCCTGTGGTGCGCGGCACTGGCGGGAGAAATGCTCCACCGAGCCACAACGGAAGCAGTCCTGAGGCCTTTGCCCTCCCTTGCCCGGCTTGTTCTGCTTAGCCGGGGCGGGGGGGTGAGGGCCCTTCTTCTTGCCCTTCCGGCCCCTCTTCTTCTGTTGAGGCTTGCGGACTTTGAGAGCGTTCACCTCCTGGCGAGAACTCCCCCCAAGTGGTTGCGCGACAAAGTTCTTTTTGAGAACCTCGTCTTGCGCCTCCGCCACCTGGAGGACGTCAATCAACTCTGAATACCTCGTGTAGTTCCCCTGGCGGTAGTTCCGTGAGGACTGGACCGCGTCGGGGTGGAAAGTGGATAGGGTTTTCTCAATCTTCTGGGAGTCGGTAATCTCAGTACCACACAACCGAAGAGTCGTACAAATCCGGTGCAGAGCCGAATTGTACTCCCCAACCGTCTTGAAGTCCGCAAACCTCAGACGGATCCACTCTGCCTCTGCACGTGGCTTCACAGTGTACTTCAGCCGCTCGAACCGCTGCTTAAGAGCGGTCCAAAGGCCAGAAGCACTGCGCTCAGCCATATACTCATCTTTCAGAGTAGGTGACAGGTGATGACGGAGAAAGTGCAGAGCCTGCGCATTCTCAGTCTCGAACTTGGGATCAGTGACGGCCAGCTGGGCCCCCTTACCGATCGCCCTCAGGAGGGTTTTGCCCTGGAGAAAGATCTCGCAGTCCGAGGACCATGACAGGTAGTTCAATCCTGTCTGGGCCAACTCAGGAAACTCCTTGTGGGCAATTCCGGCCATCTGCGATTTATGCAAAAATCATGAGATTACAGCAGGTAATCTTTTGCACAAAGCGATGTTGATAAACTTATTCAATAAAATGACGTTCCACTATTTAAAACATGCTATTATATGACATACTAAATGATTAAGAGTGCTAAACAATTAATCTACAGCAGTAAAATCATACAATAATATCATGTTACAAAAAATAGCATGTTAAGCGGATCTAGTATGAGAAAACTAGCCCAAAAATTGAATTCCCGAGGTATTTTTAAGCCCGAATACGCATTTTCAGCGAAAACAGACAGTTCCAGGGGGTTCTACGCGAAATATTGCTGCAGGAATAAAAATCGCGCAAGAACTGAAAAATGCAGGGGCTAAACCGCAATTTTTACGCGACAGCCAGCGCCCCTCTTTTTTTTATTGGAGGGATCCCACGGCCGCGGCCCATCCGGCCCAACAGCCAGTGGGCCGGCCCAGGCGCTGCGCTCGGATTAGGCACGCGCCGCTAGGGGAAACCCTAGCGCCCAGGGGCGGCGGCGGCCTGGGGCCGGCCAGGTCGCGCGGCGGGGGCGGGCGCCACCCGGCGGCGGCCAAGGCACGCGCCGGCGGCGGCCTGGGTGGGCCAGCTCGCGTGACAGAGCCTGCACGCGGGGGCGGCTGGGGCTGGCCATGGCCAGTGGCTCGGCGCGGCCAAGGCGCGCGACGCGGCCACGGGACGGCGCGGCCACGGCGCGCGGCGCGCGGCTACCGGCGCGGCCAGGGGACGGCGCGGCCACGGCGCGCGGCGCGCGGCTACCGGCGCGGCCACGGCGGGGCACGGGGCGGCCAGCTCGAGCCCCGGCGACGACCGGCGCGACGGCGGCGGCCACGCCACACGACGCGGCGTCGAGTCGGCCATCGAGACGGCGGCGGCGGCGTCAGCAGGACGCGGTGCAGCGTGCTTGGTACGGCGTCATCTGGACGCCGGCCTCGGGATGCGGATCTTCGTCGTATTCGTCCGGAACTCCGACGGCGCATGGCACATCTGGTGCATTTGCGGCGGTACCGCGACCATCGGGGTCACGATCTGTACCGACTCCCTATAGTGCAGTCAACAAGTCCCTCGTAGTCCAAGAACATCGACATTGGTCGGCGACGTGTTCGTCCGCTCGGTTCTTTGGAGGAAAATCCGCACCATAGGTAGATGTATCCGAAAAAAAAACTAATCGCAAAAACGGAATCGTAGGAACGAGAGTAATCCATTTTTGCAAAGAGTGGGGATCGGATCTTATACCTCCACGGGATCGACGAAAGCCTGCGTGACGCAGGCTTGACGCAGGCTTGACGGAGAGTTGATGAAGCGAAGCGTGCTGATAACGTGTTCCGCAACTCCGCCGGCGAGTCCGGTCCGAGGTTGCGGAGCGAGAGCGAGCGTCGTAGACGAAGTAGTCGAAGTAGTCGAAGTATGCGAAAGTAAAAGTGACACAGGGAGATGGAGGAGACCAGCTTTATTAATCAATGATCAGGTGTTACAATAATGGCTCCTCGTTGCTTTATATAGGGGTAGGTGGTTAAGGGATAAGTACCCACTTAGAAAAAAGAGGGGAAACGGGAGGGGCCGGCCTGTAGCGTTGCACGCGGCCGCCGCCACCCCATCCGGGTGACCCGGTTTCCCAACAGTCGGCAAGTTTCAAAGCTTCGTCTGCGGTTTAGGAAGTCCTCCCTCTCTTCACGGCCCTCCTACTACTCCCCACCCCCAGCACAGCGACGCATCACCGCGGGAAGCACGCACCGGCTTAGGCATCGCAAGCTCCCTAGTCCCCTTCCCACCCCACACGGCGAGATCTTGGTCTGATCTCGCTAGCGCGTGGTCAGATCCACCACACCCGCTCACCAAGCCATCGCGCGGCGGAGACCCGATGTCGGCGGCGGTCGAGGAGCAGATGGTAGTGAAAGCGATCCGGGAGGAGTGCCCGTGGGAGTCCCTTCCCAAGCGTCTCCAGTCCACTCTCCACACCAAGGACGAGTGGCACCGCAGGTATTTAGAGCCTGTTCGTTAGAGCTCCAGATCCTCATTTTACAGCTCCCTGCTCCTGATCCTCCGAGAATCCACTCCCATGAGGATCTGGATGAGGTGGATCAGCTTTACAAGAGTGTTGGGCTATCTCCTAAAACACTGATTTGTGGGTTTAGGAATAAATAGACCATACTACCCTTGATTGTGATACTTTTGTCACCCCTCTGCATATACGTCCGGCATACCATGACATGTTGTGAACATTAACATATTACTACCTCCGTCCGGAAATACTTGTCATCAAAATGGATAAAAAGGTATGTATCTAGAACTAATATACATCTAGATACATCCCCTTTTATTCATTTTGATGACAAGTATTTCCGGACGGAGGGAGTATATAGGAATAGGAATATTGTATGGAGCGTTAGTTAACAATTCATTTTGAGCTTTTCTGAAGCATCATCTTACGTTGATTGCAATTATAACCATCACATGTGTGTGCTACAAGTGGTCCCATTATTATCACACAACAACAGAGTGGTCTATGTATATAACAATATATGTTATATGTGTAGCAACTTATCCAAGTGTATATAATGAACATGATCAATCTAAATAGATGAAATAAAATGTTCTACCCATAGTTGTCTCGGAACAAAAAATAGTATGACATAGAAAATATTCACAACATCTAGCTTGTAGATTCAGCAATTGCCTTTGCAAGGTCATCACGGAACTTATCCATTGACCTACCACTCGTGCTTGATGTTGATGAGTCTGATGCATCTTGAGAAATAATATATTTCCTATACCTCGTCGGTATTGTCGGTACATAGTTAGGACTCCAATCAAATCTACGAAAATGCTTATCAGTCATACCATGCTCCCTTATGAAATTGTGCAAAGCCATGGTTGCTGCAACAATCATCTTTTGCTTGTACAATGGGTAGCTTGGCATCTTGAGAAGAATTCGCCATTTCATCTTCCATACACCAAAAGTTCTCTCAATGACATTCCGAATACTTGAGTGCAGATGGTTAAATTTTTCTTTCTCGCCACTAGGAGCAACACCTCTTCGGAAGTCAGGAACGTGATATCTTTGTCCCTTAAATGGTGAAAAATAGCCTGGACGATTTGGATAGCCAACATCAGCAAGATAATATTTTCCTGAAATATAGATGTGTAAGTCACACCAACATGAAATAGATGCAATAATGCACAATCTGATATGAACATACAGTAGAAAAATACCTTCCGGAGGATGCAGGAAGACATCTTTATCTGCGACTAATGCATGATAAAGCACACTATCGTGCATAGCACCTGGCTGGCCAATAGACGCATATGTGAAGCACATGTCAAAATCACATACAGCCATCACATTTTGAGTTGTACTACCTGATCTGCCAATATATCTAATGACATCCTCAGGCTTAACAGTTGCAAGTATGTGGGTTCCATCAATAGCTCCAATGCAGTCTTTGAAATGTAGCCACATCCTCCTATCATTTCTGATCCTATCATGAACAGTAGAGAAGTTTGGATCTTTTGGTCGCACAAAATCTTTAGACATCTTTACCAAGCTGTGCAGAACAAGATCAAACTTTCTACTGATTGTGCCACCGGAATGCTTAAATCGATTTTGCACTCCCCGATTTGAGTGACATCCACCACAGACGTACAAGAAGAGTGGTAGAGCTTCAAAAGTACTCATATGCGTAGTTGATTTCAGACCATACGTACTCACCAAAAGATCATGCAGATTGTGAAACATTGTAGAATTCATACGGAACATGCGGTGGCTCTCCCCTGGAGTGCGCAAGGTTTCTTTCACCCAGCCCATTCCACTGAGAATTGAAGTCCTAGGTTCATTCTTATCCAAGTAGGCCATGTGGTACTTTTCAACAACAGTTACAACAGAAGCAAGATTGCTTATCATCATTTCATGTAGGTGCATCAGCTGTACATCTTCGTCATTGTTATGGCCGGTTTAGCTAGGCCCACCGGGCAATCTTAGCCCACAAGTTATCTTAGGTTAATTCTTATGCAAGTTATCTAGGTTATAAATATAGGCTGTAAGACTCTTTTTGGAATCAAGCAATAAGAATATAATTATCCCTATTGCCCGGCTCCCAGAGTAGCCGGAACCCTAGCCGCCGCCGCCATCTTCCTCCTACGCGCCGGCGCGCCCGCTCATCGCCTCGCCCCACTCCATCCTTCCCCTACAACCTACGGAGCAGGTCCGGTAGGATCCCTGGTTCTACCAATTTGGTATCCAGAGACTCGGGTTCGATCATGTCGTCATCAACACCCACGCTGCCGCTGCCCATCATCACCACCGCCCCGATGACCACTGCTGGGTCCCCAACGCCGCCGGCCCCGGTCACCTCCGCTGCGCCGACAACCGCCGTTTTCACGCCGGAAGAAGTCACCAGCATCTTGCGGGATCTCGTGACGGCCGTCCAGGGCATCCATTGGTACCTGGCCGGGCCGCCCGCACCTCCGCCGGCTGCGACTACCGCCGCCTACGGCCACCCTGCGCTGCCGTGGCCGTCCCAGGGCGCGCCTGCAATGGGCGGGCCACCGCTGCCGCCGTTCCAGGCGGGGCACCCCAGCGGGCTGCCTCCGCCGCTGCTGCACCTGCCCTGGTCCTCGGTACCCGCGGCGATCGCCGGGGCCCATCCGTCGTTCCAGCCGCCGCCCGCCCCAGTGCCGTCCTGGCCGCAGTGGCCCGTGGCGGTTCTCGCGGCGCCATCCGCGCCTTCCGCGCCCGCCCCAGCGCCGCAGTGGCCGCACTAGCCCGTGCCAGCCCCAGCCGCGCCGCCCGCGCCGGTCCAGCTCCCACCGCCGCCGCCCAGCTCCGAACTGGGCCAGTCCACACTGGGAGACCTCCCGATCCAGCAGGTCCGGTTTCCGCCGTCACCGTCCCAGATCCCGGCCTGGCTAACCGGGACGTCGCCATCGCCAGTTTACACGGAGGCCGGGAACCCACCGGTACCCACGCTGCAGTCTGGGGCCTCGTCCGGCTCCGCGGGGGCCTATGACGGTCTCCCCACCGTTGACCGGGCGCCGTCATCATCACTGCTCCGCACCGTCGAGCCGGTCGGCCATGGCGCGCCGACCCAGACGCCGCCACGGTTCGCCAAGATCGACTTCGCCACTTATGACGGCACGGAGGACCCGCTTAACTGGCTCAACCAGTGTCAGCAGTTTTTCCGTGGACAGCGCACGCTCGCGTCGGAGCGCACTTGGCTGGCATCCTACCACCTCCGCGGTGCAGCCCAGACCTGGTACTACGCCCTCGAGCAGGACAAGGGCAGCATGCCTCCTTGGGAGCGCTTCCGCGAGCTCTGCCTCCTTCGTTTTGGGCCCCCGACCCGCGGGAGCCGCCTGGCGGAGCTAGGCCGCCTTCCCTTCACCTCCATGGTTCAGGACTTCGCCGACCGTTTCCAGGCCCTGGCATGCCACGCGTCGGGCGTGACGGCGCAGCAGCGGGCCGACCTCTTTGTCGGTGGACTTCCGGATCACATCCGCGTGGACGTGGAGCTTCAGGGACCCCAGGATATCCAGACGGCCATGTACTACGCCCGCGCGTTCGAGCGCCGCGCGGTGGCCGTCCAGCAGGAGTCACCGTCCCGGTCCACTGGGTCGCTACCCTGGCCAGATCCCGCTTCGTGTCGGCCTGTTCAGGCTTCCGCGGCACCCCTCGCCGCGACCGCGGCGCGCCCGTTCCGCTGGCTCACCTCGGCCGAGCTACTCGAGCGTCGCCGCCAAGGGTTGTGCTTCAACTGCGACGAGCCCTACACGCCCGGCCACGCCTGCCCGCGACTCTTCTACCTGGAGGTTGCAGACTACATTCCGGAGGACGCCGTCGCCGCCGACCTGGCCGCCCCAGCTGTCGAGAAGGTGTTTGACGCTGGTTGATCGCCTTGAGGAGTTCCGCAAGCGCTTCCCCACCTTACAGCTCGAGGACGAGCTGTTTGTGCAGGCGGGGAGAAGTGTTATGGCCGGTTTAGCTAGGCCCACCGGGCAATCTTAGCCCACAAGTTATCTTAGGTTAATTCTTATGCAAGTTATCTTAGGTTAATTCTTATGCAAGTTATCTTAGGTTAATTCTTATGCAAGTTATCTAGGTTATAAATATAGGCTGTAAGACTCTTTTTGGAATCAAGCAATAAGAATATAATTATCCCTATTGCCCGGCTCCCAGAGTAGCCGGAACCCTAGCCGCCGCCATCTTCCTCCTACGTGACGGCGCCCAGCCGCCGGCGCGCCCGCTCATCGCCTCGCCCCACTCCATCCTTCCCCTACAACCTACGGAGCAGGTCCGGTAGGATCCTTGGTTCTACCAGTCATGCTCTTCATTTGAGTAATTACTCCCTCCACTATCACTTTCGCTTGAGGACATCTATGCATATAACATACATGAGACAATTCACAATGAGAAACGAGTCGATGGCAATAATGACATACATAAATAGGAATAAGATTCAAATGACTGTATTCATATAGATAATTTGTGACAAACCGGACAGGGTCTTACAAGCCAAATAAATTACTAAATGGAACTTGAAAGATAGGAGTGTTGAAGGCATATTACTTATAGGAATGCCTTAACAATTACAACCAAAATATTATAATCTATTTGCCATACTTGGCATTATATTTCCTTTTAAGCCAGTCAAATCGTGCACGAGCATCAGGTATGGTCATAAACATTTCTCTTTGCTCCTTCACAAAAATTTCAAAAGCAATGAAGCGCTCATTAGTGCCAATGACACCACCACATTCTGTAACCAGAGTCATGGCATCTTTGATGGTACAAACTTAGGCATCCTCCCTCTTCTGAGCAATGGATTCAATGGCTGCTTGCGACTTCTTGCTCAGCTCAACAATTTTGTTCAAATGGTCTTGCATGATCACATAACCACTCCTTGACTTTTTTCCTTTTCCGTCTATAGGACCACCTGCTCTTTTTCCTTTACTAGCAAGATGCCCGCGCATTGCACGGAACATCAAGATGCATTTTTTTATAAAACACCTGTTGTGATTGACCCATGCGGGAGTAATCCCATGTGTAAAAACTAATGATATCTTGAGAAAGAGGAGAGATAAGGTGAGGAGGAGTAGGGCGTGGTGGTGATTGGTGGTTGGACTGAGCGGAGGCATGGGGATGGACGACGCCGGCAGCGGCCACCATGCCAAATTGTTCCAGAGGCTTCCTTTTTTAATTGCTCAACAATGAGGTTGTGGGAGATAAGGATGAACGAGGGAATGCCTTATCTGCAAATGTGGAGAGAGGTGCGGGTATCTTTTTGCAAAATTGCCATAGTTTGCTTTCTATCCGTCAGATATAGATCGGACGGTCTATATTGCAAGATGGCAGGCACACCATCATCACCAACTCAGTTTTTTATAAGAGTAGAGATTATTAATAATTGGCGACTCATCTTCGTCCTCACTTTCTGTCGTTGTTCTCATCTCTTTGGTCTTCAGCATCAACATTCTGAGGACTTTGAGGCAAGCTACCATTAGCAGGAGACCAATGGTCTTCACCAGTGTTGCGCAAGTCTTCAAAGATCTTGGCCAAAAGGTCCTCATTTTGAAGTCCAGCCTTCTGAAACCTACCACAACCTTGGTATTTCTGTCAACACCAAGTACTAAACGTTAGACATCCACGGATGGTGAAGCATGTTTTGTATGTGCAGAAAATAAAAAACGACTAGTACCTCACTTTTTAAAGATTTTTCCAACGCTCCGCAGAAGCTGTAACCGTTTGCTTCACAGAATCCCAGCCCATACCTGTCTCCTTTTTCAAACTCTTCCAAATGTAGTACGCACTTTTTAGTTTTATCCCATTTGTTCTTAAACTGTCTTTTGTTGTACTGTATTCCAGTCTTCTGGTAGAATTTATCAATCACTGTCATATACCCAGTATTATTCATATGTGTATTTGGGCGATTTCCAGCCTCAGCTTGTTCCTTGAACAACTCACAAACCAAGCGAGTGTGTTCTTCATTCCACTCAGCAGTTGCTTCCATTGCTACTGTGTTCGGCATAAATCCACGTAAGCAACGGTACCAGCTGCTAATAAAAATTAAATGAAGTTGGAGATATGCACGGAACAAGTCTTCTAATATTATTACTAATATATATGAAGGTATAAGTACCTCACAATAAATAAATTAGCTAGTACTACTACTAAGAAATCTGATAGTACGTCTAATCTATTATTTAGGGAAGCGACTCATTGGCAGCATATATATAAAAGGAACAGAACACACTCACATTCAGTAATCAGCTAGTGAGAGGCGTACATCTGCACTTCGTACTAGTTATCTACAGCCAATCTGAAATCTATCTTGAATATACATGATTTTCTATGAAACCGAGTTCCTCAATCAATCGTGGCACATGTCGTGTTGGAATTAGAGAGGGGATGGGAAAATCTTGATACAAGCAATGCGGACAGGTGAACATGAACCAATATACAACCTAGGGTTTGGGGATGGGAACCATACCTTAACAGGATAAATGAAAGAAGCGAGTCAGCGGTGTAGCAGGTCGCCTTCATCGGTCTCCGGTGACGGCCGTGGCTGCCGCCGGTCGCCTCTCTCTGTTCCTCGTACGAGAGAGAGAGAAGATGGAACAGATTAAGCAAAGCGGTATGAGATTTTAGGGGTTAGTAATGGCAATGGTGGGTAATATCTCTTAACTTCTCTGTGCCTTTTGGATTCCACAAAAATAGAATCGACCTGTTGGTCGCTTCTCCGCGCTAGTGTATTTTCTGCTCCGCTCCTTGCCGATCCCCGGATCGTATTTTCTCGGAGCCCGGGCATTCGGCTCTGCTCCCTTGACTCCCGTACAGAATCTGAGAGCAGGATCCGTACCGAACACAACTTCCTCTCTTAACTCTCCATGGTTTCGCTCTGCTGCAACCTGCAATCCGTGGTGGTTGCTTTTGAGTTCAAAAAGCGACTACAATTAATCAGTAGAGACAATTCGACACAGGTTCAGCTATATACCTGGCACTTCCCTAGCTCTCATCCTTACTAGCTGCATTCAGGTAGGAGGCTTCGGAGTGGCATGTGATGGTCTCAGTTTGGTGTGGAACATTGCAGGGCTTGGGTTTAGAGTACATCATAGGTGAAAGATGGACTCTCTTGTTACCTCTCGCATAAGCTTGTGAAAGCTTTTTGTTTGGTATAGGTAGATTGGGTGAAAGTGAACCAAGCCTGTCAAGTTCCCCCGAAGCCTGTGAAGCACATGATATTCGGTTTCTTTAAAGAGCATACAACATGTAACTCTAATATAGTTTCTTGTGATTTGAACCTAGGACCAACCAATTGTTTGTAGAACGAGCTAGCCATGACACCAATGCAACTGTTATGTTCTGTATGTAGAGGTCTGTTGTCGCTCTGTTCCAGAATATAAGGTGGATTGATTTCTGTGCAAGTCAACCATTTCAATGTTTGACCAAGATTATAGAATAAAACAACAATATCTGCAATACCTAATAGATAAAATGTGAAACTACTTTTCATGATGCATCAAATATATAAATTTCATATTGTGGATATTGATATATTTTTTCTAAAAACTTAGTCAAACATGCACTCGTTTGACTTTTGAAAAAACAAATACACCTTATATAAAGGAACGGAGAGAGTATATGCAAAAGGAAGTGAAATCCATGTGCTAGATTTGTTTCCAAGTAAGTCTAATAACATGCGCACGTGCTAGAATGTGTATAAGTAGGAAAAATAGAATTAACTCAATCCCACAAGTATGCAACATGATTAATTTCCTAGATCCACAACCCGTTGATGTTAGTAGATCTTAATTGTTAATATGAATCTCAAGGTGACAGAGCGCTCAATACCCAGCAAAAGATGGCTCCGGGCAGATCTCAAGCGGAAATGCCTGGGTCTGGCCTCCTGCAGTGAACCATTGCGTGTCAGAATTCGCGTATCACTTACCTTTTCGAGTGGGATGAGAATACAACGTTCTTTCATGCAAATGCGGCAAAGCGTCAGCGGCGTAACATCAGTTTAAGTTGAGGAAGGGGGTGGTACAATGCATCGATCAAGAGGGCATGCAAGAGCTCGCCTTCAGCCACTTCGTGCAGCTGTTGGGAAGCACGGCCGAGAGGGAGCACACGGTTAACTTGGCGGAGTTGGATCTATCTCACGAGGAGCTCGCGGAGCTTGACAAACCTGTCACGGCGAAGGAGGTTTGGAAGGCCATCAAATCGTTGCCAGCCGACAAGGCCCCTGGGCCAGATGGGTTTACGACACAATTTTACCAAGTAATGTGGGATATCATCAAGGCGGAGATGCTGGCCGCAGTGCAACAGTTCTTTCATGGGGATAACCGCAGCTTTGAATTGCTTAACGAAGCCCTAATCATCCTGCTACCAAAGAAGGAGGATGCGGTGGACATTGGCGATTACCGGCCCATAAGCCTTCTTCATAGTTTTGCAAAGATCATCGCAAAGATTCTTGCGGGCCTTCTTGCAAAAAAGTTGGGCAGTCTAGCGGGGCGCAATCAGAGTGCATTTACTTCAGGAAGAAGTATTCAGGACAACTTCGCCTTGGTCCATCAGACGGTTAAGGTTTTACACAGTAAGCAGGTGCCGTCGTTGTTTCTCAAACTGGACGTGGCAAAGGCATTCGACTCGCTTGCTGGAGGTGCTCGACCGCAGCGGTTTTGGTGTGAGGTGGAGATATTGGATCTCTTCGATGTCGGCACCCATGAGGGTGATGATCAATGGCTTGTGGGGCAATTTACAATTGCCATGATCATTAATTCTGCAGGTCGTGGGGTAGCGTGCAGAGGGAGGCCGAACACATGAACGGCGAGCCAGACACATTCAGATGGATCTGGAGGAATTTGGGTGCTACTCGGCAAGGACTGCCTACCGTGCTTTCTTCTTTGGCTTAACTGAGATGCCTGTAGCAAATGAAGTTTGGAACTCTTGGGCGCAACCGCAATTGAAGTTCTTCGCGTGGTTGGTCGTCAAGAACGGGGCTGGACCTCTGATCGCCTTGCCGCAAGGGGCCTACCACACCAGCCGAGCTGCCCGATGTGTCTGCAAGAGCCTGAAACTCTTGATCATTTGCTTGTGCAATACTCTCTGGCGCGCACGGTGTGGTTCGAGGCGTTGAGGGTTAAGGGCTGGGAAAGCTTCAACCCATCCCAGCAGGACGTGGTGGTGGACTGGTGGACAACGACTAGTAACACCACGGCGGCGGCAAGGAAGGAGCTGAACTCTTACATCATCCTAGTGCTGAACTCCATCTGGAAGGAAAGGAACAGGAGTGTTTTTGACAAAATCTCCTTGACCACTAGTGGAATAACGGCTCACATCGCTGATGAGTGGAAAGTGTGGTAGTTTGTGCAGCAGAAGAGGCGGGTAATTCGTGAAGCTGTGGGCGACTGAGAGTAGTCTGTCTTAGGTGTGTGTGGTGGATGGTGGACAAGGGTTTCGGCTAGCCTAAGGGCCGGCCTCTTGTAATTCTTAAACTTGCTTTCTCTCTTAATTTATGAACGCGCAATTCTCATGCGCGTTCCGGGAAAAACTCATAAGTTCATCAAAATGTCGAAGAAAGACGAGGTTCTAGCGTACATATTCATTCTTTTTGGAAAATGAAAGCTCTATTACCTCACCATCTGCGTTGAAAATCTAGCATACGCGGTACCCACAATACTAAGACAATTGCTTTGTACTACATCGCGACAAAATTTATTTGTAATCATAAAAGATCATGTGGACTAGGCAATGAGTAATAGGATGAGACATGCCTTTACTTTTTTCTCTTCCTCCCTTTTTGGCTTGGACTGCCCCTGTATCTTTGGCCCATAAGAGTTATGTTGCGCCGGAGAGATAAAGGAAAAACATATTGTCCATGTATTGTAATGGGGCATAAATATGTTATATGCATCGCCATGATTTATTTGTCATTTTATTGTTATAAGATCATGCAAGAATATGTAGAGTGCTATCTTATGTTTCTCTTGTTCCTTGGCATTCCATCTCCCACCTCACCTCCATCGTTTCATGTTTTGACGATTTTTTCTGACCGTTTTTCTTGAAAACTGCTTCTACTGCTCCATGTTGTATTGATAGAAAGGGCTAGGCAATCTACATGTACTCTTCAACACCCTCTCTCACGTGTGACGCGCGAAAGTCAACACGTGAATAGACTCAGAGGTATAGCTCAAGAGGCCTATACGTGATCACAGAGGGAGGCAGCAGCAGTTTTTGGATAAATTACGAAAGCCAGGACTTGAACTCAAGACCTTAAGCCCTGATACCATGTTAAGCTTCATGCACTAGTCAACGCAACCAAAAGTCCGAACTGATGGAAAGGGCTAGGCAATCTACATATACACTTCAACATCGCACACTGCCCTTGGGCCGGCTGCCCGCCTCCTCCACGCTGCTCTGCTCGCTGGCTTGCGCACTTTGTTAATGGGCCATGTTGGCCCTTTGCGTCGGCCTGTCCGCTAGTGCAGCGACAATAGCGGTTTAGAAAAACATGGGCCAACCCCTCCATGCTGCGCTGCTTGCGCACTTTGTTAATGGGCCACGTTGGGTCTCTGCGTCAGCTTGCCAGTGTGGCGGCAATCCGGCTTAGAAAAATAAATGCCTGTCTCTAGGATTTGAACCCAGGACGCAACCTCAAGTGGTATGCACAAACCTACTGGTCTCACGTACCTTTGTGTCAAAGAAGGGAACATATTCTTTATATCTGTTTCCTGTTCCAATATTTTCGTCCGTCACGATAAGTACCGGAAAAATTCAAAGATCTGGTCTTCCTTATCAGCCGTGTCCGATTGTGACTCATGCATGATTGATTTCAATAGCCCAGCAATACGTCGTCATGACTTTCGTGCAAAACACAAACACTCACAGCCGCGCCTAACCCTCCTCCTATAAATACAACAGCAGCCGAGCCTCCTCCTTCGCTCCACTGCACTGGAGCTCAACTGCATGTCTAATTTCTTCTTTCAGGTCCAGAATGAAATGAGTGACTAACATAGTCTCACTAACTACACCCTCATACAGTCTAACCTGGATTGGTTAAACTGACTACAATACCCCACTGATCCCTGTTGCTTCAGCACAAGCAAATCTCGCATACAAGTTCTGTGCACATTCATATAAAATTTCTGTAAAATAGCAGCACCGAACTGAGGGGACGCCTGAAACCATTGTGCTGCATTACCATGCAAGTGCAGAGATGCAGACATCAATTTGAGCGCCTCTGGAATTTGGTACAAAAGAAATATGCGTGACCAAATACGAAACCCTTCTCCCTCAAATCTGGGGAACTCCATTTTCGGCATCCAGGGGCGCTTGTGGCTGTTCTCGTCAGGCGGGTGTGACGGGTTCAGAACCTGCGTTACCTCAGGTATACGCTGTTGTGGTGGTGCATCCGAGAGATGACAATCCTGCAACAACAAAGACAAATCAAACAACTCTTCATGGTCAGCGGAGGTACGCTGGTTTTGTAGGCTGGAGTGCAATCCATTCTTCATGACTTGGCACACAAAAATATTGATGTTTGTGGAGTGGGTGTAAAGGAGGGAGCCTTCTAGTTAAGGGTTGGTGTTCTAATAAGGTACCTTTGTACCAATACTTCGTGTCTTACAAATATCATTGTAGGTTCCTTCATAAGAGGCCTTCCCAAAGAACTCCCTTGTAGTACTTCGTATCTTGATTCCCGTTCTTGACATAGAGTTAAATTTTCAGGAGTAATCTTGTGTTGTTAATTTTTGTGGCAGGATTGTGGATTATTGCATCCGAAAACGATTACAATGGAATACCTGCTTTGCCCGTCGAGTTTACAGGGAAGGGGAATACTATGAAGAAATGATGCGCTATCTCCGGCGCAATCTTGCAGTACGTTTCTAATACCTCCCATTTTCCTGATAACATTTTAGAATAATTTTTTTGCATAAGGTTGGGCACTTGTTGAGGGAAAATTTCAATCCTCTCTTGATAAACATTCACTAGCGCATTACTATACCCTTTTTTTAACCTGTTATGAGTAAAATACAGTGCGAATACAACATCTTTTGTGCTGGGTGCAACCAAGTCACAGAACTTCACAAGTCTTCATTTCGGTCCCATAACTTGATCATTGGGTGCAGTCCTGATCAATTAGGTGCCACCCTGAGTGTCAAGTGCCACGCTCAGGCCTCAGGCCTCCTGAAATTTAAAATCACCACCCGCTGGACATGCCACACTTATCTTTTTTCCCTACCGCCCCCTCCTGATCGCTGCACCTTTTCTCTAACTTCTCATCTTCTGCACCGTCAATCTTCCCCAGACGGTTTACCGGTTTAGTACTGATGGTGGTGGACAATCGTCAAAGGTGGCTGCCCTTTTGTTCATCAACTGCGAGACGCATGCATCACCAACTTCATTTGATGCCTTTTCTCACACCAAGTCTAACAGTGTGACGCGAAAGGTTGGAAAAATACACGAGATCATGCCGAACAAGGGCAG
Source organism: Aegilops tauschii subsp. strangulata (assembly GCF_002575655.3). Taxonomy (NCBI): domain Eukaryota; kingdom Viridiplantae; phylum Streptophyta; class Magnoliopsida; order Poales; family Poaceae; genus Aegilops; species Aegilops tauschii. Next base: position 246,089,356 of record NC_053037.3, on the reverse strand, counting down.
CACCTAATCACGTGCATTGCACTGCGTCGTGCGTGCCTATCAACATGTCCCCATAAATATGTTATCTTTTTGGGAGAACAAAGCAATCTATTCTTGGCCGCAGCAGCAGAATGTTCTCTATCTCTCAGGCCAGCCTGTTTGTCTCCATGTTCACTTTGTCAGAGAAGACAAATCACAAGAATGTAACACAAAGGTGAACAGAGTGGAGGAAGAAAATGCTATGGCTAGGTTCAGTGGGATGTTTTGCAAAATTCCAAGAGACCCACACATAGAATGTGATACATCGGCCCCTGGGCAAGTGAGATTATCCCAGGTGTCACCTTGACCTGTCCTGCGTACACTATTAAGTTTGTGACCAAAATTAGGACAGTAAAGTTTTTTTTTGAACTTTTGAGGAATATGACGGTGTTTACCCCATTTGGATTTTGCTGCCACACTTGACCCGTAGCTGTTACGTCGTGTCAAGTTTTTCCAATTTAATGAATTTTCTCTGATTTTGACCAGTTAGGTCCACATGTTTGGATGACATGGCTAGTGAATTGGATCCGAACTCCAAAGCGCAAACCAGCTCGGTGCGTCTTCCCTATCCGCACGACCAGACCTGCTTTCTTGCCCACCAGCACAATCCGCAGACCCACCTTAGCCCAGTAGACTGCACCTGTTTGGTGGTGTGGTCAAGCCAGATTCACTCTGTGCGACTACATGGTGGGCTAGAGATGAGCAAACAGCGGCAAGGAGGAGCGGCAACGCGCGATAAAGCTCGCCGGCAGCACTCGCTGGTTACTCCACATGGGCGGGTTTGCCGGTAAGGCGGTCAGGTTGTTTGGGTAGGTAGTACACTCCCAACTGGTTTACGCTTCCTAGTTGGAATGCTAGTCACCAGCCATGTCAGCCTGACAAGTGGACCTAGCCTCTCCAAATTGTCGCAAATTATTATACTGGGTTGAACTTGACACAATGTAACAACTTTGGGGTAAAATGTGGCAGAGAACTTTAAATGAGGTAAACATCAAACGGGTAAAATGTGGAATTTACTCTTTGATTTTAGATACCTTGTTTTCATACTGTATCTTGCCAGTTACAGTTTCTATTATTTTTCTGTAATTGCTTCTGCAAGCTCATGTTGCTCTTTTGTTGATGTGTTCTGATGGTTGTTGGGTATATGGTATGATTCAACATTCTCTTATCTTGAAAATATGAAACAACACTTGGAATTACATCTTGCATGGAACTGTCATTTTTGTTAATGTAACAGAAACCAGTCTAACCCAACCCAGCTTGTTACAAAGAATGGCTCTCCTATGGTAAATAGTTCACCTGAAAAGCTCAAATATCTCACTTCATACATAATGTTTTGCAGTTATACCCATACCATCTTGCAGACTATATGTGCCGAGTATTGAGGATCTCACCATTCAGATATTACTGTGACATCCTGTTCGAAACTATGAAGAACGGTAATCTGTTGTTAACAGCAAGATTCTTTCAAAGAATTCTATCTTGTGCTGCAGTCCTACAGATCAGTTTTAATTATTTTCTGCTGGAAAATTTCCACATTTATAAAGTAATAATGGGCTCCTTTGAAATCTGCTGGTATCCCAGGTTGATTCAATTGTTTTTCATCTGTTCAGTTTTGTAGAACAGGGAAATGTAATGTTAGGTGTGTGCCAGCCTTCACCCCCCACCCCTCAACCCCCACAATTTTTTTTGGTTTTCCACCTCTTGCTTTATCATGGGCACTTGGAGCAAGTCCAGCTATCATCACTCACTAATGATAGTAGAAGAAAAATATGGCTCTTCAGTCTTTTTGTAAATTTCACATACGTCCTAGTGTACAACATGCCGGTTGCCAATGGCTGTTTGTTGAACTCTCCTCCCCTGTCATCCGCTCTTGGGCGCCTCCCTACATCGATCTCGGCTGCGCGCTGGTGCTCACGGTGGCTGCGCTTGGGTGGTGTGTTTGCAGCGACTTGGCTTCACTCCATGCTCTTGGTAGCAAGCAGTAGCTCTCCCCCCTCTTGTTAGCCAACATACCTAACCTAGCACGGCCTGGTGGACGCAGGTGGCAGATTGTTGCTTGTGGAGCTGTGGTGCTCCTGCTGTTCAGGCTCGCGAGTGGGGCTGTGGACTGTGCTGGGCACTCGGAGCCCCGTCTGATGGTGTCCTGGATTAGGGGGTACTCACAACGTCGACCTACCATTCATGGGCCGGGCCGAGGCCCACCGACAACCGAAAAATGGGCCATGACCCTCGGCGTACTCAAGATTGAATCTTCCGAAGACTTGGCACACACTTCAAGGCATATTCAAATATTCGGCATGTTTATCTCTAGATGCAACCGACCATGTGTAACCCTAGGTACCCCCGGCCCCTATATAAGTCAAGGGGTTTAGTCCTTAGAGGCAAGACTTTTAGACTCATTCATACGATCTTGAGGTAGATCAACGTGTACTTTATACCCCATCCACAATCAATACAATACAAGCAGGACGTAGGGTTTTACCTCTTCGAGAGGGCCCGAACCTGGGTAAACACCGTGTCTCCTACTTCTTGTTACCATCTAGCCGAGATCACCAGCTCGGGACCCCTACTCGAGATCTGCCGTATTTAGCTCCGACATGGCTGGCCTATGCAGGTTCCGCTGTGTGGTCACAAAGGCGCGATGGCTCATCTTCGGATGACGACAACATTGGCTGCGGGAAGACCTTCCCCGGACAACCTTTTGCCTTCGGCAACATTGTGTTGCACGCCGACTCAACTGCCACCTCGGCTAGGTCGAGAATCTCGCCCCAGGCTAGACCATCAGGTTTCGCAGTCTAGAGTATGCCGTGACTCCCGTGGCGAGCTAACCTTTTCGGGCTGGGTGTCGGACCAGACTGGAGATCTCACCGACGCCATCGTCCTAGCACCAGATTCAATCTCGGAGCAGGGCCTTGGAGCCGCCCAAACCTCGGGTCTAGCCTCGAGCTCGCATCCGAGTACTACCCCGTCGAGTCAGACGTCAGATCTTACCGACGCAACTGCCGAGGCCGCATCCAGTGGCACCTCTGGCGAACTTCAGTTGATCCCCGCCTACCGTTAGATGGGCGAGGCCGACATCACCCTTCTGAACGAGATGTTAGATCGGATTCAGAACCTTACTCTTAGACGATCATGCCTCGATCTACGATCGGATCTGGGAGAAGGTTGGAGAGGTCGGAATTTTCGGCCCACCCTCTACCCACCTAGTCGCAACCGTCGAGGACTTGACTGATGTTTTAGCAAGCACCTCCGAGGAGGCAGTCACCGGTGCATGGTCGGCTACCTCTACCTATGATGTTTACATGGTGGACACCCTTAAAGATGGGGGAGGAAGCGGTAAACCACCCAAATGCCGCTGATGAGGCCGCCGTAATGGTGGCATAGGCAACAGCGACGCAAGTAACGGGGGCACAAGTGGTGGTGACAAGACCAACGGCGGCACCGCTCATGACTGCAACAATGACCCGCATGCCGGCGGTGACCTCGGCGCGAACAACCACAACGACGACGCTATCAAGGGAGACGACGTTGACCCAGCCGCCGCCGCCGCCTATCTTCCCGAGGAGGAAGACGACATAAGCCTCGGTCCCGAGGAATATGATGCTTACGAGGAGCCCTTCAAGGAGCCTCGGCCAGAGACACTCCGCAAGCGCCTGACCAGCACACCCAAGAGCTACAAGAAAAAATCCCAGCAACTCAGAACCGATCAGGATCAGCTCAATGATCGATGGATTGAGCTCCTGAGGGTCGAACAAGAACTCGAGGATAGACATGCCGTCGCTAATTGGTTATACCCCCAAAGGAACCTGTTGTCGGAGCTCGATGGGGAGGCCGATGGCAGCGTGCTACCAAAGCGTGACTGGGCCGAAGTGCCCGATCGCCCTCCTCGCGGCCGAGATTGGCCTACCGGCAGGAATGAGGAAGTCTTCGAGACAACCGGGTGCCGAGGAGGAGTAAATCCAGCTCAGCCCCCCAAGAAAAACAATCTACGGGAGAGGCCACCATTAAGGACAGAGCCTCCATCTTGATCAATTTACAAATCCAGGGAACGCCAGCCTGCTGGACAGGTGGGCTATCTGGCTTGGCTCACCAAGCATGGTGACGTACGAAACTACACGCGTGACCGACACGTTACCGGGTCCGATGCGTTTCATGCTACAGCCAGGGTCCAAGGAGCTGTCCACCCTATGTGCTTTACCGATGAGGTTATGTGGCACCAGTTTTCGTTAGGGTTTAAACCCATAACATTGAGTAGTATGATGGAACTACGGACCCCGCTATGTGGATCGAGGATTTCCTCATGAATATCCACAGGGCCTGAGGCGATGATCTCCACGCCATAAAGTAACTACCCTTGAAACTCAAGGGATCGGCTTGGCATTGGCTTAATAGCCTGCCTAAAAATTCATCGGCAACTGGGGGGACCTTGAGGATGCTTACTAAGCAAATTTCCAGGGCACTTACGCCCGACCCCTGGATGCCGATGACCTCGGCCATATCACATAGAAGCCAGAGGAGTCGGCCAGAAAATTCTGGAATCGGTTCTTGACAAAGAAAAATCAGATAGTGGACTGCCCGGCCGACGAGGCAATCACCGCTTTTAAGCACAACACCCGCAATGAATGGCTCGCTAGAGAGCTCGGACAGGAAAAGCCTCGGTCTACGGCGGCCCTCACACTTAATGCCTTGATTCTATGTAGGCGAAGATGCGTAGGCGAAGACAAGTGGCTAGCTCGGAAGAGTAACCACGGTGGATACCCAAGCACCTCCGCAGCACGCGATGGGAACGAGAAGCCTCGGCGAAACAAGAATAACAAGCGCCACAATAGAGGACGTAAACATGATATATGTTACACACGTCACTAAAATGAGAGGAAGCACACACTACGCGAGGTCTACACCGTTGAGCCAGGTGCGCCAAAATATAACCCATGATCGGAAATCCCGATTGTTTTTGACCGAAGAAACCATCGGACTAGCATCCGTCATGGAGGCACGGCAGTGCTGGTGCTCGGTCCCATAGTGGACGGTTTTCATTTAACCCGAGTCCTCATGGACTGGGGAAGCAGTCTCTATGATATACATCGATACAGTAAAATGCATATCGACCCGGCGAGGATCAAACCAAGTAGCACCACCTTTAACGGTATCATACCGGGAATGGAAGCACATGGCTTGGGAAGCATAACCTTAGACGTAGTCTTCGGCACCCCTGAATTTTTTTGAAGCGAGGAGTTAATCTTCGACATTGTTCCTTTCAAGAGTGCCTATCACGCACTCCTCGGGCGAACAACATTCGCTTGTTTCCACGCCGTCCCGCACTACGCTTATCTAAAGCTTAAGATGCCGGGGCCAAATGGCGTCATAACAGTCAATGGCAACATGAAGTGCTCTCTCCGAACAGAAGAGCAAATCTAGTCTTAGCGACCGAGGTACAAGCCGTCGAGGAGGCATCAAAAGCTCGTGATGTGTCAACCAGCCGAGACCATATGAAGCGTCCAAAATTAGGTCGCGGTGCATCAAACCACGCCCAGAATATGGACATCTCCTCGGGGCAAGCAGATGACGGCCCTAAATAGGGATACACCCTCCACTGCCCCCGCTACATGACCGAGGCCTACGTTCCTCGGGTGCACAACTTGTTAAAAATTCCATAGGGTGGTGGAGCATCAAAACACAAGGGATTACTCATCGGATAAACCGATGACTATCTCCGGATCTTCGAAATCGAACATCAAGCTCGAAGTTCCAAACTCAGGGCAACATGTCACGATGCGTGCCTAAAATTTGCTTGTGCCATAAGGGCACGCGCTCAAAGTACAGTCAAGAACTGTTGGAGGCTCGACAGTACACCACCTCGGCGATCAAGCTACGTATGTTTGAAACACAGATAGCTCGGCCAGGGGCTAGCAAGTTGCCTAGAGCTAATAACGGCAACCTCCGCTGAAGCATGCTCTCAAAGCATCCGACTGCCATCAAAATGCCTTAAGAGTAGAAGGGGCACCAAGGATAAAGCGGAGCCTGTTGTCCTTAGATTTGCCGTGGAGCCGTTGGGTGGACGGTTCCAAGGGAAAACGTCTGCCGTGCACCTTCAAGGCACACCGAACGCTTCCACAATTGACCTGGGCACCAGCTCCGTGAAGGCGGTGCACCAGCCCGAAGAAGCTGCTCGGTAGAGGATCGCTCGGCCACAGGGCCTTGCAGAGGTCCTCCATGGCTGGTTTGGCCGCTCGCTGAAGCTCCGCCAACTGTTTCAATTAGTTGCCGAGGATGGGAGCACCCGCAGTCTCATTGAATTGCAGCTAGAAGGCATCTGCTAGGCTGCATCTTCGCGCGAGCTGAAGTACTGTCACACATTATCCACGCTTCGCGAGAGTTTCGAGAAGGCGCTTGATATTCGTCAAACTTGGGTCAGTTCGGAGAAGCGTTGGCCGAAGATACACTGCAGTAAATACGGCTTACCGGCAGCTATCTCGGTCGCCTGCCGCAGCTCCTCCTTCGCAACATTTGCCCGGGAGGTGGCCTCTTGGCGCTCTTGCGCAAGCTTCTTGAGCTCGGCAGCGTCCTTCTCCTTGGAGGTCTTCAACGCGTCGCGTTCCTTGGCGTCCGTCAGCAGATTCTCCTCCACCTTTGTGATGCGGGCGTGCGCAGCTTGGCGAGTTTTTTTGCTCCTCTGCAAGCGCGGTGTCATCTTTTTGCGCCGCGACTTTTTGCTGCTCAGCCTCCTTCCGAGCCTTTTCGAGCTCGGCTCGCAGTTCGGCCAGATTATTTTTGCCCGCTGTACAATTTGAATAGAAAAACTAAATTAGGTTTAGAACCATTTCAGCAGCAGTATGTGATATGTATGCATTCCGTATCTGCTGCCTTCTCCGCCTCCCGCCTGAGACGAACAATTTCCTCCTCGGATTGCGCCAGGCGACGAGGCATGGGAGGTGGAAACCTACAAACATTACGCACAAGCAGATCAGCAAAATACCCAAATATATTAAAAGATTCAATCCTTTTGTTGACTCCTTTGTGAGCCAACACGAGTCTTGGGGGCTACTTCATATTCGTGTTTGTTCGAAAATAAGAACATCAAATCTAGATACATCGACCCTCAAGCCAGTTCGGTAAACTGACTTAAGGCTCGAGGGCTACTGCAATTACGCTTTCAAGCAAAATTCCGAAATCATCCAAGTTCTTTTATGCTGTCTGCGGATGATGCCTCGGCATCCTCCATGAGGGCTACTGGTTATACCTGAATATATTGTTCGAGCCATCAAAATAAATTGTAAGAACTTGGTAAACAACATACCTCAAAGCCTTCACTAGGCCAAGGAATGCCTCAAGTATTCTAGCTTTGGTGGACCGAAATTGGTTGTAGGCTGTGCTGAGCATGGCACGGTGGTCGGGAAGGATGGAGGACTATTCAAAGCTACCTCCATCGCCCGCTGGCGCTCCAACAACTCGGCCTCTCCATGGCCGAGCATCTGACGAGTAGTCCTCGACGCCCCGCCCTTGGCTGGCGGTGGAAGGGGCGCCCCTTGTTGGTCCCGTGGCTCTAGAACCACATGGATCGGGGAGGCCAGGCGGCTGAGCGCCGGGTCATCATGACCAGAGGGAACTTTTCCCCTCCGGTCCTTACAATTCTTCTCCACGATCGAGGATTGAACCTCGGCCACGGGAATATCAGTCTCCTCCCCAGTGCCAGAGGCTGTGGGATGTGGCTGCGATGTAACCTCCCCTAACCCGATTTGGGTGAGGAGAGGATTTGGCGCCGTATCAGAGGAACTTATGGCCAGCGATGGCCTCGGAACGCCATCGCCACATTGTGCCCTATAAAAGGAAGAAAAACAAATGTGAAGACTTCATAACCTAAAAACGCCTTGTCAATCAAAAGTAAAATTGTTAAGCCCTTTACCTATGGGCGGTAGGGCGTTCGCGGATACGCCGTGACTCCTCGGAAGAGTCCAAGCTAATCTGCTCGGCGGGCCCCGAGGACTCGCCCGTCGCGGCGGTCTGGGCCCTCCTCGAACGCTTAGGTCCGAACAGGAGCAACCACCTCGGTGCCCTTCGATACTGCCCTCTTCCTCTTCCCACTTGGGGAAAAATGAACCCTGCTGGAATCCTCCGGCTCCCCGGAGCTGGAGCCGGAATCCGAACCTTGCTGACTCTCAGCAGGAGGGTCGGCTGCGCTGCCTCGGGAGGCTGGGACCTCGTAGTCATGGTCTTCTTGACCTCCTCCTTCGTTTTGACCGGGACCTCATAGGGGTCCTCGGCCAACAACCCCTCCAATATGGAGCTCATGGGCTCCTCCCCGTTGAGGTGTCGGAGATTTAATTGACTTGGCGCGTGTGTGCCAGTCCTGCAAAATAAACATGTAAAGCCGACCATCAGATAAAGGATGCTATGGAGACTTAAATAGCAAGTCAAAGCGGCGAAAGAGAAATTTACCTCGGCAGCGGGGTGTGATATGCAGTAGCCAACGTCATCCCCCTCGGTCCGGAACTTTTTGTCCTTAGTGTTGAAGAGGATCTTCAGCATCCCACCGAGGTCCTTCCCTTGGAAGAAGTTCCGAACTATCGAGTCCTCGCCCCCGACACATACCTCCATAGTGGAGATGCTCGGGCTTGAAGGGGTTGTACCCCGTGAGGGATCATCATGTGGATCACATCCACCAGGGTGACGCCCTCATCAACAATGGCCTTCACTTGGCTCTGGAGTTCTGCCACCCCCTCCTGGTTCCCCCAGTCGAGGGCCTTGGCGGTCCAAGAGTGCAGCCTCATAGGCGCGACCAAGGAGGCAGGGGCCCACTCCTGGCCCCCCGGTGGCATGTCGGTCATATAAAACCATTCTCTTGCCACAGCTTCACTGTCTCGATGAATTTGCCTCTCGGCTAGGAGACATTGTTGAGTTTGCTGATAATGGCACCTCCGCACTCCGTCAGATTGGGGCCGTTGTTGTGCGGTTTGATGCAAAACAGCTTCAGCCAGAGCCCGAAGTGGGGCTCGATACGGAGGAAGGCCTCGTAGAAAGTTATGTAGGTGGGTATGTGGAGGGTGGAATTGGGCTCTAAGTGATGGAACTAGAGCCCATAAAAGAATAACGGCCCCGAAGAAAGGGGTGGATTGGGAAGCCGAGGCCTCAGATGAGGTGAGAAACGAAGACGACCTGCTTACCCTCCCGAGGAATTGTGATCCTTGAAGCCGAGCAGATCATGTCCCCGACAAGGGGCGAGCGGCATTTGACCACGCCTTGTGGCGTGAGGTAGCCGCTCTTCTAGAGCTCGGTGAAGTTGCCCATGGTGATGACGGAAGGCATCTAGAGCCCCCTCTTGCTCGCGGCCTATTCCTCGACCTTGGCAATGGCACCTTTCCCCTTGCTAGCCATCTCTTGAGGATGCAGGGGGGAATGGGTGGAGAGGAAGGAAGGCAAGATGTGTTGCAAGTCTCCGGGCGCTAGAGCTCGGGAGTTTTTTGGCGATGGAGCAGAGAAGGAAGCGTGCGGTGAATTAGATTCATCCATTCCCTTATATAAGCCAGTGAAAATACCAAGGGGCACTATGCCACACAGTAAAACCGCCAGTTCCCAAGGCGTCGTGAGGTATGTGCGTGCGCGATTAAAGGGATTTCGTTAATGATATCGTGGAAACCCGGGGCATGATCCCTTTATCAATGGGATGTGCCAATAAAAACGGCCCCGAGTTGCGATAAACTCTGAGTAATCGCTATTGATGGGACCTATTGGTTCCATAGTGAGTGGTGGTGGTTCAGTTTTTGGACAGAAGTTGTCAGGGCGCAACTCGACCGTCTCACTACTCCCACGTGGCAAGCCTTAGCTGTTAAGCTAAAGGGGTCTTCGGATCCAGAAAGAGTGCTTGAAGGAGGGCCTTATTAAAAGAATGCCCCGGTTACCTAGAAGACGTTTATCCTCGGGTCTACACATGGTAGCAGTAAAAGATGTCAAAAATTAACTTAGAGACCTCAAAATTCGAGGAGACCTCGGACATGAAGCCAATTCAGAAGATCGAACTCGCGTACGAAGCCGAACACCTGAAGATGAAGCTGTCCTGAGGAATACTTCAAAGTCCTCGGCTTGAAGACCAGTTCAGGGGCTACTGATGGTGTCCTAGACTAGGGGGTACTCACCGCGTCGGCCTACCATTCATGGGTCGGGCCAAGGACCCACCGACAACCGAAGAACGAGCTATGACCCTCGGTGTACTCCAGATGGAATCTTCCAACGACTTAGCGCACACTTCAAGGCATATTCAAATATTTGGCATGTTTATCTCTACATGCAATCGACCATGTGTAACCCAAGGTACCCCCCGACCGGCCCCTATATAAGCCCTGTAACCCAAGGTACCCGCCTGCCGGCCCCTATATAAGCCGAGGTGTTTAGTCCGTAGAGGCTAGACTTTTAGACTCATTCGTACGGTCTTGAGGTAGATCAACCTGTACTTTGTACCCCATCCACAATAAATACAGTACAAGCAGGACGTAGGGTTTTACCTTTTTGAGAGGGCCAGAACCTAGGTAAACACCGTGTCTCCCTACTTCCTGTTACCATGTAGTGGAGATCACCAGCTCGGGACCCCCTACCCGAGATCTGCCAGATTTAGCTTCGACACCGTCCTCGCGCTAGTGATGGTGCCGGGATGTTGTGTCGTGACTCTCGCCTTGCTCCTGGCAACGGGATGGCTTGTTCTCGGCTTGTCAAGTTACAGGAAAAACCGTCAGCCTAGCAACAAAAGACTTCTTTTTCTATCCTTTACTCCAGCCCTTGCCCTGCCTTACATATCTCTGGCGGGGCTAGGGTCACAAAGATTCCTACTCGGGTAGGAACGTCAACTTGGGGTTCGCTCTGAGATCCTTCTCCCTCAAATTGTTCTGCTAGTCTCCGAGGACTTCTCCCTTCATAGGGCTTGTCTTTCTAGGAGGTCGGGTGGAGCTCCGTGAATTCCTGGAAAACAAGACACGCATGAGGAGATAGGAAGGAGTGAGAGCCTAGCGACGCTTACCCCTCTAGGAGATTCTTTGTGACTCTTTGTGAGCTACCAATGGGTAAAGCATGGTGGTATCTGATAGTTCCTAGTGGGGGGATTTGCCTAGTGGCCCATTGTTGGGCACAAAAGAATTCTACTCAGAATGTTGATCTCCTGACAACAAAACTGAGCAAATAGTCTATTTGATGGTGGGCGGTTGGTATTTGGAGATAAAAAAGGCCATTCATTCCGTCATAGTTATGGGTGGGACCTGTCAGATTGGGGTTGTCAATCCTAGCTAGTGCCCCTAGGGTAGGCTGCCACGTCTCTCTCCAGAACCGACCACGGCGTCCGATGCCCTCTGAGAGGGGTTTGGCTTGCAACCCCTGAGGGTACGATGTGGCCGTCCTTCATTCGGGTGTACTCTGACAGCTTAGGGCGGCGGAGGTCAGCTGCCGATACCCTTGATTTCTGCTGCTTGTGGGTCTGATGAAGTTCCCTTCACGGAGGCCTGTGAGCGGCTTGTCAGTGGAACGTTGCTCCCGTGCATCGTTCAATGCTGCGGTTTGGTGTGGAAAACAGAGCGGTTGCCTCCCATTCTCCTTTGTCTTGATAGTGCACGCCTTCCTTTGCCTTTGGGGATTACTCGCCGCGGGAAAGGCGGTACCAACGCCGCATACGTCTTGGACTTCCGGTTGTCACGTAGTTACCAGATTCGCTAAAACAGCCTTCGGATCCCGATTCCTATGGATCGATTTAGAACGGGGTTCGTATTTGCTCAGATCGCTAGCGAATCAGCGCCCAATTCGTTGAACCCAAAATGAACCAAAAATATGTAATCGTTGGCTAACCTGGTGCGGGCATGTGTGTAGCTGCTCGACCCTTCTACTGCTGGCCAGTGGATATGCAATTGCGGCACAAACTTGGTGGCCGAGGAGCAATGACCTCGACACGGTGCATGCATGGTAGTGATGCACGGCACAACGACGGTGACCAGGACGGGGTGGCGGGAGAACGACGACGACTGTCAAGACCTGGCGCGACAACGACGAAGATATCGAGTCTGACAGCTTGACTTCGTTCAGCAGCGCCCTGCTTTTTCGCATCACCCCGCTTTATATATAAAGCAAACACCAGAGCCAGAAAGATACAACAGATAAGTTCACACCACACACACAGGTAGCACACAAACATAGCACAACAGGGTTCTGCTGAGGGCACAGCTCAACAAGCCCTAAACGAAAGAAAAAGGAAGCAGAGGCCAAGGGGGCGCCCCAAAAGGGCCAGAGCGGCACCCAATGCCTAATCCAGCTTCGGAGGTGGTGGGGGAAGTGGATGAGCCAAGCGGAAGGCCAATGGACGAAGATCTGCAATGAAGCTGTCGATGGCGTCCCGATCCTGCGGGTGGCTAAGCGGCCGCCAGAGCTGCAAATAGCCACACATTTTGAAAATTGCGTCAGTAGCACGTCGAAGAGGCGCACGTTGAATCACAAGCCTATTTCGGACCGTCCATAGCGTCCACGCAAGAACCCCAATAGCTGTCCACCTAATGTGGCGGGAACGCAGGGTGGATGTTTGGAGTTCCTCGAATAGGTTGGGGAAATTGGTTGGTGTTGCACCAATGACCGCCGACCACCTCGCAGAAGCAGCTCCAGAAGAATTGCGCGGACACGCATGTGAAGAGGGTGTGATTCAAGTCCTCCGTCCCGCATAGCGGGCAGATCCTGTCCGCAGGGACGTTTCTGTTGAGTACCTCCACCCTTGAAGGTACCCGGCCCCAAATCCATTGCCAAAGGAAGGTCCGAATCTTCAGTGGGAGTCAAATTGCCCAGACAAGGGCTAGGGGCTCCGGGCCAGGAGATGTAGTGGCCTAATAGAGTGATTTGGTGGACAAGTGGCCAGACGTCTCCAGGTGCCAGGAGGTGCGGCCGTATGTCTGATCCACGTCCGGGACTGGAGGGAGATACTCTCAAGGAGCTCGTGCCAGGCGGCAAGTTCCAGAGGCCCAAATGGCCTCCGAAACACGAGGCACACTAAGTCAATAAGGGCCACCTCGACAGAGATCCTAGGGTCCACCGCAATGGAGAACAAATCTGGGAATCTTGCAGCGCATGGGCGATCCCCCGTCGACCAGTCGAACCAGAGTAGGGTTGATGCGTGGGACCTCACCGAGATTGTGGTCCCGATGCGAAGGCCGAAAGGAGTTGTATAATGGACTGCCAGAATTGTGAGCCGCCAGTTCGCTGGCAGAAGGCGAGCGGTTGGCCCCGAATGTATTTGTTTCGGATGATGTCAAGCCAGAGGCCACCCTCCCCTTTCGCAATCCGCCAAAGCCACCGCGTCAGGCGGTCAGCAATACTCTGGCGCTCGGCAGGCGAGTAGCCCAATATCATTACTTTGCTCTTTTTGAAGTTGACCATGAGGCTCGACATCTGTTGAAAGCACAAAAGGAGGAATTTCAGATTTGTGATGTCGGCTGTGGAGCCATCTACCATCATAATGGTGTCGTCGGTTTATTGTAGGAGACCCCAACCCCCTCCCACAAGATGAGGGACCACGCCATGGATATGGCCTGCGGCTTTGGCTTTGTCTAGGATGGCTGCGAGGGCATCGACCACCATGTTGAACAGAAAGGGGGAGAACGGGTCACCTTGTCTAATCCACAAGGGGTGGGGAGAGAAGCAACCAATCTCCCCGTTAATGTTAATCGCGGTATGTCCGCTGGACACCATCTGCATAACTCCGGTGACCCAGCGATCATCGAAGCCTTTACGAAGCAAAACTTCCCGAAGGAAGGACCAATGGACCGTGTCATTGGCTTTATGGATGTCGATCTTTCAGAAGATCGCCTTCTGTTGTCTAGCATGGACCTCATGAAGGACCTCATGGAAAACCAAGACCCCATCCAAGATGTATCGGTCTTGGATGAAGGCCGATTGGTTGGGATCGATCACCCTATAGGCGTACCCCTTTGCCAGACTGTGGAAGATCACATTTATCACCGTGATTTGGCGAAATTGGCGGATGTCTGAGGCCCCGGGCACACTGGGGATTAGAGTGATAATCCCGTAATTAAGCCGGGTAAGGTCTATGGAGCCCACATAGAACTCCTCAAACAATGCCATAACTTCTGGCTTGATGACACTCCAGAAGGACTGGAAGAACTTCATCGGGAGACCATCGGGCTCCGAGGCGGAATGCCGGATTCATGGCATTAATGGCCGCCAGGACCTCCTCGGCAAAAGGGGCCGTGAGGGCGGCGTTATCCACTGTCTAAACAAGCTGGTGGCCCGTCCAAGTATTAGGAGCAAGGGCCACTCCTCCCCTAGGGGAGTGGGAGAAGAGGGTTTTGTAGAATCAATCGACGTGGGCACGAATGTCAGACGGCCATTGGAGGAGGTCATCACCGTCCTAAAGGAGGGGGATGGTGTTGCAACGCCTATTAGCAATTGCTTGGAAAGTTGGAAGTATGCCGTATTAGCGTCGCCCTGGAGGTCCCACCGCCTGGGTACCTCGGCGCCAGTAGGCCTCCTCGTCGGTGTAGATGATCTTGAGCTGGCCCTCAAACCATCCACCTGTCAGGAGACAGGCCCGAGGAGTCAGCCCGGAGGTCTAATGCCTGGATGGAGGCAAGGAGCGCTTTCTTACGCTCCATCAGATTCCGACCCAAGTTAGCCCCTTAGCTCTTCATGAACTGGCAAGCGTGCTTAGCGTAGAAGTGCCAAAAGTCAACCACCAAGAGGGAACGGTGAGGGGTCACACGAGCCGCAATCCACCGACCGCAGACGGCCTCGACGAACCCTCATTGATTAAGCTAGAAGGTCTCGAAGCGCAACTGTGTAGGTTGCGAAGGCCGGTCGTTTTCCGAAGAGAGGAGCAGAAAGACGTGGTCAGACCCGATCCTGGTGATGGCACGGAGAGAAGCGAGGGGGCAGCGGAGCTCCCATTCCAACGACACAAAGATGCGGTCAAGAACAGACCGCGTCGGATCAATCTGTCTATTGGTCCAGGTGAACCTGACCCCAATCCTATCTAATTCTCTGAGACCAAGATCAGTGATGCAGTCGTTGAACATTTGCATCCGGGGGAGGTTGACTAGATTATTGCTTTTGTCCTCGACGGATTGGATGAGGTTGAAGTCGCCCCCAACCACCACCAGCAATTGGGCAGCCGAGACTTTCCTCTGAAGCTCGTCGAGGAAGGCCACTGATCGGCAGTAGTCGGCAGGGCCGTAGACTATGACAATCTCCCATTTGAAGTTGAGAGCCTGCTTGAAAATCTCCATGCTAACAAAAAAAAGCCCTTACCCATGCTACCCACCTCAAAGGTGGCATCCTTCACGCCTAAAAGGATGGCACCCGAATGGCTGGCGCTCCCACTAGAAGGGAGCCAGTGCCAGGCAAACAGGTGAGAGCTCGGCCGTTCTAGTTCTGGAAGGGCAAAGTCCGTTCGCTTAGTTCCTGAATGGCCACAATGTCGATCCTTTCGTCACGCATGTACTCGATGAGTTGGCGGCGGCGGCCATCTTGGCCGAAGCCGCGGATGTTCTAGAAGAGGGCCCGCATCAAGGAGCCATCGGGGGGCTGCTTGCCCTAGAATGAGGGAGGCACTGTTCACATAAGGCTGCGGTGCGGGAGCGTGTGCGGCCACGAACTTTCACCACCTCCGTCGAGGTAATTCCACCCACGGGGTTTGGGAAGGGTGGATGTCTTGGAGGTAGAAGCGCGGAGAAGGCGGGCGCGAGTCTCGGTCAGCCTCCCATCTAGGATCTCGCGAGCGCGAATCGCCTCAATCTGAACTAAGGAGCGACCTAATTCCCCGTAAAGACGATCGCCGTGTCTGCCGCGACCTTAGCCAGATGACCAAGTGGAGCCGATTCTAGAGTAGAGAATGAGCAATTGGACGAACTAGCAAGAATTTCTGTAGTACCTGACTTGAGGTTTCGAAACGCCGCCCGGATCTCTGCCCGCTCGGGGCTATCCATCGGTCTGGCCGCGTAAGACGAGAGCTGCGACTAGAGGCCGTCACCAGAGTCGACATGGGCCTGGCTCACCTGGAGTAGGCCGCGGTCCGCGGTGGGTGGGGGTGGGAGGCCATTGGAGTGGTCACCACTGAGGCCTGCGGTCGTCGGGGTGCCCGGGGCCGCCGCGGTCAAAGCCTGAGCGACGCAAGGTGCAGCCCCAACACCCGAGTGGGTGGAAGGCACAGAGTGCCCAGGAGAGGCGGTGTGCAGGAGGCGCAGCAGAGGGGAGCCTGCCCGGGCTGCTCTGTGGTCGGATGCACAGCCGGGGGAGGCGGCTCTTGCCCTAGCTGCTCCATGGGCGAAGGCACGACCGGGGATGGCAGCGCTGCATTGAGCTCGGGGTGGGTGGCCACCAGGCCGGGAGGAGGGGCCACCAAGGTGGGCCGGGTGACGGGGTCTTCAGTGGCGGTGGAGACGTTGATGGTGAGAGCCTCGGGAGGGGAGCGCAAGGAGGAGGCCGGAGTGAGGAGCAGTCCGGCACTAGATGTGCCACTCTCCTCCGCCGAGAGCAACGGGGAACCACCGCTGGCCGGGGAGAGCACTGGGTCCATCGGATCGGCGGATGGGACTGGAGACGGGTGGGTGGACTGGCAGCGCATCACGGGCTATGTTTTTAAGGCGTCGCCTAAGCGTCGAGGCGCCCCAGGATGGCAAGGCGTCCACCCCGCCTTAGACAGACATGAAGTGTACGGCTGTGGCTGCCCTAGTTGTGGCTGCTCCTGGGGCTTGGAGATGACGGCCCCGCTGTCTCCCGGGACCATGAAGAGGAGGGAGGTGTGACGCCCCCGATTCAATCGTACACTAATCATGCACGCAAATGTGTACGATCAAGATCAGGGACTCACGGGAAGATATCACAACACAACTCTACAACATAAATAAGTCATACAAGCAACATAATACAAGCCAGGGGCCTCGAGGGCTCGAATACAAGTGCTCGATCATAGACGAGTCAGCGGAAGCAACAATATTTGAGTACAGACATAAGTTAAACAAGTTTGCCTTAAGAAGGCTAGCACAAACTGGGATACAGGTCGAACGAGGCGCATGCCTCCTGCCTGGGATCCACCTAACTACTCCTGGTCATCATCAGCGGGCTGCACGTAGTAGTAGGCACCTCCAGTGCCGTAGGTGTCGTCGTCGACGGTGGCGTCTGGCTCCTGGACTCCAACATCTGGTTGCGACAACCAGGTAGAAGGAAAGGGGGAAAAGAGGGAGAGAAGCAACCGTGAGTACTCATCCAAAGTACTCGCAAGCAAGGAGCTACACTACATATGCATGGGTATATGTGTAAAGGGGCATATCAGTGGGCTGAACTGTAGAATGCCAGAATAAGAGGGGGATAGCTAATCCTGTCGAAGACTACGCTTCTGGCCATCTCCATCTTGCAGCATGTAGAAGAGAGTAGATTGAAGTCCTCCAAGTAGCATCGCATAGCATAATCCTACCCGGCGATCCCCTCCTCGTCGCCCTGGTAGAGAGCGATCACCGGGTTGTATCTGGCACTTGGAAGGGTGTGTTTTATTAAGTATCCGGTTCTAGTTGTCATAAGGTCAAGATACAACTCCGGGTCGTCCTTTTACCGAGGGACACGGCTATTCGAATAGATAAACTTCTCTGCAGGGGTGCACCACATAACCCAACACGCTCGATCCCATTTGGCCGGACACACTTTTCTGGGTCATGCCCGGCCTCGGAAGATCAACACGTCGCAGCCCCACCTAGGCTCAACCAAGAGGTCAGCACGCCGGTCTAAATCCTATGCGCGCAGGGGTCTTGGCCCATTGCCCATTGCACACCTGCACGTTGCGAGGGCGGCCGGAAGCAGACCTAGCCTAGCAGGCGTTCCAGTCCAATCCGGCGCGCGCCGCTCCGTCGCTGACGTCAAGAAGAGCTTCGGCTGATACCACGACGTCGAGTGCCCATAACTGTTCCCGCGTAGCTGGTTAGTGCGTATAGACCAAATGGCCAGACTCAGATCAAATACCAAGAACTCGTTAAGCGTGTTACGTTGAAGTAACCGCGGACGCCGTCCAGGGCCAGGCCCACCTCTCGCCTAGGTGGTCTCAACCTGCCCTGTCGCTCCGCCACAAAGATCCACTTGCGGGTACTCCTACGAGCCGACCCGACTTTAGTCACTACATGTGTCATGTATAGAGTATATAAGTATATACCCGTGATCACCGCCCAAGTGATCACGGCCCGATAGTATAGCACAACAGACGGACAAGAATGTAGGGCCACTGATGAAAAACTAGCATCCTATACTAAGCATGTAGGATTGCAGGTAAAGGTAACAACAGTAGTAGCAAGGATAGGCTATGCATCAGGATAGGATTAACAGAAAGCAGTAACATGCTACACTACTCTAATGCAAGCAGTATAGAGAAGAATAGGCGATATCTGGTGATCAAGGGGGGGGGGGCTTGCCTGGTTGCTCTGGCAAGTAGGAGGGGTCGTCAACTCCGTAGTCGAACTGGGCAGCAGCAGCGTCGGTCTCGTAGTCTACCGGAGAGAAGAGGGGGAAGAAACAGTAAATACAATGCAAACATAAGCCTGACGATGCGTGACATGACAATGAGCGGTACTAGGTGTGCCCTAACGCGGCAGTAGGTGGTACCGGCGAAGGGGGGAAACATCCGGGAAAGTATTCCCGATGTTTCGCATTTTCGGACAGATGAAACGGAGGGGGAAAGTTGCGAGTTCGATATGTTAGGGATGTGTGGCGGACGAACGGGCTGCGTATCCGGATTCGTCTCGTCGTTCTGAGCAACTTTCATGTAGAAAGTATTTTCATCTGAGTTACGGTTTATTTTATATGATTTTCTAAAGTTTTAAATCAATTTTAGAATTTATTTAATTAATTTAATTCAACATTATCTAGAACAGTAAAAGATGACGTCAGCATGACATCATGCTGATGTCAGCAGTCAACTGTGCAGTTGACTGGGTCAACTACGTGTGGGTCCCGCATGTCATACACGGCTTAGTTTAATTAGGGTTTAGCTAATTAATTACTGTTTTAATTAAATTAACTAATTAATTAGATTAATTTAAACAGGATTAATTAACTTAATTAATTTAGTTAATTAATTAAATTTATTTTTATTATTATTTTTTTCGTTCTAGGGGTGGGGCCCCCTAGTCAGTGGCCCACAGGGCCACCGCGGGGCGGTTGCTAGCGGGCGCGGGGGCGCTAGCCCGTTTGGGTTACGGGCTTGCCTGTGCAGGCGCGGCGTCGGTGGGGCGCCGGCGGCCAAGTGCTCGGCCGGAGGCGGCGACTGGACCGGCGAGCGGGAGGCGCAGTGGCTGCGAGGGGGGGGGCACTGCGGCAGTGGCCGCTCGGGGCATAGAGGGAGCAGGGGCGGCGCGCACGAGCGCGCGCGGCGGCGTGCCGGGCGGGGCAAGGCGTGGGCCATGCGAGGCCATGGTGAGGCGCCATGGCGCGGTTGCGGGCACACCCGTGCGGGGCCAAGCCCGTGCGCGTGCGGTGCAGGGCGCAGGTCGCGGCCACGGCGCGGTTGGCGCGTGCAGCGGCAAGGCGACGGGCGAGCCGGCGCGGTGGTGCCCGCGCGGGGACAGAGGGGAGAGGGGGCCGGCGTAGGACGAGGAGATGCGACGCGACAGAGAGAGGAGGGGAGGTCGGAGCTCACGACGGGGGTAGGGATTATGGCAGCGTGCTCGAGGAGGACGGGGACGACGGCGAGGTCAAGGCGGTGGTGCAGCTGCGGGGCGGCGTGGATCGGCGACGGGTCGAGGCCGCGGCTTCCGGCGGGTTGGTGACGAAGCTCCGCGGCGTCGGGGGCATTCGTGCAGAGGCGGGAGGGCGTCCCGGCGAGGGGGCCCCGGCGTAGTGGCCGCGGGGATCGACGGCGGCGTCGGGCCGATGGGATCGGGGTTTGCCCCGATCCAGATCGGGCAGAGGAGGGAGAGAGAGGAGTGCGAGGGGGGGGAATGGGGATCGGGCTAGGGTTCGGTGCCCCCAGGGGGTTATAAGCCAGGGGAGGGAGTGGGCCGGCCTGGCAGGCCACTGGCTGGGCCGAGGCCCAACTAGCCTGGGGGGTTTTCTTTTTCTTTTTGTTTTATTTTCCCTTTTGTCTTTTCTGTTTGCTTTTATTTCTTTAATACTTTATAGTTTTACAAAAATAAAACCCACACCTAAAATGGAGTTACAATTCCAACTACTGTCTTAAAAAGTTTTACCCCTGAACAAAATAGTTTAATATTTTATAAAATTCAAAAGGCCTTTATTTAATTGGTTTAGCTACTGTTTTATTCATTTTAGTTTACTTAAACATTTTATAAAAGTGTGGTTTCTCGACAATAATTACCTATGCATTATTTGGCACCAACCGAACATTTTAGTCTTAATATTTGAAAACCTTTAACGTTTGACTTGATTTCGAATTTTGAATTCGAACGGGATTTGAACCAGAGTGATTTTAGTAACAATAATAGTGGTGATGTGGCATCATTAGTAGAGGGTTACTGTAGCTTAATTATCCGGGCGTCACAGGAGGATTGGAGGCTCCTGGCTGCCCTAGTTGTGGCTGCTCCTGGGGCTTGCTGCTGTGAGGGAGAAGGGTGTGGCCATGAAGAGGAGGGGGGACTGGAGGAGGGAGGACTGCGAAGAGGAGGGAGGAACAGAAGGGTGTGGCGCCGTGGCGGCTGTGGTGGGAAAGAAGGGAAGGAGATAGTGGAATTAGGTCACGGGGGTGTATATGGCCACTAGATGGGCTTTTGGGCCACTGGGAGGTGCATAAGTAGTGGCCCATCTCTCAGCCATTGCTCTTTTTCTAGTATTAATATGTGCAGACCTATCGATAACTCTTTTCCTGCAATGTTTAAGGCGTCGCCTTGCCTCGCCTTGGCGCTTAGGCGTCAGAGCGGCCCTCCTCCGCCTTATGACGCTTTACCGCCTTAAAAACATAGATCACGGGTCTGCCTAACCACTGTGCCACCGCGGCCCAAGGCTGGATCCCAGGGCTCGTGTGAGGGGGAGCAGCTGCGTTCTGAGGTCTCATTGTCGTCCAAGTCGGAGTGGTGCCAGTGGCGGTGGCGCTGGCCGTGATAGTCATCATACCGTCCCGTGCCGCCCCCGTAGTGGCCATCATCCAAGTAGCGAGGGCATCCCACATGGTTGGGCGGCTCGGGTGCGATCTTGTGGTCGTAGCCTAGGTCGTTGAAGAAGACGCGAACGGTGGCCCGAAGCTTGGAGGAGTCCACCATTTTACGGTCGTTGAAGAAGAACGCGGCCTCCACCATTTCCCCCTCCGTGCCATGTTTTAGAACCAGTTCGGCGTACTTTTCAAGTTTACGCATTAAAGTGAACATTCATCTTCCGCATCACTTCCGTCGAGCAGCACCTTCTTTTTTGCGCGCGCATCACCTCCATCATTGGTAAGGCGTTGTGTCTCTCTACTCTGCTGGCTATCCGGATTTAGGAGCTCTGGATTTGGAGAACGCACGGGGTGGAGTTGGGGAATAGCTCGGGCTTCCTGCAGAAGACAATGAGTCTAGTTTGGATTCTTTTTAGAAGAATAAATCTGGTTTGAATGAGACTAACCAGTACGTCATCCAAGCGAAATCTGTGGTGGGAACTTTCTCTCCATTCATCTTCTAATCAGATTTTGATATTTGTGCCATTGATTAGAGCACTCATTAAGAGCTTTCTATGGGCGAAGAGTCAACAATGCAATGGCATTTTCCAAGTCCATTATCTGGTTTTTAACTATTCAACTTCCTTTTTTTTGCAGAACTTCCTTCTGTTCTTTGTGAAAATACTATTCACGAATCGGAGTCCTCTTATTCATGAATCGGAATCATCTAATTCACGAAGCGGTCACCCGATTCACGAACTAGAGCTGTATACCCCCCACCAAACTCGATTCTTAGGCACTACCGAATCGCGAATCCCGAACCCGAATGGTGAATGGAGTGAACCCCGAATCCGGTAACTATGGGTTGTCATATAAGGTAACAGGGGGCGTGTCACTCGACCTTTCGTTTGCCGCTGCACCAAACCTTTTTCGTGCTCCGTCTTTAACAGGCGCCTCCTTTATGCTTTGTTCGTTTCCTCTTTGTCCAGACTCCTCGGGCTCTCTTTGATGGCCAGTGGGAATGGAAGGGGCCCCTTTCTTGGTCCATTGGCTGGTGGGGAGCCATGTTCGTGTTCTTTGGCGATCAAAGTGAAGTGGTGGCGTCCCTTCGGCGGCTTTGTTCGATTGGCGCCTTCAGCCGCTAGGTGGGCTAGGCTGGTGAACTGGATTCCTAGATCCAACATGTGAGTTTCTTTGGCGCCTTTGTTTTGGTTTGCTCTTCTCTTAGGCCACACGAAGGTTTTTGATTAGCAGCCGAGCCTAAACATTACAGCCGTGGCCCCAACTCCCCGGGCGTTGTCCTTCCCACCGGTGGTCGCTCTGCCCAAGTGCGGTCTTGGGATCGAGGAACCCCCAAGGGAGCAAGAATCCCTTGGAGCTCTGGTGAAAGCAACATCCTTTCTGAACGAGGGTGCTTACTTAGAGACCTCCCTGCCTGACGCCTTAG
The DNA here is from genome assembly GCF_002575655.3 of Aegilops tauschii subsp. strangulata. Taxonomy (NCBI): domain Eukaryota; kingdom Viridiplantae; phylum Streptophyta; class Magnoliopsida; order Poales; family Poaceae; genus Aegilops; species Aegilops tauschii. Next base: position 246,066,797 of record NC_053037.3, on the reverse strand, counting down.
CAGGGGCCAAGCCTGGGGTTCTCGAGGGGTTTTGACTAACGGATGTTGGAGTATCTTGCGATGGACAAGGATCAAGGGATGCGGTGAGCTGTGGTGGCCTCGGCACTAGCGGCGGTGCAAGACCGGTGGTCCACGACGCCATGTGTCTTCTCTCCAAAGCGGGAGAGGCCCAACTTTGCCCTCTTCTCAGAGTTGGATTGTCGCTTCCTGTGGCGGGGTTTCCGTGCTGCGTGTTTGTGTGGATGGCTTCTAGGCTGGGGTTTGTTTGGTGGTGTCTGTTGTTGTGTCTGTCTAGCAGCCGCTGTCGTAGTCTTGTCTTGAATGCTTGTTTGTTTTGGCCTAGTCTTGGGCTTGTACGGTTGTAAATCTTTCTTCTACCAATGGATAGAAACACAAGCTTTGCCTTTTCTGAAAAAAAATGTGCGTCAGCATCCCACTTCTCAGCATTGGGACGTTGTGTTCTTACTGCTTATCCCAATAATAGTTTGGAGCCACGGTGAAATATGAGATGAAATATCACAACTGATGGGATTTTTACTTGCTTTATTCATCAACAATATTTATGTATATATTTCTTACATGTGTAATTACATTGCAGAACAACCATATGATAGTATTCCAAACTTCACTGCTGCTGATGCCCTAAGGCTGACTGGTATTGGCAGAAATGAATTTATTGATATTATGAACAAATGCAGATCAAAGGTAGTACTGCACTACTGTCAATGTTCTCATTACTTTATTTTCATGGTATCAATTGCCCTTTCAATCTTGTGAAACATACATAGGGTTTAAGGGGCTTTGGCTGAATGGATTGTGATCCAACACTTGAAATTCATCTATAAGTTTCGTTTCCATGAAATTGGCATTAGTTGCTAAATTCTGTTTTCCATTTCCAATTCTGCACTCCAAACTAACCATAAGAACACCATAGCATTACTATGAAATAAAATGGTTTCTTTCCATAGAAGTCTAAGCTCTGGGTTCACACCTATCGCCGTTGGTTGCATGAACTACCATGAGGAATAGGCTTGAGGGTGTGTAGTGCTAGGTTTGGTCCTCGGTTGTTTCCTTTCCCTTAAGATGAAAAGCCTGTCGTGACTGGACTCTTGTAAATTTGTTTTGCTTTTCTCCATATGATAGGAACTAGCCATGGACAGGGGTGCGTGGAAGCAGCTATCCATCTGCCAGAACCATGAGTTGTTTGCGAGATCTTATGGGTTTCAGTTCTAGCCTACCCCAACTTGTTTGGGACTAAAGGCTTTGTTGTTGTTGTTTCTTCGTATGATAGGATGTGCTCTTGCACGTTCTCTGTAATATGATCTAATTTCCTCTGTGTTTCCAGTCCTCTGTTTGCACATGCATTTATATCTGAGCCCTATTGCTTTTAGTATCGGCCTAAATAGTTGATTATGTGGGATTTTGATTTATCCATTAGAAAGATCAATAACATGCGATTTAAAGTCTTGGAAAAATAAATGAAATGCTAGCTTTTCTCATGCAAGAATAAATTCAATTAGCCATCAATCTGGTGAACCCTAGGGCATGCATAGTGCAAGGTACTTATGCGCGAGTGCTTAAAGGGAGAGTATCTAGCCACATCATCAAGCACTTAAATAAATTTTATCTACTCCAATGCAAGCCCCTACCATTGGCAAGCCTCGGGCACTTAAGGCAAAAGCTGATTAAAAAGGGCAGCCCGGTGCATGTGGCTCCCGCTTGCGTAGGGTCCGGGGAAGGATCCGACCACTTTGGGTCTATTGTACGCAGCCTTTCCCTACATTTCTGTAAGAGGCTGTTTCCAGGACTTGAACCCATGACCTCATGGTCACAAGGCAGCAGCTTTACCGTTGCGCCAAGGCTCCCCTTCCCAAAAGCTGATTCATATATGAATTTTGTGCTAATTAAATACATAAGCACCTGTGTCTATCAAGCGCTCATGCTTCAAAATAAGCACGAATGCCATCCCACATGACAGAAATCGGCTTAGTTTGCTAAGCACCTCTCTAAGCACTTGCAAATTTTACATGCTCTTACTATGATAACTACAATTTGGTGTTATCAAGAAGACCAGAACATAAATGATTAATTAATGCAAGCCCCTACCTGCTGGTGCTTAGATGAAATTCGTGTTAATCAAATACATAAGCATTTCTTAAGTGTTGGTGCCTATCAAGCACTCATGCTTCGAAAAATAAGCAACAATGTGCGTACTTGCAAATTGTGCCTATGTTCAGGTGAGTAATCATGTAACAGGATTAAGTGGATTGGCACATCGTGCCTATGTTACAGTGTACCATGGATGGGCTCTATACCCTTTCTTCATACTCCCTCCGTTCCATAATGTAGTGCATATAGATTTTTTGAAAAGTCAAACCTCATAGACTTTGACCAAGTTTGTGGAGTAAAACATTTTCATCTAGAATGCCAAAGTTTTCTCTATAAACTTGGTCAAAGTTTGACTTTTCAAAAAAAAAATCTATACGCACTATATTATGGAACGGGGGGAGTATAAGATACGCACGCTTGTGTGTATTCTAGTAAAAAAATAAGCAACAATGCTGTCCACATGGCAAAACAAATCAGCTTAATTTGTTAAGCACCTCTCTGAGCGCTTGCAAACTGTACACGCTCTTATTACAATAACTAGTAATTAACTATAACTACTCGGTGTTATCTACATGACCAGAACATAAATAATAACTTAAGCCTAAGATCATAAATGAACTCTTGCATAGATATAAAAGTTAGTCAACTCTTTTTTTGTGAGAAATCTAAGTCAATCTGAGCTGTATAATGTTCTAGACCACACTGTGCATATACTATCAGGCTGGGGTTTTTTTCTCTTAAAAAAATGAAAAATCATGTTAGTTTAGTTCATGATAAGTCTCGGAAATCAGGTTAACTTTGTTCTTAGTATACCTAGAGAGGTTTATCATGTTGGTAAACTATCTTGCAGCAAGATCGATCATCCTAGTAAATGATGGGTTTCCCTCTGTTTAATTCTTCAGAAACTAATGTGGAAGCTGAACAAATCAATCGCAAAAGATTTACTGCCTACACAGCCTGTTGACTTCCCAATCGAGCCTTGGTGGGGAGTTTGTCTGGTTAACTTTACATTGGAAGAGTTCAAGGTCAGGTTCCCTCTTTCTCAGTATGGAAGATGAGCTTCTTGTTTGGTCTATATGAAGCTATCATTTCTTTGTGAAGTCTTATGTAGAACTGATAAGAATTAATGTTTATTAATCTACTGTAGAAACTTTCAGAAGAAGAAACAGCAACCATAGACAAAATCTGCAAAGAGGAAGCCAATTCATACGTTCTTTTTGATATGAAGATTATAGATGACCTCTATAAAAGAGGGTTAGTGTACTTTGATGTGCCTGTTTACACTGATGACCGCTTCAAAGGTATATAGAGTTCATGGAATATTTTTTGAGGCTAAGACACCCATGTAATGCTTAGGTTAAAATTGTCTAGTGCTTTGTTTAGTTTGTTCATATTAAAATTACTCTAATTGATTGGCGTTGTTGCTCATGCTGTCTTGTATCTAAATCCCGCATTCATGTTTTCTCTTTGTGTCATGGGCATGTAATATCTTGTCTCGTGACTGCCAATAAATGATTTGGATAACCTTTTCCCTTTTCGATCAAGTTATGACGTAAATGATTTGTCCTAAAATTTCTTATCTTTGATAGAAACCAAACATATAGGTTGTACAAACATGCGAGTGAATAGTTTTTTTGCTTTGACAGGTTCAACATTTAATACATTGCCCGTACATTTTAGAAAAGTACTTAGCCGTGTACCCGTTGTATTTTCTCCGTTCTATAAGGGGTTTTCTGCATAATATATTGGCGGCCTATGACCACCTGGAAATACAAGTTGCATTTTTCCTAACATGGTTTCAGAGCCCTAGGTTACTTTTTTGCATGTGCAACTCGTGCTAAGGTCGGATCTCGCGCTGCAGCGTCATCTTTCCGGCCGCTGCTGTCCCTTCTTCCCTCGCCGCTGCCGTATCTCTGACTGCTGCCGCCGCCGTCCGCCTCCTGCTGCTGCGATTTGGCCGTTCGCACCGTCCGCCGAGGTCAAAACCCTGTTGGACGAGCTGCCACCTCAGAATCGTGCTGCCCCACAAACCCAGCTGTCCGGTGTACTAAAACAGGGTCCTTTAGTACCCCCAGACTTGTGCACAGGCAGTTGCAGCCCTCCGGACGGCAAGGGCTTGCAGGAGGATAGCTCAACCCAAGCCTCGCCTCTTGGACACCAAGACTGTGAAGACCTCTAGGCAGGTCATCAAGAAGTACTAAGTTAGTACCGAAGGACAAGACTTCAGTTGACGGCAAAGCTTCACATCGGCAAGCCAAGGCTCCTTGCCGGAAAGCTCTCCCTCTCACTCTCCGGCCGCTCCACCTCATCGACCAGCTGATGGCTTGTCAAGGTGAGGTGTTGAGCGGGCAGGTGGCCTGAGGGGAGTCAACAGGACGCATGTCGGCACCTCGCATGCAGATCAACTTTATTGACACCCGTCTAGTGGACGTGTCAAGAAGATAGGTTCATCCACGTCGACGGCACAGAAGGAGAGACACCTTTTGTCGAAGGATGGCCACCAGCTCACGGTGCATTAAATGCCCTTGTCCTACTCCGGCAGGATTATGGTGCATAGCATCGAGACTACTATTCACATACTTGTAATGAGCATGTTGCCACTGTGGTGACCCCTTTTCGTCTATAAAAGAAGGCCCATGGCTACCTTGGCACGGGTCGACCCCTGCTCACGCTTACACACTAGTTGCACCTTGCTCACGTTTTTCCAGCAAGCTGCACTTGTAACTTGAGCCCCAAGTCAAGCCACCCAAACACAGGAGTAGGGTTTTACGCCTCCATGGCGGCTCGAACCTGACAATTCCCCGTGTGTGAACTGTTGGATTTGTCATAGAGCGTGATGACAGGAGGGTGGGGTGCTTACTCCTCTTTCTCCAGGCTCGCTGAGGATGGACAAGTCATAGAGCGCAGCCGCCTCGGCTCCGGTCGTGGCGGGTGGCGGTGGAGGGCTCCTACCACGCTTCATCCTTGAAGGAGCTGGGGGTTGTGGAGCACCCACCTCTCCAGCAACCGACAAAGTCAATTGCCGGGATGCTGGGATGCGAGGGGGGTGGTGCTGAGAAGGCTGCGCACGAGAAGCCTTGCCGGCCACCTGGGTCCCAACAAGCTTCGTGCTAGCAGATCAAAGGCATGCTTCCCACTTCTTGTCGGGCCTTTTTGCAAAGGCACTTTTGGTGCGAGCTGGGGGAATGTAGTCATCTCCCTTCGTTTCTCCGGCGGGCACCTCCTCATCGTCCTCGTGCTCCCCGACGAGATCGTCATCCTCGGTGGTCTCGCCGGTATGCTCTTGGGCATCTTCCTCAGCGAGCTGCTCTTTGGCGTCATCCTCAATGGGCACTGGCCCCGTCTTCAGTGTGCTCCCCTGTGCTCCACAGCCTGCTTCCCCTTGCCGGTGGCCTCGACCTTTTGCCGGAGGTGTTTAGCCTTCTTGGCCTCTTCGGTTCTGGCCTTGAGGAAGACGGCCTCGTCATCTCTGGTGGGGTGAACCATGTCGTTCTCCACCCGGACAGCCTTCTCCTTCAAACCCGCAAGCAGTTTGTCCACCTCCGCCTTGGAGGGCTCTGTCCACCGCTCCACAACCCCCTTGGCGTCGGCGTTGCACTCCGGCATCTTGGCTAGGATCTCGCCCTTGGCGGAGTTGTTGCAGAGCAGAACCACCTTTTCCGGCAAGAGGAACTCGCAGCCCTTGTTGAAGAGCTGACATATAAGCAAGTAGTGCTCCATCACCGACAAGTTGCTGTCGGCCCCAGGGTGCAGGCGCATTGGGTAGTTGGGGTTCTGGTACTCCCATGCCCTTCGGCCTCCTCTGTGATGCAGCGGGGCGATCCGGCAACGGGTGATATCCGTCCCAACCACCTTTAAGGTCAGCCCGACGGCCTTGAGACGGTGGATTCTGTACAACGCCATCCCGAGCTTGGCGTTGCTGGGCCCGACATTGCTCCAAGTTCTCCCCTTCCCGATCCTCTGAGTCCGGAGGCGGCAGAAGGGAGGGATTTCATCTTGCGGATCCTGCTTAATCCAGCACCAATCCGCCCTCCACTTGTTCCACTTGGTGTGCAGCTTGCCCTCAAGCTGCTCCTTCATCCGCGTTCTTGGAATCCAGGTAATGCTGCCAGAGAGAGCGTTGTTCTCGATCTGGGGGATGAAGAAGTGCCGGAACAGGTCTAAGATTGGGTGCTATCCCTAGGAAGTTTTCGCACAGATGTGCGTAAATAGACACGCAGGTGATGGCATTGGGAGCAAAATCCAGCAAATGAAATCCGTAGGACTGCATGACCTCCATGAAGAATCTGAAAAAGGTGGGCAGCGCCCGCCATAGAAATACCCGGCAAAGAAGTGAAACTGGTTGTCTGCTGGATCAGCCGACCCCGGGAGGACTTCTGTAGCCGGATGATTGTCGGTCTGGCTCGACTAGACGTACGAATATCTTGAAGTTAGGTCGTTGGCCGTCAACGCCGGCGGGAAGATGGCGTTCTCCCGCCGCTGTTTCTCCCTCTCGAGTTTCTTCTTCTCTGCCTCCAGGTCCATCGCCTTCTTCGCTCTTTTTGGGGCCATGGTGAATGCGCTGGGGATTGAGGAATGGAGTGGTGGAGCGGCGGCGGAAGGAGCAGGGTGCTTTGTTCTTGCGCGAGGAGGAAGATGGAGGAGGCAGCTGCTAGATTGGGAGCGGAAGGGGGTAAATGAGCAGCGCCTCTCGAGGTTTCCTTTTAATGGGGAAGGCGCGGAGGCTGGCTCTTTTCCGTCCTACGTGGCTGCACTTTTCAGGGCGCTTTTCAGGTGCACTACCCTTGGCAGCCGTTTCGTTCCACCTCTCTCACGTTCCGCATTTAATGCGCATCGTGGGGGCGTGGTAAAAGAGAAGATTGCAACAGTTATTCCCTGCCACGCGTGCCTGTGCACTGTTTGGGCCTAGCCCAACGACGCCTCGCATGCGTGTACGGTCCAGGCCCGGGGGCTCCTGTCGGTGTACTAAAACAGGGGTCCTTTAGTACTCCAGACTTGTGCACAGGCAGTTGTAGCCCTCCGGACGGCAAGGGCTTGCCGGAGGATAGCTCAACCCAAGCCTCACCTCTTGGACACCAAGACCGTGAAGAGGACCTCTAGGCAGGTCATCGACAAGTACTACGTTAGTACTGAAGGACAAGACTTCAGTTGACGGCAAGCTTCGCACCGGCAAGCCAAGGCTCCTTGCCGGAAAGCTCTCCCTTCCCCGTCGGCCGCTCCACCTCATCGACCAGCTGATGGCTTGTCAAGGTGAGTGTCGAGCGGGCAGGTGGCTCGATGGGAGTCAACAGGACGCGTGTCGGCACCTCGCATGCAGATCAACTTTATTGACACCCGTATAGTGGACGTGTCAAGAAGATAGGTTCATCCACGTCGACGGCACAGAAGGAGAGACACCTTTTGCCGAAGGATGGCCACCAGCTCACGGTGCATTAGATGCCCTTGTCCTACTCCGGCAGGATTAGGGTGGATAGCATCAAGACTACTATTCACATACTTGTAATGAGCATGTTGCCACTGTGGTGACCCCTTTTCGTCTATAAAGGAGGCCCATGGCTACCTTGGCACAGGTCGACACCCTGCTCACGCTTACACAGTAGTTGCAGCTTGCTCACGTTTTCCCGGCAAGCTGCACTTGTAACTTGAGCCCCAAGTCAAGCCACCCAAACACAGGAGTAGGGTTTTACGCCTCCATGGCGGCCCGAACCTGACAATTCCCCGCGTGTGAACTGTTGGATTTGCTCTTTGTGCGTTGTCGATAACCCTAGCCGAACTGCAAAGGGATCGTCGTACTCCGACACCCACCATCATGTCAGCTTTCCCCTCGAATGTCCAGTCTTTCGAGTGGGAACCAAGGAAGCTGAGCCAAGAAGTGAGAGGAAGTGATCGAAGAATGCCTCTGCCATGGTCGCATGGCTCGAGGCCCCTTGCCATGGATCACATTCTTTTGCTTTCTACTCCCTCCATCCATATATATAGGGCCTAATGTGTTTTTCGAGATTGCATTTGAGTATTGATAAGATTAATAGTATATGAGTTGTATAATGTGAAAATTATATCATTAGGAGCTCCTTTCACGTACGAATTTGACGGTATGCTTTGTGTAACTTGCATGTCATATATTATTGCTCTAACATGTGGTCAAAGTTAGTCTCGAAAAACGCATTAGGCCCTATATAGATGGATAGAGGGAGTATAAGAAATTGCATGCAAGGATGGCAAACAAAGCTATCTTAAAAACAAGATCTTTTATGGCTTTCCAATCTATGTGTAGCTCACCATGTTAGTATTGTTAGAAAAGAAAACAATATAAAACTAGTCATTCTTATGGATATGAAACCCAAGAGCATTGTTTGAAAAGAAATGCCATTTAATGCAATGGTGTCAATTTAATGCTGCTGATCATCATATCAAAATCTCCTAGTAATTTTCTTACTTCGTAATAAGAAAGGTAAATTGGCCGTGTAATGTTGTTCCTTTGATTGAAGTAATAAGCACGCGTTGCGATTTGTGCTAAGAAAACATGTGTTCAGGTTACTATATTGGTTCTTTTTGTTCAGTTTCTAGGCTTGAAGGCTTTGTTTCTAACAAGGATCAATCCTATGAAGACCCAATCGAAGAGTAAGTGCTAGCAATCCTTCTGTGTGATGATGACCTTCATTTCTTATTCAAATATATATTTCACTTGCATTGTTGTATTGTGATAAAATCCATTACCTGATTTTCTTGATTGCAGGCTACTTTATGCTGTATTTGTTGTGTCAAGTGCTAATGCTACTGTTGCTGAACTGGCTGCAACTTTACAAGCTGACCTTTATCAGCTGCAGGCAGCGGCATCATTTGCTTGCCGATTGGGCTGGGCTGTAAAACTTGTGGATGGTGACTCTGTATTTAAAGACGAAGGTGAACCTCCATCTCTCAGTAACATTCTTAGTGATGATGATGAAGGTTCAAATGCAAGTATCAACTCAGAAAAGTCCAATCAACAGTTGCTTAGCATCGATACTAATGGACCCAGGAGAATATCTGGGACAGCTCATGTAGGTTTTGTTGTTGATGCCAATGTTACTTCATACTTGATGATGGGTTCATTGTCCCCAGGTTAGATACTATCTTTATTTGTAATGCAGAACCTGTGAGATTTGGAGCTGAAATCTCTTGAACACCAATTGTTGGGACACCTTCCTGTTTTCATGTTTAAGATTTTACTTCTGTATATTTATATAATATATAGAAATATAGTGATCCCTTCTCCTGTACATTGCTGATCTACATGACGTCTGTAGTACTTATTAATAGTTTAATACCTAGTGCATTGCCTAAATAAGCACACTACTAAGCTCCTTAATTGACCTACTGCAGGTCTAAAATCTCATGCTGTCACGCTGTATGAAGCTGGAAAATTAGGTGATTCTTGCATTGCGGAACTATGCAGTGATCTGGCTAGTTTAGAAGGAAAGAAATTTGAGGGTGTGCTAGAGGAGTTTGCTAATCATGCATTCAGTCTGCGGTGGTCCCTCGAGTGTTTAAAGTCCGGTGGAGTTTCTACCGATGATAGTACTGATAAAGATGGTGAAACAATGACTCCAACAAATTTATTGCATGAAAATGTTACAGCCCATCTGGCCAATGCAAACATCGAGGACAGAGCTGAGGATGGCCTTGATAAAGTGCCCCAGGATAACTGCTCTACTGGTGTTTTAGATAATAAAGATGAGAATATATCATCAGTGTCAATGGGTTTACCAGAACGTGGGGAAAACATGGTTAGAATTGAGGCTCAGAATGACTCAACTGGCACCAATGTGTTGATGATAAAAAGGAAGTACAGTGTTGATGTCCTCCGATGTGAGAGCCTTGCTTCACTTGCTCCAGCAACACTAGAACGGCTATTTCTCCGTGACTATGACATTATTGTGTCAATGGTTCCTCTTCCTTCTTCATCAGTTCTTCCTGGTCCTTCAGGCACGATTCATTTTGGTCCACCCTCTTATTCTGCGATGACACCTTGGATGAAGCTAGTATTGTATACTGCAGGCCATTCTGGACCACTATCTGCTGTTTTCTTGAAAGGACAACGCTTCAGATTGCTTCCTGAACCATTAGCTGGTTGTGAAAAAGCACTGATATGGTCTTGGGATGGCTCTATGGTTGGTGGACTAGGAGGGAAGTTTGAAGGGAATTTGGTCAAGGGCAATCTACTCTTACATTGCTTGAACTCGATGTTGAAGCAATCTGCCGTGTTAGTGCAACCGCTTAGAATAGATGATCTTAGCGCATCAGGAAACCTTGTCACAGTAGATATCCCTTTACCCCTGAAGAATGATGATCATTCAATTGCATCTGTGGTAGCTCAAGCGAATTTGCCAAAGGAACAGGTCTTTAATTTGACCTCAGTACTGAAAGACCTATCCAGTAAATTTCAGTTGACCACACTTGGCTACCTTCGTCTATTAAGACTTAACAATCTTGTCGAATCGGATAAGTTTCACCCAGAAAATGCAAGTTACCAGTGGGTGCCCTTGAGTTTGGAGTTTGGAATTCCCTTGTTCAATCCAAACTTATGTGAGAGGATTTGTGAAAGGGTGGTTGCGTCTCGTATACTTCAGAAAGATGATCTCACTGAACATTATGATGTGATGCAAAATGTAAGGAGGCGTCTCAGAGAACTTTGTAGTGAATATCAAGCAACTGGACCAGTAGCTAAGTTATATAACAAGAGGGGAAACTCAAAGGATCTACCTCGCACTTTAATCAATAGTATTAGTAGCAGATGGGATCCAGCAAATGATCCTTCAGCACCAACCAACACAAGAACCCCAAGTGAACACGAGAGGCTAAAACTTGCTGTCCGACAGAGATGCGGCACAGAAGTTGTGGGCTTTGATGGGAGGACTGTCAGGTACTCCCTCTGTTCGCAAATACTATAAGAGTTCTAACTTTTTTGTGAATTGGATGTATACATACACGTATTAGTGTGTTTGTTCGCTCATTTCAGTCCGTATGTAGTACATATTGAAATATCCAAATCATCTTATATTTGTGAATGGAGGAAGTATTTGTGAATTTATGGTTTCATGTCATATGTTTCATATTCTTCTCATGTTTATTTATTTGTGACTAATGTTGTGAACCTCAAAAGGTCATATTCACTCTCTCCGGAGCAGGACGAGGCTACCACCAAACACATCTCTGACGAACAGTCATCCACCCATGAAGGAAAGCCAGATCAAGAAGATGCACACAGCAAGGATGTAACCTTGCCAGGACTAAACCTTATCTTTGACGGAGTTGAATTACACCCCTTCGATATTGGTGCTTGTCTTCAAGCACGCCAACCTCTCTGGTTGATAGCTGAGGCATCAACAGTTTCATCAACCCTCATATGATGCGTCCATGTGGTCATCTCGCTTTTGCCCCAATATCTCCGTCTATGCTGGTAAATCAGAACTGAAACTGTTGCAACTAATGCTTCTCGAAAGGCTTATTTCATTAATCTTGACTCTTGAGGGAATATTTTGTTGTACAAAGGGTTCGGTGCGGTTTGATGTGCCATGTGAGCATGTGGTGAGCTGATGTCTTTCACAATGACCAGACATTGCTCGGAGATTGCATTTGTCGAGTCCTTCCGTTTGCATAATTTGCAAGTGGACGTTTACGTTTTCAAGCCTTTTGCTCCTTTTTGTGTGCTAGCATTGGGAATTTCCGTCCCAAAGACCAAGGGGGTTGGGTATTCGTGACCTTAAGGTTAAGAACACTTCCCTTCTCGGTAGGTGGTTGTTTATAAGCTACTGACGAAAGATGGTGTAAGACAAACCTTCCTAGTGAGAAAATATGTTGGCTCAAAGGCAGTGTTCAAAGTATATTGGAAGCCCGAGGACTCGTACTTTTGGGCTGGTCTAATGGCTACAAAGATATTTCTTTCTCTATGGATCATTCTCTATTAGAAAGATGGCTCGGAAATTAGATTTTGGGAGGACAAGTCACTAGGTAATGCCACACTCTGGGAACAATATCCAGTTTTATATAATATTGTTTGTCATAAGGGCGATACTATCGCCACGGTGGTTCTGGAATCCATTCCTCCGAATGTGACATTTAGACGAGATTTAATAGGCCCCAAATTTGCATCGTATAACGATTTGATAAATCGCCTCGCCACGGTACATTTATCACAAGACCGTGATGAATTTGGGTGGAATCTAAATGCGAGTGGTAAATTCTCGGTAGATTCAATGTATAGAGCGTTGGTCCAATTAGATGTGCCAGTTGATAGTAATAAAAAGATCTGGAAGGTAAGATACTGCTTAAGAATAAAATCTTTGCATGGTATCTTGGCCCAGGAGTTATTCTTACCAAAGATAGTGTTGTAGGGTGAAACCTTAAGATGTATCTTTTCACACTTGGAGGAGGAAAGGGATGAACACCAAAAAAACACGAAGAGGAATTCACTCCAACAATACCCAATTACACATTCACTGGAGTAGCAACACAAGATCCACAAGTTCACAAACTCAATCAATGGAAAGATACAATGGTAGAGTTCTTCCCACTCCTAGGAGATGAGGTCTTGATGATGGTAGTCTTCTTCAAGATGAAGGTCTTGAAATCCATAAGTGGATCTTCTCATAAGAGGCCTTGATCTTCAATGGAGGTGGTAGAAGGAGCAAAGCTCTCAAATTCTCATCTATGTCTTTGCTGACCCTAACATATGGTCTAGGTACGAATTATATAGGCTTGGGGAGGTAGGAGACGAAGTGGATGCGAAGTGGAGGCCAAATAGCAATCCCAGCCGCACATCCTTTAGGGTCCGTGCGCACGGGGTAAGTTGGGCCTGTGTGCACGGTACACGCCCGTGCGCACGAGGTGCTACAGCCGTAGCTCCCTGTATAGTCCGTGGGCACGGGGTCGCATGGGATCTTCTGTCCAGATTCTTGGGGACTCCTTCCTCCTTGGTGACTTGGGGCGCTTTTCCTTAGACTTGGTGATGCTCCTTAGATGCTTGGTGGTGTTCCTCTTCATACCTAATGAGGCATAGAGTATCTTGGTGAGGTAGCAACCAAGTTCCGTTTGTGTCCATATGCATATCAAGTAGGAAGGAGTTCACCTCGGTTTTCATTGCACGTGCTCTAGCTCTTGTCATGGGTCCACGTGGTGCTTGATATGTTGGTGTAGAGTCCATGGGGATGATGGAAGGATGCTCCGCATCATCTCCCCCCTCCCTTGGGAGAGATCCGTCCACGGATCGTGATCTTCATCACCATGGTACTTGGACAAGTCTTTGACGTTGAAGATGTCGCTTACGTTGTACGTGTCGCGTGGGATGTCAATCTTGTAAGCGTTGTCGTTGTAGCGTGCTAGCACCTTGAAGGGTCCGTCGGCTCGTGGTAGTAGCTTTGACTTGTGCTCGGCTTACGTTGTACGTGTCGCGTGGGATGTCAATCTTGTAAGCGTTGTCGTTGTAGCGTGCTAGCACCTTGAAGGGTCCGTCGGCTCGTGGTAGTAGCTTTGACTTGCGCTCGTTGGGGAAGCGGTCCTTGCGAAGATGGAGCCATACGAGATCGCCCCGGTTGGAACACCATTGTTTTCTTGTTGATGTTGAGCTTGGTGGCGATGCGGTGTTCTTGACGCTCGATTGTTGCCCTTGTATCTTCATGCATCTTCTTGAGAAAACTTGCCCTTGCACCTGCATCCATGTTTGCGCGTTCTTGGAGCGGAAGGGGTAGAGTGTCCAATGGGGACAATGGGTTGAAGCTGTAGACAACTTCGAAGGGGGACTTGCGGCAGTAGTGTGTCGAGCTCGATTGTAGGCGTACTCGGTGATAGGTAAGCACTCCTCCCACTCCTTTGATGTTCTTCTTGATCAACACGCGTAGGAGAGTAGATAGCGTCCGGTTGGTGACTTCCGTTTGGCCATCAGTTTGGGGATGATAGGCCGTTGAGAATAGAAGCTTGATGCCGAGCTTGGCGCATATGGTCTTCCAAAAGTAGCTTAAGAACTTGATGTCATGGTCCGACACAATGGTCCTTGGTACTCCATGCAACCTCAAGATTTCCCTACAAAAAAGATTAGCAACATGTGAAGCATCGTCTATCTTGTTGCATGGTATGAAATGTGCCATTTTTGAGAATCAGTCCACAACAACAAAGACGCAATCCTTTCCATTTCGAGTTCTAGGCAAACCAAGCACAAATCCATACTAATATCCTCCCATGGTTGACCTGGAATTGGAAGTGGCATATGCAAACCATGAGATTGGGCTTTGGACTTAGCTTTGCGGCATGTAGAGCATTTGTTAGTGAAGCGAGCCACGTCGCGGAACATCTTTAGCCAAAAGTACTTGAAGGAGAGTGTGGCGAAGGTCTTGTCGCGTCCGAAATGTCCCATGAGTCCACCTCCACGAGCCTCTTGCAAAAACAACAAACGAAGAGAAGACTCGGGTATACAAAGTTTGTTAGAGGAAGACCAGGAGGTAGTTCATCGGGAAAGACATCCGCAAATTCCTGCAACAAGTTAGACAACACTAGAGGAAGAGGATTAGGAGTGTTAGTCTTTGCGACCTCATCTTTGCACACTAAGACATAGTGGATGACACTCTATGGGTTCTCACACACTTCTCTCATCTCTCTTTTTGTGGTTGGGAGGATTGAGTTTTTCTCTCTTGGTGAAGAGTCGCTCAATTTTGGCTTGTGGCGCTCACTCTCTTTGTGGTGGTTCACTTTCTCACTAGTCTCTCCACGATGTGTGGATGCTTGCTTGTCGGCGATCACTTGGCTTGGAGTCATAGGTCGTAGCACGTACTCCGTTCCCTTCATCTTGAATCTATAGTGGTTTGTTCGCCCATTGTGGATGACGCCACGGTCGAATTGCCAAGGTCTTCCCAAGAGAAGATGGCACATGGACATAGGAACCACGTCACATTCAATGGTGTCCTCGTAGGCGCCGATCTTGAAAGAAACGTGCATGGTGTGCTCCACTTGAATTGTGCCGGAGTCGCTTAGCCATTGGACCTTGTAGGGGCGAGGATGCTTCTTCTTGACCAATTGGAGCTTGCAACATAGCTCTTCACTTGCCAAGTTATGGCAACTCCCTCCGTCGATGATGACTTTCACGGAGCGTCCGTTGATGCCGGCCTTGGTGTGGAAGATGTGACACCTTTGGTCTTCGTCTTGTTGGTGTTGAAGCGTCAAGACCTTGGAGACGACGAGAGCGGGACTTGAATCATTGTCACAATAGACTTGAGCATCTTCTTCTTCGTTCACTCGACGGTGCATGGCGAGGTGCTCGATAGCTTCCATCTCATCTTCACTCATGGAGTCGTACGTACCATCATCATTGATGATCATGGTTCGCTTGTTGATGCATTGGAAAGACTTGTGTCCACGGCCACCACATGTGAAGCACTTGATAGAACTTGTCTTGACGAGATCGTCCGGTGGTGCCGAAGAAGAAGTCTTGTTCTTGTAGTTGCTTGCCGGAGGACGAGTCGAGGAAGGCGTCACTTGCTTGAAACTTGACGTGTCGCCGGTACTTGGTGATGCTCTAGTCGAGGTAGGAGGTGTCGAAGTCGAAGTAGGGGTAGCTTGAGTGTATGAGCTGGAGGTCTTGTATGAGTACTTGGCATACTTGAAGTCTTCTTGTACTTGTCGTTTCGCCTTGGTCGCTTGGTGAACTAGCTCGAGAAGGTTGGAGTAAGGTTGGAAATCGGCAATCTTCCGTATTGGGTGGTTGAGGCCGTTCAAGAAGCGTGCCATTGTTTGCTCATCTTCTTCTTTGACATTGGCTCGTATCATGGCAATCTCCATTTCTTGATAGTATTCTTCCACCGTCTTCATCCCTTGCTTGAGGAGTTGTAACTTCTTGAAGAGATCTCGTGTGTAGTATGTAGGCACGAAGGGTGCTCGCATGACGTCTTTCATTTGTGTCCAAGTCATGATGGGTGGCTCGTCCTTCTCGCGACGTCGCTCGATCACTTGTTCCCACCAAATGAGGACGTAGTGTTGAAACTCGAGGGATGCATGGCGATCTTCTTTTCCTCGTCGTAGTTGTGAAGACGGTGTATCTTGTCGAGTTTCAATGCCCATGATAGGTACTCCTCGGGGTCGTTGCTTCCGGAGAACTTGGGCATGGTGAACTTGAGCTTGTCGTAGCAGAGTTCTTCATCATAGTGACGATATTTATGTCGCTCTTGTCGAGGAGGAGGGTCTTCACGCACTTGCTCCACTTGGTGTTGCTCTTGGCGTGGAGGAAGATCGTTAACGTGGTTGCGCTCTTGAATAGAGAAGGGCGAGGCATGTGTTTCGGTTTCGCAGTTCTTGTTGTTCTTCACGTCGAGTGGCTTCTCCTTGTATTTCCCAACGAAGAGCTTCCTCTTGCTCACGTACTTGATGACTACGTTGGGCAACGACTCGAGTGGACTCTCGAGTGCGTCTTGAGCCGCTTGAGCTTGAGCTTCACGACTTTGTTGCTCTTGCCTGATTGCATCGCCGTCTTGAGATTCTGGGCGTGGACGATGTGGTGGTAGTTGCTCTTGATCCATGTCTTCTCGCTCTTGGCGTCGTGCTTGCTCTCGCGCTCGAACTCGGTCTCGGAGGCCATTACCATGGAATGGATTTTCTTGCGCTTGGCGATATTGAGAGTCGTTGCGTTGAGGAGGACTTGCGTCGGAAGAAGAATACGACAATGAGTGGCGACTTGAGTGGCGCCGTGAAGAGGTTGAGGAAGACGCGTGGCTCACGAGCATGTTGCGAAATTCATCCATTTGTTTGGAGGGCTATTTTGTGGGGATTTTCAAAATTGGGACGAATCGCAACAAAATTAGGCTAGAAAACAAAGAGGGAGGCTCCGAAATCGTGATCAACGTGGCTCATGATACCAAGATGGTGTAGGGTAGAACCCTCGCTGCCCGATCTTTCACGAAAGGAGCGGATCCCGCAAAGAACACGAGGAACACAAGGGGAAAACACAAGGGAACACACGGGAGAAATCACTCAAACCAACAAGATCCGGTTACACATGTGCTAGATCCTCGAAACACAAAATGATACAAGATCCACGATCAACAAGGGGCGATACATGTAGCACGTTCTTCTCCGTCAGGAGGTCTTGAGGGGTCTTCCCGTGAGGTGTCTTGAATCCACTTGGGGGATCTTCTCCGTAGAGGCCATGAACTCCTAAGGAGAAGGGGGTCAAGTGGAGAGAAAAGCTTCTCAATGAGCTACTACTTTGCTAACCCTAAAACGTAGGTAGGAGAAGAGTATATATAGTCATAGGGGCGAAAGGGTACATGGGCCATGGCCCACGTCACTGCGCACAGGCAGGGCCGGAAGTTCCGGGCGAGGACGGTAGTTCCGGGCCAGGTCCGGCCTAACCAGAGAGTTGGCACAGTGGGGGCTTGGCTGGTGTCCAGGGGCTGGAAGGTCCGGGGGCCGGAAGGTCCGGGCCAGGTTCGGGGCTGGTTCCGGCTGGTTCCGGGCTAACCAGAGAGTTGGCACGCCCGGGCTGGTCTGGGTCGTCGGAGGCCAGAAGCTCCGGGTCGGCCGGAGGTTCCAGGGGCCGGAAGTTCCGGGCTCTGGCCGGAAGTTCTGGGCTGGACAAAGAGTTGACGCATGTCTCTTCTTCTTCAGCTCTTGGCTCCGTGGCTTGTGCGTTGTACCTGATCACACATAGTGTCTCGGACTTAGGCAGTAACCATATGTCACTCGAAGGAAAGGGAAACTCAAGTAGGAGTGATGTCACCTCAGAATAAATAGCACGAGCTCTTGCTCTTGTCATGGGTCCACTTGGAGCTTGGATAGTCGAGGTAGTGTCCATGGGGATGACCGTGGGATGCTCCGCATCATGTCCCCCCCCCCTTGGGAAAGATCCGACCTCGGATCAAAATCCTCATCACCATGGTACGGGGAGTGACCGTTGACGTTGAAGATGTCGCTCACGGAGTACTTGTCTCGTGGGATGTCGATCTTGTAGGCGTCGTTATTGTAGCGTTCAAGCACCTTGAAGGGTCCATCGGCTCGTGGTAGAAGTTTGGACTTGCGTTCGTTGGGGAAGCGTTCCTTGCGAAGGTGTAGCCACACAAGATCTCCAATGTTGAATATCATGGGTTGCTTGTTGACGTTGAGCTTGGTCGCGAGTCGTTGTACTTGGCGCTCGATGGTGTGCCTTGTATCTTCATGCATCTTCTTGAGGTAGCTCACTCGGGCACTCGCGTCCATGTTGATGCGCTCTTGTAGTGGTAGAGGAAGAATGTCCAATGGGGACAACAGGTTGAAACTGTAGATGACCTCGAAGGGGGACTTGCCGGTAGTCGAATGTCTTGCACGGTTGTAGGCATACTCGGCGATGGGTAGGCACTCATCCCACTCCTTGATGTTCTTCTTGATCAACACGCGAGGTAGAGTGGAGAGTGTTCGGTTCGTCACCATCGTTTGGCCGTCGGTTTGTGGATGGTATGCCGAGGAGAACAAAAGCTTGATTCCGAGCTTGGCGCATAGAGTCTTCCAAAAGTAACTCAAGAACTTGACGTCACGGTCCGAGACAATAGTCTTTGGAACTCCATGGAGGCGCAAGATTTCTCTACAAAAAAAGATTTGCAACATGTGAAGCATCATCTATCTTGTTGCAAGGAATGAAATGAGCCATCTTAGAGAATCGGTCCACAACAACAAACACATAATCTTTTCCATTTCTAGTTCTAGGCAAACCAAGCACAAAATCCGTGCTAATATCTTCCCATGGGTGATACGGGATAGGAAGAGGCATATAGAGACCATGGGATTGAGCTTTAGACTTAGCTTTGCGTCATGTAGAGCACCGGTTGGTGAAGCGTGAGACGTCGCGGAACATCTTGGGCCAAAAATAGTTCTTGGAGAGCGTAGCGAATGTCTTGTCGCGTCCAAAATGTCCCATAAGTCCTCCTCAATGAGATTCTTGTAAAAGTAACAAACGAAGAGAAGACTTAGGGATACAAAGTTTGTTAGCTCTCATAAGATAATCATCTTTGATGTAATAGCGTTCCCAAGACGTATGCGTCAAACATTTGGCATATGGAATAGCAAAAGTAGGATCATGCGCATACAAGTCTTTTATGTGCTCAAAGCCAATGACATTTAGTTCAAGTTGGGTAACAAGCATGCATATGCGGGAAAGAGCATCCGCCACTACATTTTCCTTACCTTTGATATACTTGATGACATAAGGAAATGACTCAATGAATTCACTCCACTTAGCATGACGCTTGTTCAACTTAGTTTGACCCTTAAGGTACTTAAGTGTTTCGTGATTGGTGTGAAGAATGAACCCATGAGGGAGAAGATAATGCTCCCAAACATGCAAGACTATCACTAAAGCATATAGCTCTTTGTCATAGATGGGATAATTGAGTTGCGCTCCGAAAAGTTTTTCACTAAAGTAAGCTATGGGGCGCCTCTCTTGCATTAACACACCTCCTATGCCATAACCTCTAGCATCGCAATGGATCTCAAAAGGTTTATCAAAGTTGGGCAAAGCAAGCAAAGGAGCATGTGTAAGCAAATTCTTAAGCTCATTGAATGCGGCATCTTGAGATGGTCCCCAAACAAAGGGTGCATTCTTCTTACTCAAAGCGTGTAAAGGTAAAGCAATGGTGCTAAAATCCTCCACAAATCTATGGTAGAAACCGGCTAAACCAAGGAAACTTCGCACTTGTTGCAAATTTGTTGGTTGGGGCCAAGTTTTAATAGCATTGATCTTAGATTCATCTACATGAACACCCTTAGAAGACACTACAAAACCCAAGGAAACAAGCTTATCAACACCAAAAAGGCATTTGTCCATATTAGCATAAAGATGCTCTTTCCTAAGGGTTTGCAACACGGTTCTAAGATGGGTGACATGATCTCTAAGAGATTTGCTAAAAACAAGGATATCGTCAAAATAGACCACAACAAATACACCAATATAGGGTCGAAGAACAAAATGCATGAGTCGCATGAAAGTGCCGGGTGCTTCAGATAAACCCATTGGCATAACAAGCCATTCATATAAGCCAAATTTGGTCTTAAATGCGATTTTCCATTCATCACCTTCTTGGATGCATATTTGATAGTAGCCACTTTTAAGATCAATCTTAGAGAAAATTGTGGCTCCGCTAAGCTCCTCTAGCATATCATCTAAGCGTGGAATGGGGTAACGATAACGCACGGTAATAGCATTGATAGGACGACAATCGGAACACATGCGATATGTACCATCTTTCTTGGGAACAAGGATTACCGGGACGACACAAGGGCTCAAGCTTTCACGAACTTGTCAGTTGTCGATGAGTTGTTGTACTTGCCGTTGGATCTCCTTGGTTTCCTTGGGATTGACGCGGTAGGGAGCCTTGTTACGAAGGGGTGCTCCGGGGATGAGGTCGATGTGGTGTTCGATGCCTCGTAGTAGAGGTAGACCCGGAGGTAGCTCGTCGGGGAATACATCTTGGAATTCCTGCAATAGAGAAGATAACACTAAAGGTAGATTGTGAGAGGTGTTAGTTTTTGGTGCCTCGTCCTTGCACAAAAGG
The DNA here is from genome assembly GCF_002575655.3 of Aegilops tauschii subsp. strangulata. Classification (NCBI taxonomy): domain Eukaryota; kingdom Viridiplantae; phylum Streptophyta; class Magnoliopsida; order Poales; family Poaceae; genus Aegilops; species Aegilops tauschii. The sequence continues at coordinate 246,046,146 of NC_053037.3, read as the reverse complement.
ACAAAGTGCATGACACTTGATGGGTTCTCACACACTTCTCTCATCTCACTTTGGGTGGCAAATATGACTAAGTTCTTCTGGTCGCTCATCGTGGAGGCACTCAATTTGGGCTTGTGGCGCTCACTCTCTTTTTGGTGGTTCGCTCTCTCACTATTATCTCCACGATGGGTGGCTTGCTTGTCGGCGATCACTTGGCTTGGAGACATAGGTCGTAGCACGTACTCCGTTCCCTTCATCTTGAAGCTATTTCGATTCGTTCGCCCGTTGTGGATGACACCTCGGTCAAATTGCCATGGTCGTCCAAGAAGGAGGTGGCAAACAGACATCGGAATGACATCACACTCCAAAGTGTCTTCGTATGCTCCGATCTTGAAGGAAACTTGCACCATATGCTCGACTTGGATAGTGCCGGAGTCGCTTAGCCATTGTACCTTTTAGGGATGCGGGTGTTTCATCTTGACTAATTGGAGCTTGGAGCATAGTTCTTCGCTTGCCAAGTTATGGCAACTCCCTCCATCGATGATGACCTTCACAGACCCTCCATTGATTCTGGCTTTGGTGTGGAAGATATGACATCTTTGGTCTTCGTCTTGTTGATGTTGAAGTGTAAGACCTTGGAGACAACGAGAGCGGGGCTCGAACCTTCGTCACAAAAGACTTGATCATCTTCATCTTCGTTCATGCGCCGGTGCATGGCCACTTGCTCAAGGGATTCCATCTCCTCTTCACTCATGGAGTCATATGTTCCGTCGTCGTTGAGGATCATGGTGCGCTTGTTGGTACACTCAAAGGACTTGTGGCCTCGGCCGCCGCATGTGAAGCACTTGATGGAACTTGTCTTGACGGTCTCATCGGTTGGAGTAGATGATGATGAAGCTCTCGGCTTGAAGTTGCTTGTAGTAGGAGGACGACTTGAGGTTGTCGAAGTTTTCTTGTAACTTGACTTGTCACCGTTGCTTGTAGTAGGTGTTGGAGTCGTTGAAGCTTGATTGTTGGAGAAACCATAGGACTTGGAAGAGAACTTGGCATACTTGAAGTCATCTTGCACTTGCCGCTCCGCCTTGGTGGCTTGGTGCACTAGCTCGATGAGGTTGGAGTAAGGTTGGAAGTTGGCAATCTTCTTGATAGGGTGATTGAGTCCATTCAAGAAACATGCCATAGTTTGCTCATCATCTTCCGTGACATTGGCTCGTATCATGGCAATCTCCATTTCCTTGTAGTACTCTTCAACGCTCTTTGTTCCTTGCTTGAGGAGTTGGAGTTTCTTGAAGAGGTCGCGGTTGTAGTAGGTTGGTACGAAACGTGCTCTCATGACATCCTTCATTTGCGCCCAAGTAGTGATGGGTGGTTCATCACTTGCCTCACGGTGCTCAATGACTTGTTCCCACCAAATCATGGCGTAGTCTTGGAACTCAAGGGATGCCATGGCTATCTTCTTCTCTTCTTCATAGTTGTGCAAAGGAAAGATTTTGTCGACCTTCAATGCCCATGAAAGGTACTCTTCGGGGTCATTGCTTCCGGTGAACTTGGGCATGGTGAGCTTAAGCTTGCCGTAGTGTTGCTCTTCATTGTGTTGGGGTCGAGGGTGATGATGCCCTTGACGTTGAGGGTTGTCAACCTCATGTTGCTCTTGGTGAAGTGGCGGTTCTTGTTGAGCTTGTTGTTCATGTCTAGCTTGAAGAGGAGCTTGAGGAGCTTGAGTTGCGAGCGTGCTTGATAGTTCCTCTCTTGAATTTCCTCGCTAAGCGCTTCTTCTTGCTCATGAGTTTGCCGGTTGCGCTCGGCTATGTTGCGACTTGTGTCTCGGAGGGCACGTTGCGCCTCAAGTGCTTGAGCTTCATGCCATTTTTGTTGAATACGTTGTGCCTCGGCATCTTGTTCGTCTTGGTGTTGTCGCGCTTGCTCTTCCTCTTGTTGACGTAGACGTTGTCGTAATTCTTGTGCTTGCGCAAGAGTAGCTTGATTTTGACGATGTCGATTTTCTTGCGCTCGAAGTTGCTCTTGATGATTGGTGTTGTGTAGAGGATTGCGGTTTGCTTGACGGTCTTGACGCGCGGCTCGACGAAGAGTGTTCGATGTTGGTGTACTTGAGTTGTTGGAGGAGTATCGACTTGAGTGGCTCCGTCTTGAGTAGGACGAAGAGGTAGAAGAGCGGTTGACCATCATGGTTCGAATATCCTCCTTGAGAGATGCCATGGATGTGTCGAAGTAGTCTCTTGTACGTTGCTCGGATTGTTTTAAGTCGGTGGCGAGGTTGTCGATGCGGTCGCCCAAAGCTTGTTGTTCTTGATGCAAGCTCTTTGTGCACCGAAAAGGTGGCTCTTGGTTACGAAGGAGGTCATGTCGTCGTCTTGCTCGATGAAGAGTGGGTTGGTAGAAGTACTTGGCCTATCCATCATTCGAAGCAAATATGTGAGTGGGAGAAGGAGAAGAACTTATACCAAATGTACCTTGACCGATGTTGAGGGTGGATCAAAGATCACTCAATGACGTAACAAGGAAATAACACAATTGGTACCAACTCTTGTCGGTTCTCACACCTACACAAATAAAGCTTATAGTGGAGCTCGGTTAGGATGGTGGCACAAAATTGATGCAATTGTTAGTGAGACTCAATAATGTTGGAAAAGATTCGCAAATTTGCAATGCAACAGGTAGACCAATAGCAAGATATGGTACACGGAAACACACACACGGATAGATAAATGGGTTCGTGCAACCAAGGAATGAGCCAAAATGTGGAATCCACGAAAATGCTCTTGTTGCACAACTCTAGAGAGACGCTAGCACGATTGCACAATAGGCGGATACGAAACTTGTGCACAACCTATAAAGCAAACATGCAACGGCTTCTATCCCAAGTATGCTATTTGTATGGTATTTCTATGGTATGATCCAAGATGATCGAGTATGGCAATCTTAATGTAGTATGATGCTATGGTTCTTGCTTAAAAGCTCTTTGCTTATCTTTCTCTTTTGCTGAAAAGCTTGCTTGGCTCTGTCTCTTTTGAGCTCTTTCTCATGCAAAATTTGATGAACCAAGATAGCAGTTGTGTATATGCTATGACAACCTTGTGGCACAAGAGATGATATCAAGATATGGATACCAATGATGATATGATATATGCAACGAGATGATGATCATTAATGTGCACAAGTGATGTTGCCGGCAATACTCAAAGGCTAGTCTCGATGGGTAAGTGACGCAAAATGAAGGCTATGGGGTTATCAATGCAATGGCAAGGAGTGCACGAAGTGTCGTCGAGGTTACCGTTCTTGCTTACGGTTGAGAGTGTCAAAATGATGTGATTGTTGTCGATGTCGTAGTGCACGGTCTTCAGTATGTTGGCGAAGATGCCGCTGCACCGTAGCCGGAGTTGTCGAAGTAGCGGAAGTCGTCGAAGATGTGCGAACTTTCTGTCTAGGCCGGAAGTTCCGGGCAAGACGGAAGGTCCGGGGTCCGGAAGTTTCGGGCGGGGCCGGAAGTTTCGGGGGTCGCGATTCTGCAAGAACAGGAAGGGGATCGTGGATTTGGGCGGAAAAACTTCGGGAAAAACCTAAATCCGAGGGGGAAAAGAAAATTTTTAGGTGGATGGAAGGGTGGAGAAGCTAGATCTACGTGCCACACATGAAATCCATGGATCAAATCCAACAAAACTTCATCACACCAACAAATCACAAAAAATTTGGGAGGGCTATTTTTGTGGGGATTTTCAAAATTGGGACGAATCACAAAAAAATTAGGCTAGAAAACAAAGAGGGAGGCTCTGAAATCATGATCAACGTGGCTCATGATACCAAGATGGTGTAGGGTGGAACCCTAGATGCCCGATCTTTCACGGAAGGAGTGGATCCCGCGAAGAACACGAGGAACACAAGGGGAAAACACAAGGGAAACACGGGGAAAACACAGGAGAAATCACTCAAACCAACAAGATCCAGTTACACATGTGCTAGATCCTCGAAACACAAAGAGATACAAGATCCACGATCAATAAGGGATGATACAAGTGGCATGTTCTTCTCCGTGAGGAGGTCTTGAGGGGTCTTCCCGTGAGGGGTCTTGAATCCACTTAGGGGATCTTCTCCGTAGAGGCCATGAACTCCTAAGGAGAAGGGGATCAAGTGGAGAGCAAAGCTTCTCAATGATCTACTACTTTGCTAACCCTAAAACGTAGGTAGGAGAAGAGTATATATAGTCTCAGGGGCGAAAGGGTACACGGGCCACGGCCCAAGTCACTGTGCATAGGCAGGGCCGGAAGTTCCGGGCGAGGAAGGATGTTCCGGGCGCCGGAATTTCCGGGCGCCGGAATTTCCGGGCCAGGTTCCGGGAGGGTCTGGCCTAACCAGAGAGTTGGCACGATGGGGGCTTGGCTGGTCTCTGGGGGCCGGAAGGTCCGGGCCAGGTTCCGGGCTAACCAGAGAGTTGGCACGCCCGGGCTGGTCTGGGTCGTCGGAGGCCGGAAGCTCCGGGTCGGCCGGAGGTTCCGGGGGCGGAAGTTCCGGGCTCTTGCCGGAAGTTCCGGGCTGGATAGAGAGTTGACGCCTGTCTCTTCTTCTTCAACTCCCGGCTCCGTGGCTTGTGCATTGTACTTGATCACACATAGCGTCTCGGACTTAGGCAGTAGCCATATCTCACTCGAAGGAAAGGGAAAATCAAGTAGGAGTGATGCCACCTCAGATTGAATAGCATGAGCTCTTGCTCTTATCATGGGTCCACTTGGAGCTTGGATAGTCGAGGTAGTGTCCATGGGGATGACCGTGGATGCTCCTCATCAGATTGCCGATGTAACAAGTACGATCCCACGTGATGCTATAATAGTAGAATTGGTACTGGGTATTGTTCCTCACACCTACAAGTAAAAGGCTTCTAGAAGAGCTTGGTTAGGAAGCGGCACAAATAATTCAAGCAAATGTTAGTCAAGATGTTGAAAGAGTTGAGAAGATTCACAAATGGCAAGTAAGACAAATAGATCAAACCCAAGGATAACACTAGGAACACACACACGGAAGATAAATGGGATCCGGACAACCAAGGAGTGAACCCTAAGATGTGGAACCACGGCAATGCTCTTGTTGTACGGATACTAGAGAGACGCTAACTCGATTGCTCTAATGGGCTAGATACGCTAGTGCACCAACCTAATAGAGAAACGGGTCGTCTCACTATCCCAAGTATGCTTATGTATGTATGAACCAAGATGATGAACTACTCAAAGTGGCTCAGTGCTATTGCTTACAAGCTCTTGCTTCTCTTCTCTTTTGCTTAAAAGCTTTTCTTCTTCTTTTTGACTATGCCAAAATGCTTGATATATGAGCCACAATGCGAGGTAACAAGTGGTATATGCACGGGAGAGATGTAAAACTAATGGTGCACTAAAGGCGTGGCCCGACAATACTCAACAAGCTAGTTTCGATGGGTAAGCTACGCAAAAGAGGGTCGAGGCTATCAAGGTAATGGAAAGGGTAAGACAATAGTGTCATCGAGGTTACCGTCCTTGCTTACGGTTGGTATGAAGATGGAGTGGTCAAAGCCGATGTGGAGTCTGAGTCGATGATCGAGTGGCGGTGATGATGACGTTGAATCGCGCCTAAGTAGCCAAAACACCTTAGGACACGAGAGAAACCGCAACCCAAAACGCAAACAACCACGAGAAATATTGCAAAAGAAGACAAGTGATGGTGGGGTGTTAAAATGGTGGAAAACAGAAAATTTCTGAAGTGCTCTGGATGGTCCGTGCGCACGGGGTAAGTGAGGCCCATGTGCACGGGGTCCCGATGGCCCGTGTGCATGGGGTCCTCTGGAAGCGGATGAAAAGCTTTGGATCCGTGGTGATTTTCAACTTTGAGGCCAAATTCGATGGGTGGAAGGGTGGGGAAGATGGTAGGGGGTAGATCCATTTGCCAAACACCAAATTCGTGGATCAAATCAACCAAATCTCACAAGATCAACAAGTTGCAAGAAAATATTTGGGGCTATTTTTGGTGGGAATTTTCGAATTAGGACAAAAAACAACAAAATCAAGCTAGAAAATGGAGGGTAGGGACTCCAAGATGTGAATCAACCTTGCTCATGATACCAATATGTTGTAGGGTGAAACCCTAAGATGGATCTTTTCACACTTGGAGGGGAAAGGGATGAACACCAAGAAAACACGAAGAGGAATTCACTCCAACAATACCCAATTACACATCCACTAGAGTAGCAACACAAGATCCACAAGTTCACAAACTCAATCAAAGGAAAGATACAATAGTACAGTTCTTCCCACTCCTAGGAGATGAGGTCTTGACGATGGCACTCTTCTCCAAGATGGAGGTCTTGAAATCCACAAGTGGATCCTCTCCTAAGAGGCCTTGATCTCCAATGGAGGTGGTAGAAGGAGCAAAGCTCTGAAATTCTCATCTATGTCTTTGCTGACCCTAACATATGGTCTAGGTGGTGTTCCTCTTCATACCTAATGAGGCATAGAGTATCTTAGTGAGGTAGCAACCAAGTTCCGTTTGTGTCCATATTCATATCAAGTAGGAAGGAGTTCACCTCGGTTTCCATTGCACGTGCTCTAGCTCTTGTCATGGGTCCACGTGGTGCTTGATGTGTTGGTGTAGAGTCCATGGGGATGATGGAAGGATGCTCTGCATCAGACATCCTTATTCAGAGGACATCAGCAAGCTTGAACACCCTCGGGCGCACAAATATTCCCAAATAACTCCTCGACCCTGATATTCTCTCAATGGATGTGAAAGTATATTCTTCAGTGGTAAGCTTGATAATCCAAGTTTCTTTATGAACAACAACAACAACAAAGCCTTTAGTCCCAAACAAGTTGGGGTAGGCTAGAGGTGAAACCCATAAGATCTCGCAACCAACTCATGGCTCTGGCACATGGATAGCAAGCTTCCACGCACCCCTGTCCATAGCTAGCTCTTTGGTGATACTCCAATCCTTCAGGTCTCTCTTAACAGACTCCTCCCATGTCAAATTCGGTCTACCCCGCCCTCTCTTGACATTCTTCGCACGCTTTAGCCGTCCGCTATGCACTGGAGCTTCTGGAGGCCTGCGCTGAATATGCCCAAACCATCTCAGACGATGTTGGACAAGCTTCTCCTCAATTGGTGCTACCCCAACTCTATCTCGTATATCATCATTCCGGACTCGATCCTTCCTCGTGTGGCCACACATCCATCTCAACATACGCATCTCCGCCACACCTAACTGTTGAACATGTCGCCTTTTAGTCGGCCAACACTCCGCGCCATACAACATTGCGGGTCGAACCGCCATCCTATAGAACTTGCCTTTTAGCTTTTGTGGCACTCTCTTGTCACAGAGAATGCCAGAAGCTTGGCGCCACTTCATCCATCCGGCTTTGATTCGATGGTTCACATCTTCATCAATACCCCCATCCTCCTGCAACATTGACCCCAAATACCGAAAGGTGTCCTTCCGAGGTACCACCTGGCCATCAAGGCTAACCTCCTCCTCCTCACACCTAGTAGTACTGAAACCGCACATCATGTACTCGGTTTTAGTTCTACTAAGCCTAAACCCTTTCGATTCCAAGGTTTGTCTCCATAACTCTAACTTCCTATTTATCCCCGTTTGACTATCGTCAACTAGCACCACATCATCCGCAAAGAGCATACACCATGGAATATCTCCTTGTATATCCCTTGTGACCTCATCCATCACCAATGCAAAAAGATAAGGGCTCAAAGCTGACCCCTGATGCAGTCCTATCTTAATCGGGAAGTCATCGGTGTCGACATCACTTGTTCGAACACTTGTCACAACATTATCGTACATGTCCTTGATGAGGGTAATGTACTTTGCTGGGACTTTGTGTTTCTCCAAGGCCCACCACATGACATTCCGCGGTATCTTATCATAGGCCTTCTCCAAGTCAATGAACACCATATGCAGGTCCTTCTTTTGCTCCCTATATCTCTCCATAAGTTGTCGTACCAAGAAAATGGCTTCCATGGTCGACCTCCCAGGCATGAAACCAAGCTGATTTTTGGTCACGCTTGTCATTCTTCTTAAGCGGTGCTCAATGACTCTCTCCCATAGCTTCATTGTATGGCTCATCAGCTTAATTCCACGGTAATTAGTACAACTCTGAACACCCCCCTTGTTCTTGAAGATTGGTACTAATATACTCCGTCTCCATTCTTCTGGCATCTTGTTTGCCCGAAAAATGAGGTTGAAAAGCTTGGTTAGCCATACTATCGCTATGTCCCTGAGACCCTTCCACACCTCAATGGGGATACAATCAGGGCCCATCGCCTTGCCTCCTTTCATCCAAGTTTCTTTATGGTGGCTGTTTTTTTTACTTTGGTTGTTGTGTTTGAGGAACAAAAACACACTTAATATATCCTTTGACATCTTTTTATGATGAATTTTACTCTTGTCAAAATTGGATAAATAAGATGTTGTTCTTTGCAAGACTAACCCATGTAGGAAGATGAGCTTCAAATAGATAAGAGATGCTCCCAACTCAATTTATATGAGGACCCACTACAAGTTTAACTACGTGATCAAGTTCGACAACAAGCCCAAGGTATGTCATCACATATTAGAGAAGCTTTGCTCCAAGTCATGAGTCAAAGCCACTCAACAAGATATGAATACATTGAAACGCTTAAATAAAAAATGGTAACCCCATTTGAGCTTGACGATGAGTATGACCTATGATCAAGTGATCTCACTTAACTCCTAAGTCAATATACTCTAACATATGTGACTTAGTCGCCGACCCCCTTCAGATGAAGTTCTCTGGTGTTTCCTTTCCTTAGTTGCACTTCTTTTGCCTTTCTTTTGCTAGAGTGGCTTCTCCTTTAAATCAGAAAAATACACTTTATCTAGATTTCTTCTCTTTATTTTCTTGTGTTTTTAGTTAGACTCTGGTAAATTCATTGCAAATCCTATTCGAATTCCCTAAAAATATTTGTGAGAACTCTATTGCAAGTGAGCTGGGTTGACAAAATTTTCCTTCTGTGCTAAACTCGGTCTCTCCGATCTGAACCCACCGGCCATACCGAAGTGCAATTAACCCTGCACGCAGTTCATTGGTTCCACCGAAAAGGACGAATTCGGTTCCACCAATGCGCTCTATCTGTGATTCCTCAATCTCGGAGTCACCGATGTCACCGTTGGGAGAATGTTTTGCCAAATCTACTTATTCTTTCCTGCATTCATGCTCTACTCAATGATTCTTTTTCCTTTGTCTGCATCCAAAGCTACACTATGCCTAGCTGTGCTTCTAGAGGACTCTACTCACTTAACTCTCAACCATGAAGCTTACCCTTCTTGGAAATTGATGTCAAAGATGGAGAGAGATGCACATCAAAGCTTATCCTTAAATCTCTTTTAAGAAAGGAAGAGAGAGATGCATTTTCATAAGAGGAGAAAATTTACATGTCACTAAGAGGGGAGAGATATGTTGTCAGTTTATCTTTGTTCTGAGTTAGTTTGCTCTGATTTTGTCTCACCCTACCTACTCCCATTATCCTATGCTAGAACAGGGGGAGAGGAAGTTCAATCTTAGGGGAGAAAAATCCTTGGAAGTCTATTGCAATTTTTTTGGGGACGTGTCTATATCTAAAGGAGCACTCACCTAGTGGTACTTATCCAACACATGTCATCCCAGTCTGGTACTCTTGTGGATCTTGTGGCTTCTCTCTTGTTGAAATTTCCTTGTGTTGTCTAACATTGTTTTCTCAAGATCGTTTCTTCAAGAATTAGTTGAAGGACCACAAGGTAAGTATATGCATCTCACTCATGTACATGATGATCTCTTATTTCTTGCACATATTGTTTGCAAGAGGGAATCATAAGCATGAAGGTACATCTCTCATCATTATTGCTCTAATGCATATAGCCAAGATACATGTAACTCATTACTCATTCTATCATGTTGTGCATTCACATGTCTTCAACTCCTATCATAAACATGATTGCACACCTATAGGGGGAGCTTATGCATGTTACATGTTCCTTCAAAGCTTGAATGAACCACTCATTACGTTCTCACTTGAAGCTTTGATGTATGTTGTCATCAATTACCAAAACAATGGGGAGATTGAAAGCACATTTGCTCCCTTGGTGGTTTTGGTAATTAATGTCAACATATTCCTTGTTGGACTAACAGTTTTACCTAGAATATTTCATATAAGTCCAACGGTGGCATGGCAAGGACAAGAGGATGTGGACCATTCAAAATGCTAAGGACGTGGATTGGCAAAAGCTCAAGACTCTACGTTTTTGGTTAAGTGATCCAAGATCACATCGAGTCCATAGGAAAGCCAATACTATTAAAAGGGGATGGGGTTTTGATGATGATCTCGTTGCTCAAGTGCTTAGTGATATTGCTCCAAAACCCACAACCACTTTCTATGTCCAAAACCCTAAAAGCCAACTTGATCCCACCGATTCTTACCTACCCGGACCCACCGAGTTCATCTGGACACTGCCACAGCCAAACTCTAACAAATCGGATCCAACGATATGGATCTCGGTCCCATCGAGATGGCCTTGCCAACTCTCTGTCATCTGTTGCAATTATTTCTGTCTTACTGAGTTTCACAATCGGTGCACTGAGATGGCTTGCCAATCTTCTGTTGTATTGCTTTATTTCGGTCTTACTGAGATGATGCAATCGGTGCCACCGAAGCGAGGTTTTTCCCTACCATTGGACATCGGTCGCTCCAAGATGTTTCCATTCGGTCCCACTAAGACCTCCAACGTTCACATCTTTTACACTGGTTGGTGCCACCAAGATTTCTGATCGGTGCCAACGAGTTGGGTCAAATGTGTGTAATGGTTGGATTTCATGTGGAGGCTATATATACCCCTCCACCCCCTCTTACTTAGTAAGAGAACAATCAGAACGTGACTACACTTCCACCATTCATTTTCCGAGAGAGAACCACCTGCTCATGTGTTGAGATCAAGAGATTCCATTCGTACCATGTGAATCTTGATTTCTAGCCTTCCCCAAGTTGCTTTCCACTCAAATCCTTCTTCCACCATAGCCAAATCTATTAGAAGGAGTTGAATGTTGGGGAGGCTATCATTTGAAGCACAAGAGCAAGGAGTTCATCATCTACACACAATGTATTAACTTTTGGAGAGTGGTGTCTCCTAGATTGGTTAGGTGTCGTTTGGGAGCCTCCGACATGATGTGGAGTTAAATCAAGAAGTTTGTAAGGGCAACGAGATCGCCTACTTTGTGAAGATCTACCCGAGTGAGGCTAGTCCTTCGTGGACGGAAGCCATGTTGGAATAGAGAAGGTTGCTTCTTCGTGGACCCTTCGTGGGTGGAGCCTTTCGTGGCCTCACGCAACCGTTACCCTCCGTGGATTGAAGTATCCATCAACATGGACGTACGATAGCACCACCTATCGGAACCGCTAAAATCCCCGCGTCTCCATTGCGTTTGCTCATTCCAATTCCCATCCCTTTTACATTCTTGCACTTGCATGCTTTACTCTTTTCGCTGCTTATACTCATGCCATGCTTGTGTAAAATGTATTGTGTGCCCTTTAACATGTGCTAAACTCAGCCTTAACTTGAAGAATTGTAAAAACTGCTACCTTTACTTGTTAAGGGTCTAATCACCCCCTCTAGACCCCTCTTCTCGATCTTTCAAATGGAAGTTGCTGAAAATTCCCATCCTGACGTTGTTCGCGAGCCACAAAAAGTCATTGTGGAGCCCTTGAGACTCCAAGAACGCGGCACATTTCCTCTTCGTGGGGGTCATCCCCCGGCCATTCACCCACAGGTAGTCCCTGTTGGTAGCAGCACAGAGGTCACCCCCTCGTTCCGGGCACGCTTGGAGAACGAGCTCACGTCCCTCTTCCCCGTAGAGATCGCCGATTTCATCATTTCCTACAGAAAACAAAAATAACAACAGAAAAAATGTTTTACGTGGGGACCGAGTTCTAATACTACATATGATTGATTCTAACCTATTACTTTGAATCCTAACATGATAATGGAATGGAAAATTCAAAAATATTTGCATCTCAGCTAGACTATGAATATGAACGAAGTCACCATCAAAATTTACAAATGAACAACGGATCGGATGAGAAACTTACTGAGGACGAAGGTGCACGGATCAAATGAACGAAATCCGCGAAGAAACGGAAGATTTGAGAGGTTTTTTAGGGTTTGAGAGAGAGGGAGAGATCTGAGGCTTGGGCGCTAGGGGTAGGAGGAATACCCCTTGTGCCATCGGCCTCCATATATGAAATTTCGGGTGAAACGATTGCTCATACGGGTGGTAGTATCTGTATGGAACGTCGTCTCACGTTACTTTCGGCCAACCTAGGGTTTACGTACCTGGGAAGGACGCTCATACGGGCATGGGCGTCCATATGGAACACCCTCTTTCGTTCTGAACTTTGAAGACGCGCGACGCAAGGTGCCAAACGAGCACTGTCACTCGTTTAATAGTTCGTCTTTTCTTCTGCTCTTTCAGACGAGTTTGGTTGAGGGTTCAAACGACCGCCCATACGAGCGTTCTCCCCCGTTTGATATGTCGTCTTCTCTTTTGTCTTTTTTCTGCATTTTCGGCGAGGATCCCATGCGACCGCTCATGCGAGCACTGGTGGTCGTATGATACACCATCGTTCGTGCTGAACCTGTTTGACGTTTTTGGGGTCCCTTATGCGACAGCCCATCTGAGCGCACGTGCTCTCTTAATACGTCGTCTTTCATTCTATTTACTCTTCTTCTCAATTATTTTCCTTCTCCTTTGTTTCTTCCCTTCTCCTTTCTATTTCTCCTACAACGTAAATTCAAAAACAATTCTTCCTAGAGATTTTCATCATATTGGTAATTAAAGCAAAACAACTAGGACAAAAATTCTACAAAACAATGGGTTGCCTCCCATCAAGCCTTGATCTTTTGGTTGCAGAGCTCAACCTTGTACCTTATTATCACGTTAAGTCTCCGGTGGCCTAAGGTTCTCCTTGCTTACCGTACGTATTCGCTTAGGTGGAGGAACGTACTTCTCGTTTGCTCCTGGTTTCTTTGACAAGTACTTCACAATTCCTTATTCACACATTCTGAAGGTTACTTTCCCTTCGGAGCAATCCAACGCGGCACCTACGGTATTAAAAAATGGCCTACCAAGAATAATTGATAAATTTTCATCTTCAGGCATGTCAAGAATGACAAAGTTAGTTGGTATAACATGCCCATCTAATCTTAGCGGAACATTCTCAGCTACCCCTACTAGCTTCTCTGTGGATTTATCCACCATCTACAAAGTTATACTGGTAGGCAGACAATCAACTAGATTCAACTTATGATAAAGTGTCAGTGGCATCACGCTAACACCTACCCCTGCATCACAAAGAGCATTATTCATATCAAGATTACCGATTGAGTAAGATATTGTGTGTATACCTAGGTCTCCTAATTTTCCCGGCATCTTGTTCTCAAAAGGATACTCTATTATTATAGCCACATGTTCCTTCAAATTCACACTCCTTTTATTGTTAACAACATCATGCATTAGTTTAGAGAAGGTAGGAATCTTTAACATATCAGTCACATGCATTGACATTTTGAGATCAACTATTGCTTGTAAAAAGGAGGAATAAAGTGCAGTATTTGAAGGTGGCCCGCCTTAGGGTAAGGAGGAGTTTCTTCATCTTACCTTTTTCTTTCTCTTTACCTCTCGTTGCCTGATTACTTCTTTCTTTGGAGGGATTAGGAGGTCTTCCCGCCTTGATTTTTCAACCCCTGCAGTTTCCGGGGTTTCTTCTTCTTCTTCGTCATTGTTACCATGAATTGTTTCAGCATCAGGGTCAACCTCTTTTTCAGCTTCCGCTTCATCTCCCTGAGCATCTTCGTGGATCTATTCTTCCAGTTCTTCCTCACCAAATAGGAGTTCCCTATTCTCTTGAGTTTGGCTTTGACTTCCCCTTCTTCTCCGCTCTTGCTCCTTCTCATACCACTCAGGGCTTTTATGATCCTGCGTTCTTTTACCACTACGATTCAAAATTTCATTAGTAGAAACATGATTCTCTTTATCTAGTTGGGCAAGAATCAAAGAGTGTGTTTCAGAGATTTGAGAGCATTGAGTTTCTATCATGCGAGAGTGTTTATCGAGGTTTTTTTACCGCTTGACTCAGTCCTTCCTTTTCATTGTGATAGATACATCTTCAAAAATCCCTACTGAAGTTGTCTTGATGGAACTTAAATTTGTTCATCGCCTCCTGTAGTTCATCCTCCTAGCGATACATACTGAATATATCCACTTTTTCAATAATAACTTGTTCAATACACTTACCTTTCTCTTGAGTAACCTTCTTAAATTCTTCCATATCCTCAGCGTGATAAAATTTTCCTTTGGGCTTAATTGGCTATGGTGGAATTTCAATCTTCTCAATATGTTCCTTTCCTTCTTCTAGGGTTAATGACATGAATTATCCTCCTGCACTCAAATCAAGAATAGATTTTGATTCATCGTTAATTCCGTGATAAAACATATGTAGTATAACATATTTATCATAACTGTGGGTAGGACATAGGCTTAGAAATCTACAACATCTCTCCAAAGGTTTACTCAATGATTCACAATCTTCCTAGACGAATGAGGTAAGGTTCTGTCTCAATTTAGTGATCTTCGAACTTGGAAGGAACTTGGCCATAAAATTTTCAGCACACATAAGCCAACTAGTTATACTCCCTTGGGGTAATTGATTATACCATTTTTTGCATCATCCTCAAAGAAAACCTGAAGAGCCTTAATAATATGAATTCTCATGATACATCTTTCAATTTAGAAGTTCCATATAAGGTACCAAAGAACATTAGATGTGCTTGAGGGTCTTCTTCTTCAGTTCGTGCAAAGGCATGCTTTTTAACTTCTACAATAAGATCATAGTCAATTGATGTCTACTACACAACTTGTTCTTGTAGACTCGTGTTGGGCCTCCAAGTGCAGAGTCTTGTAGGACAGTAGCAAATTTCCCTCAAGTGGAAGGCGTAGGATGAAGACGGTCTCTCTCAAACAACCCTGCAACTGAATAATAAAAAGTCTCTTGTGTCCCCAACACACCAAATAAAATGGTAATTTGTATAGGTGCACTAGTTCTGCGAGGAGATGGTGATACAAGTGTAGTAATGATAGTAGATATTGATTTTTGTAATAGGAACAATAAAAAACAGCAAGGTAGCAAGTAACAAAAGTGAGCACAAACGGTATTCCAATGCTTGAAAACAAGGCCTAGGGTCCATACTTCCACTAGTGCAATCTCTCAACAATGCTAATATAATTGGATCATCTAACCATCCCTCAATGTGCGATGAAGAATCACTCCAAAGTTCCTATCTAGCGGAGAACATAAGAAGAAATTGTTTGTAGGGTACGAAACCACCTCAAAGCTATTCTTTCTGATCAAGCTATCCTAGAGTTTGTACTAAAATAACACCAAGCTATTCTTTCCGATCGATCTAACCAAGAGTTCATACTAAAATAACACCATATGATACACATCAATCAACTCTAATGTCACCTAGATACTCCAATGTCACTGCGAGTATCCGTGAATTGATTATACGATATGCATCAAGCAATTTCAGATTGATAATACTCAATCCAACACAAAGAACCTCAAAGAGTGCCCCAATATTTCTACCGGAGAAACAAACACGAGAACGTGCATCAACCCCTATGCATAGATTACCGCAATGTCACCTCGGGAATTCGTAAGTTGAGTGCCAAAATACATATCAAGTGAATCAATATGATACCTCATTGTCACCATGAATATTCATCGCAAGACATACATCAAGTGTTCTCAAATCCATAAAAGTATTCAATCCGATAAGAACGAAATCTCAAAGGGAAAACTCAATTCACAACAAGATAGAGAGGGGAAAACACCATATAATCCAACTATAACAAAGCCCGCGATACATCAAGATCGTGACATCTCAAGAACACAAGAGAGAGAGAGAGATTACACACATAGCTACTGGTACAAACCCTCAGCCCCGAGGGTGGACTACTCCCTCCTCATCATGGTGGCCGTCGGGATGATGAAGATGTCCATCGGTGATGATTTCCCCCTCCGGCAGGGTGCCAGAACGGAGTCTAGATTGGTTTTTCGTGGCTACATAGGCTTGCGGCGGCGGAACTTCTGATCTAGGGTTATTTCTGATGGTTTCTCTATTTATAGGATTTTTTGGTGTCGGTTTCACGTGAAGATGGGCCTCGAGGTGAGCACAACCCACCGGGGCAAGCCGGGCGCCTCAGGCGCGCCCTGGTGGGTTGTGCCCTCCTCGTGGCTCTTCTGGCCCTCGCACAAAGCTTTGGGGGTCTCTTTTGTACCAAAAAAATCGTCAAAAAGTTTCAGCTCATTTGGAGAACTTTCATTTCTACACAAAAAACAACACCACGGTAGTTCTGCTGATAAATTCCTACTCATCCTTGAGTAGGTAAATGATAAAATAAATAGTTTGTGAAGTGTGAATGCTAGCAAAGTGCATAAGTTTGATCAATGATGATTTTAGTCACTTTTCCTAGCATCATAACAACAATTCTTTCTCATAAAACTTCTCATGTTAAAGTAGCAGCCAATTCAGATGTTAAGGTCCAAACAATGAATTCTCTTGAAACTCAACAACCTATGTTCTCAGTCATGATACAATTGCAATTCAACTTATTCAACAGAGTCTAAGTAAGAGCTCCACATACTCAATCATCGTTAGTCTTCCATGATTTATAGTACTCAAAGCATATTCTTAGAACAAATGGCATCCATCAAACACAGAGAAAGATAGGGGCTTAATATTTTGCCTCCCAACTCATTTATCATAGAGATAATTGTCAACAATAATAAATCATGATCAAATATATTTGACTGGTCATATGTGCCTAGATCTTTCCCCACCACAAGATGCTTGCCAACTAGAGAATAGTTGAGGTTGAAATGAGAATTCACACTATTGACTCTTTGCATAAAAGTAAATACTGAAAAGTAAAAGATAGGCCCTTCGCAAAGGGAAGCAGGGGCTGTCATGCTGTAACACCCTGGATGTAACTTTCCATATTTGTAACTCCAACTCTTGCCATTTTCGGCTATGTGTTATGATATTCCCTCCGTGGTTGGATTTTGTTTTTCGTTTTGCATTTTGTTCATGTCATGCATCTCATATCATGTCATCATGTGCATCTCATTTGCATACGTGTTCGTCTCATGCATCCGAGCATTTTCCCTGTTGTCCGTTTTGCAATCCGGCACTCCCACCTCCTCCGGCGCACCCCTCTTGTTTCTTTTCGTGAGCGGGTGTTGAACGTTCTCGGAATGGACCGAGTCTTGTCAAGTGGCCTTGGTATACCACCGGTAGACCACCTGTCAAGTTTCGTTCCATTTGGAGGTCGTTTGACGCTCCAACGGTTAACCGGGAAACCGCAAAGTCCTTTTGTGTGTTGCAGAAAAACCCTCTCCAAAAAGTCCAAAAACCCATCTAAGTCACTTCCATGCTCTCGGTCGTTCGATCACGATCGTGTGGGCGAAAACCGCACTCCATTTGGAGCCTCCTAGCTCCCTCTACCTATAAATATGTGTTCCCCTCCGAAATTCCGGATCCCCGAAACCCTAGCCCGCTCCTCCGCGCCGCCGGACGTGTCCACCCGCCGCCGAACGAAATCGCGCCACCGCCGCGCCCGCACCAGTCCCGTGGTGACACGTGTCGTCGCCGCCGCCCGTACGCCCGCGGCCCGGAGAGCCTACCGCAGGCCCTCCTGGCCCGCGCCTCCTTCGCCCGAGCCCGTGCGCCGCCCCGCCGCCTCGGTCCCGCCTTCCTCTCCGCCGGCGCTGCCTCGCCGCCGCCGCCGCGCGCTATCCCCGCCGGTCGCCGCCGGAGCCCGCGCCGCCGTCTCCTCCAGCGCCGCCCCGGAGCCCGCGCCGCCGTCTCCTCCAGCGCCGCCCCGGAGCCCGCGCGCCGCCCGCCGGCGCCGCGCCCGTCGCCACCCCGAGCTCTGGCTCCTCTCCCTCGCCATCTCCTCCTTTCCAACTCCGGCCGTCGCCGCTGCTCCGGCTAGCTCGCGCCGCCGCCACGCC
This sequence comes from Aegilops tauschii subsp. strangulata, assembly GCF_002575655.3. Lineage (NCBI taxonomy): Eukaryota > Viridiplantae > Streptophyta > Magnoliopsida > Poales > Poaceae > Aegilops > Aegilops tauschii. Next base: position 246,028,059 of record NC_053037.3, on the reverse strand, counting down.
CGATCCAGATCGCGAGCCCGAGGGTCGACTTTCTTCCTCCCCTTAATTTCTCTAAGTCTGGAAATTTTTGCATTACATGGTCATGTTCATCGCATCATAACTCTCTGCATATAGCTCCGTTTCGTGCGTGTAATATATTGAAATGTTCGTCTCGAGATGCTCTTCACTTTGTTCCATTGTGCCATGTTCATTTGTGTCCATCTTGATGCCCAAATCTCTGGTGCAAGAGTGCTATATGCTGTTAACTGCTGTTACTTATCAGAACTTGAGGATTTGTTATTTTTGTTGCATTTGATGTGTGCATCTTATGGGCATGAGCTCTACATATGTTTTGATGTATGCCATGCCATATCTATGTGGTGACTAGCACAAGCATGCAAACTAGGCTTCGTGATGTTTCTGATTTCAGGGACTTGGTAATTTTACCGAGTCTGTGACTGCTGTTATTTTGTTGCTATGTATCCATGTGGCTACAGAGAGATCCATGCTTATTTCGGAGATGTTCAGTAAGGATGTTTTGTATATATAGTTGTGATCTATGCATCCATGCCTCTTTTTGCAATTATGGAGTACCATAGAATGTATTAATCTTGCTCTACTTTTGCTATAAAATATTTCTGGCAGAATGTTAATATGATATTCAATTTTGCCAAAGTTGTTGTAGTTGTTTCATACATGCGATGAACTGCTCTTGCCATGGATAGCTTCATAAAAATGCCATCTTGCTGTAGGTATGCTTGTTTTGTGTTGAGTGTACCAAGCTCACCAAGATGCCCTCATAATGTCTGTTTCTGCCATGCTCTGTTTTCTGCTAAGTCTGAAACCTGTTAACGAAACTTGCTATGTTTACATGGTTGCCATCATATCTTCTGGCCCTTATTGGCTCATGGTCAGTAAGGGACTTTTGTTCTATGCATTTAGTAGATTCATGCCATGCCTTGTTTTGCTATGTTAAGTTCCTGTAGCATGTTGATTGTTTGCTCTGAACATTGCTACCTGATGCTGTTTCTGCCATGTCCAGTAATTTCACCAAGTCTGTGAACCTGATATCTTTTGCACTTTTGCCATGCTTGTTTGAACCTGTTATGTTGTGATCTAGCCGTAGCTCAGTGTTCATCTTTTGTCAAGAATCTCCTGTAGATTACTGCCATATGCTTTGTTGCTATGTTGGAGTGCTGTAATATAGTTACTTGTTGCATTCTAAGTGCTATAATGCTGTTAATCACAGATTCGTGTCATTCTTGTTTTGCTTGCCTTTTGCAAACCGTGCATCCGTTTCCGGTGATCTTTATATCGATTTCAACCGAAATCATCTCATCTTTCCAGTGGCATGCTTGGTTTGCCAGGTTACTGCCTTGTTCATCATTTTTCTTCCGGAGCACGCATACGCATTGCATACCACATCTCGCATATCATACATGTTTTGCATCATGTTGCTTGTGCATTTCCCGTGATTGATTGTGGTTCCGTTGCTTGTGTTCTTGTTTTGGGTAGAGCCGGGAGACGAGTTCGTGAACGAGGAACCTGTTGAGTACGCTTACGAGGATCAAGCTTTCGACAACTCTGAGAACCTTGCAGGCAAGATGACCATACCCTCGAAATCACTTCTATCTTTGCTTTGCTAGTTGTTCGTTCTATAGCCATGCTGCGCTACCTACCACTTGCTATATCATGCCTCCCATATTGCCATGTCAAGCGTCTAACCATCCTTTCCTAGCAAACCGTTGTTTGGCTAAGTTACCGCTTTTGCTCAGCCCTTCTTATAGCGTTGCTAGTTGCAGGTGAAGTTGAAGTTGGTTCCATGTTGGAACATGGATATTTTGGTATATCACAATATCTCTTATTTAATTAATTAATGCATCTATATATTTGGTAAAGGGTGAAAGGATCGGCCTTATGCCTGGTGTTTTAATTGTTCCACTCTTGCCGCCCTAGTTTCCGTCATACCAGTGTTATGTTCCTTGAGTTTGCGTTCCTTACGCGGTTGGGTGATTTATGGGACCCCCTTGACTGTTCGCCTTGAATAAAACTCCTCCAGCAAGGCCCAACCTTGGTTTTACCGTTTGCCACCTAAGCCTTTTCCCTTGGGTTTTCGCGAGCCCGAGGGTCATCTTTATTTTAACCCCCCCGGGCCAGTGTTCCTTCGAGTGTTGGTCCAAAACGAGTAGACTGCGGGGCCACCTCGGGGAAACTTGAGGTCTGGTTTTACTCGTAGGATGTCTCATCCGGTGTGCTCTGAGAACGAGATATGTGCAGCTCCTATCGGGATTTGTCGGCACATTCGGGTGGCTTTGCTGGTCTTGTTTTACCATTGTCGAAATGTCTTGTAAACCGGGATTCCGAAACTGATCGGGTCTTCTCGGGAGAAGGTTTATCCTTCGTTGACCGTGAGAGCTTATAATGGGCTAAGTTGGGACACCCCTGCAGGGTATTATCTTTCGAAAGCCGTGCCCGCGGTTATGAGGAAGATGGGAATTTGTTAATGTCCGGTTGTAGAGAACTTGTCACTCGACTTAATTAAAATACATCAACCGTGTGTGTAGCCGTGATGGTCTCTTCTCGGCGGAGTCTGGGAAGTGAACACGGTTTGTGTTATGCATGAACGTAAGTAGTTTCAGGATCACTTCTTGATCATTTCTAGCTTCGCGACCGTTGCGTTGCTTCTCTTCTCGCTCTCATTTGCGTATGTTAGCCACCATATATGCTTAGTGCCTGCTGCAGCTCCACCTTTACACCATGCTTTCTTATAAGCTTAAATAGTCTTGATCTCGCGGGTGTGAGATTGCTGAGTCCTCGTGACTCACAGATTCTACCAAAACAGTTGCAGGTGCTGACGATGCCAGTGCAGATGATGCAACCGAGCTCAAGTGGGAGTTCGATGAGGAACGTGGTCGTTACTATGTTTCTTTTCCTGATGATCAGTAGTGGAGCCCAGTTGGGACGATCGGGGATCTAGCATTTGGGGTTATCTTATTTTCGTTTGGATTTGACCGTAGTCGGTCTATGTGTGGATTTTGGATGATGTATGAATTAAATTATGTATTGTGTGAAGTGGCGATTGTAAGCCAACTCTCGTTATCTCATTCTTGTTCATTACATGGGATTGTGTGAAGATGACCCTTCTTGCGACAAAACCACTATGCGGTTATGCCTCTAAGTCGTGCCTCGACACGTGGGAGATATAGCCGCATCGTGGGCGTTACACATGCGCTCTTTATTTTTGCATGCCCAAGCTCTTAATGCAAAGGAATGTCACATTATATTGCCCCTTATGATAGCAACCTTTATTCTGCAGTCCGTCGCTTTTATTACTTTGCCATCACAAGTTCATACAACGCTCAATTTTCCCTTACAATAAAAGATCAAACATATCTAGGAGAAATTTTTATTGCTTTATGCACCGATGACGACTTACTTGAAAGATCTTATTCAATCCATGGGTAGGTATGGTGGACACTCATGGCAAGAAACTGGGTTGAAGGGTTTTTGGATGCACAAGTAGTATCTCTACTTAGTAAGAATTTTTGGCTAGCAAAAGATCCTAGGCAAACACCACATGTTGGAGGATCCATGACAATATAACTTCTATGCAAATATACACAACCATAACTCATTACATTGTCTTCCTTGTCCAACTTCAACTAATTTGCTCAAGTTTGTAAATAATTAATGGGTATTCACAATCATAGAAGATGTCCAAGATAATATATTTGTATGTGAAAGTTCTCTTCCTTATACTAATCATTCATGAATTGCTTGTATGCCCAATATTGTGATTGTCAAGGTTCAAAGGATTTCACTTTCTAAACCCAACGTGAAGCTACTACTAGGCATGATATGAACATATAATTCCAACTTCATGATATTCAATTCATTCAACAATTTACTTATATGATATAAGTGAAGCACAAGAGTAAATGACAAACTACTCCAAAAAGATATAAGTGAAGATCAAGTGAGTAGTTAAGTAAATGGGTAGCCATTTGAGGATTATCTCTTATTTAAAAACTCTCAGATCTAAGTATTTTATTAAAATAGCAAGCAAAACAAAATGAAATGGCATTCCAAGAATGGCACAACTCATGTGAAGAAGTAAAAACTTAGGCTCAACCGATACTAACCGATAATTGTTGATGGAGAAATGTGGGATGCCTACGGGGGCATCCCCATGCTTAGATGCTTGAGACTTCTTGGAATATTAACTTGGGATGCCTTGGGCATCCCCAAGCTTGAGCTTTTTTGTCTCCTTAATTCCTTTAATATAACAGTTTCCCTAAGTCTTAAAAATTCATCCACACAAAACTCAACAAGAACTCGTGAGATAAGTTAGTATAAATCAATGCAATGACCTTATCATTATCTACTGTAGCAAATCACTAAAATTATTATTTAAAATTGCATAGTAAATGCCTCCACATATTTAATACTCCTATCCTCAAATAGAATCATTAAACAAGCAAACATATGCAAACATAACAGCAATCCATCTAAACAAAACAGTCCGTAAAGAATGCAAGAGGATTCATATTTCTCTAACTCCAAAAATTCTGAAAAATTACCATACTTTAGAACATTTATCATAGATTATTGTTCAAAAAAATTCAACATTTTATCAGTTTCTAACTTTTCTCTAGAATTCACGCACTAGCATGCAACTTTCTGTTTTCAAACAACCACATATAGACTTGCAAAATAAGCGTGGTAAAGACTATACTTGACATTTTTATTGAAGTAAAAGATACAAAACATTATTCTAAATAACATCAAGAAAATCCTAACAAAAGAAAATTACGCTCCAAGCAAAACTCATATCATGTGACGAATGAAAATATAGCTCCAAGTAAGGTTACCGATAATGGTGGAGACGAAAGAGGGGATGCCTTCCGGGGCATCCCCATGCTTAGTTGCTTGGATCTTACATGAATACTACCTTGGGGGTGCCTTGGGCATCCCCAAGCTTAGGCTCTTTTCACTCCTTATTCCTTCATCCATCGTGATCTCACCCAAAACTTGAAAACTTCAATCACACAAAACTTAACAAAACATTCGTGAGATCCATTTGTATAATAAAGCAAATCACTACTCTAAGTACTGTTGCAAACCCATTCATATTTTATTATTGCATTATATTCTACTGTATTCCAACATTTCCATGGCTTATACCCTTCAATACAGTCCATAGATTCATCAAAACAAGCACACAATGCAACGAAAATAGAATCTGTCAAAAAAGGAACAATCTGTAGTAATCTGGACTCTAACCATACTTCTGTAACTCCAAAAATTCTGAAAAATTAGCAAGATGTAGGAAATTTGTATATCAATATTGTGTAAAAAACTTAGAAGCTTTCGTCACTTCTATGATTTTCAAAATTGTTTTACTGGACACAAAAGTTTCTGTTTTCCAAGAAGATCAAATCAACTATCACCAAACATAATCCCAAAGGCTTTACTTGGCACTTTATTGAAACAAAAGCTATAAAAAATGATTAATACAGTAGCTTAATCATGTGAACACACAAAAATAGTAGGTAAAAGTGTTGGGTTGTCTCCCAACAAGCGTTTTTCTTTAATGCCTTTTTAGCTAGGCATGATGATTTCGATGATGCTCACATAAAAGAGAAGAATTGAAACATAAAGAGAGCATCATGAATCACATGAAAAGCATATTTAAGCCTAACCCACTTCCTATGCATAGGGATTTTGTGATCAAACAACATATGGGAACAAGAATCAACTAGCATAGGAAGGCAAACACATGCATAACTTCAAAACTTTCAACACATAGAGAGGAAACTTCAGATTATTGAGATATGTAAAAGCATTTGTCCATCTCTCATAATAATTTTCAGTAGACTATCACATAAAGCATTCTTTTGATGATCCACAAGCATAGAATTTTTATTACTCTCCACGTAGAGAGGAAATTTATTCTCATGAATAGTAGTGGGAGCAAACTCAACAAAATAACTATCATGAGATTGAAAATTAAAATCATGATGACAAGTTTCATGGTTATCATTATTCTTTATAGCATGCATGTCATCACCATAATCATCATAGATAGCAACTTTGTTCTCATAATCAATTGAAACCTCTTCCGAAATACAGGATTCATCACTAAATAAAGTCATGACCTCTCCAAATCCACTTTCATCAATATAATCATCATAAATATGAGGCATGCTATCATCATAATAATTTTTTTCATCAAAACTTGGGGGACTAAAAATATCATCTTCATCAAACATAGCATCCCCAAGCTTATGGCTTTGCATATCATTAGCATCATGGATATTCAAAGATTTCATACCAACAACATTGCAATCATGCTCATCATTCAAAGATTTTTTGTCAAACATTTTATAGAATTCTTCTTCTATCAATTGAGCGCAATTTTCCTTTACATAATTTTCAAGAAAGACATGTTAAAGACGAATAATATGAGGCCACCTAAATTCCATTTTTGTACTTTTCTTTTTATAAACCAAACTTGTGATAAAACAAGAAACTAAAAGATTCGATTGCAAGATCTAAAGATATATCTTCAAGCACTCACCTCCCCGACAACGGCGCCAGAAAAGAGCTTGATGTCTACTACACAACTTGTTCTTGTAGACTCATGTTGGGCCTCCAAGCGCAGAGTTTTGTAGGACAGTAGCAAATTTGCCTCAAGTGGATGACCTAAAGTTTATCAATCCGTGGGAGGCATAGATGAAGATGGTCTATCTCAAACAACCCTACAACCCAATAATAGAAAGTCTCTTGTGTCCCCAACACACCAAATACAATGGTAATTTGTACAGGTGCACTAGTTCGACGAAGAGATGGTGATACAAGTGTAGTAATGATAGTAGATATTGATTTTTGTAATAGGAACAATAAAAAACAACAAGGTAGCAAGTAACAAAAGTGAGCACAAACGGTATTGCAATGCTTGAAAACAAGGCCTCAGGTCCATACTTTCACGAGTGCAATCTCTCAACAATGCTAATATAATTGGATCATATAACCATCCCTCAACGTGAGAAGAATCACTCCAAAGTTCCTATTTAGCGGAGAACATAAGAAGAAATTGTTTGTAGGGTACGAAACCACCTCAAAGCTATTCTTCCGATCAATCTATCCTAGAGTTCGTACTAAAATAACACCAAGCTATTCTTTCCGATCGATCTAACCAAGAATGCGTACTAAAATAACACCATATGATACACATCAACCAACTCTAATGTCACCTAGATATTCAAATGTCACCGCGAGTATCCGTGAATTGATTATACGATATGCATCAAACAGTTTCAGATTCATAATACTCAATCCAACACAAAGAACCTCAAATAGTGCCCCAAGATTTCTACCGGAGAAACAAAGACGAGAACATGCATCAACCCCTATGCATAGATTACCCCAATGTCACCCTGGGAATCCGCGAGTTGAGTGCCAAAACACATATCAAGTGAATCAATATGATACCCCATTGTTACCACGGGTATTCATAGCAAGACATACATCAAGTGTTCTCAAATCCATAAAAGTATTCAATCCGATAAGGACGAAATCTCAAAGGGAAAACTCAATTCACAACAAGATAGAGAGGGCAAAAACACCATATGATCCAACTATATTAACAAAGCCCGTGATGCATCAAGATCGTGACATCTCAAGAACACGAGAGAGAGAGAGAATAAACACATAGCTACTGGTACAAACCCCCAGCCCCGAGGGTGGACTACTCCCTCCTCATCATGGTGGCCGCCGGGATGATGAAGATGGCCACCAGTGATGATTTCCCCCTCCGGCAGGGTGCTAGAACAGGGTCCAGATTGGTTTTTCGTGGCTACACAGGCTTGTGGTGGTGAAACTTCTGATCGAGGGTTAATTCTGATGGTTTCTCTATTTATAGGATTTTTGCGTCGGTTTCACGCGAAGATGGGCCTCAAGGTGAGCAAAACCCACCGGGCAAGTGATACGTCCATTTTGCATCATGCTTTTATATCGATATTTATTGCATTATGGGCTGTTATTACACATTATGTCATAATACTTATGCCTATTCTCTCTTATTTTACAAGGTTTACATAAGGAGGGAGAATGCCGGCAGCTGGAATTCTGGGCTGGAAAAGGAGCAAATATTAGAGACCTATTCTCCACAACTCCAAAAGTCCTGAAACTCCACGAAAGTTATTTTTGGAAATAATAAAAAATACTGAGCGGAAGAAATACCAGAGGGGGCCCACACCCTGGCCACGAGGGTGGGGGGCGCGCCCTACCCCCCGGGCGCGCCCTCCTGCCTCGTGGGCCCCCTGTTGGCCCTCCGGTGCCCATCTTCTGCTATATGTAGTCTTTCGTTCGAAGAAAAATCAGAAGCAAGCTTTCGGGACGAGACTCCGCCGCCACGAGGCGGAACCAATCTAGGGCTCCGGCAGAGTTGTTCTGCCGGGGACACTTCCCTCCGGGAGGGGGAAATCATCGCCATCGTCATCACCAACGCTCCTCTCATCGGGAGAGGGCAATCTCCATCAACATCTTCACCAACACCATCTCTCAAACCGTAGTTCATCTCTTGTACCCAATTCTTGTCTCCAAGCCTGGGATTGGTACCTGTAGGTTGCTAGTAGTGTTGATTACTCCTTGTAGTTGATGCTAGTTGGTTTATTTGGTGGAAGATCATATGTTCAGATCCTTTATGCATATTAATACTCCTCTGATTATGAACATGAATATGCCTTGTGAGTAGTTACGTTTGTTCCTGAGGACATGTGAGAAGTCTTGCTATTAGTAGTCATGTGAATTTGGTATTCGTTCGATATTTTGATGAGATGTATGTTGTCTATCCTCTAGTGGTGTTATGTGAACGTCGACTACATGACACTTCACCATTATTTGGGCCTAGAGGAAGGCATTGGGAAGTAATAAGTAGATGATGGGTTGCTAGAGTGACAGAAGCTTAAACCCTAGTTTATGCGTTGCTTCGTAAGGGGCTGATTTGGATCCACATGTTTCATGCTATGGTTAGGTTTACCTTAATACTTCTTTTGTAGTTGCGGATGCTTGCAATAGGGGTTAATCATAAGTGGGATGCTTGTCCAAGCAAGGACAGCACGCAAGCACCGATCCACCCACATATCAAATTATCAAAGTACCGAACGCGAATCATATGAATGTGATGAAAACTAGCTTGACGATAATTCCCATGTGTCCTCGGGAGCACTTTTCTCTATATAAGAGTTTGCACTTTATTTACTTTTGTTACTTGTTGCTCGTTAACAATTATCTTATCACAAAACTATCTGTTACCTATAATTTCAGTGCTTGCAGAGAATACCTTGCTGAAAACTACTTATCGTTTCCTTCTGCTCCTCGTTGGGTTCGACACTCTTACTTATCGAAAGGACTACGATAGATCCCCTATACTTGTGGGTCATCAGCAAGCCGGGCCCCCTCAGGCGTGCCCTGCTGGGTTATGCCCTCCTTGCGACTCTTCTGGCCCTCCCACGAAGCTTCGGGGGTTCCTTTTGTTCCAAAAAAATCTTCAAAAAGTTTCAGCTCATTTGGAGAACTTTAATTTCTGCACAAAAAACAACACCACGGTAGTTCTACTGAAAACAGCATCAGTCCGGGTTAGTTCCATGCAAATCATACCAAAACCATATAAAATTGTTGTAAACAAGGCATGAATACTTCATAAATTATAGTTACGTTGGAGACGTATCATCAATCGAATACTCTTTGGCATAATTAGTAGGGTATACTATAGGAGATCTAGAAACAAACACTGGAGCACAATGATCCCTGATAGTCTTCTTAGGCTTTGGAGTAATTGACATTTCTGCAAAGAAAGTGTTAAGCTCAACCGCTTCACTATTTTTGTAATTTTCCATTAATGAAGCTTGATGCTCCTGAGGAAAACGAGCGATATCATCTGGTAAATACGATTTTCCCGACGAGTAGATCCCCTATGAGTTACATGAAGCATCTACAATAAAAATACCCACAAAACAGTTACGAAAATAATACTCTGTGCTTAGCTCCCCGGCAATGGCGCCAGAAAATGCTTTGATGCCTGGAAGCCAAACAGGATGGTGTAGCACTTTCGCAGAAGTATCCCAATGAGTGATCTTCTCAACAAAGAGTGGAGGAGAGTATTTGTCGATAGCGTTTTTGTGACACACAAGGTGTCACGGTTCTTATGTGAAGTAACCACTGGAGATTCTACAAATATCATTACTGCCCAAGATCACGAATAAACCAGTTTAAAAAATACGAAGAGGATTGTAGTAACAACTAAAAGAGCTAATAAAAGTAAATAATATGAATTAAATCTGTGGTTTTTGTTTCCTGCAATGAAAAGATTAGGTGCGGAGAGATTCCAACTCATGGTAATAGTTTATAAAGTGTGCCAGTGCGATAGTAATACCTGTTACTTGTATTGTATTCAAAGCAGTTGATACAAGAGTTATGTAGGCGGTTCTCCCTAAAATAATGATACTCCTCCTCTAGGGATTGCATTTCATTCTCTGGTCCTGCTTCTCCATTGCCATAGAGTGGTTGTGTCCACAATTAAGGTCCTAAGACCGGAACCAACCCTTAAGTTCAATTGATCATCGTTATCTCATACTGTCTTCGATCCTCATAGATATCTCCATCTGTCACATCGGAGGTCATAGATTTCCTAAACAGTATGTGTTACCTGTGTAGGTCTTGAAATCATGTTGCCTAGGACCTTTAATTAGAAAACACGCATAGAGTTCATGATGAGGACATGACTACCTTGGATACGACCAAAAATATTGCATACATGCATATTTATGAGGTGATTTCTAATGTAAACTATGCAATAGTTTATTTATGTTATCCGGGATAAAAATACTCCACAAACTTTTGTGTCATGTCTAATTGCAGGTGTATGGGACATTTGTACAATCCACATATGAAGATAAGGGAAAAAGAGAAGTCTAGGTGCTGTTCGAAAAGTCCTCTCACGTCACTTTTGGGCCAAGAGAAGATAGAGTCCAAGTTTCTCACGTTCTAGACTCAGATTCGGACTACACATACATACCTGAATCAAAATGCCAAGATCTCCTTCATCCGGACTCCGAATTGGGTGATTATTTTTTTGTTGGAAATTAGATTTTGTGCTCTTTCCGACCCAATTGGATTCACCATCAAATTCGTCCGGAGACTTGAGATATTGATGAAACAATCTGATGCTGCAGCAGAATCCGAGTGAAACTACAAGTCCAAAGGTGTTGCATCACCTCCACTTGGGCCCATGGGCCTTGTATGACCTAGGGTTAGTTTTACGCTGCCTTGGGACATGCTCGCACCTCCTTGGCCGCTACCCCTTGCTCCTATATAAGTAGATCAATCTAGTAGCTTTTTCCTTGGGGTTTGTTTAGTTAAAATTTAGCCATTGCAACTTCGTGTACTTCGTTTGTGTCCAACGACTAGACCAAGACCGCTTTTGGATCCCCACCTTTATCAGTACTTCATCTATATTCACAATATTTAGGGCTTCTTTGATTCAAAGGATTCTCAAAGGAATTTTGGAGGATTCTAATCCTTTGGATTTTTTCCTATCTTGGTTGTTTGATTTGTAGGATTGTAAACCATAGGAACTTTTTCATAGGATTCATTTGCACTAGATTTCATAGGAAACATCCCATCCACTCAAACCTCTTTGAAAGAATCCTGCGTTTTTTTCTATGCACAATCAAACACTCGTACAGTCCTGTAGGATTCAAGACGACACTCCACTCTAATCCCATGTTTTTCCTATTCCCGCGTTTTGGAAATCCTACAAATCAAAGAGGCCCTTAGATTGCATTATCATATTCTTGCTTGTTCTTCGATTGCGTGCAGGAATAAACCTTCGTGGTCAGGCTGATCGTGCTTCCAACATCGTCAGTAACCTCAGGAGATTGGTTTAGCGATTGCTAAGGCGCAACGTTGTGCTTGTTTCTAGTCGGACCGTCAAATTCAGCTCCACCAAATCGATAGTTATCATCTCATCGAAAGATCGGGACCCTCGCCTCTATCAAGTGGTATCAGTTTTCAGGTTGCTCGGTGAGAATTTCCTGTTATACCTGTATTAGATTTATTTTCTTATCTATTTTCCAAGAAATAGCCACACAAAAAAATTACATCTGTTCATGCTTTGTCCAAGCCAGTCTGAGCCTTTGCAATTTTCTTTTCATCATGTTGAGTTGCTGGTCTTAGTGTCTAGTTCCTTTAGAGTTTTGAGTTCTGTTCACATTAGTCACGCCACCGCTGCATCATTATCCCTTCCGCTGTCCACCACCACATCTATCAATTTCCACCACATACTACCCATCGTTCATTGTCATAATCATAGTTGAGGTCGTTCGCATCTTCGCTTGATCCAATCTGCATCTTATCTAGTTTGTTTTGGAAAGAGAGAGGAAAAAAAAGACAGAGAAAAAAAGTTAAAAAAAGTCAGAGAAAAAAGAGAGAAAAGAAAGAAAAAAGAGTGAGAGAAAAAAAGATCTATCTAAACTCAATCTCGTAACTGAATTCGGATTGAAATCTGTTTTGTGCAGTGTTCAGTAAAACAGTCATATCTTTCTCATATGAAGTTCGTTTTTGCCCCACAAGTACTCAAATTCAAGCTATCGACGAGCCGCATTTGAACAATTCATCAAGCTAGTTCATTACTTTGACTTCCAAATCGGCTTCTAAATAAGACCTTTCGCCCCCCAAAGTCTACTTCATATCCTTTTGTTTCTGCTAGTTGTGCTATGACGTGACCCCATTAGTGTTTTATGTTCGCGTCTCTAGTCCGGTCTAGCCTAGGACCAACACAGTACCGCCGTTGAGCATTTATTCAATATTGCATCTCTGAAAGTATTATTACTAATCTTTTTCTACCATATATTTAAGCCTTCCAAGCTCCACATATTTCTACACCGTGTATATGTACGCTCCCCTGGCAATCGCTTTACTCAATCTTCGGAGTTATTTGACACCGCTGGTTGCCTGTCACCACCTGCTGCATGGTAAGAACTTGTAACATATTGATATTTGCTTTACTGTGAGCACTTTACCACCACATCCTAGTAGTTCATAGGAACATTTTTCTCAAATTTTGTTTTTGTTTCTACTAATCATGCCATGTTCCGAAGAAAGAAGTTCTTGGACGACAAACACATCTTCACCATCACGAGAGGTGGGACAACACACACAAGCACATGGTCAGGCTATCTCTTTACCATCATTTGGGGATAGATTTAATCCTACTATTTATCTAGCTTGGGAGCTTGAAGTAGAACAAGTTTTTAGTCAGCATGATTTTCCTGAACTTGAGAGAGTATGAGATGTCACTAGAGCATTTACTGGTTTTGCTTCTATTTGGTGGAGTGTGCATCGTAAGAAAAACATTGATAACCAACCCACAACTTGGAAATATTTAAAAGCTGTAATGAGACAACAATTTTTTCCTCCTTACTATCGCCGTGAATTGCTTTGCAAATTGGAACAACTAAAACAAGGCAGTAACACTGTTCACATTTACTACCAAGAGTTCAAATCTTATATGCATCATTGTGACATAGAAGAATCCGAGAATGATACAATGGTGGTTTGAACCATGATATTCGCGCAAGATTTCAGTATATTCCTTGTTGCATTACTGGTATGTATGTTCTCGCTTGTACCTTTGAGAGACAGATACAGGAGGATGCATTGGGTGAGTACAGCAACTACTATTCCAGTTCATGCTCACCACCACCGGTTGGTTCCTCCACCGTTGCACCTACTAGAGCAGCCACACCTTAGATTGTGAGCGCGACATCATCTCAAGCGTATGGTACATTGTCATCGTCCGTACCTATATCATCTACATCTTTGCAACAAGGTAACAGTAAAGGTATTGATGATATAACTTCCCATGAGAATGATGCATGCCTAGTTAACATGAATACATCATGTGTTGAGTTACCTGTTGATTTGAACACACCACCTATTTTAGAGAATCGTGTTACTGTCATGAATGCATTATGTGATCAAACAACTGAAATACCAACAATTTTGAGTGCACCCATTGAATTAACTATTGATGCAAAGTGATAGAGGCGAAGGTGTCCCGATGTTTCGATGAGATGTTGGCTATCATTTTCTGTGGGAGTCGACCTTGACGATCCGACTATGAATGTGCGAGACGTCGCGCCTTAGCAATCGCTAACCAACTTCCGAGGGGTTATTGACCACGCCAGAGCACAATCAACCTGACCACGAGGGTCTTTTTCCTGCGAGCAAACGAAGAACAAGCAAGAAACTGAGATTGCAATCTGGATATTGCGAATAAAAGAGGAAAAATTTATTAATGAAGGTGGGGTTTTGTGACGCCTTTGTCTAGTCGTTGAACACAAACGAAGTACGCGAAGTTGCAGCTATGGCGAACTTTTAATCTAAACAAAACCCAAAGTCTAAACGACGCCCTAAGGGCTGTATATATAGAGGAAGAGGGGGGAATTTCGTGGCCCTTGGAGGAGGGGTCCGAAACCAACCCTAACTCTTGTTTCCCCACACATACGGACTCTAAAAACAGCCTATACTTAAGTATTTCGAAATTACATGGGCCTGGTCCAATAATAAGGTGACACAGCACCTAGAATAGCCTCTGGACGAACTTTATGAAGTGGCATCTTGTATATTTCGTCCAAGGCTCCTTGCACTCCTTATTGTGGCTTCAAAGTCCTGAAATCATCACTTGTAACTCCGTTCTTGTTCCCCTTGCGCATGCCATCATCTCCATGCTTGGTCTTGCTCTAGTGTTCATCCCTCTTATCCATGCCCGGCCCTTCATTTGTAAGCAAAACAAATGTATCCAATTTAGGTAGCATCATATTCTCATGAACATTGGAATCATTACCAAGAAACGAAAGTACCTGATAATTTAATTGGTGTGCGCGAGCTCTAGTAATTGGTCCAGTATGTATAGCAGCAGGGGCTGTGGGTGTAACAATGGTATTGATGTCCTCATCATCCTCCCCTTCTTGAAATGAAGTCGTCCTCGACGGAAGCTCATCTTCCTCACCCAAATAAGGCTTCAAATCTGCAATGTTAAAAGTGGGACTAACCCCAAAATCTGCAGGCAACTCAAGTTTATATGCATTATCATTTATTTTCTCTAACACCTTAAAAGGACCATCAACATGTGGCATTAGCTTTGATTTACGCAAAACAGAAAATCTATCCTTACGCAAATGTAACCAAACAAGATCTCCAGGCGCAAACACAACATGTTTTCTACCCTTATCTCCAGCAAGTTTATATTTAGCATTCATACGCTCAATGTTTTCCTTAGTTAACTCATGCATTTTTAAGATCAATTCAGCACGTTGTTTAGCATCAAAATTAACCTTCTCCCAAGATGGGAGAGGCAACAAATCAATGGGTGCACGAGGAAGGAAACCATGCACAATTTCAAAAGGGCACATCTTAGTAGTAGAATGCAATGAACGATTATAAGAAAATTCAATATGAGACAAGCATTCTTCCCACATTTTCTTGTTATTCTTCAAAACATCCCTAAGCATGGTAGACAATGTTCTATTGACTACTTCAGTTTGTCCATCAGTTTGGGGGTGACATGTAGTACTAAAAAGCAGTTTGGTCCTCAACTTAGCCCATAAACATCTCCATAAGTGGCTTAGAAATTTTGTAACACGATTTGAAACAATAGTATTTGGCACACCATGCAAGCGAATAATTTCACGAAAGAACAAATCAGCAACATTAACAGCATCATCGCTTTTATGACATGGTATAAAGTGTGCCATTTTCGAGAACCTATCCACGACAACAAATATGCTATCCCTCCCCTTCTTTGTTCGAGGTAAACCTAAAACAAAGTCCATAGATATATCCTCCCAAGGAACACTAGGTACATGCAAAGGCATATATAAACCATGAGGATTGAGTCGTGACTTAGCTTTTTGACATGCAGTGCAGCGAGCAACAAAACGCTCAACATCCCATCTCATCTTTGGCCAAAAGAAATGTGTAGCAAGTATATCCTCCGTCTTCTTCACGCCAAAGTGTCCCATTAATCCTCCTCCATGCGCCTCCTGCAACAACAAAAGACGAATGGAGAGAGCTTATTGATGTCTACTACACAACCTTCTTCTTGTAGACGTTGTTGGGCCTCCAAGTGCAGAGGTTTGTAGGACAGTAGCAAATTTCCCTCAAGTGGATGACCTAAGGTTTATCAATCCGTGGGAGGCGTAGGATGAAGATGGTCTCTCTCAAACAACCCTGCAACCAAATAACAGAGAGTCTCTTGTGTCCCCAACACACCCAATACAATGGTAAATTGTATAGGTGCACTAGTTCGGCGAAGAGATGGTGATACAAGTGCAATATGGATGGTAGATATAGGTATTTGTAATCTGAAAATATAAAAACAGCAAGGTAACAAGTGGTAAAAGTGAGCGTAAACGGTATTGCAATGCTAGGAAACAAGGCCTAGGGTTCATACTTTCACTAGTGCAAGTTCTCTCAACAATAATAACATAATTGGATCATATAAATATCCCTCAACATGCAACAAAGAGTCACTCCAAAGTCACTAATAGCGGAGAACAAACAAAGAGATTATGGTAGGGTACGAAACCACCTCAAAGTTATTCTTTCCAATCAATCCATTGGGCTATTCCTATAAGTGTCACAAACAGCCCTAGAGTTCGTAGTAAAATAACACCTTAAGACACACATCAACCAAAACCCTAATGTCACCTAGATACTCCAATGTCACCTCAAGTATCCGTGGGTATGATTATACGATATGCATCACACAATCTCAGATTCATATATTCAACCAACACATAGAACCTCAAAGAGTGCCCCAAAGTTTCTACCGGAGAATCAAGATGAAAACGTGTGCCAACCCCTATGCATAGGTTCATGGGCGGAACCCGCAAGTTGATCACCAAAACATACATCAAGTGGATCAATAGAATACCCCATTGTCACTACGGGTATCCCACGCAAGACATACATCAAGTGTTCTCAAATCATTAAAAGACTCAATCCGATAAGATAAGTTCAAAGGGGAAACTCAATCCATTACAAGAGAGTAGAGGGGGAGAAACATCATAAGATCCAACTATAATAGCAAAGCTCGCGATACATCAAGATCGTGCCAAATCAAGAACACGAGAGAGAGAGAGATCAAACACATAGCTACTGGTACATACCCTCAGCCCCAAGGGTGAACTACTCCCTCCTCGTCATGGAGAGCGCCGAGATGATGAAGATGGTCACCGGTGAGGGTTCCCCCCTCCGGCAGGGTGCCGGAACAGGGTCCCGATTGGTTTTTGGTGGCTACAGAGGCTTGCGGTGTAACATCCCAAATTTTCAATTTGGAATGTTATACATAGATCATTCTTGCATATCATATTTTATTGCATTTTGTTTTGCGATCCTAGAAATTCTACGCAACTCAAGGACCCACGGAGAGAGTTGGGGATTTCGTTATTTTCATATTTGGGTTTTCTCAAATTTTGAAAATAGGATCATTTGTTTTAATTATTTTTCTCTCCGAAAATATTTCATATCAAAATATATGAGAGGAGATAATATGACTTCTCCACAAATAGTGAAATATTGGAGGAAAAATATTAAAAAACAAATATTTGATTTTATTTGGATTTTATTTGATTTTATTTGAATTAGGAAAAATACGCGTATTTCAAAATTGCATTTTAGGCCCAAATAAATGTTCATCTTGTCCGGCTAAGTTTTAGAGGACGGGGAAAATTTATTTCGGTATTTTTGGAGTCCGTTTAGTATTTCTTTTCTTACCTTTTCTGCACGTCCGAATTATTTAAAAAAAAGTCAACCGACTCCGGGCCGTACCCGAGCGGGACTCTTCGGGCCGGCCTTTAAAAGCCCGAGACCCCGAGCCCCAGCGCCGCCAGCCCACCCGAAACCCTAGTCGATCCGCCGCTGCCCGACCCGCGCCGCCGCCGCCCGACCCGCCACCCGCGCCGCCGCCACCTGCGCCGCCCCGCCGCCCGTCGCCGCCAACCACCGCCGTCGGAGCCGTTCGCCGGAGTTAGAGGTAGCCGCCGGTTTTTTTATAAAACCGATCGGTATTATTTCGTAAACCCTAGTTTCGATTTTGTTTAGATCGGTTCGGTTTATTTATTTTGCGGACGTTTGTCCGTACGTTTGTTTTAACGAACGGTTTTCATCGTTTAACCGCAGACAGCGAACGTTCGTTCGTTAGCCTGTTCGTCAGTTTTTCTTTTTCTCGGATTTTCCGCGATTATTTTCGATCGCGATTTCTGATCCGATTTTCGTTTCAGTTTAACTTTTCGCTCGTTTATCGGAATCAGGCGATTCAAGCGCCTAGAGTTTCATCTCGAAACCCTCTTTCTGTTTAACCAACTCAAACAAGTTTTTGCTACTGTAAAATTTGACTTAGGTCTAGATTAGTAAACGAAGCTTGTTTCTTTCGCCGTTTGAGTTTCGTTGCTTCGTTCGATTTGATTCTTTTTGCAAACCAGAGTTCTTAAGTTGAACTTTCTGGTTAGATCTCTTATTTTGAGTTTTATTCGTGCACCCTTGCTTGATTGCCACTGTATGTATTGTTTGTTTGCGATAGAGTACCCGGAGTGCGAAGCGTGCTACTACGAGTCTCTAGGTTTCACGGATCATCAACAAGGCAAGTAACACTTTGGTCATACCTCTTTACCACCCAGTTTTATTGCATTAGATCAATCCTCAAACTATTGCATGATTAGGATCTGATTAATATGTGGGTTTTGGGAAGTAGATGAGGTAGTACCTATTGCCCTGTTTACTATCAAACCTTTGGGAGTTACTTCTACGTTTGCTTATATTGCTATGCTATGCTCGTAGACGTGGATTGGGTTTGAGTGTGTTTCATGACAGATGTGAGATTGTTAATTAATGGATCAACTGAAGGTGGCTACTTTAATTCACATCTGGGTGGATTGAGGCACCTGGAGAACCCAGTTTGCTTGCATTTTTGGATATCCCGGAGTACCCGTGTGATCATCCTATGGACCGCCACCCAGGCTCAAAGGGATCATGAGATTATTCATGCTAGAAACTTCCGTGTGTAGCCACAAGCTATTATGGGCTCTAGCATAGTTGAGTAGGTTACATGATCTCTTGAAGAGGTGGGCTAGCAGATGTAGGGGAAAGTAGGTGTAACTGTCCACCCGGAGTAAAGAGTATTGTTTCTGAATGACTGTGTCTCGGTCATCCGTTTCTCAAACACCATGTAGTGCGAGAAATCAAGCGGAGGCGATCGAGTCTTGTGGGGATAAGTGCGCAAACCTCTGCAGAGTGTACAAACTAATCATGGTTAGCCGTGTCCCCGGTCATGGACATCTTGAGTATCTAGTTCTTGGATTATCATGTGAATCTCATCATCATGTTACTTAATTTAATTTGATTTGGGTTAATCACGTTCTTAATTGGGATTGAGTTGGAGGTACCTTCTCAATGTTTAACAACCACCATGATAGTTAAACAAAATTTATTCCTTTGTGGTAGGGAAAAATTGGCTTTTCGCAAAACTGTAACCATAGAGCTTTCCACCTGCCAAATATGCATGTAGTGATAGCACTATTCTGTTCATTACTCTCTATGTGTTACATTGCCAACATATTCCATGTGCTGACCCGTTTTCGGGCTGCAACGTATCATGTTGCAGACTTTTCAGACGACGAGTAAGGAGCCTTAGGTCATGGTCTTATACTCAGTGATGCCGTTGGAGTTGATGGACTCACTTTATCTTCCAAGCCTTCCGCTGTTATCGCTTTTAGATGGTCTTAAGCCATATTTATTTGTATTGAGTTCTCTTGAACTATTCGATGTAATAAGTGTGTGATTGCTACTCTGTTATAAATCCTTCAAAGTATTGTGCGTGTCAGCATTACCGATCCAGGGATGACACTGATGCACGGAGACTAGACTGTTTGAGGTCTGGTCGCTACAAAGATGGTATCAGAGCAAACGCTGAATGTAGGACACGACCACTAAGCTAAAGCCCTAGATCACTACTCTCTTCTCATTTCTGACTCCTCTCCTTTCTTCCACTCTTTTAGGATGGCGGATGCAAGGAACAAGTTCGCGCAACCAGATGAGGATACACCTTTTGTACGACACTTGAAGGAAGTTACTAAGGACCTGAACATCGGAATACCAAGCTTCACCAGAACCTACAACGCCACACTACCAGAAGAGGAGCGCTGGATGATTCAAGTTCAAGTTCCAGGAAGGACGTTCACGCCAGTCACTGAGCCCATAGAGTTTTCCTTTGATGCACCAACCTGGAGTCTAGGAAAGAGCATGGCAGCCCACATCACCATGGGACGCATTGGAGAAGTGTACCACAATGATCTCAAGGATACTATCTATCAGATTTGTGGGCGCCGAGACGAGCAATGGGAGATGATCAGCACCAGGAAGGATAGATCTATTGCAGCTTTCATTCAGGAGTTAAACCAGCACATTCGTCGCCAGGAGAACCAGATGTGCGCAGACATGATAGAACTGAAGAAGGCAAAGACTAGGATCATGGAACTGGAGGAAGAACTCAAGGCTACACGCGATGGATATGAGGAGGAAATCGCAACATTGTTGGAGAAGAATGACGACCTGACACAGAAGCTAGGAGTTTTCATGGGAGACCCCGCACCAGGAAGAGATGATGACACTAACTCGGACCCCAGTGATGATGATTGGGAGGATGAAGCCGGAGCAGATATCATGGAGTCTTCGACTGAGCAATTTTTCTAGTAGACCACCAAATTAGTAGTAGTATTCCACCATGTATATAGTATAGTCCAAGCACTTTGTAACGATAGATAGATCGATTGTATGCCTTGTTTGAATTGATTGGAGTGATATGTTTGTGTTTGTCTCATGTGCATATGGGTAGTGTTTTCCCTTTAGACCTCATTCTATCCTATTTTCTCATCTTTTCTAAACCATCAGATGCCTCCGAGACGCGACACCGGATTTGTTTTCCCACCGGAGATCACTCAGTTGATTCAGCAGCAGAATGTCCTGATGCAAGTGCTAGTTCAGAACCAAGGCAACAACAACAACAACAACAACAACAACCCACCACCACCACCACCTGTTGATCACTTAGCCCGTTTTCTTAGGCTGAATCCGCCAGTGTTCTCCAGTAGCACCGAGCCGATTGTGGCAGATGATTGGCTCCGCAAGGTTGGAAGGGAGCTGACCACTGCAGGATGCACAGATGCAGAGAGAGTGCGTTTTGCCGCACAACAGCTCGATGGACCCGCAACATCATGGTGGGAGAATTACACAGCCACTCACCCCATTGACACTGTCACATGGGACCAGTTTTAGAAAGCTTTCCATACTGCCCATGTTTCAGCAGGAGCTATGGCCATGAAGAAGCGTGAGTTTCGCAACTTACGCCAAGGAGGACGTACCGTTGGCCAGTACGTGGAGGATTTTAGTAAGTTAGCACGTTATGCCCCAGATGACGTTGCTACGGATGCAGCTAAGCAGGAGAAGTTTCTGGAAGGACTGAATAATGAGCTGAGCATGCAGTTGATGGTGGCAACTTTTAACAACTACCAGGAGTTGGTAGATAGAGCTCTCATGATTAAAGGGAAGCAGCAGCAGATTGAGAGCCGTAAGAGGAAGTATGGACAAGGAAAGTACAGTACAGGAGCTCACCAGAAGCCTCGTTTTACCCCGAACTCGGGAGGACACCTTCAGCATAACCATGGAGGTCACAATCACAATGGAGGGAGCTCGCACAATCATAGTGGCCCCACGAATGGCAATGGAAACGGAGGAAGCAATGGACAGAACCGTACCAACCCATCAACCCCAGCCAAGAGGGATCTAAGCCACGTTACTTGTTTCAAGTGCCAGAAGACTAGACATTATGCAACTGAATGTCTGGAAGCTAAGAATGGAAATGGCAATGGAAGCTCGGGGAAGAAGCCGAACCCTTTCAACAGGGGACAGGTGAACCACGTTAATGTGGAGGAGGTTGAAGCACAGCCTGATGCAGTAATAGGTAAGTTTTTGGTTAAGTCATTTACTGCAATCGTTCTTTTTGATACTGGTGCAACGCATTCATACATATCAAGGGGATTTGTGGATAAGTTTAAGTTGCCCACCAAAGTTCTCAGAACACCTATGTTAGTAACCTCGCCAGGAGCAGAGTATATGGCAAGCCAAGGATGTTTTCAGATGCCATTGGCCATAGGTAGGCATGTTTTCCCCTCGGACCTAATAGTTTTGGAGTCGCAAGGTTTGGATGTGATTTTGGGAATGGATTGGCTATCGATGTATGGAGGAAACATCGATTGCGCCAGTAAGACGATTTTGCTTACTACCCCAGAAGGAAGAAGGATTAAGTATGTATCCCGGCATGTGCCGAAGAGGACTCAAGTAAATTCCTTATCAGGAGTTGTACAGGAGGAAGTACCAGTGGTGAAGGATTTCCCTGACGTATTTCCAGAGGAGTTGCCAGGCATGCCACCGGATAGAGACATTGAGTTTTTGATTGAGCTTTTGCCAGGCACTGGGCCAATATCTAAGAGACCGTACAGGATGCCCGCTAAGGATTTGGAAGAAATTAAGAAGCAGATTAAGGAGTTACTGGATAAAGGATATATTCGCCCAAGTTCGTCACCTTGGGGATCACGAGTACTTCTAGTGGAGAAGAAAGATGGATCGTTGAGGATGGTTGTTGATTATCGTGGATTGAATGAAGTAACAATCAAGAACAAGTACCCACTTTCGATGATCAATGATCTGTTTGACCGACTACAAGGAGCTAAAGTATTTTCCAAGATTGATTTGCTATCAGGATACCACCAGTTGAAGATTCGAGAGCAGGATATACCCAAGACAACTTTTACCACAAGGTATGGGCTATATGAGTACACCGTTATGTCATTTGGCCTGACTAACGCACCCGCCTATTTCATGAACATGATGAACAAAGTGTTTATGGAGTTTTTGGATAAGTTCGTCGTAGTGTTCATTGATGATATTCTGGTCTATTCGAAGAATGAAGAAGAGCATAAGGAGCATTTGCGTTTGGTACTTGGAAAGCTCAGAGAACATCAGTTATATGCCAAGTTCAGCAAGTGCGAGTTTTGGTTAAAGGAAGTTGGATTCCTTGGACATGTTATATCCGGAGAAGGAATAGCAGTAGATCCCACCAAGGTTAACACTGTGACAAATTGGGAGTTACCCACGACAGTTGGAGAAATCCGGAGTTTTTTGGGACTCGCAGGATATTACCGGAGATTCATCGAGAATTTCTCGAAGACTGCAAAGCCTATGACGGAGTTGTTGAAGAAGGACACCAAATTGAAATGGACTGAGGAATGTGAGGCTAGTTTCCAGGAGTTGAAGAAACGTTTGGTTACAGCGCCAGTGTTGATTTTGCCAGATCAACGCAAGGATGATGAAGTATATTGTGACGCTTCTCGTCGAGGACTTGGATCAGTGCTAATGCAGGAGGGAAGAGTTGTTTCATATGCCTCACGACAACTTAAACCCCATGAGTTGAATTATGCTACACATGATTTGGAGTTAGCGTCCGTAGTGCATGCGTTGAAGACGTGGAGACATTTTCTCATCGGAAACCATTGTGAGGTGTACACGGATCACAAGAGTTTGAAGTACATTTTCACGCAGAAGGAGTTGAATCTCAGGCAAAGGAGATGGTTGGAGCTCATTAAGGATTATGATATGAGATTGCATTATCAGCCGGGCAAGGCTAACGTAGTAGCCGATGCGTTGAGCCGCAAGAGCCATGTCAACACACTCATGACCGGAGAGTTACCCAAGGAGTTAGCAGAGGATCTTCGTGAACTATGTTTGGAAATAGTACCGAGAGGCTATGTAGCAGCATTGGAGATTCAGTATACTTTGATGGATAAGATCAGAGAAGCCCAGAAGACAGACAAGGAAATTGCTGAGATAAAGGAAAGGATGAGTAAAGGAAAAGCCAAGGGATTTCGTGAGGATGAGCACGATACCTTATGGTTTGAGGACCGCGTTTATGTGCCCAATGATCCAGAGATCAGGAAGTTGATCTTGCAAGAGGCCCATGATTCACCATGTTCGATTCACCCAGGAAATACCAAGATGTACCTGGATTTAAAGGATAGTTTCTGGTGGACCGGAATGAAGAAGGATATTGTGGAGTATGTAGCAGTTTGTGATGTATGTCAGAGAGTAAAGGCAGAGCATCAGAAGCCAGCAGGATTGTTACAACCATTGCCGATACCCGAATGGAAGTGGGATAAGCTAGGCATGGATTTTATCACAGGATTGCCCAGGACTCGTTCAGGCTATGACTCGATATGGGTTGTAGTCGATCGTTTGACGAAGGTAGCTCATTTCATCGCAGTAAAGACCACTTATACAAGTGCTAAGTTGGCAAAGATATACATGACCAGGATCGTATGTCTGCATGGAGTTCCGAGGACCATTGTATCAGATAGAGGAACCCAATTTACTTCAAAGTTTTGGAATCAGTTGCACGAAACTTTGGGTACCAGGCTAGAGTTCAGTACAACCTTTCATCAACAGACAGACGGACAGACCGAGAGAGTCAATCAGATTTTGGAGGACATGCTGAGAGCTTGTGCGCTAGATTATGGATCTAGTTGGGATGACAATTTGCCATATGCAGAGTTCTCTTATAACAACAGTTATCAATCCAGTTTGAAGATGGCCCCTTTCGAAGCTCTATACGGAAGGAGGTGCAGGCCACCGTTGTTGTGGGACGAAGTTGGAGACCGCCAGTTGTTTGGACCAGATTTGATTAAAGAGTCTGAACAGAAAGTGAAGTTGATTCGCGATAGGCTCAAGGTAGCCCAGTCCAGGCAGAAGAGTTATGCAGATTCTAAACGCAAGGAGACAGTTTACAAAGTCGGAGACAGAGTTTATCTTCGAGTATCACCACTTCGAGGAGTGAAGCGCTTTGGAGTTAAGGGAAAGTTAGCGCCACGTTTTGTAGGACCATACAAAGTTTTGGAGCGTATGGGTGAAGTCGCTTACAAGTTGGAATTGCCCGGAGGATTGTCGGGAGTTCACGATGTGTTCCATGTTTCTCAGCTGAAGAAGTGCCACGCAGAGATGGCTGAGATACCACTGAGAGATACAGTGCCACTGGAAGCGATTCAGCTGGATGGTGATTTGACCTTTGAGGAGAAACCAGTCAAGATTCTCGAATATGGCAGCCGGGTCACCCGCAGCAAGGTTATCAAGTTTTGCAAAGTCCAGTGGAGTCACCATACCGAGGAGGAAGCCACCTGGGAGCGAGAGGAAGATCTACGGAAGGACCACTGTCACCTATTTTCTAGCCAACCCGAATCTCGAGGGCGAGATTCATCTTAAGGGGGGTAGGTTTGTAACATCCCAAATTTTCAATTTGGAATGTTATACATAGATCATTCTTGCATATCATATTTTATTGCATTTTGTTTTGCGATCCTAGAAATTCTACGCAACTCAAGGACCCACGGAGAGAGTTGGGGATTTCGTTATTTTCATATTTGGGTTTTCTCAAATTTTGAAAATAGGATCATTTCTTTTAATTATTTTTCTCTCCGAAAATATTTCATATCAAAATACATGAGAGGAGATAATATGACTTCTCCACAAATAATGAAATATTGGAGGAAAAATATTAAAAAACAAATATTTGATTTTATTTGGATTTTATTTGATTTAGGAAAAATACACGTTTTTCAAAATTGCATTTTAGGCCCAAATAAATGTTCATCTTGTCCGGCTTATTTTTAGAGGATGGGGAAAATTTATTTTGGGATTTTTGGAGTCCGTTTAGTATTTCTTTTCTTACTTTTTCTGCACGTCCGAATTATTTAAAAAAAAGTCAACCCGCTCCGGGCCGTACCCGAGCGGGACTCTTCAGGCCGGCCTTTAAAAGCCCGAGACCCCGAGCCCCAGCGCCGCCAGCCCACCCGAAATCCTAGACGATCCGCCGCCGCCCGATCCGCGCCGCCGCCGCCGCCCGCGCCGCCGCCGCCCGACCCGCCACCCGACCCGCCACCCGCGCCACCCCGCCGCCCGTCGCCTCCAACCACTGCCGCCGGAGCCGTTCGCCGGAGTTAGATGTAGCCGCCAGTTTTTTTATAAAACCGATCGGTTTTATTTCGTAAACCCTAGTTTCGGTTTTGTTTAGATCGGTTCGGTTTCTTTTTTTGGTTTATTTATTTTGCTGACGTTCGTCCGTACGTTCGTTTTAACGAACGATTTTCATCGTTTAACCGCAGACAGCGAATGTTCGTTCGTTAGCCTGTTCGTCAGTTTTTCTTTTTCTCGGATTTTCCGCGATTATTTTCGATCGCGATTTCTGATCCGATTTTCATTTCAGTTCAACTTTTCGCTCGTTTATCGGAATTAGGTGATTCAAGCGCCTAGAGTTTCATCTCGAAACCCTCTTTTTGTTTAAGCAACTCAAACAAGTTTTTGCTACTGTAAAATTTGAGTTAGGTCCAGATTAGTAAACGAAGCTTGTTTCTTTCGCCGTTTGAGTTTCGTTGCTTCGTTCGATTTGATTCTTTTTGCAAACCGGAGTTCTTAAGTTGAACTTTCTGGTTAGATCTCTTATTTTGAGTTTTATTCATGCACCCTTGCTTGATTGCTTATGTATGTATTTTTTGTTTGCGATAGAGTACCCGGAGTGCGAAGCGTGCTACTACGAGTCTCTAGGTTTCACGGATCATCAGCAAGGCAAGTAACACTTTGATCATACCTCTTTACCACCCAGTTTTATTGCATTAGATCAATCCTCAAACTATTGCATGATTAGGATCTGATTAATATGTGGGTTTTGGGAAGTAGATGAGGTAGTACCTATTGCCCTGTTTACTATCAAACCTTTGGGAGTTACTTCTATGTTTGCTTATATTGCTATGCTATGCTCGTAGACGTGGATTGGGTTTGAGTGTATTTCATGACAGATGTGAGATTGTTAATTAATGGATCAACTTAAGGTGGCTACTTTAATTCACATCTGGGTGGATTGAGGCACCTGGAGAACCCAGTTTGCATGTATTTTTGGATATCCCGGAGTACCCGTGTGATCATCCTATGGACCGCCACCCAGGCTCAAAGGGATCATGAGATTATTCATGCTAGAAACTTCCGTGTGCAGCCACAAGCTATTATGGGCTCTAGCATAGTTGAGTAGGTTACATGATCTCTTGAAGAGGTGGGCTAGCAGATGTAGGGGAAAGTAGGTGTAACTGTCCACCCGGAGTAAAGAGTATTGTTTCTGAAAGACGGTGTCTCGGTCATCCGTTTCTCTAACACCATGTAGTGCGAGAAATCAAGCAGAGGCGATCGAGTCTTATGGGGAAAAGTGCGCAAACCTCTGCAGAGCGTACAAACTAATCATGGTTAGCCGTGTCCCCGGTTATGGATATCTTGAGTATCTAGTTCTTGGATTATCATGTGAATCTCATCATCATGTTACTTAATTTAATTTGATTTGGGTTAATCACGTTCTTAATTGGGATTGAGTTGGAGGTACCTTCTCAATGTTTAACAACCACCATGATAGTTAAATAAAATTTATTCCTTTGTGGTAGGGAAAAATTGGCTTTTCGCAAAACTGTAACCATAGAGCTTTCCACCAGCCAAATATGCATGTAGTGATAGCACTATTCTATTCATTACTCTCTATGTGTTACATTGCCAGCATATTCCATGTGCTGACCCGTTTTCGGGCCGCAACGTATCATGTTGCAGACTTTTCAGACGACGAGTAAGGAGCCTTAGGTCATGGTCTTATACTCAGTGATGCCGTTGGAGTTGATGGACTCACTTTATCTTGCAAGCCTTCCGCTGTTATCGCTTTTAGATGGCCTTAAGCCATATTTATTTGTATTGAGTTCTCTTGAACTATTCGATGTAATAAGTGTGTGATTGCTACTCTGTTATAAATCCTTCAAAGTATTGTGCGTGTCAGCATTACCGATCCAGGGATGACACTGATGCACGGAGACTAGACTGTTTGGGGTCTGGTCGCTACATGCGGCGGCGGAACTCCCAATCTATTCTGTTCCCCGAAGGTTTTAGGGTATATTGGTATATATAGGAGGAAGAAATACGTCAGGGGAGCCACGAGGGGCCCACGAGGGTGGAGGGCGCGCCCAAGGGGGGGTGGGCGCGCCCCCTGCCTCGTGCCCTCCTCGTTGATTGACGTGCACTCCAAGTCCCCTGGATTGCTTCCGTTCCAAAAATAAGTTTTCCGAAGGTTTCATTCCGTTTGGACTCCGTTTGATATTCCTTTTCTGCGAAACACTGAAACAAGGGAAAAAACAGAAACTGGCACTGGGCTCTGGGTTAATAGGTTAGTCCCAAAAATAATATAAAGGTGTTTAATAAAGCCCATAAACATCCAAAACAGATAATATAATAGCATGGAACAATCAAAAATTATAGATACGTTGGAGATGTATCACTTATTAGCACGAAACACAAATCCATCGTTAACGACGAACTTGTTCCATGTTCTCCCTTCCTTACAATTCTGCAATACATCTTTAAATTCAGCATCATGCACATATTGATCTTTGACGGTCTCCAAACCGAATATTTTAAAGTCAAGTTGTGAAAGCATATTATAACAACGAGACAATACATCAGCAATAACATTTTCTTTACCCTTCTTGTGTTTAATGACATAAGGGAAAGTCTCAATGAATTCAACCCATTTAGCATGTCTATGATTCAGTTTAGCTTGACTTTTAATATGTTTCAAAGATTCATGATCAGAATGTATAACAAATTCTTTGGGTCATAAATAATGTTGCCATGTTTCTAAAGTCCGAACAAGAGCATATAATTCTTTATCATAAGTAGAATAGTTCAGACTAGGCCCACTCAAGTTTTCAGAAAAGTATGCAACAGGTTTGCCATCTTGTAATAACACACCTCCTAATCCAATTCCACTAGCATCACATTCAAGCTCAAAAGTCTTATTAAAATCAGGACGTTGGAGTAAAGGAGCATGTGTCAACTTATCTTTCAATACCGTGAAGGCTTCTTCCTGTGCGGCACCCCAAACAAAAGGCACATCCTTCCTTGTAAGATCATTGAGAGGTGCAGCAATGGTGCTAAAATCTCTCACAAAACGCCTATAGAAACCAGCGAGTCCAAGAAAACTCCTCACTTGTGTGACCGTTTTGGGCTGTGGCCAACTCTCAATAGCTTCAATCTTGGCTTTATCAACTTCAATTCCCTGTGGAGTAACAACATAGCCAAGAAAAGATACTTGGTCGGTGCAAAAGGTGCACTTCCCAAGGTTACCAAACAAACATGCATCACGTAGAGCAATAAAAACAGCACGCAAATGTTCCAAATGTTCTTCCAAAGATTTGCTATAAATTAGTATATCATCAAAATAGACTACCACAAATCGTCCAATGAAAGCACATAAAACTTCATTCATTAGTCTCATGAAAGTACTAGGTGCATTAGTTAACCCAAAAGGCATGACTAACCACTCATATAAACCAAACTTAGTTTTAAATGTTGTTTTCCATTCATCTCCCAATTTCATACGAATTTGATGGTATCCACTACGCAAATCAACTTTGGAGAATATTGTAGAGCCACTCAATTCATCAAGCATATCATCTAGCCTAGGAATAGGATGACGATAATGAATAGTAACATTATTAATGCCTCTACAATCAACACACATACGCGACGTACCATCCTTTTTAGGCACTAGTATAATAGGAACCGCACAAGGACTAAGAGATTCGCGTATATAACCTTTGTCGAGCAGCTCCTGTACTTGACGCATAATCCCCTTTGTCTCCTCTGGATTGGTACGGTATGGTGCACGGTTGGGTAGCGATGCACCGGGAATTAAGTCATTTTGATGCTCAATCCCTCGAATAGGTGGTAATCCCGGTGGCACGTCTTGTGGGAAGACGTCAGTGAAATCCTGCAAAATGTTAGTGACAGCAGGGGGCAAAGAGGAAGGCACGTCCTGGAATGAAAATAATGCCTCTTTGCACACAAAAGCATAGCAAACAGATTTGTTAAAATCTAGCTCATCAATATCAGATTTGGTGGCAAGTAAACATGCACTTTTCAATTTAATTTCAGAAACAACACTAGATGGTTTATTATTAGGCTTCATTTGTTGCTCAAATTCTTTTGCCACAATCTGATTTTCACTCTTATTTTTCTCCTGTTTTACTTTATTAGCTCTATTAATATCATCTTTCAAAATGGAATCAGGGGTCATAGGAAGCAAAGTAATATTTTTATCCTTATGAACAAGAGTATACTAATTGTTTCTACCATGGTGTATAGAATTTTTATCAAATTGCCATGGTCTACCAAGTAATAAGGAACATGCTTGCATAGGTACCACATCACAATCAACATAATCAACATATGTAGAGATAGTAAAATGCACATGAACAATATGTGTTACCTTAACCTTGCCGCTGTTGTTGAACCATTGGATGTAGTAAGGATGTGGATGTGGTCTTGTGGTGAGAGATAGCTTCTCCACCATCTCCATGCTAGCCAAGTTGTTGCAGCTCCCTCCATCTATGATGATGCGAACAAAACGTTCCTTCACAAATCCCTTTGTATGGAACAAATTATGCCTCTGATTTTGCTCAGCTTGTGTGACCTGCACACTCAAAAAACGTTGAGCAACTAAACATTCATACCTATCAGCATCTTCAGTAGCCATGCGTCTCATGATCAAAATCATCTCCACCGTGTAATTCACGTGTAATAAGAGCCAAAGTCTCCTCATCATAGTCACTAGCGGACTCATACCCACCATCCTTAGTAGCAATCATCACACGTTGAGATTTGCATTCTCTCGCATAATGACCTCTTCCCTTACAATGACGACAAATAATATCACTTGTGTGCCCTGTTGATGCCATGGAAGAAGAAGAGCTCTATGCAGGCCCGACAGGTGTGCTCTTGGCAGATAGTGGTTGTTGTGCCTGCTTTCTTGTATCACAGTTGGAGGTGGCACCTGAAGGAGGTGATGGTGCAGTGGAAGTAAAGGATGCACGTGGTGTCCATGATGAAGGTCAACCTGCAGAAAAGTTAGTTCGCGCCAATGCCTGTCGATCCTGCACTTCACGTTCAGCTTTACAAGCAAGATGGAATAAACGAGTGATATTATTATACTCCTTATACTCTAGAATGGTCTGAATCTCTCTATTTAATCCACCCATAAAACATGCAAGCATAGCTTCATTCTCCTCAACAATACCACATCTAATCATGCCAGTTTGTAATTCCTGATAATATTCTTCTACAGAATTTTTTCCTTGTCTTAAACGCTGCAATTTTTTAAGTAATTCACGTTGATAATATGGTGGAACCCAACGAGTACGCATAGCAGTTTTCAAAGCAGCCCAAGTAGCTGGAATAGGATATAATCTACAATGTTCAGACCACCAAACACATGCAAAGCTAGTGAAAGCACAAACACCAGCAGGAACACGTCTCTACTCAGGATATTGTAAACATGTAAATCGTTGTTCAGTTTCGAACTCCCAAGTAAGATATATATCAGGAACATATCTACCCTCAAATGGTGGAATATTCAATTTTAGTTTAGGAAGATGGTCATGTACCTCAGGTGGTGGTGCAGCCCTACCGTTGCGATGATATGCATGAGGACGACCTGGTGGTGGTGGTGCTGGTGGTTGCACGTAGTTTTGATTTTGGGCAACCCCATCCTCGTAATGGTCCTCCACCTCTGCAGTAGCAGCAGGAGCTACAGAAGCATCAACAGCGGCACCAGAAGTTTGACTAGGCTCAAGGGGAATGTGCTGTGCTCGTCCCACTTGATTTGGAAGGCGATGTTGTTGTTGTTGTTGTTGTTGTAGAGGTGCGACAGGTGCAGCGGCCGGTGGTTGTGGAAGACGCGCGAGCAATTCATTAAACTTGTTATCGAGCTTTGTTTCGAACGCCTTCTCAATGCCATATATCTTTTCCATGGCCTCTTCAAATTTGTTTAGCACATCTTCCACCTGTCCACTCATCATTTGCTGAAACTTATCATGTAACTCTTTGTTCGTCATGTTCTCCCAGTCAGTCTCGTCGGCTTGTGATCCTGCCATGGTTAGCAGCAATAGAAACACACAAGAATATGATCCTACAGACTACTAGAAAATGGCGGTGGTGGGGTGTCACAAGTCCATCAAGCAAATCTCAAATTCTTACAAGTTCTTACCCAGTAGCAGGTGGTGAACGGCAACCGTTGCAGTCAAAACTCTCAGCTTGGATAGAGCAATTACCAGGGAGAGTCAAACGCACGACGTAGATTTATGTGGAGCTAGGAAGGCTTATAATATGGTAGCAAAAATGGTCAGCAATAATCAATTCAGAGATGCAAAGTTGAATAAACGCTCAACGACGGTACTGTGCTGGTCCTAGGATAGACCGTGCTAGAGACGCGAGCCTAGAACACTAACAAAATCACGTCGCTGCACGTAAATAAGGTAAAAGCACACTCTGGAATTTTTTTTCCGCTCTGTTTTTTGGCGCTTTTTTTGCGCTCTTTATTTTTTGCGAAAAATCACTATAATGGCGAGCGTCTCAAAACTCTTCCCAGGTCAAAATGACAGGATGAGTGCAAAATTTTTTGACTATTTTTTTTTCGGAAATCAGGGCAGCGACGACGGAAAAGTGCGACAAAAAATCACTATGATGGCACGTGGCTCAAAAGACTCAGAAAAGCCTAAAAATAGGACAGGGAAAAAATATTTTCGGTCGCCGAAATTTTGGCCTAA
This sequence comes from Aegilops tauschii subsp. strangulata, assembly GCF_002575655.3. Taxonomy (NCBI): domain Eukaryota; kingdom Viridiplantae; phylum Streptophyta; class Magnoliopsida; order Poales; family Poaceae; genus Aegilops; species Aegilops tauschii. Next base: position 245,995,228 of record NC_053037.3, on the reverse strand, counting down.
AATCTGCCCGGGGTCTCTAGACCATTTTTTTCGAAACCTACTCAGGCAAGAAAACACGAATCGAAAATTAGATGGATCTCGAAAACAAACCTAATATGAAAAGAACTTGGATTGGTGGTGGACAAGCGGATGTATATGTGTACTCGGATTGGTGGTGGACAGGCGGATGTATATGTGGACTCGGATGGGTGGTGGATAAGCGAATGTATATGTGGACTCGGATTGGTGGTGGACAGGCAGATGTATATGGCAGCGGTAAAGAATATGTTGGTGGTGGTGGTATATGGCAGGAGCGATGACGATCGTGCGGCGGCGGCGTGACAACTTGTGAACAGAACCCAAAACACTAAGGGAAACTAGACGCTAAGACCAGCAACTTGACACGACGATGCAACCGCAAATTCAACAAAGCAAAATACTGAAAAGACTATGCAAAGGCTCAGACTGGTTCCGATATGATGAACTAACCCTAATTTTTTTTGTGGCTTTTTCATGGACTGTAGTATGAAGAACACACCCGATCTAAAATATGAAAAACTGTAAAATCTCACCGAGCAACCTGGAAATCTGATACCACTTGATAGAGGCGAAGGTGTCCCGATGTTTCGATGAGATGTTGGCTATCGTTTTCTGTAGGAGTTAACCTTGACGATCCAACTACGAACGTGCGAGACGTCGCGCCTTAGTAATCACTAAACCAACTTCCGAGGGGTTATTGACCACGCCAGAGCACAATCAACCTGACCACGAGGGTCTATGTCCTGCGAGCAAACGAAGAACAAACAAGAAACTGAGATTGCAATCTGGATATTGCGAATAAAAGAGAAAGCTTTATTAATGAAGGTGGGGTTCTGTGACACCTTTGTCTGGTCGTTGAACACAAACGAAGTACGCGAAGTTGCAGCTATGGCGAACTTTTAATCTAAACAAAACCCAAAGTCTAAACGACGCCCTAAGGGCTGTATATATAGAGGAAGAGGGGGGAATTTCATGGCCCTTGGAGGAGGGTCTGAAACCAACCCTAACTCTTGTTTCCCCACACATACGGACTCTAAAAACAGCCTATACTTAAGTATTTCGAAATTACATGGGCCTGGCCCAATAATATGGTGACGCAACACCTAGAATAGCCTCTAGATGAACTTTATGAAGTGGCATCTTGTATATTTCGTCCAAGGCTTCATGCACTCCTTATGGTGGCTTCAAAGTCCTGAAATCATCACTTGTAACTCCGTTCTTGTCCCCCTTGCGCATGCCATCATCTCCATGCTTGGTCTTGCTCCGGTGTGTTGGAAATATGCCCTAGAGGCAATAATAAATGGTTATTATTATATTTATTTGTTCATGGTAATTGTCTATTGTTCATGCTATAATTGTGTTATCCGGAAATCGTAATACATGTGTGAATACATAGACCACAACGTGTCCCTAGTAAGCCTCTAGTTGACTAGCTCGTTGATCAATGGATAGTCATGGTTTCCTGACTATGGACATTGGATGTCATTGATAACGGGATCACATCATTAGGAGAATGATGTGATGGACAAGACCCAATCCTAAGCATAGCATAAAAGATCGTGTAGTTTCGTTTGCTAGAGCTTTTCCAATGTCAAGTGTCTTTTCCTTAGACCATGAGATCGTGCAACTCCCGGATACCGTAGGAGTGCTTTGGGTGTGCCAAACGTCACAACTTAACTGGGTGACTATAAAGGTGCACTACGGGTATCTCCGAAAGTGTCTGTTGGGTTGGCACGGATCGAGACTGGGATTTGTCACTCCGTATGACGGAGAGGTATCTCTGGGCCCACTCGGTAATGCATCATCATAATGAGCTCAATGTGACTAAGGCGTTAGTCACGGGATCATGCATTGCGGTATGAGTAAAGAGACTTGCCGGTAACGAGATTGAACAAGGTATTGGGATACCGACGATCGAATCTCGGGCAAGTAACATACCGATTGACAAAGGGAATTGTATACGGGATTGATTGAATCCTCGACATCGTGGTTCATCCGATGAGATCATCGTGGAACATGTGGGAGCCAACATGGGTATCCAGATCCCGCTGTTGGTTATTGACCGGAGAGGCGTCTCGGTCATGTCTGCATGTCTCCCGAACCCGTAGGGTCTACACACTTAAGGTTCGGTGACGCTAGGGTTGTAGAGATATGAGTATGCGGAAACCCGAAAGTTGTTAGGAGTCCCGGATGAGATCCCGGACGTCACGAGGAGTTCCGGAATGGTCCAGAGGTGAAGAATTATATAGGAAGTCCAGTTTCGGCCACCGGGAAAGTTTCGGGGGTTATCGGTATTGTGCCGGGACCACCGGAAGGGTCCCGGGGGTCCACCGGGTGGGGCCACCTGTCCCGGAGGGCCCCATGGGCTGAAGTGGGAAGGGAACCAGCCCATAGTGGGCTGGGGCGCCCTCCATGGGCCTCCCCCCTGCGCCTAGGGTTGGAAACCCTAGGGTCGGGGGGCGCCCCACTTGACTTGGGGGTAAGTTACCCCCCTGGCCGCCGGCCCCCCTCTAGATGGGTTTTGGCCGGCGCCCCCCCTCCCAGGGGGCCTATATAAAGGGGGAGGGAGGGCAGTAGTATTACAGCCTTGGGCGCCTCCCTCCTCCCCTGCTACACCTCTCCCTCTCGCAGAAGCTCGGCGAAGCCCTGCCGACACCCGCTACATCCACCACCACGCCGTCGTGCTGCTGGATCTCCATCAACCTCTCCTCCCCCCTTGCTGGATCAAGAAGGAGGAGACGTTGCTGCACCGTACGTGTGTTGAACGCGGAGGTGCCGTCCGTTCGGCACTCGGTCATCGGTGATTTGGATCACGGCGAGTACGACTCCGTCATCCACGTTCATTGGAACGCTTCCGCTCGCGATCTACAAGGGTATGTAGATGCACTCCTTTCCCCTCGTTGCTAGTATACTCCATAGATGGATCTTCGTGAGCGTAGGAAAATTTTAAAATTATGCTATGATTTCCATCAGTGGTATCAGAGCCAGGCCTATGCGTAGTTACTATGCACGAGTAGAACACAAAGCAGTTGTGGGCGTTGATGTTGCCAATTCTTCTTGCCGCTACTAGTCTTGTCTTGTTTCGGCGGTATTGTGGGATGAAGCGGCCCGGACCGACCTTACACGTACGCTTACGTGAGACAGGTTCCACCGACTGACATGCACTAGTTGCATAAGGTGGCTAGCGGGTGTCTGTCTCTCCTACTTTAGTCGGAACGGACTCGATGAAAAGGGTCCTTATGAAGGGTAAATAGAAATTGGCAAATCACGTTGTGGTTTTACGTAGGGAAGAAACGTTCTTGCTAGAAACCTATACAAGCCACGTAAAAACTTGCAACAACAATTAGAGGATGTCTAACTTGTTTTTGCAGCAAGTGCTATGTGATGTGATATGGCCAGAAGATGTGATGAATGATATATGTGATGTATGAGATTGATCATATTCTTGTAATAGGAATCACGACTTGCATGTCGATGAGTATGACAACCGGCAGGAGCCATAGGAGTTGTCTTTATTATTTTGTATGACCTGCGTGTCATTAAATAACGCCATGTAAATTACTTTACTTTGTTGCTAAACGCGTTAGCCATAGAAGTAGAAGTAATCGTTGGCGTGACGACTTCATGAAGACACAATGATGGAGATCATGATGATGGAGATCATGGTGTCATGCCGGTGACGAAGATGATCATGGTGCCCCGAAGATGGAGATCAAAGGAGCATAATGATATTGGCCATATCATGTCACTATTTGATTGCATGTGATGTTTATCATGTTTTGCATCTTATTTGCTTAGAACGACGGTAGTAAGTAAGATGATCCCTTATGATAATTTCAAGAAAAGTGTTCCCCCTAACTGTGCACCGTTGCGAAGGTTCGTTGTTTCGAAGCACCACGTGATGATCGGGTGTGATAGATTCTAACGTTCGAATACAACGGGTGTTGACGAGCCTAGCATGTACAGACATGGCCTCGGAACACACGCAATACACTTAGGTTGACTTGACGAGCCTAGCATGTACAGACATGGCCTCGGAACACGGAGGACCGAAAGGTCGAGCATGAGTCGTATAGAAGATACGATCAACATGGAGATGTTCACCGATCTTGACTAGTCCGTCTCACGTGATGATCGGACACGGCCTAGTTAACTCGGATCATGTTTCACTTAGATGACTAGAGGGATGTCTATCTGAGTGGGAGTTCATTGAGTAATTTGATTAGATGAACTTAATTATCATGAACTTAGTCTAAAATCTTTACACTATGTCTTGTAGATCAAATGGCCCACGTTGTCCTCAATTTCAACGCGTTCCTAGAGAAAACCAAGCTGAAAGATGATGGCAGCAACTATACGGACTGGGTCCGTAACCTGAGGATCATCCTCATAGCAGCCAAGAAAGATTATGTCTTAGAAGCACCGCTAGGTGAAGCACCAATCCCAGAGAACCAAGACGTTATGAATGCTTGGCAGCAGCGTGCTGATGATTACTCCCTCGTTCAGTGCGGCATGCTTTACAGCTTAGAACTGGGTCTCCAAAAGCGTTTTGAGAAACATGGAGCATATGAGATGTTCGAGGAGCTGAAAATGGTTTTCCAAGCTCATGCCCGGGTCGAGAGATATGAAGTCTCCGACAAGTTCTTCAGCTGTAAAATGGAGGAGAATAGTTCTGTTAGTGAACACATACTCAGAATGTCTGGGTTGCACAACCGCTTGTCTCAGCTGGGAGTTAATCTCCCGGATGACGCGGTCATTGACAGAATCCTTCAGTCGCTTCCACCAAGCTACAAGAGCTTTGTGATGAACTTCAATATGCAGGGGATGGAAAAGACCATTCCTGAGGTATATTCAATGCTGAAATCAGCGGAGGTGGAGATCAGAAAAGAACATCAAGTGTTGATGGTGAATAAAACCACTAAGTTCAAGAAGGGCAAGGGTAAGAAGAACTTCAAGAAGGACGGCAAGGGAGTTGCCGCGCCCGGTAAGCCAGTTACCGGGAAGAAGTCAAAGAATGGACCCAAGCCTGAGACTGAGTGCTTTTATTGCAAGGGAAGTGGTCACTGGAAGCGGAACTGCCCCAAATAGTTAGCGGACAAGAAGGCCGGCAACACCAAAGGTATATGTGATATACATGTAATTGATGTGTACCTTACCAGTACTCGTAGTAGCTCCTGGGTATTTGATACCGGTGCGGTTGCTCATATTTGTAACTCAAAACAGGAACTAAGGAATAAACGGAGACTGGCGAAGGACGAGGTGACGATGCGCGTCGGGAATGGTTCCAAGGTCGATGTGATCGCCGTCGGCACGCTACCTCTGCATCTACCTACGGGATTAGTTTTAAACCTCAATAATTGTTATTTAGTGCCAGCTTTGAGCATGAACATTGTATCTGGATCTCGTTTAATTCGAGATGGCTACTCATTTAAATCCGAGAATAATGGTTGTTCTATTTATATGAGAGATATGTTTTATGGTCATGCCCCGCTGTTTAATGGTTTATTCTTGATGAATCTCGAACGAGATGTTACACATATTCATAGTGTGAATACCAAAAGATGTAAAGTTGATAACGATAGTCCCACATACTTGTGGCACTGCCGCCTTGGTCACATTGGTGTCAAGCACATGAAGAAGCTCCATGCAGATGGACTTTTGGAGTCTCTTGATTACGAATCATTTGACACGTGCGAACCATGCCTCATGGGTAAGATGACCAAGACTCCGTTCTCCGGAACAATGGAGCGAGCAACCAACTTATTGGAAATCATACATACCGATGTGTGCGGTCCAATGAGTGTTGAGGCTCACGGAGGATATCGTTATGTTCTCACTCTCACTGATGACTTAAGTAGATATGGGTATGTCTACCTAATGAAACACAAGTCTGAAACCTTTGAAAAGTTCAAGGAATTTCAGAGTGAGGTTGAGAATCAACGTGACAGGAAAATAAAATTCTTACGATCAGATCCTGGTGGAGAATATTTAAGTCACGAGTTTGGTACACACTTAAGGAAATGTGGAATAGTTTCACAACTCACGCCACCTGGAACACCTCAGAGAAACGGTGTGTCCGAACGTCGTAATCGCACTCTATTGGATATGGTGCGATCTATGATGTCTCTTACCGATTTACCGCTCTCATTTTGGGGCTATGCTTTAGAGACTGCCGCATTCACTTTAAATAGGGCTCCGTCGAAATCCGTTGAGACGACACCGTATGAATTATGGTTTGGGAAGAAACCTAAGCTGTCGTTTCTAAAAGTTTGGGGATGCGATGCTTATGTCAAGAAACTTCAACCTGAAAAGCTCGAACCCAAGTCGGAAAAATGCGTCTTCATAGGATACCCTAAGGAAACTATTGGGTATACCTTCTACCTCAGATCCGAAGGCAAGATCTTCGTTGCCAAGAACGGGTCCTTTCTGGAGAAGGAGTTTCTCTCAAAAGAATTGAGTGGGAGGAAAGTGGAACTTGATGAGGTGATAGTCACCCCTTCCGAACCGGAAAGTAGCGCAGCGCGGGAACATGTTCCTGTGGTGCCTACACCGACTGGGGAGGAAGTTAATGATGATGATCATGAAGCTTCGGATCAAGTTACTACTAAACTTCGTAGGTCCACAAGGACACGTTCCGCACCAGAGTGGTACGGCAACCCTGTCCTGGAAATCATGTTGTTAGACAACGGTGAACCTTCGAACTATGAAGAAGCGATGGCGGGCCCGGATTCCGACAAATGGCTAGAAGCCATGAAATCCGAGATAGGATCCATGTATGAAAACGAAGTATGGACTTTGACTGACTTGCCCGATGATCGGCGAGCCATAGAAAACAAATGGATCTTTAAGAAGAAGACGGACGCGGATGGTAATGTGACCATCTACAAAGCTCGACTTGTCGCTAAGGGTTATCGACAAGTTCAAGGGGTTGACTACGATGAGACTTTCTCACCCGTAGCGAAGCTGAAGTCCGTCCGAATCATGTTAGCAATTGCCGCATACTATGATTATGAGATATGGCAGATGGACGTCAAAACGGCATTCCTTAACGGCTTCCTTAAGGAAGAGTTGTATATGATGCAGCCGGAAGGTTTTGTTGATCCTAAGAATGCTAACAAAGTATGCAAGCTCCAGCGCTCAATCTATGGGCTGGTGCAAGCATCTCGGAGTTGGAACATTCGCTTTGATGAGATGATCAAAGCGTTTGGGTTTACACAGACTTATGGAGAAGCCTGTGTTTACAAGAAAGTGAGTGGGAGCTCTGTAGCATTTCTCATATTATATGTGGATGACATACTATTGATGGGAAATGATATAGAATTCTTGGAAAGTATAAAGGCCTATTTGAATAAGTATTTTTCAATGAAGGACCTTGGAGAAGCTGCTTATATATTAGGCATCAAGATCTATAGAGATAGATCAAGACGCCTCATTGGTCTTTCACAAAGTACATACCTTGACAAGATATTGAAGAAGTTCAATATGGATCAGTCCAAGAAGGGGTTCTTGCCTGTATTGCAAGGTGTGCAATTGAGCACGGCTCAATGCCCGACCACGGCAGAAGATAGAGAAAAGATGAGTGTCACCCCCTATGCCTCGGCCATAGGGTCTATTATGTATGCCATGCTGTGTACCAGACCTGATGTAAACCTTGCCGTAAGTTTGGTAGGAAGGTACCAAAGTAATCCCGGCATGGAACACTGGACAGCGGTCAAGAATATCCTGAAGTACCTGAAAAGGACTAAGGATATGTTTCTCGTTTATGGAGGTGACGAAGAGCTCGTCGTAAAGGGTTACGTCGACGCTAGCTTCGACACAGATCTGGATGACTCGAAGTCACAAACCGGATACGTGTATATTTTGAATGGAGGAGCAGTAAGCTGGTGCAGTTGCAAGCAAAGCATCGTGGCGGGATCTACATGTGAAGCGGAGTACATGGCAGCCTCAGAGGCAGCACAGGAAGCAGTCTGGATGAAGGAGTTCATTACCGACCTAGGGGTGACTCCCAATGCGTCGGGCCCGATGACTCTCTTCTGTGACAACACTGGAGCTATTGCCCTTGCGAAGGAGCCCAAATTTCACAGGAAGACCAGGCATATCAAGCGTCGCTTCAACTCCATTCGTGAAAGTGTTCAAAATGGAGACATAGATATTTGTAAAGTACATACGGACCTGAATGTAGCAGATCCGTTGACTAAACCTCTCCCTAAAGCAAAACATGATCAACACCAGGACACAATGGGTGTTCGATTCATCACAATGTAACTAGATTATTGACTCTAGTGCAAGTGGGAGACTGCTGGAAATATGCTCTAGAGGCAATAATAAATGGTTATTAATATATTTCTTTGTTCATGGTAATTGTCTATTGTTCATGCTATAATTGTGTTATCCGGAAATCGTAATACATGTGTGAATACATAGACCACAACGTGTCCCTAGTAAGCCTCTAGTTGACTAGCTCGTTGATCAATGGATAGTCATGGTTTCCTGACTATGGACATTGGATGTCATTGATAACGGGATCACATCATTAGGAGAATGATGTGATGGACAAGACCCAATCCTAAGCATAGCATAAAAGATCGTGTAGTTTCCTTTGCTAGAGCTTTTCCAATGTCAAGTATCTTTTCCTTAGACCATGAGATCGTGCAACTCCCGAATACCGTAGGAGTGCTTTGGGTGTGCCAAACGTCACAACGTAACTGGGTGACTATAAAGGTGCACTACGGGTATCTCCGAAAGTGTCTGTTGGGTTGGCACGGATCGAGACTGGGATTTGTCACTCCATATGACGGAGAGGTATCTCTGGGCCCACTCGGTAATGCATCATCATAATGAGCTCAATGTGACTAAGGCGTTAGTCACGGGATCATGCATTGTAGTACGAGTAAAGAGACTTGCCGGTAACGAGATTGAACAAGGTATTGGGATACCGACGATCGAATCTCGGGCAACTAACATACCGATTGACAAAGGGAATTGTATACGGGATTGATTGAATCCTCGACATTGTGGTTCATCCGATGAGATCATCGTGGAACATGTGGGAGCCAACATGGGTATCCAGATCCCGCTGTTGGTTATTGACCGGAGAGGTGTCTCGGTCATGTCTGCATGTCTCCCGAACCCGTAGGGTCTACACACTTAAGGTTCGGTGACGCTAGGGTTGTAGAGATATGAGTATGCGGAAACCTGAAAGTTGTTCGGAGTCCCGGATGAGATCCCGGACGTCACGAGGAGTTCCGGAATGGTCCGGAGGTGAAGAATTATATATAGGAAGTCCAGTTTCGGCCACCGGGAAAGTTTCGGGGGTTATCGGTATTGTACCGGGACCACCGGAAGGGTCCCGGGGGTCCACCGGGTGGGGCCACCTGTCCCGGAGGGCCCCATGGGCTGAAGTGGGAAGGTAACCAGCCGGTAGTGGGCTGGGGCGCCCCCCATGGGCCTCCCCCTGCGCCTAGGGTTGGAAACCCTAGGGTGGGGGGGCGCCCCACTTGACTTGGGGGGTAAGTTACCCCCTGGCCGCCGCCCCCCTCCTGATGGGTTCTGGCCGGCGCCCCCTTCCGAGGGGGCCTATATAAAGGGGGGGAGGGAGGGCAGTAGTATTACAGCCTTGGGTGCCTCCCTCCTCCCCTGCTACACCTCTCCTTCTCGTAGAAGCTTGGCGAAGCCCTGCCGAGACCCGCTACATCCACCACCACGCCGTCGTGCTGCTGGATCTCCATCAACCTCTCCTTCCCCCTTGCTGGATCAAGAAGGAGGAGACGTCGCTGCATCGTACGTGTGTTGAACGCGGAGGTGCCGTCCGTTCGGCACTCGGTCATCGGTGATTTGGATCACGGCGAGTACGACTCCGTCATCCACGTTCATTGGAATGCTTCCGCTCGCGATCTACAAGGGTATGTAGATGCACTCCTTTCCCCTCGTTGCTAGTATACTCCATAGATGGATCTTGGTGAGCGTAGGAAAATTTTAAAATTATGCTACGATTTCCATCACGGTGTTCATCCCTCTTATCCATGCCAGACCCTTCATTTGTAAGCAAAACAAATGTATCCAATTTAGGAAGCATCATATTCTCATGAACATTGGAATCATTACCAAGAAACGAAAGTACCTGATAATTTAATTGGCGTGCACGAGCTCTAGTAATGGGTCCAGTATGTATAGCAGCAGGGGCTGTGGGTGTAACAATGGTATTGATGTCCTCATCACAAACGGACCAATGTTTAATCATTTTGATATGACCTCTAATCTTGGTGATGATTCTGTGTCAAATGACTTATTGCATGTTTTCTAAGCATGTTGTAGCATGTAAATTTGATGCAAATAAGGTTTATTAACACTAGCCTTGTAAGACCTAGGGTTAGTTTTAGGCTGCCTTGGGACACCCTCCCACCTCCTTGGCCGCTACCCCTTGCTCCTATATAAGTAGATCAATCTAGTAGCTTTTTTCCTTGGGATTTTTTTAGTTAAAAGTTAGTCATTGCAACTTCGTGTACTTCATTTGTGTCCAACGACCAGACCAAGACCGCTTTCGGATCCCCACCTTTATCAGTACTTCATGTATATTCGCAATATTCAGATTGCATTATCATATTCTTGCTTGTGTGCAGGAATAGACCTTCTTGGTCAGGCTGATCGCGCTTCCAGCATCGTCAGTAACCTCAGGAGATTGGTTTAGCGATTGCTAAGGCGCAACGTCATGCACGTTTTTAGTCGGATCGTCAAAGTCGGCTCCACCAAATCGATTGTTATCGTCTCATTGAAAGATCGGGACCCTCGCCTCTATCAGTTCATCACAACATAACAACGTACTAGATAGATCAAACTACTACAAATGCAAATGATGACATATAGAATAGGCACAAATTAATCTTACCACTCACCTACAAATCCCACACCTGGGGGAATTACTCACACATCATAAGAGGGAAATCAATCACAAGAGAGATAAATCCAATGAAAACCATATCGATAATACCGTTAAGATCCACAATAAGATGAAATGGATAACTCAAATAGTCTTGATCTCCAGACGAGATTGAGTAGAATTACAATTGTCCCAATTGGAATACCTCTCACAATAGTAGAAATGGTGATGATGATGGAGATGAAAGAAGCAAAGACAAATAAGATCTTCGAAGGTTCTTCAGATCCTCCTCTCCTCTGTTCTAGTGGTGTGGCGGCGGCTAGGGTTCTCTTTTCCGCTGGGGCCCTTCATGGAAGTTACTTGTATAGATGTGTTGGACCTGATGGCAGTCCATACGACCGCTCATGCAAGCACTTGCGGTCATATGGAGTGCCGTTTTGCTCTGGTGCGCCCGTTGACTTGGGTTTCTTCAGCAAAGTTGCTCCATTTGGATTGATTTGTAGTAATCTTCCTTGGTTTCCTTCCATATATGATATTTCCTGCCAAACATTGAGGAAGTAGATTTTCTTCTCTTTCAAGGGATTAGTGTTAGAAATATCCGAAGAATTTTAGTGAACCACGCAAAAATCACTACTAAAACATCACAAATTCTCGAGCCATCATTGGCCAGCCACCAGAATGCTGCAAGCTTACTGAATGAGATACAACCAAGGATGGAACAAGGACACCACCCCCAACTAGCCGTCTGATGGATAGACTCCCAAGTCAGAAGAACCGCAATGATCACCGGCCCGGTCAACACAATCCAAGTCATGGATACTGGCAAGATCACCGTAGTATGTGAGCGTTAGTAAAATGTAGTAGAAAACAAAAAATTGTGCCTACGCACAACCAAGATCAATATGAAGATGCATAATGGGTTGGGATCACGATTGTTACCGCCATCGAGTTGCAGCGGAAGAAGAACATGCCGGTATAGATTGTACTTGGAGTCCCTCGAACCGTCGATGAACGATCCCGCGAATCGCCCATGAACAATCCCTCAAACCGAAGTCCGAAAGCACGACCTCTCAACATTGTTGCAAGCGTGCAACCTTCATGATCCGGCGGCGCTTTGCTGTCCAGAGGTAACCATCGCCGAAGAATTAGAGGGAGGAGATTATAACCACATGGGGCCTCTAATTATGAGGATTTTAGGATTAGTCTAGCTCTAATTAGTCAATTAGGACCAACTAGAACTAGAACTCAAAGAACAATAGGAGGCTCCAAAACTTGTGTGTTCAATTGTGGCTAATACCTCAAGTATATATAGGTTGGAGGGGAAGAGGAGGGCTGCCACCAAGGAGGGAAAGCCTCCTTGGGGAGCCGGACATAGGGGGGAGGAGTCCAGCTCCTCCCCTAGTAGGATTTGGACCACCCACAAGGAAAGAGGGGTGTGATGACCCACAAGTATAGGGGATCTGTCGTAGTCCCTTCGATAAGCAAGAGTGTCGAACCCAACGAGGAGCAGAAGGAAATGACAAGCAGTTTTCAGCAACGTATTCTCTGCAAGCACTGAAATTATCGGTAACAGATAGTTGTGTGATAAGATAATTCATAACGGGTAACAAGTAACAAGTGTAACTAAGGTGCAGCAAGATGGCCCAATCCTTTCTATAGGAAAGGACAAGCTTGGACAAACTCTTATATAAAGCAAAGCGCTCCCGAGGACACATGGGAATTATTTTCGAGTTAGTTTTCATCATGCTCATATGATTCACGTTCGTTACATTGATAATTTGATATGTGGGTGGACCGGCGCTTGGGTGTTGTCCTTACTTGGACAAGCCTCCCACTTATGATTAACCCCTTTCGCAAGCATCCGCAACTACGAAAGAAGAATTAAGATAAATCTAACCATAGCATGAAACATGTGGATCCAAATCAGCCCCTTACGAAGCAACACATAAACTAGGGTTTGAGATTCTGTCACTCTAGCAACCCATCATCTATTTATTACTTCCCAATGCCTTCCCCTAGGCCCAAATCATGGTGCACTACTACAGGATGCTGCTAACGCGACACTACGATCTGAGACCCTTCGACGAAACTGTGTGCGATGCCATAATCGCAAACGGTGGTGTAAAAAAACCCGTCAAAAAAGGTGCAAAACGTTTGCGATGGCGGAGCCATCAAACACGGTTCAGATTTTAGTTGCGTGTGCGATGCATGGCATATGGTTCAGTTCAATTAACTGTTTGCGATGAGGAGGAACAAAAGAAATGGGCAGCCAGATGGAGGTGTGTGCGATATACAGCATACGGTTCACTCGGATGAACTCTTTGTGATTAGGCAACACAAAATAAACGGTCAGCCAGATCAACGTGTGTGCGATATACGGCATGCGGTTCACTCAGATGAACTGTTTGCGTTGAGACATGAGAACAGAAACGGTTCAACTTAACAAGATGTGTGTGATACGCGACAAACAGATCTGTAATCAGAAATGTGTGTGAAGACCGATAATAACACAGACGGTTACTGCTAATAAAGCGTGTGTGTTGTGCGATGGGATTGCATACAGAACAACAACATACACACGCACGCACACACACACACACACACACACACACACTTATAAGGACATGTTTGCATAACCAAATTAGACATCCACTTACATAGGTGGCTACTACAACCATGGCATTTGCACACACCAAAGTAAACTATTACATGCATAATTACATAGGTGGCTACTACACACATGACATTTCCACACACCAATAAAGTAAACTATATATTACATGCATGATTAACTAGCATAAACGATCATCTGATCATCATCTACTTCTTGTGAGGCTTGCTCTGCTTGTGGCTTGATCCGGGCTCGTCGATTTGGGTAACGAGGCACTTCCTCATGTCAACGATCTGCCTGTGCATCTCGTAGCATGTGTACACGCTCTTGGCCGCGAACCTGAGGTGAGGTTCATCCAGTTGCCGCATCCAGGCCCTATGCCAGGATAGGGGACTTGTTCTCTGGGCATCCTACTTCATCTTTTCGTAGTAGGGGTTGATGATGGCCGAGGTGAGTTCGACCAGGGAGTCCTTCTTCGTGCTGCCCCAGACCCTGTAGTGGTCACGGATTTCGACAAGGTTCTTGTAGGCCAAGCCCGTAACACTGAGCGCATTTACATCATCTTTGGTTTCCACCGTGGCGAACTTGTAGTCGGTGCTGTTGACAAACCTGTTGAAACGGTCGCAAGGCTCTGTGGCCATGCAGTAGTGGTAGATCAGGACATGATGGCGCACGCACAACTGGGCGATGGCAACCTTCTGATCTATGCCGGGACGACCAGCGGTGTACTGGAGGTCGATGCCGACCACCTTGTACTTGTCCCGAGCAAGCAACTGCTCAACGCTGTTGATGTAGTCGTCCACCACGGCCGGGTCGACGGTGTACACCACCGAGAGATACGTCTCCCTCGCGTGGGTCTCCACTCTATGCTCGCCGAACTCCATTGGAGCGCCGCTGGACATCCCCTTTCTATGTGTCGTCGTGGGTGTGCTTGTTGTGTTGTGGGGCGTGATACGTCCATTATGCATCATGCTTTTATATCGATATTTATTGCATTATGGGCTGTTATTACACGTTATGTCACAATACTCATGCCTTTTCTCTCTTATTTTACAAGGTTTACATGAAGAGGGAGAATGCCGGCAGCTGGAATTCTAGGCTGGAGAAGGAGCAAATATTAGAGACCTATTCTGCACAGCTCCAAAAGTCCTGAAACTTCACGGAGGCAGTTTTTGGAATTAATAAAAAATACTAGCGAAAGAATCCACCAGAGGGGGCCCACACCCTGGCCACGAGGGTGGGGGGCGCGCCCCTGCCTCGTGAGCCCCCTGGCAGGCCTCCGATGCCCATCTTCTACTATATGAAGTCTTTCACCCTGGAAAAAATCATAAGCAAGCTTTCGGGAAGAAACACCGCCGCCACGAGGCGGAACCTTGGCGGAACATTTCTAGGGCTCCGACGGAGCTGTTCCGTCGGGGAAACTTCCCTCTGGGAGGGGAAATCATCGCCATCGTCATCACCAATGATCCTCTCATCGGGAGGGGGTCAATCTCCATCAACATCTTCACCAGCACCATCTCCTCTAAAACCCTAGTTCATCTCTTGTATCCAATCTTTCTCCCAAAACCTCAGATTGGTACCTGTGGGTTGCTAGTAGTGTTGATTACTCCTTGTAGTTGATGCTAGTTGGTTTATTTGGTGGAAGAACATATGTTTAGATCATTTATGCATATTAATACCCCTCTGATGATGAACATGAATATGGTTTGTGAGTAGTTATGTTTGTTCCTGAGGACATGGGAGAAGTCTTGCTATAAGTAGTCATGTGAATTTGGTATTCGTTCGATATTTTGATGAGATGTATGTTGTCTTTCCTCTAGTGGTGTTATGTGAACGTCGACTACATGACACTTCACCATTGTTTGGGCCTAGAGGAAGGCATTGGGAAGTAATAAGTAGATGATGGGTTGCTAGAGTGACAGAAGCTTAAACCCTAGTTTATGAGTTGCTTCGTAAGGTGCTGATTTGGATCCATATGTTTCATGCTATGGTTAGGTTTACCTTAATACTTCTTTTGTAGTTGCAGATGCTTGCAATAGGGGTTAATCATAAGTGGGATTCTTGTCCAAGAAAGGTCAGCACCCAAGCACCGGTCCACCCACATACCAAATTATCAAAGTAACGAACGCGAATCATATGAGCGTGATGAAAACTAGCTTGACGATAATTCCCATGTGTCCTCGGGAGCGTTTTCCTTCATATAAGAGTTTGTCCAGGCTTGTCCTTTGCTACAAAAAGGATGGGGCCATATTTCTGCACCTTATTTACTTTTATTACTTGTTACCCGTTACAAATTACCTTATCACAAAACTATTTGTTACCTATAATTTCAGTGCTTGCTGAGAATACCTTACTGAAAACCGCTTGTCATTTCCTTCTGCTCCTCGTTGGGTTGGACACTCTTACTTATTGAAAGGACTACGATAGATCCCCTACACTTGTGGGTCATCAAGACTCTTTTCTGGAGCCGTTGCCGGGGAGTGAAGCGCCTTTGGTAGGTGGAATTTGGTAAGGAAAAATTTATATAGAGTGCTGAAATTTACTGTCACTTGTTACTATGGAACATAATTCTTTGAGGGGCTTGTTCGGGGTATCTTCACCCCAACCAGTAGAGCAAAGAGTTGCTTCTCAACCTACTGAACCTACCGAAAATGTTTAGTTTGAAATTCCTTCGGGTATGATAGAGAAACTGCTAGCTAATCCTTTTACAGGAGATGGAACATTACATCCCGATTTGCACCTAATCTATGTGGATGCAGTTTGTGGATTATTTAAGCTTGCAGGTATGCCCGAGGATGTTATCAAGAAGAAGGTCTTCCCTTTATCTTTGAAGGGAAAGGCATTGACATGGTTTAGGCTATGTGATGATATGGGATCATGGAACTACAACCGATTGAAATTGGAATTTCATCAGAAGTTTTATCCTATGCATCTTGTTCATCGTGATCATAATTATATATATAATTTTTGGCCTCACGAAGGAGAAAGCATCGCTCAAGCTTGGGGGAGGCTTAAGTCAATGTTATATTCATGCCCCAATCATGAGCTCTCAAGAGAAATTATTATTCAAAAAATTTATGCTCGGCTTTCTCTCAACAATCGATCCATGCTCGATACTTCTTGTATTGGATATTTTATGATGAAGACTATTGAATTCAAATGGGATTTATTGGAAAGAATTAAACACAACTCTGAAGATTGGGATCTCGACGAAGGTAAGGAGTCAGGTAAAACACCTAAGTTTGATTGTGTTAAATCTTTTATGGATACCGATGTTTTCTGTGAATTTAGCACTAAATATGGACTTGACTCTGAGATAGTAGCTTCTTTATGTGAATCCTTTGCTACTCATGTTGATCTCCCTAAGGAGAAGTGGTTTAAATATAATCCTCCCATTGAAGTAAAAGTAGTTGCACCAATTAAAGTTGAAGAAAAGACTATCACTTATAATGTTGATCCTATTGTTCCTACTGCTTATATTGAGAAACCACCTTTCCCTGTTAGAATAAAGGATCATGCTAAAGCTTCAACTGTGGTTCGTAAGAGTAATACTAGAACACCTACACCCCCTGAGCAAATTAAAGTTGAACCTAGTATTGATATGGTTAAAGATCTTTTGGCTGATAATATTGATGGACATGTTATTTACTTCTGTGATGAAGCTGCTAGAATTGCTAGACCTGATACTAAGAATAAACATAGACCTGTTGTAGGCACGATGTTATTTTTGTTAAAATAGGATCATTGCTATCATGGCTTATGTGATATGGGTGCTAGTGCAAGTGCAATACCTCATTCCTTATACAAAGAAATTATGCACGATATTGCACCTGCTGAAATAGAGGAGATCGATGTTACCATTAAGCTTCCCAATAGAGACACTATTTTTACCAGTTGGGATTGTTAGAGATGTTGAAGTCTTGTGTGGGAAAGTTAAATATCCCGCTGATTTTCTTGTTCTTGGTTCCCCACAAGATAGCTTCTGTCCCATCATATTTGGTAGACCCTTCTTGAATACTGTTAATGCTATGATAGACTGCAAAAAGGATGTTGTTACCATTGGTTTGGGGAATATGTCTCACGAGTTTAATTTTGCTAAATTTCATAGACAACCCCATGATAAAGAATTGCCTAGTAAAGATGAAATTATTAGTCTTGCTTCTATTGCCGTGCCTCCTAATGATCCCTTACGACAATATTTGCTCGACCATGAAAATGATATGTTTATGAATGAAAGAAGGGAAATAGATGAAGTATTCTTTAAACAAGGACCTATCTTTAAACAAGGATCCTCCTCCACCCAAGGGTGATCCCGTGTTTGAGCTTAAACCATTACCTGATACTCTTAAATATGCTTATCTCGATGAGAAAAAGATATATCCTGTTATTATTAGTGCTAACCTTTCAGAGCATGAAGAAAAGAGATTATTGAAAACTCTGAAGAAGCACCGTGCTACTATTGGATACACTCTTGATGATCTTAAGGGCATTAGTCCCACTTTATGCCAGCACAAAATAAAATTGGAGAAAGACGCTAAACTAGTTGTTGATCACCAACGACGGCTAAATCCTAAGATGAAAGAAGTGGTAAGAAAAGAAATACTAAAGCTTCTGGAGGCAGGTATAATTTATCCTGTTGCTAATAGTCAGTGGGTAAGTCCTGTCCATTGTGTCCCCAAGAAGGGAGGTATTACTGTTGTTCCTAATGATAAACATGAATTGATCCCACAAAGAATTGTTACAGGTTACAGAATGGTAATTGATTTCCGTAAACTAAATAAAGCTACTAAGAAAGATCATTACCCTTTACCTTTTATTGATCAAATGCTAGAAAGATTATCCAAACATACACATTTTTGCTTTCTAGATGGTTATTCCGGTTTCTCTCAAATACCTGTGTCAAAAGAGGATCAAGAAAAGACCACTTTTACTTGCCTTTCGGTACCTTTGCTTATAGACGTATGCCTTTTGGTTTATGTAATGCACCTGCTACCTTTCAAAGATGTATGACTGCTATATTCTCTGACTTTTGTGAAAAGATTGTTGAGGTTTTCATGGATGATTTCTCCATATATGGAACTTCTTTTGATGATTGCTTAAGCAACCTTGATCGAGTTTTGCAGAGATGTGAAGAAACTAATCTTGTCTTGAATTGGGAGAAGTGCCACTTTATGGTTAATGAAGGTATTGTCTTGGGGCATAAAATTTCTGAAAGAAGTATTGAATTTGACAAAGCTAAAGTTGATCTATTGAAAAGATGCCATGTCCTAAGGACATTAAAGGTATAAGAAGTTTCCTTGGTCATGCCGGTTTTTATAGGAGGTTCATTAAGGACTTCTCTAAAATCTCTAGGCCTCTGACTAATCTCTTACAAAAAGATGTTCCTTTTGTCTTTGATGATGATTGCGTAGAAGCATTTGAAATACATAAGAAAGCCTTGATTTCTGCACCGATTGTTCAGCCATCTGATTGGAATCTACCCTTTGAAATTACGTGTGATGCTAGTGATTATGCTGTAGGTGCTGTTCTAGGACAAAGAGTTGATAAGAAATTGAATGTTATCCAATATGCCAGTAAAACTCTAGACAGTGCCCAGAGAAATTATGCTACTACTGAAAAAGAATTTTTAGCAGTTGTATTCGCTTGTGATAAGTTCAGACCATATATTGTTGATTCTAAAATAACTCTTCACACTGGTCATGCTGCTATTAAATACCTTATGGAAAAGAAAGATGCTAAACCTAGACTTATTAGATGGGTTCTCTTGCTACAAGAATTTGATTTGCATATTATTGATAGAAAGGGAGCTGAGAACCCCGTTGCAGACAACTTATCTAGGTTAGAGAATGTTCTTGAGGACCCACTACCTATTGATGATAGCTTCCCTGATGAACAGTTAGCTGTCATAAATGCTTCTCGTACTACTCCATGGTATGCTGATTATGCTAATTACATTGTTGCTAAATTTATACCACCTAGTTTCACATACCAACAAAAGAAAAAGTTTTTCTATGATTTAAGACATTACTTCTGGGATGACCCATACCTTTATAAAGAAGGAGTAGATGGTGTTATTAGACGTTGTGTACCTGAGCATGAACAGGAACAGATCCTACGCAAGTGTCACTCCGAAGCTTATGGAGGACACCACGCTGGAGATAGAACTGCGCATAAGGTATTGCAATCCGGTTTTTATTGGCCTACTCTCTTCAAAGATGCCCGTAAGTTTGTCTTGTCTTGCGATGAATGTCAAAGAATTGGTAATATTAGTAGACATCAAGAAATGCCTATGAATTATTCACTTGTTATTGAACCATTTGATGTTTGGGGCTTTGATTATATGGGACCATTTCCTTCCTCTAATGGGTATACACATATTTTAGTTGCTGTTGATTACGTTACTAAGTGAGTAGAAACTAGTAGTGCTGATCATAACACCTCTATTAAGATGCTTAAAGAAGTTATTTTTCCGAGGTTTGGAGTCCCTAGATATTTAATGACTGATGGTGGTTCACATTTTATTCATGGTGCTTTTCGTAAAATGCTTGCTAAGTACAATGTTAATCATAGAATTGCATCTCCATATCACCCGCAGTCTAGTGGTCAAGTAGAACTTAGTAATAGAGAGCTCAAATTAATTTTGCAAAAGACTGTTAATAGATCTAGAAAGAATTGGTCCAAGAAACTTGATGATGCATTGTGGGCCTATAGAACTGCATATAAGAATCCTATGGGTATGTCTCCGTATAAAATGTTTTATGGGAAAGCATGTCACTTGCCTCTCGAACTAGAACATAAGGCGTATTGGGCCATTAAAGAGCTCAATTATGATTTCAAACTGGCCGGTGAGAAGAGGTTATTTGACATTAGCTCACGTGATGAATGGAGAACCCATGCATATGAGAATGCCAAACTGTTTAAAGAAAAAGTTAAAAGATGGCATGACAAAAGGATACAAAAGCGTGAGTTTAATGTAGGTGATTATGTGTTGCTATTCAACTCTCGTTTAAGATTTTTTGCAGGAAAACTTCTCTCTAACTGGGAAGGTCCTTACGTTAATGAGGAGGTCTATCGTTCCTGTGCCACAAAAATCAACAACTTCGAAGGCACAAATCTAAAGGTGGTGAACGGTCAAAGAATCAAACATTATATCTCAGGTAATCCCATAAATGTTGAAACCAATGTTATTGAAACCGTAACCCTGGAGGAATACATAAGGGACACTTTCCAGAATGTTTCAGACTCCGAAAAGGAATAGGTATGTGGTACGGTAAGTAAACTGACTCCAAAAAAGTTCTAATGGCAATTTTCCTCTGTTTTGGAATATTTTGAAAAATAGGAAAATAAGAAGTAGTCCAGGAAGGACACGAGGGGTCCACGAGGGTGGAGGGAGGGCCCGCCTGCCTCGTGGGCACCTCGTGTGCCCTCCGGACTCCGTTTTCTTGCACGACACTTCTTTTGGTTGGTAAAAATTCATTATATAATCTCCCGAAGGTTTTGACCACCGTACCACGCAAATATCCTCTGTTTTTGTTTCGAGCTATTTTTCTGATAGATCAAGATCAGCATGACGTCTCCAAGTGCCCCCAAGGACAAGTTCTTCGAGAAGCTCATCAACCCCTACCTCGCGGAAGTGCTGCAACATCCTCAAACCATTGAGATAAATGAGGGGGTGCTGCACATCCGCGATGTTGAGGGACCCAGGAGGACCGGAAGCGTGGAGACAAGACTCGAAGCAATGGAGCAGCAAGTTTTCAAGTGCCAAGGGATGGTGTAACGCGGACTCGACACCAATCACATGATGATCGCGGAGTTCACCAACAACCACAAGATGGATGCCAAGAACATTGGGGAGGCCATCTTCAAGCTTCACGAGAAAATCAAGCACCTCCAAGCCCAGATCTATGACCTGCAAAATCAAAACTGTGAGTATGAATATAGATTCAAGAGGATGAGTTTGGCTGCAGATTTGAGGATCCCGGAGACTCGATCATCTTTCTATGATGGTGAGCCTATGCCTTGGAAGAGGGATGGCAAGCCTACATCATCAACAACTCCATCATCACCACCTCTAAGGAAGGAAAACTGAGTATCGGGTATGGGCACTCCCCCTTGGCAACTGCCAAGCTTGGGGGAGGTGCCCCGGTATCGTATCACCATCACACTCCTATCTTTACCGTTTTTCTTAGTTCGATCCTTTTAGTAATATATTGATCTAGTAGAATTAAGTTTTAGTATGATCTACTCTTGAGTTTTGCTTTATGGTCCTTCTATGTAATCGAGTCTGTGAGCTATATATAATAAAGATTAGTGTTGAGTCAAGGGCTTGATTATCTTGCTATGATCTTGAGGGAATAAAAGAAAGAATAAAAAGAAATAAAGAGATCATATTGATCTTATGGAGAGTAATGACTTCACATATAAATAGTATGATGAATAAAAGTTGTTGAGAGTTGACAAACATAGTTTTGGTCATCGTGGCAATTAATAGGAGGTAATAAAGAAAGAGAGGTTTTCACATATAAATACACTATCTTGGACATCTTTTATGATTGTGAGCACTCATTAAAATATGACATGCTAAAGAGTTGATGTTGGACAAGGAAGACAACGTAATGGGTTATGTTTTCTTATATCCGAAATAAAGTATATTGTCATGGATCATCCAACATGTTGAGCTTGCCTTTCCCCCTCATGCTAGCCAAATTCTTTGCACCAAGTAGAGATACTACTTGTGCTTCCAAATATCCTTAAACCTGGTTTTGCCATGAGAGTCCAACATACCTACCTATGGATTGAGTAAGATCCTTCAAGTAAGTTGTCATCATTGTATGCAATAAAAATTGCTCTCTAAATATGTATGATTTATTAGTGTGGAGAAAATAAGCTTTATACGATCTTGTGATACAGAAGCAATAAAAGGGACAGACTGCATAATAAAGGTCCATATCACAAGTGGCAATATAAAGTGACGTTCTTTTGCATTAAGATTTCGTGCATCCAACGATAAAAGCACATGACAACCTCTGCTTCCCTCTGCGAAGGGCCTATCTTTTACTTTTGTCTTATACCTTATACAAGAGTCATGGTGGTCTTCACCTTTCCTTTTTGCATTTTATCCTTTGGCAAGCACATTGTGTTGGAAAGATCTTGATATATATATATCCAATTGGATGTAAGTAAGCATGAATTATTATTGTTGACATTACCCTTGAGGTAAAAGGTTGGGAGGCAACACTATAAGCCCCTATCTTTCTCTATGTCCGATTAAAACTCCATACCCATAAGTATTGCGTGAGTGTTAGCAATTATGAAAGACTAAATGATAGTTGAGTATGTGGACTTGCTGAAAAGCTCTTATATTGACTCTTTCCGATGTTATGACAAATTGCAATTGCTTCAGTGACTGAGGTTATAGTTTGTTGGTTCTCAATGAAGTTTCTGATTAATACTTTACATTGTGAATAGATTGTTACTTGAGCATAAGAAATCATATGACAATTTATATATATGTTGCTGTTATAAGAATGATCATGATGCCCTCATGTCCATATTTTATTTTATCGACACCTCTACCTCTAAACATGTGGACATATTTTTCGTTATCGGCTTTCGCTCGAGGACAAGCGAGGTCTAAGCTTTGGGGAGTTGATACGTCCATTTTGCATCATGCTTTTATATCGATATTTATTGCATTATGGGCTATTATTACACATTATGTCACAATAGTTATGCCTTTTATCTCTTATTTTACAAGGTTTACATGAAGAGGGAGAATGCCGGCAGCTGGAATTCTGGGCTGGAGAAGGAGCAAATATTAGAGACCTATTCTACATAGCTCCAAAAGTCCTGAAAATTCACGGAGGCAGTTTTTGGAATTAATAAAAAATGCTGGCGAAAGAAACCACCAGAGGTGGCCCACACCCTGGCCACGAGGGTGGGGGCGCGCCCCCTACCTCGTGGACCCCTGGTAGGCCTCCGGTACCCATCTTCTACTATATGAAGTCTTTCACCCTAGAAAACAATCATAAGCAAGCTTTCAGGAAGAAACACCGCCGCCACGAGGCGGACCCTTGGCGGAACCAATCTAGGGCTCCGGCGGAGCTGTTCTGCCGGGGAATCTTCCCTCCGAGAGGGGGAAATCATCGCCATCGTCATCACCAACGATCCTCTCATCGGGAGGGGGTCAATCTCCATCAACATCTTCACCAGCACCATCTCCTCTAAAACCCTAGTTCATCTCTTGTATCCCATCTTTGTCCCAAAACCTCAGATTGGTACCTGTGGGTTGCTAGTAGTGTTGATTACTCCTTGTAGTTGATGCTAGTTGGTTTATTTGGTGGAAGATCATATGTTCAGATCCTTTATGCATATTAATACCCCTCTGATTATGAACATGAATATGGTTTGTGAGTAGTTACGTTTGTTCCTGAGGACATGGGAGAAGTCTTGCTATAAGTGGTCATGTGAATTTGGTATTCGTTCGATATTTTGATGAGATGTATGTTGTCTTTCCTCTAGTGGTGTTATGTGAACGTTGACTACATGACACTTCACCATTGCTTGGGCCTAGAGGAAGGAATTGGGAAGTAATAAGTAGATGATGGGTTGCTAGAGTGACAGAAGCTTAAACCGTAGTTTATGAGTTGCTTCGTAAGGGGCTGATTTGGATCCATATGTTTCATGCTATGGTTGGGTTTACCTTAATAATTCTTTTGTAGTTGCGGATGCTTGCAATAGGGGCTAATCATAAGTGGGATGCTTGTCCAAGAAAGGCAGCACCCAAGCACCGGTCCACCCACATACCAAATTATCAAAGTAACGAACGCGAATCATATGAGTGTGATGAAAACTAGCTTGACGATAATTCCCATGTGTCCTCGGGAGCGTTTTCCTTCATATAAGAGTTTGTCCAGGATTGTCCTTTGCTATAAAAAGGATGGGGCCATCTTGCTGCACCTTATTTACTTTTATTACTTGTTACCCGTTACAAATTACCTTATCACAAAACTATCTGTTACCTATAATTTCAGTGCTTGCAGAGAATACCTTACTGAAAACCGCTTGTCATTTCCTTCTGCTCCTCGTTGTGTTCGACACTCTTACTTATCAAAAGGACTACAATAGATCCCCTACACTTGTGGGTCATCAGGGGACGATCGAAAGGTTGAAGAGACTAATGTTATAATGGCAGCAGGAATAAAGGGGAAGCTGGATGGCCAGGAATATCGGCAGGCCCTGATGGCAGTTCTAATTTGCAGTGCGTAACTCCATCATGCCGCACGTAACTGCATCGCGTGGCAACACGCGTGGCGCAACCGCGGCGCCTAACGGCTGGACGGTCTCGAGGGGATGTTGTAGGAGAGCAAGGCCCGGGAGGAGACCCTGACCAAAGATCTGGAGAACGAGAAGCAGCTGCGGAAGAATGAGAACGCCAACCATAAAGACTTTGTGGAGGGTGAGAATCGCTGGATCGGCCGCCTTGAAGACGTCGCCGGCAGGATCACCACGCAGCTAGCCACCATGGGGATGCCAACTGTGAGGTATGCTCCGGATCGCAGCATGACTCCCAACGCCAGGCTGACCCTGTTTTTTGAGGGTGTTCATGGAGCCCTGGAGCATTTCCGCTCCACCAGGGCGACTTTCCTGGCCAATGAGGCCCAGAGGCTTTGCCGGGGTGCCATGACCAAGGTTCTGACCAAGGTGGCATATTGGAATCCCAGCCTCGACTTCGATGCTGCGCTGGAGAGCTTGCCGGAGGGTGTGGACCTCGCGCCGCTCAAGGAGCGTATCGAGCCCATCATCAGTGGCATCGATGGAATCCAGAGGGTAGAGGGCCAGCGCCGGGACTAGGCACCCCGCTTCTTATCGTCGCTGCAGGTTCAGGACCAAGACAATTTCTATCTTTAGTTAGAACCGCAACAACAATTGATGTAATATAACTCTGCAGTACTTTTGAATCAGTGCATGTTATTTTCCTGTTCAATTTCTTTCTCTGTATATCCACCCTACGTTAATCGGGTAGGCTTGCCGGCGCGTAACCCAGGGTGCGACACCTCGAGGACGGATCCTCGATAGCCTGCCGGGTGCGCTTGCTGCCGGGCGAACCACCTTACCGCCCTCAACGCGGCCGCTCGAACTGTCGAGCTTGACTTGAGTCAGAATCGAGAGCATTGCTAGTTGTGGAAGGCTACCCTGCCACTCTCGACGCGGCCGCTTGAGCTGTTGAGCGGACTCGAAACAGAACAAGGGCGTTGCCAATCGTGGGAGGGCCCCTTTGCGTGCAGGTTTTCCATACAAAGAACGAGATCTTCGAGGGGAATAACCTTATATAAAAAGGAAATATTTAAAGTCCGGCGTGACTTAGCTTTCCTGTCGCCGTTGGTGTCCTTCGTGCTTGCAGGCGGCGTCATCCTCTTGGCCGTCTTCTTCTTTGGAAGCCGTGGCCACGAGAAATTGCTAGGCTGGCTGCGAAACCAGATTCTCACGACTGCGCCCCCTACCTGGCGCGCCAAATATGTCGGTGGGAACGACACCTATGGGATCACTGGAATCCCTTCTACGGTCGGCGGGCGCGGGGTTGTGAGAAGAGCATGTCCAGGAGCCAGCACAAAGATCGTTTACCCAGGTTCGGGCCGCGAGGATGCGCAATACCCTAGTCCTGCTTTGGTGGATGTATTCAGTGTTCTTGAGCTTTCGAACTAGCTACGATGGCTGCGTAGTTCCAAAGAGCCGAATCCTTCTCCAGTATGCCCCGGGCCTCCTTTTATAGTCGAAAGGGGCTGCCACAGTGGCATACAGGAGGTGGAAAGGTCTACAGTGCGCAAGCTTATCGCCTGGCATTAGGGGACAAAACGCATTAAATGCGCTACTTAGGTGTCCATTAGCTTCATCGGGGATGGGAATGAGGCCCGTCCTGTCCGTCGCCGCTCCGTCTCGCTTCGACACGCGCCCAGGCCAGTGATGCGTGCAGTGCCATGTAGGCAGGCAGGCTGCTGAGGTGGCGCGGTGGCAGGGTCTTCGCGAAGATCTCCATGCCACCACACAGGTGCTTGCTGAGTCGGTCTGGAAGCCGCGTGTTGCTACGCAGGTGCCTGCCCAGCTGGTTGGGCTGGCAGCTGCATGCGAATGGCGGCGGAGCCTTGGCTGGTGCGGGCCTGGAAGTGGCCCCGCTGGCACCCTCGACAAGGGCCTTGCCTGGGGCCCGGCAAGGGTCTTGCCGTGGCGTCGCAGTTGTCCCCGGCAAGGCGCCTGCCGGGGGTCTTGTGGATCTCCTCGGCTAGGATCCCGCCGAGGGTCGCCGTCTTCTGGTCCTCATCTGATCTTGTGTGTTTACGATCTTGACAAAGATATGCATGCCACCACGGGGGTGCCTCCCGAGCCCTGGTTCCAATGTGATTGGTGGGGTTGGAAATCGTGGGCTCAAGGGAGGCTCGCTCTGTTGGCATCGAGCAGGCTGCCCCGGCAAGGCCCTTGCCGGGGCTGCGAAGGCTGCCTCGGCAAGACCTTGCGGAGGGAGTCTACCTCACCTCCTTGCCCTCTTGTGTTCCTGGTCTTGTTGTTGCCCTGGCCGTCTTGTGCTTTGGCTTCTTCCCGGTTTCCCTCCTCTGTTTTGCTTAGCGTGGCCGTGGGCACGGCTCTGACTGTCCGTGCACAAGTAAAGGGGTACAATGGAGTGCCCCTACTTTAGTAGACCGACAGGTGTTCAGATAACTTCTTGGTTCAATTCTTCAAATATGATGTTCAATTCTTCAGGGTGCAATATTTCCAAGTTGTTAAGCATGCTTGGTTTGGTTAACTGTCTGATCTTCTATTATGAGTATGTTATATTGTGCAATGTGGTGCTCAGTTAACGTTTGGTTCATTTGTTGTGGTGTTTAGTTAACTGCTTGGTTCAATTCTGCAATGCGATGTTCAATTGTTGTGGCTGCATTCTGTTATTGTATACCATCTGAGGAATAAATCGAATTTGGCTGTACTAAATACATGAGAAACAAATACAATTGCTATATTTCCAAGTTGTTAAGCATGCTTGGTTTGGTTAACTGTCTGATCTTCTATTAGGAGTATGTTATATTGTGCAATGTGGTGCTTAGTTAATGTTTGGTTCATTTGTTGTGGTGTTTAGCTAACTGCTTGGTTCAATTCTACACTGCAATGTCCAATTGTCGCGGGTAGAATTTTGTATTGTTGTGCATGTGAGGAATAAATCGAATTTGGCTGCACTTAATACATGAGAAACATATACAAGTGCTATATTTCCTAGTTCTTAATCATGCTTGGTTTGGATAAATGGATTTTCCATGTGGCTTGAATTAATCTGATGAATCTGCAATGTGCTTATTTTTCATCAACATATTTTACTGATAGCATGCGAACCCTTACTTACCCTGATGACTAACTACCTTATATGTGTTGCAGGGAAACAATGGGAAGCACTGAGGTTTACAATCAAGGTTAGCACGTGCATGGTCCGTTGTCTAATAGCATATTATTGTGCAATTGCAGGAACCATTCTAATATTTAGTCTTTTAACAATTTGGTCTTGCACATGTAGGTCCTGCTGTCAGAGGTTTTGACCCACTGTTCGACCCTTTTTGCATATGGGGAAATGAGTTGTCCATGAATATCAGTCAAGTCAAGAAACTCAGAAAGATTGTTAGGATAAATAAATTAGCGACAAAAAACAACAAGATCTTTGTCTGCACAATGAAGAAGACATCAGTTCACTACAGGATGGTACTAACTATTATACCTTGCCTTTTTTATTCCTTTGCCCCATTTCCAACATAGAGAAGATATTTATGCACATCCTTGTTTTCAGGCCTTTCCAGAGCAGTTCACTGATGATTACCTCTCAAACCACCTGTATGGTCAGGAGGCAAGGAAGGTATTCATACAACACCCATGGTTCAATATTGAAGTGTTCCTGAAGAGGACGAAGGATGGACGATCAACCATCCACAGGCACTGGCCTAAAGTTACAAAGACCTTCAACATCAATGAAGGCTCAACATTTGCCTTCTGCTTCAGCAGTTTTCCAGATGAGATACATCTGTCTATGTTCCGTCTATGATGCTAATTTCGAAAGGTTATAGATGTTGCATGTAAAACTTGGTCCTGTTGTAGTTGTGTAATGGGGTAGCTGAGTGTTGAAGCTATATGATGTTGTACTCTGATGTATTTCAATTATGAAAATGAAATATATTGTGTGCTTAACATGAAATGTCAATTAGATTAATAAATGGATTATGAATAATCGGATAATTAGCCTGCTAATTAGGTTTTTCTATTGCAAACGGTTATTGAGAAAACACAGTGTGTGATGCATTCAATAACGCACACAGTTTCTAGGAATAAACCGTGTTAGATTAATGAACAATCACACACAACATCCTCTTGAAAACTGTTTGCGTTAGGCCACCTGGCGCAAACGTTTACCACATAAAAACTATGTGTGATGGACAGCCCTTGACACACAGTTTCTTCTAGGCACCGTGTGTGATGAATTCAATAACGCAAACGATAAAATTGTTAATACCGTGTGCAATGGAAACACTATCACAAACGATTTAACCGGGAAAATTGTGTGTGATGTACTTGCGAACAGAAACGGTTTCCTTGGAGCGACTGTGTGGGATGTATATATGAAAGGAAACGTTTAGCACTGGTTGACTGTGTGGGATGTACTTACGACCAGAAATGATTTCGCCTGTATAATTGTATTTTTTTAGCACTACTGTACGTATTTATGTATTTGAGTGCTCGCCGGTCGCACACGACCTCATTTTGCTGAGCGTGTGTGCCAGGAGGGCATATCCCCGACGATTTCTGGGTCGTGTGGGAAGGACCCCCCTATCGCCCACACTCACTTGGCGACGGTTCCAAAGGCCATCGCGGAAAGGGGTTAAAAACCGTTTGTTTAGCAGCTCGCTGTACTAGTGGTGAAGTGTCATGTAGTCGACGTTCACATAACCCCACTAGATGAAAGACAACATACATCTCATCAAAATATCGAACGAATACCAAATTCACATGATTACTTATAACAAGACATCTCCCATGTCCTCGGGAACAAACACAACTACTCACAGAGCCTATTCATGTTCATAATCAGAGGGGTATTAAATAGCACTAAGGATCTGAACATATGATCTTCCATCGAATAAACCAACTAGCATCAACTACAAGGAGTAATCAACACTACTAGCAACCCACATGTACCAATCTGAGGTTTTGAGACAAACATTGGATACAAGAGATGAACTAGGGTTTGAGAGGAGATGGTGCTGGTGAAGATGTTGATGGAGATTGACCCCCTCTAGATGAGAGGATCATTGGTGATGACAATGGCTTCGATTTCGCCCTCCGGGAGGGAAGTTTCCCCGACATAACAGCTCTGCCGGAGCCCTAGATTGCTTCTGCCCAGGTTCCGCCTTGAGACGGTGGCGCTTCGTCCCGAAAGCTTCCTTCTGTTTTTTTAGGTCAAGACCCTCCATAGCAGAAGATGGGCACCGGAGGCCTGCCAGGGGGCCCACAAGCCCTAGGGGCATGCCCGGGGGGTAGGGCGTGCCCCCAGGCTTGTGGCCACCTGGTGGGTCCCCTCTGGTATTTTCTTCACCCAATATTTTTTATATATTCCAAAATAATTCTCCGTAAATTTTCAGGACTTTTGGAGTTGTGCAGAATAGGTTTCTTAGATTTGCTCCGTTCCGGTCCAGAATTCGAGCAGGCGGCATTCTCTCTCTTCATGTAAATCTTGTAAAATAAGAGAGAAAAGGCATAAGTATTGTACCATAATGTGTAATAACAGCCCATAATGCAATAAATATCAATATAAAAGCATGATGCAAAATGGACGTATCAACTCCCCCAAGCATAGACCTCGCTTGTCGTCAAGCGAAAGCCGAAATCGATAAATATGTCCACATGTTTAGAGATAGAGGTGTCGATAAAATAAAATACGGACATGAGGGCATCATGATCATATTTAGAACAACAACATATATTGTCATATAATGTCTTATGCCAAAGTAATAATTCGTTCATAAGATAAAGTATGAATCGGAAACTTTTATTGAAAACTAACAAACTATGATCTCAATCATTGAAGCAATTGCAATTTATCATGATATCGGAAAGAGTCAATGTAAGAGCTTTTGTATAGCAAGTCCACATACTCAACCATATCTTAGTCTTTCACAATTGCTAGCACTCATGCGATACTTATGAGTTCAAAGCCTTAGTCGGACACAGAGAAAGATAGGGGCTGATAGTTTCGCCTCCCAACCTTTTACCTCGAGGGTAACATCAATAATAATATTTTATGATAACCTACATCCGAGTGGATATATATATCTGGATCTTTCTCCAACACATAGTGCTTGCCAAAAAGAAAAAATGTAAAAAGGAAAGGTGAAGATCACCATGACTCTTGTATAAGGGTAGAAGGTAAAAGTAAAAGATAGGCCCTTCGCAGAAGGAAGCAGAGGTTGTCATGCGCTTTTATGGTTGGATGCACAAAATCTTAATGCAAAAGAATGTCACTTTATATTGCCGCTTGTGATAAAGAACTTTATTATGCAGTCCGTCGCTTTTATTTCTTCCATACCACAAGTTCGTATAAAGCTTATTTTCTCCATAAAAGATCACACATATTTAGAGAGCAATTTTTATTGCTTGCACCGATGACAACTTACTTGAAGGATCTTGCTCAATCCATAGGTAGGTATAGTGGACTCTCATGGCGAAACTGGTTTAAGGGATGTTTGGATGCACAAGTGGTATCTGTACTTGGTGCGGAATATTTGGCTAGCATAGGGTGAGAAGCAAGCTCAACATATTGATGGATCCATGACAATATAACTTCTATTCGGATATAAGAAAACATAACCCATTATGTTGTCTTCCTTGTCCAACATCAACTTTTTAGCATGTAATATTTTAATGTGCTCACAATCACAAAAGGTGTCCAAGATAGTATATTTATATGTGAAACCTCTCTTTCTTTATTACTTCCTATTAATTGCAACAATGACCAAAACTGTGTTTGTCAACTCTCAACAAAATTTATTCGTCATACTATTTATATGTGAAGTCATCACTCTCCATAAGATCATTATATAATATCTTTATTTCTTTTTTCTTTTCCCTCAAGATCATAGCAAGAAAGCAAAGCCCTCAACTCAAAAATACTCTTTATTATATAACTCACAGACTCGATTACATAGATGGATCACGAAGCAAAACTCAAAACTAGATCATATTAAAAACTTTTATTCTACCAGATCAAGATATAACCAAAAGGACCTAACTAAGAAAAACGATAAAGGTAAAGGTGTGATGGTGATACGATACTAGGGCACCTCCCTCAAGCTTGGCAGTTGCCAAGGGGAGTGCCAATACCCATGTATTTAGATCTCTTTCTTCGGAGGCGGTGATGATTGATAACCCACAAGTATAGGGGATCACAACAGTTTTCGAGGGTAGAGTATTCAACCCAAATTTATTAATTCGACACAAGGGGAGCCAAAGAATATTTGCAAGTATTAGCAGCTGACTTGTCAATTCAACCACACATCCAGATTAATTATCTGCAGCAAAGTAGTATGATAGTTTTGATAGTAGTAGCAACAACAATAGTAACGGTAACAGTGATAGCGATAATTTTGTAGCAAGTGTACTAGTAACGATAGCAGTAGTAACTTAGCAGGAACAATATAAGCGAAATTCGTAGGCATTGGATCAGTGAATTCGTTGGATGATATTCATCATGTAACAGTCATAACCTAGGGCGATACATCACTAGCTCCAGTTCATAAATATAATGTAGGCTTGTATTTCGTAAATAGTCATACGTGCTTATGGAAAGAACTTGCATGACATCTTTTGTCCTACCATCCTGTGGCAGCGGGGTCCTATTGGAAAATAAGGGATATTAAGGTATCCTTTTAATGGAGAACCGGAACAAAGCATTAGCACATAGTGAATACATGAACTCCTCAAACTACGGTCATCATAGGAAAGTATCCCAACTACTGTCACTCCGGGGTTTGCGGATCATAACACGCAATAGGTGAATATAACTTGCAAGATCGGATCTAGAACATAGATATAATGGTGATAACATAAACGGTTTAGATCTGAAATCATGGCACCCGAGCCCAAAGTGACAAGCATTAAGCATGGCAAAGTCATATCAACATCAATCTCAGAACATAGTGGATACTAGGGATCAAGCCCTAACAAAACTAACTCGATTACATGATGAATCTCATCCAACTCCTCACCGACCAGCGAGCCTATGAAGGAATTACTCACTCCCGATGGGGAGCATCATGGAATTGGCGATGGAGAAGGGTTGTTGATGACGAAGATCGAAAACCCGCCTCTCCAGAGCCAAAAACGAACTCCAGATCTGGCCTCCCGAGGAAGAACAAGAGGTGGTGGCGGCCCCGTCTCGTGCAACGCGATAATTCTTTCTCCCTATTTTTTTCTGATGCGGAGCATCCTACGATCATCCCCATGTACACTACGACAACTCCCCAAGCCCCAAGTGCCCACATGTTGAGACCTCAAGCATACGCCATTGGACCTAAGGTGAACTCGTTCCTTTCCAAATCTTCCCTTTCCGCATGTAAGACATGGATGCTACCTCAAGCGTAGACCTTGTGCATACTCAGGTACATTTGAGGAGACCATGGAGAACCCAAGGACCAAGGCCAAGCGTGCGCGGAAGCAAAGACGAAAGAAGGGCCAGCTGCTACAGCGGCCGGACATCTAGCCAAGGCCCGGACATCCATCCTCCACCTACTCACAGAGCTCCAGAAGCGCCCCCGACAGCCCGGACATCCGGCCCCATGCCTCGGACATCCAGCTACTCCCAAAGCCCTGGACATCCGGCCCCTTCGCCCGGATATCCGGCCCCGCCTATCCAGAGAGCATCTGTTTGGGCCGAACTCAGCCCGGACATCCGGCCCCCAGCACAGACTTCTGGCGTCTGTCAGCGTACAGTGAACGACCCACGGGCCCATGTATCCCCCCTCTCACTTACCCCTTTGTGGGCTAACACTATATATAGACCCCCTCCTCCTCCTAGTTAGGGTTAGCGTTGTGACAGCTCATATGTGAGATAGAGCCTCGCTCATCCATCTGGATCTACTCCATCGCGAGGGACCGACACCTCTTCGGAGAAGATCCACCTTGGATTCAAGACCCCTTCGTATGATTTGGACCGTGTGATCTCTATGTGTACTCGGATCTAGCATATGTGTGACCTAATCTTGTTGGTTTGAGTGATTCTCTCGTGTTTCCCCTCGTGATTTCTCCTCGTGTTCATCGCGGGATCCGCTCCTTTCGTGAAAGATCGACCGTATAGGGTTCCACCCTACATCATCTTGGTATCATGAGTAATGTTGATCACAATTTCGGAGCCTCCCCTTTTTGTTTTCTAGCCTTGTTTTGTTGATTTTGTCCCTAATTCGAAAATTCCCCACAAAAAATAGCCCCCCAATTTTTTTTGTGATTCGTTGGTGTGATGAAGTTTTGTTGATTTTGATCCATGGATTTGCTTTGTTTCGAGTGGATCTAGCATTTCCCCAAGTTTCCCCACCTTCCATCCACGAAATCCCATCAATTTTGCCCCCGAAATCATCAATTTCCGCCCAAAATCGAGTTTCGAAGTCCAAATCCCGATCTGGATTCGTCGGACCAGACATCCAGGCCTCAGGCCCGACATCCAGGCCATCGGGCCAGACATCCGGCTCCTGGAGCACAAAATCTCCACGGTTCTGGACATCAGCCCCCGGATATCCGGCCCCCACCCCCGGATTTTCGACCCCTGGGATTTCAGCCTTCGATGTTTCACCGTTTTGACCATAACTAATTCATCCGGAGTCCGTTTTTGACGTTCTTTAGCTCGTTTCGAAGCTAGTGATATCCCCCATCCCACAAAAATACTAACATCACCATTTGACTCCATCAAAATTTTGGAATTTGTTATCTTTGCCTAGGGCTTCCACCATATCTTTCGCATAACCACCACCGTCTTCCGCAACCTAACCTATTTTGTTCCCCTTAGCACTTGTGGTTGTTTGAGTTGTGATTCGAGTCTCCTAAGGTGTTTAGGATACTTAGGGACTGTTGCTTCTTCATCAACCACCACCATAACTTCCGCATAGGCTTGCCCACCATACACTCCCGCCACCACAACTTAACCCAATTTTGTTTGTATTGTGAGTTGTGTCTCCTAAGGTGTTTCGGCTACTTAGGGACGTGATTTCAACTTCGAATCCGTGTATAACCCACCATACGCTTCCACCACCATAACCCATTTTGATCGGGTTTCCACCAGTACTTCCGCAAGCACCACCGCATTCCTACTACCACCATTTTGACACTTGACATTTGAGATTTTGAGTTCGCGGTTTTTTTCGTTTCCTAAGGTGTGTCGGCTAATTAGGAACGGTTCGACATTGAGAACACCGCCATTCATCATCGCCACGAGGTCGTCATCGACATTGACCACTTCATCATTATCCATCCTTATGTACACTCGAGAAACCATTGACAGTAACCTCGACGACACCATTGTATATTCACCTTGCAATTGCATTGTTAACCCCTAGCCAATTTTGCATCACTTACCTATCGAGACTAGCCATTTGAGTATTGCTGGCAATAGTACTTGTGCACATTAGTGATCTATAGCATCCATTGCATACATACCATATCATATTGGTATCATATCATCCCTTGTGTCACAAGATTGTTCCCATATATACACAATTGCTATCTTGGTTTGTGCATTTCGCATTGTGGCCATATTAAAAAAAGAAGAATAAGCTTTTAAGCAAAATAAAGAGAGTGAACAAAGAGCTTGTAAGCAAGTGCCATAGCATCATACCACATTGCACATAAGATTGTCATATCCGATCATCTTGGATCATCTTGAAAGAAACACCGGGAACCATATATACATAGCATAATTGGGATAGAAGTCGTTGCATTTTTGTCTCCTATAGGTTGTGCACAAGTGTTGTATCCGCCTATTGACCAATCGTGCTAGCGTCTCTCTAGAGTTGTGCAACAAGAGCAGTTTCCGTGGATTCCACATTTTGAGCTCAGTCCTTGGTTGCATGACCCCATTTATCTATCCCTGTGTGTGTTTCCGTGTGCCACATATTGCTATTGGTCTACTTGTTTCACTTTCGAATTTGTGAATCTCTTTCAACATTATTGACTCTTGCTAACATTTTGCATCAAATTTTTGTGCCACTATCCTCACCGAGCTCCACCATAAGCCTTACTTGTGTAGGTGTGAGAAATTGACGAGATCGGTACCAATTGTGTTATTTCCTTGTTACATCATTGAGTGATGATTGATCCATTTTCAACATCGGTCAAGGTACATTTGGTATAGTTCTCTCCTTTCTTCCACTCATATTTGCTTGAGTCTTGTGATGGATAGGCAAGGCATTTCATCTCTGGTCTTCCACAACAACGATGGCGTGAACAACTACATCACCAAAGCGTCCATCTTCGATGTACAACGACAAATGCAAGGCGCACAATCAAGCTTGCGAGAGCGCATCGACAACCTTGCCATCGACATATGACACTTCGAAGCCCATACAAGAGACTACTTCGGCAACAAGCTTTCCGCACAAAAGGAGGAGCAAGATGCATGGATGGAGGAGATTCGGGCCTTGGTCAAGTCTACTTCCCCTTCATCATCTTCAAGGCGGCGGCGAGCAAGTCGATCATCTTTGGAGCACCCAAGCGATGCACGGGCAATTCATCCACGTCCACATCTACATGGTGACCATCATCATGATCGTGATACAAATCATCATGAAGGGCAAGTCACCTCCAAGCATCATGTGCACAACGACGATGAACGACATCTACTACGAGCTCAAGTACGACAACGACACCATCATCATGAAGATGCTCGACACACGCAAACCTACAAGTCCCAACAAGCTCTACATCAAGCTAAGGCCAAACTTCATGAGCACACGGAAAGACCGCGAGACAAGCACCACCAAGAGGACGCTACGGCTACTACCACCACCACTTCGGCATCTTCGCCAAGTGCTATCAAGGCATCTTTGCCTTTGGACGGACGACATCTTCGCCTACTTCCCATGAGTTCGCCTACTTCGACATCTTCAACAACAAGGCGACCACCTACGAGCGAGGGCGACACTTCCATCTTCGGAAGCCCCTCAAGGAAGATGGCCGAGCATGGGAATTTCCCTTCGGTCATGGGGACGAGCTACAAGGTGCCACATCATATGGGCATCCAACAACAAGACGGCGACAAGAAGGTTGAGCATGGGACTATCCCTTCAACCAAGGCGGCGATAGGAGTTGAGCATCGAGACATTTGCACCAACATCTCTCCGACACCCACATATGAAGAGATGCCCCAATTCCCATGTGAGGAGAGCCACCACCACATCAGTGAGATGAGTGACTCCACCATTGTAACATCCCAATTTTCAATTTGCATTTTTATTCGTTTTATTTGAGCATTTTGATCCTAGAGACCTTAAGCGACTCAAGGACCATTTGAGAGAGTTGGAGGTTTCATAAAAAAAATTCCATTTTTGAATTTTAAAAAAATTGGTAATTGTATCAAAGTGATTTTTATTTGAAATTATTTTTCCAAATATTTCAAAATAAAATAATGAGAGATGATAATATGACTTCTTCAAAACAGAGGAAATATTGGAAATTTAATTTTAAATAAAAATATATTTTATTTGCATTTTTATTTGAGATTTTATTCGAGTAAATTAGGGGAAAATTGCATTTTTCAAAATTGCATCTTAGCCCAAAAAAATGTTCATCTAGTCTTAAATATTAGGTTTGGACGGTGAAAATTGTTTCTTGGATTTTTAGAATTTTTCTATTTTATTTGGATTTTCCGTTCGGGCGAAATTATTAAAACAAAACTTTTCGGACCAAACTAGGCCGAAGGCCCAGCCGGGCCGCTCCCGCCGCCGCCTTCCCGAGCCGGGACGGAGTCTCGCTCGCCGCTGCCGGCAGAGTCCGAGCCGGACTCTGCGACCGCCGCCGCCTCGCCTGACCCCTCCCCAAGCCACCGGCCCCCTAGGCTTTATAAGCCGAGCCGTCGCCCCCTCCCCCTCCTCATCAAGCCGCCGCCGCAGTCCCGCCACTAGCCGCGCCGCCGCTGCCGCCGACGCCGGAGCCCCGCCGCGCCAACGCCGCCGCCCGTTCGTCGGAGTCGCCGGATTCCGCCGCCCTGCCGTTCACCCCGTCGCCGCCGTTGACCGGTAAAAGACTGATCGGTTTTTTTCAATTTTCGTTCGGGTTTTTTTCGGTTTAGATAGATCGGTTTTTTATTTATTAGGTTAATTAGTGAACGTTCTCTGTTTAGTTCATTTTAACGAACGGATTCGTTCGTTTAGTTCTGTTAGCGAACGTTTGTTCCGTAGATTTTTCTTTTTCTGTTTATTTTCGGCCAGGGACCTATCCGCGAATACTTTTCTTACAGATTAGATCCTGATCTTTAAACCCTCGTTACTTTTTGCTCGTTTATCCAAATCCAGTGAAACCAATGCCAAAGTCTTCGTCTTGTTCCCCTCTGTCCAGTTAATCAACTTGAACATGGTTTTGAAAACTTAAAATTTGGTTTCAAGCAGATTTGAATTTGAACTTCTCTTGATCGCAGTTTGAGTTTCGTAGCTCCGATTCGATTGATTCTTTGTGCAAATCGAAGCTCTTCACTTGTACTTTCTGTTTAGATCTTTTCTCTTGGGTTTATCTTGCATCTTATGCTTGAGTGCTTATGTATGCTATTGTTTGATCATGATAGAGTTTCCGGAGTGCGAGGCTTGCTACTACGAATCACTAGGGTTTCCAGATCGTCAGCAAGGCAAGTAACACTTTGATCATATTCCTTTATTACCCAGTTTTTATGCATTAGTTTCAATCCTCAAACATTGCATGAGTAGGATCTGATTAACATGTGGGTATTGGGGAGTAGTTGATGAGGTAGAACCTATTGTCCTTTATTCAAACCTTGGGAGTTACTACGTTATGCTTACTTTGCTATGCTATGCTATGCTCATAGACGTGGTTTGGTTTGACTCATTCATGACAGATGTGAGCATTATTATGAATTAAGGGATTACTTAAGGTGGCCACTTTAATACACATCTGGGTGGATTGTTTGTGGGCACCTGGGGAATCCAGTTGTGACACCCCAAAATTTTGACCTTGTTTTATTTATTAAATTTTTTGCCAGGAAATAAAACTTTTCCATTTGTCAAGATTTACCCTTTTGTTATTGTGGATTTTTACTTCAAGTGGAAAACTTTCAAAAGGTATTGTTGGACTTGAATACTCTCTATGATAAACAAATTCTTTATCAGTGGATTTAAATTGCAAGATTTGTTTTCTCAGAGCTTTATTCTTTTAAAATGATTTCTTTTGAATTTGGAGCCTGTTTTGCACTACAACCATTTGACAAATGCATTTAAAATTTCCACCAAAATTTGGGGATGTCATGTGATGTTTCCACATCACTTTTATGCAAAAATACCTTTTGGCCATTGGAGATTTTGAGCTCTACACCAACTTTTCCAATCTGGTCCAGTAGGCACTTTTGCACTACAACCTATTTAAATATTTCTTTAAAAATTCTCCCAAGTGTTTGGAGATGTCAGTGGATGCATACAATTCAACTCTATGCAAAAACCTAGTGATGTTCTTTGAAAAATTTGAGTAAAACTACCTCTTTTTCATTCTGGTCCAGTTTGGTGATTTGAACTGCAACCTTATTTTATTTTGCTCTAGTGACCCTGAGCTTTTTCCTACTTGTAGCCCTCCCTTCAAAACCCTTAAGTCCAGGAGAGTGGACTCATTGGAGGATTTTAAGTGCATGAAATAAACCCTTTTTCTTTCTGTCCAAAACTGGAGTTTTGCAAAACTTGCTCTAACAAGTTTCTGGTTTTGCCCATATGATCTTGCCTTCACCATCCACACCTAACGAGACCCTGATCTGGAGATTTTGGCCACTCCAAGAGTTGCCTAAGTGCACTTGGCATTCTGTCGAGCACTTGGTGTGCACAGTCAGTTTTGGGCATGTTTCCTAGTTTGCACTGTGAACTTGCTCCAATGACCCAGCAACCTTGTCCACTGAACTCCTAGCTGTCTCTATCCTAGTCCTGTTAATTACCAGCCCCACCCTCGCGCGCTAGACCGCCCTGGCATTTCGTCGAGCAGGATCCGTGCGTGCTCTGGGCGCGCCCAGAGCGCACGTTTTGCACGCGCGCACTGAGCCGCCGCGCCGCACTGCCGCACTCGACGCGACCCGTCCCTGGCCCCTGCTCCACCGCTGAACCGCGCACTAGCTCGCCCCCTCTCCACGCCATCTCTGGCGCCCTGCAGCGCCGCTAGCAGCGCTTTTGGCGGCACGCCGGCGTCGGCAGCAAGCCTCTGCCATGGTCGGCGCCGCCCAAACCACACCAGCGCGCCAGCTGCCCCCATGAACAGCTCAATCTTATCCCGAAGCTCGTCGGCACGCGCTCGTCGCCGCCACGTCGCCCTGCAGCTACAGCACGGCTGTCGCCGGCGATCTTATCCTCAGCCGCCGCGGTCCAACCTCGAGCGCCTATTTAAGGGATCCCCGAGCTCGTTCAAGACCTCAGGCAACCTCAGACTTTCCTCCTAGCGCTCCCCAAGCAGTGGATCGACCCGTAGTGGCCATCTTCCTCGTCTCCGGCCAGTGCGGCCGCCGCTAAGCTCCGGTGCGATACGTCGCGGCCAGCCACTCCCCCGCCCAACCGACGCCACCAGTAACTTCCCCTTGTCCTTGCGGAGCTGCCCAACTACCCAACCTCGATCGGAGACCACCGGACCCCAAAAACCACTTCACCACCGTAGCCCCCTCCGCCGCGGAGCTCGCCGCCGGTGATTTCTTCCACCCCCGACGACCCAGCGACCACCAAGAGGACCGCCTCAGTCTGGCCGGTCCATCCCCGCCCTCAGATGCCCTCGAGGAGCCGCCGTTCGTCGCCGGCGATAGCCGGAGTCCCGCTCCCGTCGGGCAGAGAAGAGGAGGGAGAGGGAAGAACGGTCAAACCTGACCAGTGGGCCCTCTAGACCCACTGTCAGTGACCCGCGCGCCGTCTCCTCTGTTTAAGTGAAAGCGTATACCCACGGAGTACGTCTCCCCTACCCCGAAAGCGTATTCCCCTCAAAGCGTTTTCCTTTTTCTGGTTTTATTAAAAACAGAGTTTTGACCAGACTTTGGCCAGCTATAACTTTTAAAATAAAACTCCAAATGAGTTGATTCTTCTTCCTACCTCTCTCAAATTCCACCTAGTTTATTTTAAGATTTATTTCAAAAATATTTGAGACAACCTTTTGTACTGTGTTTGAAATATGTGTTGTTTGGATATTTCTCAAAATAGGATTTTTGGAGAAAAGGGAAAGCTTCCAAAAAGTGCATCCCTTGCATACTCTTGAAGGCAAGCATTTCTGAACTCTGGCATAATATTTTGTTGTGGTGTTCTGATACGATTACAACACCATTTGGCTTGGAGTATGCGTTATCTTTATGTAACGATAAAGTCTCGTGCATGAGTGCTTTTTGGAGATATTTTGTGGTCAGCAATGGATACGCTAGTGATTTGGATCATGCTCGTGAGCTCCTCATGCATACCGGAAGGAAGCCGGGAAAGTCGTGGTCTTGGGTAGACATGAGCTTGTCCCTAGTCCCTCGTCGAGACGAGTATGTCCGGTATGGCATGGTGAGGCTTGATGAGTGGTGATTTATTCCACTAATGGTAATATTGTTGGAGGATACTTGTACCACCTGAGTCGGTCGTAGATCGAGTTTTGATCAGTAACTCCCTTATTTGTTGGTACTACCACTTGTCCCTGTCGCAGACGGGGTATGGTTCAGTAAGTTGTCAACCCCTTACCAAAGCACACACCGTACAGAGAGGCCATAGTGGAAGATACCGGAGGCCTCCGGTAGGCATGCCACTTGGTCCGAGGGCATGGGTGTTTCTGGTTGGGACCGAGAGGGGGGGCACCGCTTAGAGCGCGCGAATATAAATTTGATCCCATGCTACGTCGAGGTTGTAGCCTCCCCACTTAGAGTTTTGCTTGGCAGGTGTCGTGGGTGGTTCCAGACATCGGTGAGTTAAGCTGGTGTGTGCAGGTCAGGCGTGTTTTTAATTAAAAGGCCATAGGCGGAATTAGTCCCGATGGACTAAATAAATCCGTTACTCGTGGGAAAATAGTACTCCCTCTGCAGAGGATATATCCTGTTGGATAGCCATGTTCATAGGTAAGGACCACAGTCTGAGTGGAATCTAGTAACGGTATTCGGATGGAGAACGAATTAGCTAGAACTCAGTGACGGTTTTCGGATGGAGACACGGCTAACTGGATCATAGTAACGGTATTTGGATGGAGAACGAATTAGCTAGAACTCAGTGACGGTCTTCGGATGGAGAAACGGCTAGACTAGATTTTTGTTTATGACCTGTGACATCTGAGGATCATGTTTTAATTTTTGTTATTATTATGGACTAACCATTTACATTATGTATTGTATTGAGTATCCCTGGGATGGTTCTACCTCCTGGATATTCACTGTGATTATTCTTTTATAAGCCCTTTCTGTGGTGTCGCTCAGACGCCCGACTGCGGCATGCTTGTGTGTTTATTTATCCTTTATAAGCCCTTTATGTGGTGTCGCTCAGACGCCCGACTGTGGCATACTTGTTGTTTATTTACCTT
Source organism: Aegilops tauschii subsp. strangulata (assembly GCF_002575655.3). Taxonomy (NCBI): domain Eukaryota; kingdom Viridiplantae; phylum Streptophyta; class Magnoliopsida; order Poales; family Poaceae; genus Aegilops; species Aegilops tauschii. Next base: position 245,952,938 of record NC_053037.3, on the reverse strand, counting down.
TCATAAGCCCTTTCTGTGGTGTCGCTCAGACGCCCGACTGCGGCATCGTTAATTTATTTGCAACCTTTCGAGGAGTCATTTTAGACACTCGCTCAGTGCATTTCTTTTACTTCCGTATTGCACGTCCATATCTTTCTCTGCACGTGTGCATCACAGATTTTTTTTACTTCATGGCAGACTTATCATCATAAATGTTTCGGAGTATGATTATCTCCTGTCATATTATACCCGTGTTCTTAATGTTTGCGAGTACATTCAAACGTACTCACTGGCTTGTCCCTGGCTATTGTCTTGGCCAGATTTTCGCGCATGGAGATAAGCATCGCGGTGACAGCCTCGGAACCTACGTATTGACGATAGCAGCCTCGCGAAGATAGGAGTTATCCTGGTCAGCTGTTCTTGTGGGAAATGGAGTCCCATAGACGCAGATGTACCCAACCGCTTCCGCCCTCAACCATTAGAAACCAAGTGTTGTACTCCTAGGCCACAATGGTCTTGTACTACATATTTTTGTACCTTGCTTGGAATTCTTGTATCAAGTTGGTGCCTCATCAGCTAACAGTAATCCTGGGGCTGGTGAGCACAAAGGCCGTTTTCTGGGAAATTTTATCCCGAAAATCCGGTCGTGACACCAGTGTTGACCAGGGAGATCCCGGGGTACCCGTGTGATCCTCCTATGGTTCTCCACCCAGGCTCAAAGGGATCATAAGATTATTCATGCTAGAAACTTCCGTGTGCAGCCACATGCCAATATGGGCTCTGGCATAGTTGAGTAAGTTATGGGAAACCTTTCCATGATGGGCTAGCAGATGTAGGGGATTGTAGGTGTACCGGCCTATCTATCGGTTAAGGGGACCTCTTCGGAAAGACTGTGTCACGATCATCCGTTTCTCAAACATTATGCAGTGCGAGAAATTCAACGGAGGAGATCGAGTCTTGTGGGGAAAAGTGCGCAAACCTCTGCAGAGTGTACAAAGTAATCATGATTAGCCGTGTGCCCGGTTATGGGCATCTTGAGTATCTGGTACTTGAATTATTTATTTGATCTCAACACTTTACTTAATTAATTTGATTGGGTTAATGATTATTATTTTGGGATTGAGATGGGGTTACCATTCTCAATATTTATCAACAAACATTGTAGTTAAATAAAATATATTCCTTTGAAGTAGGGAAAAACTAGCTTTATGCAAATGATAACCATAGAGCCTCCACCAGCCATATATGCATGTAGTGATAGCTGTTATTATGTTCATTGCTCTATAGTGTTATCTTGCCAGCATATTCCATGTGCTGACCTACACAGGCTGCAACGTATTATGTTGCAGAGTTTTCAGACAAAGAGTAAGGTGCGCTAGGCCATTGTCGTACACTCAGCTATGCCGTTGGAGTTGATGGACTCATTTATCTTCGATGCTTCCACAATTATCTTATTTAGATGGCCTTCAACCATATTATTGTAATAAGTACTCTCTCTTTGAGACACTCGATGTAATAAGTGTGTGATTGAACTCTGCTATAAATCCTCGAGTACTGTGTGTGTCAGCATTACCGATCCAAGGATGACACTTATGCACAGAGATTTGACCGTCTGAGGTCAGATCGCTACAACCATATGTGACATTGAGTGCATTTCCTATGAGAGGATGAGTGTGACCACCGCTAGCCCCACACTTGAGAGCATGCCACACATCCTATGTGAGGTTGAGAGCCATTTGAGTGACTCCACCAACCATACGAGTGAGATCATCCAAGAGGGAGTGAGTGAGCCAGAACACCTAGTGAGTGAGATAGTTGACACGACATGTGAGGCCACTATGATTTATAATGACTTACCCTCTACTCCGAGTGTGTTTTCCCTTTTGGTGCTAGGTCTCCTACATGATGACATGCCTATCCTCGACAAGTCCATACCTCCAATGGAGACGACGATGGCCATGGTGGAAGAAGATGCACCCCCACATGGTTCCATCAATATGAAGATGACAACGAGTGGATCTTCGAAACCTCACCTACAACACATGAGAGACGCTCCAAAGGTAAAATAGGTGATGGTACTTCTCTTGTCCCACTGGTGGACTATCTTACAAATGATTGCTTGCATGATGTTGATCACCTTATAGATTCATCACATACTATATCTTCTACTTGCTTTGATATGCCACCCACTTATGATGAATATGATGATGAGCATGTTGAATTGCCTAGTTGTGATGCTATGCTCCATAGGATATCATGTGAAAATTCTATTGGTCACGTCATGTTTGACAATCCATTAAACTTGTCATATGCTATAAGTGAGATCTCCCATATTGCATCATTTCAATCTCAACATGGTAACTATGCATGCCCCATTAAAATAAATCCCATTTGCACTTATGGCATAGAAGATGAGATGATGGTCACTGGCTTTTGTTTTTTCATGTGATGATATTGCCATGCTTCCTTTACATGATTTGCGCAATTCATCTACTATGCCATGCCATGACCACATTGCTTCGGATATGCATTGTTTTGGATGTTGTCAATATTCTCCATGTGATGTTTCCACTCATGCTCATGAGGAGACCCCCATAGTTTCCTCATACATATTAGGAGATTTTGATGCATTCCATACTTTGCATGATTCCCATGATTGTGTGCACCATATGCGTTCCATGAATAACAATGCTCTACATATTTCCCATGATGCATTACACAATTTGAGTCTCCATTATGCTATACATAATAACAAACCTCTCATGATGGATGACATGTTTCTATATCACGCATCTCATTTATTTGAGCATTGGATATTTGGTGCTAACCAACACAAGCACGTGCTCATCATGATGGATGATGTGTACATATACCACGCACACACAATTTTCCCTTTGTCTTTGTTTTGTGTAGGTACTCACGTATACTCGTCAACCTCTCAATCCCAAGAGTTGACGAAATGAGCTCTTGAGAGCAACGACGATTTGGGATTCCATGAATTGTCCTTACCACCTTTCTCTTTGCGCAACTACTACGCGCACCTCTTTTACTTGGCTCTCACACGGATATGGGCTATTTATCACTTGTCATCTCATGCCCATTCTATCATGTTCACTTTGCATGTTATGCCTCTTTACATGACTTTGCCATGCAATTGTGACCCTTGCTTGCACTTACATGTGATTCACCATTGTACTACTTCTATGTGTATTTGCATGCTTGGTGGAGATCCTTGTTGCTATTGCCATGTTTACCATGTGCCACATGCTATTGTTGATTCTTGTGTTGGGAGAGTCATATTGTTCAATTGCTATTTACATATGACTTCTTGCCAATACATTGATGATATTTTTCTCATATCTTTCTTTCATGCTTGTGATATGTCATGTGCATTATTCATGACCACTACTTGCACACATGACATGCTTGCCATGATTCTTTCTAGTATGTTGCATCTTCGCACTACTAGCTTGCTTGACTTGATCACTAGGATTGCTTGCTTTGTCGCATCACCCATGTTCCTTTCTAACTCGCTTTCTTGGGTTGATGACATATATGCTCATGCCTCTCACTTGATTTGTCTTGATCATTGTCTCTTGTCTCCATTAGTTGCATCTCTCATATCACCTTGTATTGAGTGCCAACTTGCTATGCTTATTGATCGTAGAGACTTGGACATATTACTTGTGAAGCATGCTTGCTTACTTGAGCCTATTGTCTTTGGTTGTAGTTGCATCATATGCTTTCATACCATACCACACCTTGTCCTTTCTTATGATAAGAATGATGAGAACACTTGTTGCGTATCTTACCACTCGAATGATAGGTATTACATTTGCACTAACCTCATTTGTTTTTCCAAGTGTTTGTCATGTTCTTTCATTTTGAGGAATTCACAAGGCGGTACCATGGCGACACATATTGGTTATGTGAAGGCGTACATGATGTGCGACACCAACATTTTCGAGAAACTACTAAAGGTGAACTCCTTCCCTTTGAGCCATCTTCACATATGCATATTGGATGGGCCATACTTTCATTGTTGTTTCCTTCTTCTTGTCTACATGATACGTATATTGGATGGAGGACCGACATTGGAGATGGACCCTATGGACCTTCAAGTTGAGGAGTGCCCGGACTTAGTGGATGCACCGCTGGACTAACACTTACCCATAACAAATTTGCATCTTATGCATGGATTGACTCACATTATGATTGCCTTGTTGCATCTTGTATTACCTTGTCTTCCATGATATATGAGCTTGTGCACTTCCTTAGCAAATTTTTTGTGATCTTACTTGATGGCATATTCATACATCATGATCGCATCGCCTACCATCAATTGCATGATCACATACTCACATTGAGAACCAATTGCCATATTCATGCTATTGATAAACCGTCTCACTATGACATCATTTTGCACCATGGTTGCATTGATCACATTCACAATACATTTGTGTGCACAATGAATGCTTTTGCTGCCATGAATGCTTTGCATATCATTCTATATCATCTCACTAAGCTTCATGCGCTTTGTCACAAACAATCTTGCCGAACGGGCTCATGTTTACTTGATGGACACCTTGTGTGCGCTAACCATTGTATTTCCAAGTGTCGTTTGTGTTTGCTATTTTTGCATGTGTACCACTATGGAGACACCTTGGAGTACTTGGATTGCGCCATGTCTTCCACTTCGTCCAACTACAAGTCCGTCCACGACAACCGTTTCCATGGTGATGAGGTTTTCGATCCGAGGTCGGATCTTTCCCAAGGGAGGGGAGATGATGCGGAGCATCCTACGATCTTCCCCATGTACACTACGACAACTCCCCAAGCCCCAAGTGCCCACATGTTGAGACCTCAAGCATACGCCATTGGACCTAAGGTGAACTCGCTCCTTTCCGAATCTTCCCTTTCCGCATGTAAGACATGGATGCTACCTGAAGCGCGGACCTTGTGCATACTCAGGTACACCCGAGAAGACCATGGAGAACCCAAGGACCAAGGCCAAGCGTGCGCGGAAGCGAAGACAGAAGAAGGGCCAACTGCTACAGTGGCCGGACATCCGGCCAAGGCTCGGACATCCGGCCTCCACCTACTCAGAGAGCTCCGGAATTGCCCCCGACAGCCCGGACAGCCGGCCCCATGCCCCGGACATCTGGCTACTCCCGAAGCCCCGAACATCCGGCCCCTTCGCCCGGATATCCGGCCCCGCCTATCAAAGAGCATCTGTTTGGGCCGAACTCAGCCCGGACATCCGGCCAAGGCTCGGACATCCGGCTCTTCATGAGTCACCGGAGATCCGGCCCCCAGCCCGGACATCCGACGCCTGTCTGCATACAGTGAACGGCCGAAGGGCCTTGTATCCCCCTCTCACTTACCCCTTCGTGGGCTAACACTATATATAGACCAACTCCTCCTCCTAGTTAGGGTTAGCGTTGTGATAGCTCATATGTGAGGTAGAGCCTCGCTCATCCATTCGGATCTACTCCATCGCGAGGGACCAACACCTCTTTGGAGAAGATCCACCTTGGATTCAAGACCCCTAACAGGAAGACCTCAAGACCTCCTCACGGAGAAGAACCGGTTACCCTTTGTATCGTCGCTTGTTGGATTTGGACCATGTGATCTCTATGTGTACTCAGATCTAGCATATGTGTGACCTAATCTTCTTGGTTTGAGTGATTCTCTTGTGTTTCCCCTCGTGATTTCTCCTCGTGTTCTTCGTGTTCATCGCGGGATCCGCTCCTTTCGTGAAAGATTGGCCGTACAGGGTTCCACCCTACATCATTTTCTCTCCGAAAATAGGTATCTATGGAGTTGGATTTAGGGTCTGCAGGGCCACCAGGTGGGGACAACCCACCTGGGCGCGCCAGGAGGTGGGGCGCCCTGATGGGTTGTGCTCACCCAGGGCCCCCCCCTCCAGTGGTTTTTGGCTCCAGTATTTTTCTTTTATTCCATAAAAAATCCTCGCAAAGTTTTGTTCCAATCCAAGAACTTTTATTTTTGCACAAAACAACACCATGGTAGTTCTGTTGAAAACAACTTCAGTCCGGGTTAGTTTCATTCAAATCATGCAAATTAGAGTCCAAAACAAGAGGAAAAGCGTTAGGAAAAGTAGATATGATGGAGACGTATCAACTCCCCGAAGCTTAAACCTTTGCTTGTCCTCAAGCAATTCAGTTGATAAACTGAAAGTGAAAAAGAAAAAACTGTTACGAAGTCATTTGCTCTTGTTTACATAAATAAGCTTAAGTAGCACCCAGGTTTTTAGCCAAGATCATGACTAACCATGTAGACAATAACTCTTAAAAATTATATTAACTCATATCAATGGCATAATCAACTAGCGAGCAATAATAAGATATCTCAAATGGCAACACTTTGTCAAAACAACCATGATATAATATGACAACAGTGGTATCTCGCTAGCCCTTTCCAAGACCGCAAAACATAAATGCAGAGCACCTCCAAAGTTCAAGCAGCGACTAAACATTGTAATTCATGGTAGAAAAGATCCAGTCACGCAACATTAGCTACACACAATGCATGAGGATGACAATAGTGCTCTCAAGATCTGGCGCTTATTTGAGAAGGTGATGACACAACATAAAAGTAAATAGATAGTCCCTTTGCAGAGGGAAGCAGTGATTTGCAGCGATGCCAGAGCTCAAAATTTTAAAACAGAAGTAAATGAAATTTTGAGAAATGCACCCTTCTTGTTTACTTCGCGACCATTAGTTATCGGTATCTTCCATGATAAACACATTAGTGGCAGTTCCCAAGAGATAAAAAGTAAAGGTTTACTCCCCCTCCACCAACAAACACACTCCACAGCTAACCGAATCCATAGATATCGTCCGTACCAACATCAGTCCTGGGGGAGTTTGGTTTAATTATTGGCAATTCTGAAGTCGAGACTGCGAATCCCTATTACCGCCCCTCTCGTGCAAGGACGAGTGAATAAACACTCATCATGAGAATAACCCGCTTAGCATGGAAGATACTGACTACCTCATGTCGCTCCATGAACAATCCAGGCACACAAAAAGAATATATATTTGAAGTTTTTAGAGGTGGCACATGCAAATTTACTTAGGACGGTAGGGTAATACCGCATATAGGTAGGTATGGTGGACTCATCTGGAATAACTTGAGTTTCAGGATTTTGATGCACAAGTAGTAATTCCGCTTAGTACAGGTGAAGACTAGCAAATAGGTTGGGAAGCGACCAGCTAGAGAGCGAAAACGGTCATGAACATGCATTATGCATAAGTAACATTGGATACTAGCATGAGTAGGACATGAACACCATGAAGATAAATATCATAGAGGCTATGTTGGTTTTGATTCAACTACATGCATGAACATGTGCCAAGTCAAGCGACTCGAACATTCAGAGGAGCATACCATATCATCATACTACATCACAATTATTTTAACGCAATGTTGACATCCAAGATAAATCATTATCCACTCCTAGCTACTTAAGCATGGCATAAGAAACTATAATATCTAATTATCATTGCAAACATGTTTGATCATAATAGGCTGAATCATGGACATTAGGTTAAACATATTTACAAAAATAGAACAAGCTGAGTTCATACCCGTTTCTCCCTGCCACATCCAGTTCATCAAATATCGTCATTATTGCCTTTCACTTGCACGACCGAATGATATGAAAATAGTAATAATAGTGCAAGAGTGCCGTGGACTAAGCTGGAATCTGCAAACATTTTATTCAAAGGAGAAGACAAGGTAATATGGGCTCTTTGTTAGATCAACAATAATGCATATGAGAGCCACTCAACAATTTCATCGTGGTCTTCTCCTCGGTATGACTCAATAAACAGAAAAGAAATTCAGAGAAACACACTGAAATACTTTTGGTTTTTCTTGAAGAAAGCAAATAAAAGAGAAAAACAAAAACGAGAAAAACTATTTACAAGAGAAAGCTCCAAACAACCAAGAAGAAGAATCGAGAAATCTTTTTGCGTTTTCTTTTAATACTACAGCTAACTAAACTAGGAAGAAAAACTGGAAAGAAGCAGGACATATTTTTGTATTTTCTCGAAGTTTTTCAAACATACACAAGAAGAAGGCGAGAAAATAAATCTAGCATGGATGATACAATGAAAAATTGTGGACACCGACAACTGGAATGAGATGTGTGAACATAAATGTAATGTCGGTGGAAATACGTAGGCTTTTGGCCTAACTTGGTAATCACCACTCGTACTAACCCTCGGTTCCCATGTTGAAGTGCTGTGGAGCGGGCACCTGAGGGTCCTATTGCTGAGGCGCCCCCTCAGCCGGAGCCTGATTGTTCCGATAGGAGACAATATCCTCAGGCATGATTCTGTATCCGCCCCTGACAATAGGATCAAACAAAGCAGGTGCAGGCAACGGAATAACATCACGAGTAATTTCACTAAAGACTAAGTTATAAGGAACATCTATAGTGGTGTTCTCGCCATCAATAAAGTGATGATGTGCCATAGCCTGACGATCTAAATAAACCTTGGGCAAGCGATAATCATGCTGGCGTATCTGAATGTTAAAGTGACTCGCCAAGCGAGTAGCATAAATGCCGCTATGTATTTTACCATTGGATCTGTTAATGTGGAGGCGATGTGCCACAATAGCTCCCAAGCTATAAGTGTTGTCACCGTAGAGTGCACGGCGTAGGACAACGAAATCAGGGGCACTAAGTACACCAACCTTCTCTCTAGCAAGTAAACACTTCACAATGGATAGAGTAAAATAATGCACCGAAGGAAATTGCATGCCAGTGTCGGTGACACTTGACACCCCTCTATCGTCTCCCACTGACAGAGTGCGGCAAAAACCATCAAACTCCGCGGGCCTAGGCTCTCTTAAATCCCCATCAGAAGGGATCAAGCATATGTCACAAAATTAAGTAAGTGGTATCTGATGGGTTTCAGCATATAAATTAAACTGCACCTCAGGAGGATTATTCCTACTTATGAAATGAAAACTTTGCACAAAGGAATTTGTGAGGAGATGACACTATTCATATTCAGCTGCGATGAAGTCGGTGAGGCCGGCATTAGCAGGGAATTATGCAAAATCTTGACGGATTCGAGCTCCATCCATGAATGGGTTGTGTGGCCATTCGCATGGCCATACCTCCGCCATTCTCCGGGTGTGGAGGTAATTGTCCGACGACTCCCCAATAACTCCCTTGGAGTTCTTCTTCAAAGCAAACTTCCTAAGAAACTCATCTTTTTCCTATGAACAAAATTCTGAAATTTTTAGTCCACAAAATTTTCTCAACAAAACATCACAAGATTGATAGCAACTACTCATAGGGATGCATAGAGGCCATATCAAGCATTCAAACTACTTCGAACTCTAAGAATTCAACATGCAACCTCATCTACAGCAGCACCAAGAGTAGCTAATTATTCAAAATATAAACCAATAAAGTAAAAACTAATTGGACCAATGGAGGAGTCACATACCAAGTAGCAATCCCCCAAAACAGTTTCGGAAATGGAGCTTCGAGCAAAGAGATCAAAATCCGCGGGTTTGAGAGCAAGAACACGAGAGAGAGAGCAATGGTGATTTTTTTCCTGGAGGTAGGTGGTGACATGGGCTAAAGTGATAAGTGAGGGGGCCCATGTGGGGACCACAACCCACCAGGGCGCGCCTGGGGATGCTGGCGCGACCAGGTGGGTTGTGCCCACCTGGTGCACCCCCCTCTGATGTTATTTGCATCAAAAATTTAGAAATATTCAAAAAAATCGTATTAATTTTTCAGGGCAATCTAAGAACTTTTATTTTTGGGTCATTTTTTATTGCATGGGAAATTCAGAAAAATGATAAAACATGGCATTTTATTTTATTTAACTAAGAAAAATAGAAAATAAAAGTAAAGGCAGAAGGTAGTGCTTACTTAATTCATCAACTTCATACCTCCCAAAAGTGATCCATTAATAAGGTTGATCAAGTTTTATTAACAACCACCTTCGATTAGCATGAAACCGAAGAACTTTCATAAAACACTAAGTTACCTCAACAAGGATATGCATGTCCCCAACAATAAGTAGGAAGAGGTCGTTGAAAACTTCCAATAGTGATTGTCGGAGATTTTTCAATAACATTAATACCATTCACTTGGAATTGTTTCTTCGGAAAGTGCACCGTATGCTCATTACCATTGACATGAAAAGTGACCTTGCTTTTGTTGCGATCCATAACAGCCCCTGCAGTATTCAAAAAGGGTCTACCAAGGATAATCGACATGTTGTCGTCCTCGGGCATCTCAAGTATAACAAAGTCTGTTAAGATAGTAACATTTGCAGCAACAACGGGCACATTGTCGGAGTAATTGGACATGGGTATCCCGAAGACGGCGAGACAATATTTCAAGACATCAGGGCTAGCAAAGCCCCTCAGTCCGACTGCCCGGCCGCTCCTGCCGGCTCCTCGTCCGACTGCTCCACCCGGCCGGCTGCCGGCTGACCGACTGCACCGACTAGCCGGCTGCCGACTGCAGTCCGACCCGGCATCGATAAGACCCCGACGAGACGGCCATACCGCGGGCAAGACAACCGTACCGCAACACCATCATGTATAGTGTCACTTGTCCCCTTGCACTATTCACGAAGTGACCTAGGGGACAAGCATGACATGCACCATGCCTTGCTCCCATACCTCCACATAGCTTAGATACAAAGCTACCCTCTCCTATAAAAGGAGACATCCATCCTTCCATCCATGGATGGACTCACACGTACACACAAGCAAGCTACCTAGCAAGAGAGCTAGCTAGCCATCCATCCATCCATTCCCACGGGCAAGCATGCCTAAGCACACATACGGCCATGCTCATGGCCGGCCACTAAAGCGTGCCTTGTGCACACATATATGGAGTCAGATGCCTATGGCACTGCCCCCAGATACAGCTCTAGGAGCGCTTTGTACTGCCCGATCTACACCCCAGATATATATGCTCAGACATGCAGGAGTACGGGTATTATCTCTCCGGAGAGCCCCGAACCTGGGTAAACTAGCGCGTGCTACTCGCATACCCGCTCCCGGGCCTATCAGCAGCAGTCTTACCCTCACACAAAGCCCTTGTGGCATCTGTCGCCTCACACCCCCCCGTGAGAATACCACGACAGTTGGCGCCCACCATGGGGCGGTACTATGCTACCGCGCTGCTACTGGTTTCGCAGTCCGGGCGGGACCATCTTCGTCATCACCACCGCGGCGTCGCGCCGTCCCTCCAATAGCGGCCGAGGGCTCGATATCGACACGCCCTCGGAATGGCCGCGAGGGGCGGCGCGTCCTCGCCGTAGGCCTCGCCTTCGTCATCACCACCGCGGCGTCGCGCCGTCCCTCCGATAGCGGTCGAGGGCTCGATATCGACACGCCCTCGGAATGGCCGCGAGGGGCAGTGCGTCCTTGCCGTCGGGACCATCTTCGCCATCACCGCCGCGGCGTCACGCCGTCTCTACGGTAGCGCTCGGGGGCTCGACTTCGACCCACCCCCGGAGCGGCCGCGCGGGACGGCGCGTCCTCGCTGTCGGCCTTGCCTTCATCACCACCACCGCGGCGTCGACTGCGTCGCCGCCGTCCCGGCCTCCCAGGCGCCCCGCGCCTCCTGCACGCCGGCTCCACCTGGGCCGAGCCCCCTGTCCGCGCCCTTCGCGGGCGTCCGCCTGCCCGCGCGGCCGACCCCTCAGCCAACTAGGCTCCGCCTCCACCAACCCGCGCCCGGCTCCTGCTGCCTGCCGTCTCCGCCCCAGGCCGGACGGCTGGCTCCGCCACCAGCCGGCTCCGAGCACCCGTTTGGTCGCCTCCGCTCGTGGCCGTCCGGCTCGCCGCCAGCCGACCCGTGCTGTGCCCGGCCTCCGGCCGCCTCCGCGCCTGCCGGCTTCAGCCGCCTGGCCCGCGCCACGCCATCTCCTCCCGCGCCGACTGGCCGCCGCTGGCCCCGCCTCGCCTCGCGCGCGTCCTCGCGTCCGCCGGCTGGGCCCCGTCCGGCAGTTGGCTTCCCCGTGCGCGCCGAGTCGCCGACCCCGCGCCACCGCCTGCTCGCCGGGTCGCCTCCCAGCCGGCGCCCGCCTCCGCGCGCTCGCCAGCTCCGCCCCGCCGGGCCGCCTTCGCCCTCGGCTCGGCCATCTCCGGGTCCCGGACCGCGTCGGCTGCGCCGCGCCGGCCTCTGCCGCATCCGGCTGCGCCGCCTAGCACCGCGGCCGGCTGCCCCGCGCATGGCGAGGGCCGGCCCCGCCCTTCGCGTCGCCGCCTCCAGCCGGCCGCGGCTCCGAGCCGGCTTCCCTGCGCCACGTCCGGCCCCCCGCGCCCCCTCGCCGGCCTCTCGAGCCCCTGGCCGAGTCGCCCTCCTGCGTCCGCCTGCTGTCTTCGGCCGTCTCCGGGTCCCCGCCGGGTCGCCTCCTGCCCACCCTCACGCCGGCCTCTCCACCCCCTGCGCCGGCTCCGGTGGCAGCCCCGTCCCTCAACCCGGCCGCCGGCTCCCCAGGCCGGCCCGACCAACCGCCGGCTCCCCCCTCGACCCGGCCCGCCGGCTTTGCCTGCGCCGGCTTCTGCCGTATCCGCGCCCGCCGGCTCCGCGCAACCCGGCCGCGCGCCGGTTCCGCGCGACTCGGTACCGTCCGGCGTCCCCGGCGGCCTCCCACGCTGGCCGGCTCGTGCCCGCACGGCCGGCTCCACTCGCCACCCGGCCGGCTCCGCCGCTTGCCGGCCCCGCCCGGCGACCCGGCCGCCTGCCGGCCACGCCCGCCGCCCCGGCCGACTACGGCTCCGCTCCCGCGCCGGCTGCGCCGGGCCCGGCCGGCTCCGGCCTCCTCCCCCGCTCGCCCGTTGTCCGGCCCGGCCGGCTGCCGGCTCCCGCATTTTGGTTGCCCGTAGCCGGCTGGAGAAGAGAAAAAGAAAGGATCGACTGCCCGACGCGAAAAAAAAGAGAGAGAGAAGGAAAGAAGAGGTCGGCTGGGACAAAGAAAAGGAAAAACTCCGTCTATCCGTCCGCCTGCTTTGTCACTCGGACGGCCGGACGCGACCTGGCCTGCCGGTCCGCCTCGACGCCTGGCTGGTCGAACCTCGGCCCGAGTCTCGGGGGCTACACCCGGCGGGTGCGATGACGCGCCCCCGCGAGGAGAGAAGACAGAGTAGTCGCCGGGAGATCCGGCCCGACTGCTCAGCAGTCGGCTAGAATCTCGAGGGCTACACCCAGCGGGTGCGATGACGCGCCCCCGCGAGGAGAGAAGACAGAGTAGTCGCCGGGAGATCCGGCCCGACTGCTCAGCAGTCGGCTAGAATCTCGAGGGCTACACCCAGCGGGTGCGCTGACGCGCCCCCGCGAGGAGAGAAGATGAAGTAGTCGCCGGGAGACCCGGCCCGACTGCTCAGCAGTCGGCCCGAATCTCGGGGGCTACACCCAGCGGGTGCGCTGACGCGCCCCCGCGAGAAGAGAAGACAAAGTAGTCGCCGGGAGACCCGGCCCGACTGCTCAGCAGTCGGCCCGAATCTCGGGGGCTACACCCAGCGGGTGCGCTGACGCGCCCCCGCGAGGAGAGAAGACAAAGTAGTCGCCGGGAGATCCGGCCCGACTGCTCATCAGTCGGCCTGAATCTCGGGGGCTACACCCAGCGGGTGCGCTGACGCGCCCCCGCGAGGAGAGAAGACAAAGTAGTCGCCGGGAGACCCGGCCCGACTGCTCAGCAGTCGGCCCGAATCTCGGGGGCTACACCCAGCGGGTGCGCTGGCGCACCCCCGCGAGGAGAGAAGACAAAGTAGTCGCCGGGAGATCCGGCCCGACTGCTCAGCAGTCGGCCCGAATCTCGGGGGCTACACCCAGCGGGTGCGCTGACGCGTCCCCGCGAGGAAAGAAGACAAAGTCGTTGCCAGAAGATCCGGCCCGACTCCTCAGCAGTCGGCCCAAATCTCGGGGGCTACACCCAGTGGGTGCGCTGGCGCGCCCCCACGGAAACAAGAGAAGAGTTTTGTCCGGTTGCCAGCAGCCGGCAGAAGAAGAAAAAGGGCGCTGCAAAACACCTCGCCGCCTGGCCGGTCGAGCCTGACCGGCCGGGACCCTCCTTCGAGCGATCGGGGGCTCGAAGGCTACACCCAGCGGGTGCGCCGGCTCTCTTCGGCAAACTCCGCCTCGGCTACACGAAAACCAATGTGAGCTCCTCACCCGCAGATTTTTTCACCGCGAGAGCACGGATAACCTCGAGCGATGCTCGGGGGCTATCTCCGCATTTCATTACAGTTGCATCACTGTTCGCCCCGGCGCCAGCCAGAGTTGGCCCGGGGGCTGGCCGCTTGGCCTGAGACGTTAGTTCCCGCAGACGGCTTAGTAGCGTGCGCGGTATGAAAAGCCCACTCTTAGTCACAGACCGCAGAGCGGCTGTCCGACTGGCAAGAGTGAACGCTGAAGGCCACCCACGCGAAAAACGTCCGGGAAGAAAAACGCTTCGGGCGACCCGACCGTTTTCTTTATGAGTATCTACTCGGTTAAATTCGCTCCCAGAGTCTGAGTATTGTACACTCCACTCCGCGGCCCACTCTCAGCCACAGACCGCAGAGCAGCTGTCCGGCAAGCGAGAGCACAAGCCAAAGAGTGGAGGGAACATGAAAAAGATTAAAGGGGGCTCGGACGAAACCGAGTCGGCACCCTCCGCATAAAACTTGCAGTGCTAAAAAGCAATCATTTGACATATCTGCATGGACTAACTTTGTCTTTTGCATGATCATTTCCATGAACACTCGCGAAAAAACCTCCGCCCGACTTTGCCAAGTTGCCCGGAGGCTTGGGGGCTACTGTCGGAGTAATTGGACACGGGTATCCCGAAGACGGCGAGACAATATTTCAAGACATCAGGGCTAGCAAAGCCCCTCAGTCCGACTGCCCGGCCGCTCCTGCTGGCTCCTCGTCCGACTGCTCCACCCGGCCGGCTGCCGGCTGACCGACTGCACCGACTAGCCGGCTGCCGATTGCAGTCCGACCCGGCATCGACAAGACCCTGACGAGACGGCCATACCGCGGACAAGACAACCGTACCGCAACACCATCATGTATAGTGTCACTTGTCCCCTGGCACTATTCATGAAGTGACCTAGGGGACAAGCATGACATGCACCATGCCTTGCTCCCATACCTCCACATAGCTTAGATACAGAGCTACCCTCTCCTATAAAAGGAGACATCCATCCATCCATCCATGGATGGACTCACACGTACACGCAAGCAAGCTAGCTAGCAAGAGAGCTAGCTAGCCATCCATCCATCCATTCCCACGGGCAAGCATGCCTAAGCACACATACGGCCATGCTCATGGCCGGCCACTAAAGCGTGCCTTGTGCACACATATATGGAGTCAGATGCCCATGGCACTGCCCCCAGATACAGCTCTAGGAGCGCTTTGTACTGCCCGATCTACACCCCAGATATATATGCTCAGACATGCAGGAGTAGGGGTATTATCTCTCCGGAGAGCCCCGAACCTGGGTAAACTAGCGCGTGCTACTCGCATACCCGCTCCCGGGCCTATCAGCAGCAGTCTTACCCTCACACAAAGCCCTTGTGGCATCTGTCGCCTCACACCCCCCCCGTGAGAATACCACGACACACATCCTCACAAATACCGATACGTATGGCAGTTGATTTGTCAGCCATTTGCAAAGATATTTCGGTAGGTTTGAGTTTATTCAAATCAAGTCTTTTATATAAATAGAAATGCATAACACTAACACCAGCTGCTAAATCACCCAAAGCAGTTTTCACATAATTTCTTTTGATGGAGCAAGGTATAGTTGGTATTCCCGAATCTCCATGTTTTTAGGTACTCCATCCTTAAAAGAATAATTAGCAAGCATGGTGGAGATTTCAGCTTCCGGTAATTTTCTCTTATTGGTGATGATGTCTTTCATATACTTTGCATAAGGGGCCATTTTTATGATATCCGTCAAGCGGGTACGCAAAAAGACTGGCCTAATCATTTCAGCAAAGCGTTCAAATTCTTCATCATCTTTCTTCTTAGTTGATTTAGGTGGAAAGGGCATAGGTTTTTGAACCCATGGTTCTCTTTCCTTACCATGTTTTCTAGCAACAAAGTCCCTTTTATCATATCTTTTATTCTTGGTGTCGGTGTGGAACGACACCTATGGGATCACAAGAATCCCTACTACGGTTGCCGGAGCGCGGGGTTGCGAGAAGAGCAGGGTTAGTAGCCAGCACAAGGATCGTTTACCCAGGTTCGGGCCGCGAGGATGCGTAAAACCCTAGTCCTGCTTTGGTGGGTGTATTTCAGAGAGTTCTTGAGCTCCCGAACTAGCTGTGGTCAGTGCGTGGTTCGAAAGAGCCGAATCCGTCTCCAGTATGCCATGGGCCTCCTTTTATAGTCGAAAGGGGCTGCCACAGTGGCACACAGGAGGTGGAAAGGCGTACAGTGCCCTGAGCTTATCGCTCGTATTACAGGCCAAGACGCATTTAATGTGTAGCTTAGGTGTCCCCTTGCTTTATTGGGGATGGGGGCGAGGCCCGTCCCGTCGGTCGCTGCTCCTCCTCGCTTTGACACGCGCCCTGGGCAGTGAGGCGTGTGGTGCCATGTAGGCAGGCAGGCAGCTGAGGTGGCGCAGTGGTGGAGCCTTCACGAAGATCTGCATGCTGCCACGCTGGTGCTCGATGAGTTGGCCTGGGAGCTGCATGTTGCCACGCAGGTGCCCGCCCAGCTGGTTGGGCTGGCAGCTGCATGTGAACGGCGGTGGAAGCTTGGTTGGCGTGGGCCTGGCGGTGGCCCTGCTGGCGTCCTTGGTGAGGGCCTTGCTGGGTGGCCCGGCAAGGGTCTTGCCGTGTGGCCCGGTAAGGGTCTTGCCGTGGCTCGCTGTCGTCCCCGGCAAGGGCCTTGCCGGGGGTCTGGTGGTCTTCCTCAGCAAGGATCTTTCCGAGGATCGTCGTATTCTAATCCTCATCTGATCTTGAATATGTCTTCACAAAATCTACATGCCACCACGGAGGTGCCTCCCGAGCCCTGGCCCAACGTGGATGATGGCGTCGGGGACCGTGGGCTCAAGGGTGGCTCGCTCTGTTGGTTTGGGGCGAGCTGTCCCGGCAAGGATCTTGCCGGGGCTGCTGAGGCTGCCCCAGCAAGGGTCTTGCCCGGGGAACCTGCTTCGTCCCTCCGCTCTTTGTGGTCTTGGCCTTGGCGTTTCTCTTATTATCTTGGGCTTTGGTGTTACCTTGGCTCACCTCCCCTGTTCTGCTTGGCGTGACCGTAGGCGCGGCTCCGACTGCCCGTGCACAGGTATAAGGGTACAAAAACGCACCCCTCTTTTTGTACACCGACACTTGGGTTGTTGGTTATCAAGATCAACCGCTGGTTCTATTTCAACATCATTGTGTGGTTATTTATTATTTGTTCAAGTGTCTTCAAGAACCTCATCATTATTTTTTTCATTATCAGAAGGTGAGTGTTCATTACCAGATTGAGTTTCAGCATCAGAAATAGAAACATCGTTATTAGCTTCAGGAGGGTTTTCTATTTCAGGTTCACTAGAGGTATGCAAAGTCCTATCATTTTTCTTCTTCTTTTTCTTTTTAGAAGGACTAGGTGCATCAGTGTTAACTCTTTGAGAGTCTTGTTCAATTCTTTTAGGGTGTCCCTCAGGGTAAAGTGGATCCTGAGTCATTCTACCTCCTCTAGTCATTACTCTAACAGCATGACCATTGATATTATTATTCATTTCATCAAGCAATTCTCTTTGAGATTTAGCAACTTGTTCTATCGAGTTTGAACCATGAGGCATGCTTTCCTACACCTCTAACATCATTGGTAATTCTAAATAACAAGTCACTCAAGCGAGTAATCATATCAGAATTGTGTTTCAATTGTTTCATAATATTAGCATTGAAGTGATCTTGCTTTGTAATGTAATTATCAAACTCATAAAAGCACTGGCTAGGATGCATATTATAAGGATTGTCATTGTCATTGAATTCCATTAAAGAATTTACCTCAACCACCTTAGGTGGTGGTGTTTCAAGCCCATGTATTTCTTCAATAGAAGGTAAATTTTTTACATCCTCAACTTTAATACCTTTTTCCTTCATAGATTTCTTTGCCTCTTGCATATCATCAGGACTGAGATATAAGATACCCCTCTTCTTCGGAGTGGGTTTAAGTGGTGGTTCGGGAAGAGTCCAATCATCATAATTTTTCAATATGTTATCCAATAATTCTTCAGCTTGTTCAACAGTTCATTCCCTGAAAACACAACCAGCACAACTATCTAGGAAATCCCTAGAAGCATCGGTTAGTCCATTATAGAAGATATCAAGTATTTCATTTTTCTTAAGAGGGTGATCAGGCAAATCATTAAGCAATTGGAGAAGCCTCCCCCAAGCTTGTGGGAGACTCTCTTCTCCAATTTGCACAAAGGTAAATATTTCCTCTTGGGCAGCATGTTTCTTATGAGCAGGAAAATATTTTTCTGAGAAGTAGTAAATCATATCCTAGGGACTACGCACACAACCAGGAGCAAGAGTATTATACCAAGTCTTAGCATCACCCTTTAATGAGAACAGAAATAACTTGAGGATATAATAGTAGGGAATTTTCTCATCATGAGCAAATAGGGTGGCTATGTCATTCAACTTAGTAAGGTCTGCCACAACAGTTTTAGTTTCATAACCATGGAAAGAATCAGATTCAACCAAAGTAATTAACTCTGGGTCGACAGAGAATTCCTAATCCTTATCATCTACAAACATAGGTGAAGTATCAAACTTAGGATCACATTTCATTCTAGCATTCAAAGATTTTTCTTTCAGTTTGCATAATAATTTCTTAAGATCATCCCTATCATTGCAAGCAAGAAAGTCTCTAGTTGTCTCCTCATCCATAACATAACCTTCCGGTATCTTAGGAAAATCATGTCTAGGAGAACTAGATCTAATAGGTGTTTCAAGATTTTCAGTTCAAGTTCCTCACCAGTTTCAATAAGATCTAATAGTTCTAGCAAGTTGTTCGTCAAGAAATTCACCTAGTGGCACATTATCATCAAGAAAGGTACTAGCATCATCATGGGTATCATTCATAGCAGAAGTAGCATCATCAATGAAGTGTGAAATAATAGGATTAATAACATGTGGTGGTGTTGCAAGTCTACTCAAAACAGAAGGTGAATCAAGTGCAGAGTGTGATGGCAGTTCCTTACCTCCCCTCATCCTAGAGGGAACGATCGTGGTTTTAGTATCCTTCAGATTCTTCATAGTGATAATTTGATAATAATACCAAGTGACTCAAAAATATAGCTATGCTCCCTGGCAACGGTGCCATAAAAAGGTTTTGATAACCCACAAGTATAGGGGATCGCAACAGTTTTCGAGGGTAGAGTATTCAACCCAAATTTATTGATTCGACACAAGGGGAGCCAAAGAATATTTGCAAGTATTAGCAGCTGAGTTGTCAATTCAACCACACCTGGAGATTAATTATCTGCAGCAAAGTGAATAGTAGCATAGTAGTACGATAGTTTTGATAGTAGTAGCAACATCAATAGTAACAGTAACAGTGATAGCAATGATTTTGTAGCAAGTGTAGCAGTAACGATAGCAGCAGTAACTTAGCAAGAAAAATATAAGAGAAATTCATAGGCATTGGATCGGTGAATTCGTTGGATGATATTCATCATATAACAATCATAACCTAGGGCGATACAACACTAGCTCTAGTTCATAAATATAATGTAGGCATGTATTCCATAAATAGTCATACATGCTTATGGAAAGAACTTGCATGCCATCTTTTGTCCTACCCTCCCATGGCAGCGGGGTCCTATTGGAAACTAAGGGCTATTAAGGTCTACTTTTAATAGAGAACCGGAACAAAGCATTAGCACATAGCGAGTACATGAACTCCTCAAACTACGGTCATCACCGGAAAGTATCCCGACTACTGTCACTCCACGGTTTGTGGATCATAACACGTAATAGGTGAATATAACTTGCAAGATCGGATCTAGAAAATAGATATAATGGTGATAACATAAATGGTTCAGATCTGAAATCATGGCACCCGGGCCCAAAGTGACAAGCATTAAGCATGGCAAAGTCATATCAACATCAATCTTAGAACATAGCGGGTACTAGGGATCAATCCCTAACAAAACTAACTCGATTACATGATGAATCTCATCCAACTCCTCACCGACCAGCGAGCCTACGAAGGAATTACTCACTTCCGGTGGGGAGCATCATGGAATTGGCGATGGAGAAGGGATGGTGATGACGAAGATCGAAGATCCCCCTCTCCGGAGCCCCAAACGGACTCCAGATTCAGCTCCCGAGGAAGAACAGGAGGTGGCGGCGGCTCCGTCTTGTGAAACATGATAATTCTTTCTCCCTGATTTTTCTCTCCAAAATAGGTATTTATGGAGTTGGATTCAGGGTCTGTAGGGCCACCAGGTGGAGACGACCCACCTGGCCAAGAGGGGGGAGGCCCTGGTGGGTTGTGCTCCCCCCTCCGGTGGTTCCTGGCTCCAATATTTTTTTTATTCCATAAAAATCCTCACAAACTTTCGTTCCAATCTGAGAACTTTTATTTCTGCACAAAACAACACCATGGTAGTTCTGCTGAAAATAGCGTCAGTCCGGGTTAGTTTCATTTAATCATGCAAATTAGAGTCCAAAACAAGAGGAAAAGTGTTAGGAAAAGTAGATACGACGGATATGTATCAGTGATGGAGTTGTAGATGTTGTAGGCTTGCCCTTTTCCTCAGCTTATGCTTGTGGATGGAATTTTCCTCCTTCAGGTCATCAATCTCCTGCTCTAGTATTAATATACTTTTGCATAATTCTTGCTTGTTCTCCTGCAAAAGATGAAAATGGATAAACTCGATCTTAGGTTTCTTTGCTTTATTAGGGAGACTTGACTTTTTGAACTCCACGTGCATGTCCCCAGGTTGGGGTAGTGGGACTTCGTCTTCATCTGAACTTGTCTCTTCCTTTCCCTTTGTATCGTAGTCTTCTTCTTCCTCTGTGGTCCAACAATAATGCTCCACATCCCCGTAAACCTTGGGGTCTGGAATGTAATCAACTACATAGCTCTCTCCCTCCGAATCTTGGGACGAAATGTCTTCAAATCTGTCAGAAAAATAGTTCGAAACAAAAACAAAGGATTTTGCCATGGTATGGTGGTCAAAACCTTCGAGAGATTATATAATGAATTTTTACCGACCAAAAGGATTGTTCTACAAGAAAACGGAGTCCAGAGGGCACACGAGGTGTCCACAAGCCAGGGAGGAGCGCCCAGGGGGGTAGGGCACGCCCCCAGGGCTTGTCGCCTCCTCGTGTACTTTTCAGACTACTTTTTATTTTCCTAATTTTTAAATATTCCAAAACGGAGTAAAACTGCCATTAGAAAAGTTTTGGAGTTGGTTTAGTCATCTTACCACATACCTATTCCTTTTCGGAGTCTGAAACATTCTGGTAGGTCTCCCTTATGTACTCCTCCAGTGTTATGGAATTAATAATATTGGTCTCAACATTTATCGGAGCACCTGAGATATAATGTTTGATTATTTGCCTGTTTACCACCTTTCAATTGGTGCCTTCGGTGTTGTTGATCTTGATGGCACCGAAATGATAAACCTCCTCGATAATGTAAGGACCTTCCCATTTAGAGAGAAGCTTTCCCACAAAAAACCTTAAACAAGAGTTGTATAGCAAGACATGGTCACCTACATTGAATTCACGCTTTTGTATCCTTTTGTCATGCCATCTTTTAACTTTTTATTTAAACAACTTGGCATTTTTGTTGGCTTGGGTTCTCCATTCATCAAGTGAGCTAATGTCAAACAACCTCTTTTCACCGGCAAGTTTGAAATCATAGTTGAGCTCTTTAATTACCCAATATTCTTTATGTTCTAGTTCTAGAGGTAAGTGACATGCTTTTACATAAACCACTTTATATGGAGACATACCCATAGGATTTCTGTAAGCATTTGTATAAGCCCATAAATCATCATCAAGTTTCTTAGACCAATTCTTTCTAGATCTATTAGCAGTCTTTTGCAAGATCAATTTAAATTTTCTGTTACTTAATTCTACTTGACCACTAGACTGAGGATGATAAGGTGATGCAATTCTATGGTTAATCTAACATCCCTAAATTCCATATTTTGGAATGTTATCTTAATTAAGTAATAATGATCGCTTGTGTGATTTGTTGTGTGAAATTGAGTGGGATTTGAAACTTTTTGAAAGTTAAAAGAAAGGGAATAAAAGGACTTTCCCGAACTTTCATTCTTGCCTTTGGTTCCATGGAATTCAAAATTTAAATTCAAAACAAATCCTAGAGTGAAGATAACATGACTTCTTCCATTTGAAAAAAAGAGTTTTTGAAAAGATTTGAATTCCATTTGAAAATAATTCAAACTCAGAAGCTTTATGCCACTCAAGGATTTTCATGAGAGAAGATAATAGGACTTCTTCAACATTTATGAAATAGAGTGGGGAGTGATGAGTGCCACTTTCAAAACTTATTTGAAACACTATTTGGAGTTTCCCCCCTTTTTCTCCTGGAATTTCAAATCATCTCAAATTATCTGAATAGAAAATATTTGAGTGAAGGAAACATGACCTTTCAAAATTCAGAGAAGATTTCAAAAGTATTTGGCAGAAGCAAAAAAAATATTTGCAAAAGATTTGAAAATCAAATTCAAATCCCATTTGAAGTTATTACAAAAGTAATTTTTTAAAGTAATTTATTTGCCTCTGAAAAATAGTTCATTTTTTTCTTTGTTTTATTCTAAGAATTTCTATATATACTTTGTCTAGGAAAAATTTATGTTAATTTTCTTTAAAGAATTTTCTTTCCTTGTTTTACAAAAAAAAACATGAGCGCACGCGAGCGCTAGCCGCTCACCTTACCCGCGCTTACGGCCCATGGCCCAGCCAACGCACGAGGCGGTACGCGCCCACACCGCGATTCTCTCTCGCTCGCCCACAGCCACCAACAGGTGGACCCTGCCTGTCATGTCCGTTCTCCTCCCGCAAGCAACCGGATTCCACCCCGAGCACGACATCGCCGGCGCCGCGCCATTCAAACCAGGGATTCCATCCCTCGGCCAACCCCTCTCAAAAGATGACCCCCTATATAAGACGAGGCCCCGGCCTCATTTTGACTCAAACTGCAGTGCCCGAGACCCTCCCCACGCTCCGCAAGATCTCGCCGGAGTTCGCGAGCTTCACCCGAGATCCGCCGCCAAGCCCCGCGTCGTTCTGACGCCGCAGCCGAGCGCCGACACCGACATCACCTTCCTCTCGTCGCGCCGCGCCTCCCCGTGGTTTCGCCCGAGCCGGAGGGCCACCTGAGACCCCACCCCGACGCCACTGCCGTCTCCTTCTTCAGTGGCGTTCACGCCCACCACCGCTGGTGAGTCCCCAGTCCTCACATCCGCCCGATCCTAGATCTAGGGCTGAGATTAGTTCTAACTGTTTTTTTCTTTTCGAACCGGTATGCTCTAGTTAGCGAACGTTCTCTAGTTTAGCCTTGCAGCAAACGGTTTCTAGCCAACGGCAGGATGACACGTGGCCAGGGACCTAGGTGTAGTTTTCTTCTTTTCATATTAGTCCCTGATTTTCAAACCCTCACAACTTTTCAACCCTTTGTCCCAATTCAGTGACACCAACGACAAATTCTTCATCATGATCTCAACTATCTAGGGAAAATATAAAATCAACTTTTTGAAATCTTAAAATTTGAATTGGATCAGATTCAAATTTAATCTTGTTTTGGCTATAACTTGAGTTTTAAAACTCCGATTTAATTGATTCTTTTTGGAAATTAAAGCTCGTGACATGTACTTTCTGTAGAAACCAAAAACACATAATTTTGATACTGTTAAAAATATGTTTCTGTTCATAAGCTTTATTTGATGGTTTTGAAGTTCCGAAGTATTTTCTTCGTTCTTTTGGATCGGTGAGTGATTGCTTATGTGTGGTTATAATTGCCTGCTTACGATAGATTGATCGGAGTGTGACGAATAGAACTATCAGGAATTATGAGTGCGAAGAATCTTCATCAACAGTACAAGGCAAGTTCACACCTTGATCATATTTTTCTACCCAGTTTTTACTATGCATTAGTTCGCCTTACAAATTTGCATGAGTAGGATTGGGAATTGTGGGATTGCTATGTAGTTCATGAGGTAGGAACCCATGATCCTTGAAACACCCTAGGAATATTCGCTATGTCATATATTGCTTAGCCTTGCTTGTAGACTGGGATTGGTATATGTGATTCATGCAAGTTGTGAGAGAGAAATAATAAATATGGGTTAACCTTAAGGTGGCAACAATAACACAACTCTGGGTGGAATGGTAGGGGTACCCTGGAGAAACCAGTGGCTTGCCCAGGCACATGAAGAATCCAGTGCTTGCCCTAGGGGATCCCAGAGAACCCATGAGATCACACTATGGAATGCCACCCATTCTCAAAGGGATCATACGATATTTCATGCCTAGAAACTTCCGTGTGCAACCACAAGCCATTATGGGCTTTGGCATAGTTGAGTAAGTTGTGCGAAACCTTTCCATGATAAGCTGGAAGATGTCGGGGAATTGTAGGTGTACCGGCCTGTCTATCGGTTAAGGGGACCTCTTTAGAAAGACTATGTCTCGATCATCCGGTTCTCAAACATGATCGAGACATAGTCTTTCCGAAGAGGTCCCCTTAACCACAAGACATGATCTGCAGTGCAAGGAATTCAAAGGAGGAGATCGTGTCTTGTGGGGAAAAGTGTGCAAACCTCTGCAAAGT
Organism: Aegilops tauschii subsp. strangulata; assembly: GCF_002575655.3. Classification (NCBI taxonomy): domain Eukaryota; kingdom Viridiplantae; phylum Streptophyta; class Magnoliopsida; order Poales; family Poaceae; genus Aegilops; species Aegilops tauschii. The sequence goes on along the minus strand of NC_053037.3, from coordinate 245,928,141 downwards.
GTAAAACTAATCATGATTAGACGTGTCCCTGGTTATGGACAAATTTGAGTATCTAGAAGTGAATTATTGGTTGATCTCATCACGTTACTTAATTAATGTATTGGGTTATTAATAACTTGGGAATTTTGGGATTTAGTTGGAGGAACCTTCTCAATAATGGCATAAACTTGGTAGTGAATAAAAAAATTAATTCCTTTGTTGTAGGGAAAAAATTAGCTTTATGCAAAAAAAATTAAACTTAGAGCCTCCACCAGCTAAATATGCATATAGAGATAGAGATTTTCATTATTATTCTATGATGTGAAATTCCCAGTACATTCAGCGTACTGACCTACATGGCTGGAATGTCTCATGTTGTAGGAATTATCCAACGAATAAGTGATAGGTTAGGGTTACGATGTCTACACTCAACTTTGCCGTTGGTGTTATTGGGACTCCACAATTTTTTTGTTACTTCCACTAGATGGATTGAGGTAATAGTATTTACGTTAGTTTATACATGTGATTAAACTCCGTTATAAATCCTCGAGTACTGTGTGTGTCAGCATACCAATCCAGGGATGACACTTAAGCACAGAGACTTCAATCCATTCGAGTTGGGTCGTTATAGTTAACATCATACTTAGCAAGCAATTTATGGAAAGCACCATGAATAAAGTGTGAACCACCATCAGTCATTAAATATCTAGGGACTCCAAACCTTGGAATAACTTCTTTAAGCATTTTAATAGAAGTGTTATGATCAGCACTACTAGTTGGAATAGCTCCTACCCACTTAGTAACGTAATCAATAGCAACTAAATATGTGTATACCCATTAGAGGAATGAAAAGGTGCCATATAATCAAAGCCCCAAACATCAAATGGTTCAATAACAAGTGAATAATCCATAAGCATTTCCTGATGTCTACTAATATTACCAATTCTTTGACATTCATCACAAGACAAGACAAACTTACGAGCATCCTTGAAAAGAGTAGGCCAATAAAAACCAGATTGTAATACCTTGTGTGCAGCTCTATCTCCAGCGTGGTGTCCTCCTAGGCCTCGGAGTGACACTTGCGTAGGATCTATTTCTGTTCATGCTCAGGTACACAACGTCTAATAACAACATCTACTCCTTTATAACGGTGTGGGTCATCCCAGAAGTAATGTCTTAAGTCATAGAAAACCTTTTTCTTTTGCTGGTATGTGAAACTAGGTGGTATAAATTTAGCAACAATGTAATTAGCATAATCAACATACCATGGAGCACTATGAGAAGCATTTATGACAGCTAATTGTTCATCAGGGAAGCTATCATCAATTGGTAGTTGGTCATCAAGAATATTTTCTAACCTAGACAAGTTGTCTGCTACGGGGTTCTCAGCTCCCTTTCTATCAATAATATGCAAGTCAAATTCTTGTAACAAGAGAACCCATCTAATAAGTCTAGGTTTAGCATCTTTCTTTTCCAGAAGATATTTAATAGCAGCATGATCAGTGTGAACTGTTACTTTGGAATCAACAGTATAAGATCTGAACTTATCATAAGCAAATACGACTGCTAAAAATTCTTTTTCAGTAGTAGCATAATTTCTTTGGGCACTGTCTAGAGTTTTACTAGCATAATGAATAACATTTAATTTCTTCTCAACTCTTTGTCCTGGGACACCCCCTACAACATAATCACTAGCATCACACATAACTTCAAAGGGTAGGTTCCAATCAGGTGGTTGAACAATAGGTGCAGAAATCAAGGCTTTCTTAAGTATTTCAAAGGCTTCTACACAATCATCATCAAAAACAAATGGAACATCTTTTTTGCAAAAGATTAGTAAGAGGCCTAGATATTTTAGAGAAGTTTTTAATAAATATCATATAGAAACCAGCATGACCACGGAAACATCTTATACCTTTAATATCTTTAGGACACAACATCTTTTCAATAGCATCAACTTTAGCTTTATCAAATTCAATGCCTCTTTCGGAAATTTTATGCCCTAAAACAATACCTTCATTAACCATAAAGTGGCATTTTCCCAATTCAAGACAAGATTAGTTTCTTCATATCTCTGCAAAAGTCGATCAAGGTTGCTTAAGCAATTATCAAAAGAAGTTCCGTAAACAGAGAAATCATCCATGAAAACCTCAACAATCTTTTCACAAAAGTCAAAGAATATAACAGTCATACATCTTTGAAAGGTAGCAGGTGCATTGCATAAACCAAAAGGCATACGTCTATAAGCAAAGGTACCGAAAGGGCAAGTAAAAGTAGTTTTTTCTTGATCCTCTTGTGACACAGGTATTTGAGAAAAACCAGAATAACCATCTAGAAAGCAAAAGTGTGTATGTTTGGATAGTCTTTCTAGCATTTGACCAATAAAAGGTAGAGGATAATGATCTTTCCTAGTAGCCTTGTTTAACTTTCTAAAATCAATTACAATTCTATAACCTGTGACAATTCTTTGTGGAATCAATTCATTCTTATCATTAGGAACAACAGTAATACCTCCCTTCTTAGGAACACAATGAACATGACTTACCCAGCTACTATCAGCAATAGGATATATTATATCTGCTTCCAAAGCTTTAATATTTCATTTCTTACACTTCTTTCATCTTGGGATTTAACCGTCGTTGGTGATCAACAACCGGTTTAGCATCGGGCTCCATATTAATTTTGTGTTGACATAGAGTGGTACCGATGCCTTAAGATCATCAAGAGTATATCCAATAGCGGCACGGTGCTTCATCAGAGTTTTCAACAATTTCTTTTCTTCATGCTCTGAAAGGTTAGCACTAATAATAACATGATATGTCTTCTTTTCATCAAGATAAGCATATTTCAAAGTATCAGGTAATTGTTTAACATCGAACATGGGATCACTCTTGGGTGGTAGAGGATCTCCAAGAGTCTCAACAGGCAAATTGTGTTTCAAAACATGCATCTGTTTAAAGAATATATCTTCTAATTTCCTTCTTTCATTCATGAACATATCATTTTCATGGTCTAGCAAATATTGTTCTAAAGGATCAATAGGAGGCACGACAATAGAAGCAAGACCAATAATTTCATCCTTACTAGGCAATTCTTTATCATGAGGTTGTCTATGAAATTTGGAGAAATTAAACTCATGAGACACATCCCCAAAACTTACACTAACAATTTGTTTCTCGCAATCTATCTTAGCATTGACAGTGTTCAAGAAAGGTCTACCAAATATAATTGGACAAAAATCATCTTGTGGGGAACCAAGAACAAGAAAATCAGTAGGGTATTTTATTTTCCCACACAAGACTTCAACATCTCTAACAACTCAAATTGGTGATATAGTATCTCTATTAGCAAGCTTAATAGTAACATCAATATCTTCTATTTCAGCAGGTGCAGTATCATTTATAATTTCTTGGTATAAGGTAAAGGGAATTGCACTGACACTAGCACCCAAATCACATAAGCCATGATAACAATGATCTCCTATTTTAATAGAAACAGCAGGCATGCCAACAATAGGTCTATGTTTATCTTTATTATCAGGTCTAGCAATTCTAGCAGATTCATCACAGAAATAAATAACATTCTCATCAATATTATTGACCAAGAGATCTTTAACCATAGCAATACTAGGTTCAACTTTAATTTGTTCAACGGGTGTAGGTATTCTAGTATAACTCTTATGAACCACAGCTGAAGCTTTAGCATGATCCTTTATCCTAACAGGGAAAGGTGGTTTCTCAATATAAGTAGTAGGAATAACAGGATCAACATTATAAGTAATAGTTTCTTCTTCAACTTTAATAGGTTCTACTACTTTTACTTCAATGGGACGATGATATTTAAACCACTTCTCCTTGGGGAGATCAACATGAGTAGCAAATGATTCACAGAAAGAAGCTACTATCTCAGAGTCAAGTCCATATTTAGTGCTAAATTCATGAAAAGCATCGGTATCCATGAAAGATTTAACACAATCAAACTTAAGGTTTATACCTTGCTCATTACCTTTGTCGAGTTCCCAATCTTCAGAGTTGCGTTTAATTCTTTCCAATAAATCCCATTTGAATTCAATAGTCTTCTTCATAAAAGAGCCAATACAAGAAGTATCGAGCATGGATTGATCATTACGAGAAAGCCGAGCATAAAAATTCTGAATAATAATTTCTCTTGAGAGCTCATGATTGGGGCATGAATATAACATTGACTTAAGCTTCCCCCAAGCTTGAGCGATACTTTCTCCTTCACGAGGCCAAATATTATACATATAATTCCGTTCATGATGAACCAGATGCACAGGATAAAACTTCTAATGAAATTCCAATTTCAATCGGTTGTAGTTCCAAGCTCCAATATCATCACATAGCCTATACCATGTCAATGCATTTCCATTCAAAGATAAAGGGAAGACCTTCTTCTTGACATCATCCTCAGGCAAACCTGCAAGCTTAAATAATCCACAAACTTCATCCATATAGATTAGGTGCATATCAGGATGTAGTGTTCCATCTCCTTCATAAGGATTAGCTAGCAGTTTCTCTATCATACCCGTAGGAATTTCATAATAAATATTTTTAGTAGGTTTAGTAGGTTGAGGAGCAACTTATTTCTCTATCGGTCGATGTGAAGATACCCCGAACAAGCCCCTCAAAGGATTATTTTCCACAGTGATAAGTGACAATAAATTGTAGCACGTAATATAAATGTTTCCTTACCAAATTCCACTCACCAAAGGTGCTTCACTCCCCGACAACGGCGCTAGAAAAGAGTCGTGATGACCCACAATTATAGGGGATCTATCATTGTCCTTTCGATAAGTAAGAGTGTCGAACCCAACGAGGAGCAGAAGGAAATGACAAGCGGTTTTCAGCAAGGTATTCTCTACAAGCACTGAAATTATCGATAACAAATAGTTGTGTGATAAGACAATTCGTAACGGGTAAAAAGTAACAAGTGTAACTAAGGTGCAGCAAGGTGGCCCCATCCTTTTTATAACAAAGGACAAGCCTGGACAAACTCTTATATAAAGCAGAGTGCTCCCGAGGACACATGGGAATTATTGTCAAGTTCGTTTTCATCATGCTCATATGATTCACGTTTGTTACTTTGATAATTTGATATGTGGGTGTGATGTGCTTACTTGGACAAGCCTCCCACTTATGATTGACCCCTCTCGCAAGCATCCGCAACTATGAAAGAAGAATTAAGATAAATCCAACCATAACATGAAACATGTGGATCCAAATCAGCCCCTTACAATGCAACGCACAAACTAGGGTTTAAGCTTCTGTCACTCTAGCAACCCATTATCTACTTATTACTTCCCAATCCCTTCCTCTAGGCCCAAATCATGGTGAAGTGTCATGTAGTCGACGTTCACATAACGCCACTGGAGGAAAGACAACATACATCTCATCAAAATATCGAACGGATACCAAATTCACATGATTACTTATAACAAGACTTCTCCCATGTCCTCAGGAACAAACGTAACTACTCACAAAGCATATTCATGTTCATAATCAGAGGGGTATTAAATAGCATTAAGGATCTGAACATATGATCTTCCACCGAATAAACCAACTAGCATCAACTACAATGAGTAATCAACACTACTAGCAACCCACAGGTACCACTCTGAGGTTTTGAGACAAACATCGGATACAACAGATGAACTAGGGTTTGAGAGGAGATGGTGCTAGTGAAGTTGTTGATGGAGATGACCCCCTTTCAATGAGAGGATCGTTGGCTTCGATTTCCCCCTCCGGGAGGGAAGTTTCCCCGGCAGAACAGCTCCGCTAGAGCCCTAGATTGCTTCTGCCCAGATTCCACCTTGAGACGGCGGCGCTTCATCCCGAAAGCTTCCTTCTGATTTTTTTTTCAGGTCAAGACCCTGCTTATAGAAGAAGATGGGCACCGGAGGCCTGCCAGGGGGGCCACAAGCCCTAGGGGCACGCCCAGGGGGTAGGACGTGCCCCCAGGCTTGTGGCCACCTGGTGGGTCCCCTCTGGTATTTTATTTGCCCAATATTCTTTATATATTCCAAAATAATTCTTCGTAAATTTTCAAGACTTTTGGAGTTGTGCAGAATAGGTCTCTCAGATTTGCTCCTTTCCGGTCTAGAATTGTAGCTACTGGCATTCTCCCTCTTCATGTAAATCTTGTAAAATAATAGAGAAATGGCATATGTATTGTACCATAATGTGTAATAACAACCCATAATGTAATAAATATCAATATAAAAGCATGATGCAAAATGGACGTATCAGGGTGCCACCTCCACTTGGGCCCTTATGGCCCAAGTTGCCTTCCACCTCTTGGCCTTTTAAGGCTCATTGATATTTAAATTAATATAAAAGCCTTCTATTAATTACTAGACCCTTTTATATATAATTTAACATCACTGGGAACATTTTCCACCTATATATTATTTATCGGTAATACCCGGTATTAACCGATACTCTCTGAAACCCTTCTGGTGACCTTGAAACGCTTCCGGATCCTCTCAGAACTATTCTGAATATTAATGAAATAATTCCACAAATATGTTCTCATCACTCCCATCCTACTAACACTCAGCATATCGTGATAGCCTTAAGCTTGTGACCCCATAGCTTTGGTAACTCATCGACATGAATGAAACCGTTCGTTAAATCACTGATAGCGGAATCGTGGACGTCCATATCGATCCATATGAGCACAAAAATTATATTCGAGTGAACCTTTGGTTGTAATATGATGTTACCTTTGCTTCATGATACTTTACAAAACTTGGGATGCATTGATATCATCCTGAGTCATCACATGCTCACTATAGCGAAATCGCTGTTATCGCTTTTTTTTCTCGTTGTCGTGTTTCGGCATCCCCATGACATAGTCACCTGTGTCTGGCCAGAAGATGATGGATACCGTCACACCGAGAGGGCCCTAAGAACATCTCTCCATCATCGGAGGAGCAAATCCCACTCTCGAGATATCTAGTCCCTTGTCAAACTTTTTGATGAACCTGTAAGTTGCCCTTACGATCACCGTATTATAGGAGAAGTTTGAGCAACCCCATAGTTCACCGTATGGCAAGAAGTGACTACAATAATCTCATGTTCTAAGGAGCAAAATCACATGTTAACACTCCGTGTTTTGTAATTGATTACACATGATATTATCTCAATTCATAACAAACAAGTTTGGGTCGAGTTCTTCCAACGTCATAATCCCAATGTTGTTTTAGGACTATTTTTCCAGTTAATGATATCCAAAGATCCGGAAAATGCGATCACTAACAACACTTGAGCTAGTCTTAGAGGCGAGACTAGGAACCCTGATTTTATGTGTTTATTATTTCACACGTGCATATGAGTTTTCCACTGAATCGCATATTCGGGATCATAACAGTAATAGCATGAAATATAAAGTCTTAATTATGCACATGGAAATGTAACAATACAATATTATTGCCTCTAGGGCATGTTTCCAAAAGTATCCCACTTGCACTAGAGTCAATAATCTAGTGAGCATATTTTCTTTTACACCAATGGCAATCTGGTGTTTGTTCATTCTTTGCATGTGGTATAGCCTTCGTCCTATCAGATCTTGACAACTTCAGATCTGTGTGTATTATTTGCCTGTCGATGCATCTATCATGCTTTCACAAGAATTCATAATTTATGTGAAATAGGCTTTGTATACATTGAATCACTGGTAGAACCTTTGATTCCTTTGGTTGAACTATAGAACCACTATCGAGAATAGTGTTCCATTTGCACAATTATCTAGAAACCATACCAAGTTCATAAATGAACCTTTGATTCATCACCCTCTATTGTTGCTTCTAAAGAAACAACATACTTATCCTTCTATTATAGAATTCCCTCACTACAAAAAAACCCACTTCCGTGATGATACGTGTTTGTCACAGTAGGTCACGTTTTCTGTCATGCATGTACATCCATGATGATTTTATGACAGAATCAAGATAGTCATACCTGTGCTGTCGTACATGTGTTCCATGACAATACCAAAATTATCATCATGGAAGTGTCCACTTCCATGACGATAAATGGCGTGTCATGGAAGTGCTTTCGTCAAGGGTAACCGACACGTGGCATCCACCGTAACGGGTCGCCTTTAAGCTATCGGGTTCCGGTTTGGATCCGATAACCCGTTAACAACCTGGACCAATGGGATTTTCCATGTGTAAAATCATCATTGGCCAGAGGAAACACGTGTCGGCTCCTCAGTGGGCCAGATATCGTCCATCCAATGGAGGAGACGTGCGTATGATACTTCGACACATGGCAAGGCCCAACAGAGGCCCATATAGGTTAAAAAGGCCGGCCCAGTCAAAGGCCCGTAGCATTTACTCAGGTACTAGTGGACCAGCCCACTAACGACCTGCTTAAATATGGCCCATTTACGGCCCAAAGCCAGATCTGACCCATTAATTGTTCGCCGAGTATTTGGGCCCAATGACATCTCGGCGTGTTAGAGGCCGATGTAGACATGGGCCCATTTCAGCCCAGTGTGTCTTTCGGCCTGGGAATGGCCCGTGCTGCCCATGGGCCATATATGGTATGACGCGACATCCGGCCCACTAACGGACCGTGATCAAGGTGGCACCAGTTCAGCCCAATGTGACTTTGGGCCAGTTAAAGGCCTGTCGTATAATTCGGCTCGTTGATGCTTCTACTAAGCTTTTGTCCTCTTAAAGGCCCATGATATCAGTGGGCCAACTAAGGCCCGAGATATGTTTCGGCCTGGTAATGGCCCGTCATATAACTGGGCCAATAATGGCCCTGTCTACATTTCAGCCTGCTAAAGGCCCGTGGACGACCATTGAAAATTGAGGCCCAAGATGCATTTTGGCCTGCTTAAGGCCCATGGTATCTTCTGGGCCATAACAGGCCACCAGAATATTCAGCCTGTCAATGGCCCGAAGCTACATGGGCCCAACTAACCGCTGGGTCCACTAAAGGCCCAACTAAACTTTGGGCCGAATGTAGGCCCGTGTAAGTTGTGGGCCTGGCACAAAGTGTGAAGGCCCCAATGGCCTTTCAGGCCCAAGAAAGTTGCCGGCCAGGCAAATTATGGCCCACTAAAATGCAAGCCCGTTAGAGGCAAATGTTTCGGCCTGGTCGACTACATCAGATTTTTGCCCTTTTTTCAGATAGCGAATGATGCATGTACGGTAACGAGTAGGAATTAAGAACAAACCTACTATATACAATAAAGAAATTATGACATAGTTACTTAGAATAAACCTACAATATACAATAAAGGATTTATGGTATATTACATCCACTAGGCATCGAAGTTCACCACGAGTGATCATAAAGCGCAATAAAGAAGCAGATTACACAAACTGGGCACCACTGTAGCGTAACAAAATAATACTGAACCAAGACCACTTCCAAGACAATTCAAGGTTAGCCTTGCGCGGGAGCTGCTGCGCAAGCTGTTGAATAAGGCTGTGAGACCGGCCTAGCATGTCGCTCATAGCTTCCAGGTGTAGCTGTTTAGCAATGAGGTTCTCATTGGTGTTCTCCGCGATCTTCCTTAGAGATAGGACTTCAGGTCGAAGTTGAGTTGCAGAATGCCTTTCTTCTTGAACTTGGGACCGAAGAAGTCGAATTGATTTAGACAATGAATTCTGTGAGCTTGTCTGACTGCTAGTCTCAAGTAACTTGAATACTGCATCAGGACATGACTTTGGGGTTGTCTCGCTATCTTCACGATGTTTTGCCTTCTTTGCTGCAATATATGTTGGGTTTGTCTCACAGCCTTCAGCAGACTTGTGCATGCCATTAGGCATATCACCCTGAAACAAGCAGAGAGATGACATGTTTTGCACGTGTATAAACCGAGATGGTAACTGTGCCGTCAATTCCATCCAATTCCAAATTAGAAAATAAAGAGTCAGTTCAAAATATCAGGAGCATAATTTGGCATTGTTTATAATGCAGGGAGCTTCACCACACTACTGGAATACCATGTCAACAAAACAAGCATAGATGAAGGGCAAAGACAATCATTGTATCTATTTTGGTTTATGTGCATGACATGTTTTTCATATCATCAGCCACGTCGGTAAGATAAAACATGAAATGACAAGGTGCAAACGTGGGCTGCTTCACCACACACTGGATTATAGATCCACAAAAACAAGCATACATAGAGGGAGTATTGAGTAATGTGCATGGTATGAATAAAGAATATGGTTTTACAACTAAAACTTGGAACTTACAGTTGTTGCGAACATGCATTTCGATAGAAACAGCAAACTACACTGGATTATAGATCCACAAAAACAAGCATACATATAGGGAGTATTGAGTAATGTGCATGGTATAAATAAGGAATTTGGTTTTACAACTAAAACTTGGAACTTAAAGTTGTTGCGAACATGCATTTTGATAGAAACAACAAACTAAACAGCAGTTGACAATAGGGACTATGAGCAAATTAAACAGCAGTTGAGGATAAAGGCTTTAGAAGGACCGACTTACATTAACTGTTAACACTGGCTTTATAATGCCCTTCTCCATGTTAAGGGAAGGATAACTCAAGAATTTCAGCACATAATCTTCTTCATAAGCATTGCCTATACTCTACATTTTGTAGAGAGTAATTATAGATATGATAATACTGGAAGGGATAGAGGATAATGAACATAAGATGCATATTGATGCTACATAATCAACTACCAATCCCTGTAAGTACAAGCGTTACATGACAATATGTACTGACAAGGGAAATGGGCTACACTTCTAGAATGGCATTGTCTGTGTATTCAACTTTTTGGTAAGATTAAATATAGATCTGATATTTTTTAGTAAATGGTGGGCGAGGGAGAAAAGATGCAGAATGCTACAAAATGAACCAATCCCTGCTAATGTAAGAGTGTTTTGTACACTGGTGTACTCTACAAAACACTCTTATATTATGGGACGGAGGGAGTAGCTGTTAATGTAAGTACAGTGATAGACGATGTTCAGTCCTTACAAGAGGACTGCAGAGCTAAACCTCTTCAAAAGCATTGGGTTGATTCTAAATTCATGTAAGAGTCAATACGGATCTTATAATGTCCACCAAATGGAGGATAACGAGGCTAACATGTGTAGTTATGCTACATAATTAAACATCTATGAAAGTAAGTATGGTCATACAGGGCAAGAGGTACTCAAAAGAGCAATGCAGTGTGCAGTATAGTTCCGAGATTCTGTGGTCCCTTGAGAATGAATGTTCTTCTGCAAACAGTTTTCGTACGAGTGAGACATTAAGGCCCATGCAAAAATGTAGTTCAAATTGTGATGTTATATCATAGACAGTACCTTACGCCGCGAACGAGACCAATGTGTAACAAGATTATTCCAGTCACGGTTTTATAAATGTAGCACCGGAGACTTTATAGAAATTTCTTTTAGAGGCTTGCCATCGAAGTGCGCTTGCCTCAGGTAGGAACGATACTTCATCAACAAGTGCTTGAAAAGCGCAACCAACCCTTGCTCGTCTTGACTATCCAGTTTGGTCCTCGCTTATTTAAAAGAATAAAATCTTGTGTCTTCTGTCAGCAAAAACATATGCAGTAATTACCATGAATAACATTAGTACATTACTTACGTGTAAGTTGCGGAGGAAGATTGGAAATTGTTCTTTGTTTGTGGTATAATATTTCCATGAAGGAAAGATGCTCACAAAGTTGCTGACAACAATATAAGCTTCGTCTTCTAAACTGGAAAGAAGTGGAAAGGGATCCTATTTGCTGCAATTGGGGCTCTCTCTCTCGTTCGAAAAGAGATTTGGCAACTGGATTTCGTGTACTCTTTGCTGGAATGGGGGTTTTGCATCGTAGAGCTGGTGCTATGTCAATTGGCATCATCATACTGTTTGCTGCAGTTGGGGTCTGCTGAGTTGGGGCATCAGAGATGGCCAGTGTAGTAGGGCTAGAGTCTGCTAGAGTTGTGGCCGTGTTTTATTGGTCTGGTGAAATTGCAACTACACCTAATGGGCTATTTGATTTATCAGGTGTCACTACCTTTTCCAAATACTTTGTTTATGCTCCTCCGTGATTAATGATCACCCTCTTCCTTTTGAATGTCTGATACACAAGAACAACATTTGAATGGATAAATATGGTATGATGAGAGATGGAATATGTACTGAAAATGGATGGGAGGGCGTATTCACATACACGATGTGTAAACTAAGCTAATGGCAGTGCAACAAAGTAGAAGCAATGCAAAGCATCAGTTGCAAGATATGTGCGACCAATATAACCTTGGAAAGTTAGAGCAAGCACCTTGATGGGTGAATAAGATAGGGCATCTGCCTCTGATTCCTCCACTAGGGAGCTACATTGACTTAGGTCTCCCTCTAGCTCAGAATCATTGTTAGGATCAAATTCTGAGCATGAATGTGTAGGTGGAGAGCGTTTGCATTGCATTGCATCCAGACTTGATTTTAGTCCCTTAATGCGAAGTTTGACAACCATGGCATTGTTCTGCTTTATTCTTTTCATGCGCGCAAGCTCATAATCATTATGATGTTGTTCAGTATCCGAGATTCATGAAAACATAAAAAAGTAGTCAGATTATTTATGGAATGCATTGCGGATTCAACTCGAAGAGTGTCTCCCTACAAACCCCTACGTATACAAAGTTCACCCCCAACCGTGTTGGCCAGACCACACACAGAAATACAAACCTCTTATCTCTCTATAATAGGCAAACACTAATTTCAAAACTAAAGTAGGAACATTAGAATCATATCAAATTCGTATTTGAACAAATAAACTAAGGAATTATGAGTGGATAATGTTTAGCTTCAAGGGTGGAGTGCTGGTAGTGTGACACAAAGCAAGTAGGCAGATTGTATTCCATGTAAAAGATCGTAGCCTATGTAAAAGGTGGATATGACACTTTCTTCCTATACAATGTTGTGTTCGTTGCCCACACATGATGGAAGAGATCACACCGAGAAATACTACTCACTCATGTCTGCGGTTCCAGAATTTTGAAACAGGGTGGTCCAACCTAAAAGAATATTGACAAAAAATATGACAAGGCAAGTATAGAGGTAATGAATCAATCATTACTTGTGAGTTTACTAGGACAAGTATGCAGAATTGTAACTGCAATAAGAGACCGTCCAAAATCTGAATCAAGAAGTTAGTCTAGCACTTACTGTTTGCAAGTAATGGATGTGAATAATTGGATATCATATCGAATGAGTAAGAAAGACAAGTAAAATTGTCAACAAACATGGCCTGCAGTAGTAATCTAGGTCAATGTCACTATTACCAACAATCCAACATGATTAGTGTCTGTTCCTAGGGCCGGAATTTTGAAGTCCTGTGAACTTTACATGTACTAAAGATTACTGAAATATCTGAACCATTAAGTGTAGGTAGCACTTAGTACAGAACAAACTCTAATGAAAGTCCTGCCTAATGAGTAATGAACCAATTAGAAAATGGGTGACGAGGAGTGGTTGCTGAGTGTTGAGGACGTATCTCAGGATAAATCGGCTTGGCTTAGTGGCGGATGCACGCCTGAGCTCTGAATGGGCTGGGAAGGTAGGCACGGCGACGCGCCCGGGCAGCGGTGACGCTATTGGGCGAGCGGCTCCTGATCTCCTGTTAGTCCAGCGTCTCCTCCTAGAGAATCATGTCATCCAGTGACGGTAAGTCACCGGCGAGGCAGGCGGCTGGGGTGAGTAGAGATTGGAAGAGCAACAAAACAGAGGGGAAACTGGGTTTGGGCCGACCCAAAATCCCAGGGGGACCGCGGCCCACCGTGGGCACCTTGTAGATCCACACCCGAGCGGTGTACATGCATTTTTTAAAATAAATTAGGAACATTTAGCCGACCAATTAAACAACTCTATTTTAATAATATCAAATTCATATTTGAACAACTAAGCTTGTTTAGCTTGACGGGTGGAGCAGTGCTATTATGACACGAAGCACGTATGCTGGTCATATAGTGATCATAAAAGGGGGGAAACCCTAAGCATGATCAATTAAACCGTATTATGACTGTGCCACGGCAGATTTGAAGCTGCAAACCGCAAAAATGCTATTTAGCAACCATTGTTTGCTTCGAAATAAGAACTAAATTCTAAGAGCTGAAAAGAAAGTACAATAACCAAGTTACAATCTATTTTCTGGTTGAGATCAAAAAGTTGAGCAGATATGAAGTAGTACCACCTCTCTTTCGGCGCCATGTAGGCATCGAGGGTGCAATGGCTGTCAGTGGCGTTGAAGCAGATCAATGATGGTAGATGAGGTCATCGGGGGATAAGTCCCGTTGGGGTGGACGAGAAGGTCATGGGAGCGGCCCCGGCAAGGAGGACGACAGCGCCGATGAAGCGAGAGGAGGCGATGCAAGGCTCCTGGTCTGTCACCGTGGATGAGAAACGTCCATCTCTAGCAGAGGACGACGCGTTCTTGTTAGGCGCTTCGGCATGGTGGAGGACGGCGGCGATGCATGGGGTGGAGGACGGTGGCATGGGAAACCACGACCACCTATGGGGCCATGAGTCCCTTGTGGTTTAGCAGGGGGATGAGCACATTGCACAAAGAGTGAAGAACGTTGCGCATCACGACGGAGATCACACGGGCAGTTTTACCCAGGTTCGGGCCGCCACAAGGCATAAAACCCTACTCCTGCTTTGGTGGATTGATGAGAGGACCGTGGTGGAGACGCATCGCTCTTGCCCGGCAGGGTTGCCTCGGGGCAAGAGCAGCTACGTGCGTATGAGTGTACATGGGTTCGAATCCTTTCTATGGTTGCCACAGGCCTCCTTTTATAGATCAAGGGGTCACCACAATGGCAAATCAGTCATTGTGTACTCATTAGATAGCAAACAGTGCTATCATACCTAACTCTCAGACATGGCAGAGCGCATTAAATGCGCTGCTTAGTGTCACATCATGACATGCTTGGCAAGCCTTGTGATGAGGACATGCCTACCTTGGATACGACCAAAAATATTGCATACATGTATATTTGTGAGGTGATTTCTAATGCAAACTATGCAATACTTTATTTATGTCATCCAGTACAAAAATACTTCACAAACTTTTGTGTCATGTCTAATTGCAGGTGTATGGGACATTTGTACAATCCACATATGAAGATAAGGGGAAAAGAGTTGTTTAGGTGCTGTTCAGAAAGTCCTCTCACGTCACTTTTGGGCCAAGAGAAAATAGAGTCCAAGTATCTCACGTTCTGGATTCAGATTCGGACTACATAGACATACCTGAACCAAAAAGCCAAGAACTCTTTCATACGTACTCGGAATTGAGTGATTCATTTTCTGATGGAAAGTAGATTTCGTGCTCTTTCTAATCCAGTTGGATTCACCTTCAAATTCGTATGGAGCGTTGAGTTATCGACAGAACAATCTGATGCTGCAGCAGAATCCGAGTCAAACTACAAGTCCAAATGTGTTGCATCACCTCCACTTGGGCCCATGAGCCTTGTACAACCTAGGGTTGGTTTTAGGATGCCTTGGGATGTCCTCCCAACTCCTTGGCCGCCACCCCTTGCTCCTATATAAGTAGATCCATCTAGTAGCTTTTTTGTTGGAATTTGTTTAGTTAAAAGTTAGCCATTGCAACTTCGTGTACTTCGTTGTGTCCAACGACCAGAGCAAGACCGCTTTCGGATCCCCACCTTTATCAATACTTCGTATATATTCGCAATATTCAAATTGCATTAACATATTCTTGCTTGCTCTTTGATTGCGTGCAGGAATAGACCTTCGTGGTCACGTTTACCGTGCTCTGGCATGGTCAATAACCTCTCGGAGTTGGTTTAGCGATTGCTAAGGCGCAATGTCGTGCACGTTTGTAGTCAGATCGTCAAAGTCGTCTCCACCCAATCGATAGTTATCATCTCATCGCAAGATCGGGACCCACGCCTGTATCACCTTGCCGGGTAGTTCTGCCACCTTCTTGCATGTCTGCTTGACACGTCTCTGGACGGTTGTCATTTGGAGGCGATTTCCTTTGGAAGTGGCTGCCATGTGTCAAGAAACAGCCACTTAGTCACTTGGGGGCTTGACACCGCACCTGGTCAATTACGTGCTTTACTGTGAGGTGGAGTGGTGGAGCCTTGGCGGAGTGGTCCGCCCTTGGTGTCCCCGGCAGGCCTGCCGGGGCTGTCTTGAGACTTGTCCCTGGAGCAACCTCGTCCTCGCCAGGCTCGCCTGCCCAACATGGGAAGCTTTCGCTTAGTGGTATCTTGCTTCCCTTGGCTTGACTTGGTCTTCTTGATCCACTCTCTAAATCCTCAAAGAGTTGATCTCTTCTACTTGGTCTGGTCTTGGATGTCGCAAACTTGCTCTTAGTCCTGTGCATGGTCTGGGCAACAGACCCAGGGTTTGTTGCACCGACAGATGGCGGTGATGGATGGAGTGGCGGACGGAGGAGGCTGGTGTCGGGATGGTGTTCTAGCACGGACGGTGTATGAATGGGAAAAGGGAGGGAGAGGTAGGCGGAACCATGTTTTTGGGATGCGCCTGTCTGAAATATGGGAAAGTTATGAACTTAGCCCCCGTTTAAAATTTGGACGTGTAACATCCCAAATTTTCAATTTGGAATGTTATACATAGATCATTCTTGCATATCATATTTTATTGCATTTTGTTTTGCGATCCTAGAAATTCTACGCAACTCAAGGACCCACGGAGAGAGTTGGGGATTTCGTTATTTTCATATTTGGGTTTTCTCAAATTTTGAAAATAGGATCATTTGTTTTAATTATTTTTCTCTCCGAAAATATTTCATATCAAAATATATGAGAGGAGATAATATGACTTCTCCACAAATAATGAAATATTGGAGGAAAAATATTAAAAACAAATATTTGATTTTATTTGGATTTTATTTGATTTTATTTGAATTAGGAAAAATACGCGTTTTTCAAAATTGCATTTTAGGCCCAAATAAATGTTCATCTTGTCCGGCTTACTTTTAGAGGATGGGGAAAATTTATTTCGGGATTTTTGGAGTCTGTTTAGTATTTCTTTTCTTATATTTTCTGCACGTCTGAATTATTTAAAAAAAAAGTCAACCGACTCCGGGCCGTACCCGAGCGGGACTCTTCGGGCCGGCCTTTAAAAGCCCGAGACCCCGAGCCCCAGCGCCGCCAGCCCACCCGAAACTCTAGCCGATCCGCCACCGCATCGGGATCCACGCCGCCGCCGCCCGACCCGCGCCGCCGCCGCCGCCCGCGCCGCCACCCGCACCGCCCCGCCGGCCGCGCCGCCACCCGCGCCGCCTCGCCGCCCGTCGCCGCCAACCACCGCCGCCGGAGTTAGAGGTAGCCGCCATTTTTTTTATAAAACCGATCGGTTTTATTTCGTAAACCCTAGTTTCGGTTTTGTTTAGATCGGTTCGGTTTATTTTTTTTGGTTTATTTTTTTTGCGGATGTTCGTCCGTACGTTCGTTTTAACGAACGGTTTTCGTCGTTTAACCGCAGCCAGCGAACGTTCGTTCGTTAGCCTGTTCATCGGTTTTTCTTTTTCTCGGATTTTCCGCGATTATTTTCGATCGCGATTTCTGATCCGATTTTCGTTTTAGTTTAACTTTTCGCTCGTTTATCGGAATCAGGCGATTCAAGCGCCTAGAGTTTCATCTCGAAACCCTCTTTCTGTTTAACCAACTCAAACAAGTTTTTGGTACTGTAAAATTTGACTTAGATCCCGATTAGTAAACGAAGCTTGTTTCTTTCGCCGTTTGAGTTTCGTTGCTTCGTTCGATTTGATTCTTTTTGCAAACCGGAGTTCTTAAGTTGAAATTTCTGGTTAGATCTCTTATTTTGAGTTTTATTCTTGCACCCTTGCTTGATTGCTTATGTATGTATTGTTTGTTTGCGATAGAGTACCCGGAGTGCGAAGCGTGCTACTACGAGTCTCTAGGTTTCACGGATCATCAGGAAGGCAAGTAACACTTTGACCATACTCTTTACCACCCAGTTTTATTGCATTAGATCAATCCTCAAACTATTGCATGATTAGGATCTGATTAAAATGTGGGTTTTGGGAAGTAGTTGAGGTAGTACCTATTGCCATGTTTATATCAAACCATTGGGAGTTACTTCTACATTTGCTTATATTGCTATGCTATGCTCGTAGACGTGGATTGGGTTTGAGTAAATTTTTCCATGACAGATGTGAGATTGTTAATTAATGGTTCAACTTAAGGTGGCTACTTTAATTTACATCTGGGTGGATTGAGGCACCTGGAGAACCCAGTGTTGCCTGTATTTTTGGATATCCCGGAGTACCCGTGTGATCATCCTATGGACTGCCACCCAGACTCAATGGGATCATGAGATTATTCATGCTAGAAACTTCCGTGTGCGGCCACAAGCTATTATGGGGTCTAGCATAGTTGAGTAGGTTACATGACCTCTTGAAGAGGTGGGCTAGCAGATGTAGGGGAAAGTAGGTGTAACTGTCCACCCGGAGTAAAGAGTATTGTTTCTGAAAGACTGTGTCTCGGTCATCCGTTTCGCAAACACCATGTAGTGCGAGAAATCAAGTGGAGGCGATCGAGTCTTGTGGGGAAAAGTGCGCAAACCTCTGCAGAGTGTACAATCTAATCATGGTTAGCCGTGTCCCCGGTTATGGACATCTTGAGTATCTAGTTCTTGGATTATCATGTGAATCTCATCATCATGTTACTTAATTTAATTTGATTTGGGTTAATCACGTTCTTAATTGGGATTGAGTTGGAGGCACCTTCTCAATGTTTAACAACCACCATGATAGTTAAATAAAATTTATTCCTTTGTGGTAGGGAAAAATTGGCTTTTCGCAAAACTGTAACCATAGAGCTTTCCACCAGCCAAATATGCATGTAGTGATAGCATTATTCTGTTCATTACTCTCTATGTGTTACATTGCCAGCATATTGCATGTGCTGACCCGTTTTCGGGCTGCAACGTATCATGCTGTAGACTTTTCAGACGACGAGTAAGGAGCCTTAGGTCGTGGTCTTATACTCAGTGATGCCGTTGGAGTTGATGGACTCGCTTTATCTTCCAAGCCTTCCGTTGTTATCGTTTTTAGATGGCCTTAAGCCATATTTATTTGTATTGAGTTCTCTTGAACTATTCGATGTAATAAGTGTGTGATTGCTACTCTATTATAAATCCTTCAAAGTATTGTGCGTGTCAGCATTACCGATCTAGGGATGACACCATTGCCGATACCCGAATGGAGTGGGATAAGCTAGGCATGGATTTTAGCACAGGATTGCCCAGGACTCGTTCAGGCTATGACTCGATATGGGTTGTAGTCGATCGTTTGACGAAGGTAGCTCATTTCATCCCAGTAAAGACCACTTATACCAGTGCTAAGTTGGCAAAGATATACATGACCAGGATCATATGTCTGCATGGAGTTCCGAGGACCATTGTATCAGATAGAGGAACCCAGTTTACTTCAAAGTTTTGGAATCAATTGCACGAAACTTTGGGTACCAGGCTAGAGTTCAGTACAGCCTTTCATCCACAGACAGACGGACAGACCGAGAGAGTCAATCAGATTTTGGAGGACATGCTGAGAGCTTGTGCGCTAGATTATGGATCTAGTTGGGATGACAATTTGCCATATGCAGAGTTCTCTTACAACAACAGTTATCAATCCAGTTTGAAGATGGCCCCTTTCGAAGCTCTGTACGGAAGGAGGTGCAGGACACCGTTGTTGTGGGACGAAGTTGGAGACCGCCAGTTGTTTGGACCAGATTTGGTTAAAGAGTCTGAACAGAAAGTGAAGTTGATTCGCGATAGGCTCAAGGTAGCCCAGTCCAGGCAGAAGAGTCATGCGGATTCTAAATGCAAGAAGAAAGTTTACGAAGTCGGAGACAGAGTTTATCTTCGAGTATCACCACTTCGAGGAGTGAAGCGCTTTGGAGTTAAGGGAAAGTTAGCGCCACATTTTGTAGGACCATGCAAAGTTTTGGAGCGTATGGGTGAAGTTGCTTACAAGTTGGAATTGCCCAGAGGATTGTCGGGAGTTCACGATGTGTTCCATGTTTCTCAGCTGAAGAAGTGCCACGCAGAGATGGCTGAGATACCACCGAGAGATACAGTGCCACTGGAAGTGATTCAGCTAGATAGTGATTTGACCTATGAGGAGAAACCAGTCAAGATTCTCGAATATGCCAGCCGAGTCACCCGCAGCAAGGTAATCAAGTTTTGCAAAGTCCAGTGGAGTCACCATACCGAGGAGGAAGCCACCTGGGAGCGAGAGGAAGATCTACGGAAGGACCACTCTCACCTATTTTCTAGCCAACCCGAATCTCGAGGGCGAGATTCATCTTAAGGGGGTAGGTTTGTAACATCCCAAATTTTCAATTTGGAATGTTATACGTAGATCATTCTTGCATATCATATTTTATTGCATTTTGTTTTGCGGTCCTAGAAATTCTACGCAACTCAAGGACCCACGGAGAGAGTTGAGGATTTCGTTATTTTCATATTTGGGTTTTCTCAAATTTTGAAAATAGGATCATTTGTTTTAATTATTTTTCTCTCCGAAAATATTTCATATCAACATATATGAGAGGAGATAATATGACTTCTCCACAAATAATGAAATATTGAACGAAAAATATTAAAAACAAATATTTGATTTTATTTGAATTAGGAAAAATACGCGTTCTTCAAAATTGCATTTTAGGCCCAAATAAATGTTCATCTTGTCCGGCTTATTTTTAGAGGACGGGGAAAATTTATTTCGGGATTTTTGGAGTCCGTTTAGTATTTCTTTTCTTACTTTTTCTGCACGTCCGAATTATTTAAAAAAAGTCAACCGACTCCGGGCCGTACCCGAGTGAGACTCTTCGGGCCGGCCTTTAAAAGCCCGAGACCCCGAGCCCCAGCGCCGCCAGCCCACCCGAAACCCTAGCTGATCCGCCGCCGCCTCGGGATCCGTGCTGCCGCCGCCCGACCCGCGCCGCCGCCGCCGCCCGACCCGCCGACCCGCGCTGCCGCCGCCCGTGCCGCCGACCCGCGCCGCCGCCGCCACCCGCGCCGCCCTTCGCCGCCAACCACCGCCGCCGGAGCCGTTCGCCGGAGTTAGAGGTAGCCGCCGGTTTTTTTATAAAACTGATCGGTTTTATTTCGTAAACCCTAGTTTCGGTTTTGTTTAGATCGGGTCGGTTTATTTTTTTGGTTTATTTATTTTGCGGATGTTCGTCCGTACGTTCGTTTTAACGAACGGTTTTCGTCGTTTAACCGCAGACAGCGAACGTTGGTTCGTTAGCCTGTTCGTCAGTTTTTCTTTTTCTCGGATTTTCCGCGATTATTTTCGATCGTGATTTCTGATCCGGTTTTCGTTTCAGTTTAACTTTTCGCTCGTTTATCAGAATCAGGCGATTCAAGCGCCTAGAGTTTCATCTCGAAACCCTCTTTCTGTTTAACCAATTCAAAAAAGTTTTTGCTACTGTAAAATTTGACTTAGGTCCGGATTAGTAAACGAAGCTTGTTTCTTTCGCCGTTTGAGTTTCGTTGCTTCGTTCGATTTGATTCTTTTTGCAAACCGGAGTTCTTAAGTTGAACTTTCTGGTTAGATCTCTTATTTTGAGTTTTATTCGTGCACCCTTGCTTGATTGCTTATGTATGTATTGTTTGTTTGCGATAGAGTACCCGGAGTGCGAAGCGTGCTACTACGAGTCTCTAGGTTTCACGGATCATCAGCAAGGCAAGTAACACTTTGATCATACCTCTTTACCACCCAGTTTTATTGCATTATATCAATCCTCAAACTATTGCATGATTAGGATCTGATTAAAATGTGGGTTTTGGGAAGTAGTTGAGGTAGTACCTATTGCCCTGTTTATATCAAACCATTGGGAGTTACTTCTACGTTTGCTTATATTGCTATGCTATGCTCGTAGACATGGATTGGGTTTGAGTAAATTTTTCCATGACAGATGTGAGATTGTTAATTAATGGTTCAACTTAAGGGGGCTACTTTAATTTACATCTGGGTGGATTGAGGCACCTGGAGAACCCAGTGTTGCCTGTATTTTTGGATATCCCGGAGTACCTGTGTGATCATCCTATGGACCGCCACCCAGACTCAAAGGGATCATGAGATTATTCATGCTAGAAACTTCCGTGTACATCCACAAGCTATTATGGGCTCTAGCATAGTTGAGTAGGTTACATGACCTCTTGAAGAGGTGGGCTAGCAGATGTAGGGGAAAGTAGGTGTAACTGTCCACCCGGAGTAAAGAGTATTGTTTCTGAAAGACTGTGTCTCGGTCATCCGTTTCTCAAACACCATGTAGTGTGAGAAATCAAGCGGAGGCGATCGAGTATTGTGGGGAAAAGTGCGCAAACCTCTGCAGAGTGTACAATCTAATCATGGTTAGCCATGTCCCCGGTTATGGACATCTTGAGTATCTAGTTCTTGGATTATCATGTGAATCTCATCATCATGTTACTTAATTTAATTTGATTTGGGTTAATCACGTTCTTAATTGGGATTGAGTTGGAGGTACCTTCTCAATGTTTAACAACCACCATGATAGTTAAATAAAATTTATTCCTTTGTGGTAGGGGAAAATTGGCTTTTCGCAAAACTGTAACCATAGAGCTTTCCACCAGCCAAATATGCATGTAGTGATAGCATTATTCTGTTCATTACTCTCTATGTGTTACATTGCCAACATATTCCATGTGCTGACCCGTTTTCGGGCTGCAACTTATCATGTTGCAGACTTTTCAGACGACGAGTAAGGAGCCTCAGGTCGTGGTCTTATACTCAGTGATGCCGTTGGAGTTGATGGACTCACTTTATCTTCCAAGCCTTCCGCTGTTATCGTTTTTAGATGGCCTTAAGCCATATTTATTTGTATTGAGTTCTCTTGAACTATTCGATGTAATAAGTGTGTGATTGCTACTCTGTTATAAATCCTTCAAAGTACTGTGCATGTCAGCATTACCGATCCAGGGATGACACTGATGCACGGAGACTAGACTGTTTGAGTTCTGGTCACTACAAAGATGGTATCAGAGCACACGCTGACTGTAGGACACGACCACTAAGCTAAAGCCCTTGATCACTACTCTCTTCTCATTTCTGACTCCTCTCCTTTCTTCCACTCTTTTAGGATGGCGGATGCAAGGAACAAGTTCGCGCAACCAGATGAGGATACACCTTTTGGACGACACTTGAAGGAAGTTACTAAGTACCTGAACATCGGAATACCAAGCTTCACCGGAACCTACAACGCCACACTACCAGAAGAGGAGCGCTGGATGATTCAAGTTCAAGTTCCAGGAAGGACGTTCACGCCAGTCACTGAGCCCATAGAGCTTTCCTTTGATGCACCAACCTGGAGTCTAGGAAAGAGCATGGCAGCCCACATCACCATGGGACGCATTGGAGAAGTGTACCACAATGATCTCAAGGATACTATCTATCAGATTTGTGGGCACCGAGACGAGCAATGGGAGATGATCAACACCAGGAAGGATAGATCTATTGCAGCTTTCATTCAGGAGTTAAACCAGCACATTCGTCGCCAGGAGAACCAGATGTGCGCAGACATGATAGAACTGAAGAAGGCAAAGACTAGGATCATGGAACTGGAGGAAGAACTCAAGGCTACACGCGATGGATATGAGGAGGAAATCGCAACATTGTTGGAGAAGAATGACGACCTGACACAGAAGCTAGGAGTTTTCACGGGAGACCCCGCACCAGGAAGAGATGATGACGATTCTACTTGCCCGGAGAACTACATCATCATCGACGACACTGACTCGGACCCCAGTGATGATGATTGGGAGGATGAAGCCGGAGCAGATATCATGGAGTCTTCAACTGAGCAATTTTTCTAGTAGAGCACCAAATTAGTAGTAGTATTCCACCATGTATATAGTATAGTCCAAGCACTTCGTAACGATAGATAGATCGATTGTATGCCTTGTTTGAATTGATTGGAGTGATATGTTTGTGTTTGTCTCATGTGCATATGGGTAGTGTTTTCCCTTTAGACCTCATCCTATCCTATTTTCTCATCTTTTCTAAACCATCAGATGCCTCCGAGACGCGATACCAGATTTGTTTTCCCACCGGAGATCACTCAGTTGATTCAGCAGCAGAATGCCCTGATGCAAGTGCTAGTTCAGAACCAAGGCAACACCAACAACAACCCACCACCACCACCACCTGGTGATCACTTAGCCCGTTTTCTTAGGCTAAAGCCGCCGATGTTCTCCAATAGCACCGAGCCGATTGTGGCAGATGATTGGCTCCGCAAGGTTGGAAGGGAGCTGACCAATGCAGGATGCACAGATGCGAAGAGAGTGCATTTTGCCGCACATCAGCTCGATGGACCCGCAACAGAGGTGGGAGAATTACACAGCCACTCACCCCATTGACACTGTCACATGGGACCAGTTTCAGCAAGCTTTCCGTACTGCCCATGTTTCAGCAGGAGCTATGGCCATGAAGAAGCGTGAGTTTCGCAACTTACGCCAAGGAGGACGTACCGTTGGCCAGTACGTGGAGGATTTTAGTAAGTTAGTACGTTATGCCCCAGATGACGTTGCTACGGATGCAGCTAAGCAGGAGAAGTTTCTGGAAGGACTTAATGATGAGCTAAGCATGCAGTTGATGGTGGCAACTTTTAACAACTACCAGGAGTTGGTAGATAGAGCTCTCATGATTGAAGGGAAGCAGCAGCAGCAGATTGAGAGCCGTAAGAGGAAGTATGGACAAGGAAAGTACAGTACAGGAGCTCACCAAAAGCCTCGTTTTACCCCAAACTCGGGAGGACACCTTCAGCATAACCATGGAGGTCACAATCACAATGGAGGGAGCTCGCACAATCATAGTGGCCCCAAGAATGGCAATGGAAACGGAGGAAGCAATGGACAGAACCGTACCAACCCATCAACCCCAGCCAAGAGGGATCTAAGCCACGTTACTTGTTTCAAGTGCTAGAAGACTGGACATTATGCAACTGAATGTCCGGAAGCTAAGAATGGAAATGGCAATGGAAGCTCAGGGAAGAAGCCGAACCCTTTCAACAGGGGACAGGTGAACCACGTTAATGTGGAGGAGGTTGAAGCACAGCCTGATGCAGTAATAGGTACTGGTGCAACGCATTCATACATATCAAGGGGATTTGTGGATAACTTTAAGTTGCCCACCAAATGTGACGCCCGGGTAATTAAGCTACAGTAATCCCAAATTAATGATGCCACATCACTTCGATTACTGTTGCAAATCTTGCGTTAGTTCAAAACCGAATCAAATTTCAAATTCAAAGTCAAGTCAATCAATTAAAGTTTTCAAATTCTCAAAACTAAAATGTTCTTATTGTGACAATTAAATCATCGATAGTATTGGTGGAGAAACAACATTTTTATAAAATAATTAATTACTCCAAAGTGATTAGAACTGCAGCAAAACAATTAAGTAAATACATTTTTTGATTAATAAAATTCTAAACTAATTTATTTCGGGGTAAAACATTTATGGCAGTGGGTGGTTCTCAAACATCAATTTAGGAGTTGTTATCATTTTTTTTCTAAGCTAAAAACAATGTGTATCTAAAATAAAACAGAACAGAAAAATAAAAATAAAAAGAAGAAAAGGAAACAAAAAAAAGAAAGAAAGGAAAAGACCACCCCCGCTGGGCCTCGGCCCAGCTGGCCACTGGGCCACCTGGTCAACCCCAGGCCGGCCCACCCCCTGCCTACTAACCCATAACCCCCTCACCCGTAACCCTAGCCCAACCACCCTCCCACGACCCCCCCACTCTCCCTCGTCTGCCCCCACATCTCGATCCTGATCTGGATCGGGAAGGGGGGATCGAACCCGGATCCGCCCCTGACGCCCTTCGCCGTCCACCGCCACCCGGAGCGCTGCCTCGACCACGCCGCCCCGCCTCTGACGCCGCTGGACCACATCGCCGATGCCGGAGCGCCACCCCCACCCGGACCTCGCCGTCGTCCTCCCCTGCGTCGCGACATCCCAGGCTTCCTCCCCGCGCTCCATTGCCCTTTCCCTATGGCCCCTGTGAGCCTCAGCCTCCTCCTCTCCTCCTTCTGTCTCGCGCACGCGCTCACGGCTGCGGCATCGTCCCGCGCGCGCACCCGCCATTCCACACGCGCACGCCGCCCGCGCACCACGTCCCCTCCCCGCGCCCGCTCGCGCTCCGCCGCGACGTCCACGGCCTCCGCCCGCACCTCGCGCCTTGACCGCGCCCCGCCACGCCTACCACGCCCGCCTCCGCGTGCCTTTGCATCCAGCCACGCTCGCGCCTCACCACTGCTTGCCGTGGCTCGCCCGCCGTCGCCCGCCTCTGCCACTAGCTCAGGCACCGCCGCCCCGTCGCCGTCCCTGGCCTCGCCCCGTCCTCCGCGGCTCGTCCCCCCCACTGGCCGGCGTTCTGGCTGCCAGTGCCCACGGCGCGGGCTGCGTCCGGGGCCAGCCCCGTTCGGCCTCGGGGACCACGCCCGCACCCAGCTCCCGCACACGCTATGGCCCCTGTGGCAATGACATGGGGGGCCCACGCCCAGAACGTCAATTAAAAAAAGAATAAAAAATTAATAAATAAAAATAAAAATTAATAAATAAAATTAATTATTAATTAATTAATTAAGTTAATTAATCATGTTTAATTAATCTAATTAACTAGTTAGTTTAATTAAACAGCAATTAGTTTAGCTAATTCCTAATTAATCTAAACAGAGAATGACAGGTGGGTCCCACTGGACCCACATGTCAGTTTGACCAGTCAACACCTCTGTGGACTGCTGACATCATGCTGACGTCATGATGACGTCAGCGTGCACTATTCTGGATAATGTTGAATTAAATTAATTAAATAAACTCTAAAATGATTTAAAACTTTAGAAAATCATATAAAATAAACCGTACCTCAGATGAAAATACTTTCTACATGAAAGTTGCTCAGAACGACGAGACGAATCCAAATACGCAGTCCGTTCGTCTGCCACACATCCCTAGCATAGCAAACACGCAACTTTCCCCCTCCGGTTCATTTGTCCGAAAACGCAAAACACCAGGAATACTTTCCCGGATGTTTCCCCACTTCGCGGGTATCACCTACTACTGCGTTAGGTCACCTCTTGCACCGCGTATTGCCATGTTTCCCCTCCGTTACTTCTTTCCAGTAGACCCCGAGACTGCCGGCGACCCCCAGTTCGATTACGGTGTTGACGATCCCTCCTTCATGCCAGAGCAACCAGGCAAGCCCCCCCCCCTTAATCACCAGATATCGCCTATTCTTCTCTATACTGCTTGCGTTAGAGTAGTGTAGCATGTTACTGCTTTCCGTTAATCCTATCCTGATGCAGAGCCTGTCATTGTTGCTACAGTTGTTACCCTTACCTGCTATCCTACTGCTTAGTATAGGATGCTAGTGTTCCATCAGTGGCCCTACACTCTTGTCCGTCTGCCATGCTATACTACTGGGCCGTGATCACTTCGGGAGGTGATCACGGGTATATACTATATACATTATATACATGACACATGTGGTGACTAAAGTCGGGTCGGCTCGTTGAGTACCCGCAAGTGATTCTGATGAGGGGGCTGAAAGGATAGGTGGCTCCATCCCGGTAGAGGTGGGCCTGGGTTCCTGACGGCCCCCGACTGTTACTTTATGGCGGAGCGACAGGGCAGGTTGAGACCACCTAGGAGAGAGGTGGGCCTGGCCCTGGTCGCCGTTCGCGGATACTTAACACGCTTAACGAGATCTTGGTATTTGATCTGAGTTTGGCCATTTGGTCTATACGCACTAACCAACTACGCGGGAACAGTTATGGGCACTCGACGTCGTGATATCAGCCGAAGCTCTTTTTTACGTCAGCGACTGAGTGGCGCGCGCCGCATTGGACCGTAAGCTCGCGCTTGTATTAAGGGGGCTAGGTCTGCTTCCGGCCGCGTACGCAACGTGCAGGTGTGCAATGGGCGATGGGCCCAGACCCCTGCGCGCATAGGTTTTAGACCGGCGTGCTGACCTCTCTGTTGAGCCTAGGTGGGGCTGCGACGTGTTGATCTTCCGAGGCCGGGCATGACCCAGAAAAGTGTGTCCGGCCAAATGGGATCGAGCGTGTTGGGTTATGTGGTGCACCCCTGCAGGGAAGTTTATCTATTCGAATAGCCGTGTCCCTTGGTAAAAGGACGACCCGGAGTTGTACCTTGACCTTATGACAACTAGAACTGGATACTTAATAAAACACACCCTTCCATGTGCCAGATACAACCCGATGATCGCTCTCTAACAGGGCGACGAGGAGGGGATCGCCGGGTAGGATTATGCTATGCGATGCTACTTGGTGAACTTACCATCTACTCTCTTCTACATGCTGCAAGATGGAGGTGGCCAGAGGCGTAGTCTTCGACAGGACTAGCTATCCCCCCTTATTCTGGCATTCTGGAGTTCAGTCCACCGATATGGTCCTTTACACATATACCCATGCATATGTAGTGTAGCTCCTTGCTTGCGAGTACTTTGGATGAGTACTCACGGTTGCTTTTCTCCCTCTTTTCCCCTTTCTATACCTGGTTGTCGCAACCAGATGCTGGAGTCCAGGAGCTAGAGATCCCAAGGATGATTCTACATGGAGTTCGGCTTCGAGGAGTAGTTAGGAGGTCCCAGGCAGGAGGTCTTGCCTTTTCGATCGTTGCTACTTTTGTGCTAGCCTTCTTAAGGCAAACTTGTTTAAGTTATGTCTGTACCCAGATATTGTTGCTTCCGCTGACTCGTCTATGATCGAGCAATTGTATTCGAGCCCTCGAGGCCCCTGGCTTGTATTATGATGCTTGTATGACTTATTTATGTTGTAGAGTTGTGTTGTGATATCTTCCCGTGAGTCCCTGATCTTGATCGTACACATTTGCGTGCATGATTAGTGTACGGTCAAATCGGGGGCGTCACAAGTTGGTATCAGAGCCGACTGCCTGTAGGAATCCCCCTTTCCAACTCCTTGGCCGAAGTCGAGTCTAGTCATTGGAAAAGTTTTTACTAACATGGCTGTGTGTCTTACGGGCCCACGTCGCCATTGGGTGGTACTAGGATATTTTACTCCTCGACCTTTACTCTAGGACTCTGATCTCTCTCCTATTCGGGTTAAATGAATTTTGCTAAATCTAACATTAGGATCTCGTTATCACTTTCACCCGGAGAGCCCCTTATTACTGATGATCGTCTGCTGCACGTGAAGACCCTGAAGATACTCTCCGCTGATAACCCGAGAACTTGTGTTCATCACTTTTGCAATTCCCTTTCATCGATAAACTCCTATGGATAACCACGTATACTCGCCATTCATACAATGTTTCCCAGTTGATCTTGTTATTACAAGATACCCCAAAATTCTCTCTGTTGTTCTGAGAATCCTTTGAGCTTACTACCTTGCTGTTCTTTGTCACCTGAATACCCCTACGGATAATCCTCGCACTTACCGAGTATCCACTCATCCCTAGTTGATTCAAGTATTTCACAAAAGTGTTCAAAATATCATTCGATCTTCCGAAAATCTTCAGGAGCCTTTTTGCTCTTGAAATTCTTGCTTACTTGCATTATGATTAATCTTAAGTCTCGTAATCTTATTGGCATCTCTTGTCATTATCATTTTGAGTCCGTTGATTCAATATGTTGCGAATTCTCGCAGTCCTCAATCAGATCCTAGAATTCTTCCTTCTGGCTCAAACGTCATTTTAAACATGAACTGGTATCAACCAATCAAATTGCCATCGATTGTACCCCTAGGCTATTCAACTTATCCATCCTTAATCAGAGCGTTTGCTTCTGATACCTTGATTTGGAAATCATAATTCCTTTGCATTTGAGCTTTGAGTTAGCCAGTTGTTTCTATAATCTGATCCCCTTGCATTCTTTCTTCCTCTAGTTGAGTATCGATGCTCACATCTGATCCCTTGTGGACGACCAAATCCTTTGTTAGATTATTATCCGACAGTGCCCTCATATTTTTTTGACTGGGAACTGTAGGGGAAACCCCCACATCATATCAAAACTTTATTGATAAAAAGAGAGCCAGTGCAAGCATAATGGGGGATTACAAGAGGTAATCAATGTAAGCTAGGGGAAGAAGGAGAACTAACAAGTTAAGAGATACAGACTATTGGCCTCAAGGTGGCAGAAATGAAATCCAGCGGAGGAGATCATCTTTGTAGGCAGCTTTCACTCTATATTGCAGATAGTTCCAAACTCTGACACTAAAGTTGCAATTAAAGAACAGATGATCCCTTGTTTCCCTAGTCTGCAAAGGACAAAGGACATAGTTTACTCCATCCTCCAAATGCCAATGCCTCCTATCCACCATGTCCTTGGTGTTCAACCTGTCCATAATAAGCATCCAAGCAAAAACTTTGATTTTCATTGTACAGGAGGACTTCCAGATCCAAGCTGTCAAAGGGTTGAAGGATTCTGATGCAAAAGTATGTGAGTAAAACAACTTTGGTGAGTATCCCTTGGCAGTGCCCTTCCAAAACCAAATATCCTTGGACCCAGGTGTTCTATTGAGGCCACCCAACATGGACTGGAGAGTAGTCAGATCATCAAAAGCCTGGCTAGACAAAGGAAGGTGGAAGTGCTGGAACATATCCTGAGAGTCCAAGAACTCATGAATAGTGATCCAGGGGTCCTTAACATAGGAATAGAGCCTGGGAAATCTGAGTTGAAGGCTAGACACCTGACCATCAAGCTGCAAGTTATCTGACCACATGAGGGCAGTGTCCACTCCATTAATCTGAACCCAAGCACACTCCCTAAAATGGTGCATGACCTTGCAAATATCCTTCCACCAGAAAGAGCCACAATCAGAAGTTCCTTGGGGGACCCTATTATGATAGTAGGTATCCCAAATTAAAGACACCCAAGGGAGATCCTTTTTATTAAGAAAGTTATTCACATGTTTGATCAGAAGTGCAACATTCTGAGAACCAAGGTTAAGAATACCAAGGCCTCCCCTGTTTTTTGGCCTGCAAATAAGGTCCCACGCAGCTAGTGAGGGGGCAGGCTGACCCCTATTCCTCCTCCAGAGGCATTGTCTCTGGATTCTCTCCAATTGTTTTAGAATTCCAGCAGGGACAGCCAAACTGCAAAGGAAGAAAATGGGCATAGAGGACAGGGCAGAGTTAAGAAACTGCAGCCTTTCCCCCTGATTTAAAAAAGATGAACTAGCTGTCATTCTCCTCTCCATGCAATCAACCAATGGCATAAAATCCACCATTTTAGGCCTTGTAGTTCCTACTAGTAACCCAAGGTAGGTAAATGGCATTTTCCCAATCTGGCATCCAAATGCAGAAGCTAATTCAGTCATGACAGCAGTGTCCACATTGATGGGAATAATAAAGGATTTGTGATAGTTCACATCCAGACCAGTGGACATAGAGAAGACCCTGAGCATATCCTTCAGAGCTATAAGATGGTCCTTGTCCGCAGGCAAGATAATAAGAGTGTCATCAGCATACTGAATCACAGGGTAATCCTGATCATGACAAGGTATAGGTAAGTGAAGAATGCCCCTTCTGAACATGTCATTGATTACAGTCTGCAGGAGATCAGCAGCTAGGACAAAAAGGAGGGGAGAGACTGGATCACCCTGTCTGACACCCTTTTTACATCTGAACTTCCTACCAGGAACTCCATTAAGCAGAACAGATGAGGTACCTGTGGATAGAAGTTGCTTCATCCAAAGAATCCACTTCTCATTAAAGCCCTTAAATCTCAATATTTGCACAATGGCCTCATGCTCAAGGGAGTCAAAAGCCTTTTCAAAATCCAACTTTAGAATCACAATAGGTCTCTTGGACTGGTGGCACTGGTGTAAATACTCAAAGGTCCACCCAATACAATCTTGAATTGTTCTGCTTTTTATGAAACCATACTGGTTCTTGTGGACACACTGCATAATCACCTCTTGAAACCTATTGGCTGCCATCTTAGACAAGAACTTAAGACCCATTCCTGTTAAAGAGATAGGTCTGAAGTCACCCACCTCTTCAGGGGAGGGCTTCTTAGGCACCAGAGTTACGTATGAGTCATTGATATTTTCCAGATGAGCAGTACCCTCAAAGAAAGCCTGGGCCAGTTCATAAAAATCCTGGGAAATTATGTGCCAACACCTTTTGAAGAAGAGACCATTAAAACCATCTGGACCTGGAGCTTTATCAACTGGCATATGCTTGACAATCATGTCTGTTTCCTCCTTCTCAAAAGGCTTAGTGAGAATATCTAAACCCACAAGTGGTTCAATGAGGGAAGAAAGATCAAAACCCATGTTAATTCCCCTGGAAGAACCCATTCTGTTTTTAAAACAATTCCAGATAATACCCTCCATTTGTGAGTGATCAGTCACCAAAGTACCATCAGGCAATTTTAAGCTAGCAATAGAATTCCTTTGATACCTCTCCGTGGCCATAGCATGAAAGAACTTGGTGTTCTCACCACCCACTTTTATGTATCTGATAGTACATCTTTTCCTCCAATAGAGACATTGAAGGTGGAGCAATTTCTCTACATGGTTTTTAACCACTATCCTGAAATTGGATTCATGTCTGTAGAGCGCTCTATATTCCTCAAGCTCATCCAAGAGCAGGATAACATTATTGCATTTACAAATGAGAGTTTTCAGTTTGGAAATGTTCTTCTGCCATCTCTTGAGACACATTCTCAGGGACTTAAATTTGTCAGCTATCCTAGCAGTAATATGGCCCTTTCTGGATTGTTTCTGCCATGAGGAATCAACACAATCCATAAAACCCTCCAACTCCAACCAATAATTCTCAAACCTAAAGAGATTAGACTTGGGAATAGAAGTTTTGATTGTAACCATACAAGGCACATGGTCAGAAGCAGTTCTAGCAAGAGGTAGCACCTCAGTCATGGGATAGTCAGATATCCAATCAACAGAAGTGAAGAACCAGTCTAGCTGCTCAAGGAGTGGAGTATCCTGCATATTGGACCAAGTGTAGGATCTGCCTTTGATGGGCAGTTCCAAAAGGCCGAGGTGTCCAATAATCTCATTAAAGATGAACATGTCATTCAAATCGCCACCAGGTAGATTTCTGTTATCCACAGAACGTAAGAAATTAAAATCCCCCAGTATCAGCCAATTCTCATCCACAGGAATGTTCAGGTGATACATCCAGGTTACAAAATTATCCCTAGCTTCCCCCTGACAAGGACCATAAACCACCACAAGTGTCCACCTCTCATTGTTTTGCCTAGAAACAAACTCAATCACCACTACAAATTGTTGGACTTGCAATAAAGTCCCATCAAATATAGACGAGTTCCAAACAACTAGAATTCCACCAGAGGCCCCCAAAGAAGGAGAGAAAGCAAAGCTATCAAATCTCTTGGGGCAAAAGCTTTTAATCATTCTGGAGTCAAAAGAAGCACATTTTGTTTCTTGCAGACAAGCAATAGCACAGTGACTTTCGTCAATCTTTTGTCTAACAGCTCTTTGCCTAGCCTCATAGTTTAAACCCCTGACATTCCAGCACAGGACATTCCAGTTTCTACAGTGAGTATTCATAAATAAATATCATAAACAAGTCCCCAATCCACATGACACACAATGTCAGATGCCCAAAAGCACATAATAGTTCTGAACCAACATTATTACATATCCAAGGATCTGAAAATGAAAACCAAACGCAGAAAGAAGATTTATGGGCTTGCCAAACCCAGCAGAAGAAGAGCACACTATTCATTGGAGGCTTGATTTGCAGCAGCAGGAGGGTCCACCATAAGTGCATCCTCCGTGAGCAGAGTTGCATCAATCTCCAGCTCCTTGCCAATAGCTTGCAGATGACTTATGGGAGTAGCTGGAGGAGCATCTCCAAATGCAGGGTCATCAGACATCTCTGCAGAAAGGGGCTTGGCCTTGTGCTTCTTCTTCTTGGGCTGCAGAACCAGCTCATGGAAAGTGGGCTTAAACCCATCACGCTGGGCCGAACTTCTGGTACATCTTCGAACAGATGTTTCAATGAGAGGCGTTGGCGCCAGAGTTTTGCGCGGCCTCCTCGTAGGTACACGCACAGGAGGAGAAGGGACAACAGGCGCAGCCCTCTCAGCATCATCCACAAATAGCGCTCTAGACACAGGTCGGGCAGGTTCCGGCTCTTTCCATGTCAACAGAGGAAGATCATCTTGCTGGAAAGCAAAGTCCCAGTTTCTCTTGGTCAAAATGACCGGCGACAGGGGTTTAGGCAGCAGAGGTTTTGGCACCTCAAACACCACTGGAGCATTCAGCAGGTTTTCAAACGACCGCCTCCATATCATTTCAGGGGGCAGAGGGGGACCAAAGGGGATCTTAACCGCAGGCTGATCCAAAGCTTGGACATCAATGACAGGAGGTTGATAGACCACAATTGCCCAGTTACTAACATCCTCCAGGTCCGGTGCAATCTCCATCAGATCATTCAGGTTCACAGGTGGAGCCCCATCAATAAGAATGATAGGTGCAGGGGGCACCTGAAGTTGTACATCAGAACTTTGTTGAACCGAACTTGGTTGAGCCGAGGCATTCAACACCATGGATTCTTGATCCTCAACAGCAGGCTCCGCAGCAGGTTCCTCCCAGTTTCCCCAATTGTCGTCATGCACCTCATTATGTGCAGGTTCAGGCGGAGGTGGCGGCACATCGTTCCACCCCAGAGCTGGGAATGGAGGCAGAATAAAAGGTGGCATCTCCGGGAAGGGCACACCAGGCAGGGGATGAGGATTGCCATTGATGGGCATCCAGTCTTCATCTTGGGGCATCTGTTCAGCAAAATTGGCCCCAAGGATAAACAGAGGCGCCATCCAAGACACCCTGGCACCACCCCAGGCAGCATAATCCATGAACACCACATCTCTTGGCACCAGAATATCTTCTGGAAAGGACGCAAAGACCAAAGTGCGCACAAGGTATGGATCCTCACTAATCCAATGATGAAACTTCCCAAATGTGTTGACCGCTGCCCGAATACTTCCCTCATTGCGAAGATCAAGTGGAATCCCCAAAAACATGAGCAGTCCCTGACGGAAACCCTGAGCATCTCTAAAAGATTCACCCTCATCGTGTTTCATAAAATTAACAAAACGATCATTGCCAAGAGGTTGGGGCGGCATCTGAAGGAGAGAAAATCTGACTGCAGCATCCCAAAGCTCAAAAAGACCCACCGATCTAATCCAAGGCTGAGCAGACCTCACCAACACCCCATGAGCTTGCAGCCATTGAACAACTTCCTCTCTAGCAACACCAATCTGATCGGGAGGAGGGATGGGCATTACCTCAGCTAACATGAACTCCTCATGGCGGCGCACAAGTTGGGTATGTGGCGTCACAAAGGTCCGAGGCAAACGAGCATCACCGCCATCCAGAATGTGATGGCCTGCCGGCACATACAGTAAGGGGTCGAGAGGGAAGTTGGCCATCGGAGGGGTACAACCCAGGCTGGAAGCAGACGGCGAGTACTCCGGCGGAGGAGGGGTCTCAGGTGGCGCGGTCGAAGGTGTTTTGGGACCAGGACTCATGGAACAGGGCGAAGCAGTTAATGCGGAAGTGCAAGAGGAGTCCAAGTTTGGTAAAAGCTGTGTCAGAGAGATATTCTCGGTGGGAGCTGAGCGATCCTCGGAAGTTGCAACGTTACCGGGTTTCGGTTTCCAAACCAGACCCAAGATCCTTGCAAACTTGTTGCAATCCTTTTTACCATGCCCCACCCGCAGACAAGAGGTACAATGCAGTTTAGACGTGCACGCCGCAGCAAAATGGCCCTTAAACAAGCAAATCTGACACGTTAAAATTTCGTCCACCATACCCGATACCAAGTTATCAAAATCTTCTTCTGCTTGCTGAGAGGAAGGAATAGAAGGCCCAGAAGATAACACCGGCTCAATTTGGACCGTGGAACGTGAAGATGACGACCCAACATGGGATGGCACGTCCACATTCAGAGAGCCAGAATTTCCGCCCGAGATAGACGGCGACCTATCCGCAGCTGTTGGAAGATCCCTAACCGTCCCAGAAGAAATGGAGGGGGTAGTCGACGTCCACCGGAGTTCAGCCGGCGGCGGGGGATGGATGACCACCCTTTCATGCGCAGAAAGCGTGTACCCCGCATCCTCAACAGTTTGAATGCAATTTTGTGTGGTCGGATAACGATAACCACGACAAGCAGGATAATTCTGGAACTTTGAAAATGAAAGCTTCTTGGCAGGGGCATGAGATGATCTTATCGAAGATTTACGGGGTTTGGTGTGCATAGACAACATGCCAAGGGTAGCTCGATGTTTGGAAGGACTAACAATGATCCACTCAGCATCACATTCCAATTTCCAAAGTTTAAACTCACGGCCCCAATTTGGGCCACCCTTACCCCAAAGATGAAAGAAACATTTAAAATGATCACAAGAGAAAGAACGGAGCTTGAGAATGATCATAGCCACAACCTTGCAAGAAACTTGAAAACCAAAAACCTTATCCTTGATCATAAAAACCATGAACTCAATAGCAGAACCTCCAATGGCCGCCTCAAGTGCCGCTGCCACCGAATCCTCAGTCAAACGAAAATCGTGCCGGCCAAAAGAAATTACCATGGTGAAGAAGCCCGTGTCATCCATGGGGTGCACCGGAAAACCCGTAGATTGAAAAACCTTTTCCGCAAAAACCAGACCCTTGGAGAAGTCCAAGCCAAGGGTGGATCCATCAGCAGAACCCATGGAGATGGGTATTAGGACGTAGATCTCAGAGCGCCGGAGAGATATAATGGAGAGGAAAGGAAATTTGGTGGCTAGGGGAGGAGATCACCGGAGGTGGTGGCGATCGCCGGGGGGGGGAGCGCCTATCATTACCTCACCCAGGGTTAGTGCCCTCATATTTAATCACCTTGTGAGTTTTTTCACTGATACATAATGCCTTTAGTAAATTGTATCCTCTCGTTTTGACACCCATGCTCTACTATCGAGCTTGAGTTATTTACCCCTGAAGCTTGTGGTATATGTTTCCACGATGCCCCGATGGGCTGAACCTATGCCTTTCATAATATGTGTGAACTCAAAAGTTTTCATGAGTCATACTCCTCTGGTATTTTTCCAGATAAAATTTTTCAACACTGCAACTTCATCAAACACGAGAAGTGAATGAAAGGTTATGCATTGAAGAAGTGGGAGTCGACCTTGAACTTTGCGTTCATGCCCATGGACACGATGTAGATCTTATCATTAAAGCTTTTCTTAAATTAATTATTCCCTTGGTATAAGTTCATCTTATATCTGGGATCTGGCCTTTTGCAATCGTGGTTCCGACCACGTTCTCCTTTAAACACCATTTCTCGTGCAAGTTTAAGCACTTGACTTCTGCAGAGCAAAACCCAATCTAACCTCTACTTTGATCTGTCGTCGAGTATTACCCCCTGGTATCTCGAGATTATCACGAGCAACATAACTTCTTATGAGTTCTTCATCAACTAATATTCTTGCCGATTCCATTTTTCCAACGGGTTCTGAGTTGTTAGAACCCCTCAAGGACACCGACAACTGAATTGAGTCCGCACTGCGATTCAACAACTCTTGGTAACCTTCATCAATTACGAGTTTGAACTCGATCACGTCATTCCTAGCCTACTCGGCTACATCATTATCGTGCTAATTTTAACTGTGCTACCTGGTCCTTAATCACGGAGCACAACCTTCGACGGTGAGCTAATCTTACGTCGATCTTCCTAGTCATATCACTTCTCCTTGAACAGCAAACTTGATTTCGAGTTTGTGTCCTACCCGTGGTTCCAATAACCTTTCGCTTTCATCATTCCTTTGACTTGATGTCATCGTCGATCAGTTACATCTTCTTGAAAACCTCTTGACAAATTTGTCGTGATCATTGTCAACAATTTGACTTCTTCCAAGTTGTGTGTCGAAATTCAGGATGAGAAATACCATCCTTGCCCCTCGATGAATTCTGTTATCATCGACAACATTCTTGCCTCCCCCCAACACAAACTTGTTCATATTTTGTGTTGTATCTTGATTTCCCTGCTATCCAACTTATGTTAAGTTCTACCGCGGAGTATTACCATCTTTGATGTCAAGAATGTTGTGAGGATTGCTCCACCTCTTAAGAATTCTTGCTATAATGATACTTCTCACCATCACCATTCTTTCTTGGTCCTCGTGTTGATTCCAACCGGGGTACCCACAAGTGGTTTGTGATGTGTAAATTCTAAACTTCTAGCAACCCTATTGCTTTGAAGTTGTTGGTCTATAGTTTCATTCTACGTCTATGGCTTATTGAATTATCATTCGAACATTGATTGTGCTGCCTAGCCCATATTTCGGGTGCACCGTCAACCAATGTTCAATCGTGTATGTTTCCTCGAGCATACCTCATTATATCATTTGAACTGACAAAAGCTATCTCCTTGTACACATAATTGTGGAAATCCATCTTTTGGAAATCTCAATGGAATGTCGCTGAATCCATCAGCCACCTCCTAACCCTCTCCTTGGTTTAATGATGAACTCTTGTTTCGGAACTTGCTTTCATAGTTCATTTCCCGAGAATCTTACAATGTCATCCCATCAATTTGTGTTGCACCTTTCTTCTCAGACATCCTGAGTCTGAGGTATCCTGATACCAATCAGATCTGAATCTCGGTCAGATATGATGGTTGGAACATATTTCCAAGAGTTATACATTGGTCTTTATATGACCCGGTAGGGTGATGTCATGCCTAGCACAACTGGCCGGAGGACCTATTGTTATAGTTCTTCCTTTCAGCAATGTTATCCATTCTTCCATGAGGAAATTGTAAGACTTATTCTATAAGTTGTTCCTGATGGATCCTTTTTGTTTCCAAAGTCTGATCTTCACCTGTTGACCATGTCAATGCTATCTCGAAGCATGTCTATGGTACTCCGATTTTCAAACAGGAACATTTGAAGCCCAATGCTAAATGTTTCCTGCTCAATTATCCAAACGCCGTTGTATGGGTAATGTCATGAAATTTCTCTCCCCTACCTAAAGAGTTTTCTACATTATATCCTGTCATGGATATCATGCTCAGCTTGTCCTTGGGAAGGATATATCCCTGAAATATGTGCTTAAACACATTTTCCTTTCCATTGTTCTGTTTACTCTGATAAACATATTTTCCTTTCCATTGTTTGGTTTAACCTTTCTTGTGTATATGATCTAAGCATTAATATTCCCTGATTATGTAAACACCTCGGTGTATAATTCTGTCAGTAAGACCCTGATACTTTTGTTGATGACATTCCGGTAACGACCGATGGACGAGAACTTGCCTATTGGTCTGCCTCGTTCAACGAGCAGGAAAATAGTTCTCTTCGCCCCTCGCCCTTGGTACCGACGTTGTTGCCAACATAATTGACAGGCTACCCTTTGACATGCCTTGCTGCCATGACCGAGCAAGATGTCACCGCTCCTTCTACTTTTAACCCACATGGTGGGCCCATAACCCACAGTTCCACAGGATCGAAACCTGACTCTCCTATACAACCCTGTTTCTAACGGTTACTCCCCACGCTTGGCTTCGTATTTAATTCATGGGCCACCTTCCTAGTCATCTATTCTGGTATCAGACACAAAACTTATTCCCATTGCTCTGGACCCCTTTTACACTTTGTTTCAGGCATCGAACGATTGCCTATCTGCTTGAAACTTCCCATGATACCTCCTTACTTTACTCTCGATATCTTCTTAAAGTTCCAATTCGAGAGTTACTTTCCACCACCTTCCCCGATATTAGCTACCAGATAGTCAACCTTGCAGAGGTCCGTTGTCCCGGAATACCCCCTTTATACATTCGTAAGTACGATTGAGTTCCAGAAGAAAGGATGCCGACTTCAGCATGATGACCTGAAGCAGAGAAATGAAGACATCAACATAATGGATCGACCTCTCTAAGAATAGCAACCAAGCCCGAGAAGACTCGTTAGAATTTCGCGACCAAATCCCTTCCCCCTTACTCCCCCTCTTAAATCTCGGGACGAGATTTCTTGTAGAGGAGGAGAATTGTGACGCCCGGGTAATTAAGCTACAGTAATCCCAAATTAATGATGCCACGTCACTTCGATTACTGTTGCAAATCTTGCGTTAGTTCAAAACCGAATCAAATTTCAAATTCAAAGTCAAGTCAATCAATTAAAGTTTTCAAATTCTCAAAACTAAAATGTTCTTATTGTGACAATTAAATCATCGATAGTATTGGTGGAGAAACAACATTTTTATAAAATAATTAATTACTCTAAAGTGATTAGAACTGCCGCAAAACAATTAAGTAAATACATTTTTCGGTTAATAAAATTCTAAACTAATTTATTTCGGGGTAAAACATTTATGGCAGTGGGTGGTTCTCAAACATCAATTTAGGAGTTGTTATCATTTTTTTCTAAGCTAAAAACAATGTGTATCTAAAATAAGATAGAACAGAAAAATAAAAATAAAAAGAAGAAAAGGAAACAAAAAAAAGAAAGAAAGGAAAAGACCCCCCCCCCCCCCGCTGGGCCACGTGGTCAACCCCAGGCCGGCCCACCCCCTGCCTACTAACCCATAACCCCCTCACCCGTAACCCTAGCCCAACCACCCCCCCACGATCCCCCCACTCTCTCTCGTTTGCCCCCCACATCTCGATCCCGATCTGGATCGGGAAGGGGGGATCGAACCCGGCTCCGCCCCTGACGCCCTTCGCCATCCACCGCCGCCCGGAGCGCTGCCTCGACCACGCCGCCCCGCCGCTGGACCACATCATCGACGCCGGAGCGCCACCCCCACCCGGACCTCGCCGTCGTATTCCCCTGCGTCGCGACGTCCCGGGCTTCCTCCCCGCGCTCCATTGCCCTTTCCCTACGGCCCCTGTGAGGCTCAGCCTCCTCCTCTCCTCCTTCTGTCTCGCGCACGCGCTCACGGCCGTGGCATTGTCCCCCGCGCGCGCACCCGCCGTTCCACACGCGCACGCCGCCCGCGCACCACGTCCCCTCCCCGCGCCCGCTCGCGCTCCGCCGCGACGTCCACGGCCTCCGCCCGCACCTCGCGCCTTGACCGCGCCCCGCCACGCCTACCACGCCCGCCTCCGCATGCCTTTGCATCCAGCCACGGCCGCGCCTCGCCACTGCTTGCCGTGGCTCGCCCGCCGTCGCCCGCCTCTGCCACTAGCTCAGGCACCGCCGCCCCGTCGCCGTCCCTGGCCTCGCCCCCCCCACTGGCCGGCGTTTTGGCTGCCGGTGCCCACGGCGCGGGCTGCGTCCGGGGCCAGCCCCGTTCGGCCTCGGGCACGGGCACCACGCCCGCACCCAGCGCCCGCACCCGCTATGGCCCCTGTGCCAATGACATGGGGGGCCCACGCCCCAGAACGTCAATTAAAAAAAGAATAAAAAAATTAATAAATAAAAATTAATTAATAAAATTAATTATTAATTAA
Organism: Aegilops tauschii subsp. strangulata; assembly: GCF_002575655.3. Lineage (NCBI taxonomy): Eukaryota > Viridiplantae > Streptophyta > Magnoliopsida > Poales > Poaceae > Aegilops > Aegilops tauschii. The sequence goes on along the minus strand of NC_053037.3, from coordinate 245,886,707 downwards.
TTAATTAAGTTAATTAATCATGTTTAATTAATCTAAATAACTAGTTAGTTTAATTAAACAGTAATTAGTTTAGTTAATTCCTAATTTATCTAAACAGAGAATGACAGGTGGGTCCCACTAGACCCACATGTCAGTTTGACCAGTCAACACCTCTGTTGACTGCTGACATCATGCTGATGTCATGATGACGTCAGCGTGCACTATTCTGGATAATGTTGAATTAAATTTATTAAATAAATTCTAAAATGATTTAAAACTTTAGAAAATCATATAAAATAAACCGTAGCTCAGATGAAATACTTTCTACATGAAAGTTGCTCAGAACGACGAGACAAATCCAAATACTCAGTCTGTTCGTCTGCCACACATCCCTAGCATAGCAAACACGCAACTTTCCCCCTCCGGTTCATTTGTCCGAAAACGCAAAACACCGGGAATACTTTCCCGGATGTTTCCCCACTTCGCGGGTATCACCTACTACTGCGTTAGGTCACCTCTTGCATCGCGTATTGCCATGCTACGCTTTGTGATGCTTTGATTGCTCTATTATTTATTGTGTTTCCCCTCCGTTACTTCTTTCCGGTAGACCCCGAGACTGCCGGCGACCCCCAGTTCGACTACGGTGTTGACGATCCCTCCTTCATGCCAGAGCAACCAGGCAAGCCCCCCCCCTTGATCACCAGATATCGCCTATTCTTCTCTATACTGCTTGCATTAGAGTAGTGTAGCATGTTACTACTTTCCGTTAATCCTATCCTGATGCATAGCCTGTCATTGTTGCTATAGTTGTTACCCTTACCTGCTATCCTACTGCTTAGTATAGGATGCTAGTGTTCCATCAGTGGCCCTACACTCTTGTCCGTCTGCCATGCTATACTACTGGGCCGTGATCACTTCGGGAGGTGATCCCGGGTATATACTATATACATTATATACATGACACATGTGGTGACTAAAGTCGGGTCGGCTCGTTGAGTACCCGCAAGTGATTCTGATGAGGGAGCTGAAAGGACAGGTGGCTCCATCCCGGTAGAGATGGGCCTGGGTTCCTGACGGCCCCCGACTGTTACTTTATGGCGGAGCGACAGGGCAGGTTGAGACCACCTAGGAGAGAGGTGGGCCTGGCCCTGGTCGGAGTTCGCGGATACTTAACACGCTTAACGAGATCTTGGTATTTGATCTGAGTCTGGCCATTTGGTCTATACGCACTAACCAACTACGCGGGAACAGTTATGGGCACTCGACGTCGTGGTATCAGCCGAAGCTCTTTTTGACGTCAGCGACTGAGTGGCGCGCGCTGCATTGGACCGTAAGCTCGCGCTTGTATTAAGGGGGCTAGGTCTGCTTCCGGCCGCGTACGCAACGTGCAGGTGTGCAATGGGCGATGGGCCCAGACCCCTGCGCGCATAGGTTTTACACCGGCGTGCTGACCTCTCTGTTGAGCCTAGGTGGGGCTGCGACGTGTTGATCTTCCGAGGCCGGGCATGACCCAGAAAAGTGTGTCCGGCCAAATGGGATCGAGCGTGTTGGGTTATGTGGTGCACCCCTGTAGGGAAGTTTATCTATTCGAATAGCCGTGTCCCTTGGTAAAAGGACGACCCGGAGTTGTACCTTGACCTTATGACAACTAGAACTGGATACTTAATAAAACACACCCTTCCAAGTGCCAGATACAACCCGGTGATCGCTCTCTAACAGGGCGACGAGGAGGGGATCGCCGGGTAGGATTATGCTATGCGATGCTACTTGGTGAACTTACCATCTACTCTCTTCTACATGCTGCAAGATGGAGGTGGCCAGAAGCGTAGTCTTCGACAGGACTAGCTATCCCCCCTTATTCTGGCATTCTGCAGTTCAGTCCACCGATATGGTCATTTACACATATACCCATGCATATGTAGTGTAGCTCCTTGCTTGCGAGTACTTTGGATGAGTACTCACGGTTGCTTTTCTCCCTCTTTTCCCCTTTCTATACCTGGTTGTCGCAACCAGATGCTAGAGTCCAGGAGCTAGAGATCCCGAGGATGATTCTACATGGAGTTCAGCTTCGAGGAGTAGTTAGGAGGTCCCAGGCAGGAGGCCTTGCCTTTTCGATCGTTGCTACTTTTGTGCTAGCCTTCTTAAGGCAAACTTGTTTAACTTATGTTTGTACCCAGATATTGTTGCTTCTGCTGACTCGTCTATGATCGAGCAATTGTATTCGAGCCCTCGAGGCCCCTGGCTTGTATTATGATGCTTGTATGACTTATTTATGTTGTAGAGTTGTGTTGTGATATCTTCCCGTGAGTCCCTGATCTTGATCGTACACATTTGCGTGCATGATTAGTGTACGGTCAAATCGGAGTCGTCACAAGTTGGTATCAAAGCCGACTGCCTTTAGGAATCCCCCTTTCCAACTCCTTGGCCGAAGTCGAGTCTAGTCATTGGAAAAGTTTTTACTAACATGGCTGTGTGTCTTACGGGCCCACGTCGCCATTGGGTGGTACTAGGATCTTTTACTCCTTGACCTTTACTCTAGGACTCTGATCTCTCTCCTATTCGGGTTAAATGAATTTTGCTAAATCTAACATTAGGATCTCGTTATCACTTTCACCCGGAGAGCCCCTTATTACTGATGATCGTCTGCTGCACGTGAAGACCCTGAAGATACTCTCCGCTGATAACCCGAGAACTTGTGTTCATCACTTTTGCAATTCCCTTTCATCGATAAACTCCTATGGATAACCACGTATACTCGCCATTCATACAATGTTTCCCAGTTGATCTTGTTATTACAAGATACCCCGAAATTCTCTCTGTTGTTCTGAGAATCCTTTGAGCTTACTACCTTGCTGTTCTTTGTCACCTGAATACCCCTATGGAAAACCCTCGCACTTACCGAGTATCCGCTCATCCCTAGTTGATTCAAGTATTTCACAAAAGTGTTCAAAATATCATTCGATCTTCCGAAAATCTTGAGGAGCCTTTTTGCTCTTGAAATTCTTGCTTACTTGCATTATGATTAATCTTAAGTCTCGTAATCTTATTGGCATCTCTTGTCATTATCATTTTGAGTCCGTTGATTCAATATGTTGCGAATTCTCGCAGTCCTCAATCAGATCCTAGAATTCTTCCTTCTGGCTCAAACGTCATTTTAAACATGAACTGGTATCGACCAATCAAATTGCCATCGATTGTACCCCTAAGGCTATTCAACTTATCCATCCTTAATCAGAGCGTTTGCTTCTGATCCCTTGATTTGGAAATCATAATTCCTTTGCATTTGAGCTTTGAGTTAGCCAGTTGTTTCTATAATCTGATCCCCTTGCATTCTTTCTTCCTCTAGTTGAGTATCGATGCTCACATCTGATCCCTTGTGGACCACCAAATCCTTTGTTAGATTATTATCCGACAGTGCCCTCATATTTAATCACCTTGTGAGTTCTTTCCCTGATACATAATGCCTTTAGTAAATTGTATCCTCTCGTTTTGACACCCATGCTCTACTATCGAGCTTGAGTTATTTACCCCTGAAGCTTGTGGTATATGTTTCCACGATGCCCCGATGGGTTGAACCTATGCCTTTCATAATATGTGTGAACTCGAAAGTTTTCATGAGTCATACTCTTCTGGTATTTTGCCAGATAAAATTTTTCAACACTGCAACTTCATCAAACACGAGAAGTGAATGAAAGGTTATGCATTGAAGAAGTGGGAGTCGACCTTGAACTTTGCGTTCATGCCCATGGACACGATGTAGATCTTATCATTAAAGCTTTTCTTAAATTAATTATTCCCTTGGTATAAGTTCATCTTATATCTGGGATCTGGCCTTTTGCAATCGTGGTTCCGACCACGTTCTCCTTTAAACACCATTTCTCGTGCAAGTTTAAGCACTTGACTTCTGCAGAGCAAAACCCAATCTAACCTCTACTTTGATCTGTCGTCGAGTATTACCCCCTGGTATCTCGAGATTATCACGAGCAACATAACTTCTTATGAGTTCTTCATCAACTAATATTCTTGCCGATTCCATTTTTCCAACGGGTTCTGAGTTGTTAGAACCCCTCAAGGACACCGACAACTGAATTGAGTCCGCACTGCGATTCAACAACTCTTGGTAACCTTCATCAATTACGAGTTTGAACTCGATCACGTCATTCCTAGCCTACTCGGCTACATCATTATCGTGCTGATTTTAACTGTGCTACCTGGTCCTTAATCACGGAGCACAACCTTCGACGGTGAGCTAATCTTACGTCGATCTTCCTAGTCATATCACTTCTCCTTGAATAGCAAACTTGATTTCGAGTTTGTGTCCTACCCGCGGTTCCAATAACCTTTCGCTTTCATCATTCCTTTGACTTGATGTCATCTTCGATCAGTTACATCTTCTTGAAAACCTCTCGACAAATTTGTCGTGATCATTGTCAACAATTTGACTTCTTCCAAGTTGTGTGTCGAAATTCAGGATGAGAAATACCATCCTTGCCCCTCGATGAATTCTGTTATCATCGACAACATTCTTGCCTCCCCCAAACACAAACTTGTTCATATTTTGTGTTGTATCTTGATTTCCCTGCTATCCAACTTATGTTAAGTTCTACCGCAGAGTATTACCATCTTTGATGTCAAGAATGTTGTGAGGATTGCTCCACCTCTTAAGAATTCTTGCTATAATGATACTTCTCACCATCACCATTCTTTCTTGGTCCTCGTGTTGATTCCAACCGGGGTACCCACAAGTGGTTTGTGATGTGTAAATTCTAAACTTCTAGCAACCGTGTTCTCAAACGCCGTTGTATGGGTAATGTCATGAAATTTCTCTCCCCTACCTAAAGAGTTTTCTACATTATATCCTGTCATGGATATCATGCTCAGCTTGTCCTTGGGAAGGATATATCCCTGAAATATGTGCTTAAACACATTTTCCTTTCCATTGTTCTGTTTACTCTGATAAACATATTTTCCTTTCCACTGTTTGGTTTAACCTTTCTTGTGATCTATATGATCTAAGCATTAATATTCCCTGATTATGTAAACACCTCGGTGTATAATTCTGTCAGTAAGACCCTGATACTTTTGTTGATGACATTCCGGTAATGACCGATGGACGAGAACTTGCCTATTGGTCCGCCTCGTTCAACGAGCAGGAAAATAGTTCTCTTCGCCCCTCGCCCTTGGTACCGACGTTGTTGCCGAAATAATTGACAGGCTACCCTTTGACATGCTTTGCTGTCATGACCGAGCAAGATGTCACCGCTCCTTCTACTTTTAACCCACATGGTGGGCCCATAACCCATAGTTCCACAGGATCGAAACCTGACTCTCCTATACAACCCTGTTTCTAACGGTTATTCCCCACGCTTGGCTTCGTATTTAATTCATGGGCCACCTTCCTAGTCATCTATTCTGGTATCAGACACAAAACTTATTCCCATTGCTCTGGACCCCTTTTACACTTTGTTTCAGGCATCGAACGATTTCCTACCTGCTTGAAACTTCCCATGATACCTCCTTACTTTACTCTCGATATCTTCTTAAAGTTCCAGTTCGAGAGTTACTTTCCACCACCTTCCCCGATATTAGCTACCAGATAGTCAACCTTGCAGAGGTCCGTTGTCCCGGAATACCCCCTTTATACATTCGTAAGTACGATTGAGTTCCAGAAGAAAGGACGCCGACTTCAGCATGATGACCTGAAGCAGAGAAATGAAGACATCAACATAATGGATCGACCTCTCTAAGAATAGCAACCAAGCCCGAGAAGACTCGTTAGCATTTCGCGACCAAATCCCTTCCCCCTTACTCCCCCTCTTAAATCTCGGGACGAGATTTCTTGTAGAGGAGGAGAATTGTGACGCCCGGGTAATTAAGCTACAGTAATCCCAAATTAATGATGCCACGTCACTTCGATTACTGTTGCAAATCTTGCGTTAGTTCAAAACCGAATCAAATTTCAAATTCAAAGTCAAGTCAATCAATTAAAGTTTTCAAATTCTCAAAACTAAAATGTTCTTATTGTGACAATTAAATCATCGATAGTATTGGTGGAGAAACAACATTTTTATAAAATAATTAATTACTCTAAAGTGATTAGAACTGCCGCAAAACAATTAAGTAAATACATTTTTCGATTAATAAAATTCTAAACTAATTTATTTCGGGGTAAAACATTTATGGCAGTGGGTGGTTCTCAAACATCAATTTAGGAGTTGTTATCAATTTTTTTTCTAAGCTAAAAACAATGTGCATCTAAAATAAAATAGATCAGAAAAATAAAAATAAAAAGGAGAAAAGGAAACAAAAAAAAAGAAAGGAAAAGACCCCCCCCCCGCTGGGCCTCGGCCCAGCTGGCCACTGGGCCACCTGGTCAACCCCAGGCCGGCCCAGCCCCTGCCTACTAACCCATAACCCCCTCACCCGTAACCCTAGCCCAACCACACCCCCCACGATCCCCCCACTCTCTCTCGTCTGCCCCCCACATCTCGATCCCGATCTGGATCGGGAAGGGGGGACCGAACCCAGCTCCGCCCCTGACGCCCTTCGCCGTCCACCGCCGCCCGGAGCGCTGCCTCGACCACGCCGCCCCGCCTCTGACGCCGCTGGACCACATCGCCGACGCCGGAGCGCCACCCCCACCCGGACCTCGCCGTCGTCCTCCCCTGCGTCGCGATGTCCCGGGCTTCCTCCCCGCGCTCCATTGCCCTTTCCCTACGGCCCCTGTGAGCCTCAGCCTCCTCCTCTCCTCCTTCTGTCTCGCGCACGCGCTCACGGCCGCGACATCGTCCCGCATGCGCGCACACGCCGTTCCACACGCGCACGCCGCCCGCGCACCACGTCCCCTCCCCGCGCCCGCTCGCGCTCCGCCGCGACGTCCACGGCCTAAACCCGCACCTCGTGCCTTGACCGCGCCCCGCCACGCCTACCACGCCCGCCTCCGCGTGCCTTTGCATCTAGCCACGCCCGCGCCTCGCCACTGCTTGCTGTGGCTCGCCCGCCGTCGCCCGCCTCTGCCACTAGCTCAGGCACCGCCGCCCCGTCGTCGTCCCTGGCCTCGCCCCGTCCACCGCGGCTCGCCCCCCCACTGGCCGGCGTTCTGGCTGCCGGTGCCCACCCCGCGGGCTGCGTCCGGGGCCAGCACCGTTCGGCCTCGGGCACGGGCACCACGCCCGCACCCAGCGCCCGCACACGCTATGGCCCTAGTGCCAATGACATGGGGGGCCCACGCCCCAGAACGTCAATTAAAAAAAGAATAAAAAAATTAATAAATAAAAATTAATTAATAAAATTAATTAATTATTAATTAATTAAGTAAGTTAATTAATCCTGTTTAATTAATCTAATTAACTAGTTAGTTTAATTAAACAGTAATTAGTTTAGCTAATTCCTAATTAGTCTAAACAGAGAATGATAGGTGGGTCCCACTTGACCCACATGTCAGTTTGACCAGTCAACACCTCTGTTGACTGCTGACATCATGCTGACGTCATGATGACGTCAGCATGCACTATTCTGGATAATGTTGAATTAAATTAATTGAATAAATTCTAAAATGATTTAAAACTTTAGAAAATCATATAAAATAAACCGTCGCTCAGATGAAAATACTTTCTACATGAAAGTTGCTCAGAACGACGAGACGAATCCAAATATGCAGTCCGTTCGTCTGCCACACATCCCTAGCATAGCAAACACGCAACTTTCCCCCTCCGGTTCATTTGTTCGAAAACGCAAAACACCGGGAATACTTTCCCGGATGTTTCCCCACTTCGCGGGTATCACCTACTACTGCGTTAGGTCACCTCTTGCACCGCGTATTGCCATGCTACGCTTTGTGATGCTTTGATTGCTCTATTATTTATTGTGTTTCCCCTCTGTTACTTCTTTCCGGTAGACCCCGAGACTGCCGGCGACCCCCAGTTCGACTACGGTGTTGACGATCCCTCCTTCATGCCAGAGCAACCAGGCAAGCCCCCCCCCCTTGATCACCAGATATCGCCTATTCTTCTCTAGACTGCTTCCATTAGAGTAGTATAGCATGTTACTGCTTTCCGTTAATCCTATCCTGATGCATAGCCTGTCATTGTTGCTACAGTTGTTACCCTTACCTGCTATCCTACTACTTAGTATAGGATGCTAGTGTTCCATCAGTGGCCCTACACTCTTGTCCGTCTGCCATGCTATACTACTGGGCCGTGATCACTTTGGGAGGTGATCACGGGTATATACTATATACATTATATACATGACACATGTGGTGACTAAAGTCGGGTCGGCTCGTTGAGTACCCGCAAGTGATTCTGATGAGGGGGCTGAAAGGACAGGTGGCTCCATCCCGGTAGAGGTGGGCCTGGGTTCCTGACGGCCCCCGACTGTTACTTTATGGCGGAGCGACAGGGCAGGTTTAGACCACCTAGGAGAGAGGTGGGCCTGGCCCTGGTCGGCGTTCACGGATACTTAACACGCTTAACGAGATCTTGGTATTTGATCTGAGTCTGGCCATTTGGTCTATACGCACTAACCAACTACGCGGGAACAGTTATGGGCATTCGACGTCGTGGTATCAGCCGAAGCTCTTTTTGACGTCAGCGACTGAGTGGCGCGCGCCGCATTGGACCGTAAGCTCGCGCTTGTATTAAGGGGGCTAGGTCTGCTTCCGGCCGCGTATGCAACATGCAGGTGTGCAATGGGCGATGGGCCCAGACCCCTGCGCGCATAGGTTTTAGACCGGCGTGCTGACCTCTCTGGTGAGCCTAGGTGGGGCTGCGACGTGTTGATCTTCCGAGGCTAGGCATGACCCAGAAAAGTGTGTCCGGCCAAATGGGATCGAGCGTGTTGGGTTATGTGGTGCACCCCTGCAGGGAAGTTTATCTATTCGAATAGCCGTGTCCCTCGGTAAAAGGACGACCCGGAGTTGTACCTTGACCTTATGACAACTAGAACTGGATACTTAATAAAACACACCCTTCCAAGTGCCAGATACAACCCAGTGATCGCTCTCTAACAGGGCGACGAGGAGGGGATCGCCGGGTAGGATTATGCTATGCGATGCTACTTGGTGAACTTACCATCTACTCTCTTCTACATGCTACAAGATGGAGGTGGCCAGAAGCGTAGTCTTCGACAGGACTAGCTATCCCCCCTTATTCTGGCATTCTGCAGTTCAGTCCACTGATATGGTCCTTTACACATATACCCATGCATATGTAGTGTAGCTCCTTGCTTGCGAGTACTTTGGGTGAGTACTCATGGTTGCTTTTCTCCCTCTTTTCCCCTTTCTATACCTGGTTGTCGCAACCAGATGCTGGAGTCCAGGAGCTAGAGATCCCGAGGATGATTCTACATGGAGTTCGGCTTCGAGGAGTAGTTAGGAGGTCCCAGGCAGGAGGCCTTGCCTTTTCGATCGTTGCTACTTTTGTGCTAGCCTTCTTAAGGCAAACTTGTTTAACTTATGTCTGTACTCAGATATTGTTGCTTCCGCTGACTCGTCTATGATCGAGCAATTGTATTCGAGCCCTCGAGGCCCCTGGCTTGTATTATGATGCTTGTATGACTTATTTATGTTGTAGAGTTGTGTTGTGATATCTTCCCGTGAGTCCCTGATCTTGATTGTACACATTTGCGTGCATGATTAGTGTACGGTCAAATCGGGGGCGTCACACCAAAGTTCTCAGAACACCTATGTTAGTAACCTCGCCAGGAGCAGAGTATATGGCAAGCCAAGGATGTTTTCAGATCCCATTGGCCATAGGTAGGCATGTTTTCCCCTCAGACCTAATAGTTTTGGAGTCGCAAGGTTTGGATGTGATTTTGGGAATGGATTGGCTATCGATGTATGGAGGAAACATCGATTACGCCAGTAAGACGATTTTGCTTACTACCCCAGAAGGAAGAAGGATTAAGTATGTATCCCGGCATGTGCCGAAGAGGACTCAAGTAAATTCCTTATCAGGAGTTGTACAGGAGGAAGTACCAGTGGTGAAGGATTTCCCTGACGTATTTCCAGAGGAGTTGCTAGGCATGCCACCGGATAGAGACATTGAGTTTTTGATTGAGCTTTTGCCAGGCACTGGGCCAATATCTAAGAGACCGTACAGGATGCCCGCTAAGGATTTGGAAGAAATTAAGAAGCAGATTAAGGAGTTACTGGATAAAGGATATATTCGCCCAAGTTCATCACCTTGGGGATCACCAATACTTCTAGTGGAGAAGAAAGATGGATCGTTGAGGATGGTTGTTGATTATCGTGGATTGAATGAAGTAACAATCAAGAACAAGTACCCACTACCGATGATCAATGATCTGTTCGACCGACTACAAGGAGCTAAAGTATTTTCCAAGATTGATTTGCGATCAGGATACCACCAGTTGAAGATTCGAGAGCAGGATATACCCAAGACAACTTTTACCACAAGGTATGGGCTATATGAGTACACCGTTATGTCATTTGGCCTGACTAACGCACCCGCCTATTTCATGAACATGATGAACAAAGTGTTTATGGAGTTTTTGGATAATTTCGTCGTAGTGTTCATTGATGATATTCTGGTCTATTCGAAGAATGAAGAAGAGCATAAGGAGCATTTGCGTTTGGTACTTGGAAAGCTCAGAGAACATCAGTTATATGCCAAGTTCAGCAAGTGCGAGTTTTGGTTAAAGGAAGTTGGATTCCTTGGACATGTTATATCTGGAGAAGGAATAGCAGTAGATCCCACCAAGGTTAACACTGTGACAAATTGGGAGTCACCCACAACAGTTAGAGAAATCCGGAGTTTTCTGGGACTCGCAGGATATTACCGGAGATTCATCGAGAATTTCTCGAAGACTGCAAAGCCTATGACGGAGTTGTTGAAGAAGGACACCAAATTCAAATGGACTGAGGAATGTGAGGCTAGTTTCCAGGAGTTGAAGAAACGTTTGGTTACAGCGCCAGTGTTGATTTTGCCAGATCAACGCAAGGATTATGAAGTATATTGTGACGCTTCTCGTCGAGGACTTGGAGCAGTGCTAATGCAGGAGGGAAGAGTTGTTTCATATGCTTCACGACAGCTTAAACCCCATGAGTTGAATTATGCTACACATGATTTGGCAGCCGTAGTGCATGCGTTGAAGACGTGGAGACATTTTCTCATCGGAAACCATTGTGAGGTGTACACGGATCACAAGAGTTTGAAGTACATTTTCACGCAGAAGGAGTTGAATCTCAGGCAAAGGAGATGCTTGGAGCTCATTAAGGATTATGTTATGAGATTGCATTATCACCCAGGGAAGGCTAACGTAGTAGCCGATGCGTTGAGCCGCAAGAGCCATGTCAACACACTCATGACCGGAGAGTTACCCAAGGAGTTAGCAGAGGATCTTCGTGAACTATGTTTGGAAATAGTTCCGAGAGGCTATGTAGCAGCCTTGGAAATTCAGTCTACCTTGATGTATAAGATCAGAGAAGCCCAGAAGACGGACAAGGAGATTGCCGAGATAAAGGAAAGGATGAGTAAAGGAAAAGCCAAGGGATTTCGTGAGGATGAGCACGATACCTTATGGTTTGAGGACCGCGTTTATGTGCCAAATGATCCGGAGATCAGGAAGTTGATCTTGCAAGAGGCCCATGATTCACCATATTAGATTCACCCAGGAAATACCAAGATGTACCTGGATTTAAAGGACAGTTTCTGGTGGATCGGAATGAAAAAGGATATTTCGGAGTATGTAGCAGTTTGTGATGTATGTCAGAGAGTAAAGGCAGAGCATCAGAAGCCAGCAGGATTGTTACAACCATTGCCGATACCCGAATTGAAGTGGGATAAGCTAGGCATGGATTTTATCACAGGATTGCCCAGGACTCGTTCAGGCTATGACTCGATATGGGTTGTAGTCGATCGTTTGACGAAGGTAGCTCATTTCATCCCAGTAAAGACCACTTATACCAGTGCTAAGTTGGCAAAGATATACATGACCAGGATCGTATGTCTGCATGGAGTTCCGAGGACCATTGTATCAGATAGAGGAACCTAGTTTACTTCAAAGTTTTGGAATCAATTGCACGAAACTTTGGGTACTAGGCTAGAGTTCAGTACAGCCTTTCATCCACAGACAGACAGACGGACAGACCGAGAGAGTCAATCAGATTTTGGAGGACATGCTGAGAGCTTGTGCGCTAGATTATGGATCTAGTTGGGATGACAATTTGCCATATGCAGAGTTCTCTTACAACAACAGTTATCAATCCAGTTTGAAGGTGGCCCCTTTCGAAGCTCTGTACAGAAGGAGGTGCAGGACACCGTTGTTGTGGGACGAAGTTGGAGACCGCCAGTTGTTTGGACCAGATTTGGTTAAAGAGTCTGAACAGAAAGTGAAGTTGATTCGCGATAGGCTCAAGGTACCGCAGTCTAGGCAGAAGAGTTATGCAGATTCTAAACGCAAGAAGAAAGTTTACAAAGTCGGAGACAGAGTTTATCTTCGTGGTATGATTAAAACTATCCTAGCTTCTATCCCCTAACTATATGAACCTCCTAGCTCTCTGACTGTCCTTTGTAATTGCTTAAACACCCCCCCTCTCTCCTTGTACATTTGTAACATAGTCACCCTTTTGGGTCCTTAATATATACATGCAGTAGGACGTGCTCCTACTGTCCAACCTTCAAAAAATGTGGGTTTTGGGAAGTAGTTGAGGTAGTACCTATTGCCCTGTTTATATCAAACCATTGAGAGGTACTTCTACGTTTGCTTATATTGCTATGCTATGCTCGTAGACGTGTATTGAGTTTGAGTAAATTTTTCCATGATAGATGTGAGATTGTTAATTAATGGTTCAACTTAAGGTGGCTACTTTAATTTACATCTGGGTGGATTGAGGCACCTGGAGAACCCAGTGTTGCCTGTATTTTTGGATATCCCGGAGTACCCGTGTGATCATCCTATAGACCGCCACCCAGACTCAAAGAGATCATGAGATTATTCATGCTAGAAACTTCCGTGTGCAGCCACAAGCTATTATGGGCTCTAGCATAGTTGAGTAGGTCACATGAACTCTTGAAGAGGTGGGCTAGCAGATGTAGGGGCAAGTAGGTGTAACTGTCCACCCGGAGTAAAGAGTATTGTTTCTGAAAGACTGTGTCTCGGTCATCTGTTTCTCAAACACCATGTAGTGCGAGTAATCAAGCGGAGGCGATGGAGTCTTGTGGGGAAAAGTGCGCAAACCTCTACAGAGTGTACAATCTAATCATGGTTAGCCTTGTCCCCGGTTATGGACATCTTGAGTATCTAGTTCTTGGATTATCATGTGAATCTCATCATCATGTTACTTAATTTAATTTGATTTGGTTTAATCACGTTCTTAATTGGGATTGAGTTGGAGGTACCTTCTCAATGTTTAACAACCACCATGATAGTTAAATAAAATTTATTCCTTTGTGGTAGGGAAAAATTGGCTTTTCGCAAAACTGTAACCATAGAGCTTTCCACCAGCCAAATATGCACGTAGTGATAGCATTATTCTGTTCATTACTCTCTATGTGTTACATTGCCAGCAAATTCCATGTGCTGACCCGTTTTCGGGCTGCAACGTACCATGTTGCAGACTTTTCAGACGACGAGTAAGGAGCCTTAGGTCGTGGTCTTATACTCAGTGATGCCGTTGGAGTTGATGGACTCACTTTATCTTCCAAGCCTTCCGCTGTTATCGTTTTTAGATGGCCTTAAGCCATATTTATTTTTATTGAGTTCTCTTGAACTATTCGATGTAATAAGTGTGTGATTGCTACTCTGTTATAAATCCTTCAAAGTACTGGGCGTGTTAGCATTACCGGTCCAGGGATGACACTGATGCACGGAGACTAGACTGTTTGAGGTCTGGTCGCTACAGGACGTCTCGTCGGTTGGGGATAGGACGGTAATCTCGCATCTCCCCAATATTTGCCCAAAGCGATTTCGGGCAAGGAGAGGGTGTTTTGGTACCCACGGTTGGCGCCCATGGTGTATGAACGGGGCTGACAGGTACGGCGGTTGTGTCATGTCTGAGTGAAGTTACAAACCTGCCCCTATTGAAAATATTTGCCTACATCGATTTCAGGCGAGTCAAGTTTGTTTTGCCACCCATCGTGTATGAATGGGGAAGTGGAGGGAGAGACAGAGGTCTTTCGGACGAGCTTGAATCAAATGTGTTTTGCCGCCCACGTTTGGCGCCCACCATTTCTGAATGGGCTCAGAGGCGGTTGTGTCACGTCTAATTGAAGTTACTAACCAACCCCTATTCAGAGGAGTGGAAATCGGGCCGATGGATTGTCTGTGGAAGAGGTTGACAGTAATTTCCATCTCGCAAACACTAACTTCGGGCAGCCGACGTGGGACTGGATATTTTGCTGCTTCTTTCAAATTTTTGGGACAATAAGCATCCATGTTTACCCTGGCAACTAAATTCGAATCCATTTTGTATTCTTATACGAATCTTTATAAATCATTCTATGTTTTTACATATCTTTAAAAGCACAACAAAGATGTATTCCAGTGTCATATATGAACATGATTTACAAATGTCTATACTCGAATTCAGAAGCTAGAATCCAGTTTAAGGTGAATTCAAATATTTGAAACCACTTTATGTCCAACTCAAGTGTAACATGTATGACACACGCATCATATAGTGTACTCCCATTTAGATATGTACACAAGCGATGTCTCAAGATTCAAAATACTGAGTCAATCAACCAATAGTGTACAAAACTAACAGACATGTAAACACTTATAGAGTATATGAATCAATAATATCAACTAACATACATAAGCCACGCAGCTGTACATTTTTTCTAGAAGAGCATATTTTTTTAGCAAAGCTAGTACAACATGTTGGGCCTTTCAGATGCGTGCCACTTAAGGACCATCTATACTACTATTATTGTTGAATGCACATTCAGCCCAATTGGCATATTTGTAGGTCTGGCACATCAATCAAAATGAAATGTCTCAGAGTCTTATCAATTAATACAGACTCATGCTCAAAAAAATTACTAACCAAAAAACAATTATTACATGATCTCTAAAACAACTGGTTTGACGATTACATGAACAAACAACACAAAGCTTATTCAACGATGGAAAAAAGATTTCACCTATGACTTACCAAGTGGGAATTTAATTTCCTTTTTTCCTTCAGGACCTTAACAATGCGGTCAGTCTCAGCTTACTTCGTTTGAAAACCCACCAAATATTTAATGGTTGTCTTTAGTACTTCTTGTGATTGTGTTGTTTGCTTCCTCAACATGTCAACTTCATCTCTAAGTGGAGAAGCAGAATTTCTTTCTACCAATTGTTTAGCCTCTAGAGCATTAACAATTGGCAATTCATGATGCGCGATTGGGCCAGTGCCACTACTGTGGGATGATACAACATCCACGGGGACCTCGCTCTATGATCTTGGGCTAACTTGTTTTGCCATTAAAGTTGTCATTGGATTCCTAAAAGTTGAAGTTAGCAAAACATCTCAACGTGTAGTTAGAACAACAAACCAGTTAAACAAACAAGGAATTAAAGAGTTTTGATTGGATGCCGAAAAGTAGTTATTAACATCATTGTAACCGGTTGCAGCAGCAAAGCAGTTAAACAAACAAGTTTTGCAAAAGGTACCTGTTGTGGAATTGGAGTTTCTCTTGGATCCTGAAAAGTCGAGTAGACAGTAATGTGATTAGAGCAACTGGTTGGAGCAGCAAAGCAGTTAAAGAAATAAGTTTTGCAAAAGGAACCTGTTGTGGCACTGGAGTTTCTCTTGGATCCTGAAAAGTTGAGTAGTCAGTAACTTGATTAGAGCAACAAGTTACAACAGCAAAGCTGTTACACAAATATATTTTTGAAAATGTACCTGCTGTGCAATTGGACTATCAATTGGATCCTGAAAACTTGAAGTTGGTAAGATGATTACAACAACAAACCAGGTAAACACGGAAGTTTCTGAAAACATACCTGTTGTGCCAATGGAGTTTCAGTTGCATCCTGCAAACTTGAATGTTAGCAATCATAAATAAAGTGTTGCAAGAGCCATAAGAAACTAACATCAAACTAGTAAAACCAACCAGTTTTGCCAACGTATTTAATTACACATGAACTAGTAAAACTAACAAGTTCTTGGCAACGTATTAAAGTAACAAGTTGGTACCGTTTACCAGCAACAAAGACATCTGTATATTTCTTTGATGTAAGCAAAATGATTCCCACACACACACACAGATATATATACACACACACACACACACATATATATATATATATACATATATATATATATATATATAAGTTAAAAAGACATTGTCCCTCATATAAACCTGACAGTTGTCTATCTATGCACATGCAAACATTACTAGTGCTACAAGTGTTAACAGCAAACAAATAGGGTATCATAACGTAAATTACACGTGAATTTTGCTGCACCGTAGAAGTACATATGACCATCTATCTACGTGCTTAAGTAGCTATTTAAGTTCAAGCAAACCGGTAATTCTTAATAGTAAATATCAAACACATAGATAGGCGCAGTCTATAATAGGATTAACAGGCTATGACATTATGTAATCAGTAGCAAACTAAATTAAGCCAAGCAACATAATTGAACAATTTTTCAATCAGTGGCTAAGTAAAATTCCGAGAAGCAGGTAACTGAACTTATGCTAGCTCCTTGTATAGGCACACTGCAACTTCTTTTTCACTTACATGGTTCTACGAAGGAGTGCATGGCATCAATTGCTTGGATACACAGTCCAATACGTCTTTCTTCCCACACTGCATTTGTAAGTTGAATGGTTAATGTGATAAGATGGTGCGTCCTTGATATGTTATATGAGGATGGATTGTCAGACTAGTTGTAACAACACACATCACACTGGCTTGTACTGTATATTTCATGCGATTACATTTGGCATATCGAGATCTAGGCAATCTACAATAGGATGAAAAGACTGGCATCCTTCACATTATTGGCGAACTCAGTTCATAGAAACAAGCAATTCAACCATTCTGCGGGTAAATCAAAAGTGCCACTAGAATATTTTTCACTACCCCTATCATACACGCAAAAAGGGACGACGCCACCGTAGGGGCTAGTATGGGCGGCCACCTCGGGTGGTTGGAAACTGCGCACCTAGTTTGAGTCGTCCAGGTTGGCCCAGGCTAGTTTTGTTCGTCCCAGCACACGAGCAGGCATTGTAAAAAATGAAGAAAAACATTTCAATTTGGATGGGCCAATAATGTAAGTGCATGGCAGGCCCTATAGCAGGCTCGCGGCCCAAACGAGCGCCTCTCATATCGATCGACAACAGGAAAAATCCCCAATTCGTTCGCTCTAGCCTCTAGTCTGGTTTGCTCCTAACCTAGCCGCCGCTGGACAGACCGAGACATCACTTCCCCGTGCCCACGTTGGACGCCGGTCATCGGACTTCAAGCGAATGGAAGGACAAGAAGATGTAGATCCTACCCTGGGTGTAGCCTGCGTGGGAGGCAGCGGCGGCAGCATAGGCATGGCATCGAGCTTGCGCAAACGGACAGTCGCAGCTTGCAAGAGCAGCATGCACAACGAGTAGGTACATTACATCCCTGATTATATCTAATTCAACTGTTCAATTTCTGGCCAATAGTTAAACCTGATGGTGCTGTAAAACTGCTTTTATGTAGGGAATCTATAAGAAAATGAAACCAATTTCTGCTTATTTTATAACTCCCCCAATCAATACTGAACTAACTGAACCTGATGTGTCTAATCAAGTTTCCGGTGCAAACATACAAGCTCGTGTTGTTCTTGAGCCTGAAGTGTCTAATGAACAGACTGTTAATGAAGGATTTGGTGCAAACATTTTACATGCTGCTGGTGATGAACATATAGTGTCTAATGAGGGATCTAATGCAAGCATTTTGTAAGCTCCCATTGAAGGATTTACTGTCTAATGATGATCTGCTATGTTGAGAGAGAGATAGAGATTTGCAGGAATTGATGACAAGCAAATTATAGTACATTTTAATGGCTTGAGGAAACGTCGAGGCCATCTACGAGATTGTCCCCGTATCATGACAATGTAGCATAAATACTTTTCTAATCTGTTGTTTGAAACTATTGGCATACTTGTGCATGATAGATATATTGATATGCAGTTTGCGCACTGGTTATAGGTGCAATTACACTTGGAATATTCAGCCAGATAACGAATAATTCAAGCATGTACAGTCCTTGTACACCATATAGCATTTTGTGTTTTTTGGTGCTTACATCATTTAGTGTTTTATAATCTGGAACTACTTCAGATCATTAGCTTGTTTTCAAAGTGCATGTAGCTTCACATTGAAGGAAATATGCCCTAGAGGCAATAATAAAGTTATTATTTATTTCCTTATATCATGATAAATGTTTATTATTCATGCTAGAATTGTATTAACCGGAAACATAATACATGTGTGAATACATAGACAAACAGAGTGTCACTAGTATGCCTCTACTTGACTAGCTCGTTGATCAAAGATGGTTATGTTTCCTAACCATAGACATGAGTTGTCATTTGATTAACGGGATCACATCATTAGGAGAATGATGTGATTGACTTGACCCATTCCGTTAGCTTAGCACTCGATCGTTTAGTATGTTGCTATTGCTTTCTTCATGACTTATACATGTTCCTATGACTATGAGATTATGCAACTCCCGTTTACTGGAGGAACACTTTGTGTGCTACCAAACGTCACAACGTAACTGGGTGATTATAAAGGTGCTCTACAGGTGTCTCCAAAGTTACTTGTTGGGTTGGCGTATTTCGAGATTAGGATTTGTCACTCCGATTGTCGGAGAGGTATCTCTGGGCCCATTCGGTAATGCACATCACTATAAGCCTTGCAAGCATTGTAACTAATGAGTTAGTTGCGGGATGATGTATTACGGAACAAGTAAAGAGACTTGCCGATAACGAGATTGAACTAGGTATTGAGATACCGACGATCGAATCTCGGGCAAGTAACATACCGATGACAAAGGGAACAACGTATGTTGTTATGCGGTTTGACCGATAAAGATCTTCGTAGAATATGTGGGAGCCAATATGAGCATCCAGGTTCTGCTATTGGTTATTGACCGGAGAGGTGTTTCGGTCATGTCTACATAGTTCTCGAACCCGTAGGGTCGGCACGCTTAACGTTACGATGACAGTTATATTATGAGTTTATATATTTTGATGTACCGAAGGAGTAAGGAGTCCCGGATGAGATCAGGGACTTGACGAGGAGTCTCAAAATGGTCGAGACGTAAAGATCGATATATTGGACTACTATATTCGGACATCGGAAAGGTTCCGAGTGATTCGGGTATTTTTCGGAGTACCGGAGAGTTACGGGAATTCGTATTGGGCCTTAATGGGCCATACGGGAAAGGAGAGAAAGACCCCAAAGGGTGGCCGCACCCCTCCCCATGGACTAGTCCGAATTGGACTAGGGAGGGGGGCACCCCCTTCCTTCTTTCTCCTTCTCCCTTCCCTTTTCCTACTCCAACAAGGAAAGGAGGAGTCCTACTCCCGGTGGGAGTAGGACTCCCCCCTTGGCGCGCCCTCCTCCTAGGCCGGCCGCCTCCCCCTTGCTCCTTTATATACGGGGGCAGGGGGGCACCCCATAGACACACAATTGATCATTGATCTCTTAGCCGTGTGCGGTGCCCCCTCCACCATATTACACCTCGATAATATCGTAGCGGTGCTTAGGCGAAGCCCTGCGTCGGTAGAACATCAACATTGTCACCACGCCGTCGTGCTGACGAAATTCTCCCTCAACACCCGGCTGGATCGGAGTTCGAGGGACGTCATCGAGCTGAACGTGTGCTGAACTCGGAGGTGCCGTGCGTTTGGTACTTGATCGGTTGGATCGTGAAGACGTACGACTACATCAACCGCGTTGTGTTAAACGCTTCCGCTATTGGTCTACGAGGGTACGTGGACAACACTCTCCCCTCTCGTTGCTATGCATCACCATGATCTTGCGTGTGCGTAGAATTTTTTTGAAATTACTACGTTCCCCAACAGTGGCATCCGAGCCTGGTTTTATGCGTTGATGTTATATGCACGAGTAGAACACAAGTGAGTTGTGGGAGATATAAGTCATACTGCTTACCAGCATGTCATATTTTGGTTCAGCGGTATTGTGAGATGAAGCGGCCCGGACCGACATTACATGTACGCTTACGCGAGATTGGTTTCACCGTTGCGAGCACTCGTTGCTTAAAGGTGACTGGCGGGTGTCTGTCTCTCTCACTTTAGTTGAACCGAGTGTGGCTAGGCCCGGTCCTTGCGAAGGTTAAAACAACACCAACTTGACAAACTATCATTGTGGTTTTGATGCGTAGGTAAGAACGGTTCTTGCTAAGCCCGTAGCAGCCACGTAAAACTTGCAACAACAAAGTAGAGGACGTCTAACTTGTTTTTGCAGGGCATGTTGTGATGTGATATGGTCAAGACATGATGCTATATTTTATTGTATGAGATGATCATGTTTTGTAACCGAGTTATCGGCAACTGGCAGGAGCCATATGGTTGTCGCTTTATTGTATGCAATGCAATCGCCATGTAATTGTTTTACTTTATCACTAAGCGGTAGCGATAGTCGTAAAAGCAATAGTTGGCGAGACGACAACGATGCTACGATGGAGATCAAGGTGTCGCGCCGGTGACGATGGTGATCATGACGGTGCTTCGGAGATGGAGATCACAAGCACAAGATGATGATGGCCATATCATATCCCTTATATTGATTGCATATGATGTTTATCTTTTATGCATCTTATCTTGCTTTGATTGACGGTAGCATTATAAGATGATCTCTCACTAAAATTTCAAGATAAAAGTGTTCTCCCTGAGTATGCGTCGTTGCCAAAGTTCGTCGTGCCCAGACACCACGTGATGATCGGGTGTGATAAGCTCTACGTCCATCTACAACGGGTGCAAGCCAGTTTTGCACACGCAGAATACTCAGGTTAAACTTGACGAGCCTAGCATATGCAGATATGGCCTCGAACACTGAGACCGAAAGGTCGAGCGTGAATCATATAGTAGATATGATCAACATAGTGATGTTCACCATTGAAAGCTACTCCATTTCACGTGATGATCGGTTATGGTTTAGTTGATATGGATCACGTGATCACTTAGAGGATTAGAGGGATGCCTATCTAAGTGGGAGTTCTTAAGTAATATGATTAATTGAACTTAAATTTATCATGAACTTAGTCCTGATAGTATTTTGCAAATTATGTTGTAGATCAATAGCTCGCGTTGTTGCTTCCCTGTGTTTATTTTTGATATGTTCCTAGAGAAAAATTATGTTGAAAGATGTTAGTAGCAAAGATGCGGATTGGATCTGTGATCTGAGGATTATCCTCATTGCTGCACAGAAGAATTATGCCCTCGATGCACCGCTAGGTGACAGACCTATTGCGGGAGCTGATGCAGACGTTATGAATGTTTGGCTAGCTCAATATGATGACTACTTGATAGTTTAGTGTACCATGCTTAACGGCTTAGAATCGGGACTTCAAAGACGTTTGAACGTCATGGACCATATGAGATGTTCCAGGAGTTGAAGTTAATATTTCAAGCAAATACCCGAGTTGAGAGATATGAAGTCTCCAACAAGTTCTATAGCTAAAAGATGGAGGAGAATAGCTCAAGCAGTGAGCATGTGCTCAGATTGTCTGGGTCCTACAATCGCTTGAATCAAGTGGGAGTTAATCTTCCAGATAAAATAGTGATTGACGGAATTCTCTAGTCACCATCACCAAGTTAGTAGAACTTCGTGATGAACTATAGTATGCAAGGGATGACGAAAGTAATTCCCGAGCTCTTCGTGATGCTGAAATCGACGAAGGTAGAAATCAAGAAAAACATCAAGTGTTGATGGTTGACGAGACCACTAGTTTCAAGAAAAGGGCAAAGGGAAGAAGGGGAACTTCAAGAAGAACGGCAAGCAAGTTGCTGCTCAAGTGAAGAAGCCTAAGTCTGGTCCTAAGCCTGAGACTAAGTGCTTCTACTGCAAAGGGACTGGTCACTGGAAGCGGAACTACCCCAACTTTTTGGTGGATAAGAAGGATGGCAAAGTGAGCAAAGGTATATTGGATATACATGTTATTGATGTGTAATTTACTAGTGTTTATAGCAACCCCTCGGTATTTGATACCGGTTCAGTTGCTAAGAGTAGTAACTCGAAACGGGAGTTGCAGAATAAACAGAGACTAGTAAAAGGCGAGGTGACGATGTGTGTTGGAAGTAGTTCCAAGATTGATATGATCATCATCGCACACTCCCTATACTTTCGGGATTAGTGCTGAAACTAAATAAGTGTTATTTGGTGTTTGCGTTGAGCATGAATATGATTTGATCATGTTTGTTGCAATACAGTTATTCATTTAAATTAGAGAATAATTGTTGTTCTGTTTACATGAATAAAACCTTCTATGGTCATACACCCAATAAAATGGTTTGTTGGATCTCGATCGTAGTGATACACATATTCATAATAATGAAGCCAAAAGATGCAAAGTTAATAATGATAGTGCAACTTATTTGTGGCACTGCCGTTTAGGTCATATTGGTGTAAAGCGCATGAAGAAACTCCATACTGATGGGATTTTGGAATCACTTGATTACGAATCACTTGATGCTTGCGAACTGTGCCTCATGGGCAAGATGACTAAAACGCCGTTCTCCGGAACTATGGAGAGAGCAACAGATTTGTTGGAAATCATACATACAGATGTATGTGGTCCGATGAATATTGAGGCTCGTAGCAGGTATCATTATTTTCTGACCTTCACAGATGATTTGAGCAGATATGGGTATATCTACTTAATGAAACAGAAGTCTGAAACATTTGAAAAGTTCATATAATTTCAGAGTGAAGCAGAAAATCATCGTAACAAGAAAATAAAGTTTCTACGATCTGATCGTGGAGAAGAGTATTTAAGTTACGAGTTTGGCCTTCAGTTAAAACAATGTGAAATAGTTTCACTACTCACGCCACCTGGAACACCACGGTGTAATGGTGTGTCCGAACATCGTAACCGTACTTTATTAGATATGGTGCGATATATGATGTCTCTTACCGATCTACCACTATCGTTTTGGGGTTATGCATTAGAGACAAGTGCATTCATGTTAAATAGGGTACCATCTAAATCCGTTGAGATGACTGTGGTTTGGCAAGAAACCAAAGTTGTCGTTTCTTAAAGTTTGGGGTTGCGATGCTTATGTGAAAAGGTTTCATCCTGATAAGCTCAAACCCAAATCGGAGAAATGTGTCTTCATAGGATACCCAAAGGAGACATTTGGGTACACCTTCTATCACAGATCCGAAGGCAAGACATTCGTTGTTAAGAATGGATCCTTTCTAGAGAAGGAGTTTCTCTCGAAAGAAGTGAATGGGAGGAAAGTAGAACTTGATGAGGTAACTGTACCTGCTCCCTTATTGGAAAGTAGTTCATCACAGAAATCTGTTCCTGTGACTCCTACACCAATTAGTGAGGAAGTTAATGATGATGATCATGTAACTTCAGATCAAGTTACTACCAAACCTCGTAGGTAAACCAGAGTGAGATCCACACCAGAGTGGTACGGTAATCCTGTTCTGGAGGTCATGTTATTTGACCATGACGAACCTACGAACTATGAAGAAGCGATGATGAGCCCAGATTCCGCGAAATGGCTTGAGGCCATGAAATCTGAGATGAGATCCATATATGAGAACAAAGTATGGACTTTGATTGACTTGCCCAATGATCGGCGAGCCATTAAGATTAAATGGATCTTCAAGAGGAAGACAGACAGTGATAGTAGTATTACTGTCTACAAAGCTAGAATTGTCGCAAAAAGGTTTTCGACAAGTTCAAGGTGTTGACTACGATGAGAGTTTCTCACTCGTATCTATGCTTAAGTCTGTCTGAATCATGTTAGCAATTGCCGAATTTTATGAAATATGGCAAATGGATAAACAAAACTGCATTGTCGTCCACCTCGGGGGCGAAGACGTTGGTGTCGGTGTAGTCGGCGATCGCTGAAGCCCGCCGAATGATGGCAGGCCGCGCCGGCTCCAGCTCCGTGTCGGCTTGCTGCCGCCAGGTCGCCAGCTGGTCCAGTTTCAGGCCGGGATACCAGGCCTTGACGAACTCCAGCGCCCGCCTGGCGCCGGAGCGAGCCGCTGACGCCTTCCAAGCCTCGAAGCGGCCGACTGCCACCTCCAGCCAGTCGGCGGTCCGACTGGGGGTGCGAGGGACCACTTGGCCGGGCCAGAGGGCGGCCAAGACCTGCGATCCCGCACGCTGAAGCCGG
This sequence comes from Aegilops tauschii subsp. strangulata, assembly GCF_002575655.3. Taxonomy (NCBI): domain Eukaryota; kingdom Viridiplantae; phylum Streptophyta; class Magnoliopsida; order Poales; family Poaceae; genus Aegilops; species Aegilops tauschii. The sequence goes on along the minus strand of NC_053037.3, from coordinate 245,862,402 downwards.
CGGAGCAGCCTGTGAGCCGGCTGGATGCGAGCCTGGATCGCCAGGAGCTGTTCCTCCAGCGAGCGGCCGGCGGTTGGCGAGATCTCGAAGCCGGCTTGCCTCTTCGCCTGGCGACGGGCTTCAATGGCCTGTTTGGCGGCAGTGGAATAGCCGGGGAAGTACTCTGCGCGAAGAAGAAAAGGAAAGAAAAACACCAAAATCAGAAAAACAAGTCAAAATGGCAGATGGCAAGAAATGACGAAGGGGTAGACGACTTACCGTCAACCAGATCCTCGATCTGGCCATAGCCGGAGACCAGAGTCTGCCTGGCCTCTGCCCAGCCGGCCGCCTCCGTCTCGAACTCGGCCTGGAGGGTGGCTTCGCGATCCTGCGCAGCCTTCAGCGCCGCCTGGTGGCCCTCCTCCTGGTCGGCCAACTTCTTGACCAGGCGGTCGCGCTCCTGCACCAAGGCGGCGAGCTCCGCGTCCTTGGCATGAAGAGTAGTCTGGGACTCCCCCAGCTGTGCCCTCAGACTGGCGTTGGCTGCTGCAGAGATAGAAGAAGAAGAAGAACAATGAGAAATCATCAAGGAAGATCCGAGCCGACTGCTCAGCAGTCGGCCCGAATCTCGGGGACTACACCCAGTGGGTGCGCTGACGCGCCCCCACATGAGATAAAGATCAAGTCACATACCTCGGCTTTCAGTGAGATCGGCGGTCTTCTGAGTCAGCTCCCGAGCCTGGGAGTTGAAGGCGGCCGCTCGGAGGTTGTGGTAGTCCTGCAAGACGGACAGAAGACCGACGTGAGAACAAAAGCAGCAAAAACAGAATCTCCAAGAAGTTCCAAGCCGCCTGCTCAGCAGCCGACTCGGAACTCGGGGACTACACACAGTGGGTGCGCTGACGCGCCCCCACGAGAGAAATCAAGATCAAGAAAGAACAAGATGAGAATACTAACCCGGATGGCTGCCCGCGTGGCGAGGAATTCGTCGGTGAACTGCCTCAGCGCCGCGGCTTGGCTTTGCAGCCGGGTCCGGACGTCTTGTGCAGCGACGTTCACCACTGCTGTCCCTCCGCCCGGCGTCCACCCCGAGGTAGCGCTGGCCGCCTCCGCGTCTCGGGCCGACGAGCTGGAGCCCACGGCCGGCTGTGGCTCCGACGCAGCCTTCTGCGGTTCACACGCGGCCTTCCCTGCACGCCGGCTTGGCGGAACCCGGACAACCACCTCAGCCCCCGCGGCCGGCTCTCCCTCCGCCGACTGTGCGGGCGCAGGCTTAGGCTGGCGGCCTTGGGTCGCCCTAGTGGGAGGAGTCGGCTCCGGCGCCTCCCCCAAGATGACGACGTCGTCGCCCCTTCCTCCCAGCCCCGGCTGGGAACCGCTGGCTCCCCCTGGCGAGGGATCCACATCCCCGGGCGCCATGGTGCGCAGGAGGGTGACCATCAAAGCCCCTCCTGCCGCCGCTTCGGCCTCGGCCTCTGCCTGGGCCTTGGCTGCGGCCTCGGCGGGCGCCTTCGCCGCCTCCTCCTCCCGAGCTGCCTGGGCGGCGGCTGCCCTCCGTGCCTCCGCCTCCCGCGCTTCCTGCTCCTCCCGCGCGTTCCTTTCCGTCGCCTCCAGGAGGGCGGCGCGGGGATCTACGCGGCGGGTAGTGCTCCCAGAGCCCCCTGGCGACTCGACGACGAAGCCGGCAGCCGCCCGCTCAAGTGACAGCGGAGCTCTGACCATTGAAAAAGAAGACGAAGATTCAAGAACCACCAAAGGAAAGAAAGAAGGACAGTACATAGAAAGAGAGAACTTACGCCGACACAGTCTGCGGCTGCTTCACCACTTTGCGGAAGCGAGACGCCTTCGCGGCCGCCTCTTCCCGCCTGGTGGCCGCCGCCCCACCCCTGGGCTTCTTCGTCCGGCTACCGAACATGCCCTGGGTGGCGCGACGTTTCTGGCCTCTACCCCGAGCAGGCTGCGCGCCGGAGGAGCCCGCGCCGCGTCCGGATGCCGGCTGGCGATGCGGGACGGCTTCGGCTTCGTCCTCGTCCGGCCAGTCGTTGAAGGTAGCAGTGAACCCGGAGCCGCCTGCTTCGCCGCCAGCTTGGCCGCCGGCTGGCTCGGCGGCATCCTCCATATGGACCGCCCCCAGGTCGGGGTCCTCCTGGTCGTGTTCGGTCCGGTCGGGGACGAAGCGGCGCTCCACGTCTGTCCCGCCGGCCGGCCGAAGCAGAGGACTCTGTCGAAAGAGCAAGCCGACTGAGTTAGTGTCGGCCCAGAGGAACTCGGCGACAAAGCTGAGAGAGGGAGAGAAAAAGAGACGAGGGGAGTGTATCGTAGGCGGAGGATTGGCACGGCTGTATGGCTCCTTGCCGAATTGCCAGTCTTCGGAAAGTTGGCAGTTGGCGAGGTAATTCACCATGTCGGCGGCGTCAGGCTGCGGCATCTCCTTGGTGCACATCCGGCTCGGATCGAGCTGGCCGCTCATCTGACAGATCAGATGAGGCCGGCTCTGGAGCGGAAGGACCCGGCACGTGACGAACGCGGCCAGGAGGTCGGGCCCCGTCAGGCCCTCCGACTGGACCATCACCCGCAGGCAGGCGATGGCGGCGTTTCCTCCCTGCGACAGCGTCACCGCCCGGAAGGACCACTGGGGCAGCCTCCCCGCTGGTGGGCCGGCTACGTAAGCCGGCAGGTTGATGTAGTCGCCCCGTGGAGCGATGTTCCGCACGTAGAAGTACGATTTCTGCCACTTCTTCACTGATTGGATCAGCGTGATGATGGGGAAGGGGTTGTCGGCACCCGATCTCCACGACGCGATGAAGGCACCAGTATGAGCCGGCACGCCTTTACTGCGCGTGCCCAGCTTCGACTGGAAGAACTCCCGCCAGAGCTCGAGGGTGGGGAGGACGCCAAGATAGCCCTCGCACAGGGTGACGAAGGCCGACAGCAGCACCACCGCGTTGGGGGTGAGGTGGTGCGGCTGGAGCTGATAGAATTCCAGCCAGGAGCGGAAGAAGGCGCTCACCGGCAGGCCGAAGCCGCGCAGGAAGTGCGAGCGGAAGACCACCCGCTCGCCCTCCCGCGGCGCCGGCCTGATTTCCTTCTCCGGCGCGGGGCAGACCTCCACTTTGTCCGCGCTGGGCAGACGCCGGGTGTCGCGGAGGAAGTCGATGTGGTCGTTATGGACGATGGAGCCATCCCAATCCCCGCCAAGCTGCTCTACGTGGGGAGGCATAGCGGAAGCTAGCACGGCGGCGGAGGAGCGTGCGGAGGAAGAGCGCGGCGGCGAGGCGCTGTCGCGAGAACGAGCAAGGCAAGAAGACGATGGAAGTAGGAGGAGCGTGCGAGGGCCTGCCGCCCTCCACCTCCCCCTACTTATAGCCTCACGCGGCCGAAGAGGCCGGACGTGTGGGAGACGTGGGATTAACTGCGCCCACTCCCCCCACGTCTCGCGTTTATTACGCATAAGTGCGAGCCAAAACTGCCGCACGGAACGTGCGGGCAGTTTCGGGATACAAAGGATCCGCGCCTGGGCCGAGGCGCAGACGTGGCGGGCCCCCTCCCTGCGGCGACGTCCCGTCACGCGCGTGGGCTGGCAGGCTTTCCGGCCACGTGGCACGCCAACGGCCCGAGGCCGGCCCGCGGCCCGGTGCACGTACCCGCGGGTTCCCGCCCCCCGACTCCAGAAGAATTCGACTAAGGCGGCACGCCTGACCAAGGCCGGCTCCCAGCTGCCGGCTCGTCACGATAGGAAGCTGATCGAGCTTCTTGAACCCCACTACACCTCGAAGCCCAATCAGCTTCGGGGACTACTGTCGGAGTAAATGGCCACGGGTAGCCTAGCCGACTACCCCTGGCTCTTCGGAAAATTTATCAGGCCTTTGGGCCTTCAAGCACTCCAAGCACTTGGGCCGCCTTCCCTGGCAGGCTACCACTAAAGCCGACTCCCGGAAGGCGACCCAGCCTCACCGACTCCTCCCTAGGACGACCGGGGGGTGGCCGACTCCAAGAAGCCGGCCAAGAAGGACGCCGACTCCTAGAAGCCGGCCAAGACCACAACCACTCCTACATAACGGCGACGTGACGGGGTGTGGCCACAGTGCGGCCCACGACCCCCAAGCCCGAGGCGGGCATGGCTACAGGAGGCTGTACGGGAGGGACGTCCCCCGTGCGGCTCGGAACTGTAGCCACGCTGGCCTCGATGTCATCCACGACCCACTCCTGTATGGCCCAAGGGTTGCGGGCCCCTTCAGCCAGAGAGAGGCGTGAAGGCGGCCCAGCTTTTCCTAGTCGGCCAGGAGTATAGCCGGCCTCCAGAAGCCGGCTACTCCCTTCCTCGAAGCAGGAGCCCCATTAAGGAGACAAGACGAGGTGAGGCTACAGCGATAGCCCCCGTGGCGGCCCCCTGTAGCCATGCTTACCTCGACAAAGCCCTCATCATCAGAGGCGCGGCTACAATAAGCAGCCGCCGACAAGACCCTAGGTGGTGGGACCGGCCTGTCGACCAAGTAGCCGGCAGCCGGCGGGACCCACTAGCCGGCGGGGCCCAGCAGCCGGCGAGCGTAGACACTGACGGCTGGGACCAGATCCCAGTCGGATTACCATTGTACCCCCGGGGGGTAGGCCTATATAAACCCCCCGGAGCACCCATGCAAAGGGTTCGCTGCTGGGTTGGCCACTGAGCATAGTTGGCTTCTAGGTTAACACCCACGCATAGCACACACACCATAGATAGAGAGAAGCGAGAGCTAGCCTTGTTCTTCTTCTCCCTTGATCTCAACAGCTCTAGGAGCGATTGTAGCTACCCTTTACCGATCTAGTGATCATGCGGAGACCCCGCAGAGCAGGACTAGGGGTGTTATCTCCTCGGAGAGCCCCGAACCTGGGTAAGATTCGCCGGCGTGCATGTCTTCGCCTCATCCCGTTTCCAGGCACCGGCGACGTTTTATTGGCTCCCACAATGATAAGCCATCCCTTGGCATATGTCGCACCAACCACCCGACAGAGATTGAACTAGGTATTGAGATACCGACGATCGAATCTCGAGCAAGTAACATACCGATGACAAAGGGAAGAACGTATGTTGTTATGCGGTTTGACCGATAAAGATCTTCGTAGAATATGTGGGAGCCAATATGAGCATCCAGGTTCCGCTATTGGTTATTGACCGGAGAGGTGTCTCGGTCATGTCTACATAGTTCTCGAACCCGTAGGGTCCGCATGCTTAACGTTACGATGACAGTTATATTATGAGTTTTTATATATTTTGATGTACCGAAGGAGTTCGGAGTCCCGGATGAGATCAGGGACTTGACGAGGAGTCTCGAAATGGTCGAGACGTAAAGATCGATATATTGGACGACTATATTCGGACATCGGAAAGGTTCCGAGTGATTCGGGTATTTTTCGGAGTACCGGAGAGTTACGGGAATTCGTATTGGGCCTTAATGGGCCATACGGGAAAGGAGAGAAAGACCCCAAAGGGTGGACGCACCCCTCCCCATGGACTAGTCCGAATTAGACTAGGGAGGGGGCGCGCCCCCTTCCTTCTTTCTCCTTCTCCCTTCCCTTTTCCTACTCCAACAAGGAAAGGAGGAGTCCTACTCCCGGTGGGAGTAGGACTCCCCCCTTGGCACGCCCTCCTCCTAGGCCGGCCGCCTCCCCCTTGCTCCTTTATATACGGGGGCAGGGGGGCACCCCATAGACACACAATTGATCATTGATCTCTTAGCCGTGTGCGGTGCCCCCCTCCACCATATTACACCTCGATAATATCGTAGCGGTGCTTAGGCGAAGCCCTGCGTCGGTAGAACATCAACATTGTCACCACGCCGTCGTGCTGACGAAACTCTCCCTCAACACTCGGCTGGATCGGAGTTTGAGGTACGTCATCGAGCTGAACATGTGCTGAACTCGAAGGTGCCGTGCGTTCGGTACTTGATCGGTCAGATCGTGAAGACGTACGACTACATCAACCGCGTTGTGTTAAACGCTTCCGCTATCGGTCTACGAGGGTACGTGGACAACACTCTCCCCTCTCGTTGCTATGCATCACCATGATCTTGCGTGTGCGTAGATTTTTTCTGAAATTACTACGTTCCCCAACACACATTTCTCAAGTTATGTTGATTTTCGGAGTGCAAGTGCCTTTGTATTTTTAACGCTAAATTTTTGCCCCTGGTAACTTGAATTCGTGGATCCACCACTGCACACAAATCATACACGCATGCCAGTACGAATTAAATGAAATGTAGGGACTTACGCTAGCTCGTTGTGCAGGCTCACTACAGCTCTGCTTGCGCTTGGGATGTTCCATGTACACGTCCATGTTACCACTTGCTTGGCGTTGGCTTCGATGCTCAATGCAGGGACTTACGCTAGCTTGTTGTATAGGCTCACTGCGTACCTAGTTCGGGCCGGCGTTCGGTGCGGTGGACAAGGGCGTAGATGAGGTAGCTCCGGTGCGGTGGTGAAGCGTGACCTCGTCTTCGTCGTCGTCGTCCGGTACAGGGGTGGGGAAAGAACCGAGACGAGGGGTAATTTGAAATTTGCTTGGGTTGGCAGCGAATTAGGGATTTGAGCGCTCTGGGCGCGGAAGGAGACAGTGGAGAAGGGAGATTTTGCAGTGCTGGAATTGGGGCCGCCAGATATTTCAATCCGAAATGTGGAAGCACGAACTTTTTGTCGTCGTTCTTTTTTTTGGTGGGCAGGGGGAGGGAGGGAGGGGTGGGTGGCTGCATGCTAGCGTCCGTACGACACACGCGACCACCATGACAGGACCCTGGTCTTCCCGGTGCGCCTACATTTGATAATGCAAACGAATCTTCTTTCATTTGCAACCGAATCTATATGTATTACCATGCCTGTGTTTTCCTTGCAAATAATTAGTCCTTCGAAACGAGATACTATAAATTAATTAATGAGGAGTTATTTGAATTAGAGTGTGTGTGTGTCACATAGCAATATCCAATTATAACATGGATTTCACATTTCACGGTATCCATGCTACTTTTTTAATACAATTTCATATGTACAAGATGAACTGGTGGTAGTGAGAAAACTTTGGATGGATTCAAACATATGACCACACACATACAAAATACCACAACAATCAAGTCAATGTAAACTTTTCCAAAACTAGTATGGCACAAATTCGAAATAATTACGGAAGCCATATGCATGGTCCTCAATTCAAATCTTACAATGTACACTAAATTGAAACGTTAATATTAAGTCTAGTACTATCTATATTCAAATGTTGTTTTTAGCCCCACCCCCTCGGCACACATGCTACATACTTCCTGTATCGATCAATCTTCCTCTCCTAACAACCTTACAAATATATTGGTTTCTGACACACGTTCATTCTTTCTCTCCATGTTTCAATCTCTAATTCAACTACACAACCCCCTTTTACCACTCTATTAACAAATGTATCTGTCGAACACACCCGCCATTGCACCCCATACCGAGCTCTCTATCTCTCTCTCCCTCCCACCCTCTCTCGCTAGATACATGCATTGCCTATCAAGACCCCCTCTCATGCGCATGCACACACATTGTGTTGTAGGGTGAAACCCTACAGGGGATCTTTTCACACTTGGAGGGGGGAAAGAGGAAGAACACACAAGAACACAAGGAAAAAATCACTCAAGCAAACCCAAATGACACATCCACTAGAGTAGCATACATGAGATCCACAAGTATACAAGCACAATTCAAGGAAAGTAGCACTAGGGTAAGGTTCTTCCCACTCCTAGGAGATTAGGTCTTGATGTTGATCTTCTCCAAGATGCGACCTTGATAATCCAAAGGATTCTTCCCAAGGTGAGGGCTTCATCTCCAAGAGGAGGGGATACAAGGAGCAAAGCTCTCTAGTGTCTATCAAATACTTTGCTATCCTTCCAAAAGAACTAGGGAAAGAGTTTATATAGGCTAGGGACGCAATAGAAGGGAGAGAGGGATACAAGGGTCAAAACCCCAATTGCACGCAGGCACTCTCGGAGGGGTCCGGGCACCCGGGGTAAAGGGGGTCCAGACACCCAGACCGGTCAGGGCGCTGGCTGAAGGAGGACCGGGCACCCGGGGGTCCAAGGCCCGGGCACCCGCGGCGGTAGCTGGTGGTTAGGGGGCCGAGACCGGGCACCCGGGGGTCCAAGGCCCGGGCACCTGGGGCGGCAGCTGGTGGTTGGGGGGCTGAGGCCGGGCACCCGGGGGTCCAAGGCCCAAGACCCTGGCGGGGCTGGCGGCTGGAGCGAGGAAGGCCGGGCACCCGGGGTTGAGGCCCCGGCTACCCGGGGCGTCGCCTGGGAGGAGAGGGGCCAGGCACCCGGGGCTGGGAGGCCAGGCACACCGGGCGTCCAGGGGCCTTGCCCACCCCGCGGCTGCTTGCCCGGGCACCCGGGGTCCTCACGCCCGGGCACCCGGGGTGTCCACAGGATCTCCGGTTCTCCGTGTTCTTTTCCCTCTCCTTCTCTTCGGGTCTCCGGGTGGACTTGGTGATCCCTCCTTGCTTCCTCGTGATGATCTTCGAAGTATCTAAGAATGCATAACATGCCTCTTTGAGGTAGAACCCAATTCTCATATGAATCTGAACGAAACTCAAGAAGGAAAGAATTGACCTTGTTCTCGATGGCGCGTGCACGTGTTCTTGTCATTGGTCCTCTCAGTGCTTGTGGTGGTGAGTGGACATCCATGGGGATGGTCGCGGGATGCTCCGCGTCATCTCCCCCCTTGGGCGAGATCCGTCCACGGATCATGATCATCATCACCATGGTACTTGGCCAAGTCTTTGACATTGAAGATGTCGCTTACGTTGTACTTGTCACGTGGAATGTCGATCTTGTAGGCGTTGTCATTGTAGCGTGCGAGCACCTTAATGGGTCCATCGGCTCTCGAAAGTAGCTTGGACTTGCGCTCCTTGGGGAAGCGGTCCTTGCGGAGATGTAACCATACTAGATCGCCCAGTTGGAACACCATCGGTGACTTGTTGATGTTGAGCTTGGAGGCGAGGCGGTGTACTTGACGCTCGATCATGGAACATGTTTCTTCATGTATCTTCTTGAGGTAGGTGGCTCTTGTGCTAGCATCCATGTTCGCTCGTTCTTGTAGCGGTAGAGGAAGGATGTCTAACGGCAACAAAGGGTTGAAGCCGTAGACAACCTCGAAGGGGGACCTCCCGGTGGTAGAGTGTCTTGCGCGGTTGTAGGCGTACTCGGTGATGGGTAAGCACTCCTCCCACTCCTTGATGTTCTTCTTGATCAATAAGCGTAGGAGAGTGGCGAGCATCCGGTTGGTGACTTCTGTTTGGCCATCGGTTTGAGGGTGATATGCCATGGAGAAGAGTAGCTTGATTCCGAGCTTGGCGCATAACGTCTTCCAAAAGTAGCTTAAGAACATGACGTCTCGGTCCGACACAATTGTCTTTGGCACTCCGTGTAACCTCAAGATTTCCCTACAAAAAAGATTTGCAACATGTGAAGCATCGTCTATCTTATTGCATGGGATAAAATGAACCATTTTAGAGACTCGGTCCATAATAACAAATACAGAATCCTTGCCATTTTGAGTCCTAGGTAATCCAAGCACAAAATCCATGCTAAATATCTTCCCATGGTTGATGTGGAATAGGAAGTGGCATATGTAAACCATGGGATTGAGATTGTGACTTAGCTTTGCGGCATGTAGAGCACCGGTTGGTGAAGCGTGAGACATCGTGGAACATCTTGGGCCAAAAGTAGTTCCTGGAGAGCGTGGCAAAAGTCTTGTCGCATCCAAAATGTCCCATGAGTCCGCCTCCATGATCCTCTTTGTAACACCCCAAAAATTTAATCAAATTTTATTAAGTAAAATTTGGCCAGAAATAAAATTTTGAATGATACTAGGTCATATATTGATTTCAGAACCTTTTCTATTTTCTATTTTACAAAATTCTCCCCTCGATAGAAGATTATTTTGTAGAATGTTGTGGTCCTTGGTTGTTTTGTAAATCATTTCATTTATATCATAAACAGTAGGAAACATTTTCATAATAAAATTCTCCACAAAGTAATACTTTTAAAAGCATTTTCAATACTTAAAATGCTTCTGTTGCACTACAAGTATTCAAAATAATTGTTTTAAAATCCCACAAAAATTATGAGAGGTCATGTGATGCCTACATGTCACTTTTATGCAAAAACCTAACTATGCCTTTGGAAAATTTTGAGTGAAACATCCTCTTTTCTTTTCTGCCCCATTCTTGAATTACAACTGCAACCCTCTTTTTCCTAGCTTCATTAATTCTGAAACTTTGCCATCTTGTAGTCCTTCCAACTAGTACCTTAAGTCCAGAAGGGCGGCTCTAGTTTCAACTTTTAAGTCCACCAAACACTCCTCTGAAGTTTCTGTCCAGAACTGAATCCTGGCAAAACTTGCACTAGCAAGTTTCTCATCTTGTACTAACTCCACCAACATCTCTACCATCCAAAGAGACCTCATCCTGCCAAATTTCATCATCAACAAAATCTCCTAGCTAGCCCTAGCATTTTGTCAAACACCTTGCGGGGATAACAGAAATGTTGCCACTTTCTAACTTACACTGGACACTTGGTCATTTGGCCAAACCAGCATGTCCATCACTCCTCTCATACCTAGAAGAACCATCCTGCTGATTTGTAGCTCGTGTGTGTCCCTGTAGATGCCACTGGCAATCTGATGAACACCTAACGTGCGTGCACCGGGTGCGGCCAGAGCGTGCGTTTTGAACGCGTCAGCACCAAGCTCATGTCGTGTCTCTGCTGCTTCCCCCTCTCAACCTGATCCACCTCTGGATCAGCCCGACCACCAGGACCCTCACTGACACCCTCGCTTAGCCCCTAGCGCCGTCCACCGCCGTCCACGACGACCAGGACCGCCGCCCGACGAGTACGCCTTCGCCATGTCTCTGTTGGCCCCTCTCGCTTGAATGCCAACGGCTCGAGCTCACCTGCGGCTCACCGGCCTCACAAGAGACACACCGGCCACGCCTACCTTGCCACCGCCCACACGTTCGCCTTGAATGGCCGTCGTCACCGTGTCCACCCTCTGGAAGTCGCGGCACCGCCCTCCACCACCTATTTAAGCTTCCCCCGAGCCCTCTCAGTCCATCACCGCCTCTCTCCCTCCCTCACTGACCCTCCCGTAGCAGCAGAAAGACCAGAGATGGTCATCTTCTTCCGCTCCGGCAACCACGGCCGCTGCCACTGCCTTGGCGATTCCGACGCCACCAGAGCCTCCCCTCCTCCACTCTCATCACCACACACCCCCTACTCGCCCCAAAAATTCATCCCCACCTTCAATTTGCCCCAGAAGCCGCCATAGGCGGAGCACCTCTTTCGCCCGATGCCGCCGTCCGCCGGAGAGCTCGCCGTCGGCGACTCCGTCCACTTCGGCGACCATGGCGGGTACACACGGGACCGCCTCGACCTCCCTAGCTCGTGGTGTCCTCGGTTTCTCGAACGGTGCTGCCGTTCACCGGCAACCCTCACCGGAGCCCCGCCTCTGTTCTACCGAGGAGGGAGGCGTGCGCGGTGACTGGTCAAACCTGACCAGTGGGCCAGGCGGGCCCACTATCAGTGTCCCAGCGCCGCTGACCCGCCCGTAATTTGAGGCGAGCTCCGCTATGGCCGCCTCTGCGCGAGGGAGACGTACAGGGCGAATACGCCTTCGACGTCATCAGCTCTTCCTCGCGGCTGAGCAGCTGGGCTCGGTCCAGTAACGCCAGACGGCTAAAAGTTGCCTGCTACCTCTTAAGCACTGCATTGGTTTTCCCTTGAAGAGGAAAGGGTGATGCAGTAAAGTAGCGTAAGTATTTCCCTCAGGTTTTGAGAACCAAGGTATCAATCCAGTAGGAGACAACGCTCGAGTCCCACGCACCTACAGAAACAAATAAGAACCTCGCAACCAACGCGATAAAGGGGTTGTCAATCCCTTCATGGTCACTTACGAGAGTGAGATCTGATAGAGATGATAAGATAATATTTTTGGTATTTTTATGATAAAGAGTAAAAGTAAAGATTGCAACGTAAACAAAGATAGAAATAGCTTGTTGACGGGAGATTAATATGATGGAAAATAGACCCGGGGGCCATAGGTTTCACTAGTGGCTTCTCTCAAGATAGCATAAGTATTACGGTGGGTAAACGAATTAATGTCGAGAAATTGCTAGAATTGAGCATAGTTATAAGAATATCTAGGTATGATCATGTATATAGGCATCACGTACGTGACAAGTAGACCAACTCCTGCCTGCATCTACTACTATTACTCCACACATCGACCGCTATCCAGCATGCATCTAGAGTATTAAGTTCATAAGAACAGAGTAATGCTTTAAGCAAGATGACATGATGTAGAGGGATAAATTCATGCAATATGATATAAACCCCATATTTTTATCCTCGATGGCAACAATACAATACGTGTCGTTTCCCCTACTGTCACTGGGATCGAGCACCGCAAGATTGAACCCAAAGCTATGCACTTCTCCCATTGCAAGAAAGATCAATCTAGTAGGCCAAACCAAACTGACAATTCGAAGAGACTTGCAAAGATAACCAATCATACATAAAAGAATTCAGAGGAGATTCAAATATTGTTCATAGATAATCTTGATCATAAACCCACAATTCATCGGATCTCGTCAAACACACCGCAAAAGAAGAGTTACATCAAATAGATCTCCAAGAGAATCGAGGAGAACTTTGTATTGAGATCCAAAGAGAGAGAAGAATCCATCTAGCTAATAACTATGGACCCGAAGGTCTGAGTTAAACTACTCACACATCATCGAAGAGGCTATGGTGTTGATGTAGAAGCCCTCCGTGATCAATGCCCCCTCCGGCGGAGCGCCGGAAAAGGCCCCAAGATGGGATCTCACGGGTACAGAAGGTTGCGGCGGTGGAAATAGGGTGTTGGCTCTTGTTCTGATGGTTTGGGGGTACGTAGGTATATATAGGAGGAACAAGTAGGTCGGTGGAGCTACGAGGGGCCCACGAGGGTGGGGGCGCGCCCAGGGGGGTAGGCACGCCCCCTGCCTTGTGGCCTCCTCGTTCGTTTCTTGACGTCCACTCCAAGTCCTCTGGATCACGTTTGTTTCGAAAATCATGTTCCTGAAGGTTTCATTCTGTTTGGACTCCATTTGATATTCCTTTTCTGCAAAACACTAAAATAGGCAAAAAAACAACAATTTGGGCTGGGCCTCCGGTTAATAGGCTAGTCCCCAAAACAATATAAAAGTGTATAATAAAGCCCATTAAACATCCAAAACAGAATATATAATAGCATGGAACAATAAAAAATTATAGATACGTTGGAGACGTATCAAGCATCCCCAAGCTTAATTCCTGCTCGTCCTCGAGTAGGTAAATGATAAAAACAGAATTTTTGATGTGGAATGCTACTTAGCATAATTTTCAATGTAATTCTCTTATTTGTGTTATGAATATTCAGATCCGAAAGATTGAAGATAAAATTTTAATATTGACATAAAAGTAATAATACTTCAAGCATACTAATGAAGCAATCATGTCTTCTCAAAATAACATGGCCAAAGAAAGTTATCCCTACAAAATCATATAGTTTGGCTATGCTCTATCTTCACCACACAAAGTATTTAAATCATGCACAACCCTGATGACAAGCCAAGCAATTGTTTCATACTTTTGGTGTTCTCAAACTTTTTCAATCTTCACGCAATACATTAGCGTGAGCCATGGATATAGCACTATAGGTGGAATAGAATGGTGGTTGTGGAGAAGACAAAAAGGAGAAGATAGTCTCACATCAACTAGGCGTATCAATGGGCTATGGAGATGCCCATTAAAAGATATCAATGTGAGTGAGTAGGGATTGCCATGCAATGGATGCACTAGAGCTATAAGTGTATGAAAGCTCAATAGTGAAAACTAAGTGGGTGTGCATCCAACTTGCTTGCTCACGAAGACCTAGGGCAATTTGAGGAAGCCCATCATTGGAATATACAAGCCAAGTTCTATAATGAAAAATTCCCACTAGTATATGAAAGTGACAAAACAAGAGACTCTCTATCATAAAGATCATGGTGCTACTTTGAAGTACAAGTGTGGAAAAAGGATAGTAGCACTGTCCCTTCTCTCTTTTCTCTCATTTTTTTGTTGGGCCTTTTCTCTTTTTTTATGGCCTCTTTTTTTTTAGTTCGGAGTCTCACCCCGACTTGTGGGGGAATCATAGTCTCCATCATCCTTTCCTCACTTGGGACAATGCTCTAATAATGATGATCATCACACTTTTATTTACTTACAACTCAAGTATTACAACTCAATACTTAGAACAAAATATGACTCTATATGAATGCCTCCGGCGGTGTACCGGGATATGCAATGAATCAAGAGTGCATGTATGCAGATAATGAACGGTGGCTTTGCCACAAATACGATGTCAACTACATGATCATGCAAAGCAATATGACAATGATGGAGCGTGTCATAGTAAACGGAACGCTGGTGTAACGCCCATGATGCGGCTATATCTCCCACGTGTCGAGGCACGACTTAGAGGCATAACCGCATAGTGGTTTTGTCGCAAGAAGGGTCATCTTCACACAATCCCATGTAATGAACAAGAATGGGATAAAGAGTTGGCTTACAATCGCCACTTCACACAATACATAAATATCATCATACATCATCCAAAATACAATCATAAAGACCGGCTACGGTCAAAATCCAGATGAAAATAAGACAACCCCAAATGCTAGATCCCCGATCGTCCCAACTGGGCTCCACTACTGATCATCAGGAAAAGACACATAGTAACGACCACGTTCCTCGTCAAACTCCCACTTGAGATCGACGCCATCGTCTGCACTGGCATCGTCGGCACCTGCAACTGTTTTGGAAGAATCTGTGAGTCACGGGGACTCAGCAATCTCACACCCGCGAGATCAAGACTATTTAAGCTTATAGGACAAGGAGGTGCAAAGAGGTGGAGCTGCAGCGGCAAAAGCATATATGGTGGCTAACATGCGCAATTGAGGGCGAGGAGAGAAGCAATGGAACGGACGTCATCTAGCAATGACCAAGAAGTGATCCTGAACACCTACTTACGTCATACATAACACAGACCGTGTTCACTTCCCGGACTCCGCCGAGAAGAGACCATCACGGTTACACACGCACTTGGTGTATTTTAATTGGGTCAAGTGACAAGTTATCTACAACCGGACATTAACAAATTCCCATCTGCCTCATAACCGCGGGCACGGCTTTCGAAAGATAATACCCTGCAGGGGTGTCCCAACTTAGCCCATCATACGCTCTCACGGTCAACTAAGGATAAACCTTCTCCCGGAAAGACCCGATCAGTCTCGGAATCCCGGTTTACAAGACATCTCGACAATGGTAAAACAAGACCAGCAAAGCCACCCGAATGTGCCGACAAATCCCGATAGGAGCTGCACATATCTCGTTCTCAGGGCACACCGGATGAGACATCCTACGAGTAAAACCAAACCTCGAGTTTCCAGGAGGGGGCCCCGCAGTCTGCTCAGTTCGGACCAACACTCGAAGGAGCACTGGCCCGGGGGGGTTAAAATAAGATGACCCTCGGGCTCGCGAAAACCCGGGGGAAAAGGTTTAGGTAGCAAATGGTAAAACCAAGGTTGGGCCTTGCTGGAGGAGTTTTATTCAAGGCGAACTGTCAAGGGGGTCCCATAAATCACCCGACCGTGTAAGGAACGCAAACTCAAGGAACATAATCCCGGTATAACAGTAACTAGGGCGGCAAGAGTGGAACAAAACACCAGGCATAAGGCCGAGCCTTCCACCCTTTACCAAAATATATAGATGCATTAATTAAATAAGAGATATTGTGATATCCCAACATATCCAGGTTCCGACATGGAACAAACTTCAACTTCACCTGCAATTAGCAACGCTATAAAAGGGGCTGAGCAAAAGCGGTAACTTAGCCAAACAATGGTTTGCTAGGAAAGGATGGTTAGGGGCTGACATGGCTGACATAGGAGACATGATATAGCAAGTGATAGGTAGCGAGCATGGCAATAGAGCGAACAACTAGCATAGCAAAGATAGAAGTGATTTCGAGGGGTGGTCATCTTGCCTGCAAGGTTCTCAGAGTTGTCGAAAGCTTGATCCTCGTAAGCGTACTCGACAGGTTCCTCGTTCACGAACTCGTCTCCCGGCTCTACCCAAGACAAGAACACAAACAAACGGAACCACAATCAACAACGAGAAATGCACAAGCAACATGATGCAAAACATGTATGATATGCCAGATATGATATGCGATGCGTATGCGTGCTCCGGAAGGAAAAAGATGAACATGACAGTAACTTGGCAAACCAAGCATGCCACTGGAAAGATGAGATGATTTCGGTCGAAATCGATATAAAGATCACCGGAATCGGATGCACGGTTTGCAAATGGCAAGCAAAACAAGAATGACACTAATCGGCGATAACAGCAAGATAGCACTTAAAATGCAACAAGCAACAATGCTACAGCACCCCAACATAGCAACAAAGCACATGGCAGTAATCTACAGGAGATGCTTGACAAAAGATGAACACCTGAGCTACGGCAAGTTCACAACATATCAAGCTCAAACAAGCATGGCAAAAGTGCAAAAGATTACAGGTTCACAGACTTAGTGAAAAACTGGACATGGCAGAAATCAGCATCAGGTAGCAATGTTCAGAGCACGAAATCAACATGCTACAAGAACTTAACATAGCAAAACAAGGCATGGTAGTGTTCTACTAAATGCACACGAAAAAAGTCCCTTACTGACCATAAGCCAAAAAGGACCAGAAGATATGATGGCAAGCATGTAAACATAGCAAGTTTCGTTATCAGGTTTCAGACAGCAGAAAACAGAGCATGGCAGAAATATTAATATGTAGGCCTCTTTGTGAGCTTGATGCACTCACTACAGAGCAATGCATGACAAAACCAAGCATACCTACAGCAACATGGCATGTTTATGAAGCTAGCCATGGCAAGAACAATTACATAGCATGTATGTATCAACTACAATAAGCTTGGCAAAAATGCATGTCATGTTAAGAATCTGCCAGAAATATTTTATTGCAAAAGTAGAGCACGATTGAGTCATGCTATGTTACTCTAAAATTGCAAACAATTACAGAAATGGATCAATTACAACTATAGATACAAAACATCCTTACTGAATATCTCCAAAATATGCATGGATCTCTCTGTAGCATCAAGTTTACATGGCAACAAAGTTACAGCAGACGAGGACTTAGAGAAATCACTAAGTCCCTGAAAACAGAAATATTATGGGACCTACTTTGCATGCTTGTGCTAGTCACCACAGAGATCACAAAAATACATGGACTATACCACTGGAAATATGGCATGGCATACTTCAAAACACATGTAGAGCTCATGCTCAAAAGATGCACAGAATAAATGATACAAAAATGACAAATCTCCAAGTTCTGATAAGAACCAGAGATTAACAGCAACTAGCCCTCTTCCAACGAAGATTTGGGCATCAAGATGACCTCTAATGAACATGGTGAAATTGAACAAAATGAAGAGCATCACGAGGCGAACAATTTGACATATTACACGCGCGAATCGGAGCTACATGCACGAAGTTATCGCATCTCGAACAGGAGCACATGCTGAGAATAATTGAGGACTTCGGAGA
The DNA here is from genome assembly GCF_002575655.3 of Aegilops tauschii subsp. strangulata. Lineage (NCBI taxonomy): Eukaryota > Viridiplantae > Streptophyta > Magnoliopsida > Poales > Poaceae > Aegilops > Aegilops tauschii. The sequence goes on along the minus strand of NC_053037.3, from coordinate 245,844,741 downwards.
ATTTCGAGGGGGTTTTTCGGAAAGTCAACGCCGTACCAGATCGGATCGGGCCGGCTCCTCGAGCTCGGGCTCGCTCGCCGGCGGGAGGAGGAAAGGAGGCGGTGGCGGCAGCCGTGGGAAGGAGAGGAGGCGCCGGACGCGGGGGTCGCCGGCGGGGGCGGCGGAGGGCGGCGCCGGCGGGGACCGCGGCGCGGCGGCGGTCGGCGGCGGGGCCCGCGGCGCGGCGGCGGCCGGCCGGTGGCGGAGGGCACCGCGGCGAGCCTCGGGCGCCGGAGGCGGCGAGGGCGGCGGGGTCGGCGGGCGTCGGGCGGCGGCGGAGCTCGGGCCCGGGAGGGCCGGCGATGGGCCTGCGGGCCGGCGGCGCGGTTGAGAGGCCGGCGGGACACGTGTCGCGCTCTGATTGGTCGGGGCGCGGCGGCGGACGTTGTCCGGCGCGGGCGGACGCGTCCGGCGCGGCGCAGAGGGAGGAGCTAGGGTTCGTCTGCAGTTGCGTTTTTCGGGATGCCCACATATAAATAGGTAGAGGGAGCTAGGAGACTCCAAATGAGGTGCGGTTTTCGTCCACACGATCGTGATCGAACGACCTAGAGCATGGAAGAGAGTTTGGTGGGTTTTGGGCTGGTTTTGGAGGGGGTTTTTGCTGGATACTCAAATGGACTTTGCGGATGCCCGGTTAACCGTTGGAGTACCAAACGACCTCCGAATGGAACGAAACTTGACCGGTAGTCTCCGGGTGGTATATTAAGACCACTTGACAAGCCTCGGCCCATTTCGAGAAAGTTTGACACACGCACACGAAAGAAAACAAGAGGGGTGCACCGGAGGAGATAGGAGCGCCGGATTGCAAAACGGACAACGGGGAAAATGCTCGGATGCATGAGACGAACACGTATGCGAATGCAATGCACATGATGACATGATATGAAAATGCATGACATGACAAAATACAAAACGAAAGACAAAACCCGACAACGGAGGGAAAAACATATCACATAGCCGAAATGGCAAGAGTCGGAGTTACAAATATGGCAAGTTACATGCGGGGTGTTACAACACTCCACCACTACGAGAGGATCTCGTCCCGAGATCTAGGACTAAAAGAACTCCGGATATTCGGAACGGAGATGGTCCTCGCGTTCCCAGGTGGCTTCCCGGTCGGAATGGTGCGACCACTTCACTTTTAGAAATTTGATAGACTTGTTGCGAGTCTTGCGCTCAGTTTCTTCAAGAATAGCAACTGGGTGCTCATGATAAGACAAATCTTCTTGGAGGTCAATCTCTTCGAAGTCGATAGTGCGCTCAGGCGTCTTGAAGCACTTGCGGAGCTGTGACACGTGGAACACATCGTGCACGTTCGCGAAGTTGGAAGGAAGCTCAAGTTGATAGGCGAGGTCACCTCTTTTGCCAATGATCTTGAAAGGACCCATGTATCTAGGGGCAAGCTTCCCTTTGATACCGAAGCGACGAGTGCCTTTCATTGGAGAGACGCGGAGGTAGACATGGTCTCCGATCTCGAAAGCCAAATCACGATGCTTACTATCATAGTAACTCTTCTGACGCGATTGCGCGGCTTTGAGATTATCACGGATGACTTTACACATTTCTTCAGCTTCAGTGATTAAGTCATTGCCAAGAAGTTGGCGTTCACCAGTCTCTGACCAATTGAGAGGAGTACGGCACTTTCTGCCATAGAGAATCTCGAATGGGGCCTTGCCCGAACTCGCTTGGAAGCTGTTGTTGTAGGAGAATTCGGCATAAGGAAGACAATCTTCCCATTTCATGCCAAAGGAAATGACACAAGCCCTGAGCATATCTTCAAGAATTTGATTGACTCGCTCGACTTGGCCACTAGTTTGAGGATGGAAAGCTGTGCTGGAGCGAATGTTTGTGCCCATGGCCTTCTGGAAGGAGTCCCAGAACTTAGAGGTGAAGATGCTTCCACGATCTGAAGAAATCAATTGTGGAATGCCGTGCAAAGAGACAATTCTGGAGGTGTAGAGCTCTGCCAGCTGAGCTGTTGTGATGAAATTCTTTGATAGGAAGGAAATGAGCCACTTTAGAGAGCTTGTCGATGACAACGAAGATAGCATCATTTCCGCGCTTGGACTTGGGAAATCCAGTCACGAAGTCCATTTCGATATGATCAAACTTCCATTCTAGGATAGCAAGAGGTTGGAGGAGACCAGCTGGTCATTGGTGTTCTGCTTTAACTCTTCGACAGACATCACATTCATTCACGAATTGAGCAATTACTCGCTTCATTCGAGTCCACCAATACGACTGCTTGAGGTCATGATACATCTTCGTACTTCCAGGATGAATGGAAAGGAGAGAATTGTGCGCTTCGTTCATTATGACTTTCCTTAGATCACCTTTCGGAACCACAATCCGGTCCTCGAAGAACAAAGTGTCTCTGTCATCAATGCGATAGCACTTGTATTTGGAAAGACCCTTGTCGGTACCACGTTTCACCTTCTTCACCATGGCATCAAGGAGTTGTGCCTCACGAATTTGATCTTCCAAAGTAGGAGATACTATGAGGTTGGCAAGAAAGCCTTGAGGAACAACTTGGAGATTCAGCTTGCGGAAAGCTTCACAAAGATCCGGTTGGAAAGGCTTGAGGATTAAGCTGTTGCAATAAGCTTTCCTGCTTAAGGCATCTGCAATGACATTTGCCTTGCCTGGAGTATATTCGATACTCGGATTGTACTCTTGAATCATTTCGACCCATTGAGTCGGCCTGAGGTTGAGGTTGGGCTGAGTGAAGATATACTTGAGACTCTTGTGATCAGTGAAAATGTCCGCTTGTCTTCCCAACAAGAGATTTCTCCACGTAATCAATGCATGGACAACTGCCGCCAACTCAAGATCGTGAGTGGGGTAGTTCTTCTCGTTGGGATTCAACTGCCGAGAGGTATAGGCCACAACTTTCTTCTCTTGCATTAACACAGCACCGAGACCTTGGAGAGAAGCATCACAGAAAACTTCATACGGCTTGGATTCATCGGGAGGAGTCAAGACAGGAGCTGTGACTAGTTTCTCTTTGAGAGTGTTGAAAGCAACGTCACACTCAGGAGACCAAACATACTTCACATGCTTCTGAAGGAGATTGGAAAGAGGCTTTGCAATCTTGGAGAAATTCTCAACGAATCTTCGGCAATAACTTGCAAGACCCAGAAAACTGCGGAGCTGCTTGACATTTTGAGGAGGTTCCCAATCCAGAACTGCGGACACCTTCTCGGGGTTAACAGCGATGCCTTTGGGAGAGATGATGTGACCAAGGAAAAGAACTTCATCGAGCCAAAACTCACATTTAGAGAACTTCGCATAGAATTGATACTCTCTGAGCTTGTCGAGCACCAATCGCAAATGTTTGGCATGATCCTACTTATTCTTGGAGAAGACCAAGATATCATCGAGATACACCAGAACGAATTCATTGGTATAGGGGTTGAAGATGAAATTCATCATCCGAGAGAACACCGGAGGAGCATTGACAAGGCCGAAAGACACGACAGTATATTCATAAGAACCAAAGCTTGTTCTGAATGCTGTCTTGGAAATATCTTCTTCACGAATGTGAATCTGATGATAACCCATACGAAGGTCAAGCTTTAAGAATACTTTAGCCCCTTTGAGTTGCTCAAAAAGCTCATTGATGTTGGGAAGTGGGTACTTGTTCTTGATTGTCTTCTTGTTCAATGGACGGTAGTCGACACAAAGTCGGTCCGTGCCATCCTTCTTCTTGACAAAAAGAACACCACAACCCCATGGAGAAGAACTCGGTCTGATCAAACCCAGACGTTCTTGTTCATCGAGCTGTTTCTTCAATTCCTTCAACTCGTTAGGTCCAAGCTTGTATGGACGCTTGCAAACAGGTACAGTACCAGGCTCTAGTTCGATAACGAACTCAACTGGCCGGTGCGGAGGCATACCCGGAAGCTCTTCTGGAAAGACATCTTGATACTCGCAAACGACTGGAATTTGAGAGATGGCATCCAATTCGCCCTTCTCATTGACAGAGAAAAACCGAATGGTTTCATCACGAGCAGCAAAAATAATCACATCCTCAGACGAGTGTGTCAATTGAATTTCCCTGGCAGCACAATCAAGTTGAGCCTTGTGCTTAGAAAGCCAGTCCATCCCGAGAATAAGATCAATATCCGAGTCACCAAGAACAATTGGAGAAGACTGGAATTTGTAGTCGCCCATCTTGATGGAGACATCGGGAGCAACCAAACTAGACGACAAAAGCTTACCCGGAGAAACAACTTGCATGACTTTGGATAAAATCTCTGTGTCAACATTGTGCTTCGATGCAAATGGGTAGGACAAGAAAGAATGCGATCCACCAGTATCAAAAAGAACTTTTGCAGGAATATCATTAACTGAGAGATTACCCATTATCACATCAGTAGATTCCTCCGCTTGAGCTGCATTCATCATATTCACCTTAGCAGACTTTGGATTATGCTTGACCACTGCATTGCTGGAAGATCTGACAGGAGGAGGAGGAGGAAGACGCCTCTGGTTGAAGCACTTGTTAGCATAGTGACCTTTCTGCTGACATTTGTTGCAAGTCACCTTTGAGAGTGGACGGTGATAAGGAGCATTGGACTTGGGAGCTTGATTCTGAGACTTGTTCTGATAGCCAGAGTTGGAAGAGTTTGTAGAACCATGGCCACCTTTGTTCTTCTGCTGGTAAGGCTGACGAAACGGAGGAGGAGGAGGCAACCAGAACTTCTGTTGCTTAGCTGTCACAAGTGAGGAAGAAGAAGACTGAACTGCGTCTCTGACTCTCTTCTTAGAAGCCTCACACTTGAGCTGAGCAGCCTCTGGCTTCAGTGCCATATTGTAGAATTGATCAAAGTGAGTAGGCTCAACAAGAACAAGAGCTAACTGCAGATCCTCTTGAAGGCCACCTCTGAAGTGATAGATCATGCTCTTCTCATCAGGAACGTCTTGTTTAGCGAAGCGAGCAAGTTTCTGAAACTGAATGTTGTATTGATACACAGACATGTTTCCTTGCTTGAGATTGCGGAACTCCTCACGCTTGCTCTCAACAACACTTTGTGGAATGTGGTGCGCTTTGAAGTCCCGACAGAAGTCAGTCCAAGTGATCACACGACCTCCTCTGGAATCTTTGTATTGCTGAAACCAATCAGCAGCTTGGTCCTTGAGCTGGAAAGAAGCGAACTTGACAAAGTCCTCAGGCCTGACATTGCTACATTCAAAATGCTTGTTGATGTCCACGAGCCAATCATCGGCATCCGTGGCCTCGGCACAGTAGCTGAAAGACTTGGGCTGATTTGCGAGAAACTGGTTGAGAGTGGCAAAGTGAAACTGATTCTTGCCTTGACCCTGATTGCCTTGATTGCCTTGCCCTTGAGTACGTTCATGCAAGAGTTATAGAATCATCTGAGCATTGGCGTTGGTGGCTGCCATGATTGCTTGCCATGCCTCCGGAGGTGGAGGTGGTGGCGGAGGGTTCGCTTGACTCCCTTCATTGCGATCCGGATTCTGACGCATTGGCGGAGCCATCCTGAAGAGGGTGACATCCGTTAGCATCTTGATAGACAAAAGATAAGTAGAATCAACGGACAGAAATTGCAACATATAGTCTTCACAATAAACATTCGAACGAAGATGAACGAATGAATTCTGTAGTAAATCATCACACTTCCATAAGTTGAGAAGCCACTTGCAAAAGATATGGAATGAACATATGAATTCGAAGTAACTCGAATACCACAATACAAAATAAAACAAAGTATTGGCTTGCAAAATAAGCCGGAACAAACATATGATAGATATTTCGTCCGAAGTTTTCGTGGTGGGGCCCACACGGGCTCAATCGTACAACACCATCATGTACAAGGCTGTGCACATGACATACGAAGCGTCCCCGAGTCGGCAAAGCCATGGACTCTTTAAGACACAACGAGACCACTGTAAAATCAACCGTATACAGGCGGACCACTAGACGTCGAACCCCAATCTCATATCATGCATCTGTCAGAAAAGAAATCCTAAGGCTACTTGAATTCCCACTTATAAACTCCCTAAACTTTCTGGTTATGCAATCTGGTGTAGGGGATACAGGGGACACAAATATATATCACCCAAACTAGCAATCCCTAGATCCAGCTGTATCCATCCGTCAACACATAACCAACAAACCTTCGGAAATCGTTTACCTCAACCTTCGAAAAACATCCGTTATACAAGTTATGGCAATACTCCCGAACTCCCGCCCCAGTACTGGGTGGCGTCGAGGTGATCTCACCAACAACTGCATAAAAGAGATTTCGATGTCGGCGAAACTCAGGTATTCCAGAACTGCAACGATAAAATTGTGACGACAACACCTCGGAGCTCAACTCCCCGGGACACTGCCACAACCCCTAAATGACAGGAGGCACCAAGAACAATGTTCTCGTCACAAATCCATCGGAACGATTCCAAGATACCCGCGTGATCCTAAAAATTTTTTTTAGTGAAATTTGAGGAGAGAGTAGTCAAAACTTCTACGTCAGGAGACCTCACCAGAGCGACGAAGAGACTGAGGAGTAAAAAGAATCCTACTCTCCGATATATATAATCCTAAGACTCAAAACATTTTTTTCTAGACTCAACAACGCCAGCGATTCGATCAAGCAGGGGGCTCCTAAGCCGGGGATGGCTCTGATTACCAACTTGTAACGCCCACGATGCGGCTATATCTCCCACGTGTCGAGGCACGACTTAGAGGCATAACCGCATAGTGGTTTTGTCGCAAGAAGGGTCATCTTCACACAATCCCATGTAATGAACAAGAATGGGATAAAGAGTTGGCTTACAATCGCCACTTCACACAATACATAAATATCATCATACATCATCCAAAATACAATCATAAAGACCGGCTACGGTCAAAATCCAGATGAAAATAAGACAACCCCAAATGCTAGATCCCCGATCGTCCCAACTGGGGTCCACTACTGATCATCAGGAAAAGACACATAGTAACGACCGCGTTCCTCGTCAAACTCCCACTTGAGATCGACGCCATCGTCTGCACTGGCATCATCGGCACCTGCAACTGTTTTGGAAGAATCTGTGAGTCACGGGGACTCAGCAATCTCACACCCGCGAGATCAAGACTATTTAAGCTTATAGGACAAGGAGGTGCAAAGAGGTGGAGCTGCAGCGGCAAAAGCATATATGGTGGCTAACATGCGCAATTGAGAGCGAGGAGAGAAGCAATGGAATGGACGTCATCTAGCAATGACCAAGAAGTGATCCTGAACACCTACTTACGTCATACATAACACAGACCGTGTTCACTTCCCGGACTCCGCCGAGAAGAGACCATCACGGTTACATACGCACTTGGTGTATTTTAATTGGGTCAAGTGACAAGTTATCTACAACCGGACATTAACAAATTCCCATCTGCCTCATAACCGCGGGCACGGCTTTCGAAAGATAATACCCTGCAGGGGTGTCCCAACTTAGCCCATCATAAGCTCTCACGGTCAACGAAGGATAAACCTTCTCCCGGAAAGACCCGATCAGGCTCGGAATCCCGGTTTACAAGACATCTCGACAATGGTAAAACAAGACCAGCAAATCCACCCGAATGTGCCGACAAATCCCGATAGGAGCTGCACATATCTCGTTCTCAGGGCATGCTTGTGCTAGTCACCACAGAGATCACAAAAATACATGGACTATACCACTGGAAAGATGGCATGGCATACTTCAAAACACATGTAGAGCTCATGCTCAAAAGATGCACAGAATAAATGATACAAAAATGACAAATCTCCAAGTTCTGATAAGAACCAGAGATTAACAGCAACTAGCCCTCTTCCAACGAAGATTTGGGCATCAAGATGACCTCTAATGAACATGGTGAAATTGAACAAAATGAAGAGCATCACGAGACGAACAATTTGACATATTACACGCGCGAATCGAAGCTACATGCACGAAGTTATCGCATCTCGAACAGGAGCACATGCTGAGAATAATTGAGGACTTAGGAGAATTTCGAGGGGGTTTTTCGGAAAGTCAACGCCGTACCAGATCGGATCGGGCCGGCTCCTCGAGCTCGGGCTCGCTCGCCGGCGGGAGGAGGAAAGGAGGCGGTGGCGGCGGCCGTGGGAAGGAGAGGAGGCGCCGGACGCGGGGGTCGCCGGCGGGGGCGGCGGAGGGCGGCGCCGGCGGGGACCGCGGCGCGGCGGCGGTCGGCGCGGCGGCGGCCGGCCGGCGCCGGAGGGCACCGCGGCGAGCCTCGGGCGCCGGAGGCGGCGAGGGCGGCGGGCGGCGGCGGAGCTCGGGCCCGGGAGGGCCGGCGATGGGCCTGCGGGCCGGCGGCGCGGTGGAGAGGCCGGCGGGACACGTGTCGCGCTCTGATTGGTCGGGGCGCGGCGGCGGACGTTGTCCGGCGCGGGCGGACGCGTCCGGCGCGGCGCGGATGGAGGAGCTAGGGTTCGTGTGCAGTTGCGTTTTTTGGGATGCCCACATATAAATAGGTAGAGGGAGCTAGGAGACTCCAAATGAGGTGCGGTTTTCGCCCACACGATCGTGACCGAACGACCTAGAGCATGGAAGAGAGTTTGGTGGGTTTTGGGCTGGTTTTGGAGGGGTTTTTTGCTGGATACTCAAATGGACTTTGCGGATGCCCGGTTAACCGTTGGAGTACCAAACGACCTCCGAATGGAACGAAACTTAACCGGTAGTCTCCGGGTGGTATATTAAGACCACTTGACAAGCCTCGGTCCATTCCGAGAAAGTTTGACACACGCACATGAAAGAAAACAAGAGGGGTGCACCGGAGGAGATAGGAGCGCCGGATTGCAAAACGGACAACGGGGAAAATGCTCGGATGCATGAGACGAACACGTATGCGAATGCAATGCACATGATGACATGATATGAAAATGCATGACATGACAAAATACAAAACGAAAGACAAAACCCGACAACGGAGGGAAAAACATATCACATAGCCGAAATGGCAAGAGTCGGAGTTACAAATATGGCAAGTTACATGCGGGGTGTTACAGGTGGTATGTTGCATGGTAATATATCTCGGAATGTTTATGGAAATGCCATGATAGGTAGGTATGGTGGCTGTTTTGAGGAAGGTATATGGTGGGTGTATGATACCGGCGAAAAGGGTGCGGTATTAGAGAGGCTAGCAATGGTGGAAGGATAAGAGTGCATATAATCCATGGACTCAACATTAGTCATAAAGAATTCATATACTTGTTGCAAAAATATATTAGTTATCAAAACAAAGTATTACGCGCATGCTCCTAGGGGCATAGATTGGTAGGAAAAGACAATCCCTCGTCCCCGACCACCACTCATAAGGAAAACAATCAATAAATAAAGCATGCTCTGACTTCATCACATAACGGTTCACCATACGTGCATGCTATGGGAATCACAAACTTTAACACAAGTATTTCTCAAATTTATGACCACTCAACTAGCATAACTCTAATATCACCATCTTCATATCTCAAAATGATTATCAAGTATCAAACTTCTCTTAGTATTCAACGCACTTATAAGAAAGTTTTTACTAATCTTGGATGTCTATCATATTAGGACTAATTTCACAATTAAAGCAAATTACCATGCTGTTTTGTAGGACTCTCAAAATAATATAAGTCAAGCATGAGAGAACAATATTTTCTATAAAACAAACCACCGCCGTGCTCTAAAAGATATAAGTGAAGCACTAGAGCAAAAACTATATAGCTCAAAAGATATAAGTGAAGCACATAGAGTATTCTAATAAATTCTGAATCATGTGTGTCTCTCTCAAAAGTGTATTCAGCAAGGATGATTGTGGTAAACTAAAAGAAAAGACTCAAATCATACAAGACTCTCCAAGCAAAACACTTATCATGTGGTGAATAAAAATATAGCTCCAAGTAAAGTTACCGATGGACGAAGACGAAAGAGGGGATGCCTTCCGGGGCATCCCCAAGCTTTGGCTTTTTGGTGTCCTTGTATTTATCTTGGGGTGCCTTGGTCATCCCCAATCTTAGGCTCTTGCCACCCCTTGTTCCATAATCCATCAAATCTTTACCCAAAACTTGAAAACTTCACAACACAAAACTTAACAGAAAATCTCGTGAGCTCCGTTAGCGAAAGAAAACAAAACACCACTTCAAGGTAATGTAATGAACTCCTTATTTATTTATATTGGTGTTAAACTTACTGTATTCCAACTTCTCTATGGTTTATAAACTATTTTACTAGCCATAGATTCATCAAAATAAGCGAACAACACACGAAAAACAGAATCTGTCAAAAACAGAAAAGTCTGTAGTAATCTGTAACTAACGCAAACTTCTGGAACTCTAAAAATTCTACCAAAATAGTACGACCTAAATAATTTGTTTATTGATCTTCTGCAATTGGAATCAGTATTATATCACGTTCTGCTAATTTTTAACAATTGTTTTCGTGAACAGAAAGTTTCTGGAATTTCCAGCAAGATCAAATAACTATTATCCAAGAAGATCCTATAGGTTTCACTTGGCACAAACACTAATTAAAACACAATAAAAAAATCTAACCAGAGGCTAGATCAAATATTTATTCCTAAACAGGATCAAAAAGAAAAAAACTAAAAATAAAATTGGGTTGCCTCCCAACAAGCGCTATTGTTTAACGCCCCTAGCTAGGCATAAAAACAAGGATAGATCTAGGTATTGCCATAATAATGGTAAGGTAAATCATGAAAACTCCTTTCGTATTCTCTACGTTCAGCAGCAAGTTTCCTTTGTGGCAAGCAAAAGTAATCAAAGGGGTTAAATTTAATAGGACAAAAGTCCCCAAGATCAAGCTCGGGAGGTATGGGTTCCTCCCTTGGCCCCTTATATTGCACAACCAATTCATCATTACAAGCGTTCTTTTGACAAAAAGTCACAAGTCTTTTCTCAAGAGAAAAACCTACCCATTATTCTGAATAGCAAAGTCGTCATTAAGTTCAGAAATTCTATCAACTAAAACATCGGTAGGAACCTTTTTTCTAAGGTTTTCATTATAGGAAACATGATCCAAAGATTGTAAACGCATTATGTCTTCTTGATTAAAAAGGATAGCTTCTATGGGAGGATGACCAGCATCCACCCTATAATGCGCAAAAATTTATTTAGCTTCTTTCATTATAAATCTGAACTCATGGGCCAAAAAGATAGTAGCGGCATGCTTAACAGAAGAGTACTCAATATTAGAAAATTCTAGGAAAATCCTTTGTATTGAAGGATGCATATGAAGAAATTGCCTTTCAAGTTCAACTACGAGCAAAGATATCGCATCCGCAAGGCTGCTAGTTCTATGAAGAATAGAGCCACCCATGCTGGGTAAAGCACCAGCACAAGTAAAGAAAACTTGAATAACTCCTTTCCCAATAATATTACCACTACCGACTCGAAACCTTTTACTATGCAAGATAGTAGGTTCCTCAAGAGGATCATCGAAGGCATCAAAGTTTCCCATGTTATTATTATTGCCTTCATTAGCGATAACCTCCCCAGATTCAGACATGGCGAAAGAAAGGCGAGCGGAAAAGAAGCGAACGGAAAGAGAGGGCGAATAAAAATGGCAAGGGTGAAGTGGGGGAGAGGAAAACAAGAGGCAAATGGCAAATAATCTAATGAGAGGGATAAGAGTTTGTGATGGGTACTTGGTATGTCTTGACTTGTGTGTAGACTCCCCGGCAACGGCGCCAGAAATTGGCTAGTTGACGGGAGATCAAATCTTGACTTGACTTTGCGTAAGCCTCCCCGGCAACGGCGCCAGAAATCCTTCTTGCTACCACTTGAGCACTGCGTTGGTTTTCCCTTGAAGAGGAAAGGGTGATGCAGTAAAGTAGCGTAAGTATTTCCCTCAGTTTTTGAGAACCAAGGTATCAATCCAGTAGGAGACCACGCTCGAGTCCCACGCACCTACACAAACAAATAAGAACCTCGCAACCAACGCGATAAAGGGGTTGTCAATCCCTTCACGGTCACATACGAGAGTGAGATCTGATAGAGATGATAAGATAATATTTTTGGTATTTTTATGATAAAGGGTAAAAGTAAAGATTGCAAAGTAAACAAAGATAGAAATAGCTTGTTGACGGGAGATTAATATGATGGAAAATAGACCCGGGGGCCATAGGTTTCACTAGTGGCTTCTCTCAAGATAGCATAAGTATTTCGGTGGGTAAACGAATTACTGTCGGGCAATTGATAGAATTGAGCATAGTTATAAGAATATCTAGGTATGATCATGTATATAGGCATCACGTCCGTGACAAATAGACCGACTCCTGCCTGCATCTACTACTATTACTCCACACATCGACCGCTATCCAGCATGCATCTAGAGTATTAAGTTCATAAGAACAGAGTAACGCTTTAAGCAAGATGACATGATGTAGAGGGATAAACTCATGCAATATGATATAAACCCCATCTTTTTATCCTTGATGGCTACAATACAATATGTGTCGTTTCCCCTACTGTGACTGGGATCGAGCACCGCAAGATTGAACCCAAAGCTATGCACTTCTCCCATTGCAAGAAAGATCAATCTAGTAGGCCAAACCAAACTGAAAATTCGAAGAGACTTGCAAATATAACCAATCATACATAAAAGAATTCAGAGGAGATTCAAATATTGGTCATAGATAATCTTGATCATAAACCCACAATTCATCGGATCTCGACAAACACACCGCAAAAGAAGAGTTACATCAAATAGATCTCCAAGAGAATCGAGGAGAACTTTGTATTGAGATCCAAAGAGAGAGAAGAAGCCATCTAGCTAATAACTATGGACCCGAAGGTCTAAGGTAAACTACTCACACATCATCGAAGAGGCTATGGTGTTGATGTAGAAGCCCTCCGTGATCAATGCCCCCTCCGGTGGAGCTCCGGAAAAGGCCCCAAGATGGGATCTCACGGGCATAGAAGGTTGCGGCGGTGGAAATAGGGTTTTGGCTCTTGTTCTGATGGTTTGGTGGTACGTAGCTATATATAGGAGGAAGAAGTAGGTCGGTGGAGGTACGAGGGGCTCACGAGGGTGGAGGGCGCGCCTAGGGGGGGTAGGCGCGCCCCCTCCCTCGTGACCTCCTCGTTCGTTTCTTGACGTCCACTCCAAGTCCTCTGGATCAAGTTTGTTCCGAAAATCACGTTCCCGAAGGTTTCATTCCGTTTGGACTCCGTTTGATAATCCTTTTCAGCGAAACACTGAAATAGGCAAAAAAACAGCAATTTGGGTTGGGCCTTCGGTTAATAGTTTAGTCCCAAAAATAATATAAAAGTGTATAATAAAGCCCATTAAACATCCAAAATAGAATATATAATAGCATGGAACAATAAAAAATTATAGATACGTTGGAGACGTATCATTGCCTAGGGTACATCTTGGCACTTTCATATTTTTCCTTTCCAGCAGATTTCAAATAAATCCACAACAGCCATTTCACATCCAAATTTGATGATTCAAATTTCTACCTACTTGTAAATTCATGCTCTATTTATCCAGATAGGGTGAACATTTTTCCTATGCCTGGTTTTTGCTGGATCTAATAAATAGTCTATTTCCTTGATTATTCCAGCTTAGTAAATCCATAGAAAATCATATGAACTCCAACTGACTTGATTCCTTTTCTGTTATTTCTCAAATTTCATCTAGTTTATTTTACTGTTTATTTCAAAAGTTTCCAAACAACTTTTTAGCACTGTTTTGGATTTATGTGGTAATTATAATATTTTGAAAATAGGAAATGGAGGGGAGATATAATTTTCAAAATTTTGGAGTGCACCTAAACTTTCTGCATGCTCAAGGCAAGCATCTTGAACACATGATATGGTGATTGCATTGTTGTTTGTTTGCATATAGAATTGAATTATATATATGTTGAACTCTTATGAAATTTGCATGGTATTGGTCATACATGCATGATTTCCCCTTAATGGTATTTTATCTTCACTTAAACATGAAGTATAAGAGAGTACGGTTACTTTCATGTGCCATATGTGCCTATGTTGGTCCAGGCTAATTTGCAGGAAGAATCAGTCACGAGAAACGTGACCATGAGACTGAAATCTCGTTGTGATGAGAATGATCAGTGAGGGTATGTTGAGACATACCAGGTGGTGACCCTGTTGGGTACTACCAAGGAATTATATTGTGCTAACCACTGCAGGAAGAACTTAAACCTCCTGAGTTGACCGTAGATCGAGTCTTGTTCCGGTAACCCCCATACTGGTTTCGTGCTACCACATGTCCCTGCCACAGGTAGGTACTGTTCAGTAAGTTGTTAACCCCTTTCCCTGCACACATCGTACAGAGAGGCCACGATGAGGGTTTCCAGGTACCGGGTGCAATGCCAGTCATCGGGCTAGGGGCCATGGGTGTATCCGGCTGGGCAGAGAGGGGGGCACCCCTTGTAATCCGCGCGTGTTAATAGTGATCCCATGCTACTCGAGACGATGGTCTCCCCGCCTTAGAGTTTCTCTTGAACGATGCTTTGGGTGATTCCTGGCATCCGGAGAGTTAATCTGGTGTGTGCTGGTCAGGTGTGTTTTCAACCCAAAGGTCGTAACGGGAATTAGTCAGCATCTCAGTGTTGGCTAAAGAAATCCTATACACGTGGGTAAAGAGTACACCCTTTGCAGAGTTATATCTATTCGAATAGCCGTGTCCATGGTTAAGGACTTCGGTCTGGGTTGGTCAAGTGTCGGTCTTAGTGCCAGTCTCCGGAGGAAATAAGTAAAGTGATCATGGTTCCTTCTGCAGGATAATGATTGTCACTACTAGTAGTATTATGAATATTATTATTGATATGGATATTGTTGTGGACTAACCTCTTCCTCTTATTTTTAACCTTGAGTATCTCTTGGGATGGCTAGACTACTACCCGGGATACTCAAGTTTATTTTCGTTTCTGAGTATCACTTGGGATGGCTAGTCCACCTGAATACTCATGTTATTTTCTTATAAGCCCTTTATGAGGCGTCGCTTCAAACACCCGACTGTGGCATGTATTTTCAAGACCTCTCGTGGCGTCGCTTGAGTTCTCGGGCGGTCCTGTCTCGCCCGATTCTCTTTTAGACACCCGTTTGTCATTTCTCTTTGAATTCTTCAGGCGGTCCAACGCCCGATGTTCCGCTTTATTTCTTTGATTTACTAATTGCATGACTCAGTCAGCAGATGCATGTAATTTAATTCATCATGAGCATATGCATCCGGTATATCATTTGTTCTTGATGTTTGCGAGTACATTCAAACATACTCACTGGCTTGTCCCTGGCTATTGTCTTGGCCAGATCATGACTCAGAGAGGAGCACTGCGACGACACCCGAAGCTAGGATTCGGAGATAGCAGCCACGCGAGATAGGAGTTATCCAGGTCAGCTGTTCCCATGGGAATGGAGTTCCATCAATCTGGGAGATCCACGAGTCGCTTCCATCATCTATCACTAGAAATCATTGTTGTACTCAATGAACCTATAAGGTCTTGCACTCAAATCCTTGTAATTGCTTGGAATTCTGTATCAAGGAAATGTCCACCAGCAATAGTAATCCTGGGGCTGGTGATGACACAAGGGTCGTTTACTGGGATTTATGTCCCAGAAATCTAGCCCCGACACTCTTGCAAAAGTAACAAACGAAGAGAAGACTTGGGGATGCATAGTTTGTTAACTCTCATTAGATAACCATCTTTGATATAATATCGTTCCCAAGATGTATGTGTCACACACTTAGCAAAAGTCACATGGTGCTCGTACAAATCTTTGATATGATCAAATCCAACAACATTTAATTCAAGTTGAGTAATTAACATGCATTTGCGGGAAAGAGCATCTGCCACAACATTCTCTTTGCCCTTAATGTACTTGATCACATAGGGGAAAGATTCAATAAATTCACTCCATTTAGCATGCCGTTTATTCAACTTGGTTTGGCCTTTAAGGTACTTAAGTGTCTCATGATCGGTATGTATGACAAACTCATGTGGGCGAAGATAATGCTACCAAACATGAAACACACACAATAAAGCATACAATTTATTGTCATAGATGGGATACTTAAGTTGGGAACCAGAAAGTTTTTCACTAAAGTATGCAATGACTCGCTTTTCTTGCATAAAAACTCCACTAATTCCGTTACCAGTAGAATCACAATGAACCTCAAAAGTTTTGTCAAAGTTAGGCAAAGCAAGATCAGAGCATGAGTAAGCAAAAATTTGAGCTCATCAAATGCGATAGATTGCAAAGGTCCCAAACAAAGGGTGCATTTTTCTTACTCAAAGCATGCAACGGTGCAGCAATAGTGCTAAAGTCTTTCACAAAGCGACGATAGAAACCCGCTAGACCAAGGAAACTACGCACTTGTTCCAAATTAGTTGGTTGTGGCCAAGTTTTAATTGCTTCAATTTTTTACTCATCAACATGAACACCCTTTGAAGAAACAACGAAACCCAACAAAATAAGTTTGTCAACACCAAAAGTGCATTTTTCCATGTTGGCATAAAGACGTTCCTTGCGAAGCGTTTGCAATACGGCCCTAACATGATTTACATGATCTTTGATGGATTTGCTAAATACAAGTATGTCGTCAAAGTAGACCACAACAAACACTCCAATGTATGGACGAAGCACGAAATGCATAAGATGCATGAAAGTACCGGGAGCTTCCGATAAACCCATAGGCATAACTAACCACTCGTACAAGCCAAATTTAGTTTTAAAAGCGGTTTTCCATTCATCACCTTCTTGAATGCGTATTTGGTAATAGCCACTTTTAAGATCAATTTTTGAGAAAATGGTGGCACCGCTAAGCTCATCTAGCATATCATCAAGGCAAGGAATGGGGTGCCTATAACAAACGGTGATAGCATTGATGGGTCTACAATCAGAGCACATGCGAAAACTACCGTCTTTCTTAGGCACAAGGATAACCGGAGCGACACAAGGGCTTAAGCTTTCACGTACACGACCGTTTTCGATGACATGTTGTACTTGCCGTTGGTTCTCCTTAGTTTCTTCGGGGTTGACGCGGTATGGAGCCTTGTTAAGAAGAGGTGCTCCGGGGATGAGGTCGATCCGATGTTCAATGCAACATAGAGGAGGAAGACTGGGAGATAGCTCATGAGGAAAGACATCCGTGAATTCCTGCAACAAGTTAGAGAACACTAGAGGAAGAGGATTAGGAATGTTAGTATTTTCCACCTCGTCTTTGCATAGTAGGACATAGTGGATGACACTCGATGGGTTCTCACACACTTGTCTCATCTCTCTTTTTGTGGCTAGGAGGACTAAGTTTTTCTCTTTTGGCGAAGAGTCACTCCATTTGGGCCTGTGGCGCTCACTTTCTTTGTGGTGGTTCACTCTCTCACTAGTATCTCCACGATGTGTGGATGCTTGCTTGTCAGCGATCACTTGGCTTGGTGACATTGGTCATAGCACGTACTCCTTTCCCTTCATCTTGAAGCTATAGTGATTAGTTCTTCCGTTGTGGATGACGTAGCGGTCGAATTGCCAAGGTCTTCCCAAGAGAAGATGGCACACAGACATCGGAACCATGTCACACTCCAAGGTGTCCTCGTAGGCGCCGATCTTGAAGAAACTTGCACCATATGCTCCACTTGAATAGTGCCGGAGTCTCTCAACCATTGCACATTGTAGGGACGAGGATGCTTTTTCTTGGCCAATTGCCGCTTGGAACATAGCTCTTCACTTGCGAAGTTGTGGCAACTTCCTCCGTCGATGATGACTTTCACGGAACGCTAGTTGATGTCGGCCTTGGTGTGGAAGATGTGGCACCGTTGATCTTCATCTTGGTGGTGTTGGAGCATCAAGACCTTGGAGACCACGAGAGAGGGACTTGAATCATTGTCACAAAAGACTTGATCATCTTCATCTTCGTTCATGTGCCGGTGCATGGCCACGTGCTCAATGGCTTCCATTTCTTCTTCACTCATGGAGTCATATGTGCCATCATCATTGAAGATCGTCGTTTGCTGGTTGGTGCATTCGAAGGACTTGTGTCCTCGACCACCACATGTGAAGCACTTGATAGAACTTGTCTTGACGGGGTCATTTGGTGGCGCCGAAGATGAGAAAGTCTTGGATTTGTAGGTGCTTCCCAGAGGACGAGTTGAGGAAGGCGTAACTTGCTTGGAACTTGAGTTGTCGCCTGTACTTGGTGATGCTCTACTTGAGGTAGGAGGTGTTGAAGTCGCGGGAGCTTGAGTGTAGGAGCCGTAGGTCTTGGACGAGTACTTGGCGTATTTTAAGTCATCTTGCACTTGTCGCTCGGCCTTGGTCGCTTGATGAACTAGCTCGAGAAGGTTGGAGTATGGTTGGAAGTCAGCAATCCGCTTGATTGGGTGGTTGAGGCCGTTCAAGAAGCATGCCATAGTTTGCTCGTCATCTTCCTTGACATTGGCTCTTATCATGGCAACCTCCATTTCTTAGTAGTATTCTTCCACCGTCTTCGTGCCTTGCTTGAGGAGTTGCAACTTCTTGAAAAGATCACGGGTGTAGTGTGTAGGCACGAAACGAGCTCTCATGACATCCTTCATTTCCGTCCAAGTTGTGATTGGTGGTTCGCCTCTTGTTTGTCATCGCTCGATCACTTGTTCCTACCCAATGAGGATGTAGTCTTGAAACTCGAGGGAGGCCATGGCGATCTTGTTTTCCTCGTTGTAGTTGTGAAGGCGGAATATCTTGTCCACCTTCAATGCCCATGAAAGATATTCTTCGGGATCATTGCTTCCGGAGAACTTGGGCATGGTGAACTTGAGCTTGCCGCAACGGAGTTCTTCATCATAGTGGCGGTTTCGATGATGCTCTTGCCATGGAGGAAGGTCCTCAAATGCCCGTTCCACTTGGCGTCGTTCTTCTCGTGGAGGAGGACGAGGCATATGCGCTTGGTTTCGCCTTCCTTGTTGCTCTTCACGTGGGGCGGCTTCTTCTTGTCATTCTTGTCGAAGTGCTTCCTCTTGTTCACGCACTTGGCGGTTGCGCTCGTCGATGGCTCTAGTGGCCTCGCGGAGTGCGCGTTGTGCTTAGAGTGCTTGTGCTTCACGGTGCTCTTGTGCTTGTCGAATTGCATCGCCGTCTTGAGGTTCTTGACGTTGCACGTGTGGAGGTATTTGCTCTAGCTCCATTGCTTCTTGCGCTTGTTGTCGTGCCCTTTCACGTGCTCGAACTCGGTCTTGTAAGCCATTGCCATGCAATGGATTTTCTCGAGCTTGGCGACCTGAGGGATCATCACGTCGATGAACCCGAGCTCGTGGAGGACTTGCACCATAAGAGGAGTAGTCCGAAGATTGCCGACTTGAGCGGCGGCTTGAGTGACGCCGTCTTGGCGAAGAGGTTGAGGAAGACTCGCGTCTCATGATCATGTTGCGGAATTCTTCCATTTGTGTGGTGAACTTGGTGTTGATGTAGTCGCGGTTCCTTGCTTCTGATTGCCGAAGGTCGGTGGCGATTTGCTCCATGAGTTCACCCAAGGCTTCACTTTCTTAATGGAGAGCTTGTTGCGTGATGAAGAAGTGGTTCTTGGTGACGTGGTCGCGATCGTCACCTTGCTCCTTGAAAAGTGGGTTCGCCGAAGAACTTGGCCTATCCATCATAACCAAGTGGGGTGAGTAGGAAAATGAGAGAACAATACTGTAGTTACTTTTTCCGAGGATTGTGGATGTATCAAGTGGCGCTCAATGTAATGCCACAATAGGAGAATTGGTACCGGGTTTGTTTCTCACACCTAGACAAGTAAAGCTTATGGAGTAGCTCGGTTAGGGCGGTAACACAAAAATTTCAAGCAAATGTTAGTCAAGATATCGATAAGGTTGAGAAGGTTCACAAAATTGCAAGTAAAGCAAGTAGATCAAAGCCAAGAATATCACTAGGAACGCACACACGGACGATAGATGGGATCCGCACAACCAAGGAGTGAGCTCAAAAAGTGTGACCATGGAAAATTCTCTTGTTGTGTGAATGCTAGAGAGACGCTAGCTCGATTGCTCAAATGGGCAAGATACGCTTGTGATCCAACCTATGAGATACATGCCGTCTTCAATCCCAACTATGCGATGTATGCGGTGACCAAGATGATATGTCGATGCAAAATGGCTCAATGCTATGTCTTACAAGCTCTTTGTTTCTCCGCCTTTGCTTAAAAGCTTTTTTCTATGCTTGATGCTCGAGTGAAATATGATATGAGACAAGTATGTAAGATATGAATGGGAGAGACTTAGAGCACAATGATGACAGCAAGATCACTACGGTGCACAATAGCGTGGCCCGGTAATTCTCAACTCGCTAGTCTCGATGGGTAAGTGACGCAAAATGGCTTGGGTTATCAATGCAAAAGCAAGGAAATGGACTAAGTGACGTTGGGGTTACTGTCCTTTCTTACGGTTAGCGGTGTCAACGGTGAAGATCGTTGGCGAAGATGACTCCAAGGCGATGATGAATAGCGGTGATGTCGAAGTCACACGTTCCTCAGTAGCCAAAACACCTTAGGAAACGGAAACCACAACTCAAAATTGGTCAAATGCGGAAGGTGGGTGCTTTTATGGTGAATTTTTTGATGGAGGCAAATGGTGGGGGTAATGATATATGTGGATGGGGGATGTCAAGAGCTTCCAAACGAGCTAAAGAACACGAAAAACAGACTTGGGTGTTGGAAGTTATGGCCAAAACGGAGGTGGAATTGGGCTGATTCAGGGGGGGTGCGGGCACCCGGGGGTGGGAGGTGCGGGTGCCTGGGGTGGTCCGGGGCAAACAGCCCGGGGGTGTCGGATTTGGGCGAAAGTTTTTGGGATATGGCCAAATTCCGTGGATTTCGTGGTGGGAAGGGTGGGGATTGATGGGTAGGGGCTAGATCCACTTGCCAAACAAAAAATCCATGGACCAAAACAACCAAATCTCACAAGATCCAACAAATTGCAAGAAAATTTTTTGGGGCTATTTTTTGGGATTTTCGAATTAGTACGAAAAACAACAAAATCAAGCTAGCAAATGGGGGGGGGGACTCCAAGATGTGAATCAACCTTGCTCATGATACCAAGATGTTGTAGGGTGAAACCCTAGAGGGGATATTTTCACAGTTGGAGGGGGGAAAGAGGAAGAACACACAAGAACACAAGGAACAAATCACTCAAACAAACCCAAATGACACATCCACTAGAGTGGCATACATGAGATCCACAAGTATACAAGCACAATTCAACGAAAGTAGCACTAGGGTAAGGTTCTTCCCACTCCTAGGAGATGAGGTCTTGATGTTGATCTTCTCCAAGAGGAGGCCTTGATAATGCAAAGGATTCTACCCAAGGTGGGGGCTTGATCTCCAAGATGATAGAGGCAAAGGTGTCCCATCTTTCGATGAGATGGTGGCTATCGTTTCTGGTGGAGTAGACTTTGACGATCCGACTACGAACGTGCGAGGACGTCACGCCTTAGCAATCGCTAAACCAACTCCGAGAGATTATTGACCACGCCGGAGCACGATCAACCTAACCACGAAGGTCTATTTCCTACAAGCAAACGAAGAACAAGCAAGAAACTGAAATTGCAATCTGGATATTGCGAATATAAAAGGAAAGCTTTATTAATGAAGGTGGGGTTCTATGATGTCTTGGTCTGGTCGTTGAACACAAACGAAGTACGCGAAGTTGCAGCAATGGCGAACTTTTAATCTAAACAAAACTCAAAGTCTAAACGATGCCCTAAGGGTTGTATATATGGAGGAAGAAGGGGGGATTTCGTGGCCCTTGGCGAAAGGGTCCGAAACCAACCCTACCTCTTGTTTCCCCACACATACGGACTCTAAAAACAGCCTATACTTATGTATTCCGAAATTACATGGGCCTGGCCCAATAATAAGGTGACACAACACCTATAATAGCCTCTGGACTAAATTCGTGAAGTGGCATCTCGTATATTTCGTCCAAGCCTTCATGCACTCATTACGGTGGCTTCAAAGTCCTGAAATCATCACTTGAAACTCCGTTCTTGTTTCCCTTGCGCATGCCATCAGCTCCATGCTTGTTTTGCTCCAACCCTTCATTTGTAAGCAAAACAAATGTATCCAATTTAGGCAGCATCATATTCTCATGAACATTAGAATCATTACCAAGAAACGAAAGTACCTCGTAATTTAATTGGCGTGCGCGAGCTCTAGTAATTGGTCCAGTTTTTATAGTAGCAGGGGCTGTGGGTGTAACAATGGTATTGATGTCCTCATCATCCTTCTGTTCTTGAAATGAAGTTGTGACGCCCGGATAATTAAGCTACAGTAATCCCAAGTTAATAGTGCCATGTCACCACTCTTACTGTTGCTAATCCTCGATTGATCCAAATCGCAATCCAAATTCAAATTAAAGTCCAAAACTCAAAGTTTTCAAACATGAAAGCTAAAATGTTCAAACTGTGGCAAATAATCTCTGGTTATTTGTCCTGTTGAAACCAACCTCTTTTGAATTCCCAAAATGCCCCTGGGAATTAATTTTTGATCCAGCAGCAAATTATTTGGCCTTTTCAGTTTCTAAAAATGGTTAGACAACTCCTTTTTACCCCAAACTTTTTGTTCCATCTTAATATATTGTGTTAGATTTATGTGCCATGTTTTGTTCAAAACAAAACTCATTTGGTACAAAAAGAAAATGCAAAAGAAAAAGAGAAAATGGAAAACAGAAAAGTTAAAAGCAAAAAGAATAGCCCCTTCCCTACCGAGCCTCGGTCCAACTGCCCCCTCCAAGCAGGCCGCCCCACTCCCCACACCCCCTGGCCTATAACCCCAACTCCCCCCAACCGAACCCTAGACGCAACCCCCCACTCCCCCACGATCTCCACCCTCTCCTTCCAGCGCCGCCAAGGGAGAGCCCCGCGCGCGGCCCACCACCTCTCTCGCTCGCTGTCACGCCCCCGATCTGAACTGGGGATCGGCCCCAACACCTCCCGTCGCCCTCGCAGTGACGCCGCCGCTCGAGGGCTCGTCACCGTCGCCACCCCCGACCGCCCCGGCACCACTTGCCCTGAGGTCGCCCCGCCGCCTCGTCCGCCCCATCGATGCCCGATCCCGCGCCCCCGACGCTGGCGCCCATCCCCGTCGCCTCCTCGCCCCTTCTTCTCCGTCGTGCGACGCCCGCCTGAGGCCTCTGCCTCGCCGTCGCCGACCAACGTCGTCACCGCCGGAAACGCACCCCCGGCCCCTCCCCGAGCTGACTTTTGCACAACTACAGGCCCCGGTGAGGCCTTGTCCGTCTTCGCTCCGTTCCCCTGTGATCCGGTCGCCGTAGGTCGCCTCCCACACACCCCCGCTCCGGCCACCTCTTGCGGTCACCGCCCCGCACGCGCCCGGTGGCCATGCTCGCGCCCCGGACACACCCCGGACGCGCACGCCGCTCCCTGGACGTGCCCAGGCGCGCGCCCACCGCCTCCCGCGCCTCTGTCCGCTCCCGCCCGAGCCCACCGATGGTTGCGCCGCCCGCTGCTCTCCCCCGGCGCCGCTTTCGACCGCACCGTAACCGCCTCCCCGTCCGCTACCCAACGCGCCCCGCCGCACCGGTTTCCGTCGCCGGAAACGGCCGACCGGCGAGCCCTGCCGTGGCCATCGGTGCGCTCCAGCGCCCGCACGCCCGTGGCCATGCGGGCGGGCGCTCGCACCTGTTTCGCCCGTCGCCCGATTGGCCCCAGTAGGCCACTGACTGCTGGGCCCGGCCCCCCGTTAAAAAAATAAATAAATAATAAATATAAAAACAATTAGTTAATTAATTAATTAGTTAATTAATTAACTTATGTTAACCTTGCTTAATTAACCTAACCACATAATTAGTCTTAACTAAACTGTTAGGTTAGCTGTGGTGTCAATGACAGATGGGCCCAACAGGCCCTTTTGACCAGTCAATCCAGTCAGAGTTGACTGTTGACCCTGCTGACATCAGCATGACGTCATGCTGGCATAATAAGTCTTTTTTGAATTAGAGATAATTTCAGAAAAGTTTAAAAACTTTAGAAAATCATATAAATTAATGTGTAACTCGGATGAAAATACTTTGTACATGAAAGTTGCTTAGAACGACGAGACGAATCCGAATACGCTCTCCGTTCATCTGTCACTTGCATGTAGCATAGCAAACATGCAACCTTTCCCCTCCGTTTCATCTGTCCGAAAAAGCCAATCTTCGGGGAAACTTTCCCGGATGTCCTCCCCTTCGTCGGTATCGTGTAGTGCCGCGTTAGAACACCCCTAGCGCTGCTTATTGCCTGTCATGCATCTGTTAGCTTTGTATTTGCTGTTTCTTCCCCCTCTTCTCTCTGGTAGACTCCGAGACTGATGCTGTCCCTGTGATCGACTACGTCGACGACGACCGCTTCTTCCCTTTCAGCGGAGCTTGCAGGCAAGCCCCCCTTTGATCATCCCGATATCGCCCATTCCATTCTCTCTTGCTTGCATTAGATTTTGCTACTGTTATTGATTGCTCCTATGCTGATGCATAGCCTGCTGTTGTACCTTACCTGCTTATCCTAAACTGCTTAGTATAGGTTGGTTAGTGATCCATCAGTGACCCCCACCTTGTCCTTGTTGCCCCTGCTTCATCTTCGACGACTCGATCAACGTGATCGACGACCAGAGCCCGACACCTCACATCACATCATGCCCCTTTTGTTGCTCGACTCTGCAGATCTACTATCGAGTGCCGAGGGTGATCCCTCATAACGCACTCCTGATGATAATTCTGTAGTGTAGCTATTCGGTCGTGGTCATTGAGGGTGATTTCCTCTTTCACCATTCCCGATACGGCTCTGTCGTGCAACACCTCAAGTGTCAACCTCGAGGGTGGTCCCTCTTACGTTCACCTTGATGATTACATTGAGTGGAATCCACCGGGGGTGATTCCTCGAGTTTTCCACTTGATGTTTGGACACACGATTACCGGGACTTTACTTGAGACCTTTGTTGAAGTCGGGTCGGCCTTAGGGGTACCCGCGAGTTGATGCGAAAGTCGGGTGGGCCCGTTGAGCACCCGCGAGTTTTCTACACGGCACGGCCGGGCAGTCTGGGCCCTTGCCGTAAGTCCATGAGACGGGGCGACGGGGTCACATTATCGTGAGTCTCTGCTGGTCTCCGCGAGCCCCCA
Organism: Aegilops tauschii subsp. strangulata; assembly: GCF_002575655.3. Classification (NCBI taxonomy): domain Eukaryota; kingdom Viridiplantae; phylum Streptophyta; class Magnoliopsida; order Poales; family Poaceae; genus Aegilops; species Aegilops tauschii. The sequence goes on along the minus strand of NC_053037.3, from coordinate 245,819,579 downwards.
ATGCACTAACAGGTTTGGGTATTTGGTCTGAGTTGGCCTCTGGCCTTTACGCACTAACCACCACGCGAGAATAGATCTGGGCCTCAACGTCGCAGTATCAGCCGAAGCTTTGTTAGACGTCCAGTTCAGCATTGCGACACGGCTGGGCCGGCACCATCCTGTAGTGGTGGAGCCTGGTCCGCCCTGCTCGCAATGACCCGGAGTGCAACGGGCGATGGGCCCAGACCCCAGAGTGCTTAGGATGTAGACCGGCGGGGACCTCTCTGCTGAGCCTAGGTAGGGCTACGACGTGTTGATCTTCCAAGGCCAGGCATTGACCCCAGAAAGGTGTGTCTGGCCGAAGTGATCGAGCGTGTTGGGTAACGTGGTGCACCCCTGCAGGGAAGATATATATTTGAATACCATGTCCACAGTAATGGACGTTCAGACTTGTATCCGGATCTTATATAACTAGAAATGGATACTTGAGATATGTGATGGATATGTGGCTTCGGGATTGCTTTCTCGCAGGGATCGAGGAAGGATCTCTGGGCGTTGATGTTACAACATGCTTGTTAATTATAAACTGCTATTCTTTACTCTTCTACATGCTGCAAGATGCTTGGAGCTGCTTTAAGATGCTAGTCTTTGATAGGCTAGGCCTTTTCCTCTATTCTGGCATTCTGCAGTTCGGTCCATAGATACAACCCTCCCATTTGATACCAATGCATACTTATTATAGATCTGATGCTTGCGAGTACTTTGGATGAGTACTCACGGTTGCTTTGCTACCCCTTTTCCCCCTTCCTTCTTCTTTCGGGTTGATGCAACCAGATGGTGGATCCCTGGAGCCAGATGCCACCGCCAACGGATTCTGCTACATGGAGAGCGCCGACGACCAGGAGTAGTTAGGAGGTCCCAGGCAGGAGGCCTTGCCTCTACGATCGTGTTGCTTTTGTGCTAGCCTTCTTAAGGCATTCTTGTTTAACTTATGTCTATACTCAGATATAGTTGCTTCCGCTGACTCTTGTGTATCGAGCTTGTACTCGAGTCCTCGAGGCCCCTGGCTTGTAATATAAAGCTTGTATTATTTTGATTTGTGTCTAGAGTTGTGTTGTGATATCTTCCCGTGAGTCCCTGATCTTGATCGTACACATTTGCGTGTATGATTAGTGTACGATTGAATCGGGGGCGTCACAAGTTGGTATCAGAGCCGACTGCCTTTAGGATCCCCCTTTCCAACTCCTTGGCCGAAGTTGAGTCTAGTCTTTGAAAACTGTTTTACTAACATGGCTGTGTGGCTTACGGGCCCACGTCGTCATTGGGTGGTATTAGGATCTTTTGTTCGTCGTCTATACTCTGGAACTCTGATCTCTCTTCTATTCGGGATAAACGATTTTGTTAACTCTAACTCTAGGTTCTCGTAAATACATTCTCCCGGAGAGCCCCTCACTCCAAATGATTGCTTGGTGCACCAGAAGACTCTGAAGATACTCTCCGATGTTTTCCTGAGACCCCTGTGCCCTTCGGCGTTGCGATCTCTACCACCGATAAATCCTTATGCGTAACTACCTACGTTGTCGTTCATACCTTCATCCCCAGCTGCTCTTGTTATTACAAGATGCCCCAAATTACTCTGTGTTATCTTGAGAATCCATCGAGCCTACTGCCTTGCAGTTCTTGGCCGCATGAATACCCCTATGGATAATTACCCGCGCTTGCTGAGTATCCGTTCGTCCGCACTTGTTCATTTGTTTCACAAAATTCTTTGGAATACTATTCGATCTTCCGAAAATCCTCAGTAGCCTATTGCTCTTGTTGATCCTTATCTGCTTGCATTATGGTTACTTCCCTATGTCTAGCAATACTCATTTAGCACCCTTTGTCATCGTAATTTTGAGCATTTGATTCGATATGTTTGTGAATGCTCGTGATCATCAGTCCTAATTAGAATTCTTCCTTTCGGCTCATACGTCACCTCGGACATGAGCTGGTGTTCAACAAATCAAACCTTAATTGATTGTCGATCTATGTCTATTCTATTTAATTGTCTTTGATGAGAGCCTCTTCTTCTGATCCCCCATTTTGGAAATCATAATTCTGTTGCATTTGAGCTTTAGTTGTTTCTATAATCTGATCTCCTTGCATTCTTTCTTCTTCTGGTTAAGTACCGATACTCACATCAGACCCCTCGTGGACCACCAGATCCTTAGCTGGGTTTTATCCAATAGCGTCCTTCATATTCAGTAACCTTGTGAGCCTCCCCTAGGATACATAATGCCTTTGGTAAAGGGTATCCTTCGCTTCCTCAACCATGCTCTACTCACGAGCTTGAGATATTTACTCCTGAAGTTTGTGGTATATGTTCCTAATATGCCCTGATGGGTTGAACCCGTGTCTTCCCTAAATCCGTGTGAACTCGAAAGTTATGCGGGTTATACTCTACTGGGATTTCGTCAGGTAAAATTTCAACACTACAATTTCTTCAAATGCGAGAAGTGAATGGAAAGTTGTGCATTAGAGAAGTGGGAGTCGACCTTGAGCCTTTATGTTCATGCCCATGGATCGGATGTGGAACTTATCATGGAAGCTTCTTGTAATAACATTAATCCCCTTGTGATAAGTTCATCTTGTATCTATGTTTGGTCCTTTGCAACCGTGGTTCCGACCATATTGTTCTCCTTTGATTCCATTTCTAGAACAAGTTAAAGTACTTGTCTTCTGCAGAGCTTTTCATCTGTCCAACCTATATCCGGTGCTACCTTTGAGTATTACCCTTTGGTATCTCGAGAATATCATAGAACTACATAACTTCTTATGAGTTCTTCATCAACTATTATTTCTCGCTGATTTTCAAATTTTCCACGGGTTTTGAGTTGTTAGACACTCGAGAACATGGATAACTGATTCGAGTCTACACTTTCCTTTCCATTGTTTTGTTCAACCTTTCTTGTAACCTATCATACCCGAGCAGTGATAATTCCCTGCTTATGTAAACACCTCGGTGTACATTCTCTGTCAGTAAGACCTTGTTACTATTGTTGATGACATTCTGGTAGCCGCCGATGGAAGAGAACTTTGCCTATTGGTCCGCCTCGTCTTAGCGAGCAGGAAAATGGTTCTCTTCGTCCCTCGCCCTTGGTACCAATGTTGTTGCCAACATAACTGACAGGCTATCCTCTGACCTACCTTGCTATCATGACCGTGCATATGTTAGCGCCCTTCCTACCTTTAACCCACATGGTCGGCCCATAACCCACAGTTCCATAGGATCGAAACCTGACTCTCCTGTACATCTCTATCTTCCAAAAAATTTCCTCACGCTTGGCTTCATATGTAGTTCACGAGCCACCTTCTTGTGATCTGTTCTGCTATCAGATGCAATACTTATTTTCGATGCACTGAACCCCTTTCACACTCTGTTTCACACATCAAATGATTGTCCATCCACTTGAAGCTTCTTATTGCTCCTCCTTACCTTGCTCTCGATGACTTTCTTGAATTTCAACTCGAGACATGCCTCTATGCCACGTCGCGAGATAGCCCCCAGGTACCTATCTTGTGTTGAGCGCCGTCCTTTTCGAGTCTTTCCCCCTACTACACCCCTTAAATCTCGGGACGAGATTTCTTGTAGTGGAGGAGAATTGTGACGCCTGGATAATTAAGCTACAATAATCCCAAGTTAATAGTGCCATGTCACCACTCTTACTATTGCTAATCCTCGATTGATCCAAATCGCAATCCAAATTCAAATATAAATTAAAGTCCAAAACTCAAAGTTTTCAAACATGAAAGCTAAAATGTTCAAACCGTGGCAAATAATCTCTGGTTATTTGTCCTGTTGAAACCAACCTCTTTTGAATTCCAAAATGCCCCTAGGAATTAATTTTTGATCCAGCAGCAAATTATTTGGCCTTTTCAGTTTCTAAAAATGGTTAGACAACTCCTTTTTACCCCATACTTTTTGTTCCATCTTAATATATTGTGTTAGATTTATGTGCCAAGTTTTGTTCAAAACAAAACTCATTTGGTACAAAAAGAAAATGCAAAAGAAAAAGAGAAAATGGAAAACATAAAATTTAAAAGCAAAAAGAATAGCCCCTTCCCTACTGGGCCTCGGTCCAACTGCCCCCCCCAGCAGGCCGGCCCACTCCCCACACCCCCTGGCCTATAACCCCAACTCCCCCCAACCGAACCCTAGAAGCAACCCCCACTCCCCCACGATCTCCACCCTCTCCCTCCAGCGCCGCCAGTGGAGAGCCCCGCGCGCGACCCCCCACCTCTCTCGCTTGCTGTCACGCCCCCCGGTCTGAACTGGGGCTTGGCCCCAACACCTCCCGTCGCCCTCGCGGTGACGCCGCCGCTCGAGGGCTCGTCCCGTCGCCACCCCCGACCGCCCCGGCACTACTTGCCCTGACGTCGCCCCGCCGCCTCGTCCGCACCATCGACGCCCAATCCCGCGCCCCCGACGCTGGCGCCCATCCCCGTCGCCTCCTCGCCCCTTCTTCTCCGTCGCGCGACGCCTGCCTGAGGCCTCTGCCTCGCCGTCGCCGACCAACGTCGTCGTCGCCGGAAACGCTCCCCCGGCCCCTCCCCGAGCCGACTTCATCACAACTACAGGCCCGGTGAGGCCTCATCCGTCTTTGATCCGTTCCCCTGTGATCCGGTCGCCGTAGGTCGCCTCCCACACACCCCCGCTCCGGCCACCTCTTGCGGTCACCGCCCCACACGCGCTCGGTGGCCATGCTCGCGCCCCGGACACTCCCTGGCCGCGCATGCCGCTCCCTGGACGTACCCAGGCGCGCACCCGCCGCCTCCCGCGCCTCTGTCTGCTCCCGCCCGAGCCCACCGATGGCAGCGGCGCCCGCTGCTTTCCCCCGGCGCCGCTTTCGACCGCACCGCAACCGCCTCCCCGTCCGCTACCCAACGCGCCCCGCCGCACCGGTTTCCGTCGCCGGAAACGGCCGACCGGCGAGCCCTGCCGTGGCCGTCGGTGCGCTCCAGCGCCCGCACGCCCGTGGCCATGCGGGGGGCGCCCGCACCTGTTTCGCCCGTCGCCCGATTGGCCCAGTAGGCCACTGACCGCTGGGCCCGGCCCCCTTTTAAAAAAATAAAAAAATAAAAACATAAAACAATTAATTAATTAGTTAATTAATTACGTAGTTTATTAATTAACTTATATTAACCTTGCTTAATTAACCTAACCACATAATTAGTCTTAACTAAACTATTAGGTTAGCTGTGGTGTCAATGATAGATGGGCCCCACAGGCCCTTTTGACCAGTCAATCCAGTCAGAGTTGACTGTTGACCCTGCTGACATCAGCATGACGTCATGCTGGCACAATAAGTCCTTTTTGAATTAGATAATTTCAGAAATGTTTAAAAACTTTAGAAAATCATATAAATTAATGTGTAACTCGGATGAAAACACTTTTTACATGAAAGTTGCTCAGAACGACGAGACGAATCCGAATACGCTCTCCGTTCATCTGTCACTTGCCTGTAGCATAGCAAACATGCAACCTTTCCCCTCCGTTTCATCTGTGCGAAAATGCCAATCTTCGGGGAAACTTCCCCGGATGTCCTCCCCTTCGTCGGTATCGTGTAGTGCCGCGTTAGAACACCCCTAGCGCTGCTTATTGCCTGTCATGCATCTGTTTGCTTTGTATTTACTGTTTCTTCCCCCTCTTCTCTCCGGTAGACTCCGAGACTGATGTTGTCCCTGTGATCGACTACGTCGACGACGACCGCTTCTTCCCTTTCAGCGGAGCTTCCAGGCAAGCCCCCCCCTTTGATCACCCCGATATTGCCCATTCCATTCTCTCATGCTTGCATTAGATTTTGCTACTGTTATTAATTGCTCCTATTCTGATGCATAGCCTGCTGTTGTACCTTACCTGCTTATCCTAAACTGCTTAGTATAGGTTGGTTAGTGATCCATCAGTGACCCCCACCTTGTCCTTGTTGCCCCTGCTTCATCTTCGACGACTCGATCAACGTGATCAACGACCAGAGCCCGACACCTCACATCACATCACGCCCCTTTTGTTGCTCGACTCTGCAGAGCTACTACCGAGTGTCGAGGGTGATCCCTCATAACGCACTCCTGATGATAATTCTGTAGTGTAGCTATTCGGTCGTGGTCATCGAGGGTGATTTCCTCTTTCACCATTCCCGATACGGCTCTGTCGTGCAACACCTCAAGTGTGAACCTCGAGGGTGGTCCCTCTTACATTCACCTTGATGATTACATTGAGTGGAATCCACCGAGGGTGATTCCTCGAGTTTTCCCCTTGATGTTTGGACACACGGTTACCGGGACTTTACTTGAGACCTTTGTTGAAGTCGGGTCAGCCCTGAGGGGTACCCGCGAGTTGATGTGAAAGTCGGGCGGGCCCGTTGAGCACCCGCGAGTTTTCTACATGGCACGATCAGGTAGTCTGGGCCCTTGTCGTAAGTCCATGAGACGGGGCGACGGGGTCACATTATCGTGAGTCTCTGCTGGTCTCCGCGAGCCCCCGATGCACTAACAGGTTTGGGTATTTGTTCTGAGTTGGCCTCTGGCCTTTAAGCACTAACCACCACAGGAGAATAGATATGGGCCTCGACATCGCAGTATCAGCCGAAGCTTTGTCAGACATCCAGTTCAGCATTGCGGCACGGCTGGGCCCGCACCATCCTGTAGTGGTGGAGCCTGGTCCGCCATGCTCGCAATGACCCGGAGTGCAACGGGCGATGGGCCCAGACCCCAGAGTGCTTAGGATGTAGACCGGCGGGGACCTCTCTGCTGAGCCTAGGTAGGGCTACGACGTGTTGATCTTCCAAGGCCAGGCATTGACCCCAGAAAGGTGTGTCCGGCCGAAGTGATCGAGTGTGTTGGGTAACGTGGTGCACCCCTGCAGGGAAGATATATATTTGAATACCATGTCCACGGTAATGGACGTTCAGACTTGTATCCGGATCTTATATAACTAGAAATGGATACTTGAGATATGTGATGGATATGTGGCTCCGGGATTGCTTTCCCGCAGGGATCGAGGAAGGATCTCTGGGCGTTGATGTTACAACATGCTTGTTAATTATAAACTGCTATTCTTTACTCTTCTACATGCTGCAAGATGCTTGGAGCTGCTTGAAGATGCTAGTCTTTGATAGGCTAGGCCTTTTCCTCTATTCTTGCATTCTGCAGTTCGGTCCATAGATACAACCCTCCCATGTGATACCAATGCATACTTAGTATAGATCTGATGCTTGCGAGTACTTTGGATGAGTACTCACGGTTGCTTTGCTACCCCTTTTCCCCCTTCCTTCTTCTTTCCGGTTGATGCAACCAGATGGTGGATCCCTGGAGCCAGATGCCACCGCCAACGGATTCTGCTACATGGAGAGCGCCGACGACCAGGAGTAGTTAGGAGGTCCTAGGCAGGAGGCCTTGCCTCTTTGATCGTGTTGCTTTTGTGCTAGCCTTCTTAAGGCATCCTTGTTTAACTTATGTCTGTACTCAGATATAGTTGCTTCTGCTGACTCTTGTGTATTGAGCTTGTATTCGAGCCCTCGAGGCCCCTGGCTTGTAATATAAAGCTTGTATTATTTTGATTTGTGTCTAGAGTTGTGTTGTGATATCTTCTCGTGAGTCCCTGATCTTGATCGTACACATTTGCGTGTATGATTAGTGTACGATTGACTCGGGGGCGTCACAAGTTGGTATCAGAGCCGACTGCCTGTAGGATCCCCCTTTCCAACTCCTTGGCCGAAGTTGAGTCTAGTCTTTGAAAACTGTTTTACTAACATGGCTGTGTGGCTTATGGGCCCACGTCGTCATTGGGTGGTATTAGGATCTTTTGCTCCTCGTTATACTCTGGAACTATGATCTCTCTTCTATTCGGGTTAAATGATTTTGTTAACTCTAACTCTAGGTTCTCGTAAATACGTTCTCCCGGAGAGCCCCTCACTCTAGATGATTGCTTGGTGCACCAGAAGACTCTGAAGATACTCTCCGATGTTTTCCCGAGACCCGTGCCCTTCGGCGTTGCGATCTCTACCACCGATAAATCCTTATGCGCAACTACCTACGTTGTCGTTCATACCTTCATCCCCAGTTGCTCTTAGTATTACAAGATGCCCCGAATTACTCTCTGTTGTCTGGAGAATCCATTGAGCCTACTGCCTTGCAGTTCCTGGCCGCATGAATACCCCTATGGATAATTACCCGCGCTTGCCGAGTATCCGTTCGTCCGCACTTGTTCATTTGTTCACAAAATTCTTTGGAATACTATTCTATCTTCTGAAAATCCTTAGTAGCCTATTGCTCTTGTTGATCCTTATCTGCTTGCATTATGGTTACTTCCCTATGTCTAGCAATACTCATTTAGCACCCTTTGTCATCGTAATTTTGAGCATTTGATTCGATATGTTTGTGAATGCTCGTGATCATCAGTCCTAATTAGAATTCTTCCTTTCGGCTCAGACGTCACCTCGGACATGAGCTGGTGTTCAACAAATCAAACCTTAATTGATTGTCGATCTATGTCTATTCTATTTAGTTGTCTTTGATGAGAGCCTCTTCTTCTAGTCCCCCATTTTGGAAATCATAATTCCGTTGCATTTGAGCTTTGAATTAGTCAGTAGTTTCAATAATCTGATCTCCTTGCATTCTTTCTTCTTCTAGTTAAGTACCGATACTCACATTAGACCCCTCGTGGACCACCAGATCCTTTGCTGGGTTTTATCCAATAGTGTGCTTCATATTCAGTAACCTTGTGAGCCTCCCCTCGGATACATAATGCTTTTGGTAAATGGTGTCGTTTGCTTCCTCAACCATGCTCTACTCCCGAGCTTGAGATATTTACTCCTAAAGTTTGTGGTATATGTTCCTAATATGCCCTGATGGGTTGAACCCGTGTCTTCCCTAAATCCGCGTCAACTCGAAAGTTTTGCGGCACTCTACTGGCTTTTCGTCAGGTAAAATTTCAACACTACAACTTCTTCAAATGCGAGAAGTGAATGGAAAGTTGTGCATTAGAGAAGTGGGAGTCGACCTTTAGCCTTTGTGTTCATGCCCATGGATCGGATGTGGAACTTTTCATGGAAGCTTCTTGTAATAACATTAATCCCCTTGTGATAAGTTCATCTTGTATCTATGTTTGGTCCTTTGCAACCGTGGTTCCGACCATATTGTTCTCCTTTGATTCCATTTCTAGAACAAGTTAAAGTACTTGTCTTCTGCAGAGCTTTTCATCTGTCCAACCTCTATCCAGTTCTACCTTCGAGTATTACCCTCTGGTATCTCGAGAATATCACAGAACTACATAACTTCTTATGAGTTCTTCATCAACTATTATTTCTCACCAATTCAAATTTTCCATGGGTTTTGAGTTGTTCGACACTCTAGAACACCGATAATTGATTCGAGTCTACACGTTCCTTTCCATTGTTTTGTTCAACCTTTCTTGTAACCTATCATACCTGAGCAGTGATAATTCCCTGCTTATGTAAACACCTCGGTGTACATTCTCTGTCAGTAAGACCTTGTTACTATTGTTGATGACATTCTGGTAGCCGCCGATGGACGAGAACTTTGCCTATTGGTACGCCTCGTCTTAACGAGCAGGAAAATGGTTCTCTTCGTCCCTCGCCCTTAGTACCAACGTTGTTGCCAACATAACTGACAGGCTATCCTCTGACCTACCTTGTTATCATGACCATGCATATGTTAGCGCCCTTCCTACCTTTAACCCACATGGTCGGCCCATAACCCATAGTTCCACAGCATCGAAACCTGACTCTCCTGTACATCTCTATCTTCCAAAATTGTTCCTCACGCTTGGCTTCATATGTAATTCACGAGCCACCTTCTCGTGATCTATTCTGCTATCAGATGCAATACTTATTTTCGATGCACTGAACCCCTTTCACACTCTGTTTCAGACATCGAACGATTGTCCATCCACTTGAAGCTTCTTATTGCTCCTCCTTACCTTGCTCTCGATGACTTTCTTGAATTTCAACTCGAGAGATGCCTCTATGCCACGTCGCGAGATAGCCCCCAGGTACCTATCTTGTGTTGAGCCCCGTTCTTTTTGAGTCTTTCCCCCTACTACACCCCTTAAATCTCGGGACGAGATTTCTTGTAGTTGAGGAGAATTGTGACGCCCCGATAATTAAGCTACAGTAATCCCAAGTTAATAGTCCCACGTCACCACTCTTACTGTTGCTAATCCTCGATTGATCGAAATCGCAATCCAAATTCAAATTCAAATTAAAGTCCAAAACTCAAAGTTTTCAAACATGAAAGCTAAAATGTTCAAACTGTGGCAAATAATCTCTGGTTATTTGTCCTGTTGAAACCAACCTCTTTTGAATTCCCAAAATTCCCCTGGGAATTAATTTTTGATCCAGCAGCAAATTATTTGGCCTTTTCAGTTTCTAAAAATGGTTAGACAACTCCTTTTGACCCCATACTTTTTGTTCCATCTCAATATATTGTGTTAGATTTATGTGCCAAGTTTTGTTCAAAACAAAACTGAAAGTGCGTTATATCGACTAGAGGGGGGGTGAATAGGCGATTTTTATGAATTCTACACTGAGGAATTTGCGGGTGAGGAAATTCCTTAGTGAAGAACTACTTGAAGCGGAATAAGTACTCAGAAGTAAACATAACAGAACACAAGCATGGTCATCATGATGAAATGAAGACAAGCACTGAGTATAGAAAGCGTAAACACAGGATAACACAGGATGAAGACAAACAGACTGAAGAAACTGAACAGAGGAAATTGAGAAAGTCTTCAGTCAAAGTCTTCAAACACAGATATGACAATCACACAACACAGTAATGAGGAAATGAAAGAGTTGAGGAAATAGAACCAGTAGGCTTGATGAAGACAAAAATTTGGTAGACCAGTTCCAACTGTTATCTCACTTGTACATCTGGTTAGGGCAGCTAGGTATTTAAACCTGAGGACACACAGTCCCGGACACCCAGTCCTGAACACGCGGTCCAGGACACTTAGTCCTCACCGTATTCCCCTTGAGCTAAGGTCACACAGACCTCACCCAATCACTCGTGGTAAGTCTTTAGGTGACTTCCGAACCTTCACAAACTCGGTCAGTCGGCTATCCACAATTTCCTCTTGGATGCTCTAGACCATGACGCCTAACCGTCTGGAAGAAGCACAGTCTTCAAAGGTAACAAGCGTCGGATCCACGCAGGATCAATCTCTTCAGTGATGCTCAATCACTTGGGGTTTGTAGGTGTTTGGGTTTGGGTTTTCCTCACTTGATGATTTTCGCTCAAAGTCCTCGGAGGATGGGATGCTCTCAATTGACAAGTGTCAGTTTCTCTCGGAGCAGCCAACCAGCTAGTGGTTGTAGGGGGCGGCTATTTATAGCCTAGGGAGCAGCCCGACATGATAAGACATAAATGCCCTTCAATGATATGACCGTTAGGTGGGTAGATATTTTGGGACAACTGGCGCATAGCACAGCAACGGTCGGAAATTTGAGTATCAACTTCCTCAGGGCTATCATGTTCCTCACTGTGTAGGCAATCCGCACTGGCAAATTCCTAACTCCTCAGTCAGAACAAATTCCTCAGCGACCAGAAGAACTTCGTCTCTGTCACTGAAGAATATGAATGAACTGTATGAGATTTCCAATGGCTTCACTCGAAGGGATTGGTAGGTGGAGGATTTTGAGTTGAGCATCACATGGAAAATTTTCCTTAGTATTTCCTCGACCCCCTTTAACAGTACGGTGTTTCCTATGACTCAAGAAAGAGAAAATGAAACTAAGAAAACAAAAGTCTTCACGCTTCATGTTCCTCAAATGAATACCAAGTCTTCAAGGTCACACCAATTTCTTCACTTTCAAAGTCTTCAGAAATCCAAAGTCTTCAGTCGAAGAACTTCATTTTTAGGGGTCGACTTTCTTTGTAAATATCAAACTCCTCATAGACTTATAGACCTGTGTACAGTCATAAAGACATTAGTCCCTTAACCTATAAGTCTTCAATACACCAAAATCACTAAGGGGCACTAGATGAACTTACAATCTCCCCCTTTTTGGTGATTGATGACAATATAGGTATGTTTTCAACGGGGATAAACATATGAAGTGTAAATACTGATATCGACGAATTTGATTGCAAGATATAGAAGAACTCCCCCTGAAGATGTGCATAGTGAGGAATTTGCTTTTGAAGCAATGCACACTTGAAGAGTTGAATCATGGAGATCTCCCCCTATATCTTGTAATTCATACACGCATTTGACATAATATATGAAGAATTTGAAATGCATGATGAAATATGGTGACTGATGTAATTCAGCATGCGTGCAATAACATTAACGAGGAATAAGCATGCAGAAGAAACAACAAAAGTATCAGGCCACCATAGAGTTTAAGTTTACAACTCGATCCAACAAAGTCATCAGAAGAACGAGAGTTGTAACTTTAGAAAAAACGCCCATATAAGATAGACCCGCTTGAAGACTAACTCAAATTTCTCCCCCTTTGTCATCGCATGACCAAAAGGGTCGAAAATGAGGACTAACGCCCCTGAAGAATATCAAGGTGATGAAGGAGCGTCAGCGTTGTTGGGGCCGTTTGTTATAGTAGGGCCTGTCGCAGTGTCGTCCAAGTCTTCATGTTCATCAGTGTCACGTGATGAAGAATAGGAGCTGGCCACCAAGGAAGGAACCTTGACCTTCTTGTACTTCTTCGGAGGAGGTGCAGCCCAGTCAAAGTCTTCCTTGAGACCCATTTTCTTCAGATCTTCTTCACCATATATGTGCGACAGAACAGCCCAGGTGCGGTTGAGGGTTTCATGAAGGTAGTAGTGGTTTTTCTTCACTGCATTGTGGGTAGCAGGCATGTTGTGAAGAATTGAACCAAACTAACGCTTGACCCATTTATGATTGTGATCAGCCTTCTGGTGAAGACTGAGGAGAAGCTCACGGTCAGTCATTACCCTGGGTGCTGTGCCTTGAGGATTTTTCTTGGGTGCGTTGGCGGCAGAGTCATGGGTAGCAGAGTCATCATTGGTGGAGTAGGATGCAGCCTTGCGAAATTGACCATCCAATGGACGAATGCCTTCATCAATAACAGCAGTAGCCTTGCCCTTTTCATCAGCTGAGGAAAATGTCCCTTTGAGGACTTCAATCGGGGGCAAGTAGCTGTAATGGTTCAGTGTATCAGCTTTGTAGTTGAGTGAAGACCTTGTTCTGATGAATCTCATAATCCACGGAGCATAAGGCTTCAACTCAAACGGTGACATTGCGACATTGGCCAGAGTCCTCATGAAGAAATCATGGAAGTTGACGGGAACGCCATGAATGATATTGAAAAGCAGATTCTTCATGATGCCAACGACTTCTTCTTCATTCGAGTCGTGGCCCTTGATAGGACTCAATGTCTTCGTCAGAATGCGATAGACAGTCCGAGGCACATACAACAATTCCTTCACAAGGAATTTTGTTCTTGGGGCCTGACCTGGCTTCAAGGGCTTCATCAGCACTTGCATATAGTGATCTGTAAGCTCAGGTTCATTGTAGACGCAACAAGCACCTTCAAGGGTAGGACTGAGAGGCAAAGCATGAAGCAATTCAGTAGCTGGTGCCTTGTAGTGAGTATTTTCAGACATCCAGTCTAGCACCCATGAATTTACATCTTCAGAGTTTCCGGTGATGTGCAGAGTTGCATAAAATTGAAGAATGAGTTCTTCATTCCAATCACATATGTCAGTGCAGAAATTTAACAGTCCAGCGTCGTAGAGAACACTGAAGGCTGGCCCGAAGCACGGCAGAGATTCCATATCCACGTGAGGAATGTGCTCATGATCGAAGACTTTGTCTTTGTTGAACAACACTGAGGAATAGAAATTTGCCTGGCTGGCAGTCCAGAAACGCCTCTTCCTTATGCGAGCAGAGTCATAAGGGTTGTAATCAGTGAAGAATACGTGCTCGCCGAAGAAATCATCAGCCTTGAATTTTTGCTTCCTTGAGAATGGATCCTTTGGCTTGGGCAGAGGAGTGTCAGTCAGTTGCATGATGACCTCAGGAATCGCAATCTAAGGTTCTTCAGGCTGAGGAATTTCTGGTTCCTCTTCAGTGGCAGCCTGGTTCTTCAAATCTTCATTTTCATTTTCTTCAGCACTAGCGGCTGGAATGTCTTCATGAGCTTCATCAGATCCCATTTGAACTGTAGTGGCTGGGGACTGAGGAATTTGCTGCAGTGGAGTGAAGAGTGGAGAATTGGGGTGCTGACTTTCCCAAAAGTCATCATTCATCACTGGTGTGGTACAGCCAATGTCCACATCTTCATCTTCAATTTCTTCAACGCCAGGCTCTTCAGCAGTAAACTGAGGCATAGGCGAGGAAACTATGGGGGTTGAAGGGATTTTATCCACTTCAATTTCTTCATCCATCTGCTCTAATGAAGCAGCAGAAGGATTTTCTTCATCAGATCCGCTAGGGATGACATATTCTTCATCAAAAGGGATGATTTCCTTTGATGGCATGGAGGAAACTGAAACAACATCAATTGGATTAGCAAATGAGCTTGTCAATTTCTTCATCTTCTTCGGTGCTGAAGAATCTGAAGGAGCTGACGCTTTCCTTTTCTTCACTGCTGCATGCTCTGCAGCCTTGGTCTTCTTCACATCTAATGCAGATGGAAGAATTGGAGTTGGGGTAGGCGCAGGTGGAGCAGAGGAATGTGGTTGATTTTCTTCAGGCACAACTGATGCAGTTGCCCTGACCTCTTCATTTTCTTCAGGTGCACCACTAGTGGGCGCCCTGGCAATTTCTTCAGCGGCTGGAATGCAGTCATCAGCCCTGGAACTCACATTTTCTTCAGTAGCCTGAACGTCATCAGCGGTGCTGGCATGTTCTTCAGTTGGCTGAGCGGATGCTTCAGCCTGAGGAATTTCTTGTTGCGATGGGGCTGCAACATTTGAGTTGAACATCTTAGTCAGTTTAACAAACCTGACCTTGACTCCTTTCCAATCAGCATAGTAAGCATTGAAATCATCGTTGAGGACTTTGATTTCAGACTGGATCTTCTCAAGTTCATCAGTTGTCATAGAGACAACGTTGTTCTTCAGAAACTTCTCCTTCCTGTACTATGCTTTCTTGAGCTGCCTGGCCTTCTCAAATTTCCATTTTTCTTCTTGGATGAAGGCAGTCAGCATATGACTTTGACCAGGAGTCAGCTTGAAGTCAGGCATAGGAGTGTTTGGGTCCTTGTGCGAGAGATCAATATAGTGAAGGATCAACTTTCGATCCAAAAGTAGAGGCACATTTGTGCCCTTGGCTCTAGCGGCCCTGACTTGCCTGTCTCTGATGATTTCAGCAAGTTCTTCATCATCAGCTTTGTCTTCTTCAGACGGTACTTGGAAGGCGACCTGCTTCTTATGGGGACTTGGACGAGATCCTCGTCCAGCAGTGGTCTTTGTCTTCAGCAGAGAGGGTCCTGTTGAAGAATTTGGTGCAGCTGAGGAACTAGCTGAAGCTCCTGAGGCAATAGATATGCATGTAGTCCTTTGGCATGTGGCGAGATGCACAGGTGCTGAGGATTTTGTCGGAACAGCTGAGGACTTTGGAGGAGCAGGAGCGGCATGAGGAATTGGCCATGAGGGCTTAGCTGAGGAAATTGGCCGAGAGGGCATTGAAGAAGAGGCACTAGGCTTGTGCGCAGGCTTCTTTGTCATGGATTTCTTTGGCCTTACAGAGGCCTCAGCAGCAACAGCAGTAGCGTCTTTGTTGAATTTCTTCACTGCTTCCTTAGCCTGTTTGGCCATCATGGCCTGGCGCTTGGCCCATTCTTTAGGAAAATCCTCACCGCGCTTGATGCTAGTGGGATCTGCTTCTTGGCCAGGTGCCAATGGTGGTCTTGAGCATGGAGGAGTAACAGTGAATTTCTTCATGTATTTTGGAGTCAGATACCTGTACTCCCTCCACTCTTTTGCCCATCTCCTTTCTATCCTCTGAATGCGCACCTTGCGCTGATTCTTCTCTTCCTCAGGGGGTGTGCAGTACCCAACATAAATGTCCTCAGGGATTTCAGAGGCAGTATTGATTTCAGACCTCTTTCCTCCTTTCTATGGCTTCTTTCCATCAGCCATTTTCTTCAGTTGAGGAATTTGAACAATTGAACTCTCTGAAGAAGTATGCAACTTTTCTTCGAGGAACGCTGCAAATGAGTTAAGTTGATGAGAACCTAGTGATTCAGAAGCGGACATGAGTACCTGTGAACAGAGTATAGTTGCGAGGAATTTGGAGAGGTCATATGCGTTCTGAGAAGGTTTTTCAAAAAGAACAAGTTTGAGGAATTTGACCAGATGAGTCTTGAAGAATTTCACTAACCATTCTTTGTCTTAGGTTCCAGAGTTGTATAGATCGAAGATCCACACAATTGAGGAATCTTGAAGAAAAATGATTGCTCAGAGAAATGAATCAAGAACAGATGACATGTGAGGTGTTTAGTGTGTGAAAAATTTGAAGAATAAACACCTTTGAAGATTTTGTAGAAATCATTCGAATCAAAGAGGGCAGTAAAAGTAACTTTTAATTACCCTGGACGAAGAACACGACGAACTATGAGGTGGAGAAGTGAAGTCCGGCTGTGCCGATCTTCCACGCCCTAACTCGGCGGAGGAAGACGGCTACGGCGGCGGCGGATTGAAGATTTCCGTGGCCAGCGCGAGTACGGCGGCGACGAGGTCGAGGCAGTGAAGCTCTTCCTCACCGGTGACGATGAAGTAGCGGCGGCGCTAGGGTTTGAGAAGCTCGAGTGGGAGAGAGGTCGAGCGGAGTAAAGGAGGTGAGGAAGGGAAGAGGGGTATTTATAGCCACAGTGAAAAACTGTTCGCCCGAAGAAATTGGACGAACGTGCCCCTGACCCTTCTCATTCGCTTGACATGTGTCACCCACGTACTGAGAAGTGGAGATCGTGTTAGATCGTGGGTGAATAGAGAAGTATATCGTGGGATGCGGAATGGTTTGAGCGGCAAAGCCTATAATTTGGATAAGATAAGTTAAAAGTTTCGTTCACAAATTCTTCAGCTAACAAGGACACAGTGAAGATTTTGAACGAGTTTCAAATAGAACACACATGAAGAATTTGTGAATAGATTGGGTTGAGTATAGCATAGAGGGGGAAGGGTCCGATCACATTCACTTAGCAGAAAAACCAACTTGAAGAATTAGCCATAAGTGAATGCTATAGAGGACATAAACTCATATATATATATATAGCCAATGAAGAAAAACGACGGAGAAGGTGAAGACAATGTAAAGTTGAAGAATATGAACAACTGAGGAATTTCAAAAACTGAGGAAAAACTCAAATTGAAGATTTTCAACTTTTGTGGTGGCGTGACCCACCATATAAGAATGATGATTTCAGACATCGCGTACAATTGTCGTAGGGTTCTGAGAATCAAAATCTTCATTAATTTCTTCACACTTAGAGTGTTATTCTTCATTGATTGAAGAAAAAGTTTCTTCATGTGTTGCACATCTAAGTCATCAATTATGCATAAGTGTTAGGATGAGTGTCCTTTTCAAAGAACATTCAAAGATTCTAGGATATTTAGCTCACACCGCAACTTGCTAAATCTCTTCTCATCCAAGGGCTTTGTGAAGATATCGGCTAGTTGTTCTTCAGTCGTCACATGCTCAATAGAAATGTCGCCCTTCAACACATGATTACGAAGAAAATGATGACGAATCTGAATGTGCTTTGTCTTCGAGTGCTGAACTGGGTTGTGAGCAATCTTGATGGCACTCTCATTGTCACAGAAGAGAGTCACATTCTTCACGTTGACGCCGTAGTCCTTGAGAGTTTGCTTCATCCACAGCAATTGAGCACAGCAAGAACCAGCAGCAATGTACTCAGCTTCAGCAGTAGACAGTGATACGCAGTTCTGTTTCTTCGAGGACAAACAGACCAAAGATCGCCCGAGGAAATGACATGTACCAGATGTTGACTTGTGATCCACACGATCACCAGCATAGTCAGAGTCAGAATATCCAATGAGATCAAAAGCTGAGCCGTTGGGGTACCATAATCCTAGTGTTGGTGTGTGAGCTAGATATCGAAGAATATGTTTCACAGCCTTATGGTGTGATTCCTTCGGTGTAGCTTGAAATCGGGCACACATGCAAACACTAAGCATAATATCTGGCCTAGATGCACATAAGTACAATAAAGAACCAATCATGGAGCGGTATACCTTTTGATCGAAGTCAATACCATTTTCATCAGTGCACAGATGGCCATTTGTGGGCATCGGAATTTTGACGCCTTTGCAATCTTGCATGCCGAATTTCCTTAGTACATCCTTGAGGTATTTCTCCTGAGATATGAATATGCCATTGCGCTGTTGACGAATTTGAATACCTAAGAAGAATTTCAATTCTCCCATCATAGACATTTGATATTCTTCACTCATCATATAGGCAAATTCATCACTATAACGTTGGTCAGTACAGCCAAAGATAATATCATCAACATATATTTGGCACACAAACAATTCACCATCATAAGATTTAGTGAAAAGTGTCGGGTCGAGTGAACTGGGTTTGAAGACTTTCTTCATGAGGAATTCCTTCAAAGTATCATACCACGCCCGAGGGGCCTGCTTGAGGCCATAGAGGGCCTTATTGAGTATGAAGACTTTGTCAGGATGCTTAGGATCTTCAAAACCTGGGGGTTGAGCAACATATACTTCTTCCTCAAGCTTACCATTGAGGAATGCACTTTTCACATCCATTTGATATAAAGTGATATCATGATGGTTAGCATAAGCAAGTAATATGCGAGTAGCTTCAAGTCTAGCAACAGGTGCAAAAGTTTCATCGAAATCAATTCCTTCAACCTGTGTGTAGCCTTGAGCTACAAGCCGTGCCTTATTCCTCACCACAAGGCCATTTTCATCTTGCTTGTTGCGGTAGATCCACTTTGTGCCAATGATATTGTGCTTGCGAGGATCTGGACGTTTAACCAGTTCCCAGACGTTGTTGAGTTCGAATTGATGTAATTCTTCTTGCATGGCCTGAATCCACTCAGGCTCTAGAAATGCTTCATCTACCTTAGTAGGCTCTGTGATAGAGACAAAAGCATAGTGCCCACAAAAGTTAGATAAATGTGAAGCTTTTGAGCGTGTGAGAGGACCTGGTGCTTCAATGTTATCGATGATCTTTTCAACTTACACTTCTTTTGCAACGCGAGGATGAGTAGGTTGTCGTTGAGGAACTTGATCAACATTTTGTTCAGCACCATTTTCTTCAGCAATTTCTTCAGGTGCATTAGGTCGACGTTCTTCACATTCTGGAATGAATTCTTCAGCAAATTCTTCAGTAGGAATGACATCCTCGGTAGCCTTGAACTTGATAGTTTCCTCAGGTGTTGGTTCATCTATCACAGAGGGTAGGTGCTCTCTTTGCGAGCCATTAGTTTCATCGAACCGCACATCTACAGTTTCAACAACCTTGTGAAGAACGTTGTTGAAGACTCTGTAGGTGTGCGAGTCCTTTCCGTAACCAAGCATAAAACCTTCATGTGCATTCGGTGCAAATTTAGCATTGTGATGAGGATCTCTAATCCAACATTTAGCACCGAAGACTTTGAAATAACTCACATTGGGTTTCTTGTCAGTGAGGAGTTCATAGGCAGTCTTCTTGAAGAATTTGTGAAGACATACCCTGTTGATGATGTGGCACGCAGTATAAATTGCCTCAATCCAGAAGTGACGAGGCGTCTTGTACTCATCAAGCATAGTGCGAGCCATCTCAACAAGAGTTCTGTTCTTGCGCTCCACGACGCCATTCTGCTGAGGAGTATAAGGAGCAGATAACTCATGAGTAATACCAAGTTCATCAAGATAGTCATCAAGACCAGAATTCTTGAACTCAGTTCCATTGTCACTTCTGATGTGCTTGATCTTCACACCAAAGTTTGTTGAAGCCCTCGAAGAAAATCGTTTGAAGACTTCCTGCACTTCATGTTTGTAAGTAACAATGTGTACCCATGTGTAACGAGAGTAATCATCAACAATAACAAAGCCATAGAGAGATGCATCATTTGTGACAGCTGAGTAATGATTAGGACCAAAGAGGTCCATGTGAAGCAATTCGAATGGTCGAGTAGTGGTCATGATAGTCTTCGCTGGATGCTTAGCCTTGGTCATCTTTCCAGCTTCACAAGCTCCACACAAGTGATCCTTGAGGAATTTGACATTCTCAATGCCAATGACATGCTTCTTCTTCGCAAGCGTGTGCAAATTCCTCATGCCTGCATGACCAAGTCGTCGATGCCATAGCCACCCTTCTGAAGCTTTTGCAAGTAGGCACGCGGCTGGTTGAGGTCCTGTAGAGAAATCAACACTATACAAGTCTCCTCTCCTAAAGCCTTCGAAGACTTTGGAATTGTCAGCTTCCATAACCACAACACAACGATACTTGCCAAAGACAACTACCATATCAAGATCACAAAGCATTGAGATAGACATGAGGTTGTATCCTAAGGACTCGACAAGCATGACTTTGTCCATGTGTCGATCCTTTGTGATCGCAACCTTACCTAGACCCAATACCTGACTTTTGCCTTTGTCAGTGAAGATGATATGCTTCAGATGCGATGGTGATAAGGGAGCATCAATCAATAGATTCTTGTCACCAGTCATGTGATTTGTACATCCACTATCGAGGACCCACTCAGTGGCTTTGGGTTGATCATCCAGCAGATGAATTAGTGCAGCTTACGGACTTCATATACTTCATCAGTGAAGAATATGACATCACAATTCATCAGACCAATTTCATCAAGCAATGCAACAGTTAAAAACAGTATGAGGACGTGAGAAATGAAAGTTCATTTCTTCATGATTAGCCTGCGTCCTTTCAGGCACTCTGCAGGTCTCCAGCAAATTCTTCAGATGTTCAAGCACGTCTGGAGACCTGACCCTGCAGAAGAGATTAGTTCTTCTTCTTCACCACCCACATCTGAAGGGGTGGCAAAGAGTTCATCACTCTGCGAGCTCCATACGAGAAAGGTGGCATAGAAGCCAATCCATTTCGTTTCACATAAAAGAAGTTAGGGTAAGCATATGAATAAGTAGAGAAATTCTTCGAGGACTTATGAACATAATGATTAGAAGAATAATGCTCATATTCATAGCCCTTGGCTCTTCCCTGCGAAACTGAGTTGTTAGCATGATGATGTTCATATGAGGACTTTGATCCATATGAAGAATTTGGTCCATATGAAGAATTTGATATGAGGTTCCTATTCTTCACAGGTGGTGTCATGAGGACATTCACCTGAAGACTTTCAAGGCACCTTTTGGGAACCCAGATTTTCTTCATAGGAGAACCGTTCCTGCAGTTAGTGCCAACATATCTAGCAAATACTTCACCATTCTGATTTTTGAACAGTTTATAGTTGGAGTCAAATGACTCATCAGGAGAATGAGAAGATTCACATGTAAAGCCAGATAGATTAGATGGATCAACTGGAGGTCCCTTTGCAGCAACCCATGAGGTTGGGGTACTGCTCAGGCTTCCAATATGTACCATCAGCATTGAGTTTCCTCTCAAAGGAAATACCCTCTTTCCTAGGGTTCCTGTTGAGGATCTGCTTTTTAAGCACATCACAAAGAGTCTGATGCCCTTTCAGGCTTTTGTACATGCCTGTCATGTACAATTCCTTCAGCCCTGCATCGTCAGTGATACTAGCAATGTCCTTAGATGAGGAATTAGTGACAGCTGAGACAGTTGAGGAATTTGTAGCATTAGAAGCATTTGAACATTCAGGTGAAGAATTGGCAGATTCACGTTCAATGCATTTCAAACATGGAGGAACAAATTCTTCCTGAGCAGCGCTGATTTGTTGAGCAAGTAATGAATCGCGCTCCTTCTGAAGATCTTCATAACTCACTCTTAGCTTCTCAAGATCTTGCTTTCTTTGAAGAAATTCATAACAAAGATTCTCATCATCAGACAAGAGAGTGTTATGATGACCTTGAAGATTGTCAAACCTAGTCTCAAGTCTCTGAAGATTTTCAGTCAAGGTTTTAGTGCGATCCATTTGTTCACCCAACATATCATCACTTTTGTCTAGCATGTTTTGAACCTTTTCTAAAGCCCTTTGTTGTTTCACAGCAATCTTAGCGAGTTTAGAATAGCTGGGCTTAAGGTTTTCATCAGACTCATTCTCACTTGAGTCAAAGGAGGTATATTTGAGTACCTTGGCACCCTTTGCCATGAAGCAATAGGTGGGAGCGTAGTCATCAGTGCCTTCATCAGCCTTGTTGGTGAGGTCATTTTCTTCAGTGTTGAAGATAGACTTGCTGACGAATGCAGTAGCGAGGGCTAGGCTCGCCACACCAGATTCGGAATCCTCAGATGCCTCCTCTTCCTCATTTTCTTCAGATTCAGCCTCAGAGTCCATTTCCTTGCCAATGAATGCCCGAGCCTTCTTGGAGCTGCTCTTCTTGTGAGATGAAGACTTTGAGGATTTTGATGATGAAGATTTTGAGGATTTCTTCTTTTTCTTCGCATCATCAGAACTGTAATCCTTGTATTTCTTCTTCTTTGATTCCTTTTCCCACTTAGGACAATCTTGAATGTAGTGTCCGAGTTTCTTGCATTTGTGACAAAGCCTCTTCTTGTAGTCACTGGATGAGGAATCATTGCTCCTTGAGGGTCTTCCAAGGCGACCTCTTCTTGAGAACTTCTGGAATTTCTTCATGAGCAGTGTTAGATCATGGCTCAGTTCTTTAGGATCACCAAGGCTGCTGTCAGAGTCTTCATCTTCAGACTCAGAAACTGCCTTGGCCTTCAGTGCACGTGATCTGCCATAGCTCGAGCCATAGAGATCTCTCTTTTCAGCAAGCTGGAACTCATGAGTATTTAGCCTCTCGAGGATATCAGCGGGATCAAGTGACTTGTAATCAGCACGCTCTTGTATCATCAATGCCAGAGTATCAAATGAGGAATCAAGCGATCTTAGCAGTTTCTTCACCACCTCGTGGTCGGTGATGTTAGTGGCACCGAGCGCTTGAAGCTCGTTTGAGATGTCAGTGAGGTGATCGAAGGTTTGTTAAACATTTTCATTGTCGAGTATTTTGAAGCGGTTGAAGAGATTGCGAAGAACATCACCTCGAGAGTCACGCTGTGTTGAGACTCCTTCATTTACTTTAGACAGCCTATCCCAGATAAGCAGTTTCCAAAGCACTCACTCTTCCATATTGTCCTTTGCTCAGATGGCCACATATGATATTCTTCACTTGAGAATCGAGTTGCTTGAATCTCTTCACATCGGTAGCGTTCAGTGAGGGTGAGACAGAGGGAACACCATTTTCCACAACATACCAGATATCGTTATCAATTGCCTCAAGATGCATTCGCATCTTATTCTTCCAGTAGGGGAAGTCCATCCCATCGAAGGTAGGACACCCAGCAGAGACCTTGATCATACCTGCGGTCGACATAACTAAAACTCCAGGCGGTTAAACCAAAATCACACAGAACAAGGGAGTACCTTGCTCTGATACCAATTGAAAGTGCGTTATATCGACTAGAGGGGGGTGAATAGGCGATTTTTATGAATTCTACACTGAGGAATTTGCGGGTGAGGAAATTCCTTAGCGAAGAACTACTTGTAGCGGAATAAGTACACAGAAGTAAACATAACAGAACACAAGCATGGTCATCATGATGAAATGAAGACAAGCACTGAGTACAGAAAGCGTGAACACAGGATAACACAGGATGAAGACAAATAGACTGAAGAAACTGAACTGAGGAAATTGAGAAAGTCTTCTGTCAAAGTCTTCAAACACAGATATGACAATCACACAACACAGTAATGAGGAAATGAAAGAGTTGAGGAAATAGAACCAGTAGGCTTGATGAAGACAATGATTTGGTAGACCAGTTCCAACTGCTGTCTCACTTGTACATCTGGTTAGGGCGGCTAGGTATTTAAACCTGAGGACACATAGTCCCAGACACCCAGTCCTGAACACGCGGTCCAGGACACTTAGTCCTCACCGTATTCCCCTTGAGCTAAGGTCACACAGACCTCACCCAATCACTCGTGGTAAGTCTTTAGGTGACTTCCGAACCTTCACAAACTCGGTCAGTCGGCTATCCACAATTTCCTCTTGGATGCTCTAGACCATGATGCCTAACCGTCTGGAAGAAGCACAGTCTTCAAAGGTAACAAGCGTCGGATCCACGCAGGATCAATCTCTTCAGTGATGCTCAATCACTTGGGGTTTGTAGGTGTTTGGGTTTGGGTTTTCCTCACTTGATGATTTTCGCTCAAAGTCCTCGGAGGATGGGATGCTCTCAATTGACAAGTGTCAGTTTCTCTCGGAGCAGCCAACCAGCTAGTGGTTGTAGGGGGCGGCTATTTATAGCCTAGGGAGCAGCCCGACAAGATAAGACATAAATGCCCTTCAATGATATGACCGTTAGGTGGGTAGATATTTTGGGACATCTAGCGCATAGCACAGCAACGGTCGGAAATTTGAGTATCAACTTCCTCAGGGCTATCATGTTCCTCACTGTGTAGGCAATCCGCACTGGCAAATTCCTAACTCCTCAGTCAGAACAAATTCCTCAGCGACCAGAAGAACTTCGTCTCTGTCACTGAAGAATATGACTGAACTGTATGAGATTTCCAATGGCTTCACTCGAAGGAATTGGTAGGTGTAGGATTTTGAGTTGAGCATCACATGGAAAATTTTCCTTAGTATTTCCTCGACCCCCTTTAACAGTACGGTGTTTCCTATGACTCAAGAAAGAGAAAATGAAACTACGAAAACAAAAGTCTTCACGCTTCATGTTCCTCAAATGAATACCAAGTCTTCAACGTCACACCAATTTCTTCACTTTCAAAGTCTTCAGAAAGTCTTCAGAAATCCAAAGTCTTCAGTCGAAGAACTTCATTTTTAGGGGTCGACTTTCTCTATAAATATCAAACTCCTCATAGACTTATAGACCTGTGTACAGTCATAAACACATTAGTCCCTTAATCTATAAGTCTTCAATACACCAAAATCACTAAGGGGCACTAGATGCACTTACAATCTCCCCCTTTCTGGCACAATAAGTCCTTTTTCAATTAGAGATAATTTTAGAATTTTTTAAAAACTTTAGAAAATCATATAAATTAATCCGTAACTCTGATGAAAACACTTTGTACATGAAAGTTGCTCAGAACAACGAGACGAATCCGAATACGCTCTCCGTTCATCTATCACTTGCCTCTAGCATAGCAAACATGCAACCTCTCCCCTCTGTTTCATCTGTCCGAAAATGCCAATCTTCGGGGAAACTTCCCCGGATGTCCTCCCCTTCATCGGTATCGTGTAGTGCCGCGTTAGAACACCCCTAGCGCTGCTTATTGCCTATCATGCATCTGTTTGCTTTGTATTTACTGTTTCTTCCCCCCTCTTCTCTTCGGTTGACTCCGAGACTGATGCTGTCCCTGTGATCGACTACGTCGACGACGACCCCTTCTTCCCTTTCAGCGGAGCTTCCAGGCAAGCCCCCCCTTTGATCATCCCGATATCGCCCATTCCATTCTCTCATGCTTGCATTAGATTTTGCTATTGTTATTGATTGCTCCTATTCTGATGCCTAGCCTGTTGTTTTACCTTACCTGCTTATCCTAAACTGCTTAGTATAGGTTGGTTAGTGATCCATCAGTGACCCCCACCTTGTCTTTGTTGCCCCTGCTTCATCTTTGACAACTCGATCAACGTGATCGACGACTAGAGCCCGACACCTTACATCACATCACGCCCTTTTGTTGCTCGACTCTGCAGAACTACTATCGAGTGCCGAGGGTGATCCCTCATAACGCACTCCTGATGATAATTCTGTAGTGTAGCTATTCGGTCGTGGTCATCGAGGGTGATTTCCTCTTCCACCATTCCCGATACGGCTCTGTCGTGCAACACCTCAAGTGTGAATCTCGAGGGTGGTCCCTCTTACGTTCACCTTGATGATTACATTGAGTGGAATCCACCGGGGGTGACTCCTCGGGTTTTCCCCTTGATGTTTGGACACACGGTTACCGGGACTTTACTTGAGACCTTTGTTGAAGTCGGGTCGACCCTGAGGAGTACCCGTGAGTTGATGTGAAAGTCGGGCGGGCCCATTGAGCACCCACGAGTTTTCTACATGGCACGGCCGGGCAGTCTGGGCCCTTGTCGTAAGTCCATGAGATGGGGCGACGGGGTCACATTATCGTGAGTCTCTGCTCATCTTCACGAGCCCCCAATGCACTAACAGGTTTGGGTATTTGTTCTGAGTTGGCCTCTGGCCTTTACGCACTAACCACCACGTGAGAATAGATATGGGCCTCGACGTCGCAGTATCAGCCAAATCTTTGTCAGACGTCAAGTTCAGCATTGCGGCACGGCTGGGCGGCACCATCCTGTAGTGGTGGAGCCTGGTCTGCCCTGCTCGCAACGACCCGGAGTGCAACGGGCGATGGGCCCAGACCCCGGAGTGCTTAGGATGTAGACCGGCGGGGACCTCTCTGCTGAGCCTAGGTAGGGCTACGACGTGTTGATCTTCCGAGGCCGGGCATTGACCCCAGAAAGGTGTGTCCGGCCAGAGTGATCGAGCGTGTTGGGTAACGTGGTGCACCCCTGCAGGGAAGATATATATTGGAATATCGTTTCCACGGTAATGGACGTTCAGACTTGTATCCGGATCTTATATAACTAGAAATGGATACTTGAGATATGTGATGGATATGTGGCTCCGCGATTGCTTTCTCGTAGGGACCGAGGAAGGATCTCTGGGCGTTGATGTTACAAGATGCTTGTTAATTATAAACTGCTATTCTTTACTCTTCTACATGCTGCAAGATGCTTGGAGCTGCTTGAAGATGCTAGTCTTCAATAGGCTAGGCCTTCTCCTCTATTCTGGCATTTTGCAGTTCAGTCCACAGATACAACCCTCCCATTTGATACCAATGCATACTTAGTATAGATCTGATGATTGCGAGTACTTTGGATGAGTACTCACGGTTGCTTTGCTACCCCTTTTCCCCCTTCCTTCTTCTTTCCGGTTGATGCAACCAGATGGTGGATCCCTGGAGCCAGATGCCACCGCCAACGGATTCTGCTACATGGAGACCGCCGACGACCAGGAGTAGTTAGGAGGTCCCAGGCAGGAGGCCTTGCCTCTTCGATCGTGTTGCTTTTGTGCTAGCCTTCTTAAGGCATCCTTGTTTAACTTATGTTTGTACTCAGATATTGTTGCTTCCGCTGACTCTTGTGTATCGAGCTTGTATTCGAGCCCTCGAGGCCCCTGGCTTGTAATATAAAGCTTGTATTATTATGATTTGTGTCTAGAGTTGTGTTGTGATATCCTCCCTTGAGTCCCTGATCTTGATCATACACATTTGCGTGTATGATTAGTGTATGATTGAATCGGGGGCGTCACAGAAGTCATCCTCGACGGAAGCTCACCTTCCTCACCCAAATAAGGCTTCATATCTCAGTGTTAAAAGTGGGACTAACCCCAAAATCTGCATGCAGCTCAAGTTTATATGCATTATCATTTATTTTCTCTAACACCTTAAAAGGACCATCACCACGTGGCATTAGCTTTGATTTGCGCAAATCAGGAAATCTATCCTTACGCAAATGTAACCAAACAAGATCTCCAGGTGCAAACACAACATGTTTTCCACCCTTATCTCCTGCAAGTTTATATTTAACATTCATATGCTCAATGTTTTCCTTAGTTAACTCATGCATTTTTAAGATCAATTCAGCACGTTGTTTAGCATCAAAATTAACCTTCTCCGAAGATGGAAGAGGCAACAAATCAATAGGTGCACGAGGTAGGAAACCATACACAATTTTAAAAGGGCATGTCTTAGTAGTAGAATGCAACGAACGATTATAAGCAAATTCAATATGAGGAAGCATTCTTCCCACATTTTCTTATTATTCTTCAAAACATCCCTAAGATAGTAGACAATGTCTTATTGGCTACTTCTGTTTGTCCATCAGTTTGGGGGTGACATGTAGTACTAAAAAGCAGTTTAGTCCCCAACTTAGCCCATAAACGTCTCCAAAAGTGGTTAAGAAATTTAGTATCATGATCTTAAACAATAGTATTTGGCACACCATACAAGTGAATTATTTCACGAAAGAACAAATCATCAACATTAACAGCATCATCGCTTTTATGACATGGTATAAAGTGTGCCATTTTCGAGAACCTATCCATGACAACAAATATGCTATCCCTCCCCTTGTTTGTTCGAGGTAAACGTAAAACAACGTCCATAGATATATCCTCCCAAGGAACACTAGGTACAGGCAAAGGCATATATAAACCATGAGGATTGAGTCGTGACTTAGCTTTTTGACATGTAGTGCAGCGAGCAACAAAACGCTCAACATCCCATCTCATCTTTGGCCAAAAGAAATGTGTAGCAAGTATATCCTCCGTCTTCTTGACGCCAAAGTATCACATTAATCCTCCTCCATGCGCCTCCTGCAAGAACAAAAGACAAACAGACCTAGCTGGAATGCATAGCTTGTTAGCACGAAACACAAACCCATCGTTAACGACAAACTTGTTCCATGTTCTCCCTTCTTTACAATTCTGCAAGACATATTTAAATTTAGCATCATGCACATATTGATCTTTGATGGTCTCCAAACCAAATATTTTAAAGTCAAGTTGTGAAAGCATAGTATAACGACGAGACAATGCATTGGCAATAACATTTTCTTTACCCTTCTTGTGTTTAATGACATAAGGGAAAGTCTCAATGAATTCAACCCATTTAGCATGTCTACGATTCAGTTTTGCTTGACTCTTAATGTGTTTCAAAGATTCATGATCAGAATGTCTAACAAATTCTTTGGGCCATAAATAATGTTGCCATGTTTCTAAGGTCCGAACAAGAGCATATAATTCTTTATCATAAGTAGAATAGTATAGATAGGCCCACTCAAGTTTTCAGATAAGTATGCAACAGGTTTGCCATCTTGTAATAACACAGCTCCTAATTCAATTCCACTAGCATCACATTCAAGCTCAAAAGTTTTATTAAAATCGGGAAGTTGGAGTAAAGGAGAATGTGTCAACTTATCTTTCAATACCGTGAAGGCTTCTTCCTGTGCGGTACCCCATGCAAAAGGCACATCCTGCTTCGTAAGCTCATTGAGAGGTGCAGCAATGGTGCTGAAATCTCTCACAAAACGCTTATAGAATCCAGCGAGGCCAAGAAAACTCCTCACTTGTGTGACCATTTTGGGCTATGGCCAACTCTCAATAGCTTCAATCTTGCCATTATCAACTTCAATTCCCTGTGGAGTAACAACATAGCCAAGAAAAGATACTCGGTCGGTGCAAAAGGTGCACTTCCCAAGGTTACCAAACAAATGTGCATCACGTAGAGCAATAAAAACAACATGTAAATGTTCCAAATGTTCCTCCAAAGATCTGCTACAAATCAGTATATCATCAAAATAGACTACCACAAATCGTCCAATGAAAGCACGTAAAACTTCGGTCATTAATCTCATGAATGTACTAGGTGCTTTAGTTAACCCAAAAGGCATGACTAACCACTCATATAAACCAAACTTAGTTTTCAATGCTGTTTTCCATTCATCTCCCAATTTCATACGAATTTGATAGTATCCACTACGCATATCAACTTTGGACAATATTGCAGAGCCACTCAATTCATCAAGCATATCATCTAGCCTAGGAATAGGATGACAATAATGAATAGTAATATTATTAATGCCTCTACAATCAACACACATACGCGACGTACCATCCTTTTTTGGCACTAGTATAATAGGAACAACACAAGGACTGAGAGATTCGCGTATATAACCTTTGTCGAGCAGCTCCGGTACTTGACGCAAAATCTCCTTCACCTCCTGTGACGCCCCCGATTTGACCGTACACTAATCATGCACGCAAATGTGTACGATCAAGATCAGGGACTCACGGGAAGATATCACAACACAACTCTAAAACATAAATAAGTCATACAAGCATCATAATACAAGCCAGGGGCCTCGAGGGCTCGAATACAAGTGCTCGATCATAGACGAGTCAGCGGAAGCAACAATATCTGAGCACAGACATAAGTTAAACAAGTTTGCCTTAAGAAGGCTAGCACAAACAGGGATACAGATCGAACGAGGCGCAGGCCTCCTGCCTGGGATCCTCCTAACTACTCCTGGTCGTCGTCAGCGGCCTGCACGTAGTAGTAGGCACCTCCAGTGTCGTAGGTGTCGTCGTCGACGGTGGCGTCTGGCTCCTGGACCCCAATATCTGGTTGCGACAATCAGATAGATAGGAAGGGGGAAAAGAGGGAGAGAAGCAACCGTGAGTACTCATCCAAAGTACTCGCAAGCAAGGAGCTACACTACATATGCATGGGTATATGTGTAAAGGGGCATATCAGTGGACTGAACTGCAGAATGCCAGAATAAAAGGGGGATAGCTAGTCCTGTCGAAGACTACGCTTCTGGTCATCTCCATCTTGCAGCAGATAGAAGAGAGTAGATTGAAGTCCTCCGAGTAGCATCGCATAGCATAATCCTACCCGGCAATCCCCTCCTCGTCGCCCTGTTAGAGAGCGATCACCGGGTTGTATCTGGCACTTGGAAGGGTGTATTTTATTCAGTATCCAGTTCTAGTTGTCATAAGCTCAAGGTACAACTCCGGGTCGTCCTTTTACCGAGGGACACGGCTATTCGAATAGATAAACTTCCCTGCAGGGGTGCACCACATAACCCAACACGCTCGATCCCATTTGGCCGGACACACTTTCCTGGGTCATGCCCGGCCTCGTAAGATCAACGCGTCGCAGCCCCACCTAAGAACAACAGATAGGTCAGCACGCCGGTCTAACCCTATGCGCGCAGGGGTCTGGGCCCATCGCCCTATGCACACCTGCACGTTGCGTACGCGGCCGGAAGCAGACCTAGCCTAGTGGCGTTCCAGTCCAATCCGGCGCGCGCCACTCAGTCGCTGATGTCAAGAAAGCTTCGGCTGATACCACGACGCCGGGATACCCATAACTACTCCCGCGTAGATGGTTAGTGCGTATAGACCAAATGGCCAGACTCAGATCAAATACCAAGATCTCGTTAAGCGTGTTAAGTAACCGCGAACGCCGACCGGGGCCAGGCCCACCTCTCAGTTAGGCGGTCTCAACCTGCCCTGTCGCTCCGCCACAAAGATCCACTTGCGGGTACTCCTACGAGCCGACCCGACTTTACTCATCACATGTGTCATGTATGTAGTATATAAGTATATACCCGTGATCTCCGCCCAGGTGATCACGGCCCGATAGTATAGCACAGCAGACGGACAAGAATGTAGGGCCACTGATGGAAATCTAGCATCCTATACTAAGCATGTAGGATTGCAGGTAAAGGTATCAACAGTAGTAGCAAGGATAGGCTATGCATCAGAATAGGATATCGGAAAGCAGTAACATGCTACACTACTCTAATGCAAGCAGTATAGAGAAGTATAGGAGATATCTGGTGATCAAGGGGGGGGGGGCTTGCCTGGTTGCTCTGGCAAGAAGGAGGGGTCGTCGACTCCGTAGTCGAACTGGGCAGCAGCAGTGTCGGTCTCGTAGTCTACCGGAGAGAAGAGGGGGAAGAAACAGTAAATACAATGCAAACATAAGCATGACGATGCGTGACATGACAATGAGCGGTGCTAGGGGTGTCCTAACGCGACAGTAGGTGGTACTGGTGAAGGGGGGGAACATCCGGGAGGTATTCCCGATGTTTCGCGTTATCGGACAGACGGACCGGAGGGGGAAAGTTGCTAGTTCGATAGGTTAGGGGGTTGTGGTGGACGAACGGACTGCGTATTCGGATTCGTCTCGTCGTTCTGAGCAACTTTCATATAGAAAACATTTTCATCCGAGTTACGGTTTAAAAGATATGAATTTTCAAAGTTTATTTGAATTTCTGGAATTATTTATATTCAGCAAAAATGAATTATGACGTCAGCATGAGGCAATGCTGACGTCAGCAGGTCAACAGGTCGGCTGACCAGTCAAACCAGACAGGTGGGTCCAGTGGGACCCACATGTCAGCCTCTGTTAGTCTAATATTTAGTTAAACTAATCTAACAGTATAATTAGAGGGGTGGGCCCCATATGTCAGTGAGTGATTAGTTAATTTAATTATTTTTATTTATAAAACATTTTCTTTTTCTTTTCTTTTTTATATTTTTGCGGCGGGGCCCGCATGTCAGTGACTGAGCCTGCCCAGTCAGCAGTTGACTGGGTCAACCCAGTCAACTGGGGCCCGTGGGGGCCACTGGCAGGGGCACTGGGGTGGCCCCAGGCCTGCCACGTCGGCGGCCGGCGCCGGAGCGGCTCCGGCGAGCCAAACGCGGCGGCGCGGCTCGGGAGGGGGTGCGGGTTTGCGCTACGGTGGGTTTGCGGGGGCGTGGCTGGGCGCGTTCGACGCGGCTCGGCGTCGCGTGTCCAACTGCGGTGGTCGGAGGGGCTGGAACGGCCGGGGGCGAGCGCTACGAGCTCGCCGGCGGCGAGGTGCTACGGGTGCCCGACGGAAACACGGCTACGGCGGCCTATCGAGCAAGCGGAGGGGCTGGGGGGGCATCTATGGACGGTGGGGAGTACAACGGGCTTGAGCCCGTGACCAAAAGGTCACCGGAGACCCGCCGGCGGCGAGCTCCGCGGCGCGGCGTTCGGGCGCGCGTGGGGGAGCAGCTACGGAGCGCGGGTGAGCTAACGGAGAGGGGGAGGAGATGCGGGAGCTCACAGCGGAGCCGTAGGGAGTGGCAGTGAGCTCGGGGAGGGCGCGGGGTAGCCGGAACCGGCGACGAACGACGGCGACCCGAAGGTTGAAGACGAGCTCGTGGAGGTCGGTGCAGTGGCGCTCGGCTCGTTCCCGATGGCGTAGTCGGCGTAGTCGACGGCAGGGAGTCGTTTGGGCACGTCGTCGGGGCGATCTGGGCACGGTGGCCGCGGGAACTACGGTGAACGGCGGCGAGCGCGCTCGGGCAGAGGGGATCGAAGGGGAGAGGGAGGTGGATCTGGCGGGGGGAAGGCGCAGAGGCCGAGGGACGAGCGGGGCGAGTGGGAGAGAGGCCCGAGGAGGCGGGGGGAGCTGGCGCCCTTATCCTCCCCGTCGCCGGCGAGGGGCTGCGGCGGGGACGGCCTCTGCTCCGCCCCCGGTCGGGGGAACAGGGAAGGGGGCGAGGGGGAGAGTGGGCTGGGCCGGGGGTTCGGGGGTGGCGGCCCAGTTTGGGCCGGGGGTCAGTGGGGGGGAGGCCTGCTCCCTTTTTTTCTTTTCCTGCTCTGTTTCTGTTTTCTGCTTTCTTTTTATTTGCTTATTTTCTTTTCTGTTTTATTTCATTTAAAAGTATTTAGGTGTTTTATAAAAATGTGTTTTCTCCACCATAATTACCAATGTATTATTTAGCACCCACAGAACATTTTTGTTTAAATTTTTGAAAACTTTTATTTTCCACTTTTAAATTTAATTGAAGTTTGAACTAGGAGTTTGAAAAGGGTGTGATTCAAATGTGATCAAGCCCTGTTTAGCAACATGATTAGCTTAACCACAGGGAGTTACTGTAGCATGATTCTCAGGGTGTTACAAATCTCCTCCACTACAAGAAATCTCGTCCCGAGATTTAGGAGGTAGAAGGAAACAGTGCGGGGTATTCTTCGCGCAGACGATCCTCTCGTTCCCAAGTGGCCTCATCTTCAGAATGGTGCGACCACTGGACTTTGAGAAACTTGATCGCCTTCTGACGTGTGCGGCGTTCAGCTTGGTCGAGAATGCGGACCGGATGCTCCTTATAGGAGAGGTCTTGCTACAATTCGAGCACTTCATGATCCACAGCTCGGATTGGATCCTTGAAGCAACGGCGGAGCTGTGACACATGGAACACATCGTGAACCTGAGAAAGGTTCGGCGGTAGCTCCAGTTGGTATGCCACTTTTCCACGCCTTTCGAGAATAGTGAATGGGCCAATATAGCGAGGAGCTAGTTTTCCCTTGATCCCGAAGCGGTGAGCACCCTTCATAGGTGTGACTCGAAGATAAGCCTTTTCGCCAGGTTGATAGACCATGTCTTTATGATGACGGTCATACTGACTCTTCCGACGTGACTGAGCAGTCTTGAGATTCTCACGAATAATGCGGACTTGTTCTTCGGCATCTTGGATAATATCCGGACCGGAGAGTGGACGTTCCCCAGTTTCTGACCAGTTCAGAGGGGTTCGGCACTTTCGTCCATATAACACTTCGAAGGGGGCCATCTTCAGACTAGCTTGATAGCTATTATTATAAGAGAACTCAGCATACGGGAGAGATTCCTCCCATTTCTTGCCGAAGGAAATAACGCAAGCTCGAAGCATGTCTTCGAGAACTTGATTGACGCGTTCAACTTGTCCTTGCGATTGAGGATGAAACGCAGTACTGAATGACAGATGAGTTCCCATAGCTTCTTGGAAACTTGCCCAGAATCTTGAAGTGAATAAGCTGCCACGGTCTGAGCTGATAACCAAAGGAATACCGTGGAGTGAAACAATCCTGGACATATAGAGCGTTGCCAACTGGCTAGCAGTGATCGTTTCTTTGACTGCCAGAAAATGTGCAACTTTGGAAAGCCGGTCAATGACGACAAGAATAGCATCATTACCTTTCTGTGATTTGGGAAATCCAGTGACGAAGTCCATCTCAACATGGTCCCATTTCCATTCAGGAATAGAGATAGGTTGCAGAGTTCCAGCAGGCCTTTGATGTTCTGCTTTGATACGACGGCAAACGTCACACTCAGCAACATAACGAGCAATGGCTTGCTTCATATTAGACCACCAGAATCTCTGACGGATGTCTTGGTACATCTTTGTACTACCAGGATGGATACACAGAGGTGTATCATGAGCTTCTTTCATAACTTCCTGCGTCATATCCAGGTTTTTCTCTGTACATGGCACCACTAGGCGGCCCTTGAAGTATAGGGTGCCATCTTCAGCAATGGTGAAGAATGAGGGCTTTCCTTCTGCGAGGTAGCGCTTAATCTTGTGGGCTTCAGAGTCATACTTCTGTAGCCTTTTGATGCTATCCTCGAGATCTGGTTTAGCAACTAGGGTATTGAGGGAACCCTGGGTAACAACATGGAGGTTCATCTTGCCAAACTCCTTAGGAGGGGGAGTGAGTGCACCCGAAGGAACAATATGGAGGTTCAGCTTCCTGAATTCTTCAACAAGCGAGGGCTGAACTTTGTGAACCTGGAGGTGGTTGCAGTAAGACTTGCGGCTCAAGGCATTAGCCATTACATTAGCCTTGCCTGGCGTATAGGAAATACCCAAGTCAAAGTCTGCAACAAGCTCCATCCATCTCTGCTGACGGAGGTTCAGATCTGGCTGAGTAAACAGATACTTCAGACTTTGGTGGTCAGTGAAGATCTCGCAACGATTACCGAGAAGGTAATGTCGCCACTGCTTCAGCGCATGAATGACAGCAGCAAGTTCGAGGTCATGAACTGGGTAGTTCTCTTCGTGAGGGCGCAATTGTCGAGAGGCATAAGCAATCACTTTGCGGTCTTGCATTAGGACACAGCCTAATCCTTGACGGGAAGCGTCGCAGTAAATGACAAAGTCCTTCTTAGTATCAGGTGGAGCTAGAACTGGGGCAGAAGTCAACTTGTCTTTGAGTGCCTGGAAACTTTCCTGACATTTGTCTGTCCATTGGAACTTGACGCCCTTATGTAACAGGTTAGTCAGAGGCCTGGCGATCTTGGAGAAGTTCTCGACAAATCGACGGCAATAGCTGGCGAGACCGAGAAAACTTCTGACTTGCTTAACGTTCTTGGGAGGAGTCCAATCAAGAATAGCCTGAACTCGCTCGGGGTTGACGGCAATACCATCCTTAGAGATGACATGCCCAAGATAGGTTACTTCCGGTAGCCAGAATTCACATTTGGCGAACTTGGCATATAGTTGATGCTCTCGTAGCTTTTCCAGCACAAGTCGAAGATGTTCAGCATGTTCTTCTTCGTTCTTGGAAAATACCAGGATATCATCCAGATAAACCACGACGAACTTGTCGAGGTAATCCATGAATATATAGTTCATCAGACGAGAGAAGGTGGCTGGAGCATTGGTTAAACCGAAAGACATGACGGTGTACTCGTATGAACCATAGCGAGTCACGAAGGCGGTCTTTGGGATATCCTCTTCGCGAACACGGATCTGATGGTAGCCCAACCTCAAGTCGAGCTTAGAGAACACTGACGAACCCGCCAGTTGATCATATAGATCATTGATCCGAGGAAGAGGGTATTTATTCTGAATGGTGGCTTGGTTTATAGGACGGTAGTCTTGAACTAACCGGTTTGTCCCATCCTTCTTCTTGACAAAGAGAGAAGGTGCTCCCCAAGGAGAGCAACTTGGGCGAATAAATCCTTTGCGAAGAGATTTGTCGATTTCCTCCTTAAGCTCAAGGAGTTCATGCGGCGGCATTTTGTAGGGTCGCTTGGCTATAGGAGTGGTGCCTGGTTTCAAGTCGATGATGAATTCGACAGCTCTAGCAGGGGGAATCCCTGGAAGTTCTTCAGGAAAGACGTCGAGGAATTCACGCACGACGGGAATGTTTTCAATGCCCTCGAGTGGTGCAGCGTTCAATGCATTCAATGCATAGAGCCTTGCCTCGACATTTTGCACCAGAATAGCTTGGTAGGCAACTATTTCATCTGAAGGGTGTAGCAGATGGACGGTTTTAGTGGCGCAAACTATAGAAGCAGTATGCGCTTTCAACCAATCCATACCCAAAATGAGGTCGATGTTAGACGTCTTCAGGATAATGGGAGAGGCATAGAATTCCAGCCCTTCGATTTCCACGGGGACATCGATGCCAACCAAGGAGGTTTGACACTGTCCCACGGGGGTTTTGACCAATACAGAGGTGTTCATCTCCTCACATTTAACGTCGTGCTTGTATGCAAAATCTTCTGACATGAATGAATGCGATGCACCTGTATCAAATAAAACGGATGCTGGTACTGAATTTACGAGGAGTGTACCCATCACAGTAGCAGGCTGGTCTTGAGCTTCGTTGAGATCAACGTGGTTGGCATGAGCACGACCATAAGACTTAGCATTGTTGTTGCGGGGCTGATTGTTACCACGGCCAGTTGCTGGAAGGGCCAGTTGATTCTGGTTCTGGTTGCATTCTTTAGCACGGTGTCCTGGTTGACCACACCTAAAGCACAAGCCATTATTCGGAGTGGGAACAGGAGCTTGGGATGGTGGAGCTGGAAGTCTTGACTGCCTAGATGGTGGTGGAGGCAGACGAGGTGCAGCATAGGTCTGCCTTGGGGCAGATGCATTTGGACGGTACATGCTGTTCGGGATCCATATCTTACGCTTCTGTGCGGGCGAGCCCGAAGATGAGCCCGTGTCACGGTTGCGCCTGTGAGAGCTCTGGTATTCCTGCAGACCAGTTTCGACATTGATGGCCTTGTTCACCAAGGTGAAGAAATCAGCAAAGTCATGCACTAGAAGTGCGAGCTTGATGTCAGCTTGAAGGCCATCACGGAACTTCTCCTGTCTGCGTGCATCAGTTGCAATGTCTTCTTCAGCATAGCGGGACAAGTCCAGAAACTCCCGCTGATAAGCTTCAACAGTTTTGTTGCCTTGGGTGAGGTTGCGGAACTCACGCTTCTTCCGGTCCATGACTCCCTGAGGAATGAAGCGGGCACGGAAAGCAGCTTGGAAGTCTGGCCAGGTGATGAT
The DNA here is from genome assembly GCF_002575655.3 of Aegilops tauschii subsp. strangulata. Taxonomy (NCBI): domain Eukaryota; kingdom Viridiplantae; phylum Streptophyta; class Magnoliopsida; order Poales; family Poaceae; genus Aegilops; species Aegilops tauschii. Next base: position 245,781,784 of record NC_053037.3, on the reverse strand, counting down.
TGTTCCAGCTGGCAGAGTACGCCTGTGGCTGTCCCACCATTGAGCTGTGGGTCCCTTCAAGAAGAAGGAAGCAAAGGTGACATAGCTGGCAGGGGCTACATCAGCAGACTCCATCTCATAGGTGATGTCACGGAGCCAGTCATCAGCATCCAGAGGCTGAGTTGAGCTGCGGTAGATGGTTGGGTTGAGGCGTATGAAATCTTGAAGAGTCACTTGGGCTTGCTGCTGGTTCATATTGGGGCGAGGAAACTGAGCCATCATATTTTCCATGAACTGGCGGTTCAGTTCAAACTGTTGGATCATACCAGCCATGTACTCAGGTGGTGGTGGGGCATCGCCACCACGACCACGACCACCTGGTCTAACCATCCTGCTAATATATAACAGGGGTAGTTCAGCATTGAGAAATTTGCAATGACAAGAATCATTCATGATGAAACATGCATAATGAAAGGAGCACGATAGCTACTACATAGTAGTCGGCATAACTTTACAAAAGGGGTCATGCATAGAGTTCAGTACATAGAGTTCAGTACATAGACTAAAACATCATAGGCGGCACACAGGCTCGCGGCGACTGCAACTAATACTACAAGCAAGCCTACATCAGTCCCAAGAGGTACTGTGGAGGTAATCGTAGCCCGACAGCTGGTAGTGAGGCAACGGATAGCCCTCCACGTCAGCAGACTGGGGGCCGCGGATACTCAGGTGTAGAGCCCGACGCTCAGGTGGCAGAAGAGGACCAAGTGTGGGAGAGTAGCCTCCCACCTCTGGCCAACCGACACCGTGGGGCATCACGGTCCTGGCTGGGTAGATCGCAGTACGCGGTACCTGTCCAGATCAGACAAAGGGGTGCAGCAGCGTCAGAGCACGGTAAAGGTGCTGACGGGTGGTGTACATCTCGTGGCGAAGAGCTCGGTTAGCTCGATCCAGCCCATCAGCATGCAGAACCAGGTTCTGATGGTAGAAGGGCTCTCGGGTGACAGTGGAGTAGGCAGCAGTATAGTATCCCTCCGCACCAACATCAGATGCGATAGCAATGTGCCTGAAAGGGGAGGTGCCCAACTCCTGATACTCTCCACGAAGACGTGTCAGAGCAGCATAGGCAGCATCGTGGACAGCCATATCGATGGTCACACCAACACCATGTGCGGTGTGCAGCACAGTAGTGGAGTCGTACTCCCGAGAGTAGAGGTGGACGATGGCACGGTACTGCTCCTGGTTAAAGTCCTGGTACTCCTCGTAGACGGTGTACTCAGGGTGCCAGCGATAACCCAGATAGGTCATCATCTCAGCTAGCACCGCAGGTGATCCCGAGGCACCAATGGCCGTCGTGTGTCGAACGACCTGCCTCGTGGGTTCCATCTGAAAGCAAAGACGTTTCAAAGGAGTCAAATGACAGTGTGTGAATTGGTCAATATACTATTCTAGGAAACAACTATGGCTTATCCAACTTTGGGGTGAATGCGGTCACGGGATCCTAGTGTTAAAGTTAGTAAATTCGTTTAACCCGAGTAGAAGAGAGTTCAGAGTCCCAGAGTAAAGGTCGAGGAGTAAAAGATCCTAGTACCACCCAATGGCGACGTGGGCCCGTAAGACACACAACCATGTTAGTAAAAGTTTTGTAATGTCTAGACTCGACTTCGGCCAAGGAGTGTGGAAAGGGGGATTCCTACAGGCAGTCGGCTCTGATACCAACTTGTGACGCCCCCGATTTGACCGTACACTAATCATGCACGCAAATGTGTACGATCAAGATCAGGGACTCACGGGAAGATATCACAACACAACTCTAAAACATAAATAAGTCATACAAGCATCATAATACAAGCCAGGGGCCTCGAGGGCTCGAATACAAGTGCTCGATCATAGACGAGTCAGCGGAAGCAACAATATCTGAGCACAGACATAAGTTAAACAAGTTTGCCTTAAGAAGGCTAGCACAAACAGGGATACAGATCGAACGAGGCGCAGGCCTCCTGCCTGGGATCCTCCTAACTACTCCTGGTCGTCGTCAGCGGCCTGCACGTAGTAGTAGGCACCTCCAGTGTCGTAGGTGTCGTCGTCGACGGTGGCGTCTGGCTCCTGGACCCCAATATCTGGTTGCGACAATCAGATAGATAGGAAGGGGGAAAAGAGGGAGAGAAGCAACCGTGAGTACTCATCCAAAGTACTCGCAAGCAAGGAGCTACACTACATATGCATGGGTATATGTGTAAAGGGGCATATCAGTGGACTGAACTGCAGAATGCCAGAATAAAAGGGGGATAGCTAGTCCTGTCGAAGACTACGCTTCTGGTCATCTCCATCTTGCAGCAGATAGAAGAGAGTAGATTGAAGTCCTCCGAGTAGCATCGCATAGCATAATCCTACCCGGCAATCCCCTCCTCGTCGCCCTGTTAGAGAGCGATCACCGGGTTGTATCTGGCACTTGGAAGGGTGTATTTTATTCAGTATCCAGTTCTAGTTGTCATAAGCTCAAGGTACAACTCCGGGTCGTCCTTTTACCGAGGGACACGGCTATTCGAATAGATAAACTTCCCTGCAGGGGTGCACCACATAACCCAACACGCTCGATCCCATTTGGCCGGACACACTTTCCTGGGTCATGCCCGGCCTCGTAAGATCAACGCGTCGCAGCCCCACCTAAGAACAACAGATAGGTCAGCACGCCGGTCTAACCCTATGCGCGCAGGGGTCTGGGCCCATCGCCCTATGCACACCTGCACGTTGCGTACGCGGCCGGAAGCAGACCTAGCCTAGTGGCGTTCCAGTCCAATCCGGCGCGCGCCACTCAGTCGCTGATGTCAAGAAAGCTTCGGCTGATACCACGACGCCGGGATACCCATAACTACTCCCGCGTAGATGGTTAGTGCGTATAGACCAAATGGCCAGACTCAGATCAAATACCAAGATCTCGTTAAGCGTGTTAAGTAACCGCGAACGCCGACCGGGGCCAGGCCCACCTCTCAGTTAGGCGGTCTCAACCTGCCCTGTCGCTCCGCCACAAAAGATCCACTTGCGGGTACTCCTACGAGCCGACCCGACTTTAGTCATCACATGTGTCATGTATGTATTTTATAAGTATATACCCGTGATTTCCGCCCAGGTGATCACGGCCCGATAGTATAGCACAGCAGACGGACAAGAATGTAGGGCCACTGATGGAAATCTAGCATCCTATACTAAGCATGTAGGATTGCAGGTAAAGGTATCAACAGTAGTAGCAAGGATAGGCTATGCATCAGAATAGGATATCGGAAAGCAGTAACATGCTACACTACTCTAATGCAAGCAGTATAGAGAAGTATAGGCGATATCTGGTGATCAAGGGGGGGCTTGCCTGGTTGCTCTGGCAAGTAGGAGGGGTCGTCGACTCCGTAGTCGAACTGGGCAGCAGCAGTGTCGGTCTCGTAGTCTACCGGAGAGAAGAGGGGGAAGAAACAGTAAATACAATGCAAACATAAGCATGACGATGCGTGACATGACAATGAGCGGTGCTAGGGGTGTCCTAACACGACAGTAGGTGGTACTGGTGAAGGGGGGGAACATCCGGGAGGTATTCCCGATGTTTCGCGTTATCGGACAGACGGACCGGAGGGGGAAAGTTGCTAGTTCGATAGGTTAGGGGGTTGTGGTGGACGAACGGACTGCGTATTCGGATTCGTCTCGTCGTTCTGAGCAACTTTCATATAGAAAACATTTTCATCCGAGTTACGGTTTAAAAGATATGAATTTTCAAAGTTTATTTGAATTTCTGGAATTATTTATATTCAGCAAAAATGAATTATGACGTCAGCATGAGGCAATGCTGACGTCAGCAGGTCAACAGGTCGGCTGACCAGTCAAACCAGACAGGTGGGTCCAGTGGGACCCACATGTCAGCCTCTGTTAGTCTAATATTTAGTTAAACTAATCTAACAGTATAATTAGAGGGGTGGGCCCCATATGTCAGTGAGTGATTAGTTAATTTAATTATTTTTATTTATAAAACATTTTCTTTTTCTTTTCTTTTTTATATTTTTGCGGCGGGGCCCGCATGTCAGTGACTGGGCCTGCCCAGTCAGCAGTTGACTGGGTCAACCCAGTCAACTGGGGCCCGTGGGGGCCACTGGCAGGGGCACTGGGGTGGCCCCAGGCCAGCCCCGTCGGCGGCCGGCGCCGGAGCGGCTCCGGCGAGCCAAACGCGGCGGCGCGGCTCGGGAGGGGGTGCGGGTTTGCGCTACGGTGGGTTTGCGGGGGCGTGGCCGGGCGCGTTCGACGCGGCTCGGCGTCGCGCGTCCAACTGCGGTGGTCGGAGGGGCTGGAACGGCCGGGGGCGAGCGCTACGAGCTCGCCGGCGGCGAGGTGCTACGGGTGCCCGACGGAAACGCGGCTACGGCGGCCTATCGAGCAAGCGGAGGGGCTGGGAGGGCATCTATGGACGGTGGGGAGTACAACGGGCTTGAGCCCATGACCAAAAGGTCACCGGAGACCCGCCGGCGGCGAGCTCCGCGGCGCGGCATTCGGGCGCGCGTGGGGGAGCAGCTACGGAGCGCGGGCGAGCTAACGAAGAGGGGGAGGAGATGCGGGAGCTCATAGCAGAGCCGTAGGGAGTGGCAGTGAGCTCGGGGAGGGCGCGGGGTAGCCGGAACCGGCTATGAACGACGGCGACCCGAAGGTTGAAGACGAGCTCGTGGAGGTCGGTGCAGTGGCGCTCGGCTCGTTCCCAATGGCGTAGTCGGCGTAGTCGACGGCGGGGAGTCGTTTGGGCACGTCGTCGGGGCGATCTGGGCACGGTGGCCGCGGGAACTACGGTGAACGGCGGCGAGCGCGCTCGGGCAGAGGGGATCGAAGGGGAGAGGGAGGTGGATCTGGCGGGGGGAAGGCGCAGAGGCCGAGGGACGAGCGGGGCGAGTGGGAGAGAGGCCCGAGGAGGCGGGGGGAGCTGGCGCCCTTATCCTCCCCGTCGCCGGCGAGGGGGTGCGGCGGGGACGGCCACTGTTCCGCCCCCGGTCGGGGGAACAGGGAAGGGGGCGAGGGGGAGAGTGGGCTGGGCCGGGGGTTCGGGGGTGGCGGCCCAGTTTGGGCCGGGGGTCAGTGGGGGGGAGGCCTGCTCCCTTTTTTTTCTTTTCCTGCTCTGTTTCTGTTTTCTGCTTTCTTTTTATTTGCTTATTTTCTTTTCTGTTTTATTTCATTTAAAAGTATTTAGGTGTTTTATAAAAATGTGTTTTCTCCACTATAATTACCAGTGTATTATTTAGCACCCACAGAACATTTTTGTTTAAATTTTTGAAAACTTTTCTTTTCCACTTTTAAATTTAATTGAAGTTTGAACTAGGAGTTTGAAAAGGGTGTGATTCAAATGTGATCAAGCCCTGTTTAGCAACATGATTAGCTTAACCACAGGGAGTTACTGTAGCATGATTCTCAGGGTGTTACACCTCCTCTGGATTGGTACAGTATGGTGCACGGTTGGGTAGCGATGCATCGAGAATTAAGTCAATTTGATGCAAATAGGTGGTAATCCCGGTGGCACATTGTTGGTGAACGTAGCAATAATTTAAAATTTTCCTACGTGTCACCAAGATCAATCTAGGAGATGCTAGCAACGAGAGAGAGGGAGTGCATCTTCATACCCTTGAAGATTGCTAAGCGGAAGCCTTACAAGAACGCGGTTGATGGAGTCGTACTCGCGGCGATTCAAATCGCGGAAGATCCGATCTAGCGCCGAACGGACGGCGCCTCCGCGTTCAACACACGTACAGCCCGGGGACGTCTCCTCCTTCTTGATCCAGCAAGGGGAGAGGAGAAGTTGAGGGAGAACTCCAACAGCACGACGGCGTGGTGGCGATGGAGCTCGTGGTTCTTCGGCAGAGCTTCGCTAAGCACTACGGAGGAGTAGGAGGAGTTGGAGGAGGAGAGGGCTGCGCCAGGCAGGGGGGTGTGGCTGCCCTCTCTCTCCCTCACTATATATAGGGGAAAGGGGGGTGGAGGAGGCGCCCTAGGGTTCCCTAGGGGAGGGGCAGCGGCCATAGGGGAAACCCTTGATGGTTTGGGCGCCCCCACCCCTAGGAAACTTGCCCCCAAACCGGGAGGGGTGGCTGCCCTAGGGGAGGGGCAGCGGCCATAGGGGAAACCCTTGATGGTTTGGGCGCCCCCACCCCTAGGAAACTTGCCCCCAAACCGGGAGGGGTGGCTGCCCTAGGGGAGGCGCCCCCACCTCTCCACGTTACATGAGATGGGGTGGGAGGGGCGCACAGCCCCTTAGTGGGCTGATGTGCCCCCTCCCCTTGGCCCATAAGGCCCCCAACGCTTTCCGGGGCCTCCGAAACACCTTTCGGTCACGCTGGTCGTCACCCGGTACTCCTAGAACAATTCCGAACTCCTATACCCTTCGTCCAATATATCGATCTTCACCTCCGAACCACTCCGGAGTTCCTCGTCACATCCGGGATCTCATCCGGGACTCCGAACAACCTTCGGTAACCACATACTATTTCCCATAACAACTCTAGCGTCACTGAACCTTAAGTGTGTAGACCCTACGGGTTCGGGAACCATGCAGACATGACCGAGACACCTCTCTGGCCAATAACCAATAGCGGGATCTGGATACCCATATTGACTCCCACATGTTCCACGATGATCTCATCGGATGAACCACGATGTCGAGGATTCAGTCAATCCCGTATGCAATTCCCTTTGTCTATCGGTATGTTACTTGCCGAGATTCGATCGTCGGTATCCCTATACCTCGTTCAATCTCGTTACCGGCAAGTCTCTTTACTCTTTCCGTAACACATGACCCCGTGGCTAACTCATTAGTCACATTGAGCTCATTAGGATGATGCATTACCGAGTGGGCCCAGAGATACCTCTCCGTCATACGGAGGACAAATCCCAGTCTCGATTCGTGCCAACTCAACAGATACTTTCGGATATACCTGTAGCGCACCTTTATAGCCACCCAGTTACGTTGTGACGTTTGGTACACCCAAAGCATTTCTACGGTATTCGGGAGTTGCACAATCTCATGGTCTAAGGAAATGATACTTAACATTAGAAAAGCTCTTAGCAAACGAACTACACGATCTTGTGCTATGCTTAGGATTGGGTCTTGTCCATCACATCATTCTCCTAATGATGTGATCCTGTTATCAATGACATCCAATGTCCATGGTCAGGAAACCATAACCATCTATTGATCAACGAGCTAGTCAACTAGAGGCTTACTAGGGACATGTTGTGGTCTATTATTCACACATGTATTACGGTTTCTAGTTAATACAATTATAGCATGAACAATAGACAATTATCATGAACAAGGAAATACAATAATAACCATTTTATTATTGCCTCTAGGGCATATTTCCAACAGTCTCCCACTTGCACTAGAGTCAATAATCTAGTTCACATCACCATGTGATTAACACTCAAAGTTCACATCGCCATGTGACTAATACCCAAGAGTTTACTAGAGTCAATAATCTAGTTCACATCACCATGTGATTAACACTCAGTGAGTTCTAGGGTTTGATCATGTTATGCTTACGAGAGAGGTTTTAGTCAACGGGTCTGAACCTTTCAGATCCGTGTGTGCTTTACAAATCTCTATGTCATCTTGTAGATGCAGCTACCACGCGCTACTTGGAGCTATTCCAAATAACTGCTCTACTATACGAATCCAGTTTTCTACTCAGAGTCATCCGGATTAGTGTCAAAGTATGCATCGACGTAACCCTTTACGACGAACTCTTTTACCACCTCCATAATCGAGAAAATTCCTTAGTCCACTAGTTACTAAGGATAAGTTCGACCGCTGTCATGTGATCCATTCCTGGATCACTATTGTACCCCTTGACTAACTCATGGCAAGGCACACTTCAGGTGCGGTACACAGCATAGCATATTGTAGAGCCTACGTCTAAAGCATAGGGGACGACCTTCGTCCTTTCTCTCTCTTCTGCCGTGGTCAGGTCTTGAGTCTTACTCAATACTCACACCTTGTAACACAGCCAAGAACTCCTTCTTTGCTGATCTATTTTGAACTCCTTCAAAATCTTGTCACGGTATGTATTCATTTGAAAGTACTATTAAGCATTTTTGATCTATCCTTATAGATCTTGATGCTCAATGTTCAAGTACCTTAATCCATGTTTTCCATTGAAAAACACTTTTCAAATAACCCTGTATGCTTTCCAGAAATTCTACATCATTTCTGATCAACAATATGTTAACAACATATACTCATCAAAAATCTATAGTGCTCCCACTCAGTTCTTTGGAAATACAAGTTTCTCATAAACTTTGTGTAAACCCAAAATCTTTGATCATCTCATCAAAGCGTACATTCCAACTCCGAGATGCTTACTCTAGTCCTTAGAAGGATTGCTGGAGCTTTGCATACTTGTTAGCATCTTTCAGGATTGACAAAACCTTCTGGTTGTATCACATACAACCTTTCCTCAAGAAAATCGTCGAGGAAACAATGTTTTGACATCCTATCTGCAAGATTTCATAAATAATGCAGTAACTGCTAATATAATTCCAACAGACTCTTAGCATCGCTACGAGTGAGAAAGTCTCATCACAGTCAACTCCTTGAACTTGTCGGAAAACATCTTAACGACAAGTCGAGCTTTCTTAATGGTGACACTTACCATCATTGTCTGTCTTCCTTTTAAAATCCATCTGCACCCAACAGCCTTACGACCATCAAGTAGTTCTTCCAAAGTCTATACTTTGTTTTTATATATGGATCCTCTCTCGGATTTTATGGCCTCCAGCCATTCGTCGGAATCCGGGCCCACCATCGCTTCTCCATAGCTCGTAGGTTCATTGTTGTCTAGCAACATGACTTCCAAGACAGGATTATGTACCACTCTGAAGTAGTACGCATCCTTGTCGACCTACGAGGTTTGGTAGTGACTTGATCCGAAGTTTCATGATCACTATCATAAGCTTCCACTTCAATTGGTGTAGGTGCCACAGGAACAACTTCATGTGCCCTGCTACACACTAGTTGAAGTCATGGTTCAATAACCTCATCAAGTCTCCACCATCCTCCCACTCAATTCTTTCGAGAGAAACTTTTCCTCGAGAAAGGATCCGTTTCTAGAAACAATCACTTTTGCTTCCAGATCTGAAATAGGAGGTATACCCAACTGTTTTGGGTATTCTATGAAGATGCATTTATCCGCTTTGGGTTCGAGCTTATCAGCCTGAAACTTTTTCACATAAGCGTTGCAGCCCCAAACTTTTAAGAAACGACATCTTAGGTTTCTCTAAACCATAGTTCATCCGGTGTCGTCTCAATGGAATTGCGTGGTGCCCTATTTAAAGTGAATGTGGTTGTCTCTAATGCCTAACCCATAAACGATAGTGTAATTTGATAAGAGACATCATGGTATGCACCATATCCAATAGGGTGCAGTTATGATGTTCGGACACACCATCACACTATGGTGTTCCAGGCGGTATTAGTTGTGAAACAATTTCCACAATGTCTTAATTGTGTGCCAAACTTGTAACTCAGATATTCATCTCTATGATCATATCACAGACATTTTGTCCTCTTGTCACGACGATCTTCAACTTCACTCTGAAATTACTTGAACCTTTCAATAATTCAGACTTGTGTTTCATCAAGTAAATATACTCAGCATCTACTCAAATCATCCGTGAAGTAAAAACATAACGATATCCACTGCATGCCTCAGCACTCATTGGACTGCACACATCAAAATGTATTACTTCCAACAAGTTGCTTTCTTGTTCCATCTTACTGAAAACGAGGCCTTTCAGTCATCTTGCCCATGTGGTATGATTTGCATGTCTCAAGTGATTCAAAATCAAGCGAGTCCAAACGATCCATCTGTATGGATTTTCTTCATGCATATATACTAATAGACATGGTTCGCATGTCTCAATCTGTTCAAAAACGAGTGAGTCCAAAGATCCATCAACATGGAGCTTCTTCATGCGTTTTATACCAATATGACTCAAGTGGCAGTGCCACAAGTATGTGGTACTATCTTATATCTTTTGGCATGAACATGTGTATCACTACGATCGAGATTCAACAAACCATTCATTTTAAGTGCAAAACCATTGAAGGTATTATTCAAATAGACAGAGTAACCATTATTCTCCTTAAATGAATAACCGTATTGCGATAAACATAATCCAATCATGTCTATGCTCAACGCAAACACCAAATAACAATTATTTAGGTTTAACACCAATCTCGATGGTAGAGGGAGCATGCGATGCTTGATCACATCAACCTTGGAAACACTTCCAACACATATCGTCATCTCACCTTTAGCTAGTCTCCCTTTATTCCGTAGCCTTTTATTTCGAGTTACCAACACTTAGCAACCGAACTGATATCTAATACCCTGGTGCTACTAGGAGTACTAGTAAAGTACACATTAATATAATGTATATCCAATATACTTCGACCTTGCCTGCCTTCTCATCTACCAAGTATCTAGGGTAGTTCTACTTCAGTGACCGTTCCCCTCATTACAGAAGCACTTAGTCTCGGATTTGGGTTCAACCTTGGCTTTCTTTACTAGAGCAGCAACTGATTTGCCATTTCATGAAGTATCCTTTCTTTCCCTTGCCCTTCTTGAAACTAGTGGTTTTACTAACCATCAACAATTGATGCTCCTACTTGATTTCTACTTTCGCGGTGTCAAACATCGCGAGTTGCTCAAGGATCATCATGTCTGTCCCTGATATGTTATAGTTCATCACGAAGCTCTAATAGCTTGGTGGCAGTGACTATGGAGAACCATCACTATCTCATCTGGAAGATTAACTCCCACTCGATTCAAGCGATTCTAGTACTCAGACAATCTGAGCACATGCTAGACGATTGAGCTTTTCTCCCTTAGTTTGCAGGCTTAAGAAACTTGTCAGAGGTCTCATACCTCTTGACGTGGGCACTAGTCTGAAATCCCAATTTCAGTCTTTGGAACATCTCATATGTTCTGCGACGTTTCAAAAACGTCTTTGGCGCCTCAATTCTAAACCGTTAGCATTACACACTGAACTATCACGTAGTCATCAAAACGTGTATGTCAGATGTTCGCAACATCCACAGACGACGCTCGAGGTTCAGCACACCGAGCGGTGCATTAAGGACATAAGCCTTCTGCGCAGCAATGAGGATAATCCTCAGTTTACGGACCCAGTCCGCATAATTTCTACTATCAACTTTCAACTAAATTTTCTCTAGGAACATATCTTAAACAGTAGAACTAAAGCGTAAGCTATGACATAATTTGCAAAGACCTTTTGATTATGTTCATGATAATTAAGTTCATCTGATTATTTAAAGAACTCCCACTTAGATAGACATCCCTCTAGTCATCTAAGTGATACATGATCCGAGTCAACTAGGCCGTGTCCGATCATCATGTGAGACGGACTAGTCATCATCGGTGAACATATTCATGTTGATCGTATCTACTATACGACTCATGTTCGACCTTTCGGTCTCTTATGTTCCGAGGCCATGTCTGTACATGCTAGGCTCGTCAAGTCAACCTAAGTGTTTCGCATGTGTAAATCTGGCTTACACCCGTTGTATGCGAACGTTAGAATCTATCACACCCGATCATCACGTGGTGCTTCGAAACAACGAACCTTCGCAACGGTGCATAGTTAGGGGGAACACATCTCTTGAAATTTTAGTGAGGGATCATCTTATTTATGCTACCGTCGTTCTAAGGAAATAAGATGTAAACATGACAAACATCACATGCAAATCATAAAGTGACATGATATGGCCAGTATCATCTTGCGCCTTTTGATCTCCATCTTCGAGGCGCGGCATGATCACCTTCGTCACCGGCATGACACCATGATCTCCATCAGCATGATCTCCATCATCGTGTCTTCATGAAGTTGTCTCGCCAACTATTACTTCTACTACTATGGCTAACGGTTAGCAATAAAGTAAAGTAATTACATGGCGTTTTTCATTGACACGCAGGTCATACAATAAATTAAGACAACTCCTATGGCTCCTGCCGGTTGTCATACTCATCGACATACAAGTCGTGATTCCTATTACAAGAACATGATCAATCTCATACATCACATATATATAATTCATCACATCCTTTTGGCCATATCACATCACATAGCATACCCTGCAAAAACAAGTTAGACGTCCTCTAATTGTTGTTGCATGTTTTACGTGGCTGCTATGGGTTTCTAGCAAGAACGTTTCTTACCTACGCAAAAGCCACAACGGTGATATGCCAATTGCTATTTACCCTTCATAAGGACCCTCTTCATCGAATCCGATCCGACTAAAGTGGGAGAGACAGACACCCGCTAGCCACCTTATGCATCAAGTGCATGTCAGTCGGTGGAACCTGTCTCACGTAAGTGTACCTGTAAGGTCGGTCCGGGCCGCTTCATCCCACAATGCCGCCGAATCAAGATAAGACTAGTAACGGCAAGCAAATTGAACAAATCATCACCCACAACTACTTTGTGTTCTACTCGTGGATAGAATCTACGCATAGACCTAGCTCATGATGCCACTGTTGGTGAACGTAGCAATAATTCAAAATTTTCCTACGTGTCACCAAGATCAATCTAGGAGATGCTAGCAACGAGATAGAGGGAGTTCGTCTTCATACCCTTGAAGATCGCTAAGCAGAAGCATTACAAGAAAGCGGTTGATGGAGTCGTACTCGCGGCGATTCAAATCGCCGAAGATCCGATCTAGCGCCGAACGGACGGCGCCTCCGCGTTCAACACACGTACAGCCCGGGGACGTCTTCTCCTTCTTGATCCAGCAAGGGGAGAGGAGAAGTTGAGGGAGAACTCCAGCAGCACGACGGCGTGGTGGCGATGGAGCTCGTGGTTCTCCGGCAGAGCTTCGCTAAGCACTACGGAGGAGGAGGAGTTGGAGGAGGAGAGGGCTGCGCCAGGCAAGGGGGTGCGGCTGCCCTCCCTCTCCCTCACTATATATAGGGGGAAGGGGGGGTGGAGGAGGCGCCCTAGGGTTCCCTAGGGGAGGGTCGGCGGCCACAGGGGAAACCCTAGATGGGTTTGGGCGCCCCCACCCCTAGGAAACTTGCCCCCAAACCGGGAGGGGTGGCTGCCCTAGGGGAGGCGCCCCCACCACTCCACGTTACGTGAGATGGGGTGGGAGGGGCGCACAACCCCTTAGTGGGCTGATGTGCCCCCTCCCCTTGGACCATAAGGCTCCCCAACGCTTGCCGGGGCCTCCGAAACACCTTTCGGTCACGCTGGTCGTCACCTGGTACTCCCAGAACAATTCCGGACTCCAATACCCTTCGTCCTATATATCGATCTTCACCTCTGGACCACTCCGGAGTTCCTCATCACGTCCGAGATCTCATCCGGGACTCCGAACAACCTTCGGTAACCACATAATATTTCCCATAACAACTCTAGCGTCACCGAACCTTAAGTGTGTAGACCCTACGGGTTCGGGAACCATGCAGACATGACCGAGACACCTCTCTGGCCAATAACCAATAGCGGGATCTGGATACCCATATTGACTCCCACATGTTCCACGATGATCTCATCGGATGAACCACGATGTCGAGGATTCAGTCAATCCTGTATACAATTCCCTTTGTCTATCAGTATGTTACTTGCCCGAGATTCGATCGTCGGTATCCCTATACCTCGGTCAATCTCGTTACCGGCATGTCTCTTTACTCATTCCGTAACGCATGATCCCGTGGCTAACTCATTCGTCACATTGACCTCATTATGATGATGCATTACCGAGTGGGCCCAGAGATACCTCTCCGTCATACGGAGTGACAAATCCCAGTCTCGATTCGTGCCAACTCAACAGATACTTTCGGAGATACCTGTAGCGCACCTTTATAGCCACCCAGTTACGTTGTGACGTTTGGTACACCCAAAGCATTCCTACGGTATCCGGGAGTTGCACAATCTCATGGTCTAAGGAAATGATACTTGACATTAGAAAAGCTCTTAGCAAACGAACTACACGATCTTGTGCTATGCTTAGGATTGGGTCTTGTCCATCACATCATTCTCCTAATGATGTGATCCCGTTATCAATGACATCCAATGTCCATGGTCAGGAAACCATAACCATCTATTGGTCAACGAGCTAGTCAACTAGAGGCTTACTAGGGACATGTTGTGGTCTATGTATTCACACATGTATTACGATTTCGAGTTAATACAATTATAGCATGAACAATAGACAATTATCATGAACAAGGAAATACAATAATAACCATTTTATTATTGCCTCTAGGGCATATTTCCAACACACATCTTCTGGAAAGACGTCAGCAAACTCCTGCAAAATGTTAGTGACAGCAGGAGGCAAAGAGGAAGGCACGTCCTCGAATGAAAATAATGCCTCTTTGCACACAACAGCAAAGCAAATAGATTTGATGCAATCTAGACCATCAATATCAGATTTGGTGGCAAGGAAACATCTACTTTTCAATTTAATTTCGGAAGCAACACTAGATGGTTTATTATTAGGTTTCATTTGTTGCTCAAATTCTTTTGCCACTATCTAATTTTCACTCTTAGTTTGCTCATGTTTTGCTTTATTAGCTCTATTAATATCATCTTTCAAAATGGAATCAGGAGTCATAGGAAGCAAAGTAATATGTTTATCCTTATGAACAAGAGTATACTGATTGTTTCTACCATGGTGTACAATTTTTTTATCAAATTGCCATGGTCTACCAAGTAATAAGGAACATGCTTGCATGGGTACCACATCACAATCAACATAATCAGCATATGTAGAGATACTAAAATGCACACGAATAGTACGTGTTACCTTAACCTTGCTGTTGTTGTTGATCCATTGGATGTAGTAAGGATGTGGATGTGGTCTTGTGGGGAGAGATAGCTTCTCCACCCTCTCCATGCTAGCCAAATTATTGCAGCTCCCTCCATCTATGATGACGCGAACAGAACGTTCCTTCACAACTCCCTTTGTATGGAACAAATTATGCCTCTGATTTTGCTCTGCTTGTGTGACCTGCACACTCAAAACACGTTGAGCAACTAAACATTCATACCTGTCAGTGTCTTCAGGAGCCATGTATTGCGTCTCATTTTCAGAATCATCTCCACCATGTTCTTCACGTGTAATATGAGCCAAAGTCTCCTCATCATAGTCACTAGCGGACTCATACCCACCATCCTCAGTAGCAATCATTACACGCTGAGATTTGCATTCTCTCGCATAATGTCCTCTTCCCTTACAACGACGACAAATAATATCACTTGTGTGCCCTGTCGATGCCATGGAAGAAGAAGAGCTCTGTGCAGGCCCGGCAGGTGCGCTCTTGGCAGATAGTGGTGGTTGTGCCTGCTTTCTTGTATCACAGCTGGAGGTGGAACCTGATGGAGGTGCTGGTGCAGTGGAAGTAGAAGATGCACGCGGTGTCCATGATGAAGGTCGACCTGCAGAAAAGTTAGTTCGCGCCAATGGCTGTCGATCCTGCACGCGGTGTCTAGGGCATATTTCCTTCAGTCTCCCACTTGCACTAGAGTCAATAATCTAGATTACACAGTAATGATTCTTACACCCATGGAGTCTTGGTGCTGATCTTGTTTTGCTCGTGGAAGAGGCTTAGTCAACGGGTCTGCAACATTCAGATCCGTATGTATCTTGCAAATTTCTGTCTCCCATCTGGACTAAATCCCGGATGGAATTGAAGCGTCTTTTGATGTGCTTGGTTCTCTTGTGAAATCTGGATTCCTTTGCTAAGGCAATTGCACCAGTATTGTCACAAAAGATTTTCATTGGTCCCGATGCACTAGGTATGACACCTAGATCGGATATGAACTCCTTCATCCAGACTCCTTCATTTGCTGCTTCCGAAGCAGCTATGTATTCCGCTTCACACGTAGATCCCGCCACGACACTTTGTTTAGAACTGCACCAACTGACAGCTCCACCGTTCAATGTAAACACGTATCCGGTTTGCGATTTAGAATCGTCCGGATCAGTGTCAAAGCTTGCATCAACGTAACCATTTACGATGAGCTCTTTTTCACCTCCATAAACGAGAAACATATCCTTAGTCCTTTTCAGGTATTTCAGGATGTTCTTGACCGCTGTCCAGTGATCCACTCCTGGATTACTTTGGTACCTCCCTGCTAAACTTATAGCAAGGCACACATCAGGTCTGGTACACAGCATTGCATACATGATAGAGCCTATGGCTGAAGCATAGGGAACATCTTTCATCTTCTCTCTATCTTCTGCAGTGGTCAGGCATTGAGTCTTACTCAATCTCACACCTTGTAGTACAGGCAAGAACCCTTTCTTTGCTTGATCCATTTTGAACTTCTTCAAAACTTTGTCAAGGTATGTGCTTTGTGAAAGTCCAATTAAGCGTCTTGATCTATCTCTATAGATCTTGATGCCAAATATATATGCAGCTTCACCGAGGTCTTTCATTGAAAAACTCTTATTCAAGTATCCCTTTATGCTATCCAGAAATTCTATATCATTTCCAATTAGCAATATGTCATCCACATATAATATCAGAAATGCTGCTGAGCTCCCACTCACCTTTTTGTAAATACAGGCTTCTCCAAAAGTCTGTATAAAACCAAATGCTTTGATCACACTATCAAAGCGTTTATTCCAACTCCGAGTGGCTTGCACCAGTCCATAAATGGATCGCTGGAGCTTGCACACTTTGTTAGCTCCCTTTAGATCGACAAAACCTTCCGGTTGCATCATATACAACTCTTCTTCCAGAAATCCATTCAGAAATGCAGTTTTGACATCCATTTGCCAAATTTCATAATCATAAAATGCGGCAATTGCTAACATGATTCAGACAGACTTGAGCATCGCTACGGGTGAGAAAGTCTCGTCGTAGTCAATCCCTTGAACTTGTCGAAAACCTTTCGCAACAAGTCAAGCTTTATAGACAGTAACATTACCGTCAGCGTCAGTCTTCTTCTTGAAGATCCATTTATTTTCAATGGCTTGCCGATCGGGCAAGTCAACCAAAGTCCATACTTTGTTCTCATACATGGATCCCATCTCAGATTTCATGGCTTCAAGCCATTTTGCGGAATCTGGGCTCACCATCGTTTCTTCATAGTTCGTAGGTTCGTCATGGTCTAGTAAGATAACCTCCAGAACAGGATTACCGTACCACTCTGGTGCGGATCTTAATCTGGTTGACCTACGAGGTTCAGTAATAACTTGATCTGAAGTTTCATGATCATTATCATTAACTTCCCCACTAATTGGCGTAGGTGTCGCAGAAACTAGTTTCTGTGATGATCTACTTTCCAATAAGGGAGCAGGTACAGTTACCTCATCAAGTTCTACTTTCCTCCCACTCACTTCTTTCGAAAGAAACTCCTTCTCTAGAAAGGATCCATTCTTAGCAACGAATGTCTTGCCTTCAGATCTGTGATAGAAGGTATACCCAACAGTCTCCTTTGGGTATCCTATGAAGACACATTTCTCCGATTTAGGTTCGAGCTTATCAGGTTCAAGTTTCTTCACATAAGCATCGCAACCCCAAACTTTAAGAAACGACAACTTTGGTTTCTTGCCAAACCATAGTTCATAAGGCGTGGTCTCAACGGATTTCGATGGTGCCCTATTTAGAGTGAATGCAGCCGTCTCTAAAGCATAACCCCAAAACGATAGCGGTAAATCAGTAAGAGACATCATAGATCGCGCCATATCTATTAAAGTACGATTACGACGTTCGGACACACCATTACGTTGTGGTGTTCCGGGTGGCGTGAGTTGCGAACCTATTCCGCATTGTTTCAAATGTAGGCCAAACTCATAACTCAAATATTCTCTTCCACGATCTGATCGTAGAAACTTTATTTTCTTGTTACGATGATTTTCAACTTCGCTCTGAAATTCTTTGAACTTTTCAAATGTTTCAGACTTATGTTTCATTAAGTAGATATACCCATATCTGCTCAAATCATCTGTGAAGGTGAGAAAATAACGATATCCGCCACGAGCCTCAATATTCATCGGACCACATACATCTGTATGTATGATTTCCAACAAATCAGTTGCTCTCTCCATAGTTCCGGAGAACGGTGTTTTAGTCATCTTGCCCATGAGACACGGTTCGCAAGTACCAAGTGATTCATAATCAAGTGATTCCAAAAGTCCATCATTATGGAGTTTCTTCATGCGCTTTACACTGATATGACCTAAACGGCAGTGCCACAAATAAGTTGCACTATCATTATCAACTCTGCATCTTTTGGCTTCGACGTTATGAATATGTGTGTCACTACTACCGAGATTCATTAAAAATAGACCACTCTTCAAGGGTGCATGACCATAAAAGATATTACTCATATAAATAGAACAACCATTATTCTCTGATTTAAATGAATAATCGTCTCGCATCAAACAAGATCCAGATATAATGTTCATGCTCAACGCTAGCACCAAATAACAATTATTTAGGTCTAATACTAATCCCGAAGGTAGATGTAGAGGTAGCGTGCCGACGGCGATCACATCGACTTTGGAACCGTTTCCCATGCGCATCGTCACCTCGTCCTTGGCCAGTGTTCGCTTAATCCGTAGTCCCTGTTTCGAGTTGCAAATATTAGCAACAGAACCAGTATCAAATACCCAGGTGCTACTGCGAGCTCTGGTAAGGTACACATCAATAACATGTATATCACATATACCTTTGTTCACCTTGCCATCCTTCTTATCCGCCAAATACTTGGGGCAGTTCCGCTTCCAGTGACCAGTCTGCTTGTAGTAGAAGCACTCAGTCTCAGGCTTAGGTCCAGATTTGGGTTTCTTCTCCTGAACAGCAACTTGCTTGCTGTTCTTCTTGAAGTTCCCCTTCTTCTTCCCTTTGCCCTTTTTCTTGAAACTAGTGGTCTTATTGACCATCAACACTTGATGCTCCTTTTTGATTTCTACCTCCGCTGCCTTTAGCATTGCGAAGAGCTCGGGAATTGTCTTGTTCATCCCTTGCATGTTATAGTTCATCACGAAGCTCTTGTAGCTTGGTGGCAGTGATTGAAGAATTCTGTCAATGACGCTATCATCCGGAAGATTAACTCCCAGTTGAATCAAGTGATTATTATACCCAGACATTTTGAGTATATGCTCACTGACAGAACTATTCTCTTCCATCTTGCAGCTGTAGAACTTATTGGAGACTTCATATCTCTCAATCCGGGCATTTGCTTGAAATATTAACTTCAACTCCTGGAACATCTCATATGCTCCATGACGTTCAAAACGTTGTTGAAGACCCGGTTCTAAGCCATAAAGCATGGCACACTGAACTATCGAGTAGTCATCAGCTTTGCTCTGCCAGACGTTCATAACTTCTGGTGTTGCTCCTGCAGCAGGCCTGGCACCCCGCGGTGCTTCCAGGACGTAATTCTTCTGTGCAGCAATGAGGATAATCCTCAAGTTACGGACCCAGTCCGTGTAATTGCTACCATCATCTTTCAACTTTGCTTTCTCAAGGAACGCATTAAAATTCAACGGAACAACAGCACGGGCCATCTATCTACAATTAACATAGACAAGCAAGATACTATCAGGTACTAAGTTCATGATAAATTTAAGTTCTATTAATCATATTACTTAAGAACTCCCACTTAGATAGACATCCCTCTAATCATCTAAGTGATTACGTGATCCAAATCAACTAAACCATAACCGATCATCACGTGAAATGGAGTAGTTTTCAATGGTGAACATCACTATGTTGATCATATCTACTATATGATTCACGCTCGACCTTTCGGTCTCAGTGTTCCGAGGCCATATCTGCATATGCTAGGCTCGTCAAGTTTAACCTGAGTATTCTGCGTGTGCAAAACTGGCTTGCACCCGTTGTAGATGGACGTAGAGCTTATCACACCCGATCATCACGTGGTGTCTGGGCACGACGAACTTTGGCAACGGTGCATACTATGGGAGAACACTTTTATCTTGAAATTTTAGTGAGAGATCATCTTATAATGCTACCGTCAATCAAAGCAAGATAAGATGCATAAAAGATAAACATCACATGCAATCAATATAAGTGATATGATATGGCCATCATCATCTTGTGCTTGTGATCTCCATCTCCGAAGCACCGTCATGATCACCATCGTCACTGGCGCGACACCTTGATCTCCATCGTAGCATCGTTGTCGTCTCGCCAACTATTGCTTTTACGACTATCGCTACCGCTTAGTGATAAAGTAAAACAATTACATGGCGATTGCATTGCATACAATAAAGCGACAACCATATGGCTCCTGCCAGTTGCCGATAACTCGGTTACAAAACATGATCATCTCATACAATAAAATATAGCATCACGTCTTGACCATATCACATCACAACATGCCCTGCAAAAACAAGTTAGACGTCCTCTACTTTGTTGTTGCAAGTTTTACGTGGCTGCTACGGGCTTAGCAAGAACCGTCCTTACCTACGCATCAAAACCACAACGATAGTTTGTCAAGTTGGTGCTGTTTTAACCTTCGCAAGGACCGGGCGTAGCCATACTCGGTTCAACTAAAGTGAGAGAGACAGACACCCGCCAGTCACCTTTAAGCAACGAGTGCTCGCAACGGTGAAGCCAGTCTCGCGTAAGCGTACGCGTAATGTCGGTCCGGGCCGCTTCATCTCACAATACCGCTGAACCAAAATATGACATGCTGGTAAGCAGTATGACTTATATCGCCCACAACTCACTTGTGTTCTACTCGTGCATATAACATCAACGCATAAAACCAGGCTCTGATACCACTGTTGGGGAACGTGGTAATTTCAAAAAATTTCTACGCACACACAAGATCATGGTTATGCATAGCAACGAGAGGGGAGAGTGTTGTCCACGTACCCTCGTAGACCGATAGCGGAAGCGTTTAACACAACGCGGTTGATGTAGTCGTACGTCTTCACGATCTGACCGATCAAGTACCGAACGCACGGCACCTCCGAGTTCAGCACACGTTCAGCTCGATGACGTCCCTCAAACTCCGATCCAACTGAGTGCTGAGGGAGAGTTTCGTCAGCACGACGGCGTGGTGACAATGTTGATGTTCTACCGACGCAGGGCTTCGCCTAAGCACCGCTACGATATTATCAAGGTGTAATATGGTGGAGGGGGGCACTGCACACGGCTAAGAGATCAATGATCAATTGTGTGTCTAGAGGTGCCCCCTGCCCCCGTATACAAAGGAGCAAGGGGGGTTCGGCCGGCCTAAGGGAGAGGCGCGCCAGGAGGAGTCCTACTCCTACCGGGACTAGGACTCCCCCCTTTTCCATGTTGGACTAGGAGAGAAAGGGGGAAAAGGTGGAGGGGAGGAAGGAAGGGGAGGCGCCGCCCCCCTCTCCTTGTCCTATTCGGACTAGGGGGAGGGGCGCGCGGCCCTGCCCTGGCCTCCTCTCCTCTCTTCCACCTAGGCCCACTACGGCCCATTAAGTTACCGGGGGGTTCCGGTAACCTCCCGGTACTCCGGAAAAATCCCGATTTCACCCGGAACACTTCCGATGTCCAAACATGGGCTTCCAATATATCAATCTTTATGTCTCGACCATTTCGAGACTCCTCGTCATGTCCGTGATCACATCCGGGACTCCGAACAACCTTCAGTACATCAAAACATATAAACTCATAATATAACTGTCATCGTAACGTTAAGCGAGCGGACCCTACGGGTTCGAGAACTATGTAGACATGACCGAGACACCTCTCCGGTCAATAACCAATAGCGGAACCTGGATGCTCATATTGGTTCCCACATATTCTACGAAGATCTTTATCGGTCAGACCGCATAACAACATACGTTGTTCCCTTTGTCATCGGTATGTTACTTGCCCGAGATTCGATCGTTGGTATCTTGATACCTAGTTCAATCTTGTTTCCGGCAAGTCTCTTTACTCGTTCCGTAATACATCATCCCGCAAATAACTCATTAGTCACAATTCTTGCAAGGCTTATAGTGATGTGTATTACTGAGTGGGCCCAGAGATACCTCTCCGACAATCGGAGTGACAAATCCTAATCTCGAAATACGCCAACCCAACAAGTACCTTTGGAGACACCTATAGAGCACCTTTATAATCACCCAGTTACGTTGTGACGTTTGGTAGCACACAAAGTGTTCCTCCGGTAAACGGGAGTTGCATAATCTCATAGTCATAGGAACATGTATAAGTCATGAAGAAAGCAATAGCAACATACTAAACGATCGAGTGCTAAGCTAACGGAATGGGTCAAGTCAATCACATCATTCTCCTAATGATGTGATCCCGTTAATCAAATGACAACTCATGTCTATGGCAAGGAAATATAACCATCTTTGATCAACGAGCTAGTCAAGTAGAGGCATACTAGTGACACTCTGTTTGTCTATGTATTCACACATGTATTATGTTTCCGGTTAATACAATTCTAGCATGAATAATAAACATTTACCATGATATAAGGAAATAAATAATAACTTTATTATTGCCTCTAGGGCATATTTCCTTCAGAAGTTGCTTCTAGTAGGAGGACGACTTGAGCTTGTCGAAGCTTTCTTGTAACTTGACTTGTCGCCATTGCTCGTGGTGGGAGTCGTCGAAGCTTGATTGTTGGAGAGGCCATAGGACTTGGATGAGAACTTGGCATACTTGAAGTCGTCTTGTACTTGCGGTTCCGCTTTGGTAGCTTGATGCACTAGCTCGATGAGGTTCGAGTATGGTTGGAAGTCGGCAATCTTCTTGATAGGGTGATTGAGTCCATTCAAGAAACGTGCCATAGTTTGCTCATCATCTTCTTTGACATTGGCTCGTATCATGGCAATCTCCATTTCCTTGTAGTACTCTTCAACGCTCTTGGTTCCTTGCTTGAGTTGTTGGAGTTTCTTGAAGAGGTCGCGGTTGTAGTAGTTTGGCATGAATCGTGCTCTCATGACATCCTTCATTTGTGCCCAAGTGGTGATGGGTGGTTCACCTCTTGCCTCATGGCGCTCAATGACTTGTTCCCACCAAATGAGGACGTAGTCTTGGAATTCGAGGGATGCCATTGCGATCTTCTTCTCTTCTTCATAATTGTGCAAGCGGAAGATTTTGTCAACCTTCAATGCCCATGATATGTACTCTTCGGGGTCATTGCTTCCGGTAAACTTGGGCATGGTGAACTTTAGCTTGCCATATCGTTGATCTTCATTGTGTTGGGGTCGGGGATGATGACGCCCATGTCAGTGAGGATTGGCAATCTCATGTCGCTCTTGGCGAGGAGGGTTGTCTTCTTCATGTTGCTCTTGGTGAGGAGGGTTGTCTTCCTCATGATGCTCTTGTCGAGGAGGTGGTCCATTGTCTTCTTGCTCTCAATGGACTTGACGTTCTTGTCTCGCATGAGGAGAAACTTGTCTATCTTGACGAGGAGCTTGTCGATCTTGACGAGGGGCTTGACGATCCACACGTGCTTGGTAAATCCTTTCTTGAGCTTCGTCGCGAAGTGCTTCTTGATGTAGTCGGGCTTGTCGGCCTCTATTGGCTACGGCACGACTTGAGTCTTGAAGAGCACGTTGCGCCTCAAGTGCTTGAGCTTTGCGTAGTTGTCGTTCTTGACGTTGCGCCTCGGCGTCTTGTGCATCTTGATGTTGTCGCGCTCGCTCCTCTTGTTCTTGTTGTCGTTAGCGTTGCCGTTCTTGTGCTTGTGCAAAAACAGCTTGGTTGTGACGATGTCGATGCTCTTGAGAGTCGGTGTCGTGTAGAGGATTGCGGTTAGCTTGACGGTCTTGACGCGCGGCACGACGAAGAGTGTTCAATGTCGGTGTACTTGAACCAGAGATGGTGTCGTCATAGTGTCGACTTGAGCGGCTCCGTCTTGACGAGGACGAAGTTGTAGAAGAGCGGACCATCATGGTTCTGATATCTTCTTTGAGGGAACTCATGGATGTGTCGAAGTAGTCTCTTGTACGTTCCTCAGATTGTTGTAGATCAGTGGCAAGTTTGTCGATGCAATCGCCCAAAGCAAGTTGTTCTTGATGCAAAGCTCGGTGTGCACCAAATAGTTGAGTCTTGGTGACGTAGGATGACATGTCGTCGTCTTGCTCCAAGAAGAGTGGATTGGTAGAAGTACTTGGCCTATCCATCATTCCAACCAAAGATATGTGAGTGGGAGAAAGAGAAGAACCAATACCAAATGTACCTTGACCGATGTTGAAAATGGATCAAAGATCACTCCAATGTGTAGCAAGGGAATAGCACAATTGGTACCGTTTCTTGTCGGTTCTCGCACCTACACGAGTAAAAGCTTATGGTGGAGCTTGGTTAGGATGGTGGCACAAAATTTGATGCAATTGTAAGTGAGACTCAATAATGTTGGAAAAGATTCACAAATTTGCAAATGCAACAAGTAGACCAATAGCAAGATATGGTACACGGAAACACACACACAAATAGATAAGTGGGGTTGGGCAACCAAGGGTGAGCCAAAATGTGGAATCCACCAAGATGCTCTTGTTGCACAACACTAGAGAGACGCTAGCACGATTGCACAATAGGCGGATACGAACTTGTGCACAACCTACTAAGCAAAAATGCAACGACTTCTATCCCAAGTATGCTATATGTATGATGTTTCTATGCTTTGATCCAAGATGATCGAGTATGACAATCTTAATGTTGTATGATGCTATGGTTCTTGCTTAAGCTCTTTGCTTATCTTTCTCCTTTTGCTTAAAAGCTGGTTTGGATCTTTGTTGTTTGAGCTCTTTTCTCATGCAATGCTTCACGAACCAAGATAGCAATTGTGTATGCGAAGACAACTTTTGTGACACAAGAGATGATACTAAGATATGCAACTCAATGATGGTATGTATGCTATGTGAAGTATGAAAACTAATGTGCACAAGTCACGTTGCCGGCAATACTCAAAGGCTAGTCTCGATGGGTAAGCTACGCAAAAGTAAGGCCATGGGTTTATCAATGCAAATGCAAGAGAGTATGATGATATCGCTATACCAAGATGATATGAAGGTGAAGGTTATACCAATGTAGCCGTTCGTAGTAGTCCTTGGCGAAGATGAGCGGTGGTGATGTTGTTGCCGAACCGTACCTAGATAGCCGAAACACAATAGGACACGGAAACCACACTCAAATTCTCAAAACAAAATGGGTCAAAATTGTCGGAGTTGGTAGCGGGAAAGGCTATGGTGGTGCTATGCGGAAATGGTGGTGGTATGCGGAAGTGTATGTGGGCTCCGGAACAAACTTGGACGAAAGTTAGGCGGTAAACGGAGTGGAGGATGGAGTTGATGCTGTCAGGGGCCGGATATCCGGGCTGGTCGGGCCGGATGTCCGGGCTCGGAATCCGTGGATGAACACCGGGTGGAGAGGTCAAATCCGGGGCAAAATTCGGAAGATTTTGTGGATGGAAATTGGGGAAAAGATGGGGAAAATCTAGATCTACCTGCAACACACGAAATCCGCGGATCAAATCCAACAAAACTTCATCACAAAAAAAAATTGGGCTATTTTTGTGGGGCAATTTTCGGGTTAGGACGAAAAACAACAAAATCAAGCTAGAAAACAAAGAGAGGGGGCTCCAAAATCGTGATCAACGTGGCTCATGATACCAAGATGATGTAGGGTGGAACCCTATATAGTCGATCTTTCACGAAAGGAGCGGATGCCAACTAAGAACACGAAGAACACGAGGGGAAACACGAGGGGAAGACACGAGAGAATCACTCAAACCAACAAGAACAATCACACATGTGCTAGATCCTCGAAACACAAAGAGATACACGATCCAAATCCAACAAGGGACGATACATAGGTAACCGGTTCTTCTCCGAAAGGAGGTCTTGAGGGGGGCCACCCAAGAGGGGGTCTTGAATCCAACGTGGATCGTCTCTGAAGAGGGGCCGCAGTCTCTGTCGAGGAGGAGATCCGTATGGATGAGCAATGCTCTATCTCACATATGAGCTAAACCAATGCTAACCCTAGAAAGATGGAGGAGAAGGAGTATATATAGTCTAGGGGGTCAAAGGGGTACACGGACCTCGGCCCTTACTGTGCGCAGAGAGGGGTAGCCGGATGTCCGGGCGACGAGCCAGATGTCCGGGGCTTCAGGAGAGGCCGGATGTCCGGGCTGGAGGGTAAAACTTCTGGATGTTCTGTAGCGTGGCGCCGGATGTCCGGGCTTTTGGCCGGATTTCCGGGCTTTGGCCGGATGTCCGGGCTGGATGCCGGATGTCCGGGCCCTGTAGGCCTGGGCGTCTGGGCTGCTGCTGCTGTGGATGCTCCAGGGGCCGGATGTCCGGGGTCAGGGCCGGATGTCCGGGGCCTGGAAGGTGAACTTGCCCGTTTCCGTTGGTTCTCTTCATCCATGGACTTGGCGGCTTGTCCGTCTTCACGTGCATCCTCGGGAGGCTCCTCTTGACAACTAATCATGCATAGCATATCGGACTTAGGTAGTAGCCATGTCTCGAGTGGATCATATGTGATATCACTAAGGAAAGAAGTCACCTCGTTCTCGAGAGCTCTAGCTCGTGCTCGTGTCATAGGTCCTCTTGGCTCTTGATGAGACGATGGTAGGTCCATAGGGATGACCATAGGATGCTCCGCATCAATGGTTGTGGTAGACGCGCGAGTACTTGATCAAACTTGGCGTCCAACTTGGTGTCAATTGTCTTCTCAATGTCATCAATCCTCTCTAGTGCCTTTCTAAAGCTGGCCATCACGTCTTCCACCTGTTGACCTAATATTTGCTGAAATTTATCATTAAGCTCTTTCTTCGTCATGTTCTCCCAGTCAATATCGTCTACTTGTGATCCTGCCATGGTTAGCAGCAATAGAAACACACAAGAATATGATCCTATAGACTACTAGAAAGTGGCGGTGGTGGGGTGTCACAAATCCATCAAGCAAATCTCAAATTCTTACCAATTTTTACCTAGCAGCAGGTGGTGATAGTCAATAATCAATTCAGAGATTACCAGGGAGAGTCAAATGCACGAGATAGATATATGTGGAGCTGGGATGGCTTATAATATGGTAGCAAAAAGATCAGCAATAATCAATTCAGAGATGCAAAGTTGAATAAACGCTCAACGACGGTACTGTGCTGGTCCTAGGCTAGACCATACTAGAGACGCGAGCGTAGAAAAGTAACAAAATCACGGCGCGGTACGTAAACAAGGGAAAAGCACACTCTGGAATTTTTTTTTGCTCTTTTTGTGCACTCCTTTTTTTGCAAAAAATCACTATAATGGCGAGTGTCTCAAAACTCTTCCCAAGTCAAAATAACAGGATAGGCATGAAATTTTTTTGACTATATTTTTTTGGAAATCAGGGCAGCGACGACGAAAAAGTGCGACAAAAAATCACTATGATGGCAAGTGTCTCAAAACGCTCCGTGGAACCTAAAAACAGGATAGGGAAAATATATCTTTGACTGCCAAAATTTTGGCCTAAAAACTGCCCGTGGGTCTCCACACTCTTTTTTTCGAAACCTACTTAGGCAAGGAAACACGAATCATAAAATAGATGCATCTTGAAAACAAACCTAATATGAAAAGAACTCGGATTGGTGGTGGATATATGGTGGTAGGAAATAGCAGCGGTGGTGGTATATGGTAGCGATAGTGGTATATGGATACAGATCGGTGGTGGTATATGGATACAGATCGGTGGTGGTATATGGATACGGATCGGTGGTGGTATATGGTAGCGGTGGTGGTACATGGATACGGATCAGTGGTGGTATATGGTAGCGGTGGTGGTATATGGATATGGATCGGTGGTGGTATATGGTAGCGGTAGTGATATATGAATACGGATCAGTGGTGGTATATGGATTCAGAGCGGTGGCAGATAAGCGGTGATGGTAGATCGCAGGGGTGATGATGATGGTGCAGCGGCGGCGTGACAACTTATGACCAGAACTGAAACTCTAAAAGACTAGACGCTAAGACCAGCAACTAGACACGACGATGCAACCGCAAATTCAACAAAGCAATACTGAAAAGACTATGCAAAGGCTCAGACTGGTTCGGATATAATGAACTAACCCTAATTTTTTGTGTGGCCTTTTCGTGGACTGTAGTTATGAAGAACAGACTCGATCTAAACTACGAAAAACTGTAAACTCTCACCGAGCAACCTGGAAATCTGATACCACTAGATAGAGGCAAAGGTGTCCCGCCTTTCGATGAGATGGTGTCTATCATTTTTGGTGGAGTAGACTTTGACGATCTGACTAAGAAAGTGCCAGGACGTCACGCCTTAGCAATCGCTAAACCAACTCCGAGAGGTTATTGACCATGCCGGAGCACGATCAACCTGGCCACGAAGGTCTATTTCCTACAAGCAAACGAAGAACAAGCAAGGAATTGAAATTGCAATATGGATATTGCAAGTATAAGAGGAAAGCTTTATTAATGAAGGTGGGGTTCTGTGACGTCTTGGTCTGGTCGTTGAACACAAAGGAAGTACGTGAAGTTGCAGCTATGATGAACTTTTAATCTAAACAAAACCCAAAGTCTAAACGATGCCCTAAGGGCTGTATATATGGAGGAAGAGGGGGGAATTTCGTGGCCCTTGGGGAAGGGGTTCAAAACCAACCCTATCTCTTGTTTCCCCACACATACGGACTCTGAAAACAACCTATACTTATGTATTTCTAAATTACATGTGCCTGGCCCAATAATAAGGTGATGCAGCACCTATAATAGTCTCTGAACGAAATTCATGAAGTGGCATATTGTATATTTCGTCCAAGCCTTCATGCACTCATTACGGTGGCTTCAAAGTCTTGAAATCATCACTCGAAACTCCGTTCTTGTTTCCCTTGCGCATGCCATCAGCTCCATGCTTGTTCTTGCTCCAATGTTCATCCTTCTCCAAGCTAGGCCCTTCATTTGTAAGCAAAAGAAATGTATCCAATTTAGGCAGCATCATATTCTCATGAACATTAGAATCATTACCAAGAAACGAAAGTACCTGGTAATTTAGTTGATGCGGAGCATCCTACGGTCATCCCCATGGACCTACCAACATCTCATCAGGAGCCAAGAGGACCTATGACACGAGCACGAGCTAGAGCTCTCGAGAACGAGGTGACTTCCTTCCTTAGTGATATCACATATGATCCACTCGAGACATGGCTACTACCTAAGTCCGATATGCTATGCATGATTAGGTGTCAAGAGGAGCCTCCCGAGGATGCACGTGAAGACGGACAAGCCTCCAAGTCCATGGATGAAGAGAACCAACGGAAACGGGCAACTTCACCTTCCAGGCCCCGGACATCCGGCCATGACCCCGGACATCCGGCCTTTGGAGCATCCACAGCAGCAGCAGCCCAGACGCCCAAGCCTACAGGGCCCGGACATCCGGCGTCCAGCCCGGACATCCGGCCAAAGCCCGGAAATCCGGCCAAAATCCCGGACATCCGGCGCCACGCTACAGAACATCCAGAAGTTTTGCCCTCCGGCCCGGACATTCGGCCCCCAGCCCGGACATCCGGCCTCTCCTGAAGCCCCGGACATCCGGCCCGTCGCCTGGACATCCGGCCACCCCTGTCTGCGCACAGTAAGGGCCGAGGCCCGTGTACCCCTTCGACCCCCTAGACTATATATACTCCTTCTCCTCCATCTTTCTAGGGTTAGCATTGGTTTAGCTCATATGTGAGATAGAGCATTGCTCATCCATACGGATCTCCTCCTCGAGAGAGACTGCGGCCCCTCTTCGGAGACGATCCACATTGGATTCATGACCCCCTCTTGGGTGGCCCCCCTCAAGACCTCCTTTCGGAGAAGCCGGTTACCTATGTATCGTCCCTTGTTGGATTTGGATCGTGTATCTCTTTGTGTTTCGAGGATCTAGCACATGTGTGATTGTTCTTGTTGGTTTGAGTGATTCTCTCGTGTCTTCCCCTCGTGTTTCCCCTCGTGTTCTTCGTGTTCTTAGTTGGGATCCGCTCCTTTCGTGAAAGATCGGACATCTAGGGTTCCACCCTACATCATCTTGGTATCATGAGCCACGTTGATCACAATTTCGGAGCCCCCTCTCTTTGTTTTCTAGCTTGATTTTGTTGTTTTTCGTCCTAACCCGAAAATTGCCCCACAAAAATAGCCCCAATTTTTTTTGTGATTTGTTGGTGTGATGAAGTTTTGTTGGATTTGATTCGCGGATTTCGTGTGTTGCAGCTAGATCTAGCTTTTCCCCATCTTTTCCCCAATTTCCATCCACAAATCTTTCGATTTTTGCCCCGGATTTGACCTCTCCACGCGGTGTTCATCCACGGATCTCGAGCCCGGACATCCGGCCCGACCAGACCGGACCTCCGGCCCGACCAGCCCGGACATCCGGCCCCTGACAGCATCAACTCCATCCTCCACTCCGTTTACCGCCTAACTTTCATCCAATTTTGTTCCGGAGCCCACATACACTTCCGCATACCACCACCATTTCTGCATAGCACCACCATAGCCTTTCCCGCTACCAACTCCGACAATTTTGACCCATTTTGTTTTGAGAATTTGAGTTGTGGTTTTCGTATCCTATTGTGTTTCGGCTATCTAGGTACGGTTCGGCAACAACATCACCACCGCTCATCTTCGCCAAGGACTACTACGAACGGCTACATTGGTATCACCTTCACTTTCATATCATCTTGGTATAGCGATATCATCATACTCTCTTGCATTTGCATTGATAAACCCATGGCCTTACTTTTGCGTAGCTTGCCCACCAAGACTAGCCTTTGAGTATTGCCGGCAACGTGACTTGTGCACATTAGTGTTCATACTTCACATAGCATCATTGAGTTGCATATCTTGGTATCATCTCTTGTGTCACAAAAGTTGTCTTCGCATACACAATTGCTATGTTGGTTCGTGAAGCATTGCATGAGAAAAGAGCTCAAACAACAAGGAGCCAAACAAGCTTTTAAGCAAAAGGAGAAAGATAAGCAAAGAGCTTAAGCAAGAACCATAGCATCGTACAACATTAAGATTGTCATACTCGATCATCTTGGATCAAAGCATAGAAACATCATACATATAGCATACTTGGGATAGAAGTCGTTGCATTTTTGCTTAGTAGGTTGTGCACAAGTTCGTATCCGCCTATTGTGCAATCGTGCTAGCGTCTCTCTAGTGTTGTGCAACAAGAGCATCTTGGTGGATTCCACATTTTGGCTCACCCTTGGTTGCCCAACCCCACTTATCTATTTGCGTGTGTGTTTCCGTGTACCATATCTTGCTATTGGTCTACTTGTTGCATTTGCAAATTTGTGAATCTTTTCCAACATTATTGAGTCTCACTTACAATTGCATCAAATTTTGTGCCACCATCCTAACCAAGCTCCACCATAAGCTTTTACTTGTGTAGGTGTGAGAACCGACAAGAAACGGTACCAGTTGTGCTATTCCCTTGATACACATTGGAGTGATCTTTGATCTATTTTCAACATCGGTCAAGGTACATTTGGTATTGGTTCTTCTCTTTCTCCCACTCACATATCTTTGTTTGGAATGATGGATAGGCCAAGTACTTCTACCAATCCACTCTTCTTGGAGCAAGACGACGACATGTCATCCTACGTCACCAAGACTCAACTATTTGGTGCACACCGAGCTTTGCATCAAGAACAACTTGCTTTGGGCGATTGCATCGACAACCTCGCCACCGATCTACGACAATCTGAGCAACGTACAAGAGACTACTTCGACACATCCATGAGTTCCCTCAAAGAAGATATCCGAACCATGATGGTCCGCTCTTCTACAACTTCGTCCTGTCAAGACGGAGCCGCTCAAGTCGACACTATGACGACACCATCTCCGGTTCAAGTACACCGACATCGAACACTCTTCGTCGTGCCGCGCGTCAAGACCGTCAAGCTTACCGCAATCCTCTACATGGCACCGACTCTCAAGAGCATCGACATCGTCACAACCAAGCTGCTTTCGCACAAGCACAAGAACGGCAACGCCAACGACAACAAGAACAAGAGGAGCGAGTGCGACAACATCAAGATGCACAAGACGCCGAGGCACAACGTCAAGAACGACAACTACGTGAAGCTCAAGCACTTGAGGCACAACGTGCTCTTCAAGACTCAAGTCGTGCCGTAGCCAATCGAGGCCGACAAGCTCGACTACATCAAGAAGCACTTCGCGACGAAGCTCAAGAAAGGATTTACGAAGCACGTGTGCATCGACAAGCTCCTCGACATGATCGACAAGTTCCTCGTCAAGATCGACAAGCTCCTCCTCATGCGAGACAAGAACGTCAAGTCCATCGAGAGCAAGAAGACAATGGACCACCTCCTTGCCAAGAGCATCATGAGGAAGACAACCCTCCTCTCCAAGAGCAACATGAGGAAGACAACCCTCCTCGCCAAGAGCGACATGAGATTGCCAATCCTCACCGACATGGGCGTCATCATCCCCGACCCCAACACAATGAAGATCAACGATATGGCAAGATAAAGTTCACCATGCCCAAGTTTACCGGAAGCAATGACCCCGAAGAGTACATATCATGGGCATTGAAGGTTGACAAAATCTTCCGCTTGCACAATTATGAAGAAGAGAAGAAGATCGCAATGGCATCCCTCGAATTCCAAGACTACGTCCTCATTTGGTGGGAACAAGTCATTGAGCGCCATGAGGCAAGAGGTGAACCACCCATCACCACTTGGGCACAAATGAAGGATGTCATGAGAGCACGATTCATGCCAAACTACTACAACCGCGACCTCTTCAAGAAACTCCAACAACTCAAGCAAGGAACCAAGAGCGTTGAAGAGTACTACAAGGAAATGGAGATTGCCATGATACGAGCCAATGTCAAAGAAGATGATGAGCAAACTATGGCACGTTTCTTGAATGGACTCAATCACCCTATCAAGAAGATTGCCGACTTCCAACCATACTCGAACCTTATCGAGCTAGTGCATCAAGCTACCAAAGCGGAACGACAAGTACAAGACGACTTCAAGTATGCCAAGTTCTCATCCAAGTCCTATGGCCTCTCCAACAATCAAGCTTCAACGACTCCCACCACGAGCAATGGCGACAAGTCAAGTTACAAGAAAGCTTCGACAAGCTCAAGTCGTCCTCCTACTAGAAGCAACTTCAAGCCGAAAGCTTCATCATCATCTACTCCAACCGATGAGACCATCAAGACAAGTTCCATCAAATGTTTCACATGCGGAGGCCGAGGCCACAAGTCCTTCGAGTGCACAAACAAGCGCACCATGATCCTCAACGACGACGGCACCTATGACTCCATGAGTGAAGGAGAAATGGAAGCTCTTGAGCAAGTGGCCATGCACCGACAAGTGAACAATGAAGAAGAAGATGATCACATCTTTTGTGACGAAGACTCAAGTCCCGCTCTTGTTGTCTCCAAGGTCTTGACTCTTCAACATCAACAAGACGAAGATCAAAGATGCCATATCTTCCACACAAAGGCCGACATCAATGGACGGTCCGTCAAGGTCATCATCGATGGAGGGAGTTTCCATAACTTGGCAAGTGAAGAACTATGCTCCAAACTCCAATTGGTCAAGATGAAGCACCCGCACCCCTACAAGGTTCAATGGCTAAGTGACACCGGCACCATACAAGTCGAGCAGAGAGTACAAGTCTCTTTCAAGATCGACGCCTATGAAGACACTTTGGAGTGTGATGTCCTTCCGATGACCGTGTGCCACCTCCTTCTTGGACGGCCATGGCAATTTGACCGAGGTGTCATTCACAATGGGCGTGCAAATCACTATAGCTTCAAGATGAAAGGGAAAGAGTTTGTGCTACGTCCTATGTCTCCAAGCCAAGTGCTCGCCGACAAGCAAAACACCCATCGTGGAGAGAATAGTGAGCGAGTGAGCCACCAAAAAGAGAGTGAGCGCCACAAGCCCAAATTGAGTGCCTCCACGATGAGCGACAAGAAAAACTTAGTCCTATTTGCCACCGAACGTGAGATGTTAGAAGTGTGTGAGAACCCATCAAGTTTCCTACACTATGTCCTATTGTGCAAGGATGAGGCACCAAAAACTAACAACTCTCACGATCTACCTTTGGTGTTATCTTCTTTATTGCAGGAATTCCAAGATGTTTTCCCCAATGAGCTACCTCCGGGTCTACCTCCACTACGAGGCATTGAGCACCGAATTGATCTCATCCCCGGAGCGCCGCTTCCAAACAAAGTGCCCTACCGCGTCAACCCCGAAGAAACCAAAGAAATTCAAAGGCAAGTAAAGCATCTCATAGACCATGGACATGTGCGTGAAAGTTTGAGTCCTTGTGCCGTACCGGTCATTCTTGTGCCAAAATGAGACGGTAGCTTTCGCATGTGTTCCGATTGTAGACCTATCAATGCTATCACTGTTCGTTATAGGTATCCCATTCCACGCCTTGATGATATGCTTGATGAACTTTGCGGTGCCACTATCTTTTCCAAAATTGATCTTAAAAGTGGTTACTATCAAATCCGCATACAAGAGGGTGATGAATGGAAAACCGCCTTCAAAACAAAGTTTGGTCTATATGAGTGGTTAGTCATGCCTATGGGTTTATCCGAAGCACCCGGTACTTTCATGCGTCTTATGCATCGTGTTTCGCCCTTACATTGGTGAATTTGTTGTTGTCTACTTTGATGATATCCTTGTGTTTAGCAAATCTCTCAAAGAGCATGTCACCCACCTTCGCACCATGCTACAAACTCTTCGAAAAGGGCAACTTTATGCTAATATGGAAAAATGCCTATTTGGTGTTGATAAGCTTGTTTTCTTGGGTTTTGTAGTATCTTCTAAGGGTGTTCATGTTGATGAATCTAAGATCAATGCTATTAAAACTTGGCCCCAACCAACCAACTTGCAACAAGTGCGTAGTTTTCTTGGTTTAGCCGGTTTCTATCGCAGATTTGTGAAGGATTTTAGCACCATTGCTTCACCTTTGCATGCTTTGAGTAAGAAAAATGCACCGTTTGTTTGGGGAACATCTCAAGATATCGCTTTCAATGAGCTTAAGAATTTGCTTACTCATGCTCCCGTGCTTGCATTACCCAACTTTGACAAACCTTTCGAAATTCATTGCGATGCTAGTGGTAATGGCATAGGAGGTGTGTTAACGCAAGAGAAGCGCCCAATTGCTTATTTTAGTGAGAAACTCTCCGGAGCGCAACTCAATTACCCTATCTATATCAAAGAGCTATATGCTTTGGTGCGAGTTTTGCATGAATGGGAACATTACCTACGCCCTCATGAGTTCATCATCCATACCGACCATGAAACGCTTAAATACCTTAAGGGTCAAACTAAGTTGAACAAGCGTCATGCTAAATGGAGTGAGTTCATTGAGTCGTTTCCTTATGTCATCAAGTATATTAAAGGTAAGGAAAATGTTGTGGCAGATGCGCTTTCCCGTATATGCATGCTTGTTAATCAACTCGAGTTAAATGTCATTGGCTTTGAGTATATAAAAGACTTGTATGAGCATGATCCTACATTTTCTATTCCTTATGCCAAGTGTTTGACACATACTTCTTGGGATCGATACTACATCAAATATGGATATCTTATGAGAGCTAACAAACTTTGCATCCCCGAGTCCTCTCTTCGCTTGTTGCTTTTGCAGGAATCTCATGGAGGCGGACTCATGGGACACTTTGGACGCGATAAGACATTTGCTACGCTCTCCAAGAACTACTTTTGGCCCAAGATGTTCCGCGACGTCAATCGCTTCACCAACCGATGCTCTACATGTCGCAAAGCTAAGTCCAAAGCTCAATCTCATGGCCTCTATATGCCACTTCCAATTCCATATCACCCATGGGAAGACATTAGCATGGACTTTGTGCTTGGTTTGCCTAGAACTCGAAATGGCAAGGATTCCGTTTTTGTTGTTGTGGACCGATTCTCCAAAATGGCACATTTCATTCCTTGCAACAAGATAGACGATGCTTCACATGTTGCAAATTTGTTTTGTAGGGAAATCTTGCGCCTTCATGGAGTGCCAAAGACGATTGTCTCGGACCGCGACGTCAAGTTCTTGAGTTACTTTTGGAAGACATTGTGCGCCAAGCTCGGAATCAAGCTTTTGTTCTCTTCGGCATACCATCCACAAACCAACGGCCAAACGGAGGTGACCAACCGCACGCTCTCCACTCTACTACGCGTGTTGATAAAGAAGAACATCAAGGAGTGGGAGGAGTGCCTACCCATCGCCGAGTACGCCTACAATCGTGCAAGACATTCAACTACCGGCAAGTCCCCCTTCGAGGTTGTCTATGGCTTCAACCCATTGTCTCCATTGGACATTCTACCTCTACCGCTACAAGAGCGCACAAACATGGACACGAGTGCTCGAGTCAACTTCCGCAAGAAGATGCACGAAGATACAAGGAACACCATCGAGCGCCAAGTACAACGACTCGCGACGAAGCTCAACGTCAACAAGCAACCCATGATGTTCAATGTTGGAGATCTTGTGTGGCTACACCTTCGCAAGGATCGCTTCCCCAAGGAACGCAAGTCCAAGCTACTACCCTGAGCAGATGGACCCTTCAAGGTGCTTGCACGCTACAACAACAACGCATACAAGATCGACATCCCACGCGACAAGTACTCCGTGAGCGACATCTTCAACATCAAAGATCTATCCCCGTACCAGGGTGATGAGGATTTCGATCCAAGGTCGGATCTTTCCCAAGGAAGGGGAGATGATGCGGAGCATCCTACGGTCATCCCCATGGACCTACCATCGTCTCATCAAGAGCCAAGAGGACCTATGACACGAGCACGAGCTAGAGCTCTCGAGAACGAGGTGACTTCCTTCCTTAGTGATATCACATATGATCCACTCGAGACATGGCTACTACCTAAGTCCGATATGCTATGCATGATTAGGTGTCAAGAGGAGCCTCCCGAGGATGCACGTGAAGACGGACAAGCCGCCAAGTCCATGGATGAAGAGAACCAACAGAAACGGGCAAGTTCACCTTCCAGGCCCCAGACATCCGGCCATGACCCCGGACATCCGGCCCTTGGAGCATCCACAGCAGCAGCCCAGACGCCCAAGCCTACAGGGCCCGAACATCTGGCGTCCAGCCCGGACATCCGGCCATAGCCCGGACATCCGGCGCCACGCTACAGAACATCCAGAAGTTTTGCCCTCCAGCCCGGACATCCGGCCTCTCCTGAAGCCCCGGACATCCGGCCCGTCGCCCGGACATCCGGCCACCCCTGTCTGCGCACAGTAAGGGCCGAGGCCCGTGTACCCCTTCGACCCCCTAGACTATATATACTCCTTCTCCTCCATCTTTCTAGGGTTAGCATTTGTTTAGCTCATATGTGAGATAGAGCATTGCTCATCCATACGGATCTCCTCCTCGAGAGAGACTGCGGCCCCTCTTCGGAGACGATCCACGTTGGATTCAAGACCCCCTCTTGGGTGGCCCCCCTCAAGACCTCCTTTCGGAGAAGAACCAGTTACCTATGTATCATCCCTTGTTGGATTTGGATCGTGTATCTCTTTGCGTTTCGAGGATCTAGCACATGTGTGATTGTTCTTGTTGGTTTGAGTGATTCTCTCGTGTCTTCCCCTCGTGTTTCCCCTCATGTTCTTCGTGTTCTTAGTTGGGATCCGCTCCTTTCGTGAAAGATCAGACATCTAGGATTCCACCCTACATCATTAGTTGGCATGTGTGAGCTCTAGTAATTAATCCAGTTTGTATAGTAGCAGGGGCTGTGGGTGTAACAATGGTATTGATGTCCTCATCACAATAGGAGGGGATACAAGTAGCAAAGCTCTCTAGTGTATATAAAATACTTTGCTATCCTTCCAAAGGAGGTAGGGAAAGAGTTTATATAGGCTAGGGACGCAATAGAAGGGAGAGAGGGATACAAGGGTCAAAACCCCAATTGCACGCAGGTACTCTTGGAGGGGTCCGGGCGCCCAGGGTAAAGGGGTCCGGGCACCCGGACTGGTCAGGGCACCGGCTGAAGGAGGACCGGGGACCCAGGGGTCCAAGGCCCGGGCCCCTGGGGCGGCAGATGGTGACTGGGGGGCCGAGGACGGGCACCCGGGTGGGGCTGCGGCTGGAGTGGGGAAGGCCGGGCACCCTGGGTTGAGGGCCCAGGCACCCGGGGTGTCGCCTGGGAGGAGATGGGCCGGGCACCTGGGGCTAAGAGGCCGGGCACCCGGGGCGTCCAGGGGCCTTTCCCACCCCACGGTTGCTTGCTCGGGCACCCGGGGTCCTCACGACTGGGCACCCGGGGTGTCTAGAGGATCTCCGGTTCTCCGTGTTCTTTTCCCTCTCCTTCTCTTCGGGTCTCCTGGTGGACTTGGTGATCTGTCCTTGCTTCCTCGCGATGATCTTCGAAGTACCAAAGAATGCATAACGTGTCTCTCTGAGGTAGAACCCAATTCTCATATGAATCCGAACGAAACTCGAGAGGGAAAGAATTGACCTCGTTATCGATGGCGCGTGCACGTGCTCATTGGTCCTCTCGGTGCTTGTGGTGGTGAGTGGACGTCCATGGGAATGGTCGCGGGATGCTCCGCATCACATTGTCTATCTAGGTCACTCTCTCGAGACTGTCTCACTCTTTCTTCCGCACGGCGGCCCACACTCGCTCAATCTCTCTCTCTCTCTCTCTCTCTCTCTCTCTCTCTAAGTCTTGATTAACCTCGCTTTCTCTCACACACAAATGATATATCTCCCTGTTCGGGCCTCGATTGACGCACTCTACACTCTCTCACGCTGGCTGTCTATCTAGGTCAGTCCATCCAAGCCTCCCCCACTATTTCCACCTCATGGTGGCCCACACTCGCTCAATCTTTCTCTCTCTCTCTCTCTCTCTCTCTCTCTCTCTCTCTCTCTCTCTCTCTCTCTCTCTCTCTCTCTCTCTTTCTTTATGTATGTCTCGATTGA
The DNA here is from genome assembly GCF_002575655.3 of Aegilops tauschii subsp. strangulata. Classification (NCBI taxonomy): domain Eukaryota; kingdom Viridiplantae; phylum Streptophyta; class Magnoliopsida; order Poales; family Poaceae; genus Aegilops; species Aegilops tauschii. Next base: position 245,742,863 of record NC_053037.3, on the reverse strand, counting down.
CCTCTCTCTTTCTCAGACACAAACGATATATCTCCATGTTTGGGCCCAATTCGACATATTCACATTGTATACTCCCTCATGGACATTGTCTATATAGGCCACTCTCTCCAACCCGTCTCACTCTTTCGATCGCATGATGACCCACACTCGCTCAATCTCTCTCCCTTTATCTATGTATCGATTGACCTTGCTTCCTCCCATGCACAAAATATATCTACATGTATGTGACTGGATCATCTCTCAAGCTCTCTCTTACAGCCCTCACCCTTCCAAAAAGCTCAATCGGACAGTATCTCGCCAAAGAGTATATATCTTTTCAACGAATGCCGGACTACCCTCACTTTGTCTCTCTATCTATCTATGTCTCGATTGACCTCGCTTTCTCACGCCGTATCTTCCACACATTGAAGCTACCTCTCTATCCCTCGCAGAGCTGGCCCTATTTACATTGCAAGGGGGACTCCAACCTTGGATTAATTTGTGAAGGCATTTATTTCGGTGGGTTTAGATTATATTTTCGTAGCATTCGGCCCACAACTACTCCAAACACCGTTGCAACCCCCGCACCTCCCCCAATTGATTTCCCTCTGCCTTGGTCACCGCTCTCTCGCATGCCCTTTCTACCTTCCATGTAGCACCATGGTATTTTTGTAAGAAAACTCTGTTGTTCTCTTTAATTATTACGAATAAGCTACAAACTACACACCGATAGTCCACCTGTAATGGAACAAATTTCGACCCAGAAATTAAAGTGCTACAAACTACACACCGAGGGGCCCACTTGTCATGAAACAAATTTGGACCCATATATAAATTAAAAATGAAAAAGGACGAGGATCGAACATGCGACCAGGGCCTTCAAGCCGCACGTCAATAGGCAACATAGTAGCAACGTTTGTTGTACCCCCCTTTGTTGATATAATATTTTTATATTACCATAGCCTATTTAATGGATAACATGTTTTAATATCAATATTAGTACATCAGGGGACCGGCTCATTAGCACGTACTATTCACCTTCGCTTACTGGTTGGTTCCATGTCTGCTCTCTCTCTCTCTCCTTCGATTCTATGTTTAGACGCACGGGCAAACACGAAGAACGCGCGGGCGGTGTTGCCGTTGACCATATATGGACGCGTTCACAAGTTATGGCACCAGTTTCATGTACTAGTAGTATTATACATGTAACAAGTTTAGGAACAAAAGTGGCCGTGACGGACAAGTTAGGCTAGTTGTAGTAGTATTTATCTACTACTCCATAATAATTAAATGCGTGGATAAATAGATGTATCGCCTAGTGCTCGAACAAGGGGACTGGTCGCACCCTACAAGTATTTGGAATTGACTTCCCTAAAAATATATTTGGAATTGACATGGTATTTAACGCGAAATGTTTGCGATGAGAAGGAATACATGTGGCTTGATGATGTTTTATATTTAATTTGATACGACTCTAGCAGAACATTCAATCGATCAAACTATAGATTTCATTCAGTCTGACTTCGACTTTACATTCATACGATGACCGAAAATGATAAGTCCCAAACGTTCGGATTTTAAGCATGGCAATCCGAACGTTTTCATGGCAAATTTAGGTTATGCGGCGGTGCCGGGGGCGTCTTGCGGTGGGAAGCGGTTCCTCTGCCGTGCTTTGTCTGTCGCCGGGCCACTGACCGACGGTGACAGCGGCGTCTTACGTCGTTGTTGGCGTACTCATGGACATTGGCCCTAGCTTCAAGGAAGGCCAGAATGTTCTGGACTTCGTTCTCTAGGAGCGAGTCAACTGGCGGGAGGAGGCGAATGGCGTTGGTGCAAGGAAGCGGTCGACTGCGGTAATCCATGCCGCTGAGGGGGGCACTGGCACCGGCGCGGGGACAGACGATGGCAACGATGCGGCAGAGATATTAGTATGCACGGGCACCGGCATGGGCGCGCGCGTCAGTGCACGCATAGGCGCATGCACTGGCAGATTCACGGGTACTTGAATTTGAAAACATGTTATCATTAATGGAATAGGTACTGAAAAACAGGAAGGCATGCCATCTTTACATGCATGATCAGCAGGCGAAGCACAAGGCATTGCAACAGAGTAGATGCACTCCAGGACATTATATGCATGTTGTACCCATATCAAGGGCCAAGTTAGAGCAAGGACCTTATGGGGTGAATAGGATTCATCATCTTTCTGCAAGTCTTGTGAAGAACTGCCTTTACATGTTCCATCATATTGGGTATCATTGACGTCAAGTTTGTTGGCCGTTACATTGCTCCGTGAGGTTCTTGTGGATAAATCAGTGTGTGCAATTATATCTGACATGCATGGAAGACAACTAGTAGTTAGATTTATGTAATGAGTGCCTGTAGGAGACGACATAAATAGTAGGACTGGGGTTAACTAGCAGCAACAGGTCTCAAAAACTAAAGGGAGAACACAGATGAAAGCTACAGAATATGTATCGTTTGTACTCGAGATTAACTAGATGCACACAAAAGTATTAAAGAACAACATAGGTTATACTAGAAGTGGTATAATACTATAATCACCAGCCTGTGGGATAGCATTGGCTGATGGATGATAACTATGGAACAACGTTACCTAAAGAACAAGTCTCTTAGCTGAACTATGGAACAACGTTAACTCCTGAACAAGACCCGTAAGAGATCGGCATGAATATACAGTGAAATGTGATAATGTATTTTCCATGCTTAGATGAATAACAAAGCCATAAATGTTGCACACAAGTAAGATGTGGGTACAACCTATCTGGCCGCCATCCATAGTAGTGAGCATCATGTGCTGACTTGTCGATGGCCCTGCAGTTGTTGTGGCTGTCCATGTCGGGCGCGCGCATTCGATGCAGGGAACTGTTGAGTGGGGACTATATCTCCCTTCTGGTGTATGCTTCCCTTGTTGGAGCAGCTGCGGTGAGTCGGAAGACGGTGTGGCTGAAGATGTAGAAAACACATAATGTTAAGAACGACACATCTCTCTGATCTGAAGAAATACCCTAAGATATCAACAACAAGGTACGAGAGTGGTCACACGTCTATGGACTGAAGACTAAATTGGGGTCACACGATTTTATTTTATTTTGGTATTGTCCGATCTACACCGAATGGCTTGATGGCCGTCTTGTGCCTCCCGGCTGACACTGTTCGGAATCTTCCCCGAAGAGCCAGCGACCACCGGCAGAGTAGCCTGCCTCCGCCATCTGTGGCCCCGACCAAAACCCCGCTCCCTGCCCCATCGCACTGCCATGGTTGCGCCGCCCCTGGGCCAATTCACAAAGACTCGCCGTCATCCAGATCCGGTGGCGGCAGTACCTTCAACCCACGCAGTTCTAAGATAGCCATCTAAGCGCTGTTTCCATGGCAAATTTGCGCCCCTGCACCCTTACGTTATACACCAGCCAACTGACAGCCTAGGAGCTCCGCCGGCTCGAGGGGTGCTGCTTCCCATTGGAATCGATTAGCCCAGAATAAAAATTCAGACAACTGACGCCTAAATAAAGTGATTTGTGATGTGGGTGCGACCTATCTGGCGGCCCGGTGAAGTAGGCAGCTCCAGCTGCTGAGTCGGTGAGGCCGGCGCAATTGTGGTGGCTACCGGCGGCAGGGAAGTAGAGATGTCACGATGGTCGACGGCTAGGGGGAAGCAGCGCCAGGGCTCTGGATGGGTCCAAAGTTGGAGCCGCTCCGGCGCCGTGAACAACGGCGGGGGTGAATCGGCTCCGGTACGTTTCACGCGGCCGTCGTCGAGGCAGCTCCGGCAGCACGGAGTAAGAGGCACATAGCCCAGCGCACGATGGCAAATGGACAGCGTCTCCGGGATTAGAGAGGAGGGCGGCTATGAATTTGGTGCGGTGGGGGGCACCATGGAGGAGGGGCTGAGGTTTCGCGGCTCGGCAGAAGGGAGCTTCCGGGGAGAAGGTGATTTTGCGCCCACGAGGTATGAATGGGGAATTGGGAGGGGGAACCATGTCTTACGGACGCATTTGTCTGAAATGTGGGGGGAGTTACAGTTCTACCCCTGCCTTTAGGCTTCTCGGCTTGGGTCTGTGTACTGAGGGTCGGCGATAGTAGAGTAACTTTGGTTCTCCCAAATAGTGGGCGCGAGCGATTTCGGACGAGGAGGGCGTGTTTTGAAATATAGTGAGCGCGAGCGATTTTGGGCGAGGAGGTCGTGTTTTGAAATATAGTGGGTGCGACGATTTCGGGAGAGGAGAGCGTGTTTTGAAATAGTGGGCGCGAGCTATTTCGAGCGAGGAGAGGGAGTTTTGCCGACCATGGTTTATGAATTATTCGCCACATGTCATTTCGGCCGAGGAGAAGGCGCGCTTGGATGAAGTTATGAACCTACCCTCGATGTACAACGGGCCAATTGATGAGTGTCCCACATAGGCCGGTAATTTTGCATCTCCCATTTATTTGCTAGGGCGAATTCCACCGAGCAGAGGGTGTTTAACGGTTCGTTCAAATTTTCGGAGAACGAGTATCCACGTCTACCTTACCAAGTCGATTCGAATCAAATTTTGAAATATTAGCTTGCCACTTCTTTTTTAGATGGAGAGATGATGCTCGGGAGTAATGTGTTTTTACATGCTCGTTGCTAACGATTTACTATATGACAGATTGTTGACCCACTCAAAAACGGGAATCAAACCCAAAATGAAATATCTTGATTCAATGAAATAGCTCGTTCACTAGGTCAAAATAGTGAACTAGATCCAAAATTGAACACCTCAATCGAGTAGCATGTTGTACAGTATTATAGTGCCTCATGAACATGTTGAAAGTCAAATTAATGAACTTGTTTGATATACGCATATCTCCATTCATGTGTGGATTGCAGACAACATGTTCTCCAATTTAAATATCTGAATGCAAGTTTATATCGAAACATGGTTTATATCAGTCTTTGATGCATAAAACGCGACCTCCCCCTCTCCTGGACTCCTGCTCTCTCTCCCTCGCCGAGAATCTTCAATTCCCTCGCACGCATCCAACACACAAACCTTGTTGATCCCTCTCCCTCTCTCTCCATCTCTCGCTTTCTCTCTCTTTCTCTCTCTCTCTCTTTGTGTGTGTGTGGGGGGGGTCTTTCTAGTTCACATGCATATATACTCCATCTATAGGTCTCTCTCGCACACTATGTATGATTCTCTAGTCCAAGCTAAATATCTTGGGTGCACTCATCGTACGCACACAAATTCCTTGGCTCGTTGCCCGTAACTCTCTCACGCACCACTTTTGTCGTCTTGGTGCTCTTCCCTCTCTCTCTCAAACTCTCCATCTCCCTGGGTCACACATACACATGCATATCTCACTCGCACTCGATAGACCCATCTAAAACTCTATCTCTCTCCCTCATTCTCTCTCCATCTCACACGCACACACACACAATTGCATGCCTAGCCAAGTATGACATCTTACTCAATTGTAGGCACACGCAGTCCCCCTATATGTAAATGACCAGCTAATCTTAGTCTCCATCACAAACATGTGCATGGTATATCTCGATTTCTCTCGGGGCATCTTTCTGTCGTGCACGCACCTCCCTCGATCTCCCACCCATATAGTCCCCTCACGATCTCGAGGGGATCTCTTTATCACAAACACACCCTCTCTCCCTCCCCATGCATCCATGTTCTCCATGTGTCCCTCTCGACCTTTGTTCCTTGTTGGCCAGACCTCTATTGGACATGTGCTATAGGGGTGTCTCTCTCCGTTGCAAACAATCACGCACTAGCTATCTTCGTGTATCTCCTCACCTCGCTTTTCTATCTCAGAGATGCATGCGCGATATGTTTGCATTAGAAACGAGAACACACACTCTCTCTCTCTAATTTATCGTTCGTTGTCCCTTTCTCTTTCACACACATACTCTTTTTGCACACTCACTCATTCTCCTCCACACGCACTTGATCTCTCTCGACTTAGGCACTCTCTTCGGTCCATAGCATATAGATTTATTGAAAAGTCAAACATCACAAAGTTTGACCATGTACGTGGAGAAAAACATTTACATCTAGAACGGCGAACATATACCATTAGATTCATCATGAGATGTAGTTTTGTATGATGTATCTTTGGTATTGTAGATATAAATAACATTTGTGTAAACCTGGTCAAAGTTTCCAAAGTTCGACATCTAAAAAATTTACATGCACTGCATTATCGAGCGGATGGAATATCTCTTTCCCCCTCTCAGCTATCTGACGCACCACTCAGCCTTATCGGGGCTCCTCTATCTCTCTCAAACTTTATATCTCCCTGCTTCAGACATACACATGTCTCGCTCGCGCTACATAGACCGATCTAACACTATCCGCCCTTGTTCTCTCTCTATGTGACACGCACCCCCTAAGTACCATAATCCCTCACTCCGTCATAGGCGCACACACTCCCCCCTAAGTATGATTATCTCTCACTATCCATCAGGAACACACGTATTGTTTGCTTCCATCCATACGTCTATCTCGATATCTCTCGGCGTATTCTATCATGCACACACCTTGTCACTCGATCTCCCACCCATGTAGTCCCATCACGATATCCAGGGGATCTCTCTATGACAAACCTACACTCTCTCCTCCCCATGTCTGCAATTTCTCCGTACGTCTCTCTCGACCTCTCTTGCTTGTTTGTCAGACCCCTCTTGGCCACGTGCTAGGGGTCTTTCTCTCCCGGTTGAAAACAACCACACACTATCTCCTCACCTTGCTTCCGCTGTCGAAGATGCATGTGTGATATGTTTGCATAAGACACACACGCTTTTTCTCTACTTTTATTGTGTGTTGTCCATGTCTCTTTCACACATGCACACACACTTTTTTCAGTCACTCTTTCTATTTCACACACACTCTCTCTAGTTAGGGACTCTCTCACATCCATAAGCATATGGATGTTTTGAAAAGTCAAACCTCAGAAAAGTTTGACCAGGTATATGTGGAGAAAAACATTTACATCTAGAACGATCATTAGATTCATCACAACTTGTATTTACTTCATACTATCATTTATCTTTGGTATTGTAGATATAAGTAATTTCTTTATAAACTTGGTCAAAGTTTCAAAAGTTTGACTTAAAAAAATGTTGGCACTACATTATCGAACGGAGGGAGTAGCTCTTTCTCTCTCTCTCTCTCTGCTATCTCTCACGGACCTCCCCTCTCACTCGAACTCTCTATACCAACGGATTATATGCTCACTGTGTCCGCGTATAGCTCCGTATATTGTTTAGTTGACCAGTCAACCAGTCCACATGCTGCCTTGTCAACTCGTGTTCAATATCTTCGTGTGCTGGCCCATGTGGTAGTGGGTGAAATAAGTAAACTAGAGGCCCATCTGACACGCGGTGAAGTAAACAAAGTTGAAACCACTCAGGGTAGCACCCCGCACGCTAGTAAATTGAGGGCACATTGAGGACACACTTCTTCCGCGTGAAGGACGCACTCACGCACAATTCACCACTGCGCGGCGGCATGCACAGAAGGACGCACTCGCGCACACCCAGAAGGCCAGCGCATAACACACACCAGCACACGTGTACACCGGCGTCGCCGCCGGTTGAGATGGATGGCAAGGCAGCCAACAAGCAGAGGCGGCTCGAGCCAAAACCGCATCCGGCGAGCCTGGACTTCATCAGCAACCTCGCCGATGAGATGCTGCTCGTCATCATCGGCCTCCTCCCCACCAAATCTGCTGTGCGGACTGCCCTGCTCTCCCGGCGGTGGCGCCCCCTTTGGCGCCACGTCCCCCTCAACCTCATCATCGACAGCTGCCTCTGCGACGGGGATTGCAAACGCATGGCCACAGTCTCCAAGAGCCTTTCATCGCACCCTGGGCCAGCCAGACGCCTTGACATCCGCATGTTCAGTACCAACTACAAGGTCCAAGCCAAGTTCAATGAGTGGTTCATATCCCCCGCCCTAGATCAGCTCGAGGAGCTGAGCTTTGAAGCTGGACGATGTCGCTCTCTGCAGCCGTCCTCGCTCCGCCTCACGCCAACGCTGCGCCGCGCCAGCTTCAGCTCCTGCTATCTTCCCCAGATTAATGTCGCGCCCGCCCTTCTTCTCCCTCAACTCAAGCAGATCGACCTCTTCGACGTTGGCATCTCGAAGCAGGCTATGGAGCACCTGCTCCGCAGCTGTACTGCGCTCGAGTACCTTCGGCTTGAGCAGATCCACGGGTTCATTAGCCTCCACATCGCCTCGATGAATCTCTGATGGATTTATGTGTCTTGCTGCCCCGCAACAAGACATCAATTGGGAAGAGATCACTCCAGCTGTTCCATCTTATGTTCATTGAGAATGCGCCTTTCCTTGAGAGATTGCTTGTATCTGATCTAGAAGGTCCAACAAAAATCAGGGTCATTGATGTGCCGAAATTGACAGCGTTGGTGTACTCGTCTGCCAAATTCTCCGAACTCTTTATTGGATCCGTAATCGTTCAAGTACAACACTCATCTTCTTCTCTGTCTTCTTGAAATTACATTTTTTAAATTTCTTCTTGATGTATTTACGACCGTCTTCCAGAAAATGATTCCCACAAGCTTGACCCAGTCTATGCGCACAGTGAAGATCTTGGCAATAAAATCTATCGGCCCCAATCTGGATCAAGTTGTTGGATTCCTTACATGCTTTCCCCGCACGGAGAAGCTACTCATCAAGGTGAAACTTCTTTCCTATTAGTAAACGGTAATCAGAACGTAGCTCAATTTTTTTTTGTAATTTTCCCAAATTACGATGACAAGTGAAGTGTTCAAAACTGCATCTATGCACTCACCGAAAGAAATGTTTTTAGTATTTTTTCTCACGTGATCACCTACATCGGTTTTTTGTTGTACTACTATAGTAGCCTAGGCTAGTCATAGTGGAAAGTAACTTACACTAGTAACTCTATGGTTACCCTAAGAGCAAGTACTACCTCCGTCCTGGTTCACTCTTCCTATTTTGCAGTATCAAAATTTGACCATATATTTAATTGAGAAAATGTTAACGCATGCCACTAAAAATTATATCGTTGGATTCGTATTTGAACATAATTTCAAATGGTATAATTTTTGGTGACATACATTAGCATTTACTTAGGTAAATCTATGGTCAAAATTTTACACTAAATACGAGGTAGTACAAAAGTGGACTATAACGGCCCTCCACTATGTAGGCCAAAACACGTGCCAAATTCACTTGTGATGCATTTGGCATCGATGCCCCTCCATTGCTCACCTGGTGCCCCAATCTGGATCACCTACTTTGCTCTGGTGCCAAATTAACTCACGCAATGAAAAAAACACTTGCGTGGGAGAGAGAGAGGACTGAGGCAATAAAAACACTTGTTTGGGAGAGTGAGAGGCTGGTGTAGTTGGTTTGATTGATTTGTTTATACACGTGAGTCTGTGTCCACAGGGGTGCCAACTCTCTCACATCACGAGAGCGGTGGCAAAATCTTTTGATTTGACATCGATGCGTATTATGTGGCATACTTTTGAGAAATATGGCATCGGCCACATAGTGGAAGGCAACAAATGCCCAAGCTCTTCACGTGCTCCTAGGTAAATGAGAGGAAAGAAAGAGAGAGAGAGTGAAAAAATATCACTAGCCAACCAACCCTATCGTATGAGCGAATGATATTGGTACCTCTTGATGACACGGCAATCTTATACAGCCAGCTGCTCTAATATGTTCTCTTCTTTTGCAAATAAAAAAAGACCCGAAAATGAAAAATGTGCTGCACTATAACAATCTCATCGAATGCCTTGATCTCCATCTTATAGAAATTGATTTGATCGACTACCGAGGCAGCACATCTGAGATAATATTAGAGCAGCTGGCTGTATAAGATTTGTTTTGGAGGCAAGTGTGCTCAAGGTAATGAGGTTTGGCGTTCTCTGGCGCAACAATGAATGGTGTGCTGATCACCGCAAGCGTCTAAGCCTAAATGACAAAGTCTCCGCAGAAGCTGAATTTGTTTTTGAAACATCAAGTGGCCAGAGACTCAGAAATTTATTTACCCATTAGTTACTTGTTAGGGCGGTGGATTTTAGTTTGTACGATAATGCTGCATCCACCTAAAGTAACGAAAGTTCTTACGCCCTAGTAATTCCCTCTTCGTAGGTGCAGCATTACTCCTAACATTTGTAATATCATTTTGAAACTTGTAATATTGCCGTGTCCTATTCCTGCATTTTCGAAATCCTACAAATCAAAGAGGTCCTGAGTTGGTGATGATGTTCTGCCTGCCATCTTTCACCAATAGCCATCGGATCTAGATCTGACGCATACAAACCAAACTTCTCCAGTTTTGCAAAAAGATGCCTGCACTTGTTCCCTATTTACAAGCAACTCCTTGTCTCTCACAATAAGCCTTATCTCCTCCCCACCACATCTAGAAGGCCATGGAAAAATCTGGCATGATGGCCGCTACTGGCGCCGTCCACCCCCAATCTTGGTGTTTCGTGCAATGCACGGGCATCTACGCACGGGAAATTATGTCGAACACGGCTAGTTGTAAGCAGGCTAGCTCTACAGCCATGATGATAGTCACTCCAGACGGTGAGGCTGACTTTGGTATGCCGAACACGGCGCCTACACTCAGGTGTCATCTCCGGCGTAGGGTCTTGTCACTTCACTGTGAGGAGCAACACGTAATAATTTGACCAACGGGTAGTATAGTACTAGTACTACATTGGTAGTACTACTACTAGTACTAGCACCACCGTCTGGATTTAGTAGTACTACCACGTCCATCTGGATTTAGTATTTGACAAGCAATATCTAGTAATGCATGTCACAATAAATGTACTACTCCCTCTATAAATAAATACATGGTGTATTGTTTTATTCCTTCCTGTAGATGGCTCAAATCTGAAGTCTCATCAATCAGACTACTGATGTCTACTACACAACCTTCTTCTTGTAGACGTTGTTGGGCCTCCAAGTGCAGAGGTTTGTAGGACAGTAGCAAATTTCCCTCAAGTGGATGACCTAAGGTTTATCAATCCGTGGGAGGCGTAGGTTGAAGATGGTCTCTCTCAAACAACCCTGCAACCAAATAACAAAGAGTCTCTTGTGTCCCCAACACACCCAATACAATGGTAAATTTTATAGGTGCACTAGTTCAGCGAAGAGATGGTGATACAAGTGCAATATGGATGGTAGATATAGGTTTTTGTAATCTCAAAATATAAAAACAGCAAGGTAACTATTGATAAAAGTGAGCACAAACGGTATTGCAATGCGTTGAAACAAGGCCTAAGGTTCATACTTTCACTAGTGCAAGTTCTCTCAACAATAATAACATAATTGGATCATATAACTATCCCTCAACATGCAACAAATAGTCACTCCAAAGTCACTAATAGCGAAGAACAAACGAAGAGATTATTGTAGGGTACGAAACCACCTCAAAGTTATCCTTTCTGATTGATCTATTCAAGAGTCCGTAGTAAAATAACATGAAGCTATTCTTTCTGTTCGATCTATCATAGAGTTCATACTAGAATAACACCTTAAGACACAAATCAACCAAAACCCTAATGTCACCTAGATACTCCAATGCCACCTCAAGTATTCGTGGGTATGATTATACGATATGCATCACACAATCTCAGATTCATCTATTCAACCAACACAAAGTACTTCAAAGAGTGCCCCAAAGTTTCTACCGGAGAGTCAAGACGAAAACGTGTGCCAACCCCTATGCATAAGTTAACAATGTTACGGAACCCGCAAGTTGATCACCAAAACATACATCAAGTAGATCACGTGAATATCCCAATGTCACACCACAGATAAGCAAATGCAAGACATACATCATGTGTTCTCAAATCCTTAAAGACTCAATCCGATAAGATAACTTCAAAGGGAAAACTCAATCCATTACAAGAGAGTAGAGGGGGAGAAACATCATAAGATCCAACTATAATAGCAAAGCTCGTGATACATCAAGATCGTGCCAAATCAAGAACACAAGAGAGAGAGAGATCAAACACATAGCTACTAGTACAAACCCTCAGCCCCGAGGGTAAACTACTCCCTCCTCGTCCTGGAGAGCGCCGGGATGATGAAGATGGCCACCGGTGAGGGATCCCCCACCGACAGGGTGCCGGAACAGGATTCCGATTGGTTTTTGGTGGCTATAGAGGCTTGCGGCGGCGGAACTCCCGATCTAGGTTATGTTCTGGGGGTTTCTGTATATATTATTGGTTTTGGCGTCGGGAACAAGTCAGGGGGGTCTCCGAGGCGGCCACGAGGTAGGGGGCGCACCCAGGGGGTAGGGCGCGCCCCCACCCTCGTGGGTGCCTCGGAACTCTTCTAGCCCATCTCTGATACTCCGTGGGCTTCTTTTGGTCCAAAAAAATCTCCGTCACTTTTCAGGGCAATTGGACTCCGTTTGGTTTTCCTTTTCCGCGATACTCAAAAACACGGAAAAAACAGAAACTAGCACTGGGCTCTGGGTTAATAGGTTAGTCCCAAAAATCATATAAAATAGCATATAAATGCATATAAAACATCCTAGATGGATAATATAATAGCATGGAACAATAAAAAAATTATAGATACGTTGGAGACGTATCAACTACTATTGTACTCACCGAGCGCTCAGCTTTGTAAGCTACCAACAAAAAATTGCAATCAAAGACTAATACTCCCTCTATCTCAGTTTACAAGTCTTGCACGTGTACCTAGGTCATTAATTTGACCAACTTAATAAGAGGCATACATTACAAAAAATATATCATTAGAAACTTTAGATATTATATTTTCTAATGATATAATTTTTATGTTAAATGATTTATTTTATATAAGTTAAATTGACGACCTAGATACACGTGCAAGCCTTGAAACTGAGATGGAGGTAGTATTGTACTCCCTCCGTATTGGTGCATTAGTCACGTTACGAAATTCAAATAGAATCCCAAAACTTTTAGGTGCGGTGCATTAACTACCCACCTCATTCCCTGTTTTTTGCCACGAGAAAAGTAATCACCCAATACGAGACGTGGGGTGCGTATGCATCCAATGACTTGAGACTACTCCCTCCGTCTAGGTGTATAGTCATCTTAGAGCAAGTGAAAAAGAGGAGTGGGCTCTCATGCAAGAGCCTAGCTATATGCGGATTCCTAGGCTGATATACAATAAATATGAAGAGAGAGAGAGAAGATGAGAAAAAGTAGTACTCTTATAGCCAGCCTTATAGCTAACCTTATTCTATGAGTGGATAGAAGTGATGGCTCTATATGACATGGCAACATCATATAGCCAGCAGCTGGCTATACTATTAACCATGCTCTTAGGTTGTGCACCGTGACCAAGACGAAGGGGAAAACGAGAGAACTTAATGTCTTTTTGCTAATTAATAGGATTACATGCAATGAACTAACCACTGCATGTCATGTTTGGTAGTCTCAAGTCATTGAAAGCATGCACAACCCACATCTCTCATTGGTTGATATGTCACGAAATAAGAAACAAGGAGGGAGTTAACGTACCGTGCCTAAGTGTTTTGGGATTATTTGGTTTTCGTAAGGTGACTTACACACCATTTTTGGTTACATGCATTAACATTTTATTAGTTAAATCAAAGGTCAAAACTTGGCGCAAAATGCAAAGGGCACAAATAAACCAGTAAACATCAAAGTTCTCTCGTTTGGCCCCAACTAGAGGTCCAGTGAGATGACTATACTGCACCGGCACAGAGGGGGATGCAGCTTCATTGACTAACTGCACCTGCGTTTGGCTGAATGACACGTGGGCCCAACAGATGGCTGGCCCACCTGTCATACAGCCAAAGGCAGGTGCAGTAGAGGGCCAAGGAGTAGATGGCCAACACACACGTGAATGCAACGCAGTCTGCACTTCTCATATAAAGGCTCCCCGCCAGTCCAATCTACGAAATCCTATGCACCTACGCACCCTAACCAAGGGCAAGAGTGATCACTCCAATCGCAAGATCAGTTGACTGGAAGCTAGACCCATGGAGGCGATGAGCGCGAGCATCAGCCGGTTGTGCCAGATGGTCCACGACGCCGGCCTGCGACCCGACACGAAGGAACATCTCCAGGTCGTGCATGAGGTCACCAGGGCGAGAGGCCGCTTGGACGACAACTTCATCTCCTTGTTCGACAAGGTCCTCGTCGGCTTCGTCAACAAGTTCACCATCGTCAAGAAGCTCGCGGACAACCTTGCCGTACGCCTCCAGCCCACGCACCCAAGCTCTGCGATGCCCGCCACCCTCAACGGCCTCTATGGTGACAACCTCTTCGACGCACTAGTGGCCCTGCGACTGCCCGCCGTCGAGCTCGAGAATGTCCACCTCGAGGTCACGCTCACCGCGCAGCGCCTGGCGCAGCAAGACACCGTCCACATAATCACCCACGTCTGCGCGCAAATCGTACACAAGGACTACTACGTGCCAGAGGAGGACGATAGGTCGCTGGCCTTATTGACCCGCATGGCAACCTTGGATGGCATTGTTCAGAAGCACGATGAGCTCGCCGCCAACGCCGCTGCTCCTCACACGTCGGTTGGTGACCCGGTGCACTAAGGCGTGAGGACGTCGTTGATGGATCCGTATGTATCTTTATCTTTCCGTCAAATCCATGTAGTAGTATATGGTACTACTAGTAATTATCTTACCTTTCGCATCAACTTCATAATTTTCGTACGTACTCCATGCATGAGTCGTGCCAGAACCAAACTTCTCATTACTCTAGGGAAAATCATTATTTCTATCTATCGGTCGCGCCATGGAGCAGAACCAAATTTAACAAGTTACAAGTTCAAAAGGAAAAGCCTGCCATGTTCGCGTCGCACCCCCACACGGTTGGTCCGGCACGCCGCTCAAGGGGGAATGTGTGCTGTGTTGCATTTTCACTTACAAGTGGGACCGCAGTTGAGCAAACCGACTATCGGCAAACCCCCACCCCGCCCACCGCGCGATGGCTGAGAAAACAGGAGGGAGAAGAGATGGCTGTAGCACGGACTCCAAGAAAATTGGTGTCGGATGGGACTCGTGTGGGTGGCGTGTGTCGTACTGCTAGACGTGAAGGCTAGTTATGGCCCATGCCACCCCACTATATCGAGCCTATATCGAGGTGCTGGTTACGTAGAACAAATTTTCTGGAGTCCGTGCTCAGCCCTCCTCTATCTCTCTTCTCAGCCAGCCAGCAGACGCGCGGAGCCCATCATCTGTTTGCTCACATGCGGTCCCACATGTCAGTGAAAACGCAAGAGGACCCACTGAACCTGCACATCTTTCACCCCGACGTGCTGGTGATGAAAAACAAATCGAATAAAGATCTTCGGTGGCCGCTTTTGGAGTTACTCAAGAGTAGTAAGATTCTATTTACAGTTTAACCCAAGACGCACATCACGTGGCTTCAACTACCACTCCATTTTCTTGCATTACACGACCTGGATGCTGGATGTCCCACGTGTCGGCAAAAGGAGGAAGAACTCGACCAAATCTTCTCCACATTTAGACAGGAGGAGTAGGAACCACGGCAAGCCCTGTGCCTACATTATACTACGTACAAGCCCACCTCACGCAGTCACGCTATCACCATATTTCTCGGCCTTCGTGCGACACCTAGCTCTAGTTGATCTAACTAGAACTAACTATTGGTTGGATCTTTGTGATGTGGCAACTTCATACTACTACTACTATGGATGTTGGCTATACTACTACGGCACTAACACTCCAAGAAGTGAGTCGAAAACCATTTATAAATTGAGTTTATGACATGCATATGCAAATGTACCATTCATTACATACAACAAGTCATCAACACACAACGACAACGAGGATACATGTTGGATTATAGATTAGTTCCAACAAAACATTCTAGTAAATACTAAAGCTTTCATCGCACAACAAATAACAAGCAATGAAATGAACTTCAGCTCAACCAATCCTCGGCGCTGGAAACGCTTGCTTTGAACCAGAAGAGTTTCCCTCGGAAGGGCCAGCTACTGTCAATCTCGAGACCAACGCAGGACTGATCATCCAGGCTGAAGCGGCCTATTTCATGACCCATATTGTGATAGCCACGGTAGGGAAGCATAGCAATGTCCGAGGTATAGATACAGTTGCTTCTCATAAATGGTAGTAATGTTGTGTCAACAGCAGCTGGATCGCCTTTCACCATGATTAGATAGTTTTGTCCAAGGAAGAGCGAGTTTCCTCCAAGAGTATCAATACTAAACCAGGGAGAAGGTGTTGGCGCTAGCACAGTAGTATCCATCCCGAATACCCTGCAACGGACGTTGGAATAGGTCCGGAGAGTGCGACCATGGGAGACAACACCTGCCTCCTTAGTCAGATCAGCGGTGCCCTGTATACAGACAAGAAGAGGTGATCCATCGGAATAAGTTGCCAGGCGCCACTAAGTATATGGGTCCTCATGCTCGTGATCATCATCATCATCATCTCCCCCTTGGTTATAAAAAAATTCAAGTATAGGTGGTGGAATGTTCACAGGACCTTGGAAACACAAGAAGGTTAATTAGTAAAGGGAAACTAGCTAACCCGCATGCATGTGGATGAAACAATTATAATTACAGTGGAAGACAAACGTACCGAAAGCATAAGGATTCCATGGAAAAACAGTGCCAGGAGTGGTGGCAGGAAACACAAGACCCTCGTATTGAATTGCATCACAGTACTCATCCATGTACAGAAACTTATTTTTGAGCAATATCCATCGAGGCGTGGAAGTAAGGACGGCAACAAGCTTGTCGAAGATAGCAACAACTTCATAGTTCGTGTAATCCCAAGAGCTGATGGGAACTCGACAAATTGCTATCTTCCGTAGACGACAGTCACCATGATCATATTTGAACTCATGTAGAATACCGGTGTACTCAACCTCTAGGCTGTCTGAGATTTTTGGAAGTGGAACCCGGTGACGAGTGTACACATTCACAAGTTCCCACTCGCAGTTGTACCCAATATAAACAACCCAATCTCCATTTGCGCCTGCCCAAGACTTACCCTCAAGCGATGGCATCTTAACATCACACGTATCATTATCAAGCGGCATCAACTTGCACAAGGCGAGGCCTCCGTCGTCCGTGCGCCAGTCAGCAGGGTCATGGCGAAGAAGATAGGGGAGATCAAACCGCTCCTGGACCCTTGGGTTCCTTGTAATGATGTTATTAGTTGAGTCGAAAATGGTCTTGAACGAACCTGCCATGCTAGCCGAGGTGATGACGTCGAACCGATCAATGAGTTCCTCCACCATGTCATCTTTTAGATCGGGGCAAGAATAACGGGGTCGTTTCCGGCCTGTTCCCTCCATGGAGAAGACGATCAAACAATGGCAGAAAGAAGGGTGAAGGCAAATGGAGGAGGGAGGAAGAGCGTGCGACAGCAGTTCCAAATCGAGAGGGAAAGGCGAAGAGTCGGTGGACGGTTGCCATGGTACACGAAGAGGCGCCCCGGCCTACATGTTGGAACGGGACCACATGTGAACGAAACATGGTGTGTAATTTCTCGTGCAAAATGCGATCTGGCCGCGTTGGCCCGAGGTGCCGCATTAGTTATCGACCTTTATTTTTTTAATGGCGTGCCGTTCAGTTTTGAAGCACGACTAACTGGTACTGTATGCAGAGAAAATATAAACTACTCTACCACTACTCCACCTCTAGTACTAGTAGTATAAAAAAGATATATAGGCTAGAGCTTCAGCGCTTTCTTGCTAAGGGCTGCCCACTTGCTTCTCACACTATCACCCTCCTCCAGATCTAAAAAAGACAGCCTCTCTATCCCTCCTCACCGGTGGTCACAGATCCGTCGGGGAAGAAAAGGACGTGCAGCGTTGACGCAATCGTCGTCGGCGAGCGCGGTCACGCACTGATGACAAGGCCGTCCTCTCATACTTAGCGCTCGCGCGGGATGGCCTCCGTCCCCAAGCTTGCTGCCATAGTGTGTGCGGAGGACGACGACCATGAGCGAAGCCACTTCCCGCCGACCCTCAGGTATGCTACCTCTTTTCGAACCATACCCTTGTTCTATTGCCCCATCTGCCACGTCGCTCCATGTGGATCTTTTTCGACTCCGCCATCTTCCCAATTTGCTATCCTCTGCTCTGCTGGTCACGCAGACGAAAACCTTAATTTGCACTATTAAAGGAAACCCTACTTCATTCAAACTAACCCATGTCTGGGTTGAATAAGGGAAGGAAGGGAGACTGTACTATCCAAGAGAGTAGGCATCGAACCCGCATCTAGGTTGAAAAGGGGAAATCAATACCTAAGGAACGAGTCTCGTGTCTCTTGGTTGAAGAAGGGTAGAAAGGCATGACAACGCAATAGAGAATGACCAGGTCGATCGGTTTGTTGTCCTCACATAGGAAAATGGTGGCTAAAGAGAACAAAAATGGGACGTAATCCACATATGCTGCCTGGATATTTGTTGCTCTAGGCAACCATACCTCCCTCACCACTTTATGCGCCCGTGGAGGTACATCGTACTGGTGCGCCCAATGTCCGATGGGCCTCCCATGCTCTTATTGCCACTTTTTTGCTGCTAGTATAACGCCAGCGGACAAGTCAAGCAATGCTACTGCTAAAGTGATGCCACATTTAACTAATGCCGCACTCAGTCTAATGCCACCGATAAATTTAAGCAATGCCATTTAATGTCACTGGATTAGTTCAGGGTTAGCTGTTGATTGTGGATGTATTAAAGATTTTTCAGCTAAGGGATTCTAATGCTGTTGCACAACCAGTATACCAACGATGAATCTTGTTACTACCTTCAGATTTTTGCACTGAATGCTTATAGATTACATACCTCACCTTCATGAGATAAGTCAATTTTTTTGTACAGTGTCAAGAGGAAAGGTCAAGAGTGGGCACCTCCTCCTCTGGCTGTTTTCTTGATTTGTTCGATCAAGTTTTTATGTTTGATCGATCATCAAGATTGGGATAGCAATTTTTAGGTCCACTCGAGTTCGAAATTATATTTACCTTGAAGGTACATGGTTTGCAATTTTTTTATACTGTCATTAGTTAATAATGCTAGTTACCTTCAGACTTTTGTATTTGGTTTAATGCTTTTGCACAACTAGTATACCAATGCTGAAACTTGTTACATTTACATTTTGTATTGTTAATTCTTATAGAAATCTTCCAGTGCTAGAGCTTATGGATATCTGTTCAGTAAAACCATTGTACTGTACCCTGTAATAAAATAACTACTCTAGTGTTGCACTAGCCACTCGATTAGTGTATATTTGTACTATTCGAATGGTGTTGCATTAGCGTATAAACATATATAAAGTGTGGCAAGCTTTCCCAGATATGTGCTCAAGAAAACTACTACCTGTTTTTCTAAATACTAGACATTTGGGTACTTTAAATTGAAGTGCAAAAACGTCTTATATTATGGAACAGAGGGTGTAGAGTTCACTCAAATTATCCCAGTAAAGCTAGTCACACCTTTGTTAAAATTAATGTTCATTATGTTATCGGAGGAGGTCTGTATGTTTGTCTCTAATGCCTGTCGACTACATACCTGACATCATGATGTAATGTGAAGTCATTTCCTTTTGTACAGTGTCACTGAATTGTCAAGGCGGTGATGGCATTTTATTTTAGTTGAACTGCACAAAATATGCTTAAAAGAAGAGGAAAGGTCAGGAATGGCTCAATTTTTCAGAAAAAACTATGTATGCCTTCCTGACATCAGCCGTTGTTGCCTTATTTATTCCTTCAAACAGGTGGTTAGAAACAGTCTTGCTACCTTTTCCCATTAAGAAATTTGAATTCTTATATTTGTGAGTCTATGCTTCAACTAGTGCCACTTTTATAGTAATCACACTTTCAATCTCTATGCAAACAGGGATGCTCGATTTTAGTGGAACTGCACAAAAAGTCCAAATGGTTCAACATTAGGAGCATGTTTTTTCCCAAACCTTTATATCCAATTGGTGGCACTATGAGCTGTTCATTACGAAGGTACATGGTTTGCTACTATCTTGCTACTCTTTTTGTACTGTCATTAGATAGTAATACTAGTGGTTTAAATGTGAATTTATTGGCAGGGTGGACCTACATTGGAGGTGCAGGACATGATTCAATGATTGTATGCTCAATTTTGGTTGTATCGATTTCACCTCTTCCATCACTGCGAACATGGATATCCTTGGTCTGATGAAGAATAGGCGCTATATTTCTGCTCTGATCCAGCAAATCAATTAAGTATGAAATTGTCCAGGGAAAAACATGACTGTATCAAATTGTCTAGTGCAAAACATGACAAATGCTAAGCGGAAGAGACGTGTTTAAACCGAAAATACAAGGTGGGGTATATGTTTACTAGCTACTTGATACTTGTGCAGAAAGAGATGCCTGCCCATTGCTATTTGGCAAACAAACAAAGTGACCGCAATTTTGGTTGAACAACACAAGAGAATAGTATAGTCACTTCATGCAGTGCCATTTGAAAATAGACACAGAAAGATTGGATAGTCACTTCATGGACTGCAGAAAAGTAGTACTGTACTATTTATTGGCAACCACTAGGTGCTTCATTGCTTTGCTCTGATTATACAATGGGCATCATTTTTCCTAAGTTAAAGTTTGTATTCCGAAAAAAGTCTCGCCGTGTTATCGAGAGAAGACCAAATCATATTGCAGTGGATGTTCCTCCATCATGTGTGGTTCATTCTCATGGTTCCAGTTGTTGGTGAAACCACTTACGTTTGCAAGGGGAATTGTAGACTTCACAAACTAATTTGTCTTTCATTTTGTACTGAATGTTGGCCAAGAGAAGCATCCATGTTAGTAGGAAGAACAGATGTTTTTTCTAGATCTTTGCTTTTGGAGCTACATATTTGTACATGATCTGTGAATCATTGAGATGCATTAACATGTTGATCTTATGTATGGGAATCATACTAGTTGGTTTTGAATTTGGGCTACTAATGTGAACATATTACAATATCAGGCCTGTGAGCCTCGTGTGGACATTTCGAACGGATCGGCTCTTACTATTGTCCACATCATGATCGTTATTTCGGTGTTCTTAGTGTTTACAAGTTACTAACAGTTACTTATTTCTGTTCGCTCAGTGTTTACAGGTTACTGATAGATCACTAGCTAGCCTACTAATGCGCTCCTGGCAGTTTTAGTTGCAACGCAAGATCCGAAGTGGCAGTTTTTTGAATAAAAATGCCTACCTCTAAAGAAACTGACAAGCTGCTCTGAAGAAAATGCCATGCGAATAAGAAGAAACTGCCAGCAAAAACATTCGCAAATGCCTTATCTCGCAGCGAACGTTCATCAGCTAATGCGATCGTACACGTACACCATCCGACCTACTCGATCATATATGTACACTATCCAACCTACTCGATCCTACATGGATAAATAGCGGATCATGCATGTACTACCTCCTTTTCGGTTTGCAGGGCTCAATTCAAAAATCTCACCAACCAAGGTAGATGATGAGTGGTGGAATCATTTTTGACAAGGAGGGAGTACCTCATCTGGATGATTCGAGTGCACTCGTTTGACCGTGATGCCGGCGTGCGACCCAGCACGGACGGGACGCACCACTAACGGGACGGGACAACATAGTCATAATTTCAGTTTTTCTAGTTTTCCACGGTAAGCTGGCGCGCTAAGCCATGCTTGCTTATGCATTGAATTCCGATGACCGTGATGACCGTCACGTTTCCCGCAACACGATGGTTCGCATACCTTCCGCCTATAATTACTATTTCCCGGCCTTCTCCGGTGGCACCATCACCCAACTCGCCCTATCCTCATAAGCCCCCACCGGCCCGAGGTCGCTCGCCACTTATCCTCCCTCTCTCCACGTCCGCCATGCCCCCGCCCGTCCACGATAGGCGACGCCGGAGGCGGTCACCGCCGGAACTAGTGTTCGGTTTTTCACCGGAAGGCATACGGAGGGAACAGGCATTCTATCGGTCTTTAGATGGCAATGCGGAGTGTGAGAAGTTGTTGGAGCGGGACCGCCTAGCGGAGGAGCAGCGTATCGCTGATTTGCGCCGCCAGCGGGACATGGAGCTTCCGCGCACCGACGCTCTGAGTCGCGAGCAGAGCGCCCGCAACTGGGCCGACTACGTGGAGGCTAGCGCCCGGCAAATAGCCCTGCAGGCTGTCAGGCACACACGCGTTCGCGATGCCGAATTTTACTACAAGCTCGTCAAGTGGGTTTCTTGCTTAGAAGCCGAAGCTTCCGTGGACCATGCCAGCATGGAAAGGTCCAACGCGCGTGAGCAACGCGCCCTATCGCACCTCTGGCAAGTCCGAGGCGAGGCGGAGGACGCCGTTGCCGGCGTTAGCGTGTACCGCACATGGCGGCCGGCGTCGTCTAGTTAGCTAAGAGTAAGTTAGTACTTGTACACTACTAGAGTATTAGTGGGAGTAGATAGTGAACTTGGCTATGATGGTTGTCCACGTGGAAGTTCAGTACTCTATATGTGGATCAGACATGTTACTTTTCTCTGAATGTTGAACTTTTCGTTTGAACGTATGGAATGGGTTGTTATTTTTTTAAATGGGTTGTATTTGTCCGCCACGGATTTAGAGGCTGACTTGTGGGCCTACCAGGTTGACACGTACACAATCAGTAGATGATTGTACGTGGAGAGGATGACAGCAGGGACCCACCAAGGTCATGGCAGTACGCAAGCAAGTGCCTCCTTATTTCAAACCAATAAAGAAATGGCTCCTCCTAATGGATTTCTGACATCTGGGTCCCATGCCATTATCAACGTAGTCAATAAACGAGAGAATTGCACAACAAGCGGCTGACACCAGGGACCCAGCAGCTCGCCAGTTATTTTTGTTTTGGGTTAATTTGATAAATACCACTCCGAATCTGGTGATTCCGAGTAATGCCACTGCAATTTCCAAACTTTGAAAAATGCCATTTCATGCCATTTCCAGTGGCATTTTTTGAAGTCTGGAGTGGCATTTTTGAAAGTTTGCAAAAATTGCAGTGGCGTTTTTCAAAGTTTGGAAATTGCAGTGGCATTTTTATGAATCGCCATAATTGGAATGGCATTTATCTAGCAGGGTGTCAACTGGGCTGTGCAGGGCACTCTGGCCTGTCTAGACAGCCTTTTCATTTATGTTTACCACAGACCAGCCCAGTAGTTTTTTTTGAAAATGGCTAGCCCAGTTTTTTTGTGATTTGTCAAGTAAGTCGCTTTGTCAGGCCTGTTGGGCTGCAAATCTTTCAAGACGAGGAGAGCTTCATTCGGCTGGCCGTACGATGTCCATCCAACGGCTGTAGTGCTTCTTCAACCTCCGGTCTTCTTGCTCCAGCCGCCCAAAGCAGCGCCGGTCATGCCGCCTGCTCCTGCCTCCCGTGGCCGGCTATGCTGCCGCGGATGCCTCACCGCCCCCTACTACTCCCACCGCTGGCCAGCCCTGCGGTGACGGCAGCCTCACATCGCAGCCGAACCAGTGAAGCCTCGTACTCCTCTCTGCATGGGCATCCACTGCCGCGTCGTCCCCTTCCTAGGCCCCGCCGTCATCCACCACCTTGGTGCTCTCGGCGCGGCGTGGTCAATGTGGTCAATGACCGACTTCCATCGGAAGAGTACTGTACGTGTAGAGGCTGATAGCTGGGTCCACGGCCGCAGCAAGGAAGTGCCTCATTACACAGAAAATAATGATTCCACCACCTGACAGCAGGGACCCACCGGACGGGCCACCGTATTTCACGAAAAAAACATTTCCCCCTGACTGCTGGGACCCACCAGCTACATCTTCGCATGCAAGGAAGTGCGTCCATATTACATGCAAAAAATGATTCTCCCCCCTGACTGTTGGGACCCACCAGCTACATCTTCGCACGCAAGGAAGTGCCTGACAGTGGGACCCACGTGGTTGAAGCGTACGTAGCGTTTTCATTCTTGTCGCGAACATGTACGTACATACTGGTCGATGTAGAGGTGCGCACATGTCATAGTAGAGGCGCGCAGGTGTCGTAGTAGAGGCGCGCACGTAGCATGTACACGTACGTACATCGGCCAGGGTGCAAGAAAGTAAATATGACCACGTACGTACATACAGGAGGGGTCTCGAACGCCTACTCGCGCATACGTATGGCCAAGGCTCGTGTACATGGCTGGGTCAGAATGGAGAAACTGCGTCCTTGTCATGTTCATGGCGAGCCAACCGGCTGTGTCGGAACGGAATGCGTCATCGTGTTCATCGGGAGCCAACCGGCTTGGGCAGAACAGCCGATGGAAACAAGGCCTGGCGTACCGCAGAACGGAGGAAACGGCCTTGTGTTCGACCGGCCACGGTCGAAACGGGATCCTGTTCATCGGGAGGGGTCTAGTGTACCGCAAAACGGAGGAAACAGACCTCCTATGTTCGAAACGGGGACCTGTTGATCGGGAGGGGTGTGGCATACCGCAAAACGGAGGAAACGAACTTGTGTTGGAGCGCCACGGTCCAAACGGGGGTCCTGTTCATCGGGAGGGGTGTGGCGTACCGCAAAACGGGACTCCACGGGATACTGTTCATCTCCACCGTCGACCTCCTCCAGCCTCCATGGGTTACTATTCATCCACCGTCGACCTCCTCCATCCTCCACCTGCGACTGTTCATCCACGGGCTCCTGTTCATCCAGCCTCCACCGCACACTCCTCCACCGGCTACTGTTCAACCAGCCCTCTCCACGGGGTCCTGTTCAACCACCCCTCCACGAGCTACTATTCATCCAGCTCTCCACCAGCTACTGTTCAACCAGCCCTCCACGGGGTCGTCCTGTTCATCCAGCCCTCCATGGGGTCCTGTTCATCCAGCCCTCTACGGGGTCCTGTTCATCCACCGGCTCGATCGATCGGGGTCCTTTTCATCCAGGGGCAATGACCTCTACTACCACGGGTGTCGGATTTCGGGTTCCGACAAAACCCTTGAGGTTCGAACTTTGCGGTGCACACGAAGATCTCTCCTCCCCCTAGCTCACGCCCTCACCGCGATCTCAAAGCTCAGCGCGTCGAACTCATAGAACAAGAGACACAAGGTTTATACTGGTTCGGGCCACCGATGTGGTGTAATACCCTACTCCAGTGTGGTGTGGTGGATTGCCTCTTGGGCTGAGGATGAACAGTTACAAGGGAAGAACAGCCTCCTGAGGAGAGGTGCTCTTGTGCGGGAGGAGCTTGTGTGGATGAGGATGATCTCAATGGCACAAGATCAGTTGCCTCCTACTGTGGTGGCTAGTCCTATTTATAGAGGCCCTGGTCCTCTCCCCAAATGTATGCGGGAAGGGATCCAACAACGGCCAAATTTGAAGGGAGACAACTAGTACAAGTTATCCTGACTAAAGGTGGTCTTCGCCTACCAAAGGCTCTGGTGGTGACACCGTCTTGGGCTCCACGGTGACCTCCATCCTACTGGTCTTGGTCTCGTTGCACCGATGTGGAAACCTTTGCTTGACGCCTCGGGACTCCTCGCCTGCGCCTGCCTCTTTAGCACCAAAGAGGAAGCGAGTACGCTGGGCACTCTGGCGCCCGCCTGGCCTTGGTCATCATGGCTTGCGTCACAGAAACCTCGCGAGGTGCCCCTCGCCTTGATCTCTCCGCCCCTCGCGAGCCAGCCTAGTGAGGCCGCCCCTGAGGAGGTCTTGCATCATCTGCCTCGTGAGGTTTGGCCCCTCGCGAGGGTTTGAGTGTTGGCTGATGAAGATGGGTCATACAAGGCCGCTGGTGGAACCACATCGTGTGCCGTAGGCAGGCAAGTCTGGGGACCCCCGTTCCCAGGACGCCGACAGTAGCCCCCGGGCCCAAGGCGCGCTCGGACATGGCTTCGAGGCGAAGCCAAGTGGCAAGTGTGGAGCGCCATGGGCCCCAACAGCCTGCGGCCTTGGTTGACGCGTGGCGATTGATGAGACGTGGGCGTCTCCGCTTCCCCACGCTGCCTCGGCAACCGCCCGACTGACAAAAGGCTGGCGAGGGTTGCATTTGCCTTTATTGCTTTCCTTTGTCTTGCTCCAGATCCCCTTCCTTGCCTTTCGCTTCCAGAGACCCCGGATCTATCCAGGTCCTCCTTCAAGCCTGCTGCCAATGGCGCCCAAGAAAGCTCGGGCTACTCCTCCGCCATCCTGGTACGAGCCCGCGCTCGACGCGCCGAGCGTGTCGGAGAAGAACCTTGCCACCGTGCGCCTGATGACGGCGGAGGGTGACGAGAAGAGGAAGACTGTGCTCTAGGTCGGCTCCGCCGAGCCTGAGGCCTCTGGCAGCACTTTCTACCCCTTCTTCATGAGTAGCATCGTCACCGGGTTGGTTCCCCCCTTCTCCGACTTCTTCTACTCTGTCCTCAGCCACTATAAGATCCACGCTCTCCATCTTCACCCCAACTCCATCCTCCTCCTATCGATCTTCGCCTTCTACTATGAGGCGTAAGTTGGAGTGATGCCGTCCGTGGCGCTGCTGCGCCACTTCTTCTTCCTACGGATCAAGGAGGGCTACCACTCTGGGTGTGTTGGCTTCATCGCGGCCAACAAGACCAACGCCATCTCGAAGGCCAGGAAGAAGGCCGAGGGCTTCAGGAGCAAGTGGGTCCTCATGGACGCCAAGTGCTCCCACCCCCGGCTGGTGCTGCTGACACAGATGCCTGTGTCCCAAGAGGGATGGCTTCGTGCGAAGCTCACCGACCCCCGGGTGGCGCAGGTGTTGGAGAGGATGACTGCCGACCTGAGGCCCAGTGACTTGAGGGCGGCGAAGCTGACGGGGGCCATGATCGCCAAAGAATTCATCGCGCAGTGCGTGGCTCCCCTCCGAGCGCGCCCGCGTCCCCTGTGGAAGCTTGGAGACGAAGGGGACGACCTCCGCCTGTGTCCGGAGCCCCTTTCTGATGAGGAATTACGCTCGATTCTTCGCTCCTTGGTTGGGGACGACCAAGGGTATCCGCCGGACTGCTTCGTTCCCTTGTTCCGCCGTCCACATGGGGCGGAGGTTGCCGCTGCCATGCCCATCTTTGAGGGGCGCGGGCTTGTGCCGCATGTGCCCTCGAGTGTTCCGGTGACGACGGCTCCGATGGACGTGTCCTCTGATGAGTCTCACGAAGGGGAGGAGGAGGAAGAGGAGGAGGAGGAGCGTGACTCGGAAGCTACCCATGAGGGGGAGGGGGACACCTCTCCCTTACATAAGGCCGACATCCGCCACACCCTGCCTGATGACGACGACGAGGCCGATGTCTTCCTGGAAAGAGGGGAGCCGCTGGTGGCTTGAGGCTCCACAAGGCCCAAGGTCAGTGACCGGAGGAGGCTGCCGGCCGAGGTCCCGACGAGGGGCAGGTCCGTGCTGATCTCCCTAGACGACGCCCCTGTTCTGACGCCACCTGGAGCTACCTCCAACCCACATGCTACCTCTTCTTCTGTTCCTGGTGCTCGCATGCCTGCGCCTCAGGCCGCGAAGCTTTGAGACTTCAAGCTTAGGAAGCAGAGAGATTACACTGCGGTGCACCAGTAAGTATTCTTTTCCTGTCTTGCTTCTGCTGCTGATTCTTGATGCTTCTCTTGTTGCGCCATCAGGCCGACACCCGCGGCGAAGAGGAGGAAGGAGGAAGCGGTGGTACCGCTCGGGACCCAATCGCCTGCGGCGGCTGCACCCCCTCCGCGGGAAAGGGCAGTGACAGCGCTGGCGCTTCTCCGGCCTGATCATCCTCGCGAGGCTTGGGGGTGCGTCCTAAGGAGGAGGCGACCCCTGCTGCCCCACTGGCTCCGGAGGTGCTAACGCCCGGCTCGGTTGCTGGGGTCCCCAAGGCTCAGGAGCTCCCAGCCTCCCAGGCCATGGTGACGACGCTGCCTCCTCCTCCTCCCACTACGCTGCTGACCTCGGATCCTTCCGCCTCCTCTGACGTCCTGGAGCGCGCTCTTTCCGCGATGGCCCTGCTGCGAGAGGATCTTCGGGGCGCCGACCATCGCCTGGTAGCCGGGCGCCTGGAGCTGGTCTCTAGTTGGCTTCACTCAGATGGGTCCGTTCGAGCGGTGCTGAGCCAGGCCACAGCGACCTCCGAGAAGGACAAGCAGGTCGCCGCCCAAGCCGCGGCCGCTCGCGAGGTGGCGCTGAAAGATGCCGGGGCCGCCCAGGATCGCCGCCAGTCCTGGAGGCCGAGCTAGAGACCATACACAACGAGCGTGCGGCCGAGGTTCGAGACCGCAAGGCGGAGGAGGAGAAGATGAAGGCCAGAGAGGACGCCGTCAGGGGTCGCGACACCGAGCTGGAGCAGTTGGCGAAGGCGCAGGCCGCGAAGCACAGCCGGCTGGAGAAGCTGAAGCGGAAGATGGAGGCGGAGAAGGCCGAGCTTGATGCCAAGGCGAAGGTCCTGGCTGAGGATTGCGCGGCCTTCAAGTCCCTCAAGGAGAGGTCCCGCGTGGCGCTGCAGGCACTCTACAAGAAGGGCTTGGAGGAGCCGCTGGCCATCGACGACGAGGGCCCCACCCAACTGCTTCCTCATCTGGTCGGGGCGACCGAGGAAGTCGTGGGCGGAATCGGTCCCTTGGTGGAGGGAGAAACCCACACGCTTTCCTCGGCTACGCTGACGCGCGTCTTCAGCCACCTCCATCTTCGTGATCCTGCCGCCAACCTCGACGAGCTGCTGGAGCCTGTGGATGACGAGCGCTGCGCAGCTGCTGCCGAAGCCGTGAAGGGCCAGGTGGAAGCTTTGCTGAAGAAGTTCCGCGCCTTCGACCCTACGCCCCCAACAGGTGGTGCTGCTGAACCTGCGACTCCGGCAGGCGGCACAGGTGAGGGCAACATTGCCATCGAAGGGGCACCTCTTGCACACGACGGCGACGTCCAGGGATGACTTGCTGGCGACTTCTTTCCTGCTTTGCATCTGCAACACGTACCATGCCTCGTGGGGGCTTTTAAACGTATGCTTGGTATTTGGAGAACAATATGGCTTCTACTATTTATTTGAGTTCCGTGATTTCCTTCCTGTTTGCTTTATGTTCTACGTCGGCAAAGCCCGACCCCGCGCATACCTCAGCCGCCGTCGGGTCGTCCGGATCACCAGGATGAGACCAAGGGGTGAGGGGTTACGTGGCTAGGTAGGCTCCTGAGTCGCGATGCTCAGCAGTCCCCCTTGACGCGCAAACAGCTTACGGAAAGGAGACGCGGGAGTAGGTCTAGTGTTCTACGTCGGCAGGGCCCGACCCCGCGCATACCTCAGCCGCCGTTGGGTCGTCCGGATCACCAGGACGAGACCAAGGGGTGAGGGGCTATGTGGCCAGTTAGGCTCCTGAGTCGTGATGCTCAGGAGTCCCCCTTGACGCTCAAAAGACCTTCATACCTTTTCCCTCGCCGAGGCTTCGCTCGGGAGGGGCGCGCGATGACCAGGTCAGGGTGGCGCATGCTTGGGCGTGACCCGATCGCAACCCCCGTGCCCAGCCCCCACGCGCGACTCTCCCGAGGGGAGGTGTTGTGATGAGGCCAGACACTGAGCTCGGAGGCTCCCTGAGGTTGATACGGCCATGGGGCCGCCCTCAGTTTTTTATCACCAGCGTGGAGCATAGCGCTTCCGCACTTGCATGGGCATAACCACTCCTCGGCCATGTCGGCTGCCAGCACGGAGCATGGTGCTTCCACTGGTGCGTGGGTGAGGGCCCCCTCTGAGTGGAGCCCCCGGGGCGTGTACAACCCCGCCCTGACACGTGGCTTGCATGGCAGGGCTAGATGAGGTGTGTCTGGGCACTCGTGAGCCAGCGCGGGACTCACGAGGCCCTACCTCAAGGCGGGTTGCGCCTGGTCTTGGCTCTTGATGGCTGTGGTGGTCCTGCAACATGGTTAGGCAACCTGCGCCGAACGAATCTCCTGAGGCTATCGCATGAGAAGGCCAAGCACCAGTGGCCCCAGGAGGTGACATGAACGGGGCCGGCCCGCCAGACAGAGCTCAGCCGATGGATTTATCGACGCTGCATGGACGGACCCGAGCACAGACGCCGTGCTTAGTCTTCTGATGCGAAGGATCCTGAAGAAAGACGACCGGCGCGCGGCTCCCATGGTGGTGAGGTGCTGGGCGGGCGGGCGATAACCGTGGATAACTCATGGGATGAAACGAGCTAACTTGGATAGACGCAAGAACGATACATACCCCTGGGATGGACCCGAGCGGCATGGGGATGATGCAGCCCGAGGGGCGCCCCCAACAGAGTAAGCTAAAGATGTAAAAGGATACAAGCCGCAGGGGACAGGCCCATGCTGCCTGGGAATGATGCAGCCCGAGGGGGCGCTCCCGGCTAAATAAACTTGGAAAATGTCACCTGGTTCCATTGTCGAAGGGATATCTGGGTAGCTGAGGATGCATGGTGAAGGTGCCGCCCCTCATGAGCCGCCAGGGCCCTAAGCCTCGGGAGGCTCTGGGGGCTCAGGCGGTTCCTTGAGGACCGTTCCCATCTCCGCCCGGACCGCGTGGTGCCTGGCTCTTGGACTGCCAGGATGCTCCGCAGGTTGCGTTGGAAGGCGGCCGCCACGCTCGGCAGGCCGAATGGCATCCGAACATAGCTGTGAGGTGGGTCCTCGCAACGCCCAACGCGCGAAGGCCAAAAGCGCTCCTGAGATGCGGCACGGTTGAGCCCTGGGATGTCGATGCAGATGCGCAGCCCGCCATCCTCGCCTAGATGGGGGGCTGCACCAGGTGGGCGGCGGTCGCCGCGCATGGCTATTGCATCCTGTTGCTCCTCAGTGGTCTTGGCGATGAACACCTGAGCGCCGGGCGCTCCTCGCCCGTTGTCCTCCTGAGGGAAACGTGCCGCAAAGCACGCCTCCACATGGTGACCGAGCGCCTCCCTCATGATGTTGGCTAGGTCTGAGGCCCTCCAGAAGAGATCCCCCGAGCCCTGCCCGAGGAGGGCACCGGGCATGCCTTCCTATGCGAGGGAGGGAGGCGCCCCTGGTGCGGGCGCCGATCCTGATGTGGCGCCACTAGAGGCGCCGCTCCCCTGAGGCCCTGTGCGGAGTAGTTGCTTCTTCTTCTTCTTGGGGATGGCCTCAGGAGGGTACTGCGCGCCATCATTGTCGGGGTCTTCGATTGCTGTGTCTTGGAAGGCGCGCTCGAGGGAGCACACCGCATCTCTTTCTTTGTAGGGGATTGTGATGATCCCGCCACTTCCGGCATCTTGAGGACGTTGTAGCCGTGGTGGGTCACTGCCACGTACTTGGCCAGGGCTGGATACCCGAGGATGGCATTGTACGGTAGACGGATGTGGGCGACGTCGAAGTCAATGAGCTCGGTGTGGTAGTTATGATGCTGGCCAAAGGTGACAGGGAGGCAGACTTGCCCTATCGGTGTGGTGGAGCCGCCGGTCACTCCTGAGAAGGGCTTGGTGGGCTGTAGCTGATCGTATGGCACTTGGAGGCTGTCAAACGTCTCAACGGATAGGACGTTAAGCCCTGCGCCGCCGTCGATGAGGGTCTAGGTGACTTGTACGTTGCTGATGACGGGTGAGCAGAGCATCGGGAGGGCGCCAGCAGTGGCAGCGCACTTGAGCTGGTCCGCCGAGCTGAAGGTGATGGCGCACTTGGACCACCTGAGCGGGCGCGTGGCCTCGAGCCTGGGAAGGGCTGCGTTCACCTCGCGAGCAAACTTCTTGAAGACACGCTGAGATGCTGGGTCCTGAGCTCCGCCTAAGATGCAGGCGATAGCACGTGGTTCCTGGAAGCCCCCAGCCCCCTCGTCCTGAAGGTGGTCGTCGTTCCTTCTTGGTGGTGGCGGCAGTGGAGGAAGATCAGCATTGCCCTGAGGGCGGTCCTCGCGAGGCTTATCCCTCCATGCGCCCTCACGAGGCTGGTCCTGCCAGCGGTCCTCGCGAGGCCGGTCACGCCACTCCTGGTGGGGGCCGCGATCGTCCCAGCGTCCTCCGCCTCGTCCCCCTCCTTGGCCGTAGCCCCGGTCGCTACGCTCGGGGTGTCGGCCGAAGCGTCCATCCCGAATGGCCTTGAGCTCTTGACAGTCATTGGTGTTGTGGCTGTGTACGTTGTGGAAGGCACAGAACGGACGGCTGCTCTTGGACGACTCGGGGTGGTCCCGGCCGCGCTTCGTGTCCGGCTCCGCCACGAGCACGGCCACCCCCTTGCGCTTCACATCCTTGGCCTTAGCTTTATTCTCCTCTGGGTCGATAGTGGGGAGCTCGAGGAGGGAAAGGCGCCCTTCCTCAGCTCTTGCGCACTTGGTCGCCATGTTGAACAGCTCCAGAGCCATGCATAACTCCTCGTGGATGGCGAGCTCTTCCTTCATCTTGACGTCGCGGACGCCATCAGAAAACGCCGCAATGAAGGCCTCGTCCGTCACCTTGGGGATCTTGAGACGAACGCTGTTGAAGCACTTGATGTACTTCTGCAAGGTCTCTCCTGGCTGCGGCTTGATGCGGCGCATGTCACCCGCGGCCGGATGGCGGTCGCGAGTGCCCTGAAAGTTGGCGAGGAAGCGGTCACGCATCTCTCCCCAGGAGCAGATCGAGCCTGGGGGTAGGTTGAGGAGGCACGAGCGAGCACCATCCTTGAGAGCCATGGGGAACTAGTTCGCCATGACTTTCTCGTCGCCGTTGGCCGCCTCGATACTCAGCTCGTAAAGCTGCAAGAACTCCGCAGGGTCGGGGGTGCCGTCGTCGCCAGGAGGCAGGTCTGGCTTGAACTTGCCCGGCCAGATGACGCTACGCAGCTCTGGGGTGAAAGCGTGGCAGCCTGCTGTGGCCATCGGGGCCCTTTGCAGAGGCGGACCCTGTCCCTGACGTCCTCGCGCCACCACTGCAGGCGGCACACAGTCTTGTCGCGGTGGCGCCGGGAGCGCAGGAGCATTTTCTTGCGGCCGGGGAACTTCTTGGCAGCTTCCTTCTTCTCGCGCGGGCGCCCGACGCGGTGGGTCACGCCGGGGAGCCGCGCGCCTTGGCGCTAGGGCACTGTCTTGGTGCGGAGGTGGTGGAGGTGCTCCGTGGGCTACGTCGCCCGCAGCTGGCGGAGGGTGAGGCAGTGAGAGGGCGGGACAGGCGAGCCCCCAGCGGCACTGACGAGCTCGGCGATGCCGTCCAACCAGTCCTCATAGAGGTCGTCGACCGGGCGGTAGCGCACGAGCTCGCTCGCCATGAGCAGCGCGGCCTGCGCATCCGTGGGCGCATGACGAGCATGAGACGATGAGCCGGCTGGGGTTAGCGACGGAGTGGCGGTGCGGCTGTCTCGCCGCACAGAGAGGTGCAGCGAGGACGCTTGCTGCTCGTTTTTCGCCGGGCCGGTGGCGGCATTGGCGGCGGGTGACGGGGAACGACGGGGAGGCCCGCCGACAGGAGCTGTCTGAGCGACGCAGGTGGCGAGGGTGGCCCGGCGCTCTGCGCGGCCTCGATGTGCGTCTGACATGGTTGCGGTGGAGCGGTGGAACATGGATCGGCGGAAGGGAAGCGTCAGCGCACCCTACCTGGCACAGCAAATGTTCGATTTCGGGTTCCGGCAAGACCCTTGAGGTTCAAACTCTGCGGTGCGCACAAAGATCTCTCCTCCCCCTAGCTCACCGCGATCTCAAAGCTCGGCGCGTCGAACTCACAGAACAAGAGACACAAGGTTTATACTGGATCGGGCCACCGATGTGGTGTAATACCCTACTCCAGTGTGGTGTGGTGGATTGCCTCTTGGGCTGAGGATGAACAGTTTCAAGGGAAGAACAGCCTCCTGAGGAGAGGTGCTCTTGTGCGTGAGGAGCTTGTGTGGATGAGGATGATCTCAATGGCTCAAGATCAGTTGCCTCCTACTGTGGTGGCTAGTCCTATTTATAGAGGCCCTGGTCCTCTCCCCAAATGTAGGCGGGAAGGGATCCAACAACAGACAAATTTGAAGGGAGACAACTAGTACAAGTCATCCTGACTAAAGGTGGTCTTCGCCTGCCAAAGGCTTTGGTGGTGACGCCGTCTTGGGCTCCATGGTGACCTGCATCCTGCCGTCCTGCTGGTCTTTGTCTCGTTGCACCGATATGGAAACCTTTGCTTGACGCCTCGGGACTACTCGCCTGCGCCTACCTCTTTAGCACCAAAGAGGAAGCGAATACGCTGCGCACTCTGGCGCCCGCCTGGCCTTGGTCGTCATGGCTTGCGTCACAGAAACCTCGCGAGGTGCCCCTCGCCTTGATCTCTCCGCCCCTCGCGAGCCAGCTCGGTGAGGCCGCCCCCGAGGAGGTCTTGCATCATCCGCCTCGTGAGGCTTGGCCCCTCGCGTGGGTCTTGAGTGTTGGCTGATGGAGATGGGCCGTATAGGGCCGCTGGTGGAGCCACGCCGTGGGCCGCAGGCAGGCATGTCTGGGGATCCCCATTCCCAGGACGCCGACAACGGGGTCCTATTCATCCAACCCCCCACCGGGAACTGTTCATCCAACCCCCCCCCCAAACAACGCTCACTGTTCATCAAGAAGCAGCAGGTTCGATTAGCTTCAGTTAGCAGCAGTAGCGAAGGAATTGCTCGGTCGGGTTCAGTTAACAGCAAGGGATCGATCGGGGTTCAGTAACGTAGCTAGTGCAATCGCTCGGGTTCAGTTAGAGCCCAACGCCTCGCTCGGGTTCAGTTAGAGTGCAACGCCTCGCACACAAGCTTGTACGTACGAGAGAAACGCGCATCGCTTGGCCCCCGACCACCCACCGTATCCGGGAACTCCCCGGTATTTTCCTCGCCCTCGCTTCTACCACGGTTTTTTCTGTGACGGACGGCCCAAAGAATGTCATGCAGCTGTGTCTCCGGCCCGCCCAGGATGAAAAGCCCATTTTCTGTCATGATTTTTTTGTCATAGAAGTAGGAGCCCACCACATCTATGATGATACCGGGTTTTGTCACAATTATCGTCATTGAAGTGTCATAAGTATGACAGAATTTTTTTCGTTCAGCCCAAAATGTCACGGATGTGTCTTTTTTTTGTAGTGTTGGTGGTTCGAATGTTTTTTTTTGCAGAAAAGCCCCCAAAGAGTCCGGGCATTGCTCACAAGCATAAGGACTGCTCAGATGCCATTGGATCTCAGATCAAACGACCTCAAAGCTCGTATCACCATAGCATCCAAGCTGCGACAGCACCTGATGTTTTCTCACATGGGAGAATATCAGGTGCTCCCACACCGTAGATTCTATGTTGATACGAGTTCCTAGGAGATCTAACGGCTCACAGTAGGAGGTTTGAATGTTTTTGCAATATAGGCCTCAAAGAGTTTGGGAATTCCGCAGAAAGTACAAGTACTACGCATGTGGCATCTGATCGCAGATCATACGACCTAGATGCTCGTATCACCGTAGCGGATAATTAAGCCGCGCGGAGCACCTAATATGAGCTACTGGGAGCCGTTGGATCCAAGATGCAGCGGCACACACGAGGCATTAATGTTTTTTTGCAAAAAAACCTTGGAGAGTTTGGGAATTGCGCATAATTACAAAGACTACTCCCAAGCCATTGGATCTCAGATCCAACGACGTAAAAACTCGCGTCACCATAGCATCTAAGCCGCCGGCTGGATGTGATATTCTATGCCGCTGTCATTTTTGTTCCTAAACTTGCAAAATACGTGTAACTGGTGCCGTAACTTGTCTAACCATGCAAAGTGTTTGTGCAAAAATACCATCCTATACTTAAATATCGGAACAACACACGGGGGTCCCAATTGTCATTGATCAAATTTGGACCTAAAACTAACAAATCTGAAAGACAAGATTCGAACTGGCAACCTGGACTACAAAGCGTACGTCGATAGCGTGAAAAAACAATGGTAGTTGGCTTTGTCGCATCAATAGATTTTATACAGTATTACGTTGAGTAGAATAGAGGGAGTGGCTCGTCAACATGTGCATGACCGCTGACTCACTTACTGGTGGGTCCCTTGTCTGCGATCTCTCTCTCCTCTCCATCTAGTACCCTTTAGACGCACGGGCACACACGAAGAGTGGCGCGAGCTTTCCTTGGTGTTATTATAACTAAAAAAATGCTTGGAAAATAGAAGAATCTCCTAGAACAAGAGACGTTGTGGCTGGTCGAGACGGAGCTAACCACACTTATCCTCAGCGCCACGTTAGCATGATGAAGCTGTGTGGCTAGTGGGGTGTTTTTGACCGACTAGCTGGGTCCCGAGGTCGAACCATAGGTAGTACGTCTGATATAGTATATTTTTATACGCACATTTTTTCCTCCGTGCCAAGATGTGGCACACCCTACCGCGCTGTTTCTGGGTCCTCCCGGGTGGTGCACGCATATTTTCTTCATTGCCGAGACGTGGGACGCCCTACCGCGCATTTTCTGGGTCCTCCTCGGTCGTAGCACCGAAGCAAATAAATGAGTCGCCAAATCACAATAAACCACCTTTCTCGTCGAGTACATTAGTGAAGCACGGTGGCCAGTGAGTTGAGCTAGTGCGACCGATTAGCTAGGCCGCCGGCACATTTGTTTTTCACCCTTTTTTCCCTCCTTTCCGGCAGGTAATTTAAATATCCACCGCGGCGTTGCTGTGGTCTTTGGGTGCGGTAGGCGCGGTAGGATTTTTTGTTTGTTGATTGACGGGAGTAGGCGTGGCAGCAATTAGTCATGATGACTATGCCTGTAAAACACACTGCTCCCTGATGTGAAAAGTCGTCGACTAGTGTTTTCCCATGGTGAAAACCAAAAGATTCACCCCGCTCCTCGGCTGGCTCCCTCCGCCTTCATTGCATTGTCTTTCAGCCGTTTCCCCCCTTTGCTTCCTCTCCCCATTTCTTCTACCTGGTTCCATGGCGGCGCACCAGATCACGGAGTCTGAGGTGAGGCGCCTGACACAGGAGCTCCAGGCCAAGGATGCGGAGCTCAGGACGAAGGACGTGGAGCTCCGTGAGCTCAAGGAGGAGAGGAGTGCCATGCTCCTCCTTTATGCGCGGGAGTTCACGGAGCTTCAAAAGTGGCAGGCATCCACCACAACGATGCTCAAGGCATCAGTGGCATTGCTGCAGAGAGCGGGAGATACAATAGGCGGTAAGGCAAGCCGGCTGGAGCGCGAGCGGGCCGATCATGACGAGGTCTAGGATCGCCTAAACCACTTGGTGGACCATGTTGCCACGCACATGTTGCGGCTGCGCGATGCCTACCGTCGTGCCTGCGCGACCATGCCGGCCATCGGGCTAAACCCGTTCGACAATCCCGCCGACTTCAATGAGCTGCGGCTTCCTGACTTGGTCTCCTTCTTCACCGATATTTTCGAGGAGCTGAGCCGTCTCCGCGTGATGGTGGGGGGGGGGGGGCAGAGCTGGACAAGGAGGGGTTGCGGGTGACCGTCGCTGTTGTAGGGCGAATCCTCTCAGGGCTTCATCACTGGAATCCATTCGTGCCATTGGATGCCATCTTTGATGAGCTAGCTCCCGTCGATTGGGAGCGCGCTCTGCAAGCGGTGGCACCCTACATCGCCAACGTTGTGCGCCTCGGGATCCTGTTCATCGAGCCGGTTGGGGCTGCGTCGTTTCCATCGGCTGTTCCGTCCAAGCCCTCCCGATGAACAAGACGACACATTCCATTCCGACCCAGCCGGTTGGCTCCCCATGAACATGATGACGACACTGTTTCTCTGTTCCCACCCAGCCATGTACATGAGCCCTGGCCGTACGTACGCGCGAGTAGGCGTTCGAGACCCCGCCCGTACGTACGTACGTGGCCGTATTTACTTTTTGCACCCTGGGCGTTGTACGTACGTGTACATGCTACATGCACGCCTCTACTACGACACATGCGCGCCTCTACATCGACCAGTATGTACGTACACGTTCGCGACCAGAATGACAATGCTACGTACGCTTCGACCAGGTGGGTCCCAACTGTCAGGCACTTCCTTGCATGCCAAGATGTAGCTGGTGGGTCCCAGCAGTCAGGGGGGCGAATCGTTTTGTTTTTGCCCGGACGCACTTCCTTGCGTGCGAAGATGTAGCTGGTAGGTCCCAGCAGTCAGGGGGGAAACGTTTTTTTCTCGAAATATGGTGGCCCGTCCGGTGGGTCGCCGGTGTCAAGTGCAGGAATAATTATTTTGCGCGTAATAAGGAGGCACTTCCTTGCTGCGGCCGTGGACCCAGCTGGCAGCCTCTCCACGTACAGTCCACGCCCGGTGGAAGCCGTTCCTTGACCACGTTGACCACGTGGCACCGAGAGCACCAGGGCGGTGGACGACGACGAGGCCTAGGAAGGGGACGACGCGTAGCCGGGGAAGACGCGGCAGTGGATGCCCACGCGTAGAGGAGTATGAGGGTTCACTAGTTCGCTGCGGTGTGAGGCTGCCGTCGCCGCAGAATAACAGGGGGTGTGGGTGAGTGGAAGGATGGCTTGGCCAGCGGTGGGAGTAGTAGGGGGCGGTGAGGCCTTCGCCGCATCGCAGCCGGCCACGGGAGGCAGGAGCACGAGGCACGACTGGCGCTGGTTTGGGCGCCTGGAGGAAGAAGACCAGAGGTTGAAGAAGCACTACGGCCGTTGGATGGACATCGTACGGTCACTGGAGCTAGAATCGTGCATATTGACTAAGTTGACAAAGCCCTCCGTCCCCGTCAACTTAGTAGGCCCACAAGTCAGCCTGCCACTATACTGGGTCCCAGCTAGCAAGGGGAGTATTCATTTTTTTGTACGTAATAAGGAGGCACTTCCTTGCGTGCGAAGATATAGCTGGTGGGTCCGAGCTGTCAGTGGCGGTAATGTTTTCTTCGGGAAATACAGAGGCCCATTCGGTGGGTCCCAGATGTCAGGTGGAGGAATCATTATTTTGCGCGTAATAAGGAAGCATTTCCTTGCGTGCGGCCGTGGACCCAGCTGTCAGCCTCTCCAGGTACAGTCCACTTTAGATGGAAGTCGGTCGTTGACCACGTTGACCAGGCCGCGCCGAGAGCACTAGGGCGGTAGACGACGGCGAGGCCTAGGAAGGGGACGACGCGGAGCTGGGGAAGACGCGGCAGTGGATGTCCACGCGGAGAGGAGTACGAGGGTTCACTGGTTCGGCTACGGTGTGAGGCTGCCGTCGCCGCAGAATAACAGGGGGTGTGGGTGAGTGGAGGGATGGCCTGGCCAGCGGTGGGAGTAGTATGGGGGCGGTGAGGCCTCCGCGGCCGCACAACCGGCCACGGGAGGCAGGAGCAGGCGGCACGATCGACGCTGCTTTGGGCGGCTGGAGCAAGAAGACCAGAGGTTGAAGAAGCACTAAGGCCGTTGGATGGACATCGTACGATCACTAGAGCTAGAATCGTTCATATTGACTAAGTTGACAAAGCCCTCCGTCCCCATCAACTTAGTAGGCCCACAAGTCAACCTCCCACTGTGGTGGGTCCTAGCTGGCAGGGGGGTATTCATTTTTTTGTGCGCAATAAGGAGGCACTTCCTTGCGTGCGAAGATATAGTTGGTGGGTCCGACCTGTCAGCGGAGGGAACGTTTTTTTCACGAAATATAGAGGCCCTTCCAGCGGGTCCCAGATGTCAGGTGGAGGAATCATTATTTTGCGCGTAATAAGGAGGCGTTTCCTTATGTGCGGTCGTGGACCCAGCTGTCACCCTCTCCACATACAGTCCACTTCCGATGGATGTCGTTCGTTGACCACGTTGACCACGCCGCGCCGAGAGCACCAGGGCGGTGGACGATGGCGAGGCCTACGAAGGGAATGACACGGAGCCGGGGAAGACACGACAGTGGCTGCCCACGCGGTGGAGAGTATGAGGGTTGACTGGTTCGGCTGCCGTCGTCGGAAAATAACAGGAGGTGTGGGTGAGTAGATGGATAGACAGGAGAGGGATGCAAGTATATGATGGGGCCGTGAGGCCTGCCCGGCAGCACAATCGGCCACGGGAGGCGGGAGCAGGTGGTTCTGATGGTGCTAGTTTGGGCGGCTGGGGCAGGGAGATCAGAGACTGAAGAAGCATGATTGCCGTTAGATTGACATCTAACGGTCTGGCGCTGGTAGAGTCGATTGTTGACTAAGTTTCTTTTTTGAGAAACCTTGTGTATGCATGAACTTAGTATGCCCACAAGTCAGCCTCCAAATCTGTGGCAGACAACATAGAGCCCATTTGCTATTTTTAATAATTTGCAGCCCATTTGCTAATTCTTAAGTAATTTATTACAGCCCATTTTCTGCCCAGGACCACGGTCAAAAAGTTCAACCTTATTTTGCATATTTCGGTGGAGTCCGAACTTTTGTAATCCCGAAATGATAAACATTTTTGTAGAACTTATTGATTTGCCAAAAAAATCGTTTTGTTTTCGTAAGCAAATAAGACATGGGACAATCGAGTTGGTTTAAGGGAAAATCAGTGGTAAAAAAACCAGCGCTGGGAGGGAGAACAACAACAAAAATAAGGATGTAAATATGAAAAGGGAATTTTATGTATTTTCAATATAATGATACGTGTATATGAACTAGTAAACCTATAGGTAGAGATTAGAAAACGGATGTAGGACATTCGTTTCAAGAGAAAAATAGAACCGGGCTGTGTGTTTGATTCAGTAAAAAAACCGCCTGCGGATGTTGTAAGACAAAATATAACTAACGCTGGCGGGCCAGAGGCCAGTAGATACCTGCTGGATCTTTGTGCCCCGTTGTCGTCATGGTCTGGGCCTGTTAAAAACAATATACGTGCTCAATAAATGAGAGAATTCTGCAAGTACAGACTGATAACTGGGATGCAGCAGGGATATTGTTTTTTCATCATGATAATAAGAGCATGCACTTGTTTCGAAAAATTTGGAGAACTGGGAATTCGAATGGCAGGTGCTTATGCTACCCATCAAATAAAAATTAGGTGCCTAAAAATTCGTTTCAAAACAAATGATTCAGCTTTATATCCACGTCGACCCTCGGCATGATGGTTGGAAGCAAATGCCAAGTTCATACCAAAAGATCGTTAACAACTATACCAACTTGCGGACGACAAGGTAGTACAAGTACCAATACCAAACTAACTTATAATCTTTTTACTCCTGGCCCTAGTGTTCGTCTGGTAGAAAATCTTGCAGAGGACCAGCTTCCGCTCCTTCTCTTGCTCCAGGTCCCCGAGGTGGTACTGGTGCATCACCCAGTTGGTCCTCTGTTGGTCGAAATTCTTGTTGGTGTGCAGCACCAGAACCTTTTTGCTGCCCGTCTGCCGGCCGTTGACCATCACCGGCAAGGTATTGCCGGTGTTGTGCCACATTGCGTGCATACCGCACTCCGACTGTATCTTGCGACGCATCCACGTGCCCCTTTTGAACGCCCTGGAATTGCGCTGGAAGAAATGCTTTCTTAGGCCACTCAGTGTGATACCTGCAGTATTGTCGAATACAGGTTTTAGAGTACGTAGTTGGCATTTTCATAACATCTTTGGCATGTTGCAGTCGCTTGTTTCACTTTTTATTGACTGTCAAATTGTAATTGCTTCACCAGGTCTGCGTCTAAAAAGAAAAATAGAGCTATAAACAAAGGAATATGTTTGTGCAAGTAGACGGCCGATCGGTGTCTTACCTGGAAGTTTCTCAAGATGGGTGTAGCATATGCCGTGCTCGCTGTCGATGGTTGGTATGAACAAATCGATGAGAGGGTGAGATCTCGCGCTGCCAGCACTCACTTTCGCCTCAAGGTGCTCGATCAGCTCCTGATCCGTGGGATCGAACTTGACGCCAGCTGGAAGCACCGACCAATCCTTCTTCGACTTGATCGGTTAATTCAAGTTATATGGTACTCAATGTATGATCAATCGACTATTTTAAGTGAATGATGAAAGATTTCAACAGATAAGTGGTACTCCAAATCTGAAGTCCAGAATACCCGAACAGGCCGCCGGGATTCTTGTGTCACCTCACGCGCAGCTTGTTGTCACGTCAATTCAATGTGTGGACATGATGAATAATTTGACCGACGTATACTAGTACTGCTACTGTACTACATACTAGTCGTATTTAGTGTCACATTTTAACCATAGGTTTAACTAACAAGTACGCACTTGAAGCCTAAGTGATATATATATACATACATACACACACACACACAGATATATATATATATGTATATATATATATATATATATATATATATATATATTAGACAGCACTATTCTAATCCCAGGATTAGAATAGTTATTTGGATCACAGCAGCCCCTGTATAGGGCCCGATGGACCCCTCCCGAACTTCCCTGAACTGCCCGGCCCAACCAGACAGAATCCCACCCGATCCCGTGCCGCCCCGACAGGATCCACCTGATCCCCCGATCCCGAGCCAACCCACCTCCTCGCCGCTCCTCCCCTCGATCCCCGACCTCCTCCCCTCCTCCCCGCCAATCTACACCGGATCCGCCGCGTCCCCCCCGTCTACAGCTCCTGGCCGGCCGGATCTACCGCCTCCCCCCGTCTAGAGCTCCTGGCCGGCCGGATCCGCCGCCTCCCCTCCTTCCCCAGCTCCTGGCTGGCCGGGTCCGCCGCCTCCCCTCCGTCTCCAGCTCCTAGCCGGCCACCGGCGCGGGCGAGCAAGCGACGGCGGACGCCGGCCCGAGGGAGCCCGCGTCGCCTGGACGCGGCGAAGCCGCCATGGACTTCAGGAAGCCGCATCCTCATCCCATCGCCACCGCCCGAAGCCTTGGCAGACCAAATGACGGCCCCGACGCAAGCTACGGCGAGCGGTGCGACCAATGGAGCAACTCCTCCGCGGAGGCGGCATCTGCTGCGCCCTCAAATTCAGCGGCAACAGTACATGAACTTCCTCGCAATTTTGCCTTCTTCTTCAATCTTGCCTTCTCTGACCTTCTTGCTTCGTGCAGATGAACTTCGCGCCCCTGCAAGACATGGATTGCCATGGAATTCCTCTCCTACCTCCACGACGAATTGTTCTCAAGGTGGCCTATCAGCTGCTGGAAAAAGGTTGGCTGAACTTCTAGCCAGGGTATGGTTGAACTTCTTCCTTCCTTTGGTTTGTTATTTGCTTAGCTATGTGAAGTTCAGGTGGTGTGTGAGCATCAGTCCAGGCTACAAAAGCTTTTTTAAAATCTGCCTGCATTCACATGTGGAAAAGCCATGTGAAGTTCAACTAGTAAGTGTGCTAGAGTTCAGGTTGGTATGTATCTGGTTCTGTGCAAAAAAAATAAAAGGAAAATAGAACATGCATGTGATATCACATGAAGGTCAGGTTGGTATGAACTAGCAGTACAACCATTCAAACTCATGAAGGTTCAGGTTTTTTAACTGTAGACAGTATTTACCCTTTGGAAAACAAGAAGTTCAGGTTGTGGAGAGTGCTCAGTTCAGGTACATATAAGTAATCAAATAGTGTAGAATTAACAGGATGTGATGTTCATTCTGTGAAGGGTGCTCAGTTCAGGTACAAAAGTATTGGCAGATGCTCAACTCAGTGCATAGTGTGATGCCTCTCCTAGGGGGAAATATGTACATGAACACCACTTTTATATGAGAAGTTCAGGCTGTGAATAATGCTAAGTTCAGTTACAAAGGTATAGGCAGATCTAACTTGTGTGCTAATAGACATTTTTTCTTTTATCTCAGCAAGATGAGAGACGCATGAAGAAGCTTAGAAGTACCCAGCAGCAAGTACACAATCCAAAGCCTGTACACGTTGCACCACCCCCTCAATGGGTCACACATCAAATGCACCAACAGCATTACCAACCTGCTCTAGACCAAAAATGGATGACACCCGAAACACACAGAGACTTCCAAGATGCTGGGTCACAGCCCTATCCGCACAAGTTTGCGCCTCCACCTAATTGGGTGACGCCGGAAATCCCCCGCGGATTCTTTGTATCCACCAGCAGACTCCCAAGCACGCCGATGGAGGAGGGGGTTAGCTCAAGTCCTGCGTGTAACTCTGGAGGTTATCCTGGTGTGCCTCATCAATGCCAAAGCAAAGCAACTAAACCAGATACCAGGACAATCCAACAGCAACACACACACGGAGGAGAGTGCTCTACACACTACCACCATTGGATCCTGCTGCTGCTGCTGCTACAAGTCAGAATTGTACGGGGCATAAGGTAGATGGACTGCTTCACAAAACAAAAGAGCAAACCAAGACCAGGATCGCAATACCTCCACAACCACCTCAAGCAAAAAGGACACAAACAAGAGAGAGGCCATCTTCAGCCCTCCTTCCTCCTCGTGATCCACTGCTGCATCCTGCTATGATTACTCCGCCG
Source organism: Aegilops tauschii subsp. strangulata (assembly GCF_002575655.3). NCBI lineage: Eukaryota > Viridiplantae > Streptophyta > Magnoliopsida > Poales > Poaceae > Aegilops > Aegilops tauschii. The sequence continues at coordinate 245,698,746 of NC_053037.3, read as the reverse complement.
TGCCCCATCCCAGAGGGACAACAGCAGACACCAGCGGAGTTGCGATCATACACGCACGTAAGTGAAACAAAAAATATTTATATACGCATCTTGTATTATCTGCAAATTTTCTGCTCCCTCCAGGATAAAAAGTTCATAAACTGCATTTTAACGTGTTGTTTGGATTGTTTTTTTCTTTTTCTGCAGATGCCGGATCTACTGGATTATCTAATACCAAGACTAAAGATGCATTTCAAAGATGTAGAGAAAGCAAGGGAATTTTATAATAGATACGCCAGACACGCTAGTTTTGGAATCAGGAAGACGGGGGGAAATGACAACCACAAGTATTTTGTTTGCGCCTTCTAAGGGATACACACATCTTTTGTTTCAGAGGCCAATAGGAAGCGAAACAAAACATCACAGAGGACGGGCTGCAATGCAAGAATGAGGGTGAAGGTGCAGGAGGATGACACATGTGTGGCAGTGGTCATTGAGTACAATCATAATCATAAACTCATGCAAACTGATGACATGCTGGTATTTTTGCACTCACACAAGAATTATGACCCCACTATTTTGGAGTACGTAAAGCTCCTGCAGTACCATGATGTGAAGAACACAACAATCATGTCCATTCTATCTGAAAATGAAGATGGAAGCTACTTCCTAAGCATGACCGGACGAGACCTACTAAACCAGTAAGTATTCAAACACCCACATACTGCAATGTAAAATAGCATCCTAGCTCACAACCCTTTGCTAGCAAAAATAACAAATGCATGTTTGCATGTGATTTGCATGAAAGCCATGAATGCAAGGAAAGATGATTTGGATGATGTATTGAAACTTGTTTCATTCTTGAAAGACATGAAGGCAATAAATGATGAGTTTTTCTATGACATCCAAGTGGACAAGGACAAGTCAATTAAAAACATTTTCTGGTCCAATGCAAGCTGTCGAGGAGCCTATCAAGACTTTGGCGATTGCATAACATTCGACACAACTTACAAGACCAACAGATTTCATATGCCTCTGGGAGTGTTTGTTGGAACAAACCATCACTTGCAGTCAACGATATTTGTTGTTGCCTTGATAAGAGACGAAGATGCAAAGTCATTCAAGTGGTTGTTCGATACATTTGTACGGTGCATGAACAACAAGCACCCAACTTGCATTCTAACAGGTGAGTTAAAAAAACCTCTTCAAGTTTCATCATCTTTTCAGCCTATGGGTTTGTGTTGAGTACATTGGTTTTGTCTGAAAATAATGTAAAGAATGCAGTTCAACCACTGTTAGCACAGAAGTCCAACTAGGAGTACAAGAAAGCAAAATTATCTGTCACATGTTTAGAAAAAAATTAGTTATGAATGTGAAGTTCAAATACATGAATCATAGAAGTTCAAGGACAAAGCTGTAAGATAAAATATATGTAGCATGTTCAGAAAAATATAGTTATTTATGTGAAGTTCAAGCACTGGTACCACAGAAGTTCAGCAACACTGCTCTAAGAAAAATTTTGAGTGTGACACTACTAGTTTGTCCTACTACTAACTGTGAAGTTCAAGCACTGGTACCACAGAAGTTCAGCAACACTGCTATAAAGAAAAAATACATGTGACATTCTTAGATACCATACTGCTAGATGTGAAGTTCAAGTACTTGTACAACATAAGTTCACCATCAGTACAAAAAAGAATCAAGTTTCATTTTTTTAATTCATGCAGACCAATGCCCATCGATGGCGAAAGCTATACCACAATCATTTCCAAACACCGTCCACAAGCTATGCCGTTGGCACATCATGAAGAAGTACAGGGAATACCTCGCGTTGCTGTACAAAAAGTATAAAACATTCAAAGAGGAGTTCACAGCTATATTAAACTGGCCGCTGATGCCAACGGAGTTTGAAGATGCCTGGGCTGAACTCGTGCACAAGTACAACCTGGAGAACGACCAGATGATGATGCAGCTCTGGAGTGATAGGAAGATGTGGATTTCAGCATATTACAAGAACATTTCTGTGCTAGAATGACTTCCACACAATGAAGCGAGAGTATGAACCACGTGCTAAAGAAAGAGTTTGTCAAGGGGACCCAGAACCTACACAAGTTTGCTAGGCGGGTCAATGCTTGCATACAAACTCGGATGCAGAAGGAGAACAAACAAACAATGACCAACATGGTATGATGACAAGTACAAAACACCCCCATCATGTTCTGTTTACCTTCAACATGTGCACTTTGAATTTAAAAAAATGAAACCCATGACTCTGCTTCGACTAATATCTCACTTTTTGACATGTGCAGACCAATCCTGTGACAAAAACAACTTACGGCTACGAGGAAGACATGTCTATCAAGTACACGAGAGCCGTGTACACCGAGATGAGGAATAGGATGAGAAAAGTCACGCTATTTCGCGCAAAGCGTACAGCAGAGCCCACTAAGTACCTTGTGTACTACCACAACAAGCCTGACCATGATGATGAAGAAAGATTTTCCTGGTCAAAGCATGAACTCAAGGTTGTAGCTGACCCAGAGAATGAAATATACGAGTGTGAATGCAAGCTCTGGACACACACAGGTGAGCGAAAAAACAAACTCATTAAATAGCTATACGAGTATTCTGCATTCATCACAAAATGCAGGCCTGTTCTGCCTTCACACCATGAACATACTGGACTACCTCAAGCCTGACAAATTTCCAAACAAGTATATCCTCACAACCAACCTTTGATACAAGGGACTACAACACAACCGCATCGGATGGCAGCTCAAGGCTATCGAAGCAAGACATCTTGCTGTAGCTGAATTTGATGGTTAACAAGAAAGCGATGAGATGTGACCAGCAGTATGACAGAGCCTACTATGTTCTCAAGAGGCTCGTGGAAGAGCTTGATGCAATACATTCAGCAAATCAAGCGGATGCTGACGAAAGGATGCCTGAAGAGGATGCTGAAATTGAAGATGACCTTCATTATTATGCAGCTGAAATGCTCAACGCCGCCGCTGAAGCCAACCAATGCAAGCAGGGTGATGGCCAATCAATGGACCAGCGACAGCAAGAGACGATGAAACTGGCGCTGTATTCTGAAACAAAGGGTAGGAAGAAAATTACTGTAGCAAAGAAAAGTGACAAGAGAGCTCAAATAAAGGCACCACTTGCAGGAAGAGTCGTCGTGCTCGATGAGAACGGAGTGCCACTTGGACACAGGAAATGTAGTGTGTGCAACCAGGTTGCGGGACACAACAAGCTGACCAGTCCAACACTCTTGGAAAGAAATAATGCTGAGGAGGTCAAGCAACCCAAATCTCAAAAACAGCAGCCCAAAGTTATGGAACAAAAGAAGGGACCACACCCAAAGAAAGCAAGCAGCAGACTTTGTAGCATATGCAAGGAGTATGAACCACATAATGCAAGAACATGCCCGAAGCACGCAGATGCTGAAAAGACAAGCAAAAAGACAGAGAAGAAACATAAAGCAAAACCTAGAGCCATCAACAAGAAAGTGGTTGAAGATGAAGAGGAAGACGAAGATGAAGACACCGTCGAAGAAGAGGAAGACGAAGAGGAAGAGGACGACGAAGAGGAAGACGACAATGAAGAGGAAGAGGACGATGAAGAGGAAGAGGATGATGAAGAGGAAGAGGTACATGTTAAGCAAAAACCTCTACCACCAAAGCCTAGGAGGAGCGCAAGGCTGATGAATAGTTAGAATAGGTCAATTAACACAATGGAAACTTATGTCATGTCAATGTGCAGAATATTATGTCATCCCCTGGTAATATACATTGTGAAGTTCAAGTAATATTACTGCAGAAGTCCTGGTACATTATGAGAGGAAGTGCTGTGCTGGTGATCTATTGCATGAAAGAGCAAGAAGTAATAAATTAAAAAATATACACTGTGAAGTTCAAGTAATATTACTACAGAAGTCCTGGTATGTTATGAGAGGAAGTGATGTGCTGGTGATGTATTGCATGAAAGTGCAAGCAAGAACAAAAATGAAAAATATACATTGTGAAGTTCAAGTAAGCTTACTGCAGAAGTCCTGGTATATTATGAGAGGAAGTGCTATGCTGGTCATGTATTCCATCCAGAGTGCAGGCAAGAACAAAAATGAAAAACATACACTGTGAAGTTCAAGTAAGATTACAATGGAAGTTCTGGTATATTATGGCAGGAGGTGCTCGTGTTGTATTCCATAAAAGAGCAACCAGCAAATAATCATACAGTTTTGAAGCTCAAGTCAGCTTACAGAAGAAGTTTTGGTATATAAAATCTATGTAGGAAAAAAATATGCTTAAAAAATAAAGTTTCACCGCATAAACTAAGGTTAGCAAGCCTAAGACAACACGTTCAAATGTGAAGTTCTGCTTGGATGCGTGGAGAAGTTCATGTACAATGCCGACAAAAGATAAAGAAACGTCAACAATATTTCTGCACAAAGTTACAGCTGAAATACATTCGCACTTGAAAAAACACAAAAAACAAATATAGATTCTATGCAAAAGCATACATATTGGTTTGGTTGAAAATTACCAATACATTACACAACACAGAATATCCTCTCCATCTGAAACCAGCAGCCCAGCCACATCTCAAAGCAGAAGTTCAAGTCTACGATCATATGTTGGGGCCCAAAAATAAACAACACAAAAAATCAAGCAGTTCAACCATAACCGAGGGAGAAGTTCAGGTACATCTGTTGGGGCAAAAACATTCAACACATGGATACTGAAAACGACGCAGTACATTGAAATTCACAAAGCCAAATCATTCTTCACACCAAATACATTTGTCCACAATATCATAAGTAATAGTGCTGCACCTATAGATACACAAATCACTAAAACATTCTTACAACCAAATCTTTACGGAATTGTTCCAATCATTATCAAACCTAAAAATCTATACGAAATCAAATCTACAATGAAACTAATGCTTCGAATTCACGGGCCAAAGGACTGGATCTCTTTAGGGAGCTCTGAACGCATGACTTCATTCTTCTCGCTAAAAATCAGAGTGTGCATGAACTCATCCTTCCAGTCATCTGCAACAACCTACAAACAAAGAAAATGAAACGATGGTTTAGTAACGGATATCTAAAACCACAGCAGGAGCGTCTCAGCAAAAACACACAAGAAAAATTAAAGGATGATGAGACAAGAACAAAGACAGAACATACTTCCACATCACCAAAATCTTCATCAATCTCATCGCCATCATATGAACAGCAGAACTTCACGGCAAAGAAACCACAATTATTATTCTTCTGCTTTGGAACATCGATAAAGGTCGGCCTCTTTGCAATAGTCACCCAGTTAGGCTGCTTGCTCGCTTTGTACGCAGCCTTGCCGTACACCTCCTCGAGCAACCCAACAAATCTCTTGATCTGCCAGAAATAACAAAATTAGATGAAGTCAAAAACATGTTAACCAAAATAGTTAAGTTCAGGTACATAAAAAGCGACACTTGCATAAGATCCACCTAAACAAATAGCAGAAGTTCAACTTCCAAATGATAGTCAGTTCAAGCAGTATTACCAAAACAGAGACAGCAACATATTTTGTCAACACAAGGCATAATAAACTTCGTGTCAAACAATAGAATGTGAAAGGAGGTTCAGGCTAAGAAACACTCACGATATTTTGACAGTCCCCGTGGAAACTCGTTCGCGACATTTCCATATTAGCGTAAGGAAGTGAATCAAGGATGTCAATGCTCCCACGATATGTATTCACCACATACACGTTGTAGTGCGCCATTGTGCCAATTGGCTTGAATAGAATCAAGAAAACCTGCCAAGAATGAAAGGACCGGTGAACACAAACTATAAAAGCATATGTACTGAAGAACCGGCATGAACAAAAACTTCTTGACAAACTCAACAAAAGGATGCACATGAAATTAAAAAAAGCAAGAGTTATGAAAACCTAACCAGCTTTGCGTTAAGAAGGTCTTCTTCCTTGCGAACAAACATTGGGAGGAGACCAGCAGATTTTTTTGCATCAAACTTTGGAACTGTTGCAGCGTAGAAATCATACTCCAGGCAGTACTGTGCATTCACAAAAACACAATTAAAACACCTCCCAAATGCCACTACAACAAAACTAAGGCACAAAAAAGGATATAGGGGTGCAAAGAACTAAAACATGTATGAAGTAGGGACTAAGTACATCCCTGTCAGCACTAGTGAATATCTCAGAGGTCCCCGGCTTATCCTTCCACAAATTTATGAGTAATCCATTATGTCTCCTTCCATCTGCTGCCCCTTCACCGAAAAGCGTATAAAGGACATGTCCTGTGAGGTCAATCACATTTGCAGGGATGGTAAACATGCAATAGCTTGTCCTGCAGAATACAAAAGGATGGTAAAAAAATTAGAAGTTCAGATACAACAACAAAACAGAAGTTCAGATACTATAACTCAAAAGGCAAGAGGAGACATAAAACAGAAGTTCAGATACTACAACAACGGCAGTTCAGACAATACAACACCAGAAGTTCAAACATTATAACTCCAAGGCAAGGGAGAAATGACCAGAAGCGCACATACTACAACAACAGAAGTTTCAGACACAGAGTAGCATCTCTGGCAGCAACAAAGTTAAAGAAGAAGAAAAATCACTCAGAATACTTCTCCAGACCGTCTTTACTCAGCACATACTGTTTCAACTTCCGGGCCTCGGATAGATGAGGGTAATCGTATTTTTTTAGGGGAGCGACAGGAGAACGCCACTTCAAAGGCAATCTTGATGCTCTCTTGGAGGAAGTTATGTTGCCAGACTCAACTGCCGGTTTCCTCCTAGTGATGGCAGCATTCTTCCCACCTCTACCAGCAATAGTACCAGCAGCACATTTAACATTCTTCGGGTAAGCAATCTTCTCAAAATCATCATCGGATGAAATCACTTCTGCTTCGGCTGCTTCGACTGCATCAGCCTTCCTGGAGCAAGGGGTTTTTGGAGTACCACGAATACCACCAGCCTGCTTCCCCAACTTGGAAGGAATAAGGGTCCGAGGTCTATCATCTTATATCGGAGCTGTACTCATCGATTCCTCCCTAGGATGGTATTCCTGTGACCCGAGGAATGAGTAGTGGTAATCGGTCAAGTCCAACGGATCCACTTTCAAAGAAAAAAGGAAGAGAAAACATCACCATTAAATACAACTGAAGTTCAGGAACATCACAATGTGCAGTCCAACTAATAAAGATGACATGGTTACTACTCAAGCTGACCTAAAAAAATTAGTTGCGGTAAAAAACTAAATGAAGTTCAGGCACAACCAAAGGCACAGTTCAAGATAAACCGATGAACTGGAAATCATTCAACTACAGCTAACAAAACCATAGAAAGGCATCATCTCTGAAGTTCAATTAGAAAGAAAATGCTCATGTCCAAGTAAGCAATGGAAGGACAGAAATTACTGAAACAAAACACACAAGCAAAATTAAAAAGATAGAAATGAAGTTCATGTACAAAGAAAATGCTCCTTCCGAAACCAGCAGCCCAGCCAGATCTCAAGCAGAAGTCCAAGTTCAGAGAAAAATATGAAGTTCAGGTAGAATAAAAGATGCAGTGCAGGTAAGCAGTCCAAGTTCCAAATACTTACATGTGTAGTAGCCAAACAGAGCTTGGAAGTCTGTCTCAAACAGGTTAGAAGAAGCGATTGAGTACAGCCACGTCTTCCTGATATCCGCGATATTCTCATGAGAATAATTTGCAATAACCCCGTCATCATACGAATTAACATTCGTAAGCATGAACAATCCGCAGTCGATACTGCAATCAAACGCAGTAAAAGAATAGTGTTAGAACAGAAAAAGAAAGCCAACGAATTAAACACGTCCAGCTTAAGTACAACTATAGTTAAACAGATGTGATAAAGAGAAAAAGTGGAACTCATACTTGTTTTGCTGATGGGGCACATCAATCCAATCCAGAGCGAAATGGTCGATCGTAAGAGGACTGAAAGGTGTCTCCCTGTCGTTGTTGGCATCGCTCCAAACCTTCTTGATGTTGTCGGTCATCCACCGAAACAGGCGTACCGCACATTCATCTTCTGGTCCGTAATAGGAGTCGAGAAGCTGGAACCTTGAATTCTTCATGTCAAGAAATATTGAAATCCAATGACCAACACCACCCATGGAAGCAGGAATCTCAGGCGGGTCAAAAGTGGGGAAAACAACCTGAAGCATCATAAACACACGAATCATTAAAAACTGAGAATTAATATCAAACGGTACAAACAAAAATAAAACAAAAATGAACACAGTGGATCGCACTTCAAAACTAATACAGAGGCAAAGAATAAGATATTGCATACCGAATCATGTGCATCCATGCTATCTGGACCACTCGCCATGAAGTACTTCCTCACACGGGAATCAAATTGACCTCTGAAAATCTTGTCCTAAAATAATGCAGACAACACCAACATATCAAAATACAAAAATGAGACAAACATGTTTTAACTAAAATGGTAAGGAACAAAACAGAAAAGAAATCACTATATGGTTGACTTACACAAACCCAATACGGCAGGATGAGTTTATCCGATCCCTGGTACTTCACACGTAGACAGTAGAATGCACACTCAGCCACATTAGATCGAAGCATTCCATGATGACCAAAAGATATTGCAACATCTTGGACAGAAGCTTCACACTCCTTGTTTTGGAACATAATCATTGATCTAAAACAAGCAAATAGAAAGTAAAACAAGTTCAGCATCAGGAACTCATGAAGTTCATAACACATGTTAGCACAGAAGTTCAGCTATATCACAACAGGCAGTAAAGTACAAAAGAGGCCAGAAGTTCAGCACCAGAGAAGTAAAATTAGAAGTTCAGGTACATAGAGTTGAGAAGTTCAGGTATGAAACCACAGTCAGTTCACAGGGGGTACATGGATGATGTAAATATTGACAAGCTGCACTCACCTCTTGGAAAGATTATTCTTAAGCCTAGTTACACTGTAATAAAAATCATCAACCTTCTTTCGGACAACAGCAAGGTCGCTATCTGCTCACCAAAAAGAAATAGCAATTAAGAGCAACACTCAAGCACATAGATTCACGACAGTTTCAATTAAGACCAACATTCAAGCACAAACATTCAAAACATAAGTACATCTCAGCTGCTACATCAGAAAAGATAAAACCACAGCATCATAGACATCACAACCCATGCATTACAAACCTCCACCCACATAGAAAACAGGTTCACTTAACATTCTTTACAACCCACACGACAAACAACAAAACCAAAAGTTCAACTTAGACCACAAAGGCAGTTCATAGGGGATATCATGGACTAAACCAAACAACAAAAAGGGAAGGGGATGGGGAAATAAGAGAGAAGCATGCTCCTCTCGTCATGGATCCTTGCCTAGACCAGTGGCAGCACTGGAATGATCAACCTCCTCTCCATAGCTATCGCTTTCGGTCTCTTCATTGTCGTCTCCAGTAGCCGTTGCAGCGTCGTCGGGAAGGACACCAGCAGTAGCTGGAGCAACTGTAGAATCTGAAACAAGAAAAACTTTTGGTTGTGCCTATACAGCATCAACATCAACTGATGGCTCTGCTGCAGGAGACTTCTCTGGGCTTGCAGCAGCACTACCACCAGTTTCAACAGCAGACTCAACATGACCTTTCTCCAAAATGATGTCTCCAGCTGTCTTGCCCGGCTCAGCATGAGAAACCTCAGCGCCAATGGACGACTGAGGTTCATTCAGGTCCACCTCGTCGGAGCAGCTGGTGCCTGAGACGGACTTGTCTGCAACCATCTCTGGAGGAACACTAACATCATCATTCTGCTGCTGCAAAAAGAAACAGAAAGTCATTACAAAGGGCTGACTGAACCTCATGCACAGGGGCAGCAAGTCCGTCTCAGGGGCAACAAGACAAATGGACAAGAAAAATGGTACCTTATTTTCACTGCCATGAACCTCATCAACTATTACGCCACTAGCGGGAGCAGGTTCATGCACAGGGGCAGCCTCATGCGCAGGTAAAACATCCTCCTCAACCCTAGCATCATCATCAACAGCCTACAAAAAAATCATGTGGAAAACAAATACCTAATCAGCAGAAGTTCAGATTGCATAATCAGAGAAGGTCAGCTATCACAACTGACACATAATGCAAGTCCAAATACAGTAAACATAGCAGGTCAGATATCAAACTACTCTAAGATACAAAAGGGAACAAAAAGGGCCAGTCATGGAAGTCCAGGTGATGTAGCAGTTGAAGTTCAGGTTCTATAAACAGAGAAGGTCACCTAGGAACACTAGTGCTAAAAACAAACAGTTTACGACACATGAAATAAATAACGGTCGCCTATGACTACAAACAGTAATAACTGAAAGCTGACATTGAACATTAGTGCAAAGAAATATCAAAACCTCCACGTGGCCTCCTTCACGACCCGAACGAACAGAATCCTGCCTCTGAATGTGTCTCACAACAACACTTGCCTCATCTTCAAAAGGCTTGCAACGAGCATCCTGCATTTCCTTGAACAGCCCAACGCTAGTCCGGAGGTGGGAAGTGCTCTGACGAAGCTCTTCAAGAAATCTAGCTTCAATAGATAAGACCTCCTTCGAAGGCTCAGCATCAAATCCGTGTCCGGGAGGAAGAATCCCATCAACGCGACTAAGACGCTCAGCAGTTGAAGAACACGAGCCAACTCCCAAACAGTTTCAAGAAGACTGTCAATCCTAACCAGAGAAACATTGGCAGCTTCAAACAAATTCTCGGAAGCAACGCCACCTGCAGCACTCACACGGGCAGAAGAACCTCCTGGATCTACAGAGGGCACCGGTATTAACATCCCGGGAGAATTCAAATCTTGGGGAAGTTCCACTCCCTAGGCTGGCAGAACGAGGCATAGTTAGAACAGGACGTTCAATAACCCTAAAGAACACAACCTCAGCCTATGTCTTCCACTGCATACAAAAACAAAATTCAACACGTCAGAAAACAAATGAAGGAACATGGGAACAAAAAATATACAAGACAATACCAGAAGTTGAAGTTAAACTACACAGGAAAGAATAATGCATAGAAACACTCACAGGCAGTCTCCCAAACACCTAGTTGGCTGGGTCATCATCACCCTTCGTGACCAAGTCAGCCGCAGCAAGCTCAAGAAGCTTCGCCTGATCCATGAAATTGATGCGAGGGGTCCTCAAGTCAATATTAGGCGTCTTGCCAATGATAAGGCAGTCCAGATACATAAGAAGCGGCGCGATGGCACAGCCTGTGACAGCTTTTCCTCTGCTAGTACCTTGCTGATACCTAACAACAGCACTCCGAATATCGTCAACAACCAACTGGCAGTAGTCCATGTCTGCCATATCCTCAAACACAAGGTTCTCGGCCATTGCTGCCTCCCTGGACACTCGTGTAGACGTTCCAGGGATAACCACCTTCATGAAAACAATAAGGTAAAACGCCTGCAGAGCAAGATCATCCTTCGTCTCATCCTTCACAAGTTCAGCGAGGATATTCCGCAAATCCTTTGTCTTGATGTCGTCACTCCTAGCATACCCAAGCTTGCCCTTCAACCTCATAACAGCATCATCGAATCCATCATTCGAGGGCCTAGGGGGGTACGATTACCTTGAGGGAACCCAAAGAGATGGTGAATAGCATCACTTGTAATACGTATAACCTTGTTCGCCTCACCCATGTCCAAAATCATGGTTGAAGGGTCAATCCTCGTGTAGATGTTGCCCATCAAAGGACGAGAAATGTTGGAATCAACCTTCAAGTCAAACACACAACCAAACCAGCCTTGATAACCCTCGTCTTGTGCCTAGGTTGTAGCATTTTCGCACACGTCTTGACCTCTCCTAGGGAGCAGCGAACCGACTTGTTAAAACGTTTCGCCTCACCTCCTCCTTGGCCACCTTCTTCGGGCGCTTTGCCTCCTCTCCTCCTCCTCTCAGGCCGCTCCACAAGCTAATACTGAAAAAAAATACATTGACAAGGAAAAAAGGCAGAACAATGAGACACACAAGCTTCACCAAAATTCCACTAATGCCTACATACGCACTACATCTCAGAAGTCCAACTATGTCTACATAGGCCGTACAACCATGTATGACCAGAAGTAAAGATGCTTTCAAATTGTTGGAAATTTACAAAGCAGAAGTTCAACCATGTATACCAAGGCAGTAATCAAACATGTATCTCAGAAGTCCAACTATGTCTACATAGGCAGTACAACCATGTATGACCACAAGTTAACATGCTTTCAAAAATGTTGGAAATTTAAAAAGCAGAAGTTCAACCATGTACACTAAGGCAGTAATCAAACATGTATACCAACAAGTTAAGCTAATTTCTTCATGTATATACCCAGAAGTCCAACTATGTACACAAAGGCAGTAATACCATAAAAGCAAAGCACACCGGCTAATTTATTCGTCTATATGGAGCAGAAGGTCAGCTATGTACGCCAAGGCAGTGCTAAAAACACAAAAACTACAGCAATAGCGACAAATGTTCTAAAAAACAGTAAACATAAGACATTCATACATGATTAGCGGCAGCATCATCATCGTTGTCGTCCTCATCATCAGCATTGAAATCAGCATCATCCTTGTCCTCTGGATTAACACGAGAACGCTTCTTCACACCCTTGTTGACCTTTGCAGGTGGAACCTTGCGCTTCACGCTGCATTTCTTCCCCTTACCAGATGCACCAGCACCAAGCGGAGAAGGTGTAGGCGCGGCAGTGGCAAGCACACGAGGACTACGGCGTGGCGTACCACCAAGGCCTAGCCCTTCATCTTCAACAACTTCTGCAGGCCTTGAAACACGTGGGCTCCTCCGAGGAGTAACTTCACCAACTACTAGCTTCCTCGCAGCGGTCTTCTTGATTTTCTTCTTAACAGGGACAACCGTGCCATCACTGCCACACGGCACGTCTTCCTCAACAGTGAGCTCAGCCGCATGAACAGATCCAGGAAAATCAGAACCTTCCTCAAGGCGGGCCGCCCTCTTCTTGTCAAAATCTTCTTGCTTCTTCCTCTTACGTTGGTCCTCCAGGAGAAGCTGAAGAGGCACATCCTCGGGTTGCGTGACAGGTTCAGTGCCATCAACAGACTGCGACTGCGTCTCTGACATCTGAAGAGAGCGCAAAGGATCTGGAACGGAACCACAACCTTTGACTGACGGAGCCCCCTCCTCAGCAGCAGCAGGGGTTTCTGATATACCCAACTCAGATAAAACATCGTTGATGGTGTTCACAGCTTCCTCCTCTGTGGACACATCTGCAAAGAACACAAAAAATCGAAGCAAAAAATAAAAAAACTCAGGAACAAAAACAAAAACAACCGACATGAACAAGCTAAAAAACATGGCTCAAGACTTTAAAATGAAAAGAAAAGGGGTTTCACATACTAGGTGAAGCAAGAGCTGCAGAAGAAAGATCCTCGAGGCTTGAAAAATTCTCAAGGCTTGAAGCAACTTCGGCAATCATAGTCAAAGGGATAATGAGTGATTTAGCCGCATCAGATATTGGAGCATCAGTATTAACCTCTGAAGCTCCATCTTGATCGCAGACATTTTTTTCAGAACTATTCAACTCATCACCAACTACAAAAAATGCAGGTAAAAAGGCAGCTGAGTTCTAATGCACAATCCTACACCAAAGGGACTTCTACTTTGACAACAATGTCCAATACCCAGAAGTTCAACAATACCTAACAAAGAAGTAAACACAACAAAGAAACTAAATTCTACAAACTAAATATAAAAACAATCTACACCAGAGGGGCTACTACATATAACATGAATGTCCAGAAGTTCAACGATATATAACAAAGCAGTAAAACAAAATGTGCATAACAGAAGTTCAACCAAATTTCATTATAAACAAACAATAATTAAAACCAGAAGTTCAACTATGTGACCCAAGCAAGTAGCACATAAAAAAGATGTAGCATGACCACAAATAGTATTTCACAGGCAAACTAAATATCAATACGATCAACATGATAACAAAAAAAAGATATACACTACAAATATGAAACATTTGGGAAGTCCAAAAACACTTGGTGACATAGTTTCACCTGCAAAATCATCAACTAAAAAGTAAGCAACACTCTACTAACTCAAACTAATGGTAAAAAGCATACACATAACCTTTCCTAGAAGTTCACACTATTAAGAATGGCAGTCCAACATGAATACTAAGTGAAGATATGGGCAGACATATATAAGAATAATGTTATTTAAAATACAAGATACAACTACATTAAGATACCTGGAGAAGGTTTTGAAGCCATGCCAACACAAACGCCTTAATGAATGGAACTCCAAACACTAGAACAACCTGCTAAAAACAGGGGATTGATTGCATATAGTTAGCAAGTACAAAATCATACAACAAAATACAAAAAGAAACTAAATCAAACCCTAGGATGAAACAACCAGAACATACCAACAAGTATAAAAGGATGAACAGTAGCACATCTAGGCAAGCACAACAAAAAATGTATCCATAAACTAACTACAATGTCACAGACATAATCTAGACTTCGAAATCCACAACACTAATGCAATTAAATACATCAGTTCCAGCATCAACCATCCATCACACCACACCCTCTCTTACATGCATCTGACTGCTAAAATCAACAAAGGGAAAATGAAATCTACACAAGTCTGAAGGGACAAATAGCACACACAAGCATCTCACAAACAAATCTGACCACGGGGGATTGAAATCCAACCACCACACGCACAAGAACCCTACCTAATCTACCACCAAACCATCAGAAGAAGGGGGAGGGAGGCGGACGCAAGAGCACATAGAAGAAACAGGCAGGCCTCGACAGATCTAGCGAAACTAAAAGCAAGCATTAGGGGGGCAGCATTTGTACCTCTCGAAACAACCCCCGCACGCACGAATCTGCGGCGGTTCTTCAACTCCCCACGACGCCACGCGCACCTTGCAACCGCGCAGGCAGTTTCCGCCCTCGCTTCGGAGCAGGAGAGAGCGGGCTGGGCGAGGGAGAGCGGGGCGTGGGGGAGAAATAGGAGCGGGGGCGTGCGCCAGTTACTCCACTCACGAGGGCAGGGGACAGGGGCGGAGAAATCGGGGGGAGTTGCAGGCGACGAAGGCAGCGGAGCGACGGAGAGGGGGGAGAGAGCGAGCGACAGGGGGAGAGGGGTTTTCTGACAGGTGGTGGCGAGGGAGATGGTCATTTAATGCCTCTCTGTCGTGGGACTTGCAATGCAGGTGAAATTACAGTCCCCCCCCCCCCAACAGCTAAAAAAGTAAATGCATCTATAGATAAATGAATGCACCATTTGAATGCATCTATTATAATGAGATAAGATCACACAACAGCACTGCTGATATCCTTAAAACTAAAAATAGATGGCAAATACACTACCAAAGGAAGAAAAATACATACATAAATATGCACCTAAAAAAACAAGAGAAAGAAGTTCAAAAAATAAATAACAGAAGTTCAAGTACTCTAATCAAACAAGTAAAGGAATAAGAATAAATAAACCCAAAGAAACAAAAAGAAGAAGTTCAAGTACAAAAACAGATGAAGTTCATATCTAACTAAAACACGCACCCTAAACCCTAAAAACCCTAAGATAGATAGTGCGGTCACGGATGTGACGGACTCGCCTCCGCGTGCGATGACGCGGCACGCCGCGTTGTCGCCTGCTCCGGCTCGTTCCTGTCTCGGCCTCGCAGGGGGAGGGGAGGGGGGTCCCGACCCCCCTGCTCGTCCTCGCTCTACCGCATTACTGCGCGCTAGGATTTGACAGGACGCAATGCGGTTATTCTGTTTCCACCCCCACGGCGCGCACCTAAACCCTAAAAACCCTAAGATAGATAGTGGGGTCACGGATGTGACGGACTCACCTTCGCATGCGACGACGCGGCACGCCGCGTAGTCGCCTGCTCCGGCTCGTTCCTGCCTCGGCCTCGCAGGGGGAGGAGAGGGGGGGTCCCGACCGCCCTCCCCCTCCTGCTCGGCCTCGCGCTACCGCATTGATGCACGCTAGGATTTGACAGGACGCAATGCGGTTATTCTGTTTCCACCCCCACCGCACGCACCCTAAACCCTAAAAACCCTAAGATAGATAGTGGGGTCACGGATGTGACGGACTCGCCTCCACATGCGACGACGCGGCACGCCGCGTCGTCGCCTGCTCCGGCTCGTTCCTGTCTCGGCCTCGCAGGGGGACGAGAGGGGGGTCCCGACCCCCTCCCCCCTGCTCGGCCTCGCGCTACCGCATTTGTCAATAGGCGCAATGCCCGATTTCAATGTCTACAAATATTTAAATCCAAAAATAACAAACAAAATTATAAATAAGAAGTTCAAATAGTGAAGATGTAGAAGT
Organism: Aegilops tauschii subsp. strangulata; assembly: GCF_002575655.3. Lineage (NCBI taxonomy): Eukaryota > Viridiplantae > Streptophyta > Magnoliopsida > Poales > Poaceae > Aegilops > Aegilops tauschii. The sequence continues at coordinate 245,682,378 of NC_053037.3, read as the reverse complement.
TCGGGGTGTTGTAAAACCTCAAATTAACATGTTAAAAACGATTATCATACAGAAGTTCAGGATAGTTATTCAGTGAAGACCAACAACTATTATAAGTACAAAAATATTCTAGAAAAAATAAAAAATATATGCATATCCGCCGGCCAAGTCCATGGTTGCTCACGGGACTAAGTCAAAAAAATCCAAACCAATGCAAAGAATGAAAAATAACATAAAAAAGAAAGAAATACAAAGGAATTGCAGCATTACCTTGCAAAAGAAGGAAAAGCAGAAGTTCACGTATGAACACCAAAGAAGTCCAGCTGCTACAACGACCCTTAGATAATCTAGAAAAAAGGTCATGCATACTTGGGCTGATCCCATGATTGCTCACGAGGCAAAAGTCTACAAAGAACATCTGAAGAATTAAAATTACAAAAAAAAACAAAGCAAATATAGAGCACCATGCACCTTCGCCTTGCAAATGTGGAATGCAATGTGGAAAACCAGAAGTTCAACCAATAATAAAAAAGAAGTCCAGCTCCACACTTACACACTAGCTACAACAAATTGCAGAAGAAATCTAGGAAGTAGAACTGAACGAACAATGAGTATTGAAAGCTTAAATAACATATCTGAAGGAGATTCTTAAAGCCAACAAACATGGGAAGCCCATATGGAAAGGTATGGCTTTAAAAATATCAACATCAATCATAAACATGTTCTGTTTGTAAACCTTAATTCATATAACCCAGACAAAAATTTAGGGACACGTCGAATACCTTTTGGTTTGAGAGTTACCTAATCCTAGTGTGGTTTATTACAGCAGAGTAATAAGACAAACTTGTGTCAACAACAGTAAGATCCTGCCCAGCAGTAAGGGTTTTTGATTCCTGGAATGTAATCTATCCTGGAATATTAATGTCAAAAAGATGGACCTGCATTCATGAAAAGTTTCATTGTTGTGACATAAAAAACCAAGAAGGAAACACCTTAGGAATAAAATATTGTTTAGTGTCGAAGAAACAAAATGCCACGAGGCGTAAGTTAACTACTCAAATGTTCTGAATAAAGGTAAGTTCACAAATTAGCTTCGTAAATCAGTAAATTTATAAAATATGTGCTTCTCTTGTGACTCCGCGATAACATTATGTTTTACATTCGTCAGAATAGAATCACAGAAGTTCAACTACAAATGATATAGCAGTCCAGCTTGTACAACAGAACATAAAATGATTGAAAAAACAGCCCCGAACATATTTGGTTCCCAGATTTAATCATTTGGGTAAGTTCCAACACGTAAATAGCCATTTCGAACATCGTCATACTCCAGATAAAACAACAAAAAATGATCCGCCATCAAGCTATCCTCTCGAACAACGAACCACCGTGGGAGGCAGAAGATCCAATCCACATTCTCGGAATGAATGAGCCAGCCAAATCAAATTAACAAGGTGGGAAGGATTCAACCGCCATTTCGAACGTAATCATGCTCTAGAAAAACAAGAAAACGATTCTCATCAGATTGTCCCTCGAACAGAAAACCACGACGGGAGGCAGAAGATCCAATCGTCGGATTTTGATTTGTACGAGCCCGCATAATCAAATTAACAACCTGGGCATCATTCTGTCTCACTAATGCATGCAAATCCGCCGCTAATTTGAACAGCAAAACTAAAAATCTTCAACAGTGGCCGGAACCACTCCCGCGGACGAAGAACAGAGCCGGCGGAACACCAAATCGATTTTTTTCGAAAATAACAACAAAACATGCAGTAAAGTCGTACATAAACCCAATTCTCATCCTGTTAGAGATTATAGAACATCTAGTACATGCAAAAAGCATGTAACAGACCCATGTTCATCGCCGCCCGAGTGCAAATCCGCCAACGTGCTAGATTCCGAATCAAAACAAGCATTTAGATTCTAAAAAATGTTTCCACATTACACTTACAACACAAACAACACGAACGATCAGAAAAACTCACGGTAGAAGGCACGGTTGCGAAGATAGCACGAAGGTCGGGTTCGTACAGAGGGAAGTTCAGGCGCGTTACTCGGGCAGTTCAGGTTGTGATCAGAATATTATTCTGATCCCATGATCAGAATAGTGTTTATGTATATATATATAAATATAAATATATACTGCACAACATCTCCATCATCATTATCAGTACATCCTGCGCAGGTGAGTTAGGATGCACTTGATCCTAGAAAGGTATCTATCCTTCAAACCAGATAAGTGCTTCAAACTAACAACAGTACATAATATCCAACAAAAGAGTGTCGTGCTACAACAGCTGAATACATGGCTCAGTCTACATATCAGTACGAATCAAGTTGTGCATATTTGCTGTTGGCATGAACCACATCGCCGCATGTCGGGTTTGCAAAAGCCATCCATCGCATGGAAGCATGATGCCTTTCACACACTGAAGATTATCTGGCAACAAGTTGTGTCGACGAATCTCAGGATATGGTGATTCATGAAACCCATGGTATGATGTGTAAACACAGTCCCCCCTGGCGAATGGAAGTTGCATAGCACGGTAATCATCGCCGGTGATATGATCGATGATTGGTTGGATGATCGGATAATTGAGCCTGAGGAACATGGAGTGTTTGCCGAGGCTATAAACCCGCCTCCAGTTGAATATGCTTGGCCCAACGGAGCTGGGATCTTTCTCGAACACGAAGCAGCCATAGCCATCAATGTCATGAACGCCCTAGGCATTGTACTGCATGTGGTTTGATGAAATGGTTTGGTCAATTTGGTACATGCAAATGAGCATCAAATGACCACTATCAGCTGAATGAGCGATAAACCACCACCCATCGGCTGGTATGATTCCAGGTCCTGGAATCATGAAGGCCAGCGCATTTGCGTCTCCTGCAACAATTCAAATTGGAGACCAAAAGGACAAAAATAAACAATCATGTTCAGAGTATGTGTGGAATTAAGATTATTATAACAGTGACACATATCATAGACAGAGAATTGCAATGCCGTGGTCATAATCATACACCAAGTTAAAAAAATAAGCCAATGGCTTTCATATTCTAGCAACAATCATGGTTCAAACATCATGTAACAATGAGAGGAAAACAGATATGGCAGGGCCTACTCATATTCTACCATAGCACTTACTACAGTTATCATATCAACTCTAAGCAATAACATGCGTTGTTATAAAAATCATAGAAATGAGAGTAATGTATAGCAATCATGAGGTTATACTCATAATATCTGTTCTAACAATCATTAGATACCAATTGTTCTCGTATCAACTCTAACAATAACATGTGTGGTCATAAAAATCTAGGAAATGAGAGGAATATATAGCAATGATGTGGTTATAGATATACTATATATTCTAAATTTGTAACAATGAACAGGCAGTCGTATTCTTAAGGTAAAGATGAGATGAGATAGAACAATTACACGATGATAGATTCCACCAGTATAGGCAGCCAATCTGTGCGTCGACCGCATAAACGATGCCATCGTGCACTATAGCATCAGACAGAAGTGTTGGGTGAAGAGGATCGACGTTGAGCCATAACCATGTATGGCGACCGGATTCCAGATAGACTAATCCCATGTTGAACACGGCAATGAGGTTGTAATCCATGTAGTCTTCTGATGGTGTGGGCACTTTGCAGATTACAACCTTCAGCAAACAGAGGTCGAGCGAAAAGCTCGAGGCGTCTCGTGCGTAGTAGGCAGGAGTGTCCGGCGGGCCGCGAGGCTCGATGGCGGCGGTATCCAAAGATGGAAGGGTGATCTCTCGCTGGGTGTAAATATCCACGAGACGCCACGGACTACCGTATTGGTGGATGAGGATGATCCAGTTGGCCTTCATGCCCGCTCAGTAGTGGATGAGTATGGTCCGATCGTGGTAGATTGTGTGACCATGTTGCACATCAGTGGTACCATGGGTAATGACTGCTAAGATAGTTGATCCCAATATGCCAAAGTCAGCTACAAGGTTCCAGGTTAGACCGAATCGCGGATGCAAATGCACATCCAGGATCAACGATCTTATTTTGACCACGGGATGACTGGTCCCTGCAAAATAATGGAGTACAGTTAGGGATGCAAATGATGGTTTGTGCATTCCGTTTGTAATCTCCCGTACCGTTGGATGGCAACCAGATGAAACAAGTCCCCTGGCTTGTCACCGCGAAGATGCGGCCTAGATGGTGCACGACGTCTTCGAACGTGTAGGGGTACAAATCTGCCGCTGCCAACATGCGCCAGCCTCTGCCGTTACTGCCTCTTGCATTGATGACAATCCTTATGTCGAACACCGCGATGAGATAGTAATCGTCGTAGCCGCGTTGCTTTGTCAGCGGGTCCGCAATTGCTATCTTCTTCAATCTCATGTAGGCATCATCATACGTATTCAATCCCAGCCAGTCCGGAAGGCCGATCCCAATGGTGGAGAAGGGGTCTACCGGAACAGCCGCACTGCTGTGGATGTTGTGCAAAATGATGGTGGTATCCGGCCGGAGGTATGCAAGCCAATCTTCGTTGGCACCGACCCAGACCTATATATAAGACGGTGGGCAACGGAGAAATTACGGGATGGAAATGGAATAACTAAGTACTACATGATCAAACTCCATTACTGACCTGCTCATCGGACAAAATCCGACTACCTCTCAACGTCGGCAACTCTAGCCGAGTCAATGTGCAACCATGGCCAGGGAGCGGTGGACTGTTCGAAGGATTGTCCCATAGAAGAACCTTCTCCTCCAGGACGCATGGAAGACCAACAAGCATGGCCTTTTCCCAAGCCATTTTAAGCACCGTCTTGAAAAAGTTGGTGCATGAAGCACCGAGTCTTGCGGCGGTGAGGACATCGGAGCGGCGTGCGATTTCTCCCATAGGATCGTCGTCCAAGGTCTCCCAGCCCCGACAAGGAGGAGAACCGCCTGGCGAATCCATGGGAGCAGCGAGGAACTGCCTTCTCTTCGGGGGGAGGGGAACTGGCGAGGAGGAGATAAGAGCGTAGTAACCACAGGGCCTCCTCCCTTCCAACTGTAGATCGTTCCCTAGCGAAGGGGTGAGGCTATTATTTACTACTAGTACAAGCATTATGGGACGTTATGGGATTGCATTATACTATAAATAATAGCACTAGTAAGAAATTTTTGGCACTAACTAGTAGTTTTTGGCGTGGATTAAGAATTTTTGGGTATGTTTTTGCTATTTTTTGTACACGCCAACTAGTGTCAAAAAACATCTTACATTATGTGATGGAGGAGTACGTACTCGTACTGTAGCAGTACTAGTACTACTTTCTCAACTAGTAGTGCGATGTACTGTACTTCTAGTATAGTGCACCAGCTTTGAACTCTTGAATCTCAGGGCCAAGGAGCTACAGTTGGAAGTGGAGGGTACTACTGTTCTCTAGAACCATGGATGTACTATCAAAGCAGGGAAAGTACACCTGCGTAGTGGCCTAGTGGGTACTCTCGGTGCTCTATTCAGCCGCTCCTCTCACGCACACACTAGCAGCCTATTTATCAGCGACGGTTACTGCGGGGCAGAACATTTGAGTTATTTGATACAGTGAGACTAGGCTTTTCGCTTCCATTTGTGGAGGTGCAATGGATCTCGTCGAACTTTGTTAGTAGTTCCTTCTTTATGAATGAGATGAAGCAAAGCTTTTGCCTCCATTTCAAAAAAACACATCAAGAGGAATTTCTTTTATAGTAGAGCCGATAATGGAGTGAAGTCCATGCGTGCAACGCCACAAGCTACAGAGTAGTAGTAGAGCACTTTACGTACAGAGCCATATTGCACAGTTGCCAATGCCCCGCCAGGCTTTTCCGGCTCCTCGGGCTTAATTGGGAGGCGCTAGTTTAAATATGCTACAAGCTGATGAGGAAGCTGCAAGCGAGGTACAGCTAGGGCGAGCATGCGAGCCACGAGATGCTGGGAAGGAAAACCCGTTCACGTGGCTAGGCTATCCAGTGCACCCAGATTGTGGTGCCGCACGTCCGTTTGACTTCAAAACTCAAACTACCCGTGTAAAATATTGGCTCGCAGCAAAGTTACTATTTAAAAAAAAGCCGCGGTGCGTTCGGCCGGGATCGAACCCACAAAACGAGGTATACACTAACGCGACCACTAGTAGTACTCGTTGGAGTACAACGCAACCTAGAATCGCCTTTTGTCGCTAGTAGTACATTGTTCCTTACAAGAAACCCCTAAAATGCAAGAAACCACTAATAATGCCAAGAAACTACTACCACTTGCATACGTGGCAGACTTAAGATAAGGCTACCTTATCAACCATTGTACATGCTCTTACCAACCAGCCCTACCAAGAAACGACTACTCTACAAAGTGCCATTATAGGCACGTTTCAACCCATGGCCCTGTTTGGATACATCTGTTGTCAATCTAACCCTGCCATCCAAACACCACTTTGGTTAGAGTTAGTTCAGGGTTAGAATATAACCTCTGACTTTGAGTATCCAAACAGGGCCCATGTCGCCCATTAAGTCAACACCTTCTATTCGACCTGGCGTTATGACTTGTGGGACCTACATGTCAGTCTACACAAAAATCCCCGAGTGACCTCCTACCTCCATCCCGTCCACCTAGTCATCCTCAGCCATGGGACGCAGCTACCGCCGCCGGCAGAAGGCGAGGTCAAAACCGCCGGCGGTGCGGAGCCCATCTTGCGGCAGCCCGGATGCAAGCTTCGTTCGGCGCTCGCGGCCGCTAGCTAGCCAAGATAGCTCCGTCCAGCTGCTTGTCTAGGTTTGCTCGCGCGCGCCGTGCTAAGGCCAGCCATCAGGCTCGAGCGAAGGCCAGCGCGGCGGCTTGCTCGCTTGTGAGTCACGCTCGTGCTAGCCTTCCAACCCGTATGGAGGCCAGCGCGGCGTCCGGCCCGTCCGGCGGAGCGGCGGCCAACTCGCTCATCACCGGCGCCACCGACGAACATGCATCAGTATTGTTTGAAGTAATGTTCAGGAAAAATAATGATTTGAGGGGGAATAACAGGATAGAAGGTCAGATGTGGGTCCCTCGTGTCAACGGTCAAACAAAATGTGTTGGTTTAAGCTGCCTCGTCGGCACGGACGTGTGGGCCAACCCTGTCATAAATGGGTTTAAACTAACCTAATCGGTAGGTAGTAGTTTTTGGCATGGATTAAGAAATTTTGGGTATCTTTTTGCTATTTTTTGTATAATAGATTCTTCCTAGGGCTGGTTGAAAGTGGTAGTTTTTTTGTTAAATACTCTACATATTGTAAGTAGGAGTGAAATTTAAGCTTTGGGACCCAATAAGCAAGGCTAGTTACATAGTGCATATGTGTACATGATTGACAGTAAATACCAACCATGAGTGACTAATATCTTGATGGAAAACTCGAAACTATGGAATACTAGGGAAAAAATTGCATGGTTGGAAATACTAGCATTGTTCATGTGCGTTGCAACGAATCATAATTAGAATAATACTAATTCACAAACTTGATACAAAACACTCTAATTTTGATATACATATATCACTAGAGATATATTATGTTTCAATTAGAATATATTCCTTGGGCTGTTTTGGTGAGGTCAGGGAGGGATGTGGTTGGTTTTAAGATACTAATTATGTGTTTTCTGCAAATTGGTAGACAAGTGGGATGTTGGTGAGAAAAGGCAACAACTTACCTCACAGTCGTTAGATGTAGATCTAATGGTCACAAACGACGGATGACAGACACACCATCATCACCAACTTAGTCTTCTGTAGGAGTACTAGCAAGATCCGTGCATTGCACGGAACATCAAGATGCATTTTTTTATAAAAACACTCGTTGTGATTGACCCATGCGGGAGTAATCCCGTGTGTAAAAACTAATGATATCTCGAGAAATAGGAGATAAGGTGAAGAGGAGTGGGGCGTGGTGGTGATTGGTGGTCGGACTGAGCGGAGGCATGGGGATTGGCGACGCCGGCAGCGGCCACCAGGACAGTTTGTACCAGAGGCTTCCTTTCTTAATTGCTCAATAATGAGGTTGTTGGAGACAAGGATGAACGAGGGAAGGCCTTGTCTGTAAATGTGGAGAGGGGTGCGGGTATCTTTTAGTTTAATTTCCATCAGTCAGATATAGATCGGACGGTATATATTGCAAGATGGCACGCGTACCATCATCACCAACTCGGTTTTTTATAAGAGAAGAAATATAAGTATGGAGATACAAACGTATTATCGATACTTGTTTCCGTAAACTAGCATCTACATTCTATTCAACGCCTCAGCATGTGAGGCCCTAGCACAATGACTTCTTGACTGTGTAAAACAAAGGTTTTCCCGTCGCCGATAAGGAGGGAGTGACGGCGGCGCGCTTTTTGGCTTGCTCTTGTCCTAGTAGTCATACTAGGTGGTCTAAGCATGTGTAGATTTATTCTTTTTCACGTCTCGTGTTCGCCGTACTGCCACGACTGTTGATGAATAGACGGTAAGTTATTCACAGGGAAACCCTTGTTGAGCGTGTTTGCGAGAGAGAGAGATAGTGTGCGTGTGTGATATGTCTAGAGACTGAGGCAATGATAACAGATTCTTTGTTGTGTGTGGAGGATAGAGAGAGACATGTACATGGGGCTTTGTGTTGTGTAACGTGGAGACACATATACATAATTAGAGAGTGAGTGTGTGAGATACACATGCGGACATGGGGAGAAATGAGGATCTAGATTAATGGGTGTTTGTGCGCGTGTTTGTGTGTGAGAGGGGGTGTGTGTATGTGGAGTAGAGAGACCACTAATGATGTAAACCTAGTATAAGGGAAGGGGGAATGGTGTGACATGTGTAGTAGCGGGATAGCATGGGTGCGGGCCGGGGGAGCATACTATTTGGAAGAGACATCGAGTGTGTGTGGGAGAGGGGTGTGAGAGCGAGAGAGAGAGAGAGAGAGAGAGAGAGAGAGAGAGAGAGAGCTAGCGACATAGAGAGAGGGGGCGTTTGTGTCCATAAATGGCGCATAGATAGGGAGACAATGTTGATGTTGTTTGAAATTGGCCTATGTACGGAGACGCAAGGGAAGCGAGTCATTGTGTATGTGATAGGGACTTCATGAGAGATGTAGAATAGATGGTGTAGAGAACAATGTGCGAGATCGAGAACGATGATACATTAGGGAGCTATGGAAAGAGTCACGACATATATGTATACAGGGAGGAGCTGGGGCGGGTCCGCATGTGGGAGAGATAGAAAGAGGAGAGTGGTGCACAAGGAGACAAAGTGTGCTTGTTTTGCAGTGGGGGTGGTGTGTGAGGTGAGTGTGCGAGAACCACCTAACTAGGGAGACAAACGTTTGGGGGCGACGTTTTGTGTGTATGGGAAACATACACTCTACATAGTGTGCGTGCTTGGGAAAGAGATGTCGGGAGACCTAGCTAGAGAGTGGGGGAAGAGATGTGTGCATGCCCAAGAGACAAAGTGATAGAAACCTATATTGGGGTCCGAACTTTAGAAGAGAGAGGGGTGTTAATGTGCTCGTGTGTTGGTGTTTGGGGGAGAGAACGACTTCTCTGTGTGTGGGGGGGGGGCGACGAGGGGTGGGGCGACGAGGGGGGGGGGGGGTTGGCTTCAGATCGAGTGATGTGTCTATATTTGAGGGTCTTTAGCATAATTGAGATATACATGGTCAATAGTGTGTGCACTCATGGTTGATCAATTTGTTTCACAGTTTGGGCTATGAGATAATGATACTTTTGAACATGCGTGATATACCTTGATGTACCAGAATTACAAACCTAAGATTGGAAATTTGGAATTCGACTCCATCATTAGCTTTTGTAATTCAAACGGAGGTACATTTTTTAAGCCGGGATTTCGTGATTTCAAATTCATATATCAAACCTAGAGATATACACATACGGGCATGTTCAAACTTTATAATCATCCACTTTATTCATACACATAAACATTTTTGCTTTTTTCATCATATTTAGGATAAACACATTTGGAATTTCATTTGAATTGGACCGTATGATGGTATTTGCTTGTAGTAGCTCAATGATCCATATTTGAATTGAATGGACAATCTAAGTTTCGAGTTGGAGACATTGATTTTCAAAACTTGCACTTTTTTGCATGCAAAACAAACAAATTCTCGGCCATGATATCATAGTCGGCCGTACAAGAGCAGAATATAATTTCAGGCGCCAAAAGCTTTCAAACTTCCTGCTCACATCAGAATATCTCGCGCCCGAAAGTTTAGCCCTGCGATATTCCTGCTTTACCCCTGCCACATGAACGGAAAAGGGCTGCTTTGGTAACTCCATTGTTTCCCCCTCTTTGCCCCCAACATTCTTCCCCACAGCCCCTCCCCTTCCCCTCCCCGACCCCCCAACCACGGCAAGCCGCCGAATCTAGTCCTCCGCCGCAGCGGTGGACCTCACACCCCGACGGATCTACCTTCCGCACCTTGGAACCCCAAACAGCCAACTCACCACTTCACCGGAGCCGCTTCAGCGACTGGCTTGTCCACCGCTCCAAATCTCCTTGACCGCCATCATGGTCCACTGCATCGAATCTGCTTAACCGGCGCCCTTGTCCACTACAGTGTAGGCCCTTCACTGACTCCCTCGTCCGTCCCTTCGCTGCCCTTCATACAAGCCCTCGTCCGTCGCAACAAATCCGCCTCACTGAAAGCACTATACAACGCGCCCGCCGAAGCCTTCGTCCACTGCACCGGACCCACTCCACGGACGCCATATTCAACTCCACCGGCCCTGCTTTACCGACGCCGCAGCCTCATTAGGTTATTTCGATCTGTACTCCTTCGGTTTTTCTCTTTATCGTGCAACTGTTCACTTACCACATATGAGCTTTCTTGTTTGTCGACAGGCGCTGCAAACGTAGCACTGGAGCCGCTTCAGCGACGGCAACAGCCGGCCCAAACTCAACCGCAACACAAGCACCATCGAAGATCCTTAGCCATCAAGTATGCCAACGATACCCATACGCCGCCGAGAATCAGGTACTATTATCCAACGGCCGGCGCCTACGTTCACTTTCTTAGCATAAGCACCGCACCTTTGAATTTCTTCAGGGCATCATTCAGTTTTTCATGAGACGCGTTATTCTGCTTGCACCTGTAGGGCCATACTTTTGGCAGTGAACATGTTACATGTGCTAAATTACATACCAGTGCACATATAGTTAATATGCTTTAGTTTTGTCCTAAGTATTACTGTACTTCCTAGATATCACTGCCTACTATTTTACTTCTTGCATGCTATATTTATGATAATGGTGTTGTTCTGATGCCACCTGTTGGTTCCATCAGACGGCTTCATGTTCTCTATGCTTAATTACACATCAGCAAACTAGCATGTGGTTCCGCTGGTTTTTGTTCGCTTTACCCTACATTTTCTGATGCTAGCTATTACATCACTGCTCCGAGCCTCTGTTCATTACTTTTTTTTGTGTTCTTGATCTTCCCAAGTTGCATGACTAATTTGATGCTTCTATTAATTATGGAGCTGCCAACCCCATCAAGAAAAATATTTGTTCTTTTGGGGCTGGCACCTCGAACAAGCATAAAAATAGAGGGAAGCGGATATGTTGTCGTGTATGCACACACCCTTCTTTCATTAGTTTAGATGAACCATTGATGATCAATTCAAACCAGTGCATGCGATTAAAATTAATTTTACCTAAATAGAGGGTGCAGAATAAACTACAACAAGTAGATTTGCAACCACGGGATGCTGACGATATCTTCAAAGAACATTGCAACAGCAGCGAGGCTTCATAGCAACATATGGTAAGCTAGTGTGTTTTAGTACATGTGAAATTTAATGCGTGTGGGATGCTTTCTTGGCTTGTGCCCTCGACCTGTAATCCTACAGAATAACAAATAGTTCAATTGTCTGCTTTGCTGTATTGCTTGATTCGAATGCTTGTTTGTTCCTTGTTACGCTATACCTGAGTTGGCCAATATGTCAGCAGTGCCTGCTGTACTATCATAAAGAAGTGCATGCCTAGTTCATTTGAGTCCTTAACTTTTCCTCTGAACTTCATCACAAGACTGTCTTCGTAGTTTATATGAGGCCACACTGTTAAGTGCTTTCTCAGATTATTTCAACTTCTTAGATGCCTTGGCAACTTAAATATAGCGGTGGTACACTCCTTTCAACTAGGCATGTCAACTGGGTCCTGTTTAATCACGATTAAAGTCCACTAGTGGTATGATAGTTCAAAAGAGTTTTTGTTTTTTGAGGAAAATGAACAGGGAGCTAGCAAAAAGTAACTAGATGGGACTGGCGGAAGTCGTTTATTTGCCACTTACATCCCTAGTTTCATCTTACCATTTTAATTTCTTTTCGGCTGATGCTGCTTCGAACCATTAAATATAGCTTGCCATGCTCGGCAATAATTCGTATGTCGTTTACCATGTAAGCTTACTGCCTGGATCATGCGATAACTATCTTTTACTTATGTGCAGCGGAAACCTTTCAGGATGCCATTCACACCATGACACAATGTACAACCCCAGAATCTATTTGTGGAAGCAGTGCGCCATCCATGTTACCAGATGGTAGCAGTTCAGAGGCAACACCGCCGGAGAGCAGTCTGAGCACAGATATTATAGTTCTTGAGGCTCTACTAGAGGCAGAAAGAGATGGTGTGGCTGCCATGAATGAGGTAATCTCGATCTTGAAGCTCGAAATTATGCAATTAGCTGCACGCATTATGCAAGCAACCCAAGAATTGGAGGAAGTAAGAATGTTGCATTTGAAGACGGAGGAGGTCCTGCTGCTTCTGCTATCTGAAGCCCAGGGTAATCCCAGGTCTTCTTTAGATAGCAGTTGAAATTGTCATTAGATTATTGTACTTGCATGTTGTGTCATGTCTCTGAATGGATTATGTTGTAAGACCCCCTATGTTGTCCATGTGTTGTAATGATCGGAATTTTTTAGGTGAGGTAATCCTCAGTACTTTTATGATTGACATAAGTTGAACTGTTTTCGTGTGAGCATATTGTATTGATGAAATAACTGTTTGACTCAAAGTGTATCCAACCTACTGAATTCGAAGATTGCGGCATTTCTAAATCATAATCATATATAAAGGTGGAATAAATCTTTGTTGTGGTTTTGAAGAAATAAATAACAAAACGTAGAATTATCTGTGGATATTCGTAATGGAATAAAAATTAGATTTGGATTTAGTTGCCAGGGCCCAGGGCAAACGTGAAGGCTAATTCTCCCAAGTTTTGAACGAAGCGGCTAAACACCCACTATCATTTGTGGGCTGCCCGAAGCAAGTGTTTGGGAGATGGAAATTACTGTCTACCCCTGACACTTGACATCCTTATCGACCGGATTTACACTGCTGTCGATAGGGGTAGACTAGTAACTTCAATTAGACGTGACACGACGGCCTCTGAGCCCATTCAGACACGGTGGGCGCCAAACGTGGGCGGCAAAACACATTTGATTCAAGCTCGTTCGAAAGACATGTGTCTCTCCCTCCATTTCCCCATTCATCCACGGTGGGCGGCAAAACAAACTCTCCTCGTCCGAAATCGATGTAGGCTAATATTTTAAATAGGGGCAGATGTGTAACTTCCCTCAGACGTGACACAACCGCCCTACCTGTCAGCCCCATTCATACACCGTGGGCGCCAACCGTGGGCGGCAAAACACCCTCTCCTCGCCCAAAATCGTTACCGGCAAATATTTGGGAGATGCGAGATTACCATCCTATCCCCAACCAACGTGATGTCCGAAATTATAAACGGGGGATAAGTTCGTAACTTTCCCACATTTAATACAAGCGTGTCCCAAAGTTTGAGATCCCCCTCCCCCTCCATTTCCCCATTCATACACCGTCGGCGCCACGACAACCTCCCCACCGCGGCCAGCCTCCTTTGTCCGCCACCCCATCCTCCACCTTTCCGGAGCCGCTACCCCTACCCCGTCGTCCACTGCAAGAGATGGACGTCTCTCATCCACGGCGCCGGACCAGGATCCTTTCATCGCGTCGTCTCGCTTCATCGGCGCCGTCGTCCACCTTGCCGTTGCCGCTCCTATGACTGCCTCATCCACGGCAACAGGATTTATTCCCCGACCCGGCCGTCTGACATCTAAAGTCTTCTTCCCCGCCGCCGATAGCCATCGCACCCGCAGCACCCTCAACGTATCAGCAGGGGCCTACACGGTGTCGCAAGAGAGGTGGTACTCTTCCATATGTGCTTAAGTTATTGATCTCACCTGGAAAATAGATCTTAAATTGTTTACTGTACTTTTCTTGTCCGTACCAAATCGTAGTGGCTAGTTGAATGGAAACATTGGTTGCGAAGTAGCTTTGTCCGGTTTGCACCTTCAGATCCGCCATGTCACGGTCACTATACTCGTAAAGCTTATGGTTTCCCCCTTTATATTTACTACCATCATCGTAGGTGCTTCACTACTTCGTGTCATGCTAGCACTGCTCCTCAAGACATCAACCCATCAAGCGAAACAACATGCCACTCATAATTCCAAAGCTTACGTGTTGAAATACGAATCTGGTATGATGCTCATATTACTAAAACAGAGAACGTTTAATTGGTCACCTAATGTTCCTATATTCATTTCGAAAAGCATGTGCGCCACCCACTGGTCCAGCTAGTTCCACTTTCCTGATTTTACTCTTGATGCTTAGGGTTTTCCCCTTTTATCTACTCTACCATGATCTGCGTAGGTGCTTTCTGTCGTACTAGCATTACTCCACCCTTCAAGCTAAACAACACAACCCTCAAAATTCCAAAGCTTAGTTGTTAAAATATGATTGTGATATGATACTGATATTAGTTAACAGACACATTTAATTGGTTAGCTAAAGGTCCCACTTGAGTTTCCAAATGCATGTCGCGACATATAGAGAGATAGCAGAATTGCATTTCTTTGTCACTTGTTGACTGTACTTTCTTGTCCATACCAAATCTTAGTTGTTATTTCAAAGCAAACATCGGTTGCTAACTACCCTTTGTGCGGTTTGCAGCTTCAGATCTGCCATCCCACTGCCACGGTCAACACTATACTCATCATGCTTACGGTTTCCCCATTTTATGATGACCACGATCAACCTACGTGGTTCGTGTCGTAATAGCACTGCTCCACCCATCGAGCTAAACAAGCTTAGTTGTACAAATTCAAATCTGATATTATGCTGATATTAGTAAAACTGAGAGATGTTTAATTGGTGAGCTAAATGTTCCTACTTTAGTTTCGAAATGCATGTGAGCCACATATGGAGAGACCGGAAGGAATATTATTTCTCTGTACGCTCTGGTTCATCATGGGTGGCCAACCAACATTGTATAGAAAGACTTGTAATATCTTCAATCTGCTTGCTCTTCCGCTCTTCTTTAAGATGATCCTCTTCTCTTGCAGTCGACTGGTCAGGTCGAGTTATTCTCCCTTAGTATATTTTGAATCTGTCAGGTCAGGTCGACTTTTTCTTCTTTATATGTTGAAGCTGTCATCTATGAAGTATCGTCACTTCTGGAGCTCTCATATTTTGAGTAGTAGGCCACATTATATTAATGCACACACCAAATTACAACATGTCTGGCACCTCTTAGAAGAATTGCAGAGATAGCACAAAGGGGTTTACAGGGAGGAAGTATTGGATTAGAATCACTTCTGCATTACAAAGATAATCTCACTTGTTTTTATGTTTTCATGCATGTCAGGTATTGAACATTATCAAAATGAATATGAGAATGGGCGCACGAGAGGAATATTGCGGAACAATCCACTGGCTAACAAACTTGGCATGGTGGAGGATGGCCTATCTTATTCACCCATCAAGGTGCATGCTCTAACTTGCCAAGGTTGTATTGGTCGCACATATTTTGCATCTGACCTCTTGCATTACTTCTACTTTGTTACACCATCTGCTTAGTTTAAGCATCATATGTGAGTATATGCCATACCTATCCATTTTCGGTACCTATTCCATGTGTCTTCATACTATGTTTTTCCAGTCAAATGTTGTTCTTTCGTAATAGATGTCCAAAAGGAAGAAGGTGAGTGCAGATCCTCAAGGAGTACAAACTAGGTATTTGGAAAAGGTAGTGATACCTTTTAAATCAGATAGACCAGCAGCCACAAAAAACACAGGCCCAACTGTAACAGACTTTACCCCTACTCCAGTGGCCAAACCCGTATTAGAACTGCTGACAGCCTAGCATCAGGTACTGTCTATGATATCAATTCAAAATTTGAACTCCTAAATTTCTGCATGTACCTTACCTTCTCTCTTGTATGAAAACTAATTTCAGATGAATCTCCTTGCTCAAAGGATCATAGGATCTCACGACAATATTGGGCTCTGCAATGCCCTTGTCAGTACCTCTTGCCCTTTGTCAGCATACTTACACTCATTGCTGTTTGATTATGTAGCATCACTGTAAATGTTTGCTTCTTTATCCTCCCTTTGCTTGAAATTATAAGATCTATATTTACTCTTAGATAAATGTAGAATTAACACAATGGTTATGAAGTTTTGGATTTCTCATGTAAGTACCTGTTGTCATGTACTCCCTCTGTATCGAATTAGTTGTTGATCAATTGGATGTATTTAGAACTTAATAGTGCTAGATACATCCATTTGAGCGACAAGTAATAATGGATGGTGGTGGTATTACTGTACATGCATCGCAAGATAGTTGATTGTCTAGCATTACTCTGCATCTTATCTGCCCTGCCCTCCACTTTCTCCAAATTATCATATCTACATTTACTCTTATCAAAATGTTGAATAAAGCCAATGCCACTGCACACGTTGATGTCTGCATTCCTCTTGTCAGTACCTTTTGCCTTGTAACGCTGTACTTAATTAATTGCTATTTGATTATGTATCATCAGTCTGCACCTGAGCTTCATTATCCTCTATTTATTCCAATATTATTTGATCTATATTTACTCTTTGCAAAACGTAGAATAATGGCAACGCTTATAAAGAATTTTCTTTGGGGAATTTATTGAATTATCTTTCCATCAACATGGAGAAGGGCTTTGTCCAGCCCGTGTTAACATGTAATGTAAGTTCATCCTTCTCAAGCCTTCAAACTTTGTTCTAGTATAGATTTGGATAGGCATCATTTCCTCCACTGCTGTTTACATCTGATTGGATGTTTGCAACAACTACCCATTTTAAATTGTAGTTCTAAAAACATGTTCCTTATGCAGAATTTTAAATTGTGAAACCTGTTACGTGTCTCCTTGTTTCTCTTTCAGAGTCGTATCTCTTATGCCAGGCAGAACTTTAGGAAAGATGGTGAGCCAACCCATCTTGAGGACAGCGAGATGACCCCAAGGTCCTGTCTTGATGAAGACAGTGAGTTGAAGCTACTCACCAGCAGGTGTGAGACAACCTCTGTGCAGTTGCTCCCTCAATCAGTTCGACTTGTTCAGTCTCAACTTAAAGCGGAAACGCTTGCTTCAGCTCAGCCCCGACTTGAAGTCAAAGATGTAATGAAGATGTCAGGGGACTGCCTTGCGCACTATGGTGCCATGCAGCTAGGGATGAAGCATCTATCGTTGACACAACTGAAGTCTCATCAGCTTGTTCGGCTGCTTGTGGGGCCCGAGCTTGCCAGGTCTAGTGCCTTCTGAAGTGCTCACAGTTTTGTATATTATTTTGTCGGCGCGTTTATATGCACTGGTGGCGACCTTTGATGCCCAGTGTATGTAATCCGCGGTCATGTTGCGCTTTATTATCACCGGTAGCGAACTTTGATTCCCAATGGATGTAATATGCCGTAATTTCTTTATTGTATAGTCTAGGTTTATTATTTGGTCGGTATGCTGTAATTTAGGCCAAAAGGTTCAGTGGATCTTAGTGTTGTCGGTCTTCAGGCCGGCCCGTTATTCATATGGGCCAAAACGTGGGCCTATAATCATCTTGGGCCATTAGCATGTCTAAACCTATAGTAGTTTCCCGCCCTTAATAGGCCATGGGCTACATATTTACTGTAGTGACACTGGGCTTTCTACGGGACATAGAAATAATGGGCCTTCTACGGTCCGTACAAACAATGGGCCTTCTACGGGTCATAGAAACAATGGGCCTTCTATGGGTCGTATCATCAATGGACCTTACACGGGCCGTATGATCGATTTGCCAAACATGGGCCAAAAACAAACCGCATTATGGCCGTAAACGGGCTAGAGTTGGAGTCATCCGTTCATGGGCCGACCATAACGGGCCGTCGTTAATAGGCCGTATTTGATGACGCTATGAAAACGGCCCAACGTATTGACGGGCCACAAATGGGCCGACTGTAACCACAGGCTGAATTTGGCACACAAGCAGAAAATGGCAGTAACGGGCCGTAAGTAACGGAATGCTGGAAATGAGCCCAAGAATAAATGGGCCCTGAGAAGGCCGAAAGATAACATGGGCTGCAAACGGCCCAATGGATTAATGGGCCGTTAATGGGTATAAAGTGATACACTGTTCATTACGGGCCGTTAATGGGCCAAGAGTTACAAAGGGCCTCATATGGGCCGAAAGACGTCATGGGCCATACATGGGCCGGAACTTAAAATGGGCTGGAATCATATTGGACGGCCCATATGACGCTACTGGGCCTAATACAGATAGGTCGTAACGGGCCCTGGGTTAGCGGGCTGTAAATGGGCTATATGCGAATAGGCCGTTAACAGGCTTTCTGTGGGCCATCCCGCCACCTTTTGACCAAGTCAAACGGGCTGGCCTTTTCATAGGAATTGTCCTCTGTTCGGCCGTGCCATGTGTCGACGTATCATAGGTGCCTTCGGTCCAATGAGTGGATGACATCTGTCCCAACGGTGAGCCGACACGTGTTTCCTCCAGCCAATGATGATTTTACACGTGGAAAATCCCCATTGGTCGGGGCTATTAACGGTTATCGGATCCAAAACCGGACCCGATAGCTTAACGGCGTTCCGTTACGGTGGATGCGACGTGTCGGTCACCCTTGACGAAAGCACTTCTGTGACGCGCGATTTATCGTCATGGAAGTATGACTATCTTGATTCTGTCATAAAATTGTCATGGATGTACATGCATGACAAAAAACGCGACCTACTGTGACAAACACGTATCATCACGGAAGTGTATTTTTTTGTAGTGCATGCACCCTTCATACACCCTGCCTAACACTGATTCATGCTTCATATGGTTAATCTTTCGAGGAGTACTGTAGCACTGTACTCTCCTGCGTTGTAGACCTACTTCTCATTCTCCACCGAACAGTAAAAAACGGGGCATGTTACATTAGTGTTCATATAGTCAACATGCGCACAACATCATTTGTTATCGTCGTATCATACTACACTAGCAACAAGATTATATAGTACCGACGTATGAACCACTACACATGCCTAGTAGTAGGAGTACTGTGTAAGTTCAAGTGGCTGCCGTATTTCGCACTCCTCCATCGTAAGAGTGGAAACGCTTGCTGTAATCATTTTTTCTTCAGAAACAGTGGACACGCTCTACCGTCTGGATCATCCTCGACGGTCGTCATGAACCTTGCTACTCACTTTCCCCGACATGTGGTACATCCAGCATTGGGGTCCACTTGCCATGAACTAAAATACTCCGTACTAGAGTGCACAACTGGACGGTAGACTACACCGGTCGAAGCGCCGCAGTAATGCCCAATGAGCCGTCAAGTCACAAAACCCCCACCTTTCCAGCAGTAAGTTGGACGGACTAAGCAACCGTCATTTCACTATTCTCCCTCATCTTCCTCTCTTGAAGAAAACCCCAACTCGCTTCTCCCTCATCATGTTCCTCATTTCTTCAAGAATACCCCGACACGCTTCTGCCATTGTTCTTCTTTCCCAAAGAAGGAAAGGTGAGCACATCAATGGTGTTGCTTCTGGCCAAGGCCCGGCCTTGCACCCCCGCGATTGATCCTATAAGTCCCTCCCTGTTCTTCTTTTGCTTTTGTGATTATGGTTTCTTTTCTTTTATTTCTATTTGGCAGTTTCTTGATGGACCCAGGAGCACCGGCCGAAGTCTTGTCCATGGCTCTGGCCAAAACCATCGAGGCTCAGGGTACGGAAAAGCGCAAGCACCCTGCCGAGACTACGTAGACAAGCTCAAGGCCATCGCCATGTCCAAGCCCCCCTCTCCGGGATCCCTTGTTAAGCCAGTCCAGGTAATATCTCTTCTTGACGATCTTTTTGGCGATCTCGATCGTGTTTTTTCATCTAACACACAGTACTAGTACTAGTAGTACAACTTTTTGGGTGATCTTGCATGTGATTTTTGTGTGCCAAATGACGGTTCTGAATTGCTCTTTTGACCAAAACATGCGAGAGGTTGACATACATATGATTATTGCAAATAACACTCATTTCTTATAGATTACTTTCGACTAATTTATGAACATCAATGCTAGCTATAGGAAATGCAAGATTTTAGCTCTCATGCCTTTAAAGAGAGTATAGTTGCCTCAGTAACCTGTGTTATGGATATCGCATGTAATCTTTCTACTCTCATGCCTTTGAAGACATGTTCTAGTGTCTTTGTTCACTCATTCCTATGCGTATACACTACAAAAAAAAAGACACATCCATGACATTTTGGGCCGAACGAAATTTTATTCTGTCATGCTTATGACACTTCTATGACGATAATTGTGACAAAACCCGGTATCATAATAGATGTGGTGGGATCCTACTTCTATGACAAAAAATCATGACAGAAAATGGGCTTTTCATCCTGGGCGGGCCAGAGACGCAGCTGCGTCACATTCTTTGGGCCGTCCATGACGGAGAAAACCGTGGTAGAAGCGAGGGCGAGGAAAATATCGGGGAGTTCCCAGTTACGGTGGGTGGTCGGGGGCCGAGCGATGCGCGTTTCTCTCATACACGTACGCGCGTGTGTGCGAGGCGTTGCGCTCTAACTAAACCCGAGCGAGGTGGGGATCTAACTGAACCCGAGCGATTTCCCTAGCTACGTTACTGAACCTCAATCGATCCCTTGCTGTTAACTGATTCCGAGTGATTCCTTCGCTACTACTGCTAACTGAAGCCGATCGAACACTGCTGCCTCCTTCCCTTGATGAACAGTGAGCGTTGTTGGGGGGGGGGGGGGTTGGATGAACAGTTCCCAGTGGGGGGTTTGATGAACAGGACCCCGTGGTAGTAGAGGCCGTTGCCGCTGGATGAACAGGACCCCGATCGATCGAGCCGGTGGAGGGCTGGATGAACAGGACCCCGTGGAGGGCTCGTTGAATAGGACCCCGTGGAGGGCTCGTTGAACAGTAGCCGGTGGAGGGCTGGATGAACAGTAGCCCGTGGAGCGGTGGTTGAACAGGACCCCGTGGAGAGGGCTGGTTGAACAGTAGCCGGTGGAGGAGCGCGCGGTGGAGGCTGGATGAACAAGAGCCCGTGGATGAACAGTCGTAGGTGGAGGCTGGAGGAGGTCGACGGTGGATGAACAGTAGCCCGTGAGGGCAGTTGATGGTGGAGATGAACAATATCCCGTGGAGTCCCGTTTTGCGGTACGCCACACCCCTCCCGATGACAGGATCCTCGTTTCGACCGTAGCGCTCCAACACAAGTCCGTTTCCTCTGTTTTGCGGTACGCCACACCCCTCCCGATCAACAAGACCCCGTTTCGACCGTAGGAGGTCCAAGAGAAGTCCCTTTCCTCCGTTTTGCGGTACGCTAGACCCCTCCCGATGAACAGGATCCCGTTTCGACTGTGGCCAGTCGAACACAAGGTCGTTTCCTCCGTTCTGCGGTACCCCAGGCCTCATTTCCATCGGTTGTTCTATCCAAGCCGGTTGGCTCCCGATGAACAGCACTCATTCCATTGCCTCCCCATGAACACGACGACAACGCAGTTTCTCCGTTCCGACCCAGCCATGTACACGAGCTCTGGCCGTACGTATGCGCGAGTAGGCGTTCGAGACCCCGCCCGTATGTACGTACGTGGTCGTATTTACTTTCTTGCACCATGGCTGTACATACGCGTACATGCTACGTGTGCGCCTCTACTACAACACGTGCCCTTCCTTGCTCGGCCACGGTTCATCGCTGCAGCCTGCAGACTGACTGATCGTATGTACGTACATGTTCGCGACCAGAATGATAACGCTACGTATGCTTTGACCAGGTGGGTCCCGACTGTCAGGCACTTCCTTGCGTGCGAAGATCTAGCTGGTGGGTTCCAGCAGTCAGGGGGCGAATCATTTTTTTGCCCGTAATATGGACGCACTTCCTTGCGTGCAAAGATGTAGCTGCTGGGTCCCAGTAGTCATTGGGGAAACGTTTATTTTTCGTGAAATACGGTGGCCCATCCGGTGGGTCCCTACTGTCAGGTGGAAGAATCATTATTTTTCGCGTAATAAGGAGGCACTTCCTTGCTGCGGCCGTGGACCCAGCAGCTAGCCTCTCCACGTACAGTACTCTTTCGATGGAAGGTCGTTCCTTGACCACATTGACCACGCCGCGCGAGAGCACCAAGGCGGTGGACAACGGCGAGGCCTAGGAAGGGGACGACGCGGAGCCGGGGAAGACGCGGCAGTGGATGCCCACGCGGAGGGGAGTACGAGGGTTCACTGGTTCGGCTTCGGTGTGAGGCTGCCGTGGCCGCAGAATAACACGGGGTGTGGGTGAGTGGAGGGATGGCCTGGCCAGCGGTGGGAGTAGTAGGGGCGGTGAGGCCTCTGCGGCAGCACAGCTGGCAATGGGGGGCAGGTCCATGCGGCACGACCGGCGCTGCTTTGAGCGGCTCGAGCAAGAAGACCAGAGGTTGAAGAAGCACTACGGCCGTTGGATGGACATCGTACGGTCAGTGGAGCTAGAATCGTTCATATAAACTAAGTTGACAAAGCCCTCCATCCCCGTCAACTTAGTGGGCCCACAAGTCAGCCTCTCACTATGCTGGGTCCCAGCTAGCAGGGGGAGTATTCATTTTTTTGTGCGTAATAAGGAGGCACTTCCTTGCGTGCAAAGATATAGTTGGTGGGTCCGACCTGTCAGCGTAGGGAACGTTTTTTGCACGAAATACAGAGGCCCTTCCAGCGGGTCCTAGATGTTAGGTGGAGGAATCATTATTTTGCGCGTAATAAGGAGGCATTTCCTTGTGTGCGGCCGTGGACCCAGCTGTCAGCCTCTCCACATACAGTCCACTTCCGATGGATGTCGTTCGTTGACCACGTTGACCACGGCGCGCCGAGAGCACCAGGGCGGTGGACGACGGCGAGGCCTACGAAGGGAACGACACGGAGCCGGGGAAGACACGACAGTGGCTGCCCACACGGTGGAGAGTACGAGGGTTGACTGGTTCGGCTGCCTTCGTCGAAAAATAACAGGAGGTGTGGGTGAGTAGAGGGATAGACAGGCGAGGGATGCGAGTATATGATGGGGCCGTGAGGCCTGCCCGGCAGCATAGCCGGCCACGGGAGGCGGGAGCAGGCGGTTCCGACGGCACTGGTTTGGGCAGCTGGGGCAGGAAGATCAGAGACTGAAGAAGCATGATTGCCGTTAGATTGACATCTAACGGTCTGACGCTGGTAGAGTCGATTGTTGACTAAGTTTCTTTTTTGAGAAACCTTGTGTACGCATGAACTTAGTATGCCCACAAGTCAGCCTCCAAATATGTGGCAGACAACATAGAGCCCATTTGCTATTTTTGAATAATTTGCAGCCCATTTGCTAATTCTTAAGTAATTTATTACAGCACATTTTCTGCCCAGGACTATGGTCAAAAAGTTCAACCTTATTTTGCATATTTCGGTGGAGTCCGAACTTTTGTAATCCCGAAATGATAAACATTTTTGTAATAACTTATTGATTTGCCAAAAAAATCGTTTTGTTTTTGTAAGAAAATAAGACGTGGGACAATTGAGTTGGTTTAAGGGAAAACCAGTGTTAAAATAATCAGCGTTGGGAGGGAGAACAACAACAAAAATAACGATGTAAATATGAAAAGGGAATTTTATGTATTTTCAATATAATGATACGTGTATATGAACTAGTAAAACTATAGGTAGAGATTAGAAAACGGATGTAGGGCATGCGTTTCAAGAGGAAAATAGAACTGGGCTGTGTGTTTGATTCAGTAAAAAAACCATCTGCGGATGTTGTAAGACAAAATATAACTAACACTGGCGGGCCAAGGCCAGTAGATACCTGTTGGATCTTTGTGCCCCGTTGTCGTCATGGGCTGGGCCTGTTAAAAACAATATACGTGCTCAATAAATGAGAGAATTCTGCAAGTACAGACTGATAACTGGGATGCAGCAGGGATATTGTTTTTTCATCGTGATAATAAGAGCATGCACTTGTTTCGAAAAATTTGGAGAACTGGGAATTCGAATGGCAGGTGCTTATGCTACCCATCAAATAAAAATCAGGTGCCTAAAAATTCGTTTCGAAACAAATGATTCAACTTTATATCCACGTCGACCCTCGGCATGATGGTTGGAAGCAAATGCCAAGTTCATACCAAAAGATCGTTAACAACAATACCAACTTGCAGACGACAAGGTAGTACAAGTACCAATACCAAACTAACTTATAATATTTTTACTCCTGGCCCTAGTGTTCGTCTGGTAGAAAAGCTTGCAGAGGACCAGCTCCCGCTCCTTCTCTTGCTCCAGGTCCCCGAGGTGGTACTGGTGCATCACCCAGTTGGTCCTCTATTGGTCGAAGTTCTTGTTGGTGTGCAGCACCAGGACCTTTTTGCTGCCCGTCTGCCGGCCGTTGACCATCACCGGCAAGGTATTGCCGGTGTTGTGCCACATTGCGTGCATGCCGCACTCCGACTGTATCTTGCGACGCGTCCACGTGCCCCTTTTGAATGCCCTAGAATTACACTGGAAGAAATGCTTGCTTAGGCCACTCAGTGTGATACCTGCAGTATTGTCGAATACAGGTTTTAGAGTATGTAGTTGGCATTTTTATAACATCTTTGGCATGTTGTAGTCGCTTGTTTCACTTTTTTAACTGTCAAATTGTAATTGCTTCACCAGGTCTGCGTCTAAAAACAAAAATAGAGATATAAACAAAGGAATATGTTTGTGCAAGTAGACGGCCGATCGGTGTCTTACCTGGAAGTTTCTCAAGATGGGTGTAGCATATGCCGTGCTCGCTGTCGATGGTTGGTATGAACAAATCGATGAGAGGGTGAGATCTCGCGCTATCAGCACTCACTTTGGCCTCAAGGTGCTCGATCAGCTCCTGATCCGTGGGATCGAACTTGACGCCAGCTGGCAGCACCGGCCAATCCTTCTTCGACTTGCATCGGTTAATTCCAGTTATATCGTACTCAATGTATGATCAATCGACTGTTTTAAGTGAATGATGAAAGATTTCGACAGATAAGTGGTACTCCAAATCTGAAGTCCAGAATACCCGAACAGGCCACCGGGATTCTTGTGTCACCTCACGCGCAGCGTGTTGTCACGTCAATTCAATGTGTGGACATGATGAATAAATTTTTTTTGACTGTACACATGATGAATAATTTGACCGACGTATACTAGTACTGCTACTGTACTACTTACTAGTCATATTTAGTGTCACATTTTAACCATAGGTTTAACTAACAAGTACGCACTTGAAGCCTAAGTGATATATATATACATACATACATACATACATACATACATACATACATACATACATATATATATATATATATATATATATATATATATATATATATATATATATTAGACAGCACTATTCTAATACCAGGATTAGAATAGTTATTTGGATCACAGCAGCCCCTATATAGGGCCCGATGGACCTCTTCCGAACTTCCTTGAACTGCCCGGCCCAACCAGACAGAATCCCACCCGATCCCGAGCCACCCCGACAGGATCCACCTGATCCCCCGATCCCGAGCCGACCCACCCCCCTCCTCGCCGCTCCTCCCCTCGATCCCCGACCTCCTCCCCTCCTCGCCGCCGATCTACACCGGATCCGCCGCCTCCCCCCCGTCTATAGCTCCTGGTCGGCCGGATCCGCCGCCTCCCCTCCTTCCCCAGCTCCTGGCCGGCTGGGTCCGCCGCCTCCCCTCCGTCTCCAGCTCCTGGCCAGCCACTGGCGCGGGCGAGCAAGCGACGGTGGACGTCGGCGCGAGGGAGCCCACGTCGCCTGGACGCGGCGAAGCCGCCATGGACTTCAGGAAGCCGCATCCTCGTCCCATCGCCATCGCCTGAAGCCTTGGCAGACCAGATGATGGCCCCGACGCAAGCTACGGCGAGCGGCACGACCAACGGAGCAACTCCTCCGCGGAGGCGGCATCTGCTGCGCCCTCAAATTCAGCGGCAACAGTACATGAACTTCATCGCAATTTTGCCTTCGTCTTCAATCTTGCCTTCTCTGACCTTCTTGCTTCGTGCAGATGAACTTCGCGCCCCCTGCATGACATGGATTTCCATGGAATTCCTCTCCTACCTCCACGACGAATTGTTCTCAAGGTGGCCTATCAGCTCCTGGAAAAAGGTTGGCTGAACTTCTAGCCACGGTATGGTTGAACTTCTTCCTTCCTTTGGTTTGTTATTTGCTTACAGCTATGTGAAGTTCAGGTGGTGTGTGAGCATCAGTCCAGGCTACAAAAGCTTTTTTAAAATCTGCCTGCATTCACATGTGGAAAAGCCATGTGAAGTTCAACTAGTAAGTGTGCTAGAGTTCAGGTTGGTATGTATCTGGTTCTGTGCAAAAAAAAGGAAAATAGAACATGCATGTGATATCACATGAAGGTCAGGTTGGTATGAACTAGCAGTACAACCATTCAAACTCATGAAGGTTCAGGTTTTTTAACTGTAGACAGTATTTCCCCTTTGGAAAACAAGAAGTTCAGGTTGTGGAGAGTGCTCAGTTCAGGTACATATAAGTAATCAAATAGTGTAGAATTACCAGGATGTGACGTTCATTCTGTGAAGGGTGCTCAATTCAGGTACAAAAGTATTGGCAGATGCTCAGCTCAGTGCATAGTGTGATGCCTCTCCTAGGAGGAAAATATGTACATGAACACCACTTTTATATGAGAAGTTCAGGCTGTGAATAATGCTAAGTTCAGTTACAAAGGTATAGGCAGATCTAACTTGTGTGCTAATAGACATTTTTTCTTTTATCTCAGCAAGACGAGAGACGCATGAAGAAGCTTAGAAGTACCCAGTAGCAAGTACACAATCCAAAGCCTGTACGCGTTGCACCACCCCCTCAATGGGTCACACCTCAAACGCACCAACAGCATTACCAACCTGCTCCAGACCAAAAATGGATGACACCCGAAACACACGGAGACTTCCAAGATGCTGGGTCACAGCCCTATCCGCACAAGTTTGTGCCTCCACCTAATTGGGTGACGCCGGAAATCCCCCGCGGATTCTTTGTATCCACCAGCAGACTCCCAAGCACGCCGATGGAGGACGGGGTTAGCTCAAGTCCTGCGTGTAACTCTGGAGGTTATCCTGGTGTGCCTCATCAATGCCAAAGCGAAGCAACTAAACCAGATACCAGGACAAATCCAACAGCAACACACACGGAGGAGAGTGCTCTACACACTACCACCGTTGGATCCTGCTGCTGCTGCTACAAGTCAGAATTGTACGGGGCATAAGGTAGATGGACTGCTTCACAAAAAAAAGAGCAAACCAAGACCAGGATCGCAATACCTCCACAACCACCTCAAGCAAAAAGGACACAAACAAGAGAGAGGCCATCTTCAGCCCTCCTTCCTCCTCGTGATCCACTGCTGCATCCTGCTATGATTCCTCCGCCGTGCCCCATCCTAGAGGGACAACAACAGACACCGGCGGAGTTGCGATCATACACGCACGTAAGTGAAACAAAAAATATTTATATACGCATCTTGTATTATCTGCAAATTGTCTGCTCCCTCCAGGATAAAAAGTTCATAAACTGCATTTTAACATGTTGTTTGGATTATTTTTTTCTTTTTCTGCAGACGCCGGATCTGCCGGATTATCTAATACCAAGACTAAAGATGCATTTCAAAGATGTAGAGAAAGCAAGGGAATTTTATAACAGATACGCCAGACACGCTAGTTTTGGAATCAGGAAGACGGGGGGAAATGGCAACCACAAGTATTTTGTTTGCGCCTTCCAAGGGATACACACATCTTTTGTTTCAGAGGCCAACAGGAAGCAAAACAAAACATCGCAGAGGACGGGCTGCAATGCAAGAATGAGGGTGAAGGTGCAGGAGGATGACACATGCGTGGCAGTGGACATTGAGTACAATCATAATCATAAACTCATGCAAACTGATGACATGCTGGTATTTTTGCACTCACACAAGAATTATGACCCCACTATTTTGGAGTACGTAAAGCTCCTGCAGTACCATGATGTCAAGAACACAACAATCATGTCCATGCTATCTGAAAATGAAGATGGAAGCTACTTCCTAAGCATGACCGGACGAGACCTACTAAACCAGTAAGTATTCAAACACCCACATACTGCAATGTAAAATAGCATCCTAGCTCACAACCCTTTGCTAGCAAAAATAACAAATGCATGTTTGCATGTGATTTGCATGAAAGCCATGAATGCAAGGAAAGATGATTTGGATGATGTATTGAAACTTGTTTCATTCTTCAAAGACATGAAGGCAATAAATGATGAGTTTTTCTATGACATCCAAGTGGACAAGGACAAGTCAATTAAAAACATTTTCTGGTCCAATGCAAGCTGCCGAGGAGCCTATCAAGACTTTGGCGATTGCATAACATTCGACACAACTTACAAGACCAACAGATTTCATATGCCTCTGGGAGTGTTTGTTGGAACAAACCATCACTTGCAGTCAACGATATTTGATGTTGCCCTGCTAAGAGACGAAGATGCAAAGTCATTCAAGTGGTTGTTCGATACATTTGTACGGTGCATGAACAACAAGCACCCAACTTGCATTCTAACAGGTGAGTTCAAAAAAAACCTCTTCAAGTTTCATCATCTTTTCAGTCTATGGGTCTGTGTTGGGTACATTGGTTTTGTCTGAAAATAATGTAAAGAATGCAGTTCAACCACTTTTAGCACAGAAGTCCAACTAGCAGTACAAGAAAGCAAAATTATCTGTCACGTGTTTAGAAAAAAATGAGTTATGAACGTGAAGTTCAAATACATGAATCATAGAAGTTCAAGGACAAAGCTGTAAGATAAACTATATGTAGCATGTTCAGAAAAATATAGTTATTTATGTGAAGTTCAAGCACTGGTGCCACAGAAGTTCAGCAACACTACTGTAAGAAAATTTTTGAGTGTGACACTACTAGTTTGTCCTACTACTAACTGTGAAGTTCAAGCACTGGTACCACAGATGTTTAGCAACACTGTTGTAAAGAAAAAATACACGTGACATTCTTAGATACCATACTGCTAGATGTGAAGTTCAAGTACTTGTACAACATAAGTTCACCATTGGTACAAAAAAGAATCAAGTTTCATTTTTTTTAATTCATGCAGACCAATGCCCATCGATGGCGAAAGCTATACCACAATCATTTCCAAACACCGTCCACAAGCTATGTCGTTGGCACATCATGAAGAAGCACAGGGAATACCTCGTGTTGATGTACAAAAAGTATAAAACATTCAAAGAGGAGTTCACAGCTATATTAAACTGGCCGCTGATGCCAACGGAGTTCGAAGATGCCTGGGCTGAACTCGTGCACAAGTACAACCTGGAGAACGACCAGATGATGATGCAGCTCTGGAGTGATAGGAAGATGTTGATTTCAGCATATTACAAGAACATTTTCTGTGCTAGAATGACTTCCACACAACGAAGCGGGAGCATGAACCACGTGCTAAAGAAAGGGTTTGTCAAGGGGACCCAGAACCTACACAAGTTTGCTAGGCGGGTCAATGCTTGCATACAAACTCGGATGCAGAAGGAGAACGAGCAAACAATGACCAGCATGGTATGATGACAAGTACAAAACACCCCCATCATGTTCCGTTTGCCTTCAACATGTGCACTTTGAATTTATAAAAATGAAACCCATGACTCTGCTTCGACTAATATCTCACTTTTTGACATGTGCAGACCAATCCTGTGACAAAAACAACTGAAGGCTACGAGGAAGACATGTCTATCAAGTACACGAGAGATGTGTACACCGAGATGAGGAATAGGATGAGAAAAGCCACGATATTTTGCTCAAAGCGTACAGCAGAGCCCACTAAGTACCTTGTGTACTACCACAACAAGCCTGGCTATGATGATGAAGAAAGATTTTCCTGGTGAAAGCATGAATTCCAGGTTGTAGCTGACCCAGAGAATGAAATATACGAGTGTGAATGCAAGCTCTGGACACACACAGGTGAGCAAAAAACAAACTCATTAAATAGCTAGACTAGTAGTATCATATCAAAATTTATGAAACTCATTGCTCGCTCACAAACTATGTATTCTGCATTCATCACAAAATGCAGGCCTGTTCTGCCTTCACATCATGAACATACTGGACTACCTCAAGCCTGACAAATTTACAAACATGTATATCCTCAAACGGTACACAAAGACTGCAAAATCACAACCAACCTTTGATATAAGGGACTACAACACAACCACATCGGATGGCAGCTCAAAGCTATCGAAGCAAGACATCTTGTTGTAGCTGAATTTGATGGTTAACAAAAAAGCCATAAGATGTGACCAGCAATATGACAGGGCCTACTATGTTCTCAAGAGGCTCGTGGAGGAGCTTGATGCAATACATTCAGCAAAGCAAGCGGATGCTGACGAAAGGATGGCTGAAGAGCACGCTGAAATTGAAGATGACCTTCATTATTATGCAGCTGAAATGCTCAACGCCGCCGCTGAAGCCAACCAATGCAAGCAGGGTGATGGCCAATCAATGGAGCAGCGACAGCAAGAGACGATGAAACTGCCGTTGTATTCTGAAACAAAGGGTAGGAAGAAAATTACTGCAGCAAAGAAAAGTGACAAGAGAGCTCAAATAAAGGCACCACCTGCAGGAAGAGTCGTCGTGCTCGATGAGAACAGAGTGCCACTTGGACACAGGAAATGTAGTGTGTGCAACCAGGTTGCGGGACACAACAAGCTGACCTGTCCAACACTCTTGGAAAGAAACAATGCTGAGGAGGTCAAGCAACCCAAATCTCAAAAACAGCAGCCCAAAGTTATGGAACAAAAGAAGGGACTACACCCAAAGAAAGCAAGAAGCAGACTTTGTAGCATATGCAAGGAGTATGAACCACATAATGCAAGAACATACCCGAAGCGCGTAGATGCTGAAAAGACAAGCAAAAAGACAGAGAAGAAACATAAAGCAAAACCTAGAGCCATCAACAAGAAAGTGGTTGAAGATGAAGAGGAAGACGAAGATGAAGACACCGTCGAAGAAGAGGAAGACTAAGAGGAAGAGGACGACGAAGAGGAAGAGGAAGATGACGATGAAGAGGAAGAGGACGATGAAGAGGAAGAGGTACATGTCAAGCAAAAACCTCTACCACAAAAGCCTAGGAGGAGCGCAAGGCTGATGAATAGTTAGAATAGGTCAACAATGCAAACTTATGTCATGTCAATGTGCAGAATATTATGTCATCCCCTGGTAATATACACTGTGAAGTTCAAGTAAGCTTACTGCAGAAGTCCTGGTATATTATGAGAGGAAGTGCTGTGCTGGTCATGTATTCCATGCAGAGTGCAAGCAAGAAAAAAAAAATGAAAAACATACACTGTGAAGTTCAAGTAAGATTACAGTGGAAGTTCTGGTATATTATGGCAGGAGGTGCTCGTGTTGTATTCCATAAAAGAGCAACCAGCAAATAATCATACAGTTTTGAAGTTCATGCCAGCTTACAGAAGAAGTTCTGGTATATATAATCTATGTAGGAAAAAAATATGCTTAAAAAATAAAGTTTCACCGCATAAACTAAGGTTGGCAAGCCTAAGACAACACGTTCAAATGTGAAGTTCTGCTTGGATACGTGCCGAAGTTCATGTACAATGCCGACAAAAGATAAAGACACGTCAACAATATTTCTGCACAAAGTTACAGCTGAAATACATTCGCACTTGAAAAAACACAAAAAAACAAATCTAGATTCTATGCAAAAGCATACATATTGGTTGGGTTGAAAATTACCAATACATTACACAACACAGAATATCCTCTCCATCTGAAACCAGCAGCCCAGCCACATCTCAAAGCAGAAGTTCAAGTCTACGATTATATGTTGGGGCCCAAAAATAAACAACACAAAAAATCAAGCAGTTCAACCATAACCGAGGGAGAAGTTTAGGTAAATCTGTTGGGGCAAAAACATTCAACACATGGATACTGAAAACGACGCAGTACATTGAAATTCACAAAGCCAAATCATTCTTCACACCAAATACATTTGTCCACAATATCATAAGTAATAGTGCTGCACCTATAGATACACAAATCACTAAAACATTCTTACAACCAAATCTTTACAGAATTGTTCCAAACATTATCAAACCTAAAAATCTGTACGAAATCAAATCTACAATGAAACTAATGCTTCGAATTCACGGGCCAAAGGACTGGATCTCTTTAGGGAGCTCTGAACGCATGACTTCATTCTTCTCGCTAAAAATCAGAGTGTGCATGAACTCATCCTTCCAGTCATCTGCAGTAGCCTGCAAACAAAGAAAATGAAACGATGGTTTAGTAACAGATATCTAAAACCACTGCAGGAGCGTCTCAGCAAAAACACACAAGAAAAATTAAAGGATGATGAGACAAGAACAAAGACAAAACATACTTCCACATCACCAAAATCTTCATCAATCTCATCGCCATCATATGAACAGCAGAACTTCACGGAAAAGAAACCACAATCATTATTCTTCTGCTTCGGGACATCAATAAAGGTCGGCCTCTTTGCAATAGTCACCTAGTTAGGCTGCTTGCTCGCTTTGTACGCAGCCTTGCCGTACACCTCCTCGAGCAACCCAACAAATCTTTTGATCTGCCAGAAATAACAAAATTAGATGAAGTCAAAAACATATTAACCAAAATAGTTAAGTTCAGGTACATAAAAAGCGACACTTGCATAAGATCCACCTAAACAAATAGCAGAAGTTCAACTTCCAAATGATAGTCAGTTCAAGCAGTATTACCAAAACAGAGACAACAACATATTTTGTCAACACAAGGCATAATAAACTTCGTGTCAAACAATAGAATGTGAAAGGAGGTTCAGGCTAAGAAACACTCACGATATTTTGACAGTCTCCGTGGAAACTCGTTCGCGACATTTCCATATTAGCGTAAGGAAGTGAATCAAGGATGTCAATGCTCCCACGATATGTATTCACCACATACACGTTGTAGTGCGCCATTGTGCCAATTGGCTTGAATAGAATCAAGAAAACCTGCCAAGAATGAAAGGACCGGTGAACACAAACTATAAAAGCATATGTACTGAAGAACCGGCATGAACAAAAACTTCTTGACAAACTCAGCAAAAGGATGCACATGAAATTAAAAAAAGCAAGAGTTATGAAAACCTAACCAGCTTTGCATTAAGAAGGTCTTCTTCCTTGCGAACAAACATTGGGAGGAGACCAGCATAATTTTTTGCATCAAACTTTGGAACTGTTGCAGCGTAGAAATCATACTCCAGGCAGTACTGTGCATTCACAAAAACACAATTAAAACACCTCCCGAATGCCACTACAACAAAACTAAGGCACAAAAAAGGAGATAGGGGTGCAAAGAACTAAAACCTGTATGAAGTAGGGACTAAGTACAACCCTGTCAGCACTAGTAAATATCTCTGAGGTCTCCGGCTTATCCTTCCACAAATTTATGAGATAATACATTATGTCTCCTTCCATCTGCTGCCCTTCACCGAAAAGCGTATAAAGGACATGTCCTGTGAGGTCAATCACATTCGTAGGGATGGTAAACATGCAGTAGCTTGTCCTGCATAATACAAAAGGATGGTAAAAAAATTAGAAGTTCAGATACAACAACAAAACAGAAGTTCAGATACTATAACTCAAAAGGCAAGAGGAGACATAAAACAGAAGTTCAGATACTACAGCAACGACAGTTCAGATAATACAACAACAGAAGTTCAAACACTATAACTCCAAGGCAAGGGAGAAATGAACAGAAGCCCACATACTACAACAACAGAAGTTTCAGACACAGAGTAGCATCTCTGGCAGCAACAAAGTTAAAGAAGAAGAAAACTCACTCAGAATACTTCTCCAGACCGTCTTTACTCAGCACATACTGTTTCAACTTCCGGGCCTCGGATAGATGAGGGTAACTGTATTTTTTCAGGGGAGCGACAGGAGAACGCCACTTCAAAGGCAATCTTGATACTCTCTTGGAGGAAGTTATGTTGCCAGACTCAACTACCGGTTTCCTCCTGGTGATGACATCATTCTTCCACCTCTACCAGCAACAGTACCAGCAGCACATTTAACATTCTTCGGGTAAGAAATCTTCTCAAAATCATCATCGGACGAAATCACTTCTGCTTCGGCTGCTTTGACTGCATCAGCCTTCCTGGAGAAAGGGGTTTTTGGAGTACCACGAATACCACCAGCCTGCTTCCCCAACTTGGAAGGAATAAGGGTCCGAGGTCTATCATCTTCTATCGGAGCTATACTCATCGATTCCTCCCTAGGTTGGTATTCCTGTGACCCGAGGAATGAGTAGTGGTAATCGGTCAAGTCCAACGAATCCACTGTCAAAGAAAAAAGGAAGAGAAAACATCACCATTAAATACAACTGAAGTTCAGGAACAACACAATGTGCAGTCCAACTAATAAAGGTGACATGGTTACTACTCAAGCTGACCTAAAAAATTAGTTGCGGTAAAAAACTAAATGAAGTTCAAGCACAACCAAAGGCACAGTTCAAGATAAACCGATGAACTGGAAATCATTCAACTACAGCTAACAAAACCATAGAAAGGCATCATCTCTGAAGTTCAATTAGAAAGAAAATGCTCATGTCCAAGTAAGCAATGGAAGGACAGAAATTACTGAAACAAAACACACAAGCAAAATTAAAAAGATAGAAATGAAGTTCATGTACAAAGAAAATGCTCCTCTCCTTCCGAAACCAGCAGCCCAGCCAGATCTCAAGCAGAAGTCCAAGTTCAGAGAAAAATATGAAGTTCAGGTAGAATAAAAGATGCAGTGCAGGTAAGCAGTCCAAGTTCCAAGTACTTACATGTGTAGTAGCCAAACAGAGCTTGGAAGTCTGTCTCAAACAGGTTAGAAGAAGCAATTGAGTACAGCCACGTCTTCCTGATATCCGCGATATTCTCATGAGAATAATTTGCAATAACCCCGTCATCATACGAATTAACATTCGTAAGCATGAACAATCCGCAGTCGATACTGCAATCAAACGCAGTAAAAGAATAGTGTTAGAACAGAAAAAGAAAGCCAACGAATTAAACACGTCCAGCTTAAGTACAACTATAGTTAAACAGATGTGATAAAGAGAAAAAGTGGAACTCATACTTGTTTTGCTGATGGGGCACATCAATCCAATCCAGAGCGAAATGGTCGATCGTAAGAGGACTGAAAGGTGTCTCCCTGTCGTTGTTGGCATCGCTCCAAACCTTCTTGATGTTGTCGGTCATCCACCGAAACAGGCGTACCGCACATTCATCTTCTGGTCCGTAATAGGAGTCGAGAAGCTGGAACCTTGAATTCTTCATGTCAAGAAATATTGAGACCCAATGACCAACACCACCCATGGAAGCAGGAATCTCAGGCGGGTCAAAAGTGGGGAAAACAACCTGAAGCATCATAAACACACGAATCATTAAAAACTGAGAATTAATATCAAACGGTACAAACAAAAATAAAACAAAAATGAACACAGTGGATCGCACTTAAAAACTAATACAGAGGCAAAGAACAAGATACTGCATACCGAATCATGTGCATCCATGCTATCTGGACCACTCGCCATGAAGTACTTCCTCACACGGGAATCAAATTGACCTCTGAAAATCTTGTCCTAAAATAATGCAAACAACACCAACATATCAAAATACAAAAATGAGACAAACATGTTTTAACTAAAATGGTAAGGAACAAAACAGAAAAGAAATCACTATATGGTTGACTTACACAAACCCAATACGGCAGGATGAGTTTATCCGATCCCTGGTACTTCGCACGTAGACAGTAGAATGCACACTCAGCCACATTAGATCGAAGCATTCCATGATGACCAAAAGATATTGCAACATCTTGGACAGAAGCTTCACACTCCTTGTTTTGGAACATAATCATTGATCTAAAACAAGCAAATAGAAAGTAAAACAAGTTCAGCATCAGGAACTCATGAAGTTCATAACACATGTTAGCACAGAAGTATAGCTATATCACAACAGGCAGTAAAGTACAAAAGAGGCCAGAAGTTCAGCACCAGAGAAGTAAAATTAGAAGTTCAGGTACATAGAGTTGAGAAGTTCAGGTATGAAACCACAGGCAGTTCACAGGGGGTACATGGATGATGTAAATATTGACAAGCTGCACTCACCTCTTGGAACGATTATTCTTAAGCCTAGTTACACTGTAATAAAAGTCATCAACCCTCTTTCGGACAACAGCAAGGTCGCTATATGCTCACCAAAAAGAAATGGCAATTAAGAGCAACACTCAAGCACATAGATTCACGACAGTTTCAATTAAGGCCAACATTCAAGCACAAACATTCAAAACATAAGCACATCTCAGCTGCTACATCAGAAAAGATAAAACCACAGCATCATAGACATCACAACCCATGCATTACAAACCTCCACCCACATAGAAAACAGGTTCAACTTAGACCACACAGGCAGTTCACAGGGGATATCATGGACTAAACCAAACAGCAAAAAGGGAAGGGGATGGGGAAAGAAGAGAGAAGCATGCTCCTCTCTTCATGGATCCATGCCTAGACCAGTGGCAGCACTGGAATGATCAACCTCCTCTCCATAGCTATCGCTTTCGGTCTCTTCATCGCGTCTCCAGTAGACGTTGCAGCGTCGTCGGGAAGGACACCAGCAGCAGCTGGAGCAACTGGAGAATCTGAAACAAGAAAAACTTTTGGTTGTGCCTGTACAGCATCAACATCAACTGATGGCTCTGCTGCAGGAGACTTCTCC
This sequence comes from Aegilops tauschii subsp. strangulata, assembly GCF_002575655.3. Lineage (NCBI taxonomy): Eukaryota > Viridiplantae > Streptophyta > Magnoliopsida > Poales > Poaceae > Aegilops > Aegilops tauschii. Next base: position 245,645,261 of record NC_053037.3, on the reverse strand, counting down.
GAGCTTGCAGCAGCACTACCACCAGTTTCAACAGCAGACTCAACAGGATCTTTCTCCAAATGATGTTTCAAGTTGTCTTGCCCTGCTCAGCATTAGAAACCTCAGCGCCAATGGACGACTGAGGTTCAGTCAGGTCCACCCCGTCGGAGCAGCTGGTGCCTGAGACGGACTTGTCTGCAACCTTCTCTGAAGGAACACTAACATCATCATTCTGCTACTGCAAAGAGAAACAGGAAGTCATTACAAAGGGCTGACTGAACCTCATGCACAGGGGCAGCAAGTCCGTCTCAGGGGCAACAAGACAAATGGACAAGAAAAATGGTACCTTATTTTCACTGCCATGAACCTCATCAACTATTACGCCACTAGCGGGAGCAGGTTCATGCACAGGGGCAGCCTCATGCACAGGAGCAGCTTCATGCGCAGGTAAAACATCCTCCTCAACCCTAGCATCATCATCAACAGCCTACAAAAAAATCATGTGGAAAACAAATACCTAATCAGCAGAAGTTCAGATTGCATAATCAGAGAAGGTCATAATGCAAGTCCAAATACAGTAAACATAGCAGGTCAGATATCAAACTACTCTAAGATACAAAAGGGAACAAAAAGGGCCAGTCATGGAAGTCCAGGTGCTGTAGCAGTTGAAGTTCAGGTTCTATAAACAGAGAAGGTCACCTAGGAACACTAGTGCTAAAAAGAAACAGTTTACGACACATGAAATAAATAACGGTCGCCTATGACTACAAACAGTAATAACTGAAAGCTAACATCGAAAATTAGTGCAAAGAAATATCAAAAGCCAACATAAACAAACCTCTTTGGTATGCTCCACGTGGCCTCCTTCACGACCCGAACGAACAGAATCCTGCCTCTGAATCTGTCTCACAACAACACTTGCCTCATCTTCAAAAGGCTTGCAGCGAGCATCCTGCATTTCCTTGAACAGCCCAACGCTAGTCCAGAGGTGGGAACTGCTCTGACAAAGCTCTTCAAGAAATCTAGCTTCAATAGATAAGACCTCCTTCGAAGACTCAGCATCAAATCCATGTTTGGGATCCCATCAACGCGACTAAGACGCTCAGCAGTTGAAGGAACACGAGCCAACTCCCCACAAACAGTTTCAAGAAGACTGTCAACCCTAACCAGAGAAACATTGGCAGCTTCAAACAAATTCTCGGAAGAAACGCCACCTGCAGCACTCACACGGGCAGAAGAACCTCCTGGATCTACAGGGGGGCACCGGTATTAACATCCCGGGAGAATTCAAATCTTGGGGAAGTTCCACTCCCTAGGCCGGCAGAACGAGGCATAGTTAGAACAGGACGTTCAATAACCCTAAAGAACACAACCTCAGCCTGTGTCATCCACTTCATACAAAAACAATAGTCAACGCATCAGAAAACAAATGAAGGAACATGGGAACAAAAAATATACAAGACAATACCAGAAGTTGAAGTTAAACTACACAGGAAAGAATAATGCATAGAAACACTCACAGGCAGTCTCCCAAACACCCAGTTGGCTGGGTCATCATCACCCTTTGTGACCAAGTCAGACGCAGCAAGCTCAAGAAGCTTGGCCTGATCCATGAAATTGATGCGAGGGGTCCTCAAGTCAATATTAGGCGTCTTGCCAATGATAAGGAAGTCCAGATACATAAGAAGCGGCGTGATGGCACAGCCTGTAACAGCTTTTCCTCTGCTAGTACCTTGCTGATACCTAACAACAGCACTCCGAATATCGTCAACAACCAACTGGCAGTAGTCCATCTCTGCCATATCCTCAAACACAAGGTTCTCGGCCATTGCTGCCTCCCTGGACACTCGTGTAGACGTTCCAGGGATAACCACCTTCATGAAAACAATAAGGTAAAACACCTACAGAGCAAGATCATCCTTCGTCTCATCCTTCACAAGTTCAGCGAGGATATTCCGCAAATCCTTTGTCTTGATGTCGTCACTCCTAGCATACCCAAGCTTGCCCTTCAACCTCATAACAGCATCATCGAAACCATCATTCGAGGGCCTAGGGGGGTACGATTACCTTGAGGGAACCCAAAGAGATGGTGAATAGCATCACTTGTAATACGCATAACCTTGTTCGCCTCACCCATGTCCAAAATCATGGTTGAAGGGTCAATCCTCGTGTAGATGTTGCCCATCAAAGGACGAGAAATGTTGGAATCAACCTTCAAGTCAAACACACAACCAAAACCAGCCTTGATAACCCTCGTCTTGTGCCTAGGTTATAGCATTTTCGCACACGTCTTGACCTCTCCTAGTGAGCAGCGAACCGTCTTGTTAAAACGTTTCGCCTCACCTCCTCCTTGGCCACCTTCTTCGGGCGCTTTGCCTCCTCTCCTCCTCCTCTCAGGCCGCTCCACAAGCTGATACTGAAAAAAAATACATTGACAAGGAAAAAAGGCAGAACAATGAGACACACAAGCTTCACGAAAATTCCACTAATGCCTACATACGCACTACATCTCAGAAGTCCAACTATGTCTACATAGGCAGTACAACCATGTATGACCAGAAGTAAAGATGCTTTCAAATTGTTGGAAATTTACAAAGCAGAAGTTCAACCATGTATACCAAGGCAGTAATCAAACATGTATCTCAGAAGTCCAACTATGTCTACATAGGCAGTACAACCATGTATGACCACAAGTTAACATGCTTTCAAAAATGTTGGAAATTTAAAAAGCAGAAGTTCAACCATGTACACTAAGGCAGTAATCAAACATGTATACCAACAAGTTAAGCTAATTTCTTCATGTATATACCCAGAAGTCCAACTATGTACACAAAGGCAGTAATACCATAAAAGCAAAGCACATCGGCTAATTTATTCATCTATATGGAGGAGAAGGTCAGCTATGTACGCCAAGGCAGTGCTAAAAACACAAAAACTACAGCAATAGCGACAAATGTTCTAACAAACAGTAAACATAAGACATTCATACATGATTAGCGGCAGCATCATCATCGTCGTCGTCCTCATCATCAGCATTGAAATCAGCATCATCCTTGTCCTCTGGATTAACACGAGAACGCTTCTTCACACCCTTGTTGACCTTTGCAGGTGGAACCTTGTGCTTCACGCCGCATTTCTTCTCCTTACCAGATGCACCAGCACCAAGCGGAGAAGGTGTAGGCGCGGCAGTGGCAAGAACACGAGGACTACGGCGTGGCGTACCACCAAGGCCTAGCCCTTCATCTTCAACAACTTCTGCAGGCCTTGAAACACGTGGGCTCCTCCGAGGAGTAACTTCACCAACTACTAGCTTCCTCGTAGCGGTCTTCTTGATTTTCTTCTTAACAGGGACAACCGTGCCATCACTGCCACACGGCACGTCTTCCTCAACAGTGAGCTCAGCCGCATGAACAGATCCAGGAACATCAGAACCTTTCTCAAGGCGGGCCGCCCTCTTCTTGTCAAAATCTTCTTGCTTCTTCCTCTTACGTTGGTCCTCCAGGAGAAGCTGAAGAGGCACATCCTCGGGTTGCGTGACAGGTTCAATGCCATCAACAGACTGCGACTGTGTCTCTGACATCTGAAGAGAGCGCAAAGGATCTGGAACGGAATCACAACCTTTGACTAACGGAGCCCCCTCCTCAGCAGCAGCAGGGGTTTCTGATAAACCCAACTCAGATAAAACATCGTTGATGGTGTTCACAGCTTCCTCCTCTGTGGACACATCTGCAAAGAACACAAAAAATTGAAGCAAAAAACAAAAAAAGTCAGGAACAAAAACAAAAACAACCGACATGAACAAGCTAAAAAAACATGGCTCAAGACTTTAAAATGAAGAGAAAAGGGGTTTCACATACTAGGTGAAGCAAGAGCTGCAGAAGCAAGATCCTCGAGGCTTGAAAAATTCTCAAGGCTCGAAGCAACTCGGCAATCACAGTCAAAGGGATAATGGGTGATTTAGCCGCATCAGATATTGGAGCATCAGTATTAACCTCTGAAGCTCCATCTTGATCGCAGGCATTTTTTTCAGAACTATTCAACTCATCACCAACTACAAAAAATGCAGGTAAAAAGGCAGCTGAGTTCTAATGCACAATCCTACACCAAAGGGACTTCTACTTTGAGAACAATGTCCAATACCCAGAAGTTCAACAATACCTAACAAAGCAGCAAACACAACAAAGAAACTGAAATCTACAAACTAAATATAAAAACAATCTACACCAGAGGGGCTACTACATATAACATGAATGTCCAGAAGTTCAACGATATATAACAAAGCAGTAAAACAAAATGTGCATAACAGAAGTTCAACCAAATTTCATTATAAACAAACAATAATTAAAACCAGAAGTTCAACTATGTGACCCAAGCAAGTAGCACATAAAAAAGATGTAGCATGACCACAAATAGTATTTCACAGGCAAACTAAATATCAATACCATCAACATGATAACAAAAAAACAAAGATATACACTACAAATATGAAACATTTGGGAAGTCCAAAAACACTTGGTGACATAGTTTCACCTACAAAATCATCAACTAAAAAGTAAGCAACACTCTACTAACTCAAACTAATAGTAAAAAGCATACACATAACCTTTCCTAGAAGTTCACACTATTAAGAATGGCAGTCCAACATGAATACTACGTGAAGATATGGGCAGACATATATAAGAATAATGCCATTTAAAATTCAAGATACAACTACATTAAGATACCTGGAGAAGGTTTTGAAGCCATGACAACACAAACGCCTTAATGAATGGAACTCCAAACACTAGAACAACCTGCTAAAAACAGGGGATTGATTGCATATAGTTAGCAAGTACAAAATCATACAACAAAATACAAAAAGAAACTAAATCAAACCCTAGGATGAAACAACCAGAACATACCAACAAGTATAAAAGGATGAACAGTAGCACATCTAGGCAAGCACCACAAAAAATGTATCCATAAACTAACTACAATGTCACAGACATAATCTAGACTTCGAAATCCACATCACTAATGCAATTAAATACATCAGTTCCAGCATCAACCATCCATCACACCACACCCTCGCTTACATGCATCTGACTGCTAAAATCAACAAAGGGGAAATGAAATCTACACAAGTATGAAGGGACAAATAGCACACACAAGCATCTCACAAGCAAATCTGACCGCGGGGGATTGACATCCAACCACCACACGCACAAGAACCCTACCTAATCTACCACCAAACCATCAGAAGAAGGGGGAGGGAGGCGGACGCGTGAGCACACAGAAGAAACAGGCAGGCCTCGACAGATCTAGCGAAACTAAAAGCAAGCATTAGGGGGGCAGCATTTGTACCTCTCGAAACATCCGCGGCGGTTCTTCAACTCCCCACGACGCCACACACACCTTGCAACCACGCAGGCAGTTGCCCCCCTTGCTTCGGAGCAGGAGAGAGCAGGCTGGGCGAGGGAGAGCGGGGTGTGGGGGAGAAATAGGAGCGGGGGCGTGCGCCGGTTACTCCACTCACGAGGGCAACGGACAGGGGCGGAGAAATCGGAGGGAGTTGTAGGCGACGAATGCAGCGGAGCGACGGAGAGGGGGGAGAGAGCGAGCGACAGGGGGAGAGGGGTTTTCTGACAGGTGGTGGCGAGGGAGATGGTCACTTAATGCCTCTCTGTCGTGGGACTTGCAATGCAGGTGAAATTACAGTTTTACCCCCCAACAGCTAAAAAAGTAAATACATCTATAGATAAATGAATGCACCATTTGAATGCATCTATTATAATGAGATAAGATCACACAACAGCACTGCTGATATCCTTAAAACCAAAAATAGATTGCAAATACACTACCAAAGGAAGAAAAATACATACATAAATATGCACCTAAAAAACAAGAGAAAGAAGTTCAAAAAATAAATAACAGAAGTTCAAGTACTCTAATAAAACAAGTAAAGGAATAAGAATAAATAAACCCAAAGAAACAAAAAGAAGAAGTTCAAGTACAAAAACAGATGAAGTTAATATCTAACTAAAACACGCACCCTAAACCCTAAAAACCCTAAGATGGATAGTGGGGTCACGGATGTGACGGACTCGCCTCCGCATGCGACGACGCGGCACGCCGCGTCGTCGCCTGCTCCGGCTCGTTCATGTCTCGGCCTCGCAGGGGGAGAGGAGGGGGGTCCCGACCCCCCTCCCCCCTGCTCGGCCTCGCGCTACCGCATTGCTGCGCGCTAGGATTTGACAGGACGCAATGCAGTTATTCTGTTTCCACCCCCACCGCACGCACCCTAAACCCTGAAAACCCTAAGATAGATAGTGGGGTCACGGATGTGACGGACCCGCCTCCGCATGTGACGACGCGGCACGTCGCGTCGTTGCCTGCTCCGGCTCGTTCCTGTCTCGGCCTCGCAGGGGGAGGAGAGGGGGGTCCCGACCCCCCTCCCCCCTGCTCGGCCTCGCGCTACCGCATTGCTGCGCGCTAGGATTTGACAGGATGCAATGCGGTTATTCTGTTTCCACCCCCACCACACGCACCCTAAACCCTAAAAACCCTAAGATAGATAGTGGGGTCACGGATGTGACGGACTCGCCTCCGCATGCGACGACGCGGCACGCCGCGTCGTCGCCTGCTCTGGCTCGTTCCTGTCTCGGCCTCGCAGGGGGAGGGGAGGGGGTCCCGACCCCCCTCCCCCCTGCTCGGCCTCGCGCTACTGCATTTGTCAATAGGCGCAATGCCGATTTCAATGTCTACAAATATTTAATCCAAAAATAACAAACAAAATTATAAATAAGAAGTTCAAATAGTGAAGATATAGAAGTTCGGGGTGTTGTAAAACCTCAAATTAACATGTTAAAAACGATTATCATACAGAAGTTCAGGATAGTTATTCAGTGAAGACCAACAACTATTATAAGTACAAAAACATTCTAGAAAAAATAAAAAATATACGCATATCCGTCGGCCAAGTCCATGGTTGCTCACGGGACTAAGTCAAAAAAATCCAAACCAATGCATAGAATGAAAAATAACATAAAAAAGAAAGAAATACAAAGGAATTTCAGCATTACCTTGCAAAAGAAGGAAAAGCAGAAGTTCACGTATGAACACCAAAGAAGTCCAGCTGCTACAACGACCCTTAGATGATCTAGAAAAAAGGTCATGCATACTTGGGCTGATCCCATGATTGCTCACGAGACAAAAGTCTACAAAGAACATCTGGATAATTAAAATTACAAAAAACAAACAAAGCAAATATAGAGCACCATGCACCTTCGCCTTGCAAATGTGGAATGCAATGTGGAAAACCAGAAGTTCAAATAATAAAAAAGAAGTCCATCCCACACTTACACACTAGCTACAACAAATTGCAGAAGAAATCTAGGAAGTAGAACTGAACAAACAATGAGTATTGAAAGCTTAAATAACATATCTGAAGGAGATTCTTAAAGCCAAGAAACATGGGAAGCCCATATGGAAAGGTATGGCTTTAAAAATATCAACATCAATCATAAACATGTTCTGTTTGTAAACCTTAATTCATATAACCCAGACAAAAAGTTAGGGACACGTCGAATACCTTCTGGTTTGAGAGTTACCTAATCCTAGTGTGGTTTATTACAGCAGAGTAATAAGACAAACCTGTGTCAACAACAGTAAGATCCTGCCCAGCAGTAAGGGTTTTTGATTCCTGGAATGTAATCTGTCCTGGAATATTAATGTCAAAAAGATGGACCTGCATTCATGAAAAGTTTCATTGTTGTGACATCAAAAACCAACAAGGAAACACCTTAGGAATAAAATATTGTTTAGTGTCGAAGAAACAAAATGCCACGAGGCGTAAGTTAACTACTCAAATGTTTTGAATAAAGGTAAGTTCACAAATTATCTTCGTAAATCAGTAAATTTATAAAATATGTGCTTCTCTTGTGGCTCCGCGATAACATTATATTTTACATTCGTCAGAATAGAATCACAGAAGTTCAACTACAAATGTTATAGCAGTCCAGCTTGTACAACAGAACGTAAAATGATTGAAAAAACAGCCCCGAACATATTTGGTTCCCAGATTTAATCGTTTGGGTAAATTCCAATATGTAAATAGCCATTTCGAACATCGTCATACTCTAGATAAAACAACAAAAAATGATCCGCCATCAAGTTGTTCGCTCGAACAACGAACCACCGCGGGAGGCAGAAGATCCAATCCACATTCTCGGAATGAATGAGCCAGCCAAATCAAATTAACAACGTGGGAAGGATTCAACCGCCATTTCAAACGTCATCATGCTCCAGAGAAACAAGAAAACGATTCTCATCAGATTGTCCCTCGAACAGAAAACCACGGCGGGAGGCAGAAGATCCAATCGTCGGATTTCGATTTGTATGAGCCCGCATAATCAAATTAACAACATGGGCATCATTCTGTCTCACTAATGCACGCGAATCCGCCGCCAATTTGAACAGCAAAACTAAAAATCTTCAACAGCGGCCGGAACCACTCCCGCGGACGAAGAACAGAGTCGGCGGAACACCAAATCGAATTCGTTCGAAAATAACAACAAAACATGCAATAAAGTCGTACATAAACCCAATTCTCATCCTGTTAGAGATTATAGAACATCCAGTACATGCAAAAAACATGTAACAGACCCATGTTCATCGCCGCCCGAGAGCAAATCCGCCAACGTGCTAGATTCCGAATCAAAACAAGCATTTAGATTCTAAAAAACGTTTCCACATTACACTTACATCACAAACAACATGAACGATCAGAAAAACTCGCGGTAGAAGGCACGGTTGCGAAGATAGCACGAAGGTCGGGTTCGTACAAAGGGAAGTTCAGGCGCGTTACTCAGGCAGTTCAGGTTGTGATTAGAATATTATTTTGATGTCGTACTGCACAACATCTCCATCATCATTATCAGTACATCCTGCGCAGGTGAGTTAGGATGCACTTGATCCCAGAAAGGTATCTATCCTTCAAACCAGAGGAGTGCTTCAAACTAACAACAGTACATAATATCCAACAAAAGAGGGTCGTGCTACAGCAGCAGAATACATGGCTCAGTCTACGTATCAGTACGAATCAAGTTGTGCATATTTGCTGTTGGCATGAACCACATCGCGGCATGTCGGGTTTGCAAAAGCATCCATCGCATGGAAGCTTGATGCCTTTCACACACTGAAGATTATCTAGCAACAAGTTGTGTCGACGAATCTCAGGATATGGTGATTCATGAAACCCATGGTATGATGTGTAAACACAGTCCCCCCGGCGAATGGAAGTTGCATAGCACGGTAATCATCGCCGGTGATATGATCGATGATTGGTTGGATGATCGGATAATTGATCCCGAGGAACATGGAGTGTTTGTCGAGGCTATAAACCCGCCTCCAGTTGAATACACCTGGCCCAACGGTGCTGGGATCTTTCTCGAACACGAAGCAGCCATAGCCATCAATGTCATGAACGCCCCAGGCATTGTACTGCATGTGGTTTGATGAAATGGTTTGGTCAATTTGGTACGTGCAAATGAGCATCAAATGACCACCGTCAGCTGAACGAGCGATAAACCACCACCCATCGGCTGGTATGATTCCAAGTCCTGGAATCATGAAGGCCAGCGCATTTGCGTCTGCTGCAACAATTCAAATTGGAGACCAAAAGGACAAAAATAAACAATCATGTTCAGAGTATGTGTGGAATTAAGATTATTATAACAGTGACACATATCATAGACAAAGAATTGCAATGCCGTGGTCATAATCATACCCCAAGTTAAAAAAATAAGCCAATGGCTTTCATATTCTAGCAATATATCATGGTTCAAACATCATGTAACAATGAGAGGAAAACAGATATGACAGGGCCTACTCATATTCTACCATAGCACTTACTACGGTTATCATATCAACTCTAAGCAATAACATGCGTTGTTATAAAAATCCTGGAAATGAGAGTAACATATAGCAATCATGAGGTTATACTCATAATATCTATTCTAACAATCATTAGATGCCAATTGTTCTCATATCAACTCTAACAATAACATGTGTGGTCATAAAAATCTAGGAAATGAGAGGAACATATAGCAATGATGTGGTTATAGACATACTATATATTCTAAATTTGTAACAATGAACAGGCAATCGTATTCTTAAGGTAAAGATGAGATGAGATAGAAAAATTACACGATGATAGATTCCACCAGTATAGGCAGCCAATCTGTGCATCGACCGCATAAACGATGCCATCGTCCACTATAGCATCAGACAGAAGTGTTGGGTGAAGAGGATCGACGATGAGCCATAACCATGTATGGCGACCGGATTCCAGATAGACTAATCCCATGTTGAACACGGCAATGAGCTTGTAATCCATGTAGTCTTCTGATGGTGTGGGCACTTCGCAGATTACAACCTTCAGCAAACAGAGGTCGAGCCAAAAGCTCGAGGCGTCTCGTGCGTAGTAGGCAGGAGTGTTCGGCGGGCCGCGAGGCTCGATGGCGGCGGTATCCAAAGATGGAAGGGTGATCTCTCGCTGGGTGTAGATATCCACGAGACGCCATGGACTACCGGATTGGTGGATGAGGACGACCCAGTTGGCCTTCATGCCCGCCCAGTAGTGGCCGCGCATGAAGGACAGGTGGACGGGTAGTGGTAGCATGTCTAGGGGCACCACGGCAACCTCCGTAGGATCGTCAAGTCGGTGTCTGGGCCACCTGCGAGGATCGGGCATCAGCAAGCACGGTGTCTTGAAAAGAGCCGGCCGGTTGCAGACGAGTAGACGGTACAAAGACACCGAGCATGCGGCCAGACGGACGGTGCTAAGTAGGTCCATACGATTACAGATCTGCTCCAAGAGAACATCGGGGAGGGAATTCCAATCGCGGCTCTACGTGTCAGTCGGTTCTGCCATTGGGGTTTTCGGTGCCTGCGAGACAGCGGGGAAGTGGATTCGGGCGGGCGAGCGAAGAAGCTTCTCCTCGTGTGGCCGAGCAGTGAGCGGGGAAATATGGTACGCGCGAGCTACAAGGAAGATAGCGCGGGCGGGCGAGCAGTGAGCGGGGGGAAATGGTGTGCGGCCGACGATGGGGAAGAGAGGAGGAAGAAGAAGAGAGGAGGAAGAAGAGTGGAAGACGGGGAAGAAAGTGCATTAAATCTCAATTCTACTACTACTACCAGGATATACCGTCCTTCGGAGTGTAAATAGTTACACCGATGAAATGTGAGTCTACCATCAGAGGGCCCATATGTCAGTTAATGGACGACAGAAGCGTGCTCTCCTAGCAAACATGATGGCAGTACTGGTTAAGGCTGATTTAGTAACACCAACACGCTGGTTCAGCTTATTAATTAAGTGCCCCATCTGCTGCAGCGTGTATTATCACTTCACTGCGAAGACTAGTTGAATAGTTCTCTCTGACCGAGATGGGGAATAATGGACCGCGAAGACTTTCTTTCTACATTATCCCTATGCCTCTACGCTCATTTCACTCATTTTGCTCTGTACGTAGTCACTTGTTGAAATCTCTAGAAAGACAAATACTCTGTATTTGGGAACAGAGGGAGGATTTTACTCCGTATTTGGGAACAGAGGGAGTATCACCATATGGAGGGAAAAGGAAGCTTGAAATATGAACATGTCAATGGGAGGGAGTAAGCCCCATGCATGCATGCACGCATGCAACATGCAACACTCACACGCACACATGGACGCACGCAACACTCACGCATCCATGCGGCACACAGCACACGACGCACACACACGCTCAAGTGCTCAACCTACTCCCTACGTCCGTGAAAGACTGTACATTTAGATATTTACACATTGACCAGGGGATAATTAACGCCCAAAGGTAGCAGACTTATGTGTGCATGCGGCCATTGAGAGAAGAAGATTAAATGAAGGTCGTTGCATGCTGTAATTAAGGATAGACATGTAGCCTATACCTAGAGCACAACTTGGTGCATTAGTCAATCAATATCGATTTAGATTAAAGGCTAAATGCATTGGAAGTGTAGATGTACTACACTCTTTGTTTTTTAGCCGATTTCTTTGCTCTGCCAACTGACAGGTGGGACCCAGAAACCAGGTGACAATTTAACCAGCCAACAAAGTGCCACGTCGACTATGTGGCCGGTCAGTAGGGTGCAATACGGTGCTCTACGATGAGCTAGTGATCGTATAATCACCGCAAAACTATAAATAGTGACCGTAAAGAGCGTATTGTTACATACGTTAACCGCTAGTGTATTTTTCTCGTTTCAAATTAAGCCATATTAACCGGAAAGGACGCAGTATGGACTAGTACTAGTACTGCTTTGATGTGTCCCGTCAACTCGCCGAACGAGGAGAAGCTTGCTTACTACGCCTCTCCCTCGCCCACGAGCGCGGTGGTTCGCAGGACGAGGAAAGGGTTTTGAATACAGCGCCCTCTCCCTCTCCCTCGCCCTCTCCCTCACGGTGGACGCGCAGCAGTTCAATCGGTGTCAGATTGCCAGAAGCATAATGTACTGTAGTATCATCATTATTGGACCTTCCGAAGAGGCGAAGAGCCAAGTGCAAGGTTCACATGAGTACGAACTGTTGAACCTCCCGAAGAGGCAAAGAGCCAAGCGCAAGGTTTTATAGGAGTTGTCGTCCTAGTAGGAGCGTACTACAACTATAGCGAACGATGCTACTGTACGATGCCGCCACGTCACGTATATCCAAAGCTGTGCCACCTTTTTTTCTCAAAGAGCGTGTTGGAGCCCGTGCAACAACCACACAAGTTGCACGTACACATAACACATTTACTAGTAATAAATTCTAAAGGACAAATGCCAGTATGCCACACAAGTTCATCTCCAATTCATGTGATAAATTTTTGCACGACTATTCTACATATATTCACAGCGCTACCGTTCACAATTTACCGTACTCCACTTACACGTTATAGATGGGCTACATGTCCTCCTCCAGGTTCCAGTCCCAGGTGTTCTGCATGGATGGCACGATCCATAGCAGTGGGCAACGGGAATCATTGTCGCAGCTTTCTAGTCCGGTTCCACACGATGGAGACTCATCCAAGCTGAAGCGGCATAAATCAGGGATAGCGTGTCCCAGCATGTCGTTCATCCGGCGGTGCGCACTGAAGACACAACCATGCTTCATGAATGGCAGGCCTTCTGTGTCGTGCACGGAAGGTGCCATCCGCTTCACAACGGGGTAGCTGTCCCCAATGAAAAGCAAGTACTCTCCAAGAGTGTTCCTCGGCACCCACGTAGCATCACGGGGGTCGAGCTCGGCGCCATTCATCTGGTACACACGGCATCTCAGATCTGGACACATGGTGACGTACATAGTCAAGGTCCATGCATAATAATGTTGTGCTCAAATATGGCGGTCAGTAATACTGTGCAGCAAATAGTACTACTCCGGTATAGAGGAAGTAAAATAACCAGCTTATTATATATAGCCACTCTTGGCTACATGGATGAGATAGTAAGACATGGAAAAACAAAAATGGTGGCAGCTAGTGGGTTCAAGTCTTCAAGGGCCTAGCTAGCTATACGCGTCCTCCAAGGTAAAAAGTACTCCTACTAGTACGTAAGTAGAGTACTAGTACAACAATGAAAGAGAAGGCGAGAGGGTTAAAAAATGGAATACCTGGGTTATGGTGACGGTCCGATCGTGGTAGATTGTGTGACCATGTTGCACATCAATGGTACCATGGGTAACGACTGCTAAGATAGTTGATCCCAATATGCCAAAGCCAGCTACAAGGTTCCAGGTTAGACCAAATCGCGGATGCAAATGCACATCCAGGATCAGCGATCTTATTTTGACCACGGGATGACTGGTCCCTGCAAAATAATGGAGTACCGTTAGGGATGCAAATGATGGTTTGTGCATTCCGTTTGTAATCTCCCGTACCGTAGGATGGCAACCAGATGAAACAAGTCCCCTGGCTTGTCACCGCGAAGATGCGGCCTAGATGGCGCGCGGCGTCTTTGAACGTGTAGGGGTACAAATCTGTCGCTGCCAACATGCGCCAGCCTCTGCCGTTACTGCCTCTTGCATTGATGACAATCCTTATGTCGAACACCGTGATGAGATAGTAATCGTCGTAGCCGCGTCGCTTTGTCAGCGGGTCCGCAATTGCTATCTTCTTCAATCTCATGTAGGCATCATCATACGTATTCAATCCCAGCCAGTCCGGAAGGCCGATCCCAATGGTGGAGAAGGGGTCTACCGGAACAGCCGCACAGCTGTGGATATTGTGCAAAATGATGGTGGTATCCGGCCGGAGGTATGCAAGCCAATCTTCGTTGGCACCGACCCAGACCTATATATAAGACGGTGGGCAGCGGAGAAATTACGGGATGGAAATGGAATAACTATGTACTACATGATCAAACTCCATTACTGACCTGCTCATCGGAAAAAATCCGACTACCTCTCAACGTCGGCAACTCTAGCGCAGTCAATGTGCAACCATGGCCAGGGAGCGGTGGACTGTTCGAAGGATTGTCCCATAGAAGACCCTTCTCCTTGAGGACGCATGGAAGACCAACAAGCATGGCCTTTTCCCAAGCCATTTTAAGCACTGTCTTGAAAAAGCTGGTGCAGGAAGCACCGAGTCTTGTGGCGGTGAGGATGTTGGAGCGGCGTGCGATTTCTCCAAGAGGATCGTCGTCCAAGGTCTCCCAGCCCCGACGAGGAGGAGAACCGCCTGGCGAATCCATGGGAGCAGCGACGAACTGCCTTCTCTTCGGGGGAGGGGAACTGGCGAGGAGGAGATAAGAGCGTAGTAACCGCAGGGCCTCGTCCCTTCCAACTGTAGATTGTTCCTTAGCGAAGGGGTGAGGCTATTATTTACTACTAGTACTAGCATTATGGGACGTTATGGGATTGCATTATACTGTAAATAATAGCACTAGTAAGAAATTTTTGGCACTAGCTAGTAGTTTTTGGCGTGGATTAAGAATTTTTGGGTATGTTTTTGCTATTTTTTGTACACGCCAACTAGTGTCAAAAACGTCTTACATTATGTGATGGAGGAGTACGTACTCGTACTGTAGCAGTACTAGTACTACTTTCTCAACTAGTAGTGCGATGTACTGTACTTCTAGTATAGTGCACTAGCTTTGAACTCTTGAATCTCAGGGCCAAGGAGCTACAGTTGGAAGTGGAGGGTACTACTGTTCTCTAGAACCATGGATGTACTATCAATGCAGGGAAAGTACACCTGCGTAGTGGCCTAGTGGGTACTCTCGATGCTCTATTCAGCCGCTCCTCTCATGTAGCTGGCCTACTCAGCCGGTCCTCTCACGCACACACTAGCAGCCTGTTTATCAGCGACGGTTACTGCGGGGGCAGAACATTTGAGTTATTTGATACAGCGAGACTAGGCTTTTCGCTTCCATTTGTGGAGGTGCAATGGATCTCGTCGAACTTTGTTAGTAGTTCCTTCTTTATGAATGAGATGAAGCAAAGCTTTTGCCTCCATTTCAAAAAAACACGTCAAGAGGAATTTCTTTTATAGTAGAGCAGATAATGGAGTGAAGTCCATGCGTGCAACGCCACAAGCTACAGAGTAGTAGTAGAGCACTTTACGTACAGAGCCATATTGCACAGTTGCCAATGCCCCGCCAGGCTTTTCCGGCTCCTCGGGCTTAATTGGGAGGCGCTAGTTTAAATATGCTACAAGCTGATGAGGAAGCTGCAAGCGAGGTACAGCTAGGGCGAGCACACGAGCCACGAGATGCTGGGAAGGAAAACCCGTTCACGTGGCTAGGCTATCCAGTGCACCCAGATTGTGGTGCCGCACGTCCGTTTGACTTCAAAACTCAAACTACCCGTGTAAAATATTTGCTCGCAGCAAAGTTACTGTAGCGACCAGACCTCAAACAGTCTGTGCTGCTGTGCACCAGTGTCATCCCTGGATCAGTAATGCTGACATGCACAGTACAAATGGAGGATTTATAACAGAGTAGCAATCACACACTTATTACAACGAATATCTCAAAAGAGAATAAGTATGATAAATATGGCTTAAGGCCATCTAAATACGATAACAGCGGAAGACTTGGAAGATAAGTGAGTCCATCAACTCCTGCGGCATCACTGAGTATAAGACCACGACCTAAGGCACCTTACTCGTCGTCTGAAAAGTCTGCAACATGAAACGTTGCAGCCCAAAACGGGTCAGCACATGGAATATGCTGGCAAAATAACACATAGAGAGTAATGAACAGAATGATGCTATCACTACATGCATATTTGGCTGGTAGAAGGCTCTATGGTTACTGTTTTGCGAAAAGCCAATTTTTCCTTACTGCAAAGGAATAAATTTTATTTAACTATCATGGTGGTTGTTAAACATTGAGAATGGTTGACAGCATTCTCAATCCCAATTAAGTATCATCATTAACCCAACAAAATTAATTAAAGTAACATGATGAGATTCACATGATAATCCAAGTACTAGATACTCAAGATGTCCATAACCGGGGACACGGCTAACCATGATTAGATTGTACACTCTGCAGAGGTTTGTGCACTTTTCCCCACAAGACTCGATCGCCTCCGCTTGATTCTCGCACTACATGATGTTTGAGAAACGGATGACCGAGACACAGTCTTTCAGAAGCGTTAGCACCTTACGATGGGTAGACCGGTACACCTACATCCCCTACATCTGCTAGTCTACCACTGTAAGAGTTCACACAACTTAATCAACTATGCTAGAGCCCATAATAGCTTGTGGCTGCACACGGAAGTTTCTCGCATGAATAATCTCATGATCCCTTTGAACCTGGGTGGCGGTCCAAAAGAAAAACAGGCAATCCTGGAATACCCAGGTACCTCAATCCACCCAGATGTTAGTTTTAGTTGCCACCTTAAGTTTAACCATATATTAATAATCTCACATCTGTCATGGATACACTCAAACCCAATCCACGTCTACTAGCATAGCATAGCAATATAAGCAAACGTAGAAGTAACTCCCAAGGGTTTGATAATAAAACAGGTAATAGGTACTACCTCAACTACTTCCCAATACCCACAATTTAATTAGATCCTAACCATGCAATGTTTGAGGATTGGTCTAATGCAATAAAACTAGGTAGTAAAAGAGTAATGATCAAAGTGCTACTTGCCTTGCTGATGGCAGTACTGATTAAGGCTGATTTAGTAACACCAACACGCTGGTTCAGCTTATTAATTAAGTGCCCCATCTGCTGCAGCGTGTATTGTCACTTCACTGCGAAGACTAGTTGAATAGTTCTCTCTGACCGAGATGGGGAATAATGGACCGCGAAGACTTTCTTTCTACATTATCCCTATGCCTCTATGCTCATTTCACTCATTTTGCTCTGTACGTAGTCACTTGTTGAAATCTCTAGAAAGACAAATACTCCGTATTTGGGAACAGAGGGAGGATTTTACTCCGTATTTGGGAACAGAGGGAGTATCACCATATGGAAGGAAAAGGAAGCTTGAAATATGAACATGTCAATGGGAGGGAGTAAGCCCCATGCATGCATGCACGCATGCAACATGCAACACTCACACGTACACATGGACGCACGCAACACTCACGCACCCATGCGGCACACAGCACACGACGCACACACACGCTCAAGTGCTCAACCTACTCCCTACATCCGTGAAAGACTGTACATTTAGATATTTACACATTGACCAGGGGATAATTAACGCCCAAAGGTAGCAGACTTATGTGTGCATGCGGCCATTGAGAGAAGAAGATTAAATGAAGGTCGTTGCATGCTGTAATTAAGGATAGACATGTAGCCTATACCTAGAGCACAAGTTGGTGCATTAGTCAATCAATATCGATTTAGATTAAAGGCTAAATGCATTGGAAGTGTAGATGTACTACACTCTTTGTTTTTTAGCCGATTTCTTTGCTCTGCCAACTGACAGGTGGGACCCAGAAACCAGGTGACAATTTAACCAGCCAACAAAGTGCCACGTCGACTATGTGGCCGGTCAGTAGGGTGCAATACGGTGCTCTACGATGAGCTAGTGATCGTATAATCACCGCAAAACTATATATAGTGACCGTAAAGAGCGTATTGTTACATACGTTAACCGCTAGTGTATTTTTCTCGTTTCAAATTAAGCCATATTAACCGGAAAGGACGCAGTATGGACTAGTACTAGTATTGCTTTGATGTGTCCCGTTAACTCGCCGAATGAGGAGAAGCTTGCTTACTACGCCTCTCCCTCGCCCACGAGCGCGGTGGTTCGCAGGACGAGGAAAGGGTTTTGAATACAGCGCCCTCTCCCTCTCCCTCTCCCTCGCCCTCTCCCTCACGGTGGACGCGCAGCAGTTCAATCGGTGTCAGATTGCCAGAAGCATAATGTACTGTAGTATCATCATTATTGGACCTTCCGAAGAGGCGAAGAGCCAAGTGCAAGGTTCACATGAGTACGAACTGTTGAACCTCCCGAAGAGGCAAAGAGCCAAGCGCAAGGTTTTATAGGAGTTGTCGTCCTAGTAGGAGCGTACTACAACTATAGCGAACGATGCTACTGTACGATGCCGCCACGTCACGTATATCCAAAGCTGTGCCACCTTTTTTTCTCAAAGAGCATGTTGGAGCCCGTGCAACAACCACACAAGTTGCACGTACACATAACACATTTACTAGTAATAAATTCTAAAGGACAAATGCCAGTATGCCACACAAGTTCATCTCCAATTCATGTGATAAATTTTTGCACGACTAGTCTACATATATTCACAGCGCTACCGTTCACAATTTACCGTACTCCACTTACACGTTATAGATGGGCTACATGTCCTCCTCCAGGTTCCAGTCCCAGGTGTTCTGCATGGATGGCACGATCCATAGCAGTGGGCAACGGGAATCATTGTCGCAGCTTTCTAGTCCGGTTCCACACGATGGAGACTCATCCAAGCTGAAGCGGCATAAATCAGGGATAGCGTGTCCCAGCATGTCGTTCATCCGGCGGTGCGCACTGAAGACACAACCATGCTTCATGAATGGCAGGCCTTCTGTGTCGTGCACGGAAGGTGCCATCCGCTTCACAACGGGGTAGCTGTCCCCAATGAAAAGCAAGTACTCTCCAAGAGTGTTCCTCGGCACCCACGTAGCATCACGGGGGTCGAGCTCGGCGCCATTCATCTGGTACACACGGCATCTCAGATCTGGACACATGGTGACGTACATAGTCAAGGTCCATGCATAATAATGTTGTGCTCAAATATGGCGGTCAGTAATACTGTGCAGCAAATAGTACTACTCCGGTATAGAGGAAGTAAAATAACCAGCTTATTATATATAGCCACTCTTGGCTACATGGATGAGATAGTAAGACATGGAAAAACAAAAATGGTGGCAGCTAGTGGGTTCAAGTCTTCAAGGGCCTAGCTAGCTATACGCGTCCTCCAAGGTAAAAAGTACTCCTACTAGTATGTAAGTAGAGTACTAGTACAACAATGAAAGAGAAGGCGAGAGGGTAAAAAAATGGAATACCTGGGTAGATGGTGACGGTCCGATCGTGGTAGATTGTGTGACCATGTTGCACATCAATGGTACCATGGGTAACGACTGCTAAGATAGTTGATCCCAATATGCCAAAGCCAGCTACAAGGTTCCAGGTTAGACCAAATCGCGGATGCAAATGCACATCCAGGATCAGCGATCTTATTTTGACCACGGGATGACTGGTCCCTGCAAAATAATGGAGTACCGTTAGGGATGCAAATGATGGTTTGTGCATTCCGTTTGTAATCTCCCGTACCGTAGGATGGCAACCAGATGAAACAAGTCCCCTGGCTTGTCACCGCAAAGATGCGGCCTAGATGGCGCGCGGCGTCTTTGAACGTGTAGGGGTACAAATCTGTCGCTGCCAACATGCGCCAGCCTCTGCCGTTACTGCCTCTTGCATTGATGACAATCCTTATGTCGAACACCGTGATGAGATAGTAATCGTCGTAGCCGCGTCGCTTTGTCAGCGGGTCCGCAATTGCTATCTTCTTCAATCTCATGTAGGCATCATCATACGTATTCAATCCCAGCCAGTCCGGAAGGCCGATCCCAATGGTGGAGAAGGGGTCTATCGGAACAGCCGCACTGCTGTGGATATTGTGCAAAATGATGGTGGTATCCGGCCGGAGGTATGCAAGCCAATCTTCGTTGGCACCGACCCAGACCTATATATAAGACGGTGGGCAGCGGAGAAATTACGGGATGGAAATGGAATAACTAAGTACTACATGATCAAACTCCATTACTGACCTGCTCATCGGACAAAATCCGACTACCTCTCAACGTCGGCAACTCTAGCGCAGTCAATGTGCAACCATGGCCAGGGAGCGGTGGACTGTTCGAAGGATTGTCCCATAGAAGACCCTTCTCCTTGAGGACGCATGGAAGACCAACAAGCATGGCCTTTTCCCAAGCCATTTTAAGCACCGTCTTGAAAAAGCTGGTGCAGGAAGCACCGAGTCTTGTGGCGGTGAGGACGTTGGAGCGGCGTGCGATTTCTCCAAGAGGATCGTCGTCCAAGGTCTCCCAGCCCCGACGAGGAGGAGAACCGCCTGGCGAATCCATGGGAGCAGCGACGAACTGCCTTCTCTTCGGGGGAGGGGAACTGGCGAGGAGGAGATAAGAGCGTAGTAACCGCAGGGCCTCGTCCCTTCCAACTGTAGATCGTTCCTTAGCGAAGGGGTGAGGCTATTATTTACTACTAGTACTAGCATTATGGGACGTTATGGGATTGCATTATACTGTAAATAATAGCACTAGTAAGAAATTTTTGGCACTAGCTAGTAGTTTTTGGCGTGGATTAAGAATTTTTGGGTATGTTTTTGCTATTTTTTGTACACGCCAACTAGTGTCAAAAACGTCTTACATTATGTGATGGAGGAGTACGTACTCGTACTGTAGCAGTACTAGTACTACTTTCTCAACTAGTAGTGCGATGTACTGTACTTCTAGTAGAGTGCACTAGCTTTGAACTCTTGAATCTCAGGGCCAAGGAGCTACAGTTGGAAGTGGAGAGTACTACTGTTCTCTAGAACCATGGATGTACTATCAATGCAGGGAAAGTACACCTGCGTAGTGGCCTAGTGGGTACTCTCGATGCTCTATTCAGCCGCTCCTCTCACGTAGCTGGCCTACTCAGCCACTCCTCTCACGCACACACTAGCAGCCTGTTTATCAGCGACGGTTACTGCGGGGGCAGAACATTTGAGTTATTTGATACAGCGAGACTAGGCTTTTCGCTTCCATTTGTGGAGGTGCAATGGATCTCGTCGAAGTTTGTTAGTAGTTCCTTCTTTATGAATGAGATGAAGCAAAGCTTTTGCCTCCATTTCAAAAAAACACGTCAAGAGGAATTTCTTTTATAGTAGAGCAGATAATGGAGTGAAGTCCATGCGTGCAACGCCACAAGCTACAGAGTAGTAGTAGAGCACTTTACGTACAGAGCCATATTGCACAGTTGCCAATGCCCCGCCAGGCTTTTCCGGCTCCTCGGGCTTAATTGGGAGGCGCTAGTTTAAATATGCTACAAGCTGATGAGGAAGCTGCAAGCGAGGTACAGCTAGGGCGAGCACACGAGCCACGAGATGCTGGGAAGGAAAACCCGTTCACGTGGCTAGGCTATCCAGTGCACCCAGATTGTGGTGCCGCACGTCCGTTTGACTTCAAAACTCAAACTACCCGTGTAAAATATTTGCTCACAGCAAAGTTACTGTAGCGACCAGACCTCAAACAGTCTGTGCTGCTGTGCACCAGTGTCATCCCTGGATCAGTAATGCTGACATGCACAGTACAAATGGAGGATTTATAACAGAGTAGCAATCACACACTTATTACAACGAGTATCTCAAAAGAGAATAAGTATGATAAATATGGCTTAAGGCCATCTAAATACGATAACAGCGGAAGACTTGGAAGATAAGTGAGTCCATCAACTCCAGCGGCATCACTGAGTATAAGACCACGACCTAAGGCACCTTACTCGTTGTCTGAAAAGTCTGCAACATGAAACGTTGCAGCCCAAAACGGGTCAGCACATGGAATATGCTGGCAAAATAACACATAGAGAGTAATGAACAGAATGATGCTATCACTACATGCATATTTGGCTGGTAGAAGGCTCTATGGTTACTGTTTTGCGAAAAGCCAATTTTTCCCTACTGCAAAGGAATAAATTTTATTTAACTATCATGGTGGTTCTTAAACATTGAGAATGGTTGACAGCATTCTCAATCCCAATTAAGTATCATCATTAACCCAACAAAATTAATTAAAGTAACATGATGAGATTCACATGATAATCCAAGTACTAGATACTCAAGATGTCCATAACCGGGGACACGGCTAACCATGATTAGATTGTACACTCTGCAGAGGTTTGTGCACTTTTCCCCACAAGACTCGATCGCCTCCGCTTGATTCTCGCACTACATGATGTTTGAGAAACGGATGACCGAGACACAGTCTTTCAGAAGCGTTAGCACCTTACGATGGGTAGACCGGTACACCTACATCCCCTACATCTGCTAGTCTATCACTGTAAGAGTTCACACAACTTAATCAACTATGCTAGAGCCCATAATAGCTTGTGGCTGCACACGGAAGTTTCTCGCGTGAATAATCTCATGATCCCTTTGAACCTGGGTGGCGGTCCAAAAGAAAAACAGGCAATCCTGGAATACCCAGGTACCTCAATCCACCCAGATGTTAGTTTTAGTTGCCACCTTAAGTTTAACCATATATTAATAATCTCACATCTGTCATGGATACACTCAAACCCAATCCACGTCTACTAGCATAGCATAGCAATATAAGCAAACGTAGAAGTAACTCCCAAGGGTTTGATAATAAAACAGGTAATAGGTACTACCTCAACTACTTCCCAATACCCACAATTTAATTAGATCCTAACCATGCAATGTTTGAGGATTGGTCTAATGCAATAAAACTAGGTAGTAAAAGAGTAATGATCAAAGTGCTACTTGCCTTGCTGATGATCCGTGAAACCTAGAGATTCGAAGTAGCAAGCGGCGCACTCCGGGTACTCTATCGCGAACAAACAAGCAAACAATAAGCACTCATCTAATGCACAGGTAAAACTCAAATAAATATCTAACCAGAAAGTTCAACTTAAGAACTCCGGTTTGCAAAAAAAATCAAATCAAACGAAGCAACGAAAGTCAAACGGCGAAAGAAACAAGCTTCGTGTACTAATCTGGATCTAATTCAAATTTTACAGTAGCAAAAACTTGTTTGAATTGGTTAAATGGAAAGAGAATTTCGAGACGAAACTCTAGGCGCTTGAATCGCCTGATTCCGATAAACGAGCTAAAAGATAAACTAAAACGAAAAACACATCAGAAATCGCGATCTGGGAAATCGCGAAAAATCCGACGAAAAAGAAAACTGATGAACAGTCAAACGAACGGATGTTCGTTAACAGCGACTAACCGACGAACACGTTCGTTAAAACAAATAGATCGGTGAACGTTCACTAATTAATTAAACCAAAAAAATAAACCGATCTAAAAAATAAACCTAGGGTTTCGAAAAAAATAAACCGAGCGGTTTTAAAAAAAGCGAGCGGTTCGAACGGCTCGGCTACCTCGTCGGGACGGGCTCCGGCGGGGTCGGACGGGGCTCCGGCGTGTCGGGCGAGGGGCGGCGAGGGGCGGCGGGGCTCGGGCGACGTCGGGGCGGCGAAACGGGGCTTCGGCGGCGGCGTACGGGCTCCGGGGCGGCGACTCCTTCGGGCGGCGGGGTCGGCTCCGGCGTCGGGCTCCTCCGGCGTCGGCGGGTGCGGGTCGGGGCGGGAACGGGGTGAGGGAGAGGGGCGGCGGCGGGCGGTACTTATAGGAGGGGAAGGGTGCCGTGGGGGAGGGGGCAAGGCGGCGGCGGCGACGTGTCCTGGAGGGACACGGGCGGCGGCGGGAGTCTGTCTCCAGGTCGGGACGACTCGGGGTGGGCTGCTGGGCCGCGCGGCTGGGCTTCGGCCCAGTCGGCGCTCGGGCGATTTTTTTTTTTTAATAATTCCGCCGAACTAAAAAAAATCTTAGAAAAATAAATAAAATCTAAAAATGCCAAAATAAATTTTCACCATCTAATTAAAATAATTAGAACGAGATGAACATTTTCTTGGCCCAAAATGCAGTTTTTAAAACGTGCAATTTTCTAATGCAAATAAAATCCGAATAAAATCAAATATTTGATTTTAATATTTTTCCTCCAATATTTCAATTATTTTGGAGAAGTCATATTTTCTCCTCTCATTTATTTTAATATGAAATATTTTTCGGAGAGAAAAATAATTAAAACCAAAAATCCTCGTTTTATTATTTGATAAAAATCAAATATGAAAACCGGGAAAAATCCCCAACTCTCTCCGAGGGTCCTTGAGTTGCTTAGGATTTTCGAGGATTTGCCAAAATGCAATAAAATATGCTATGCAATGATGATCTAATATATAACATTCCAAATTGAAAATTTGGGATGTTACAAACCTACCCCCTTAAGATGAATCTCGCCCTCGAGATTCGGGTTGGCTAGAAAATAGGTGAGAGTGGTTCTTCCGTAGATCTTCCTCTCGCTCCCAGGTGGCTTCATCTTCAGTGTGGTGACTCCACTGAACTTTGCAGAACTTGATAACCTTGCTGCGGGTGACTCGGCTGGCATACTCGAGAATCTTGACTAGTTTCTCCTCATAGGTCAAGTCACTTTCCAACTGAATCGCTTCCAGTGGCACTGTATCTCTCAGTGGTATCTCAGCCATCTCTGCGTGGCACTTCTTCAACTGGGAAACATGAAATACATCATGAACTCCTGACAATCCTTCGGGCAATTCCAGCTTGTAAGCAACTTCTCCCATACGCTCCAAAACTTTGTATGGTCCGACAAAACGTGGCGCTAACTTTCCTTTAACTCCAAAGCGCTTCACTCCTCGAAGTGGTGATACACGAAGATAAACTCTGTCTCTGACTTCGTGAACTGTCTCCTTGCGTTTAGAATCCGCATAACTCTTCTGCCTGGACTGGGCTACCTTGAGCCTATCGCGAATCAATTTCACCTTCTGTTCCGATTCCTTAATCAAGTCCAGTCCAAACAACTAGCGGTCTCCAACTTCGTCCCATAACAATGGTGTTCGACACCTCCTTCCGTATAAAGCTTCGAAAGGGGCCATCTTCAAACTGGTTTGATAACTGTTGTTGTAAGAAAACTCTGCATACGGCAGGTTGTCGTCCCAACTAGATCCATAATCTAGCGCACAAGCTCTCAACATGTCTTCCAAAATCTGATTGACTCTCTCGGTCTGTCCGTCTTTCTGCGGGTGAAAAGCTGTACTGAATTCTAGCCTGGTTCCCAAAGTTTCATGTAACTGATTCCAAAACTTTGAAGTAAACTGGGTTCCTCTATCTGATACAATGGTCCTCGGAACTCCATGCAGACATACGATCCTGGTCATGTATATCTTTGCCAACTTAGCACTAGTGTAAGTGGTCTTCACTGGGATGAAATGAGCTACTTTCGTCAAACGATCGACTACAACCCATATCGAGTCATAGCCTGAACGAGTCCTGGGCAATTCCGTGATAAAATCCATGCCTAGTCCATCCCATTTCCATTCGGGTATCGGCTATGGCTGTAGCAATCCTGCTGGCTTCTGATGCTCTGCCTTCACTCTCTGACATACATCGCAAACTGCTACATACTCTGCAATATCTTTCTTCATTCCGGTCCACCAGAAAATATCCTTCAAATCCAAATACATCTTGGTATTTCCTGGGTGAATCGAATACGGTGAATCATGGGCCTCTTGCAGGATCAACTTCCTGATCTCCGGATCATTGGGCACATAAACGCGGTCCTCAAACCATAAGGTATCGTGCTCATCCTCACGAAATCCCTTGGCTTTTCCTTTACTCAACCTTTCCTTTATCTCGTCAATCTCCTTGTCTATCTTCTGAGCTTCCCTGATCTTTTCCATCAAGGTAGACTGAATCTCCAACGTTGCTAAATAGCCTCTTGGAACTATCTCAAAACATAGCTCGCGAAGATCCTTGGCTAATAATTTCGGTAACTCTCCGGTCATGAGTGTGTTGACATGGCTCTTGCGGCTCAACGCATCTGCTACTACGTTAGCCTTCCTGGGGTGATAATGCAATCTCATATCATAATCCTTAATGAGCTCCAACCATCTCCTTTGCCTGAGATTCAACTCCTTCTGCGTGAAAATTTACTTCAAACTCTTGTGATCCGTGTACACCTCACAGTGGTTTCCGATGAGAAAATGTCTCCATGTCTTCAACGCATGCACTACGGCTGCTAACTCCAAATCATGGGTGGCATAATTCTTCTCATGGGGTATAAGTTGTCGTGAAGCATATGAAACAACTCTTCCTTCCTGCATAAGCACTGCTCCAAGTCCTCGACGAGAAAAGCATCGCAATAAACTTCATAATCCTTGCGTTGATCTGGCAGAATCAACACTGGTGATGTAACCAAACGTTTCTTAAACTCTTGGAAACTAGCTTCGCATTCCTCAGTCCAATTGAATTTGGTGTCCTTCTTTAACAGCTCTGTCATGGGCTTAGCAATCCTCGAGAAATTCTCAATGAACCTCCAGTAGTATCCTGCAAGTCCAAGAAAACTCCGGATCTCTCCAACTGACGTGGGTGATTCCCAGCTTGTTACTGTGTCAACTTTGGTGGGGTCTACTGCTATTCCTTCTCCAGATATAACATGTCCGAGGAATCCAACTTCCTTCAGCCAAAACTCACATTTGCTGAACTTGGCGTATAACTGATGTTCTCTGAGCTTCTCAAGTACCAAACGCAAATGTTCCTTATGCTCTTCTTCATTCTTTGAGTAGACCAAAATATCATCAATGAACACCATGACGAACTTATCCAAAAACTCCATAAACACTTTGTTCATCAGGTTCATGAAATAGGCAGGTGCGTTAGTCAGACCAAATGACATAACGGTATACTCATACAGCCCATACCTGGTGGTAAAAACCGTCTTAGGTATATCCTGCTCTCGAATCTTCAACTGATGGTATCCTGATCGTAGATCGATCTTGGAAAATACCTTAGCTCCTTGTAAGCGGTCAAACAAATCATTGATCATCGGCAGTGGGTACTTATTTTTGATGGTCACTTCATTCAATCATCGATAATCAACAACCATCCTCAACGATCCATCTTTCTTCTCCACTAGAAGTATGGGTGATCCCCAAGGTGAAGAACTTGGGCGAATATAGCCTTTATCCAGTAACTCCTTAATCTGCTTCTTAATTTCTTCCAAATCCTTAGCGGGCATCCTGTACGGTCTCTTAGATATTGGTCCTGTCACTGGCAAAAGCTCGATCAAAAACTCAATGTCTCTATCCGGTGGCATGCCTGGCAACTCTTCTGGAAATACATCGGGGTAATACTTCACCACTGGTACTTCCTCCTGTACAACTCCTGATAAGGAATTCACTTGAGTCCTCTTCGGCACATGCCGGGATACATACTTAATCCTTCTCCCTTCTGGGGTGGTAAGCAAAATCGTCTTACTGGCGCAATCGATGTTTCCTCCATACATCGATAGCCAATCCATACCCAATATTACGTCCAAACCTTGCGACTCCAAGATTATCAAGTCTGAGGGGAAAACATGCCTACCTATGGCCAATGGCATCTGAAAACATCCTTGGCTTGCCATATACTCTACTCCTGACGAGGTTACTAGCATAGGTGTTTTAAGAACCTTGGTGGGCAGTTTATACTTATCCACAAATCCCCTTGATATGTATGAATGCGATGCACCAGTATCAAAAAGAACGAGTGCAGTAAATGACTTAACCCAAAAACTTACCTATTACTGCATCAGGTTGTGCTTCAACCTCCTCCACGTAAACGTGGTTCACTTGTCCTTTGTTGAAAGGGTTCGGCTTCTTCCTAGAGCTTCCATTGCCATTTCCATTCTGGGTTTCAGGACATTCATTGGCATAATGTCCAGTCTTCTGGCACTTAAAGCAAGTGACTTGGCTCAGGTCTCTCTTAGCTGGGGTTGAAGGGTTGGTACGGTTCTGGCCGTTGCTTCCTCCATTCCCATTACCATTCTTGGGGCCATTATGGTTGTGCGAACTACCTCCTCCATGGGTATGCTGAAACTGTCCTCCCGATTTCAGGGTAAAACGTGGCTTCTGCTGAGCTCCAGAATTGTACTTCCCTTGTCCATACTTCCTCTTACGGTTTTCAATCTGCTGCTGCTTCCCTTCAATCATGAGAGCTTTATCTACCAACTCCTGGTAGTTGTTGAAGGTTGCTACCATCAACTGCATACTCAGCTCATCATTCAGTCCTTCCAGAAACTTCTCCTGCTTGGCTGCATCTGTAGCAACGTCATCTGGAGCATAATGTGCTAACTTACTAAAGTACTCCACATACTAGCCTACGGTGTGTCCTCCTTGGCGTAGGTTGCGAAACTCACGCTTCTTCATGGCCATAGCTCCTGCTGAAACATGGGCAGTACGGAAAACTTGCTGAAACTGGTCCCATGTGACAGTGTCAATAGGGTGTGTGGCTGTGTAATTCTCCCACCATGATGCTGCGGGTCCATCAAGCTGATGTGCGGCAAAACGCACTCTCTCCGCACATGTGCATCCTGCAGTGGTCAACTCCTTCCAACCTTGCGGAGCCAATCATCTGCAACAATCGGCTCGATGCTGCTGGAAAACACCGGCGGATTTAGCCTCAAGAAATGGGCTAAGTGATCAACAGGTGGTGGTGGATTGTTGTTGTTGTTGTTGTTGCCTTGGTTCTATACTAACACTTGCATCAGGGCATTCTGCTGCTGAATCAACTGAGTGATCTCCGGTGGGAAAACAAATCCGGTGTCGCGTCTCGGAGGCATCTGATAGGTTTAGAAAAGATGAGAATTTAGAATAGAATGAGGTCTAGAGGGAAAACACTACCCATATGCTCATGAGACAAACACAATCAATATCACTCAATCAATTCAAACAAGGCATACAATCGATCTAACTATCGTTACAAAAGTGCTCGGACTATACTATTTACATGGGGAATACTACTACTGATATGGTGGTCTACTAGAAATTTTGATCGGTCGAAGACTCCATGATATCTGCTCCAGCTTCATCAACAAAGTCATCTTCACTGGGGTCTGAGTCGGTGTCGTAGATGATGATGTAGTTATCCGGGCAAGTAGAATCATCATCTTCTCCTCCTGGTGCTGGGTCTCCCATGAATACTCCAATCTTCTTTATCAGGTCGTCATTCTTTTCCAACAATGTGGCGATCTCCTCCTCATATCCATCACGCGTAGACTTGATTTCTTCCTCCAACTCCGTGATCTTGGTCAATGCCTTCTTCAGTTCTATCATGTCTGCGCACATCTGGTTCTCCAGGCGACGAATGTGTTGGTTTTGCCCCTGGATGAAAGCTGCAATTGATCCATCCTTCTTGGTGCTGATCATCTCCCATTGCTCATCTCGGCGTCCACAAACCTGATAAATGGTATCCTTAAGCTCCCTGCGGTAGACTTCTCCAATGCGTCCCATAGAGATGTGGGCTGCCGTGCTCTTCCCTAAACTCCAGGTTGGTGCATCAAAGGAAAACTCTATAGGTTCAGTGACTGGCGTAATCGCCCTTCCTGGAACTTGAACTTGAATCTTCCAGCGCTCCTTTTCTGGTAGTGTGGCTTTGTAAGTCCCGGTGAAGCTTGGTATTCCGATGTTCAGGTACTTAGTGACTTCCTTCAAGTGTCGTCCAAAAGGTGTCTCTTCATCCATTTGCATGAACTTGTTCCTTGCATCCGCCATTCCTAAAAGAGTAGAAAGTGGAGAGGAGTCAGAAATGAGAAGAGAGTAGTGTTCTAGGGTTTAAGCTTAGTGGTCGTGTCCTACAGTCAGCGTGTGCTCTGATACCACCTTTGTAGTGACCAGACCTCAAACAGTCTGTGCTGCTGTGAACCAGTGTCATCCCTGGATCAGTAATGCTGACACGCACAGTACAAATGGAGGGCTGTTAGTAATATTTTAAATGCTTCAATAATTCTGAAAACATTTGAGGGCTGTTAGTAAATACTTTAAAAGTGCCCACAAATTTTCTCAGGAGTTTTTAAAATGGTTTAGTATTATTACTAAATCAAAAACAGAAAAGCAAAATAGAAAAAAACTGAATTAAAAGAGAGAGAGAGAGAGAGAGAGAGAGAGAGAGAGAGGAAACCTCACTGTGCAGCCCACCACCGTAGTGGCCTACTGGCCAAAGCCAGCCCAGCCCAACTTCTCTCCCCTGTCGTCTTCCTCCCCGCGCCAGTAGGACGCCGTGGGCGCGTGGGCGCCGCGCGCACGCCAGCTCCTGCTTCCACCGCGACGCCGGCTCTTCTGAGGGCGCCACGGAGACGCCCAGAGACCCCTCTCTCCTCTCCCTCACTCGCTGCTCTCTCCCGACCTCTTCCCCCTCCTCTGCTCCCTCTTCCTCTCTGCCCGAGTGGTGCTTGTCGATGCCGCTCGCCGTTGCCGTGGCCACCGAGCCCCCCTCGCCTAGCTAGGATGCCCAGCAGCTCCGCCGCTTCATCCTCGGCCCCCTCACCGAGCCACGCCCCGCCGAAAGCCCCCGAACGTCCTCACCGAGCTCGTCCCCAACCTCCCGACGACGAGATCGCCTCCGCCACCCCGACCGCTCCGGTTCTCCTCGAGCTCGCCGTTCGATTCTCTGCACTCGCCGTGAGCCACTGATCCTCTCCCCCCCCCCACCGTTCTCGCTCTTGTGCACCGTAGCCACCGCACTTTGCTCGCCCGTGCCGCTTGTGCTCGCCGCCGACGTATCTCCGGCCACCTATCGGTCCAGCCGTCGTGCTCAGCTCCCTCCCCGCGCCGCGTAGAGCACGTAGGTGCCCCGCACAGGCCACCCTGGCCACCGTAGCGTCGACCCCGAGCTCACCCGAGCTCCGGCGACCGCCAAGATCGACGCCGGTGATGACTCCGGCCATCCCAGGCCCAACCGCTGCCACCACTCGACGCGGACGAGTGCCCGCGTCCCGCAGATGCCCTCCGCCGGCCATTTGGTCGCCGGAGGAGGAATCCCGCAGCCCGCCGCCGCGTCTGGCCTCGCCGGCGTCGAGTCGCTGGCGGGTTTGACCTCGTTTGACCCGGTTTGACCCCAGTTTGACTCCCCCTGAGTCACTGACGTGTGGGCCCATGCTCCTAACTAAACTAGATTAGTATTAGTTTAGCGCTAATTAATCTGGATTAGTTAGGTTAGTCACTGACAGACAGGTCCCACGGGTCAGGTTTGACCCTGGCCAGCCCGTTGACTCGCTGACGCAATGATGACGTCAGGCTGACGCAGTAAAGCATTATCTGGATTTAAGTTTATTCAGAAAATTCCAGAAAATAGTATAAACTTCTAAAAATCATATAAAATCAACCGTAGCTCAGAATGAAATAATTTATATATGAAAAATTATCAGAAAAATGCAATCTATCCATCTGTATCATTTTCATGCATGTCAAACTAAGTTATACCTGCTGTATAGGTGAAAACATGATAATGCACTATTTGAATTCATAGTTTGAATTAGAATTTGAACCTTGAGTTCAAACCAACCCAAACCTTTCTGTTGCTAGTTCCATTAGGCCAAATCACGTCATATTGCCATGTCATAATCATGCATCATAATTGTTGCATTGCATTGATTGTGTTCTTCCTTGATTGCCGGTGATTGTCCCCTCTCGATAGCCGTGATTCCGACGATGAGTTCGATGACACCGATGAAGAACTATACTATCTTCGGAAGTGTCAGGCAAGCAAAACCCCCTTGTTCATTCCGATACAATCCCATTCTCTCGCTCCTGCTCTCTTCTACTGCATTGGGACAACATCGATTCAACTGTTACATGTTGCGGTAGTTGAACTCCTTTCCTCTGCATGACCTGTCATTGCCATAGTAAATAGATGAAACCCACTAGCATGAGTAGGAGTTGTTTGAGCCCTGGTGTGCCTACTCATTCATTCTTGTTTGTCATGCCTGCTATTGCTTAGAGTTGTGTCAGGTCTGATTCATCGGGGATGAGTTGGAATGGTGATGAACATGTCCTACTGTGTGTGAGCTAAGTGTGTGAACACGTTTTGGTAAAGGTAGCGGTGAGAGGCCATGTAGGAGTACATGGTGGGTTGTCTCTTTGCAGCCGTCCTCAGGAACTGAGTTCTGTGTTTGTGATCCATGATACAGTTACTACCACGCATTGGGCCCGAAACCAATGGACCCTCTCGGCTTCTTAATCACCCTTGTCCTCTGTCCAGGAGTTGCAAGTAGTTTCTGGTGTTTGTAGTATGCTGGAGGCCGTGGGCAGCGCTGACCGGAGGGGTGGGCTGTGATGCGGTAGGCACGTGGCCGGGCATGCCGGGCGCCCGTTTGGTGTCTCGGAACCCCGCATACATCGTTCGGGGCCGTATGTGGAAACCTCGGCCGGACTCCCTACGGATGGAACCTGAATAGGCGATAAACCTGGACTAGAGACTTGAGTGTTTAGGTAGGTTGTGGCCGACACCCTCGCTGGGCTTCCACTTGAAGGTTGCCGCGTACATGTCGTGTAAACGGCGGTAAGTGGTGAGAGCGTGTGTGTCGAAGTACACCCCTGCAGGGTTAACATCATCTATTCGAATAGCCGTGTCCGCGGAAATGGACTTCTGGGTTGCCTATAACAGTTCATAGACAAGTGAAAGTGGATACTCTAAAATGCACAAGATAAGCGTGAGTGCTACGGATGGCGTTCTCGTAGGGAGACGGGAGCGGATCCATAGTGGTGTATTGGTGTGGTGAATTTGTGGACTCGTGTGCGCCACCTCAAAAGAGTTACTTGCAGTCGTAGTTTAGGATAGCCACAGAGTCAAAGCTGGCTTGCTGCAGTCAAACTCCACCACCCCCTTTGTTGATACCGATGCATATGTAGCTAGTTCTGATGTAAGTCTTGCTAGGTACATTTGTACTCACGTTTGCTTATTTTATGTTTTGCAGAGAGACGTCAGTCTCGCTAGTAGTTCCGTGTGGACTTCGACGTTTAGCTTGATACCTCAGCTACGATCTTGTGCCCTCGGCAGGATCTGGTAGATAGTCAGGCTTCTCAGCCTTTTTCATTTGTAGATGTCTGTACTCAGACATGTTAAGCTTCCGCATGTGTTTTGACTTGTATGCTCTGAATGTTGGGTCATGAGACCCATGTTTGTAATATCTGGCTCTTCGGAGCCTAATGAATAAATACTCTGAGTCGTAGAGTCTTGTTGTGATGCCATGTTGTATTTGCACATATCGAGCATATTGTGTGTATGATTGAAATGCTTGGTATGTGTGGGATCCGACAATCTAGTTGTCTATCCTTAGCAGCCTCTCTTATGGGGAAATGTAATCTAGTGCCTCCTTGAGCCATAGTAGTCCGCTACAGCCCGGTTCACCGGAGTCCTGCTAGCCCAGCACTACTGCTCCGGAACACTTGACTGGCCGGCATGTGATTCACTTCGTTCCTGTGTCTGTCCCTTCGGGGAAATGTCACGCGGTGACATCCGGAGTCCTGCCTAGCCTGCTACAGCCCGGTTCACCGGAGTCCTGTTAGCCCAGTGCTACAGCCCGGATTCGCACGCTGCTGACCGACATGCTCGATGTTGATTCATGTATGCCTGTCCCCGTAAGTTAGTGCCGCTTTGGGTTCACGACTAGCCATGTCGGCCCGGGTTCTCTGTCATATGGATGCTAGCGACATTGTCATATACGCGAGCCAAAAGGCGCAAACGGTCCCGGGCCATGGTAAGGCGACACCTGTGGGAGTACCGTGCGTGAGGCCGCAAAGTGATATGAGGTGTTACAGGCTAGATCGGTGTGACTTGGAATCGGGGTCCCGACAAACGGGGTGAGGGAGAGGGGCGGCGGCGGGCGGTACTTATAGGAGGGGAAGGGGTGCCGTGGGGGAGGGGGCAAGGCAGCGGCGGCGACGTGTCCTGGAGGGACACGGGCGGCGGCGGGAGTCCGTCTCCAGGTCGGGGACGACTCGGGGTGGGCTGCTGGGCCGCGCGACTGGGATTCGGCCCAATCGGCGCTCGGGCGATTTTTTTTATTTTTTTTTAAATAATTCCGCCGAACTAAAAAAAATCCTAGAAAAATAAATAAAATCTAAAAATGCCAAAATAAATTTTCACCATCTAATTAAAATAATTAGAACGAGATGAACATTTTCTTGGCCCAAAATGCAGTTTTTAAAACGTGCAATTTTTCTAATGCAAATAAAATTGCAAATAAAATCCGAATAAAATCAAATATTTGATTTAATATTTTTCCTCCAATATTTCAATTATTTTGGAGAAGTCATATTTTCACCTCTCATTTATTTTAATATGAAATATTTTTCGGAGAGAAAAATAATTAAAACAAAAAATCCTCGTTTTATTATTTGATTAAAATCAAATATGAAAACCGGGAAAAATCCCCAACTCTCTCCGAGGGTCCTTGAGTTGCTTAGGATTTTCGAGGATTTGCCAAAATGCAATAAAATATGCTATGCAATGATGATCTAATATATAACATTCCAAATTGAAAATTTGGGATGTTACAGTTACTATTAAAAAAAGGCCGCCGTGCGTTCGGCTGCGATCGAACCCACAAAACGAGGTATACACTCCCGCGACCACTAGTAGTACTCGTTGGAGTACAACGCAACCTAGAATCGCCTTTTGTCGCTAGTAGTACATTGTTCCTTACAAGAAACCCCTAATAATGCAAGAAACCACTAATAATGCCAAGAAACTACTACCACTTGCATACGTGGCAGACTTAAGATAAGTCTACCTTATCAACCATTGTACATGCTCTTACCAACCAGCCCTACCAAGAAACGACTACTCTACAAAGTGCCGTTATAGGCACGTTTCAACCCATGGCCCTGTTTGGATACATTTGTTGTCAATCTAACCCTGCCATCCAAACACCACTTTGGTTACAGTTAGTTCAGGGTTAGAATCTAACCTCTGACTTAGAGTATCCAAACAGGGCCCATGTCGCCCATTAAGTCAACGCCTTCTATTCGACCGGGCGTTATGACATGTGGGACCTACATGTCAGTCTGCACAAAAATCCCCGAGTGACCTCCTACCTCCATCCCGTCCACCTAGTCATCCTCGGCCATGGGATGCAGCTACCGCCGCCGGCAGAAGGCGAGGTCAAAACCGCCGGCGGTGCGGAGCCCATCTTGCGGCAGCCCGGATGCCAGCTCCGTCTGGCGCTCGCGGCCGCTAGCTAGCCAAGATAGCTCCGTCCAGCTGCTTGTCTGCAAGGTTTGCAAGCTAGATTGGCGAGGCGGCGCAGTGGCTTACTCGCGCACGGCGCGCTGAGGCCAGCCATCAGGCTCGAGCGAAGGCTAGCGCGGCGGCTTGCTCGCTCGTGAGTCACGCTCATCCTAGCCTTCCAACCCGTACGGAGGCCAGCGCGGCGTCCGGCCCGTCCGGCGGAGCGGCGGCCAACTCGCTCATCACCGGCGCCACCGACTAACACGCATCAGTACTGTTTGAAGTAATGTTCAGGAAAAATAATGATTTGAGGGGGAATAACAGGATAGAAGGTCAGATGTGGGTCCCTCGTGTCAACGGTCAAACAAAATGTGTTGGTTTAAGCTACCTCGTCGGCACGGACGTGTGGGCCAACCCTGTCATAAATGGGTTTAAACTAACCTAATCGGTAGGTAGTAGTTTTTGGCGTGGACTAAGAAATTTTGGGTATCTTTTTGCTATTTTTTGTACAATAGATTCTTCCTAGGGCTGGTTGAAAGTGGTAGTTTTTTGTTAAATACTCTACATATTGTAAGTAGGAGTGAAAGTTAAGCTTTGGAACCCAATAAGCAAGGCTAGTTACATAGTGCATATGTGTACATGATTGAAAGTAAATATCAACCATGAGTGACTAATATCTTGATGGAAAACTCAAAACTATGGAATACTAGGGAAAAATTGCATGGTTGGAAATACTAGCATTGTTCATGTGCGTTGCAACGAATCATAATTAGAATAATACTAATTCACAAACTTGATACAAAACACTCTAATTTTGATATACATATATCACTAGAGATATATCATGTTTCAATTAGAATATATTCCTTGGGCTGTTTTGGTGAGGTCAGGGAGGGATGTGGTTGGTTTTAAGATACTAATTATGGGTTTTCTGCAAATTGGTAGACAAGTGGGATGTTGGTGATAAAAGGCAACAACTTACCTCACAGTCGTTAGATGTAGATCTAATGGTCACAAACGACGGATGGCAGACACACCATCATCACCAGCTTAGTCTTCTGTAGGAGTACTAGCAAGATCCGTGCATTGCACGGAACATCAAGATGCATTTTTTTATAAAAACACTCGTTGTGATTGACCCATGCGGGAGTAATCCCGTGTGTAAAAACTAATGATATCTCGAGAAATAGGAGATAAGGTGAAGAGGAGTGGGGCGTGGTGGTGATTGGTGGTCGGACTGAGCGGAGGCATGGGGATTGGTGACACCGGCAGCGGCCACCAGGCCAGTTTGTTCCAGAGGCTTCCTTTCTTAATTGCTCAATAATGAGGTTGTTGGAGATAAGGATGAATGAGGGAAGGCCTTGTCTGCAAATGTGGAGAGGGGTGCGGGTATCTTTTAGTTTAATTTCCATCAGTCAGATATAGATCGGACGGTATATATTGCAAGATGGCACGCGTACCATCATCACCAACTCGGTTTTTTATAAGAGAAGAAATATAAGTATGGAGATACAAACGTATTATCGATACTTGTTTCCGTAAACTAGCATCTACATTCTATTCAACGCCTAAGCATGTGAGGCCTTAGCACAATGACTTCTTGACTGTGTAAAACAAAGGTTTTACCGTCGTCGATAAGGAGGGAGTGACGGCGGCGCGCTTTTTGGCTTGCTCTTGTCCTAGTAGTCATACTAGGTGGTCTAAGCACGTGTAGATTTATTCTTTTTCACGTCTCGTGTTCGCCGTACTGCCACGACTGTTGATGAATAGACGGTAAGTTATTCACAGGGAAACCCTTGTTGAGCGTTTTTGCGAGAGAGAGAGACAGTGTGCGTGTGTGATATGTCTAGAGACTGAGGCAATGATAACAGATTCTTTGTGTCTATGTGTGTGGAGGATAGAGAGAGACATGTACATGGGGCTTTGTGTTGTGTAACGTGGAGACACATATACATAATTAGAGAGTGAGTGTGTGAGATACACATGCGGACATGGGGAGAAATGAGGATCCAGATTAATGGGTGTTTGTGCGTGTCTGTGTGTGTTTGTGCGCGCGTTTGTGTGTGTGAGAGGGAGTGTGTGTATGTGGAGTAGAGAGACCACTAATGATGTAAACCTAGTATAAGGGAAGGGGGAATGGTGTGACATGTGTAGTAGCGGGATAGCATGGGTGCGGGCCGGGGGAGCATACTATTTGGAAGAGACATCGAGTGTGTGTGGGAGAGGGGTGTGAGAGCGAGAGAGAGAGAGCTAGCGACAGAGAGAGGGGGGGCGTTTGTGTCCATAAATGGCGCATAGATAGGTAGACAATGTTGATGTTGTTTGAAATTGGCCTATGTACGGAGACGCAAGGGAAGCGAGTCATTGTGTATGTGATAGGGACTTCATGAGAGATGTAGAATAGATGGTGTAGAGAACAATGTGCGAGATCGAGAACGATGATACATTAGGGAGCTATGGAAAGAGTCACGACATATATGTATACAGGGAGGAGCTGGGGCGGGTCCACATGTGGGAGAGATATAAAGAGGAGAGTGGTGCACAAGGAGACAAAGTGTGCTTGTTTTGAATGGGGGTGGTGTGTGAGGTGAGTGTGCGAGAACCACATAACTAGGGAGACAAACGTTTGGGGGCGACGTTTTGTGTGTATGGGAAACATACACTCTACATAGTGCGTGTGCTTGGGAAAGAGAGATGTCGGGTGACCTAGCTAGAGAGTGGGGGAAGAGATGTGTGCATGCCCAAGAGACAAAGTGATAGAGACCTATATTGGGGTCCGAACTTTAGAAGAGAGAGGGGTGTTAATGTGCTCGTGTGTTTGTGTTTGGGGGAGAGAACGACTTCTCTCTCTCTGTGTGGGGGGCGACGAGGGGTGGGGGGCTACGAGGGGGGGGGGGGGTTGGCTTCAGATAAAGAGTGATGTGTCTATATTTGAGGGTCTTTAGCGTAATTGAGATATACATGGTCAATAGTGTGTGCACTCATGGTTGATCAATTTGTTTCACAGTTTGGGCTATGAGATAATGATACTTTTGAACATGCGTGATATACCTTGATGTACCAGAATTACAAACCTAAGATTGGAAATTTGGAATTCGACTCCATCATTAGCTTTTGTAATTCATTTAAACGGAGGTACATTTTTTAAGCCGGGATTTCGTGATTTCAAATTCATATATCAAACCTAGAGATATACACATACGGGCATGTTCAAACTTTATAATCATCCACTTTATTCATACACATACACATTTTTGCTTTTGTCATCATATTTAGGATAAACACATTTGGAATTTCATTTGAATTGGACCGTATGATGGTATTTGCTTGTAGTAGCTCAATGATCCATATTTGAATTGAATGGACAATCTAAGTTTCGAGTTGGAGACATTGATTTTCAAAACTTGCACTTTTTTTGCATGCAAAACAAACAAATTCCCGGCCATGATATCATAGTCGGCCGTACAAGAGAAGAATATAATTTCAGGCGCTAAAAGCTTTCAAACTTCCTGCTCACATCGAAATATCTCGCGCCCGAAAGTTTAGCCCTGCGATATTCCTGTTTTAACCCTGCCACATGAACGGAAAAGGGCTGCTTTGGTAACTCCATTGTTTCCCCCTCTTTGCCCCCAACATTCTTCCCCAGAGCCCCTCCCCTTCCCCTCCCCGACCCCCCCCCCCCAACCACGGCAAGCCGCCGAATCTAGTCCTCCGCCGCAGCAGTGGACCTCACACCCCGACGGATCTACCTTCCGCACCTTGGAACCCCCAACAGCCAACTCACCACTTCACAAGAGCCGCTTCAGCGACTGGCTTGTCCACCGCTCCAGATCTCCTTGACCGCCATCATGGTCCACCGCACCGAATCTGCTTAACCGGCGCCCTCGTCCACCACAGTGTAGGCCCTTCACTGACTCCCTCGTCCATCCCTTCGCTGGCCCTTCATACAAGCCCTCATTCGCCGCAACAAATCCGCCTCACTGAAAGCACTATACAATGCGCCCGCCGAAGCCTTCGTCCAGTGCACCGGACCTGCTCCACGGATGCCATATTCAACTCCACCGGCCCTGCTTTACCGACGCCGCAGCCTCATCAGGTTATTTCGATCTGTACTCCTTCGGTTTTTCTCTTTATCGTGCAACTGTTCACTTACCACAGATGAGCTTTCTTGTATGTCGACACGCGCTGCAACCGTAGCACTGGAGCCGCTTCAGCGACGGCGACAGCCGGCCCAAACTCAACCGCAACACGAGCACCATCGAAGATCCTTAGCCATCAAGTATGCCAACGATACCCATACGCCGCCGAGAATCAGGTACTATTATCCAACGGCCGGCGCCTACGTTCACTTTCTTAGCATAAGCACCGCACCTTTGAATTTCTTCAGGGCATCATTCAGTTTTTCATGAGACGCGTTATTCTGCTTGCACCTGTAGGGCCATACTTCTGGCAGTGAACATGTTACATGTGCTAAATTACATAATAGTGCACATATAGTTAATATGCTTTAGTTTTGTCCTAAGTATTACTGTACTTCCTAGATATCACTGCCTACTATTTTACTTCTTGCATGCTATATTTATGATAATGGTGTTGTTCTGATGCCACCTGTTGGTTCCATCAGACGGCTTCATGTTCTCTATGCTTAATTACACATCAGCAAACTAGCATGTGGTTCCGCTGGTTTTTGTTCGCTTTACCCTACATTTTCTGATGCTAGCTATTACATCACTGCTCCGAGCCTATGTTCATTACTTTTTTGTGTGTTCTTGATCTTCCCAAGTTGCATGACTAATTTGATGCTTCTATTAATTATGGAGCTGCCAACCCCATCAAGAAAAATATTTGTTCTTTTGGGGCTGGCACCTCGAACAAGCATAAAAATAGAGGGAAGCGGATATGTTGTCGTGTATGCACACACCCTTCTTTCATTAGTTTAGATGAACCATTGATGATCAATTCAAACCAGTGCATGCGATTAAAATTAATTTTACCTAAATAGAGGGTGCAGAATAAACTACAACAAGTAGATTTGCAACCACGGGATGCTGACGATATCTTCAAAGAACATTGCAACAGCAGCGAGGCTTCACAGCAACATATGGTAAGCTAGTGTGTTTTAGTACATGTGAAATTTAATGCGTGTGGGATGCTTTCTTGGCTTGTGCCCTCAACCTGTAATCCTACAGAATAACAAATAGTTCAAT
This sequence comes from Aegilops tauschii subsp. strangulata, assembly GCF_002575655.3. Classification (NCBI taxonomy): domain Eukaryota; kingdom Viridiplantae; phylum Streptophyta; class Magnoliopsida; order Poales; family Poaceae; genus Aegilops; species Aegilops tauschii. The sequence goes on along the minus strand of NC_053037.3, from coordinate 245,604,769 downwards.
TGTCTGCTTTGTTGTATTGCTTGATTCGAATGCTTGTTTGTTCCTTGTTACGCTATACCTGAGTTGGCCAATATGTCAGCAGTGCCTGCTGTACTATCATAAAGAAATGCATGCCTAGTTCATTTGAGTCCTTAACTTTTCCTCTGAACTTCATCACAAGACTGTCTTCGTAGTTTATATGAGGCCACACTGTTAAGTGCTTTCTCAGATTATTTCAACTTCTTAGATGCCTTGGCAACTTAAATATAGCGGTGGTACACTCCTTTCAACTAGGCATGTCAACTGGATCCTGTTTAATCACGATTAAAGTCCACTAGTGGTATGATAGTTCAAAAGAGTTTTTGTTTTTTGAGGAAAATGAACAGGGAGCTAGCAAAAAGTAACTAGATGGGACTGGCGGATGTCGTTTATTTGCCACTTACATCCCTAGTTTCATCTTACCATTTTAATTTCTTTTCGGCTGATGCTGCTTCGAACCATTTAAATATAGCTTGCCATGCTCGGCAATAATTCGTATGTCGTTTACCATGTAAGCTTACTGCCTGGATCATGCGATAACTATCTTTTACTTATGTCCAGCGGAAACCTTTCATGATGCCATTCACACTATGACACAATGTACAACCCCAGAATCTATTTGTGGAAGCAGTGCGCCATCCATGTTACCAGATGGTAGCAGTTCAGAGGCAACGCCGCCGGAGAGCAGTCTGAGCACAGATATTATAGTTCTTGAGGCTCTACTAGAGGCAGAAAGAGATGGTGTGGCTGCCATGAATGAGGTAATCTCGATCTTGAAGCTGGAAATTATGCAATTAGCTGCACGCATTATGCAAGCAACCCAAGAATTGGAGGAAGTAAGAATGTTGCATTTGAAGACGGAGGAGGTCCTGCTGCTTCTGCTATCTGAAGCCCAGGGTAATCCCAGGTCTTCTTTAGATAGCAGTTGAAATTGTCATTAGATTATTGTACTTGCATGTTGTGTCATGTCTCTGAATGGATTATGTTGTAAGACCCCCTATGTTGTCCATGTGTTGTAATGATCGGAATTTTTTAGGTGAGGTAATCCTCAGTACTTTTATGATTGACATAAGGTGAACTGTTTTCGTGTGAGCATATTGTATTGGATGAAATAACTGTTTGACTCAAAGTGTATCCAACCTACTGAATTCGAAGATCGCGGCATTTCTAACTCATAATCATATATAAAGGTGGAATAAATCTTTGTTGTGGTTTTGAAGAAATAAATAACAAAACATAGAATTATCTATGGATATTCGTAATTGAATAAAAATTAGATTTGGATTTAGTTGCCAGGGCCCAGGGCAAACGTGAATGCTAATTCTCCCAAGTTTTGAACGAAGCGGCTAAACACCCACTATCATTTGTGGGCTGCCCGAAGCAAGTGTTTGGGAGATGGAAATTACTGTCTACCCCTGACACTTGACATCCTTATCGACCGGATTTACACTGCTGTCGATAGGGGTAGACTAGTAACTTCAATCAGACGTGACACGACGGCCTCTGAGCCCATTCAGACACGGTGGGCGCCAAACGTGGGCGGCAAAACACATTTGATTCAAGCTCGTCTGAAAGACATGTGTCTCTCCCTCCATTTCCCCATTCATCCACGATGGGCGGCAAAACAAACTCTCCTCGTCCGAAATTGATGTAGGCTAATATTTTAAATAGGGGCAGATGTGTAACTTCCCTCAGACGTGACACAACCGCCCTACCTGTCAGCCCCGTTCATACACCGTGGGCGCCAACCGTGGGCGGCAAAACACCCTCTCCTCGCCCAAAATCGTTACCGGCAAATATTTGGGACATGCGAGATTACCGTCCTATCCCCAACCGACGTGATGTCCGAAATTATAAATGGGGGATAAGTTCGTAACTTTCCCACATTTCAGACAAGCGCGTCCCAAAGTTTGAGATCCCCCTCCCCCTCCATTTCCCCATTCATACACCGTCGGCGCCACGACAACCTCCCCACCGCGGCCAGCCTCCTTTGTCCGCCACCCCATCCTCCACCTTTCCGGAGCCGCTACCCCTACCCCGTCGTCCACTGCAAGAGATGGACGTCTCTCATCCACGGCGCCGGACCAGGATCCTTTCATCGCGTCGTCTCGCTTCATCGGCGCCGTCGTCCACCTTGCCGTTGCCGCTCCTATGACCGCCTCATCCACGGCAACAGGATTTATCCCCCGATCCGCCCGTCTGACATCTAAAGTCTTCTTCCCCGCCGCCGATAGCCATCGCACCCGCAGCACCCTCAACGTATCAGCAGGGGCCTACACGGTGTCGCAAGAGAGGTGGTACTCTTCCATATGTGCTTAAGTTATTGATCTCACCTGGAAAATAGATCTTAAATTGTTTACTGTACTTTTCTTGTCCGTACCAAATCGTAGTGGCTAGTTGAATGGAAACATTGGTTGCGAAGTAGCTTTGTCCGGTTTGCACCTTCAGATCCGCCATGTCACGGTCACTATACTCGTAAAGCTTATGGTTTCCCCCTTTATATTTACTACCATCATCGTAGGTGCTTCACTACTTCGTGTCATGCTAGCACTGCTCCTCAAGACATCAACCCATCAAGCGAAACAACATGCCACTCATAATTCCAAAGCTTACGTGTTGAAATACGAATCTGATATGATGCTCATATTACTAAAACAGAGAACGTTTAATTGGTCAGCTAATGTTCCTATATTCATTTCGAAAAGCATGTGCGCCACCCACTGGTCCAGCTAGTTCCACTTTCCTGATTTTACTCTTGATGCTTAGGGTTTTCCCCTTTTATCTACTCTACCATGATCTGCGTAGGTGCTTTCTGTCGTACTAGCATTACTCCACCCTTCAAGCTAAACAACACAACCCTCAAAATTCCAAAGCTTAGTTGTTAAAATATGATTGTGATACGATACTGATATTAGTTAACAGACACATTTAATTGGTTAGCTAAAGGTCCCACTTGAGTTTCCAAATGCATGTCGCGACATATAGAGAGACAGCAGAATTCCATTTCTTTGTCACTTGTTGACTGTACTTTCTTGTCCATACCAAATCTTAGTTGTTATTTCAAAGCAAACATCGGTTGCTAACTACCCTTTGTGCGGTTTGCAGCTTCAGATCTGCCATCCCACTGCCACGGTCAACACTATACTCATCATGCTTACGGTTTCCCCATTTTATGATGACCACGATCAACCTACGTGGTTCGTGTCGTAATAGCACTGCTCCACCCATCGAGCTAAACAAGCTTAGTTGTACAAATTCAAATCTGATATTATGCTGATATTAGTAAAACTGAGAGATGTTTAATTGGTGAGCTAAATGTTCCTACTTTAGTTTCGAAATGCATGTGAGCCACATATGGAGAGACCGGAAGGAATATTATTTCTCTGTGCGCTCTAGTTCATCATGGGTGGCCAACCAACATTGTATAGAAAGACTTGTAATATCTTCAATCTGCTTGCTCTTCCGCTCTTCTTTAAGACGATCCTCTTCTCTTGCAGTCGACTGGTCAGGTCGAGTTATTCTCCCTTAGTATATTTTGAATCTGTCAGGTCAGGTCGACTTTTTCTTCTTTACTATATGTTGAAGCTGTCATCTACGAAGTATCGTCACTTCTGGAGCTCTCATATTTTGAGTAGTAGGCCACATTATATTAATGCACACACCAAATTACAGCATGTCTGGCACCTCTTAGAAGAATTGCAGAGATAGCACAAAGGGGTTTACAGGGAGGAAGTATTGGATTAGAATCACTTCTGCATTACAAAGATAATCTCACTTGTTTTGATGTTTTCATGCATGTCAGGTATTGAACATTATCAAAATTAATATGAGAATGGGCGCACGAGAGGAATATTGCGGAACAATCCACTGGCTAACAAACTTGTCATGGTGGAGGATGGCCTATCTTATTCACCCATCAAGGTGCATGCTCTAACTTGCCAAGGTTGTATTGGTCGCACATATTTTGCATCTGACCTCTTGCATTACTTCTACTTTGTTACACCATCTGCTTAGTTTAAGCATCATATGTGAGTATATGCCATACCTATCCATTTTCTGTACCTATTCCATGTGTCGTCATACTATGTTTTTCCAGTCAAATGTTGTTCTTTCGTAATAGATGTCCAAAAGGAAGAAGGTGAGTGCAGATCCTCAAGGAGTACAAACTAGGTATTTGGAAAAGGTAGTGATACCTTTTAAATCAGATAGACCAGCAGCCACAAAAAACACAGGCCCAACTATAACAGACTTTACCCCTACTCCAGTGGCCAAACCCCTATTAGAACTGCTGACAGCCCAGCATCAGGTACTGTCTATGATATCAATTCAAAATTTGAACTCCTAAATTTCTGCATGTACCTTACCTTCTCTCTTGTATGAAAACTAATTTCAGATGAATCTCCTTGCTCAAAGGATCATAGGATCTCACGACAATACTGGGCTCTGCATTGCTCTTGATAGTACCTCTTGCCCTTTGTCATCATACTTACACTCATTGCTGTTTGATTATGTAGCATCACTGTAAATGTTCGCTTCTTTATCCTCCCTTTGCTTGAAATTATAAGATCTATATTTACTCTTAGATAAATGTAGAATTAACACAATGGTTATGAAGTTTTGGATTTCTCATGTAAGTACCTGTTGTCATGTACTCCCTCTGTATCGAATTAGTTGTTGATCAATTGGATGTATTTAGAACTTAATAGTGCTAGATACATCCATTTGAGCGACAAGTAATAACGGAAGGTGGCGGTATTACTGTACATGCATCGCAAGATAGTTGATTGTCTAGCATTACTCTGCATCTTATCTGCCCTGCCCTCCACTTTCTCCAAATTATCATATCTACATTTACTCTTATCAAAATGTTGAATAAAGCCAATGCCACTGCACACGTTGATGTCTGCATTCCTCTTGTCAGTACCTTTTGCCTTGTAACGCTGTACTTAATTAATTGCTATTTGATTATGTATCATCAGTGCACCTGAGCTTCATTATCCTCTATTTATTCCAATATTATTTGATCTATATTTACTCTTTGCAAAACGTAGAATAATGGCAACGCTTATAAAGAATTTTCTTTGGGGAATTTATTGAATTATCTTTCCATCAACATGGAGAAGGGCTTTGTCCATCCCGTGTTAACATGTATTGTAAGTTCATCCTTCTCAAGCCTTCAAACTTTGTTCTAGTATAGATTTGGATAGGCATCATTTCCTCCACTGCTGTTTACATCTGATTGGATGTTTGCAACAACTACCAGTTTTAAATTGTAGTTGTAAAAACATGTTCCTTATGCAGAACAGATCCATTTATTTGCTTATGTAATTGTGAAACCTGTTACGTGTCTCCTTGTTTCTCTTTCAGAGTCGTATCTCTTATGCCAGGCAGAACTTTAGGAAAGATGGTGAGCCAAACCATCTTGAGGATAGTGAGATGACCCCAAGGTCCTGTCTTGATGAAGACAGTGAGTTGAAGCTACTCACCAGCAGGTGTGAGACAACCTCTGTGCAGTCGCTGCCTCAATCAGTTCGACTTGTTCAGTCTCAACTTAAAGCGGAAAGGCTTGCTTCAGCTCAGCTCCGACTTGAAGTCAAAAGATGTAGTGAAGATGCCAGGGGACTGCCTTGCGCACTATGGTGCCATACAGCTAGGGATGAAGCATCTATCGTTGACACAACTGAAGTCTCATCAGCTTGTTCGGCTGCTTGTGGGGCCCGAGCTTGCCAGGTCTAGTGCCTTCTGAAGTGCTCTCAGTTTTGTATATTCTTTTGTCGACGCGTTTATATGCACTGGTGGCGACCTTTGATGCCCAGTGTATGTAATCCGCGGTCATGTTGCGCTTTATTATCACCGGTAGCGAACTTTGATTCCCAGTGGATGTAATATGCCGTAATTTCTTTATTGTATAGTCTAGGTTTATTCTTTGGTCGGTATACTGTAATTTAGGCCGGAAGGTTAGTGGATATTAGTGTTGTCGGTCTTCAGGCCGGCCCGTTACTCATATGGGCCAAAACGTGGGCCTATAATCATCTTGGGCCATTAGCAGGTCTAAACCTATAGTAGTTTCCCGCCCTTACCAGGCCATGGGCTACATATTTACTGTAGTGACACTGGGCTTTCTACGGGCCGTAGAAACAATGGGCCTTCTACGGTCCGTACAAACAATGGGCCTTCTATGGGCCGTAGAAACAATGTGCCTTCTATGGGTCGTATCATCAATGGACCTTATACGGGCCGTATGATCGATTTGCCAAACATGGGCCAAAAACAGACCGCATTATGGCCGTAAACGGGCTAGAGTTGGAGTCATCCGTTCATGGGCCGACCATAACGGGCCGTCATTAATAGGCCGTATTTGATGACGCTATGAAAACGGCCCAACGTATTGACGGACCACAAATGGGCCGACTGTAACCACAGGCTGAATTTGGCACACAAGCAGAAAATGGCAGTAACGGGCCGTAAGTAACGGAATGCTGGAAATGAGCCCAAGAATAAATGGGCCCTGAGAAGGCCGAAAGATAACATGGGCTGCAAACGGCCCAATGGATTAATGGGCCGTTAATGGGTATAAAGTGATACACTGTTCATTACGGGCCAGTTTCACCACGGGCCGTTAATGGGCCAAGAGTTACAAAGGGCCTCATATGGGCCGAAAGACCTCATGGGCCATACATGGGCCGGAACTTAAAATGGGCTGGAATCATATTGGACGGCCCATATGACGCTACTGGGCCTAATTCGGATAGGTCATAACGGGCCCTGGGTTAGCGGGCTGTAAATGAGCTATATGCGAACAGGCCGTTAACAGGCTTTTTGTGGGCCGGCCCGCCACCTTTTGACCAAGTCAAACAGGCTGGCCTTTTCATAGGAATTGTCCTCTGTTCGGCCGTGCCATGTGTCGACGTATCATAGGTGCCTTCGGTCCAATGAGTGGATGACATCTGTCCCAACGGTGAGCCGACACGTGTTTCCTCCAGCCAATGATGATTTTACACGTGGAAAATCCCCATTAGTCAGGGCTGTTAACGGGTTATCGGATCCAAAACCGGACCCGATAGCTTAACTGCGTTCCGTTACGGTGGATGCCACGTGTCGGTCACCCTTGACGAAAGCACTTCTGTGACGCGCGATTTATCGTCATGGAAGTGGACACTTCCGTGATGATAATTTTGGTAATGTCATGGAACACTTCTACGACAGCACAGGTATGACTATCTTGATTCTGTCATAAAATTGTCATGGATGTACATGCATGACAAAAAACGCGACCTACTGTGACAAACACATATCATCACGGAAGTGTATTTTTTTGTAGTGCATGCACCCTTCATACACCCTGCCTAACACTGATTCATGCTTCATATGGTTCATCTTCCGAGGAGTACTGTAGCACTGTACTCTCCTGCGTTGTAGACCTACTTCTCATTCTCCACCGAACAGTCAAAAAAGTGGTATGTTACATTAGTGTTCATATAGTCGACATGCGCACAACATCATTTGTTATCGTCGTATCATACTACACTAGCAACAAGATTATATAGTACCGACGTATGAACCACTACACATGCCTAGTAGTAGGAGTACTGTGTAAGTTCAAGTGGCTGTCGTATTTCGCACTCCTCCGTCGTAAGAATGGAAACGCTTGATGTAATCATTTTTTCTTCAGAAACAGTGGACACGCTCTACCGTCTGGATCATCCTCGATGGTCGTCAAGAACCTTGCTACTCACTTTCCCCGACATGTGGTACATCCAGCATTGGGGTCCACTTGCCATGAACTAAAATACTCCGTACTAGAGTGCACAACTGGACGGTAGACTACACCGGTCGAAGCGCCGCAGTAATGCCCAATGAGCCGTCAAATCACAAAACCCCCACCTTTCCAGCAGTAAGTTGGACGGACTAAGCAACCATCATTTCACTATTCTCCCTCATCTTCCTCTCTTGAAGAAAACCCCAACTCGCTTATCCCTCATCTTGTTCCTCATTTCTTCAAGAATACCCCGACACGCTTCTGCCATTGTTCTTCTTTCCCAAAGAAGGAAACGTGAGCACATCAATGGTGTTGCTTCTGGCCAAGGCCCGACCTTGCACCCCCGCGATTGATCCTATAAGTCCCTCCCTGTTCTTCTTTTGCTTTTGTGATTATGGTTTCTTTTCTTTTATTTCTATTTGGCAGTTTCTTGATGGACCCTGGAGCACCGGCCGAAGTCTTGTCCATGGCTCTGGCCAAAACTGTCGAGGCTCAGGGTACGGAAAAGTGCAAGCACCCTGCCGAGACTATGCAGACAAGCTCAAGGCCATCGCCATGTCCAAGCCCCCCTCTCCGGGATCCCTTGTTAAGCCAGTCCAGGTAATATCTCTTCTTGATGATCTTTTTGGCAATCTCGATCGTGTTTTTTCATCTAACACACAGTACTAGTACTAGTAGTACAACTTTTTGGGTGATCTTGCATGTGATTTTTGTGTGCCAAATGACGGTTCTGAATTGCTATTTTGACCAAAACATGCGAGAGGTTGACATACATATGATTATTGCACATAACACTCATTTTTTATAGATTACTTTCGACTAATTTATGAACATCAATGCTAGCTGTAGGAAATGCAAGATTTTAGCTCTCAAGCCTTTAAAGAGAGTATAGTAGCCTTAGTAACTTGTGTTATGGATATCGCATGTAATCTTTCTACTCTCATGCCTTTGAACACATGTTCTAGTGTCTTTGTTCACTCATTCCTATGCGTATAAACTACAAAAAAAGACACATTCGTGACATTTTGGGCCGAACGAAATTTTTTTCTGTCATGCTTATGACACTTCTATGACGATAATTGCGACAAAACCCGGTATCATAATAGATGTGGTGGGATCCTACTTCTATGACAAAAAATCATGACAGAAAATGGGCTTTTCGTCCTGGGCGGGCCGGAGACGTCGCTGCGTCACATTCTTTGGGCCATCCATGACGGAGAAAACCGTGGTAGAAGCGAGGGCGAGGAAAATATCGGGGAGTTCCCAGTTACGGTGGGTGGTCGGGGGCCGAGCGATGCGCGTTTCTCTCATACAAGTATGCGCGTGTGTGCGAGGCGTTGTGCTCTAACTAAACCTGAGCGAGGCGGGCTCTAACTGAACTCGAGCGATTGCCCTAGCTACGTTACTGAACCCCAATCGATCCCTTGCTGTTAACTGATTTCCAGTGATTCCTTGGCTACTGCTGCTAACTGAAGACGATCGAACACTACTGCCTCCTTCCCTTGATGAACAGTGAGCGTTGTTGGGGGGTTTGGCTGAACAGTTCCCAGTGGGGGGTTTGATGAATAGGACCCCGTGGTAGTAGAGGCCGTTGCCGCTAGATGAACAGGACCCCGATCGATCGAGCCGGTGGAGGGCTGGATGAACAGGACCCCGATCGGTCGAGCCGGTGGAGGGCTGGATGAGCAGGACCCCGTGGAGGGCTCGTTGAACAGTAGCCGGTGGAGGGCTGGATGAACAGTAGCCCGTGGAGCGGTGGTTGAACAGGACCCCGTGGAGAGGGCTGGTTGAACAGTAGCCGGTGGAGGAGCGCGCGGTGGAAGCTGGATGACCAGGAGCCCGTGGATGAACAGTCGCAGGTGGAGGCTGGAGGAGGTCGACGGTGGATGAACAGTAGCCCGTGAGGGCAGTCGATGGTGGAGATGAACAGTATCCCGTGGAGTCCCGTTTTGCGGTACGCCACACCCCTCCCGATGACAGGACCCTCGTTTCAACCGTAGCGCTCCAACACAAGTCCGTTTCCTCTGTTTTGCGGTACGCCACACCCCTCCCGATCAACAGGACCCCGTTTCGACCATAGGAGGTCCAAGAGAAGTCCATTTCCTCCGTTTTGCGGTACGCTAGACCCCTCCCAATGAACAGGATCCTGTTTCGACTGTGGCCAGTCGAACACAAGGCCGTTTCCTCTGTTCTGCGGTACGCCAGGCCTTGTTTCCATCGGTTGTTCTGTCCAAGCCAGTTGGCTCCCGATGACCAGCACGCGTTCCATTGCCTCCCCATGAACACGACGACGACGCAGTTTCTCCGTTCCGACCCATCCATGTACACGAGCGCTGGCCGTACGTATGCGCGAGTAGGCGTTCGAGACCCCGCCCGTATGTACGTACGTGGCCGTATTTACTTTGTTGCACCCTGGCTGTACATACGTGTACATGCTACGTGTGCGCCTCTACTACAACACGTGCCCTTCCTTGCTCGGCCACGGTTCATTGCTGCAGCCTGCAAACAGACTGATCGTATGTACGTACACGTTCGCGACCAGAATGACAACGCTACGTATGCTTCGACCAGGTGGGTCCCGACTGTCAGGCACTTCCTTGCGTGCGAAGGTCTAGCTGGTGGGTTCCAGCAGTCAGGGGGGTGAATCATTTTTTTGCCCGTAATATGGACGCACTTCCTTGCGTGCAAAGATGTAGCTGGTGGGTCCCAGTAGTCATAGGGGAAACGTTTTTTTTCGTGAAATACGGTGGCCCGTCCGGTGGGTCCCTACTGTCAGGTGGAGGAATCATTATTTTCCGCGTAATAAGGAGGCACTTCCTTGCTGCGGCCGTGGACCCAGCAGTTAGCCTCTCCACGTACAGTACTCTTTCGATGGAAGGTCGTTCCTTGACCACATTGACCACGCCGCGCCGAGAGCACCAAGGCGGTGGACAACGGCGAGGCCTAGGAAGGGGACGACGCGGAGCCGGGGAAGACGCGGCAGTGGATGCCCACGCGGAGGGGAGTACGAGGGTTCACTGGTTTGGCTTTGGTGTGAGGCTGTCGTGGCCGCAGAATAACACGGGGTGTGGGTGAGTGGAGGGATGGCCTGGCCAGCGGTGGGAGTAGTAGGGGCGGTGAGGCCTCTGCGGCAGCACATCTGGCCATGGGAGGCAGGTGCATGCGGCACGACCGGCGCTGCTTTGAGCGGCTGGAGCAAGAAGACCAGAGGTTGAAGAAGCACTACGGCCGTTGGATGGACATCGTACGGTCACTGGAGCTAGAATCGTTCATATAAACTAAGTTGACAAAGCCCTCCGTCCCCGTCAACTTAGTGGGCCCACAAGTCAGCCTCCCACTATACTGGGTCCCAGCTAGCAGGGGGAGTATTCATTTTTTTGTGCATAATAAGGAGGCACTTCCTTGCGTGCAAAGATATAGCTGGTGGGTCCGACCTGTCAGCGGGGGAACGTTTTTTTCATGAAATACAGAGGCCCTTCCGGTGGGTCCCAGATGTCAGGTGGAGGAATCATTATTTTGCGTGTAATAAGGAGGCATTTCCTTGTGTGCAGTCGTGGACCCAGCTGCCAGCCTTTCCATGTACAGTCCACGTCCGATGGATGTCGTCCATTGACCATGTTGACCACGCCGCGCCGAGAGCACCAGGGCGGTGGACGACGGCGAGGCCTAGGAAGGGAACGACACGGATCCGGGGAAGACTCGACAGTGGTTGCCCACGCGGTGGGGAGTACAAGGGTTTACTGGTCCGGCTGCCGTCGCCAGAAAATAACAGGAGGTGTGGGTGAGTAGAGGAATGGCCTGGCCAGCAATGGAATAGGGTGGGGCGGTGCGGCCTGTGCAATAGCACAGCCGGCCATGGGAGGCGGGAGCAGGCAGTCCCACCGGTGCTGGTTTGGGCGGTTGGAGCAAGAAGACCAGATATTGAAGAAGCAGCACGGTCGTCGGATTAACATCCAACGATCACTGCTGCTAGAATCGTTTGTGGACTAAGTTGACAAAGCCTTTCGTACACGTCAACCTAGTAGACCCATAAGTCAGCCTCCAAATCTGTCCCAAATAGCATACAGCCCGAAATTTCAAGCCAGATTCAAATTAATTTAAAAACTAAACATACCTTAATTTAAATCCAATGAAATTTTACCCGCACAACAACAATGAAATTTAAAATATCAAAATCCGAAAGAAAAAAGTATTTTGGAACTAATTGCCTGTTTGCTGTATTTTTCATTTTACAACCCATTTATTATTACTTATAGCCCATTTCTTATTACTTATAGCCCATTTTCTGGGCAAAATGCATCCCTCCTCGTCTTGAAAGATTTCAGGCCCAGCAGCGCGTAGAAAAGCAAGTAGGCCTACATTGGTTATTCTGCAAAAAACAAAATAGCTGGCCTAGCCATTTTCAGAAAGGAAAAAAACAAACCGGGCTGGTCATGTGCTAAACATATGAAATAAAAGCCTGGGCTAGACGGGCCACAGCTCCCGCACAACCCAGTTGATACCCTTCTCCGTCTCGAAAAAACAAAATTACTGTGCGCGCTGCTGGGTCCCTACTGTCATCCTCACCATGTACAGTCATCTCCCTATTGCTCTCGGTTATTGACCATGTTGACAACACCGGAGGGTGGCGCCGCGGCGAGCGAACCAAGGTGGAGGACGATGGTGAGGCCTCGGACGGGAATGAATAGGAGCCGGGGAAGATGCGCAGAGTTTTAGGGTGCGATGTGGCCATGATGCGTGTGTGGCAGCACAGCCAGCCATGGGAGGCGGGAGCAGGCGGTCCTGCCAGCGCTGGTTTGGCTTTGGTGGCTGGAGGAAGAAGAGACTGAAGAAACATGACGTTGAATGTCAATCAAATGGTCAAGGTTGGCACAATCGTTTGTTGACTAAGCCGACACCAAGTAGCATACTTTTTTATATATAGGAAGAAAAGAAAAACTGGGCTCGTTCGCCTGATAACATTCCCGAAACAGCGACCGTTCGATCTTGCGTTGCAACTAAAACAGCGAGGAAAATGTGATCATCTGCCGTCCTCCTCCCAGGGAACGTTCACCACATAAGTGACTAGCACCCTTGGTTTTCAACCGAGAGGCCTTGGGTTCGAGTCCCAGGAACTCTCAATTTTGTCCTGCTTCCTTCCTCGCAAAAAAAGAAAGAAAATCAAAGACTTGAGAAGGCATACAGAACAAGCTAGTGTACCAGTAAAGAGACGTTACTGAGTTTTAGAAAAAAGAGAGACGTGCTCCTGTAGCTGGTTCGAATCCAAACCTAGACTATGACTATATATGCTGCTATGCTACTCTACAAGTAATGAAACTGACATATCCAACGTTCGCTTCTCCTCTTTTCTACTTACTCTGCCTAGCATCAGAAGCTCTGGCCGCAGCAACCATGTCTGCTGGCTGCTCGTCCACCTGCTCTTTAGCAGGTAACAACCTGATATGCGCCAAGTCGCCACCCGTACCATCGCCTATGGGTCTCCTCACACCCTCGCCGGCACACGCACCACAGCCGGTTGCTCATCGCAACCCACTGTCGTTGGTGTGGTGCCACTGCTACAAATCAGGCAGAGTCATCCGTCGCGTCTCAACCACAATCCGCAACCCTCGCCGAGTCTTCTACAAATGCCCGCATCACGGGGTAATAATATGTTTAAGTGTTGTTCTGCTGCTTTCAGTTGCTGATTTTTTTAATAGTTTGGTTGATGATCTTCCAATTTGATTCGTGCAGAAAAGGGAAGATTCATGTGATTTGTATTTCTAGGAAGTTGCAGGTGTGGGGGAATGCAACTATGCTGATTATTTGGTTAGCCGAGGAATCCCAATAACAGCAGGTTGGGGTGTTGGACAAGTAACTAAAGGAACGACAGAAGAGGAAGATGCAGAGCAGAAGGTTAAAGATGCAGTTCCTCTGATCATGGCCAAGCAACAGCTGTTGAACGGCCTTGACAGCATTGAGGAGATGAAAGAGCTTGTGAAGATAATGGGAAAAATCGATGTGCTTTGTAGGATGATTGTCTCTTTATTTGCAATGTATGTAGCACTCGTGATGTATTCTGTGGCTATGACATGAGCACTTTGCTGAAACTAGTAATTAATGAAACCTGTGTAGCAGGCTGGGCGTAGTGTTGTCAACATCTAATGATTTCTATTAACGGAAATCGGGGGGTATCCCCTTTTGCTCATAAATAAATAAATAAATAGCAGAGGACCTTTTGGTAATAAATAAATAAATTAGTAGAGGCCCTGCCGGGTCAGCTTTGTTCCCATTCGAAGACGTCGAGCAAATTGCAGTCCAACGGCAAACTATGTCATCAAATTCAAGTTTCACATCCAAATATGAGTACAACTAAACAACAATGTCATCATGTTTTAGTCATCATACAATCACCAAATACAAATCAACATACATAACAAGTGATGTTCTCACAACAAAATACTAAACAACACGTTCATCAGGTTTCAGTTGTCATAGCAAACACAATTTCACATAGTAGATAAAAAATGTCTTCTGACAGGCAAATACAAAAAAAGCAATCTAATCATCATCCACAGCAGCAGCGTCAACATCTTCGCCGTGTGTATCAGTCTGAATCGTAATTCCCCACAGTGTCATCTTCTTCTTCATCCTCAATGTCCTCGAAGGTTGGCTTCTTCTTGATCAACTCTTGCATGTCCACAACACGACATGCAATCTTTTCGCCAGCGTCATTGACATGATGGTTCTCAAAGATATTAGGAACATCTGTGGAATCTTGTACATCAGGAGCAGTGTAAGCATCATCTTGTTGTGCAACTTCATTAAACGAATTCCTCTGCTCAAACCTTTGCAATACTCTCCAGTCATCGCTATGTGCAAATGCGTCTTCCAAGAAAAATATCTGTGTTGCTTGATTTGCCAAAATAAAAGGCTCGTTGGTCTGGTACGCCGCCTTGACATTGATGGATTTGAAATAATCATCAGCTCTAGGTTTTGCGATCCTGGAAAACAGGTTATACCAACGATAGCGCAACAGAACCTGTCGGGACCCCGATTCCAAGTCACACCGATCTAGCCTGTAACACCTCATATCACTTTGCGGCCTCACGCACGGTACTCCCACGGGTGTCGCCTTACCATGGCCCGGGACCGTTTGCGCCTTTTGGCTCGCGTATATGACAATGTCACTAGCATCCATATGACAAAGAACCCGGGCCGACATGGCCAGTCGTGAACCCAAAGCGGCACTAACGTATGGGGACAGGCATACATGAATCAACATCGAACGTGTCGGTCAGCAGCGTGCGAATCCGGTCTGTAGCACTGGGCTAACAGGACTCCGGTGAACCGGGCTGTAGCAGGCTAAGCAGGACTCCGGATGTCACCGTGTGACATTTCCCCGAAGGGACAGACACAGGAACGAAGTGAATCACATGCCGGCCAGTCAAGTGTTCCGGAGCAGTAGTGCTGGGCTAGCAGGACTCCGGTGAACCGGGCTGTAGCGGACTACTATGGCTCAAGGAGGCACTAGACTACATTTCCCCATAAGAGAGGCTGCTAAGGATAGACAACTAGATTGTCGGATCCCACACATACCAAGCATTTCAATCATACACACAATATGCTCGATATGTGCAAATACAACATGGCATCACAACAAGACTCTACGACTCAGAGTATTTATTCATTAGGCTCCGAAGAGCCAGATATTACAAACATGGGTCTCATGACCCAACATTCAGAGCATACAAGTCAAAGCACAAGCGGAAGCTTAACATGTCTGAGTACAGACATCTACAAATGAAAAAGGCTGAGAAGCCTGACTATCTACCAGATCCTGCCGAGGGCACAAGATCGTAGCTGAGGTATCAAGCTAAACGTCGAAGTCCACACGGAACTACTAGCGAGACTGGCGTCTCTCTGCAAAACATAAAATAGGCAAACGTGAGTACAAATGTACCCAGCAAGACTTACATCAGAACTAGCTACATATGCATCGGTATCAACAAAGGGGGGTGGTGGAGTTTGACTGCAGCAAGCCAGCTTTGACTCGGTGGCTATCCTAAACTATGACTGCAAGTAACTCTTTGAGGTGGCGCACACGAGTCCACATAATCACCATACCAATACACCACTATGGATCCGCTCCCGTCTCCCTACGAGAACGCCATCCATAGCACTCATGCTTATCTTGCGCATTTTAGAGTATCCACTTTCACTTGTCTATGAACTGTTATAGGCAACCCAGAAGTCCATTTCCGCGGACACGGCTATTCGAATAGATGATGTTAACCCTGCAGGGGTGTACTTCGACACACACGCTCTCACCACTTACCGCCGTTTACACGACATGTACTCGGCAACCTTCAAGCGGAAGCCCAGCGAGGGTGTCGGCCACAGCCTACCTAAACACTCAAGTCTCTAGTCCAGGTTTATCACCTATTCAGGTTCCATCCGCAGGGAGTCCGGCCGAGGTTTCCACATACGGCCCCGAACGATGTGTGCGGGGTTCCGAGACACCAAACGGGCGCCCGGCATGCCCGGCCACATGCCTACCGCATCACAGCCCACCCCTCCGGTCAGCGCTGCCCACGGCCTCCAGCATACTACAAACACCAGAAACTACTTGCAACTCCTGGACAGAGGACAAGGGTGATTAAGAAGCCGAGAGGGTCCATTGGTTTCGGGCCCAATGCGTGGTAGTAACTGTATCATGGATCACAAACACAGAACTCAGTTCCTGAGGACGGCTGCAATGAGACAACCCACCATGTACTCCTACATGGCCTCTCACCGCTACCTTTACCAAATCGTGTTCACACACTTAGCTCACACACAGTAGGACATGTTCTCAACTTTCCAATTCATCCCCGATGAATCAGACCTGACACAACTCTAAGCAATAGCAGGCATGACAAGCAAGCTTGAATGAGTAGGCACATCGGGGCTCAAACAACTCCTACTCATGCTAGTGGGTTTCATCTATTTACTGTGGCAATGACAGGTCATGCAGAGGATAAGGGGTTCAACTACCACAACAAGTAACAGTTGAATCGTTGTTGTCCTAATGTAGTAAAAGAGAGCAGGAGCGAGAGAGTGGGATTGTATCGGAATGAACAAGGGGGTTATGCTTGCCTGGCACTTCTGAAGATATTATAGTTCTTCATCGGTGTCATCGATCACGTCATCGGAGCATCGGCTACTGAGAGGGGACGATTACCGGCAAACAGAGAAGGGCACGATCAATGCAATGCACAATATGATGCATGCTATGACATGGCAATATGAATGTGTTTTGGGCTAATGCCAGCTAGAACAGAATGGTTTGAGTTGATTTGAACCAAAGATTCAAATTCAAATTCAAACTATGAATTCAAATAGTGCATTATCATGTTTTCACCTATACAGCAGGTATAACTTAGTTTGACATGCATGAAAATGATACAGATGGATAGATTGCATTTTTCTGATAATTTTTCATATATAAATTATTTCATTCTGAGCTACGGTTGATTTTATATGATTTTTAGAAGTTTATACTATTTTCTAGAATTTCCTGAATAAACTTAAATCCAGATAATGCTTTACTGCATCAGCCTTGCGTCACTGTGACGTCAGCAAGTCAACAGGGGCTGGTCCGGGTTAAACCTGACGTGTGGGGTCCACACGTCAGTGACTAACTCACTAACCTAAGTTAATTAGTGTTAAATTAATACTAACTAAAGTGTCAGTGGGGGTTGGCCCACGCGTCAGTGACAGAGGGGAGGTCAAACCCCTTGGTCGGCGGGGTCAAACCCACCGGCGACGTGACGCCGGCGAGGCCAGACGCGGCGGCGGGCTGCGGGATTCCTCCTCCGGCGACCAAATGGCCGGCGGAGGGCATCTGCGGGACGCGGGCACTCGTCCGCGTCGAGTGGTGGCAGCGGTTGGGCCTGGGAGGGCCGGAGTCATCACCGGCGTCGATCTCGGCGGTCGCCGGAGCTCGGGTGAGCTGGGGGTCGACGCTACGGTGGCCAGGGTGGCCCGTGCGGGGCACCTACGTGCTCTACGCGGCGCGGGGAGGGAGCTGAGCACGACGGCCGGACCGATAGGTGGCCGGAGATACGTCGGCGGCGGGCACAAGCGGCGGCCCGTGCGGGCGAGCAAGGTGCGGTGGCTACGGTGCACAAGAGCGAGAACGGTGAGGGGGGAGAGGATCAGTGGCTCACGGCGAGTGCAGAGAAGCGAACGGCGAGCTCGGGGGAGAACCGGAGCGGTCGGGGTGGCGGAGGCGATCGCGTCGTCGGGAGGTTGGAGACGAGCTCGGTGAGGACGTTCGGGGGCTTTCGGCGGGGCGTGGCTCGGTGAGGGGGCGGAGGACGAAGTGGCGGAGCTTCTGGGCGTGTCGGCGAGGCGTGGGGTGGCCGGTGGCCATGGCTACGGCGAGCGGCGGCTGCGGCTGCGCTCGGGTGAGTGCGCGCGAGAGGGACAGGGGAGGGGAGAGAGCGCAGCGAGTGAGGGAGAGGAGACAGGGGCTTCGTGGCGTCGCCGGGAGGGGCCGGGGAAGCAGGAGGTGGCGCGGGCGCGTGCTCGGCGGCGGTGCGCTGTCCCCCTCCTCTGCCTACTGGCAAAGGTAGGTGGTGACTGGCATGGGCCAGGTGGGCCGGCCCAGTCCAGGTATGTGGCCTGAGGCCCATATCTCTCTCTTCCTTCTTTATTTCTTTCTGTTTTCTATTTTTTCTATTATGTTTTGATTTAGTTCAAAGACCAAACCATTTTCAAAATTCATGAAAATAATTGTGTAAATTAAATGGACTTATCCAAAGCTACACAACAATTACCAGAGTTATTGAACAAATATTTATTATATAACAAATATAGATCCAATTCAAATATTTATTGGATTAATTCAAAGGCCCAAAATAAGTATGTTAAACCTTCCAAAAATATTGGTTTGAATTTTATTCTTGCCAATATTTT
Organism: Aegilops tauschii subsp. strangulata; assembly: GCF_002575655.3. Lineage (NCBI taxonomy): Eukaryota > Viridiplantae > Streptophyta > Magnoliopsida > Poales > Poaceae > Aegilops > Aegilops tauschii. Next base: position 245,586,054 of record NC_053037.3, on the reverse strand, counting down.
CCAAGGTTTAGCAGGAACATTTTCTTAGGCTTCTTTGAGAGGATTTTAATGTTGATCATTTTTAAAAGGTTTCTGAGGCTTTGAAAATTCCTCAATTCAAATTTTATTTGAATTTAAACATGATGCATGGAGGCAAGAAAAATCAAGCAAGGGCTGATCTGGGGCTGTGACAGAACCACACACCGATGATCCTCGAAACTGGAGATATACTGCAACTGAACAATGTATGTTATGTTAGCATACATTTCAGTTGTCTCTCTGCCGTACGTATCCGTGCTCATGATGGCACTGTTTTGTGTCTTCCTGCCTTCGTCGCATGCAAGGGTGTTGTAGCGCACACCTCCAACAACGCAAGATTCATAATGTCTTACCCGAGTATCAGGACCCATTGCTAGTGCATAAAGGTCATCATCAACTGCCTGCCCATCCTCCCGCATCTTCTTAACCTATGTTTAGAAAATAGGCAAGCTGATCATCTTATGTACTCAGTATGTTAAAAAAATTGACAGCGTAATTCAAAAGCTTACATGGCTCTTGAACCATTTCACAAATCCTGCCATAACCAGTTTGTCAATGTTTCTTGTTTTTTGCGACAGTAACTCCTTTTTGTAGATGCTGCACAACATAGTGATTGCGTCAAAGATCTAAATATATAAGAATGTGTTGCAAGTTTAGTAGATTACGATGTATAAGCTTACTTAGCACTTACTTGATATAAGGTAGTATCTCAGGACAGTTATTCAACACATACCAAACCATTTTGTCCAAATCTTTAGGTTTGTCCTCTTGTCGACTCTTCCCTATAACTCGAACAGAATAATCGGAAACACTGAGCCCGAGATTGTCTTTACCCACCTCTTTGCTAAGCTGATCAGCTGTTTCAATGTATTTTGAGCAGAATGTCAACGCTTCTGTAACATTGTAGGCCTCTGCAATGGAACCCTCGGGTCTAGCTTTGTTCCTAACATAGCCCTTGAAAGTGCCTATCCGCCTTTCTATAGGGTACATCCAACCATACTGTACTGGACCTCTAAGTAGTGCCTCATCAGGTAGATGAATAGCCAAATGCACCATCACATCAAGGAAGGCTGGAGGATATATCTTCTCAGGGTCACATAGGATAGTTGATATCTTGTCTCTAAGATGCTCCAAAGCATCTATCCTGATATTTCTACTGCAGAGTTCCCTGAAGAATTGTCCCAACTCTGCAACTGCTCTGTATAAGTCAGGGCGGCCCAATCCTCTAAGGATAACAGGTAAAACCCTTTGAAGTAGGATGTGGCAATCATGAGTTTTCAACCCTTGTACCTTGTTTCCATCTGCACTGACTCTCCTTTCAGGGTTGGAAGCAAATCCATGTGGGAATCTCACACGTGATAGGACTTCGCAGAATTCTTTTCTTTTTACCTTCTCCAAGACGTACACAGCTGGTGCCATATCCCGTGGTTTACCTTCATCTTCCACCTGCAAGTCCTTTCTGATACCCAGGTGTGTCAAATCAATCCTAGATTTTAAGGTATCTTTCGTCTTGCCTTCAATATTAAGAAGTGTGCCGATAATGCTGTCACATATATTTTTCTCGATGTGCATCACATCAAGATTATGCCGCAGATCCAAATCTTTCCAATACTCCAAGTCCCACAAAGTGGACCTGCAGCTAAACAGTAATCTCTCTTCTACCCTGCCATGCTTCCTTTTCCCGCTACCATTACCAGGATGGTTTCCTGGTGTAATATGCCTGACCTTCTCTAATTCCACTTGCAACTCATCGGCGGTGAGCCTCTTTGGCGCATCACGGCTTTCATGCTTTGCATTGAACACATGTCTTCTGTATTTTGTAGGACGCGGCTTGTCCTTGGCAAGGAAATGGCGGTGTCCAATGTAACAGATCTTGCTAAGTATTGCGTATGACAGCGGATTCCTGTCACAGCAAACACATGCATTGTAACCATGTGTCGTTCGCCCCGACATAGTGCCCAAAGCCGGATAATCATGGATGCACCAAATTATAACAGCACGCAGAATGAAATCAGCTGGTGGGCTGCTATATAGATCTCGAGTTAGAACACCCCTCCATAGCTATTGAAGTTCCTCCACAAGAGGCTCCATGAATAAATCAAAATCCTTTCCAGGACTTTTTGGACATGGGATGAGCAAGGCAATCATGTAGTTCGATTCTTTGGTGTAGACATTTGGAGGCATGTTGTAAGGGATAACAAGCACTGGCCACATGCTATATGTGCCGCTCTAGTGGCCAAATGGGTTAAATCCATCTGAAGCTAAACCAAGTCTAATGTTTCTCGAGTCAGCAGCAAACTTTTTGTGTTTCTGATTGAAGCATTGCCACCCACTACCATGAGATGGATGGCTCATTACATCCTGATCTCTGTACTCTTGGTTCCTAGCATGCCACAGTACATCCTCTCTTGTTTCAGCATCATGAAACAACCTCTGCAATCTTGGTATAATTGGAAAATGTCTCAGAACATTTTGAGGAATCCTCTTCACAGCATTGCCATCTTGATGATTTGCATTTCGGGCATTCACTTAAGTTGGCATAATCCTTCCGGAACAGAACACAATTATTCTTACAAACATAGATCATATCATATCCAGTTCCAACTGCACGAAGGAAATTCTTCATTTTACTGTAGGTGTGATGCGGAGCATCCTATGGACATCACCATGTCAAGAGTCCGTTTGGCGAGTGACACGTGCGACATCTACTTCACATACACAAAGGTGAATCATCTCCTTTACACGTGCTCACTTGACCCCTTCGAGGATGGTATACTACTTGACACTTCTCCCGTGTGCATGCATAGGTATTGTCGGAGCTTCATGGATGTTGAGGAGGAGTGCAAGCGCCAAGGAACAACTACACCATCCGCGAGGGAAGCCTGGAAGCGACGACGGAAGAAGATGGAGATGCTGAAGCTACAGTGGCCGAACATCCGGCGCCTGTGCAACTGCCAAGAAGCTGCACCAACAGACGGCCAACAGCATCAGCGGCCGGACATCCGGCGCCTCGCGAAAGCCCGGACATCCGGCCCTTCCCCCGGAAATCCGGCATCGCCGACAGAACGCACCCGAAGTTTGGCCACTTCAGCCCGGACATCCGGCCCGAGCCCCGGACATCCGCGCCTCGCGAAGCCCCGGACATCCGGCCCCCAGCCCGGACATCCGGCACCTGCCTGCGCGCAAAGTCGGGCCAGAGGCCCATGTATCCCTTTCCCACTTACCCCTTCGTGGCTTAGACTATATATACTACTCCCCCTCCTCCTAGTTAGGGTTAGCAAAGTGATAGCTCATTTGATAGAGAACTTTGCTCCTTGTACCACTCTACTCTTGAGAGAGAGACTACTACTCCTTATGGAGGCCAAGACCTCCATCTAGGAGAAGATCCTGCGGGATATATCATCAAGACCCCCTCTTGGGCGGCCCCCCTTCAAGACCTCCTCATGGAGATGAACCTTACCTTGTATCTTTCCCTTTGTTGTTCATGTACCTTGTGGATCTTATGTGTTTGATTGTCTAGCGGATGTGTGATTGGACTTGTTCTTGAGTGTTCCCCCTTGTGATTTCTCTCCGTTCTTCCCCGTGTTCATTGTGTTCTTTGAGGGAACCCACTCCAATCGTGAAAGATCGGCCTACGCCGGGTTAGCCCCGTATCATATGGTATCATGAGCCACATTGATCACGTATTTGGAGTCCCTCCCACCGTTTTCTAGCCTTCTTTTGCTTGATTTCGTCCTAAATTCGAAAATCCTCACCAAAAATAGCCCCCAATTTTTTTTGTGATTTGTTAGTTTGATGAAGTTTTATTGATTTTGATCCATGGATTTGCTTGGTTTCGAGTAGATCTAGCTTTCCCCCAATTTCCCCACTTTCCATCCACAAAATCTCTCCAATTTTGCCCTTGGAATAATCCATTTCCACCACAAATCAAGTTTCGAAGTCCAAATCCCGATCTGGAATCGTCGGACCGGACATCTGGGCCTCAGGCCGGACATCCAGGCCATCGGGCCGGACATCCGGGCCCCAAGCCGGACATCCGGCTCCTGGAGCACCAAATCTGCACGGTTCTGGACATTTACCCCCGGAAATCCGGACCGAACCCCGGATGTCCGACCCCTGTAGATTTCAGCCTCCCGTGTTTCACCGTTTTGTCCATAACTTTCACATCCGGAGTCCGATTTTCACGTTCTTTAGCTCGTTGAGTAGCTATTGACATCCTCTATCCATCTAGATAGGTTCCATCACCATTTGACTCCATCAAATTTTGACAACTTTGGCATCTTTGCCTAGGGCTTCCACCACAACATCCGCATAACCACCACCGACTTCCGCAACCTAACCCATTTCGTTCCTTATAGCACTAGTGGTTGTTTGAGTTGTGATTTGAGTCTCCTAAGGTGTTTAGGATACTTAGGGACGGTTGCTTCTTCATCAACCACCACCATAACTTTCGCATAGACTTACCTTACCCTCCACTTCCGCATTGCGTACTCCAAAACCCATCATTGCATTTCTGCAATCCCTTTGAGCTTCCGCAACCACCACCGCATTTCCGCTACCACCATTTGACTTTTGTCCTTGAGATTTTGAGTTGTGGTTTTTCCGTTTCCTAAGGTGTTTTGGCTAATTAGGAGCGGGTTGACATCGACAACACCGCCTCTCATCATCGACACGGACGGTAACCTCGACGACACCATTGTATATTCCCCTTGCAATTGCATTGATAACCCCTAGCCCATTTTGCGTGACTTGCCTATCGAGACTAGCCATTTGAGTATTGCCGGCAACGTTACTTGTGCACATTAGTGATCTACACCTTCCATTGCATACATACCATATCATCTTGGTATCACATCATCCATTATGTCACAAGATTGTTCCTGCATATACACAATTGCTATCTTGGTTTGTGCATTTCGCAAAGTGGCCATATCAAAAAAAAGAATAAGCTTTTAAGCAAAGAAAAAGAGTGAACAAAGAGCTTGTAAGCAATAGCCATAGCATCACTATATATCATATGGTATCATACTTGATCATCTTGGATCACTGTGTGAGAAACACTGGGAACCATACATACATAGCATACTTGGGATAGAAAGTTTATCCATTTTGCATCTTATAGGTTGTGCACAAGTGTCGTATCCGCCTATTGAGCAATCGTGCTAGCGTCTCTCTTGAGTTGTGCAACACGAGCGTTTTCCGTGGACTCCACATTTTGTGCTCATTCCTTGGTTGCACGACCCCATTTATCTATCCGTGTGTGTGTTTCCGTGTGCCACATATTGCTATTGGTCTACTTGTTTCACTTGCGAATTTGTGAATCTCTTTCAACATTATTGACTCTTGCTAACATTTTGCATTAAATTTTTGTGCCACTATCCTCACCGAGCTACTCCATAAGCTTTAGTTTGTAGGTGTGAGTGAACAAGTCCGGTACCAATTCCACTATTCTTTCATCTCACATTGAGTGAAACGGGATACATCCTCAACTTTGGGAAAAGGTAACTTGGTATTGTTTATCTAATTTCCTACTCACCTCTACGCGAGTCTTGTGATGGATAGGCAAGGCATTTCACCTTCGGTCTACAACAACAACGACGAGTTCGATGCCACGAACAACTCCATCGACGCCAAGATGAATGCTCAAATGGAGGAGATCAAAGCCCTCATCAAGTCCTACAAGCGATCTTCCTCATCTTCGAGAAGACGCTCAAGAGCACATGCCTCCGAGCTACCATCTCCGGCAAGGTCACATCGGCATCGACACCATCACCACCACGAACGTGAAGGTCAAGAGCTCAACACCAACAACCGCCCAACGACTTCACCATCTCCCTTGGCATCTTCGCCAAGCGACTTCAAGGCATCTTCGCCTACGGACATACGGCATCTTCGCCAACAAGCACCTCAAGACTATGCTCAAGAGAAGCACCCCAAGCTCAAGTCCGCGATTTCCACGAGCTACTACGACCTCGACATCGACCATGAGATTCCTTTCTATGGGACTCAAGAACCCGAGGAGTATCTCGAGTGGGAGCACCTAATGGACGACTACCTCAAGCTACATCAAGTTCCTCCCGAAGATCAAGTGAAGTGCGCCACAAGAAACTTCCACGACTACGCCTCGACATGGTGGTTTCACACACCTTCGGAGATCTACGACATGAGTTGGCCCAAGACGAAGAAAGCTTTGCGGCGAGAGTTTGTGCCTCCAACCTACACGGAACAACTTCTACGCCAATTGGAGAACACCATCCAAGGATCCAAGTCCATCAACGCGTACTTCAAGGAGATGAAGAATGCCTTGCGACGAGCCGGCGTGGACGACCCCATGTCAATGAAGTTCCACTTCATGATGGGACTGAACAACGACATCTCCAAGACTATCTTCCTCGAGAACTACAAGTCCCTCGACGACAACTACATTGGTGCTCTCAAGGCGGAACAAGAACTCATGAAGGCCAAGGCTTCTCCACCCCAAGCACACTTCTCGAAGACCAAACTCAAAGACGACGAGCATGAGGCTAGTACCACCAAGATGTCCAAGCCCGATGAGCTCCAAGATGATGCTCCCAAGTTCGACTTCACCGCCATCCCTCTTTGTGGCATTGATGATGCCGAGTCCTCCACGACTCTCTTTCAAGATGGTGTGGCGACGAGTACGACTATGGAGACCATCAAGGACCACGCTTTGGAGGCGAGCGACTTGGTGACGAGCAAGGATGATGCTTCCATCTTAGGAGGCGAGAGTGATGATGTGCCATCTTCGGCCTTCATCCACGGTGACAACGACGAGATGGTTGAGCATGGTATTTTCCCTTCGACCACGGTGACGTATGATGACTTGAGTGACTTGTGCCACCATATTGAGAGTGAGAGTGTCTTCACCACTAGCCACATATATGATGAGTTGCCCCAATTCCCATGTGAGGAGAGCCACAACTCCCACCACTTGAGTGAGATGAGTGACTCCACCATACGTGAGATTGAGTGCACCTACTTTGAGGGAGTGAGTGAACCACCACATAGAGAGAGTGAGGAGATTTTGAACTCTAACGACTTAACCTCTACCTCTATTGTGTCTTCTCATTTGGTGCTAGGTCCCATATATGATGACGCGCCGATTCGCGACGACTACGCCCTGCCTTTGGACAAGACGATGGCCATGGTGGAATATGATGCACCCCCCACATGGTTCCATCACGATGAAGATGACCACCATTTGGTCTTTCACACCTCACCTACACCACTTGAGTGGAATGAACAAGGTAACATAGGTGAAGGTGATGCTCTAGTCCCACTAGTGGACATTCTTGACATTGATTGCTTGCATGATGTTGATCAACCTATTACCATGCTTCATGCTAGTATGATTTCCCCATGCGATGATTTACCCATTTATGATGAGTTTGATGATTGCCATGTGGAGTCTATTAGTTGTGATGCCATGTTACATAGGATTTCTTGTGACAATTCTTTAGGTCACATCATGTTTGACAACCCGCTTGACTTGTCATATGCTATGCATGAGATCAATCATATGTCATATTTGCAATCTCATCTTAGTGACTATGCATATGCCATTAAAATTAACCCAATTTGCACTTATGGCATAGATGACAAGCCCATGGTTATTGGCATTTGTTTTTCTTGTGATAATATTGATATTCTTCCTTTGCATCATTTATCTCATATGCCATGCCATGACCACCTAGCTTCGGATATGCATTGTTTTGGATGTTGTCCATTTTCTCCATATGATGTTTCCAATATTGTTCATGAGGAGACCCCCATAATTTCCTCATACATTTTAGGAGATTTTGATTCGTCCTATCCATTGCATGATCCCAATACTTGTGTGCACAATATGCTTCACATGAATAAACATGCTATTGATGTGCCATATACTTCTATGCTAAATTTGCATCCCCATCGTGTCATACACAATAACTACTCTTTCATGATGGATGACATGTTCTTGTACCATGCATCAAATTTCTTTGAGCGATGCCTATCTTGTGCTAACTCATACGTGCACATACACATCATGATGGATGATGTGTACATTTACCATGCGCACAATTTCTTTGGTTTGTGTCTCTTTTGTGTAGGTACCCATGAATACTTGTCAACCTCGCAATCCCACGAGTTGACAAAACGAGCTCTAGAGAGCAATGATGACTTGGCATCCCATAGATTGCCTTTCCCACCGCTCACTTCGCGCAAACACTTCGCGCATTTCTTTTACATGGCCCTCACATGGTTATGGGTTGTTGTCCATTATATATCCTTTGCCCATCTTGCCATGTTCACTTTGCATGATATGCCCATTCCTATGCCTTTGCCATGCATTTGTGACCCATGCTTTGCGTTACACATGATGATTGCTTCTAGTACTTGTATGTGTATTTGCAAGCGTGGTGGAGATATTGTTTGTTATTGCCATGATTGCTTTGTGCCCCATGCCTATGATGATACTATGATCTTGATTTGTGTTCGTGCTTGCGATATGTCATGTACATTGCCTATGCCTATTCTTTGCTCACATGACATGATCGCCATGATTTCCTCTAGTGTGTTGCATCTTTGCTCCACTAGTTTGCACGACTTGATTACTATTTCTTGCCTTGTTGCATCACCAATGATTTATACTTGCTCACTTCATGCGGTTGATGACAACTATCTACATGCTTTGCACATGATTGTTATTGCTTCTTGTCACATCTCTCCATATGTTGCCTCCCTCATGCTAGATGATTTGCCATGTGTTGAGTGCAACAATGACATTAGTCTTGCTTATGAGTTTGCCCCCATAGCATTCTCACATATATTTGGAGATTTTGACATATTTCTTGTGAAGCATGCTTGTCTTACCTCTTTGCACCATATACCTCGTGCCATGAATATTGCCATTGTTGCATCATATTATTCATGCACTTGTGTTTCTAATGGTTATGTGCAAGAGAAGAGAACCATCATGATGGATGATGTGTTTATCTACCATGCGCATACGTTCTTTGTTTTGTTGTGTGCATGTGTAGGATACTTGGACTTTGTGTCGACTTCCGCTTCGCGTGAGTTGACCATTCGAGCTCTTGAGAGCGAACCACCTTCTACCACGATGATTCTACATCACACTTGCTTGTACTTCGGCATTGTGAAGGACGCACAAGGACACGCTTTCACGGTGATATCCTTCTCTTTAGAGAACCCCCAAACCATGATCATGGATATTATGGATCATACTACTTGTGTTGCTTTCCCCATGAGAAGTATTGTTCATCTTGGATCACTTGATTGCACACTTGTTAGAGATCTTGCTTCGACTTGTCATTTTAACCATTCCATGCATCATGATATATATGCCTTGTGTGTTGCATCCAATTCTTGGATTATTTGCTCCTCTCATATGTTTGGTTGCAACAATGTCATCACTTCACATATGCCATGTCCCATTGCTTGTCACATGATTGACTTGATTGCCTCACACATGATGAACAATTGCTCTTTCTATTGTGTTGAGTGCCACACTATGTTCACTACACTCTATGCACATTATGCTTGGATTGTCTTGCACTTAACCCATGTGTTTAGACATCTCATCTTCTTAGGTGTTGTGAATGATTCCTATGCCTACCATAGACCTTTCATTGAGCGCTTTGCCCATGCTTGCTATGAACTTGAGGTAGATGCTTATTCTCTTGACACACATATTTGCATCTCTACCTCCAATTTACATGCTTGTCCCCATGATATCTTTGCTTATGCTCGATTGATATACTTACATGCCATGTCTCAATCCTTTGTCACACCATATGCTTTGCATGATGACAACACTTGTTTGGTGAATCACCTCTTGAATGCTTGGTTTTGCACTAACGCTAACCACATTTGTTTTTCCAAGTGTTTGTTGTCCTTACTCCTTTTGAAGGAATCACAAGACGGTGCGACATTGGAGAGTGCCCATTTCGAGCTTCAAGATGACAAATACTTGGTGAACATCCACTTCTACACGGCGAAGCCATCTCTTTCCCATGGTGATTTGGTTTTCGATCCGAGGTCGGATCTTTCCCAAGGGAGGGGAGATGATGCGGAGCATCCTATGGACATCACCATGTCAAGAGTCCGTTTGGCGAGTGACACGTGTGACATCTACTTCACATACACAAAGGTGAATCATCTCCTTTACACATGCTCACTTGACCCCTTCGAGGATGGTATACTACTTGACACTTCTCCCGTGTGCATGCATAGGTATTGTCGGAGCTTCACGGATGTTGATGAGGAGTGCAAGCGCCAAGGAACAACTACACCATCCGCGAGGGAAGCCTGGAAGCGACGACGGAAGAAGACGGAGCTGCTGAAGCTCCAGCGGCCGGACATCCGGGTCAGAGGCCGGACATCCGGCGCCTGTGCAGCTGCCAAGGAGCTGCACCAACAGACGGCCAACAGCATCAGTGGCCAGACATCCGGCGCCAGCCCCGGACATCCGGCGCCTCGCCAAAGACCGGACATCCGGCCCTTCCCCCGGAAATCCGGCATCGACGACAGAACGCACCCGAAGTTTGGCCACTTCAGCCCGGACATCCAGCCCGAGCCCCGGACATCCGGCGCCTCGCGAAGCCTCGGACATCCGGGCCCCAGCCCAGACATCCGGCGCCTGCCTGCGCGCAGAGTCGGGCCAGAGGCCCATGTATCCCTTTCCCACTTACCCCTTCGTGGCTTAGACTATATATACTACTCCCCCTCCTCCTAGTTAGGGTTAGCAAAGTGATAGCTCATTTGATAGAGAGCTTTCCTCCTTGTACCACTCTACTCTTGAGAGAGAGAGACTACTACTCCTTATGGAGGCCAAGACCTCCATCTAGGAGAAGATCCTGCGGGATATATCATCAAGACCCCCTCTCGGGCGGCCCCCCTTCAAGACCTCCTCATGGAGATGAACCTTACCTTGTATCTTTCCCTTTGTTATTCATGTACCTTGTGGATCTTGTGTGTTTGATTGTCTAGTGGATGTGTGATTGGACTTGTTCTTGAGTGTTCCCCCTTGTGATTTCTCTCCGTTCTTCCCCGTGTTCATTGTGTTCTTCGAGGGAACCCACTCCAATCGTGAAAGATCGGCCTACACTGGGTTAGCCCCATATCAAGGTGTGTGGCAGCTCAGACACATCTGGGAAAGATTTGCAGAAAGCAGCCAACATCGCATCGAATGATTTGTTGGTCATCCGCTCAGATGTCTTCACTTGAAGAAAGGTGACCATAGCTGAGAATATTGACAGCTGATTTCCTGGGGTGACAACCACATTGCATTGTTCCAACATGCGGGCCCACCGTTTTTCTTCTGCAGGTGAAAGTTCACGAAATGCACGAGCATTTCGTAGCATTGTTTCAATGTTGGTCAAACTCACTGGCTCTGCCACCACCACCTCCTCCTCCTCTTCCACCTGAGCATCAGGCAGATCAAGATGGTGATCTGCTGCTTCCACATAGTCAGTAACATTGACGTTCACCGCTTCACCATGATGAACCCACCTAGTATATGTGACCGACATCCCATACAAGTGTAGATGATTTTGCACAGTTGACTGGGGTCTTGTAACTGAATTCATACAAGTGCTACACGGGCAGAGCACATCTTATTTCGGACCATCATACTCAGCTCTGATAAAGTTCATGAAGTTTTCAACCCCCTCGACATATGCAGCGGAGAATCTTCGAGCAGAAGTTATCCAAGTTCTGTCCATCTGTTAGACATACAAATTAGTTCTTCTACTAGATATTACAGGAAAAACATATATGCTTTTTTATGAAGTCTAGAAAAAATTACCTAGGTCGATGTCTAAAGCTATGGCAAGATATTTGGACGAGCAGATCTAAGTAACGAAATATATGTAAAGCTAATTCAGCAAACAGATTTGAGTGCTAAATTATGGCAGGCTGTTTTAGCAGTCAATGAGGCCAAGCACACAACCATCAAACTATCGAAGGCCATCGCAGTAACAAAGATCGAGTATAAAATGGTGTACAGCTATTTCACCTAACAAATTGGCTACTAAACCATGGCAATCTACGTCACAATAAATATATGGCAGGATATTTTAGCAACTAATCGGGCTTGGCATGCCATCTCAGCTAAGCAGATTGAGTGCAGAACAGGGCAAGGAAGCTTCTTAAGCAGAGCATATTGACTGTAAACAACTTCAGCAAACAGTGAGATTAACAGCGTCTATCAGCTAACATGCGGCGCTACACCGACATGCATGGGGCCTCAGTCTAGAATGCGCGTGCCGTGGGAGAAGCTGACCGCCATGCGTCTCCACACGAACATCGCCAGCGGTGGCGACGCTGACCGTCGTGCGCCTCCACAAGAACGTCGCCGGCAGTGGCGGCGCGGCTAGAGGACGGCAGTCTACGAGAGCGTACTGTGGGAGCGAGAGGATCGCCGTGCGTCCCCTCGACAAACCGAGGCGCCAACGTATCGGCACGGAGGGGAGGGCGGCTTGGGCAGAGCGAATGGAGTGGAGGGGGACGGGGGGAGGGGGTTTGGGGAATATTATTGGCTAGTTGGCCGAAGGCCGGTTGAATTTGGGATTTGGGGAATTTGGGGGGGGGGGTTGCATGGTGGGCGGGGGGAGTTTGGCGCATCGTCGGTTTCTCCAAGTGCAGTCCCACGTGTCAGTGAAAAGGCAAGCCGAAGCGCGTTCCATTTGCGTGAGCCATGTGCAGGACCGAACGTGTGTGGGGTGCAATGCGACCGCGACACGGGTGCCGTGAGTGTACCACCTTTTTTTCTTTTTAAACTAGGTGCTTCACCCCCTAAAAAACTTGGTGCTTCACGCGATCCATCGCTACTACTAGTAGTAATCCGGTAATCTCGACTAAAACGGCGCAGCCGGGTCTTTTCCCGCGTGATATGCTGGGAGGTTGGCTTAGTTGGGGTTTTTAGGACGAGTAATGCTACACCTACGTAATCCCAGTTACATAATTAACGTAATGTGAAACGTGTGAGCTGTTGATTGTATATTGGGGGGAGGGAGGGGCCCACCACCATGAAAATCAGGGAGGAGAGAGAGAGGCATTTTACGTTAACCCTTTCGTAGGTTCACGTAGATGTAGAAAGATGTGAAATGCGTGAATGTGTAGTGGACGTACTATTGGAGTGCCTAAGATAAATTGTGTATGTAGACCCTATGTGTTTATTTACTTCGCATGTTAGCTTTGTCTCGGTTCAATAAAAAGCAGAGTTGGTGATGATGGTGTGCCTGCCATCCTGCAATATAGGCCGTCCGATCTATATCTAACGGATAGGAAGGAAACTATGACAATTTACCCGCACTCCTCTACACATTTGCAGATAAGGCCTTCCCTCGTTCATCCTTTTCTCCCACAAGATCTTGATGTTCCGTGCAACGCACGGGCATCTTGCTAGTACTCCTACAATATACTATATTATTGTGAAAGTTCATATACACTGGCCGACATTAATGCAAACACGGCTGATTTTCATTACATTTCGAACTTTTATAGGACAGAAAAATAAAAAAAAACCCGACCCAAAACCTATTCTACGGCGGCGACCGACGTCCTCCATCTGCGATCTCCATGTACAGGGGCGGGGTTCAAGACCCGTGAAGTGAAGGTGTGGTCTCTGGCGAGGAAGAGTAGAACACGGGAGACGGACCGGCCAGTTGGCACACCATGCCTTGCCGCCTCACATGCCCTACTCATCCTCGGAGGAGTCCCCAACCTCGGCGGTGCCGGACGTTGGACGGCGGCAAGTAGGACGCGTGGCTGATGGTGCTCTCATCGTCGACCGCCAGTGTGGCCATCGCTTGTGCGGTCGTGTCCGCGTCCGGCTACGTCGCTATTGCGTCGCGAGCGGTGACTTGAGCGAGGGCGGCGACCTCGAGCTTCATCCCCGAAGACAAGCTCTCCCACAGAGCGTTCGCGCTCGCGGTCATGGCGGATGTGGTGCTAGGTAGCAAGACGATGCGCTATGGTGTGGAGGTTAGCTGGGTGTTGCCACCTTAAGTAGCGCCTTCCAGTGAGGCCAAGCGTCCGGGTGCTTCATTAAGTCACCGGAGTTGGTTCCTCAGGCACCGAGCCTCTTAACGACGGCATACGGACGGACGGCATGAATGCGGGTAGCTGGCGCCGGCTGGGAACGCACCGTGCGACGGCGTGAGGGACAAGGGTTTTTGCTGTGCCAGGGTAGTGAGCTGCGGTCGTGGTAGCGTTGGAGATGCCCTTTGCTCACATGCGACCCCAAATGTCATTGAAAAAGCAAGACGACCCGGCATGGTCTCAGGTCCTGGGGATGCAGTTGGCCGCGCTACACCACTCCACGGACGCGTCGCGGCGCGTGCACATTGGCGCCCCGTGCATCCTCGACGAGCCGGGTGTTGATCTGCTGGTTTTGCCACAGTGCTAACGCCACCCTCGACACACTGAAACCGGCCGTGTAAAGCGAGGATGAGCGTGTCGCTCCCGCATGCCTCATTTGAACATTCCACCGAGTATCATTCGCATGTGGGCCTAGACCATGCTTGTATTTCCAATGTTGTAATTTGTCCGACATGCATACAAACAAATGGTTCATTTAAAGTTTCACTTTGACTCCACTACGTGTCACTTCCCGTCTTAGTTTTGACATCCCATTCGGTTCATGCCCCGACACATCTTGACGAGATCGATTGATGTTGAAAGATCAATTTGCGTGTCGTGCAAGGAGATAAAGGTTTGGTCTGTTTCTATGATAGAAACGACTGACGGGGGGGTCTATGGGGATCAGAGGGAGTATATTGTACGTTCATAAGCGAAACAAACATATTGTACCCACCCTAGTCCTCTTTCAATCGATCTCCGGACCCCGAGATGAAAATGAGAAAGAACGAGTGGGTGCATGTGTGATACCTAAGGCGGATTCAAAATTTTGAACCGGTGATCATAGCATCCACAAATCATATATAAAGGGTATTCAATGTTTGCTTCGCTTTTGAACGTACAATATACTCCCTCCGATCCTTTCTAGTTTACATATAAGTTTTATGTGTAGTCAAAGTATCTCTACTTTGATAAAATTTACAGAAAAAAGTATCAACATTCAACAACTCCCAATCAATATTGTTAGATTCGTACGTACTCCTAGATTTGTATTCAAACAGAGATGGTTTCCAATTTGTTTTCAACCACGTGAATGTGCTTGTTCTCGCACATACTTTTCCTACTAGGATTTCGCCACGTATAGCCAGTCCAATAGTAACTTTTTTAAGCTCGTTGTCCAATAGTACTAGTGGAGTACTGATAACATCTGTAGTAGAGTATGCAGTGCTCATAGTACTCCCTCCTTCCATTTATATAGGGCCTATGTGGAGGAGAGAGATGTGAAAAAGTAAGGGGAGTGAGCTCTCATGCAAGAGCCTAGCTATATACGCATTCCTAGTTAAATACAATAAATATGAAGAAAGAGGTAGAGAGGAGATGGAAAAAAGTACTAATACAATAGCCAACCTTTTTTTTGCGGGAAATAGCCAACCTTATAGCCCACACTAATGTATGAGTGCATATAGATGATGGCTATAGACATGGCAGTTCCTTATAGCCATCGGCTGGCTATATTATTAACCATGCTCCAATGCATTTTTCAAAACCGCCTTTGACTATTGACAAGATTAATAGTACATGAGATGTATACTGTGAAAATTATATCATTGGGAGCTCCTTTCACATACGAATTTGACCGTATGCTTTGTGTAAGTTGCATGTCATATATTATTACTCTAACATTTGGTCAAAGTTAGCCTCAAAAATGCATTAGGCCCTGTAGATGGAAGGAGGGAGTAGTAGTGGAAGTGGATCCTCTGACGTAGGTATCCCTGCCTTACCCTCCCTTTCGGTCACTTACTGGCGGACCCCATGCTTGCTAGGCCCCGCATGTCAGTTACTCAACGGGTTCGGCCACGTCAGGGAATCCTCATCCTTAGTATATGCCCTCTGTTTTTATTTACTCCACATAAAACGTAGGGAGTTGTAGTATAAATGACGCGGGCGGGGGAGGGGGAGGGACGTCGGTTTTCTCTCAACTGCGGTCTCACAAGCGAGCGAAAACGCAAGACGAAGCGCGTTCCATTCGGTGAGTGACGTGGAGGGTCCAGCGTGCCGGGGTACAACGCGAACGCGACAAGAGCGATGTACAGTCAAAACCGATTGACCGGTCGCCACCGGAACCACTATTCACACCAGAACCTTCGCTGCTCGGCCTACGCCAGCCACTGCCCAAAAACCACACCTCCTCTACAGCCCATTCCCCCACCTTTTGATCCCCTAGCCCGCATCAAGCGTCCCCTAGTTCGCTAGAAAGCCATGGTGCGCCGCAAGATCATGTACTACAAGATGCTGATGCCGGAGCGCCGCGTAGAAATCGCGGCGGCGGTCGGCGCCACAGACCTCCGTTCCCAAGCTCGCTTTGCGGCGGGCCAATCCCCGGGTTCTCTGGAGCCAAGCTACAAGGAGGAGGAAGCAGATCCAATGTTCATGGCGGAGGTCACGACACAGAAGGCCCCCGACGGGTATGAGACGATGGGCGTCGACTTCGTGCTGGCGTCTGGGTCCCCCATGGTGCTGGCGGACCAGCGGTTCAACCTGGCGATACTAAAGGAGGACCGGGAGGCAGAGGCTCAACTCGACGCGGAGCGCGTGCATGCCGCTGCCATCGAGGCTCTCCTGCGGGCGGAACCGGATGTCGTGGTTGTGAACCGGGCGGCGGAGGCTCAACTTGAGGCGGAGCGCGCGGATGTCGCTGCCATCGAGGCCCTCCTGCAGGCAGAACCGGACGTCTTGGACTTGAACCGGGCGGCAGAGGCTCAACTCGACACGGAGCGCGTGGATGCCGCTGCCATTGAGGCCCTCCTGCAGGCGGAACCGGACGTCCTGGACTTGAACCGGGCGGCAGAGGCTCAACTCAACGCGGAGCGCGCGGATGCCGCTGCCATCAAGGCCCTCCTGCAGGCGGAACCAGACATCCTCGACTTGAACCGGGCAGTGCTCTCGTCCGTGCAGAGCGCCCGCACGCTCCGCGTGAACGAGTAGCTGGAGGCCGAGGACAACCACGGTGCAGATACACACGTCAACAGCTACGGCTGGTTCACGCCGGCAGCCAAAGATGACGAGGCCGTCTCGTTCCACGAGCAGTGATAGTTTTTCTTTATGTTGGTTTTGTTTTTAGGGATCTTTTGCTGTGTGAAAACATATATTCTTATGGAAGTCGCCTGGCTTTCATCATTTTGGTCAGTCTACCATTTCAGGCGGTTGGATGAATATCCTATGTCTCCTAACCCTTCTTTGTCACCTCTTCTTCTTCCCCAACAGATCACCGCACGGGCCGTACGGATCCTGCCCAACATGCGGTTGGATAAACATACTGTATGAACGAAAATTATGTGTCAGCGGTAGGATGGCTGAGTTTGGTTTGTTCACATGTAGTAGCACGTGTCAGTGAGGGTGCATTCCCTTGGTTGGGTTTGCGGCGTGCAGGAGCGACTGTGTGAGGGTGCGGTGCGACCGCGGCGTGTAGGAGCGACTGTGTGAGGGTGCGACAGCCGTGCGCAAGTGTACCTCCTTTTCATTCTGAAAACTTTAGGCAAGCTTGGCAAAAATGTGTGGCGAAGTATGGCAATGCAAGGCCTAGACCCAAACAGGATAAGTACGTACTAGGAATACTAGTGTTAATAAAGAAAGACGGGGTTTTCCTTCGCGGGATTAATCGATACAAATCCTCGTTTGACGTGTCAATGAATGCGTATTTTTTTCCTCCAAAGCCTAAAGAGCTAACCATCTCACTCCTCATCGCTTGATTAATGCAGCGCCATGCAAACCAACCTTCTCATTTCCGCATGCATGCAAGGGTATATTAATGTCCTTGGTTGCTAGTACGAGGCAAACCCATCAATTTTGCCTCGATTAGTGTTAGTGGCCTTTTGCAAATTGTAATTTTGATATACTGGCCTTGTGTACAAAAAATGGAGGTAGTAACTATTTGACTTCCTTCCCCATTGCGGTGACGTCGATAATATCTCGAACGGTGTGGTTTGGAGAAGTGCATTCGACAGAGAAACCATTGAGGGAGACCACGGTAAGTCGTTTGCAAGTGCCGCCTGAAAGCCGAGACAACCGACTTATTTGCATCCAGGAAGTCCGTTGAACCAAAGGACGCGTAAATGTACTAGTACTACTAGTACACAATAGCATCGTCCGTCCAGCTTAGTGCCTTGAGGTGGTTTCTCGAAGA
Organism: Aegilops tauschii subsp. strangulata; assembly: GCF_002575655.3. Lineage (NCBI taxonomy): Eukaryota > Viridiplantae > Streptophyta > Magnoliopsida > Poales > Poaceae > Aegilops > Aegilops tauschii. The sequence goes on along the minus strand of NC_053037.3, from coordinate 245,567,750 downwards.
AGACGATGGAGAAGCAGAGTCAGCAAAGAGTGAAATGATGGTTGCTTCATCCGTGCTTTGTGATTTGACGCCTCACTACTTTGTGATTTGTGATAGAAGGGACGGGGGAGTAGACTCTGTGCTCTATACTATACATGCGTCCAAGCACAGGAGAAAGAGGAGAGACGTTGCATTTTTCTATTCCTTTAATCAATCAATCAATCAGGGAGCTTTGGTTCCATCTTTTGGGCTTTGGCAGCACCGTCCACAATGGTTCCCATCGATGCCAAAAGCTATTTTCACATTTGGCTACACATTGTGGATGCCCTTAACCGTACCACTTGGTTTTGCTCCTGTGTGCTATCTATACAAATCTCAATTATATTGATCTAAAAAATTATAGAATCAAGATTAGTAAAAAGGAGGTGATTTTGCCGCGCGGATGGCGGGGGAGGTTTCTTATTTTTAGAGGACGTTGGCCTGGCGGTTTGCTAACATGCAGTCCCACGTGTCAGTGCTTTACCAAGCCGATCCGCGTCCCACATGAGGCAGAACAATGGTAGAAGCAACACATGGTTAACTTGAAGAAGATGAGGGAGAAGCGGATTCAGCAACGAGTGAAATGATGGTTGCTTCGTCCCTCCAACTTCTTTTTTTAGCATTATTACTTTGTCCCTCCAACTTAACTGCGGGAAAGGTGCAGCTTTGTGATTTGAAGCCTCATTGCTCATTACTACGCTGGCGCCATGACTAGGGTGCTTCACCCCTGCTGCTCTGCACTGTATTTCGGTATGGCACGTGGACTCGGTAGCTTGATGTCCCACATGTCGGTGAAAGGGACTAGAACATTTATGAAAGTGGGCGCTCCACTCTTACGACGGAGGAGTACACGACACGGCGGCCCAGTGAACTATCACTTTTACTGTATAGTACTATAGTTTTGCTGTTTCGCACGATCCATCGATACAAACCCGATTAAATAGGAAAGTGTGGGATTTTTCCCGCGCGGTAGATGATACTGGCCATACATTTCAAAGGCAGTTTTAATGTATGCAAACTGAATAATTAAGTAACAATATGATATCTAGTAAAACTAAAAACACATATGATTTATTGTGTTAGAGTGTAGTAGTAGTGTTGTATTGCATAGTTGTTAGATGTAACATGCGAGAACGTGTAGAGATGTAGTTTTGGAGGGCCTACAGAGAGAAAAGAGTAATACGGTCACCGAACTTCAGAATACGCTCATTACAATCACTATATACGTTTTGCGGTGATTATACGGTCACTTGCTCACCGTTCAGCATCAGATTCCACTCTGTTGACCGGCCAAATAGTCTGTGTGGCACCATGTTGACTAGTTAAATTGACCACGTTCCTTGTGGATCCCACCTGTCAGTTTGCATTGGAAAAAGGTCAGATAAACACAAATTTACGCAGGAGCGACAAGACTCCAACCCGTGCGCGGGAATCACCTGGTTGTGTATGTGTCTGTCAGGGCCTGATGTGTGCGCATGCACGTGTAGGTTGAGCACTTGAGCGTGAGAGTGCGTGTTGGTCGTGTGGTGTGTGCATGCATGCATGCGTGTGTGCATGTGAGTGTTGCGTGCGTGCGTGGCTGCATGTGTTCGTGTGAGTGTTGCGTGCATGCAGTTCGTGTGCATGCGTGCGTGTGTGAATAATCACCACACCAGCTCATGTGTGCTAAAACAGATGGCTCAGCATACCAATACAAGGCCACCTTATCTGCTGTGCGTGCGGTCATGACTTCGAACCACCGTCCAATATATTTTTGTCGTTTGTTTCCATTCTTACTAGCAAGATGCCCGTGCGTTGCACGTAACATCAAGATGCATTTGTATGACGAGTTTATCTTGTGAGAGAAAAGGATGAATAAGGGAAGGCCTTATTTGCAAATGTGGAGAGGTGTGTGGGTACCTTTTGCCAAATTGCCATAGTTTCCTTCCTATCCATCAGATATAAATCGGGCGACCTATATTGCAGGATGGCAGGCACACCATCATCACCAAATCTATTTTTATAAGAGCGTAGAGTAGATACAAGCCGATAGGTGGGCCCAATGGTAGTGAGATAATGGGATGCAACACTAGAGGTGCCACGTGGATCGTTTAACTGGTCAACTAGTTGTGTCTTGAGAAAATACAGAGCTGTACAGTGAGCCCGTGACTGTATAATAACCACAAAATGTAAATGGTGACCGTAATGAGTGGATTCTGAAGTCCAATGTATGTATCATGCTTTTGCTTCAAATACAATGATCGTCACTGTATATATCGCGAGAGAAAGATGAAACATGCGTGAATGTGCTGGGGGCTTACTTTTAGAGGACCTGGAGATAGTTTGTGTGTGTACGTGAAAGGGGCGTAGAGGGGGTGTATGCGATGGAGAGAGAGATGCTCTTCGTTTCTCTTTATTATGCCTAACTTTATATATAGTATAAAAATATAAAAATTCACAGTGCAGAATAAATATCATTGTGGGCACCATGCAATGCAAATTAACGTTCATACTCCTCCATATAACTTTGTAATGTTGTATATATGTGGAAATTCTAAAATAATTTTTTGGCCACACTTTCTTCAAAAGGAATGTTGTATGCGAAATAAACGTGAAGAGAGGGTTTTTTAGATCAATGGGGTACGTGATGTAACATGTGTGAATATGTAGTTGATGTATTTGGCAGGGCCTAGAGAGGTATGTGTGTGTATTACGTATTCGAGAGAGGCATGGATAGAGGGGCTGGCGGGGGGAGGGGGCATGGGAGAGATAGCACGAGAAATGAGAGAGGTCTAGAGAGAGAGAGAGACGAATATGATGTCACGGCAAGAGATTCCCTTGAGTGTGTATATGCAAGGGGGGAGGGGATAGAGGCACGAGGAGAATTTTTTTTGTGTGGTGTCTTTGGTGGTATGTGTGGGTGTGAGAAGATAACGAGACCTGGGGGCAGAGGGTGTGTCACCGCGTGAGGTCCGGTGGGTCGTGGTGAGGCCCTTGGTTCGGTTCCGTCCTGCGCCACATTGGTCGGCCCATGACGCATTTAGGGAGACCCACGGATGACTAGTCGTACAAGACAAAGATAGCAGAATTGTGAAGGACTCTGTGTCCACTGACAAAGCCGGCTAGGATTTGTAACCCTAGGTTCTCGGACTAAGGTAACCCCTTATCTCTGATATTACTATTCATCCAACCTAACTTTAAGGGGCATCCTACAGAATGCTCTACTAGAATCATACTCGTCGATTAGGAAGAGAGGTGTGAGACAATGCGTGAGAGACAGGCCTAAAGATAGTGTGTATAGGAGACACGTAGGCAGGTCTATGTATATAGAAAGGGTCGATGGGGATTGTGCGTGTGTATGCTTGTGAGAGGAAGCGTGCTTGTGATAAAGGTTAGTGAAAACAGTCCTAAATGGTTACGAGAGGGAGGGAGGGTTATATCGAGAGCATGTTTGCGAGAAAGACACCTCGGGAGAGAGTGTGTGAGCATGTGTGAGAGACCACCGATGGAGAGTGAAACTACACGTAAAGACTGATGTACACATTGATTAAAGATATAAATCGTATCCAAATATTAGGATGGGATCATGATATTTGCAATTCACGTAAGGAACGGTCATTGATCCACCAGACATCTAGATTCTATCGAATTTGAGCATGTCTATGTTATTATTCGACATAATTGATCCACATAGTTAGTATTTTGAACTCCAGACAATGCAACGCTTTAGCAATCGAATATAAACATGAGTATAGTTCATGTTGTGTGTGTAAAGCACATTATACATACGAAAGTTACACGATGAAGATTATAAATAGCTAGCTATGAACTAGCATACATTTGAATTCAACTTAAGGTAGTTTAAAAAAATCGAATTCAACATGAAGTCCATTCAATTATTTGAATTCGATATCATGGCATTTGTAAATCATACCTAAATTATGGGGGCACCAATCTTTGCTCTGATTTTGTACATAATAGCATATATAGTCGTGTACAAACTAGATTCAAATTTAGCTCCTCCATTCCAAAATAATCGTAGTTATAGGATTTTCAAGTGTCAAAATTTCAAAAATAAGTGGATAATTTAATGAGGTTTTCAAACATACAAGGTCAAATTTAACGTTGTCTATTTAGGTCAACCCTCAAAGTTCAAGAGTACTCTAAACGTGAATGCTTCTGTTTCAAAATTTCGAACGAAGCACCAAAAGAGCCTCTACTCGCCCGAAACCGCATGAGACCAATGTTTGGTAGTATAAGGAAATTACTTTTCTAACTCCGACCCATGAAACCTACAGGCCCGACGTCCAAAGGTCTAAACCGGGGTAGGTTTTTAGCTTCATCTAGACGCCACGCAACCGCCTCCAAAAAACATTCATACACAATGGCCGCCTAAGCACACATGCGCGCGCCCGAAATTGCTCCCGCCCACTATTTGGGACACCTGGGATTACCATCCTACCCCCGACCCGCAGTAGGTCCGAAATTTAAGAGGGGGCCAAAGTTTGTACTTTCCCCAAATTTCAAACAAGCGCGCCCCATCTGTTCAAAAAAGCCAAAACAAGCGTGTCCCAGACCGAAACATGGTTCTCCCTTAGCTCCCCCCGTCTGATTCCCCATTCGTACTCCGTGGGTGCCAAAACTACCTCTCCACCAGCCACGAAACCCCGGCGTCCTTCGTCCGCCACCCCATCCCACCCATCAACTGCCGCCCTCCTCCATCACGCTGGAGCCGATACCCCGACGTCGTCGTCCACCGCAGCCTCAACCGCAAAGCCCTCCATGACTAGTAGTTGAAGCCGAGGCCGAGCCGTCCGTACCCGAGCCAGTTCAACCACGCCGTCCTACGCCTCACCGTTGTCGCTCCAACTTCGCCACTGTCCACCACACTGGAGTTGTTCCTGCTACGTCGTCCTTCGCCGCCTCGGATCTGCTTCCCCTCCGCCGACATACGGCCACGGCAACATAGTCAACAATTTGGCCATGGGTTCGTCCAAGGCTGCACCCTCCTCCAAAACATCGGTTCCCCGGCAAAAAGAAAAAGATCGCTGCGACATATGGAGGAGACCACACTGGCAACCGGAAATGGTACTCCTCTTCCCTTATTTGTGCAAATCTTACGTGCCTGCTTGCATGGTATTCATCCAACAGAAGACACTAGTTGACCACTTCTTCTTGATACTAGATGTTCCTAGTAACTCGCGATGCACAAGGTTTCTCCTCATATACTATTTCACCTTAGCTAGAGGTCCGTTGCCCCCCTGGATTTCAATTCCTGGTCAGTTGTTTCCCATTAACGGAAGCATTCCCCGGCGTAACAGGCGCTAGTCCGCCTATTACACCAGGTAAGCAGCGCCTCGGTGTTTTATCTTAGGGGCGTGTGGGGCCTAGAGCTGCTAGCACCCGATCTGGAGGTCGACCGGGATTAAAGGGATGACCTGGGGGCGCTGCCAAGCACAGCGGTGGTGTGAGGTCGAGGGGAGGGCGGGGCGGCGGAGGCAGGGTTCTGGGCCGGTGGTCGCTGGCGGTTCGAGAAAGATCGTCAACAGTGACTGGCGGGACGTAGACGAACGCCATCTGCCTGTTTCTTATAGATTCGACGGTTCATAAAAAAATCGAGTGGCCTATTTATTTTCAGTCGACTATTATCATGATAGGACCATATGTGGTGGTGTGCTGGAGGAGTACCTGCATTTCCTGTGCTCATATATTACAAAATCATATGGAGTAGAATCTAATTTTGTTTGCCATGCAATATTGTAGAGCTATCATATGTCTCATGACATTTATTTTTCAGCCACCTGCTATCTGCTACTTTTACAGTGCACTAGTTCTGCACATAGTTCACCCATACTCTCACTATTGTGTTTTTATGCAAGGGTATTTCAGACTTTGCTGTCTACACAGAAGCAGAAAATAAAAGAGAGAAGTCACTCCTGTTTGCTTCGCGGGCAGGCAAGACACGTGTTTTCGCTTTAAAAGTTGGATGTTTAACAGATGGAGATGGTAAACGTAGCTCTGGAGTTGATGATCTCGCTCGCCGTGAACCACCATCCCAGGTGCTTGCTTTAACTTCACGGTGTCATATGTGAATGCATGTTGCATATGGTGTCTAACTTGTATTCGAAAGGCCGAAGTCGGTCTTTATCAAGATAAGGAAAGATATTTTTTACATGAACCACCATCCCGGGAGCACCAGAAGACAAATAGCTAGTCAGGGCACTGGCCAAGCCAGTGACAAGCCCAGCACAGACATGCATCACCTGGAAGCCAACTAAAAAGCCACGATGGTGGCAAAGCAGCCCGCCTCCCACCAGGCTCTCAGGTCCTAGATGATCATGCTTACCACTCCAGCCGGATGTCTAACTTGTATTGCTTCCAATTTTGTTAAATTGCATATGCTTAGCTTACACACTATACCTTTGAATATGACAAGCCTTCCTGTTTTTGGTACATACTAGTACATCTGTCTATTAACCATGTTGTTATATCAAACTAATGTTCTTGTGTATCCCTCATCAATCACTTATGATGAGGCAGTCAGGCCAGTGGACTACCGTGAGAAAATATCCTCATTTAAAAAATGCAGCGTCAGCCTCCCCACATGATTATCAAGAAACAGTAAGGCAAGATGAAGATAGTGAACATAGCTCTATAGTTGATTACTGCATTTTCCCCTACACTAGCATCGCAAGTGCTTGCTCTAACTTGGCAGCGTGATATGTGGTTGCATGTTGCACATGGTGTCTAGATTGTAATTCTTCCAATCTGGTTAAATTGCATGTTCAATTCTTCTTAGTTTATACATTATACCTGTTAATGTGACATGCCTTCCTATTTTTAGTACATAGTACATCTGTCTTTTAAGCATGTCCTTACATAAAACTATTGTTTTTTGTATCCCGCATCAATCAATATGACGAGACACCTTTAGTATATGCAGTGTGATATTAGTTGCATCTTTCATATGATTTATAGCATGCGCTGCTTCTAATTTGTTGAAATGCCATTTATGATGGGACGTTTTTAACTTGACACAGTCATATTGGTTGCATCTTTCATGTGGTGTCTAGCTTGCATTGCTTCTTATTTGTTGAAATGGTTTCTACTTAGTTTACACAAACAGTTGTGAATATGCCATGCCGTCCTATTTTTCGTATTATTCCATCCTGGTATCATGGGTTTGCCTTACATCAAAGTAGTGATTGTCAGTATCATGCACGAATGAGTTCTGAAGGGTGGATTTTATTGTTTTTTCTTGTTGGTTTTACTTGACAATTCAAAATCAATAAAGCGGAAGGAAGTTAGCAAGGCAGGCGAATATAGGTGCTCCTTCCAAACGGAGGGCCTCTACAGATTCTACTCCTCCATCCCCCCAAGATGATTTCCAAGACAACACATGCATAGACACTCAACGTAGTTGTGTTGATGATGAGCACGTCTCCCCTAGTGCAGCATCACAAGTGCTCCCTCTAACTTGGCACTGTTATATGTGGTTGCATGTTATGTATGATGTCTAGCTTGTATTGCTTCTAATTTTGTTGGATTCCATCTGCTTACTTTACACATTATACTTGTGAATAAGACACGTGTTCCTGTTTCTAGAACATACAATATCTGTATATCACACCATGTTCTTACATCAAAGTAATATTGTTGTGTAACCTGCAACAATCACTTATCATAAGACACGTTTGACTTGGGAGTGTGATATAGGTTACATCTCGCATTCTTTTCTTGCTTGTACTACTTCTAATTTGTCGAAATGGCACTTATGACGAGACAGTTTTAACTTGGTAGAGTGATATTCGTTGCATCTTTCATATGGTGTCTAGCTTTCATTGCTTCTAATTTGTTGAAATTCCTTCTCCTTAGTTTACACATCATAAGCTGTGAATATGCAATGGCACTAATGACGGGAGACCTTTAACTTGGTAGTGTGATGTTGTTTGCATCTTGCATATGATTTATTTCTTGTACTGCTTCACATTTATTTAAGCGCCATTTATGATGAGACATTGTTAACTTGGCAGAGCGATATTTGTAGCATGTTTCATATGGTGTCTATCTTCCATTGCATTGCTTCTAATTTAGTGAAATGTCTTCTGCTTAGTTTACACATCATAGTTCTGGTTATCTCATGCCGTCTTGTTTTTCGTACATATTACATCCTCCTATCATGTGGTTGTCTAACATCAAAGTTCAGTTCGTCTGTATCATGCATCAATTTGTTCTGAAGAACTAAATTGTTATTCGTTTTTCTTGTCGGCTTGACTTAACATGGCACAGATAAAGAGGAAGCAACACAGAATGATAGGGAAAGGGAAGCGGAAGAATCCTGCAGATTCTGCTAGTACTGATGGTGCAATAGAAGGTCAAGGTCCAGCGGAAAATTGTACAAACAGGGTATCCCATGCTACACGAGCTGTAGAACAAGCCAAACAGAAACAAACATGCGAAGACAGCCCTAGTTGTTGCAACACCTTCCACAGTACCACCAGCTGCACGAGTTACTCGTTTGTCAACTCAGCTAGCAGCACGTTCCCTAGCTCCCTTGCCACTTGACACTACTTCCGAAGCACTCTTGACACAAGATGAGTTGGTAAGATCAGATGAACTTTGTGAGCTTCAACAACAAGAAGGTAGTTGCTGGAGTCAAGTTACAGTTGCATGCTTCTTTATATGTAGTCTCACAGTTTGATGTACACTAACACTTCCTATGTTCGTTGTTGGGCTAGCACCTAGGCGCGAGAGGAAACAAACATCAGGGATAATGCTCGATAGGTTAACTAAATCTAGAGGAGGAAGAATGGAGATCCATTTTGAGGCAGGTTTAAAAAGGTCACGTGATGCTACAGAGTCAGCCAAGTTAGTATCAGAGGCAGTGGTTGCCGTTAGGTGTCATGGACGTATCCTCCCAACATGGATTCAGTACAGCAATGACAAAGACAAAACCCAGTTCAACACCTTCCTCGACCATTTATCTGTAAGTATGGTTATATATGGAAACTAGTAATATCGTCTTGCTCTGTCCCATACTTTCTAGGTTGCTGATAATGAGACTCCCACAATTTTCAACGGATGAGGTTCAAGTTGGATAGCCAAGATGATGCAACCAGACAAGCTTGCACCCATGTTTTCAAGTCTGCTCTGCGACAGTATCGGTATAACTTGAGGAAAACTCACTTTGAAGGCAAGGCTAACAGTGAACTTGCCCAAACATCTCCAGTGGAAAATATATCGGATGAAGACTGGAGAGGCCCCGTTAAACACTAGTCTGATCCGAAGTATTAGGTACATTATATATATGTGATCAGATCACATGTTGAAGTCCTATTTACGCATGTGCCACACAAATGTATCTTCTTGTGGGTGAACTATTCAAAGAACAAGGCCAACCGTACGAAAGTGAAATTCCAACAGACGACAGGATCTCGTAGCTATATTGCACACTACGAGGCTCTTGTAATTAGCTGCTGTTTAACTCTTTTTGTTGTACCATATTAAAAGATCTATGTTCACTTGTTCCAAATGCAAAGGAAAGCTCGCAAGGACCAAAAAGTACCTGAACCAAATGCTGTGGAAATCTTCAAGGACTGTCACACCAGCAAGACGAAGGGCATGACTACACCAGTCAAAGCCGTTGTTGTAAGTCCTTAATCCTCATGCCTTTTAACTACTACTTACTCTGACTTGTGCCTTGAACTGCGTGGTTTGCAGCCAATGTCTATTACTCTTTTCAATTTTATACACAATTGTCTTAGCGTATCATTGCACCTTACAAGGTTTAAAAGAGAGGAGTGATGTTCCTTTGATCTTGACATGTAATCTAGTCCCGTGCTGGACATGCCCACACAACGTTACAATTGCCTGTTTGTCTGTTTTCAGTTGTTTTGTGATATGAATGATGTCATACTATGCTTACCATATTATAAACTTTGTCTCTTTATCCTTAGCTGTCAATACAATGTGAAGAAATAGACAATACATTAGCCATGGTACATGGTCATATGTTTGGAACCTGGTTTTATTATGTACTTTGCAGTAAAAATACAACTAATATTTTACATGGGCTCACCAGAATAAGTTCTGTATATAGACCAAAGCTATTTTGTTTGGTTTTGCTACCTCCTTAATATATTCTGTTCTGGTACTACTAATGTAAAAAACTCAACTTTTCAGCAAGCTATGGAAAAAATGGTGGAACCGCCACCTTCTGTAGGTGGCGAGGCAACTATAACCGCAATGTCAGCTCTTGCTACAGTGGGTCAGTACCTGTCCACTAACAGTGCCAAAAGCACGTTCCTGCGTAATACTGGGTTGGTTGTTAAGGCAATCTCGTCCAAACTGCCTCATGATCAAGATATGCAAGCTCGAAACAATGTTATATCTATGCTCCAGACACAAGTCCATTCCCTAACAGAGACCCTTTGTGAAACAAGGATAGACATGGTTCGATGTCGTCAAGATATGCATGGTTTTGAAACCAGACTATCAGACATTTGCTATGTTGTTCAGGAGCCTAGGAGAAATGAAGGCGAAGGTTATGGTGCTCCATCGGACAATACAGCATGAAAACATAACAGTCAGGTCAAATGAATTGAGCTTCTGAACTTCTGGTGGTGCATTTATCTGCCAGACTGTTAACTTTTATGCCAACCTTCCTTTTGTTTTATAGTTGTAATTTGTTTTCTTGCGAGACAAAATTTGTTCTTAACGTGCAGCCACCAGCTGACGAAAACAGCAAGCCATTTTTGTATAGTGTAGGGTGTTCCCTATATTTGCACTGGTGGCGATCTTTGATGCCCAGTGGATGTAATCTGTGCAATCACCTTAATAGCCTAGCGTTAGTTTCAGGCTTATTTATTTCCTAGTCTTCTTTTCCCCTCGTTTGCTAGTGGCTGCAACAACCATGGGCCATATACGGACCGTGGTAACCTTGACCCTGCTATGGGCCGTCGATAAATGGGCCTCCAACAGGGCCGTAGAATCGATGGGCCTCGGGCCGTCGGATAAATGGGTCTACATGGGCCGTAAACGGGCATAATTGGTATCGGCCCAGCATGGTAACGGGTCGTTAACAGGCCGGAGGACAGCAAGGCTTAATTCTGTCATAGGCATAACGGGTCGTTAATGGGCCAGAATATAGGATGGGCTCGAAACAGCGCAACGTGTTAACATGCCAGAAACGGGCCAACTCTTGCCACGGGCCGAATTTGGCCCATTAGGGGAACAGGCCAGTAACGGGCCGGAAGTAATCGAGGGCCGAAAAGGAGCCCGAGAACGTATGGGCCGTCAGTAGGCCGAAAGCTAACACGGGCTGGAAACAACATGGGCCGTTAACGGGTACAAAGGAATTTACTATTCATTATGGGCTAGAGTCACTGTGGGCCTCTAAAGGGCCTAAAGATACGAAGGCCTCATATGGGCCGAAAGACGTCGTGGGCCATACGTGGGCCAAAAGTGAAACGGGCTGGTGTTATATTCGACGTCCCACATGACGTTGTTGGGCCGATTTCGGGTAGGCCCTAACGGGCCGTGAGTTACCGGGCCGTAAAATGGGCTATTTGCGAAGAGACCGTTAACAGGCTTTTCATGGGCCGGTCCGCTAACTTTTGACCAAGTCAAACAGGCCGGCCTTTGTAAGCTAAATGGGCCAGTGGTGGGCCGTCGCACGTGTCGACATATCATAGGCGCCTATCTGGCCCACTGACGAGTTGACACGTGTTTCCTCCGGCCAATCAGAATTTTACACGTGGAAATTTCCCATTGGTCTGGGCTGTTAACGGGTTATCGGATCCAAAACTGGACCCGATAGCTTAACAGCGACCCGTTACGGTGGATGCCACGTGTCGGTCACCCTTGACGAAAGCACTTCTGTGACGCGCGATTTATCGTCATGGAAGTGGACACTTCCGTGATGATAATTTTGGTAATGTCACTATCTTGATTCTGTCATAAAATCGTCATGGATGTACATGCATGACAGAAAACGTGACCTACTATGACAAACACGTATCATCACAGAAGTGTATTTTTTTGTAGTGATATGTAGTCTTCTATGGAGTAAAATATCGAAAATCATATTATATTTCTAAATGGAGGTAGCAATAAAATATTTGGTTTCTGTTTAAATTAGAACCAGGTCCGAGGTGGACATGAAGTTCTCAAAGTCATGCCAAGTGAACTGGAAGACCTGAGGACGAGTTCTACCACTAAACTATCCATCTCCAGTGTCCTTGTCGCCATCTGTCGTGAACAAGTGTTTTCCTGTAGCATTGTTGTAAGGCGTGTTCTCGAGGGTGTACTTCACCACAACAATTTCCTAGTCGTGCCTTTGATTACGAAGGGTGTGGTTCTTGTAAAGCTTCCCGACAAATCTAATGCGGACTCTCTTCATCATGTTTATGAGTGGAAAGACCACTCTGTTCGGTTCTCCATGGTTGACAAGATGGCAATGGTGCTGGTAGACATCTCTCACGAAGTCCATGGCCTAGTCAGTTATGTGGGGTTCATCCCGTAGGTCGGTGGCAAGAAATAGTCTGCAGAGTTTAATTAGTACAACTTTGCTTGTCTATAGCAAGTACTATTGTTTAGTACTTGAATTTTGTGTGTGTGCACCCTGTATTGTTTAGTACTACCGCTGTTGTTGTGTGGTGAGTCCTGAGAACAATCTATGTTAATGTCTGTCCACTCAATTCAGTCTATATATTTTGAAGTATCAAGATCATCTTTTTGGTGAGGACGGTTTATCAATTATGGTTACACTCCAATATCTGTATGCATTGCAGGGTTTATCGCACCCACCCGAATTTCCAGTCGCATGGATGTTTGGTCCATATGAGTTGTCACGATCTTTAGACTGTCTTGCTCTTGGGAGTAAGCGGTGGCCCTGCATGCCACCCATAATTGGACAATCGACCTTCAATATAGAATTTGAACATAGTGATTTCCTGGTAAGGGTTCACTCGGGTCACAGCAAGTAAACACTACTGGAGGATGCTGCTAGCGCGACACTACGATCAGAGACCCTTCGACGAAACTGTGTGTGATGCAATAATCGCAAACGGTGGTGTAAAAAACCGTCAAAAAATGTGCAAAACGTTTGCGATGGAGGATGCATCAAACACGGTTCAGATTTTAGTTGCGTGTGCGATGCAGGGCATACGGTTGAGGTCAATTAAATGTTTGCGATGAGGAGGAACAAAAGAAACGGGAAGCCAAATGAAGGTGTGTGTGATATACAACATACGGTTCACTCAGATGAACCGTTTGTGATTAGGCAACACAAAAGAAACGGCCGGCCAGATCAAGGTGTGTGCGATATATGGCATGCAGTTCACTAGGATGAACTGTTTGCATTGAGACAAGCAAACAGAAATGGTTCAACTTAACAAGATATGTGTGATACGCGGCAAACAGGTTTGTAATCGGAAATGTGTGCGAAGACCGAGAACAACACAAACGATTGCTGCTAACAAGCCATGTGTGTTGTGAGCAAGCGATTGCTGGTATACATTGTGAGTGATTGATGAAAACATCACCGACAGGTTTCATTGTTTAGTCCATGTGCGATGTGATTTTCTTTGTCCGCACAACATCTACGCTCTGTCTACAGAGCATCAACATATATACTTAAAAAGACAGCATTGCATAACCAAATTAAGCATACAATTACACAAGCGACTACACACATAACATTTCCACACACCAAAGTAAGCAATTGCATGCATACTAAACTAGGAGAAACGAGGATCTAATCATCTACTTATTGTTGCCACGAAGCTTGCCATTGCTCTGCTTCCGGCTGGATCCCTAGCCGTTTTGGGGAAGGAGGCACTTCCTCATGTCAATGATCCGCCTGTACATGTCGTAGCTTGTGTACGCCTCCTTGGCCACGTACATGACGCGAGCTTTGTCGAGTTTCTTCATCCAGGCCGAGTGCCAAGCACGCTTGTCCTTGTTGCACGAATCCTTCATGTCTCTGTAGTAGGGGTCGATGATGGCCTCGACGAGGTGAACCAGTGAGTCCTTCTCACGCTCCTTGCTGCCCCAGATCTTGTATTGGCCATGGATGTCGACAAGATTCTGGCAGGCAATGCCCGAATTCTCGAGCGCCTTTACATCGTTGGTGATGTCCACCGTAGCGAACATGTAGTGGGGGCCGTTGACAAACCTCATGAAACGCTCGCAAGGCCATGTGGCCAGGCAGTAGTGGTAGACGAGGACGTGGTGGCGCATGCACATCTGGGCGACGGTGACCTTGGGACGAGACCCGGCACGAGCGCGGGTGTACTCGAGGTCGAACCCGACCACCTTGTACTTCTCCTCGGCAAGCAACAACTCCATGATGTGGATGGAGTGCTCCACCCAGACCGGGTTGTTTGTGTACACCACCGAGAAGTCCATGAACCTTCTGTGGGTGTCCACCACGACACGCATGGTGAACTACTGCTCGTCGTCGGCATCCGCTCGGAGCGCCATTGGAGCCGCGTAGGATACCCTCTAAGAATTTCTCATGGTGGGTGTGCTTCTTGCAATGGTGGGGCGCGATCGAAAGGTTGAAGAGACACAAGGGTTAAGTGGCCGCTGTAATAAATGGGGGCCGACCGGCCTGTAATCGTCACGTCTTGTCACGACGTTCATAGCGGGGAATTCCAGTGCACGCTTGACAACACCGCACGACACGCATGGGCTAGAAGAGGCGCCAAATGTATCGTCGGTGAGCCTGTTCCCGTGCTACCGCGCTGTTTACCGTGCAAGCTTCCCGCCCGGCTAGTTTGGCCACGCGTCGGCTAGAAGAGGGACAAATCGTGGGCGTTTATTGGCAAAAAGCTTTGTAAAAATGAAGTGTGTGGAATGACTTCGGTCATAAGTTTACCCGTGGGTGATGAGGCCAAAGTCACACAGAAGGGTGATGATGGACACTCGAGTGCGATAATTAATTCCGCGCTCTAGAGTGCACACGATGGAAGAAACCAATTGTGTGCAATAATGTCGAAGATCGCAGTCGAGTTAGCTATACAGATCGTGTGCTGTGAGATCTACAAGGTAAACAGATTCGAGAATGGTTAATAAAATCTAAGACCATTGCATATTAAGGTCAAAATAGTGCTAGCAATATACGAGTCTCATACGATGCCATTTCAACGATTGTACCACAAAAGCTCGAAATATTATAAGGTTCAAATTCCAGAGTTATATGGCTCAAATTTAAAGATTACAAGGTTCAAACTAATATTAGATATGAAATTCAGCCCATCAGCTGCAAACACTCGTGCTGATCCACTGAACATGGATATCAGAGAGGTTCAAACTAATATTACCACTTCTAAGTCTGGTTTTGAAACCTCAAAATTTTTGCAAAGGGGTCAGCCACTTAGAAGTCATGTATTGGGTTGACACGATGACTTCCGATTGCTCCGTCATCTGAAGTTCCAAATGAAATTTAGCATTTTTGGAGCCTATTCCATTTTGCCGCAGACACCGGCGCTGATCAACAAACCATTCATTTTTGTGAAATAAATGTAGGGCAAACCTCATTTCCTTCAGCACCCTTGCTCTAAGAACAAAGAACCAGTCGAATATAATCTCCGGTAAGGTCCCTCGGTAGGAGTTCAAACTAATTTCTGAGAGATGAAGATCTAGGCATTCGACATGATTGTTATATTGTATCACATTATCCACCACTGGGCCTAATCTTATCTGCAAAAGAAGAAAACGTGTTAGTGCCTACATGCAGTTTTGAACATTACTACAAGCCTATTTGGTTTGCAGGATTTGTAAAATGCACTAACATGCCATCTTCGATCTGACATGATTAAGATGGGCATTTGATTACATTCTAGAAAAATGGAGCCTTCTTCACAAGAGGTTGGAGTGGATGAAAAGTTCCCTAAGAAAACTAGTACAGATGAATCCAAAGGCGAAATGCTTATTAATTGTAACCATATGGATCAAGCAACCAATATGGGGGGGACATGTAGGTACTGAAATCCTCCAAAAGAATCCTTCAAAAATCATAGTACATTGTCATTGTAAACTTGGAAAAATGTGTCACAAATTGAACTCCCTTATGGTTAACATTTAAAAGGAAAGGAACATCACCTTGATATATAGCTTCTCCATGCACAGAAAGCATCTCAGGAAACTGACAACTTGCTCCAGGTTGGGGCCGATAGATTCTAGTGCCAAGACCTTCAGTGTGCGCAGTTTCGGGGTCAAGCTTTTCAGGATCATTTTATAAATGACAGACGAACAAACATCTTCAAAATTAGAAATAATGTTAATTTGTAGAAGGAGAGGTAGAAGGCGGTTGTTGTACCTGAACGGGTGTGGATCCAATAACAAGTTCGAAGTATTTCTCAGACGAGTAGCCCACCACTGTCAATTTTGGCGCAGAAATGACATTGATTCTTGTTGGACCTTCTTGATCAACTACAAGTAATCTCTCAAGTGCAGGTGTGTCCTCAGTGACCATACCGTGGTACACATCTTGTGATGTCTTCCTGCCGCACCAACAACACACATAACTAGTCCAGAGAGTCATGGAGGTGATGTGGAAGGTACTCAACCCATTGGCCGCCTAAATATGAAGGTACTCGAGTGCAGTATAGCCACGGAGCAGGCGTTCCATGTCATCGTTTGAGAGGCAGACGACGATGAGCTCGAGGTGCTTCATTCGTGGTAGAATAAGAGCGGGCGCGTCATTAGGGGGGGGGGAATGGCAGTTCCTAAACTTGGCGACGCGCAGCGTGGGCGCCAGGCGGAGTGCGGACGTTGGCAGCGACCGCATATGCCCTTCATCAAAAGTGAGCTCCTCGAGCAGATCTAGGGCGGGGGATCGGAACCAGTCGTCAAGCTTGGCTCGGTCCTTGTCGTTGGAACGGAACTTGCCCATTCTAAGGCCTCTGGTTGGGCCAAGGTGACTGCCGAGGATCTTGGGGAACGCATCCAAGCTTTTGCGGTAGCCATGGCAGAGCTCGTGGGTGTCGATGAGGTCGAGAGGGCTGGAGTTCCATAGGGGGCGCCACCGCCGGGAAAGGACGGTTGTCCGTGCCCCATATTTGATTGGGAGGAGGGAGATGATGACTATCAACATATCATCGGGGAGGCTGCTGATGAAGTCTAGGCCTGCTGGAGTCGCTTGCGGTTCTAGCTCGCCCCGCCTCCGCTTGTTGGCAGCCCCGTTCTCCACCTCCGGAGTCTCCTTGTCAGCGGTGCTTTCTGATAGAAATGGGAGTACATGGAATATTTAGTTAAAACAGGGCAATAGAAAAGTGTATTGGTAACTAGAAGTTATTAGGTAGGAATATAGTAAGAAAAGGGAATAACAGTTGGTTGCTTAAATACTACACAATTTGCTGGGTAAGTCAACATGTAGATAGTTGAAAAGAAAACTTACTTTGAACAAAGTATAGACGGATGATATCGTCGGGGAAGTTACCATATATCTCATGACCAGGCCCTTTTATGTGCATTGCAATTCTAGTGCTAGCTCTCAGTTCATAAAACTTAGAAATTTCTCTCCAAAAGCCAGTGCCAAAATAGGAGTCACCACGTTCATCAAGTCTTACAGTAGCAACGATTGTAAATCCATGGTTTGTGTGCAGTATGACATCCCTGCAGTCTTGATTAATGTAAAGGGAAAGATTGTGCACTACAGATTTTGTTGCATAGCAAGGGACGCACTGCAGAAAATGGTATGATTGTTAAAGAAAATATGGTAACATGCAAATATGGGCCCAAATTGAAAGAACTGTACAGCAGTCGAAATCGAAGGACAAAAATCTATAATTAAATAGATAGGGTAAACATGATGTCATGGAAATATGAGATTAATTGAAAGAACAATACATCATTAATTTGCCTAATATAGAAAGAAGAGGGGAAAAAATCCCCTTTGACGTATATGGTGCATGTGGCAGCTTTTATCCAAATGTAGTAATATTTAGAATATGTTCAGGAAAGTAGGCCATGCCAGCTGATTTAGGGTGAGATTGAACATACCGCGTGCATCCTCAAGCCATCTGGTACGGTGAGATGGAATGTCTGGCGAAGGCCGCAAGGTCCTGATGTGTCCGCGCACTGTACACTCTATGAACGGAAGAAAACCCTCAAATCAGCTTGAATGAAAATGAATTCACGGTGATTTCGGCCGGGTGATTAAAGGAGGCAGATGAACTGGGATAAGAGATGAGATAATATCTCATTAAATTGGTTACCTTGTTGTCCATGAGAAAGAACCCTCAGTACGGCAGATTCCCCAACCGAGCGGAGCTGGGTCGACCACGAGCAGCATCAAGAAAGTCGATGGCGATAGGCAGCGGAAGTGGAAGTGGCGAAATGCGGTGGGCTTTGCCGGCAGCGGTGGCAGGCGTCGAGCTAAGTGTTTACCGCCGCGATAGGCGGTGCCATGCATAGACGCGGAGGAGCTTGTGCAGGTGTGAATGGGGACCGAAGGGGGTGGGATGGTGAGGGTTTTCTTTTTTGAATTGGGTGGTGAGGGTTTTCTGTCCCACAAAGAATTTTGGAGGCAACGGTTTGCTACAGCCAACCATGTGTGATTGACGCAACAGGCAAAATGAAAGCCATTGCACACGGTTCCAATTTTGGGAACCGTGTGTGATTGACGTACTACCTCCGTCCTGGTTTATTGGTCCCCTTTGTAATTTTTACCAAATTTTGACCAAATATTTAACTAAGAAATGTTTATGCATGTCACCAAAAATTATATCATTGAACACTATGCTCAAATACCCATCCAACTATATAATTTTTTCTGACCTGCACTAACATTTTATCAGTTAAACCTTTGGTCAAAATTTAACACAAATTACAAAGGGGACCAATAAACCAAGACGGAGGTAGATTCCGTCAACCGAACTGATTGCATCCATATCCCACGGTTAGACATAAGTAAACATAGATTAAACATACTCAGACATAGATAATAAGCGTACACGTACACAAGCATAGTTCAACCATAAGTACATAGTTCAACCGTCACTAAGCATACTCAAGCGTACATAGTTCGATCCCACATCTCATCTCACATGCCGGCACGATCCTGAAGCTTCTCCAGGTACTCGGCGTACGCGTCGTGCGCCACCCTACGAGAATACTTTTGCTTGAAGGAGCCAACGCCCCGTCCTCTTACATGCGCCAGAACACTTAGGTACGCGTCATGAAGCTTGTGGTTGCAAAATGGGCACCGATAGCCGCCATTCTAGGTCCTAGTATGCCTGTTATGCTTTCCCGCATAAAGCTCCCTCGGGATTTGCCTCTTTTACCTCCTCTGGCCATCTTCATCCTCGCTGTCCACATCGTCAGACATCACCTATACAAATAGTAAAACAAATTTGGCATCAAATCAATGATTACATGCCGTGAAGTAGGATTAGGAATTTATGGCTATTTATTTATACATATCCAGATATTATGGTTCGATTTTTAAGCACGGTCGTCTATGTACAGACCAATCTTGAAGAAAATAATGGCACAAACATATGTAGGTCATTCAAAATCAATTGTGAAGTCCTGGCTAGGAATTATTAGCACGAACACTAACCCTAGTCAGATTACTAGCAGAAATCATTTGCACAGATGAAATAACTAATCACTTATCACTTGTACCATTCAAACAATCAATACACTACACAGATCTAACGGAACTTACTCAGATTTCATGGATTGGAAGAACATAACCATAGGATTTCTATTCCAAAAAGTGGGAGGCATGCGTCCCGTCAACTCACGCCTACTCGCACAGCACACGGGTTGCGCAGCGGCACGTATATTGTTTTTCTATTTGGATGATTAATGTTGCCGCTTTATTGCTTAACCGAAGCATGGCACGTATCTATTGTTGGTCTAACGCTCACGGTTCGAATAGATAATATGTTTGGGATATTGGTTCCCAGTTATTAATAATCTCCCGTTTGTAATTAGATAAATATTACATCAAAACCGGTCTCAAATTTGACAAAAAAAAGTACAATGCCACTTTGTATTGGTGTCCCTATGACAACACGATAAGTTTCATGAACTTCAAATAAGTTTTGGATGTACTAGAATTTAAAATTCAAGATTCTCAATGTTTGAAATTTGTTGCACGGGGAGTAAACATGCACCCAGTTAGACACATGTGTTTTTGCAATCCATTTAGGTGCACTGTCACGTATGCATGTAGCACAAATTTGATTTTTTGCATATTATACCTGTAGAAAATCAATCAATTAATGTACTAAAACGTCTTAATGATCTTTGTGATTTTTTCGAAATTAAAACGCCCCTCCTTTGGTAGCATATGTTCACCGCGGGATAATTAATTTAACATGGGATAATTAATTTAACATGCATCGTAGTTGTAGTGGATTCGTGGTTTGTGTGTGGGTGTGTGCGTTTGGGGGTGGCGGGTGGCTCGCAGTACACTACGAGTTGTGAGCCACCGTGTGGGTTGGCCATTTTGTTAGGCAGGCCGGTGCCACATCAGAGTCGTGAATTCATTATTTAAAACATTACACAACCCTTTCATACATAATGTTTTGGCCACATGCAGTCGATGGTTGTTCTACACGACACTCAATACTCGCGTGTGACGATTTCTGTGGGCCCACGAGGTCGTCGTCCATCACTTTGACGAACAGCCGGAAGTGAGGTTAATTTGACCAGCAAGGTAGAATCTTTTTTTTGTGTTATGGTGGTATATAGTACGCGTCGAAGAGGTGGGAGGGGACTAGCATATATAGTATACGTACGCATCGGTCAACAAGTACATCTCACTCAGTGTCGGGACTTTTCGGTTTCTGAGGCACGTGCCACATCAAAATTATGAAATTGGCTATTCAAACATCACACAACACCTCTTTGGGCCACATGCATGCACGCGGTGGTTATCCTAGCTAGGACACTCACGTGTGACGCTTCCATCTGTGGGCCCACGAGGCCATCATCGATGCATGCATGCATCACTTTGACCTACATCGGGAGAGGTTAATTAATTTCACCATCAATGAGGATTCTTTTGGGGTTGTACATATTACAGCAGGAGCATATAGTATGCGGTGAAGAGGGGGCAAGGGGACCATCATATGTAGTATTCATGAACCTCGCTGTGTGTGGGTGCATGGTTTACGGTTTTTGAGGCATGTGGCACATCAAAGTTGTGCATTTTGGGTATTCAACATATATATGTTTGGCCCACATGCAAAGCGGTGGGGGTTGTCCTCTCACACCCACTTAAGCGGTTATCAGCGATATCGATGCTTTCCATCTGTGGGCCCGCTTGGTCCATCAGTACTTTTTGCCTGACAACAAGAGAGGTTAATTTGGCTTAGGAGGGGATTTTTTTTTTTGCTTGTAATACGGTATATATATACACACACACACCCACACACACATCTGGGCTATTCTGTTTCACGTAACAGAATATTATTCTGTTACCCTACTTAAACTAATGGTTTTAGGCGGTTGTACTGATGATATTCATCTCGTCGAACTGATCGTCTTTTCATCGGAATGGGGCGTGTAATATATCTTTGGAAAGCTCTTGACATCTACATTACAAATATATAGGAATTTTTTGCAAAATCATCACGGTTTAAGAGCAGTTTTGAAAACACCATTTTTTTCAAAATCGAAAACGCGAATCGTAGTTTGGACTCAATTCTCAAACGGTTTGTCGGAATTGAGAAAATAAGATGGCATTGGAAAGCTGGTAAAAATCCGAATCTTCCATGTATCTACTGTTTTTTCAAATTATATACAATTTAAAAGTAATTTGAAAAACGGTGAAATTCTGGGCGAAACATATTTTCATTTTTTTTGCAGACGGTTTGTCGGATTGATGCAAATGATACGGTGTTGGAAAGCTATGGAGAATGCGCAAATTTTTCGTATAGAAATGTTTTTCTAATTCCTTACGGTTTAAAAATGAATTCGAATATGGCCAAATTTAATTTTGAACGCGAGTTTTTTTAGAAGTTTGTCGAAATGGGGCAAATAATATATTGTTGGATAGCTATCGAAAATGCGAAACTTAGTCATGTTGAACGTTTTCTCAAATTTGCAATCGTTGATGAGTAATTTTGAATACAGTGAGACACGTCGTGATGTTTTTCCGTCAAAAAAAGCAGAGTACTTGTACTGAACTATGTACGTGTCCGTACTGCTTTATTTTTCACAGAGTAACTTTGAAAGGTTCCAAAAAGAGGGTACTTGAACAGATGTCCGTATGGATTTGTATTGAGCGTGTTTTCATAGACTAAACTTTTACTCTGTTTTTTCGGTATGATTTTCCTTGTAACGTTTCAATGGTACATGATATCATAGTCACCGAACTTGCATGGTTTATATGTTGAACTGAATCATATATTTTTTTAAGAAAATTTTCATGTGTTTATTTTTTGAACTCAACTTTTTTTGCAACGATGTGTTGGACTATGTTTGTACTGATTTATGTGTGTGTTTGTACTAATATATTTTTCATAGAGTAGTTTTGAATGGTTTCCAAAAAAATAGTACTTGAACTGATGCCCATATAGATTTGTACTGAGCGTATTTTCACACACTAGATTTTACTGTTTATCTTTGATATGGTTTTCCTCGGTTTACGGTATCATAGTCCTCAAACTTGCATGGTATATACTATTGAGCTGAACGATATTTTCTCGTAAAGAAAAGAGAAAAAAAAACATGTGTTCCTTTTTGCAACGATGTTTTGGACTTCTCTCGTCTCAACTACTATTTTCCATTAACATAGGGTTATCATTTGATAAAAAAAGTTCTTACTAAACAAAATATTTTGAAATTTTTCACTGACAACACATGAACTTCTGAGTTCTCCCGATCATACAATATAATACATAGAATAGATCATAATAACATTTATCACAAAAAAAGTGTTGAGCGGTCACTGCTCCATGTATCGTCTTCAACTAATGGAAGTATGTCGTGCAGTACACCATCTCATGAAGATAGTGTGTCCATTGCCCAATGATTCACTGATCCTTTTGTAAAATCAACATCTTCATCAACCTGTCACAGAACATAGTAAATAGTGTGAGCACAAAATAATACAAGTGAATAGATTATTTCGACTTATATGACTAGATTATTTGAACTACCTCGGGGGTTGATCATGAACTTATAGAAGTAAAAAAGAGATTGTAATTTTAAATGTGTTTACTCATCCGAATTGACGGTGTCATCATCACTGAACTTGCATAGTTTATATAGTTTCACTGACTGAATTTCTTCCTGAGAAAAGTTTGTGTTTTGAACTTATATGCTAGTGACACATTTTTAGTAATGATGGAAGAGCTTGAACAATTCATAGATAGGAGAATTAAGTGTTGAAAAGAATTTGTTATGATGTATTTAACTAAAACCACATCAACTTTTTCAGAATAGTGGTAATAATACAGTACAGGAGGAATCTAGTTGAATGTTTAAAATTTTAATGAACTTGCAGTTCTCTCGATTCTGAACTTCAGCTATTGAACTTGCAGTACAGGAGGACATACAAGCATAATGGAAATATGCAGAACTAACATGGTGTATCCTGATACATAGTACTGATGCTTTGGGAATTTTCGAACTGAGAAAAGAAGTGTAGGCGGCTCGAGCGTCAAGAGCAGAAGAACATGGGCTCACCGAGAAAGGAGGTAGACAAATGACAACAACATCAGTTCAAGATCGAGACAGTAGCAGGAGAAGGGCCTTTTGAGGCCCGGCTTGCCGACATGCTTTAGTTCGGGCTGGATTCATCAAAGATGTCAAGATTATAAGCACTGTAAGAACAACCAAGATTGAGAGAATACACTGAGCACCATGTCTAATTCTTATGTTAGTGGTTGGTCCAATAAAATTACGAGGTCAATGCTTCCATAGAAGTAACAGTACTGTTCGCGAGGTTTAATCAACATGATAAGTAGTAGCAGTACTACTCTAGGTGGCAAAGTAGTAGCGGCACAAGTTTCTGTGTTAGGTTTGAACTGATGGCGTACCTTTAAGTAAACCAAGGATGTCATAATGCTGCCCTAGAAGATTAAAGCCAGTAAGTTACCCAGGATGAGGATTCGTTTTGGTGCTGTTATGGTACTGTTACGCAAACATTTCTTTATTTCAAAACTGGCAATAGAATTATGATTGTCTATTTGAGAATAGGATTCAAAACTGGCAATTTATATATCTGGAAAGAAAGGCAACACAGTAAGAATGCTTGATTATGTAATTTTTTTGCAACG
This sequence comes from Aegilops tauschii subsp. strangulata, assembly GCF_002575655.3. Lineage (NCBI taxonomy): Eukaryota > Viridiplantae > Streptophyta > Magnoliopsida > Poales > Poaceae > Aegilops > Aegilops tauschii. The sequence goes on along the minus strand of NC_053037.3, from coordinate 245,543,505 downwards.
GAAGCACTATTGGAACTCATGTACCCTGTACAAGTTCGGTTCTGAAAATAAAATTAACAGTACAAGAAATAAATAATGAGAGTGCAGCTCTTGAAAATGTCGTGATAATTCAATGCTAGGGTAGAAAAAAAAACATTACACACCATCGACAACTAATGGTAGTACAAAATGGTTCTTTTTTGCACATTTTTTCTGGGTTATGTTCCTATGGCCAGTAGCTATCAAGGATTCAAGTGAACTCTCAGTAAAAGTAATTTTGTACTCCTCATATAGAAATACCTGGACTTACTGTCACATGTGTTCTTTGTCATCCAGAACACAACAACGTTTCTCTATGCTACTCTCTCTAAGCTACTGAGTGTCAATACAACATTTTGTTTTTTGAGTAACACATTCATCAAAATATTGCTGCTTACGAGATGAGAGATGAAATGAGAGAGCAATATTACTGCCTACAAGAGAGAGGTTCTTCCTTCTTCCCTCAGGTCTGAAGCAAGAGCAGCCCTAGTTCAATTCAAAATAAAATGGCAGTTCGAACGCAGGGCATGAAAATCTTCACTATCGGGAGATGGAGAGGAAAGATTTCGAGTAGGGCGTACCTCACGATGACTGGGAAGGAGGCGCTGGGACATTGAACGGCCTCCGACGGCGGTGTTGGATTGCTGGACGCAGCCGTGTCGGACCACCCACTGGGACAACGTGACAAGGTGGCGGGGAGCGTCGCTGAGTGTACCAGAAGGAGGCGGAGGGGCGACACCTGAACTAATACAGGAACATCTGAAAAGAATGAATTATTTTAGTCTTCGCACAAAGAGAAGTTGGAAACATCTGTAATACAACATATAAATTGAACTATTCCATTATCACAAGTCGTACTATTTCCCCCATGTGTGTAAGAATGGATTTGGGGGCTGTTTTCTTGTTGCTCGATGACAACAAAAAATAGGGCTTGATTAGTTTCAAGGCAAGTTGGCTGGAGATTTCTTTCTTTCTTTGGATCCAGAGATAATCTGTACAAACTATGGCGATGTGTTTGTACTGCCCAAACACACCTGCAACATAAACTGAAGGGGAGCTCCTTCACCTGCAAGATGAACTGAAAATGCACGCTAAGGCTACTTGAAGAACCACCATATGTTGAATTGAATATACACAAGAGAAGAAGCATGAACGTCCAGGGTAACTCTATGTTATAGAACAATAACTGAGTATATATGTCCATAAGTTGAAAGGTAACAGTCTAACAGACCTCAAGGAGCATTTACCTTCCCATTAGTATATACATTTACTGTGCAGTACACGATTCTGCTATTGAGCAACTGATCCCCAGAAACAAAGAACACTCATCCGATGCACATGCAAATCACTAATCTACAAACTAAATTTTACAGGAATTGACAAAGTACCAATCCACACACATAACAAAGTCCTCCATTTTCACAAAGTACATACAGTACGTACATGTAAGATCACTACACACGCAAAGCACAAGCACAAGAACATCTAATACATATTGAATCAATATTCATTTAGTAGTGAAGTACCCCCAGCCCCTGCAAAGTTTCAAATTTACTTCATCTCCACATTCTTTGTACTGAACGTGCCACAAAATTTGAACTTTCTAGGTGTTGCAAGCAAAGTTCCTGAAAGTGAACTTTAGATTTGTTTCATCTCCACACTTTTTTCTGAACTACACTAGCCACGTAATTTACATGAACTTTTTTTCACATGCGAATATGAACAGCAGCAAACGAACATTTGAGCAATTCACAAGCACAAAATACAATGCAATTCTTTCCAGACATTCAGATGATGTCTTCAAACGTACCTGAGTTTAGCTTCAGTTTAAAAAAGAAGGGAAAGATGGAAAAATAGTAGTTATAATTCTTGTAGGCATTTCAACAAACAGTGGAGGGGAATCCAGGGGGAGAAGGCTGGGGATCATGCATCACCTTGGACTGTTGTGTGTGCTCAACTTGGATGGCTGTGCAGCGCGTATGGAACCGCTCCTAGCGCTGCTCGTGGACGCCGTCGACAGGATAAGAGGCAGCACCACTCGTGGACGAGTAGTGGCCACCGGGAGGAACCCGCTCGTGGAGGGCGACGACGGGATTCGAGGAGCCCAGCTCGTGTACGCCGAGGAGCAGGAGCTGCCAGGAGGATCCCGCTCGTCGACACGGCCGAGCAGCCTGTCGAGCTCGGGGTCTGGACGGTGGAGCTCAGGGGTGGCGACACCACTGGTCGCGCGGGAGGTTGGGGGTAGCGCAGCGGCGTGAGAGTCAGGCGGCAGGGCAGAGGGGGAGGCGGCGTGAAAAAGGTAGAGGGGAACGGCGGCGGCGCGCGAGAGGGTGGCGGCGACCGGCGCGGGGGACGGTGGTGGCGCGCGGGAGGGAGTTGGCGGCCGGCGCGAGGGAGGAAGTCGACGGCCGGCGCGCGGGATGGAGGCGAGGAGTGGGTTGGGGCCAGTTGCGGGAGGCAGGGGCAGGGCACGGGTGGATCCATCGGCGGACAGTCACGGCGCCGCGCGCTCCCTCGCTCCGGCTGACGCCGTCGCTCGCTCGCCCGTGATGACTACCTCCGGCTATAGGAGCCGGGTTAGGTTGGGCTGGGTCGGGTGGAGTATGTCGTAGGCGCGTCGCGGCTTATAGGGGCGATGGTAACAAAATAATACTCCCTCCCTTCCTAAATATTTGTGTTTCTAGACATTTTAAATGACTATCAAATACGGATGTATGTAGACATATTTTAGAGTGTAGATTCACTCAGTTTGCTCCGTATGTAGTCACTTGTTGAAATGCCTAGAAAGACAAGTATTTAGGAACGGAGGGAGTATTCTGTTACTAGTAGCAAAATAGTCCAGTCCTATATATACTATTCATCACCCAGGGTGCAGAATAAGTTATTCTTCACCCGAGGTAATCTTACGACCATTTCATAAATAAATTACATTTGAAATACAAATAGTTACATTCATATTGATTTACTGTATAAAATTTGGCATTAACAAAAAAATATAGGTCAAAAATGTATTTTATGTACATTTTACACTATGTTTTTACATTTGTAATTTTACGTAACATAAAAAAAATTTACGACGATTATAGGTTTTCTTACGTTCTCTTTTTTATCTCTAAAATAAGACAAAATTTACGAAACGTAAAATTACGATGCATAGATGTTAAAATAGAGGTGGGTGAAGAAAATAAATATTCCTCACCCAGGGTGACGAATAGGGATTGACTATTCGTCACCCTGGGTGAGGAATAGTTATTATTCACCCCACTCTATTTTACCATCGATGCACCGTAATTTTATGTTCCGTAGGTTATGTCTTATTTCTGACGTAAAAAGAGACCGTAAGAAAATATATAATCATCGTAAAAAATATTTTATGTTATGTAAAATTGCAAATGTACATAGTGTAAAATACATATAAACTGCAAATTTTCTTGTCTTATGACCTATATATTTATTTTTTATGCCAAATTTTACGTAGTGAATCAATAGGAATGTTACTATTTTAATTCCAAATGTAATTTAATTATGAAATAGTCCTAAGGTTACCTCGGGTGAAGAATAACTTATTTTGCACCCTGGGTGATGAATAGCATCACTATATATATGAGATACAATCAAGTGTCCAACCCGTTAGTGCGTTTGGGGCACCTAGGTGCCTAGGCACCTTGATCGGGTCCAACCCGTTAGTGTGTTTTTCTAGAATTTCTGATTTGTTTCCTAGTATTTACATGCAGGACTTTCCATGTATGAGATACAATCAAGTGTTTTAAATTCTTTGAATTAGTACATCTTCTTTTATTGCTTTCCTTCTTTTATACATTTTCATGCAGAAGTTGTACACTACGTATTTGCGACTATATACTCAAATTGATTCGTTACCATGCCTTCATATTTGTGTAGACATATATCCGAAAAAAGTTAGGTATCATACCCACTTTGTAACTACATATAAATACCTATATATGTATTATTGCGATACCTACACATAATTTTCATGTGAAGGTATGTAGTTGTAGATAAATATTATAAGTATGCACATACTTAAAAATATATTGAGTACTCTCAGTTTCGCATATCCGTAATTGTATTGGGTACTATCAATTTAAAATCATTTGACGAGTATATACCCATATATGTTGACATACCCAAATAATATACTCTTTTGAATACATAAAGATAAATGGTATTGGAGACAGACCCCAAAAATAATATACCAAAAAAATAAAGTGCATGTATATGCCTTGGACACATACCCGTAAATGATACTTGAGACATACCCGTAAATAATATACCAAAATAAAATATACATGCTATGTTATAAAAAGTTTACACGTACTATGTTTTAAAAATTAACTGATGTAATTTTAATTGTGAAATACCCGAAAATAATATACCCATTTTGAATACATACCGTAAATTGTATTGGAGGCATACCCGTAAATAATATACCCAAAACAAATACACCTATATGCCTTGAACACATACCCATAAATGGTATTGGAGATATACCCATAAATAACATACCAAAAAGATAAATAAATATACTTTGTTCTAAAAAACACGTATATGAGTTGAAGACATACTCGTAAATGATGTTGAAGATATACCCAAAATGAAACAAGTGCACGTATAAGAAAGAAAGAATGGTACGTATCATGGAGCATGCATGGCCTTAATGGACCATTAATTGCTGATTTTATTTCTCCTGCCTAATGTGAGCATTAAGTGTCCATATCCAGAAATAATTAGCAATAATGTTTTCTAATAAAAGAGTTAACGGGTCACCCATTAGTGGCAATACTAGTTACACCTGCACACATCTCAATGTAATCCAATGGTTTATAGGCAAGGTGCCTATATATATATATATATATATATATATATATATATATATATATATATATATATATAGGACGCCCATTTCACTGAGATGACATGCATGATATAGTTTGAGCACACACACATGCATGTCTACACATGAATCCCTCCCATCGAGTCGAAGTGGCTAGTACAACAACACGTCATGAACCGATCTCGCTCTGTGTGGGGAGCTAGTGTACGAGTTTTTACGCACGCGCCACGTCAATGTTGTGAAATGGTATTCAAACATGCATGCACGCATCACCTCCATACATATGCATGGAGTGGTTGCCTTCACCTCCATACATATGCATGGAGTGGTTGCCTTCGAACGGTACACTCCCTCGCGTGGTTATCGGCGACAAGCCTATATATTCGTGGGCCCGCGTGGACATCCATGATCACCTTGACCGACAACAAGATAGGTTACCATGGCGGATTCTTCATTTGGTTCATTTTATCGTAGTATAGGTCATGGTGAGATTCAGACCTAATTAAGTTTGAGCGCATATAATATGCACGCATGCATGCCTGAATCCCCGTTGTTGGCTTGAAGTGTGGTGTAACATACATATGCATCGTCAACCGAACCCTCACTCAGTGTGGGAATTTCTAGTTCGAAATCACAGTGTCAAATCAAAGTTGTTCCATTGTTACTCAAAAACACACCTGTCCATACATATGTTTGGGCCACACGCAGGAAGTGGTTGTCTTCGGGGACTAGCTACTTGCGTGTTTATTGGCAAGCTAGCCCATCTCCGGGGTCGCATGGACGGCCATCACTTTGACCAATAACAAGAGAGAGGTTGTACGACCAAGGTGGATTATTCTTGGTCCGTTTTACGATCCATCTTGGCGAGATATGCCTCTCTGGCCCGCCGACTGAAAGTGTGTGTGGGGGGGGGGCTGCTACGTACTTCGCACTTTGCTAGGTGAACCTCGATTGGGGGGCATGCATTCATAGCTTAGGATTCCTTTCGTGGCGACATGAGTGGAGGGGTTGCTTGCTACTTCGCACTTTGCTAGCTGAACCTTGGTTGGGGGCGCATGCATTCATAGCTTAGGATTCCCTTCGTGTCGACACGAGGGGGGGCTGCTAACTACTTCGCACTTTGCTAGGTGAACCTCAGTTGGGGGGCATGCATTCATAGCTTAGGATTCCCTTCGTGCCGACACGAGGGAGGGGGGCTGCTAGCTACTTCGCACTTTGCTAGGTGAACCTCGGGTTGGGGGGCATGCATTCATAGCTTAGGTTTCCCTTCGTGCCGACACGAGGGAGACGGGGGGGCTGCTAGCTACTTCGCACTTTGCTAGGTGAACCTCGGTTGGGGGGGAGGGAGCATGCATTCATAGCTTAGGATTCCCTTCGTGCCGACACGAGGGGGGTGGGGGCAAGCAATACCGTGCGCTCTGTGAGATAGGTGTCACATCGAAGTTGCATTTGGTATTTGAAAATCAAACCACCCTTTTCATACATAAATTTGGTCCACATGCAAGTGTGTTCGTGTTCTGACCCTCTCCCGCGTCATTTTTCGCTAAATTTATGAACATTAGACAAGTAGGATGACACAACAAACACGGTTCACTCAAACTAACCATGTGCATTGGGCTCCGCGAGGCTTCCCCTCTCAAAAATATCTACCCGCCTGCAGCTTTTTTCTGTTTGATAACACACGGTTATTGTGTTTCGACCGTGTGTGTTGTTTCTTGTTCCCAATCCCGCTTGCATCCCTCGAAAATATCTGCCCGGCTCGAGGGTTTTTCTTTTTCATAACACACGGTTGTTATCTCCGGACAGTGTGCGATGCACCATCATCAAAAATTTCAATAGCCCCAGCATTTCACTCCCGTTTGACTCCTGTCGTCCCGTAAAATTTTCAATACCCGCGTCATTTCCTCAAACACCCCCACCCCCCTCCACACACACACACACACCCCAAAACCTCCTCGAGCGTGCGCACACACACACACCCCCTCCCTCGCTCGAAACCCTAGCAAGGTCCCCGCCGTTGTCGCCGTTGCCGCAAGGCCTCCATTGTCAACATCTGTCGGTTTGCCCATGCAGCTTACCCACCGATCTCCATACCCAGGCCGCCCTGAGTTTCTTAGATGACGCCTGCCAAATGCCCCCTTTCCCACAGATCCCCATCCCCCACTCCAGAGCGTCGCAGCCTGCTACCTCTTGAGCACTGCGTTGGTTTTCCCTTGAAGAGGAAAGGGTGATGCAGCAAAGTAGCGTGAGTATTTCCCTCAGTTTTTGAGAACCAAGGTATCAATCCAGTAGGAGGCCACGCTCAAGTCCCACGCACCTACACAAACAAATAAGAACCTTGCAACCAACGCGATAAAGGGGTTGTCAATCCCTTCATGGCCACTTGCAAAAGTGAGATCTGATAGAGATGATAAGATAATATTTTTGGTATTTTTATGATAAAGATAAAAAGTAAAGATTGCAAAACAAACGATAATAGAAATAACGATAGATTAATATGATGGAAAATAGACCCGGGGGCCATAGGTTTCACTAGTGGCTTGTCTCAAGATAGCATAAGTATTACAGTGGGTGAACAAATTACTGTCGAGCAATTGATAGAATTGAGCATAGTTATGAGAATATCTAGGTATGATCATGTATATAGGCATCACGTCCGTGACAAGTAGACCGACTCCTGCCTGCATCTACTACTATTACTCCACACATCGACCGCTCTCCAGCATGCATCTAGAGTATTAAGTTCATAAGAACAGAGTAACGCTTTAAGCAAGATGACATGATGTAGAGGGATAAACTCATGCAATATGATATAAACCCCATCTTTTTATCCTCGATGGCAACAATACAATACGTGTCGTTTCCCCTGCTGTCACTGGGATCGAGCACCGCAAGATTGAACCCAAAGCTAAGCACTTCTCCCATTGCAAGAAAGATCAATCTAGTAGGCCAAACCAAACTGATAATTCGAAGAGACTTGCAAAGATAACCAATCATACATAAAAGAATTCAGAGGAGATTCAAATATTGTTCATAGATAATCTTGATCATAAACCCACAATTCATCGGATCTCGACAAACACACCGCAAAAGAAGATTACATCGAATAGATCTCCAAGTGAATCGAGGAGAACTTTGTATTTAGATCCAAAGAGAGAGAAGAAGCCATCTAGCTAATAACTATGGACCCGAAGGTCTGTGGTAAACTACTCACACATCATCGGAGAGGCTATGGTGTTGATGTAGAAGCCCTCCGTGATCGATGCCCCCTCCGGCGGAGCGCCGGAAAAGGCCCCAAGATGGGGTCTCATGGGTACAGAAGGTTGCGGCGGTGGAAATAGAGTTTTGGCTCCTCGTCTGATGTTTTCGGGGTATGTAGGTATATATAGGAGGAATAAGTAGGTCGGTAGAGCCACGAGGGGCCCACAAGGGTGGAGGGCGCGCCCAGGGGGTAGGCGCGCCCCCCTGCCTCGTGGGCTCCTCGTTGATTGCTTGACGTCCACTCTAAGTCCTCTGGATCATGTTTGTTCAGAAAATCACGTTCCCGAAGGTTTCATTCCATTTGGACTCCGTTTGATATTCCTTTCCTTCGAAACACTGAAATAGGCAAAAAAACAGCAATTTGGGCTGGGCCTCCGGTTAATAGGTTAGTCCCAAAAATAATATAGAAGTGTATAATAAAGCCCATTGAATATCCAAAACAGATAATATAATAGCATGGAACAATAAAAATCTATAGATACGTTGGAGACGTATCACAGCCTAAGCCCGGCTACGCTTCCCGTGGAGCTCCAGGAGCGACTGGCCCAAAAGAGGTGTATCACGATATCTTTGCCCGATGTCGCCGAGGAAGCTGACGACCTTTACTGGCGGCAGGCACTCAAGCAGCGGGATAGAGTATGCGGGCATGTCTCGGCTGCCGGCTACGACATCGAGGTCATTGACAGCGATGGCTTGAGGCGGGATATGTCACAGGTTAAGTGGCCCACCCCCAACCCCTCGGGTTCAATCGCCGTCGTTCTCATCCATGGCCCCGCCTCTGATCTCCTCTGGCTCGCAGTCAACAATTTGCCATCATACGTCGCCATCGAGCCCCTTTTGTCATTTCTGAAGGACACGTTCTACGACGCTGCCTTGGGATCCACAGCTTCCAAGTCAGACCTCATCGACGGCGACCACGAGGAGGGCACCCTCTCCGGCTCTTCTAAGGGAAAGAGCCCATCTGCTCTTGCAAGGGGAAAGCGCCCGTCTGTGACATCAGGGAGGGCACCGTACAACCGTGCGCTTCCAAGGGGAAGGAGCCCATCTGCGACAACATGGAGCGCATCCAGGGTCCGTGCTCTTCCCACGGGAACGAGCCCATCTGTGACAAGTGAGGAAACCCATGATTTGTTTTTCCGTGCCTCTTCACAGGGGGAAACCCATGATTTGGTTTGTCGAGTCCCTTTTGTAGTGTAGTGAGAATATATCCAGTTTTAATTGCTATATCTGGTTGTTTGCAGTATGCCTTGTTTATTTCAATTGTTCGCAATGTGATGCTCTATATGTGCAATTATTTACTATGCAGTACATTTCATCAATCCAGTTTTAAACATACCGATAGGAATGCATATATTTGCTTGCTGTTAAGCCTGTTATAGCTAGCATATGCCTCTTTTAAAGTTTTTTGATTGTTTAGTTGTTTGTAGTTAGCATATGTCCAGTTTCAAATGCTATCTTTGGTTGTTCGTAGTATGCATTGTTTATTCCAGTTATTCACAACGTGATGTTCTATATGTGCAAGTATGAACTGTGCAGTTCAATTTCATCAGTACCAGTTTCAACAATACCACTATGAATGACTACATTTGGTTGCTGCATCTTGTAGTTAACACGCCTTTCCATTTTTTAACAACAACCAGTGTACTTAGACCGGCACAATACTAGTTTGAATGACTATGTTTTCTTGTTGTTAAATGTTAGGCCTATTGCAGTTAACACACCTTTCCACTTATTTTGCTTTACTAGCATGCTTAAACCTGCACACTGAAGCTATCTTTTGGAGATTATTTGTCTGCCATGGATAATTTTGGTTGATGTTTAGCCTGTTGTGCTTAACATGCTTCTCGATGTACCTACACAGGACAATTTTGGGAACGACTGCTGTTTTCCATCGAGGTTAGTTTCATCCCATGGCTTATATATGCTCACTGTTCAGGATATCGGTAGCTGGTACCATATAGGCCGGGGGCTGATAAGGGACTAATCTATGAATCGGACTTTTAACTGAATATATCTGCAACCCATTTTGATGTAGGGTGGAACCCTAGATGGACGATCTTTCACGAAAGGAGCGGATCCCAACGGGGAACACGAAGAACATGAGGGGAAAATGAGGGTAAAACATAAGAGAGAACACTCAAACCAACATGATTAGGTCACACATATGCTAGATCCGAGTACACATAGAGATCACACGGTCCAAATCCAACAAGAGACGATACATAGGGTAACCGATTCTTCTCCGAGAGGATGTCTTGAGATCTTCCCGTTAGGGCTCTTAAATCCAAGTGGATCTTCTCCGAAGAGGTGTCGGTCTCTCTCGGAGAAGCAGATCCGGATGGATGAGCGAGGCTCTATCTCACATATGAGCTATCACAACGCTTACCCTAAAACGAGGGAGGAGGAGGAGTATATATAGTCTAGGTGGGGAAAGGGGTACATGGGCCTCGAGCCCTTACACTGTGTGCAGACAGGGGAGGCCGGATGTCCGGGCGTCGGGCCGGATATCCGGGCCTTCACGAGGTGTCGGATGTCCGGGCTGGCGCCGGATGTCCGGGCGGTCGGGGCTGGCCTTGACGCTCTGTGGATAGGCGGGGTCCGGATGTCCGGAGGATCGGGACGGGCCGAATGTCTGGGCTGGGGGTCCGGATGTCCGGGCTGGCGGGGTCGGACTCGGTGCTGTCTGGATAGAGGGTGCAAGATTTCTGGGCTTCGGGCCGGATGTCCGGTATGGGCCGGATGTCCGGGCTGGGGCCGGATGTCCGGGGCCTGTAGGTGCTTAGCGGCTAGGCGGACGATGCTCCAGGGGTCAGACGTCCGGGGTCATGGCCGGATGTCCGGGGCCTGGAAGCTGTTCTTGACTCCTTCCGTTGGTTCTCTTTGTCCGTGAACTTGGGGACTTCTCCGTCTTCACGTGCATCTTCGGGAGGGTCCTCTTGATACCTAATCATGCACAACATCTCGGACTTAGGTAGTAGCAATGTCTCGAGTGGATCATATGTGATATCACTAAGGAAGGAGGTCACCTCGGTCTGGAGAGATCTAGCTCGTGCTCGTGTCATAGGTCCTCTTGGTACATGGTGAGACGATGGTAGGTCCATGGGGATGACCATCGGATGCTCCGCATCATCTCCCCTCCCTTGGGAAAGATCTGACCTCGGATCGAAATCCTCATCACCATGGTACGGGAAGAGATCTTTGACGTTGAAGATGTCGCTCACGGAGTACTTGTCGCGTGGAATGTCGATCTTGTAGGCGTTGTTGTTGTAGCGTGCAAGCACCTTGAAGGGTCCATCGGCTATTGGTAGAAGTTTGCACTTTCGTTCGTTGGGGAAGCGGTCCTTGCAAAGGTGTAGCCAGACAAGATCTCCAATGTTGAATATCATGGGTTGCTTGATGACGTTGAGCTTGGTCGCGAGTCATTGTACTTGGTGCTCGATGGTGTGCCTTGTATCCTCATGCATTTTCTTGAGGTAGTTCACTCGGGCACTCGCGTCCATGTTGGTGCGCTCTTGTAGTGGTAGAGGAAGAATGTCCAATGGGGACAACGGGTTGAAGCCGTAGACGACCTCGAAGGGGGACTTGCCGGTAGTCAAATGTCTTGCACGGTTGTAGGCGTACTCGGCGATAGGTAGGCACTCCTCCCACTCCTTGATGTTCTTCTTTATCAACACGCATAGTAGAGAGGACAGCGTACGGTTCGTCACCTCCGTTTGGCCATCGGTTTGAGGATGGTATGCCGAAGAGAACAAGAGCTTGATTCCGAGCTTGGCGCATAAGGTCTTCCAAAAGTAACTCAAGAACTTGACATCGTGGTCCGAGACAATCATTTTTGGCACTCCATGTAGGCACAAGATTTCCCTACAAAAAAGATTTTCAACATGTGAAGCATCGTCTATCTTGGTGCATGGTATGAAATGTGCCATTTTAGAGAATCGGTCCACAACAACAAACACGGAATCCTTTCCATTTCTAGTTCTAGGCAAATCAAGGACAAAATCCATGCTAATATCCTCCCATGGGTGATATGGAATTGGAAGGGGCATATAAAGACCATGATATTGAGCTTTAGACTTAGCTTTGCGACATGTTAAGCATCGAGAGGTGAAGCGTGAGACGTCGCGGGACATCTTGGGCCAAAAATAGTTCTTGGAGAGTGTGGCAAATATCTTGTCGCATCCGAAGTGTCCCATTAGTACTCCTCCATGAAATTCTTGCAAAAGCAACAAACGAAGAGAAGACTCGGGGATGCAAAGTTTGTTAGATCTCATAAGATAATCATCTTTTTTGTAATAGCGTTCCCAAGATGTATGCGTCAAACACATGGCATAAGGAATAACAAAAGTAGGATCATGCGCATACAAGTCTTTTATGTGCTCAAAGCCAATGACATTCAATTCAAGTTGAGTAACAAGCATGCATATACAGGAAAGCGCATCCGCCACAACATTTTCCTTACCTTTAATATACTTGATGACATAATGAAATGACTCAATGAACTCACTCCATTTAGCATGACGCTTGTTCAACTTAGTTTGACCCTTAAGGTATTTGAGCGTTTCATGGTCGGTATGGATGACAAATTCATGAGGGCGAAGGTAATGTTCCCATTCATGCAATACTCGTACTAAAGCATATAGCTCCTTGTCATAGATGGGATAATTGAGTTGCGCTCCGCAAAGTTTTTCGCTAAAATAAGCAATTGGGCGCTTCTCTTGTGTTAACACACCTCCTATGCCATTACCACTAGCATCGCAATGCATTTCAAAAGGTTTGTCAAAGTTGGGTAATGCAAGCACGGGAGCATGAGTAAGCAAATTCTTGAGCTCATTAAATGCGCTATCTTGAGATGGTCGCCAAACAAAGGGTTCATTCTTCTTACTCAAAGCATGTAAAGGAGATGCAATGGTGCTAAAATCCTTCACAAATCTACGGTAGAAACGGGCTAAACCAAGGAAGCTACGCACTTGTTGCAAGTTGGTTGGTTGGGGCCAAGTTTTAATAGCATTGATCTTAGGTTCATCAACACGAACACCCTTAGAAGACACAACATAACCCAAGAAAATAAGCTTATCAACACCAAAAAGGCATTTGTCCATATTAGCATAAAGGCGCTCTTTCTTAAGGGTTTGCAACACGGTTCTAAGATGGGTGACATGATCTTTGAGAGATTTGCTAAACACAAGACTATCGTCAAAGTAGACCACAACAAATACACCAGTATAGGGTCGAAGAACAAAATGCATGAGTCGCATGAAGGTACTGGGTGCTTCGGATAAACCCATTGGCATAACAAGCCATTCATATAAGCCAAACTTGGTCTTAAATGCGGTTTTCCATTCATCACCTTCTTGGATTCGTATTTGATAGTAGCCACTTTTAAGATCAATTTTTGAGAAGCTGGTCACTCCACTAAGCTCATCTAGCATATCATCTAGGCGTGGAATGGGGTAACGATAACGCACGGTAATAGCATTGATAGGACAACAATCGGAACACATGCGATATGTACCATCTTTCTTGGGAACAAGGATTACCGGTACGGCACAAGGGCTCAATCTTTCTCGTACAAGGCCGTTGTTGATGAGTTGTTGTACTTGCTGTTGGATCTCCTTAGTTTCCTCGGTATTTACGCGGTAGGGAGCCTTGTTAGGAAGGGGTGCTCCAAGGATGAGGTCGATTTGGTGTTTGATGCCTCGTAGTGGGGGTAGTCCGGGAGGTAGCTCATCGGGGAAAACGGCTTGGAATTCCTGCAATAGAGAAGATAACACTAAAGGTAGACTGTGAGAGGTGTTAGCTTTTGGTGCGTCGTCCTTGCACAAAAGGACATAGTGCATGACACGTGATGGGTTCTCACACACTTTTCTCATCTCACATTTGGTGGCAAATAGGACAAAGTTCTTCTTGTCGCTTATCATGGAGGTACTCAATTTGGGCTTGTGGCGCTCACTCTCTTTTGGGTGGTTCGCTCTCTCACTATTCTCTCCATGATGGGTGGCTTGCTTGTCGGCGATCACTTGACTTGGAGACATAGGTCGTAGTACGTACTCTTTTCCTTTCATCTTGAAGCTATAGTGATTTGTACGCCCGTTGTGGATGACGCCTCGTTCAAATTGCCATGGCCGTCCAAGAAGGAGGTGGCAAACGGACATCGGAACGACATCACACTCCAAAGTGTCTTCGTAAGCTCCAATCTTGAAGGAAACTTGTACCATATGCTCGATTTGGATAGTGCCAGAGTCGCTTAGCCATTGAACCTTGTAGGGGTGCGGGTGCTTCATCTTAACCAATTGGAGCTTGCAGCATAGTTCTTCACTTGCTAAGTTATGGCAACTCCCTCCATCAATGATGACCTTGATGGACCTTCCATTGATACCGGCCTTGGTGTGGAAGATATGGCATCTTTGGTCTTCGTCTTGTTGATGTTGAAGAGTCAAGACCTTAGATACAACGAGAGCGGGGCTCGGATCTTCGTCACAAAAGACTTGATTATCTTCATCTTTGTTCACTTGCCGGTGCATGGCCACTTGGTCAAGGGCTTCCATTTCCTCTTCACTCATGGAGTCATAGGTTCCGTCGTTGTTGAGGATCATGGTGCGCTTGTTGGTACATTCAAAGGACTTGTGGCCTCGGCCACCGCATGTGAAGCATTTGAAGGTACTTGTCATGATGGTATCATCGGTTGGGGAAGATGATGACGAAGCTCTCGGCTTGAAGTTGCTTGTAGTACGAGGACGACTTGAGGTAGTCGAAGTTTTCTTGTAACTTGACTTGTTGCCGTTGCTTGTAGATGGCTTGGTTGAGGTAGAAGGTGTTGGAGTCATTGAAGCTTGGGAATTGGAGATACCATACGACTTGGATGAGAACTTGGCATACTTGAAGTCATCTTGCACTTGGCGTTCCGCTTTGGTAGCTTGATGCACTAGCTCAATGAGGTTCGAGTATGGTTGGAAGTCGGCGATCTTCTTGATAGGATGATTGAGTCCATTCAAGAAACGTGCCATAGTTTGCTCATCATCTTCCATGACATTGGCTCGTATCATGGAAATCTCCATTTCCTTGTAGTACTCTTCAAAGCTCTTGGTTCCTTGCTTGAGGAGTTGGAGTTTCTTGAAGAGGTCGCGGTTGTAGTAGGTAGGCACAAGACATGCTCTCATGACATCCATCATTTGCGCCCAAGTTGTGATGGGTGGTTCCCCTCTTGCCGCTCGGCGCTCAATGACTTGTTCCCACCAAATGAGGACGTAGTCTTGGAACTCAAGGGATGCCATCGCGATCTTCTTCTCTTCCTCATAGTTGTGCAATCGGAAGATTTTGTCAACCTTCAATGCCCATGAAAGGTACTCTTCGGGATCATAGCTTCCGGAAAACTTAGGCATGGTGAACTTTAGCTTGCCGTAGCGTTGCTCTTCATTGTGTTGGGGTCGGGGATGATGACGTCCTTGACGAGGAGGATTGTCTCCCTCAACTTGCTCTTGTCTTGGAGGATTTCCATTGTTGTCTTGCTCTTGGTGAACTTGATGTTCTTGTCGAGCTTGTGGAGGAGCTTGTCGAGCTTGACGATGCACGCGAGCTTGATATATTCGTTCTTGAACTTCATCATGAAGCGCTTCTTGTTGCTCAGGAGCTTGTCCGTTGCGCGTGGCTACGGCTCGACTTGAATCTCAGAGGGCACGTTGCGCCTCAAGTGCTTGAGCTTCGCGTAGTTGTTGTTCTTGGCATTGTGCCTCGGCATCTTGTGCATCTTGGTGTAGTCGCGCTTGCTCTCACTCTTTTTGTTGGCATAGACGTTGTCGTTCTTGTGCTTGCACGAAAGTAGCTTGGTTTTGACGGTGTCGATGTTCTTGCGCGCGAGCTTGCTCTTGAGAGTCGTTGTCATGTGGAGGATTGCGGTTGGCTTGACGATCTTGACGCGCGGTACAATGAAGAGTGTTCGATGTCGGAGTACTTGAGCCAGAGATAGTGTAGTCGGAGTGTTGACTCGAGCGACTCCGTCCTGAGTAGGACGAAGTGGTAGAAGAGCGGTTGACCAACAAGGCACGAATCTCGTCCATTCTTGCATCATTGTCTTGTTTGGGTTCGTCGAGCTTGTTGTGGAAGTAGTCTCTTGTACGTTGCTCGGATAGTCGCAAGTAGGTGGCGAGATGGTCGATGCGATCGCTCATTGTTTCTTGCTCTCGATGCAAACCTCTTTGTGTTCCAAATAGGTGTATCTTGGTGACGTAGTTGTTCGGGTCGTCGTCTTGTTCAAGGAATAGTGGGTTGGTAGACGAACTTGGCCTATCCATCATTCCAAGCAAAATATGTGAGTGGGAGAAAGAGAAGAACTTATACCAAATGTACCTTGACCGATGTTGAAGATGGATCAATGATCACTCAAATGTCTAACAAGGAAATAGCACAATTGGTACCAATTCTTGTCGGTTTCTCACACCTACACAAATAAAAGCTTATGGTGGGGCTCGGTTAGGATGGTGGCACAAAATTTGATGCAATTGTTAGTGAGCCTCAATAATGTTGGAAAAGATTCGCAAATTTGCAAATGCAACAAGTAGACCAATAGCAAGATATGGTACACGGAAACACTCACGCAAATAGATAAGTGGGGTCGTGCAACCAAGGAATGAGCCAAAATGTGGAATCTACGAAAATGCTCTTGTTGCACAACACTAGAGAGACGCAAGCACGATCGCTCAATAGGCGGATAAGAAACTTGTGCACAACCTACTAAGCAAAAATGCAACGACTACTATCCCGAATATGCTATATGTATGGTATTCCGATGATATGATCCAAGATGATCGAGTATGACAATCTTAATGTAGTATGATGCTATGGTTCTTGTTTATAAGATCTTTGCTTATCTCTTTTCCTTGTGCTTAAAAGCTTGTCTGGCTCCTTCTCTTTGGAGCTCTTTTCTCATGCAAAACTTCACGAACCAAGATAGCAATTGTGTATGCGATGGCAACTTTGTGACACAAAATATGATACTAAGATATGTACCACGATGATATGGTAAGTATGCAATGTAAAGTATGACCACTAATGTGCACAAGTGACGTTGCCGGCAATACTCAAAGGCTAGTCTCAATGGGTAAGATAAGCAAAATTGGTCTATGGTGGTTATCAATGCAATGGCAAGAATGTGGAATGAGATCACGATACCAAGATAAGGTTACCGTTCTTGCTTACGGTATGGTGTTAAAATGGTGGAGTGGTCGTTGTTGATGACGAGTCCGTGGCGAAGATGAGCGGCGGTGATGTCGATGTCGAACCGTACCTAAATAGCCGAAACACAATAGGACACGGGAACCGCAACTCAAATTCTCAAAGCAAAACGTGTCAAAAATGTCGGAATTGGTAGTGGGTAAGCGGTGCTGGTGTTTGCGGAAAGCGGTGGTGCTATGCAGAAGAGATGGTGGTATGCGGAAGTGTAAGTGGGCACCGGATCAAAATTTGGTGAAAGTTAGGCGGAAAACGAAGCGGTGGATGGAAGTGATGCTATCAGGGGCCGGATGTCCAGGCTTGCGAGCCGGATGTCCGGGCTCTGGATCCGTGGACGAACTCGATGAACTCCGCGTGGAAGAGGCAAATTCGGGAGATTTTGTGGATGGAAATTGGGGAAAAGATGGGGGAAAGCTAGATCTACCTGCAACACACGAAATCCGCGGATCAAATCCAACAAAACTTCATCACACCAACAAATCACAAAAAAATGGGGGGGGGGCTATTTTTGTGGGGAATTTTCGAATTTGGGACAAAATCAACAAAACAAGGCTAGAAAACGAAGAGGGGAGGCTCCGAAATCGTGATCAACGTGGCTCATGATACCAAGATGATGCAGGGTGGAACCCTAGATGGCCGATCTTTCACGAAAGGAGCGGATCCCAAGGAGGAACACGAAGAACACGAGGGGAAAACGAGGGTAAAACACAAGAGAGAACACGCAAACCAACATGATTAGGTCACACATATGCTAGATCCTAGTACACACAGAGATCACACGGTCCAAATCCAACAAGAGACGATACATAGGGTAACCGGTTCTTCTCCGAGAGGAGGTCTTGAGGTCTTCCCGTTAGGGGTCTTGAATACAACTGGATCTTCTCCGAAGAGGTGTCGGTCTCTCTCGGAGGAGCAGATCCGGATGAATGAGCGAGGCTCTATCTCACATATGAGCTATCACAACGCTAACCCTAGAAAGAGGGAGGAGGAGTATATATAGTCTAGGTGGGCGAAGGGGTACATGGGCCTGGGGCCCTTACACTGTGCGCAGACAAGGGAGGCCGGATGTCCGGGCCTTCACGAGGTGTCGGATGTCCGGGCTGGCGCCGGATGTCCGGGCGGTCAGGGCTGGCCTTGACGCTCTCTGGATAGGCGGGGTCCGGATGTCCGGGCGATGGGCCGGATGTCTGGAGGTTCGGGATGGGCCG
This sequence comes from Aegilops tauschii subsp. strangulata, assembly GCF_002575655.3. Lineage (NCBI taxonomy): Eukaryota > Viridiplantae > Streptophyta > Magnoliopsida > Poales > Poaceae > Aegilops > Aegilops tauschii. The sequence continues at coordinate 245,524,941 of NC_053037.3, read as the reverse complement.
GATGTCCGGGCTGGGGGTCCGGATGTCCGGGCTGGCGGGGTCAGCCTCTGTGCTCTCTGGATAGAGGGTGCCGGATTTCCGAGCTTCGGGCCGGATGTCCGAGCTGGGGCCGAATGTTCGGGGCCTGTAGGTGCTTGGTGGCTGGGCGGACGATGCTCCAGGGGTCAGATGTCCGAGGTCATGGCCGGATGTCCGGGGCCTGGAAGCTGTTCTTGACTCCTTCCGTTGGTTCTCTTCGTCCGTGAACTTGGGGACTTGTCTGTCTTCACGTGCATCTTCGGGAGGGTCCTCTTTATACCTAATCATGCACACCATCTCAGACTTAGGTAGTAGCCATGTCTTGAGTGGATCATATGTGTTATCACTAAGGAAGGAGGTCACCTCGGTCTCGAGAGCTCTAGCTCGTGCTCGTGTCATAGGTCCTCTTGGTACTTGGTGAGACGATGGTAGGTCCATGGGGATGACTATCAGATGCTCCGCATCACATTTATCGTTAGGTTAACTAGGGCCATATGTAATATATCTGAGGCTACGAAGCAATATGCACTGTACTTAATGTCTAAATATGCAATCCTTGGCTATAGAGCAACAAGGAAGAGTGTCACGTTAATGTTCTGATGATGTCTAGATATACGTAGAAGAGCAGCAGCAGCAACAACAACAACAACAACAACAACAACACAGCCCTGTTTGGATACTCAACTTAGCCAGAGGTTAGAGTTAGTTTCTAGCTCATGACTAACCCTAAACTAACTCCATCCAAAGAGTTGTTTGGTTGGCAGGGTTAGATTGACAATAAATGCGCTAGGAGAACTAGCTCCAATTAACACCTCTTGGGTTGGATAGTTTTTTTGGGTGGGTTATAGATGCAACTAGCTCAAACTAGCCCTCATGTTTAGATATACTTTAGGGCTATTTGAGCCCGAACTAGCTCAAACTAACTGTAACCCATGGATACAACAGCAGTTAATCAGCCGATAATTTGTAAGAATGCACTAAACTCCTTCCAGCCCATAATATAAGATGTTAATTCATCTAATATGTGAGTATATTGGATGTTATAAGATATTATAAAAGAGTGTTGTACTACATCATTGTGCAATTGCTATTTAGATCTATTATTGGTGCTTTTAGGTACATATGTCATTGGTAAAGATCCGCGCTTCGACCCTTTCTGCGTATGGGGCAATGAGATATCGATGAACCAGCATCAAGTGAGGAAGCTGATAAAGATTGTTAGTAAAATGGGTCCAAAGATGGCAATTAAACTATTTGTTTACACTTTATCCAAGACAACAGAGAACTGCATGATGGTAAGTAAGAACTCTGCAGCCTTCTTTTTACTGCCCATAATGAGTTGTGTTAGATGACAATCTCTGAATCTTTTTCCTTTGAAGTGGTTGTCAAAGCAGTTTACTCAAGATTACCTCTCAAACTACATGATTGGTGGGCATGCAAAGGTTAAAGTATTTCTACCAGAACATGGTGATTATCTAGATGTTTTCATGAAGACCGTGAAGGATGGGCGGTCGGCCATCACAAGGGGTTGGACTAGAGTCGTGCGTGCCTTCTACATGGAGGAGGGCACAATATGGGCATTCCGCTTCACCTTGTTTAGCAACCAGAATGTATTTCGCCTCTTTCTTCACCGTCTTTAATAGTACAAGTATACAACGGTGGTTCATCATTCTTTATTTGGTTCTTATGTAATTCTTGAACATATGTACCTATGAATCGAATAATGCATTGGTTGTTTGAACCTCATGGATATGAATAAAGCTGTAGCATATATTCAAATTCAAATTCAAATCCAGTACAATTTGACATAGCGGCAATTAAATTATGGTGAAATTACGCTCTCCAGGTCGTTACGGCATACACGGTTGGTAAAACACAAACGTTTGTGACATACACCATAATCCGAGACCGTTCACAGAGAGGAAACGTGTGCAAGCATGAACACAGTTGCTGTTTACAAAGCGTGTGCGATGTCAGACAATATCACAAGCGGCACGGGCAAACTAAACGTTTGTGTTAGTTGCCTTATCGTACACGATTCGCAACCATGAACTGTTTCTGATGAAGTATGCATCGTAAATGTTGCACCACAGAATAGCATGTGCGATGGCTGTCGTGTACGACGATGTTACGACGGTCCGGCGTTCCGCAATACTGTCCGACACTCGTACGACGATTAGCTAATCTTCTTAATTAGTTATCGCATACGGTTTAGGAAAAGCGAATGTGTGTGATTGAATGCTTATCATACACGTTCTATAATAGTGAACCGTTTGTGATGGGCCGCGCATCGTAAACGTAGCACCACAAAATACCGACTTCGATGTCAATGCGAGCACAAACAAGTAGGAGTACTATAGGGTACCTATCCCCGATGGTTTCTGGGTCGTGTGGAAAGGACCCCCCTATCGCCGTCACTCACTAGGCGACAGTTCCAAATGCCGTCATGGAAAGGGTTAAAAACCGTTTGTATAGTACCGATGCGTACCAGTGAAATCTTATTGATTTACTGTCATGTTTTCTTACTTTTGCTGCAATTTTACGATGCAGGTTTTGCCATGTCACAATCTTTACAGAATAAACCGTTTGGTTTGCTCTATGATGGTTATTTTTGTAGGTTTCACTTCTTATGTCGTGTCTGTAACAAAGGCATTGTCCATCAGTTATATTACTGGACACAATTGGATCAGTCTGTTGTCTGAGTACAACCTGAAGCCCTATGATGAACTGTAGTTTGTTTTAACAAACACGCCACAATTAGTCCTCCTTGCGTTTAAGAGAAGTAAAGAAAAAGACTAGATCAAAGTCATGGAGCCTAGTGAAGTTAGAAAGCTAAAGTATGAAATCATAGCACACCAGAGACGATCACTGCTGTCTCACACATCGATACCACCTTCAGCATCGGATCGATCACCGACACCTGCTCCGGCGGCACTGGCTCTAGCACTGACAGCGGCAGCAGCTCAGTCTGATCCACCAGAGGGTTGTCCACCGACCGCGTCAGTGGATCAGGCTGATCTACCGGAGGATCAGGCTCCGACACGGGCACCTGCTCTGACACCGGCACCAATGCCACGAGGAGCACCATCTCCAGCAACAACAGCGGCACTACCAGTCACACCGGTACGGGCACCAGCAATGGCTCCGGCACCTGCACCAACACTTGAAGTTGCACTTGCATCTACTCCGGCCCGTGCAGCGGCAATGGAACCAGCACTTGCATCGACAATAGACTGGGCTGCAGTTCGCACTTCATATACCAAAGTCCTTACAAAAAATGACATATCCACCTTGGTAAGCATTTGCAGCCCAAGTGCTTCGTTCTTTTTTTCTTTCCATTTTTTCACATGATTCACTGTGTTGATCTAACGTTTGTGTATGTCTTCTTGCTTGCAAACAGAGAATTCCTAGAGCAACGAGGGAGTCGTTCAATAATCCAGGCGACTGTGGCCAAGTTTCTCTTACCATGCACAGCCTTGGTGTGAACGAACCTGCTCAATATAGCATAAGTACAAAGGATGGTCGCATGATGATTGATGCTAAAGGATGGTCAAGGTTCAAAACTCCATCAAATCTTGCGGTAGGGGATGATGTCAAAATCAAACTTTCTCAGCAAGGAGAGTTGCTCCTAATCAACTTTGAAATTCTTCAGTAGCAGCACGCAACTGCCGAACTGATCTGCCCTCCGAGAGCTTTTGATGTAATAATATGGCATGGTGAAACAAGTGCCCTGTGTGTATAAGTAGTATGGCAGTATTATTTATCACGTAGGATATCATGAAAGAATTGCAACTCTGATTGCTAGTTAGGAATTGTCGTTCGATTTAATTACAACAAATGTCGTGCTTTATTTAATTTTCTGTATTCGCCTTGCGGAAGCATCTAAAACCAGCGCCGTACCAATCGCTTGCAATACGAAATGCGCTGAGTTAGAACACATGGACCCCCAAACATGCATGCCCATCATCCTGTGGCCCAAAGTCTAGAACCGTCAGCCTATCTGGGTATTATATTCTCATCTGAACCCCCATTTTATGTTATATATATTCCCCTTGATTTTTCTTATGTATAAAGTTGTGATATAAAATATTTTTATAGTTCTTTAAAGAGGGAGTATCTCTCTATCAAAAATATATTTATGTGTAACTAGTTACTCCTCCCTTTCTACTTCCTTTCACTGATATGCGGGGCATCTGGCAATGGGGTCCATGTGCCATGCACCAAATTAGAGTGCCCAACTGCACGGTAGACTCACCCCGGTCGTAGCACCGCAGTAATGCCCAATGAGCCGTCAAATCACAAACCCCCCCTTTCCAGCAGTAGCAGTAAGCTGGACGGATGAAGCAGCAATATTTCACTGGGCCTGAATCCCCTTCTCCCTCGTCTGCTTGTTCAGAGAAAACCTCCTCTCTGCGACTGCGTAGGGTTTTCTTATTGAGAACCAGGTACGAATTCTTCATCCATCCCCGATATATCCTAGTCCCTTGGTCGCGGGTAATCCTAGGATGGCAGCCGCCATAGTTGATGCATTTTTCTTCCTACTGAATCTAGTGTGTTTCATTTGCAGTGCCCAAAGTGCGAGGACTCCACAGGTATCTACGCCCTCGGCGAGACGACACACTTGTTCCTTCTCATCCTAACACAGGATTTTAAAATGCACACAATATGTTCCTAGAATCCTCTTTTCTATCCGGGAGGGTGGGGATTTTTGAACATGCTGCCGACTAATTTGGAAATTTGGATTGCTATATTTGGAGAAACGTACTAGTACCATGGTCAACACTAACGTGAAAGAGGAAATTATTTCTAGATTTGGATAGCGAATACATTGTGTTCTCATATTATCTTTCCTGCGGTGCATTCCTTGATCTGCCAGAACACATGTACTCAAGATGGTCGGCTTTGCCAAAACTGAATACACCAATTTAATGGTCACATTAAAGACAAGCCATGGATATAAGTTCCGAGTTGGGTTCATGAACCAAGAAAATCACTGCTTTTTTATGGCCGAACTTGGATAAACTTTCTCAAGTGTTACGGACTGAAACTTGGCACACGAATGTTGATGGAAATAGTAGAACCTGGTCTGATCTTCATTGTGATCTTCCACCCCGACGTCGTTCCAGTAGTTCATCCATGTTAGTTTTGTATCTGGTTCTTGCATGTTGCCTCAATTATTTCTTAATCCACCTATTCTGTCTAACTAATCACAATTTGACTTTCGAAGTAGCAACGAGTTGTGATTCCCTTCTCTCACGAAGATGCTACTTCTAACTAATATTTCTTATAATTGGTGGCAGGTGTAGGTTATTTCAAAGTTCAGCACACTACTCGTTTGTTATTCTATAAGAACTCGACAATTACTGATGGCACTGAAGTTGACTGGGACGACATCCACCAGTTCCTACACGTTATTGATCGTCTTGAGGTCCTTGCGGGGCGTTTTAATGGTGGAAGGCCACGTGGGATATGTGTGCCACTGATGCACACGTTGAACAGGTCCAACTGTGTCAAGAAACTTATGGTACGAGCTATTTTCTATTATATATGTTGGTCATAAACTCTTGCTTATACACAGTTTTACAGCTGTGATCTTCTTGAAATAGAAACTGCCTAGTTCTATTGTTCCTATACAGTTGCCTAACCATGGTCGTGTCAGACTTGCGCTTGGTCACAACATGATGTTTATGTCGACCTACTCCATTTCCCTTGGAGGTGAAAAGATACTTATTCATGGGTGGTCTCAAATAATGAAGGCCCGTCCATCTTGGGGAATAGGACAGAAGGTTATGCTCATGCTTTTCCATGGCTCTAAAGCGAATATCCTGTTTATTGACCACATTGCGAGATGAAGTCGTTTTCAGAAGGTTGTGGATGCACGGGGTGGCGCATGTGCCTTGTCTTGGGGCTTGGTGACCTCACCCTTGGTTAACTGTATGCAAAATAACACTGTTCGAGGCGTGCTTTGTACGGTTAAACTTGTATAAGTACTCATACTACTTTCAGCTATGGTTGTCAAGTGCCCCGGCTGGTTTCATTTAAGGTTGTTAAGTACTCCTGCTATTTTTCCAGTCTGTCGTGTTTCTTCAGTCTCATCTTCCTCCAGCTGCCAAAACCAAACCTGATAGAGGCAAAGGTGTCCCGTCTTTCGATGAGATGGTGGCTATCGTTTTTGATGGAGTAGACTTTGACGATCCGACTACGATCGTGCGAGGACGATGACGATCGACTGCCGAAATTTTGGCCTAAATATTTTCGACCAAAAATCACTATGGATTTTTTCCCCGAAACCTGCTCAGGCAAGGAAATATGAATCAGAAAATAGATGGATCTCGAAAACAAACCTAATATAAAAAGAACTCGGATTGGTGATGGATATATGATGGTAAGATATGACAGCGGTGGTGGTATATGGTAGCGGTGGTGGAATATGGATACGGATTGGTGGTGGTATATGGATACGGATAGGTGATGGTATATGGATATTGATCGGTGGCGGATAAGCGATGTTGTAGATGGCAGAGGCGATGATGATAGTGCGGCGGCCGCGTGACAACTTATGACCAGAACTCGAAACTCTAAAAGACTAGACGCTAAGACCAGCAACTAGAGACGATGATGCAACCGCAAATTCAACAAAGCAAAAGCCCTAAAAAGATTATGCCAAGGCTCAGATTGGTTCAGATATGATGAACTAACCCTAATTTTTGTGGCTTTTTCGTGGACTGTAGGTATGGAGAACAGACTCGAGCTAAACTACGAAAAACTATGAAATCTCACCGAGCAACGTGGAAATCTGATACCACTTGATATAGGCAAAGGTGTCCGGTCTTTCGATGAGATGGTGGCTATCATTTTTGATGGAGTACACTTTGACGATCCGACTATGATCGTGCGAGGACGTCGTGCCTTAGCAATCGCTAAACCAACTCTGAGAGGTTCTTGACCACGCCGGAGCATGATCAACCTGACCACGAGGGTCTATTTCCTACAAGCAAATGAAGAACAAGCAAGAAACTAAGATTGCAATCTGGATATTGCAAATATAAGAGGAAAGATTTATTGATCAAGTGGGGTTCTGTGACGTCTTGGTCTGGTCGTTGAACACAAACGAAGTACGCGAAGTTGCAGCTATGGCGAACTTTTAATCTAAACAAGACCCAAAGTCTAAACGACACCGTAAGGGCTATATATATGGAGGAAGAGGGGGGAATTTCGTGGCCCTTGGAGGAGGGGTCCGAAAGCAACCCTAACTCTTGTTTCCCCACACATACGGACTCTAAAAACAACCTATCCTTAAGTATTTCGAAATTGCATGGGCCTGGCCCAATAATAAGGTGACGCATCACCTAGAATAGCCTCTGGACGTAATTTATGAAGTGGCCTCTTGTATATTTCGTCCAAGGATTCATGCACTCCTTATGGTGGCTTCAAAGTCCTGAAATCATACTTGAACTCCGTTCTTGTTTCCCTTGCGCATGCCATCATCTCCATGCTTGTTCTTACTCCAATGTTCATCCTTCTCCAAGCTAGACCCTTCATTTGTAAGCAAAACAAATGTATCCAATTTTGGCAGCATCATATTCTCATGAACATTAGAATCAATACGAAGAAACGAAAGTACCTGGTAATTTAATTGGCGTGCACGAGCTCTAGTAATTGGTCCAGTATGTATAGTAGCAGGGGTTGTGGGTGTATCAATAGTATTGATGTCCTCATCAAAACCAGCGCTAGCGGGGCCGCCTGCTTCCGCCTCCCACGACTGGTTGCGCCTCAGCGCACGCATCGCCGCCCCACCGTCTCCTAAATTGTTAACGCCGACGTCCGAGGCCTCGCCATCGTCCTCCGTGCACTTTGGTGCGCTCGCTGCGGCGCCGCCCTCTCGCATTGTCAACATGGTCAACAAATAAGAGGAATTAGGAGAGGATTGTACGTGTAGAGGATGGCAGTAGAGACCCACCATGTTCATGGCCGTACGCAAGCAAGTTCCTCATTTTTTGTTATATACTCCATTGTCAGCGTATAGAAAAAGAAAATGCATCCTCCTAGTGGTTTGCTGACATCTGAGGACGCACGACATTGTCAGCGTATAGTCAATAGACAAGAGAACAACACAAGATCGGCTGACACCTGGGATGTAGCTGCTCGAGCAGTAATTTTTTTTGTTATTGTTGAGACGGAGCAGGGTTTCAACTGGGCTGTGGCCCATCTAGCCCAGGCTTCTATTTTACCTTCACCACATGACTAGCCCAGTTTATTTTTTCCTGAAGAATACCCAATCAAGGACTACTTATTTTTCTCTGCCCTGCTGGGCTGCAACTCTTTCAAGACGGCTGCAAATCTTAAAAGTAATGCGAAATGGGCTGTAAATATAAAAAGGGATAATTAGATTTATGCCCCTAGTTGTGTCCCACTCGTCTGTTTTACCCCTAATTCCCAAAAGTCACTGGTTCTGTCCAAGTCACTTTGCTCCTATTATGCTTTTGCCCTTTGACCGTTTGACCATCAGTTTGAAAACTCCATAACTAATTCATACTAAATCACAAAAATGCAAATAAGATACCAAAATGTTCAGAAAAACATCACATATATGTCAGTGTTATTTGCATTCATGAAAAAAGTGTTTGAAAGTGCCCATCCGAGTTTTAGCTCTTATGCTACCACCATGAATAGTAAAATCTAAAAAAGTTCAAAAAAATTAAAAAAAGTTGGTGGCAAAGAATGACAAATGTTTTAAGTGCCTGCCAAGTTTCATCAGGGAATAACATTCGTGGGTGCCGCGGCAAAAAAAACAATCAGCACTCCAAAATAGATTATTTTTTTGCCACGACTTCCACGAATGTCGTTCCCTAATGAAACTTGGCAAGCACTTAGAACCTTTGTTGTTCTTCGCCACCATTTTTTTTTGAATTTTTTTAGAGTTCACTATTCATGGTGGTATCAAAAGAGCTAAAACTCGGATGTGCACTTTCCAACACTTTTTTCATGAATGCCAATGACACTGACATATAGGTGATGTTTTTCTGAACATTTTGGTATCTTATTTGCATTTTTCTGATTCAGTATGAATTAGTTATGAAGTTTTCAAACTGACGGTCAAACGGTCAAAGGGCAAAAGCATAAGAGGAGCAAAGTGACTTGGACAGAACCGGTGACTTTTGGGGATTAGGGGTAAAACAGACGAGTGGGACACAACTAGGGGCATAAATCTAATTATCCCATATAAAAACACACGAGAAATTGGCAATTACTTTCAAATTTCCGATTTTTTTCACATTTTCAGATTCCAATTTCACTGGGCTTTAATCTAATTTAAATATATCTTCAAAGAACTTTAAATCTGGCTCGACATTTCGGTATTAAAGATAGTTTGGACCCCACCGAAATATGCGAAATTTCGTTTCAATTTTCAGCCCTGGACCTGGCCAACAAAAAAACAGACTTCAATAAATTGCATAAGAAGTTGCACTGAGCTATAAATTAATTAAAAAAATAGGGTGAGCGGATTTGTGGGCCTATTAAGTTGACGCGTATGCAGGATTTTTTTACTTATTATATACGTCAACAAACGATTCTAGCAGACATGACCGTTGGATGTCAATCCAACGGCCGTCGTGCTTCTTTAATCTCTGATCTTCTTTCTCCAGCCGCCAAATCTAGCGTCGGTGGGACCACCTGCCCCCGCCTCCCGTGGCCACCTGTGCTGCCGCGCAGGCCTCACCGCCCCTACTACTCCCACCGCTAGCCAGGCCATCCCTCTACTCACCAACATCCCTCCACTGCTGTGGCTTCGCCGCCTCCAGGTCATTCCCTTCCTGGGTCTTGCCGTCGTCCATGGCGTTGGTGTTCTCGACACAGCATGGTCAACGTTGTCAACCAACGACAACAACAGAAGTGGGATGTACATGGAGAGGCTGATAGTTGGAACCCACATGGTCCATGGCCGCAGCAAGCAAGTACCTCCTTATTACGCCAAAAAAATGAATCCTCCCAATGATAGCTAGTACGCACTAGCTATATCTTGGCATGGAAGGAAGTGCCTCCTTATTAAGCGAAAAATAACGAGTGCTCCCCATGATAGCTGGGCCCCACCAGATTTGGAAGCTGACTTGTGGCCCTACTAAGTTGACGCGTACGCAGGGCTTTGTGAACAAACGATTCTATCAGCAGTGACCGTTGGATTGTTAACATCCAACGGTCGTCCTACTTCTTCAACCTCTAGTTTTCTTGCTCCAGCCGTCCAAACCACCGCGTGCTCCTGCCTCCCATGGCCGACTGTGCTGCCGCGTAGGCCTCACCGCTCCCTACTACTCCCACCGCTGGCCAGGCCATTCGTCTACTCACCCACACCCCCTGTTATTCTGTGGCGACGGCAGCCTCACACCGCAGCCGAACCAGTCGACCCTTGTATTACCCTCCTCGTGTTCCTAGGCTCCACGTTGTTCCCCGCCTCACCGTCGTCCAGCGCCTGGGTGCTGTCCACGCGGCGTGGTCAACGTGGTCAACGAACGACAGTCATCGAAAGAGGACTGTACGCGGTGAGGCTGACAGATGGACCCACCAGCTACATCTTAGCACGCAAGGAAGTGCCTCCTTATTACGCGCAGAAAAAGATCCTCCCCCTGTCAGCTCGGACCCACCATCAATATCTTTGCACGCAAGGAAGTGCCTCCTTATCCTCCCTGACAGCTGGGACCCATCCGGTCGAAGCGTACGTAGCGTTGTCATCATCGCAAACATGTACGTACATACTGGTCCATCGGTCTTTCTGCCATGATGAACCATGGCCTAGTAAGGAGCGGTAGCTATTCAGGCAGTCCCGTCTATATCGTGTATACATACGTACAGCCGCGCTACAAGAAAGTAAATATGGCAACGTTCGTACATACGGGCAGGGTCTCGAACGCGTACAGCGACGGCGTCCTGTTCATCGCCAGCCAACCAGTTGGGTCAGAATGAAGAAACAACATCATGTTCATCGGGAGGCAACAGACTGGGTCGGAATGCGTCGTGTTCATCGGGAGCCAACCGGCTTGGACGGAGCAACCGAAACGGGGTCTGGCATACCGCAGTATGGAGGTAACGGCCTTTTGTTCGACCGGCTACTGTCGAAATGGGATCCTGTTTATTGGGAGGGGTGTGGCATGCCGCAAAACGGAGGAAGACTTGTGTTGGAGCGCCTATGATCGAAACGGGGTCCTGCTCATCGAGAAGGGTGTGGTGTACCGCAAAACGGGACTCCACGGGCTACTGTTCATCCACCATCTACTACCTCTCTCTAGCCTCCACGGGCTACTGTTCATCCACCGTCTACTTCCTCCAGCCTTCACCTGCTACTGTTCATCCACCGTCGACTTCCTCCAGCCTCCACCAGCTACTGTTCACCCACAGGGTCCTGTTCATCCAACCTCCACCGGCTACTGTTCAACCAGCCCTCCAGGGTGTCCTGTTAATCCACCCCCACCTCCTCGATCAGGGCCATGTTCATCCAGCGGCAACGGCCTCTACTACCACGGGGTCCTGTTCATCCAACCCCCATCGAGAACTGTTCATCCAACCCCCAACAACTGTCACTGCTCATCGAGAGGCAGCAGGTTCGATCGGCTTCAGTTAGCAGCAGTAGCGAAGGAATCGCTCGGGTTCAGCTAACAGCCAAGGGATCGATCGCTCGGGTTCACTAACGTAGCTAGTGCAATCGCTCGGGTTCAGCTAACAGCCAAGGGATCGATCGCTCGGGTTCACTAACGTAGCTAGTGCAATCGCTCGGGTTCAGTAAGCGAACGCCTCGCTCGGGTCAGTTAGATCCCAATGCCTTGCACACACGCGCGTATGTGTACGAGAGAAACGCTCAAACCTCCATACATCGCTCGACCCCAACTACCCACCGTAACCGGGAACTCCCCAATATTTTCCTTCCCCTCGCTTCTACCATGATTTTTTCCATCATGGACGGCCCAAAGAATGTCATGCAGGTGCGTCCCCGGCCTGCCCAGGACGAAAAGCCCATTTTCTGTCATGATTTTTTGTCATAGAATTAGGAGCCCACCACATCTATGATGATACATGCTTTTGTCATAAGTATCATCATCGAAGTGTCATAAGCATGACATTTTTTTTTTCGTTCGGCCCAAAATGTCACAGATGTGTCTTTTTTTTGTAGTGCCTACGGTAACTTTCTTGGGCCAATTCCAACTGACTGTCCTACCATTAATAATTTAGTTGAAATTGAAAATCATTTGGAGCACTGATGAAGATTTTATCGATGTACTACTTACAACGAGTCTGTATTGATGTAACTCCTTACAACAATCTCTTCATCTTTTTGGTATGCGAGAAACATGTCGTTAGTACTTCAAAACATTTTCACTGTTGTCCTATGATCAACAATTTGGTCATTCTGGTAAATTTTACCTGCAACTTACTTGGAGTACTGTATATATCTAGTTTTTTATATACCATGGCATACAAGTGTGATTGAAATCATGTATTTCTCCCATGAGTAATATAGAACAGTAACTCTTGCTTAAAACTCTTTCCATGTGACTTTGTCAAGAAACTCTTCTTGCATATTTCATACTAAACTGTTTTAGTATTATGTCAATATGTATTTTTGCTAAGCTCGATTAGATATTACTATCTCCATGGATCATTATGTCTAATAATATCACTATGTATTGCCTAAGTACTTCACTGAAAAAATAGTTTCAATAAAGTCTTAATTCGTGTCAAGAAATTTATATAATCTCCAATCAACAATGTGTCATGCACACATAGTTTTTAGAAATATTTTCATGCTCCCACTTACTTTCTTGTAAATACAAGCATCTTCGTTTTCCTCGACGAAATCGAATTATTGGACCATCTCATCAGCATGAAGATTCCAACTCAAATATACTTGCTTTGGATTTGCACACTTAATAGCATCCTTTGGATAGACAAAATTACCTTGGACCGTATCAAATATACAACGCTGGTTCTATTTCCATCTCATGGGAATCATTTTGACATCCATCTATTATATCTCATGACTGAATATTTTGTAATTGCTATTGTAATCCGAACTGACTTTAAGTATTATTATGATGAGACAATCTCATCATAATCAACTCTTTGATCTTTTCATAAACTATTTGCAACAAGTCAAGCATTATAAAACATTTTTATCTTTGTTAATCTATAGATCCATCACTACACTTTGGACTTTAAATCTTTCAGAGGGTCCATCAAGTTCTAAACTTGAATTATGTGTATGGACACTGTCTCGAATTATTTTGGCATATAGCCCATTTCGGAGGTGGGGCCCATCAACGTTTCTGTGTGTATTATAGGTTCACTGTTTGTTTCAACAATACTTTGTCTACCTACCGTGAAGATCTGTATGAATTTTCCAACCTATATAGTTCAGCTACATATTCAACCGAAGTCTCCATATCTTATGTAGAGGCTTACGTATCTGTCGTAGTAAGAAATTTTAGAACCACTTCTAGCATTTCTTTTCTTTGACCTCATCATGAAGATTTTGTAACATCGTTGATTTGCACCGTCCTCCACCTACTCTTTTGCAGAAAACATTTTCTTCAAAATTTTCGCACTCTATGGAAAAACACTTTGCCTCAGCGTAGTGATAGAGGAATACGCAACTGTTTGGGATAACTTACAAATTAGCATGATGGCGCTCATTTTCAGTGCAATAGCCACAATCTCAAAAGCATCACATTAAAAAGTATATTGGCGGGATAATTAATGTCATCTTTGATCGTACCATGTGATACATTGCTTGATTATATCTACTCAAAACACTCTACTCTTAGTAGTGTTTCTAGGAGTTGCAAGATATAAAATATTTTTCACAACCCATCAGAGATTCGCTAAATTTGTCACTCAAATATTCTTTTCTGAAATCTAATTGTAGAAACATAATGTTCTTGTTACAGTAATTTTTACTTCATTGTGAAAATCTTTTGAAATTTTCAAAAGATCCAAATTTATGTTTCAGTTAGAAAATATAAATATCTACTCGAGTCATCCTTGAAGATAGATAAATCCACTTATTGCAACAACAATTATTGGACTACATACACCAATATGCATATTTCCAATTTTTTTGCTGCACATTTTTTATTGCCTCTGAACGGTATTCTATGGAATTTCTCCATGCACGTTTCTCCAATGTGACTAAATGTAGTGCCATACATATGTCTTATTCTTTTTCTCTTGCAACATTTAGCGTCAGTGTTATGGATGTTCAATTATATCATCAATATTCATAGCTTACATCCTATTCACAATAGGAGTATGGCCCTTTTGTCATTACATCGAACACCTATTGTTCTCTTATGAACAATCTCATTGCAACTTCTATGCAATGGGCTGGAGTGAACGAAACTCTAAAATGAATTATGACAACAAATTCAGAGGTAATAAGTTGATGAAAAAGTATGATAACTTCTACAAACTTTTCAACACATATTTTAACCTCATTAATTTGTTGGTCATTAGGACGTAGTAATTCTTGCATTGATTCGGAACAACATGCAATCTAGTCGATATCCTTGTGATCAACTTTTAACCTCAATTACCGAAGAAATTCAGTGTCTAATAATCACAATTCTCAAGGATCACACTTTACTTGACTGACTTTCTCTACATCTTATAACTTGTATGACATTCATAACTGAGCTAGACATTCCAGTCTTCTTTTCTTTCTGCCTCTAAACATTTATAGTTTTACTTCCTATATTTATCCCACTCAACGGAAGAATTATCAAAATTTTAAGAGTGGCTTGAGCCCCGAACTTCCCTGTGCATGGAAGTCTCATTACATCCTTTGGTTTCATTCTTTCATTTTAAGTTCTCAGCAACAACTCATGACTGGTGTTCTTCTAGATCTTTACACATTTTAATCTCAAACGTAGTTAAACGCTTCAAGAACTTGCAAACAAAACACTTCTTTAGATATCATATATCCTTTAACATTTGTTTGTTTCTTAAAACAATTTTCAATTCCAAGAATATCACATAAGTATCCCAAACATTTTGACGTTCGGGTTTCTTGGAAGCAAGTAGACCGTAATGTAATTCTAGCCTTTAGGATCGGAAGACGTAAGTCTCGTCATCCATAGCATGACCAGGAGAGCATTTGTAAGCATGCAGTAGGACAAAATCCTTCTTGGCACTGTGAGAGGACAATGCTCCCAATCGTAAAATATTCAATCAGATAAACAATAGTCAATCAATTTCAACAACAAGGGTGGAACCATGAGCCATAATTTACAACTATACTGGAAAATACACATGGACATTGTTCATAATTAATTTGCACTAGTGATTAAACTTAATTAATACATAATTGTGTTCCCACTCAAAGCAATATCTCGCATAATTGATAGTGAGTGATTCTAATGAGGACATCACTACTACATTTACACCCACAACCCCTGCAGCTACATATACTAGACCAATTACTAGAGCTCGCACACCCCAACTAAATTACAAGGTACTTCCGTTTCTTGGTAACGATTCTAATGTTCATGAGAAAATGATGCTACCTAAATTGGATACTTTTGTTTTTCTTACAAATGAAGGACCCAACATGGACAAGAAGGATGAACATTGGAGCATGATCAAGCATGAAGATGATCGCGTGCGCAAGGGGAACAAGAACAATGTTTCTGATGGAGTTTTCAGCACTTTGGAGCCACCATGATGACATTCAAGGACATGGACAAAATATACGAGAGGGCCTTTCATAAATTTCGTCCACAGCTTAATATAGGTGTTGCGTCACCTTATTTTTGGGCCTGGCCCATGTAATTTTGAAATACAACTTCATAGGATATTTTTAGAGTCCATATTGTAGGGGAAACGACTCAAGAGGTGTTTTAGTACCACTTGCCAAGGGTGGACGAAATCCCCTCTCTTTTCCCTATAAATACAGCCGTTAAGGCAACATTTAGACTTGGGTTATGTTTAGATAAACGTTCGCCATAGCTGCAACTTCATGTCCTTTGTGCTCTATGACCAGACCAAGATGTCATAGAACACCACTTTCATTAATAAACTTTCCTCTTATATTCACAATATTCATATTGCAATTTCAATTTCTTGCTTGTTCTTTGTTTGCATGCAGGAAATAGACCATTGTGGTCAGGTTGATCCTGCTCCGGCGTGGTCAATAACCTCTAGGAGTTGGTTTAGCAATTGCTAAGGTGCGACATCCTGGCACATTCGTAGTCTGTTCATGTCGGTGTACAAAAGTAGGGGCTCTCCTTTTAACCCCTTTACTTGTGCACGGGCAGTTAGAGCCGCGTGCCGCGGCCACACCTAGCAGGGCAGAGGAGGGAAGCCGGAGAGAAGCCGAAGGCACAAGACAACCAAGGCAACGCCAAGGCCAAGAATGCAGGAGAGCAAGAGGGCGAGGTGGACTCCCTCGGCAAGATCCTTGCCGGGGCAGCCTCCGCGGCCCCGGCGAGAGCCTTGCCGGGGCAACTTGCCCGATGCCAGCAGAGCAGGCCACCCTTGAGCCCATGGGTTCCAACACCACCAACCAACTACATTGGAACCAGGGCTCGGGAGGCGCCTTTGTGGTGGCATGCAGATCTTCGTCAAGATCATGAATACACAAGATCAGATGAGGATCAGAAGACGGCGACCCTCGGCGGGATCCTAGCTGAGGAAATCCACAAGACCCCCGGCAAGCGCCTTGCCGGGGACGACTGCGACGCCGCGGCAAGACCCTTGCCGGGCCCCCGGCAAGACCCTTGTCGAGGCCATCAGCAGGGCCACTGCTAGGCCCGCACCAGCCAAGACTCCGCCGCTGTTCGCGTGCAGCTGCTAGCCCAACCAGTTGGGCAGGCACCTGCGTGGCAACATGCGGCTTCCAGACCAACTCAGCAAGCACCTGCGTGGTGGCATGCAGATCTTCATGAAGACCCTGCCACCGCGCCACCTCAGCAGCCTGCCTGCCTACATGGCACTGCATGCATCGCTGTCCTGGGCGCGACGGACAGGACATGCCTCGTTCCCGTCCCCGATAAAGCTAACGGACACCTAAGTAGCGCATTTAATGCGCTTTGTCCCGTAATGCCGGGCGATAAGCTCGCGCACTGTAGGCCTTTCCACCTCCTGTGTGCCACGGTGGCAACCCCTTTTTGCCTATAAAAGGAGGCCCGAGGCATACTAGAAGGGATTCGGCTCTTTGGAACTACGCAGCCACCATAGCTAGTTCGAAAGCTCAAGAACACTCAATACATCCACTAAAGCAGGACTAGGGTATTACGCATCCTTGCGACCCGAACCTCGGTAAACGATCTTTGTGTTAGCTCCTGGACCTGCTCTTCTCACAACCCCGCGCCCGCCAACCATAGAAGGGATTCAAGTGATCCCATAGGTGTCGTTCTCACCGACATCTTTGGCGCGCCAGGTAGGGGGTGCAGTTGTGAGAATCTGGTTTAGTAGCCAGCTTAGCAGTTCCTTGTGGCCATGGCTTTTAGAGAAGAAGACGGCTAGGAGAATGACGCCGCTTGCAAGCGCGAAGGGCACCAGTGCGGCAACAGGAAAGCTAAGTCATGTGAAACTTTGAGCAATTTCTTTTTATATATACGGTTATTATCCTCGAAGGTCCTGCCCTATGTATGAAAGCCTCCACGCAAAGGGGCCCTTCCGCAATTGGCAACGCCCTTGTTCTATTTCGAGTCCGCTCAACAGCTCATGCAGCCGCGTCGAGAACGGCACGGTAGCCTTCCGCAATTGGCAACGCTCTCGATTCTGACTCGAGTCAAGCTCGACAGTTCGAGCGGCCGCGTTAAGAGTGGTAAGGTGGTTTGCCTGGCAGCAAGCACACCCGGTAGGCTATCGAGGATCCGTCCTCAAGGCACCGCGCCTTGGGTTACGCGCCAGCAAGCCTACCCGATTAACGTAGGGTGGACATACAGAGAGAGATTGAACAGGAAAATAACATGCACTGTTTCTAAAGTACTGCAGAGTTATATTACATCAATTGTTGCTGCGGTTCTAACTAAAGATAGAAATTGTCTTGGTCCTGAAACTGCAGTGACGATAAGAAGCGGGTGCCTAGTCCCGGCGCTGGCCCTCTACCCGCTGGATTCCATCGATGCCGCTGATGATGGGCTCGATATGCTCCCTGAGGGGCGCGAGGTCCACACCCTCCGGCAAGCTCTCCAGCGCAGCATCGAAGTCGAGGTTGGGATTCCAGTATGCCACCATGGTGAGAACCTTGGTCATGGCACCCCGGCAAAGCCTCCGGGCCTCATTGGCCAGGGAAGTCGCCCTGGTAGAGCGGAAATGCTCCAGGGCTCCAAGAACACCCTCGAAGAACAGGGTCAGCTTGGCGTTGGGAGTCGTGCTACGATCCGGGGCGTACCTCACATTTGGCATCCCCATGGTGGCCAGCTGCGTGGTGATCCTATCGGCGACGTCTTCAAGGCGGCCGATCCAGCGATTCTCACCCTCCACAAAGTCTTTGTGGTTGGCGGTCCCATTCTTCCGCAGCTGCTCCTGGGCCTCCAGGTCCTTGGCCAGGGTCTCCTCCCGGGCCTGGGCCTCTGACAGCCTTCCCTCGAGACCCTCCAGCTTTAGCTTGAGGTCTTTGATGGAGTTGTTGGCCTCAGAAAGCTGCCCGGCCCTGCTGATGGCCGCGCCCTGCGCCTCCGTCAGTGCGCCGTTGAGTGTGTCCTTCTCCTTGGACAGCTTCAGGGCCTGGTCCTTCAGCTCGTCCCGCTCCACCTCCAGCTCCTTCACCCTGTCGGCGTGAACCCGAGCCTGGGCATCGAGTGTCTCCTTGTGCCTCTGCTCCAGCTCGTGGGTCCGCTGCACGATGAGCTTCTCCACCTCCTCGTCCTTGCCACGGAGCGTTGCGGCAAGCTTCTCCTCACGCGCGGCAAGGTCCTCCTCCTGGGACTCCAGCGCGGCCTGGTGCTGGGTTCGAGAGGCCTCGGCCGCGGTGGCCAAGTTCTTCGCCATCTCCAGGGCCTTCTCGATGTCGGCCTGCTTCATGGTGAGCTCCACATCACGCTTGGCCAGCTCGCCCTGGGCGGCCTTCAGCTCCTCACAAGCTTGGCAGAACCAAGTTTGCGTCTCGGCGACGGGTCCCTTGAGGTCCGCCTCCGCCTTGTCCACCATTGCCATCCTAGACTTGGCCTTGTCTAGGCGGGCATGGTGGGGCGCCTGGCGCTTACGGAAATTGGCGCCTATGGTGTGGAGAAGCCGCTCCTCCTAAGAATCGTCGCCACCGGCGCTCGGCTCATCAACGACTTCGAGCCCGGCGGCTGCAAGCACCTCCTCGTTGAACACATCTCCCTCAATGGGCGCGCTGGAGCTCGAGGTCCATGGGAGGTGGACGAAAAGGTCGTCGCTCACCTTTAGGTACCTGCCGGAGCCAGAGGCAGCGGAGGAGGAAGGCTGGTCATCAACCACCTCCTCCTCGGCAGCAAACTTGCCGGGCTCCCCGGCAGGCCCCTTGCCGGGCTCCCCGGCAGACCCCTTGGCGGCGTCCTCAGCAGCGCCCTTGGCGGCCTCCTCGGCGGCGATCTTCTCGGCCTCCACCTCGGCGGCCTTGGCGCGTCCTCAATGACGGTGTCTATGTCCTCTGGGTCCACCGAGGGGAGATCTGGATACCGAGAAGGGGATGAGGTGAGGCCAAGACCAAGATTTAGAAAGAACAGAAAAAATAGGGATGGAAGGCAAGTGACTTACCCGTGCCGGGCTGGGAAGCAGAAGTCCCCTCCCCGCCAACATTTGGCGCAGAGGCGAAGCCACCAGCGCCCGAGTTCGCCTCCTCCTCCGTGTGCATGGGCTCGGTGCTTGGCGCCCTTGCCGGGGACGCCCCTCGGGGCGGCGTGGTCGATGGGGGCGGCGTGTTGGGGATAGCCCCCTGTGGCTCCCCTGCTGCTATCCTCCTCCTGCAATCACGGCAAGGTCAGCACCAAGTGATCGTGCCCCCAACGCACGTTGACGAAGGGCGAGTGATGAACTTACGCTGGGGGTATGCCGGGGGCTGCTGTCCGGGCTGCTCAACACCACCAGCGGTGTGCCGGAGGCACCTGCCGGGGGCTGGCCGCCCGTCGAAGTCCTGGCCCTCTTCACCCTCTGGGCCAGCGTCTCCACGTCCCTGCAAAGATGAAAACAATACAAGATAAGCGGCATAGTTTGAAGAGACGGAGGTGACAAAGAGGGGGGAGAGAACAAGAAGCTTACTCCTCCTCCATCTCCTCCTCTGCTGCCTTCCTCTTCCTCCTTGGGCTGAGGGACCCGAAGTCAAAGACGACCTCCGCGTCGACGTCTGCCGAAGGAGGGGAAGGAGGTGGGGTCTGAGCGCGCTTGGATGAAGAAGAGGCGGATGCTTTCTTCTTCGCCACCGCGGCCTTCACCACTTTCTTCGCCGCCGCGGGCCTCGTCTGGCGCGAGGACATCTCCTGGGCTTGCCTCAGTTGCGCGGCCCTGCTGGGCCGGACCGGCTCGCCAGAGGTTGCCCGCCGCAGGATTCGCCCTCTTCCCAAGACCGGAGGGTCGACAGCCTCGGCCTCCTCCTCCTACGACTCGTCGACCACATCTTCGACGAGGGGGCCCCGGTGCCGGCACCGCTGGCCTCCCCAGCGGACTCCGCCCACTGGGCGAGCTCCTTTTCCTCTGCCTCTACCGCGGCCTTGTCCTCCACGCCACCGGCGCTCCCGGCCTCCCTGGCGAGCTCCGCCTCCGCCGCCCTGGCGGCGATGTAGTCCAGCTCCTCCTAGGTGGTGTCCTGGACGAGCCGCGGCTCGGCGCTGACGTACTTCTCCTCAAAGGTGTCAAAAAACTCCTGCACCTGATCCTCCGGTGGCTCAACCCAAGTCAGGACGAGGCTGTGCGCGTTGAACTCCGGCATCATGGCGATGATGTTGTTTCGACGCGAGTTGTTGCTCAGCGGGACAACCCCCGCCGGCAACTTAAACAAGGGCCCCCTGGTGGCCTTGCCGGCCTTCGCGGCGGCCTTCGCGGCCTTGCCGGACCGCTTGACCTCGCCGTTGCGGTTCAAGTCGAGCTGGAAGAGCTGCTGGCAGAAGTGGGCATGCCCCATCACCGTGAGGTTATGGTCCAAGCCGGGGCGGAGCCTCATGATGTCGGTGGCGTTCGTGAAGAGCCAGGCCGGCCTCCCCTTGTTATGCAGCGGAGCGATTCGGCGGCGGATGAAATCCGCCCCGATCATCTCAAGGGTGAGCCCGGCCTTGGCAAGACGAAGAATCCTGGTGGTGGCGACCGCGAGCTTCTCGTCGTTGACATCGACATCGCTCCAGTCGCTCCTGCGGACCGGCGACACATGGCGGACCCGGCAAAAGTCCGGCGGATCCTTCTCTTCAATCCAGCACCACCGGCCCCGCCACTCCTCCCACCCCTCCTTCTGGGCGCCGTCCGGATATGTCCTCTTCTCCTGGGTCCTTGGGATCCAGGCGACACAACTGGAAATGGCGCCCCCCTTTTGGATACGAGGGAAGAAGTAGTGCCGAAAGAGCGCCGTGTTGGGATGCACTCCGGCGAAGCCCTCGCAGAGATGGGCGAAAAGGACCATGCATGCCACAACATTCGGAGTAAAATCCAGAAGGTGGAAGCCATAGGTGTGCATGATGTTGCTGAAGAATCAGAGAAGGGGGGCAGAGGCCGCAAGAAAAGTAGTCGACGGAGAATGGATACCGATCCGGGCCGGCTTCGGCGAAGGCGGCGGGGATGACGCGCGTGGCCGGATGCCCCGTCGTCTCGCTTCCCGTCTTGCACCCCCACAGGTGCTTGAAGTAGTTCCGGAGTTCGAGCGCGTCGACCGTCGACGGGAAGTAGGCGTGCTGCATCCGCCGCACCGCCAACTCGCTCTCCGGCGGCTCCTTCTCCCTGGCGTCCTTAGCCACTCCCTTGCCTCTGCTGGTCTTGGGTGCCATGGCGGCTGCAGGAAGCGAGGGATGGAGGATGGCGGAGACACGGCGGCGGTGAGCAAAAGAGAAAGCTTGCAAAGGAAGGGAACGGCGGTTCCGAGATTGGGGAAAGCACGGAGGGTAAATGAGCAGCGCGCCCGCGGTTGTTCCTTTTTACGGGGAAGGCGCGAGCCGCCACTTTACTGCGATGTGACGCATGCATGGGGAAGCGCCCCACGCATGACCCCCACGTCACGCACGATCCTCCACGTCACGCGTTCAACGCGGGTCGTGGGGAAGCGCGGCGGACGGAAAATTACTACGATAAAATCCGCCCCACCTGCCCGCGCACCATTCTGGGCTTGGCCCAACAACACGTCGCGCTTATGTGTGGCCCAGGCCCGGGGGCTCCTGTCGGTGTACAAAAGTAGGGGCTCTCCTTTCGACCCCTCTACTTCTACACGGGCAGTTAGAGCCGCGTGCCGTGGCCACACCTAGCAGGGCAGAGGAGGGAAGCCGGAGAGAAGCCGAAGGCACAAGACAACCAAGGCAACGCCAAGGCCAGGAACCTAGGAGAGCAAGAGGGCGAGGTGGACTCCCTCGGCAAGATCCTTGCCAGGGCAGCCTCCGCGGCCCCGGCGAGAGCCTTGCTGGGGCAACTTGCCCGATGCCAGCAGAGCAGGCCCCCCTTGAGCCCGTGGGTTCCAACACCACCAACCAACTACATTGGAACCAGGGCTCGGGAGGCGCCTCTGTGGTGGCATGCAGATCTTGGTCGAGATCATGAACACACAAGATCAGGTGAGGACCAGAAGATGGCGACCCTCGGCGGGATCCTACCCGAGGAAATCCACAAGACCCCCGGCAAGCGCCTTGCCGGGGACGACTGCTATGCCGCGGCAAGACCCTTGGCGGGCCCCCGGCAAGACCCTTGCCGAGGCCATCAGCAGGGCCACTGCTAGGCCCGCACTAGCCAAGACTCCGCCGCCGTTCGCGTGCAGCTGCCAGCTCAACCAGTTGGGCAGGCACCTGCGTGGCAACATGCGGCTTCCAGACCAACTCAGCAAGCACCTGCGTGGTGGCATGCAGATCTTCGTGAAGACCCTACCACCGCGCCACCTCAGCAGCCTGCCTGCCTACATGGCGCTGCACGCATCACTGGCCCGGGCGCGTGTCAAAGCGAGGCGGAGCGGCGACGGACGGGACGGGCCTCGTTCCCGTCCCCGATAAAGCTAACGGACACCTAAGTAGCATATTTAATGTGCTTTGTCCCGTAATGCCGGGCGATGAGCTCACGCACTGTAGGCCTTTCCACCTCCTGTGTGCCACTGTGGCAACCCCTTTTTGCCTATAAAAGGAGGCCCGAGGCATACTGGAAGGGATTCGGCTCTTTGGAACGACGCAGCCACCATAGCTAGTTCGAAAGCTCAAGAACACTCAATACATCCACTAAAGAAGGACTAGGGTATTACGCATCCTCGCGGCCCGAACCTAGGTAAACGATCTTTGTGCTAGCTCCTGGACCTGCTCTTCTCACAACCCCGCCCCTGCCGACCGTAGAAGGGAATCCAGTGATCCCATAGGTGTCGTTCTCACCGACAATTCATCAAAGTCTACTCCACTAAAAATAATACCACCATCTCATCGATAGAAATGACACCTTAGCTCCTATCAGATTCAAGATCCTGATCTCATTCACACCCATGGATGGTAGCATCTCATATGATGTGAATTTCAATCGGTAGGCAATCTTTTACCGGTCATATTTTTATGCTTTGTGCACCAAGCTCTGAACTTTTCTGCAAGAATTTCAAGGCAACCGAGTGTTTCTTCTATGAAGTCCTACCTCACACATCTTACACTTCACTTCTCGCTTGTACTTATGGTAGCATGTAGTACTCCGAAAGGCCACATGTTATAGATGTTTGAAACACTGGCAAGAGCACCTTTTGACTTGATATTTACTGTGAGCACATACCCTAATAATTGATTATTGCGCAATGAAAGGGTGCAAACAACAAAGGGATAAACATCTGATGCAATTCATAAAAGGAACATACGCTATAGCCCTAGGCGCTGGGAATCCTTCATAAGATCATCTTCAATCTTCTGTTGAAGCGTCATGACAGCCAATATTTTGTTGCGCTGGCAACCATTTCAAAAACATTGCTGTGGCGGCAATTTTAGAAAACATTGCCATAGCGACCGTTTCAGAAAATGTTACTGTGGCACCAAATCCAAAAGTTCCGCCATGGCACCAAATTATAGCTTCTCGTCCCGTGCCAAGTACACCTTCTCCACGTCTGGGTCCTTCGTGTACGTTTTCCATCGTCACCTGTAACATGTAGGCTATCTCTACGATATTTACATTAATGTGGCAATCTCGTGGCTCTAGCCATCATGTCGTGACATGGAGGCCACTCAACATTACAACAAATAACCATCTCATATAAACTCATTATCACGACGAAGGCTATACCACATGATATGCATACTCCACAAAATCAAGTTAGACATCCTCTAATCAGCTTTAGCATATTCTAATTATGTGGTTAAACATTTTTAACAAATAATACTAGCAACCTATGTGCACAACATAGGCGATGATTCTTGATGCTAGATTAAGTTTCGTGGTGTGTGAACCAACAAACTTAATTAAAAATCTCTAGCCCCACACTAAACTTTGTCAAATACGCGTGACCCCATAGAAGATCATCCATCTTTGACACCCTCTTGTGTATGCAAGGATTCACTATTCTCAACTATGATGAAGCCCAAGGAACTGTTACCAGATCGTCGACAGTCAGAGCTGATCGATTGTCAGAACCTTGTAACAAAGCTACATCATATTGTCAATGAACTGAACTGAAGCAACACTCGAGGGAAGCATAGCAAGAACATCAACCATCACAGCCACATGTGATCTAGATGACAACCTGCACCTGCTCATATAACTAGTCTTGCTGCCACTATTACGAAAGTAGTAGAAAACAAAAACATTTGCACCTATGCACGCCCAAGATCAATACGAAGATGCATAACGGGTTGGGATCATGATCGTTACCATCATCGAGTTGCAGCAAAAGAAGAACATGTCAGTGTAAAATGTACTTGGAGTCCGTCGAACCATCGATGAACAATCTCGCGAACGTCCCACGAACACTCCCTCGAACTGAATACCGAAAGCACGACCTCTCTACTTGGTTGCAAGCATGCAGCCTTCACGATCCGGCAGCGCTTCATCATCCAGAGCTAATCATCGCTGTAGAATTAGAGGGAGGACACGTGGCTTCTAATTATGAGGATTTGAGGATTAGTGTAGCTCTGATAAGTAAACTAGGACCAAGTAGAACTAGAAGAGGCTCCAAATCTTGTGTGTTCAATTGTGGCCAATACCTCAAGTATATATAGGTTGGAGGGGAAGAGGAGGGTTGCCACCAAGGAGGGAAAGCCTTCTTGGGGAGCCGACCAAAGAGGAGGAGTTGTTTAGGACTATCATTCCACTTAACGATATCGTAAGATCCGGAAAACGCGATCACCAACAACACTTGAGCTAGTTTTAGAGGCAAGCATAGGACCGTTTATTTTATCCGTTTATTATTTCACACGTGCATACAAGTTTTCCACCGAGTCACATAATCAGGGATCATAGCAGTTATAGCATGAGATATAAACTCTTAATTATGAACATGGAAATATAATAATACAATACCCAAATGAGAACACCCATACATGTGGCACGAACACTACAAAAAAATACACTTCCGTGATGATACGTGTTTGTCACAGTAGGTCACGTTTTCTGTCATGCATGTACATCCATGACGATTTTATGACAGAATCAAGATATTCATACCTGTGCTATCATAGAAGCGTTTGATGACATTACGAAAATTATCATCACGGAAGTGTCCACTTCCATGACGATAAAACGCGCGTCATAGAAGTGCTTTCGTCAAGGGTGACCGACACGTGGCATCGACCGTAACGGCCTGCCATTAAGCTATCGGGTCCGGTTTTGGATCCGATAACCTGTTAACAGACCAGACCAATGGGGATTTTCCACGTGTAAAATTCTCATTGGCCGGAGGAAACACGTGTTGGCTCACCGCTGGGACAGATGTCATCCACTCATTGGACAGGAGGCGCCTATGATGCGTCGACACGTGGCACGACCCAACAGAGGCCCATTCCAGTGAAAAGGCCGGGCCTGTCAAAATAAGCGGGCCGGCCCATTAGCGGCCTACTTGAGTTAGGCCCATTTAAAGTACGACCCATACAAGTTTCACAGAATCGGCCCATTAAAGGCCCATTCTAGATTCGACAATTTCCAGCCCATCGTCAGTTTAAGCCCGTTAACGGCCCGCTGCGTTTTTGGGCCCAATTGCAGCCGAGCTTCTTTCAGCCTGTTAGCAGCCCATCGTCAGTTCCAGCCCGTTAACGGCCCGGAACTTCTTTCGGCCTTTTCTCGGTCCATTCTGCAGTTGGGCCAATTCTAGCCCGCTGTGACTTTAGGCCTGTCCTCGGCCCATTCGGTAAATGGGCCAACTCTTAGCCCATTTTGTCTCTCGGCCTGTTAAGGGCCCGCACAATAGTTGGGCCTTTGACTTTAGGTCCATTAGGGGCCCACGCTCCGCAGGGCATCATTTCAGCCCAATGCGACTTTCGGCCTGTTAAAAGCCTAGTTTGCAAATTGGGCCTCCTCTGGCCCATAACACTTTCAGCGTCTTACTGGCCCGTAAAGTAAAAGGGCCGAGACAAAATTGACATTTATTTTGGCCTGCTAAAGGCCCGCAGGCCATTTCCATTTATACGGCCCTATCGAGCTTTAGGCCTGTTGACGGCCTGCTAAGAGCCATTGTTAAGGTGGGCCCATTTGGGATCCACTTGATATTATTTTGACCTGCCCAATTAAGGCACGCTTTGACTGCACATGTTTGTTCGTTTGTATGGCGTCCAGGAAATGTTTGGGCGTGTTGGCCCCCGTTTCAATGATATAGCATATTCAAGAATTATCCTACTCTATACTATCGCCTCTAAAAACATACACTATACAATAAAAGCATAGAAACGTAGAATAATCCTACACTACACAATAAAGAAATTACAGCCGAATATACCCACTGGGCATTATAGTTTGGCACCAGTGATTATAAAGCGTACACAAATAGCAAATTACATACACTGGACAAATAAAGCTCATACATCATGGACACGCATCAACAGAACTTACCATTTGAACTATAATCTCTTCAGAAAAAATGATTGGCCGGATTCAGATAGCTCAAATTTCAGTCTGCAAAATCTCCAATTCCTTCGTGGTTACCTCAGTGTCTTGTTTCATTTTGGACTCCTGCATCTAATACCTGCATGTCCAGTCTCAACTTGTTGATTGTACGTTGAGAATCATGTACACGTTGTCTTGCCACCTCTAGTTGATGCTCGAGAACATCAGCACATTCGAATTCCAATCCATAATCATTCGGTAACGGCCATGCCGCACTGCTCGCAGATCTTTGTGTTGATGTCACTTCATCCTGAAATGTTTCTGTAAGTACACATGACTAGGGCAAAAATATAGTTACAACAGTGAAGCGAGCAAGACAGACTATTTTGTACATGAAAAAACAGGACTAACAATAATGTTACATGTCATGAAGCATAAGCAGGTGATATTTTAAAAATTATAAAAAGGTATTCTGTGCAGCCTGCATACAAAAATCTCTCTTAGCTCACCAGAGGAGCATGATGTTGGGGCCCAATCCAAAACACAGACAAGTTACAAATTTAGACAGCACGGTGCGTATAAGTAAACATGCAGTTGGCCATTCTGTAGCTCAATTAAAGTCTTAGGGAGCATAATGAACAGCAAAGGGATTCATACAAACCTACTACAGAAGCAAAACTAGGCAAACATTAGCCTAGTATAAACTAGACTGTGAGCCTCATGCAATAATAGTTGGTTAATAGACTTCAAAGCTTCAGGCACACTTTGCCAGAGTAATTAAATGGTAAGGCCTTTAATTATGTCAACTAATAGTTATACAAGTACCCAACATCAGGGATCATTGATTGGGCATCTCATTAACCGAGGACAAATAAAGCAATTGAAAAGAGCAAATTAACTATATGCCTGAAACAAACAAGGAATTGAACTGTTGAGTTGGATACAGTGACTTATCTTAACTGGTTGAACAGGCTCAGCGCAGCTCCTACTTCTCTTGCAAGGCTCCTTCCTAACATCTTGTACTTGGAAATCCTCAATCTTATCTTCATTGCACCCCCTCTGCAAGGTGACACAAACTAGTTACTTGTCTCCTAGGAAGATAAATATGCATACTTTCCAGTCTGTGAACAACACAAACGGATGAGATTATAACAAAACAATACCACATAATGAAACATGCCACATCTCTTGCACTTGCACACAATGAAATGAGCATTTACTATGTCTGCACTATGTAAAAACTAGGCATACCTTCGAACTGGATCTCCAGGTACTCTTGGAGAGCCTACTTTAGTGTACAACCAAACCTTTATATCACCTATGAGTTAGACAAGGCCCCACTACAGCAGCCCTTAGTGTTTAAATTGTTGACAAGCTCTATTAGAGTGTTAGGTCAAGAACAGCAAGTAATCAAAGCAAACAGTCCTAGTATGGCTGGCTGATGCAAACAACAATTGAACATATGTGTGAGCAAATCTTACATATCAAAAAAAGAAGCAAAGAAGGAGGCTTAAAGACCATCACTTGACTGACCAGATTTAAGGGGCAGTTAAACATCATGTGCAACGTATGAACTAACATAAACATTGCATATTCCTGATTCTACAATGGAATGCACATGTATTAGGTTATGCCATGTATTGCACGCACAATTGAATTGCAGGTTAAGGGCCAGTTCGATTCCGCCTTTTCAGTGCTTATTGTCGAAATAAGCCATAAAAGATGTAAAGAAGTCATTTTTGAGTTATGGGCTTGGGCTTAACTTATTTCTCTTTGGAGGGGGGTGTTTTGGGTAGAAGCTCACTAAAAATTGAAGGGAATGGGAATAGTGAAATGACTGTGTTGTCTGCCTATAATACACTCAAAATGCAACTGCTCACGCCCGCGTCACACCTGACCCTTGATACGTCTCCAACGTATCTATAATTTATGAAGTATTCATGCTATTATATTATCCATCTTGGATGTTTATTGGGCTTTACTATGCACTTTTATATTATTTTTGGGACTAACCTATTGACCCAGAGCCCAGTGCCAGTTCCTGTTTTTCCCCTTGTTTCAGTGTTTCGAAGAAAAGGAATATCAAACGAAGTCGAAACGGAATGAAACCTTCTGGAGAAGTTATTTTTGGAAGGAAAGCAACCTGATAGACTAGGAGTGCACGTGAGGAAAGAAACGAGGGAGCCACGAGGTAGGGGGGCACGCCCACCCCCTAGGGCGCGCCCTCCACCCTCGTGGGCCCCTCGTGGCTCCCATGACGTACTTCTTCCTCCTATATATATCCATATACCCTAAAAACTTCTGCAGGGAACAGAATAGATCGGGAGTTCCACCGCCGCAAGCCTCTATAGCCACCAAAAACCAATCGGGACCCTGTTCCGGCACCCTGCCAGAGGGGGGGAACCCTCACCGGTGGCCATCTTCATCATCCCGGCGCTCTCCATGACGAGGAGGGAGTAGTTCACCCTCGGGGCTGAGGGTATGTACCAGTAGCTATGTGTTTGATCTCTCTCTCTCTCTCTCTCTCTCTCTCGTGTTCTTGATTTGGCACGATCTTGATGTATCGCGAGCTTTGCTATTATAGTTGGATCTTATGTTTCTTCTCCCCCTCTACTCTCTTGTAATGGATTGAGTTTTCCCTTTGAAGTTATCTCATCGGATTGAGTCTTTAATGATTTGAGAACACTTGATGTATGTCTTGCCGTGCATATCTGTGGTGACAATGGGATATCACGTGATTCACTCGATGTATGTTTTGGTGATCAACTTGCGGGTTCCACCCATGAACCTATGCATAGGGGTTGGCACACGTTTTCGTCTTGACTCTCCGGTAAAAACTTTGGGGCACTCTTTGAAGTACTTTTGTGTTGGTTGAATAGATGAATCTGAGATTGTGTGATGCATATCGTATAATCATACCCACGGATACTTGAGGTGACATTGGAGTATCTAGGTGACATTAGGGTTTTGGTTGATTTGTGTCTTAAGGTGTTATTCTAGTACGAACTCTAGGGCTGTTTGTGACACTTATAGGAACAGCCCAATGAATTGATTGGAAAGAATAACTTTGAGGTGGTTTCGTACCCTACCATAATCTCTTCGTTTGTTCTCCGCTATTAGTGACTTTGGAGTGACTCTTTGTTGCATGTTGAGGGATAGTTATATGATCCAATTATGTTATTATTGTTGAGAGAACTTGCACTAGTGAAAGTATAAACCCTAGGCCTTGTTTCCTAGCATTGCAATACCGTTTACGCTCACTTTTATCGCTTGCTACCTTGCTGTTTTTATATTTTCAGATTACAAAAACCTATATCTACCATCCATATTGCACTTGTATCACCATCTCTTCGCCGAACTAGTGCACCTATACAATTTACCATTGTATTGTGTGTTGGGGACACAAGAGACTCTTTGTTATTTGGTTGCAGGGTTGCTTGAGAGAGACCATCTTCATCCTACGCCTCCCACGGATTGATAAACCTTAGGTCATCCATCTTCATCCTACGCCTCCCACGGCTTGTTACGATTTGGTACTGTCCTACAAACCTCTGCACTTGGAGGCCCAACAACGTCTACAAGAAGAAGGTTGTGTAGTAGACATCAACCCTCATGTAAAACCAAACACGCAAGCGTTCATTGCCCTGCCCGCTTGCATCTCCTCTCCCCTTTCCCTCTACCTCAATCCCCTGCCTGCAGCCCTAGGGTTCCTCCAGCGAGCTGTCGCCTCTGGTCCCATCTGGACTGGTCCTCGATGATCCTCTGTCCAGCTAGGCTACATGGCCGGCAGGTAGGGGCAAATCTCCCCGGCTGCTGCTCCCTCTGGCGCCGCCCCTCATTCTCATGGTCTCCAGCAGCTGCTCCACTGTGGTCCGTCCAACACACTACTCCGGAGGGCACCGCACAACTATGGCTGTTGCCACACTGCAGCAGAAGGCACCTTATCCCCCCTCCCCTCCTCCCACGCCGTGGCCTTGAGGTGCTGTTGAAGGATGAGCTCATCCAACAAGGTGAGGATCTCCTCTGATTTTTTGCCAAATTTTCATTCTGATCCACTATACGATGAATTACTATGAGCTGCTTCTGCTGCTACTATATGATGCATTGCTATGAGCTACTCCTGGTGCTGCTATATGATGAATTGCTATGAGCTGCTGCTATATGATGAATTGCTATGAGCTGCTGCTGCTATATGATGAGTTGCTGTCAGCTACTCCTGCTTCTATTGTATGATGAATTGCTATGAGCTGCTCCTGCTGCTGCTATATGATGAATTGCTATGAGCTGCTCCTGCTGCTGCTATATGATGAATTGCTATGAGGTGCTGCTGGTATATGATGAATTGCAGACTGCTGCTGCTGCTGTATGATGAGTTGCTATGAGCTGCTGCTGCTATATGATGCTTTCAGGTGGTGCTGCTATATGATAATAACCAGCCACTTGGACCATCGAATTTCAATAAATAATCATGCTTCATTTAAGTGTGGGTCATGCATTCTTCGTTTAAATTAGGCAATGAGATCTCTATGGAAGACATTGACCAAAGTAGATTGTGCCAAGTAGATGGTATCTTTGTATTTGCATTTTGAACAAATAGTGATGGTCTGTTTTCCTATCATATTAATTACTGCATTGGGTTCAATTTGTGATGTTTGCAAGTCAAATTATTTTTCATATGGGCAGCAAAATGAAAAAAATATAATGTAATCTAGACTTTTCACTGATCATACCAAAGATAAGCTGAAAATGAAGGCAATGAAAAGAACTGGTTGGCTTATTACCCGGAGCTTATATTCACAGGTGCTTATTTTCTTAGGATAACTCGTAATAACTGTCCCTAAGAAACTTGGCCAATAGAACTGACGTACAAATAACATGTCACAATGATTGCAATGGAGGAGTGACCTACCATAGCACACTGTATAGGCTCACCACTGCCTCTCCTTTTTTTGCGATGTTCCATGAAATTGCCACATACATCTTGTACCTTTTCATTGTGTAACCCTATCTGCAAGTTGACACGGCTAATTTCAGACATCTCTACATGATAATACATTGCATATCCCTTGCGCATATTTAAACCACCTTTTAATGATTGTGTGCGTAGCATAAACTAGCCATGACTCTGTGTGCTGGACTAGCAGACACTCTAAGGGAGCCTAATGTAGTGCACTGGAATTCCTACATGCCACCTACGATTTTGTGTAATGTAATGCCTCTGTTCCTAAATATATGTCTTTGTAGAGATTCCAGTATGGACCACATACAGATGTATATAGATGCTTTTTTGAGTGTAGATTCACTCATTTTGCTCCGTATGTAGCCTATAGTGGAATCTCTAGAAAGACTTATATTTAGGAATGGAGGTACGAGGTAGTATCATGTATGACATCTACATATCTAATTTAGCAGCCAGTAGTAGAAATCATTGTCTGCACAAAGGGATTACTGGTCGAAAATCCTAGCAAAGCACGCTGGTAGGCACACAACAATACAAGAGAGAGAGACGCGCTTACAAGATCATAGCAATGCCTCAGTCCAGGATCTTGGTTGGACAAGCTGTTAGATCCAGAAGAAACATCGTCCTTGTAGTTTTTGCCAGCTTCATAAAGGTAACAACGACCTGTTAGTATATTTGAAGTACATCGGGCAGGTGATGCTGGACGGGTTTAAAGGTGACAAGTATCTAGGCCGTGGCGCGTGGTTGGCATCTTGCCAGACGGTGGGAATCAGGTTAGAAACGTCAAGGGTGATGACGTTGCGCTGGCTGTCGGGGTCCGGTAAGGAGATCTAGAATTGTCGAGTAGGGTGTTTGTGGAGCGGCTCCGGTAGGGTGGACTATGGTGTGGGCGAAGCGGACCTGTGGCCATAGACGAGGGCGTCGGTGAAGCTGCTCCGGTGGTTGGGCTAAGGATGGTGTCGACGATGCGGATCTGCGGCCGTGGACGGGGCGTCAGAAGCTGCTCCGGTAGGTTGGATGAGGGTGCGACGAAGCGGATCTGTGGCCGTGGACTTGTGAGTTGGCAAAGCGTCCCCGGTAGGGTTGAGAATGGTATAGGCGAAGCTACTCCGGTAGGGTTGACGATGGTGTTGGCGAAGCGGCTCTGGTAGGGTTGAGGAAGGTGTCGGCGAAGAGGATCAGAGGCCGTCGGTGGGGCGGCTCCGGGGGGTGTGGACGAAGCATCTCCGGTGGGGAGTACGAATGAGCCGCTGCAGATGCGCTGCGGTTGACGAGAGTACCGGTGAAGCAGATCCGGCACCGTGGACAAGGCCGGCACTGAATGGGCTATGGTATAGTGGTGGATGAGCAGTCTACTTGTTTCTAGTGGAGGTGGGAGGGGTAGATGCGGCCACAGAAGTAGATCCGGCGAGGTGGACGCCGCTGGCAGTGAATGGGCTCTGGTTCACCGGTGGATGAGCAGTCTAGGGTTTCGAGAGGGGAGGGGTAGAAAGGCCGATGATGTACGGACGGCGTGATGTAAGATGCTCTGGTGCTGTGGAGTTAGTCGTTTTTGCGGGAGGGGGAGAGGAAATGGGGGTGCCGTGTGGTGGGGGGAACCGGAAGTTACCAAAGCAGCCCCGACCTATTATGTAGATGAGGGCGGTATTGTTATGATTTTATAGCAGGCGGCGCAGTTCCCGATACGGCTTTAATGCAAACGAGGGAGGGGTAGCGGTTCCCGAAATGTTGAATGGCCAATGATGCATCCTCCTTCAATTAGCATCGTGCATGCATGAGGGAAGTAATGGGAGGAGGACCGGGAAAAGAGGCTGCACGATGTGAATGCAACGCAGTTTGTACTCATATAAAGGCGCCCTTCCATTCCAATGCATCTACCACATTGTATGCACCTAAGCATTTGCCTAAGCACCTACACTAAGTGCAAAAGTGCTCACTCCAGACCCATGGCGGCGATGCACGCGAGCGGCAAGCGGCTGTGCCAGATAGTCCACGACGCCGGCCTGCGGCATGGCGCCGAGGATCGTCTCCAGACGGTGTTCGCGACCGGCTGGTGGATGGCCGCCGTCGACGCCAACTACGACTCTCAGTTGGACCAGATGATCGTCGCCACCACCAACAAGTTCGCCGTCCTCAAGAAGCTCGGGGACGACATCGCTGTACTCCTCCAGCCCGCGCGCCCGGGCTCCTCATTGCCTGCCACCCTAATCGGCCTCCATGGCCGGAACCTCTTTCAAGCACTGGTGGCCCTGCGACTGCCCGCTGACACCATGAAGAATGTCCACCTGGAGGTTGCGCTCGCCGCGAGGCGCCTCGCCCTGCAAGAATTCGTCTACCTACACATCCACATGTACGAGCAAATCGTGTACATAGGTATCTACAAGGCCATTGAGGACGCTACGACGTTGGCCTTCCTCAACCGGCTGTAAGCCTTGGATGCCTTTGCTGAGAAGCACCTTGACCTCGCCACAAAAGCTGCCGCTCCTTAGCCGCCGGTTGGTGGCCCGACGCACTAAGTTGAGGAGGAGGTCGTACGTTGATGGATGCATCTTTCTTCTTGCCTCCTGTAACCACCACTGCGATCGCATCATCATGGCCTTAATTCTTATTGTGCTATTGCATTCTTGTTCCAGTCAATACCGACATGTGCGATCCCTTTGCTTAATTATATGCATCACTGTAATTAGTACTCCATCCATCAATTTATAAGTTGTGCTTACCTTTTCCATCAACTTCGTGCAACGCACGGACATCTTGCGAGAAACACGAGAACATGTCGGACCGCATGTGACCAAACCGACGATGCGCCAACCTAGCTACTACGTACCCTGCTTATCTGGCGGAAATAGCCCCGCCCTAGCGTTTCCAATCGTTATTTCTATCTATCGATTGTGCCAAGGAGCAAAACCAAATGTTACAATTTATACATTTTTCTCTACTCCTACTCCTATAAAAAACTCAGTTGGTGATGGTGGTGTGTCTGCCATCCGTCATTTCTGACCATTAGATCTGCATCTAACGACTGTGAGGTAAGTTGTGGCATTTTTGCAACAATAGCCCACTTCTCTGCTCCAATTTGCAGAAAACTCCTGATTATCTTGAAAGCAACCACATCCCTCCCTCACCTCATCAAAACAGCATGAGAAATATATTTTGAGTGAAAAGTAATATATTAGGAGTATATCAAAACAAGAGTGATTTCTTTCAAGTTTGTGAACAAGTACTACTATTCTACTACTTTGGATCCGTCGCAACGCACGGGCACGTTGCCAGTAAAAGGAAAAGGCCTGCCGCGTTCGCGTCACCACCCCCATGCCCGGGAATCAGGAGTACTCCACGGCCCGTCCGGCACGCCACATAGCTAGGGAAGGCGTGTTGCCTAGCATTTTCACTTTCATGTGGGACCGCCGTTGAGCAAACCGACCATTGGCAAACCACACCCCGCCCGCCGCCGGGTTGGAAAACAGAAACGAGGGGAAGATCTAGCTGTAGCACGGAAGCCAAGAAATTTGGTGTCTGATGGGGCTCGTTGATAGAGTGTTATTTATTCATAACTAGCAAGATGGGGCTCCATTCGAAATCTCACCAACTCTGTTTTTTATAAGAGTATAGATATAGATATAGATATAGATATAGAGAGTAGAGATTTGGTTACCAAATCTCATGTGTGCAATGCACGTGTAGCTTACTAGTTTTTTTGAGAACATGTAGCTTACTAGTTGGTTACCAAATCTCATCCGGGTTTGGCACGAGCTCGTACTGCGGGAGCACCACAAGGCATGCCGCAGGAGTTACATTTCCCTCTCGGGGCCCACGGGACCGAGCTTCGGTGGCTTAGTGCACCGGCCTATGAGTCAATGACATGCGGACCTTAAATGCGGCTGTCCCACATGTCATTCTCATGGTGGTGGCGTGGTTCGCGACTCACTCGTTCGAGATGAACCGACCGGTGGTGGCGTGGTCGTGGCGAGGGTGCCACAGCTGGGCGTCGAGGCATTACGAGGCATAGATAGCCACACCGGCGGGTACTACCTGTAGTACAGAAGTACACCAGCTGAGGAATGATGCCCGAGACGAAATGTGTCACAACCGCTGGATGAAAATTCGATGGTGCGGGAGTACGGATCAAAGTAGGCAAACCGCGTCCAATCGGGTGTGGCTGTGGTAGAAAGTTGATGGTCTCCGGAGTTTAGCTGGCCCGCATGTCATGCACACAAAGGCAGAGGAGCAGTGGGGCTGAGAGGGATGAGGCGCACGTCGGGAGACGTCATGCCGTGGGTTGGAGCGGCGTCATGGGAATCGCGTGTGGGTGTGGCAGTGGTAGAAACAAGAAACGTGATGGTCGCCGTGGTTCAACTTCCATGGACAAGCTGTCATGTCTGCTGACACATGCGTTGGATACCGCTTAGTGCAAGGAGCAGTAGTAGAGAAAACTTGTTCCAAAGATACCATTTTTCCGATAAAATTCTTGATATATCATTAGTTTTTACACATGGGATTACTCCTGCAAGGGTCAATCACAACAGGTGTTCTGTAATAAAATGCATCTTGATGTTCCTTGCAATGCACGGGCATCTTGCTAGTTATAGAAGAAGGCCACACGGGCATCTTGCCGCAGGGTGTGCCACCTATCGGTGTCAAAACCGGTGAATCTCGGGTAGGGGGTCCCGAACTGTGCGTCTAAGGTCGATGGTAACAGGAGACAGGGGACACGATGTTTACCCAGGTTCGGGCCCTCTCTATGAGGTAATACCCTACTTCCTGCTTGATTGATCTTGATGAATATGAGTATTAGAAGAGTTGATCTACCACGAGATCGTAATGGCTAAAACCCTAGAAGTCTAGCCTGTATGACTGTATCTCCTTCCGGACTAAGCCCTCCGGTTTATATAGATACCTGAGGGGACTAGGGTTGTACCAAGTCGGTTACAGAGAAAGGAATCTTCATATTTGGTTGCCAAGCTTGCCTTCCACGCCAAGGAGAGTCCCATCCGGACACGGGAGAGAGTCTTCGGTCTTGTATCTTCACAGCCCATTAGTCCGGCCCATGCCCAACAGGCCGGACACCCGAGGACCCCTTAGTACAGGACTCCCTCAGTAGCTCCTGAACCAATCTTCAATGACGAGGTGTCCGGCGCGCAGATTGTCTTCGGCATTGCAAGGCGGGTTCCCCTTTCTGAATACTCCAGGATAGTCTTCGGACGCAACGAATGTGTCTGGATCTGCAACACAAGTACCAAACATACAGCCGTAGAGAGTATAATATCTCACGAGTCCCATCTGCTGACAACTTTTCGTAACGCGACATCACGCTTGCCCGGTCATTATTTTGAACCGTTTCCTGTCCTGCCGTTCCACGTCTCGAGGCGCGGCTTTTATTGGCACGTCTTGTCGAAGCAGAGATCGTATCCCCTTATTGAGGGATTCTCATCAATACGAGCGTGGGTAACCCAACCGTCCCACTGGGAAGGTTCCTTAGGGATAGGCTGGCTTTCAGGCTTAGGAGGAAGCGTTCGATACCTGTTGCCTTTATAAAGGAGGCAAGGGCCGTCTCTGTTTACGCCAAACCTCTCCTCAGCCTCTCCAACCTCAAGTTCTAGCACCCAAGTTTCGACTTCATTGCTTCAAGCTTCCCAATCATGTCCGGACCTAGCCCACAGGGCCGATGGGTGGCTTCCTCTATTATAGAGGAGGACATTGCGAAGCTTCGGGCGGCCAGATACCTAACCGCGGAGATCCCCCACAGGCTTCCTGCTCAAGGACAGGTTATTCCGACTCCCAGATCCGGCAAGAGGGTCGTATTAATTTCTCACTTCCTCCGAGGGCTAGGGTTCGCTCTTCACCCCTTCGTTTGGGGGATCATGTTTTATTACAGACTAGATTTTCACGATCTAGCCCCAGATTCTTTCCTCCACGTCTCAGCGTCCATCATCACGTGTGAGGCCTTCCTCCGAATTCCCCCACACTTCGGCTTATGGCTCAAGACCTTTAGCGTGAGGCTGAAGGTGGTCGATGGGAAACAGGCGGAGTGCGGCGGTGCTGTAGTGAGCAAACTCACCAATACTCTCTGGCCAAAAGGCTCTTTCACCAAAACTTCCAACCAACGGCAGCGGGAGTGGTTTTACGTCACGGAACCCCGTGGTACCAAGTGGGCGGCTATACCCGCGTTCCGTTGTGGCCCTCCGTTACAGCTTGCATCATGGATTAATAAGGGCTTGGACTGGGGATCAGTTAATGAAGTGTAGACTCTACAGAGCCGCATCCGAACCCTCCTTGAGAGGACATCGATCTTGTCAACGTGATTCAAGTAATGCTAGTCCGCCGAGCCCTGCCATGCCGGCGTAGGCCTCTCCGCAGGTGGGAGTTTAACCCGGAAGGACCACAGACCCTCCAACACTTCTTCGGCACTATGCACAAAGGGATGTGGAAGTTGTTTTTCGGGAAACGAAAACAGTGGCCGGACACCACCTAGGACATCAGCCTCGACTGCAACCATCCGGATACCTCGATAAGCGCTCAGCTCCCAAACACTTTGTAGTTAAGTATGCCGT
The DNA here is from genome assembly GCF_002575655.3 of Aegilops tauschii subsp. strangulata. NCBI lineage: Eukaryota > Viridiplantae > Streptophyta > Magnoliopsida > Poales > Poaceae > Aegilops > Aegilops tauschii. The sequence goes on along the minus strand of NC_053037.3, from coordinate 245,486,289 downwards.
AATATGTTACTGAGCAAACTATCTTCTTCCAGGGCTGGATAAAGAAAGCGGAGCGAATTATGTGTTCGCCCCCCCTCCCCGAGGACTCAGCGGAACCCGTACTAACAAGGATGCTGGCCCCGGGACCATACCAGATGCCTGTGGAGGAGGACAAGGCGGAAAGCGGGAGGACCAAAGGCGGCCTCCATCCCGAAGGTATATCAGACATTGTGTCCGGGGGAATCAAAATTCCATCGTCCGAAGACAAAAATGAATGAGAAGTCGACGTCTCTTCACCCCGTGGTAAGAAAATGGCTGCCTCCGAAGATTGGGAGGAAAGGGCTCCTAAGCGAGGCAAGGTGCCCCAGTCGGGCGGCTCAGGCTTGGAGGATGGCGTCTTCGCACAGTCCCATGATGAGGACAAGCCTCTAGCCGAATCGTAAGTGAACAAGGATGTTTTTAAACATATCCCGTTCCTTTCCTGTTACCAAGGTAACATCTAGAATATATGTTTTTGTAGCTCGGCAAATAGTCTTCTTCACCAATCCTCCTCCTCAGGAGATCTTCTTCCGGAGATGATGGAAAGCGAGACACCTCCACTGGTCTCCTCGCCCAATAAGGCAGACGACTTTGAGGTGTCGTCCCAGAGGGTCTCTCCTGATCAACAAGTGGTGCGAGGGGTGATGAAGACACTACCCGAAGGTGATACTTCGGTAGCCCGGGATCCGGGGGCCAACAATAAAGGCCCCGGACTATCCGGTTTACAGCTGGAGAAGGCTCTAGGGACAGATAAACAGATCCCTTCGAAGGGAGGCCGTACTCGTACGACAGCTTCCGGAGGTCTAGAAGCGCTGGATATATTGACGAACATGCTGCGACAGGCGTCTATCTCGGAGGAACATCGTACCTTGATGGGTACGGTGGTTGAAAAGGTTCTGTCCGCGAAAAGGGGATTGAATGAAGCCTGCGCGAGCCTATTAAGAGGCTTCGTGGTTTGTACTGAAAAATCTTTGAATGTGTTTTATTCACAAACTGCACCTGTGTATAGGTAGTAGCCCCTGAGACTTTGATTGGCTTCCCAAGGGAGGCGATCAGAGGATCAAAAAGATATGCCCAGTGAATAATCTAATTAGTTGGAACACAAGCTGTTACCTCCCTGGCGACTGCCCGGACTACAGAGGTTGCAGATCTGCAGCGGAAGCTTGATGTAGCGGATGATGACATTACGCTTATCAATAGGCGGCTTGACGAGGTGCAAGGTATGCACGTGCTTGTAATTGATCATGACGTCAAGAATTGTATACTAAAATATGCATGACTGCAGATGGTGCTGCCGCGGTCGAGATCCTTCGTGCTGAGCTCGCCTGGGCCAAGGACCAAGCCCCGATTGATAATGCGGTTGCCGAGAAGGCATCTGCCGAGTTAAAGGCAGTCTGCTCGGCGCCAATGCGAGGAGAGAATATCCACGATGACACGTGAGCTTAAGGATGCCACTAGCCGCTGTGAATTCCTTGAGAAGGATAATAAAGCCAAAACGGCTGATATTGACAAGGCCTTATGAGAGGCGAAAGAAGCGCGGTCTGAATCTAGACCGGCCCGGGAGGAGATCCGACAAGCTGGGGAGATCGCGGCTGATAAGCCCTTTTTATTGCAAACTAAGTTCCGCGATCCGAATTATGCTCCGCTTAATCAAGTGTGGAGTTCTCCAGACGCGTTATTGGACTTGCCGAAGAGTGCTTCCGATGCGGCGTAGTTTTACCAAGCGCAAGAAGGGTATGCAACAGAGAAGCTTTTCTGGTCACAATTCAGTGTGTCAAAACGCCCACTGTTGCTGAAGAACAGATGACCCAATGGGCCGAGCTTCATAGACTATCCGGTTCTACCATGAAGGATGCCGTGATCGGGCTGTGGCCGAATGAGCCAATTCTGGATAGTTATTTTGGTTTGGTGCGGCGACTTGCTGATGCGGTGCCGCATATCGACGTCATTAAGTGGTCAGCGTGCATTGAAGGTGCACGGATGGCCTTTGCCCGTGTCAAGACATACTGGGCGAAGATGAAGGCCACTGATGTTGCAGCGAGGGGTCCACCCAAGGGCAAGGACCATCACGCACCAGAGCATTATTTCGAGGATGTCCTGGAGGGTGCCCGCTTGATAGAGGGTCAATGCTCGAAAAACATGATATTCGAGTGAGATGTATGGAAATTTGTAAAAGATAATATTATAACAAGGCTATTTTTTGTAGTTTCGCCTAAAACTTTTGTTCCTCCTGTGCGGCCATTTTTTTAATAATCTGAAAGTTTCAGTCGTTGGCTTCAGCCCCCTCGTATGAAGTACGGGGGTGTTCGGAAAAGCATTTGATCACTCTTAACGCAACGTCTTGGTCCATTAAGGAGGTGTCAATGCGGTGAACTAGGCAATCGGACTATAGGGCATTAACACTTTCACCTAGCCATAGGAGTTTTATGGGGGGACTACGATATAGCCCCTGGTATGTACACGGCTTATTCCAATACGGTGTGTTACATGTATGACCTGAAGAAAAAGGTCCTTCGTATAATACGGAGGGAATCGCGGAAGATTCTGATAGGTCATCGAGTGGTTGACCAGCTCTCGCCGCATCATGACAGTCAGTTTTTGGCTTTCTCTACTTGAGGTGCTTGACCAGGTGAACCGGAAACACAATCGCAGTAGTTCTCCCTTTACTACCCTAGCCGATAGAGCGGAACGCAAGGTAGCAAGCACAGGAGCCGGGCAACCCAACTATTGACCCAAGACATGATTCGGAGCTGATGCATATAAGGCCAAACTCGCGATGCCGAAGTATGCTATAAAGCTGTTCGGACTTGTCGGCAACTCATTTGTTCCCATACCGAGCCCCTGGCAAGTTATGCCGAGGTGTATGTGTAAAACAACCACAGGAGCCGAATTCAGTTTTTTCTAAAAAAAGGGAATGCTGGATGCGGATTATGTTTACTGGTTCCTGAGTGATATGCCAATCGTTATTTTGTAGATAACAAAGCTGCAGCCCCGGCTATTTGACATGCCCGGGGTCGAAGGCAGAGGAAAAAGGCACTTTACAGGCTCGAAATAAAGAGTGCGGTCTACAAAAAGTTATTTTGGACCTCCTGTCGCACGTCTGCGCCGCCTGTCCTCGGTGAGGGGACTCCTTGACGGGAATAGTCCTTAGGTAAGTGTACGAACCTGAACTCCGATGGAGTCCATGAGATGACCAGCCTTTGCGTCACCTGTGGTAAAAGATAATGAAAAAGAAAGAGTAGTTAGAAAAGAAACAGAGGTTATGAGAGTACTTGCAGGCTCGTCCGTATTGTGCTTCCGTGGATGCCCAGGGTATCTTGAGTGCATAGTTATGTATGCGCGGTACGGATTTCGCAGGTATATGAGGTGGACAGCGGAAGCTGAACTGCTAGTCCCGCTCCGGAATTGGTCGATCCTGTTGAATGGAGATCGGTGGCTTAATGGCCGACAAGGTATGTGGTTTAATAAGACCGCTTTGTACTTCGGTTGAGGTTGCCGTAGTATGATTCTCAGTCCAGAGGGAGTACTTATCCTGCTCCCTTGTAGGGTTGTGTGTCACGTATACCATGTTCACTGTTTTTACTTCGGGGGAAAATTGATTCTGACCCCCGGTATTTGGTTGGTGAGTCCCTTCGTCCTTGCTATCACGGGGCGGCCTCCTCCCCTTGTGTTCGGCGTTGAGCTTGCCGGCCTGCTTGAAGACCCAACAACTTCTGTTGGTATGATTAGTTGGTTTATCGGGGTGGCCATGAATCTCGCAAGGCCGATCCAATATCTTGTCTAGATTGGATGGTCCGTCTCTGTTTGCCTTGAATGGTTTTTTCCGTTGACCGGGTTTGGGACCGCTGAATCCGGCGTTGACCGCTGTGTCGGGCGTTCCTTCGTTATCATTGCGACGTTTGTGTTTGCTGCGTCGTGGCTTGCCATTGCCATCTCGGACTTCGGAAGTGCCCGGATCGCTGGTGCTGCTGCTTCTACGAGCGAGCCAGCTGTCTTCTCCCGCGCAAAAGCGGGTCATCAGAATGGTAAGGGCTGACATGGATTTCGGTTTTTCTTGACCGAGATGGCGGGCGAGCCACTCGTCCCGGACGCTGTGTTTGAAGGCCGCTAGGGCTTCTGCATCTGGACAATCAATGATTCGGTTCTTTTTAACTAAGAACCTAGTCCAGAGCTTCTTGGCTGACTCTCTGGGCTGCTGGAAAATGTGACTTAAGTCATCGGCATCTGGTGGCTGGACATATGTACCTTGGAAGTTGTCACGGAAGGCGTCTTCCAAGCCCTCCCAGCTGCCAATAGATTTTTTCGGCAGACTGTTTAACCAGTCCGAGCTGGTCCTTTGAGTTTTAACGGGAGGTATTTGATGGCGTGGAGGTTCTCTCCGCGGGTCATATGGATATGGAGAAGAAAATCCTCAATCCATACCGCGGGATCAGTTGTTCCATCGTATGATTCAATATTCACGGGTTTAAACCCTTATGGGAATTCATGCTCCATTACTTCGTCAGTGAAGCAGAGTGGGTGTGCGGCGCCTCTATGTTGGGCCACGTCGTGACGTAGCTCAGATGGAGTCCGTCTGCGGTCTTCGGCCCGGGCGTGACTAGACTTGTCACGTCCGAATAGGTAGCCGACGTTGCGTGTCGAGGCACGTCCTCGCGATCCGTAGATCGATCTGGTATGTCTTGCTCTACTGTCCAGGTCCTGCCGAGGGTCGTATGTATGACCCCGAGCTGTTTTATCTCTATTTTTTCGTTGGGTTGAGGCGGGCTGCTGTTCGGCTTGAGTTGCCGCTTTATCCCGACCGCGTTGTGGTCGGTCAGCCGCGTTGTCCCGACCGCGTGGTGCAGGTTCAGTTGCCTCCTCATTGAACTCAGGTAGCAATCTGCGCTTCGGGTAACCCTTGGTTGGGCGCTTGAGGTTGTATTCTTCGGCTGCTAGGATATCTGTCCATCTATCGTTGAGCAGGTCTTAGTCAGATTGAAGCTGCTGCTGTTTCTTTTTCAGGCTCCTTGCAGTGGCTATTAGCAGGCATTTAAAGCGCTCCTGCTCGAGAGGTTCCTCAGGCATGATGAAATCCTCGTTGCCGAGGCTCTCCTCCTCCTCGGAGAGTGGAAGATAATTACTGTTCTCCGAGTCTTCGTGTACGGCCTGTTCATCAGGGCTAACGTGTCCTTCTTCCGGTTCATCCTGTTCGGAGGTTGCCCCAGCAGGGTCTTCATTGTCTTCGGCATCGTCTGGAGTATTGTTTTCTCCGGTGCGGTATTGCTGTCTTTTGCACGACGTGACCTAGGGGCGCCGCTGACGCCGGCTTCTGGGCTATGTCTCAGGGGGTTTATCCTCGACTGGATCTTCTTTGTCGTCGTCGTTAGGTTGTTTAGGTCTATCCACCATGTACACGTCGTACGAAGAAGTGGCCGTCCAACGTCCGATAAATGGCGGGTTTTGTCCATGCTCCTCATCTGCATCGTTGTCCAAGCCGTCGATGTCTTCGGAGCCATAATCGAGCATGTCGGTTAAGTCCTCGATAGTGGCTATGTAATGGGTGGCGGGTGGGAAGCGAAATTCCCCGTCATCAGCCTCCAGTTTGAACCGGATATAGTTCGGCTGTGAATCTCCTGCTAAGGACAGATTTTTTAATGAGTTCAGCACGTCGCCTAAAGGCGAGTGCCGGAAGATGTCTGCGGCGCTGAATTCGGCGATCAATGACCGATCCTGCTCGACATACGCGGACGCACATAGTTCGGAACTTATAGCCAGAAACGAGTCCGAGGTTTCGATGATACGGACATCACCCGAGGTTAGGTCTGTGTGCGGCTCCAACACCGTGGAATCAGCGGCTTCCGTGGCGGGGTTAGGCTTCCCGTCCTCGGATGGCGCGATCTGCTCAGGATCTAAGGCCAGAGCGGTTACAGGTGCAATTTCCTGGGTATGGCCCAATGACAGATTTAAGTCATGTTCATCGTGGTGGTGGGGAGCGACTGCCATGGTCTCGAGTCTATCGAAGATCATGTCTCCGCGGATGTCCGCGACGTAGTTCAAGCTCCCGAATCTGACCTGACGGCTAGGGGCGTAGCTATCGATCTGCTCCAGATGGCCAAGCGAGTTGGCCCGCGGTGCAAAGCCGCCGAACAGGAAGATCTGTCCGGGGAGGAAGACCTCTCCTTGGACAGCATTGTTGTAGATGATTGAAGGAGCCATCAAACCTTTTTGAGGACGGCACAGTGGAACTCTCAATGAAAGCACCAATGTCGGTGTCAAAACCGACGGATCTCGGGTAGGGGGTCCCGAACTGTGCGTCTAAGGTCGATGGTAACAGGAGACAGGGGACACGATGTTTACCCAGGTTCGGGCCCTCTCTATGGAGGTAATACCCTACTTCCTGCTTGATTGATCTTGATGAATATGAGTATTAGAAGAGTTGATCTACCACGAGATCGTAATGGCTAAAACCCTAGAAGTCTAGCCTGTATGACTGTATCTCCTTCCGGACTAAGCCCTCCGGTTTATATAGATACTGGAGGGGACTAGGGTTGTACCAAGTCGGTTACAGAGAAAGAAATCTTCATATTTGGTCGCCAAGCTTGCCTTCCACGCCAAGGAGAGTCCCATCCGGACACGGGAGAGAGTCTTCGGTCTTGTATCTTCACAGACCATTAGTCCGGCCCATGCCCAATAGGCCGGACGCCCGAGGACCCCTTAGTCCAGGACTCCCTCACCACCGACCCAAACTCAATTTTTTTCCAGACAATTAGGTGCACCGGATGCCGTGCCATGCTACAAAATGTAAAAAAAAACAGCTCCAAATTTTTTTAAACCCGTTATCTTCAAACCATCAAAACAGCCCGAGGAATATATTTTGAGTGAAGCATGATTTACTTTTACTGATATATGTATATCAAAACTAGATTGTTTATATTTCAAGCCCGTGAACAAGTATTATTCTACTACTTTGGATCCATTGCAACGCACGGGCCAACACATTGGTAGTAGTAGTCTCTATCTCTATCTCTACTCTACTCTTATAGAAAAACAGAGTTGTTGATGATGGTGTGCCTGCCCTCGTGCAGTATAGGTCGTCTGATTTATATCTGACGGATAGGAAGGAAACTATGGCAATTTTGCAAAAAATACCCACACCCCTCTTATACTAGCAAGATGCCCGTGCGTTGCACGGAACACCAAGATCTTGTGGGAGAAAAGGATGAACAAAGGAAGGCCTTATCTGCAAATGTGGAGAGGAGTGCGGGTAAATTGTCATAGTTTCCTTCCTATCTGTTAGATATAGATCGGACGGCCCATATTGCAGGATGGCAGGCACACCATCATCACCAACTCTGCTTTTTTATAGGCCGTTCGATTTATATCTGATGGATAGGAAGAAAACTATGGCAATTTTGCAAAAAGAAACCTACACCCCTCTCCACATTTGCAAATAAGGCCTTCCCTCGTTCATCCTTTTCTCTCACAAGATAAACTACTCATACAAATGCATCTTGATGTTCTGTGCAACGCACGAGGATGTTTCCTTGGGGTTCTCTCCAGCGTGGCGTGGCCATAGTTGCAAGTTGACGCCCCTTGAGATGCCGACGTTAAGGGGCACTCGGTTTTTTTCCGATGAGCAGGTAAGATGCGTTTGATCACGTAGTAAATGCATTCTAAAGACTACTTTCGTGTCCATTTCCTAATTCTCCCCCTGCCCATTGTTTCACAGGTTAGGTTCGGTGCGAGTGGAGATTGGCTTGCATATGTACGGGAGGGTACCAACATCAATTTGCACAACATTTACAACGGTGACACCATTCCCGTAGAACCTTTGTCCAACATTGGGATCAGCCATGCCATGGGCCACCGCCTGAATTGGTACGATGGAACCACTGTGAGATTGAAGAAGATAGCACGAACCTTGCACATGGCGGTCAAAGGTGGACGATGTTGTCTGCGGCCGATTTGTTGCCGTACGGGTACGAAGAAGTTGTGCTCCTTTCTAATCGCATCTTCGCGGTGACAAACCAGGTGACTTTTTTCATATGGGACACATCCAAAGGTATACTCCCTCTCTCCCAGTTTATTTGTTTTGAATTTTTTCGTTTTATAAGTTTCAAATTCAAATTTAGAGCTCCCCATCACATGTTGAGATTACAATGTCCATTAAATCGTTGCGTGCATGTATAGTAAAGAAACAAATCTCGATTTGCCACGAGTTCGTGCAGCGGTAGCACCAAGGCCTGGCGCAGGAGTTAAATTTACCTCTCGGGGCCCTTGGGTTTGAGCTTCAGCGCCTTACGACACCTGCCTTTGAGCCAATAACATGTGGACCCGATAGGTGGCTGGTCCACATGTAATGCTCCCAAAGGTAGAGGGGCAGTGGGGCTGAGAGGGGTGAGCCGCAGGTCGGGGGACGTGTGGTGTCATGGGTTCGAGCGGCGTCGTGGGAATCGCGTGTGGCTGTGGTAGAAACTTGATGCTCGCCGCATTTCAATTGGCCCACATGTCATGCACACAAAGGCAGAGGGGTGAGGCGAACATCGGGGGACGTGGTGCCGTGGGTTGGAGTGGCGTCGTGGGAATCGCAAGTGGCAGTGGATGAAACATGATGGTCATCGTAGTTGAACTTCCATGGACAAGCTGTCATGTCTATGGACACATGCATTGCATACCGATCACTGGAAGGAGTAGTAGAGAAAGCTAGGCGGATATATAGTTCCTTATAGTCAAGAGGACCCACGCTACTACTTGTTCCAAAGACATGCACACCATCGAAATAGTCCATCTATATCAATATACACAGAGAGGGAATATTTTTTTACAAGAGAGGAAATAGTACATCCATCCATAATGCCCTACTGCTGGTGCAGCATCTTCTTCTTCTTCTTCTTCTTCTTCTTCTTCTTCTTCTTCTTCTTCTTCTTCTTCTTCTTCTTCTTGTTCTCATTTTCTATGGGAGACGGCTTCGCAACAAGCTCTCTGGACCTTGCAGCTCTCTCGAAACTCACACGGGCATCGAGGGCAGCATATTTTATCCGCTCATACGTCAAGGGATAATTCTCCCATCCAGACGACCTTAATGCCAGCGTCTCGTCACCCTTCTGAAGATTTTTTCTGAGCACAAAATTTGCTACGTCGAATAGGGATGGTGTCGGTTTATCACAATCTTCTACAGGAATTTTATTTTGGTTTGTACATCAGCGATGCTTTTCAACTCAAGGTTGCATGGCTCCAACTTCTGTTTGTCCCCTACGATGGCTGCCCCACAGAAGTATATGTCCTCCCGAGACAAGAAATTGTGAAGCTCACCTGGTATGGAGGGCGCGTGTATGATGTGGTACACCAAAACATTATCTTCGAGGCACAACTGAAGGACGGCGGTGCGTTGGATCTTCCCAGCGGCACGCTCCGTGTACTCTGTGTCGAGACCGATGACATTCATCTCCACCTTTTGGAGGGAGTTGGATATATTGTTGATCCACTTCCGAACAACCCTTGGGTTGTCGGTGACTGTGGCAACTATGCTCAACGAGCCTTCGACGAGGACATGTTGGACGCTAAAAACCTGCATCTCGATCTCTTTTGCTATTTGGAACCGCTGGATCGGAGGGCTATGGTTTGGAGAATTAGGATTAGATGGCTAGTCTAACCGAAGAAGATGATTATTTATAGGGGCTTCGGAATTACTCCAGGAGGATGTGAAGAGGTTAAAACAATGTGTATGCAGTGTGGTTTGGATGCAAATGAAAATCAAGGAGTAGTGAAGAAGCCAAGGAAAATTAGTTCGCGATGGAGAAGTAAATGGGAGAAGTTATGCGCATGCATGAGGAGAGCTGCGGTGGTTTGACTGCTGCATGCAATGGATGGGACGGGCTCTTCGGTTGCCTTTTCTCTCCCCCACGCGCACAGAATGGCCCACTTGCATGTTGCAGTTTATTGGCAGGAGTCTGGCTGCAGCTGCTCATGCATACGTTAATTAATGTTGTGAATGCGGGGCATGGAGGGAAATGGGCGCATGCAAAAGGGTATATACGCAGACTAATTAGAGAAATACTGATAAAAGTTATGCACAGACAAAAGAGGACCGGAGGGAGTACTACTCATGTTCCTACTACTCCTACTAGTAGTAGTTGTACAACTATGGTACACTTGATGGTCAAAATACTATTATTCATCCAGTCCTCATAGTGAAGTGACAAGACCCTGCGCCCGAGGTGACACCAGTCCAGGCGGAGTGTCCGGGTTACCAAAGTCAGCCTCACCTTGTGCACTGTGCAGTCACTCTCACCGCCGCTGTATAGCATGCCTTGCCTCGTCTCCCTCTCCCTTAGCACCACTCCATCTCCATCTTCCTCTCGCCGGAGATCCTGAGATCACTCTGCATCATCTCACTGTGCCCCGCGTACCCTCGCCTCGCTCGCCTCCCCCAGTACCACTATTCCCTCGCTAGCCGCTCCAGCACCGAAAGCCTTCTCCCCCGTAAATCAAGCCCCCCAAAACCCCACCTTCCAAACTCCACCATGGCCGAACGTGGACCACGCAGCATCCATATGAGCCGCGATTGGAGCAATCTCCCTAATGACGTCCTCGACCTCTGTTGTTCGTGTATGGATATGTTGAGCGCCCTGCGGCTGGCTGCATGCTCGAGGGGCATGCACATGGTCATTGTCGAAGCGAGGACTAAGCTTTTCAAGACACCCTGCTTGCTGCTATCTGGTCTTGCGAGATTTGCTCACCATGATACGGAGGCATACATGATGCCCTTCGACTTCAATCTGACCTCCATTAGCCGAAACTTCTTTGCAGGTATGTAGTGGGTCGCCATACATCATTTCCCTCAACTTTGATCCGATCACCATCGCCCGAAACTTCTTGCGGGTATGTACTGGGTCGGCATGAACTCCCACTGGATGGCTGCCATCAGAGAAGACGGGGAAAAGTTGGTGCTCGTGAACATCCAGACCTCCCATATCCTTCATCCGTTGGATGATATAGAGTTTTACCATCGCGGTCCAAGTCATCTAGATTACGTCGTTAGTTGGACGCACCTTGTTTTGCAGAAGATTGTAATCTGCCAAGTGCCCACACGACATGCGGATTACGCAGACTTCAAGCTAATTGCGTTGTTCGACAAGGGACTCGCCTATCTTTCTGCCGGTGCCTTTTTTAGCTCGAGACAACTCAGCTTGCAGTGGATCGTCGTCAAAGCTGATACACACTTCTGTGAAGCTATTGAACACAATGGCATCATCTACGCAATCGACAAAGCAAATGGCACCATGTATTGCTGGGACGGCACGTGTAAGTTGTTTCCGTCTGATGTTAATGACGAAGCCATGACACTGTTTGAACTTTTTGTGATGATTGACATATCCCTGTTTGAGCAGAATTTGAGTGAACTATGGTAATGTATCAGAGACGCCGTAAATCAGCTATATTTGGAATGAGTTAATTCATGCGATTGTGACCATGTCATTACAGCCAATTTGTACCCATGAATAATCAAACTGTTAGGAAAATATTGATATTCTCCTTATTTTATAGTAATCTATATACTACTAAATATGAGTGTGTATCAATGGCCATGTTAGTTTCCTCATTTTGATGATGTAGAAACATGCATCACACTGTTGATTTCATCCAACCATACATTAGGGAAGTAAATGTGCATATGGAGAACTCTATATTTTTAAGTAGTGAAATCCTGTAATGCTTACCATGTGTACATACCTTTGTTCGCCCTTCAGCAATCAATAGCTAGAATAATATGCTCACAAATTTTTTGCCCACAGAACATGAGTATATAACAATGCATGGTCTGTTAGTTTCCTTGAAGAATTTGTTTGTGAGGACAAAACATGATTACATAACATGCATGACATGGTAGTTTCCTGTGAAGAATCGATTGTGAGATAACATGAGTATAACCATGCATGGCACTTCTATACTTTCGAACCCAGTATACATTTCCCTGTATTTTCCAACCAGTTCCAACAGGGACATATCAATGTTGTTTCTTGCATTATCCTACTCATACTCTGAACAATGCTGATCTTACATTAAAATTCCTGTCCTTTTTGATATGATGCAGTGTCCCTACAGTTACTTCCCTTTGTAATCACACCACATTTGCCAAAAACAGGGAAGCACAACTGGTTCCTCGCTCTACCAGAGGACGGCAAAAGACTGATGATCATTCGGACACATGAGCCGGAAAAGTTATATTGCAAAAACCCGACTGTATGCAAGCAGCGTGAAATACGTGAGTATCCAGACAGTGGCTATTACGTCTATGAGAAGGATACCAGCTTGTTGGGGCCTACATGTTTTTCAAGTTGGAGGCGGGTAAACAACCTTGGTTCATCTCTCTGTTTCTCGGACTCAATTATTCGATTAACCAGGAGTTCACCGTTGGCAGGGACCTTGATAGCAGAGAGGCTCTGTTTTCTATGGAAAACTGTGTCTACACGGCGAGCCCTAGGAGTTCGGGAGCAAATCCCCTGATTGTCAATGATACAGCCTGCAGCCAAAAGAAGGTGAGAATGACACTGGCATCTAGATTAACTTTGATCCTTGGATGTGTCGAGCCCGACAGGAAGTGATGTGGTTCAAGCCTTCAGGTTGACAGGTAATTGGGCTGTTGCGTCGAAAGGGTGGAGTACTGGTGTCTCCAGGTCACTGGTGGCTGAACCGGGGCTGCAAATTATGATGGTGTTGGATCATCCCTCTTCGAATGACTTGTTGTCTTTGCTGCTTGCTCTGGATGGGTAGTTCTCTCTTTTGTTATGCATATTCCTTGTCATTTGGTCATCCTCGTATATGTCACTCTTACTATGTAATAGTTGCCTCTATTTAGAATGTCATTCTCGTCTGGATCACGAGAGTTTGAGCGCTGCAGATGGGTGCGTTTTGGTGGTGTAGCAAGACTTCTTATGAACTATCATGTCTTGTTGTTTATGTCAGTAGTAGTCACTAGTCAGTGTTTGAATATTGTATATATCGTTGTTTCGAACTGTTTATTGTCTCGAACTACTGGTGGACTAAATGATGGCATCACCATTCTCCATTGTTCAGAGTATATCTCCTTTTTTCAAGTTATAATTTGAGCTCAGTGTCTTTTCGATGATGTACACTTGTTTGGGCCAGTGAGGTGTCGTTGAATATGGGCCGAGTAGTAACGCAATGCCAAATAGGTCAATTACGACTCTCAGGCCGGGCTCTCAAAAGATCCTCAAAAAAAGGCCGGGCTCTCAAAAAAAGAAATAATAAGGACTCTTAGGCCGACATGTGGGCGCCACCGGTGTTTTCGTACGCTTGCGCGCCGAGAGCATATTGGCGCGTGTTCGAAATTCATGCTACTTTTTCATCCCCAATCAACCGCCCCTCCCCCACCTCTGGAATCTCGATTCCTACTCTAGTTCCCCCAAGTCCCCCTCCTGTACTCCTGTACTCAAGCGCACTATCATGTCGCCGGTCAACGCGGATCTCCGAGCCAGAGATCCTGAGGTCCATCCTACCTTGGGGCGCTGCATGCTATCGCTCAACAGTGGCATGGCGGCACTTGACGACTAGTTTGCTGGCAAAGTGCTGCTGGTAACCATCAACGGCGACCCACCTCCTGTCTCGCCGGACGACCTTGTCAAAGCTCTTGGCATTGCACACGACATCCAAATAAGTGACTTGCTCGTCGAAGTCTATCCGCCACCGACTGATTTCTTCGTCACGTTCCGGACAACTTTTGACTGCAGTCATGTGTTCGAATCTTCCCGGCGTTTGTTCTGCGTTGGCACGCTGGTGAGCTTTGATCGGTGGCACCCAGGATGGGGCTTGGTGCCCTGTGAGCTTGAGTTTTTAACAAAGCTTACCTTCCACGGCATGCCTCGACGTGCTTGGAAAAGCGAGTCCATGAATGAGCTTATCAACGACCTTGGAGGTTAGCTTGTAAGTATGTTTGTTCCTCCAGACAGCTGGGCTCTGACGGTTATGGCATGGATGAAGAAGCCGTCCACCATACCAAAGGTGATTGGTGTTGAGATACCGGTGTAGGAACCGGGGTTGTACTATTCCTCGCCACCAAGGCCGCCGCGGACCACGTTAGGGATGTACCTGTATTGAGTGTTCGTGCATGTCGAAGAAGTGGTCAATCCATCAATCGAAGTCCTGCCGCCGCCGCTGGTGCCCAGGTCCGCCGACGACGTCCATTACAGGAGTCAATGTTAAACTTTCCCCGTGTTGCTCGGAACGATGGATGGCACAGGGCCTACTCCATCACGCGGCGGAGGCCACTACTTCTTTGGGACAACAACTGAATCTTGTCAGATGACCTGTTCTATTTTTTTACCTGAACTTTTTTTAGAAAGGGTTGTACGTCAACTTAATGTTCTAGCAGAACTTATATATTGTGTTGTCTGTCTATTTTCTTTGCACAGCATTCAAATCTTTCATAGGAGGGATGCATTAGGCTTAATAAGAAAATGGGCTTTAAGAAACAATAAATGGGATGTAATTATAAAAACTGGGCAGTAACTATAAAAATATGCACCAAACACGTAATTAGTTTATAAAATATTACTTTTGGATTTTGAAAATTTTAATTTCATTAATTCTTGCGCGCACGATGTTTCGTTGGATTTTTACGTAATACAAATTTATATTGAAATTGTATTTAATCTGATTAGAAATTTTGGGACAAAAATATTTCAGATCCAATCAAAATGTGGGAAATTTTATTGAATTCTGTTTTGAACGGTTGGTTGAAATTATTAATCGTTGTCCTAGCTAGAAAATGGGTTGTACTTTTAACAAACTGTAGATGGGCTGTAGTAAATTCCATTAGAATTCAAAAAATGGGATGTGCATTCTTACAAATCGCAAATGGGCTATAAGTGCTCTGCCACACACTTGTGGGCCTACTAAGTTGACGCGTATGCAAGGCTTTGTCAACTTATAGTCAACACACGGTTCTAGCAGCGTGTCCATTGGATGTCCATCCAACAGATGTCGTGCTTCTTCTTCAATCTCGGATATTCTAGCTTTAGCCGCCCAAAAAATGATTCCTCCCCCTAACATCTGGGCCGCACCGTTTTGGAGGCTGACCTGTGGGCCTACTAAGTTGACGCGTACCAAGGGCTTTGTCAACTTAGTCAATATAAACGATTCTAGCTGCAGTGACCATATGATGTCCATCCCATGGCCGTTGTGCATGGAGATGATTGTACGTGGAGAGGATGACAGCAGGGACCCACCAAGGTCATGGCAGTACGCAAGCAAGTGCCTCCTTATTTCAAGCCAATAAAAAATGGCTCCTCCTAATGGATTTCTGACATCTGGGTCCCATGCCATTGTCAACGTAGTCAATAAACGAGAGAATTGCCCAACGAGCGGCTGACACCAGGGACCCAAAAGCTCGCGCAGTTAATATTTTGGGGTTAATTTGATAAATGCCACTCCAAATCTGATGATTCCGAGAAATGCCACTGCAATTTCCAAACTTTGAAAAATGCCATTTCATGCCATTTCCAGTGGCATTTTTCGAAGTCTGAAGTGGCGTTTTTCAAAGTTTGCAAATTGCAGTGGCGTTTTTCAAAGTTTGCAAAAATTGCAATGGCATATTTCAAAGTTTGAAAATTGCAGTGGCATTTTTATGAATTGCCATAATTGGAGTGGCATTTATCTAATTGTTTTTGAGACGGAAGCAGGGTGTCAACTGGGCTGTGCGGGGCACTCTGGCCTGTCTAGACAACCTTTTCTTTTATGTTTACAACAGACCAGCCCAGTAGTTTTTCGTTCTTTCTGAAAATGGCTAGCCCAGTTTTTTTGTGATTTGTCAAGTAAGTCGCTTTGTCAGGCCTGTTGGGCTGCAAACTTTCAAGACGAGGAGAGCTTCATTCGGCTGGCCGAGAAAATGGCCTATCAGTAATGAGACATGGGCTGTACATTTTTAAAACACATCAAACCGGCAATTAGTTTCAAATTTCTTTTTTTCATTTCGAGATTTTAAATTGCATTGATTTTATGCGTGGACAATTTGTTGGATTTTATATTGATATACATTTATTTTTAAAATCAGTTTGAATGTGACTCGAAATTTTGGGATTAAAAATAGTTCGCGCACCGAAATATGCAAAATTTTGTATAATTTTTTAACCGTGGCCACAATATGGGCTGTAATGCTAACAAAAAGAATATGGGCTCCAAAAAAACCTTAAGAATTAGCAAATGGGCTATAAATTATTAGAAATAATGGTAGAGGGGATGTATGTTGTTTCCCACAGATTTGAGGCTTTCCTAAAAAAACAAGGTTCACGCACAAGCAGTGACTATTGGATGTCCATCCAACGGCTGTCGTGCTTCTTCAATCTCTTCTCTTCCTGCTCCAGCCGCTCAAACAAGCGCCGGCGGGACTGCCTGCTCCCTCCTCCCACGGCCGGCTATGTTGCCGCGCACGCCTCACCGCCCCATCGTTCTCCCATCGCTGGCCTAGCCATCCCTCTACTCACCCACACCTGTTGTTATTCTATGGCGACGGCAGACGAACCAGTAAACCCTCGCACTCCCCTGCGCGTGGGAAACAACTGCCGAATTTTCCCTGGCTCCGTGTCGTTCCCTTCCTAGGCCTCGCCGTCGTCCACCGCCCTGGTGCTCTCGGCGCGGCCTGGTCAACGTGGTCAACGAACGACATCCATCGGAAGTGGACTGTACGTGGAGAGGCTGACTGCTGGGTCCATGGCCGCACACAAGGAAATGCCTCCTTATTACGTGCAAAATAATGATTCCTCCACCTGACATCTGGGACCCACCGGAAGGGCCTCTGTATTTCACGAAAAATACGTTCCCCCCGCTGACAGCTCGGACCCACCAGCTATATCTTCGCACGCAAGGAAGTACCTCCTTATTGCGCACAAAAAAAATGAATACTCCCCCTGCTAGCTGGGACCCAACATAGTGGGAGGCTGACTTGTGGGCCTACTAAGTTGACAGGGACGGAGGCCTTTGTCAACTTAGTCAATATGAATGATTCTAGCTCTAGTGACCGTACGATGTCCATCCAACGACCGTAGTTCTTCTTCAACCTCTGGTCTTCTTGCTCCAGCCGCACAGAGCAGCGCCGATCGTGCTGCCTGCTCCTGCCTCCCGTGGCCGGCTGTGATGCCACAGAGGCCTCACCGCCCCTATAACTCCCACCGCTGGCCAGGCCCTGCGGCGACAGCAGCCTCACACCGCAGCCGAACCAGTGAACCCTCGTACTCCTCTCCACGCGGGCTTCCACTGTCGTGTCTTCCCCGGCTCCGCGTCGTCCCCTTCCTAGGCCTCACCATCGTCCAGCGCCCTAGTGCTCTCGGCACGGCGTGGTCAACATGGTCAAGGAACGACTTCCATCAAAAGAGTACTGTACGTGGAGAGGCTGACAGCTGGGTCCACGGCCACAGCAAGGAAGTGCCTCATTACGCGCAAAATAATGATTCCTCCACCTAACAGCAGGGACCCACCGGACGGGCCACCGTATTTCACGAAAAAACGTTTCCCCCCTGACTGCTGGGACCCACCAACTACATCTTCGCACGCAAGGAAGTGCCTGACAGTCGGGACCCACCTGGTCGAAGCGTACGTAGCGTTGTCATTCTGGTCGCAAACATGTACGTACATACTGGTCGATGTAGAGGCGCGCACGTGTGGTAGTAGAGGCGCTCACGTAGCATGTACACGTACGTACAACGGCCAGGGTGCAAGAAAGTAAATACGACCACGTACGTACATACGGGCGGGGTCTCGAACGCCTACTCGCGCATACGTACGGCCAGGGCTCGTGTACATGGCTGTGGCTGTGTCGGGACGGAAAAACTGCGTCGTCATCGTGTTCATGGGGAGGCAACGGAATGCGTCGTGTTCATCGGGAGGCAACGGTACGCGTGCTGTTCATCGGGAGCCAACCGGCTTGGACGGAACAGCCGATGGAAACGAGGCCTGGCGTATCGCAGAACAGAGGAAACTACCTTGTGTTCGACCGGCCACGGTGGAAATGGGATCCTGTTCATCGGGAGGGGTCTGGCATACCGCGAAATGGAGGAAACGGACCTCCTACGGTCGTAACGGGGTCCTGTTGATCGGGAGGGGTGTGGCGTACCGCAAAACGGAGGAAACGGACTTCTGTTGGAGTGCTACGGTCGAAACGGGGGTCCTGTTCATCGGGAGGGGTGTGGAGTACCACAAAACGGGAGTCCACGGGATACTGTTCATCTCCACTGTCGACCTCCTCCAGCCTCCACGGGCTACTGTTCATCCACCGTCGACCTCCTCCAGCCTCCACCTGCGACTGTTCATCCAGCCTCCATCGGCTACTGTTCAACCAGCCCTCTCCACGGGGTCCTGTTCAACCAGCCCTCCATGGGCTACTGTTCAACCAGCCCTCCACCGGCTACTGTTCAACCAGCCCTCCACGGGGTCATGTTCATCCAGCCCTCCACGAGGTCCTGTTCATCCACCGGCTTAATCGATCGGGGTACTATTCATCCAGCGGCAACGGCCTCTACTACCACGGGTTCCTGTTCATCCAACCCCGACCGGGAACTGTTCATCCAAACCCCCCAACAATGCTCACTGTTCATCCAGAGGCAGCATCGATCGGCTTCAGTTAGCAGCAGTAGCAAAGGAATCGCTCGATCGGGTTCAGTTAACAACCATCGATCGATCGCTCGGGTTCAGTAACGCGTAGCCTGCAGTGCAATCGCTCGGGTTCAGTTAGAGCCCAATGCCTCGCTCGGGCTCAGTTAGAGTGCAACGCCTCACACACACGCGCGTACGTACGAGTGAAACGTGCATCGCTCGGCCCCCGACCACCCACCGTAACCGGGAACTCCCCGATATTTTCCTCGCCCTCGCTTCTACCACGGTTTTCTCCATCATGGACGGCCCAAAGAATGTCATGCAGCTGCGTCTCTGGCCCGCCCAGGACGAAAAGCCCATTTTCTGTCATGATTTTTGTCATAGAAGTAGGAGCCAACCACATCTATGATGATACCGGGTTTTGTCACAATTTCTGTCATTGAAGTGTCATAAGTATGACAGAATTTTTTTTCATTCAGCCCAAAATGTCACGGATGTGTCTTTTTTTGTAGTGGAAGCAATATGGCCCAAACGCCTTCATTACCATTCATTTTGCCACGTCAAAACAGATGGCATCAACGGGAATCTTTTTTGGTTTTAGGCTTAAAAATGTTGTATCTCTTAATTAAAAAATCCAATTAAAAATCCGTTTTCACCATTAAATCCGTCTCGACGAGATCTTCAAAACTTGATCCCATGTTGATATGTTTCGACAAAAAAAATTGGCCAAAAGTTTCCATGATGTTTACACTATAGTTGCCATAGTGTTTACACTAAAGTTGTCATGTGGCAATTTTAGTTTATAGATCATGGCATTTTTAGTATTTTGGCCATGGCAATTCCAGTACTTTGACCATGGAAATTATTATTTTTATGAACCATGGCAATTTTAAGTGCATATATCATGGCAATTTTGGTTTATGGTTCATGGCAAATCTAATTTCTTAATTCACCGTCTTATAATATGTCAACATTTATTTTAAAGGTAGAAGAAAATTAGCTGAAACTTATCATGGCAGCTTCAGTGTAAACACCATGGCAATTCATGTGCAATAGACATGGCAACTTTTATCCCCAAAAAAGTCGTCGAAACATATTGATATGAGATCTAGTTTCGAAGATCTCGTCGCGATGATTTAATGGTGAAAACGGATCTTCAATCGGATTTTTCATTTAAGAGATAAAACATTTTAAAAGATGGAAATACAAAAAGATTCCCACATGCATGCATGCGGTGACGTGGCATAATCTGTGTGTAATAGGGCGTGTGGGCGGGTGAAACTTCCCCCACACGTGTGGCCGTTATCAGCGTCCAAACAGTATTATTACCTCTAGGGCATATTTCCAACAACGAGTTCCCAGATGTCCTTCCATAGAAGCCACCCGGGATCCCCCGCCTAGAGAAGTGCAATTCACTATCAGATTGGCTCTAGGAACCAAGCCCGCAAGCCTACTGCACCCTCGCATAAAATCTGAAGAATTGGTCATGCTAAGGGCACAAATAGACGAACTGCAACTGAAGGGATTTATCCGCCCTAGCAGCTCAACATGGAGGCCCCCGGTATTATTGTAGAAGGGGGCCAAAGGAAATGGAGAAATGCACGTGAACTACCACTATCTCAACTAGTGTACCCTCAAACCCGATGCACGGCTCCCTCAGATTGAATGATTCTTCGAGCCTCTAAAGGATGCCAAGGTATTCTCCTAGATCGATATCTAACACGGATACCACCAACTGAGGATGAAAGAAGTAGACATTCACAAGACAACTTTTGCCACCAGATATGTCCTATACGAATTCACCGTAATGTCTCATAGACTACTCAGTGCTTTCGTTTACTTCTGAGCATTGATGAATAAGGTGCTTCATGCATTCTTGGGAAAGTTCGTGTTAAAGGCCAGAGAGGTGATGATCATCTAATCCAACAATGAAGACGAACATCATCAACACATTCGCAAAGTATTCGCAAAGTACGGAGATCAAGGCATAGGGTCACACTGTATCTCCACAAGGCGTATGCTACTTGTGATCTGCGTTGGGATTTCCCCGAAGAGGAGACGATGATGCAGTATAGTAGAGATAAGTATTTCCCTCAGCTCTGAAACCAAGATTATCAATCCAGTAGGAGAACCAAGCAACGACTCATTAGCAGCACCTGCACACAAACAACAAATCCTTCCAACCCAACACGAACAAGGGGTTGTCAGTCCATTGACAGTTACGAGCAAGATTAAATTGTATAGTTTTTGATAGATAGATCAAACAAATATAATAAATAAATAAAATAAAAACTCAACAAGGTATTTTTTGGTTTTAATATATGATAAAAGATAGACCCGGGGCCATAGTTTTCACTAGAGGCTTCTCTCTTAAAAATAGCATACGGTGGGTAAACAAATTACTGTTGGGCAATTGATAGAAAAGCAAATAATTATGACGATATCCAAGGCAATAATTATATATATGTGTCGGTGTACAAAAGTAGGGGCTCTCCTTTTGACCCCTTTACTTGTGCACGGGCAGTCAGAGCCGCACCCGCGGCCACACTTAACAAGGCAGAGGAGGGAAGCCGGAGGGAAACCGAAGCACAAGGCCAACAAAAACAATGCCAAGACCAAGAACACAAAGAGTAGAGGGACGAAGCAGGTTCCCCCGGCAAGACCATTGACGGGGTAGCCTCAGCAGCCCCGGCAAGAGCCTTGCCGGGGCAGCTCGCCCAACACCAGCGGGGTGCGCCACCCTTGAGCCCACGGCTTCCAACATAACCAACCACGACGGGACAAAGGCTCGGGAGGCGCCTCCATGGTGGCACGCAGATCTTTGTCAAGATCATAGATACACAAGTTCAGATGAGGACTAGAAGACGACGATCCTCGGCAAGATCCTTGCCGAGGAGATCCACAAGACCCCCGGCGAGATCCTTGCCGGGGACAACCATGCTACCGCGGCAAGACCCTTGCCAAGGACGCCTCCGGGTCCACAGCCAGGCCCGCATCAAGAAAGACTCCACCGTCGTTCGCATGCAGCTGCCAGCCCAACCAGCTGGGCAGGCACCTGCGTGGCAACAAGTGGCTTCCAGGCCAACTCAGCAAGCACCTGCGTGGTGGCATGCAGATCTTCGTGAAGGCCCTGCTGATACGTCTCCAACGTATCTATAATTGATTGTTTCATGCTATATTATATTATGTTTTGGATGTTTAATGTGCTTTATTATACAAATATATATTATTTTTGGGACTAACCTATTAACCGGAGGCCCAACCCGAATTGCTGTTTTTTTGCCTATTTCAGTGTTTCGAAGGAAAGGATATCAAACGGAGTCCAAACGGAATCAAACCTTCGGGAACGTGATTTTCGGAACAAACGTGATCCAGTGGACTTGGAGTCTACGTAAAGCAATAAACGAGGAGAGCACAAGGCAGGGGGCGCGCCTACCCCCTAGGCGCGCCCTCCACCCTCGTGGGGCCCATGTTGCTCCACCGACGTACTTCTTCCTCCTATATATACCCATACACCCTAGAAACATCAGAGATGGAGCCAAAACCCTATTTCCACTACCGCAACCTTCTGTACCCATGAGATCCCATCTTGCGGGCATTGATCACGGAGGGCTTCTACATCAACACCATAGCCTCTCCGATGATGTGTGAGTAGTTTACCTCAGATGTTCGGGTCTATAGTTATTAGCTAGATGGCTTCTTCTCTCTCTTCGGATCTCAATACAAAGTTCTCCTCGATCTTCTTGGAGATCTATTCGATGTAATCTTCTTTTGCGGTGTGTTTGTCAAGATCCGATGAATTGTGGGTTTATGATCAAGATTATCTATGAACAATATTTGAATTTCCTTTGAATTATTTTATGTATGATTGGTTATCTTTGCAAGTCTCTTCGAATTATCAGTTTGGTTTGGCCTACTAGATTGATCTTTCTTGCATTGGGAGAAGTGCTTAGCTTTGGTTCAATCTTGCGGTGCTCGATCCCAGTGATAGAAAGGGAAATGACATGTATTGTATTGTTGCCATCGAGGATAAAAAGATGGGGTTTACATCATATTGCATGAGTTTATCCCTCTACATCATGTCATCTTACTTAAAGCATTACTCTGTTCTTACGAACTTAATACTCTAGATGCATGCTGGATAGCGGTCGATGTGTGGAGTAATAGTAGTAGATGCAGAATCGCTTCGGTCTACTTGTCGCGGACGTGATGCCTATATACATGATCATACCTAGATATTCTTATAACTATGCTCAATTCTATCAATTGCTCGACAGTAATTCGTTTACCCACCGTAATACTTATGCTATCTTGAGAGAAGCCACTAGTGAAACCTATGGCCCCCGGGTCTATTTTTCATCATATTAATCTTCCAACACTTAGCTATTTTTATTGCCGTTTATTTTACTTTGCATCTTTATCATAAAAATACCAAAAATATTATCTTATCATATCTATCAGATCTCACTCTCGTAAGTGACCGTGAAGGGATTGACAACCCCTTTATCGCGTTGGTTGCGAGGTTCTTATTTGTTTGTGTAGGTGTGTGGGACTTGAGCGTGATCTCCTACTGGATTGATACCTTGGTTCTCAAAAATTGAGGGAAATACTTACGCTACTTTGCTGCATCACCCTTTCCTCTTCAAGGGAAAACCAACGCAGTTCTCAAGAGGTAGCAAGAAGGATTTCTGGCGCCGTTGCCGGGGAGGCTACTCACAAGTCAAGACATACCAAGTACCCATCACAAACTCTTATCCCTCGCATTACATTATTTGCCATTTGCCTCTCGTTTTCCTCTCCCCCACTTCACCCTTGTCGTTTTATTCGCCTTCTCTTTTCCGTTTGCTTGTTTCTCGCTTGCTTCGTCATTATGGCTAGTCCTTTATCTACTCCTTTATCTCCCGAGAATGAAGTTCTTAATTTTAAACAAAGGGAGGGAGAAAATCTAAAAGCTGCTTGGTATAGAATCTGCAATGCTCAAAATAGATCTACCTGAAAGCAATCTACTACCATTCTTCTTCACAATTTTTATGTAGGCGTCACTCCTTGGTATAGATATATTCTTGATACCATTACCGGAGGGAATTTCTTGGGTAGCCATACTTTTGATTCTTATAATGCTATGATAGATTTGTTTGGCTCACCACCTCTTTTGGTTAATGGAACTATGTTAACTTTGGAACATGTGATGCAAAGGCTTGAATTTATTGAAAATAAAGTTGCCAGTACGGAATTGATTGAGAATTTTGATAAAAAGATCCATAATCAAATTACTCAATATGGATCTAAGGTAGGAGTCACTTTGAAATTTTTTTAAGAGAAGGAACCCATAGTTAATGAAAGAATAGTTCAAGATTCTACTAGAATTGATAAGCTTGAGGGTATTATTACCAACTTGGGGTCCGATTTTTCTTCCGTTAGAAATACTCCATATCCTTCAACCAAAATTGCCAAGCTTATGTATTTCCTAAAAATAAGGGTGAATCTTCTAGTAAGGAAACTGCGGATCTCAAATCAATAAGTGTTCACCCCAATTTTTTTGCTATTATTAAGGAACCGCTTGATACAAATGAATTTCTTGATTTCTTGCCTAAAAGTTTGATCATCAATAAGAAGAAAGAAGTTCCTAAGGGTTATAGGTGTTCTATTGAAGGATTGCCTACCAAAGATGGCAATACCTAGATCTATCCTTGCTTTTATGCCTAGCTAGGGGCGTTAAACGATAGCGCTTGTTGGGAGGCAACCCATTTTTATTTTTAGTTTTTTTTTGCTTTTTGCTTCTGTTTAGGAATAAATATTTGATCTAGCCTCTTCTTAGATTTGTTTTTATGTTTTAATTAATGTTTGTGCCAAGTTAAACCTATAGGATCTTCTTGGATGATAGTTATTTGATCTTGCTGAAAATTCCAGAAACTTTCTGTTCACGAAAACAATTGTTGAAAATCACCAGAACGTGATAAAATACTGATTCCAATTGAAGTAGATCAATAAACAAATTGTCTAGGTCGTCCTATTTTGGCAGAGTTTTCCGATTTCCAGAAGTTTACGTTAGTTACAGATTACTACAGATTGTTCTGTTTTTGACAGATTCTGTTTTTCGCGTGTTGTTTGCTTACTTTGATGAATCTATGGCTAGTAAAAGAGTTTATAAACCATAGAGAAGTTGGAATACGATAGGTTTAACACCAATATAATAAAGAATGAGTTCATTACAGTACCTTGAAGTGGTGTTTTGCTTTCTTTCGCTAACGGAGCTCACGAGATTTTCTGTTAAGTTTTGTGCTGTGAAGTTTTCAAGTTTTGGGTAAAAGATTTGATGGATTATGGAACAAGGAGTGGCAAGAGCCGAAGCTTGGGGATGCCCATGGCACCCCAAGATAATCTAAGGACACCAAAAAGACAAAGCTTGGGAATGCCCCGGAAGGCATCCCCTCTTTCGTCTTCGTCCATCGGTAACTTTACTTGGAGCTATATTTTTATTCACCACATGATATGTGTTTTGCTTGGAGCGTCTTGTTTGATTTGAGTCTTTGCTTTTAGTTTACCACAATCATCCTTGCTGTACACACCTTTTGAGAGAGACACACATCATTCGGAATTTATTAGAATACTCTATGTGCTTCACTTATATCTTTTGAGCTATATAGTTTTTGCTCTAGTGCTTCACTTATATCTTTTAGAGCACGGTGGTGGATTTGTTTTATAGAAACTATTGTTCTCTCATGCTTCACTTATATTATTTTGAGAGTCCTACAAAACAGCATGGTAATTTGCTTTAATCATAAAAATTAGTCCTAATATGATAGGCATCCAAGATTAGATTTTTTTTCTTATGAGTCTGTTGAATACTATGAGAAGTTTGATGCTTGATAATTGTTTTGAGATATGAATATGGTGATATTAGAGTCATGCTAGTTGAGTAGTTGTGAATTTGAGGAATACTTGGGTTAAAGTTTGTGATTCCCGTAGCATGCACATATGGTGAACCGTTATGTGATGAAGTCGGAGCATGATTTATTTATTGATTGTCTTCCTTATGAGTGGCGGTCGGGGACGAGCGATTGTCTTTTCCTACCAATCTACCCCCCTAGGAGCATGCGCGTAATACTTTGCTTTGATAACTTGTAGATTTTTGCAACAAGTATATGAGTTCTTTATGACTAATGTTGAGTCCATGGATTATACGCACTTTCTTCCTTCCATCATTGCTAGCCTCTCTAATAATGCACACTTTTCGCCGGTATCATACACCCACCATATACCTTCCTCAAAACAGCCACCATACCTACCTATCATGGCATTTCCATAGCCATTCCGAGATATATTGCCATGCAACTTACCACCGTTCCGTTTACTATGACACGCTTCATCATTGTCATAATTGCTTTGCATGATCATGTAGTTGACATCATATTTGTGGCAAAGCCACCGTTCATAGAGTCATATTTTGTTCTAAGTATTGAGTTGTAAGTAAATAAAAGTGTGATGATCATCATTATTAGAGCATTGTCCCAAGTGAGGAAAGGATGATGGAGACTATGATTCCCCCACAAGTCGGGATGAGACTCCAGACGAAAAAAAAGAAAAAAAAAGAAAGATGCCATAAAAAAAAGAGAAAAGGCCCAAAAAAATGAATGAGAGGAAAAGAGAGAAGGGACAATGCTACTATCCTTTTTCCAAACTTGTGCTTCAAAGTAGCACCATGATCTTCATGATAGAGAGTCTCCTATGATATCACTTTCATATACTAGTGGGAATTTTTCATTATAGAACTTGGCTTGTATATTCCAATGATGGGCTTCCTCAAAATGCCCTAGGTCTCCGTGAGCAAGCGAGTTGGATGCACAACCACTTAGTTTCTTTTGTTGAGGTTTCATACACTTATAGCTATAGTGCATCCGTTGCATGGCAATCCCTACTCACTCACATTGATATCTATTGATGGGAATCTCCATAGCCCGTTGATACGCCTAGTTGATGTGGGACTATCTGCTCCTTTTTTGCCTTCTCCACAACCACCATTCTATTCCACATATAGTGCTATGTCCATGGCTCACGCTCATGTATTGCGTGAAGATTGAAAAAGTTTGAGAACACCAAAAGTATGAAACAATTGCTTGGCTTGTCATCGGGGTTGTGCATGATTAAATACTTTGTGTGATGAAGATAGAGCATAGCCAGACTATATGATTTTGTAGGGATAACTTTCTTTGTCCATGTTATTTTCAGAAGACATAATTGCTTAGTTAGTATGCTTGAAGTATTATTATTTTTATGTCAATATTAAACTTTTATCTTGAATCTTTCGGGTCTGAATATTCATACCACAAATAAGAGAATTACATTGAAAATTATGCTAAGTAGCATTCCACATCAAAAATTCTGTTTTTATCATTGACCTACTCGAGGACGAACAGGAATTAAACTTGGGGATGCTTGATACGTCTCCAACGTATCTATAATTTTTTATTATTCCATGCTATATTATATTCTGTTTTGGATGTTTAATGGGCTTTATTATACACTTTTATATTATTTTTGGGACTAACCTATTAACCGGAGGCCCAGCCCGAGTTGCTATTTTTTTTGCCTATTTCAGTGTTTCGAAGGAAAAGGATATCAAACGGAGTCCAAACGGAATGAAACCTTCGGGAACGTGATTTTGGGAACAAACGTGATCCAGAAGACTTGGAGTCTACGTAAAGCAATCAACGAGGAGAGCACGAGGCAGTGGGGTGCGCCTACCCAACCCCCCAGGTGCGCCCTCCACCCTCGTGGGGCCCATGTTGCTCCACCGACGCACTTCTTCCTCTTATATATACACATACACCCTGGAAACATCAGAGACGGAGCCAAAACCCTATTTCCACCGCCGCACCCTTCTGTACCCGTGAGATCCCATCTTGGGGCCTTTTCCAGCGCTCCGCCGGAGGGGGCATTAATCACGGAGGGCTTCTACATCAACACCATAGCCTCTCCGATGATGTGTGAGTAGTTTACCTCAGACCTTCGGGTCTATAGTTATTAGCTAGATGGATTCTTCTCTCTCTTTGGATCTCAATACAAAGTTCTCCTCGATCTTCTTGGAGATCTATTCGATGTAATCTTCTTTTGCGGTGTGTTTGTCAAGATCTGATGAATTGTGGGTTTATGATCAAGATTATCTATGAACAATATTTGAACTTCCTCTGAATTATTTTATGTATGATTGGTTATCTTTGCAAGTCTCTTCGAATTATCAGTTTGGTTTGGCCTACTAGATTGATCTTTCTTGCAATGGGAGAAGTGCTTAGCTTTGGTTCAATCTTGCGGTGCTCGATCCCAGTGATAGAAAGGGAAACGACATGTATTGTATTGTTGCCATCGAGGATAAAAAGATGGGGTTTATATCATATTGCATGAGTTTATCCCTCTACATCATGTCATCTTACTTAAAGCATTACTCTGCTCTTACGAACTTAATACTCTAGATGCATGCTGGATAGCGGTCGATGTGTGGAGTAATAGTAGTAGATGCAGAATTGTTTCGGTCTACTTGTCGCGGACGTGATGCCTATATACATGATCATACCTAGATATTCTTATAACTATGCTCAATTCTATCAATTGCTCGACAGTAATTCGTTTACCCACCGTAATACTTATGCTATCTTGAGAGAAGCCACTAGTGAAACCTATGGCCCCCGGGTCTATTTTTCATCATATTAATCTTCCAACACTTAGCTATTTTTATTGCCATTTATTTTACTTTGCATCTTTATCATAAAAATAACAAAAAATATTATCTTATCATATCTATCAGATCTCACTCTCGTAAGTGACCGTGAAGGGATTGACAACCCCTTTATCGCGTTGGTTGCGAGGTTCTTATTTGTTTGTGTAGATGCGTGGGACTTGAGCGTGATCTCCTACTGGATTGATA
The DNA here is from genome assembly GCF_002575655.3 of Aegilops tauschii subsp. strangulata. NCBI lineage: Eukaryota > Viridiplantae > Streptophyta > Magnoliopsida > Poales > Poaceae > Aegilops > Aegilops tauschii. The sequence goes on along the minus strand of NC_053037.3, from coordinate 245,457,764 downwards.
CCTTGGTTCTCAAAAACTGAGGGACATACTTACGCTACTTTGCTGCATCACCCTTTCCTCTTCAAGGGAAAACCAACACAATGCTCAAGAGGTAGCACCTGCTACCGCGCCACCTCAGCAGCCTGCCTGCCTACATGGTGCTGCACACATTGCTGGCCTGGGCGCGTGTCGAAGCGAGGCAGAGCGGCGACGGATGGGACGGGCCTCGTTCTCGTCCCCGATAAAGCTAATGGACACCTAAGTAGCGCATTTAATACGCTTTGTCCCGTAATGCCAGGCGATAAGCTCGCGCACCGTACACCTTTCCACCTCCTGTGTGCCACTGTGGCAACCCCTTTTCAACTATAAAAGGAGGCCCGAGGCATACCAGAGAAGGATTCGGCTCTTTGGAACTACGCAGCCACCGTAGCTAGTTCGAGAGCTCAAGAACACTCTGAAATACACACCAAAGCAGGACTAGGGTATTATGCATCCTCGCGGCCCGAACATGGGTAAACGATCTTTGTGCTAGCTCCTAAACCTGCTCTTCTCACAACCCCGCGCCGGCCAACCGTAGAAGGGATTCCGGTGATCCCATAGGTGTCGTTTCCCCGACATCTTTGGCGCGCCAAGTAGGGGGCGCGGTTGTGGAAATCCGGTCTAGCAGTTAGCCTAGCAGTTCTTCATCGTCATGGCTCCCAAGAAGAAGGCGGCCACGGCGGTCGGTTCGTCGGGAGCCGGACGGCCCGTACCGGTGCGGGCGAGCAGCGGGCCAGTCGCGGACAGGACCCGAGGCGCGGCCTGCGAGCACCAACATCGCTCTGGCAGTCAGAGCCTGGCAAGCGGCATCGTTCGTGCGTAAGACGACGGGCCGCACGCCGCAAAATCCAGAGATGGAGCTGGCCCCCCCGCATGCGGCGCGGGGCCCTCCAGGGGCGTCGCCGTACCACCCACGGGCGGCGCGGCGACCTCCAAGACGCCCACTCCGGCGCCCACAACGCGCTCTTCCTAGGGTGTGCGCGACGATGTCACATCCCTAGTTCTGGTTTGCTCTAGGCTAGCTAGTCATGTGTGCATCATGTTTAAATTTCAATGAATTTGAAATGGGGACATGTGAAAGCCTTAGAAATCATTTCTGAAAAAGACCAAGATAAAATTGCTTCAAATAGGTCAAAGAAAATGTTCATGTTTCTCTATGAAAATATTGGCCAGAATTAAAATTCAAACCAATATTTTTAGGAGCTCATAAATATTTATTTTGGGCATTTGAAGCTAATGCAATAACTATTTGCATTGGATTTATAATAGTTATATATTTAATATATGTCCAATAATTCTGATTTTTAGTGCGGGGCTTTGGAACAATCCAACTAGTTCCTACAATAATTTTCAGAAGAAAATAAATTGATTTGGTTCAAAAACCAAATTAAAACAAATGTCAGAAATAGAAAACAGAAACAAAAGGGGAAAAGGGTTTTATCTGGGCCTTGCCTGACTTACCTGGCAGCCACCTGGCACAGCTCCTCCAGCCGGCCCAGCCCACTGGCCTAGTACCAGTCATCGCCTACCTCTGCTAGTAGGCAGAGGAGGGACACCGCGACGCCGCCGCGCGCGCCACGGCGACACCTGCTTCCCGCCGCTTCCCCGACGCGGCTGTGAACGCCACTCACCTCCCCTCGACCCCCTCGCTCCTCTCCCTCACTCTCTGCTCTCTCCCTTGCCCTCTGCTCCCTCTCCCGAGCACACCCGAGCAGAGCTCGTCGTCGCCGACGCAAATTACCGCGGCCACTGTCCATCCCGTGCCTCCCTGATGGGTCCAGAGGAACCGCCATCGCCTTCTGCATCGTCTACACCAACCCATTCGACCGCGGGAGCCCTGTAGCATCTTCCCCGAGCTCATCCCCAACCTTCGGCCGCCGGCAACCTCACCGGCGATTTGCCGCCCTGAGCGCCTCCCCGAGCCCACGGAGCTGCTCTTCGACCTCTCAGTGAGCTCCTTCACCGTCTCCCCCTTGTCTCCGCAACGTTTGCTAGCTCTAGCCGCTGTTTCACCGATGACCGAAACCCGCCGCCGCCTGAGCTTGCCGCCGACGTGGCTCCGGCCACGAAACGGCCTCGCCACCGTGTCTAACGCACTCACCGCATCGCTTAAGGCTTGTAGGAGCTAACCCCGCGCCTTCCCGTCCTTCGTAGCGCCGTTTCCGCCAACGTCCGAGGTCCGGCAGTCGCTGAGCTCGACGCCGGCGAGGATTACGGCCACCCCAGCTCGCTCTGTTTGCTCCGTTGGATGCGCACGAACCCGGGCTTTGCGTAGGTAGTCCCCACCGCTGTTTTGGTCGTCGGAGGAGCGATCCCGAGCTCGTCCGCCGTCTCGGCTCGTCGCCGGCGACGTAACTCCGGCTAACCACCGGATTAACACTAACCTAGTTGACCACTGGGTCAATGACTTGTGGGCCTGGCCCTACTAACTAACCTAGATTACTGTTTTAACTAAACCCAGTTAGTTTAGTTTAGTTACTGACACACGGGGCCCACTGGTCAGTTTGACCTGGACCGCCCCGTTGACCAGCTGACATCACAGTGACGTAGTGCTGATGCAGTAAAGAATTTTCTGGATTTAAACTTATTCAGGAAATTCCAGAAAATCCTATAAACTTCTAAAAATCATAGAAAATAATCTATAACTCAGAATGAAACAAGTTATATATGAAAAATGATCGGAAAAATCCAAAGAATCTGAATATGGCATTTTCATGCATGTTAGAACAACTTACAGCTGCTGTTTAGGACAAATCATGTAAATGGCATTTGGATTTCCACATATGAAGTTTGAATTTGAACCTAAGGTTCAAACCAACTCCATTTAATATGTTGTTAGTTGCATTAGCTCAAAACACATTCATATTGCCATGTCATAGCATGCATCATATTGTGCATTGCATTGATCGTGTTTCTTCTCTGGTTGCCGGTGTTTGTTCCCTCTCAGTAGACGTTGTTCCGGTGATGTGATCGACGACACCGATGAAGAGCTATACTATCTTCAGAAGTGCCAGGCAAGCAAAACCCCCTTGTTCATTCCGATACAATCCCACTCTCTCGCTCCTGCTCTCTTTTACTGCATTAGGACAACAACGATTCATCTGTTACATGCTACGGTAGTTGAACCCCTTTCCTCTGCATGACCTGTCATTGCCACAGTAAATAGATGAAACCCACTAGCATGAGTAGGAGTTGTTTGAGCCCTGATGTGCCTACTCATTCATGCTTGTTGTCGTGCCTGCTACTGCTTAGAGTTGTGTCCGGTATGATTCATCAGGGATGAATCGGAGGTGTGATGAACATGTCCTACTGTTGAGAGCTAAGTGTGTGAACGCGATTTGGTAAAGGTAGCGGTGAGAGGCCATGTAGGAGTACATGGTGGGTTGTCTCATTGAAGCCGTCCTCAGGAACTGAGTTCTGTGTTTGTGATCCATGAACAGTTACTACCACACATTGGGTTCCGGTAACTCGACCCCTCTCGGCTTATTAACTGCCTCGATCTCTGTCCAGGAGTTGCAACTAGTTTCTGGTGTTTGTAGGTTGTGTTAGTAGTCTACCAAGTGGTACCCGGTATAGGTGGGCTTGGGACAGACTAGGCACCGTGGCACGGTGTACCAAGCGTAGATCCATCCGTCGAGGTGGGCTTGGGAAACCTGCACACATCGTTTGGGGCCGTGAGCGACACCCCGGCCGGATCTCCTTGCGGATGGAACCCGAATAGGCGATAAACCTGGACGAGAGACTTGTGTGGTTAGTCAGGTCGTGGCCGACTCCCTCGCCAGGCTTCCGCTTGAAGGTTGCCGAGGTATACGACGTGTACATGGTGGTAAGTGGCGAGAGCGTGTGTGACGAAGTACACCCCTGCAGGGTTAATATGATCTATTCGAATAGCCGTGTCCGCGGTAAAGGACTTCTGGGTTGCCTATAACAGTTCATAGACAAGTGAAAGTGGATACTCTAAAATGCGCAAGATAAGCGTGAGTGCTATGGATGGCGTTCTCGTAGGGAGACGGGAGCGGATCCATAGTGGTGTATTGATATGGTGAATATGTGGACTCATGTGCGCCACCTCAAAAGAGTTACTTGCAGTCGTAGTTCAGGATAGCCACCGAGTCAAAGCTGGCTTGCTGCAGTTAAACTCCACCACCCCCTTTGTTGATACCGATGCATATGTAGCTAGTTCTGATGTAAGTCTTGCTGGGTACATTTGTACTCACGTTTGCCTATTTTATGTTTTGCAGAGAGACGTCAGTCTCGCTAGTAGTTCCGTGTGGACTTCGACGTTTAGCTTGATACCTCAGCTACGATCTTGTGCCCTCGGCAGGATCTGGTAGATAGTCAAGCTTCTCAGCCTTTTTCATTTATAGATGTCTGTACTCAGACATGTTAAGCTTCCGCATGTGCTTTGACTTGTATGCTCTGAATGTTGGGTCATGAGACCCATGTTTGTAATATCTCGCTCTTCGGAGCCTAATGAATAAATACTCTGAGTCGTAGAGTCTTGTTGTGATGCCATGTTGTATTTGCACATATCGAGCATATTGTGTGTATGATTGAAATGCTTGGTATGTGTGGGATCCGACAACCTAGTTGTTTATCCTTGGTAGCCTCTCTTATGGGGAAATGTAGTCTTGTGCTTCCATGAGCCATAGTAGTCCGCTACAGCCCGGTTCACCGGAGTCCTGCTAGCCCAGCACTACTGCTCCGGAACACTTGACTGGCCGGCATGTGATTCACTTCGTTCCCGTGTCTGTCCCTTCGGGGAAATGTCACGTGGTGACATCCGGAGTCCTGCCTAGCCTGCTACAGCCCGGGTTCCCGGAGTCCTGTTAGCCCAGTGCTACAGCCCGGATTCACACGCTGCTGACCGACATGCTCGATGTTGATTCATGTATGCCTGTCCTCGTAAGTTAGTGCCACTTTGGGTTCACGACTAGTCATGTCGGCCCGGGTTCTCTGTCATATGGATGCTAGCGACACTATCATATACGTGAGCCAAAAGGCGCAAACGGTCCCGGGCCATGGTAAGGCGACACCCGTGGGAATACCGTGCGTGAGGCCGCAAAGTGATATGAGGTGTTACCGGCTAGATCGATGTGACTTGGAATCGGGGTCCTGACAGACAAGCAGCGTCACCACGCCGGTGACCCTGGACACTGCCGTGGGAAGAGCCATGTGCATCATCTGCGGGACGAAGGAGGCCAGCATGCCCGCCGAAGTGCTGGCGAAAATGGCACGCAGCCGCTGGGCCGTGATAGAGCTCCTTCTAACGTGGTTAGAAGTCAAAGCGTACCACGGTCCACGCAGCTTTCGCCACCACCCACGCCAGCAGAAGCTTTGGCGCGCGTGCAGCTACTCCTCGACTTCCCTCCTGCCGCAGAGAAGCTCGACGAATGGAGGGCCACCATCCGGAGCCTCGTCGCCGTCACCAACAAAGATGATCCGCGACCAGCAGGGCCCTCGAGACGGCGCTCCGTCGAGCAACCACATGCTGGCGGTGGAAGGACCGGGGGAGCTGCAGCCACAGTGCACTCTCCTCCCCCGCGCCAGTTGCCGCCAGTGCCGGTCTGTTGTGACGACGCTTGTGATAACATTTCCATAGCGTCGTCCGACCCATGGACCCAGCGTGACCAGCGCCAAGTTCTTCGAGAACGAGCCCATGAAGACGCTCGAACCATCATCGAGTGCCGGCGCAATACACGCTACCAGTCGGATAAGCGGGCAAGACCCGCTATGGACCACCTAGCACTGGGGGGGCTCCGGCGGCCTACCTTACGAGGTGGGTTGCTCAGCCTTTACCCGTGAGCTGCGACAGTTCCAGTGGCCGTCCCACCGCACGTTCAAGCCCGACGTCGGCGAGAAGTACAACGGCAAGACCCATCCGTCAGAGTTGCTCAGCATCTACACCATCGCGATGCAAGCTACTGGAGCTTGCAACGACAAGGTGCTTGCCAATTACTTCCCATTGGCACTGAAGCCTAACGTCATGTCTTGGTTGATGCACTTAACAGCGGATTCCATTTCTTCTTGGTCGAATATGTGCCGTGAGTTCGTTGGTGCCTTCACCGGAGGCCACCAAGCTCATGGCCAGGCCAGTGATTTGCATATCATTCCTAGAAGGAAGGGGAAACCCTGCGCAAGTACATACCGAGGTTCAGCCGGGTGTAGTACAACATCCCCGATGTTCATCCCGCCGCCGTGATTAGCGCGTTCCATCAGAACGTGCGCAATCGCAAGATGCGTGAAGAGCTGGCGATGAACAAGGTTAAGGATGTGGCCGAACTTTATGTTCTGGCCGATAGGTGCACCTGGGCTGAAGAGGGAAGGAAGTACCCCGGCGAGGACGCCGACGTGGAAACCGACTCTACTGATGAAGACACCGCCGCCCCGACGAAGAAGGGCCGGCATCGCAACAGGAAATGCAAGGGCAAGGCCATGCTTGCTGTCGAGGGATCCGACGACACCGGCGCTTCCAAGAAGGCCAAGGCAGATGACCCCGGCAAGGAGATTGCTGGGTGCGCCGCCTGCCGGGCCTTGGCAGCTGCCGACAAGCCAGGAGGCTTCGACAGGCAGTATTGCAAGATCCACCGCACCAAGGGCCACGACCTCCAGAACTGCCGACAGGTCGAGCTGCTTGCCGAAAAGCAAAAGGCCGAGTATGAGAGGCGGGACAAGGAGAAGGGTCAGGATGGTGCCGAAGGATCCGGCAAGAAGCGTGGTGGCCAAGGAGGTCGCCGCGGCAAGGATAACCAGCAAGAGAGGCCCGCTCGGGGCTGTGACAAGAAGCAGGAAGACGATGATCATGACAAGGACGACGAGTCCGGCGAGCAAGAGTTTCAGAAGTCTAAGGAGGCCATGTGCGTCGATGGTGGCGCCTCGCTGCACATTTCTCACCGCCAGCTCAAGCAGTGGGCGCGTGAGATCACAGCAGCAGAGCCATCGTTCGACGCTCAGAAGCCGCTGAAGTGGTCCAGCACGCCCATCATCTTTGACACCGAGGACCACCCTGATTGCACCACTGCGGTCAGGTGTTTGCCGTTGTTGGTCTCACCAATGATACGCAACCTCAAGGTGAACAAGATGCTGGTTGACGGCGGGGCCGGTCTGAACTTAATCTCGCCTGTTGTGATCAAGAGGCTGCAAATTCCCGACGAAGACCTCAAGGAGACGGGCACGTTTCAAGGGGTCAACCCGGGAAGGAGCTAGCCGAAGGGGAAGGTCACGTTGCCTGTGACGTTTGGAGGCGAGCTGAACTACAGGACGGAGAGGATTGTCTTCGATGTAGCCGAGATCCCCTTGCCCTACAACGGGATCCTCGGCCGCCCGGCACTAGCCAAGTTCATGGCGGCGTCGCATTACGCCTACAACACGCTGAAGATGCCTGGGCCGATGACCATCATCACAGTCCCCTGCGACAAGAAAGATGCGCTGATCTGCGCCGACCTACTCTACCGGGAAGCAGTTGCAGCGGCTGCCGCCAAGGCACTTGCTCCTGCCGTTGAAGCACCGGGAGGGAAGAAGAAGACCGGCAAGACCTCTCACACCCACTCCGGCAAGCACACCTCTTCGGAGTGTTGCGCTACCGTCGAGGACGTGCCAGAGAGCTCCACCGGCAAGAGCAAGAAATCCAGAGCTGCACCGCCACAGACCAAGAAGGTGTCCGTCAAGGAGGATGGCACGGGAGGGGCTTTCACCATAAGCTCCACCCTCGACAGCAAATAGGAAGGTGCGCTCGTCACCTTCCTGTGGGCGAATGTCGACGTGTTTGCATGGCAAGCATCCGACATCCCGGCGTTCCCAGGGAGGTGATTGAGCACCACCTTGCTGTCCGTCCTCATGCGCGGCCCGTTAAACAGAAGGCCAGGAAGCAGGCTTTGGAAAGTCAAGAGTTTATCACAGAAGAGATCAGGAAGTTGGAAGCGGCAGGCTTGGTGAGAGGAGTGCTCCATCCGACGTGGTTGGAAAATCCGGTGGTGGTACGCAAGGCGAACGGGAAGTGGAGGCTGTGTATTGATTACACAGATATCAATAAGGCTTGTCCCAAGGACCCTTTCCCGTTGCCGCCATCGACCAGATTGTTGAATCCACGGCCGGGTGTGATATGTGTCATTCCTTGACGCCTACTCAGGATACCATCAGATCTTCATGACAAGAGAAGATGAAGAGAAGACAACATTCATCACCCCATGTGGTACGTATTGCTTTTTACGGATGCCTTTCGGGTTGAAGAGTGCTGGCTCAATGTTTGCAAGAGCAGTCCAAATTGGTTTTGAGCCCCAGCTGCATAGAAATATGGAAGCATACATGGATGACATAGTGGTCAAGACCAAGGACAGGGCAACACTTGTACAAGTTCTGGAGGAGACGTTTGCAAATTTGCGCAAGATCAACCTCAAGTTGAACTCTGAGAAGTGTGTCTTTCGGAGTCCCGTCCGGCAAACTTCTCAGGTTCTTTGTGTCACAACGTGGGATCGAGGTGAACCCAGACAAGATCAAGGCTATGAGCAGATTGAGATACCCAGGCGGATCAAGGATGTGCATCGGCTCGCTGGTTGCGTTGCCGCCATGAGCAGATTCATCTCCAAGTCCGCTGAGCATGCCCTCCCCTTTTTAAAAATCCTGAAGAAGGCGGGCCCAATAGAGTGGACCCCAGAGGCCGAAGCAGCGTTGCAGGATCTGAAGAAATATGTTTCCTCTACGCCAATACTGGTTGCGCCTAAACCACAAGAGCCGTTGCTGCTGTATCTGGCGGCGACGAATCAAGTGGTCAGCGCCGCGCTGGTGGCGTAGAGGGAGGTCGATGAAGAGGCAGTGGCAACGGCAGGGCCGGCGGATGGCAAGCCAGAGATTCCCCCGGCAGGGCCGTGCGCCGGCAAGGCAGGACCCCCGGTAGGGTTTGACGTTGGCAAGACAGAGCTTGCACGACCAAGAGAAGTAATGCAGAGGAAGAAGATGATGCAGCACCTGATTTATTTTGTCAGCTCCTTCTTGTAGGGGGCTAGGTCAAGATACTCTGGTGTCCAGAAATTGCCCTTCGGCCTCCTTATGGCCTCGAGGAAGCTGCGTCATTACTTCCAAGCACACGAGATCACTGTCGTCACCCGCCTCCCGTTGCAACGGATATTGCATAATCCAGACGCAACCGGAAGGATTGTGGAGTGGGCCTTGGAGCTGTCGAGCTTTGGTTTGAAGTTTGGAAGTACTTCGACAATCCAGAGCAGAGTCCTGGCGGAGTTCATTGTGGAGTGGACCTCAACGCCCGACGAAGAAATCCAGGAGACCGCTCTCCCTGGCAAGGAAGCAAGTCGCGACTGGATCATGTACTTAGATGGAGCTTTCTCACTGCAAGGCACCGGTGCCGGTGTGCTGCTTGTCGCACCCACCGGAGAGCACCTCAAGTATGTAATCCAGATGCACTTTCCCAAGGAGATGTCCACATACAACACTGCTGAGTACGAGGGGATGCTTGCCAGTCTTAGGATCGCAGCAGACCTCGGGGTTAAGAAGCTCATCGTCAGGGGTGATTCAGAGCTTGTCGTTAGACAAGTCAACTAAGATTGTCAGAGCCCGTTGATGGAGGCCTACGTAGATGAGGTGAGGAAGCTGGAGGAGCGCTTCGACGGTATACAAGCGGAGCACGTTCCCCGATCAGAGAACGACATCGCTGATTACCTGTCAAAGTGCGCTACATTCAAGCTACCTGTGGAACCAGGTACTTTTTTGCTTCGGTTAACTCAACCATCCGTCGAAACCATCAACGAAACAAAACAAATGGAGGAAATCAGGCCCCGACAAGTACTTTCCCGCTGAGCCCCTAGGGGCTGCCGGCAAGGGTGTTGCCGCAGATTCTGAGCCTGCCGAGGAGCGACTGACTCCGGCAGGCCGTCAAGCCCTGACCGTGGAGACGGCCGCTCCCATGGCAGAAGAAATGCCTTTAGTCCTTGCCGTCGAGCCCCAGGCTCCGGCATGGGCAGGACATACAGTCCGATTCCTCCAAACAGGGGAGCTTCCTGAGGAGCAGGAAGAAGCGGAGAAAGTAGCCCGTCGATCTGCCATGTATCAGTTCGTCGATGACATCCTGTACGGGAAGAGGCCGACCTGTGTGAAACTGAAGTGCATTCCCCGGGAGGAAGGACTGGAGCTGTTGGCGGAGATACACGGAGGCATATGTGGCTCCCACGTGGGATCGAGGGCCCTTGCCAGCAAGGCGTTCCGGCGGGGTTTCTTCTGGCCCACTGCCCTCCAGGATGCAACGGCACTAGTAACCAAGTGTGAAGCGTGTCAGTTCCATTCAAAGAAGCTTCATCAACCAGCTCAAGCCCTTCAAACAATTCCTCTTTCCTGGCAATTCTCGGTCTGGGGGCTCGACATCCTGGGCCCTTTCCCCCGCGCTGTCGGGGGCTTTGAGTACTTGTACGTTGCGATCGACAAGTTCACAAAGTGGCCGGAGGTGGAAGCAGTGAGGAAGGTGACAACACAGTCAGCCGTCAAGTTCTTCAAGGGGCTAGTGTGCCGTTTTGGTGTGCCAAACAGAGTCATCATCGACAACAGCACGCAGTTCACAAGCCACACCTTTATGCAATACATCCAAGACCTCGGCAGCAAGGTCAGTTTCGCTTCCGTGGCACATCCACGGAGCAACGGCCAGGCGGAGAGGGCAAATGCTGAAGTGTTGCGAGGCCTGAGGACAAAGACTTTTGACAGGATGCACGAGAGTGGAAGGCACTGGATTGATGAGTTGCCGGCGGTTCTTTGGTCGATCAGAACGACGCCAAATCGAGCCACGAGCCAGACACCCTTTGCCCTGGTATACGGGGCAGAAGCAGTTCTCCCCACGGAACTCACATACGGGTCACCTCGAGTGCTCGCTTATGACGAGCTTGAGCAAGAGCAATTGCGGCAAGATGACGCGACACTCCTTGAGGAAGATCGTCTTCGGGCGGCTGTGAGAGCAGCACGCTACCAGCAAGCCTTGCGCCGCTACCATAGCCGCAAGGTTCATGCCCAAAGCTATGAGGAAGGCGATCTTGTTCTTCAGCGCGTTCAGTCGGCCAAGAATTCCAACAAGTTGACGCCGAAGTGGGAAGGCCCCTATCGGGTAATACGAGTCACCAGGCCCGGCGTAGTCCGCTTGGAGACCGAAGATGCTGTCCCGGTGAGCAACTCCTGGAACATCGAACATCTTCGCAAGTTTTACCGATAAGGCGCGGTTGCCGGGCCTCCTGGCAAGCCACCTTTTGTACAAGCTTTGCCGGCAAGGCATGTAACCCTCTGTACAAGGCCAGGCGTAGACCCTGAGCATAAATAAACGAAGCGCTGGCGCCCTAAGTTTTAGCACGCATGCTAGGTTAAGTCTCTCCCTCGGTTAGGGTTGATAGTGCTTAGCAATGACTAACCCCTAGCCTAGAGGTCGAGTATGCGTCTTTCTGTCCTATTTGGTTCGCAGGGCACGTGGACACTTCTGCTGAGCCGCTTGGGAGAAAGAGGACGAACCGGCACTCCGGCCCCGGCAAGCCAGGACTACCGGGGGCTGAAGACACAAGGATCTAACCACGGCAAGCCAAGGTTGGCGGGAGCTACGGATTCAGATAAGTCCTCATCCCCTGTTGTGCATTTCTGTATGGAATTGGGACAAATGAAACCTCGTTTTACTCCAAGACCACCGTGATCCCCCCTTTTCTTGTACCCAAGTCCCTGGGACAGAACTGGGTCGTAGACGCGGTGGCAAGGAAATGAACGAGGAGCCTAACTCTACTTCGCCCTGCCTCCGCCAAAAGCATGAGAATGGTGGACTGAAGTCAGGGGACGGCTAGGCCTGTTGCCGGGCGACAATGTTTATCCTAAAAATAACAAGGATTCGTTCCTTGGCATGGGCCTTGCTCACGCACAAAGAACCCGGCAGACACCCTTTTTCATTAAAAGCATCCCTTACAGGTACAGTTCATACGGAATTAAAAACATGAGCAAGGGGATTACAAGTCTTAAAATTAACAAGTGCCCGCAGGCTTACAAACTAAAAAGAGATAAGGTGCCCGTAATCCCTTTCTTGTCAGTCTCCTCAGAAGGTGGAACAAGACAGCAGGAGGGCAAAAAGAGCGCCTAGGCAAGATACGAGGAGCAGAAGGCACCAAAAGAACATCTTGGTGCCGGGAAAGGAGCTGGAAGACGAGGCGGCGGGCCGGCAATACGGGACGAAGGCGTCGGTGCCCGCGTACTCCGACTTGACGGCCGCCACCCACCTTCTTCGCCTTCTTTGACCCTCCTACGCCAGCCGCCCAAGGAGACGACAGGGAGCGCCCCGATGGAGAGCTTGGCGAGGAAGACCCTCGGCAGGGCGCGTGGCCGAGGGAGGGGCAGCGCGGTCAGTTAGAGTCGGGGTCGGCATCCCGCCGCTCGACTCCCTCGTCGTCGCTGTCGCTGTCCTCCTCGTCACTCCCGCTCGAGGAGGAATCTTCATCGTCGGAGGAGCTCTCCACGCAGCACCTTAGGCGAGTTCCAAGATCTCCAAAGGCCTTGACGGAGAGCAGGCCACCCTCCATTAACTTGAAGTAGAGGACGAGCCCCACCGTCAGGCTGTGGATGCGAGCAAACGTCTTCCATCCGCGACGGAGGTATATGACGTGAGGAGCGGGGAAGTCGACGTCGACCCGCGTGCCGCCGTTCCCGCAGCCCCTCATGTGCAGCCTGAGGGTCTGGGGCGGATCGAGCTCCATCTCCCAAGCAAATGGGGTGGGGAGGCGGAGACGACGCCGCGGTGGCCGGCGCAGCCTGATGAAGAACTCGTGGGGCTGGTCCCCGACGTGGCCCTCCATTGCGGGGGGCATCGATGGCGGAGGCACGGCCATTGCGCCGCCATGTCCCCCTCTTCCCCGAGCGCCACGACGACCTCGGCCTCGCCCCTCCCCCTTCCTCTCGTAGCCGGCTCCGCTACCGCGGGCTCTTGAGAAGGGGGAACGCGCTGTCGAGCGGCGACCCTCGCCGCCATCGTCGAAGGCCCAGCACCCCCTCTCGCCATGGCGGGTGGAAGAAAGGAGCGAAGGTGGAAGAGGATGGATGCTGAGAGAATGTGGGATGACATCCCCCTCCCCCTCCTTATAAAGGGGCGGGGTCGAGGCTCGGCCGCCCCACTCAGCAAATCCAGCCATCGGAGGCGCAGGGAATCAGGACCGACCCGCTGCCCCAATCAGCAACAGCCCGGTTTCCCGCCTCCACCGCCTGCCACCTGCATGGAGGACGCGTGGCGAGCGAGCAGGATCGAGAGGACGGGTGAGGCGACCGTTCCCCGCCCCGTGATCGTGGGGCGTGGGCGCCTTGAAGACCGTGACCCGAGTCCACTCAGTAAATGAGCCGCGCCTCCGCGCCTCCCTCTTTTTACGGGGAAGGCGCGAGCCGCCTCTTTACCACGATGTGACGCATGCATGCGGGAACTGCCCCACACATGACCCCCACGTCACACACGACCCTCCACGTCGCGCGTTCAATGCGGGTCATGGGGAAGCGCAGCGGACGAAACAGTTACTACGGTGAAAATCGGCCCACCTGCCTGCGCACCGTTCTGGGCCTGGCCCAACAACGCGTCGCGCTTATGTGTGGCCCAGGCCCGGGGGCTCCTGTCGGTGTACAAAAGTAGGGGCTCTCCTTTTGACCCGTTTACTTGTGCACGGGTAGTCAGAGCCGCACCCGCGGCCACACTTAACAAGGCAGAGGAGGGAAGCCAGAGGTAAACCGAAGCACAAGGCAAACAAAAACAACGCCAAGACCAAGAACACAAAGAGCAGAGGGACGAAGCAGGTTCCCCCGGTAAGATCTTCATGAAGGCCCTGCCACTGCGCCACCTCAGCAGCCTGCCTGCCTACATGGCGCTGCACACATCGCTGGCCTAGGCGCGTGTCGAAGGGAGGCGGAGCGGCGACGGACGGGACGGGCCTCGTTCCCGTCCCCGATAAAGCTAATGGACACCTAAGTAGCGCATTTAATGCGCTTTGTCCCATAATGCCAGGCGATAAGCTCGTGCACTGTACACCTTTCCACCTCATGTGCGCCAATGTGGCAACCCCTTTTCAACTATAAAAGGAGGCCCGAGGCATACCGGAGAAGGATTCGACCCTTTGGAACTACGCAGCCACCATAGCTAGTTCGAGAGTTCAAGAACATTCTGAAATACACACCAAAGCAGGACTATGGTATTACGCATCCTCGCGGCCCGAACCTGGGTAAACGATCTTTGTGCTAGATCCTAAACCCGCTCTTTTCACAACCCCGCGCCCACCAACCGTAGAAGGGATTCCAGTGATCCCATAGGTGTCGTTTCCCCGACAATAGGCATCATGTCTGAGACAAGTAGACCAAAACGATTCTGCATCTACTACTATTACTCCACACATCGGCCGCTATCCAGCATGCATCTAGTGTATTAAGTTCATGGAAAAACGAAGTAACGCCTTAAGCAAGATGACATGATGTAGACAAGATAAACCCAGTATGAATAAAACCCATCCAATTACCCTTAATAGCAACGATACATACGTGTCATGTCCCCTTCTATTACTGGGATTGAGCATCGTAAGATTGAACCCATTAGAAAGCACCTCTTTTGTCGATTTAACAAACCTTTGCGTATGTTGCCCAGACTATACAAAGGCACGATGGCAAGGAAGCAAACTTCACCAAGCATCCAAGTCAAAACCAAGCCAGATAAATAGCTCTTTGAGGGATCAAAGGGCGGATCAAGACCAAGACAAGCCAAAGCGGCAATACGTCACTAAGAGAAAGCCTTCCTTGCCAGGCAGGCGAGTGATGAGGACATCAATACCATTGTTACACCCACAGCCCCTGCTACTATACATACTGGACCAATTACTAGAGCTCGTGCACGCCAATTAAATTACCAGGTACTTTCGTTTCTTGGTAATGATTATAATGTTCATGAGAATATGTTGTTGCCTAAATTGGATACATTTGTTTTGCTTACAAATGAAGGGCCTAGCTTGAAGAAGGATGAACATTGGAGCAAGAACAAGCATGGAGATGATGGCATGCGCAAGGGTAACAAGAACGAAGTTTCAAGTGATGATTTCAGGACTTTGAAGCCACCTTAATGAGTGCATGAAGTCTTGGATGAAATATACAAGACGCTACTTCACAAATTTCGTCCAGAGGCTATTATAGGTGCTGCGTCACCTCATTATTGGGCCAGGCCCATGTAATTTCAAAATACTTGATTATAGGCTATTTTTAGAGTCTGTATGTGTGGGGAAACAATAGTTAGGGTTGGTTTCGGACCCCTCCCTCAAGGGCCACGAAATTCCCCCTCTTCCTCCATATATACAGCCCTTAGGGCGTCGTGTAGACTTTGGGTTTTTGATGGGAACCCTAGATGGCCAATCTTTCACGAAAGGAGCGGATCTGGCGAAGAACACGAAGAACACGAGGAGAAATTACGAGGGAAAACACAAGAGGAACACTCAAGCCAACAAG
Source organism: Aegilops tauschii subsp. strangulata (assembly GCF_002575655.3). Lineage (NCBI taxonomy): Eukaryota > Viridiplantae > Streptophyta > Magnoliopsida > Poales > Poaceae > Aegilops > Aegilops tauschii. The sequence goes on along the minus strand of NC_053037.3, from coordinate 245,442,269 downwards.
ATTAGGTCACACATATGCTACATCTGAGTACACATAGAGATCACACGGTCCAAATCCAACAAGGGACGATACAAAGGGTAACCGGTTATTCTCCGTGAGGAGGTCTTGAGGTCTTCCTGTTAGGGGTCTTGAGTCCAAGGTGGATCTTCTCCTAAGAGGTGTCGGTCCCTCGTAGTGGAGTAGATCCGGTTAGATGAGCGAGGCTCTATCTCACATATGAGCTATCACAACACTAACCTAGAAAGAGGGAGGAGGAGGACTATATATAGTCTAGGTGGGCGAAGGGGTACATGGGCCTCGGGCCCTTACACTGTGCGCAGACAGGGGATGCCGGATGTCCGGGCCTTCACGAGGTGCCGGATGTCCGAGCTTGCGCCGGATGTCCGGGCAGTTGGGGCTGGCCTTGACGCTCTCTGGATAGGCGGGGTCCGGATGTCCGGGCGATCTGGATAGAGGGTGACGGATCTCCGGGCTTCGGGCCGGATGTCCGGGCAGGGGCCAGATGTCCGGGCCTGTAGGTGCTTGGCGGCTGGGTGGACAATGCTCCAGGGATCGGATCTCCGGGGTCATGGTAGGATGTCCGGGGCCTGGAAGCTGTTCTTGACTCCTTCCGTTGGTTCTCTTCATCCGTGAACTTGGAAACTTGTCCATCTTCACGTGCATCTTCGGGAGGGTCCTCTTGATACCTAATCATGCACAACATCTCGGACTTAGGTAGTAGCCATGTCTCGGGTGGATCATATGTGATATCACTAAGGAAGGAGGTCACCTCGGCCTCGAGAGCTCTAGCTCGTGCTCGTGTCATGGGTCCTCTTGGCACTTGGTGAGACGATGGTAGGTCCATGGGGATGACCATAGGATGCTCTGCATCATCTCCACTCCCTTGGGAAAGATCCGACCTCGGATCGAAATCTTCATCACCATGGTAGGGAGATAGATCGTTGACGTTGACGATGTCGCTCATGGAGCACTTGTCGCCTGGGATGTTGATCTTGTAGGCATTGTTGTTGTAGCGTGCAAGCACCTTGAAGGTCCATCAGCTCGTGGTAGAAGTTTGGACTTTCGTTCATTGGGGAAGCGGTCCTTGCGAAGGTGTAGCCACACAAGATCTCCAATGTTGAATATCATGGGTTGCTTGTTGTCGTTGAGCTTGGTCGCGAGCCTTTGTACTTGGCGCCCGATGGTGTGCCTTGTATCCTCATGCATCCTCTTGTGGTAGTTCACTCGGGCACTCGCGTCCATGTTGGTGCGCTCTTGTAGTGGTAGAGGAAGAATGTCCAATGGGGACAACGGGTTGAAGCCATAGACGACCTCGAAGGGGGACTTGCCGGTAGTAGAATGTCTTGCATGGTTGTAGGCGTACTCGGCGATATGTAGCACTCCTCCCACTCCTTGATGTTCTTCTTTATCAACACGCGTAGTAGAGTGGAGAGCGTACGGTTCGTCACCTCCGTTTGGCCGTCGGTTTGAGGATGGTATGCCGAAGAGAACAAGAGCTTGATTCCGAGCATGGCACATAGGGTCTTCCAAAAGTAACTCAAGAACTTGACGTCGCGGCCCGAGACAATCGTCTTTGGCACTCCATGTAGGCACAAGATTTCCCTACAAAAAAGATTTTCAACATGTGAAGCACCGTCTATCTTGTTGCATGGTATGAAATGTGCCATTTTAGAGAATCGGTCCACAACAACAAACACGGAATCCTTTCCATTTCTAGTTCTAGGCAAACCAAGTGCTAATATCCTCCCATGGGTGATATGGAATTAGAAAGGGCATATAAAGGCCATGAGATTGAGCGTTAGACTTAGCTTTGCGACATGTTGAGCATCGAGTTGTGAAACGTGAGATGTCGCGGAACATCTTGGGCCAAAAATAGTTCTTGGAGAGCGTGGCAAATGTCTTGTCGCGTCCAAAGTGTCCCATTAGTCCTCCTCCATGAGATTCTTTCAAAAGCAACAAACGAAGAGAAGACTCGTGAATGCAAAGTTTGTTAGCTCTCATAAGATAATCATCTTTGATGTAATAGCGTTCCCAAGATGTATGCACCAAACACTTGGCATAAGGAATAGCAAAAGTAGGATCATGCGCATACAAGTCTTTTATGTGCTCAAAACCATTGACATTCAATTCAACTTGAGTAACAAGCATGCATATACAGGAAAGCGCATCCGCCACAACATTTTCCTTACTTTTAATATACTTGATGACATAAGGAAATGACTCAATGAACTCACTCCATTTAGCATGACGCTTGTTCAACTTAGTTTGACCCTTAAGGTATTTAAGCGTTTCATGGTCGGTATGGATGACAAATTCATGAGGGCGAAGGTAATGTTCCCATTCATGCAAAACTCACACTAAAGCATATAGCTCTTTTTCATAGATGGGGTAATTGAGTTGCGCTCCAGAAAGTTTTTCGCTAAAGTAAGCAATTGGGCGCTTCTCTTGCATTAACACACCTCCTATGCCATTACCACTAGCATCGCAATGAATTTCAAAATGTTTGTCAAAGTTTGGTAATGCAAGCACGGGAGCATGAGTAAGTAAATTCTTGAGCTCATTAAATGCACTATCTTGAGATGGTCCCCAAACAAAGGGTGCATTCTTCTTACTCAAAGCATGTAAAGGAGACACAATAGTGCTAAAGTCCTTCACAAATCTACGGGAGAAACCGGCTAAACCAAGGAAGCTACGCACTTGTTGCAAGTTGGTTGGTTGGGGCCAAGTTTTAATAGCATTGATCTTAGATTCATCAACATGAACATCCTTAGAAGACACACCAAAACCCAAGAAAACAAGCTTATCAACACCAAAAAGGCATTTGTCCATATTAGCATAAAGGCACTTTTCTTAAGGGTTTGCAACACGGTTCTAAGATGGGTGACATGATCTTTGAGAGATTTGCTAAAAACAAGAATGTCATCAAAGTAGACCACAACAAATACGCCAATATAGGGTCGAAGAACAAAATGCATGAGTCGCATGAAGGTACCGGGTGCTTCGGATAAACCCATTGGCATAACAAGCCATTCATATAAGCCAAACTTGGTCTTAAATGCGGTTTTCCATTCATCACCTTCTTGGATGCATATTTGATAGTAGCCACTTTTAAGGTAAATTTTAGGTAAAATGGTGGCTCCGCTAAGCTCATCAAGCATGTCATCTAGGCGTGAAATGGGGTAACGATAACACATGGTAATAGCATTGATAGGACGACAATCGGAACACATGCGATATGTATCATCTTTCTTGTGAACAAGGATTACCGGGACGGCACAAGGGCTCAAACTTCTCGTGCATGGCCGTTGTCGATGAGTTGTTGTACTTGCCGTTGGATCTCCTTAGTTTCCTCGAGGTTGACGCGGTAGGGAGCCTTGTTAGGAAGGGGTGCTCCGGGGATGAGGTCGATTCATTGTTCGATGCCTCGTAGTGGGGGTAGTCCCGGAGGTAGCTCATCGGGCGAAAACGTCTTGGAATTCCTGCACTAGAGAAGATAACACTAAAGGTAGATTGTGAGAGGTGTTAGCTTTTGGTGCCTCGTCCTTGCACAAAAGGACATACTGCATGACACTTGATGGGTTCTCACACACTTCTCTCATCCCATATTTGGTGGCAAATAGGACTAAGTTCTTCTTGTCGCTCATCGTGGAGGCACTCAATTTGAGCTTGTGGCGCTCACTCTCTTTTGGGTGGTTCGCTCTCTCACTATTCTCTCCACGATGGGTGGCTTGCTTGTCAGTGATCACTTGACTTGGAGACATAGGTCGTAGCAGTACTCTTTTCCTTTCATCTTGAAGCTATAGTGATTTGTACGCCCATTGTGGATGATGCCTCGGTCAAATTTCCATGGTCGTCCAAGAAGGAGGTGGCAAATGGACATCGGAATGACATCACACTCCAAAGTGTCTTCGTAAGCTCCAATCTTGAAGGAAACTTGTACCATATGCTCCACTTGGATAGTGCCGGAGTCGCTTAGCCATTGAACCTTGTAGGGGTGCGGGTGCTTCATCTTGACCAATTGGAGCTTGGAACATAGTTCTTCACTTGCTAAGTTATGGCAACTCCCTCCATCGATGATGACCTTGACGGACCTTCCATTGATGCTGGCCTTGGAGTGGAAGATATGGCATCTTTGGTCTTCTTCTTGTTGATGTTGAAGAGTCAAGAACTTGGACACAAAGAGAGCGGGGCTTGGATCTTCGTCACAAAAGACTTGATCATGTTCGTTCACTTGCCGGTGCATGGCCACTTTCTCAAGGGCTTCCATTTCTCCTTCACTCATGGAGTCATATGTACCATCGTCGTTGAAGATCATGGTGCGCTTGTTTGTACACTCAAAGGACTTGTGGTCTCGGCCGCCGCATGTGAAGCATTTGAAGGAACGTGTCTTGATGGTCTCATCGTTTCGAGTAGATGAGGATGAAGCTCTCGGCTTGAAGTTGCTTGTAGTAGGAGGAGGACTTGGGGTTGTCGAAGTTTTCTTGTAACTTGACTTGTCACCGTTGCTTGCGGTAGCTTTGGTTGAGGTAGAAGGTGTTGGAGTCGTCGAAGCTTGGTTGTTGGAGAAGCCATCGGACTTGGATGAGAACTTGGCGTACTTCAAGTCATCTTGCACTTGACATTCCTCTTTGGTAGCTTGATGCACTAGCTCGATGAGGTTTGAGTATGGTTGGAAGTCGGTGATCTTCTTGATAGGATGATTGAGTCCATTCAAGAAACGTGCCACAGTTTGCTCATCATCTTCCATGACATTGGCTCGTATCATGGCAATCTTCATTTCCTTGTAGTACTTTTCAACGCTCTTGGTTCCTTGCTTGAGGAGTTGGAGTTTCTTGAAGAGGTCGCGGTTGTAGTAGGTAGGCACGAAACGTGCTCTCATGACATCCTTCATTTGCGCCCAAGTTGTGATGGGTGGTTCACCTCTTTCCGCTTGGCGCTCGATGACTTGTTCCCACCAAATGAGGACGTAGTCTTGGAACTCAAGGGATGCCATTGAGATCTTCTTCTCTTCCTCATAGTTGTGCAAGCAGAAGATTTTGTCAACCTTCAATGCCAATGAAAGGTACTCTTCGGGATCATTGCTTCCGGAAAACTTGGCAATGGTGAACTTTAGCTTGCCGTAGCGTTGCTCTTCATTGTGTTGGGGTCGAGGGTGATGACGTCCTTGACGAGGAGGATTGTCTCCCTCAACTTGCTCTTGTCGTGGAGGATTTCCATTGTTTCATGCTCTTGGTGAACTTGAGGTTCTTGTCGAGCTTGTGGAGGAGCTTGTCGAGCTTGACGGTGCACGCGAGCTTGACATATTCGTTCTTGAACTTCATCATGAAGCACTTCTTGTTGATCACGAGCTTACCGGTTGCGCGTGGCTTCGGCTCGACTAGAATCTCGGAGGGCACGTTGCGCCTCAAGTGCTTGAGCTTCACGTAGTTGTTGTTCTTGGCGTTGTGCCTCGGCATCTTGTGCATCTTAGTTAGTCGCGCTCGCTCTTCCTCTTGTTGTTGGCGTAGACGTTGCCATTCTTGTGCTTGCGCAAAAGTAGCTTGGTTTTGACGGTGTCGATGTTCTTGCATGCGAGCTTGCTCTTGAGAGTCGTTGTCATGTAGAGGATTGCGGTTGGCTTGATGATCTTGACGCATGGCACGATGAAGAGTGTTCGATGTCAGAGTACTTGAGCCGGAGATAGTGTCATCGGAGTGTCGACTCGAGCGGCTCCGTCTTGAGTAGGACGAAGTGGTAGAAGAGCGGTTGACCAACAAGGCACGAATCTCGTCCATTCTTGCATCATTCTCTTGTTTGTGTTCATCGAGCTTGTTGTCGAAGTAGTCTCTTGTACGTTGCTCAGATAGTCGCAAGTCGGTGGCAAGATGGTCGATGCGGTCGGTCATTGCTTGCTGCTCTTGATGCAAAGCTCGTTGTGTGCCAAATACGTGTATCTTAGTGTCATAGTTGTTCGGGTCGTCATCTTGTTCAAGGAAGAGTGGGTTGGTAGACGAACTTGGCCTATCCATCATTCCAAGCAAACTATGTGAGTGGGAGAAAGAGAAAGAAATTATACCACATGTACCTTGACCGATGTTGAAGATGGATCAATGATCACTCAAATGTGTAACAAGGAAATAGCACAATTGGTACCAATTTTTGTCGGTTTCTCACACCTACACAATAAAAGCTTATGGTGGGGCTTAGTTAGGATGGTGGCACAAAATTTGATGCAATTGTTAGTTAGCCTCAATAATGTTGGAAAAGATTCGCAAATTTGCAAATGCAACAAGTAGACCAATAGCAAGATATGGTACACGGAAACACACACGCAAATAGATAAGTGGGGTCGTGCAACCAAGGAATGAGCCAAAATATGGAATCCACGAAAATGCTCTTGTTGCACAACACTAGAGAGACGCTCGCACGATTGCACAATAGGCGGATATGAAACTTGTGCACAACCTATTAAGCAAAAATGCAACGACTTCTATCCCAAGTATGCTATATATATGGTATTCTGATGATATGATCCAAGATGATCGAGTATGACAATCTTAATGTAGTATGATGCTATGGTTACTGCTTATAAGCTCTTTGCTTATCTCTTTTCCTTTTGCTTAAAAGCTTGTTTGGCTCTTTCTCTTTTGAGCTCTTTTCTCATGCAAAACTTCACGAACCAAGGTAGCAATTGAGTATATGCGATGACAACTTTGTGATGCAAGACTCCACCGCTCCACCGCACCGTGATGCAAGTCATCTATTAGTGCGGTGTTAAGCCCCCAAGTGATTAAGTGGCCGTCATTTGGCATGTGGCAGCCATTTGTAAGGAAGATTATCCCTATATGACACCCGTCCAGAGGCTTGTCAAGCAAACAGGTAGAAGATGGTTAAGCGGCGCGGCAGGCTTGTCGGGCTGCATCCTCAGCGTGACACCTAGCAGTGCATTTAATGTACTTCCTAACTGCCAGAGTTAGGTATGATAGCACTATTAGTTATCTAATCACTAGATAATGACTGTGTTGCCACTGTGGTTACCCCTTAGCCTATAAAAGGAGGGCCATGGCGGCCTAGAAAAGGATTTCGGACCCTTGTATACTCATACGTGCGTAGCTGCTCTCCCCATGGAGACCTTGCTGGGCTTGAGTGCAGCGTGTTCACTGTGGTGCTCCCCTCAATCCACCAAAGCAGGAGTAGCGTTTTACGCTTCCCAGCGGCCTGAACCTGGGTAAAAACCCCCAGCGTCACCTCTGTCGTGTTGTTTCATGGCTTCTGCTCTTTGTGCAACGTGACCCTCTCCCTTGCCGAACCACAAGGGGCTGATGGCCCCATAGGTGATCGTGTTCCACCATGACATCTTTGGCGCGCCTGGTGGGGGGGGGGGGCGCTTGCGTGAATCCGAGGTTGTGAACAGCGTGTCAATCTTCATCATTGTCTTCTTTATCATTGACTTCCTCATCCATGGCGCCCAAGAAGAAGCCCGGCGCAACAACTCATCCTTCCACCTGGAAGGCCCCCTCGCATGCACCCGCTGATACCGCAGGTGCTGCGACAGTATTGGGGAACTTGGGTGCCGTAGGGGACATGACCAGTGCAGGTAGCGCTACCATCATGCCCCCCACGGTCGAAGTAGGAGCGGAAGACGCCGGGGAGGGTGACATGAACAACATCCCGACGGCCATGTTCCACGAGGCGCGGGCAGGGAGGATGTTCAGTCTCCACCTCCCCACCACGCTGGTGGGCGCAGCCGTAGCGACATCGCCCGCTCCGGTGCGAGTCGCAACCCCCTAGCTGTCCCTGCTACAGGCGCAATTATGGGGCACACGCCTTGCCCATGGGCAGGTAACCATGACGAAGTGCCGGACAGGGTCGTCAACCCCCAGGCGTACCCCTCTCGCCACCGTACTACCGTAGCGGCTGGCTCGCAACGACGAGAACGCGGCGCCGCCACTACTGGTACTATCAGGAGTCGTGCGACGTCATGGCCTGCTTTATCATCTATGCCAAGCACTGCTTCGGAGGCCATGGTGCGAGCCCAACTCCTACTAAGATTCCCGCCAGCGGCAGATCAAATGGATGAGTGGAGATCCACCATCCAGAGTTTGATCGGTTTTGCTGAGGCGGAAGGATCACAGCAGGCGGGCCCACCGCGGCGCCCGCAGGCAACAACAAAGGCCTGAGCTACTGATTGTGCTGAAGGGGCCACTCCAATGGTGCAATCCCCTCCACGGCAGCCAGCGCAGAGGCTGCAACCAGAACCGCGCGATCTGGAGCTCGATGAGGCGTCAATGGCCTCATTTGATCCTCGGGGCCATCGAGATCAGCGGCAAGTCCTGGAAGATCAGCGGAGGGAAGATGCACACGTCACTATAGAGCGACACCGCGAAACCCGCCACCAATCTGACAGGCGCAATGGCCCAGACGTCGATGAAACCGCGCCTAGTGAAGGCCGATACTTGCCTTCCGAGGTTGGGTGCCCTGCCTTCACTCGCGAGTTGTGGTAAGTCCGTTGGCCATCTGCCCGGGTTTTTAAGCCAGAAATACCAGAAAAGTATGATGGAAGGCTGGACCCGGCAGAGTTCTTGAGCATATACACAATTGTTGTTCAAGCTGCCGGAGGAAGAGATGAGAACGTGTTCGCCAACTACTTCGGCACTCAAGCCAAACGTAAGGTCATGGCTGATGCACCTATCGGAGAATTCCATTTTATCCTCGGCTGACCTGTGCAATGAGTTTATTGGTGCCTTCACGGGTGGCCACCAAGAGCCAGGACGGCCCAGCGACTTGCAACTCCTCCCACGGAAGGAAGGGGAAGTTTGCAAAAGTAATGCAGAGCTTTAGCCGGGTGCACAGGAACATTCCAGATATCCACCCGGCAGCTGTTGTTGCCGCGTTCCAGTCAAATGTGCACAACATGAGGATACGTTCAGAGATGCACGTCCGGTTGCCCAAGACTGTGAATGAGCTATCCACCTTGGCAGATAAGTGCGCCCGTACAGATGAAGGGAGGCAACTCCCCGGAGAAGAAGACGACACCAAAGTTGACTCAGACGATGACGACGATGCCACTAACCCGAAGAGGAAGAGTAAAAAGCGCAATGAGAAGTGTAAAGAGAAGGCAGTACTGGTTGTTGATGGTTCTGGCACACCTAGTACCGACAAGAAAGCCAAGACCAGAGCCCCCGGCAAGGAAGTTGCCGCGTGCACTGATTGCTGGGAAGCTGCGGTGGCCGAAAAAGCCGTGAAGACTGACAGACCGTACTGTAACATCCACCGAACCAAGGACCATGCACTACTGCAGGATGCTGCTAACGCAACACTACGAACAGAGACCCTTTGAGAAACTGTGTGCGATGCAATAATCGCAAACGGTGGTGTATGAAAACCGTCAAAAATGATGCAAAACGTTTCCGATGAATGATACATCAAACACGGTTCATATTATATTTGCGTGTGCGATGAGGGGCATACGGTTGATCTGTACGAACTGTTTGCGATGAGACAGAACAACAAAAACGGGCAGCCAGATCAAGGTGTGTGCGATATACGGCATACAGTTCACTCCGATGAACCGTTTACGATGAGTGAGGTGACCACAAATGATTCGCCGTAACAAGATGTGTGTGATAGCCGGCAAATAGGTCGGTAATCAGAATTGCGTGCGATCATTATAGACAGCCCATACGGTCTTTTTTTGTGAATTGTGTGCTTGTTAGGGCACACAGTTCAACAAACCAACCTGTTGGCGATAATGTAGAAGATCTCTGTCGAATACATATTACTAACCGTCTGCGATGAGATTGACCGGATAAACAGAGATATATATAGTCTGCTTAATTTAGTCCTTCTTCTTCTTGTTGTTCTTGTTGAATGGCCCCATGACATCGTCTTGGCGAGGACGCTTCTTGCCGCTGACCATTGGCTTTTCATCACCGCCGCTGTCGTCATCGTCCTCCTCCTCCTCGTTCGACCATTCCTCATCATCATCGTCGTCCTCTTCTTCATCCTCCGACGGCTCCTCGTCCGTCTGGTTGTCGTCTGACGACTCCGGAGGCGGCGTCCCTTCCATGAACTGGATATAATCGAGGTCCGGGCTCGACGCCGGACTCATGGAAGACGAGCGGGATGATTCCGATGTTGACCTATCATCGGGTGCCAGACTGCTGGCCGAACTGTCATCATCGCTATCGTTCGACATGGTTGCAGAGTGTGTGCCAGTGTGTAGTGCGGCCTGCCAGGGACGATGAAGATGGTGGACACTTAAGCGGGGTATGCAGAGAAGAGGAACTACCAATTGAAGCGGGGATTGAAGCGGCGGTTGATGTATTACCTAACCACTGATATAATCAACCGTAATTATTTGTACCCAGTCGCTCCAAATTCCCGGGGTTGCGCAAGACTCCTATTGGCTATTTGGCTGGTTTCCTTTTTCAGGACAAAGACAAGGAACGAGTTTTGGGATTATGCACCGGTACCGGTACGAACGGAGTAGGACAGTTGGCAAGCAATACATTGAGCTCTTCTTATTGATAAAGTCAGTAATAATCAAACTAGAAAGGAAAATAAAAAAGACAAAGAAAAATATCTGCACGAATCTTCATGTAACATCAATGGCATATATAGGACCTAGATGTGCATTACTTAGAGCACATCTGGATGTGCTTTAGCAATACTGTCAAACAAAACCCCTAATCATCATTGCAAATAGCGCATAGAACATGGCTAATGCGACAACCACAACTACACATGCTAGTTCCTTCTTGTCTCTTGCTTTCATCTATTGCTTGTGATTGATTCTTTCTTGCTTCATCGTACTGATTGTACATTCCAGATCAGCCAGTTTCTTCTTCAACATTACGTTATCTTGTGCGTGCTTGGTGATAACACTCCGAGCCCTGCCATGCCATTATTCATCCAGCCAGTTAACAAAGGCACAAGCCTCATATCCCTGCCAATGTTAAATAGTATTCTGGATGAGCGGTGGCATTAACTAAAGTAAAATGATGAACTTAATTAGCACTAACCTCTAAGGGCCAACTGAGAAACCGCCTGCCAATGTCGAATCCCTTCGTGCATACATGTCGAGCAGGAGTGTGCCCGTGCACACAACTCAGCTTTTGGTACTTCTCGGTGGCGCAAAACTCGGAGTTGAACTCGTGTTGCGGGAGTCTGGAGTCAAACTCCGGATCAAGCGGCAGATCACTTTCCTTGGGGGGGGGGTCATTCAGGACGGATTCAGCAAGGAGCCATACTTTGGACATGGTAAAAAAGATCGGGATAGACTGGAACCTGACAGGACGATTCGGATCCGTAGTACACCTGCCTTCTGATGACCTTAGGCAAGTGCTCGGCAGCGACCGCCGTCGTGGCGGCGATACAAGCAGGAGCAGCCGCACCGAAACCATCAGCACCACTCGTCCGCATTCCCCCAATGTCAGCGCCACGCGAGGGAATTTGGAGGCTGTGTAGGGATTTGGGGGAAATGGGGAAACTGTGGAGATAAGCTAATGGTCAGGAACTACTAATGGCACTATATATATGGTGTATACGGCACACTGTTTGTACATGTCGTTTGTGTTAGGTATTACAATGTCACACACGATTTCCGTACCAAACTGTGTGAGAAGACAACGTAGGTTAGACACAGTTGCCGTTACATAACCGTATGTGATGTACTACCCTGTCCATATAATTGAGTTACGGTGAGATACCGTGTAAACAGCTGCTCCGCGGATATCCATAAAAAAAACAGCCGCTCTGCATATAGAGATGGGGGCGGCGGCCTAGGCAGCGGCTACCGAAGAAGAGGTCAATCCTCGGTCGGTGGGCGGTGGCGGCGTCATAGGAGGTCAATCCTCGTTCTGCGGCGGGAGATAGGAGGAGCTCAACCATCGAGGTCGGCGGTGGCGTGATTCGAGCACATCCATCGCGGTCGATGGCGGGATAGTGGAGGTCGAACTTCAGGCGGTAGCCGCACTAAGTTTTGCTCCTCGACCCTGCTGTCTCGGCGTGCCGCCGCATCACGCTTGTCTGTCTGCTGGGTGGAGGTCGCCGCGCGGCTAATTAATTAAGGTATTCTTTTCGTGAGTGGCTAAATTTAGGTATTCAGTTCCTAAGTGTAGTGTTGTACTAGTACTCTGCGTGTAAATTGACTGGCCATTAATTTTTGTCATAGCATGTCTAGATAACAACATGGAGCACCCTCAGTAATTATTAAAATAAAACCTTGTGATTTATGCACGCATCTTTGGACAGCAGTTAATCCCTGTATTAATGTTGTTGTTTTGTTTTTAATTACCATTCGTGTGCTGCAGATGGAACGATCTCGATGGATGAAGAATTGGAAAACCGCAGATTTTATCAGTGGCGTGACAGAGTTCATGAATTTGGCTGAAAGTACAAATAGGAGAATTGGTGATGCGGATTACATCTTGTGTCCATGTACTGATTGTACCAATACAGAGTCACATGAAGTTGCAGATGTCCAGATGCACTTAGTCTCTAGGGGATTCATGGATGGATATACACGTTGGACCAGACACGGTGAAGAGGAGGTCATGGATGAAGATACCCAGGGCAGCGAGATGCCAAACCCCGATCAGTGTCACATGGATGTTGAATCTAACATCGGGGCAGAGGTGTCAAGCTACCAATGGAACACCAGAAAGCCGAAACGCCCACTGGAAAACCAAGACGTCGACGCAGATGACGACGATCTTGATATGCCAGATTTTGCTGCTATGATTGCAGATTTTGAGGGCCCAGATAAGCATATGATTGGGTAAAAGGATCTGCCAACCATTGATGCGAACTCCAAGGAAGAATTGTATCCAGGTTGCAAAAAGAAATATTCTAGGTTGAGTGCCACCCTGGCGCTTCTCAGATTTAAAGCAACAAACGGTCTATCAAACAAGGGCTTAACAGAGATGTTAAGTCTTTTGAAAGAAATTCTTCCAGAAGATAATGTGCTCCCCAGAAGCACGAATGAAGCGAAGAAAATTGTTTGCCCATTGGAACTTGAAGTACAGAAGATGCATGCTTGTGTGAATGATTGTATATTGTACCGTGGTGAGTACAAAGATTTTCGTGCATGTCCCACATGCAAGCATGGACAATACAAGTGCAGGAGAGCAAAGGACAAGTACAAATTGGACGACGAGATCAAGACAGGAGTCCCGTTCAAGGTTGTTTGGTACTTGCCTTTAATTCCAAGGTTGAGGCATTTGTTTGCAAACCCTAGAGAGGCAAAGAGGTTGCGGTGGCATCATGATGAGCGAATTGTGGATAAGTATATGAGGCACCCGAAAGATGGGGATCAGTAGGAATTAATCGACAAAAAGTTTGAAAATTTTGCCAAGGATCCTATAAGTATAAGGCTCGGGGAGTGTACTGACGGGATGAATCCTTTTGGCGATATGAGCACCAATCACAGCACATGGCCGGTGCTTCTATGCATATATAACCTAGCTCCTTGGTTGTGTGTGAAGAAAAAAATACATTATGATGTCAATGATTATCCAAGGCCCGAAGCAACCTGGAAATGACATCGACATTTACTTTCAGCTACTGGTAGAAGAACTGCTGACAGTGTGGATAGATGCGCCTACTGTAAAAAGCTATGATGCTTATAGAAAGGAGATTTTCGATCTACATGCCATGTTGGTGCACACCATTCAAGATATGCCGGCATTAGGCAACACACCAGGGAAGAAAACAAGGGGAGAAGTAGGGTGTGTCACATGCATGGATAGGACAGCTAGCAGAAGACTTCCCAACTCGCACAAAACAATGTATTTGCATCATCGTAGGTTCTTACGGAAAAATCACCCATACCGAAAGATGAAAGCTGAATCTGATGGTACGGCAGAGGCAGCTGCAGCCCCAAGACCCTATGAAGGGGTGGTGGTCCACAACATGGCTAAAAAATTTAATGTTGTGCTTGGCAAGAACCACCCTTTGATGGTGAAACTAACACCCAAGGATCAAGTGTTTAAGAAGAAATCGGTGTTCTGGAAATTACCTTACTGGGAGATTCTACGTGTATGTCACTGCATCAATGTCATGCACGTAGAGAAGAACGTATGTGAAAGCATCCTTGGTACTCTGCTCAAGATTAAAGGTAAAAGAAAGGATGGTGACGGTTCACGGCTTGATATGCTTGCTGATCAATCACAACGCAAGAGTGAAGCAGAAGATGATGACAAATTCATCAAAGCTCGCCAGAGTTACAATTTCAGTACAAAAGAAGCAACACAGTTCTTTACCTATTTATTGTCAGTTAAGACACCCTCTTCCTACTCCGCAAACATCAGAAGTCTCGTGGATGTAGCTCGGGTAAAATGAAGTTGGGACACATGAAGTCACATGATTGCCACGTAATGTTGACACAAATCTTCCCGGTGGCCATCAGGAATCTGATGGACAAAGATATAAGAAACACACTCCTTGACCTCTGTGATTTCTTCAACCAACTTTGGAACAAAGTTGTAGATCCTGAAGAGTTGGATCATATGCAAGATGATATTGCAAGAATATTGTCCAACCTAGAGATGTTTTTCCCACCGTTATTCTTTGATATCATGGTCCATCTCACTGTGCACCTTGTCGACGAGATAAAGTATTGTGGTCCTGTGTTTCTTCGCAACATGTATCCCTTCGAGCGGTTCATGGGAATCCTGAAGCGCTTTTGTCGGAACCGAAACCATCTAGAGGCAAGCATCCTAAAGGTTATACCACGGAGGAGGTGGTTGAGTTTTGCACCGAATACATGAAACAAAGACCTATAGGTTTGCCCCTCTCTCGCCACGAGGGAAGGCTGAAAGGTAAGCCAGTCCTTGCTGGCACGCAAATGGCTACACCCGGAGAATTGGCAGAGAAAGCCCATTTGACGGTACTGCTTAACAGCCCAGTTCTCATCGCTTATGCCGAAGAACACTTGGCGGAGATACGCCAAAGATTCATACCAATGGTGCCTTCATCAGAGGTGGAGATGAAGGAGCACACTAAGAACTACGCCGAATGATTGAAGAACCGCTTGGCACAAGGATCCATCGATGACATTGCTACGTGGTTGGCACAAAAGCCATCACATGCGGTGCTGACATACCAACCATATGACATAAATGGATACACGTTCTACACTGAGGAATGTGATAAGAAGACCTCGTATCAGAACAGCTCTGTTCGAATAGAATGCATGACTGTAAATGAAGCTGATAAAAGGGTATACTATGGAACCATCAAAGAGATTTGGGAGCTTGACTATGTGAAAGTTAAGGTGGCATTATTTAGGTGCGCATGGATCCCTCTTGGTCAGGTAAGGATTGATGAGTACAGGAAGACCTGTGTTAACAGGAGAATGATGGCATATCACGCGGACCCATTCATTCTTGCCAGTGATGCTACCCAGATTTTCTTTGTGCAAGACCCCTTGCATAAGAACGACCATTTAGCGATGCATGGGAAGAGAAGGGTACTAGGTGTCGACGATGTTGTCGATTAGGATGAGTACGGTGAATTTGATGAGTTGCCAGCCAAGGGATCACGCACCAGGGCAACAGAGAAGAAGTTTAAAATCATCAAAAACCCCAAGTTCATTCGGCGTCAACTTAATGATCCCAGTTTCCACATGTACATGGGAATTAAGCTGTAAGACTAGTCTTTATGCCTACCCTACAACTTAATTCGTTCAATTTAGAACTGTCACGTGTACTGAATTTGTGAGTTATGCCCGGTTTTCTGTTGATGTAAGAACTGTTAATGTGTTGACCTTGATATGCTGTCAGCTCAGGCAATGAATATGAACTGTTTTTTGTTACTATTATTATTACATCATAGAGGTAGCACACTCAATCGATCTCACTACAGTATGTGTTAACAAAAATATGCAATCTGGTTTGCGAATAGCACACGGTTCGTTGATGAAAGCCGTGTGCCGACCAAACCCCGCCACCACCCTGCCCACGATCTGAGTCGTGCTTTCTGATTGGCCAGAACCCAAACCCCACGGACCATACGTCTGCACTGTTGGATGCTCCCAGATTGAACGGCGATCCTCATCCCTTTCGATGGCACATGCAGTTCCGGTTGTAATTTTTTTATGCACAAAATGCACGTTAATATAAAAAAATGTCTTAAATATAGCTAACGATACCTGAAATGCGCCAGAAAATCAAACCCGTGGTATAATGGTGATTGCGTACCGTGGAAATTTTTATGAGGCCAAACGATGAAGTCACCGGCCATAGGAGTTTGAATTGACACGTCTCCTTTTGGAAAACCATGATCCTTCATGTGAAATGCTCCGGTTTGGAAGGAGCGGTCATCAAAACTTGTGCCAAACTTTACCAATTTTTTTCCACGGGGTCATGAGAGCACACCACAGGCACACATCGATTTTGATGATGTCCGAACTCCATCTGAATTTTCTGTAATTAAAATACCAACTAGGCCTACGCCAGTGGCCGCACCTCGCGGCCGAAGTGTTTGAAACTTCTCCCCGCTTCTCGAACAAACGGATGAAAACTCACAAAGTGACGTAAAAATGATCTGTACACCTTTGCTAGGCTGATAGTAAGGGGGTATCACAGCTAGTATCATGCATGCCAACTAGGCAATTTTGATGAGCTGTCATAGAATTAATTAAATGAAGAAAGAGAGGGTTAAGTATCATATCATGAAACCGTATCATAATAAATGTTATGCTACTATGTGTCATGCATGAAAATATAAATAAAGTACTAAATATGATACTAGCTACTCTATGATACTATGCATTATTAGAGCAAGTAAGTACACAATAGAGTGACATAAGACTAGCCACAATGGGTAGTAACATAGAATGTTACTAGTCTATGTTACTACCTCTATAGTGGGGAGTAACATATGTGTAGTAACATGCAACACTTCATTTATTAGGCTATAGACTCATCTTGGCTTGAGATGTGTGATGTTACTCAGACTAGCCACAATGGCTAGTAACATAGACTAGTAACATGCCCATGTGTTATACACTAGTCTATGTTACTACCTCTATAATGGGGAGTAACATATATGTGTGGTAACATGCAACACTTCATTTATTAGGCTATAGACACATCTTGCTTTGATATGTACATGTGATGCTACTCATACTACAAGTAACTAGCTATGTTACTACTTTCCTCTCTTTCTTCATTTATTGCTTGCCATGTCATCTACTTTATCTAGATATGTGTGATGTTACTACCTATGTTACTCCCATTGTGGGTAGTCTCACACTATAGTAAGACTATACCCACAGTGGGAGTAACATAGGTAGTAATATCACACATATCCACTTTCCTCCATTTCTTCATTTATTCCTTGCTACATCATCTATTTTATCTAGATATGTGTGATGTTACTACCTATGTTACTCCCACTGTGGGTAGTCTGGCTATAAGGAATAGAATAATATATATGTGCTTATTAGTTCGAGGAAAGAGAAGAGAAGCGGGCTCTTGGTTAGTAGAGCCAGCTGCAATAGGAGACCCAAGACACTTTGTGACGATGTAAGGTGGGCCAACTATTGATAAACTAGTATGTATATAAAACTTATTATTGTACATACCTGCTAAGAGGTTGGCTGTGTATGACATGTCAACTTCTTATAGCCGACCCTTGGCTATATTATTAACCATGCTCTTAGTGAGGTAGCTAGTATATAATAGATGACTAGCTAGTATCAGACTAGCCACAGTGGGAGTAACTTCAGCAGTAACACCGACTCCAACTCAGCAAAATTGCTTATGTCGCAATAAGTTAATGAGGAGAGAGATAGTTTCAGTAACTTAGATAGTTATTGTAGCATCACATGTCCCAATGCAATATGAGTCTGTAACCTAAGAAATGAAGCTTTGCATGACACTAAACTTATGTTACTACCCACTATCAAGGTAGTAACATATATAGTCTAGGGATATGTGTATGTTACCAGTGTACTACTCTCCATTGTGGCTAGCTAATCTCATACTCCCTCCTTTCCGGTTTAGCTAGGCTGGTTGTAATGGTATTATCATAAGCGGTATCATGCATGCCAACTAGACTTTCTGGATGATGTGGCACACAAGAGAGTATGTGGTATCATATCATGATACCGTGTCATATTAAATGTTGTACTACTATACTTTGTGTGATTAGTAAGGCAACCTAAGATGTTAACTTATGATACTATGCATTACGGAAGTAGCTAGTATCCTAGCTACACTATCATATATATGCACGATACTACTAGTATATATATATATGATACTCTCCCCATTACAACCAGCCTTAGAGGGCTCAATTCAAAAATCTCACCAACCAAGGTAGATGGTGAGTGGTGGAATACCTTTTGTAGTTTACAAGAACACCCAATTAATGCTTTTGTTTTCCTCAAAAATTTATGTTTTCCAATGTATTAATTGCAATACATGCATGCATTTATAAAGTACATGCATTGGTCAACTTTCTCTTAATACTTGCATGCAATGATTTAATGCACCTTGGAATGTAGACATGTGATGGGGAACAACCAAATTGAGCCTTATAAAATGGAAAAACTAAAATTTTGAGATAAGCCTATAAACCGGAAAGGAGGGAGTATATATGCATGATACTAGTATATGATCGGCAATACCTCCGTAATGCGCGCATGCATAGTACCATGAGTTAGTATCTTAGGTTCCTTATTAATTACCATGCATGACACAAAGTAGTACAACATTTAATATGATACCACACACCCTCTCTTTCATCATTTAACTGTGTGCCACATCATCCAAAAAGTCTAGTTGGCATGCATCATACCGCTTGATACTCCCATAATACGACCAACCTTATTAGGGTGGCCATAGTGGGGTTATCATAGCCGGTATCATGCACCCGGGAATAGAAAATATGATGATGTGGCAAAGAAGCAGTAACATAGGTAGATACCATAACATATATATATATATATAATAAATGCTATACTATTTTGTGTCATGCATGGCCATAAATACGGTCATCTATGATATATACACCCTCCGTAAACTAATATAAGAGCGTTTAGGTCACTATTTAGTAATCTAAACGCTCTTATATTAGTTTACAGAGGGAGCTAGTACTACTCTATGATACTATATATGCACTATGAAGGTACATACGTAGTATCATACACTAGTGTCATATGCATGATACTATATATATAGTACTATATGATACTCCCTATATAAGGCTAGCCATGCATAGTGGTGTGGTATCATAGCCGACGATGTCATGCACTCGGAAATAGCAAGTATATATACTGATGTGGCAAAGAATTAAATATATATATATAAAGAGGGTTAGAGTAACATATAGTAGGTAGATACCGTATCATGTTAAATGCGATGCTAATTTGTGTCATGCATGGCAATAAATATGATCTATATATATATGATATACTATAGTACTCTATGTATTATACTATGCGCTATAATTAATTAAAGGTAGTATCATATGTACTGTATATTCATGATACTAGTATATGACACTCTCCACTATACTCATGATTTCTTACCCTGGAAAAAAATTGGAGGCGAAACGATGAACTCATGTTTTCATTCAAACAAAAATATGTTGTTAGGTAATGTAAATGTTTTCAAAGAGCACACGGTTCACTCACGAAAGCCGTGTGTCCACTAAACCGTGGCCGATGCACCCCCCCACCCTTCTGCCACGCGCGCGATCTGAGTCATGCGTTCTGATTGGCCAGAACCCAAACCCCACGGATCGTACGTCTGCACCGTTGGATTCTCCTTGATCGAACGGCGATCCTCATCCCTTTCGACAACACATGTACATGTTTTCAAATAGCCCCTCCCAAAAAATATATTTTCAAATAGCACACGGTTCTCACACAAAAGCCGTGTGCCTACCAAACCGTGGCCGATGCCCCCCTCGCTGTGCGTGCGATCTGAGTCGTGGGTTCTGATTGGCCAGAACCCAAACCCCACGGATTGTACGTCTGCACCGTTGGATGCTCCCCGATCGAACGGCAATCCTCATCCCTTTCGACAGGAAATGCAGTCCAGCTAGGAATTGATTTATATGCAAACATGCACGGTAAATGCCAAAAATTGTCTTACATATAGCACACGAGACCTGAAATGCGCCAACAAATCAAACCCGTGGTAAAATTGTGATTGGTTTACGTACGAAAAAATTAGATGAGAAACGATGAACTCACGTCCTCATTTCAAAATTAGTACGTCTTCATTTCAAACGAAATTATTCTGTTTGTGCACACGAGCACTTAGAGGCAACCATTTGCATAGGCCTTTCCGCGTGCGCGGCGACCTGGGATATTTTTCACCCTTTTCACCTAGGCCACCAAGACCCCCCCACCGTCCGCCCACGTTTCACTCAACTAGTCCACCCAATCTCCTTCGCCAGCTCCCCCCTCCTCCAGATCCACAGCAGAACCCTCTCCGGCGCCGTCGTGCTCACCCCGGCCGTGTGCCCGCTCTTCGGCGTCAAGCCTACCTCCACTGCCGTTCAAAACATGCGGCGGCCCGCGCCTCGGCGTCTTCGTTTGCTCGCCAGCCACTCTCGAGCATATTGATGCAGTAACCCTCGCCTCTCCTATGGTTCGGCCGGGTTTGCATTAAGAAGCCTGTTAGTTACCGCTCTCCATCGCGGTGAGGCATATTTCCTTGCAATCCCTCTTCCAATTTCATTCCGTATGTTCCCAAATTGGCTATAAAATAACGGAGAGCGTATATATGTTCATTATCTACCTTCCTTACTACATATAAGCTGTATTTGTTCCAATAAGTTACTGCCTATTTACAGCTCGCGGGTGCCCGAGTCACACAAACTTAACAAATTAGTCATACATTTTCTAAATTATTGCAAGGCATGTTTAGAAAGCTTGATACCAAGTTGTTAGTTTTATGCTTATCCTCCTTTCCTGAGTTTCGCATGTGTTCTCTGTAGATGCCGAGTAGCAGCGACAACACTCATTCAGGCCATGTATCTTCATCTGATTCGAACAGCCCTAGGTCTTCAGCAGATTGTGAGGGATCAAGTAGTCTTGAACGGGATAGAGCTGCAGCAATTACCCTTCCGGTCAGGACACGGAGGAACGCTTCAAGGAAGCCCACACACCAGCCTAAAGGTGTATATGAAGTAGCTGAGATTGATTTAAAGTCCTGGGCTCCAACTAAACCAGATAAAGCACGCATGAGGTTCAGGAGTGTGTGTGGATTTGTTGGCAGGGCAAGGCTCAACATTAATCTGCCAGGGTTTTGGAAGGCTGACACAGAAACACGGCGAAGGATAGTCTGGGAGATCATGGATCACTTCAACATTCCAGAGCAGTGGAGAATGCAGGTGGAACACGCTGCACTGAAGAAGGCTAGGGATGCTTGGAGAAACTGGAAGCACGTGCTGTACAAGAAGTACTTGAGTGAAGGCAAGGACCCAATCCCCGCATACCCCCAAATTACAAAGGCAGACTGGGCAGAATTCAAAAGGGTCAGGGCAAATCCAGAGTTTGCTGCGAAGAGTTTCAAGCAATCGGAACTTCAGAAGAAGAACATACACCCCCACCATATGGGTGTGGCAGGATACTACGGCATGAAACTGATATGGGAACAGGAGGACAAAGAAGCAGTAGCGACGGGTGGGAGTCCGGCCTTTAGAGAAATCAAGGGCGAACGCGCCAGAGACTACTTGTGGGCACGTGCAAAGAGGCGTGATGATGGAACTTATTGCTTTGAAAACGCACGTGACGCCAAACTATATGAAATGATGGTAGAGGCTTCCAAGATCCTTGGAAGGTTCTACAGGAACTCAGGGCCATGTGACATTCTGTCCATTGCTCTGGACACAAAAGAGCCCCCTGGCCGTGCAAGGTGTATAGGCGTTAATGTCCCGCACAAGAGGGCTTTCACACTCAGCAAAGAAGAGAGGCTCAGCATGAAAAAAGCGAGGAGTGAAATGAAGCAAAATGCATTGTTTGAAAAGTTGAAGAAGGAGATTTATCCGGCTGTTCGAAAGGATGTTGAGGTGTCAATGATGATGATGCAAAAGACTCTAACACTGATAGATAGCCAGCAGATGGGAGGGGAGGCTGGCATGGATGATGTTGCTTATTGTGCGACAGCACTGCACAAGAGTAGTTGTGCATCAGCTGACCCCAGCGACACTGAGACTGCAGCTGCTCGTGATGATGCTATATCTGATCTATCTAGAATGAAAGACAGACTGAAGGGCGTGCTTACACATTATGAAGGTACATTAAAATGTGCAACAGCCTGGGTTTGCCCACCCTTCTTGGAAGATGGCCTCTTATTGGACAATGTGCCATTGAAGCCGGGCTGTGTGAAGTGCTACGTGACTGAAGTAAAGCCTGGATTCAATGAATTTGCCCTGAAGAATGTCCTAGGAGACTTCGATGAGCAACGGACCTTGCGAAAAACACGGTTACATCACATCCAGTGGCCACGAAAGGAAATAGAGTTCATCAATGAGATTTTTGAAGACCCGCCAAGAGCAACCACTGTCGCCCCTCAACCGGTGACGCTCTCCTTGCCAGAGCAGCTCTCGCGGGCTAATGCATCAACCTGTGATCAGCCGGATCGACTCTGTGGCGTACAGGCCATGTCATCCTCCGCCCCAAAGCAGCCAGTGGCAAGGCCTACAACTTCTGATGATGCACCACCGGTTCAGTTGCCGGCCGCTGAAGCAGCGGGGGGAGAGCCAGCTGCAGCACATTCTCAGTAGACCAACCTGGTGGAACAGACTGCTAAGCAGTCTGATGCTTCAGAACCGCCTGCTAAGTAGTCTATAGGTCCAGAACCGAATGCTCATCAGTCGTCGGTCCGCATGCGCGTGATCAGCATACCAATGCGTCAGCACTTCCTGCTCAGCAAACCAACGCGTTGGCACGGCCACCTCAGCACACCGACAAGTTGGCAGCACCTGCGCAGAAACCCGACATAGCTTCAACGCATGCTCAGCAGTCCAATGCCTCTGCTCCTACAGCCCAGCAGTCCGTCACTGCAGCACCGCCAGCTCAGCGGTCCGGCATAGATAAACAGTCTGCTAAGAAGTCCGTCCAAGCTTCACCGTCTGCTCGGCAGTCTAACGTGCAGGCAACCAGACGTTCTGCCAGAAATGCTTCAAGTACCAAGAAGGAAGTGGCCAAAAAGGCTACACCCACAACCACGAGGAAGCGCAGCGGGAAAGTGAAGAGGAAAGAGAACGATTGCCTCTTACTTAAAGCACTCATCGCCCATAACCAAATTAACAGCAGCTTGTTCGAATCGGGGAGTAATATTATTTATGACGCCATGGATGATGAAGAAGTAGAATTGTTGCTTGCTAAAAGAAAAGCAGACGTACTTGAAGCACGCAATTACGTCCATGGTCAGCCATTTCTTGTTGGCGAATACGTTGATGAGTGCAGCTTCAGTTGCCGCGAGTTACATGAATATTGCATTGATCAAATGTCAGAAGGTCATCACCATTTGCTAGTTCACTACAACAGAGATCATTTCCGACACGATGCTCGTTCCATGATTGTGAGTTTCGAGGACTTACATCTCTTCTTCAACTTCAACGTGCTCGATGCCACTCTTGTTAGATGCGTGATTTTGTAAGTACTTAACAAACTCCGATCAACTTCTCCATACAAGGTTGTAAATGATAAACAGCTAACTGCATTTTATTCCTCTCAGGGGATTGAACGCGCAGAGAAGACAAAGTGAGAGTGTGTATTTCATAGATCCTGCATTAGAAAATGGCACAGCATTACATGCAAAGGACCGACGGGACTGGGCCGTTAACACGGTCGTCCATATCTTCGAAAACACGTCCCATGCAGAATCATTTCTCTGGCCATATCATGAAGGGCAAGTCAAGTAAACAACCACGCATACACTGATTGTCTTTCAGATTTCGACATCATTTGTAAGTTCACGGCTTTCTTAATATGTAGCAATCACTGGATATTGGTATTCATTGTTCCAAACAAGAACACAATTTACTACATCGATTCTCTCAGAGAGTCAACAAACGCTCAGGATCTGACGCATCTTCAGCAATTCTTGGATAGGTATTGAATTCTATGATGTTGAAATTAATTTGCATTCATATTTGGTTCAATAATTGATGTTGTCAAAATTCATCATCATTTGCAGTGTGCTTGCATTGTGGGAAACTAAAATAGGGAACCTGTTCAAGAGGAAACTACCTCTGCAGCACGAGATCATTTCTCCGGTAACACACCGAAATCCATTATTTTCGGAAAATTTATCCAACAGTGTGCAAATACCTTTCCTTGCGCTAGTCAAATGTTCAAGCTTCTAAATAAACCTCTTTCTATTTTGTCCAAAGAAAAAATAATACATCTAACACCGGTTAGGTTGTTCCTAACAAGACAAATACATGACTAATTTTGTACAAAACATTTCAGTGTCCTCAGCAAGAAGCAGGGACCAACCTTTGTGGATACTATGTTTGCAGACACATGATCTCCATCTGCAAATCTGCTGATAGTTGTGACGATCCTCGCGAATTAGTACCAGTAAGTCTATCTTAATTAATATCTTCTACTCCACTCATATGGCACATTCTGATCTTAAAAATACTGCAGCTCATCTTAAAACCGAGGACCCCTGAACCGCTCCCGGCTGGTGAATTACTGATGGTTCGGAGATTTATCAGCGACTTCTTCCTGGATCACTACATTAATCCCACTGGTGATGATGAAGATTTCAGCATGGTTTCTCCTGAAACATTGAGTAAGAGTTAGCCGCTAAACATATAACGCATGGATCCATTATTTTCCATCTGATGAGGTCTTCGTATTTCGTACACTATGATTAATTATGTAATGCATATATGTGTGGACAAATCATTGGAATTTAGCTACCATATGTTCAATTGCAATTATTGCGAAATCTGATGAATGTTCTTCCTGTGGACACTATTTGTTCAATTGAATATTGTGGTGAATTTGCTTTTTGCGTGCCGATTCAAAATGGGATATTTTTGTTTATTTGTTCAATTGAATATTATGGCGAATTTGCTTTTTGCGTGCCGATTCAAAATGGGATATTTTTGTTTTAACCTGGCAATTGCTCCGCACACGGTTCAACTAAATGAGTGTGTGTGATCCACATCGGAAAGCATACGTCAATCGTATTGGAACCATCGGCGATACATAGCAGATCGCAAGCGATTTGCAGTGCTACTATGTGTGCGTAGGTTCTCCAGAACCATTTGTGATATCGCGTTATCGCACACAAGAACTGGGAGTAAACCGTGCCCAATGCAAAATACAATCCCAGTCATATTTTTTCAGGAAACGTGTGGGATCCCAAACGAAAAGCACACGTCACTCTTGCGGCAACCGTCGGTGATACCTAACAAATCACAAACGGTCTGCATCACTTTTATGTGTGCGAAGGGGCTCCTGAACCGTTTGTGATAGAACATTATTGTAGACGGTAATTGTTGGAAAACGTGTGCGATGGAGTCTAGCATGGCAGACGGGTTACACAGAAAACTCGTGTGCAATAGGGCACAAATCACACAAAGTTCATATGTTGGCCCATGTGCCTTACATACTGTTTCCCAAACGGTTCGTTACGACAGACCATATTGTTTCACTGCGTCATTAGAAACGCTTAATCACCGATACCACACGTGCGAAAGAATTTAGTGTGTGCTGCATCGCACACGATTACATTTTGGAAGGCCTCTGGATCACTGTTCCATATCCCCGATGGTTTCTGGGTCGTGTGGGAAGGACCCCCTATCGCACACACTCACTTGGCGACGGTTTCGAAGGCGGTCGCGGAAAGGGGTAAAAAACCGTTTGTTTAGGACCGGCGCACACCAGTGATGATCTCCAAGAGTGTCATCAAGTTGAGCAACTTGCCAAGAAGTAGAAGGCTGAGTATGAGAAGCGAGACAAGGAGAGAGACCAAGAAGGTGCCGGTGAAAAGGGCCGAGGCGGCGGAGGAGGCCGCCGCAGCAAGACTCCCCAGCAGCAAGAAAAGCCTGCTAGAGGCTGTGAAAAAAGGAAGGTAATGATGAAAGTGATGAAGGGGATGAAGTGGAAACAAGTGAGCAGGAGTTCCAGAAAGAAACCGAGGCCCTGTGTATTGATGAAGGCGCACCTTTGCACTCCTCCCACCGGCAGCTCAAACATTGGGCGCTTGAGGTCAATGTCGTAGAGCCAGATTCCCGGAAGCCACTCAAATGGTCCCGCACGCCTATCATCTTTGACAAAGAGGATCACCCTGACCGCACCACTGTGGTAGGGTGTTTGCCGTTGTTGGTTTTGCCAACAATCCGCAACCTCAAGGTCACAAAGATGCTAGTTGATGGTGGGGCAGGGTTGAATCTGATTTCCCCCAAGGGTGATTAGCAAGCTTCAAATATCAAATGAAGAGACGAAGATTACTGGCTCGTTTCAAGGAATCAACCCCGGCAGGAGTCGTCCTAAGGGGAAGATTACGCTGCCGGTGACGTTTAGCGGATAACTAAACTACCAGACCCAGAGGATTCTGTTTGATGTGGTTGAGCTCCCCTTGCCGTACAATGGGTTTCTTGGTCGTCCAGCTCTAGCAAAATTCATGGCGCATCTCACTATGCCTACAACACACTGAAAATGCCAGGGCCAATGGGCATCATTTCCATTCCGTCAGACAACAAATATGCAATCATATGCGTGGATAAGATGTACCGAGACACGGTGGCTGCCGAGGCCACTGAAACTATAGCTCCCGCCAGGGAAAACAAGAAAGGAAAGAAGGTTAGAAGGGATGCCGGCAAGGAATCCGAGAAGAGCGCCTCTCCAGAGTGAGCTGCACCGTCGATGATTTAACGGAGAATTCCACTAGCAAGAGATCCAAAGTTGCTTCGCCTGTTGTGCAGAAGATCCCAGCAGGGCTGAATGGCACTGATGGTACGTTCACCATCAGCTCCACCCTTGATGACAAATAGGAAAGCGCCCTTCCTGCACGTGAATGTCGATGTGTTTGCTTGGCAACCATCTGACATCCCCGGTGTTCCTAGGAAGGTCTTCGAGCACCACCTTGTTGTCTGCCCTCATGCTCGGCCCGTCAAGTAGAAGGTCATGGAGTAAGCTTTGGAGCGGCAGCAATTCATTGCCGAGGAGATTAAGAAACTTGAAGCGGCTGGTTTGGTCAGAGGAGTGTGGCATCCGACATGGTTGGCAAACCCGGTGGTGGTGCGCAAAGCAAATGGGAAATGGAGGCTTTGCATAGACTTCACAGATATGAACAAGGCCTGCCCGAAGGACCATTTCTCCTTGCCGCGCATCGATCAGATCATGGATTCCACTTCCGGGTGTGATTTTCTTTCCTTCTTAGATGCATACTCCGTGTATCATCGGATATTCATGTCCAAGGGAGACAAGGAGAAGACCGTGTTCATAACTCCATGTGGCACGTACTCCTTTGTGTGGATGCCCTTCGGGTTAAAAAGTGTTGGATCCACTTTTGCAAGAGCAGTGCAAATTGGGTTTGAGCCTCAGTTGCATAGGAATATTGAAGCTTACATGGATGATATAGTGGTCAAAACCAACACTACAAGGGAAAACCTTATACACAGAACCTTAGTAGTAGCGCTGGATAAAAAGAGGCGCTGCGGCAACAAGGCGCTACTGCTATCGACTTAGCAGTAGCGCGTCGCGATAAATCAATGCTACTACTAAAATTGCCCCACCATTCCCACCATGCTAGGTTTATTAGTAGCGCGCCTCATATAAGCGCGCTACTACTAATTTAATAGTAGTAGCGCGTTTTTTGTGCAGGTCGCTACTGATAAGTTTGAACCTGGCCACATGGCGGGCCCCACTTAGCAGTAGCGTCTCTCCCAGGGCGCGCTACTGCTATCTTGTTAGTAGCAGCGCGTTTTCGACCCAACGCTACTACTAAACCACATCCACCACCTTTTTCCTTGCCCCTCCCCCCTCCCCGATCTTTCTTCCTTCACTTTCCCCTATCTCCCACCTCCTCTCTCCCTCACTTTGCTTCTTCCTCACTACTTCTCCCCCCATTACTCTCCTTATTCTACCTCTCTTTCTCTCTCTTTATTGCTCCTAGCTACCTACACCACCTCCATTAATGCATCTCCTTTCTCTTTTTCCTTCCCCTCCACTAGTTGAACTCATCTCCTTCCCAAACTAGCTAGCTAGGTAGATCTAGCATTTAGTGAAGCAACCTATGTACCTCCCTAACTAGATCTAGCCTTGTCAAGAAGAGCTTTGTCCACTTTTGATCATTCCATAGGTGTGTGGCGACACCGATCGACATCATCATCACCATGCTCGATCTCGAGATAGGTGATTAAAAATTTGTGCTTTTGCAAGAATGGAAATATGTATATGTGTGCGATATGACATAATCGGGTGATATGATGGAAATTGTGTGTGTGGCCTGAGTTGCCTAGCGAATTATGCTTGTGAGTTGCCTATGTTTTGCCGAAATATCGATTTATTTCCGTTTTGGCGAATTTCGGGCAAACTCTATATGTCCTATTTTTAGGGAAGGTCATGCTGAATTTTTGTATGACTTTGATGCATCCATGCATTTTTATAATCAATTTGTTTATTATTACCGTGTAGGCGTTCATGATGGTCAGTGGAACGATGGTGGAAAGGTGGTTGCGGTCGGCGGTGCAGGACATGAAATAAAACAATAGGACATAGATTTTATGTCCATGTCGAAGATGCAAAGAGGATTTTCGCTCGACCCCTATGAGGATGGTGCTGTGATGGCGCACCTGCTCATGACTGGTTTCATGGATGGCTATACTCGATGGATAATTAAAGATGATGAGGAGGAGGAGGACGCCGACGCGGCAGGCAATGATGATGCGGGGCAAGACGAAGAGATGACCGATAATGGCGGCAGAGAAGGGGCCGGACATGGCGGCGGAGAATACGTGGACTCCACGCCGCACACTTCGTCGGTACTAAGTTCAATCGTGCGGGACCCTCATGTTCAAGAACTGCTTCGCAAGGAGACGAGTACTGACAGAGCTGCTTCTAGAGAGGAGGCCAAGCTGCAGCAACAGGTGGTAGACTCGAACACTCCATTGTATGATGGTTGCGATCCCGAGGTGACGAACTTCCGAAGTCGAAGGCTAAAAACAAATGGACCGACACTAGCCTCGATGAGCTTCTCAAGTACCTAAAGGATGTTCTTCCCGCGGTGAATCTATGTCATACCAGTGTGGATGAGGCCAAGAAGATCGTGTGCCCTCTTGATCTGCCGCACGTTAGATACCATGCATGCATCAACGATTGCATAATTTATCGGAAGGAGCACACGGAAAAAAACAGGTGTCCGGTGTGCAATGCTTCTCAATACAAGAAGGCCGGGAAGAAATCTCCCCAGAAAGTTGTATGGTACTTACCGATCACTCCCCATCTGCAATGTTATTTTGTAGATCCCAAGGAAGCAAAGCTCATGCGTTGGCACGCAGAGAGGAAAACGCCCGACGATGGAGATGATCCGAAGCTGAGACACCTCGTGGATGGAAGCCAGTGGAGAGCGTTCAACGGCGAATATTGGTATTTCACATGTGCTGCAAGGAACATCATGCTTGGCACGTGTACCAATGGCACATGGTGTGTTTGTATGGATGTACAACATCCCCCCTGGTTGTGCATGAAGTCAAAGTACATACACATGAGCATGCTTATTCAAGGGCCAAAACATCCGGGAAATAATATTAATCTGTATCTGGGGCTACTTCAAGAGGAGTTAGACACATTATGGAAAACACTGGCCAAGACATGGGACGCCAGCAAAGGCGAGTATTTCTATATGAGAGTCGCGCTGATCACAACGGTGCACGACTATCTCGGTTACGGATATGTCGCAGGCCAAGTGTGCCATGGATATTGCGGATGCACGCGGTGCATGGATGATACGACGTCTCAGCATCTAACGTCAACGAAAGAGGGCGAGTTTAGGAAAATCGTGTACATGGGGCATCGAAGATGGCTCGAGAAGGGCGACCCATGGAGAAACCGTGGAGATATATTCAATGGTGACGCTGAGCATCAAGGACCTCCATGTAAGCGGAGCAGTGCCGAAATTGATGAGCTGTTGAAAAACTAGGAACGGCGTCCCACGCCGGGAAAGACGATGAAAAAGGCGTCGGAGCCGCTGCTGAAGGTATGGAAGACGAGGTCTGTTTTCTGTGACTTGGGAGTACTGGCACAAACTCGACAAGCCTAATTGCCTTGATCAAATTCATATCTATAAGAATGTCCTTGAGAGCTTGCTTGCGACACTAATGAACATGGCGGATAAGACCAAGGATGGGCCGAAGGCAAGAAAAGACTTGCAAGATTAGGAGATCAGGGCAGATCTGCACATGTCGCCCCGTAAAAATTCAGAGGAGACAGAGACGGAGACAGAGGCATGGGAGAAGAAGGGCAAAAAAGTAAAGGAAGAGGATTACTGACCCCCTTCTTGCTTCACCTTAAGTCCGGCTGAGATCGATCAATTCTTCAAGTGCCTTACCGGAATCAAAGTTAGTTCCGGTTACTGTGGGAAGATAAGCAGATTTCTAGACACGAAGAAGAAAAGGATCTGTGGGATGAAGTCCCATGACTGTCATGTGATGATGACGCAGATACTACCTGTTGCCCTTAGAGGGATAATGGACAAGCACGTTTTTTTTTAACTTGGACAAGCACGTTCGTGACATGCTTATTGGTCTCTGCAACTTTTTCGACGCGATCTCTCGAATGTCGATCGGTGTGAAGCAGCTCCGAAGGCTACATGAAGAGATTGTTGTGATACTAAATGACCTTGAGATGTACTTCCCGCCCGTGTTCTTTGACGTCATGGTGCATCTGTGTGTCCATATTGTGGACGACATAATAGACCTGGGGCCGTCATTCCTGCACAACATGATGTCGTTTGAGAGGATGAATGGATCATCAGAGGATTCGTTCATAATTTGTCCCGTCCGGATGGAAGCATCGTCCAGGGCTATCTGACACAAGAGTGCATCACTTTCTGCGAGAATTTTCTATATCATGGAGACCGGCCGCCTGGTGTTGGTTTGCCCGTTAAGAAGCACGTTTGGAGGCTCGAAGGAGAAGGTCACTCCAACGGTCATAGGGAACTGCATGTGGCCTACTCAGATCGATGCAACGACTTTGACAGGGCAAACTTAGTAGTGCTACAACACCTAGTGCAGGTAGATCCTTTCGTGACACTGCACGAAGAAACCATCGCAAAAAAGTATCATGACCGGGGGGTATGCAGGACGGATACCAAAGTTACCGGCAGCGACAACGGGGCAACTGAGAGATTTTACAGAAGGGTCGAGGAGATCTGGGAGCTCTTGACTAATCTGGAATGCACAGCAGGATGATGTTCCATGTCAGATGGGCAAAGAATGTCGAAAGAGAAAACCGGTATTTCACTACCATGACTATACCTGACGCCCAGAGCGCAACCATGAACGCCATCGCAAAAACGAGCCATTGGTACACACTAAGCATGTAACACAATGCTTCTTCCTAACCGACCCGAGCAATCCCAGCCGTGTTGTCGTGAGGAGAGGCAAAAGGAACATCATTGGAATGGATGGAGTCGCCAACGAGGAAGACTATGACCAGTACGGCAACCCGATGAGGGAAGATGACCATGAAGTATATGTCAAAAGAAGAATAAATACTACATTACTGTAACACCCCAGAAATTTAATCAAATTTTATTAAGTAAAATTCGGCCAGAAATAAATTTTTGAATGATACTAGGTCATTTATTGATTTCAGAACCTTTTCTATTTTCTGTTTTACAAAATTCTCCCCTCCATAGAAGATTATTTTGTAGAATGTTGTGGTCCTTGGTTGTTTCATAAATCATTTCATTTATATCATAAACAACAGTAGGAAACATTTTCATAATAATTTTTTCCACAAAGTAATACTTTTAAAAGCATTTTCAATACTTAAAATGCTTCTGTTGCACTACAAGTATTCTAAATAATTGTTTAAAAATCCCACAAAAATTATGAGAGCTCATGTGATGCCTACGGGTCACTTTTATGCAAAAACCTAACTATGCCTTTTGAAAATTTTGAGTGAAACATCCTCTTTTCATTTCTGCCCCATTCTTGAGTTACAAATGCAACCCTCTTTTTCCTAGCTTCATTAATTCTGAAACTTTGCCATCTTGTAGTGCTTCCAACTAGTACCTTAAGTCCAGAAGGGCAGCTCTAGTTTCAACTTTTAAGTCCACCAGACACTCCTCTGAAGTTTCTGTCCAGAACTGAATCCTGGTAAAACTTGCACTAGCAAGTTACTAATCTTGCCAAACTAACTCCACCAACATCTCTACCATCCAAAGAGACCTCATCCTAGCAAATTTCATCATCAACAAAATCTCCTAGCTAGCCCTAGCATTTTGTCAAACACCTTGTGGGCATGACAGAAATGCTGCCACTTTCTAGCTTACACTGGATACTTGGTCATTTGGCCAAACCAGCCTGTCCATCACTCCTCCCATACCTAGAAGCACCATCTTGTTGATTTGTAGCTCGTGTGTGTCCCTGTAGATGCTACTGGCAATCTAACTAACACCTAACGTGCGTGCACTGGGCGCGGCTAGAGCGTGCGTTTTGCACGCATCGGCACCAAGCTCATGCCGTATCTCTGCTGCTCCCCCCTCTCAACTTGATCCACCTCTGGATCAGCCTGGCCACCAGGACCCTCGCTTAGCCCCTAGCGCCGTCCACCGCCGTCCACGATGACCAGGACCGCCGCCCGACGAGTACGCCTTCGCCACGTCTCTGTCTTGGCCCCTCCCGCTTGAATGCCAACGCCTCCAGCTCATCCGCGGCTCACTGGCCTCACAAGAGACACACTGGAAACGCCAACCTTGCCACCGCCCACACGTTCGCCTTGAGTGGTCGTTGCCGCCGTGTCCACCCTCTGGAAGCCGCGGCACCGCCCTCCGCTGCCTATTTAAGCTTCCCCCGAGCCCTCTCAGTCCATCACCACCTCTCTCCCTCCCTCACTGACCCTCCAGTAGCAGCAGAAAGACCAGAGATGGTGGTCTTCTTCCGCTCCGGCAAACACGGCCGCCGCCACTGCCTTGGCGATTCCGACGCCACCAGAGCTTCCCCTCATCCACTCTCCTCACCACACACCCCCTCCTCGCCCCACGAATCCATCCCCACCTTCAATTTGCCCGGCAAGCCGCCATAGGCGGAGCACCTCTTTCACCCGAAGCCGCCGTCCGCCGGAGAGCTCGCCGTCGGCGACTCCATCCACTTCGGCGACCATGGCGGGTACCCACGGGACCGCCTCGACCTCCCAAGCTGAATGGATCTAGATGACGACTAGAGGGGGGGTGAATAGGCGTTTTAAAACTGTTATGGATTTGGCTTTATCCTAATGCGGAATTAAACTAAACGGATACCTTTCAAGCACAAATCCTAAATATGCTAGGCTCAACTAAGTGCACCAACAACCTATGCTAAACAAGATAGGCACTTAAGGAAACTAGCAAGCACAAACTATATCACAAGATATGGAAATGTAGGAACAACTAAGCAATACAACTAGCACAAGATATATCAATATGAGCAAGTATGAATTGCGGTAAGTAAAGGGTGTGGGTAAGAGATAACCACAAGTGAGTCGGAGACGCGGATTTATCCCGAAGTTCACACTCGTGAGAGTGCTAATCTCCGTTAGAGCGGTGCCGAAGCCAAAGCTCCAGGGCGTCACCAAGTGACTCACCGTATTCTCCTTTTCGAGTCACCCCCAACGGATGAGCCTCGATTCACTCGGGGTTGGTCTTGAAGGCGACCACCACACCTTTACAAACTTCTCCTGAGCACACCACAAACAAGGAAGCTTCCGGAGGAACTTGACCACCTAGGCCACTTCAACACCCTTCCCCGGAGCACACCACAAGAGGAAGCTTCCGGGGGAACCTTGGCCACATAGGCCTCTTTCACAATCTTCTCAATGTATCACCAAACCGTCTAGGAGGCGGAGGCCTCCAAGAGTAATAAACTCACGGGCTCACACTCGAACAAATCAATGCAGGGAGCTCAAACCAATGCAACAAATGCAATGCAATGTCAAGCAACAAATGCTCAACTCACTCTCTCAATCTCATAAGATGCACTCTTCAAAGTAGGAGATTGAAGAGAGGGGATGCTTTGGATATGATCAACAAATGGCTCACTAATCCATCCACAAATCCCCCTTCACATAGAGGGGAGATAGGGGTTTGGGAGAGGTGGAGAGAGGCTCAAAATGGTGTTTAGAATGTGTGTGAACCAACCCCCAACCGGTGGGAGGAAAGGGCCCTTAAATAGCCAACTCCGAAACTAGCCGTTGGGGCTCCAACGGGCATTTCCTGGGCACCCCGTGCGCACGGGGGTTGAGGCCCCGTGCGCACGGGGTCCCGTGTGCACGGTACGAGCCCGTGTGCACGGGGTCCCGTGTGCACGGTACGAGCCCGTGTGCACGGAGTACCCAGAATTCTAGACACCCCTTGCGCACGGGGGTCAAAGACCCCGTGCACACGGGGTCCCCAGGACAGCCAGCAGCAGCCCACTAAAACATCGATAACTTGGGCATACGGACTCCGAATTCGATGATCTTGGGCTCGTTTTGAAGCTATGGAAAAGCCCAAGGTCCTCACATAGAGAACCACCCAAGATCAACAAGAAATAATGATGCAAGTAATGCAAAGGTTTGAGCTCTCTACATGCGACGTGATCAAGCTACTTGCCCGAGAGTCCCTCTTGATAGTACGGCTATCAAACCTATAATCCGGTCTCCCACCAAGAACTATGAGACCGGCAAAACTAGGAAAACCTAGCTAAGGTATACCTTTGCCTTGCACATTCAAATTGAGCTTGATGATGACTTTAATGCTTGCCTCAAGTTGGAATCCCTTTCTTGTCCACGACCACTTGGTGAAGATACTCGAATTGCTTCCTCATGATGCAATGAGGGAAGCCTTATCTCAAGCCCATCTTCACATGCACATTATCATGATGTGGACCGCAAGCTTCAAAGCATATAACCTCCGGCTTCTCATCTTGCACCTGGACTCCCCGAACTCGATGACCATCACCACTTGATGTCATCTCATCTTGCACTTGGACTCCTCGAATCCGATGACCATCACCACTTGATGTCATCCACACATAGGCTACACGAGATCTTTCCTTTTGATGCAAGCCTATGAGAAACACCTAACCCACATAGACATAACAAACATATAGCATGGGTTAGGTAACAAAGCACAATTCACAATTAGTTACCATACCACTAGATCACTTGATCTCACGTGGTACATTGTTTGTGCTTTGTGAGTTGACCACTTAGATATACTCTTCGAGCTTCATCTTGGTCAACCAACATCTTTACTTCAAGCTCCATCTTGGTTTCTTGAAAGCCACAATGAACTCTTCATTTCACTTCATTTCTTCAAGACAATATCACCAAAGACTCTTTCATGACCATATCAAGTTCCACTATGAATATCATCTTGGTCACCACTTGCCCTTCTAAAAACTCCATCCCAAACTCTTGAGAGGCATAATGAATTCGTCACTCTAGTTGCTTGCTTCAAGACTTGATCAACATGATCTTGTCTCGAGAGGCATAATGAATTCTTTACTCTAGTTGCTTGCTTCAAGGCTTGATCAACCGAAACCCAACACATGAGCTCACCATGATCTTGTCTTGAAACCATAACTCGAATTCTTCTCTTTGATTATTCTCTCAAGCCTTGATCCTCAGGAGACCAACTTGAAACCTCGCTGGATATGGAATCTCGAGAGCCAACACCTAGGCCCCGTGAGCACGGGGTATCCAGAGAGTTGACACTCGACCCCGTGCGCACGGTATAAGCCCGTGTGCATGGGGTATCCAGAGAGGGATACCATGAGGACTTCTTCGGATGCTTTGATGGCAATCTTCACATAACAACCCAAAGAACTTCAAGCATCACTATGGAACATATCTTCATATAAGATCCAATGCACTTGATGCTCCATAGGAATTGTCATTTAATACCAAAGCTTAGAGCAAATATAACTTCATCTATATGGACTTCATCCTTGATTCCATCCAATATCCTTGAGGCATTATCTTCATATATATGGACTTCATCCTTGATTCCATCCAATATCCTTGAGGCACCATCTATGGACAAAACCTTCAAATATATCTCACTGAAAACATTAGTCCATAGAGATTGTCATTCAATTACCAAAACCACACTTAGGGGCTACATGCCCTTTCAATCTCCCCCATTTTGGTAATTGATGACAATCTCAACAAGAGGGTTTATATAATGAATTTAAAAAAAGTATGCAATCTATCCGAGAATAAATTGAATACTTGAGGTGGTTTTGATAGCCTCAAATATCACAAAGATAGTTGATGTTATCAAAACCGGTTGTACTAGCATCGAAATACTACACAAGAATTTGATGCTAGTAGAACCACACTATATAGAGCAAACTCCCCCACAATATATGCATGGAAGAACTTGGTGGAGTTTCCTCTATATACACATCCATGCAACAACCACAACAAATGTAGATATGCATGAACCAACCTACTTCACCTAAACCCTCTAAACTTCTCCCCCATTGGCAACAAGTGCCAAAATGGAGAAAAAATCTAGAAGACCAATATAGTATGAGTTCCTCCTTAATTTGTGCATTTCTCATATTGTGAGTGGAATCAAATGCACATATCCAGTTACGAACAAATGAAGAAATTCACACTATATTGAGGATCCATAAAATGCACCAAAAAGATATTATGATATGAGCATAGGAGTGTTCTAAAGAACATAGAGAAGCTCCCCATGATTTGTGCATTATTTAGTTTTGTACTTGGATACAACGTGCACAAAATAGGATCATCACTTGACTAAGCAAGGGTCCAAAATATATCCAACAACTCATGAGTGCAATGATATATGCAATACATACAAGCACTCACTACTCAACCTCTTACCGGATCCACCAAAGAATAAAAAGAGACAATTCCAAGGACCGGCAAGGAAACGAAAGGATATCAAAGAGGGATATGCACTTTCTCATGTGTATAAGTTTCTTACGTGGCCAATAATCATCAAGATGAGCATCCACAAAGAAACTTGCACACACAAAAAGATACAAAAGATAAGAACATGATATCCAAGAATGAATCCATTATTTATACAAACTTGATCTTAGCGTAGGGCTTTGTCACATGGCACATGGCACAAGGCACATGGCGCAAACTGATCTCATTTGCATAAAAATGAATTACTAAGCATGAGAGCAAATACCACAACCAAAAAGATTGTTTCTTGCAATTTTATCAATATTGCACATAAGAGCACTTTGAGGAATTGGTATGCAATAAATTGCTTAATTGGCATATTTGGGATAAGTGAACCATGAGCATGGTTTTATAGATCCCCATGATATGCTTCTTCTCAAAAGTCTCATAGATGCAATAAGGAGGTTTAAGCTGTTGCAAGAAACACAAACTCAACAAGTACTAAACATGCCATGATGCAACATACACAATGTTGACTCTAATTTAAACAAACGCATGAAGTAAGTACTTGTTACCGAGAGAGCATTGGTTCAAGGGGCCCTTGATCTAGCCCATGAACATGAGGGACTTGATCTTGTTCTTGGATAGGTAAATGATCTCCCATAGCATCTTGCTCTTGTGTTGGGGGTGATGACTTCCCTTGTGGTGGATCCACAAGAGGGGCTCTTACTCCTTCTTCTTCTACATGGACAAGGGGTGTTTCTTGTGGAAGAATATGACCAATCCCCATTGTACTTGTAGCTTGGGAAGGAGCCTCATCACCTACAACACTTGAAACAAATTGCTCCGCATGGAAGCTGTTATTCTCATCACACTCCACATTCACCATTTCCTCAATACATCCCGTGGATTTATTGAGAATACAGTAAGTGTGGGAGTTTGATGCATATCCAACAAAAAGACCCAAATTATGTTAACCGGGTTGAATTGATGAGAATGAAACACTTACAACCGAATCGGGTTTTCATTTATCTTCTCCCTCAAATCAAAGAATCAACCAAGCTTGGCTCTAATAATTTTCCATGGTGTC
The DNA here is from genome assembly GCF_002575655.3 of Aegilops tauschii subsp. strangulata. Taxonomy (NCBI): domain Eukaryota; kingdom Viridiplantae; phylum Streptophyta; class Magnoliopsida; order Poales; family Poaceae; genus Aegilops; species Aegilops tauschii. The sequence goes on along the minus strand of NC_053037.3, from coordinate 245,404,137 downwards.
TCCACCTTCCTTGTGAATAAGCCAAGCATCCAATGCTTCTCCACAGTACCTAAAACACATTAAGGTACAATTTGGTCCCCAAACATATTGGGTCCGAAGTAGTTAGGACAACCACAATATATAGGGCAAATTCCACATTAAATACGTGCAAAAGGATATGAACTTGAAGTTCATGCACACTTTTAACCATTAATGATTTGATGGAGTTTACCCTACATAGAGGATCAAGTAGCAAGCAAGGCATGAAGAAGAATATAAATAAATATGCATGCTCATGCCTACCAAGATCCATAGAGATACAATTTGGACAAAAGAACACTTAACCGAAGAATACTCCGATAATATCACAAAGTTTTCAAGTTGTCCAAATTATATCAAAGTGACGAATCCACACAGGACCGCACACAAAGTACAACATATGAACTAAGCAAAAACCAAAGAGCATATAGGATATACAATACACACATGCTCAAAGGCTTATCTTACTCAAGTAGATAATAGATAGCACAAGCAGTGAGATAAGGCAAGTTGAAGCACAAGCCGAGAAGAAGATGATCATAAGGTTCTACCACATGAGGAAATACCAATTGTAAGAGAATACAAATGGTATTTGGAATTAACACTCAGGGGTAGATTACGAAGATGCACAGGATCATCAACAACTCCAAAGCAAAGAAAGATACATAAAGCGTACTTGGCCGGGTGGACATTTCTGCCCATAGGACCCCGTGCGCACGGGCTAGGTCAGCCCCGTGCGCACGGTGTGTCCAGAGAAAAAACACCACCCCGTGCGCACGGGGGTCTAGGACCCCGTGTGCACGGGGTGTCCAGTGATTTTCACCCACCCTGTGCGCACAGGGGTCCAGGACCCCGTGGGCACGGGGTGTCCAGTAAGTTTCGTGGTACCCCGTGCGCACGGGGGTCAGAGACCCCGTGCACACGGGGTGTCCAGAAACTTACTGAAGAACCTCACAGGACACCGCGACGAAGCACGCAACAAAGGTAAATAACAACCAACAAGAGATAATTAGTGGATACTCTGAGAATTTGAATTTCAAATGAGCTTGACATACCACATAGTGACTAGATAAGATTGAATATCAATACTATGTGGCATTTCTCATATTCACATTTTGGGTTTGTGATGTGCACACAACAAAACACTCCCCCATAATGTGATGATCCACTAATATCTTGCAAGAGCCAATCATGATACAATACAGGCTCAAAACAGCAAACACCACTATATAATGTGCAATGCAACCTACACATGCTAGATAACACAAATCAAGCATACTAAGAAACACAACATATAGATGCACATGCTAGATACAAAACCTAAGCATGCAAGGGGCGAGCAACTTTCAATGTAAGCAATATAAATACAAGTTACCGCAAAGAGGAACATTGGATAGATAATATGAAGATAATCCACATGACTTGGCTCGAACAAATAAATGGTGGATATCCTTTTCTTTATGAACTAGCCAAATCTCCAATGTCCTCCACACACCTATTGATCAAGTTTGAGCTTGATGGTACCCAACCAAGTTGGGTCCTAAGAAGTTAGTCACAATAGGCTTGGCAACCCAAATGGCCTTTTCCATTTCCAAGCCACTTTGGGCGCCAACAAACTTGGCAAACAAATTGCCAACAACATCCTTCCTAAGAGAATAATGATCATTGACTAGAGGAGGATTAGGGATGTTACCGTTGGGACAAGATGAGGATATGTGTCCCTTCTCATGACAATTATAGCAACATGTGCTCCCCCTTCTCTTCTTCTTTATTTTCTCAACTTGGGGAGCATTATCTTGGTTCATCATTGGTAGTGGCCTTTCTTCAAGTTGAGGTTGACCTTGAGATTGAACTTGAGGCCGCTTCCCTTGTTGCTTCACATTTGAAGCCTTCTTCTTCAATGGACAATATCTCACATGGTGTCCAACATTCTTGCACTTGAAGCATGTAATGTTGGCATCATTCTTGACTTGGTCTTGTCCCTTCTTATTTTTCTTGGACTTCTTGTTGTTGGAGATGAAACCAAGTCCACCCTTGTCACGAGGGGATTTTTGAACACTCAAGATAGTGTTGAGAGTGGAATTTCCTTCATGACACATTTCCAAGTCTTTCTTCAAATTAGTGACTTGGGCCTTGAGCTCTTTGTTTTCCTCTACAAGGTTAGTATCAACAAAAGTACTAGAGGAAGTAGAAACTTCATTGTTAGAGCAACAAGGCAAGGAGAGCAATTCATCACAAGAATTGGGAATAATATGTCTAGATGAATCACTAGGACTAGCACATGTCAATAAAGCATTTTGAGTAGAAATAGTGCTAATGTCCACATGAGGCTCACAAGATGTTACCTTAGTCACAATAGCCTCATGAGCTAACTTTAGCCTTTCATGGGAGATTAGAAGGTCATCATGAGAGCCCGAGAGCTTTTCATGACTTTCTTCTAATTTCCCATAATTGCTAGTTAGCAAAACAAGTTGAGCCCGTAGCTCAACATTCTCCTTTAAGATAGATGCTTCACAAGAAGTAGAGTTACTAGCACAAGCATCATTGACAATATGAGAGGAGCTAGAAGAAACTAGAGACTTCACCTGAGTAACTTGAAGTACCTCATAAGACTTAGAGAGTTTGGTGAGCTCTCCTTTGACATTCTTGTAGCCAAGGTCAAGGTGCTCAAAATCCTCTTTAAGTTTATCATGAGCAACTTCAATCTCTTCTTTGGAAGATTCTAAGTCTCTAAGAGTTTCTAGAGCATCAAGAAGGTTACAATCAAGTTTATCATTTTGTTCTTGCTCTTCGTGAAGTAAATCATTACACTTTCCAAAATGAGTAATAAGATCTTTAAATATCTCATAAGTGTTCTTATTTACTCCACGAAGAGAATTACCAATTTCATATATTTCTTGACTCATATCCCTATCACATTCATCATCACTCTCATCATTATCATTACTAAGAGTAGATGATACCTCGGTAGTACCTCTTGCCATGAGGCACATGTGAACATCGGAGGTTGATGATGATTCTTTTGGAGAGGGAGATTCATCATCATCAAGAGTAGGATATCCATGTCCATCCTCTTGACACTCATAGCATTTCCTCTCCAACATAGTGATTTCCTTCTTTGCTCTTCTAGCAAATTCTCCATTAGTGATGTGTGCACCATTTTCTCTTATTTCCTCTACATGGTTAGTCAAACAACAACTAGAGGAAATAGAAGCATAGATATCATGGCAACAAGGAGAATCAAGCATATCATCACAACAAGTATTCAATGAATCTCTATATGATATGTAAGGACTATCAACACAAGAATGTATGTCATTTTTGCTAGATGTGTTCAAGTCCAAAGAAGCTACAAAATTAGCATTTATGCATGAAAGATCATCAATGTTGAGCACAACATCATCATCACAAATTATATTTCCACTCACCATGTCATTACCTTGGGACATGTCATACGATGGTGAGGTGGAAGAAGTTGAAATGTCCAAGCACACGGAGGAAGAAGCAATATGGAGTTCTTCATGATATGAAGATGTGGAGAACTCCTCAAGAGACACCTCCGAAATATGATTGACCTCATCAAGATTGGACCCACCATATATTTCTTCAAGTTTTGTCCACATCTCATGAGCCGACGCACACGTCATAATTGACTCAAACACTTAGAGGGATATAGACCGGATTAAGGCATTCTTTGCACCATACCCACAAAGCATATCATCATTTTCCTTAATAGATGGAAAAAGTTCATCCTTCCATGGAGAAGCCCCTACAAGAACAATTCGCACAAAATTTGGACCCATGGCCCAGAAATGACAAAGCATGCGAATTTTCCACAAGTGATAGTTTGTGCCACTAAAACAGAAAGTGTCATCGTGCACTATACCACTAGTCGACATCTTTACTCTCTAGGCGGTGAAGCCTAGCAAGGAGAGACCAAAGCTCTGATACCAATTGAATGGATCTAGATGACGACTAGAGGGGGGGTGAATAGGCGTTTTAAAACTGTTATGGATTTGGCTTTATCCTAATGCGGAATTAAACTAAACGGATACCTTTCAAGCACAAATCCTAAATATGCTAGGCTCAACTAAGTGCACCAACAACCTATGCTAAACAAGATAGGCACTTAAGGAAACTAGCAAGCACAAACTATATCACAAGATATGGAAATGTAGGAACAACTAAGCAATACAACTAGCACAAGATATATCAATATGAGCAAGTATGAATTGCGGTAAGTAAAGGGTGTGGGTAAGAGAAAACCACAAGTGAGTCGGAGACGCGGATTTATCCCGAAGTTCACACTCGTGAGAGTGCTAATCTCCGTTAGAGCGGTGCCGAAGCCAAAGCTCCAGGGCGTCACCAAGTGACTCACCGTATTCTCCTTTTCGAGTCACCCCCAACGGATGAGCCTCGATTCACTCGGGGTTGGTCTTGAAGGCGACCACCACACCTTTACAAACTTCTCCTGAGCACACCACAAACAAGGAAGCTTCCGGAGGAACTTGAACACCTAGGCCACTTCAACACCCTTCCCCGGAGCACACCACAAGAGGAAGCTTCCCGGGGAACCTTGGCCACATAGGCCTCTTTCACAATCTTCTCAATGTATCACCAAACCGTCTAGGAGGCGGAGGCCTCCAAGAGTAATAAACTCACGGGCTCACACTCGAACAAATCGATGCAGGGAGCTCAAACCAATGCAACAAATGCAATGCAATGTCAAGCAACAAATGCTCAACTCACTCTCTCAATCTCATAAGATGCACTCTTGAAAGTAGGAGATTGAAGAGAGGGGATGCTTTGGATATGATCAACAAATGGCTCACTAATCCATCCACAAATCCCCCTTCACATAGAGGGGAGATAGGGGTTTGGGAGAGGTGGAGAGAGGCTCAAAATGGTGTTTAGAATGTGTGTGAACCAACCCCCAACCGGTGGGAGGAAAGGGCCCTTAAATAGCCAAACTCCAGAACTAGCCGTTGGGGCTCCAACGGGCATTTCCTGGGCACCCCGTGCGCACGGGGGTTGAGACCCCGTGCGCACGGGGTCCCGTGTGCACGGTACGAGCCTGTGTGCACGGAGTACCCAGAATTCTGGCACCCCGTGCGCACGGGGGTCAAAGACCCCGTGCACACGGGGTCCCCAGGACAGCCAGCAGCAACCCACTAAAACATCGATAACTTGGGCATACGGACTCCGAATTCGATGATCTTGGGCTCGTTTTGAAGCTATGGTAAAGCCCAAGGTCCTCACATAGAGAACCACCCAAGATCAACAAGAAAGAATGATGCAAGTAATGCAAAGGTTTGAGCTCTCTACATGCGACGTGATCAAGCTACTTGCCCGAGAGTCCCTCTTGATAGTACGGCTGTCAAACCTATAATCCGGTCTCCCACCAAGCACTATGAGACCGGCAAAACTAGGAAAACCTAGATAAGGTATACCTTTGCCTTGCACATTCAAATTGAGCTTGATGATGACTTTAATGCTTGCCTCAAGTTGGAATCCCTTTCTTGTCCACGACCACTTGGTGAAGATACTCGAATTGCTTCCTCATGATGCAATGAGGGAAGCCTTATCTCAAGCCCATCTTCACATGCACATTATCATGATGTGGACCGCAAGCTTCAAAGCATATAACCTCCGGCTTCTCATCTTGCACCTGGACTCCCCGAACTCGATGACCATCACCACTTGATGTCATCTCATCTTGCACTTGGACTCCTCGAATCCGATGACCATCACCACTTGATGTCATCCACACATAGGCTACACGAGATCTTTCCTTTTGATGCAAGCCTATGAGAAACACCTAACCCACATAGACATAACAAACATATAGCATGGGTTAGGTAACAAAGCACAATTCACAATTACTTACCATACCACTAGATCACTTGATCTCACGTGGTACATTGTTTGTGCTTTGTGAGTTGACCACTTGATATAATCTTCGAGCTTCATCTTGGTCAACCAACATCTTTACTTCAAGCTACATCTTGGTTTCTTGAAAGCCACAATGAACTCTTCATTTCACTTCATTGCTTCAAGACAATATCACCAAAGACTCTTTCATGACCATATCAAGTTCCACTATGAATATCATCTTGGTCACCACTTGCCCTTCTAAAAACTCCATCCCAAACTCTTGAGAGGCATAATGAATTCGTCACTCTAGTTGCTTGCTTCAAGACTTGATCAACATGATCTTGTCTCGAGAGGCATAATGAATTCTTTACTCTAGTTGCTTGCTTCAAGGCTTGATCAACCGAAACCCAACACATGAGCTCACCATGATCTTGTCTTGAAACCATAACTCGAATTCTTCTCTTTGATTATTCTCTCAAGCCTTGATCCTCAGGAGACCAACTTGAAACCTCGCTGGATATGGAATCTCGAGAGCCAACACCTAGGCCCCGTGAGCACGGGGTATCCAGAGAGTTGACACTCGACCCCGTGCGCACGGTATAAGCCCGTGTGCATGGGGTATCCAGAGAGGGATACCATGAGGACTTCTTCGGATGCTTTGATGGCAATCTTCACATAACAACCCAAAGAACTTCAAGCATCACTATGGAACATATCTTCATATAAGATCCAATGCACTTGATGCTCCATAGGAATTTTCATTTAGTACCAAAGCTTAGAGCAAATATAACTTCATCTATATGGACTTCATCCTTGATTCCATCCAATATCCTTGAGGCATTATCTTCATATATATGGACTTCATCCTTCATTCCATCTAATATCCTTGAGGCACCATCTATGGACAAAACCTTCAAATATATCTCACTGAAAACATTAGTCCATAGAGATTGTCATTCAATTACCAAAACCACACTTAGGGGCTACATGCCCTTTCACTAGCTCGTGGGTGTCCTCAGTTTCTCGAACGGTGCCGTCGTTCGCCGGCGAGCCTCACCGGAGCCCCACCTCTGTTCTACCGAGGAGGGAGGCGCGCGTGGTGACTGGTAAAACCTGACCAGTGGGCCTGGCGGGCCCACTTTCAGTGTCCCAGCGCTGCTGACCAGCCTGTAAGTGGAGACTAACTCCGTTGTGGCCACCTCCGCGCGAGGGAGACGTACAGGGCGAATGCACCTTCAACGTCATCAATTCTTCCTCGCGGCTGAGCAGCTGGGCTCGGTCCAGTAACGCCAGACGGCTAAAAGTTGCCCAGGGTACATCTTGGCACTTTCATATTTTTCCTTCCCAGCGGATTTCAAATAAATCCATAGCAGCCATTTCACATCCAAATTTGATGATTCAAATATCTACCTATTCCTAAATTCATGCTCTATTTATCCAGATAGGGTGAACATTTTACCTAAGCCTGGTTTTTGCTGGATCTAATAAATAGTCCATTTCCTTGATTATTCCAGCTTAGTAAATCCATAGAAAATCATGTGAACTCCAACTGACTTGATCCTTTTTCTGTTATTTCTCAAATTTCATCCAGTTTATTTTAGTATTTATTTCAAAAGTTTCCAAACAACTTTTTAGCACTGTTTTGGATTTATGTGGTAATTATAATATTTTGAAAATAGGAAATGGAGGTGAGATATAATTTTCAAAATTTTGGAGTGCACCTAAACTTTCTGCATGCTCAAGGCAAGCATCTTGAACACATGATATGGTGATTGTATTGTTGGTTGTTTGCATATAGAATTGAATTATATATATGTTGAACTCTTATGAAATTTGCATGGTATTGGTCATACATGCATGGTTTCCCCTTAATGCTATTTTATCTTCACTTAAACATGAAGTATAAGACAGTACGGTTACTTTCATGTGCCATATGTGCCTGTGTTGGTCCAGGCTAATTTGCAGGAAGAATCAGTCACGAGAAAAGTGACCGTGAGACTGAAATCTCGTTGTGACGAGAATGATCAGTGAGGGTATGTTGAGACATACCTGGTGGTGACCCTGTTGGGTACTGCCAAGGAATTATATTTTGCTAACCACTACAGGAAGAACTTAAACCTCCTGAGTTGACCGTAGATCGAGTCTTGCTCTGGTAACCCCCATACTGGTTTCGTGCTACCACATGTCCCTGCCACATGTAGGGTACGCTTCAGTAAGTTGTTAACCCCTTTCCCAGTGATAGAGGCAAAGGTGTCCCGTCTTTCGATGAGATGATGGATATCGCTTTGGTGGAAGTCGACTTTGACGATCCGACTACGAACGTGCGATGATGTCGCGCCTTAGCAATTGCTAAACCAACTCCGAGAGGTTATTGACCATGCCGGAGCACGATCAACTTGACCACGAGGGTCTGTTTCCTGCGAGCAAATGAAGAACAAGCAAGAAACTGAGATTGCAATCTGGATATTGCGAATATAAGATGAAAGCTTTATTGATCAAGGTGGGGTTCTGTGACGCCTTTGTCTGGTCGTTGAACACAAACGAAGTACGCGATGTTGCAGCTATGGCGAACTTTTAATCTAAACAAAACCCAAAGTCTAAACGACGCCCTAAGGGCTGTATATATGGAGGAAGAGGGGGGGAATTTCGTGGCCCTTGGGGAAGGGGTCCGAAACCAACCCTATCTCTTGTTTCCCCACACATACGGACTCTAAAAACAGCCTATACTCAAGTATTTCGAAATTACATGGGCCTAGCCCAATAATAAGGTGACGCGGCACCTAGAATAGCCTCTGGACGAAAGTTATGAAGTAGCATCTTGTATATTTCGTCCAAGGCTTCATGCACGCATTATGGTGGCTTCAACGTCCTGAAATCATCACTTGTAACTCCGTTCTTGTTCCCCATGTGCATGCCATCATCTCCATGCTTGTTCTTGCTCCAATGTTCATCCTTCTCAAAGCTAGGCCCTTCATTTGTAAGCAAAACAAATGTATCCAATTTAGGCAGCATCATATTCTCATGAACATTAGAATCATTACCAACAAACGAAAGTACCTGGTAATTTAATTGGCGTGCGCGAGCTCTAGTAATTGGTCCAGTATGTATAACAGTAGGGGCTGTGGGTGTAACAATGGTATTGATGTCCTCATCATCCTCCCCTTCTTGAAATGAAGTCTTCCTCGACGGAAGCTCATCTCCCTCACCCAAATAAGGCTTCAAATCTGCAATGTTAAAAGTGGGACTAACCCCAAAATCTGCAGGCAGCTCAAGTTTATATGCATTATCATTTATTTTCTCTAACACCTTAAAAGGACCATCAGCACGTGGCATTAGCTTTGATTTGCGCAAATCAGGAAATCTATCCTTACGCAAATGTAACCAAACAAGATCTCCAGGTGCAAACACAACATGTTTTCTACCCTTATCTCCAGCAAGTTTATATTTAGCATTCATACGCTCAATGTTTTCCTTAGTTAACTCATGCATTTTTAAGATCAATTCAGCATGTTGTTTAGCATCAAAATTAACCTTCTCTGAAGATGGAAGAGGCAACAAATCAATAGGTGCACGAGGTAGGAAACCATACACAATTTCAAAAGGGCACATCTTAGTAGTAGAATGCAATGAACGATTATAAGCAAACTCAATATGAGGCAAGCATTCTTCCCACATTTTCTTATTATTCTTCAAAACAGCCCTAAGCATAGTAGACAATGTTCTATTGACTACTTCAGTTTGACCATCAGTTTGGGGGTGACAAGTAGTACTAAAAAGCAGTTTAGTCCCCAACTTAGCCCATAAACATCTCCAAAAGTGGCTAAGATATTTAGTATCACGATCTGAAACAATAGTATTTGGCACACCATGCAAACGAATAATTTCACGGAAGAAAAAATCAGCAACATTAACAGCATCATCGCTTTTATGACATGGTATAAAGTGTGCCATTTTTGAGAATCTATCCACGACAAAAAATATGCTATCCGTCCCCTTCTTTGTTCGAGGTAAACCTAAAACAAAGTCCATAGATATATCCTCCCAAGGAACACTAGGTACAGGCAAAGGCATATATAAACCATGAGGATTGAGTCATGACTTAGCTTTTTTACATGTAGTGCAGCGAGCAACAAAACGCTCAACATCCCGTCTCATCTTTGGCCAAAAGAAATGTGTAGCAAGTACGCCCTCCGTCTTCTTCACGCCAAAGTGTCCCATTAATCCTCCTCCATGCGCCTCCTGCAACAACAAAAGACGAAGAGAGCTAGCTGGAATGCATAGCTTGTTAGCACGGAACACAAATCCATCATTAACGACAAACTTGTTCCAGGTTCTTCCTTCTTTACAATTCTGCAAAACATCTTTAAAATCAGCATCAGGCACATATTGATCTTTGATGGTCTCCAAACCAAATATTTTGAAGTCAAGTTGTGACAGCATAGTATAGCGACGAGACAATGCATCAGCAATAACATTTTCTTTACCCTTCTTGTGTTTAATGACATAAGGGAAAGTTTCAATGAATTCAACCCATTTAGCATGTCTACGATTCAGTTTAGCTTGACTTTTAATATGTTTCAAAGATTCATGATCAGAATGTATAACAAATTCTTTGGGCCATAAATAATGTTGCCATGTTTCTAAAGTCCGAACAAGAGCATATAATTCTTTATCATAAGTAGAATAATTCAGACTAGGCCCACTCAATTTTTTCAGAAAAGTATGCAACAGGTTTACCATCTTGTAATAACACACCTCCTAATCCAATTCCACTAGCATCACATTCAAGCTCAAAAGTCTTATTAAAATCAGGAAGTTGGAGTAAAGGAGCATGTGTCAACTTATCTTTCAATACCGTGAAGGCTTCTTCCTGTGCGGTACCCCAAACAAAAGGCACATCCTTCTTTGTAAGCTCGTTGAGAGGTGCAGCAATGGTGCTGAAATCTCTCACAAAACGCCTATAGAAACCAGCGAGGCCAAGGAAACTCCTCACTTGTGTGACCGTTTTGGGCTGCGGCCAACTCTCAATAGCTTCAATCTTGGCTTTATGAACTTCAATTCCCCGTGGAGTAACAACATAGCCAAGAAAAGATACTCGGTCGGTGCAAAAGGTGCACTTCCCAAGGTTACCAAACAAACATGCATCACGTAGAGCAATAAAAACAACACGTAAATGTTCCAAATGTTCTTCCAAAGATTTGCTATAAATTAGTATACCATCAAAATAGACTACCAGAAATCGTCCAATAAAAGCACGTAAAACTTCGTTCATTAGTCTCATGAAAGTACTAGGTGCATTAGTTAACCCAAAAGGCATGACTAACCACTCATATAAACCAAACTTAGTTTTAAATGCTATTTTCCATTCATCTCCCAGTTTCATACGAATTTGATGGTATCCACTACGCAAATCAACTTTGGAAAATATTGTAGAGCCACTCAATTGATCAAGCATATCATCTAGCCTAGGAATAGGATGACGATAACGAATAGTAATGTCATTAATGCCTCTACAATCAACACACATACGCGATGTACCATCCTTTTTAGGCACAAGTATAATAGGAACAGCACAAGGACTAAGAGATTCGCGTATATAACCTTTGTCGAGCAGCTCCTGTACTTGACGCATAATCTCCTTCGTCTCCTCTGGATTGGTACGGTATGGTGCACGGTTGGGTAGTGATGCACCGGGAATTAAGTCAATTTGATGCTCAATCCCTCGAATAGGTGGTAATCCTGGTGGCACGTCTTGTGGAAAGACGTCAGCGAACTCCTGCAAAATGTTAGTGACAGCAGGGGGCAAAGAGGAAGGCACGTCCTCGAATGAAAATAATGCCTCTTTGCACACAAAAGCATAGCAAATAGATTTGTTGAAATCTAGCTCATCAATATCAGATTTTGTGGCAAGTAAACATGCACTTTTCAATTTAATTTCAGAAACAACACTAGATGGTTTATTATTAGGTTTCATTTGTTGTTCAAATTCTTTTGCCACAATCTGATTTTCACTCTTATTTTTCTCCTGTGTTGCTTTATTAGCTCTATTAATGTCATCTTTCAAAATGGAATCAGGAGTCATAGGAAGCAAAGTAATATTTTTATCCTTATGAACAAGAGTATACTGATTGTTTCTACCATGGTGTACAAAGTTTTTATCAAATTGCCATGGTCTGCCAAGTAATAAGGAACATGCTTGCATGGGTACCACATCACAATCAACATAATCAGCATATGTAGAGATACTAAAATGCACACGAACAGTACGTGTTACCTTAAACTTGCCGCTGTTGTTGAACCATTGGATGTAGTAAGGATGTGGATGTGGTCTTGTGGTGAGAGATAGTTTCTCCACCAACTCCATGCTAGCCAAGTTGTTACAGCTCCCTCCATCTATGATGACGCGAACAGAACGTTCCTTCACAACTCCCTTTGTATGGAACAAATTATGCCTCTGATTTTACTCTGCTTGTGTGACCTGCACACTCAAAACACGTTGAGCAACTAAACATTCATACCTGTCAGCGTCTTCAGGAGCCATGTATTGCATCTCATTTTCAGAATCATCTCCACCATGTTCTTCACGTGTAATAAGAGCCAAAGTCTCCTCATCATAGTCACTAAAGGACTCATACCCACCATCCTCAGTAGCAATCATTACACGCTGAGATTTGAATTCTCGCGCATAATGTCCTCTTCCCTTACAACGACGACAAATAATATCACTTGTGTGCCCTGTTGATGCCATGGAAGAAGAAGAGCTCTGTGCAGGCCCGACAGGTGCGCTCTTGGAAGATAGTGGTGGTTGTGCCTGCTTTCTTGTATCACGGCTGGAGGTGGAACCTGATGGAGGTGCTGGTGCAGTGGAAGTAGAAGATGCACGTGGTGTCCATGATGAAGGTCGACCTGCAGAAAAGTTAGTTCGCGCCAATGCTTGTCGATCCTGCACTTCACGTTCAGCTTTACAAGCAAGATGGAATAAACGAGTGATATTAGTATACTCCTTATACTCTAGAATGGTCTGAATCTCTCTATTTAAACCACCCATAAAACGTGCAAGCATAGCTTCATTCTCCTCAACAATACCACATCTAATCATGCCAGTTTGTAATTCCTGATAATATTCTTCTACAGAATTTTTCCCTTGTCGTAAACGCTGCAGTTTTTGAAGCAATTCACGTTGATAATATGGTGGAACCCAACGAGTACGCATAGCAGTTTTCAAAGCAGCCCAAGTAGCTGGAATAGGATATAATCTACAATGTTCAGACCACCATACACATGCAAAACTAGTGAAAGCACAAACAGCAGCAGCAACCCGTCTCTCCTCGGGATATTGTAAACATGTAAAACGTTGTTCAGTTTCTAACTCCCAAGTAAGATATACATCAGGAATGTATCTACCCTCAAACGGTGGAATATTCAATTTCAGTTTAGGAACATGGTCATGATCTCGTACCTGAGGTGGTGGTGCAGGCCTACCATTGCGAATATATACCTGAGGTCAACCTGCTGGAGGTGGTGCTGGTGGCTGCACGTAGTTCTGATTTTGATCAACCTCATCCTCATAATCGCCCGCATAATCGTCATCCTCCTCAGCCGCCGCAGTAGCTGGAGCCAAAGAAGCATCAACAGTAGGTGCAGCGGCACCCAAATTTTGACCAGTCTCAATTGGAACGCGTTGTGCTCGTCCCACTTGATTTGGAAGGCGGCATTGGAGATGTGGTTGTTGTTGTTGTAGAGGTGCGACAGGTGCAGCCGGTGGTGGTTGGGGAAGACGCTTGAGCAATTCATTAAACCTGTTATCCAGCTTTGTCTCAAACGACTTCTCCACGGCATCTATCTTCTCCATAGCCTCTTCAAATCTGTTTAGCACATCTCCCACCTGGCCACTCATCATTTGCTGAAATTTATCATGCAACCCCTTGTTCGTCATGTTCTCCCAATCAGTCTCATCGGCTTGTGATCCTGCCATGGTTAGCAGCAATAGAAACACAAAAGAATATGATCCTACAGACTACTAGGAAGTGGTGGTGATGGTGGTGTGTCACAAATCCTTCAAGCGAATCTCAAATTCTTACCAGTTCTTACCCAGCAGCAGGTGGTGATCGGCAACCGTTGTAGCCAAAACTCTCAAAGCTTGGATAGAGCGATTACCAGGGAGAGTCAAACACACGACGTAGATGTATGTGGAGCTGGGAAGGCTTATAATATGGTAGCAAAAAGGGTCAGCAATAATCAATTCAGATATGCAAAGTTGAATAAACGCTCAACGACGGTATTGTGCTGGTCCTAGGCTAGACCGTGCTAGAGACGCGAGCCTACAACACTAACAAAATCACGGCGCTGCACGTAAACAAGGGAGGAGCACACTCTGAATTTTTTTTCCACTTTTTTTTGCACTTTTTTTCCTCTTTTTTTTGCTCCGCAACAATTTTTTCCGAAAAAGTCTACAAATGGTCTAAAAACTGCCTAGCCAGAATTTTCCAGACTTAGTTTTTTTTTAAACTGGAACTATTTTTCTACTGCGCGTAACACAAAAGTTTGGGAGTCCTTCTCTGTCACGACTCAGAGTATGGCCTGATTTGGAAATCCAAAACAGAGTAACAAAATACTGGACTTGGACTAGGACTGGTGGCGGAGATGAATCTGGTGGAACTCGGACTGGTGGCGGAGATGAATCTGGTGGAACTCGGACTGGTGGCAGATATATGTTGCAGGTGTACTCGGATTGGCGTGATGGCGGCGGATATGTGGTGGTGTATATGGACTCGGATTGGCGGTGAATATGTGGTGGTGGTATATGGCAGCGGCGATGAAGTTGGTGCGGTGGTGGTATATGGCAGCAGCGATGATGATGATGCGGTGGTGATATATGGCAGCGGCGACGTGACAACCTGTGAACAGAACTCGAAACTCTAAAGGACTAGACGCTAAGACCAGCAACTTGACACGACGATGCAACCGCAAATTCAACAAAGCAAACACAGAAAAGATTATGCAAAGGCTCAGATTGGTTCAGATAGGATGAACTAACCCTATTTTTTTTGGCTTTTTCGTGGACTATAGGTATGAAGAACAAACTCGATCTAAACTACGAAAAACTGTAAAATCTCACCGAGCAACCTGGAAATCTGATACCATTTGATAGAGGCAAAGGTGTCCCGTCTTTCGATGAGATGACGGATATCGCTTTGGTGGAAGTCGACTTTGACGATCCGACTACGAACGTGCGATGACGTCGCGCCTTAGCAATCGCTAAACCAACTCCAAGAGGTTATTGACCACGCCGGAGCACGATCAACCTGACCACGAGGGTCTGTTTCCTGCGAGCAAACGAAGAACAAGCAAGAAACTGAGATTGCAATCTGGATATTGCGAATATAAGATGAAAGCTTTATTGATCAAGGTGGGGTTCTGTGACGCCTTTGTCTGGTCGTTGAACACAAACGAAGTACGCGAAGTTGCAGCTATGGCGAACTTTTAATCTAAACAAAACCCAAAGTCTAAACGACAGCCTAAGGGTTGTATATATGGAGGAAGAGGGGGGGAATTTCGTGGCCCTTGGGGAAGGGGTCCGAAACCAACCCTATCTCTTGTTTCCCCACACATACGGACTCTAAAAACAGCCTATACTCAAGTATTTCAAAATTACATGTGCCTGGCCCAATAATAAGGTGACGCATCACCTAGAATAGCCTCTGGACGAAAGTTATGAAGTAGCATCTTGTATATTTCGTCGAAGGCTTCATGCATGCATTATGGTGGCTTCAACGTCCTGAAATCATCACTTGTAACTCCGTTCTTGTTCCCCATGCGCATGCCATCATCTCCATGCTTGTTCTTGCTACAATGTTCATCCTTCTCAAAGCTAGGCCCTTCATTTGTAAGCAAAACAAATGTATGCAATTTAGGCAGCATCATATTCTCATGAACATTAGAATCATTACCAAGAAACGAAAGTACCTGGTAATTTAATTGGCGTGCGCGAGCTCTAGTAATTGGTCCAGTATGTATAGCAGCAGGGGCTGTGGGTGTAACAATGGTATTGATGTCCTCATCACCCTGCACACACCGTACAGAGAGGCCA
The DNA here is from genome assembly GCF_002575655.3 of Aegilops tauschii subsp. strangulata. NCBI lineage: Eukaryota > Viridiplantae > Streptophyta > Magnoliopsida > Poales > Poaceae > Aegilops > Aegilops tauschii. The sequence goes on along the minus strand of NC_053037.3, from coordinate 245,388,155 downwards.
CGATGAGGGTTTCCAGGTACAGGTTGCAATGCCAGTCATCGGGCCAGGGGCATGGGTGTATCCGGCTGGGCCGAGAGGGGGGCACCCCTTGTAGTCTGCGCGTGTTAATAGTGATCCCATGGTACTCGAGACGATGGTCTCCCCGCCTTAGAGTTTCCCTTGAATGTTCCTTTGGGTGATTACTGGCATCTGGAGAGTTAATCTGGTGTGTGCTTGTCAGGTGTGTTTTGAACCCAGAGGCCGTAACGGGAATTAGTCAGTGTCTCGGTGTTGGCTAAAGAAATCCTATACACTTGGGTAAAGAGTACATCCTCAGCAGAGTTATATCTATTCGAATAGTTGTGTCCATGGTTAAGGACTATGGTCTGGTTTGGTCAAGTGCCGGTCTTAGTGTCAGTCTCCGGAGGAAATAAGTAAAGTGATCATGGTTCCTTCTACAGGATAATGATTGTCAGTACTAGTGCTATTATGAATATTATTGTTGATATGGATATTGTTGTGGACTAACCTCTTCCTCTTATGTTTAACCTTGAGTATCTCTTGGGATGGCTAGACTACCCGGGATACTCAAGTTTATTTTCGTTTCTGAGTATCACTTGGGATGGCTAGTCCACCTGAATACTCATGTTATTTTCTTATAAGCCCTTTACGAGGCGTCGCTTCAGACACCCGACCGTGGCATGTATTTTCAAGACCTCTCGTGGCGTCGCTTGAGTTCTCGGGCGGTCCTATCTCGCCCGATTCTCTTTTAGACACCCGTTTGGCATTTGTCTTTGAATTCTTCGAGCGGTCCAATGCCCTACGTTCTGCTTTCACTACTGCAGGATGCTGCTAACGCGACACTACGATCAGAGACCCTTCGAGAAACTGTGTGTGATGCAATAATCACAAATGGTGCTGTATGAAAACCGTCAGAAATGATGCAAAACATTTGCGATGGAAGATGCATCAAACACGGTTCAGATTTTAGTTGCGTATGCGATTCAGGCCACGCAGTTAACCCGTTCGAACTATTTGTGATGATGCAGAACAACAGAAACGGGCAGCCATATCAATGTGTGTGCGATATACGGCATACAGTTCGCTCAGATGAACCGTTTGCTATTAGGGAGTGCAACATAAACGATTAGCCAGATCAAGGTGTGTGTGATATAGGGCATATGGTTCACTCGGACGAATTGTTTTCGATTAGCGAACGCAACAGAAACGGTTCAGCTTAACAAGATGTGTGCGATACGTGGCAAACAGCCGAATCGAATGAACTGTTTGCGATGAGATATTACAACACAGACGGTTAATACAATTAGTTCGTGTGCGATTCTGTGTACACAAAAAACTTTGAAATATGCAAACTAGTTGCTTGTGGTGGCTAGGAATATCGCACACGATGCGTCTGCGAGTACTCGTGTGCGATGATTAGTAAGTTACACATACGTTTCCTTATGTTAACACTTGTGTGATAAATAACACGTGGCACCGGATACGGTATTCGGGTTGTGTGTGTGCTCCACTTAGTCTTCCCGCGCTCCAGCGAATGCTTCCCACGCTCTAGGGAATGCTTCCCGCGCTCCACATGGATGAATTGTAAAATCCATGCCTATTCCCTCACCGGTTTCCCGCCACCAGCTAACAGCTTGCTACATATAACCCAGGCGGCAACGCACCGCCGCGACACTCTGCGAAGATCTAGTCCTCACCCATCTACCATTAGTTATTCCAAGCATGCCAGGCAACGAATAAAGCTTCGACGTCGACGCCTACCTGCGTTACATCGTCGGCAAGGAGAACGAGCCGGAGCAGGTCGTGGAGCAAGAGCTTCATCGGCCGGTGCAGGCACCATGGCCCATCGGCAGCGATATCGGCGTCACAGTCCTTGGGAGCACAATTGACATATTGGAGAGGAGGTGTGATGAGCAGTTTGCCATCCACCGTGCAAAAGATCCAGAGCTGCTCGGCGGCATGATCGACAACCCGCCCGAAGAGCCGCCGTCACCAGTGTTCATCGAGAGCCTGATGCCCCACAAGGAATGGGCAGAGGACCTCTACGATTCAGTCAAGATAAAGGCAGCCTACAGCTTCATCATTGCTCATGGCGGCGGTGTCAACCTCGATCCCGATGATGTGGTGGACAAGCTCGAGTGCATCCTTGGCGGAGTTGATGTCCCCGACGAAGTAGAACATCGCCAACGTGATATCTTGAGGATGCAGGTGATCGATGGAATTTGCCACCAGGCCAAAGACATGGAAATGGAGCGGTTCCGTGGAGTTGTCATGCACGCGATTGCACGCTGTCAAGCTCTTCTAGAAGAGGCCCAACAGCCCCAAGAGCCTCCCAGCGCCAGCAGCTCCGTAGGTGGAGGTGGGTTGGGACACTTGTAGTGAACGGTCGCAAGGGTTCTATGCTGATCATGGAGTCCGAGAAGACCATCGTCGGAAGGCCGCCAGCTCAACCTTTTAGCTTATATTTTATTATAGTTGTATGCATATGTAGGTCGTGAGTGTTCTGGGCCTTGCCGCATTTGGCATTTTAAATTATCCTGAATATGTAAGACAATTATTAAGAATTATTAACAGTTGCCATTGTAACTTTGCCTCAACGGTGAGCAGAGCGCGCAGAGACGCCAGAGCGGAGCGCGCCGCGGCTGCCTCAACGGCGAGCAACCACGTGGTCAACCTTCTGCCATCAATAAATTTTGACCTTGTTTCTCGTCACATTGCTCATTACAATGCAATAAGTATAATTGCAAATCTGTTCACACCTATCAAACTAATATGTGTTCACACTTAGCACCGGGCTATAAAAACTACCCACTCGAAAATTACTTCACAGTTCCTCTCCTCATCACCCACAAAACTTGTTTTCTCTATCAAGTCGCTCCGCCATGACCGGTAGGAGGAGTTTAGGGTGGACATATAACTAGGCAGCAAAGACCAAGGCCGCGGAAGCACTAGAGAGATCCCACCGAGAAGCCGCAGCCGCAACAGAGATGTCCCGGCGCGCCGCGGAGCCCTGGAACGAGCTCTCACGGGCACGCGAGGGCTCTCACAAGCGCATTCGCGCCGTCAGCCATCGCGACGAGCCGGCATTCCTGAAGTCGTTCGCCGGCGACGACGATATTCTCGCTGGTGTACTACGTAGCAGGAGTTGGTCGACGGCTTTATGAAGCTGCTCAAGATCAGCGATGCCTCGGTTGACAAGGCGACCAGCCTCGTCGAGCAACTCATGGATGACAATGCGAAGCTCCTCAAGCTGGTCGCCGAGAAGGAGGAGGAGGCCGTCGGCTGGAAGATGCTGCATGAGCAGAGCAGTGCCTTGGAGATGACGCTGAAAGCGGTCGTTGAGGAACTGATGGGTGGCTTGAGGAAGCTCCGGATCGAGCGCGAGCAGGAGGAGGAGGAATCCATGGCTGCTTTCAAGCAAAGTCGTGAGGAATTGAAGAAGGACCTGCAGGATTTCGCCGCCCGGCGATCCATCGACGAGTAGAGACAGCAGCGACCCAGATCGTTGTCTGCAATTTCCTTCTTCTCTTGCCCCCGTGTCTTCCGGGCTTTGCAGCATGTGGCATTTTAAATTATCTGAAATATGTAAGACAATTATTATGTGCGTGACTGTAAATTTGTCGTCCTATTATCCGTTGCCATTTTATTTGTGGTCGTATTATCCGTTGCCCTATGTGGAAATTTAAATTAGGGCAGAATACTAGTTGAAAACACGAACAAAGCAAATGATGCCATGGTATCACAAGCAAACACCCTCCGTCTAGGTGCTTTAATTAACCCCTTAATGGAGAAGTTGTGAGCGAGGCGGGCGGCGGCTGGTCCATGGAGGTCAAAGAGCTTGCTTCCCGGTGAGCATGGGCGGCCTTGCTACTCGCACGTGTCCCGTCGAGCCTACAAGGTGGACAGCATGCACGCGTCCCGTCGAGCCTGCGGGGTGGACTGCTCGCACACGTCCCGTCGATCCTGCACGACGGACTTCTCGCGCTCATCCCGTCTAATCAAACAGCTGCACGCACGCCAACGAGTATGGTTAAATTTCGACACGGTAAATATAATACAACCGTTTCCGATATTAACGTGTCAGCTTTTTGTTTCAAAAAGGACTTCGTTGGCTACTAATGTGCGCGCCTCTTCTCAAACTGGACGATTTTTTACCACGGCATATATGTGCCATGTCATGAAACCATGCCAATTTTCATGTTTTTTGGGCAACTTTTTTATTTACTAGGATTTGAAAACCGAGATTCTCATTGTTTCAGGACGACGACAAGTTTGTAATTTATTATCATTCCTTAAACGAGACCTAAACATGCACCCAATGACACATGTACGATTTCCCACCCATTTTGCTTCACTGGAGCATGTGGTTGTAGTTCAAATTTGAATTATGGACTACATTAAATGCATAAAAAACTTAGTAATTAGTAATATATATACAATGGCCAAACGAACCCTGAACAGTTTCAAATTTCAGCCCGACACTCCTGTTATTCTATGTTGCCAGTAGAAAACAAAGTTCAAGGCGAGAAGAGGCATCGATTATTGTTTCGCCCACAAGAGGGGCATGTTTCCCTACCGGAACCACGAGGGTTGCGAAAGGCTCCAGTTTGTAAAAGTCTTGTAATATAGCTTTGCCAAAATTGGACAATTATATATACCATGTAGTGACACCATGCCATGTTTCATGATTTCCTGGTCTGTTTTGGATTTACAGACATTTAAAAACCGAGATTCGCAATGTTCGTGGCCAAGCCAGGACAGCGAGACGGTTGAATTCGTTCCCATTCGTTCCATGGGACCTAAACATGCACCCCAAGGAAACATGTACGTTTTTTCTAGCCATTTTGGTGCACTGGAGCATGTATTTGTAGTTCGGATTTGAATGATGAACATTAAATGCCTAGAAAACTCAATTAATGAATAAAAAGGTCAAACGAACCCTGAATAATTTCAAAGTTCAGCATGAATCTCCAGTTGTTCTGTGTCGCGTGTAGAAGAAATACGAGGCTAGAAGAGGGAGTGATTATCGTTTGGCCCACAAGGGTACACGTTTCCCTATCGAAACCACGAGGGTTCTTGCGACAGGCTCCGGTTTGTAAGAGGTTTGTAATAAAGCTTGGCCCAAATTGGCAATGTTTTTACCACGACATATATGTGCCATGACATGACACCTTGCCACCTTTGATGACTTTCTGGTGAGTTTAGGATTTATGGGGACTTAAAAACTGAGATTCGAAATGTTTGAGGAAGAGCCAGGACACTGGTACGGTTATAGTTCGTTCCCATTCCTGGCATGAGACCTAAACATGCACCCAAGGACACATGTATAATTTTTCTAGCCATTTCGGTGAACTGAAGCATGTATTTGTAGTTCAAATTTGAATTATGGACATTAAATGCCTAGGAAACTCAATTAGTGTATCAAAAGGCCAAACGAACCCTGAATAAGTTTAAATTTCAGCACGGATATCCCGTGGTTCCATGTTACCCGTGGAAGAAAATACAAGGCGAAAAGAGGCAATGATTACGTTTCGCCCACAAGGGGAACATGTTTCCCTCTCAGAACCACGAGGCTTCTTTGAAAGAAGCTCTAGTTTTTGTAAGAGGTTTGTAATAAAGCTTGGCCCAAATTGGACAATGTTTTTACCACAACATATATGTGCCATGACATGACACCATGCCACCTTTGATGACTTTCTGGTGAGTTTAGGATTTATGGGGACTTAAAAACCAAGATTCGAAATGTTTGAGTACGAGCCATTTCACCAGTAAGGTTGCAATTCGTTCCCATTCCTGGCATGGGACCTAAACATGCACCCAAGGACACATGTATAATTTTTCTAGCCATTTTGGTGAACTTGAGCATGTATTTGTAGTTCAGATTTGAATTATGGACATTAAATGCCTAGGGAAATCAATTAGTGCATAAAAAGGCCAAATGAACCCTGAATAAGTTTAAATTTCAGCATGGATATCATGTCATTCCATGTTGCCCGTAGAAGAAAATACAAGGTGAAAAGAGGCAGTGATTATGTTTTGCTCACAAGGGGGACATGTTTCCCTATCGGAACCACGAGGCTTCTTTGAGAGAAGCTCCGGTTTGTAAGAGGCTTGTAATAAAACTTGCGCCACAATGAACGAAAAAACTTCCTCGACATATAAGTGCGATGTCGTGACACCATGGCAGGTTTCACGATTTTCAGCTTAGTTTTGGATTTACGGGGATTTAAAAATCGAGATTCTTCTCACGGAATGTTTTCAAATAGCACACGGTTCACTCATGAAAGCCGATATTCAATGAAAACTTCGTGGAAACCATATTTTAAAGTTTCATAAAAATCTAAAAAAATTGTGGGATGTTAAGAAGGTGATGTTTTATTGCAACACAAAATTTCAACTTGAAAAACATAACGAGATGTGAGCTATGAAAAAGACAAATTCCTCCCTGAATAGTTACATTACTATCCGACACTATTCAACACTGATTTTGGCTTTTTCATAGCTCACATCTCTTAATGTGTTTCAACTTGAAATTTTGTGTGCCAATAAGACATCATCCTCTTAACATCCCGCATTTTTTTGATTTTTTTTGAAACTTCAAAACATCTTTTTCTCGTGGTTTTTACCGGTTTCCACCGAATGTTGGTTTCCGTATGATATCCCCCCCCGCTGCGCTCGCGATCTGAGTCCTACGTTCTGACTGGCCAGAACCCAAACCCCACGGATCGTACGTGTGCACCGTTGGATGCTCCCATCTCGAACGACAACCCTGAGCCCTTTCGACAGCACATGCAGTACATGGGTAAGCACTGTGCACATGCGTCGCGTAGCTCACACTTCCTTCTCTACTAGTAGGTTTTCATTCAAAATAGGCTACCGTTTCTCGCCACTCCTCTCATCGGTTTCCCGCCTCTTCTCCCAGATATGCGTGATGTAGAAGTTCGTTTAATTCTTATAGTTCATCTCATCCAAAATCAATTAGTTTTGTAAAAAAACTATTTTAAGATTCATGGAATTGTGCATTGTAAAGGTAAAAACAAAAAGTGACAATTCATTTAGAAAAAAAAAGGTTTTGGCAATTAAGATATGGAAGATTCTAGAGAACAAAGGAGAAGTGCGTGTGTTTTGAGGTTTATGCATTATGCTTAAGTTCAACCATGGAGTCTTCTAGATTGTACATGTGGCAGAATCTGGTGGAATGTAGATGATATCCAACGGGCAGTAGTGCTCAGATTTGTCATCTTTGTACCGTCGGATTGGCTTCATCCAACGAGCAACTTTCATAGTTATTTGCACACTATATATGTGTATAGATGTATAGATATATATAGTTGTGTCCCATGCTAGACAAAATAAAGTTTGAGCGCATGCGTGGGACCCCCCCCCCCCCCCCGCGCGCTACCGCCTCGAAGTTGGGAAACTGACATCATAGGTATTGAACCAGGCTTGGAGTCAGGTACGGTGTTTGGTTTGTAATGTACTTGGCGTGGCCCATCGAAGTTGTGCATTTGGGATTTAAACACATCATACACCATCATACCCATACATATTTTCGGGCCGCATGCAGTGTATACGGGGTCTTCTGATCGACCACGTCTCCCTTGTGCGGTTTTTTGTGACGACACAGATATCTGTGGGCTCCCGGAGTGTATATATATCATCGCTTTGACCGATAATGAGGGGTATGTGTTGGCCATGAATGGATTCCTCGTAGTTCATGTTAGGGCCGGTCACCGCCAAATGGCGGTCAACCAAAGCTCGAGCTCATGCGTTGTCAGGATTCCCTCCCAGATGCTTGGATTGCTGGGTTCAACCTACATCAAATCCTGCATACGTATCTCGTCCTTAACTACCTTGCCTTCATGGTTGTTATCTGTATCGAGAGGTAGGCACCACATCTAAATTGTACATTATTCTATATTGAAAACACACATCACCCCTTCCCAACGTACATCATTTTGGGCCGCATGCAAGAGGTGCTGGTTTTGTGGTCCCTCTCGTGCGATGTTTATGATGGTTCAATCTATTGGCCCAAGCGGTTTATCGACAACAACAACTGTCATTTGACCAAAAGAAAGATTCATTGGTCCGTCTTATGGTAGGTCATGGCGACATGCATGTATGACCAAAGTATCGATCATTACATGCATCGGCCCCGCTGACACGAAGTGGGAGGTGGTGGGCCAAGCATCCTAGCTAGGTACAACATTATGTCATTATATATATCCTAGCTAGGTGGTTGTTAGGGTGCTTTTGGGTTTGCGAGGCAGGTGCCACCGAAGTTATGCATTGTGTATTTAAAGTTTTAAACATCCCCAATATTCGTACATATATTTGGCCACTTCCAGGTGGTTCTTGACTTCTGGCTCCTCTCATGGATCTTCAATGACGCGCCCAACCATGGGCCCGCGGGGTCAAAGTTGTGCATTGGAATTTTGAACATCACATACCACCCTTTTCACTCATATATATTTGGGCCACATGCTGGTGTGGCTGTCTTTTGACCCTCCCTAACGTTATTTTTTGCTGCAAAGACTCTGATGATCCTCAACGGACACGGGGTATAATATCTTAATTGTGTGCGATACAAGTGCGATGTGAATCACCACGACCGCGCAAGCGTGAGCAAATTAAGGTGGAGGTACTAGCTCAACCGTGTGCGATGCAAGTGCGCTGAAATCACCACGACCGCGCAACAGCGAGCAAAGGGTGGAGGTACTGGCTCAACCGTGTGCGATGCAAGTGCGCTGAAATCACCACGACCGCGCAAGCGCGAGCAAAGGATGGAGGTACTGGCTCAAGCGTGTGCGATGCAAGTGCGCTGAAATCACCACGACCGCGCAAGCGCGAGGAAAGGGTGGAGGTACTGGCTTAACCATGTGCGATGCAAGTGCGCTGTAAAACCACCACCTGTGGAACCTAAAGGCCGGTAAGTTTATTTTGAAATTAGGACGAACTGTGTGCAATAGACCAGCTAGCTAGAAATATAAAAAACAAACTACCCGCCTTGAGCATTGCAAAAATCGGAGGATCTGCGCCACTTTTCCTTATTGTTATTGGACCGTGCGCGATCTTGGGCACTGCCACCCCGCATCAATTCCTTTACACAAATTTTAGTAGCCGTTGTACTTCAACCGTCCCCACACTCCTCCAGCACTGACCTTATAGTAAAATTGCAGTAGCTGAGGCATTTGAACCGTCGCCCTCCCTCGTCCACCACCATCTCCACCCACCATTACTAAAATTTTCAGTAGCCACGGCGTATCCTCAAACACCCCCCTCCACAATCCCCCACCCGCCCCCTCCCCCCTTCGAACCCTAGCTCGCGGCCGCCGCTCGCGCCACCGCCAACCCTGCCGGTCTGCCCGTTCCTCCTAGCTTAGATAATAAAGTTCAGGTTATCCAGCGATTCCCATACCGTCGCCCCACTCCCCTGAGTTTTTAGATGAGGCCTGCGGTGTCCCTCCCCGCCAAATCCACATCCCCTGCTCTAGAATGTCGCATCCTAAGCTCGACCACGTATCCCGGGGAGCCCGACGAGCATTCGGCCAAGAAGAGGTTTATCATGGCCTCTCCGGCGGACGTTGGCGAGGTGGCCGCCATTCGCCCCGACCTGTCGATCCCGGAGCAACACGTCGCCATGGAAGCCGGCGAAGACGTTCACTATGTTGCCATGCTGAAGGCTTCATGTCAGCGGGCTAAAGTATTACTGTATCTCGGGAAAGCTGGCTACGACATCGAGCTCGTCCACGCCGATGGCTTCACACGGGCCATGTCACAGGTTAAGTGGTCCATCCCCAATCCCTCTGGTTCACCGCCGTCGATCCCTTCGAAGGCCCTACCGCTGATCTCCTCCGCCAAGCGGTCAAATATTTGCGAGCTTTATACGCCATCGAGCCCATTTTGTCACTTCTGAAGGACACGTTCTACGGCGGCGGCTTGGGATCCTCAATTGCCAAGTAAGATCTCATTGACCACGACGATGACCACGAGGAGGGCACCCACGAAGGTTCTTCCAAGGTGAAATAGCCCATCTGTGACATCAGAGAGCGCACCATGGGTCTGTGCTCTTCCAACTGGAAGGATCCCGTCCATGAAATGTGAGGCAACCTTCTATCAGCAAATATTACCTTTTCTAGCTTGCCAACCCGTACCCTTTGTTGTAGTAGCATTTGCCGTGCGGTGCTTTAACTGTGTCGTGTTTAATTATTTCATTTATGCAAAAATGTACTATTCAATAGGTCTATGTGATGTTTAAGTATGAATTGTCCACTTTAGTTTCACGAATGGCTATATTTGGTTGTTTATAGTGAGTAGATGCCTTGTTTATCTGTATTTGGTTGTTAGGTTGGTTGGAGTGAGCATTTCTTCAGTTATCGAGCAGATGCCTTGTTTATCTGTATTTGGTTCTTAGTTTGGTTGTAGTGAGTATTTGTCCAGTTATCAAGCAGATGCCTTGTTTATCTGTATTTGGTTGTTAGGTTGCTTTTTTTAGCATTTGTCCAGTTATCAAGCAGATGCCTTGTTTATCTGTATTTGGTTGTTAGGTTTCTTTTTTTAGCATTTCTCCAGTTATCAAGCAGATGCCTTGTTTATGTTTATCTGCTTGTTAGGTTGGCTGCAGTGAGCATTTGTCCAGTTTTCAAGCATATGCCCTGTTTATCTGTATTTGCTTGTTAGGTTGGTTGCAGTGAGACTCTGTCCAGTTTTCAATGGCTATATTTGGTTGTTATACTAGTCATTTATGCCTTGTTTATTTTAGTTATTCACAATGTGTGGTTCATTATGTGCAAGTCGGAACTGTGCGCTCGACTACATCAATACCAGTTTGAACGTCTATATTTGGTTGCAGTAATTCCTGGTGTAGTTAACACATGCCCTTTATTTCAGTTTTACACATTTATCCAGTGTGATGTTTAAGCATTACCTACGTTCTATTCATTTTCAACAATACCAATTTGAATTGCAATATTTGATGGCTGTTAAGCCTGCTGTCGGTAACATTGCCTTCCATTTTATATCTGCTTTAACAGCATGCTGAAACCAACACATTCAAGCTATCATTTGGAGATGATGTTTTTTACCTTTGCTATATTTGTTTGATGTTAAGATTGTTGTACTTATCATGCCTTTCCACTACTTATGCAGGACAACAACGGGAGTGGCCACCATTTTCCGCCGAGGTTAGCTTCATCCCTCGGCTTGTACTCCCCCCGTCGTTCCATACTGTAGTGCATATAGATCCAGGCCTGGACCCCAGTTAGCTTCTAATATTGACTTGTTTCTTGTAGGTACATATGCCCTTGGCAAGGATCCACGCATCGACCCTTGTTGCGTATGGGGCAATGAGATATTGATGAACAAGCATCAAGTGAGGAGACTGACAAGGATTATTAGCAAAAAGATACGAATGGTGGCAAGCAAACTATTTGTTTATGCTCTATCCAACACAACAGTGAGCTGTAGGATGGTAACTACAAACTCTGCAGCCTTCTCTTTTTACTGCCCATAATAAGTTGTTAGACAACAATGTCTGAATCTTTTTTGTTCCCAGTGGTTCCTGAAGCAGTTCACACAAGATTACCTCGCAAAGTACATAATTGGTGGACACGCAATGAAGGTTAAAGTATTTCATCCAGACTACAATGAGCATCGAGAAGTCCTAATGAAGACAGTGAAGGATGGACGGGCAACCATCACAAGGGGTTGGCCTAGAGTCGTGCACGCCTTACGCATGGAGGAGGGCACAATATGGGCATTCCGCTTCACCTTCTCCTGCAACCAGAATGTCTTTCGCCTCTCTCTTTATAGTCTTTAGTACAACTGTGGTTCATCATTCTTTACTTGGTGCTTCTGAAGTTCTTCAGTATATCTACCTGTGCATTGAATTATGGATTCGTGGTTGAACCTATATTTGTAATAAACATGGTTGGATATGAAATAAGTGATTGCCTACTTTCAAATTCATAACATGTGATTTTTAAATTAGGGATTAATTGGATTAATTATGGATTAAATAGGGATTACACTGCAGACGGTTTGCGAAAGCGAAACGTCTGCGATATACGTGGAGATCAGAAACGTTTCTAGGATCCACTACGTGTGCGATCAATCTCCACTGCACACACGAATATATCTTGAAAATTGTTTGCGTTAGGCCACCTTGCGCAAACGTTTATCACATAAAAAGTGTGTGTGATGGACAGCCTTTGCCACACAGTTTCTTTCTACACAACGTGTGTGATGCATTCAATAATGCAAACGATAAAATTATTAATATCATGTGCAATGGCAAAGCTATCACAAACGATTTAACGGGAAAAATTGCGTGTGATGTACCTGTGAACGGAAACGTTTTCCTTGGAGTGACTGTGTGGGATGTGCATACGAACGGAAACGTTTAGCGGGGACTGACTGTGTGGGATGTACTTGCGACCGGAAACAATTTCGCTGTATAATTGTACTTTTTATCTGTACTGTACGTATTTCCATATTTGAGCGCTCGCCGGTCGCACACGACCTCATTTTGCTGATCGTGTGTGCCAGGAGGGCATATCCCCGACGGTTTCTGGGTCGTGTGGGAAGGACCCCCCTATCGCCCACACTCACTTGGAGACGGTTCCAGATGCCGTCGTGGAAAGGGGTTTTAAACCGTTTGTTTAGGACCGACACGCACCAGTGTTTATTTCTTTGATTTACTAATAGCATGACTTATTTTCTGTATGAATATTTGTCATGCCATGCTTTAATACTCAGTCAGCACATGCATGTAATTTAATTCATCATGAGCATATGCATCCGTATATCTTTTGTTCTTGATGTTTGCGAGTACATTCAAACGTACTCACTGGCTTGTCCCTGGCTATTGTCCTGTCCAGATCATGACTCAGAGAGGAGCACTGCGATGACACCCCAACCTAGGATTCGGAGATAGCAGCCACGCGAGATAGGAGTTATCCAGGTCGGCTGTTCCCATGGGAATGGAGTTCCATCAATCTGGGAGATCCACGAGTCGCTTCCATCATCTGCCACTAGAAATCATTGTTGTACTCAATGGACCTATAAGGTCTTCTACTTAAATCCTTGTAATTGCTTGGAATTCTGTATCAAGGAAATGTCCACCAGCAACAGTAATCCTGGGGCTGGTGATGACACAAGGGTGGTTTACTAGGATTTATGTCCTGGAAATCCGGCCCCGACAACCTTGGTATCAGAGCCAGGCTGACCACTGGCTAATCCTATCTTAGCCTGGTCACTATCCCTAGGTTTCCACACCGTCCATATCCTTTTCTATCCACCGGCAAGCTCATCCTGTCCGACAGCCTGCACAGTGGCGAGCCGACATCTTTTTGACAGTCGGTGCCCAACCTATCGTCCTAGGCCATAGGTCGTGCGCCCGTGGCCGACACCTGAGTTGTCCCATCCACAAGCGTGCGATGGAAGACTCCACTAGCTTATAAAGGAAGCCTTGCCCCAACTCAGCACATCACAACCTTCACTCGCAGCCTGATTTCCAAACCACCAAGATGCCTGGTCGTCCGCAACGAGACCACCGCATCTGAGCTTGGAGATTTTGTAGCCATCCTCGCTAATCTCACTCGTCGTGCTTTTGGCATAGACGAACCCCCAGAATATGTTGTGTACCAGGAACACACAAGTGATGCCATCCATCACTTCTAGGCCACGGTGCACATCTATGGGAGGGGCACCACATGAGAGCGTCCCTACCGGTTCATCGGGAGAACGACCTCTGATGAGCCCCAAGCCATCCAACTTGCAGCCCGAGAGGGTATATGTCACGCCCAATATGCGATACTATCCTAAAGAGACTCGAAGGTCTCACCAAGGATAGAACCGCATATTGACACGCTTTTGCAAGGTGGATATCATTACATCAACATTACATAATATATGAGGATACATACAAGGCATACAAATGCCGCAAGAATACATCAATACATCATACATAAGACCGACATCCGACTACGGATGAAACACAAATAGGAACTCAACAACATCCACCCTGCTAGCCCAGGCTGCCGACCTGGAACCTATCCCCCTGATCGAAGAAGAAGCAGAAGGACAACTCCAAAACAAGTAACATCGCTCTCGCGTCATGATCATCGCAAAACATGTACCTGCAACTGGTGTTGTAGCAAACTGTGAGCCACGAGGACTCAACAATCCCATTACCATGGGTATCAAGACTAGCAAAGCTTAAAGGGTAAGGAAGGGGTAAAGTGGTGCGGTTGCAGCAGCGACTAAGCATATATGGTGGCTAACATACGCAAATAAGAGCGAGAATAGAAGCAACGGAACGGTCGTGAAACTAGCAATGATCAAGAAGTGATCTTGAACTCCTACTTATGTCAAACATAACCCAGAAACCGTGTTCACTTCCCGGACTCCGCCGAAAAGAGACCATCACGGCTACACACACGGTTGATGCGTTTTAAATTAAGTTAAGTGCCAAGTTCTCTACAACCGGACATTAACAAATTCCCATCTGCCACATAACCGCGGGCACGGCTCTCGGAAGTTTATACCCTGCAGGGGTGTCTCAACTTAGCCCATTATAAGCTCTCACGGTCAACGAAGGATATTCCTTCTCCCGAGAAGACCCGATCAGTCTCAGAATCCCGGTTACAAGACATTTCGACAATGGTAAAACAAGACCAGCAAAGCCACCCGAATGTGCCGACAAATCCTGATAGGAGCTGCACATATCTCGTTCTCAGGGCACACCGGATGAACACTACGTACAACTAAAACCAGACCTCAAGTTTCCCCGAGGTGGCGCTGCAAGTGGCGCTAGTTCGGACCAACATTCAGAGGAGCCCTGGCCCGGGGGGTAAATAAAGATGACCCTCGGGCTCCGGAAACCCAAGGGAAAAAGGCTTAGGTGAGGCAAATGTAAAACCAAGGTTGGGCCTTGCTGGAGGAGTTTTATTCAAAGCGAACTGTCAAGGGGGTCCCATAAATCACCCAACCGCGTAAGGGACGCAAAATCCAGGAACATAGCACCGGTATGACGGAAACTAGGGCGGCAAGAGTGGAACAAAACACCAGGCATAAGGCCGAGCCTTCCACCCTTTACCAAATATATAGATGCATTAATTAAAATAAGATATATTGTGATATCCCAACATAAACATAATCCAACATGGAGCAATCTTCATCTTCACCTGCAACTAGCAACGCTATAAGAGGGGCTGAGCAAAAGCGGTAACATAGCCAAACAATGGTGTGCTAGGAGGGGTGACAAAGGTTAGAGGTTCATGGCAATTTGGGAGGCTTGATAAGCAAGTGGTAGGTAACGCAGCATAGCGATAGAACGAAGCAACTAGCATAGCAATGATAGTAGTGAGATCCAGGGTAACGGTCATCTTGCCTGAAATCCCGCTAGGAAGAAGAACGAGTGCATGAAGAAGATGAAGCCACGAACACAAACCAAGCGTAGACGAATGAATCCTCTCGATCGCAACGAAACAGAAACTATCGAGAAGAAGCACAACCGGAAAGAAGCAAACAACATGATAAACACACAACACATAAACAAGACATGATGCTCAACCAAGTATGATGCATGACAAGGCTACATGAAGCTACTCATGGCAAGAGATGATGCATACAAGAACAACACATCAAAGCAAGTTTAAATGAGGCCGGAAGCAACATATAACAATTCCGGTAAGTCCTCATATGCTAATTTCGAAATTGGTCCAGATCTGAAAAAGCCTTATGTTCAAGTTGTTAAACAGCAAGCTAAGATGCACCAAGATGATCTACACGAAATTCTAGTCAAATTACATATAAAGTTCATTTAGTTCGGAGCTACGGCCTAGAAGATATGAGCAAAACAAGTCAAACATGGCATTGATGCAAAATGCATTCAAACATCAAGCAAACACTCTCAAAACATGGATGCAACATGATAAGATGAAACTACATGCAAAACTAAGTAAGTTTCATTTAGAGCATGCTCAAAACGGAGCAACGGTGCAACACATACACTCCAAACAAGATATAACAACAATCTGTCCATAACAGCAACTAGGCATCTTGCAAGCATCAAAACAATATGCTACAGCACCCTAACATGAAAGCAGAAGCCATGGACATGACGTACAGGTAAAGCATGACAAAACATGAACACTGAGCTATCTCCAGAAATCACTAGAACATGCTAAAAAGGACATGGCAAGATTGCAAATAATAACAGATTCACAGACTTGGCAGAATTTCAGGACATGGCAGAAATAACATCAGGTTACCAAGTTTAGAGCTATCAAACACCATGATATAGGAACATATCATAGAAAACAAAGGCATGGAATGAATCAACTAATTGCATATAACAAAAGTCCCTTAATGATCACGAGCCAAAAATGCACAGAAGATATGATGGCACCCATGTAAACATAGCAAGTTATATGACAGATTCAGACTTGGTGAAAATAACAGTGCATGGCGGAAACAACGATAAGTAGGCATGTTGGTGAGCTTGAACCATTCACCACAGAGCAGTACATGGCATGACAAGGTAACCAACAGAAAGATGGCATAAATATCAAACTAAGCAAGGCAATAGCATAGTCATAGAGTACATGTATCACTAGCAAAACACATGGAAATAACGAACTTCATGTTAACAGGCTGACAACAACATTATTTAGCAAGTTTGGAGCATGATAACAACAAGCTACAGCAGGCTATAAATGCAAACAAGGCCATGGATGGATAGAACATAACATTTATAACAAAACATTCTTAGTGAACATCTCCAGTTTATGCACAGAACTCATGGTAGCAGCATGGCAACATAGGAACAAAATATAACAGACTCGGACTTGGCAGAAATGACTGTCACAGAAATCAGCAACATCATGGAGGCTAATTTGCATGCTTGTGCTATTCAACACATAGATCAAAAAAATACAAGACAAACACCCCTGTAAAGATGGAATGATGTATCCCAAAACTCATATAGAGCTCATGCTCATAGGATGCAAACACAAAATGCAATGAAAAAGACAAATCACCAAGTTCTGATAACAGACAGCAGTTAACATCATATAGCACTCTTGCAACGACGATTAGGGCATCAAGATGTACTCAAAAGAACATAACAGAATGAAACAAAATGAAGAGCATCTCATGATAAACATTTCGATATATTATGTACGCAAAACGGAGCAGAAGACAGGGAGATTTGGCATGGCAAAAATGCACACATGGAGTTGCAAATCTGGGTACTTAGTCAAATTTTCACCTCGCGGGAAAAATTGGACGGAACGGTGCGGGACGAGGAGATCCAGGACGGGGCGGTTCCAGGCGCCCGTTTGGATCGCGGGACGGGTGGATCTCATCCACCTGCCCGGATCCGGCGATGGGGCGGCGCGCTGAGTGGCCGGAAGGCGGGGCCCGCGGCGGATCCGGCCGGGACAACGGCCGGCGACGACGGGGGAGGCCGGAGGCGGGGCGAGGCCCGAGCTGGAGCTTGCCGGCGGCGCGGGAGGAGCGCGGAGGCGGGGCGCCGGCCTCCGGTGGCGGGGCAAGGCAGGGTGCTCGGGGCGGTGCTCTGGCACGGCGGCAGGGAGGCGCGCCGGCGGCGGAGATCGGGCGGCGGGGCCCGGCAGCGGGCGGCGGCGCGGCCGGGAGCCGAGACGCGGCGGCGCTGGAGGCGGAGGGCGCGGGCGGCGAGTGGCCCGGGTGCGGCCCGGGGCGGGCCTGCCTCGGGCCTGGCGGCGGGGCGCGGTGGCTGGCAGCTGAGGAGGCCACGTGGCGGCGGCGGATTGGGCGAGGGGCGGCACGGACATGTCCGACCGTCGGTGGGAGATTTTTTCGGCGGCGGGGAGGAGTTTGAACTAGGGTTAGGGTGGAATCATCCGTGATTTGGGGAGGGGAAGGCCTTTTTTATAGCTAGGAGGGTCCAAATGGGGTGCGGTTTTCGCCCACACGATCGTGATTAACCGTTGGGGCATCAAACGAGAGCATGGAGGGGGTTTTGCTGGGCTAGTGGGCTGTGGTGGAGGTGTGTTGGGTAGTAAAGAGAATGGGGTTTCGGGCTACGCGGTTAACCGTTGGGGCATCAAACGACTTGCAAATGGAACAAAATTTGACGGGCGGTCTACCGGTGATATACCAAGGCCACTTGGCAAATCTCGGCCCATTCCGAGAATGTTTTTCTCCCACTCACGAAACAAGATCTAAGAGGGGTGACGGGCGCGTGCGAGTGTCTGTGCTCAGAACGGACAATGGAGAGAACTGGGAGGAACCCGAACGGATGCATGTTTTGAAAAACATGATGATGCAATGCAGATGATGACATGGCAAAATGCAACACGCAAGCAAATGACATGGCAACATGACGAATAACTGGAAGACACCTGGCGCATCGGATCCGGGGCGTTACAGTATAGTTAATCTCTGGCACTTGTCGCCGAGGGTTAACACTCGCCCTTTCTTCTACTACCCTAGCCATGAAGGCTATGGTAGCCCGACCCAAGTTGCCAACGGAGACCATGAGTCGGATCCTGCTCTAGTGCATCTAGTGCGCTACGTGATGGCACAAGAGGCACTATTCGATCAGGTCACCCTTGATCTGATTGCCACCCACAGAACGCTTGCTCTCCTAACTCTGGTGAGAAGTGAAGCTGCAACTGACACCGACACCCTGATAATGCTGCTTGGGAGGCCAGTTGAGCCCCCAAGGTCTTCCCCTATTGTCTATCCAGGCAATGCTTTTGCCTCCAGGGGAACTCCATCGTCTCTTGGAGACCTACTCCAACGGGATTGTGACCATGAGACCCCACGAGGGGCATCGTCGCTATCCCAGCACTATGCTCCCCATCCTACCCCGAAAAACCCCGACACTGAAGCTCACGGAGAAGCATCGACATCTACAAGACACGCCTGACTAGAGGTCAACGAGGTGGACTGAGTCCACCAGGAGTTTTATCAAATCTTAGTGATCCTGTTGTCTTGCATTTTCAAGGTAGCAATCGCATGGCGTAGTAAGCTTGTAAGTTACCCGTGTGCCAATGTTTTAATGGTACTATGTGTGATCTAGTGTAGATTGTGGCGTATGGCGACAGAGTAAATGCTAGACGTGACTGCCGACACACACAGTAATTTGTCACACTCCTTTTTGGGAAGAGATGTCCGAGAATTTGACTTGGACAACCCTATGTCGGAGGCGATGCACAAGTTGTACCAGCGCTGCATCGTGTTTCCTGACCCAGGCACCTGATAAGGGGTCGTATCCATACACCACACCAGCCACCACCACACTTGAGCATCGCTCTTCTCCATTCATCCTTCCAGGTCTCACCCTGGAGCCTACCTGAGAACTCTAGATGCAAGCGCTGGTACCTTTGTTAAGGTTTTGTGGGATTTGACCCGCAATACCCTTGGTTCTAGCCACCCACCCCAGTATGAGTTGTTCAAAATGAGGATCACCCCTGATTCCTCAAAATACTGTGCAGTTGTGCACATCCCACGAGAGGATTTAAATCAAGGCCCTCCATATGTTGTCTTCCTCGGGAGATCCATGCCAACCTCAGGCATGGCTATTGAGGCTGCTGCTTATGAAGCAGTTACCCGTCTTCGATTCACGTACCTGCTGCGAGTGAAAGGAAATAGTACTATTTCCCGAGCCGCGCAACTTCTGCAGCAGAAGCCACGTTCCGTTGTGAACGCATAGAGAGAGATCCAGCTCTGGCCAATCTCATTCAATATGTGATGGCCCAGGAGCATCTAACCCAGCAACTAATGGATTACCTCCATTACCTTGCTGTTCTAAATCCCCATTCGCCATTGGTGGACCACCATGGCCAACTCCGAAAGGGTGTGTTCTTCGTTTACTTCCTTCACTTCCCCCGGAAGAAGAAGAATGTGCTCCAGCACCAGGAACCCTTCCAAAAGGCCCTTTAGATCTCACCTTCGAACCGTAGACGGTCATTGTTGCTGTACCTAGCACTAGTTTACATGATGCAACTGTTGTATTGTAATTTAGGGCATATGTCATAAGTGCATTGCCATGACTGCATTCTGCATATGATCATTTGTTGTGATTTGCATTCAGTGCGTCCGCCCTTAACAAATCTCGAGGACGAGATTTTTCGTAAGGGGGGTAGAGTTCGTTATACCCCAAAAATTCAATCAAATTTTATTAAGTAAAATTTGGCCAGAAATAAAATTTTGAATGATACTAGGTCATTTATTGATTTCAAAACCTTTTCTATACTATGTTTTACAAAATTCTCCCCTCTATAGAAGATTATTTTGTAGAATGTTGTGGTCCTTGGTTGTTTTGTAAATCATTTCATTTATATCATAAACAACGGTAGGAAACATTTTGATAATAAATTTTTCCACAAAGTAATACTTTTAAAAGCATTTTCAATACTTAAAATGCTTCTATTGCACAACAAGTATTCTAAATAATTGTTTGAAAATCCCACAAATATTATGAGAGGTCATGTGATGCCTACGGGTCACTTTTATGCAAAAACCTAACTATGCCTTTTGAAAATTTTGAGTGAAACATCCTCTTTTCATTTTTGCCCCATTCTTGAGTTACAACTTCAACCCTCTTTTTCCTAGCTTCATTAATTCTGAAACTTTGCCATCTTGTAGTCCTTCAAACTAGTACCTTAAGTCACGAAGGGCAGCTCTAGTTTCAACTTTTAAGTCCACCAAACACTCCTCTGAAGTTTCTATCCAAAAGTGAATCCTGGTAAAACTTGCACTAGCAAGTTTCTCATCTTGCCAAACTAACTCCACCAACATCTCTACCATCCAAAGAGACCTCATCCTGCCTATTTTCATCATTAACAAAACCTCCTAGCTAGCCCTAGCATTTTTTCAAACACCTTGTGGGCATGACAGAAACGTTGCCACTTTCTAACTTACACTGGACACTTGGTCATTTGGCCAAACCAGGATGTCCATCACTCCTCTCATACCTAGAAGCACCATCCTGTTGATTTGTAGCTCATGTGTGTCCCTGTTTATGCCACTGGCAATCTGACGAACACCTAATGTGCGTGCACCGTGCGAGGCCAGAGCATGCGTTTTGCACGCATCGGCACCAAGCTCATGCCGTGTCTCTGCTGCTTCCCCCTCTCAACCTGATCCACCTCTAGATCAGCCCAACCACCAGGACCCACGCCGACACCCTCGCTTTGCCCCTAGCGCCGTCCACCGCCATGCATGACGACCAGGACCGTCGCCCGACGAGTACGCCTTCGCCACGTCTCTGTCTTGGCCCCTCTTGCTTGAATGCCAATGGCTCAAGCTCATCCGCGGCTCACCAGCCTCACAAGAGACACACCAACCGTGCCTACCTCACCACCGCCCACACGTTCGCCTTGAATGGTCGTCGCCACCGTGTCCACCCTCTGGAAGCCACAGCACTGCCCTCCACCGCCTTTTTAAGCTTCCCCCGAGCCCTCTTAGTCCATCACCACCTCTCTCTCTCTGCCTCCCTCACTAACCCTTCCGTAGCAGCAGAAAGACCAGAGATGGTCGTCTTCTTCCGCTCCGCAAACCACGGCCGCCGCCACTGCCTTGGTGATTCCGACACCACTTCCCTCCTGCACTCTCCTCACCACACACCGCCTCCTCGCCCCACGAATCCATCCCCACCTTCAATTTCCCCCGGAAGCCGCCGTAGGTGGAGCACCTCTTTCGCCCGACGCCGCCGTCCGCTGAAGAGCTCGCCGTTGGCGACTCCGTCCACTTCGGCGACCATGGTGGGTACCCACGGGACCGCCTCGACCTCCCTAGCTCGTGGGTGTCCTCAGTTTCAAGAACGGTGCCACCGTTCGCCGGCGAGCCTCACCGAGGCCTCGCCTCTATTCTGCCGAGGAAGGCGCGCGCGGCGACTAGTCAAACCTGACCAGTGGGCCAGGCGGGCCCACTGTCAGTGTCCCAGCGCCGCTGACCCGCCCGTAAGTGGAGGCGAACTCCGCTGTGGCCGCCTCCGCGTGAGGGAGACGTACAGGGCGAATATGCCTTCGACGTCATCAGCTCTTCCTCACAGCTGAGCAGCTGGGCTCGGTCCAGTAACGCTAGATGGCTAAAAGTTGCCCAGGGTACATCTTGGCACTTTCATATATTTCCTTTCCAACGGATTTCAAATAATTCCACATCAGCCATTTCACGTCCAAATTTGATGATTCAAATTTCTACCTACTCCTATATTCATGCTCTATTTATCCAGATAGGGTGAACATTTTTCCTAGGCCAGGTTTTTGCTGGATTTAATAAAAAGTCCATTTCTTTGATTATTCCAGCTTAGTAAATCCATAGAAAATCATATGAACTCCAACTGACTTGATTCTTTTTCTGTTATTTCTCAAATTTCATCTATTATTTTAGTATTTAGTTCAAAAGTTTCCAAACAACTTTTTAGCAATGTTTTGGATTTATGTGGTAATTATAATATTTTGAAAATAGGAAATGGAGGGGAGATATAATTTTCAAAATTTTGGAGTGCACCTAAACTTTCTGCATGCTCAAGGCAAGCATCTTGAACACATGATATGGTGATTGCATTGTTGTTTGTTTGCATATAGAATTGAATTATATATATGTTGAACTCTTATGAAATTTGTATGGTATTGGTCATACATGCATGATTTCCCCTTAATGGTATTTTATCTTCACTTCAACATGAAGTATAAGAGAGTACGGTTACTTTCATGTGCCATATGTGCCTGTGTTGGTCCAGGCTAACTTGTAGGAAGAATCAGTCACGCGAAAACTGACCGTGAGACTGAATTCTCGTTGTGACGAAAATGGTTAGTGAGGGTATGTTGAGACATACCAGGTGGTGACCCTGTTGGGTACTGCCAAGGAATTATATTCTGCTAACCACTATAGGAAGAACTTCAACTTCCTGAGTTGACCATAGATCGAGTCTTGTTCTAGTAACCCCCATACTGGTTTCGTGCTACCACATGTCCCTGCCACAGGTAGGGTACGGTACAGTAAGTTGTTAACCCCTTTCCCTGCACACACCGTACAGAGAGGCCACGATGAGGGTTTCCAGGTACCGGCTGCAATGCCAGTCATCGGGCCAGGGAGCATGGGTGTATCCGGCTGGGCCGAGAGGGGGGCACCCCTGGTAATCCGCATGTGTTAATAGTGATCCCATGCTACTCGAGACGATGGTCTCCCCACCTTAGAGTTTCTCTTGAACGATGCTTTGGGTGATTCCTGGCATCCGGAGAGTTAATCTGGTGTGTGCTGGTCAGGTGTGTTTTCAACCCAAAGGCCGTAACGGGAATTAGTCAGCGTCTCGGTGTTGGCTAAAGAAATCCTATACACGTGGGTAAGGAGTACACCCTCTGCAGAGTTATATCTATTCGAATAGCCGTGTCCATGGTTAAGGACTATGGTCTGGTTTGGTCAAGTGCCGGTCTTAGTGTCAGTCTCCGGAGGAAATAAGTAAAGTGATCATGGTTCCTTCTACAGGATAATGATTGTCAGTACTAGTGCTATTATGAATATTATTGTTGATATGGATATTGTTGTGGACTAACCTCTTCCTCTTATGTTTAACCTTGAGTATCTCTTGGGATGGCTAGACTACCGGGATACTCAAGTTTATTCTCGTTTCTGAGTAACACTTGGGATGGCTAGTCCACCTGAATACTCATGTTATTTTCTTATAAGCCCTTTATGAGGCGTCTCTTAAGACATCCGACTATGGCATGTATTTTCAAGACCTCTCGTGGCGTCGCTTGAGTTCTCGGGCGGTCCTGTCTCGCCCGATTCTCTTTTAGACACCCGTTTGGCATTTCTCTTTTAATTCTTCGGGCGGTCCAATGCCCGACGTTCCACTTTATTTCTTTGATTTACTAATAGCATGACTTATTTTCTGTATGAGTATTTGTCATGCCATGCTTTAATACTCAGTCAGCACATGCATGTAATTTAGTTCATCATGAGCATATGCATCCGGTATATCTTTTGTTCTCGATGCTTGCGGGTACATTCAAACGTACTCACTGGCTTGTCCCTGGCTATTGTCTTGGCCACATCATGACTCAGAGATGAGCATTGCGACGACACCCCAACCTAGGATTCGGAGATAGCAGCCACGCGAGATAGGAGTTATCCAGGTCAGCTGTTCCCGTTGGAATGGAGTTCCATCAATCTGGGAGATCCACGAGTCGCTTCCTTCGTCTGCCACTAGAATTTATTGTTGTACTCAATGGACCTATAAGGTCTTGTACTCAAATCCTTGTAATTGCTTGGAATTCTGTATCAAGGAAATGTCCACCAGCAACAGTAATCCTGGGGCTGGTGATGACATAAGGGTCGTTTACTAGGATTTATGTCCCGGAAATCCGGCCCCGACAACCTTGGTATCAGAGCCAGGCTGACCACTAGTTAATCCTATCTTAGCCTGGTCAATCTCCCTAGGTTTCCACACCATCCATATCCTTTTCTATCCACCGTCAAGCTCATCCTATCCGACAGCCTGCACAGTGGCGAGCCAACATCTTTTTGACAGTCGGTGCCCAGCCTATCGTCCTAGGCCACAGGCCATGCGCCCGTGGCCGACACCTGTGTTGTCCCATCCACAAGCATGCGATGGAAGACTCCGCTGGCTTATAAAGGAATCCTTGCCCCAACTCAGCACATCACAGCCTTCACTTGCAGCATGATTTCCAAACCACCAAGATGCCTGGTCCCATCGTACGCAATGAGACCACCACATCTGAGCTTGGAGATTTTGTAGCCATCCTCGCTAATCTCACTCGTCGTGCTTTTGGCATAGACGAACCCCGAGAATATGTTGTGTACCAGGAACACACAAGTGATGCCATCCA
The DNA here is from genome assembly GCF_002575655.3 of Aegilops tauschii subsp. strangulata. NCBI lineage: Eukaryota > Viridiplantae > Streptophyta > Magnoliopsida > Poales > Poaceae > Aegilops > Aegilops tauschii. The sequence continues at coordinate 245,363,307 of NC_053037.3, read as the reverse complement.
TCACTTCTAGGCCACGGTGCACATCTGCGGGAGGGGCACCACATCAGAGCGTCCCTACCGGTTCACCGGGAGGACGACCTCCGATGAGCCCCAAGCCATCCAACTTGTAGCCCGAGAGGGTATAGTTAATCTCCGGCACTTGTCGCCGAGGGTTAACACTCGCCCTTTCTTCTACTACCCTAGTCGTGAAGGCTATGGTAGCCCGACCCAAGTCGCCAATGGAGACCATGAGTTGGATCCTGCTCGAGTGCATCTGGTGCGCTACCTGAGGGCACAAGAGGCACTATTCGATCAAGTCACCCTTTATCTGATTGCCACCCGCAGAACACTTGCTCTCCTGACTCCGGTGAGAAGTGAAGCTGCAACCGACATCGACACCCTGATAATGCTGCTTGGGAGGCCAGTTGAGCCCCCAAGGTCTGTCCCTATTGTCTATCCAGGCAATGCTTTTGCCTCCCCAGGGGAACTCCGTCGTCTCTTGGAGACCTACTCTAACGGGATTGTGACCACGAGACCCCACGAGGGGCATCATCCCTATCCCAGCACTATAGCTCCCCATCCTACCCCGAACAACTCCGACACTGAAGCTCGCGGAGAAGCATCGACATCTACAAGACACGCCCGACTAGATGTCAATGAGGTGGACTGAGTCCACCAGGAGTGTTATCAAATCTTAGTGATCCTGTTGTCTTGTATTTTCAAGGTAGCAATCGCATGGCGTAGTAAGCTTGTAAGTTACCCGCGTGCCAATGTTTTAATGGTACTATGTGTGATCTAGCGTAGATTGTGGTGTATGGCGACAGAGTAAATGCTAGACGTGACTGCCGACACACACAGTAATTCGCCACACTCCTTTTTGGGAAGAGATGTCCGAGAATTTGACTTGGACAACCCTATGTCGGAGCCGATGCACAAGTCGTACCAGCGCCGCATCATGTTTCCTGACCCAGGCACCTTATAAGGGGTCGTATCCATACACCACACCAGCCACCACCACACTTGAGCATCGCTCTTCTCCATTCATCCTTCCATGTCTCACCCCGGAGCCTACCCGAGAACTCCAGATGCAAGACCTGGTACCTTTGTTAAGGTTTTGTGGGATTTGACCCGCAATACCCTTGGTTCTAGTCACCCACCCCAGTATGAGTTGTTCAAAATGAGGATCACCCCTGATTCCTCAAAATACTAGCAGTTGTGCACATCCCACAAGAGGATTTAAATCAAGGCCCTCCATATGTTGTCTTCGTTGGGAGATCCATGCCAACCTCAGGCATGGCTATTGAGGCTGCTGCTTATGAAGCAGTTACCCGTCTTCGATTCACAGTACCCGCTGCCAGTGAAAGGAAATACTACCATTTCCTGAGCCGCGCAGCTTCTGGAGCAGAAGCCACATTCCGTTGTGAACGCATAGAGAGGGATCCAGCTCTGGCCAATCTCATTCAATATGTGACGGCACAGGAGGATCTAACCCAGCAACTAATGGATTCCCTCCATTACCTTGCTGTTCTAAATCCCCATATCGCCATTGGTGGACCAACATGGCCAACTCTGGAAGGGTGTGTTCTTTGTTTACTTCCTTCACTTCCCCCGGAAGAAGAAGAATGTGCTCCAGCACCAGGAACCCTTCCACAAAACCCTTTAGATCTCACCTTCAAACCGTAGACGGTCATTGTTGTTTTACCTAGCACTAGTTTACATGATGCAACCGTTGTATTGTAATTTAGCGCGTATGTCTAAGTGCATTGCCACGACTGCATTCTACATATGATCATTTGTTGTGATTTGCATTTAGTGCATCCGCCCTTAACAAATTCGAGGACGAGATTTTTCATAAGGGGGGTAGAGTTTGTAACACCCCAAAAAAATTAATCAAATTTTATTAAGTAAAATTTGGCCAGAAATAAAATTTTGAATGATACTAGGTCATTTATTGATTTCAAAACCTTTTTTATTTTCTGTTTTACAAAATTCTCCCCTCCATAGAAGATTATTTTTTAGAATGTTGTGGTCCTTGGTTGTTTTGTAAATCATTTCATTTATATCATAAACAACAGTAGGAAACATTTTCGTAATAAAATTTTCCACAAAGTAATACTTTTAAAAGCATTTTCAATACTTAAAATGCTTCTGTTGCACTACAAGTATTCTAAATAATTGTTTTAAAATGCCACAAAAATTATGAGAGGTCATGTGATGCCTACGGGTCACTTTTATGCAAAAACCTAACTATGCCTTTTGAAAATTTTGAGTGAAACATCCTCTTTTCATTTCTGCCCCATTCTTGAGTTACAGCTGCAACCCTCTTTTTCCTAGCTTCATTAATTCTGAAACTTTACCATCTTGTAGTCCTTCCAACTTGTACCTTAAGTCCCGAAGGGCAGCTCTAGTTTCAACTTTTAAGTCCACCAAACACTCCTCTGAAGTTTCTGTCCAGAACTGAATCCTGGTAAAACTTGCACTAGCAAGTTTCTCATCTTGCCAAACTAACTCCACCAAGATCTCTACCATCCAAAGAGACCTCATCCTGCCTATTTTCATCATCAACAAAACCTCCTAGCTAGCCCTAGTATTTTTTCAAACACCTTGTGGGCATGACAGAAACGTTGCCACTTTCTAACTTACACTGGACACTTGGTCATTTGGCCAAACCAGCATGTCCATCACTCCTCTCATACCTAGAAGCACCATCCTGTTGATTTGTAGCTAGTGTGTGTCCCTGTAGATGCCACTAACGAACACCTAACGTGCGTCGCTTGAGTTCTCGGGCGGTCCTGTCTCGCCCGATTCTCTTTTAGACACCCGTTTGGCATTTCTCTTTGAATTCTTCGGGCGGTCCAACGCCCGACGTTCCGCTTTATTTCTTTGATTTACTAATAGCATGACTTATTTTCTGTATGAATATTTGTCATGCCATGCTTTAATACTCAGTCAGCACATGCATTTAATTTAATTCATCATGAGCATATGCATCCGGTATATCTTTTGTTCTTGATGTTTGCGAGTACATTCAAACATATTCACTGGCTTGTCCCTGGCTATTGTCTTGGCCAGATCATGACTCAGAGAGGAGCACTGCGACGACACCCCAACCTAGGATTCGGAGATAGCAGACACGCGAGATAGGAGTTATCTAGGTCTGCTGTTCCCGTGGGAATGGAGTTCCATCAATCTGGGAGATCCATGAGTCGTTTCCATCATCTGCCACTAGAAATCATTGTTGTACTCAATGGACCTATAAGTTCTTGTACTCAAATCCTTGTAATTGCTTGGAATTTTGTATCAAGGAAATGTCCACCAGCAACAGTAATCCTGGGGCTAGTGATGACACAAGGGTCGTTTACTGGGATTTATGTCCTGGAAATCCGGCCTCGACAATTACCTAAGAAAGATCATACTCCATGGAACAGTAGAAGTCACAATGAGGGGCTCAATTATTCGTCAACAAACAAGAAGGGAAATAAGCTCACTCAAAAACGAAAACGTCGATGTTGAGAAACCGTTATCGGTCAAATGACGTAATATATATGTTCCTATTTTGTGTACACACTTTACCGTTATGGGTCAAATGATGTAATATATATATTCCTATTTTGTATGCACACTTAACTGTTATGGGACAAATGATGAAATATATATCGCCTTAATTATATACATTGTACCCTTTCATTCCGGCTCTCGGAGAAAAAGGAAAAGAAAAGAAAAGAAAGAAAGCAAAATAGAAAAGAAAGCAAAAAAGAAAAAGAACACAAAAGAAACAAAATGGAAAAGAAAAGCAAAAAGGTAAGCAAAAAAGAAAAGGAAAAGAAAAAAATGAAAACAATAACAGGAGCGCTGGTTGAATAAAAGCGCTATAGCTATGTTATGTAGCAGTAGCACTGTCCCAGAAGCCCACTATAGCTACTTCATATAGCAGTAGCGCTGTTGGCTGAAACGCGCTATACCTACCTTAGCTATAGCGCGTTTTCTAGAACAACGCTATTGCTATTTTCACATAACCCCCCGCGCGGGCTTCCCTCCTCTGCTTCCTCCCCCAATTCCCCCACTCTCTTCTCCCCCTTGTCGCCCCTGCCCTTGCCCTCGTCGGAGCCAGAGCGCTGACGCCGACCCCGGCGTCGCATGCCTCTGTCGCCATTGCCTGGCCCCGACCCTGACGTCACACGTCTCCGTCGCCGTCGCCCGACCCCGACGCCGCACACCTCCGTCGCCGTCACCCGGCCCGGCCCCGACCCCGATGCGGCACGCCTCCCTCCTCTGCTTCCTTCCCTCCCAACCTCGTTCGTCGTCTGGCCTGCCTCCTTGCCCTGCACCCTCTATAAGGCCCCACCATTCCTCTCTCTTTGCGATTAGAGCTCTAGCTAGGGTGCTTAGGTTAATTTACTTAGGTTATAGATAGGGCAGTAGGTTAATTAGGTTATCTATTTAGTTAGGGCAGTCGGTTAATTAGGTCATCTATTTAGTTAGGGTAGTAGGTAGTTTTTTTTGCGGTGATGAATTTAGTTGTGAACCCTAGCTAGGTATCAAATTTAGTTATGAATTTAGCTAGGTATGAACCCTAGTTATGAATTTTGCGGTGATGAATTTATCAAATTTAGTTATCAACCCTAGGTATCAAATTTAGTTATGAATTTAGCTTGGTATCAAACTAGGACATAAATTTTATTCAAGGAGTTTTTATTGGTATTTAGCTAGGTATGAAACAAGGACATAAATTTTATTCAAGAAATTTTTATTGGTATTTAGCTAGGTATCAAACTATGACAAAAAAATTATTCAAGGATTTTTTTAGTATTTAGCTAGGTATCGAATTTTATTCAAGGAATTGTTGCTATTTGATTTTTTAGTTAAAGCTATTGTTGCTATATGAACCCTATATGATATGTGAACATGTGATTTGGACATGTGATTCAAACAGGGCCGTGGTGGAACAACCCCGCACTAGCTAGCTTATATTTGAAGTGGACATGTGTATATTTGGAAAATGATGGTTATGTGCAGGGTAAATGATCCGAGTGGCCTATGTTTTGCCGGAATGTTGATTCATTACCGTTCTGGTGAATTTCAGGTGCTCGATATGTCCACTTTTTAGCAAAGGTCATGCTGAAATTTCCCATGAATTTTGGCGTCACTTGTCCTAGAAAGTACGCATATCGAGTGCCGGGATTTGCTGCGACGGGAATGAAAGGACGTTCGCGCAACCCATAGACCTTTTTTATGCCATTTCTCATTTTATAATAGTTCTACAATTAAAGGAGGAGACTTAATCATAGGAAACATGTCGAACAACGAAGAAACCGGGCCTTCTGACCACGATGCAGATGAAATGGATTATGAGGGTGAACAATAGTACCTCGACTCTTTGTCTGCTAAGCACAGTCAAGGTTTGCAGGGCGGCCTCGATGATGGTACGGACGCCGACATCGACACTGACGGCGCCGACACCGATGGCGGCGCCGAGACCAGCAGGGAAGGTACCGGTGGGGAAGATACCGGCGGGGAAGGTACTGGCGTCGAAGCCGCTACTGAAAAGAAGAAGCATAAGAAGTAGAGGATACGAAAACTTAACAAACTGGCATCAGACGACTGGTGATCACAAAGATGGCCCCTGGCAAGTTTGAGCCATCAGAGCCGGAAGAACCTCGTAAGTACTATGGGAACCAAGTCGGATGCATCCTACAAGAATGCGTGAGCATCAACGTTGATGACTTAAGGGGTAAAGAACATTTGAGGAAGTTCCTCCTGACGAAGAAGAGATTCAAGTTCCCCGACCGGGATGATGGCATAGAACACCCGTGGGATGATCCAAAGATGAAAAAGATTAACAATCACACCATGGGCATGTTCAGCAATGATTTGGCCTACTGGAAAGGGAGGGTGAAACGAGCTATTAAGGCTGAGGAACGCCTGCCCAAGATTCTGGAGGAAAATCTGACACTTACGGAAGAGGAGTTCCAAAAGTTCAATGACACTTGCGCTACCGAGGCAGCCAAGGCTAAGGCTGCGAAATTCAAGAGCCTTCAGCAAAGCAACACAGGGAAACAATGCCTCGGAAGCCGTGGATACCTTGGCAAAAGGTCTATATGGGATAAGGAGGACGCGGAACATGAAGCCACGGGTATCCCAGACCCCTTCGCGAAGTTCACCAACCCCTTGGAGCATTACTTCATCAGGGCCCGCTACAAGTGGGACAAGGAAAAGAAGGTTTTTTACATGGTCCCGATCACGAGGAAATTGATTAGAATACTGGTAATTATTCTTTTACCACCTTACATTTAGCTTATGATCAAGTCGACTACACATTCGTAAACGGTTCACGTTCCTTCTGTAGGACAAGCAACACGAGCTTGCAACCGAAAGCCAGTCTTCGCCGATGAGGCCCAAGTGGGACACCCCTCTCAACCGGATCTTGAATGAACATAAGGGACTCCCTTTGGACCAGCGGCCGCAATATGGACGTGTGCACGCGCCGGAGACAGCGCCGCGTGGAATATCTTTTACAACGAGGACCCGGAGGCCAAGAAGCTAAAAAAGAAGTTCAGTTAGGCAGACATCAACGTGAAGGTGAAGCTTGCCTTCGAGAAAAAAACAGCCGAGGACGTGAAAAAAGCAGCCGAGGAGAAAAATGAGTTGCTATAGCAGGCAGTCGCTCCAGCTGTAGATGCCTGCAGAAATGATTTCGCTACTAACTTGATCCCGACTATCATCAACTGGACTAAGGAAAATCTAGACAAGACGGTAGATGATTTCCCCTTGCCCAGCTTGGTCAGGAGCAACTCGGTGAACAACACAACTGCACCATCACCTGCTCACGCAACCGCGCCTGCTCCCGCACCCTCACCGCTCATAGCAGCCCGTCCTCAGCCTCTGGCACGCTAGGTGGGCCTTCGTCTTTGCCTGAGCTCGACGCCCTCACGGTAATTGCATGTCGCACCAACATATATCTAGAATATTCCATTTTCATTGCCTTCTAGATGTTTTACGCAACAGGCATGTATTTGCAGGCCGATGAAACCCCACGCACTATACTCTACTTGATCAAAGGCCAGAAGGTGTGATGTCTAATACACAACCTTCTTCTTGTAGACGTTGTTGGGCCTCCAAGTGCAGAGGTTTGTAGGACAGTAGCAAATTTCCCTCAAGTGGATGACCTAAGGTTTATCAATCCGTGCGAGGCGAAGATGAAGATGGTCTCTCTCGAACAACCCTGCAACCAAATAACAAACAGTCTCTTGTGTCCCCAACACACGCAATACAATGGTAAATTGTACAGGTGCACTAGTTCGGCGAAGAGATGGTGATACAAGTGCAATATGGATGGTAGATATAGGTTTTTGTAATCTAAAAATATAGAAACAGCAAGGTAACTAATGATAAAAGTGAGCACAAACGGTATTGCAATGTGTTGAAACAAGGCCTAGGGTTCATACTTTCATGTTCTCTCAACAATAATAACATAATTGGATCATATAACTATCCCTCAACATGCAACAAAGAGTCACTCCAAAGTCACTAAAAGCGGAGAACAAACGAAGAGATTATGGTAGGGTACGAAACCACCTCAAAGTCATCCTTTCTGATCGATCTATTCAAGAATCCGTAGTAAAATAACATGAAGCTATTCTTTCCGTTCGATCTATCATAGAGTTCGTACTAGAATAACACCTTAAGATACAAATCAACCAAAACCCTAATGTCACCTAGATACTCCAATGTCACCTCAATTATCCGTGGGTATGATTATACGATATGCATCACACAATCTCAGATTCATCTATTCAACCAACACAAAGAACTTCAAAGAGTGCCCGAAAGTTTCTACCGGAGAGTCAAGACGTAAACGTGTGCCAACCCCTATGCATAGGTTCATGGGCGGAACCCGAAGTTGATCACCAAAACATACATCAAGTAGATCACGTGATATCCCATTGTCACCACAGATAAGCACGACAAGACATACATCAAGTGTTCTCAAATCCTTAAAGACTCAATCCGATAAGATAACTTCAAAGGGAAAACTCAATCCATTATAAGAGAGTAGAGGGGGAGAAACATCATAAGATCCAACTATAATAGCAAAGCTCGCGATACATCAAGATCGTGCCAAATCAAGAACACGAGAGAGAGAGAGAGAGAGAGAGAGATCAAACACATAGCTACTGGTACATACCCTCAGCCCCGAGGGTGAACTACTCCCTCCTCGTCATGGAGAGCGCCGGGATGATGAAGATGGCCACCGGTGAGGGTTCCCCCCTCCGGAAGGGTTCCGGAACAGGGTCCCGATTGGTTTTTGGTGCCTACAGAGGCTTGCGGCGGCAGAACTCCTGATCTATTCTGTTCCCCGATGTTTTTAGGGTATATGGACATATATAGGTGAAAGAAGTCGGTCAGGGGAGCCACGAGGGGCCCACGAGGGTGGAGGGCGCGCCTAGGGGGTGGGCACGCCCCCTGCCTCGTGCCTTCCTCGTTGCTTCCCTTACGTACACTCCAAGTCTTCTGGATTGCTTCCGTTCCAAAAATAACTCTCCCGAAGGTTTCATTCCGTTTGGACTCCGTTTGATATTCCTTTTGTGCGAAACACTGAAACAAGGGAAAAAATAGAAACTAGCACTGGGCTCTGGGTTAATAGGTTAGTCCCAAAAATAATATAAACATGTTTAGTAAAGCCCATAAACATCCAAAATAGATAATATAATAGCATGAATACTTCATATATTATAGATACGTTGGAGACGTATCAACATCCCCAAGCTTAGTTCCTGTTCGCCCTCGAGTAGGTAAATGATAAAAGAAATAATTTATGAAGTGTGAATGCTAGCAGGTGCATAAGTTTGATCAATGATAATTTCAATCACCTTTTCTAGCATCATTATATGTCGTTACAGTAGCCCAACTCATAGAACTTTTCATGATCAAGTAACAAGCTATTCACATGTTGAAGTATAGATCATAAACTTTCTTGAAATCTAACAAACCGTGTTATTAGTCATCAAACAATTACAATTCATCTTATTTTCAGGAAGAGTCTATGTCAGAGCTTTGATTTAGCAAACTCCACATACTCAACTATCATTTGGTCTTTCACAATTGCTAACACTCATGCGATATTTATGGGTTCGAAGTTTAAATCAGACACAGAGAAAGATAGGGGCTTATAGATTCGCCTCCCAACCTTTTACCTCAAGGGTAATGTCAACAATAATAGTTCATGATGCCTTACATCCAATTGGATATATATTAGAATCTTTCCAACACGAGGTGCTTGCCAAAGGATAAAATGAAAAAAAGGAAAGGTGAAGATCACCATGACTCTTGCATAAAAGTAAAAGATAGGCCCTTCGCAGAGGGAAGCAGAGGTTGCCATGCGCTTTTATAGTTGGATGCACAAAATCTTAATGCGAGGGAACGTCACTTTATATTGCCACTTGTGATAGGGATCTTTATTATGCAGTCCATCGCTTTTATTTCTTCCACATCACAAGATCGTATAAAGCTTATTTTCTCCACACTAAAAGATCATACATATTTAGAGAGCAATTTTTATTGCATGCACCGATGACAACTTACTTGAAGGATCTTACTCAATCCATAGGTAGGTATGGTGGACTCTCATGGCAATACTGGTTTAAGGGGTGTTTGGAAGCACAAGTAGTATCTCTACTTGGTGCAAGTAATTTGGCTAGCATGAGGGGGAAAGGCAAGCTCAACGTGTTGGGCGATCCATGACAATATACTTTATTTTGGATATAAGAAAACATAACCCATTACGTTGTCTTCCTTGTCCAACATCAACCTTTTATCATGTCATATTTTAATGCGTGCTCACCATTACAAAAGATGTCCAAGATAGTATATTTATATGTGAAATCTCTCTTCCTTCAATATTCTTTCATGAATTGTTCAAGTGACCAATACAATGTTTGCTAACCTTCAATAAATTTACCACCTCTACTTCTTATATGTGAAGTCATTACTCCCCATGGGATAAGCATATGAAACATATATAATTTCAGATTTATGATATTCAATTCATTCAACCATTTACTCATAGGATATAAGTGAAGCACACGAGTAAATGACAAACTACTCCAACAAGATATAAGTGAAGATCAATGAGTAGTTAAATAATTATGTAGCTATGTGAAGACTCTCTCTCATTTAAGAATTTCAGATCTTGGTATTTTATTCATACAGCAAGCAAAACAAAAGAAAATAAAACGACGCTCCAAGCAAAACACATATCATGTGGTGAATAAAAATATAGCTCCAAGTAAAGTTACCGATGAACGAAGACGAAATAGGGGATGCCATCCGGGGCATCCCCAAGCTTAGGCTTTTGGTTGTCCTTGAATATTACCTTGGGGTGCCTTGGGCATCCCCAAGCTTAGGCTCTTGCCACTCCTTATTCCATAGCCCATCGATTCTTTACCCAAAACTTGAAAACTTCACAACACAAAACTCAACAGAAAATCTCGTGAGCTCCGTTAGTATAAGAAAATAAATCACCACTTAGGTACTGTTGTGAACTCATTCTAAATTCATGTTGGTGTAATATCTACTGTATTCCAACTTGTCTATGGTTCATACCCTCCGATATTACTCATAGATTCATCAAAATAAGCAAACATCACATAGAAAACAGAATCTGTCAAAAACAGAACAGTCTGTAGTAATCTGTATCAAACGTATACTTCTGGAGCTCCAAAAATTCTAAAATAAATTGGTGGACCTGAGGAATTTGTCTAGTAATCATCTGAAAAAAGAATCAACTAAATATAACTCTCCATTAAAAAGGTTTAGCTAATCTCGTGAGCGCTAAAGTTTCTGTTTTTTTACAGCATGATCATAAAGACTTCACCCAAGTCTTCCCAAAGGTTCTACTTGGCGCAAACACTAATTAAAACACAAAAACACATCTAAACAGAATCTAGATGGATTATTTATTCCTAAACAGAACGAAAAAAACAAGAAACTAAAATAAAATTGGGTTGCCTCCCAACAAGCGCTAACGTTTAACGCCCCTAGCTAGGCATGGTGATTTCAATGATGCTCACATAAGACATAAGAATTGAAACATAAAGAGAGCATCACGAAGAATATGACTAGCATATTTAAGTCTAACCCACCACCTATGCATAGGGATTTTGTGAGCAAACAACTTATGTGAACAATAATCAACTAGCATAGGAAGGCAAAACAAGCATAACTTCAAAACTTTAAGCACATAGAGAGGAAACTTGATATTATTGCAATTCCTATAAGCATATGTTCCTCCCTCATAATAATTTTCAGTAGCATCATGAATGAATTCAACAATATAACCAGCACATAAAGCATTCTTTTCATGATCTACTTGCATAGAAATTTTACTACTCTCCACATAAGCAAATTTATCCTCATCAACAATAGTGGGAGCAAACTCAACAAAATAACTATCATGTGATTGAAAATTAAGATCAAGATGACAAGTTTCATGGTTATCATTATTCTTTAAAGCATACGTGTCATCACAATAATCATCATAGATAGGAGGCATGCTTTCATCATAGTAAATTTGCTCATCAAAGCTTGGGGGACAAAAAATACCATCTTCATCAAACATAGCATCCCCAAGCTTGTGGCTTTGCATATAATTAGCATCATGGCTATTCAAAGAATTCATACTAAAAACATTGCAATCATGCTCATCATTCAAGTATTTAGTGCCAAACATTCTAATGCATTCTTCTTCTAGCACTTGAGCACAATTTTCCTTTCCATCATTTTCACGAAAAACATAAAAAAGATGAAGCATATGAGGCACCCTTAATTCCATTTTTTTGTAATTTTCTTTTATCGAATAAACTAGTGATAAAACAAGAAATTAAAAGATTCGATTGCAAGATCTAAAGATATACCTTCAAGCGCTAACCTCCCCGGCAACGGCGCCAGAAAAGAGCTTAGTTGACGAGGTGTGAGTGCCGCTTACCTAGCCTCCCCGGCAACGGCGCCAGAAAAGAGCTTGATGTCTACTACACAACCTTCTTCTTGTAGAAGTTGTTGGGCCTCCAAGTGCAGAGGTTTTTAGGACAGTAGCAAATTTCCCTCAAGTGGATGACCTAAGGTTTATCAATCCGTGGGAGGCGTAGGATGAAGATGGTCTCTCTCGAACAACCCTGCAACCAAATAACAAAGAGTCTCTTGTGTCCCCAACACACCCAATACAATGGTAAATTGTATAGGTGCACTAGTTCGGCGAAGAGATGGTGATGCAAGTGCAATATGGATGGTAGATATAGGTTTTTGTAATTTGAAAATATAAAAACAGCAAGGTTACTAATGATAAAAGTGAGCACAAATGGTATTGCAATGTGTTGAAACAAGGCCTAGGGTTCATACTTTCACTAGTGCAAGTTCTCTCAACAATAATAATATAATTGGATCATATAAGTATCCCTCAACATGCAACAAAGAGTCACTCCAAAGTCACTAATAGCGGAGAACAAACGAAGAGATTATGGTAGGGTACGAAACCACCTCAAAGTTATCCTTTCTGATCGATCTATTCAAGAGTCCGTAGTAAAATAACATGAAGCTATTCTTTCCGTTCGATCTATCATAGAGTTCGTACTAGAATAACACCTTAAGATACAAATCAACCAAAACCCTAATGAAAGAACATGCGGTGCCCCCATGTTTGGTTTTGGTAATTGATGTCAATCTCTATGGACTAATGGTTGCCTTGAGTTATATTTGAAGGATTTGTCCATAGGCATTTCTTGAAGTCCATGTGTTAGTTTCAAGGAGTTTATGTGGTGACCAAGGTGTTATTAAGGAATTATCCAAAGATTGGTCATGTGAGAGTAGAACTTATTGCAAGCATGTCTTGAAGAAGAAAATTGTGTGATCATTCATGTTTACCTTCAAGACATCATCCAAATGAAGAGAGTTGGAAAGAGTCAAGGTTGATCAAGACTAAGTCAAGAGTGAATCAAGTTGATCAACACACAAAGCGCACAAGATGTACCAAGAGGGATCAAGCGATCCCATGGTGTGGTAAGCATTGTCGATTACGCTTTGTGTACTAACCCATGATCTTCGTGAGAGTTCTTTGTGGGGTTAGGTTGCGGTGTGCAAGTTCAAGTGAAGCATCATGAAGAGATCAAATGCTTGAAGCTTGCCGTCCATTGTGGCGACAATGGACTTGTGAAGATGTTGCGGTGTGCAAGTTCAAGTGAAGCATCATGAAGAGATCAAATGCTTGAAGCTTGCCGTCCATTGTGGTGACAATGGACTTGTGAAGATGTGCGGAAGAGTGGCTCACCCATAGTGGAGTATGGGGGAGCAATCAACTAGTCTTCATCGAGCCAACACAACCAAGAGAGGTGGTCCATCTTGAGGGAGTCAAGATCGTCATCTTCTGGCTCAAGTGGACCATGTGCAAGGCAAAGGTTTGCTCTTGATAGGTTTTCTATTTTACCGGTCTCATGATGGTAGTTGGGAGACCGGGTTATAGGATCGATTGCCGTACTATCAAGGGGGGCTCTCGATGAGTAGCTTGATCGTATCGTTCATAGAGAGCTCAAACCATTGCATCCTTGCATCATCTTTGTTGGTTCTTGTTTGGTTCTTCTCTTTGTGAGTTTTGGAGCTTATGGTCATCTTGATGACAAGCTCGAGTTCATCGAAAACGGAGTTCACTCGCATCTTCTATGATGTTTTCGATGTTGGAGGTTATGCCGGTTCTTCTCGGTTGGAGGTTTCACTCCTTTATTTTTTGGCATACCTCCCCTGCCTCTTCTTACTATAACCAGTCGCTGTTTTGATGCTACTCTTCTTTCTCAATCCAACAAGCTTGAGTTTGCTCAATTCGGAGCTCATATGCAGAAGTTATGGCAGTTTTGGTTTCCTAGCGGTAGTACCGCGGCCAGAGCGGCAGTACCGCTTATCACCCCAAGCGGTAGTACCGCTGTCCAAAGCGGTAGTACCGCCTATGGCCATAAGCGGTAGTACGGCTACGGTTCCGCGCAGGTACCGCCTCGATTTTGGGTCTTGCATTTTTTGTGTCGAGTTTTGCAGTAGTTGCACGGCAGTAAGGCGCGGCAGTTCCACCTATAAGCGGTAGTACCGCCCTGATGGGCGGTAGTACCGCCTATAAGCGGTAGTACCGCTCCGGTCGGGCGGTAGTACCGCTACTATTTTTTGGTCCCGTGTTCTGCTCCTCCAGTGGTAGTACCGCTGGGGTGCGCGGTAGTACCGCTTATAAGCGGTACTACCGCCCCAAGGTTCATGTTTGGTTGCTCCTTTTCCCTGCTTTTTCCGCCAGAGCGGTAGTACCGCTCGTGTGCGGGCTGAGCACATAACGGTTGGATTTTTCCCCTTCTATAAAAGGGGGTCTTCTTCCCCATTGAACCTTATCCTTTGAGCTCGTGTTCTTCCCCCATTGTTGACCTTCTTCGAGCTTGCTAACTCTCAATCCCTCCATGGATTCTTGCTAGTTTTTGAGGGAAAAGAGAGAGGAGATCTAGATCCACATTTCCACCAATCACTTTCTCCTCTTTGTGAGGGGAACCCCTTGGATCTAGATCTTGGAGTTCTTGGTGTTCTCCTTCTTGTTCTTCCTCTCATTTTCTTCCCTAGCATTAGTTGCTTCGGTGGGATTTGAGAGAGAAGGACTTGGGCACTCCGTGTGCCCTTGCCATTGCATTTGGTGCATCGGTTTGAGTTCTCCACGGTGATACGTGGAAGTTACAAGTTTAGAAGCTTATTACTCTTGGGTGCTTGGTGCCCTTGAGCTTGTTCCTCTTGGGTGCTTGGGCACCCTAGACGGTTGGTGGTGTTCGGAGCTCAATCATTGTGGTGTAAAGCTCCGGGCAAGCGTCGGGGTCTCCAATTAGGTTGTGGAGATCGCCCCGAGCAATTTGACGGGTACCGGTGACCGCCCCCAAGGGTTGCCAAAGTGTACGGGTTCGGTGACCGCCCCCAAGGGTTGCCATTTGTACGGGTTCGGTGACCGCCCTCAAGGGTCCCTTAGTGGAATCACGGCATCTTGCATTGTGCGAGGGCGTGAGGAGATTACGGTGGCCCTAGTGGCTTCTTGGGGAGCATTGTGCCTCCACACCGCTCCAAACGGAGATTAGCATCCGCAAGGGTGTGAACTTCGGGATACATCGTCGTCTCCACGTGCCTCGGTTATCTCTTAACCGAACCCTTTACTTACGCACTTTACTTTGTGATAGCCATATTGTTTCTTGTCATATATCTTGCTATCACTTAGTTGTTTATCATGCTTAGCATAAGTTGTTGGTGCACAAAGGTGAGCCTAGTTGTTGTAGGTTTTGTGCTTGTCAAATTAACCGCTAGGTTTATTCCGCATTTGTTCAAGCCTAAACCGTAATTATTTTAAAGCGCCTATTCACACCCCCCCTCTAGGCGACATCCACGATCTTTCACCTAATGTCACCTAGATACTCCAATGTCACCTCAAGTATCCGTGGGTATGACTATACGATATGCATCACACAATCTCAGATTCATCTATTCAACCAACACAAAGAACTTCAAAGAGTGCCCCAAAGTTTCTACCGGAGAGTCAAGACAAAAACGTGTGCCAACCCCTATGCATAGGTTCATGGGCGGAACCCGCAAGTTGATCACCAAAACATACATCAAGTGGATCACGTGATATCACATTGTCACCACAAATAAGCATGGCAAGACATACATCAAGTGTTCTCAAATCCTTAAAGACTCAATCCGATAAGATAACTTCAAAGGGAAAACTCAATCCATTACAAGAGAGTAGAGGGGGAGAAACATCATAAGATCCAACTATAATAGCAAAGCTCGCGATACATCAAGATCGTGCCAAATCAAGAACACGAGAGAGAGATCAAACACATAGCTATTGGTACATACCTTCAGCCCCGAGGGTGAACTACTACCTCCTCGTCATGGAGAGCGCCGGGATGATGAAGATGGCCACCGGTGAGGGTTCCCCCCTCTGGCAGGGTGCCGGAACAGGGTCCCGATTGGTTTTTGGTGGCTACAGAGGCTTGCGGCGGCGGAACTCCCGATCTATTCTGTTCCCTGATGTTTTAGGGTATATGGACATATATAGGCGAAAGAAGTCGGTCAGGGGAGCCACGAGGGTGGAGGGCGCGCCAAGGGGGGTGGGCGCCCCCCTGCCTCGCGCCTTCCTCGTTGCTTCCCTTACGTACACTCCAAGTCTTGTGGATTGCTTCCGTTCCAAAAAATAACTCTCCCGAAGGTTTCATTCCATTTGGACTCCGTTTGATATTCCTTTTCTGTGAAACACTGAAACAAGGGAAAAAACAGAAACTGGCAATGGGCTCTGGGTTAATAGGTTAGTCCCAAAAATAATATAAAAGTGTTTAGTAAAGCCCATAAACATCCAAAACAGATAATATAATAGCATGAATACTTCATAAATTATAGATACGTTGGAGACGTATCAAGGTGGATGTAGGAAAGGCGGTGATAAAAAAGCCCTTGTAACTCACGTTCGAGGACCAGCCGATGCCCAGTGGGCACTTCAGGGTTACCTTGTCGAGTGTGAAATCGGGGCACGAGGATTTACCTCATCCAGTACGGCTAGGGGGAGAGGACGACGAGACCCCGCCATGTCTTGGAAACTACAAGGGTTTGGTGCTGCTATGGCCGAAGAATCTTCTTCGTCTGGTGCCAGCCGAGAGCACACCAATAACCACACATCAGTAAGCAGGTATGAGCACCACCACCCCGCCTACGCAATTACCAGCACCTGTTGGGCCTGGTGAGAGCAGCAGACGACGCGAGGAAGGGGGTCCAATAGTGGCTGATGTAATCGCCCCCGTAGAACAAAGAATGGATGATGAGATGGACGAGGATGACCCTTGTCGGTTCCTCAATACAGGAGCCTATGAAGATGACTTAGATATGATGAGTAAGCCATATGAAGACTCGGGCTATCAGAATGCTGATGAGGAGATGGATGATCTGCCCGGACAGGAACGTCCTGGCAGGGTTGATTGCAAGAAGTCTCTCTTCATGCAATCCTCACAGGACACGCCTGAAGATGCCACCTCAACCCAGGCTCAACTAGCCGAGGTTCGTACAGTGCTTAGCCCGACAACACTACGGCAGGGGTTAAGGAAGGGTCTGGAAGGTCAACCCAAGAAAAAGGAGAGGAGGCAACCAGCGAAGAAAGGCTCTGCTTCCTACAAACAAACCAAAGCACATAGCAGCCAGACAGTGGATTTTGAAGAGCGTGTACCCGTCAAAGTTGCCGCCATGTTCCATGTCACGGGCGAGCCGATGCTACCGCCAAAACCACTGGAGGCAATATCAGGGGATCTCAGGAGACTACACGAACATGTGATGTCGACTGAGAAAAGCCTAGTAGCCTTGAAGGATCTAGGATATCCGACATACGCGGGTCGTGTGCCTCTGGGGAAGTGCTACGTCGACACACGGCCCGCGGAGGTGTTCTTCCTGCGGTTTGAGCATATCTTCGAGATGTTTCTGAGAAGGCGGCTTGATTTTACAATCGTCCACATTTTTGGTCTACATATGAGCTTCGTCATGAAGAGAGAAGAAGTCTCGCAAATCTGTGTGGCGGATCCATGCTACATGCAAGAGTCCTTGAGTCTTGGCGACTTTGAGCGTAAAACTGCTACGGAGTACCTCGAAAACTTCATGGTACAGAATAAGGACCAGTAAATTGTCTTCCTGCCTTATCATCCAAAGTAAGTCTATGCCGGACAACCCTTTCATACATTTCAATCATTCCTTCTCACTCATATGGAGAATAATTTGAGGTGTTTTTCCCCGCAGCAACGGGCGCGCCATCCTTATCGTTCTTTACTCGCGAGTCTCACACACCGTGTATTTCGACCCTACCAGAAACTACAACAAGGACTACACCCACATAATGAATATTCTAGATGATGCTCTCCAAGGCTTCGGCATGAGGGGTGTCCACCTGCAGATCAGGAAACAAAGGAACAAGAAGACATGTTTCTTGGATAAAACTAACTTCTGGTGCATCCATGTCCCAAAACCAAGCAAGAACGATGGATTCTACCTCCTCCATCTCATGATGCAGTTCACAAGGGATCACCAAAAGCTTCGCATGACAAGCAGAAATGATGATCATATCCGCAAGTCGGTAGAATCTCATGGAGAAGCGGATTATAAACTTACAGATGATTTCTTTCGCATGCAGAGGGACATTGCGACGATCATCATGAAACAAGCTGTCGAGGAGAAGGGTATGTTCCACCATAGCCCTATATCGCGAGCTGACATCCGAACTCGCATAGGCATGCAACGTCAACACCTCACGCCGTTCAAGAAGCTATGGTGCATCCTCGATGATATGGAAGGATGGAAGTTCTAGTGATTTTCAATGCCGATGATGATGATATGTGTCGGTTCAACTTCTATACTTTCTGTAGCGATGAAACATTGTGATGTCCACGGTCCCTGTCGAACTTGCGTAACGCTACTTTGTTAGTTTGGGTACGATGACCTACGTACCTCTAGTTAATTAGTTTGCGTATGATGAAACTGTGTTGATTATTTATATGTTTACTATATGTTGCATCTAGTTGCTAACCCTTTCTTTTTCGTGTTGCTCAAGTATATTTTTTGCATATGATTGTACATTCTCTCAATGAAGATGCATCTCTAACAGGTACCTGGATTCTTGATGGCGAAGAAGCATTTCTATGTCATGTACAAACGGAAGGTTCCGGGAGTGTACGACGAGTGGCCTGAGTGTCAGGCGCAAGTGAAGCGGGTCTCGGGCGCCAGCCATAAAGGCTACGAAAGCAGAATCTAGTTACTTGAGGTTCACGCTAGCGTGAGAGAGGACTCATAACCGCCGCCTCATGTACTACATAGTTCCGCTCTCACTCATAGTGATTGCTCTTCTCGCGTATATCATTGTTTAGATGGATGACGATGTAGTTGCAAGTATTCGAGACTTGTATCACTATTTTCAAGATGTTGACGAGAGACCACCTTATGTTGGATGATGATTATGATGATGACACGATTTGATGAGACTATTTGTATGTGTATGCTATGATTACATTTGTATGTGTATGATATGCTAGATATTATTGTATAAAGCCTGTTCGAATACAAAACAAATATGCAGAAAAAAATTAGAAACTAATAAAACTAGCAGTAGCAAGTGGAATAAAGTTAGCAGCAGCGCGCTCTTACCAGTAGCGCGGCTTACTTGAAAGCAGTGCAGCTATTAGCAGTAGCGTGTTCCTGTAAAGCTCACTACTGCTACCCATGTATAGCAGTAGCGCGGGTCAACACGCGCTACTGCTACAAGTTAGCTCTACGCTTTTCCCTAGTAGTGCAAGGACAAATCAACACTTATTAAGGATTTGGAAGAAACCTTTGCAAACCTGCCCAAGATTAACTTGAAGTTGAAGCCTGTGAAATGTGTGTTTGGCATTCCCTCCGGCAAGCTACGTGGCTTCTTTGTATCTCCCCGAGGGATAGAGGTCAACCCAGACAAGATCGGAGCGATCGAGCAGATTCAAGCACCCAAGACATTCAAGGACATAAGGTGTTTAACTGGATGTGTTGCCGCGCTGAGTAGGTTCATTTCCAAGTCTGCCGAGCGCGCCCTACCGTTCTTCAAAATTTTGAAGAAGGCAGGGCCAATGAAGTGGACCCCGGAGGCAGAAGCAGCGCTGCGCGACTTGAAAGCCTATACTTAGGAGCAACCAATCAAGTGGTTAGTGCGGCGCTAGTGGCACAGCGGGAAGTAGATGAAGGAATAACCACAGTTATTGTCCTCCTGGAAGAAGGAAGTAAACCCGCCACGACAAAGAAGAAGGTAGTGCAGCGGCCAGTTTACTTTGGTAGCTCCCTATTGCAGGGGGCTAGGTCAAGGTAGTCTGGAGTGCAAAAGTTGATCTTCGGCCTCATCATGCCCTCAAGGAAACTGCGCCACTATTTCCAAGCACACGAGATCAGAGTTGTCACTCGTTTCCCTTTGCAACGCATACTGAGGAACCCTGAGGCCACTGGCAGAATAGTTGAATGGGCATTAGAGCTGTCCAGTTTTGGTCTGAAGTATGAGAGTACCCTAACCATTCAAAGCAGGGCACTGGCAGATTTCATTGCAGAATGGACACCCACTCCGGATGAAGAGGCCCCAGAAATAGTTATCCCCGGCAAGGAGGCGCCCCAAGAATGTATCATGTATTTTGACGGTGCCTTCTCGTTACAAGGCGCAGGGACTGGTGTGCTCCTTGTTGCGCCCACTGGAGAACACCTCAAATATGTGATCCAAATGCATTTCCCCTGGGAGGAAGCCACCAACAACACTGCGGAATATCAAGGGCTCCTTGCCAGGCTCAGAATTGCAACGGAGTTGGGAATTAAGAAGTTGATCATTCGTGGAGACTCGTAGCTCGTAGTGAGACAAGTAAACAAGGATTACTAGATCCATTTAATGGAAGCATATGTAGAGGAAGTGAGGAAGCTGGAAGAGCATTTTGATGGATTACAAGCAGAGCACGTGCCACGTGCGGAAAACAGCGTTGCTGACCATCTTTCAAAGTGTGCAGCACAAAAACTTCCTGTGGAACCAGGAACTTGAAGGAAATATGCCCTAGAGGCAATAATAAAGTTGTTATTTATATTTCCTCATATCATGATAAATGTTTATTATTCATGCTAGAATTGTATTAACCGGAAAACTTAGTACATGTGTGAATACATAGACAAACATAGTGTCACTAGTATGCCTCTACTTGACTAGCTCATTGAATCAAAGATGGTTAAGTTTCCTAGCCATAGACATGAGTTGTCATTTGATTAACGGGATCACATCATTAGAGAATGATGCGATTGACTTGACCTTTTCCATTAGCTTAGCACTTGATCGTTTAGTTTATTGTTATTGCTTTCTTCATGACTTATACATGTTCCTATGACTATGAGATTATGCAACTCCCGAATATCGGAGGAACACTTAGTGTGCTATCAATCGCCACAACGTAACTGGGTGATTATAAAGATGCTCTACAGGTGTCTCCGATGGTGTTTGTTGGGTTGGCATAGATCGAGATTAGGATTTGTCACTCCGTGTTACGTAGAGGTATCTCTAGGCCCTCTCGGTAATGCACATCACTATAAGCCTTGCAAGCAATGTGACTAATGAGTTAGTTGCGGGATGATGCATTACGGAACGAGTAAAGAGACTTGTCGGTAACGAGATTGAACTAGGTATTGAGATACCGACGATCGAATCTCGGGCAAGTAACATACCGATGACAAAGGGAACAACGTATGTTGTTATGCGGTTTGACCGATAAAGATCTTCGTAGAATATATAGGAACCAATATTAGCATCCAGGTTCTGCTGTTGGTTATTGACCGGAGATGAGTCTCGGTCATGTCTACATAGTTCTCGAACCCGTAGGGTCCGCACGCTTAACATTCGGTGACGATTGGTATTATGAGTTTATGTGTTTTGATGTATCGAAGGTTGTTCGGAGTCCCAGATGTGATCACGGACATGACGAGGAGTCTCGAAATGGCCGAGACATAAAGATCGATATATTGGATGGCTATGTTTGGACATCGGAATGGTTCCGGGTGAGTTCAGGCATTTACCGGAGTATTGGGAGGTTACCGGAACCCCCCGGGGAGTATATGGGCCTTATTGGGACTTAGTGGGAGAGAGGAGGAGGCGGCCAAGGAGGGGTCGCGCGCCCCCAAGCCCAATCCGAATTGTGTGGGGGCCGGGGCCCCTTTCCTTCCTCCCTCTCTCCTCCTTCCTTCCTCTCCTACTCCAACCAGGGAAGGGCGGATCCTACTCCCGGTGGGAGTAGGACTCCCCTAGGGCGCGCCATAGAGAGGGCCGGCCGCTCCCCTCCTCCACTCCTTTATATATGGGGGAGGGGGCACCCCATAGACACACAAGTTGATTGTTTAGCCATGTGCGGTGCCCCCCTCCACAGATTTCCACCTCGGTCATATCTTTGTAGTGCTTAGGCGAAGCCCTGCGTCGGTAACTTCATCATCACCGTCATCACGTCATCGTGCTGACGAAGCTCTCCCTCGACACTCAGCTAGATCTAGAGTTCGTGAGACGTCACCGAGCTGAACATGTGCAGATCGTGGAGGTGGCGTACTTTCGGTACTAGGATCGGTTGGATCGTGAAGACGTACGACTACATCAACCGCATTGTCATAACGCTTCCGGTTTCGGCCTACGACGGTACGTGGACAACACTCTCCCCTCTCGTTGTTATACATCACCTAGATGGATCTTTCGTGTGCGTAGGATTTTTTTTGAAATTACTTCATTCCCCAGCCGAACTTTTGTTCTCCACCTGACTCAACCTCAATATCCCTGACAATGATGGACAGAAAAAAGGAGGAAATTGGACTCCGGCAAGCATCTCCCGGCAGGGCTTCGCCTGGTGAGCAGCACCCTCCCATCGAACCACAATTTCTTGAGGTTGAGATATGCGCTCCCACGAATGAGGAGGTGCCGTTTGTCCTCGTTGCCGAGCCTCAAGCTCCAACTTGGGCACGACACATAGTCCACTACCTCCAAATCTGGAGAACTTCTCGAGAAACAAGAAGAAGCCGAAAGAGTAGCCCGGAGGGCCAGTATGTACCAATTTGTGGATGACACGTTGTACAGAAGAAGGCCCAATGGTGTGAAATTGAAGTGCGTTTGCCGGCAAGAGGGGAAGGGACTGTTGGCAGAAATACACAAAGGCGTGTGTGGCTCCCATATTGGATCAAGAGCCTTGCTTGGAAAAGCTTTCCAGCAAGGTTTCTACTAGCCCACGGCCCTCCAAGATGCGATTGAGCTTGTCACCACATGTGAAACCTGCCAGTTCCATTCCAAGAACATCCATCAACCAGCTCAATCTCTCCAGACGATCCCTTTGTCATGGCCATTTTCGGTCTAGGGGCTCGACATCTTGGGCCCCTTCCCCAGTGCTACCGGGGGCTTTGAATTCTTGTACGTCGAAATCGAGAAGTTTACAAAGTCGCCGAAAGTGAGCCTGTGAGGAAGGTAACCGCACTTCAGCTATCAAGTTCTTGAAAGGATTGGTGTGCCGTTTCGGAGTACCCGCCAGAGTTATCATTGACAATGGCACCCAATTCACAAGCCGCGCCTTCATTCGCCTCTGTTGCTCATCCCAGGAGCAATGGATAGGCTGACAAGATGAACACTGAAGTGCTGCATGGGCTCAAGACAAGGACTTCTCATAAGTTGCAAAAGTGCGACAGAAGATGGATCGACGAGCTGCCGGTGGTTCTTTGGTCCCTCCGTACAACACCAAATCGAGCTACCGGCCAGTCTCCCTTCTCCCTAGTCTATGGGGCAGAAGTAGTGCTCTCCACGGAACTCAAATACGGGTCACCTCGAGTACTTGCCTACGATGAAGTAGAGCAAGAGCAGCATCGGCATGACGATGCCATGCTCCTTGAGGAAGACCGTCTCTGGGCTGTTGTACGTGCTGCACACTACCAGCAAGCCCTACGCCTCTATCATAGCCACAGGGTCCACGCCCGGAGCCTTGAGGAAGGCGACCTTGTCCTTAGGCATGTTCAGTCCGCCAAGGGTACCAAGAAGTTGACGCCAAAGTGGGAAGGCCCTTACCGGGTAGTACGAGTCACCAGACCTGGCACAATTCGTCTGGAGACCGAAGATGGCATCAAAATGCAAAACTCATGGAATATTGAGCATCTTCGCAAGTTCTACCTGTAAGGTGCGGCTGCCGAGCCCAGTCCCGGCAACCACCCTTTTGTACAAGCCTTGCCGATGCGCATGTAACCCTTTGTACAAAGCCAGGCGGAGACCCTGAGCACAGATAATAAAACGAAGCGCTGACGACCAAAAAACATGCATGCATGATTAGTTTAGCATACGTTTGCCATGGTAATTTAGATTAGATCATATGCTGCTATGTTTTCCTCTGCACTAACTACAGGGCTCTTGCCACGGACTTTATCCTGGGAAGGAGAGATGGAAACAAGCTTACATATCGATGCCCGACAGACCAAACAGATAAGTCTCCTTTTATCCATAACATGTCTCTGTAAGAAGAAAACTTGTGCGTAGAAAAACTTTGTAACTTTCGAAGACATTTGTGCTCCAATCCTTTGATCTAAATGTTATTTCGGTGAAAATGGTTCTAGTGGCATTTGACAGAGAAAGTTCAACAAGGGGCGATTCCCTTCCATAGTTTTGAGCCCGGCAGGCCAAGCCCCCGCGGCAACGACGGAAGGCACCGACAAGATAGCTTGCCGAAAAAACTTGTTTACTTGAAAATATAGAGGCGTTCCTCCTCTGCATGGATGTAGTACGTGCATAAGTACTCAGCAAGCATGTATTTTTTTCATTAATATGCAGGTAAACAAGTACAAACCTTACAAAGTACAAACATGGATAAAAGAAATTACATATTTAAGACTAAAATTTTGCGAGCACCTACATCCTTTGAAATATAAAAAGGGCAGATGCCTCGTGATGCCTTTATTGCCCTCCTTCTCCCAGGATTCATCTCGAGTGCGAGAAGGGCAAAAGAAGCACCTAGGTGGGGTGCGTGTGGCAGCAGGCACCAAGAGGGCTTTCCCCAACAACCGTCCTGATGTAACATCCCAATTTTCAATTTGGATGTTATACATTGGTCATCATATGCATATCATATTTTATTTGCATTTTGGTTGAGATCCTGGAAATCTTAAGAAACTCAAGGACCCAAGGAGAGAGTTGGAGGTTTCACATATTTTCATATTTGATTTTTCTCAATTTTGAAAAGAGGATCAATTTGATTTTAATATTTTTCTCTCCGATTATTTCCAATTATAATAAAGAAATGAGAGGAGATAAAATGACTTCTTCAACTGAAAGGAATATTGAGAAGAAATTTTAAAATAAAATCAATATTTTATTTGTATTTTATTTGAATTAGAAAAATATGCATTTTTAAAATTGCATTTTTAGGCCAGAAAAATGTTCACTTGTCCTAAATATTAGGTTTGGACGGTGAAAATTATTTCTGGTATTTTTAGAATTTATTTTATTAGGATTTTTATTTTGGGTGAATTTTTAAAAAAAAAATCTTCGTTGCCCGACTGGGCCGAAGGCCCAGCCTAGCCGGGCCAAGCCTAGCCGCGCCGCCGCCTTCGTCGCTGTGCGGACGCCAGACTCCGGCGAGGAGGTGTCCGGGTGGGCCTCCCCGCCCCCTTGCGCACGCCGCCGCCCCCCGGCCTTTATAAGCCGCCCCGGCACCCCCACCTCCTCATCACCGCCGTGGCCGCAGCCCGCCTCCAGCCGAGCCGCGCCGCCGCCGCAGCCCGCCTCCAGCCGAGCCGCGCTACCGCCGCCCTTGCGCCGCCGCCGCTGCTACCTCGCCGCCGCCGCTTCTGTCGCGCGCCGCCGCCGTCGCCCGCTGCAGCCGCCGCCGACGCCGCCGGAGCCCCGCCTCGCCCCGCCAACCGCCGACGCCGCCGGATCTCGCCGTTGACTCGCCGCCGCGGTTGACCGGTAAAAACCGCCCGGTTCACCTGTTTATTTTCGGTTTATTTTCGGTTTAGGTTAGATCGGTTTTTTTATTTAGTTCGTTAATTAACGAACATTCATCATTTAGTTTCTAATAAAGAACGAATTCGTTCGTTTAGATCTGTTAGCGAACGTTCGTTCGTTACGTTTTCTTTTTATTTTATTTTTTCGGCCAGGGACCTATCCGCGAATACTTTTATCACAGATTAATCCCTGAATTTCAAACCCTCACTACTATACACTCGTTTGTCCAAATCCAGTGAAACCAACGCCAAAATCTTCGTCTTGTTCCCCTCTTTCCAGTTAATCAACTTGAACATGATTTTGATAATTTAAAATTTGGTTTCAAGCAGATTTGCATTTGAACTTCTTTTGATCGTAGTTTGAGTTTCGTAGCTCCGATTCGATTGATTCTTTTTGCAAATCGAAGCTCTTCAGTTGAACTTTCAGTTTGGATCTTTTCTCTGGAGTTTTACCCTTGCATCTTATGCTTGAGTTCTTATGTATGTCATTGTTTGTTTACGATAGAATTTCCGGAGTACGAAGCGTGCTACTACGAGTCACTACGGTTTCCAGATCGTCAGCAAGGCAAGTAACACTTTGATCATACCCCTTTATTACCCAGTTTTTTATGAATTAGTTTCAATCCTCAAAAATTGCATGAGTAGGATCTGATTAACATGTGGGTATTGGGAAGTAGTTGATGAGGTAGAACCTATTGTCTTTTACTTCAAACCCTGGGAGTTACTTCTACGTTATGCTTATACTGTTATGCTATGCTCATAGATGTGGTTTGGTTTGAGTGATTCATGACAAATGTGAGAATTATTATGAACTAAGGTTTAACTTAAGGTGGCTACTTAAACACACATATGGGTGGATTGCTTTGTGGGCACCTGGGGTAATCCAGTGTTGTCCAAAGGAGAATCCCGGGGTATCCGTGTGATTTTTCCTATGGTTTGCCACCCAGGCTCAAAGGGATCATTATGTTATTCATGCTGGAAACTTCCGTGTGCAGCCACAAGCCATTATGGGCTCTGGCGTAGTTGAGTATGTTGTGTGACCTCTTTCGGTGGTAGACTAGCAGATGTAGGGGATGTAGGTGGTACGGTCTACCCATCGAAAGAGCTAATGCTTCTGAAAGACTGTGTCTCGGTCATCCGTTTCTCAAACATCATGCAGTGCGAGAAATCCAATGGAGGAGATATTGTCTTGTGGGGAAAAGTGTGCAAACCTCTGCAGAGTGTACAAACTAATCATGATTAGCCGTGTCCCCTGTTATGGACATCTTGAGTATCTGGTGCTTGAATTATTATGTTGATCTCATCACTTTAGTTTGTTAATTTGTTGGGTTATTGATTATTAATTTGGGATTGAGATGGGGTTACCGTTCTCAATGTTTTCGACACATTTTGTAGTTAAATAAAATATATTCCTTTGCAAAAGGAAAAAATTGGCTTTACGCAAAATGATAACCATAGAGCCTCCACCAGCCATATATGCATATAGTTATAGTTGTTACTTGTTCATTGCTCTATAGTGTTATTTTGGCATCATATTCCATGTGCTGACCTACACAGGCTGCAACATATTATGTTGCAGAGTTTTCAGACGAAGAGTAAGGTGCGCTAGGTCGTTGTCGTGCACTCAGCTATGCCGTTGGAGTTGATGGACTCATTTACCTTTGAAGCTTCCACAGTTATCTTATTTAGATGGCCTTCAGCCATATTATTATAATAAGTTCTCTTTTGAGACATTCGATGTAATAAGTGTGTGACTGCACCCTGTTATAAATGCTCGGGTACTATGTGTGTCAGCATTACCTATCCAGGGATGACACTTATGCACAGAGATTTGACCGTCTGAGGTCGGATCGCTACAAGATGGTATCAGAGCACACGCTGACTGTAGGACGCGACCTCTAGGAAAAGCCATAGGACTTTCTTCTCTACTCATTTCTGACTCTTCTCCCTTTTCTACTCTATAGATGGCGGACCCAAGGAACAAGTTTGCTCAACCGGATGAAGACACACCTTTTGGACGACACTTCAAGGAAGCCACTATGTACCTGAACATCGGAATACCAAGCTTCACCGGGACCTACACCGCCACTCTACCTGAAGAAGAGCGTTGGACGATTCGAGTATATGTTCCAGGAAGGACATTCACGCCAGTTACTGAGCCCATAGAGTTTTCCTTCGATGCACCAACCTGGAGTCTAGGAAAGAGCATGGCAGCCCACATCGCCATGGGACGCATCGGCGAGGTATACCACAAGGATCTTAAGGACACCATCTACCAGATATGTGGACACCGAGATGATCAATGGGGATGATTTGTATCCAGGAGTTAAACCAGCACATTCATCGTCAGGAGAACCAGATGTGCGCCAGCATGATAGACATGAAGAAGGTGATGACCAGGAACATGGAGCTTGAAGAGGAACTCAAGTCTACACGTGATGGATATGAAGAGGAAATTGCAGTACTATTGGATAAGAAGGAAGACCTGAAGAAGAAGCTAGGAATATTCATGGGAGATCCCGCACCTGAGGAGGATAACTACCCCGAAGACTACATCATCATCGACGACACCGACTCCGACCCCGACCCCGACAGTGATGATGATTATGAAGACGAAGCTAGAGCAGATATCATGGAGTCTTCCACCAATCAAAATTTCTAGTTGACCACCATACTATCAGTAGTATTCCCCATGTACATAGAAATAGTTCGAGTATTTTGTGATGGTAGATTTGATTGTTTGTATGCCCTTGTTTGAATTGAGTGGTGTGAAATGAATGTGTTTGTCTCATGTGCATATGGGTAGTGATTTTCTCCTTAGACCTCACTCTATTCTACCCCTCTAAACCTATCAGATGCCTCCGAGACGTGACCCCAGATTTGTCTTCCCACCGGAGCTCACTCAGTTCATCCAACAACAGAATGCCTTGATGCAGTTGCTAGTCCAGAACCAAGGCAACAACAACAACAACCCACCGCCACCACCTCCAGTTGACAACTTAGCCCGTTTTCTGAGGTTGAATCCGCCGGTGTTTTCCAGTAGCACCGAGCCGATTGTTGCTGATGACTGGCTCCGTAGGATTGGAAGGGAGCTGACCACCGCAGGTTGCACATATGCTGAGAAGGTGCATTTTGCCGCACACCAACTAGATGGACCCGCAGCCTCATGGTGGGAGAACTACACCGCCACTTTCCCCATAGCCAATGTCACTTGGGATCAGTTACAGCAAGCTTTTCGCACCGCACATGTCTCAGCTGGAGCAATGAGTATGAAGAAGCGTGAGTTTCACAACTTACGCCAGGGAAATCGTACCGTGGGGCATTACGTGGATGAGTTCAGCAAGTTAGCTCGCTACCGCCCAGATGATGTGGTCACAGATGCCGCAAAGCAGGAGAAGTTTATGTAAGGGCTGAATGATGAGCTGAGCATGCAGTTGATGGTGGCAACATTTGCTAACTACAAGGAGTTGGTAGACAGGGCTCTTATGATAGAAGGCAAGCATCAACAGATAGAGAGCCGCAAAAGGAAGTATGGAGAGGGGAAGTATAATTCTGGAGCTCAGCAGAAGCCTCGCTTTACCCCTAACCCGGGAGGACATACCCACCATAACCATGGAGGCTACACTCACAATGGAGGAAGATCGCATAACCATAGTGGCCCTAAGAATGGAAATGGGAATGGAGGAAGCAGCAACCAGAACCGTTCCAACCCAGCAACACCCGCTAAGAAGGACCTAAGTCATGTCACCTGTTACAAGTGTGGGAAGACTGGACACTACGCCAATGACTGTTCCGAGTTGAAGAATGGCAATGGAAATGGAAGCTCTGGAAAGAAGCCCAATCCCTTCACCAGAGGTCAGGTGAACCACATCAACCTAGAGGAAGTTGAAGATCAGCCTGACGCAGTGATTGGTAAGTTTTCGATTAAGTTATTTACCGCTCGCGTTCTTTTTGACACTGGTGCATCGCATTCATACATATCAAGGGGATTTGTGGACAAGTTTAAGTTGCCAACCTTAGCCCTTAGGTCACCCATGTTAGTAAGCTCGCCAGGAGCAGAGTATATGGCCAGCCGATGGTGTGATCGGTTACCATTAACCATTGGTAGCCATGTTTTCCCCTCAGACCTAATAATTTTGGAGTCACAAGGATTGCATATAATACTAGGCATGGATTGGCTATCCAAGTATGGAGGAAACATCGACTGTGCTAGTAAGTGAATTTTACTCACCACCCCGGAGGGAAAGAGGATCAAGTATGTATCTAGGCATACGCCAAGGAGGACCTAAGTAAATTCCCTCTCGAGAGTTGTTCAGGAGGAAGTGTCTGTTGTGAAGGATTACCCGGATGTATTTCTAGAGGAATTACCAGGCATGCCACCCGATCGAGACATAGAGTTTTTGATAGAGCTGTTGCCACGCACCGGACCAATATCAAAGAGACCGTATCGGATGCCCGCAAATGATTTGGAGGAAATTAAGAAGCAGATCAAGGAGTTACTGGAGAAAGGTTATATCCGACCAAGTTTATCACCGTGGGGAGCCCCAGTGCTCTTAGTTGAGAAGAAGGATGGATCTTTGAGAATGGTTGTTGATTATCGGGCTTACAATGAAGGGACGATCAAGAACAAGTACCCACTACCAATGATCAATGATTTGTTTGACCAGCTGCAAGGAGCTAAAGTATTCTCCAAAATCGATCTTCGATCAGGATACCACCAGTTGAAGATCCGAGAACAGGATATACCAAAGACAACTTTTACCACAAGGTGCGGGCTATATGAGTACCCGGTCATGTCTTTT
This sequence comes from Aegilops tauschii subsp. strangulata, assembly GCF_002575655.3. NCBI lineage: Eukaryota > Viridiplantae > Streptophyta > Magnoliopsida > Poales > Poaceae > Aegilops > Aegilops tauschii. The sequence goes on along the minus strand of NC_053037.3, from coordinate 245,332,942 downwards.
GATTGACTAACGCCCCTGCCTATTTCATGAGTATGATGAATAAGGTGTTCATGGAATTCTTGGATAAGTTTGTTGTGGTGTACTCGAAGAATGAAGAGGAACACAAGGAACATTTGCGATTAGTTCTCGAGAAGCTCAGGGAACATCAACTATACGCCAAATTCAGCAAATGTGAGTTTTGGTTGAAGGAAGTTGGATTTCTTGGACATGTTATATTAGGAGATGGTATAGCAGTAGACCCTACCAAGGTTCAGTTTATCACTGAGTGGTTGGCACCCACCTCAGTTGGAGAGATCCGCAGTTTTCTGGGACTCGCAGGATATTACCGAAGATTTATTGAGAATTTTTCCAAGATTGCGAAGCCCATGACGGAGTTATTGAAGAAGGACACCAAGTTTAAGTGGACCGAGGAATGTGAGGCCAGTTTTCCGGAGTTGAAGAAACGTTTGGTTACAGCCCCAGTGCTGATTCTTCCGGATATACGCAAGGATTTCCAAGTGTATTGCGATGCATCTCTCTTGGGACTTGGAGGTGTACTTATGCAAGATGGAAGAGTTGCTTCATATGCCTCATGTCAGCTTCGACCTCATGAGTTGAATTATGCCACGCATGATTTGGAGTTACACCTGGAGACATTTTCTTATTGGAAACCGTTGTGATGTATACACGGACCATAAGAGTCTGAAGTATATCTTCACACAGAAGGAGCTGAATCTCAGGCAGAGGAGAAGGTTGGAGCTCATAAAGGATTATGATATGAAGTTGCATTATCATCCAGGAAAGGCCAATGTCGTAGCGGACGCTTTGAGTCGCAAGAGTTATGTCAATACCCTCGTAAGCGGAGGATTACCACAGGAGCTAGTCGATGATCTCAAGGAATTTTGTTTGGAGATAGTTCCAAGAGGTTTTGTTGCAGCAATGGAGGTTCAGTCTACATTACTGGGAAAGATTCGAGAAGCTCAGAAGGATGATAAGGAAATTGCTGAGATAAAGGAGAAGATGAGCAAAGGAAAAGCCAAGGGTTTTCGAGAGGATGAACACGAAACTTTATGGTTTGAGGATCGTGTATATGTTCCCAACAATACGGAGATCAGGAAGTTAATACTTTAGGAAGCTCATAACTCACCATACTCGATTCACCTCAGAAACACCAAGATGTATTTGGATTTGAAGGAATGTTTCTGGTGGATGGGTGTGAAGAAGGATATTGCCGAGTATGTAGCAGTATGTGATGTGTGTCAGAGAGTGAAGGCAGAACATCAGAAGCCAGCCGGATTACTACAGCCTATGCCAATACCTGAATGGAAGTGGGATAAGCTTGGCATCGATTTTATCACAGGATTACCCAGGACACGATCAGGATATGATTCTATTTGGGTAGTAGTAGATCGCTTGACCAAAGTGGCTCACTTTATCCCCGTGAAAACCACTTATACGAGCGCGAAGTTGGCCAAGATATATATGACCAGGATCATATGTCTGCACGGAGTTCCGAGGACCATCGTATCAGATAGAGGAACACATCTTACCTCGAAGTTTTGGAACCAGCTGCACCAGACTTTGGGTACCAGGCTTGAGTTCAGTATGGCCTTTCATCCGCAGACAGATGGACAGACCGAGAGAGTCAATCAGATTCTGGAGGACATGTTGAGAGCTTGTGCGCTAGATTATGGATCTAGTTGGGATGATAATTTGCCTTATGCGGAGTTCTCATACAACAACAGCTACCAGGCTACTTTGAAGATGGCCCCTTTCAAAGCTTTGTATGGAAGAAGATACAGGACACCGTTAATGTGGGATGAAGTCGGAGACCGTTAGTTGTTTGGACCAGATTTAATCAAGGAATCTGAAGAGAAGGTTAAGTTGATTCATGATAGACTGAAGGTAGCTCAGTCTAGGCAGAAGAGTTATGCCGATACTAAACGCAAGGAGGTAGTCTATGAGATTGGAGACAGAGCATATTTCCGTGTGTCACCACTCCGAGGAGTTAAACGATTTGGAGTTAAAGGAAAGTTAGCCCCGAGATTTGTAGGACCATACCGAGATTTGGAACGTATGGGAGAAGTGGCCTACAAGTTGGAGTTACCCAAAGGATTGTCAGGAGTTCATGATGTGTTTCACGTTTCCCAGTTGCAGAAGTGCCATGCAGAGATGGCCGATATTCCTCTGAGAGATACAGTGCCTTGGAAGCAATTCAGTTGGAGAGTGACCTAACCTACGAGGAGAAACCCGTCAAGATTCTCGAGTTTGCCAGCCGAGTTACCCGCAGCAAGGTCATCAAGTTTTGCAAAGTTCAGTGGAGCCACCATACCGAGGAGGAAGCCACCTGGGAGCGAGAAGACCTACAGAAAGACCACCCATACCTATTTTCTAGCCAACCCGTATCTCGAGGACGAGATTCATCTTAAGGGAGGTAGGTTTGTAACATCCCAATTTTCAATTTGGATGTTATACATAGGTCATCATATGCATATCATATTTTATTTGCATTTTGGTTGAGATCCTGCAAATCTTAAGCAACTCAAGGACCCAAGGAGAGAGTTGGAGGTTTCACATATTTTCATATTTGATTTTTCTCAATTTTGAAAAGAGGATCAATTCGATTTTAATATTTTTCTCTCCGATTATTTCCAATAATAAAATCAAAATAAATGAGAGGAGATAAAATGACTTCTTCAACTCAAAGGAATATTGGAGAAGAAATATTGAAATCAAATTAATATTTTATTTGTATTGTATTTGCTATTTTATTTGAATTAGAAAAATATGCATTTTTGAAAATTGCATTTTAGGCCAGAAAAATGTTCACTTTGTCCTAAATATTAGGTTTGGATGGTGAAAATTATTTCTGTTTTTTTAGAATTTTTTATTTTATGAGAATTCTTCTTTCGGGCAATTTTTGTTTTAAAAAACCTTCGTCGCCCGACTGGGCCGAAGACCCAGCCGCGCCGCCTACGTCGTTGTGCGGACGCCGGACTCCGGCGAGGAGGAGACTGGGTCGGCCTGCCCGCCCCCTTGCGCATGCCGCCACCCCCGGCCTTTATAAGCCGCCCCGGCCCCCACCTCCTCATCACCGCCGCCGCCGTAGCCCGCCTCCAGCCGAGCCGCACCGCCGCCGCCCTTGCGCCGCTGCCGCTTTTGCCTCGCGCCGCTGCCGTGCTGCCGGCAGAGCCCCGCCTCGCCCCTCCAACCGCCGACGCCGCCGGTTCTCGCCGTTGACTCGCCGCCGCAGTTGGCCGGTAAAAACCGCCCGGTTCGCCGGTTTATTTTCGGTTTTTTAGATCGGTTTATTTATTTAGTTCGTTAATTAATGAATGTTCATCGTTTAGTTTCTGTTAACGAACGAATTCATTCGTTTAGATCTGTTAGTGAACGTTCGTTCGTTAGGTTTTCCTTTTATTTTATTTTTTCGGCCAGGGACCTATCCGCGAATACTTTTATCACAGATTTGTCCCTGAATTTCAAACCCTCGCTACTTTTCACTCGTTTGTCCAAATCCAGTGAAGCCAATGCCAAAATCTTCGTCTTGTTCCCCTATTTCCAGTTAATCAACTTGAAGATGATTTTGACAATTTAAAATTTGGTTTCAAGTAGATTTGAATTTGAACTTCTTTTGATCATAGTTTGAGTTTCGTAGCTCCGATTCGATTGATTCTTTTTGCAAATCGAAGCTCTTCAGTTGAGCTTTCAGTTTGGATCTTTTCTCTGGAGTTTTACCCTTGCATCTTATGCTTGAGTGGTTATGTATGTCATTGTTTGTTTACGATAGAATTTCCGGAGTGCGAAGCGTGCTACTACGAGTTAGTGGGATTTCCTGATCGTCAGCAAGGCAAGTAACACTTTGATCATACCCCTTTATTACTGAGTTTTTTATGCATTAGTTTCAATCCTCAAACATTGCATGAGTAGGATCTGATTAACATGTGGGTATTGGGAAGTAGTTGATGAGGTAGAACCTATTGTCTTTTACTTCAAACCCTGGGAGTTACTTCTACGTTATGCTTATACTGTTATGCTATGCTCCTAGACGTGGTTTGGTTTGACTGATTCATGACAGATGTGAGAATTATTATGAACTAAGGTTTAACTTAAGTTGGCTACTTAAACACACATCTGGGTGGATTGGTTTGTGGGCACCTGGGGTAATCCAGTGTTGTCCAAAGGAGAATCCCGGGGTATCCGTGTGATTTTTCCTATGGTTTGCCACCCAGGCTCAAAGGGGTCATTATGTTATTCATGCTGGAAACTTCTGTGTGCAGCCACAAGCCATTATGGGCTCTGGCATAGTTGAGTATGTTGTGTGACCTCTTTCAGTGGTAGACTCGCAGATGTAGGGGATGTAGGTGGTACGGTCTACCCGTCGAAAGAGCTAACGCTTCTGAAAGACTGTGTCTCGGTCATCCATTTCTCAAACATCATGAAGTGCGAGAAATCCAACGGAGGAGATCGAGTCTTGTGGGGAAAAGTGTGCAAACCTCTGCAGAGTGTACAAACTAATCATGATTAGCCGTGTCCCGGGTTATGGACTTCTTGAGTATTTGGTGCTTGAATTATTATGTTGATCTCATCACTTTACTTAGTTAATTTGTTGGGTTATTGATTATTAATTTGGGATTGAGATGGGGTTACCGTTCTCAATGTTTTCAACACACTTTGTAGTTAAATAAAATATATTCCTTTGCGGTAGGGAAAAATTGGCTTCACGCAAAATGATAACCATAGAGCCTCCACCAGCCATATATGCATATAGTTATAGCTGTTACTTGTTCATTGCTCTATAGTGTTATTTTGCCAGCATATTCCATGTGCTGACCTACACAGGCTGTAACGTATTATGTTGCAGAGTTTTCAGACGAAGAGTAAGGTGTGCTAGGTCGTTGTCGTGCACTCAGCTATGCCGTTGGAGTTGATGGACTCATTTACCTTTGAAGCTTCCGCGGTTATCTTATTTAGATGGCCTTCAGCCATATTATTGTAATAAGTTCTCTTTTGAGACATTCGATGCAATAAGTGTGTGATTGCACTCCGTTATAAATCCTCGAGTAATGTGTGTGTCAGCATTACCGATCCAGGTATGACACTTATGCACAGATATTTGACCGTCTGAGGTCAGATCGCTACACTTGAAGAGGCTGGTGATGATGGTGCCGGGGCGGGGGAAGAGTCGGATAGGAAGCCGCAAGCAGGCAATACGAGATGAAGGGTCGGTGCCATCGTACTCCAACCTGACGGCCTACCACCCGCCTTCCCTGTTTTCTCCTCGTCATTGTCGCTCTTGGAAGACGCCAGGCCCCTGGCCCGTCACCTCCCCCGAAGAGGCTGCTGATGGTGGTGGCGGTGCCCAAGGCGCATTGGGGGCACCGCCTCCCACCTTGGCGGGTAGGAGGGCGTCACCATCTTCAATGTCATCCCCGACCTTGCCGAAGAGAGTAGTGCCGGGGTTACTAAAGAACCCGAGCACGGCGCCACAGGCGGGCACCAGAAGCCCTGAAGACTCCGCTGACGGGTTTTCGAACTCCAGCAGCTTGCGGTAGAAGCGACACCCCTCCCCGAGACGGCTAGCTCATATGGAAGGTGCGAAAGCTCTGCCATTAAGGAGAAGCGAGACGCCTTCCACACCAGAGTTGATCCGGCAGTCATGGGTGCGCTGCCAGAAACTACGACCGCCCCAACCATGACCACCGCATCTCCGGCGGACCCGGACCAGACTCACTCCCCGAGTGTGAGCACGAGCTTTTGGAATCGTTACTCCTCAGCCGATGCCCGGGGCCAGGCCCCGGCCTATTTCCCTTGGCACAATGAAGAAGAAGGCAGGCAAGAAGGAGAAGGTGCGCGGATGAATGCCTTCGTTCCCCCTCGCGCTCCCTTTTATAGACGAGCTAGGGCCGGGGGCTAGTTCTCCACCCCCCCTGGGGGCTCCTTCAAATCCGACCTGTCTATGCCACTGATAGCGGTTGGACTCGTCGACCGTCCTCTTGCACCAATCCGGGACGTTTGGTTTTCTACCAAAACGCTCCTTCCTGCACCATATGCATCCGTTACGTACCCCATGCGATGAATGCGGCGTATGTGGCGGAAAGGACGGGCATAGTGGGAAGAGTGAAATGGAAGTTACCTCCCTGTGAATAATAGTCATTCATGGGCCATTACAAAGATGGCCCCACCGCGTTTGGCGTCGTAGCACGCACGGGATACCGGAAACTGACTCAAGCACGGGTTAATGAAGAAGCAAGGAAAATATCAAGGAATAGGAGAAAATTATCTACACATGCATGATGGCAAGGAAGCAAACTTCACCAAGCATCCAAGTCAAAACCAAGCCAAATAAACGGCTCTTTGAGGATGAAAGGGTGGATCAAGAAGACCAAGACAAGCCAAAGCGGCAAGACATCACTAAGAGAAAGCCTCCCTTGCTGGGCAGGTGAGCCTGGTCAGGTCAAGGCCTCCCCAAGGACGATTCCAACATTTCCTTGGCAGGCTTGCCGGGACCGCTAAAGACGAATCTCCCCGCCAAGATTCCACCGCTCAACCGCTCCACCGCACCGCGACGCAACTCATCTATCAGCGCGGTGTCAAGCCCCCAAGTGATTAAGTGGCCGTCATTTGGAACGTGGCAGCCATTTGAAAGGAAGATTACCCCTATATGACACCCATCCCGAGGCGTGTCAAGCAGACAGGTAGAAGATGATTAAGCGGCACGGCGGGCTTCCCAGGCTGCATCCTCAGCATGACACCTGGCAGTGCATTTAATGCACTTTGTCCTAACTGCTACAGTTAGGTATGATAGCACTGTTAGCTATCTAATCACTAGATAATGACTATTTTGCCACTGTGGTTACCCATTAGCCTATAAAACGAGGGCCATGGCAACCAAGAAAAGGATTTCAGACCTTGTATACTTATACGTGCGTAGCTGCTCTCCCCAAGGCGACCTTGCAGGGCTTGGGCGCAGCGTGTTCACTGTAGTCCTCCACTTAATCCACCAAAGCAGGAGTAGGGTTTTACGCTTCCCAGCGGCCCGAACCTGGTTAAAAACCACCAGCATCACCTCTGTCATGCTGTTTCATGGCTTCTGCTCTTTGTGCAACATGACCCTCCCCCTTGCCGAACCACAAGGGGCTGATGGCCCCATAGGTGATCGTGTTCCACCACGACATCTTCCCATTGCAAGATAAATCAATCTAGTTGGCCAAACCAAACCAATAAAGAGTTCAAAGAAAACTCAAATAATATTCATGGATAGATCTGATCATAAACTCACAATTCATCAGGTCCCAACAAAAACGCTGCAAAAAGTCACTACATTGAATAGATCTCCAAGAACATTGTATTGAAGATCAAATAGAGAGAAGATGTCATCTAGATACTAACTATGGACCCGTATGTCTGTGGTAAACTACTCACTCATCTCGGAAGGGCAGCAAGGTTGATGTAGAGCCCCTTCGTGATTGATTCCCTCTCTGGAAGAGTACCAAAGAAGGCCTCCAGATGGGATTTTGTGGTTCGGGAACTTGTGGCGGTGGAAAAAATATTTCGGGTGTCTCTCTGATGTCATGGGAATATTTGAGTACTTATAGAGGTGGAATTAGGGTTTGATGTGCCACGAGGGGCCTACAAGCCTGGGGGCGCGCCCCTCTTGGTGCCCCCTAAGGCTTGTCACTCCCTCGTGACTCTTCTGGCCTCCTCCACGAACCCTCTAGGGTCTCTTCTGGTCCAGAAAAGTAAATCCAAAGTTTTTCTCTATTTGGACTTAGTTTGATATTGATTTGCTGAAAAGCCAAAAACATGCAAAAAATAGAAATTGGCACTGGGCACTAGGGTAATAGGTTAGTCCCAAAAAATGATATATAATTGCATATAATGACATATAACACATCCAAAATTGATAGTATAATAGCATGGAACAATAAAAAATTATAGATAAGCTAGAGACGTATCAAGCATCCCCAAGCTTAATTCCTACTCGTCCTTGAGTAGGAAATGATAAAATATTTTTTTTTATGTTGAATGCTACCTATCACATTCATCATATAATATTTTCTTTTGCAACATGGATATTTAGGCTTGAGTGATTCAAAGCAATAGTCTATAATTTGACATGAAAACATCAATTCTCAATTATATCAACAAGCAATCATGTCTTTCAGAATATCAATACTAAAGAAAGTTATCCCTAGCCCACTATGCTCAGTCATTGATCCATTCATGAAATACACCCAACATTAGCTACATCCAATGCACAAGTATGACAATAGTGTTCTCTAGTTGGTGCTTTGTAAGAGAAGTTGGAGACTCAATTTTTTTTGCATAAAAGTAAAAAAAGAGAGGCCCTTCGCAGAGGGAAGTAGAGATTTGCAGAGGTGCCAGAGCTCAAGGCTTAAATTAGAGATAACATTAGTTTGAGAGGCATGCTTTTCCTCTCAACGAAAATGACCGAGAATTCCCAATAACTTCCATGCTAGAAAAATTATATGCGGTTCCCAAACAGAATGTAAACTTTATTTCCTTTCCACCATTCTTTCACAATCCATGGCTAGCCGTATCCACGGGTGCCTTCCATACCAACACTTTCCAAGGAATTTATTATTATTATTTATTTTCTTTTCGGGACTGGCATCCCTATTACCTGCCACACTCTCGTGCAATGAAAAATGAGTAAACACTCATCGTGAGAATTACTTACCTTGCATGGAAAATATTGGGCACACCCTATCTCTTCATGAGAGGTACGAGCACACAAAAAGGAAATTCATTTTTAAAATTAGAGTTGGCACATGCAAATTTACTTGGAACGACATGCAAATACTGCATATAGGTAGGTATGGTGGACTCATTTGGCACAACTTTAGGTTTAATAAATTGGATGCACTAGCAGTATTTCCGCTTAGTACAACTGGAGGCTAGCAAATAGATTGCGAAGCGACCAACCATAAAACAAAAACGGTCCTAAACATGCATTGAACATAACTAACACTGAATAATGCACCATAAGTAGGATGTTACTTCATTGCATAACTATTGACTTTACGTGCATGCATAGGGAATCACAAACCTTAACACCAGTATTCTTACTAAAGCACAATTACTCACTAGCATAACTCACATATTATCATCTTCGTATCGCAAAACTATTGCAAGGAATCAAGCTTATCACACCCAATGATCTATAATTTTTTTATTATATCCCTCTTGGATATTCATCATATTGGGACCAAATTCATTTCTTCTGCAAATTACCATCACTATTATCAACGCTCAAAAAGATATAAGTGAAGCATGAGAGTGCAAATATTCCTTCAAAATTTGATCTTATCAACTCCCAAAGTAATATAAATAAAGCATGAGAGTGTATTTCTTTAAAATAAAATCTTATCAACTCCCAAAATAATATAAGTGAAGCATGAGAGTGTATTTCTTTAAAATATAACCACCGCCGTGCTCAAAAAGGTATAAGTGAAACACTAGAGCAACTGCCTAGCTCAAAAGATTTAAGTGAAGCACATAGAATATTGTAAAAAATCATGATAAGCGTGTAGCTCTCTCAAACAAGTGTGTTCAGCAAGGATGATTGTGACAAACTAAAAAGCAAACAAAGCAAAGACTCATATAATACACCATGCTGCAAGCAAAAATCATGACATGTGACGAATAAAAATATAGATCGAAGTAAAATTACCGATAGTTGCTAGAAGAAAGAGGGGATGCCTTCCAGGGCATCCCCAAGCTTAGTTGCTTGGGATTCCTTGAATATTACCTTGGGGTGCCTCAAGCATCCCCAAGCTTAGGCTCTTGCCACTCCTTATTCCTTCATCCATCATGATCTTAGCCAAAACTTGAAAACTTCAACCGCACAAAACTCAACAAAACCTCGTGAGATCCGTTAGTATAATAAAGCAAATCACTACTTTAAGTACTGTTGCAAACCCATTCATAATTTATTTTGCATTATAGCTACTGTATTCTAACTTATCCATGGCTTATACCCCCCGATACAATCCATAGTTTCAGCAAAATAAGCAAAACAATATACCAAAAATAGAATCCGTAAAAAACAGAATAGTCTGTAGCAATCTGAACATTGACCATACTTGTGTAACTCCAAAAATTCTGAAAAATTATGACAAGGTGGGAAGTTCGTATATCAATCATGTTTTAAAAAAATCATAACTTTAGCACGCTCCAGAAAGTCACATTAATTCTGCTACAGGAAGCAAAAGTTTCTATTTTTGCACAGAATCAAAGCAACTATCAACCAAATCATCCCAAAGGTTTGCTTGGCACAAACACTAATTTAAACACTAAAACACAATCATAAAAGTAGCATAATTGTGTGCTTACTAAAAAACAGAAAAGACAACTATTTGGTTCTCTCCCAACAAGCTCTTTCTTTAAGGCCATGGAGATAGGCTTTGAGATTTCAATGATGCTCACATGAAAGAAAATAACTGAAACACAAAGAGAGCGTCATATAACATGTGACCAACACATTTAAGTCTAACATACTTCCTATGCATAGGAACTTTATAAGCAAACAAGTTATTAAGACAAGAAATATCTAGCATATGCAAAGGAGAGGAATAAAGCATTTGCAATCTCAACATAACGAGAGGTAATTTAGCAACATGAAAATTTCTACAACAATATTGTCCTCTCTCATAATAATTACATGTAAGATCATAATCAAATTCAAGAATATAGCTATCATATAAAATTTTCTCTTCATGATCCACATGCATAAAAGTTTTATAATCTTTGAAAATAGTGGGATTAATATCAACTAAAGTCATGACCTCTCCAAACCCACTTTCATCAAAATATTCATAAGATTGAACACTCTCCAAATATGTCAGATTATTTTTACCTAGAGTTGACACTCTTCCAAACCCACTTTCAATATTATCGCAAACATATTCATCATGAGGCTTCAATAAATTTTCAAGATCATAAGAATCATTATCACCCCAATCATGATCATTGCAATAACTAGTAGACATAACAAAATTATCATCCCCATGCTTGGGGTTTTGCATATCATTAACACAATTGTTATTAATGTAATTATCATATCATTGCAATCATGCTTTTCATTCAATGAGCTATCGTGAATTACCTTATAAATTTCTTCTTTTAACACTTCATCACAATTTTTAGATTCACGAATTTCAAGAAAAACTTCATAAAGATAATCTAGTGCACTCAACTCACTAGCAATTGGTTCATCATAATTGGATCTTTTATTATTTCTTTTTCTGTTTTCGAGTGTTGACATGAAGGAAAAAAGAAAGCAAACAAGCTAAAAGGCAAACAAAAATATTTTTGTGTTTTTGTGAAAACATTTTATAAGTGAGGGAGATGAAACCGAGATGCAAATGGAAAATAATGTAAATGCAACGAGATGAAGGTTTATGCAAAGGTACTTGATAGTTGTTGATGATGTCTCCCCGGCAACGGCACTAGAAATTCTTCCGGCTACTTGTGATCTGCATTGGGATTTCCCTGAAGAGGAGAGGATGATGTTGTACAGTAGAGGTAAGTATTTCCCTCATTTATGAAACCAAGGTTATCAATCCTGTAGGAGAACTAAGCAATGACTCGTTAGAAGCACCTGCACACAAACAACAAATCCTTGGAACCCAACGCGAACAAGGGGTTGTCAATCCCTTGACGGTTACGAGCAAGATTAAATTGTACAATTTTTGATAGATAGATAAAAAAATACAAAATAAAATAAATAAAAGAAAAATGCAGCAAGGTATTTTTGGTTTTAATATATGATAGACCCGGGGGCCACAGTTTTCACTAGAGGTTTGTCTCTTGAAAATAACATATGGTGGGTAAACAAATTACTTGTTGGCAATTGATAGAAAAGAAAATAATTATGATGATATCCAAGGCAATGATCATATATAGGCATCACATCCGAGACAAGTAGACCAAAGCGATTCTGCATCAACTACTATTACTCCACACATCGACCGCTATCCAGCATGCATCTAGTGTATTAAGTTCATGGAAAAACGGAGTAATGCCTTAAGCAAGATGACATGATGTAGACAAGATAAACTCACATATGAATAAACCCCATCTTTCTACCCTTAATAGCAACAATACATATGTGTCATGTCCCCTTCTGTCACTGGGATTGAGCACCATAAGATCGAACCCATTACAAAGCACCTCTTCCCATTGCAAGACAAATCAATCTAGTTGGCAAAAACAAACCAACAAATCAGAGAAGAAATACAAGTCTATAGTAATCATGCATAAAAGAGTTCAGAGATAACTCAAATAATATTCATGGATAGATCTGATCACAAACTCAGAATTCATCGGATCCCAACAAACACACCGCAAAAAGTCATTACATTGAATAGATCTCCAAGAACATCAAGGAGAACATTGTATTGAAGATCAAATAGAGAGGAGAAGCCATCTAGCTACTAACTATGGACCTGTAGATCTGTGGTAAACTACTCACGCATCATCGAAAGGGCAGCAAGGTTGATGTAGTGACCCTGCATGATTGATTCCCTCTTCGGCAGAGTACCGAAGAAGGCCTCCAGATGGGATCTCATGGTTCTGGAACTAGCGGCAGTAGAAAAAGTATTTTCGGCGTCTCTCTAATGTCAGGGAAATATTTGAGTATTTATAGAGGTGGAATTAGGGTTTGATGTGCCATGAGGGGCCCACAAGCCTGGGGGTGCCCCCTAGGGTGCGCTTCTAGGGCTTGTCGCTCCCTCGTGGCTCTTCTGGCCTCCTCCCGAACCTTCTAGGGCCTCTTCTGGTACCAAGATAATAGGTTAGTACAAAAAATGATATATAATTGCATATAATGACATATAAAACATCCAAAATTGATACTATAATAGCATGGAACAATAAAAAATTATAGATACGTTGGAGATGTATCAGCGTATCCATCAACCCGTTCTCAATTGAAGTAGTGCTACACTGGAAGATTTCGCTCGCGACCTCAAAGTCCATAGCTTCCTAAGGGAGGCATGCCACTACAATCGCTTCGTGAAAGGATTCAACAACCTGGGTAGGCCCTAACCAAGCGACTAATGGAAGACCACAAGTTCAGATGCATTGAGGCCTGGTAGTCAAGTTTCATGGAGATTAAGACCAGGCTGGCCATAGCCCCGGTATTGGTTTTTCCCAACATCGACTGACACTTTAGCATACACAACGATGCCGCTCAGCTTGGCATCAGAGTCTGACTCATGCAAGAAGGAAGGATAGTCACGTAGGCATCCAGGAGGCCATAGGATCATGAAGAGAGGCGGCCTTCCATGACCTGGAATTAATAGCTGTGGTGCATGCTCTAAAGATCTAGTGACACTACATCGATGGGCACACGTGCGAGATATGATGACCACCAAAGTCTTCTGTTCATGTTCACCCAGTGAAAGACAAGAGCTGGAAAGCAAGCAAAAAGACACACATAGAAGGCGACATGACTTGGAGATGCAAAGGCATGAGCAACACATAGAATGCACAAAACATAATGCCTACAAGCCTAAGACAACAGACCTAATCTAATAACCAACTAAAGAAACCCCATGCAAGGGAAGAAACAACCATCAAGCAGAGGAAGCCAGCCAGGCATTCCATCGAACAGGTGACAAGCATAGAAAAGGGTAAAAATAATCATCTTAGAAAGAACACAACCAAACACGCGACCAACCAAAAGCAATGACCCTACAGATGAGAGATAAGCAGTAGGTGAAAACAAGAACAAATCAGTGAGTTCTAAAAGCATTTGATACAACGGAACAAACAAATCAATTGGAATGAAGAGACGAAATCTCTACCCTAACTGCACGCAGTAGCAGTAGCAGCAGGGTGAGAAGCCATGATGATCTCCCAGCAAAACAGAAGGTGATTAAGAGCAAAGGGAGGCACAAGGGGAGGAAGAACTAGGAAGAGAGCGAGATAGGCGATGGAGATGGGCGAGAAGGCGACTGGAAAGAGAGCGGGGAAGGCGCTGAGTGAAAAGAGGAAAAGGAGGGTGCCCGGGCAGCAACAGTGCCAGCAGGCACTGTAATTCCTAAACATACCGAAAGCAGAATAAACCTCCAACCAACAGCTGGGGCCAAGCACTACAAAGGCCCACTGGCAGTTGAACATGCCGAAGCTAACCTAGGTAGCAGAACGAACGAACCTAGGCATCTCTTTACCCAGCAAGCCAAAGCGAGCAACTCACATCAACAGCGAAGAGCAACAAGCCATGCGTACCCAAGTCATCGATGGGTGGGACCAACTCAACCAAAGCACAGGAGACGCGAGTGGGTGCAGACCAGCACTGTGACAAACGAAAACAATCCGATGTTGGATGGGCTGTAGCCCACGGTCGCTGTACACGACCTCTCAACCGAGAGCCAATGTTGTGCCCAGACTCCCACAACCAATGACACACGCGTGACAAGCGCTCAAGTCCATGCCTCCATTCAACGCATGTTACTCACAGGAACGCCGCACTCAAGGCAGACCATGCCGCTCGCATGCACTTGGTTGGCCAAGGAGTCATCGACCATAAACAAGAAAGCACGACATGAGCAAAGACCAACAGTTGGATCTTCGATAGAGAGCTGAACAATACTGAAAAATTTACAACGATGCAGCCTGGACGAACCGGATCGATCGCGTGAAGCACACTCTCCAGATGAGCGGTTAGACTGTGCTTCACGCGATCTTTATATGCATTTGCATCATTTGGATCATTTTTCTTGTGTGATCATTTATGCATTTGCATCATTTTTCTTGTGTGAGCATTTATGCCATGGTTGTTTGTTTATTTGGGTGCTTGTTTCACTCTTATGTGTAGTTCCGGGAGACGAGTCCGAGTTCGAGGATCCTGTTGAGAACGTTTGCACGGAGCAGAGTTTTGATCCCACCGAGGAAATTTCTCGCAAGATGATCATTACCCTGGATATTGTCGGATTCAGGGCTCCGCAGACCGAAGAAAGGTTCGAACTCTAGGGCGTGTGCGGAGAACTCAACCTCTCCCGCCAACCAGTTCATCACCCCCACATCCTAGCTCGAAGAACAAGAAAGAAGAGGGACACAGCAGTTTACCCAAGTTCAGGCCACCTTGCGGTGTAAGACTCTACTCCTGTTTTGTAGTGGATTAGCCTCGCAGGGGTCTAAGTATGACCTAGTACAAGGGAAGAACAACCTCACGAGGTCTGTTCTGGTGTGGGAGTGAACTAATGAGGAGTGGATCTGATCCAGCGAGAGCTCTCTCCGTTCTATGGTGGTGGCTAAGCTATATTTATAGTGGCCTCGGTCCTCTTCCCCCAAAACGGAGGTGGGAAGGGATCCCACTGTGGCCCATTTTGAAGAGGGACAAGTAGTACATCTTATCCTGATGAAAGGTGGTCTTTGCTTGCAAAGGTTCTAGTCGTGACGCTGCGGTGGGCTCGGTGATGACATCCGTCCTACCGTCCTGGCGGTCTTGGTCTTGTTGCACGGGTATGGAAACATTTGGTTGATTCCTCGGGACCCCACACCTGCGCTTGCCTCCTTAGCAAAAAAGAGGAAACCTGCTCCTCTGCGCCCGTTGGCGCCCGCCTGGCCTTGGTTGTCATGGCTTGCGTCACCCCAACCTCATGAGGAGGGCACCTGCGTAGAAATCTCCGCTCGTCAGGAGCTAGCTCGGGGAGGCTGCTCCCTTCGGAGGTCTCAATGTCGCCCGCCTCACGAGGCTTGGCCCCCCGCGAGGGTCTTGTCTTGACGGTGTCGAAGATGGGCCATACCAGGCCATCGATGGAGCCACGCCATGGGCCGCAGGCAGGCAAGTCTGGGTACCCTGGTTCCCAGAACGCCGACAGTAGCCCTCTGGCCGAAGGTGCGCTTGGACTTCGCTTTGGGGTGAAGCCAAAGGCCAAGGGCGAAGCGTCGCGGGCCCCAATCGCCTGCAGACCGAGCCGACGCATGGCGCTTGATGGGATGTGGGCATCTCCACTTCCCCACGCCGCCTCGGCAACTGTCTCGGCTGACAAAAAGACTGGCGCCTGATGCCGAGCCTTCATTGCCTTCTCTTCGCCTCGCTCCAGATCCCCTTTCTCCCTGCCGAGAGCACCTCCAGATCTGATCGAATTTCTCCTCCCTTCTGCATCTCACCTTCTGAGGTTTTGCGGATGGCTTCCAGAAAGATGAAGCCGGCCTCGCAGGCCGCGGGCTCCTCCTCTTCTCCTTCGCCGGCCCTCGGTGCGTCCTCCATTACCGAGGAGAGACACCTCGCCACCGTGCTCCCATTGACGGCGAGCAACCACAATGAGCAGAACGAGATGGTGCTCCTGGCCGGCTCCGCTGACCCTAGGACCTTGGCGGAGATGTTCTATCCGTTCTTCCTCCACAGCGTCTTTGCGGGGCTCGTCCCGCCTTTCTCCGGGTTCTTCACCATCGTCCTCGACCACTACCGGGTTCAGGCTCTGCCCTCCAGCCCAACTCCATCCTTCTCTTGTCCATCTCCGCCTTCTACTGTGAGGCATTCATGGGCGTGATGCCCTCCACCGCACTCCTCCGCCACTTCTTCTACCTCCGGATGCACGACCCAAACCAGCGCTCCGGCTGTGTCTCCTTCGCCGTGGTCCACAAGGGCAACGCGCTCATGAGGGCCGGGAAGAAGGTGGAGAACTTCTGGCACATATGGGTTTTCATGGACGCCAGGTGTCTCCATGCTCGGCTGGAGTTGCAAACCGAGCTGCCAGAGAAGCTCGACCAGTGGGCCCATAATAAGCTCTCCGACCCCCGGGCGGTGCTGGCCGTGAGGAAGATGACGGTGGACATGGAGGCCGGGGCACTGACGGGGGCCATGCTCGTCAAGGAGTTCCTGACACAGTGACTGGCCCCGCTCCAGGAGTACACGCGCCCCATGTGGGAGTTCAAGGACGCCGAGGACAACACCCGGCTACGCTTGGGGAGCCTGACGGGCGAAGAGCTGGCCAAGGCTATGAGCACCCTGCTCGAGGGGGATCCAGGTAACCTCCCAGTGGCCTACATCCCGCTGTACCGTCATGCCGACGGGGCGGTGTAGGTTGCCGCTATGCCCGTCTTCAATGAGCTGGGGCTCGTGCCGCCTGAGCTCCCCAACTCCCTGGTGCCGGTGTCTTCCGGCGACGACTCCGAGGAGAAGCGGGAGGAGGACTCAGAGGCGACTATGGATGATGTCGCGGAGACCTCTCCCCCATCGCAGAGAGCCGCAGCCTCTCTGACGATGAAGAAGCTGCCGAGCCCCCGGTCGAGGAATCCCCGCTCTCCACCGGGGTTGTCACGAGGTCCGGGGTCACCCCTTTTACGCAGGCTAGGCCGTGCGACCCCGAAGAAGGGCGAGGTGGCATCCCTTCCTCTAGGTTACACCCCCGCCTTGCCGTCTCTCGCCGCCGCACCAAGGCCAGCCGTTGTGTGCCCCACCAATCCCCAGGGCGCAACAAAGCCCGCGCTCAGGAAGATTTGTGGCGCCCTGGCCTCGGCTAGGAAAAGGGCGTACATCGCCGCTGATGAGTAAGCACCTTACCTTGTTTTTGTTTGCCATCCTTGATGTCGTTCCCACAATACTCCCCTCCTGGTGACCAGGATGGAGACCATGGTGAAGAAGAGGAAGGAGGGAGCTAGGGCCCAGGAGGCACCACCATCCGCTGCGGCCTCGACGACCCTAGCGCAGATGGAGGAGATCTCCTCGCAATCCCACGTGACGGAGCGGCCCCCTCAAAGCACGATGGTGGAGCTTCAGGAGGCGTGTCACAGCCCTAGAAATCTTGAAACCCCAACACTAAATGAAATACAACTAGGGTCAAATTAAATCTTTTCCATGTACCCAAAATGGCCTTTAGAAAAGTTCATCAATTTTGGAATGGGTGAAAACTTCTCCCAAAAATGATGCACACATTTCTAGGACATTTCAGGATTTTGGAGTTAACTCATATGTATTTGAATTTGGACAATTAAAATCTATAAACATTTTAAATTGTCCAAATAATCATAAACTGAAATGTTTACTGTTGGTTATATTCCACGCAGTTGCCACAGTCAGTTGTATGATTTTTGAAAGTGCCTAGCTATTTTTAATAAAGCCCTGAAGTTACAGAATAGAAGAAAACAGAAACAAAAGGGAAGAAAAGGACCTACCAGGTCCTTACCTGGCGCCCACCAACCGGCCCAGCACCATAGCTGGCCGGCCCAGCCCCACCAGGCTCAGGTGCCAGTCGTCCCCAACCTCCTGCCAGTGGGCAGGAGGGCGCGTGCCGTCGCACGCTGGCCACGCGCCGGGCCACCTCCTGCTTCCCGCCGCTTCCTCGACGCCCTAGGGACGCCACGCAGACCGCTCGACCCCCTCGACCGCTCCCCTCTCTCCCTGCCTCACCTCTCTCGCTCTCTCTCCCGAAGCCAAGCGAGCTCGTCACCGCCGCTCACTGCCACCGCGCTCAAAACCCGTCCCTCGACCAACCGCCGTGTCCATCGGCTCTGCCTCATTGTCTGCATCATCCCAGACGAGCCACGCATCCTCGGGTGCCCTACAACGCCGCCATCACCGTCGTCTTCCACCTCGGGCTCCGACCACCGCCCCCGTCGATCTGCCGTCTCCGACGCGTCCCCGAGCCCGCTGACCTTCTCTGCCGCATCCTTGTGAGCTCCTACACCTTCCCCCATGCTCGCCCCCTCTGTTCCCGTCCTCTAACCGCAGCCCCGCCATGGCCGAGCAATCACTGCCGCCGCCGCAAAGCTCGCCGTCGCTAGCCGCCCCGCCTGACCAACCCAAGCATGGAGTCGTGCTCTGGGCTTCTCCAGGAACCCGTAGCGCGCCTCAGGTCGTCCGCTCGTGCACCGTGGCCCTCGCACCCGTGGAAGCCGTAGTTGCGCCGCCGCGGAACTCGACGCCGTCGACGTTCCCGGCCACCCTAGCATTGCCAGAGGCCACTAACCGACGCACCTCCTAGCTCCGATTCCAAGACGCCCAGCCGCGCGAGCTCCTGTCGCCGGAGTTGGCCGGACGGGCAACGCCGCCGCGTCCTGGTTACGCCGGCGATTAGCCGCCGGTGATAGCAACTGTTAGGGGTTAATCACCCCACTAACTAAGCCCCTATGCCACTGACAGCTGGGCCCCACCGGCTTAGTTAAACCACTAACAAAATTAGTTAGACTTAACTTAATCCCGGTGGACCCAGGCGTCAGATTTGACCCTGCTGACGTGGCCGTTGACCAGGCCCACCTGTCAGCCACATAGAACAGCCCTGGGTCATTGACCATTTGACCCCACTGGTCAGGTTTGACCAGGACCGCTCCTATTGACCTGCTGAGGTCAGCATGACGTATTGCTGACGCAGTAAAAAATTTCTGGAATTTTAAATAAACCAGAAATGATTTATTTATTTCAAAAATGTCTTAAACTTCTAAAAATCATAGAAATTCAACCGTAGCTCAGAATGAAATAAGTTATATATGAAAAATTATCAAAAAAAAATCTAATCTATCCATCTGTACTAGTTTCATGCATGTTTAAACAAGTTAACTTGCTGTTTAGTGCAAAACATGATAAAGCACTATTTAAGATCACAAATGAGTTTGAACTTTGAATCTTTCGTTCAAAATAGCTCAAACCCATCTGGTTGTAGTTGCATTAGCCCAACACACTCATTTTACCATGTCATGATCATGCATCATTTTGTGCATTGCATTGATTGTGTTTCTTTCTCTGTTGCCGGTATTTGTCCCCTCTCGATAGACGTGGTTTCGACGATGAGATAGATGACACCGATGAAGAACTATACTTTCTTCAGAAGTGCCAGGCAAGCAAAACTCCCTTGTTCATTCCGATACAATCCCACTCTCTCGCTCCTGCTCTCTTTTACTGCATTAGGACAACAACGATTCATCTGTTACTTGCTGCGGTAGTTGAACCCCTTATCCTCTGCATGACATGTCATTGCCACAGTAAATAGATGAAACCCACTAGCAGGAGTAGGAGTTGTTTGAGCCCTGATGTGCCTACTCATTCATGCTTGTTTGTCATGCCTGCTACTGCTTAGAGTTGAGTCAGGTCTGATTCATCGGGGATGAATTGGAGGTGTGTGAACATGTTCAACTGTTGAGAGCTAAGTGTGTGAATACGATTTGGTAAAGGTAGCAGTGAGAGGCCATGTAGGAGTACCTGGTGGGTTGTCTCATTGAAACCATCCTCAGGAACTGAGTTCTGTGTTTGTGATCCATGAACAGCTACTACCACGCGTTGGGCCCGAAACCAATGGACCGTCTCGACTTATTAATCGCCTTGATCTCTGTTCACGAGTTGCAACTAGTTTCTGGTGTTTGTAGGATATGTGTTGGAGGCCGTGCGTAGCGCTGATCCAAGGGGTGGGCTATGATGCGGTAGATACACCATGGCACGGTGTACCGGGCGCCCGTTTGGTGTCTCGGGAACCCTGCACACATCGTTTGGGGCTGTGAGCGAAACCCCGGCCAGATCTCCTCGCGGATGGAACCCGAATAGGCAATAAACCTGGACTAGAGACTTGTGTGGTTACTCAGGTCATGGCTGACTCCCTCGCCAGGTTTCCGCTTGAAGGTTGCCGAGATACACGACGTGTACATGGTGGTAAGTGGCGAGAGCGTGTGTGAAGAAGTACACCCTTGCAGGGTTATAAATGATCTATTCGAATAGCCGTGTCCGCGGTAAAGGACTCCTGGGTTGCCTGTACAGTTCATAGACAAGTGAAAGTGGATACTCTGAAACTCGCAAGATAAGCGTGGGTGCTATGGATGGCCTTCTCGTAGGGAGACAGGAGCGGATCCATAGTGGTGTATTGATATGGTGAATATGTGGACTCGTGTGCGCCACCTCAAAAGAGTTACTTGCAGTCATAGTTTAGGATATCCACTGAGTCAAAGCTGGCTTGCTGCAGTCAAACTCCACCACCCCCTTTGTTGACACTGATGCATATGTAGCTAGTTCTGATGTAAGTCTTGCTGGGTACATTTGTACTCACGTTTTCCTATTTTATGTTTTGCAGAGAGACGTCAGTCTCTCTAGTAGTTCCGTGTGGACTTCGACGTTTAGCTTGATACCTCAGCTACGATCTTGTGCCCTCGGCAGGATCTGGTAGATAGTCAGGCTTCTCAGCCTTTTTCATTTGTAGATGTCTGTACTCAGACATGTTAAGCTTCCGCATGTGCTTTGACCTGTATGCTCTGAATGTTGGGTCATGAGACCCATGTTTGTAATATCTCGCTCCTCGGAGCCGAATGAATAAATACTTTGAGTCATAGTGTTTTGTTGTGATGCCATATTGTATTTACACATATCGAGCATATTGTGTGTATGATTGAAATGCTTGGTATGTGTGGGACCCGACAACCTAGTTGTTTATCCTTGGTAGCGTCCCTTATGGGGAAATGTAGTCTTGTGCTTCCATGAGCCATAGTAGTCCGCTACAGCCCGGTTCATCGGAGTCCTGCTAGCCCAGCACTACTGCTCCGGAACACTTGACTGGCCGGCATGTGATTCACTTCGTTCCTGTGTCTGTCCCTTCGGGGAAATGTCACGCGGTGACATCTGGAGTCCTTCCTAGCCTGCTACAGCCCGGTTCACCGGAGTCCTGTTAGCCCAGTGCTACAGCCCGGATTCGCACGCTGCTGACCGACATGCTCGATGTTGATTCATGTATGCCTGTCCCCGTAAGTTAGTGCCACTTTGGGTTCATGACTAGTCATGTCGGCCCGGTTTCTCTGTCATATGGATGCTAGCGACACTATCATATACGTGAGCCAAAAGGCGCAAACGGTCCCGGGCCATGGTAAGGCGACACCCGTGGGAATACCGTGCGTGAGGCCGCAAAGTGATATGAGGTGTTACCGGCTAGATCGATGTGACTTGGAATCGGGGTCCTGACAGCTTTGGTATCAGAGCCTGACTGCCTGTAGGATTACCAAGCCAAACTGGTCGAAGTTGAGTCTAGAAATGCTTTAGTTATATAAGGAATTGATTGTGGAAGGGAACGTAAGGCTCTTTTTACTCCTTATACCTTATGGTCTTCTGATCTGAGTCAACCTCTTCTTTTCTATGGGGATTAAGAACTAGGCTTTCTCATCTTCTATCAGGATCACGTGTTACTAATCTGTAGACTTATATGACTGTTGGTTTCAAGCCCCAGTTCAGTTCCTACTACTTCCGTGTGTTGACAATTGATCTCAGAACTTTGATATTGTGATGTTAAGTGGTTATGCCACCATTTTGCAGGATGTCTCAAATCATTTTGAGCATTTACGACCGTTATGCTGTCCGAGTCATCCCACGTTTCTAGATAGTCTGATGCACTTGCACTCATTCCTCCATGTTCCTGATGTCCATTTGGGCCAAATTAATCACACTAATCGGTGAGTTGAGGTACTCCGTTGCCTCGACATATATGTTGGAGCTATTATTATGACCCTAGGTGTTTTAGGGAGTCACCTAGTAATCTAGCCATGTTTTGTGTTTCCGGTGTGATGATGCTGGCCACCATTCTCGAAAGCATCCCGTGATGCCATTTAGTAGTAGGTATTCCACTCCTGGGTTCTTGACCCAAGATTTCACTCTACTTAATTCGTGTAGATAGTGTTGCTCGTTCCTTTAGGATATTAGTGACCTTGTGATAGTCTTCGAGGTCCGTGGTATATCATTCTTCCAAATACCATGAACCATCCTTGGCAGAAGTTCCTCGTTGAACCAAAAGATCACAACAAGAGTGCTCTCGATGAGTTCCCCATTCTATATTGTGATTCTGCCAATTCTACCTCTCTGCATGGGTTATCCGGAAGAAATATGTTGAAGTTGCTCGGCATACTAATCCATGCATCCACAACTCAGAAAAACATATGTTCCTTTGAGTTGTCCCTCTTTAGTTGTCTTCTGACCTTCGTCTATCAATTGATAGTCAAGAGTATGCGTGCATTCGTTCATCGGTGCCTATCACTCTTGTGGTCCATCAAGCCATTCTATTCCGGAATGACTAGGAGAAACAAACTCCAGTACCTCGTCCATCTCTGGGATTGGATCAAAGCAGTTGTATTCCGCAGATCAAAATGCCAATCCAGCTTTTGTTCTGTTCTACCTTGGAGTGTTGCCTCCTTATGTCAGGATTGTCATGAGAATTGCACCACCTCTTATGAATTCTTGACACAGTGATACTTCTCGCCATCATCATTCGCTCCTCGGTTCTGTGTTGTTGCAACCGGAATACCGACAAGTGAATCGTGATGTGTGAAATATATACTCCTAGCAACTGTGTTGCTTGGTAGTTAATGGACAATAATCTTATCCTTAGCGTGTTGATTATTGAATCATCACCCTAAGGTTTATCATGCTACCTAGTCCTTATTTCCGGTGCACTTTTCGATCAATGAGTTAGGATAGTGTCAATCTTTGCTTATTTGATCATATCGTCTTGCCCTGAAAAGCAAGATTGTTCTTGAGCTTAGTAACATATCGGTGGTTCATGATGTTCCGAATATCTTCTCGGAAGTATTACCAGGTTGTCACCTGACCGCTATGTTGAGTTCGTGATCATGTTGGTTTTCCTCCAAACCACCCATTCTCCAAGAATCTGTGTTGGATACCCCTGAGCTAGTTGGTTAAGCCAAACAACAACTTGGAGAGTTGGAAGATAAAAGCTTGTCTGACTTAGTTCATGTTAAGGGATATCTTTTGTGTGTGTGTGTGTGTGTGTTGAAGAAAGATGATATCTCCATCGATTGGTCCTCGTGATCAGTTGTTGGATCTATTGTCTTCTCAAAACTTTGACTTGAGAATGGGCTATCGTCAAGTCAAATCAGAACCAACGATGTTTGTAATGTTGTCTTACTCGTGGTTGATCCCTTGAGCATACACCATTACATCTTTTGGTCTGACCAAAGCTATCACCGTGTTCACATGATGGTGGAAGTCCAGTGATATGGAAATTCCGATGAGTTGCTGTTGAGCCCATCAACAGCATTTTGTCTCCCCCATGATTCATGTTGAACATCAACCTAGTGTTGAAAACTTTGTAAGCAATGCCTTCGTGTTCCGTTCATGAAGCTTATGCTTGGATGGAAGAAGTGACTTCCTCGAATTCATGTGCATTTGGTGCAAGTTGCCGCCGTGAGTTTGAGAAAGATTATTTTTGTTTCCTCTGGTACCATCCCAAGTCAGTTATGCATGTGCGAATGTATTCTATGGTTTGGTAGATTAATTACCTCCACTCCATACGTATTCCCTAGCACACCAAGCCATTGATTGACTTGTTCAAGGAAAAGAAGTCTATGCTTGGGATCTAATCCATGGACTTGCGTAAAGACTTCAAAATCCTTGATGATGGTTCCCGACCAGAACTCGATAGTGTTTTATTATAAGACTACTCTGTGGTCATTCTTTTCTTGGACAACATGCTCACATGTATGTAGCAGAACCAACTCATGTTTTGGAGCTTGCTATCGTAGTTCATATCCCGAGAATCCCGCAACATCATCCCGTCGATTTGTGTTGCAAACTTTCATTTTTCTTTCTAGACTTGATGAGTCTGGAATATCCTCACACCAACCAGATCTGAATCTCAGGCAGATATGATGGTTGGAACATTGCCAACATTTGCATTTTGTTCCCATCTTACACCCCATCGTGCCAATTTTCCATGGGCTGCCTTCTCAGCAGTTGCTGTCCAGGTTCATCTTCAAAGGTGGACTTACCATGAGTCCCATTCATTTCCGATGATAAGCAAAAATCATCCATTTCGTTGTCTTCAACAAGGTAGTCCACATCATCCATTCTAGCCCGAGTATGCCGTTCTTCCAAAACTCCTTCAAACGGTCGTTTGTGAATTTCCTTAGGCTGGTAAAGAGAGTTCCAATGATCTCTGTATCAAAAGTAATTCTTTTTGCCACTTAAGGGAATAATTTTACGAGTCACCTCTCCCAAGGTGCCCCGTTATGGGATCATGGTAATTGTTTCCTCGCTACTTTGAAACCCTCGTAAAAATTGTTTCTTCTGTCCCTCCTGATGCATGTTTTGCCTCTCAGCTCCAGAGATGTTTCTACGTCTCATTCCGTGAGTTGATCTTGTGATCATTAAGATGATCCTAAGTTGCTCAAACCTCAAGAAGATCGATTCTTCTAAAATTCTCCCTTTTTTCTTGTTGTCATGTTGGATGTAGTTCTGAAAGCAAAGACGTCAAGATCAATGTGATGAAATGTAGCGGTGCCTTTGAGAAGGGTAGTTGGATCAATAAGATTGTGATAGTTTTGTGACCCCTCTGTCTTCTTACTTCACTTCTTGAATCTCGGGGCGAGATTCTTGTTTAGTGGGGGTGAGTTGTCACAGCCCTAGAAATCTTCTTATAATTAGTGGCATTGCATCCATGCATCATTTCTAATTTCAATTAATCTTGAAATGGGGATGTTGAAACCCCAGCACTAAATGAAATACAACTAGGGTCAAATTAAATCTTTTCCATCTACCCAAAATGGCCTTTAGAATAGTTCATCAATTTTGGAATGGGTGAAAACTTCTCCCAAAAATGATGCACACATTTCTAGGACATTTCAGGATTTTGGAGTTAACTCATATGTATTTGAATTTGGACAATTAAAATCTATAAATATTTTAAATTGTCCAAATAATCATAAACTGAAATGTTTACTGTTGGTTATATTCCACACAGTTGCCACAGTCAGTTGTATGATTTTTGAAAGTGCCTAGCTATTTTTAATAAAGCCCTAAAGTTACAGAATAGAAGAAAACAAAAACAAAAGGGAAGAAAAGGACCTACCAGGTCCTTACCTGGCGCCCACCAACCGGGCCAGCACCGTAGCTGGCCGGCCCAGCCCACCAGGCCCAGGTGCCAGTCGTCCCCAACCTCCTCCCAGTGGGCAGGAGGGCGCGTGCCGTCGCGCGCTAGCCACGCGTCGGGCCACCTCCTACTTCCCGCTGCTTCCTCGACGCCCTGGGGCGCCACGCAGACCCCTGGACCCCCTCGACCGTTCCCCTCTCTCCCTGCCTCGCCTCTCTCGCTCTCTCTCCCGAAGCCGAGCGAGCTCGTCGCCGCCGCTCAGTGCCACCGCGCTCACCGCCCGTCCCTCGACCAACCGCCGTGTCCATCGGCTCCGCCTCATCGTCTGCATCATCCCAGACGAGCCACACATCCTCGGGCACCCTACAACGTCGCCATTGCTGTCATCTTCCACCTCGGGCTCCGACCACCGCCGCCTTTGATCCGCCGTCTCCGACGTGTCCCAGAGCCCGCTGACCTTCTCTGTCGCATCCTTCTGAGCTCCTACACCTTCCCACGTGCTCGCGCCCTCTGTTCCCGTCCTCTAACCGTGGCCCCGCCATGGCCGAGCAATCGCTGCCGCCGCCGCGAAGCTTGCCGTCGCTAGCCGTCCCGCCTGACCAACCCAAGCATGGAGTCGTGCTTTGGGCTTCTCCCGGAACCCGTAGCGCACCTTAGGTCGTCCGCTCGTGCACCGTTTCCCTCGCACCCGTGCAAGCCGCAGCCGCGCCGCCACGGAACTCGACGCCGTCGACATTCCCGGCAACCCTAGCATCGCCTGAGGCCACAACCGACACGCCTCCTTGCTCCAGTTCCAACGCGCCCAGCCGCGCGAGGTCCCGTCGCCGGAGTTGGCCGGACGGGCAACGCCGCCGCGTCCTGGTTACGCCGGCGATTAGCCGCCGGTGATAGCAACTGTTAGGGGTTAATCACCCCACTAACTAAGCCCCTATGACACCAACAGCCGGGCCCCACCGGCTTAGTTAAACCACTAACAAAATTAGTTAGACTCAACTTAACCCCGGTGGACCCAGGCGTCAGATTTGACCCTGCCGACGTGGCCGTTGACCAGGCCCACTTGTCAGCCACAGAAAACAGCCCTGGGTCACTGACCAGTGGACCCCACTAGCCAGGTTTGACCAAGACCGCTCCTGTTCACCTGCTGAGGTCAGCATGACGTATTGCTGACGCAGTAATCATTTTCTGGGATTTTAAATAAATCAAAAATGATTTATTTATTTCAGAAAATGTCTTAAACTTCTAAAAATCATGGAAATTGAACAGTAGCTCAGAATGAAATAAGTTATATATGAAAAATTACCAAAAAAATCCAATCTATCCATCTGTACAGGTTTCATGCATATTTAAACGAGTTAACTTGCTGTTTAGTGCAAAACATGATAAAGCACTATTTAAGATCACAAATGAGTTTGAACTTTGAATCTTTGGTTCAAAATAGCTCAAACCCATCTGGTTGTAGTTGCATTAGCCCAACACACTCATTTTACCATGTCATGATCATGCATCATTTTGTGCATTGCATTGATTGTGTTTCTTTCTCTGTTGCCGGTATTTGTCCCCTCTCGATAGACGTGGTTTCGACGATGAGATCGATGACACCGATGAAGAACTATACTATCTTCAGAAGTACCAGGCAAGCAAAACTCCCTTGTTCATTCCGATACAATCCCACTCTCTCGCTCCTGCTCTCTTTTACTGCATTAGGACAACAACGATTCATCTGTTACTTGCTGCGGTAGTTGAACCCCTTATCCTCTGCATGACATGTCATTGCCACAGTAAATAGATGAAACCCACTAGCAGGAGTAGGAGTTGTTTGAGCCCTGATGTGCCTACTCATTCATGCTTGTTTGTCATGCCTGCTACTGCTTAGAGTTGAGTCAGGTCTGATTCATCGGGGATGAATTGGAGGTGTGTGAACATGTTCTACTATTGAGAGCTAAGTGTGTGAATACGATTTGGTAAAGGTAGCGGTGAGAGGCCATGTAGGAGTACCTGGTGGGTTGTCTCATTGAAACCATCCTCAGGAACTGAGTTCTGTGTTTGTGATCCATGAACAGCTACTACCACGCGTTGGGCACAAAACCAATGGACCGTCTCGACTTATTAATCGCCTTGATCTCTGTTCACGAGTTGCAACTAGTTTCTGGTGTTTGTAGGATATGTGTTGGAGGCCGTGCGTAGCGCTGATCCTAGGGGTGGGCTATGATGCGGTAGATACACCATGGCACGGTGTACCGGGCGCCCTTTGGTGTCTCGGGAACCCTGCACACATCGTTTGGGGCTGTGAGCGAAACCCCGGCCAGATCTCCTCGCGGATGGAACCAGAATAGGCGATAAACCTGGACTAGAGACTTGTGTGGTTAGTCAGGTCATGGCCGACTCCCTCGCCAGGCTTCCACTTGAAGGTTGCCGAGATACACGACGTGTACATGGTGGTAAGTGGCGAGAGCGTGTGTGAAGAAGTACACCCCTGCAGGGTTATAAATGATCTATTCGAATAGTCGTGTCCGTTGTAAAGGACTTCTGGGTTGCCTGTACAGTTCATAGACAAGTGAAAGTGGATACTCTAAAACTCGCAAGATAAGCGTGAGTGCTATGGATGGCCTTCTCGTAGGGAGATGGGAGCGGATCCATAGTGTTGTATTGATATGGTGAATATGTGGACTCGTGTGCGCCACCTTACTTGCAGTCATAGTTTAGGATAGCCACTGATTCAGAGCTGGCTTGCTGCGGTCAAACTCCACCACCCCCTTTGTTGATACTGATGCATATGTAGCTAGTTCTGATGTAAGTCTTGCTGGGTACATTTGTACTCACGTTTGCCTATTTTATGTTTTGCAGAGAGACGTCAGTCTCGCTAGTAGTTCCGTGTGGACTTCGACGTTTAGCTTGATACCTCAGCTACGATCTTGTGCCCTCGACACGATCTGGTAGATAGTCAGGCTTCTCATCCTTTTTCATTTCTAGATGTCTGTACTCAGACATGTTAAGCTTCCGCATGTGCTTTGACTTGTATGCTCTGAATGTTGGGTCATGAGACCCATGTTTGTAATATCTCGCTCCTCGGAGCCTAATGAATAAATACTTTGAGTCGTGGAGTTTTGTTGTGATGCCATATTGTATTTACACATATCGAGCATATTGTGTGTATGATTGAAATGCTTGGTATGTGTGGGATCCGACAACCTAGTAGTTTATCCTTGGTAGCCTCTCTTATGGGCAAATGTAGTCTTGTGCTTCCATGAGCCATAGTAGTCCGCTACAGCCCGATTCACCGGAGTCCTGGTAGCCTAGCACTACTGCTCCGGAACACTTGACTGGCCGGCATGTTATTCACTTCGTTCCTGTGTCTGTCCCTTCGGGGAAATGTCACGCGGTGACATCCGGAGTCATGCCTAGCCTGCTACAGCCCGGTTCACCGGAGTCCTGTTAGCCAAGTGCTATAGCCCGGATTCGCACGCTGCTGACCGACATGCTCGATGTTGATTCATGTATGCCTGTCCCCGTAAGTTAGTGCCACTTTGGGTTCACGACTAGTCATGTCGGCCCGGGTTCTCTGTCATATGGATGCTAGTGACACTATCATATACGTGAGCCAAAAGGCGCAAACGGCCCCGGGCCATGGTAAGGCGACACCCGTGGGAATACCATGCGTGAGGCCGCAAAGTGATATGAGGTGTTACCGGCTAGATCGATGTGACTTGGAATCGGGGTCCTGACAGCTTTGGTATCAGAGCCTGACTGCCTGTAGGATTACCAAGCCAAACCGGTCGAAGTTGAGTCTAGAAATGCTTTAGTTATATAAGGGAATTGATTGTGGAAGGGAACGTAAGGCTCTTTTTACTCCTTATACCTTACGGCCTTCAGATCTGAGTCAACCTCTTCTTTTCTACGGGATTAAGAACTAGGCTTTCTCATCTTCTATCAGGATCACGTGTTACTAATCTGTAGACTTATATGATTGTTGGTTTCAAGCCCCAGTTCAGTTCCTACTACTTCCGTGTGTTGACAATTGATCTCAGAACTTTGATATTGTGATGTTAAGTGGTTATGCCACCATTTTGCATGATGTCTCAAATCATTTTGAGCATTTACAACCGTTATGTTGTCCGAGTCATCCCAGGTTTCTAGATAATCTGATGCACTTGCACTCATTCCTCCATGTTCCTGATGTCCATTTGGGCCAGATTAATCACACTAATCGGTGAGTTGAGGTACTCTGTTGCCTCGACATATATGTTGGAGCTATTATTATGACCCTGGGTGTTTTAGGGAGTCACCTAGTAATCTATCCATGTTTTGTGTTTCCGGTGTGATGATGCTGGCCACCATTCTCGAAAGCATCCCGTGATGCCATTTAGTAGTAGGTATTCTACTCCTGGGTTCTTGACCCAAGATTTCACTCTACTTAATTCGTGTAGATAGTGTTGCTTGTTCCTTTAGGATATTAGTGACCTTGTGATAGTCTTCGAGGTCCGTGGTATATCATTCTTCCAAATACCATGAACCATCCTTGGCAGAAGTTCCTCGTTGAACCAAAAGATCACAACAAGAGTGCTCTCGATGAGTTCCCCATTCTATATTGTGACTCTGACAATTCTACCTCTCTGCATGGGTTATCCGGAAGAAATATGTTGAATTTGCTTGGCATTCTAACCCATGCATCCACAACTCGGAAAAACATATGTTCCTTTGAGTTGTCCCTCTTTAGTTGTCTTCTGACCTTCGTCTATCAATTGATAGTCAAGGGTATGCGTGCATTCGATCATCGGTGCCTATCACTCTTGTGGTCCATCAAGCCATTCTATTCCGGAATGACTAGGAGAAACAAACTCCAGTACCTCGTCCATCTCTGGGATTGGGTCAAAGAAGTTGTATTCCGCAGATCAAAATGCCAATCCAGCTTTTGTTCTGTTCTACCTTGGAGTGTTGCCTCCTTATGTCAGGATTGTCATGAGAATTGCACCACCTCTTATGAATTCTTGACACAGTGATACTTCTCGCCATCATCATTCGCTCCTCGGTTCTGTGTTGTTGCAACCGGAATACCGACAAGTGAATCGTGATGTGTGAAATATATACTCCTAGCAACTGTGTTGCTTGGTAGTTAATGGACAATAATCTTATCCTTAGCGTGTTGATTATTGAATCATCACCCTAAGGTTTATCGTGCTACCTAGTCCTAATTTTCGGTGCGCTTTTCGATCAATGAGTTAGGATAGTGTCAATCTTTGCTTATTTGATCATATCGTCTTGCCCTGAAAAGCAAGATTGTTCTCGAGCTTAGTAACATATCGGTGGTTCATGATGTTCCGAATATCTTCTCAGAAGTATTACCAGGTTGTCACCTGACCGCTATGTTGAGTTCGTGATCATGTTGGTTTTCCTCCAAACCACCCATTCTCCAAGAATCTGTGGTGGATACCCCTGAGCTAGTTGGTTAAGCCAAACAACAACTTGGAGAGTTGGAAGATAAAAGCTTGTCTAACTTAGTTCATGTTAAGGGATATCTTTTTGTGTGTGTGTGTTGAAGAAAGATGATATCTCCATCGATTGGTCCTCGTGATCAGTTGTTGGATCTATTGCCTTGTCAAAACTTTGACTTGAGTATGGGCTATCGTCAAGTCAAATCAATGATGTTCGTAATGTTGTCTTACTCGTGGTTGATCCCTCGAGCATACATCATTAGATCTTTTGGTCTGACCAATGTATCACCGTGTTCACATGATTGAAATGCTTGGTATGTGTGGGATCCGACAACCTAGTTGTTTATCCTTGGTAGCCTCTCTTATGGGGAAATGTAGTCTTGTGCTTCCATGAGCCATAGTAGTCCGCTACATCCCGATTCACTGGAGTCCTGCTAGCCCAGCACTACTGCTCCGGAACACTTGACTGGCCGGCATGTGATTCACTTCGTTCCTGTGTCTGTCCCTTCGGGGAAATGTCACGGGGTGACATCCGGAGTCCTGCCTAGCCTGCTACAGCCCGGTTCACCGGAGTCCTGTTAGCCCAGTGC
Source organism: Aegilops tauschii subsp. strangulata (assembly GCF_002575655.3). Lineage (NCBI taxonomy): Eukaryota > Viridiplantae > Streptophyta > Magnoliopsida > Poales > Poaceae > Aegilops > Aegilops tauschii. Next base: position 245,301,121 of record NC_053037.3, on the reverse strand, counting down.
TACAGCCCGGATTCGCACACTGCTGACCGACATGCTCGATGTTGATTCATGTATGCCTGTCCCCGTAAGTTAGTGCCACTTTGGGTTCATGATTAGTCATGTCGGCCCGGGTTCTCTGTCATATGGATGCTAGCGACACTATCATATACGTGAACCAAAAGGCGCAAACGGTCCCGGGCCATGGTAAGGCGACACCCGTGGGAATACCGTGTGTGAGGGCCGCAAAGTGATATGAGGTGTTACCGGCTAGATCGATGTGACTTGGAATCGGGGTCCTGACAAGGTGGCTGCCTTCGTGGGCCAGCAGGCTCCGGAGCCGCCCGTCCCTGTCGCACCTGCGGGGGTTTGGAGGCTCTAGAGCCTTCGGCTGCCCCTGCTATTGCGGCAACACCAGCTCATGTGCCGGGGCTGCCTCCTCCCCAGGCCCTTGTGCTAGCGGACTGCGGCCCCCTCGTCAGGCACGGGGCTCTGGAGGAAGCCTACACCACGCTGAACCAGCTCCGGACCGACCTCCAAGACGCCGATGGGGGCATGGTGATGGGATGCATGGGGCTGATCTCGGGGTGGCTCCAGGCCGACGCGTCAGTTAGGACGGCCTAGGGCCAGGCTGAGGCCGCCGCGGGGAGCAGGAAGGAGGCGGGTGAGGCCACGACGGCTCGTGACGCGGCGCTGGCCGACGCGACGTCTGCCAAGGAGCACTGCAGCGGGGTGGAGGCGGAGATGAAGACTCTCCACGAGGGGCAGGCCGCCCACAGCCAATGGCTCCAGCAGCAGGAGGAGGAGCTCAAGGCACGCGAGGCGACGCTTGCCGATCGCGACGCCAAGCTAGCCCAGGCCACCAAGGACCAAGCTGCGGAGCGGGACCGCCCTGGGGAAGCTGACGAAGGAGGTGGACAGGGCCCAGGCGTCCCATAGCCAGCTCGTCTCTGAGGCGACGGCCCGGCCGGAGGCCAGGGAGAAGGCCCTCGCCGTTGGGGAGAAGGCGGCGGCCATGGGACGTGAAGCCTTCGTCTCCTTCGAGCCGAGGTCCCGCAAGGCGCTGCACTCCCTCTACCGAGAAGGGTACGACAAGCTGCTCGCGACTCCAGAGGACGGCCTTGCTGGGCTTCTCCCCAAGCTTGTCGAGGCGCTTGAAGGCGTCGCCGCCGGAGTAGACTCCATGGTGGAGGGGGAGTGCTGCGCGCTTTTCATTGCGGCCGTGACGCGCATCGTCAACCATCTCCATCTTCGGGAGCCAGGCCTCGACCTCAGCACCCTGATCGAGCCGGTGGCTCCTGAGTCCGGCCACGGTTCTACCGAGGCCGTGAAGAAGCAGGTGGAAGCCCTACTAGAGAAGTTCCTCTACGTCCCCGACCCTACGGCTGCGGCGGCAGGAGCCGACAGCGAAGATGGTGGCGGCTTCATCGACGACGAGCTCTACAGGGCTGGCAACATTGGCAACCAAGGCGACGGCGGCGCTTCCCGCATGTTCGATCCTGCAACATCCATCGTGCCTCGTGGAGGCGTGAGAGCTTCCTCTTAAATTCGTGGAACGTTATGTCTTGTAATAATCGCCGAGACTCCACAATTTCCTTTTCGTGCTCGATTTCCTTCTTGTTTGCCTTAGCGTTCTGTGTCGGCAGGGCCCGGCCCCGTGCATACCTCAGCCGCCGTTGGGGCGTCCGAATCACGAGGACGAGGCCAAGGGGTGAGGGGCAACGTGACCTGTGAGGCCTGATGAGGACATGACTACCTTGGATACGACCAAAAATATTGCATACATGCATATTAGTCAGGTGATTTCTAGTGCAAACTATTCAATAATCTATTTATGTTATCCAGAACAAAAATACTTCACACACTTTTGTGTTTTGTCTAATTGCAGGTGTATGGGACATTTGTACAATCCACATATGAAGATAGGGGAAAAGGTGAAGTTTAGGTTCTATTCAAAAAGTCCTCTCACGTCACTTTTGGGCCAAGAGAAGATAGAGTCTAAGTCTCTCACGTTCTGGACTCAGATTCAGACTGCACAAACATACCTGACTCAAAATGCCATCAACTTTTTCATATGGACTCTGAATTGGGGGATTCTTTTTTTGTTGGAAAGTAGATTTCGTCCTCTTTCCAACCCAATTGGATTCACCTTTAAATTCGTCTGTAGCATTGAGATATGGACGAAACAATCTGACGCTGCAGCATAATCCGAGTCAAACAACAAGTCCAAAGGTGTTGCATCATCTCCACTTGGGCCCATGAGCCTTGTACGACCTAGGGTTGGTTTTAGGCTGCCTTGGGACGTCCTCCCACCTCCTTGGCCGCCACCCCTTGCTCCTATATAAGTAGATCCATCTAGTAGCTTTTTCCTTGGGATTTGTTTAGTTAAAAGTTAGCCATTGCAACTTCGTGTACTTCGTTAGTGTCCAACGACCAGACCAAGACCACTTTTGGAACCCCACTTTTGTCAATACTTCATCCATATTCACAATAGTCAGATTGCTTTATCATATTCTTGCTCGTTCTTTGATAGCTTGCAGGAATAGACCTTCGTGGTCTGGTTGATTGTGCTCCGGCGTGGTCAATAACCTCTCGGAGTTGGTTTAGCGATTGCTAAGGCGCAACGTCGTGCACGTTTGTAGTCGGATCGTCAAAGTCGTCTCCACCAAATCGATAGTTATCATCTCATCGAAAGATCGGGACACCCTCGCGTCTATCAAGTGGTATTAGTTTTCAGGTTGCTCGGTGAGAATTTCCAGTTATCCCCAGATTAGATTTATTTTCTTACCTATTGTCTAAGAAAAAGCCACAAAAAAAGTTAGATCTATTCATCCTTTGTCCTAGCCAGTCTGAGCCTTTGCAATTTTCTTTTCATTGTTTGGATTATTGAATTATCGCTTGCATCATCGTGTCGAGTTGCTGGTCTTAGTGGCTAGTTCGTTTAGAGTTTCGAGTTCTGTTCACATTAGTCACATCGCCGCTGCATCGTTATCCCTTCCGCTGTCCACCACCCATCCATCAATTTCCACCACGTGCTACCCATCGTTCATTGTCATAATCATAGTTCAGATCGTTCACATCTTTGCTTGATCCAATCTGCATCTTATCTAGTTTGTTTTAGAAAAAAGAGAAAAAAGGAAAAAAAAAGAGTCAGAGAAAAAAGGAGAGAAAGAAAAAAAGTGTGAGGAAAAAAAGAGAGAATAAAAAAACAAAATTTGGATCTATCCAGACTCAATCTCGTAGTTGAATTCGGATTGGAATTTGTTTTGTGCAATGTTCAGTAAAACAGGCATAACTTCCTCGTACGAAGTCAGTTTTGGCTCCACGAGTACTCAAATGAAAGCTAGCGATGAGCCGCATCTAAATAGTTGCAGAGGCTGGTTCACTATTTGACGCCTCAAAATTGGCTTCTAAATAGGTCTTTTTGCCCTCCGAAGTTCGCAGACACAGCTTATTCCAGTTTTTCAGGCCAGTTTTAGAATTCTTTGACTCCTCATATCAATTCGAAATTGAGTGTTTCTTTTTGCATTGGAAGCTTGAGTTAGTAGCATTCTTTGAAAAAAGTTATCAGAAAATTGGCTCAAACTTTTCAAGAGGAAAGTTGGAGAGAGAGTTGTTGTATATCCTGCTTGGCAGTTGTTTTTCATCATTATCTTTACTGCCGTTGTGATCTTCACTTATATCTTGCTGTCCAGAGCTACTTAGTATCCTTCATTGATGCTAGTTGTGCTACGCCGTGACCTCATTAGTGTTCTAGGCTCACGTCTCTAGTACGGTCTAGCCTAGGGCCAGCACCGTACCGTCGTTGAGCGTTTATTCAACATTGCATCTTTGAATTGATTATTGCTAATATTTTGCTACCATATATAGCCAACCTAGCTCCACATATTTCTGCAGCGTGTATACGTACGTTCCCCTGGCAATCGCTTTACACAATCTTCAGAGTTATTTGACACTGCTGGTTGCTTGTCACCAACTGCTGCTTGGTAAGAACTTGTAAGATATTGATATTTGCTTTACGGTGAGCGCTTTACCACCACATCCTAGTAGTTCATAGGAACATTATTCTTGAATTTTGTTTCTTGTTTCTACTAATCATGACAGGATCCAGAGTCAATTCGTGGGGTTTGTCGATCGTGGGAGACGTGCCATCACCTATGCAAATACCACAACCGTCACGAGAGGTGCACAAACATCCAAATGCACATGATCATGTTAATGTTTCTATACCACCATTTAATGGCCGTTTTAGACCTGCTTTATATATTGAATGGGAGTTTGACATAAATAATATATTTGCTTCCAATAATTTTGATGTACGTAAAAAGTTAAGGTTGCGGTTGGTTCTTTCACTGGTTATGCTGTAGTTTGGTGGAGTGAATATTGTCGGTTACACCCTAATGATATACCTACTACTTGGGATGATTTGAAACTTGCCATGTGACATACATTCATTCCCGCTTATTATACTCGTAACATGATTACAAAGTTGCAACATTTAAAACAAGGTAGTGACACCATAACGAAATATTATGATACTTAACAAACTACCTTGCTGCATTCCTCTTTAAAAGAAAGTGAAGAAGATTTTATGGATAGATTTTGGGGAGGATTAAATCGTGACATTCAGGAGATACTAATTCATGAAGAGTGTTATCCTATGGACCATTTGTTTCATCTTGCTTGCAAAGCCGAACAGGAAATAAAACGACGTGTTGCCCACAAGGAGAACAAGCGTGAGATGCACATTCCAAGAGTTGATACGGTTGTCCCTTCAACTACTAGGCATACTATGACAACCACATCCGTTGTTGTGAGGACTACATCACCCCCACCATGTGACACATCATCACCGAGAGTGCCTACATCATCTGAGTTGATCATAAGAGGTAATGATAAAGGTACTAATCTTCCACCTCCACATGAGTATGATGAATGTCCTGTCAATTTAAATGCACCATGCGGTGAGCTACCCACTACTTTGATCACACCTGCTACTTTAGAGGACTACGTTGATGATTTGACTTTGCCATGTGATCAAACAATTTTGAGTGAACCCATTGAATTAACTATCGATGCAAAAGAATCAAGTGAATCAGGGAATAAATCAGATTTGGATCAAATATGTTTGAAAATAATTGTGCCAATGTTGAATCATTTTGATATGACCTCTAATCTTGGTGATGGTTCATCAATGCTGGGATGGTTTAATGATAAGCATTGTCAATCTTTTGATATGAATAAGAGCTTCACTTATATGTGCAAACTGAGTTGCAATATTTTCATGCCTTTGACTTCTTGTGATAATATATTGGCTTTACATTTCACGAATTTTGAAGGGTGCTTTTGTATAACTGTGTCACATGTGCACCAAATGCGATCAGTAAAAACGGATGACATATACATATACAACGTGTACACCTTGTCTCTTTTGTTAGCCAGATTTCAGATTAAGCAACGCCAAGGACGGCTTTATTTTCAAGAAGGGGAGGATGATGAGGACATGACTACCTTGGATACGACCAAAAATATTGCATACATGCATATTTGTGAGGTGATTTCTAGTGCAAACTATTCAATAATCTATTTATGTTATCCAGAACAAAAATACTTCACACACTTTTGTGTTTTGTCTAATTGCAGGTGTATGGGACATTTGTACAATCCACATATGAAGGTAGGGGAAAAGGAGAAGTTTAGGTTCTGTTCAAAAGTCCTCTCACGTCACTTTTGGGCCAAGAGAAGATAGAGTCTAAGTCTCTCACGTTCTGGATTCAGATTCGGACTGCACACACATACCTGACTCAAAACGCCAACAACTTTTTCATACGGACTCCGAATTGGGGGATTCTTTTTTTGTGGGAAAGTAGATTTCGTCCTCTTTCCAACCCAATTGGAATCACCATTAAATTCGTCCGGAGCGTTGAGATATGGACAAAACAATCTGACGCAGCAGCAGAATCCGAGTCAAACAACAAGTCCAAAGGTGTTGCATTACCTCCAATTGGGCCCATGAGCCTTGTACGACCTAGGGTTGGTTTTAGGCTGCCTTGGGACGTCCTCCCACCTCCTTGGCCCCCACCCCTTGCTCCTATATAAGTAGATCCATCTAGTAGCTTTTTCCTTGGGATTTGTTTAGTTAAAAGATAGCCATTGCAACTTCGTGTACTTCGTTTGTGTCCAACGACCAGACCAAGACCACTTTCGGATGCCCACTTTTGTCAATACTTCATCCATATTCGCAATATTCAGATTGCTCTATCATATTCTTGCTCGTTCTTAGATTGCTTGCAGGAATAGACCTTCATGGTCAGGTTGATCGTGCTCCGACGTGGTCAATAACCTCTCGGAGTTGGTTTAGCGATTGCTAAGACGCAATGTCGTGCACGTTTGTAGTCGGATCGTCAAAGTCGTCTCCACCAAATCGATAGTTATCATCTCATCAAAAGATCAGGACACCCTCGCGTCTATCAAGGCCCCTAAGTCACGATGCTTAGGGGTCCCCCTTGACGTACGAACAGCCGTCATGAAGGAAATGTGAGCGGCGTCTGAGTTAATCTGGAGTCCCCCATACCTTTCCAATCTAGCATTTGCTTGGGAGGGTCGCAAGACAAGTAGGTGCGAGACACCTGGTGAGGTCACGTGCGCCAGGCGTGACCTGGGCACAGCCTCCATGCACAGCCCCATCGCGCGGCCCTCCCGTAGGGAAAGCGGCGTGGTGAGGTCAGACAGACAACGAGCCTGGTGGCCCTCTGAGGTTACTACAGCCGCTAGGGTGCCCTTAGTTATTTATTCACCAGCGCGGAGCATGGTGCTTCCACTTTAGCGTGGGTATAGTCGTTCCTTGACAGCGTCGTCCGCTAGCGCGGAGCATGGGGCTTCCACTGGTACGTGGGCATAGCCGCTCATCGATAGTGCCGTCCACCAATGCGGAGCATGGGGCTTCCACTTGTGCGTGGGTGGGAGCTCCCTCGGGGGGGAGACTCCGGGGCGTGTACAGCCCCGTCCGTACGCGTGCCCAGCATGGCAGGACTGGAGGAGGTGTATATGGGCACTCATGAGCCTGCGCGGGACTCACGAGGCCCTACCTCAAGGCGGGTTGCGCCACAGCTTTTAGCGCGGGGCGCTTGTAAGAGACCTGCAAGATGTGTGAGGTGGCCTCGCCGAGTGAATCTCCGGAGGACATCGCATGAGAAGGCCAAGCACCAACGTCCCCAGGAGGTGACGTGAACGGGGCCGGCCCGCCAGACAGAGCTCATCCGTTGGATTTCTCGACGCTGCAGGGACGGACCCGAGCACAGACGTCGTGCCCAGTCTTCTCATGCAATAATCCTGAAGAAAGACAACCGGCGCGTGGCTCTCGCGGTGGCGAGGCACTGGGTTGTGCGCCCTGACTTATCCACACGCGATTAGCTCATGCGAGAACAAGGCACCAAGGAACAGGGGAGGTGACGTGCACAGGAGCTGGCCCGCGAGATAGAGCTCGGGCACTTGGGTTTAGCGACGGTGCAGGGACGGACCCGAGCACAGACGTCATGCCAGTCCTTAATCATGAGGCAGTTGTGGGCGGCCTCGTGAGGGCACACAACGTTCATGGTGACGAAGCACCGGACATGCAGGTTGTAATATATTAGGAAATTTGTAAGAGGCGAAACCAGTTCTGATATATGCGCAAAATGATACAGGCTGCAGGGGCTGGCCCTAACAGCTTGAGGATGATGCAGCCCAAGGGGCGCTCTCAACTGAACAAACCAAAAAGTCACCTAGCATCGTTGTTGAAGAAGTGTTGGGGTAGCTATAGATGTGCGCTGCAGAGGTCGTTCCTCACGAGTCGTCCGGCTCCTGAGTCTTGGTTGGCTCCGGAGGATCTGGCACCTCCTCCGTCAAGATTGCCTGGCGCCTGGCCTCATGAGCCGCCAGGACGCCCTGCATGTAGCGCTGGTGCATCGTAGCCAAGTTCAGCATGCCGAACGGCGTGTGGACATAGCTTTAGAGGCAGCTCCCATTCCGGCCGACGCCGGACGGCCAGAAGAGCTCCTGAGAAGCGGCCCTATTGAGGCCTGGGATGTTGACGCAGACGAGCAGCTCGCCACCGATGTCAGGCGTGGTAGCTGTGCTGAGTGGTACGGGGCGGCGCTCGCCACGCATGGCTCGCGCCTCCTGAAGCTCTTCGATTGCCTTAGTGATGAACTCCTGAGCGCCTGGCGCCGAGCGCCCTGCTCACGGAAGCGCGCGCTGAAGCACGCCTCCACATGGTGCCCGAACACCTCCCTCATGACGCTGGTCAGGTCATAGGCCCTCTAGACGAGAGCCCCCGAGCCCGTCCTGAGAGGGGTGCCGGGCGCACCTTCCTATGCAAGCGGGAAAGGCGCCCGAGTAGTGGACTCGGGGCCTGAGGCACGATCGTCGGACGCCCCAGTGATGTGGAGCATCCTATGGTCATCCCCATGGACCTATCACCGTCTCACCAAGTGCCAGGAGGACCTATGACATGAGCACGAGCCAGAGCTCTTGAGACCGAGGTGACTTCTTTCCTTAGTGATATTACATATGATCCACTCGAGACATGGCTACTACCTAAGTCCGGAATGTTGTGCATGATCAGGTACCAAGAAGGCCTTCCCGAAGATGGACGTGAAGACGGACAAGTCCCCAAGTTCACGGATGAAGAGAAACGACAGAAGGATCCGAAGAGGTCTCCAGGACCCGGACATCCGGCCCCATGCCCCGGACATCCGGCCCCTGGAGCCCCTACTACATCACCCGCCCAGCCGCCAAGTACCTACAGGCCCCGGAAATCTGGTGCCCCCTATCCGGAGAGCACCAAGGCCAACCCCGCCATCCCCGACATCCGCCCCCCAGCCCGGACATCCGGCCCGTTGCCTGGACGTCCAGCCCCGTCTGTCTGCGCACAGTAAAGGGCCGAGGCCAATATACCCCTTCGCCCACCTAGACTATATATACTCCTCCTCCTCCCTCTTTCTAGGGTCAGCAATGTGATAGGTCATTTTAGAGATAGAGCTTTGCTCATCCACTTGCACTACAAAAAAAAGACACATCCGTGACATTTTGGGCCGAACGAAAAAAATTTTGTCATACTTATGACACTTCTATGACGATAATTGTGACAAAACCCGGTATCGTCATAGATGTGGTGGGCTCCTACTTCTATGACAAAAAAGGGCTTTTCGTCCTAGGTGGGCCGGAGACACGGCTGCATGACATTCTTTGGGCCGTCCATGATGGAAAAAACCGTGGTAGAAGCGAGGGCGAGGAAAATATTGGGGTGTTCCCGGTTACGGTGGGTGGTCGGGGCCAAGCGATGCGCGTTTCTCTCGTACACGCACGCACGTGGGTGCGAGGCGTTGGGCTCTAACTGAACCCGAGCGAGGCGTTGGGCTCTAACTGAACCCGAGCGATTGCACTGCAGGCTATGCGTTACTGAACCCGAGCGATCGATCGATGGCTGTTAACTGAACCGGATCGGGCGATTCCGTCGCTATTGCTGCTAACTGAAGCCGATCGATGCCGCCTCTGGATGAACAGTGAGCGTTGCTGGGGGGGGGTTTGGATGAACAGTTCCCGGTGGGGGTGGATGAACAGGACCCCGTGGTGTTGCCTCTGGATGAACAGTGAGCGTTGCTGGGGGGGGGGGGGTTTGGATGAACAGTTCCTGGTGGGGGTGGATGAACAGGACCCCGTGGTGTTGCCTTTGGATGAACAGGGCCCCGGTCGATCGAGCCGGTTGGGGCTGGATGAACAGGACCCCGTGGAGGGCTGGATGAATAGGACCACCCCGTGGAGGGCTGGATGAACAGTAGACGGTGGAGGGCTGGATGAACAGTAGCGCGTGGAGGGGTGGTTGAGCAGTAGCCCGTGGAGAGGGCTGGTTGAACAGTAGCCGGTGGAGTAGCATGCGGTGGAGGCTGGATGAACAGGAGCCCGTGGATGAACAGTCGCAGGTGGAGGCTGGAGGAGGTCGACAGTGGATGAACAGTAGCCCGTGGAGGCTGGAGGGGGTCGACGGTGGAGATGAACAGTATCCCGTGGAGTCCCGTTTTGAGGTACGCCACACCCCTCCCGATGAACAGGACCCCCGATTCGACCGTAGCGCTCCAACACAAGTCTGTTTCCTCCGTTTTGCGATACGCCACACCCCTCCCGATCAACAGGGCCCCCGTTTCGACCGTAGGAGGTCCGTTTCCTTCGTTTTGCGATACGCCAGACCCCTCCCGATGAACGGAATCCCGTTTCGAACATGGCCGGTCGAACACAAGGCCATTTCCTCCGTTCCGCGGTACGCAGGCCTCGTTTCCATCGGCTGTTCCGTCCAAGCCGGTTGGCTCCCACGCGTTCCGTTGCTTCCCGATGAACACGACGCATTCCGTTGCGTCCCCATGAACATGACGACGACACAGTTTCTCCGTTCCGACCCAGCCATGTACAGGAGCCCTGGCCGTACGTACGCGCGAGTAGGCATTCGAGACCCCGCCTGTATGTACGTACGTGGTCGTATTTACTTTCTTGCACCCTGGCCGCTGTACATACGTGTACATGCTACGACACGTGCGCGCCTCTACTACGACACGTGCGCGCCTCTACATCAACCAGTATGTACGTACACGTTCGCGACCAGAATGACAACGCTACGTACGCTTCGACCAGGTGGGTCCCGACTGTCAGGAACTTCCTTCCGTGCGAAGATGTCACTTGTAGGTCCCAACAGTAAGGGGGAAACATTTTTTCGCGAAATACGGTTGCCCGTCCGTTGGGTCCCTACTGTCAGGTGGAGGAATCATTATTTTTCTCGTAATAAGGAGGCACTTCTTTGCTGCGACCGTGGACCCAGCTGTCAGCCTCTCCACGTACAGTCCACGTCCGATGAAAGCCGTTCCTTGACCACGTTGACCACGCCGCGCCGAGAGCACCAGGACGGTGGACGACGGCGAGGCCTAGGAAGGGGACAGCGTAGAGCCGGGGAAGGCGCGGCAGTGGATGCCCACGCGTAGAGGAGTATGAGGGTTCACTGGTTCGCTGCGGTGTGAGGCTGCCGTCGCCGTAGAATAACAGGGGGTGTGGGTGAGTAGAGGGATGGCCTGGCCAACGGTGGGAGTAGTCGGGGGCGGTGAGGCCTCCGCGGCATCGCAGCCGGCCACGGGAGGCAGGAGCACGAGGCACGACCGCGCTGCTTTGGGCGGCTCGAGCAAGAAGACCAGAGGTTGAAGAAGCACTATGGCCGTTGGATGGACATCGTACGGTCACTGGAGCTAGAATCGTTCATATCGACTAAAATGGCAAAGCCCTCCGTCCCCGTCAACTTAGTTGGCCCACAAGTCAGCCTCTCACTATTGTGGGTCCCAGCTAGCAGGGGGTATTCATTTTTTTTGTGCGTAATAAGGAGGCACTTCCTTGCGTGCGAACATATAGGTGGTGGGTCCGACCTGTCAGCGGTGGGAACGTTTTTCACAAAATACAAAGGCTCTTCCGGTGGGTCCCAGCTGTCAGGTGGACGAATCATTATTTTGCGCGTAATAAGGAGGCATTTCCTTGCGTGCGGCCGTCGACCCAGCTATCAGCCTCTCCACGCACAGTCTACTTCCGATGGTGTCGTTCGTTGACCACGTTGACCACTCCGCGCCGAGCGCATCCAAGGTGGTGGACGACGGCGAGGCCCCGGACAGCAATGAGCCGGAGATGGGAAGACGCGGGAGTAGAGTCGCAGACGGAGAGGTGTACGAGGTTTAACTCGTTCTGGTCCGGTGTGGTTTGGCAGTCGGTGGAGAAGAACAGGAGGTGTGGAGGGGTGGAGGGATGGCCTGGCCAACGATGGAGTAGCGCTTCACAGCGAAGCGTGCTAAGCAGAGCTGCTAGTAGCAGGAGGCGGGAGCAGGTGGTCCCGGCGGCGCTGGAGGAAGAAGACGAGAGATTGAAGATGGATGCGGGTCGTTGGATGTAAATCCAACGGCTAACGATGTCAGAATTATTTGTTGACTAAGTTGACAACGACTTGCATTGGCTTCGACCTATTGGTCCACATTTCAGCCTCCAAAAATGTGGCACGTATTCAACCCATTTTTCAGAATTTACAGTTTTTTTTGCGGGGTAGAATTTACAGTCCATTTGATCTTTTTTTTGAATTATAGTCCATTAGCTGGGCTGGGTGAATAAATAATGTAGCGTCCATGCGGCCCATTTATGTTTTTCCTAAAAAATTACAGGCCATTTGCACTTTCTCGAAATACATGATTTTGCTGGGCTTATTCTAATTGTAATGTTGGGGTGGGCGCAGCAATGTTATCAAAAAATAAATAGGGGCTGAGCATTTATATATATATATATATTTAAATAATAAGTGATTTATTATTACATTGGTTCTTTAATCTTACCAAGCTTTTGTACACAATCACCAGGATTTTCATTGCCATAAAAACTCCAGATTTTATTGTTAAGAAATTATTTTTATAAGTTAATAAGATATGGGATATTGTTTTCTTACATATGTAAGTATCTGTTAAATATATGATGACAATAAAAATAATATATATAAAATAATTAGAAGGGAAACATAAGTTGGACCAGGCGTTCCTATTATTATATAGAAAAATAGAACAGACCTCTGCGTTTTCTTAAAAAAATACATAAATTGGGCTGCCGATGTTTCAGGAAAAATAAAACCTCGGATGGGAGGTCCATAGGCCGGTCCATACATGACGTCCCTCAAGAAAATACAAACAGGCCTATGGACCTCCCATCCGAGGTCGTGGGCTGCGCATGTTAAAAAAGAAAGCCTAGACGGGGTAGCCCAAAACCCAACTGATACTTGCTGCCCCAGTGATAATAAATGATACCTGTCAGCAACCCGACTTCGTTGTGAATTTATCTCCTATAGTAACTACGATGAAGCACCTAAAAATGTAACTATGTTGACAAACCCATGGGCCCCAACGTCAGTATAGCATTAGGAGGAAGTATTTTTTCGATGAGGCACTTGCTTGCGTACAACCATAGACCTGGTGGGTCCCGACTGTCCGCCTCTCCACGTACAGTCCTGTCCAGATTCCTCTCGTTTGTTCAGCATGTTCACAACGGCAGACAGCGGCATCACGGCGAGTGCACAAAGGCGCAGGAGGAGATCCGACCACCTGAGGAAGTGCCTTATTAGTAACGAAACAACTGAACTAGCCTAGTGGCCGAGTGACACTACCCGACAGCTGTTCCGCCCGTGTTCGATTCCACCTATGCAGAGAAAATATCTCCAAATTTTTTGCCTCTGCCTTTATTGACATGTGGGTCCCAATTGTCATCTACGCACACCACGTCCAACACTTGCCAAAACTTTGTCCCTTGTTTTCTCTGTTTTTCGCACACTCGACATTGTGTGGGCATCTTGAAAATAGCATATCTTTTGACTGTGCATCGTATGAAGATGTGCTATGCATGAATGTTGGTCAGCATGATGTTAACTGGCTGGTAGTTCCAGTTTCGACCATGAATAAAACTTCCAGCATGATGTTAACACTGTTTGAAAAGGCCGTGTTAATATAAACGCTCTGCCTCTGAAAGTTGCAGTTTCTTATCTGAAACTGAACTTGGAGTTTCTTATCTGAAACTGAAACTTGCAGTTTCTTCTCTGAGAATCACATTGTCTGCACTTTTATACTCCTATGAAATTACATTTTTAAGTGCTAAAAATAGATCTCTAGAATTCATAAAATACTTCATATGCTCAATACTGCAAATCTGAAATTCAAAAGACATTCATATATGAAAGTACTCTCAAAATACACAACACAAAACACAATTCACAACCTGCAAATACTAACAACCCTAAGCTCCTCCTGACAATTCACAACCTGCCCGACTATTGATCTGGGGGGGGGCAATCCCTCCTATTCCTCGGCGGCAGACAGCCGCCCCATGAGACGATGTGAACGGCGAGGGAGAGGATGGCGGGGAAGCGTCATCGGGCCAACTGTTTTTCTCCTCTTGTAGTTGGGTTCGGTCGACGAAGACTCCACCGGCTCGCTCTGGCATGACACCCTCACAAACGGCACCCTGTAGATGCTCGATCCTTCAATCTCTGGTGGATGCTCCATCTGGGATCAATACTCCCACCACCGCTCCCTCATGATCGGACTCGGTGAATCTGTTTGCTCCATGGCCCAGAGGAGCAGCTCTATGTACTCCCGCACGACTCCCTTCGGGAGTATCGCCGCCTTTTCGCTCTGTTGCAGATATTTGGCCATGGATGTCGCTGTCGCCGCTAGTTGGTCCTTGTTGTCAAACCAAGACTGTATCTCCAACATCCTAGCTAGCTTCACAGGGTCGCCGTCTGCGATCCTCACGTATCGGTTGTACTCCTCCATCAATCTACTTCTCCACAGCACCTTCACTCGCCGGTGGTGGTTTTTGAATGGAAGAGGAGAGGAGCAGCGCTGGTTTTGGTTTAGAACGGGAGAGGAGCGACGCTGGTTTTGGATTGGAACAGGAGAGGAAGGGCGGTAGTTTTGAAGTGGAAGAGGAGAGGAGTGGCGCTGGATTTAGATTGGAACGGGAGAGGAGCTGCGGTGTTTTAATAGGAGAAGAGCGGAAGAGCGACGCTGGTCTTGGAAGTATTTTTTTGTTTTGCGTATTTTGGGTCAAAGTTTGACCACGTACTGTATTTGACAAGCAAAATGTGAATGCATGTCACCAAAAATTGTATCGTTTGGTTCGTATCTGAATGTACTTTCAAATTATATTATTTTTGCAACATATAACATATATTTTATTTGCGAAAATCATGGTTAATTATGACCCAGAATAAAAGGGAGACTAGTTAATGTGGGGTCGCTTTCTTAATTGAAGGGTAAATTGATTTTGATTTTGATCCAGTCACAGCGCGCAGGCCCTCTCGTCCAATCCTAAATCGCCGCCGCACGCTCCTCTCCCTCTTCTCCATTGCAAAACCACCTCCTCTCCTCTCCATCATCTCCATTCCAAAACCACCGTGTCGCCTCTCCCTCTTCTCCATTGCAAAACCACCTCCTCTCCTCTCCATCATTTCCATTCCAAAACCACCGTCTCGCCTCTCCCTCTTCTCTATTGCAAGACCACCGTCTCTCCTCCCATCTTCCAAAGCTAGCACTGAATCAGGCAGATCGCCGGCGGCGACTAGGCAAAGTGAGCCAGGTTGAAGGATAACCTTACTTGGTTTGACAATGAGTGGAGATTTCGAGGACGGTAGGGTTTAAGGTAAGCTTCGCACTAACCTAATCTTCCACCTGCTCATGCTTACAATCAGTATGACAGCTAATGAAAATCATGGTTACAATCAGTCTCCGAGTACTACGCCAATCACCCTTAAATAGCTCTGGACCTTTGGGTCAAAGTTGTGACACTGTGTACAAATAAAGAAAAATAGATTGGTGCTTCTTTCAGAAAAGAGTACTCCCTAGAAAACTGCAAATATAAGCTACTAGTATTTGGTTAGAGGATTTGCAGCCGAGAAAGATCCGTCCATAGAGAGCGCCACACATCCCACTGGTGGTGGTGGATGCCAATGCATGCATTGATGCGGAGCATCCTATGGACATCACCATGTCAAGAGTTCGTTTGGCAAGTGACACGTGCGACATCTACTTCACATATGCAAAGGTGAATCATCTCCTTTACACGTGTTCACTTGACCCCTTTGAGGATGGTATACTACTTGACACTTCTCCCGTGTGCATGCATAGGTATTGTCGGAGCTTCACGGAGGTTGAGGAGGAGTGCAAGCGCCAAGGAACAACTACACCATCCGCGAGGGAAGCCTGGAAGCGACGACGGAAGAAGACGGAGCTGCTGAAGCTACAGCGGCCGGACATCCAGGCCAGAGGATGGACATCCGGCGCCTGTGCAGCCGCCAAGGAGCTGCACCAACAGACGGCCAACAACATCAGCGGCCAGACATCCGGCGCCAGCCCCGGACATCCGGCGCCTCGCCAAAGCCCGGACATCCGACGCCTCTTCCGGAAATCCGGCATCGAACGACAGAACGCACCCGAAGTTTGGCCACTTCAGCCCGGACATCCGGCGTGAGCCCCGGACATCTGGCGCCCCACGAACGGCCGGACATTCGGCCCCCAGCCCGGACATCCGGCGCCTGCCTGCGCGCAGCCATGGGCCAGCGGCCCATGTATCTCTCTTTCCCACTTACCCCTTCGTGGCTTAGACTATATATACTACTCCCCCTCCTCCTAGTTAGGGTTAGCAAAGTGATAGCTCATTTGATAGAGAGCTTTTCTCCTTTTACCACTCTACTCTTGAGAGAGAGAGAGACTACTACTCCTTATGGAGGCCAAGACCTCCATCTAGGAGAAGATCCTACGGGATATATCATCAAGACCCCCTCTTGGGCGGCCCCCTTCAAGACCTCCTCATGGAGATGAACTTTACCTTGTATCTTTCCCTTTGTTGTTCATGTACCTTGTGGATCTTGTGTGTTTGATCGTCTAGTGGATGTGTGATTGGACTTGTTCTTGAGTGTTTCCCCTTGTGTTTTCTCTCCGTTCTTCCCCGTGTTCATCGTGTTCTTCGAGGGAACCCACTCCAATCGTGAAAGATAGGCCTACACCGGGTTAGCCCCATATCATATGGTATCATGAGCCACGTTGATCACGTATTTGGAGTCCCTCCGTTGTGTTTTCTAGCCTTGTTTTGCTGATTTCATCCTAAATTCGAAAATCCCCACCAAAAATAGCCCCCAATTTTTTTGTGATTTCTTGGTTTGATGATGTTTTGTTGATTTTGATCCATGGATTTGCTTGGTTTCGAGTGGATCTAGCATCTCCCCCAGTTTCCCCACTTTCCATCTACAAAATCCGTCAAATTTTGCCCCCGAAATCATCCATTTCCGCCCCAAATCGAGTTTTGAAGTCCAAATCCCGATCTGGAATCGTCGGGCCGGACATCCGGGCCTCAGGCCGGACATCCGGGCCACCTAGCCGGATATCTGGACCCCAAGCCGGACATCTGGCTCCTGGAGGGCAAAATCGCACAAGTTTCTGGACATCAGGTCCCGGATATCCGGACCCAACCCCGGATGTCCGACCCCTGTAGATTTCAGCCTCCCGTGTTTCACCGTTTTGCCCATAACTTTCACATCCAGAGTCCGATTTTCGCGTTCTTTAGCTCGTTGAGTAGCTATTGACATCCCCCATCCATCTAGATAGGTTTCATCACCATTTGACTCCATATAAATTTTGGCATTTTGGCATCTTTGCCTAGGGCTTCCACGATAACTTCCGCAAAACCACCATAGCCTTCCGCAACCTAACAAATTTTGTTTGTGTTGTGAGTTGTGTCTCCTAAGGTGTTTCGGCTACTTAGGGACCGTGCTTCCAACTCCGACACCGTGTATAGTCCACAGCCTTACCCTCCACTTCCGCATTACATACTCCAAACCCCATCATTGCATTTCCACAGTCCCTTTGAGCTTCCGCAAAACCACCGCCGCATTCCCGCTACCACCATTTGACATTTGACATTTGAGATTTTGAGTTCGTGGTTTTTCCGTTTCCTAAGGTGTTTCGGCTACTTAGGGACGAGTCTCCATCATCTTGGTATCTACATCAAGAACACCGCCACTCATCATCGCCCCGGACAGTAACCTCCATATCATCTTGGTATCGTGGTATCCCTCCATTGTATATACCCTTGCCATTGCATTGTTAACCCCCTAGCCCATTTTGCGTCTCTTGCCTATTGAGACTAGACATTTGAGTATTGCCGGCAACGTTACTTGTGCACATTAGTGATCTATACCTCCAATTGCATACATACCATATCATCTTGGTATCACATCATCCATTGTGTCACAAGATTATTCCCGCAAATACACAATTGCTATCTTGGTTTGTGCATTTCGCAAAGTGGCCATATAAAAAAAGCTTTTAAGCAAAGAAAAAGAGTGAACAAAGAGCTTGTAAGCAATAGCCATAGCATCACAATATATCATATGGTATCATACTTGATCATCTTGGATCATTGTGTGAGAAACACCGGGAACCATACATACATAGCATACTTGGGATAGCAAGTTTATCCATTTTGCATCTTATAGGTTGTGCACAAGTGTCGTATCTGCCTATAGAGCAATCGTGCTAGCGTCTCTCTTGAGTTGTGCAACATGAGCGTTTTCCCTGGACTCCACATTTTGTGCTCATTCCTTGGTTGCACGACCCCATTTATCTATCTGTGTGTGCGTTTCCGTGTGCCATTCATTGCTATTGGTCTACTTGTTTCGCTTGCGAATTTGTGAATATCTTTCAACATTATTGACTCTTGCTAACATTTTGCATTAAATTTTTGTGCCACTATCCTCACCGAGCTACTCCATAAGCTTTAGTTTGTAGGTGTGAGTGAACAAGTCCGGTACCAATTCCACTATTCTTTCATCTCACATTGAGTGAAACAGGATACATCCTCAACTTTGGGAAGAGGTAACTTGGTATTGTTTATCTCATTTCCTACTCACCTCTACTCGAGTGTTGTGATGGATAGGCAAGGCATTTCACCCTCGGTCTACAACAACAACGAGTTCGATGCCACGAACAACTCCAACGATGCCAAGATGAATGCTCAAAAGGAGGAGATCAAAGCCCTCATCAAGTCCTACAAGCGATCTTCCTCATCTTCGAGAAGACGCTCAAGAGCACATGCCTCCGAGCTACCATCTCTAGCAAGGTCTCATCGGCATCGACACCATCACCACCACGAACGTGAAGGTCAAGAGCTCAACACCAACAACCGCTCAATGACTTCACCATCTCCCTTGGCATCTTCGCCAAGCGACTTCAAGGCATCTTTGCCTTTGGACATATGGCATCTTCGCCCACAAGCACCTCAAGAGAAGCTCCCCAAGCTCAAGTCCGTGACCTCCACGAGCTACTACGACCTCGACACCGACCACAAGATTCCTTTCTATGGGACTCTAGAACCCGAGGAGTATCTCGAGTGGGAGCGTTTGATGGACGACTACCTCAAGCTACATCAAATTCCTCTCGAAGATCAAGTGAAGTGCGCCACAAGAAACTTCCACGACTACGCCTCGACATGGTGGCTGCACACACCTTTGGAGACCTACGACATGAGTTGGCCCAAGACGAAGAAAGCTTTGCGGCGAGAGTTCGTGCCTCCAACCTACACGGAACAACTTCTACGCCAATTGGAGAACACCATCCAAGGATCCAAGTCCATCGACGAGTACTTCAAGGAGATGAAGAAAGCCTTGCGACGAGCCGGCTTGGACGACCCCATGTCTATGAAGTTCCACTTCATGATGGGATTGAACAACGCCATCTCCAAGACTATCTTCCTCGAGAACTACAAGTCCCTCGATGACAACTACATTGGTGCTCTCAAGACGGAACAAGAACTCATGAAGGCCAAGGCTTCTCCACCCCAAGCACACTTCTCAAAGACCAAACTCAAAGACGACGAGCATGAGGCTAGTACCACCAAGATGTCCAAGCCCGATGAGCTCCAAGACGATGCTCCCAAGTTCGACTTTACCGCCATCCCTCTTTGTGGCATTGATGATGTCGAGTCCTCCACGACTCTTTTTCAAGATGGTGCGGTGACGAGTACGACTACGGAGACCTTCAAGGACCAAGCTTTGGAGGCGAGCGACATGGTGACGAGCAAGGATGATGCTTCCATCTTAGGAAGCGAGAGTGATGATGTGCCATCTTCGGCCTTCATCCACGGCGACGGCGATGAGATGGTTGAGTATTTCAGTTCGACCACGGCGACGTATGATGACTTGAGTGACTTCTGCCACCATATTGAGAGTGAGAGTGACTTCACCACTAGCCCCATATCCGATGTGTTGCCCCAATTCCCATGTGAGGAGAGCCACAACCCCCACCATTTGAGTGAGATGAGTGACTCCACCATATGTGAGTTTGAGTGCACCTACCTTGAGGGAGTGAGTGAGCCACCACATAGAGAGAGTGAGGCCACTTCGATTTCTAACGACTTAACCTCTACCTCTATTGTGTCTTCTCATTTGGTGCTAGGTCCCATATATGATGACGCGCCGATTCGCGACGACTACGTCCTTCCTTTGGACAAGACGATGGCCATGGTGGAATATGATGCACCCCCCACATGGTTCCATCAAGATGAAGATTACCACAATTTGGTCTTTCCCACCTCACCTACACCACTTGAGTGGAATGACAAAGGTAACATAGGTGAAGGTGATGCTCTAGTCCCACTAGTGGACATTCTTGACATTGATTGTTTGCATGATGTTGATCAACCTATTACCATGCTTCATGCTAGTATGATTTCCCCATGCAATGATTTACCCATTTATGATGAGTTTGATGATTGCCATGTGGAGTCTATTAGTTGTGATGCCATGTTATATAGGATTTCTTGTGACAATTCTCTAGGTCACATCATGTTTGACAACCTGCTTGACTTGTCATATGCTATGCATGACATCAATCATATGTCATATTTGCAATCTCATCTTAGTGACTATGCATATGCCATTAAAATTAACCCAATTTGCACATATGGCATAGATGACAAGCCCATGGTTATTGGCATTTGTTCTTCTTGTGATGATATTGATATGCTCCCTTTGCATCATTTATCTCATATGCCATGCCATGAACAACTAGCTTTGGATATGCATTGTTTTGGATGTTGTCCATTTTCTCCATATGATGTTTCCAATATTGCTCATGATGAGACCCCCATAGTTTCCTCATACATTTTAGGAGATTTTGATCCATCCCATCCATTGCATGATCCCAATACTTGTGTGCACAATATGCTCCCCATGAATGAAAATGCTATTGATGTGCCATATAATCGTATGCTCAATTTGCATCCCCATCGTGTTATACATAACAACTATTCTTTCATGATGGATGACATGTTCTTGTACCATGCATCAAATTTCTTTGAGAGATGCTTATCTTGTGCTAACTCACACGTGCACATACACATCATGATGGATGATGTGTACATTTACCACACACACAATTTCTTTCGTTTGTGTCTCTTTTGTGTAGGTACCCATGAATACTTGACAACCTCGCAATCCCACGAGTTGACAAAACGAGCTCTAGAGAGCAATGATGACTTGGGATCCCATGGATTGCCTTTCCCACCGCTCTCTTCGCGCAAATACTTCGCGCATTTCTTCTATATGACTCTCACATGGTTATGGGTTATTGTCCATTATGTATCAGTTGCCCATATTTCCATGTTCACTTTGCATGATATGCTCATTCCTATGCCTTTGCCATGCATTTGTGACCCATGCTTTGCATTACACATGATGCTTGATTCTAGTACTTGTATGTGTATTTGCAAGCGTGGTGGAGATATCACTTGTTATTGCCATGTTTGCTTTGTGCCCCATGCCTATGATGATACTATGATCTTGATTTGTGTTCGTGCTTGCGATATGTCATGTACATTGCCTATGCCTATTCTTTGCTCACATGACATGATTGCCATGATTTCCTCTAGTGTGTTGCATCTTCGCTCCACTAGTTTGCACGACTTGATTACTATTGCTTTCCTTGTTGCATCACCAATGATTCATACTTGCTCATTCCATGCGGTTGATGACAACCATCTACATGCTTTGCACATGATTGTTATTGCTTCTTGTCATGTATCTCCATATGTTGCCTCTCTCATGCTAGATGATTTGACATGTATTGAGTGCAACAATGCCTTTAGTCTTGATAATGAGTTTGCCCCCATAGCATTCTCACATATATTTGGAGATTTTGACATACTTCTTGTGAAGCATGCTTGTCTTACCTCTTTGCACCATATACCGCGTGCCATGTATATTGCCATTGTTGCATCATATTATTCGTGCACTTGTGCTTCTAATGGTTATGTGCAAGAGAAGAGAACCATCATGATGGATGATGTGTTTATCTACCATGCGCATACGTTCTTTGTTTTGTTGTGTGCATGTGTAGGATATTTGGACTTTGTGTGGACTTCCGCTTCACGTGAGTTGACCATTCGAGCTCTTGAGAGCAAACCACCTTCTACCACGACGATTCTACATCACACTTGCTTGTACTTCGGCATTGTGAAGGACGCACAAGGACACGCTTTCACGGTGATATCCTTCTCTTTTGAGAACCCCCAAACCATGATCATGGATATTATGGATCATACTACTTGTGTTGCTTTCCCCATGAGACTTATTGTTCATCTTGGATCACTTGATTGCGCACTTGTTAGAGATCTTGCTTCGAATTGTCATTTTCACCGTCCCATGCATCATGATATATATGCCTTGTGTGTTGCATCCAATTCTTGGATTACTTGCTCCTCTCATATGTTTGGTTGCAACAATGTCATCACTTCACATATGCCATGTCCGATTGATTGCCACATGCTTGCCTTGATTGCCTCACACATGATGAACAATTGCTCTTTCCATTGTGTTGAGTGCCACACAGTATTCACTACACCCCATGCACATTATGCTTGGATTGTCTTGCACTTGACCCATGTGTTTAGACACTTTATTTTATTTGGTGTTGTGAATGATTCATATGCCTACCATAGACCTTTCATTGAGCAATTTGTGAATGCTTGCTATGACCTCCAGGTAGATGCTTATTTTCTTGACAAACATGTTTGCATCACTACCTCACATTTATATGCTTGTCCCCATGATATCTTTGCTTGTGCTCGATTGATATACTTACATGCCATGTCACAATCCTTTGTCACACCATATGCTTTGCATGATGACGACACTTGTTTGGTGAATCACCTCTTGAATGCTTGGTTTTGCACTAACGCTAACCACATTTGTTTTTCCAAGTGTTGGTTGTCCTTACTCCTTTTGAAGGAATCACAAGACGGTGCGACACTGGAGAGTGCCCATTTCAAGCTTCAAGATGACAAGTACTTGGTGAACGTCCACTTCTACACGGCGAAGCCATCTCTTTCCCATGGTGATTTGGTTTTCGATCCGAGGTCGGATCTTTCCCAAGGGAGGGGAGATGATGCGGAGCATCCTATGGACATCACCATGTCAAGAGTTCGTTTGGCAAGTGACACGTGTGACATCTACTTCACATACGCAAAGGTGAATCATCTCCTTTACACGTGTTCACTTGACCCCTTCGAGGATGGTATACTACTTGACACTTCTCCCGTGTGCATGCATAGGTATTGTCGGAGCTTCATGGATGTTGAGGAGGAGTGCAAGCGCCAAGGAACAACTACACCATCCGTGAGGGAAGCCTGGAAGCGACGACGGAAGAAGTCGGAGCTGCTGAAGCAACAGCGGCCGGACATCCGGGCCAGAGGCCGGACATCCGGCGCCTGTGCAGCCGCCAAGGAGCCACACCAACAGATGGCCAACAGCATTAGCGGCCGGACATCCGGCGCCTCGCCAAAGCCCGGACATCCGGCGCCTCTTCCGGAAATCCGGCATCGAACGACAGAACGCACCCGAAGTTTGGCCACTTCAGCCCGGACATCCGGCATGAGCCCCGGACATCCGGCGCCCCATGAACGGTCGGACATCCGGCGCCTGCCTGCACGCAGCCACGTGCCAGAGGCCCATGTATCTCTCTTTCCCACTTACCCCTTCGTGGCTTAGACTATATATACTAATCCCCCTCCTCCTAGTTAGGGTTAGCAAAGTGATAGCTCATTTGATAGAGAGCTTTGCTCCTTGTACCACTCTACTATTGAGAGAGAGAGAGACTACTACTCCTTATGGAGGCCAAGACCTCCATCTAGGAGAAGATCCTGCGGGATATATCATCAAGACCCCCTCTTGGGTGGCCCCCTTCAAGACCTCCTCATGGAGATGAACTTTACCTTGTATCTTTCCCTTTGTTGTTCATCTACCTTGTGGATCTTGTGTGTTTGATTGTCTAGTGGATGTGTGATTGGACTTGTTCTCGAGTGTTTCCCCTTGTGTTTTCTCTCTGTTCTTCCCCGTGTTCATCGTGTTCTTCGAGGGAACCCACTCCAATCGTGAAAGATGGGCCTACACCGGGTTAGCCCCGTATCATGCATGGAGCATGGTTGGTGTCGGTAATTTTTACTTGGCACACCTCGCACTCTGCATATATGCCGGTTCCATCCGTACATTTGTGCAATTCCACCAAAATGCAGCGGAATAACCCTGTTTGCATAGATAATGAAAAAGCGTGATTACATTATAGTGGCACTAGTTGATGAAACACGCAAAATAAATAGAAGAAAATATTGCGATAGTATCATAGTATGCCATGCTACGAGGGCGACATGGGCCCTGCGACACCTCATAGGGTACGCCACGCCTCATACTGGAAATCGTCCCAAGTCTCCCTGATACACCTTCCGCCAGTGATGAACATCAGTGTACAGCGGTAGTACAAGGAGGGGCCTTGAGACAGTCAAATCTCTATTTTTGTGCAGATCAACTAAAATAAGCACCCCAGTTTGCAGAAACGCTTAAACATTAACAATGGGACTAGTTGATGAAACATACATTAACAAAGAGAAGCACTTTCTTTATCTACATTGGAAATGAAATGATAGAGAGGACACTCGCTCTATTTTAACTGTATTATTACTTCATTTTATCAGTGACACTAGGGTCGAGCAGGTGGCAAACGAGGTGTACCGTGCGTCGCAAGGATGAAGGCCGGGGGTGCTTAGACTGGGATGCTGAAGCTGGCTCTTTCAGTCCCTATCTTCCCCCTGATGTTTCTGTGGTAGCATTTGGGTTGTAATCCAAACTTGGTCGAGCTGGTGCTGCGTCCCCCTACCTGCCTAGCTTATGTGGCGAACTTGTCTCCTGCTAGTACACAGTCCGTTCTAGTAGTAGTTGCATAACTGCCCGTTTACACTGAGATGTTGTCGGATAATGGTTCTCTATGGTTGGGTTTCTTCAATGAAATTGGAGGGAACCCCCTCTTTCGATATATAAAAAAAACAGTGGCACTAGCGGTGCCAAAACATTGCCTCAAATTAATAGTGCCACTAGATTAAGGTGCAAAATAATAGCATTACTGTTTTATCATGCCAGTGCCAAAACAGTAGCACAAGAGCAGGATCAACATGCAGGATCTTTGGCAAACGGTCAGACCAAAAAGGAACATACCTCATGATGGGAACCATATCTGCAGTCAACGCCATCGTAGAAGGGATGACACCAGTCACCAACATGGATGACTCAATTCATGGGACCTTTTGGTGTAGTTCACCTAAAATGAAGCAATGTCCCATGAGCTAGCAGCTTCTTCTTCTTTTTTGAAGAAAAGGGCTCCAGCCCCGGTTCCATTTCCATTAGAAAACGAAACCAACATAGCTTCTTCTTCATTAGTTGCAATAAAATTGAGCAACATCAAGGTTGGACGTGAAGCTCCTGGAGAGTAGGCGGACCAGGATAGTTGCATCTCTAACGAAAAGAAGCAACTTATCTTAATGGTAAATTTAGCAGGACATGAAAAAAAGTGCCATTGATTCATATTACTGGAGGCATTACATTGAAAACAACATTGGTTTAACGTGTCCTTACTTCTAACAGTGCGACTGCTATATTTTACCAGTGGCATTACATAAGAGCGGCTCGGGGCAACAAACATCAGAAGAGGATATCTGGGTTGGTCCCATTTTTGTTCGGTATATAGCCACCTTATACTGTGTGAGGCTAGCAAATCTAGTGCTGGACTTACTCTGTTGACTTGTCCCCCAATCCCCACTTTCTTTCCTTTTTCAACCAATAGATCGGGTTTATATTGAGTTTGTACCGTGTTCCCTTTATTTCCCTATTAGACCTAGAGACCAGTTGATAGCCTGTCTCTGCTACTTTTCGCCCCCATTATTTCCTCTTTCGACCAAGTCCTAGATTCAGGTAACAAATCTTCCCCCACCCCACTCCCTTTCTTCATTGTTTGAACCAAGTACTACTAGATTCGAGTGCATTAACTAGTTTTACCTCTTAACAGTAAAAAATTAGGTGGTTTTCGAACAGCCGATCGATCCAATCTACACGAGGGGGCCTGAGAAATAGTAAAAGATACAAATGCAGCGACGTCAGGAGCTCGGGAAGTAGAGCAAGGCCGGTTTCGAAGGAAGTTATACCTAAGGGTCGCTGGGATGTCGCTAGGTGGGCGGCGGGAGGCCGGATCTGCCCACACTACTGCTGCGAGGAAGAAGGGGTGGGAGGCCCTCCCTTGCCAGCGATGCTTGGGACAGAACGACAAGGCACGCTGATCGGGACGCGCCGGCAGTGGGTAAGAGCCATCGCCAAGGAAGACCGCGTGAACGTTGCACCTTCTCACCTTCCCCGGCGGAGAGGATCCGGCTGGATTTGTGACCAACGGTGAGTAGAGAGAGAGAGTGTGGCCACCGCTGTTGTGTTTAGATCTGGAGAGGACGAGACAGTGTGAAGAGAGCAACACTAGCAAGCAAGCACGGAGGCTCCTGCCTATATAGTGGAGTACTAGTTTTCTTTTGTCTACCGGCCGGAGCCGGCTTGACCTCAACAATGACTGTCGAGAAGTCTTCATGCACATATAACACGAAAAAATGCCACATGACAAGAAATCATAACCTCACTGCCCAAAGGAGACAAGATGAATCCTGATGGACAAACTAGACGAGGATCAAAGCTCAAATTAAAGATAAACTCGTAGAAAAGGGGTCCGTTGATAGATGTCCTAATTAACATAGCCGGCTTGACCTAGATGGCAGCCGAGTAGTCTTCGTGCATGTGCCCCGAACGACTAGCCCAACTCAGTTGTCGCTGTTTAACCCTCGCAGTGATCCGAAGCACATGACACCTAATTTTGCGAGATGACAAGAAACCTTTTTTTAGATTTCTCACCAGAACTACAGCCCTGTACAACACAGCCTGCACGATATGTAGACGATAGCAAATCCAGGCGTGTCTGCTTGAGTCTGGTCACATCCATGGATGAACTGATCTTCCGTGTCTTGCAGGGATCATCCAGGTACGACCGTATGTACTTCTATTAACTCACCCGACTTGCGGGGCCGGGGAGTGTGCCTATGGTCGGTTCTGAATTGCGGTCCCACATGTGTGTGCAAACGCAATATGATGCGTGTTCCATTCGGAGAGCGGCGTTCCAGACCGACCGACCGTCTTGGGTGCGACATGAACGGGACGGGCGTGCTGTATACTCCATACATGTGTACTGCCGTTTTCTTGAGGCTTTGCTCCATGGCGCAATCCATGGATACAAAATTAGTATACTGTACTATTTAAAAGTCGAGGGCGGGGCTTTTCCCGCGCGGTAGGCGGGGCAGTTCCGCATAGTCGGTCCGACAGAGACGCGAGAAGATGAGGGAGTAGGCTGCTGCAAACGTAGGGCTGTGTGATTTGACAGTGAGTTACTGCTAGACAGGTGGGGCCCGGTGATTTGACTTGCCATTATCATTTTAACTGCGGCGCTACAACCGGCTTGAGTCTCCTGATTCCTGACCACCTCCATACAGGTTCCTCTCCCGATGCTCCACCATGTAGAAGCTGGCTCTTGCTTGAGAGCCCACTCCTCCACTTTTTCCTTGCCTCTTTCCCCCACATATGCAAAAATGCCATGTAAAGCGTGCTTATAGCCCACTATTGTACTTGATCCTACAGGTGCTAAGCCTGCCACATAGGCATAAAGTCTGATGTGGCAAGTTAATTAAGAAGAGAGAGACTAGTTTGGTGACCCCAGGAAGAAACGGTGATAAGCGTGTGTACCTAGATGAAGCAAACTTAGCAACAAAAAACTAAGCACCTATGCATTGGGGAATTGAGTTGCTAAGCCATTTAATGCCCATAGCACCTCATCTAAGCACCATTTCATTGGAAGAGGTCACTCCTTGGCAAATGCAATAAATACTACGAAGAAAAAGATAGAGAGAAGTAAACAAAAATACTCTTATAGCCAATATAGCTAACCTTGTTATATGAGTGACTACGTGATGACTATGTATGACATGCCAATATCAGATAACCTAACGCACCTTGTTAAATCTCCAAACGCGCGACCGCGTGAGCGAGGCGACGGTTGTGGTAGGCGCGACCATGATACGGGCTGCTGGCGGCCCTTGGATCTGAGATCGAACGGTCGCATGCTAATTGCTGAAAATTTGCAGAATAACCCTCCAGGATAGGATATTCACCCATAGGTCTAGAATCACGCCATTCAACCGTTCGATCTCAGATCCAAGGGCTCTCGGAAGCCCGTATCATGGGAGAATGGAAAGCTTCATATCACCTGTAATTTTCCCGACGCTTGACATGACATCGAAAGCCATTTAATTGGGCGTCGAGTACACATGACATCTAATTGGGCCCCCATATAACTGTGCATGAATCCATTTATCCACCAGGCAAGCCACTACACTGCCATTCGCATGCGCCCCCACTCGACATTTTTACAATCGATAAACCGCTC
The DNA here is from genome assembly GCF_002575655.3 of Aegilops tauschii subsp. strangulata. Taxonomy (NCBI): domain Eukaryota; kingdom Viridiplantae; phylum Streptophyta; class Magnoliopsida; order Poales; family Poaceae; genus Aegilops; species Aegilops tauschii. The sequence goes on along the minus strand of NC_053037.3, from coordinate 245,272,706 downwards.
CTAGTCGTCCCGTCTTTTCACATTACGGCAGTTCCACTAATCCTAACCCTCCTCCCAAATCCATGGCGTCCCAAATCTCCATGATCGGCGGTGAGTACAAGGTTAGAACCATCACCGGCGATGAGTTCGACGTCATCTACACCCGTTCTTCCGCAACGGTGAAAGAATGCCTTGGTCACTTCAAACGCATGTTTGAAAACTCAAATGATGAGTGGGTCGCTGGGCTAGATGTTGAGTACACCACAGTCCTGGGAAGCGAGAAGAAACTAAAGGAGGCACAGAAGAAGATGCCCACCGTGATCCAGGTTTGCATGTATGACTTATGCTTGGCCTACCACATATGCCATGCCGATGTTGAGTGCGAGGAATTTAAGAAGTTCCTCAAGGGCGGCCGAGTCAAATTCGTTACTGTAGACTTTAGGAACGACAAGGAAATCCTGGGTCGGATAGGCCTCGTTGTAGGCGACCCCTTCGACCTCCAGAAGGAAGGGCTGGTGCCCTCCCTTGATCAGCCTTCAATGCTGACCCTGGCAGGAGCCATGGTTCATCCTTCATACGGTGAACTGAAGAAACCTCCGCACATGTTTCATCATGCATGGCAGTGGACTGTACTAGATATAGACCACATCTACTACGCTGCAATGGATGGCTACCTTTGTTTCAATATCTACAAGGGTTGAATGAAGAGCAAGAGCCACGTGTGCGGTTCAAGCAAAGAAGTATCGCCCAAGAGGAAGAGGGACAAGGACGAAGTCGAGGACGTGGACGAGGACTCCGAGTAAGGTGGCAGTGTCGTTGCTCATGGTGGTTCTAATGTAGTGTCTACCGGATTAGTTGCTTAGTTTAATTTCTGGTGTGCTTAGTTTTATTTGAGGGGTGTGTTGTGCTGAGCCCCCAGCAGAACTATGTTATGTTTCTTCTCGTTATATTTTGTTCATTTCATCTTTTACTTGGTATAGCACTACCACTCATTTCTTGACAATATATATATATACAATATATATTGCCAACATCATATAGCCAGCAGTTTAGTTGTCAAAGAATTTCAGGGTGCTTAGTTTTGTCAAAGAATTCCAGGGTGCTTAGTTTTATTTGAGGGGTGTGTTGTGCTGGACACCATTAACTTATCATTGTGAGAATCGGCTTATTTTTGTCATGTAACAAGGTCAACGGGTTTGACGTGAAAATAACAATGCCTAATGGCATTTCTGAGCAAACATCTAACTTAACGATGGCATTTTTTAGATATCTAATTGCATTTTGAGCAGGCATCTCATGGATCGATGGCATTTTTTGAGTAGTTGTAACTTCTAATGGCAAAACTGAGTAGTGATACATAACTAGTGGCATAAATAATAAGAACCCAAGAATTAAATAGGTATGCTAATTTCTTTATTTCTTTATTTATTTATACCTTTGTGTGCGAAACAATATATGCTGCCTCCCCCCAGATTTTCTTTACAGAGGCAACATAGAAGTATATGAGTGCCCTGTTAAATTTTGGAATTATTCCGGGTTCGTTTGGCCTTTTTTATACATTAATTGAGTTTCTGGTCATTTAATGTGCATAATTCAAATTTGAACTACAAGCACATGCTCCCGTGCACCAAACTTGACTGAAAAATCACATGTGTGTCCTCGGGTGAATTTCTAGGTCCCATGCAAGAAATGGGAATGAAATTCAAACATCTGGGCATCGTGGTTCGGCCGAGAACATTGAGAAGCTTGGTTTTAAAATTCTTGTAAATCCAAAACACGCCTGAAAATCATGAAACTTGGCATGGTGTCATGTCATGGTACTACCATGCTGTGGTAAAAAAAATTGCAGAATAGGAACAAGTTTTGGTATAAGTTTCTTGCAAACCGAAGCTTCTCTCAAGAAGGCTCGTGGTTCTGAGAGGGAACGTGTCACCTTTGTGTGCATAATTCAAATTTTAAATACAAGCACATGCTCCAGTGCACCAAAGCTGGTTCAAAAATCACATGTGTGTCCTCGAGTAAATTTCTAGGTCCCATGCCAGAAATGGGAATGAAATTCAAACATTTGGGTGTCATGGCTCGGCTGGAAACATTGAGAAACTTGGTTTTTTTATTCCTGTAAATCCGAAACACGCATGAAAATCATGAAACTTGGCTTGGTGTCATGACATGGCACCAACATGTTGTGGTAATTTTGTTGTCCGATTTGCGAAGGCGCACACATTAATAATCAACAAAGTAATTTTGGAACAAGTGCTGTCACGTTACAATCGGAAACACAAGTATTATTGAAACTGTGGTCGTTCTTTTTACCATTTACGTGCTGCCACGCGTCCCCTCTTTTTATTAGCTAGGAGGCGCCATGCAGGGTAGCTATTTGAGTACGGGAGGCGTGCGATCAGACCCCTGCGCGTGCTTACCGGGAGGAGAGCCCTTTTACCTCCATCTGCCGTCCACCTCTCTCCCAAGGTCTCCATTAATGGTGCCAGAGCCTCTGTTTAATGGACTGGCAATGTCTCACTCGACTGAGATTTAAGAGAGAAAAAAGAAAATCTAAAAAGAAAATTTTGCACGGATCTTGATGTAAGATGTGATGGACCTATATAGCATCTACTGCAACTTATTGCAAGACTGATGAATATATATAAGGACGACGAGAGTGGATAATAATTGTCTTACATAATTAGGAAGATAATTAAAAAAGCCACATGCGGCTACGCCCAAAATACACAAGGGCAAAAGAAGAAGGAAGACACATACAATGATCTGGCTCGCTGATCTCTACTTTCTTTATGCGTTGCAGGTCGCGGAGACTAGTTCTCGCGGCGGGCGATGATCTCTTTCATCAGTTTCATGTCCTTAATACGCTGCTTGGCAGCATCCATGGATTCCTCCACCAGCCTGTTGCGCTCGATGCGGAGCATGGCATTCTTGTCCATAAGTTTCTTGATGATGACGCCCGTCCTCTGCAACAAGGCAGCGGTCTCCTCCTCCTGCTTCGCCCTTCCGGCGATCTTCGCCCTCAGCAGGCCGCGCTCGCGCGGCGGGACCTCCGTGCTGCTTCGGCGGCGCGGCGGGACTTCCGTGCTGCTTCGGCGGCGCGGCGGGACCTCTGTGCTGCTACTGCTGCACGGCTGGACATGTCGGCTGCTTCACAGCGAGGCGGGACATCTCTCGTGCTTCCTCTTCCATCCTCACCTCTCCCTGGTGGAAATCTCTCGACCCAGAACTCACGCTGGCTATGGCTTGATTGACTTGATTGTTTTTTGTGGATGAGGAGTTGAGGAGGAATGTGCAGTCATCTTAGCATAGTAGTATTTATAACCGAGTACTACTAATAGGCTCCTAAGTGGGAAACCGTTTAGGTTGTGATCGGTGTGAACAGGTTTGCAATTAAATATAGCATGGCAGTAGTAGTAATTTGGAATGTGATGAGACGCGCTCAAAATTTATTGATGGTTCTAGTTTCAAAGTGCGGCACTATTCTCGGATGGCGTAACGTTGGCACGTTTTCTCGGCCGTGGTGTAGCATATGCCATGGTACTAGTTCTTTTTCTACTGCTGTGTACGTGCAAAAACTGGCACCGTCATATACATATCTTACGCTTGGCGTTCGACAGGAATAGCCTCGTGGCGAGCTATAGACTAGTCTTTTTTTCAGACGCATTACACCTATCTCTCGGGACTTCTCGCACGCACCATCACTGCTCCCTAGCTCGATGCCACCCACATACAGTTGTACTCTAAGAAGAGGTGCACGCACGCACTCGTCCTCTCTCACACATGCATTTGTAGCTACGAATTGTAGTGTTCTCAACCATCCGATTGGCTCTATCATAGGTTTCACGTTGCTCCTTGGCCTTGAGATTGAGAAGTTTAAAACACAGAGGATAAGATGGAGGCGCGAGGTTTTGGTTAATGTTCGGGCCGCACACGGCACCAACACGACACGAGCTTCGTCTGCCTGGTGTGCATGCAGTCGGTGAGTTGTCCAACTATAGACACAACCAGGCCCTCGTTGGTATCCGCGCCTCGACTTTGGCTGGTCATTGTGGAGAGTAGCATAGACTCGTTACATCTTCTTAGTTTTGCTGGTCATAGTGGGTAGTGTCATATAGTATATGCATAATTTGGCGACGAGCGCTCTCTATATGTACTACCTTTTTTATTTAATTACATCTTGTTAGTTTTGCTCCATGGCGCACTCCATCGATACTACTACTGTACAAATGTATACATTTTTTAAAAGGCTAGAGGGCGGGGCAGTCTAGCTTGGTCCTTTTCACGAGAGGCGAGGGCCTTTGTGATTTGACGGCTCATTACTGCTGGAAGGCGGGGCCTGTGATTTGACTGCTTGTATAAATGTGCCGACGACCTAAGGAGGAGCAAAGAACCGTCCGGTATACTCAAGTTTTCCACTGGAGTATGACGGAGGAGCACGAAAGACGGCAACCCAGCCATATCCTCTACTCTCTACTCTTATTATATATTACTAGCAAGAGGCATTGTTCTCTTGGCGATAAAGAATGATCTAATTTGCTAGTCATCTCATTGTTAGCATTGTTCTATTCTTGCCTCGCAGAGAAGGTGACACGTGCGGCGAAACACCCGAAGCAAAATAAGAAACACAGGAGCAAAAGAAGAAGGAGGATTATCACCCCCAAAAAAGAAGGAAGACGCACACACAAGTCTGGGGTGCTGCTCTCACTACATGAAGGGTTGCTGGCCGCGGAGTCGTAACTGCTTCTTCATCGCCTCCACGACCTCGATCTCCTTGCGCGTCTCCTCCGCCATCTTCATCATTGTGTCCATGACGCGGGATATCTCGACGCGAGCCTTCATCATCTATTCCACGGCCGCCTTACGTACCTTGACAGCAGCCGGGTGCTCGATGCGGAGCTTCGCCAACTCCTCCTTCTGTTCCATGATGAGGGCCTGCAACATCTTCATCGAGGAACTACTATTATCATGCAGCTTCTTCCAACCGGCATTCTCCTCCTTCAGCCGGTCGAGCTCGTGGCAGAGCTTCGCCTTCTCCTCCTGAAGTTGCAGGATTTCGCCGGTCGCCTTCTTCTCCGAGGCAATGCTCTTCTTCAGCAGCATCACCAAGCCGGCGGCCAACTCCCCCTGCTCACTGAGCTCAGCAGGCATGTCGTCGAGGCTCTCCTTCAGCAGCTCCACCAAACCGTGGATGAACTCCTTCTACTTATTGAGGTGCTTATTGAGCTGATCGAGCATGCCGTCGAGGGATAACGACTCCAGCTCCGCCAGCTCGGCATGTTCGCCTCCGCGTCTAGGACGCTCCTGGGAGCCATCGCCTGCCCATGAGAGATCTTTCGAGGTCTCTGCGTGGCGGCGAGCCCTCTCTTTTTTTTCCGCAGCCTTGGTTACCGCTCCCTTGTTACGAGTAGTTCTCGACCTAGAGCTCTGCATGCCGGCCATGGCAAGGACGGACAAAGAAGGAGGACTTATGAGGAGGAAGGTAGAGTAATTTTCGGTTAGGTAGTTCCCCTTTTTATAACCTAAGTACTAGCACTAGTACTAAAACCTGCATAGTGAGAACACGTTCAGGTTTGGTATGTACTGGTAGGTGTGATCAGGCTTGCACTTAATTGTAGCACTAGTACTTCGAATGTGATTGGAACAAGGTAAAGATTAATTGATGGTTTTTGGTTTCGAGGCCCGAAACGGCTCGCGATGAGTTTAGTGGAACATAAATTTCAAGTAGACTACACTGCTCAGATGCGTAAATATTATGTTACTGTCAAAAATTGGCACAAAATACGAAGGAGACCAATGGAAGTACTACTAGCAACCCATGATTTAACTACTCGCATGCGCGCAGTGGAGTAGTAATGTCTTTCTTCTGCCCTCACGTCCACTCAATTTGCATGCGCTGTATTAATTGACCATCAATGAAGTGAATGACTTTACACACGTCAAATTATCACATGGGGTGGATCTTGGTACAAAATTGTGTCCGCCCGTGTACCTGCATGTGCGTGCGAGGGAATGAGTGCGTGCGTGGCGTGCGTGCACATCTTCGCTTCGTGCATGTACCGACAGTGCGGCTCAGGGAGGACAAGTACATTCTTCTGGAACCAGCAGCACGTCACTGTGATCAATCCACACAAGGATGCCGCGACAACGCCTCCACATGTGCCACGTGGCTTCATGAACTGTAATAGAGACACTGTTTAGCGTGCCATTGTGTTTTGCACATACTCGAAGTACTAGTAAGGTACACGTGCATTGCACGCGTCAGATTTTGGAACCAAATTATGAATAAATACCACACTGTAGCATGTAAGCTCTGAGTCATATATGCCTGATGTAGACCTTTGTTTAATTCTTATAGTGCATCTCATTCAAAATCAATTAGTTTTTATAAAAAACCTAGGGCCTCTTTGATTCGTAGGATTTCCAAAACGCGGGAATAGGAAGAGCATGGGATTAGAGTGGAATGTCGTCTTGAATCCTACAACATGGTACGAGTGTTTGATTCTGCATAGAAAAACGCAGGATTCTTTCAAAGAGGTTTGAGTGGATGGGTTGTTTCCTATGAAATCTACTGCAAATGAATCATATGGAAAAATTCCTATGGTTTACAATCCTACGAATCAAACAACCAAGATAGGAAAAATTCCTAAGGATTATAATCCTCCAAAATTCCTTCGAGAATCCTTTGAATCAAAGAAGCCCTTAATCTATTTTATGATTCATGGAATTGTGCATTGTAAAGCATAAAGTAAAAACAAATAATGGCAATTCAACTAGAAAAAAAGTTTGGGCAGTTATGATACGGAAGATTCTAGAACAAAGGAGAACCACTGTTGTTTTGAGATTTGTGCATTATGCTTAAGTTCAACCATGGAGTCTGCTAGATTGTACATGTGGCAAAATCCGGTGGGGGCCTAGAAGATGGTGCGATGGGCCGAGTGGAGGGAGACTATGAAGGAGTGCACAACTGCGAGATCGATATTTAGAGAGAGGGGGCGAGAACGTGCGGTGTTGCGCGCAGTGGCAGAGCCATGAAAAATGTCCCATGAGCTAGGGGGCCAAGCATTGCTAATCCTTTACGAGGAGGGCCAATTCATCAACTTAAACCATTTTTACCAGCAATTGTCTAATGATCACATTCATATTAGCCTTGATATAGTGATGTTAGGGGGGTGCAAAGCCCTTGCTACCCCCTGTCTTTGCCATTGTGCGCGTCTGAGAGATGAAGCGGAAGGCATGGATGATGAGAGGGGGGCATTGGATTTATAATTAATGTGGGTGTATTAGCTATATATGTAATCCTATATAGAGAGGTATAGATTGATCGATGTGGACGTGGGAAAGAGGGTGAGACCTCACTAGATATATAGATTGATTGGTTTATGTGGAAAACTATGAAAGACCTAGCTATATACACACACACATAGAGGAACATCGATCGTTGCGTGTGCACGTGAGAGATAAAGAATGCCCGATATGATGGAGAGGGGGATGTGTGTGTGTGTGCCTTCATGGGAGACCGACCTCAAGAAAAAGATTGCATGTGTGCGATGGATAATGCCGACTGGTAGTGTGTGTGCATGCATGCACGAGAGAAAGTTAGTGGTACAATTATAAAGAGAAGACCAATGTGTGGGTGTAAAAGACTAGGTGAGGTCATAATCAATGTAAAGGTGAATTCAAATATTTGAATAAGAGATCATGATGTTTGAAACCCATGCATGCATGAATATAACGGAGATCTGCGCGGTGTGGTTTGGAAACGAGCATGTTGTAATGTATACACATTGAACAAGGTCAGACTGGTTTGAATTTGAGATACCGATGGCAGACATCGTTTGGCCACATTGCATCCGTGCATGGACACACTAGTCTAATTGGAGATGATGGGTGGCTTTCGCATCACATATCTATATCTATACCCCTATATATATTTTATTTTTTATTTTTTATATAGTGTGCGGATAACTTTAACTTTGAAAGATGATCGTTGGATGAGGCCAATCCGATGGTGTAGAGCTGGCAAATTTGAGCACTACTGGCCGTTGGATATCATCTAGATTCCACCAGATTTTGCCACATGTACAATCTAGAAGACTCTATGGTTGAACTTAAGCATAATGCACAAACCTCAAAACACAAGCACTTTTTCTTTGTTCTAGAATCTTCCGTATCAGAATTGCCCAAATGTTTTTCTACATGATTTGTTTTTACTTTATGCCTTACAACGCACAATTCCATGAATCTTAAAATAGATTAGCTTTCTTATAAAAACTAGATGATTTTGAATGAAATGAACTATAAGAATTAAACGAACATCTACATCATGCATATATGACTCAAAGCTTACATGCTATCATGTGGTATTTATTCATAATTTGGTTGCCAAATCTCATGCGTGCAATGCACGTGTACCTTACTAGTCTAAATGATGTCTCTGTGTGTGTTGTGCGTGTTAAACACATTGTACGTAGTATATCATACTAGTCTAAATTGTCTTTTTTTGGTACACATTAAGCTTGTTCTCCCGAAATTTCAAGCCGCGCCTTGTTATGCCGAAATTTCAAGCTAGCGTCTCTGTCTATCGTGCTGCGAAACTCCTGCCTCTTCAACCCGCGCCTTGTTACCCCAAAATATTTAAGATAAATCTTTGTCTCGTTGTGCTCCGACAACTCCCTCCGTCTCAACCCGCTCCTTGCTATTCCAAAATTACAACGCGCGTGAAAACTCCCACCTCCTGTGAAATCCCGACACGCGAAATGCCCGTGATACCCCTGAACCGAGAGAACTGCCTCAAATCGGTGGGGGTACTTTCATAACATACCCCACATTTCGGACCAGCGCGTCCCTAAGCCATGGTTCCCCACTCCCATCCCATCCGCCCACCTATTCGTACATCGAGGACGGGAAAACCCGTGAAGCCCCACACCCTCCTCCGTCCGCCACCTAGCCGGAGCCTCTTCCCCGACGACGTCGTCCACAGCAACACCTCGATGTCCCTCATCCACCGTACCGGATGAGGACCCGTCGTCGATCTGGTCATCCCACCGGTTCAGCCACCCCGTCCTCCACCTCCAAGGAGCTGCCCCGACGTTCCCCTCGTCTTTCGCGCCACCTCCGTTCCCACAACGCCATCTTCACCTGCACCACCGGAAGAGCATCATGATCACCGTTTCCTCGGATGAAGCTGCGGCCTAATCGGCGCCACCAAAGAGGTTGTACACTAATCACCGCATTTTCTTCTTGATTCGATCTCATGGTGCTGCCGGCGCTCGGTCCCGAGCTGACACGACGCGGCTCCATCCACGGCGGCGTCGCCGGCCACTTCCTCCACGGCGTCGCTCCCTCAGCGGCGACGTCCACATTAGTAGGAGCTGCTGCTGCTTTAGCTCTCGCTCACGCTGCTGCTCTGCTCTTGCTCTTGGTCCCCTGCCTGGTCTGCTCTTGCTCGCACTGCTGCTCTCGCTCTTGCTATTGCTTGCGATGCTGCTCCGATTTAGCTACACTTCAGTCGACTGAATCGACTTTTGGGTCAGTCAATTTTTAGGGGCTGGGGGGCTCACCGGAGTTAAGGAAGAACCAGCCGCAGCGGGGAGGGGGGCTCGCAAGAGAGGTACCCCACTATCTATCTTAGGGTTCAAGGTGGGGGCGGTGGTGGGGCGGTGGCGTGGGGATCGCCGGAGAAAAATCTCGGCACAGGGGGCCTAGAGGGATGGCCGGGGCGGCGGCGGACCGGCGGTGGGGAGTGTTTTCGAGGCGGGCGGGGCGGTGCACCGCCGGCCGCGGGCGGTGGGGGGCGGCTGTTTGGCCGGTGGTGGCTGGCGGCTCAGGGGGTGGAGGTTGAAGATGAACTGCAGGCCCTTGATTTCGCAGCCAACGGCTGCAAAATCGACTGACCAGAGATGAAAAAGTCAGTCGACTAACATGTAGCCTCACCTCTAGTGCGTTCAGTTTCGACAGCAAAATTCAGTTTCGACAGTTAAGTTCAGTTTCGACAGTTAAATTCAGTTTCGACAGTTAAGTTCAGAGATGAGCAGCTGATGTATACATCTAGCACTTTGTGGTTATGTATTTTACGTCATCTATTGCAGATGCTATTAGAATTCCACTCAGGTTAACATTGTCTCTCTTGTCCTACTTTAGCCTCGGCGTCGTACAACTCACCGGAGCTGCTCCAATGACGAAACCCTCCATCACGGCGGGGCAGTACCTCGGGCTCCATCTCCAGACGCCAAAGCATCCTCACCGGCCAACCCAATCACGCTGAGATCGACATGGCTTTGCCAAAGAGGTTGTACACTTCTTGTGGTTTGACTTAATCTCACCATGCTTCTTTGCATCCTGTGATCTTCCAATTCTTGTGAATCAAACAACCAGATTGGCAGAATCCTGTGTTTTTAAATTCTCTGTTTTGCACGTGCATTCCTATCCTATTCCTGTCTATTTCCTATCCCTACATTGTTAGAATCCTCAAATTCAAACAAGCCCTTACATAATTACTTCTGTTACAGGTATGTGTCAAAGAAAACCTTGTGTGGTTTGTCCTGCTCCTGTGGTGTTGTGTTCCACCCCAGCTCAGTTGCTCCAACGACGGAAGGGTTCACCACAGCAGGGATCCGCTCTCCAGACTGTCTTTTGCCGCCTCAGATCTTCTTCCCCGCCGCCGGCAGCCACGACAACTGCATTACCATCATCAACTGAGCAGATGACCTTGAGGACTACACGGGTCCGCAAGAGAGGTCGCACTCTTCCGTGTCTGCTTATGTTATGCATTGCTTAATATGATGACATGCTACTTTATCGTCGTGTTCACCTATTAGACTCTGACTCAGGTCCAAACTTATGCTGAAACTTGAGTTTTTAAATGGTTGTGGGGTACATATTGGGGCAGCAATTAGTACTATCTGTCTACTATCTGGTTAATCTCGGGTGTCTACTATGAGTTTCATGTTGGGTGCAAACAAACATTAAAGGAGCCATTATCTGCATTTTTAACTAAAGCTATTATCTGCCTGCTATCATTTTTTGGGGTCTATCCACAGTTTGCTACCATCACTTTGGATTTGTGCATGCACTCCTTACATAATCTCACTATGTTTTATTCCTATGCATGTGAGTTATGGTACACAATGGAACCGAACATGTAGAGCAAAAGAGATGAGCCTTGCGTGGCAATAAAATTGCATGCAGACGTCGCTCCATGGTGGGCGCAAAGGCAGCCCCCCTCCACCCATTTCGGATCGTAATCAAGAGGAAGATAACTGTTCTGAGGGGGATTCAGAAGCAGAAGACCACTCCTATTTACCCCATGAGGTCTTCGCTCTAACTTGGCATGCTGATGTTGGTAATATCATGCATATGGTGCCTTGCATTGCTTACTGTATACATCAAAGATGTCATCTGCTTAGTTTAGACATGCTTTGTGTCAATGCCATCTGTTTAGTTTCTTTATCATATATGTGAATCATGCAATGCCATCTTGTTTAGCCAGGCATCATATATGTGAATTTTGTAATGCCACCCTGGTTAGCCAGTCATCTTATATGTGAATTATATCATGACATCATTTTTTATTACGTGTTAAATTCGTCAACAATTTTAGTACATTCAATTACTCTTCCTGTGCATCAGCCATTCGACACGGTCATGGAAAAATCTGGAGTGGAAACAAGGTCTTCAGAGCAGACAATGCTATCTGACGAAGCGCATGTCTTGCTGGTTACAGATAGCTCCTCAGAGGAGGATTCAGAGACAGATGACCAGTCCTATCCCCCCCGAGGTGCATAACTTGGCAGGGTTATGTTGCTCATATCGTGCGTATGGTATCTTGCATTGCTATGTCATTTGCTTAGTTTAGACATGCTTTGTGTGAATGCCACCTTTTTAGTGTCTACTTACCATATATGTGAATTATGCAATGTCATCTTGTTGCAAGACATTATATATGTGAATTATGCAATGCTATCTGGTTGCAAGGCATTATATATGTGAATTATGCAATGCCATGCTGTTTAGCCAAGCGTCATATATGTGAATTATATCATGCCGTCCTTTTTTTGTATTTCTCATTGCTTTTGTCGACAATGTTTGTATATTCAACTGCTCTTCCTGTGCATCAGCCATTTGAATTGGTGATGGAGAAATCTGGAGTGAAAACAAGGTCTTCAGAGTAGACAATGCTACCTGGTGAAGCAGATATCTTGCTGGTTACAGATAGCTCTTTAGAGGAGGATTCGGAGGCAGATGACCAGTCCTATTATCCCCCTGAGGTGTATGCTCAAACTTGGCAGGGTTATATTACTCATATCATGCATATGTTGTATTGCAATGCTTAGTTTTTACATCATATACACGATATTGAATGCCATCTCCTTAGTTGACACATCATATATGCGATTGCCCTCTGCTCACTTCCTTATTATATAAATCATATATTTGAATTATATCATGCCATGATGTTTACATAGACAGCATGTATCTGAATTATGGCATGCCAACCCATTTTCTAAAGACATAATATAGCTATATCATCTCATCATGTTCACATAGTCATCATATTTTGAATTATGTCATTCTATCCCTGAATTATATCATGCCATCATGTTTCCATCGACAGCATGTTTGTGATTTATGGCATGCCAACCACTTTAATAGACACATCGTATAGTTATATCAGGTCATCCTGTTTACATAGTCATCATATTTTGAAGTATGTCATTCTATCCTGTTTAGTTAGCCATCATACGTGTGAAATTGTGTCATGCTATCCTGTTTAATTAGCCATCATATATGTGAAATTATGTCCTCCTATTCTGCTTGGTTAGACAACATAAATCTGAATTATTTCATGCCCAGTTTTCTTCCCTACTATCCATTGCACGTGTCAATCTTACAATGTCTGTACATTTAATTACTTTTGTTGTTTATCAGCCATTTCAATTGGAGGGGGTGATGGCAGTATCTGTGGGAGTAGAAACACGGTCCTCAGAAAAGATCGTGCTACCTGTCGATGGAGATAGAACCACGGTTGTACTTGCCCAAGAACCAGCCCCACCACACATAACCCAGACTCACGCAGATTGTACCCCTACCCAGTTGGACAGAGAACCAGCTACACCACTTCTAACCCCAACCCCAGCAGATAGTAACCCAATTCCCGTTGACACAACACCGTCTCCACCACAAAGCACCCAAACACGAGCAGTTAGTAAGGCAACGGCAGTGCCCAAAGCACGAGGACCACCAGTCCGAACCCCAAGTCAACTCTTAAAGCAGAAGAACAATTGTTCTCAGGTCAGGTTCTGTAGCTATGGTTCATACTACTTTGCTCTTGCATCACTGTATTTACTCATACCAACTAATTTCAAATTTGAAGGATGCAATTGAAACTCCAATGGCGCGACAGGTATGTTTTAAACCTGTTTCTTTAACGTGTTTGCTGTTGTAACTTGCTCTATGTTGATTTCAATTTCAATTGAATAAACAGTTATATTCTCATGACATGCACCTTACAAGTGTTGTTATTGCTGTGTAGTTTCCCACACTTATATTCTGTCTAAGCTGCTTTGTCTTAAATAGATATGATTCGAACTGTATCTATCTAGATTTGGCAACATAAACTAGAATGATATAGACCATACAGTGACCATACTACATAGATATATGTTTGTTTCATGCTGGTATCCTGTCCACCTTACTACTGAACTGGTTTACCAAAATGAGTTTCATATACTACATTGTAAACCCGTGATGTGTTTGTTTGTTTCTCTTTTAGAATGCGGATAAAATATTGGAGAAGAGTACCCCGTTATGCAATGGTACAGGAAGTAATGCAGATAAGGTTCAAGATAGTGAGACATCCCTGTTGGTCTCCAAGAAAGCTAATAAAAACTATATTGAAGACACTGAGACAACCCCAAAGTCCTGTCTTGATGTAGTGTTCGATTTACTGGCTACTACTACTGGCACCAGCTCTTCGAACTCGATGCCTGAATCAGTTCGGCTTCTTGAGTCTCAACTTCAAGTTGAAAGACATCGATCAGATGTGATGCAACAGGAAGCCGAAGGACTGAGGAAGTCCCTGCAGAATTCAGATGCATACTTTCTAGTGCAACAGCAAGTGCTGGAGGATTTAAGCGCCAAACAAGAGAAAGTTAATAAGCTTGCTAAGCATCTTGCCAGCATTATGGGTACCCAGGATATTGTTTCTTGAGCTCTTCTGAAGTGGTTTCAGTTCTGGACTTGTTTTGCTGTGGCGTTTATATGCTGCTTTGTTCCCTATATTTGCACTGGTGGCAAACTTTAATGCCAAGTGGATGTAATATGTGTAATAGCCGTGATAGCCTAGCATAAGTTGCTTGCCTATTTATTTCCTTATTGTCTTGTTTATTTCTTTTCTTGTAGTCAGTGCAGTTCTTTTTCCGCGGTTTGCTACTGGCCGCAATAACCTATTTTTTAAAACTAGGCCACATTAACCATGGGCTACATATTTACTGTAGTTAACATGGGCCTCCTACGGGCCGTAGAAACAATGGGCCTTCTAAGGGCCGTAGAACAATGGGTCTCCTACGGGGCGTAGAAACAATGGGCCTTATACAGGCCATAGACACAATGGGCCTTCTACGGGCCGTATCATCAATGGGCCTTCTATGGGCCGTATGATCGGTTGGCCAAACATGGGCCAATAACAGACCACATTATGGCCGTAAATGGCTAGAGTTAAAATCGTCCATTCATGGGCCGACCATAACGGGCCGTCGTTAATCAGCCATATTTGATGACGCTATGAAAACGGCCCAACGCATTAATGGGCCACAAACGGGCCGACTATAACCACGGGCTAAATTTGGCCCACAAGCAGAAAATGACAGTAACGGGCCGAAAGTAAACGGATGCTGGAAATGAGCCCAAGAATAAATGGGCCCTGAGAAGGCCGAAATATAACGTGGGTTGGAAACGGTCCAACGGAATAATGGGCCATTAATGGGTATAAAGTGATACACTGTTCATTACGGGCCAGTTTTACCACGGGCCGTTAATGGGCCGAGGGTTACTAAGGGCCTCATATGGGCCGAAAGACATCATGGGCCATACATGGGCCGGAAGTTAAAATAGGCTGGAATTATATTGGACGGCCCAGATGACGCTACTGGACCTAATTCGGATAGGCCGTAAACGGGCCCTAGGTTAGCGGGCTGTAAATGGGCTATATGCGAACAGGCCGTTAACAGGCTTGCCGTGGGCCGGCCCGCCACCTTTTGACCAAGTCAAATGGGCCAGCCTTTTCACAGGAATGGGCCTCTGTTGGGCCGTGCCACGTGTCGACGTATCATAGGCGCTTTGGGTCCAATGAGTGGATGACATCTGTCTCAACGGCGAGCCGACACGTGTTCCCTCCAGCCAATGATGATTTTACACGTGGAAAATCCCCATTGGTCAGGGTTGTTAACGGGTTATCGGATCCAAAACCGGACCCGATAGCTTAACGGTGTTCCGTTACGGTGGATGCCACGTGTCGGTCACCCTTGACGAAAGCACTTCTGTGACGCGCGATTTATCGTCATGGAAGTGGACACTTCCGTGATGATAATTTTGGTAATGTCATGGAACACTTCTATGACAACACAGCTATGACTATCTTGATTCTGTCATAAAATTGTCATGGATGTACATGCATGATAGAAAACGTGACCTACTATGACAAACACGTATCATCACGGAAGTGTATTTTTTTTGTAGTGTTGGTTACTTCTCCATTGGAGTTCATGACCTCTTTGGAGAAGATCCCCCAAGTGGATTCAAGACCCCTCACGGGAAGACCCCCCCTCAAGGCCTCCTCATGGAGATGAACTAGTTACCTCTTGTATTGTCCTTTGTTGGATTCGGATCATCTATCTCTTTGTGTTTCGAGGATCTAGCACATGTGTAATAAAATCTTGTTGGTATGAGTGATTCTCTCGTGTTTTCTCCTCGTGTTCTTTGTGTTCATCGCGGGATCCGCTCCTATCGATAAAGATTGGGGATCTAGGGTTCCACCCTACATCATCTTGGTATCAGAGCTAGGTTGATCACGATTTCGGAGCTTCCCCTGTTCATTTCTAGCCTTGTTTTGTTGATTTTGTCCCAAATTCGAAAATTCCCCACAAAAGTAGCCCCCCAATTTTTTTTTGTGATTTGTTGGTGTGATGAAGTTTTGTTGGATTTGATCCGTGGATTTCATGTGTAGCAGGTAGATCTAGCTTTCCCCCATCTTTTTCCCAATTTCTATCCACAAAATCTCCCGAATTTGACTTTTCCACGCGAGTTCATCGAGTTCATCCACGGATCCCGAGCCCGGACATCTGTCCCGACCCCCGGACTTCCGGCCACCCAGGGCATCCGGCCCTCAAGCCCGGACATCCGGCCACTGACAGCGTCATTTCCATCCACCGCCCTTTTCCCGCCTAACTTTCGCCAAATTTTGCTTTGGTGCCCACGTATACTTCCGCATACCCCCTTACAATTCTGCGTACCACCATCGCTTTCCGCAACCACCATCGCTTAGCCGCTATCAACTCCGACAATTGCCATGTTTTGTTTTGAGAATTTGAGTTGTGGTTCCCATGTCCTATTGTGTTTCGGCTATATAGGTACGGTTCGACATCGACATCGCCACCGCTCATCTTCGCCACGGACTCGTCATCGACAACAACCGCTCAACCATTTTGACACCTTCACCGTAAGCAAGGAAGGTAACCTCGACAACATCTTTGTCTACTCCTTGCCATTACATTGATAACCACCATAGCCCAATTTTGTGTATCTTGCCTATCGAGACTAGCCTTTGAGTATTGCCGCCAACGTGAATTGTGCACATTAGTGATCATAACTCCCATTTCATACATACCATATCATCTTGGTACGTATCTTGGTATCAACTCTTGTGTCACAAGGTTGTCATTGCATATACACAATTGCTATCTTGGTTCATGAAGTTTTGCATGAGAAAGAGCTCAAAAGATAAAGAGCCAACGAAGATTTTAAGCAAAAGGGAAAGATAAGCAAAGGGCTTATAAGCAAGAACCATAGCATCACACTACATTAAGATTGTCATATTCGATCATCTTGGATCATATCATCGGGATACCATACATATAGCATACTTGGGATAGAAATCGTTGCATTTTTTCTTAGTAGGTTGTCCTCAAGTTTCGTATCCACCTATTGCGCAATCGTGCTAGCGTCTCTCTAGTGTTGTGCAACAAGAGCATTTTCGTGGATTCCACATTTTGGCTCATTCCTTGGTTGCACGACCCCATTTATCTATCCGTGTGTGTGTCTCCGGGTACCATATCTTGCTATTGGTCTACTTGTTGCATTTGCAAATTTCTGAATCTTTTCCAACATTATTGAATCTCACTAACAATTGCATCAAAATTTGTGCCACCATCCTAACCGAGCTCCACCATAAGCTTTTATTTGTGTAGGTGTGAGAAACCGACAAGAATTGGTACCAATTTTGCTATTTCCTTGTTACACATTTGAGTGATCATTGATCCTTTCTCAACATCGGTCAAGCTACATTTCGTATAAGTTCTTCTCTTTCTCCCGCTCACATATTTTCTTGGAATTATGGATAGGCCAAGTTCTCCTACCAACCCACTCTTTATCGAGCAAGATGACGAGATGACCTCCTACGTCACAAATAGCCACCTCTTTGATGCACAATGAGATTTGCATCAAGAACAACGAGCAATGAGCGACCGCATCGACCACCTCGCCACCGACTTGCGACTCTCCGAGCAACGTACAAGAGACTACTTCGACAACAAGCTCGACGAACAAAAACAATAGAGCAATGAAAGAATGGACGAGATTCGTGCCTTGTTGGTCAACCGCTCATCTACCTCTTTGTCCTACTCAAGACGGAGCCGCTCGAGTTGACACCCCGACGACACCATATCCGGTTCAAGTACTCTGACATCAAACACTCACTGACGAGCCGCGTGCCAAGACTGTCAAGCAAACCGCTATCCTCTACACGGAATCGATTCTCAAGAGCAACTTCAAGCGCAAGAACATCGACATCGCCAAAACCAAGCTAATCTTGGCGCAAGCACAAGAAAGGCAACACCAACGCCAACAAGAGGAAGAGCGGGCACGCCAACATCAAGAGGAGCAATATGCCGAGGCGCTCCGACAACACAACAACAACGGCATGAAGCACAAGCACTTGAGGCCCAATGTGCCCTGCACGAAACGACTTGCACCAGCGCCGACCGCAACGGTCAAACGCGTGAGCAAGAAGAAGCACTTCGCGAAGAAGTTCAAGAGAGTAACTATCAAGCTCGAGTGCATCGTCAAGTTCCACATGCTCCTCGACAAGAACCACAAGTTCGCCAAGAGCAACATGAGGTTGACAATCCTCCACGGCAAGGGCGTCATCATCCCCGACCCCAACACAATGAAGAGCAATGCTACGACAAGCTCAAGTTCACCATGCCCAAGTTCACCAGAAGCAATGATCCCGGAGAGTACCTATCATGGGCATTGAAGGTCGACAAGGTCTTTTGTTTGCACAACTATGAAGAAGAGAAGAAGATTGCTATGGCATCCCTTGAATTCCAAGACTACGTCCTCATTTGGTGGGAGCAAGTCACTGAGCACCGTGAGGCAAGAGGTGAGCCACCCCTCACAACTTGGGCGCAAATGAAGGATGTCACGAGAGCACGTTTTGTGCCGTCCTACTACAACCACGACTTCTTCAAGAAACTCCAACTACTTAAGCAAGGAACAAAGAGCGTTGAAGAGTACTATAAGGAAATGGATATTGCCATGATAAGAGCCAATGTCACGGAAGATGATGAGCAAACTATGGCACGTTTCTTGAATGGACTCCATCATCCTATGTGTACCAACAAGCGCACCATGATCCTCAACAACGACTGAACCTATGACTCCATGAGTGAAGAGGAAATGGAAGCCCTTGAGCAAGTGGCCATGCACCGACAAGTGAACGAAGATGATCAAGTGTTTTGTGACGAAGATTCCGCTCTTGTTGTCTCCAAGGTCTTGACACTTTAACATCAACAAGACGAAGACCAAACATGCCATATCTTCCATACCAAGGCCGGCATCGATGGAAGGTCCGTCAAGGACATCATCGACGGAGGGAGTTGCCATAATTTAGCAAGTGAAGAACTATGCTCCAAGCTCCAATTGGTCAAGATGAAGCACCCGCATCCCTACAAGGTTCAATGGCTAAGCGACTCCGTCACTATCCAATTCGAGCATATGGTGCAAGTTTCCTTCAAGATCGGAGCGTACGAAGACACTTTGGAGAGTGATGTCGTTCTGATGTCCGTTTGCCACCTCCTTCTTGGACGGCCATAGCAATTTGACCGAGGCGTCATCCACAACGGACGTACAAATCACTATAGCTTCAAGATGAAAGAAAAGGAGTATGTGCTATGACCTATGTCTCCAAGCCAAGTGATCGCCGACAAGCAAGCCACACATTGTGGAGAGAATGGTGAAAGAGCGAACCACCTAAAAGAGAGTGAGCACCACGAGCCCAAATTGAGTGCCTCCATGATGAGCGACAAGAAAAATCTAGTCCTATTTGCCACCAAAAGTGAGATGAGAGAAGTGTGTGAGAACCCATCAAGTGTCATGCACTATGTCCTTTTGTGCAAGGGCGAGGCACCAAAAACTAACACCTCTCACAATCTACCTTTAGTGTTATCTTCTCTTTTGCAGGAATTCCAAGACGTTTTCCCAGATGAGCTACCTCCGGGTCTACCTCCACTACGAGGCATCGAACACCGAATTGACCTCATCCCCGGAGCACCCCTTCTTAACAAGGCTCCCTACCGCATCAACCCCGAGGAAACTAAGGAGATCCAACGGCAAGTACAACAACTGATGCGGAGCATCGCACGATCATCCCCACTGACGTATCTACATATCCCACGACACCACTTGGACCCATGACAAGAGGAAGAGCTCGTGCTATTCAATCCGAGGTGACATCACTCCTACTTGAGTTTTCCTCTCCTATGAGTGAGACATGGCTACTGCCTAAGTACGAGACGTTATGTGTGATCAGGTACAATGCAAAAGCTACAGAGCCGAGAGCTGAAGAAGAAGAGACAGATGTCAACTCTCTGGACAGCCCGGAACTTCCAGCCAGAGCCGGAACTTCCGGCTCCCGGAACCTCCAGCCGAGCCGGACCTTCTGGCCTCCGACGACCCCGACCAGCCCGGGCATGCCAACTCTCTGGTTAGCCCGGAAACCGGCCCTCGGAACCTCCGGCCCACTCGGACCTTCCGGCTCCCGGACGCCAGCCCAGCTCCTCTCGTGCCAACTCTCTGGTTAGGCCAGACCCTCCCTAGAACCTGGCCCGGAACCTCCAGCGCCCGGAACTTCCGGCCCTGCCTGCACGCAGTGACTTGGGCCGAGGCCCGTGTACCCTTTCGCCCCCTAGACTATATATATTCTTCTCCTACCTATGTTTTAGGGTTAGCGTTGTGATACCTCATATGTGAGATAGAGCCTCGCTCATCCATCCGGATCTACTCCACCAAGAGAGACTGTCGCCTCTTCGGAGAAGATCCACCTTGGATTCAAGACCCCTAACGGGAAGACCTCAATACCTCCTCACGGAGAAGAATCGGTTACCCTATGTATTGTCCTTTGTTGGATTCGAATCATGTATCTCTTATGTTTTGAGGATCTAGCACATGTGTGACCGTATCTTGTTGGTTTGAGTGATTCTCTCGTGTTTCCTCTCGTGTTTCCCCTTGTTTTCTCCTCGTGTTCTTCGCGGGATCCGCTCCTTTCGTGAAAGATCGGGCGTCTAGGGTTCTACCCTACATCATCTTGGTATCATGAGCCAAGTTGATCATGATTTCGGAACCTCCCTTTTTGTTTTCAAGCCTAATTTGTTGTGATTCGTCCCAATTTCGAAAATTCCCCACAAAATAGCCCTCCCAATTTTTTTATAATTTGTTGGTGTGATGAAGTTTCGTTGGATTTGATCCATGAGTTTTGTGTGTGGCACGTAGATCTAGCAGCCCCACCCTTCTTTCCTCCTAATTTTTTTCTTTTTCCCCTCGGATTTGGTTTTTTCCCAAAGTTTTTCTGCCCAAATCCACGATCCCCAATTCTCTTTTCTTGGTAGAATCGCGACCACCGGAACTTCTGGCCCTGCCCGGACCTTCCGGCCACCGGACCTTCCGGCCCCGCTCTGAACATCCGGACCCCGGACCTTCCATCTCGCCTGGAACTTCCGGCCTAGACAGAAAGTCTGCACATCTTCATCGACTTCTGCTATTTCGACATCTTCGACTACGGTGCAACGGCCTCTTCGCCAACGTACTGAAGACCGTGCACTACGACATTGACAACAATCACATCCTTTTGCCACTCTCGACCGTAAGAAATAACGGTAACCTCGACGACACTTCGTGTATTTCTTGCCATTGCATTGATAACCCCCATAGCCTTCCTTTTGCGTCTCTTACCCATCGAGACTAGCCTTTGAGTATTGCCGGCAACGTCACTTGTGCACATTAGTGGTCGTACTTCACATTTCATACTTACCATATCATCTTGGTGCATATCTTCGTATCATCTCTTGTGTCACAAGTTTGCCATAAACATACATAATTGCTACCTTGGTTCGTGAAGTATTGCATGCGAAAAGAGCTCCAAAGAGAAAGAGCCAAACAAGATTTTAACCAAAAGAGAAAAGATAAGCAAAGAGCTTTTAAGCAAGAACCATAGCATCATACTACATTAAGATTGTCATAATTGATCATCTTGGATCATATCATAAAATACCATACATATAACATACTTGGGATAGAAGTCGTTGCATTT
The DNA here is from genome assembly GCF_002575655.3 of Aegilops tauschii subsp. strangulata. NCBI lineage: Eukaryota > Viridiplantae > Streptophyta > Magnoliopsida > Poales > Poaceae > Aegilops > Aegilops tauschii. The sequence goes on along the minus strand of NC_053037.3, from coordinate 245,250,865 downwards.
TTGCTTAGTAGGTTGTGCACAAGTTTCTTATCCGCCCATTGTGCAATCGTGCTAGCGTCTCTATAGTGTTGTGCAACAAGAGCATTTTTCGTGGATTCCACATTTTGGCTCTTTCCTTGGTTGCACGACCACATTTATCTATTTGCGTGTGTGTTTCCGTGTACCATATTTTGCTATTGGTCTACTTGTTGCATTGCAAACTTGCGAATCTTTTCCAACATTATTGAGTCCCACTAACAATTGCATCAATTTTGTGCCGCCATCCTAACCGAGCTCCACTATAAGCTTTATTTGTGTAGGTGCCAGAACCGACAAGAATTGGTACCAATGTGCTATTTCCTTGTTAAACATTTGAGTGATCATTGATCCATCTTCAACATCGGTAAAGGTACATTTGGTATAAGTACTTCTCTTTCTCCCACTCACATATTTTGTTTGGAGTGATGGATAGGCCAAGTTCTTCTACCAACCCACTTTTCCTTGAGCAAGACGATGACCCGAACAACTATGTCACCAAGCTCCACCTATTTGGCACACAATGAGCTTTGCATCAAAAGCAACAAGCAATGAGCGACTGCATCGACAACCTGGCCACCGACTTGCTACTCTCGGAGCGACGTACAAGAGACTACTTCGACAACAAGCTTGATGAACAAAAACAAGAGAACAATGAAAGAATGGACGAGATTCGTGCCTTGTTGGTTGACTACTCTTCTACCTCTTCGACCTACTCAAGAAGGAGCCGCTCAAGTCGAGACTCCGACGACACCATCTCCGGCTCAAGTACTCTGACATCGAACACTCTTCGTCATGTCGCGCGTCAAGACCGTCAAGTTAACTGCAATCCTCTTGATAGAGGCGAAGGTGTCCCGATGTTTCGATGAGATAGCTATCGTTTTCTGAGGGAGTCGACTTTGACGATCCGACCACGAACGTGCAAAGACGTCGCGCCTTAGGAATCGCTAAACCAACTTCCGAGGGGTTATTGACCACGCCGGAGCACGATCAACCTGACCAAGAGGGTCTATTTCCTGTGAGCAAACTAAGAACAAGCAAGAAACTGAGATTGCAGGCAGGATATTGTGAATATAAGAGGAGAGCTTTATTAATGAAGGTGGGGTTCTGTGACGTCTTGGTCTGGTCGTTGAACACAAATGAAGTACGCGGAGTTGCAGCTATGGAGAACTTTTAATCTAAACAAAACCCAAAGTCTAAACGACACCCTAAGGGCTATATATATGGAGGAAGAGGGGGGAATTTCGTGGTCCTTAGAGGAGGGATCCGAAACCAACCCTAACTCTTGTTTCCCCACACATACATACTCTAAACACAGCCTATACTTCAGTATTTCGAAATTACATGGGCCTGGCCCAATAATAAGGTGACGAAGCACCTAGAATAGCCTCTGGACAAAATTTATGAAGTGGCATCTCGTATATTTCGTCCAAGGCTTCTTGCACTCCTTATGGTGGCTTCAAAGTCCTGAAATCATCACTTGTAACTCCGTTCTTGTTCCCCTTGCGCATGCCATCATCTCCATGCTTGGTCTTGCTCCAGTGTTCATCCCTCTTATCCATGCCAGGCCGTTCATTTGTAAGCAATACAAATGTATCCAATTTAGGCAGCATCATATTCTCATGAACATTAGAATCATTACCAAGAAATGAAAGTACCTGATAATTTAATTGGCGTGTGCGAGCTCTAGTAATTGGTCCAGTATGTATAGCAGCAGGGGCTGTGGGTGTAACAATGGTTTTGATGTCCTCATCATCCTCCCCTACTTGAAATGAAATCGTCCTCGACGGAAGCTCATCTTACTCACCCAAATAAGGCTTCAAATCTGCAATGTTAAAAGTGGGACTAACCCCAAAATCTGCAGGCAGCTCAAGTTTATATGCATTATCATTTATTTTCTCTATCACCTTAAAAGGACCACCAACACGTCGCATTTGCTTTGATTTGCGCAAATCAGGAAATCTATCCTTACGCAAATGAAACCAAACAAGATCTCCAGGCACAAAGACAACACGTTTTCTACCCTTATCTCCAGAAAGTTTATATTTAGCATTCATACCCTCAATGTTCTCCTTAGTTAACTCATGCATTTTTAAGATCAATTCAGCACATTGTTTAGCATCAAAATTAACCTTCTCCGAAGATGGAAGAGGCAACAAATCAATAGGTGCACGAGGAAGGAAACCATACACAATTTCAAAAGGGCACATCTTAGTAGTAGAATGCAATGAACGATTATAAGCAAATTCAATATGAGGCAAGCATTCTTCCCACATTTTCTCCTTATTCTTCAAAACAGCCCTAAGAATAGTAGACAATGTTCTATTGAGTACTTCAGTTTGTCCATCAGTTTGGGGGCGACATGTAGTACTAAAAAGCAGTTTGGTCCCCAACTTAGCCCATAAACATCTCCAAAAGTGGCTAAGAAATTTAGTATCACGATCTGAAACAATAGTATTCCGCACACCATGCAAGCGAATAATTTTACGAAAGAACTAATCAGCAACATTAACAACATCATCTCTTTTATGACATGGTATAAAGTGTGCCATTTTCGAGAACCTATCCACGACAACAAATATGCTATCCCTCCCCTTCTTTGTTCGAGGTAAACCTAAAACAAAGTACATAGATATATCCTCCCAAGGAACACTAGGTACAGGCAAAGGCATATATAAACCATGAGGATTGACTCGTGACTTAGCTTTTTGACATGTAGTGTAGCGAGCAACAAAACGCTCAACATCCCGTCTCATCTTTGGCCAAAAGAAATGTGTAGCAAGTATATCCTCCGTCTTCTTCATGCCAAAGATTCCCATTAATCCTCCTCCATGCGCCTCCTGCAACAAAATAAGATGAACGGAGCTAGCTAGAATGCATAGCTTGTTAGCACGAAACACAAATCCATCATTAACGACGAACTTGTTGCATGTTCTCCCTTCCTTACAATTCTGCATACATCTTTAAATTCAGCATCATGCACATATTGATCTTTGATGGTCTCCAAACGAAATATTTTAAAGTCAAGTTGTGAAAGCATAGTATAACGACGAGACAATGCATCAGCAATAACATTTGCTTTACCCTTCTTGTGTTTAATGATATAAGGGAAAGTATCAATGAATTCAACCCATTTAGCATGTCTACGGTTCAGTTTTGCTTGACTTTTAATGTGTTTCAAAGATTCATGATCAGAATGTATAACAATTCCTTGGGCCATAAATAATGTTGCCATGTTTCTAAGGTTCAAACAAGAGCATATAATTCTTTATCATAAGTAGAATAGTTCAGACTAGGCCCACTCAATTTTTCAGAAAAGTATGCAACAGGTTTGCCATCTTGTGATAACACACCTCCTAATCCAATTCCACTAGCATCACATTCTAGCTGAAAAGTCTTATTATAATCAGGAAGTTGGAGTAAGGGAGCATGTGTCAACTTATCTTTCAATACCATGAAGGCTTCTTCCTGTGCGGTACCCCAAACAGAGGGCACATCTGTAACACCCCGCATGTAACTTTCCATATTTGTAACTCCAACTCTTGCCATTTTCGGCTATGTGCTATGATATTCCCCTCGTGGTCGGGTTTTGTCTTTCGTTTTGTATTTTTGTTCATGTCATGCATCTCATATCATGTCATCATGTGCATTGCATTTGCATACGTGTTCGTCTCATGCATCCGAGCATTTTCCCCGTTGTCCGTTTTGCAATCCGGCGCTCCCATCTCCTCCGGCGCACCCCTTTTGTTTTCTTTCGTGAGTGGGTGTCAAGCGTTCTCGGAATGGACCGAGGCTTGTCAAGTGGCCTTGGTATACCACCGGTAGACCACCGGTCAAGTTTCGTTCCATTTGGAGGTCGTTTGGTATTCCAACGGTTAACCGGGCATCCGCAAAGTCCATTTGTGTGTGCAGCAAAACCCCTCTCTAAACCAGCCCAAAACCCACCAAACTCTCTTCCATGCTGTAGGTCGTTCGATCACGATCGTGTGAGCGAAAACCGCACCTCATTTGGACTCTCCTAGCTCCCTCTACCTATATATTTGCACCCCTCCCGAAACAATCCGCAGTCCAAACCCTAACTCTAGCCCTCCGCGCCGCCGGACACGTCCGTACGTCGCCGGACAGAACCGCCGCCGCGCCCGCACCAGTGAGACGCTGCCACGTGGCGCGTCCGCCGCCCCGCGCCGCCGGCCTGCCAGGCCCGCCGCGAGCCCGCGGGCCCGTTCGCTGCCGCGCCGCTCCCTTCGCCTTCCCGCGCCGACCCCGCCGCCCGCGCCCGCGCGCGCCGGCCGCCGCCTCGCCTCCGCCGCTGGCGCCGCCAGCCCCGCCTCCTCCGGCCGCCCGAGGCGCCGTCCGGCCACGCTGCCGCCCGGAGGAGCGCCCGACGCCGCTCGCGGCCCCGCCCTGCTCCTCCTCCCTCCGGCGCCGCCCGACCCTCGCCGTCGCCTCCTCCACTTCCCCCGACTCCGGCCGCCCTCCATCACCGGCGACGAGCCCGAGCTCCTCTCGCCCAATCCGATCTGGTTTGACCCCGTACGTTGACTTTCCCGTACCCCCGAAATTTCCTAAGTCATATGATTTTGACAGCATATTGCCATGTTCATTGCATTGTAACTCTCTGCATGTAGCTCCGTTTCGCGCGTGTAATATGTCAAATTGTTCGCCTCGTGATGCTCTTCATTTCGTTCAATTGCACCATGTTCATTCGAGGCCATCTTGATGCCCAAATCTCTGGTGCAAGAGTGCCACTTGCTGTTATCTGCTGGTCCTTAGCAGAACTTGGAGATTTGTTATTTTTGTATCATTTAATCTGTGCATCTTATGGTCATGAGCTCTACATGTGTTTTGTTGTATGCCATGCTATATTTCCAGTGGTGCATTCCATGTATTTTTGTGATCTCTATGGTGGCTAGCACAAGCATGCAAACTAGGCTCCGTAATGTTTCTGATTTCAGGGACTTAGTAAATTCTCCAAGTCTGTCTGCTGTTATTTTGTTTTCATGTAAACTTGATGCTACAGAGGGATCCATGCATATTTTGGAGATGTTCAGTAAGGATGTTTTGTAGATATTTTTGTAACTAATCCATTCCTGCCCTTGTTTGCAATTATGGAGTGCCATAGCATGACTAAATCTTGCTCTACTTTTGCTATAAAATATTTCGAGCAGATTCTTAACATGATATTCATTTTTGCCAAGCTTGTTGTAGTTGATCCATACATGCTATGTACTTGTTCTTGCCATGGATAGCTTCATAAACTTGCCATCTTACTGTAGGTATGCTTGTTTTGTCATGCGTTGCCTTGTGGTGAGTGCATCAGGCTCACAAAAATGCCTTCATATTATAGTTTCAGCCATGCTCTGTTTTCTGCTAAGTCTGAAACCTGTTAACGAAACTTGCTATGTTTACATGCTTGCCATCATATCTTCTGGTCCTTTTTGGCTTATGGTCAGTGTCGTGGAATTGTCACGGCAGATGTCCTTAAGCTAGGACTTAGTCGTGGAGCCATCGCAACTAGGAAGCTTGAAGGGGTTATGCGGGACAAGGAACACGAGGGTTATACTGGTTCAGCCCCTTACGGTGAAGGTAAAAGCTTACGTCCAGTTCGAGGTGTTATTGATTAGGGTTACGATCGCCAGGGAGCTAAACAGCTATGCCCGGTTCTCGATGAGGTTGTTGTTTCCCTTAAACCGCTGCCGGGTCCTCCCTTCATATAAGGAGGCTGACGCCCAGCAGCCCTTAGAGTCCCGGCCGGCTCATAAGGGCGTCCGGCTCGGATTCTAAACAATACTTGCCTTACACTACAAGTCTACTATAACAATGATGATAACTACGGGCTTTAAGCCATATCCGGGTCTCAGCCCATCTCTGGCCCATTATCTTGAAACTTGGCTCCGGGCTTCTGGCAACGACCCTACGAGTAACCCGGCCCTCCTGGCGGGTGACTCTAAGGTCTATATCCTCAACATTAGGCCCCAGATTGACTTGAGCCGGCTCGTGTCAATCTTCAGCTCTGCAGACAGAAAAAATCTCCGGCTTATCATTCATGTGAAGGTCATAACCCGGAGTGACGTCATCCCCCGGACTCCGGATAATCCGCCGTGACGTCATCCTCCATTAAGTCCGTTTTTTACTCCGCCAGATCCGCAACGGATCTTTGCTTTTACTGTCATTCCGAGAATCGAGGCGCCGTGAGGGGGAGATAACCACGCCGTGGCCTCCTTGAATCCCGCGCCCACTTATGACTCCACCTTATAAATAGGCCGGCCCAACGCTCTCTTCTCACACTCTCCTTCTTCTTCCTCGCGCTGTCGCTCCTCTGCCCAAGCTTCTGCCGCTGCCGCCGCCGTCGCACCCCTGACCTTCATCGACCCGGCCGCTGCATCACCCTGACTCGGACCAGATAACGGCGACGACCTCCTCTCTTCCCCAACTCCAGTGAGTCTCCTCCGCCTTGCTAGAACAGCTCTACGGTAGGGTTCCTTCAGTTCTTCGTGTTCGTCACCATTGCCTACAAACTCCGTAGTTCTTGTTGCCACCGTAGTTGGTTGATCCTTAACCTCGCGTAGAACCACTGCGGTAGAGGTTTGAGACCCATTTCATATATAAGAAACCCTCTTTTTACTGCATAAGAACTGTGTTCAATCTCAAGAACTTCTTCTGCCTCTGTTTTTTAGGTCTAGAAAATTTTCACCTCGCCCGACCATTTTGATCCGAAAAAGTTACTGCAATATGTGGAATCTGTTTTACCACACTTAGTAAAAACTGCAACCCTTGAATCTTGGCGGCTTATACTTCCGACTTAAAGAAAACACGCGTCGTAGAACTTCCCGGTTTAAAGAGAGCCATGCTCTGTAGAATCCTCCGACTTAACTGCAGTAAGCCGTAGATGACCAACTTATCCTGAAAACTCCGACGGCTTAGATTAGCCCCGACGGCTTAGATAACTCACCGTATCAATATATATCATTAGTTCCCTTCATAAGCCGTCACTGTAGTTTGAATGATAATTCCCGGCTTATAATTAACCCGGACACTTTTCTCCTCCTCATAGACCACCAACCGTCACCATGCTTCCCAAAGCTCCCATCACTTGCAACTGGATGAGATCCAACGTCACTGATGAAACCCTGGCCAACTTTGTTAAGTCTGGATATCTGCCCAAGAAGGAAGCGATGTCCTACCGTGCCCCTGACCCGTCAGAAGAAAGACCACAGCCGAGGGACGGGGAGGTAGTGATCTTTGCGGACCATATGAGCCGGGGCTTCGCACCGCCCGGCTCAAAATTCTTCTGGGACGTGCTCAACTTCTTTGACCTTCGGCCTCAGCATATAGGACCCAATTCCATATCCAACATCTGCAACTTCCAAGTTTTTTGTGAAGTATATCTTGGAGAAGAGCCGAGTCTGCTGCTCTTCAGAGAGCTGTTTTATTTGAACCGCCAAAATGAGTGCGCAAACGGTCCAAGTCTAGAGTTAGGAGGCATCTCCATCCAACGGCGCAGGGACTGTCTATTCCCTTACGCAGAGCCGCCAAGTCACCCCAAGGACTGGAATATGACTTGGTTCTACTGCCAAGACACGTCCTCGGCTGATGAAAGCCCGCTGCCCGGCTTCCGCCCAACACGCCTGGAGCCGACTCATCCATTATCCGACAAACTGACTGCCGCGGAACGCCAGCCCCTACTTCCAACGATCAACAAGATCAAGGCCCTGCTAGGCAACGGTCTCAACGGAATTGATCTAGTCTGGGTCTGGATCTCATGGCGGGTGATCCCATTGAGCCGCCGCCCCGCCTTAATGTGTGAGTACACCGGGCGAAAGGATGACCCGCAGAGGCACAGTCGCAATGATCTTCCAGAAGACGTTGCCGAAGAAGAGACCAAGGCTCTATTAAATGAGAGCCTGGCAGACTGTGGAAGAACCGGGCTAGCCCCGTTCTGCAAGACCAACCCAGCCCCAGCGGTAAGCCGCTGACTTTAACCTTTCCACTTTTTTTTACCTGTCACCTTGCTCTGAACCTTTTTACGAGTTCATTACTGTATTTCCCAGGCTGATGACAAATTCTGGCGGGTCAAGTACGACCATGAGGCGGCCAAGAAGGCGAGGAAGGCGAAGAAAGCCGCCAAGAAAGCCGCCCCTCGCAAAAAGGGAAGCAGACCCACCGCTTCGGAGTTGCTGCAGGTTAGCGACAGCTCCGAGTCAGAGGTAACCCTTAACCCTTTTTAACTCTTGCCATATTTGTCGTTTGCTGCTGTCCGTCTTATCAACTTTTTGCTTACTGACAGGACGACACCGGCGCCAGTAACCCGGTGATTGAAGAGGTAACATCACTTTCCTCCGACTCGGAGCCTTTGCCACAGCTGAAAGTCCGAAGAGTAACCCGGAAAGTAAGCTTTTCTCATCCATTAGCTCATCAAGACCCTCAATTTCTTTTGAAGCAACAGGTTCACGAAAGCCGGCGTCACACCCGGGCCCGCAAGGACACCGAACTCTCCACCGGGTTACCCGACGCAACAAGGAAGCGTCGTACCGAGGTTTTTTCTCACCTGTACCCTTTTCATCCATTGGCGGGTGTCATTCGTCAGCCACTCAACTCTTCTGACTCCAATTACCAGGAGACCTCCCCCTCTTCGGGTGACTCCATCCAGTCAAGTCTGCCGGCCTTCAAAACTGCACCCGGGTAATAACAATCTCCTTACATTATCTGTCTGTATTTACTCTTTGTATGCCTAACACTTCTGTCTTTTCAGTGCCCAGGCAAAGCTCACCAAAAGAGCAAAGAAGACCAGGTCAGCCGGAGTGCCAGACTTGCCTGAGCCGGAGACAACGGCTCAAGAGCCGCCAGCTGCCTCCGAAGCCACCATTCCCATGGACACGGCGCCTGAAGCCCCTGCCCCGTCCACCAAGACAACGACCGAGGCGTCAGCTAACCCGGAGGCCTCCGGCTCAACCCCACCGGCTAACGACCCGGACGTGGTAATTACCTGGACGGAGTATGTTGAGCCGGGGAGACCGACCGCGCTGGCCAAATGCTCCGCGAAGGGGGAGCTGCTGCAACCCCACCGGGTGAATCTGGATCTCTCTGGCTACACCGACTTGAGCATTGGAGAGCTCGTCTCTGGCTACATCAGCCAGGTTCACAAGAGCCGGGACGCCGAGATCGCCATGGTCAACCAGATCCAACAAAAGTCTGAGGTAACCTTCTGCTGTCTTCTTACTTTCCGCATAGTGACCCTTGTCATGCTAGCCCCCAAGTCTATGACTTATACTTGAATATGTTGTGGGCTTAGAGTCCGGCTTACTTAACTGAACCGGCAGTACGTAGATAAATACGTTCAATATGCATTAGCCCCCAAGTGCCAAGTGTCTTTGCTTGGAAAGTGCTTGGGACTTATATAATGACTGTTAATAACCCGGAAATATATGCAGGCTACTGGCAAGAAATTTGAGTCGGACCTCGCGGATCTCAAGAGCCGGTTAAAGACTCAAGAGATGGAGACCCGGAAGGCGAACGCCAAGTTTGTCTCCAGCATCGCCGCTCAGGAGAAACTGAAGACTGAATTCGACGCTGAGCGGAAGACCTGGGCTGAGGAGAAAGCCGCACCGGTGACCCGGGCAGAACAGGCGGAGAAGGCCCTCACTGAGAAGACCACTGAACTCTCCGGCCTAAAGCGCCAGGTGTCCCAAATGGTGGCTGCTATCTTCGGTAAGTCGCCTCACCGGTTCTCATCAAGTCTGTATGTGTTATGATTCATCCTTGTGACCGGCTTGTCTGACCTTTATTAAACAGGTCCCAGGAGTGCCAATCTCAACCAGAGCGTGGTCACCAAACTAAAGGCCGTGTACACCCTGGTGGAACAACTCTACACCGGGTCACAGCGCGCCTTAGCTGTGGTGGCCCTATCCAACGAGGTGCCAACCCATCTGGCTGAAGTCCTGCGCCGGCTCGCAGTTCTGCCACAGCGGATCCAAGAGCTACGCCGAGCCTCCGCAAGATCCGGAGCCATTGCCGAGCTAAGCCGGGCTAAAGCATTCCTGCCGGAGCTAGACCCAGCAGACATCGCCCTGGGTTACCCCAGCCTGAAGGAAGACGGCTCCGCCTTCGACCAGAAGGACTTCGCGGCATGTGTGAAAGCTGTACGCCCGGTGGCCACCATCATCGGGAACGACACCAACTTAACCAAGTATCAGCCGGGGTACAATGCGGAGAATCAGAGGATTCCAACCCCTCGCTATGAAGCTCTTAGTCTGATTCCTCCGGCTCGCCAACACGCCTTCGCCCCCGAGATTGACCCGGCCAGGTTAATTGACGAAGAAGCCCAGTTCGAAGCTCTCATCGACATCAACTGGAAGTCGTCAACCTTCGAGGTCTTGGGATCAGCCGGAGTAGAAGATGAGCCGGGGACTTCGACTCAGCAGGCGTCATAAAGCGGCCGGCGGTTCACCGAACAACGCTCCACCCTTGAAACTTTGAAGGATTTTTGTAATAGAATAAGTGCAACAATTTATCTCTGCCGTGCCATCGTGCACGTAATGAATGCGGAAACCCTTTGAAGTTATTCTTTTGATGCTCCTCCAGGTCATGATTACCCTTTGTGCTTCTCAACCTTTAAAACGTATCTTCAACTATCTGCATAGAAAGGCAAACCACAAGTCTCAAGGCGGCTTACCGCCCTGAGAATCAGGTGTTTTGAAATGGATAACCCGGAACACGAACCAAAAAAGACTGGTCGTTAACTATACTCTGAACATAGCCGTGATAACACACTTAACGGCCCGTAAGCATACCTCCGGTTTAAATAACCCGGGTAGCCTGGTTGGTACCTGAACTCGAATTTACCTGTCTTGATGACATCCATGATGCTCAACTTAACAAGATAAACCAAATATAAGCCGGTCAAGAGAGACCCGGCAGTACATATTTTGACATGAGCAGAGTAGACTTGCGATAAAGTATAAAAACTTGGGGCGTCCGGTTCGAATACGACCAGAAACCCGGTCCAAAGGGGTTAAGCTAAGATTCGGATGCGATCATATAGCCCCCAGTGGATGTGGCGATGCCAATCAAAAGGGTATCGACAACTATGTTCTCTTTGGTTCGAATACGACCCATGTTTGAACAGGAAGCCCCCAAGTGACTTTGAAAATTGTTTAACGACGCTGATTCGAATACGATCCGCGTCGGTTCTCAGAGGGGTTACACGATGATTCAAATATGACCAAAGGCAACCTCCCAATGAGCTCGGCACTTTGCCAATCAAATGAGTATCGACAGCTATGTTCTCTTTGGTTCGAATACGACCCATGTTTGAACAGGAAGCCCCCAAGTGACCTTACTGCTTACGGCTAAACTCGAATACGGTCATAAGCCGGATCCTCCTTTCAAATTAGCATGTAACAAATGACACACACATAATTGGAGGAGAAAAAAGGACAGAGGTCCTGCTTTATTGCTTATCATAATATATACATGTCTGAGATAAATATGTACACCACGAGAGCCGGCAGCTCAAGTGTAGTAAGGCCGAAGCTGAGCTATATTCGATGGCCGACGGGTCTCCTCCTCAGATTTACGCGAATCCTTATGTTCCCGAATATCAATGAGATAATATGACCCGTTGTGCAAGTTCTTACTAACCACAAAGGGCCCTTCCCAAGGTGGGGATAACTTGTGTGCATCAGTCTGATCCTGGATGAGCCGGAGCACAAGGTCGCCTTCCTGGAAGACCCGAGATTTTACCCGGCGGCTATGATAACGGCGCAGGTCTTGTTGGTAAATCGCTGAACGGGCTGCCGCCACATCACGTTGTTCGTCTAACAAGTCCAGAGCGTCTTGGCACGCCTGTTCATTATCCGTCTCAACACAAGCCGCCACACGAGGCGAATCGTGACGGATGTCACTGGGGAGGACTGCTTCTGCTCCATAAACCATGAAGAAAGGCATGAAGCCAGTAGACCTGTTAGGAGTAGTGTTGATGCTCCATAAGACGGAGGGTAGCTCTTCCACCCAACAACCCGGCGTCCGTTGCAAAGGGACCAAAAGCCGGGGTTTGATGCCCTTCAGAATCTCCTAGTTAGCTCTCTCAGCTTGACCATTGGATTGGGGGTGAGCCACTGAGGAAACATCAAGTCGGATATGCTCCCGTTGACAAAATTCTTCCATAGCGCCCTTGGATAAATTGGTGCCATTGTCAGTTATGATGCTGTGCGGAAAGCCGAAGCGGAAAATCACCTTTTTCATAAATTGAACCGCCGTGGCTGCATCGCACTTGCTAACTGGCTCAGCCTCCACCCACTTTGTGAATTTGTCAACTGCCACCAAGAGATGGGTCTTCTTATTCTTGGATCGTTTAAAAGGTCCAACCATATCAAGCCCCCAGACTGCAAAGGGCCAAGTGATTGGGATCATCCTCAACTCCTGAGCCGGCACATGAGCCCGTCGTGAGAACCTTTGGCAACCATCACACTTACTGACCAAGTCCTCTGCATCAGCGTGAGCCGTTAGCCAATAAAAACCATGATGGAAAGCCTTGGCTACAAGAGATTTTGAACCGGCATGATGGCCACAATCCCCTTCATGGATCTCGCGCAAGATCTCTTGACCTTCCTCAGGGGAGACACAACGCTGAAACGCCCCTGAAACACTGCGATGATGCAACTCGCCATCAATGACAACCATGGACTTAGCCCGCCGGGTTACTTGTCTGGCCAGAGTTTCATCCTCAGGCAACTCCCCCCGGGTTATATAAGCCAGATATGGCATCGACCAGTCTGGTATGACATGAAGAGCCGCCACCAGACGTGCCTCCGGGTCAGGGATAGCCAAGTCCTCCTCTGTAGGCAACTTGACCGAAGGGTTATACAGGACATCCAGGAAAGTGTTAGGCGGCACTGGCTTTCGCTGAGAGCCTAACCGGCTTAAAGCATCAGCCGCCTCGTTCCTCCTGCGATCAATATGCTCCACCTGGTATCCCTGGAAGTGCTCAGCAATGGCATCAACCTCGCGGCGATAAGCCGCCATTAGAGGATCCTTAGAATCCCAGGTGCCCGACACTTGTTGAGCCACCAAATCCGAGTCCCCAAAGCATCTTACCCGGCTTAAGCTCATCTCCTTAGCCACCCAAAGACCGTGGAGCAAGGCTTCGTATTCAGCCGCATTGTTAGTGCAAGGAAACATCAACCGTAGCACATATTGGAACTTGTCACCTTTTGGGGAAGCCAATACAACACCAGCCCCCGAGCCCTCCAACTGTCTGGACCCGTCAAAGTGGATAGTCCAATAAGTGTTATCCGGCTTTTGTTCAGGCACTTGAGACTCTGTCCAATCATTGATGAAATCCACCAAGGCCTGGGATTTAACAGCCGTGCGTGGCACATATTTGAGGCCATGAGGTCCAAGTTCTATAGCCCATTTAGCGATTCTCCCTGTGGCCTCTCTGTTCTGGATAATATCACCAAGGGGGGCAGAACTGACCACAGTGATGGGATGACCCTGAAAATAATGCTTGAGCTTCCGGCTCGCCATGAACACACCGTATACGAGTTTCTGCCAATGCGGGTACCGCTGCTTGGACTCAATGAGCACCTCGCTGACATAGTAAACCGGCCGCTGAACCGGATGCTCCTTACCCGCCTCCGTGCGCTCCACTACAATAGCCACGCTGACGGCTCGTGCATTTGCCGCTACATATAGTAGCAAGGGCTCCTTATCAACCGGAGCAGCAAGGACGGGGGGCTCTGCCAGTTGCTTTTTCAAATCCTCGAAAGCGGTATTAGCTGCATCATTCCAGATGAAGTTATCAGTCTTCTTCATCAACTGATATAGGGGCATAGCCTTCTCACCCAAACGGCTTATAAACCGGCTTAAAGCAGCGATGCGACCCGCCAAACGCTGAACATCATTTATACAAGCCGGCTTAGCCAGGGAGGTGATAGCCTTGATCTTCTCCGGGTTAGCCTCAATGCCTCTATCAGAAACCAAGAAGCCCAATAGTTTGCCTGCAGGAACACCAAAAACACACTTGGCTGGGTTAAACATCATCTTGTAGACCCGGAGATTATCGAAGGTTTCCCTTAAATCATCTATCAGGGTTTCTTCCTTAATGGATTTAACCACAATATCATCCACGTAGGCGTGAACATTGCGCCCGATCTGTTTATGAAGACAATTCTGCACACAACGCTGGTAAGTCGCCTGTGCACACTTGAGTCCAAAAGGCATAGACACATAGCAGAAGGCTCCAAAGGGAGTGATGAACGCCGTCTTCTCCTGGTCCTTAACTGCCATCTTAATCTGATGATACCCGGAATAGGCATCCAAGAAACTTAAGCGTGCACAACCTGCCGTAGCATCAATGATTTGATCAATACGGGGGAGAGCAAAAGGATCAGCCGGACACGCCTGGTTTAAGTCCGTGTAGTCCACACACATCCGCCAGGTGCCGTTCTTCTTGAGTACGAGCACCGGGTTAGCCAACCACTCCGGGTGAAAAACCTCAACAATGAACCCGGCCGCCAAGAGCCGGGCCACTTCTTCACCAATAGCTTTCCGCCTCTCTTCGTTAAACCGTCGAAGGAACTGTCTGACCGGCTTAAAATTTGGATCGATATTGAGAGTGTGCTCAGCGAGTTCTCTAGGTACACCTGGCATGTCAGAAGGTTTCCACGCGAAGATGTCCCTGTTCTCACGGATGAACTCGATGAGCGCGCTTTTCCTATTTCGGGTCCAGATTTGCACCGATGCTAAACTGCTGAGACGAGTCACATGGAATAAAATCAACCAACTTAATCTCATCAGCTGATTTAAATTTCATTGCTGGTTCATTCTCTGTGGTTGGCTTTTTCAGAGAGGTCATATCTGTCGGGTCAACATTGTCTTTATAAAATTTCAACTCTTCTGTGGCACAAACAGACTCTGCGTAAGCCGCGTCACCTTCCTCACACTCCAGAGCCACTTTCCGGCTGCCGTGAACCGTAATGGTTCCGTTGTGACCCGGCATCTTGAGCTGTAAGTACACATAACACGGTCGTGCCATGAACTTGGCGTAAGCCGGCCGTCCGAATATAGCGTGGTATGGACTTCTTATCTTGACCACCTCGAAGGTCAACTTCTCCACCCTGTAGTTGTTCTCATCACCAAAAGCCACTTCCAATTCAATCTTGCCGACTGGATAAGCCGACTTACCAGGTACCACACCATGGAAGATAGTATTTGACTGGCTGAGGTTCTTATCGACCAGCCCCATACGACGGAAAGTCTCATAATAGAGGATGTTGATGCTGTTGCCTCCGTCCATGAGTACTTTTGTGAACTTATAACCTCCCACCTGAGGGGCCACTACTAAGGCCAGGTGGCCCGGGTTATCCACCCGGGGGGGTGATCCTCCCTACTCCACACTATGGGCTGCTCAGACCACCGTAAATAGCGTGGAACTGCCGGCTCAACAGCATTAACAGCCCTCTTGTGAAGCTTCTCGTCTCGTTTGCACAAGCTAGTGGTGAACACGTGATACTGTCCACCGCTAAGCTGCTTCGGGTTGGTCTGATATCCCCCCTGCTGCTGTTGATGACCCTGACCCGACTGTTGATTAAAGCCCCCTTGGCCGTTCTGGGGACCGGAATTTGAACCACCGCCCGGGCCATGAAAGCCGCCGGCGCCTGAACCACCAGCGCCTGAGCCGCCGCCCGGACCATTGTAGTTTTTAAAGGCCTTCATGCTAGCACAATCCTTCCAAAGATGAGTCGCCGGCTTCTCTCTAGAGCCGTGTCTCGGATAGGGTTCGTTCAACAGCTGCTCCAGAGAAGGTCCTGGTCCGCCGCCTCGGGGAGGGGGCCTCCCCTTGCGTCGCTGGTTGTTACCTTGAGAGTTGGTGTTGGCTACAAACTCTAGGCTGCCATCGGCCTTACGCTTGCCCCCTCCTTGGTTCCCCGGGTTAAACTGGGGACCCTTGCCGTTGCCATTCTTCTTTCCCTTCCCTGCCCTTTCATCATCTGAAGGGGGGTCCTTGGTACCATCGGAATCGGCGTATTTGACAAGAGCCGCCATTAGGGTACCCATATCGGTGCAGTCGCGCTTGAGCCGCCCAAGCTTCATCTTAAGGGGCACAAAGCGACAGTTCTGTTCCAACATTAAGACTGCAGAGCCGGCATCCATTTTATCTGATGAATGTATGATCTCCTTGACCCGGCGAACCCAATGGGTCGTGGACTCGCCGTCCTGCTGCTTACAGTTAGTCAAATCCACAATTGACATAGATTGCCTGCAGGTATCTTTGACGTTTTGAATGAACCGGGCTTTCAGCTCAGCCCAGGACCCAATGGAGTTCGGTGGTAGCCCTTTTAACCACGTGCGGGCAGTTCCATCTAACATCATGGTAAAATATTTGGCCATGGCCGCCTCGCTGACTTCTAGTAATTCCATAGCCATCTCATAACTCTCAATCCAAGCCGCAGGCTGTAAGTCCGCTGTATAGTTAGGCACCTTCCTAGGGCCCTTGAAGTCTTTAGGTAGACGTTCATTACGGATGGCTGGTACCAAACAAGGGACTCCCCCGGTCCTGGTAGAAATTCCTACATCAACGGACGTCGTCGGATAAGCCGGGGGGGTCTGGTAAGCCGTCAATTGAGGCGCCTGCTCCGCCTCTTGCCGTGCTTGGGTTGTTGCATAGAAGGCTCCGTTATGAGCGGGCCATGACCAGGGGGCGGGTCGTGGCGTCAGACATTACTTGAGCCGGTCGCTGAGACCATGTGCCGGCTGTAACTCGGGCTCTGGCCTGGACGAGGGGTTGAGTGGATCCTGTCCCGGCTGTAGGAGTACGCCTCTTGCTGTGCTAGCGCCGTCTGCAGGAGTTCCCTGACCCGGCGAGTTTCGATGGCCGCCGGAGAATCGCCGTCAACGGGGAGAGCCGCCAGCCGTGCTGCTGCAGCCACCATGTTCTCTAGCGGGTTATCATAATGACCCGGGGGTATTGGCACATACTGAGGCGGGGCAGGGGGCACCTGGGGAGGCCCCATCATTCGTGGCTGAATAAGGGGCCCAGACCCGGGCGCAATGACTCCTGGCGGGTTACTAGACCCTGCACCCGGCGTGTTAAAGAGATTGCATGGATCGTAGACCGGCGGGAGCCGAGAATGGGCCTTCTGATGCCTCCTTCTCATAACCTCGTTGGCCGCGTTCTGGTCCATCGTGAGTTGGAAGGACTGCGCCTGAATTAGCTGAGTCCGGGCATCGAGGGCCGCCCGCTCCGCAGCCAACCTGATTCCTTCCGCTGTGAGATCCTCTTTAGCCTTTATCAGATCTAGTTTTAACTGCGCCACCTCCGCCTCATGCTGAGCTTGATCCGCCGGGTCGACCGTGGCGGTTAATAGGGCCGTCATCTTGTCCGTGAGATCCATCAGCACCTGGGCCGGAGAAGGCACCGGGTTTCCCGCTCCAGCAGCGGGGTTCTGCATAGGCTGCACACCGGCCATAAAAACTCCAACCTGACTTGGCGGCTCAAAGAGGTCCGGAATACTGTCGCCCTCGGAACACCCCATGAGCCTGCTATCCTAGAGTTGGTACAACGAGTTTGATTCATCGGTGGCCGACTCGCCGTCAGAGCCGGCGGCCGCCTCATCATGAGACCTGGAAGGGTCAGAGGGCCCTCCATGGATACATCCCACAAAAGCGCGCCTTAAGGCAGGCCGGGCCCGAGCGGGTCGTGCGCGCTGAGCCGTTTCGACGAGATCGGCGCAGAGATCCGAGTCGGGCCCCGGCTCACCAACCTTGCCAATGAAGACATGAATTCCGCCAAAGGGGACCCGGTACCAGTACTCAATTGAGCCGGCGTCGGGGCCCCAGTCCTTGTCGTCGATGTAGAGCTTGCCGCGACGGCTCTTGGTCATCCGGCCTATGGCGTATCCCTTGAGCCCTTCGAGGCTGCCCTTCAAGAACTCAAATCCACCGTGCGCTGGCCCCACGGTGGGCGCCAACTGTCGTGGAATTGTCACGGCAGATGTCCTTAAGCTAGGACTTAGTCGTGGAGCCATCGCAACTAGGAAGCTTGAAGGGGTTATGTGGGACAAGGAACACGAGGGTTATACTGGTTCAGCCCCTTACGGTGAAGGTAAAAGCTTACGTCCAGTTCGAGGTGTTATTGATTAGGGTTACGATCGCCAGGGAGCTAAACAGCTATGCCCGGTTCTCGATGAGGTTGTTGTTTCCCTTAAACCGCAGCCGGGTCCTCCCTTTATATAAGGAGGCTGACGCCCAGCAGCCCTTAGAGTCCCGGCCGGCTCATAAGAGCGTCCGGCTCGGACTCTAAACAATACTTGCCTTACACTACAAGTCTACTATAACAATGATGATAACTACGGGCTTTAAGCCATACCCGGGTCTCAGCCCATCTCTGGCCCATTATCTTGAAACTTGGCTCCGGGCTTCTGGCAACGACCCTACGAGTAACCCGGCCCCTCCTGGCGGGTGACTCTAAGGTCTATATCCTCAACAGTCAGTAAGTGACTTTTGTCATATGCATTTAGTAGAATACTACCATGCCTTGTTTGGCCATGTTAAGTTCCTGTAGCATGTTGTTTTCATGCTCTGAACATTGCTACCTGATGCTGTTTTCTGCCATGTCCAGTATTTTCACTAAGTCTGTGATCCTGTTATCTTTTGCACTTTTGCCATGCTTGTTTGAGCTTGTTATGTTGTGAACTAGCCGTAACTCTGTGTTCATCTTTTGTCAAGCATCTCCTGTAGTTTACTGCCATGTGCTTTGTTGTTATGTTGGAGTGCTGTAGCATTGTTGCTTGTTGCATTTTAAGTGCTATCATGCTGTTAATCGCAGATTCGTGTCATTCTTGTTTTGCTTGCCATTTGCAAACCGTGCATCCGTTTCCGGTGATCTTTATATCGATTTCGACTGAAATCATCTCATCTTTCCAGTGGCATGCTTGGTTTGCCAAGTTACTGCCTTGTTCATCATTTCCCTTCCGGAGCACGCATATGCATCGCATATCATATCTTGCATATCATTCATGTTTTGCATCATGTTGCTTGTGCATTTCTCGTGATTGATTGTGTTTCTGTTTGCTTGTGATCTTGTTTTGGGTAGAGACGGGAGACGAGTTCGTGAATGAGGAACCTGTTGAGTACGCTTACGAGGATCAAGCTTTCGACAACTCTGAGGACCTTGCAGGCAAGATGACCACCCCTCAAAATCACTACTATC
This sequence comes from Aegilops tauschii subsp. strangulata, assembly GCF_002575655.3. Classification (NCBI taxonomy): domain Eukaryota; kingdom Viridiplantae; phylum Streptophyta; class Magnoliopsida; order Poales; family Poaceae; genus Aegilops; species Aegilops tauschii. The sequence continues at coordinate 245,231,637 of NC_053037.3, read as the reverse complement.
TTTGCTTTGCTAGTTGTTCGCTCTATTGCCATGCTGCGCTACCTACCATTTGCTATATCATGCCTCCCATATTGCCATGTCAGCCCCTAACCATCCTTTCCTAGCAAACCGTTGTTTGGCTATGTTACCGCTTTTGCTCAGCCCTTCTTATAGCATTGCTAGTTGCAGGTGAAGTTGAAGTTGGTTCCATGTTGGAACATGGATATGTTGGGATATCACAATATCTCTTATTTAATTAATGCATCTATATATTTGGTAAAGGGTGGAAGGCTCGGCCTTATGCCTGGTGTTTTGTTCCACTCTTGCCGCCCTAGTTTCTGTCATACCGGGATTATGTTCCTTGAGTTTGCGTTCCTTACACGGTTGGGTGATTTATGGGACCCCCTTGACAGTTCGCCTTGAATAAAACTCCTGCAGCAAGGCCCAACTTTGGTTTTACCATTTGCCACCTAAGCCTTTCCCCCGAGTTTTCGCGAGCCCGAGGGTCATCTTATTTTAACCCCCCCCCGGGCCAGTGCTCCTTCGAGTGTTGGTCCGAACCGAGCAGCCTGCGGGGCCACCTCGGGGAAACTCGAGGTATGGTTTTACTCGTAGCTTGACTTATCCGGTGTGCCCTGAGAACGAGATATGTGCAGCTCCTATCGGGATTTGTCGGCACATTCGGGCGGCTTTGCTGGTCTTGTTTTACCATTGTTGAAATGTCTTGTAAACCGGGATTCCGAGACTGATCGGGTCTTTCCGGGAGAAGGTTTATCCTTCGTTGACCATGAGAGCTTATGATGGGCTAAGTTGGGACACCCCTGCAGGGTATTATCTTTCGAAAGCCGTGCCCGCAGTTATGAGGCAGATGGGAATTTGTTAATGTCCGGTTGTAGAGAACTTGTCACTTGACCTAGTTAAAATACATCAACCGTGTGTGTAGCCGTGATGGTCTCTTCTCGGCGGAGTCCGGGAAGTGAACACGGTTTGAGTTATGAATGACGTAAGTAGGAGTTCAGGATCACTTCTTGGTCATTGCTAGATGACGACCGTTCCATTGCTTCTCTTCTCGCTCTCTGTTGCGTTTGTTAGCCACCATATATGCTTATTGCCTGCTGCAGCTCCACCTCATTACACCATCCTTTCCTATAAGCTTAAATAGTCTTGATCTCGCGGGTGTGAGATTGCTGAGTCCTCGTGACTCACAGATTCTACCAAAATAGTTGCAGGTGCCGACGATGCCAGTGCAGATGATGGGATCGATCTCAAGTGGGAGTTCGATGAGGAACGTGGTCGTTACTATGTGTCTTTTCCTGATGATCAGTAGTGGAGCCAAGTTGGGACGATCGGGGATCTAGCATTTGGGGTTATCTTATTTTCATTTGGATCTTGACCGTAGTCGGTCTATGTGTGTATTTTGGATGATGTATGAATTATATTTATGTACTGTGTGAAGTGGCGATTGTAAGCCAACTCTTTATCCCATTCTTGTTCATTACATGGGATTGTGTGAAGATGACCCTTCTTGCGACAAAACCACTATGCGGTTATGCCTCTAAGTCGTGCCTCGACACGTGGGAGATATAGCCGCATCGTGGGCGTTACAACATCCTTCTTTGTAAGCTCGTTGAGAGGTGTAGCAATGGTGTTGAAATCTCTCACAAAACGCCTATAGAAACCAGCGAGGCCAAGGAAACTCCTCAGTTGTGTGATCGTTTTGGGCTGCGGCCAACTCTCAATAGCTTCAATCTTGGCTTTACCAACTTCAATTCCCTGTGGAGTAACAACATAGCCAAGAAAAGATACTCGGTCGGTGCAAAAGGTGCACTTCCCAAGGTTACCAAACAAACATGCATCACGTAGAATAATAAAAACAACACGTAAATGTTCCAAATGTTTCTCCAAAGATTTACTATAAATGAGTATATCATCAAAATAGACTACCACAAATCGTCCAATGAAAGCACGTAAAACTTCGTTCATTAATCTCATGAAAGTACTAGGTGCATTAGTTAACCCAAAAGCATATAAACCAAACTTAGTTTTAAATGTCGTTTTCCATTCATCTTCCAATTTCATACGAATTTGATGGCATCCACCACGCAAATCAACTTTGGAGAATATTGTAGAGCCACTCAATTCATCAAGCATATCATCTAGCCTAGGAATAGGATGATGATAACGAATAGTAATATTCTTAATGCCTCTACAATCAACACACATACGCGATGTACCATCCCTTTTCGGCACTAGAATAATAGGAACAACACAAGGACTAAGGGATTCCCGAATATAACCTTTGTCGAGCAGCTCTTGGACTTGACGCATAATCTCCTTCATCTCCTCTGGATTGGTACGGTATGGTGCACGGTTGGGTAGCGAAGCACCGGGAATTAAGTCAATCTGATGCTCAATCCCTCGAATAGGTGGTAATCCCGGTGGCATGTCTTGTGGAAAGATGTCAGCGAACTCCTGCAAAATGTTAGTAACAGCAGGAGCTAAAGAGGAAGGCACATCCTCGAATGAAAATAATGCCTCTTTGCACACAAAAGCATAGCAAACAAATTTGCTGAAATCTAGATCATCAATATCAGATTTGGTGGCAAGTAAACATGCACTTTTCAATTTAATTTCAGAAGCAACACTAGATGGTTTGTTATTAGGCTTCATTTTTTGCTCAAATTCTTTTGCCACAATCTGATTTTCACTCTTGTTGTGCTCCTGTTTTTCTTTATTAGCTCTATTAATATCATCTTTCAAAATGGAATCGGGAGTCATAGGAAGCAATGTAATATGTTTATCCTTATGAACAAGAGTATACTGATTGTTTCTACCATGGTGTACAAAATTTTATCAAATTGCCATGGTCTACCAAGTAATAAGGAACATCCTTGCATGGGTACCACATCACAATCAACATAATCAGCATATGTAGAGATACTAAAATGCACATGAATAGTACGTGTTACCTTAACCTTGCCGCTATTATTGGACCATTGGATATAGTAAGGATGTGGATGTGGTCTTGTGGTGAGAGATAGCTTCTCCACCATCTCCATGCTAGCCAAGTTGTTGCAGCTCCCTCCATCTATGATGACGCGAACAGAACATTCCTTCACAACTCCCTTTGTATGGAACAAATTATGCCTCTGATTTTCCTCAGCTTGTGCGACCTGCACACCCAAAACACGCTGAGCAACTAAACATTCATACCTGTCAGCATCTTCAGGAGCCACGTCTTGCGTCTCATGTTCAGAATCATCTCCACCGTGTTCTTCACGTGTAATAAGAGCAAAAGTCTCCTCATCATAGTCACTAGCGGACTCATACCCACCATCCTCAGTAGCAATCATCACATGCTGAGATTTGCATTCCCTCGCGTAATGACCTCTTCCCTTACAACGATGACAAATAATATCACTTCTGTGCCATGTTGATGCCATGGAAGAAGAAGAGCTCTGTACAGGCCTGACAGGTGTGCTCTTGGTAGATAGTGGTGGTTTTGCCTGCTTTCTTGTATCACGACTGGAGGTTATAGTTGATGGAGGTGCCGATGTAGTAGAATGTATGGAAGAAGAGGATGCACGCGGTGTCCATGAGGAAGGTCGACCTGCAGAAAAGTTAGTTCATGCCCATGCTTGTCGATCCCGCACTTCACGTTCAGCTTTACAAGCAAGATGGAATAAATGAGTGATATTATTATACTCCTTATACTCTAGAATGGTATGAATCTCTCTATTTAATCCAACCATAAAACGTGCAAGCATAGCTTCATTATCCTCAACAATACCACATCTAATCATGCCAGTTTGAAATTCCTGATAACATTCTTCTACCGAATTTTTTCCTTGTCATAAACACTGCAATTTTTGTAGTAACTCACGTTGATTATATGGTGGAACCCAACGAGTACGCATAGCAGCTTTCAAAGTAACCCAAGTAGTTGGAATATTATTAGGATATAATCTACGATGTTCAAACCACCACACACAAGCAAAACTAGTGAATGCGCAAAGAGCAGCAGCAACACGTCTCTCCTCGGGATATTGTAAACATGTAAAGCGTTGTCCAGTTTCTAACTCCCAAGTAATATATATATCAGGAACCATATCTACCCTCAAATGGTGGAATATTCAGTTTTAGTTTAGGGAGATGGTCAGGATCTCGTACCGGAGGTGGTGGTGCAGCCCTACCGTTGTGATTATTTGCATGTGGACGACCTGGTGCTGGTGGTTGCACGTAGTTCTGATTTTGATCAACCTGATCATCGTAATCGCCCGCATAGTCGTCATCCTCCTCAGCGGCAGTGACAGGAGCCACAAAAGCATCAACAGTAGGTGCAGCAGCACCAGAAGTTTGACCAGGCTCAAGGGGAACGCGCAGTGCCCATCCCACTTGATTTGGAAGGCGACGTTGTTGTTGTTGTTGTTGTAGAGGTGCGACAGGTGCAGCCTACGGTGGTTGTGAAAGACGCGCGATGTCGGTGTACAAAAGTAGGGGCCCTCTTTGTACCCCTTTACTTGTGCACGGGCAGTTAGAGCCGCGCCTACGGCCACACTTAGCGGGGCAGAGGAAGGAAGCAAAGTCACAAGACTACCAGAGCAACGCTAAAGACCAGAAGCATGAAGAATAGAAGGGCAAGGTGAACTCCCTCGGCAAGGCCCTTGCCGGGGCGGCCTTCGCGGCACCGGCAAGAGCCTTGCCGGGGCAACTTGCCCAACACCAACGAGGCTGTCACCCTTGAGCCTGAGAGTTCCGACGCCATCAACCACATTGGAACCGAGGCTCGGGAGGCGCCTCCATGGTGGCATGCAGATCTCTGTGAAGACGAAGGGCCTACAAGGCCTGGATAAGGACCAGAAGACAAGACAACCGTGAGGCCCCTTGCTGAGGATGCCCACTTGGCCCCGGCAAGGCTCCCTGCCGAGGACGTCCCACGAGGCCCCGGCAAGGCTCCTGCCGAAGATACCCACGAGGCCTCGGCAAGAATCTTGCCCGGGGGCGCCCACAAGGCCCCGGCAAGACCCTTGCCGGGAATATCAGCAAGACCGCGGCAAGGCCTTGCCGCCCCGTCACCGCCCCAGCTCAGCGGCCGACCCACCAACTAAGCAGGTACCCATGTGGCAGTACGTGGCTCCTGGGCCAACTAGTCAAGCACCTGCGAAGCGGCGACGGATGGGACGGGCCTCGTTCCCGTCCACGATAAAGCAAGAGGACACCTTAGTAGTGCGTTTAATGCGTTTCGTCCTGTAATGTCAGGACGATAAGCTTGTACGCTATACAACTTTCCACCTCCTGTGTGCCACTGTGGCAACCCCTTTGACTATAAAAGGAGGCCCACGGCGTACTGAGAGAGGATTCGGACTTTTTGGACCCTGCACGCTCTGTAGCTAGTCCAAGAACACCAGATGAACACAAGCCAGCAGGAGTGGGGTATTACGCGTCACTCGCGGCCCGAACCTGGATAAATTTCCCGTGTTGATCTCTTAAAACCGCTCATTCCACAGCCCCGCGCCCGCCGACCATAGAAGGGACTCCCCGTGATCCGATAGGCGTCTTTTCCCCCGACATCTTTGGTGCGCCAGGTAGGGGATGCAAGCTGTGAAAATCCGGTTTCGGAGCCAACCTATCGACTCCTGCGTCGCGGCGACCCGAGAAGAGAAGGTAGCATCAATCAGCCCCACTCTAGTGTCGTCCACGGCAGCAACGATCATCAGTGTGGCCACAAAAAGCTAAGTCGCACAAAACCTTGAGTAATTCCCATTTCTTTTATAATGTTATTTTCCTCGAAAGATCTCGCTCTTGGTATGGAAAACCTGCACGCGATGAGGCCCTCCCGCTATTGGCAATGCCCTCATTCTGTTTCGAGTCCGCTCAACAGTTCGAGCAGCCGCGTTGAGATCGGCAGGGTGGCCAATCCGCTACTGGCAATGCCCTTGTTTCTGTTTCGAGTCCGCTCAACAGTTCAAGCGGCCGCGCTGAGAGCGGTAAGGTGGTTTGCCCGACAGCAAGCACACCCGGCAGGCCGCTAAGGATCCGTCCTCAAAGCGCCGCGGCTTGGGTTTACGTGCTGGCAAGCCTGTCCAATTAAGCATAGGGCGTACATACCAGGAAAGATCGAACAGGAAAATAGCATGCATCATTTAAAAGTACTGCAGAGTTATATTACATCAATTGTTGTTGCGGTTCTAACTTAAGATAAAATTGTCATGGTCATGAACCCGCAGCGGCGATGAGAAACGGGGTGCCTAGTCCCGGCGCTGGCCCTCCACCCTCTGGACTCCGTCGACGCAGTCGATGATGGGCTTGATACGCTCCTTGAGCACCGCGAGGTCCGCCTCCTCCGGCAAGCTCTCCAACGCGTCGGCGAAGTTGACGGTGGGGGTTCCAGAACGCCACCTTGGTGAGCACCTTGGCCAGGGCGCCTCGGCAGAGCCTCTGGGCCTCGTTGGCCAGATAAGTTGCCCGGTTGGAGCGGAGCTGATCCAGGGCGTCGAGCATGCACTCGAAGAACAAGGTCAGCCTGGCATTGGGGCTAGTGTTCCTGTTGTCGGATCACGGGTTCCGGCAAAACCCTCAAGGTTCGAACACTGGGGCACGCGCGAAGATTTCCTCCCTACCGATCCACGCCCTAGCTCGCTAAGATCTCGCGGACGGACTCGACGAACTCACAACACAAAAGACACAAGATTTATACTGGTTCGGGCCACCGTTGTGGTGTAATACCCTACTCCAGTGTGGTGGTGGTGGATTGCCTCTTGGGCTGATGATGAACAGTACAAGGGGAAGAACAGCCTCCTGAGGTTGAGGTGTTTTTGTGCTCGGTGTGTGGCTAAGGGTTGGCTCTAGATCTGGTTCGCCTCCTCTAGATCCGAGTTGCCTCCACCCTACTGTGGTGGCTAGTTCTACTTATATAGGCCCTGGTCCTCTCCCCAAATATTGAGCGGGAAGGGAGCCAACAGCGGCCAATTTGAAAGGGGACAGCTAGTACAGCTTATCCTGAGAAAAGCGGTCTTTGCGTGCAAAAGGCTCTGGTGGTGACGCCGCCTTGGGCTCCATGGTGACCTCCGTCTTGCCGTCCTGCTGGTCTCGTTGCACTGATATGGAAACCTTTGCTTGATGCCTCGGTACTCCACGCCTGCGCTTGCCTCTTTAGCACCAAAGAGGAAACAAGGATGCTGCACGCGCTAGCGCCCGCCTGGCCTCGATCGTCATGGCTCACGTCACAAGAACCTTGCGAGGTTTGCCCCGCCTTGATCTCTCCGCTCCTCGCGAGGCAGCCTGGTGAGGCCACTCCTGAGGAGGTCTTGTGTCGTCGGCCTCGCGAGGGTCTCGAGTGCCTTGTTGATGAAGATGGGCCGTACAGGCCTGCTAGCACAGCCACGCCGTGGGCCGCAGGCAGGCAAGTCTGGGGACCCCCGTTTCCAGAACGCCGATAGTAGCCCCCGGGCCCAAGGCGCACTCGGGCTTGGCTTCCAGGCGAAGCCAAAGGTCAAGTACGGAGCGCCGCGGGCCCCAAAAGCCTGCGGCCTTGGTCGATGCGTGGCGGTTGATGGACGTGGGCGTCTTCGCTTCCCCACGCTGCCTCGGCAACTGCCCAACTTGACAAGTCCCTGCGACATGCAAGGAAAACAATCATTACCTGTGATCGTGGGAGTCGCCGGTTGGCCTTCTCCCGCTATAAATGGGGAGGGGGGGTAGAGCCCCCATCGCCCATCTCTTCCCAGTCAGCTTTCTTCTTCCTCCTTGCTCCTCTGCTAGCAGCAATGGCGCCCATCCGAAGATTTTCAGTTGCGGAGAAGGGAAAGGCTCCCCGCGATGAGCCGGGGCCGCTTCCGCCGAAGAAGAGGTTGGTTCACCGCCGCGACGCAGCGGCGATGCAGGTGGTGACGAGGCCTTGGTGTGAGCGGCCTCCTCCTGGGTATCCGCTACCCCTCTATGCCCAAGCTGGGGGCTCAGAAGGGAGGAACGACGAGCGTCGGCGCGCGCGCTGCGGCCAAGATCGTCGTGCCATGGTGATGCGCGTTGTCGCTCCTGGAGCCCACGCGACAGACTCCTCACATGAGCTGGTGCTGTGGGCGGCGATGCCCCCAAGCTCATGGATCCGCTTTCCGCGGTTCTTCTCTGACGTGATGCCGCCGAGGGGACCCCTCGAGCTCTGGTTGCAGCATGCTGACTGCGACTCCCCGGCAACTGGAGCAAAGGTTGAAGTGGTCTCCTCCGGAAAGATCTTCATGACCCGCGGTTGGGGTGAGGTTGCGCGGGTTTGCCGTGCTGAGGGCGCCCTCGCGATCCACTTCGAGTATGACGGCGCTTCAACGCTGTTCTTCAAGGTCTTTGACGCGGAGGGCCACCGCTTGGAGTGTTGCCCCGGAGGGGAGCGCCAGGACGATGCGTGCTCCGCTCTCGGCCACTCCAACAGCAGCGACTCTTGGGAATCCAGCGGTTCTCCTATGCTCTATGAGACTCCGGAGACGAGCGACGATAGCTACGTGCCCCCGAGCTTTCGCCGCGCCCGGAGCAAGGCCGTAGCGTCCGGACGCCGCCCTCGCTGTTCTGGATGGGGTTGGCGCCGGCCTCCCGCGGCCCACTGTTGATGATCGCGTCAGCCGCGGGGGCGTATAGATAGGATCCTCCTAGGTTCTGGTCCTTTGTTCCCTGCGAGGAATCAAGAAGTACCCCGTGGGGGCGTGTAAATGGTCTTTAATGTCTTTTGTATATCTTCTCTATTATAGAAACCTGTGAACGCAAATCCTGTTTAGGCTCGGTCTCCCCTTTCCAACCTCGCGACGACTTGTTGCTCTACGCTGACAGGTCCCGGTCCCCAGGCAAGCCTCAGCCGTCGCTGGTATGCCAGGTCGCGTGCCATGGTCAAGGCCAGGAGGTGAGCGGCCCGAGGTCCAGTAAGAGCCCCTGAGGCGCGATGCTCAGGAGGTCCCCTTTAGCGCCCAAGCGGCTGTGGTAAGGTAAGAAAGGGAGGCGGCGTCGCCGCAACAGGATTGTGGCGAGCATGACTCCTAGGCTCCAATGATTAGCTGGTCTGAGTGCGGGACTTATCTTGATGATTCGGGGTTGATTCCACGTGATGCGCCCGGCTCGTGCGCAGTCGCCTGCAACGTAGCTAGGTCTGGCCCATACGAGTCTCCCCCTTTCCCACGCTCTCCTTCTGTTGGGGAACGTAGTAATTTCAAAAAAATTCCTACGCACACGCAAGATCATGGTGATGCATAGCAACGAGAGGGGAGAGTGTTGTCCACGTACCCTCGTAGACCGAAAGCGGAAGCGTTAACACAACGCGGTTGATGTAGTCGTACGTCTTCACGATCCGACCGATCAAGTACCGAACGCACGGCACCTCCGAGTTCAGCACACGTTCAGCTCGATGACGTCCCTCGAACTCCGATCCAGCCGAGTGTTGAGGGAGACTTTCGTCAGCACGACGGCGTGGTGACGATGATGATGTTCTACCGACGCAGGGCTTTGCCTAAGCACCGCTATGCTATTATCGAGGTGTAATATGGTGGAGGGGGGCACCGCACACGGCTAAAAGATCGTTGATCAATTGTGTGTAGAGAGGTGCCCCCCTGCCCCTGTATATAAAGGAGCAAGGGGGAGGCCGCCGGCCAAGGAGGATAGGCGCGCCTAGGAGGAGTCCTACTCCTACCGGGAGTAGGACTCCCCCCCCCCTTTTCCATGTTGGACTAGGAGAGGAAGGAAGGGGGGGCGCCGCCCCCCTCTCCTTGTCCTATTCGGACTTTGGGGAGGGGTGTGCGGCCCTGCCCTGGCCTCCTCTCCTCTCTTCCACCTAGGCCCAGTAAGGCCCATTAAGTTACCGGGGGGTTCCGGTAACCTCCCGGTACTCCGGAAAAATCCCGATTTCACCCGGAACACTTCCGATGTCCAAACATAGGCTTCCAATATATCAATCTTTATGTCTCGACCATTTCGAGACTCCTCTTCATGTCCGTGATCACATCCGGGACTCCGAACAACCTTCGGTACATCAAAACATATAAACTCATAATATAACTGTCATCGTAACGTTAAGCGTGCGGACCCTACGGGTTCGAGAACTATGTAGACATGACCGAGACACCTCTCCGGTCAATAACCAATAGCGGAACCTGGATGCTCATATTGGTTCCCACATATTCTACGAAGATCTTTATCGGTCAGACCGCATAACAACATACGTTGTTCCCTTTGTCATCGGTATGTTACTTGCCCGAGATTCGATCGTCGGTATCTCGATACCTAGTTCAATCTTGTTACCGGCAAGTCTCTTTACTCGTTCCGTAATACATCATCCCGCAACTAACTCATTAGTCACAATGCTTGCAAGGCTTATAGTGATGTGTATTACTGAGTGGGCCCAGAGATACCTCTCCGACAATCGGAGTGACAAATCCTAATCTCGAAATACGCCAACCCAACAAGTACCTTTGGAGACACCTGTAGAGCACCTTTATAATCACCCAGTTACGTTGTGACGTTTGGTAGCACACAAAGTGTTCCTCCGTTAAACGGGAGTTGCATAATCTCATAGTCATAGGAACATGTATAAGTCATGAAGAAAGCAATAGCAACATAATAACGATCGAGTGCTAAGCTAACGGAATGGGTCAAGTCAATCACATCATTCTCCTAATGATGTGATCCCGTTAATCAAATGACAACTCATGTCTATGGCTAGGAAACATAACCATCTTTGATCAACGAGCTAGTCAAGTAGAGGCATACTAGTGACACTCTGTTTGTTTATGTATTCACACATGTATTATGTTTCCGGTTAATAAAATTCTAGCATGAACAATAAACATTTATCATGATATAAGGAAATAAATAATAACTTTATTATTGCCTCTAGGGCATATTTCCTTCAGTCTCCCACTTGCACTAGAGTCAATAATCTAGATTACACAGTAATGATTCTTACACCCATGGAGTCTTGGTGCTGATCATGTTTTGCTCGTGGAAGAGGCTTAGTCAACGGGTCTGCAACATTCAGATCCGTATGTATCTTGCAAATTTCTATGTCTCCCACCTGGACTAAATCCCGGATGGAATTGAAGCGTCTTTTGGTGTGCTTGGTTCTCTTGTGAAATCTGGATTCCTTTGCTAAGGCAATTGCACTAGTATTGTCACAAAAGATTTTCATTGGTCCCGATGCACTAGGTATGACACCTAGATCGGATATGAACTCCTTCATCCAGACTCCTTCATTTGCTGCTTCCGAAGCAGCTATGTACTCCGCTTCACACGTAGATCCCGCCACGACACTTTGCTTAGAACTGCACCAACGGACAGCTCCACCGTTCAATGTAAACACGTATCCGGTTTGCGATTTAGAATCGTCCGGATCAGTGTCAAAGCTTGCATCAACGTAACCATTTACGATGAGCTCTTTGTCATCTCCATAAAGGAGAAACATATCCTTAGTACTTTTCAGGTATTTCAGGATGTTCTTGACCGCTGTCCAGTGATCCACTCCTGGATTACTTTGGTACCTCCCTCCTAAACTTATAGCAAGGCACACATCAGGTCTGGTACACAGCATTGCATACATGATAGAGCCTATGGCTGAAGCATAGGGAACATCTTTCATCTTCTCTCTATCTTCTGCAGTGGTCGGGCATTGAGTCTTACTCAATCTCACACCTTGTAGTACAGGCAAGAACCCTTTCTTTGCTTGATCCATTTTGAACTTCTTCAAAACTTTGTCAAGGTATGTGCTTTGTGAAAGTCCAATTAAGCGTCTTGATCTATCTCTATAGATCTTGATGCCCAATATATATGCAGCTTCACCGAGGTCTTTCATTGAAAAACTCTTATTCAAGTATCCCTTTATGCTATCCAGAAATTCTATATCATTTCCAATTAGCAATATGTCATCCACATATAATATCAGAAATGCTACTGAGCTCCCACTCACTTTCTTGTAAATACAGGCTTCTCCAAAAGTCTGTATAAAACCAAATGCTTTGATCACACTATCAAAGCGTTTATTCCGACTCCGAGAGGCTTGCACCAGTCCATAAATGGATCGCTGGAGCTTGCACACTTTGTTAGCTCCCTTTGGATCGACAAAACCTTCCGGTTGCATCATATACAACTCTTCTTCCAGAAATCCATTCAGGAATGCAGTTTTGACATCCATTTGCCAAATTTCAAAATCATAAAATGCGGCAATTGCTAACATGATTCGGACAGACTTAAGCATTGCTACGGGTGAGAAGGTCTCATCGTAGTCAATCCCTTGAACTTGTCGAAAACCTTTCGCAACAAGTCGAGCTTTATAGACAGTAACATTACCATCAGCGTCAGTCTTCTTCTTGAAGATCCATTTATTTTCAATGTCTTGCCGATCATCGGGCAAGTCAACCAAAGTCCATACTTTGTTCTCATACATGGATCCCATCTCGGATTTCATGGCCTCAAGCCATTTTGCGGAATCTGGGCTCACCATCGCTTCTTCATAGTTCGTAGGTTCGTCATGGTCTAGCAACATAACCTCCAGAACAGGATTACCGTACCACTCTGGTGCGGATCTTAATCTGGTTGATCTACGAGGTTCAGTAATAACTTGATCTAAAGTTTCATGATAATTATCATTAACTTCCTCACTAATTGGTGTAGGTGTCGCAGAAACTGGTTTCTGTGATGATCTACTTTCCAATAAGGGAGCAGGTACAGTTACCTCATCAAGTTCTACTTTCCTCCCACTCACTTCTTTCGAGAGAAACTCCTTCTCTAGAAAAGATCCATTCTTAGCACCGAATGTCTTGCCTTCGGATCTGTGATAGAAGGTGTACCCAACAGTCTCCTTTGGGTATCCTATGAAGACACATTTCTCCGATTTAGGTTCGAGCTTATCAGGTTGAAGTTTCTTCACATAAGCATCGCAACCCCAAACTTTAAGATACGACAACTTTGGTTTCTTGCCAAACCATAGTTCATAAGGTGTCGTTTCAATGGATTTTGATGGTGCCCGATTTAGAGTGAATGCAGCCGTCTCTAAAGCATAACCCCAAAACGATAGCGGTAAATCAGTAAGAGACATCATAGAGCGCACCATATCTAGTAAAGTACGATTACGACGTTCGGACACACCATTACGTTGTGGTGTTCCGGGTGGCGTGAGTTGCCAAACTATTCCGCATTGTTTCAAATGTAGGCCAAACTCGTAACTCAAATATTCTCCTCCACGATCTGATCATAGAAACTTTATTTTCTTGTTACGATGATTTTCAACTTCGCTCTGAAATTCTTTGAACTTTTCAAATGTTTCAGACTTATGTTTCATTAAGTAGATATACCCATATCTGCTCAAATCATCTGTGAAGGTGAGAAAATAATGATATCCGCCACGAGCCTCAATATTCATCGGACCACATACATCTGTATGTATGATTTCCAATAAATCAGTTGCTCTCTCCATAGTTCCGGAGAACGGTGTTTTAGTCATCTTGCCCATGAGACACGGTTCGCAAGTACCAAGTGATTCGTAATCAAGTGATTCCAAAAGTCCATCATTATGGAGTTTCTTCAGGCGCTTTACACCGATATGACCTAAACGGCAGTGCCACAAATAAGTTGCACTATCATTATCAACTCTGCATCTTTTGGCTTCGACATTATGAATATGTGTATCACTACTATCGAGATTCAACAAAAATAGACCACTCTTCAAGGGTGCATGACCATAAAAGATATTATTCATATAAATAGAACAACCATTATTCTCTGATTTAAATGAATAACCGTCTCGCGTCAAACAAGATCCAAATATAATGTTCATGCTTAACGCTGGCACCAAATAACAATTATTTAGGTCTAATACTAATCCCGAAGGTAGATGTAGAGGTAGCATGCCGACTGCGATCACATTGACTTTGGAACCATTTCCCACGCGCATCGTCACCTCGTCCTTAGCCAATCTTCGCTTAATCCGTAGCCCCTGTTTCGAGTTGCAAATATTAACAACAGAACCAGTATCAAATACCCAGGTGCTACTGCGAGCATTAGTAAGGTACACATCAATAACATGTATATCACATATACCTTTGTTCACCTTGCCATCCTTCTTATCCGCCAAATACTTGGGGCAGTTCCGCTTCCAGTGACCAGTCTGCTTGTAGTAGAAGCACTCAGTCTCAGGCTTAGGTCCAGACTTGGGTTTCTTCTCCTAAACAGCAACTTTCTTGCTGTTCTTCTTGAAGTTCCCCTTCTTCTTCCCTTTGCCCTTTTTCTTGAAACTAGTGGTCTTATTGACCATCAACACTTGATGCTCCTTTTTGATTTCTACCTCCGCTGCCTTTAGCATTTCGAAGAGCTCGGGAATTGTCTTATTCATCCCTTGCATGTTATAGTTCATCACGAAGCTCTTGTAGCTTGGTGGCAGTGATTGAAGAATTCTGTCAATGACGCTATCATCTGGAAGATTAACTCCTAGTTGAATTTATTATACCCAGACATTTTGAGTATATGCTCACTGACAGAACTATTCTCTTCCATCTTGCAGCTGTAGAACTTATTGGAGACTTCATATCTCTCAATCCGGGCATTTGCTTGAAATAACTTCAACTCCTGGAACATCTGATATGCTCCATGACGTTCAAAACGTCGTTGAAGACCCGGTTCTAAGCCGTAAAGCATGGCACACTGAACTATCGAGTAGTCACCAGCTTTGCTCTGCCAGACGTTCATAACTTCTGGTGTTGCTCTTGCAGCAGGCCTGGCACCCAGCGGTGCTTCCAGGACGTAATTTTTCTGTGCAGCAATGAGGATAATCCTCAAGTTACGGACCCAGTCCGTGTAATTGCTACCATCATCTTTCAACTTTGCTTTCTCAAGGAATGCATTAAAATTCAACGGAACAACAGCACGGGCCATCTATCTACAATTAACATAGACAAGCAAGATACTATCAGGTACTAAGTTCATGATAAATTTAAGTTCTATTAATCATATTACTTAAGAACTCCCACTTAGATAGACATCCCTCTAATCATCTAAGTGATTACGTGATCCAAATCAACTAAACCATGTCCGATCATCACGTGAGATGGAGTAGTTTCAATGGTGAACATCACTATGTTGATCATATCTACTATATGATTCACGCTTGACCTTTCGGTCTCCGTGTTCCGAGGCCATATCTGCATATGCTAGGCTCGTCAAGTTTAACCTGAGTATTCCGCGTGTGCAACTGTTTTGCACCCGTTGTATTTGAACGTAGAGCCTATCACACCCGATCATCACGTGGTGTCTCAGCACGACGAACTTTCGCAACGGTGCATACTCAGGGAGAACACTTTTATCTTGAAATTTTAGTGAGAGATCATCTTATAATGCTACCGTAAATCAAAGCAAGATAAGATGCATAAAAGATAAACATCACATGCAATCAATATAAGTGATATGATATGGCCATCATCATCTTGTGCTTGTGATCTCCATCTCCGAAGCACCGTCATGATCACCATCGTCACCGGCGCGACACCTTGATCTCCATCGTAGTATCGTTGTCGTCTCGCCAACTATTGCTTTTACGACTATCGCTACCGCTTAGTGATAAAGTAAAACAATTACATGGTGATTGCATTGCATACAATAAAGCGACAACCATATGCCTCCTGCCAGTTGCCGATAACTCGGTTACAAAGCATGATCATCTCATACAATAAAATATAGCATCATGTCTTGACCATATCACATCATAACATGCCCTGCAAAAACAAGTTAGACGTCCTCTACTTTGTTGTTGCAAGTTTTACGTGGCTGCTACGGGCTTAGCAAGAACCGTTCTTACCTACGCATCAAAACCACAACGATAGTTTGTCAAGTTGGTGCTGTTTTAACCTTCGCAAGGACCGGGCGTAGCCACACTCGGTTCAACTAAAGTGAGAGAGACAGACACCTGCCAGTCACCTTTAAGCAATGAGTGCTTGCAACGGTGAAACCAGTCTCGCGTAAGCGTACGCGTAATGTCGGTCCGGGCCGCTTCATCTCACAATACCGCCGAACCAAAGTATGACATGCTGGTAAGCAGTATGAATTATATCGCCCACAACTCACTTGTGTTCTACTCATGCATAACATCAACGCATAAAACCAGGCTTGGATGCCACTGTTGGGGAACGTAGTAATTTCAGAAAATTTCCTACGCACACGCAAGATCATGGTGATGCATAGCAACGAGAGGGGAGAGTGTTGTCCACGTACCCTCGTAGACCGAAAGCGGAAGCGTTAACACAACGCGGTTGATGTAGTCGTACGTCTTCACGATCCGACCGATCAAGTACCGAACGCACGGCACCTCCGAGTTTAGCACACGTTCAGCTCGATGACGTCCCTCGAACTCCGATCCAGCCGAGTGTTGAGGGAGAGTTTCGTTAGCACGACGGAGTGGTGACGATGATGATGTTCTACCGACGCAGGGCTTCGCCTAAGCACCGCTACGATATTATCGAGGTGTAATATGGTGGAGGGGGACACCGCACACGGCTAAAAGATCGTTGATCAATTGTGTGTAGAGAGGTGCCCCCCTGCCCCCGTATATAAAGGAGCAAGGGGGAGGCCGCCGACCAAGGAGGAGAGGCGCGCCTAGGAGGAGTCCTACTCCTACCGGGAGTAGGACTCCCCCCTTTTCCATGTTGGACTAGGAGAGGAAGGGGAGAAAGGTGGAGGGGAGGAAGGAAGGGGGCGCCGCCCCCCTCTCCTTGTCCTATTTGGACTAGGGGGGAGGGTCGCGCGGCCCTGCCCTGGCCTCCTCTCCTCTCTTCCACCTAGGCCCAATAAGGCCCTTTAAGTTACCGGGGGGTTCCGGTAACCTCCCGGTACTCCGGAAAATCCCGATTTCACCCGGAACACTTGCGATGTCCAAACATAGGCTTCCAATATATCAATCTTTATGCCTCGACCATTTCGAGACTCCTCGTCATGTCTGTGATCACATCCGGGACTCCGAACAACCTTCGGTACATCAAAACATATAAACTCATAATATAACTGTCATCGTAACGTTAAGCGTGCAGACCCTACGGGTTCGAGAATTATGTAGACATGACCGAGACACCTCTTCGGTCAATAACCAATAGCGGAACCTGGATGCTCATATTGGTTCCCACATATTCTACGAAGATCTTTATCGGTCAGACCGCATAACAACATACGTTGTTCCCTTTGTCATCGGTATGTTATTTGCCCGAGATTCGATCGTCGGTATCTCGATACCTAGTTCAATCTCGTTACCGGCAAGTCTCTTTACTCGTTCCGTAATACATCATCCCGCAACTAACTCATTAGTCACAATGCTTGCAAGGCTTATAGTGATGTGTATTACTGAGTGGGCCCAGAGATACCTCTCCGACAATCGGAGTGACAAATCCTAATCTCGAAATACGCCAACCCAACAAGTACCTTTGGAGACACCTGTAGAGCACCTTTATAATCACCCAGTTACGTTGTGACGTTTGGTAGCACACAAAGTGTTCCTCCGGTAAACGGGAGTTGCATAATCTCATAATCATAGGAACATGTATAAGTCATGAAGAAAGCAATAGCAACATACTAAACGATCGAGTGCTAAGCTAACGGAATGGGTCAAGTCAATCACATCATTCTCCTAATGATGTGATCCCGTTAATCAAATGACAACTCATGTCTATGGCTAGGAAACGTAACCATCTTTGATCAACGAGCTAGTCAAGTAGAGGCATACTAGTGACACTCTATTTGTTTATGTATTCACACATGTATTATGTTTCCGGTTAATACAATTCTAGCATGAACAATAAACATTTATCATGATATAAGGAAATAAATAATAACTTTATTATTGCCCCTAGGGCATATTTCCTTCACCTTCATGCTCTACATCCTCAGGTCCCGGCCCTCGAGCGAGCTCAGTCGCCGCTGGTATGCCAGGTCGCGTGCCGTGGTCAAGGCCAGGGGGTGAGGGCTAGAGAGCCAGTAGGAGCTCCTGAGTCGCGATGCTCAGGAGCCCCCTTTTAACGTGCAAGCGGATTTCATGGAAGAATTGGGAGCTCGTGGTGCCCCGTGCTACTGTCCTCATGAGGTTTCTGCAAGCCAGCACAAGGAGGAACATGGTCTGCCGTTACGGTTGCCATCCTGCCATTGGTTGCTCGGCAGGGAAATGAAGGCACTGAGGGCCTGGTGAGGTGACGTGCGTGGGGCATGCCTCGAGCCAGAGCTTGATCGCTTAGATTTGTCGACGTGGCAGGGACGGACCCGTGCACCAGCGCCGTGCCAGCGTGCATAGCCCCCGTGGTGGGTGACGATCGAGTAGGTAATAATCATAGGTAGATTAAGCATGGAAATCATACTGGCTCAAGTAAAATGAGGGAAGATACACGCCACTGGGTCAGGCCCGAGCGGCTTGGGGATGATGCAGCCCGAGGGGCACCCCCAGCAAGGTATGCTAAAGACATGAAGAAAAAGGGATACATACCACAAGGACGGACCCATGTGTCCTGGGAATGATGCAGCCCGAGGGGCGCTCCCAGCTAAATAAACTTGGAAAATGTCACCTGGTTCTGTTGATGAAGGGGTGTTGGGGCAGCTGAAGGTACGCGGCGAAGGAGTTGCTCCTCATGAGCCACCGGACCCCTGAGCCTCAGGAGGCTTTGGGGGTCTAGGCGGTTCCTTGAGGAACGCCTCCATCTCTGCCAGGACGGCGCGGTGACTGGCCTCCTGAGTCGCCAGGATGCGCCGCAAGTTGCGCTGGTAGACGAACGTCATGCTCGGCAGGGCAAAAGGCATGCGAACGTAGTTGTGCAGTGGACCCTCGCAGCAGCCCATGCGCAAAGGCCAGAAGAGCTCCTGAGATGCTGCCCTGTTGAGCCCTGGGACGTCGATGCAGACACGCAGCCCGGCATCCTCGCCTAGACGGGGAGCTGCGCCTCATGAGCGGTGGTCATGTTTATTGCAATACGGTTATTCATTTAAGTTAGAGAACAATTGTTGTTCTGTTTACATGAATAAAAACCTTTTATGGTCATACACACCAACGAAAATGGTTTGTTGGATCTCAGTGATACACATATTCATAATATTGAAGCCAAAAGATGCAAAGTTAATAATGATAGTGCAACTTATTTGTGGCACTGCCGTTTAGGTCATATTGGTGTAAAGCGCATGAAGAAACTCCATACTGATGGGATTTTGGAATCACTTGATTATGAATCACTTGATGCTTGCGAACCGTGCCTCATGGGCAAGATGACTAAAACGCTGTTCTCCGGAACTATGGAGAGAGCAACAGATTTGTTGGAAATCATACATACAGATGTATGTGGTCCGATGAATATTGAGGCTCGCAGCAGGTATCATTATTTTCTGATCTTCACAGATGATTTGAGCAGATATAGGTATATCTACTTGATGAAACACAAGTCTGAAACATTTGAAAAGTTCAAAGAATTTCAGAGTGAAGTGGAGAATCATCGTAACAAGAAAATAAAAGTTTCTACGATATGATCGCAGAGGTAAAATATTTGAGTTACGAGTTTTGGCCTTTAGTCAAAACAAAGTGAAATAGTTTCACTACTCAGGCCACCTGGAACACCACAGCATAATGGTGTGTCCGAATGTCATAACCGTACTTTATTGGATATAGTGCAATCTATGATGTCTCTTACCAATTTACCACTATCGTTTTGGGGTTATGCATTAGAGACAGCTACATTCACGTTAAATAGGGCACCATCAAAATCCGTTGAGACGACGCCTTATGAACTGTGGTTTGGCAAGAAACCAAAGTTGTCGTTTCTTAAAGTTTGGGGTTGTGATGCTTATGTGAAAAAGTTTCATCCTGATAAGCTCAAACCCAAATCGGAGAAATGTATCTTCATAGGATACCCAAAGGAGACAGTTGGGTACACCTTCTATCACAGATCCGAAGGCAAGACATTCGTTGCTTAGTATGGATCCTTTCTAGAGAAGGAGTTTCTCTCGAAAGATGTGAGTGGGAGGAAAGTAGAACTTGATGAGGTAACTGTACCTGCTCCCTTATTGGAAAGTAGTTCATCACAGAAATCTGTTCCTGTGACTCCTACACCAATTAGGAGAAAGTTAATGATGATGATCATGTAACTTCAGATCAAGTTACTACCAAACCTCGTAGGAAAAGCAGAGTAAGATCCGCACCAGAGTGGTACAGTAATTCTCTTCTGGAGGTCATGTTACTAGACCATGGCGAACCTACGAACTATGAAGAAGCGATGGTGAGCCCAGATTCCGCAAAATGGCTTGAGGCCATGAAATCTGAGATAAGATCCATATATGAGAACAAAGTATGGACTTTGATTGACTTGCCCAATGATCGGCGAGCCATTGAGATTAAATGGATCTTCAAGAGGAAGACGGACGCTGATAGTAGTGTAACTATCTACAAAGCTAGAATTGTCGCAAAAGGTTTTCGACAAGTTCAAGATGTTGACTACAATGAGAGTTTCTCACTCGTATCTATGCTTAAGTCTGTCCGAATCATGTTAGCAATTGCCGCATTTTATGAAATATGGCAATGGGATAAACAAAACTGCATTCCTTAATGGATTTATTAAAGAAGAGTTGTATATGATGCAACCAGGAAGTTTTGTCAATCCTAAAGGTGCTAACAAAATATGCAAGCTCCACCGATCCATCTATGGACTGGTGCAAGCATCTCGGAGTTGGAATATATACTTGGATAAGTTTATCAAAGAATATAGTGTTATACAGACTTGCGGTGAAGCCTGTATTTACAAGAAAGTGAGTGGGAGCAATACAACATTTCTGATAAGTATATGTGAAGGACATATTGTTGATCAGAAATAATGTAGAATTATTCTGCAAAGCATAAAGGAGTGTTTGAAAGAAGTTTTTCAAAGATAGACCTCGGTGAAGCTGCTTACATATTGAGCATCAAGATCTATAGAGATAGATCAAAACGCTTGATAAGTTTTTTCAATGAGTACATACCTTAACAAGATTTTGAAGTAGTTCAAAATAGAACAGTCAAAGAAAGAGTTCTTGCCTGTGTTACAAGGTGTGAAATTGAGTAAGACTCAAAGCCCGACCACGGCAGAAGATAGAAAGAGAATGAAAGTCATTCCCTATGCCTTGGCCACAGGTTCTATAAAGTATGCCATGCTGTGTACCAGATCTATTGTATACCCTACACTGATTTTGGCAAGGGAGTACAATAGTGATCTAGGAGTAGATCACTGGACAGCGGTCAAAATTATCCTTAGTGGAATAAGGATATGTTTCTCGATTATGGAAGTGACAAAAGGTTCATCGTAAAGGGTTACGTCGATGCAAGTTTTGACACTAAATCTAGATGACTCTGAGTCTCGGTCTAGATACATATTGAAAGTGGGAGCAATTAGCTAGAGTAGCTCCGTGCAGAGCATTGTAGACATAGAAATTTGCAAAATACTTACGGATCTGGATGTGACAGACCCGTTGACTAAAATTATCTCACAATCAAAACATGATCACACCTTAGTACTCTTTGGGTGTTAATCACATAGCGATGTGAACTAGATTATTGACTCTAGTAAACCCTTTGAGTGTTGGTCACATAGAGATGTGAACTATGGGTGTTAATCACATGGTGATGTGAATTATTGATGTTAAATCACATGGCGATGTGAACTAGATTATTGACTCTAGTGCAAGTGGGAGACTGAAGGAAATATGCCCTAGAGGCAATAATAAAGTATTATATATTTCCTTATATCATGATAAATGTTTATTATTCATGCTAGAATTGTATTAACCGGAAAAATAATACATGTGTGAATACATAGACAAACAGAGTGTCACTAGTATGCCTCTACTTGACTAGCTCGTTAATCAAAGATGGTTATGTTTCCTAGCCATAGACATGAGTTGTCATTTGATTAACGGGATCACCTCATTAGGAGAATGACGTGATTGACATGACCCATTACGTTAGCTTAGCACCCGATCGTTTAGTATGTTGCTATTGCTTTCTTCATGACTTATACATGTTCCTATGACTATGAGATTATGCAACTCCCGTTTACCGGAGGAACACTTTGTGTGCTACCAAACGTCACAACGTAACTGGGTGATTATAAAGGTGCTCTACAGGTGTCTCCAAAGGTACTTGTTGGGTTGGCGTATTTCGAGATTAGGATTTATCACTCCGATTGTCGGAGAGGTATCTCTGGGCCCACTCGGTAATGCACATCACTATAAGCCTTGCAAGCATTGTGACTAATGAGTTAGTTACGGGATGATGTATTACGGAACGAGTAAAGAGACTTGCCGGTAACGAGATTGAACTAGGTATCGAGATACCGACGATCAAATCTCGGGCAAGTAACATACCGATGACAAAGGGAACAACGTATGTTGTTATGCGGTCTGACCGATAAAGATCTTCGTAGAATATGTGGGAGCCAATATGGGCATCCAGGTCTCGCTATTGGTTATTGACCGGAGAGGTGTCTCGGTCATGTCTACATAGTTCTCGAACCCGAAGGGTCCGCACGCTTAAAGTTACGATGACAGTTTTATTATGAGTTTATGTATGTTGATGTACCGAAGGAGTTCGGAGTCCCGGATGAGATCGGGGACATGACGAGGAGTCTCGAAATGGTCGAGACGTAAAGATCGATATATTGGACGACTATATTCGGACTTCGGAAAGGTTCCGAGTGATTCTGGTATTTTTCGGAGTACCGGAGAGTTACGGGAATTCGTATTGGGCCTTAATGGGCCATACGGGAAAGGAGAGAAAGAACCCAAAGGGTGGCCGCACCCCTCCCCATGGGCTAGTCCGAATTGGACTAGGGAGGGGGGGCGCCCCCTTCCTTCTTTCTCTTTCCCCCTTCCCTTCTCCTACTCCCACAAGGAAAGGAGGAGTCCTACTCCCGGTGGGAGTAGGACTCCCCCCTTTTGGCGCGCCTCTCCCTTGGCCGGCTGCCTCCTCCTTGCTCCTTTATATACGGGGCAGGGGGCACCCCATAGACACAACAATTGATCCTTGAGATCTCTTAGCCGTGTGCGGTGCCCCCCTCCACCAAATTACACCTTGATAATACCGTTGCGGAGCTTAGGCGAAGCCCTGCGTCGGTGGAACATCATCATCGTCACCACGCCGTCGTGCTGACGAAACTCTCCCTCAACACTCGGCTGGATCGGAGTTCGAGGGACATCATCGAGCTGAACGTGTGTAGAACTCGGAGGTGCCGTACGTTCGGTACTTGATCGGTCGGATCGTGAAGACGTACGACTACATCAACCGCGTTGTGATAACGCTTCCGCTGTCAGTCTACGAGGGTACGTGGACAACACTCTCCCCTCTCGTTGCTATGCATCACCATGATCTTGCGTGTGCGTAGGAATTTTTTTGAAATTACTACGTTCCCCAACAGACAGGGAGGCGGACCTGCCCTATCGGTGTGGTGGAACCGTAGGTCACTCCTGAGAAAGGCTTGGTAGGCTGAAGCTGATCATACGGGACTTGGAGGTTGTCGAATGTGTCGACGGACAGGACATTAAGCCCTGCGCCGCCGTCGATGAGGGTCTTGGTGACTTGCACATTGCTGATGACTGGGGAGCAAAGCATCGGGAGGGTGCCAGCGGTGGCTGCGCACTTGAGATGGTCCGCCGAATTGAAGGTGATGGCGCACTGGGACCACCTAAGCGGGCGTGTGGCCTCAAGCTTGGGGAGGACTGCATTCACTTCACGAGCAAACTGTTTGAAGATACGCTGCGAGGCTGGGGCCTGTGCTCCGCCTAAGATGCAGGCGATAACACGTGGCTCCTAGAAGCCCCTAGCCCCCTCGTCTTGATGGTGGTCGTCATTCCTTCTTGGCGGTGGCGGCAGCGGAGGAAGACCGGCGTTGCCCTGAGGGCGATCCTCATGAGGCTGGTCCCTCCAGGCGCCCTCGCGAGGCTGATCCTGCCAGCGGTCCTCACGAGGCCGGTTGCGCCACTCTTGGCGCGGGCCACGGTCGTCCCAGCGTCTGCCACCACGTCCTCCTCCTCGGCCATAGCCCCAGTCACTACGCTCGGGGCGTCGGCCGAAGCGTCCTTCCCGAATGGCTCTCAGCTCTTGGCAGTCACTGGTGTTGTGGGTATGCAGGTTGTGGAAGGCGCAAAACGGTTGGCTGCTCTTGGATGACTCGGGCTGATCTCTGCCTCGCTCGGTGTCCGGCTCCGCCGCGAGCACGACTGCTCCCTTGCGCTTCACTTCCTTGGCCTTGTCTTTCTTCTCCTCCGGGTCCGCAGCCGGCAGCTCGACGAGGGAGAGGCGCCCTTCCTCAGCTCTTGCGCATTTGGTCGCCAGGTTGAACAACTCCTGAGATGTGCACAGCTCCTCATGGATAGTGAGCTCTTCCTTCATCTTGATGTCGCGGACGCCATCAGAGAATGCGGAGATGATGGCCTCGTCCGTCACCTTGGGGATCTTGAGACGAATGTTATTGAAGCGCTGGATGTACTTCTGGAGGGTCTCTCCTGGTTGTTGCTTGACGCGGCGCAGGTCACCCGCGGCCGGCGGGCGGTCGCGAGTGCCCTGCAAATTGGCGACGAAGCGGTCACGCATCTCGTCCCAGGAGGAGATCGAGCCTGGAGGCAGGTTTAGGAGCCATGAACGGGCGCCATATTTGAGCGCCATAGGGAACCAGTTTGCCATGACTTTCTCGTCGCCATTGGCTGCCTTGATGCTCAGCTTGTAGAGCTGCAGGAACTCCGCGGGGTCGGGGGTGCCGTCGTAATGAGGAGGCAGATCTGGCTTGAACTTGCCCGGCCAGGCAACGCTACGCAGTTCGAGGGTGAAGGCGCAGCAGCCGGCCGTGGTCGCCGGGGCCCGTCTTGGAGGTGGAGCTTGGTTTTGGCGCCCACGCGCCGCTTCGGCAAGCTGCGCAGGGGCTGGCCGCGGAAGTGGCGTGGCGGTGCGAGGAGTGGCGGAGTGTTCTCTTGTGGTCGAGGGACTTCTTGACAGCTTCTTTCTTCACGCGCGGGCGCTGGACGCAGCGGGTCGCGTCGTGGATCCGCGCGCCTTGGCGCGAGGGCGCCGTCTTGGGGCAGAGGTGGTGGAGGTGCTCAGTGAGCTACGTCGCCTGTAGCTGGCGGAGGGTGAGGCGGAGAGAGGGACGGCGCAGGGGAGCCCACTACTACGTGGACGAGCTCGGCAATGCGGTCGAGCCAGTCCTCATAGAGGTCGTTGACCGGTCGGTAGCGCAGGAGCTCGTGCGCCATGAGGAGCACGGCCCGTGCGTCCATGGGAGCGCGACGAGCGTGGGACGAGGAACCGGCCGGGGTCAGCGATGGAGTGGAGGTGCGGCCGTCCCGCCGCACTGAGGGGTGCAGCGAGGACGCTTGCTGCTCGTTCCCTGCTGGGCCGATGGCGGCGTTGGCGGCAGGAGACGGAGAACGACGACGTGGCCCACCGACGGGAGCCTTCTGAGCGACGCGGGTGGCTAGGGCAGCCCGGCGCTCAGCACGAGCACGGCGAGCGTCCGCCATAGAGACGACGGAGCAACTGGACGCGGAGTGACGGAAAGGAAGCTCCGGCGCACCCCTACCTGGCGTGCCAAATGTCGGATCACGGGTTCCGTCAAAACCCTCAACGTTCGAACACTGGGGCGCGCGCGAAGATTTCCTCCCTATCGATCCATGCCCTAGCTCGCTAAGATCTCGCGGACGGACTCGACGAACTCACAACCCAAAAGACACAAGATTTATACTGGTTCGGGCCACCGTTGTGGTGTAATACCCTACTCCAGTGTGGTGGTGGTGGATTGCCTCTTGGGCTGATGATGAACAGTACAAGGGGAAGAACAACGTCCTGAGGTTGAGGTGTTCTTGTGCTCGTTGTGTGGCTAAGGGTTGGCTCTAGACCCGGTTCGCCTCCTCTAGATCCGATTTGCCTCCTCCCTACTATGGTGGCTAGTTCTACTTATATAGGCCCTGGTCCTCTCCCCAAATATTGAGCGGGAAGGGAGCCAACAGCGGCCAATTTGAAAGGGGACAGCTAGTACAACTTATCCTGACAAAAGCGGTCTTCGCCTGCAAAATGCTCTGGTGGTGACGCCGCCTTGGGCTCCATGGTGACCTCCGTCTTGCCGTTCTGCTGGTCTTGGTCTCGTTGCACTGATATGGAAACCTTTGCTTGATGCCTCGGTACTCCGCGCCTACGCTTGCCTCTTTAGCACCAAAGAGGAAACAAGGACGCTGCGCGCGCTGGCGCCCGCCTGGCCTCGATCGTCATGGCTCACGTCATAGAACCTCGCGAGGTTTGCCCCGCCTCGATCTCTCTGCTCCTCGCGAGGCAGCCTGGTGAGGCCGCTCCTTAGGAGGTCTTGTGTCGTCTGCCTCGTGAGGCTTGGTCCCTCGCGAGGGTCTCGAGTGCCTTGTTGATGAAGATGGGCCGACACCTGTCCTTGGAGACCCCCGTTCCCTGAACGCCGACACCTGTCCTTGGAGAACCTGACGTCCGGCATGCCCATGACCCTAGCTGGGCAGTGAGCTTCCCTGCGACGTCCACGAGGCGGCCGATCCAGAGGTTCATGCCCTCCACGTACTCCTCGTACTCGGCGGTGCCGTCCCTCCGCAGCCATTTCTCCTCCTCCACGTCCTTGGTCAGGGTCTCCTCCCAGGCCCTGACCTCCGAAAGCATCCCCTCCAGGCCATCCAGCTTCAGCGTCAGGTCATTGATGGAGTCATTGGCCTTGGAGAGTAGCTCGGCCTTGCCAAGGACTGCGGCCTACGCCTCCACCAAAGCGTTGTTGATCGTGTCCTTCTCCTTCGTCAGCTCCAGGACCTTTTCCTTCAGCCCGTCTCACTCCACCTCCAGCTCCTTCACCTTGCTGCCATGGACTAGGGCCTGAGCATCGAGTGCCTCCTTGTGCCTCTGCTCCAGCTCCTGGGTCCGCTGCGCGACAAGCTTCTCGACCTCCGCATCCTTGCCGCAGAGTGTGGCGGCGAGCGCCTCTCCTCACGGGCGGCAAGGTCCTCCTCCTGGGAGTTCAGCAGAGCTTGCTGCTGTTGCCGGGCAGCCTCGTCCTGGGCGGCCTGTGCCTTCGCCACCTCCCGGGCCTTCTCGATATTAGCCTGCTTCAGGATGAGCTCCCACTTATGCTCAGCCAGCTCATCCTCAGCAGATTTCAGTTCTTCCCGAGCCTCGGCAAACCAGGCCTGCGTCTCAGCGATGCGCTCCTCAACATCCGCCTCCGCCTTGTCCACGGCCGCCAACCTGGATTTCGCCTTGTCCAGACGGGCACGGTGGAGCGCCTGGAGTTTCTGAAAGTTGGCGCCCATGGCCCGGAGAAGTTTCTCCTATTGGGAACCGCCATTGCCGGCGCTCGGTTCATTGACAACCTGGAGCCCGGCGGTGGCGAGCGCCTCGTCGTCGAACACCTCCCGCTCGGGTGGTGCCCTGGTGCCCGCCGTCCCTGGAAGGTGGACGAACAGGCCGTCGCCCACCTTCAAGTACCTGCATGATGCGGGGGGCGGAGGGGAGGGAGGTTGGTCGTTGGCCTCCTCCTCCTCAACACCAGCCCTGTCGGCCTCCCCAGCGGCGGCCTCGCCGGCCCCTTCGGCAGTGGCCTTGCTGGCCTCCCCGCCAGGCCCCTTGGCGGCCTCCTCAGCGGCAGTCTTGGCGGCCTCCTCGACAGCGATCTTGTCGGCCTCGTCCTCGGCATCCTTGGTGACCTCCTCAATGATAGTGTCGATGTCATCCTGGTCTGCCGAGGGAGGGACTGGAAGCCAAGAAGAAGAATGAGACGAGGCCGACATCAAAGATCAGAACTCAGAACAAGGAAAAGAATATGGACGGGAAGCAAACAACTTACCCGCGCCGGGATGGGAAGAAGTGGCGCCCTCCCCGCCTACATTTGTTGCCGGGACGGAACCACCGGCACCCAAGCTCGCCACCTCCTCCTCCATGCGCGTGGGTTCGGTGGTGGATGCCCTTGCTGGGGACGCCCCTCTATGCGGCGTGGTCGACGGGGGCGGCATGTTGGGAGTGGCCCTCGGTGGCTCCTCCTACTGCCGCTCTCCTCCTGCGAACCCGACAAGGTCAGCATCAAGAATCCACACCCCGATGGTCGTCAGTGAAGAAGTGAGTAATAAACTCATGCTGGGGGCTGAAGCGGGGGCTGCGCCGGGGGCTGTTGTCCATGCTGATCTCCACCACCACCGGCATGTGTGAGGTACCCGCCGGGGGCTTGTCGCCCGCCGAGGCTTTGGCCCTCTTCGCCGCCCTCTGGGCCAGCGTCTCCATGCCCCTGTGAAGATAACATCAAGTCAAAAGAGG
Source organism: Aegilops tauschii subsp. strangulata (assembly GCF_002575655.3). Taxonomy (NCBI): domain Eukaryota; kingdom Viridiplantae; phylum Streptophyta; class Magnoliopsida; order Poales; family Poaceae; genus Aegilops; species Aegilops tauschii. Next base: position 245,203,358 of record NC_053037.3, on the reverse strand, counting down.
ATAACACAGGCATGAGGTTAGGAGATGATGGGGGGGGGGCGAAAAACTTAGTCGTTCTCCACCTCCTCCTCCACTGGCTTCCTTTTCCTCTTCGGGCTAAAATACCCGAGGTCGAACTCGGCCCCCAGGGTACTGTCCGAAGGAGGGGGAGAAGGAGATGGGGTCCAGCGTCGCTTGGACGAAGAGGAGGCGGCCACTTTCTTCTTCGCCATCGCCGTTTTCACTGCCTTCTTTGCTGTCGCAGCCTTTGTCTTCGCGGCTCTCATCTAGCGCACAGACTGCTCAGGATACTTTTGCTACTGCGCGGTCTTGCCAGGCTGGACTGGCTCCCCGGAGCTGGCCCGTCGCAGGACGCGCCTCTTCCCCGTGGCCGAGGGGTCATCAGCCTCGGCCTCTTCTTCAGCCGACTCCTCCACCACGTCTTCGACGTGGGGGGCCCTGGCACCGCCGCTGCTGGCCTCCCCGGTAGACTCCACCCACTGGGTGAGCTCCTTCTCCTCCGCGGCTGCGTCGGCCTTGTCCTCCACGGCGCCGACGCTGCCGGCCTCCTTGGCAAGCGCCGCATCCGCCGCCCTTGCAGCAATGTAGTCCAGCTCCTCCTTGGTGGTGTCGCGGATGAGCACCGGCTCGTCGCGGACATAGCTCTCCGACAAGATGTCGAAGAACGCTTGCACCTCCTCCGCTTTCGGCTCGACCTAGAGCAGGTCGAGGCCGTGCGCATTGAACTCCGGCATCATGGTGATGATGGCGGTCTGGCGAGAGTTGTTGCTCAGCGGGACCACTCCTGCCGGCAACCCAAACAGGGGCCCCTTGACGGCCTTGCCAGCCTTCGTGGCCCTGCAGGTCCTCTTAGCCCAGCCGTCGTCACCCACATTGAGCTGGAAGAGCCTCTGGCAGAAATGGGCGTGCCCCATCACCGTGAAATTATGCTTCAGGCCAGTGCGGAGCCTTATGACGTCAGCCGCATTCCTGTAGTGCCAGGCCCGCCTCCCCTTGTTGTGCAGCGGGGCGATTCGGCGACGGATGGAATCGGCCCCAATCATCTCAAGGGTGAGCCCGACCATGGTGAATCGATGGATCCTGGTGGTGGTGATTGTGAGCTTCGTGTCGTCGGCATCGAGGTCGCTCCAGTCCCTGCGGCAGGTCAGCGGGCTCTGACGAACTCGGCAGAACTCCTGCGGATCCTCCTCCCTGATCCAGAGCCACCGGCCGCGCCACTCGTCCCACCTCTCCTTCTGGGCACCCTCCGGGTACGTGCCCTTCTCCTGGGTCCTCGGGATCCAGGTGACGCACCCAGAAATGGCGTCCCCTGACTGGATGCAGGGATAGAAGTAGTGGCGGAAGGTCGTCATGCTAGGAAGCACTCTGGCAAAGCCCTCATAGAGATGGGGAAAGAAGGCCATGCACGCCACGTCATTCGGCGTAAAGTCGAGGAGGTGAAAGCCGTAGGTGTGCATGATGTCGTTGAAAAAATCAGAGAAAGGGGGGCAGAGCCCGCAAGAAAAGTAGTCGACGAAGAAAGGGTACCGATTTGGGCCGGCCTTGGCAAAATCGGAAGGAATGATGTGCGTGGTGGGGTGCCCCATCGTCTTCCTCGCCCACAGGGGCTGGAAGTAGTCCCTGAGGTGGACTGCGTCGACCGTCGAAGGGAAGTAGGCGTGCTGCGTCCGAAGCGCCGCCAGCTCGCTCTCCGGTGCCTCCTTCCCCCCGGCGTCCTCGGCCACCCCCTTGCCTTTGCTGGTTTTGGGTGCCATGGCGACCGGGAGAGGACAAAGAATCAAGAGCAATGGGGGCACGGCGGCAGCGAGCAGAGGCGAGAGCTTCGAATATTTCGCCTGAGGAAGAAGAGGGGAACAACGGTTCCGAGATTGGAAGAGGCGCAGAGGGTAAATGAGCAGCGCGCCTGTGGTTTTTCCTTTTTTATGGGGATGGCGCGGGCCGCCTCTTTACCATTTACCACGATGTGACGCGCGCATGCAGCAACCGCCCCACGCACCACCCCCAAGTCATGCATTCAACGCGGGTCGTGGGGAAGCGCAACTGGCGAAGGGAAGTTACTGATGTAAAACTCAGCCCCGCGTGCCCGCGCAACGTTTTGGGCCTAGCCCAACAACGTGTCGCGCTTATGTGTGGCCCAGACCCGGGGGCTCCTGCCGGTGTACAAAAGTAGGGGCCCTCTTTGTACCCCTTTACTTGTGCACAGGCAGTTAGAGCCATGCCTACGGCCACACTTAGCAGGGCAGAGGAAGGAAGCAAAGTCGCAAGACTACCAGAGCAACGCTCAAGACCAGAAGCATGAAGAACAGAAGGGCAAGGTGAACTCCCACGGCAAGGCCCTTGCCAGGGCGGCCTTCGCGGCCCCGGCAAGAGCCTTGCCGGGGCAACTTGCCCAACACCAACGAGGCTGCCACCCTTGAGCCTGAGAGTTCCGACGCCATCAACCACATTGGAACCGAGGCTTGGGAGGCGCCTCCATGGTGGCATGCAGATCTTTATGAAGACAAAGGGCCTACAAGGCCTGGATAAGGACCAGAATACAAGACAACCGTGAGGCCCCTTGCCGAGGATGCCCACGAGACCCCGGCAAGGCTCCTTGCCGAGGATGCCCCATGAGGCCTCGACAAGGCTCCTGCCGAAGATACCCACGAGGCCCCAGCAAGAATCTTACCGGGGGCGCCCACAAGGCCCCGGCAAGACCCTTGCCGGGATATCAGCAAGATCGCGGCAAGGCCTTGCCGCCCCATCGCCGGCCCAGCTCAGCGCCCGACCCACCAACTAAGCAGGTACCCACGTGGCAGTACGTGGCTCCTGGGCCAACTAGTAAAGCACCTGCATGGTGGCATGCAGATCTTTGTGAAGACCCTGCAAGCACACTAGCTCAGCAGCCTGCCAGCCTACATGGCGCTGCATACCTCGTTGGCCTGGACGTGTGTCGGAGCGAGGCGAAGTGGCGACGGACGGGACGGGCCTCGTTCCCGTCCCTGATAAAGCAAGAGGACACCTAAGTAGTGCATTTAATGCGTTTCATCCTGTAATGTCAGGGCGATAAGTTGGTACGCTGTACAACTTTCCACCTCCTGTGTGGCACTATGGCAGCCCCTTTGACTATAAAAGGAGGCCCGCGGCGTACTGAGAGAGGATTCAGTCTTTTTGGACCCTGCATGCTCTGTAGCTAGTCTAAGAACACCAGATGAACACAAGCTAGTAGGAGTATGGTATTACGCGTCACTCGCGGCCCGAACCTGGATAAATTTCCCGTGTTGATCTCTTAAACCCGCTCTTTCCACAGCCCCGCACCCACCGACTGTAGAAGGGATTCCCCGTGATCCCATAGGTGTTGTTTCCCCTGACACGCGAGCAATTCATTAAACTTGTTATCGAGCTTTGTTTCGAACATCTTCTCAATTCCATCTATCTTCTCCATGGCCTCTTCAAATCTGTTTAGCACATCTTGCACCTGGCCACTCATCATTTGCTGAAATTTATCATGTAGTTGTTTGTTCGTCATGTTCTCCCAATCAGTCTCATCGGCTTGTGATCCTGCCATGGTTAGCAGCAATAGAAACACACAAGAATATGATCCTACCGACTACTAGGAAGTGGTGGTGGTGGTATCACAAATCCGTCAAGCGAATCTCAAATTCTTACCGGTTCTTACCAAGCAGCAGGTGGCGATCAGCAACCGTTGTCGTCAAAACTCTCAAAGCTTGGACAGAGCGATTGCTAGGTGGCGTCAAACGCACGATGTAGATGTTTGTGGAGCTGGGAAGGTTTATGATATGGTAGCAAAAATGTCAGCAATAATCAATTCAGAGATGCAAAGTTGAATAAACGCTCAACGACGGTACTGTGCTGGTCCTAGGCTAGACCGTGCTAGAGACGCGAGCCTAGAACACTAACAAAATCACAGCGCTGCACATAAACAACGGAAGAGCACACTCTGAATTTTTTCTTTTTTTTCACTTTTTTGCACTTTTTTCCTCTTTTTTTTGCTCCGCAACAATTTTTTTCGAAAAGGTCTACAGATGGCCAAAAAACTGCCTGGCCAGATTTTTTTTATAAACTGGAACTATTTTTCTTGTACGGGTAGCACGGAAGTTGGGGAATCCGACTTGTTCACGAGTCATAGTAGCGCGTGCTCTGGAACTCGTAAATAAAGGAACAAACACTGGACTCGGACTAGGACTGGTGGCGGAGATGAATCTGGTGGAAATCGGACTGGTGATGGTATATGACGGTGGTATATGTGGACTCGGATTGGTGGTGGTATATGAACTCGGATTGGTGGTGGTATATGGACTCGGAGCGGTGGTGGTATATGGACTCGGATTGGTGATGGTATATGGACTCGGAGCGGTGGTGTATATGGACTCGGAATGGTGGCGGTATCAGGACTCAGAGAAGTAACGGATAAGCGGTGGTGGTATATGGAAGGGCGATGATGATGGTGCGGCGGCGGCGTGACGATTTTTGAACAGAACTCGAAACTCTAAAGAACTAGATGCTAAGACCAGCAACTTGACACGATGATGCAACCGCAAATTCAACAACGCAAATACAGAAAAGATTATGCAATGGCTCAGATTGGTTTGGATATGATGAACTAACCCTAATTTTTTTGTGGCTTTTTCGTGGACTGTAGGTATGAAGAACAGACTCGATCTAAACTACAAAAAACTGTAAAATCTCACCGAGCAACCTGGAAAACTGATACCACTTGATAGAGGCGAACGTGTCCCGATGTTTCGATGAGATAGCTATCGTTTTCTGAGGTAGTCGACTTTGACGATCCGACTACGAACGTGCGAAGACGTCGCGCCTTAGCAATCGCTAAACCAACTTCCGAGGGGTTATTGACCACGCCGGAGCAAGATCAACCTGACCACGAGGGTCTATTTCCTACGAGCAAACGAAGAACAAGCAAGAAACTGAGATTGCAATCAGGATATTGCGAATGTAAGAGGAAAGCTTTATTAATGAAGGTGGGGTTCTACGACGTCTTGGTCTGGTCCTTGAACACAAACGAAGTACGCGAAGTTGCAGCTATGGCGAACTTTTAATCTAAACAAAACCCAAAGTCTGAATGACGCCCTCAGGGCTGTATATATGGGGAAGAGGGGGGAATTTCATGGCCCTTGGAGGAGGGGTCCGAAACCAACCTTAACTCTTGTTTCCCCACACATACGTACTCTAAAAATAGCTTATACTTAAGTATTTCAAAATTACATGGGCCTGGCCCAATAATAAGGTGCCGCAGCACCTAGAATAGCCTCTGGACGAAATTTATGAAGTGGCATCTCGTATATTTCGTCCAAGGCTTCTTGCACTCCTTATGGTGGCTTCAAAGTCCTGAAATCATCACTTGTAACTCCGTTCTTGTTCCCCTTGCGCATGCCATCATCTCCGTGCTTGGTCTTGCTCCAGTGTTCATCCCTCTTATCCATGCCAGGCCCTTCATTTGTAAGCAAAACAAATGTATCCAACTTAGGCAGCATCATATTCTCATGAACATTAGAATCATTACCAAGAAATGAAAGTACCTGATAATTTAATTGGCGTGTGCGAACTCTAGTAATTGGTCCAGTATGTATAGCAGCAGGGGCTGTGGGTGTAACAATGGTATTGATGTCCTCATCACCTCTGCACGACAACGACTCTCAAGAGCAACTTCGCACGCAAGAGCATCGACATCGTCAAAACCAAGCTACATTCACGCAAGCACAAGAATGGCAACGCCAACGCCAACGAGAAGAAGAGGAGCGAGCGCGACAACACCATGATGCACAAGACGCCGAGGCACAACATCAAGAACAACAACTACGTCAAGCTCAAGCACTTGAGGCACAACATGCCCTCCAAGATTCAAGTCGAGCCGTAGCCACGCGCAACCGCCGAGCTCATGAGCAACAAGAAGCACTTCGCGATGAAGTTCAAGAGAGGATTTATCAATCACGAGTGCACTGTCAAGCTCCTCAAGCTCATCTACAAGCTCGACAAGGACCTCAAGTTCACCTAGAACAACAAGATAATGGAAATCTTCCATGCCAAGAGCAACATGAGGTTGACATTCCTCCTCGTCAAGGTCGTCATCACCCTCGACCCCAACACAATGAAGAACAACGCTACGGCAAGCTCAAGTTCACCATGCCCATGTTCACCGGAAGCAATGATCCCGAAGAGTACCTTTCATGGGCATTGAAGGTTGACAAAATCTTCCGCTTGCACAACTATGAGGAAGAGAAGAAGATCGCGATGGCATCCCTTGAGTTCCATGACTATGTCCTCATATGGTGGGAACAAGTCATCGAGCGCCGAGAAGCAAGAGGTGAACCACCGATTACCACTTGGGATCAAATGAAGGATGTCATCAGAGCAAGCTTCGTGCCAACCTACTACAACCGCAACCTCTTCAAGAAACTGCAACTCCTCAAACGAGGAATAAAGACCGTTGAAGAGTAGTACAAGGAAATGGAGATTGCCATGATAAGAGCGAATGTCACGGAAGATGATGAGCCAACTATGGCACGTTTCTTGAATGGACTCAATCATCCTATCAAGAAGATAGCCGACTTCCAACCTTACTCAAACCTCGTCGAGCTAGTGCATCAAGCTACCAAGGCGGAACGTCAAGTGCAAGATGACTTCAAGTACGCCAAATTCTCATCCAAGTCCAATGGCTTCTCCAACTCTCAAGCTTCAACAACTCCTACCTCCACCAAAGCTACCCCAAGAAACGTCGACAAGTCAAGTTACAAGAAAACTTTGACAACCTCACGTCGTCCTCCTACTACAAGAAACTTCAAGCCAAGAGCTTCATCATCTACCCCAACCGATGAGACCATCAAGACAAGTTCCTTCAAATGCTCCACATGCGGCGGCTGAGGCCACAAGTCCTTCGAATGTACAAACAACGCACCATGATCTTTAACGACGATGGTACATATGACTCCATGAGTGAAGGAGAAATGGAAGCCCTTGAGCAAGTGGCCATGCACCGGCAAGTGAACAAAGATGAAGATGATCAAGTCTTTTCTGACGAAGATTCAAGCCCCGCTCTTGTTGTCTCCAAGGTCTTGACTCTTCAACATCAACAAGACGAAGACCAAAGATGCCATATCTTCCATACCAAGGCCGACATCAATTGAAGGTCCGTCAAGGTCATCACCGATGGAGGGAGTTGTCATAACTTGGCAGGTGAAGAACTATGCTCCAAGCTCCAATTGGTCAAGATGAAGCACCCACATCCCTAGAAGGTTCAATGGCTAAGCGACTCTGGCACTATACAAGTCGAGCATAGGGTACAAGTTTCCTTCACGATCGGAGCTTACGAAGACACTTTGGAGTGTGATGTCGTTCCAATGTCCGTTTGCCACCTCCTCCTTGGAAGGCCATGGAAATTTGATCGACGTGTCATCCACAACGGGAGAACGAATTACTATAGCTTCAAGATGAAGGGAAAGGAATATGTGCTACGACCTATGTCTCCAAGCCAAGTGATCGCCGACAAGCAAGGCACCCATCGTGGGGAGAATAGTGAGCGAGCAAACCACCAAAAGGAGAGTGAGTGCCACAAGCCCAAATTGAGTGACCCCAGGATGAGCTACAAGAAGAACTTAGTCCTATTTGCCACCAAAAGTGAGATGAGAGAAGTGTCTTTATCTTCTCTATTGCAGGAATTCCAAGATGTTTTCCCCGATGAGCTACCTCTGGGTCTACCTCCACTATGAGGCATCGAACACCGCATCGACGTCATCCCTGGAGCACCCCTTCCTAACAAGGCTCCCTACCGTGTCAATCCCGAGGAAACCAAGGAGATCCAATGACAAGTACAACAACTCATCGACAATGGCCATGTATGCGAAAGCTTGAGCCCTTTTGCAGTCCCGGTAATCCTTGTTCCCAAGAAAGATGGTACATATCGCATGTGTTCCGATTGCCGTCCTATCAATGCTATTACAGTGCGTTATCGTTACCCCATTCCATGCCTAGATGATATGCTAGATGAGCTTAGCGGAGCCGCAATTTTCTCTAAAATTGGTCTTAAATGTGGCTACTATCAAATATGCATCAAAGAAGGTGATGAATGGAAAACCGCATTTAAGAGCAAATTTGGCTTATATGAATGGCTTGTTATGCCAATGGGTTTATCCGAAGCACCCGGCACTTTCATGCGCCTCATGCATTTTGTTCTTCGACCCTATATTGGTGTATTTGTTGTGGTCCATTTTGACGATATCCTTGTTTTTAGCAAATCTCTTAAAGATCATGTCACCCATCTTACAACTGTGTTGCAAACACTTAGGAAAGAGCGCCTTTATGCTAATATGGACAAATGCCTTTTTGGTGTTGGTAAGCTTGTTTTCTTGGGTTTCGTTGTGTCTTCTAAGGGTGTTCATGTAGATGAATCTAAGATCAATGATGTTAAAACTTGGCCCCAACCAACCAACTTGCAACAAGTGCATAGTTTTCTTGGTTTAGCCGGTTTCTACTATAGATTTGTGAAGGATTTTAGCACAATTGCTTTACCTTTACATGCTTTGAGCAAGAAGAATGCACCCTTTGTTTGGGGACCATCTCAAGATGCCGCATTCAACGAGCTGAAGAATTTGCTTACACATGCTCCTTTGCTTGCTTTACCCAACTTTGATAAACCTTTTGAGATACATTGTGATGCTAGCAGTTTTGCCATAGGAGGTGTGTTAACGCAAGAGAAGCGCCCCATAGCGTACTTTAGTGAAAAACTTTTCGGAGCGCAAATCAATTATCCCATCTATGACAAAGATCTATATGCTTTAGTAAGAGTCTTGCATGTTTGGGAGCATTTTCTCTGCCCTCATGAGTTCATTCTTCACACCGATCATGAAACACTTAAGTATTTTAAGGGTCAAACTAAGTTGAACAAACGTCATGCTAAGTGGAGTGAATTCATCGAGTCATTTCCTTATGTCATCAAGTACATCAAAGGTAAGGAGAATGTTGTGGCGGATGGCGGATGCTCTTTCCCGCATAGGCATGCTTGTTACCCAATTTGAATTGAATGTCATTGGCTTTGAGCACATAAAAGACTTGTATGCGCATGATCCTACTTTTGCAATTCCTTATGCCAAGTGTTTGACGCATACATCTTGGGAACGCTATTACATCAAAGATGATTATCATATGAGAGATAACAAACTTTGCATCATCGAGTCTTCTCTTCGTTTGTTACTTTTGCAAGAATCTCATGGCAGAGGACTAGTGGGACACTTTGGACGTGACAAGACATTTGCTACGCTCTCTAAGAACTATTTTTGGCCCAAGATGTTCCGCGACGTATCACACTTAACCAACCGTTGTTCGACAGGTCGCAAAGCTAAGTCCAAAGCTCAATCTCATGTTCTTTATACACCCCTTCCAATTCCATGTCACCCATGGGAAGATATTAGCATGGATTTTGTACTTGGTTTACCTAGGACTAGAAATGGAAAGGATTCCGTGTTTGTTGTTGTGGACGGATTCTCTAAAATGGCACATTTCATACCATGCAACAAGATAGACGATGCCACATGATGCAAATCTTTTTTGTAGATAAATCTTGCACCTACATGGAGTGCCAAAGACGATTGTTTCGGACCGCAACGTCAAGTTCTTGAGTTACTTTTGGAATACCATATGCGCCAAGCTCGGAATAAAGCTACTATTCTCAACGGCATACCATCCACAAACCGACGGCCAAACGGAAGTGACGAACCGAACACTATCCACTATACTTCGCGTGTTGATCAAGAAGAACATCAAGAAGAGGGAGGAGTGTCTACCCATCGCCGAGTACGCCTACAACCGCGCAAGACATTCGACTACCGGCAAGTCCCCCTTCGAGGTCGTCTACGGTTTCAACCCATTGTCCCCATTGGACATTCTTCCTCTACCACTACAAGAGCGCATCAACATGGACGCGAGTGCCCAAGTGAACTATCTCAAGAAGATGCATGAAGATACAAGGCACACAATCGAGCGCCAAGTACAATGACTCGCGACCAAGCTCAACGTCAACCAACAACCCATGATATTCAACATTGGAGATCTTGTGTGGCTACACCTTCGCAAGGAACGCTTCCCCAACGAACGCAAGTCCAAACTTCTACCACGAGCCGATGGACCCTTCAAGGAGCTAGCACACTACAACAACAATGCTTACAAGATCGACCTCCCGCGCGACAAGTACAACGTGAGCGACGTCTTCAACGTCAAGGATCTCTTGCCGTACCATGGTGACGAAGATTTCGATCCGAGGTCGGATCTTTCCCAAGGAGGGGGGAGATGATGTCGAGCATCCCATGATCATCCCCATGGACGTATCTACATCTCCCACGACACCACTTGGACCCATGACAAGAGCAAGAGCATGTGCTATTCAATCCGAGGTGAAATCACTCCTACTTGAGTTTTCCTCTGATACGAGTGAGACATGGCTACTGCCTAAGTCCGAGACGTTATCTATGATTAGGTACAATGCACAAGCCACGGAGCCGAGAGCTGAAGAAGAAGAGACGGGCGTCAACTCTCTGGACAGTCCGGAACTTCCGGCCAGAGCCCGGAACTTTCGGCTCCCGGAACCTCCGGCCGAGCCGGACCTTCTGGCCTCCGACGACCCCGACCAGCCCATGCGTGCCAACTCTCTGGTTAGCCCGGAACCAGCCCGGAAACCGGCCCGGACCTTCCGGCCCCTGGAACCTCCGGCCCACCCGGACCTTCTGGCCCCCGGACGCCAGCCCAGCTCCTCCCGTGCCAACTCTCTGGTTAGGCCGGACCCTCCCCGGAACCTGGCCCGGAACCTCCGGCGCCCGGAACTTCCGGCCTCGCCCAAAACTTTCGGCCCTGCCTGCGCGTAGTGACTTGGGCCGAGGCCCGTGTACCCTTTTGCCCCGAGACTATATATACTCTTCTCCTACCTATGTTTTAGGGTTAGCGTTCTGATAGCTCATATGTGAGATAGAGCCTCGCTCATCCATCAAGATATACTCCACTGAGAGAGACCGTCGCCTCTTTGGAGAAGATCCACCTTGGATTCAAGACCCCTAACGGGAAGACCTCAAGACCTCCTCACCAAGAAGAACCGTTTACCCTATATATCGTCCTTTGTTGGATCCGGATCATGTATCTCTTATGTTTCGAGGATCTAGCACATGTATGACCGTATCTTGTCGGTTTGAGTGATTCTCTTGTGTTTCCTCTCGTGTTTCCCCTCGTTTTCTTCGTGTTCTTCGCAGGATCCGCTCCATTCGTGAAAGATCGGGCGTCTAGGGTTCTACCCTACATCAACAACTCATGGACAACGGCCATGTACAAGAAAGCTTGAGGCCTTGTGCCGTACCGGTAATCCTTGTTCCTAAGAAAGATGATACATATTGCATGTGTTCCAATTGTCATCCTATCAATGCTATTACTGTGCGTTATCATTACCCCATTCCACGCCTAGATGATATGCTAGATGAGCTTAGCGGAGCCACCATTTTCTCTAAAATTGATCTTAAAAGTGGCTACTATCAAATACGCATCCAAGAAGGTGATGAATGGAAAACGGCATTTCAGACCAAATTTGGCTTATATGAATGGCTTGGTATGCTAATGGGTTTATCCGAAGCACCCGGTACTTTCATGTGAGTCATGCATTTTGTTCTTCGACCCTATATTGGCGTATTTGTTGTGGTCTATTTTGACAACATTCTTGTCTTTAGCAAATCTCTCAAAGATCATGTCACCCATCTTAGAACCGTGTTGCAAACCCTTAGGAAATAGCGCCTTTATGCTAATATGGATAAATGTCTTTTCGCTATTGATAAGCTTGCTTTCTCGGGTTTTGTTGTGTCTTCTAAGGGTGTTCATGTTGATGAATCTAAGATCAATGTTATTAAAACTTGGCCCCAACCAACTAACTTGCAGCAAGTGTGTAGCTCCTTGGTTTAGCTTGTTTCTACCGTAGATTTGTTTAGGATTTTGGCACCATTGCATCTCCTTTACAAGCTTTGAGTAAGAAAAATGCACCCTTTGTTTGGAGACCATCTCAAGACACCGCATTTAATGAGCTTAAGAATTTGCTTACTCATGCTCCCGTGCTTGCATTACCCAACTTTGACAAACCCTTTGAAATTCATTGCGATGCTAGCGGTAATGGCATAGGAGGTGTGTTAACGCAAAAGAAGCGCCCCATAGCTTACTTTAGTGAAAAACATTCTGGAGCGCAACTCAATTACCCCATCTATGACAAAGAGCTATATGCTTTTGTGCGTGTTTTGCGTGAGTGGGAACATTATCTTTGCCCTCATGAATTTGTCATTCATACCGACCATGAAACGCTTAAATACCTTAAGGGTCAAACTAAGTTGAACAAGCATCATGCTAAGTGGAGTGAGTTTATTGAGTCATTTCCTTATGTCATCAAATACATGAAAGGTAAGGAAAATGTTGTGGCGAATGCTCTTTCCCGCATATGCATGCTTGTCAACAAACTTGAATTGAATGTCATTAGTTTTGAGAACATAAAAGATGTGTATGCGCATGATCCTACCTTTTCTATTCCATATGCCAAATGTTTGATGCATACATCATGGGAATATTAATACATCAAAGATGATTATCTTATGAGAGCTAACAAACTATGCATCCCCGAGTCCTCTCTTCCTTTGATACTTTTGCAAGAATCTCACGGAGGAGGACTAGTGGGACACTTTGGATGTGACAAGACATTTGCTACGCTCTCTAAGAACTATTTTTGGCCCAAGACGTTCCGCGACGTATCACGCTTCACCAACCGATGTTCGACATGTCGCAAAGCTAAGTCTAAAGCTCAATCTCATGGTCTTTTACACCCCTTCCAATTCCATATGACACATGGGAAGATATGAGCATGGATTTTGTACTTGGTTTACCAAGGACTAGAAATGGAAAGGATTCAGTGTTTGTTGTTGTGGACGGATTCTCTAAAATGGTACATTTCATACCACGCAACAAGATATATGATGTTTCACATGTTGCAAATCTTTTTGGTAGGGAAATATTGCGTCTCCATGGAGTACCCAAGACGATTGTCTTAGACCATGACGTCAAGTTCTTCAGTTACTTTCGGAAGACCTTATGCGCCAAGATCGGAATCAAGCTACTGTTCTCTTCGGCATAGCATCCTCTAACCGATGGCCAAACGGAGGTGACGAACCGCACGCTCTCCACTCTACTACGCGTGTTGATGAAGAACAACACAAAGGGGTGGGAGGAGTTCCTACCCATCACCGAGTATGCCTACAACCGCGCAAGACATTCGACTACCGGCAAGTCCCCCTTCGAGGTCGTCTACGGTTTCAACCCATTGTCCCCATTGGACATTCTTCCTCTACCACTACAAGAGCGCACCAACATGGACGTGACTGCCCGAGTGAACTACCTCAAGAAGATGCATGAAGATACAAGGCGCACCATCGAGCGCCAAGTACAACGACTCGCGACCAAGCTCAACATCAACAAGCAACCCATTGTATTCAACATTGGAGATCTTGTGTGGCTACACCTTCGCAATGACCGCTTCCCCAACGAACGCAAGTCCAAACTTCTACCACGAGCCGATGGACCTTTCAAGGTGCCTGAATGCTACAACAACAACGCCTACAAGATCGACATCCCACGTGACAAGTACGCCGTGAGTGACATCTTCAACGTCAAAGATCTCTTTCCCTACCATGGTGATGAAGATTTCGATCTGAGGTCGGATCTTTCCCAAGGGAGGGGAGATGATGCGGAGCATCCTATCATCATCCCCATGGACCTATCACTGTCTCACGAAGTTCCAAGTGAACCTATGACACGAGCACAAACTAGAGCTGTCGAGACCGATGTGACTTCTTTCCTTAGTGATATTACATATGATCCACTCGAGACATGGCTACTACCTAAGTCCGGAATGTTGTGCATGATCAGGTACCAAGAATGCCCTCCCGAAGATGGACATGAAGACAGACAAGTCCCGAAGTTCACGGATGAAGAGAAATGACGGAAGGTCCGTAGAGGTCTCCAGGACCTGGACATCCAGCTCCAAGCCCGAGACATCGGGCCCCTGGAGCCCCTACCACAGCAGCCGCCCAACCGCCAAGTACCTAAAGGCCCCGGACATCCGGCCTCAGCCTGGACATTCGGCCAAGCCCGGAAATCTGGTGCCCCCTATCCAGAGAGCACCGAGGCCAACCCCGCCATCTAGCCCCCCAGCCCATACATCCGGCCCCTCAGGAAGGCCCGGACATCCGGCCCGATGCCCGGACGTCCGGCCCCGTCTGTCTGCGCACAGTAAAGGGCCGAGGACCATGTACCCCTTTGCCCACCTAGACTATATATACTCCTCCTCCCTCTTTCTAGGGTTAGCAATGTGATAGCTCATTTTAGAGATAGGGCTTTGCTCATCCACTTGGTTACTTTTCCATTGGAGTTCATGACCTCTTTGGAGAAGATCCCCCAAGCGGATTCAAGACCCCTCACATGAATACACGCCCTCAAGGCCTCCTTATGGAGATGAACTAGTTACCTCTTGTATCGTCCTTTGTTGGATTCAGATCGTGTATATCTTTGTGTTTTGAGGACCTCGCACATGTGTAACCAAATATTCTTGGTTTGAGTGATTCTCTCATGTTTCCCCTCGTGTTTTCTCCTCGTGTTCTTCGTGTTCATCGCGGGATCCGCTCCTATCGTGAAAGATCGGGCATCTAGGGTTCCACCCTAAATCACCCAGCCTCCTGAGGGCACCTGAGGAGGACCTGCTTCTTCTTCTTGGGGATGGCCTTAGGAGGACGGATGGCACCCTCGTCATCTGAGTTCTCACCATTGCGGCCTGGTAGGCGCGCTCGAGGGAGCACACCACATCCTTCTCGTCAAAGGCGACCGTGATGATGCCGCCGGTTCCTGCCATCTTGAGAACATTGTAGCAGTGGTGAGTCACTGCCATGAACTTGGCGAGGGCCAGATACTCAAGGATGGCGTTGTACGGGAGGCGAATGTGGGCAATGTCGAAGGCGATGAGCTCAGTGAGGTAGTTGTCGCGCTTGCCGAAAGTGACAGGGAGACGAATCGGATGCGCCGCTGAGCTCCTTGGAATAGCTTCACAAGCTCCTCCATACTTCCTGGAGGAGAGGCGGATGGCCACAAGGCTTTGGCAACGCTCCGCATTGCTTGCCGAGCTCGCTCGTGTAGCTGGGACAGCTGTTGCATCAGATCGCCTTGAGAGCCAAACATTTCCTCTTCGGGGCGGCCAGTCAACATACCTGCAGACATAAATCAGTTAGATCATTTCTTCACTGAATTACACAAAGGTAAGTTCAAAAACATACTGAATATGCCGCCTCGTAGGCTCCTATTCTCCTTGACGGCGTCAGCTAGCTGGGCTCGCACATCTTTTAGTTCTTCGCCCAGCAAGGTATTGGAATCCTGTAGCTTGTTCTTTTCGGGGCGGCCAGTCAGCACACATTCGCCTGCGGCCAGTTGCCTTTTGGTCTCTTGTTCGCCCGCTTACGCGACTTTCAGTTCCCCTTTCAGTTGATCTACTAATCCTGTCATCGGAAACGCAACAGTATTAACATTACTGGTATATGATTACATTTTTTTGGATGGAAGAGAATATTACCAGGAGTTGCCTTCTTGGATTTCTCCAGTTTGGCGATAACCGCAGCTAGCCGGGTCTGACACTTTTCTAGCTCTTGAGACAACAGGCTATTCTTCTCCGTGAGTGCCTGATTATACAGTGATCCTTAAATCAGTTGTATCAACTGCTTCAAGTCTCGGGGGCTACTAGTATATGATTACCAAATCCGTACAATGTGTACTTACCAGCATATCTTTTAGATGCTAGTCCGTGGATCTGGCAAGCCCATCCCGAGCAGGTCGGATGTATGCATCGGCCGAGCTGAAGGCATTGAATGCCTCTTTTGTAAAGCCAGGGTCACGGAGAGCGGCCCTCCGGCGCCGATGATTCATGGCACTCTCAACTTTAGAGTTCGTGATGGACACGTCATCCGAATCCTCTGCGGAAGGACAATACGGCGTCACTCCCGTGTTAGCCTCCGTCCTTAAGGCAGGCTCTGGAACCTGACTGGTGGAGGCGCGACCGGCAGGATCCCCGGACATAGTTTGGCGAACGCTCTTCCTGATAAGACACAACAGGCAAGGTCATAGTTCGATGTGACTGCTAGAGGGCACATTTAAAAAAGTCATACCTCTTTGATGAAGGCTCGGCGTGTTGTCATTTGCCTTCCTCTTCGAAGACTTACCTGGCATGGGCGCCGCTCTCTTATGAGACGCCTTTGGTGCAGCATGGCGCGCCGAGCGCCTCCCCTTTGGAGCACAAGACAGTGCGGTGGGTGAGGCATAATGAGGAAGCTCTTTTGGAGGAGATATCTCCTGATTACTTACATGTGAGGTAGGAAGGAGGCCGGGATAGTCGGCCATGATGGCCACTTCTATGCCATCGTAGCTCGCCTGGTAGAATACTCCCTCCTCAAGCTCTACAAATATGTCCGGATCCTCTTTGAATCCGGGGTCAAGGTCCCGGTTATGGTCCTCCGGCTGTGGGGCGGGGCTATAGATCCCCGCGGTAACCTTCCGCCATTCCTGTTACAAATGGACGGGTTAATGTCAATTAAAAGTGGCTCAAGGAAAGGATTGAGTAACGTGGTGGGAGTAAAACTCACCCAGCTAGGAGGATTGTTCATTGAAAATACCTCTCGGCGCGTAAGACGAGTGAACTCCTCTTTTTCCCCTTTATACAGGTCGGCCAATATTGCGGCCAGGGCGGTGAGCGAATCCAAACCCTTTCGTCCACAGCAGGAGGCGTCATCTTCCCCATTATAGTGCCACATGGGAAGCCCCCCTGAATTGGAGCGGCTGAACACCTCGCGCTATGGAAGTGGCCATCACCTCGATTATTGATAATCCGGACTGGGCGAGTGTCCCTATCTTGCCCATTAATTGTTGGACTTCCGCACTATCCTCCTCCTTGAGGCTCCGAGGGCGCTAGCTGTGGCATTTCTTCAATGGAGCACTGGAAAATTTGGGAAGACCCATTCGGACTGGGTCGGGGAGAGCGACGTCCTCAATATAGAACCATTCTAAGGGCCACTCCCACTACAAAAAAAAGACACATCCGTGACATTTTGGGCCGAATGAAATTTTTTTCTGTCATACATATGACACTTCTATGATGATAATTGTGACAAAACCCGGTATCATCATAGATGTGGTGGGATCCTACTTCTATGACAAATAATCATGACAGAAAATGGGCTTTTCGTCCTGGGCGGGCCGGAGACGCAGCTGCATGACATTCTTTGGGCCGTCCATGATGGAAAAAACCATGGTAGAAGCGAGGGCGAGGAAAATTTCGGGGAGTTCCCGGTTATGGTGGGAGGTCGGGGGCCGAGCGATACACGTTTCTCTCGTACACGTACGCGCGTGTGTGCGAGGCGTTGGCTCTAACTAAACCCGAGCGAGGCGTTGGGCTCTAACTGAACCCGAGTGATTGCACTGCAGGCTACGCGTTACTGAACCCGAGCGATCGATCGATGGCTGTTAACTGAACCCGATCGAGCGATTCCTTCGCTACTGCTGCTAACTGAAGCCGATCGATGCTGCCTCTGGATGAACAGTGAGCGTTGCTGGGGGGTTTGGATGAACAGTTCCCGATGGGGGTGGATGAACAGGACCCCGTGGTGTTGCCTCTGGATGAACAGGACCCCGATAGATCGAGCCGGTTGGGGCTGGATGAACAGGACCCCGTGGAGGGCAGGATGAACAGGACCACCCCATGGAGGGCAGAATGAACAGTAGACGATGGAGGGCTGGATGAAAAGTAGCCCATGGAGGGGTGGTTGAACAGGAGCCCGTAGAGAGGGCTGGATGAACAGTAGCCCATGGAGGGGTGGTTGAACAGGAGCCCGTAGAGAGGGCTGGTTGAACAGTAGCCGGTGGAGTAGCGCGTGGTGGAGGCTGGATGAACAAGAGCCCGTGGATGAACAGTCGCAGGTGGAGGCTGGAGGAGGTCGACGGTGGATGAACAGTAGCCCGTGGAGGCGGGAGGGGGTCGACGGTGGAGATGAACAGATGCCACACCCCTCGCGATGAACAGGACCCCCGTTTCGACCGTAGCGCTCCAACACAAGTCTGTTTCCTCCATTTTGCGGTACGCCAGACCCCTCCCGATGAACAGGATCCCGTTTCAAACGTGGCCGGTCGAACACAAGGCCGTTTCCTCCGTTCTGCGGTACGCCAGGCCTCGTTTCCATCGGCTGTTCTGTCCAAGCCCTCCCGATGAACACGACAACGCATTCCGTTCCGACCCAGCCGGTTGGCTCCCCATGAACACGACGACGACGCTGTTTCTCCGTTCCGACCCAGCCATGTACACGAGCCCTGGCCGTACATATGCGCGAGTAGGCGTTCGAGACCCTGCCCGTATGTACGTACGTGGCCGTATTTTCTTTCTTGCACACTGGCCGTTGTACGTACGTGTATATGCTACGTGCGCGCCTCTACTACGACACGTGCGCGCCTCTACATCGACCAGTATGTACGTACATGTTTGCGACCAGAATGACAATGCTACGTACGCTTCGACCAGGTGGGTCCCGACTGTCAGGCACTTCCTTGCCTGCGAAGATGTAGCTGGTGGGTCCCAGGAGTCAGGGGGCGAATCATTTTTTTGCCCGGACGCACTTCCTTGCGTGCGAAGATGTAGCTGGTGGGTCCCCACAGTCAGGGGGAAATGTTTTTTTCGCCAAATACGGTGGCCCGTCCGGTGGGTCCCCGCTGTTAGGTGGAGGAATAATTATTTTCCGCGTAATAAGGAGGCACTTCCTTGCTGCGGCTGTGGACCCAGCTGTCAGCCTCTCCATGTACAGTCCACGTCCGATGGAAGCCGTTCCTTGACCATGTTGACCACGCCATGCCGAGAGCACCCGGGCGATGGACGATGGCGAGGCCTAGGAAGGGGATGACGCGGAGCCGGGGAAGACGCGGCAGTGGAAGCCCACGCGGAGAGGAGTATGAGGGATCACTGGTTCGGCTGCGGTGTGAGGCTGCCGTCGCCGCAGGGCCTGGCCAGCGGTGGGAATAGTAGGGGCGGTGAGTTCTCCGCGGCAGCACAGCCAGCCACGGGAGGCAGGAGCATGCGGCAGGACCGGCGCTGCTTTGGGCGGCTGGAGCAACAAGACCAGAGGTTGAAGAAGCACTACGGCCGTTGGATGGATATCATACGGTCACTGGAGCTAGAATCGTGCATATTGACTAAGTTGACAAAGCCCTCCGTCCCCATCAACTTAGTAGGCCCACAAGTCAGCCTGCCACTATACTGGGTCCCAGCTAGCAGGCGGAGTATTCATTTTTTTGTGCGTAATAAGGACGCACTTCCTTGCGTACGAATATATAGCTGGTGGGTCCGAGCTGTCAGCGGCGGTAACGTTTTTTTCGCGAAATACAGAGGCCCATTCGGTGGGTCCCAGATGTCAGGTGGAGGAATCATTATTTTGCGCATAATATGGAGGCATTTCCTTGCGTGCGGCCATGGACCCAGCTGTCAGCCTCTCCACGTACAGTCCACTTTAGATGCATGTCGGTCGTTGACCATGTTGACCAGGCCGCACCGGGAGCACCGGGGCGGTGGACGACTGCGAGGCCTAGGAAGGGAACGACACGGAGGTAGGGAAGACTCAGTAGTTGTTTCCCACGCGGACGGGAGTACGACTATACGAGGGTTTACTGGTTCGTCTGCCGTCGCCGGAGAATAACAACAGGTGTGGGTGAGTAGAGGGATGGCTAGGCCAGCGATGGGAGTACGGTGGGGCGGTGGAACCTGCGCGGCAGCACAGCCGGCCGCGGGGAGGAGGGAGCAGGCAGTCCCGCCGGCGCTTGTTTGAGCGGCTGGAGCAGGAAGAGCAGAGATTCAAGAAGCACGACGGCCGTTGGATGGACATCCAACAGTCACTGCTTGTGCGTCAACCTTTTTTTAGGAAAGCCTCAAATCTGTGGAAAACAGCATACAACCCATCTGCCATTATTTCTAATAATTTACAGGCCATTTGCTAATTCTGAAGGTTTTTTTTGGAGCCCATATTCTTTTTGTTAGCATTACAGCCCATATTGTGGCCACCGTTAAAAAATTATACGAAATGTTGCATATTTCGGTGCGATCCGAACTGTTTTTAATCCCGAAATTTAGAGTCACATTCAAACTGATTTTAAAAATAAATGTATATCAATATAAAATCCAACAAATTGTCCACGCATAAAAATTAATGCAATTTAAAATCTTGAAATGAAAAAAAGAAATTTGAAAGTAATTGCCAGTTTGAGGTGTTTTAAGAATGTACAGCCCATTTCTCATTACTGATAGGCCATTTTCTCGTCCAGCCGAATGAAGCTCTCCTCGTCTTGAAAGATTTGCAGCCCAATAGGCCTGACAAAGCGACTTACTTGGCAAATCACAAAAAAACTGGGCTTGCCATTTTCAGAAAGAAAAAAACTACTGGACTGGTCTGTGGTAAACATAAAAGAGAAGGCTGTCTAGACATGCCAGAGTGCCCCGCACAGCCCAGTTGACACCCTGCTTCCATCTCAAAAACAAATTAGATAAATGCCACAACAAATATGGCGGTTCATAAAAATGCCACTGCAATTTCCAAACTTTGAAACATGCCACCGCAATTTTTGCAAACTTTGGAAAACGCCACTGCAATTTGCAAACTTTGAAAAACGCCACTCCAGACTTCGAAAAATGCCACTGGGGATGGCATGAAATGGCATTTTTCAAAGTTTGGAAATTGCAATGGCATTTCTTAGAAACACCAGATTTGGAGTGGCATTTATCAAATTAACCCAAAACAAAAATAACTGGGCGAACTGCTGGGTCCCTGATGTCAGCCGCTCGTTGTGCAACTCTCTCGTTTATTGACTACGTTGACAATGGCATGGGACCGAGATGTCAGAAATCCAGTACGAGGAGCCATTTTTTTATTGGATTGAAATAAGGAGGCACTTTGCTTGTGTACTGCCATGACCTTGGCGGGTCCCTGCTGTCATCCTCTGCACGTACAATCATCTCATGGTTGTGTACGCGTCAACTTGGTAGGCCCACAAGTCAACCTCTAAACCCGTGGAGGACAAATACAACCCATTTAAAAAAATAACAGCCCATTCCATATGTTCAAACGGAAAGTTCAACATTCAGAGCAAAGTAACAGGTCTGATCCACATATAGAGTACTGAACTTCCACGTTGACAACCATCATAGCCAAGTTAACTATCTACCTCCACTAATACTCTAGTAGCATACAAGTACTAACTTACTCTTAGCTAACTAGACGATGCCGGCCGCCATCTGCGGTACACGCTAAACGCCGGCACCGGCGTCCTCCGCCTCGCCTCGGACTTGCCAGAGGTGCGATAGGGTGCGTTGCTCGCGCGCGTTGGCCCTTTCCATGCCGGCGTGGTCCACCGAAGCTTCGACTTCTAAGCGGGAAACCCACTTGACGAGCTGGTAGTAAAAATCGGCATCACGAACGCGTGCGTGCCCGACAGCCTCCAGGACTATTTGCCGGGCGCCGGCCTCCACGTAGTCGGCCGACGTGCGAGCGCTCTGCTCGGGACTCAGAGCGTCGGTGCGCTGCTGCTCCATGTCCCGCTGGCGGCGCAAATCGGCGATACGCTGCTCATCCGCCAAGCGGTCGTGCTCCAACAACTCCTGCTCCTCCGCCAGGCGGTCGCGCTCCAACAAGTCCTCGATATCCGCATTGCCATCTAAAGACCGATAGAATGCCTCCTCCCTCCGTCTGCCTTCCGGTGAAAAACCGAACACTAGTTCCGGCGGTGACCGCCTCCGGCCATGCCTATCACGGACGGGCGGGGGCATGGCGGACGTGGCGAGAGCGAGGATAAGTGGGGAGCAACGTCGGGCCGGTGGGGGCTTATGAGGATAGGGCGAGTTGGGTCACGGTGCCACCATAGAAGGCCGAGAAATAGTACTTATAAGCGGAAGGTAGCGCGACGGTCATCGGAATTCAATGCATAATGAAACAGGCATGGCTTAGCACGCCAGCTTGCCGTGGAAAACTAGAGAAACTGAAATTCTGACTGTGCCGTCCCGTCCCGTCCGTGCTGGGTCGCACACCGGCCTTACGGTCAAACGAGTGCACTCGAATCATCTCCCTCCTTGTCAATAATGATTCCACGGATTTAAAAGGCCCGCAACAATTAAAGGGCATCTTTTTCGCATCAGTTAGCTGCCTTAATTACGGTCGGCTGCATGCGGACACTCAAAATCGCTCGCAGCTAGTACGCGGAGCAGCATGCAACGAGTCGCAGCCGAGGGCATTAATTGATGAACTTTAGCTGGGAGATAAGGCATTTGCGAACGTTTTTGCTAGCAGTTTCTTCAGATTCGCATGGCATTTTCTTCAGAGCAGCTTGTCAGTTTCTTCAGAGGTAGGCATTTCTATTCAAAAAACTGCCACTTCGGATCTTGCGTCGCAACTAAAACAGCCAGGAGCGCATTAGTAGGCTAGCTAGTGATCGATCGGTAACTTGTAAACACTGAGCGAACAGATATAAGGAACTGTTAATGCATCTCAATGATTCACAGATCATATACAAATATGTAGCTCCAAAAGTAAAGATCAGCCACAACCAAAACCAACTAGTACGATTCCCATACATAAGATCAACATGTTAATGCATCTCAATGATTAACAGATCATATACAAATATGTAGCTCCAATAGCAAAGATCTGGAAAAAACATATGTTCTTCCTACTAACATGGATGCTTCTCTTGGCCAACATTCAGTACAGACTGAATGACAAATTTGTTTGTGAAGTCTACAATTCCTCTTGCAAACGTAAGTGGTTTCACCAACAGCTGGAACCATGGGAATGAACCACACATGATGGAGGAACATCCAATGCAATATGATTTGGTCTTCTCTTGATCACACGGTGAGACTATTTTCGGAATACAAACTTTAACTTAGGCAAAATGATGCCCATTGTATAATCAGACCAAACCAATGAAGCACCTAGTGTTGGCCAATAAATAGTACAGTACTACTTTTCTGCAGTCCATGAAGTGACTATCCAATCTTTCTGTGTCTTTTTTCAAATGGCACTTCATGCAGTGACTATACTATTCTCTTGTGCAGTTCAACCAAAATTGCGGTCACTTTGTGTGTTTGCTAAATAGCAACGGGCAGACATCTCTGTCTGCACAAATATCAAGCAGCTAGTACACATATACCCACCTTGTAATTTTGGTTTAAACATGTCTCTTCCGCTTAGATATGTCATGTTTTGCACTGGACAATTTGATACAGTCATGTTTTGCCCTGGACAATTTCATACTGAATTGATTTGCTTGTTCAGAGCAGAAATATAGCGCCTATTCTTCATCAGACCAAGGATATCCATGTTCGCAGTGATGGAAGAGGTGAAATCAATACAACCGAAATTGAGCATCCAGTCATTGAATCATGTCCTGCACCTCCAATGTAGGTCCACCCTGCTAATAAATTCACATTCAAACCACTAGTATTACTATCTAATGACAGTACAAAAAGAGTAGCAAGATAGTAGCAAACCATGTACCTTCTTAATGAACAACTCATAGTGCCACCAATTGGATATAAAGGTTTGGGAGAAAACATGCTCCTAATGTTGAACCAGTTGGACTTTTTGTGCAGTTCCACTAAACTCGAGCATCCCTGTTTGCATAGATCTTGAAAGAGTGATTACTATAAAAGTGGCACTAGTTGAAGCATAGACTCACAAATATAAGCATTCCAATTTTTTAATGGGAAAAGGTAGCAAGACTGTTTCTAACCACCTTTTTGAAGGAATAAATAAGGCAACAGAGGCTGATGTCAGAAAGGCATATATAGTTCTTTCTGAAAGAATGATTGATTCCTGACCTTTCCTCTTCTTTTAAGCATATTTTGTGCAGTTCAACTAAAATAAAATGCCATCACCGCCTTGACAATTCAGTGACGCTGTACAAAAGGAAATGACTTAACATTACATCATGATGTCAGGTATGTAGTCGACAGGCATTAGAGACAAACTTACAGACCTCCTCCGATAACATAATGAACATTAATTTTAACAAAGGTGTGACTAGCTTTACCGGGATAATTTGAGTGAACTCTACACCCTCTGTTCCTTAATATAAGAGGTTTTTGTGGTTTAGTTTAAAGTACCCAAACGTCTACTAGTATTTAGAAAAACAGGTAGTAGTTTTCTTGAGCACATATCTGGGAAAGCTTGCCACCCTTTATTTATGTCCATACGCTAATGCAACACCATTCGAAATTTCCAATAATACAAATATACACTAATCCAGTGGCTAGTGCAACAGTAGAGTAGTTATTTTATTACAGGGTACAGTACAATGGTTTTACTGAACAGATTTCAATAAACTCTGGCACTGGAAGATTTCTATAAGAATTAACAATAAAAATGTAAAGGTAACACATTTCAGCATTGGTATACTAGCTGTGCATGAGCATTAAACCAAATGCAAAAGTCTGAAGGTAACTAGCATTATTAACTAATGACAGTATAAAAAAATTGCAAACCATGTACCTCCAAGGTAAATATCATTTCGAACTCGGGGGGACCTTAAAAATTGCTATCCCAATCTTGATAATCGATCAAACATAAAAACTTGATCGAACGAATCAAGAGAACAGCCGCAGGAGGAGGTGCCCACTCTTAACCTTTCCTCTTGTCTTCATAATTTTTTGTGTAGTTTAACCAAAATAAAATGACATCAGCGCCTTGGCATTTTGGTGACACTATACAAAAAAATTAACTTATCTCATGAAAGTGAGGTATGTAATCTATAAGCATTAACAATGCAAAAATCTAAAGGTAGTAACAAGCTTCATCGTTGGTATACTGGCTGTGCAACATCATTAGAATGCCTTAGTTGAAAAATCTTTAATACATCCACAATCAACAGCTAACAATGAAATAATCCAGTGACATTAAATGGCATTGCTTAAATTTATCGGTGGCATTAGACTGAGTGCAGCATTAGTTAAATGTGGCATCACTTTAGCAGTAGCATTGCTTGACTTGACTGTTGGCATTATACTAACAGCAAAAAAGTTAGACTAAGAGCATGCGAGGCCCATTTGGACAGTGGGCGCACCAGTACGATGTACCTCCACGGACGCATAGAGTGGTGAGGGAGGTATGGTTGCCCAGAGCAACAAATATCCAGGCAGCATATGTGGATTACGTCCCATTTTTGTTATGTTTAGCCACCTTTTTCCTATGTGAGGACAACGAACCGATCGACCTGGTCATTCTCTATTGTGTTGTCATGCCTTTCTACCCTTCTTCAACCAAGAGACACGAGACTTGTTCCTTAGCTACTGATTTTCCCCTTCTCAACCTAGATGGGGGTTCGATCCCTACTCTCTTGGACAGTACAGTCTCCCTTCCTTTCCTTATTCAACCCAGACATGGATTAGTCTGCATGAAGTAGGGTTTCCTTTAATAGTGCAAATTAAGGTTTTCGTCTGCGTGACCAGCAGAGCAGAGGATAGCAAATTGGGAAGATGGTGGAGTGGAAAAAGATCCACATGCAGCGACATGGCAGATGGGGCAATAGAACAAGGGTATGGTTCGAAAAGAGGTAGCATACCCGAGGGTCGGCGGGAAGTGGCTTCGCTCATGGTCATCGTCCTCCACACGCACTACGACAGCGAGCTTGGGGACGGAGGCCATCCCGCGCGGGCACTAGGTCTGAGAGGACGGCCTTGTCGTCAGTGCATGACCTCGCTCGCCGACGACGAGTGCGTCAACACTGCACGTCCTTTTCCTCCCCGGCGGATCTGTGACCACCGGTGAGGAGGGAGAGAGAGGCCATCTTTTTTAGATCTGGAGAGAGGGTGATAGTGTGAGAAGCAAGTGGGCAGCCCTTAACAAGAAAGCTCTGAAGCTCCAGCCTATATATCTTTTTTATACTACTAGTACTAGAGGTGGAGTAGTGGTAGAGCAGTTTATATTTTCTCTGCAAACAGTACCAGTTAGTCGTGCTTCAAAACTGAACGACACGCCATTAAAAAAATAAAGTCGAGAAATAATGCGGCACCTCGGGCCAACGCGGCCAGATCGCATTTTGCACGAGAAATTACACACGATGTTTCGTTGACATGTGGTCCCGTTCCAACATGTCAGTGAGACGACGGCGAGTCCTTTTGTACAATTTCCGAAAGGACGTGTAGGCCGGGGCGCCTCTTCGTGTACCGTGGCAAACTGGCAACCGTCCACTGACTCTTCGCCTTTCCCTCTCGATTTGGAACTGCTGTCGCACGCTCTTCCTCCCTCCTCCATTTGCCTTCACCCTTCCTTCTGCCATTGTTCGATCGTCTTCTCCATGGAGGGAACAAGCCGGAAACGACCCCATTATTCTTGCCCCGATCTGAAAGATGACGTGGTGGGGGAACTCATTGATCGGTGCGACGTCATCACCTCGGCTAGCATGGCAGGTTCGTTCAAGCCCACTCTCGACTCAACTAATAACATCATTACAAGGAACCCAAGGGTCCAAGAGGGTTTGATCTCCCTTATGTTCTTCGCTATAAGCCTGTTCGCATGGGCGCGGATGACGGAGGCCTTGCCTTGTGCAAGTTGATGCCGCTTGATAATGATACGTGTGATGTCAAGATGCCATTGCTTAAGGGTAAGTCCTGGGCTGGCACAAATGGAGATTGGGTTGTTTATATTGGGTACAATTGTGAGTGGGAACTTGTGAATGTGTAGACTCGTCAGCGGATTCCACTTCCAAAAATCTCCGAGTGCCCTGAGGTTGAGCACACAGATGATCTACGTACATTCAAATACGATCATGGTGACTGACGTCTACTGAAGATAGCAATTTGTCGAGTTCCCAACCGCTCTTGGAATTACAAGAACTATCAAGTTGTTGCTATCTTCGACAAGCTTGTTGCCGTCCTTCGTGGTTCGACTGGATGGATATTGCTCAAAAATCAGTTTCTATACACGGATGTGTACTGTGATGCAATTGAATACGAGGATCTTGTGTTTGCTCCCACCACTCGTGGCACTATTTTTGCATGGGATCCTCATAGTTTCAGTACGTTTGTCTTCCACCGTAATTATAATTGTTTCATCCACATGCATGCGGGTTAGCAAGTTTCCCTTTACTAATTAACCTTCTTCTTCTGTTTCCAAGGTCCTGTGAACATTCCACCACCTATACTTGAAAAAATTTATAAGAAAGGGGGAGATGACGATGGTGATAATCACGAGCATGAGGAGGAGCAGAACTTATATACTCAGTGGCGCCTGGCAACTAATTCTGATGGATCACCTCTTCTTGTTTGTATACAGTGCACTCAGACTGTTACTACTGAGGAAGCAGGTGTTGTCTCCCATGGTCGCCCTCTCCTGACCTATTCCAACACCCGTTGCATGGTATTCAGGACGGATACTAGTGTGCTAGCGCAAACACCTTCTCGCTGGTTCAGTATTGATAGTCTTGGAACAAACTCGCTCTTCCTTGGACCAAACTATCCAATGATGGTGAAAGGCGATCCAGCTGCTGTTGACACAACGTTACTACCATTTATGAGAAGCAACTATATCTATACCTCGGACATTTCAGTGGTTCCCTACCCTGGTCTTGATATATGCCGCTTCAGCCTGGATGATCAGTCCTACGTTGCTCTCGATATTGACAATAGCTGACCCTTCCCAGAGCACCTATGGTTCAAAGCAAGCGTTTCCAACACCGAGGATTGGTTGAGTTGAAGTTCATTTCATTGGTTGTTATTTGTTGTGTGATGAAAACATTAGTATTTGCTAGAATGTTTTGTTGGAAATAATCTATAATCCAACATGTATCCTCGTTGTCGTTGTGTGTTGATGACTTGTTGTATTTAATGAATGGTACATTTCAGTTGCGAATGCATGTCATAGACTCAATTTATGAATGGTTTTCGAGTCACTTCTTGGAGTGTGAGTACCGTAGTAGTATAACCAGCATCTGGTTAGTATATGAAGTTGCCACATCACATAGAGCCAACCTAATATTGGAGTATGCTAGCCCTCCACCGGCGCGCCGCTTCAAATGGCGGAGGAAGTGAGAGGTCGCGTCACCTTGTGTCCAGATCTGAGATGCCACGTGTACCAGATGAATGACTCCAAGTTCGACCACTGTGATGTTAGGTGCGAGCCCAGGAACACTGTTGGAGAGACCCCCCTCATAATTTTCCTACATTGGTCGTTTGATTCATAGGATAGAATGCTATAGGATTTTTTTCCTATGTAATCATCTTTTAATTGGCAATCTAGCATCCACACCAACTTTTGTTTCACTTCCTTTGTTCCTACGAAGAGAGTACTTGCTCTAAATGATGTGCCGCTGCAAGAGCCGCCTATATTTATTAACCATGCTCTAAAAAGGTGGACCAACTTTGGCTATAGTAGTACTGTACTAGGTTAGTAGGTGACCTTGCGCTTGGCTATTCTCCTCTTCCGGAAGTCGAACAATAATGATGGTACTACAGTAGTACTTCTGGCAATCTAACACCAAATGAACTGCTGCACGTCCACCGCTTGTAAGCAAAAGTTTCTCCTCGTGCTGCGAGCCACCGCGCACGCGTTGGCGAGGGAGAAGGCGTGGTAAGCAAGCTTCTCGTCGCTCTGCGAGTTGACGGGACACATCAAAGTTATTTATTAGTACTCTTGGAGTAAACTCGCTCTTGGAGTAAACTCGCTCTTCCTTGGACAAAACTATCCAATGATGGTGAAAGCCGATCCAGCTGCTGTTGACACAACGTTACTGCCATTTATGAGAAGCAACTGTATCTATACGTCGGACATTTCGGTGGTTACCTACCCTGGTCGTGATATAGTAGGCCGCTTCAGCCTAGATGATCAGTCCTGCGTTGGCCTCGAGATTTACAATAGCTGGCCCTTCCCAGAGAATCACTTGTCGTTCAAAGCAAGCGTTTCCAACGCCGAGGATTGGTTGAGTTGAAGTTCATTTCATTGCTTGTTATTTGTTGTGTGATGAAAACTTTAGTATTTATAATCTATCCTCGTTGTTGTTGTGGGTTGATGACCTGTTCTATGTAATAAAATGATATGCATGTGATAAACTTACTAAATTTATGAATGGCTATCGAGTCGCTTCTCTGAGTGGGTGCTGCGACGAGGCAAAAAAATATTTTCCGAATACATAATTGTACGTGCATTGCAACAGGTTATCGGATGAGGCCAATCAACAATAGTACACTATTTGTACTAGCTTCACATGCTGCACTATCTCTACGTCTACGTACGTAATACAACAATTTTTAAACTTGAGACCAACCACCCATCCTCACAAAGAACACTTTTTAACCTAGCATAGACTCCAGGAAATTTGGCCACAGTGTGAGGTGGGCCATATGTTAATGTGTTCGCTGTACGTAACCAGCACCTCGAATCCTCGATACTACTACTATAAGTAGTACTAGGAGTAGTAGGGTGGCATGGGCCAGAACAAGCATTCACGTCCAGGAGTACGGCACACACCACCAGCACGACTTCCATCTGACACCATATTTCTTGAGTCCGTGCTACAGCAATCTCTTCAACCTAGTCGTTTCTCTAACTGAGCCATCGCGCAGCGGGCGAGGTGGGGGTTTGCCGATAGTCGGTTTCCTCAACTGCGGTCCCACCTGTAAGGCCAACTCCAACACACGACCCCAAACGGACCTCTGTTTTGCCCAGATTCTGTCCGTTTGGGTAGGGCAATGGGGTCGTGTCCGGGCCATTTCTCGGATGCGGTGGTCGTGCGCCGAACGCGCGACCGCATCCCGACCGCGTACATTTTTCTTTGCAAACACATATCTTTTTTTCATCATTGATTTTTTGGTACATGGAAATACATCACCAAAATTTAGACTAGAAAAGCAAGACCAAAGAAAACAAGAACCACAAGAATACATTTTAGAAGATATCCAACTTCCATAACTGCTCCTGTAAGTTGGATTAGTGCCTTCTTGATGCATTCATTGTTGATCTGCGGAGGCTCGATCTTGCGTGCTTCTTTCTTCTTCGAGTGTAAAGAAGTAGACGTGTCTAGCCTCTATTCTATCAACAAGTGCACTAGTCTCATCTCTAGCCTCTATGCTAGCTAAAAGTGCTAGAACATCTACTAAATTGTGCTCTATCAATATATCATTTTACTCTTCTTCCCAATACCAAAACTTGCATCCATTCTACACAATAAAATTTTAAGTTAGCACAACTAGTCTAATTCGAGAGCACAACCGAAGATTCGGTCGAGTTCTTCCTCCTTTTGCCGACACGTGGGACATCCAGCATCCAGGTCGTGTCATGCAAGAAAATAGAGTGGTAGGTGAAGCCACGTGATGTGCATCTTGGGTTAAACTGTAAACAGAATCTTACTACTCTTGAGTAACTCCGAAAGCGGCCACCGAAGATCTTTATTGGATTTGTTTTTCATCACCAGCACGTCGAGGTGAAAGATGTGCAGGTTCAGTGGGTCCTCTTGCGTTTTCACTGACATGTGGGACCGCATATGAGCAAATAGATGATGGGCTCCGCACATCTGCTGGCTGGCTGAGAAGAGAGATAGAGGAGGGCCGAGCACAGACTCCAGGAAATTTGTTCTACGTACTCGATATAGTGGAGTAACCAGCACCTCGATATAGTGGGGTGGCATGGGCCATAACTACCATTCATGTCTAGTAGTACGGCACATGCCACCCACACGAGTCCCATCCGACACCAATTTTCTTGGAGTCCGTACTAGCTATAGCCATCTCTTCTCCCTCCTGTTTTCTCAGCCATCGCGCGGTGGGCGGGGTGGGGGTTTGCCGATAGTCGGTTTGCTCAACTGCGGTTCCACTTGTAAGTGAAAATGCAACACAGCACACATTCCCCCTTGAGCGGCGTGCCGGACAAACCGTGTGGGGGTGCGACGCGAACACGGCAGGCTTTTCCTTTTGAACTTGTAACTTGTAAAATTTGGTTCTGCTCCATCGGGCGACCGATAGATAGAAATAACGATTTTCCCTAGAGTAATGAGAAGTTTGGTTTTGGCACGGTTCATGCATGGAGTACGTAGGAAAATTATGAAGTTGGTGCGAAAGGTAAGATAATTACTAGTAGTACCATATACTACTACATGGATTTGACGGAAAGATAAAGATACATACGGATCCATCAACGACATCCTCACGCCCTAGTGCACCGGGTCACCAACCGACGTGTGAGGAGCAGCGGTGTTGGCGGCAAGCTCAACGTGCTTCTAAACAATGCCGTCCAAGGTTGCCCTGCGGTCCAAGAAGGCCAGCGTCCTATCGTCCTCCTCTTGCATGTAGTAGTCCTTGTGGACGATTTGCGCGTAGATGTGGGTGATTATGTCGATGGTGTCTTGCTGCGCCAGGCGCTGCGCGGCGAGCGCGACCTTGAGGTGGACATTCTCCGGCGCGACGGCGGGCAGTCGCAGGGCCACCAGTGCGTCGAAGAGGTTGTCACCATAGAGGTTGTTGAGGGTGGCAGGCATCGCAGAGCCTGGGCGCGTGGGCTGGAGGCATACGTCAAGGTCGTCCGCGAGCTTCTTGACGACGGTGAACTTGTCGAGGAAGCCGACGAGGACCTCTTCGAACAAGGAGACGAAGCTGTCGTCCAAGCGGCCCCTCGCCCTGGCGGCCTCAAGCACTACTTGGAGACATTCCTCAGTGCCAGGATGCAGGCCGGCGTCGTGGACCATCTGGCACAGCCGGCTGATGCTCGCGCTCATCGCCTCCATGGGTCTAGCTTCTAGTCAACTGATCTTGCGATTGGAGTGATCACTCTTGCCCTTAGGTGCGTAGGTGCATAGGATTTCGTGGATTGGACTGGCGGGAGCCTTTATATGAGAAGTGCATACTGCGTTGAATTCACGTGCGTGTTGGCCATCTACTCCTCGCCAGTCTACTACACCTGCCTTTGGCTGTATGACAGGTTGGCCAGCAACCTGTTGGACCCACGTGTCATAAACCCAAAGGCAGGTGCAGTAAGTCAATGAAGCTGCGTCCCCCTCCGTGCCCGTGCATGCTTTCAATGACTTGAGACTACCAAACATCACATGCGGTGGTTAGTTCATTGCATGTAATCCTATTAAGTAGCAAAAAGACATTAAGTTACCTCGCCGATAGGAATAAAACAATACACCATGTATTTATTTACAGAGGGAGTATAGCCAGCATCCGGTTAGTATATGAAGTTGCCACATCGCATGGAGCCAACCTAATATTGGAGTATGCTAGCCCTCCACCGGCGCGCCGCTTCAAATGGCGGAGGAAGTGAGAGGTCGCGTCACCTTGTGTCCAGATCTGAGATGCCACGTGTACCAGATGAATGACTCCAAGTTCGACCACCGTGATGCTAGGCGCGAGCCAAGGAACACTGTTGGAGAGACCCCCCTCTTAATTTTCCTACATTGTTGACGACGAGGTGCCTATGGTGACTTCGTAAATTTCAAGATGATAGTGCCGTGCGTGTGTGCGTTCATAGGGGTGAGTGTATGCGTGTGTATATGAGCGCTTGCGTCTGTACTGTGTAAAAAAACGTAAATGCGTGTCAAAAAGAGACTAGTCAGTATACTCAATATTGTGCACCTCGGAGAGGAAAACGATAGAACTAGTACGTATGTATTTACGGTGCAGATTCACTCATTTTGCTCCATATGTACTCCGTCTCGGTGTAGTCTAGTCACTTGTTGAAATCTCTAGAAGGGCAAATACTCCTTTCTGGTTTACAGGGCTATACTAGCAAGTAGTTGTACGTACTAGTACAATAGTGGGCTCACATAGCAATTTTGTCTCATGCAAGAGCCTGGCTATATGCGTGCTCCAATGTTCGCAACTGCAACATTCGGTTTGCGCTTGGCTCTGCGCCTCTTCGAGAAGACGAACAATGATGTTACTACTACTACTTCTACAGTGTTGAATCCACTGCTGCATGTCCGTCCACCGTGAGCGGGACGGATAGCTTGTTGTAGAAGTACTACTAAGCAAAAGCCTGTCCTCGTTTGCGAGCAACCGCGCGCATGGGTGAGGGAGAAGGCGTGTAGTAAAATCAAGCTTCTCCTCGTTGTACGAGTTAACGCAACACATCATAGCACTGGCCCCACATGCTTGCCTCTAAACTTGGCTGAAAGACCCGCAGTGTACAATATATTTGCTGCAACCTCTAACATTTACCCACCACAAATTAAAATATATGTGGCCGTATGCATCATTCTGATGCAGAGGCCGGGGAGTCCCCCCTTTTCGAAAAAAACAAATTAAAATATATATTCCTGTCTTGACCAGATGAGCGTGCAAACTACAATCACCAGGGTGTCAGGTAGGGCGAGAAGACTATTTTAATTTTTTTTAAAACTTCGAGACGGCCACATAGCATGGAGCCGACCCCAACGATTTTAAGCTTACAGGCACGATACACGCTATCCTAGACTACTCTACACATGAAACTGCCACACGAGCGTCCGGGCTGCGCTTGGCTCTTCGCCTCTTCGGGAAGTTGAACAATGATGGAGTACTACTGCACTGGAGGAGTACTACAGTATGCTTCTGGCAATCTGACACCGATTGAACTGCTGCATGTCCACCGCGTGCGGGAGGGAGAGCGTGTAGCGAAAGCTTCTCCTAGTCTTGCCAGCCACCACGCTCATGGGCGAGGGAGGGACGCTCCTGCCTTTGCGTGTATGACAGGTGGGCCCGACAGGTGTGTGGCCAACCTGTCATACAGCCAAAGGCAGGTGCAGTTAAGTCCGCGAGGGAGAGGATAATCAAACTTCTCGTTGATGTACGAGTTGACGCGACACATCAAAGCACTGCACTCGATATATTTAAATAATTTGCGTTTACCAATGCATTAATTACAACGCATGCATGCATGCCGTGACTCTCCTTTTGATACTTGCATGTGTTGATTTAATGCACCTTGAAGTAGTATAAAATATGTGACGGTAAAGCTTTGTAATACCCCGGCCCAAGTCGAAAGATGGTTGTGCACGAGGAGGGCGAGATCATGCAGACCGAACAGGACCCGACGATGGAGCTCTCTAAGGTCTCGATGGACCTGACCGTGCTCCACTGCCCCTTGTGCCTCCGCCCCTTGAATTGTGGTTTCTCAACGAGTTGTGCTGAACTTCTTGTGAATTGTGGTGGTTTTCAGTAATGAAAATCGGAAGGGGCAAGCCCTTCTTTGATCAAAAAAAATTTAATCGTCCTTATATATTCATCAGTCTTGCTATAAGTCGCAGTAGATGCTATATAGGTCCGTCGGATCTTACATCAAGATCCGTGCTTTCAGATTTTCTTTTTTCTCTCTTAAATCTCAGTCGAGTGAGACATAGCCACGCCATTAAACAGAGGCTCGGGCGCCATTAGTGGAGACCTTGGGAGAGAGGTGGACGGCAGATGGAGGTCAAAGGGCTCTCCTCCCGATAAGCACGCGCAGGGGTCTGATCGCACGCCTCTCGTACTCAAATAGCTACCCTACACGGCGCCTCCTAGCTAATAAAAATGGGATGCGTGGCGGCACGTAAACGGTACTAGTAAGTAGAACGCCCACGGTTTCAATAATACTTGTGTTTCCGATTGTAACGTGACAGCACTTGTTCCAAAATGACTTTGTTGATTGTTAATGTGTGCGCCTTCGCAAATCGGACTGCAAATTTACCACAACATGTTGGTGCCATGTGATGGCACCAAGCCAAGTTTCATTATTTTCATGCATGTTTTGGATTTACAGGAATTAAAAAACTAAGTTTCTCAATGTTTCCAACCCAGCCACGACGCCCAGAATTTTGAATTTCATTCCCATTTCTTGCAGGGAACCTAGAAATTTACCCGAGGACACACATGTGATTTTTCAACCAACTTTGGTGCACTGGAACATGTGCTTGTATTTCAAATTTGAATTATGCACACAAAGGTGACATGTTCCCTCCCAGAACCACGAGCCTTCTTGAGAGAAGCTCCAATTTGCAAGAAGCTTATACCAAAATTAGTTCCTATTCGGCCAATTTTTTTTACCACGGTATGGTACTAACATGACATGACACCATGCCAAGTTTCATGATTTTAAAACCAAGTTTCTCAATGTTCTCGACCGAGCCACGATGCCCAGATGTTTGAATTTTATTCTCATTTTTTGCATGGGACCTACTCCCTCCTTCCATCTATATAGGGCCTAATGTGTTTTTCAAGACAGCCTTTGACTATTGACAAGATTAATAGCACATGAGATGTATACTATGAAAATTATATTATTGGAAGCTCCTTTGACATACAAATTTGAAGGTATGCTTTTTGTAAGTTGCATGTCATATATTATTGCTCTAACGTTTGGTCAAAGTTAGCCTCGAAAAACGCATTAGGACCTATATAGATGGAAGGAGGGAGTAGAAATTCTCCCGAGGACACAAATGTGATTTTTCAACCAACTTTGGTGCACGGGAGCATGTGCTTGTAGTTCAAATTTGAATTATGCACATTAAAAGACCAAAAACTCAATTAATGTGTAAATAAGGCCAAACGAAGCCGGAATAATTCCAAAATTTAACAGGGCACTCATGTAGTTCTATGTTGCCTTTGTAAATAAACTCAAGGGGGACAACGTATATCGTTTCGCACTCAAAGGTGGCACGTTCCCTCTCAGAACCACGAGCCTTCTTGAGAGAAGCTTCGGTTTGCAAGAAGCTTATACCAAAATCTGTTCCTATTCGGCCAATTTTTTTCCACAACATGGTAGTACCATGACATGACATCCATGCCAAGTTTCATGATTTTCAGACGTGTTTTGGATTTACAAGAATTTTAAAACCAAGTTTCTCAATGTTCTCGGCCGAGCCACGATGCCCAAATGTTTTAATTTTATTCTCATTTCTTGCATGGGACCTAGAAATTCACCTGAGGAACAAATGTAGTTTTGAACCAACTTTGGTGCACGAGAGCATGTGCTTGTAGTTCAAATTTGACTTATGCACTTTAAATGACCAGAAACTCAATTAATGTATAAAAAATGACAAATGAACCCGGAATAATTCCAAATTTTAACATGGCACTAATGTAGTTCTATGTTGCCTTTGTTAAGAAACTCAAGGGGGGCAGCGTATATCGTTTCACACTCAAAGGTGGCACGTTCCCTCTTAGAACCACGAGCTTCCAAATCGGCCCAATTTTTTACCTCAACATGTTAGTGCCATGACATGACACCATGCCAAGTTTCATGATTTCCATGCGAGTTTTGGATTTACATGAATTTAAAATCAAAGTTTCTCGATGTTCTCGGTCGAGTCATGACGCCCAGATGTTTGAATTTCATTCTCATTTCTTCCATGGGACCTGGAAATTCAACCAAGGACACACATGTGATTTTTCAACCCACTTTGGTGCACCGGAGCATGTGCATGCAATTCATATTTAGATTATGCACATTAAAAGTCCAGAAACTCAATTAATGTATAAAAAGGCCAAATGAACCCGAAATAATTCCAAAATTTAACAGGGCACTCATATAGTTCTATGTTGCCTCTGTAAATAAAATCAGGGGGGAGGCAGCGTATATCGTTTCGCACACAAAGGTGACACGTTCCCTCTCGGAACCACGAGGCTTGTTGAGAGAATCTCCGGTTTTGCAAGAGGCTTATACCAAAACTTGTCCCAATTCAGCAAAAAATTATACGTATGAAAACAGGGTTTAGATTATCGCAAACATCTCGCTACCTAGACCAATAATGTACTATGATTTGAAGTCAACATAAAATGGATACAAATATTTGAATTGGAGAGCGTATGATACATGTAGTTCATAGTGAAATATGATTACTGCTATATGTATGTTTTTTGTTATCAAGATAATATTTAAATTATTGTATAACTTGACAACAATCATATTCAAATAAGGAAAATTGATTCAAATTTAGTCCATATGGTAGACGACAATATATATGTTCACATGGTGGAGTAAAATGTTCATATATGATGGAAGATCAAAATGTACGACTACATCAATTATAAACCGCAAGGTCACCTAACGATATATTTGAATTCAACATAACGTGGACAAAAATTGAAATTCGAGATCATGGCATCTGTAATCATATAAAAAGGGACATTACTCTTTCTTTGGTGGGAATTGATTTGTTTTTTGCTGTTGTTGAGGGAAGTGCGAATCGATTTGGTACTATGCAGTGTAATCTTGTTCTCCCGATTTTTTTTACATTTTTCTTGTAGTTTTTTCAATGGCATCTATAGCAATATAGTAAAAGGGGACATGACTCTCTTGTGTCTTGTATGAATTATTTTTTTTACACGTTAAGTTTGTTCTGCCGAACAAGGAATCCGCACCTTGTTATCCCGAAATTTTCAAGCTCGAGTATCTTTTGTCTCACCTGCTTTGAAACTCCCGCTTCTTCAACCCGTTTTGCGCCTTGTTATCCCAAAATTTGGACGCGCGCGAGAACTCCCTCCTCATCCGAAATCGCTCCCGCAGCCTAGACATGTGAAATCCCCCTTCTACCCCTCAGCCGGAAATGAAGCTCCACGTCGCGGTGTCAAAACCGGTGGGGGTACGCTGGTAACTTGCCCTACATTTTGGACAAGCGCGTCCCTAAGCTTGGATCCCCCCTCCCCCTTCGCCCCCCCATTCGTACACCGAGGCCGCCAAAACCCGCGAAACCCCATGCTCCTCCGTCGGCCTCCCGACCGCCGCCCAGCCGGAGAGTCTTCCCCGACTACGTCGTCCACCACAACAGCTCGCCGTCCCTCATCCACCGCACCGGATGAGGATCCGTTGTCGATCTCGTCGTCCCGCCGGATTAGCCGCCCCGTCCTCCACCTCCAAGGAGCTGCCCCGACGTTCGCCTCGTCTATCGCGCCACCTCAATCCCCACAGCGCCGTCTTGACCTGCCCCACCAGAACCGCAGCACCCTCACCAATTCCTCCGATGAAGCCGAGGCCAACTCGACGCCACCAAGGAGGTTCTGCACTCACCGCTGCATTTTATCTTTTATTCGATCTCACGGGGCTGCCGGTGCTCGATACCGAGCAGACATGGCGTGTCTCCATGGACGGTGCCGTCGCCGGCCACATCATCCATGGCGTCTCTCACCCATGTCGTTGCTTCCTCGGCGGCGACTTCCACAACGGCACTAGCTGCAGCTGCTCCGGCTCTCGCTCGCGTTGCGGCTCTGTTCTTGCTGTCGGTCGCGCTGCTGCACTGCTCCTTCTTTCGTTCGTGCTGCTGCTTTGCTCTTGCTCTCGCTTGCGCTGCTGCTGCTGCACGACCTCCGGCAGCTACAGGAGTTGCTGCTTTAGCACTCGCTCGCGGTGCTATTGCATGACTTGTTCTCTGCTAGTGCGTTCCCTGCTCGAGCGTCTGCTGATTTAGATCACTGGTTCTCTGCTACTAGTGCTCGAACGCCCTAAACATCTATTGCAATGCTCTGTTACTAGTTCAATCAGTTTCGACAGTAAAATTCAGTTTCGACTGTGAAGTTCATTTTCTTCAGTTAAGTTCACAGTGAACAGTACTTACAGCATCTGTTGGAGCGGCCGTGGCGCGGCTGATGCGTTTTACATCTAGCACTTTTTGGTGATGTATTTTACATCATCTATTGCAGATGATATTAGGGTCCCACTTCAGATTAACGTTGTCTGTCTTGTCATGCTTTAGCCTCATTGCCGTACACCTTAGCGGAGCTGCTCCAACGACGGAACCGTCCATCACAGCGGAGCAGTACCCTCGGCGTCGTTTCCAGAGGCCTCGGATCTTCTTCCCCGCCTCCGACAGTCACACCAGCAACATCACCATCCTCCACGTCCAACCCGATAATGCTGAGGTCCACAAGGCTATGCCAAAGAGGTTGTACACTCGTCGCATCAATTTGTTTCTCCATTCCTCTGTTCTTCCAATTCATGTGAGCCAAACACCCAGGTTGACTGAAATCCTATGTTTCCAAATGCTCTGTTTTGCACGTGCATTCCTATCCTATTCCTGTGTTTTTCCTGTCCCTGCGTTTATAGAATCCTCCAATTCTAAGGAGCCCTTACAGATTTACTTCATTTTCAGATAGGCGTCAAAGAAAACTTTGTGTGTTATGTCCTGCTCCTGCCGTGCCGTCATCCACCCCACCTGAGGTGCACCATCGACAGAAGCGTTCACTGCAGCAGAGATCCCCCCTGCGGACTTCCTTTCGCTGCCTCAGATCATCTTCCCCGTTGCCGGCAGCAACGCCAACTGCATTACCATCATCAACTGAGCAGATGAACCTGAGGACTACACAGTTCCGGAAGAGAGGTCACATTCTTTCGTGTTTGCTTACGTTTTACATCGGTTATTATTACCTGCTACTTTATCATTCAATCTTGAGTTTTGAATTGCCCATGGGTCTCATATCGAGCCAGCAACGAATAGTATCTGTCTACTATCTGGTTCATCTGGGGTCTTCTATGTGGTTCATGTTGGGTGGGCAACAAACAATAGATCATCCATTGTCTATCTTTTTAAACTGAAGCTATAATCTACATGCTATCATTAGTTTTGGATCCATCCACTCGTTTGCTACCATCAGTCTTGATTTTTGCATGCACCCCTTAGGCCTTACAAAATCTAACTATTTTTTATTATGCATGTAAGATATTGTACACAATCGTACTGAACATGTAGAGAAAAAGAGAAGACCGTTGCGTGCGAATATAATGACATGCAGACGCCGCTCCATGGTGGGCGAAGTGCCCCCCCCCCTCCTGCATTTCCAGATTGTATTCCAGAGGAAGATAACTGTTCAGATGGAGATTCAGAAGGAGCCGACCACGCCTGTTTGCTCTAACCTGGCATGCTGATGTTGGTCATATCATGCATATGGCGCCTTGCATTGCTTACATTATACATCTTATATGTCATCAGCTTAGTTTAGATTTGCTTGTGTGAATGCCACCTGTTTGGTTTCTATATCATACTCCCACCATTCCTAAATATTTGTCTTTTTAGAGATTTCAACAAGTGACTACATACGGAACAAAATGAGTGAATCTACACTCTAAAATATGTCTATATACATCTGTATGTGGTAGTCCATTTGAAATCTCTAAAAAGACAAATATTTAGGAACGAAGGGAGTATATGGGAATTATGCAATGCAATTTTCTTTAGTCAGGCATCATATACGTGAATCATGCAATGCCATCCTGTTTAGCCAGTCATCGTATATGTGAATTGTATTGTGCCATATTTTTTTCCATAATGTATTCCATTTGTCAACAATGTTTATACATTCATCTACTCTTCCTGTGCATCAGCCATTTGAGTCGGTCATGGGAATATCTGAAGTGAAAACAAGGTCTTCTGAGCAGTCAGTGCTACCTGTCGATGCAGACTTCTTGCTGGTTACAGATAGCTCCTCAGAGGAGGATTTAGAGAGAGATGACCAGTCGTATTCCCCCCCCCCCCCGAGGTGCATGCTCTAACTTGGCTGGGTTATATTGCTCATATCATGCATATGGTGTCTTGCATTGCCATGCCATCTGCTTAGATTAGACATGCTTTGTGTGAATGCCTCCTGTTTGCTTTCTATATCAGATATGTGAATTATGAAATGCCATGTTTTTCAGCCAGTTATCATATATGTGAATTATGCACCGCCATGGAGTCAGGCATCATATATGTGAATTATCTCATGCCATCTTTTTTTTCATTATGTATTCCATTTGTCGACAACCTGTGTATATTGAACTACTCTTCATGTGTATCAGCCATTTGAGCCGGTTATGGAAAAATCTGGAGTGAAAACAAGGTCTTCAGAGCAGGCAATGGTACCTATTGAAGCATATATCTCGATGGTTACAGGGAGCTCCTCAGAGGAGGATTCAGAGACAGATGACCAGTCCTATATCCCACCTGAGGTGTATGCTCTAAGTTGCAATGTTTATATTTCTCATATGATGCATATGGTGTCTTGCATTGCTTAGTTTAGACATCATATGCACGTATTCCATTTCTCATATTTCTCATATGATGCATACATGCGAGTGCCAGCTGCTTAGTATATGAATCAATTATGTCAATTATATCATGCCATCCTGTATACTTAGACAACATGTATGTGAATTATTTCATCCCAACCGATTCTAGAAAGACATCATATAGTTTTGTCATGTCATCCTGTTTAGGTACTCATCATATGTTGAATTATGCCATTATATCCTGTTAAGTTATCCATCATATATCTGAAACTGTGTCATGCTATCCTGTTTAGTTAGGCATCATATATGTGAAATTGTGTCATGCTGTCCTGTTTGGTTAGACAACATATATGTGAATTACCACATCTGTCTATCATACAATGTCTGTACGTTCAATTTCTTTTCTTGTTTATCAGCCATTTGAATTGGAGGGGGTGATGGCAGTATCTAAGGGAGCAAAAACCCGTTCTTCACAAAAGACAGTGCTACTCGTCGATGCAGATAGAACCATGGTTGTACTGGCCCACAAACTAGCCCCACCACACATAATCGAGACTCTTCCAGATCGCACACTTACACCGTTGGGCAGAGAACCAGCTACAACCCATCTAACCGCAACCCCAGCAGATAGTAACCCACTTATAGTTGACAAAGCACCATGTCCACCACAGAGTACCCCCACACGAGCAGTTTGTAAAGCTACTGCAGTGCCCAAAGCACGAAGACCACCACAGCTAACCCAAACTCCACGTTTAAAGCAGAAGAGCAACTGTTCTCAGGTCAGATTCCGTAGCTATGGTCCATACTCCTTTGCTGTTGCATCACTGTATTTACTCATACCAACTACTTTCGAATTTGAAGGATCCAATTGAAACTCCAATGGCGCAACAGGTATGTTTTAAACCTATTTCTTTAACTTGATTGCTGTTCTAACTTGTTGCTCTATGTTGATTTCAGTTTAAGTTGTATAAACAGTTATGTCCTAATGTGATGCACATTACAAGTGCTGCCAATGCTGTGTAGTTTCTCACACTTATATTCTGTCTATGCTGCTATGTCTTAAAAATATATGAGTTGAACTGTGTCTCTATATTGATTAGGGAACATAAACTAGAATGATATGGACAATACAGTGACCATAGTACATAGATATATGTTTGTTTCATGCTGTTATCCTGTCCACCTTACTACTGAACCGGTTTACCAAAATGAGTTTCGTATACTACAAGCTAAACCTGTGATGTGTCTGCTTGTTTCTCTTGTAGTATGCAAACATAATATTGGAGAAGAGCACCCCACTATGCAATGGTAGAGAAAGTAATGCAGATAAGGTTCAAGATAGTGAGACAACCCTGTTGGTCTCCAAGAAAGGTGATAAAAACGATCTTGTAGACAGTGAGAAAACCCCGCAGTCCTGCGTTGACGTAGTGTTCGAGTTACTGGCCAGTACCGCTGGCACAAGCTCTTTGAACTCGCTGCCTGAATCACTTCGGCTTCTTCAGTCTCAGCTACAAGCTGAAAGGCATCAGTCAGCTGTGCTGCGGCAAGAAGCCGAAGGACTGAGGAAGTCCCTGCAGAATTCAGATGCATACTTTCTTGTGCAACAGCAAGCGCTGGAGGATTTAA
Organism: Aegilops tauschii subsp. strangulata; assembly: GCF_002575655.3. Taxonomy (NCBI): domain Eukaryota; kingdom Viridiplantae; phylum Streptophyta; class Magnoliopsida; order Poales; family Poaceae; genus Aegilops; species Aegilops tauschii. The sequence goes on along the minus strand of NC_053037.3, from coordinate 245,160,675 downwards.
GCGCCAAACAAGAGAAAGTTAATAAGCTTGCTAAGCATCTTGCCAGCATTATGGATACCCAGGATATTGTTTCTTGAACTCTTCTGAAGTGGTTTCAGTTCTGGACTTGTTTTGCTGCGACGTTTATATGCTGCTTTGTTCCCTATATTTGCACTGGTGGCGAACTTTGATGCCCAGTGGATGTAATATGTGTAATAGACGTGATAGCCTAGCATAAGTTGCTTGCTTATTTATTTCCTTGTTGTCTTGTTTATTTGTTTGCTTGTAGTCAGTGCAGTTCTTTTTCCGCGGTTTGCTAGTGGCTGCAATAACCTATTTTTTAAAACTAGGCCACAATAACCATGGGCTAATATTTACTATAGTGACACTGGGCCTCCTACGAGCCGTAGAAACAGTGGGCCTTCTATGGGCCGTAGAAACAGTAGGCCTTCTACGGGCCGTAGAAACAATGGGCCTTCTACTGGCCGTATCATCAATGGGCCTTATACGGGCCGTATGATCGATTGGCCAAACATGGGCCAATAACAGGCCGCATTATGGCCGTAAACGGGCTAGAGTTGGAATCGTCCGTTCATGGCCCGACCATAACGGGCCATCGTTAATAGGCCGTATTTGATGACGCTATGAAAATGGCCCAACATATTAACGGACCACAAACGGGCCGACTGTAACCACGGGCTGAATTTGGCCCACAAGCAGAAAATGACAGTAACGGGCCGTAAGTAAACGAATGCTGGAAATGAGCCCAAGAATAAATGGGCTCTGAGAAGGCCAAAAGATAACATGGGCTGGAAACGGCCCAACGGAATAACGGGCTGTTAATGGGTATAAAGTGATACACTGTTCATTACGGGCCAGTTTCACCACGGGCCGTTAATGGGTGTAAAGTGATACACTGTTCATTACGGGCCAGTTTCACCACGGGCCGTTAATAGGCCAAGAGTTACATAGGGCCTCATATGGGCCGAAAGACGTCATGGGCCTACATGGGCCAGAAGTGAAAACGGGCTGGAATCATATTGGATGGCCCAGATGACGCTACTGGGCCTAATTCGGATAGGGCGTAACGGGCCTTGGGTTAGCGGGCTGTAAATGGGCTATATGCGAACAGGCCGTTAACAGGCTTTCCATGGGCCGGCCCGCCACCTTTTACCCAAGTCAAATGGGCTGGCCTTTTCACAGGAATGGGCCTCTGTTGGGCCGTGCCACGTGTCGACGTATCATAGGCGCCTTCTGTCCAATGAGTGGATGACATCTGTCCCAACGATGAGCTGACACGTGTTTCCTCCAGCCAATGATGATTTTACACGTGGAAAATCCCCATTGGTCGGGGCTGTTAACGGGTTATCGGATCCAAAACCCGACCCGATAGCTTAACGGCGTTCCGTTACGGTCGATGCCACGTGTCGGTCACCCTTGACGAAAGCACTTCTGTGACGCGCGATTTGTCGTCATGGAAATGGACACTTGCGTGATGATAATTTTGGTAATGTCATGGAACACTTCTACGACAGCACAAGTATGACTATCTTGATTCTGTCATAAATTTGTCATGGATGTACATGCATGACAAAAAAAACGCGACCTACTATGACAAACACGTATCATCACGGAAGTGTATTTTTTTTGTAGTGTCCTCGGACGCCTTCTTCGGCGTGCCGGACAGGTATCCGGTCCCGGCTATGCGCCATACTTCGGTGCTGCCCACCTTGAATATGGACCCTTTTGGTTACGAGGGACGAGGCAGAATAGTTTCCTCCATAACTCAAAATGGGCCTCACAGCCCAGGAACAGCTCGCAAAGAGCGACAAAACCAGCGATATGCAGGATGGAGGCGGGAGTAAAGTTGTGCAGCTAGAGGCCGTAATACTCCAGGAGTCCTCGGAGGAAAGGGTGGATTGGAAATCCGACGCCTCTTAACAAGTAGGAAATGAAGCACACTCATTCCCCCTGGTTGGATTGGAGAAATTCTCCGCATGGGCCTCACCATCGAAGGAGGTCAATCCTGCCCGGACAGGGACTAGATCCGCGGGGGGAAGAAATCCCTGCGTTTGAAGCTTAATCAGCTGATCGTAGGATACGGAACATCTCTCCCAATCACCTTTTTCGGTGCCTTGGGGGCGGGAGGAAGAACTGGGAACGCAAGCCATTTCAGGATGGTTTCTCCTAGCGAGCTCTAAGGATTTTCTGCTTGGTGTGGAATGGGATCTGAGATCCAATCTCTTTAAATAGATGCCTTTCTTACATGGCCGGGGTGTTATGTGCAAAAAATACCCTGACCTCTCATGTCCGCTCGACACGTGGAAGCAGAAGCAATGGAGGCACCGAAGCCAAAGGGTGTGACATTAAAACACAAACTGAGTACAGCTTTTCGGGTCAGGTTCTTTGAAGTAATCGGAGAAGGAACCCACCTTGCAATGCCGAAGACAATCAGCGCGCCGGATACATCGTCATTGAAGCCTGGTTCGGGGACTACTGAGGGAGTCCTGGATTAAGGGGTCCTCGGGCGTCTGGACTACGTAACATGGGCCGGACTAATGGGCTATGAAGATACAAGAAAGAAGACTTCCTCCCGTGTCCGGATGGGACTCTACCTTGCATGGATGGAAAGCTTGGCATTCGGATATGTAGATTCCTTCCTTTGTAAACCGACTATGTACAACCCTAGGCCCCTCCGGTGTCTATATAAACCGGAGGGTTTAGTCTGTAGAGGCAATCACAATCATACAGGCTAGACATCTAGCGTTTAGCCATTATGATCTCGTGGTAGATCAACTCTTGTAATCCTTATATTCATCAAGATCAATCAAGCAGGAAGTAGGGTATTACCTCCATCAAGAGGTTCCGAACCTGAGTAAACATCGTGTCCCACGTCTCCTGTTACCATCGACCCTAGACGCACAGTTCGGGACCCCCTACCCGAGATCCGCCGGTTTTAACACCGACACCAGGGGAATGGTTGAGCCGTCGGTCATTCCCTGAGAAGGGCTTGGTGGGGAGGAGCTAGTTGTAGGGAACCTGGAGCGTCTCGAACGTCTCGACGGAGAGGACGTTGAGCCCCGCGTCACCGTCGACGAGTGTCTTGGTGACGAGGACGCTGCTGACGGTCGGTGAGCAGAGCATTGGGAGCGCGCCAGCGGCAGCTTTGCACTTGAGTTGTTCCGTAGAGTCGAAGGTGACAGCGTACTTGGACTACCTGAGGGGACGCGACACCCCGATCTTGGGAAGGGCCGCGTTCACCTCACGAGCGAACTGCTTGAAGCTACGATGAGAGGTGGGGGCCTGAGCGCCACCCAAGATGCATGCAATGGCGCGAGGCTCTTGGAAGCCCCCATCCCTATCATCTTGGCGGTGGTCGTCGTTCCTCCTTGGCGAGGGCAGTAGCGGAGGGATGCCGGCGTTGCCCTGAGGACCGTCCTCACGAGGCCGGGCCCTCCAGGGGCCATCACGAGGCTGGCCCTGCCAGCGGTCCTCCCGGGGCTGATCGCGCCAGTCCTGGTGGGGGTCGCGTTTGTCCTGGCGGCATCCTCCGTGGCCTTAGCCATGGTCGTTGCGCTCGGGATGGCGGCCAAGGCGCCCGTCACGGATGGACCTGAGCTCTTGGCAGTCGTTGGTGTTGTGGTTGTGGACGTTGTGGAAGACGCAGAACGGGCGACTGCCGTTGGAGGATTCGGTGTGGTCGCAGCCGCGCTTCATCTCGGGTTCGTCCGCGAGCACAGCAGGGCCCTTGTGCTTCAAGTCCTTAGCCCTGGCCTTCTTGTCTTCAGGATCGGCCTCCGGTAGCTCCAGGAGGGAGAGGCGACCTTCCTCTGCCCTCGCGCACCTGGTTGCCATGTTGAACATCTCTAGAGCCGAACACGGGTCTTCGTGTATGGCGAGCTCTTCCTTCATCTTGACGTCCCGGACGCCATCAGTGAATGCCGAAATGATGGCCTCATCCGACACCTTTGGGATCTTGAGGCGAACGTTGGTGATGCGATGTATGTACTTGTACAGGGTTTCTCCCGGCTGCTGCTTGATGCGCCGCAGGTCGCCTACAGCAAAGGCGCAGTCGCGAGTGCCCTGGAAGTTGGCGATGAAGCGCTTGCGCAGCTCATCCCAAGAGGAGATCGACCCCACCGGAAGGTTCAGGAGCCACGAGCGCGCACCATCCCTGAGGGCCATGGGAAACAAGTTCTCCATGACTTTGTCATTGCCGTTTGCCGCCTCGATACTCAGCTCGTAGAGCTGGAGGAACTCGGCGGGGTCAGGGGTGCCATCGTAGCGTGGCGGCAGATCCGGCTTGAACTTGCCAGGCCAGACGACGCGGCGCAGCTCCGGGGTGAATGCACGGCAACCTACTGCACCCGGTCGCTGAGGAGAGCCTGATCTTGACGCCCGCGCTCCGCCGCCTCTAGCGGCGCATGGTCTTGACGTGGCGGTGCTGGAAGCGCGCGTGCTTCTCCTTGGGGCCGCTGCACCACCTGGTAGCTTTCTTCATCGCATGTCGGCACCCTGCATGGCGGGTCGCACTGGGGAGCCTCACGCCTTGGCTCGGGGTACACGACGTGCAAAGGAGGAGGAGACGCGTCGTGAGCTACATCGCCCCCGGAGCTGGCGGGGGACGAAGTGAGCGGGACAGTGCAGGTGCCTATCCAGCGGCGCTCACGAGCTCGGCGATGCGGGCGAGCCAGTCGTCATAGAGGTCGTTGGCCGGGCGATAGCGCAGGAGCTTGCGCGCCATGAGTAACGTAGCATGCGCGTTCTCCGGCCCGCGACGAGCGTGAGAAGACGGCGCCGTGACCGGAGTGGGTGATGGAGTCGTGGTGCAGCCGTCGCGCCACACGGACGGTGGCAGCGACGAGTCCTGCTATTCGTGGGCAGCGGGGTCAGTGGCGGCGTTAGCCACTGGGGAGGAAGAGCGACGAGGTGCGCTGTTGCCCACAGGTGCCGTCTGAGCGACACGAGCGGCCCGGCGCTCGGCACGGACATGGCAAGCGTCAGCCATGGGAACGACGGAACATCGGCGAAGCAATCGAAGGAAGAGAGGCTTCGACACGCCCCTACCTCGCGCGCCAAATGTTGGATTCAGGGCTCCGCAGACCCAAGAAAGGCTCGAATTCTGGGGCGTGTGCGAAGAACTCAACCTCTCCAGCCAACCAGTTTGTCACACCCACGGCATAGCTCGAAGAACAAGAAAGAAGAGGGACACAACAATTTACCCAGGTTCGGGCCACCTTGCGGTGTAAGACCCTACTCCTGCTTTGTGGTGGATTAGTCTCGCGGGGAGCTGAGTATGAGCTAGTACAAGGGAAGAACAACCTCACGAGGTCTGTTCTGGTGTGGGTGTGAGTGGATCTGATCCAGCGAGAGCTCTCTCCCTTCTACGCTGGTGGCTAAGCTATATTTATAGTGGCCTCGGTGCTCTTCCACCAAAACGGAGGTGGGAAGGGATCCCACAGTGGCCCATTTTGAAGGGGGACAAGTAGTACATCTTATCCTAACGAAAGGTGCTCTTCGCATGCAAAGCTTCTGTTCATGACGCTGCGGTGGGCTCCGTGATGACATCCGTCCTGCCGTCCTGGCGGTCTTGGTCTTGTTGCACGAGAATGGAAACCTTTGGCTGATTCCTCGGGACCCCGCGCCTATGCTTTCCTCCTTTGCACTAAAGAGGAAACCTGCTCCTCTGCGCCTGCTGGAGCCCGCCTGGCCTTGGTTTTCTGGCTTCCATTACCCAACCTCATGAGGAGGGCACCTGCAAAGAAATCTCTGCTCCTCAAGAGCCAGCACAGGGAGGCCGCTCCCCCCGGAGGTCTCGACGTCGCCCGCCTCGCGAGCCTTGGCCCCTCGCGAGGGTCTTGTCTTGACGGTGTTGAAGATGGGTCGTACCAGGCCGTCGATGGAGCCACGCCATGGGCCACAGGCAGGCAAGTCTGGGTACCCTAGTTCCCAGAACGCCAACAGATAACACTACTATCTTTGCTTGCTAGTTGTCTCATTGCTGTCACTATCTCCCGCTACAAACCGCTATTTGTCAGCCTCCCAAATTGCTATGATAAGCGTCTAAACTCCACCACCTAGCAAACCGTTGTTTGGCTATGTTACTACTTTGCTAAACCCTTCTTATAGCGTTGCTAGTTGAAGGTGCAGTGTAGGTTGTTCCATGTTGGGACATGGATATCATGCGATATCACAATATCTCTTATTTAATTAAAGCATCTATATACTTGGTTGTGTGTGGAAGGTTCGGCCTTTTGCCTGGTGTTTTGTTCTACTCGTGCCACCTTAGTTTTCTTCATATCGGTGTTATGTTCCTAGATTTGCGTTCCTTACATGTTCGGGTTCATGGGCCCCCTCGATAGTTCGCTATGAATAAGACTCTTCCAGGAAGGCCTAACTTTGGTTTTAATTTTCCTAATAACTGCTTAAATGCATAGGAAGTAATCAACGCCAGATTCTCAATTAATAATCCGAGCTAGGGCTCCTCACGAGTGTTGGTCCAAACCTGGCAACCGCCGGTGACCGCCAGGGGCAACTCTGGATTGGCCTACCAGAAGTTTGGACAGTCTAATCGTGGCCTGAGACGAGATACTTGCGGCTCCTATTGGGGTGTCGGCACATTGGGTGGTCTTGCTGGTTTTGTTTTATCTGTGGTGACCCCTTGAACTATGAAATAAGGACCAGGGCAACATTTGCAGAGACTGAACCCTTGCACAACATGCATGAGTAGCGGCTCTCCTCCCGCGCCTTGCCGGGGAAAGCGCACCTTGTACTTGTCCTCACACACATCCAATACATAAAGCAGGAGTAGGGTTTTACACCTCATGGTGGCCGAACCTGGGTAAAACTCTTTGTGTTCTCTACTGATTCTGCTCTTTGTGCTTGCACATTCCCCTAGTCGAACGGCAAAGGGGCTAGATGGCCCCATAGATGGTCGTACGCACGACATCTTTGGCGCGGCAGGTAGGGGGATCGTTTGCGTGAACCTGAATCAGCAGATAGCGCGTCGATTTCGTTAGCTTCACCACCTTTTTCACCATCGATGCCCCCCAAGAAGAAAGGCATCGCGATGGCAAATTGAAAGCACAAGTGCTCCCTGGGTGATTTTGGTAATTAATGTCAACATATCTCTTGTTGGACTAATGCCTTTATCTAGTGTATTTCAGACAAGTTCAACAATGGCGTGAAAGGACAAGAGGATGTGGAACCCCTTCAAAATGCTAAGGACATACATGGGCAAAAGCTCAAGACTCTTCATTTCACTTTTAGTGAACCAAGATCAGATTGAGTCCATAGGAAAGCCAATACTATTAAAAGGGCATGAGGTGTTGCTTAATGGATTGCTTACTCAAAATGCTCAGTGATACTGCTCCAAAGCCCTCAACCACTTTCTCCGTCCAAATAAGTCAAAACCCTAAACTCCAACTCGGCCCCATCGATTCATTCTATCCGGCGCCACCGAGTTCAAATGACATAGCCATAGCCAGAAAACCCTAACTGCTCGGTCTCACCGAGATGGCCTTGCCAATTTTCTGTTGCCTGTTGCAATTATTTCGGTCTCACCGAAATAGCGATCGGTGGCACCGAGATGGCTTGACCAATTCTCTATTGCCCTATTTCTTCACTTCGGTCTCACGGGGTAGATGCAATCGGCGCCACCGAGATGAGGTTTGCCCTAATCCCTAGCACATCAGTCCCACCGAGTTGTTCCAGACGGTCCCACTGAGATTCCTAACATTCACATTTTGAACTAAATCGGTCTCAACGAGTTCATCTATTCGGTCTGACCAAGTTGGGTCAAATGTGTGTAACGATTGGATTTTGTGTGGAAGCTATATATACCCCTCCACCCCATTCTCCATATGTGAGAGAGCGATCAGAACGTGCCTACACTTCCAACATACATTTTCTGAGAAAGAACCACCTACTCATGTCTTGAGATCAAGTTATACCAACTCTAACACAAGAATGTTGATTCTAGCCTTCCCCAAGTTGCTTTCCACTAAAATCATCTTTCCACCATATCCAATTCTGTGAGAGAGAGTTGAGTGTTGGGGAGACTATCATTTGAAGCACAAGAGCAAGGAGTTCATCATCAACACAACATCTATTACCTTTTGGAGAGTGGTGTCTCCTAGATTCGTTAGGTGTCGCTTGGGAGCCTCCGTCAAGTTGTGGAGTTGAACCAAGAAGTTTGTAAGGGCAAGGAGATCGCCTACTTCATGAAGATATATCCGAGTGAGGCAAGTCCTTCATGGGTGATGGCCATGATGGGATAGACAAGGTTGCTTCTTCATGGACCCTTCGTTGGTGGAGCCCTCCATGTACTCGCGCAAACGTTACCCTTCATGGGTTGAAGTCTCCATCAACGTGGATGTACGATAGCACCACCTATTGAAACCATGCAAAAAATCTGTGTGTCTTCATTGCATTTGCACACTCCAATCCCATCCCTTTACTTTCTTGCAATTAGTATGCTTTACTCTTTCCGCTGCATATACTCTTGTCATGCTTTCGTGAAATATATTGTGAATGCTTAAACTTGTACCAAAACTCCACCTGAACTTGAACAACTTAAAAATTGCCACTTTTACTTGTTGAGGGTCTAATCACCCCCCTCTAGACCCCTCGTCCCGATCCTTTTTGTTGGTATCAGAGCATTGGTCTCCATTGCTTTGGTCTAATCACCATTAAAGGAAGATGGATGAGTCTACGATCGGGAGTATTAGACATAGAGTGCCTATGCTTGACGGAGAATTCTATAATTCTTAGAAGAATGAGATGCTTGAGATTTTCAATGAATATGACTTGAACAAGTATATTACTAGCCCTTATGCACCCCCATTGATCCCTTGCATCCTACCACGATGAGTATCTTGACATGACCCGCAATCTTAGAACTGTTGATCTTATCATTAGAGGATTGCCTAGAAATTTGCTTGTATGCTTGCCTACATTTGAATGTGCTTATACTATATGGAAATATCTTGAGGAGCGCTTTCCAAACTATTCCTTGAAAAATCTAGATGAGATTCTTCAAAAGTCCATTGCTTTTCAAAATATGGATCCTAGTGATCCTAAATTTGATGAATGTCTATTTGAGCTCCGTGACCTTATCCGTGCCAAAGGAGATGTTGGAGTCATTAGTAGCATCATTTGGCAAACTATTAGAATTCATACACATGCATATTGTCATGGTCATAAATCTAATGAATCACTATCTCTAGGTGATGATCATTCACATGATGATGTTGAGCATGTATATTATGATGAGGATGATGATAGTGACTTTGATCTTGATGAGTCGATGAGACACTTTGGTCTTATGGCTAACCTTCATGGTTACATGGCTGGAGGAAAGGAGTGGATTCTCGATAGTAGATGTACTGATCATATGACTGGAGACAAGAACATGTTCCGTGAGCTTGCTAAGAATGATGGTCCATGCAAGTATGTCACTTTTGGAGATAACTCCAAGGGTAAGGTACTTGGCGTAGGTAAGGTGTCCATTTCCAATGATAGCTCTATCCAAAATGTTATGCTCGTTGAATCCGTTGGCTCCGATCTACTTTCCGTATCTAGACTAGCTCACTTCGGTTTCAATGTTCTATTTACTGAAGTAGATTGCCAAGTGTTTCGAAGAGATAATCATAACATGGTCTTTACCGGTATTCGGAGCTGACCCATACATTGTTGATTTCATTAAGGAAGCTCAACCTCGTAGTTGCTTAATTGCTAAATCTTCTAAAGGTTGGTTACGGCATAGAAGGTTAGGTCATGTGGGCATGTGAAATCTTGATAAGCTTATTAAAGGTGATCATATCCTTGGTATATTTGACAAGGATAGACTTTGTAGTGCTTGTCAAGCGGGAAAACAGGTTGGAGGAAGTCATCCCGTGAAGAACATCATGACCACGAGAAGACCGCTTGAGCTACTTGATATGGATCTTTTCGTTCCCAACGCCTACAAGAGCCTTGGGGGTAACTCGTTCGGTTTAGTCATTATTGACGTTTTTCCAAGATTTACGTGGGTGTTCTTTCTTGATGATAAATCGCAGGTCCAAAAGATCTTCCAGCACTTCGCTAGGAAGGCCCAAAACCAATTTGAAGTGAAGATCAAGAAGGTTTGAAGCGACAATGGAACGGAGTTCATGAACACCAATGTGGATACCTTTCTTGATGAAGAAGGGATTTCACATGAGTTCTCGGCTAAATACACACCTCAACAAAATGGAGCTATTGAGAGGAAGAACCAGACACTTATCGAGATGGCAAGAACGATGCTTGATGAATATAAAATTCCAAGACACTTTTGGGTGGAAGCGGTTGAGACAGCTTGTCATGCTACGAATCGACTATATCTTCATAAGCTTCTCGGCAAGACGGCATACAAGCTTCTCACCGGTAACAAACCCCAAGTTGGATACTTTCGAGTATTTGGCTCAAAGTGTTACATTCTTGATAATCATCATCGCTCGAAATTTGCTCCTAAGTCTCATGAAGGTTTCCTACTTGGTTATGGCACAAACTCTCACACTTACAGTGTCTACAATAATTTCACCCGAAAGGTCGAAGAGACGGTAGATGTGAAGTTTGATGAATCTAACAGCTCGCAAGTAGAGCAATTGCCAATTGATGTAGGAGACAGAGATCCCTCGGAAGCAATCCAAGATTTGTCTATTGGCAAGATTCGCCTAGTAGAGGTGAAGGAGAGTACCTCTTTCCTTCAAGTGGAAGCCTCGACTTCACATCAAGGTGAACCACAAGTTGATTTGGAAGCATCCACAAGTGGAACACGTCAAGACGGAGAAAATGAGGAAGTAAAACAAGACGAACCACCTCGAACTCCTTCTCCACCACCACAAGAGGACAACAATGCCAACAACAATGAAGAAGCAGAAGAAGAAGACAGAAGAGGATGTTCCACCCCGACCCAAACAAAAGCTCTCACGAGTTAGAGCAAGAGTCACAAGAGACCATCTCGTCAAATAAATCTCCAATGATATTCAAACTAGGAGAATTACTTGCTCTAAAACTCATTTGGCTAACTTTTGTGAACATTACTCATTCATTTCTAGTGTTGAACCAATGAAGGTTGAAGAAGCTCTTGAGGATCCGGATATGGTGAATGCTGTGAATGAAGAGCTACACAAATTTGAGAGGAATCAAGTGTGGACATTGGTTGAAAAGCCGGATGACAATCACAGTGCAATTGGAACCAAATGGGTGTTTCGGAATAAGCAAGATGAGGATGGACAAGTTGTACGCAACAAGGCCCGTCTCGTCGCTCAAGGCTACACTCAATTCGAAGGTATGGACTATGGTGAGACATATGCCCCCGTTGCTAGACTTGAGTCCATACGCGTCTTACTTACTTATGCCAATCACCATGATATCACTTTATACCAAATGGACATTATAAGTGCTTTTCTTAATGGAGAGATTGAGGAGGTGGTGTATGTTAAACAACCTCCCGGCTTTGTCAATCCTAAGAAACCTAATCATGTCTACAAACTTCACAAAGCTCTTTATGGTCTTAAACAAGCTCCTAGAGCATGGTATAAATGCCTGACCAAGTTTCTTATTGAAAAAGGCTTTGAAATTGGGAAGATTGATTCTACAATTTTTACTAAAAGGGTTAATAGTGAATTATTTGTGTGCCAAATTTATGTGGACGACATCATATTTGGTTCTACTAACCCCCACTTTAGTGAAAAGTTTGGAAGGCTAATGTCGGAGAAGTTTTAGATGTCTATGATGAGTGAACTCAAATTTTTCCTTGGTTTGCAAATCAAGAAAAGTAAGGAAGGTACCTTTGTTTCTCAAACAAACTATACCAAGGATCTTTTCAAGAAGTTCAACATGCAAGAAAGCAAAGGTATGAAAACACCCATGCCTACTAGTGGACATCTTGACTTGACTAAGGATGGCAAACCGGTTGACCAAAAGGTTTACCGATCTATGATTGGTTCATTGTTATACCTATGTGCCTCCCGTCCCGATATTATGCTAAGTGTGTGCATGTGTGCACGTTATCAAGCGGCTCCTAAAGAGTGCCATCTTAAGACCGTGAAAAGGATAGAGAGATACTTAATTCATACACCAAACTTTGGCATTTCTATCCTTAGAGGTCATCTTTTGATCTTGTTGGATACTCCGATTCGGACTATACCGGTGTAACGCCCACGATGCGGCTATATCTCCCACGTGTCGAGGCACGACTTAGAGGCATAACCGCATAGTGGTTTTGTCGCAAGAAGGGTCATCTTCACACAATCCCATGTAATGAACAAGAATGGGATAAAGAGTTGGCTTACAATCGCCACTTCACACAATACATAAATATCATTCATACATCATCCAAAATACAATCATATAGACCGAGTACGGTCAAAATCCAGATGAAAATAAGACAACCCCAAATGCTAGATCCCCGATCGTCCCAACTGGGCTCCACTACTGATCATCAGGAAAAGACACATAGTAACGACCACGTTCCTCGTCGAACTCCCACTTGAGATCGACGCCATCATCTGCACTGGCTTCGTCGACACCTGCAACTGGTTTTGGAAGTATCTGTGAGTCACGGGGACTCAGCAATCTCACACCCGCGAGATCAAGACTATTTAAGCTTGTAGAACAAGGAGGTGCAAAGAGGTGGAGCTGCAAGGGCAAAAGCATGTATGGTGGCTAACTTGCGCAAATGAGAGCAAGAAGAGAAGCAACGGAACGGACGTCATCTAGCAATGATCAAGAAGTGATCCTGAACACCTACTTACGTCATGCATAACACAGACCGTGTTCACTTCCCGGACTCCGCCGAGAAGAGACCATCACGGCTACACACGCGATTGACGTATTTTAATTGGGTCAAGTGACAAGTTATCTACAACCGGACATTAACAAATTCCCATCTGCCTCATAACCGCGGGCACGGCTTTCAAAAGATAATACCCTGCAGGGGTGTCCCAACTTAGCCCATCATAAGCTCTCACGGTCAACGAAGGATAAACCTTCTCCCGGAAAGACCCGATCAGTCTCGGAATCCCGGTTTACAAGACATCTCGACAATGGTAAAACAAGACCAGCAAAGCCTCCCGAATGTGCCGACAAATCCCGATAGGAGCTGCACATATCTCGTTCTCAGGGCACACCGGATTGTCCAAGCTTCCGATAGGCCAGACCAGAGTTGCCCCTGGTGGCCACCGGCGACTGACAGTTTGGACCAATACTCAGAGGAGCACTGGCCCGGGGGTTTAAAATAAAGATGACCCTCGGGCTCTAGAAAACCCGGGGGAAAAAGGTATAGGTCGCAAATGGTAAAACCAAGGTTGGGCCTTGCTGGAGGAGTTTTATTCAAGGCGAACTGTCAAGGGGGTCCCATAAATCACCCGACCGTGTAAGGAACGCAAACTCAAGGAACATAATCCCGGTATAACAGTAACTAGGGAGGCAAGAGTGGAACAAAACACCAGGCATAAGGCCGAGCCATCCACCCTTTACCAAAATATATAGATGCATTAATTAAATAAGAGATATAGTGATATCCCAACATATCCATGTTCCGACATGGAACAAACTTCAACTTCACCTGCAACTAGCAACGCTATAAGAGGGGCTGAGCAAAAGCGGTAACATAGCCAAACAACGGTTTGCTAGGAAAAGATGGTTAGGGGCTGACATGGCTGAAATAGGAGACATGATATAGCAAGTGATAGGTAGCGAGCATGGCAATAGAGCGAACAACTAGCATAGCAAAGATAGAAGTGATTTCGAGGGGTGGTCATCTTGCCTGCAAGATTCTCAGAGTTGTCGAAAGCTTGATCCTCGTAAGCGTACTCGACAGGTTCCTCGTTCACGAACTCATCTCCCGGCTCTACCCAAGACAAGAACACAAACAAACGGAACCACAATCAACAACGCGAAATGCGCAAGCAACATGATGCAAAACATGTATGATATGCAAGACATGATATGCGATGCATATGCGTGCTCCGGAAGGAAAATGATGAACATGGCAGTAACTTGGCAAACCAAGCATGCCACTGGAAAGATGAGATGATTTCGGTCGAAATCGATATAAAGATCACCGGAATCGGATGCACGGTTTGCAAATGGCAAGCAAAACAAGAATGACACTAATCTGCGATAAACAGCAAGATAGCACTTAAAATACAACAAGTAACAATGCTACAGCACCCCAACATAGCAACAAAGCAGATGGCAGTAATCTACAGGGGATGCTTGACAAAAGATGAACACTGAGCTACGGCTAGTTCACAACATAACAAGCTCAAACAAGCATGGCAAAAGTGCAAAAGATTACAGGTTCACAGACTTGGTGAAAAACTGGACATGGCAGAAATCAGCATCAGGTAGCAATGTTCGGAGCACGAAATCAATATGCTACAGGAACTCAACATAGCAAAACAAGGCATGGTAGTGTTCTACTAACTGCATAAGCCAAAAAGGACCAGAAGATATGATGGCAAGCATGTAAACATAGCAAGTTTCGTTATCAGGTTCCAGACTTAGCAGAAAACAGAGCATGGCAGAAATATTAATACGTAGGCCTCTTTGTGAGCTTGATGCACTCACTACAGAGCAATGCATGACAAACCAAGCATACCTACAGCAAGATGGCATGTTTATGAAGCTATCCATGGCAAAAACAATTACATAGCATGTATGGACCAACTACAATAAGCTTGGCAAAAATGCATGTCATGTTAACAATCTTCCAGAAATATTTTATAGCAAAGGTAGAGCAAGATTGAGTCATGCTATGGTACTCTAAAATTGAAAACAATTGCAGGAATGGATCAATTACAACTATAGCTACAAAACATCCTTACTGAACATCTCCAAAATATGCATGGATCGCTCTGTAGCATCAAGTTTACATGGCAACAAAATTACAGCAGACAAAGACTTAGAGAAATCACCAAGTCCCTGAAATCAGAAATATTACGGGGCCTACTTTGCATGCTTGTGCTAGTCACCACAGAGATCACAAAAATACATGGACTACACCACTGGAAAGATGGCATAGCATACTTCAAAACACATGTAGAGCTTATGCTCAAAAGATGCACAGAATAAATGATACAAAAAAGACAAATCTCCAAGTTCTGATAAGAACCAGAGATTAACAGCAACTAGCCCTCTTCCAACGGAGATTTGGGCATCAAGATGACCTCTAATGAACATGGTGCAATTGAACAAAATGAAGAGCATCACGAGACGAACAATTTGACATATTATACGCGCGAATCGGAGCTACATGCACAAAGTTATCGCATCTCGAACATAGGCACTTGCTGAGAAAATTTAGGGACTTGGAAGATATTTTGAGGCGAGAAAAAGTCAACGGGTACCGATGGATCTGGATCGAGACCTGCCACAGGAGCTCGCCGGCTCGGTGGAGCAGCTCGCCGGCGGGGCCGGGGGAAGGAGGAAGGAGGAGGCGAGGGGGGGCCGCGGCGACCGGAGGAGGGGCCCGGCGGCGGAGCTCCTCGCCGGCGGTGGTGGCGGGCGGCGGCCGGAGGAGATGGCGGGCGGCGGGCCGGAGGCGGCGGCGCCCGGCGGTGAAGGCGGCGGCGGCGGCGGCGAGGCGCGCGGGCGCGGAGGAGGCGGCGATGCGGGCCGGCGGGCCCGCGGCGGGCTCGCGGGCCGGCGCGGAGGGAGAGGCCGGCGGGACACGTGGCAACAGCGGATTCGCCGGGGCGCGGCGGCGGACGTGTCCGGCGCGGGCGGACGCGTCCGGCGCGGCGCGGAGGGAGAGGGTTAGGGTTCGTCTGAGATTTCGTTTTTCGGGATGCCCATTCATTTATAGGTAGAGGGAGCTAGGAGGCTCCAAATGAGGTGCGGTTTTCGCCCACACGATCGTGATCGAACGACCTAGAGCATGGAAGAGAGTTTGGTGGGCTTTGGGCTGGTTTTGGAGGGGTTTTTTGCTGGACACTCAAATGGACATTGCGGAGGCCCGGTTAACCGTTGGAGTACCAAACGACCTCCGAATGGAACGAAACTTGACCGGTAGTCTCCGGGTGGTATAACAAGACCACTTGACAAGCCGCGGTCCATTCCGAGAAAGTTTGACACACGCACACGAAAGAAAACAAGAGGGGTGCACCGGAGGAGATAGGAGCGCCGGATTGGAAAACGGACAACGGGGAAAATGCTCGGATGCACGAGACGAACACGTATGCGAATGCAATGCACATGATGACATGATATGAAAATGCATGACATGACAAAATACAAAACGAAAGACAAAAACCCGACAACGGAGGGAATAACATATCACCTAGCTGAAAATGGCAAGAGTCGGAGTTACAAATAATGCAAGATACATGCGGGGTGTTACAACCGGTGACAAGGTTGATAGAAAGTCCACTTTGGGTACTTGTCAATTTCTTGGTAGATTCCTTGTGTCTTGGTCCTCCAAGAAACAAAACTCGATATCCTTATCCACTGCCGAAGCGGAATACATTGCCGCGAATTCATTTTGTGCTCAATTACTTTGGAAGACCCAAACCTTTAGGGATTATGGTATGCATGTGAAACATGTTCCATTGCTTTGTGTCGGTGCAAAAAACCCCAGGTGTGTCGCCTGGACTTTACACAGGCACAAGAGCACAGTTGCAACATCTAAGACGAGACCAAGTTGAAGAGATAGTTTGAGAAATCTGAGGGCAGATCAAGAAGACGAAGACAAGCTAAAGGAGCAAGATACCACGAAGGAAAAACCTCCCATGTAGCGCAGGCGAGCCTACCGAGGTCGAGGTTGCCCAGAAGACAAGTCTCAAAACCGTCCCGACAAGCCTGCTGGGCACGACGAGTGCAAACTACCCCGCAAATGCTCCACCGCTCCACCTCACAGCAACGCAAGTCATCGATCGGTGAAGTGTCGAGCCCCCAAGTGACTAAGTGGCTATTATTTGGCATGTGGCAGCCACTTCCTATGGAAATGAAACCCAAATGACACCCATCCAGAGACGTGTCAAGCAGACAGACGAGAAGGTGGCAGAACGGACCGGCAAGGCTTGCCTGGCACACCACAATGTGACACTAAGCAGTGCATTTTAATGCGCTCTGCCCTGTCTGTAGAGTTAGGTACGATAGCACTGTTTGATATCTAATCAGTGCACAATGACTAATTTGCCATTATGGTGACCCCTTGATCTATAAAAGGAGGGCCATGGCAACCATAGAAAGGATCCGGACCCTTGTAACTAATACGCGCGTAGCTGCTCTGATGAGGACATCAATACCATTGTTACAGCCACAGCCCCTGCTACTATACATACTGGACCAATTACTAGAGCTCGTGCACGCCTATTAAATTACCAGGTAGTTTCGTTTCTTGGTAATGATTCTAATGTTCATGAGAATATGATGCTGCCTAAATTGGATACATTTGTTTTTCTTACAAATGAAGGGCCTAGCTTAGAGAAGGATGAACATTGGAGCAAGAACAAGCATGGAGATGATGGCATGCGCAAGGGAAACAAGAACGGAGTTTCAAGTGATGATTTCAGGACTTTGAAGCCACCGTAATGAGTGCATGAAGTCTTGGATGAAATATACAAGATGCCACTTCACCAATTTTGTCCAGAGGCTATTATAGGTGCTGTGTCACCTTATTATTTGGCCAGGCCCATGTAAATTCAAAATACTTGATTATAGGCTGTTTTTAGAGTCCGTATGTATGGGGAAACAAGAGTTAGGGTTGGTTTCGGACCCCTCCCTCAAGGGCCATGAAATTCCCTCCTTTTCCTCCATATATACAGCCCTTAGGGTGTCGTTTAGACTTTGTGTTTTGTTTAGATTAAAAGTTCGCCATAGCTGCAGCTTCGCGTACTTCGCTTGTGTTCAACGACCAGACCATGACGTCACAGAACCCCACCTTGATCTATAAAGCTTTCATCTTATATTCACAATATCTAGATTGCAATCTTAGTTTCTTGCTTGTTCTTCATTTGCTTGCAGGAAATAGACCTTCGTGGTCAGGTTGATCGTGCTCCGGCGTGGTCAATAACCTCTCGGAGTTGGTTTAGCGATTGCTCAGGCGCGACGTCCTCGCACGTTCGTAGTCGGATCGTCAAAGTTGACTTCCACCAAAGCGATATCCATCATCTCATCGAAAGACGGGATCGACACCTTTGCCTCTATCAAGTGGTATCAGATTTCTAGGTTGCTCGGTGAGATTTTACAGTTTTTCGTAGTTTAGATCGAGTCTGTTCTTCATACCTACAGTCCATGAAAAAGCCAGAAAAAAAATTAGTGTTAGTTCATCATATCCGAACCAATCTGAGCCTTTCATAATCTTTTCTGTATTTGCTTTGTTGAATTTGCGGTTGCATCCTCGTGTCTAGTTGCTGGTCTTAGCATCTAGTCTTTTACAGTTTCGAGTTCTGTTCACGGGTATTCACGCCGCCGCCGCACAATCATCATCTGCTGTCATATACCACCACCACACCAGATTCATCATCCGTTGGCATATACCACCACCACACCAGATTCATCATCCGCTGCTATATACAACCACCACACAAGACACATCGCCGACGCCAAATATCACCACATATACCACCGCTAGTCCATCACCAATCCGAGTCCACATATACCACCGCTAGTCCATCACCAATCCGAGTCCACATATACC
Source organism: Aegilops tauschii subsp. strangulata (assembly GCF_002575655.3). NCBI lineage: Eukaryota > Viridiplantae > Streptophyta > Magnoliopsida > Poales > Poaceae > Aegilops > Aegilops tauschii. Next base: position 245,142,026 of record NC_053037.3, on the reverse strand, counting down.
ACCGCCTGTCCATCACCAATCCGAGTTCTTTTCATATTAGGTTTGTTTTCAAGTTCCATCTAGTTTTCGTTTCGTGTTTCCTTGACTGAGTAGGTTTCAGAAAAAAAAAGTCTGGAGACCCCCGGGCAGTTTTTAGGCTAAAATTTCGGCGCCGCCACTTTCTAGTAGTCTGTAGGATCATATTCTTGTGTGTTTCTATTGCTGCTAACCATGGCAGGATCACAAGCCGACGAGACTGACTGGGAGAACATGACGAACAAAGAGTTACATGATAAATTTCAGCAAATGATGAGTGCACAGGTGTTAGATGTGCTAAACAGATTTGAGGAGGCCATGGAGAAGATAGATGGCATTGAGAAGGCGTTCGAAACAAAGCTTGATAACAAGTTTAATGAATTGCTCGCGTGTCTTCCACAACCACCGCCCGTTGCACCTGTCGCACCTCTACAAAAACAACAACAACAACAACAACAACAACAACAACAACAATAACAACATTGCCTTCCATATCAAGTGGGACGAGCATAGCACGTTCCCCTTGAGCCTAGTCAAACTTCTAGTGCCGTTGTACCTACTGTTGCTGGTTCTGTAGCTCCTGCTGCTACTGCAGAGGTGGGGGATCATTACGAGGATGAGGTTGATCAAAATCAGAACTACGTGCAACCACCAGCGCTACCACCACTAGGTCGTCCTCATGCATATCATTGCAACTGTAGGGCTGCACCACCACCTGAGGTACGAGATCATCACCATCTTCCTAAACTAAAATTGAATATTCCACCATTTGAGGGTAGATATGTTCGTCGTATATACCTTACTTGGGGGTTAGAAACTGAACAATGTTTTACATGTTTACAATATCCTGAGGAGAGACGTGTTCTTGCTGCTGTTTGTGCTTTCACTAGTTTTGCATGTGTTTGGTGGTCTGAACATTGTAGATTATATCCTATTCCAGCTACTTGGGCTGCTTCGAAAACTGCTATGCATACTCGTTGGGTTCCACCATATTATCAACGTGAATTACTTCAAAAATTACAGCGTTTAAGACAAGGAAAACATTTCGTAGAAGAATATTATCTGGAATTACAAACTGGCATGATTAGGTGTGGTATTGTTGAGGATAATGAAGCTATGCTTGCACGTTTTATGGGTGGATTAAATAAAGAGATTCAGACCATTCTAGAGTATAAGGAATATAATAATATCACTCGTTTATTCCATCTTGCTTGCAAAGCTGAACGTGAAGTGCAGGATCGACAGGCATTGGCGCGAACTAACTTTACTATAGGTCGATCTTCATCATGGACACCGCGTGCATCCTCTATTCCACATGTTCTGCTGCACCAGTGTGTAACGCCCACGATGCGGCTATATCTCCTACATGTCGAGGCACGACTTAGAGGCATAACCGCATTGTGGTTTTGTCGCTAGAAGGGTCATCTTCACACAATCCCATGTAATGAACAAGAATGGGATAACGAGAGTTGGCTTACAATCGCCACTTCACACAATACATAAATATAATACATACATCACCCGAAATACACACATAGACCGACTACGGTCAAGATCCAAATGAAAATAAGATAACCCCAAATGCTAGATCCCCAATCGTCCCAACCGGGCTCCACTACTGATCATCAGGAAAAGACACATAGTAACGACCATGTTCCTCATCGAACTCCCACTTGAGGTCGATCTCATCATCTGCACTGGCATCGTCGGCACCTGCAACTGTTTTGGTAGAATCTTTGAGTCACGAGGACTCACCAATCTCACACCCGCGAGATCAAGACTATTTAAGCTTATAGGAAGGGATGGTGTAATGAGGTGGAGCAGCAGCAGGCACTAAGCATATATGGTGGCTAACATACGCAAATGAGAGCGAGAAGAGAAGCAACGGAACGGTCGTCAACTAGTAATGACCAAGAAGTGATCCTGAACTCCTACTTACGTCAATGCATAACTCAAACCGTGTTCACTTCCCGGACTCCGCCGAGAAGAGACCATCATGGCTACACACACAGTTGATGTATTTTAATTGGGTCAAGTGACAAGTTCTCTACAACCGGACATTAACAAATTCCCATCTGCCTCATAACCGCGGGCACGGCTTTCGAAAGATAATACCCTGCAGGGGTGTCCCAACTTAGCCCATCATAAGCTCTCACGGTCAACGAAGGATAAACCTTCTCCCGGAAAGACCCGATCAGTCTCGGAATCCCGGTTTACAAGACATTTCGACAATGGTAAAACAAGACCAGCAAAGCCGCCCGATGTGCCGACATATCCCGATAGGAGCTGCACATATCTCGTTCTCAGGGCACAACGGATGAGCCAGACGTCGGGTTGGCATAGACCCTGGTTGCCCAGGGGCGCCGGACATCGCTCGGTTTGGGCCAGCACTCGAAGGAGCACTGGTCCGGGGGGGGGGGGGGGGGGGGGGTTAAAATAAAGATGACCCTCGGGCTCGCGAAAACCCGGGGGAAAAGGCTTAGGTGGCAAATGGTAAAACCAAAGTTGGGCCTTGCTGGAGGAGTTTTATTCAAGGCGAACTGTCATGGGGGTCCCATAAATCACCCAACCGCGTAAGGAACGCAAACTCAAGGAACATAATACCGGTATGACGGAAAACTAGGGCGGCAAGAGTGGAACAAAACACCAGGCATAAGGCCGAGCCTTCCACCCTTTACCAAATATATAGATGCATTAATATAATAAGAGATATTGTGATATCCCAACATATCCATGTTCCAACATGGAACAAACTTCATCTTCACCTGCAACTAGCAACGCTATAAGAAGGGCTGAGCAAAAGCGGTAACTTAGCCAAAAAATGGTTTGCTAGAAAAGGATGGTTAAAGGCTTGACATGGCAATATGGGAGGCATGGTATAGCAAGTGGCAGGTAGCGCAGCATGGCAATAGAGCGAACAACTAGCAAAGCAAAGATAGAAGTGATTTCGAGGTTATGGTCATCTTGCCTGCAAGGTTCTCAGAGTTGTCGAAAGCTTGATCCTCGTATGCGTACTCTACAGGTTCCTCGTTCACAAACTCATCTCTTGGCTCTACCCAAGACAAGAACACAAGCAATGGAACCACAATCAATCACGGGAAATGCACAAGCAACATGATGCCATACATGAATGATATGCAAGATATGATATGCGATGCATATGCGTGTTCCGGAAGAAAAATGATGAACAAGGCAGTAACTTGGCAAACCAAGCATGCCACTGGAAAGATGAGATGATTTCGATCGAAATCGATATAAAGATCACCGGAAACGGATGCATGGTTTGCAAATGGCAAGCAAAACAAGAATGACACGAATCTGCGATTAACAGCATGATAGCACTTAAAATGCAACAAGTAACAATGCTACAGCACTCGAACATAGAAACAAAGCATACGGAAGTAATCTCCAGGAGATGCTTGACAAAAGATGAACACTGAGCTATGGCTAGATCACACCACAGCAGGTTCAAACAAGCATGGCAAAAGTGCAAAAGATGACAGGATCACAGACTTGTGAAATTACTGGACATGCCTGAAACAGCATCAGGTAGCAATGTTCAGAGCACGACATCAACATGCTACGGGAACTTAACATGGAAAAACAAGGCAGGCAAGTATTCTACTAAATTCATATGACAAAAGTCCGTTACTGACCATAAGCCAAAAAGGACCAGAATATATGATGGCAACCATGTAAACCTAGCAAATTTCGTTAACAGGTTTCAGACTTGGTGAGCATGGCAGAAACAATAATGAAGGCATCTTGGTGAGCTTGATGCACTCACCACAAAGCAATGCATGACACAAAAAGCATACCTACAGCAATATGGCATGTTTATGAAGCTATCCATGGAAAGAGCAAATACATAGAATGTATGAAACAACTACAACAAGCTTGGCAATATTGAATATACAGTTAACAATCTGCCAGAATTATTTTATAGCAAAAGTAGAGCAAGATTGAGTCATGCTATGGCACTCCATAATTTCAAACAAGGGCAGGAATGGAACAACGACAACAATATCTACAAAACATCCTTACTGAACATCTCCAAAATATGCATGGATATCTCTGTAGCATCAAGTTTACATGGCAACAAAATAACAGCAGACAAAGACAGAAATTACCAAGTCCCTGAAATCAGAAACATTACGGGGCCTAGTTTGCATGCTTGTGCTAGTCACCACAGAGATCACAAAAATACATGGCATACACTACTGGAAATATGGCATGGTATACAACAAAACACATGTAGAGTTCATGCCCATAAGATGCACAGATAAAATGATACAAAAAAAAAATCTTCAAGTTCTGCTAAGTAACAGCAGACAACAGCAACTAGCACTCTTGCACCAGAGATTTGGGCATCAAGATGGACTCTAATGAACATGGTGCAATTGAACAAAATGTAGAGCATCACGAGACAAACATTTTGATATATTACACGCGTGAAACGGAGCCATATGCAGAGAGTTATGATGCTATGAACATGTGCACATATCGTCAAAATTTCTAGGACTTGGAGAAAATGGGAGAGGGGGAAAAAGTCAACCTCAGGATTTAGATCGGGATCTGGACGGCCGAAGCTCGAGCTCGCCGGCGGGAGGAGGCGCGGCGGAGGAGAGGAGGGCTCGGGGAGGCGCGGTGGTCGGCGGGGAAGAGGGGGCGGCGCCGGAGGGAGGCGGCGTCGGGCGCGGGCGGCACCGTGGTGCGCGGTGGCGGCGAGCAGTGGCGATGGCGGGCGGCGGCTGGAGGCGAGGGGCGGCACCGGTGGAGCGGGCGGCGCAGGCGGCGGGAGGGGCGTGCGCGCGGATCTGGGCCCGCGGGGGCCGGCGGCGGGCCTGGCGGGCCGCGGCGCGGGGCAGCGAAGTGGGGCGCCCGGGTGGTGACGTGGCGCGCCCCTACTAGCTGCGGGCGGCGGCGGGTTTTCGACCGGGGGAGGAAGATGGCTAGGGTTTGGACTGCGAACGTTTTTCGGAGGGGTTGCATACAAATAGGTAGAGGGAGCTAGGAGGCTCCAAATGAGGTGCGGTTTTCGCCCACACGATCGTGATCGAACAACCTAGAGCATGGAGATGACTTGGAGGGGTTTTGGGCTGTTTAGAGAGGGGTTTTTGCTGCACACACAAAAGGCATCTGCGGTTACCCGGTTAACCGTTGGAGTACCAAACGACCTCCAAATGGAACGAAACTTAACCGGTGGTCTACCGGTGGTATACCAAGGCCACTTGACAAGCCTCGGTCCATTCCGAGAACGTTCAACACCCGCTCACGAAAAGAAACAAGAGGGGTGCGCCGGAGGAGGTGGGAGCGCCGGATTGCAAAACGGACAACGGGGAAAATGCTCGGATGCTTGAGACGAACATGTATGCAAATGCAATGCACATGATGAAATGATATGGGATGCATGACATGAACAAAATGCAAAACAACAAACAAAACCCGACCACGAAGGGAATATCATAACACAGAGCCGAAAATGGCAAGAGTTGGAGTTACAAATATGGAAAGTTACATCTGGGGTGTTACAACACTCCACCACTACGAGAGGATCTCGTCCCGAGATCTAGGACTGAAAGAACTCCGGATATTCGGAACGGAGGTGGTCCTCGTGTTCCCAGGTGGCTTCCCGGTCGGAATGGTGCGACCACTTCACTTTTAGGAATTTGATTGACTTGTTGCGAGTCTTGCGCTCAGTTTCTTCAAGAATAGCAACGGCGTGCTCATGATAAGACAGATCTTCTTGGAGGTCAATCTCTTCGAAGTTGATGGTGCGCTCAGGCGTCTTGAAGCACTTGCGGAGCTGTGACACGTGGAACACATCGTGCACGTTCGCGAAGTTGGAAGGAAGCTCAAGTTGATAGGCGAGGTCGCCTCTTTTGCCAATGATCTTGAAAGGACCCACGTATCTAGGGGCAAGCTTCCCTTTGATACCGAAGTGACGAGTGCCTTTCATTGGAGAGACACGGAGGTAGACATGGTCTCTGATCTCGAAAGCCAAATCACGGTGCTTACTATCATAGTAACTCTTCTGGCGCGATTGCGCGGCTTTGAGATTATCACGGATGACTTTACACATTTCTTCAGCCTCTGTGATTAAGTCATTGCCAAGAAGTTGGCGTTCACTAGTCTCTGACCAATTGAGAGGAGTACGGCACTTTCTGCCATAGAGAATCTCGAATGGGGCCTTGCCCGAACTCGGTTGGAAGCTGTTGTTGTAGGAGAATTCGGCATATGGAAGACAATCTTCCCATTTCATGCCAAAAGAAATAACACAAGCCCTGAGCATATCTTCAAGAATTTGATTGACTCGCTCGACTTGGCCACTAGTTTGAGGATGGAAAGCTGTGCTGAAGCGAATGTTGGTGCCCATGGCCTTCTGGAAGGAGTCCCAGAACTTAGAGGTGAAGATGCTTCCACGATCTGAAGAAATCAATTGTGGAATGCCGTGCAAGGAGACAATTCTGGAGGTGTATAGCTCTGCCAACTGAGCTGCTGTGATAGACTCTTTGATTGGAAGGAAATGAGCCACTTTAGAAAGCTTGTCGATGACAACGAAGATAGCATCATTTCCGCGCTTGGACTTTGGAAAACCAGTCACGAAGTCCATTTCGATATGATCAAACTTCCACTCTGGGATAGCAAGAGGTTGGAGGAGACCAGCTGGTCGTTGGTGTTCTGCTTTCACTCTTCGACAGACATCACATTCATTCACGAATTGCGCGATTTCTCGCTCATTCGAGTCCACCAGTACGACTGCTTGAGGTCATGGTACATCTTCGTACTTCCAGGATGAATGGAAAGAAGAGAATTGTGCGCTTCGTTCATAATGACTTTCCTTAGATCACCTTTAGGAACCACAATCCGGTCCTCGAAGAACAAAGTGTCTCTGTCATCAATGCGATAGCACTTGTATTTGGAAAGACCCTTGTCGATACCACGTTTCACCTTTTCACCATGGTATCCAGGAGTTGTGCCTCACGAATTTGATCTTCCAAAGTAGGAGAGACTATGAGGTTGGCAAGAAAGCCTTGAGGAACAACTTGGAGATTCAGCTTGCGGAAAGCTTCACAAAGATCCGGTTGGAAAGGCTTGAGAATTAGGCTGTTGCAATAAGCCTTCCTGCTTAAAGCATCTGCAATGACATTGGCCTTGCCTGGAGTATATTCAATACTCGGATTGTACTCTTGAATCATTTCGACCCATCGAGTCTGCCTGAGGTTGAGGTTGGGCTGAGTGAAGATGTACTTGAGACTCTTGTGATCGGTGAATATGTCCACTTGTCTTCCCAACAAGAGATGTCTCCACGTTATTAATGCATGGGCAACTGCCGCCAACTCAAGATCGTGAGTGGGGTAGTTCTTTTCGTTGGGCTTTAACTGCCGAGATGTATAGGCCACAACTTTCTTCTCTTGCATTAACACAGCACCGAGACCTTGAAGAGAAGCATCACAGAAAACTTCAAATGGCTTGGATTCATCAGGAGGAGTCAAGACAGGAGCTGTGACTAGTTTCTCTTTTAGAGTGTTGAAAGCAACGTCACACTCAGGAGACCAGACATACTTCACATGCTTCTGGAGGAGGTTGGAAAGAGGCTTTGCAATCTTAGAGAAATTCTCAACGAATCTTCGGCAATAGCTTGCAAGACCAAGAAAACTGCGAAGCTGCTTGACATTCTGAGGAGGTTCCCAATTCACAATTGCAGACACCTTCTCGGGGTTAACAGCGATGCCCTTGGCAGAGATGATGTGACCAAGGTAAAGAACTTCATCAAGCCAAAACTCACATTTTGAGAACTTCGCATAGAATTGATACTCTCTGAGCTTGTCGAGCACCAATCGCAAATGTTTGGCATGGTCCTTCTTATTCTTGGAGAAGACCAAGATATCATCGAAATACACCAGAATGAATTCATTGGTATACGGGTTGAAGATGAAATTCATCATCCGAGAGAATGTTGGAGGAGCATTGACAAGGCCGAAAGACATGACAGTATATTCATCAGAACCAAAACTTGTTCTGAATGCTGTCTTGGGAATATCTTCTTCACGAATGCGAATCTGATGATAACCCATACGAAGGTCAAGCTTGGAGAAAACTTTGGCACCTTTGAGTTTCTCGAATAGCTCATTGATGTTGGGAAGTGGATACTTGTTCTTGATTGTCTTCTTGTTCAATGGACGATAGTCGACACAAAGTCGGTCCGTGCCATCCTTCTTCTGGACAAAAAGAACACCACAACCCCATGGAGAAGAACTAGGTCTGATCAAACCCAGACGCTCTTGTTCATCGAGTTGTTTCTTCAACTCCTTTAGCTCCTTGGGTCCAAGCTTGTATGGACGCTTGCAAACGGGTTCAGTGCCGGGCTCAAGATCGATAACGAACTCAACTGGCCGGTGAGGAGGCATACCCGGAAGCTCTTGTGGAAAGACATCTTGATACTCACAAACGACTGGAATTTGAGAGATGGCATTCAATTCGCCCTTCTCATTGAGAGAAAACAACCGAATGGTTTCATCATGAGCGGCATAAATAATCACATCCTCATAAGAGTGTGTCAATTGAATTTCCCTGGCAGTACAATCAAGTTGAGCCTTGTGCTTAGAAAGCCAGTCCATCCCGAGAATAAGATCAGTATCCGAGTCACCAAGAAAAACTGGAGAAGACAGAAATTTATAGTTCCCCATCTTGATGGAAACATCCGGAACCATGGAGCTTGCATTCATGAATTTACCCGGAGAGACAACTGATAACGGTCTAGGCAAATCTTGAAAAACCAACTCATGCTTGAATGCAAAAGGTCTTGAAATGAAAGAAAGCGATGCACCAGGATCAAATAAGACTTTTGCAGGAATATCATTAACTGAGAGATTACCCATTATCACATCAGTAGATTCCTCTGCTTGAGCTGCATTCATCATGTTCACCTTAGCAGACTTTGGATTATGCTTGACCACTGCATTGCTGGAAGATCTGATAGGAGGAGGAGGCGGAAGACGCCTTTGGTTGAAGCATTTGTTAGCATAGTGACCTTTCTGCTGACACTTGTTGCAAGTCACCTCTGAGAGTGGACGATGATAAGGAGCATTGGACTTTGGAGCTTGATTCATAGACTTGTTCTGATAGCCAGGGTTGGAAGAGTGGGAAGATCCATGGCCACCTTTGATCTTTTGCTGGTAAGGCTGACGAAACGGAGGAGGAGGCAACCAGAACTTCTGTTGCTTAGCAGCCACTAGTGAGGAAGAAGAAGACTGAATTGCGTGTCTGACGCTCTTCTTAGAAGCCTCACACTTGAGCTGAGCAGCCTCTTGCTTCAGTGCCATATTGTAGAATTGATCAAACTGAGTAGGCTCAACAAGAACGAGAGCTAACTGCAGATCCTCTCTAAGGCCACCTCTGAAGTGACAGATCATGCCCTTTTCATCAGGAATGTCTTGTTTAGCAAAGCGAGCAATTTTCTGAAACTGGATGTTGAATTGATACACAGACATGTTGCCTTGCTTGAGATTGCGGAACTCCTCATGCTTGCTCTCAACAACACTTTGTGGAATGTGGTGCGCTTTGAAGTCCCGACAGAAGTCAGTCCAAGTGATCACACGACCTCCTCTGGAATCTTTGTATCGTTGATACCAATCAGCAGCTTGGTCCTTGAGCTGAAAAGAAGCGAACTTGACATGGTCCTCAGGCCTGACATTGCTACATTCAAAATGCTTGTTGATGTCCACGAGCCAATCATCGGCATCTCTGGCCTCGGCACAGTAGCTGAAAGACATGGGTTGATTTGCGAGAAACTGGTTGAGGGTAGCGAAGTGAGGCTGATTGTTGCCTTGGCCTTGATTTCCTTGATTGCCTTGCCCTTCGGTGCGTTCTTGCAAGAGTTGCAGAATCATCTGAGCATTGGCGTTGGTGGCTACCATGATAGCTTGCTATGCCTGCGGAGGCGGAGGTGGTGGCGGAGTGTTCGCCTGACTCCCTTCATTGCGTTCTGGATTCTGACGCGTTGGCGGAGCCATCCTGAAGAGGGTGACATCCGTTAGCATCTTGATAGACAAATAGTCAAGTTGAATCAACGGATAGAAATTGCCACATATAGTCTTCACAATAAACATTCGAACGAGGACGAACGAATGAATTCCATAGTAAATCATCACACTTCCATTAAGGTGAGAAGACACTTAGAAGAAGGTATGGGATCAACATTTGACTTTGAAGCGACTCGAATACCACAATTCAAAACAAAACAAAGTATTGGCTTGCAGAATAAGCCGGAACAAACATATGATAGAGATTTCGTCCGAAGTTTTCGTGGTGGGGCCCACAAGGCTCGATCGTACAGCACCATCATGTACAAGGCAGTGCACATGACATAAGAAGCGTCCCCGAGTCGGCATAGCCAAGGACTCTTTAAGTCACTACGAGACCACTGTAAAACCAACCGTGGAAAGCCGGACCACTAGACGTCGAACCCCAATCTCATATCATGCGTCTGCCGGAAAGATATCCTAGGAGCTACTTGAATTCCCACTTATAAACTCCCAAAACTTTCTGGTTATGCAATCTGGTGTTGGGGATACAGGGGACACAAAATATATCACCCAAACTAGCAATCCCTAGATCCAGCTGTATCCATCCGTCAACACATAACCAAGAAACCTTCGGAAATCGTGTACCTCAACCTTCGAAAAGCATCCGTTATACGAGTTATGGCAATACTCCCGAACTCCCGCACCAGTACTGGGTGGCGTCGAGGTGATCTCACCAACAACTGCATAAAAGAGATTTCGATGTCGGCGAAACTCAGGTATTCTAGAACTGCAACGATAAAATTGTGATGACAACACCTCGGAGCTCAACTCCCCGGGACACTGCCACAACCCCTAAATGTCAGGAGGCACCAAGAACAATGTTCTTGTCACAAAACCATCGGAACGATTCCAAGATACCCGCGTGATCCTAAATTTTTTTTAGTGAAATTTGAGGAGAGAAGAGTCAAAACTTCTACGTCAGGAGACCTCACCAGAGCAACGAAGGGACTGGGGAGTAAAAAAAGAATCCTACTCTCCGATATATATAATCCTAAGACTCAAAACATTTTTGTTCTAGACTCAACAACGCCAGCGATTCGATCAAGCAGGGGGCTCCTAAGTCGGGGATGGCTCTGATACCAACTTGTAACGCCCACGATGCGGCTATATCTCCCACGTGTCGAGGCACGACTTAGAGGCATAACCGCATTGTGGTATTGTCGCAAGAAGGGTTATCTTCACACAATCCCATGTAATGAACAAGAATGGGATAACGAGAGTGGGCTTACAATCGCCACTTCACATAATACATAAATATAGTCCATACAACATCCAAAATACACACATAGACCGACTATGGTCAAATCCGAAAGAAAATAAGATAACCCCAAATGCTAGATCCCCGATCGTCCCAACTGGGCTCCACTACTGATCATCAGGAAAAGACACATAGTAACGACCACGTTCCTCGTCGAACTCCCACCTGAGGTCGATTTCGTCATCTGCACTGGCATCGTCGGCACCTGCAACTGTTTTGGTGGAATCTGTGAGTCACGAGGACTCAGCAATCTCACACCCGCGAGATCAAGACTATTTAAGCTTATAGGAAAGGATGGTGTAATGAGGTGGAGCTGCAGCAGGCACTAAGCATATATGGTGGCTAACATACGCAAAAGAGAGCGAGAATGGAAGCAACGGAACGGTCGTCATCTAGTAATGACCAAGAAGTGATCCTGAACTCCTACTTACGTTATTCATAACTCAAACCGTGTTCACTTCCCGGACTCCGCCGAGAAGAGACCATCACGGCTACACACGCGGTTGATGTATTTTAATTGGGTCAAGTGACAAGTTCTCTACAACCGGACATTAACAAATTCCCATCTGCCTCATAACCGCAGGCACGGCTTTCGAAAGATAATACCCTGCAGGGGTGTCCCAACTTAGCCCATCATAAGCTCTCACGGTCAACGAAGGATAAACCTTCTCCCGGAAAGACCCGATCAGTCTCGGAATCCCGGTTTACAAGAGCTTTCGACAATGGTAAAAAAAGACCAGCAAAGCCGCCCGATGTTCCGACAAATCCCGATAGGAGCTGCACATATCTCGTTCTCAGGGCAACGCCGGATGAGACTAGCTACGAGTAAAACCAGTCCTCAAGTTTCCCCAAGGTGGCCCCGCAGGCAGCTCGGTTTGAACCAACACTCGAAGGAGCACTGGCCCGTGGGGGCCTAAAAATAAGATGACCCTCGGGCTCGCGAAAACCCAAGGGAAGTGTAGGTGGTAGGTGGTCAAATGGTAAAACCAAGGTTGGGCCTTGCTGGAGGAGTCTTATTCAAGGCGAACTGTCAAGGGGGTCCCCTAAATCACCCAACTGCGTAAGGAACGCAAACTCAAGGAACATAATACCGGTATGACAGAAACTAGGGCGGCAAGAGTGGAACAAAACACCAGGCATAAGGCCGAGCCTTCCACCCTTTACCAATATTTAGATGCATTAATTAAATAAGAGATATTGTGATATCCCAACATATCCATGTTCCAACATGGAACCAACTTCATCTTCACCTGCAACTAGCAACGCTATAAGAAGGGCTGAGCAAAAGCGGTAACTTAGCCAAACAACGGTTTGCTAGGAAAGGATGGTTAGAGGCTTGACATGGCAATATGGGAGGCATGATATAGCAAGTGGTAGGTAGCGCAGCATGGCAATAGAACGAACAACTAGCAAAGCAAAGATAGAAGTGATTTCAAGGGTATGGTCATCTTGCCTGCAAGGTTCTCAGAGTTGTAGAAAGCTTGATCCTCGTAAGCGTACTCAACAGGTTCCTCATTCACGAACTCGTCTCCCGGCTCTACCCACAGCAAGAACACAAGCAATGGAACCACAATCAATCACGGGAAATGCACAAGCAACATGATGCAAAACATGAATGATATGCGAGATGGGATATGCAATGCATATGCGTGCTCCAGAAGGAAAATGATGAACAAGGCAGTAACTTGGTAAACCAAGCATGCCACTGGAAAGATGAGATGATTTCGGTCGAAATCGATATAAAGATCACCGGAAACGGATGCAAGGTTTGCAAATGGCAAGCAAAACAAGAATGACACGAATCTGCGGTTAACAGCATGATAGCACTTAGAATGCAACAAGTAACAAAGCTACAGCACTCCAACGTAGCAACAAAGCATATGACAGTAATACACAAGCGATGCTTGACAAAAGATGAACACTGAGCTACGGTTAGATCACAATATAACAGGTTCAAACAAACATGGCAAAAGTGCAAAAGATAACAGGTTCACAGACTTAACATGGCAAAACAAGGCATGGAAGTATTCTTCTAAATTCATATGACAAAAGTCCCTTACTGACCATGAGCCAAAAAGGACCAGATGATATGATGGCAACCATGTAAACATAGCAAGTTTCGTTAACAGGAAAACAGAGCATGGCAGAAACAGTAATATGAAGGCATCTTTGTGAGCTTGATGCACTCACCACAAAGCAATGCATGACCAAACAAACATACCTACAGCAAGATGGCATGTTTATGAAGCTATCCATGGCAAGAGCAGATACATATCATGTATGAAACAACTACAACAAGCTTGGCAAAATTGAATATCATGTTAAGAATCTGTCAGAAATATTTTATAGCAAAAGTAGAGCAAGATTAAGTCATGCTATGGCACTCCATAATTGCAAACAAGAGCATGGATGGATCAAATCCAACAAAATATACAAAACATCCTTACTGAACATCTCCAAAATAAGCATGTATCTCTCTGTAGCATCAAGTTTACATGGCAACAAAATAACAGCAGTCACAGACTTAGTAAAATCACTAAGTCCCTGAAATCAGAAACATTACGGAGCCTAGTTTGCATGCTTGTGCTAGTCACCACAGAGATCACAAAAAATACATGTCAAACACCTCTGTAAATATGGCATGGCATAAAACAAAACACATGTAGAGCTCATGCCCATAAGATGCACAGATTAAATGCAACAAAAATAACAAAACCCTAAGTTCTGATAAGTAACAGCAACTAGCACTCTTGCACCAGAGATTTGGGCATCAAGATGGACTCAAATGAACATGGTGCAATGGAACAAAATGAAGAGCATCTCGAGGCGAACATTTTGGTATATTACACGCGCGAAACGGAGCTATATGCAGAGAGTTATGATGCAATGAACATGAGCATGTATTGTAGAATCTCAAGACTTAATATTCGGGGAGAGGAAGAAAAAGTCAACCCTCGTTCGCTGGAACCAGATCGGATCGAGGCTCGGGCCGGCTCGGGCTCGGGGATCGCCGGAGTTGCTGCCGGGGGAGAAGAAGCCGGCGGAGGGAGGAGCTCAGGGCGCCGGGGTTCGGGCGGAGGACGACGGCGGCGGGGCGCACGGCAGTCGCGGGCGGCGGCGGCGAGTGGCGGGCCGGCGGAGCTCGCCGGCTCGGGCGGCGATGGCAGCGGAGGGCGGCGGCGGCGCGGGGCCCGGCGGGCGGTGGTGGAGGCGCGCGCGGGGGCGAGGAGACGGGCCGGCGGGGGCGGCGTACGGGCTCGGCGGGCGGCGGGCGGCGCGGGCGCCACGTGGCAGCGGCTGAGTGGACGCGGGCGGCGGTGGAGAAACGTCCGGCGCCGGGCGGACGTGTCCGGCGCGCGGAGGGAGAGGGTTAGGGTTTTGGACTGCGGGAGGATTCGGGAGAGACACATAGAAATAACTAGAGGGAGCTAGGAGACTCCAAATGGAGCACGGTTTTCGCCCACACGATCGTGATCGAACGACCTAGAGCATGGAAGTGACTTAGAGGGGTTTAGGGCTGTTTAGAGAGGGGTTTTGCTGCAACACATAAAAGGACTTTGTGGTTACCCGGTTAACCGTTGGAGTACCAAACGACCTCCAAATGGGACGAAACTTGACCGGTGGTCTACCGGTGGTATACCAAGGCCACTTGACAAGCCTCGGTCCATTCCGAGAATGTTTAACACCCGCTCACGAAAAGAAACAAGAGGGGTGCGCCGGAGGAGGTGGGAGTGCCGGATTGCAAAACGGACAACGGGGAAAATGCTCGGATGCAAGAGAGGAACACATATGCAAACGCAATGCACATGATGACATGATATGAGATGTATGACAAAACAAATGCAAAACGAAAGACAAAACCCGACCACGGAGGGAATATCATAACACATAGCCGAAAATGGCAAGAGTCGGAGTTACAAATATGGCAAGTTACATCCGGGGTGTTACATCGACAAAGGTTATATACGCGAATCCCTTAGTCCCTGTGCTGTGCCTATTATTCTAGTGCCGAAAAAGGATGGTACATCGCGTATGTGTGTTGATCGTAGACGCATTAATAATATTACTATTCGTTATCGTCATCCTATTCCTAGGCTGCATGATATGCTTGATGAATTGAGTGGCTCTACAATATTCTCCAGAGTTGATTTGCGTAGTGGATACCATCAAATTTGTATGAAATTGGGGGATGAATGGAAAACAACATTGAAAACTAAGTTTGGATTATATGAGTGGTTAGTCATGCCTTTTGGGTTAAATAATGCACCTAGTACTTTCATGAGATTAATGAACGAAGTTTTACGTGCTTTCATTGGACGATTTGTGGTAGTCTATTTTGATGATATACTGATTTATAGCAGATCTTTGGAGGAACATTTGGAACATTTACGTGCTGTTTTTATTGCTCTATGTGATGCACGTTTGTTTGGTAACCTTGGGAAGTGCACCTTTTGCACCGACTGAGTATCTTTTCTTGGCTATGTTGTTACTCCACAGGGAATTGAAGTTGATAAAGAAAAGATTGAAGCTATTGAGAGTTGACCGCAGCCTAAAACGGTCACACAAGTGAGGAGTTTTCTTGGACTCGCTGGTTTTTATAGGCGTTTTGTGAGATATTTTAGCAGCATTGCTGCACCTCTCAATGAGCTTACAAAGAAGGATGTGCCATTTGTTTGGGGTACCGCACAGGAAGAAGCCTTCACGGTATTGAAAGATAAGTTGACACATGCTCCTTTACTCCAACTTCCTGATTTTAATAGGACTTTTGAGCTTGAATGTGATGCTAGTGGAATTGGATTAGGAGGTGTGTTATTACAAGATGGCCTAGTCCGAACTATTCTACTTATGATAAAGAATTATATGCTCTTGTTCGGACTTTAGAAGCTTGGCAACATTATTTCTGGCCCGAAGAATTTGTTATACATTCTGGTCATGAATCTTTGAAACATATTAAAAGTCAAGACAAACTGAATCGTAGACATGCTAAATGGGTTGAATTCATTGAGACTTTCCCTTATGTCATTAAACACAAGGATAAAGAAAATGTTATTGCTAATGCATTGTCCCGTCGTTATACTATGCTTTCACAACTTGACTTCAAAATATTTGGTTTGGAGACCATCAAAGATCAATATTTGCATGATGCTGAATTTAAAGATGTATTGGAGAATGGTAAATGTTGAGGATATAGACCTTAGAGTCACCCGCCAGGAGGGGCCGGGTTACTCGTAAGGTCATTGTCAGAAGCCCAGCGTCAAGCTTAAAGACGGTGGGCCAAAGATGGGCTTAAGACCCGGATATGGCTTAAAGCCCGTAGTTACAATCATTATTATGGTAGAACTTGTAGTGTAAGGCAAGAATAGTTGAGAGTCCGAGCCGGACACTCTTATGAGCCGGCCGGGACTCTAAGAGCTGCTGGGCGTCAGCCTCCCTACATAAAGGGACGACCCGGCAGCGGTTCAGGGACAAGAACAATCTCATCGAGAGCCGGGCATATCAGTTTAGCTCCCTGGTGATCGTAACCCTAATCAATACCACCTCAAACTGGACGTAGGCTTTTACCTTCACCGTAAGGGGCCGAACCAGTATAAACCCCCGTGTTCCTTGTCCCGCATTAACCCCTTCAAGCTTCCTAGTTGCGATGGCTCCATGACTAAGTCCTAGCTCGAGGACATCTGCCGTAACAATTCCACGACAGTTGGCGCCCACCGTGGGGCCAGCGCACGATGGATTTGAGTTCTTGAAGGGCAGCTTCGAAGGGCTCAAGGGATACGCTGTGGGCCGAATGACCAAGAGTCGTCGCGGCAAGCTCTACATCGACGATGCAAACTGGGGCCCCGATGCCGGCTCAATTGAGTACGGGTACCGGGTCCCCTTCGGCGGAATTCATGTTTTCATTGGAAAGATTGGTGAACCGGGCCCTGAGCCGGATCTCTGCGCCGATCTCATCGAGACGGCTCAGCGTGCACGACCCGCCCGGGCCCGGCCTGCCTTAAGGCGCGCGTTTGTGGGATGTATCCATGGAGGGGCCTCTGATCTATCTGGGTCTGGTGAGGAGGCGGCCGCCGGCTCTGACGGCGAGTCGGCCACCGATGAGTCAAACTCGTTGTATCAACTTCAAGATGGCAGGCTCATGGGTTGTTCCGATGGTGACAGTATTCCAGACCCGTTTGAGCCGCCAAGTCAGGTTGGAGTCTTTATGGCTGGCGCGCAGCCTGTTCAGAACCCCGCTGCTGGAGCGGGAAACCCGGTGCCTTCTCCGGCTCAGGTGCTGATGGATCTCACGGACAAGATGACAGCCCTGTTAACCGCCACGGTTGACCCGGCGGATCAAGCTCAGCATGATGCGGAGGTGGCACAGTTAAAATTGGATCTAGTGAAAGCTAAGGAGGAGCTTGCAGTGGAAGGGATCAGGATGGCTGCAGAGAGGGCGGCTCTCGATGCCGAAACTCAGCTGATCCAGGCGCAGTCTTTCCAACTCACGATGGATCAGAACGCGTCCAATGAGGTCATGAGAAGGAGGCATCAAAAGACCCAATCTCGACTCCCTCCGGTTTACGATCCACGCAACCTCTTCAACACGCCAGGTGCAGGGTCTAGTAACCCGCCAGGGGTCATAGTGCCCGGATCTGGAGCCCCTATTCAGCCACGAGTAATGGGGCCTCCCCAGGTGCCCCCTGCCCCGCCTCAGTACGTGCCAATACCCCTGGTCATTATAATAACCCGCTGGAGAACATGGTCGCTGCGGCAGCACGACTGGCGGCTCTCCCAGTCGACGGCGACTCTCCGACGGCTATTGAAACCCGCCGGGTCAGGGAACTCCTTCAGACAGCATTGGCGCAGCAAGAGGCGTACTCCTACAGCCGGGACAGGATCCACTCGACCCCTCGGCCAGGCCAGAGCCCGAGTTACAGCCGGCACATGGTCTCAGCAACCGGCTCAAGTAATGTCCGACGCCATGACCCGCCCCCCGGCCACGGCCCGGCTCATAATGGAGCCTTTCACGCAACAGACCAGGACAGAGCGTGGCAAGAGGCAGAGCAAGTGCCTCAATTGACGGCTTACCGACCCCCCCGGCTTATCCGACGACTTCCATCGACGTGGGTATCCCTACCAGGACCGGGGTGTCCCTTGTTTAGTGCCAGCTATCCGTAATGAACGTCTACCTAAGGACTTCAAGGGCCCTAGGAAGGTGCCTAATTACACAGCTGACTTGCAACCCGCAGCCTGGATCGAGAGTTACGAGATGGCCATGGAGCTACTGGAGGTTAGTGAGGCGGCGATGGCCAAGTACTTCACCATGATGTTGGATGGGACTGCCCGCACTTGGTTGAAAGGGCTACCACCGAACTCCATCGGGTCTTGGGCTGAGCTGAAAGCCCGGTTCATCCAAAACTTCAAGGATACCTGCAGGCAGTCGATGTCAATTGTGGATTTGACTAACTGTAAGCAGTAGGAGGGTGAATCCACGACGCATTGTGATCGCCGGGTTAAGGAGATCATACACTCGTCAGACAAGATGTTGTCGTTTTGTGCCCCTGAAGATGAAACTCGGGCGGCTTAAGCGCGACTGCAGTGATATGGGTACGCTAATGGCGGCTCTTGTCAAGTACGCCGATTCCGATGGTACCAAGGATCCCCCTTCAGATGATGAAAGGGCAGGGAAGGGAAAGAAGAATGGCAATGGCAAGGGTCCCCAGTATAACCCGGGGAACCAAGGAGGAGGCAAGCGCAAGGCCGATAGCAGCCTAGAGTTTGTGGCCAACGCCAGCTCACAAGGTAATAACCAGCGATGCAAGGGGAGGCCCCCTCCCCGAGGCGGCGGGTCAGGCCCGACATTGGAGCAACTGTTGAATGAGCCTTGTCCAAGGCACGGCTCTAGAGAGAAGCCAACGACTCATCTATGGAAGGATTGTGCAATCATGAAGTCCTTCAAGAGTTACAATGGCCCGGGCGGCGGCTCAGGCGCCGGCGGCTTTCATGGCCCGGGCGGCGGCTCAAATTCTAACCCTCAGAACGGTCAAGGGGGCTTTAATTAGCAGTCTGGCCAGGGTCATCAACAGCAGCAGGGAGGTTATTAGACCAATCCAAAGCAGCTTAGCGGTGGGCAGTATCATGTGTTTACCACCAGTCTATGCAAGCGAGATCAGAAGCTTCATAAGAGGGTCGTGAACGCTGTTGAGCCGGCAGTCCCACGCTACTTGCGGTGGTCAGAGCAACCTATAGTGTGGAGTAGGGAGGATCACCCTCCCCGGGTGGATAATCCGGGTCACTTGGCCCTGGTGGTGGCTCCTCAGGTGGGAGGATATAAGTTCACTAAGGTGCTCATGGACGGAGGCAGCAGCATCAACATCCTCTATTATGAGACTTTTCGCCGTATGGGATTGGTTGATAAGAACCTCAGCCAGTCCAACACTATTTTCCACGGTGTGGTACCTGGTAAGTCGGCTTATCCAGTCGGCAAGACCGAATTGGAAGTGGCCTTTGGAGATGAGAGCAACTACAGGGTGGAGAAATTGACCTTCGAGGTGGTTAAGATACGAAGCCCGTACCATGCAATATTTGGGCGGCCGGCTTACGCCAAGTTCATGGCTCGGCCGTGTTATGTGTACTTACAGCTCAAGATGCCGGGTCACAACGGGACCATTACGATTCACGGCAGCCGGAAAGTGGCCCTGGAGTGTGAGGAGGGTGATGCAGCTTATGCAGAATCTGTTTGTGCAACAGAGGAGTTGAAGTTTTACAAGGACAATGTTGACCCAACTGATATGAGCTCTCTGAAAAAGCCGACTACGGAGCAGGAGCCGGCGATGAAATTTAAGTCAGCTGATGAGACTAAACTTGTTGATTTCGTGCCAGGAGACTCATCCCAACAATTTAGCATCAGTGCCAATCTGGATCCAAAATAGGAAGGCGCGCTCATCGAGTTCATCCGTGAGAATAGGGACATCTTCGCATGGAAACCTTCTGACATGCCAGGTGTACCTAGAGAACTCGCTGAGCATACTCTCAATGTTGATCCGAAATTTAAGCCGGTCAGGCAGTTCCTTCGGCGGTTTAATGAAGAGAGGCGGAAAGCTATTGGTGAAGAGGTGGCCCGGCTCTTGGCGGCCGGGTTTATCGTTGAAGTCTTTCACCCAGAGTGGTTAGCTAACCCGGTGCTCGTACTCAAGAAGAACGGCACTTGGCGGATGTGTGTGGATTATACGGACTTAAACAAGGCGTGCCCGGCTGATCCTTTTGCCCTCCCCCGTATTGATCAAATCATTGATGCTACGGCAGGTTGTGCGCGCTTAAGTTTCTTGGATGCTTATTCCGGATATCATCAGATTAAGATGGCAGTTAAGGACCAGGAGAAGACGGCGTTCATCACTCCCTTTGGAGCCTTCTGCTATGTGTCTATGCCCTTTGGACTCAAGTGTGCACAGGCGACTTACCAGCGTTGTGTACAGAACTGTCTTCATAAACAGATTGGGCGCAATGTTCACGCTTATGTGGACGATATTGTGGTTAAGTCCATAAAAGAGGAAACCCTGATAGATGATTTAAGGGAGACCTTTGATAACCTCCGGGTCTACAAGATGATGCTTAACCCGGCCAAGTGTGTTTTCGGTGTTCCTGCAGGCAAACTCTTGGGTTTTTTGGTTTTTGATAGAGGCATTGAAGCTAACCCGGAGAAGATCAAGGCCATCACCTCCCTGGCTAAGCCGGCGTGTATAAATGATGTTCAGCGTTTGGCAGGTCGCATTGCTGCTTTAAGCCGGTTTATAAGCCGTTTGGGTGAGAAGGCCATGCCGTTATATCAGTTGATGAAGAAAACTGATAACTTTGTCTGGAATGAGACAGCTAATATTGCCTTTGAGGATTTGAAGTAGCAGCTGGCAAAGCCCCCAGTCCTTGCTGCTCCGGTTGATAAGGAGCCCTTATTGTTGTATGTGGCTGCTAACGCACGAGCCGTCAGTGTGGCCATGGTGGTGGAGCGCAAGGAAGAGGGTAAGGAGCATCCGGTTCAGCGGCCGGTTTATTATGTCAGCGAGGTGCTCATTGAGTCCAAGCAGCGATATCCGCATTGGCAGAAGCTTGTTTATGGTGTGTTCATGGCGAGCCGGAAACTTAAGCATTATTTTCATGGTCTTCCCATCACTGTGGTCAGTTCTGCCCCTCTTGGTGATATCATTCAAAACAGAGAGGCCACAGGGAGGGTGGCGAAGTGGGCTATAGAACTTGGATCTCATGGTCTCAAGTATGTGCCACGCACTGCTGTTAAATCTCAGGCTCTGGTGGATTTCATCAATGATTGGACAGAGTCACAAGTGCCCGAGCAAAAGCCGGATAACACATATTGGACTATTCACTTCGATGGGTCCAGGCAGTTGGAGGGCTCGGGGGCTGGAGTTGTATTGGCTTCCCCTAAGGGTGACAAGTTCCATTATGTGCTACAATTGATGTTTCCTTGCACTAACAATGCGGCTGAGTACGAGGCCTTGCTCCATGGTCTTCGGATGGCTAAAGAGATGAGCTTAAGCCGGGTAAGGTGCTTCGGCGACTCAGACTTGGTGGCCCAACAAGTATCAGGAAAGTGGGATTCCAAGGACCCTCTCATGGCGGCTTATCGCCGCGAGGTTGATGCTATTGCTGGGCACTTTCAGGGTTATCAAGTGGAACACATCGATCGCAGGAAGAACGAGGCGGCGGATGCTTTAAGCCGGCTGGGCTCTCAGCGAAAACCGGTGCCGCCTAACACTTTCCTGGACGTCCTGTATAGCCCTTCCGTTAAGTTGCCTACAGAGGAAGATTTGGCTGTCCCTGACCCGGAGGCACGACTGGTAGCGGCTCTCCATATCATACCAGATTGGACAATGCCATATCTGGCTTACATGTCCCGGGGCGAGTTGCCTGAGGATGAAACTTTGGCCAGGCAGATAACCCGACGGGCTAAGTCAATGATTGTTATCGATGGCGAATTGCATCATCGTAGTGTTACAGGGGCGTTTCAGCGTTGTGTTTCCCCTGAGGAAGGGCAAGAGATCTTGCGTGAGATTCATGAAGGGGACTGTGGCCATCACGCCGGCTCAAAGTCCCTTGTGGCCAAGGCTTTTCGTCATGGTTTTTATTGGTTGACGGCTCATGCTGATGCAGAGGACTTGGTCAGTAAGTGTGATGGTTGCCAAAGGTTCTCGCGACGGGCTCATGTGCCGGCTCAAGAGCTGAGGATGATCCCAATTACTTGGCCCTTTGCGGTCTGGGGGCTGGATATGGTTGGGCCTTTCAAAAGGTCCAAGGATAAGAAGACCCACCTTTTGGTGGCAGTTGACAAGTTTACCAAGTGGGTTGAGGCGGAGCCCGTTAGCAAGTGTGATGCAGCCACGACGGTTCAGTTTATGAAAAAGGTGATCTTTCGTTTTGGTTTTCCGCACAGCATTATCACTGACAATGGCACCAATCTCTCCAAAGGCGCCATGGAGGAGTTTTGTCAACGAGAGCATATCCGACTTGATGTTTCCTCAGTGGCTCATCCTCAATCCAATGGTCAAGCTGAGAGAGCTAATCAGGAGGTTCTGAAGGGCATCAAGCACCGGCTTCTGGTCCCTTTGCAACGGACGCCGGGCTGTTGGGTGGAGGAGTTGCCCTCCGTGTTATGGAGCATCAACACTACTCCTAACAGGTCTACAGGTTTTACGCCTTTTTTCATGGTGTATGGAGCAGAAGCAGTCCTCCCCAGTGACATCCGTCATGACTCACCTCGCGTGGCGGCTTACGTTGAGGCGGATAATGAACAGGCGTGCAAGATGCTCTTGACTTGTTGGACGAACAGCGTGATGTGGCAGCAGCCCGTTCAGCGATTTACCAACAAGACCTGCGCCGTTATCATAGCCGCCGGGTTAAATCCCGGGTCTTCCAGGAAGGTAATCTTTGTGCTCCGTCGGCCGTGGAACATAGCTCAGCTTCGGCCTTACTACACTTGAGCCACCGACTCTCGTGGTGTACATATTTCTCTCAGCCATGTATATATTATGATAAGCAATAAAGCAGGACCTCTGTCCTTTTTTCTCCTCCAAATATGCACGTGTTGTTTTCATTGCAAGATTACATGATGACTTAAAGGAGGATCCGGTTTATGATCGTATTCGAATCTAGCCGTAAGCAATAAGGTCACTTGGGGGCTTCCTGTTCAAACATGGGTCGTATTCGAACCAAAGAGAGCATAGCTGTCGATACCCATTTGATTGGCAAAGTGCCGAGCTCATTGGGAGGTTACCTTTGGTCATATTTGAATCATAGTTTAACCCCTCTGAGAACCGACGTGGATCGTATTCGAATCAGCGTCGTTAAACAATTCTTAAAATCACTTGGGGGCTTCCTGTTCAAACATGGGTCGTATTCGAACCAAAGAGAACATAGCTGTCGATACCCTCTTGATTGGCATCGCCACACTCACTGGGGGCTATATGATCGTATCCGAATCTTAGCTTAACCCCTTTGGGCCGGGTCTTTGGTCGTATTCGAACAGGAAGCCCCTAAGTTCTTCCAGTTTATAGTCAGTTTCGTCTGATTATCCCAAGTGTGTACGGCCGGGTCTCACTTTGCCGGCTTAACTTGGGTTTACAGTATTGCTGAACACAATGTGTGTTATAAGACAGGTAAACCAGAGTTGTGGTACCAACCATCTTATCCGGGTTATCTAAACCGGAAGTATGCTTGCAGGCCGTTAAGTATGTACTTACGGCTGTATTCAGGATATCATTGAAGATAAGTCCTTTTTGATTCATATTCCGGATTATCTGAAACTTATGATTCTCAGGGCGGTAAGCCGCCTCGAGACTTGTGATTTGCCTTTCTATGCAGGATAATTAAAGGCACCTCTTTTGAGGTTAAGAAAAACAAATGATTGATTATGACCCGGAGGAACATCAAAGAGACAACTTCAAAAGACTTCAGCATTTAATACGTGCACGATGGCACGGCAGAGATAAACTGTTGCACCTACTCTATTACAAAACTCATCAAGTTTAAAAGGGGTTGCATTGTTTGGTAAACCGGCTGCGGAAGATAAGACGCTTGCTGGGTGGAAGTCTCCGGCTCATCTCTTCCTTCTCCTCCGGTTGATCCCAAGACCCGGAAGGTTGATGACTTCCAGTCGATGCCGCTGAGAGCTTCGAACTAGGCTTCCTCGTCAATTAACCTGGAAGGGTCAATCTATGGGGCGAAAGTGTGCTGACGAGCCGGCGGGATCAAGTTGAGGGCTTCATAGCGGGGAGTAGGAATCCTCTGATTTTCTACATCATAGCCCGGCTGGTATTTGGTCAGATCTGCGTCGTTGCCGATAAGGGTGGCCACCGGGCGTACAGCCTTCACGCAAGCTGCGAAGTCCTTCTGATCGAAAGCTGAGCCGTCTTCCTTCAGGCTTGGGTAGCCAAGGGCGATGTCCGCCGGGTCTAACTCCGGCAGGAATGCCTTGGCCCGGCTCAGCGCGGCGATTGCTCCGGCTCTTGCAGAGGCCCGTCGCAGCTCTTGAATCCGTTGAGGCAGTACAGCGAGCCGGCGAAGGACTTCTGCCAAGTGAGTCAGCACCTCGTTGGATAAGGCCACCACAGCTAGGGCACGCTGTGACCCGGTGTAGAGCTGCTCCACCAGGGTATACACGGCCTTCAGCTTGGTGACCACGCTTTGGTTGAGGTTGGCACTTCTGGGACCTGTTTAACAGAACCAGTATAAACCCTCGTGTTCCTTATCCCGCATTAACCCCTTCAAGCTTCCTAGTTGCGATGGCTCCACGACTAAGTCCTAGCTCGAGGACATCTGCCGTGACAATTCCATGATAGTTTGCGCCCACCGTGGGAGCTCGAGCAGCACGGGACAGTGAGAGGAAGGAGACGACAGAGGAAGGAGAGTGAGAAGAGCCCGTCGGGCCGGCCTATTTATAAGGCGAACTCATAAAGCGGGCGCGAGAATCAAGGAGACCGTGGCGTGGTTATCTCCCCACGTAACGCCTCGATTTTCGGGATGACAGTAAATGTAAAGATCCGTTGCGAATCTGGCGGAGTAAAAAACAGGCTTAATGGAAGATGATGTCATGGCGGATTATCCGGAGTCCAGAAGATGACGTCACGCCCGGTTATGGCCTTCATCCGATCGTAAGCCGGAGCTTTTCTGTCGAAGGAATGGAAGATTGACATGAGCCGGCTCAAATCAATCTGGGGCCTAATGTTGAGGATATAGACCTTAGAGTCACCCGCCAGGAGGGGCCGGGTTACTCGTAAGGCCATTGCCAGAAGCCCGGCGTCAAGCTTAAAGACGGTGGGCCAAAGATGGGCTTAAGACCCGGATATGGCTTAAAGCCCGTAGTTACAATCATTATTATGGTAGAACTTGTAGTGTAAGGCAAGAATAGTTGAGAGTCCGAGCCGGACACTCTTATGAGCCGGCCGGGACTCTGAGAGCTGCTGGCCGTCAGCCTCCCTATATAAAGGGACGACCCGGCAGCGGTTCAGGGACAAGAACAATCTCATCGAGAGCCGGGCATAGCAGTTTAGCTCCCTGGTGATCGTAACCCTAATCAATACCACCTCAAACTAGACGTAGGCTTTTACCTTCACCGTAAGGGGCCGAACCAGTATAAACCCTCGTGTTCCTTGTCCCGCATTAACCCCTTCAAGCTTCCTAGTTGCGATGGCTCCACGACTAAGTCCTAGCTCGAGGACATCTGCCGTGACAATTCCACGACAGTAAAGAAGGGAGAATATGGAACGTTTTGTTGCTCACGACTCAATCCTGATGGTTTATACATGCCTTTGCATGTACCTAGTGTTCCTTGGGAGGATATATCTATGGATTTTGTTTCAGGATTACCTCAAACAAAGAAGGGGAGGGATAGCATATTTGTTGTCGTGGATAGATTTTCGAAAATGGCACACTTCATACCATGTCATAAAAGCGATGATGTTGCTAATGTTGCTGATCTGTTATTTTGTGAAATTATTCGCTTGCATGGTGTGCCAAATACTAATGTTTTAGATCGTGATACTAAATTTCTTAGCCACTTTTGGAGATGTTAATGGGCTAAGTTGGGGACTAAACTGCTTTTTAGTACTACTTGTCACCCCCAAACTGATGGACAAACTGAAGTAGTCAATAGAACATTGTCTACCATGCTTAGGGTTGTTTTGAAGAACAATAAGAAAATGTGGGAAGAATGCTTGCCTCATATTAAATTTGCTTATAATCGTTCTTTGCATTCTACTACTAAGATGTGCCCTTTTGAAATTGTGTATGGTTTCCTACCTCGTGCACCTATTGATTTGTTGCCTCTTCCATCTTCGAAGAAGGTTAATTTTGATGCTAAACAACGTGCTGAATTGATTTTAAAAATGCATGAGTTAACTAAGGAAAACATTGAGCGTATGAATGCTAAATATAAACTTGCTGGAAATAAGGGTAGAAAACATGTTGTGTTTGCACGTGGAGATCATGTTTGGTTACATTTACGTAAGGATAGATTTCCTGATTTGCGCAAATCAAAGCTAATGCCACGTGTTGATGGTCCTTTTAAGGTGTTAGAGAAAATAAATGATAATGCATATAAACTTGAGCTACCTGCAGATTTTGGGGTTAATCCCACTTTTAACATTGCAGATTTGAAGCATTATTTGGTTGAGGAAGATGAGCTTCCATTAAGGACGACTTCATTCAAGAAGGGGAGGATGATGAGGACATCAATAACATTGTTACACCCACAGCCCCTGCTACTATACATACTGGACCAATTACTAGAGCTCGTGCATGCCAATTAAATTACCACATACTTTCGTTTCTTGGTAATGATTCTAGTGTTCATGATAATATGACGCTGCCTAAATTGGATACATTTGTTTTGCTTACAAATGAAGGGCCTAGCTTGGAGAAGGATGAACATTAGGGCAAGAACAAACATGGAGATGATGGCATGCGCAAGGGAAACAAGAACGGAGTTTCAAGTGATGATTTCAGGACTTTGAAGCCACCGTAATGAGTGCATGAAGTCTTGGCTGAAATATACAAGATGCCACTTCACAAATTTCGTCCAGAGGCTATTATAGGTGCTGCGTCACCTTATTATTGGGCAAGGCCCATGTAATTTCAAAATACTTGATTATAGGCTGTTTTTATAGTCCGTATGTGTGGGGAAACAAGAGTTGGGGTTGGTTTTAGACACCTCCCTTAAGGGCCACGAAATTCCCCCTCTTCCTCCGTATATACAGCCCTTAGGGCGTCGTTTAGACCTTTGCTTTTTTTTAGATCAAAAGTTTGCCATAGCTGCAACTTCGCATACTTCGTTTGTGTTCAATGGCCAAACCAAGACGTCACAGAACCCCACCTTGATCAATAAAACTTTCGTCTTATAGTCGCAATATCCAGATTGCAATCTTAGTTTCTTGCTTTTTCTTCGTTTGCTTGCAGGAAATAGCCCTTCGTGGTCAGGTTGATCGTGCTTCGGCGTGGTCAATAACCTCTCGGAGTTGGTTCAGCGATTGCTAAGGCGCGATGTCCTCGCACGTTTGTAGTCGGATCGTCAAAGTCGACTTCCACCAAAGCGATATCCATCATCTCATCGAAAGACGGGACACCTTTGCCTCTATCATGCTCTCACCCGGAGGCAACCTTGCTGGGCTAAAGCGTTGCGTCTCCACCACAATCCCTAATCAATCCACCAAAGCAGGAGTAGGATTTTACGCCTCGCGGTGGTCCGAACCTGGGTAAAAACTGCCCGGGTGATCTCTGCCATGCTGCACCACGCCCTCCGCTCTTTGTGCAATGCATTGATCCCGCCTTTCGAACCACAAGGGGCTGATGGCCCCATAGGTGACCATAGTTTCCCACTACATCTTTGGCTTGTCAGGTGGGGGGAGGCGCTTGTGCGAACCCGAGAAGCGTATGCAGCGCGCCATCTTCATCACTGATGAGGACATCAATACCATTGTTACACCCACAACCCTGCTACTATACTTACTGGACCAATTACTAGAGCACGCGCACGCCAATTGAATTACCAGGTACTTTTGTCTCTTGGTAACGATTCTAATGTTCATGAGAATATGATGCTGCCTAAATTGGATACATTTGTTTTGCTTAAAATGAAGGGCCTAGCTTGGGCAAGAGAGAGAACCTTGGAGCAAGTTCAAGCATGGAGATGATGGCATGCGCAAGGGGAACAAGAACGGAGTTACAAGTGATGATTTCAGGACTTTGAAGCCACCATAATGAGTGCATGAAGCCTTGTACAAAATATACAAGATGCCACTTCGTAAATTTTGTCCAGAGGCTATTCTAGGTGCTGTGTCACCTTATTATTGGGCCAGGCCCATGTAATTTCGAAATACTTGATTATAGGCTGTTTTTAGAGTCCGTATGTATGGGGAACAAGAGTTAGGGTTGGTTTCGGACCCCTCCTACAAGGGCCACGAAATTTCCCCCTCTTCCTCCATATATACAGCCCTTAGGGCATCGTTTAGACTTTGGGTTTTGTTTAGATTAAAATTTCTCCATAGCAGCAACTTCGCGTACTTCGTTTGTGTTTGGATAGTCATAGTCTACTCCTCCAAAACGATAATCACCATCTCATCGAAAGACGGGACACCTTTGCCTCTATCAATCACCGTTTTCTTCATCGACGGCTTCATCATCCATGGCGCCCAAGAACAAGTCCGATGCTGCAGCTCACCCGTCCATGTCGGAGGCCCCGCCACATGCGGCCGCCGACGCCGCGGGGGCCACGGTGACACACGGAGATGTGGACGATGCGCGGGATGTGGCCAGCGCAGGCAGCGTCGTCACCACCTCCCCTGCGGCCGAGGCGGGAGCAGGAGGCACCGGAGAAGGATTGCATCGACAGCATCCCAGCGGCCACGCTCCACGAGGTACGGGTAGAGAGATCATACCGTCTGTGCCTCTCCGCCCCGCCGAAGGGCACAGCCGCAGCGGTGGCACTCGCTCTAGGGAGAAGCGCAACTCTCTGGCCGCTCCCGCTGTGGGAGCGGCCGCATGGCATATGCCACCCCCGGGACGAGCTGACCCAGCCGATGCGCCGAACGGAGATGCCGACCCCCAAGCACAACCACCTCGCCACCATGCCACCCTGACGACTGGTTCACGACGACAAGAGCATGCCGCTTCCACCACCAGCACCATCAGAAGCCAGGGGACGCTATGATCTGTGTCGTCACCCGCACGGAGCACTGCTTCGGAGGCCATGGCACGGGCCCAACTCATGTTGAGATTTCTGCCGGCAACCAATCAGATGGATGAGTGGGGAGCCACCATCCAGAGTCTGATTGGTTTCGCCGAGGCGGGAGGATCATAGCGAGCGGCCCGCCACAACCTCCTCAGGCGGTGACAACTGCCCGAGCTACTGGCCGTCCCGGAGGGGCCACCCCCACGGTGGAATCCAATTTACGGCAGCCAGCGCAGGGGCCGCAGCCAGAGCCGCGCGACCAAAAGCCTGATGACGTCTCGATGGATTCGTCCGACCCACGAGTGCGGCAGGACCAGCGGCAAGCCCTGGAAGACAAGGGGAGGGAAGACGCGCGCGTCACTATCAAACAACGCCGCGACACCCACCACCAGTCTGATAGGCACAGTGGCCCCGACATCGACGAGCCCGCACTCGGTGAGGGCGGGTACCTACCTTTCGAGGTTGGGTGCCCCGTCTTCACTCGTGAGTTGCGGCAAACCCGTTGGCTATCCACTCGTACGTTCAAGCCAGAAATACCAGAGAAGTACGATGGGAGACTAAATCCGACAGAGTACTTGAGCTGCCGTGGGAAGAGATGAGAAGGTGTTCGCCAACTACTTCCCTTTGGCACTCAAGCCAAATGTGAGGTCTTGGCTGATGCACCTGCCGGAGAACTCCATTTCGACCTAGGCTGACCTGTGCCATGAGTTTGTTGGCGCCTTCACGGGCGGCCATCAAGAACCAGGGCAGCCCAGTGACTTGCAGCTCCTCCCACAGAAAGAGGGAGAAAGTTTGCGGAAGTACAAGCAGAGATTCAGCCTTGTACAAAGGAACATTCCATACATCCACCTGGCAGTTGTGATAGCTGCGTTCCAGTCCAATGTGTGCAACCGATGGATACGTTCTAAGATGAACGTTCGGTTTCCCAAGACTGTGAAGGATCTATACACTCTGGTGGATAAGTGTGCTCGGGTGGAGGAGGCGAGGCGACTCCCTGGAGAAGAGGATGGCGTTGACATCGACTCAGAGGATGACGACGACGCCACAAATCAGAAGAAGAGGAAGAAGCGCAACAAAAAGCACAAGGACAAAGCAGTGATGATAGTTGAAGGATCGAGCGCGCCCAATACCGGCTAGAAGGCCAAGGCCGAGGCCCCCGGCAAGGAAGCTGTCGTGTGCACTGATTGCTGGGGAGCCGCGGCTGCCAAGAAGGCTGGGAAGGGTGATGGGCCGTACTGCAAGATCCATCGGACCAAGGGCCACGATCTTCAGGAGTGTCATCTGGTTGAGTAGCTCGTCAAGAAGTAGAGGGCTGAGTACGAGAAGCGTGATAAGGAGAAAGACCAAGATGGCGTTGGCGGGAAGGGCCGAGGCGGTAGAGTGTGTCTCCCCGGCAAAAGTCTCCTCGGAAACCAGCGAGGGACGTGAGAAGAAGGATTGTGATGATGAGAGTGATGGAGGAGATGAAGAGGAAACCAGCGAGCAGGAGTTCCAGAAAAAGCCAGTGACACCCTATGCATTGACGGGGGTGCATCTTTGCACTCCGCTCATCGCCAACTTAAACAGTGGGCGCGTGAGGTCAATGTCGTGGAGCCAGCGGAAAATTCTCGGAAGCTGCTCAAGTGGTCCCGCACGCCCATCATCTTTGATGAAGAGGATCACCCTGACCACACCACCACGGTAGGGTGCTTGCCGTTGTTCGTCTCACCAACAATCCGCAACCTCAAGGTCACAAAGATGTTAGTTGACGGTGGGGCAGGGTTGAATCTGATTTCTCCAAAGGTCATCGCAAACTTCAGATAGCAGAGGAAGAGCTCAGGTTTACTGGCATGTTTCAAGGGATCAATCCCGGCAGGAGTCATCCTAAGGGGGAGATCACACTACCGGTGACATTCAGAGGGGAGTTAAACTACCGGACTGAGAAGATCATGTTTGATGTGCTCGACCTCCCCTGCCATACAATGGAATCCTTGGTCGCCCAGCTCTGGCCAAATTCATGGCGGCATCACATTATGCCTACAACACTTTGAAGATGCCAGGGCCGATAGGTGTCATTTCCATTCCATCAGACGAGAAAGATGCAATCATTTTTGTGGACAAGATGTACCGGGAAGCAGTCGCGGCAGAGGCCGCGGAAGCCACTGTTCCCGGCAAGGAAAGTGAGAAAAAGAGGAGAGATAGCAAGGATGCCAGCAAGGAATTCAGGAAGTGTACCTCTTCGGAGTACGCTGCGCCTGTTGATGACTTGCCGGAGAATTCCAGTAATAAGAGATCCAAGGCTACTGCACCTGCTATGAAAAAGGTCCCGGTGGGGCTAGCTAGCGCGGATGGTACCTTCACTATTAGTGCCACCCTCGATGACAAATAGGGAAGCGCGCTCGTTGCCTTCCTATGGGCGATTGTCGATGTGTTTGCTTGGCAACCGTTGACATCCCCGGTGTTCCCAGGGAGGTAATCGAGCACCACCTTGTTGTCTGCCCACATGCCTGACCCGTCAAGCAGGTCTGGAAGCAAGCTTTTGAGCGGCAACAGTTCATTGCCGAGGAGATCAAGAAACTTGAGGCAGCTGGTCTGGTCAGAGGAGTACTGCATCCAACTTGGTCAGCAAATCCTGTGGTGGTACGCAAGGCTAATGGGAAATGGAGGCTTTCCATAGATTTCATGGATCTCAACAAGGCATGCCCGAAGGACCCATTTCCCTTGCCGCGCATCAACTAGATTGTGTATTCCACCTCCGGGTGTGACCTGCTTTCTTTTTTGGATGGATACTCTAGGTACCACTAGATCTTCATGTCCAAGGAAGACGAGGAGAAGAACACATTCATAACCTCATGTGGCACGCACTGCTTTGTACGGATGCCATTCGGGTTGAAGAGCGTCGGATCCACTTTTGCAAGAACAGTACAGATTGGCTTTGAGTCCCAGCTGCATAGAAATATTGAAGCTTACATGGATGATATAGTCATCAAAACCAAGGATAGAATGACTCTTATTCAGGATTTGGAAGAAACCTTTGCTAATCTGCGCAGGATCAACTTGAAGTTGAATCCAGAGAAGTGTGTGTTTGGCGTTCCTTCCAGCAAGCTACTTGGCTTCTTTGTGTTCCATCGGGGGATAGGGGCCAACCCCGACAAGATCAAGTCTATCGAGCAGATTCAAGCACCCAAGATAGTTAAGGATGTGAGACGCTTGACTGGATGTGTTGCCGCGCTGAGTAGGTTCATTTCCAAGTCTGTCGAGTGTGCCTTGCCGTTCTTCAAAATCTTGAAGAAGGCATGACCTGTGGAGTGGACCCCGGAGGCGAACGCTGCGCTACAAGATTTAAATCCCTACCTTTCTTCTGTGCCCACATAGTCGCTCCCAAACCACAACAGCCATTACTGCTATATTTAGCAGTGTCTAATCAAGTGGTTAGTGCGGCACTGGTGGTGCAGCGGGAGGTAGATGAAGCAACACCGGCCACAACTGTCCCCTCTGGAGAATAAATTGAACTCGTCCCAGCAAGGCCAGAGTCAGTCCAAAGCAAAGAAGAGCATGCCAGGAAAGACAATTCCAAGGTCGCGACAAGGAAGAAGGTGGTGCATCGCCCAGTGTACTTCGTCGGCTCCCTGTTGCAGGGGGCTAGATCGAGGTACTCTGGCGTGCAAAAATTGGTTTTTGGCCTTGTCATGGCGTCGAGGAAACTGCACCACTACTTCCAAGCTCACGAGATCACGGTTGTCACCCGCTTCCCTTTGCAACGCATACTCAGAAACCCCGAGGCCACTGGCAGGATAGTGGAATAGGCCTTAGAGTTGTCTAGCTTTGGTTTGAAGTTTGAGAGCACATCAACTATTCAGAGCAGAGCACTGGCAGAGTTTATTGCAGAATGGGCACCAACCCCTGATGAAGAAGTGTTGGAGACAGTCATCCCCGGCAAGGAAGCGCCCCAAGAATGGATTATGTATTTCGATGGTGCCTTCTCCCTACAAGGTGTAGGGGCTAGCGTGCTTCTTGTCGCTCCCACTAGGGAGCACCTTAAGTACGTCGTCCAGATGCATTTCCCTCGGAAGAAGGCTACAAACAATACTTCAGAGTATGAAGGGCTCCTTGCCGGGCTCAAAATTGCAATAGAACTGGGAATCAAGAAGCTAATCATCCGAGGAGACTCACAACTTGTGGTGAGACAAGTAAACAAGGATTACCAAAGCCCATTGATGGAGGAATACGTTGAGGAAGTGAGAAAGTTGGAGAGGCGCTTTGATGGATTGCAAACAGAGCACGTGCCCCATGCGGAAAACCTCATTGTTGATCATCTGTGAAAATGCGCTGCACAAAAACTCCCTGTGGAAACAGGGACTTTTGTTCTCCATCTGACTCAGCCCTCCATATCCCCGGCAACAATGGCCAAAAAGGAGAGGAAACTGGACTCCAGCAATCCTCCCCCAGCAGAGCCTCCCAAGGCCCCCGATAGAGAGCTTGACGGGAACAACTCCCCTTCGATCGCTGAGCTGCACCCTCCCGCCAGACCACCAGTCCCTGCGGTCGAGGAGTGTGCTCCCATGAATGAGGAGGTGCCGCTGGTCCTCGTTGCCGAGCCTCAGGCTCCAACTTGGGCGCGACACATAGTCCATTTCCTCCAAACAGGAGAACTTCGCGAAGAGTGAGAAGAAGCTGAAAGAGTAGCCCGGAGGGGCAGTATGTATCAGTTCGTTGACAGCACGCTATACAGATGAAGGCCCAATGGTCTGAAATTGACGTGCATTTGTCAGGAAGAAGGAAAGGAACTGTTGGCAGAGATACACAGGGGTATGTGTGGCTCACACATTGGATCGAGGGCCCTGTTGGAACCTTCCGGCAAGGATTTTACTGGCCCACGACCCTCCAAGATGTAGTTGAGCTGGTCACCAAATGTGAAGGCTGCCAGTTCCACTCCAAGAATATCCATCAGGCTGCCCAAGCTCTCCAGACGATCCCTCTACATGGCCCTTCTTGGTCTGGTGGCTCGACATCTTGGGCCCCTTCCCTCGTGCTACGGGAGGCATTGAGTTCTTGTTCGTCGCTATCGACAAGTTCACAAAGTGGCCAGAGGTGGAGCCTGTGAGAAAGGTGACCGCACAGTCAGCTATCGAGTTCTTGAAAGGATTGGTGTGCCGCTTCGGGGTCCCCACCCGAATCATCACCGACAATGCCACCCAATTCACGAGCCGCGCCTTCATGCAATACATTCACGCCCTCGGAAGCAAGATCTCATTGGCCTCTGTTGCTCATCCAAGGAGCTATGTGCAAGCTAAGAGGGCGAATGTTGAAGTGCTGCGAGGACTCAAGACAAGAACATTTGACAAGCTGCAGAAGTGTGGCAGGCGATGGATCGACGAGCTGCCTGTGGTTCTTTGGTCCCTCTATACGACACCAAATCGAGCTACCGGGCAGACTCCCTTCTCCTAGTCTATGGTACAGAAGCAGTTGTCCCCACGGAACTCATATACGGGTCACCTCGAGTGCTTTCCTATGATGAAGTAGCACAAGAACAACACTGGCATGACGACACTATGCTACTTGAGGAGAACCGTCTTCGGGCTGCTACGCGTGTTGCACGCTACCAGCAAGCCCTGTGTCGCTATCACAGCTGCAGGGTTCGTGCCCAGAGCTTTGAGGAAGGCGACCTTGTCCTTAGGCACGTTTAGTTCACAAGGTTACAAACAAATTGACGCCAAAGTGGGAAGGCCCTTACCGGGTAGTACGAGTAACCAGACCTGGCATAGTCCGTCCGGAGACCGGAGATTGCATTCAGTTGCAGAACTCATGGAACATTGAGCATCTCCGTAAGTTCTACCCGTAAGGCGTGGTTGTCAGTGTTGGAGATCGTTGCAGAAATTAAAAAATTTCTATGCATCACCAAGAACAATCTATGGAGTCTTCTAGCAACGAGAGGGAAAAGAGTGCATCTACATACCCTTGTAGATCGCGAGCGGAAGCGTTCAAGTGAACGGGGTTGATGGAGTCGTACTCGTCGTGATCCAAATCACCGATGACCGAGCGCCGAACAGACGGCACCTCCGCGTTCAACACACGTACGGTTGGGGAAGACGTCTCCTCCTTCTTGATCTAGCAAGGGGGAGGGACAGGTTGATGGAGATCCAGCAGCACGACGGCGTGGTGGTGGAAGCAGCGGGGATCTCAGCAGGGCTTCGCCAAGCTCAGCGAGAGGGAGAGGTGTCACGGGAGGGAGAGGGAGGCGCCAGGGGCAGGGGTACGTCTCCCATGCGCCTCCCCACTATATATAGGGGTGGAGGGGGCTGGTTTCTTGCCCTCTAAGTCCATTGGGGCGTTGGCAAAGGTGGGGGAAAGAAATCCCATCATTTCCCTTCCCCACCGATTGTTATCCCCCTTTTTTAGGGATCTTGATCTTATCCCTTCGGGATATGATCTTATTCCTTCTAAGGGGGGATCTTGGTGCGCCTTGACCAGGGGTGTGGGGCCTTGCCCCCACTACCCACGTTCATGTGGGTCCCCCCATGCAGGTGGGACCTACTCCGGAACCTTCTAGAACCTTCCCGGTACAATACCGAAAAATCCCGAACATTTTCCGGTGGCCAAAATAGGACTTCCCATATATAAATCTTTACCTCCGGACCATTCCGGAACTCCTCGTGACGTCCAGGATCTCATCCGGGACTCCGAACAACTTTCGGATTTCCGCATACTAATATCTCTACAACCCTAGCGTCACCGAACCTTAAGTGTGTAGATCCTACGGGTTCGGGAGACATGCAGACATGACCGAGACGACTCTCCGGTCAATAACCAACAGTGGGATCTGGATACCCATGTTGGCTCCCACATGTTCCACGATGATCTCATTGGATGAACCACGATGTCGAGGATTCAATCAATCCCGTATACAATTCCCTTTGTCAATCGATACGTTACTTGCCCGAGATTCGATCGTCGGTATCCCAATACCTTGTTCAATCTCGTTACCGGCAAGTCACTTTACTCGTACCGTAATGCATGATCCCATGACCAAACACTTGGTCACATTGATCTCATTATGATGATGCATTACCGAGTGGGCCCAGCGATACCTCTCCGTCATACGGAGTGACAAATCCCAGCCTCGATTCGTGCCAACCCAACAGACACTTTTGGAGATACCCGTAGTGCACCTTTCTAGCCACCCAGTTATGTTCTGACGTTTGGCACACCCAAAGCACTCCTATGGTATCCGGGAGTTGCACAATCTCATGGTCTAAGGAAATGATACTTGACATTTGGAAAAGCTCTAGCAAACGAACTACACGATCTTGTGCTATGCTTATGATTGGGTCTTGTCCATCACATCATTCTCCTAATGATGTGATCCCGTTATCAATGACATCCAATGTCCATAGTCAGGAAACCATGACTATCTGTTGATCAACGGGCTAGTCAACTAGAGGCTCACTAGGGACATGTTGTGGTCTATGTATTCACACATGTATTACGATTTGCGGATAACACAATTATAGCATGAACAATAGACAATTATCATGAACAAGGAAATATAATAATAACCATTTTATTATTGCCTCTAGGGCATATTTCCAACAGTCTCCCACTTGCACTAGAGTCAATAATCTAGTTACATTGTGATGAATCGAAAACCCATAGAGTTCTGGTGTTGATCATGTTTTGCTCTAGGGAGAGGTTTAGTCAATGGATCTGCTACATTCAGGTCCGTATGTACTTTACAAATATCTATGTCTCCATTTTGAACATTTTCATGAATGGAGTTGAAGCGACGCTTGATATGTCTGGTCTTCCTGTGAAACCTGGGCTCCTTGGCAAGGGCAATAGCTCCAGTGTTGTCACAGAAGAGAGTCATCGGGCCCGACGCATTGGGAATAACTCCTAGGTCGGTAATGAACTCCTTCACCCAGATTGCTTCTTGTGCTGCCTCTGAGGCCGCCATGTATTCCGCTTCACATGTAGATCCCGCCACAATGCTTTGCTTGCAACTGCACCAGCTTACTGCCCCACCATTCAAAATATACACGTATCCGGTTTGTGACTTAGAGTCATCCAGATCTGTGTCGAAGCTAGCATCGACGTAACCCTTTACGACGAGCTCTTCGTCACCTCCCTAAACGAGAAACATATCCTTAGTCCTCTTCAGGTACTTCAGGATATTCTTGACCGCTGTCCAGTGTTCCATGCCGGGATTACTTTGGTGCCTTCCTACCAAACTTACGACAAGGTTTACATCAGGTCTGGTACACAGCATGGCATACATAATAGACCCTATGGCCGAGGCATAGGGGACGACACTCATCTTTTCTCTATCTTCTGCCGTGGTCGGGCATTGAGCCGTGCTCAATTGCACACCTTGCAATACAGGCGAGAACCCCTTCTTGGACTGATCCATATTGAACTTCTCCAATATCTTGTCAAGGTACGTACTTTGTGAAAGACCAATGAGGCGTCTTGAACTATCTCTATAGATCTTGATGCCTAATATATAAGCAGCTTCTCCAAGGTCCTTCATTGAAAAAACACTTGTTCAAGTAGGCCTTTATGCTTCCTAAGAATTCTATATCATTTCCCATCAACAGGATGCCATCCACATATAATATGAGAAATGCTACAGAGCTCCCACTCACTTTCTTGTAAACACAGGCTTCTCCATAAGCCTGTGTAAACCCAAACGCTTTGATCATCTCATCAAATCGAATGTTCCAACTCCGAGATGCTTGCACCAGCCCATAGATGGAGCGCTGGAGCTTGCATACCTTGTTAGCATTCTTAGGATCGACAAAACCTTCCGGCTGCATCATATACAATTCTTCCTTAAGAAAGCCATTAAGGAATGCCGTTTTGACGTCCATTTGCCATATCTTATAATCATAGAATGCGGCAATTGCTAACATGATTCGGGCGGACTTCAGCTTTGCTACGGGTGAGAAAGTCTCATCGTAGTCAACCCCTTGAACTTGTCGATAACCCTTAGCGACAAGTCGAGCCTTATAGATGGTCACATTACCATCCGTGTCTGTCTTCTTCTTAAAGATCCATTTATTTTCTATGGCTCGCCGATCATCGGGCAAGTCAGTCAAAGTCCATACTCCGTTTTCATGCATGGATCCTATCTCGGATTTCATGGCTTCTTGCCATTTGTCGGAATCTGGGCCCGCCATTGCTTCTTCATAGTTTGAAGGTTCACCGTTGTCTAACAACATGATTTCTAGGACAGGGTTGCCATACCACTCTGGTGTGGAACGTGTCCTCGTGGACCTACGAAGTTCAGTGGTAACTTGATCCAAAGTACCTTGATCGTCATCACTAGCTTCCTCTCTAGTCAGTGCAGGCACCACAGGAACATCTTCCTGAGCTGCGCTACTTTCCGGTTCAAGAGGTAGTACTTCATCAAGTTCCACTTTCCCCCCACTTACTTCTTTCGAGAGAAACTCTTTCTCCAGAAAGGACCCGTTCTTGGCAACAAAGATCTTGCCTTCGGATCTGAGGTAGAAGGTATACCCAATGGTTTCCTTAGGGTATCCTATGAAGACGCATTTTTCCGACTTGGGTTCGAGCTTTTCAGGTTTAAGTTTCTTGACATAAGCATCGCATCCCCAAACCTTTAGAAACGACAGCTTAGGTTTCTTCCCAAACCATAATTCATACGGTGTCGTCTCAACGGATTTCGACGGAGCCCTATTTAAAGTGAATGCGGCAGTCTCTAAAGCATAGCCCCAAAATGAGAGCGGTAGATCGGTAAGAGACATCATAGATCGCACCATATCCAATAGAGTGCGATTACGACGTTCGGACACACCATTTCGCTGAGGTGTTCCAGGCGGCGTGAGTTGTGAAACTATTCCACATTTCCTTAAGTGTGTACCAAATTCGTGACTCAAATATTCCCCTCCACGATCTGATCGTAAGAATTTTTTTTCCTGTCACGTTGATTCTCAACCTCACTCTGAAATTCCTTGAACTTTTCAAAGGTCTCAGACTTGTGTTTCATTAGGTAGACATACCCATATCTACTCAAGTCATCAGTGAAAGTGAGAACATAACGATAGCCACTGCGAGCCTCAACACTCATTGGACCGCACACATCAGTATGTATGATTTCCAATAAGTTGGTTGCTCGCTCCATTGTTCCGGAGAACGGAGTCTTGGTCATCTTACCCATGAGGCATGGTTCGCACGTGTCAAATGATTCGTAATCAAGAGACTCTAAAAGTCCATCAGCATGGAGCTTCTTCATGCGCTTGACACCAATGTGACCAAGACGGCAGTGCCACAAGTATGTGGGACTATCATTATCAACCTTACATCTTTTGGTACTCACACTATGAATATGTGTAACACTACGTTCGAGATTCATTAAGAATAAACCATTAACCAGTGGGGCATGACCATAAAACATATCTCTCATATAAATAGAACAACCATTATTCTCGGATTTAAATGAGTAGCCATCTCAAATTAAACGAGATCCTGATACAATGTTCATGTTCAAAGCTGGCACTAAATAACAATTATTGAGGTTTAAAACTAATCCCGTAGGTAAATGTAGAGGTAGCGTGCCGACGGCGATCACATCGACCTTGGAACCATTCCCGACGCGCATCGTCACCTCGTCCTTTGCCAGTCTCCGTTTATTCCGCAGCTCCTTCTTTGAGTTACAAATATGAGCAACCGCACCAGTATCAAATACCCAGGAGCTACTACGAGTGCTGGTAAGGTACACATCAATAACATGTATATCACATATACCTTTGGTGTTGCCGGCCTTCTTGTCCGCTGAGTACTTGGGGCAGTTCCGCTTCCAGTGACCACTTCCCTTGCAATAAAAGCACTCAGTCTCAGGCTTGGGTCCATTCTTTGGCTTCTTCCCGGCAACTAGCTTACCAGGCGCGGCAACTCCCTTGCCGTCCTTCTTGAAGTTCTTCTTACCCTTGCCTTTCTTGAACTTAGTGGTTTTATTCACCATCAACACTTGATGTTCCTTTTTGATCTCCACCTCCGCTGATTACAGCATTGAATATACCTCAGGAATGGTCTTTTCCATCCCCTGCATATTGAAGTTCATCACAAAGCTCTTGTAGCTCGGTGGAAGCGACTGGAGGATTCTGTCAATGACCGCGTCATCCGAGAGATTAACTCCCAACTGAGTCAAGCGGTTGTGTAACCCAGACATTTTGAGTATGTGTTCAATGACAGAACTATTTTCCTCCATCTTACAACTAAAGAACTTGTCGGAGACTTCATATCTCTCGACCCGGGCATGAGCTTGGAAAACCATTTTCAACTCTTCGAACATCGCATATGCTCCGTGTTGCTCAAAACGCTTTTGGAGCCCCGGTTCTAAGCTGTAAAGCATGCCGCACTGAACGAGGGAGTAATCATCAGCACGCTGCTGCCAAGCGTTCATAACGTCTTGGTTCTCTGGGATGGGTGCGTCACCTAGCGGTGCTTCTAGGACATAATCTTTCTTGGCAGCTATGAGGATGATCCTTAGGTTCCGGACCCAGTCCATATAGTTGCTGCCATCATCTTTCAGCTTGGTTTTCTCTAGGAACGCGTTGAAGTTGAGGGCAACATTAGCGTGGGCCATTTGATCTACAAGACATATTGTAAAGATTTTAGACTAAGTTCATGATAATTAAGTTCATCTAATCAAATTATTCAATGAACTCCCACTCAGATAGACATCCCTCTAGTCATCTAAGTGAAACATGATCCGAGTCAACTAGGCCGTGTCCGATCATCACGTGAGACGGACTAGTCAACATCGGTGAACATCTTCATGTTGATCGTATCTTCTATACGACTCATGCTCGACCTTTCGGTCTTCCGTGTTCCGAGGCCATGTCTGTACATGCTAGGCTCGTCAAGTCAACCTAAGTGTATTGCGTGTGTAAATCTGGCTTACACCCGTTGTATTCGAACGTTAGAATCTATCACACCCGATCATCACGTGGTGCTTCGAAACAACGAACCTTCGCAACGGTGCACAGTTAGGGGGAACACTTTCTTGAAATTATTGCAAGGGATCATCTTATTTAAGCTACCGTTGTTCTATGCAAATAAGATGTAAAACATGATAAACATCACATGCAATCAAATAGTGACATGATATGGCCAATATCATTTTGCTCCTTTTGATCTCCATCTTCGGGGCGCCATGATCATCGTCGTCACCGGCATGACACCATGATCTCCATCATCATGATCTCCATCATCATGTCTTCATGAAGTTGTCTCGTCATTTATTACTTCTACTACTATGGCTAACGGTTTAGCAATAAAGTAAAGTAATTTACATGACGTTATATGTTGACACGCAGGTCATAAATAAATTAAGACAACTCCTATGGCTCCTGCCGGTTGTCATGCTCATCGACATGCAAGTCGTGATTCCTATTACAAGAACATGATCAATCTCATACATCACATATATCATTCATCACATCCTTTTGGCCATATCACATCACACGGCATATGCTGCAAAAACAAGTTAGACGTCCTCTAATTGTTGTTGCAAGTTTTTTACGTGGCTGCTATAGGTTTCTTAGCAAGAACGTTTCTTACCTACGCCAAAACCACAACGTGATATGCCAATTTCTATTTACCCTTCATAAGGACCCTTTTCATCGAATCCGATCCGACTAA
This sequence comes from Aegilops tauschii subsp. strangulata, assembly GCF_002575655.3. Classification (NCBI taxonomy): domain Eukaryota; kingdom Viridiplantae; phylum Streptophyta; class Magnoliopsida; order Poales; family Poaceae; genus Aegilops; species Aegilops tauschii. Next base: position 245,099,815 of record NC_053037.3, on the reverse strand, counting down.
AGTGGGAGAGACAGACACCTGCTAGCCACCTTATGCAACTAGTGCATGTTAGTTGGTGGAACCTGTCTCACGTAAGCGTACGTGTAAGGTCGGTCCGGGCCGCTTCATCCCACGATGCCGCCGAAACAAGATAAGACTAGTAGTGGCAAGAAAATTGACAACATCTATGCCCACAACGAGTTTGTGTTCTACTCGTGCATAGAAACTACGCATAGACCTGGCTCATGATACCACTGTTGGAGATCGTTGCAGAAATTAAAAAAATTCTACGCATCACCAAGAACAATCTATGGAGTCTTCTAGCAACGAGAGGGAAAATAGTGCATCTACATACCCTTGTAGATGGCGAGCGGAAGCGTTCAAGTGAACGGGGTTGATGGAGTCGTACTCGTCGTGATCCAAATCACCGATGACCGAGCGCCGAACGGACGGCACCTCCGCGTTCAACACACGTACGGTTGGGGAAGACGTGTCCTCCTTCTTGATCCAGCAAGGGGGAGGGAGAGGTTGATGGAGATCCAGCAACACGACGGCGTGGTGGTGGAAGCAGCGGGGATCTCGGCAGGGCTTCGCCAAGCTCAGCGAGAGGGAGAGGTGTCACGGGAGGGAGAGGGAGGCGCCAGGGGCAGGGGTACGTCTCCCATGCGCCTCCCCACTATATATAGGGGTGGAGGGGGCTGGTTTCTTTCCCTCCAAGTCCATTGGGGCGTTGGCAAAGGTGGGGGAAAGAAATCCCATCATTTCCCTTCCCCACCGATTGTTATCCCCCTGTTTTTAGGGATCTTGATCTTATCCCTTCGGGATATGATCTTCTTCCTTCTAAGGGGGGATCTTGGTGCGCCTTGACCAGGGGTGTGGGGCCTTGCCCCCACTACCCACGTTCATGTGGATCCCCCCATGCAGGTGGGCCCCACTCCGGAACCTTCTAGAACCTTCCCGGTACAATACCGAAAAATCCCGAACAGTTTCCGGTGGCCAAAATAGGACTTCCCATATATAAATCTTACCTCCGGACCATTCCGGAACTCCTCATGACTTCCAGGATCTCATCCGGGACTCCGAACAACTTTCGGATTTCCGCATACTAATATCTCTACAACCCTAGCGTCACCGAACCTTAAGTGTGTAGACCCTACGGGTTCGGGAGACATGCAGACATGACCGAGACGACTCTCCGGTCAATAACCAACATCGGGATCTGGATACCCATGTTGGCTCCCACATGTTCCACAATGATCTCATCGGATGAACCACGATGTCGAGGATTCAATCAATCCCATATACAATTCCCTTTGTCAATCGGTACGTTACTTGCCCGAGATTCGATCGTCGGTATCCCAATACCTTGTTCAATCTCGTTACCGGCAAGTCACTTTACACGTACCGTAATGCATGATCCCGTGACCAAACACTTGGTCACATTGAGCTCATTATGATGATGCATTACCGAGTGGGCCCAGAGATACCTCTCCGTCATACGAAGTGACAAATCCAAGTCTCGATTCGTGCCAACCCAACAGACACTTTCGGAGATACCCGTAGTGCACCTTTATAGCCACCCAGTTACGTTGTGATGTTTGGCACACCCAAAGCACTCCTATGGTATCCGGGAGTTGCACAATCTCATGGTCTAAGGAAATGATACTTGACATTTGGAAAAGCTCTAGCAAACGAACTACACGATCTTGGGCTATGCTTAGGGTTGGGTCTTGTCCATCACATCATTCTCCTAATGATGTGATCCCGTTATCAATGACATCCAATGTCCATAGTCAGGAAACCATGACTATCTGTTGATCAACGGGCTAGTCAACTAGAGGCTCACTAGGGACATGTTGTGGTCTATGTATTCACACATGTATTACGATTTGCGGATAACACAATTATAGCATGAACAATAGACAATTATCATGAACAAGGAAATATAATAATAACCATTTTATTATTGCCTCTAGGGCATATTTCCAACAGTCAGGCCCTGCCCAGCAGCCACCCTTTTGTACAGGCCTTGCCGACGTTGCATGTAACCCGTTGTACAAAGCCAGGTGCAGACCCTGACCAACAGAGAAATAAACGAAGAGTTGGGGGCCTCCGACAAATTGCATGCATGCATAAGCATATCATGAGCATAGCATGTTCATGTAGATAAGATCGCATGTAGCACTGTTTTCATCTGCACTAAGCTGCTGGGTCCTTGCCGTGGATTTGGTCCAGAAGAAAGGAAGAGAAGACAAGCCTACATTGCGATCCCCGGCAAGCCAAATAGATAAGTTCTTTCTTATCTGATAGAGACGAGGGTGTCCTGATCTTTCGATGAGATGATAACTATTGATTTGGTGGAGATGACTTTGACGATCCGACTACAAACGTGCACGACGTTGCGCCTTAGCAATCGCTAAACCAACTCTGAGATGTTATTGACCATGCTGGAGCACGATCAACCTGACCACGAAGGTCTATTACTACAAGCAATCGAAGAACATGCAAGAATATGATAAAGCATTTTGAATATTGCGAATATATATGAAGTATTGATAAAGGTAGGGATCCGTAAGCGGTCTTGGCCTGGTCGTTGGACACAAACGAAGTACACGAAGTTGCAATGGCTAACTTTTAACTAAAAAATCCCCAGGAAAAGGCACTCTCGGCGGTGTTGTGTCACATGGTGCAGATGATGTAGTCCTCGCAACAACGGATGTGGTTGTCATAGTACGCCTAGTAGTTGAAGAAACATATGTATCAACAGTTGGAATGTGCACCGTGCGCTTGTTCTCCTTGTGGGCAACACGTCGCTTTATTTCCTGTTCAGCTTTGAAAGCAAGATGAAACAAATGGTCCATAGGATAACACTCTTCATGAATTAGTATCTCTTGAATATCACGGTTTAATCCTCCCCAAAATCTATCCATAAAATCTTCTTCACTTTCTTCTAAAAGTTAGTGCAACAATGTAGTTTATAAATCATCATAGTATTTTGTTTCCGTGTCAGTGCCTTGTTTTAAATGTTGCAAATTTTTAATCATGTCACGAGTATAATAAGCGGGGACGAAAGTATGTCGCATGGCAAGATTCAAATCATCCCAAGTAGTAGGTATACAATCAGGGTGTAACCGACAATATTCACTCCACCAAACCAAAGCATAACCAGTGAAAGAACCAACCACAACCTTAACCTTTTTATGTTCATCAAAATTATGGTAAGCAAATATATTTTTTATGTCGAACTCCCATTCAATATATAAAGCAGGTCTAAAACGGCCATTAAATGGTGGTATAGATACACTAACCTGATCATGTGCATTTGGATGTTTGTGCACCTCTCGTGACGGTTGTGGTATTTGCAAAGGTGGTGGCACGTCTCCCGCGATCGACAAAGCCCATGAATTGACTTTGGATTCTGTCATGATTAGTAGAAACAAGAAACAGAATCCAAAAAAATGTTCCTATGAACTACTTGGAAGTGGTGGTAAAACGCTCACACTATAGCAAATCTCAATATCTTACAAGTTCTTACCATGCAGCAGGTGGTGACCGGCAACCAGCGGTGTCAAATAACTCCAAAGATTGAGTAAAGGGATTGCCAGGGGAAAGTGCGTATACACGGTGTAGAAATATGTGCAGCTTGGAAGGCTTAAGTATATGGTAGCAAAAGATTAGCAATAATCAATTCAGAGATGCAATGTTGAATAAACGCTCAACGACGGTACTGTGCTGGTCCTAGGCTAGACCAGACTAGAGATGAGAGCCTAGATCACTAATGAAGTCACGACGTAGCAGAACTGGCATCAATAAAGGATATGAAGTAGCTCTGGACAACAAGATAAAAGTGAAGATCACAATAGCAGTAAAGATAATGATGTGAAACAACGGCCAAGCAGGATATACCAACACCTTTCTCTCAAATTTCCCTCTGGATAAGTTTGCGCTAGTTTTTTGATAATTTTTCTCAAGAATGGCACTGGCTCAAGCTTTCAAACGCAAAAAGAATCACTCAATTCCGAGTTGATATGAGGAGTCAAAAAAATCTAAAACTAGCCTGAAAAACTGGAATAAGATGTGTTCCCGAACTTCAGAGCGCAAAAATACCTATTTAGAAGCCGATTTTGATGTGCCAAATATTGAACATGCTTCTGGAACTATGTAGATGCGGCTCGTCGCTAGCTTCCATTTGAGTACTCACTGAGACAAAACCGACTTCGTATGAGAAAGTTATGCCTATTTTACTGAATAGTGCACAAAACAGATTCCAATCCGAATTCAACTACGAGATTGAGTCAATGTAACCCCTTGTACAAAGCCAAGCGCAGACCCTGAGCAACAGAGAAATAAACTAAGCATTGGGGCCCCTAACAAATTGCATGCATGCATAAGCATATCATGAGCATAGCATCTTCTTGTAGATAAGATCGCATGTAGCATTGTTTTCATCTGCACTAAGCCGCTGGGTCCTTGCCGTGGATTTGGTCCGGAAGAAAGGAAGAGAAGACAAGCCTACATTGCGATCCCCAGCAAGCCAAACAGATAAGTTCTTTCTTATCTGATAGAGATGAGGGTGTCCTGATCTTTCGATGAGATGATAATTTTCGATTTGGTGGAGATGACTTTGACGATCCGACTACAAACGTGCACGATGTTGCGCCATAGCAATCGCTAAACCAACTCCGAGATGTTATTGACCACGCTGGAGCATGATCAACCTGACCATGAAGGTCTATTCCTGCAAGCAATCGAAGAACAAGCAAGAATATGATGAAGAAATCTAAATATTGCGAATATATATATATGAAGTATTCCTAAAGGTGGGGATCCGTAAGCAGTCTTGGCCTGGTCGTTGGTCACAAACGAAGTACACGAAGTTGCAATGACTAACTTTTAACTAAACAAATCCCCAGGAAAAGGCTGGTAGATGGATCTACTTACATAGGAGCAAGGGATGACAGACAAGGAGGTGGGAGGACGTCCCAAGGCAGCCTAAAACTAACCCTAGGTCGTACAAGGCTCATGGGCCCAAGTGGAGGTGATTCAACACCTTTGGACTTGTAGTTTGACTCGGATTCTGCTGCAGTGTCAGATTGTTTCGTAGATATCTCAACTCTCCGGATGAATTTGAAAGTGAACCCAGTTGTGTTGGAAAGATCATGAAATCTACTTTCCACCAAAAAAAGAATCACCCAATTCGGAGTCCGTATGAAAGAGTTCTTGGCGTTTTGAGTCAGGTATGTCTATGCAGTCCGAATCTGAATCCAGAACGTGAGAGACTTGGACTCTATCTTCTCTTGGCCCAAAAGTGACGTGAGAGAACTTTTTGAACAGCACATAAACTTCTCTTTTTCCCTTATCTTCATATGTGGATTGTACAAACGTCCCATACACCTACAATTAAACATGACACAAAAGTTTGTGAAGTATCTTTGTCCTGGATGACATAAATAAATTATTGCATAGCAAGCATGAGAAATCACCTCACAAATATACATGTATGCAATATTTTTGGACGTATCCAAGGTATTCATGTCCTCATCATTATCCATACATGTTCTGTAAGCAGAGACTTGAGCATATAAAACCTCACCGCCTTCGAAACTTAGGTGCTCCCATCCCTTGACTCGAACATTGCTTCGGTTAGGATGGTTGCCTTGGCCTTTGGCGGAAAAGGTTTGGCGGAGGGCTGGTGATGCGGAGCATCCTACAGACATCTGCATGTCAAGTTCATTTGGCAAGTGACACGTGCCACATCTACTTCACATACATAAAGGTGAATCATCTCCTTTACAACTGCTCACTTGACCCCTTCGAGGATGGTATACTACTTGAGACTTCTCCCGTGTGCATGCATAGGTATTGTCGGAGCTTCACGGACGACGAGGAGGAGTGCAAGCACCAAGGATCATCTACACCATACGCAAGGGAAGCATGGAAGAGAAGGAAGAAGAAGCATGGACAAGCTTCTGGTAAGCCCGCAACTTCCAGCCTCTGCCCAGAACTTCCGGCCCTTGGACCTTCTGACCTGCCCGGAACCTCCGGCCCCCGGAGTCCAGACCAGCCCTGAGCGCGCCAACTCTCTGGATAGCATGGAGCCCGGCAGGAACTTGCCCGAAACTTCCGTCCCTGCCTGTGCGCAGACACTCGGGCCATAGCCCATGTACCCTTTCGCCCCTCACTTACCCCTTCGTGGCCCTAGACTATATATACTCCTCCACCTCCTCCATTCTAGGGTAGCAAAGGTTTGCTCATTTTAGAGATAGAGCTTTGCTCGTCCTTATGGTTCTTCTCGATCGAGAGACCGCGACCTCTATGGAGAAGATCCACAACGGATTCAAGACCCCTCACGGGAAGATCCCTCGCGGATTCAAGACCTCCTCACAAAGATGAACTAGTTACCGTTTGTATCATCCTTTGTTGACTTTGGATCGTGTATCTATTTATGTTTTGAGGATCTAGCACATGTGTGATCGTTTCTAGTCTATTTGAGTGTTTCCTCTCATTTCCCCTCGTGATTTCCCTCGCGTTTCTCCTCGTGTTCTTCGTGTTCTTCACGGGATCCTCTCCATTTTGTGAAAGATCGGGCCCTAGGGTTCTACCCTACATCATCTTGGTATCATGAGCCACGTTGATCACGAATTTGGTGTCCCCCCCTCTGTTTCTAGCCTTGTTTTGCTTGATTTCGTCCTAAATTCGAAAATCCCCACCAAAATAGCCCCAATTTTTTTTTGTGATTTGTTGGTTTAGATGATGTTTGTGGAATTTGATCCATGGATCTGCTTTGTTACGAGTAGATCTAGCTTTCCCCATCTTTTCCTCCATTTCCATCCATGAACTCTTCCCAATTTTGACACTGAAAATCAAGTTTTTCCGCCCCCGTTCTCAGATTTGGAATTTAGGGTTCATCTCGGAAGAAATTCCACGACTCCCGAAACTTCCGTCCCACCGGAACTTCCGGGCTAACCAAAGAGTTTACCCCAGAACCCCCTGACTCCCCACACTTTTTCCGCGACCCCCGGAAATTCCGGCCCTAACCCCGGAACTTCCGGCCTAACCAAAGAGATTACACAAAATTTCAGCATCAGCCTCTTTCACCGTTTTCATCATAACTTTTCTCTTCGAACTCCTATTTGAGTGTTCTTTGGCTCGTTTTGAAGCTATCGACATGCCCAAGGTCCTCACATTGGTTTCACCACCATGTGACTAGACACCATAGCCTTCCGCAACCTAACGCATTTTGTTCCCCTTAGCATTTGAGGTTGTTTGAGCTGTGACTCGAGTCTCCTACGGTGTTTCGGATACTTAGGGATGGTTGCTTCTTCTTCAACCACCATCATAACTACCGCATAACCTTGCCCACCATACACTTCCGCCACCACAACTTAACCCAATTTTGTTTCAGCTTGTCCGAGTTGTGGTTTGTGTCTCCTAAGGTGTTTAGGCTACTTAGGGACGGTGACTTCAACTCCGACACGGTGTATAGTCCAACACCATAACCTCCACTTCCGCATTGCGTAGTCCAAAATCCATCATTGCATTTCCGCAATCCCTTTGAGCTTCTGAAACCACCACCGCATTCCACTACAAACCATTTGACATTTGCCTTCAGAGATTTTCAGTTCGCGGTTTTTCCGTTTCCTAAGGTGTTTCGGCTAATTAGGAACTGGTCTACATCCAGAACAGCGACACTCGTCATCGCCAAGAACGGTAACCTCTATATCTTCTTGGTATCGTGTGGTACCCCCTCATTGTACATTCTTTCCATTGCATTGATAACCCCTAGCCCATTTTGCGTCACTTGCCTATCGATACTAGCCATTTGAGTATTCCCAGCAATGTTACTTGTGCACATTAGTGCTCATCGATCCGCCCTTCCATTACATACATACCATATCATATTGGTATCATCTTGGTATCATCATATCATCTCTTGTGTCACAAGATTGTCCCCGTATATACAGAATTGCTATCTTCGTTTGCGCATTTAGCATTGTGGCCATACCAAAAAAAGATAATAAGCTTTTAAGCAAAAGAGAAAGAGCAAAGAAGCTTGTAAGCAAGTGCCATAGCATCATACCACATTGCATATAAGATTGTCATATCCGATCATCTTGAGAGGAACACCGGAACCATACATACATAGCATACTTGGGATAGAGAGTTGATACATTTTGCATCTTATAGGTTGTGCACAAGTGTCGTATCCACCTATTGAGCTATCATGCTAGCGTCTCTCTTGAGTTGTGAAACACGAGCGTTTTCCATGGATTCCACATTTTGTGCCGATTCTTGGTTGCACGACTCCATTTATCTATCCGTGTGTGTGTTTCCGTGTGCCACATATTGCTATTGGTCTACTTGTTGCACTTGCGAATTTGTGAATCTCTTTCAACATTATTGACTCTTGCTAACATTTTGCATCAAAAAAATTTTTTGCCACTGAGAATTGACAAGATCCGGTACCAATTGTGCTATTTCCTTGCTACACTATTGAGTGATCATCGATCCATTTTCAACATTGGATAAGGTGCATTTGGTCTAGTTCTTCTCTTTCTCCCACTCGCATTTGCTCGAGTCTTGGGATGGATAGGCATTGCACACCTCCTTCGGTCTACAACAACAACGACGAGTTCAACGCCATGAACAACTTCGAGGCCAAGATGGATGCTCAAATGGAAGAGATCAAGTCCCTCATCAAGTCCTACAAGAGATCTTCTTCATCTTCGAGAAGACGCTCTAGTGCACATCCTTCCGAGCTACCATCTCCGACAAGGTCACATCGGCATCGACACAATCACCAACGAGAACGTGAAGGTCAAGAGCTCAACACCAACAACCGCTCAACGACTTCACCATCTCCCTTGGCATCTTCGCCAAGCAACTTCAAGGCATCTTCGCCTACGGACATATGACATCTTCGCCAACAAGCACCCGAAGACTACACTCAAGAGAAGCTCCGCAAGCTCAAGCCCGCGACTTCCACGAGCTACTACGACCTCGACACCGACCACAAGATTCCTTTCTATGGGACTCAAGAACCCGAGGAGTATCTCGAGTGGGAGCGCCTGATGGACGACTACCTCAAGCTACATCAAGTTCCTCCCGAAGATCAAGTGAAGTGCGCCACAACGAACTTCCACGCCTATGTGTCGACATGGTGGCGTCATACACCTTCGAAGAACTATGACATGAGTTGGCCCAAGACGAAGAAAGCTATGTGGTGAGAGTTCGAGCCTCCAACCTACACGGAACAACTTCAACGCCAATTGGAGAACACAATACAAGAATCCAAGTCCATCGACAAGTACTTCAAGGAGATGAAGGAAGCCTTGCGATGAGCCGGCATGTACGACCCCATTTGGATGAAGTTCCACTTCATGATGGGATTGAACAATGACATCTCCAAGTCTATCTTCCACGAGAACTACAAGTCCCTCGACTACCTCTACATTGGTGCTCTCAAGGTGGAACAAGAACACATGAAGGCCAAGACTTCTTCGCCCCAAGCTCACTCCGCGACGACCAAGCTCCATGAGAACGAGCATGAGGATAGTACCAACAAGATGTCCAAGCCCGATGAGCTCCAAGAAGATGCTCCCAAGTTCGACTTCACCGCCATTCCTCTTTGTGGCATTGATGGTGTCGAGTCTACTTTGACTCTTTTTCAAGATGGTGCGGCGATGAGTACGACTACGGAGACCTTCAAGGACTAAGCTTTGGAGGCGAGTGACACAGTGGCAAGCAAGGATGATGCTTCCATCTTTGGAGGCGAGAGTGATGATGTGCCATCTTCGGCCTTCATCCACGCGAGAGTGATGATGTGCCATCTTCGGCCTTCATCCATGGCGACGACGACGAGATGGTTGAGCAGGGGATTTTCCCTTCGACAACGGCGACGTATGATGATTTGAGTGACATAAGCACCCATATTGAGAGTGAGAGTGACTTCACCACTAGCCCCATATATCATGAGTTGCCCCAATTCCCATGTGAGGAGAGCCATAGCCCCCACCACTTTAGTGAGATGAGTGACTCCACCATATGTGACTTTGAGTGCACCTACCTTGAGGGAGTGAGTGAGCCACCACCTAGAGAGAGTGAGGTAGTTGATACGGCATGTGAGGCCACTATGATTTCTAACGACTTAACCTCTACCTCTATTGTGTCTTCTCTCTTGGTGCTAGGTCCCATATACGATGACATGCCGATTCTCGACGACTTTGTCCTTCCTTTGGACAAGACGATGGCCATGGTGGAATATGATGCACCCCCTACATAGTTCCATCAAGACGAAGATGACCACCATTTGTCTTTGCCACCTCACCCACACCACTTGAGTGGAACGAAGAAGGTAACATAGGTGATGGTGATGCTATTGTCCCACTAGTGGACATACTTGACATTGATTGCTTGCATGATGTTGATCATCCTATTTCCATGCTTCATGCTAGCGCGACTTCCTCATGTGATGATTTCTTGCCCATTTACGATGACTATGATGATTCTCATGTGGAGTCTATTAGTTGTGATGCCATGTTACATAGGATTTCTTGTGATAATTCTCTCGGTCACATCTTGATTGACAATCCGCTTGACTTGTCATATGCTATGCATGAGATCAAAAATATGTCCAATTCGCAATCTCATCGTAGTGACTATGCATACGCCATTAAAATAAACCCAATTTGCACTTATGGCATAGATGACAAGCCTACGGTTATTGGAATTTGTTTTTCTTGTAATGATATTGGTATGCTCCCTTTGCATCATATATCTCATATGACATGCCATGACCACCTAGCTTCGGATATGCATTGTTTTGGATGTTGTCCATTTTCTCCATATGTTGTTTCCAATATTGCTCATGAGGAGACCCACATAGTTTCCTCATACATGTTTGGAGATTTTGATCACTCCCATCCATTGCATGATCCCAATAATTATATGCACAATATGCTCCCCATGAATGAAAATGATATCGATGTGCCATATACTTGCATTCTCAATTTATGTCCCCATTGTTTTATACATAAAAACTATTCTTTCATGGTGGATGACATGTTGCTATATCATGCATCAAATTTCTTTGAGCATTTCTTATCTTGTGCTAACTCACACGTGCACATACACATCATGATGGATGATGTGTACATTTACCACATGCACAATTTCTTTGGTTTGTGCCTCTTTTGTGTAGGTATCCATGAATACTTGTCAACCTCACAATCCTATGAGTTGACAAAACGAGCTCTAGAGAGCAATGATGACTTGGGATCCGTGGATTAGTTTTTCCCACCGCTACCTTCACGCAAAGACTTCACGCATTTCTTCTACATGGCCCTCACATGGTTATGGGTTATTGTCCATTATGTATTCTATGCCCATCTTGCCATGTTCACCTTGCATGATATACTCATTACTATGCCTTTGCCATGCATTTTGTGACCCATGCTTTGCATTACAAATGATGATTGATTCTAGTATTTGTATGTGTATTTGCAAGGTTGGTGGAGATATTGCTTATTATTGACATGTTCCATTTGTGACCCATACCTATGATGATACTTTGACCATGATTTGCCTTCGTGCTTGTGATATGTCATGTGCATTTACTATATCCACTTTTTGCTCACATGACATGATTGCCATGATTTCCTCTAGTATGTTGCATCTTCGCACTACTAGCTTACACGACTTGATTACTATGATTGCTTGCCTTGTTGCATCACCGGTGATTCATAGTTGCTCGTTTCATCCGGTTGATGACAACCATCTCCATGCTTTCCACATGATTGTTATTGCTTCTTGTCATATATCTCCATATGTTGCCCCTCTCATGCTAGATAATTTTCCATGTATTGAGTGCAACAATGCTTTTAGTCTTTCTAATGAGATCCCCCATAGCATTATCACATATATTTGGAGATTTTGACATATTCCATGTGAAGCATGCTTGTCCTACCTCTTTGCACCATATACCTAGTGCCATGGATATTGCCATTGTTGCATCATATTATTCATGCAATTGTGCTTCCAATGGTTATGTGCAAGAGATGAGATGATAGAGGCAAAGGTGTCCCGTCTTTCGATGAGATGGTGTGATGTAGGGTGGAACCCTAGATGGCCGATCTTTCACGAAAGGAGCGGATCCCTACGAAGAACGTGATGAACACGAGGGGAAACACGAGGGAAACACGAGGGGAACATGAGAGAAATCACTCAACCAACAAGAATAGATCACACATGCGCTAGGTCGATGAACACAAAGGTAAGATACAAGATCCAAGTCCAACAAAGGACGATACAAAGGGTAACCGGTTCTTCTCCGTGAGGAGGTCTTGATGGGGGTCTTCTCCGTGAGGAGGTCTTGAATCCAAGGTGGATCGTCTCCGTAGAGGGGCCGCGGTCTCTCTCGTGGAGTAGATCCGATATGGATGAGCAAAGCTCTATCTCTAAATGAGCTAAACCAATGCTACCCTAACTAGGAGGAGGGGGAGTAGTATATATAGTCTAAGCCATGAAGGGGTAAGTGGGAAAGAGAGATACATGGGCCTCTCACCCATGGCTGCGCGCAGGCAGGCGCCAGATGTCCGGGCTGGGGGCCGGATGTCCGGGGCTTCGCGAGGCGCCGGATGTCCGGGGCTCGGGCCGGATGTCCGGGCTGAAGTGGCCAAACTTCGGGTGCCTTCTGTTGTCGATGCCGGATTTCCGGGGGAAGGGCCGGATGTCCGGGCTTTGGCGAGGCGCCGGATGTCCGGGGCTGGCGCCGGATGTCCGGCCGCTGATGGTACTTGGCGGCTGGGCGGCTGCTGTGGGTGAGGTTCCAGGGGCCGGATGTCCGGGGTCCTGGCCGGATGTCCGGGTCCTAGGAGCTATCTCCGTCTTCTTCTTCCATCGTCGCTGCCATGCTTCTCTCGCGGATGGTGTGGTTGTTCCTTGGCGCTTGCACTCCTCCTCGTGTTCCTACAATACCTATGCATGCACACGAGTGGAGTGTCAAGTAGTATACCATCCTCGAAGGGGTCAAGTGAGCACGTGTAAAGGAGATGATTCACCTTTGTGTATGTGAAGTAGATGTCGCACGTGTCACTTGCCAAACGAACTCTTGACATGGTGATGTCCATAGGATGCTCCGCATCATCTCTCCTCCCTTGGGAAAGATCCGACCTCGGATCGAAAACCAAATCACCATGGGAAAGAGGTGGCTTCGCCATGTAGAAGTGGACGTTCACCAAGTACTTGTCATCTTGAAGCTCGAAATGGGCACTCTCCAATGTCGCACCATCTTGTGATTCCTTCAAAAGGAGTAAGGACAACAAACACTTGGAAAAACAAATGTGGTTAGCGTTAGTGCAAAACCAAGCATTCAAGAGGTGGTTCACCAAACAAGTGTCGTCATCATGCAAAGCATATGGTTTGACAAAGGATTGTGACATGGCATGTAAGCATATCAATTGATCACAAGCAAAGATATCATGGGGACAAGCATGTAAATGGGAGGTAGAGATGCAAATATGTGTGCCAAGAGAATAAGAATCTACCTCAAGTTCATAGAAAGCATTCACAAATTGCTCAATGAAAGGTCTATGGTAGGCATATGAATCATTCACAACACCAAATAAGATGAGATGTCTAAACATATGGGTCAAGTGCAAGGCAATCCAAGCATAATGTGCATAGGGTGTAGTGAACATAGCGTGGCACTCAACACAATAGAAAGAGCAATTGTTCATCATGTGTGAGGCAATCAAGTCAATCATGTGACAAGCAATGGGACATGGCATATGTGAAGTGATGACATTGTTGCAACCAAACATATGAGAGGAGCAAATAATCCAAGAATTGGATGCAACACCCAAGGCATATATATCATGATGCATGGAATGGTTAAAATGACAAGTCGAAGCAAGATCTCTAACAAGTGTGCAATCAAGTGAACCAAGATGAACAATAAGTTTCATGGGGAAAGCAACACAAGTAGTATGATCCATAATATCCATGATCATGGTTTGGGGGTTCTCAAAAGAGAAGGATATCACCGTGAAAGCGTGTCCTTGTGCGTCCTTCACAATGCCGAAGCACAAGCAAGTGCGATGTAGAATCGTTGTGGTAGAAGGTGGTTCGCTCTCAAGAGCTCGAATGGTCAACTCACGTGAAGCAGAAGTCGACACAAAGTCCAAGTATACTACACATGCACACAACAAAACAAAGAACGTATGCGCATGGTAGATAAACACATCATCCATCATGATGGTTCTCTTCTTTTGCACATAACCATTAGAAGCACAAGTGCATGAATAATATGATGCAACAATGGCAATATCCATGGCACTAGGTATATGGTGCAAAGAGGTAAGACAAGCATGCTTCACGAGGAATATGTCAAAATCTCCAAATATATGTGAGAATGCTGTGGGGGCAAGCTCATTAGCAAGATTAGAAACATTGTTGCACTCAATACATGTCAAATCATCTATCATGAGAGAGGCAACATATGGAGATGTATGAGAAGAAGCAATAACAATCATGTGCAAAGCATGTAGATAGTTGTCATCAACCGCATGAAGTGAGCAAGTATAAATCATTGGTGATGCAACAAGGCAAGCAATAGTAATCACGTCATGCAAACTAGTGGAGCGAAGATGCAACACACTAGAGGAAATCATGGCAATCATGTCATGTGAGCAAAGAATAGGCATAGGCAATGTACATGACATATCGCAAGCACGAACACAAATCAAGAACATAGTATCATCATAGGCATGAGGCACAAAGAAATCATGGCAATAACAAACAATATCTCCACCACGCTTGCAAATACACATACAAGTACTAGAATCAATCATCATGTGTAACGCATAGCATGGGTCACAAATGCATGGCAAAGGCATAGTAATGGGCCTATCATGCAAAGTGAACATGGCAAGATGGGCAAATGATATGTAATGGACAACAACCCATAACCATGTGAGGGCCATGTAAAAGACATGCGCGAAGTGTTTGCGCGAAGTGAGCGGTGGGAAAGGCAATCCATGGGATCCCAAGTCATCATTGCTCTCTAGAGCTCGTTTTGTCAACTCGTGGGATTGCGAGGTTGACAAGTATTCATGGGTACCTACACAAAAGAGACACAAACCAAAGAAATTGTGTGTGTGGTAAATGTACACATCTTCCATCATGATGTGTATGTGCAAGTGAGTGTTAGCACAAGATAAGCATCGCTCAAAGAAATTTGATGCATGGTATAAGAACATGTCATTAATCATGAAAGAATAGTTGTTATGTATGACACGATGGGGATGCAACTTGAGCATACTAGTATATCGCACAACAATATCATTATGATTCATGGGGAGCATATTGTGCACATAATTATTGGGATCATGCAATGGATAGGATGGATCAAAATCTCCTAAAATGTATGAGGAAACTATGGGGGTCTCCTCATGAGCAATATTGTAATCATATGGAGAAAATGGACAACATCTACAACAATGCATATCCGAAACTAGGTGGTCATGGCATGGCATATGAGATAAATGATGCAAAGGGAGCATGTCAATATCATCACAAGAAAAACAAATGCCAATAACCATGGGCTTGTCATCTATGCCATATGTGCAAATTGGGTTAATTTTAATGGCATATGCATAGTCACTACGAAGAGATTGCAAATATGACATATGATTGATCTCATGCATAGCATATGACAAGTCAAGCGGATTGTCAAACATGATGTGACCTAAAGAATTGTCACAAGAAATCCTATGTAACATGGCATCACAACTAATAGACTCCACATGGCAATCATCATACTCATCGTAAATGGGTAAATCATCCCATGGGGAAATCTCACTAGCATGAAGCAAGGTAATAGGTGGATCAACATCATGCAAGCAATCAATGTCAAGAATGTCCACTAGTGGGACTAGAGCATCACTCTCACCTATGTTACCTTTGTCATTCCAATCAAGTGGTGTAGGTGAGGTGGGAAAGACCAAATGGTGGTCATCTTCATCTTGATGGAACCATGTGGGGGGTGCATCATATTCCACCATGGCCATCGTCATGTCCATAGGAAGGACGAAGTCGTCGTGAATCGGCGCGTCATCATAAATGAGACCTAGCACCAAATGAGAAGACACAATAGAGGTAGAGGTTAAGTCGTTAGAGTTCAAAATCTCCTCACTCTCTCTATGTGGTGGTTCACTCACTCCCTCAAAGTAGGTGCACTCAATCGCACGTATGGTGGAGTCACTCATCTCACTCAAGTGGTGGGGGTTGTGGCTCTCCTCACATGGGAATTGGGGCAACACATCGGATATGGGGCTAGTGGTGAAGTCACTCTCACTCTCAATATGGTGGCACAAGTCACTCAAGTCATCATACGTCGCCGTGGTCGAAGTGAAATACTCAACCATCTCATCGCCGTCGCCGTGGATGAAGGCCGAAGATGGCACATCATCACTCTCGCCTCCTAAGATGGAAGCATCATCCTTGCTCGTCACCATGTCGCTTGCCTCAAAAGCTTGGTCCTTGAAGGTCTCCGTAGTCGTACTCGTCGCTGCACCATCTTGAAAAAGAGTCGTGGAGGACTCGGCATCATCAATGCCACAAAGAGGGATGGCGGTGAAGTCGAACTTGGGAGCATCGTCTTGGAGCTCGTCGGGCTTGGACATCTTGGTGGTACTAGCCTCATTCTCGTCGTCTTTGAGCTTGGTCTTCGAGAAGTGTGCTTGGGGTGGAGAAACCTTGGTCTTCATGAGTTCTTGTTCCACCTTGAGAGCACCAATGTAGTTTTCGTCGAGGGACTTGTAGTTCTCGTGGAAGATAGTCTTGGAGATGGCATTGTTCAACCCTATCATGAAGTGGAACTTCATTGACATGGGGTCGTCCACGCCGGCTCGTCGCAATGCAATCTTCATCTCCTTGAAGTACGCGTCAATGGACTTGGATCCTTGGTTGGTGTTCTCCAATTGGCGTAGAAGTTGTTCCATGTAGGTTGGAGGCACAAACTCTCGCCGCAAAGCTTTCTTCGTCTTGGGCCAACTCATGTCGTAGGTTTCCGAAGGTGTGTGAAGCCACCATGTCGAGGCATAGTCGTGGCAGTTTCTTGTGGCGCACTTCACTTGATCTTCGGGAGGAACTTGATGTAGCTTGAGGTAGTCGTCCATTAAGTGCTCCCACTCGAGATACTCCTCGGGTTCTTGAGTCCCATAGAATGGAATCTCATGGTCGGTGTCGAGGTTGTAGTAGCTCGTGGAAATCGCGGACTTGAGCTTGGCGAAGATGCCGTATATCCGTAGGCGAAGATTCCTTGAAGTCGCTTGGCGAAGATGCCAAGGGAGATGGTGAAGTCGTTGAGCGGTTGTTGGTGTAGAGCTCTTGACCTTCACGTTCTTGGTGGTGATGGTGCCGATGCCGATGTGACCTTGCCGGAGATGGTAGCTCGGAGGCATGTGCTCTTGAGCGTCTTCTCAAAGATGAGGAAGATCGCTTGTATGACTTGATGAGGGATTTGATCTCCTCCATTTGAGCTTGCATCTTGGCGTCGTTGGAGTTGTTCATGGCATCGAACTCGTCGTTGTTGTAGACCGAAGGTGAAATACCTTGCCTATCCATCACAAGACTCGAGCAAATATTAGTGGGAGAAAGAGAAGAACGATACCAAATGTACCTTGACCGATGTTGAAGATGGATCAAAGATCACTCAATGTGTAACAAGGAAATCGCACAATTGGTACCAATTCTAGTCAGTTTCTCACACCTACACAAGTAAGGCTTATGGTGGAGCTTGGTGTGGATAGTGGCACAAAAATTTGATGCAAAATGTTAGCAAGAGTCAATCATGTTGAAAAAGATTCACAAATTCGCAAGTGAAACAAGTAGACCAATAGCAATGAATGGCACGGAAACACACACACGGATAGATATATGGGGTCGTGCAACCAAGGAATGAGCAGAAAATGTGGAGTCCACGGAAAACGCTCGTGTTGCACAACTCAAGAGAGACGCTAGCACGATTGCTCAATAGGCGGATATGACACTTGTGCACAACCTATGATATGCAAAATGGATAAACTTTCTATCCCAAGTATGCTATGTATGTATGGTTCCCGGTGTTCGCTCAAGATGATCCAAGATGATCGGATATGACAATCTTATATGCAATGTGGTATGATGCTATGGCACTTGCTTACAAGCTCTTTGTTCACTCTTTTGCTTAAAAGCTTATTTTTTTGTTGTATGGCCACTTTGCAAAATCCACAAATCAAGATAGCAATTGTGTATATGCGGGAACAAACTTGAGGCACACGGGATGATATGATACGAAGATGATATGGTATGTATGCAATGTATATGGTGGGGATCACTAATGTGCACAAGTAACGTTGCCGGCAATACTCAAATGGCTAGTCTCGATAGGCAAGTGACGCAAAATGGGCTAGGGGTTAACAATGCAATTACAAGGGGAATATACAATGGTGTCGTCGAGGTTCCCGTCCTTAGCGATGATGAGTGGCGGTGTTCTTGATGTAGATACCAAGATGATGGATACTCGTTCCTAAGTAGCTGAAACACCTTAGGAAACAGAAAAACCACAACTCAAAATCTCAAGGACAAAAGTCAAACGGTGGTAGTGTAAGCGGTGGTAGTTTTGTGGAAGCTCAATGGGATTGCGGAAATGCAATGATTGGTTTTGAGACGCAATGCGGAAGTCGAGGGTAAGGTGGATGGACTATACACGGTGTCGGAGTTCGAAACATGGTCCCTAAGTAGCCGAAACACCTTAGGAGACACGAATCACAACTCAAACAACCTCAAATGCCAAGGGGAACAAAATTGGTTAGGTTGCGGAAGTCGGTGGTGGTTATGCGGATGTGTATGTGGGCTCCGGAACAAAATTGGACGAAAGTTAGGCGGTAAACGGAGTGGAGGATGGAGTTGATGCTGTCAGGGGCCGGATGTCCGGGCTGATGGCCGGATGTCCGGGCCGGGCCGGATGTCCGGGCTCGGGATCCGTGGATGAACACCACGTGGAGAGGTCAAATCCGGGGCAAAATTCGGAAGATTTTGTGGATGGAAATTGGGGAAAAGCTAGATCTACCTGCAACACACGAAATCCGCGGATCAAATCCAACAAAACTTCATCACACCGACAAATCACCAAAAAAATTGGGGCTATTTGTGTGGGGCAATTTTCAGGTTAGGACGAAAAACAACAAAATCAAGCTAGAGAACAAAGAGAGGGGGCTCCGAAATCGTGATCAACGTGGCTCTGATACCAAGATGATCTAGGGTGGAACCCTAGATGGCCGATCTTTCACGAAAGGAGCGGATCCCTACGAAGAACGTGATGAACACGAGGGGAAACACGAGGGGAACATGAGAGAAATCACTCAACCAACAAGAATAGATCACACATGCGCTAGATCGATGAACACAAAGGTAAGATACAAGATCCAAGTCCAACAAAGGATGATACAAAGGGTAACCGGTTCATCTCTGTGAGGAGGTCTTGATGGGGTCTTCTCCGTGAGGAGGTCTTGAATCCAAGGTGGATCGTCTCCGTATAGGGGCCGCGGTCTCTCTCGTGGAGTAGATCCGATATGGATGAGCAAAGCTCTATCTCTAAATGAGCTAAACCAATGCTACCCTAACTAGGAGGAGGGGGAGTAGTATATATAGTCTAAGCCACGAAGGGGTAAGTGGGAAAGAGAGATACATGGGCCTCTGGCCCGTGGCTGCGCGCAGGCAGGCGCCGGATGTCCGGGCTGGGGGCCGGATGTCCGGGGCTTCGCGAGGCGCCGGATGTCCGGGGCTCGGGCCGGATGTCCGGGCTGAAGTGGTCAAACTTCAGGTGCCTTCTGTTGTCGATGCCGGATTTCCGGGGGAAGGGCCGGATGTCCGGGCTTTGGCGAGGCGCCGGATGTCCGGGGCTGGCGCCGGATGTCCGGCCGCTGATGGTACTTGGCGGCTGGGCGGCTGCTGTGGGTGAGGTTCCAGGGGCCGAATGTCCGGGGTCCTGGCCGGATGTCCGGGTCCTGGGAGCTATCTCCGTTTTCTTCTTCCGTCGTCGCTTCCATGCTTCTCTCATGGATGGTGTAGTTGTTCCTTGGCGCTTGCACTCCTCCTCATCGTCCGTTGTGTTCCGACAATACCTATGCATGCACAGGAGTGGAGTGTCAAGTAGTATACCATCCTTGAAGGGGTCAAGTGAGCACGTGTAAAGGAGATGATTCACCTTTGTGTACGTGAAGTAGATGTCGCTCGTGTCACTTGCCAAACGAACTCTTGACATGGTGATGTCCATAGGATGCTCCGCATCATGGTGGCTCTCATTTATGGTGGAGTAGACTTTGACGATCCGACTACGAACGTGCGAGGATGTCGCACCTTTGCAATCGCTAAACCAACTCCGAGAGGTTATTGACCACGCAAGAGCACGATCAACCTGACCACGAGGGTCTATTTCCTACAAGCAAACGAAGAACAAGCAAGAAACTGAATTGCAATCTGGATATTACGAATAAAAGAGGAAAGCTTTATTGATCAAGTAGGGTTTTGTGACGCCTTGGTCTGGTCATTGAACACAAACGAAGTACGCGAAGTTGCAGCTATGGTGAATGTTTAATCTAAACAAAATCCAAAGTCTAAATGACGCCCTAAGGGCTGTATATATGGAGGAAGAGGGGGGAATTTTGTGGCCCATGGGGAAGGGGTCCGAAACCAACCCTATATCTTGTTTCCCCATACATACGGACTCTCAAAACAGCCTATACTTATGTATTCCGAAATTACATGGGCCTGGCCCACTAATAAGGTGACGCGACACCTATAATAGCCTCTGGACGAAATTTATGAAGTGGCATCGTGTATATTTCATCCAAGCCTTCATTCACTCATTAGGTGGCTTCAAAGTCCTGAAATCATCACTTGAAACTCTATTCTTGTTTCCCTTGCGCATGCCATCATCTCCATGCTTATTCTTGCTCCAATGTTCATCCTTCTCCAAGCTAGGCCCTTTATTTGTAAACAAAACAAATGTATCCAATTTAGGCAGCATCATATTCTCATGAACATTAGAATCATTACCAAGAAACGAAAGTACCTGGTAATTTAATTGGCATGCGCGAGCTCTAGTAATTGGTCCAGTATGTATAGTAGCAGGGGCTGTATGTATAAAAATGGTATGGATGTCCTCATCATCCTCCCCTTCTTGAAATGAAGTCGTCCTCGACGAAAGCTCATTTTCCACACCCAAATAAGGCTTCAAATCTGCAATGTTAAAAGTGGGACTAACCCCAAAATCTGCAGGCAGCTCAATTTTATATGCATTATCATTTATTTTCTCTAACACCTTAAAAGGACCTTCGGCACGTGGCATTAGCTTTGATTTGTGCAAATCAGGAAATCTATCCTTACGCAAATGTAACCAAACAAGATCTCCACTTGCAAACACAACATGTTTTCTACCCTTATGTCTAGCAAGTTTATATTTAGCATTCATACGCTCAATGTTTTCCCAAGTTAACTCATGTCTTTTCAAAAATCAATTCAACACGTTGTTTAGCATCAAACTTAACCTTTTCCGTAGATGGAAGAGGTAACAAATCAATAGGTGCACGAGGTAGGAAACCATACACAATTTCAAAAGGGCACATCTTAGTAGTAGAATGCAATGAACGATTATAAGCAAATTCAATATGAGGCAAGCATTCTTCCCACATTTTGTTATTATTCTTCAAAACAACCCTAAGCATAGTAGACAATGCCCTATTGACTAGTTCAGTTTGTCCATCAGTTTGGGGGTGACATGTAGTACTAAAAAGCAGTTTAGTCCCCAACTTAGCCCATAAACATCTCCAAAAGTGGCTAAGAAATTTAGTATCACGGTCTGAAACAATAGTATTTGGCACACCATGCAAGCGAATAATTTCACGAAAGAATAAATCAGCAACATTAGCAGCATCATCACTTTTATGACATGGTATGAAGTGTGCCATTTTCAAAAATCTATCGACGACAACAAATATGCCATCCCTCCCCTTCTTTGTTCAAGGTAGTCCTAAAACAAAATCCATAGATATATCCTAAAAAGGAACACTAGGTACAGGCAAAGCCATATATAAACCATGAGGATTGAGTCGTGACTTAGCTTTTTGACATGTAGTGCAGCGAGCAACAAAATGCTCAACCCCGTCTCATCTTTGGCCAAAAGAAATGTGTAGCAAGTACGTCCTCCGTCTTCTTCATGCCAAAGTGTCCCATTAATCCTCCTCCATGCGCCTCCAGCAACAACAAAACACGAACGAAGCTAGCTGGAATGCATAGCTTGTTAGCACGGAACACAAATCCATCATTAACGATGAACTTGTTCCATGTTCTTCCTTCTTTACAATTCTCCATTACATCTTTAACATCAGTATCATGCACATATTGATCTTTGATGGTCTCCAAACCAAATATTTTAAAGTCAAGTTGTGAAAGCATAGTATAGCGACGAGACAATGCATCAGAAATAACATTTTCTTTACCCTTCTTGTGTTTAATGACATAAGGGAAAGTATCAATGAATTCAACTCATTTAGCATGTCTACGATTTAGTTTAGCTTGACTTTTAATATGTTTCAAAGATTCATGATCAAAATGTATAACAAATTCTTTGGGCCATAAATAATGTTGCCATGTTTCTAAAGTCCGAACAAGAGCATATGATTCTTTATCATCAATAGAATAGTTCAGACTAGACCCACTACATTTTTCAAAAAAGTATCCAAAAGGTTTACCATCTTGTAATAACACACCTCCTAATCCAATTCCACTAGCATCACATTCAAGCTCAAAAGTCTTATTAAAATCGAGAAGTTGGAGTAAAGGAGCATGTGTCAACTTATCTTCCAATACCATGAAGGCTTCATCCTATGCGGTACCCCGAACAAAAGGCACATCCTTCTTTGTAAGCTCATTGAGAGGTACAGCAATGGTGCTGAAATCTCTCACAAAACGCCTATAGAATCCAGCGAGGCCAAGAAAACTCCTCACTTGTGTGACTGTTTTGGGCGGCGGCCAACTCTCAATAGCTTCAATCTTGGCTTTATCAACTACAATTCCCTATGGAGTAACAACATAGCCAAGAAAAGATACTCGGTTGGTGCAAAAGGTGCACTTCCCAAGGTTACCAAACAAATGTGCATCACATAGGGCAATAAAAACAACACGTAAATGTTCCAAATGTTCCTCCAAAGATCTGCTATAAATCAGTATATCATCAAATTAGACCACCACAAATCGTCCAATGAAAGCACGTAAAACTTCGTTCATTAATCTCAAGAAAGTACTAGGTGCATTAGTTAACCCAAAAGGCATGACTAACCACTCATATAATCCAAACTTAGTTTTAAATGCTATTTTCCATTCATCTCCCAATTTCATACGAATTTGATGGTATCCACTACGCAAATCAACTTTGGAGAATATTGTAGAGTCACTCAATTCATCAAGCATATCATCTTGCCTAGGAATAGGATAACGATAACAAATAGTAATATTATTAATGCCTCTACAATCAACACACATACGCGACGTACCATCCTTTTTTGGCACTAGTATAATAGGAACAACACAAGGACTAAGAGATTCACGTATATAACCTTTGTCGAGCAGCTCCTATACTTGACGCATAATCTCCTTCGTTTCCTCTCGATTGGTACAGTATGGTGCACGGTTGTGTAGGGATGCACCGGGAATTAAGTCAATCTGATGCTCAATCCCTCGAATAGGTGGTAAGCCCTGTGGCACGTCTTGTGGAAAGACGTCAGCAAACTCGTGCAAAATATTAGTGACAGCAGGAGGCAAAGAGGAAGGCACGTCCTCGAATGAAAATAATGCCTCTTTGCACACAAAAGCATACCAAACAGATTTGGGGAAATCTTGCTCATCAATATCAGATTTGGTGGCAAGTAAACATGCACTTTTCAATTTAATTTCAGAAGCAACACTAGATGGTTTATTATTAGGTTTCATTTGTTGCTCAAAATCTTTTGGCACTATCTGATTTTCGCTCTTATTTTGCTACTGTTTTGCTTTACTAGCTCGATTAATATCATCTTTCAAAATGGAATTAGGAGTCATAGGAAGAAAAGTAATATGTTTATCCTTATGAACAAGAGTATAGTGATTGTTTCTACCATGGTGGACAGAATTTTTATCGAATTGCCATGGTCTACCAAGTAATAAGGAACATGCTTGCATGGGTACCACATCACAATCAACAAAATCAGCATATGTAGCGATACTAAAATGCACACAAACAGTATGTGTTACCCTAACCTTGGCGCTGTTGTTGAACCATTGGATGTAGTAAGGATGCAGATGTGGTCTTGTGGTGAGAGAGGGCTTCTCCACCATCTCCACCTAGCCAAGTTGTTGCAGCTCCCTCCATCTATGATGACGCGGACAGAACGTTCCTTCACAACTCCCTTTGTATGGAACAAATTATGCCTCCAAATTTTCTCAGCTTGTGTGACCTGCACACTCAAAACACGTTGAGCAACTAAACATTCATACCTGTCAGCATCTTCAGGAGCCATGTATTGTGTCTCATGTTCAGAATCATCTCCACCGTGTTCTTCACGCGTAATAAGAGCCAAAGTCCCCTCATCATAGTCACTAGCGGACTCATACCCATCATCCTCAGTAGCAATCATCACATGCTGAGATTTGCATTCTCTAGAATAATGACCTCTTCCCTTACAAAGATGACAAATAATATCATTTGTGTGCCTCTTGATACCATGGAAGAAGAAGAGCTCTGTGCAGGCACGACAGGTGTGCTCTTGGCAGATAGTGGTGGTTGTGCCTGCTTTCTTATATCACGATTGGAAGTGGCACCTGATGGAGGTGATGGTGCAGTGGAAGTAGAAGATGCACGTGGTGTCCATGATGAAGGTCGACCTGCAGAAAAGTTAGTTCGCATCAATGCATGTCGATCCTGCACTTCACGTTCAGCTTTACAAGCAAGATGGAATAAATGAGTGATATTATTATACTCCTTATACTCTAGAATGGTTTGAATCTCTCTATTTAATCCACCCATAAAACATGCAAGCATAGCTTCATTCTCCTCAACAATACCACATCTAATCCTGCCAATTTGTAATTCCTTATAATATTCTTCTACAGAATTTTTTCCTTGTCTTAAATGCTAAATTTTTTTAAGCAATTCACGTTGATAATATGGTGGAACCCAACGAGTATGCATAGCAGTGTTCAAAGGAACCCAAGTAGCTGGAATAGGATATAATCTACCATGTCCAGACCACCAAACACATGCAAAACTAGTGAAAGCACAAACAGCAGCAGCAACACGTCTTTCCTTGGGATATTGTAAACATGTAAAACATTGTTCAGTTTCTAACTCCCAAGTAAGATATATATCAGGAACATATCTACCCTCGAATGGTGGAATATTAAATTTTAATTTAGGAAGATGGTCATGATCTCGTACCTGAGGTGGTGGTGCAGGCCTACTGTTGCGATTATATGCCTGAGGTCGACCTGCTGGTGGTTGCACGTAGTTTTGATTTTGATCAACCTCATCCTCGTAATAGTCCTCCACCTCTGCAGTAGCAGCAGGAGCTACAATAGCATCAACAGCAGTAGCAACGACACCAGAAATTTTTCCAGGCTCAAGGGGAACGCGTAGTGCTCGTCCCACTTGATTTGGAAGGCGACGTTGTTGTTGTTGTTGTTGTTTTTGTAGAGGTGCGACAGGTGCAGCCGGCGGTGGTTGTGGAAGACGCACGAGCAATTCATTAAACATGTTATCGAGCTTTGTTTCAAACGTCTTCTCAATGCCATATATCTTCTCCATGGCCTCTTCAAATCTATTTAGTACATCTTGCCCCTGTTCCCTCATCATTTGCTGAAATTTACCAAGTAGCTATTTGTTCTTCATGTTCTCCCAATCAGTCTCATCGGCTTGTGATCCTGCCATGGTTAGCAGCAATAGAAACACACAAGAATATGATCTTACAAACTACTAGGAAGTGGTGGTGGTGGTGGTGTGTCACAAATATGTCAAGCGAATCTCAAATTCTTACCAGTTCTTACCCAGTAGTAGGTGGTGATCGGCAACCGTTGTAGTAAAAACTCTCAAATCTTGGACAGAGCGATTACCAACTGGTGTCAAACGCACGATGTAGATGTATGTGGAGCTGGGAAGGCTTATGATATGGTAGCAAAAATGTTCCTATGAACTACTTGGAAGTGGTGGTAAAATGCTCACACTATAGCAAATCTCAATATCTTACAAGTTCTTACCATGCAGCAGGTGGTGACCGGCAACCAGCGGTGTCAAATAACTCCAAAGATTGAGTGAAGCGATTGCCAGGGGAAAGTGCATATACACGGTGTAGAAATATGTGGAGCTTGGAAGGCTTAAGTATATGGTAGCAAAAGATTAGCAATAGTCAATTCGGAGATGCAAAGTTGAATAAACGCTCAACGACAGTACTGTGCTGGTCCTAGGCTAGACCGTGCTAGAGACGCGAGCCTAGAACACTAACAAAATCACGGCGCTGCACGTACACAAGGGAGGAGAACACTCTGAATTTTTTTCTCCTTTTTTCACTTTTTTTGCTCGTTTTTTATCCTCCTATTTTTTTTGCTCCGCAACAGGTTTTTCGAAAAAGTCTACAAATGGTCTAAAAACTGCCTAGCCAGAATTTTCCAGACTTCGTTTTTTTAAACTGGAACTATTTTTCTACTGCATGTAGCACGAAAATTGGGGAGTCCGACTTGGTCACGACTCGGAGTATGGCGTGATCTGGAAATCAAAAACAAAGGAACAAATATTAGAC
The DNA here is from genome assembly GCF_002575655.3 of Aegilops tauschii subsp. strangulata. Classification (NCBI taxonomy): domain Eukaryota; kingdom Viridiplantae; phylum Streptophyta; class Magnoliopsida; order Poales; family Poaceae; genus Aegilops; species Aegilops tauschii. The sequence goes on along the minus strand of NC_053037.3, from coordinate 245,072,969 downwards.
TCAGAACAGGATGACGATGATGCGGCGGCCACGACGATGATACGGCGGCGTGACAACTTGTGAACAAAACTCGAAACTCTGAAGGACTAGACACTAAAACCAGCAACTAGACACGATGATGCAACCGCAAATTCAACAATGCAAACCCTAAAAAGATTATGCAATGTCTCAGATTGGTTCGGATATGATGAACTAACCCTAATTTTTTTGGTTTTTCGTGGAATGTAGGTATGAAGAACAGACTCGATCTGAACTATGAGAAACTGTGAAATCTCAACGGGCAACCTAGAAATCTGATACCACTTGATAGAGGCAAAGGTGTCCCGTCTTCCGATGAGATGGTGGCTATCGTTTATGGTGGAGTAGACTTTGACAATCCGACTACGAACGTGCGAGGACGTCGCACCTTAGCAATCGCTAAACCAACTCCAAGAGGTTATTGACCACGTCGGAGCACAATCAACCTGACCATGAGGGTCTATTTCCTGCAAGCAAACGAAGAACAAGCAAGAAACTGAATTGCAATCTGGATATTGCGAACAAAAGAGGAAAACTTTATTGATCAAGTGGGGTTTTGTGACACCTTGGTTTGGTCGTTGAACACAAACGAAGTACGCGAAGTTGCAGCTATGGCGAACTTTTAATCTAAACAAAACCCAAAGTCTAAACGATGCCCTAAGGGCTGTATATATGGAGGAAGAGGGGGGGGGGATTTTGTGGCCCTTGGGGAAGGGGTCCGAAACCAACCCTATCTCTTGTTTCCCCACACATACGGACTCTAAAAACAGCCTATACTTATGTGTTTCGAAATTACATGGGCCTGGCCCACTAATAAGGTGACATAGCGCCTATAATAGCCTCTGGACAAAATTTATGAAGTGGCATCTTGTATATTTCGTCCAAGCCTTCATATTCTCATGAACATCACTTGAAACTCCGTTCTTGTTTCCCTTGCGTATGCCATCATCTCCATGCTTGTTCTTGCTCCAATATGCATCCTTCTCCAAGCTAGGCCATTCATTTGTAAGCAAAACAAATGTATCCAATTTGGGCAACATCATATTCTCATGAACATTAGAATCATTACCAAGAAACGAAAGTACATGGTAATTTAATTGGCATGCGCGAGCTCTAGTAATTGGTCCAATATGTATAGTAGCAGGGGCTGTAGGTGTAACAATGGTATTGATGTCCTCATCATGAGAACCAACGTGATAGATGACGTGTTTATCTACCATGCGCATATGTTCTTTGCTTTGTTTTGTGCATGTGTAGGATACTTGGACTTTGTGTCACCTTCCACTTCACGTGAGTTGAGCATTCGAGCTCTTGAGATCGAACCACCTTCTACCATGACGATTCTACATCGCACTTGCTTGTGCTTCGGCATTGTGAAGGACACACAAGGACATGCTTTCAAGGTGATATCCTTCTCTTTCGAGAAACCCAAAACCATGACCATGAATATTATGGATCATACTACTTGTGTTGCTTGCACCATGAGACTTATTGGTCATCTTGGACTACTTGATTGTGCACATGTTAGAGATCTTGCTTCGACTTTCCATTTATACATTTCCATGCCTCATGATATATATGCCTTGTGTGTTGCATCTGACTTGTTAAGTTGTTGCTCCTATCATATGGTTGGTTGAATAGATTAAATAGGTCGATCAAAAATCAATTTAGGAGTTGTGTTATGGATAAAGTCTCTTCATTCTTTAGGAGTTGTGTTATGGATAAAGTCTCTGCAGGGTTTAGGTAAAAAATAAACATAGGTAAGGTAGGTATCCAATAAATATTTATCTATCGATAATTTTATGGTATATTCCGGCATCCTTTGCTTAAAAAAGAGTAACAAAAGGAATAAAAAATATTCCTATTCCCGCTTCTTCTATTCAGGACATCATTCCCGTACTCTTTCTTTTTTAGGGAAAAAAGGGCTATAGTATCGTATTTTTAATGCTCTCTAATTCTACCAGAATTCCTATAAGAATTTGTTAGGAGTAAATTCCTTGAACTGATTGATCCATGGCCTTAAGGCGGAATCCCTTTTTTACTATGTACCCTTGATTCTACTATGATTATTGATCAATAGTAGAATAATCCCTTCATAGAAATAGGAGACATAATTTAGATGGATATAGTAAGTCTCACTTGGGCTTCTTTAATGGTAGTCTTTACATTTCCTCTTTCACTAGTAGTATGGGGAAGGAGCGGACTCTAGGGATACTACTAATTGATTAAGTAATAAAATTTTCGTATCAATTCTTTTCTTTAATGGATCATTTTGCATTAATCATTTTGTTAAACGTTATTCTTTAATCTTTTCTTTAGTTTTGTTTCACTCGTGTAAGAAACTCTTGTATTGTAAGTTGTATGAAAGAGCCATTATACCAATTCAGAATTTCTAGTAGAAATGACGAATGGTTAAAAAAAGTATATACATAAGAAAATTAGACTTTCTTTCGCGGAACTATTCACGGCATATCACACATTTTCCATTTCCTTTTACTTTTTACTATAGTCTATTCTTAATATTATTTTTCTTTCCTTCCATGGATTCTTTGGTCAAGACTTGTCTTAGATTTTTTTAATTTTGACCTGATTGAAATTAAGTGGATGCAATGAAAAAAGAAATTGAATTAGACTAATTAACTATTTCAATCTACTAATCTATTCTATGTAGATTCAAAGATAATATAATAGAAAGAATCTAAAGTGTCGTAGAAAAAAACTATATGTAGTTCTTTCTACCACACTTTAAGATTCCAACCAGATCCTTTCATTTAAGACTTGGATTTTTTATTTAATACCTTTTTAATTTCTTCAATGATTAATTGGAATTCCAATTAATTATTTTTTCTGACTGTTTTTACCTAAATAATAAGTAAAAAAGAAGTAGGAACTAGAATAAACAGTGCAGTAGCAATAAATGCGAGAATATTGACTTCCATAACCTCTTTATTTTTTATTTTTACTATAACTCGGGATGTAATCCCATGGAGAGGAAAAAGCGGTATCTTGTAAATTCAAGGGTAGGGCTTGCATCCTGATAATACCGAATCAATTCAATATTATGAATATCGGATCTATCAAATCAATTCATGGATGAGAGTTATATTCCATGGATGAGAGTTACATAGTATAACATAGGAAGATCCTCTATCCACACGAAGACCAAAATGGGTTTTTTGATTGGATTAGGAATTCCCTCTTTTTTAATCCTTTTCTACTTTTTGTTTTCTATATCTCTAACGCACGATCTTTCTTAATCTTATACTTTCTTAATCTTATACTTTCTTAATCTTATACAATTACCCTTCCTTTTTCTTATAGTTATAGATACAATTATGTATGTATTATATGACCAACTTTCTATGGGTCACATAGACATCATAATCAGCAGTAGAAGTGAGATGGGGAAAAGAGGTCTGAAATAACAAGGGAATACGATTTATGTATGGATTCCGGTAAAATACCGGTACTCATTTCATAAGAGTGGAATAGGAAATTAAGATGAGGATGGTATCATCATAAAGAAAGATAGGGTAATATAATACAATATAATATCCTAAATTCTACTAATCCACATATTGTATGTGTGTCTTTCGTTATCTTTATCGATTGGGATTAGTGAAAAAAAATCCTATACGCCTTCCCTCCGTCTTTAATGAGAGATGCACGGTGTCGGTGTACCCGCAACTTCCGCCTTGACAGGGTGTCGGTGTACTAAAGTTTGGGCCTTTAGCACCCCATACTTGTGCACGAGCAGTCTTAACCCCACGTGCGGCGAAGCACGAAGAGGGCGATTGGGGACCGATAGAAGACAAAAAAGAACAGTCGAGACAGAGAACAAAGGACAAGCTCGGACCCCGGCAAGGCCCTTGCCGGGGCGGCTTGCTAGACCCCTGCAAGATCCTTGCCGGGACGACTTACAGAGCACCACCCTTGTGGTTGAGAGCTCTGACACCATCGATAACGTTAAGGCCAGAATCCAAGGGCACGCGCGTAGTGGTGTGTATATCTCTGTGAAGGCCAGAAGACGAGACGTCGGCAAGATCCTTGTCGAGGACGCCCACGAGGCCCCGGCAAGATCCTTGCCGAGAACATCGGCAAGACCGTGGCCAGACTCGGCTACCCAGTCACCACTCCAGTGCGGGGGCTGACCTATTAGCCTAGCAGGCGCCTGCATGGAGGCATGCCGATCTTCGTGAAGACCCTGCCACCTCTCCGGCGCAGCAGCTGGCCAGCCAACTTGACACTGCATGCCCATCAGCATGGACGCGTGTCAAGACGGGGCGGGGCGGCAACGGACGGGACGGGTGAGGGAGTCCTGGATTATGGGGTCCTCGGGTGTCCGGGCTATGTGACGTGGGCTAGACTAATGGGCTGTGAAGATACAAGATAGAAGACTTTCCCCCATGTGCGGATGGGACTCTCCTTTGCGTGTATGGCAAGCTTGGCGTTCGGATATGAAGATTCCTTTCTCTGTAAACCGACTCTGTACAACCCTAGGCCCCTCCGGTGTCTATATAAACCGGAGGGTTTAGTCCGTAGAGGCAATTATAATCATACAGGCTAGACATCTAGGGTTTAGCCATAACGATCTCGAGGTAGATCAACTCTTGTAACCCCTATATTCATCAAAGTCAATCAAGAAGGAAGTAGGGTATTACCTCCATTAAGAGGGCCCGAACCTGGGTAAACATCGTGTCCCTGTCTCCTATTACCTTCGATCCTTAGACGCACAATTGGGGACCCCCTACCCGAGATCCGCCGGTTTTGACACCGACATTGGTCCTTTCACTAAGAGTTCTACTGTGCGGTCGTCGAAAGGCTCAATGGCTCCATCGATCATCTACAACAATGCTACTGTGAAGGATATTTTTCTCCCCGGCCAAATCTTTGTATCCGGCGGCTTCGCAGTGCGGGCCAACTCGGTTGGCCACCTAGAGCAGATCGACAGCTACACCCCTGGTCACCAGATCAGTTTTGGAAATCTGAACTATGTCGCTGATATCCGAGGAGACATGATCTCCCAAGGGTTCTCGGCCACAACCACCACTCTGGCCTTAGTTCAGGAGTGCGTCACCAGGTCCGAAGACGGGAGTCTAGAGCCCGTCGGACTCTCTACGGCTATAGAGCTCAACACTAGAGAACCGGAGGGGATAATGTCACCGGATCATCATAAAGTCGGACTCTTCTCCGGACACTAGCTCCGAACCCTCGAAGTCCGCGTGATGTCACCTCGGCCAGGGAACTTCGGTCCCGCCCTACTCCACGGACTGTCGCTTCCCCGCTCAAACCTCGCTCTTAAACGAGGCTTTGGACTTAATGTGATCCCTCGCCATCACAGAGGAATCGCTTCTGAATTGTGCCCAGCCCGGACTAGGGGCTGAAAGCAGGGAATTTTACTTCCCACCCACCACCCACTTCATAGCCACTGTCAAGGATTTACCCAACATGCTCGATTACTCCTCCGAAGACATCGACGGTATGGACGAGGATGCCGGAGAGGAGCAGGCCCAAAACCCGTCGTTCACTGGACGCTGGACGGCCACTTCCTCATATGACGTGTACATGGTGGACATGCCTAAAGAAGGCGACGACGATGATGGGAAGGATCCAGCCGAGGACGAACCTCCTGAGATACCACCAAAGCGTCGACGTCAGCGGCGCCGCTCTAAATCGCATGGTGGAAAAGACGGCAATACCGGCACCGGAGACAATAATACTCCGGAGAACGCCGAAGACCAAGAAGCCCCCATCGAACCAACATCTGAACAGGATGATCGGGAGGACGGGCAAGTCGACCCTGATGAGCTAGCAGGGAACAAGGACTCGGAGGATAGCAACTATCTACCACTCTTCGAGGACGACGTGAGCCTCGGCGACGAAGATTTCATCGTGCCAGAGCAACCCCTCGAACAAGAACGCTTTAAGCGCCGGCTAATAGCCACTGCAAGAAGCCGAAAAAAGAAGCAGCAGCAGTTTCAAGCTGATCAAGATCTGCTTAATGACAGATGGACTAATGTCCTGGCAGCCGAAGAATACGGCCTCGAACACCCAACCAAGAGTTACCCGAAGCGCAAGCTGCTACCCCAATTCGACGATGAGGCACTGGAGCCCATACCACCAGCGCGTAACGCGGCTGACGGACCTGACCGACCACCACGTGCCCGGGACAGAACGACAACTCAAACCGAACACCAGCCCGCACCACCTCGCCGTAAAGGCAGAGAAACAACAGCTCGGGGATACACATATGACCTCCGACAGGACCTGGAAAATAGAGCCGGTCAGACCAGATCAATCTATGGATTCAGGGGGCGTGCGCCCGCATGAGAAGACGGCTATCAAGCCCGGCGCAACAAGCATAGCAATGCCCAGGACAAAAACCGCATGCGGACTTCATCCGAGCTACGTCATGACATGGCCCGATACAGAGGCGCCGCACACCCCCTATGCTTCACCGATGAGGTAGTGGAGCACGAGTTTCCAGAAGGGTTTAAACCCGTGAACATCGAATCTTACGATGGCACAATAGATCCCGCAGTATGGATCGAAGATTTTCTTCTCCACATTCACATGGCTCGCGGTGATGATCTACATGCCATCAAATACCTCCCACTAAAGCTTAAGGGACCAGCTCGGCACTAGTTAAACAGCCTCCCAGAAAACTCCATCGGAAGCTGGGAAGCCTTGGAAGACGCCTTTAGAGACAACTTCCAAGGCACGTATATCCGGCCTCCGGACGCCGATGACCTCAGTCACATAGTCCAGCAACCCGGAGAGTCGGCCAGGAAATTCTGGACCAGGTTCCTAATCAAAAAGAACTAGATTGTCGCTTGTCCAGACGCCGAAGCCCTAGCGGCCTTTAAATACATCATCCGCGACGAATGGCTCGCTCGACACCTAGGCCAAGAAAAGCCGAAGTCCATGGCAGCCCTCACAGCACTCATGACCCGCTTTTGCGCGGGCGAAGATAGCTGGCTAGCTCGTAGCAATAATAGTACCAGCGACCCTGGCACTTCCGAAGATAGAAACTGGCAACGGTAGGCCCCGACGCAACAAACACAAGTGTCAAAGCAACAACGACAATACCGAAGATACGACAGTCAACGCCGGATTCAGTGGCCCCAAGTCCGGTCAGTGGAAGAGGCCATTCAAAAGAAACAAAGACGGTCCATCTAGCTTGGACCGAATACTCGATTGACCCTGCCAAATTCACGGCACCCCCGACAAGCCTGCCAATCATACCAACAGAAGTTGTTGGGTCTTTAAACAGGCCGGTAAATTGAATACCGAACATAATTGGAAAGGGACGCCCAGCGAGGACGACGACGAGGAGCCTCGTCCACCGAACACAGGGGGACATAAGAAATTTCCCCCCGAAATCAAAACGGTGAATATGATATACGTTACTCACAACCCAAAGCGGGAGCGCAAGCGCGCACTAAGGGACGTCTATGCGATAGAGCCAGTCACCCCAAAATTTAACCCATGGCCAGCCTGTCTGATCACTTTCGATCGTCGAGACCATCCGACCACTATCCGTCACGGAGGCTCGTCCGCACTAGTCTTTGACCCAATTATTGATGGATTCCACCTTACGCGGGCCCTCATGGACGGCGGCAGCAACCTTAACTTGCTCTATCAGGATACAGTCCACAAAATGGGTATTGATCCGTCAAGAATCAAGCCCACCAAAACTACCTTTAAAGGAGTAATACCTGGTGTAGAGGCCCGATGCATGGGCTCAATCACATTGGAGGTCGTCTTCGGTTCGCCGAACAACTTCCGAAGCGAAGACTTGATCTTCGACATCGTCCCCTTCCGCAGTGGCTACCATGCATTGCTCGGACGAACCGCGTTCGCTTGCTTGAATGCGGTCCCACACTATGCCTACCTTAAACTCAAAATGCCCGGACCACGCGGTGTTATAACAGTCAATGGAAACATGGAACGCTCACTCCATGCGGAGGAGCACACCGCGGCCCTGGCAGCAGAGGTACAAGGCGGACTTCTCAAGCCAACTATTACATCGGCGGCCAAGCCCCCGGACACTATCAAACGAGTCCGGACTACCCCGCAGCACGACAGTCCAGCTCGTCAGGAGCCCGATTAGCAATTTGGCCTCTGTCTCAGCCCCAACCGAATTGAGACATATGTACCACGTGTACATCACTACGAATTAAAGATACCATGGGCAAAGATGGAGGCATAATAAAGATAAAGTGCATAATATGGCTAGACCCTATCTGGACACTCATATCTCCTTTTTCTCTTATTTTTATTTTTCCAGGTTCCTTTTCGACAGTACCAAGGGCCCTTTCCTGGGCCCATCATGAAAACCCGATCGTCGATCCTTTCGAAGGATAATACACCAAGAAGAAAAGCAGCATAGACGCGTGGCAGAGTATCTAAAGGGTCTTTAGAGATCACCTCGTCTGTTTTTAGGACCCGTACGCAGCTATCCCTTGCGCTCGGCATGTAAAATATCCTTGTTTCTGTTAGGACCCCGATCCTAAGTCACATCGATCTAGCATGTAACACATCATATCACTTTGCGGCCTCACGCACGGTATTCCCACGGGTGCCACCTTACCTGGCCCGGGACCGTTTGCGCCTTTTGGCTCACGTATATGATAGTGTCTCTAGCGTCCATATGACAGAGAACCCGGGCCGACATGACTAGTCGTGAACCCAAAGTGGCACTAACTTACAGGGACAGGCATACATGACCCAGCAACGAACGCGTCGGTCATCAGCGAGTGAATCCGGGCTGTAGCAACTGGGCTAGCAGGACTCCGGGAATCCAGGCTATAGCAGGCTAACAGGACTCCGAAAGACACCGCGTGACATTTCCCCAAAGGGACAGACACAGGATCGAAGAAGGACACATGTCGGCCAGTCTAAGTGTTCCGGAGCAGTAGCAACTGGGCTAACAGGACTCCGGTAAACCGGGCTGTAGCAGACTACCATGGCTCAGTGGAAACACTAGACTACATTTCCCCATAAGAGAGGCTACCAAGGATAGACAACTAGGTTGTCGGATCCCACACATACCAAGCATTTCAATCATACACACAATATGCTCGATATGTGTAAATACAACATGGCATCACAACAAAACTCTACGACTCAAAGTATTTATTCATTATGCTCCTAAGAGCCAGATATTACAAACATGGGTCTGATGACCCAACATACAGAGCATACAAGCAACAAGCACATGCGGAAGCTTAACTTGTCTGAGTACAGACAACTACAAAAGAAAAAGGCTGAGAAGCATGACTAACTACAAGACCCTCCCAAGGTACAAGCTCGTAGCTGAGGTTACAAGCTAAACGTCGAAGTCCACGCGGAACTACTAGTGAGACTGACGTCTCTCTGCAAAACATAAATTAAGCAAACGTGAGTACAAATGTACCCAGCAAGACTTACATCAGAACTATCTACATATGCACCAGTATCAACAAAGGGGTGGTGGAGTTTGACTGCAGCAAGCCAGCTTTGACTCGGTGGCTATCCTGAACTACGACTACAAGTAACTCTTTTGAGGTGGCACACACGAGTCCACATATTCACCATATCAATACACCACTATGGATCCGCTCCCGTCTCCCTACGAGAACGCCATCCATAGCACTCACACTTATCTTGCGCATTTTAGAGTATCCACTTTCAATTGTCTATGAACTGTACAGGCAACCCAGAAGTCCTTTACCGCGGACACGGCTATTCGAATAGATGATGTTAACCCTGCAGGGCTGCACTTCTTCACACACGCTCTCGCCACTTACCACCATGTACACGTCGTGTATCTTGGCAACCATCAAGCGGAAGCCTGGCGAGGGAGTCGGCCACGACCTGACTAACCACACAAGTCTCTAGTCCAGGTTTATCGCCTATTCGGGTTCCATCCGCAAGGAGATCCGGCCGAGGTGTCGCTCACGGCCCCAAACGATGTGTACAGGGTTCCAAGCCCACCAAACGGGCGACGCTTGGCATACCCGGCCACGGTGCCTAGTCTGTCCCAAGCCCACCTGTACCGGGTGCCACTTGGTAGACTACTAACACTGCCTACAAACACCAGAAACTAGTTGCAACTCCTGGACAGAGATCAGGTTGATTAATAAGTCGAGAGGGGCACTTAAGCATTCCAATGCGTGGTAGTGACTGTTCATGGATCACAAACACAAATCTCAGTTCCTAAGGACGGCTGCAATGAGACAACCCACCATGTACTCATACATGGCCTCTCACCGCTACCTTTACCAAATCGTGTTCACACACTTAGCTCTCAATAATAGGACATGTTCACCACATTCCAATTCATCCCCGATGAACCAGACCTGACTCAACTCTAAGCAATAGCAGGCATGACAACAAAGCGTGAATGAGTAGGAACATCAGGGCTCAAACAACTCCTACTCTTGCTAGTGGGTTTCATCTATTTACTGTGGCAGTGACAGGTCATGCAGAGGAAAGGGTTCAACTACCGCAGCATGTAACAGTTGAAACATTGTTGTCCTAATGCAGTAAAAGAGAGCAGGAGCGAGAGAGTGGGATTGTATCGGAATGAACAAGGGGGTTTTGCTTGCCTGGCACTTCTGAAGATAGTATAGTTCTTCATCAGTGTCATCGAACTCATCGTCGGAACGAACGTCTACCGAGAGGGAACAACCACCGGCAAACAGAAAAGGAACCACAATCAATGCAATGCACATACATATGAATGATATGTCATATTAAGGTACTGAATTGACCTAGTGCAATAGTTAGTCATATTCATTGAAGTGGAATTCAAACCTATAGCAAATTCCAACTCCAAAACTAATTACCATTTATTCCATAATCATGAATTGTCCTATTCAGTGAGGTTAACTTGTTCAAACATGCATGAAAATGTGATATTCAGATTTCTTGGATTTTCTTATCATTTTTCGTATATAACTTATTTCATTTGGAGCTACGGTTTAATTTCTATGATTTTCAGAAGTTTGGGGTATTTTCTAAAATTTATAAATCATTTCTAATTTATTTTAATTCCAGAAAACTTTACTGCGTCAGCATGACGTCGGTGTGACGTCACAAGTCAACTGGGGCGGGTCCAGGTCAAACCTGACACGTGGGGCCTGCATGTCAGTGTCACATCTAACTAACTAAATTAGTTAACACTAATTAAATGTTAATGCTAAACAAACAGGGGCATGGACCCACCTGTTATAGGCTCAGGCCAGTCAAACCCCGGTCAACCGGGGTCAACCCACCGGAGTTGACCCGCGGCTCGTCGCCGGCGAAGCCAGAGACGGCGGAGACATTCGGGTTTGCATCTCCGGCGACCAAAGGGGCGGATGAGGGCATCTACGCAGAGCTGGGACTCGCCCGCGTCCATCTGTGCAAACGGCAGGGGCTGAGGTGGCCCGAGCTCGCCGGAGGCAAGCTCGCGGCAGTGATCGGAGTTCGGGCCAGCACGGACGCGGGGCTACGCTTGGCGAGCGAGCGAGCTGAGAGGCTGGGCGGGCTCCTCGGAGATCCACGAGCTCGCGGTCGTGCTCGGACGCGAGTTTGGTGACCTGCAACGACGGCGGCGACAGGCGCGGCGGCAGCAAGCTCGCGGGACGGCAGGAAAACTAGCTAGGCTTCACGCGTGACGACGGGGTAAGGGGGAAACGGACGGGGAGCTCACAGCGCATCCGTAGGGCGAACGACCTAGAAATATATTCATCATTTTTGGCAGAGGTTTTCACCTTTATCAGAAATCATGAACATTTTCAAAGGGCATTTTGGGTTCTTTGAGAAAGATTTTATTTGAACCTATTTGAATTCTTTTAGGTGCTAGGGTTTGATCAATCCCCATTTCAACTTCAAATGAATTTAGACATGATGCATGGATGCTTGTGCCACTATTTGCAAACAATGCTAGGGCTATGACAGTTGCTTATCGCATTCCTTTTACAAATACGTTTTGATGTATCAATCAGACTATAATGGAAACAGTTTCTAGCCCAACCTATACGGTATTGGCCCATTTCTTAAATATGGATTTTCCTGTTTTTTGTCCGATTGCCATGTACTCCCTGGCACAAGTTATATCGCCAGGGGCTCTATTGAGCCACATACATTTTTTAAATATAAAACAAAGTCCGAACACTTTGATAGTACAATTCGTCGTCCTGAATATAGCATTATATGCATCGGCTCCGAATCATGTCTTTGGTCAATAGTTGGGTTTCCCGGCTCCTGTGGTTACTGCCTTACCTTCCGCTTGTTCGGCTAAGGTAGTAAAGGGAGAACTACTGCGATTGTGTTTTTTGGTTCATCCGGATAAACAGCTCAGTAGAGAAAGCCGAAAACTGACTGTCATGATACGGCAAGAGCTGGTCAGCTATTCGGTGACTAAGTATAAATCTTTTGCGATTTTTTCCGCATCACACGACAGACCGGCCTTCACCCGGTCGGGCATATATAGCACCCAAGTTCGGATAATCGAATAACACTAGGGGTTGCGCCTACACCTTCATTATCAAACTCCTATGGCTAAGTGAGAGCGATAAAGCCACATAGTCTGATTGCCTGGTTCACCACATTAACACCTCCTTCAAGGACCAACTCGTTGGGTGAAGTGTGTTTAGATGCTATTCCGAACACCCTCGTACTACCTACGTAGGGGCTGAAGCCGACGACTGGCCAACTCTCAGATTCGTAAACGGCCGCACAGGAGGATTTTAAAGTACAACAAGCAACATATGATACGTAAGCCTTGTTTCATAACACAATGATTGGACAACACGGATACATTCATTCAAAAATAATGTCCTTCGAACACTGGCCCCTAACAAGGCGGGATCCTTCCAGGACGTCCTCGAAATACCGCTCCGGCGTGCGGTGCTCTTTTGCGGCGGGCGGTCCCTCGGTTGCAAGCTTGACGGCGTTCATTTTCACCCACTGCACCTTGACACGGGCGAAGGCCATCCGCGCACCTTCGATACAGACCGACCGCTTCACGGCATCAAGCTGGGGGCAGGCACTGACCAGCCGCTTCACGAGCCCGAAGTAGCTACTGGGTATGGGTTCGGCAGGCCAAAGATAGATTATAAAATCCCTCATGGCCAATCCGGCCACCCTATGTGTAGGAGATATGCCCTAGAGGCAATAATAAATGTTATTGATTATCTCCCTGTTCATAATTATTTTTATGTTCCATGCTATAACTGATGTGGTTCCCGAGCCCGTATATCCATAAAGGCTCTGGGGAGAAGCCATATGCACGTGTGGAATAATAAACGGTAAAATGTATTCCTAGTCGTGCCTCTAAGACTAGCTCAAGTGTTGCATGATGATTATGTTTTCCCAATCATGGGCATGTCTATGCCAAGCAACTTTGAGGGCACAATGTCAGGAAGGACATTTGTGTTGAATCGACCCGAATTGATGTTATGCTATGAGATACATTCGTCACAAGTTAATGGTTTATAACACAGAGATAGTTAATGTTTGCATAATTCCTTAGACCATGAGAGTATCGAGTTTCTTCATGCTTGCTTCATGAACTTTGGGGTTTGTTAAACGTCATCCGTAACTGGATGGCTATTACGGCGGCTTACGGGTTCATGGGAAAGTATGTTAAGTAACTTGATAGCTCGAGACTGGGATTTGCTCCTCCGACGATGGAGAGATATACTCGGGCCCACTCGGTGTTACGGTGTCCATCATCTTCTGGCCAGACACTTTGTGATTTGATCACGGGGATGCCGGAACACGAAACGAGAAAAGAGAACAAAACCGGTAACGAGGTAACTTGCATAGTGGACAAAGTGTTGGCCCACGGGGATGCAATAAATCTCACCTCAGGTGTTTGTGATATATTGTGAAGCAACAGGAATAGCTCACCTCAACTGGAGGTTCACTCGAATATTCATTCGTGTGGGTATAGGGGTCAATATGGGTGTCCACGGCTCCGATGTTCATCATTGATCGGAAGGGGTTCCAGGTCATGTCTATACTTCACCGAACCTATAGGGTCACACGCTTAAGGGTCATCTATCTGCTGAATACTAGACAGGGAGTCTGAGAGAAAATCACCGAAAAAGTTTCGGACACCGAAAAGTTTCGGACAGCGGAGTCGTACCGCAGAGAGAGGTCACCGGATGAGTTTCGGTGAAACCGAAAAAAGTTGTTTCGGGGTATGCCATTAAGTCAAAATGGTTTCAGCACATGCCTGATAATTCTTGGAGGGTGCCAGAATCATTCTGGAAACTTTTTGGAATTTTCAGAAATAAAAACCGAAAATGTTTCGGAGCTGCCGGTACCGCTTTGGCTATTTTTCGTAGATGAAATTCACTAATCTGAAATTGTTTCAGAACGAATCCAAAATCATTTTAGTGGGTACTGGAATTATTCTAAGACCCACAGAAATATTTTCGGATTTAGTGGACGCGAAAAATTGTCTTCATGAATAGTGAAAAAGCATTCTTGTTTGCTTTTCGCAGATGAAAATCACTAAACCGAAATTGTTTCGGAACGCGTTGAAAATTATTTTAGTGGGTACTGGAAATGTTCTGAGCCCACATAAATATTTTCAGTTCGAACGGACGCTGAAAAATGTCATCATGAATAGTGAAAGTGCTTTTTGCTTGGCTTCTTGGAGAAGCCACCTTGAGGGCCTTTTTGGTATTTCCCCCCTTGGCTTCTTGGAGAAGCCACCCTTGGGCTTGGCCTATATATAGGGGTGGAGGGGGCTGCCTAAAGGATCATCCCTTCTCACATACAAGTGCCATGCATGATCTGGCTTCTCTCTCCCTCCCAGCGAAATAGTTTCGTAGAGCCGAAAGGCTGTCTGGGTTCCGATGGGAACTAGTTCTGGACGGTGAAGCCCTGCCGGATAGATGACACCGTATGTGTGCAACTCTATATAGAGATCGTAGTTTCGGTCTTAGTTCGTGAGTGCCTCCCGAAGGGCTGTCCGTGTGACCGTCCGAGTTTCGAAGGTCCTCCCGAAGGGCTGTCCGAGTGACCGTTCGAGTTTCGAAGGTCCTCCCGAAGGGCTGTCCGCGACACCGTCTGGGGGGCTGTTCGACCGCCTCTCGGAGGGCTGTCTGAGGAGCAGATGAGGGTATACATCCTCGCGGTTGGGAGGTTGTAAATCCTAGCTGCGGGGATCTGCACCGCCGATCGTCATTGACTCTACTTCCCGCTGCGCTACGAGTCGGTAACGAAAAAGATCAAACCTTGTATGCAGTCTCCATAGTGGTCTTGGGCTGGTGCGTAGGTCGGAATTTTTTTGTTTTCTGCTGTGTTACCCTACAGTGGCATCATGAGCCATGCTATGCGTAGATGCAGGTTGCGATCTAGAATACATAGAGATGTATGGGTATTGCATAATATAATTTTGGAGTGGATGAGATCTATTGCTGAAAATTATTTATGCGGGTGACAGATGAAATCTGTTACCCGACGTTCTTGTTGCTTCCCTAGAATTTGCGTTTGCTCAATCTCGAGACAGCATGGTGGAATTTGACAAAGTTCTGGCAATCCGTGATCCTGATTGATCATGGAAGTGCTATCAGTTCTTTGGGTTCTCCCGTAGTCAAAAGAAAGATGAAATTCACAGATGAAAGGGCATTGCAGATATGATCTGCACGGGGGTCATGCGTATGATGAAGTTTAGTATGGGGCTCGGGATTTAATTATCCCGTGTTTCCTACACCCCGAGATGTTAATCTAGCAACCTGAATAATCATACTTGATGATAAAATGTTGGTAGCTGCGGTTTAAGTCAAAACCTTAGAAGCCACGTAAAATAAATTTTGCATAAACCGATTAGAGGCATCTAACTTGGTTTTGCAGGATATGCATGTGATGTGGTATAGCAGTGCTCATACTAATTCGATTATGTATGAGATGACTATATGATGTAATTTGATTAACATGACCTGCGTGTCATGATTCGGCATGATGGCTGGAGCCATATGATTGCACTTTAATGACCTGCATGTCAACCTTGTTGTAATGCATTATTTTGTTAGCTATAGAGATAGCAATATTATCTGGTGCATCGACAAGGTGGTGGCAATCTTCGCGAAGGTGAACACCGACGCGAATGCCGAAGACAAAGAAATGAAATACTTCTCCGTCAGAAAGGGCTATACCATATCATGCTATTATGAATTGCCTGAGATGTTTATCCCTTATGATGCACCCTTCTTGATTGCGCGGTAGTCGCTTTTATCAGGGTGATCTCTCACTTAAAATATCAAGTAGTTAGTGTTCTCCCAAGTGTAGCACCGTCACGGCACCTATCTTTTCGGGGTGCGCCATGGATGCATGGGTACGAACGATTAGAGAAGTGTGAGGCGGGTGAGGTCAGACCTCGCAGCAAGATCACTTGGTTGTCTTGACGTTCATGGCAGGATCGTCCTGAGCTCGGAACACACGCATCGAAAGATGAGCAAGAGTCTCATAGAGATGTGATCGGCAAGTTGGCCTACCGATTAAAATTCCCGTTATGAGATGATGATTCTATGGCGATGAATTGAAGTCTGGATCTTGTATCACTCAAAATTAATTGTGAGAGATATTGATTTGAGTGGGAGCGCACTGTTGAATTAACATGTTTAATTCTCAGTGCAAGTAATTATGAACACTGTCTAAGTGTTTCTTGCATAATAGTTGTAGAATAATGGCTCGCATTTCCACTTTCCCTGTTAAAATTGAATAGCTGTTAAATATCTGGTTAAAACTTTACGATTGGTAACGTAGTATGAGGATTGTCCTCAAAAGTGCCGAGAAGGACTTTATCCTATCGCATGCTTTCCGTATCCTCCCGCTAATGATATGGATCATGTGACTCTCGTCCTTCGATCCAAAAGCTAGAATTCTGTTACGGTTAAGTGGAATATGTTTGCTTCCATGAAACCCAAACTTCGAAAGTTGGGATAGTTATATGATATTCATGGAACTGAAAATTATTTCCAGATACAAACAAAGCAATGTTTGTTTGCAAGTATTAGTAAAAGTGTTTACTATGCATTTGACTGTTGGGAAAGGGATCCAGAAGAACGCCTGTCATATAATGAAAGGTGAATAAAACAACAACTTAAAGAGAAAGGAAGTGTCCAAAGGGTGTTAGTATGACTTACACGCCTAGGAAGTCCGGGGCTAACGCCACTCTTAAGTTGGGTGCTTCTTTTGCGAGTAGGAGAAATACTAAAAGTTAAACTGTTAGAAGTATAAAGGCAAAAGGAAAGAAGACTGGAATATCCAGCTCATGTATGAATGTCATACAAGTTTTTGATGTATAGAAGGCTGGTCAAAGATATAGTTCTTGCGAATTATGGTTAAACATGTTAATCACTAATTCTTGGGTATTGTGAGTTCATCACAAAAATGCCCGATCGATTGCATTCTGTTGCAACTCGATGTAAGAACTACTATGGCCTGAAAGACTAGCTAGAAATGAGGTTAAGGTATACACAGGGAACATAGTAAATGTTACTATACCTTCCATCGGTGTATTGCCGTCTGTATTTATTTTCATAATTCATTTAGAGTTTTACAAACTCTATCCCATTGCATAAGGTATCTTGCAAGAAGGTTGTTCATAAGAGAACTTTTTATGTTCGATGTTATGAATAACACAAGGGCCATACTTTCATTATGAATGTGATGTATGTTATGAATATTGATAATAATACAATACCTCTGGGTTTACTTTCATAATTCATTTTAGAGTTTCATACACTCTAGCCCATTGCACAATGTTTGTTGCAAAAGAGTTGTTCATAAAAACAACAATTGTTGTTAAGTATTATGAATAACATAAGGGCCATACTTCCATCATCGATGGGACGTATGTTATGAATATTGAGGGTAATATGATACATCCATAACACTGACGCTAAATGTCGCAAGACTAAAAGAATACCACACAAGTGTGGCACTACATTTGGTCACATTGGAGAAACCCGCATGGAAAATTCCATTATGATGGATTTTGAAGTCTTTTTGATTTTGAATCATCTGACACTTGCAACTTTCCTCCGAAAAGTGAAGTGACTAAAATACCGTTCACAGGCCATAAGGAACGAACAACAAACTTATTAGTGATCATACATTTGATGTGTGTAGTCCGGTAAGTGTTGTTAGTGGTGGATTTATTTATCTTCAGAAATGACTCAAATAGATATATGGATATTTACTTGATGAGACGTAAGTCTAGATCTTTTGAAATCATTCGAAAGGTTCTCAAAAATGAAGTAGAAGTTATTCTAACAAGAAAATTATGTTTCTGCAATTTGATTGCACAAAGGAATATTTGAGTTACATGTTTAGCGAATGTCTGATGAGTTGTGAAAGGGGTTTCATAACTTGCACCTCCCGGAACACCACTGCAAGTGGAAAGTCCGTGGAGATGTAATCAAACCATTGATGACATGGTAAGGTCAAAGATGACATAAATAAATTTGCCATTATCCCTTTTAAAGTGATGCTTTAGAGACTGCGGCTTTTACACTGAAAAGAGCTACATCGGGTCTGTTGAAATGAAGCCATGGTATGGTACGCCCAACCATCTTATATCTTTTCTTAACATTTGGAATATGGGGCTTGTGTAAAAGGTTACAAACCTATTCCAAATCAGACAAGTGGTACTTTGTAGGTTATACCAAAATGTTGGGTATTCCTCCCTCACTATACCGAGGCAAATAGTTTTGCTGCGAAACGGTGTGCTTTTAAAGAGAATGGTTCTTTCAAAAAGGTGAGTGGGAGAATAGTGCAACTCGACGAGATAAACAGTATCTACGTCATCAGATCAAAGGAAAGAGACCTTGGAAGTAATTCCAGAGTTTCCTACTGCGACTGATACGGAAGTCTCTACAATAAAATGTATGAACTTCGGTCGAACTTGCAGCTGAACCACGTAGGCAAGGCTCGTGCAAACCTCTCAGGTGCGCAAACGAGATATTGTTGTTAGACAACATTATACCTACGATACACAGGGAAGCATTGATGGGCCCTGACTCTGGAATTGGCTAAATGCCAATACAACCCGAGTTAGTTTCCATGTAAGTGATTCAAAATTAAAACCTTGATACACCTTTCGGAAGACTTAGAGTCTAACGAATATTTATGGAACTTAAAACTGATACGGATAAAATGTTTTATCCATAAAGCTCGACTTGTTGAAGTAACAAGTTCAAGAGTTGACTACGATGAGGTTGTTTTCATCGTAGCGATGCTTAAAGTCGGTTCGGGTTGAACTAGCAATTAATACATATTTCAATCATGAGATATGAAACATGGATGATAAAAGGATTTCCATCTAATGGAAATGAAAGCTAGGACTTGTATATGATACAGTCCAAAGTAATTTGTCGATCCAGAGGATGCTAGTAGGTATGCAAACTTCAGAGTTCCAGCAATGGACAGAAGAGAGCAAAATGGAGTTGGAATCTTCGTGTTTTGATGAAATGGTCAAAGGGGTTTTGACTTCATCAATGGGTAACGAAGATGCTTGTAATTCAAGAAAGTAAGTGGGAGCATAATAATATTTCTAAAAACCTTATGTGCTTGGCACATAGGTAATTGGAAATAAATTTCTTGACACAAATTAGGACTTCATTTGAAAATAGTTTTTCGATGAAGTGCTTAGGCTAAATAGCCTCAATATTAGGCATGATGATCTATGGAGATAGATTTACCTAATGGGGCTAAGCAATGAATACATATTGACAAGATGCTAAAACCTTTTAGCATTTAAAACGCCAAGGAGTGATTCTTGCCAAAGTCACATGGAAAGAGTTTTTGCAAGACTCGGTGTCCCAAAACACTGATGAGTAAAATACATGATGCAGATTCCACACACTTTTGTGTTTGGATTAATCATGTATTCCATGGTATGTAAAACAACCAAATATGTCCGATACTCCCAAGGTGTTGCGAGTATGGATACCAAAGTGATCAAATTACTGATCATGGGACAATAGTGAAAGATGTCACAGAGTACTAGAGTAAGTACTGATGACATGGTTTTCTCGCAAGCAGAGATCATGAAGAGTTCGTTGTAAAATGTTACATCGATACAGTCTTCATCTTTTCTCCATGCGATTTTCGATTTAAATTAAGGGTTTTGTGTAACACACAATGTGGTGGCACAGTTAGTTGGAATTTGTTCAAACTAGTTACTGTGGCAAATTCTATAACAAGGGATAAGTATGTTGACGCTTTAGAAGCGACAAAGAAGATGTTGAATCATATAGTTCATTCATGAACTTAGTATAGTTCCAAGATGGCTTTTGACAATGGGACACTAATGAAGGTAGTTGCTCCATAACTCAGTCTGAGGAATCTAGGTTCGACCTGTGATTCACATACATACAAAGCCAAGTCCACACAAAATATGAATTTTGTGAAAACGTGAAAACGCGAGGACATGCAAAGATACACACGGAACTGAAATCGTCAGATCCATTGGACATCAGGCTATACCACAAGCGAAGCATATTTACACCGGTGTGCCACAGGTGTGAAGTGCATTAGCATAAGCTAGATTATTGTCTCTGGTGCAAGTGGGAGTCTGTAGGAGATATGCCCTAGAGGCAATAATAAATGTTATCGATTATCTCCTTGTTTATAATTATGTTTATGTTCCATGCTATAACTGCTGTGGTTCCCGAGCCCGTATATCCATAAAGGCTCTGGGGAGAACCCATATGCACGTGTGGAATAATAAACGGTAAAATGTATTCCTAGTCGTGCCTCTAAGACTAGCTCAAGTGTTGCATGATGATTATGTTTTCCCAATCATGGGCATGTCTATGCCAAGCAACTTTGAGGGCACAATGTCAAGAAGGACATTTGTGTTGAATCGACCCGAATTGATGTTATGCTATGAGATACATTTGTCACAAGTTAATGGTTTATAACACAGAGATAGTTAATGTTTGCATAATTCCTTAGACCATGAGAGTATCGAGTTTCTTCATGCTTGCTTCATGAACTTTGGGGTTTGTTAAACGTCATCCGTAACTGGATGGCTATTACGGCGGCTTACGGGTTCATGGGAAAGTATGTTAAGTAACTTGATAGCTCGAGATTGGGATTTGCTCCTCCGACGATGGAGAGATATACTCGGGACCACTCGGTGTTACGGTGTCCATCATCGTCTGGCCAGACACTTTGTGATTTGATCACGGGGATGCCGGAACACGAAACGAGAAAAGAGAACAAAACCGGTAACGAGGTAACTTGCATAGTGGACAAAGTGTTGGCCCACGGGGATGCAATAAATCTCACCTCAGGTGTTGGTGATATATCGTGAAGCAACAAGAATAGCTCACCTCAACTGGAGGTTCACTCGAATATTCATTCGTGTGGGTATAGGGGTCAATATGGGTGTCCACGGCTCAGATGTTGATCATTGATCGGAAGGGGTTCCAGGTCATGTCTATACTTCACCGAACCTATAGGGTCACACGCAAGGGTCATCTATCTGCTGAATACTAGACAGGGAGTCTGAGAGAAAATAGCCGAAAAAGTTTCGGACACCGAAAAGTTTCGGACAGCGGAATCGTACCGCAGAGAGAGGTCACCGGATGAGTTTCGGTGAAACCGAAAAAAGTTGTTTCGGGGTATGCCATTAAGTCAAAATGGTTTCGGCACATGCCTGATAATTCTTGGAGGGTGCCAGAATCATTCTGGAAACGTTTTGGAATTTTCAGAAATAAAAACCAAAAATGTTTCGGAGTTGCCGGTACCGCTTTGGCTGTTTTTCGCAGATGAAATTCACTAATCTGAAATTGTTTCAGAACGAATCCAAAATCATTTTAGTGGGTACTGGAATTATTTAAGACCCAGAGAAATATTTTCGGATTTAGTGGACGCGAAAAATTGTCTTCATGAATAGTGAAAATGCATTCTTGTTTGCTTTTCGCAGATGAAAATCACTAAACCGAAATTGTTTCGGAACGCGTTGAAAATTATTTTAGTGGGTACTGGAAATGTTCTGAGCCCACTTAAATATTTTCAGTTCGAACGGACGCTGAAAAATGTGGTCATGAATAGTGAAAGTGCTTTTTGCTTGGCTTCCTGGAGAAGCCACCTTGAGGGCCTTTTTGGTATTTCCCCCCTTGGCTTCTTGGAGAAGCCACCCTTGGGCTTGGCCTATATATAGGGGTGGAGGGGGCTGCCTAAAGGATCATCCCTTCTCACATACAAGTGCCATGCATGATCTGGCTTCTCTCTCCCTCCCAGCGAAATAGTTTCGTAGAGCCGGAAGGCTGTCTGGGTTCCGGTGGGAACTAGTTCTGGACAGCGAAGCCCTGCCGGATAGATGACACCGTATGTGTGCAACTCTGTAGAGAGATCGTAGTTTCGGTCTTAGTTCGTGAATGCCTCCCGAAGGGCTGTCCGTGTGACCGTCCGAGTTTCGAAGGTCCTCCCGAAGGGCTGTCCGAGTAACCGTTCGAGTTTCGAAGGTCCTCCCGAAGGGCTGCCCGCGACACCGTCCGGGGGGCTGTTCGACCGCCTCTCGGAGGGCTGTCTGAGGAGCAGATGAGGGTATACATCCTCGCGGTTGGGAGGTTGTAAATCCTAGCTGCGGGGATCTGCACCGCCGATCGTCATCGACTCTACTTCCCGCTGCGCTACGAGTCGGTAACGAAAAAGATCAAACCTTGTATGCAGTCTCCATAGTGGTCCTGGGCTGGTGCGTAGGTCGAATTTTTTTTGTTTTCTGCTGCGTTACCCTACAATATGCAGTTCGGTCAGCTGCTTCAGCTGATCGCTGAGGGGCACGGGATGCTCTGGCGCAAGGTACTGCGACCAGAATAGCTTTTCCGTCGAGCTCCCCTCTTCGGCTCGGAAGAACTCAGCAGCATCGGCAACACTTCGGGGCAGGTCCGCAAACGCTCCTGGAGAACTCCAAATCCGGGTCAGTAAGATATACTTTCTTTTCACAAATTTGCTATGCATGTTAAAGGCCTTACCCGCCGCAATCTGCTTTGCCTCTTGGATCTCCCGGCAGGCGCTTTGGGCTTCGGCCCGGGCCCCCCTGTGCACTTTGGAGGGCTTTAGCAAGTTCGGATTTTTGATCCGAAATCTTGCGCTCTAAGGACTCACATTTGCTTATAGCATCCTTGAGCTCTTGCTGGACCTCCTCCACCCTTGATTCATGTTTTAGACGGGCGGCTCGTTATTCCTCCGCCTCTTTCTTGGCCTTGGACGCCAAACAGAGTTTCAGGGGCTATTATCTATACACAGGCATTCCTCCTCTTTAGCTACAAGGCATTATATCACATACCTCAAAGCCTCTTAGAAGGCTAGTGTAGGCCTCATTCAATCCGCTTTTTGCGAAATGAACCTTTTCAACCACCGTACCCATAAGGGTACGGTGTTCCTCCAGAATGGTGGCTCTCTGAAGCGCTCCACCAGAGTATCCAGGGCCTCCGGATTGGTAGAGGTCGCCGGTGGAATTGGTGCACCCCTTCTTTCGAAGGAGGCTGCTCACCTGATTCCGGAGCCGTACGGGTCTCCGGAATAATATTCGGTTGGGGGCCGAATTGGGCATGGCCCCTGTCACCAGTCTCCATGGGGGTCGATTCCCCCATGTTTCCGGCAGCAGAGGTATCACCCTCTAGCGCCACCTCGACGGCTTCCCGCACCTCTACCTGACCCGGAAGGGTCCTCTGGGACAACACTTCGGCATTGTCCGTAGCAGTGGGGGGGGAGGCCGCTGGAGGTGACTCGCTATCCATCATGTTCGGACCCAGCGAATTCCCTGAAGATGAGGATCGCTGGGGGAGAACGTGAACTGGAATGCAGCATGTAATTCAGTATATTAAAATCTGAAGGTGGAAAACCGGATAAATATATAAGTACAAGTGCTTTTGGGTACTTACGATCCGGCCAGTGGCTTTGGCCTGGGGCGCCACTCATCGGCATCCGATTCGGAGTCATCTGTAAGGGAGATTCTCCCTTTCTTGGACCCCTCCGCCTCCAGATCCGTGGAAGCCCCCCTTTTCTTCTTCCCCCCTTTAGGGAAGAATTATTCTCTTCCTCATCCTCTTCGTCTTTGTCAGGGGAGGAGTGAGTCTCGGTGTCTTCAGACACTACGTCCGAAGGACCTTTACGGCGAAGGCCACTTTTGGCCTCATTGCCCTTCTTCTTGGCCTTCTTTTCCGGCGCCTGATATGGCGCCGGAACCAGCATCGTCGCTAATAGAGGGATGGTTGTGTCTTTGGGTAGCGGAGCCGGACAGTGAATCTGCTCCGCCTTCTTCGTCCAGCCCTGTGGGAAGAATGGAAGGCTTAGTATGCCCCTTGGATTTATGAATAGTAAAGTTATTGTAAAACTTACGGGAGACGCTACGTGAGTACAGTCGAGGCCGAGGTCATCGGTCGTTTTCGGCCACGTCTTTTGGGTCTTGAACAGCAGCTTCCACATGTCTTTATGATTCATGCCGAAGAACCACTGCAGGGTCCGGGGACCGGCCAGGTCGAACTCCCACATGTACTGAGTCTGGCGTTGGCAGGGGAGAATACGGCGAAAAAGCATTACCTAGATCACACTGGCAAGACTGGTATTCTTGTCTACCATACTCTTGATGCGCTTCTGCAGCGTCATCACCTCATCGGATGACGCCCAGTCTAGGCCCTTGTTTAGCCAGGATGTCAGCCGCAGTGGAGGCCTGGACTTGCACTCAGGAGCGGCGGCCCATGTGGTGTCACGGGGTTCCGTGACATAGAACCACTCCTGCTGCCATCCCTTCACGGTCTCTACGAAGATGCCTTTGGGCCAGGTAACGTTGGGGAGCTTGCTCACCATGGCACCGCCACACTCTGTGTGTTGACCATCCACCACTTTTGGCTTCACACTGAAGACCTTGATCCATAGGCCAAAGTGGGGAGGGATGCGGAGGAATGCCTCACACACGATGATGAACGCCAAAATGTTGAGGAAGGAATTCGGGGCTAGATCATGGAAATCTAGCCCATAGTAAAACATAAGGCCGCGGACGAAAGGACGGAGGGGAAACCCTAATCCGCGAAGGAAATGAGGGATGAATACTACCCTCTCATTGGGCTCCGGAGTAGGGACGATCTGCTTCTTGGCCGGAAGCGGGTGGGCGATTTCCTTGGCTAAGTACCCCGCTTCCCGGAGCTCCTTGATGTTCTCCTCCGTGACGGAGGAGGCCATCCACTTGCCCTGCGCCCCAGATCCGAACATGGCTAGAGTGTTTTCTGGGGATGAAAGGGATTGAAGCTTGGGCGCTGGAGCTCGAGGGCGGATGGGCTGAGTAAGAAGAAGGCGTGGGGTGAAAAAGTGGATCCTTATCTCCTTATAAAGGCAGTGAATATCAAGCGTCCCCCTAAGAGCCTTAAAACTCGCCTATACCCAAGGGGTCGTGCGGACGGCACGGTTGGATTACCCATGCCCGTATTGATGAGAATCCCGGAATGAGGGGATACGATCTCTGCTTTGACAAGACATGTCACCGGAGGCTGCGTCTCGAAATGCGAAACGGGAAGATTGAAAAAGATTCAAATAATGAAGAGGTCAGACGTAACGTCTCGCCAGCAAAACCGTCAGCAAAGACATATTATGTTTTCTGATTAAGCATTATGCCCTTGTGGTAGTGGGTTGTAACTGTTAAACAGAACCGGATATAGTTCTTGTTGATCAACTACTTTGGAGTATTCAGAGGAGGAACCCGCCTTGCAATGCCAAAGACAATCTGCGCGCCGGACACGTCGTCATTGAAGCTTGGTCCAGGGCTACTGAGGGAGTCCTGGATTATGGGGTCCTCGGGCATCCGGGCTATATGACGTGGGTCGGACTAATGGGCCGGACTAATGGGCCGTGAAGATATAATATATTAGACTTTCCCCCGTGTCCGGATGGGACTCTCCTTTGCGTGTATGGCAAGCTTGGCGTTCGGATATGAAGATTCCTTTCTCTGTAAACCGACTCTATACAACCCTAGGCCCTCCGGTGTCTATATAAACCGGAGGGTTTAGTCCGTAGAGGCAATTATAATCATACAGGCCAGACATCTAGGTTTAGCCATAACGATCTCAAGGTAGATCAACTCTTGTAACCCCTATATTCATCAAAGTCAATCAAGCAGGAAGTAGGGTATTACCTCCACTAAGAGGGCCCGAACCTGGGTAAACATCGTGTCCCTATCTCCTGTTACCTTCGATCCTTAGACGCACAGTTCGGGCCCCCATACCCAAGATCCGCCGGTTTTGACACCGACAACGGGCACTCTCCCCGTCCCCGATAAAGCTAGAGGGCACGTAAGCGGCACATTTAATGTGTTTGTCCTTAGATGACCAAGATAAGCATGTGTACTATGGCGGTTTACATCTCCTGCATACACTGTAGTTACTTTACACCTCCTGTATGCCACTGTGGCAACCCCTTGGTCATATAAAAGGAGGCCCACGGCGTACTGGAGGGGGATTCGGCTTTTTGGACCTCTCGAGCCAGCTTGCATGCATAGCAACGAGCCAAAGCTCAAGAACACTCAATACACAATCAGCAGGACTAGGGTTTTACGCATCTCAGCGGCCCTAACCTGGGTAAAGACCCATGGTGTTGATCACCAGATCTGCACTTTGCTTAGCCCATGTTCCCTGCCAAATCGTAGAAGGGATCCTCGTGGTCTCATAGGTGTCGTTTTCCCCGATAGAGGGCGGTGCTCTGACCAATTGAACTACAATCCCCGCGGGGTGTATTGCATACCCATTATTAAATAGAACCATAAGAAGATTCGATTCTTCTTTCATACTCTAAGAAATAGACGAATCATATACTACATACCCACATATTATATTATACGTGGGTATAGTGAGAGTGACAAAACTAGTATGTCATGATTTTTTATCACTAAAAATGGATAATAATCCAGCCTTCAATAAGAAAAACTCTTTTGTTTGTAAGAAAGGAATGAGAGAGATATGGATTAGAAAAAAATTCCCTTTTTTCTTTATCTTTTATTTCTATAGATCAGACATTTTATTTTATGAAAGAAAAACAAAAGGATTTAGTTCATATTCACGAAGCCCTAGATTTTTGGTTTGGGCCGAGCTGGATTTGAACCAGCGTAGACATTGTCAACGAATTTACAGTCCGTCCCCATTAACCACTCGGGCATCGACACAGGAAGAATTTATTCTAGGGTTTTTTCTAGTCAATGATTAACCTCCTTTCATAATACTCCCTACCCCCAGGGGAAGTCGAATCCCCGCTGCCTCCTTGAAAGAGAGATGTCCTGAACCACTAGACGATAGGGGCATCACTAGACAATAGGGCCATATACAACCACTCGTGATTATACTATAATCATAGTATGAGCAGTTTTTTGGAATTGTCAATATACTCGAAAAGTATAAATAGATCCAAAGCTAAGAGTCTCCGCACTTAGCAGTCTATATAAAAGGACCATTCTATTTCTCTAGATATGGTAGAGGGGCGTATCCAACCCTTTTTTATTCATTAGTTCCCGGCCCTAGAGGGCAAAATTGAGCAGTTTGCGAAGTCACTTGCCTTCAAAAAAAAGAAGGTGCAAGCTTCTCCCTACCCTGCAGAAAATAAAGACGAAACGAAAGGGACAGTCTACCTCTCCCTTCCCTTTAAAACCCCGTTGTTTGTCTCAGTTAATACGCAAATTTTGGAGCTCTGTTGGAGAGTTCTATTTCTGCCTCTGGAGCGCCCTCTTTTTTTGAGTGGGATGCAAAGGAACGGTAAGATAGTAAGGGATATGGCACTAGACTAACACCTAATTAATACTTAATTTAACATAAGTAGCTAAACAGTTAACTAGACTAAACTTTTTATCATAGTACTTTGATAAATTAAGCGGGCGAGCGGTGGGAATCAAACCCGTATCTTCTCCTTGGCAAGGAGATATATTACCATTGCACTACGCTCACTACGGTATATATTTTATAGCCTATATCCGCCTGGGTCGACCTTCTATGTCTCGGTCGACCATTTCATTTCATTTTCTATTATATTAGAGTTTTCCTTTTTTATCTACAATGATTATTCCAATGGGAATGGAATTTCATAATACTGAAACAGAAGAGCTAGCAACTCGGAACGCAAATTGCATTTTAATACGTCTCACTATTCTAATTTTTTAGAAGAAATGGCCTTTATTTTTTATTTTTTATGGGGTTAATAAATATTAACCAAATTTAATTTAAGAAATGAGAAAATTCAGAATAGCTACGAGAAAGACTAGTCCGATCCATAATGATGTACCAAAAAATACAACATTTTTATTATTTGACAACCATCAGGAGAAGCAAATAAAAGGGGTACGCTAATTACTAAGACTGAGGAAGTCTCAATTAATGCAAAAACAGCTAATTGGAAAGCAATAGTCATATTTCTAATCCACCAAGTTACCATCAAATAAAGTTGACTACATATTTGATCCCTGACTTAACCAAAATTGTAAAAAAATACAAGAAGTAGGAGGGGTTTAATCATGAATCCATTGATTCTTCTCTTTAATTCAAATTCATTACTTAAACCACTTTTTTATTTGGATATGGGGGTGAGAAGAGATTATTTACTCATTATTTCACAAACGGGTAAAGCGGATCATGTATCCGTGTATACAGTATACATAGATATATCAAAAAGGAACTTGTATCTGATATCTTTCTAGAGGCTAATAAATCTTTTTATTTTGTATATGGCTATGTTCTATTTGTAGGAGTAAAATAAGGATTAGACTGTGGAGAGATGTCTGAGTAGTTGATAGATCCGGTCTTGAAAACCATAATAGTTCTAGGAACTATCGAGGTTTCGAATCCCTCTCTCTCCTTTTGCTGATTGAAAACGTTTGTTTCTTTCATTTTTATGTCCCTTATCTTTCTTTGATAAAAAGGAATGAATGGCTCGGCTAGATGGAATAACCGAGCCAGAATAGAAAAAAAAGTAGAGGAGGTATAAATAAGAAAATCTTAGTTAAGAGGGTTCATGTAAAGATCAGGTTCCAAATCACGATCGATTCCCTTTTCAAAACCTGCTGCAGCAGCTCGAGCTCTTCCTGCATGCAATAAATGGCCCACAAAAAAGAAGAATCCTAGAACAAAATGAGAAGTTGATAACCAACTTCTAGGAGAGACATAATTAACTGCATTGATCTCGGTAGCTACGCCACCCACAGAATTTAAAGAGCCTTAAGGAGCATGGGTCATATATCCTGCTGAGAGTCGTTCTTGCCAAGGTTGTATGTCTCTTTTCAACCTACTCAAGTCCAAACCGTTGGGGCCCCTTAGAGGTTCTAACCATGGAGCACGAAGGTCCCAAAAATGCATAGTTTCCCCTCCAAAGATAACCTCCCCAGTTGGGGAATGCATTAGATATTTACCTAAACCTATGGGTCCTTGAGAGGATCCCACATTAGCTCCAAGACGTTGGTCTCTAACTAGAAAACTAAATGCTTGAGCTTGAGAAGCCTCTGGCCTGGTGGGTCCATAAAACTAACTCGAATAAGTTGTATTGTTGAACCATACAAAACAACAAGCGATAAAACCAAAGACAGATAAAGCAGCTAGACTATAAGACAAGTAAGCTTCTATAGACCATACAAATGCACGGCGATCCCATGCGAAGAGTTTGGTTAAAATATGCCAAATTCCGCCAAATACACAAATAAAACCCAACCATACATGCCCACCAATTATATCTTCTAAATCATCTACACTAACAATCCACCCATCTCCACCAGAAGGAGATTTTAGTAAATAACCAAATGTAACACTGGGACTAAGGGTCAATTTGTTAATTTTTCTTACATCTCCCCCCTAGGGGCCTAGGTATCATACACATCGCCAAAATAAAGAGCCTTGAATATTAGAAGAAAAGCACCTAGACCTAACAAAATTAAGTGAATACCCAAAATTTTAGTCATTTTAACCAAAGAATGGAAAGGATTCCTCAAGAGTCTCGGGTCCCAGAAGCACATGATAATTGCCACCGAAGCCTAAGACTGCGGAGGAAATTAGGTGAAGTACGCCAGATACAAAGTACGGAAAAGTATCTAGAACTTCCCCTGGCCCTATTCCCCAACCTAGAGTAGCTAAGTGTGGAAGTGAAATCAACCCTTGTTCATACATGGGCTTTTCTGGTACGAAATGGGCCACTTCAAATAGGTTCATTGCTCCAGCCCAGAATATGATTAATCCGGCATGGGCTACATGAGCTCCAAGTAGTTTACCGGACAAATTGATAAGTCTGGCATTCCCAGCCCACCAAGCAAAGCCGGTGGTTTCTTGGTCATGACCAGCTAAACCGAAAGTTCTATTAAAGAGCATTTTGACATGGTAGAACCTCCTCAGGCTGATCCTGAGCTGCCATCCACGCACGAATACCCTCGTTTAAAAGAATACTTTTGGTGTAGAAAATCTCAAATTCAGGATCTTCCGCTGCATGGATTTCCTGGAAAACAAAGTCATAGGCACGTAAGTTCAGAGCCAAGCCAACTACGCCAATAGCACTCATCCATAAACCGGTGACGGGTACAAATAGCATAAATAAATGTAACTAATGTTTACTGGAAAAAGAAACACCAAAGATTTGGGACCAAAAGCGGTTAGCAGTGAGCATTGAATAAGTTTCTTCAGCTTGAGTTGGGTTAAAAGCAAGGAAGGTATTTGCACCATCACCGTCAAATAGAGTGTTTTCTACGGTTGCTCCATGAGTAGCGCATAGCAGAGCTGCACCTAATACTTTGGCAACTCCCATCATATGAAATGGGTTCAACGTCCAAGTATGAAATCCTTGGAAGAAAAAGAAGAATTGAAACTCGGCACAAAGAACCAACCAGATTGCCCTAGTGGATAAATAAGGAATACAGAAACAAAAACAGCGATTGGACTAGAGAATGAGATTGCATTATAAGGCCGCAATTGAACAGACCAAGCAAGTTCAAATTGGCGTAACATGAAACGTATTAGTGCAAAAGCCCCGTGGAGAGATACAAAAGTCCATAGACCGCCTAATTGACACCAACAAGTAAAATCTCCTTGTGCTTCGGGCCCCCATAGTAGCAACAACGAGTGTGCTAAACTATTGACAGGGGTAGAAACTGCTGCGGTTAAGAAATTACAACCTTCCAAATAGGAACTAGCCAATCCATGGGTATACCAAGAAGTTACAAAAGTTGTCCCTGTAAACCAACCCCCTAAATCGAAATAAGCACAAGGAAAGAGCAATAGTCTAGACCATCCTACAAAAACGGAACATTCCCTTTGTAACCAGTCATCCATTGTATCAAATAGATCATTTTCTTCTTTAGGAATTCTACCAAGGGCTATAGTCATAGTGATCCTCCTATTCAATTACTTCAACCATTTCCGAGCACCTCATATCACTTTCCAAGGCATATGATAGTTTTATTATCTGTGCACGATTTCTTCCTCGTTCAATGCCCTTTTTCAATGGTCTCGAAGAGAGAAATTTCCCATTTTTATCTATGGAGTCACAACTGAGGTGGTGGTAAATCCATGAATTTGATTCAGTTTATTTTTCTTATACTATTTGTTTTTCTTATACTATAGAAATAGAAATAAATTATTTTTTATACTATAGAAAGAAATAACCTTTGAATTGAGCATTATTCCAAGACTCCTATTTCAAAGTCTATCTTTTAAGGGTAAAATGAAAATAAAAGTAACCCTTCTTTTCCCATTCCCTCTCTATTGCATGGGTGGAAGAACTAAAATAGAGGATTCTGAAAGAAAATGGACCTTCGAAATCCGATTTTATGTTTAGCGCAAAGGAGTTGCAATTTCTTCTTATTCCTATAGAACATCTAGTAACAAGAATATGAAATCCTAAATAGCGAAAAATTCTTGTCTTGTGCGATCTACGTCTAGGGAAATACAAAAAATTCTCTTATACATTTTCATCTACATCGAATTTATATATCAGAATAGCGCATAGAGGCATCATTAAAGGAGTGAGGTCTACTTACTTTATGATTCTTCCCAATTTTATGGTGGATTTGATAAGAACCCTTTTTGCTTTCTTGATAAATAATCGATAAAAAAGCATTTTTTTTATATAACTTGCTTATTTTTTTATTATAATTATAACAAGTCCTATATGGAAATATGGAAATGCCTGCTAAAGAGAAAATCTATTTGATTGTCTCTCGGCCAATATCGGTTTTTAGAAAGAAAAAACAAGAATTTTCTTTTTTATTAACATTAAGAAAAAAGAATATAACTAAAATGGAATTGGCGATTTAATTTTTATAGACTTTTGAAAGAAAAAAAGGGGGGGTTTTGCAACCGTTATTTCTTATTTCTGCCTATATCATATCACGGAAACCTTTCGCTTTGGAATGTGGAGAGATGGCTAAGTGGACTAAAGCGGTGGATTGCTAATCCGTTGTACAATTTTTTTGTACCGAGGGTTCGAATCCCTCTCTTTCCGCTCCCTTGGATCATTTGGGACTTTCGAATTGGAAAGAATTCTAACCCCTGGATTTTCTCATAGATAAATGTACGAAACAAGTCCAGTAAGAAAAAACTGCTCAATGTACGGACATCACCATGTCAAGAGTTCATTCGGCAAGTGACACGTGCCACATCTACTTCACATACAAAAAGGTGAATCATCGCCTTTACATGTGCTCACTTGACCCCTCCGGGGATGGTATACTACTTGACACTTTCTCCTGTGTGCATGCATAGGTATTGTCGGAGCTTCTCGGACGACGAGGAGGAGTGCAAGCGCCAAGGATCACCTACACCATCCGCAAGGGAAGCATGGAAGAGAAGGAAGAAGAAGCATGGACAAGCTTCTGGAAAGCCCGAAACTTCCGGCCTCTGCCCGGAACCTCCGTCCCCCGGAGTCCAGACCAGCCCCGAGCGCGCCAACTCTCTAGGTAGCCCGGAACCCGGCGGGAACTTGCCCGGAACTTCCGAAGCCCGAAACTTCCGGCCCTGCCCAGAACATCCAGCCCTGCGTGCGCGCAGAAACTCGGGCCAAAGCCCATGTACCCTTTCGCCCCTCACTTACCCCTTCGTGGCCCTAGACTATATATACTCCTCCACCTCCTCCATTCTAGGGTTAGCAAAGGTTTGCTCATTTTAGAGATAGTGCTTTGCTCGTCCTTATGGTTCTTCTCGATTGAGAGACCGCGGCCTCTACGGAGAAGATCCACACCAGATTCAAGACCCCTCACGGGAAGATCCCTCGCAGATTCAAGACCTCCTCACGAAGATGAACTAGTTACCGTTTGTATCGTCCTTTGTTGACTTTGGATCATGTATCTATTTATGTTTTGAGGATCTAGCACATGTGTGATCGTTTCTAGTCTATTTGAGTGTTTCCTCTCATTTCCCCTCGTGATTTCCCTCGCGTTTCTCCTCGTGTTCTTCGCGGAATCCCCTCCATTTCATGAAAGATCGGGCCCTAGGGTTCTACCCTACATCATCTGGTCCCTCTTTATGATTTGTGCCCGGTAGCCCTAGCTCCGCGGCAACGAACTAAGGGTACCGGCAGGATAGCCTGCCGGGGAGAACTTGCTTACACTACTGCAGGATGCTGCTAACGCGACACTACGATCAGAGACCCTTTCACGAAACTGTGTGCGACGCATTAATCACAAACGGGGATGCAAAAAAACCATCAAAAAAGGTGCAAAACTCTTGCGATGGAGGATGCATCAAACACGGTTCAGATTTTAGTTGTGTGTGCGATGCAGGGCACACGGTTAACCCATTCGAACTGTTTGCGATGAGGCAGAACAATAGAAACGGGCAGCCATATCAATGTGTTTGCGATATACGGCATACAGTTTGCTTCAATGAACTGTTTGCTATTAGGGTGTGCAACATAAATGGTTAGCCAGATCAAGGTGTGTGTGATATAGGGCATACAGTTCACTCGGACGAACTATTTTCGATTAGCGAACGCAACAGAAATGGTTCAACTTAATAGGATGTGTGTGATACGTGGCAAACAGCCGACTCGGATGAACTGTTTGTGATGAGAATTTACAACACAGACGGTTAATATAGTTAGTTCGTGTGTGATTCTGTGTGTACAAGAAACTTGGAAAAATGCAAACTACTTGCTTGCGGTGGCTAGGAGTATCGCACACGATGCGTCTGCGAGTACTCGTGTGCGATGATTAGTAAGTTACACATGCATTTCCTTATGTTAACACTTGTGTGATAAATAACACGTGACACCGGATACGGTATTCGGGTTGTGTGTGTGCTCCACTTAGTCTTCCCGCGCTCCAGCGAATACTTCCCGCGCTCCACATGAGTGATTTGTAAAATCCATGCCTATTCCCTCACCGGTTTCCCGCCACCAGCTAACGGCTTGCTGTATATAACCCAGGCGGCAACGCACCGCCGCGACACTCTGTGAAGATCTAGTCCTCACCCATCTACCATTAGTTATTCCAAGCATGCCAGATAACGACCAAAGCTTCGATGTCGACACCTACCTGCGTTACATCTTCGGCAAGGAGAACGAGCCGGAGCAGGTTGGGGAGCAAGAGCTTCATCAGCCGGTGCAGGCACCATGGCCCATCGGCAGCGATATCGGCATCACAGTTCTTGGGAGCACATTCGACATATTGCAAAGGAGGTGTGATGAGCAGTTTGCCATCCACCGTGCAAAAGATCCAGAGCTGCTCGGCGGCATGATCGACGACCCACCCGACGAACCGCCGTCACCAGTGCTCATCGAGAGCCTGATGCCTCGCAAGGAATGGGCAGAGGACCTCTGTGATTCAGTCAAGACAAAGGCAGCATGCGGCTTCATCATTGCTCGTGGCAGCCGTGTCAACCTCGATCCTGATGATGTGGTGGCCATGCTCGAGTAGACCTTGATGATCCGACTATGAACGTGTGAGGATGTCGCGCCTTAGCAATCGCTAAACCCACTCCGAGAGATTATTGACCATGCCGGAGCATGATCAACCTGACCACGAGGGTCTATTCCCTGCAAGCAAACAAAGAACAAGCAAGAAACTGAAATTGCAATCTGGATATTGTGAATAAAAGAGGAAAGCTTTATTGATCAAGTGGGGTTCTGTGACGTCTTGGTCTAGTCGTGGAACACAAATGAAGTATGCGAAGTTGCAGCTATGGGGAACTTTTAATCTAAACAAAACCCAAAGCCTAAACGATGCCCTAAGGGCTGTATATATGGAGGAAGAGGGGGGAATTTCGTGGCGCTTGGAGGAGGGGTCCGAAACCAACCCTAACTCTTGTTTCCCCACACATACGGACTCTAAAAACAACCTATAATAAAGTATTTCAAAATTACATGGCTGGGCCCAATAATAAGGTGACGCAGCACCTAGAATAGCCTCTGGATGAAATTTATGAAGTGGCATCTTGTATATTTCCTCCAAGGCTTCATGCACTCATTATGGTGGCTTAATGTCCTGGAATCATCAGTTGTAACTCCGTTCTTGTTCCCCTTGCACATGCCATCATCTCCATGCTTGAACTTGCTCCAAGGTTCATCTTTCTTGACCAAGCTAGGCCCTTCATTTGTAAGAAAAACAAATGTATCCAATTTAGACAGCATCATATTCTCATGAACATTAGAATCGTTACCAAAAAACGAAAGTACCTGGTAATTCAATTGGCGCGCGCGAGCTCTAGTAATTGGTCCATTATGTATAGCAGCAGGGGTTGTGGATCTAACAATGGTATTGATGTCCTCATCATCCTCCCCTTCTTGAAATGAAGTCGTCCTCAACGAAAGCTCATCTTCCTCACCAAAATAAGGCTTCAAATCTACAATGTTAAAAGTGGGACTAACCCCAAAATCTGCAGGAAACTCAACTTTATATGCATTATCATTTATTTTCTCTAACACCTTAAAAGGACCATCAGCACATGGCATTAGCTTTGATTTGCGCAAATTAGGAAATCCGTCCTTGCGCAAATGTAACCAAACAAGATCTCCAGGTGCAAACACAACATGTTTTCTACCTTTATCTCCAGCAAGTTTTAATTTAGCATTCACACGCTCGATGTTTTCCTTAGTTAACTCATGCATTTTTAAGATCAATTCAGCACATTGTTTAGCATCAAAATTAACCTTCTCCGAAGATGGAAGAGGCAACAAATCAATAGGTGCACGAGGTAGGAAACCATACACAATTTCAAAAGGGCACATCTTAGTAGTAGAATGCAAGGAACGATTATAAGCAAATTCAATATGAGGCAAGCATTCTTCCCACATTTTCTTGTTATTCTTCAAAACAGCCCTAAGCATAGTAGGCAATGTCCTATTGACTACTTCAGTTTGTCCATCAGTTTGGGGGTGACATGTAGTACTAAAAAGCAGTTTAGTCCCCAAGTTAGCCCATCAACATCTTCAAAAGTGGCTAAGAAATTTAGTATCATGATCTGAAACAATATTATTTGGCACACCATGCAAGCGAATAATTTCACGAAAGAATAAATCAGCAACATTAGCAACATCATCGCTTTTATGACATGGTATGAAGTGTGCCATTTTTGAAAATCTATCCACGACAACAAATATGCTATCCCTCCGCTTCTTAGTTTCAGGTATTCCTAAAACAAAATCCATAGATATATCCTCCCAAGGAACACTAGGTACAGGCAAAGGCATATATAAACCATGAGGATTGAGTCGTGACTTAGCTTTTTGACATGTAGTGCAGCGAGCAACAAAACGCTCAACATCCCGTCTCATCTTTGGCCAAAAGAAATGTGTAGCAAGTACGTCCTCCGTCTTCTTCACGCCAAAGTGTCCCATGAATCCTCCTCCATGCGCCTCCTGCAACAACAAAAGACGAAGAGAGCTAGCTGGAATGCATAGCTTGTTAGCACGGAACACAAATCCATCATTAACGACAAACTTGTTCCAGGTTCTTCCTTCTTTACAATTCTGCAAAACATCTTTAAAATCAGCATCATGCACATATTGATCTTTGATGGTCTCCAAACC
Organism: Aegilops tauschii subsp. strangulata; assembly: GCF_002575655.3. Classification (NCBI taxonomy): domain Eukaryota; kingdom Viridiplantae; phylum Streptophyta; class Magnoliopsida; order Poales; family Poaceae; genus Aegilops; species Aegilops tauschii. The sequence goes on along the minus strand of NC_053037.3, from coordinate 245,035,979 downwards.
AAATATTTTGAAGTCAAGTTGTGACAGCATAGTATAGCGACGAGACAATGCATCAGCAATAACATTTTCTTTACCCTTCTTGTGTTTAATGACATAAGGGAAAGTTTCAATGAATTCAACCCATTTAGCATGTCTACGATTCAGTTTAGCTTGACTTTTAATACGTTTCAAAGATTCATGATCAGAATGTATAAAAAATTCTTTGGGCCATAAATAATGTTGCCATGTTTCTAAAGTCCGAACAAGAGCATATAGTTCTTTATCATAAGTAGAATAATTCAGACTAGGCCCACTCAATTTTTCAGAAAAGTATGCAACAGGTTTGCCATCTTGTAATAACACACCTCCTAATCCAGTTCCACTAGCATCACATTCAAGCTGAAAAGTCTTATTAAAATCAGGAAGTTGGAGTAAAGGAGCATGTGTCAACTTATCTTTCAATATCGTGAAGGCTTCTTCCTGTGAGGTACCCCAAACAAAAGGCACATCCTTCCTGTGCTGCAATGGTGCTAAAATATCTCACAAAACTCCTATAAAAACCAGCGAATCCAAGAAAACTCCTCACTTGTGTGACCGTTTTGGGCTGTGGCCAACTCTCAATAGCTTTAATCTTGGCTTTATCAACTTCAATTCCCAATGGAGTAATAACATAGCCAAGAAAAGATACTCGGTCGGTGCAAAAGGTGCACTTCCCAAGGTTACCAAACAAACGTGCATCATGTAGAGCAATAAAAATAGCACGTAAATGTTCCAAATGTTCCTCCAAAGATCTGCTATAAATCAATATATCATCAAAATAGACTACCACAAATCGTCCGATGAAAGCACGTAAAACTTCGTTCATTAATCTCATGAAAGTACTAGGTGCATTAGTTAACCCAAAAGGCATGACTAACCACTCATATAATCCAAACTTAGTTTTAAAAGCTGTTTTCCATTCATCTCCCAATTTCATACGAATTTGATGGTATCCACTATGCAAATCAACTTTGGAGAATATTGTAGAGCCACTCAATTCATCAAGCATATCATCTAGCCTAGGAATAGGATGGCGATAATGAATAGTAATATTATTAATGCCTCTACAATCAACACACATACACGATGTACCATCCTTTTTTGGCACTAGTATAATAGGAACATCACAAGGACTAAGTGATTCGCGTATATAACCTTTGTCGAGCAGCTCCTGTACTTGACGCATAATCTCCTTCATCTCCTCTGGATTGGTACGGTATGTTGCACGGTTGGGTAGTGATTCACCGGGAATTAAGTCAATCTGATGCTCAATCCCTCGAATAGGTGGTAATCCCGGTGGCACGTCTTGTGGAAAGACGTCAGAAAACTCCTGCAAAATGTTAGTGACAGCAGGAGGCAAAGAGGAAGGTACATCCTTGAAAGAAAATAATGCCTCTTTGCACACAAAAGCATAGCAAACAGATGCTGAAATCTAGATCATCAATATCAGATTTGGTGGCAAGTAATCATGCACTTTTCAATTTAATTTCAGAAGCAACACTAGATGGTTTATTATTAGGCTTCATTTGTTGCTCAAATTCCTTTGCCACAATCTGATTTTCACTCTTATTTTTCTCCTGTTTTGCTTTATTATCTCTATTAATATCATCTTTCAAAATGGAATCAGGACTAAATAGGAAGCAAAGTAATATTTTTATTCTTATGAACAAGAGTATAATCATTGTTTCTACCCTGGTGTACAGAATTTGTATCAAATTGCCATGGTCTACCAAGTAATAAGGAACATGCTTGCATAGGTACCACATCACAATCAACATAATCAACATATGTAGAGATACTAAAATGCACATGAATAGTACGTGTTACCTTAACCTTGCCACGGTTGTTGAACCATTGGATGTAGTAAGGATGTGGATGTGGTCTTGTGGTCAGAGATAGCTTCTCCACCATCTCCATGATAGCCAAGTTATTGCAGCTGCCTTCATCTATGATGACGCGAACAAAACGTTACTTCAGAACTCCCTTTGTATGGAACAAATTATGCCTCTGATTTTGCTCAGCTTGTTTGACCTGCACACTCAAAACACGTTGAGCAACTAAAAATTCATACCTGTTAGCGTCTTCAGGAGCCATGTATTGTGTCTCATGATCAGAATCATCTCCACCGTGTTCTTCACTTGTAATAAGAGCCAAAGTCTCCTCATCATAGTCACTAGCGGACTCATACCCACCATCCTTAGTAGCAATCATCACACGCTTAGATGGGCATTCTCTCGCATAATGACCTCCACCCTTGCAACGACGACAAATAATATCATGTGTTTGCCCTATTGATGCCATGGATGAAGAAGAGCTCTGTGCGGAACTGGAAGGTGTACTCCTGGTAGATGGTGGTGGTGGTGCCTGTTATCTTGTATCTCGGTTGGAATTGGCGGCTGAAGTCAGTGATGCTGCAGTAGGACGTGTGGGAGTAGACGATGCACGCGGTGTCCATGATGAAGGTCGACCTAAAGAAAAGTTTGTTCGCGCCAATGCCTGTCAATCCCGCACTTCACGTTCAGCTTTGCAAGCAAGATGGAATAAACAAGTGATATTATTAGACTCCTTATACTCTAGAATGGTCTGAATCTCTTTATTTAGGGACAATTGCATTTTTACCCCTAGTTGGTTCAGGATGTTCAGAAAACATCACCTACATTTGCATGTAATTTTTATTCATGAAAAAAATATTGTTTATACCTTTTTATTTTTAATAATGTTAATAACATTAATTACCTCAGGTAGTTTAAAGGGTGCTTTTGTCCTGAATGCAAATGATATGCACATAAAGGTAATATTTATCTGAACATTTTGATATCTTATTTGCATTTTTCTGAGTTCATATGAATTAGTTATGAATTTTCAAAGTTTTGGTCAAACGGTCAAAGGGCATTCGAGGGACCTCGACGGAAAAAGTAAGGGCAAAACTGAGCAAGATCGAAAAGTAAGGGCAAAACCCGTGGGTAGGAACCAACTAGGGGTAAAAATGCAATTGTCCCCTTTATTTAATCCACCCATAAAACGTGCAAGCATAGCTTCATTATCCTCAACAATACCACATCTAATCGTTCCAGTTTGTAATTCCTGATAATATTCTTCTACAGAATTTTTTCCTTGTCTTAAACGCTGCAATTTTTGAAGTAATTCACGTTGATAATATGGTGGAACCCAACGAGTACGCATCACAGTTTTCAAAGCAGCCCAAGTAGCTGGAATAGGATATAATCTACAATGTTCAGACCACCAAACACATGCAAAACTAGTGAAAGCACAAACATCAGCAGGAACATGTCTCTCCTTAGGATATCGTAAACATGTAAAACGTTGTTCAGTTTCTAACTACCAAGTAAGATATATATTAGGAACATATCTACCCTCAAATGGTGGAATATTCAATTTTAGTTTAGGAAGATGGTCAAGATCTCGTACCTCAGGTGGTGGTGCAGCCCTAACGTTATGATGATATGCATGAGGACGGCCTGGTGGTGGTTGTGCTGGTGGTTGCACGTAGTTCTGATTTTCATCAACCTCATCCTCGTAATGGTCCTTCACCTCTGCAGTAGCAGTAGGAGGTAGAGAAGCATCAACAGTAGGTATAGCGGCACCCGAGTTTTGACCAGGCTCAAGGGGAACGCGCAGTTCTCGTCCCACTTGATTTGGAAGGCGATGTTGTTGTTGTTGTTGTTGTTGTTGTTGCTATAGAGGTGCGACAGTTGCAGCAGGCGGAGGTTGTGGAAGACGCGCGAGCAATTCATTAAACTTGTTATCGAGCTTTGTTTCGCACGCCTTCTCAATGCCATCTATCTTGTCCATGGCCTATTCAAATCTGTTTAGCTCATCTTCCACCTGTCCACTCATCATTTGCTGAAACTTATCATGTAACTCTTTTGTTCGTCATGTTCTCTCAGTCAGTATCGTTGGCTTGTGATCCTGCCATGGTTATCAGCAATAGAAACACACAAGAATAGGATCCTACACTACTAGGAAGTGGCGTTTGTGTGTCACAAATCCGTCAAGCGGGAAGCCGATCATGCGAGACTGTGTACACTGGGCACACTTGAGCAGTTAGACAATAATTGGTATGAAGTCCACCCTAGTAAAATATAACTCCGGATGATGCACCGTTAACTTTTTACGATCACACGGGCGCGGCCGATCGTACGGGTGTAGAGGCACGTTCATACAAAATGGATCAAACACTCAGCCTACATATTTCTCGTGTAAATATATAATTTAGTGCCATTGGTTATTTATTTGAAACACACTCCATTGAGTTGTTAATTTTAATTATATTGCACATTAACAAATGGATAATATAGATGCGCATAAGAAATGGATATTATAGTTCCCTACTTAAAAGTGTTACCTCATATGATTACATGGCCTCCATTTCATAAATTGAAGTACCAGTTGAATTCATGTATGAATATTACGTGTATTACTTCATAATAGAACCTTAAATCATCCAAAGCTAATGAGTTTGAATGCAACACTAACAATGATGCATGTACATGATAACTACAATGGTTGTTTGAAGAAATATCACTATAACTTTGGCATGCACAATTGGAAAAGGCTCTTTGAAAGAAAAAACTTGTCTGACATGTGAATCTCCAAGCTTTATAGTGTTGTATCAATATTGTATCTTCGGCCACGATACCTAGTAGATATTGATTATGTTCAAGCGATGCACGTCCTCGACCGTTAGATAGTGATAGTGAATGAATTGTGCAATCTCTGTCACACCCATACAAATCTCATTTTTTTGACCAACAAACCAGGAAAGACGTTGTGCTTACCTTTTGCCTCAACTTCATAATTTGCGTACGATGCTGGACACCCGACCTATGAACTACTCATGCAACAGCATGTCACATTCGCAAGTTCAAAACGAGAAACTAGAACACATACATGAATCATGTCCCGATAGCGTCGCATACCACATTGTCGTCCCGCCCCCCTGGTCAACGCGCATTGGCTAGGCTTTATATAACTACAACATGTGGGACCACATGTGACCAAACTTGATGATGTGCCAACCTAGCTACTACGTACTCCGCTTATCGGGTGGGAAAAGCTCCGCCCTAGCGTTTCCAATCGTTATTTCTATGTATCGATCGCACCTAGGAGCGGAACCAAATGTTAAAATTTATACATGTTTTAAAGGAAAAGGCCTGCCGCGTTCATGTCGCATGCCCACACGCTCCGGAATCAGGAGTACTCCATGGACCATCCCGCATGACTGGTAGGCTAGGGGAAGGCATGTTGCCTAGCATTTTCACTTTCATGTGGGAGTGCAGTTGAGAAAACCGACTATCGGCAAACCGCACCCCGTCTGCCTTGTTGGAAAACAGAAATGACGAGAGGAAGATCTATCTGTAGCACGGGGAAGCCAAGAAATGTGGTGTCAGATGGGACTCGTTGATAGAGAAGGAGCACTCCGTACTACTCCTACGTACTAGTTTGTACTACTACTACCACCACTATACAACTAGCGATGCGAAGCATCCTACGATCATCCCCATGTACACTACGACTACTCCCCAAACCCGAAGTGGACATACGACAAGACCTCGACCTCGAGCATACACCATTGGACACAAGGTGAACCCGCTCCTAAATGCTTCCCCTTTCCATTCGAGTGAGACATGGTTCCTACCTAAGTCATGGACACTATGTGTGATCAGGTACATCGATCGTCTCGAAGAGTGAGGATGAGCAGCCATCGTCAAGACTTGTGTAGAGTTTCTGCCAAGCCCGGAACTTGCAGCCATAGCCCGGAACCTCTGGCCCCCAGACCTTCCGGCCTTCCCGGAACATCCGGTCCTCGACCCTCCAGGCGACACATGGACGCGCCAACTCTCTGGATAGCACGAACCCTGCCCGGAAGCTCGCCCGGAACCTCCGACGCCAGGAACTTCTAGCCATCCCGAAACTTCTGGACCTGCTACATCGACGCCATCCCGAACCATGCTAACTCTCTGGATAGCCCAGACCATGCCCAGACCCTCGCTCAGAACCTCCGTCCCTGCCTATGCGCAGATACTCCGGCTGAAGCCCATGTACCCTTTCGCCCCTCACTTACCCCTTTGTGGCTACCACTATATATACTCACCCCCTCCTCCATTCTAGGGTTAGCATTGGTTTATCTTATTTTAGTGATAGAGCTTTGCCCATTCACTTGATACATACTGTATTGGAGGCTGGGGCCTCCTAGGAGATGATCCCCCAAGTGGATTCAAGACCCCATCTAGGGAAGATCCCCTCAGGGATTCAAGACCCCATCTCATCATGGATTGGGAAGAACTAGCTACATATGTATCCCCCTTTGTTGGATTTGGATCGTGTATCTATCTGTGAGTATGTGGATCTAGCTGTGATTGTTTCTCGTTAATTTGAGTGTTTCCTCTCATTTCCGCTTGTGTTTTCCTTTGTGTGTTCATCGTGTTCTTCAGGAATCCCTCTGCAAATCATGAAAGATTAGCCCCTAGGGTTCCACCCTACATCATCTTGGTATCATGAGCCACGTTGATCACGTTTTTGGATTCTGCCCCACCGTTTTCTAGCCTTGTTTTGCTTGATTTCATCCCAAAATTCGAAAATCCCCACAAAAATAGCCCCAAGTTGTTTTGTGATTTGTTGGTTTGGATGATGTTTCGTTGATTTTCATCCATGGATTCGTCGTGTTTCGAGTGGATCTAGGTTTCCCCATCTTTTTCCCACTTTCCATCCACGAAATCTTCTCAATCTTGACCCTGGAATTCATGTTTTTCCGCCCCCATTTTCAGATCTGAAATTTAGGGTTCGTCCCGGAAGAAATTCCATGACCCCCAGAACTTCCGGACTCCCCCGAAACTTCCGTCCTTTCCCCAGAACTTCCGGGCCAAACAGAAAGTTTACCCAAAATCCCTCGGTTTCTTCTATACTTTTTTTGCGACCCCCAGAACTTCCGGTCACCCCCCGGAACCTCCGGAGCCCAGAACTACCGGCCTAACTAGCAACATTACACATAATTTCAGCATCGACCTCCTTCGCCGTTTTCATCATAAATTTTTGCTCCGAACTCCGAAGAGTGTTCTTTGGCTCGTTTCGAAGATATCGACGTGCCCGAGGTCCTCATCTTGGGTTGACCACCTTTTGACCCCACAATGTTTTTGGAACTTTGGCATCTTTGCCCATGGCCTTCACCACATCATCCGCTATACAACCACCGACTTCTGCAGACTAACCTATTTTGTTCCCCATAGCATTAGTGGTTGCTTGAGTAGTGATTTGAGCGTCCTAAGGTGTTTCGGCTACTTTGGGACGGTTACTTCTTCATCAACCACCACCGTAACTTCCGCATAACCTTGACCACCATACATTTCCACCACCTCAACTTTAACCCAATTTTGTTTGAGCTTGTTTGAGTTGTGGTTTGTGTCTCCTAAGGTGTTTCGGCTACTTAGGTACAGTGACTTCAACTACGACTCGCATAACCCATCATTGCACTTGCACAATCCTAGTGAGCTTCCGAAACCACCACCGCATTTTGCTACCACAATTTGAAATTTGCCTTTGGAAATTTTGAGTTGTGGTTTTCCGTTTCCTAGGGTGTTTCGGCTAACTAGGAACGGTTCGACATCGACAACACCGCCGCTCAGCTTCACCAAGGATTCGACATCGGCCACCTTCACCATTTTGACACCCTAACTGTAAGCAAGAACGGCAACCTCTATATCATCATGGTATCGTGGTATCCCATCATTATACATTCTTCTTGCCATAGTATTGTTAACCCCCGAGCCATTTTGCGTCACTTGCTTATCAAAAGGACTACGATTGATCACCTATACTTGGGGGTCATCAAAATGCGTATGATGTTGTGGTTACGCTTTAATTTGTATGAAATAGCTGATGGACCACCAAGGTTTCCAAACCACTCTTTTCTCTTCTTTCTTTTTTCTCAAAGGACAGAAGGATTCCTTACGTACAAGTTTCGAGGGGTGACAATGGGGATACCATTTAAAATGACGTTGGCGTTCAAGTGATCATTTCATACGACAAGAAAGACAAGCGCAAGGAAAAGTTAAGTTGAACAACTTTGAAACAATTTCCTTCCTTGTTACATTTGCAATTCCCCTTGAACTATTTTGTGTTTGTATGAAAAACCTTCACGCAAAGGAACCTTGTCGTGATCATTCGGGTGCTTGCTTTGTTTCGAGTCCGCTCAACAATTTCAGTGGCTGCATTGAGAACGTCAAAGGAAAACTTGTCAGCGGCAGCACTACCGGCAGGCTGCTAAGGACCCGTTCCTCAAGCGCTCATGGCAAGTGCATGCACCGTCAAGCTTCTGGTATGCGTAGGGTACAAAACCAAATCATAGAAAGACAAAGAGAAACAAGGGAGATAGCATGCATTCTTTCATCAAACATGGTAAACAGTAGCTACCCATTCGGGGGCGTCCGATAACATTTATTAATGTTGTGCCATAGGGTTTACATCGAGTGCAATGCAGGGGCAAAAGGAGCGCCTAGGCGGAGCTCGACTCGCTCCTGGAAGACCAGATGATGGTGCTACCGGTGTTTAGCTGGAGTCGGAGCCATCTTCCTCGATCTTCACGCTTGGAGAATCATCGTCATCCTTGTCGCTCTCGCTAGAGGAAGTGGTGTCGCTGCTTCATGAGCTCTCCGCACAGCACTCCAGGCGAGCGCCTGAAGCCCTGAAGCACTTCACGAAGAGTGTGTCAGAACCGACCAGCCTGAAGTGAAGGAGGTGACCTTGCCCCAGGCTGCGGACGCGGAATCCGCGCGTGAAGTACATGGTGTCGTTGGCGGAGGTCTCGACAACCACCCAAACAGGGCCGTTGTAGCAGCCATCCACTCGCAGCCACAGACCACGCAGATGGTTGTCCTCCATCACCCTGGCAAAAGGACGGGGAAGACGCAGCCAGCTGCGTCACTGATGGCGTAGTTCCACAATGAATTCGTGCGTCGTGTCCACCTTATGACCCTCTGTCTGGGGGTGAAGTGGTTGGGGACAAAAATATGAGTGCCCCCCATGGCCGCCTCGACTCTGGACGCAGCGTTTTCCCCGAGCATGGGTTGCAACCCTTCCTCGTGCACTGGAGCCGGCCTTCGCATCCGTGTGCAGAACACGAGCATGGTGCTGAGGAGAGGCTCTCGCAACAATGATGGATGCACGAGTTTAACCCTTTCCCCTCGCCATAGTGGCAGCAGATTCAGGGGAGAAGGTAGAAGAAAGAGGCGACAATGGCTGAGGGATTGGAATGTTAAGAGGTGAATGATCATTGCTCTCCACGGCCCCCTTCTTATAGGGAAGGCACAAGGGCTAGCTCTTCACCATTTTGGAGAGACCACCCGGTTTCACCAATCTCGTGCCCTGCAGTCATTGCCAGGCGCACTACTCCAGCGACCGCCCTATGTCACCAATCTCGTGCCTTGTAGTTCTTGCCAAGCGCACCACTCCAGCGACTGCGCAGATTCACCAATCCTACGCTCTACGTGCAGTGCGCGTGGCGAGGAAGGCGCAGTAAAGGAGAAATTATGATAGATATGTCAATTACTCTTTGCCACGTGTGGTTGTGCACCTGTTCGGGTGTGGCCCAATGACGCCTCGCATGCGCGCATACTCCAAAGGCTTATGCACAGACAGTAGCTGCCCACCCAAAGGCAGGGCTTTGCTGGAGGACGGCCAAAGGCAAACACGAATCTAGATCAATGAAGAAGCAAAGAAGGTCTCAGAAGACAAAAACCATCATGATTAAAAATTACAGCATCAGTTTTCTGCCGCATGTCTGTGCATTCTTTGGGCCTAGCCCAATGACGCTTCGGCAGCGCGTATGGCCTAGGCCCAGGGGCTCCCGTCGGTGTATAAAACATTGGTATTTTATACCCTGACTTATGCACAGGCATTAGCAGCTTCCTGATACGTCTCCGTCATATCTATAATTTTTTATTTTTCCATGCCAATATTGTACAACTTTATATACTTTTGGCAACATTTTATATTATTTTTTGGGACTAACATATTGATCCAGTGCCCAGTGCCAGTTCCTGTATGTTGCATGTTTTTGTTTCACAAAATATCCATATCAAGCGAAGTCCAAACATGATAAAAATTTACGAAGAATTATTTTGGAATATATATATATATGATTTTTGGGAGGTGGAATCAATGCAAACAGAGGCCCACGACCTCAACTACCCACAAGGGTGCGACCTCCCCCCCTTGCACACGGTGGTGCCTATTGGGCACGCCGTAAGTCGGTTGGGGATCTTTTTCAGCTGCAAGGAAGCTTATATCCGAAAAAAAATCCGGGTTAAAATTTCAAGCAATCGGAGCTATGGATCTCCGGATATTTAAGAAACCGTCGGCCAGAAAACAGGAACACGAAACTGAAGAGATCAGAGGGAGATCCAATCTTGGAGGGGCTCTTGCCCCTCTGCCACCATGGAGGCCATGGACCAGAGGGGGAACTCTCCTCCCATCTATGGGGGAGTCCAAGGAAGAAGAAGAAGGAGGGGGCTCTCTCCCCCTCTCTCCCAGTGGCGTCGGAGCGCCGCCCGGGCAATCATCGTAACGGCGATCTACACCAACAACTTTGCCGCTGTCAACACCAACTCTCTCCCCCTCTATGCAGAAGTGTAGCCTCTCTATTCCCGTTGTAATTCAGTACTTCAACATGGTGCTCAACACTATATATTATTATCCAATGATATGTGGTTATCCTATGATGTTTGAGTAGACATGTATTGTCCTATGGGTTGATTGATGATCATGATTAGTTTGAGTTGCATTTTTATTTTTGTGATGTCCTATGGTGCCCTCCGTGTTGCGCAAGCGTGATGGATCCCCGCTGTAGGGTGTTGCAATACGTTCATGATTCGCTTATTGTGGGTGGGTCGAGTTATAGAAGCTTACGCCTGAGTAAGGGGATTGTTGCGTATGGGATAAAGAGGACTTGATACTTAATGCTATGGTTGGGTTTTAACTTAATGATCTTTGATACCCCATTGTCACCACGGGTATTCATAGAAAGATACACATTAAGTGTTCTCAAATCCATAAAAGTATTCAACCCGATAAGAACAAAATCTCAAAAGGAAAACTCATTTGATCACAACAAGATAGAGAGGGGAAAACACCATATCATCCAACTATATTAACAAAGCTCATGATACATCAAGATCATTCCAAATCAAGAACACGAGAGAGAGAAAAATTAAACACATAGCTAGTGGTACAAACCCTCAGCCCCAAGGGTGGACTACTCCCTCTTCCTCATGGTGGCCACCGGGATGATGAACATGGCCACCGGTGATGATTTGCCCCTTCGGCAGGGTGCCGGAACAGGGCCCAGCTTGGTTTTTCATGGCTATAGAGGCTTGCGACGGTGAAACTTCTGATCTAGGGTTATTTCTGGGGGTTTCTGTATTTATAGGATTTTTTGCGCCGGTCTCACGTCCATATGGGCTTTGAGGGGACCACCACCCACCAACACACAGGCAAGGCCCCTGGCGCGCCCTGGTGGATGGTGGCCACCTCCTTCACCTTTTGGTCCTCTCATGAAGCTTCTAGTGCCTCTTTTGTTCCAAAAAAATCGTCAATAAGTTTTGTTGCATTTGGAGAACTTTTATTTCTGCACAAAAAATAACACCATGGTAGTTCTGCTAAAAACAACGCCAGTCTGGATTAGTTCCATTCAAATCATACCAAAACCATATAAAATTGTTGTAAACATGGCATGAATACTTCATAAATTATAGATATGTTGGAGACGTATCAATGCACAAAAGCCCCTCAAGTGGTCCCAAACACCTATTATTTTCGATGTTGAGGACCACCCTGATCGCACAACGGCGGTCGGGTGTTTGCCACTATTGGTCTCCCCAATGATACGCAACCTCAAAGTACAGAAAATACTAGTTGATGGTGGGACTGGCTTGAACTTGATCTCCTTTGAAGTGATCAAGAGGCTGCAGATTCCTGAGGAAGAGCTCAAGAAGACCGGGGCGTTCCAAGGGATCAACCCGGGGAGGAGCCAACCTAAGGGGAAGATCACGATGCCGGTTATGTTTGGCGGGGAACTGAACTACAGAACAGAGAAAATCGTGTTTGATGTTGGTAAGATCCCCTTGCCGTTCAGTGGAATTCTTGGTCGCCCAGCCTTGGCCAAATTTATGGCTGCATCACACTATGCCTACAATACGCTGAAGATGCCATGGCCCATGGGTGTCATCTCCATCAACTCTGATAAGAAAGATGCAGTTATATGTGTGGCCAAGCTTTATAGGGACGCGGTTGCAGTACATGCCGTTAGGGCTACAACTCCCACCAAGGAGAAGAAGAGGTATAAACCCTGCAAGACATCTAGCAAGACTTCCGGGAAGCGTGCCACCTCGGAGTGTTGCGCACCCATTGAGGACTTGCCAGAAAGCTCTGCCGGCAAAAGATCCAAAGTTACTCCACCTGCAAGAATGAAGGTGCCGGCATGGGAGGACGGCGCTGGCGGTACCTTTACTGTCAGCGCCACCCTTGATAGTAAATAGGAAAGTGCGCTCGTTACCTTTCCTATGGGCGAATGTAGATGTGTTTGCATGGCAACCATCTGACATCCCCGGTGTTCCCAAGGAGGAAATTGAGCACCACATTGATGTATGTCCCCATCCTCGGCCCGTCAAGCAGAAGGTCAGGAAGCAAGCTTTGGAACGGCAACAGTTCATAGCTGAAGAGATTAATAAACTTGAGGCTACAGGCTTGGTCAGAGGAGTGTTACGTCCAACTTGGTTGGCAAACCCGGTTGTAGTGCACAACGCAAATGGGAAATGGAGACTTCGTATTGATTACACTGATCTTAACAAAGCATGTCCTAAGGATCCTTTCCCCTTGCCATGCATTGATCAGATTGTAGACTCCACTGCCAGCTATGAATTGCTCTCATTTCTTTATGCATACTCCGGCTATCACCAGATATTCATGTCGAAGGAAGATGAGAGAAAACCAAATTCATTACCCCAAGTGGCACGTATTGCTTTGTACGTATGCCTTTCGGGCTAAAGAATGCTGGTTCAACGTTTCCAAGAGCAGTTCAAATTGGTTTTGAACCATAGTTACATAGGAATGTGGAAGCCTATATGGATGATATAGTGGTAAAAACCAAGGACAAATCATCCCTCACTAAAGATTTGGAAGAGACATTTGCGAACTTGCGCAAAATCAACATGAAGCTCAACCTCGAGAAGTGCGTGTTTGGAGTACCATCCGGAAAACTTCTCGGGTTCTTTGTGTCCTAGCATGGAATTGAAGCGAATCCGAACAAAATCAAAGCTATTGAGCATTTTCAAGCACCCAAGTCCGTCAAGGATGTGTGACGTCTTGCCGGTTATGTCGCAGCCGTACGTAGGTTCATTTCAAGGTGTGCTAAGCACGCCTTGCCGTTTTTCAAGATATTGAAAAAGGGAGGTCCAGTAAAATGGACTTCGGAAGCGGAGGCTGCGCTGCAAGATCTAAAATGATATTTGTCCTCTGTGCCAACCTTAGTTGCGCCTAAGCCACATGAACCATTGTTTCTATATTTAGCGGCAATGAACCAAGTGGTCAGTGCTATGCTGGTTGCATAGAGAGAGGATAGCAATGAGGAAACAATGACAGGAAAGCCATCCCATGACGAAGCAGTGTCCACCTCGGCAGGTCCAGACGCCATTAAGACAAAAGCAGTGCTAGAGAAACTGGTTCATCAGCAAATTATGCCAAAGAGGAAGGTGGTGCAGCGGCCGGTGTAGTTTGTTAGCTCTCTCCAGCAGGGGTCTAGGTCAAGGTATTCGGGAATGCATAACTTGCTTTTTGGCCTACTCAGGGCCTCAAGGAAGCTACGTCACTATTTCCAAGAGCACGAGATCACGGTGGTCACTCACTTCCCGCTGCAGCGCATTCTGAGGAATCCGGAGTAAACAGGTAGGATAGTGGAGTGGGCATTGGAGCTGTCAAGTTCTGCACTCAAGTTCGAGAGTACATCAACTATTCAGAGGAGAGCATTGGCAGAATTAATTGCAGAATGGACACCAACGCAAGATGATGAGATCTAGGAGTCATCCCTCCCTGGTAGAGAAACTGAAAAGAATTGGATCATGTACTTGGACGGTGCTTTCTCGCTACAAGGCGCTGGTGCCGGAGTACTGCTTGTCACACCCATCGGGGAGCATCTCAAGTACTAGTTCAAATGCGCTTCCCCGGGAGAAAGCTACCAACAATACCGCTGAGTATGATGGACTACTTGTCGGCCTCAGAATTACGGCGGAGTTGGGAATAAAAAAGATGATCTTTCGTGGAGACTCACAACTCGTAGTGAAGCAAGTGAACAAGGATTAGCAGAGCCCATTGATGGAAGTGTATGTGGATGAAGTGAGGAAGTTTGAAGAACACTTTGACGTTTTACAAACAGAGCACATTCCCCGTGTAGAAAACAACATTGCTGATCAACTGTCAAAGTGCGCTACCCAAAAGCTACGTGTGGAACCAGGGACTTTTGTGCTCCATTTGAATCAATCACAGTCACCCCATCAACGAGTGCCAAGAAGAGAAGAAAGATAAGTTCCAGCAAATATTTTTCGGCAGAGCTTCCTGAAGCCGCCAATGAAACTGTTGCCGGGAATAGTGACGTGCTTACCAGTGAGCCGCGGCCTCAAGCAGAGTCTCAGATTCTTGCCATCGAGGTTAGCGCTCCCGCAGCCGAAGAAATGCCTTTAGTCCTTGTCATCGACCCACAAGCTCCGGCATGGGCCCAACACATAGTTCAGTTTCTCCAAATAGGAGAACTTCTCGAAGAACAAGAGCAAGCTGAGAAAGTAGCCCATCAATCAAGTATCTATCAGTTTGTGGGCAACATCCTGTGCAGAAAGAGACAAAATAGAGTGAAAGTGAAGTGCATTTCCCAGGAAGATGGACTGGAGTTGTTGGCGGGGATACATGGAGGTGTATGTGGTTCTCACATAGGATCAAGAGCCCTTGTCGAGAAGGCCTTCTGGCAAGGTTTTTATTGGAAAATGCCCTCTAGGATGCAACTGAGCTATTAATAAGATGTGAAGCATGCCGGTTCCATTCGAAGAGCATACATCAACCAGCACAAGCCCTCCAAACAATTCCTCTCTCCAGGCCTTTTTCGGTCTGGGGGCTCGATATCTTGTGCCCCTTCCCCCGTGCTACCGGGGGCTTGAGTTCTTGTATGTTGCCATTGACAAGTTCACAAAGTGGCATGAAGTAGAGCCAGTGAGGAAGGTAACTGCATAGTCGGCTGTCAAGTTCTTCATAGGACTAGTTTGTCGTTTTGAAGTTCCCAATAGGATCATCACTGACAACAGAACACAGTTTACGGGTCATGCCTTCATGCAGTACATCTAGAGCCATGGAAGCAAGGTTTGCTTTGCCTCCTTTGCTTACCCAAGGAGCAATGGGCAAGCAGAAAGGACAAATGCTAAAGTGTTGCACGGTCTCAAGAAAAGAACATTTAACAAGCTGCACAAGTGAACAGGGCACTGGATTGACGAGTTGCCAGTGGTTCTTTGCTCGATCAGAGCGACGCCCCCAAGCACCCTTCTCCCTAGTATGGTGCAGAAGTAGTGTTGCCAACATAACTCATATACGGGTCACCTCGAGTACTTGCCTACGACGAAGTAGAGCAAGAGCAGCTCTGGCGTGACGATGTCGTGCTCCTTGAGGTAGATCGTCTTCGGGCGGCTATGCGAGCAGAACGCTACCAGCAAGCCTTGCGCCGCTATCATAGCTGCAAGGTCATGCCCGAAGCCTTGAGGAATGTGACTTGTCCTTCGGCGCATTTAGTCCGCCAAGGGAACAAACAAGTTGACACCGAAGTGGGAGGGCCCTTATCGGGTAGTACGAGTCACTAGACCTGGCATAGTCCGTCTGGAGACCAGCATAGCATTCGTGCGCGAAACTCATGGAATATTGAGCATCTTTGCAAGTTCTACCCGTAAGGCGCCGTTGCCGGGCCTTGTCCCGGCAACCCCTTTTGTACAAGCACAATCTCAGAGACTTGTGACCCTTTGTACAAAGCGAGGCATAGACCCTATGCATATCTAAATAAAACTAAGTGTTCCACAAACTTTTATGCATGTTTACTTACATATCAATGCATAGTATGATGTGATTTCACTTGCTCAAATGAAATGGCTAACACGCCCTCAAGGTCTCCGCACTACCTTTTCTCCTCTTTCTTTTTCAACAAAGATAGAAGGATTCCCCCACATACAAGTTTCCCGAGGAGGGATGGTGAAGGGTACCGAATGGCTTCTGGCGCGTTCGATGTTCACTTCCTACGATAAGAACTATAGCAAAGAAAGATAAGTTGGAAAAAAAATCAACTAAGGTTTCATTGTTTGCATCTTAGAATTTTCTCCTTTTGCAGCTCCAGTGTTTGTATAAAAACATGCACGCGAAGGAATCTTGCCGTTTTTTTGTTTTGCGCTCCAGTTCTACCTCGAGTTCGCTCGACGGAATCTGTGCAAGCTACGTTCGAGGCCGACAAGTTGATTTGCCGGTGGTCGCTCCCCGGCAAGCTTCCAGACAGCATAGGGCACTAGGAAGAAAATCATATGAAACAAAGACAAGCAATGTGGATAATATTTATTTATTGCAGCATGTCAGATATCATCCATTTCTTGAAAAAACGGAAAGTGCTCGATAATGCCTTTCTTGTCCCTCTTCTCCCAGGGTTTACATCGAGTGCAAGGAGGGCAAAAGGGGCGCGTAGGCAAAGCACCCACGGGAATTCGCTCTGCCAGGGTCCAGCTGTAGATGATGGTGTTGTCGGTGCTCAACTGGTGATGAAGGTGTTGCCGGCGTTTAGTTGGAGTCCGAGTTGTCGTCTTCGGACTTGATGACCGGCGACTCGTCATCGGTGACTTCACCATCTGCGTCCTCCTCATCGCCGTCGCTCGAGGAGGAGCCTTCGCTGTTGCTCGAGCTTTCCGCACAGCACCCCAGACAAGCACCTGAAGTCTGAAGATCTTCACGGAGAGCGCGTTGGACTCCACTAGCTTGAAGTGCAGGAAGTGCCCCGAAGCCAAGTAGTGGGCGCGCGCGAAGGATTCTCACCCTCGGGTGAGGTACATGATGCCGTTGGCAGGGAACTCCACGTTTAGCCAAACAGCACCATTGATGCAACCATTCACGCGCAACAACAACCTGAGCGACTGGTCCATTTCAATTCAAGCGCAAAGGGACGAGGAAGCTGCAGTCTTCTCCTCGGCGGATCACGCAGCTCTACGATGAATTCAAGCGTGGTGTCTCCCGTGTGGCCTTCCGCTGGGGGCGGCGCCGCAGGAGGTGGACCACGAGCGCCCCAGCTCAGCCACCTCGACCACGACCATCGTGACAACCGGGACCTTGCCCTGCATGCTGGAACTGGCCTCTTCCTCTTGCTACCACGGCAGAAGCACGAGCACGGCCTCTTCCTCTCGCCATGATGACCAAAGATGCAAGGAGAACGAAGGAGAAGGAGATGGATTAGCATCGCCTCCCATGCCCCCTCCTTTTATAGGGGAAGGCGTGGGGGCTGGCTCTCCACTACCTTTGGGGAATCACCCCGCTCGACTAATCTCATGCCCTGCGTTTCTGGTGGGCACTTTACTCCATCAGCCGCCTAGCCTCACCAATTTGGCGTCCTGGCTCATCTAATAAAGACACTCCCACCACGACCGTCCTTCTGCACCAATCCCATGTCCCGCACCTAATCCGCGTCATGGGGGATGGGGGAAAGCTGCAGTAAAGTTGGGAGTGATGGCAGAGATGACAGTTACTACAAACTGCGCATGGTCGTAGGCCTATCCGCGCCGACCGTGGTTGCAAGAAAATAAACGCCCCCCATTTCTAGCACGGACGGCAGAAACTATTTAAAAGAAAATAAATGCCAGACGAAAACTGGGGGCTAGCTTGAAGTTCAGTTTATGAAGAAGCAATGAAAATTTCAAAGCATTGGCGCCAATTCTTTCAGATCAATGTTGTGATAAGCCTCAAGTAGCGTTGAGACAATTTTTGGGTAGCCCGATCTTTCACCGCACGCACAGACATGTAGCAATGGGGTTGGTAGCAAAGAACGTAAAACAATAGATGATAGGATATGCTTGCAGGGCATATGTATTAGCTAGATGAAATATACTGGATGAATCAGAAGTACAGACCTGGTGTAGTAGTACTAGGATAGATGGAGGGATTAAGCTAATGGCGATTAGCGGCGGCGACGGAGACGGAGTAATTAGACAGATGGAGACTGTGAGCTAGTAGAACTAGAGGGAAAAAGAATGCAGAGTGGATTGACCCTTGCAGAATTGCTAGAACCAAAACGGAGCTTGTGTCTTGACGATCAACACTGCCGAAACATGATGCAATATCAAACCCTAATAAGGGATGCAAGAGCACAGATGTGGCACATCCATCAGATGTGTTTTCTGAGTATTTCCTTCAAAACTATAAACCTCCTCTTTACATGGCCACTCAGCCTTTATTTATATAGGTGCACGCATGCAACTTGGGCTAAGCCTGTAACTCACAAGGACACGAACGGACATGAAAAAACTAATAAACTAGGAGGAGCAAAACTAATATAGTAAATTCTCCATATAACCAGAAGACCTTCACGTATATGGTTTAGTTAATTCCAACAAGGTGTAGTCCAAAAGTTTGCCTGATATCTTCCGTTGGTGGTGTTGCTGGCGATTGATATTTAACTGAACATTGTTGCATTGACTGATATGCTTGCGGCATGGGCCCAAGTATACCTGCACCTGTTCTCCTCATGCCAGTTGCTACTCCACGTTGTGCTGGTATGATATATTTTCTATAGCCAGAGTCGCACGCATCCTTCTCAGCCGTGACCTTCTTTGATGGTGCACTAATATTAGCTACATAGCTAGGGGTGATCACATCATCCACTCCCCCTTCACGCCAAACCGTCCTCGGTTTCAGGGCACTCTTAAAAATCTCCTTGTGTATGGCAAACAGAGGATCAATCTTGATAGCGTTGTTACCCATGGGCTGCAACACACATTGGATGCCAATATCTCGAAACGCATAACTGTTAGACCTTCCCTCATGTATAGCGTTGCGATCATATTGCCATGGATGACCCAATAGTAATTGGCACACATCCATTGGCACAACGTCACAAATGACCTCATCATAATATGTGCCAATGTTAAACTTTATGCATACCTTGTGAGTCACCTTCAAACGTCCGGAGTTGTACAACCCCTCAATGCAATGTGGCTGCGGATGTGGCCATGCCTTTAGTCCTAAAACATCCACCACACACTTGCTTATAATGCTGGTGTAGCTCCCTCCATCGATAATCAACTTGCAACACTTGTTTTTGATCTTGCATTGCGACTACAAAATTTTCCACCGCTGTCCCGCGCTTAGAATTTGATCCTCTTTAGCTCGTTGCACCATGATGCATGGCAGATCATAATCCATAGGGTAGC
Organism: Aegilops tauschii subsp. strangulata; assembly: GCF_002575655.3. Classification (NCBI taxonomy): domain Eukaryota; kingdom Viridiplantae; phylum Streptophyta; class Magnoliopsida; order Poales; family Poaceae; genus Aegilops; species Aegilops tauschii. The sequence continues at coordinate 245,016,465 of NC_053037.3, read as the reverse complement.
TGATGAGGACATGGCTACCTTGGATACGACCAAAAATATTGCATACATGTATATTTGTGAGGTCATTTCTAATGCAAACTATGCAATAATTTATTTATGTCATCGAGGACAAAAATACTTCACAAACTTTTGTGTCAGGTTGCAGGTGTATGGCACATTTGTACAATCCACATATGAAGATAAGGGGAAAAGAGAAGTTTAGGTGCTGTTCAAAAAGTCCTCTCATCTCACTTTTGGGCCAAGAAAAGATAGAGTCCAAGTCTCTCACGTTCTGGATTGAGATTCGTACTGCACAGACATACCTGACTCAAAACGTGAGGAACTCTTTCATACGGAATCCGAATTGGTTGATTCTTTTTTGTTGAAAAGTAGATTTCGTGCTCTCTCCAACCCAATTGGATTCACCTCTAAATTCGTCTGGAGTGTTGAGTTATTGACGAAACAATCTGACGCTCCAGCAGAATCCGAATCAAACTACAAGTCCAAAGGTGTTGCATCACCTCCCCTTGGGCCCATGAGCCTTGTACGACCTAGGGTTGGTTTTAGGATGCCTTGGGACGTCCTCCCACTTCCTTGGCCGCCACCCCTTGTTCCTATATATGTAGATCCATCTAGTAGATTTTTCCTGGGGATTTGTTTAGTTAAAAGTTAGCCATTGCAACTTCGTGTATTTCGTCTATGTCCAACGACCAGACCAAGACCGCCTCCAGATCCCCACCTTTATCAATACTTCATATATATTGGCAATATTCAGATTGCTTTATCATATTCTTGCTTGTTCTTCGATTGCTTGCAGGAATAGACCTTTGTGCTCAGGTTGATCGTGCTCCGGCGTGGTTAATAGCCTTTCGGAATTGGTTTAGCGATTGCTAAGGCGCAACGTCGTGCATGTTTGTAGGTGGATCGTCAAAGTCATCTCCACCAAATCGATAGTCATCATCTCATCGAAAGATCGGGACACCCCGCCTCTATTAGTAGCACATGATAGTATTTGGTTCCCTTTCCTCTTGCTTGGGCTCATCAGACTCCGAGTAAGTTTTGTCCTCGGTAACATATCCATCATTAACAAGGAGCACCCTCTTCTTATTCGAACAATCAATGCATTTGTGTCCTCTACCTCCGCATGTGTAAGACACAATCTCACCAGTACGCATAACAGACTGCGCACTAGAATCAGCCCTTGAAGCCCCTTTGCTCGCGGCCATAGGTTCTTTCCTCATCTCCTTGCGATCGGTGGCAGCTGACCTATAGGATGAAACTGGCTTGACATTATCATCGTCAGACGAATAGGAACGTCGCCTCATGCTGAAATTGGTGCGGCCTTTGGAAACTTGCTTTGCTTTGACCCACTGTTCGGCGCGCTCTGCTTAATGAAGAAGCTCTTGCATATCATTATACTGCATCAAATCAACACGGTCGCGTATATCCTCATTCAGCCCCTCAAAGAAACGTGTCATGGTTGCATCGTCAGACTCATGTACATTAGTTCTAATCAACAAAACTTGCATCTGTTGGTAATACTCATCCACCGCCATGGTTCCTTGAACAAGACGTCGAAGCTTCATGTGTTGCTCCTTCTGAAAATAAGCTGGCACAAAGCAAGCACGCATTGTACGCTTCATCTCACGCCATGAATCTGGTCGTGTGTCATTGCGGTTGAGTTGATCCCACCAAATTAATGCATAGCCTAAAACTTCAAGAGAAGCAAAATGAAACTTCCGCTCCTCGGAGTAACGGTGGTTATAAAAAATCTGCTCCACACGCATCTCCCACTCAAGATACTCCTCGGGATCGGCCTTGCTTGTGAACGAAGGTATAGTAATTTTTATTTTACCAATACCTCCGTCCTCGTCCTCATCGCGGTGCCGCCTTGGTCCATCATCACGGGGACGAGCATCATGTCGTGGTCGGTGAGGCAAGTCGCCGCGAGCATCAGAACCATCCTCCGGCTCAGCATCATTGTCGTCGTTGGCAACGTCTGCGTCACAGACGTGTAGAGGTGCTCGTTGCTGCAGGGCATGTTGTGCCCTCGCTAGAGCAGCCGCGCCAGTTGCCCTTGCCTCTAGACGACGGAGGGCTGCCTGCATGGCCTGGAACCCGTCGGTCACCATCTCGTCGAGGGCCTTCATGCGGTTGTCGAAGTGTTGGTATGTAGCCTTGAACATAGCATGGACAGCTGGGTCCAGATCGGGACCATATTGCGGCGGCCCATCATCCTCCCGCACCTCATCCTCATCATGCTTGCTTGCGGTTGACATCGCGCGCAGTGATAAACCTTGCGCACTCTGATACCAACTTATAAGCCTCAAGTAGCTTTGAGACGATTTTTTGCGTGGCCCGATCTTTCACCGCACGCACAGACAAGTAGCAATGGGGTTGGCAGCAAAGAACGTAAAACAATAGATGATAGGATATGCTTGTAGGGCGTATGTAGTAGCTGGATGAAATATACTGGATGAATCAGAAGTACAGATCTGGTGTAGACGTGGTGTAGTAGTACTAGGATAGATGGAGGGATTAAGCTAATGGCGATTAGCAGCGGCGACGGCGACGGAATTAGACAGATGGAGACCCTGAGCTAGTAGAACTAGAGGGAAAAAGGATGCAGAATGGACTGACCCTTGCAGAATTGCTAGAACCAAAATGGAGCTTGTGTCTTGATGATCAACGCCGCCGAAACACGATGCAATTTCAAACCCTAATAAGGTACGCAAGAGCACAGATGTGGCACATCCACCAGATGCGTTTTTTGAGTATTTACTTCAAAACTAAAAACCTCCTCTTTACATGGCCACTCGGCCTTTATTTATATAGGTGCACGCAGGAAACCTGGGATAAGCCCGTAACTCACGAGGACACGAACGAACTTGAAAAAACTAATTAACTAGGAGGAGCAAAACTAATATAGTAAATTCTCCATATAACCAGAAGACCTTCACATATATGGTTTAGTTAATTCCAACGAGGTGGAGTCCGAAAGTTTGGCTTGATATCTTCCGTTGGTGGTGTCGCGGGCTATAGATATTTAACTGAATGTTGTAGCATTGACTGATATGCTCGCGGTATGGGCCCAAGTATACCTGCACCTCTTCTCCTCATGCCAGCTACTACTCCATGTTGTGCTGGTATGATATATTTTCTATAGCCAGAGTCGCATGCATCCTTCTCAGCTGTGACCTTCTCTGATGGTACAATAATATTAGCTACATAGCTGGGGGTGATCACATCACGTTGTCTTGCTTGTGCATTGGACCTCGCCCAACGATGCCCGACAGCATGTGTGTGTAATACCCTGGCTTATGCACAGAGAAGTAGTAGCTCTCTTGCCAAAGGAACACCTTAATAAAAGTTGCAAAGTCAAAGGAAGCAGCTCTTTGAGAGATCAAGGAGTGCATCAAGAAGACCAAGACAAACTGCAAGAAAAAGCAGGCCCTTGCCATCAGGGCAGGACCGGCAAGACGAAGGCCTAGCAAGCCCCGCGGCAAGGGGATCCCCGCCAACCACCAGCGCTCCACCTCACCAGATAACAGCTAGTTGTTCGGTGAGGTGTCAAGCCCGCAGGCGGTGCAGTGGAGCTCGCATGCACGTGTCAGCTCATGGGAGAGCAGATTATCTTTATCGACACCCGTCCTAATGGCGTGTCAAGCAAATAGGAGGTAGTTGAGCAAGCAGTGCGGCAACCTTGCCGGGACTCCTCCTTGCGACACCTAGCGGTACATTAATGTGTTTTTGTCCTAACTAGCAGAGTTTGGTAGATAGCACTGTTTCTATCTAATCATCCTGTAATGACACATTTGCCACTGTGGTAACCCCTTGAGCTACAAAAGGAGGGCCAGGGAAACCTTCACAAGGGTTCGAACCCATTGTAACCTCAAGCATATTTACCCGTGTAGCTGCTTTCTCCTTGTACCTTGCCAGGGGAAAGAGCTCCATGTACTTGTGCACACAGCCAATACATCCAAGCAGGACTTGGGTTTTACGCTTCTCAGCGGCCCGAACCTAGGTAAATCCCGATGTGTCTCATGTTGTTCTTGCTCTTTGTGTTGAGCGAACCCCCCCCCCCCCCCCCCCGCCGCCTCACCTAACCAGAAGGGGCAACATTGCCCCATAGATCGCCGACTCCACGCCAACACAAAGACTTTGATGTTGCTGATCATTGTCTACATTTTCAACATTGTCTTCAGGCTCAGCATTGTTTTCACGCTGAATAGGGGATGGAATCACAACTTCATCATCACCTTGTTCCTCAGTGCGTATGATTTCTCCAGTACCCATTAGCTTGATGGCTTCATCTAGCACATTTGGCAGGTGCTCTCTTTGTGAGCCATTAGTCTCATCGAACAGCACATCTACAGTTTCAACCACTTTATAGTGAAAGAGTTTGAAGACCCTCTTGTCCATGTATTAAACAAGGGATGTAATACCCTGACTTATGCATAGACAAGTAGCAGCTTTCCCTGCAATAGTAAATTTTCAAACAAAGATTTCCCAAGCTATGAGAGCAGAGCTTCGTGAGATTAAGGAGTGCATCAAGAAGACCAAGACAAACCTCAAAGTTGAAGCTAGCTCTTGCCGGCAAGGCGAGTCCGGAAAGATGAAGGCCTGGCAAGCACTCAGCCCGGCAGGCCATCACCGAACCACCAGCGATCCACCTCACCGAGCAGGTAGTCACCCATCGGTGAGGTGTTGAGCTAGCATGCAGTTAGGTAAAGCTTATCGAGCACGTCGCGGCCCGCGGGAGAGAAAATTACCTTTATTGACACCCGTTCGAATTGCGTATCAGCTTAATAGGAGGAAGATGAACAAGCGATGCGGCAACCTTGCCGGGGCTCCTCCTCCTCATGACACCTAGTGATGCATTTAATGCATTTTGTCCTAACTAGCAGAGTTAGGTATGATAGATCTATTTCTATCTAATCACCCTGTAAAGACCCTTTTTCCACTGTGGTAACCCCTTGAGCTATAAAAGGAGGGCCATGGCAACCTTTACAATGGATCAAACCCATTGCAACCTCAGGCGTAGGTATTCGTGCAACTGCCCTCTCCTTGTGGCGTGCCGGGGGAGAGTGCTCTGCGTGCTTGCGGAGTGCTCTGCGTGCTTGCGTACACACCTATCAATAAACCAAGGCAGGAGTAGGGTTTTAAGCTTCCAGTGGCCTGAACCTAGGTAAACACGGTCGTGTCCCTCGTCGTCTGATATAGGTGAAGGTGTCCCGATGTTTCGATGAGATAGCTATCGTTTTCTGTGGGAGTCGACTTTGATGATCCGACTACGAACATGCGAAGGCGTCTCGCCTTAGCAATCGCTAAACCAAATTCCGAGGGGTTATTGACCACGCCGGAGCACGATCAACCTGACCACGAGGGTCTATTTCCTGCGAGCAAACGAAGAACAAGCAAGAAACCGAGATTACAATTTGGATATTGTGAATATAAGGGGTAAGCTTTATTAATTAAAATGGGCTTCTGTGACATCTTGGTCTGGTCGTTGAACACAACCAAAGTACGCGGAGTTGCAGCTATGGCGAACTTTTAATCTAAACAAAACCCCAGGAAAAAGCTACTAGATTGATCTACTTATATAGGAGCAAGGGGTGGCGGCCAAGGAGGTGGGAGGACGTCCCAAGGCACTCTAAAGCTAACCCTAGGTCGTACAAAGCTCATGGGCTCAAGTGAAGGTGATGTAACACCTTTGGACTTGTAGATTGACTCTGATTCTGCTGCAACGTCAGATTGTTTCATCGATATCTCAACGCTCCGAACGAATTTGAAGGTGAATCCAATTGGGATGGAAAGAGCACGAAACCTACTTTAAATAAAAAATCGCCCAATTCGGAGTTCGGATGAAAGAGATGTTGGTGTTTTGAGCCAGGTATGTCTGTGAAGTCCGAATCTGAGTCCAGAACGTGAGATACTTGGACTCTATCTTCTCTTGTGCTAAAAGTGACGTGAGAGGACTTTCTGAACATCACCTAAACTTCTCTTTTTTCCTTATCTTCATATGTGGATTGTACAAATGGCCCATACACCTCACAAATATGCGTGTATGCAATATTTTTTGTAGTATCCAAGCTAGTCATGTCCTCATCATTGTCTTGCTCTTTGCGTCGTGTGCACGCCCCTCACCGAACCAACAAAGGGGCATCTCTGTCACATAGATTGATGGCTCTGACACTGACATCTTTGGCGCGCCAGGTAGGGGGCATCACCGACATGAATTAAGCTGGCGAACAGCGCGTCGACTTCATCAATTTCAACATCTCCTTCACCCTTCATGGCACCCAAGAAGAAGGGCTCCATGACGACAAAGCCATCAACATCCAAACTCCCACCACACGCGCATGCAAGCGGCGTAGGCGGCATCGCAGCCCCGGTAGGCGCGTCCAGCACAGGAGGTGTGGTCGCCGTGCCCACTACGGCGAGAGTGAGCCGTGGAGACGACGGAGACAGGCACCTACCTCGACCCTCCAGCGAAGATAGCAACAACGGTGCGGGTGGTGCGGGCGCGCAGCCGCCGCCACCGTAGCGCATCGGCGAACGAAGCCATCGGAGTGACCCTGCCCGGTCTGGCGCGAGCTGCGACCCTCCCGCTGCGGCAACTCCGGTGAGAGGAACTACATCAAGACACATGCGCATCCACCGTAAGACGAGTGCGACGTGACATCGAGCGGTCTTGTTGTGCCTCCACAGCAGTGCCCGCACGGCAAGACACCTGTCGATCAGGTCCAGGATCTTCAGGCACCACTCCCACCTCGTCAATCTGCTAGCGCTTCCGCAGTTTGGCGACAAGATCGTAACGGCGCTCCTACTGGCTCTGCCAGGAGTCGAGCGACGTCACATTCTTCGCGCTCCAACATGCCCTCTACAGCGACAGAAGCGATGGCGCGAGCTCAGATGCTGCTGGACTTCCCTCTAGTAGCTGACAAGATGGACGAGTGGAGAGCCACTATCCGGAGCTTGATCGAGTTTGCCGGTGCAAACAGATCCCAATTGGCGGAACCCTCGTGGCACCCGCCAATAGTGCAATCACCTCCACGACAGCAATCCTAGCAGCAGCGCAGGCAATCATAGCAAACTCAGTGGGATGCACAGCCCGACCACGTGTCGATGGCCTCCTCAGATCCACGGGCGCAGCAAGGTCAGCGGCAAGTGCTGGTGGAAAGGTGAGCAGAAGATGCTCGCACCACCATTCAACGACGTCAGGAGACGCACCATCAATCGGACGAGCACAACGGCAGACATCGATGAGCTAGCACCCATTCACTACGAAAAAACACTTCCGTGATGATACGTGTTTGTCACAGTAGGTCATGTTTTTTGTCTTGCATGTACATCCATGACGATTTTATGACAGAATCAAGATAGTCATACATGTGCTGTCGTAGAAGTGTTCCATGATATTACAAAAATTATCATAAAGGAAGTGTCCACTTCCATGACGATAAATCGCGCGTCACAGAAGTGCTTTCGTCAAGGGTGACCGACACGTGGCATCCACCGTAACGGAACGCCGTTAAGCTATCGGGTCCGGTTTTGGATCCGATAACCCGTTAACAGCCCAGACCAATGGGGATTTTCCACGTGTAAAATCATCATTGGCTGGAGGAAACACGTGTCAGCTCTGCGTTGGCACAGGTGTCACTCATCCAATGTGCAAGATGCGCCTATGATATGTTGACACGTGGACCGGCCCAAAAGTGGCCCATAAAGTTTAAATGGGCCGGCCCAACTAAAGGCCCGCAAGATTTTGTGGACCATAATGGGCCGGCCCAGCTAAAGGCCCACATGATTTTGTGGACCATAATGGGCTGGCCCAGCTAAAGTCCCACAAGATTTTGCGGGCCATAATGGGCCGGCCCAGGTAAAGGCCCACAAGATTTTTGCGGGCCATAATGCGCCAGCCCAGGTGAAGCCCACAAGATTTTTGTGGACCATAATGGGCCGGCCCAGGTGAAGGCCCACAAGATTTTTGTGGACCATAATGGGCCAGCCCAGTTAAAGGCCCGCGAGATTTCACCGACATTAATGGGCCGGCCCAGCTGTAGGCCCACAAGATTTTGAGGACCCTAGTAGGCCGGCCCATTAATTTGCTGCCATGTTTTGGGCCAAATGCCGGCCCATATTTGATCCGGTCCATTAATGGTCTGCCACGTTCCGGGCCTAACAATGGCCCATATGAGATCCATCCTATTAAAAGCCTACCACGTTCTGGGCGAAATTACGGCCCAGATCAGGTCCGGCCCTTTAAGAGGCTTTGGGCTAAATTATGGCCCATATCAAATTCGGCCCGTCAACTGGACGCTATGCTTTTGGGCCCACTTGCTAAAGGCCCATTTAGTAATTCGGCCTGATATTAGTTTCGGCCTGTTAAGGGCTGGTTTAACATTTCGGCCCTATATTAGTTTCGGCCTATTAAAAGCCCGTCATATAGTTGGGCCTAACTACGGCCCGGTTTGCATCCGGCCTGCTCGCAGCCGATAATCTGATTGGGCCAAGCAAGGATTGAGACAATTTTGGCCTGTTAAAAGCCCGTGATTTTATTGGCACAATCATGGGCCGGGGTCCATTTCGAGCTGCTGCCGGCCCGTGAGCTGTTCGGCATGTTTCAGGCCCAACCTACTTCTCAGCCTCCTAAAAGCCCATTGAGTTTTCTTGCGAAAAGAGGGCCGGCGGTTTACTTGGCCTATTAAAGGCCCGAATCTACTAGTGGGCCAGTTTACATTTAGGCCTTTTAACGGACCAAGATGACGGGGCCCATGATGCGGATCATACATCGTGATTGCATGACGGCCCGATTATGTACCGTAATTTTACGGTTTGGCCGGTTTACTGCGAAGACAGGATATATATATATATATATAGTAAAATAACTGCAGCATCGTGAATAAGAAAAAACCTAGACTATACAATAAAGAAATTACGGCATATTACATCCACTGGGCATCAAAGTTCGCCACTATGATAATAAAGCACAAGCAGACAGCAGATTACATACACTAGGCATCAAAGATCGCCACCAGTGCAACTAAACACGCCGACAAAATAATATACAAAACCGACAGCACTTCAATAGAGTTCAAGAACGGTTAGCCTTGCTGGGGAGTTGCAGCGCAAGCAGCTGAGCAAGTTGATGAGACCGCGCTTGTTTAACACTTATGTCCTCCTCACTCTGAAAGATAAACAAGCAGACAGATGACAGGTTTTGCACATAAAAGTATTAGTGCTGACAATTCATCACATTTCTTACCGACGAACAAAGTGACACAGTTTAAAATTGCATTAACACAATATGGTATTGTTCAGGTCAAGACATGGCAGGAAATGACATTGTGAAGGAGTTGGCAGCTTCACGACACTACTCGATTATAGATCAAGAACTCATAAGTATCAATGGTTAGTGTGCTGTCAATTTATCCCATTTCAGATTGGCAAATAAAGAGACGGTTTAAATAATAGTAGAATGATATGACATTGTTCATAGTTAAGACACTTCAGAATATGACATTGTGCTGTAGTGGGTAGGTTCACCACACCACTGGATTACGGATCAAGAACAGAAGCATACATGCAGTGCAAAAGAAGATCACTTGCTCTGTATAGTTTAATTTACATGGTATGAAGAAGGAACTTGGTTGTACAACTGAAAACTTAAATTGAGAAGGACAAACTTTTGTTTATGAACTACATAATAAACTTTAAACATGCAATTTGATGCAAACACCAAAAATAAACAACTGTTGCAGTCATGCCTAACCAAATATACACAACAAAGTTTGAAGGCTTGAGAAGGACAAACTGACATTATTGGTGAAGACAGGCTCTATAAAGCCCTTGTCCATGCTGATGGGGGGGGGGCAATTCAAGAAGTTTACCACAGAATCTTCTTCATAAGCATTGCCTTTATTCTAGATTTTGTTAAGTGTAAATATAGATGTGATAATATAAGAAAAAATGGAGAATATTTAAGATAAGATGAAGAGTGATGCTACATAACCAAGTAGCTATAAGTGTAAGTACAGCGATACAGGCAAAAGGTACAGCCAAGAGCAATGCACAGCTAAACTTCTTCAGTACCATCGGTGTTATCCAACCTTATGGTAAGAGTAAATATAGATTTGATGTGTAGAAAATGGAGGGCAAAGGAAAATAAGCTGCAGAGTGATGGTACATGAACAACTACCTGTCAATATAAGCACACTGATAAAGGACAGCAAGTACTTACAAGAACAATGCCGAGCTAAAAAAATTTATTGGCATTGGATATATTCTACACTAATGTAACCATTTATACAGATCAGATAATTTGGAGCGAACAATTGATAAGCAAGCTATCATGCATACTGCTGTCACATAATGAACCAGGTATGTATGCAAGTACAGTGATACAGGACAACAGGTACTAACAAGAGCAAAGCAGCGGGCAGCATATTTGCGATATCCTGTCGTTCTTTTCAAACCGGAATTCTTCTTCAAGAAGATTTCCTGCAAAAAAGATCCGTAAGGCACATGTGGAAAAGTAGAAGTTCAAATTTTCATGTGATTTCATAGATAGTACCTCATCCTGGGAACGAGGCCAGTGCATAACAAGGTTTTTCCATTCAATGTCTTCTAAATTTAGCACAGGAGACTTCACAGGAAATTCGTTTATAGACTTGCCATCAAAGTGTGATTTCCTCAGGTAACATCGATACTGCTGCAATGCTTCCTTGAAAAGCACAAGCAAGCTTTGCTCGTCATGACTATCTAGATTGACCCTCGCCCACTTACAACAATGTAATGTAAATCATTGATGTGTTCAATAAGCAAAAAACAGGAAAATAATAACCATGAATAATAGCACTTACACGTAAGTTGGACAAGAAGATGTGAAAATGGTGTTTGTCTTCACTATAATCTTCCCATGATGGGAATATATGCACGTAGTCCCTAAGAACATTGAAAGCATTGTCTTTTAAAATGGGAATAACTGGAATGGGGTTCCAATCCGCGGGAATTGGCCGTCTCTGCAGTTGGGATAGGTCTTTGGCCGGTGGACTTGCTGTACTTTTTGCTGGAGTGGGATTTTTCTGTGGTACGGCTGGTGCTATGGAAACTGCAATCGGTATACCTTTTGCTGGAGTGCAGGTCCTGTGTGGTGGGGCTAGTGGTGTGGCCAGTGAAGTATGGGTACAGTCTGCAGGAGTCGGTCCTACATTCTGTGTCACTAGTTGTACAACCAATATAAGTGGGGTGCTGTCTGATTTCTCCGACACCACCACATTTTTCAAGGACTTTGCTGGTGCTCCTTCAGGTTCGGCAATCACCCTCTTCCTTTTTGATGTCTGATGCACAAGAACAACATTTGAGTGGAAAAACATGGTATGATGATAGATGGAATATGTATTGATAATGGATGGGCATGGCATCTCGACATATATGATGAGTAAACTAAGCAGATGGCAGTGCAACAATGTAGAAGAAATGCAAGACAACATATGCAAGATACGTGCAATCAATAAAACCTTGCCAAATTAGAATAGGCACCTTGATGGGTGAACAGGACAGGCCATCTTCCTTTGACTCCTCGAGGTTAGAATAGTCATTAGGATCATATTCTGAACAAGAATCAACAGGTGGGGAGCATATGAGTTTCATTGCATCTAGAATGGCACTCAATACCTTGGTGCCAATTTTGTAAGTCATTGTGGTGTTTAGCTTCAAGAGTGGACTGCTGCTAGTGCGACACAAAGCAGCTACACAGATCATAGTGTAGATATAACGGGGAAACCGTAAGCATCAGAGTAAAATCAGGAAAGTGGAACTTGCTGGAATATATGTGCTAGTATTGCTGGTACGGCTAGAAAGGCTTCGGATACCAGCTCTCTTCGGCTGAAGGTGCGGTACTGTTAATATCAGTGTAACTCTCAAAGGCGACATAGCTCCCCGCATTTCCTTGCTATTCTTATAGGATTCAAGTGGGTAGGCCACTACAAATCCTATTCCCATGTTTACAAAGTCCTACGAATCAAAGAGGCCCGAAGAGTTCAAAGTGTCCACCACAACCGACCGTATAGACCTCTACACTGCAAATGTCCCTGCTCATCTTCACTACAAGGAACATACTGTACTACTATCATACTCCCTCCGTTCCAAAATATAAGTCTTGGTAGAGATTTCCACTATGGATCACATACAGATGTATCCAGATACATTTTAGAGTGTAGATTCACTCATTTTGCTCCATATGTAGTCCATGGTGGAATCTATACAAAGACTTGTATTTAGGAATGGAGAGAGTACTTATTAAAGAAGAACGGAAGAGGAACATGCTAAAGAAGAGCAAGCAGATTTTGGATAATAAAATGTTCGTTGCGCAGTGCCCACACATGATGAACCAGAGCGCATTAACAAAGCAACTCCCTGTTGTCTCTCTATATGTGGTGCACGTGCTTTTCGAAAGTAAAGTAGGAACATTAGCTGACCAATTAAATATTATCTGTTTTAGTAATATCAGCATCATATCAGATTCGTACTTGAGCAACAAGTTTGGAATTATGAGTGGCATGTTGTTTAGCTTGATGGATTCAGGAGCAGTGCTAAGCAGGTACGATGATGGTACTGAATATAAAGGCATGTCTGCATGCAAGTCGCGTGACTTTTGTCATTTGGGTCAGTCGACCATTTCAGGCGGATGGATGAAGATCCTACGTCTCCTAACCCTTCTTCTTCCTCGTCTCTGATTCTTCCCATACATAACACCGCACGGGCCGCCGGCCGGACCACCGTCCCCCACCGCCTCTGTTCCTCCGCCACCCCCACCCCTGCCCCACCCGCGTCGAGTTTTCTTCGTTGGGCGAGGCCCCACCACCGCCCCCACAACCACCACCCCCCCACAACCACCGTCCCCACCCTAGCCCCTTCGTTCGCACCGGCGAACTCCGGCGAGCTCTGAAAAATCGACTGACCCAAATTTGAAATTTAGTCTACTGTGATTTAACTAGTGTGGAATATAAAAGGGGAAAACCATAAGCATTGGGAGTATAGTGTTGAGCGTGCCATGGCGGATCTGAAGGTGCAAACTGGACAAAGGCAACTTCGCAACCAATGTTTGCTTTCAACTAGAAAGTAAGTGATGGACAAGAAATCAAAGTAAAGCAGTGGCGATCTATTTTCTTGCTGCGATAAATAAGTTGAACAGATACGAAAGAGTACCGCCTCTAGTGCGGCGTCGTGTATGCATCTGCTGAGAATTTGACAATACTGTGGTAGAGATGGCTGCCGGCGGCGTGGAAGCAGATCTAGGAGGGTAGACAATGGCGGCGGGGCGCGGTGGACGAGACGGTCGTAGGAGTGGCGCCGGCAAGGTGGATGACGGCGGGGATGAAGCGAGAGGACGGGATGCAAGGATCCCGGTCCGAAGCTGTGGATGAGAGAGGTCGATCTCTTGTAATGGACGGCGGCGTCGGGGTATCAGCTCCGGCATGGTGGAGGAGGACGGCGGTGGATGGGGTGGCGGACGGAGGAGGCTGGGGTAGAGAGGGTGTTTTGGCGCCCACGGAGTACGAATGGGGAAATGGAGGTAGAGAGGAAGGGGGGAACCATGTCTTCAGGGCGCGCTTGTCTCAAATGCGAGGAAATTTACAAACTTAGCCCCCGTTTCAAATTTCCTACATCACAGCAATATTAGTCGGTTGGGGATAGGACGGTAATCTTGCATACACCGAATATTTGCCGATGAGAGTTTGTTTTTAGCGCCCACCGTGTATGAATCGGGGAGGGAGTCGATTTCGGCCGAGGACACACTGTGTTTTGGCACCCACCATGTATGAATCCGGATGAGAGGCGGTTATGTCATGTTTGAGTGAAATTACAAACTTACCCCTATCGAAACCTATAGAAATCGAGCAGATAGGCTTTGCGTGGCAGGGATAGGCAGTAGTAATTTCCATCTCGCAGATTTTGGTTTCACGCGGTTACTGCGACTTTCCCCGCTTCGTTCAAATTTTGTAGAGTGCACGTTTACCGTGCCAACTCAATTCGAATCCCGTTTGTATTCTTTTTTTTTCCGGGCAGGATCCATTTTCGATTGGAATAAAATTCTATGTACATCATTTTTTATATATACTTTCAAAAGAGCAACAAAGAATTCTGCTCCTTTATATGTATAATATGATTTACAAATACAATGATCTCAAATTCATAAGGTTGAATTCAAAAAATTAAACCAAATTATGTTCTACTAAAATGTATGGATCAGTAATATCTACATATTAAATAACATAGATGCGCGTGGATTCATATGAGTATGCATGTTTGATAGATCAATTTTGGTTCGAGTATGGATTACATGTATCATCATCTCGAATTAAAATATTTGAATCCCTTTTATGTTCACTCCTTTCACGCCCATCTATCTCGCATGCATGCTCCATCATGTAGCTATCACTCTCTTTTCTCTAGCTCACCCGCACGCTCACTTCATGTTTCTCCTATCCTCGCAAACATGGTCTCTCGACGTCTCCCTTGAGAAGTGTCACACTCTCCCTATCATTATACATTACACGGTTTTCATTATCTCTCACGTCTCTACCGTTCTCTCGTATCACTAGGTACCTAAGCTTTCTTTTTCACCGCCACACCCACAGTCTCCACTCATCTTTCACTTTGTCTTTCTCTCTATGTGATTCTCTCACACACCCTATATGTCTCTCGATATGAATCCCACTGTTGGGGATCGTAGCAGAAATTTAAAATTTTCTACGTATCACCAAGATCAATCTATGGAGTCATCTAGCAACGAGATAGAGGGGAGTGCATCTACATACCCTTGTAGATCGCGTGTGGAAGCGTTCAAGAGAACGGGGTTGATGGAGTCATACTCGTCGTGATCCAAATCACCGATGATCCTAGCGCCGAACGGACGGCACCTCCGCGTTCAACACACGTACGGAGCGGGGACGTCTCCTCCTTCTTGATCCAGCAAGGGGGGATGAGAAGTTGATGGAGATCCAGTAGCACGACGGCGTGGTGGTGGAAGTAGCGGGATCCCGGCAGGGCTTCCCCAAGCGCAAGCGGGGAGGAAGAGGTGTCACGGGAGGGAGGGAGGCGCCAGGGCTTGGGGTGCTGCTCCCATGCGCCTCCCCACTATATATAGGGGTGGAGGGGGCTGGTTTATTGCCCTCCAAGTCCATTGGGGCATTGGCAAAGGTGGGGGAAAGAAATCCCATCATTTCCCTTCCCCACCGATTGTTATCCCCCTTTTTTAGGGATCTTGATCTTATCCCTTCGGGATATGATCTTATTCCTTCTAAGGTGGGATCTTGGTGCGCCTTGACCAGGGGTGTGGGGCCTTGCCCCCACTACCCACGTTCATGTGGGTCCCCCCATGCAGGTGGGCCCCACTTCAGAACCTTCTAGAACCTTCCCGGTACAATACCAAAAAATCCCGAACATTTTCTGGTGGCCAAAATAGGACTTCCCATATATAAATCTTTACCTCCGGACCATTCCGGAACTCCTCGTGACATCCGGGATCTCATCCGGGACTCCGAACAACTTTCGGTTAACCGCATACTAATATCTCTACAACTCTAGCGTCACCGAACCTTAAGTGTGTAGACCCTACGGGTTCGGGAGACATGCAGACATGACCGAGACGACTCTCCGGTCAATAACCAACAGCGGGATCTGGATATCCATGTTGGCTCCCACATGTTCCACGATGATCTCATCGGATGAACCACGATGTCGAGGATTCAATCAATCCCGTATACAATTCCCTTTGTCAGTCGGTACGTTACTTGCCCGAGATTCGATCGTCGGTATCCCAATACCTTGTTCAATCTCGTTAACGGCAAGTCACTTTACTCGTACCGTAATGCATGATCCCGTGACCAAACACTTGGTCACATTGAGCTCATTATGATGATGCATTACCGAGTGGGCCCAGAGATACCTCTCCGTCATACGGAGTGACAAATCCCAGTCTCGATTCGTGCCAACCCAACAGACACTTTCGGAGATACCCGTAGTGCACCTTTATAGCCACCCAGTTACGTTGTGACGTTTGGCACACCCAAAGCACTCCTATGGTATCCGGGAGTTGCACAATCTCATGGTCTAAGGAAATGATACTTGACATTTGGAAAAGCTCTAGCAAACGAACTACACGATCTTGTGCTATGCTTAGGATTGGGTCTTGTCCATCACATCATTCTCCTAATGATGTGATCCCGTTATCAGTGACATCCAATGTCCATAGTCAGGAAACCATGACTATCTGTTGATCAACGAGCTAGTCAACTAGAGGTTCACTAGGGACATGTTGTGGTCTATGTATTCACACATGTATTACGATTTCCGGATAACACAATTATAGCATGAACAATAGACAATTATCATGAACAAGGAAATATAGTAATAACCATTTTATTATTGCCTCTAGGGCATATTTCCAACAGACACAACATTTGTTGCGGTCTCCTTTTCGTCTCCATCCCAGACTGACATTATTCATTTGTTTACCGATCAGACAAACTCCCCCCCCTCTCTCTCTCTCTCACACACACACACAACTCCTGCTTCCACTCCCCTTCCCGACTACCGTCTCTCTCTCTCACACACAAAACTCTCGCTTTCACACCCCCGACTCGTATTTCTCTCACAAACATTTATCGACTAGCCTCTAGATAGGTTTATACACCCGCACACTCGTGCTTCCACTATCGCATACATGTCTCTCTCCCGCTCCTTGTATCTATGTAGAATTTTCTTCCCTTCTCGAGACACGCCCTCTCGATCATGCACACACAAACGATCACCTCATTTTAAGATGATACCTCTCGCACACACACTCTTTGTGTCTTTGTCACACATGCACTCCGTCCACCTCCTCTCTTCCTCTCTCTCTCACACATATGGGCTTTTTGCAACAACTAGCAAGATGCCCATGCGTTGCACGGAACATCAAGATGCATTTGTATGAGTAGTTTATCTTGTGGGAGAAAAGGATGATCAATGGAAGGCCTTATTTGCAAGTGTGGAGAGGGGTGTGGGTATCTTTTTGCAAAATTGCCATAGTTTCCTTCCTATCCGTCAGATATAGATCGGACGGCCTATATTGCAGGATGGCAGGCACACGATCATCACCGACTATGCTTTTTATAAGAGTAGGGATAAAAACAGAGTTGGTGATGATGGTGGGCCTGCCATCCTGCAATATAGGCCGTCCAATTTATATCTGACGGATAGGAAGGAAACTATGGCAATTTACCCGCACTCCTCTCCACATTTGCAGATAATGCCTTCCCTCGTTCATCCTTTTCTCCCACAAGATCTTGATGTTCCGTGCAACGCACGGGCATCTTGCTAGTAAGAGTAGAAATTAGACATATACCACTTCTCGAATCTTGAAACCAACAACATTCCTCCCTTATCTCATCAAAACCGCCAAAGGAATATATTTTTAGTGAAACATAACATATTTTTAGTGATATACGTATTTCAAAACTAGACTTTTTTTCTATCAAATCGGTGAATATGTATTAATCTAGTCTGATCGTGTGGCAACGCATTGGCACGTTGCTAGTAGTTATTATGATTTTTTTGACACCTGACAAACGGTGGAGTACATATACGAAGAGAAGAGGCGCACACACGCAGTCGGTCTCTCGCTGTCTCGCACACATGAGTGTCACGTAAAGGCAACGTTAACAAATAAACCCTAAAACCCTAGGTGCACGATTGCTGCATTCGCGGGTACCGGGTACGTGGTGGAGCGCACCTTTGTAGGAATAGTCAGCTCGCGTGATAATTTGATCCGTAGGAGTTGATGGCCGGGACCACAGGTGAACGACTTGGAGGCGGTGGCTTGCCAGTTGCCACAGATCGAGTAGCCACATTTAAAATATCATTTTTTAGTGGGGTTAGGAGTTCCGATTTTCAATGGCGCGTTATAAGTACTAAGTAGTTTTTAGAACGATTGGTATGGAGCGAAAATGGAATTCATAGTACAACGTACCTCCTTGGCGTATGGTTGTATGGGTTTATGTTGCGAGGTGTTGAACCTGGTAGTTCTAGGGCAAATACTATGGTTTAGATTTAGACGTTGGTTTTCAGTAATGAAAATCGGAAGGGGGAAACCCTTCTTTGATTAAAAAAACTACTACCTCCGTTCTGGTTTACTAGTCCCCATCGTATTTTGGGTCAAAGTTTGTCCACGAATTTTACTTGTAAAATGTGAATGGAAAATGAGATTTTGTTATACC
Source organism: Aegilops tauschii subsp. strangulata (assembly GCF_002575655.3). NCBI lineage: Eukaryota > Viridiplantae > Streptophyta > Magnoliopsida > Poales > Poaceae > Aegilops > Aegilops tauschii. Next base: position 244,998,220 of record NC_053037.3, on the reverse strand, counting down.
CAAACAAAAAAGGACTGGAGGGCGTGATTGCTCTGACACGGACGTGACCTCTCATAGCGCAGGCATTGAACCAGCACGCCGGCCAAGAGGGCCCCACTCGCTGCAGGCCCGGCTGAACACGCCTCCTCGCCGCATGCAACCGGATTCAGACTGCCCCACCTGCCTTCATTGAATCCGCGCGTGTGCCAGCAACACGTCCTTCCGCGAGCCGGCCGGCATTTTAGAACACAAAAAATGACAAAATATAATTAATTACGCATGATCTAGACTTGTTGTGCTCGCACTGGTAGCAGGAACTAGAGGTTGTTCTTTATTCATAACTCTCCTCAATTTTTTTTGGCTTTGAAGTGAATCATGGTTGTGGACATAATGTATGAATGTGCAGATATCTGTGAACATGAGCTTGATGTGGAAGTTGAACTTGGAATGTCGGGCTTGCGCGTGAACTATACCATGTCCAATGCTTCGTCTGTTATTGTTTGGAAAGTAATTGTTGTTATTACATGACCCCAAAAAATTATTTTGTGCCACATCAGTAGATGCACGGACATCACAACAGGCATGCTGACTAGATAAACATTTGAACCTAGCTACTATGAAGGAAATTTTGTATTGACAACAGTTTTAGATAGCAGGAGACGCCTAGCCTGCTTTGCCTCTGCTAGCTTATTTCTGGCTTCTTCCATCTCTTCTTTGGCATGGGTGAAGAGAGCATCTGATTGCTCTTTTCGCTTCTTCAGGAACTCAGCTACATTCTCAAGGGCTGCTGCACACTTTCTTTCAGCCTTTACTAGAGCCACGAGGACACGAACAGCTGACGACTCCACCTGGCTTGTGTGTAATCCAGCATCATGTGGGAATTTGCACCTTGTGTCTAATCCAGCATCATTAGGGAACTGGCACCTTGTGTGTAATCCAGCCTCATTTTGGAAACATGATCTCGAGGTTGACCATACTTCCCTCCTCGCAGTAACTGTATCCTGACATGAAGTTACTTCTTTTTTAGATCAATACTCAGAGCAACCCAGATCCATTTAGTAGAAGCCAGATAAACAGAACTGGGAGAAGTGAATTCAAAAGGAAAAAAATAATAATAACAGACTACAAGGTGAGAACACCCACTTCCTACATCAAGCTAAAAATGAAAGCATTAGGACGATTAAGACTCTTCTTATTACACATCGAAGATCACGAGGCTTAAGACAAACAGAAACTACAACATATACACATCGAAGAACACGAGGCTAAATGAAAGTAATTGAAAGGGTGTTACTTACCAAAGCTCATTTTACAGGTTCGGTGCAACTCCTCTTTAACTTTCCACACTCCTTGAAGATGTCCCTAATATCCCATGTTTGGTCTTCATTGCTCCTCTGCATGTTCGCACTCATGCTTTTAAAACCTCAACATGGCAAGAAAAATATACTACTAGTAATACTCGCGCATCTTGTGGGCAACATTAAGGCACTCGTCTGCCATGTTAGAGCATCTCCAACAGAATCTCAATGCGCGGCGCTTTAAAAAAGCGTTTACAGTGCTGAGATCGAGAAGTTGAGATAGAGAGTATAGACTAGAGAGTAGAGGATAGTTCTCAGTATAGATAGATAAAAAAATACATTATTCAACTACTCCTCGTCGTCTGACTCCTCGGTGATGTCGTCCTCCGACGACTGACTGTAGGCGTGAAGATACTGATCGTCGTCGGATTCCCAGGGCGATGCCGCTCCTAGCCTCATGCTGAATTGAGCGTCCGCTTTTCGCCTACGCTTGTCCTCGCGATAGGCGGCTCACTCCGCCCTCCTCTTATCCCTCTCCGCCCTCCTTTGCGCGTAGAACTCGCGCTCGTTGATGATGTCCTGCGAGAAGAGTTGGCACCACAGCGCCATGGCTTCCTCATCCATCTCGGCGATGCCGAGACGGTCCTCCCGCCTCCGGTTGTCGCGATGATCCTCGTCGGTGATAAGCCGCGGCAGAGGCGCGAGCTCCTGTGCCCGCTCCTGCGTCGGCATGTTGGGGAAGTTCAATGCTCTATGAGGCCACCGAAGGCTCCACGCCACCGCGTCATACGCGCGGGCGGCCTTGTTGGCGGTGTCAAAATTGCCGAGGCCGAGGCGCATCCCGCGGAACCGGATCTCAGCGGAGAAGCCACCGGAGGGGTGCGCACAGACGCCGCGGTATCCCCGAGATTCCCGGCGACGCCGGGGCATGGTGGCGCGGCAGCGGCAAGGCGAGAAAGAGCGGGGAGAAAGCGGTGGCGAGGCACAGAGCGGGGAGAGAGCTGCGGCAAGGCACAGAGCGGTGGGAGGGCGTTGGATTTCATAAAGCGCGCCGGACGGCGCGCGCCAAAACTAGCGCATGCCCGCCCGCTTTTTCCCGTGCGCGTGCAATCCTTTCCCGACGTCTCTGCTATCTCTACTCTCTTCTCTACTGTTATATTTATTTTATATTTAATATTTATCTCTACTTCTCTACTCTCTACTTTTTCCATACTCTTATAAAAAACAGAGTTGGTGATGATAATGTTCCTGCCATCCTGCAATATAGGCCATCCGATTTATATCCGACGGATAGGAAGGAAACTGTGGCAATTTTGCAAAAAGATACCCACACCCCTCTCCGCATTTGCAAATAATGCATTCCCTCGTTCATCCTTTTCTCCCACAAGATAAACTACTCATACAAATGCATATTGATGTTCCGTGCAACGCATGGGTATCTTGCTAGTTTCTCTACTCTTATAAAAAACAAAGTTGGTTATGATGGTGTTCCTGCCATCCTGCAATATAGGCCATCCGATTTATATCCGACGGATAGGAAGGAAACTGTGGCAATTTTGCAAAAAGATACCCACACCCCTCTCCGCATTTGCAAATAAGGCATTCCCGCGTTCATCCTTTTCTCCCACAAGATAAACTACTCATACAAATGCATATTGATGTTTCATGCAACGCATGGGCATCTTGGTAGTCTAATAAAAAACAGAGTTGGTGATGATTGTGTGCCTGCCATCCTGCGATATAGGCTGTCCGATTTATATCTGACAGATAGGAAGGAAACAATGGCAATTTTGAAAAAATATACCCACAGCCCTCTCCAGATTTGCAAATAAGGCCTTCCCTCGTTCATCCTTTTCTCCCACAAGATAAACTACTCATACAAATGCATCTTGATGCGTGCAACGCATGGGCATCCTGCTATTTCTAAAAAACTTTCCATCATTTGCCACACTACTAGTTGCAGATGGAAAACCTACCCAAGCACAGCGCGATACAGGAGCAACACACAATTACAAGCTGATATTCTGTTGGACAATGGAGGCTATAACCAATTACTTTTACGGGAACAATAGCACTCGGGAAATTTGAAGGGTAGGTATGAACAAAATTGGAACTGCACATGTACTGCTAAGTGATTCAATACACACATTACCAATCGAGGAGGAGAACGATGTTCGCGGCGGCCTCTGTGAGTCATGGTCGGCAACGGGAGTCAGTTCATTGTCCATGACGGTGGTGCTTCTGCGCTTGGCGTCGGCTTCCGGGAAGCAGATCCGAGACCGTGGAAGACGGTGCCGGGGAAGAGGCTCCGTGTACGACGACGACGGTGGACCGGCTCCAGTGCGGCGTACGAGGTCGTCTATGAGGCAGATGCGCTACGGAGGACGAGTGCGCCGATGTAGAAGGGGAGGAGCACGAAGGCTGCGGTGTTGTGGAGAAGTCTATTTTGCGGTGGGGATAGAAAATGGGGAGTATTCAGGTGTACTACTCTGGGTGCCGGGGTGGGGTTGGCTGGGTAGGGTGAACCTGAAGTTACGAAAACAACCCCCTACCAACCGTCATCCGTAGGCCTGTTCCGAAGGCTATGATGGTAACTTCCCACTGCTCGAATTAGGGCCGCGGGAGATTTTCCCGCCGACCTCAAAATTTTGTGACACTGAACTCCCCGTGTGGCGTGTTGGGTGATTCGGCTAAGCAACTAGCGAGTAGTACTAGTAAACTCTGCATATTAGGTTTGACCGAAGTCAAACTTCCTAAAGTTTGACCAAGTTTATAGAAAAATATAAACATTTACCATAACATATATGTATGATGTGAAAGTTCATTCAATAATGAATCTAATGGTATTTATTTTTTATTGTATATGTTAATATTTTTTGTTATAAACTTTCTGAGAGTTTACAAAACTTGACTTTGACCAATGCTAATACGCGGACTTAAATAAAAACGGAGGGTGTACACATTTGTTTTCTTAGTATGTAGTGAATTAATCATTTGTTGAAATTGTGAAATCAATATATTAGGCTACTGACTTCGAATGTAATGGTCTATACAATTCAATAGTTACAATCATTGTCGAATTCCAAGATGTATACGAGGTCTATAGTACTTCAGAACATGCTCAAACTCACATAATCCCAGTCAAATGACAATCAAAATGCATTTCATAGTTATTACTTTGTAGGATGCAACAAAACCAACAATAACTCTACATCAGCCATTATAAAAGAAACATTTTGAACATATCCCAATGTGTGAATGAAACGTGCAGAGAGAGCTTGCGAAGATGGAGCAGATAGGGCGGGAAAGATTGTATGTATGTGCACGAGAGAGTAGGAGACAAACCTAACGAAACAGAGAGAGAGATAGAGAGAGAAAGAGAGAGGAAGAAGTTAGGTCTGTGAGAAAGATGGAGACATGTAATATACGTGAGATGCGTGTGCATCCGGATTCTGTACACGTGGAAGGAGAAGAGACAACAGGTTTGATGAGAGAGCTGGAAAAACATGGACGAGAGGGGAAGGATCTCGTGGGTTGAGGGATTGATAAATTTGTGCGGGGGAGAGAGGTATTGGTGAGGGTGGGGGGAGGAGTCAGTCAGCCGTCATCACATCATCCTGCTTCCAAATGGCCCCGCATTCTCTAGCGCAGTGTGGTCGCCGTCTTCGATCTCCTCGATGCCCTCTTTGAAGATTAAGGTGTTGTGCATGCTGGGGTGCAGAGAAGCACAAGAGAGAGTGCTTGCCATATAACCTTGGATGGGGATGAATTGTGTGCTCGGGAGAGGGGGTTATCTGTGCTATGTGTGTTGTGTGTGTGTGTGTGTCAGATATTGGGAGAAAACAAACCTAAGGAAAGAAATGTGTGTGTATGTCACGGAAAGCTACATGCTAAACAGGGTATTTACGAAGAGATTGTGCGTGCGAGATAGAGAGCGATGTGCGGGCCTTGAGGTGGGCAGGGGCCGGGTGAGGGTGTCAAAATGTGCGCGTTGATGCATGTGTTACATGCGATCGTGCGAGGGACGGACGAATCGATAGAGATGGTTGTTGTGTTACGGATGCTCCTCTCTCTCACACAGACACACACACACACGCACACACACAAGTAAAATAGAAGACCGTTCTCTCATGTATACACAACGTATCGGCATCTGTCTATGTCTCACTCATGCATGATCATTTGCACATTCACACCTCTCTATGTCTCTATCACACGCACACCGTCTCCACATTGCCCTTCCACGACAACACATATATGGACACATACACACGTTCTCTCTCAGTCACACACACAAAATCAGTATTAAAAAAACTAGGGCGCACCTAAATCGTCCAAATCCAAATAAACACGAACTGGAGCTAAATTCAAATATATGGAAATATTGTAGCGTCAAGATCTTTTCCAGGAAAAAAAGTTGAGCAATATTCGGGGATTGTTTTCACACACACAAAATTGTTCGGTGGATGTCCTTCGAGCGCGACACGGTGACGCACCGTTCGACCGACCGTGCGGCCGTGGTTCACGCGCTTGCACATGATTCCGTATCGTGCCTGTGGTAACTAATAAAAGCGCTGCCTAAGTCTAATGTTTACGTGTACTAGTACGGTTTTCTTTTAAGTTTGACCAACCCTATATAAAACTAAACTAAGCTCCCATAAGCGCAGTCATCAATATGCCGCCGCCGTTGCGCATGCCGGCGCCCGCCTGCTCCGGCCAACAATTTCTCGCCCATCACCGCCCTGTCGCCGCCATCCCTGTGCCATGAAGCTGAAGGCTCGCCCGCTCACATCGTCTGCAGTCCCTCCTCGTGATGCCGCCGCGCTGCCAAGCACGCGAGCAGCTGGTGGAGCCGCGTCTATGCACGCAGCGTACAAAGACGAGGACGAGCGCGTGCTCCAGCACGCCGGCGAGGAGGAACTAGCGTGTCATTGTCGTCTCCGCCTGCGCGGGGGAGGCGCGCATGGTGGCTGTCGCGGCGGAAGCCGGTCGCGCGCTCGTCGAGCCCGCAAACCGGGTGCGGACGCGGAATCTACCTTCGAGACCTTGAATGCCATGTCGATCCTGCAATCTAAAGGAGCAATTTGTGCCAGTCGACTCTTGTGAGCCGTTTGATGCAACATGGATGGCTAGAAGGGCTTCTTCAACCTCCGAACATGATGCAAGGTTCATCTTCTCAGCCCGCCACACGCCTAACCGCCTCCCGCCGCCGCCGCGCCCTCCCCTGAACCGCCTGCCACCACCATGCTCCCCCCACCCCCACCATCCGTTTAACCCCGGGCACGATCCATTTTTTAAGGCAAACTGCATTCCACACCCAACACTCATAAGATAGATCATGGGCACCCTGCCACCCTAATATAGATACCGGGGTAGCTTCTCTGCCGTCTTCTTCCTTCGCTCCGTCGAACTTCTTTCACAAATCGACTGACCCAAATTATACTACTAGTACGAACGTATTAAGTACAGTAGGGACACGAAGATACGAGCAGTAGTACCAACTGCAAGAAGAACAATAGTAAGACATAGTACTAGTACTACTGTACGTACTAAAGAGTTCAAATAACGAGAAAGAACATAAACATAGTTCTGTTGGGGCCTTAGCACAACACACCCTTGAAAATAAACTAAGCAACTAGTCCGCTTGACACTGCAGTAGAACCAGCATGAGCGACGACACTGCCACCTACTCGGAGTCCGATTCCACGTCCTCGACTTCGTCCTCGTCCCTCTTCCTCTTCCTCTTCGCCGACGCTTCTTTGCTTGAACCGGACACTGGGCTCTGCTTCTTCATCCAACCCTTGTAGATATTTAAACAAAGGTAGGCATCCATTGCTGCGTACAGGATGTGATCTTCATCTAATGTCTTCGACTCCCATGCATGATGAAACTCGTGGTGAGGTTTCTTCAGTTTAGCGTACGAAGGATCAATCATGGCCGCTGCCAGGGTCAGCATTGAAGGCTGAGAGGAGGACACCAGGCTTGCCTTCTGGAGATCGAAGGGCTGGCCTACAACGAGGCCTATCCGACCCAAGACATCCCAGTCGTTCATAAAGTCTACAGTAATGAATTTCACTCTTTCGTCCTTGAGGAAGTTCTTAAAATCTTGGCACTCAACATCGGCATGGCATATGTGGTAGACCAAGCACATGTTATGTACGCAAACCTAGAACACAGGATGTGGTGTAGTCAACATCTAGCCCACCGACCCACTCATCCGTTGAACTGTTGAACATGCGTAGGAAGCGAGCAAGGCATGCTTTCACCGTCGCGGATCCACGTGTGTAGATGACGATGAACTCATCGCCGGTGATGGCTCTAACCTGGTAATCAGCGGCGACCATGGAGATTTGGGAGGCCATGGATTTTGGAGGAGGGTTAGGAGAAGTTGAACTGGTGTAATGTGAAAGGACGGGACGGCTGGGAGGGAACTGTTGTAAGGTACTGTACTGGTAGAAGACGGGGACGAGTAGGGCGTGCGAACGGCGTGGGGTTGCTGGCTTGCCGGAAGGATAAACGGCTGCAATCCCCCAAAGAGTTCTCGAGAACTATGCGGGACCCACTAGATGTCATGTCTACTAGACCCATATCGTAGGCCTGACGGTATAGCTTCTGCCTGTTCGCACGCCATGTTGGCGCATGGGTAACTTCACTTAATTCCATTAACCGTCACGCCTCCCACGACCTTCGCCTCCCTCGCGCGGTCGCGCCCTTTGAGACTTCGGCCGGCTATAAATGAGCAATTTTTTTGCCTACTCCACATGCATGAAACTCCCTCTGGTCCTTTTTACTTCCGTCAACCGTTTGCAAAGTGTTTGAGCAAATTTATACTAAAAATATCAATATTTACAATGCTGATTATAATGAGTATAAGAACTACATTTTATAATGAGTACAAAAATATTGATTTGACATTGTGAATGTTGATACATTTTTCTATAATTTTGGTCAAAGTAGAGGTACATTGACTTCAGACAAAACTTAAATGCACAATGCAGCCTAGTTCCTCCGTCCAGGTGCGTGCCATGTCCTATCTTGTCATGACAACAAGGGCCCTGTTTGGATACTCTAACTCAGTTAAAGGTTAGAGTTAGATTCTAATCCTGAACTAACCCTGAAGTAACTCTAGCAAAAGAGGTGTTTGGATGACAGGGTTAGATGGAGCGCGGATACGGCGAGGTGCCTTCATGGGCGGTGCGAGAGGCAGGGAGGGAGGGAGAGGACGAGAAGCTTCGAGGAAGTGGGGAGGGATCTATTGCGGGGAGACCGAGAGAAAAATGTGTTTTTAGTGTCCCGAGAAGAACTAACCCAAATAAGCACCTCTTCGGTGGGTTATATTTTTTGAATGGGTTAGATGCATCTAACCCAAACTAACCCTCCTTTTTGGATATTTTTGGGTTAGTTGAGTTCAAACTAACCCAAAATAACTCTAACACATGGATCCAAATAGGGCCAAGGTTAGCTATTAGAGTACTACTACCTCCCTTCTAGTTTAAAGGGCTCGATTCAAAATTTTCACCTACTCTTAGCAAGATAGAGGCGGTGGAATAGTTTTTGTAGTCTGCAAAAGTAATCAACTAACGCTGTCATTCTTCACAAAAAAATGTGTTTACCAATGCATGCATGAACACTAGTTACTCTAACCCTCCTCTCTTCTTTTATTCTTTGCCACATCAGCATGTTTGCTAATCCTGAACTAACCCTGAAGTAACTCTAGCAAAAGAGGTGTTTGGATGACAGGGTTAGATGGAGCACGGATACGGCGAGGTGCCTTCATGGGCGGTGCGAGAGGCAGGCAGGGAGGGAGAGGACGAGAAGCTTCGAGGAAGTGGGGAGGGATCTGTTGCGGGGAGACCGAGAGAAAAATGTGTTTTTAGTCTCCCGAGAAGAACTAACCCAAATAAGCACCTCTTCGGTGGGTTATATTTTTTGAATGGGTTAGATGGATCTAACCCAAACTAACCCTCCTTTTTGGATATTTTTGGGTTAGTTGAGTTCAAACTAACCCAAAAGAACTCTAACACATGGATCCAAACAGGGCCAAGGTTAGCTATTAGAGTACTACTACCTCCCTTCTAGTTTAAAGGGCTCGATTCAAAATTTTCACCTACTCTTAGCAAGATAGAGGCGGTGGAATAGTTTTTGTAGTCTGCAAAAGTAATCAACTAACGCTGTCATTCTTCACAAAAAAATGTGTTTACCAATGCATGCATGAACACTAGTTACTCTAACCCTCCTCTCTTCTTTTATTCTTTGCCACATCAGCATGTTTGCTATTCCCGTGTGCATGATACCAGCTAAGATACCACCATTATGGCCAGCCTTAATCATCGCATGCAATAATATAGTGCACCTTGAAATATGAACATGTGTTGGGCGCGTATGTTTTTAATGACTTGAGACTATACCTAGCCCGGCATGCAAGATGAGACTTATTATGCACCGTTCCCCGTACCTGCAGGAAGCCCATTCGTCTCCAAATATTTTCCTCTCCATGTGTGGAAACAATATGCCTGCCAGACTCTCCTTCTCCCTCCAGCGGTCCCACCACTCCACCCCATGTGAAAAAAATCTGCATGCATGACTCTCCTCCCCCCGCGCTCGTCCAATCCGTTGTGACCAGCAATATTTCCACCCCTTCCCTCCCCCGTAATTTACTCCAACAAATATGCCCACGTAGTTGTTACGTTAATCACGCAACATATCTTTCGGGATGCTGCTTCAGTTACTTAACTGCAGGTGCATTGGGTCACTGACATATGGGCCCAACAGGGGTCTGGCTCACATGTCAGTGACGCAACTGGACCTGCAGTTAAGTCAGTGCAGCTCAGTCCATATCTTATGTAGGTGTGCCATTGCTCGCTATAAATATTGCGCCTCCCACGGCATTCGGAAGAACGCTCACGTTCATCGCCATCTCCTCCCCCCCTCTCACGTCGACCACCATGGCATCGCCCCTCCCAAGCCCTAGGCGCCCCTCGCTGGACCGCCTGGACGGTCACGCGTCATCGTTCCGTTCCTCGCCGCCACTAGTCGAGGAGGACGCATCGGCGTTCCACTCCTCGTCGCGACGCGTCGAGGTGGACACGTCGGCGTTCCCAATCTCGCCAGCACGCGCGTTGGAGTTCGCGTCGGCTCCCCGCTACGAGGAGAACACCGCGCCGACCGCCGAGCCCCCAGCCTTGAGGATCTTTGGAAAGAAATGGATGTCGCCATGTGGGAGGCTTTGCCGCCGGTAGAGAAAGCCAAAATAGAGGCGGAGAAGAAGGCCGAGGAAGAGAAGCGCGCCGCGGGGCAAGCTGCCTGGCAGGTCTATGTCGCGTCCGAGAGATTCAGGCAATTGGCTCTTTGGCAGAAGGCTCGTGCAAGGGCCGCGAGGGTGGTGGAGGACGCCCGTGCCGAAGCCCTGAGTGCAGTCAGACCCAAGCGCCTCATCTACGCTTGGCGGTACGTGGACCAGGTGCACGCTTCCAGCGAGGAGGAGTACCTGTTGGCGCCGGATCACCACACCGGTGAGATCGCGCTCGCCCGCCGGCAAGCCGCCAATCAGCACCTCGCGAGTTGCGAGGCTGAGGAAGAGGTGTTGTGTCGGCGCACTGGGAAACGGCCGCGCAACAGGGCACTCGTGGCGCGCCGCAAGCGCTCCTGCGAGCGCCGTGGCTTTTAGTAGGAGTATAATTTTTGTTTCGTAAGGCGATCTCATTAGTTTTGGGATGCAAATGATAAATCCCGAACGTTCAGGAATTATTAGCGTCCTTAATAAGTTTGTAAAAGGGAAAGTTTGGAAACCTTGTGTATTTGTATGCATTTTGTAAGTACGTGCATATAGCACAAACTTTACTATATACTATCGCACTACATGTCTCTCTCTATATATGATTGCAAACTGTGCTACTCCCTCCGTCCAGGTCAATAAGTCATCTTTGGGTGTGCACCATGACCAAGAAGGAAGGAAGACTTATACACCTAGACGGAGGGAGTACTACTATTACTTATGTATGTGCAAATGCACGTTTTAGCATTACGATGCGGTTTTTGTAAAAGTAGAAAAACAACACTACTCAAGCTTGTGAAACGATTCAATGCAAAACAAATGCAAAAATGCTCGTTTGATTGTTTATTTTTTAGCTTCCTTCTCTGTGGTTATTTCTCTGTCATACTTTGTACGGAGTATCTCACTGGTCGGAAAGGCATGCAAATTCCCAAACCGCTTCCTACACCCTGTATCGAATTTTTTGCCTAACAAGCTGTGCCGTGCAATTGGAATTCCATCTTGAGTACTACTACTAGTAGGAGTACCAGGGGACAGTTCTTTTAGGCTTCTAGATTAGTAATCCCATAACTACTACCTCCGTCCTGGTTTATTGGTGCCCATTGTAATCTGTGTCAAATTTTGATCATAAATTTAACTAATGAAATGTTAGTGCATGTCACATGCACTAACATTTTATCAGTTAAATCTTTGGTTAAAATTTAGGACAAATTACAATGGTGACAAATAAACCAGGACGGAGGTACTAGTAGTAGTTTAGAAGCCCAAATAAATGAGTGAGGCGCCTTAATGTTACTCTCCACTGTGTCTAGTCTTATGGGAAAAGCCGGGGAAGCCGCCAAAAGAACTGGCCCTAGGAGTAGTAGCTAGGGATACTAGGAGTAGTAGCTAGGGATTGAGTGTGCGAGATGAGCCGGAGAAAGTAAATGCAGAGAGATGAAATGCAAAAAAGACAGAGGGATGTGATGGTTGCTTGTCTGTTTATTTTACCAGGCCACTTATTACTGGGAGTGGTTGGGTTTTGTGATACGACAGCTTTACTGCCGCGCCACGAGCGGGGTGAGACTCCCGTGCAGCGCCGCCCTCTACACTAGTACTACATTGGTCGTGGTTTTATCCCCCATTGAATTTGACTGAAGATTTAACTGACAAAATGTTAGTGCATGTCAACAAAAACAATATCGTTGGATTCGTATTTGAACATAGTTTTCAATGTTATAATTTTAGGTGACATGAATCATCATTTATCATACTATATATAATGTTAGTTCAATTTTTGGTCGTACTAATCTATAGTAAGGTGCTCGTGCGTTGCACGGAAGAGTGAAAGGCATTGATCGGGGAGTTGTTTATTTGGACAAAGGATGTGGGGGTCATCTCATGTGTCACGGGTATCGATAGGTTTCTTCGGATATTATTTGATCTCTAGAGCTCACAAACATCCGGGTGATAGATAAAAAAGTATCTTTTGCAAACAAAAGCGTTCAACTGTTCAACCTACATACAAAACTTGTGAAGAAATAACACTTATTGTGCTTTGCAAGGAATGATCTTTAAGAATTAGTTTTTGAGTATCGATTGTTATACATGTTGGCTACATATGACATGGCACTTTCTTATAGTCAACAGGTGGCTATACTATTAAGTATTAACCATGCCCTTATACACCTAGACGGAGGGATTAAATCAGGATGACTTGGAAGGGGGCAGAGGAGATGTAAGAAATGGTTCATCATAAGTCTTTCACCAGTACTGTAGTAAAAATTTCATACATGGAAGATTCTAGACTAAACCATACATGGATACACTTTTATTCCTGCGCGATACTCCAATAGAGCAAGATCATGCATGGAAGTCTCCACATGCTTAGACAGCGGATTACATTGAGCGAAGACTAACGATCAACATTTAACTTGGTAATGCATATGTCCAGGTGAACCTCCTTGGAGTCCCCGTGCACATTGTTGGGGGGGTCAAATCATGCCATGCGTATTCCGTGCCCACATCGGCGGGAAGGTCCCAGCTCGGCACAGTCCTAGTCAGCTTGACATAGCCAGTGTCGCCGCCCACGTACCTCCGAGGGGTAGTAATAGTGAGCACGCACCCGTACATCGGCCTCGTGTCAGTGTCAGCGTCAGCGGCGTTGCCCCTGACGCACACTACAGAGACGGGGCGGCGGCCTGCGCGGGACTCGCTGGTGCCCACGATCAAGAGGAAGACGCTGCCGTCCTCCTCCGAGACTAGCAGGCGGCGGTGATCCTCCAGCGACTCTGGCACGGTGAATGGGTAGCACGTCTTGTACTTGATGTTCTTCGCCAAGGGCCAGTAGTGATCGCCGCACGCCTGCGTGAGGTGATGCACGATGTCCGCTGGTGAGCCCCAAAACGGCATCGGGCACTCATAGCAGTAGACGAAGGGCTCCTTGGAGGCATCGACCTGGCCGTCCATGAAACGGGAGTGGCTGTAGGGGACGTTCCGCCAGTTGAATATATGAGCAAGTTACTACGAGATTTAGTCCGAATAAGCACAAAATAAATCATGATGGCTATAACAGAGATTAAACTAATCATGCGGACTAGCATAGTAGATGAACAGATCGAATCTAGGACACAGACTAGAAACATGAATTCTACCACGATTTCGAATAGGAAGGATAGAAACACATATGGTGGAACGGGAGCAGCACCATTGGCGTTGAGGTTGTCGCCCATGTCGTTGAGGAAGAGGTTGCCGAGGTCGGGGAAGAAGTCATCGTCGGTGAAGTCGTCACTGCTAGGAGTCGCGAGAGTGCGCTCCCCAAATTTCAACAGCGCCCACCGAATGGAGCGCAGGAGGGAGTGGTTGTAGGGGACGTTGCGGCTGCCGAATGGAGCGTAGGAGTAGCCCACGAAGCAGAAGATGGTGCTTCTCCCTAGTCTCTATTCTTATCTCTATCTCTACTACTCTTCTTTGTTTTTTATAATACACTAGTTGTAGTTGTCAAATCGAATAGTACTGTGCCGTCCACTGCACGCCCGGCTGAACACGCCTCCTCGCCTCCATCAAACCCCTCCGTTAAACCCGCATGCAAACCGAGAAACCTACTCCGGCCTGTGGGAGGAAATTTGCCGGTTGCCGTTGGAGAATAATAGAGTAACGTCCAATCCATTTGAGTTAATTGTGTGTATGATTCTCCCTCTATAAAAAGTTAATTGCATCCTTAATCTTGTATTCTAAGCACTCTGTGGGTTCCACTATCAGTACAGTGTACATGACTTGCAGGCTGGCTACAGATTTGTACAGAAAGTTAAAAAGAAACAAATACATCCTTAATATTGTATTCTAAGTACTCTGTGGGTTCCACTGCCAGTACAGTAGCGAAAGAAGTATATATTAAAAAAGCTAAAGTTTAGGACAAAATTCGAACTCAGGTCATCGCGCTGTGAGCATCCGGCCCGGACCAGTACACTAGGTGTTGGTTGCGGAGAATGCAAGAGATAAACATTTATAACAATGAGCCCGTCCGTTGCAACAGATCCAAAGTAGAATAATACATATTCACAAATTTGAAAGAAAACGGATTACTTTTGGTATACATATCACTAAAAATATCTATGTTTCACTCCAAATATATTCTTTGGGCTGTTTTGATGAAGTAAGGGAGGAATGTGGTTGGTTTCAAGCTACTAAGGGGTTTTGTGTAAACTGGAGCAGAGAAGTGGGAATTGTTTCAAAAGGCCACAACTTACATCACAGCCGTTAGATGCAGATCTAATGGTGAGAAATGGCGGATGGCAGACACACCATCATCACCAACTGAGTCTTTTATAGGAGTGGGAGTAGAGAAAAAACCGAGTTGGTGATGATGGTGTGCCTGCCATCTTATAATATAGACTGTCCGATCTATATCTGACGGATAGAAAGCAAACTATGACAATTTTACAAAAGATACCCGCACCTCTCTCCACATTTACAGATAAGGCCTTGCCTCGTTCATCCTTATCTCCCACAACCTCATTGTTGAGCAATTACAAAAGGAAGTCTCTGGAAAAATCTGGCATGGTGGCCGCTGCCGGCGCCGTCCATCCCCATGCCTCCGCCTAGTCCGACCACCAGTCACCACCACGCCCCACTCCTCCTCACCTCTATCATCTTTCTCGACATATCATTTTTTCGATGAAATGGTCGATGATGACCCACAAGTATAGGGGATCTATCGTAGTCCTTTCGATAAGTAAGAGTGTCGAACCCAACGAGGAGCAGAAGGAAATGATAAGCGGTCTTCAGCAAGGCATTCTCTGCAAGCACTAAAATTATCGGTAACAGATAGTTTTGTGATAAGGTAATTTGTAACGCGCAACAAGTAACAAAAGTAAATAAAGTGCAGTAAGATGGACCAATCCTTTTTGTAGCAAAGGACAAGCCTGAACAAACTCTTACATAGAGAAAAGCGCTCCTGAGGACACATGGGAATTATCGTCAAGCTAGTTTTCATCACGTTCATATGATTCGCGTTCGGTACTTTGATAATTTGATATGTGGGTGGACCGGTGCTTGGGTGCTGTCCTTACTTGGGCAAGCATCCCACTTATGATTAACTCCTATTGCAAGCATCCGCAACTACAAAAGAAGTATTAAGGTAAACCTAACCATAGCATGAAACATATGGATCCAAATCAGCCCCTTACGAAGCAACGCATAAACTAGGGTTTAAGCTTCTGTCACTCTAGCAACCCATCATCTACATATTACTTCCCAATGCCTTCCTCTAGACCCAAATAATGGTGAAGTGTCATGTACTCGACGTTCACATAACACCATTAGAGGAGAGACAACATACATCTCATCAAAATATCGAACGAATACCAAATTCACATGACTACTAATAGCAAGACTTCTCCCATGTCCTCAGGAAAAAACGTAACTACTCACAAAACATATTCATGTTCATAATCACAGGGGTATTAATATGCATAATGGATCTGAACATATGATCTTCCATCAAATAAACCAACTAGCATCAACTAGAAAGAGTAATCAACACTACTAGCAACCTACAAGTACCAATCCCAGACTTAGAGACAAGAATTGGATACAACAGATGAACTAGGGTTTGAGAGGAGATGGTGCTGGTGAAGATGTTGATGGAGATTAGCCCCCTCCTGATGAGAGGAGCATTGGTGATGACGATGGCGATGATTTCCCCCTCCCGAAGGGAAGTGTCCCCGGCAGAACAGCTCCACCAGAGCCCTCGATTGGTTCCGCCTCGTGGCGGCGGAGTCTCGTCCCGAAAGCTTGCTTATGATTTTTTTCTCGGACGAAAGACTTCATATAGAATAAGGTGGGCACCGGAGGGCCACCAGGGGGCCCACGAGGCAGGGGACGCGCCCAGGGGGTAGGGCGCGCCCCCCACCCTCGTGGCCAGGGTGTGGGCCCCCTCTGGTATTTTCTTCGCTCAGTATTTTTTATTGTTTCCAAAAATAACTTCTGTGGAGTTTCAGGACTTTTGGAGTTGTGCAGAATAGGTCTATAATATTTGCTCCTTTTCCAGCCCAGAATTCCAGCTGCCGACATTCTCCCTCTTTATGTAAACCTTGTAAAATAAGAGAGAATAGGCATAAGTATTGTGACATAATGTGTAATAACATCCCATAATGCAATAAATATCAATATAAAAGCATGATGCAAAATGGACGTACCAACTCCCCCAAGCTTAGACCTCGCTTGTCCTCAAGCGGAAGCCGATAACGATAAATATGTCCACATGTTTAGAGATAGAGGTGTCGATAAAATAAAATACAGACATGAGGGTATCATGATCATTCTTAGAATAGCAACATATATGGATATTGTCATATGATTTCTTATGCTCAAGTAATAATCTATTCACAATGCAAACTATGAATCAGAAACTTTATTAAGAACTAACAAACGATAATCTCAGTCATTGAGGCAATTGCAATTTATCACAACATCGGAAAGAGTCAATATAAGAGCTTTTCAGCAAGTCCACATACTCAACTATCATTTAGTCTTTCACAATTGCTAACACTCATGCAATACTTGTGGTTACAGAGTTTTAATCAGACACAGAGAAAGATAGGGGCTTATAGCTTCGCCTCCCAACCTTTTACCTCAAGGGTAATGTCAACAATAATAGTTCATGCTAACTTACATCCAATCGGATATATATATCAGGATCTTTCCAACACAATGTGCTTGCCAAAGGATAAAATGTAAAAAGGAAAGGTGAAGATCACCATGACTCTTGTATAAGGTAAAAGATAAAAGTAAAAGATAGGCCCTTCGCAGAGGTAAGCAGAGGTTGTCATGCGCTTTCATGGTTGGATGCACAAAATCTTAATGTGAAAGAACGTCACTTTATATTGCCACTTGTGATATGGACCTTTATTATGCAGTCTGTCGCTCTTATATCTTCCATATCACAAGATCGTATAAAGCTTATTTCATCCACACTAATCAATCATACATATTTAGAGAGCAATTTTTATTGCTTACACCGATGACAACTTACTTGAAGGGTCTTACTCAATCCATAGGTAGGTATGGTGGCCTCTCATGGCAAAACTGGGTTTAAGGATATTTGGAAGCACAAGTAGTATCTCTACTTGGTGCAAAGAATTTGGCTAGAATGAGGGAGAAACGCAAGCTCAACATGTTGGATCATCCATGACAATATACTTTATTTCAGATATAAGAAAACATAACCCATTACGTTGTCTTCCTTGTCCAACATCAACTCTTTAGCATGTCATATTTTAATGAGTGCTCACAATCATAAAAGATGTCCAAGATAGTATATTTATATGTGAAACCTCTCTTTCTTTATTACTTCCTATTAATTGCAACGATGACCAAAACTATGTTTGTCAACTCTCAACAACTTTTAATCATCATACTCTTTATATGTGAAGTCATTACTCTCCATAAGATCAATATGATCTCTTTGTTTCTATTTATTCTTTCTTTTTTCTTTTATTCCCTCAAGATCATGGCAAAATAATAAAGCCCTTGACTCAACACTAATCTTTATTATATAACTCACAGACTCGATTACATAGAGGGATCATAAAGCAAAACTCAAAACTAGATCATACTAAAACTTTATTCTACTAGATCAAGATATTACTAAAAGGATCGAACTAAGAAAACGGTAAAGATAGAGATGTGATGGTGATACGATACTGGGGCACCTCCCCCAAGCTTGGAAGTTGCCAAGGGGAGTACCCATACCCATGTGATTATATATCTTTTGCTGGTGAAGGAGATGGAGGTGATGATGGATAGTCGCACATCGAGCGTAAGAGGTCCTCCAACTTGCGGATAATGTCCTTGAGTGCGATGATATGCTCCTTCAACAAAATATTTTCACGTGTGAGATACTTGTTTTGTATACGAGCTAACTCAATCATCTTGAAAGCTTCGATCTCAGTTGGGGTAAGAAGATTGTGATCAAGTTGAAGGATGTCTTCTGCTGCCGGAGCTTGGTCCTCCGTGGCCTTCTTGATCCCTTCATCCTTGTTGATCTCCATGGGTTCTTCCCTCTTTAGCTCTATCTTCATTAGCCAAGCATTGTTGTCACCATTGTTGGAGGAGGGGGACGACATGATGCCTGGCCTTGACAACCCTGACAGAAAATAGCTCGAAACAAGAACAGAGGATAATTGCGTGATACGGGAGTCAAAACCTTCAGGAGTTTATATAATGTTACCGACCGAAAGAAGTATCATGCAATAAAACGGAGTCCGGAGAGCACACGAGGTGCCCACGAGGCAGGGGGGCGCGCCCTCCACCCTCGTGGAGGCCTCGTGTCCTTCCCGGACTGCTTCTTATTTTCCTATTTTTCTAAATATTCCAAAACGGAGAAAATTTGCCATTAGAACTGTTTTGGAGTCGGTTTACTTAACGTACCACGTACCTATTCCTTTTTCGGAGTCTGAAACGTTCTGGAAAGTGTCTCTTATGTATTCCTCCGGGGTTACGGTTTCAATAATATTAGTTTCAACATTTATGGGGTTACTTGAGATATAATGTTTGATTCTTTGACCGTTCACCACCTTCGGATTTGTGCCTTCGAAGTTGTTGATTTTTATGGCACCGGAATGATAGACCTCCTCGATAACATAAGGACCTCCCCATTTAGAGAGAAGTTTTCCTGCAAAAAATCTTAAACGAGAGTTGTATAGCAATACATAATCACCTACATTAAACTCACGCTTTTGTATCCTTTTGTCATGCCATCTTTTAACTTTTTCTTTAAACAACTTGGCATTCTCATAGGCTTGGGTTCTCCATTCATCAAGTGAGCTAATGTCAAATAACCTCTTCTCACAGGCAAGTTTGAAATCATAATTGAGTTTTTTAATAGCCCAATATGCCTTATGTTCTAGTTCGAGAGGTAAATGACATGCTTTTCCATAAACCATTTTATACGGAGACATACCCATAGGATTTTTATATGCAGTTCTATAGGCCCATAATGCATCATCAAGTTTCTTTGAACAATTCTTTCTAGATCTATTAACAGTCTTTTGCAAAATTAATTTGAGCTCTCTATTACTCAATTCTACTTGACCACTAAACTGTGGGTGATAAGGAGATGCAATTCTATGATTAACATCATACTTAGCAAGCATTTTACGAAAAGCACCATGAATAAAATGTGAACCACCATCAGTCATTAAGTATCTAGGGACTCCAAACCTCGGAAAAAATAACTTCTTTAAGCATCTTAATAGAGGTGTTATGATCAGCACTACTAGTTGGAATAGCTTCTACCCACTTAGTAACGTAATCAATAGCAACTAGAATATGTGTATACCCATTAGAGGCAGAAAACGGTCCCATATAATCAAAGCCCCAAACATCAAATGGTTCAATAACAAGTGATAGGCATTTCTTGACGTCTACTAATATTACCAATTCTTTGACATTCATCACAAGATAAGACAAACTTACGGGCATCCTTGAAGAGAGTAGGCCAATAAAACCGGATTGCAATACCTTATGTGCAGTTCTGTCTCCAGCGTGGTGTCCTCCATAAGCCTCGGAGTGACACTTGCATAGGATCTCTTCCTGTTCATGCTCAGGTACACAACGCCTAATAACACCATCTACTCCTTCTTTATAAAGATGTGGGTCATCCCAGAAGTAATGTCTTAAATCATAGAAAAACTTTTTCTTTTGCTGGTATGTGAAACTAGGTGGTATAACTTTAGCAACAATGTAATTAGCATAATCAGCATACCATGGAGCAGTACGAGAAGCATTTATGACATTCAGTTGTTCATCAGGAAAGCTATCATCAATAGGTAGTGGGTCATCAAGAACATTTTCTAACCTAGACAAGTTGTCTGCAACGGGGTTCTCAGCTCCCTTTCTATCAATAATATGTAAATAAATTCTTGTAGCAAGAGAACCCATCTAATAAGTCTAGGTTTAGCATCTTTCTTTTCCATAAGATATTTAATAGCAGCATGATCAGTGTGAATAGTTACTTTATAATCAACAATATAAGGTCTGAACTTATCACAAGCAAATACAACTGCTAAAAATTCCTTTTCAGTAGTGGCATAATTTCTCTGGGCATTGTCTAGAGTTTTACTAGCATATTGAATAACATTCAATTTCTTATCAACTCTTTGCCCTAGAACAGCACCTACAGCATAATCGCTAGCATCACACGTAGGTGGCTGAACGATAGGTGCAGAAATTAATGCTTTCTTAAGTATTTCAAATGCTTCTACACAATCATCATCAAAAGAAAAAGGTATATCTTTTTGTAAAAGATTAGTCAGAGGCCGAGAAATTTTTGAGAAGTCCTTAATGAACCTCCTATAAAAACCAGCATGACCAAGGAAACTTATTATACCTTTGATATCCTTGGGACACGGCATCTTTTCAATAGCATCAACTTTAGCTTTATCAACTTCAATACCTCTTTCAAAAATTTTATGCCCCAAGACAATTCCTTCATTAACCATAAAGTGGCACTTCTCCCAATTCAAGACAAGGTTAGTTTCTTCACATCTCTGCAAAACTCGATCAAGGTTGCTCAAGCAATCATCAAAAGAGGATCCATAAATGGAGAAATCGTCCATGAAAGCCTCACATATCTTTTCACAAAAATCAGAGAATATAGCCATCATGCATCTTTGAAAGGTAGCAGGTGCATTACATAAACCAAAAGGCACACGTCTATAAGCAAAAGTACCGAAAGGGCAAGTAAAAGTGGTCTTTGCTTGATCATCAGCTGACACAGGTATTTGAGAGAAACCAGAATAACCATCTAGAAAGCAAAAATGTGTGTGTTTGGATAATCTTTCTAGCATTTGATCAATGAATGGCAAGGGGTAATGATCCTTTTTAGTAGCCTTATTTAATTTGCGGAAATCAATTACCATCCTATAATCTATAATAATTCTTTGCGGGATCAATTCATCTTTATCATTAGGAACGACAGTAATACCTCCTTTCTTAGGGACACAATGGACATGACTTACCCACTGACTATCAGCAACGGGATAGATTATACCTGGCTCAAGGAGCTTAAGTATTTCCTTTCTTACCACTTCTTTCATCTTAGGATTCAGCCGTCGTTGATGATCAATAACTGGTTTGGCATCTTTCTCCAAATTTATTTTGTGTTGACATAAAGTGGGACTAATGCCGTTAAGATCATCAAGAGTATATCCAATAGCAGCACGGTGCTTCTTCAGAGTTTTCAATAATTTTTCTTCCTCCTTCTCTGAAAGGTTAGCACTACTAATAACAGGATATATCTTCTTTTCATCAAGATAAGCATATTTAAGAGTATCAGGTAATGGTTTAAGTTCAAACACGGGATCACCCTTGGGTGGAGGAGGATCCCCTAGGATTTCAACAGGCAAATTTTGTTTCAGAATAGGTCCCTGTTTAAAGAATACTTCATCTGTTTCCCTTCTTTCATTCATAAACATATCATTTTCATGGTCTAGCAAATATTGTTCTAAAGGATCACTAGGAGGTACGGCAATAGAAGCAAGACCAATTATTTCATCTTTACTAGGCAATTCCTCATCACGAGGTTGTCTACGAAATTTAGAGAAATTAAACTCATGAGACATATCATCCAAGCCAATAGTAACAACATCCTTCTTGCAATCTATCTTAGCATTAACAGTATTCAAGAAGGGTCTACCAAATATAATGGGACAAAAGCTATCTTGAGGGGAACCAAGAACAAGGAAGTCAGCAGGATATTTAGCTTTCCCACACAAGACTTCAACATCTCTAATAGTCCCAATCGGTGATATAGTATCTCTATTGGCAAGCTTAATGGTAACATCAATTTCTTCTAACTCAGCGGGTGCAATATCATGCATAATTTCTTGATATAAAGAAATAGGTATTGCGCTAGCACTAGCACCCATATCACATAAGCCATGATAACAATGATCTCCTATTTTAATAGAAATAACAGCCATGCCTACCATAGGTCTATGTTTATCTTTAGCACCGGGTTTAGCAATCCTAGCAGTCTCATCACAGAAGTAAATAACATGCCCATCGATATTATCAGCCAAGAGATCTTTAACCATAGCAATATTAGGTTCAACTTTAACTTGCTCAAGAGGTTTGTGTGTCCTAATATTACTTTTGTTAACCACAGTTGAAGCTTTAGCATGATCCTTTAATCTAACAGGGAAAGGTGGTTTCTCAACATAAGCAGTAGGAACAATAGGATCATTATAAGTGATAACCTTTTCTTCAACTTTAATACATGCAACTACTTTTACTTCAACGGGAGGATTATATTTAAACCACTTCTCCTTAGGGAGATCAACATGAGTAGCAAATGATTGACAGAAAGAAGCTACCATCTCAGAGTCAAGTCCATATTTAGTGCTAAATTCACGGAAAACATCGGTATCCATAAAGATTTAACACAATCAAACTTAGGTGTTATACCTGACCCTTTAACTTCGTCGAGGTCCCAATCTTCAGAGTTGTGTTTAATTCTTTCCAATAAATCCCATTTGAATTCAATAGTCTTCATCATAAAATAACCAGTACAAGAAGTATCGAGCATGGTGCGATTGTTGTCAGAAAGCCGAGCCAAATTTTTTTGAATAATCATTTCTCCCAAGAGCTCATGATTGGGGCATGAATATAACATTGACTTAAGCCTCCCCCAATCTTGAGCGATGCTTTCTCCTTCGCGAGGCCAAAAATTATATATATAATTACGATCACGATGAACAAGATGCATAGGATAAAACTTCTGATGGAATTCCAATTTCAACCATTTGTAGTCCCATGATCCCATATCATCACATAGCCTATACCATGTCAATGCATCTCCCTTCAAAGATAAAGGGAAGACCTTCTTCTTGATAACATCATCGGGCATACCTGCAAGCTTAAATAATCGACAAACTTCATCCACATAGATTAGGTGCTCGTCAGGATGTAATGTTCCGTCTCCTGCAAAAGGATTAGCTAGCAGTTTTTCTATCATACCTGAAGGAATTTCAAAGTAGAAATTTTCAGTAGGTTCATTAGGCTGAGGAGCAACTCTTTGCTCTACTGGTCGAGGTGAAGATACCCCAAACAAGCCCCTCAAAGGATTACTTTCCATAGTAACAAGTCACAGTAAATTTCATCACACTACATAAATTTTTTCCTTACCAAATTTCACCTACCAAAGGCGCTTCACTCCCCGGCAACGGCACCAGAAAAGAGTCTTGATGACCCACAAGTATAGGGGATCTATCATAGGCCTTTCGATAAGTAAGAGTGTCGAACCAAACGAGGAGAAGAAGGAAATGATAAGCGGTCTTCAGCAAGGTATTCTCTGCAAGCACTGAAATTATCGGTAACAGATAGTTTTGTGATAAGGTAATTTGTAATGCGCAACAAGTAACAAAAGTAAATAAAGTGCAGCAAGATGGCCCAATGCTTTTTGTAGCAAAGGACAAGCCTGAACAAACTCTTATATAGAGAAAAGCGCTCCCGAGGACACATGGGAATTATCGTCGAGCTAGTTTTCATCACGTTCATATGATTCGTGTTCGGTACTTTGATAATTTGATGTGTGGGTGGACCGGTGCTTGGGTGCTGTCCTTAATTGGACAATCATCCCACTTATGATCAACTCCTATTGCAAGCATCCGCAACTACAAAAGAAGTATTAAGGTAAACCTAACCATAGCATGAAACATATGGATCCAAATCAGCCCCTTATGAAGCAACGCATAAACTAGGGTTTAAGCTTCTGTCACTCTAGCAACCCATCATCTACTTATTACTTCGCAATGCCTTCCTCTAGGCCCAAATAATGGTGAAGTGTCATGTAGTCGATGTTCACATAACACCACTAGAGGAGAGACAACATACATCTCATCAAAATATCGAACGAATACCAAATTCACATGACTACTAATAGCAAGACTTCTCCCATGTCCTCAGGAACAAACGTAACTACTCACAAAGCATATTCATGTTCATAATCAAAGGGGTATTAATATGCATAATGGATCTGAAAATATGATCTTCCACCAAATAAACCAACTAGCATCAACTAGAAAGAGTAATCAACAGTACTAGCAACCTACAAGTACCAATCCCAGACTTAGAGACAAGAATTGGATACAAGAGATGAACTAGGGTTTGAGAGGAGATGGTGCTGGTGAAGATGTTGATGGAGATTGGCCCCCTCCCGATGAGAGGAGCGTTGGTGATGACGATGGCGATGATTTCCCCCTCCCGGAGGGAAGTGTCCCCGGCAGAACAGCTCCACCAGAGCCCTCCATTGGTTCGGCCAAGCTTCCGCCTCATGGCAGCGGAGTCTCGTCCCAAAAGCTTGCTTATGATTTTTTTCTCGGACGAAAGACTTCATATAGCAGGAGATGGGCACCGGAGGGCCACCAAGGGGCCCACAAGGCAGGGGGCGTGCTCAGGGGGGTAGGGCGCCCCCCTCGTGGCTAGGGTGTGGGCCCCCTCTAGTATTTTCTTCGCTCAGTATTTTTTATTATTTCCAAAAATAACTTCCGTGGAGTTTCAGGACTTTTGGAGTTGTGCAGAATAGGTCTCTAATATTTGCTCCTTTTCCAGCCTAGAATTCCAGTTGCCGGCATTCTCCCTCTTTATGTAAACCTTGTAAAATAAGAGAGAATAGGCATAAGTATTGTGACATAATGTGTAATAACAGCCCATAATGCAATAAATATTAATATAAAAATATGATGCAAAATGGACGTATCAGTCGACATACCGTTTTTCGATAAAATTCTCAAGATATCATTAGTTTTTACACATGGGATTACTCCTGCATGGGTCAATCACAACAGGTGTTTTGTAAAAAAATGCATCTTGATGTTCTGTGCAATGCACGGGCATCTTGCTAATTTTTTGCATATAATTCCAAACACCACGTAGACACGGTCTTTGACCATTTTACAACTATGTTAGTATCATTGTTAGTGGTCAGCCAGTGCAAGTTATAGCCCCGGGTGTTTTAACCTTTTTTAGTAATGATATCTGGCGATTGTTCGGCACGAGCTCAATCCTGGCGAATCCAACGTAACCGTCCGATTTCCATCCGATGGTGGCCTGTTTTTAAGCCATAGTATTTGACAAAACCGCCACCCTTACACACGTACTGTAACTGCGTCACGGGCGTTTGCAACTGCCATGTCTCCCAGCGAACGTTTGCTGGGGATTGGAGTTAGCACCGATGGCAGTTCGTAGTCGTTCCACGCTCGGGCATTGAAGTTTGTAACTATTTTAGATTAGAATATACTGATACGTCTCCGTCGTATCTATAATTTTTGTTTGGTCCATGCCAATATTATACAACTTTCATACACTTTGGCAACTATTTATATTATTTTTGAGACTAACCTATTAATCCAGTGCCCAGTGCCAGTTCCTGTTTGTTGCATGTTTTTGTTTCGCAGAATATCCATATCAAACGGAGTCCAAACGGGATAAAAACGAACGGAGATTATTTTTGGAATATTCGGAGAATATGGGAAGAAAAATCCACGTGAGACGGTGCCTGAGGGAGGCACGAGGCAGGGGGCGCGCCCCATCCCCCTGGGCGCGCCCCTGACCCTCGTGGGCTCCCCTTAAGGCGGTTGATGCTCTACTTTGGATGCAAGCTCGACGGGAGTGATTCCCCGAAAAGAGATCGTTCCCAGCCGAGATTCCCGTGAGAATTGCTACGCTGCCTACAGTGAAATTGCAAGAATCACTTTATACGCTATTTCGAAATCGAATGAATTGAGCAACTGTATTTCCCCAGGTAGCTTTAGCCATTGTGGGTAGAAGCTAGTCGCCAGAAGCAAAGCAGCGATCTTCCGGGCCGAAAAGAGGATTCCTCGCTTCTTTCTCTCATGCAAAACCATGCATGAGACTTTCATCTCGCAACAGAGGCTCGAAAGACGGAGTACGTCCGAAGTCGTTGGCTGCAGAATGTTGGGGGATTCAATCGTCGACTCGTTATCCCCATCTCAGCCCAGGCTAACGGAGCCGAGCACTCCACAAGTATGGATTGGATTGTTTCATTCTGTACCAACTTTCATGATAAGAAGAAGTCAAGGTCTTGGTTCCATGTTAAGTAAAGATAAGGAACCCGCCCGGGACGGGGCCAAGGCCTTCATGTATGGGTGACAGATCGGCCATAGGAGAGTTCTAAGCTTTATCGATCTTCTCCGGCTCACGAAACGTCAAAAAAGGGTTGGTTGGATGCGGGATCTACTCCGCCAAAGCCTATATCTACAAAAACGAAAGAGAAAGAAATAAGCAAATCTGAATAAGTTGATAGGAGGGAGTGCGGTGTTCTGTTCAAGATTTCTCTCAAGCCAGACTAATCGAGTTACGAAGAAACCTTTGCGATGGTGCTGTGCAGTTGGTAACCATAGAATACGACCCTAATCAAAATGCATACATTTGTCTCATACACTATGGGGATGGTGAGAAGAGATATATTTTACATCCCGCCATACTCGAAATGCCTCCTCCTCAAAACCTTAAGGAGTTGCGTTCGCTTCAAGGGCGCTACTAGCTACGGTGCAGCACCTGTTCCTAGCTACGATGAGTGGGCTAAGGAAACTCGCAAGGAAAGTTCCAACCGATCGTCATGACTTCCTCTACTGTCATAGCCCTAGAATTGCTTGTAGTTAGTTGCATGAAAGCATTCATGTCATCATGTCTAATTCAAATGAATTTGAATTGGGGATGACCAAACCCTAGCACCAAATGAATTCAACTAGGTTCAAAATAAAAATATTTTCATTAAACCCAAAATGCCCTTCAAAAATGTTCATTATTTATGGGAAAAGGTTAAAACCTTTACCAGAGGTCATGCACATTTTTCCAAGGCATTTATGGTCTTTGAAATTAATTCAAACATATTTGAATTGGAGCTATTTAAATGCTATATACATTTTAGGTGCTCCAAAAATGTTGGAAATTGTTATGGGTCACTGGAATAATTCAGACAGTACCCCTAATTATTTCCAGGATTTTATAAAATGGTTTAGTATTTTACTAAATCAAAACATAACAAATTAAACTAGAAAACAGAAACAATTAAGTAAGAGAGAGAGAGAAGGCCACTGGGCCCCTCACCTGGACATACCTGGCGCCCCACCACGGCCCAGGAGCTGGCCCAGCCCACCAGAGCCGCCACCGTCTCCCACCTCGCGCCAGAAGGACGCTAGAGGGACGCCGGGCGTGTGGTCGCCGCGCGCGAGGCCACCTCCTGCTTCCGCCGCTTCTGGACGCCTCCACGAGTGCCACGGCACCTCCCCGACCCCCTCTCACTTCTCCCTCACTCGCTGCACTCCCTCCCCTCCCCTGTCTCTCTCCCCGCAGCACCACCGAACGGAGCCGTCGCCACCGTCGCCGTTGCCGTGGCCACCGGCCACCCCTCGCCCCGCCGATGAGTCCACGAGCTCCGCCTCGACGCCTTGAAGCTCCCCCTCAACGCGAGCATCGCCGGACGCCCTGTCGCCTCGCCATCGACCCGTCGTCTCCGCGCACGGCCGTGCATCGCCGCCGCCAAATTCCGACGCCGTCCGTGCCTCCCCGAGCTCGCCGAGAACCTCTTCGTGACCGCGTTTGGTTGCCGTAGCACCCGGTCATTTCCCCCCTAACCCTGCTCCCCGTTTGGTTGCCGTAGCACCGTTCCCCACGAGCACCGAACCACGCCGCCGCCCGAGCTTCTCGCCGCCGTGGCCACAGTAGTCATAGCTCCCAACCGAGCACACCCACGTACTCACCGCGCCGCGTAGGTGCCGTAGGAGCTAAGCACGCCACTCCACGGCCACCGCAGCCCCGTTCCCGAGTGCGCCCGAGCTCCGGCCGCCGCGGTCAAGCTCCTCGCCATCGCCTCCGGCCACCCCAGGCCCGACTGGCGCCACCGCCCGACGCGCGCTGGTCTGGGCTCTCGAACGAGCCCAGCCACGCTGCGAACGGGGCACCACAGCCCGCGCCCGAGTGCCCCACCGCGTCTGGCCTCGCCGGCGTCACGACGCCGGTGGGTTTGACCCTGCTTGACCGGGGTTTGACTTCCCCCCTGACCCACTGATGTGTGGGGCCAGCCCCTGTTAAAAGTTAGTTTAGTTTAAACCTAAACTTAGTAAGGCACTGAGAGACTGACAGGCAGGTCTCACGGGTCAGGTTTGACCCTGGCCAGCCCGTTGACTCGCTGACGCAGTGATGACGTCAGGCTGATGCAGTATTACATTTTCTGGATTTATTTTTATTCAGGAAATTCCAGAAAATAGTATAAACTTCTAAAAATCATATAAAATCAATCGTAGCTCAGAATGAAATAATTTATATATGAAAAATTATCAGAAAAATGCAATCTATCCATCTGTATCATTTTCATGCATGTCAAACTAAGTTATACCTGCTGTATAGGTGAAAACATGATAATGCACTATTTGAATTCATAGTTTGAATTTGAATTTGAACCTTGAGTTCAAATCAACCCAAACCTTTCTGTTGCTAGTTGCATTAGGCCAAATCATGTCATATTGCCATGTCATAATCATGCATCATAATTGTTGCATTGCATTGATTGTGCTCTTCCTTGTTTGCCGGTGATTGTCCCCTCTCGATAGCCGTGATTCCGACGACGTGATCGATGACACCGATGAAGAACTATAATATCTTCAGAAGTGCCAGGCAAGCAAAACCCCCTTGTTCATTCCGATACAATCCCGATCTCTCGCTCCTGCTCTCTTCTACTGCATTAGGACAATCGATTCAACTGTTACATGCTGCGGTAGTTGAACCCCTTTTCCTCTGCATGACCTGTCATTGCCACAGTAAATAGATGAAACCCACTAGCATGAGTAGGAGTTGTTTGAGCCCTGATGTGCCTACTCATTCATGCTTGTTTGTCATGCCTGCTACTGCTTAGAGTTGAGTCGGGTCTGATTCGTCGGGGATGAATTGGAATGGTGATGAACATGTCCTACTGTGTGTGAGCTAAGTGTGTGAACACGATTTGGTAAAGGTAGCGGTGAGAGGCCATGTAGGAGTACATGGTGGGTTGTCTCATTGAAGCCGTCCTCAGGAACTGAGTTCTGTGTTTGTGATCCATGATACAGTTACTACCACGCATTGGGCCCGAAACCAATGGACCTTCTCGGCTTCTTAATCACCCTTGTCCTCTGTCCAGGAGTTGCAAGTAGTTTCTGGTGTTAGTAGTATGCTGGAGGCCATGGACAGTGCTGACCGAGGGGTGGGCTGTGATGCGGTAGGCACGTGGCACGGTGTACCGGGCGCCCGTTTGGTGTCTCGGGAACCCTGCACACATCGTTCGGGGCCGTATGTGGAAACCTCGGCCGGACTCCCTGCGGATGGAACCTGAATAGGCGATAGACCTGGACTAGAGACTTGAGTGTTTAGGTAGGCTGTGGCCGACTCCCTCGCCAGGCTTCCGCTTGAAGGTTGCCGAGGTACACGACGTGTACATGGTGGTAAGTGGCGAGAGCGTGTGTGACGAAGTACACCCCTGCAGGGTTAACATCATCTATTCGAATAGCCGTGTCCGCGGAAATGGACTTCTGGGTTGCCTATAACAGTTCATAGACAAGTGAAAGTGGATACTCTAAAATGCGCAAGATAAGCGTGAGTGCTATGGATGGCGTTCTCGTAGGGAGACGGGAGCAGATCCATAGTGGAGTATTGATATGGTGATTAGGTGGACTCGTGTGCGCCACCTCAAAAGAGTTGCTTGCAGTCGTAGTTAGGATAGCCACCGAGTCAAAGCTGGCTTGCTGCAGTTAAACTCCACCACCCCCCTTTGTTGATACCGATGCATATGTAGCTAGTTCTGATGTAAGTCTTGCTGGGTACATTTGTACTCACGTTTGCCTATTTTATGTTTTGCAGAGAGACGCCAGTCTCGCTAGTAGTTTCGTGTGGACTTCGACGTTTAGCTTGATACCTCAGCTACGATCTTGTGCCCTCGGCAGGATCTGGTAGATAGTCAGGCTTCTCAGCCTTTTTCATTTGTAGATGTCTGTACTCAGACATGTTAAGCTTCCGCATGTGCTTTGACTTGTATGCTCTGAATGTTGGGTCATGAGACCCATGTTTGTAATATCTGGCTCTTCGGAGCCTAATGAATAAATACTCTGAGTCGTAGAGTCTTGTTGTGATGCCATGTTGTATTTGCACATATCGAGCATATTGTGTGTATGATTGAAATGCTTGGTATGTGTGGGATCCGACAACCTAGTTGTTTATCCTTGGTAGCCTCTCCTATGGGGAAATGTAGTCTTGTGCTCCCATGAGCCATAGTAGTCCGCTACAGCCCGGTTCACCGGAGTCCTGCTAGCCCAGCACTACTGCTCCGGAACACTTGACTGGCCGGCATGTGTTTCATATCGTTCCTGTGTCTGTCCCTTCGGGGAAATGTCACGCGGTGACATCCGGAGTCCTGCCTAGCCTGCTACAGCCCGGGTTCCCGGAGTCCTGTTAGCCCAGTGCTACAGCCCGGATTCGCACGCTGCTGACCGACACGTTCGATGTTGATTCAGGTATGCCTGTCCCCATACGTTAGTGCTGCTTTGGGTTCACGACTAGCCATGTCGGCCCGGGTTCTCTGTCATATGGATGCTAGCGACATTGTCATATACGTGAGCCAAAAGGCGCAAACGGTCCCGAGCCATGGTAAGGCGACACCCGTGGGGATACCGTGCGTGAGGCCGCAAAGTGATATGAGGTGTTACAGGCTAGATCGGTGTGACTTGGAATCGGGGTCCCGACATCTACCTAGACCCACACCTACTTTGAATTTAACTTAACGGAGCGGCGGATCCAATAAAAAGGGATTCATTTCTGGGAGCACTAGCACAAGTAAAAATGGTCATCCAAAGGAGATAGGTTGAGGAGAAAGAAAGCGATTGCCGA
Source organism: Aegilops tauschii subsp. strangulata (assembly GCF_002575655.3). NCBI lineage: Eukaryota > Viridiplantae > Streptophyta > Magnoliopsida > Poales > Poaceae > Aegilops > Aegilops tauschii. Next base: position 244,966,753 of record NC_053037.3, on the reverse strand, counting down.
GGAATTGAGAGAATTGAATTTTACCAAAATATTTTCATTAGCTCCAGAAGGAAAAGAAATTTAGGAATAGTGCGGGTGCGACGGAACATGTTCTTTGAACACCTTCTTCCATGCTATTGAAGCTGGCAAACAGGGGAGTGAGTGAAGAGAGAAGCCATTTTCCCAAAAGGACATTCATTCATTTCTTTCTTCCCGGGCGATCAGCACGACTAAAACAAAAAAAAGTAATTTTTGGAGAAAAATCTGGACGAAGGTTTCAATCCAATCGGAGTTACGGATCTCCATATATACACGAAACGGTGAAAGGGCAGCAGACGAGAACGCAGAAACAGAGAGAAACAGAGAGACAGATCCAATCTCGGAGGGGCTTTCGCCCCTACCACGCCATGGAGGCCAAGGACCAGAGGGGAAACCCTTCTCCCATCTAGGGAGGAGGTCAAGGAAGAATAAAACAAAGGGGCCCCCTCCCCTTCTTTTCCGGTGGCGCCGGAACGCTGCCGTGGCCATCATCATCACCGCAATCTTCACCAACAACTTCACCGCCATCATCACCAACTCTTCCCCCCTCTATGCAGTGGTGTAACATCTCTCTTACCAGCTGTAATCTCTACTTAAACATGGTGCTCAATGCTATATATTATTTCCCAATGATGTATGGCTATCCTATGATGTTTGAGTAGATCCGTTTTGTCCTATGGGTTATTTGATGATCAAGATTGGTTTGAGTTGCATGTTTTATTATTGGTGCTGTCCTATGGTGCTCTCCTTGTCGCACAATCGTGAGGGATTCCCGCTGTAGGGTTTGCAATATGTTCATGATTTGCTTATGGTGGGTGGCGTGACTGACAGAAGCACAGACCCGAGTAAGTGGGTTGTTTGCGTGTGGGATAAAGGGGACTTGGTGCTCTAATGCTATGGTTGGGTTTTACCTTAATGATCTTTAGTAGTTGCGGATGCTTGCCAGAGCTCCAATCAGAAGTGCATATGATCCAAGTAGAGAAAGTATGTTAGCTTATGCCTCTCCCTCAAATAAAATTGCAATAGTGATTACCGGTCTAGTTATCGATTGCCTAGGGACAAATAACTTTCTCGTAACAAAAAGCTCTCTACTAAAACTAATTTAGTTGTGTCTTTATCTAAACATCCCCTACTTTTTATTTACGTGCTCTTTATTATCTTGCAAACCTATCCAAAAACACCTACAAATTACTTCTAGTTTCATACTTGTTCTAGGTAAAGCGAACGTCAAGCGTGCGTAGAGTTGTATCGGTGGTTGATAGAACTTGATGGAATATTTGTTCTACCTTTAGATCCTTGTTGGGTTCAACACTATTACTTATCGAAAGAGGCTACAATTGATCCCCTATACTTGTGGGTTATCAAGACCTTTTTCTGGCGCCGTTGCCGGGGAGCAATAGCGTGGGGTGAATATTCTCGTGTGTGCTTGTTTGCTTTATCACAAAGTAATTTTTATTTGCTGTTCTTAGTTGTTTTCTATCTTTAGTTATGGGTAGGAAACGCAAAATACCAAAAAAATTAGTTGTACCTACTGAACGAATGGTTGAAGAACCACTCAAAATCTATCACACTCCTGAAGCTTATTACTTGGATCATCTTCGATCCCTATGTGCTCGTGCTGAAACCCCAACTAGCTTAGTTGAGGGCAAATCTTTAGATGAGCATGCTTGTTATGTGCAACACCGCATATCTGAAAAAGGGAAACTTTTACTGGGTCAAATTCATCGTTTGCAATGCTATGCTTGGAATTCATGTGAAATATATGATTTTGCTTGTTGTTCTGAAAATCCTAAGAAACACCTTCCCTATCAATGTGAGTTTATTGATAATGGAATCGTATCTTCGTATGCTAAGGGTGTTTATAATTACTATGATGTTCAACAAATTGAAGAATTTGTTGCTTTTAAGGGTGCTTACGAAATTGCTTCTTTGATTGAAACATATGATGCTACTCTTTACAAATCTGAAAATTTTGCCATACTTAAATATTGCTATGATAATTATGCTTCTAATGCCTATGTTGAACCATATATTGAGGACTACTCCGCTGTTCAAGAAGAGACTAATATTTTGCAGGAGTCTATGGAAGAAGAAATTGATGAAACTGTGAGATCATTGGATGAAAAAGATGATGAGGAGAGCTAAGAACAAAAGGAGGAAGAGCGGATTAGCTACCCGTGCCCACCTTCTAATGAGAGTAACTCTTCAACTCATACATTGTTTAATTTCCCTTCGTGGTTACCAAAGGATGATTGCTATGATGACTATTATGATCCCGTTGATTCTCTTGAAATACCCCTTTTTGATGATGCTTGCTATGCTTGTGGCCAAGATGCCAATATGAATTATGCTTATGGAGATGAACTTGCTATAGTTCCTTATGTTAAACATGAAATTGTTGCTATTGCACCCACGCATGATAGTCCTATTATCTTTTTGAATTCTCCCGACTACACTATATCGGAGAAGTTTGCACTTATTAAGGATTATATTGATGGGTTGCCTTTTACCGTTGCACATGGTGATTTTGATACATATAATATGCATGTGCTTGCTGCTCCTACTTGCAATTATTATGAGAGAGGAACTATATCTCCACCTCTCTATGTTTCCCACATGACAAAATTGCAAGAAACTGTTTATACTATGCATTGGCCTTTACTAGGTGTGCATGAATTGTTCTTTTATGACATGCCGATGCATAGGAAGAGAGTTAGACTTCGTCATTACATGATATATGTTTCCTTGTGCTCATTACTAAATGCTAAATCATTGTTAATTAAAGTTGGCTTTGATATACCTTGGGATCCGGGTGGATTCACTACTTGAGCACTATATGCCTAGCTTAATGGCTTTAAAGAAAGCGCTGCCAGGGAGACAACCCGGAAGTTTTAGAGAGTCATTTATTTCTGTTGAGTGCTTTTATATACTTTAAAAACAAAAAATAAAGAGGGGAACCCGAAACTTTTCAAAAAGAAAAGCGAAAGTGAGAAAGACGAGCATTGTTGAAGTGGGAGCTAGCCTTGAACTTTGTTCATGCTCACGGAAACTTTGTGAATCTTGATTACAGAAACTTTTCAACAAAAATAATTATCCCCTTGTACAATTCCATTGTATTATAAAAATAATGTGCCAATGTTTGCCTTTAGGATGTTTACAATGCTTGTTGGTTTGTACGGTGCAGGACAGAAACTTTGGCTGTAGTGCGCGATTTTACATTTTTTACTGGAACGTCAAACGGTTCTGATTATTTTTGCACTGTCTTTATATACAAATTATTTATTTTTCATAATTTTGGCAGAATTTGTCAAGTATCATAAGTATGGTGAATGTTCAGATTATTACAGAATGTTCTGTTTCAGACAGATTCTGTTTTTGATGCATAGTTTGCTTGTTTTGATGAAACTATCGATTTATATCAGTGGATTAAGCCATGAAAAAGTTATATTACAGTAGACAAAATGCAAAAAAAAATATGAATTGGTTTGCAACAGTACTTAGAGTAGTGATTTGCTTTATTATACTAACGGATCTTACCGAGTTTTCTGTTGAAGTTTTGTGTGGATGAAGTGTGCGATGATCGAGAAGGTCTCGATGTGAGGAGAAGAAGGAGAGGCAAGAGCTCAAGCTTGGGGATGCCCAAGGCACCCCAAGTAAATATTCAAGGAGACTCAAGTGTCTAAGCTTGGGGATGCCCCGGAAGGCATCCCCTCTTTCTTCAACAAGTATCGGTATGTTTTCGGATTCGTTTCGTTCATGCGATATGTGCAATCTTGAAGTGCCTTTTGCATTTAGTTTTCATTTTTCTTTTATGCACCATGCTGGTATGAGATAGTCCTTGGTTGATTTATAGAATTCTCATTGCACTTCACTTATATTCTTTGAGTATGGCTTTATAGAATGCTTCATGTGCTTCGCTTATATCATTTGAAGTTTGGATTGCCTGTTTCTCTTCACATAGAAAACCGCCATTTGTAGAATGCTCTTTTGCTTCACTTATACTTGTTAGAGCATGGGCATATCTTTTGTAGAAAGAATTAATCTGTCTTGCTTCACTTATATCTATTTAGAGAGATGGCAGGAACTGGTTATTCACATGGTTAGTCATAAAATCCTACATAAAGCTTGTAGATCACTGAGTATGATATGTTTGATTCCTTGCAATAGTTTTGCGATATAAAGATGGTGATATTAGAGTCATGCTAGTGGGTAGTTGTGGGTTAGTAGAAATACTGGTGTTGAGGTTTGTGATTCCCGTAGCATGCACGTATGGTGAACCGTTATGTGATGAAGTCGGAGCATGATTTATTTATTGATTGTCTTCCTTATGAGTGGCGGTCGGGGACGAGCGATGGTCTTTTCCTACCAATCTACCCCCCTAGGAGCATGCGCGTAGTACTTTGTTTCGATGACTAAGATTTTTGCAATAAGTATGTGAGTTCTTTATGACTAATGTTGAGTCCATGGACTATACACACTCTCACCCTTCCATCATTGCTAGCCTCTTCGGTACCGTGCATTGCCCTTTCTCACCTCGAGAGTTGGTGCAAACTTCGCCGATGAATCCAAAACCTGTGATACGATATGCTCTATCACACATAAGCCTCATTATATCTTCCTCAAAACAGCCACCATACCTACCTATCATGGCATTTCCATAGCCATTCCGAGATATATTGCCATGCAACTTCCATCATCATCATATACATGACTCGAGCATTGATTGTCATATTGCTTTGCATGATCGTAAGATAGCTAGCATGATATTTTCATGGCTTGTCCGTTTTTTGATGTCATTGCTACACTAGATCATCGCACATCCCGGTACACCGCCGGAGGCATTCATATAGAGTCACATCTTGTTCTAGACATCGAGTTGTAATATTGAGTTGTAAGTTAATAAAAGTGTGATGATCATCATTATTAGAGCATTGCCCCAGTGAGGAAAGGATGATGGAGACTATGATTCCCCCACAAGTCGGGATGAGACTCCGGACGAAAAAAAAGAGAAAGGCCAAAAAAAGAGAAGGCCCAAAAAAAAGAAAAAAAGAAAAAAAAAATGAGAGAAAAAGAGAGAAGGGGCAATGTTACTATCCTTTTACCACACTTGTGCTTCAAAGTAGCACCATTTTCTTCATATAGAGAGTCTCTTGAGTTATCACTTTCATATACTAGTGGGAATTTTTCATTATAGAACTTGGCTTGTATATTCCGATGATGGGCTTCCTCAAACGCCCGAGGTCTTCATGAGAAAGCAAGTGGGATGCACACCTACTTAGTTTTCAGTTTGAGCTTTCATACACTTATAGCTCTAGTGCATCCGTTGCATGGCAATCCCTACTCCTCATATTGACATCGATTGATGGGCATCTCCATAGCCCGTTGATTAGCCGCGTCGATGTGAGACTTTCTACTTTTTGTCTTCTCCACACAACCTCCACCATCATACTCTATTCCACCTATAGTGCTATGTCCATGGCTCACGCTCATGTATTGCGTGAAAGTTGAAAAGGTTTGAGAACATCAAAAGTATGAAACAATTGCTTGGCTTGTCATCGGGGTTGTGCATGATTTGAATGTTTTGTGTGGTGAAGATGGAGCATAGCCAGCCTATATGATTTTGTAGGGATAACTTTCTTTGGCCATGTTATTTTGAAAAGACATGATTGCTTTATTAGTAGGCTTGAAGTATTATTGTTTTTATGTCAAATGATAGACTATTGCTTTGAATCACTCGTGTCTTAATATTCATGCCATGATTAGATACATGATCAAGATTATGCTAGGTAGCATTCCACATCAAAAATTATCTTTTTTATCATTTACCTACTCGAGGACGAGCAGGAATTAAGCTTGGGGATGCTGATACGTCTCTGTCGTATCTATAATTTTTGATTGTTCCATGCCAATATTATACAACTTTCATACACTTTTGGCAACTATTTATACTATTTTTGGGACTAACATATTGATCCAGTGCCCAGTGCCAGTTGCATGTTTTTGTTTCGCAGAATATCCATATCAAACGGAGTCCAAACGGGATAAAAACGGACGGAAATTATTTTTGGAATATTCAATGGGAAGAAAAATCCACGCGAGACGGTGCCCGAGGGAGGCACAAGGCAGGGGGGCGCGCCCCACCCCCTGGGGGCGCCCTTGACCCTCGTGGGCTCCCCGTAAGGCGGTTGATGCTCTACTTTGGACGCAAGAAAACTAATTTTCGGAGAAAAATCTGGGCGAAGGTTTCAATCCAATCGGAGTTACGGATCTCCATATATACACGAAATGGTGAAAGGCCAGCAGACGAGAACGCAGAAACAGAGAGAAACAGAGAGACAGATCCAATCTCGGAGGGGCGAAAGCCCCTCCCATGCCATGGAGGCCAAGGACCAAAAGGGAAACCCTTCTCCCACCTAGGGAGGAGGTCAAGGAAGAAGAAGACGAAGGGGCCCCCTCTCCCTTTCTCTTTTGGTGGCGCCAGAACGCTGCCGTGGCCATCATCATCACCGCAATCTTCACCAACAACTTCACCGCCATCATCACCAACTCCCCCCCTGTATGCAGCGGTGTAACCTCTCTCTTACCCGCTGTAATCTCTGGTTAAACATGGTGCTCAATGCTATATATTATTTCCGAATGATGTATGGCTATCCTATGATGTTTGAGTAGATCCATTTTCTCCTATGGGTTATTTGATGATCAAGATTGGTTTGAGTTGCGTGTTTTATTATTTGTTCTGTCCTATGGTGATGTAGGGTGGAACCCTATGGGGCCGATCTTTCACGAAAGGAGCGGATCCCGCGATGAACACGAAGAACACGAGGGGAAAACGGGGGAAAACACAAGGGGAAACACGAGAGAAATCACTCAACCAACAAGATCAATCACACATGTGCTAGATCCTCGAAACACGAGAGGAGATACAAGATCCACGATCAACAAAGGACGATACAAAGGGTAACCGATTCTTCTCCGTGAGGAGGTCTTGATGGGGGTCTTCTCCGTGAGGAGGTCATGAATCCAAGGGGGATCTTCTCCGTAGAGGGGCCGCGGTCTCTCTCGTGGAGTAGATCCGATATGGATGAGCAAAGCTCTATCTCAACTATGAGCTAAACCAATGCTAACCCTAGAAAGATGGAGGAGAAAGAGCATATATAGTCTAGGGAGTCGAAGGGGTACACGGGCCTCGGCCCTTACTGTGCGCAGACAGAGGTGGCCGGATGTCCGGGCGACGGGCCGGATGTCCGGGCTGGAGGGAAAAACTTCTCGATGTTCTGTAGCATGGCGCCGGATGTCCGGGCTTTTGGCCGGATTTCCGGGCTGGGGCCGGATGTCCGAGCTGGACGCCGGATGTCCGGGCCCTGTAGGCTTCGGCGTCTGGGCTGCTGCTGTTGTGGTTGCTCCAGGGGCCGGATGTCCGGGGACTTGGCCGGATGTCCGGGGCCTGGAAGGTGAACTTGCCCATTCCGTTGGTTCTCTTCATTCGTGAACTTGGCGGCTTGTCCGTCTTCACGTGCATCCTCGGGAGGCTCCTCTTGACACCTAATCATGCATAGCATATCGGACTTAGGTAGTAGCCATGTCTCAAGTGGATCATATGTGATATCACTAAGGAAGGAAGTCACCTCGTTCTCGAGAGCTCTAGCTCGTGCTCGTGTCATAGGTCCTCTTGGCTCTTGATGAGATGATGGTAGGTCCATGGGGATGACCGTAGGATGCTCCACATCATCTCCCCTCCCTTGGGAAAGATCCGACCTCGGATCGAAATCCTCATCACTATGGTACGGGGATAGATCTTTGATGTTGAAGATGTCGCTCACGGAGTACTTGTCGCGTGGGATGTCGATCTTGTATGCATTGTTGTGGTAGCATGCAAGCACCTTGAAGGGTCCATCCGCTCGGGGTAGTAGCTTGGACTTTCGTTCCTTGGGGAAGTGATCCTTGCGAAGGTGTAGCCACACAAGATCTCCAACATTGAACATCATGGGTTGCTTGTTGACGTTGAGCTTGGTCGCGAGTCTTTGTACTTGGCGCTCGATGGTGTTTCTTGTATCTTCGTGCATCTTCTTGAGGAAGTTGACTCGGGCACTCGCGTCCATGTTTGTGCGCTCTTGTAGCGGTAGAGGTAGAATGTCCAATGGAGACAATGGGTTGAAGCCATAGACGACCTCGAAGGGGGACTTGCCGGTAGTCGAATGTCTTGCACGATTGTAGGCGTACTCGGCGATGGGTAGGCACTCCTCCCACTCCTTGATGTTCTTCTTTTTCAACACGCGTAGTAGAGTGGAGAGCGTGCGGTTGGTCACCTCCGTTTGGCCATCGGTTTGTGGATGGTATGCCGAAGAGAACAAAAGCTTGATTCCGAGCTTGGCGCACAATGTCTTCCAAAAGTAACTCAAGAACTTGACGTCGCGGTCCGAGACAATCATCTTTGGCACTCCATGAAGGCACAAGATTTCCCTACAAAACAAATTTGCAACACGTAAAGCATCGTCTATCTTGTTGCAAGGAATGAAATGTGCCATTTTGGAGAATCGGTCCACAACAACAAAAACGGAATCCTTGCCATTTCGAGTTCTAGGCAAACCAAGCACAAAGTACATGCTAATGTCTTCCCATGGGTGATATGGAATTGGAAGTGGCATATAGAGGCCTTGAGATTGAGCTTTGGACTTAGCTTTGCGACATGTAGAGCATCGGTTGGTGAAGCGATTGACGTCGCGGAACATCTTGGGCCAAAAGTAGTTCTTGGAGAGCGTAGCAAATGTCTTTTCTCGTCCAAAGTGTCCCATGAGTCCGCCTCCGTGAGATTCCTGCAAAAGCAACAAGCGAAGAGAGGACTCGGGGATGCAAAGTTTGTTAGCTCTCATAAGATATCCATCTTTGATGTAGTATCGATCCCAAGAAGTATGCGTCAAACACTTGGCATAAGGAATAGAAAATGTAGGATCATGCTCATACAAGTCTTTTATATGCTCAAAGCCAATGACATTTAACTCAAGTTGATTAACAAGCATGCATATACGGGAAAGCGCATCCGCCACAACATTTTCCTTACCTTTAATATAATTGATGACATAAGGAAACGACTCAATGAACTCACTCCATTTAGCATGACGCTTGTTCAACATAGTTTGACCCTTAAGGTATTTAAGCGTTTCATGGTCGGTATGGATGATGAACTCATGAGGGCGTAGGTAATGTTCCCATTCATGCAAAACTCGCACCAAAGCATATAGCTCTTTGTCATAGATAGGGTAACTAAGTTGCGCTCCGGAGAGTTTCTCACTAAAATAAGCAATTGGGCGCTTCTCTTGCGTTAACACACCTCCTATTCCATTACCACTAGCATCGCAATGAATTTCGAAAGGTTTGTCAAAGTTGGGTAATGCAAGCACGGGAGCATGAGTAAGCAAATTCTTAAGCTCATTCAAAGCGATATCTTGAGATGTTCCCCAAACAAACGGTGCATTTTTCTTACTCAAAGCATGCAAAGGTGAAGCAATGGTGCTAAAATCATTCACAAATCTGCGATAGAAACCGGCTAAACCAAGAAAACTACGCACTTGTTGCAAATTGGTTGGTTGGGGCCATGTTTTAATAGCATTGATCTTAGATTCATCAACATGAACACCCTTAGAAGATACTATGAAACCCAAGAAAACAAGCTTATCAACACCAAATAGGCATTTTTCCATATTAGCATAAAGTTGCTCTTTTCGAAGAGTTTGTAGCACGGTGCGAAGGTGGGTGACATGCTCTTTGAGAGATTTGCTAAACACAAGGATATCATCAAAGTAGACAACAACAAATTCACCAATGTAAGGGCGAAACACGTAATGCATAAGACGCATGAAAGTACCGGGTGCTTCCGATAAACCCATAGGCATGACTAACCACTCATATAGACCAAACTTTGTTTTGAAAGCGGTTTTCCATTCATCACCCTCTTGTATGCGGATTTGATAGTAAGCACTTTTAAGATAAATTTTGGAAAAGATAGTGGCACCGCAAAGTTCATCAAGCATATCATCAAGGCGTGGAATGGGGTACCTATAACGAACGGTGATAGCATTGATAGGTCTACAATCGGAACACATGCGAAAGCTACCATCTCGTTTTGGCACAAGAATGACCGGTACGGCACAAGGACTCAAACTTTCACGCACATGTCCATGGTCTATGAGATGCTTTACTTGCCTTTGAATTTCTTTGGTTTCTTCGGGGTTGACGCGGTAGGGCGCTTTGTTTGGAAGCGGCGCTCCGGGGATGAGATCAATTCGGTGCTCAATGCCTCGTAGTGGAGGTAGACCCGGAGGTAGCTCATCGGGGAAAACATCTTGGAATTCCTGCAATAAAGAAGATAACACCAAAGGTAGATCGTGAGAGTTGTTAGTTTTTGGTGCCTCATCCTTGCACAATAGGACATAGTGTAGGACACTTGATGGGTTCTCACACACTTCTCTCATCTCACGTTTGGTGGCAAATAGGACTAAGTTTTTCTTGTCGCTCATCGTGCAGGCACTCAATTTGGGCTTGTGGCGCTCACTCTCTTTTTGGTGGTTCACTCTCTCACTATTCTCTCCACGATGGGTGTTTTGCTTGTCGGCGAGCACTTGGCTTGGAGACATTGGATGTAGCACAAACTCTTTCCCTTTCATCTTGAAGCTATAGTGATTTGTACGCCCATTGTGAATGACACGTCGGTCAAATTGCCATGGCCGTCCAAGAAGGAGGTGGCACACGGTCATCGGAAGGACATCACACTCCAAAGTGTCTTCATAGGCGCCGATCTTGAAAGAGACTTGGACTCTCTGCTCGACTTGTATGGTGCCGGTGTCGCTTAGCCATTGAACCTTGTAGGGGTGCGGGTGCTTCATCTTGACCAATTGGAGTTTGGAGCATAGTTCTTCACTTGCCAAGTTATGGCAACTCCCTCCATCGATGATGACCTTGACGGACCGTCCATTGATGTCGGCCTTTGTCTGGAAGATATGGCATCTTTGATCTTCGTCTTGTTGATGTTGAAGAGTCAAGACCTTGGAGACAACAAGAGCGGGACTTGAGTCTTCGTCACAAAAGATGTGATCATCTTCTTCTTCATTGTTCACTTGTCGGTGCATGGCCACTTGCTCAAGAGCTTCCATTTCTCGTTCACTCATGGAGTCGTAGTTGCCATCGTCGTTGAGGATCATGGTGCGCTTGTTTGTGCACTTGAAGGACTTGTGGCCTCGGCCTCCGCATGTGAAACATTTGATGGAACTTGTCTTGATGGTCTCATCGGTTGGAGTAGATGATGATGAAGCTTTCGGCTTGAAGTTGCTTGTAGTAGGAGGACGACTTGAGCTTGTCGAAGCTTTCTTGTAACTTGACTTGTCGCCATTGCTCGTGGTGGGAGTCGTCGAAGCTTGATTGTTGGAGAGGCCATAGGACTTGGATGAGAACTTGGCATACTTAAAGTCGTCTTGTACTTGCCGTTCCGCTTTGGTAGCTTGATGCACTAGCTTGATGAGGTTCGAGTATGGTTGGAAGTCGGCAATCTTCTTAATAGGGTGATTGAGTCCATTCAAGAAACGTGCCATAGTTTGCTCATCATCTTCTTTGACATTGGCTCGTATCATGGCAATCTCCATTTCCTTGTAGTACTCTTCAACGCTCTTGGCTCCTTGCTTGAGTTGTTGGAGTTTCTTGAATAGGTCGCGGTTGTAGTAGTTTGGCACAAATCATGCTCTCATGACATCCTTCATTTGTGCCCAAGTGGTGATGGGTGTTTCACCTCTTGCCGCATGGCGCTCAATGACTTGTTCCCACCAAATGAGGACGTAGTCTTGGAATTCGAGGGATGCCATTGCGATCTTCTTCTCTTCTTCGTAGTTGTGCAAGCGGAAGATTTTGTCAACCTTCAATGCCCATGATATGTACTCTTCGGGGTCATTGCTTCCGGTAAACTTGGGCATGGTGAACTTTAGCTTGCCATATCGTTGCTCTTCATTGTGTTGGGATCGGGGATGATGACGCCCATGTTGGTGAGGATTGGCAATCTCATGTCGCTCTTGGCGAGGAGGGTTGTCTTCCTCATGTTGCTCTTGGTGAGGAGGGTTGTCTTCCGCATGATGCTCTTGGCGAGGAGGTGGTCCATTGTCTTCTTGCTCTCGATGGACTTGACGTTCTTGTCTCGCATGAGGAGAAACTTGTCTATCTTGATGAGGAGCTTGTCGATCTTGATGAGGGGCTTGACGATGCACACGTGCTTCGTAAATCCTTTCTTGAGCTTCGTCGCGAAGTGCTTCATGATGTAGTCGAGCTTGTCGGCCTCGATTGGCTATGGCACGACTTGAGTCTTGAAGAGCACGTTGCGCCTCAAGTGCTTGAGCTTCACGTAGTTGTCGTTCTTGACGTTGCGCCTCGGCGTCTTGTGCATCTTGATGTTGTCGCGCTCGCTCCTCTTGTTCTTGTTGTCGTTGGCGTTGCCGTTCTTGTGCTTGTGCGAAAGCAGCTTGGTTGTGACGATGTCGATGCTCTTGAGAGTCGATGTCGTGTAGAGGATTGCGGTTAGCTTGACGGTCTTGACGCGCGGCACGACGAAGAGTGTTCGATGTCGGTGTACTTGAACCGGAGATGGTGTCGTCGTAGTGTCGACTTGTGCGGCTCCGTCTTGACGAGGATGAAGTTGTAGAAGAGCGGACCATCATGGTTCGGATATCTTCTTTGAGGGAACTCATGGATGTGTCGAAGTAGTCACTTGTACGTTGCTCAGATTGTCGTAGATCGGTGGCGAGGTTGTCGATGTGATCGCCCAAAGCAAGTTGTTCTTGATACAAAGCTCGGTGTGCACCAAATAGTTGAGTCTTGGTGACGTAGGATGACATGTCGTCGTCTTGCTCCAAGAAGAGTGGGTAGGTAGAAGTACTTGGCCTATCCATCATTCCAAACAAAGATATGTGAGTGGGAGAAAGAGAAGAACCAATACCAAATGTACCTTGACCGATGTTGAAAATGGATCAAAGATCACTCCAATGTGTATCAAGGGAATAGCACAGTTGGTACCGTTTCTTGTCGGTTCTCACACCTACACAAGTAAAAGCTTATGGTGGAGCTTGGTTAGGATGGTGGCACAAAATTTGATGCAATTGGAAGTGAGACTCAATAATGTTGGAAAAGATTCACAAATTTGCAAATGCAACAAGTAGACCAATAGCAAGATATGGTACACGGAAACACACACGCAAATAGATAAGTGGGGTTGGGCAACCAAGGGTGAGCCAAAATGTGGAATCCACCAAGATGCTCTTGTTGCACAACACTAGAGAGACACTAGCACGATTGCACAATAGGCGGATACGAACTTGTGCACAACCTACTAAGCAAAAATGCAACGACTTCTATCCCAAGTATGCTATATGTATGATGTTTCTATGCTTTGATCCAAGATGATCGAGTATGACAATCTTAATGTTGTATGATGCTATGGTTCTTGCTTATAAGCTCTTTGCTTATCGTTCCCTTTTGCTTAAAAGCTTGTTTGGCTCTTTGTTGTTTGAGCTCTTTTCTCATGCAATGCTTCACGAACCAAGATAGCAATTGTGTATGCGAAAACAACTTTTGTGACACAAGAGATGATACCAAGATATGCAACTCAATGATGGTATGTATGCTATGTGAAGTATGAACACTAATGTGCACAAGTCACGTTGCTGGCAATACTCAAAGGCTAGTCTCGACGGGTAAGCTACGCAAAAGTAAGGCCATGGGTTTATCAATGCAAATGCAAGAGAGTATGATGATATCGCTATACCAAGATGATATGAAGGTGAAGGTGATACCAATGTAGCCGTTCGTAGTAGTCCTTGGCAAAGATGAGCGGCGGTGATGTTGTTCCCGAACCGTACCTAGATAGCCGAAACACAATAGGATACGGAAACCACAACTCAAATTCTCAAAACAAAATGGGTCAAAATTGTTGGAGTTGGTAGCGGGAAAGGCTATGGTGGTGTTATGCGGAAATGGTGGTGGTATGCGGAAGTGTATGTGGGCTCCGGAACAAAATTGGACGAAAGTTAGGCGGTAAATGGAGTGGAGGATGGAGTTGAAGCTGTCAGGGGCCGGATGTCCGGGCCGGGCCGGATGGGCGGGCTGGTCGGGCCGGATGTCCGGGCTCGGGATCCATGGATGAACACCGCGTGGAGAGGTCAAATCCGGGGCAAAATTCGGAAGATTTTGTGGATGGAAATTGGGGAAAAGATGGGGAAAAGCTAGATCTACCTGCAACACACGAAATCCGCGAATCAAATCCAACAAAACTTCATCACACCAACAAATCACAAAAAAAAATTGGGGCTATTTTTGTGGGGCAATTTTCGGGTTAGGACGAAAAACAACAAAATCAAGCTAGAAAACAAAGAAAGGGGGCTCCGAAATCGTGATCAACGTGGCTCATGATACCAAGATGATGTAGGGTGGAACCCTATGGGGCCGATCTTTCACGAAAGGAGCGGATCCCGCGATGAACACGAAGAACACAAGGGGAAAACGGGGGAAAATAGGAGGGGAAACACGAGAGAAATCACTCAACCAACAAGATCAATCACGCATGTGCTAGATCCTCGAAACACGAGAGGAGATACAAGATCCACGATCAACAAAGGACGATACAAAGGGTAACCGATTCTTCTCCGTGAGGAGGTCTTGAATCCAAGGGGGATCTTCTCCGTAGAGGGGCCGCGGTCTCTCTCGTGGAGTAGATCCGATATGGATGAGCAAAGCTCTATCTCAACTATTAGCTAAACCAATGCTCACCCTAGAAAGATGGAGGAGAAAAGTATATATAGTCTAGGGAGTCAAAGGGGTACACAGGCCTCGACCCTTACTGTGCGCAGACAGAGGTGGCCGGATGTTCGGGCGATGTGCCGGATGTCCGGGGCTTCGGGAGAGGCCGGATGTCCGGGCTGGGGACCGGATGTCCGGGGCTTCATGAGAGGCCGGATGTCCGGGCTGGGGGCCGGATGTCCGGGCTGGAGGGCAAAACTTCTGGATGTTCTGTAGCGTGGCGCCGGATGTCCGGGCTTTTGGCCGGATTTCCGGGCCCTGTAGGCTTGGGCGTCTGGGCTGCTGCTGCTGTGGTTGCTCCAGGGTCCGGATGTCCGGGGACTTGGCCGGATGTCCGGGGCCTGGAAGGTGAACTTGCCCGTTTCCGTTGGTTCTCTTCATCCATGAACTTGGCGGCTTGTCCGTCTTCACGTGCATCCTCGGGAGGCTCCTCTTGACACCTAATCATGCATAGCATATCGGACTTAGGTAGTAGCCATGTCTCGAGTGGATCATATGTGATATCACTAAGGAATGAAGTCACCTCGTTCTCGAGAGCTCTAGCTCGTGCTCGTGTCATAGGTCCTCTTGGCTCTTGATGAGACGATGGTAGGTCCATGGGGATGACCGTAGGATGCTCCGCATCATATGGTTCTCTCCGTGTCGCGCAATCGTGAGGGATCCCCATTGTAGGGTTTGCAATATGTTCATGATTTGCTTATGGTGGGTGGCGTGAGTGACAGAAGCACCGACCCGAGTAAGTAGGTTGTTTGCGTATGGGATAAAGGGGACTTGATGCTTCAATGCTATGGTTGGGTTTTACCTTAATGATCTTTAGTAGTTGCGGATGCTTGCTAGAGTTCCAATCATAAGTGCATATGATCCAAGTAGAGAAAGTATGTTAGCTTATGCCTCTCCCTCAAATAAAATTGCAATAGTGATTACGGGTCTAGTTATTGATTGCCTAGGGACAAATAACTTTCTTGTAACAAAAAGCTCTCTACTAAAACTAATTTAGTTGTGTCTTTATCTAAACAGCCCCTACTTTTTATTTACGTGCTCTTTATTATCTTGCAAACCTATCCAAAAACACCTACAAAGTACTTCTAGTTTCATACTTGTTCTAGGTAAAGCGAACGTCAAGCGTGCGTAGAGTTGTATCGGTGGTCGATAGAACTTGAGGGAATATTTGTTCTACCTTTAGCTCCTCGTTGGGTTCGACACTCTTACTTATCGAAAGAGGCTACAATTGATCCCCTATACTTGTGTGTTATCATATATTACTCCTCCGGTGCTAGTAGTAGAGCAGAGTCCTAGTCCACTACTACTCTACTCAAGCAAGTTAGTGCATAGTAGGAGGTACTGTAGGGAGTACCAGTACTATGATCACTCAAGCAAGTTGTCTGACTTTGATATGACCCTACACTGCTGGTATGTGTCTCGTAAGTCACGCGGCGTGCTGTAGTCATCATCACCTATCCACTTCCCGCAGCACATATTCGCTTCTCCATCTTTGTCTGCTCTTCCATCCCCGCTAAGGCGCCTCCCCCCTCGTCCAATCTTCCATCCCTGCTAAGGCGCCTCCCCCCTCGTCCAAAACCCAAGCACTAACAATGGCAGAACCGAGCAGCGTCCGCGGAAAGAGTGGCTAGAATTCGCTCCCCACAGAGGTAATCAAGCTCATTGTTTCGCGTGTGGAAAATCTTAGTACCATGCCGCTCGCCGCGTGCTCGTCGGGGATGTACCGTTTACTCAAAGCCCTCAGCCCGGAGCTTTTTAAGCCAGCTCCTTGCTTGCTGATGCCGCCTGATCTTCAGAAACGGCGTGTCATGCAGCATAACGATCGTAGGGTGCTGACCATCAACCCCCTTGACTGCGATCCAATCCCCGTCACCCTCAACTACATTAACGGTATGTACTGGGTCGGCATGAACACGTCTTGGATGGTGCTCGTCGATGGTCGCGACAGCTGGATGCTCGTGGATGTCTACACCCGGTGATTGATCCCCCTTCCTTCGATTAACACTGGACTGCTTTGGCACCGCGGCCCAGAATACTCGGAATCTTACAGTAGCCAACATGATACCAAGTTTGATTTGCTCAAGGTTGTAATCTACCAAGTGCTCACAAGATCTGCGAATTATAAAGACTTCAGGCTAATTGCATTCTTCAACCGCGGCCTCACCTATCTGATAGGTCACTGCGGTAAGTGGATAAATCTGCACGTCCATCACAGGATCATACATCCTCCATGGTTCTCGGATGCCATTGAACACAAGGGCTTCATTTATGTTGTCGACTCCTTCTATGGCTGGACGTATTGCTGGCCTACTCCAGTCATCGCTACAAACGGCTGTTACAGCAGTATGTTACTTTCCTATGATATCATGATGGCTTGCTTATATTACTGTCAACATTTACTGAAAAAATATTCATGCTCATAACATGTTGTTCTTAAGATTGACTACATCAAGAGCCCTTTTTTATTTGACTCCAACTTTTTTTAGGGTTATTTGACTCCAACTTGATATGATGTTGTAGGCCGCCTGGTGTCCCTACCCTTCCTAATCCCAGAACCTTTCAAAGAAAAGCGGCATGGCAGTTGCAGGTGGTTCCTGGCTCAATTAGACGACGGTGAACGATTGATGATCGTTTGCACGTACCAGACATGTTGTTTCGCGGAATACAATCACAATCACTGCAAGGTCTTTGAGCAGGATCCCAGCTTCTCTGGGCCTTCAGGAATTTTTGACTGGAGGTTGGTAACTAGCCTTGGTATACACTCTCTGTTTGTCGGACTGAATTATCCGATTAACCAGGAGATAACCGACGACAAGGATCATGATGGCAGCGCGGTTTCGTTCATCAGGCAAAACTGTGTGTACACAGCGTACCATGCGTCTCTGCATGCACCATACCCTGATTGTGCCGCCACGCTCTGCAGCCCAAAGTAGGAGAGAGGGTCGCAAGTATCAGACTTCGACCTGCTGGCTGGAGTTTCCCCCGTCAGGCACCGATCTGGTTCAAGCCGTCAGCCAATCTCCACAGCTTAATAAATAGTAACGTCTAACTGAGCCAGTTAGTTAGATGCGTACACTTGGTGTAGTAGGATCTTTATTTAGTTTGATGCATACACTTGTTCTTTTTGGTAGCCCTTTTGTAATGATGGCCGATGTTTGGTTTGGAAGAGAGAGCTGCGTCTTCACTCTTCTGGCCTGCTTACTACTTCTGTTGCACCCCCAGCCCTGGTTGTTGCTGCTGCTGTTTTCAATGTACAATTAGTAGTATATTTCGTCTGTTGGTTGAATAAATGTGTTGTTAGAACGACAAACACAATGTTTTGGAAGTTGTTGCACGGTTCGATCCTTTAGTGCCCCGTACCGTACGTAGCGCATACTATTTTTCGTACGGAACACATTTTCCACCTGTTGATAACATGCAGCCCACTGATGAAGGCCCAATAGAGAAGCCCATAATTAACTGGAAGGGAGGCTCTCACATGAATCCGGCCCAGGTACATGCTCATGGTCCCCTAAACATAAATAAGTAAATAAATAAATAAAGCTAAATGCTCATGCACTAGTTCTTTAAATTCACAATTTAACAGGAGGATATTATTTCCTATGATAGTGTCGTTACATTCAGTTGATATTATTCTTAGGCAAAGATAGCGACCAGTCTTCTTTCTCCCAGCATTTTCTTCATGCAACCAGTGGACCCAACGTCGTAAATAGTTCCGGTCCATTTTTATTTTTCAATAAGAATGTCCAACCCAGCCCAGCACATTGGCGACAGCACTTTATCCTCCGCCTTGGTGCGCTCGCCGTGGCGCCGCTGTCCGGCCCTATCAACATAGTTTTTTTTCGAAACGGTCCCTGTCAACATAGTGAATCGGAAGAGGACTGTAGTTGTGAGTATGACAGTACAGACCCACTAGGTCCACTCCCGAACACAAGCAAGCGCCTCTTTTACTACTCAGATGAACCCCTCGTTTTTTACTCTAATCCACCCTGCTAATATCTGGGACCCACATCATTTTCAACGTATAGTCAATTAACGACATAATTGTACAACTTTTTTTGAGTAGTAATTCGGAGGAGCAGGCTATAAACTGGGTTGTGCGGTCTCTGTGGCCCGTCTAACAACATGACCAGCCCAGCAGTTTTTTCTTTGGGAAAATAGGTAGCCCAGTATTTCAAGAATACCCAAGCTAGGCCCATTTGTTTTCTCCAACTTACTAGGCTGAAAATCATTCAAGACGAGGAGGGATGCATTCCGGCCTGGCCAAAGAGTATGGTCAGTGTCTGTTAAAAGTAATATCAAAAGGGGTTGAAAATTCCAAAAAAAAATAGCAAATGGGATATTAGTTTCTTTTTTTGTTTTTGTTGTTCACTGATATCTTATACTCCCTCCGTCCCAAATTTTTTGTCTTAGATTAGTCTAGATACGGATGTATCTAATACCAAAACGTGACTTGATACATCCGTATTTAGACAAATCTAAGACAAGAATTTTGGGACGGAGGGAGTATTTCATTGGATTTAACATGACATAGTACTAATTTATTTTTAAATTTGTTTTAGTATGGCTACAAATTTTTGGATTAGGAATATTTTGTTCCCCAACAAAAATTTGCGAATTTTCAAAATTTCCCACATATTTAGTTAATTTTTTAACCCTGGTACTAACGAGAAAATGGGCAGCAATTCTAAAAATGGAAAACGGGCTGCAATAAATTCCATATGAATTAGAAAATGAGTAAAAATTAGAAAAATAATAGCAAATGGGCTATACACGCCACATATTTCGAGGCTGACTTGTTTACGCAAGGCTTTGTCAGTCAACACACGATTCTAGCAGCAGTGACTGTTAGATGTCCATCCAACGGCCGACGTGCTTCTTCAATCTCTGATCTTCCTGCTCCAGCCGCCTAAACTAGCGCCGGCAGGACTACCTGCTCCCTCCTCTTGTGGCCCGCTGTGATGCTGTGCAGGCTTCCCCGGCCCACCCTACTCCCTCCGCTGGCCTGGCCGCACGCAATCAACTGCCTCCTTATTACGTGAAAAAAATTTATTCCGTCCACTAACATCTGGGGCGCACCGGTTGGGAGGCTGACCTCTGGGCCTACTAAGTTGACGCATACGCAAGGCTTGTCAACTTAGTCAACAAATGATTCTAGCAGCAGTAACCGTTGGATTTGAATCGAACGGTCCTGCTGCTTCTTCAATCGCTGCTCTTCTTGCACCAGCCGCCCAACCCAGTGCCGGCGAGACCGCCTGCTCCTGCCTCCAGTGGCCGGCTGTGCTGCCGTTGAGGCCTCACCGCCCCCTACTGCTCCCACCGCTAGCCAGGCCCTGCGGCGACGGCAGCCTCACACCGCAGCTGAACCAGTCAACCCTCGTACTCCTCTCCGCGTGGGCCTCCACTGCCGCGTCTTCCCCGGCTCCGTGTCGTCCCCTTCCTAGGCCTCGCCGTCGTCCACCACCTTGGATGCGCTCAGCGCGGAGTGGTCAATGTGGTCAACGAATGACACCATCGGAAGTAGACTGTGCGTGGAGAGGCTGACAGCTGGGTCCACGGCCGCACGCAAGAAATGCCTCCTTATTACGTGCAAAATAATGATTCCTCCACCTGACAGTTGGGACCCACCGGAAGGGCATCTGTATTTCGCAAAAAAATGTTCCCACCGCCGACAGGTCGGACCCACCAGCTATATCTTCGCATGCAAGGAAGTGCCTCCTTATTACGCACAAAAAAATGAATACCCCCTGCTAGCTGGGACCCACAATAGTGGGAGGCTGACTTGTGGGCCAACTAAGTTGACGGGGATGGAGGGCTTTGTCAACTTAGTCAATATGAACGATTCTAGCTCCAGTGACCGTACGATGTCCATCCAACGGCCGTAGTGCTTCTTCAACCTCTCGTCTTCTTGCTCCAGCCGCCCAAACCAGCACCGGTCGTGCCTCATGATCCTGCCTCCCGTGGCCGGCTGCGATGCCGCGGAGGCCTCGCCGCCCCCTAGTACTCCCCCCGCTGGCCAGGCCATCCCTCTACTCACCCACACCCCCTGTTATTCTGTGGCAACGTCAGCCTCACACCGCAGCCGAACCAGTGAACCCTCATACTCCTCTCCGCGTAGGCATCCACTGCCGCGTCTTCCTCGGCTCCACGTCGTCCCCTTCCTAGGCCTCTCCGTCGTCCATCGCCTTGGTGCTCTCGGCGCGGCATGGTCAATGTGGTCAACGACCGACTTCCATCGGAAGAGTACTGTACGTGGAGAGGCTGACAGCTGGGTCCACGGCCGCAGCTGGGTCCACGGCCACAGCCCAGTTCTTTTGTGATTTGCGAAGTAAGTCGCTTTGTCAGGCCTGTTGGGCTGCAAATCTTTCAAGACGAGGAGAGCTTCATTCGGCTGGCCAAGAAAATGGCCTATCAGTAATGAGAAATGGGCTGTACATTTTTAAAACACATCAAACCGGCAATTAGTTTCAAATTTCTTTTTTTCATTCCAAGATTTTAAATTGCATTGATTTTTATGCGTGGACAATTTGTTGGATTTTATATTGATATACATTTATTTTTAAAATTAGTTTGAATGTGACTCGAAATTTCAGGATTAAAAACAGTTCGGACCGCACCGAAATATGCAAAATTTCGTATAATTTTTTAACCGTGGCCACAATATGGGCTGTAATGCTAACAAAAAGAATATGGGCTCCAAAAAACACTTAAGAATTAGCAAATGGGCTGTAAATTATTAGAAATAATGGCAGATGGGTTGTATGCTATTTTCCACAGATTTGAGGCTTTCCTAAAAAAAGGTTGACGCACAAGCAGTGACTATTGGATGTCCATCCAACGCCCGTCGTGCTTCTTCAATCTCTGCTCTTCCTGCTCCAGCCGCTCAAACAAGCGCCGGCGAGACTGCCTGCTCCCTCCTCCCCGCGGCCGGCTGTGCTGCCGCGCAGGCCTCACCGCCCCACCGTACTCCCATCACTGGCCTAGCCATCCCTCTACTCACCCACACCTGCTGTTGTTCTCCGGCGACGGCGGACGAACCAGTAAACCCTCGTACAGTCGTACTCCCCTCCGCGTGGGAAACAACTGTCGAGTCTTCCCTGGCTCCGTGTCGTTCCCTTCCTAGGCCTCGCCATCGTCCACCGCCCTGGTGCTCTCGGTGCGGCCTGGTCAACGTGGTCAACGACCAACATGCATCTGAAGTGGACTATACGTGGAGAGGCTGACAGCTAGGCCCACAGCCGCACGCAAGGAAATGCCTCCTTATTACGCGCAAAATAATGATTCCTCCACCTGACATCTGGGACCCACCAAAAGGGCCTCTGTATTTCACGAAAAAAATGTTACCGCCGCTGATAGCTCGGACCCACCAGCTATATCTTCGCACGCAAGGAAGTGCCTCCTTATTACGCACAAAAAAAATGAATACTCCCCCTGCTAGCTGGGACCTAGTATAGTGGGAGGCTGACTTGTGGGCCTACTAAGTTGACGGGGACGAAGGGCTTTGTCAACTTAGTCAATATGCACGATTCTAGCTCCAGTGACCGTATGATGTCCATCCAACTGCCGTAGTGCTTCTTCAACCTCTGGTCCTCTTGCTCCAGCCGCCCAAACCAGCGCCGGTCGTGCCTCGTGCTCCTGCCTTCCGTGCCCAGCTATGATGCCGCCGAGGCCTCACCGCCCCTACTACTCCCACCGCTGGCCAGGCCATCCCTCTACTCACCCACACCCCCTGTTATTCTGCAGCGACGGCAGCCTCACACCGCAGCCGAACAGTGAACCCTCTTACTCCTCTCCGCGTGGGCATCCACTGCAGCGTCTTCCCTGGCTCCGCGCCGTCCCCTTTCTAGGCCTCGCCGTCGTCCACTGCCTTGGTGCTCTCGGCGCGGCGTGGTCAATGTGGTCAATGACCGACTTCCATCGGAAGAGTACTGTACGTGGAGAGGCTGACAGCTGGGTCCACGGCAGCCGCAAGGAAGTGCCTTCTTATTACACGCAAACTAATTATTCCTGCACCTGACAGCGGGGACCCACCGAACGGGCCACCGTATTTCGTGAAAAAACATTCCCCCCTGACTGCTGGGACCCACCAGCTACATCTTCGCACACAAGGAAGTGCGTCCGGGCAAAAAACAATTCGCCCCCTGACTGCTAGGACCCACCAGCTATATCTTCGCACACAAGGAAGTGCCTGACAGTCGAGACCCACCTGGTCGAACCGTACGTAGCGTTGTCATTCTGGTCGTGAACGTGTACGTACATACTGGTCGATGTAGAGCGCGCACGTGTCGTAGTAGAGGCGCGCATGTAGCATGTACACGTACGTACAACGGCCAGTGTGCTAGAAAGAAAATACGGCCACCTACGTACATACGGGTGGGGTCTCGAACGCCTACTCGCGCATACGTACGGCCAGGGATCGTGTACATGGCTGGGTCGGAACGGAGAAACAGCGTCGTCTTGTTCATGGGGAGCCAACTGGCTGGGTCGGAACGGAATGCGTCGTCGTGTTCATCGGGAGGGCTTGGACGGAACAGCCGATGGAAACGAGGCCTAGCGTACCGCAAAATAGAGGAAACAGCCTGGTGTTCGACCGGCCACGGTCAAAACGGGATCCTGTTCATCGGGAGGGGTCTGGCGTACCGCAAAACGGAGGTAACGTACCTCCTACGGTCGAAATGGGGGTCTTGTTCATCGGGAGGGGTGTGGCGTACCGCAAAAAGGAGGAAACGGACTTGTGTTGGAGCACTACGGTCGAAACGAGGGTCCTGTTCATCGGGAGGCGTGTGGCGTACCGCAAAACGGGACTCCACGGGATACTGTTCATCTCCACCATCGACCCCCTCCAGCCTCCACGGGCTACTGTTCATCCACCATCGACCTCCTCCAGCCTCCACCTGCGACTGTTCATCCACGGGCTCCTGTTCATCCAGCCTCCACCGCGCGCTACTCCACCGGCTACTGTTCAGCCAACCCTCTGCACGGGCTCCTGTTCAACCACCCCTCCACGGGCTACTGTTCATCCAGCCCTCCACCGTCTACTGTTCATCCAGCCCTCCACGGGGTGGTCCTATTCATCCAGCCCTCCATGGTGTCCTGTTCATCCAGCCCCAACCGGCTCGATCGATCGGGGTCCTGTTCATCCAGAGGCAACACCACGGGGTCCTGTTCATCCACGCCCACTGGGAACTGTTCATCCAAACTCCCCCCAGCAACGCTCAGTGTTCATCGAGAGGCAGCATCGATCGGCTTCAGTTAGCAGCAGTAGCGAAGGAATCGCTCGATCGGGTTCAGTTAATAGCCATCGATCGATCGCTCGTGTTCAGTAACGTGTAGCCTGCAGTGCAATCGCTCGGGTTCAGTTAGATCCCAACGCCTCGCTCGGGTTCAGTTAGAGCCCAACGCCTCGCAGACACGCGCGTACGTGTACGAGAGAAATGCGCATCGCCCGGCCCCCGACCACCCACCATAACCGGGAACTCCCCGAAATTTTCCTCGCCCTTGCTTCTACCACGGTTTTTTCCGTCATGGACGGCTCAAAGAATGTCATGCAGCTGCGTCTCCGGCCCGCCCAGGACGAAAAGCCCATTTTATGTCATGATTTTTTGTCATATAAGTAGGAGCCCACCACATCTATGATGATACCGGGTTTTGTCACAATTATCCTCATAGAAGTGTCATAAGTATGATAGAAAAAAAATTCGTTCGGCCCAAAATGTCACGGATGTGTCTTTTTTTTGTAGTGATTGTTGGCGGGTACCTGCCTTACAAGGTCGGGTGCCCTGCCTTCACACGTGAGCTGCGGCAAGTCCGTTGGCCGTCCGTCCGCGCGGTCAAGCCCTAAGTACCGGGAAAATACGATGACAAGATGAACCCGACAAAATTCTTGGGCATTTACACAATTGTTGTACACGCTGCCGGAGGAAGGGATGAAAAGATTTTAGCCAGTTATTTCCCATTGGTGCTCAATCCCAATGTGCGAGCTTG
This sequence comes from Aegilops tauschii subsp. strangulata, assembly GCF_002575655.3. Taxonomy (NCBI): domain Eukaryota; kingdom Viridiplantae; phylum Streptophyta; class Magnoliopsida; order Poales; family Poaceae; genus Aegilops; species Aegilops tauschii. Next base: position 244,941,925 of record NC_053037.3, on the reverse strand, counting down.
GCTGATGAACTTGTTAGAGAACTCCATTTTCTCGTGGTCAAATCTTTGCAACGAATTTGTTGGTGCTTTTACTGGAGGCCGGAAGGGCCCCAGGTTTCCCAGTGACTTGCAAGTGATCCCACAGAAGGAAGGAGAAGATCTGCGTAGGTACATTCAAAGGTTCAGTGATGAGGACATCAATACCATTGTTACACCCACAACCCCTGCTACTATATATACTGGACCAATTACTAGAGCTCATGCACGCCAATTAAATTACCAGGTACTTTCGTTTCTTGGTAATGATTCTAATGTTCATGAGAATATGATGCTCCCTAAATTGGACACATTTGTTTTGCTTACAAATGAAGGGCCTAGCTTGGAGAAGCATGAACATTGGAGCAAGAACAAGCATGGAGATGATGGCATGCGCAAGGGAAACAAGAACGGAGTTTCAAGTGATGATTTCAGGACTTTGAAGCCACCGTAATGAGTGCACGAAGTCTTGGACGAAATATACAAGATGCCACCTGACAAATTTCGTCCAGAGGCTATTATAGGTGCTGTGTCACCTTATTATTGGGCCAGATCCATGTAATATCGAAATACTTGATTATAGGCTGTTTTTAGAGTCCGTATGTGTGGGGAAACAAGAGTTAGGGTTCCTTTCGGACCCCTCCCTCAAGGGCCACAAAATTCCCCCCTCTTCCTCCATATATACAGCCCTTAGGGCGTCGTTTAGACTTTGGGTTTTGTTTAGATTAAAAGTTCTCCAGAGTTGCAACTTCGCGTACTTCGTTTGTGTTCAACGACCAGACCAAGACGTCACAGAACCCCACAATAAAGCTTTCATCTTACATTCACAATATTCAGATTGCAATCTCAGTTTCTTGCTTGTTCTTTGTTTGCTTGCAGGAAATAGACCTTCGTGGTCAGGTTGATCGTGCTCCCGCGCGGTCAATAACCTCTCAGAGTTAGTTTAGCAATTACTAAGGCGCGACGTCCTCGCACGTCCGTAGTCGGATCGTCAAAGTCGACTTCCACCAAAGCGATATCCATCATCTCATCAAAAGACGGGACACCTTTGCCTCGATCAAGTGGTATTAGATATCCAGGTTGCTCGGTGAGATTTTACAGTTTTTGTAGTTTAGATCGAGTCTGTTCTTCATACCTACAGTCCACGAAACAACCACAAAAAAATTAGGGTTATTTCATCATATCCGAAACAATCTCAGCCTTTGCATAATCTTTCTAGGGTTTTTGCTTTGTTGAATTTGCGGTTGCATTGTCGTGTCTAGTTGCTGGTCTTAGCGTCTAGTCTTTTAGAGTTTCGAGTTCTGGTCATAAGTTGTCACAACGCCGCCGCACCATCATCATCGCCCCTGCCATCTACCACCATCGCTTATCCCCACCGATCCATATCCATACACCATCACCAATCCATATCCATATACCACCACCAATCCGTATCCATATACCACCACCGCTACCAATACCACCACCGTTGCCGTATACCACCATCGTTGTCATATCTTACCATCATACATCTACCACCAATTGAGTTCTTTTCATAGTAGATTTGTTTTCGAGATCCATCTATTTTCCAATTCGTGTTTCCTTGCCTGAGTAGGTTTGGGAAAAAAAACTGGCGACTGAAAATACTTTTTCCCTATCATGTTTTTAGGCTTTTCTGAGTCTTTTGAGACACTTGCCATCATAGTGATTTTTTGGCACACTTTTTCATCATCGCTGCCCTGATTTCCGGAAAAAATATTGTCAAGAAAAATTCCGTGCCTATCCTGTTAGTTTGACTTGGGAAGAGTTTTGAGACACTCGCCATTATACTGATTTTTTGGAAAAAAAACAGCGCAAAAAAATTCAGATGTGCTTTTCCCTTGTTTACATGCCACGCCGTGATTTTGTTAGTGTTCTAGGCTCGCGTCTTTAGCACAGTCCAGCCTAGGACTAGCACAGTACCATCGTTGAGCGTTTATTCAACTTTGCATCTCTGAATTGATTATTGTTGACATTTTTTGCTACCATATCATAAGCCATCCCAGCTCCACATACATATACCTTGTGTGTTCGACTCTCCCTGGTAATCGCTCTATCCAAACATTGAGAATTTTGACTACAACGGTTGCTGATGACCACCTGCTGCTAGGTAAGAACTGGTAAGAATTTGAGGTTTGCTTGACGAATTTGTGACACCCCACCACCGCCACTTTCTAGCTGTTTGTAGGATCATATTCTTGTGTGTTTCTATTTCTGCTAACCATGGCAGGATCACAAGCCGACGAGACTGACTGGGAGAACATGACGAACAAAGAGTTACATGATCAATTTCAGCAAATGATGAGTTGACAGGTGGAAGATGTGATAAACAGATTTGAAGAGGCCATGGAGAAGATAGATGGCATTGAGAAGGTGTTCGAAACAAAGCTCGATAACAACTTTAATGAATTGCTCGCGTGTCTTCCACAACCACCGCCCGCTGCACCTGTCGCACCTCTACAACAACAACAAAGCCTTCCAAAAGTGGGACGAGCACAACGCGTTCCCCTTGAGCCTGGTCAAACTTCTGGTGCCGCTGTACCTACTGTTGCTGGTTCTATAGCTCCTGCTGCTATTGGAGAGGTGGAGGAACATTACGAGGATGAGGTTGATCAAAATCAGAACTACGTGCAACCAGCAGCACCACCACCACCAGGTCGTCCTCATGCATATCATCGCAACGGTAGGGCTGCACCACCACCAGAGGTACGAGATCATGACCATCTTCCGAAACTAAAATTGAATATTCCACCATTTGAGGGTAGATATGTTCCTGATATATATCTTACTTGGGAGTTAGAAAATTAACAACATTTTACATGTTTACAATATCCCGAGGAGAGACGTGTTCCTGCTGCTGTTTGTGCTTTCACTAGTTTTGCATGCGTTTGTTGGTCTAAACATTGTAGATTATATCCTATTCCAGCTACTTGGGCTGCTTTGAAAACTGCTATGCGTACTCATTGGGTTCCACCATATTATCAACGTGAATTACTTCAAAAACTACAATGTTAGACAAGGAAAAAATTCTGTAGAAGAATATTATCAGGAATTACAAACTAGCATGATTAGATGTGGTATTGTTGAGGATAATGAAGCTATGCTTGCACGTTTTATGGGTGGATTAAATAAAGAGATTCGGACCATTCTAGCGTATGAGGAATATAATAATATCACTCGTTTATTCCATCTTGCTTGCAAAGCTAAACGTGAAGTGCAGGATCGACAGGCATTGGCGCGAACTAACTTTTCTGCAGGTCGACCTTCATCATGGACACCGCATGCATTGTCTACTTCCACACGTTCTGCTACACCGGCACCTCCTTCAGCTGCCACCTCCAACCGTGATACAAGAAAGCAGGCACAACCACCACTATCTGCCAACAGCACACCTTCTGCACCTGCACAGAGCTATTCTTCATCCATGGCATCAACAGGGCAAACACATGATATTATTTGTTATCGTTGCAAGTGTGGAGGTCATTATGCAAGAGAATGCCCATCTAAGCGTGTGATGATTGTTAACGACGATGGTGGGTATGAGTCCGCTAGTGACTATGATGAGGAGACTTTGGCTCTTATTACAAGTGAAGAACATGGTTGAGATGATTCTCATCATGAGACGCAATACATGGCTGCCGAAGATGCTGACAGGTATGAATGTTTAGTTGCTCAACGTGTTTTGAGTGTGTAGGTTACACAAGCTGAGCAAAATCAGAGGAATAATGTGTTCCATACAAAGGGAGTTGTGAAGGAACGTTTTGTTCGCGTCATCATAGATGGAGGGAGCTGCAACAACTTGGCTAGCATGGAGATGGTGGAGAAGCTATCTCTCACCACAAGACCACATCCACATCCTTACTACATCCAATGGTTCAACAACAGTGGCAAGGTTAAGGTAACACGTACTGTTCTTGTGCATTTTAGTATCTCCACATATGCTGATTATGTTGATTGTGATGTGGTACCTATGCAAGCATGTTCCTTATTACTTGGTAGACCATGGCAATTTGATAAAATTCTGTACACCATGGTAGAAACAATCAGTATACTCTTGTTCATAAGGATACAAATATTACTTTGCTTCCTATGACTCCTGATTCCATTTTGAAAGATGATATTAATAGAGCTAATAAAGCAAAACAGGAGAAAAATAAGAGTGAAATCAGATTGTGGCAAAAGAATTTGAGCAACAAATGAAACCTAATAATAAACCATCTAGTGTTGCTTCTGAAATTAAATTGAAAAGTGCATGTTTACTTGCCAAAAAATCTGATATTGATGAGCTAGATTTTAGCAATTCTGTTTGCTATGATTTTGTGTGCAAAGAAGCATATTTTCATCCGAGGATGTGCCTTCCTCTTTGCCTCCTGCTGTCACTAACATTTTGCAGGAGTTCGCTGACATCTTTCCACAAGACGTGCCACCGGGATTACCACCTATTCATGGGATTGAGGATCAAATTGACTTAATTCCCGCTGCATCGCTAACCAACCGTGCACCATACCGTACCAATCCAGAGGAGACGAAGGAGATTATGTGTCAAGTCCAGGAGCTACTCGACAAAGGTTATATACGCGAATTTCTTAGTCCCTGTGCTGTTCCTATTATTCTAGTGTCGAAAAAGGATGGTACATCGCGTATGTGTGTTGATTGTAGGGGCATTAATAATATTACAATTCATTATCGTCATCCTATTCCTAGGCTAGATGATATGCTTGATGAATTGAGTGGCTCTACAATATTCTCCAAAGTTGATTTGTGTAGTGGATACCATCAAATTCGTATGAAATTGGGAGATGAATGGAAAATAGCATTTAAAACTAAGTTTGGTTTATATGAGTGGTTAGTGGTGCCTTTTGGATTAACTAATGCACCTAGTACTTTCATGAGATTAATGAACGAAGTTTTACGTGCTTATTGGACGATTTGTGGTAGTCTATTTTGATGATATAGTGATTTATAGCAGATCTTTGGAGGAACATTTGGAACATTTACATGTTGTTTTTATTGCTCTACGTGATGCACGTTTGTTTGGTAACCTTGGGAAGTGCACCTTTTGCACCAACCGAGTATCTTTTCTTGGCTATGTTGTTACTCCACATGGAATTGAAGTTGACAAAGCCAAGATTGAAGCTATTGAGAGTTGGCCGCAGCCCAAAACGGTCACACAAGTGAGGAATTTTCTTGGACTCACTGGTTTTTATAGGCGTTTTGTGATAGATTTTAGCACCATTGCTGCACATCTCAATGAGCTTATAAAGAAGAATGTGCCTTTTGTTTGGGGTACCGCATAGGAAGAAGCCTTCACGGTATTGAAAGATAAGTTGACACATGCTCCTTTACACCAACTTCCTGATTTTAACAAGACTTTTGAGCTTGAATGTGATGCTAGTGGAATTGGATTAGGAGGTGTGTTATTACAAGATGGCAAACCTGTTGCATACTTTTTTGAAAAATTGAGTGGGCCTAGTCTGAACTATTCTACTTACGATAAAGAATTATATGCTCTTGTTTGGACTTTACAAAACATGGCATCATTATTTATGGCCCAAAGAATTTTTTATACATTCTGATCATGAATCTTTGAAACATATTAAAAGTCAAGCCAAACTGAATTGTAGACATGCTAAATGGGTTGAATTCATTGAGACTTTCCCTTATGTCATTAAACACAAGAAGGGTAAAGAAAATGTTATTGCAGATGCACTATCTCATCGTTATACTATGATTTCACAACTTGAATTTAAAATATTTGGTTTGCAGACCATCAAAGATCAATATTTGCATGATGCTGAATTTAAAGATGTATTGCAGAATTGAAAAGAAGGGAGAACATGGAACATGTTCATTGTTAACGATGGATTTGTGTTTCGTGCTAACAATCTATGCATTCCAGCTAGCTCCATTCGTCTTTTGTTGTTGCAGGAGGCGCATGGAGGAGGATTAATGGGACACTTTGGCGTGAAGAAGACAGAGGATATACTTGCTACACATTTCTTTTGGCCAAAGATGAGATGGGATGTTGAGCATTTTGTTGCTCGCTGCACTACATGTCAAAAAGCTAAGTCAGGACTCAATCCTCATGGTTTATACATGCCTTTGCCTGCTAGTGTTCCTTGGGAGGATATATCTATTGATTTTGTTTTAGGATTACCTCGAACAAAGAAGGGGAGGGATAGCATATTTGTTGTCGTGGATAGATTATCGAAAATGGCACACTTCATACCATGTCATAAAAGCGATGATGCTGCTAATGTTGCTGATCTGTTCTTTCGTGAAATTATTCGCTTGCATGGTGTGCCAAATACTATTGTTTCATATCATGATACTAAATTTCTTAGCCACTTTTGGAGATGTTTATGGGCTAAGTTGGGGACTAAACTGCTTTTTAGTACTACTTGTCACCCCCAAACTGATGGACAAACTGAAGTAGTCAATAGAACATTGTCTACTATGCTGGCTGTTTTGAAGAATAATAAGAAAATGTGGGAAGAATGCTTGCCTCATATTGAATTTGCTTATAATCGTTCATTGCATTCTACTACTAAGATGTGCCCTTTTGAAATTGTGTATGGTTTCCTACCTCGTGCACCTATTGATTTGTTGCCTCTTCCATCTTCAGAGAAGGTTAATTTTGATGCTAAACAACGTGCTGAACTGATTTTAAAAATGCATGAGTTAACTAAGGAAAACATTGAGCGTATGAATGCTACATATAAACTTGCTGGAGATAAGGGTAGAAAACATGTTGTGTTTGCACCTGGAGATCTTGTTTGGTTACATTTGCGTAAGGATAGATTTCCTTATTTGCACAAATCAAAGCTAATGCCACGTGCTGATGGTCCTTTTAAGGTCTTAGAAAAAATAAATGATAATGCATATAAACGTGAGCTGCCTACAGAATTTGGGGTTAGTCCCACTTTTAAGATTGCAGATTTGAAGCCTTATTTGGGTGAGGAAGATGAGCTTCCATCGAGGACGACTTCATTTGAAGAAGGGGATGATGATGAGGACAACAATACCATTGTTACACCAACAACCCTTGCTGTTGGGGAACGCAGTTATTTCAAAAAAATTACCTACGATCACGCAAGATCTTTCTATGTGATGCATAGCAACGAGCGGGAGAGTGTGTCCACCTACCCTCGTAGACCGAAAGCGGAAGCGTTTAGTAACGCGGTTGATGTAGTCGAACGTCTTCACGATCTAACCGATCAAGTTCTGAACGCACGGCACCTCCTTGATCTGCACATGTTCAGCTCGATGATGTCCCTCAAACTCTTGATCCAGCTGAGGCCGAGGGAGAGTTCCGTCAGCACGACGGCGTGGTGACGGTGTTGATGAAGTTACCGACACAGGGCTTCGCCTAAGCACTACAACGATATGTCCGAGGTGGAAATCTATGGAGGGGGGCACCGCACACGGCTAAGATCAACTTTGATGTGTTCTAGTAGGAGTAGGACTCCCCCCTTTCCTAGTCCTACTAGGGGAAGAAGGAAGGAGGGGGAAAGACAAGGAAGGAGGGGGAAAGAGAAGGAAGGAGGGGGCGCCGCCCCTCCCCTTTGTCCAATTCGGACTAGGCCCATGAGGGGCGCGCGGCCAGCCCTTGGCAGCCCCTCTCTCTCTCCCCCCTAGGCCATATAAGGCCCATTACTTCTCCGGTGGTTCCGATAACCCTTCCGCCACTTTGATATTTATCCGATGACCCCCGAAACTCATCCGGTGTCCGAATAACATCGTCCAATATATCATTCTTTATGTCTTGACCATTTCGAGACTCCTCATCATGTCCGTGATCACATTTGGGACTCTGAACTACCTTCGGTACATCAAAACACATAAACTCATAATACCGATCGTCATCGAACGTTAAGCGTGTGGACCCTACGGGTTCGAGAACTATGTAGACATGACCAAGACTCATCTCCGGTCAATAACCAATAGCGGAACCTGGATGCTCATATTGGCTCCCACATATTCTACGAAGATCTTTATCGGTCAAACCGCATAACAACATACGTTTTTACCTTTGTCATCGGTATGTTACTTGCCCGAGATTCGATCGTCGGTATCTCAATACCTAGTTCAATATCGTTACCGGCAAGTCTCTTTACTCGTTCCATAATGCATCATCCCGCAACTAACTCATTAGTCACATTGCTTTCAAGGCTTATAGTGATGTGCATTACCGAGAGGGCCTAGAGATACCTCTCCGATACACGGAGTGACAAATCCTAATCTTGATCTATGCCAACCCAACAAACACCTTCAGAGACACCTATAGAGCATCTTTATAATCACCCGGTTACTTTGTGACGTTTGATAGCACACAAGGTGTTCCTACGATATTCAGGAGTTGCATAATCTCATAGTCAGAGGAACATGTATATGTCATGAAGAAAGCAATAACAATAAAACTTAACGATCATTATGCTAAGCTAACAGATGGGTCTTGTCCATCACATCATTCTCCTAATGATGTGATCCCGTTCATCAAATGACAACACATGTCTATGGTCAGGAAACATAACCATCTTTGATTAACAAGCTAGTCTAGTAGAGGCATACTAGGGACACTTTGTTTTGTCTATGTATTCACACATGTATCAACTTCCGGTTAATACAATTCTAGCATGAATAATAAACATTTATCATGATATAAGGAAATAAATAATAACTTTATTATTGCCTCTAGGGCATATTTCCTTCAGTCTCCGACTTGCACTAGAGTCAATAATCTAGTTCACATCGCCATGTGATTTAACACCAATAGTTCACATCACCATGTGATTAACACCCATAGTTCACATCGCCATGTGACCAACAGTCAAAGGGTTTACTAGAGTGAGTAATCTTAGTTCACATCGCCATGTGATTAACACCCAAATTGTACTAAGGTCTGATCATGTTTTTCTTGTGAGAGAAGTTTAGTCAACGGGTCTGCCATATTCAGATCCGTATGTATTTTGCAAATTTCTATGTCAACAATGCTCTGCACGGAGCTACTCTAGCTAATTGCTCCCACTTTCAATATGTATCCGGATTGTGACTTAGAGTCATCCAGATCGGTGTGAAAGCTTGCATGGACGTAACTCTTTATGATGAACTCTTTATCACCTCCATAACCGAGAAATATTTCCTTAGTCCTCTAAGGATAATTTTGACCGTTGTCCAGTGATCTACTCCTAGATCAAAATTGTACTCCCTTGACAAACTCAGGGCAGGGTATACAATAGGTCTGGTACACAGCATGGCATACTTTACAGAACCTATGGCTGAGGCATAGGGAATGACTTTCATTCTGTCTCTATCTTCTGCCGTGGTCGGGCTTTGAGTCTTACACCTTGCAACACAGGCAAGAACTCTTTCTTTTACTGTTCCATTTTGAACTACTTCAAAAACTTGTCAAGGTATGTACTCATTGAAAAAATTTATCAAGCGTCTTGATCTAGCTCTATAGATCTTGATGCTCAATATGTAAGCAGGGTCACCGAGGTCTTTCTTTGAAAAACTCCTTTCAAACACTCCTTTATGCTTTCCAGAAAATTCTACATCATTTCCGATCAACAATATGTCATTCACATATACTTATCACAAAGGTTGTAGTGCTCCCACTCACTTTCTTGTAAATACAGGCTTCACCGCAAGTCTGTATAAAACTATATATGCTTTGATCAACTCATCAAAGCATATATTCCAACTCCGAGATGCTTGCACCAGTCCATAGATGGATTGCTGGAGTTTGCACATTTTGTTAGCACCTTTAGGATTGACAAAACCTTCTTGTTGCACATATACAGCTCTTCTTTAAGAAATCCATTAAGGAATGCAGTTTTGACATCCATTTGCCAGATTTCATAAAATGTGGCAATTGCTAACATGATTCGGACAGACTTAAGCATCGCTACAAGTGAGAAAATCTCATTGTAGTCAACACCTTGACCTTGTCGAAAACCTTTTGTGACAATTCGAGCTTTGTAGATAGTAACACTACTATCAGCATCCGTCTTCCTCTTGAAGATCCATTTATTCTTAATGGCTTGCCGATCATCGGGCAAGTCAACCAAAGTCCACACTTTTGTTCTTCATACATGGATCCCATCATTTCATGGCCTCAAGCCATTTTGCGGAATCTGGGCTCATCATCACTTCCTCATAGTTCGCAGGTTCGTCATGGTCTAGTAACATGACTTCCAGAACAGGATTACCGTACCACTCTGGTGCGGCCGTACTCTGGTTAACCTACGAGGTTCGGCAGTAACTTGATCTGACGTTTCATGATCATCATCATTAGCTTCCTCACTAATTGGTGTAGGAATCACTGGAACTGATTTCTGTGATGAACTACTTTCCAATTCGGGAGAAGGTACAATTACCTCTTCAAGTTCTACTTTCCTCCCACTCACTTCTTTTGAGAGAGACTCCTTCTCTAGAAAGGATCCATTCTAAGCAACAAATAACTTGCCTTAGGATCTGTGATAGAGGGTGTACCCAACAGTTTCCTCTGGGTATCCTATGAAGACACATTTCTCTGATTTGGGTTTGAGCTTATCAGGTTGAAACTTTTTCACATAAGCACCGCAGCCCCAAACTTTAAGAAACGACAGCTTAGGTTTCTTGCCAAACCACAGTTCATATGGTGTCGTCTCAACGGATTTAGATGGTGCCCTATTAAACGTGAATGCAGCTGTCTCTAATGCATAACCCCCAAACGATAGTGATAAATCAGTAAGAGACATCATAGATCGCACCATATTTAATAATGTACGGTTATGACGTTCGGACACACCATTACGCTGTGGTGTTCCAGGTGGCGTGAGTTGCGAATCCACATTGTTTCAAATGAAGATCAAACTCGTAATTCAAATATTCGTCTCTGCGATCAGATCGTAGAAACTTTATTTTCTTGTTACGATGATTTTCCACTTCACTCTGAAATTCTTTGAACTTTTCAAATGTTTCAGACTTATGTTTCATCAAGTAGATATACCCATATCTTCTCACATCATCTGTGAAGGTCAGAAAATAACGATACCCGCCGTGAGCCTCAACACTCATCAGATCGCATACATCAGTATGTATTATTTCCAATAAGTCAGTTGCTCGCTCCTTTGTTCCGGAGAACGGAGTCTTAGTCATCTTGCCCATGAGGCATGGTTCGCAAGCATCAAGTGATTCCAAAAGTCTATCAGCATGGACTTTCTTCATGCGCTTTACACCAATATGACCTAAACGGCAGTGCCACATATAAGTTGCACTATCATTATTAACTTTGCATCTTTTGGCTTCAATATTATGAATATGTGTATCACTATGATCGAGATTCAATAGTCCATTTATATTGAGTGTATGACCATAGAAGGTTTTATTCATGTAAACAGAAAAACACTTATTCTTTGACTTAAATGAATAACCATATTGCAATAAACATGATCCAATCATATTCATGCTCAACGCAAACACCAAATAACATTTATTTTAGGTTCAACACTAATCCCAAAGGTAAAGGGAGTGTGCGATGGTGATCTTATCAACCTTGGAATCACTTCCAACACACATCATCACCTCGCCCTTAACTAGTCTATGTTTATTTTGCAACTCCCGCTTCGAGTTACTACTCTAGCAACTGAACCAGTATCAAATACCGAGGGGTTACTATAAACACTAGTAAAGTACACATCAATAACATGTATATCAAATATACCTTTGTTCACTTTGCCATCCTTCTTATCCGCCAAGTATCTAGGGCAGTTCCACTTCCAGTGACCATTTCCTTTGCAGTAGAAGCAATCAGTTTCAGGTTTGGGTCTAGCTTTGGGCTTCTTCATGGGAGTGGCAACTTGCTTGCCATTCTTCTTGAAGTTCCCTTTCTATCCCTTGCCCTTTTACTTGAAACTAGTGGTCTTCTAAACCATCAACACTTGATGCTTTTCTTGATTTCTACCTTCGCTGATTTCAGCATCACGAAGAGCTCGGGAATCGTTTTTGTCATCCCTTGCATATTATAGTTCATCACGAAGTTCAAGTAACTTGGTGATAGTGACTTGAGAACTCTGTCAATCACTATTTTATCTGGAAGATTAACTCCCACTTGATTCAAGTGATTGTAGTACTCAGACAATCTGAGCAACATGCTCACTGGTTGAACTATTCTCCTCCATCTTGTAGGCAAAGTACTTGTCAGAGGTCTCATACCTCTCGACTCGGGCATGAGTCTGAAATACCAATTTCTGCTCTTGGAACATCTTATATGCTCCGTGGCATTCAAAAATGTTTTTGAAGTCCGGGTTTTAAGCCGTAAAGCATGGTGCACTAAACTATCAAGTAGTCATCATACCGAGCTTTTGTCAAAACATTCATAACGTCTGCATCTGCTCCTGCAATAGGTCTGTCACCTAGCGGTGCATCAAGGACATAATTCTTCTGTGCAGCAATGAGGAAAATCCTCAGACCATGGACCAAGTCCGCATCATTGCTACTATCATCTTTCAACTTATATTTCTCTAGGAACATATAAAAATAAACGGGGAGCTACATCGCGAGCTATTGATCTACAACATAGATATGCTAATACTACCAGGACTAAGTTCATGATAAATTAAAGTTCAATTAATCATATTACTTAAGAACTCCCACTTAGATAGACATCCCTCTAGCCATCTAATTGATCACGTGATCCAAATCAACTAAACCATGTCCGATCATCACGTGAGATGGAGTAGTTTTCAATGGTGAACATCACTATGTTGATCATATCTACTATATGATACACGCTCGACCTTTCTGTTTCCAGTGTTCCGAGGCCATATCTGCATATGCTAGGCTCGTCAAGTTTAACCTGAGTATTCTGCATGTGCAAAACTGGCTTGCACCCGTTGTATGTGAACGTAGAGCTTATCACACCCGATCATCACGTGGTGTCTCGGCACGACGAACTGTCGCAATGGTGCGTACTCAGGGAGAACACTTATACCTTGAAACTTTAGTGAGGAATCATCTTATAATGCTACTCCCGTACTAAGCAAAATAAGATGCATAAAGGATAAACATCACATGCAATCAATATAAGTGATATGATATGGCCATCATCCTCTTGTGCCTTTGATCTCCATCTCCAAAGCACCGTCATGATCACCATCGTCACCGGCTTGACACCTTGATCTCCATCGAAGCATCGTTGTCGTCTCGCCAACTATTGCTTCTACGACTATCGCTACCGCTTAGTGATAAAGTAAAGCAATTACATGGCGATTGCATTTCATACAATAAAGCGACTGAGGGAGTCCTAAATTAAGGGGTCCTCGGGTGTCCGGCCTGCTGGGCTGTGAAGATACAAGGCTGAAGACTCTCAGCCGTGTCCGGATGGGACTCTCCTTGGCGTGGAAGGCAAGCTTGGCGCCCGGATATGAAGTTTCCTCTCTTTGTCACCGAATTTGTGTAACCCTAGTCCCCTCCGGTGTCTATATAAACCGGAGGGCTTAGTCCGTAGAGCCAATCATAGTTATACGGGCTAGACTTTTTGGGTTTTAGCCATTACGATCTTGTGGTAGGTCCACTCTTGTAATACTCATATTCATCAAGATCAATCAAGCGGGAAGTAGGGTATTACCTCCGTAGAGAGGGCCTAAACCTGGGTAAACATCGTGTCCCCTGTCTCCTGTTACCATCAACCTTAGACGCATAGTTCAGGACCCCCTACCCGAGATCCGCCGGTTTTGACATCGACATTGGTGCTTTAATTGAGAGTTCTGCTGTGACGTCGAAGACATGATTGATGGTTCGCCTTGTTATCAAGGACAGTATCACCTCCGGAGGTACCCTGACCTCAGGCCAAACCCTCCGGCTGGGCGGCTTTACCATGACCACCCCTACGGCCATTAAGCCAACGATGACTTCTCGGGTCATCGAAAACAACCTCCGCGTTAACTCCGAATACTCTAAGCAGATGGATCCGGCTGAGTTATCTTCTCTAAACGAGCTCCTAGATCGCATCGCCTCCCTGGGGGTCGCTACAGACTACGATCGGATTGGGCTTAAACCCGACCAGAGAGAAGTTAAATCTCCGCCGATCACCCACCAGGTAGTGGTAGTTGAGGAGCAAGACGACAAATCTTCCTCTATACTAAGGACGAACTATGTTCGGATTTTCGAGTTTGAAGAGCTGGACACCTGCCTTCGAAAAGACATAGCCTGCCCCCCAAACCTAGAATCGGACGACGGGCCTGAAAAATCAGTTAATATCCCGGAGCCCGAGCTATTAAGTTCGAAAGTTCTTCAAACTCCGGATTCCAAATTGGGCCAGGGTTCGGATTTAAAGCCACCCACCCACCCAGATAGACGCGATCTCACGTACATATGGCAGGAGTCTCAAGAAACAGTCCATCACTTTTGGGCCAGATTCCTCCTTGGCAAAGACAAGATTAAAGATTGCCGCGACGAAGACGCGATCTCAGCATTCTGCAATAATTGCACGGACATAGGACTCCTCAACGCCATCAATCGCTGTCGCGTATTACACTTCGCTGACTTGGCAACCATCGTACAGAAGTACTGCACAATGGAAAGCGCCTGGAAAACTCAGGCGGCTCTCTGGGAACCACCGGTTTCCACTCAACCCTTCGTCCGAGCAAAAAGGATGCACACTCACGGTGCACCAGAACCAATAGTAAAGAAATCTAAGCACATCACAGGGCGTGGAACCGTCCTGGAGGGATGGCTCGATAGGCCATGCAAAATACATACAACACCGGACACCATACCAACCCACAGCCTTAGAGCATGTTGGATACTCCGGCAAGTGGCCAAGAGCGGCGAGGATATCCTCACCAAAAATACACAAATGCAACACCCCCCGGAAGATGACGACCCCAGCGTATTGACAGTCTTCGAGACCTCGCCGAAGTCTGCCAAGTCGCAGCAATAAACCCTTGGAATGACACGGCCATAACTTTCAATGCTAGTGACGAGCCAAAATTCAGGACAGTCCGGGCACCAGCCGCCTTGGTGCTCAATCCAATTGTGGATGGGTTTTGGCTCACCAAAGTGCTCATGGACGGTGGCAGTGGATTAAACCTCATCTATGAGGATACGCTCAATAAAATGGAAATTGACAGGAGCCGCGTCGAGCAAAGTAGCACGACCTTCCGGGGAATCATTCCCAGTCAGGAGGCGCGATGCGCGGCAAAAATCACGCTCGACGTGGTATTCGGCACACTGGAGAATTATCGGTCCGAAGAGATAACCTTTCAAGTGGCTCCTTTCAATAGCGGATATCATGCCATATTGGGGCGATATGCACTTACACGCTTCCAAGCTATACCTCATTACGGGTACATGAAGCTTAAGATGCCCGGGCCCAACGGTATCATCACTCTCGCCAGTGATCCGGACATAGCACTCCGCACCGAAAACAAAAACTGCATCCCTAGCCCTCGAGGCATTGTCTGAAATACTCACGGCCGAAGAGCTAACCGCGCTGCTCTCTACTGTGGATAGGGATGATGTAATCCTGGACAAACGGCCCAAATCCACCTCCTTTAAACCAGCAGATGAAATAGTCAAATTTCAAGTACACCCGATGGACCCCAAGAAGACAACATCCATCAGGGCACAACTCGACCCCACGGTCAACGCCGCGCTACGAGAGTTCCTTCGCAAGGACTGGGACATATTCGCCTGGCACCCTTCTGATATGCCAGGAATCCCACGCAGATTGGCCGAACACAGCCTCTATATATTAAAGGGACATAAACCGGTCAAGTAAACACTCCGATGTTTTTCTGAACCCAAATGACAAGCTATGGGAGAGGAGCTAGTCAAGTTACTCGAGGCCGGATTCATCAGAGAAATAAAACACCCAGACTGGCTAGCAAACCTGGTGATGGTACCAAAGAACGATAAATCCTGGTGCCTATGCGTCGATTTCAAAGACCTCAAAAAGGCCTGCCCTAAGGATCCCTTCCCCCTCCCTCGCATTGATCAGATTATTGATGCAACTGCAGGACACGACACACTGTGTTTCCTCGACACATATTCCGGATACCATCAAATCAAGATGAAGGAGTCCGATCAAGCCGCAACGGCATTCTTTACCCCATATGGGCCTTTCTGCTTCAACACTATGCCTTTCGGGCTTAAAAATGCTGGCGCCACCTACCAACGCATGATCCAAACATGCCTGGAAAAACAGATCGGCAAGACGGTTGAAGCATATGTGGATGACGTTGTTATCAAAACCAGGCACGTCGAGTCATTAATAGACGACGTACGTCTCACATTCGATAACCTCCATACATATGACATCAAGCTCAATCCGGAAAAGTGTGTTTTCGGCGTCCCTTCTAGAAAACTGCTGGGCTTCATCATTTCCAATAGAGGAATTGAGGCAAATCCAGCCAAAATCCGAGCTTTGTCACAATTGGCTATGCCAACTGACCTCAAATAGGTCCAAAAACTCGCGGGATGTGTGGCAGCTTTAAGCCGCTTTATCTCCAGATTGGGAGAAAAAGCATTGCCACTTTATCGCCTTCTCCGACGCACCGACCACTTCGAGTGGACGGATGCGGCAACGGCCGGACTGGAGGAAATAAAGGCCCTTTTAGCAAGCAACCCAATCCTGGCCGCACCGAACGTCGGCGAACCCATGCTATTATACATATCGGCAACTCACCAGGTGGTGAGCGCCATGCTCGTCGTTGAGCGAGAGCAGGACAGACACAAGTTCCCGCTCCAGAAACCGGTATACTACATATCCACTGTCCTTACACCATGCAAATCCTGATACCCTCATTACCAAAAGATAGCATACACGGTCTTCATGGCGTCCCGGAAGCTGCGACACTATTTTCAAGAGTGGTCAATTAGGGTGGCTTTTTCTGAGGTACCACTCAACGACATAATAAACAACCGCGATGCCACAGGCCGGATTGCTAAGTGGGCATTGAGCTCCTTCCATTTGACATAACATACAAACCGCGCCGAGCGATTAAATCCCAAGTACTGGCTGACTTCGTCGCCGAATGGACAGAGGCCAAACTCCCTAAAGAGTATGGCACATATTCCAACTGGGTTATGTACTTCGATGGTTCCAAAATGTTGGCGGGGTTAGGGGCGGGCGTGGTCTTAACGTCCCCCACTGAGACGTAGTTCAGTACGTACTCCAAATATTATACACAGACTCCAACAATGCAGCCGAATATGAGGCCTTATTGCATGCTCTTTGGATGGCTGTCTCCATGGGCATACAATGCCTAGAGGTGCGCGGGGACTCAAACCTCGCAATATCCCAAATAAATGGAGATTTCGATGCCAAAGACATGAAAATGGTGGCTTACCGTAACGCCATTCTCAAAACGTTGGCTCGGTTCGAGGGGCTCGAGTTTCATCATGTGGCTCGAGAAAGTAATCAAGCGGCGGACGTCCTTGCTCGCATCGGCGCCATGTGTGACCCCGTCCCACCTAATATATTTCTGGAAAGGCTTTTTAAGCCGTTTGTGGTGTGGCAAGGGGAGAGCGGCAACACCAGTCTGGATCCGACTATAACCCCAGATTCCGAACACACAGATATCATCGGAGGCTTAGCCACCAAAATAACATTGTCTGCCCATCTCATCATGGCAGTCATTGCCCAATGGACCGAACCCTTCTTGGCCTACCTTAATAGGCGAGAACTCCCTGAGGATCAGAATGAGGCTTGCCGCATTGTCCGGCGCTCGAAAGCCTACAAGGTCCATGATGGAGAACTCTACAAGAAAAGCGCTATCGGAGTACTTCAAAGATGCATCTCCGAAGAAGAGGGGCGCCAGCTCTTGGCTGAAATTCATGCCGGTCTCGGCGGTCACCACGCCGCGGCTCGGGCCCTTGTAAGCAAGGCCTTCCGTACAGGTTTCTATTGGCCGACGGCCCGAGCAGATGCACAGGACCTTGTCCAACGTTTCATCGGATGCTAGCTTTTCGCCAACCAAAGCCATATGCCACCCACTGCTCTACAAACAAGCCCCATCACTTGGCCTTTCGCGGTCTGGGGGCTCGATATGGTCGGACCCCTTAAAGGAGGAAGCCATAAGAAAAAGTATCTGCTGGTCATGGTGGATAAATTCACTAAGTGGATAGGGGCCAAACCAGTTAAAACGGCCGAAGTCAGGCCAGTGATAGAATTCATATCCGGTGTTGTGCACCGTTATGGTGTTCCACACAGCATCATCACCGATAACGACTCCAACTTCAGAGCCAATGAGGTGAAAACCTGGTGTGCCAATCTGGGCATTAAGCTCGATTACACCTCTGTCTATCACCCACAAACAAACGATCAAGTCGAACGGGCCAATGGTCTTATTATGAGCGGCATCAAACCCAGACTAGTGAGGTCTTTGAAAGAATCAGACAAGCACTGGGTTGAGGAGCTTGACTTCATACTCTGGGGGCTGCGGACCACACCCAACCGCACTACTGGATATACACCTTTCTTCATGGTGTACGGCGCGGAGGCTGTGTTACCTTGCGACATTATTCATGACTCGCCTCAAGTGCACATGTATGAAGAGAGTGAGGCCGAGCTTGATCGGCAGGACAGCCTAGATGCCTTGGAGGAGGAACGCGATGTCACAAAAGCGCGTTCCGCTTTCTATCAACAACAGACCTGCAGATATCAAAGCAGAGAAGTACGGGCCAAGACTTATAATGTTGGTGAACTCGTTCTACGCTTGCCGGAGAAGAAAAAGGACAAACTCAAGCCCAAGTGGGAGGGTCCCTTCATCATTGACGAAGTTCTCACTGGAGGAGCGTACCGCCTGCGTGATGCATCAGACAATTGCCTAGAGTCGAACCCTTGGAACGCGGCCAGACTCCCAAGATTCTATGCCTAGCGCCAAACTCTTTGTTCGTTTCCTTCTCCCTATTGTTTCCATTACTTTTTCCTCTCTTTTCGCTTTTTCCCTTTTAGCCTTAAAAGCTTTTCGTATGGCTAAACCGTGCACCTATGACATACACATCCTCAAATATGTACGTCCATTATACCCGGGGGCTTCTTGGACAGAAGCTCATTATTGTTATTTTCTGAGCATCAAGCTCATCACATATGTGTGTTTTCCCCATATGTACCTTTTCTTCGCCATTATATGCATCGATATGACTTAAGTTTTGGCCAAGTTGGGTTGCCTGGCTCCTGTGCTTATGCCCTACGTTCCCGTTAGTTCGGCTAGGGCATAAAGGGAACACCTCTGCGATTGTTACTGCCGGGTCATCCGGATGTGTACCTCAGACTGGGTGAAGCCTAAAGCTAGTGCTCTTAAGGGAATATTCGGTCGGAGGACTAAAGATGTTCTTTCATTCACCCAAATGTGAACCCCCAGATGCTACGTATACTGCGATTTTTTCAATTACAGTTTGGACATGCACATTAACACATGTACGCCCAAGGAAAGGAACCCTTAACGGAACTATTCTCTCTGGACGATGTTTCTTACAATCACAATGTAATATAACATAGCTAGCCAGATACAACTTGTCTGTTCAAGCAACTGTGACCCCTACGCCTAGTTTCCACGCATACCCCGGCCTATTTTTGCCGCTCAGGTATTCGGAAACACTCCGCACCTTCGGGTCCAGAGGTTGAAGCGAAATGGTCTGCCATGACAATTGTTTTACAATCCGACTAGGGACAAATATGTCAAGGAAAGTACATAGTCACTTGGACTCAAAAATTTCCTCCTCTATATCGTCTACCAGGTTGTCTAACTTACAATCCTGTTGGGAATATTTCGCGGCTACCTGGTCATATACCAAATTAACGGGAATTTCTTTTCCATCTGACCCTAGAGGTCCGACCCGGGCCATATGATTCGGATCAAGCTTGGTATACCGTGTTTTCACCATGGCCCAGGCTTCTCGTGCACCTTCCCGGCAAGCCGATATCTTCCATAATCGGAAGCACCACCATGCTCCCTTGAATAGCTGTATAAGCTCCTCCATCCTTCCTGGAGGGGAGGCGGATGGCCATAAGGCCTTGGCAACACTTCGCATCGCCTGCGGAGCTTGTTTGTGCATTTGCGACAGCTCTTGTAGAAAATCGCCAGAGAATCCGGACATCTCCTCTTCAGGACGGCCAGTCAGCATACCTACGGACATAACTCTATCAGTCCCTTTTATCTCCGAATTACACGGAGGTAAGTTTGACCACATACTAAATATGCCGCCACGCAGCCTCTTATTTTTCTTCATGGAGTCAGCCAGCTAGGCCCGTACATCTTTCAGTTCTTCGTGCAGTTGGGTGTTGGAATCCTGCAGCTTGTTTTTTCCATCCCTGACTCGTGTCAGCACACGTTCGCCTGTGGCCAGTAGTCTTTTGGCTTCTTGTTCTCCCGCTTGAGCGGCTTTCAGTTGCTCCTTCAGTTGATCTGACGATCCCGCCATAAGATGAGCAACAGTGTTAGCATTGCTGGTATATAATTATGTTTTCTCGATGGAGGGGAACATTACCAGGTGACGCCTTCTTGGATTTCTCCAGTTCGGCGGTTGCAGCAGTTAGCTGGGTCCGACACTTTTCTAGTTCCTGAGTCAACAGGTTGTTCTTCTCCGTAAGCACCTGGTTGTACAACGATCCTTAAATTAGTCGTATCAACTGCTTCAAGTCTTGGGGGCTACTGGTATATAATTATCAGATTTGTATAATATAAACTTACCCGCATATCTTTCAAATGCTGGTCTGCGGCTCTAGTAAGCCCGTCTCGAGCAGCTCGGATGTATGCATCCGCCGAGCTAAAGGCATTGAATGCCTCTTTTGTAAAACCGGGGTCGCGAAGAACGACCCTCTGACGCCGATGACCCATGGCGCTCTCCACTTCCGAGTTTGCGACGGATACATCATCCGAATCCTCGGCCAAAGGACAATCCGGCATCACTCCCGTATCTGCCCTTGTCTTCACGGCAGGGTCTGGAACCTGACAATTGGGAGCATGACCGACAGCACCCCCGGATATAGTCCGACGAACGCTTTTCCTGGTAAGGCACAAACGGAAAATGTCACAGTTGGATGTGACTGCCAAGGGGCATATTTACGAAGCCATACCTCTTTGATGAAGGCTCGGCCGGGCCTTCATTTGCCTTCCTCTTCAAAGGCTTGCCCGGCGTGGGTGTCTCTCTCTCTGGAGTGACTTCTGGTGTATTATGGCGCGCCGAACGCCTCCCCTTTAGAGCACGAGACAGTGCGGTGGGTGAGGCAGAACGAGGAGGCTCTTTTGGAGGAGATGTCTCCTGATTACTTATGAGTGAGGCAGGGAGAAGACCGGGATAGTCAGCGGTGATGGCCACTTCCATGCCGTCATTGCTCGCCTGGTAGAACACCCCATCCTCGAGCACCACGAATATGTCCGGATCCTCTTCGAAACCGGGATCAAGGTCCCGGTTGTGATCCTCTGGCTGTGGGGCAGGGCTGTGTAGCCCCTCGGTGATCTTTTGCCATTCTGTTACAAATGGACGGATTAATGTTCATTAAAATTGACTCAGGGAGTAGAATGAGTGGAGCAGCGGGGTTGGAACTCACCCAGCTAGGAGGATTGTACATGGAGAATCCATCTCTGCGCTTGATATGACCAAATTCCTCTTCCTCCCCTTTGAACAGCTCGGCCAATGTTTTTGCCAAAGCGGCGGGGGTGTCCGGACCCTTCCGTCCGCAGCGGGAGGCGTCATCTTCTCCATTATAGTGCCACATGGGAAGCCCTCTGTATTGGAGCGGCTGCACCCCTCGCACTATGGAAAGTCGCCATTACCTCGACTATCGATAATCCGGACTGGGCAAGCGTCTTTATCTTGCTCATCAGTTGACGGACTTCCACACTATCTTCCTCCTCGAAGCTCCGAGGGCGCCAGCTGTGGCGTTTCTTCAACGGAGCACTTGTAAATTCGGGAAGACCCATTCGAACTGGGTCAGGAAGGGCGACGTCCTTGATATAGAACCATTCAGAAGGCCACTCTTCGGATGCCTTCTTCGGTGTGCCGAACAGGTATCCGGTCTTGGCAATACGTCATACCTCGGCTCCGCCCACTTCGAAAGTTGATCCATCTTGGTTGAGAGGGACGAGGCAGAATAGCTTCCTCCACAATTCAAAATGGGCCTCACAACCCAGGAATAGCTCGCAAAGAGCGACGTAACCCACGATGTGCAGGATGGAGGCAGGAGTGAAGTTGTGTAGTTGAAGGCCATAATACTCCAGAAGCCCTCGGAGGAATGGATGGATTGGAAATCCGACGCCTCTTAGCAAGTAGGGGACAAAGCACACTCGTTCCCCCCTGGATGGATTGGGGAAATTCTCAGCCTGAGCCCCGCCATTGAAGGAAGTCAATCCTGCTCGAACGGGGACTAGATCCGCGGGGGGGGGGGGGGGGGGGGGAACCCCTGTGTTTGCAGCTTCACCAGCTGACCATGGGATACAGAACATCTCTCCCAATCACCTTTTTCTGGGTCGTGGGGATGGGAGGAAGAGTTGGGAGCGCTGGCCATGTTGGAGTGGTTTTTTCTAGCAAGCTCTGGGGATTTTTCGCGTGATGTGGAACGGATCTGAGATCCAATCCCTTTAAATAGACGCTTTTCTTACATGGCTGGGGTGTTATATGCAAAAAATACCCTGACCTCTCATATTCGCTCGACACGTGGAAGTTGAAGCTATGGATGCACAGAAGCCGATGGGAACGACATTAAATGGCAGGCCGAATACAGCCCTTTGAAGTCATTGGAGGAGGAACCCGCCTTGCAATGCTGAAGACAATCTACGCGCCGGACACATCGTCATTGAAAGCCTGGTGCGGGGACTACTGAGGGAGTCCTGGATTAAGGGGTCCTCGGGCATCCGGCCTATTGGACATGTGCCGGACTGATGGGCTGTGAAGATACAAGGCCGAAGACTCTCACCCGTGTCCGGATGAGACTCTCCTTGGCGTGGAAGGCAAGCTTGGCACCCACATATGAAGTTTCCTTTCTCTGTAACCAACTTTGTGTTACCCTAGTCCCCTCCGGTGTCTATATAAACCGAAGAGCTTAGTCCATAGAGGCAAGAAACATAATCATAGTCATACGGCCTAGACATTTAGTGTTTTAGCCATTACGATCTCATGGTAGATCCACTCTTGTAATACTCATATTCATCAAGATCAATCAAGAAGGAAGTAGGGTATTACCTCCGTAGAGAGGGCCCGAACCTGGGTAAACATCATGTCCCCCGTCTCCTGTTACCATCGACCTTAGATGCATAGTTCGGGACCCCCTACCGAGATCCGCCGGTTTTGACACCGACAGCGACAACCATATGGCTCTTGCCAGTTGCCGATAACTGTTACAAAACATGATCATCTCATACAATAAAATTTAGCATCATGTCTTGACCATATCACATCACAACATGCCCTGCAAAAACAAGTTAGACGTCCTCTACTTTGTTGTTGCAAGTTTTACGTGGCTGCTACGGGCTGAGTAAGAACCATTCTTACGTACGCATCAATACCACAACGATTTTTCGTCAAGTGTGTTGTTTTAACCTTCAACAAGGACCGGGCGTAGCCACACTCGATTCAACTAAAGTTGGAGAAACTGACACCTGCCAGCCACCTGTGTGCAAAGCACGTCGGTAGAACCAGTCTTGCTTAAGCGTACGCGTAATGTCGGTCCGGGCCGCTTCATCCAACAATACCGCCGAATCAAAGTATGACATACTGGTAAGCAGTATGACTATTATCACCCACAACTCTTTGTGTTCTACTCGTGCATATAACATCTACGCATAGACCTTTCTCTGATACCACTGATGGGGAACACAGTAATTTCAAAAAATTTACCTATGATCATGCAAGATCTATCTATGTGATGCATAGCAATGAGCGGGAGAGTGTGTCCACGTACCCTCGTAGACCGAAAGCGGAAGCGTTTAGTAACGCGGTTGATGTAGTCAAACGTCTTCGCGATCCAACCGATCAAGTACCGAACACACGGCACCTCCGCGATCTGCACACGTTCAGCTCGGTGACATCCCTCGAACTCTTGATCCAGCTGAGGCCGAGGGAGAGTTCCGTCAGCACGACAGCGTGGTGACGGTGTTGATAAAATTACCGACGCAGGGCTGCGCCCAAGCACTACAACGATATGACCGAGGTGGAAATATGTGGAGGGGGCACCACACACAGCTAAGATCAACTTTGATGTGTTCTAGGGTGCCCCCTCTCCACGTATATCAAGGAGGGAGGGGGAGGTCGGCCGGCCCCCATAGGCGCGCCAAGGGGGAAAGAATCCTCCTCCTAGTAGGAGTACGACTCCCCCCTTTCCTAGTCCTACTAGGGGAAGAAGGAAGGAGGGGAAAGAGAAGGAAGGAGGGGGCGCCGCCCCTCCCCTTTGTCCAATTCAGACTAGGCCCATGGGGGGCACGCGGCCAGCCCTTGGCAGCCCCTCTCTCTCTCCCCCTAGGCCCAATAAGGCCCATTACTTCTCCGGTGGTTCCTATAGCCCTTCCGGCACTCCGATATTTATCCGATGACCACCGGAAATCATCCGGTGTCCGAATAACATTGTCCAATATATCATTCTTTATGTCTCAACCATTTTGAGACTCCTCGTCATGTCTGTGATCACATCCGGGACTCCGAACTACCTTCGGTACATCAAAACACATAAACTCATAATACCGATCGTCATCGAACGTTAAGCGTACGGACCCTACGGGTTTGAGAACTATGTAGACATGACCGGGACTCATCTCCGGTCAATAACCAATAGCGGAACCTAGATGCTCAGATTGGCTCCCACATATTCTACGAAGATCTTTATCGGTCAAACCGCATAACAACATACATTGTTCCCTTTGTCATCGGTATGTTACTTGCCCGAGATTCGATCGTCGGTATCTCAATACCTAGTTCAATCTCGTTACTGGCAAGTCTCTTTACTCATTACATAATGCATCATCTCACAACTAACTCATTAGTCACATTGCTTGCAAGGCTTATAGTGATGTGCATTACCGAGAGGGCCCAGAGATACCTCTCTGATACACGGAGTGACAAATCCTAATCTTCATCTATGCCAACCCAACAAACACCTTCGGAGACACCTAAAGAACATCTTTATAATCACCCAGTTACGTTGTGAAGTTTGATAGCACACAAGGTGTTCCTCCGGTATTCGGGAGTTGCATAATCTCATAGTTAGAGGAACATGTATAAGTCATGAAGAAAGCAATAGCAATAAAACTTAACGATCATTATGCTAAGCTAACGGATGGGTCTTGTCCATCACATCATTCTCCTAATGATGTGATCCCGTTCATCAAATGACAACACATGTCTATGGTCAGGAAACTTAACCATTTTTTATTAATGAGCTAGTCTAGTAGAGGCATACTAGGGACACTTTGTTTTGTCTATGTATTCACACATGTATCAACTTTCTGGTTAATACAATTCTAGCATGAATTATAAACATTTATCATGATATAAGGAAATAAATAATAAATTTATTATTGCCTCTAGGGCATATTTCCTTCACCTGCTACTATACATACTGGACCAATTACTAGAGCTCATGCACGCCAATTGAATTACTAGGTACTTTCGTTTCTTGGTAATGATTCTAATGTTCATGAGAATATGATGCTGCCTAAATTGGATACATTTCTTTTGCTTACAAATGAAGGGCCTAGCTTGGAGAAGGATGACCATTGGAGCAAGAACAAGCATGGAGATGATGGCATGTGCAAAGGAAACAAGAACGGAGTTTCAAGCGATGATTTCAGGACTTTGAAGCCACTGTAATGAGTGCATGAAGTCTTGGACAAAATATACAAGATGCCACTTCACAAATTTCGTCCAGAGGCTATTATAGGTGCTGCGTCACCTTATTATTGGGCCAGTCCCATGTAATTCCGAAATACTTGATTATAGGCTGTTTTTAGAGTCCGTATGTGTGGGGAAACAAGAGTTAGGGTTGGTTTCGGACCCCTCCCTCAAGGGCCACGAAACCCCCCCCCCTCCTCCTCCATATGTACAACCCTTAGGGCGTTTGATAACCCACAAGTATAGGGTATCAATTGTAGCCTCTTTCGATAAGTAAGAGTGTTGAACCCAACGAGGAGCTAAAGGTAGAAGAAATATTCCCTCAAGTTCTATCGACCAACGATACAACTCTACACACACTTAACGTTCGCTTTACCTAGAACAAGTATGAAACTAGAAATACTTTGTAGGTGTTGTTGGATAGATTTGCAAGATAATAAAGAGCGCGTAAATAAAAAGTAGGGGCTGTTTAGATGAAGACACCACTAAGTTAGTTTTAGTAGAGAGCTTTTTGTCACGAAAAAGTTATTTGTCCCTAGGAAATCGATAAGTAGACCGTTAATAAATATTGCAATTTTATATGAGGGAGAGGCATAAGCTAACATACTTTCTCTTCTTGGATCATATGCACTTATGATTGGAACTCTAGCAAGCATCCGCAACTACTAAAGATCATTAAGGTAAAACCCAACCATAGCATTAAGATATCAAGTCCTCTTTATCTCATACGCAACAACCCCCTTACTTGGGTTTATGCTTCTGTCACTCAAGCAACCCACTATAAGCGAATCATGAACATATTGCAACACCCTACCGCGGGAATCCCTCAAGCTTGCGCGACATGGAGTGCACCATAGGATAGCACCAATAATAAAACATGCAACTCAAACCAATCACGATCATCAATTAACCCATAGGACAAAACGGATCTACTCAAACATCATAGGATAGCCATACATCATTGGGAAATAATATATAGCGTTGAGCACCATGTTTAAGCAGAGATTACAGCGGGTAAAAAGGGGGGTTACACCGCTGCGTAGAGGGGGAAGGGTTGGTGATGATGGCGGTGAAGTTGTTGGTGTAGATTGCGGTGATGATGATGGCCCTGGCGGCGTTCCGGCACTACCGGAAGAGAGGGGGAGAGGGCCCCCCCCCTTATTCTTCTTCTTCCTTGACCTTCTCCCTAGATGGGAGAAGGGTTTCCCCTCTGGTCCTTGGTCTCCATGGCATGGGAGGGGCGAGAGCCCCTCCGAGATTGGACCTGTCTCTCTGTCTCTCTCTGTTTCTGCGTTCCCAGATCTGGCCTTTCACCGTTTGTTATATTCCCGGAGATCCGTAACTCCGATTGGATTGAAATTTGAACACAATTTTTATCCAGAAATTAGCTTTCTTGCGGCAAAAGAAGGGCAACAACCGCCTTGCGGGGTGTCCACGAGGGTCAGGGGCGCGCGCCTGCCTCGTGGCCCCTTCGGGCATCGTCTCGCGTTGATTCCACTTCCCAAAATTCACATATATTCCAAAAAAAATCTCCGTCAGTTTTTATCCCGTTTGGACTCCATTTGATATGGATTCTCTGCGAAACAAAATACATGCAACAAACAGGAACTGGCACTGGGCACTGGATCAATATGTTAGTTCGAGAAAATAGTATAAAAAGTTGCCAAAAGTATATGAAAGTTGTATAATATTGGCATGGAACAATCAAAAATTATAGATACAACGGAGACGTATCAGCATCCCCAAGCTTAATTCCTGCTCGTCCTCGAGTAGGTAAATGATAAAAAATATCATTTTTGATGTGGAATGCTACCTAGCATAATCTTGATCATGTAATCTAATCATGGCATGAATATTAAGACACGAGTGATTCAAAGAAATAGTCTATCATTTGACATTAAGACAATTATACTTCAAGCATACTAATAAAGCAATCATGTCTTTTCAAAATAACATGGCCAAAGAAAGTTATCCCTACAAAATCATGTAGTCTGGCTATGCTCCATCTTCAGCACACAAAATATTCAAATAATGCACAACCCCGATGACAAGCCAAGCAATTGTTTCATACTTTTGACGTTCTCAAACCTTTTCAAATTTCACGCAATACATGAGCGTGAGCCATGGACATAGCATTATAGGTGGAATAGAATATGATGGTGGAGGTTGTGTGGAGAAGACAAAAAGGAGAAAGTCTCACATCGACGCGGCTAATCAACAGGCTATGGAGATGCCCATCAATTGATGTCAATGTGAGGAGTAGGGATTGCCATGCAACGGATGCACTAGAGCTATAAGTGTATGAAAGCTCAAACTGAAACTAAGTGGGTGTGCATCCAACTTGCTTTCTCATGAAGACCTAGGGCATTTGAGGAAGCCCATCGTTGGAATATACAAGCCAAGTTCTATAATAAAAATTCCCACTAGTATATGAAAGTGATAACTCAAGAGACTCTCTATATGAAGAACATGGTGCTACTCTGAAGCACAAGTGTGGTAAAAGGATAGTAACATTGTCCCTTCTCTCTTTTCTCTCTCTTTTTGTTTTTTATTTTTTTTATTTTTTTGGTGGGCTTCTTTGGCCTCCTTTTTTTATTTGGGCTTCTTTGGCCTTTTTATTTTGATAACCTCACCTGGGACAATGTTCTAATAATGATGATCATCACACTTTTATTTACTTACAACTCAATACTAGAACAAATATATGACTCTATATGAATGCCTCCGGCGGTGTACCGGGATGTGCAATGATCTAGCATAGCAAAGATATCAAAAACAGACAAGCCATGAAAATATCATGCTAGCTATCTTACGATCATGCAAAGCAATATGACAACGAATGCTCAAGTCATGTATATGATGATGATGGAAGTTGCATGACAATATATCTCGGAATGGCTATGGAAATGCCATGATAGGTAGGTATGGTGGCTGTTTTGAGGAAGATATAAGGAGGCTTATGTGTCACAGAGCGTATCATATCACGGGGTTTGGATGCACCGGCAAAGTTTGCACCAAATCTTGAGGTGAGAAAGGGCAATGCACAGTACTGAAGAGGCTAGCAATGATGGAATGGTGAGAGTGCGTATAATCCATGGACTCAACATTAGTCATAAAGAACTCACATACTTATTGCAAAAGTCTATTAGCTATCGAAACAAAGTACTACGTGCATGCTCCTAGGGGGATAGATTGGTAGGAAAAGACCATCGCTCGTCCCCGACCGCCATTCATAAGGAAGACAATCGATAAATAAATCATGCTCCGACTTCGTTACATAACGATTCACCATATGTGCATGCTACGGGAATCACAAACTTCAACACAAGTATTTCTATAATCCACAACTACCCACTAGCATGACTCTAATATCACCATATTTATATCGCAAAACTATTGCAAGGAATCAAACATATCATATTCAGTGATCTACAAGTTTTATGTAGGATTTTATGACTAACCATGTGAATGACCAGTTCCTGTCATCTCTCTATACAGATATAAGTGAAGCAAGAGAGTTTAATTCTTTCTACAAAATATATGCCCACGCTCTAACAAATATAAGTGAAGCAAAAGAGCATTCTACAAATGGCAGTTTTCTATGTGAAGAGAAACAGGCAATCCAAACTTCAAATGATATAAGTGAAGCACATGAAGCATTCTATAAAGCCATACTCAAAAGATATAAGTGAAGTGCAATGAGCATTCTATAAATCAACCAAGTACTATCTCATACCAGCATGGTGCATAAAAGAAAAGTGAAAACTAAATGCAAAAGATGCTCCAAGATTTGCACATATCGCATGGACAAAACGAATCCGAAAACATACCGATACTTGTTGAAGAAAGATGGGATGCCTTCCGGGGCATCCCCAAGCTTAGACGCTTGAGTCTCCTTGAATATTTAATTGGGGTGCCTTGGGCATCCCCAAGATTGAGCTCTTGCCTCTCCTCCTTCTCCTCACATCGAGACTTCCTCGATCTTCGAACACTTCATCCACACAAAACTCAACAGAAAGCTCGGTAAGATCCGTTAGTATAATAAAGAAAATCACTACTCTAGGTACTGTTGCAAACCAATTCATATTTTGTTTTTGCATTGTAGCTACTGTAATATAACTTTTACATGGCTTAATCCACTGATAGAAGTTGATAGTTTCATCAAAACAAGCAAACTATGCATCAAAAACAGGATTTGTGTGAAACAGGACAGTCTGTAGTAATCTGAACATTCACCAGACTTCTGGTACTCCAAAAATTCTGAAATAATTAGGAAAAATTAACAATTTGTATAGAAAGACAGTGAAAAAAGTTTCAGAACCGTTTGACATTCCAGTAAAAAATGTAAAATCACGCACTACAGCCAAAGTTTCTGTCTTGCACCGCACAAACCAACAAGCAATCTAAACATCCTAAAGGCAAACCTTGGCACATTATTTTTATAATACAATGGAATTGTACAAGGGGATAATTATTTTTGTTGAAAAGTTTTTGTAATCAAGATTCACAAAGTTTCCGTGAGCATGAACAAAGTTCAAGGAGCTCCCCCACTTCAACAATGCTTGTCTCTCTCACTTTCACTTTCCTTTTTGAAAAGTTCTGGTTTCCCCTCTTTATTTTTTTTGTTTTTAAACTATATAAAAGTACTCAACAGAAATAAATGACTCTCTAAAACTTCCGGGTTGTCTCCCTGGCAGCGCTTTCTTTAAAGCCATTAAGCTAGGCATATAGTGCTCAAGTAGTGAATCCACCCGGATCCCAAGGTATATCAAAGCCAATTTTAATTAACAATGATTTGTGATTTAGTAGTGAGCACAAGGTAACATATATCATGCAACAACAAAGTCTAACTCTCTTCCTATGCATCGGCATGTCATAAAAGAACAATTCATGCACACATAGTAAAGGCCAATGCATAGTATAAACAGTTTCTTGCAATTTTATCATATTGGAAACATGGAGAGGCGGAGATGTAGTTCCTCTCTCATAATAATTGCAAGTAGGAGCAGCAAGCACATGCATATTATATCTATCAAAGTCATCATGTGTAGTAGTGAAACGCAACCCATCAATATAATCCTTAATAAGGGCAAACTTCTTCGATATAGTGTAGTCGGGAGAATTCAAAAAGATAATAGGACTATCATGCGTGGGTGAAATAGCAACAATTTCATGTTTAACATAAGGAACTATAGCAAGTTCATCTCCATAAGCATAATTCATATTAGCATCTTGGCCACAAGCATAGAAAGCATCATCGAAAAGGGATATTTCAAAAGAATCAACTGGATCATAACAATCATCATAGCAATCATCCTTCGGTAAGCACAAAGGGAAATTAAACAATGTATGAGTTGAAGAGTTACTCTCATTAGAATGTCAGCACGGGTAGCTAATCTGCTCTTCCTCCTTTTGTTCTTCGCTCTCCTCATCATCTTTTTCATCCAATGAGCTCATAGTTTCATCAATTTCTTCTTCCATAGACTCCTACAAAATATTAGTCTCTTCTCGGACTGCGGAGACTTTCTCAATAAATTCATCAATATCATAATTGTATTTATAATTCTCATAGCAATATTTAAGGATAGCTAAATTTTCAGGTCTATAATCTAAATCATCAAAATCTTCAAACTCTTTAAACAAAGATTCAATTTCATAAGCACCCATAAAAGCAACGAATTCTTCTATTTGTTCCACATCATAATAATCATATATACCATTAGCATAAGAAGCCAAGGTTTCATCATCATTAAATTCACATGAAAAGGGAAGGTGTGGAGCCTTCATCCTAGAGCAACAAGTATAATCATATCTCAAGCATAGTTGCCGAGCATACCAATGCAACATATAAATTTGATCCCATAATAGTTTCCCTTTTTGAGTCAAGCGATAATCCCTAAAGTATTCACGTTGATCCAACGTTACTCCCATTATAAGGTTGAATGGGGTTTTCTCAGGATTATCAAAGTAGTACATAATTTCTTTCACATAATGAGCATCGAGGGTTTTAGGAGGTTCCCCATCTCCATCAGTAGCAAGTAAACCTATTTTTTTGGTATTTCGTGTTCCATATCCATAACAAAAGATAGAGAACAACTTAGAACAGCATATAAAAACTACTTAGTGATAAAGCAAACAAGCACACACGAGAATATTCACCCCACGCTATGACTCCAAGGCAACGGCGCCAGAAAAAGGTCTTGATAACCCACAAGTATAGGGGATAAATTGTAGCCTCTTTCGATTAGTAAGAGTGTCGAACCCAACGAGGAGCTAAAGGTAGAACAAATATTCCCTCAAGTTCTATCGACCACCGATACAACTCTACACACGCTTAAAGTTTGCTTTACCTAGAACAGGTATGAAACTAGAAATACTTTGTAGGTGTTGTTGGACAGATTTGCAAGATAATAAAGAGCGCGTAAATAAAAAGTAAGGGCCGTTTAGATGAAGACACAACTAAGTTAGTTTCAGTAGAGAGCTTTTTGTCACGAAAAAGTTATTTGTCCCTAGGCAATCGATAACTAGACCGGTAATCATTATTACAATTTTATATGAGGGAGAGGCATAAGCTAACATACTTTCTCTTCTTGGATCATATGCACTTATGATTGGAGCTCTAGCAAGCATCCGCAACTACTAAAGATCATTAAGGTAAAACCCAACCATGGCATTAACATATCAAGTCCTCTTTATCCCATACGCAACAACCCCCTTACTCGGGTTTATGCTTCTGTCACTCAAGCAACCCACTATAAGCAAATCATGGACGTATTGCAACACTCTACAGCGCGAATCCCTCACGCTTGCGCGACACGGAGAGCACCATTGGACAGCACCAATAATAAAACATGCAACTCAAACCAATCACGATCATCAATTAACCCATAGGAAAAAACGGATCTACTCAAACATCATAGGATAGCCATACATCATTGGGAAATAATATATAGCGTTGAGCACCATGTTTAAGTAGAGATTACAGCGGGTAAAAAGGGGGGTTACACCGCTGCATAGAGGGGGGAAGAGTTGGTGATGATGGCGGTGAAGTTGTTGGTGTAGATTGCGGTGATGATGATGGCCCCGGCGGCGTTCCAGCGCTACCGGACGAGATGGGGAGAGGGCCCCCCCTTCTTCTTCTTCCTTGACCTTCTCCCTAGATGGGAGAAGGGTTTCCCCTCCAGTCCTTGGTCTCCATGGCACGGGAGGGGCGAGAGCCCCTCCGAGATTGGATCTGTCTCTCTCTGTTTCTGCGTTCCCAGATCTGGCCTTTCACTGTTTCTTATATTCCCGGAGATCCGTAACTCCGATTGGATTGAAATTTGAACAAGATTTTTATCAGGATATTAGCTTTCTTGCAGCGAAAGAAGGGCAGCAACCGCCTTACAGGGAGTCCACGAGGGTCAGGGGTGCGCCTGCCCCACCTGGGGCGCGCCCCCTGCCTCGTGGCCCCCTCAGGCATCGTCTCATGTTGATTCCACTTCCCAAAATTCACATATATTCCAAAAAGATCTCCGTCAGTTTTTATCTCGTTTGGACTCCGTCTGATATGGATTTTCCGCGAAACAAAAAACATGCAACAAAAAGGAACTGGCACTGGGCACTGGATCAATATGTTAGTCCTAAAAATAGTATAAAAAGTTGCCAAAAGTATATGAAAGTTGTATAATATTGGCATGGAACAATAAAAAATTATAGATATGACGGAGACGTATCAGCTTCGTTTAGACTTTGGGTTTTGTTTAGATTAAAAGTTCGCCATAGCTGCAACTTCGTGTACTTCGTTTGTGTTCAACGACCAGACCAAGACGCCACAGAACCCCACCTGGATCAATAAAGCTTTCATCTTATATTCACAATATCCAGATTGCAATCTTAGTTTCTTGCTTGTTCTTCGTTTGCTTACAGGAAATAGACCTTCGTGGTCAGGTTGATCATGCTCCGGCGTGTCAATACCCTCTCGGAGTTGGTTTAGCGATTGCTAAGGCATGACATCCTCGCACGTTCATAGTCGGATCGTCAAATTCGACTTCCACCAAAGCGATATCCATCATCTCATCGAAAGACGGGACACCTTTGCCTCTATCATTCAGTCATGTATACCGCAACATCCCAGATGTGTACCCGGCGGCTGTGATTGCCACATTCCACACGAATGTACGGTTGCCAAACACCATCAACGAGCTTTATATATTGGCGGACAAGTGTGCACGGGGTGAAGAAGGGAGAATGCTTCCTGGGGAGGATGCTGGCATTGAAGTTGATTCTGACAATGACGCCGCCACCCCGGGGAAGAAAGGTCGAAGGCGCAATAGAAAGCACAAAGGCAAATCAGTTATGGGTGTAGAAGGATCCAGCGACTCTAGCCCTGCCAAGAAGAACAAGATGGAAAGCACTGGCAAGGAAGCACCTACATGTTTTGATTGTTAGCAGGTTGCTGTGGTAGGAGAGAAGACCGACGAATCTGATGGGCCGTACTGCAAAATTCACCGTACCAAGGGTCACGACCTCCCGAAGTGTCATCAAGTTGAACAGCTAGATGAGGAACAGAGAGCTGAGTATGAGAAGCAGGAAAATAAATATAGCATACTTGGGATAGAAGTCCTTGCATTTTTGCTTAGCAGATTGTGCACAAGTTTCATATCCGCCTATTGTGCAATTGTGCTAGCGGCTCTCTAGTGTTGTGCAACCAGAGCATTTTCGTGGATTCCACATTTTGGCTCATTCCTTGGTTGCACGACCCCATTTATCTATCCGTGTGTGCATTTCCGTGTATCATATCTTGCTATTGGTCTACTTGTTGCATTTGCAAATTTGCGAATCTTTTCCAACATTATTGAGTCTCACTAACAATTGCATCAAATTTTGTGCCACCATCATAAACAAGCTCCACCATAAGCTTTTACTTGTGTAGGTGTGAGAAACCGAAAAGAATTGGTACCAATTGTGCTATTTCCTTGTTACACATTTGAGTGATCATTGATCCATCTTCAACATCGGTCAAGGTACATTATGTATAAGTTCTTCTCTTTCTCCCACTCACATATTTGCTTGGAATGATGGATAGGCCAAGTACTTCTACCAACCCACTCTTCATCGAGCAAGACGACGACATGTCTTCCTATGTCACAAAAAGCCACCTCTTTGGTGCACAACGAGCTTTGCATCAAGAACAACAAGCTTTGGGAGACCGCATTGACAACCTCGCCACCGACTTACGACAATCCGAGCAACGTACAAAAGACTACTTTGACACATCCATGGCATCTCTCAAGGAGGATATTCAAACCATGATGGTCAACCGCTCTTCTACCTTTTCGTCCTACTCAAGACAGAGCCGCTCGAGTCGACACTCCGACGACACTATCTCCGGTTCAAGTACCCCAACATCAAACACTCATCGACGAGCCGCGCGCCAAGACCGTCAAGCAAACCGCAATCCTCTACACGACAACAACTCTCAAGAGCAACTTCGCGCGCAAGAACGACACTGTCAAAACCAAGCTACTTTTGCGCAAGCACAAGAACGGCAACGCCAACGCCAACAAGAAGAGGAAGAGAGAGCGCGACAACACCAAGATGCACAAGATGCCGAGGCACAACGTCAAGAACAACAACGACGTGAAGCTCAAGCACTTGAGGCACAACGTGCCCACCGAGATTCAAGTCGAGCCATAGCCACGCGCATCCAGCAAGCTCGTGAGCAACAAGAAGCGCTTTGCGAGGAAGTTCAAGAAAGAATATATCAAGCTCGCGCGCATCATCAAGTTCCTCAAGTTCCTCCACAAGCTCGACAAGAACCTCAAGTTCACCAAGAACAACAAGATAATGGAAATCCTCCAAGACAACAGCAAGTTGAGGGAGATAATCCTCCTCGTCAAGGACATCATCATCCCCGACCCCAACACAATGAAGAGCAATGCTATGGCAAGCTAAAGTTCACCATGCCCAAGTTTTCCGGAAGCAATGATCCCGAAGAGTACCTTTCATGGGCATTGAAGGTTGACAAAATCTCCTGCTTGCACGACTATGAGGAAGAGAAGAAGATCACGATGGCATCCCCTGAGTTCCAAGATTACGTCCTCATTTGGTGGGAACAAGTCATTGAGCACCGAGAGGCAAGAGGTGAACCACCGATCACAACTTGGGCGCAAATGAAGGATGTCATGAGAGCATGCTTTGTGCCAACCTACTGCAACCGCGACCTATTCAAGAAACTCCAACTCCTCAAGCAAGGAACCAAGAGCGTTGAAGAGTACTACAAAGAAATGGAGATTTCCATGATACGAGCCAATGTCACGGAAGATGATGAGAAAACTATAGCACGCTTCTTGAATGGACTCAATCATCCTCTGAAGAAGATAGCCGACTTCCAACCATACTCGAACCTCATCAAGCTAGTGCACCAAGCTACCAAAGCGGAACGTCAAGTGCAACATGACTTCAAGTACGCCAAGTACTCTTCCAAGAGCTACAGCTTCTCCAACAACCAAGCTTCAATGACTCCAACATCTTCTACCTCAACGAAGCCTTCTACAAGCAACATCGACAAGTAAAGTTATAAGAAAACTTCGACTACCTCAAGTCATCCTCCTACTACAAGCAACTTCAAGCTGAGAGCTTCATCATCCTCTACTCCGAGCGATGAGACAATCAAGACAAGTTCCTTCAAATGCTTCACATGCGGCCGCCGAGGCCACAAGTCCTTTGAGTGTACAAACAAGCGCACCATGATCCACAACGACAACGGAACCTATGACTCCATGAGTGAAGAGGAGATGGAAGCCCTTGAGAAAGTGGCCATGCACCGACAAGTGAATGAAGATGAAGATAATCAAGTCTTTTGCGACGAAGATTCGAGCCCCGCTCTTGTTGTCTCCAAGGATGTAACACTTCAACATCAACAAGATGAAAACCAAAGATGCCATAACTTCCACACCTAGGCTGGCATAAATGGAAGGTCCGTGAAGGTCATCATCGATGGAGGGAGTTGTCATAACTTGGCAAGTGAAGAACTATGTTCCAAGCTCCAATTGGTCAAGATGAAGCACCCGCATCCCTACAAAGTTCAATGGCTAAGCGACTCGGGCACTATCCAAGTCGAGGATATGGTAATAATTTCCTTCAAGATCGGAGCATACGAAGACACTTTGGAGTGTGATGTCATTCCTATGTCCGTTTGCCACCTCCTTCTTGGACGACCATGGCAATTTGACCGAGGCGTCATTCACAACGGACGGACAAATCACTATAGCTTCAAGATTAAAGGAAAGGAGTACGTCCTACGACCTATGTCTCCAAGTCAAGTGATCGCCGACAAGCAAGCCACCCATTGTGGAGAGAATAGTGAGAGAGAGAACCACCACAAAGAGAGTGAGCGCCACAAGCCCAAATTGAGTGCCTCCACGATGAGTGACAAGAAAAACTTAATCCTATTTGCCACCAAAAGTGAGATGAGAGAAGTGTATGAGAACCCATCAAGTGTCATACACTATGTCCTTTTGTGCAAGGACGAGGCGCCTAAAGCTAACACCTATCAGAATCTACCTTTTGTGTTATCTTCTCTATTGCAGGAATTCCAAGACGTTTTCCCCGATGAGATACCTCCGGGTCTACCTCCACTACGAGGCATCAAACACCGAATCGACCTCATACCCGGAGCACCCCTTCCTAATAAGGCTCCCTATCGCGTTAACCCTGAGGAAACAAAGGAGCTCCAATGGCAAGTACAACAACTCATCGACAACGGCCATGTACGAGAAAGTTTGAGCCCTTGTGCCATCCCGGTAATTCTTGTTCCCAAGAAAGATGGTACATTCCGCATGTGTTCCGATTGTCGTCCTATCAATCTTATTACCGTGCGTTATCGTTACCCCATTCCACGCCTAGATGATATGATAGATGAGCTTAGCGGAGCCACCATTTTCTCTAAAATTGATCTTAAAAGTGGCTACTATCAAATACGCATCCAAGAAGGTGATGGATGGAAAACCACATTTACGACCAAGTTTGGCTTATATGAATGGCTTTTTATGCCAATGGGTTTATCCGAAGCACCCGGTACTTTCATGCGAGTCATGCATTTTGTTCTTCGACCCTATATTGGTGTATTTGTTGTGGTCTATTTTGACGATATTCTAGTGTTTAGCAAATCTCTCAAAGATCATGTCGCCCATCTTAGAACCATGTTGCAAACTCTTGGAAAAGAGCGCCTTTATGCTAATATGGACAAATGCCTTTTTGGTGTTGATAAGCTTGTTTTCTTGGGTTTTGTTGTGTCTTCTAAGGGTGTTCATGTTGATGAATCTAATATCAATGCTATTAAAACTTGGCCCCAACCAACCAACTTGCAACAAGTGCATAGCTTCCTTGGTTTAGCCGGTTTCTACCATAGATTTGTTAAGGATTTTAGCACCATTGCGTCTCCTTTACATGCTTTCATTAAGAAGAATGAACCCTCTATTTGGGGGACCATCTCAAGATAGCGCATTTAATGAGCTTAAGAATTTGCTTACTCATGCTCCCGTGCTTGCATTACCCAACTTTGGCAAATCCTTTGAATTCATTGTGATGCTAGTGGTGCTGGCATAGGAGGTGTGTTAACGCAAGAGAAGCGCCCAATTGCTTCCTTTAGCGAAAAACTTTCCGGAGCGCAACTCAACTACCCCATCTATGAAAAAGAGCTATATGCTTTAGTGCGAGTTTTGCATGAATGGGAACATTATCTTCGCCCTCATGAATTTGTCATCCATACCGACCATGAAACGCTTAAATACCTTAAGGGTGAAACTAAGTTGAACAAGCGTCACGCTAAGTGGAGTGAGTTTATTGAGTCATCTCCTTATGTCATCAAATATATCAAAGGAAAGGAAATTGTTGTGGCGGATGCTCTTTCCCGCATATGCATGCTTGTCACCAAACTTGAATTAAATGTCGTTGGCTTTGAGCACATAAAATACTTGTATGCGCATGATCCTACTTTTGCTATTCCTTATGCCAAGTGTTTGACGAATACATCTTGGGAACACAATTATATCAAAGATGATTATCTCATGAGAGCTAACAAACTATGCATTCCCGAGTCTTCTCTTCGTTTGTTGCTTTTGCAAGAATCTCATGGAGGAGGACTAATGGGACACTTTGGACGCGACAAGACATTTTCTCCGCTCTCGAAGAACTATTTTTGGCACAAGATGTTCCGCGACGTCTCACGCTTCATCAACCGATGCTCTACATGTCGCAAAGCTAAGTCTAAAGCTCAATCTCATGGCCTTTACATGCCACTTCCTATTCTATATCACCCATGGGAAGATATTAGCATGGATTTTGTCCTTGGTTTGCCTAGAACTAGAAATGGAAAGGATTCCATTTTTGTTGTTGTGGACTGATTACCTAAAATGGCACATTTCATACCATGCAACATGATAGACGATGCTTCACATGTTGCAAATCTTTTTTGTAGGAAAATCTTGCGCCTACATGGAGTGCCAAAGACGATTGTCTCGGACCGCGACGTTAAGTTCTTGAGTTACTTTTGGAAGACTTTATGCGCCAAGCTCGGAATGAAGATCTTGTTCTCGTCGGCATATCATCCTCAAACCGACGGCCAAACGGCGGTGACGAACCGACCGCTCTCCACTCTTCTACGCATGTTGATCAAGAAGAACATCAAGGAGTGGGAGGAGTGCCTACCAATCGCTAAGTACGCCTACAACTGCGCAAGACATTTGACTACCGGCAAGTCCCCCTTCGAGGTCGTCTACGGTTTCAACCTATTGTCCCCATTGGACATTCTTCCTCTACTACTACAAGAGCGCCCCAACATGGACGCGAGTGCCCGAGTCAACTACCTCAAGAAGAT
Source organism: Aegilops tauschii subsp. strangulata (assembly GCF_002575655.3). Taxonomy (NCBI): domain Eukaryota; kingdom Viridiplantae; phylum Streptophyta; class Magnoliopsida; order Poales; family Poaceae; genus Aegilops; species Aegilops tauschii. The sequence continues at coordinate 244,902,219 of NC_053037.3, read as the reverse complement.
GCATGAAGATACAAGGCACACCATCGAGCTCCAAGTACAATGACTCGCGGCCAAGCTCAACTCCAACAAGCAACCCATGGTATTCAACATTGGAGATCTTGTGTGGCTACACCTTCGCAAGGACCGCATCCCCAATGAATGCATGTCCAAACTTCTACCATGAGCCGATGTACCCTTCAAGGTGCTTGAACGCTACAACAACAACACCTACAAGATCGACATCCCACGCGACAAGTACTCCGTGAGCGACATCTTCAACGTCAAAGATCTCCCTCCCAGCCATGGTGATGAAGATTTCGATCCGAGGTCGGATCTTTCCAAAGGGATGGGAGATGATGCGGAGCATCCTATGGTCATCCCCATGGACCTACCATCATCTCACCGAGTGCCAAGAGGACCTATGACACGAGCACGGGCTAGAGCTCTCGAGACCGAGTTGACCTCCTTCCTTAGTGATATCACATATGATCCACTCGAGACATGGTTACTACCTAAGTCCGGAATGTTGTGCATGATTAGGTACCAAGAGGACCCTCCCGAAGATGCACGTGAAGACGGACAAGTCCTCAAGTTCACGGATGAAGAGAACCAATGGACATCTGGTCGTAGCTCGGACATCCTTCCGGAAATCCGGCACCCTCTATCCAGAGAGCACCGAGGCCGACCCCGCTAGCCCGGACATCCGGACCCCTAGCCCGGACATCCGGCCCGACGCCCGGACGTCCGGCTGCATCTGTCTGCGCATAGTAAAGGGCCGAGGTCCATGTACCCATTCGCCCTCCTAGACTATATATACTCCTCCTCCTCCCTCTTTCTAGGGTTAGCATTGTGATAGCTCATATGTCAGATAGAGCCTCGCTCATCCATCCGGATCTACTCCACCGAGAGAGACCGTCGCCTCTTCGGAGAAGATCCACCTTGGATTCAAGACCCCTAACAGGAAGACCTCAAGACCTCCTCATGGAGAAGAACTAGTTACCTATGTATCGTCCCTTGTTGGATTCGGATCGTGTATCTCTTTGTCTTTTGAGGATCTAGCATATGTGTGACCGAATCTTGTTGGTTTGAGTGTTTCTCCTGTTTTTCCCTCATGATTTCTCCTCGTGTTCTTCGTGTTGATCGCGGGATCTGCTCCTTTGCTGAAAGATCGGCCCTAGGGTTTCCACCCTACATCACCATGTCTCACATGTAGAAGTTGGTAGTTTGGAGAGGAGGGAGTTCACCTTAGTTTCGATAGCCCTTGCTCGAGCTCTTGTCATAGGTCCATGTGGTGTCGTAGGAGACGGAGGTAGGTCCATGGGGATGACCGTAGGATGCTCCGCATCATCTCCCCCCCCCCCACTTGGGGAAGATCCGACCTCGGATCGAAAGCCTCATCACCATTGTAGGGAGAGAGATCCTTGACATTGAATATGTCGCTCACGGTGTACTTGTCACGTGGGATGTCGATCTTGTAGTCGTTGTTGTTGTAGTGTGCTATCACCTTGAAAGGTCCGTCGGCTCAAGGTAGAAGCTTGGACTTGCGTTCGTTGGGGAAGCGGTCCTTGCGAAGGTGTAGCCACACAAGATCTCCCGTGTTGAATATCATGGGGTTCTTGTTAGTGTTGAACTTGGTCGCGAGGCGTTGTACTTGGCGCTCGATGGTGTGCCTTGTATGTTCGTGCACCATCCTGAAATAGCTTGCTCGGGTGCTCGCGTCCATGTTGATGTGCTCTTGTAGTGCTAGTGGTAGAATGTCCAATGGGGACAATGGGTTGAAGCCGTAGACGACCTCAAAGAGGAACTTGCCTGTATTAGTGTGTCTGGTGCGATTGTAGGCGTACTCGACGATTGGTAAGCACTCTTCCCACTCCTTGATGTTCTTCTTGATCGACACACGTAGGAGAGTAGATAGTGTCTGGTTCGTCACCTTCATTTGGCCGTCGTTTTGTGGGTGGTATGCCGAAGAGAACAAGAGCTTGATTCTGAGCTTGGCGCATAGCGTCTTCCAAAAGTAGCTAAGGAACTTGACATCGCGGTCCGATACGATAGTCTTGGGCACTCCATGTAGACGTAAAATTTCCCTACAAAAGAGATTTGCAACATGTGAAGCATCATCTACCTTATTGCATGGGATAAAATGTGCCATCTTAGAGAAACGGTCCACATCAACAAAGATGAAATCCTTTCCATTTCAAGTTCTAGGCAAACCAAGCACAAAGTCCATACTAATATATTCCCATGGGTGATACGGAATAGGAACTAGCATATAGAGACCATGGGATTGAGCTTTAGACCTAGCTTTGCGACATGTAGAGCATCGGTTGGTGTAGCGAGAGATATCGCGGAACATCTTGGGCGAAAAGTAGTTCTTGGAGAGCTTAGTGAATGTCTTGTCTCGTCCAAAGTGTCCCATAAGTCCTCCTCCATGAGCTTCTTGCAAAAGTAACAAACAAAGAGAAGACTCGGGAATGCATAGTTTGTTAGCTCTCATAAGATAGTCATGTTTGATGTAATATCGTTCCCAAGATATATGCGTCAAACATTTGGCATAGGGAATAGCAAAAGTAGGATCATGCACATACAAGTCTTTTATGTGTTCAACGCCAATGACATTCAATTCAAGTTGGGTGACAAGCATGCATTTGCGGGAAAGAGCATCCGCCACAACATTTTCTTTAACCTTAATGTACTTGATGACATAAGGAAAAGACTCAATAAACTCACTCCATTTGGCATGTCGCTTATTCAATTTAGTTTGACCCTTAAGGTATTTAAGCGTTTCATGATCCGTATGGATAACAAATTCATGAGGACGGAGATAATGTTCCCACACATGCAAAACTCGTACTAAGGCATATAGCTCTTTGTCATAGATGGGATAATTTAGTTGCGCGGATGAAAGTTTTTCACTAAAACAAGCAATTGGGCGCTTCCCTTGCATTAACACACCTTCTATACCATTGCCACGAGCATCGCAATGAACTTCAAAAGTTTTATAAAAATTGGACAAGGAAAGCAAAGGAGGATGTGTAAGCAAGTTCTTAAGCTCATGAAATGCGGTATCTTGGGATGTTCCCCAAATAAATGGTGCATTCTTCTTACTCAAGGCATGCAAAGGAGATGCAATAGTGCTAACGTCCTTAACAAATCGACGATAGAATCCGGCTAAGGCAAGGAAACTACGTGATGTGGTCACCTATTAAAAGTAGGGTCAAGGACCCATCATTCGGGCCCACATGGGGCTCATCACCATCATAGGTATGTCCCTGGACCATGCCAGCATCCGGATGCGTACTCTAGGAGCATCACTCGGTCGGGCCTGTAGCACTCGGACTACCTCATGTCACTCGACGGAGGATCAACAACCCAGACACACAGGGCAAGAAGGCGTCGCGGGAGCTGCAACTGTCGAGGGATCCTAAGTCATCCACTAAATAGAGTTAAAACTACCGTTACCTGTAACTGATGTAGTATAGGCTCATTACACTAGTAAGCCGCACCCCTCTCCATAGCCGAGTGGGTTCAACTCTGTAATCTTATCTATCATATAAAAGCAAGCCTCCCGGCACAAGACGTAGGGATTTTACCTCCACCGAGTGAGGGGCTTAAACTCATTAAACACCATGTGTTACACCTACGCCGTAGCTAGTGATAGAGGCAAAGGTGTCCTGTCTTTCGATGAGATGGTGGCTAACGTTTTCTGTGGGAGTCGACCTTGATGATCCGACTACGAACGTGCAATACATCATGCCTTTGCAATCGTTAAACCAACTTCCGAGGGGTTATTGACCACGCCGGAGCACGATCAACCTAACCACGAGGGGGTCTATTTCCTGCAAGCGAACGAAGAACAAGCAAGAAACTAAGATTGCAATCTGGATATTGCGAATATAAGATGAAAGCTTTATTGATCAAGGTGGGGTTCTATGACGTCTTTGTCTGGTCGTTGAACACAAACGAAGTACCCGAAGTTGTAGCTATGGCAAACTTTTAATCTAAAAAAACCCAAAGTCTAAGCGACGCCCTAAGGGGTATATATATGGAGGAAAAGGGGGGAATTTCGTGGCCCTTTGGGGAGGGGTCCGAAACCAACCCTATCTCTTGTTTCCCCACACATACAGACTCTAAAAACAGCCTATACTTAGGTATTTTGAAATTACATGGGCCTGGCCCAATAATAAGGTGACGCAGCACCTATAATAGCCTCTGGACGAAATTTGTGGAGTGGCATCTTGTATATTTCGTCCAAGACCTAATGCACTCATTACGGTGGCTTCAAAGTCCTGAAATCATCACTTCAAACTCTGTTCTTATTTCCCTTGCGCATGCGATCATCTCCATGCTTGTTCTTGCTCCAATGTTCATCCTTCTCCAAGCTAGGCCCTTCATTTGTAAGCAAAACAAATGTATCCAATTTAGGCAGCATCATATTCTCATGAACATTAGAATCATTACCAAGAAACGAAAGTACCTGGTAATTTAATTGGCATGCACGAGCTCTAGTAGTTGGTCCAGTATGTATAGTAGCAGGGGCTGTGAGTGTAACAATGGTATTGATGTCCTCATCATCCTCCCCTTCTTGAAATGAAGTCTTCCTTGACGGAAGCTCATCTTCCTCACCCAAATAAGGCTTCAAATCTGCAATGTTAAAAGTGGGACTAACCCTAAAATCTCCAGGGAGCTCAAGTTTATATGCATTATCATTTATTTTCTCTAACACCTTAAAAGGACCATCAGCATGTGGCATTAGCTTTGATTTGCGCAAATCAAGAAATCTATCCTTACGCAAATGTAACCAAACAAGATCTCCAGTTGCAAACACAACATGTTTTCTACCCTTATATCCAGCAAGTTTATATTTAGCATTCATATGCTCAATGTTTTCCTTAGTTAACTCATGCATTTTTAAAATCAATTCAGCACTTTGTTTTGCATCAAAATTAACCTTCTCTGAAGAAAGGAAGAGGCAACAAATGAATAGGTGCACGAGGTAAGAAACCATATACAATTTCAAAAGGCCACATCTTAGTAGTAGAATGCAATGAACGATTATAAGCAAATTGAATATGAGGCAAGCATTCTTCCCACATTTTCTTATTATTCTTCAAAACAGCCCTAAGCATAGTAGACAATGTTCTATTGACTACTTCAGTTTGTCCATCAGTTTGGGGGTGACAAGTAGTACTAAAAAGCAGTTTAGTCCCCAACTTAGCCCATAAAAATCTCCAAAAGTGGTTAAGAAATTTAGTATCATGATCTGAAACAATAGTATTTGGCACACCATGCAAGCGAATAATTTCACGAAAGAACAAATCAGCAACATTAACAGCATCATCGCTTTTATGACATGGTATAAAGTGTGCCATGTTAGAGAATCTATCCACGACAACAAATATGCTATCCCTCCCCTTCTTTGTTCGAGGTAAACCTAAAACAAAGTCCATAGATATATCCTCCCAGGGAACACTAGCTACAGGCAAAGGCATATATAAACCATGAGGATTGAGTCATGACTTAGCTTTTTGACATGTAGTGCAGCGAGCAACGAAACGCTCAACATCCCATCTCATCTTTGGCCAAAAGAAGTGTGTAGCAAGTACGTCCTCCGTCTTCTTCACGCCAAAGTGTCCCATTAATCCACCTCCATGCGCCTCCTGCAACAACAATAAAAGACGAACGAAGCTGGCTGGAGTGCATAGCTTGTTAGCACGAAACACAAATCCATCATTAATGACGAACTTGTTCGACGTTCTTCCTTCTTTACAATTGTTACATCTTTAAAATCAGCATCATGCACATATTGATCTTTGATGGTCTCCAAATCAAATATTTTGAAGTCAAGTTGTGAAAGCATAGTATAGCGACGAGACAATGCATCAGCAATAATATTTTCTTTACCCTTCTTGTGTTTAATGACATAAGGGAAAGTCACAATGAATTCAGCTCATTTTGCATGTCTACGATTCAGTTTAGCTTGACTTTTAATATGTTTCAAAGATTCATGATCATAATGTATAACAAATTCTTTGGACCATAAATAATGTTGCCATGTTTCTAAAGTCCAAACAAGAGCACATAATTCTTCATCATAAGTAGAATAATTCAGACTAGGCCCACTCAATTTTTCAGAAAAGTATGCAACAGGTTTGCCATCTTGTAATAACACACCTCCTAATCCAATTCCACTAGCATCACATTCAAGCTCAAAACTCTTATTAAAATTAGGAAGTTGGAGTAAAGGAGCATGTGTCAACTAATCTTTGAATACTGTGAAGGCTTTTCCTGTGCGGTACCCCAAACCAAAGGCACATCCTTCTTTGTAAGCTCATTGAGAGGTGCAGCAATGGTGCTGAAATCTCTCACAAAACGCCTATAGAATCCGGCGAGGCCAAGAAAACTCCTCACTTGTGTGACCGTTTTGGGCTGTGGCCAACTCTCAATAGCTTCAATCTTGGCTTTATCAACTTCAATTCCCTGTGGAGTAACAACATAGCCTAGAAAAATACTCGGCCGGTGCAAAAGGTGCACTTCCCAAGGTTACCAAACAAACGTGCATCACGTAGATCAATAAAAAGAGCATGTAAATGTTCCAAATGTTCCTCCCAAGATCTGCTATAAATCAGTATATCATCAAAATAGACTACCACAAATCGTCCAATGAAAGCATGTAAAACTTCGTTCATTAATCTCATGAAAGTACTAGGTGCATTAGTTAACCCAAAAGGCATGACTAACCAGTCATATAATCCAAACTTAGTTTTAAATGCTGTTTTCTATTCATTTCCCAATTTCATACGAATTTTATGGTATCCACTATGCAAATCAACTTTGGAGAATATTGTAGAGCCACTCAACTCATCAAGCATGTCATATCGCCTTGGAATAGGATGACGATAATGAATAGTAATATTATTAATGCCTCTACAATCAACACACATACGCGACATACCATCCTTTTTGGCACTAGTATAATAGGAACAACACAAGGACTAAGAGATTCACATATATAACCTTTGTCGAGCAGCTCCTGTACTTGACACATAATCTCCTTCGTCTCCTCTGGATTGGTACGGTACGGCGCACGGTATGGCAGTGAAGCACGGGGAATTAAGTCAATCTAATGCTCAATCCCTCGAATAGGTGGTAATCCCGGTGGCACGTCTTGTGGAAAGACGTCAACGAACTCCTGCAAAATGTTAGTGACAGCAGGAGGCAAAGAGGAAGGTACATCCTCGAAAGAAAATAATGCCTCTTTGCACACAAAATCATAGCAAACAGATTTGCTGAAATTTAGATCATCAATATCAGATTTGGTGGCAAGTAAACATGCACTTTTCAATTTAATTTCAGAAGCAACACTGGATGATTTATTATTAGGCTTCATTTCTTGCTCAAATTCTTTTGCCACAATCTAATTTTCACTCTTATTTTTCTCCTGTTTTGCTTTATTAGCTCTATTAATATCATCTTTCAAAATGGAATCATGAGTCATAGGAAGCAGAGTAATATTTTTATCCTTATGAACAAGAGTATACTGATTGTTTCTACCATGGTGTGCAGAATTTTTATCAAATTGCCATGGTCTACCAAGTAATAAGGAACATGCTTGCATAGGTACCACATCACAATCAACATAATTAGCATATGTAGAGATACTAAAATGCACATGAACAGTATGTGTTACCTTAACCTTGTCGCTGTTGTTGAACCATTGGATGTGGTAAGGATGTGGATGTGGTCTTGTGGTGAGAGATAGCTTCTCCACCATCTCCATGCTAGCCAAGTTGTTGCAGCTCCCTCCATCTATGATGTCGCGAACAGAACGTTCCTTCACAACTCCCTTTGTATGGAACAAATTATGCCCCTGATTTTTCTCAGCTTGTGTGACCTGCACACTCAAAATATGTTGAGAAAATAAACATTCATACCTGTCAACGTCTTCAGGAGCCATGTATTGCGTCTCATGATCAGAATCATCTCTGCCGTGTTCTTCACTTGTAATAAGAGCCAAAGTCTCCTCATCATAGTCACTAGCAGACTCATACCCACCATCCTTAGTAGCAATCATCACACGCTAAGATGGGCATTCTCTCGCATAATGACCTCCACCCTTGCAACGACGACAAATAATATCATGTGTTTGCCCTATTGATGCCATGGATGAAGAAGAGCTCTGTGCGGAACCGGAAGGTGTACTCCCGGTAGATGGTGGTGGTGGTGCCTGTTTTCTTGTATCTCGGTTGGAATTGGCAGCTGAAGTCAGTGGTGCTACAGTAGGACGTGTGGGAGTAGAGGATGCACGCGGTGTCCATGATGAAGGTCGACCTGCAGAAAAGTTTTTGAAGTAATTCACGTTGATAATATGGTGGAACCCAACGAGTATGCATAGCAGTTTTCAAAGCAGCACAAGTAGCTGCAATAGGATATAATCTACAATGTTTAGACCACCAAACACATGCAAAACTAGTGAAAGCACAAACAGCAGAAGGAACACGTCTCTCCTTAGGATATTGTAAATATGTAAAACGTTGTTTAGTTTCTAACTCCCAAGTAAGATATATATCAGGAACATATCTACCCTCAAATTTTGGAATATTCAATTTTAGTTTAGGAAGATGGTCATGATCTCGTACCTCAGGTGGTGGTGCAGCCCTACCGTTGCGATGATATGCATGAGGACGACCTGGTGCTGGTGGTGCTGGTGGTTGCACGTAGTTCTGATTTTGGTCAACCTCATCCTCGTAATGGTCCTCCACCTCTGCAGTAGCAGCAGGAGCTAAAGAAGCATCAACATTAGGTACAGCGGCACCCGAATTTTGACCAGGCTCAAGGGGAATGCGCAGTGCTTGTCCCACTTGATTTGGAAGGCGATGTTGTTGTTGTTGCTGTAGAGGTGCTACAGGTGCAGCGGGCGGTGGTTGAGGAAGACGCGCGAGCAATTCATTAAACTTGTTATCATTTGCTGAAATTTATCATGTAGCTGTTTGTTCATCATGTTCTCACAATCAGTCTCATCGGCTTGTGATCTTGCCATGGTTAGCAGCAATAGAAACACACAAGAATATGATCCTACAGACTACTAGGAAGTGGTGGTGGTGGTGGTGTGTCACAAATCCGTCAAGCGAATCTCAGATTCTTACCAGTTCTTACCCAGCAGCAGGTGGTGATCGGCAACTGTTGTAGTCAAAACTCTCAAAGATTGGACAGAGCGATGGCTAGGTGGTGTCAAATGCAACGATGTAGATGTATGTGGAGCTGGGAAGGTTTATGATATGGTGGCAAAAATGTCAGCAATAATCAATTCGGAGATGCAAAGTTGAATAAACGTTCAACGATGGTACTGTGTCGGTCCTAGGCTAGACCGTGCTAGAGACGCGAGCCTAGAACACTAACAAAATCACGGTGCTGCATGTAAATAAGGGAAAAGCACACTCTGGGATTTTTTCGCTCTTTTTTTGCGAAAAATCAATATAATGTCGAGTGTCTCAAAACTCTTCCTAAGTCAAAATAACAGGATAGGCGCGAATTTTTTTTACTATTTTTTCGGAAATCATGGCAGCGACGATGATAAAGTGCGACAAAAATTCACTATGATGGCGGGTGTCTCAAAATGCTCCCTGGGGCCTAAAAACAGGATAGGAAAAAAATATTTTCTATCGCCGAAATTTTGGCCTAAAAACTGCCCGAGGGATCGCGAAACTTTTTTTTTCAAAACCTACTCAGGCAAGGAAACACAAATCGGAAAATAGATGGCTCTCGAAAACAAACCTAATATGAAAAGAACTCGGATTGGTGGTGGATATATGGTGGTGGTATATGGCAGCGGTGGTCGTATATGGTAGCGGTGGTGGTATATGGATACGGATCGGTGGTGGTATATGACAGCGGTGGTGGTATATGGTAGCGGTGGTGGTATATGGATACGGATCGGTAGTGGTATATGACAGCGGTGGTGGTATATGGTAGCGGTGGTGGTATATGGATGCGGATCGGTGGTGTTATATGGTTGCGGTGGTGGTATAAGCGGTGGCGGTAGATGGCTAGGGCGATGATGATGGTGTGGCGGCAGCGTGACAACTGATGACCAGAACTCGAAATTCTAAAAGACTAGACGCTAAGACCAGCAACTCGACACGATGATGCAACCGCAAATTCAACAAAGCAAGATACTGAAAAGACTATGCAAAGGCTCAGACTGGTTCGGATATGATGAGCTAACCCTAAATTTTTTTGGCTTTTTCGTGGACTGTAGGTATGAAGAACAAACTCGATTTAAACTACGAAAAACTGTAAAATCTCACCGAGCAACCTGGAAATATGATACCACTTGATAGAGGCAAAGGTGTCCCGTGTTTCGATGAGATGGTGGCTATCATTTTCTGTGGCAGTCGACCTTGACGATCCGATTACGAACGTGCGAGACGTCGGCCCTTAGCAATCGCTAAACCAACTTCTGAGGGGTTATTGACCACGCCGGAGCACGATCAACCTAACCACGAGGGTCTATTTCCTGCAAGCAAACGAAGAAAAAGCAAGAAACTAAGATTGCAATCTGGATATTGCGAATATAAGATGAAAGCTTTATTGATCAAGGTGGGGTTCTGTGACGTCTTTGTCTGGTCGTTAAACACAAACGAAGTACGCGAAGTTGCAGCTATGGCGAACTTTTAATCTAAACAAAACCAAAGTCTAAGCGACGCCCTAAGGGCTGTATATATGGAGGAAGAGGGGGGAATTTCGTGGCCCTTGGGGGAGGTGTCCGAAACCAACCCTATCTCTTGTTTTCCCACACATACGGACTCTAAAAACAACCTATACTTATGTATTTCGAAATTACATGGGCCTGGCCCAATAATAAGGTGATGTAGCACCTATAATAGCCTCTGGACAAAATTTGTGAAGTGGCATCTTGTATATGTCGTCCAAGACTTAATGCACTCATTACGGTGGCTTCAAAGTCCTGAAATCATCACTTGAAACTTCGTTCTTGTTTCCCTTGCGCATGCCATCATCTCCATGCTTGTTCTGGCTCCAATGTTCATCCTTCTCCAAGCTAGGCCCTTCATTTGTAAGCAAAACAAATGTATCCAATTTAGGCAGCATCATATTCTCATGAACATTAGAATCATCGCCAAGAAATGAAAGTACCTGTTAATTTAATTGGCGTGCACGAGCTCTAGTAGTTGGTCCAGTATGTACAGTAGCAGGGGCTGTGGGTGTAACAATGGTATTGATGTCCTCATCAGCTAAACTGTGCCCCTTATTCATACCCCTAGTACACATTGTCAATATCATAACCCCGACAGTTGGCACCCACCGTGGGGCTAGGCGTCTAACAAAACTTGATGGTCTAGGTGGATTTCTTTATCATCATCATGTCAGTCGGCGATGAAATTCGCTTCGGGATGATCTCCTTCATCGCCGACGACTCAGCGTGGCTACGTGAAGCCCCGCTGGATGTACTTCCGAGCTCCTTCTCACGGAGTCCTTCTCCGACAGCCCTCGACTCCGTACCGAGTGGTTGCCCATCCCACCGTTGTACGTCGTCGCAAGCACTTCTGGCGTTCGCGGCTGCCACGTTGGATCAAACACGCTGTCGCCACTCAGGCGATAGCATAACAAGTGGTGGCTATCGAGTTTGACGAGCCTGCCCTCGACCTCTCGAACGGATCACTCGGCGATTTCTCAGAGGAGTCCGAGTCCGAGAGCATCGAGTCGACTACCGAGATCCTTATGGCGGATAACTCCGTGCATCGTGTACCCCCGGACTACCCGGAGCACAAAGAAGATCACGCGGGTGCATCCCACGTCAACACCAACGGTGGTTTCCCGGGGCACGAGCCGTACGTACCTCAAGCTCTCACTCGGGAGGAGCGGGACGAGTTGTGCCGCCGGAACGATCAACTCCTGAACACTCCCACCATCGGAATGACTCCTGAGGCGCTAGTCATGGAGTTGACTCACCTGGCTACTTTGGCCGAGCACGATCACCTCAAGCGGCTTCAGAGGGAGCTGGAGGAACACGAGCGCCGTCAACCTAGTTCTAGTCGGCACAAGTGCCGGCTCTACTCGAGTGATGAGCCTCGTAAGTATCAGCTCCTTAGTAATCCATAAAATCTAGCATCTGCCACTTGGACCGCGGATTCGATTCAGCCCTCCGGCTCTTCGGCTGGAGAAGGGATTCGACAGATCCAAGCGCTTCTTAAAACATCACTATCGCAGAATGCGATGGTTTCCTAGTCCGGAGATCGGATCCATAGCGCATCCATGCGTGCGGAGACCATCTTGTCAGCCCATGGCCCACTCGGCTCGGGCAGGCGCCGAGCCACTTCCTCCTCCAGAGACCGTCATGAAGACCGGAGACGTGATCGAGTCGTGTCGCCCATAACAACGACTACGATCGTGTACTGATGCCTCCACCCTGGGACGTCACGTACGGGCGCCAGCCCTACGAGGATAGGTGAACGCGCGGTGGTGACCGCAGGCCGAGTCCTACTCGTCCGTTGAGGAACGCTCGAGACCCGCTGTTTAATGCGAGATCTGTCCTCGCTCGGAACCTGGTCGACAAAGGCCGGGCCTTGCGGTAAGGCTAGGAGGACGACGTACCGAGTGGATCTATACCATCAGGTCCTGAATACTTCAGCCGTTATATACAAGCGGCTGAGATCCCCAAAAACTTCAGTTTGGCCACGGGGATCAGCAAGTTCACCGGTGAATCCAATCCCAAAATTTGGCTGGAAGACTATCGATTGGCCGTCCAGGTTGGCGGCAGCAACGACAACGTGGCCATGAAGCATTTGTCGTTGTTGCTAGAAGGCTCCGCTCGGGCTTGGCTGACAAAGCATCCACCGAGTAGTATCTTTTGCTGCGAGGATCTGGCGAAAATACTTGTCAAGACCTTGGAAGGCACATACAAGAGAACAGGAGGTTTGACCGAGTTACAGGATTGTGTTGAAAAGCAGAATGAAACTCTCCGTGAGTATATCCAGCATTGGACCACTCTGCATAATTGATGAGGAGATCAATACCATTGATAAACCCACAACCCCTGCTACTATACATACTGGACCAATTATTAGAGCTCGCGCACACCAATTGAATTACCAGGTACTTTCGTTTCTTGGTAAAGATTCTAATGTTCATGAGAATATGATGCAGCCTAAATTGGATACATTAGTTTTACTTACAAATGTAGGGCCTAGCTTGGACAAGAAAGATGAACCTTGGAGCAAGTTCAAGCATGGAGATGATCGCATGCGCAAGGGGAACAAGAATGAAGTTTCAAGTGATGATTACAGAACTTTTAAGCCACCATAATGAGTGCATGAAGGCGTGGACGAAATATACAAGATGCCACTTCCTAAATTTCGTCCAGAGGCTATTATAGGTGCTGCGTCGCGTTATTAGTGGGCCAGGCCCATGTAATTTTGAAATACTTGAGTATAGGCTGTTTTTAGAGTCCGTATGTGTGGGGAAACAAGAGATAGGGTTGGTTTCGGACCCCTCCGCCAAGGGCCACGAAATTCCCCCCTCTTCCTCCATACATACAACCCTTAGCGCACCGTTTAGACTTTGGGTTTTGTTTAGATTAAAACTTCGCCATAGCTGCAACTTCGCGTACTTCATTTGTGTTCAACGACCAGACCAAGACGTCACAGAACCCCACCTTGATCAATAAAGTTTTCATCTTATATTCGCAAAATGCAGGATTACAATCTCAGTCTCTTGCTTGTTCTTTGTTTGCTTGCAGGAAATAGACCCTCGTGGTCAGGTTGATCATGCTTCGGCGTGGTCAATAATCCTCGGAAGTTGGTTTAGCGATTGCTAAGGTGCGACGTCTTCGCATGTTCGTAGTCGGATCGTCAAAGTCGACTCCCACATAAAACGATAGCTATCTCATCGAAACATTGGGACTCCTTCGCCTCTATCAAGTGGTATCAAATTTCTAGGTTGCTCTGTGAGATTTTTACAGTTTCTCATAGTTTAGATCGAGTCTGTTCTTCATACCTACAGTCTATGAAAAAGCCACAAAAAATTAGGGTTAGTTCATCATATTCGGACCAATCTGAGCCTTTGCATAGTCTTTTCAGTATTTCGCTTTGTTGAATTTGCGGTTGCATCGTCATGTCAAGTTGCTCGTCTTAGCGTCTAGTCTTTTAAAGTTTCGAGTTCTGGTCATAAGTTGTCACGCCACCGCCGCCGCACCATCATCATCGCCCCTGCCATCTACTACCACCGCTTATCCGCCATTGATCCGTATCCATATACCACCACCAATCCGTATCCATATACCACCACTGCTACCATATACCACCACTTCTGCCATATCTTACCATCATATATCCACCACCAATCTGAGTTCTTTTCATATTAGGTTTGTTTTCGAGATCCATCTATTTTCCGACTCTTGTTTCCTTGCCTGAGTAGGTTTCGGAAAAAAATTGCATGCCTATATTGTTATTTTGACTTGGGAAGAGTTTTGAGACACTCGCCATTATAGTGATTTTCGGGAAAAAAAGGAGCGCAAATAAAAGCAAAAGGAGCGCAAAAAAAGGAGCGCAAAAAAAGGAGCGAAAAAAATCCAGAGAGTGCTTTTCCCTTGTTTCCGTGCCGCGCCGTGATTTTGTTAGTGTTCTAGGCTCGCGTCTCTAGTATGCTCTAGCCTTGGACCGGCACAGTACCATCGTTGAGCATTTATTCAACTTTGCATCTCTGAATTGATTATTGCTGACCTTTTTTGCTACCATATTATAAGCCTTCCCAGCTCCACATACATCTATGTTGTGAGCTTGACTCTCCCTGGTAATCGCTCTATCCAAGCTTTGAGAGTTTTGACTACAATGGTTGCCGATCACCACCTGCTGCTAGGTAAGAACTGGTAAGAATTTGAGATTTGCTTGACGGATTTGTGACACACTGCCACTCTCTAGTAGTCTGTAGGATCATATTCTTGTGTGTTTCTATTGCTGCTAACCATGGCAGGACCGCAAGCCGACGAGATTGACTAGGAGAACATGACGAAGAAGGAGCTTCATGATAAATTTCACCAAATGTTGAGTCAACAGGTGTCGCCTTACCATGGCCCGGGACCGTTTGCGCATTTTGGCTCACGTATATGATAGTGTCGCTAGCATCCATATGACAGAGAACCCGGGCCGGCATGACTAGTCATGAACCCAAAGTGGCACTAACTTACGGGGACAGGCATACATGAGTCAACATCGAGCATGTCGGTCAGCAGCAACGGATCCGGGCTGTAGCACTGGGCTAACAGGACTCCGGTGAACCGGGTTGTAGCAGGCTAGGCAGGACTCCGGATGTCACCGCGTGACATTTCCCCGAAGGGACAGACACAGGAACGGAGCGAATCACATGCCGGCCAGTCAAGTGTTCCAGAGCAGTAGTGCTGGGCTAGTAGGACTCCGGTGAACCGGGCTGTAGCGGACTACTATGGCTCATGGAAGCACAAGACTACATTTCCCCATAAGAGAGGCTACCAACGATAAACACTAGGTTGTCGGATCCCACACATACCAAGCATTTCAATCATACACACAATATGCTCGATATGTGTAAATACAACATGGCATCACAACAAAACTCTACGACTCAAAGTATTTATTCATTAGGCTCCGAGGAGCGAGATATTACAAACATGGGTCTCATGACCCAAGATTCAGAGCATACAAGTCAAAGCACATGCGGAAGCTTAACATGTCTGAGTACCGACATCTATAAATGAAAAAGGCTGAGAAGCCTGACTATCTACCTGATCCTGCCGAGGGCACAAGATCGTAGCTGAGGTATCAAGCTAAACGTCGAAGTCCACACGGAACTACTAGCGAGACTGAAGTCTCTCTGCAAAAACATAAATTAAGCAAATGTGAGTACAATTGTACCCAGCAAGACTTACATCAGAACTAACTACATATGCAGCGGTATCAACAACGGGGGTGGTCGAGTTTAACTGCAGCAAGCCAGCTTTGACTCAGTGGCTATCCTGAACTACGACTGCAAGTAACTCTTTTGAGGTGGCGCACATGAGTCCACATATTCACCATATCAATACACCACTATGGATCCGCTCCCATCTCCCTACGAGAACGCCATCCATAGCACTCACGCTTATCTTGCGCATTTTAGAGTATCCACTTTCACTTGTCTATGAACTGTACAGGCAACCCAGAACTCCTTTACCGCGGACACGGCTATTCGAATAGATCATTTATAACCCTGCAGGGGTGTACTTCTTCACACACGCTCTCGCCACTTACCACCATGTACACGTCGTGTATCTCGGCAACCTTCAAGCGGAAGCCTGGCGAGGGAGTCAGCCACGACCTGACTAACCACACAAGTCTCTAGTCCAGGTTTATCGCCTATTCGGGTTCCATCCGCGAGGAGATCCGGCCGGGGTTTCGCTGACAGCCCCAAACAATGTGTGCAGGGTTCCCGAGACACCAACTGGGTGCCCGGTACACCGTGCCACGGTGTATTTACCGCATCATAGCCCACCCCTAGGGTCAGCGCTACGCACGGCCTCCAACACATATCCTACAAACACCAGAAACTAGTGCAACTCCTGGACAGAGATCAAGGCGATTAATAAGTCGAGAGGGTCCATTGGTTTCGGGCCCAACGCGTGGTAGTAGCTGTTCATGGATCACAAACACAGAACTCAGTTCCTGAGGACGGCTTCAATGAGACAACCCACTATGTACTCGTACATGGCCTCTCACCGCTACCTTTACCAAATCGTGTTCACACACTTAGCTCACGCACAGTAGGACATGTTCATCACCACTCCAATTCATTCCCGATGAATCAGACCCGACTCAATTCTAAGCAGTAGCAGGAATAACAAAAAAGCATGAATGAGTAGGCACATCAGGGCTCAAACAACTCCTACTCATGCTAGTGGGTTTCATCTATTTACTGTGGCAATGAAAGGTCATGCAGAGGAAAAGGGGTTCAGCTACTGCTGCATGTAACACTTGAATCGATGTTGTCCTAATGCAGGTAAAGAGAGCAGGAGCGAGAGAGTGGGATTGTATCGGAATGAACAAGGGGGTTTTAAATATCTATGGCCCATGTGATCCTCACGACAAAATGGAGTTTATTCACTGGTTTCTAAATATTCACATGCCTGATGATGTTGACTGGATATTAATGGGTGATTTCAACCTTATGAGGGCTCCATCAGACAGGAACAGACCTGGGGAAGATGTTAATGATATGCTTATGTTCAATGAGGCCATTAGTAACCAAGGTTTGGTTGAATTAACTTTGCATGGTAGAAAGTTCAGTTGGAGTAACATGCAGCATGATCCTTTGTTGGTCAAACTTGACTGGTTTTTCACTTCTGCCTCCTGGATGACTTCTTTCCCTAATACAATTGTACTACCACTTGCAAAACCTATATCTGATCACTTGCCCTGTGTAATTAAAATTGGCACTTCTATCCCAAAGGCAAGAGTATTCAGGTTTGAGAACTATTGGCTGCATCATTCTGATTTCAAACAAGTTGTTGCCTCTGCTTGGAGCATCCCAGTTGGAAACCTTGATTCTGTTAAGTCTTTGAATGCTAAGTTCAAGATTTTAAGAAGAGCTTTGAAGCTGTGGGCTAAATCTCTGTCCTGTCTGAAATCTACAATTGCAAAGTTAAATGAACTACTCTTCATGTGGGATTTCTTTGAGGAATTTACAGAACTGGATACTCATGAATGGAGCTGCAGAGTTATTCTTAAAGAACAACTGCTTATTTTACTGAGGAACCAACAGATTTATTGGAAGCAGAGAGGGAAAATCAAGGGGGTGAAGTTTGGAGACGAAAACACAAATTTTTTTCACACAAAAGCTTCCATCAATTACAGGCATAACCATATTGCTATTCTTCACAATGAGGACCAAATGGAGATCTCAGATCATGCTGGTAAAGCTGCTATTCTCTTGGATGCTTTCAAGAAAAGAATGGGACATCCCAAGAAACCACAATGCACTTTGATCTGGGTTCTTTGTATGGGCAGAGACAGCATTCAGATATTTTTGCTAATCTGGAATTGCCTTTCACTGCTGAAGAAATTGAAGCTGTTGTCCATGCTCTCCCAAATGACAAGTCTCCTGGCCCTGATGGTTTTAACAATGAATTCCTCAAGTCTTGTTGGGATATTATTAAAGAAGATGTGCTCAAATTCATTTATGATTTTCATGCAGGGCACATCTCCCTTGAGAGTTTGAACACTTCTTTTATAACTCTCATTCCAAAGGGTAATTCTCCATTGACTGCAAATGATTTCAGGCCTATCTCTTTACTGAACAGCTGTCTAAAAATTGTTACTAAGTTGCTGGCAAATAGACTGCAAAAGGTGATTCTGCATTGGTACACATCAACCAATATGGATTCCTTAAAGAAAGATCTATTCATGACTGTTTGGGGTGGGCTTATGAGTATTTGCACCAATGTCATAAGTCAAAAGAGGAAATCATTGTTCTAAAATTGGATTTTGAAAAGGCTTTTGACACCATTGAACATCAGGCTATGCTAGATATTTTAAAAGCAAAGGGCTTTGGGGACAGATGGCTTACTTGGATCAAATTATTGTTTACTTCTGCATCTTCTGCTATACTACTAAATGGTGTTCCTGGAAAAAAATTATTGCCTTAGAGGTGTAAGGCAGGGGGATCCTCTGTCCCCTCTTCTCTTTGTGCTGGCTGCTGATCTACTTCAGACAATTCTCAATAAGGCAATGCACCTGGGTTTGGTAACTTCTCCCTTGCAAGTAGGGTCATGCCCTGATTTTCCAATTGTCCAGTATGCTGATGACACCTTGGTTATTCTGCAAGCAGATGCAAAGCAATTACATTGCCTTAAAGCCCTTCTCAATACTTTTGCTGATGCCACAGGCCTGAAAGTGAACTACAATAAATCAAGTATGGTTCCAACAAATGTGCCAGAAGAGAAGATGGAGATTTTAATAAATACTTTTCATTGCAAGAAGGAATCTTTTCCAGTCAAGTATTTGGGAGTACCCCTAGGCCTCCATAAGCCTACTGTTGAACAATGTTTTCCCCTTGTCACAAGACTGCAGAAGAAGATTGTGGGTTTGTCCACCTTTATGACTTTGGCTGGGAGATTATTGCTTGTGAAATCTGTCCTCAACTCTTTATTGATATATCTCATGGGATGCCTTGATGTGCCTGTTACCATCAAAACCCAAGCCATAAAGTACTTGAGACATTGTCTTTGGAGAGGCCCTGATTTGGAGGACCATAGACCTGCCATGGTGGCATGGAGTACTGTGTGTAGACCTAAAAATCAAGGTGGGTTAGGAGTGATTGATATTTTTGTCCAGAATAAAGCATTGCTTCTCAAGAACCTGCATAAGTTCTACAACAGACACAATATTCCCTGGGTCAATCTGATTTGGGAATCTTACTACAGCAATGATTCTCTACCTGGTAATAGCTGGCTGGGATCTTTTTGGTGGAAGGCAAACCTTAAGCTGCTTGATAACTATAAATCCTTGGCCAGATGCAACATAGGTGATGGAAAGAGTGCTTATTTTTGGACTGATCTTTGGCACTCACACTGCTTGCAAGACATGTTCCCCCACCTATTCTCATTTGTGAAAAACAAGGATGCTACTGTTCACACCTTTCTCCAAACTGAATACTTAGAGGACCTATTTCATCTGCCTCTGACTGTGCAAGCTTTCCAGGAATTTGAGGCTATAGAGGACATCTGCATTACTTTAAGGGCCTCTGATACTTTGGATTGCACAGATACATGGAGCTACATCTGGAAATATCAGAGGCCCATTCTCTGTGGCTAAGGCATACAAAGTGCTGATGGGAGTCAAAGTTGTGCCACAGCAGTTCAATTGGATCTGGAGTAGTTCTTGTCAGCCAAAACATAAGGTGTTCTTTTGGAGACTACTTCATGACAGGCTCAATACTAGAAATCTTCTGAGAAGGAAATCATTTCAGCTGGGCAACTATAACTGTGCTGTCAACAATTGCCCACAGGAAGAGACTCTCCAGCATCTTTTCTGGACTTGCCCTTTTGCTGCACAGTGTTGGGATCTGATCTGCCCTTCAAGACAGGCAAATGTTTCAATCATGGAAGCTTTTCTTGATCTCAAGCAGAAACTTCATGTTCCTTTCTTCATGGAGATAGTCATCCTTGCCTCTTGGGCTATTTGGATCTCCAGGAACAACATGATTTTCCAAGCAATTCAACCCAGCATTCAAAGGTGGAAAGCCATCTTCAGGGAGGAGCTCTCTCTTCTCAGATTCAGAATTAAAAAGAGCTATGCTGGAGCATACTGTTTTTGGCTGGATAATCTTGTGCTGTAATCCTTGTTTTTTCTTAGTTGTTTAGTTGTTTTTTTCTTTCCTATGTCTTTTGTTTTTTCCTTCTTGGCTTATCTCAAGCCTTTTGTACTCTGGTTCCTTTCTGGGACTTTACCTTTTTTTAATTAATATAAACAAAAAATTGCAGTGGGGTTTTGCCCTACTGTGTACAATCAAAAAAACAAGGGGGTTTTGCTTGAATGGCACTTCTGAAGATAATATAGTTCTCCATCGGTGTCATTGATCACACCGTCGAAGCAACGTCTACTAAGAGGGGACAATTACCGGCAACAGAGAGAAAACACAATCAATGCAATGCAACAATATGATGCATGAATATGACATGGCAAAATGAATGTGTTGGGCTAATGCATCTACAACCAGGGTGGTTTGAGCTCATTTGAATCAAAGATTCAAATACAAACTCAAGTTATGGGTTTATAAAATGCATTAACATGTTTTGAGATAAACAGCAAGGTTAAGTTGTTTAAACATGCATGAAACCAATACAGATGGATAGATTGGATTTTTCTATCATTTTTCATATATAACTTATTTCATTCTGAGCTACGGTTGAATTTCTATGATTTTTAGAAGTTTAGGACATTTTCTGAAATTTCCTGAATTAAATTAAAACAATAAAATAGCTTATTGCGTCAGCATGACATCAGTGTGACATCAGCAGGTCAACATGCCAGGTCCAGGTCAAACCTGACCCGTGGGACCCGTTGGTTAGTGACCCAGGGCTGGTTAGGGTCGCTGACATGTGGGGTCGGTCAAAGGGCCACGTCAGCATGGTCAATGCTGACACGTGGGGCCACTGTGATTAAATGAAACTAAACAGGAATTAACTGTGGTTAATTAAGGGCGTGGGGCCCATATGCAAGTGACTAGGGGAGTGATTAGCGGGGTCATTGGTGCTAAGCCGGGTTTAGCCGGAGTTAAGCCGCCGCCGAGGCCAGACGCGGCGGCGGTCGTCGGGAACGCTACTCCGGCGACCATTTGGGCAGCGGAGGGCATCGACGCAGAGCGCGGGCTCGTGCGCATCCATCGGTGCAAGCAGCAGCAGCTGGGGTGCGCTATAGTGATGGCGGCAGCGGCAAGTGCGGCGGCCGGAGCTCGGCGAGCTCGGGCTCGGCGTTGTGGTGCACGGGAGCAAGAATAGCTGGGTGCTACAGGCTCCTGCAGACGGTCTGGTCGCGGTGGCGCGCTCATATGCGGTGCGGGTGAGCTCTAGCTACGGCGGTGTCAAGGCCGGCGGCGAGGAACTCTCGGGCTCGACGGAGCCCGCAGTTTAGAGGAAGAAAACGGCATCGGGGTGAGAGAGGTTCGGTGTGGAGGCTCACAGCGAGGCCAACGAGCGCGAGGGCGAGGTCGGGGATGATCTGCAGCTCCTGAATCGACGGCGGGGATCCACGGCGACCGACGAGGGGAACGGCGGTATTGGCGAGGCTTTAGGGCGTCCGGCGTTGCGTGGCTCAGCGAGGGGGTCTAGGATGAAGTAGCGGAGCTTCTAGGCGCGGAGAGAGGTTGAGGAAGAGGCGGTGGCTATGGTGAACGACGTCGGTGGCGAAACAGAGAGCAGAGGAGGGGGAAGGGGTCCGGGGAGAGTGAGAGGGGTCAGGGGTGTGCGTGGCGTCGCGGGAGGCGGGCGACGAGGGGGCAGCCAGGCAGGGTGGAGGTGGTGCGCGCGCGGCGAGCACACGCCCTCCTGCCTACTGGCAGGAGGTTGAAGACGGTGCGGCGGCTGGGCTGGGCCAACTACAGTGCTGGGCCAGGTGGCTGTGCCAGGTAAATTGAACAGGTAACCTCTCTCTCCCTCTATTTTCTAATCTTTCTGGTTTTCTATTTCTTTTGTTTGTTTCTGCATTTAGTAAAAATACTAAATCATTTTATATATTCCTGAAATAAATCGTGGGCACTGTTAGAATTATTTCCAACAACCCTCAACCACTTCCAAAATTATTTGGGCATTTTAATATAGTTATAGCATTTAAATGCCCAAATTCAAATACTTTATGATTTAATTCAGAAATCCAAATTGATCTAGAAAAATGTGTACCATTTTTGTCAGAGGTGCTGGACCAATTCAAAAATGATGAACATTTCTAAAGGGCATTTTGGGATCATTGAAAAGATTTAAGTTTGAACCTAGTTGAATTTCATTTGTTGCTAGGGTTTATCATCCCCCATTTCAAGTTTTAGAGAAATTTAAACATGATGCACACATGAAGGGCTAGCCTAGTGCATACCAGAACTAGGGATGTGACAGTCACCGGTCGTCCGGTAACTGCCTGTGCGCAGCCACGGGTGTTTGGCCTTGTATCCCTTCCCACTTACCCTTTCGCCCACTTAGACTATAAATACCCCCTACCTCCTCCTAGTTAGGGTTAGCAAAGTGATAGCTCATTTTTATGTGAGCTTTGCTCCTACCTTCCTCTACTCTTGAGAGAGAGAGAGAGAGAGACCACCACTCCCATGGAGTTCAAGACCTCCATGTGAGAAGATCCTGCGGGATATATCGTCAAGACCCCTCTTCATCAAGACCTCCTCGTGAAGATGGACTTTACCTTGTATCTTTTCCTTTGTTGTTCATGTACCTTGTGGATCTTATGTGTTTGACTGTCTAGTGGATCTGTGATTCGACTTGTTCTTGACTGCTTCCCCTTGTGATTTCTCTCCGTTCTTCCCCGTGTTCTTCGTGTTCTTCGAGGGAATCCACTTCAATTGTGAAAGATCGGGCCACTAGGGTTCTACCCTACATCATCTTGGTATCATGAGCCACATTGATCACGAATTTGGAGCCTCTACTCCCGTTTTCTAGCCTTCTTTTGTTTGATTTCGTCCAAAATTTTGAAAATCCCCACCAAAAATAGCGTCAATTTTTTTTGTGATTTGTTGATTTGATGATGTTTTGTTGATTTTGATCCAGGGATTTGCTTGGTTTCAAGTGGATCTAGCATTTCACCAAGTTTTCCCATCTTTCATCCACGAAATCTCCTTAATTTTGACCCCAAAATACCCAATTTCCGCCCAAAATCGCGTCCCAAAACTCGCATCTCGCGTTGACCCAGACCCACCGGACGACCGCCACTTTACCGGACGTCCGGAGCCCCAGGAACCATCGGACGACCGGTACTTACCGGACATCCGACACCCCGACCCTGAGCTGAAACAACGGATTTCCGAGCCCGACCGGATGTCGGACGACTAGACACCCATCCATTTCCGGACGTCCGATACCTGTAGTTTCAGACTTCGACTAATTTGTGTTTTGCTCATAACTAATTCATCCGAACTCCGATTTTGAAGTTCTTTAGCTCGTTTTGAAGCTATTGACATCCACCATCCCACAAAAATACTTACAACATCATTTGACTCCATCAAATGTTCGCAACTTTCGCATTTTTGCCTAGGGCTTCCACGACATCACCCACATAACCACCATAGGCTTCCGCAACCTAACCCATTTTGTTCACCATGGCATTAGTGGTTGCTTGATTTGTGATTTGAGTCTCCTAAGGTGTTTCGGCTACTTAGGGACGGTTTCTTCTTCATCAACCACCACCATCACTTCCGCATAGGCTTGCCCACCATACACTTCCACCATCCTAACTTAACCCAATTTTGTTTGAGCTTGTTTGAGTTGTGTGTTGTGTCTCCTAAGGTGTTTCGGCTACTTAGGGACGATGACCTCAACTTCGACATCGTGTATAGTACAGCACCATAACCTCCACTTCCGCATTGCCTACTCGGATAACCCATCATTACATCACCACCACTTTCCGCTACCACCATTTGACATTTGAGATTTTGAGTTCACGGTTTTTCCGTTTCCTAAGGTGTTTCGGCTAATTAGGAACGGTTCAACATCAAAAACACCACCATTCATCATCACCACGAGGTCGTCTTCGACTTTGACTACTTCACCATCATCCGTCCGTGGCGTACAAACGAGAAACCCTCAACGACACCATTGTATATTCCCCTTGCAATTGCATTGATAACCCCTAGCCCATTTTGCGTTACTTGCCCATTGAGACTAGCCATTTGAGTATTGCTGGGCCATGCTACTTGTGCACATTAGTGAGCATCGATTCGCCCTTCCATTGCATACATACCATATCATATTTGTATCATATCATCTCTTGTGCCACAAGATTGTTCCCGCATATACACAATTGCTATCTTGGTTTGTGCATTTCGCATAAGTGGCCATATCAAAAAAAAATAGAATAAGCTTTTAAGCAAAGAGCTTGTAAGCAATAGCCATAGCATCATACCACATTGCATAAGATTGTCATATCTGATCATCTTGGATCAAACACCGGGAACCATACATATATAGCATACTTGGGATAGAAAGTTTGTCCATTTTGCATCTTATAGGTTGTGCACAAGTGTTGTATCCGCCTATTGAGCAATCGTGCTAGCGTCTCTCTTGAGTTGTGCAACACGAGCATTTTCGGTGGACTCCACATTTTGTGCTCATTCCTTGGTTGCACGACCCCACTTATCTATCCGTGTGTGAGTTTCCGTGTGCCACTTATTGCTATTGGTCTACTTGTTTCACTTGCGAATTTGTGAATATCTTTCAACATTATTGACTCTTGCTAACATTTTGCATTAAATTTTTGTGCCACTATCCTGAACGAGTTACTCCATAAGCTTTACTTGATTGGTGTGAGTGAACAAGTCCGGTACCAATTCCACTATTCTTTCATCTCACATTGAGTGAAACGGGATACATCCTCAACTTTGGGAAAAGGTAACTTGGTATTGTTTATCTCATTTCCTACTCACCTCTACTCGAGTCTTGTGATGGATAGGCAAGGCATTTGACCTTGGTTCTACAACAACAATGACGAGTTCGATGCCACGAAAAACTCCACCGACGCCAAGATGCATGCTCAAATGGAGGAGATCAAAGCCCTCATCAAGTCCTACAAGCGATCTTCCTCATCTTCGAGAAGACGCTCAAGAGCACATGCTTCCGAGCTACCATCTCCAGCAAGATCACATCGGCATCGACACCATCACCAACAAGAACGTGAAGGTCAAGAGCATAACACCAACAACCGCTCAATGACTTCACCATCTCCCTTGGCATCTCCGCCAAGCGACTTCAAGGCATCTTCGCCTATGGACATACGGCATCTTCTCCTGCAAGCACCTCCAGACTATGCTCAAGAGAAGCTCCCCAAGCTCAAGTCCGTGACTTCCACCAGCTACTACGACCTCGACATCGACCACACGATTCCTTTCTATGGGACTCAAGAACCCGAGGAGTATCTTGAGTGGGAGCGCTTAATGGATGACTACCTCACGCTACATAAAGTTCCTCCCGAAGATCAAGTGAAGTGCGCCACAAGGAACTTCCACGACTATGCGTCCACATGGTGGCTTCACACACCTTCGGAGACCTGCGACATGAGTTGGCCCAAGACGAAGAGAGCTATGCGGCGAGAGTTCGTGCCTCCACCCTACATGGAACAACTTCTACGCCAATTGGAGAACACCATCCAAGGATCCAAGTCCATCGACGTGTACTTCAAGGAGATGAAGAATGCCTTGCGATGAGCCTGCATGGACAACCCCATTTCGATGAAGTTCCACTTCATGATGGGATTGCAGAACGACATCTCCAAGACTATCTTCCTCGAGAACTTCAAGTCCCTCGATGACAACTACATTGGTGCTCTCAAGGCGAAACAAGAACTCATGAAGGCCAAGGCTTCTCTACCCCAAGCTCACTTCGCGACGTCCAAGCTCCATGAGAACGAGCATGAGGATAGCACCACCAAGATGTCTAAGCCCAACGAGCTCCAAGACGATGCTCCCAAGTTCAACTCCACCGCCATACCTCTTTGTGGCATTGATGATGCCGAGTCTACTTCAACTCTTTTTCAAGACGGTGCGGCGACGAGTACGACTACGGAGACCCTCAAGGAACAAGCTCTGGAGGCGTGCGACAAGGTGACGAGCAAAGGATAATGCTTCTATCTTTGGAGGCAAGAGGGATTATGTGCCATCTTCGGCCTTCATCCACGGCGACGATGACGAGATGATCGAGCATGGGATTTTCCCTTCGGTCATGGAGGAGAGCGATGATGTGCCATCTTCGGCCTTCATCCACGGCGACGATGACGAGACGGTTGAGCATGAGATTTTCCCTTCGACCACGGCGACGTATGATGATTTGAGTGACTTGTGCCACCATATTGAGAGTGAGAGTGAGTTCACCACTAGCCCCATATATGACGAGTTGCCCCAATTCCCATGTGAGGAGAGCCACAACCCCCACCACTTGAGTGAGATGAGTGACTCCACCATACGTGAGATTGAGTGCACCTACCTTGAGGGAGTGAGTAGTTGATAGGTCTCGTGAGGCCATTTGCATTTCTAACAACTTGACCTCTACCTCTATTGTGTCTTCTCATTTGGTGCTAGGTCCCATATATGATGACGCGTCGATTTGCGACGACTACATCCTCCCTTTGGACAAAACGATGGCCATGGTGGAATATGATGCACCCCCACATGGTTCCTTCAAGATGATGATATCGACCACCATTTGGTCTTTCCCACCTCACCTACACCACTTGAGTGGAATGAACAAGGTAACATAGGTGAAGGTGATGCTCTAGTCCCACTAGTGGACATTCGTGACATTGATTGCTTGCATGATGTTGATCCACCTATTTCCATGTTTCATGCTAGTGCGACTTCCCATGCGATGATTTATTGCCCATTTATGATGAGTATGATGATTGCCATGTGGAGTCTATTAGT
This sequence comes from Aegilops tauschii subsp. strangulata, assembly GCF_002575655.3. NCBI lineage: Eukaryota > Viridiplantae > Streptophyta > Magnoliopsida > Poales > Poaceae > Aegilops > Aegilops tauschii. The sequence goes on along the minus strand of NC_053037.3, from coordinate 244,875,093 downwards.
TGTGATGCCATGTTACATAGGATTTCTTGTGATCATTCTTTAGGTCACATCATGTTTGACAATCCGCTTGACTTGTCATATGCTATGCATGAGATCAACAATATGTCATATTGGCAATCTCTTCGTAGTGACTATGCATATGCCATTAAAATAAACCCAATTTGCACATATGGCATAGATGACAAGCCCATGGTTCTTGGCATTTGTTTTTCTTCTGATGATATTGATATGCTCCATTTGCATCATTTATCTCATATGCCATGCCATGACCACCTAGCTATGGATATGCATTGTTTTGGATGTTGCCCATTTTCTCCATATGATGTTTACGATATTGCTCATGAGGAGACCCCCATAGTTTCCTCATGCGTTTTACGAGATTTTGATTCATCCCATTCATTGCATGATCCCAATAATTATGTGCACAATATACTACCCATGAATAAACATGCTATTGATGTGCCATATACTTGCATTCTCAATTTGTGTCCCCATCGTGTTATACACAATAACTATTCTTTCATGATGGATGACATGTTCTTATACCATGCATCAAATTTCTTTGAGCAATGCTTATCTTGTGCTAACTCTCACGTGCACATACACATCAAGATGGATGATGTGTACATTTACCACGCACACAATTTCTTTGGTTTGTGTCTCTTTTGTGTAGTTACCCATGCTTACTTTTCAACCTCACAATCCCATGAGTAATGATGACTTGGGATCCCATGGGCTGTGTTTTCCACCACTCTCTTCGCGCAAAGACTTCGCACATTCATTCTATATGGCCCTCACTTGGCTATGGGTTATTTTCCATTACATATTATATGCCAATCTTGCCATGTTCACTTTGCATGACATGCTTATTCATATGCCTTTGCCATGCATTTGTGACCCATGCTTTGCATTACACATGATGATTGATTCTACTACTTGTATGTGTATTTGCAAGCTTGGTGGAGATATTGCTTGTTATTACCATGTTCCATTTGTGACCCATCCCTATGATATGTCATGTGCATTGTCTATGCCTATTATTTGCTCACATGACATGATTGCCATGATTTGCTCTAATGTGTTGCATCTTCTCTCCACTAGTTTGCACGACATGATTGATATGCGTACTTATGTTCCATCACCAATGATTCATACTTGCTTATTTCATGCGGTTGATGACAACCATCCAGATGCTTTGCACATGCTTGTTATTGCTTCTTGTCATATATCTCCATATGTTGCCTCTATTATGCTAGATGACTTGCCATGTATTGAGCGCAACAATGATTATAGTCTTGCTCATGAGATTGCCCCCATAGCATTCTCACATATGTTTGCAGATTTTGACATATTTCTTGTGAAGCATGCTTGTCTTACCTCTTTGCACCATATACCTAGTACCATGAATATAGCCATTGTTGCATCATATTATTCATGCACTTGTTCTTCTAATGGTTATGTGCAAAAGATGAGAACCATCATGATGGATGATATGTTTATCTACCATGCGCATACATTATTTTCTTTCCTTTCTGCATGTGTAGGATACTTGGACTTTGTGTCAACTTCCACTTCACGCGAGTTGACCATTCGAACTCTTGAGAGTGAGCCTCATCCATTCTACCACGACTCGCTTCTACACCACATTTGCTTGCGCTTCGGCATTCTGAAGAATGCACAAGGACACGCCTTCAAGGTGACATCTTTCGTGAGCATGGATATTATGGATCATACTACTTGTGTTACTTGCACCATGAGACTTATTGGCCATCTTGGACCACTTGATTGCGCACGTGTTAGAGATCTTGCTTTGCCTTGCCATTTTCACATTTCCATGCATCATGATATATATGCCTTGTGTGTTGCATCCAATTCCTGGATTACTTGCTCCTATGATATGCTTGGGTGAAACAATGTCATTTCTTCACATATGCCATGTACCATTGCTTGTCACATGATTGACTTGATTGCCTCACACATGATGAACAATTTCTCTTTCTGTTGTGTTGAGTGCCATACTATCTCACTACACCTTATGCATGTTATGCTTGGATTGTCTTGCACTTGATCCATGTGTTTAGACACTTCATTTTATTTGGTGTTGTGAATGCTTCCTATGCCTACCATAGACCTTTCATTGAGCGCTTTGCCCATGTTTGCTATGACCTTGTGGTAGATGCTTATTCACTTGTCCAACATATTTGCATCACTACCTCACATTTACATGCTTGTTTCCGTGATGACCTTGATTTTGCTCACTTTATGTGCTTACATGCCATGTCACAATCCTTTGTCACACCATATGCTATGCTTGATGACGACACTTGTTGTGTGAATCACCTCTTGAATGCTTGGTTTTGCACTAACGCTAACCTCATTTGTTTTTCCAAGTGTTTGTTGTTCTTGCTTCTTTTGAAGGAATCACTAGACGGTGTGACATTGGAGAGTGCCCATTACGAGCTTGAAGATGATGAGTACTTGGTGAATGTCCACTTCTACACGGCGAAGCCATCTCTTTCCCATGGTGATTTGGTTTCCGATCCGAGGTCGGATCTTTCCCAAGGGGGGAGATGATGCGGAGCATCCTACGGACATCATCATGTCAAGAGTTCGTTTGGCAAGTGACACGTGCGACATCTACTTCACATACACAAAGGTGAATCATCTCCTTTACACGTGCTCACTTGACCCCTTCGAGGATGGTATACTATTTGACACTCCACTCGTGTGCATGCATAGGTACTGTCGGAGCTTCACGGACGACGAGGAGGAGTGCAAGCGCCAAGGATCACCTACACCATCCGCGAGGGAAGCGTGGAAGCGAAGACGGAAGAAGACGGAGCTGCGGAGTCTCCAGCAGCCGGACGACCGACGTGCCACCGGACGTCCGACAATCTACAGCCACCGGATGACCGGACAATGCCGGACGTCCGACGCCTGGAACTCCAGCCAGCCCAAAAGTCCAGCCCTACATCTTCCGGACGACCGGTGCCACCTTCACAGAAGGAAAATAGCGGAAGTCCGAAGACTTCCGGACGACCAGACGGACTGAGCCACCGGACGACCGGAACCCACCGGACATTCGGTACCTATCTGCGCACAGTTTCGGGCCCGAGGCCCATGTACCCCTTCACTTCGCCCCCATTTGCACTAAGACTATAAATAGACCTCCTCCTCCTCCTGGTTAGGGTTAGCAAAGTGATAGCTCATTTGTATGTGAGCTTTGCTCCTACCTTCCTCTACTCTTGAGAGAGAGAGAGAGACCACCACTCCCATGGAGTTCAAGACCACCATGTGAGAAGATCCTGCGGGATATATCGTCAAGACCCCTCACGGGAAGATCCGTCTAGGATATCATCGAGACCTCCTTGTATCTTTCCCTTTGTTGTCCATGTACCTTGTGGATCTTGTGTGTTTGATTGTCTAGTGTGTGTGTGATTGGACTTGTTCTTGAGTGTTTCCCCTTGTGATTTCTCTCCGTTCTTCCCCGTGTTCTTCTTGTTCTTTGAGGGAATTCACTCCAATCGTGAAAGATCGGGCCACTCGGGTTCTACCCCACAATCAACAAGGGACGATACATAGAGTAACCGATTCTTCTTCGTGAGGAGGTGACGGTGTCCTTGACTAGGGGGTACTCACCATGTCGTCAGCTGGATCGGGCCGAGGACCCCTATGGCGATTCACTAATGGGCCACTTCGGGCAGCCCATGCCGAATACAAGGAGGATTCCACAAGACTTGGTGATCAAGACAAGGACTCCTCTCCACCAATGTATTCGACTAGGACTCTTGTTATCCTAGGCCTCTGGTGCATTATATAAGCCGGAGCCAGGCTAGTCCATAGAGGACCATGACATTATTCATCGTACCCTCAGGTTTAGACCACAACATACGATCTCAGGGTAGATCAACTCTGTAATCATACTGTGACGCCCGGATAATTAAGCTACAGTGATCCCCCACTAATGATGCCACGTCACCTCCGTTACTATTGCTAATCTCCCGTTAGATCAAAACGGTCCAAAATTCAAATTCGAAGTTTGGCAAATAACAAAAGTTTTCAAAATATTAAACTAAAAATGTTCGGAGCGTGCCAATAATTGGCTAGATGTTTATGGTGAAGGAACCGTTCTTTTATAAAAGGCCTAAATTTTTAAAGTGAAATAAGACAGAAAAGAAAATAAATAAAGAAAAGAAAACACAAAACCAGAAAACAAAAGAACAAAAAAAAGAAATAAAATAGAAACCCCCCTCCCCTAGGCCGAATGGCCCAGCTAGCAGGCCAGCCCGCTGGCCCATCAGGCCCACCACCACTCCCCTTATCCCCTGGACCCCGGAACCCTAACCACTCCCCCGTCGCCCCACTCCCCCACTTCCCCCCCTCCCGATCCAGATCGGATCGAGATTGAGCTCGTCGCGCCAACCGCCGCCCTGCGCCAGGACGTCGCCGCCCGGAGCCCGCGCCACCTCATCGGCCTGCCTCCTCCTCCTCGCCGGCCTGCACCTCGTCATCGCGTCGCCGTCGTCTCCGTCTCCTCCTCGCCCCCGTCGCCAACACGTCGCCGTTGTCATCGCGTCACCCTCGTCTCAGCCCCTGTGTCGTGTCCCATGGCTGCCCTCGCCAACACGCGCGCGCTAGCACCGGTCAGTCACCGCGCGCCGCACCACCTGCTCCCACGTGTCGCCCATCCCCTACCGAGCCCGCCTCCCCGTGGCCTCGCCACTACCGCCTCAGGCAGCCGGCCTCGCCGTGCCCGTGGCCGGCGCCCCTCCCCCTCGTCAATCTGGGCGGATGCCCAATCGGGCTGGGCGCCAGCGCCCATAACCCGCACGCCCGATAGGCCCCCTATGGGCCAATGACAGGAGGGCCCCGCCTCCAGAACATTTCCATAAAAAAGAGATTAAAATAATAATAATAAAAATAATATATTAAATAATTAAATTAATTAAGTTAATTAATCCTAATTAATTAAGCTAATTAACTTGTTTGTTTAATTAAAGAGTAATTAGTTAGCTAAACCCTAATTAACCTAAACAGAGAATGACAGGTGCGTCCCACTAGACCCACACGTCAGTTTGACCAGTCAACACCTCTGTTGACTGCTGACGTCATGATTACGTCAGCAAACACTATTCTGGATAATGTTGAATTAAATAAATTCTAAAAATGATTTAAAACTTTAGAAAATCATATAAAATAAATCGTAGCTCACAGGAAAATACTTTCTACATGAAAGTTGCTCAGAACGACGAGACGAATCCGGATACGCAGCCTGTTCGTCCGCAGCACACCCCTAGCATATCGAATACGCAACTTTCCCCTCTGGTTCATCTGTTCGTAAACGCGAAACACCGGGGATACTTTCCCGGATGTTTCCCCCTTCGCCGGTATCACCTCTTACCGCGTTAGGGCACACCTAACACCGCTGTTTGCTTTGTCATGCATCATTATGCATCTGTTTGCATTGTATTCATTGTTTCTTCCCCTCTTCTCTCCGGTAGACTACGGGACCGACGCTGCTGCTGGTGCCCCGACCGACTACGTTTTTGACGACCCCTACTTGCCAGAGCAACCAAGCAAGCCCCCCCCCCTTGATCACCAGATATCGCCTATTCTTCTCTATACTGCTTGCATTAGAGTAGTGTAGCATGTTACTGCTTTCCGTTAATCCTATTCTGCTGCATAGCCTGTCTTTGCCACTACTGTTGTTACCTTTACTTGCAATCCTACATGCTTAGTATAGGATGCTAGTATTCCATCTGTGGCCCTACATTCTTGTCCGTCTGTTGTGCTATACTATCGGGCCATGATCACTCGGGGGGTGATCACGGGTATATACTATGTACTTTATACATGATACATGTGGTGACTAAAGTCGGGTCGGCTCGTGGAGCACCCGTGAGTGATTCACGGATTGGGGGCTGAAAGGACCTTTGTCCCGATGGCCCTCTGGGTGGATCTTTGTGGCGGAGCGACAGGGCAGGTTGAGACCGCCTGGGAGAGAGGTGGGCCTGGCCCTGGTCGGCGTTCGCGATTACTTCATAATAACACGCTTAATGAGATCTTGGTATTTGATCTAAGTCTAGCCACTGGCCTATACGCACTAACCAACTACGCGGGAACAGTTATGGGCACTCGGCGTCGTGGTATCAGCCGAAGCCTTCGTGACGTCAGCGACTGAGCGGCGCGCGCCAGATTGGACTGGAACACCTGCTAGGCTAGGTCTGCTTCCGGATGCCCACGCAACGTGCAGGTGTGCAATGGGCGATGGGCCCAGACCCCTGCGCCATAGAATTTAGACTGGCGTGCTGACCTCTCTGTTGTGCCTAGGTGGGGCTGCGACGTGTTGATCTTCCGAGGCCGGGCATGACCCAGGAAAGTGTGTCCGGCCAAATGGGATCGAGCGTGTTGGGTTATGTGGTGCACCCCTGCAGGGAAGTTTATCTATTCGAATAGCCGTGTCCCTCGGTAAAAGGACGACCCGGAGTTGTACCTTGACCTTATGACAACTAGAACCGGATACTTAATAAAACACACCCTTCCAAGTGCTAGATTCAACCCGGTGATCGCTCTCTCACAGGTCAACGAGGGGAGGATCGTCGGGTAGGATTATGCTATGCGATGCTACTTGGTGAACTTACCATCTAATCTCTTCTACATGCTGCAAGATGGAGGTGGCCTGAAGCGTAGTCTTCGACAGGATTAGCTATCCCCCTCTTATTCTGGCATTCTGCAGTTCAGTCCACTGATATGGCCCTTTACACATATACCCATGCATATGTAGTGTAGCTCCTTGCTTGCGAGTACTTTGGATGAGTACTCACGGTTGATTTTCTCCCTCTTTTCCCCCTTTCCCTTCTACCTGGTTGTCGCAACCAGATGCCGGAGCCCAGGAGCCAGACGCCACCGTCGACGACAACTCCTACTACACCGGAGGTGCCTACTACTACGTGCAGGCTGCTGACGACGACCAGGAGTAGTTTAGGAGGATCCCAGGCAAGAGGCCTGCGCCTCTTTCGATCTGTATCCCAGTTTGTGCTAGCCTTCTTAAGGCAAACTTGTTTAACTTATGTCTGTACTCAGATATTGTTGCTTCCGCTGACTCGTCTATGATCGAGCACTTGTATTCGAGCCCTCGAGGCTCCTGGCTTGTATTATGATGCTTGTATGACTTATTTATGTTTTAGAGTTGTGTTGTGATATCTTCCCGTGAGTCCCTGATCTTGATCGTACACGTTTGCGTGCATGATTAGTGTACGATTGAATCGGGGGCGTCACACATACACATCAAATATAATCAAGCAGGACTAGGGTTTTACCTCTTAGAGAGGGCCCGAACCTGGGTAAACACCGTGTCCCTCATCTCCTGTTACCCATCGATCCTAAGACACACAACTTGGGACCCCCTACCCGAGATCTGCCAGTTTTGACACCGACAATGGTGCTTTCATTGAGAGCCTGCTAGGTGTTCATCGTGGTTCGATGGGAATCAAAATCAATGATCAGGTGATGTTTCTTCAATTAGATCAATATTAATTGGTTTGTCTGCGATGGATTTCTGATGTCGCCTATTTTGTTTTGTCGGCAGCTTAGATCGTCGTCAGCGGAAATTTCAACAGACGCTACCGAACCGACTTGATCAACCGAGTAGCAGCAACTGCCGATGTGTTCGGACAAGTACCTAGGGGTAGCACCGAGCAAGACCAGAGGAGGCACATGTGTGCGCAGATTGCAAGGGCATGTTGGCTGGTAAAAGCTACCCAAGCTAAGTATCCAACTCGGTTTTGTTCCCCATAGTACTAGTACTTTATCCTACGTGCAGTTGAGATCAACTTAATCCTAGTATTAGTTCTATTAAGTACTAATTGATATGCCCAAGTGCCGTCTGAAGCTCTAACTGCTGCGAACACGTAGTTCGAAATTTAAACAAGTTTGTTTGAGGTTGATTTTGATCCCAGAACAGATCGGTAATTTCTTTTGCGCTGCTGGCGGCTAAGAATTAAAAATCTACATGGTCGAGAATCATCCGGCGGCGGTGTACGAACATCAGCAATATACTGGTCGGCTGAGCTTTGGCTTCGCTCGCATGCGTTCCCAGGAGCCGAAGACACTCCCGCAAGGGCAGCGGCTGTCAGGGAATTCCTTTCTTTTTTCTTTATGTTATTTTGTCTATTTTAATTCAGTACATAGATGTCGCTATTGTGCACTAGTACCCTAGCAAAGTAGTATTATTCTTTGTCGCATGACTAACTCAATTAAGTGCTAGTTTTTGCAGCACGACTTGTTAAGTCTAATTGATGAACAGTGCAAACTAGCTTTGCATTAACCAGCGCTTCGTCTGGGCACCTTCGTCCGCAGTCTTACGAACATGTAAGCACGAACACAAAGAAAGATCAAAGTATCATCATAGGGATGGGTCACAACTGGAACATGGCAATAACAACCAATATCTCCACCAAGCTTGCAAATACACATACAACTAGTAGAATCAATCATCATGTGTAATGCAAAGCATGGGTCACAATTGCATGGCGAAGGCATAGTAATGAGCATATCATGCAAAGTGAACATGTCAATATGGTCCAATGATATATAATGGACAATAAACCATAACCAAGTGAGGGCCATGTAGAAGAAATGCGCGAAGTCTTTGCACGAAGAGAGTGGTGGGAAAGACAATCTATGGGATCCCAAGTCATTGTTGCTCTCTAGAGCTCGTTTTGTCAACTCATGGGATTGTGAGGTTGACAAGTATTCATGGGTGCCTACACAAAAGAGACACAAACCAAAGAAATTGTGCGCATGGTAAATGTACACATCATCCATAATGATGTGTATGTGCATGTGTGAGTTAGCACAAGATAAGCATCGCTCAAAGAAATTCGATGCATGGTATAAGAACATGTAATCCATCATGAAAGAATAGTTATTGTGTATAACACAATGGGGACACAAATTGAGAATGCAAGTATATGGCACATCAATAGCATGTTTAATCATGGGGAGCATATTGTGCATATAATTATTGGGATCATGCAATGAATGGGATGAATCAAAATCTCGTAAAATGTACGAGGAAACTATGGGGGTCTCCTCATGAGCAATAGCGGGAATATCATACAGAGAAAATGGAGAACATCCAAAACAATGCATATCCGAAGCTAGGTGGTCATGGCATGGCATATGAGATAAATGATGCAAAGGGAGCATATCAATATCATTACAAGAAAAACAAATGCCAATAACCATGGGCTTGTCATCTATACCATAAGTCCAAATTGGGTTTATTTTAATGGCATATGCATAGTCACTACGATGAGATTGCAAATATGACATATGATTGATCTCATGCATAGCATATGACAAGTCAAGCGGATTGTCAAACATGATGCGACCTAAAGAATGATCACAAGAAATCCTATGTAACATGGCATCACAACTAGGCAACTCAACATGCTCATCATCATATTCATCATAAATTGGTAAGTCAAGATATGAGGAAGTCGCACTAGAATCAAGCATGGAAACAAGTTGATCAACATCATGCAAGCAATCAATGTCAAGAATGTCCACTAGTGGGACTAGAGCATCACCGTCACCTATGTTACCATTTTCATTCCACTCAAGTGGTGTAGGTGAGGTGGGAAAGACCAAATGGTGGTCATCTTCATCTTGATGGAACCATGTGGGGGGTGCATCATATTCCACCATGGCCATCGTGTTGTCCAAAGGAAGGACATAGTCGTCGAGTATCGGCGCGTCATCATAAATGGGACCTATCACCAAATGAGAAGACACAATAGAGGTAGAGGTCAAGTTGTTAGAAATGCAAATGGCCTCACGAGACCTATCAACTAACACACTCGCTCTATGTGGTGGTTCACTCACTCCCTCAAGGTAGGTGCACTCAATCTCACGTGTGGTGGAGTCACTCATCTCACTCAAGTGGTGGGGGTTGTGGCTCTCCTCACATGGGAATTGGGGCAACTCATCATAGATGGGGCTAGTGGTGAACTCGCTCTCACTCTCAATATGGTGGCACAAGTCTCTCAAGTCATCATATGTCGCCGTGGTCAAAGGGAAAATCCCATGCTCAACCATCTCATCGCCGTCGCCGTGGATGAAGGCCGAAGATGGCACATCATCGCTCTCGCCTCCAAAGATGGAAGTATCATCCTTGCTTGCCACCTTGTCGCTCACCTCCAAAGCTTGGTCCTTGAGGGTCTCCGTAGTCGTACTCGTTGCCGCACCGTCTTGAATAAGAGTCGAAGTAGACACGGCGTCATCAATGTCACAAAGAGGGATGGCGGTGAAGTCGAACTTGGGAGCATCGTCTTGGAGCTCATCGGGCTTGGACATCTTGGTGGTACTATCCTCATGCTCGTTCTCATGGAGCTTGGTCGTCGCGAAGTGAGCTTGGGGTGGAGAAGGCTTGGCCTTCATGAGTTCTTGTTCCGCCTTGAGAGCACCAATGTAGTTGTAGTCGAGGGACTTGTAGTTCTCGAGGAATATAGTCTTGGAGATGTCGTTGTGCAATCCCATCATGAAGTGGAACTTCATTGACATGGGGTCGTCCATGCCGGCTCGTCGCAAGGCATTCTTCATCTCCTTGAAGTACGCGTCGATGGACATGGATCCCTGGGTGGTGTTCTCCAATTGGCATAGAAGTTGTTCCGTGTAGGTTGGAGGCACAAACTCTCGCCGCATAGCTCTCTTCGTCTTGGGCCAACTCATGTCGTAGGTCTCCGAAGGTGTGTGAAGCCACCATGTGGACGCGTAGTCGTGGAAGTTCCATGTGGCGCACTTCACTTGATCTTCGGGAGGAACTTGATGTAGCTTGAGGTAGTCGTCCAGTAGGCGCTCCCACTCGAGATACTCCTCGGATTCTAGAGTCCCATAGAAAGGAATCTCGTGGTCGGTGTTGAGGTCATAGTAGCTCGTGGAAGTCGCGGACTTGAGCTTGGGGAGCTTCTCTTGAGGTGCTTGTGGGCGAAGATGCCTTGAATTCGCTTGGCAAAGATGCCATGGGAGATGGTGAAGCCATAGAGCGGTGGTTGTTGTTGAGCTCTTGACCTTCATGTTCTTGTTGGTGATGGTGTTGATGCCGACGTGATCTTGCTGGAGATGGTAGCTTGGAAGCATGTGCTCTTGAGCGTCTTCTCGAAGCTGAAGAAGATCATTTGTAAGACTTGATGAGGGCCTTGATCTCTTCCATTTGAGCATCCATCTTGGCGTTCAAGTTGTTCATGGCATTGAACTCGTCATTGTTGTTGTAGACCGAAGGTGAAATGCCTTGCCTATCCATCACAAGACTCGAGTAGAGGTGAGTAGGAAATGAGATAAACAATACTAAGTTACCTTTTCCCGAAGTTGAGGATGTATCCCGTTTCACTCAATGTGAGATGAAAGAATAGTGGAATTGGTACCAGACTTGTTCACTCACACCTATCAAGTAAAGCTTATGGAGTAGCTCAGTGAGGATAGTGGCACAAAAATTTGATGCAAAATGTTAGCAAGAGTCAATAATGTTGAAAGAGATTCACAAATTCGCAAGTGAAACAAGTAGACCAATAGCAATGAATGGCACACGGAAACGCACACACGGATAGATAAAATGGGGTCGTGCAACCAAGGAATGAGCACAAAATGTGGACTCCACAGAAAATGCTCGTGTTGCACAACTCAAGAGAGACGGCAATAATATTGCTCAATAGGCGGATACGACACTTGTGCACAACCTATAAGATGCAAAATGGATAAACTTTCTATCCCAAGTATGCTATATATGTATGGTTCCCGGTGTTTCTCTCACGATGATCCAAGATGATCAAGTATGATATATTCTAATGCACTATGATACGATGCTATGGCACTTGCTTACAAGCTTCTTTGCTCTCTAATTTTGCTTAAAAGCTTATTCTTTTTTTTGTATGGCCACTTTTGCACAATGCACAAACTAAGATAGTAATTGTATATATGCGGGAACAAACTTGTGACACAAGATATGATATGATAACAATATGATACCAATATTATATGGTATATATGCAATGGAAGGTGTATCGATGATCACTAATGTGCACAAGTAACGTTGCCGGCAATACTCAATGGCTAGTCTCGATAGGCAAGTAACGCAAAATGGGCTCGGGGTTATCAATGCAATTGCAAGGGGGATATACAATGGTGTCGTCGAGGTTACCGTCCGTGTTGATGATGAGAGGCGGTGTTGCCAATGTCGACCCATTCCTAGTTAGCCGTAACACCCTAGGAAACGGAAAAAAACCGCAAACTCAAAATCTCAAGGACAAAAGTCAAATGGTGGTAGCGGAAAACGGTGGTAGTTTTGCACTTGGCAATGCGGAAGTGGGATGATGGTGTCGGAGTAAATGACCACGGGTAGCCTAACCGACTCCCCCTGGCTCTTCAAAAATTATCGGGCCGATCGAGCCTTCAAGCACCCAAAGCACAGGGCCACCTTCCCCTGGCCGGCTATCTCACAGGCCGACTACTGGAAGGCGGCCCAGCCCTAAAACCCTCCCGAAGAGAGCCACAAGAAGGCAGACTCCAAGAAGCCGGCCACAAGAGGACTGACTCCACGATGCCGACCACAAGAGGGCCGGCTCCCGGCAAGCGGCCAAGATTGCACCCTCAAGGACTGCACCCACATAACGGTGACGAGACGGGGCGTGGCTACAGTAAAGCCTGCCACCCCCGAATCCCGGAGCATGCATGGCCACTGTGCGCCGTACGGGTCGGCCATCCCCCGTCCGGCGCGGCACTGTTGCCATGTTGACCATGCCGCCACCCACGACAGGCTGTCAGTATGGCCCGCAGGCGGCGGGCCCCTTCAGCCAGAGAGACGCTCGAAGGCGGCCAAGCCCCCCAGTCGGCCTGGGGTGTAGCCAGCTCCCAATAGCCAGCTACCTCACTCCCTCGAAGTATGTGCATCATTAAGGAGACAAGACGAGGTAAGACTACAGTGAGAGCCCGCCAGACGGCGGCACTGTAGCCATGCTTACCTCGGCAAAGCCCTCGTCATCAGGGGCGAGGCTATAGTAACTAGCCGCCGGCAAGACCCCCAGGCGGTGGGGCCGGCCTGTCGGCCAAGAGGCCGGCAGCCGGCGGGACCCACCTGTCGGCGGGCCCCAGTGGCCGGCGGAGAAGCCGGCGGATACAGACACTGACGGCCTGGACCCGCATCCAGCCGGATTACCATTGTACCCCTGGGGGTAGGCCTATATAAACACCCCAGGGCACCCATGCAAAGGGTTGATCTCTGAGAGTTTTAGATACCACATAGAGAGAAGAGGAGAGCTAGCCTTGCCCTTCTTCTTCCTCTAGCCGAATAGCTCAAGGAGCCACTTGTAGCCACTTGTGTTGACCTAGTGATCATGCGGAGACCCCGCAGAGCAGGACTAGGGGTGTTATCTCCACGAAGAGCCCCGAACCTGGGTAAGATTCGCCGGCGTGCATGTCTTCGCCTTATCCCGTTTCCAGGCACCGGCGATGTCTTACTGGCTCCCACAATGATAAGCCACCCGTTGTCATATGTCGCACCTACCACCCGACATTTGGCGCCCACCGTGGGGCCAGGTGCACCGTCGTCCGGAGACCTGTTCTGGACGGGAACCCATTTCCTTTCCAGCGAGCGTAGCCAGCCCGGCACGCCCGATGGTGCTTGCCCCGACGCGCTGCAAGGCGTCGACGACGCCTGCGCGGCGAGCTTCCTCGCTGATCTTCTTTGCGAGGCTCGCATCCCCAACGAGCCTGCGTCCGACGCGGGCACAGACTGCCCCGAGAGCCGCCTCATCAGCCTCCTCGATCATCTTCACGTCTCCAGCGAGCCTGCTGTGGATTTGGAGTCGGTCGGCTCCACCGACCCGATGCTTGTCGACTCCGACATGGCATCGCTTGACGCCTTCCCCACCAACATGGTGATCATCGACGACCCTCTTCCTTGAGCCGACAGTGGCGGCAGCACTGTCACTGAGGTGCTGGTCATCAGCCATGGCGCCGCCTCAGGCAAGAACGCCCGCGACGCCCTACAACCGGCGCTACACGACCTGTCCGCCCCCATCCCGGCCGACGCCGACGCCGAGACACTGGAGGCACGCCGCCTCGCCCTCATCGCGGAGGGCCAGAAGATAGCATCCATGAGATGCCTCACTGAGGCTCACCACGCGCGAAGTCGACGGTGCCGCCTTTGGGACACCGCCTCCTGGTGGGCCGAGCTGAGCCGGCATCGTCAAGAAGCGCGGCGCGGCCATCGCCAGCTTGCTGGGAGCAGACCGCCCAGTCTAAGCCACGCCACTCGAGAACCTGCGTCCAAGGGCCCAGCGAATCAACTCGAGACTACCTCACGCGTTGGGCCGAGCTCCGCAACTCCTGCGAAGGTGTGCACAAGGTTCAAGCCATAGAGTACTTCACCGCCGGGTGCCGAGAGGGCACCCTCCTCAAGCACCGGCTCCTCTGCGACGAGCCGACTACCCTCAACGAGCTGCTGACCATAGCAGACAAGTACTCCACGGCCGACTCTTCAATGAAGACTGAGCTTCGAGTGGATGCCTCTGGAAAGATGCTCGCTCCGGCTCCGAAGACGCCGACTGGTGACTCCAATCGACGCCCGTACCCAAACGACAACAAGCGTAAGGCCCCTATGCCGCCTTCCACCAGTCGGCAAGTAGCCACAGTCGAAGACGAACAACCTGAAGGGCGGCCCATGCCCAAGAAGCAGAAGGGTGGCAGGCCGGCTTGGCAGTCGGCTTTCTCCTACGAGCAAACCCTTGATGCCCCCTGCAAGTTCCACAGCGGCGCGAAGCTGTCCAACCACACGACTCGGAAGTATCAGTGGCTCACACGAATCTCCAAAGGCAAAGGGCTGGTGCCGCCTCCACCTGCAGGCCAGCCACCTCCAGCCCCTCAGCAGCCGGCTGCTCGACCCGCAGTCGGAGCCATTCAAGACGAGTTCCTGGACGAGCATGCCGCCTACGTCGTCTTTACAAGCCAAACTGAAGACAGACGCAGTCGGCGCCGACAACACCAAGAAGTCAACGCGGTCGCCTCTAACAACCCAGAGTTTATGCATTGGTCTGAGAAGCCTATCAGCTGGAGCCGGGACGATCACCCAGAGGTGATGCCATCTCCCGGCTCTTATGCATTGGTGTTGGACGCCACCCTCGTGACAGAAAGGCGAGCTGCCCGTTTCTCCCGAGTACTGATTGACGGTGGGAGCAGCATCAACATACTGTACCGTGACACCATGGAGAAGCTGAACATCAAGACGAAGCAACTCATGCCAAGCCGGACTGTGTTCCATGGCATCGTACCCGGCCTGTCCTGCTCACCAATCGGCAAGATCAAGATAGATGTTCTCTTCGGAGACAAGGATCACTTCCGCCGAGAAGCAGTCTGGTTTGAAGTGGTGGATCTAGAGAGCCCTTAGCACGCGTTACTTGGTCGACCTACCCTGGCCAAGTTCATGGCTGTGCCCCACTATGCCTACCTCAAGATGAAGATGCCTAGCTCAAAGGGGATTATCACCATAGCTGGAGACTACAAGAAATCCTCTGAGTGTGCTGCAGCCAGCAGCCGGCTGGCCGAGTCCCTCGTGATTGCCGAAGAAAAGAGATGCTGGACCGAGTCGTGACCATGGCCGGCAAGCAGCCGGCCCTATCCCCTGACCCCAAGGAATATGATGCTCAAGGCTCCTTCCAGCCGGCCAAGGAAACAAAGAAGATACCTCTGGACCCAAAGAACCCGGAGAGGTTTGCCGTCATTGGAGCAAACCTGGACAGCAAATAGGAAGGCGAGCTCGTCGATTTCCTCCGTGAGAATCGGGACATCTTTGCATGGTCCCCAAAGGACATGCCGGGTGTTCCGAAGGATTTCGCTGAGCACAAGCTACATGTCCGAGCAGACGCAAAACCAGTCAAACAACCTCTCCGCCGACTGTCGGAGGAAAAGAGAAGGATTGTAGGAGAAGAGATAGCCCGGCTTCCGGCAGCCGGCTTCATTATGGAGGTGTTTTTTCCAGAATGGCTTGCCAACCCGGTCCTTGTATTGAAGAAAAACAATAAATGGCGCATGTGTATAGATTATACCAGCATCAACAAAGCCTGCCCCAAAGATCCGTTTGCCTTACCTCGAATCGATCAAGTGATAGACTCCACAGCCGGATGCGAGCTATTGAGTTTCTTGGATGCTTACTCAGGCTACCATCAGATCAAGTTGGATCCAGCCGACCGCCTGAAGACCGCCTTCATCACACCATTCAGAGCTTTCTGCTACCTGACTATGACATTCGGCTTGAAAAATGCCGGTGCCACTTTTCAGCGTTGCATGCAGAAATGCCTCCTCAAGCAACTCGGCAGAAATGCCCACGTCTATGTAGACGATATTGTGGTGAAGACGGAGAAGCGCGGCACCCTGCTGGAAGACCTCAGAGAAACATTCGACAACTTGCGCCGGTTTCAGATCAAGTTCAACCCTGAGAAATGCGTGTTCGGAGTACCAGCTGGCCAGCTTCTAGGCTTCTTGGTCTCCGAACGCGGCATCGAGTGCAACCCAGTGAAGATCAAGGCCATAGAGAGAATGGAGATTCCTACCAAGCTGCGAGACATCCAAAAGTTTACCGGGTGCCTGGTCTCCCTGAACCGCTTCATCAGCTGGCTAGGAGAGAAGGCTCTCCCCCTGTACCGACTCATGAAAAAGTCCACCCACTTCGAGTGGAACGACCAAGCAGACCAAGCTTTTCACGAGTTGAAGAAGATGCTGACCACGCCACCTGTCTTGGCGGCGCCAACTGAGAAAGAGCCCATGCTCCTTTACATTGTCGCGACTAGCCGAGTGGTCAGCACAGTTATTGTAGTCCAACACCCAGAAGAAGGCCGGGCTCAGTTAGTCCAGAGGCCGGTGTATTATTTGAGCGAAGTACTGTCCACCTCGAAGCAAAACTACCCGCACTACCAGAAGATGTGCTATGGAGTATACTTCGCCGCCAAGAAACTGAAGCCCTACTTTCAAGAGAATCCCATCACGATCATATGTACTGCCCCGCTTGCCGAGATCATAGGCAGCCGGGATGCATCCGGCTGGGTGGCCAAGTGGGCCATTGCGCTGGCTCCTTACACGATCTTCTACCAGCCTCGCACTGCCATCAAGTCCCAAGCATTGGCCAACTTCCTTGTCGACTGGGCCGCGACCCAGTACCTACCGCCGGCTCCCGACTCCACTCATTGGTGGATGCACTTCGATGGATCCAAGATGCGTATCGGCTTGGGAGCCGGCATCGTCCTCACCTCTCCCAAGGGCGACAAACTCAGATACACATTGTAAATTCATTTTGCCGCCTCCAACAACGTGGCCGAGTACGAGGCGCTCATACATGGGCTCCGGGTAGCCAAAGAGCTCGGCATCCGCCGGATCCTGTGCTATGGCGACTCGGATTTGGTAGTCCAACAATCATCTGGCGACTGGGACGCCAAGGACGCAAACATGGCGAGCTAACGATTCCTCGTCCAGCAAATCAGCGGATACTTTGAAGGATGCGAGTTCCTCCACGTGCCACGGGCCGACAACGAGCAAGCAGATGCCCTGGAACGAATCGGTTACACCCGACAAGCTATCCCAACCGGCGTCTCTCTGCAACGCCTCCTCAAACCGTCTCCAGAATCAGACTCCATCTTCGTACTGCCTGACCCTGATGCAGTCGGATCCGACTTGGGGAACCCAACAGGCGGCTCGGGGACTGTCGTAGTCGCACCCGGCTCGGGGACTTCAGAACCCGGCCCGGGGACTGCAGCAGTAGGCCCGGGGTCTGCAACGACACAACAGGCGGTGGCCGACTCCAACTCTTCACCACCCAACCAACCCACCCTGGTCGCAGTAGCCGTATTGGCAATAGAAGAAGTCACAGCTCCATCATGGGCCCAACCCATCCTCAACTTCCTGGTAAACAGAGAGCTGCCGACTGACGAGATCTCGGCAAGACAAGTTCAACGCCGAGCCGGAGCATACACAATAGTAAACAGAGATCTCATTAGGCGCAGTGTCACTGGAGTCTTCCAGCGCTGCGTCGAGCCAGAGAAGGGCATAGCAATCCTCAAGGACATCCACCAAGGAGAATGCGGCCACCACGCGGCCTCAAGATCACTTGTCTCCAAAGCTTTCCGCCATGGGTTCTTCTGGCCAACTGCTTTGGAAGACGCCAAGGAATTAGTCAAATACTGCAAAGGGTGCCAAGTCTTCAGCTCCAAGCAACACCTGCCGACTTCTGCACTCAAGACCATCCCCCTCACCTGGACCTTTGCCGTCTGGGGACTGGACATGGTGGGCCCATTCAAGACAGCACGCGGCGGCATGACACATCTGCTTGTCGCCGTGGACAAATTCACCAAGTGGATTGAAGCGAAGCCAATCAAGAAGCTGAACGGGCCGACTGCCGTGACATTCATCGCAGATATCACCACCCGGTATGGCATATCACACAACATCATCACCGACAATGGCACGAATATTGCCAAAGGAGCACTGGCACGTTTCTGTGCGACACAGAGCATCCAACTGGACTTAGCGTCCGTTGCCCACCCGCAGTCAAACGGCCAAGTCGAGCGAGCAAACGGCCTCATCCTCTCCGGCATCAAGCCCCGACTGGTCGTACCACTGGAGCGTTTGGCCGGCTGTTGGCTCGACGAGCTGCCGACCGTCCTCTGGAGTCTGCGTACTACCCCGAACAAGTCAACCGGCTTCACCCGTTTCTTCCTTGCATATGGTGCCGAGGCTGTCATCCCAACTGACATTGAGTTCGACTTACCTCGGGTCACCATGTACACGGAGACGGAGGCCAAGGAAGCGCAAGAAGATGGCGTTGACCTACTGGAAGAGGGCCGGCTGTTAGCACTCAGCTGGTCCGCCATCTACCAACAGGGTTTGCGCCGTTACCACAACCGGAAGGTCAAGCCAAGATCCTTCCAAGAAGGCGATCTTGTGCTCCGGCTGATCCAGCGAACAGCCGGCCAACACAAGCTCTCGGCCCCTTGGGAAGGCCCCTTCGTCATCAGCAAGGCCCTAGGCAACGACTCCTACTACCTGATCGACGCACAGAAGCCGAAGGCACGCAAGAGAGATGATTCCGGCAAGGAGTCAGAACGACCATGGAACGCCAATCTCCTCCGAAGATTTTACAGCTAAATGCAGTATGTACCACATTACCTTTTGTATTAAGTACAAGACAACGGCCCCCCCGAGGAGCACTCGGGGACTACCCTCTTTTATCTACGTATGATGAGTGTCATACCTATGAATGTATTAGTACATTTGTTTTCCTGTCCGGCACCGGGTACGATCAGTCGGCCCGGGGACTTGCCGCCTTGAGTTATATTAAAGTTCTACCTGCAGTCAGACAAGTAGTGTGCCGGCACCCAAGCCCTCTCTTGTTGAAAGTCACAGCTCAAAGAATCGACTGTCCGACTGGCAAGAGTCAAAGGCAGGAAAGGATGCCCACACGAAAAACGGCTAAGGACTAATGAACTTATATAACACAAGCCGGCCTCCCACCCCGCCAACCGGCTGTCAGAACAGCCGGCTGGACGGCTTCCGATTCACCCTGCTACAATCTAAGAAAGCTAGAGTACTTGCCCTCCCAAACGGCCAAGCCCTTCCCCAGCCACAGACTGCAGAGCAGCTGTCCGGCTGGGAAGGCGGCGACCAAGGGAGGGCGGCAAAGGAAACAGCCAAAAGGAGGAAAAGCAAATACAATCGGAAGCCAAGCACATGCATGATTATATTTACAAAAAAGGCCCTCGAAAGGCCGGTGTTCAACATAGTTTGAATACACCCCCAGTGGGTGGAACTGCGCAAACCAAACAAATATTGTTCAAATAGTAATAAACAGGAAAGCAAAGGTGGCGGATCAGGCCAAAGGTGCAACAACGAGCCAGGAAGGTCAGTGAAGAGGGCAGTGCTGGCTGGAGGAGTGGCCGACTGGCGAGTCTCGGCTTGATCATCACCGGCTGCAGGCGGCGCGCTCGCACGCACCTCGTTGCTGGAGGCACGATCAAGCTGAGGCTGGTCGGTTGCTCCACCGTCTGTCACGGCGTCTTCACCATCCTCTCCCTCCTCCTCTTCGCCCTCGTCACTGGAGTCGATCTCCTCCGCCGAGTCTTCACCATCCGCTGGGTCAGCCCAAACCACTCCTCCGGCTGAGCAATGCCGTCATCATTCACCTCAGGGGCAAAGGCACCGGTGTCGGTGTAATCGGCGATCGCCGAGGCGCGCTGGATGATAGCCGGCCGCACCGCCTCTAGCTCCTCGTTGGCCTCCTGCCGCCAGGTGGTCAGCTGGGCCAAATCCAGCCCAGGATACCAAGCTCGGACGAACTCCAGCGCCCGCCTGGCGCCTGACGGAGTTGCAGAAGCCTTCCAGGCCTCGAAGCGGCCAACCGCTACCTCCAGCCAGTCGGCAGTCTGACTGGGGGTATGGGGAACCACCTCGCCGGGCCAGAGGGCGGCCAGCACTTGCGCCCCAACGCGCTGAAGACGGCGGAGCATGCGGTGAGCCGGCTGGAGGCGGGCTTGGATCGCCAGAAGCTGCTCGTCAAGCGACCGGCGAGCATCCAGCGTGATCTCAGCTCCAGCCTACCTTTGCGCGTCGCGGCGGGCCTTGATGACTTGGTTGGCGGCAACGGAGTAACCAGGGAAGTACTCTGCGCAAGTAAGAAAGGAAAAAAAATACAAAGTCAGAAAATGGACCAAATGGCAGGCGGCAAGCAAAGGGACGAAGAAGAAGGCGGCCTACCGTCAACCAAATCTTCGATCTGGCCGTAGCTGTCGCTCAGAGCTTGCCTTGCCTCAGCCCAGCTCGCCGCCTCGATCTCGTATTCGGCTTGGAGGGCGGCCTCGCTATCCTGTGCCGCCTTCAGGGCCGCCTTATGGCTCTCCTTCTGGTCAGCCAACTTCTTGAACAAGCGATCACGCTCCTGAGCCAAGGCGTTGCACTCGGCTTCCTTGGCGCGAAGGGCGGTCTGGGCCCCACCCAACTGCTCCCTCAGGTCGGCATTGACCTCTGCAGATATGGTAAAGAAGAAAAAAAGCAATAAGAAAGAAGTCGCCAGGAAAGATCCGGCCCGACTGCTCAGCAGTCGGCCCGAATCTCGGGGACTACACCCAGTGGGTGCGCTGACGCGCCCCCACGTGAGATAAAAGATGAAGCACTTACTCCGGCTCTCGGTCAGATCAATGGTCTTCTAGTCCAGCTCCCGGGCCTGGGAGTTGAAGGTAGCCGCGCGGAGGTTGTGATAGTCTTGCAAATAGGACAGAGGAGCGAATAAGAACAAGATAGCAATCGAAGTCTACTAAGAAGTTCCCAGCCGCCTGCTCAGCAGCCGACTCGGAACTCGGGGACTACACCCAGTGGGTGCGCTGACGCGCCCCCACGGAAGAAATCAAGAACAAGAAACAAAAAAGCGGGAAGACTCACCCGAATGGCCGTCCGCGTCGCGAGGAACTCTTGAGTATACTGCTTCAGCACGGCGGCTTGGGATTGAAGCCGGTTCCGGACTTCTTGCGCCGCCATGTTCAGCACGGCTGTCCCACCACCCGGCGTCCACCCCGGCGAGCTGGCGCTGGCCGTCTCCAGATCCTGGGCCAACGAGCTAGAGCCCGCGGCCTTCTGCGGGTCCGGCGCCGAAGTCGCCTTCCCTGCGCGCTGGCGCGATGGCGACCGGACCATAAGGTCTGCCCTCGCAGCCGGCTCGCCTCCAGCCGGTTGCACGGGCGGCGCGCTAGGCCGGCTGCCTTGGTCCGCCCCAGTCAGCGATGGCGGTGCCGCCTCCCTCTCCAGCACGGCGACGTCGCCCCTCCTCCCTCTCCATCACCAGCTGGTCGCCACCGGATTCCTCCGGCGGGGGGCACCGGGATCTCGGTCACCACAGCGCGAAGGGGGACCACAAGCTGCGGATGCCGGTTACGCAGGGCCTCCGCCGCCCTCTCTGCGGCTGCAGCCTCCGCCTGAGCCTTGGCCGCTGCGTCGGCTTGTGCCTCCGCCGACTTCTCCGTCGTCTCCTGCGCCGCCGTGGCAGCCGCCGCCCTCAGCTCCTCCGCCTCCCGCTCCTCCCGCACCTCCCGCGCATTTCGCTCCGTCGCTGCTTGAAGCTCGTCACAGGGGTCCATGCGGCGGGCGCTTGCAGATCCTCCCGCTGCTCCAACCATGGAGGCGGCAGCGGTCCGCTCAAGAGAAAGCGGAGCCCTATTTTTTTAAGTCAAGACAAGGACTCAGAAGAATATCAACAAAAAAGAAGAAGGAATACGTGAGAGAATTGACACTTACGCCGAAACCATTTGTGGCTGCTTCACCACCTTGCGGAAGCGGGCAGCCTTCGCGGCTGCCTCGTCCCGCTTGGTCACAGCCGCCGCGCCCTTGGGCTTCTCCGGCCGACTGCCGAATAGGCTCGGCGCGGCCCGGCGCTTCTGCGCGCCGCCTCGGACAGCCGGCGCGGCAGATGAACCCGCGCCATGATGATCGGACGCCGACTAGCGGCATGGGACGACTTCCGCCTCGTCATCATCTGACCATTCGTCGAAGCTGGCTCCAAGCCCGGAGCCGCCTGCCTCGCCGCCTCCCCCCACGGTGTCGTCGTCCAGAGCGGCCGCCCCCAAGTCGGGGTCGTCCAAGTCGTGCGTCGTCCGGTCGGGGGGATATTGGCGCTCCACCCCCGCCGCCCCGGCTGCCGGTCGAAGGAGGGGGCTCTGTCAAGACAAACCGACTGGTCAGAGTCGGCCAAGAGAAACTTGGTGACAAAAGTAAAGAAGAGAAGAAAAAGAAAGCTTACCATAGGCGGGGGATTAGCACGGGAGTACGGCTCCTTGCCAAACTGCCACTCGTCGGTGAGCTTGCAGTTCGCAAGGTAGTTCACCATGTGAGCTACCTCCGCATGACGCATCTCCTTGGTACACAGCCGACTCGGATCGAGTTGGCCGCTCATTTGACAAATCATATGAGCGCGGCCTTGGAGCGGGAGCACCCGGCGCGCCACGAAGGCGGCCAGCAGGTCGGACCCGGTCAGGCCCTCCGACTGGACCAATACCCGGAGTCGCGCGACGAGGGCGGCTCCAGCAGGCGACAGTGTTTTGGCCCGATAGGACCATTGGGGCCGCCTCCCAGCCGGCGGGCCGGCTACATAAGCCGGCAAGTTGATGAAGTCGCCTTGCGGAGCGACGTTCTTCGCATAGAAGTAGGATCGCTGCCCGAGCTTCACCGACTGGATCAGCGTGATGGGAGGAAAAGGGTTGTCGGCTACCGGCCTCCGCATCGCGATGAAGGCGCCGCTCTGAGCCGGCACGCCCCTCATGGCGGTATCGAGCTTGGACTGGAAGAATTCCCCCCAGAGCTCGAGGGTGGGAAGGACGCCGAGGAAGCCCTCACACAAAGTGACGAAGGCAGACAGTAGCACCACCGTGTTTGGAGTGAGGTGGTGCAGCTGGAGCTGGTAGAACTCGAGGAAGGAGCGGAAGAAGCCGCTCGTAGGCAGGCTGAGGCCGCGCAGGCAGTGCGAGCGGAAGATTACCTGCTCGCCCTCCTCCGGCGCCGGCGACATCTCCCTCTCCGGCGCAAGACGGACCCGCACATGATCCTTGCTGGGCAACCACCGCGTCTTGCGGAGGAAGTCGATGTGGTCCTCGTGGACGTTGGAGCCATCCCAGTCTCCGCCGCGCGACATGAGGGCAAGAAGCCGATGAAAAAGGCGCGGTGACGGCGAAAGCACGGCCCCGCGGCGGCGAAGCTACGGGGTAGTGCGATGACTGGAGGGGCGGCGCGGCAGCGAGGGGCTACAGCGATGGAGAGGAAGAGGAAGAGGAAGATGGCGGAGCGAGGGAGAGCGTGCGAGCATCTGCCGCTCCTCCTCCTCCCCCTATTTATAGCCTCGTGCGGCGAAGCCGAGGAGGCAAGGCGTAGGGGGGGCGTGGGATTAACTGCGCCCACTCCCCCACGTCCCGCGATTATTGCGCCCTAATGGCGTGCGGAACCTGCCGTTGGAAGGCGAATGGCCCGTTTTGGGCCACAGAAGATCCACACCTAGGCCGAGGCGTGGAAGTGGCGGGCCCGGGCCTGCGGCAGCGTCCGTCGCGCGCGTGGGCTGGCAGGCTCTCCCAGCCGGAGGGCGCCACGTGGCGCGCGGGCGGCAAGCGGCCGGCCCGCAACCTGGCGTGCGCGCCAGCTGGTTCCTGCCTTCAGACTTCAAAGCCTCACCAAGACGGCGCACCTGATCAAAGCCGGCTCCTAGCTGCTGGCTCCTCAAGATAGGAAGCTGATTGAGCATCTTGTCCTCCTTTCAGCCACGAAGCCCAACCAGCTCCGGGGACTACTGTCGGAGTAAATGACCACGGGTAGCCTAACCGACTCCCCCTGGCTCTTCAAAAATTATCGGGCCGATCGAGCCTTCAAGCACCCAAAGCACAGGGCCGCCTTCCCCTGGCCGGCTATCTCACAGGCCAATTACTGGAAGGCGGCCCGGCCTTGAAACCCTCCCGAAGAGAGCCACAAGAAGGCAGACTCCAAGAAGCCGGCCACAAGAAGACCGACTCCAC
The DNA here is from genome assembly GCF_002575655.3 of Aegilops tauschii subsp. strangulata. Taxonomy (NCBI): domain Eukaryota; kingdom Viridiplantae; phylum Streptophyta; class Magnoliopsida; order Poales; family Poaceae; genus Aegilops; species Aegilops tauschii. Next base: position 244,850,512 of record NC_053037.3, on the reverse strand, counting down.
GATGCCGGCCACAAGAGGGCCGGCTCCCGGCAAGCGGCCAAGATTGCACCCTCAAGGACTGCACCCACATAACGGTGACGAGACGGGGCGTGGCTACAGTAAAGCCTGCCACCCCTGAATCCCGGAGCACGCATGGCCACAGTGCGCCGTACGGGTCGGCCATCCCCCGTCCGGCGCGGCACTGTTGCCATGTTGACCATGATGCCACCCACGACAGGCTGTCAGTACGGCCCGCAGGCGGCGGGCCCCTTCAGCCAGAGAGACGCTCGAAGGCGGCCAAGCCCCCCAGTCGGCCTGGGGTGTAGCCGGCTCCCAATAGCCAGCTACCTCACTCCCTCGAAGTATGTGCATCATTAAGGAGACAAGACGAGGTAAGACTACAGTGAGAGCCCGCCAGACGGCGGCACTGTAGCCATGCTAACCTCGGCAAAGCCCTCGTCATCAGGGGCGAGGCTACAGTAACCAGCCGCCGGCAAGACCCCCAGGCGGTGGGGCCGGCCTGTCGGCCAAGAGGCCGGCAGCCGGCGGGATCCACCAGTCGGCGGGCCCCAGCTGGCGGAGAAGCCGGCGGATACAGACACTGATGGCCTGGACCCGCATCCAGCCGGATTACCATTGTACTCCTGGGGGGTAGGCCTATATAAACCTCCAGGGCACCCATGCAAAGGGTTGATCTCTAAGAGTTTTAGACACCACATAGAGAGAAGAGGAGAGCTAGCCTTGCCCTTCTTCTTCCTCTAGCCAAATAGCTCAAGGAGCCACTTGTAGCCACTTGTGTTGATCTAGTGATCATGCGGAGACCCCGCAGAGCAGGACTAGGGGTGTTATCTCCACGGAGAGCCCCGAACCTGGGTAAGATTCGCCGGCGTGCATGTCTTCGCCTTATCCCGTTTCCAGTCACCGGCGATGTCTTACTGGCTCCCACAATGATAAGCCACCAGTTGGCATATGTCGCACCTACCACCCGACAGATGGGTTATGCGAGTCAATGTTGAAGTGACCGTCCCTAAGTAGCTGAAACACCTTAGGAGATGCAAGCCACAACTCAAACAAGCTCAAACAAAAATTGGGTTATGTTGGGGTGGTGGAAGTGTATGGTGGGCAAGCCTATGCGGTAGTGGTAGTGGTGGTTGATGAAGAAGCAACCATCCCTAAGTAGATAAAACACTTTAGGAGACTCAAATCACAACTCAAGCAACCACTAATGCTATGGTGAACAAATTGGTTTAGGTTGCGGAAGGGTATGGTGGTTATGCGGATGATGTGGTGAAAGCCCTAGGCAAAGATGCCAAAGTTGCAAAATTTTGATGGATTCAAATGGTGTAGGTAGTATTTTGTGGGATGGGGGATGTCAAAAGCTTCAAAACGAGCTAAAGAATGTCAAAATCGGAGTTCGGATGAATTAGTTATGGGTAAAACAAAAATCAGCCGAAGTCAATATGTACAGGTATCGGACGTCCGAAAATGGACGGATGTCCGGTCGTCGAACGTCCGGTCGGGCTTGGAAATCCGCTAATTTCATTCTGTTTGGTGGCACCGGTCGTCCGGAAAGTGTCGGATGTCTGGTGGTTCCTGGGGCTCCGGACGTCCGTTAAAGTGTCGGCCGTCCGGTGTATCGGGGTCAACACGGGATTTGAGCTCTAGGACGCGATTTTGGGCGGAATTTGGGATTTTTGGGGTCAAAATTGAGGAGATTTCGTGGATGGAAAGTGTAGAAACTTGGGGAGATGCTAGATCCACATGAAACAAAGCAAATCTATGGATCAAAATCAACAAAACATCATCATACCAACCAATCACAAAAAAAATTGGGGCTATTTTGATGGGGAATTTCGAATTTTAGGACAAAATCAAGCAAAAGAAGGCTAGAACACGATGGGAGGGACTCCAAATACGTGATCAACATGGCTCATGATACCAAAATATCATGAGACAAGCTGGCTCTGATCCAAGATGATGTAGGGTAGAACCCTAGTGGCCCGATCTTTCATGATTGGAGTGGATTCCCTCGAAGACACGGGGAAGAACGGGGAGAAATCACAAGGGGAAACACTCAAGAACGAGTCAAATCACACATCCACTAGACAATCAAACACACAAGATCGACAAGGTACATGAACAACAAAGGGAAAGATACAAGGTAAAGTTCATCTCCATGAGGAGGTCTTGATGATATCCTAGACGAATCGTCCCTTGCGGGGTCTTGACGATATATCCCGCAGGATCTTCTCACATGGAGGTCTTGAACTCCATGGGAGTGGTGGTCTCTCTCTCTTTCAAGAGTAGAGGTAGGTAGGAGCAAAGCTCACATACAAATGAGCTATCACTTTGCTAACCCTAGAAAGGAGGTGGAGGTGGTCTATTTATAGTCTAAGCCACGAAGGGGTAAGTGGGAGAGGGATACACGGCCAAACGCCCGGCTGCGCACAGGCAGGTACCGGATGACCGGTGGGGGTCGGACGTCCAGTGGCTCGGGACGGACCGGACATCCGAAAGTCTTCGGACTTCCGCTTTTTCCTTCTATGAAGGTGGCACCGGATGTCCGGTCGGCGTCGGTCGTCCGGGCGCTGGGACTTGTCAGACGTACGGTGTTCGTCGGTCGTCCGGCCGTTGTATCACTCGTCGCCTGGAGTTCTTCTCGCCGTCTAGGCTGCGTCAGGAACCGGATGTTCGGTGGCGTCCGGACGTCCGGTGGCTGTAGCTTGTAGCAGCTCCGTTTCTTCCGTCTTCTCTTCCATTCTTCCCTCGCGGATGGTGTAGGTGTTCCTTGGCGCTTGCACTCCTTCTCGTCATCCGTGAGGTTCCGGTAATACCTATGCATGCACACGGGAGGAATGTCAAGTAGTATACCATCCTCGAAGGGGTCAAGTGAACACGTGTAAAGGAGATGATTCACCTTGATGTATGTGAAGTAGATGTCACACGTGTCACTTGCCAAACGGACTCTTTACATGGTGATGTCCGTAGGATGCTCCGCATCATCTCCGCCCCCTTGGGAAAGATCCAACCTCGGATCGAAAACCAAATCACCATGGGAAAGAGATGGCTTCGCCGTGTAGAAGTGGACGTTCACCAAGTACTCGCCATCTTGACAATCGGAATATGCACTCTCCAATGTCGCACCATCTTGTGATTCCTTCAGAAGGAGCAAGGACAACGAACACTTGGAAAAACAAATGTGGTTAGAGTTAGTGCAAAACCAAGCATTCAATTAGGGATTCACCCAACAAGTGTCGTTATCATGTAAAGCATATGGTTTGACAAGGATTGTGACATGGCATGTAAGCACATAAATTGAGCACAAGCAAAGATATCATGGGGACAAGCATGTAAATGTGAGGTAGTGATGCAGATATGTGTGATAAGAGAATAAGCATCTACCTTAAGTTCATAGCAAGCATTCACAAATTGCTCAATGAAAGGTCTATGGAAGGAATAAGAATCATTCACAACACCAAATAAAATGAAGTGTCTAAATACATGGGACAAGTGCAAGACAATCCAAGCATAATGTGCATAGGGTGCAGTGAAGATATCGTGGCACTCAACACAATGGAAAGAGCAATTGTTCAACATGTGTGAGGCAATCAAGTCAATAATGTGACAAGTAATGGGACATGGCATATGTGAAGAAGTGACATTGTTGCAACCAAACATATGATAGGAGCAAGTAAACCAAGAATTGGATGCAACACACAAGGCATATATATCATGATGCATGTAAATGTGTAAATGGAAAGTCGAAGCAAGATCTCTAACATGTGCGCAAAGAAGGGGTCCAAGATGACAAATAAGTCTCATGGTGCAAGCAACACAAGTAGTATGATCCACAATATTCATGCTCATGGTTTTGGGTTTCTTGAAAGAGAAGGATATCACCTCGAAAGCGTGTCCTTGTGCGTTCTTCCCAATGCCGAAGCACAAGCAAGTGCGATGTAAAATCATCGTGGTAGAAGGTGGTTCGCTCTCAATAGCTCGAATGGTCAACTCACGTGACGTGGAAGTCGACACAATGTCCAAGTGTTCTACACATGCACAAAACAAAACAAAGAAAGTATGTGCATGGTAGATAAACACATCATCCATCGTGATGGTTCTCTTCTCTTGCACATAATCATTAGAAGCACAAGTGCATGAACAATATGATGCAACAATGGCTATATTCATGGCACTAGGTATATGGTGCAAAGAGGTAAGACAAGCATGCCTCACAAGAAATATGTCAAAATCTCCAAATACATGTGAGAATGCTATGGGGGCAATCTCATGAGAAAGACTATAATCATTGTTGCACCCAATACATGGCAAATCATCTAGCATGCGAGAGGCAACACATGGAGATAGATGACAAGAAGCAATAACAATCATGTGCAAAGCATGTAGATGGTTGTCATCAACCGCATGAAATAGGCAAGTATGAATCATCGGTGATGCAACATAAGCAAGAATAGTAATCAAGTCATGCAAACTAGTGGAGCGTTGTTGTTGTAGCGTGCAAGCACCTTGAAGGGTCCATCGGCCCGTGGTAGAAGTTTGGACTTGCGTTCGGTGGGGAAGCGTTCCTTGCGAAGGTGTAGCCACACAAGATCTCCAACGTTAAATATCATGGGTTGCTTGTTGATGTTGAGCTTGGTCGCGAGTCGTTGTACTTGGCGCTCGATGGTGTGCCTTGTATCTTCATGCATCTTCTTGAGGTAGTTCACTCGGGCACTCGCATCCTTATTGATGCGCTCTTGTAGTCGTAGAGCAAGAATGTCGAATGGGGACAACGGGTTGAAACCGTAGACGACCTCGAAAGGGGACTTGCCGTAAGTCGAATGTCTGGCGCGGTTGTAGGCGTACCCGCCGATGGGTAGGCATTCTTCCCATTCCTTGAGGTTCTTCTTGATCAACATGCGAAGAAGTGTGGATAGTGTGCGGTTCGTCACCTCTGTTTGGCCGTCGGTTTGAGGATGGTATGCCGAAGAGAACAAGAGCTTGATTCCGAGCTTGGCGCATAAGGTCTTCCAAAAGTAACTCAAGAACTTGACGTCGCGGTCCGAGACAATCGTCCTTGGCATTCCGTGTAGGCACAAGATTTCCCTACAAAAAAGATTTGCAACATGTGAAGCATCGTCTATCTTGTTGCATGGTATGAAATGTGCACAACAACAAACACGGAATCATTTCCATTTCTAGTTCTAGGCAAACCAAGCACAAAATCCATGCTAATATCTTCCCATGGTTGATATGTAATTGACAGAGGCATGTAAAGGCCATGAGATTGAGCTTTTGACTTAGCTTTGATACATGTCGAACATCGGTTGCTGAAGCATGAGACGTCGTGGAACATCTTGGGCCAATAATAGTTGTTGGAGAGCGTAGCAAATGTCTTGTCGCATCCAAAGTTTCCCATTAGTCCTCCATGAGATTCTTGCAAAAGTAACAAACAAAGAGAAGACTCGGGAATACATAGTTTGTTAGCTGTCATAAGATAATCATCTTTGATGTAATAGCGTTCCCAAGATGTATGCGTCAAACACTTGGCATAAGGAATTGCAAAAGTAGGATCATGTGCATACAAGTCTTTTATGTGCTCAAAGCCAATGATATTCAATTCAAGTTTAGTAACAAGCATGCATATACGGGAAAGCGCATCCGCCACAACATTTTATTTGCCTTTTATGTATTTGATGACATAAGGAAATGACTCTATAAATTCACTCCATTTAGCATGACGCTTGTTCAACTTAGTTTGGCCCTTAAGGTACTTAAGCGTTTCATGATCGGTATGAATGATAAATTCATGAGGGCAAGATAATGTTCCCATTCACGCAAACCTCACACTAAAGCATATAGCTCTTTGTCATAGATGGGATAATTGAGTTGCGCTCCGGAGAGTTTCTCACTAAAGTAAGCTATGGGGCACTTCTCTTGCGTTAACACACCTCCTACGCCATTACCGCTAGCATCGCAACGAATTTCGAAGGGTTTGTCAAAGTTGGGTAATGCAAGCACGGGAGCATGAGTAAGCAAATTCTTAAGCTCATTAAATGCGCTATCATGAGATGGTCCCCAAACAAATGGCGCATTCTTTTCAGTCAAAGCATGTAAAGGAGATGCAATGGTGCTAAAGTCCTTAACGAATCTACCATAGAAACCGGCTAGGCCTAGGAAACTTCGCACTTGTTGCAAGTTGGTTGGTTGGGGCCAAGTTTTAATAGCATTTATCTTAGATTCATCAACATAAACACCCTTAGAATACACAACAAAACCTAAGAAAACAAGCTTATCAACACCAAAAAGGCATTTGTCCATATTAGCATAAAGTCGCTCTTTCCTAAGGGTTTGCAACACAGTTCTAAGATGGGTGACATGATCTTTGAGAGATTTGCTAAACACAAGAACGTCATCAAAGTAGACCACAACAACTACACCAATATAGGGTCGAAAAACAAAATGCAAGAGTCGCATGAAGGTGCCGGGTGCTTCGGATAAACCCACCGGCATAACAAGCCATTCATATAAGCCAAACTTGGTCTTAAATGCGGTTTTCCATTCATCACCTTCATGGATGCGTATTTGATAGTAGCCACTTTTAAGATGAATTTTAGAAAAAATGGCGGCGCCGCTAAGTTCATCTAGCATATCATCTAGGCATGGAATGGGGTAACGATAACGCACGGTAATAGCATTGATTGGACGACAATCGGAACACATGCGAAATGTACCATCTTTCTTGGGAACAAGGATTACCGGTACGGCACAAGGGCTCAAGCTTTCGTACATGGCCGCTGTCGATGAGGTGTTGTACTTGCCGTTGGATCTCCTTAGTTTCCTCGAGGTTGACGCGGTAGGGAGCCTTGTTAGCAAGGGGTGCTCCGGGGAAGAGGTCGATTCGGTGCTCAATGCCTCGTAGTGGAGGTAGACCCGGAGGTAGCTCGTCGGGGAAACGTCTTGGAATTACTGCAAAAGAGAAGATAACACTAGAGGTATATTGTGATATGTGTTAGTTTTTGGTGCCTCGTCCTTGCACAAGAGGACATAGTGCACAACACTTGATGGGTTCTCACACATTTCTCTCATCTCACGTTTGGTGGCAAATAGGACTAGATTCTTCTTGTCGCTCATCATGGAGGCACTCAATTTGGGCTTTTGGCGCTCACTCTCTTTTTGGTGGTTCGCTCTCTCACTATTCTCTCCACGATGGGTGTCTTGCTTGTCGGCGATCACTTGGCTTGGAGACATAGGTCAGAGAACGTACTCGTTTCCTTTCATCTTGAAGCTATAGTGATTTGTACGCCCGTTGTGGATGACGCCTCGGTCGAATTTCCATGGCCGTCCAAGAAGGAGGTGGCAAACGGACATCGGAACAACATCGCACTCCAAAGTGTCTTCGTAAGCTCCGATCTTGAAGGAAACTTTGACCGTATGCTCGACTTGGATAGTGCCGGAGTCGCTTAGCCATTGAACCTTGTAGGGGTGCGGGTGCTTTGTCTTGACCAATTGGAGCTTGGAGCATAGTTCTTCACTTGCTAAGTTATGGCAACTCCCTCCATCGATGATGACCTTGACAGACCTTCCACTGATGCCGGCCTTGGTGTGGAAGATATGGCATCTTTGGTCCTCATCTTGTTTATGTTGAAGAGTCAAGACCTTGGAGACAACGAGAGCGGGGCTCGAATCCTCATCACAAAACACTTGCTCATCTTCATCGAGAGCGGGGCTCGGATCCTCATCACAAAAGCGGTGCATGGCCACTTGCTTAAGGGCTTCCATTTCCTCTTCACTCATGGAGTCATAGGTTCCGTCGTCGTTGAGGATCATGGTGCGCTTGTTGGTACACTCAAAGGACTTGTGGCCTCGGCCGCGCATGTAAAACATTTGAAGGAACTTTTCTTGATGGTCCCATCGGTCGGATTAGATGATGAAGCTATCGGCTTGAAGGTGCTTGTAGTAGGAGGACGACTTGAGGTTGTCGAAGTTTTCTTGTAACTTGAATTGTCGTCGTTGCTTGTAGATGGCTTGGTTGAGGTAGAAGGAGTTGGAGTCGTTGAAGCTTGGTTGTTGGAGAAACCATAGGACTTGGATGAGAACTTGGCATACTTGAAGTCATCTTGCACTTGGTGTAACGCTTTGGTAGCTTGATGCACTAGTTCGATGAGGTTTGAGTATTGTTGGAAGTCGGCGATCTTCTTGATAGGATGATTGAGTCCATTCAAGAAACGTGCCATAGTTTGCTCATCATCTTCCGTGACATTGGCTCGTATCATGGAAATCTCCATTTCCTTGTAGTATTCTTCAACGGTCTTGGTTCCTTGCTTGAGGAGTTGGAGTTTCTCGAAGAGGTCTTTGTTGTAGTAGGTTGGCACAAAACGTGCTCTCATGAAATCCTTCATTTGCGCCCAAGTTGTGATGGGTGGTTCACCTTTTGCCGCTCGGCGCCTGATGACTTGTTCCCACCAAATGAGGACGCAGTCTTGGAACTCAAGGGATGCCATCGCGATCTTCTTCTCTTCCTCATAGTTGTGCAAGCGGAAGATTTTGTCAACCTTCAATGCCCATGAAAGGTACTCTTCGGGATCATTGCTTCCGGAAAACTTGGGCTTGGTGAACTTGAGTTTGCCGTGGCATTGCTCTTCATTGTGTTGGGGTCGAGGGTGATGACGTCCTTGACGAGGAGGATTGTCTCCCTCAACTTGCTCTTGTCTTGGAGGATTTCTGTTGTCTTCTTGCTCTTGGTGAACTTGAGGTTCTTGTCTAGCTTGTGGAGGAGCTAGTCAAGCTTGACGATGCACGCGAGCTTGATATATTCGTTCTTGAACTTCATCACAAAGCGCTTCTTGTTGCTCATGAGCTTGCCGGTTGCGCGTGGCTACGGCTCGACTTGAATCTCGGAGGGCATGTTGCGCCTCAAGTGCTTGAGCTTCACGTAGTTGTTGTTCTTGACGTTGTGCCTCGGCATCTTGTGCATCTTGGTGTTGGCGTGCTCGTTCTTCCTCTTGTTGTTGGCGTAGGCGTTGCCGTTCTTGTGCTTCCGTGAAAGTAGCTTGGTTTTGACGGTGTCGATGTTCTTGCGCGCGAGCTTGCTCTTGAGAGTCGGTGTCGTGTAGAGGATTGCGGTTGGCGTGACAGTCTTGGTGCGCGGCTCATCAAAGAGTGTTCGATGTCAGAGTACTTGAGCCGGAGATAGTGTCGTCAGAGTGTCGACTCGAGCGGCTCGTCTTGAGTAGGACGAAGTGGTAGAAGAGCGGTTGACCAACAAGGCACGAATCTCGTCCATTCTTGCGTCATTCTCTTGTTTGTGTTCGTCGAGCTTGTTGTCGAAGTAGTCTCTTGTACGTTGCTCGGATAGCCGCAAGTCGGTGGCGAGATGGTCGATGCGGTCGCTCATTGCTTGTTGCTCTTGATGCAAAGCTCATTGTGCGCCAAAGAGGCAAGGCTCTTGCCGGGGCTATGTAGGCCGCCCCGGTAAGGGTGTTGCCGGGGGAAATCCATCTTGCCTCTTTGCTCTTCATGCTTCTGGCTTGAGTGTTGCCTTGGCAGTTTCGTACCTTTCCTTCCTCTGCCCTGCCAAGCATGGCCGCAGGTGTGGCTACGACTGCCCGTGCACAAGTAAACGGGTACAGAAAGGCCCCTACTTTTGTACACCGACACAAAATTTGATGCAATTGTTAGTGAGCTTCAATAATGTTGGAAAAGATTCGCAAATTTGTAAATGCAACAAGTAGACCAGTAGCAAGATATGGTACACGGAAACACACACGCAAATAGATAAATGGGGTCATGCAACCAAGGAATGAGCCAAAATGTGGAATCCACAAAAATGCTCTTGTTGCACAACACTAGAGAGACGCTAGCACGGTTGCACAATAGGCGGATACGAAACTTGTGCGCAACCTACTAAGCAAAAATGCAACGACTTCTATCCCAAGTATGCTATATGTATGGTATTCCGATGATATGATCCAAGATGATCGAGTATGAGAATCTTAATGTAGTATGATGCTATGGTTCTTTTTTATAAGCTCTTTGCTTAAAAGCTTGTTTGGCTCTTTCTCTTTGGAGCTCTTTTCTCATGCAAAACTTAATGAACCAAGATAGCAATTGAGTATATGCGATGACAACTTTGTGACACAAGAGATGATACCAAGATATGCACCAAGATGATATGGTATGTATGCTATGGGAAGTATGATCACTAATGTGCACAAGTGACGTTGCCGGCAATACTCAAAGGCTAGTCTTGATGGGTAAGTTACGCAAAATGGGCTATGGAGTTATCAACGCAATGGCAATGAATGTACAATGATGGGATATCACAATACCAAGATGAGGTTATCGTTCTTGTGTACGGTATGGTGTCAAAATGGTGGAGTGGTCGTAGTCGATGTTGAGTCCGTGGCGAAGATGAGTGCCGGTGATGTTGATGTCGAACCGCCCCTAAGTAGCCGAAACACGTTAGGAAACGGAAACCGCAACTCAACTTCTCAAGGCAAAACGTGTCAAAATTGCCGGCATTGGTAGCGGGAAAGCAATGGTGGTGCTATGCGGAAATAGTGGTGGTATGTGGAGGTGAACGTGGGCACCGGATCAAAATTGGCGAAAGTTAGGCAAAAAACGAAGCGATCGGTGGAAGTGATGCTGTCAGGGGCCGGATCTCCGGGCTTGGGGGCCGGATGTCCGGGGGTCGGGCCGGATGTCCGGGCTCGGGATCCGTGGACGAACTCGATGAACTCCGCGTGGAGAGGTCAAATCCGGGGCAAAATTCTGAAGATTTTGTGGATGGAAAATGAGGAAAAGATGGGGGAAAGCTAGATCTACCTGCTACACATGAAATCCGCAGATCAAATCCAACAAAACATAATCACACCAACAAATCACAAAAAAAGTGGGGGGCTATTTTTGTGGGGAATTTTTGAATTTGGGACAAAATCAACAAAACAAGGCTCGAAAACAAAAAAGGGGGCTCCGAAATCGTGATCAATGTGGCTCATGATACCAAGAATGATGTAGGGTGGAACCCTAGAGGGCCGATCTTTCACGAAGGGAACGGATCCCAATGAAGAACGCGAGGGGAAAATACGAAGGGAAAGAGAGGAAACACTCAAACCAACAAGATATAGTCTCACATTTGCTAGATCCAAGTACACATAGAGATCACACGGTCCAAACCCAACAAAGGACGATACATAGGGTAACCGGTTCTTCTCCATGAGGAGGTCTTGAGGTCTTCCGTAAGAGGTCTTGAATCCAAGTGGATCTTCTCCGAAGAGGTGTCGATCCCTCGCGGTGGAGTAGATCCAGATGGATAAGCGAGGCTCTATCTCACATATGAGCTATCACAACGCTAACCCTAGAAAGAGGGAGGAGGAGTATATATAGTCAAGGAGGACGAAGGGGTACATGGGCCTCGGGCCCTTACACTGTGCGCACACAGGGAAGGCCGGATGTCCGGGCGTCGGGCCGGATGTCCGGGCCTTCACGAGGTGTCGGATGTCCGGGCTGGCGCCGGATGTCCGGGCGGTCGGGGGTGGCCTTGACGCTCTCTGGATAGGAGGAGTCCGGATGTCCGGGCGATGGGCCGGATGTCCGGAGGCTCGGGACCGGCCGGATGTCCGGGCAGAAGGGCCGGTTCTTCTGTTCTTTGGATAGCCCCGTCCGGATGTCCGGGAAGAAGGCCAAATTTCTGGGCCGGAGGCCGAATGTCCGGGCTGGACGCCGGAGGTCCAGGCCCTGTAGACTTGGCCGCTGGCTCCTTGCTGCTGATGACACTTCCAGGGGCCGGATGTCCGGGGTCATGGTCGGATGTCCGGGTCCTGGTAGCTGTTCTTGACTCCTTCCGTTGGTTCTCCTCATCCATGAACTTGGGGACTTGTCCGTCTTCACGTGCATCTTCGGGAGGGTCCTCTTGGTACCTAATCATGCACAACATTCCGAACTTAGGTAGTAGCCATGTCTCGAGTGGATCATATGTGATATCACTAAGGAAGGAAGTCACCTCGGTCTCGAGAGCTCTAGCTCGTGCTCGTGTCATGGGTCCTCTTGGCACTTGGTGAGACGATTGTAGGTCCATGGGGATGACCATAGGATGCTCCGCATCACATGTCGTCATGTAGGAGACCTAGCACCAAAGAACAAAACACACTAGGAGTAGAGTTTAAGTCATTAGAAATCATAGTGGCCTCACGTGCCCTATCAACTACCTCACTCACTCCCTCTTGGATGCTCTCACTCATATGGTTGGTAGAGTCACTCAAATGGCTCTCAACCTCACATAGGATGTGTGGCATGCTCTCGTGTGTGGGGCTAGTGGTGGTCACACTCATCCTCTCATAGGAAATGCACTCAATGTCACATATGGTGGAGTCACTCATATCACTCATAGTGGGGTGGCTCTCCTCACATGGGAATTGGGGCATCTCGTCATATGTGGGTGTCGGAGAGATGTTGGTGCAAATGTCTCCATAGATGAATGCCGTAGGATGTGGCAAAACATCACTCTCCTCCGAGACCAAAGAGAAGGTCTCATGTGCGCTCGCGTAGCTTGACTCAGAGTCTGAGTCCAATATGGGTGCCGTCTTCATGTCATTGAAGAGGTTCGTGCTCATCGCCGTGGTCGAAGGGGATGGCCCATGCTCGACCTTCTTGTCACCGTCTTGTTGTTGGAGGCCCATATGATGTGGCACCTCGTAGTTCGTCTCCATGACCGAAGGGAACTTCCCATGCTCGGCCATCTTCCTTGAGGGGCTTCCGAAGATGGAAGTGTCGCCCTCACTCGTAGGTGGTCACCTTGTTATTGAATATGTCGATGTAGGCGAACTCATGGGAAGTAGGCGAAGATGTCGTACGTCCAAAGGCGAAGATGCCTTGATAGCACTTGGCGAAGATGCCAAATTGGTGGTGGTAGTAGCCGTAGCGTCCTCTTGGTGGTGCTTGTCTCGCGGTCTTCTCTTGTGCTCATGAAGTTTGGCCTTGGCATGAAGTAGAGCTTGTTGGGACTTCTACATTTGCGCTTGGCGAGCATCTTCATGATGATGGTGTCGTTGTCGTGCTTGAGCTCGATGTAGATGTCGTTCTTCGTCGTCGTACACATGTTGCTTGGAGGTGACTTGACCTTCATGACGATATGGATCACGAACGTGATGGTGGTCATTATGGAGATGTGGACATGGACCAATTGCTCTTGCATTGCTTGGGCACTCCGAAGATAATCGACTTGCTCGCCGCTGCCTTGAAGATGACGAAGGGGAAGTAGACTTGATCAAGGCCCAAATCTCCTCCATCCTTGCATCTTTCTCCTCCTTTTGTGCGGAAAGCTTGTTGTCGAAGTAGTCTCTTGTATGTGCTTCGGAGTGTCGTATGTCGATGGCGAGGTTGTCGATGCGCCTTCGCAATCTTGATTGTGCGCCTTGCATTTCTCGTTGTAGATCGAAGATGGACGCTTTGGTGATGTAGTTGTTCCTGTCGTCGTTGTTGTCGAAGACCGAAGATGAAATGCATTGCCTATCCATCACAAGACTCGAGCAAATATGAGTGTAAGAAAGGAGAGAACTATACCAAATGTACCTTGACCGATGTTGAGAATGAATCAATGATCACTCAACCATGTAACAAGGAAATAGCACAATTGGTACCGATCTCATCAATTTCTCACACCTACACAAGTAAGGCTTATGGTGGAGCTCGGTGAGGATAGTGGCACAAAAATTTGATGCAAAATGTTAGCAAGAGTCAATAATGTTGAAAGAGTTCACAAATTCGCAACTGTAACAAGTAGACCAGTAGCAATATGTGGCACACCGATAGATAAATGGGGTCGTGCAACCAAGGAATGAGCTCAAAATGTGGAATCCACGAAAAATGCTCTTGTTGCACAACTCTAGAGAGACGCTAGCACGATTGCTCAATAGGCGGATACGACACTTGTGCACAACCTATAGGAGACAAAAATTCAACGACTTCTATCCCAAGCACGCTATGTATATATGATGTTCCCGGTGTTTATCAAGATGATCCAAGATGATCGAATATGACAATCTTATATGCAATGTGGTATGATACTATGGCTATTGCTTACAAGCTCTTTTACTTAAAAGCTTATTCTTTTTTTTATGGCCACTATGCGAAATGCCCAAACCAAGATAGCAATTGTATATATAGGGGAACAAACTTGTGGCACAAGAGATGATATGATGATACCAAGATGATACCAATATGATATGGTATGTATGTAATGGAACGTGTAGACCAATGATCACTAATGTGCACAAGTAACGTTGTCGGCAATACTCAATGGCTAGTCTCGATAGGCAAGTGACGCAAAATGGGCTAGGGGTTAACAATGCAATGGCAAGGGAAATATACAATGATGTCGTCAAGGTTACCGTCCGTGTCGATGATGAGAGGCGGTGTTGTCGATGTCAACCCGTTCCTAATTAGCCAAAACACCTTAGAAAACGGAAAAACCACAACTCAAAATCTCAAGGACAAAAGTCCAATGGTGGTAGCGGAATGCGGTGGTGGTTTTTGCACTAGGCAATGATGGGTTTTGGAGTAGGCAATGCGGAAGTGGACGTTATTCGGTTATGCGAGTCGATGTTGAAGTGACCGTCCCTAAGTAGCCGAAACACCTTAGGAGACACAAGCCACAACTCAAACAAGCTCAAACAAAATTAGGTTAAGTTGGGGTTGTGGAAGTGTATGATTGGCAAGCCTATGTGGAAGTGGTGGTGGTGGTTTAAGAAGAAGTAACCGTCCCTAAGTAGCCGAAACACCTTAGGAGACTCAAGTCACAACTCAAACAACCACATATGCAATGGTGAACAAAATGGGTTAGGTTGTGGAAGTCGGTGGTGGTAATGCGGATGATGTGGTGAAGGCCCTAGGCAAAGATGCCAAAGTTCCGAAAATTTGATGGAGTCAAATGATGTTGGAAGTATTTTTGTGGGAAGGGGAATGTCAACAGCTTCAAAACGAGCTAAAGAACATCAAAATCGGAGTCCGGATGAATTATTTATGGCCGAAACAAAAATCAGCCGAAGTTGATATCTACAGGTGTCGGACGTCCGGAAATGAACGGATGTCCGGTCGTCGAATATCCGGTCGGGCTCGAAAATCCGTTGTTTCAGCTCGGGATCGGGGTGCCGTATGTCCGGTAAGTACCGGTCGTCCAGTGGTTCCTGGGGCTCTGGACGTCCGGTAAAGTGGCGGTCGTCCGGTGGGTCTGGGTCAACGCGAGATGCGAGTTTCGGGACGCGATTTTGGGCGGAAATTGGGGATTTTGGGGTCAAAATTGAGGAGATTTCGTGGATGAAAGATGGAGAAACTTGGGAAAATGCTAGATCCACTCGAAACCAAGCAAATCCATGGATCAAAATCAACAAAACATCATCAAACCAACAAATCACAAAAAAAATTGGGGCTATTTTTGTTGGGGATTTTCGAAATTTAGGATGAAATCAGACAAAACAAGGCTAGAAAACGGTGGGAGGGACTCCAAATACGTGATCAACGTGGATCATGATACCAAGATGATGTACGGTAGAACCATAGGGGCCCGATCTTTCACGAAATGGAGGGATCCTACGAAGAACACGAAGAACACGAGGGGAACACGAGGGAAAATGCGAGAGAAATCACTCAACCAACAAGATTCGGTCACACATATGCTAGATCTTCAGAACACAAAGAGATACACGATCCACAATCAACAAGGGATGATACATAGGGTAACCGGTTCTTCTCCGTGAGGAGGTCTTGAGTTCTTCCCGTTAGGGGTCTTGAATCCAAGTGGATCTTCTCGGAGAGGTACGGTCTCTTTCGAAGGAGCAGATCCGGATGGATGAGCAAGGCTCTATCTCACAAATGAGCTATCCCATTGCTAACCCTAACTAGGACGAGGAGGAGGTCTATTTATAGTCTTATTGCAAATGGGGGCGAAGTGAAGGGCGAAGGGGTACAAGGGCCTCGGGCCCGATACACTGTGCGCAGACAGGCGTCGGTCGTCCGGCAGGTACCGGACGTCCGGTGGCTCGCAAGGGTCCGGTCGTCCGGTACTTGTAGGACGTCCGACGTTTTGGCTCGGTGTAGGATCGAAAGTATGTCTAGAGGGGGGTGATTAGACTACTTGACCAAATAAAAATCTATCATTTTCCCAATTTTAAGTCTTGGCAGATTTTAGCAACTTAGCTCAAGTCAAGCAATCAAACTACACATGCAAGTCTAAGAGTATAGCAGCGGAATGTAAAACATTGCACATGAAGGTAAAGGGAGGAGTTTGCAGGCAGCGAACGCAATGTAGACACGGAGATTTTTGGCATGGTTCCGATAGGTGGTGCTATCGTACATCCACGTTGATGGAGACTTCAACCACGAAGGGTAACAGTTGCATGAGTCCACACGGGGCTCCACCCACGAAGGGTCCATGAAGAAGCAACCTTGTCTATCCCACCATGGCCATCGTCCACGAAGGACTTGCCTCACTAGGGTAGATCTTCGCGAAGTAGGCGATCTCCCTGCCCGTACAAACTCCTTGGTTCAACTCCACAATCTTGACGGAGGCTCCCAAGTGACACCTAACCAATCTAGGAGACACCACTCTCCAAAAGGTAATAGATGGTGTGTTGATGATGAACTCCTTTCTCTTGTGCTTCAAATGATAGTGTCCCCAACACTCAACTCTCTCTCACAGATTTGGATTTGATGAAAAGATGATTTGAGTGGAAAGCAAGTTGGAGAAGGTTAGAGATCAAGATTTATGTGGTTGGAATGGAATATCTTGACCTCAACACATGAGTAGGTGGTTCTCGCTTAGAAAATGTATGCTGGAAGTGTAGGCATGTTCTGATGGCTCTCCTCACGAATGAAGAGTGGGTGGAGGGGTATATATAGCCTCCACACAAAATATAACCGTTACACACAATTCACCAAACTCGATGACACCGAATCAGAGAACTCGGTCAGACCGATTCAGTTCAAAATGTGAACGTTAGGCTTTTCGGTGGGACCGACATGTCAACTCGGTGGGACCGATTTTATTAGGGTTAGTGCATAACGTAATCTCGATGAGACCGATTACACAAACTCGGTGGGACAGATTTGGTAATAAGCTAACCAGAGAGTTGGTCAGACAAACTCGGTGGGACTGATTCGCTCATCTCGGTAAGACCGAAACGTTACAAAGGGGAAACAAAGAGTTTGCACTGCGAACTCGGTGGGACCGATCGCTCATCTCAGCTAGACCGAAATGTTACAAAGGGAAACAGAGAGTTTGCAATCCCATCTCGGTGAGACTGAGATCCCTATCGGTGAGACCGAAGTGACTAGGGTTTGTGGCTGTGGCTATGTCAAGTGAACTCAGTGGCATCGGATAGAATGTTTCGGTGGGGCCGAGTTTGACTTTTGGTTTGGGACATATGTGGATATGAGAAAGTGGTTGAGGGTTTTTGGAGCATATCACTAAGCATTTTGAGCAAGTAAGCCATTAAGCAACACCTCATCCCCTTTTAATAGTATTGGCTTTTCCTATAGACTCAATGTGACCTTGGATCACTAAAAGTAAAATGTAGAGTCTTGAGCTTGAACCAATATGTGTCCTTAGCATTTTGAGGGGTCCACATTCCTAATCCATGCCATGCCAATCATTGAGCTTTCCTGAAATATTTATCTTGAAATAGCATTAGCTCAATGAGCTATATGTTGTTAGGAATTACCAAAACCACCCAAGGATAGTTGCACTTTCAATCTCCCCCTTTTTGGTAATTGATGACAACATATAGATCAAAGCTTCGACAAATGATAATAAGATTGAAATACATCATCGCTTTGAGAAGTATGTGATAAGCAAGAGCTCCCCCGAAATTTGTGCATTATTTAAAATTTGCTTTTGAATGCAAATGCACAATCGATTAGGATCGTGGGTTACTCTTCCATGTCACATACATCTTGGCGGAGCGCTCAAAATGATAGAAATTAAAAGCATGCATTCATCATCAAGCAAAGTGAATGATCATATATGGGATATAAGAGATAATATCATCCAAGAAAGCATTAAAGTAGCATATGATCAAACACATGATCATACAAGTATCGCACACAAACATAGAGTATTGAACAAGCACACAATAAAGTTCAACCAAATAGCAAGAGAGACAAAGAAGCAAAACACTCTCTCTCAAAGCCTATGATCTATACATTTCTCCCCCTTTGGCAACAAGTTACCAAAAAGTTCGCAAATGCATAGTGCTATGCATCTCTCAGGCTTTGTCTTCAGGAGGTGGTGTAGAGAGAACTCCAAGGACGAAGGCATCAGTTGATGTAGTTGGAGCTGGTGGAGTGGCTGCCGGAGGTGGCACTGAAGCTATAGCTACTGATGCTGATGATGTAGCTCTAGTATCTGGTACTGGCACTGCAGCAGACCTCTGACCTCTAAGAAAATGTTATTGCTGACGCATTGTCTCGTCGCTATACTATGCTTTCACAACTTGACTTTAAAATATTTGGTTTGGAGACCATCAAAGATCAATATGTGCATGATGCTGATTTTAGAGATGTAATGTAGAATTGTAAAGAAGGAAGAACATGGAACAAGTTCGTCGTTAGTGATGGATTTGTGTTCCGTGCTAACAAGCTATGCATTCCAGCTAGCTCCGTTCGTCTTTTGTTGTTGCAGGAGGCGCATGGAGGAGGATTAATGGGACATTTTGGCGTGAAGAAAACGGAGGATATACTTGCTACACATTTCTTTTGGCCAAAGATGAGACGAGATGTTGAGCGTTTTGTTGCTCGCTACACTACATGTCAAAAAGCTAAGTCACGACTCGATCCTCATGGTTTATATATGCCTTTGCCTATACCTAGTGTTCGTTGGGAAGATATATCTATGGATTTTGTTTTAGGATTACCTCGAACAAAGAAGGATAGGGATAGCATATTTGTTGTCGTGGATAGATTTTCGAAAATGGCACACTTCATACCATGTCATAAAAGCTATGATGTTGCTAATGTTGCTGATTTATTCTTTCGTGAAATTATTCGCTTGCATGGTGTGCCAAATACTATTGTTTCAGATCGTGATACTAAATTTCTTAGCCACTTTTGGACATGCTTATGGGCTAAGTTGGGGACTAAACTGCTTTTTAGTACTACATGTCACCCCCAAACTGATGGACAAACTGAAGTAGTCAATAGGACATTGTCTACTATGCTTAGGGCTGTTTTGAAGAAAAGCAAGAAAATGTGGGAAGAATGCTTGCCTCATATCGAATTTGCTTATAATCGTTCGCTGCATTCTACTACTAAGATGTGCCCTTTTGAAATTTGTATGGTTCCCTACCTCATGCACCTATTGATTTTTTGCCTCTTCCACCTTCGGAGAAGGTTAATTTTGATGCTAAACAATGTGCTGAATTGATCTTAAAAATGCATGAGTTAACTAAGGAAAACATTGAGCGTATGAATGCTAAATATAAACTTGCTAGAGATAAAGGTAGAAAACATGTTGTGTTTGCACCTGGAGATCTTGTTTGGTTAAATTTGCGTAAGGATAGATTTCCTAATTTGGGCAAATCAAAGCTAATGCCATGTGCTGATGGTCTTTTTAAGGTGTTAGAGAAAATAAATGATAATGCATATAAACTTGAGTTGCCTGCAGATTTTGGCGTTAGTCCCACTTTTAACATTGCAGATTTGAAGCTTATGTGGGTGAAGAAGCTGAGCTCCCGTCGAGGATGACTTCATTTTAAGAAGGGGAGGATGATGAGGACATTAATACCATCGTTACACCCACAGCCCCTACAGCTATACATACTGGACCTATTACTAGAGCTTGCGCTCGCCAATTGAATTACCAGGTACTTTCGTTTCTTGGTAAAGATTCTAATGTTCATGAGAATATGATGCTTCCTAAATTGGATACATTTGTTTTGCTTACAAATGAAGGGCCTAGCTTGTACAAGAAAGATGAACCTTAGAGCAAGTTCAAGCATAGAGATGATGGTATCCGCAAGGGGAACAAGAATGAAGTTTCAAGTGATGATTTCAGGACTTTGAAGCCACCATAATGAGTGCATGAAGGCTTGGACGAAATATAAAAAATGCCACTTCCTAAACTTCGTCCAGAGGCTATTATAGGTGCTGCGTCCCCTTACTATTGGGCCAGGCCCACATAATTTTGAATTACTGAAGTATAGGCTATTTTTAGAGTTCATATGTATGCGGAAAATGGAGTTAAGGTTGGTTTCGGGCCCCTGCTCCAAGGGGGCATCAAATTCCCCCTCTTCCTCCATATATACAACCCGTAGGGCGTCGTTTAGACTTTGGGTTTTGCTTAGATTAAAAGTCCGCCATAGCTGCAACTTTGCATACTTTGTTTGTGTTCAATGATTAGACTAAGACGTCACAGAACACCACTTTCATCAACAAAGCTTTCCTCTTATATTTGCAATATCTAGATTGCAATCTCAGTTTGCCACTTGTTCTTCATTTGCTCGCAGGAAATAGACCCTTGTGTTCAGGTTGATCGTGCTCTGGCCTAGTCAATAACCCCTAAGAAGTTGGTTTAGCGATTGCAAAGGCGCAAGGTCTTCGCACTTCCGTAGTCAGATTATCAAAGTCGACTCTCATAGAAAACGATAGCTATCTCATCGAAACATCATGACACCTTCGCCTCTATTAATAATACGATGGAGAATGTCACCAAGCACCAGGCAATCTGCACCTTCAAGGCTAGAGTCAGATACCAGGAGCTGAACATGAAGTTCGACCAAACTGAGACCTCGACTCTCAGTCGTGCTATGGAGATAGCCAGCCGGTACGCCAATGGCAAATAGGAAGACCGACTGAGAAGTGGCAAGAGCCGAGCTGGCGACACACATCAGTCAGAGAATAAGGGCAAGAAGCAAAAGCGAAAGGCAGATGCTGGAGGGAATGCCGAGGCCGTGGCTCTGGCCAGGCAAGGCAAAAAGAACTCCCAAAAGCAGAAAAAAGATTGGAAAGGAAAGAAGCGAGTCACCATGAAGAGCGACATCCTCAACCAGCCTTGCCAGATTCACACAAAGAAGGACAAGGAGGGTAACTTGATCTTACCCAAGCATACCACTCGGGAGTGCTGACTCCTGAAGCAAGAGATGCGGCAGGATTCTTTCGGAGAAAGAGATGATGACAATGAAGACAGAGGAAAAGGTACTTCCGGGTACCCCCAATGTTGAGAGCGTTCTCATGATCTTTGCTGATGTCAAAAGTAAGAGCCATCTCAAGATGATCAACCAAGAAGTCAACATGGCAGTTCCAACTGTCACCAAGTATCTAGACTGGGCCAAGACACCAGTAACGTTCGATCAGACAGACCATCCGGCTCACATACCGACTCTCAGGTGGCAGCCCTTGGTGGTGGATCCAGTTGTGGGAGGAATCCGACTGCGCAAAGTCCTAATGGACGGCGGCGGCGGGCTTAACATCATCTACGCCGACACCTTAGAGGCGATGGTCATCCCGATGACCCGACTAAGCAAGAGCAATATGTAGTTCCATGGGGTAATTCCAGGGAAGAAGGCTAAGTCACTCGGCCAGATCGCTCTCAACGTCGTATTTGGTGAAGAGAAGAACTTCCGAAAGCAACGGCTGACTTTCGAAGAGGTGGACTTCAGAAGTGCTTACAATGCCATCCTGGGTAGGCCCACTGATAGAGGCGAGGGGGCCGATTTGTCGATGAGATGATAACTATTGATTTCGTGGTACCGACTTTGACGATCTGACTACAAAAATGCACGACGTTGTGCCTTTGCAATCGCTAAACCAACTCTGAAGGTTTATTGACCACGCCGAAGCATGATCAACCTAACCACGAAGGTCTATTCCTGCACGCAATTGAAGAACAAGCAAGAATATGATAATGCAATTTGAATATTGCGAATATAGATGATGTATTGATAAAGGTAGGGATCTGAAAGCGGTCTTGTTCTGGTCGTTGGACACAAACGAAGTACACGAAATTGCAATGGCTAACTTTTAACTAAACAAATCCCAAGGAAAAAGCTACTAGATGGATCTACTTATATAGGAGCAAGGGGTGGTGGCCAAGGAGGTGGGAGGACGTCCAAAGGCAGCCTAAAACTAATCCTAGGTCGTACAAGGCTCATGGGCCCAAGTGGAGGTGATGCAACACCTTTGGACTTCTAGTTGACTTAGATTCTGCTGCAGCATCAGATTGTTTCGTTGATAACTCAATGCTCCGGACGAATTTGAAGGTGAATCCAATTGGGTTGCAAAGATCACGAAATCTACTTTCCAAGAAAAAAAGAATCACCAAATTCGGAGTCCGTATGAAAGAGTTCTTGGTGTTCTGACTCAGGTATCTTTGTGTAGTGCAAATCTAAATCTAGAACGTAAGAGACTTGGACTCTATCTTCTCTTGGCCCAAAAGTGATGTGAGAGGAATTTTTGACAGCACCTAAACTTCTGTTTTCCCCTTAACTTCATATGTGGATTGTACGAATGTCCTATACACCTGCAATTAGACATGGCACAAAAGCTTGTGAAGTATTTTTGTCCTGGCTGACATAAATAAATTATTGCATAGTTTGCATTAGGAATCACGTCACAAATATATATGCATGCAATATTTTTGCTCGTATCCAAGGTAGTCATGTCCTCATCATCCTCCCCTTCTTGAAAACAAAGCCATCCTCGGTGTTGCTTAATATGAAATGTGGCTAACAATAGAGACAAGGTGTACATGTTGTATATGTATATGTCATCCATTTTTAGTTCCCTCAGTTTTTGCACATAAGACACATGTGTACATGAGTAACTTTCATTTGTCATAAAATAAAAGGCCAAAATATTAATCCAAGAAGTAGAAGGCATGCAAATATTGCAACTCAGCTTGCACATATAAGTGAACCTTTTCTTCGTATCAAAAGATTGACAATGTTCATCGTTAAACCATCCCAACATTGGTGAATAAATATTGATTGCTTTAGATTTACATGCTACAACATGCTTAAATAAGAAAACATGCAACAAAGTCATTTGACATAGAATCATCACCAAGATTATAGGTCATATCAAAATGATTAAACATCGGCACAATTATTTTCAAACGTATTTGATCCAAATCTGATTTATTTCCTGAATCACATTGTTCTTTCGTATTAACAGTTAATTCAATGGGTCCAGTCGAAATTGTCGATATTATAGTTGGATGATCACATGGCAAAGTCAAATTAACAACATAGTCCTCTAAAATAGGTGGTGTGATCAAAGTAGTGGGTAGCTCATCAGATGGTGCATTTAAATTGACAAGGCATTCATCATTCTCATGTAGAGGTGAAAGATCAGTACCTTTGTCATTACCTCTTATGATGAACTCAGATGATGTAGCCACTCTCGGGGGCGATGTGTCACATGGTGGAGGTGATGTAGTCCTCACAACAACGGATGTGGTTGTCATAGTACAACTAGTAGTTGAAGGAACATCCGTCTCAACTCTTGGAATGTGCATCGTGTGCTTGTTCTCCTTATAGGCAACACGTCGTTTTATTTCCTGTTCAGCTTTCCAAGCAAGACGAAATAAATGGTCCATAGGATAACACTCTTCATGAATTAGTATCTCCTGAATATCACGGTTTAATCCTTCCCAAAATATATCCATTAAATCTTCTTCACTTTCTTCTAAAAATGAATGCAACAAGGTAGTTTGTAAATCATCATAATATTTTGTTATGGTGTCACTACCTTGTTTTAAATGTTCTAGTTTCTTAATCATGCCACATGTATAATAAACATCGATGAATCTATCTCTCATGACAAGTTTTAAATCACCCCAAGTAGTAGGTATATAATCAGGGTATAACCGACGATGTTCGCTCCACCAAACTAAAGCAAAGCTACTGAACGTACTAACTGCTGCTTTAACTTTTCTACGCTCATCAAAATTATGAGAAGCAAATATAGCATTTATGTCGTACTCCCATTCAATATATAAAGAAGGCCTAAAACGACCAATAAATGGTGGCATGGAAACATTAACCTGATTATGTACATTATGATGTTGTTGCTCCTCTTGTGACGGTTGTTGTATTTTCTAAGGTGGTGGCAAATCTCCCACGATCGATGAAGCCCAAGACCTAACAACTTTGGAACCTGCCATGATTAGTAGAAACAAGAAACAAAATTCGAGAATAATGTTCCAATGAACTATTACGATGTGGTGGTAAAGCACTCATCTTACAAGTTCTTACCATGCAGCAGGTGGTGACAGGCAACCAGTGGTGCCAAAATAACTCCGAAGATTGAGTAAAGCGATTGCCAGGGGAACGTACGTATACACGGTGTAGAAATATGTGGATCTTGGAAGGCTTAAATATTTGGTAGCAAAACATTAGCAATAATCAATTCAGAGATGCAATGTTGAAAAAACGCTCAACGACTATATAGTGCTTGTCCTAGGCTAGACCGGACTAGAGACGCGAGCCTAGAACCCTACTGAGGTCACGGCGTAGCACAACTAGCATCAATAATGGATATGAAGTAGCTTTGGACAGCAAGATAAAAGTGAAGATCACAATAGCAATAAAGATAATGATGTGAAACAACTGCCAAGCAGGATATACCAACAACTTTCTCCAACTTTCTTCTGGAAAAGTTTGTGCCAATTTTCTGATAATTTTTCTCAAGAATGGCACTGACTCAAGCTTTCAAACGCAAAAAGAATCACTCAATTCCATGTTGACATGAGGAGTCAAAAAAATATAAAACTGGCCTGAAAAACTGGAATAAGCTATGTTCGCGAACTTCGGAAGGCAAAGAGACCTATTTAGAAGCCGATTTTGAGGTCTCAAATATTGAACTAGCTTATGCAACTATTTGGATGCGGCTCATCTCTAGCTTTAATTTGAGTACTCACGAAGCCAAAAGGGACTTCATATGAGGAACATATGCCTGTTTTACTGAACAGTGCACAAAACAGATTCCAATCCAAATTCAGCTACGAGATTGACTCTAGATAGATCTGAATTTTGTTTTTTTCTTCTCTTTCTTTTCCTCACACTTTTTTTATTTTTCTTTCTCTCCTTTTTTTATCTGACTTTTTCTAACTTTTTTCTCTTTTTTTTCTCTGACTCTTTTTTCTCTCCCTCTTTCCATTACAAACTAGATAAGATGCAGATTGGATCAAGCAAAGATGTGAATGACCTCAACCATGATTATGACAATGAATGATGGGCGGCATGTGGTGGAAATTGATGGATGGAGCTGGTGGATAGCGGAAGTGATAATGATGAAGTGGCGGCGTGTCTAATGTGAACAGAACTCGAAACTCTAAACGAACTAGACACTAAGACCAGCAAGTCAACACGACGACGCAACCGCAAATTCAACAAAACAAACAATGAAAAGAATTTTTTTGCAAAGGCTCAGACTCGCTTGGACAAAGGATCAACAGATCTAACTTTTTTTGTGACTTTTTCGTGGATAATAGGTAAGAAAACAAATCTAATCTAGGGAAAACTGGAAATTCTCACCGAGCAACCTAAAAACTGATACCACTTGATAGAGGCGAGGGGCCCGATCTTTCGATGAGATGATAATCATCGATTTGGTGCAACCGACTTTGACGATCTGACTACAAACTTGCACGACGTTGCGTCTTAGCAATCGTTAAACCAACTCCGAAGGGTTATTGACCACGTCGGAGCATGATCAACCTAACCACGAAGGTATATTCCTGCATGCAATCGAAGAACAAGCAAGAATATGATAATGCAATCTAAATATTGCGAATATAGATGAAATATTGATAAAGGTGGGGATCTGAAAGCGGTCTTGGTCTGGTCGTTGGACACAAACGAAGTACACGAAGTTGCAATGGCTAACTTTTAACTAAACAAATCCCAAGGAAAAACTATTAGATGGATCTACTTATATAGGAGCAAGGGGTGGTGGTCAAGGAGGTGGGAGGATTTCCAAAGGCAGCCTAAAACTAACCCTAGGTCGTACAAGGCTCATGGGCCGAAGTGAAGGTGATGCAAAACCTTTGGACTTGTAGTTTCACTTAGATTTTGCTGCAGCATCAGGTTATTTTGTTGATAACTCAACGCTCCGGACGAATTTGAAGGTGAATCCGCTTGGGTTGGAAAGAACACAAAATCTACTTTCCATCAAAAAAAGAATCACCTAATTCGGAGTTCGTAGGAAAGAGTTCTTGGCATTTTGACTCAGGTATGTCTGTGCAGTCGTAATCTGAATCCGGAACGTGAGAGACTTGGACTCTATCTTCTCTTGTTCCAAAAGTGACATGAGATGACTTTTTGAACAGCACCTAAACTTCTCTTTTTCCCTTATCTTCATATGTGGATTGTACGAATGTCCCATACACCTGCAATTAGACATGGCATAAAAGTTTGTGAAGTATTTTTGTCCTGGTTGACATAAATAAATTATTGCATAGTTTGCATTAGAAATCACCTCACAAATATACATGTATGCAATATTTTTTGTCGTGTCCAAGGTAGTCATGTCCTCATCACCCGCCTACGCACGTTTCATGGCCCGTCCATGTTACGTGGATCTTAAACTCAAGATGTCAGGGCCTAAAGGCCTGATCATTGTCACAGGCAATCGAAAGTTGGCCGAAGAGTGCCTCCAAAAGGCGTCCTAGATCGTTGATGAGAAGATGGCAATGGCCGAGTTAGCCGAGTATAAGAAGGGATCAAACCTAAGCGAACTATTGAAGTCTAAGAAGCCGACTGTGGAAACCGCTTTCCAATCGGCGGGAGAGACCAAGCCGGTTCACATCCACCCTGAGGAACCGAACGCTGCCCCGACCAACATCTCCACCACCCTGGACAACATATAGGAAGCATCACTTGTCCAGTTCCTCCGTGAGAACTGGGACATCTTCGCATGGAAACCTTCTCACATGCCGGGTGTTCCCAGGGAACTGGCCGAGCAGAGACTCCATGTCGATTCGGTGCCGAAGCCTGTCAAAGAGTATCTTCGGCGATCTTCAACTGAGAAGCGCAAGGCGATTGGCGAGGAGATAGCGCGGCTCTTAGCCGGCGAATTCATCTGAGAGGTGTAACACTCCGAGTGGCTCGCCAATGTCGTCACGGTGCCGAAGAAAGATAAGTCTCTTCGAATGTGTGTAGATTTTAGGCACATCAATCGGGCTTGCCCGAAAGATCATTCTCCTCTCCCTCGCATAGATTAGATAGTAGATTCTACTGCTGGGTGTGAGCGGTTATCATTTCTGGATGCATACTCAGGGTACCATCAGTTCCGATTGTATGACCCTGATGAAATAAAAACAGCGTTCATCACCCCATTCGGGTGTTTCTGCTATATCACTATGTCATTCGGGTTGAAAAATGCTGGGGCCACATTCCAGCGTATCATCCAAAAGTGCTTACGGAAGCAAATTAGTGGAAGTAGAAGCTTATATGGATGACATTGTGGTTAAGTCTAGGAAAGGTCCCGACCTCCTGAATGACCTCGCTGAGACCTTTGTAAATTTGCGAGCATTCGGCATCAAACACAACCCAACCAAGTGTACATTCGGCGTACCTGCAGGCAAGTTACTCGGTTTCCGGACGAGGGATCGATGCCTATCCAGACAAGATAGGGTCAATCGTCCAAATGAAGTAACCAGAACGTCTGCATGATGTGGAGCGCCTCACAGGCTGCCTAGCAGCACTGAGTAGATTCATCTCAAGACTCTGCGAAAAAGCCATGCCGCTTTACCGATTGATGAAGAAGTCTGACAGGTTTGAGTGGACTCCCGAAGCGCAGGCTGCGTTCCAGGAACTTAAAGCCCTGCTTTCCACCCAGCCGGTACTACCTGCTCCGAGCAGCAAGGAGCCCTTGCTCTTATACATCGCGGCCATGGGCCAAGTTATTAGCACGGTTCTGACAGTGGAACAGGAAGAACAAGGCGAAGCCTTCAAGCTCCAACGACCAGTCTACTACATCTCTGATGTCCTCACACCTTCCAAGCAAAGGTATCCACATTATCAGAAGCTAGTATATGGAATTTATCTGACTGCAAAGAAGGTGGCACATTATTTTCAAGAGCACTCGATCGCGGTGATAAGTGACGCTCCTTTATCTGAGATCATGAACAATAGAGATGCCACTGGTCGAGTGGCCAAGTGGGCCATTGAGCTCCTCCCGTTGGACATCAGGTTTGAGGCGAAGAAGGCCATCAAGTCGCAAGCCCTGGTAGATTTCCTAGCCGAATGGATCGAGCAAGAACAGCCTGTCCCGTGTGTTCCTGAACAGTGCATGATGTTCTTCGATGGCTCCAAGATGCTTCACGGCTCCGGGGCTAGAGTGGTCTTGGTGTCTCCTAAAGGCGATTGACTCAATTACATTCTTCAGATTCACTTTGACTCTTCCAACAATGAAGCTGAATATGAAGCGCTCCTATATGGGTTGTGAATGGCAATCTCTCCGGGGATTCGCCGTCTGATGATCGATGCCGACTCAGATCTAGTGGTGAATCAAGTTATGAAGGAATGGGACATCCGTTGTCCAGCAATGACTGGTTACTGCAATGCCATCAGAAAATTGGAGAAACACTTTGAAGGGCTGGAGCTTCACCATGTGACGCGTCTCAAGAACCAAGCCTCCGACGATCTGGCCAAGATGGGTTCCACTCGGAAGCCAATACCCAAGAATGTGTTCTTGGAGCACCTGCACTCACCCACTATCAAGGAAGATCCTTTTGTGGAAGAGCCCACACAGCCAGTCAGACCTTCTAATCCGACTGAGGTAGACATTCCCATAGTAATTGATTTGGTCCAAGAGGTATTAGTCATCACTCCCGAGTGGACCGAACCATATGTGGCATACTTGCTCTGGCAAGAGCTCTTAGAGGACGAGGGTGAAGCTCGTCAAATCGTCGGTCGATCCAAAGCTTTCACTGTCATGGGCGATCAGATACACAAGAAAAGTATAACTGGAGTCACACAGCGGTGCATATCCCCAGAGGAGGGGCAGCAAATATTGCAAGAGGTTGACTCGGGAACATGCGGGCATCATGCATCCTCTCGAACCTTGGTCGCCAAAGCGTTCAGAGCCCGATTCTATCGGCCCCGAGCCAACGAGGCCGCCCGAGACATAGTAGATCAATGCGTTGGGTGCCAATTCTATGCAAACCAGTCGCACAAGCTGGTGTCCGCTCTGATAACCACCCCCTCACTTGGCCATTCGCTGTCTGGGGACTCAACATGATCGATCATCTCTGGATCGGGGCTAGTGGCTTCACGCACCTGCTAGTAGCAGTGGACAAGTTCACCAAATGGATCGAGGTCAAGCCCATAAAGAAGCTAGACTCGGCCACTGCAATTTAGTTCATCAAGGAGATTATCTTCAGGTTCGGGGTCCCACACAGCATCATTACCGACAATGGGTCAAACTTTGACTCGGACGAGTTTCGTGAGTTCTGCTACACCCAAGGCACTCGGGTTGACTACGCCTCCGTGGCGCACCCGCAGTCGACTGGGCAAGCCGAGAGAGAAAGTGGGCTCATAGTTCAAGGGTTGAAACCCCGCCTCATGCGTGATCTGACTCATGCGGCAGGCACATGGGTGGCCGAACTACCAACAGTCCTCTAGGGCCTACGGTCGACCCCAAATCGATCCACGAACCACACCCCATTCTTCATGGTGTACGGGTCAGAGGCGGTCTTGCCGAGTGATCTATTCCATAATTCTCCCCGAGTGGATCTTTATTCAGAGGCCGAAGCTGAGCAGGCAAGGCATGATGACCTAGACCTTTTGGAGGAAGAGCGCGAGCTAGCACTCATAAGATCACCTTGTTTCAACAAGATTTACGCCGCTACCACAACAGACACGTCAGAGGACGTGCCTTCTAGGAAGGAGACCTTGTCCCCCGAGTGGATCAGCAGAAACCTCACAAGCTAGCACCCCCTTGGGAGGGACCACTCGACATCTCCAAAGTATTGCACAATGGAGCATACAGACTATACAATTTCACCAGAGGGATAGAAGAGCCCATTGCTTGGAATGCAGACCTGCTTCACAAGTTTTATACTTAGAATAAAATTTCCCCCTTGTAATAGTTAGTCCGAATGAACTTAGATGAATAAAAGTCTTGCTTTTCCATTAGTTGTCTAGTTTGACCTCCGGTCGCATTTCACTCAAGTGAATAATTGTATTCGGAAACTAACACACCTCTAGTAGGTGATAAGAGGTGAGAAAACTTAGCTGCGAACCAGTTCGCCTAAGTTACAAAATAATCCGAGTGAGGATCCGCTCCACACTCAGGGGCTTAGCTGCGAACCGGTTTTCGCCTAAGTTTACAAAATAATCCGAGTGAGGATTCGCTCCACACTCGGGGCTTAGCTGCGAACCATTTTTCACCTAAGTTAAAAAATAATCTGAGTGATGATCTGCTTCACACTCGGGGGGCTTAGCTGTGAACCAGCTTTCGCCTAAGTTAAAAAACAATTCGAGTGAGGATCTGTTCCACACTCAGGAGCTTAGCCGTGAACCAGCTTTCGCCCAAAATCAAACAAAACAAGAAGCAAATAGAAGTGCAAAAGGTTTTGAATTAAAATATTCGATCCGTCCGAATGTCTCCAAGGCCAAACGAGCCCAAACGCTTGGCAAAGTATTTCATTACATCAACCACCCGGCATTCCGGGGCAAATTCAATCAATTGTTTTCAAGCTTCCGATGGAGGGCTGGTGGGGTCGATGAAGGTCTCCAGATCGATCCCATCGGCGATGCGAGTGGCGGCTTCGGCAAAGGTCTCCATAACATCCTCAAACTTGAGGTTCTTCTTGTTCACCACTCGGAGATTCTTCAGCTTCTCTTCGTCCATGTTCTTGCAATGAACGCGGATGAGTGATAGCGCCACATCAGCACCACTCCGGGCGGCGGATTTCTTCCAAGCCTTCACCTGAGCGGGAACATCGTTTAGTCGCGTCAGGATCAACTCCAGGTCCTTCTGAGTCTCTTCGCATGGCTGCAACTCCGCGTCAATCCGGCCCGCCACGCCTTTCGCCCAAGTGATAAATCCAAATGCATTCTCCAAGTGGTCTTCAAGCCGAAGGATGGCGAGGGCGGCATTGTCAGCAACAGGTGATCCAGCAGGATCCAAATCCCTCTCAATCCTTTGTAGCTCCAATTCCTTGTTATAACAATGGTCTGCATCAAGAAGGGTAATCTATGAGCAGATGGTCAAAGAGAATTTAGCAATATGCGGATTTCACACGGCTGAAAAAGAACTTACCAGTAAGCTTCTCACTAAACTCTTCACAGACGTCTTCGATATGCTTCTAAAGGGCATCCTTCTTGTCAGTCAGTTGGGTAACCTTCTCGTCCAGCTTGGCCTTCTGATGCGGAGCATCCTATGGTCACCCCATGGACCTACCATCATATCACCAAGTGCCAAGAGGACCTATGACACGAGCACGAGCTAGAGCCCTCGAGACCGAGGTGACTTCCTTCCTTAGTGATATCACATATGATCCACTCGAGACATGGCTACTACCTAAGTCCGAAATGTTGTGCATGATTAGGTATCAAGAGGACCCTCCTGAAGATGCACGTGAAGACGGACAAGCCCCTAAGTTCACGGACGAAGAGAACCAATGGAAGGAGTCAAGAACAGCTTCCAGGCCTCGGACATCCGGCCATGACCCCGGACATCCAACCCCTGGAGCATCGTCCACAGCAGCCGCCCAGTCGCCAAGCACCTACAGGCCCCGGACATCCGGCCCGACGCCCGAAAATCTGGCACCCTCTATCCAGAGAGCACCGAGACCTGCCCTCCAGCCCAGACATCCGGCCCGTCCCGAGCCTCCAGACATCCGGCCCGTCGCTCGGACATCCGGACCCCGCCTATCCAGAGAACGTCAAGGCCAGCCCCGACAGCCCGGACATCCGGCGCCAGCCCGGACATCCGGCGCCAGCCCGGACATCCGGCACCTCGTGGGCCCGGACATCCGGCCCGCCGCCCAGACATCCGGCCTCCCCTGTCTGCGCATAGTGTAAGGGCCCGAGGCCCATGGACCGCTTCGTCCACCTAGACTATATATACTCCTCCTCCCCCTCTTTCTAGGGTTAGCATTGTGATAACTCATATGTGAGATAGAGCCTCGCTCATCCATCCGGATCTACTCCACCGCGAGGGACCGACACCTCTTCGGAGAAGATCCACCTTGGATTCAAGACCCATAACGGGAAGACCTCAAGACCTCCTCACGGAGAAGAACCGGTTACCCTTTGTATCGTCCCTTGTTGGATTTGGACCATGTGATGTCTATGTGTACTCGGATCTAGCATATGTGTGACCTAATCTTGTTGGTTTGGGTGTTCCTCTTGTGTTTTCCCTCGTGATTTCTCCGCGTGTTCTTCGTGTTCTTTGCGGGATTCGCTCCTTTCGCGAAAGATCGGCCATCTAGGGTTCCACCCTACATCATCTTGGTATCATGAGCCACGTTGATCACGATTTCGGAGCCTCCCCTCTTTGTTTTCTAGCCTTGTTTTATTGATTTTGTCCCAAATTCGAAATTCTCCACAAAAATAGTCCCCAATTTTTTTGTGATTTGTTGTTGTGATGAAGTTTTGTTGGATTTGATCCGCGGATTTCATGTGTTGCAGGTAGATCTAGCTTTCCCCCATCTTTTCCCCAATTCCCATCCACAAAATCTCCCAAATTTTGCCCGAATTTGCCTCTTCCACGCGGAGTTCATCGAGTTCGTCCACGGATCCAAAGCCCGGACATCCGACCCGACAACCCGGACATCCGGCCCCTGACAGCATCACTTCCATCCACCGCTTCATTTTCCGCCTACCTTTCGCCAAATTTTGATCCGGTGCCCACGTTCACTTCCGCATAACACCACCACTTCCGCATAGCACCACCATCGTTGTCCCGCTACCAACTCCAACAATTTTGACACGTTTTGCCTTGAGAATTTTAGTTGCGGTTCCCGTGTCCTATTGTGTTTCGGCTATTTAGGTACGGTTCAACATCAACATCACCGCCACGGACTCGTCATCAACAACGACCACTCCATCATTTGGACACCATACCGTAATTAAGAACGGTAACCTCATCTTGGTATCGTGATATCCCATCATTTTACATTCTTGCCATTGCATTGATAACCCCATAGCCCATTTTGCGTAACTTACCCATCGAGATAGCCTTTGAGTATTGCCGGCAACGTCACTTGTGCACATTAGTGATCATACGCCCCATAGCATACTTACCATATCATCTTGGTGCATATCTTGGTATAATCTCTTGTGTCACAAAGGTGTCGTCGCATATACTCAATTGCTATCTTGGTTCATGAAGTTTTGCATGAGAAGAGCTCAAAAGAGAATGAGCCAAACAAGCTTTTAAGCAAAAGGGAAAGATAAGCAAAGAGCTTATAAGCAAGAACCATAGCATCATACTACATTAAGATTGTCATACCCGATCATCTTGGATCATATCATCGGAATACCATACATATAGCATACTTGGGATAGAAGTTGTTGCATTTTTGCTTAGTAGGTTGTGCACAAGTTTCTATCCGCCTATTGTGCAATCGTGCCAGCGTCTCTCTAGTGTTGTGCAACAAGAGCATATTCGTGGATTCCACATTTTGGCTCATTCCTTGGTTGCACGACCCCAGTTATCTATTTGCGTGTGTGTTTCCGTGTACCATATCTTGCTATTGGTCTACTTGTTGCATTTGCAAATTTGTGAATCTTTTCCAACATTATTGAAGCTCACCAGCAATTGCATCAAATTTTGTGCCACCATCCTAACCAAGCCCCACCATAAGCTTTTATTTGTGTAGGTGTGACAAACCGACAAGAATTGGTACCAATTGTGCTATTTCCTTGTTACACATTTGAGTGATCATTGATCCTCTTCAACATCGGTCAAGGTACATTTGGTATAAGTTCTTCTTTTTCTCCCACTAACATATTTTGCTTGGAAATGATGGATAGGCCAAGCTCTTCTACCAACCCACTCTTCCTTGAATAAGACGACGACATGAACAACTACGTCACCAAGATACACCTATTTGGAACACAACGAGCTTTGCATCAAGAGCAACAAGCAATGAGTGACCGCATCGACCATCTCGCCACTGACTTGCGACTATCCGAGCAACGTACAAGAGACTACTTCGACAACAAGCTCGACTTACACAAACAAGAGAATGACGCAACAATGGACAAGATTCGTGCCTTGTTGGTCAACCGCTCTTCTACCACTTCGTCCTACTCAAGACGGAGCCGCTCGAGTCGACACTCCGACGACACTATCTCCAGCTCAAGTACTCCGACATCAAACACTCTTCGTCGTGTCGCGCGTCAAGATCGTCAAGCAAACCGCAATCCTCTACACGACAACGACTCTCAAGAGCAAGCTCGCGCACAAGAACATCGACACCGTCAAAACCAAGCTACTTTCGCACAAGCACAAGAATGGCAATGTCTACGCCAACAACAAGAGGAAGAGCGAGCGCGACTACTCCAAGATGCACAAGATGCCGAGGCACAACGCCAAGAACAACAACTACGCGAAGCTCAAGCACTTGAGTCGCAACGTGCCCTCCGAGATTCAAGTCGAGCCGTAGCCACGCGCAAGCAACAAGCTCGTGAGCAACAAGAAGCGCTTCGTGATGAAGTTCAAGAACGAATATATCAAGCTCGCGTGCATCGTCAAGCTCGACAGGCTCCTCCACAAGCTCGATAAGAACATCAAGTTCACCAAGAGCAAGACGTCAATGGAAATCCTCCACGACGTGAGCAAGTTGAGGGAGACAATCCTCCTCGTCAAGGACGTCATCATCCCCGACCCCAACACAATGAAGAGCAACGCTACGGCAAGCTAAAGTTCACCATGCCCAAGTTTTCCGGAAGCAATGATCCCGAAGAGTACCTTTCATGGGCATTGAAGGTTGACAAAATCTTCCACTTGCATAACTATGAGGAAGAGAAGAAGATCATGATGGCATCCCTTGAGTTCCAAGACTACGTCCTCATTTGGTGGGAACAACTCATCGAGCGCCCAGCGCCAAGAGGTGAACCACCCATCACAACTTGGGCGTAAATGAAGGATGTTGTGAGAGCACGTTTCGTGCCTACCTACTACAACCGCGACCTCTTCAAGAAAGTCCAACTCCTCAAGCAAGGAACCAAGAGCGTTGAAGAGTACTACAAGGAAATGGAGATTGCCATGATACGAGCCAATGTCACGGAAGATGATGAGAAAACTATGGCACATTTCTTGAATGGACTCAATCATCCTATCAAGAAGATCACCGACTTCCAACCATACTCGAACCTCATTGAGCTAGTGCATCAAGCTACCAAAGCGAAACGTCAAGTGCAAGATGACTTCAAGTACGCCAAGTTCTCATCCAAGTCATACGGCTTCCCCAACAACCAAGCTTCGACGACTCCAAAACCTTCTACCTCAATCAAAGCTACCGCAAGCAGCGGCGACAAGTCAAGTTACAAGAAAACTTTGACAACCCCAAGTCGTCCTCCTACTACAAGCAACTTCAAGCCAAGAGCTTCATCATCATCTACTCCGACCGATGAGACCATCAAGACAAGTTCCTTCAAATGCTTCACATGCGGATGCTGAGGCCACAAGTCATTTGAGTGTACAAACAAGCGCACCATGATCTTCAACGATGGTGGTACATATGACTCCATGAGTGAAGGATAAATGGAAGCCCTTGAGCAAGTGGCCATGCACCGGCAAGTGAACGAAGATGAAGATGATCACGTCTTTTGTGACAAAGATTCGAGCCCCGCTCTTGTTGTCTCCAAGGTTTTGACTCTTCAACATCAACAAGAAGAAGACCAAAGATCCCATATCTTCCACACCAAGGCCGACATCAATGGAAGGTCCGTCAAGGTCATCATCGATGGAGGGAGTTGCCATAACTTAGCAAGTGAAGAACTATGCTCCAAACTCCAGTTAGTCAAGATGAAGCACCCGCACCCCTACAAGGTTCAATGGCTAAGCGATTCCAGCACTATCCAAGTCGAGTATATGGTACAAGTTTCCTTCAAGATTAGAGCTTATGAAGACACTTTGGTGTGTGATGTCGTTCCGATGTCCGTTTGCCACCTCCTTCTTGGACGGCCATGGCAATTTGACCGAGGTGTCATCCACACCGGGCGTACAAATCACTATAGCTTCAAGATGAAAGGAAAAGAGTACATGCTACGACCTATGTCTCCAAGTCAAGTGATCGCCGACAAGCAAGCCACCAGTTGTGGAGAGAATAATGAGAGAGCGAACCACCCAAAAGAGAGTGAGTGCCACAAGCCCAAATTGAGTGCCTCCACGATGAGCGACAAGAAGAACTTAGTCCTATTTGCCACAAAGCGTGAGATGAGAGAAGTGTGTGAGAACCCATCAAGTGCCATGCACTATGTCCTTTTGTGCAAGGACGAGGCACCAAAAGCTAACAGCTCTCACAATCTACCTTTAGTGTTATCTTCTCTATTGCAGAAATTCCAAGACGATTTCCCCGATGAGCTACCTCCGGGACTACCCCCACTACAAGGCATCGAACACCGAATCGACCTCATACCCGGAGCACCCCTTCCTAACAAGGCTCCCTACCGCGTTAAACCCAGGGAAACTAAGGAGATCCAATGGCAAGTACAACAACTCATCGACAACGGCCATGTACGAGAAAGTTTGAGCCCTTGTGCCGTCCCGGTAATCCTTGTTCCCAATAAAGATGGTACATATCGCATGTGTTCCGATTGTCGTCCTATCAATGCTATTACAGTGCGTTACCGTTACCCCATTCCACGCCTAGATGATATGCTTGATGAGCTTAGCGGAGCCACCATTTTCTCTAAAATTGACCTTAAAAGTGGCTAATACGCATCCAAGAAGGTGATGAATGGAAAACCGCATTTAAGACCAAGTTTGGCTTATATGAATGGCTTGTTATGCCAATGGGTTTATCCGAAGCACCCGGTACCTTCATGCGACTCATGCATTTTGTTCTTCGACCCTATATTGGCGTATTTGTTGTGGTCTACTTTGATGACATTCTTGTGTTTAGCAAATCTCTCAAAGATCATGTCACCCATCTTAGAACTGTGTTGCAAACCCTTAAGAAAGAGCGCCTTATGCTAATATGGACAATTGCCTTTTTGGTGTTGATAAGCTTGTTTTCTTGGGTTTTGTTGTGTCTTCTAAGGATGTTCATGTTGATGAATCTAAGATCAATGCTATTAAAACTTGGCCCCAACCAACCAACTTGCAATAAGTGTGTAGCTTCCTTGGTTTAGCCGGTTTCTACCGTAGATTTCTGAAGGACTTTAGCACCATTGCGTCTCCTTTACATGCTTTGAGTACGAAGAATGCACCCTTTGTTTGGTGACCTTCTCAAGATAGTGCATTTAATGAGCTCAAGAATTTGCTTACTCATGCTCCCGTGCTTGCATTATCCAACTTTGACAAACCTTTTGAAATTCATTGCGATGCTAGTGGTAATGGCATAGGAGGTGTGTTAACACAAGAGAAGCGCCCCAATTGCTTACTTTAGCAAAAAACTTTCCAGAGCGCAACTCAATTACCCCATCTATGACAAAGAGCTTTATGCTTTAGTGCGAGTTTTGCATGAATGGGAACATTACCTTCGCCCTCATGAATTTGTCATCCATACCGACCATGAAACGCTTAAATACCTTAAGGGTCAAACTAAGTTGAACAAGCATCATGCTAAATGGAGTGAGTTCATCGAGTCTTTTCCTTATGTCATCAAGTATATTAAAGGTAAGGAAAATGTTGTGGCAGATGCGCTTTCCCGTATATGCATGCTTGTTACTCAACTTGAATTGAATGTCATTGGTTTTGACCACATAAAATACTTGTATGCGCATACCTTCTTTTGCTATTCCTTATGCCAAGTGTTTGACGCATACATCTTGGGAACGCTATTACCTCAAAGATGATTATCTTAGGAGAGCTAACAAAATTTGCATCCCCGAGTCTTCTCTTCATTTGTTGCTTTTGCAAGAATCTCATGGAGGAGGACTAATGGGACACTTTGGATGCGACAAGACATTTGCCACGCTCTCCAAGAACTATTTTTGGCCCAAGATGTTCCGCGACGTCTCACGTTTCACAACTCGATGCTCAACATGTTGCAAAGCTAAGTCTAAAGCTCAATCTCATGGCCTCTATATGCCCCTTCCAATTCCATATCACCCATGGGAGGATATTAGCATGGATTTTGTCCTTGGTTTACCTAGAACTAGAAATGGAAAGGATTCCGTGTTTGTTGTAGTGGACCGATTCTCTAAAATGGCACATTTCATACCATGCACAAGATAGACGATGCATCACATGTTGCAAATATTTTTTGTAGGGAAATCTTGCGCCTACATGGAGTGCCAAAGACGATTGTCTCGGACCGCGACGTCAAGTTCTTGAGTTACTTTTGGAAGACCTTATGCGCCAAGCTTGGAATCAAGCTCTTGTTCTCTTTGGCATACCATCCTGAAATCGACGGCCAAACGGAGGTGACGAACCATACGCTCTCCACTCTACTATGCGTGTCGATAAAGAAGAACATCAAGGAGTGGGAGGAGTGCCTACCTATCATCGAGTAGGCCTACAACCGTGCAAGACATTCGACTACCAGCAAGTCCCCCTTCAAGGTCGTCTACGGCTTCAACCCGTTGTCCCCATTGGACATTCTTCCTCTACCACTACAAGCGCGCACCAACATGGACGCGAGTGCCCGAGTGAACTACCTCAAGAAGATGCATGAGGATACAAGGCACACCACCGAGCGCCAAGTACAACGACTCGCGACCAAGCTCAACGTCAACAAGCAACCCATGATATTCAGCACTGGAGATCTTGTGTGGCTACACCTTCGCAAGGACCGCTTCCCCAACGAACGAAAGTCCAAACTTCTACCACGGGCCGATGGACCCTTCAAGGTGCTTGCACGCTACTACAACAATGCCTACAAGATCGGTATCCCACGCGACAAGTACTCCGTGAGCGACATCTTCAACATCAACGATCTATCTCCCTACCATGGTGATAAAGATTTCGATCCGAGGTCGGATCTATCCCAAGGGAGGGGAGATGATGCGGAGCATCCTATGGTCATCCGCATGGACCTACCATCGTCTCACCAAGTGCCAAGAGGACCTATGAGACGAGCACGAGCTAGAGCTCTCGAGACCGAGGTGGCTTCCTTCCTTAGTGATATCACATATGATCCACTCGAGACGTGGCTACTACCTAAGTCCAAAATGTTTTGCATGATTAGGTATCAGGAGGACCCTCCCAAAGATGCACGTGAAGACGGACAAGCCCGCAAGTTCACGGACGAACAGAACCAACGGAAGGAGTCAAGAACAGCTTCCAGGCCCTGGACATCCGACCATGACCCCGGACATCCGACCCCTGGAGCATCGTCCACAGCAGCGGCCAAGCACCTACAGGCCCCGGACATCCGGCCCGATGCCTGGAAATCCGGCACCCTCTATCCAGAGAGCGCCGAGACCGGCCCTCCATCCCGGACATCCGGCCCATCGCCCGGACATCCGAACCCCGCCTATCCAGAGAGCGTCAAGGCCAGCCCCGACCGCCCGGACATCCGGCGCCAACCCGTACAACCAGCACCTCGTGAAGGCCCAGACATTCGGCCTCCCCTGTCTGCGTATACTGTAGGGCCCGAGGCCCATGTACCCCTTTGTCCACCTAGACTATATATACTCCTCCTCCGCCCTCTTTCTAGGGTTAGCGTTGTGATAGCTCATATGTGACATAGAGCCTCGCTCATCCATCCGGATCTACTCCACCGCGAGGGACCGACAACTCTTCGGAGAAGATCCACCTTGGATTCAAGACCCCTAACGGGAAGACCTCAAGACCTCTTCACAGAGAAGAACCGGTTACCCTTTGTATTGTCCCGTGTTGGATTTGGACCGTGTGATCTCTATGTGTACTCGGATCTAGGATATGTGTGACCTAATCTTGTTGGTTTGAGTGTTCCTCTTGTGTTTTCCCTCATGATTTCTCCTCGTGTTCTTCGTGGGATTCGCTCCTTTCGTGAAAGATCGGCCATCTAGAGTTCCACCCTACATCACCTTCTTTTGTGCAAAGGACTCGGCG
Organism: Aegilops tauschii subsp. strangulata; assembly: GCF_002575655.3. Lineage (NCBI taxonomy): Eukaryota > Viridiplantae > Streptophyta > Magnoliopsida > Poales > Poaceae > Aegilops > Aegilops tauschii. Next base: position 244,810,381 of record NC_053037.3, on the reverse strand, counting down.
GCAGCCTTGAGGTTCTTGATTTCCTCCTCTAACTTGCCGACTGAAGCCAGCTTCTCGTCAGCAAGCTTGGCCTTGGTCTTTGCTTCCTTCTGGGCTAGTGCCAGGTCCTTGTCCTTGTTCTCCAGCGCCTGCTTCATGGTTTCTAAAGAAATAGAAGTCCTGAGCCTCAGTACGACTTGAGCATTCTCGCTACGAACATCTATCGAGCGAAAATGATTCAGATCAAAGGGGAAAACCGGTGTGAAGATGCCAGTCAGAGGAGATAACTTACCTCCCATTGCCTTCTTCTCCTGCTCCAGTTGTGCGCTCTGGAGTTTCTCAGCCCCCAAGTCAAGTCGAAGGGCTGTCACCTCCTTCTCCATCGTGGCAGAGTGGGATCCCATCTCACAAGTCCTCTACAACATACAAAAAATAGTCAGTCGGAAGATCTTGAAGGAAAACCAACAACAGGAACTCACAAGCATCCGGGCAGGCATCTGGAAGGAACAAATTAGACCAGTACCAGATCCTGAAGTACCCTCTGACTACCGAGCGGACTCCTGACTTGGTCGTACCCCCCCCCCCCAGTACCAAATACCGAGTGGACTACCAAGGAACAAGCTCGACCAATACCAGATCTTGAAGTACCCTCTATTATGACCTCATTCGTCTGACCCCTGAGTCGGTGATAAAGAAGATAGAGGACAACAACACAAGATGACCTACTCCACCCGATTGACCCCTGAGTCGGCAATGAAGAAGATAGAAGACAACAACATTAGATGGCCTACTTCACTCGGCTGACTCCCGAGTCAGCACGAAGGAAATCCTACTTATTATCTCACCAGAGCACGAGTGTCGTAAGGAACCCTGAATGCCTAATGACAAGTTCTAAAGGCTACCGCCGATCACCAGCGATTAACGGTAGCCACGGGGACTACACCCAGTGGGTGCGCTCAGCGTGCCCTCACTGGAAAGTGACTCGTCAATGAGCTAAAAAAACTCTAAGACTACCGCCGACTGATCTAGTCAATGGTAGCCTCGGGGACTACACCCAGTGGGTGCACTAAGCGTGCCCCCACTGGATCATGTCCAGTTGGCTACACTCTGGCAAGACTCCGAATGGACATACAAAGTTTTTACATTCGAAGACTCCTGCCAACTGACTCTAGTCGGCAGGAGCCCCGGGGACTACACCCGTGCTGCCGTGCTGTCGTTATCGATGGGTCCGGATCATCTTCGAACGTCCCCAAAACATCTTTGGTTTCTTATTTGGACTCTCCTAGCCTATCTATTCCGACCGTTCGATCTCGATCAGACGCGTGCGATCTGTCCAAAACTTGCTCTTCTAAGCCCACCTAATTATTCGACTTTTCGGAGCCATCCGATCGATCGGAGGGCTTCAAACAGCCCCCGATCACCCCCTCCTACTATATATGGACACCCTACCCCTCCATTTTCGGAAACCCTAACCCCTAGGCCTTCTTCCCCACTGCCCCGCCGCCACATGGCACGCAGCCACCGGCCGCGCTACCACCTGAGCCGCCAACCAGGCGCCCGTGTCTCCCACCTCACGGCAGGGCCCGTGGAAACCAAATCGGGGCCCTGGAAGCCCATCTGCGCCCGAACCGCGCCGCCGCCCGCTCCTCCCGTCGCTTGACCCCTCCACCCGAGCGCCTCCTCCTCACCTCGTCTCCCTCACACCGGCCGACCACCGGAGACGTCGCCGCCGGCGGCCACGACCACCAGGCTAGGCCCTGCCTCCTTGCTGTCCCCGTCGACCGACACTCATGCCTCCCTCCTCTGCCTTGCGCTCGTCCGCGACGCCGCCGGCAGGTTCCGGCCCTGCCTCAAGCGCCCTCTGCTGCCGCCTCCTAGTCATTGCCAGGACCTTCCCCGCACCGCCACATCGTCGGAGGTGAGCTCTGCCATCAAGCCATGCCTCTCTAGCCTTCCTTTTCCTCTCCTCGCGTCGATCCTCGCTGACTGGCCAACCATGTTTTCTACCTGTAGAGACCACACCGGGGCCCTCCTCTTCTTCTGATCTGGCGCCGTCTCAGTAGCCAGATCCGGCCCTCCCTCGCCAGTTCCCGTGTCCCTACCCTGCCTCTCCGCCTCACCGGAGTCCCGAATGAGCTACCATTGCGAGTTCCAGCGCCGCCCTGCTCTGCTTTCTGTCGAATAGAGGGCGACGCGCCCGTAGCCTCCCCGCCTCGCGTGCCTGGGCCACTTCCAGCGCTAGGAAGGCCCAGCAGCGCCCAGATCTGTCCGCCTCTTCGGTGGCATTTCCTAAACGGCACCCTCTGCGCCCGATACAGTTGTTTGTGCAATCGGGCGCACACCCTCCGATCCACACTGGGCCGGCCCGTCTCATTTTTTCCCTCCTTCTCTATATCCTTAAAAAAAGGAGCGCCGGGAAGATTCGAACCCTAAACCCCACGGCCTTTGTACGAGCGCAATAACCACCCTGGACAACGTCCTTTCGTGTTTAAGAGCCACTTTTATAGTTCTTCAAATAAAGAACGTGAATCTGTCTTGTTTTTTTCTTTTTGGCCAGTTCTCTTTTCTGTTTTTCCTTCTTTTTTCTATTTTCAATTTCGTGAACCTTTTTTCGGATTCGCGAACTTTTCTAGAGTTCGCACACATTTTCGTGTGAACCTTTTTGAATACGTGAACTTTTTTCAAAATTGATGAACTTTTTTCAAATCAATTAACTTTTTTCCAAAATCGATGAACACTTTTTCCCATTTTGATGAACTTTTTTCATGATATGTGAATATTTTGAATTCGTGAACCCCTTTTTGAAAATCCATGAACTCTTTCCAAAATGGATGAACTTCTTTCAAATCGATGAATTTTTTACAAATTTGGTGAACATCTTTTCCCTATTTGATGAACTTTTTTCATGATTGGTGAATATTTTTTCAAAAAGTTTCAAATTTTTTTGAATTCATGAACCCCTTTTTGAAAATACGTGAACTCTTTTTCAAATTGATGAACTTTTTTCGAATTGAATGAACTTTTCTAAAAATTGCTAAACTTTTTTTCAAAATTGATGAACAATTTTTAAAATTTGATGAACTTTTTTTAAAATTTGATGATTTTTTTTCAAATTTGTGAACTTTTCTCAAAAAATGATGAACTTATTCAAGTTCACGATTGTTTTAAAATGATTTAGAAAAGTAAGTGCATTAAATAGCGCAGCCGCATATCCTTGTAGCGTTGACACTTTGTTCTCCCACTATGGTCGAGTAGTTCTACTGGTTATGTGCCCTTGTACGTTAAGGGAAAGTCCTCTTAACTGCACAGCGCCCCACCGGTCGTGGGAACCAGGCGCATCGGCCTTGTTGGGCCAGGCCCAGGTTGGCAGCGCGCGGGCGCCGGTACCTGTTAGCGGCGCTAAAGGCACGGCTTAGGAGCCTTCCTCTTCGGCAGCCGCCCCAGTCCATCGAGCCGGCCCAAGTGCCATGGTGAGCAGCCTAGTTCGATCCAGATTTCGGCCCGTATAGGTTTTATTAGGTTATGCGTTTTTGCTAATTATCTAGAGAACGCCAGTTTTCCAGAAAACCCCCTAGAGTTCATGCATGTAATATCTCACTAACCGTGCATTGGATTAAAATGATTTAAACATGTCAAATGCTTAGAATTTCATGTAGTTTCTCAATAATCAACAATCATCCATGTTAAAAAAATAAACTTGTTTGATTAATTTTGCATAAATGACATGCTAAAATGGTTTATTTCATAACTAAATAATCGTAGCTTCGAATTAAATGAACTTTATATGTAAATGGGGGTAGAAAAATGCATAGATTAACATGATGCACTTTATTTTACTGTTTAAAAACATTTAAATACTATTCAGGGCAGAACAGTACCAAATTCGAAATATGCATATGGCGATTTTCTGGAATTGTTGTTTGTTGTTTGCGGCCTCATTTAAACTTGCCTAGACAAATAGTTTACTCATGCTTCACCTCTTGCCATGTTAACCAACATTTAATCTTGTCTTGTTCATTTAACTCGTTGCATATTGAGCTCCACTTAATTTGTAATATTGTTTGTTGCACTTTGCCATGCCATGACTTATTAAACCGAACATGCATCATACTTGATTGTGCATCATGCCATGATTATGCTTGTTGGTTTAACATGTTGTGTGCTTCTTTCCGGTGTTGCTTCTTCTTAATAGTTCCGGTAACGTTGCGATTGTGAGGATTCGTTCAATTACGCCCGTTCGTCTTCTTCATGGACTCGATCTTCTTCCTAGCGGGATTTCAGGCAAGATGACCATTACCTTGGATATCACTACTATCTTTGCTTTGCTAATTGTCTCGATGCTATCGCTATGTCGCGCTACCTACCACTTGTTTGTCAAGCCTCCCAATTTACCATGATGCAGCCTCTAACCTTTTCCACCATCCTAGCAAACCGTTGTTTGGCTATGTTACCGCTTTGCTCAGCCCATCTATAACGTTGCTAGTTGCAGGTGCAGTTCCAGGTTGTTCCATGTTGGGACATGGATATCATGGGATATCACAATATCTCTTATTTAATTAAGGCACCTATATACTTGGTAAAGGGTGGAAGGCTCGGCCTTTTGCCTGGTATTTTGTTTGACTCTTGCTGCCCTAGTTTCTGTCATACCGGTGTTATGTTCCTTGATTTGTGTTCCTAACACGGTCGGGGTTTATGGGCCCCCATTGATAGTTCACCTTGTATAAACATTATTGCAGGATGCTGTAAATGCGACACTACGATCAGAGACCCTTTGACGAAATTGTGTGCAATGCATTAATCGCAAACGGGGATGTAAAAAAATGTCAAAAAAGATGCAAAACCTTTGCGATGGCGGAGACATCAAACATGGTTCAGATTTTAGTTACGTGTGCGATGCGGGGCATACGGTTGATTCAGAAGAACTGTTTGCGATGAGTCAGAACAACAGAAACGGGCAGCCATATCAATGTGTGTGCGATATACGGCATTCAGTTCGCTCTGATGAACTATGTGCTATTAGGGAATGCAACAGAAACGGTCAGCCAGATCAAGGTGTGTGTGATATACGGCATACGGTTCACTCGGACGAACTGTTTTCGATTAGGAAAGAGAACAGAAATATATCAACTTAACAAAATGTGCGTGATATGCGGCATACAGTTCACATAGATGAACTGTTTGCGATGAGCCAAAAGAACACAAACGATTCGTGTAAAAAAGATGTGTGTGATACGCAGCAAACAGCCCACTCGGATGAATTGTTTGCGATGAGAAATTATAACACAGACGATTACTATAGTTAGTTCGTGTGCGATTCATCAGTGCTCAGGTAGGCTACCACATCAACTCCACCAAAGATGTAACGCAGGTAGGCTTCATCATTGCTCGCGGCGGCTGTGTCAACCTCGATCCCGATGATGTGGTAGCCAAGCTCAAGCGCATCCTTGGCGGAGTAGACGTCCCCGACGAAGTAGAACATCGCCAACGTGATATCTTTAGGATGCAGGTGATGGACAGAATTTGCTAATAGGCCAGAGACATGGAAATGGAGTGGTTTCACGGAGATATCATGTGCACGAATGCATGCTGTCAAGCTCTTCTGGAAGAGGCCCAGCAGCCCCAAGAGCCTCCCAGCGCAAGCAGCTCCATAGGCGAAGGCGGGTCGGGACACTTGGAGTGAACGGCCGCAAGGGTGCTATGCTGATCATGGAGTCCGAGAAGACCGTCGTCGGAAGGCCGCCAGCTCAGCCTTTTAGCCTATATTTTATTATAATTGTATGCATATGTAGGTCGTGAGTGTTCTGTAAAATGCGCATGTGGCATTTTAAATTATCCTGAATATGTAAGACAATTATTAACTGTTGCCATTGTAAATTTGCCTCAACGGTGAGCAGAGCGCATGCAGGGACGCCAGAGCGGAGCGCGCTGCGGCCACCTCAATGGCGAGTAAAACGCGTGGATGGACGCGAGTAGAGCGCGTCGCGGCCGCCTCAACGAGGAGCAGAGCGCGTCGTGGCCGCCTCAATGGCGAGCAACCACGTGGTCAACCTTCTGGCACCCTGTGGGAGGCGCGACGACGCATCAATAGGACACAATGGTGATATCTTGACCATGTGTGATAGTGGGCAGACACGTACACGTACATCCGAGAACACGGGCCCACGTTTCGGGCTTCCGATGTGTGGCATACGGTTGATCCAAAAGAACTGTTTGCGATGAGCCAGAACAACAGACCAGGCTTTGTAGGCCCAGAACCATCAGTAAATTTTGACCTTGTTTCTCGTCACATTCCAGATTACAACGCAATAAGTAGTTGCAAATCTATTCACACCTATCAAACTAATATGTGTTCACACTTAGCACTGGGCTATAAAAACTACCCACTCGAAAATTACTTCACAGTTCCTCTCCTCATCACCCACAAAAACTGGTCTTTCCTGTCAAGTCATTCCACCATGACCGGTAGGAGGAGTTTTGGGTGGACATATAACAAGGCAGCAAAGACCAAGGCCGCGGAAGCACTAGAGAGGTCCAGCCGTGAAGCGGCAGCTGTAGCAGGGATGTCCCGACGCGCCGCGGAACCCTCGAACGAGCTCTCACGGGCACGCGAGGGCTCTCACAAGTGCACTCACCGCGTCGGCCAACGCAACGAGCTGGCGTTCCTGAAGTCGTTGGCTGGCGACGACGACATTCTCGCTGGCCTCATTAAGCAGCAGGAGCTTGTCGACGGCTTGATGAAGCTGCGCGAGATCAGCGATGCCTCGGTTGACAAGGCGACCGGCCTCGTTGAGCAACTCATGGGTGACAATGCGAAGCTCCTCAAGGCGCTCGCCGAGAAGGAGGAGGAGGACGCTGGCTCGAAGATGCTGCATGAGCAGAGCAGTGCCTCGGGGATGACGCTGACAGCATTCGTCGAGGAACTGATGGGTGACTTGAGGAAGCTCCGGATCGAGCATGAGCAGGAGGTGGAGGAATCCGTGGCTGCTTTCAAGCAAAGTCGTGAGGAATTGAAGAAGGAGCTGGAGGATGTCTTCGCCCGGCGATCCATCGACGAGTAGAGACAGTAGCGATCGTTGTCTGCGATTTCCTTCTTCTCTTGCCCCCGTGTCTTCTGGGCTTTGCCGCATGTGGCATTTTAAATTATCTGGAATATGTAAGACAATTATTATCTAAGCCATTGTAAATTTATCGTCGTATTATCTGTTGCCATTTTATTTGTTGTCGTATTATCCGTTGCCCTATGTGGCAATTTAAATTAGGCTGGAATACGAGTTGAAAACACGAACAAAGCAAATGCTGCCATGGGATCATGTTGTAGGGTGGAACCCTAAGATAGATCTTTCACGAATTGGAGGGGAAATCCCCAAGAACAAGAGGAACACAAAGGGGAATCACAAGAGGAACACTCAAGAACAAGCCCAAATCACACATCCACTAGACTCAAATCCACACAAGATCCACAAAGGTACAAGAACAACAAAGGGAAATATACAAGGTAGAGTTCATCCCAAATCCCAAAGGGAGGTGAGGTCTGGGTGATCCTATGATGGGGATCCTTCCCTAGATGGGGTCTTGAATCCACTAGGGATCTTCTCCAATGGAGGTCTTGATATCCATGGGAGATGTCTCTCTCTCTCTCTCAAGAGGAGGTACAAGGAGCAAAGCTCACATAGATCATGTCATATCCTTTGCTAAGTCTATGTGGAGGAGGGAGAGGGGTATATATAGGTAGGTGGAGGAAGGGGACGAAGTGGGGGGCCCAAACAGCAGCCTCAGCCGGCCATCCTCTAGGGCCCGTGCGCACGGGGTGCTCCAGCGCCAGCTTCCTGTGTAGCCCATGGGCATGGGGGCTCGGGGGCCCATGCACATGGTGTCGCCTGGGACTTCCTGTCCAGCTCCTGTTGGGTTCCTTCTTCCTCCATGCGGACTTGGGGTCCTTCTCCTTGGCCTCCAGGATGCTCCCTGGCTCCCTGGTGGCGGTCTCCCTCGTACCTAATGATGCACAATATTTCGAGAAGAGGTAGCAACCAAGTCCAACGGATATTCATGTCTCGAAGAGGAGTGGGTTCACCTTTAGTCCGGTAGGGTCACTTGGGGCGTGAGGTGCTATGAAGGTGTACATGGAGATGACCATGGGATGCTCCGCATCATCCCCTCCCCCTTGGGAAAGATCCGACCTCGGATTGTAAACCGTATCGCCATGTACACGGTAGGCATGGATGTACTTGTTGTCGGAAGGAGTGTTTGTGATGGCGCAATCCAAGTACTTCAAGATGTTGTCGGGATGGTATACATGCAAAACGAGCAAACACAAGGGACACTTGGAAATACAATGGTTAGCGCGCACAATGCGTCCATCAAGGAAGTATGAGTCCATTCGAAAAGATTGTATGTGGCAAGACACACGATACTTATCCAAAAGATGTAGAATGATATGTAATGCATTCATGTGAGAAAATTCCTGCGTCGTGCACACAATGGTATGGTGCTTGTCATGGTTCACAAAACTACAAGTTCTACCATTGTGCAAAATGATGTCATAATGGGACGGTGTATCAAAAGCATGAACATGGTAATTGGTGCTCAATGCGACTATGTGATCATGCAATTGATGATGGTCAATGTGATCATTATGTATGAATATGCCATCAAGAAAGATCACAACAAATTTGCTAAGGAAATGCACAAGCTCATATATCATGGATGACATGGAAATGCAAGATGCAACAAGGCAATCATAATGTGATTCAATCCATGCATAAGATGCAGATTTGTTATGGGTGGTGTTGTACCATAGCTCAATGTCGTGGCACTCCTCAACTTGAAGGTCCATAGGGTCCATCTCCAATGTCGGTCCTCCATCCAATAGATGTATCATGTAGACAAGAAGAAGGAAAGAACAATGAAAGAGTGACCCATACAATATGCATATGTGAGGATGGCTCAAAGGGAAGGAGGTCACCTTTAGGAGTTTCTCAAGGATGTTGGAGTTGTGCATCTTGTATGCCTTCATATAACCAATATGTTTCGTGATGGTAATGCCTTGAGTATCCCCCAAAATGAAAGAACTTGACAAACACTCGGAAAAACAAATGGGGTTAGTGCAAATGCAACACCTATCATTCGAGTGGTGATATACCCAACAAGTGTTTTCATCATTCTTATCATTAGAAAGGACAAGGTGTGGTATGGTATGAAAGCATATGATGCAACTACAACCAAATACATTAGGCTCAAGTAAACAAGAAAGCTTCACAAGTAATATGTCCAAGTCTCCAAGATCGATAAGCATAGCATGGTTGCACTGACGCGAGATGCAACTATTGGAGGCAAGCGACAATGATCAAGATATATCACGTGAGAGGCATGAACATATCTGTCATCAACCCAAGAAAGCGAGTAAGAGTGGAACATGGGTGATGCGACAAAGCAAGCAATCATAGTGATGAAGTCAAGCAAGCTAGTAGTGCAAAGATGCAACGTACTAGAAGGAATCATGGCAAGCATGTCATGTGTGCAAATAGTGGGCATCCATAATGCACATGACATAGCACAAGTATGAAAGCAAGATATGAGTAAAGTATGATGCAGAGCATCCTACGGACATCACCATGTCAAGAGTCCATTTGCCAAGTGACACGTGCGGCATCTACTTCACATACATAAAGGTGAATCATCTCCTTTACAAGTGTTCACTTGACCCCTTCGAGGATGATATACTACTTGACACTTCTCCCGTGTGCATGCATAGGTACCGGAACTTCACGGATGTCGAGGAGGAGAGCGAGTGCAAGTGTACGTCTACACCAGCCGCGAGGGAGGCGTGGAAGAGAAGACGGAACAAAGGAGAAGAAGACGGAGTGGCTTCTGGAGTCAGGCTAGACGTCCGGACCTCCGTCTGGATCATCTGGGCTGTGCCGGATCATCCGGGTCCCCCTCCAAATCATCCGGGTAATCCCACAGCCACGGCACCCGAAGCTTGCAGAATCCCCTCGGCGAAGCCGGATCATTCGGACGAGGACCCGGATCATCCGGACGATGCCCGGATCATCCGAACCCCATCAGGATCATCTAGCCTTGCCTGCGTGCATGCCTCCGAGGCGAGGCCCATGTACCCACTTCACCCCCTCACTTACCCCTTCGTGGCTTAGACTATAAATAGACCTCCTCCTCCTGATTTTTAGGGTAAGCAAATATGTTAGCTCATTTGTATGTGAGCTTTGCTCCTACCTCCTCCTCTTGAGAGAGAGAGAGAGACTACCACTCCCATGGAGTTCAGGACCTCCATGTGAGCATGTGAGAAGATCCTACGGGATTCAAGACCGCTCACGGGAAGACCCCCCAAGACCTCTTGGAGATGAACTCTACCTTGTGTCTTTCCCTTTGTTGTTCATGTACCTTGTGATCTTGTGTGTTTGATTGTCTAATGGATCTGTGATTGGACTTGTTCTTGAGTGTTCTTCTCGTTTTCCCTCGTGTTTCCGCTCGTGTTCCTCGTGTTCTTCGCGGGATCCCCTCCATTTCGTGAAAGATCGGGCATCTAGGGTTCTACCCTACATCTTCTTGGACCAGAGCCAGCTTGCTCATGATCATCTTGGACCAGAGCAAGGTTGATCACGAATTTGGAGCCTCTACCCCTCTTTTTCTAGCCTTGTTTTGCTTGATTTCGTCCTAAATTCGAAAATCCCCACAAAAAATAACCCCAATTTTTTTTATGATTTGTTGGTTAGATGATGTTTTGTTGATTTCGATTCATGGATTTTCTTGGTTTCGAGTGGATCTAGCATCTCCCCAAGTTTCCCCACCTTCCATCCACAAAATCTCTGCAATTTTTGCCCCGAAATCATCCAATTTCCGCCCAAAAATTCATCCCCGAGAGGAAATCCCGAGCAGTTTGACCTGCCCGGATCATCCGGAAGTGCTCCCGGATCATCCGGACTAGCCCGAATCAGTTGGACCCGCTCCCGGACATCCGGCCGCCCCACGCGACAGAAATCTTGTTGACGAACCTGGATCATCCGGACCTAATCCCGGATGTCCGGATAACCCTGACACTGACAGGGCTGAATTCTTGTTTCGGCCATAACTAATTCATCTGGAGTCCGATTTTGACGTTCTTTAGCTCGTTTTGAAGCTATTGACATCCCCCATCCCACAAAAATATCACCACCATCATTTGACTCCATCGTATTTTCTGAAATTTGGCAAGTTTGCCTAGGCCCTCCACCATATCATCCGCATTACCACCATAGACTTCCGCAACCTAACCCATTTTGCTCACCATAGCATTAGTGGTTGCTTGAGTAGTGATTCGAGTCTCCTAAGGTGTTTCCGCTACTTAGGGACAGTTACTTCTTCATCAACCACCACCACCACTTCCACATAACCTTGCCCACCATGCATTTCCGCCACCCCAACTTAACCCAATTTTGTTTGAGTTGTGAGTTGTGTCTCCTAAGGTATTTCGGCTACTTAGGGACGGTGACCTTCAACTCTGACTCGCATAAGCCAATAACCCTCCACTTCTTCCTTGCGTACTCTAAAACCCATCATTGCATTTAAGCAATACCATTGAGCTTCCACAAAACCACCACTGCATTTCGCTACCACCATTTGACATTTGTCGTTTGAGATTTTGAGTTGTGGTTTTTCCGTTTCCTAAGGTGTTTCGGCTAATTAGGAACGGTTCGACATCGACATCACCGCCACTCATCGTCGCCCCCGTCTCGACATCGTCATTGACCACTTCATCATTTTGACAACATCATCCGTCCTTATGTACACATGCCAAAACATTGACGGTGACCTCGACGACACCATTGTATATTCCCCTTGCAATTGCATTGATAACCCCTAGCCCATTTTGCGTCACTTGCCTATCGAGACTAGCCATTGAGTATTGCCGGCAATGTTACTTGTGCACATTAGTGATCATCCCTTCCATTGCATAATACCATATCATATTGGTATCATAGTACCATCCCTTGTGTCACAAGATTGTTCCCCGCATATACACAATTGCTATCTTGGTTTGTGCATCGTGGCCATAAAAAAACAAGAATAAGCTTTTCAGCAAAGAAAAAGAGTGAGCAATGAAGCTTGTAAGCAAGAGCCATAGCATCATACCACATTGCACATAAGATTGTCATATCCGATCATCTTGGATCTTCTTGAGAAACACCGGGAACCATACATACATAGCATACTTGGGATAGAAAGTTTATACATTTTGCATCTTATAGGTTGTGCACAAGTGTCGTATCCACCTATTGAGCAATCGTGCTAGTGTCTCTCTTGATTTGTGCAGCACAAGCGTTTTCCGTGGATTCCACATTTTGTTCTCATTGCTTGGTTGCACGGCCCCATTTATCTATCCGTGTGTGCGTTTCCGTGTGCCACATATTGCTATTGGTCTACTTGTTTCACTTGCGAATTTGTGAATCTCTTTCAACATTATTGACTCTTGCTAACATTTTGCATCAAATTTTTGTGCCACTATCCTCACCAAGCTACTCCATAAGCTTTAGTTGATAGGTGTGAGTGAACAAGTCCGGTACCAATTCCACTATTCTTTCATTTCACATTGAGTGACAGGGGATACATCCTCAACTTTGGGAAAATGTAACTTGGTATTGTTTATATCATTTCCTACTCACCTCTACTCGAGTCTTGTGACGGATAGGCAAAGCACACCCCCTCCGGTCTACAACAACGACGACGAGTTCGATGCCACGAACAACTTGAACGCCAAGATGGATGATCAAATGGAGGAAATCAAAGCCCTCATCAAGTCCTACAAGCGATCTTCCTCATCTTCGAGAAGACGCTCAAGTGCACATCCTTCTGAGCTACCATCTCCGGCAAGGTCACATCGGCATCAACACCACCATCGACGAGAACGTGAAGGTCAAGAGCTCAACACCAACAACCGCTCAACGACTTCACCATCTCCCTTGGCATCTTCGCCAAGCGACTTCAAGGCATCTTCGCCTTTGGACATGCGGAATCTTCATCCACAAGCACCTCAACAGAAGCTCCCCAAGCTCAAGTCCGCAACTTCCACGAGCTACTACGACCTTGACACCGACCACAAGATTCCTTTCTATGGGACACAAGAACCCGAGGAGTATCTCGAGTGGGAGCGCTTGATGGACGACTACCTCAAGCTACATCAAGTTCCTCCCGAAGAGCAAGTGAAGTGTGCCACAAGAAACTTCCATGACTACGAGTCCACATGGTGGCTTCACACACCTTCGGAGAGCTACGACATGAGTTGGCCCAAGACGAAGAGAGCTTTGCGGCGAGAGTTTGTGTCTCCAACCTACACGGAACAACTTCTACGCCAATTGGAGAGCACCATCCGAGGATCCAAGTCCATCGACACGTACTTCAAGGAGACGAAGAATGCCTTGCGACGAGCCAGCATGGATGACCCCATTTCGATGAAGTTCCACTTCATGATGAGATTGCACAACGACATCTCCAAGACTATCTTCCTCGAGAACTACAAGTCCCTTGACGACAACTACATTGGTGCTCTCAAGGCGGAACAAGAACTCATGCAGGCGAAGACTTCTCCACCCCAAGCACACTTCTCGAAGACCAAGCTCCAAGAAGGCGAGCATGAGGATAGTACCACCAAGATGTCCAAGCCCGACGAGCTCCAAGACGATGCTCCCAAGTTTGACTTCACCGCCATCCCTCTTTGTGGCATTGATGATGCCGAGTCTACTTCGACTCTTTTTCGAGATGGTGCAGCGACGACTACGACTACGGAGCCATTTGAGGACCAAGCTTTGGAGGCGAATGACATGGTGACGAGCAAGGATGATGCTTCCATCTTTGGATACGAGAGCGATGATGTGCCATCTTCGGCCTTCATCCACGGTGACGATGACGAGATTGTTGAGCATGGGATTTTCCCTTCGACCGTGGTGACGTATCATGACTTGAGTGACTTGTGCCACCATATTGAGAGTGAGAGTGACTTCACCACTAGCCCCATATATGATGTGTTGCCCCAATCCCCATGTGAGGTGAGCTACAACCCCCACCACTTGAGTGAGATGAGTGACTCCACCATATGTGACTTTGAGTGCACCTATTTTGAGGGAGTGACTGAACCACCACATAGAGAGAGTGTGATAGTTGATAGGGCATGTGAGGCCACTATGATTTCTAACGACTTAACCTCTACCTCTATTGTGTCTTCTCATTTGGTGCTAGGTCCCATATATGATGACGCGCCGATACTCGATGACTTCGTCCTTCCTTTGGACAAGACGATGGCCATGGTGGAATATGATGCACTCCCCACATGGTTCCATCAAGATGATGAAGATGACCACCATTTGGTCTTTAGCACCTCACCTACAATACTTGTGTGGAATGAACAAGGTAACATAGGTGAGACATTGATTGCTTGCATGATGTTGATCAACCTATCTCCATGCTTCATGTTAGCGCGACTTCCTCATGTGATGATTTCTTGCCCATTTACGATGAGTATGATGATTCTCATGTGGTGTAACATCCCAAAATTCTAAATTTTGGAATGTTATATTAAATTAATAGTTTTGATTGTTTGTTTGATTGTTGTGTGAGTGATTGACTGAAAGTGAGTGAATTTGAAACTTTTGAAAGTTAAATGAGAGGGAATAAAAGGACTTTCCCAAACTTTCATTTTTGCATTTATGATCTCCGTGAATTCAAATTCTTTTCAAATACAAAACCCTAGAGAGAAGATGACATGACTTCTTTCATTTAAATAAATGAAAAGGGTTTTTGAAAATATTTGAAGTTCACTTGGAAATATTTCAAATTCAAAAACTTTAAGCAACTCAGTGATTTTCACGAGGGAAGATAAAATGACTTCTTCAAAACATATGAAATATGAGTTGGAAGTTTAAAATGATCAAATTTAAAGTCCTTTTGGAAATTATTTTCAATTTGGAGTTATTTGGTTTTATTCAAATTATTTTTCTCCAAAAATAAAATATATGGAAAATAGGGTAAAATGATTCCCTACATTAGAAAATTGGAGAGAAATAAATTTGAATTAATTTTGGTATTTTTAAAATGATTTTTATTGGATTTTATTGTAGCAGTAGCACTCTTTGCTTTATTTGAATTTTTGTGGATTTTATTTGACGCTAGAAAAATGTTTATGTTGTAAGAAAAAAATTCTAATTTTTTTGATATATTATATGCCTATATAATATTTTAATTTATTTTGTTTTTATTATTTTTGTTTGTCTGGAAAAATGTTAAAATAAACTGTTGACCGATCGAACTAGGCCGGCTCAGCCAACCGGGCGAGGCCACGGCCCAGCCCAGCCGGCCCACGCCGCTCGCCCGCACCGAGCGGGACTCCTCCCACTGCACGCGCCGCCGCCGTGTCGGCCTCGGCGTCCGAGCCGTGCCGCCGCCGTACTCCCGCCGCCGCCCTTGCTTGCCCCTCGCCCAAGCATCGCCGCCGCCTTCCCCGCCTATAGAGATGTCGCCCGGCACCCCTTCTCTGTCTTTTCGCATCGCGCTGCCCGCACTCGCCGGAGTTCAAAAATTACGACGAGATCCGCCACCGCCGCTTGCCGCTGCTGCTCGCTGCCTCTCGCCGCCCGCGCTGCTGCCTCGCGTCGCGCCGCCACCGCCCGAGCCGCTCCGCCGTCGACGCCACCCGCCGGAGAACGCCGCCGCCGCCACCGCCGTTGGTTTTTCACGCCGCCGGCCGAATCCGCGAAAACCGGTACAAAACCGCTCGGTTTCCTACGGTTCTTTTCGGTTTTAGATTTGATTGGTTTAGTATTTTTGTTAGTCTATTTAACGAACGTTCGTCGTTTATACTTCTAGTAGCAAACGTTTTTGTTCTTAGGGTTCTGTAGCGAGCGTTCGCTCGGTAGATTTTTCTTTTTTTTTCTTTTTAATTTCTGCCAGGGACCTATCCGTAGTGTTATTTTTACAGATTAGCCCCTAATTTTCAAACGATCGCTACTTTTAAACCGTTTATCAAATCCAACGAAACCAACGTCCACTTCTTCGTTATGATCCCTCGATCCAGATAAACAACTTAAACATGTTTTTAAAAGTTTAAAATTTGAATTCAAACAGATTTGAATTTGAATCTTCTTTTGATCGTAACTGCGTTTGAGTTGATTCTTTTTGCAAATCGAAGCTCTTGACTTCAACTTTTTGATAAGGCCAAAATCAATTAATTTTGGTACTGTTAGAAATTGTTTTATGTTGCAAGAGTAAATTGCTTGTTTTCGAAGTTTTCCAAGATCTTTTCTTCGATTCTTTTGCTTGATTGCCTATGTGTGGTTACTATTGTTTGCTTACGATAGATTGACCGGAGTGTGACGAGTAGAACTATCAGGAGTTATGAGTGCGAACCATCTTCATCAATAGTACAGGCAAGTTCACACTTTGATCATATCCCTTTCATACCCCGTTTTTATGCATTAGTTTCACCCTCAAACATTGCATGGTTAGGAATTGATAACATGTGGGTATTCGAAAGTAGTTGGTGAGGTAGGAACCTATTGTCCTGCATTCAAACCTTGGGAGTTATTTCTACGTTATGCTCATACTGCTCTGCTATGCTCGTAGACATGGATTGGTTGAGTGTATTCATGACAGATGTGAGAGTTATCATTAATGGTTAACTTAAGGTGGCTACTTTAATACACATCGGGGTGTATTCGTTGGGGCACCCTCGGGATATACCAGTGGCTTGCCCGGACACCTAGGGATATACCAGTGTTGTCCTAGGAGATCCCGGGGTACCCGTGTGATCATCCTATGGTTCGCCACCCAGGCTCAAAGGGATCATAAGATTATTCATGTTAGAAACTTCCGTGTGCAGCCACAAGCTATTATGGGCTCTAGCATAGTTGAGTATGTTGCATGACCTCTTTCAGTGGTAGACTAGCAGATGTAGGGGATGTAGGTTGGTACTGTCTACGCAGAGTAAAGAGTTAATGTTTCCGAAAGACTGTGTATCGGTCATCCGTTTCTCAAACACCATGTAGTGCGAGAAATCCAACGGAGGAGATCGAGTCTTCTGGGGAAAAGTGCGCAAACCTCTGCAGAGTGTACAAACTAATCATGATTAGCCGTGTCCCCGGTTATGTCATCTTGAGTATCTTGTTCTTGAATTATCATGTTGATCTCATCACTTTACTTAATTAATTTGTTGGGTTGTTAACTTTTAATTGGGATTGAGTTGGAGGAACCTTCTCAATAATTTTCAACCAACTTGGTAGTAAAATTAAATTTATTCCTTTGATGTAGGAAAAAATTGGCTTTATGCAAAAATAAATTTAGAGCCTGCACCAGCCAAATATGCATGTAGTGATAGCTATTATTCATCATTGTCCTATGGTGTGAATTTGCCAGTACATTCAATGTACTGACCCTTTGTGGCTGCAACGTCTCATGTTGCAGGATTCTTATGATGAGTAAGTGATACGTTAGGGTTACGATTTCTACACTCAACTTTGCCGTTGGTGTTGATGGGAATCCACAACCTTGTTGTTACTTCCGCTATTTGGATTGAGGTAATAGTATTTACGTTACTTTATGCATGTGATATACCTCTATTATAAATCCTCGAGTACCGTGTGTGTCAGCATACCAATCCAGGGATGACACTTAAGCACAGAGACTTGACAGTCTGAGGTCGGGTCGCTACATGTGGAGACTATTAGTTGTGATGCCATGTTACATAGGATTTCTTGTGATAATTCTCTCGGTCACATCATGTTTGACAATCTGCTTGACTTGTCATATGCTATGCATCAGAGCAATCATATGTCATATTTGCAATCTCTTCGTAGTAACTATGCATATGCCATTAAAATAAGCCCAATCTGCACATATGGCATAGATGACAAGCCCATAGTTATTGGCATTTGTTTTTCTTGTGATGATATTGATATGCTCCCTTTGCATCATTTCTCCCATATGCCATGCCATGAACACCTAGCTTCGGATATGCATTGTTTTGGATGTTGTCCATTTTCTCCATATGTTGTTTACAATATTGCTCATGAGGAGACCCCCATAGTTTCCTCATACATTTTAGGAGATTTTGATACATCCCATGCATTGCATGATTCCCATGATTGTGTGCACCATATGCATCCCATGCATAACAATGTTATTGCTGTGCCACACACTTGCTATAATTTCATGCTCAATTTGTGGACCCATCGTGTCATACATAACAACTATTCATTCATGATGGATGACATGTTTTTATACCATTCATCAAATTTCGTTGAGCATTTCTTATCTTGTGCTAACTCACACATGCACATACACATCATGATGGATGATGTGTACATTTACCACGCACACAATTTCTTTGGTTTGTGTCTCTTTTGTGTAGGTACCCATGAATACTTGTGAACCTCGCAACCCACGAGTTGACAAAACGAGCTCTAAAGAGCAATGATGACTTGGGATCACGTGGATTGTATTTCACACCGTTCCCATTGCGCAATAACTTTGTGCATTTCTTCTACATGTCCCTCACATGGTTATGGGTTATTATCCATTACATATTCTATGCCCATCTTCCCATGTTCACTTTGTATGATATGCTTATTCCTATGCTTTTGACATGCTTTGGTGACCCATGCTTCGCATTACACATGATGATTGATTCTCGTACTTGTATGTGTATTTGCAAGCTTGGTGGAGATATCACTTGTTATTGCCATGTTCCATTTGTGACCCATACCTATGATGATACTATGATCTTGCTTTGTGTCCGTGCTTGTGATATGTCATGTGCCATGCTTATGCCTAGTATTTGTTCACATGACATGATTGCAATGATTTCCTCTAGTGTGTTGCATCTTCGCTCCACTATTTTGCATGACTTGATTACTATGCTTGCTTATGTTCCATCACCAATGATTCATACTTGCTCATTTCATGCGGTTGATGACAACCATCTACATGTTTGCACATGATTGTTATTGCTTCCTGTCATATATCTCCATATGTTGCCTCTCTCATGCTAGATAATTTTGCATGTATTGAGTGTAACAATGATTTTAGTCTTTCTATTGAGATTGCCCCCATAGCATTCTCATATATATTTGGATATTTTGACATATTTCTTATGAAGCATGCTTGTCTTACCTCTTTGCACCATATGCCTAGTGGCATGAATATAGCCATTGTCGCATCATATTATTCATGCACTTGTGCTTCTAATGGTTATGTGCGAAAGATGAGAACCATCATGATGGACGATGTGTTTATCTACCATGCGCATACATTCTTTCCTTTGTTTTGTGCATGTGTAGGATATTTGGACTTTGTGTCGACTTCCACTTTACGTGAGTTGACCATTCGAACTCTTGAGAGCGAACCACTTGCAAACAACTCGCTTCTACATCGCACTTGCTTGTGCTTCGACATTGTGAAGGACGCACAAGGACATGCTTTCAAGGTGATATCCTTCTCTTTTGAGAACCCCCAAACCATGAGCTTGGATATTATGGATCATACTACTTGTGTTGCTTTCCCCATGAGACTTATTGTTCATCTTGGACCACTTGATTGCGCACATGTTAGAGATTTTGCTTTGACTTGTCATTTTCACCTTTCCATGTCTCATGACATATATACCTTGTGTGTTGCATCCAATTCTTGGATTACTTGTTCCTATGACATGTTTGGTTGCAACAATGTCATCACTTCACATATGCCATGTCCCATTGATTGCTACATGCTTGCCTTGATTGCCTCACACATGTTGAACAATTGCTCTTTCTATTGTGTTGAGTGCCACACTATCTTCACTACACCCTATGCACATTATGCTTGGATTATTGTCTTGCACTTGACCCACGTGTTTAGACACTTCATTTCCTTTAGCGTTGTGAATGATTCATATGCCTACCATAGACCTTTCATTGAGCAATTTGTGAATGCTTGCTATGACCTCGAGGTAGATGCTTATTCTCTTGACACACATATTTGCATCACTACCTCACATTTGCATGCTTGTTTCCATGATGACCTTGATTGTGCTCAATTCATATGCTTACATGCCATGTCACAATCCTTTGTCAAACATTATGCTATGCTTGACGACGACACTTGTTGGGTGAATCACTGCTTGAATGCTTGGTTTTGCACTAACGCTAACCACATTTGTTTTTCCAAGTGTTTGTTGTCCTTGCTCCTTTTGAAGGAATCATGAGACGGTGCGACATTAGAGAGTGCCCATTTCAAGCTTCAAGATGACGAGTCCTTGGTGATCTCCACTCCTACACGGCGGCGCCATCTCTTTCCCATGGTGATTTGGTTTTTGATCCGAGGTCGGATCTTTCCCAAGGGGGAGGGGATCATGCGGAGCATCCTACGGACATCACCATGTCAAGAGTCCGTTTGCCAAGTAACACGTGCGACATCTACTTCACATACATAAAGGTGAATCATCTCCTTTACACGTGTTCACTTGACCCCTTCGAGGACGGTATACTACTTGACACTTCTCCCGTGTGCATGCATAGGTATCAGAACTTCACGGATGTCGAGGACGAGTGCGAGCGCAAGTGTACGTCTACACCATCCGCAAGGGAGGCATGGAAGAGAAGACGGAAGAAAGGAGAAGAAGAAGAAGGAGCGGCTGCTGGAGTCAGGCCGGACGTCCGGACCTCCGTCCGGATCATCCTGGCTCAGCCGGATCATCCGGGTCCCCCTCCGGATCATCTGGGTAATCCCACAACCACGTCACCAGAAGCTTGCAGAATCCCGTCGGCGAAGCCAAATCATCCGGACGATGCCCGGATCATCCGAACCCCCATCCGGATCATCCGGCCTTGCCTACGTGCATGCCTTCGGGCCGAGGCCCATGTACCCACTTAGGCCCCTCACTTACCCCTTCATGGCTTATACTATAAATAGACCTCCTCGTCCCCATTTTTAGGGTAAGCAATATGCTAGCTCATTTCTATGTGAGCTTTGCTCCTACCTCCTCCTTTTCAGAGAGAGAGACTACCACTCCCATGGAGTTCAGGACCTCCATGTGAGCATGTGAGAAGATCCTACGGGATTCAAGACCCCTCACGGGAAGACCCCCCAAGACCTCCTCTTGGAGATGAACTCTACCTTTGTATCTTTCCCTGTGTTGTTCATGTACCTTGTGATATTGTGTGTTTGATTGTCTAGTGGATGTGTGATAGGACTTGTTCTTGAGTGTTCCTCTCGTTTTCCCTCGTGTTCTTCGTGTTCTTCGCGGGATCCCCTCCATTTCATGAAAGATTGGGCGTCTAGGGTTCTACCCTACATCAAAGTATCATCATTGTATTGACGAGAGGCCATATGTAAATAGCAATGGGACATCATGACTCTCCCAACACAACAAGCATCAATAGCATGTGGCACAAAGAAATCATGGCAATAGCTACTAGCATCTCCACCAAGCATGCAAATACACATAGAAGTAGTATAATGGTGAATCCCATGTAAGTGCAAGCAAGGGTCACAATTGCATGGCAAAGGCATACAAAGAGGCATACCATGCAAAGTTAACACAGTAAAATGAGCATAAGGTGACAAGTGGTATATAGCCCATAGCCGTGTGAGAGCCAAGTAAAAGGAATGCGCGTAGTTGTGGCGCAAAGTGAGCGGCGGGAATGAAAATCCATGGAATCAAGTCATCATTGCTCTCAAGAGCTCATTTTGTCAACTCATGGGATTGTGACGTTGACAAGTCTTCGTGAGTATCTACACAAAACGCGTGTGGTATATGTACACATCATCCATTATGATGCGCACGTGCATGTGTTGGTTAGTGCAAAATATCCTATGCTCCAATAAATGAGATGCGTGATATAGAAACATGTCATCCATCATGATGGGTTTGTTATTATGTATAGCATAATGGAGACTTAAATTTGTGTAATGCATCATGAGAAATATGTAGAGCATTGTTATTCATGGAATCCATATGGTCCACACAAGGGATGGAATCATTCAATATACAATAATTTCCATGGCATGGCATATGAGATGAATTGCACAAATTTTGCAATGGTAGCATAGCAATATCTTCACAATGAAAACAAAATCCAATAACCATCATTTCGTCATCTATGCCATAAGTGCAAATGGGATTTAGTTCAATGGGGCATGCATAGTTATTATGTTGAGATTGTGATGAGACAATATGAGAAATCTCACTCATAGCATATGAAAAGTTTAATGGATTGTCAAACACGACGTGACCGATAGAATTTTCACATGATATCCTATGGAGCATAGCATCACAACTAGGCAATTTGACAAACTCATCATCATAAACATCATAAATAGGTAAGTTGTGACATGAGGAAGTCGCACTAGCATGAAGCGTGTCAATAGGTGGATCAACATCATGCAAGCAATCAATTGTAAGAAAGTCCACTAGTGAGACAAGAGAAGCACCATCACCTATGTTACCTTTGGAGCATCGCTCATGTGTTGTAGGTGAGGTGTCGAAGACCAAGTCGTGGCCATCTTCATCGTGATGGAACCATGTGGGGGGTGCGTCATCGTCCACCATGGCCATCGTCGTCGCCGTTGGAGGTATGGACTCATCGAGGGTAGGCATGTAGTCATGTAGGAGACCTAACACCAAAGAAGAAAACACACCAGGAGTAGAGGTTAAGTCGTTAGAAATCATAGTGGCCTCAGGTGCCGTCTCAACTACCTCACTCACTAAGTGTTGTGGCTCACTCACTCCCGGTATGATGCTCTCACTTATATGGTTGGTGGAGTCACTCAAATGGCTCCCAACCTCACATAGGATGTGTGGCATAAACTCATGTGTGGGGCTAGTGGTGAACACACTCATCCTCTCATAGGAAATGCACTCAATGTCACATGTGGTGGAGTCACTCATATCACTCATGGGGTGGTGGCTCTCCTCACATGGCAAATGGGGCATCTCATCATATATGGGTGTCGGAGAGATGTAGGTGGAAATGTCTCCATGCTCAACTCCTATCGCCTCCTTGGTTGAAGGGATAGTCCCATGCTCAACCTCCTCGTAGTCATCGCCGTTGATGAAGGCCGAAGATGGCACATCATCTCTCTCCTCCAAGACCAAAGATAAGGTCTCATGTGCGGTGTCGTAGCTAGACTCGGAGTATGAGTCCCAATGGGGCGCCGTCTTCATGTTGGTGAATAGGTGTGTGCTAGTCATCGTGGTCGAAGGGGATGGCCCTTGCTCAACCGTCTTCTCGCTGTCCTGTATGAGGCCCATATGATGTGGAACCTCGTAGCTCGTCTCCATGACTGAAGGGAATTTCCCATGCTCGGCCGTCTTCCTTGAGGGGCTTCCAAAGATGGAAGTTTCACCCTCGCTCGTTGGTGATCGCCTTGGACTTGATGATGTCGAAGTAGGCGTACTCGTGGGAAGTAGGTGAAGATGCCATACGTCCAAAGGCGAATATGCCTTGAAGTCACTTGGCGAAGATGCCAAAGTTGTTGATGAAGCCATAGCCTTGGGGTCGATGGTGCTGTTCTGTAGAGCCCGTGTGCACGGGGATCGAGGGCCCGTGTGCACGGGTGTGGCAAAACAACCAACTCTCGTCCCAAAGGTTTCTCTTCATGGTCTTGTCCGTGGTCTTGGCGGCTGTCTCGAAGATGATGATGGTACCACGTGGTACTTGCATCGCGTGGCCGCTCCGAAGGTGTGCGAATGAGCGTCTCCGCCTTGAAGATGACGAAGGGGAGGAACACTTGTAGTTTGCCAACACGTGTCGGATGTCCTCCATGTGTGCGTCCAACTTGTCGTCAAGGTAGTCTCTTTTCCTTTCTTCAGAGTGTCGTATGTCGATGGCGAGTCGCTCAAGGCGGGCGAAGACCGAAGTTGATGTGCTTTGCCTATCCATCACAAGACTCGAGTAGAGGTGAGTAGGAAATGAGATAAACAATACCAAGATACTGTTTCCCAAAGTTGAGGATGTATCCCGTGTCACTCAATGTGATGTGAGAGAATAGTGGAATTGGTACCGGACTTGTTCACTCGCACCTACAAAGTAAAGCTTATCGAGTGGCTTGGTTAGGACAAGTGGCACAAAATTCAAGAAAATGTTAGTCCAAGATGTTGAAAATGTTGAGGAAGATTCACAAAATTGCAATGTAAAGCAAATAGACCAATAGCCATGAATGGCACACGGAAACACACACACGGATAGATAGATGGGGTCGTGCAACCAAGGAACGAGCTCAAAATGTGGAATCCATGGAAAATGCTCTTGTTGCACAACTCTAGAGAGACGCTAGCTCGATTGCTCAAATGGGAAAGATACGCTTGTGCACCAACCTATGAGAGTAAATGTGCCATCTTCAATCCCATGTATGCTATGTATGTATGCTCCAAGTGTATGTACTATGCAAAATGCCTCAATGCTATTTCCATTGCTTACAAGATCTTTTGTATATCCTCTTTTGCTCTCTTTTTTGGATATGCACTTGATGCTCGAGCCCGGTATGATATGAGACAAGTATGTAAGATATGCACGGGAGAGACTTATCGTACAATGGTGATAGCAAGATGATTGCACGCTAAAACTAGCTATGCGGCGTAAGCATATCACTAAGGTGCACAAATAGCGTGGCCCGGCAATTCTCAACTCGCTAGTCTCGGTAGGTAAGGTACGCAATAGGCTCGGGGCTATCAATGCAATGGCAAGGAATATAGACAATGGTGTAGTCAAGGTTACCGTCCTTGAAGATGATGAGTGGCGGTGATGTCGAAGTCGAACCGTTCCTAAGTAGCCGAAACACCATAGGAAATGGTGAAAAACCACGAACTCAAATTCTCAAACCTCAAATATCAAATGGTGGTAGCGGACATGCGGTGGTGGTGCCGGAGATGGCAATGCGAAAGTGGTGTTGATGGTTGATGAAGAAGCAATCGTCCCTAAGTAGCCGAAACACCTTAGAAGACTCAAGTCACTACTCAAGCAACCACAAATGCTATACGGAGCGAAATGGGTTAGATTGCGAAAAGCTATGGTGGTTTTTCGGATGATATGGTGGAGGGCCTAGGCAAAGATGCCAAGATGGACAAAATTTTTATGGAGTAAAATTGTGTGTAAACCTATCTAGATGGTTGGGGGATGTCAATAGCTACTCAACAAGCTAAAGAACGTAAAAACGGACTCTGGATGCTAAAGTTATGGCCGAAACGATGAAGCGCTCGCGGCTGCTGTAGGGGGGCCGTGCGCACGGAGTCTAGGGCCCGTGGACACGGGGTCCTGTGTACACGGTACACGTACTGAGGACATGGGATCACTAGAGACTTTGCGGGGGGCCGTGGGCATGGTGGTGGCGGAAAATTTCGCGATTTAGGGGCTTGGATTTGAGGTGGATAAGAGAAATTGGGGTGGGATTCATGGTGGGGAGATGGGGGAAGGCTAGATCTACTTGCCAAACACCAAAATTGTGGATCAAACACAACAAATCTCACAAGAACCAACAAATTGCAAGAAAATTTTTGGGGCTATTTTTGTGGGTATTTTCGAAATTGGGCGAGAACAAGCAAAACTAGGCTCGAAAACAAGGAGGGGGGCTCCAACTTCGTGACAAACCGTGGCTCATGATACCATAATGTTGTAGGGTGGAACCCTAAGATGTATCTTTCACGAATTGGAGGGGAAATCCCCAAGAACAAGAGGAATACAAAGGGGAATCACAAGAGGAACACTCAAGAACAAGCCCAAATCACACATCCACTAGACTCAAATCCACACAAGATCCACAAAGGTACAAGAACAACAAAGGGAAAGATACAAGGTAGAGTTCATCCGAAATCCCAAAGGAAGGTGAGGTCTTGGTGATCCTATGATGGGGATCCTTCCCTAGATGGGGTCTTGAATCCACTAGGGATCTTCTCCAATGGAGGTCTTGATCTCCATGGGAGAGGTCTCTCTCTCTTAAGAGGAGGTACAAGGACAAAGCTCACATAGATCATGTCATATCCATTGCTAAGTCTAAATGGAGGAGGGAGAGGGGTATATATAGGTAGGTGGAGGAAGGGGACGAAGTGGAGGCCCAAAACAGCTGCCTCGGCCGGCCATCCTGTAGGGCCCGTGCGCACAGGGTAAGTTGGGCCCATGCGCATGGGGGTCCCGTGGGCACGGTCCAAGCCCGTGGGCACGGGGTCTTGGGGGCCCGTGCGCACGGTGTCGCCTAGGACTTCCTGTCCAGCTCCTGTTGGGTTCCTTCTTCCTCCTGGGGACTTGGGGTCCTTCTCCTTGGCCTCCGGGATGCTCCCAAGCTCCATGGTGGTGGTCTCCCTTGTACCTAATGATGCACAATGTTCTGTGATGAGGTAGCAACCAAGTCCAATGGATATTCATGTCAATCTCGAAGAGGAGCAGGTTCACCTTAAGTCCGGTAGGTCCACTTGGGGCTTGAGGTGCTATGAAGGTGTACACTGAGGTGGCTGTGGAATGATCTGCATCAGATCACAAGAAAACACCCTCCGTCCAGGTGCTTGTGATCAGGACGACGAGATTTCTCAATTTTTCAGGACGACGAGACGTTTGTAATTCATTCCCATTCCTTAAATCAGACCTAAACATGCACCCAATGACACATGTACGATTTCCCACCCATTTTGCTTCACTGGAGCATGTGCTTGTAGTTCAAATTCGAATTATGGACTATGTTAAATGCCAAGAAAACTTAATTAATATATACAATGGCCAAAGGAACCCTGAACAGTTTCAAATTTCAGCACGACACTCCTATTATTCTATGTTGCCTGTAGAAAACAAAGTTCAAGGCGAGAAGAGGCAGCGATTATCGTTTCGCCCACAAGATGGGCATGTTTCCCTACTGGAACCACAAGGGTTGTGAGAAGCTTCGATTTGTAAGAGGCTTGTAATATAGCTTCGCCCAAATTGGGCAATTATATGTACCATGTAGTGACACCATGCCTAGTTTCATGATTTCTTGGTGAGTTTTGGATTTACAATGATTTAAAAACCGAAATTCGCAATGTTTGTGGCCAAGCCAGGACGGCGAGACGGTTGCATTCATTCCCGTTCATTCCATGGGACCTAAACATGCACCCCAAGGACACGTGTATGCTTTTTCTAGCCATTTTGGTGCACTTGAGCATGTATTTGTAGTTCGGATTTGAATTATGGATATTAAATGCCTTGAAAACTCAATTAATGAATAAAAAGGTCAAACGAACCCTGAATAATTTCAAAGTTCAGCGTGAATCTCCTGTTGTTCCATGTTGCGTGTAGAAGAAAATATGAGGCTAGAAGAGGGAGCGATTATCGTTTGGCCCACAAGGGGACACGTTTCCCTATCGAAACCACGAGGGTTCTTGCGATAGGCTCCGGTTTGTAAGAGCTTTGTAATAAAGCTTGGCCCAAATTGGCAATGCTTTTACCATGACATATATGTGCCATCACATGACACCATGCCACCTTTGATGACTTTCTGGTGAGTTTTCGATTTATGGAGATTTAAAAATCAAGATTCCAAATGTTTGAGGACGAGCCTGGACACCGGTAGGGTTGTAATTAATTCCCATTCATGGTATGGGACCTAAACATTCACCCAATGACACATGTACAATTTTTCTAGCCATTTTGGTGAACTAGAGCATGTATTCGTAGTTCTGATTTGAATTATGGACATTAAATGCCTAGGAAACTCAATTAGTGTATAAAAAGGCCAAACGAACCCTAAATAAGTTTAAATTTCAGCACGGATATCCTGTTGTTCCATGTTTCCCGTAGAAGAAAATACAAGGCGAAAAGAGGCAGTGATTAGGTTTTGCCCACAAGGGGAACACGTTTCCCTATCAGAACCACGAGGCTTCTTTGAGAGAAGCTTCGATTTGTAAGAGGTTTGTAATAAAGCTTGGCCCATATTGCACAATGTTTTTACCACGACATATATGTGCCATGATGTGACACCATGCCACCTTTGATGACTTTCTGGTGAGTTTAGGATTTACGGGGATTTAAAACCGAGATTTTCGGTGAGTTTTGGATTTACGGGGATTTAAAAACCAAGATTCTTCTCACGAAATGTTTTCAAATAGCACACGGTTCACACATGAAATACGTGTGCCTACCAAACTATGGCCGATGCCCCCCCTGCTGCGCGCGCGATCTGAGTCGTGCGTTCTGATTGGCTAGAACCCAAACCGCACGGATTGTACGTCTGCACCGTTAGATGCTCCCAGATCGAACGGCAACCCTCAGCCCTTTCGACAACACATGAAGTACATGGGTAAGCACTGTGTGCATACGTCGTGCTAGCTCACGCTTCCTTCTCTACTACGTTTTCTAAACAGGCTACCGTTTCCCGCCACTCCTCTCATCGGTTTCCATCCTCTTGTCCCATCGTTTTCCTGCTACCAGTGTCAGTGCTCATTGAAGGCTAGGCGGCGACACACCGGCCATGTAAATATCACACATAGTTTCTAAAAGCACAAATGCGTGTGATAGGAGGGAGTAGGTCCCATAGGGTGACCAGCGTGAAACACCTTAATGGCAAGGAGACAATTCCTATCAGCAAGGGGCGGCTTCCGATCCGCTAGCCTAGTCGAATAGATCATAGAAGTTAAGCGTGCTCGGGCTGGAGTAGTCCAAGGATAGGTGACCCGGTGGGAAGTTGCATATCTCAAGCTTCACTTAAATGCCATGACACGGTCATTATAGAGATAAATATCTGGCAATTATATAAACCTTGGGATCATTGTTTTGCTAATTTGTACACATGTTTTTATTGGTTATTTTTTGCTCTAAAAAATTAAAGAATGGTTGACTTAACCTGTCATGGCGATTGTATGAACCTTTTTCAGGTCGCATGCAGGGTATAGGGGCAGGGTGTTCTGATCGAGCATTTCTCCCTTGTGCGGTTTATAGACGCTGCACATATCTGTGGGCTCCCCGAGGTATATATATTAGCCTTTACCGACAATGAGGGGGCCCCACACAATCTATCCCTTTACCCAACAACGAGAAGGGTTTGACCATGATGGTTTCCTATTGATACTAGTAGGGTACACGTGCATTGCACGCATGAGATTTGGTAACCAAATTATGAATAAATACCACACTATAGCATGTAAGCTTTGAGTCATATATGCATGATGTAGATGTTCGTTTAATTCTTATAGTTCATCTCATTCAAAATCAATTAGTTTTATAAAAAAATCTATTTTAAGATTCATGGAATTGTGCATTCTAAAGCATAAAGTAAAAAACAAATAGGGACAATTCATTTAGAAAAAAAAGTTTGGGTTAATTAAGATATGGAAGTTTGTAGAACAAAGGAGAAGTGCTTATGTTTTGAGGTTTGTGCAGTGCTTAAGTTCAACCATGGAGTCTTCTAGATTGTACATGTGGCAGAATCTGGTGGAATGTAGATGATATCCAACGGCCAGTAGTGCTCAGATTTGCCATCTCTGTACCATCGGATTGGCTTCATCCAACGACCAACTTTCAAAGCTATTCGCACAATATATAGGGGTATAGATGTGTGCCATGCTAGACCAAATAAAGTTTGAGCGCATGCGCGGGACGACCCCCCCCCCACTGCCTCGAAGTTGGGAAACCGACATCGTACGTATTGAACCAGGCTTGGAGTCGGGTACGGTGTTCCGTTTGTAATGTAGTTGGTGGCCCATCGAAGTTGTGCATTCGGGATTTAAACACATCACACACCACCGTACCCATATATATTTTCGGGCCGCATGCAGTGTATACGGGGTCTTCTGATCGACAATGTCTCCCTTGTGCGTTTTTTTGTGATGACACGCATATCTGTGGGCTCCCCATGTGTATATATATCATCCCTTTGACCGATAACGAGGGGTATGTGTTGGCCATGAATGGATTCCTCCTAGTTCGTGTCTGGGCCGGTAACCGTCACATGTCGCTCAACCAAAGCTCGATCTCGTGCGTTGTTAGGACTCCCTCCCACATGCTCGGATTGCTGTGTTCGACCTACATCGTAGCCTACGTATCTCGTCCTTAACTACCTTGCCTTCATGGTTGTTGTATGTATCGAGAGGTAGGCACCACATCAAAATTGTACATTGTTCTATCTTGAAAACACACATCACCCCTTCCCAACGTACATCATTTTGGGCCACATGCAAGAGGTGCTGGTTTTGTGGTCCCTCTCGTGTGATTTTTATGATGGTTCAATCTATTGGCCCAAGCGGTTTCTCGACAAAACAGTTGTCGTTTGACCAAACAATAGATTCATTCATCCGTCTTATGGTAGGTCATGGCGACATGCATGTATGACAAAAGTATCATTACGTGCATCCACCCTGCTGACACGAAGTGGGAGGTGGTGGGCCAAGCATCCTAGCTAGCTATGACATTATGTCATTATAGATATATCCAAGGGTGCTTTCGGGTTTGCGAGGCAGGTGCCACCAAAGTTGTGCATTGTGTATTTTAAGTTTTAAACATCACACCCAATATTCCTACATATATTTAGCCACTTCCAGGTGGTTCTTGACTTCTGGCCCCTCTCATCGATCTTCGACGACGCGCCCAACCGTGGGCCTGCGCGGTCAAAGTTGTGCATTGGAATTTTGAATATCATAGACCGCCCTTTTCACTCATATATATTTGGGCCACATGCTGGTGTGGCTGTCTTCTGACCCTCTCTACGTTTTTTTGCTGCAAAGACTCTGATGATGCTCAATGAACACGGGTATAATGTCTTAACCGTGTGCAATGCAAGTGCACCGTGAACACGACGACTGCGCAAGCGCGAGCAAAGGTGGAGGTACTGGCTCAACCATGTGCGATGCAAGTGCGCTGTAAAATCACCACGACTGCGCAAGCGCGAGCAAAGGGCGGAGGCACTGGCTTAACCATGTCTGATGCAAGTGTGCTACAAAATCACCACCTGGGCAAGCTAAAGGCGGGTAAGTTTATTTAGAAATTAGGAGGAACCGTGTGTGATAGACCAGCTGATGAGGACATGGAGGCCATAGTTACATCCACAACCCCTACTACTATACCTATTGGGTCGATTAGTATAGATCATGCATGCCAGCTATATTATCAGGTACTTTCATTTCTTGGTAATGTTTCTAAAGTTCATGAGAATATGATGCTGTCTAACTTCGATACATTTTTGTTGCTTACAATTGAAGGGCCTAGCATGGACAAGAAGGATGAACATTGGAGCATGATCAAGCATGAAGATGAAGGCGCGTGCGAAGAGAACAAGAACGGAGTTTGCAGTGGAGATTTCCGCACTTTGAAGCCACCATGATGACATACAAGAAGATGGACGAAATATACAAGATGGCCTTTTATAAATTTTGTCCATAGCTAATTATGGGTGCCACACCACCTTATTTTTGGGCCAGACCCATGTAATTTCAAAATACTACTTCATAGGCTGTTTTTAGAGTCCATATTGTAGGGGAAACGAACCGGGAGGTATTTTAGTCCCACCTTGCCAAGGGGGAACGAAATCCCCTCTCTTTTCCACTATAAATACATCCCTTAAGGTATCCTTTAGACTTGGGATTTGTTTAGTTAAAAGTTAGCCATTGCAACTTCGTGTACTTCGTTCGTGTCCAACGACCAGACCAAGACCGCTCTCAGATCCCCACCTTTATCAACACTTCATCTATATTTGCAATAAAAAAGGAGCAGAATCAATTACGGGAGGAGTGGAGATTGCAGCAAATAAAAAAGAAAGGCAGGTGCCAATCAGTTGCATTTGGAAAGGAAGGGCAGAATTTTTATTACTTGCAAGTTTATTGCTTACAAAAAAATTGGTTGTGCTCTTAGTACGTTGGTTTGGAGGAATATTTTGGGTCAGTTTTGGCACCTCCAGTGGGAAAGGAAAAAAGATCTAGCAGGCACGATGGACTTTGGTGAGAAAAAGAAAACAATGTTCCTTGTGATACTCTGACTAGTACGTGGTAGTCATTTGGCTGTGGTAAAAGAAAGAGGTTACCCCGCTCGGTTGGATTTCTTTGGAGAACGAAAAATTGCAAGAAGGCTTGTACAACATGTGTTGTTGCTATCAAAAAAACATGTCTGGTTAAACGAACAGTACCTCTAGTTTTCGTGGCATATCGTGATTTCTTCTATGTCTTAGGGTCGCGTCTCTAGTAAAGTCTAGCCTAGGACCAACACTTGACCACTTTGAACGGATTTTCAGCTTGCATTAATTCATGTGGTTGTAGCATTTTTCCCCACATATATAAAGCCAACCCAGTTCCACATATCTCTACACCGTGCATACATACGTTCACTTGGAAATCGCTTTACCCAACTTTTGGAGTTACTTGACACCGCTGGTTGCCAGTCACCACCAGCTACATGGTAAGAACTTGTAAGCCTTTGATATTTGCTATACCGTGAGCGTTTTACCACCACATCCCAGTAGTTCATAGGAACATTATTTTTGGATTTTGTTTCTTGTTTCTACTAATCATGACAGGATCTATAGTCAATTCATGGGCTTTGTCGATCGTGGGAGACGTGCCACCACCGGAGCAAATACCACAACTATCACGAGAGGTGCACACACGTCCAAATGCACATGATCAGGTTCTTGTCTCCATGCCACCTTTTAATTGTCGTTTTAAGCCTGATTTATATATTAAATGGGAGTTCGAAATAAATGCTATATTTGTTTCCCATAATTATTTTGAACGTCAAAAAGTTAAGGTTGCGGTTGGTACATTCACTGGTTTTGCTACTTTTTGGTGGAGTGAACATTGTCGGTTATACCCTGATTATGTACCTATTACTTGGGATGATTTAAAACATGTCATGAGAGAGAGAGAGATTCATTGATGTTTATTATACTCGTGGCATGATTAAAAAACTACAACATTTAAAACAAGGTAGTGACAGCATAACAAAATATTATGATGATTTACAAACTACCTTGTTGCACTCCTTTTTAGAGGAAGCTGAAGATGATTTGATGGATAGATTTTGGGGACGGTTATACTGTGATATTCAGGAGATACTAATTCATGAAGAGTGTTATCCTATGGATCGTTTGTTTCATCTTGCTTGCAAAGCTGAATAGGAAATAAAACGACGTGTTACCCACAAGGAGAACAAGCGCAAGGTGCACATTCCAAGAGTTGATACGGTTGTTCCTTCAACTACTATGCCAACCACATTCATTGTTGTGAGGACTACATCACCTCCACCATGTGACACATCATCATCGAGAGTGCCTACATCATCTGAGTTGATCATAAGAGGTAATGACAAAGGTACTGATCTTCCACCTCCACATGAGTATGACGAATGTCTTGTCAATTTAAATGCACCATGCGGTGAGCTAACTACTAGTTTGATCACACCAGCTATTTTAGAGGATTATGTTGATGATTTGACTTTGCCATGTGATCAAAGAATTTTGAGTGCACCCATTGAATTAACTGAGAAAGAACCATGGGAATCAGGGAATAAATCAAATTTGGATCAAATATGTTTGAAAATAATTGTGCCAATGTTTAATCATTTTGATATGACCTCTAATCTTGATGATGGTTCATCAAGGTTGTGATGGTTTAATGATGAGCATCGTCAATCTTTTGTTACGATTAAGAGCTTCCCTTATATGTGCAAACTGAGTTGCAAAATTTGCATGCCTTTAACTTCTTGTGGTAATATATTGGCTTTATATATCACGACTTTCGAAGGGTGCTATTGTATAATTATGTCGCATGTGCCACAACTGAGATCAATAAAAATGGATGACATATACATATACAATGTGTACACCTTGTCTCTTTTGTTAGCCAGATTTCAGATTAAGCAATGCCGAGGACCGCTTTGTTTTCAAGAAGGGGAGGATGATTAGGACATGGATGCCATAGTTACATCCACAACCCCTACTACTGTATCTCGGGGAGCCCGACGAGCATTTGGCCAACAAGAGGTTTATCATGGCCTCTCCGGTGGACGTTGGCGAGGTGGCCGCAGTTTGCCCCGACCTGTCGATCCCCGAGCAACACGTCGCCATGGAAGCCAGCGAAGACGTTGACTACATTGCCATGCCGAAGGCTTCATGTCAGCGGGCTAGCGTATTACTGTATCTCGGGAAAGCTAGCTACGACATCAAGCTCGTCGACAGTGACGACTTCACGTGGGCCATGTCACAGGTTAAGTGGTCCATCCCCAACCCCTCTGGTTTAACCGCGGTCGATCTCTTCGACGGCCCTGCCGCTGATCTCCTCCGCCAAGCGGTGTAGGATTTGCGATCCTTATACGCCATCAAGCCCATTTTGTCATTTCTGAAGGACACGTTCTACGACGGCGGCTTGGGATCCTCAATTGCCAAGTCAGGTCTCATCGACCACGACCACGACAACAAGGAGGTCACCCACAAAGGTTCTTCCAAGGTGAAACAGCCCATCTATGACAACAGAGAGCGCACCATGGGTCTGTGCTCTTCCAATAGGAAGGATCCCGTTCGTGAAATGTGAGGCAACATCCTATCAGCAAATCTTACCTTTTCTAGCTTGCCAACCCGTACCCTTTGTTGCAGTAGCATATGCCGTGCGGTGCTTTAACTGTGTCATGTTTAATTATTTCAGTTATGCAAAAATGTATTGTTCAATAGGGCTATGTGATGTTTAAGTATGAATTGCCCACTTCAGTTTCACGAATGGCTATATTTGGTTGTTTATAGTGAGTAGATGCCTTGTTTATCTGTATTTGGTTGTTAGGTTGGTTGCAGTGAGCATTTTTTTCAGTTATCGAGCAGATGCCTTGTTTATTTGTTTTTGGTTCTTAGTTTGGTTGCAGTGAGCATTTGTCCAGTTATCAAGCAGATGCCTTGTTTATCTGTATTTGGTTGTTAGCTTGCTTTTTTAGCATTTGTCTAGTTTTCAAGCAGATGCCTTGTTTATCTATATCTGCTTGTTAGGTTGGTTGCAGTGAGCATTTGTCCAGTTTTCAAGCATATGCCATGTTTATCTGTATTTGCTTGTTATGTTGGTTGCAGTGAGACTCTGTCCAGATTTCAATGGCTATATTTGGTTGTTATATTGATCATTTATGCCTTGTTTATTTCAGTCATTCACAATGTGTTGTTCATTATGTGCAAGTCGGAACTGTGTAGCTCGACTGCATCAATACTAGTTTGAACGACTATATTTGGTTCTAGTTATGCCTGGTGTAGTTAACACATGCCCTTAATTTCAGTTTTACACATTTATCCAGTGTGATGTTTAAGCATTACCTACGTTCTATTCATTTTCAACAATACCAGTTTGAATTGCAGTATTTGATGGATGTTAAGCCTGCTGTCTGTAACATTGCCTTCCATTTTATATCTGCTTTAACAGCATGCTGAAACCAACACATTCAAGGTGTCATTTGGAGATGATGTTGTTTACCTTTGCTATATTTGTTGGATGTTAAGGTTGCTGTACTTATCATGCCTTTCCACTACTTATGCAAGATAACAACGGGAGTGGCCACCATTTTCCGCCGAGGTTAGCTTCATCCCTCGGCTTGTACTCCCCCCGTCGTTCCATAATGTAGTGCATCTTGATCCAGGCCTGGACACTTGTTAGCTTCTAATATTGACTTGTTGCTTGTAGGTACATATGCCCTTGGCAAGGATCAACGCATCGACCCTTTTTGCGAATGGGGCAATGAGATATTCATGAACAAGCATCAAGTGAGGAAACTGATAAGGATTATTAGCAAAAAGATACAAATGGTGGCAAGCAAATTATTTGTTTATGCTCTATCCAACACAACAGTGAGCTGTAGGATGGTAACTACAAACTCCGCAGCCTTCTCTTTTTACTGCCCATAATGAGTTGTTAGACAACAATGTCCGAATCTTTTTCGTTCGCAGTGGTTCCCGAAGTAGTTCACTCAAGATTACCTCGCAAAGTACATAATTGGTGGACACACAATTAAGGTTAAAGTATTTCATCTAGACTACAATGAGCATCGAGAAGTCGTAATGAAGATAGTGAAGGATGGATGGGCAGCCATCACAAGGGGTTGGCCTAGAGTCATGCATGCATTACGCATGGAGGAGGGCGCAATATTGGCATTCCGCTTCACCTTCTCCAGCAACCAGAATGTCTTTCGCCTCTCTCTTTACAGTCTTTAGAACAACTGTGGTTCATCATTCTTTACTTGGTGCTTCTGTAGTTCTTCAGTATATGTACATGTGCATCGAATTATGCATTCGTGGTTGAACCTATATTTGTAATAAACATGGTTGGATACGAAATAAGTGATTGCCTACTTTCAAATTCAAAACATGTGATTTTTAAATTAGGGATTAATTAGGGATTACACTGCACATGGTTTGCGAAAGCGAAACGTCTGTGATAGACGTGGAGATCAGACACGTTTCTAGGATCCACTATGTGTGTGATCAATCTCCACTGCACACACACAATCACACACGACATCCTCTTGAAAACAGTTTGTGTTAGGCCACCTTGCACAAACGTTTACCACATAAAAACTGTGTGTCATGGACAGCCTTTGCCACACAGTTTCTTCTACGCACCGTGTGTGATGCATTCAATAATGCAAACGATAAAATTGTTAATATGGTGTGCAATGGCAAAGCTATCACAAACAATTTAACGGGGAAAATTGTGTTTGATGTACCTGCGAACGGTAACGTTTTCCTTGGAGCGACTGTGCGGGATGTACATACGAACGGAAATGTTTAGCGGGGACTGACTGTGTGGGATGTACTTACAACCGAAAACGATTTCGCCTGTATAATTGTATTTTTAGCACTACTGCACGCATAACCGTATTTGAGCGCTCGCTGGTCGCACACGACCTCATTTTGCCGAGCGTGTGTGCCAGGAGGGCATATCCCCGACGGTTTCTGGGTCGTGTGGGAAGGACCCCCCTACCGCAGTCACTCACTTGGCGATGGTTCCGAACGCCATCGTGGAAAGGGGTTAAAAACCATTTGTATAACATGGACGCATACAAGTGAAAACTCCTCTACCAAGGCCCAACATTGGTTTTAACATTTTCCCAACATAATAAACATGATAATAAATTTGACGCATAGGGAGTTAGCGCTAGCTGAGGTTCGTTATTCAAATAATACAGGGGGCCAATGCTGATGGTGTTGGTCCAAACTAGAGCACTGTGCAGGCTACCTGGGGCAACTCTGGACGTCAGTTACTATACGCGTAGCTCATCCGCCGTGTCCTGAGAAAGACATACGCGGCTCCTATCGGAATTGTCAACACGTTGGGAGGTCTTGCTGGACTTGTTTTACCATTGTCGAAATGTCTTGCACCGGGATTCCGAGTTTGATCGGGTTGTCCCGAGATGGAGATTTACCTCCGTGGATCGTGAGAGTTTGTGATGGACTAAGTTGGGACACCCCTGCAGGGTTTAATCTTTTCGAGAGTGTAACATCCCAAAATTCTAAATTTTGGAATGTTATAATAAACAGATAGATTGGATAGATTGTTTGATTGATTGACTGAAAGTGAGTGAATTCGAAATCTTTTGAAAGTTAAATGAGAGGGAATAAAAGGACTTTCCCAAACTTTCACTTTGCTTTTATGATCTCCGTGAATTAAAATTCTTTTCAAATACAAAACCCTAGAGAGAAGATGACATGACTTCTTCCATTTATTTAAATGAAAAGGGGTGTTGAAAATATTTGAATATCATTTGAAAATATTTCCAATTCAGAAACTTCAAGCAACTCAATGATTTTCATGAGAGAAGATAAAATGACTTCTTCAAAACATATGAAATATGAGTTGGAAGTTTAAAAGGATCTAATTTAAAGTCCTTTTGGAAATTATTTTCAATTTGGAGTATTTGGGTTTTATTCAAATTATTTTTCTCCAAAATAAAAAATATATGGAAAATAGGGTAACATGATTCCGTACATCAGAAAATTGGAGATAAAAAAATTTGACATCATTTTGGTATTTTAAAATGATTTTTATTGGATTTTATTAAGGCAGTAGCACTGTTTGATTTATTTGAATTTTTGTGGACTTTATTTGACTTTAGAAAAATGTTCATGTCGTAGAAAATCTTTTTCTAAATTTTTTGATGTATTATATGCCTAGGTTCTATTTTATTTAATTTCGCTTTATTTTATTTTTTGTCGAGTTTAAAAAAAAATTAGGACCGACCGGACCAGGGCCGGCCTAGTCGCCAGGCCACGGCCCAGCCGGCCCGTCACCGCGCCCCGCTCGTCCCCGAGCTCGGGACGGAGTTCCGAGCCGCCACGGCATCGCCGCCGCCTCCGTGCCGCCGCCGGCCTCCTCTTGCCCCTCCCCCACGCCACCTTGCCCCCTCCCCTCCTATAAAGGGCGCCGCCCCGGGCCCCTCTCTCTCCTCCTCCTCCGCCGCAACCGCCACCCTCGCCAGAGTCCCGCCCCGACGAGTCCGCCGCCGCCGCCTCGCTTCGTCCCGTCGTTGTGGACCGCTGCCGACGCCGTCATCCTCCTCGCCGCGACGCGCTGCCCCTCCCCGACCTCTCCATCGCCCTCCTGGACGACCGGAGCCGCCGGACCCGAGCCGCCGCCGCCGCGTCGCTCCGCCTCACCGCCGCTCTTCGCCGGGAACCGCCGCCGCCGCCGGTTTATTTGCCCGAGCCGGTAAAACCCTTAAAACCGCCCTGTCCGGTTTATTCTTTTAGGCTTTCTACGGTTTTTCCTTTAGCTGGTTTTGTTTTTTTAGATTAGTTATTTAATGAACGTTTTCTGTTTGGTAGTTCCTAGCGAACGTATTCGTTCCCTAGTACTGTTCAGCGAATGCTCTTATTTTTAGTTTCTGCTTTCGCGGCCAGGGACCTAGGTGTAATTATTTATTTTATAGTCTAGCCCCTGATTTTCAAACGATCACAACTCTTTGCTCGTTTATCCAAATCCAACGAAACCAACGCCCACTTCTTCGTTATGATCTCCTCTTTCCCGTAAAACAACTTAAACATGTCTTTGAAAGTTTTAAAATTTGAATTAGAACAGATTTGAATTCAAACTTCTTTTGATCATAATTTGAGTTTCGTAGCTCCGTTTGAGTTGATTCTTTTTGCAAATTAAAGCTCTTGACCTAAACTTTCTGATAAGGCCAAATTCATCTAATGTTGGTACTGTTAGAAATTGTTTTATGTTGCAAGAGTTATTTGCTTGGTTTAGAAGTTTTCTGAATTGTTTTCCTCGTTCTTTCTCATCTTTTGAGTGATTGCTTATGTGTAGTTACCATTGCTTGCTTACGATAGATTGACCGGAGTATGACGAGTAGATCTATCCAGAGTATTGAGTGCGAATCATCTTCATCAACATTGCAGGCAAGTAACACTTGGATCATACTTCTTTTACTACCCAGTTTTATTGCATTAGACAAATCCTCAAACATCGCATGGTTAGGATCTAATAAAATTGTGGGTATTGGGAAGTAGTTGAGGTAGTACCTATTACCTGTTTTATTATCAAACCCTTGGGAGTTACTTGTATGTTTGCTTATATTGCTATGCTATGCTAGTAGACGTGGATTGGGTTTGAGTGTATCCATGACAGATGTGAGATTGTTAATATATGGTTAAACTTAAGGTGGCAACTAAAACTCACGTCTGGGTGGATTGAGGTACCCGGGTTTTCCAGGATTGCCTGTTTTCCTAAGGACTGCCACCCAGGCTCAAAGAGATCATGAGATTATTCATGCTAGAAACTTCCGTGTGCAGCCACAAGCTATTATGGGCTCTAGCATAGTTGATTAAGTTGTGTGAGCTCTTAAAGAGGTAGACTAGCAGATGTAGGGGTTGTAGGTGGTACTGTCTACCCGGAGTAGAGAGTTAACGCTTCTGAAAGACTCTGTCTCAGTCATCCGTTTCTCAAACACCATGAAGTGCGAGAATCCCAACGGAGGAGATCGAGTCTTGTGGGGAAAAGTGCACAAACCTCTGCAGAGTGTACAAACTAATCATGGTTAGCCGTGTCCCCGGTTATGGACATCTTGAGTATCTAGTACTTGGATTATCATGTGAATCTCATCATGTTACTTTAATTAATTTTGTGGGTTTAATCACGTTCTTAATTGGGATTGAGATGCTGTCAACCATCTCAATGTTTAACAACCACCATGATAGTCAAATAAAATTTATTCCTTTGCAGTAGGGAAAAATTGGCTTTTCGCAAAAACATTATAACCATAGAGCTTTTCCACCAGCCATATATGCATGTAGTGATAACCTTTGTTCATCATTTCTCTATGGTGTGAATTTGCCAGCATATTCCATGTGCTGACCCGTTTTCGGGCTGCAACGTTTCATGTTGCAGGATTCTTATGACGAGTAAGTGATACGTTAGGGTTACAATTTCTACACTCAACTTTGCCGTTGGTGTTGATGGGAATCCACAACCTTGTTACTTCCGCTATTTGGATTGAGGTAATAGTATTTACGTTACTTTATACATGTGATTTACCTCTGTTATAAATCCTCGAGTACTGTGTGTGTCAGCATACCAATCCAGGGATGACACTTAAGCACAGAGACTTGATCCATTCGGGTCGGGTCGCTACAAGATGGTATCAGAGCACATGTTGACTGTAGGACGTGACCCTAGAAACTGGCAAGCCCATAGGAATTTTTTTTCTCTACAACTTTCTTTTCAAAAAGATCTTTTACCTCTCTCCTTTCTGAGTCTTATTCAAATATTCCCTTTTAGTGAGACCATACCCCTTTTCCCTTTGGACCACTCGAAGATTCGACGGATAAGACCACTTCAAGAAGTACAGGATATCGGACAACTAAGACCATTCGGAATGAAGAGGATTTTACCGTGCATTATGATAATGGAAACTACAACGGTTGAAGACTCCGAAGACTGGGAGAATTTGAAGGCTCTGAAGAATTGCCAGATGTGTATGACCTATGAAGGTTACCCTTATGGAACTTGGCAGACTATGGAAGCCGTCAATACCCGAGACCAAGGTGTACCGGAGAAAGACCGGAACATGGAGCATTAGAACTCAAAGTTTTTGTTAAGAAAACCCAAAGACAGGAGATATCAGTTATGGAATGAAAGCTCATGGCAGTAACATGGGCATAGACACGGCTGACCATGGTGCTATTACCCGTTTATGCTATTGTCACCGTGTGGAGTTAAGCATGCATATGCATGGAAGGATTGGATGGTAGAAGGCTGATGGAGCACCTATTAGCAAGATGAAGTTTTAACCTTAGCCGGTGTATCACCAGGATCTGGAGTGTTACATCAAGAAGTTAAGATGGAGCTACAAGAAGCCGTATTTGAAAGGAAGCATTTCATGAAGAACTCAGAACCCAGAAACTGAAAGTAGCCAAGCTGGGAAAGCAATACCTCGAGATAACGGAGACTCGTCAGGAACTGAAGGACAGTAGGATGATGGTTCATGTCAAGGATGTTGAGACCCAGAAGTGGGAGCGCAACTCCAGAAATATTAAAGGACGTCACGAGAGACTTCGCGTCAACAGAGATGATTTGGCAAAAGAACTTGAGAAGGACAAGCATGATTGGAAGAAGCCATCGGAGACATTAACAAGACTTGAAGAGTTTGGCAACGTTGAAGACTTATTGACCTTTAGAAGACCAAACCCCTGTTATACCTACGTTAGATGCGACGTTTGTGAGCTGTCATTTGTTTGTTGTTTTTCCGACAGCCACAATAAAAACCTGTCTCTGCAAAACCATTGTTTGTATTGTGTGCATCCCTCTCGACCTCTCTTATCTCACCCCAAACCCATGGACCCAATAGAGGATGAATGGAGATGAGCTTGTATTTTCTGGACCGATGAGTCAATTGGAGACGGACCGATGGATTCAGAACATGGAGGATCACATGAAGAATAACCCTATAGTCGGAAAGGATATGACCCGGCATGCTCTTCAATGTTTTGAAAGAGGTGCTGCTACTTGGTGGAGGATGTACCAAACCATCAATGGATGGCAAGGAGTAACCACTTGGAAAGAATTTAAGTGGACTCTACAAAGATCTCGTCTTGTGTCCCAGAAATTGAAGCCTTATGGAAAGGATATGAAGAAACCTTGTGCATACAAGCCTTGTGGAGAAATAGGACACAACCATAAGGAACACAAGGATGAATGCCCAAATTGTGAAGGAAGTCACCCAGTTGAAGAATACCCAACTAGGCAGATCACTTGTTTCTTGTGTGAAGGGACTACCCACTACCCTGCTCAGTGTCACATCTACCCCATGGTACAAAGGACCATCCAGCAGAAGAAAGAAGCAATGAAAAGAGCCCTCATGGAAATTTTAGAGGAATCTATGATGAAGGAAGAGGTGGAGGACACACCCAAAGAAGAACCAATTAAACCCTGCACCAAGTCATGCTATTCATGTGGAGAAGAAGGACACATCTCCCAAAATTGTCTGAATGGGGATTTAGTAGAATTCCTGACAGAGGAAGTAGAGTATGACCCACAGGAAATAGAAGCCCTGATTGGAACGGAAAAGTCCAGGAAGAGAAGTAGATTGGATCCCAGGAACAACCCAATTTCTACAAAAAAAAGACCTGAGTCATATCACATGTTTCAGGTGCAAAAATTCAGGACACTACTTCAATGATTGCCCAAAAGGGAAGATGAGGACCCCAGGAGGCTATATAATCACAAGGAAACCCCGAGATATGTCAGAAGTAATATGTTTCCGTTGTGATGAAGCAGGGCACTTTGCCAGAGAATGCCCCAAGGAGACGGAGACTTGTGATAAATAGTTGAGTGCAACGAGAAAAATAGTAGTAGTAGTAGTGTGGACATTTCTTTTATTAGTGAGGTGTCGGGTTGAGGCATGTAATGGAATGCAGGAGAATGTAATAATTTGAGAATCAATAAAGTTAGCATCATTGGTATTGATTTGGATTTTATGAGTTGTTACTCTATGAAGAAAGATTTTGACCATTTTCGAGGATATGAGAAATATGGTCTATGGAAGATTGTGCATTTTAAAGGTGGTAGTACCCCG
This sequence comes from Aegilops tauschii subsp. strangulata, assembly GCF_002575655.3. Taxonomy (NCBI): domain Eukaryota; kingdom Viridiplantae; phylum Streptophyta; class Magnoliopsida; order Poales; family Poaceae; genus Aegilops; species Aegilops tauschii. The sequence continues at coordinate 244,767,410 of NC_053037.3, read as the reverse complement.
TTGGAAAAAGGTAATGATATTCCACGAAGTGGATTTCGAACAAAATAAGTATGAGTTTTATCTCGATATGTTGGATACCCCAAGAATATGAGGGTATGGAGTATTATTGGATGTAAAGGAGGTAGTCTATGAAATTGGAGACAGAGCATGTCTTCGTGTGTCCCCTCTGCGAGGAGTTAAGGGAAAGTTAGCCCCGAGATTTGTAGGACCATACCGAGTTTTGGAGCGTATGGGAGAAGTGGCCAACAAGCTAGAGTCATCCGAAGGACTGTCAGGAGCTCATGATGCGTTTCACGATTCCCAGTTGAAGAAGTGCCATGCAGAGATGGCCAATATACCCCTGTAAGGACGCTTGACCCTGGAAAGGATAATGATGTTCCACGAAGTGGAGTATGGACTTCATAAGTATAAGTTTTTTTTTTCTCGGTATGTGGGATATTCCCCGAGGATGAAGAGATGAAGTACTATTGGATATAAAGGAGGTATGATGTTGGAAATATGTATCAATGGAAATTCCATGATGAGTCTGAGTAATCATGTCCTAGTTTGGTGCCAATAGAAGGAAGGAAGATAGTACAATTGGATGGATTTAAGAATACCAGGAAGTTGGATGTTGGATTAAGGATCAGTTGCCCGATGATGAGTTCAAGGTTTACAAGTGATGAGATGGGCCATAACCCACAGGCCCCAGGACCTGCCAAGAAGCAAGCACATTCTTGCTGAAGGAAAAACCCTGGAAGAAGTTACGATTTTATCGACAAACGATCTTATAGGAGATACGCAAAACCTGAGGGTTGGGAAGGAACGATAGATGTTTGTTTGGCTTGCAGAATCCATGGATTTATCCGAACTTGGTTCGTCGACAAGAGAAATTCTGCAATGCTTGCGAGGATGACCGAGTGTTAGAATGCGAGATTCGCTAAACCATATACAAGGTAATGATTTGGGTGCGGGATGGATTGATCACCATACCGACTTACTCTTATTGTTCGCTTTGCTATATGGGATGGTAAATCTGAGTGACTTGCCTATAGTAGAGTGACAACGAGCAAAACCTTGCTTGAACCTTAGAATGGTATAAGAATGTTTCCCTTGTACACGGCAGTTGATGCCAATTGTAGGTTATACGGTGAGGATCAACCAGACCCATTTCCTGCAGGAGAAACCATAAATCGTTGACCACCATGAGATATCGATAGTTGTTTAGTTTTGGTGCCAGACCCGTCAGCTAAGAAGACCCAGTCATGGAAGAACCATACCAAGATGAAAGGATACAGAAGAATTGAGGAAAAAGGTTATGCCACTACCGGAAGAGCCCATTATCCTTACGATCTGAGAAGACCGACACTGTCAACAATAAGGATGGAGTATACGAGTTTTGGTGGAACCGTAACAATGTTTCTAAGGGTGGTAGCACCACAGACCCCTGAGATGATCGATGGATTTTGAGAAGACCCCAAACCCTAACCTATTTCTTCTAGCCTCTCCGAATCTCGAGGACGAGATTCATTTTAAGGGTGGTAGGTTTGTAACATCCCAAAATTCTAAATTTTGGAATGTTATAATAAACAGATAGATTGGATTGATTGTTTGATTGATTGACTGAAAGTGAGTGAATTCGAAATCTTTTGAAAGTTAAATGAGAGGGAATAAAAGGACTTTCCCAAACTTTCACTTTGCTTTTATGATCTCCGTGAATTAAAATTCTTTTCAAATACAAAACCCTAGAGAGAAGATGACATGACTTCTTCCATTTATTTAAATGAAAAGGGGTGTTGAAAATATTTGAATATCATTTGAAAGTATTTCCAATTCAGAAACTTCAAGCAACTCAATGATTTTCATGAGAGAAGATAAAATGACTTCTTCAAAACATATGAAATATGAGTTGGAAGTTTAAAAGGATCTAATTTGAAGTCCTTCTGGAAATTATTTTCAATTTGGAGTATTTGGGTTTTATTCAAATTATTTTTCTCCAAAATAAAAATATATGGAAAATAGGGTAACATGATTCCCAACATCTGAAAATTGGAGATAAATAAATTTGACTTCATTTTGGTATTTTTAAAATGACTTTTATTGGACTTTATTAAGGCAGTAGCACTGTTTGATTTATTTGAATTTTTGTGGTCTTTATTTGACTTTCGAAAAATGTTCATGTCGTAGAAAATCTTTTTCTAAAAATTTCGATATATTATATGCCTAGGTTCTATTTTATTTAATTTCGCTTTATTTTATTTTTTCGTCGAGTTTTTTTAAAAAAAAGTTAGGACCGACCGGACCAGGGCCGGCCCAGTCGCCAGGCCACGGCCCAGCCGGCCCGTCACCGCGCCCCGCTCGTCCCCGAGCTCGGGACGGAGTTCCGAGCCGCCACGGCATCGCCGCCGCCTCCGTGCCGCCGCCGGCCTCCTCTTGCCCCTCCCCCACGCCACCTTGCCCCCTCCCCTCCTATAAAGGGCGCCGCCCCGGGCCCCTCTCTCTTCTCCTCCTCCGCCGCAACCGCCACCCTCGCCGGAGTCCCGCCCCGACGAAATCCTCCGCCGCCGCCTCGCTTTGTCCCGTCGTCGTGGACCGCCGCCGACGCCGCCCCTCCCCGACCTCTCCATCGCCCTCCTGGACGACCGGAGCCGCCGGACCCGAGCCGCCGCCGCGTCGCTCCGCCTCACCGCCGCCGCCGCCGGTTTATTTGCCCGAGCCGGTAAAACCCTTAAAACCGCCCTGTCCGGTTTATTCTTTTAGGCTTTCTACGGTTTTTCCTTTAGCCGGTTTTGTTTTTTTAGATTAGTTATTTAATGAACGTTTTCTGTTTAGTAGTTCCTAGCGAACGTATTCGTTCCCTAGTACTGTTCAGCGAATGCTCTTATTTTTAGTTTCTGTTTTCGCGGCCAGGGACCTAGGTGTAATTATTTATTTTACAGTCTAGCCCCTGATTTTCAAACGATCACAACTCTTTGCTCGTTTATCCAAATCCAACGAAACCAACGCCCACTTCTTCGTTATGATCTCCTCTTTCCCGTAAAACAACTTAAACATGTTTTTTTAAGTTTTAAAATTTGAATTAGAACAGATTTGAATTCAAACTTCTTTTGATCGTAATTTGAGTTTCGTAGCTCCGTTTGAGTTGATTCTTTTTGCAAATTAAAGCTCTTGACCTAAACTTTCTGATAAGGCCAAATTCATCTAATGTTGGTACTGTTAGAAATTGTTTTATGTTGCAAGAGTTATTTGCTTGGTTTTGAAGTTTTCCGAATTGTTTTCCTCGTTCTTTCTGATCTTTTGAGTGATTGCTTATGTGTGGTTACCATTGCTTGCTTACGATAGATTGACCGGAGTATGACGAGTAGATCTATCCAGAGTATTGAGTGCGAATCATCTTCATCAACATTGCAGGCAAGTAACACTTTGATCATACTTCTTTTACTACCCAGTTTTATTGCATTAGACAAATCCTCAAACATTGCATGGTTAGGATCTAATAAAATTGTGGGTATTGGGAAGTAGTTGAGGTAGTACCTATTACCTGTTTTATTATCAAACCCTTGGGAGTTACTTCTACGTTTGCTTATATTGCTATGCTATGCTAGTAGACGTGGATTGGGTTTGAGTGTATCCATGACATATGTGAGATTGTTAATATATGGTTAAACTTAAGGTGGCAACTAAAACTCACATCTGGGTGGATTGAGGTACCCGGGTATTCCAGGATTGCCTGTTTTTCTAAGGACCGCCACCCAGGCTCAAAGAGATCATGAGATTATTCATGCTAGAAACTTCCGTGTGCAGCCACAAGTTATTATGGGCTCTAGCATAGTTGATTAAGTTGTGTGATCTCTTGAAGAGGTAGACTAGCAGATGTAGGGGTTGTAGGTGGTACTGTCTACCCGGAGTAGGGAGTTAACGCTTCTGAAAGACTGTGTCTCTGTCATCCGTTTCTCAAACACCATGAAGTGTGAGAATCCCAACGGAGGAGATCGAGTCTTGTGGGGAAAAGTGCACAAACCTCTGCAGAGTGTACAAACTAATCATGGTTAGCCGTGTCCCCGGTTATGGACATCTTGAGTATCTAGTACTTGGATTATCATGTGAATCTCATCATGTTACTTTAATTAATTTTGTGGGTTTAATCACGTTCTTAATTGGGATTGAGATGCTGTCAACCATCTCAATGTTTAACAACCACCATGATAGTCAAATAAAATTTATTCCTTTGCAGTAGGGAAAAATTGGCTTTTTGCAAAAAACATTATAACCATAGAGCTTTTCCACCAGCCATATATGCATGTAGTGATAGCCTTTGTTCATCATTTCTCTATGGTGTGAATTTGCCAGCATATTCCATGTGCTGACCCGTTTTCGAGCTGCAATGTTTCATGTTGTAGGATTCTTATGGCGAGTAAGTGATACGTTAGGGTTACGATTTCTACACTCAACTTTGCCGTTGGTGTTGATGGGAATCCACAACCTGGTTACTTCCGCTATTTGGATTGAGGTAATAGTATTTACGTTACTTTATACATGTGATTTACCTCTGTTATAAATCCTCGAGTACTGTGTGTGTCAGCATACCGATCCAGGGATGACACTTAAGCACAGAGACTTGATCCATTCGGGTCGGGTCGCTACAGAGAGCCATGCCTGCGGTTATGTGGCAGATTGGAAATTTATAATATCCGGTTGTAGAGAACTTGATACCAAATCCGAATTTAAAATACACCAACCACGTGCATAACCATGACCGTCTCTTTTAGGGAGATCGGGAAGAGAACACGGTGGGGTTATGGTTGAATCGTAAGTAGTTCAGGATCACCCATTGAGCATTACTAGTTTGCGAACGTTATGCGTACTTACTCTTCTTACTCTTGTACTCGTAAGTTAGCCACCATACAATGCTTAGTGCTGTTGCAACCTCACCACTTATCCATTCCATACTCATTAAGCTTTGCTAGTCTTGATACCAATGGTAATGGGATTGCTGAGTCCTCGTGGCTCATAGATTACTACAACAACAGATGCAGGTACAGGTAATCTGATGACATGACATGAGGGTGATGCTTGCTTGTTTTGGAGTTCTTCTTCATCTGGTTCTTCTTCGATCGAGGGATAGGCTCCTGGTCGGCAGCCTGGGCTAGCAGGGTGGATGTCATTCGTGTTTTTCGTTTGCTTTCATCCGTAGTCGGATGCTGCTCTTTTGTATGATGTTTGATGTATTCATGTGGCGTTTGTATGCCTTTGTATGTATCCCCATTGGAGTTGTATATGGTACGATGTAATGATATCCACCTTGCAAAAGCGTCTTCAATATTCGGCTCTATCCTTGGTGGGACATTTGAGTTCCTCTCGGATAGGGTCGCATATTGGGCGTGACACTAGATCATGTACACCCAGTGGGTGTGCCCTACGCAAACCCACTAGCAGAAAGCCTACTACGAGAAAAGAAGAAATTTTGACTGGAAATCATACTCATAATAGTACTTACTCGAACATTGGTCTCCAGCATGGTGCTGACATCGTAAGCATTCTTTAGTCGACTACAGATCAAGCCCACCTGGATCAACGCTTCCTTACTCGCCCCCACCTAATCCTCTGGGACGTGGTAGAGGGGGGAAGAGGTAGCTGGAGCTGACGGAGGTGCAGGAGTCGACCTCGGGGATGGGATCATCGCTGTTCCACTAGAAGGAGCTTGGACAGGTCATGCAGGGGGCACCATCGCCAACGAAGAAGCCGAACCGCCCTGAGCCAGAGGGCTCAGCCTCGCGGTTTTAGCAGCAACCTTCGCCGGAGAAACACGGGCCGTCTGGCGAGGAGAGGCATCTGTCATGGGCACGTCAGCACTCGGCACTCTCTCCCTAATGGCATCCAGGTTTGGTGGGTCAGCAACCACTTCATCGTCTAGTTGGATGATCTCAGGCGGGGCTGCACAAGTCACAGAAATCGTCAAAGTTCTGTTGGAAAAGACAAGCGAAACAACATACCTTTGGAGGTAGCGGCGTCGGCCGTGTCGGGATCACTCGGGCCAGCCTTGCGGGCTTGTGGGTCTGTGTAGCGACCCGACCTCACACGGTCAAGGCTCTGTGTATCTGTTCCATCCCTGGATTAGTACGCTGGCACACACAGTACATCAATCTATATATCAAAGTGCAATCACATGTATAAATAACGTAAAACTAATATATACCTCATAAGCCTCAGCGGAAGCAGTCAAATCGGTTGTGGAGTCCCATCAACGTCATCGGCAGGTTGAGTGCAGACCGTAACCCAACAAGGAAACTCGCTCGTTGTAGGAAATAATCCTGCAACATGATACGTTGCAGCCGTGTAGGTCAGTACATTGAATGTACCAGCAAGATCACAATAGGAGAAAAACATATGATAAACTATTCTATATGCAATATGACTTTGTGGCTCTGTATCAGAGGTTTTTGCGTAAAAGCTGATTTTATTTTCCCTACAACACGAAATATCAGGAGCCTGTACTACGGAGGTTTCTATCATGACATGGTTCCGCCAACCGATGTCTCATAGCCCATATCATCATAAATTGCCCACAATTAAATTATCAATCCGATGTTGAGAGTTCCGAGATAGATCCAAGTCCAGAGGCTCAAATTGTCCGTAACCGGGGACACGGCTAATCAATTAGGTTTAAACCCTTTGCACAGGTTTGTACACTTTTCCCGCAAGATTTGATCCCTCTCTTTACTTTCTCGCACTTCAGGGTGTTTGAGAACAAGATGATTGAAACATGGTCTTCTGAAGAGTTCCTCTGACCAACGTCCGGTGCTCATCCAATCCTACCGTAGTTCTACATCTGCTAGCACCGTCCCAGCTAGAGTCACAACTAAGGTCAACCAAGCAGAGCCCATAATGACTTGCGGTTGCACAGGTAAGCTCCCGGGCATGAAGTATTCTTCCGTCTCCTTGAGTTTGGGTGAAGCTTTCCGCAAGATGTCATGGCGCTTCTCCATGCATCCCGGCCATCCACTAGTTGCTCCAGGGTGCCCATCAAATCCGTCCTTCACCTAGTAGTGTGTATTGAATTCTTGTCTCGAGTTTCAAAATCTTGAGGTCTAAGTCCTGAAGATGCAGTCCTTGCCGATGCCATCATGAAGTTGTCGCCATTGACGTAGACGTAGGGGGTCCTTCATACTCACACCACTCCCGAGCACTCATACCATCCCCATCTACTATAGCATAGCATTTAAACTACATAACGTCCCGGGCTTGATAACAGGGAGATGGGTTCCTACCTCATGCATTCTACTCAACTACAAGAAGTCAATAACACTACTGGAGGGATTGTTGCAAAGATGACACTAAATGCAATAAAACGTAGGTATGAAAAGCATGGTCAAAGTGAACTTGCCTGGTATTAATTGGTGAAGATAATAACGCTCTCGGAAACTTTGATAAACTATTTGTCACTCTGAGAAAATCTATATAGTCAAACATAACATTCATATAAGCAAACGTACTAGCATGCAATTCTAACACACATAATAAAATCAACAAATAAAATGCAAATCAACAGGGACACCAAATAAAAAAACAAGGAAAACTACACAACAAAACTACTAAAGAAAACTCTAACTATGTCCTATACAAGTTTTCATACAAAACTAACGAAAATAAATTTTTAAAATAAGAATAAAATTGTCTACTGTTAAATAACAGAAACAAAACTGAATTTGTCAAAAGTTACAAAAAGAAATAATTTAAAAACTATTAAAACTATAAATAAAAGACTAAAAAAACTAGAACTAAAACAATATTGTTTTGCCTAAACCCCTAACTTAAAATAAACTAATAATAAAATACTCAACCCTATTGGATAGGCAAAGGTCCTAGTGACCAGGAGCAAAAAGAATTATCTTAAAATATATTCTAGAACTCAAACTAGAGACAAAATAGTATTTGAAGCAAATTTGAAATAATTCGAATTTAAACTACTCAAATTCAATTTTTCAAGTTACTAATAGAACTTCATAAAATTTTGAAACTACAGCAAAAGAAATCACTCAAGTTGGATCTAAAACATAAATGATATTAACAATCTAAAACAGAAACTATTTCTGAAAATAAAACAGATCTGAAAAAAACAAAAGCCTACGGTCATAGGCCACGTGGCTGGTCCTGGTTCGCCAGAGGTGTGCACTACGGAGACTAAACGATGAACGTTTGCAATCTAAGCGAACCAAAGACGACGCGGACAATAAAGAAAAAACCGGAGAGACCCGGTTCGATCTAAACCGACTAAACCGATCTAAACCAAACGAACCGTAAAGTAAACCACACTAAAACCGATCTAATAAAATAAAACCTAATTGTTCAGATTAGATCTAATCTAGGCCGCTACTACAATATCTAACGGACATGGAGGGGTGGCCGGCTTACAGTGGGTCCAGGCGGCCGGCGACGACGGCTTGGCATCAGACGTCGACGGGGCGGTGGCTGCGGTGGTCCTCGGCAACAGCGGAGGTGACGGAGAAGATGAGTGCGACGAGGGCACCCAGATAGTGGTGGCTTCGATGCTCAAGGGCGTCGGGGTCGAGCAAAGGGAGGCGGCGGCGCTCCGAGGCTCCGGCGGTTCTGGCGTCGTCGTCGAGCTCGTCATGGTGGTCGCCGGGCCCCGGGGAGCATCGGACAAGGCGCGGCGCAGGGTGGCGAGCTCGGGGGTGACATCTTCAGCGTTGGGGGTGTCCTCTTGCGACAGTGACGAGTGGTTGGAGCAGAGCGCGGCGCCGGCGAGATCTGTTGGGCGTCGGGGAGGTTACTCCGGTGCGTTTCTGCGTGGGAAGAAGGTTCAGAGAGATAGAGTAGATCATGGCGAAGACAATAGAAAATAAAGGAGGTGCTGGGAACCTACAGACACGACGGAATCAACCGGCGAAGTGCTTCTGGACGGTTGAACTCCAGCGAGATGGCGACGGCTCTCTAGGTCACGGTAGATCACGATTTTATTAGGAGGATGCGGCGGTATTTATAGAGGGGCTTGCGTGGGCAAGGGGCTGCGGACGAGGCGATCTTCGCGAGAAAATCGGTCGACGAGGCGTGCGGGTTGCGGCCTCTGTCCACGACATGGTGAAGAAGATGATGACGGACGGGTCCCACCTGTCGGCGTCTCAGGCAAACGAGAGAGAGACGCAGTGCGGGCGACCGGGGTGGTGGTGAGCTGCGTCGGTCAATTGGGCCGGGTGCGGTACTGGGCTGCGGGCGAGGGAGGGAGACAGCGCGCTACGCCAGTTTTCTTAAAAACAATTTTCCTCTTTTTTTTCAGACAGTGAATAAAAGAAATAAAACTAAACAAAAATAAAAATATTACATAGACATATAATATATCAAAATTTTCGTAAAAAGATTTCCAAAAACATGAACATATTTTCAGAGGCAAATAAAATCTACAAAAATCCACAAAAGTCAAAGAGTGCTGCTGTTGCAATAAAACCAAATAAAATTATTATTTTTAAAATACCAATATGATTTCAAATTTATTTTCTCCTAATTTTCCATTGAAGGGAATCATTTTACCCTTATTTCCATTTATTTTATTTTGGAGAAAAATAATTTGAATAAAAACCAAATAACTCCAAATTGAAAATGGTTTTCGAAATACCTTCAAAGGGACTTTAAATTTGACTCTTTTAAACTTCCAACTCATAGTTCATATGATTTGAAGAAGTCATTTTATCTTCTCTCATTAAAATCATTGAGTTGCATAAAGTTTCTGAATTTGAAATATTTTCAAATGGAATCAATTTTTTTCAAAAACCCTTTTCATTTCAAATGGAAGAAGTCATGTCATCTTCACTCTGGGGTTTTGTGTTTGAACTGAATTTGAATTCATGGAGATCGAAATGCAAAGATGAAAGTTTGGGAAAGTCATTTCATTCCCTCTCATTCAACTTTCAAAAAGTTTCAAATTCCACTCAATTTCACTCAATCATTCACACAGTAATCAAACAAACAATCACAATTATTTATTTAATATAACATTCCAAAATTTAGAATTTTGGGATGTTACAGTCTGCTGAGGTGTTCGAGGTGTCATTGCTGCGCAAACAACACTCGGTCAACAATCGAATGGATTCGAAGACGGACAAAGAATCAATGAGAACACTTACTTGGAGGCCACAAGCACTGCCACCCGGATCCATGACAGAAAGCCTTCTCAGGCTTGGAGGAGATCTGCTTGGGCAGCTTGGGCTGCTTCTCTGCCGAGCTCTCAGCCTCGCCACGGGCGAGCTTGGAACTCCAAGTCGCCCGACTGGAAGCAGTCGGCTGCTGAACTTCTCCTTCCTTGACCTTCGGGTCATGCAACGCCTTGGAGCGGGGTTTTTTGGGGGCCTCATAGGACGGGGAGGACTCAGCCTCTTCCCCCAACTCCAAACTCTGTTCTTCGTCGTTGTCGTCGTCGTCACTCTCCTCATCATCAGATCTCTCTGAGTACTGCTGCTCGGTGTCACTCGTCGCATCCTGAGGTGAGTGGTCCACCACGGGGATCCTAGACATCATGGTTTGGAGGTCCTGAGAAGCAAACGCATGCAAATGTGAAGATCAATTATACAAAAGACAACCTACAAACGAACCGACTGAATCAAAGGCAAATACCCCGATGTGCGGCATGTCGTTGTGAAAGGTTGGCACCAGCCGAGTCCCCCGCGGGTTATCGCGGGCGTAGGTGATGGCCTTGATCCTGGCGCCCACCTCCTTCTCGGTTAGGTCTTCTGGATGCACCCGAGTGGAATCACCCGGCCCCTCGTACAGCCACATGGGGTTGGCCCTAGCCTGCAGCGGCTGGATGCGCCGACTGAACAAGGTCTCCAGCAGGTCCATGCCGTTCACCCCCACCATTCACAATGCCTATTAGCGCACCTGACAGTATATCGACACCCACCTTCTCCTCCTTCTCTACGGTGAGGGTCTGCGGAGCCCGTATCCTCTCGGCCGTGTACGGCGGAAGGCCCGACTGGCTGTTAGCGCTGGGGATGTCCTTGAAATAGAACTAAGTTCCCTGCCACCCCTTGACAGAGTAGGGAAAGCTCATCTTGGGGAACGATCTCCCCCATTGCACATGGATGCCCAGACCCCCGCACAGCCGGGTGACGTGGGTTTTCTCACCAGTCAGCGAGTCCTTGTTCACCGACATCGACCGACAGGTGTAGATGTGTTTGAAGAGACCCAAGCGGGGATAGCAGCCCAGAACGTTCTCACACAGGGAGACGAAAGCCGAAAGATAAAAGATGGCATTGGGGGGGAGATGGTGGAGATGAGCACCGAAGAAATCAAGGAATGCCCGAAAGAAGGGGTGCGGAGGCATCGAGAAACCACGCTCGACGTGTATGATGAGCAGGGCGCACTCGTCTGCCTCCAGTGTCGGCTCGACCTCCCCCACGCCCAGGCAACGCAACCCGACATGCGGGATCAGCCCCTCCTCCGCCAAGGCCTCAAGTCGCTGGGCGGAAACACGTAACGGGAGCCATTGCCCCGACGCGCCGCCGGCCGCCGCAGCGCCTGAACCGGAGGAGGTGGCCTTCCCCGCCTTCTTCGCCCTCTATGCCTTTCTCGTGGAGCCCTTCGCCATCGCCGTGCACTCGGGTGGAGAGAAGAAGCGGAGGAGACGAGAGGAGAGGAAGGGTATATGAGGCCAGGAGCCCTGCCACCGAGCCTTTTATATCAACAGACAAAATCTCGAAGCAAATCTCTCACCGCCAGTCCCCGAATCGACGCCCCGCGCGGCAATGCTTTGCATAGGACAGCTGCGGCATGTAGCAGAGATCGTGCACGCGAATCAAGGAGCCACGCCCCCACTTTCCCACCAACATATGATGTTACCGCTTCGGCACGCGAACGCATGAATTCAAATCCCGGGATTTCCGGGATGGATAAATCCGATTAATTACCATTGATTCCTTTTGTTGGGGAACGTAGTAATTTCAAAAAAAAAATTCTACGCACACGCAAGATCATGGTGATGCATAGCAACGAGAGGGGAGAGTGTTGTCCACGTACCCTCGTAGACTGACAGCGGAAGCGTTATCACAACGCGGTTGATGTAGTCGTACGTCTTCACGATCCGACCGATCAAGTACCGAACGTACGGCACCTCCGAGTTCTACACACGTTCAGCTCGATGACGTCCCTCAAACTCCGATCCAGCCGAGTGTTGAGGGACAGTTTCGTCAGCACGACGGCGTGGTGACGATGATGATGTTCCACCGACGCAGGGCTTCGCCTAAGCTCCGCAACGGTATTATCAAGGTGTAATTTGGTGGAGGGGGGCACCGCACACGGCTAAGAGATCTCAAGGATCAATTGTTGTGTCTCTGGGGTGCCCCCCTGCCCCCGTATATAAAGGAGCAAGGAGGAGGCAGCCGGCCAAGGGAGAGGCGCGCCAAAGGGGGGAGTCCTACTCCCACCGGGAGTAGGACTCCTCCTTTCCTTGTCGGAGTAGGAGAAGGGAAGGGGGAAGGAGAAAGAAGGAAGGGGGCGCCCCCCCTCCCTAGTCCAATTCGGACTAGCCCATGGGGAGGGGTGCGGCCACCCTTTGGTGTCTTTCTCTCATTTCCCGTATGGCCCATTAAGGCCCAATACGAATTCCCGTAACTCTCCGGTACTCCGAAAAATACCCGAATCACTCGGAACCTTTCCGAAGTCCGAATATAGTCGTCCAATATATCAATCTTTACGTCTCGACCATTTCGAGACTCCTCGTCATGTCCCCGATCTCATCCGGGACTCCGAACTCCTTCGGTACATCAACATACATAGACTCATAATAAAACTGTCATCGTAACTTTAAGCGTGCGGACCCTTCGGGTTCGAGAACTATGTAGACATGACCGAGACACCTCTCCGGTCAATAACCAATAGCGGGACCTGGATGCCCATATTGGCTCCCACATATTCTACGAAGATCTTTATCGGTCAGACCGCATAACAACATACGTTGTTCCCTTTGTCATCGGTATGTTACTTGCCCGAGATTCGATCGTCGGTATCTCGATACCTAGTTCAATCTCGTTACCGGCAAGTCTCTTTACTCGTTCCGTAATACATCATCCCGTAACTAACTCATTAGTCACAATGCTTGCGAGGCTTATAGTGATGTGCATTACCGAGTGGGCCCAGAGATACCTCTCCGACAATCGGAGTGACAAATCCTAATCTCGAAATACGCCAACCCAACAAGTACCTTTGGAGACACCTGTAGAGCACCTTTATAATCACCCAGTTACGTTGTGACGTTTGGTAGCACACAAAGCGTTCCTCCGGTAAACGGGAGTTGCATAATCTCATAGTCATAGGAACATGTATAAGTCATGAAGAAAGCAATAGCAACATACTAAACGATCGGGTGCTAAGCTAACGTAATGGGTCATGTCAATCACGTCATTCTCCTAATGAGGTGATCCCGTTAATCAAATGACAACTCATGTCTATGGCTAGGAAACATAACAATCTTTGATTAACGAGCTAGTCAAGTAGAGGCATACTAGTGACACTCTGTTTGTCTATGTATTCACACATGTATTATTTTTCCGGTTAATACAATTCTAGCATGAATAATAAACATTTATCATGATATAAGGAAATATATAATACTTTATTATTGCCTCTAGGGCATATTTCCTTCAGTCTCCCACTTGCACTAGAGTCAATAATCTAGTTCACATCGCCATGTGATTTAACATCAATAATTCACATCACCATGTGATTAACACCCATAGTTCACATCTCTATGTGACCAACACTCAAAGGGTTTACTAGAGTCAATAATCTAGTTCACATCGCTATGTGATTAACACCCAAAGAGTACTAAGGTGTGATCATGTTTTGATTGTGAGATAATTTTAGTCAACGGGTCTGTCACATCCAGATCCGTAAGTATTTTGCAAATTTCTATGTCTACAATGCTCTGCACGGAGCTACTCTAGCTAATTGCTCCCACTTTCAATATGTATCTAGACCGAGACTCAGAGTCATCTAGATTTAGTGTCAAAACTTGCATCGACGTAACCCTTTACGATGAACCTTTTGTCACTTCCATAATCGAGAAACATATCCTTATTCCACTAAGGATAATTTTGACCGCTGTCCAGTGATCTACTCCTAGATCACTATTGTACTCCCTTGCCAAAATCAGTGTAGGGTATACAATAGATCTGGTACACAGCATGGCATACTTTATAGAACCTATGGCCAAGGCATAGGGAATGACTTTCATTCTCTTTCTATCTTCTGCCGTGGTCGGGCTTTGAGTCTTACTCAATTTCACACCTTGTAACACAGGCAAGAACTCTTTCTTTGACTGTTCTATTTTGAACTACTTCAAAATCTTGTTAAGGTATGTACTCATTGAAAAAACTTATCAAGCGTTTTGATCTATCTCTATAGATCTTGATGCTCAATATGTAAGCAGCTTCACCGAGGTCTATCTTTGAAAAACTTCTTTCAAACACTCCTTTATGCTTTGCAGAATAATTCTACATTATTTCTGATCAACAATATGTCCTATACTTATCAGAAATGCTGTAGTGCTCCCACTCACTTTCTTGTAAATACAGGCTTCACCGCAAGTCTGTATAACACTATATTCTTTGATAAACTTATCAAAGTATATATTCCAACTCCGAGATGCTTGCACCAGTCCATAGATGGATCGGTGGAGCTTGCATAACATCACATGCAATCAATATAAGTGATATGATATGGCCATCATCATCTTGTGCTTGTGATCTCCATCTCCGAAGCACCATCATGATCACCATCGTCACCGGCTCGACACCTTGATCTCCATCGTAGTATCGTTGTCGTCTCGCCAACTTATTGCTTTTACGACTATCGCTACCGTTTAGTGATAAAGTAAAACTATTACATGGCGATAGCATCTCATACAATAAAGCGACAACCATATGGCTCCTGCCAGTTGCCGATAACTCGGTTACAAAACATGATCATCTCATACAACACATTATATCACATCATGTCTTGACCATATCACATCACAACATGCCCTGCAAAAACAAGTGAGACGACCTCTACTTTGTTGTTGCATGTTTTACGTGGCTACTACGGGCTTAGCAAGAACCGTTCTTACCTACGCATCAAAACCACAACGATAGTTTGTCAAGTTGGTGCTGTTTTAACCTTCGCAAGGACCGGGCGTAGCCACACTCGGTTCAACTAAAGTGAGAGAGACAGACACCCGCCAGTCACCTTTAAGCAACGAGTGCTCCGAACGGTGAAACCAGTCTCGCGTAAGCGTACGCGTAATGTCGGTCCGGGCCGCTTCATATCACAATACCGCTGAACCAAAGTATGACATGCTGGTAAGCAGTATGACTTATATCGCCCACAACTCACTTGTGTTCTACTCGTGCAAAGCATCAACGCATAAACCAGGCTCGGATGCCACTGTTGGGGAACATAGTAATTTCAAAAAAAAATTCCTACGCACACGCAAGATCATGGTGATGCATAGCAACGAGAGGGGAGAGTGTTGTCCACGTACCCTCGTAGACTGACAGCGGAAGCGTTATCACAACGCGGTTGATGTAGTCGTACGTCTTCACGATCCGACCGATCAAGTACCGAACGTACGGCACCTCCGAGTTCTACACACGTTCAGCTCGATGACGTCCCTCGAACTCCGATCCAGCCGAGTGTTGAGGGAGAGTTTCGTCAGCACGACGGCGTGGTGACGATGATGATGTTCCACCGACGCAGGGCTTCGCCTAAGCTCCGCAACGGTATTATCAAGGTGTAATTTGGTGGAGGGGGGCACCGCACACGGCTAAGAGATCTCAAGGATCAATTGTTGTGTCTCTGGGGTGCCCCCCTGCCCCCGTATATAAAGGAGCAAGGAGGAGGCAGCCGGCCAAGGGAGAGGCGCGCCAAAGGGGGGAGTCCTACTCCCACCGGGAGTAGGACTCCTCCTTTCCTTGTCGGAGTAGGAGAAGGGAAGGGGGAAGGAGAAAGAAGGAAGGGGGCGCCCCCCCTCCCTAGTCCAATTCGGACTAGCCCATGGGGAGGGGTGCGGCCACCCTTTGGTGTCTTTCTCTCCTTTCCCGTATGGCCCATTAAGGCCCAATACGAATTCCCGTAACTCTCCGGTACTCCGAAAAATACCCGAATCACTCGGAACCTTTCCGAAGTCCGAATATAGTCGTCCAATATATCGATCTTTACGTCTCGACCATTTCGAGACTCCTCGTCATGTCCCTGATCTCATCCGGGACTCCGAACTCCTTCGGTACATCAACATACATAAACTCATAATAAAACTGTCATCGTAACTTTAAGCGTGCGGACCCTTCGGGTTCGAGAACTATGTAGACATGACCGAGACACCTCTCCGGTCAATAACCAATAGCGGGACCTGGATGCCCATATTGGCTCCCACATATTCTACGAAGATCTTTATCGGTCAGACCGCATAACAACATACGTTGTTCCCTTTGTCATCGGTATGTTACTTGCCCGAGATTCGATCGTCGGTATCTCGATACCTAGTTCAATCTCGTTACCGGCAAGTCTCTTTACTCGTTCCGTAATACATCATCCCGTAACTAACTCATTAGTCACAATGCTTGCAAGGCTTATATAGATGTGCATTACCGAGTGGGCCCAGAGATACCTCTCCGACAATCGGAGTGGCAAATCCTAATCTCGAAATACGCCAACCCAACAAGTACCTTTGGAGACACCTGTAGAGCACCTTTATAATCACCCAGTTACGTTGTGACGTTTGGTAGCACACAAAGCGTTCCTCCGGTAAACGGGAGTTGCATAATCTCATAGTCATAGGAACATGTATAAGTCATGAAGAAAGCAATAGCAACATACTAAACGATCGGGTGCTAAGCTAACGTAATGGGTCATGTCAATCACGTCATTCTCCTAATGAGGTGATCCCGTTAATCAAATGACAACTCATGTCTATGGCTAGGAAACATAACCATCTTTGATTAACGAGCTAGTCAAGTAGAGGCATACTAGTGACACTCTGTTTGTCTATGTATTCACACATGTATTATTTTTCCGGTTAATACAATTCTAGCATGAATAATAAACATTTATCATGATATAAGGAAATATATAATACTTTATTATTGCCTCTAGGGCATATTTCCTTCACCTTTCCTAAAGGACGCATGTCAGTCCGACTGACCACCCGCCGTGGGGACCCGTGCACTCAGCCACGTTAAACACCCGTCTGAAGTCTTCTTTAGGATCTTTATGTGACGAGCTTGACGCCCCTCTGCGGGTTCACTTGGCCCTCTCAGAAGGCTCCAAGGCGCATGACTCATAAACCTGGACTTGTAGAAGGCCCGCGCTAGTGTTCCCCTGGGATAAGGAGTGGTGTCTCTCTTGAAAATCAGACCACGCGCCGGCATCGCCCCTTGAGTTACCATGGCATGCCCTCACTCGAGCCCCTAGTCCATCTCTCCCGAGAGATAAAGCGAATGCCATCGGGTTTTCTCTTGATGATCAACAACACCCGGTCATCTGGGAAAAAATTAAAGTCCAGAATCTGTTGCGTTTTCATCCAAGGATCAACGAATCATGACTTGGAAATATAATTCGAGTGACCCTGCAGCACTCGGATTTAACCGAAGGCTTAGTTCGTCTGTTCTACGAAATCCCAACTGATTCAGGGGCTAATGATGTGGTCACCTATTACAGGTAGTTTCAAGGACCCATCATTTGTGACCCACATGGGCAAGCACTCGAGGGCAAGGAAACTAGAGTGGATGATGCTATGTAATGAGGCCTCCGATATACGAACCCGCACAAGTGAATTTTTTTGAGAAATGGGAGTCAAAGGTTTAGTGACAGATTGTCTGGTAGGTAGCACAACGCAAAGGTGGCAGTATGGAGAGAGGAGGAAAACCGCGAGATGGACATCGGTGCTGAGGGCACAAGTACATGGCGTTCGGTATCTGGTAGGTGATTTCCTGGGGAATAGTAGAACTCAAGCAGCTGTAGTTCTGTGAATTCAGGTAATTTCAGCCAGGCGTCTACCGTGCAGGGCATGCTATGCTTGCTCAGGTAGCATGACGGGATGCAGAGGCTTTGTACGGAGCCCTGGTGGGAGGAGATGATGGCTCTGGGGAGTTCAAAATCATTAAAGAGAGATAGCTGACGACAGTCGAGATTAAGGGGTGCGACGCACCATAGAGGGCGCCACCGAGTTGAGAGGACTTGGGTGCGGCAGCAATCCTTCATGGGGAGAAGCGAGATGATCTCCCCAAGGATGGCGTCCGGGAGATCGCTGATGTGGTCCACCCGAGATTCTACAGGTTCCTAGGATCCGGTGGGGGCGGGCTCGCCGCTTCTCCCCGTGCTGCCGGGTGCGGGATCTACAACAGACATCTCCGCTGGCAGGAGCCTCATCTTCCTGGCGCTGGGGTCAGTCGACTCCATTTTCCTTGAGGGCATCGCGTCGAGCGCACGGATTTGAGCAGAGTAACGAATGACGAGCTTAGTTGTAGTGCGAGTGAAGAAGAAGGGGAGCTGGGGTTTTTCTGTAGTAGTAAGGAAGAAGGGGAGCTGGGGTTTTCTGTAGGAGTGAGGTGAGGAATTTGGGGGTACGAGTGGAGCGAGCTGACGTGAGGTGTGTGGGAGTGAGGAGGAAGAAGAGCACCCAGGCTTTTTGGGGGGCGGTGTGCTGGGTAGCGCCTCTCATTAATTAAATATATGGGCTTTTGAATTGATTTTATTATTTACTAGGGTGGATGGGCTGTTTTGTCTTGGGCCCAGAGAAACAATTACTACTAGTACAGTGGAGACACTCTACAGCTACCCAGAAAAACAATTACTACTGGTACAGTGGATACACTACCATTTCTGGCTCCTCAGAGGTCATCGAAGCGTCTCCCTCTACTGAATGCCGTTTTACTTTGGTTCACCGACATGCAGGTCATGCAGCGCGCGGCCCCAAATGCCATGCACCAAATTAGAAGGCGGTATGCAAGCAGAGAGTCCCCCGGTCGTAGCGCGGCAGTAACGAGCCGTCATATCACAAAACCCCACCTCCCCGCAGTCAAAGTTTGACAGACGAAGCACAATCATTTCACTCTTCGCTGAATTCCCTTCTCCCTCATCGTCTTCAAGAAAGCCAACAATCGCATCTTCCATTGTTCTTCTCTCCCAACGAAGGGAAGGTAAGCGGATCCGTGATGTTGGTATTTTTTTGTTCAGAAAAAAAGAACTTTTGCAAAGCAGTAACCGATCCTCACTCTCTTTTTTGTTTCGTTGTCATTGTGATTGTGTTTTCCTTTCAGTTATCTCCTAGTATCCGTCAGTTTAATGATGGACCAAGGAGAACCAGGCAAAGATTTGCCGATGTTGGAGCAGACGCAGGATGTTGATCCCCACGAGACAGAGAGCTCCAAGAAGATGGAGGCAGCCACCAAGCTGACCCCAGATATGCTCAAGACCACTACTGAGATGGACAACGCCCCGTTTGAGGTTACAGCCCCCGTGGCCCTGCAGGAGCAGTTTTCCCCCTTCGAGGATGTGTCCCCCCGCTGAGCTGCCCAAGGTGATTTTCTTCTTTGCTGATCTCGATTGTGGTTTTTCAACTAAGTATGTGGTGATAAATAATGCAAAATTTTATTAGCTTCGATGCGATGCCCTGTCATGCATACTTTTGACTCTACATAGTGGTTTAAATAACTTTTGTTTCTTATATTGGAAAGTAATTTAGAATTGTTTTTGTTTCAATTAGAGCCCTGATGCAGACAAGGATTGTGTGGATGTACATGTCACTCGCTATGAGGCGGATGACCTGAATATATGCCCTGGAAAAACAAAGTTCTTAGGTTGTTGGATCCTGAAAACCATTTGCACTTATACCAATGTCGAGATGTATTCCAGCCTCACTGTTGTCAAGCGTGTTGTCCAGGGTGTACTGAAGCACAGGAAGTTCAAAGCTACTCCTTCGTTTGTGAGGCATACTATTCTTGTCAAGCTTACGCAGGAAGATGACGTGGCATGCCTCCACAAACAAGTTTATGAGTGGCAAGGCCACAAGGTTATCTTCAGGAAGGTTCATAGGATTGAGCTGCTACCGGATGTCCTCAATGATGTTCATGGCAAGGTTCGTCTTGTGTCCATCCCAAATAAGATCGAGGCATGAAATAGTTGCCCCATCTAGTGTTTAATAGTAGTTTGGATTGTGTCTAATTATCCAAACCTTGCCTATTATCGAGCCCTCTTGGGCTAGTACTCTGTTTGAATCCGTCTATGGGAACTACTGCTACTTCTGTGTGCCCGTGAATCACATGAGAACCATCCTAATTGTTGCCAAAACAGATGCGTTCTCACTAGTTTTTTCATGTAATATGGTATGGTAAGACATAAGTTGTCACATCTTATCATACGAGCAGTGTGTGTTTGATGAAATAGAGTACTCGTTCGAGAACTGTGCACCGACATATACATAGGGTACATAAGGCTGGTTAAGTACTTGTAAACACTGTTGGTGCTACCCCACTTGTAAGCAGTTGTGCAAAACACAACACAGTGGCTCAGCTCGCTTCAACACTAGAAAAGTCGGCTATCGACCATCTAACAATCAATAATCTGTTGTCTGACATATAAGCAACTACATATCTTGTTACAGTGGTTCATGTAGTTAACTAAGGCCACAATGTACATTCCAAACTTTCACATGCTAGTCCAGCGTTCATGTGGAACATTCACATTAAACTCGGCTTCATAAAATACTTGAAAAGCATAAGGTAAGCAATTTTATACATCTCAATGGTTCATAGAACATAACAAACATTTACTAGTTCACAACAAAAGACAAAGTTGTCAGAAGGTTTACAAATCAGGAAAAATCAAGCAAGGCTTCTCTGAGCAAAGGGCCTCCCAAGGTAGGCTTTAATTTCCTGGAGTTCACTCTGGTTTTTCTTGTTGCCACCATCCAGGGATAGGTTCTCTCATTCCAGAATAACCAATTATAATTGTGTTCTCAGTTGGAATGTAGAACTGAACCATGTAGTGTACTGACCATCTGAACTTCTTGTGCAGTTCCACTAAACTTAAGTACCGCTATTTGCATAAATAAGCAGACCACAATGCCTCTTGCCCACGCACCTATCCCAAAAACCTCCATGCAGCCGTGCCAACTCGTCCTCTGTCCATGGATGAACTAGGAGAAAGTGCATTCCCGGCTAGGATGCAGTTGTTTTCGCTCGTCCCTGCACTGCAATCAGGAAGTAAAACATATGAATCAGCTTCTTTTAGATTGCGTTGGTCATTCTACGTAGTTACTACCAATGTAGGAATACCTGGAATATGGGTGGTTAGACGATGACAGCTAGGAATAGCCATCTCATTTTGTGCAGTTCTACTAAAACTGAGGTGTGTACTTTTGATTGCGCAGATAGAAACGATATGGAGATAGACATCCCTGTTTGCGCAAATATGAAATACGGTTATTTAAACAGTGATAGTTATTTGCAGTGGCATATGATTAACAGCAGCATCTATTGTGTTATAATTGGCACTACATTGACAGTATGAAAGTGCCCTTAAGTAAGAAGTAGCATTGCATCACATCAACACTGCCACTAGATTAACATGCACAACAATAGCATTCGTATTACTGTCATGAGAGTAGCACCTGGTCAGTAAATGTGCAATCAAATATGTGCAGTTCCACTGGGATGAAGCAATGTTAGCGGTGTGAGATTTAAGTGTAATTGCAAAAACACAATTCATGGGAAATAAAGCAAGACAAAAGCACTTCATAAAATGGTGGTGGCATTGCTTCAATTTATCAACGACACTAAACCATTACTTAGTAGTGACATTAGGTGGCATTGCTTCAATTTATCAATGGCACTAGACCATTACTTAATAGTGACATTAGGTGGCATTGCTTAATGCTTCATGTGATTTTACATTAATGGTAGCGATATGGGCGTAAGGACAGTAGGGGCATAAAGTGGTGAGGTAGATGTGGTTGTGGAGAGCGGCAAACACTCAGGCAGAATGTCTGCATTTGTCCCATTTTTTATCTCCTCGGCGAGATTTTCCTATGTGAGCACAGGAAATCTAGACCTGCTCGTTCTCGTTTGTGTTGTCCCCCAACACCCCTCACTTTCTTTCCTTTTTCGACCAAGAGACAGGTCCACTTCCCCCACCCTTCGCCATCCACCATGCTTTCTTCGCCTTTTCAACCAAGAGACCGGTTGGGTAGCCAATATCTACTACTTTCACCCGTTTTCTCTTAGAACCAAGTCCTAGATTCATGCTACAGCTTTCCCACTTTCTTCCCTGTTTGAACCAACTCTTAGATTCGACTTTATGAACTAGCTTTACCTCTAAAAATAGTAAAGTCTAGGTGGCTTGGAACAGCCAACGGAAGGGAGCTGGGGCAGTAGAGCAAGGCAGGTTTCGTAGGAATATATACCCGAGGGTCGTCGGCATGTGGCAAAGACGGCATCGGTAGGCCGCATCTTGGCCACAATACTGCAGGGAGGAAGAAGGGGTCAGAGGCCCTCCTGAGCCGGCGTTGTCTCGGAGAGAACGACACGGCCGCCAATCGGGATGCGCGGGCAGCTATTGGTCTCCTCCCTCCTCGCCGACGACCGCGTGAACGATGCACCCACACCCCTGCCCCAGTCGAGGTGGTCCGGCCGGATTTGTGACCAGCCATGAGCAGAGAGAGAGAGAGTGTGTGGCCACCTATGTCTTGCTCAGATCTGGAGAGCATGAGAGAGTGAAAGAGAGGAACCCTTGTAAAGCAAGCGCCGAGGCTCCTACTTATATATATAGTGGAGTGATTTTGTTGTACCAGCCGTTATTAAATTGAATACGCGTGAACCACTATTTTCATTTAAAGTTCAAGTAAAAATAAAACTCGATCAATAACGTGCCACCACATCCAAGACGCAGTATGTACTGTATCATTCACGTGCGGTCCCCGACCCTCCATCAAGTTGAAAACTAGACTAGTCAAAGTGTTAATTGGGATGCCTCTTTGTAAACAAATGTGCTCCTAGCATCAAAAAAGGCGCTCCTATGTGTACCGGCAAGTGGGTGTGAGCGAACTAGTGCGTGCGTGCACCGCTTCTCTTTGTGAGAGTACAATATACTATGCCCAAAGAACGTTCGCCACAAGAGTAATAGTATAAGTGTGTGACGTGTGAGTTAAATTAAAAGGTGTGCGACGTATTTTATTTTTAGAAGTTCTGAGGGTAGGGTGTGAAAAGCACATATGTGTGTGACGTCTACCTACAGATAGACGGTGGGTGCGAGAAGACTCGGGAGAGTCATGACTCGTGAGGGTGTGTGTGCGTGAGAGAGAGGGGGAACGTATCAATGCAATGCATGTGTCCGTAAATCATATCTGAAAAACGTTCGCCACAAGCCGTTTCCTAATGAACGCCGTAAGAACCGTTAGATCGGCATCCGATAGTGTCAATTTTGCCATGGGATTTAACAGAACAGCCACTCCTCCGACACAAATCTTCCACGTGAGTGTTAGCAACTGTCGTATGCTCCTCCCTCCGTTCCAAAATGTAGTGCATACAGCTTTATTGAAAATTCGAACCTCGCAAAATTATACCGAGTTTACTTATACCAAAATGCACATATATAATACCCAGTATATATCATTTCATTAATCTTCGAGAGGTAACTATAAACATGGGGGAGGAGTGTAGAAAGAAAGACCGTCGTATCACCTGCAGCAATTTCAACCGTCCTTTGGTGTGGAGGAATACCATAGGAACTCTATATGATATGATTTTTATAGGATTATTTCCTTTAGAGACAATTGGTTCATAGGAATAGATTCATATACTCCACATTTCAATGGAAAATAAACATGATATCATTATTATAGCTTTAGAGCCACTTGGTTCATATGAATGGATTCCTATACTCCAGAATTTCAAAGGAAAATAAACATTAGCGTATATTCAATAGAAAAGTTCCTATGATGTGAACCAAATGACATCTCTTTTCTGATCCCACCTCATATGAATTGAGATACATGTCATCTCTAGATTCAATAGAAAAGTTCCTATGATGTGAACCAAATGACATCTCTTTTCCAATCCCTACTCATAGGAATTGAGATACATGTCATCTCTTTCCCTACAACTTCCATGTATACATCTTCTATTCCTAAATAGCTAGTACAACCCACTAGTAGCTTTTTTCCTGTACATGCAACTATGGCACAAGAACATGTCATGCAAGCAAGTCATAAATCACATTGTGTTTGTACTCTATGCATGCAAGCACCACATCATCGATTCGCGCATGTTACTCATAAGTTATTTCTTGCATTAGATTTTTGTTAGAAATCACATTGATGATGTATGTCTTGGTCACATGCACACATATGTAGTTCACATTCACAATTTTGTTAGAAATGTCATTCTTTTAACTGCAATTCATTTTTTCTCTTTGTATTACATTGTCATTTTAAGCATACATTCACTTCCCATTAGCTATAGATGTTTTTGGAGGAAATTTTATGCATTATCTTGAGTAGCAAATTTCACGTGGCCGCGGGTATATCAAAATGCGGGGCCCATGCGTCATTGCCTTTCGGTCAAACCTACGTCCACAATTTTTTGTACGTATATCTCCACTGGTCCCCGAACCCAAAATGTTGCCTCGTTCCCGTAACACCAAGCAGCCCACCCCTATTAAGGCGTCGCCTCGAACTCAACCCCTCTCCTGTTTACTATGGCATGGTCCCGCACGCCGTAGTACTCCTACAAACCCTACCCACCGCATGCACCATAGGTTTTCTTCAAGAAGACGAGGGAGAAGCGGATTAGTAGTGGAGGCTCCTACCCTAGGGCGCCCTAGGTAACTGTCGCACACATCATTGGTTTTCTTTTTTCTTTATGCTCTTGCGCCCTAGAGTAAAATGATGGTTGCTTTCCGTCCAGCTTAATGCGAGAAAGGTGGGGCTTTGTGATTTGACCCCTCATCGCTCATTTACTACTACTGCACGGTGCTACGACCGGGGTACCTCCAAGTCCAAACGCTGCTCCGAACTGTAATTTGGTGCATCGCACGTGGAACAAGACGGTGGATGAGCCACATGTCAGCCAAAGGGGTCCTATTAAGTGTGTCGCCATTTCGTGTGTGGACTGACCCTGCTGAGTTGGTATGCCAACATGACAGGAGCAGCCTACCAGGTTTTGCTCCTTGGTAAATCCGGACTATATTGATCTAAAAAGATACTAGTCCCTCCGTCTCGGTTTATAGGGCACGCACGTAGTTATAGGTCATCCATTCGACTAACTAAATATGAGTTATATCTCACAAAAAGTATATCATTGGATTCTTAAGCGGATGTAGTTTCTAAACATATATTTTTCATCAGATATAATACATATATAGCTAGTTAATTTCTCAACATAGAACGACGTGCATTCCCTGTAAACCGAGATGGAGGAAGTAGTAAAATGAGGTGATTTTACCGAGTGGTGAGCGGGGGAGTGATAGAGGCAAAGGTGTCCCGTCTTTCGATGAGATGGTGATTATCATTTCGGAGGAGTAGACTTTGACGATCCGACTACGTACGTGCGAGGACGTCGCACCTTAGCAATCGCTAAACCAACTCTGATAGGTTATTGACCACGCCGGAGCACGATCAACCTAACCACGAAGGTCTATTTCCTGCAAGCAAACAAAGAACAAGCAAGAAACTAAGATTGCAATCTGGATGCTGCGAATATAATATGAAAGCTTTATTGACCAAGGTGGGGTTCTCTGACGTCTTTGTATGGTCGTTGAACACAAACGAAGTTCGCGAAGTTGTAGCTATGGTGAACTTTTAATCTAAAAGAAACCCAAAGTCTAAACGCTGCCCTAAGGGCTGTATATATGGAGAAAGAGGGGGGAATTTCGTGGCCCTTGGAGGAGGGGTCCGAAACCAACTCTATCTCTTGTTTCCCAACACATACAGACTCTAAAAACAGCCTATACTCAAGTATTTCAAAATTACATGGGCCTGGCCCAATAATAAGGCGACGCAGCACCTATAATAGCCTCTGGACACAATTTAGGAAGTAGCATCTTGTATATTTCGTCCAAGCCTTCATGCACTCATTATGGTGGCTTCAAAGTCCTGAAAGCATCACTTGAAACTCCGTTCTTGTTTCCCTTGCGCATGCCATCATCTCCATGCTTGTTCTTGCTCCAATGTTCATCCTTCTCCAAGCTAGGCCCTTCATTTGTAAGAAAAACAAATGTATCCAATTTAGGCAGCATCATATTCTCATGAACATTAGAATCATTACCAAGAAACGAAAGTACCTGGTGTCGTGGAATTGTCACGACAGATGTCCTCGTAGAAGGACTTAGTTGTGGAGCCATTACGACGAGGTTAGCTTAAAGGGGTTAAAACGGGACAAAGGACACGAGGAGTTTATACTGGTTCGGCCCCTTGCGGTGAAGGTAAAAGCCTAATCCAGTATGAGGTGGTATTGCTAGGGTTTCGATTACCAGGCAGCGAATACGCTTGTCCTGGCTTTTGATCTGTTGTTTCTTGCCCTAAGCCGCTGCCGAGTCGTCCCCTTATATACATGGGTTGATGCCCCGCGACTTACAGAGTCCAGGCCGGCTCATACAAACGTGTCCGGCCCGGTGACTTATCTTACATGCCTTACAATACAAGTTACATATACATGGCGGTTTACACTTACGGGCCTTAAGCCGCCTTCGGGTTTGGGCCCTTTAACAAGCCTACTTCATGAACCGCCATCTTCAACATACTCATGGGCTTTGTTTAGATAAACCGCCATTGGGATAACCCGGCCTCTCCTGGGCGGGTCATATCCAATAGTCATATCCCCAACATTAGGCCCCAGGTTGATTTGAACTTGTTCATGTCAATCATCAACACTTAGAAAAAATCCTTCTTCATCTCCCCGTGTTATATTATAACCCGCCATGACGTCATCTCCAGAGATTGCGGTGACCCGCCATGACGTCACCTGCTATTAACATTACGGCCCAAATCTTAATAAAGTTTTTCCTTTTAATGAACCTCCGAAAATCAAGGTGCTCGCGTCATCACATATCCATTTTCTTGTCTCCTCGATTCCCGTGCATGCCACTTATCCTTACAACCTTATAAATAGGGCCACGAGTCCTATTTTCACTCTCCCCCTTTTGCCTTCTTGCCTTCCTCTTCCTCCTCGCAACGCTCCAGCGCACCCAAGCTCCGCCACCGTCGACCTTCGTCCACTGCTTCGACTCCGGCCGCTGCATCACCCTGAACGAACCAGAACATCGCGGCGCTCCTCCGCTGTTCATCAGCGTCGGTAATCCTTCACTTTTCCTGCAGATCTGCCTTAGGGTTTCCCTGTTTGTCGATGTTCATCACCATTCTTCCTTCTCTTTTCCTAGATTACATGACTTTGATCTGAAATGATACAAATCTTGCGTGGTAGCAGTTTTAGCACTTGTTTTGTAATATCAGAATATATCCTCATTGCAACAGATCTCATCTAGGCATCCCTACTTTTCTGCTGCCGCCACCTGAGGTTTGGATTTTATTTCATTTCTCAGAATTGCTGCAGATCCAATCTTATAGCTCCAATCTGTGAAACCTGTTTGTCCCAACACTTAGTAAAATTTGCTCTTGATCAGATCTTGAACACCAGTGCTTGTCATGGCGGCTTACATAACCGGCTTATAATTACCCATATATCATTAGGCCCCATTTAAGCCGCCATTCTGAATATATACTGCAACTTTTTATTTCCGGCTTAATGAATCAATTTGAACTGGCAAATTTTTTCTTTCCTTTAGGCTTCTCCATTCGCAATGCCACCGAAAACAGTCACTTCATGTAACTGGGTTCCCTCCATTGTCACTGAGAACACTTTCAAAGACTTTGTCAAAATCGGGTACTTGCCAACAAAGAATGTCAAGCATTATCGCGCCCCTGATCCAGGCGAAGAAAGACCTCAGCCAAAGGATGACGAAGTCATTGTTTTTACTCATCACACTAATCGGGGCTTCTCACAGCCCGATTCTAAATTTTTCGAGGAGTTCTACACTTCTTTCAACTCCATCCTCAAGACATCGGACCCAATTCCGTGTCAAATATCTGCAATTTTCAAGTCTTCTGCGAGGTATACCTTGAAGAGGAGCCCAGCATCGAACTCTTTAGGGAATATTTTTATTTAAACCGCCAAAACGAGTTTATGAACGGACCCAGCTTGGAACTTGGCGAAATCTCAATTCAACGAAGAAGAGATGCCATCTTCCCTTACGCTTGCTTGCTGAGTCACCCCAAGGATTGGAACCAGACATGGTTTTACTGCAAAGATACCTCTCGGGCTGATGAAAATCCATTGCCGGGTTACCATGCCCAACGCCTTGACACAAAACATCATCTTCCTAAGAAACTTACCGCTGCTGAACGTAAAAAGCTTGCTCCCACTATTGTGAAGGTCAAGGCTTTGCTGGGAAACGGTTTAACTGGCATTGACTTGGTTCGGTGCTGGGTTGCCTGGCGGATTATCCCTTTAAGCCGCCGACCCGACTTAATGTGTACTTACACGGGTGGCCTAAAGGATCCTCTGCGCCATAGCTCCGTGCATTTGACTAATGAAGCGATCACCGAAATGACAAAGACTCTTTTGAATGAAGATCCAGAAGACTGCAGCAAAGTGGGTCTGAATCCCTTCTGCAAGCTTAACCCGCCACCGGATGTGAGTCTCTAACTTTCTTTACTTTTATCTCATCCGTCAAATATTATATTAACTCAACTTTGCTGACTTCCACGTGCTGAATCTGATTTTTGGAAGGCAAAATATGACCATGAAGCTGCCAAAAAGGCAAGGGCTGCCAAGAAAGCCGCCAAGAAAAACATCAAGAGAACTAAGAAGAAATCAAGCACTTCTGATATGTTTGAACCGAATGACAACTCTGAGTCGGAGGTAGCCCTTGACTCCCTTGGCTCCTTTTTCAACTATCTTATTGACACTGATTATTATCAGGATGACACGGGGGCCAGCCAAGCTGTTGAAGAAGAGGTAATTATTATTTCCTCCGGCTCAACACCTTTGCTAAGACAGAAAATTCGACGAGTAACCCGGAAAGTAAGGTTTTCACACCCCTTAGCTCATTTGGATACTCACTTTCTTTTGAAGCAACAGCAGCACGAGAACCGGCGACAGACTCGGAACAACGGAGGTGAAGAATTATCCTCCGGTTTACCAAATACTCAAGCTCGTCGGAAACGTCAAAATGAGGTCCTTCCGAACTTAAACTCTTTTTATCCGCTGGCGGGTCTCATTCGCCAGCCACCTAATTCTCCCGATTCAAATTACCAGGAGATTTATCGCTCTTCCTCCGGTGATTCATCATAGACCCAACTGCCGGCTTTCAAGACTGCCCCTGGGTAATGACAATTTCTTTATCCTGTACCTCCTTATGTTCTTAAATTTGTACTGACTTGTCATAACTCATGCAGTGGCCAAGCAAAACCTAGTAAGAAGGTGAAGGTGACCAAGCCAGTTGAAGATCCTAAGTTCCATGAACCGGAGTAGCAAGTCCCAGCATCAGATGTTTCTGAGAAACAACTGGAAGAACCTGTTCATGACGTCCCACCAGAAATTCCTGACCTCTCTGACGATCAAACAAAACTCAATCCTTTGAGTACTGAATCATCAAGTCCACTCAAGCCGTCAGAAACTCACGCCGATGACGTTATGATCACTGGCACCGGCTTTACAGAACCGGAAAATCCAACTATGTTGGCCAAACATTCCGCTAAACAAGAATTCATTGAAAAGAGGAAAGTGAGATTTGATGTCGCCCACTATTCTCAATTGAGTGGTAGCGAACTACTCTCTGGCTACCTCAACCAAATACACACCAACCGTGATCTTGAGATTGATATGGTGAAGCAAATGCATCAAAAATATGAGGTATGAACTCCTGCTTAAATAAGTTATGTACATCCTACCAGCCCCCAAGTCTACTGGGTATGATAAGATTGAATATGCTGTAGACTTAGAATAATCCATAAGCATCTATAGTAGAATCCTTCCAAGGCCGGCTTTTACTATTATAGTTGAACCGAATTTAAATAATTAGTATTGCATCCGTAGTCCCCAAGGGCCGGTTTAATCAGCATGAATGAGCCGGTCCTGTTTACCATTGTTTATAAAAGAGTGCTTATCTGTGTAGCCCCCATGACCCGGCTGTGATTGTTTATAGCACAACCAGGTCATCATAGTAAAAAGAGACACAAGCGATATGCATTAGCCCCCAAGTGCCAAGTACTCTTGCTTGCAAAGTGCTTGGGACTTTACTGATATCAGTCGTTTGCATTAAGAATGTTTTGGCAGGAATTAGCCCCCAAGTGCCAAGTGTTGTTGCTTGCAAAAGACTTGGGACTTATACTCATGTATCCTGATATGAATGTGTTGAAAATTCTGTGCTTCATACAGGCCGCCACTGCAGAACTTGAATCACAATTGGCTGATGCAAAGACCCTGCTGGAGAATCAGGAATCTGTGACCCAGAAAGCTGAGTCAAAATTCCAGTTTAGCATAGCTGAAACGGAAAAGCTGAAGACTAGTTTCGAGGCGGAGAGAAACACTTGGGCTGAAGAAAATACTGCATTGACGCAGCGAGCTGAAAAAGCAGAGGCGGCTCTTCAAGAGATGACCACAGAGCTTACCGGTTTAAAACACCGTGTGTCCCAGATGGTTTCTACTATCTTTGGTGAGTCGCCTTGCTAATCATCAAAGGTGAATCCTTTTCTTGAGAGTATAAACCGCCTCTAACGAATCTATGATTTACTCAGCTCCCAGGAGCAGCAACCTTAACCAAGATATGCTTGTGAAGCTCAAGGCTGTTTACACCCTTGTCGAACAGCTATACACTGGAGCTCAGCGTGCACTGGCTACAATTTCTCCGACTAATCAAGCACCTATTCTCTTCATAGATGTTTTGAAAAAACTGTCTGTGCTGCCTGCTAGGATGGATGAGATGAAGCGGTCGTCTGCAAGAGCCGGTGTCGTGACGGCTTTGAGCCGGGCCAAGGCATGGTTACCAGAGCTAGACCCGTCTGAGGTAGCTACTGGATATCCGAGCTTGAAAGAAGACGACACTTCATTTGATCAAAAGGACTTCGCTGCCTGTGTGAAAGAAACACGTCCTCTGGCCAGTCTGATTGCCAATGAAACGGACCTGTCAAAATACCATCCGACTTACAGCATGGAGAATCAAAAGATGCCGATGCCGGCTTATAAAGTGATCGATCTAATCCCCCCAATCCGTAAGCATACTTTTGCCCCTGAAGTTGAGCCGTCTG
This sequence comes from Aegilops tauschii subsp. strangulata, assembly GCF_002575655.3. NCBI lineage: Eukaryota > Viridiplantae > Streptophyta > Magnoliopsida > Poales > Poaceae > Aegilops > Aegilops tauschii. The sequence continues at coordinate 244,736,086 of NC_053037.3, read as the reverse complement.
AACATATAGATGATGAGGCTGAATTTCAAGCTTTATGTGGCATCAATTGGTCATCACCAAATTTCCAGACGGCGGAAGAGGACAAAGAACTGGAATAGGATGATCCAGAAGCCTCAAATCAGCAAGGCCAAGAAGAGTGAACCGCTGGGCGGTTTATATATTTGATACGTTGAAAAACACTTGATCTTGTTTGGCTCGCGGAGTCATGTAATAGAGTAGTAGAACTTTAATCTGTCGTGCCATCGTGCACGTTTCTGTTTTGCGCAATACTGCTGATCCACCAGTTTAAGAAATCATCACTTTATGCTTATGACAGCATTGATTTATGCAGATCAGACTGATCATTACCCTGCACACAAACAGATCACAAGTGCCCTGGCGGTTTACCGCCGGGCGGGTCATGATACCCAATTGAAGCCATTGGGGACAGATAGTCCATAACCAAGGCCGGTCTAACCACAATGCTGACACAATTGTTAAAAAAATCGTACCTGTGGTGTGTGCTGACACTGACGGCTTATCAGCTCCATGCAGTTAGTGTTTTTAGAGCTATAACTCTAAACATAAGATTATTCTTCTCTGGCGACTTAGAGTCTGCCATCCTGGCGGGTTGCAGAAACACAAAGATGCTTCAAATATGAGACATAAATAGGGCACCTTGGCCCGATTTGTAAAAACCATATGGCAAGAAAAAGAGATTAAGGAAAAAAATAAGAAATCAAACAATTCGAGGCTTTTGCAGGCCGCCAAGCCAAAGTTTCTTCTTAAGTGAAACTAGCCTGATGGCCATTGGAAGGTACGCGCTTTCCGTGAGCCGGCACTCACAGTACCCAATCGACATTTGAACCCAGATAAGTCCGGGTCTTATTGAAAGATAGACTTATTAGGAGTACGCGGAGTCAGAGTAGCATCGTGCATCACATGCCGATTTATCCAAGTTTCAAGGAAGGCGGCTTATAAGCCTGGATCTATCCTGACTATCTGTAAGTCGTGCTCTCACATGACAAACCAGTGTTTTAACCTTAACAAGCCCAGGATCTTTGGTGTATACACCGTAAAAGATTGATCGTTAAGAGTTCGGCGGGTCAATCCGGATTACCTGATGAAGAAGCAGCTGGTATACAGGTAGGATGACCCAAAAAGGTTATGTCCTCTTTGGTGAATACACCTATGTTTGAACAAGATAACCTGGTCAAGAGGGTAGTAACGCTATGTTCTCTTTGGTGAATACACCTGTGTTTGAACAAGTGACATACTTATGAGTTGTGCTCGTCTGGGACCTATGTTTGAGCTGTGCTATGCATCCAACTCTCTTTGGTCCCTGTAATTTGGGCGTCAAGCCTCTGAAGTGAACATGTAAGATGATGATAAAGACTCAGCTTCAAAGAAGTGAAACGACAGAGGCCCTGAATTATCAGGGATGCCGACTTTATTATACTGTTTATAATATATACATCATCAAACTATGTACATCACGAGAGCCGGTGGGTCAAGTATAGTAGGGCCGAAGATGAGCAATATTCCACGGCCGACGGGTCTCCTCCTCCGATTTGCGTGAGTCCTTGTGGTCTTGAACGTCGATAAGATAGTATGACCCATTATGCAGATTCTTGCTGACCACAAAAGGTCATTCCCAAGGCGGTGATAGGTTATGCATATCTGTTTGATCCTGGATTAGCCGGAGCACTAAGTCGCCTTCTTGAAAGGTTCTAGTTTTGACCCGGCGGCTGTGGTAACAACGTAGATCTTGCTGATAAATTGCTGAACATGCCGCCGCGAGATCACGCTCCTCATCCAACAGGTCAAGTGCATCTTGACGTGCTCTTTCATTATCAGCTTCAACATAAGCTGCCACACGGGGTGAATCGTGACAGATGTCAATAGGGAGAACCGCCTCTACTCCATAAACCATGAAGAAAGTGTGTAACCCGTAGACCTGTTGGGGGTTGTATTGATACTCCAAAACACTGAAGGTAACTCCTCCACCCAACAACCCGACGTTCTTTGCAAAGGAACCATAAGCCGGGGCTTGATGCCTCGCAGAATCTCTTGATTAGCTCGTTCCGCTTGACCATTGGACTGAGGGTGAGCCACGGAGGAAACGTCAAGTCGAATATGCTCCCGTTGACAAAATTCTTTCATAGCACCTTTAGACAGATTAGTACCATTATCCATTATAATGCTGTGGGGAAAGCCAAACAGAAGATCACCTTCTTGATGAATTGAAACGCCGTTGCTGCATCACAGTTGCTAACCGGCTCTGCTTCAACCCACTTAGTAAACTTGTCAACTGCCACCAAAAGGTGGGTCTTCTTATCGTTGGACCTCTTGAAAGGCCCAACCATATCAAGCCCCCAGGTCGTGAAAGGCCAAGTAATTGGGATCATCCTCAACTCTTGGGCTGGCACGTGAGCTGGTCGTGAATACTTCTGACATCCGTCACATTTGCTGACCAAATCCTCAGCATCAACATGAGCTGTCAACCAATAAAACCCATGACGAAAAGCCTTGGCTACAAGAGATTTAGAGCTGGCATGATGACCACAATCTCCTTCGTGAATCTCTCGCAGAATCTCACAACCTTCTTCAGGAGAGACACAACATTGAAACGCCCCTGTGATACTGCGATGGTGCAACTCCCCATTAACAATCGTCATTGACTTAGACCGCTGGGTTATCTGCCTGGCCAAAATCTCATCCTCAGGTAATTCGCCCCGGGTCATGTAAGCCAAATACGGAACTGTCCAATCAGGAATAGCATGAAGAGCCGCCACCAATTGTACTTCCGGGTCAGGAACAGCAGGATCCTCCTCTGTAGGTAATTTGACAGAAGGGTTAAGCAGAACATCCAGGAACGTGTTGGGTGGCACCGGCTTACGCTGAGACCCTAACCGGCTTAAAGTGTCAGCCTCCTCATTCTTCCTACGATCAATATGCTCAACTTGGTAACCCTTGAAGTGTCCCGTAATAGCATCAACCTCTCGACGATAAGCCGACATGAGTGGATCCTTAGAATCCCAAGTGCCAGAAACTTGCTGAGCTACCAGATCTGAGTCGCCAAAGCATCTCAGCCGGCTTAAGTTCATCTCCTTAGCCATCCGAAGACCGTGGAGCAAGGCTTCATACTCAGCTGCATTGTTAGTACATGGGAACATTAACCGGAGAACATAAGAAAATTTATCACCTCGTGGGGAAGTCAAAACAACTCCAGCCCCCGAGCCTTCCAACTGCCTGGATCCATCAAAGTGAAGAGTCCAATACGTGTTATCCGGCTTTTCCTCATGCGTCTGCAACTCTGTCCAATCATTGATAAAATCCATGAGTGCTTGGGACTTGATGGTCGTACGAGGCACATACTTCAAACCATGGGGTCCAAGCTCAATGGCCCACTTGGCAACCCGGCCTGTGGCTTCTCTATTTTGGATGATGTCCCCTAAAGGAGCAGAGCTAACCACAGTAATGGGATGACCCAGAAAATATTGCTTGAGCTTTCGACTTGCCATGAAGACCCCGTACACAAGCTTCTGCCGATGCGGATACCTCTGTTTGGACTCGATAAGTACCTCGCTGATGTAGTAAACCGGCCGTTGAATCGGATATTCCTTGTGTGCCTCTTTTTCTTTCCACCACAATAGCCACACTAACGGCCCGGCCATTGGCAGCCACATACAACAAAGGCTCCTTAAATAGGAGCAGCAAGAACCGGCGGCTCAGCCAGTTGCTTCTTAAGCGCCTCAAATGCCTCATTAGCCGCATCACTCTAGACGAAATTATCTGTCTTCTTCATCATCTGGTACAGAGGGATATCTTTTTCTCCTAGGCGGCTTATGAACCGGCTCAAAGCCGCTATCCGCCCCGCCAAACGTTGGACGTCATTAACACACTTTGGCTTAGCCAGGGAAGTAATAGCCTTCATTTTTTTTCGGGTTAGCTTCGATACCTCGGGTTGAAACCAAAAAACCCAAAAGCTTGCCCGCCGGTACACCAAAAACACACTTGGCCGGGTTAAGTATCATCTTATAATCCCAGAGATTGTCAAACGTCTCCTTCAAATCATCAATCAGGGTCTCCTTCTTCCTGTATTAAACCACAATGTCATCTACGTAAGCATGAACATTACGCCCGATCTGATTGTGAAGGCAATTCTGCACACACCGCTGGTAAGTCGCCTGGGCACTCTTGAGCCCAAAAGGCATAGACAGATAGCAGAAGGCTCCAAATGGAGTAATGAAAGCTGTCTTCACTACAAAAAAAGGCACATCCGTGACATTTTGGGCCGAACGAATTTTTTTCTGTCATACTTATGACACTTCTATGACGATAATTGTGACAAAACCCAGTATCATCATAGATGTGGTGGGCTCCTACTTCTACGACAAAAAATCATGATAGACAATGGGCTTTTCGTCCTGGGCGGGCCGGAGACGCAGCTGCATGACATTCTTTGGGCCATCCATGACGAAAAAACCGTGGTAGAAGCGAGGGCGAGGAAAATATCAGGGTGTTCCCGGTTACGGTGGGTGGTCGGGGCCGAGCGATGCACGTTTCTCTCGTACACACACGCGCGTGGGTGCGAGGCATTGGGCTCTAACTGAACCAGAGCGAGGCGTTGGGCTCTAAACGAACCCAAGCGATTGCACTGCAGGTTACGCGTTACTGAACCCGAGCGATCGATCAATGGCTGTTAACTGAACCCGATCGAGCGATTCCTTCGCTACTGCTGCTAACTGAAGCCGATCAATGCTGCCTCTGGATGAACAGTGAGCGTTGCTGGGGGGTTTAGATGAACAGTTCCCGGTGGGGGTGGATGAATAGGACCCCGTGGTGTTGCCTCTGGATGAACAGGACCCCGATCGATCGAGCCGGTTGGGGCTGGGTGAACAGGACCCCGTGGAGGGTTGGATGAACAGGACCACCCCGTAGAGGGCTGGATGAACAGTAGACGGTGGAGGGCTGGATGAACAGTAGCCCGTGGAGGGGTGGTTGAACAGGAGCCCGTGGAGAGGGCTGGTTGAACAGTAACCGGTGGAGTAGCACGCGGTGGAGGCTGGATGAACAGGAGCCCGTGGATGAAAAGTCGCAGGTGGAGGCTGGAGGAGGTCGACAGTGGATGAACAGTAGCCCGTGGAGGCTGGAGGGGGTCGACGGTGGAGATGAACAGTATCCCGTGGAGTCCCGTTTTGTAGTACGCCACACCCCTCCCGATGAACAGGACCCCCGTTTCGACCGTAGCGCTCCAACACAAGTCCGTTTCCTCCGTTTTGCGGTACGCCACACCCCTCCCGAAACAGGACCCCCGTTTCGACCGTAGGAGGTCCATTTCCTCCGTTTTGCGGTAAGCCAGACCCCTCCCGATGAACAGGATCCCGTTTCGAACATGGCTGGTCGAACACAAGGCCGTTTCCTCCATTCTGCGGTACGCCAGGCCTCGTTTCCATCGGCTGTTCTGTCCAAGCCCTCCCGATCAACACGACGACGCATTCCATTCTGACCCAGACGGTTGGCTCTCCATGAACACGATGATGACGCAGTTTCTCCGTTCCGACCCAGCCATGTACACGAGCCCTGGCCGTACGTACGCGCGAGTAGATGTTCGAGACCCCGCATGTATGTACGTACGTGGCCGTATTTTCTTTCTTGCACACTGGCCGCTGTAGGTACATGTACATGCTACATGCGCGCCTCTACTACGACACGTGCGCGCTCTATATCGAGCAGTATGTACGTACACGTTCGCGACCAGAATGACAATGCTACGTACGCTTCGACCAGGTGGGTCCCGACTGTCAGGCACTTCCTTGCGTGCGAAGATATAGCTGGTGGGTCCCAGCAGTCAGGGGGCGAATCATTTTTTTTTTTGCCCGGACGCACTTCCTTGCATGCGAAGATGTAGCCGGTGGGTCCCAGCAGTTAGGGGGAAACGGTTTTTTCGCGAAATACAGTGGCCCGTCCGTAGGGTCCCTGCTGTCAGGTGCAGGAATAATTATTTTGCGCGTAATAAGGAGGCACTCCCTTGCGGCCGCCGTGGACCCAGCTGTCAGCCTCTCCATGTACAGTACTCTTCCGATGGAAGTCGTTCCTTGACCATGTTGACCACGCCGCGCCGAGAGCACTAGGGTGGTGGACGACGGCGAGGCCTAGGAAGGGGACGACGCGGAGCCGGGGAAGACGCGGCAGTGGAAGCTCGCGCGGAGAGGAGTACGAGGATTCATTGGTTCGGCTGCGGTGTGAGGCTTCCGTCAACGCAGAATAACAGGGGGTGTGGGTGAGTGGAGGGATGGCCTGGCCAACGGTGGGAGTAGTAGGGAGCGGTGAGGCCTCCGCAGCAGCACAGCCGGCCACGGGAGGCAGGTGCAGGCGGCACGACCGGCGCTGCTTTGGGCGGCTGGAGCAAGAAGACCAGAGGTTGAAGAAGCACTACCGCCGTTGGATGGACATCGTACGGTCACTGCAGCTAGAATCATTCATATTGACTAAGTTGACAAAGCCCTCCGTCCCCGTCAACTTAGTTGGGCCCCCACAGGTCAGCTTCCGAAACGGTGCGCCCCAGATGTCAGGGGGAGGAATCATTTTTTGGGCGGGTGAAGCTAGAATATCTGAGATTGAAGAAGAAGCACGGCATCCGTTGGATGGACATCCAACGGCCACTGCTGCTAGAACCGTGTGTTGACTATAATAAGTTGACAAGGCCTTGCATACGCGTCAACTTCTTTTTTTAGGGGACGCGTCAACTTAGTAGGCCCACAAGTGTATGGCAGAGAACTTATAGCCCATTTGCGATTTGTAAGAATGTACAATCCATTTTTGAATTCTAACGGAATTTACTACAGCCCATTTACAGTTTGTTAAAAGTACAACCCATTTTATAGCTAGGACAACGATTAATAATTTCAACCAACCGTTCAAGACAGAATTCAATAAAATTTCCCACATTTTGATGGGATCCGAAATATTTTTATCCCAAAATTTCTAGTCAGATTAAATATAAATTTGTATTACGTAGAAATCTAGCGAAACATTGCGCGCGCAACAATTAAAAATTAAGATTTTCAAAATCCATAAATAATATTTTATAAACTAATTTCGTGTTTGGTGCTTTTTTATAGTTACTGCCCAGTTTTTATAATTACATCCATTTATTATTTTTTAAAGCCCATTTTCCTATTAAGCCTAATGCATCCCTCCTAGGAAAGATTTGCAGCCCAGCGGGGCAAAGAATAACAAGTTGACCTTGCCTGGGTATTCCTAAAAAACGTATAGCTGGGCTAGCCATTTTCATCTTGAAAAAAAATAATATCTGGGCTGGATATCTGTCCTTGGCTAGACGGGCCACAAGCCGCCCAGTTAATACCCTGCTCTCCTCTAAACAACAACGAAAACATCGCCAAGAAAAACTCTGCAGTGCTCACGCCTCAAAAACACAAATACTACTCGAGCTGCTTGGTCCCAGCTGTCGGTCGCACCTTGTGCAATTCTCTCGTTTATATTGACAACATAGGTTGACAATGGTGTGGGACCGTGATGTCAGGAAACCAGGAGGAAGCAAAAAAATATAGTTGTACATAATAAGGAGGCACTTGCGTACGTATGGCTATGGCCCTAGTGGGTCCCTACTATCATCCAGTCAAAATAAAGTCATCTCCTGAATCCTCATGTTCATTGACCATGTTAACAATGCTCGGCGCCACGGCGATCGCAACAACTCGAAGGACGACGGAGAGGGCCTCGCGGGCCCTACGGATGGTCTGATACAGCGCCCGCTGCTCATTCAGGAAGCCAGGATCACCGGACACCTATGAGCACCTTCGAGAGACTGAGACGACATGAAACGGTAAGGCCGCGCTTGGGAGCTCTGGTTTATTTCACACCTATATTAAGATACAAGTGTAATTTACTCGTCATTGGAAACAACGCGTAAAATACAGGCGTAATGAAACCGAGGGCCCGAGGTCTGTAAGTAAAACCGGCGGGTTACGCGTGTAATTTGAGAGACCAGTGTATATTTTAGTAGTCGAAATCGACCAACCAAGCGCTTCGCCCGAGACCATCTGCTTTTATTTACAAGCATCAGTTTTACAAGCGGTTTTGGTTGGAAAACGACGATCCAATCACGACCTAAGATGATGAGTTGGTCGGAAGATCATATGGTTTCACGTCTAACCTACCCGACTTGTCGTATAGGCTATGAATGAAACATCAGACGATGAACTTCTTAAGCACGAAAACAACAGAAGAGGATGATCTTCCTAACAAGCAAATCACTGGCATTAGATCGACATGCAAAACAATACGAAGCATTATTCTCAGGAGGCACAGTGAACAGCTCGTGATGCCGCATGCCACAACATTCCAAGCTCAACTTTGCAATCAAACACAAGGTCTGGCATTACATAGCCAATATTCAGAACAAACTCTTAAAATATCTTACATAAGTCAACATTCATGTGACTATGCATCTCAGCAGAGTAAATATTTTCTTCTGAACTGAAGACAGGAATAGGAAAAAACGATGGACGTTGCTCACAGCAAAGGGCGTCCCACTCAAAAATATCAAATGCATGTCTTCTGGCTAACATCAATGAGCAAAAATTGACAAGGTTTTCCAATTCCAATATATTAAACTAAAGTCAACTTTGAGAAGCATTCCCCATACAAAATATGTAATGCCTATGATTGTGGAACGGGCAGGGTTTGTCATCAGTTTGTCATCTGATAGTCCGGTGGCTCAAGGTGACGACGAATGATTGGAGAACCATTCGATGTATTGTGCATGATGAAGTATTATGGAGGACACGAACCATCTGAACATTTTGTGCAGTTTCACTAAAATCAAGCTGAGCATCCCTGTGGATTTCGTATTTATATGCTGCCAGAAAACAAAGACACATCAGCACACACATGAATATTGGCCCTAGTGTCAACCCACCAATCAGTGGACTAACAAACTGAAAGTACGGTAAATAGATTACCATGCCCAGATGCCCCATCATTGTTGCTTAGAGTGACATTGACAGACTTGGAGTCCTGTCCTGGCTTCTTGGTACTTGTTTGGGCACTTGTTTGCCCAGTGTTCCTCCGAACCACAAGTAAAGCAGCCATCTCTATTTTTGTCTTTCTTCTTACCCTTCTTAATGGCCGACGCTGGCAGCACCATTCAAACATATAGTCCGGTGGCTCAAGGTGACGACGAATGATTAGCGAACCATTCGATGTATTGTGCATGATGAAGTATTATGGAGGACACAAACCATCTGGACATTTTGTGCAGTTCCACTAAAATCAAGCTGAGCATCCCTGTGGATATCGTATTTATATGCTGCAAGAAAACAAAGACACAGCAACACACACGTGAATATTGGCCCTAGTGTCAACCCACCAATCGGTGGACTAACAAACTGGAAGTACGATAAACAGATCACCATACCCAGATGCCCCGTCATTGTTGCTTAGAATGACATTGACAGATTTGGATTCCTGTCCTGGCTTCCTGTACTTGTTTTGGCACTTTTTGCCCAGTGCACTCCACGTGTTGTAGAGTTTCCTATGCTCTTTGCAGACTAGTCATGTCACCAGCGTCTACTAATACTCTGTAAAGCTTCTCGATCATTCCTTGTGTAATGTAGCGCAAACAGTGACTGCTTCTTTCTGCAAAGTGGTAAGACCAACTGGACCCACTAATGCAGCAGTTTGCCTTAGACACATTGGCTCCTTTTGTGCAGTTCAACTAAAATCAAATTATAAGGGAAATAATTACTGAGAAATAACGGTTGATGACTTGTACTCCCAGAAGAAAAACATCTATTGATCTACCTTATCTTAATGGGAAACAAAGCAGGAGAGTAGCAATTCTCAATCAGTGTGATTCATTCAAATTAACTGAGACATTATCTTAACAATGCCTTGTTTCAACATGTATAAAGAACGACAAAGCAGAAAAGTATCATTCCTAAAACAATGCGACTGATTCATTTTAACAGAGACATTATCTTAACAATACCTTGGTTAAACATGTAGAAAGAACTACAAAGCAGGATAGTACCATTTGTAGAACACTGTAACTAATATATAATAACAGAGACATTACCTTAAACATGTACTCCGGCCGATCCCTAATAGAAATGGTACTCCCGCCGATCCCTAACAAGTCTTGCAGTTTGAACTAAGATTCAGTAGTTAATTCTGAGGAAAGTAGGTACTGACCTTTCAAGACCAAGATTTGAAACAACTCCTGAGGAAGATCTAAAAGAGATCTCAACACATATATGGAAATCCGGTCTCATTTTGTGCAGTTCCACCAAAATTAAGCGAAGCAAAATGTCGCAATAGCAACAAGTTGAATAGATATCCCTGTTTTAACAGAGGCAAAAAAGGAATCAATTACTAGCTAATAAAGGAGGATGAAACATGCGGCACAAAAATGGTAATCCCGCCAATCCCTAACAAGTGTTGCAGTTTTGAAATAAGATTCAGTAGTTAATTCTGAGAGTGGCATTGCTTAATTTTACCAGCGGCATTAGATTAACAAAAAGCATAAACAGTTCCAGGGGAGAGTGGGCGCAACAATAACATGTGCTTCCATCTACTTATAAAGGGGGTGATGCAGAGTTTGTTATAACAAAGCAACAAGCATAATGTCTGGGTTGGTCCCATTTTTGTTCACTACTTAATGGGAAAAGACAGCAATACAATAGCTTCAATTCAACATTTATTTAAAACAGTACCAATACAAGTAGCACATCATCTCAAAACACACTGCATGATCATGTGGATGAAGGCAAGTACCAACCTGCCATAACGCACACAAGATCACGTACGAATCTGCCAACACGAATAGGAAATCCAATCTCGTTTTGTGCAGTTGCACTGAAATCAAGTAAAGTCGCCGGTGTGATATTTAAGTTTGCTATAGCAACAAGTTGAATAGATATCCCTGATTTAACAGAGGCAAAAAAGGAAAATTACTGCCAATAAAGGAGGATGAAACATGCGGCCACAAAAAGAAGCATCTACCTTATCTTGATGGAAAACAAAGTATAGGACAGTAGCATTTCTAAAACAGTTGCACTGATTCATATTAACAGAGAAATTCTCTTAAAATAGTTCAGTAGTTAATTCTGAGAGTGGCATTGCTTAATTTTACCATCAGCATTAGATTAAGAAAAAGCATAAACAGTTCCAGGGGCGAGTGGGCGCAACAACACCATGTGCTTCCATCTACTTATAAAGGGGGTGATGTCGAGTTTGCTGTAACAAAGCAACAAGCATCATGTCTGAGTTGGTACCCTTTTTGTTCCCTACTTAATGGGAAAAGAGGGCAATACAATAGCTTCAATTCAACATTTATTTAAAGCAGTACCAATACAAGTAGCACAACATCTCAAAACACACTGCACGATCATGTGGATGGGACATGGGACATGCCAGCACCATGTGCGTCCACACGTATAAATGGGTGATGCAAAGTATGTAGCCAAGCAGCATATCTGCGTTGGTCCCATATTTGTTCTCTTTGAAGCTTTTTCCTATGTGAGGGCAGCAAATCTAGTCCTGCACAAATTACCGGACCCCCTAGTTTCTTTCCCTTTTCAACAAAGAGTTTGGTTCCTTACAAATGTGTGTACTGGGTTACCCCCTTTTTCCCTTTTCGACCAACAAAGCGGCTGGATAGCTAGTCTATACTACTTTCCCTCCCTCCTTTCCTCATTGAACCATGTCCTAGATTCGTGCTCCATCCCACTGCACCCTTCTTTCCTCTTTGAACCAAGACCTAGATTCGACTACAGAATCGAAAATGATCCGCATGCAGCTAGACCAATGACGGTTTCAAAGAAACTTATACCTTAGGGTCGTCGGGATGTGGCAAGGCGTGCGGCGGGAGGTCGGATCTGCCCACACTACGTACGGCAGCGAGGAAGAAGGGGTCGGTGGCCCTACCGCACAGGCGCTGGGTGAAAGAGAAAAGCGCAGCCGGTAGTGGATTGCCTCCCTCGACGAAGGCGATAGAGTGAACGCTGCACCTCCTCCCCTTCCTGGTGTGACGGGATCCGGATGCCTCCTTTGCCAGCTTTGAGGGGGTGGGAGAGACAGAGGCCACAACACAGTCTTGTTTAGATCTGGTGAAGAGGGTGAGAGACTGTGAATATAGCAAACCTAGCAAAGGAATGCTGAGCATCCAGCGTGTATATATATATGTAGTGCGGCGAGAATGTGGAGAGTGCAAACCCTAGCGAACAAGCGTTGAGGCTCCAGCTTATATATATACTATAGTACGGACTGAGCTCCGGTGCCTTAACTGCACCTGCTTTTGGCTGTATGACAGGTGGGCCAGCCACATTTTGGGCCCACCTGTCATAAACCCAAGGCAGGTGCACTGAAGTCAATGAAGCTGTGTCCATATAGTACTCGTGTATACGACTAATATATAGTGGAGTGGTTTTCTTATTCTCTCCATAACAATCGTTTTAAATTGTGTAAGTACGAAACGAAACTCTTTATTTAACGTACCAGTGAAGAAAACTACTACTCCCTCAGTTCCTAAATATTTGTCTTTCTAGAGATTTCAACAAATGACTACATACGGAGCAAAATGAGTGAATCTACATTGTAAAAAATGTCTATATACATCCGTATGTGGTAGTCCATTTCAAACCACTTGAAAGACAAATGTTTAGGAACGGAGGGAGTACTTCCGATGAACTAATGATCCACGCGTCCTGGTCGCACTTCCTGTCCTTCACGTGCGGTACACTACCCTCCCTTAAGTGAACAACCACACATGCGCCAAATTATCGGAAACGTGTGAGAGTGTGTACAAATAAATAGTTTAATTTCAATTATTGGAAAGGCTTGAGAGTATGTACAGTTTGCCCTCTCTAATAATTATGTTTTGTTGTGTTCGGCCTAAACTTGGTCAAACTTTACAGGGGAGCTGGAGACAAAGTTATGAGAAGGCTTACAAATCAATACAAAACTTATGCTCTTAGTACCAACGTCGATCCTTCATCGAGGAAACATTTGGTTCACAGCCAGTTGTGTGATAAAATTGCACCAACGTGAAAGACAACTGCGTCTCCAACGCAACCAAGGTGAACTTACGAAGGATATCTTCTTTGTGGGTAACAAGCAAAGAGCACTGATGGAAGACAGCTTGTTTTTCATTGAAAATCGATCAGCTTCACTAGCCGACGCAACCATGAGCATCGATAGGTGATCGTGGTGATGCATCATCCATTTGGCATCAAGTTTGGGTGAGGCACCTATGAAGTTCGACAAATCCTCACTGTGGTCTATTTCTTCTCAGTAATCAAGCTCGAGGAAGGAAGAGCCACGTGGCAGAGGACAGTGAGGCGGAACAACAATGGCCATCCAATTTTGTGCAGTTCCACTAAAGTTGAGGAAGACATGCCCGGGTATGGAGATACGCATCGCTGTTTCCAAAAATATAAAAAGGGATATAGTGTTGTTACTTTGTTTTACAAGATTAACAACGACATCTCAATTGTCAATAAGAATTATGAAAAGTACACCAACAAACAGAAGCATCACGATTATCTTGATGGGAACTAAACCAGGATACCCGAGAAAAAAAAGCATTTCTTCATTTAACCAGTGATAGTATTAGATTAGCAGCAGCAATAGGAGCATATGGACAATGACCGCACAACCACCATGTACTTTTTGTCGAAACAACATGTATACCTCCACCGAGGCATAAATCAGGACAACTTTTCGAGTGGCATTTCCTCTATAATAGTAGGTGATGTTGTACCAACCGATGAACCCTAGCTACTATACATGGGGAGCTGGGCAGTAGTCGCATAGAAGAAAACCCACATGCAGCAACCTGGGGAGCTGGACCAGTACAAGAAGTTGTACCTCAGGTGGGTGAGATGTCGCTTAGGCGGGTGGGCGGGATCTGCCCACACGACGGCAGAGAACAAAGGCGCGGAGGACCTTCGTCCGCGCCAGCGCCGGCTCAGAGAGGACGGTGCGCATCGGCTTCCTCCATCGCCGACGGCGACAACGTCAATGCTGCACCTCCTCACCTCCCGCAGCGGACGGATTCGGCCGGATCTCTGACCATCGATGAGGAGAGAGATAGTGTGGACACTGTCATCTTGTTTTGATATGGAGAGGGTGAGAGAGCGAGACGCGAGAAACTCTATCAAACAAGAGGCTATAATGGAGTAAAACAATCTCTCCATAGCAGTGGTTTTAAATAGAATACGCGTGTTCCCGGAAAAAAGAAACGAAAACTGGCGGACAATTTTTTAACGTACCAAGAAAGAAAACTCAATAAAAAACACGCCCCTGCTTCCAGGTCGCGAGAGTCGTCGCGCACACACACAAAGACATAGACATGCATATCCGTGTTTACGTAAAATACCATTTCCATCTCCATCTCCAATCATATTTCTCCAACTGGCACATTATTTACGTTGTTAATTATATACGCGGCAATATTAACGTACAACATCTCTTGTTTGCGGGCGTCCAGACCGCTGCCACGGCCGCTCCTGACCAACCCGAACCCTCTTCATCACCCGCGCATGCTTCCCACCCGAAACGGTCAGTGCCGCATTCATGCCCGGCCAGAGCGGAAGCGACCTCTCACTGGCGCCGGCATTGAAGCGGCGCGCCGGCCGAGAGAGCGTCGCCCGCTCCGCTTCCTGGTGCACGCGACTGCTCTGCATTCAAAGGTCGCAATAGCCAGCCACAACATGCATGTAAAAAGTTCTTGGGAGTCCGTGCTACAGCTAGCTATCCTCCCCCAACTCGTCAATCTCTTCTAGTAGTACTAGTACTCCATGGCGCGATCCAACGACAAGCAGCCGGGAAAGTTATCGTATACTCCGTTTGCGGTGAGTGGCATGCCGAGCGACCGTGTGGGGTCGAGCCGTGGAGGAGGGTGAGACACGAACGCGACATACGTGATTTAAAGAGCAATGCTACACGCACGGACAAGTTTTTACGGGATTCACGGGGTGGTTTAGCTAGCAGGTTTTCAATGGATAGAAATAAGGTAAGGGGCCCACTCCCACTTAAAATCAGGGGGGAGAGAAGATTAGTTGTGAATGACCCCGTAAAAGATCCTTGTAAAAGCGCGTGAGTTTAGAATTTTCGTGATTTAAACGTTGGTTTTGCTCGATGGCGCGATCCAACGAAACGAAACGTTGGTTTCTCTCCGTTTCCATTTTTTCTCCGGAAAAACGGAAACTTTCCACTCCATTTTCATTACTACTCCAAGGTTGCCCCGTTACAACATTCCATCAAATACAAAGGAAAACTAACACGCATGCTGATGCATCTCAATGATTCACAGATCATAGCCAATATTTACTTCACAACTAAAGACAAAAGTTGTTAGAGCGTGTACGAAAGAAAAACTACTGATGAGGTCACTACGACTTAAACCCTAAACCCTAAACATGATTTAATTTCCTGGCCAGGTAGAACATGTTGAAGGAAAGACGGCTGGCACCCTCGGATCCTACGATGCTTTTGTGCAGTTCCACTAAAACCGAGCTGAGCATCCCTGATGGCAAAGATATTGAAGAAGTGTGATTAGAATAATAGTACTGGCACTAGTTCATGAGACATAAACTCATCACAAGTAGAAGCCGGTAGAAGTGCAGAAAGATTGACATGGAGATGGAGCTACGTGGGGAGCTGCGGCAGTGGAGCAAGCCGGCTCCAAAAGGAAGATGGACTACCTGGGACGTCGGGCTGTAGCTAGAAGGGCGGTTGCG
The DNA here is from genome assembly GCF_002575655.3 of Aegilops tauschii subsp. strangulata. Classification (NCBI taxonomy): domain Eukaryota; kingdom Viridiplantae; phylum Streptophyta; class Magnoliopsida; order Poales; family Poaceae; genus Aegilops; species Aegilops tauschii. The sequence continues at coordinate 244,720,337 of NC_053037.3, read as the reverse complement.
ACGTGGCATCGGCCCATACTGCGGTGACCCCCGATTGGGATGCAGCGACTGTGGATTTTCTCCCTCACCGATGTCGACCGCGTCTACGCAGAACATTGTTCCCTTCCCCCAGCTGCGGGATCAAGCCGGATATGTGACCAGCGGTGTGGCCACCATCGTTCTATGCTTGTGAAGAGAGCAACCCAAGCAAGCAGGCTTGTAGCTTAGGGCTGCTAGTGTATATATAGTGGTTTTCTTTTTCTCTCCATATCAACCATTTTATATTGCGTACGTGTCATTGAAGAGTGAAATGATGGTTGCTTCTTCCGACTAACTTACTGTGTGATTTGACTGCTCCTTTAGTGGCCCCTACACGTACTCCCCCTACATGTATGCAACAGTCACATGTACACATGGACGCAAAAACGCGCGCGACGCCCTAATGCATGCATGTCCGAGCACACAACGGAACTCACACGGTCACGCTCAAGTGCTCAACCTACACGTGCATGCACACACATACTCAGCCATGGTGAGCTAGTGACCGTATAAACACCGGAAAATGTATATATTGAGCGCAATGAGCATATTATTGAGTCCACTGACCGTATTTTTACAAATATACAGTGACAGACAGTGTATTTATCTCGTTTGAAATTAAGCCATATTAACTGGAGAGGAGGCGGCATGGACTAGCATTACTTTGTTGTGTCCCGTCAACTTGCCGAACGAGGAGAAGCTTGTAGGACGGGAGAAGCTTGCGCGTGGTGGCTCGCGGGACAAGGAGAAACTTTTGACTAATGCAAGCTCTCCCTCGCTCAGGCGGTGGATGTGCAACAGTTAATTCGGTGTCAGATTGCCAAAAGCATACACTATACTAGTACTATTATTGTTCGACTTCCCGAAGAGGCGAACATCCAAGCGCAGAGTTTACTACTACTACTACTACTATAGTCTATAGAGGTATGTACTATACTAGTACTAGGAACCGGATGGAGGAGCGTCTGCACTCTTATTATATTTTTAAAATGTGATAAAGCAATCTTCAACACATTTGGTTCTCTTCGAGGGTTCTCGCATGTGATAATGGAAGTTGATTGCATGGAACACTTGCCACAATTCTCGCTTAATTCTCGCTCATATCTTGTTACAAATAGGAGCGCTCGTTAATATTTCCTCTTTTTTTGTTATTCAGCATGTAAACAGGTCAGCAAACCTTGCGGCGCATCTTTGTGCGAACCGTGCTTGCTGCACTTTGAATGTGGCCGAGAGCTGGCTTGATGAAGCACCTCGCTTCCTACTTCTTTTTTTGCGGGGTACCTCGCTTCCTAGTGACCAGTGTCTTGGCTGATCGTCCTAAGAATGCTTATATATGAATAAAGCTCTCTCATTTACCCGCAAAAAAGATAAAGCCATATTTACCGGAAAGGAGGGAGTATGGACTAGCACTACTTTTTGGTGTGTCCCGTCAACTCGCAGAACGAGGAGAAGCTTGCAGGACAAGGTGAAGCTTGCTTACGCCTTTTGACTAATGCAATGTACCCTCGCCCAAGCGGTGGACATGCATCAGTTCATTCGGTGTCAGATTGCGAGAGGCATACACTGTAGTACCGAACATGCGGAGTACCATCATTGTTCGACTTCATGAAGAGGCGAAGAGCCAAGCGCAAGGTTTAGTAGTACGAGTAGTACTACTACTAGAACCGCATGGTGGAGCCTCTGTACTCTTATTTTTTTAATCTCTGATAAAGTATACATTTATTCCGGAGAAGGGCGAAAAACGACAGCCCAACATGTAATGATGATATCGATCAACCATGCTCGAATATATCTTGGCCTCCGTGCGAGCCCGTCTGTGTGTTCTCGCTCCTCGTCTCTCTCAAGGAACGGCGGGTTGGCCATTTTGCCGTCAATTGAGATCGGTTTGCTGACACTCCGGTCCCACATGTCAGTGATATGCCAAGAGGAGGTGCGTTGACTGACTGGCCATACTCGTACTTGGTTTTGCACCTTCATACTACTCCTCCCTTCGTCACAGTTTATAGGGCGCGCTTCATTATGATGCATTTCTCTCAATGCATTTCCACCACCAGAGAGACTTTAGACGCGTTTGGTTTAATGCTCAATTAATTAGGGCCTGGTAACCGCAATCAAGTCCACAATTTTCTCTTGATGTACTACGGAGTGGAGTAAGTGCATGCATGTGTGTACCCGGGGTGGAAGCACTGCATGCATGTGTGTACGCATTATTTCCTCTAGTAATAGACGTCGTGCTATAACTACCAATGCTATTTTTCAGGCCGATCGCTAGTCGCCTTGGTACCAGAGATTTTTTCTTTTTCTGAAGCGCGCTCTATAAACAGTGACGGATGGAGTAGTATGAGCGGATTCAAAGAAGAGCGTATTGATGGCTGCTTCTTCCGAGCAACTTACAGTGGGAAATGTGGGGCTTATGATTTGACTGCTCATTACTCACTATTAATGCGGCGCAATGACCGGGCTGAGTCTCCCATGCGGCTGTGCACTACCCCCTCGGTTCTTAAATATACTCCGGAGTATTTGTCTTTCTAGAGATTTCAACGAGTGACTACTCAAATATTTTTCTTTTTAGAAATTCAAATTGACTACTACATACGAATGTATATAGACATATTTTAGAGTGTAGATTCACTCATTTTGCTCCGTATGTAGTCACTTGTTGAAATCTCTAGAAAGACAAATATTTAGGAACAGAGGGAGTACACATACGAAGCAAAATGAGTGAATCTACATTCTAAAATATGCCCATTTTAAATTTGTAAAAAGACAAATATTTAGGAACGAGGAAGTATAATTTTGTGCATGGCACATGGACCTGGATGCCGAAGAGGCTTCTGGCAATGCTGTCAAGCTTCCAGCATTTGTTTACATAATTGACATACTATACAAATAATTTTCCAGCGACATGAAATTGTACAATGGTGTGAGCTTTCAACTTTTTTTTCGTGTGTCTTGCCATCGATGCTCTTTCGGAAACAATAAAAAAATAACTTTCTTGCTAATGCATCTCAATTATTAGCATATCAGAGCTAATATTTACATCACAACTAAAGACAAAGTTGTGAGAAGGTGTTAAATTAAAATTGATCCATGCTTTCATTGGCAGCAACGTTCCCCCAGCTCTATCTAAATCAACAAGGAATGTTGGGAAAAAAAGTAGCTGTCTGGAGCATGCAACATTCCGATCATTTTGTGCAGTTCCACTAAAATAGAGCTGAGCGTCCCTGTTCCAAAGATATTAAGCGTGATTACGATAATAGAGGACTGCTGATGAAACAATAAACACACAAATAGAAGCCGGTCACCTTTGCAGTCTCTCTTAAGACTAACTAGTTGGAGAAGATTAGGCTTGGAGTTGGATGAGGAGGATAGAGCAAAACCAATCTTCCTTTGTGCAGTCGCACTGAAATGTAGAGACGTTTCCCGTGTGACATTTTGGTAGAAATGCACAAAACACTCTTAAGAAAAAAGTGATTTGTGCAGTTCACCAAAAGGTCACAATAGCAAGGAGGTGAAATGGATAGCCCTGTTTGCAAAAAAGAGGTAGAAAGGAAACAATTACTGGCCAATAACAGTTGATGACACATGCGACGACAAAAAAGAAGCATATTCCTTGTCCTAAGGGAAGATAACAACACGGTTGTGTTTGTCTAAAACGGTGTGAGGACGAGATTGCAATATGGAAAGTACACCAGACGAGCTATGTTTTGGACAAAGAACTATGGAAGATCCACATGCAGCGACGTGGGAAGACGGGCAGTGGAGCAAGGCCGGAGGGGATACCTGGAGGTCGTCGGGATGTAACTAGGTGAGCAGCGGCGGGCGGAATCTGCCCATACTGCGGCAGCGAGAAGGTGGCGTAGGCCCTACCGCGCCGGAGCTTGGTCAGAGAGAACGGCATGTACCGCAGATCATGACGTGCTGCCTCGGCGCCATCGAACGGAGAAACGATGCACGTCCTCCCTTTCCGCCGGCGGACGGGATGCGGCCGGATCAGTGACCAACGGTGAGAGAGAGAGAGAGAGAGAGGCCACCACAGCCTTGTGTGAGATACTCTGAAGAGAGACAAACCAGGCAGGCAGACTCCATTGTATATAGTGGAGCGGACTACCTATTTCTCCATAAAAATCGTTATATATTCTGTGTACTTGCCATTGAGCGATATAACTTTATTTAAAAATAACGCGCCAACGCATCAAGTCGAACTTTTTTTTGTGCACGCGTGGTACACGACCTCCGCAGATAAACAACCGCTACATGCGTTCAAATTAGCACGTGGGCTGCCATTTCGTACAGAAATGAGGTCCACCGTGTACCCGCGCGGGTGTGGCTGGGCACGAAGCGTGAGTACATGCACGGTGCACCTATTCTCTTCTTGTATACGTATACCACCTACGTGGGGTTGTGTGAGAGAGATACAAACGTAGAGAGATATAGTGTGTGGGTTCGTGAGAGTTTTTTTGGGGGAGGGGTCAATCAAAAAATGTAACATATGCAATGTGTGTGAAATAGAGTCCTGGATATATCATATATATAGAGGGGGCGATCCACGAGAAGAGAGTGGAGGTATCATCGGCTTGAGGTGTCCAGAGAATCGAAGAGAGGATGATGTGTGTGTGTGTGCGCGCGCGGTCGATAAAGAGTGCCATTGAATTTGTGTGTGCCCACGTCAAAGATATAGAGTGGCTGGCCTATTGGAACGTGAGAGGGGACATGTGTAGTTTGTCTATGTGGCATGGATACCTACCTACAACGCTCGACTATCGGTGTGTGGTGGGGGGAGGGAGGGAGGCCTAATTAACTATAGAGGTACAATGGCTGGTATATGTGTGGAGGAGGAGAGAGGCCTACCTCATGTATTAAGGGAGATCGATCGGCATCCATGCATATGTGTAGGAGAGGAATAAGGTTGGGAGAGAGACAGAGCTAGAGTGTTGGAGGGGGTGGTAGTGGAGTTGCTTCTAACAAATGGTAGGATAGGCTTGCTAGACAACCGGAGGGCATGCCTGCAATATCAATAAGAGAGGGGATGGCTGCCTGTCTGTGCACGTGCGTGTGAGAGACGGGTCAGGAGGCATGCACGAATGATGAGGGGGACGATATGGCCGTGGTAAGCAGACATAACTACATAGGAAGATCAATCGTCCTTTGTCAGGGAAAGAAGAGAGATAACTTGTGAGGTACGTCGATCGATGGGGGGGAATAGTTAAAGTCGACCTAGGTATATGTTGGGAGATCGATCGGTATACATGCATGTGTGTGTTAGAAGCAAATGAGGCACGGGGAGAAGGATAGAGAGAGAGGGATGCATCTAGGAGGTGGTGCGAGAGTCATACTATATCGAGGGGGAAGAGTGTGCGAGTACGAGATCGATGAAAAGAGTGGTGGGAGTGAGGCATGGACGGCGATAAGAGAAGAGAGGAAGCTTGTGTTTGTGCTAGGCACACCTGGCTAGAGATGCATATCGATCGATGTGTGCCGTAAAGAAGGAGCTGGGGGTCCTACACACACCGTGGGTGAATGACCTAAAGTGAAAAGACAAATTTGCGCGATGGAGCTAGAGAATGCTGAGGGAGGGTGATAGGGATGCGGGCATGTGCATGCACGAGAGAAAGTTAGCTCTAGGTACAAAGATAAGGGATTGTGTGGGTGTAAAAGATGAATAGAGATCATACTTCATTATAAAAAGCGAATTCGATATTTGAAGAATTTATCATAGTGTTTTAAACCGACGCATGTGTGAATATATATAATGGTGATACACATGGTGTGGTTATGAACATGTTATACTACATATAGTATATTTTATCTCTACTCTTATAAAAAAACGGAGTTATTGATGATGGTGTGCCTGCCATCCTGCAATATAGGCCATCCGATTTATATCTGACGGATAGGAAGGAAACTATGGCAATTTTGAAAAAAGATACCCACACCCCTCTCCATATTTGCATATTAGGCCTCCCCTTGATCATGTTGATGTTCTGTGGAACGCATGGGCATCTTGCTAGTACTACGTATAATATATAGAACATTGATCATAATTTGGGCTAATGTGTGGCTTTTGCAGCTCAGGTCTAAATACTTGTCATAATGTAGGGGGCGGGGCATTATACTATGTGTGATAAACACGGTGTACGTATGGAACATGGTTTAGATTATGAATATATAGTTAGTACATCAAATGTACTATTATTTGGAATCAACATCAAGTGTATTCAAAAAATAGAATTCGAGTTTATGTAGTACACATAGTTCATATCTATCTCTATAGTAATCATGTGGTGTGTTATTAAGGTAATACGCGAATGATGGTTAAAGTTGGCAACAATCATGATTGTAGATTCTTATTGAAGTAGAGAAACAAATTCAAATTCAGTTCGAATTGCAGCGGTAGTATAGACATTTAGAATGCACTAAAATTTTGGTATGAGTAGGTTACATGCATTATATAGCAAGCGAAAAAATTTAATTGGACATAACATGGATTCATACTCCCTCCTTCCATCTATATAGGGCGTAATGTGTTTTTTAAGACCGCCTTTGACTATTGACAAGATTAATAGTACATGACATGCACAATGTGAAAATTATATCATTGAAAGAACCTTTCACACACGAATTTAACGGTGTGCTTTGTGTAAGTTGCATGTCATATATTATTGCTCTAATATTTGGTTAAAGTTAGCATCGAAAAACGCATTAGGCCCTATATAGATGGAAGGAGGGAGTAGCTTTGAATAGCATTTTTATAGTAAAACGGGGAAAGACTCTCTCTTTGTGTGGTGTCAATAGTTTTATTTTTTTTGTTTTCTTTTTGGTTGAGGGAAGTGTGAATTGATTTGGTACGTACAAGTACAATATTACACGTTAGGCTTGTCCCTAAAATTCAACCCGCGCCTTGTTATATCCCGAAAATTCAAATATCGTGCTCCCAAACCTAGCGCCTTCACAACCCGCGCCTTGCTATCCCGAAATTAGAACGCGCGCGAAAACTCCCTCCAGCTGCCAAATCCCGACACGCGAAATCCCGATTCTAACCCTGAGCCGAAAGGGCCGCTAGTTCAAATCGATGGGGGGGTACTTTTGTAACACACCCTACATTTTGGACAAGTGCGTCCCTAAGTCATGGTTCACCCCGTCCCATCGCCTCCTTTTTGCCATTCGAAATCCCAGGCCGCCATAACCTCTCCACTCCAGCCGCGAAACCCCACCCTCCTCCGTCCTCCACCTCACCGCTGCCCAGCCGGAGCCTCTTCCCCGACGACGTCCTCCACCGCAACAGCTCGACATCCCTCGTCCACCTCCCAGGATGAGGATCCATCGTCCATCTCGTCGTCCCGCCGGTTCAGCTGCCCCGTCCTCCACCTCCAAGGAGCTCCTCCGATGATCTCCTCGTCTATCGCGACTGCTCCATTCCCCACAGCGTCGCCTTAACCTGCTCCACTGGAACTGCAGCATCCTCACCGACTCCTCAGACAAAGCCGAGGCCTACTCGGCGCCACCAAAGAGGTTGTACACTCATCGCATCGCACCTTCTCCTTAACTCGACCTCCCGGCGCCGACGGTGCTCCATCCCGCACCCCCATGGAGCGGCTACCTTGAAGCCGGCGCCGCGGGCGACATCTCCATGGCGGCTCTCCCCCAGTGTGAGGCCCCTTCGGCGGCGGCGTCCATACCAGCCGGATCTGCTGCTGCTACTCCGGCTCTTGCTCGCTCGCTCGCGCTGCTGCTGCTCCTCCGACTCTCGCTCGCCCAGCTCCTGCTGCTCTGGCTCTCACTCGCCTAGCTCCTGCTGCTCCGGCTCTCACTCGCTCGCGCTGCTGCTGCTCTCCCCCTCGCTCATGCTGCTGCTCTACTCCGATTTAGCCACACTTCAGTCAACTGAATCGACTTTTGGGTCAGTCGATTTTCAGGGGGTGGGGGGGCGGGTTCGCCGGAGTTAAGGAACAACCACCCGCAGCAGGGACGGGGGCTCCCCGGATCGGTACCCCACTATCTGTCTTAGGGATCAGGGAGGGGGGCGGGGGGCCTAGAGGGCTGGCCGGGGCGGCGGCGGACCGGCGGTAGGGAGTTGTTTCGGGGCGGCGAGGTGGCGCTGGGGATGGTGGTGGCTGGCGGCTTAGGGGGGTGCAGGTTGAAGATGAACAGCAGGCCCTCCCTAAACTACATGTCAAGTGCCTCTCTGCTACCATTGCGTTCAGTTTCGACAGTAACATTCAGATTCCACAGTAAATTTCAGTTTTGACAGTTAAGTTCAGAGTCAACGGTTTTTACCTCATCTGTTGTAGTCAGGTGGTTTTTGGTGATGTAAATTTTAAATCTATTTTACATCATCTATATGAGATGCTATTAGAATCCCACTTGGGATTGACGATGTCTGTCTTCTGCTGCTTTAGCCTTGACGTCTTACGGCTCACCGGAGCTGCTCCAACGACAGAACGATCCATAACAACAGAGTAGTGCCCTGGATGCCGTCTACAAATTCCCCAGATCTTCCTCCACACCTCCGACAGCCACCTCTGCCTCAACTGCTTCAGCGACCAACCCAATGATGCTGAGGTCGACACGGCTACGGCAAAGAGGTTGTACACTTGTTGCATCACTTATTACTATACATTCATGTCGATCCATTAGGGCTATTTTGGTTCAACGGAAAAACATAGCAATAGGGAATTTTCCAATGGCACTCTACTATTCAATTATTCATGCATTTTGTTGAAAGGAATGAAGCAAAACATCCACCTGGACCTACTTTTCAAAATCCTATGCATGAAAACAAGACCTAGTGCATTAGTGGCAGAATAACATTCTAACTGTACACGCTTTCATATGGTTTCACTTTATTTTGGCCATGTTTCTTTGCATTCCTCCGCTCTTCCAATTCCTGTAAACCAAACACCCAAGTTGACAGAAATCCTCTGTTTACAAATGCTCTGTTTACCATGTGCATTCCTATCCTATTCTGGTGTTTTTCCTATCCTTGCGTTTTTAGAATCATGCAAGCCAAATGAGCCCTTACAGAATTACTTCAGTTACATGTAGGTGTCGAAGGGAACTTTGTGTGGTTTGTCCTGCTCGTGCCGCGACATCGTCCACCTCACCTGAGCTGCTCCATCGATAGAAACATCCACCAAACCAGACATCACGACTCCTGACCATCTTTCGCCGCCTCAGACATCCTTCCCTGCCGCTGGCACCCACCGCAACGGCATCACCATCATCGACTTAGCAGATGAACCTGAGGAGTACACGGGTCCACAAGAGAGGTCACACTCTTTTGTTTCTGCTTATGTTATGAATTGCTTAAAATTACCTGCCACTTTATCGTCTTGTTCACCTCTTGGACTCCAAGTCAGGTCCAAATTAATGTTCGAACTTGAGTTCTAAATTAGTTGTGAGGCACATATCGAGGAAGCAATGAATAGTATCTCTGTCTAATATCTGGTTCACCTAGGGTATGCCTATGTTGTTCATCTTGGGTGGGAAACAAATAGTAAAGCAATCATCATCTGTCTTTTTATTAAATTAAAGCAATCATCAACCTGCTATCATTATTTTTGGATCCATCCATTGGTTGTTACCATCACTCTAAATTTCTGGATGCTCTCCTTACATAATCTCACCATATTTTTTTCGTATGCATGTCAGATATTGTACACAGTCATGCTGAACATGTAGAGAAAAATAGAAGAGTTTTGCGCGGCAATACTATGTCATGCAGACATCGCTCCATGGTGGGTTCAATGGCAAACCCTCCCCACCCCTCTCCAGATTGTAATCCAGAGGAAGATATCTGTTCTGAGGCGGATTCAGACGCCGCTGACCACTCCTATTTACCCCCAAGGTGTTTGCTCTACCTTGGCATGATGATGTTAGTCATATCATGCATATGTTGCCTTGCAGTGCCTACTTTTGACATCATATATGTCATCTGCTTAGTTTAGACATGTTATATAATGCCACATGTTTAGTTTCTATATCATATATGAGAAATATGTAGTCTGATATCTTTTTGCCAGCCATAATATATGTGAAATGTGCAATGCCATCCTGTTTAACTAGGCATCATATATTTGAATGATATCTTGCCCATCCTTTTCTTCAGTACATTTCCATTTGTCGACAATGTTTGTACATTAAACTACTCTTCCTGTGAATCAGCCATTCGGGTGTGAGATTGAAAAATCTGGAGTGAAAACAAGGCCCTCAGAGCAGACAGTGCTACCTGTCGAAGCAGATCTCTTGTTGGGTCCCGATAGCCCCTCAGAGATGGATTCAGAGACAGATGACTAGTCCTATTCCCCCACCAAGGTGTATGCTCTAACTTGGCACGGTTATACTGCTCATATCATGCATATGGTGTCTTGCATTGCATAGTTTAGACATCATATACACAATATTCAACACCATGTTCTTAGTTCAGACATCATATCTAATGCCCTCTGTTTAGCATATAAATCACATATGTAAATTAAATGATGCGATCCTGATTACTTAGATAACATATGGTGAATTATGTCATGCAATCCTGTTTAGTTATTCATCATATCTTTGAATTATGTTATGCCATGCTATCCAGTTTAGATAGACATCATATATGTGAAATTATGTCATGCTATCCGTTTTAGTTAAACAATATACATGTCAACTATTTCATCTCCTCTTTTTTCCACACTATCTATTGCATCTGTCTCTCATACAATGTTTGTACATTCAACTATGTTTCCTATTTATCAGCCATTTGAATTGGAGCGGGTGATGCCAGTATCTAGCGGACTAAAAACACGGTCTTCAAATAAAACAGTGCTACCTCTTGGTGGAGATAGCACCCCGGTTGTACATGCACGAGAACCAGCCCTATCACACATAACCCAAACTCTCGCAGATTGTACCCCTACTGCGATGGACAGAGAACCAGCTTCACCCAATGTAACCCCAACCCCAGCAGATAGTAACCCAGTTCCTGTTGACACAGCACCATCTCCACCACAGATCTCCCAAACAAGAGCAGTAGTAAGGCAGCTCCAGTGCCCAAAGGGCCAGTACTACCACGGCGAACCCCAACTCCACCAGTTAGTACGCCTATTCCTGTGGAGGAAGCACAACCAACGAGTCGTAGTTTAGCATCTATCGCATTTGATGTTGTTAAATCGTATGGGCGTATCTTTCCAGCTTGGAAATATTATACTGAAGATGAAGGAAAATGCCAGTTGCAGGTGTTTGTCTAGGAGTTATGTGCAAGTAATGTTATTCATGGCAATTACTTTGCTTTGTCCCATACATCCTACATCCATGATGGTTATAATACATCAAATTTTCCCATTTTTCTCTATAGAGAAGGACCGATTTGGAAACTCAGGATGAGGTAACCTGTCCTAATACCTCTGCTATCTTCAAGAATGCTTGGTGGCAGTATCGGAATTACCTGAAGAAAACGTACTTCACCGGCAAAGAAACTCATCAAATTCCCTTACGTTCTCCTGAGACGCATTTACTGGAGGATGACTGGGAACGCCTTGTTCTGTACTGGTCCCGAACCAAGAATGTGGTAAGGTCTATGAGCTCATTTTCTATTTTTAAGTATTATATTCTTGCGTCTTACTGTACTCTGTTCATGTAGAACAAGTGCCTAAACCTGAAGAACAACTGTTCTAATTTAAGATTCCGTTGCTATCATAGTTCAGAAAAGCGCTAGGCGTTAATTGTGCGCTTTGCCACCGCCTTGCACTTTACTGACCAAAGTGCATGCTTATGCGCAGTTATGCACAGATTAAGAGTAGTTATGCGCAATGCGTTTTCCCAACGCCTAGAGCCTAGGCGCGCTTAAGCGCTCGCTTAGGTGCACCTTTTTTAACTATGATTGCTATTGTGCATACTGCTTTGCTCTTGTATCACTGTATTTACTCATACAAACTTATTTTTAAATTGAAGGAACCAATCGAAACTCCAATGGCACAACAGGTATGTTCACGCATGTTTCTTTAACATGCCTGCTCTTATCAATAGCTCTGTTGATTTCAATTTCAATTGTGTATACAATTGACTTCTCATATCATGCACATTACTAGAATCACAACAGAGCCAATAGTGTTGTTGTACATGTAGACCCGTGGTACCCATCTGAAATCTTGTTGTGCCGTGTAGTTTCCCATGCTTTGTATTCTTTCACTGCTGCTTTGTCTTGAACTGATATGATTTGAACCGTGTCTCTATTTTGATTTGGCAAGACAATGCAGTGACCATAGGACATAGATATATGTTTGTTTGATGCTTTTATTATGTACTAGTACTTGGCAATAGAAGACTTGGTAGTTTAATCCTGTCCACCTTACTAATGAACTGGTTCACCGAAATGAGTTTCATATACTAGTACATGCTAAACCTGTTATGTGTCTGCTTGTTTCTTCTTTTAGAATGCTGACAGAATATTGGGGAAGAGTGCCTTATTAAGCAATGGTAAAGGAAGTAATGCAGATAAGGTTCAGGATAGTGACACATCCTTGTTGGTCTCCAACAAAGCTGATAAAACAGCTAAGGAAGACTATCTCGAAGACAGTGAGACAACCCCAAAGTCCTGTCTTGGTTTAGTGTTCGAGTTACTGGCCACTACCGCTTGCACAAGCTATTCAAACTCACTGTCTGAATCAGTTCGGTTTCTTGAGTCTCAACTACAAGATGAAAGACATCGATCAGCTGTGATGCGACAAGAAGCAGAAGGACTGCGGAAGTCCCTGGAGCATTCAGATGCATACTTTCTGGTGCAACAGCAAGCGTTGGAGGATCTTAGCGCCAAACAGGACAAAGCTAATAAGCTTGCTAAGCATTGCCAGCATGGTGGATACCCAGGATAACGTTTCTTGAGCTCATCTGAAGTTGTTTCATTTATGCTCTTGTTTTGCTGCCGCGTTTATTTGCACTAGTGGCCAATTTTGACGGCCAGTGTATGTAATATGCTGCTTTGTTCCCTATATTTGCACTGGTGCCGAACTTTGATGCCTAGTGGATTTAAAATGTGTAATAGCGGTAATAGGCTAGCGTTAATTGCTTGCTTATTTATTTCCTTATTGTCTTGTTTAGTTGTTTGCTTGTAGTCACTGCAGTTCTTTTTCTGTGTTTTTCTAGTGGCCACAATAACCTATTTTTGGAAACTAGGCCAAAATAATCATGGCAACACACAGACTGTTGTAACCATGGGCTTCCTGCGGGCCGTATGATCCATGGGCCTTCTACGGGCCGTAGGATCCATTGGCCTTCTATACAGACCGTAGGATCCATGGGCCTTCTACGGGCCGTACGATCCATGGGCCTTTTACGGGCCGTACGATCCACGGGCCTTCTACGGGGCGTATCATCATTTCGCCAATCATGGGGCGTACTATTCGTGGATAATAACGGGTCGTTAATAGGCCGTATTTGATAACTCTATGAAAACAGCCCAACGGGTTTTTTTGACATGAAAATGGCCCAACGTATTAACGGGCCACAAACGGGCCGACTGTAACCACGGGCTGAATTTGGCCCACAAGCAGAAAATGACAGTAACGGGCCGTAAGTAACTGAATGCTGGAAATGACCCAAGAATAAATGGGCCCTGAGGAGGCTGAAAGATAACGTGGGCTGGAAACAGCCTGTAGCGACCCGACCTCAGACGGTCAAGTCTCTGTGCTTAAATGTCATCCCTCGATCGGTAAGCTGACACACACAGTACTCAAGGATTTATAACAGAGGTAAATCACATGTATAAAATAACGTAAATACTATTACCTCAATCCAAATAGCGGAAGTAACAAGGTTGTGGATTCCCATCAACACCAACGGCAAAGTTGAGTGTAGAAATCGTAACCCTAACGTATTACTTACTCGTCGTAAGATTCCTGCAACATGAGACGTTGCAGCCACAAAGGGTCAGTACATTGAATGTACTGGCAAATTCACACCATAGGGAAATGATGAACAAAGGCTATCACTACATGCATATATGGCTGGTGGAAAGCTCTACGGTTATAATGTTTTTGCGAAAAGCCAAATTTTCCCTACAACGAAGGAATAAATTTTATTTAACTATCATGGTGGTTGTTAAACATTGAGATGGTTGACAGCATCTCAATCCCAATTAAGTATCATCATTAACCCAACAAAATTAATTAAAGTAACATGATGATGAGATTCACATGATAATCCAAGAACTAGATACTCAAGATGTCCATAACCGGGGACACGGCTAATCATGATTAGTTTGTACACTCTGCAGAGGTTTGCGCACTTTTCCCCACAAGACTCGATCTCCTCCGTTGGATTTCTCGCACTACTTGGTGTTTGAGAAACGGATGATCGAGACACAGTCTTTCAGAAGCATTTACTCTCTACTCCGGCAGACCGTTACACCTACAATCCCCCTACATCTGCTAGTCCACCTCTTCAAGAGCTCACACAACTTACTCAACTATGCCAGAGTCCATAATGGCTTGTGGCTGCACACGGAGGTTTCTAGCATGAATAATCTTATGATCTCTTTGAGTCTGGGTGGCGGTCCATAGGATGATCACACGGGTACTCCGGGATATCCAAAAATACAGGCAACACTGGGTTCTCCAGGTGCCTCAATCCACCCAGTTGTTTATTTAAGTAGCCACCTTAAGTTGAACCATTAATTAACAATCTCACATCTATCATGGAAAATTCACTCAAACCCAATCCACGTCTACGAGCATAGCATAGTAGTATAAGCATAACGTAATAGTAACTCCCAAGGTTTGAATGCAGGGTAATAGGTTCCTACCTCATCAACTACTTCCCAACACCCACATGTTATCAATACTACTCATGCAATGTTTGAGGGTGAAACTAATGCATAAAAACAGGGTATGGAAGGGATATGATCAAAGTGTGAACTTGCCTGCAATGTTGATGAAGATGATTCACACTCATAACTCTTGATAGTTCTACTCGTTACACTCCGTTCAATCTATCGTGAGCAAGCAATAGTAACCACACATAAGCAATCACTCAAAAGATCGGGAAGAACGAAGAAGACAGTTCGGAAAACATCAAAACCAAGCAAATAACTCTTTCAACATAAAACAATTTCTAACAGTACCAAAATTATGTGAATTTTGCCTTATCAGAAAGTTTAGGTCAAGAGCTTCGATTTGCAAAAAGAATCAACTAAATCGGAGTTACGGAACTCAAGTTATGTTCAAAAGAAGTTTGAATATGAATCTGAACAAAATTCGAAATTTGAAAATTTCAAAAAGTTGACGTGACAGGTTAACTAGATAGGTGAAAACAAGATGAAACTATAGGCGCTAGTTTCATCTAATTTGGATAAATGAGTGAAAAGTTATGGTTATTTGAAAAATCAGGGCCAAGCTGTTTTACGGAAGAAAATTAGTTACGGCTAAGGTCTATTTATAAATACGTAGACTAATTGATAATCTAATCATTCTATCATATTAGTCTAGAAATAATAAACTACAGAAGTATAAAAAGAAAAAAAAGTTACCTTTATAAGGCATAGAAAAGATGACTTCAAAGAGAGGAGACAATTCTCAAAAGTCGCGCGGGAGAGGAGAAAAAATATTTTTCTTTAAAGAATCTAGTCAAACCAAAATATTGATTTCACCCGAGTCGGATGATTTTTGGAGGCTCTATGGGTCTCTATTTATAGGTGGAAAAGGGGTTTAGGGGTCAAAGTCTAGGCAATGTGGGACTAAACGTAGATGAAAAGAAAAGAAACCGAGAGGCGCCTCGCATGGGCCTAAAGGCCTTAGGCGGTTCGGCCGGCCGCCCGCATTGCAGTTTTTTTTAAAAACAAAATTCGGCCTAAGAAAAGAAAGATGAAAACGCTGGCAGGGCCTGGCCCATATAGGAAAAGAAAAAAAAGATGGGGCGCCCGATGCCACTATGCAGCGCACGTGAGCGACAAATAATTACGGGCCGCACATATAGTTTTATTTTAAATAGAAACAGAAAGGAAAACTGAATAAATAAAAATAGAATAAATTTTTATATAGGCATATAATATATCAAAATTTGCACAAAAAGATTTTCTACAACATGAACATTTTTCTAGCGTCAAATAAATTATACAAAAATTCAGATAAAGCAAAGAGTGCTACTGCTGCAATAAAACCTCATAAAAATCATTTTAAAAATACCAAAATGATTTCAAATTAATTTTTCTCCAATTTTCTATTGTAGGGAATCATGTTACCCTATTTTCCATATATTTTTATTTTGGAGAAAAATAATTTGAATAAAACCCAAATACTCCAATTTGAAAATAATTTCCAAAAGGACTTTAAATTTGATCCTTTGAAACTCCCAAATCATATTTCATATATTAGGAAGAAGTCATGTCATCTTCTCTCCATGGTTTTGTGATGAAAAGAATTTGAATTCCTGGAGATCATAAAAGCAAAATGAAAGTTTGGGAAAGTCCTTTTATTCCCTCTCATTTAACTTTCAAAAGATTTCAAATTCACTCACTTCCAGTCAATCAATCAAACAATCAATCCAATCTATCTGTTTATTATAACATTCCAAAATTTAGAATTTTGGGATGTTACACGACCCAATGGAATAATGGGCCGTTAATGGGTATGAAGTGATACACTGTTCATTACGGGCCAGTTTCACCACGTGCCGTTAATGGGTATAAAGTGATACACTGTTCATTACGGGCCAGTTTTACCACGGGCCGTTAATGGGCCGAGAGTTACAAAGGGCCTCATATGGGCTGAAAGGCGTCATGGGCCATACATGGGCCGGAAGTTAAAACGGGCTGGAATTATATTGGACGGCCCAGATGACGCTACTGGGCCTAATTTGGATAGGCCGTAAACGGGCCCTGGGTTAGCGGGCTGTAAATGGGCTATATGCGAACAGGCCGTTAACAGGCTTGCCGTGGGCCAGCCCGCCGCCTTTTGACCAAGTCAAATGGGCTGGCCTTTTCACAGGGGCCTCTGTTGGGCCGTGCCACGTGTCGATGTATCATAGGCGCTTTGGGTCGAATGAGTGGATGACATATGTCCCCACGGTGAGCCGACACGTGTTTCCTCCAGCCAATGATGATTTTACACGTGGAAAATCCCCATTGCTTGGGGTTGTTAACGGGTTATCGGATCCAAAACCGGACCCGATAGCTTAACGGCGTTCCGTTAGGGTGGATGCCACGTGTTAGTCACCCTTGATGAAAGCACTTCTGTGACGCGCGATTTATCGTCATGGAAGTGGACACTTCCGTGATGATAATTTTGGTAATGTCATGGAACACTTCTACGACAGCACAGGTATGACTATCTTGATTCTGTCATAAAATCGTCATGGATGTACATGCATGACAGAAAATGTGACCTACTGTGACAAACACGTATGATCACGGAACTGTATTTTTTGTAGTGCTTCTCCTGGTCCTTAACCGCCATCTTGATCTGATGATAACCAGAATAAGCATCCAAAAAACTCAAATGCTCACAACCCGCCGTAGCATCAGTGATTTGATCAATACGAGGGAGAGCAAATGGATCAGCCGGACAAGCCTTGTTTAAGTCCGTGTAGTGCACACACATTCGCCAAGTGCCGTTCTTCTTAAGCACCAACACCGGGTTAGCCAACCACTCAGGATGAAAAACTTCAACGATAAACCCGGCCGCTAAGAGCCGGGCCACTTCTTCACCAATGGCCTTCCGCCTCTCCTCGTTAAAACGATGAAGGAATTGCTTGATCGGCTTAAACTTCGGATCAATATTAAGAGTGTGCTCAGCGAGTTCCCTCGGTACACCCGGCATGTCTGAAGGCTTCCATGCAAAGATGTCCCGGTTCTCACGGATGAACTCGATGAGCGCGCTTTCCTATTTCGGATCCAGATTGGCACTGATGCTGAACTGCTTAGATGAGTCGCCAGGAACAAAATCAACCAACTTAGTGTCATCTGTCGACTTGAACTTTAGCAAGGGATCATGCTCCATGGTTGGATTTTTCAAGGACGTCATGTTTGCCGGGTCAACATTATGTTTGTAAAATTTCAGCTCCTCTGTTGAACAAACTGATTCAGCATAAGCAGCATCACCTTATTCACACTCCAAGGCCACCTTGCGACTCCCATGCACTATGATGGTGCCCTTGTAACTCGGCATCTTAAGCTGCAAGTAAACATAACAAGGCCTCGCCATGAATTTAGCATAAGCCGGCCGCCCAAACAGAGCATGATAAGGGCTCTTGATCTTGACCAGTTCGAAGGTTAGAGTCTCGGATCTGGAATCATGCTCATCTCCAAAGGCAACTTCCAAAGATATCTTACCCACTGGATATGCCGACTTACCCGGCACCACCCCATGAAAAACGGTGTTTGATGGCCTAAGATTTTTGTCGGTCAGTCCCATGCGACGGAAGGTTTCATAGTAAATTATATTAATGCTGCTGCCTCCATCCATGAGTACCTTAGTAACTTTATAGCCCCCAACCTGAGGCGCCACCACTAGAGCTAGGTGACCCGAATTGTCAACCCGGGGCGGATGATTCTCGCGACTCCACACAATAGGCTGCTCCGACCACCGTAAGTAACATGGCACCGCCGACTCAACAGCATTCACTACCCTCTTATGAAGCTTCTGATCCCGCTTACACAAGCTAGTGGTGAAGACGTGGTACTGTCCACTATTCAATTGCTTCGGGTTGCTCTGATAACCAGACTATTGCTGCTGCTGATTTCCCTGATTATTCTACTGGTTGTAGCCACCCTGATTGCCTTGGCCTTGAAACCCGGAACTTGAACCGCCGCCTCCATGACCCGGACCATGAGGGCCGGACCCTGAAGTGCCCTTCGGGCCATGGTTGTGCTGGAAAGACTCCATGAAGTGTCTCATGATACTGCAATCCTTCCATAGATGGGTAGACGGCTTCTCCTCCGTTCCATGTTTCGGACATGCCTGATTCAGTATTGCTTCAAGGTCAAATTTTGTCGCTTGAGCCGGCCTCCCCTTACGACGCTGGTTATAATTTCGTGCACCGGTGTTAGCCACAAAATCATCAGCTTTACGCTTACCATTGCCGCCCTAATTGGCCGAGTTGTACTGCTGTCCCCTCATACCGCTACTCTTCTTTCCATTTCCCGATCTTTCATCCTCAGAGTCGGGGTCCTTGGTACTATACGAGTCGGCATACTTGACAAGAGCTACCATGAGCTCCTTCATATCGCTGAAATGACGCTTAAGCCGCCCAAGCTTCTGCTTGAGTGGAAGGAAACGACGATTTTTCGCCAACATTAAAACTGCTAAGCCGACGTTGATATTATCTGAAGAATGTATGATAGTCGAGACCCGGCGCACCCAGCTGGTCGTTGACTCACCCTCAGCTTGAACACAAGAAACCAAATCCACGATCGACATAGGCTGCTTGCATGTATCTTTGAAATTATGGATAAATCGGGCCTTCAGCTCTGCCCATGACCCGATGGAATTGGCCGACAGCCCCTTCAACCAGGTACGAGCCGTCCCTTCCAGCATCATGGTGAAGTACTTAGCGTATGCAGCCTCACTAACATCCAGCATCTCCATAGCCATCTCATAACTCTCCACCCAAGCCTCAGGGGGCTGATTTGCTGTGTAATTAGGCACCTTACGAGGGCCTTTAAAGTCCTTGGGCAGACGCTCGTTTCGTAGAGCCGCCGTTAAACACGGCACACCCCAAGCTCTAGAAGTTACACCTGCCTCCACTGAAGTCGTCGGGTAAACCGGTGCGTGCTGATGAGACGCCAGCTCGGCCTCCCGACGCGCTCTACCCTGGTCCACCAAATTCTGTGCATTGGTACCATTGCGTGCCGGGTCATGCCAACGGGGCTGGTCACGGCGCTGCTCAGTACTTGAAACTGCTGGTGAGTCAATGTGCCTACTATAGCTCTGGCTTGGACGAGGGGTCGAATGAATTCGATCACGGCTATAAGAATAAGCCTGCTGCTGTACTAGGGCCGTTTGAAGAAGTTCCCTGGCCCTTCGGGTTTCAACCGCTGTTGGGGTCTCGCCCTCGACCGGCAAAGCCGCCAATCACGTAGCTGCAGCAATCATATTGTCTAAAGGGGTTGAATAATGACCCTGCGGCGTCACCACATGCTGAGGCGGGGTGTTATTCATATGCGGAGAACCTACAACGCGCGGCTGAACCGGCGTTCCACCCCCTCGTGCTTCAGCCGTCTGGTTTATCACCGGCGGGTTACTGGCCCCCGCTCCAGGGGTGTTGAAGAGGTTCCTCGACTCATAAACCAAGGCAGATGACTCCGGTATTTTCTCCTAAAGACTTCATTTGACGCGTTCTGATCCACCGTGAGCCGGTATGAATCTGCTTGAATCCGCTGAGCTTGGGCGTTTAAAACGGCCCGCTCCACGGTCATCCTAGCGTTTTCCGCCGCCAGCTCTACCTTGGCTTGCGCTATCTCATCCCACAGCTTAGCCACTTCCGCCTTATGCTGCTCCTGGTTGTCTGGGGTTACATCCACCTCCATCAGAGTTGCCAGAGCTTCCAACAGATCTGTTAAAACTTGAGCCGGCGGGCGCGCTGAACCGCCAGCACCCGCTGCCGTTACCGCTGCTGCACTGGAAGTCATGGTCGTGGCGGCTGTCGAACCGAGAACCGACTGGGTGCCAGCCATGAAGATCGCCACCCTGTTCGGCGGCTCATGGGGGTCTGGAATACTGTCGCCATCGGAACAGCCCCCAGTCCGTTCGTCTTGTAGCTGATAAATTGAGTTGGTCTCGCCCGTGGACGACTCACCATCAGAGTAGATGGTCGTCTCACCGCCAGACACAGAGCCTTCCAATTCATCCCCATGGATGAATCCGAAAATGGCACGCTTCACGGCGGGTTGAACCCGGGCGGGTCGTGCACGCTGAGCCGTCTTGATGATGTCGGTGGAGATGTCCGGCTCAGGGCCCGGTACGCCGATCTTGCCGATGAAGACGTGGATTCCGCCGAAGGGGACCCGGTATCCGTACTCAATTGAGCTGGCCTCGGGGCCACAACCTGCATCATCGATGTAGAGCTTTCCACAACGACTCTTGGTCATCCGGCCCACAGCGTATCCCTTGATCCTTTCAAAGCTGCCCTTCAAGAACTCAAAACCACCGTGCGCAGGCCCCACGGTGGGCGCCAACTGTCGTGGAATTTTCACGGCAGATGTCCTAGTAGAAGGACTTAGTTGTGGAGCCATTACGATGAGGTTAGCTTAAAGGGGTTAAAACGGGACAAAGGACACGAGGAGTTTATACTGGTTCGGCCCCTTGTGGTGAAGGTAAAAGCCTAATTCAGTTTGAGGTGGTATTGCTAGGGTTTCGATTACCAGGGAGCGAATACGCTTGGCCTGGCTTTCAATCTGTTGTTTCTTGCCCTAATCCGCTGCCGGGTCGTCCCCTTATATACATGGGTTGACGCCTCGCGGCTTACAGAGTCTCGGCCGGCTCATACAAACGTGTCCGGCCCAGTGACTTATCTTACATGCCTTACAATACAAGTTACATATACATGGCAGTTTACACTTATGGGCCTTAAGCCGCCTTCGGGTTTGGGCCCTTTAACAAGCCTACTTCATGAACCGCCATCTTCAACATACTCATGGACTTTGTTTAGATAAACCGCCATTGGGATAACCCGGCCCCTCCTGGGCGGGTCATATCCAATAGTCATATCCCCAACACCAGGTAATTTAATTGGCGTGCACGAGCTCTAGTAATTGGTCTAGTATGTATAGTAGCAGGGGCTGTGGGTGTAACAATGGTATTGATGTCCTCATCATCCTCCCCTTCTTGAAATGAACTCGTCCTCGATGGAAGCTCATCTTCCTCACACAAATAAGGCTTCAAATCCGCAATGTTAAAATTGGACTAACCCCAAAATCTGCAAGCAGCTCAAGTTTATATGCATTATCATTTATTTTCTCTAACACCTTAAAAGGACCATCAGCACGTGGCATTATCTTTGACTTGCGCAAATTAGGAAATCTATCCTTACGCAAATGTAACCAAACAAGATCTCCAGGTGCAAACACAACATGTTTTCTACCCTTATCTCCATCAAGTTTATATTTAGTATTCATACGCTCAATGTTTTCCTTAGTTAACTCATGCATTTTTAAAATCAATTCAGCATGTTGTTTGGCATCAAAATTAACCTTCTCCAAAGATGGAAGAGGCAACAAATCAATAGGTGCACGAGGTAGGAAACCATACACAATTTCAAAAGGGCACATCTTAGTAGTAGAATGCAATGAACGATTATAAGCAAATTCAATATGAGGCGAGCATTCTTCCCACATTTTCTTATTATTCTTCAAAACAGCCCTAAGCATAGTAGACAATGTTCTATTGACTACTTCAGTTTGTCCATCAGTTTGGGGGTGACAAGTAGTACTAAAAAGCAGTTTAGTCCCCAACTTAGCCCATAAACATCTCCAAAAGTGGCTAAGAAATTTAGTATCACGATCTGAAACAATAATATTTGGCTCACCATGCAAGCGAATAATTTCATGAAAGAACAAATCAGCAACATTAACATCATCATCGCTTTTATAACATGGTATAAAGTGTGCCATTTTCGAGAATCTATCCAGGACAACAAATATGCTATCCTTCCCCTTCTTTCTTCGAGGTAAACCTAAAACAAAGTCCATAGATATATCCTCCCAAGGAACACTAGGTACAGGCAAAGGCATACATAAACCATGAGGATTGAGTTGTGATTTAGCTTTTTGGCATGTAGTGCAGCGAGCAACAAAACACTCAACATCCCGTCTCATCTTTGGCCAAAAGAAATGTGTAGAAAGTACGTCCTCTGTCTTCTTCATGCCAAACTGTCCCATTCATCCTCCTCCATGTGCCTCATGCAACAACAAAAGACGAACGGAGCTACCTGGAATGCATAGCTTGTTAGCACGGAACACAAATCCATCATTAAAGACGAACTTGATCCACATTCTTCCTTCTTTACAATTATGCATTACATCTTTAAAATCAGCATCATGCACATATTGATCTTTGATGGTCTCCAAACCAAATATTTTGAAGTCAAGTTGTGAAAGCATAGTATAGCGACGAGACAATGCATCAGCAATAACATTTTCTTTACCCTTCTTGTGTTTAATGAAATAAGGGAAAGTCTCAATGAATTCAACCCATTTAGCATGTCTATGATTCAGTTTAGCTTGACTTTTAATATCTTTCGAAGATTCATGATCAGAATGTATAACAAATTCTTTGGGCCATAAATAATGTTGCCATGTTTTTAAAGTCCGAAAAAGAGCATATAATTCTTTATCATAAGTAGGATAATCCAGACTAGGCCCACTCAATTTTTCAGAAAAGTATGCAACAGGTTTGCAATCTTGTAATAACACACCTCCTAATCCAATTCCACTAGCATCACATTCATGCTCAAAAGTCTTATTAAAATCAGGAAGTTGGAGTAAAGGAGCATGTGTCAACTTACCTTTCAATACCGTGAAGGCTTCTTCATGTGCGGTAGCCCAAACAAAAGGCACATCCTTCTTTGTAAGCTCGTTTTGAAACCATGGTGCTGAAATCTCTCACAAAACGCCATTTGAAACCAGCGAGGACAAGGAAACTCCTCACTTGTGTGACCGTTTTGGGCTGCGGCCAACTCTCAATAGCTTCAATCTTGGCTTTATCAACTTCAATTCCCTGTGGAGTAACAACATAGCCAAGAAAAGATACTCGGTCGGTGCAAAAGGTGCACTTCCCAAAGTTACCAAACAAACGTGCATCACGTAGAGCAATAAAAACAACACGTAAATGTTCCTTCAAAGACCTGCTAAAATCAGTATATCATCAAAATAGACTACCATAAATCGTCCAATGAAAGCACGTAAAACTTCGTTCATTAATCTCATGAAAGTACTAGGTGCATTAGTTAACCCAAGAGGCATGACTAACCACTCATATAATCCAAACTTAGTTTTAAATGTTGTTTTCCATTCATCTCCCAATTTCATACGAATTTGATGGTATCCACTACGCATATCAACTTTGGAGAATATTGTAGAGCCACTCAACTCATCAAGCATGTCATCTAGCCTAGGAATAGGATGGCGATAACGAATAGTATAATATATTAATGCCTCTACAATCAACACATACGTGACATACGATCCTTTTTTGGCACTAGTGTAATAGGAACATCACAAGGACTACGAGATTCGCGTATATAACCTTTGTCGAGCAGCTCCTATACTTGACGCATAATCTCCTTCGTCTCCTCTGAATTGGTATGGTATGGCCCATGGTTTGGCAGCGAAGCACCATGAATTAAGTCAATCTGATGCTCAATCCCTTGAGTAGGTGGTAATCCCGGTGGCACATCTTATGCAAAGACGTCAGCGAACTCCTGCAAAATGTTAGTTACAGTAGGAGGCAAAGAGGAAGGTACATCCTCGAAACAATATAATGCCTCTTTGCACACAAAAGCATAGCAAACAAATTTGCTGAAATCTAGATTATCAATATCAGATTTGGTGGCAAGTAAACATGCACTTTTCAATTTAATTTCAGAAGCAACACTAGATGGTTCATTATTAGGCTTCATTTGTTGCTCAAATTCTTATGCCAAAATCTGATTTTCACTCTTATTTTTCTCATGTTTTGCTTTATTACCTCTATCAATATGATCTTTCAAAATGGAATCAGGAGTCATAGGAAGCAAAGTAATATTTTTATCCTTATGAACAAGAATATACTGATTGTTTCTACCATGGTCTACCAAGTAATAAGGAACATGCTTGCATAGGTACCACATCACAATCAACATAATCAGCATATGTAGAGATACTAAAATGCACACGAACAGTACGTGTTACCTTAACCTTGTATTGCATCTCATGATCATAATCATCTCCTCCGTGTTCTTCACTTGTAATAAGAGCCAAAGTCTCCTCATCATAGTCACTAGCGGACTCATACCCAGCATCCTAAGTAGCAATCATCACACCCTTAGATGGGCATTCTCTTGCATAAGGACCTCCACCCTTGCAACGATGATAAATAATATCATGTGTTTGCCCTATTGATGCCATGGATGAAGAAGAGCTCTGTGCGGAACCGGAAGGTGTACTCCTGGCAGATGGTGGTGACGGTGCCTGTTTTCTTGTATCTCGGTTGCAATTGCCGGCCGAAGTCAGTGGTGCTGCAGTAGGACGTGTGGGAGTAGAGGATGCACGCGGTGTCCATGATAAAGGTCGACCTGCAGAAAAGTTAGTTCATTCCAATGCATGTCGATCCTGCACTTCACGCTCAGCTTTGTAAGCAAGATGGAATAAACGAGTGATATTATTATACTTCTTATACTCTAGAATGGTCTGAATCTCTTTATTTAATCCACCCATAAAACGTGCAAGCATAGCTTCATTATCCTTAACAATACCACATCTAATCATTCGAGTTTGTAATTCCTGATAATATTCTTCTACATAATTTTTTCCTTGTCTTAAGCGCTGCAATTTTTGAAGTAATTCACATTGATAATATGGTGGAACCCAACGAGGACGCATAGCAGTTTTCAAAGCAGCCCAAGTAGTTGGAATCTTATTCAGATATAATCTACGATGTTTAGACCACCACACACAAGCAAAACTAGTGAAAGCACAAAGAGCAGCAGCAACCGTCTCTCCTCGGGGTATTGTAAACATGTAAAACGTTGTTCAGTTTCTAACTCCCAAGTAAGATATATATCAGGAACATATCTACCCTCAAATGGTGTAATATTCAATTTCAGTTTAGGAAGATGGTCATGATCTCGTACCTGAGCTGGTAGTGCAGCCCTACCATTGGGATTATCTTAGCGACCCGACCTCAAACGGTCAAGTCTTTGTGCTTTAGTGTCATCCCTGGATCGGTAATGCTGACACACACAGTACTCGAAGGATTTATAACAGAGTAGCAATCACACAATTATTACATCGAATGTCTCAAAAGAGAACTTATTACAATAAATATGGCTTAAGGGCATCTAAATAAGTTAACAGCGGAAGACTTGGAAGATAAGTGAGTCCATCAACTCCAACGGCATAGCTGAGATGCACAACAACGACCTACCGCACCTTTACTCGTCATCTGAAAAGTCTGCAACATAATACGTTGCAGCCCGAAAACGGGTCAGCACATGGAATATGCTAGCAATATAACACAGTAGAGCAATGAACAGATAAATGCTATCACTACATGCATATATGGCTGGTGGAGGCTCTATGGTTATATGGTTTTTGCGAAAAGCCAATTTTTCCCTACAACAAAGGAATATATTTTATTTAACTATCATGGTGGTTGAACAACATTGAGAAGGTACCTCCAACTCAATCCCAATTAGAAGTAATTATCAACCCAACAAATTAAGTTAGAGTGATGAGATACATATGATAATCCAAGTACTAGATACTCAAGATGTCCATAACCGGGGACACGGCTAACCATGATTAGATTGTACACTCTGCAGAGGTTTGCGCACTTTCCCCACCAGACTCGATCTCCTCCATTGGATTTCTCGCACTTCATGGTGTTTGAGAAACGGATGACCGAGACACAGTCTTTCAGAAGCATTAACTCTAACCCCGGGTAGACAGTACCAACCTACATCCCTCTACATCTGCTAGCCTACCACTGGAAGAGGTCATGCAACTTACTCAACTATGCTAGAGCCCATAATAGCTTGTGGCTGCACACAGAAGTTTCTAGCATGAAATATCTCAGATCCCTTTGAGCCTGGGTGGCGGACCGTAGGATTATCACACGGGTACTCCGGGATATCCTAGTATAACACTGGATTCTCCAGGTGCCCAAACAAGCAATCCACCCAGATGTGTATTAAAGTTGCCACCTTAAGTTGAACCATTAAATAATCATCTCACATCTGTCATGGATTCACTCACCCAAACCACGTCTACGAGCATAGCATAGCAGTATAAGCATAACGTAGAAGTAACTCCCAAGGGTTTGATAATAAACAGGGCAATAGGTTCTACATCATCAACTACTTCCCAAATACCCACAAGTTAATCACATCCTAATCATGCAGTGTTGGAGGTTTGGAACTAATGCATAAAAACTGGGTATGAAAAGAGTATGATCAATGTGTTACTTGCCTTGCTGACGATCCGCAAAACCTAGTGACTCGTAGTAGCACGCTTCGCACTCCGGGAATTCTATCGCAAACAAACAATAGCATACATAAGCAATCAAGCAAAGATGCATGAGTAAAACTCAAATAATAAGATCGAATCTGAAAACTCAACTGAAGAGATTCGATTTGCAAAAAGAATCAAATCAAACGAAGCAACGAAACTCAAACTACAAAAGAAACAAGATCCGATTACTAATCTGGACTAAACTCAAATTTTATAGTACCAAAATCTTGTTCAAGTTGGTTAAACAGAAAGAGAACTTCGAGACGAAGATCTAGGCGCTTGAATCGCCTGATTCCGATAAACGAGCGAAAAGATAAACTAAAACGAAAATCAGGTCAGAAATCGCGATCGAAAATAATCGCAAAAAACCCTGGAAAAAGAAAAACTGA
The DNA here is from genome assembly GCF_002575655.3 of Aegilops tauschii subsp. strangulata. Taxonomy (NCBI): domain Eukaryota; kingdom Viridiplantae; phylum Streptophyta; class Magnoliopsida; order Poales; family Poaceae; genus Aegilops; species Aegilops tauschii. The sequence goes on along the minus strand of NC_053037.3, from coordinate 244,692,752 downwards.
CGAACAGGCTAACGAACGAACGTTCGCTGTCTGCGGCTAACGGGTGAACGGCGTTCGTTAAAACGAACGTACGGACGAACATCCGCAAAATAACTAAACCGAAAAAAACCGAACCGATCTATTAAAAAAATAGATATAGGGTTTTGAAAATAAAAACCGATCGGTTTAAAAAAACCGGCGGCTACCTCGTGGAACGGGACGGCGGCGGCGGCGGCGTACTCCGGCGGCGGGGCAGCGGGGGAACTCCGGCGGTGGGGCGGCAAGGCGGTGGGGCGGCAAGGCGGCGGCGTCGGGCGGCGGCAGGGCGCGGCTGGCGGCGGCGGCTAGTGGCGGGGCGGCGCTAGGGTTCGAGCAGGGCTGGCGGGCGGCTGGGTCGGCTCGGGCCTTCGGCCTTTAAAGGGCCGGCCGTGTCAGTGTCCCAGGTGGACACGGCCTAGTAAGGCGGTAGACTTTTAATAAAAAAATATTCCAACGCGCAGAAAAAACGAAGAAAAGAAATACTAAACGGACTCCAAAAATCCTGAAATAAAATTTCCCCGTCCTCTAAAAATCTACCGGACAAGGTGAACATTTATTTAGTACTCTAAAGCAATTTTGGAAACGCATATTTTTCCTAATTCAAATAAAATAGAAATAAAATCCAAATAAAAATGTTTATATGTTTTTAAATATTTTTCCTCCAATATTTCATTATTTTGGGAAGTCATATTTTCCCCTCTCATATATTTTGATATGAAATATTTTCGGAGAGAAAAATAATTAAAAAAAAATGACCCTTGTTTCAACATTTGATAAAATTCAAATATGAAAACGGTGAAATCCCCAACTCTCTCCGAGGGTCCTTGAGTTGCTTAGAATTTCGAGGATCGCGAAACGAAATGCAATAAAATATGATATGCATGTATGACCTATGTATAACATTCCAAATTGAAAATTTGGAATGTTACAAACCTACCCCCCTTAAGATGAATCTCGCCCTCGAGATTCGGGTTGGCTCGAAAATAGGTGTGGGTGGTCTTTGCGTAGATCATCCTATTGTTCCCAAGTGGCTTCATCCTCGGTATGGTGGCTCCACTGAACTTTGCAAAACTTGATAACCTTGCTGCGAGTAACTCGGCTGGCAAACTCAAGAATCTTGACAGGCTTCTCCTCATAGGTCAGATCACTGTCCAACTGAATTGCTTCTAGGGGTACTGTATCTCTGAGCGGTATATCGGCCATCTCTGCATGGCACTTCTTGAACTGGGATACATGAAGCACATCATGAACTCCTGACAATCCTTCAGGTAACTCCAACTTGTAGGCTACCTCTCCCATGCGTTCCAAGACACGGTACGGTCCTACAAATCTCGGGGCTAACTTTCCCTTAACTCCAAAACGTTTAACTCCTCGCAGAGGTGACACTCGAAGATATGCTCTGTCTCCGATCTCATAGACTACCTGCTTGTGTTTCGAGTCTGCATAACTCTTCTGTCTGGACTGAGTTACCTTCAGTCGGTCTCGAATTAGCTTAACCTTCTCTTCAGACTCTTTGATCAAATCTGGTCCAAACAACTGACGGTCTCCTTCTTCATCCCACATCAATGGCGTTCGGCACCTTCTCCCATACAGGGCTTCGAAAGGTGCCATCTTCAAACTAGCCTGGTAGTTGTTGTTGTATGAAAACTCCGCGTACGGCAAATTGTCATCCCAACTAGATCCATAATCTAGTGCACAAGCTCTCAACATGTCCTCCAGAATCCGATTGACTCTCTCGATCTGTCCATCTGTCTGTGGATGAAAGGCTGTGCTAAACTCTAGCCTGGTCCCCAAAGTCTGGTGCAGCTGATGCCAAAACTTTGAAGTAAACTGTGTTCCTCTATCTGATACGATGGTCCTCGGAACTCCGTGCAGACCTACGATCCTGGTCATATATATCTTGGCCAACTTCGCACTTGTATAGGTGGTTTTCACTAGGATAAAGTGGGCCACTTTGGTCAAACGATCCACTACTACCCAGATAGAATCATATCCTGATCGGGTCCTGGGCAATCCGGTGATGAAATCCATGCCAAGCTTGTCCCACTTCCATTCGGGTATCGGCATAGGCTGCGGTAATCCTGCTGGCTTCTGATGTTCTGCCTTTACTCTCTGACATACATCACATATAGCTACATACTCGGCAATATCCTTCTTCATACCAGTCCACCAGAAACAGTCCTTCAAATCCAAATACATCTTGGTGTTTCCGGGGTGTATCGAGTATGGCGAGTCATGGGCCTCCTGAAGTATCAACTTCCTGATCTCTGCGTTGTTGGGCACATAAACGCGGTCCTCAAACCATAAGGTGTCGTGCTCATCCTCACGAAAACCTTTGGCCTTTCCTTTGCTCATTCTCTCCTTTATCTCTGCAATTTCTTTGTCATCCTTCTGAGCTTCTCGAATCTTTCCCAACAATGTAGACTGAACTTCCATTGCTGCAACAAAACCTCTAGGAACAATCTCCAAACGAAGTTCCCTGAGATCCTCGGCTAACTCCTTTGGCATCCCTCTGCTTACGAGGGTATTGGCATAACTTTTCCGGCTTAAAGCGTCTGCTACGACATTGACCTTTCCTGGATGACAGTGCAACTTCATATCATAATCCTTTATGAGCTCCAACCATCTCCTCTGCCTGAGGTTCAGCTCCTTTTGGGTGAAAATGTACTTTAAACTCTTGTGATCCGTGTACACATCACAACGGTTTCCAATGAGGTAATGTCTCCAGGTCTTGAGTGCATGCACTGCGGCTGCTAACTCCAAATCATGTGTAGCATAATTCAACTCATGCGGTCGAAGCTATCGAGATGTATACGAAATAGCTCTTCCGTCTTGCATAAGTACTCCTCCAAGTCCTAAGCGAGAGGCGTCACAATACACTTGGAAATCCTTGCGTATATCCGGCAGAATCAACACTGGGGTTGTAGCAAATGCTTCTTCAACTCCTGGAAACTTGCTTCACATTCTTCAGTCCAATAGAATTTGGTATCCTTCTTTAATAACTGCGTCATAGGTTTCGCAATCTTGGAAAAATTCTCAATAAATCTCCGATAGTATCCCGCGAGTCCAAGAAAACTGCGGATCTCGCTAACTGAGGTGGGTGCCAACCACTCAGTGACTGACTGAACCTTGGTGGGCTCTACTGCTATACCTTCTCCTGATATAACATGTCCAAGGAATCCAACTTCCTTCAACCAAAACTCACATTTGCTGAACTTGGCATACAACTGATGTTCCCTGAGTTTCTCGAGAACTAAACGCAAATGCTCCTTATGCTCCTCTTCATTCTTCGAGTATACCATTATATCATCAATGAACACCACCACAAACTTATCCAAGAATTCCATGAACACCTTATTCATCATACTCATGAAATAGGCAGGGCCGTTAGTCAATCCAAATGACATGACCGTATACTCATATAACCCGTACCTTGTGGTGAATGCTATTTTTGGTATATCCTTTTCTCGAATCTTCAGCTGGTGATATCCTGATCACAAATTGATCTTCAAAAACACTTTAGCTCCTTGCGGCTGGTCAAAAAAACATTGATCATCGGCAGTGGGTACTTGTTCTTGATCGTCACTTCATTCAATGCACGATAATCAACAACCATTCATAACGATCCATCCTTCTTCTCAACCAAGAGCACTGGGGCTCCCCACGGTGATGAACTTTGTTGGATGTAACCTTTATCCGACAACTCCTTAATTTTCTTCTTAATCTCCTCCAGATCATTTGCGGGCATCCGGTATGGTCTCTTTGATATCGGTCCGGTGCTTGGCAACAGTTCTATCAACAACTCGATGTCTCGATCTGGCGGCATGCCTGGTAATTCCTCTGGAAATACATCTGGGTAATCCTTCACAATAGGCACTTCTTCCTGAACAACTCCTGAGAGGGAATTTACTTGGGTTCTCCTTGACGAATGCCTCGATACATACTTGATCCTTTTTCCCTCCGGGGTGGTGAGTAGAGTTGACTTACTAGCACAATCAATGCTTCCTCCATACCTCGACATCCAGTCCACGCCTAATATCACATCCAGTCCTTGTGACTCCAAAATTATTAGGTCTGATGGGAAAACATGGCTGCCAATGGTTAAGGGTATCCGGTCGCACCATCGGCTGGCCATATACTCTGCTCCAGGTGAACTTACTACATGGGTGTCCTAAGGGCTTGGGTTGGCAACTTAAACTTGTCCACGAGTCCCCTTGATATGTATGAATGAGATGCACCGGTATCGAAAAGAACAAGAGCGGTAAAAGACTTAACCAAAAACTTACCGATAACTGCGTCTGGCTGCTCTTCAACCTCCTCCACGTTAACGTGGTTCACTTGTCCTTTGTTGAATGGATTGGGCTTCTTCCCAGCGCTCCAATTACCATTTCCACTCCTCGCTTCAGGGCACTCTGTGGCATAGTGTCCATTCTTCCCGCACTTGAAGCAAGTAATGTGACTTAGGTCTCTCTTGGCGGGTGTGGCTGGATTGGAGCGGTTCTGACTGTTGCCTGCTCCGTTCCCATTCCCATTCTTGCAACCATTGTGGTTATGCGAACTTCCTCCATGTAACATCCCAAATTTTCAATTTGGAATGTTATACATAGATCATCATTTGCATATCATGTTTAGTTACATTTTGACAAATCCTCGATAAATCCTAAGCAACTCAAGGACCCTCGGAGAGAGTTGGGGATTTTCTCGAATTTTCTTATTTGATTTTTTTCAAACGAGGATTGGGATCTTAATTATTTTTCTCTCCGGAAAAATATTTCATTTTTATAAACGAGAGGAGAAAATATGACTTCTCCAAAACAATTGAAATACTGGAGGAAAAATGTTAAAATCATTATTTGGAATTTATTGGATTTTATTTGCAATTTTTATTGCATTTAAAAATATGCATGTTTTCAAAATATTTATTTTTGATTTTAAAAATGTTCACCCTATTCTAGATTTTCTCACAAGACGGGGAAAATTTATTTCATATTTTTCTGATTTTTATTTATTTTTCTACGCAATTTTTCCCGCGGAACTTATTTATAAAAATAAAAAAAATAAGCGCCCGCGCCGCCTGGGCCAAAGGCCCAGCCGACGGCCCGCCTCGCGGCTTCCTCTTCCCGCACAGGAGACGCGCCGCCGGAGTCCGGCCTCGCCACGGGAGCCCGTCGCCGCCTCGGTTTGCCCCTTCCCCAAGCCGCCCTCGCCCCCCCTCCATATAAACCCCCCCTCCGTTTTCCTCGTCACCGCCGCCGGAGAAGCTCGCCGCCGCCGCCGCATCTAGCCCCGCCGCCGCCGCCACTTTTGCCTCGCCGCCCGCCGCCGGAGCCCGCCCCCTCGCCGCCGAAGCCGCTGCCCCGAGCCCCGCACCCCCGCCGCCCCTCGCGCCGAGCCCGCGCCCCGCCGGAGCCCCTCGCCGGAGCAAGCCCGACGAGGTACTGCCCGTTCGTGTTGACCGGTTTTTCTGAAAAAAAACCTTTTGTTTAAAAAAAACCCTTGATCGGTTTTTTTTCGGTTTTATTATTTTGCGAGCGTTCACCGAACCGTTCGTTTTAACGAACGCGTTCGTCGTTTTTTTTTTCTGTTAACGAGCGTCCGTTATTTAACCGTTCGTCAGTTTTTCTTTTTCGACGGATTTTCTCGTTATTTTCTCAGATTCGATTTCTGATCGAAACTTCGAATCTGTTTAACTTTTCGCTCATTTATCGGAATCAGGTGATTCAAGCGCCTAGAGTTTCGTCTCGAAATTCTCTTTCCGATTAATCTACTCAAACAAGTTTTTGCTACAGTAAAATTTGACCTAGATCCAGATTAGCAAACGAAGTTTCTTTCTTTCGCGGTTTGATTATCGTTGCTTCTTTCGAGTTGATTCTTTTTGCAAACCGGAGTTCTTAAGTTGAACTTTCTGGTTGGATCTTTCTTTTGAGTTTTACCTGTGCATTAGTTGAGTACTGATTGTATGCTTGTTTGTTTGCGATAGAGTACCCGGAGTGTGCCGCTTGTTACTTCGAATCGCTAGGTTTTGCGGATCATCAGCAAGGCAAGTAACACTTTGATCATACCCCGTTCATACCCAGTTTTATTGCATTAGATCTATTTCCTCAAACACATTACATGATTAGGATCTAATTAAACTGTGGGTATTGGGAAGTAGTTGAGGTAGTACCTATTACCTGTTTCCTGTCAAACCCTTGGGAGTTACTTCTACGTTGTTTTTATTATTGCCATGCTATGCTCGTAGACGTGGATTGGGTTTGAGAGATATTCATGACAGATGTGAGTGTTTAATAATGGTTCAACTTAAGGTGGCAACTAAAACTCACATCTGGGTGGATTGAGGCACCTGAAGAACCCAGTGTTGTCTGTATGTATAAGGTCCGCCACCCAGGCTCAAAGGGATCATAAGATTATTCATGCTAGAAACTTCCGTGTGCAGCCACAAGCTATTATGGGCTCTAGCATAGCTGAATAGGTTACAGGATCTCTTGAAGAGGTGGACTAGCAGATGTAGGGGAAAGTAGGTGTACCGGTCCATCCAGAGTAGAGAGTGATTGTTTCTGAAAGACTGTGTCTCGGTCATCCGTTTCTCAAACATCATGCAGTGCGAGAATCAAGCGGAGGCGATCGAGTCTTGTGGGGAAAAGTGCACAAACCTCTGCAGAGTGTACAAACTGATCATGATTAGCCGTGTCCCCGGTTATGGACAACTTGAGTATCTAGTACCTGGATTATCATTTGAATCTCATCACCGTGATACCTATAATTAATTTTGTTTGGTTATTGATGATACTTAATTGGGATTGAGTTGGAGGTACCTTCTCAATGTTTCTACCATCATGATAGTTAAATAAAATTTCTTCCTTTGCAGTAGGATAAAATTGGCTTTTCGCAAAACTGTAACCATAGAGCTTTCCACCAGCCATATATGCATGTAGTATAGCCATATCATTGTTCATCGCTCTCTATGTGTTGCTTTGCCAGCATATTCTATGTGCTGACCCGTTTCGGGCTGCAACGTTTCATGTTGCAGACTTTTCAGACGACGAGTAAGGTGCCTTAGGTCGTGGTCTTATACTCAGTGATGCCGCTGGAGTTGATGGACTCACTTATCTTCCAAGTCTTCCGCTGTTATCGTTATTAGATGGCCTTAAGCCATGTTTATCATATTTATTCTCTTCGGAGATATTCGATGTAATAAGTGTGTGATTGCTACTCTGCTATAAATCCTCCATTTGTACTGTGCGTGTCAGCATTACTGACCAAGGGATGACACTGGTGCACAGCAGCACGGGCCATTTGAGGTCTGGTCGCTACAAAGTTGGTATCAGAGCCCACGCTGACTATAGGACACGACCACTAAGCTTAAGCCCTAGAAAACTTCTCTCTTCTCGTTTCTGACCCCTCTCCACTTTCTACTCTTTTAGGAATGGCGAATGCAAGGAGCAAGTTCATGCAACCAGATGAAGACACGCCATTTGGACGACATTTGAAGGAAGTCACCAAGTACTTGAACATAGGAATACCAAGCGTCACCGGAACCTACAACGCTACATTACCTGAAGAGGAGAGCTAGAAGATTCAAGTTATCATTCTAGGAAGGATGTTTAGTGGCATGAGATTGGTTTTCGAAGCACCAACTTGGAGCTTAGGGAAGTGCATGGCCGCACACATCGCCATGGGACGCATTGGAGAAGTCTATCACCAGGAGCTTAAGGATACGATTTATCAAATTTGTGGACGTCGAGACGCGCAATGGGAGATGATCAAGACCAAGAAGGATGGATCAATTGCAGCTTTCATCCAGGAGCAGAACCAACATATTCGACGCCAAGAGAACCTGATATGCACGGACAAGGAAGAACTGAAGAAGGCATTCACGAAGGTCAAGGAGCTCCAAGAAGAACTCAAGACTACACGCGAAGATTATCTGGAAGAAATCAACGCGCTAGTAGGGAAGATTGACGACCTGGAGAAGAAGATTGGAGCATTCGTGGAAAATCCAGTGCCAAAAGCAGAAGTCGACGAATGCACTTGTCCGGATAACTACATCATCATCGACGACACCGACTCGGAACCAAGTGAAGAGGAATGGATTGATGAAGCTGGAGCAGACATCATGGAGTCTTCAACGGATCAGAATTTTTAGTAGACTACCATATCAGTAGTAGTTTTCCCCCATTTAGTAGTACAGTTCAAGCACTTTCTAACGCTAGTTAGATCGATTGTTTTGCCTTGTTTGGACTGATTGAGTGATATTGGTTGGATTTTGTCTCATGAGCATATGGGTAGTGTTTTCTCTCTAGACCTCATTCTATTCTTAATTCTCATCTTTTCTAAACCTATCAGATGCCTCCGAGACGCGACACCGGATTTGTTTTCCCGCCCGAGATCACCCAGTTGATTCAGCAACAGAATGCCCTGATGCAAGTGTTAGTTCAGAACCAAGGCAACAATAACAACAACAACAACAACAACAACAACAACCCACCGCCACCACCACCTGTTGACCACTTAGCCCGTTTCTTAAGGCTAAACCCGTCGGTGTTTTCCAGTAGCACCGAGCCGATTGTAGCAGATGATTGGCTCCGTAAAGTTGGAAGGGAGTTGACCAATGCAGGATGCACAGATGCGGAAAGAGTGCGTTTTGCCGCACATCAGCTTGATGGACCCGCAGCATCATGGTGGGAGAATTATACAGCCACGCACCCTATTGACACTGTCACATGGGACCAGTTTCAGCAAGCTTTCCGTACAGCTCATGTTTCAGCAGGAGCTATGGCTATGAAGAAGCGTGAGTTTCGCAACCTACGCCAAGGAGGACGCACCGTAGACCAGTATGTGGAAGATTTCAGTAAGTTAGCACGTTATGCACCAGATGACGTTGCTACGGATGCAGCCAAGCAGGAGAAATTTATGGAAGGATTGAATGATGAGCTGAGTATGCAGTTGATGGTAGCAACTTTCAACAACTACCAGGAGCTGGTAGATAGAGCTCTCATGATTGAAGGGAAGCAACAACAGATTGAAAACCGCAAGAGGAAGTATGGACAAGGGAAGTACAATTCTGGAGCCCAGCAGAAGCCACGATTTACCCCGAAGCCGGGAGGACAGTTTCAGCATACCCATGGAGGAGGTAGTTCGCACCACCATAATGGCTCCAAGAATGGTAATGGGAATGGAGGAGGAAACGGACAGAACCGCACCAACCCATCTACCCCAACCAAGAGAGATCTAAGTCACATTACTTGTTTCAAGTGCCAGAAGACGGGACATTATGCTACTGATTGTCCCGAAGCCCAAAATGGAAATGGCAATGGAAGCTCTGGGAAGAAGCCGAACCCATTCAGCAAAGGACATGTGAACCACGTGAGCGTGGAGGAGGTTGAAGCTCAGCCTGATGCAGTAATAGGTAAGTTTTTGGTTAAGTCATTTACTGCAACTGTTCTTTTCGATACTGGTGCATCGCATTCATACATATCAAGGGGATTCGTAAACAAGTTTAAGATGTCCACCCAAGTTCTCAAAAGCCCCATGTTAGTAACCTCGCCAGGAGCAGAGTATATGGCCACCCAAGGATGTTTTAAGATACCGTTGGCCATTGGAAGGCATGTTTTCCCCTCAGATCTCATTGTTTTGGAATCGCAAGGTTTGGATGTGATTTTGGGATTGGATTGGCTATCGTTGTATGGAGGAAACATCGATTGTGCCAGCAAGACTATTTTGCTTACCACCCCGGAAGGAAAGAGGATCAAGTATGTATCCAGGCATATGCCGAAGAGGACTCAAGTGAATTCCTTATCAGGAGTTGTACAGGAGGAAGTACCAGTGGTGAAGGATTATCCGGATGTATTTCTAGAAGAGTTGCCAGGCATGCCACCAGATAGAGATATTGAGTTTTTGATTGAACTTTTGCCAGGCACAGGGCCAATATCTAAGAGACCGTACAGGATGCCCGCAAAGGATTTGGAGGAAATTAAGAAGCAGATCAAGGAGTTACTGGATAAAGGCTATATTCGCCCAAGTTCGTCACCTTGGGGATCACCAGTACTTCTAGTAGAGAAGAAAGATGGATCACTAAGGATGGTTGTTGATTACCGAGGATTGAATGAAGTGACCATCAAAAACAAGTACCCACTGCCGATGATCAATGATTTGTTTGACCGCCTGCAAGGAGCTAAAGTATTTTCCAAGATCGATCTACGATCGGGATACCATCAGTTAAAGATTCGAGAGCAGGATATACCCAAGACGGCATTTACCACCAGATATGGATTGTATGAGTATACCGTTATGTCATTTGGATTGACTAACGCACCGGCCTATTTCATGAACCTGATGAACAAAGTGTTTATGGAGTTTTTGGATAAGTTCGTCGTGGTGTTCATTGATGATATCTTAATATTTTCCAAGGATGAAGAAGAGCATGAGGAGCATTTACGATTGGTACTTGAGAAGCTCAGAGAACATCAGTTGTATGCCAAGTTCAGTAAATGTGAGTTTTGGTTGAAGGAAGTTGGATTCCTTGGACATGTTATTTCTGGAGAAGGAATAGCAGTAGACCCTGCCAAGGTTGACACAGTGACCAGTTGGGAATCACCCACGACAGTTGGAGAAATCCGGAGTTTTCTTGGACTTGCAGGATACTACCGGAGATTTATCAAGAATTTCTCAAGGATTGCTAAGCCCATGACTGAGCTATTGAAGAAGGACACCAAATTCAATTGGACTGAGGAATGTGAAGCTAGTTTCCAAGAGTTGAAGAAACGATTGGTTACATCACCAGTGTTGATTCTGCCAGATCAACGCAAGGACTATGAAGTTTATTGCGACGCTTCTCGTCGAGGACTTGGAGCAGTGCTTATGCAGGAAGGAAGAGTTGTTTCGTATGCTTCACGACAACTTAAACCCCATGAGAAGAATTATGCTACGCATGATTTGGAATTAGCAGCCGTGGTGCATGCATTGAAGACATGGAGACATTTTCTCATCGGAAACCATTGTGAGGTGTACACGGATCACAAGAGTTTGAAGTACATTTTCACGCAGAAGGAGTTAAACCTCAGACAGAGGAGATGGTTGGAGCTCATCAAAGACTATGATATGAGATTGCATTATCACCCTGGAAAGGCTAACGTAGTAGCAGACGCGTTGAGCCGCAAGAGTCATGTCAACACCCTCATGACAGGAGAGTTACCTCAGGAGTTAGCCGAGGACATACGTGAGCTATGTTTGGAGATAGTCCCAAGAGGCTATTTAGTGACATTGGAGATTCAGTCTACCTTGATGGAAAGGATCAGAGAAGCTCAGGAGACAGACAAGGAGATTGAAGAGATAAAGGCGAAGATGAGCAAAGGAAAAGCCAAGGGATTTCGTGAGGATGAGCACGATACCTTATGGTTCGAGGACTGCGTATATGTGCCAAATGATCCGAAGATCAGGAAGTTGATTTTGCAAGAAGCCCATGGTTCACCGTACTCGATTCACCCAGGGAATACCAAGATGTATTTGGATTTGAAGAATACTTTCTGGTGGACCGGAATGAAGAAGGATATTGCGGAGTATGTAGCAGTTTGTGATGTATGTCAGAGAGTCAAGGCAGAGCATCAGAAGCCAGCAGGATTGTTACAACCATTGCCGATACCCGAATGGAAGTGGGATAAAATAGGCATGGATTTTATCACAGGATTACCCAGGACCCGTTCAGGCTATGACTCGATATGGGTTGTAGTCGACCGTTTGACGAAAGTGGCTCATTTCATTCCAGTGAAGACCACTTACACCAGTGCTAAGTTGGCAAAGATATACATGACCAGGATAGTATGTTTGCATGGAGTTCCGAGGACCATTGTATCAGACAGAGGAACCCAATTTACCTCAAAGTTTTGGAAGCAGTTACATGAAACATTGGGAACCAGGCTGGAATTTAGTACAACATTTCACCCGCAGACAGATGGACAGACCGAGAGAGTCAACCAGATTTTGGAGGACATGTTGAGAGCATGTGCACTAGATTATGGATCTAGTTGGGACGACAATTTGCCATATGCGGAGTTTTCTTATAACAACAGTTATCAAACCAGTTTGAAGATGGCCCCTTTCGAAGCTTTATACGGAAGGAGGTGTAGAACACCGTTGTTATGGGACGAAGTTGGAGACCGTCAGTTGTTTGGACCAGATTTGATTAAGGAGTCTGAACAGAAAGTAAAGTTGATTCGCGATAGGCTCAAGGTAGCCCAGTCCAGGCAGAAGAGTTATGCTGATTCTAAACGCAAGGAGACAGTTCACGAAATCGGAGACAGAGTGTATCTTCGAGTATCACCACTTCGAGGAGTGAAGCGCTTTGGAGTTAAGGGAAAGTTAGCGCCTCGTTTTATCGGACCATACCGAGTGTTGGAACGTATGGGAGAAGTTGCCTACAAGTTGGAATTGCCCGAAGGATTGTCTGAAGTTCATGATGTATTTCACGTTTCGCAGTTGAAGAAGTGCCACGCAGAGATGGCTGAGATACCGCTGAGAGATACTGTGCCACTGGAAGCGATTCAGTTGGAAAGTGATTTGACTTATGAGGAGAAACCAGTTAAGATTCTCGAGTATGCCAGCCGAGTTACCCGCAGCAAGGTTATCAAGTTTTGCAAGGTTCAGTGGAGTCACCACACAAAAGATGAGGCCACCTGGGAGCGAGAGGAAGATCTACGGAAAAACCACTTCCACCTGTTTTCTAGCCAACCCGAATCTCGAGGGCGAGATTCATCTTAAGGGGGGTAGGTTTGTAACATCCCAAATTTTCAATTTGGAATGTTATACATAGATCATCATTTGCATATCATGTTTTGTTACATTTTGACAAATCCTCGATAAATCCTAAGCAACTCAAGGACCCTCGGAGAGAGTTGGGGATTTTCTCGAATTTTCTTATTTGATTTTTTTCAAACGAGGATTGGGATCTTAATTATTTTTCTCTCCGGAAAAATATTTCATTTTTATAAACGAGAGGAGAAAATATGACTTCTCCAAAACAATTGAAATACTGGAGGAAAAATGTTAAAATCATTATTTGGAATTTATTGGATTTTATTTGCAATTTTTATTGCATTTAAAAATATGCATGTTTTCAAAATATTTATTTTTTATTTTAAAAATGTTCAACCTATTCTAGATTTTCTAACTAGACGGGGAAAATTTATTTCATAGTTTTCTGATTTTTATTTATTTTTCTACGCAATTTTTCCCGCGGAACTTATTTATAAAAGTAAAAAAATAAAAAATAATACGCGCCTGCGCCGACTGGGCCAAAGGCCCAGCCGACGGCCCGCCTCGCGGCTTCCTCTTCCCGCACGAGAGACGCGCCGCCGGAGTCCGGCCTCGCCACGGGAGCCCGCCGCCGCCTCGGTTTGCCCTTCCCCAAGCCGCCCTCGCCCCCCTCCATATATACCCCCCCTCCGTTTTCCTCGTCACCGCCGCCGGAGAAGCTCGCCACCGCCGCCGCATCTAGCCCCGCCGCCGCCGCCACTTTTGCCTCGCCGCCCGCCGCCGGAGCCCGCCCCCTCGCCGCCGGAGCCGCCGCCCCGAGCCCCGCACCCCCGCCGCCCCTCGCGCCGAGCCCGTGCCCCGCCGGAGCCCCTCGCCGGAGCAAGCCCGACGAGGTACTGCCCGTTCGTGTTGATCGGTTTTTTTGAAAAAAAAACCTTTTGTTTAAAAAAACCCTAGATCGGTTTTTTTTCGGTTTTATTATTTTGCGAGCGTTCACCGAACCGTTCGTTTTAACGAACGCGTTTGTCGGTTTTTTTTCTGTTAACGAACGTCCGTTATTTAACCGTTCGTCAGTTTTTCTTTTTCGATGGATTTTCTCGTTATTTTCTCAGATTCGATTTCTGATCGAAACTTCGAATCTGTTTAACTTTTCGCTCGTTTATCGGAATCAGGTGATTCAAGCGCCTAGAGTTTCGTCTCGAAATTCTCTTTCCGATTAATCTACTCAAATAAGTTTTTGCTACAGTAAAATTTGACCTAGATCCAGATTAGCAAACGAAGTTTCTTTCTTTCGCGGTTTGACTATCGTTGCTTCTTTCGAGTTGATTCTTTTTGCAAACCGGGGTTCTTAAGTTGAACTTTCTGGTTGGATCTTTCTTTTGAGTTTTACCTGTGCATTAGTTGAGTACTGATTGTATGCTTGTTTGTTTGCGATAGAGTACCCGGAGTGTGCCGCTTGTTACTTCGAATCGCTAGGTTTTGCGGATCATCAGCAAGGCAAGTAACACTTTGATCATACCCCGTTCATACCCAGTTTTATTGCATTAGATCTATTTCCTCAAACACATTACATGATTAGGATCTAATTAAACTGTGGGTATTGGGAAGTAGTTGAGGTAGTACCTATTACCTGTTTCCTGTCAAACCCTTGGGCGTTACTTCTACGTTGTTTTTATTATTGCCATGCTATGCTCGTAGACGTGGATTGGGTTTGAGAGATATTCATGACAGATGTGAGTGTTTAATAATGGTTCAACTTAAGGTGGCAACTATAACTCACATCTGGGTGGATTGACGCACCTGGAGAACCCAGTGTTGTCTGTATGTATAAGGTCCGCCACCCAGGCTCAAAGGGATCATAAGATTATTCATGCTAGAAACTTCCGTGTGCAGCCACAAGCTATTATGGGCTCTAGCATAGCTGAGTAGGTTACAGGATCTCTTGAAGAGGTGGACTAGCAGATGTAGGGGAAAGTAGGTGTACCGGTCTATCCAGAGTAGAGAGTGATTGTTTCTGAAAGACTGTGTCTCGGTCATCCGTTTCTCAAACATCATGCAGTGCGAGAATCAAGCGGAGGCGATCGAGTCTTGTGGGGAAAAGTGCACAAACCTCTGCAGAGTGTACAAACTGATCATGATTAGCCGTGTCCCCGGTTATGGACAACTTGAGTATCTAGTACCTGGATTATCATTTGAATCTCATCACCGTGATACCTATAATTAATTTTGTTGGGTTATTGATGATACTTAATTGGGATTGAGTCGGAGGTACCTTCTCAATGTTTCAACCACCATGATAGTTAAATAAAATTTATTCCTTTGCAGTAGGATAAAATTGGCTTTTCGCAAAACTGTAACCATAGAGCTTTCCACCAGCCATATATGCATGTAGTATAGCCATATCATTGTTCATCGCTCTCTATGTGTTGCTTTGCCAGCATATTCTATGTGCTGACCCGTTTCGGGCTGCAACGTTTCATGTTGCAGACTTTTCAGACGACGAGTAAGGTGCCTTAGGTCGTGGTCTTATACTCAGTGATGCCGCTGGAGTTGATGGACTCACTTATCTTCCAAGTCTTCCGCTGTTATCGTTATTAGATGGCCTTAAGCCATGTTTATCATATTTATTCTCTTCGGAGATATTCGATGTAATAAGTGTGTGATTGCTACTCTGCTATAAATCCTCCATTTGTACTGTGCGTGTCGGCATTACTGATCCAGGGATGACACTGGTGCACAGCAGCACGGGCCATTTGAGGTCTGGTCGCTACACTCCATTGTGGGTATGACCTCCATGGTTATGGGTAAATCCTACCGAGTTCGAGGTTAAACAAGGCTTCTGCTGAGCTCCTGAGTTGTACCTTCCTTGCCCATACTTCCTCTTGCGGCTCTCAATCTGCCGCTGCTTCCCTTCCATCATAAGAGCCTTGTCTACCAGCTCCTAGTAGTTGTTGAATGTTGCCACCATGAACTGCATGCTCATCTCGTCATTCAGCCCTTCCATAAACTTCTCCTGCTTCGCGGCATCTGTGGCCACATCATCAGGGGCATAACGAGATAGCTTACTAAACTCCTCTATGTACTGAGCCACAGTACGATTTCCCTGGCGCAAGTTGCGAAACTCGCGCTTCATGCTCATAGCTCCAGCTGAGACATGGGCTGTGCGGAATGCTTGCTGAAACTGATCCCATGTGATATTGGCTATAGGGAAAGTGGTTGTGTAATTTTCCCACCATGAAGCTGCTGGTCCATCCAACTGATGTGCGGCTAAACGCACCTTCTCAGCATCTGTTCATCCTGCGGTGGTCAACTCCCTTCCAATCTTGCGTAACCGGTCATCCGCAACTATTGGCTCAGTGCTACTAGAAAACACCGGCGGCTGCAACCTCAGAAAACGGGCTAAGTTGTTAACTGGAGGTGGTGGTGGCGGGTTGTTGTTGTTGTTGCCTTGGTTCTGGACTAATATCTGCATCAAGGTATTCTACTGTTGGATCAACTGGGTGATCTCTGGTGGGAAGGCAAATCCGGTGTCACGTCTCGGAGGCATCTGATGTGTTTAGAGGGGAGAAATTAGAATAGAAATGAGGTCTAGAGAGAAAGCACTACCCATATGCACATGAGACAAACACAATCATATCACTCAATCAATCAAGCAAGGACATACAATCGGTCTAGAACTATCATTAAAAGTGCTCGGACTACTACTATATACATGGGAAAGACTACTAATCATATGGTGGTCATCTAGAAATTTTGATCGGTGGAAGACTCCATGATATCCGCTCCAGCTTCGTCTTCACAATCATCCTCACTACCATCAGGGTCGGAGTCGGTGTCGTCGATGATGATCTAGTCTTCAGAACGAATTTCCTTGGGTTCGTCGTCTTCTCCTCCTAGCACGGGATCTCCCATGAAAACTCCGATCTTCTTTATCAGGTCGTCATTGTTCTCCAATAGTATTGTGATTTCCTCCTCATATCCATCGCGTGTAGACTTGAGTTCCTATTCTAGCTTCGTGATCCTGGTCATCGCCTTCTTCAGATCCATCATGCCTGCGCACATCTGATTCTCCTGGCGTCGAATGTGCTGGTTTAACTCCTGGATGAAAGTTGCAATGGACTTGTCCTTCCTGGTGCTGATCATCTCCCATTGCTCGTCTCGGCGCCCACATATCTGGTAGATAGTATCCTTGAGATCCTTGTGGTAAACTTCGCCGATGTGTCCCATGGCGATGTGGGCTGCCATGCTCTTTCCTAGACTCCAGGTTGGTGCATCAAAGGAAAACTCTATGGGCTCCGTAACTGGCGTGATTGTCCTTCTTGGAACTTGAACTCGAATCATCCAGTGCTCCTCTTCTGGTAAAGTGGCGGTGTAGGTCCCGGTGAAGCTTGGTATTCCGATGTTCAGGTACCTAGTGACTTCCTTCAAGTGTCGTCCAAAGGGTGTGTCTTCATCCGGTTGTGCAAACTTGTTCCTCGAATCCGCCATCCTAAGGAGAAAAAAATGGAAAGGAGTCAGAAATGAGTAGAGAAGAGTGACCTATGGCTTATCTTAGTGGTCGTGTCCTAGAATCAGCGTGTGCTCTGATACCATCTTGTAGCGACCCGACCTCAAACGGTCAAGTCTCTGTGCTTCAGTGTCCTCCCTAGATCGGTAATGCTGACACACACAGTACTCGAAGGACTTATAACAGAGTAGCAATCACACACTTATTACATCGAATGTCTCAAAAGAGAACTTATTACAATAAATATGGCTTAAGGCCATCTAAATAAGTTAACGGCGGAAGACTTGGAAGATAAGTGAGTCCATCAACTCCAACGGCATAGCTGAGATGCACAACAACGACCTATCGCACCTTTACTCGCCGTCTGAAAAGTCTGCAACATAATACGTTGCAGCCCGAAAATGGGTCAGCACATGGAATATGCTAGCAATATAACACAGTAGAGCAATGAACAGATAAATGCTATCACTACATGCATACATGGCTGGTGGAGGCTCTATGGTTATATGGTTTTTGCGAAAAGCCAATTTTTTTCTACAACAAAGGAATATATTTTATTTAATATCATGGTGGTTGAACAACATTGAGAAGGTACCTCCAACTCAATCCCAATTAAAAGTAATTATCAACCCAACAAATTAAGTTAGAGTGATGAGATACATATGATAATCCAAGTACTAGATACTCAAGATGTCCATAACCGGGGACACGGCTAACCATGATTAGATTTTACACTCTGCAGAGGTTTGCGCACTTTTCCCCACAAGACTCGATCTCCTCCGTTGGATTTCTCACACTTCATGGTGTTTGAGAAACGGATGACCGAGACACAGTCTTTCAGAAGCATTAACTCTAACCCCGGGTAGACAGTACCAACCTACATCCCTCTACATCTGCTAGCCTACCATTGGAATAGGTCATGCAACTTACTCAACTATGCTAGAGCCCATAATAGCTTGTGGCTGCACACGGAAGTTTCTAGCATGAAATATCTCAGATCCCTTTGAGCCTGGGTGGCGGACCGCAGGATTATCACACGGGTACTCCGGGATATCCTAGGACAACACTGGATTCTCCAGGTGCCCAAACAAGCAATCCACCCAGATGTGTATTAAAGTTGCCACCTTAAGTTGAACCATTAAATAATCATCTCACATTTGTCATGGATTCACTCACCCAAACCACGTCTACGAGCATAGCATAGCAATATAAGCATAACGTAGAAGTAACTCCCAAGGGTTTGATAATAAACAGGGCGATAGGTTCTACCTCATCAACTACTTCCCAAATCACATCCTAATCTTGCAGTGTTGGAGGTTTGGAACTAATGCATAAAAACTGGGTATGAAAAGAGTATGATCAATGTGTTACTTGCCTTGCCGACGATCCGCAAAACCTAGTGACTCGTAGTAGCACGCTTCGCACTCCGGGAATTCTATCGCAAACAAACAATAGCATACATAAGCAATCAATCAAATATGCACGAGTAAAACTCAAATAAGAAGATCGAATCTGAAAACTCAACTGAAGAGATTCGATTTGCCAAAAGAATCAAATCAAACGGAGCAACGAAACTCAAACTACGAAAGAAACAAGATCCGATTACTAATCTGGACTAAAGTCAAATTTTACAGTAACAAAATCTTGTTCAAGTTTGTTAAACAGAAAGAGAACTTCGAGACGAAGATCTAGGCGCTTGAATCGCCTGATTCCGATAAACGAGCGAAAAGATAAACTAAAACAAAAATCGGGTCAGAAATCGCGATCGAAAATAATCGCGAAAAACCCTGGAAAAAGAAAAACTGACCAACAGGCTAACGGACGAACGTTCGATGTGTGCGGCTAACGGGTGAACGGCGTTCGTTAAAATGAAAGTACGGATGAACGTCCACAAAATAACCAAACCGGAAAAAACTAAACCGATCTATTAAAAAATAGATCTAGGGTATCGAAACTAAAAACCGATCGGTTTAAAAAAACCGGCGGCTACCTCGTGGAACAGGACGGCGGCGGCGGCATACTCCAGCGGCGGGGCGGCCGGGCAACTCCGGCGGCGGGGCGGCGGCGTCCAGCGAGGCGGCGTCGAGGCGGCGACGTCCGGCGGCAACGGCGGCGGCGCGGCAGAGCGGCTGCGGCGGCGGCTGGCGGCGGGGCGGCGCTAGGGTTCGGGCGGGGCTAGCGGGTAGGTGGGGCGGCTCGGGCCTTCGGCCTTTAAAGGGCCGGCCGGGTCAGTTTCCCAGGCGGACACGGCCCGGTAAGGCGGTAACTTTTTTTAAAAATATTCCGACGCGCAGAAAAAACAATGTAAATAAATACTAAATGGACTCCAAAAATCCTGAAATAAATTTTCCCCGTCCTCTAAAAATCTACCGGACAAGGTGAACATTTATTTAGGACTCTAATGCAATTTTGGAAAACGCATCTTTTTCCTAATTCAAATAAAATAGAAATAAAATCCAAATAAAAATGTTAATTTGTTTTTAAATATTTTTCCTCCAATATTTCATTATTTTGGGGAAGTCATATTATCCCCTCTCATATATTTTGATATGAAATATTTTGGAGAGAAAAATAATTAAAACAAACGACCCTTGTTTCAACATTTGATAAAATTCAAATATGAAAACGGTGAAATCCCGAACTCTCTCCGAGGGTCCTTGAGTTGCTTAGAATTTCGAGGATCGCGAAAAAAAATGCAATAAAATATGATATGCATGTATGACCTATGTATAACATTCCAATTTGAAAATTTGGGATGTTACAATTATATGCCTGTGGACGACCTGGTGCTGGCAGTTGCACGTAGTTCTAATTTTGATCAACCTCATCCTCGTAATCGCCCACATAATCGTCATCCTCCTCAGCACCAGCAGCAGCAGTAGCAGGACCAAAGAAGCATCAACAGTAGGTGCAGCTGCACCAGAATTTTGACCAGGCTCAAGGGGAACGCGCAGTGCTCGTCCCACTTGATTTGGAAGGCGATGTTGTTGTTGTTGTTGTTGTTGTGGAGGTGCGACAGGTGCAGCCGGCGATGGTTGTGGAAGACGCACGAGCAATTCATTAAACTTTTTATCGAGATTTATTTCGAACGTCTTCTCAATGCCATCTATCTTCTCCATGGCCTCTAAAAATCTATTTAGCACATCTTGCACCTGTCCACTCATCATTTGTTGAAATTTATCTTGTAGTTGTTTGTTCGACATGTTCTCCTAATCAGTCTCATCGGCTTGTGATCCTACCATGGTTAGCAACAATAAAAACACATGAGAATATGATCCTACAGACTACTAGGGCGTGGTGGTGGTGGTGTGTCAGAAATCCATCAAGCGAATCTCAAATTCATACCAGTTCTTACCCACCAGCAGGTGGTGATCGGCAACCGTTGTAGTCAAAACTCTCAAAACTTGGATAGAACGATTACCAGGGAGAGTCAAACGCACGACGTAGATGTATGTGGAGCTGGGAAGGCTTATAATATGGTAGCAAAAAGGGTCAGCAATAATCAATTCAGATATGCAAAGTTGAATAAACGCTCAATGACGGTGATGTGCTGGTCCTAGGCTAGACCGTGCTAGAGACGCGAGCCTAGAACACTAACAAAATCACGACGTTGCACGTAAACAACGGAGGAGCACACTCTGAATTTTTTTCACCTTTTTCCCTCTTTTCTTTTGCTCCGCAACATTTCTTTCAATTTTTTTTACAAATGGTCTAAATATTGCCTAGCCTGAATTTTCCAGACATAGTTTTTTTAAACTGGAACTATTTTTCTTCTGCGGGTGGCACGAAAGTTCATTGTAGGTATGAAGAACAGACTTGATCTAAACTACGAAAAACTGTAAAATCTCACCGTGCAACCTGGAAATCTGATACCACTTGATAGAGGCAAAGGTGTCCTGTCTTTTGATGAGATGGTGATTATCGTTTTGGAGGAATGGACTTTGACGATCCAACTACGTACGTGCGAGGACGTCGCACCTTAGCAATTGCTAAACCAACTCCGAGAGGTTATTCACCACACTGGAGCATGATCAACTTGACCACGAAGGTCTATTTCCTGCAAGCAAACGAAGAACAAGCAGGAAACTAAGATTGCAATCTAGGTACTGCGAATATAAGATGAAAGCTTTATTTGTCAAGGTGGGGTTCTGTGACATCTTTGTCTGGTCGTTAAACACAAACAAAGTACACGAAGTTGCAGCTATGGCAAACTTTTAATCTAAACAAAACCCAAAGTCTAAATGGTGCCCTAAGGGCTGTATATATGGAGGAAGAGGGGGGATTTTGTGGCCCTTGGAGGAGCGGTCCGAAACCAACCCTATCCCTTGTTTCCCCACACATATGGACTCTAAAAACATCCTATACTCAAGTATTTTGAAATTACATGGGCATGAACCAACAATAAGGCGACGCATCACCTATAATAGCCTCCGGACAAAATTTAGGAAGTAGCATCTGGTATATTTCGTCCAAGCCTTCATGCACTTATTATGGTGGCTTCAAAGTCCTGAAATCATCACTTGAAACTCCGTTCTTGTTTCCCTTGCGCATGCCATCATCTCCATGCTCGTTCTTGCTCCAATGTTCATCCTTCTACAAGCTAGGCCCTTCATTTGTAAGCAAAACAAATGTATCCAATTTAGGCAGCATCATATTCTCAAGAACATTAGAATCATTACCAAGAAACGAAAGTACCTGGTAATTTAATTGGCATGCACAAGCTCTAGTAATTGGTCCAGTATGTATTGTAGCAGGGGCTATGGTGTAACAATGGGATTGATGTCCTCATCAGGGAGCATGGCCTGTCATGCGGTCCCACGTGTCATGATGTACCAAGGCGATGCGCGTCCCTCTTGAGGCAGAACAATGGCAGAAGCAATGCGTACGTGGTTTTCTTGAAGGAGATGATGGTGAAGCGGATTCAGCGAAGTGTGAAAATAATGGTTGCTTCGTCCGTCTAGGGGAAAGGTGCGGCATTGTGATTTGATGTCTCATTGTTCGTTACTACTACTGAGGCACTACGACTGCGGTGCGCCCCCTACTGTTCTGCACTGTTATTTGGTGGTGCATGACACGTCAACCCGGTTGCTATATGTCCCACTTGTCGACGACAGGAAGTACATAATTCATGAAAGCGAGCGTCTCCACTCTTTTAGAACGACGGAGGAGTACAAGACACGGCTTGGTTTTTGCTGCTTTGCACGATCCATCGATACAAACCCGGACTAAAAAAGGCGAGGGCGGGTATTTTCCCGCGTGACAGGCAGGGGAGTTTGGCATAGTCTGTTCGAGGCAACGAGGCAGGAAGGAAAACAAGCAAATAAAGGTTGAGCGACTTAGTTTTCGAAAAATCTACTTTTACGGAGTACGCACCCACTATGGAGGTTGTACTACTTACTACTCCCTCCTTTCCGGTTTATAGGGCTTATCTAATTTTTTTTCCGTTTTATAAGTCTCAATTCTACTAGTACTACTTCTACTTACCATCACATGCTTGGATTTCAAGGTGCGTTAAATCACTGGATGCAAGCAGTATCAAGAGAAAACCCACCAATGCATGTAGAAGTTCATGGAAATTTAGTGGTCATGCATGCATTCATTGTAATTAATGCATTGGTAAACATAACTTTTTGAGAAAAACAAGCGTACTAATTAAGTACTTGTGCAAACTACGAAATTAATTCCACCACTCACCATCTACCTTGGTTGGAGGGATTTTGAAATCGAGCCATAAAACCGGAAAGGAGGGAGTACTAACATAGCCTAGGGTAGCTTGCTGCACCACAGACTCCAAGGAAATTGATGTAGTACTACTCCTATGTACCACTATACTACTTGATAGAGGCAAAGGTGTCCTGTCTTTCGATGAGATGGTGATTATCATTTCAGAGGAGTAGACTTTGACTATCTGACTACGTACGTGCGAGGACGTCGCGCCTTAGCCATCGCTAAACCAACTCCGAGAGATTATTGACCACGCCGGAGCACGATCAACCTGACCACGAAGGTCTATTTCTTACAAGCAAACCAAGAACAAGCAAGAAACTAAGATTGCAATCTGAATACTGCGAATATAGGATGAAAGCTTTATTGATCAAGGTGGGGTTCTGTGACGTCTTTGTCTGGTTGTTGAACACAAATGAAGTACGCGAAGTTGCAGCTATGGCGAACTTTCAATCTAAACAAAACCAAAGTCTAAACGATGCCCTAAGGGCTGTATATATGGAGGAAAGAGAGGGGAATTTCGTGGCCCTTGGGGGAGGGGTCCGAAACCAACCCTATCTCTTGTTTCCCCACAAATACTGATTCTAAAAACAGCCTATACTTATATATTTTGAAATTACATGGGCCTCGCCCAATAATAAGGTGACGCAGCACCTATAATAGCCTCTGGACGAAATTTGTGAAGTGGAATCTTTTACATTTCGTCCAAGACTTCATGCACTCATTACGGTGGCTTCAATGTCTTGAAATCATCACTTCAAACTCCGTTCTTGTTTCCCTGGTGCATGCCATCATCTCCATGCTTGTTCTTGCTCCAATGTTCATCCTTCTCCAAGCTAGGCCCTTCATTTGTAAGAAAAACAAATGTATCCAATTTAGCAGCATTATATTCTCATGAACATTAGAATCATTACCAAGAAACAAAAGTACCTGGTAATTTAATTAGCGTGCACGAGCTCTAGTAATTGGTCCAGTATGTATAGTAGCATGGGCTATGGGTGTAACAATGGTATTGATGTCCTCATCGTCCTCCCCTTCTTGAAATGAAGTCGTCCGCGACGGAAGCTCATCTTCCTCACCTAAATAGGGCTTCAAATCTACAATGTCAAATGTGGGACTAACCCCAAAATCTGCACGCAGCTCAAGTTTATATGCATTATCATTTATTTTCTCTAACACCTTAAAAGGACCATCAGCATGTGGCATTAGCTTTGATTTGCACAAATCAGGAAATCTATCCTTACGCAAATGTAACCAAACAAGATCTCCAGGTGCAAACACAACATGTTTTCTACCCTTATCTCCAGCAAATTTATATTTAGCATTCATACGCTCAATGTTTCCTTAGTTAACTCATGCATTTTTTAAATCCATTCAGGACGTTGTTTAGCATCAAAATTAACCTTCTCCGAAGATGAAAGAGGCAACAAATCGATAGGTGCACGAGGTAGGAAACCATACACAATTTCGAAAGGGCACATCTTAGTAGTAGAATGCAATGAACGATTATAAGCAAATTCAATATGAGCCAAGCATTCTTCCCACATTTTCTTATTATTCTTCAAAATAGCCCTCAGCATAGTAGACAATGTTCTATTGACTACTTCAGTTTGTCCATCAGTTTGGGGGTCATAAGTAGTACTAAAAAGCAGTTTAGTCCCCAACTTAGCCCATAAACATCTCCAAAAGTGGCTAAGAAATTTAGTATCATGATCTGAACCAATAATATTTCACACACCATGCAAGCGAATAATTTCACGAAAGAACAAATTAGCAACATTAACAACATCATCGCTTTTATGACATGGTATAAAGTGTGCCATTTTCTGTAATCTATCCACGACAACAAATATGCTATCCATCCCCTTGTTTGTTCGAGGTAAACCTAAAACAAAGTCCATAGATATATCCTCCCAAGGAACACTAGGTACAGGCAAAGGCATATATAAACCATGAGGATTGAGTCGTGACTTAGCTTTTTGACATGTAGTGCAGCGAGCAACAAAACGCTCAACATCCCGTCTCATCTTTGGCCAAAAGAAATGTGTAGCAAGTACGTCCTCCATCTTCTTCATGCCAAAGTGTCCCATTAATCCTCCTCCATGCGCCTCCTACAACAACAAAAGACGAACGGAGCTAGCTGGAATGCATAGCTTGTTAGCACGGAACACAAATCCATCATTAACGACGAACTTGCTCCACATTCTTTCGTCTTTATAATTCTGCATTACATCTTTAAAATCAGCATCATGCACATATTGATATTTGATGGTCTCCAAACCAAATATTTTGAAGTCAAGTTGTGAAAGCATAGTTTAGCGACAAGACAATGCATCAGCAATATAACATTTTTGTTACCCTTCTTATGTTTAATGACATAGGGAAAGTCTCAATGAATTCAACCCATTTAGCATGTCTACAATTCAGTTTAGCTTGACTTTTAATATGTTTCAAAGATACATGATCAGAATGTATAAAAACTTCTTTGGGCCATAAATAATGTTGCCATGTTTCTAAAGTCCGAACAAGAGCATATATTTCTTTATCATAAGTAGAATAATTCAGACTAGGCCCACTCAATTTTTCAGAAAAGTATGCAACAGGTTTGCCATCTTGTAATAACACACAGCCTAATCCAATTCCACTAGCATCACATTCAAGCTCAAAATTCTTATTAAAAGCAGGAAGTTGGAGTAAAGTAGCATGTGTCAACTTATCTTTCGATACCGTGAAGGCTTCTTCCTATGCGGTACCCCAAACAAAAGGCACATCCTTCTTTGTAAGCTCGTTGAGAGGTTCAGCAATGGTGCTAAAATCCCTCACAAAATGCCTATAGAATCAAGCGAGGCCAAGAAAACTCCTCACTTGTGTGACCGTTTTGGGCTGCGGCCAGCTCTCAATAGCTTCAATCTTGGCTTTATCAACTTCAATTCCCTGTGGAGTAACAACATAGCCAAGAAAAGATACTCGATCGGTGGAAAAGGTGCACTTCCCAAGGTTACCAAACAAATGTGCATCACGCAGAGCAATAAAAACAGCACGTAAATGTTCCAAATGTTCCCCCAAAGATCTCCTATAAATCAGTATATCATCAAAAGAGACTACCACAAATCATTCAATGAAAGCACGTAAAACTTCATTCATTAATCTCATGAAAGTACTAGGTGCATTAGTTAACCCAAAAGGCATGACTAACCACTCATATAATCCAAACATAGTTTTAAATGTTGTTTTCCATTCATCTCCCATTTTCATACGAATTTGATGGTATCCACTATGCAAATCAACTTTGGAGAATATTGTAGAGCCACTCAACTCATCAAGCATGTCATCTAGCCTAGGAATAGGATGGCGATATTGAATAGTAATATTATTAACGCCTCTACAATCAACACACATACGCGACGTACCATCCTTTTTTGGCACTAGTATAATAGGAACAACACAAGGACTAAGAGATTCGCGTATATAACCTTTGTCGAGTAGCTGCTGTACTTGACGCATAATCTCCTTCGTCTCCTCTGGATTAGTACGGTATGGCGCACGGTTTGGCAGCGAAGCACCGGGAATTAAGTCAATCTGATGCTCAATCCCTTGAATAGGTGGTAATCCCGGTGGCACGTCTTGTGGAAAGACTTCAGCATATGTAGAGATACTAAAATGCACAGGAATAGTACGTGTTACCTTAACCTTGCCGCTGTTGTTGAACCATTGGATATAGTAAGGATGTGGATGTGGTCTTGTGGTGGGAGATAACTTCTCCACCATCTCCATGCTAGCCAAGTTGTTGCAGCTCCCTCCATCTATGATGACGCGAACAGAACGTTCCTTACAACTCCCTTTGTATGGAATAAATTATGCCTCTGAATTTGCTCAGCTTGTGTGACCAACACACTCAAAACACGTTGAGCAACTAAACATTCATACCTGTCAGCGTCTTCAGGAGCCATGTATTGTGTCTCATGATCATAATCATCTCCTCCGTGTTCTTCACTTGTAATAAGAGCCAATGTCTCCTCATCATAGTCACTGGCGGACTCATACCCACCATCCTCAGTAGCAATCATCACACGCTTATATGGGCATTCTCTTGCATAATGACCTCCACCCTTGCAACAACGATAAATAATGTCATGTGTTTGCCATGTTGATGCCATGGATGAAGAAGAGCTCTGTGTGGAACCGGAAGGTGTACTCCTGGCAGATGGTGGTGGTGGTGCCTGTTTTCTTGTATCTTAGTTGGAATTGGCGGCTGAAGTCAGTGGTGCTGCTGTAGGACGTGTGGGAGTATAGGATGCACGCGGTGTCCATGATGAAGGTCGACCTGCAGAAAAGTTAGTTCACGTCAATGCCTGTCGATCCTCGCTTCACGTTCAGCTTTGCAAGCAAAATGGAATAAATGAGTGATATTATTATACTCCTTATACTCTAGAATTGTCTGAATCTCTTTATTTAATCCACCCATAAAACGTGCAATCATAGCTTCATTATCCTCAACAATACAACATCTAATCATTCCAGTTTGTAATTCCTGATAATATTCTTCTACAGGATTTTTTTCCTTGTCTTAAACGCTGCAATTTTTGAAGTAATTCACGTTGATAATATGGTGGAACCCAACAAGTACGCATAGCAGTTTTCAAAGCAGCCGAAGTAGCTGGAATATTATTCGGATATAATCTACAATGTTCAGACCACCACACACAAGCAAACCTTGTGAAAGCACAAAGAGCAGCAGCAACATGTCTCTCCTTGGGGCATTGTAAACATGTAAAACATTGTTCAGTTTCTAACTCCCAAGTAAGATATATATCAGGAACATATCTACCCTCAAATGGTGGAATATTCAAGTTCAGTTTAGGAAGATGGTCATGATCTCATACCTGAGTTGGTAGTGCAGCCCTACCATTGCGATTATATGCCTGTGGACGACCTGGTGCTGGTTGTTGCACGTAGTTCTGATTTTGATCAACCTCATCCTTGTAATCGCCCGCATAAATGTCATTCTCCTCGGCACCATCAACAGTAGTAGGAGGAGCCAAAGAAGATACAATAGTAGGTGCAGTGGCACCAGAATTTTGACCAGGCTCAAGGGGAACGCGCAGTGCTCGTCCCACTTGATTTGGAAGGCGACGTTGTTGTTGTTGTAGAGGTGCGACAGGTGCAGCCGACGGTGGTTATGGAAGACACGTGAGCAATTCAATAAACTTATTATCGAGCTTTGTTTCGAACGTCTTCTCAATGCCATCTATCTTCTCCATGGTCTCTTCAAATCTGTTTAGCGCATCTTACACCTGTTCACTCATCATTTGCTGAAATTTATCATGCAGTTGTTTGTTCGACATGTTCTCCCAATCTGTTTCATGGACTTGTGATCCTGCCATGGTTAGCAGCAATAGAAACAGACAAGAATATGATCCTACAGACTACTAGAAAGTGGTGGTGGTGGTGGTGGTGTGTCAGAAATCCGTCAAGCGAATATCAAATTCTTACCAGTTCTACCAAGCAGCAGGTGTTGATCGGCAACCGTTGTAGTCAAAACTCTCAAAGATTGGATACATCGATTGCTAGGTTGTGGCAAACGCACGATGTAGATGTATGTGGAGCTGGGAAGGCTTATGATATGGTAGCAAAAATTTCAGCAATAAGCAATTCAGAGATGCAAAGTTGAATAAATGCTCAACGACGGTATTGTGCTGGTCCTAGGTTAGACCGTGCTAGAGACGCGAGCCTAGAACACTAACAAAATCACAGCGCTGCATGTAAACAACGGAGGAGCACACTCTGAATTTTTTTCTTTTTTCAGTTTTTCTCCTCTTTTTTTGCTTCGCAACAATTTTTTTTGAAAAAGTCTACAAATGGTCTAAAAACTGCCTAGCCAGAATTTTCCAGAGTTAGTTTTCTTTAAGCTGGAAATATTTTTCTTCTGCGGGTGGCACGAAAGTTGGGGAATCTGACTTGTTCACGACTCATAGTATCGCATGATCTAGAACTCGAAAATAAAGGAACAAATACTGGACTCGGACTAAGACTAGTGGCGGAGATGAATCTGGTGGAACTCGGACTGGTGATGGTCTATGACGGTGGTATATGTGGTCTCAGATTGGTGGTGGTATATGGACTTACATCGATGGTGGTATATGGACTCGGATTGGTGGTGGTATATGGACTCGGAGCGGTGGTGGTATATGGACTCGGAGCGGTGGTGGTATATAGACTCAGAGAAATAGCGGATAAGCTGTGGTGGTATATGGCAGGGGCGATGATGATGGTGCGGCGGCGGCGTGACAACTTGTGAACAAAACTCGAAACTCTAAAGAACTAGACCCTAAGACAAGCAACTTGACACGATGATGCAACCGCAAATTCAACAAAGGAAATACACAAAAGATTATGTAATGGCTCAGATTGGTTTGGATATGATGAACTGACCCTAATTTTTTTGTCTTTTTCGTGGATTGTAGGTATGAAGAACAGACTCGATATAAACTATGAAAAACTATAAAATCTCACCGAGCAACCTGGAAATCTGATACCACTTGATAGAGGCAAAGGTGTCCCGTCTTTCAATGAGATGGTGATTATCGTTTCGGAGGAGTAGACTTTGACGATCTGACTAATTACGTGTGAGCACGTCGCGCTTAGCAATCGCTAAACCAACTCCGAGAGGTTATTAACCGTGCCGGAGCACGATCAACCTGACCATGAAGGTCTATTTCCTACAAGAAAACGAAGAACAAGCAAGAAACTAAGATTGCAATCTGGATACTGGAGATATAGGATGAAAGCTTTATTGATCAAGGTGGGGTTCTGTGATGTCTTTGTCTGGTTGTTGAACACAAACGAAGTACGCGAAGTTGCAACTATGGCGAACTTTTAATCTAAACAAAACACAAAGTCTAAACGGTGCCCTAAGGGCTGTATATATGGAGGAAAGAGGGGGGAATTTCGTGGCCCTTGGGGGAGGGGTCAGAAACCAACCCTATCTCTTGTTTCCCCACACATATGGACTCTAAAAACAGCCTAGACTTATGTATTTCGAAATTATGTGGGCCTGGTCCAATAATAAGGTGACGTAGCACCTATAATAGCCTTTGGACGAAATTGGTGAAGTGGCATCTTGTATATTTCGTCCAAGACTTCATGCACTCATTACGGTGGCTTCAAAGTCTTAAAATCATCACTTGAAACTCCGTCCTTGTTTCCCTTGCGCATGCCATCATCTCCATGCTTGTTCTTCCTCCAATGTTCATCCTTCTCAAAGCTAGGCACTTCATTTGTAAGCAAAACAAATGTATCCAATTTAGACAACATCATATTCTCATGAACATTAGAATCATTACCAAGAAACAAAAGTACCTGGTAATTTAATTGGCATGCACGAGCTCTAGTAATTTGTCCAGTATGTATAGTAGCAGGGGCTGTGGGTGTAACAATGGTATTGATGTCCTCATCACTACTCCTACTACTAAAATACATATATTTCAAAGAATTTAATAATCTGTCTAACCAAGGTAGGGACGAAGAGTATATGTACGTCTAAGGCTGGTCATAGTGGGGAGTAACTTAGACTAGTAACATGCATATGTTACTAGGCTATGTTAGTACCTTCATAACGGGTAGTAACATATGGATGGTAACATGCAAGCCTTCATTAATTGAGATATAGACTCATTTTACCATGGGGTGTGTTATTTTACGGTAACATATTATGTTACCACAAGCATCTCTCTCCTCATTAACTCCATGCCACATAAGGAAATTTTCCTTGGGATGTGTTATGTTACTACCTAAGTTACTCCCACTATGACTAGCCTAACGGAGGGAGTAGTAAAATTTTCTCCTCGTCCTGCGAGCCACCGCGCGCGTGGGCGAGGGAGCGGGTGTAGGCATAGTAAGGAAGCTTCTCCTCGTCCCGCGACTCTGCGAGCCACCACGCCCGTGGGCGAGGGAGAGGGCGTACTAAGCAAGCTTCTCCTCGTTCTGCGAGTTGACGGGACACATAAAAAATAATACAGAGCATCTCGAGTGTATAGATCCTTGCCTATAAGGTAGGCCCCACATGGTTTGCCTCTTATCAAATGAAAAAACTACAATGTATAGAGACTCTAACCAGCCTCTAAGGTGGTCCCTAGCAGAAATTTAAAAAGTATTGATTAGCACCACATTTGTCCAATCATTACTATTTCTCTTGTACTCCTACTTTCTTGTGCTTCCTAAGGCTGACAAGTGGGATCAAATGGATTGTTACATTGTTAGAGGCAGCCTCTAAGGTTAGACGCGATCCTAGCCAATGTTTTGTTAGAGGCAGTTCACGCAATGTATAGAGGTCTGCCTCTAAGAGGAGAGAGAGGGCTTAGAGGAAACAGAAAACATACATTGTGGATGCCCGAAGTGCCTACTTTCCGGTCTATATGACTCAATTTGAAATCCACAATGTGTCCATAATAGATGTTGAGTGGTGGAATAAATTTGTTACTTTCGTAGTTCGCAAAAGTACAGAGCATGTGAGATGGTGAACGGAGGGAGTACAATACCATTAGTACTACAGTTCTTTTGGAAGGGTTGTAGTAGTCCCTCCCATTCACATGTTCACATTTCAAGCTTCAATAAAAACATTGCAAACAAGGATTAAGAGAAACCTCGGCAATGCATGTACTCCCTCAATCCATATAGGGTCTAAAATGCGTTTTGGAGGCTAACTTTGACCACATGTTAGAGCAATAATATGACATCCAACTTACACAAATCTTACCTTCAAATTCGTACGTGGTCATTATATTGCTAACACATGCATGCATTGCAATTAGTACGTAGATACAGTAGTAAACACTCACTATCTAGTAGTACTAGTAGTACTCTACACTAGTACTACTATGAGGCCATCCAAATGTGTCCCGATAGAAGACCGCGGACACCGATTATTCGTTCATATTAAAATTTGTTTTCACACAGCAAAATATCTATGAAAACAATACATGGCAAAATTTCATGGCGTACGAGGGATTTGAATGTGCTGGGAGGGGTGGGGCTGGGAGGGGTTGCTTGGATCTTGCCCGGGGTAGCCAAAATATTGGCGACCCTTTTGTCCACCCATGCCTTTCCACCGATGAACAAGGAAGAGTTCGGGTGCTCATGCATCCTCCAGCGCTTGCACATTGGAGACGAGCTCGCATGAGCTGTGCTTTTTTTGTCACACCACGCCGCCCGACTGGCCGCAGACCGACCGATGACCCGCAAATTACGCCATCCAACCGTAGCCGCACACATTCTGACAGCAACTCAACCAACCAGATGAAATTCATGCAAACACGGCGATATTTCATATAAACAATGACGAAATTCATATAAAATACCGGATTTTCATATAAACATGACATATTTCATTAACTTCAAATCAACTAAGCAGTGCTACTCCTGAACAGCACTGGTATAATAATACCTAGCCTAAATGGTCGCCCGCAGAACCATTTGTCTTTCTCATGTCCGGCAGCACGATCACCGGACTGCCAGGAGCCCCCGAGGTATATGCTTCAACGCAAAGGACGGCTCGCTTCCCCACCGCTCAACTGACATTGTTGGCTGATGCCCAAGATGGAGTCTGAAGGGGGCTTCTCCGCTTCTGTGGAGCCCATGCGGGGTCGATGAAGGTCCTCGCAATAGAAGGATCCGGCAAGACACCTACTGCGTACGCCGGCGTCGCCTCGGCGGTGGCCTTCATGGGACCCAAGTGGCGGCGGCCTCCCGTGTTCTACTTCTCCTCGATGATGGCGCCGGACGCGGAGACGCTGGCCACTGACTCGTCGCTCTCCGCGCACCTGGCTTCTGTCTCTGCTTGCATGGCGCGGTCGTAGGCATGGGAGTCTCGGCCACGGAAATGGGAGATGCGGTCGCAAACACGGGAGGCGCAGTACGAGGCGGCGGCGTGGACGACAGCGACGACGCCCGTGCTCCCCGCCGTGCCGGCGTGGAGCAGCTTGCCGCTCCTTGTCAAGTTGGCCTGGAGCGGCGAGTTGCTGAACCGCGCGCCAGCTTGGGGCGGCAACTCGCTCCGTCGGGCGAGGGGAGGGAGGTGGATCAGCGAGCTGCATAGCTCGTATCCAGCGGGCTCGGCAGGCCACCCATCTGGCTTGGATGCCGGATAACTACTCTTCGTAAGCCATTGGAAGAGTGGAGAAAATGGTGCAGGAGGAGATTGGGGAGCGGCGGAGGTGTGCGATCCTTGGCTGGCGTCTGGCCTCATTTAGATAGAAGATTAAATAGACAGTGGATAGGGAGGAGCTCGGCCGGCGTTGCATTTAATGCCGGCCCGGTCATGAACGGACGTGTGTCCGGAGTGGGTTTCTCGGCTTCCACACGGAGGCGTTTGAATGCGGCAAGGAGGCGTGTTCAGCCGGGCGTGCAACGAGCGGCGCCCTCGACTCTGACGTACGACACTGTGCCATTCTTCCACTGACATGTGTGCTCGTTGGGTGCCTGGCCTGCATGTCAGTGACCCAACGCAGGAAACACATGGCAGATGAGCTTTTGGTGGGCCAGGGCGGTGAGAAGCGGGCATTTCATAAAACGAAGATTCTTCATTGAGTGTGACATCATCTAATTCATGTAGGTTGATAAGCCTACTATATAATGTAAGAGAATTTCAAAATTTTCATATATACGTTGATAGCCCGTTTGATACGTTGTGATTCATAAAGACCGCTGCAAACATCAATGTTCTGCTTATCATAGATAAGATTGATTAATACCCATAACAATCCATGTCCTTAACAAAGGGTGCATGCACGTATAGGTTGAGCGTGTGTCTTGCGTCGTGTGCTGTGTGCATGCAGCTGTGCGAGTGTTGCATGCATGCATGTGTACGTTTCAGTGTTGCATGCATGTGTGCTTGCGTGCGTGTGTTCGTGAGTGCATGTGTACGTGTCAGTGTTGCACGCCTGCATGGGTGCGTGTGTTTGTGCGAGTGTTGCATGCGTGCATGTGTACGTGTGAGTATTGCATGCATGCAGGCAGGCGTTGCGGGCGTGTTTGTGCGCATGTGTCATGTGTTTGTATTCACCATAGTGGCTCGTGCGTGCGTGCAATTAAAACGGCTGGCTCAACATATCATCACAAGGTGATCCTTGTCCGCTATGGTTAGGGGGCGTGGGCTGCTAACCAGAGGTCTCACGACTTCGAATCCCCACCGACCACTAATTTATTACCATTTCTGTCTTTCATATACGCGCTGACAGGTGGGCCCTATGGTAATGTGCGCTGGTGAATGTGGACCGTTTGATTGGTCAATTGATCGTGTCATCAGCAAATTACGGAGCTGTATGGTGAGCCAGTGACCATATGATCTCAATAAAATGTATTTTATTAACACAGTACAGACTCGAACTACCATTTCCTTCTTTCATATACGTGCTGACAGGTGGGCCCCACGGTTACGGCGCTGATGGTGCAACACTAGTTGTGCCACATGGAACATTTGGCTGGTCAATTGATCGTGTCATCAACAAATTACGGAGTTGTACGCGTGAGCCAGTGAGCGTATAATCACAACATGTATTTTTTTAACACAGTACAGACACAAGCGCTCATATGTACGCGCAAACACGCACGGCTATAAGCACACATACGCACACCCTACCCCTATGAGCACCTTCGAGAGAGTGAGCCAGCATATGATCTTTAGATTTTACGAAGTCACGATAGGTGCCTCGTAGTCGAGGGGAACGTCACCTCCCACTAAACGCACATCGCCAGAAAAGACTAAAATTCATCCAGGATAAATGCGAGCACCAGGACTTTAACCATGGTGGGCCGGGGAAACCACTGTCCTCCTAACCATCTGATGAGGACATCAATACCATTGGTACCCCCACAGCCCCTGCTGCTATGCATACTGGACCAATTACTAGAGCTCGCGCACGCCAATTGAATTACCAAGTACTTTCCTTTTTTGGTAACGATTCTAATGTTCATGAGAATATGACGCTGCCTAAATTGGACACGTTTGTTTTGCTTACAAATGAAGGGCCTAGCATGGACAAGAGGGATGATCAATTGAGAAAGATCAAGCATGGAGATGATGGCATGCGCATGGGAAACAAGACTGGAGTTTCAAGTGATGATTTCAGGAATTTGAAGCAACCATAATGACTGTATGAAGGCCTGGGAGAAATATACAAGATGCCACTTCCTAAATTTTGTCCAGAGGCTATTATAGGTGCTGCGTCGCCTTATTCTTGGGCCAGGCCCATGTAATTTCGAAATATTATAGTATAGGTTGTTTTTAGTGTCCTTATGTGTGGGGAAACAAGAGATATGGTTGGTTTCGGACCCCTTCCCCAAGGGCCACAAAACTCCCCCCTCTTCCTCCATATATACAGCCCTTAGGGTGTCGTTTAGACTTTGGGTTTTGTTTAGATTAAAAGTTCGCCATAGCTGCAATTTTGCGTTTTTCGTTTGTGTTCAACGACCAGACCAAGATGTCACAGAACCCCACCTTGATCAATAAAGCTTCCCTATTTTATTCGCAATATCCAGATTGCAATTCCAGTTTCTTGCTTGTTCTTCATTTGCTTGCAGGAAATACACCCTCGTGGCCAGGTTGATCGTGCTCCGGCGTGGTCAATAACCTCGCGGAGTTGGTTTAGCAATTGCTAAGGCGCGACGTCCTCACACGTTCGTAGTCGGATCGTGAAAGTCTACTCCACCGAAACGATAATCACCTTCTCATCGAAAGACGGGTCACCTTTGCCTCTATGAAGTGGTATCAGAGCTCCAAGTTGCTTGGTGAGATTTTATAGTTTTTCATAGTTTAGATCGAGTCTGTTCTTCATACCTACAGTCCACGAAAAAGCAAAAAAAATTAGGGTTAGTTCATCATATCTGAACTAGTCTAAGCCTTTGCACAGTCTTTTCAGTATTTTGCTTTGTTGAATTTGTGTTTGCATCGTCGTGTCAAGTTGCTGGTCTTAGCATCTAGTTTCCCTTAGAGTTTCAAGTTCTGTTCACAAGTTGTCACGCCGCCGGCGCACCATCGTCATCGCTCCTGCCCTATACCACAACCACCAACATATTCCTTACCGCTGCCATATACATCCGCCTGTCCACCACCAATCCGAGTCCACATATACATCCACCTGTCCACCACCAATCCTTGTCCACATAATACATCCGCCTGTCCACCACCAATCCGAGTCCACATATACATCTGTCTGTCCACCACCAATCCGAGTTCTTTTCATATTAGGTTTGTTTTCGAGATACATTTATTTTCCGATTCGTGTTTCCTTGCCTGAGTAGGTTTCAGAAAAAAAAATCAGTTTTTAGGCCAAAATTTCAGCGATCAAAAATATTTTTTCCTATCCTATTTTTACGTCCTAGGGAGCGTTTTGAGACACTCGCCATCATAGTGATTTTTTGTCACACTTTTTCGTTGTCACTGCCTTGATTTCAGGAAAAAAAATAGTGAAATTTTTTTGTGCCTATCCTGTCAATTTGACTTGGGAAGAGTTTTGAGACACTCGCCATTATAGTGATTTTTTGCAAAAACAAGAGGAGCGCAAAAAAAAGAACGAAATTTTTTCCCCAGAGTGTGCTTTTCCGTTGTTTACGTGCCGCGCCATGATTTTGTTCGTGTTCTAGGCTCGCGTCTCTAGTATGGTCTAGCCTAGGACCAGCACAGTACCGTCGTTGAGCGTTTATTCAATTTTGCATCTCTGAATTGATTATTGCTGACCCTTTTTACTACCATATTATAAGCCTTCCTAGCTCCACATACATCTACATCGTGCGTTTGACTCTCCCTGGCAATCGCTCTATCCAAGCTTTTGCGAGTTTTGACTACAACGGTTGCGGATCACCACCAACACCACTTCCTAGTGGTCTGTAGGATCATATTCTTGTGTGTTTCTATTGCTGCTAACCATGGTAGGATCACAAGTCGACGAGACTGAATGGGAGAACATGACGAACAAAGAGTTAGATGATAA
The DNA here is from genome assembly GCF_002575655.3 of Aegilops tauschii subsp. strangulata. Taxonomy (NCBI): domain Eukaryota; kingdom Viridiplantae; phylum Streptophyta; class Magnoliopsida; order Poales; family Poaceae; genus Aegilops; species Aegilops tauschii. The sequence continues at coordinate 244,655,768 of NC_053037.3, read as the reverse complement.
GTTTCAGCAAATGATGAGTGGATAGGTGGAAGATGTGCTAAACAGATTTGAAGAGGCCATGGAGAAGATAGATGGCATTGAGAAGGCGTTCAAAACAAAGCTCGATAACAAGTTTAATGAATTGCTCGCGCATCTTCCACAACCACCGCCCACTTCATCTGTCGCACCTCTACACCACCAACAACAACATCGCCTTCCAAATCAAGTGGGACGAGCACAACGCGTTCCCCTTGAGCCTGGTCAAACTTCTAGTGCCGTTCTACCTAATGTTGATACTTTTGTAGCTCCTGCTGCTACTGCAGAGGTGGAGGACCATTACAAGGATGAGGTTGATCAAAATCAAAACTACGTGCAACCACCAGCACCACCACCACCAGGTCGTCCTCAGGCATATCGTCGCAACGGTAGGGGTTGCACCACCACCTGAGGTACGAGATCATGACCATCTTCCTAAACTAAAATTGAATTTTCCACCATTTGAGGGTAGATATGTTCCTGATATATATCTTACTTGGGAGTTAGAAACTGAAGAACGTTTTACATGTTTACAATATCCTGAGGAGAGACGTGTTCCTGCTGCTGTTTGTGCTTTCACTAGTTTTGCATGTGTTTGGTGGTCTGAACATTGTAGATTATATCCTATTCCAGCTACTTGGGCTGATTTGAAAACTGCTATGCATACTTGTTGGGTTCCACCATATTATCAACGTGAATTACTTCAAAAATTGCAGTGTTTAAGACAAGGAAAAAAATTCTGTAGAAGAATATTACCAGGAATTACAAACTGGAATGATTAGGTGTTGTATTGTTGAGGATAATGAAGCTATGCTTGCATGTTTTATGGGTGGATTAAATAAAGAGATTCAGACAATTCTAGAGTATAAGGAGTATAATAATATCACTCGTTTATTCCATCTTGCTTACAAAGCTGAACGTGAAGCGCAGGATCGACAGGCATTGGCGTGAACTAACATTTCTGCAGGTCGACCTTCATCATGGACACCGCGTGCATCCTATACTCCCACACGTCCTACAGCAGCACCACTGACTTCAGGCGCCAATTCCAACTGAGATACAAGAAAACAGGCACCACCACCACCATCTGCCAGGAGTACACCTTCCAGTTCCACACAGAGCTCTTCTTCATCCATGGCATCAACATGGCAAACACATGACATTATTTATCGTTGTTGCAAGGTTGGAGGTCATTATGCAAGAGAATGCCCATCTAAGCGTGTGATGATTGCTATTGAGGATGGTGGGTATGAGTCCGCCAGTGACTATGATGAGGAGACATTGGCTCTTATTACAAGTGAAGAACACGGAGGAGATGATTATGATCATGAGACGCAATACATGGCTCCTGAAGACGCTGACAGGTATGAATGTTTAGTTGCTCAACGTGTTTTGAGTGTGCAGGTCACACAAGCTGAGCAAAATCAGAGGCATAATTTGTTCCATACAAAGTGAGTTGTGAAGGAACGTTCTATTCGAGTCATCATAGATGGAGGGAGCTGGAACAACTTGGCTAGCATGGAGATGGTGGAGAAGCTATCTCTCACCACAAGACCACATCCACATCCTTACTACATCCAATGGTTCAACAACAACGACAAGGTGAAGGTAACACGTATTGTTCGTGTGCATTTTAGTATCTCTACATATGCTGATTATGTTGATTGTGATGTGGTACCTATGCAAGCATGTTCCTTATTACTTGGTAGACCATGGCAATTTGATAAAAATTCTGTACACCATTGTAGAAACAATCAGTATACTCTTGTTCATAAGGATAAAAATATTACTTTGCTTCCTATGACTCCCGATTCCATTTTGAAAGATGATATTAATAGAGCTAATAAAGCAAAACAGGAGAAAAATAAGAGTGAAAATCAGATTGTGGCAAAAGAATTTGAGCAACAAATGAAGCATAATAATAAACCATCTAGTGTTGCTTCTGAAATTAAATTGAAAAGTGCATGTTTACTTGCCACCAAATCTGATATTGATGAACTAGATTTTAGCAAATCTGTTTGCTATGCTTTTGTGTGCAAAGAGGCATTATTTTGATTCGAGGGCGTGCCTTCCTCTTTGCCCCCTGCTGTCACTAACATTTTGCAAGAGTTCGCTGACGTCTTCCCACAAGACGTGCCACCGGGATTACCACCTATTCGAGGGATTGAGCATCAAATTGACTTAATTCCCGTTGCATCGCTACCCAACCGTGCGCCATACCGTACCAATCCAGAGGTGACGAAGGAGATTATGCGTCTAGTACATGAGCTGCTCGACAAAGGTTATATACGCGAATCTCTTAGTCCTTGTGTTGTTCCTATTATACTAGTGCCTAAAAAGGATGGTACATCGCGTATGTGCATTGATTGTAGAGGCATTAATAATATTACTATTCGATATCGTCATCCTATTCCTAGGCTAGATGACATGCTTGATGAGTTGAGTGGCTCTACAATATTCTCCAAAGTTGATTTGCGTAGTGGATACCATCAAATTCGTATGAAATTGGGAGATGAATGGAAAACAACATTTATAACTAAGTTTGGATTATATGAGTGGTTAGTTATGACTTTTGGGTTAACTAATGCCCCTAGTACTTTCATGAGATTAATGAACAAAGTTTTACGTGCTTTCATTGGACGATTTGTGGTAGTCTATTTTGATGATATTTGATTTATAGCAGATCTTTGGAGGAACATTTGGAACATTTACGTGCTGTTTTTATTGCTCTACGTGATGCACGTTTGTTTGGTAACCTTGGGAAGTGCACCTTTTGCACTGACCGGGTATCTTTTCTTGGATATGTTGTTACTCCACAGGGAATTGATGTTGAAAAAGCCAAGATTGAAGCTATTGAGAGTTGGCCGCAGCCCAAAACGGTCACATAAGTGAGGAGTTTTCTTGGCCTCGCTAGATTCTATAGGCGTTTCATGAGAGATTTCAGCACCATTGCGGCACCTCTCAATGAGCTTACAAAGAAGGATGTGTGATGTAGGGCGGAACCCTAGATGGCCGATCTTTCACGAAAGGAGCGGATCCCTATGAAGAACGCGATGAACACGAGGGGGAACACGAGGGAAACACGGGGGGAACACGAGAGAAATCACTCAACCAACAAGAATAGATCACACATGCGCTAGATCGATGAACACAAAGGTGAGATACAAAGATCCAAAGTCAACAACAGACGATACAAACGGTAACCGGTTCTTCTTCGTGAGGAGGTCTTGATGGGGGCCACCCAAGAGGGGGTCTTGAATCCAAGGTGATCTTCTCCGAAGAGGGGCCGCAGTCCCTCTCGAGGAGGAGATCCGTAATGGATGAGCAAAGCTCTATCTCAACTATGAGCTAAACCAATGCTAACCCTAACTAGGAGGAGGTGGGGGAGTATATATAGTCTAAGGGACGAAGGGGTACATGGGCCTCGGCCCAGATGCGCTGCACGCAGGCAGAGGGGGCCGGATGTCCGGGCGACGGGCCGGATGTCCGGGCCTTCCCGAGACGCCGGATGTCCGGGCGCTGGGGCCGGATGTCCGGGCTGGCAGGGTCCAGCTTCTGTGATGGGGCGCCGGATTTTCGGGAGCTGGGCCGGATGTCCGGCGGCTCGTGACGGGCCGGATGTCCGGGCTGACTTGGTTCAGCTTCGGGTGTCTTCTGTGATGGGCGCCGGATTTCCGGGGGTCGGGCCGGATGTCCGGGCCTTCCCGAGACGCCGGATGTCCGGGCGCTGGGGCCGGATGTCTGGGCTGGCAGGGTCCAGCTTCCGTGATGGGGCGCCGGATTTTCGGGAGCTGGGCCGGATGTCCGGCGGCTCGCGACGGGCCGGATGTCCGGGCTGACTTGGTTCAGCTTCGGGTGTCTTTTGTGATGGGCGCCGGATTTCCGGGGGTCGGGCCGGATGTCCGGGCTGGTCCGGATGTCCGGGCTGGGGCCGGATATCCGGGGCCTGTAGCAGCTGTCTCTTCTTCCTTCTCCTTCCTTTGCTTCCGCGCATGCTTGGCCTTGGTCCTTGGGTTCTCCATGGTCTCCTCGGGTGTACCTGAGTATGAACAAGGTCCGCGCTTGAAGTAGCATCCATGTCTTGCATGCGGAAATGGAAGATTCGGAAAGGAGCGAGTTCACCTTAGGTCCAATGGCGTAGGCTCGAGTGTACATGGGGATGATCATCGGATGCTCCGCGTCATCTCCCCTCCCTTGGGAAAGATCCGACCTCGGATCGAAAACCTCATCACCATGGAAACGGTTGTTGTGCACGGACTTGTAGTTGGACGAAGTGGAAGACATGGCGCAATCCCAGTACTCCAAGGTGTCTCCGGAGTGGTACACATGCAAAAAGAGCAAACACAAGCGACACTCGGAAATACAATGGTAAGCGCACACAAGGTGTCCATCATGTAAGAATGAGTCCGTGAGGCAAGATTGTTCATGACAAAGCACATGAAGCTTAGCAAGATGATATGGAATGAGATGTAAAGCATTCATGGCAGCAAAAGCATTCATCGTGCACACAAATGTGTTGTGAATGTGATCAATGCAACCACGGTCCAAAATGATGTCATAGTGAGACGGTTTATCAATAGCATGAATATGGTAATGGATGCTCAATGTGTGTATGTGATCATGCAATTGATGGTAGGCAATGTGATCATTATGTATGAATATGCCATCAAGAAAGATCACAACAAATTTGCTAAGGAAATGCGCAAGCTCATATATCATGGATGACAAAGAAATAGAAGATGCAACAAGGCAATCATAGGGTGAGTTAATCCATGCATAATATGCAAATTTGTTATGGGTATGATATGTCCATCGAGCATGACATATGGGAACACAATCAACAAATATGTATGTGTTGGTGCAATGTGTCAAAGGAGTGTTGATGTACCAATGCTCGATGTCGTGGCACTCCTCAACTTGAAGGTCCATAGGTTCCATCTCCAATGTCGCTCCTCCGTTCACGAGATGTATCATGTAGAGAAGAATAAGGAAACAACAATGAAAGTATGGCCCATCCAATATGCATATTTGAGAATGGCTCAAAGGGAATGAGTTCACCTTTAGGAATTTCTCAAGGATGATGGAGTTGCACATCTTGTATGCCTTCACATAACCAATATGTCTCGTGATGGTACCTCCTTTTGAATCCTTCAAAATGAAAGAACATGACAAACACTCGGAAAAACAAATGAGGTTAGCGTAAATGCAAAACCTATCATTCGAGTGGTAAGATACCCAACAAGTGTTCTCATCATTCTCATCATAAGAAAGGACAAGGGAGCATTTCCTGGTATGTAAGCATATGATGCAACTACAACCAAAGACAATAGGCTCAATCAACCAAGTATGCATCACAAGTGAAGTATCCAAGTCTCCAAGATCATTAAGCATAGAGGCAACTATTGGAGGCAAGCGACAATAAACAAGATATATCATGTGAGAGGCATGAGCATATATGTCATCAACCCAAGAAAGCGAGTAATGGAACATGGGTGATGCAATCAAGCAAGCAATCATAGTGATCAATTCAAGCAAGCTAGTAGTGCAAAGATGCAACGTACTAGAAGGAATCATGGCAAGCATGTCATGTGTGCAAATAGTGGTCATGAATAATGCACAAGACATATCACAAGCATGAAAGCAGGATATGAGCAATATATCATCAATGTATTGGCGAGAGGCCGTATGTAAATAACAATGGGACATCATGACTCTCCCAACACAACAATCAACAATAGCATGAGGCACATGATAAACATGGCAATAGCAACAAGGATCTCCATCAAGCATGCAAATACTCATAGAAATAGCATAATGGTGTTTCATGGGTAAATGCATGCAAGGGTCACAATTGCATGGCAAAGGCATAGAAGCAAGCATAACATGCAAAGAGAACACGATAGAATGGGCATAAGGTGACAAATGGTAAATAGCCCAAAGCCGTGTGAGAGACAAGTAAAAGGAATGCGCGAAGTCGTTGGGCAAAGGGAATGGTGGGAAGGACAATCCACGGGATCCCAAGTCATCTTTGCTCTCAAGAGCTCGTTTCGTCAACTCATGGGATTGTGAGATTGACGAGTGTTCATAAGTACCTACACAAAACAAAGACAAAGGGCAAATTGTGTGTGCGTGGTAGATGTACACATCATCCATCATGATGCGCACGTGCATGTGTTGGTTAGCACAAAATAGCCAATGCTCAAATAGATGAGATGCGTGATATAGAAACATGTAATCCATCATGAGAGGTTTGTTGTTATGTATGGCATAATGGAGACTCAAATTGTGTAATGCATCATGAGAAATATCTAGAGCATTGTTATTCATGGAATGTATATGGTGCAAGCAATCATGGGAATCATGCAAAGTATGGAATGCATCAAAATCTCCTAATATGTATGAGGAAACTATGGGGGTCTCCTCATGAGCATTTGTAGAAACATCACATGGAGAATATTGACAACATCCAAAACAATGCATATCCGGAGCAATGTGATCATGGCATTGCATAGTAGATGAATTGCGTAAATCATGTAAAGGAAGCATGGCAATATCATCACATGAAAAACAAAAGCCAATGACCATCATTTCGTCATCTATGCCATAAGTGCTAATGGGATTTATCTTAATGGGGCATGCATAGTTACTATGTTGAGATTGAAATGAAGCAATATGAGAGATCTCACTCATAGCATATGACAAGTTCAATGGATTGTTAAACATGAAGTGACCAATAGAATTTTCACATGATATCCTATGGAGCATAGCATCATAACTAGGCAATTCAACATGCTCATCATCATATTCATCATAAATGGGTAAGTCATGACATGAAGAAGTCGCACTAGCATGAAGCATGGGAATAGGTGGATCAACATCATGCAAGCAATCATTGGTGAGATAGTCCACTAGTGGGACAAGAGAAGCACTATCACCTATGTTACCTTTGGAGCGTAGCTCATGTGTTGTAGGCGAGGTTGCAACTTGATGGTGCCATGTGGGGGGTTCATCATCGTCCACCATGGCCATCGTCGTCTCCATTGGAGGTATGGACTCGTCAAGGATAGGCATGTCGTCATGTAGGAGACCTAGCACCAAAGAAAACACACTCGGAGTAGAGGTTAAGTCGTTAGAAATCAAATTGGCCTCATGTGCCGTGTCAACTACCTCACTCACTAAGTGTTGTGGCTCACTCACTCCCAGTATGATGCTCTCACTCATATGGTTGGTGGAGTCACTCAAATGGCTCTCAACCTCACATAGGATGTGTGGCATGCTCTCAAGTGTGGGGCTAGTGGTGGTCACACTCATCCTCTCATAGGAAATGCTCTCAATGTCACATATGGTGGAGTCACTTATGTCACTCATGTGGTGGTGGCTCTCCTCACATGGCAATTGGGCCATCTCTTCATATGTGGGTGTCGGAGAGATGTTGGTGCAAATGTCTCCATGCTCAACTATGTCGTAGTCGTAGCCGTGGATGAAGGCCGAAGATGGCACATCATCACTCTCCTCCAAGACCAAAGATAAGGTCTCATGTGTAGTCTCGTAGCTTGACTCGGAGTATGAGTCCAATATGGGCGCCGTCTTCGTGTTGTTGAAGAGGTTCATGCTCGTCGCCGTAGTCAAAGGGGATGGCCCTTGCTCGACCTTCTTGTCGCCGTCTTGTTGTTGGAGGCCCCTATGATGTGGCACCTCGTAGCTCGTCTCCATGACCGAAGGGAATTTCCCATGCTTGGCCATCTTCCTTGAGGGGCTTCCGAAGATCGAAGTGTCTCCCTCGCTCGTAGGTGGTCGCCTTGTTGTTGAAGATGTCGATGTAGGCGAACTCATGGGAAGTAGGCGAAGATGGCGTACGTCCAAAGGCGAAGATGCCTTGATAGCACTTGGCGAAGATGCCGAAGTGGTCGGTGTAGCCGTAGCTCCGTTTTGGTGGTGCTCGTCTCGCGGTCTTCTCTTGTGCTCATGAAGCTTGGACTTGTACATTTGCGCTTATGGAGCATCTTCATGATGATGGTGTCGTTGTCGTGCTTGAGCTCGTAGTAGATGTCGTTCGTCGTCGTCGTGCACATGTTGCTTGGAGGTGTCTTGCCCTTCATGACGATGTTGGCGATGGTCGCCATGGAGATGTGGACGTGGATGAATTGTGCTTGCATCTTGTTTGCGCTCCGAAGATGATCGACTTGCTCGCCGCCGCCTTGAGGATGATGAAGGGGAAGAAGACATGTAGTCGGCCACCATGTCGCGTAGTTGATCCTTTAGCTCGCCCAACTTGGTGTCGATGTAGTCCCTTTTCCTTGCTTCGGAGTGGTGTATGTCGATGGCAAGGTTGTCGAGGCGCTCTCGCAAGGTAGATTGTGTGCCTTGCATTTGTCGTTGTAGATCGAAGATGGACGCTTTGGTGATGTAGTTGTTCACGCCGTCGTTGTTGTCGAAGACCGGAGATGAAATGCCTTGCCTATCCATCACAAGACTCGAGCAAATATGAGTGGGAGAAAGAGATGAACTTATACCAAATGTACCTTGACCGATGTTGAAAATGGATCAATGATCACTCAATGATGTAACAAGGAAATAGCACAATTGGTACCAATTCTTGTCGGTTTCTCACACCTACACAAGTAAGGCTTATAGTGGAGCTCGGTGAGGATAGTGGCACAAAAATTTGATGCAAAATGTTAGCAAGAGTCAATAATGTTGAAAGAGATTCACAAATTCGCAAGTGAAACAAGTAGACCAATAGCAAAGAATGGCACACGGAAACACACACACGGATAGATAAATGGGGTCGTGCAACCAAGGAATGAGCACAAAATGTGGAGTCCACGAAAAACGCTCGTGTTGCACAACTCAAGAGAGATGCTAGCACGATTGCTCTATAGGCGGATACGACACTTGTGCACAACCTATGATATGCAAAATGGATAAACTTTCTATCCCAAGTATGCTATGTATGTATGGTTCCCGGTGTTTCTCTCAAGATGATCCAAGATGATCGGATATGACAATCTTATATGCAATGTGGTATGATGCTATGGCACTTTCTTACAAGCTTCTTTGCTCTTTCTCTTTTGCTTAAAAGCTTTATTCTTCTTTTTATTTGTATGATATGGCCACTTTTGCACAATGCACAAACCAAGATAGCAATTGTGTATATGCGGGAACAATCTTTGTGACACAAGAGATGATATGATACCAATATGATATGGTATGTATGCAATGGGAGCTATGATCACTAATGTGCACAAGTAACATTGCCGGCAATACTCAAATGGCTAGTCTCGATAGGCAAGTAACGCAAAATGGGCTAGGGGTTATCAATGCAATGTGCAAGGGAATATACAATGGAGGGATACCACGATACCAAGATGATATGGAGGTTACCGTCCGTGTCGATGATGAGTGGCTGTGTTCTTGATGTAGATACCAAGATGATGGAGACTCGTCCCTAAGTAGCTGAAACACCTTAGGAAACGGAAAAACCACAACTCAAAATCTAAGGGACAAAAGTCAAACGGTGGTAGTGGAAAGCGGTGGTGGTTTTGCGGAAGCTCAATGGGATTGCGGAAATGCAATGATGGGTTTGGAGACGCAATGCGGAAGTGGAGGGTAAGGTGGATGTACTATACATGGTGTTGGAGTTCGAAACACGGTCCCTAAGTAGCCGAAAGACCTTAGGAGACACAACTCTCAACACAAACAAAATTGGGTTAAGTTGGGATGTTGGAAGTGTATGGTGGGTAAGCCTATACGGAAGTTATGGTGGTGGTTGATGAAGAAGCAATCATCCCTAAGTAGCCGAAACACCTTAGGAGACTCGAATCACAACTCAAACAACCACTAATCCTATGGGGAACAAATTGGGTTAGGTTGCGGAAGTCGGTGGTGGTTATGCGGATGTTGTGGTGGAAGCCCTAGGCAAAGATGCCAAAGTTGTCAAAATTTGGTGGAGTCAAATGGTGATGGAATCTATCTAGATGGATGGGGGATGTCAATAGCTACTCAACGAGCTAAAGAACGCGAAAATCGGACTCCGGATGTGAAAGTTATGGACAAAACGGTGAAACGGAAAAGCTGAAATGTACAGGGGCCGGATGTCCAGGGTTGAGCCCGGATTTCCGGGGCTGTCTGTCCAGAACCGCGCGCGAAAAAGCGCTCCAGGAGCCGGATGTCCGGGCTAAGGCCGGATGTCGGGGTGGCCGGATGTCCGGGCTCCAAATCCGAGGAGGAACTCGTGGAACTCGATTTTGGGGCGGAAATTGATGATTTCGGGGGTAAAATTGCCGAGATTTCATGGATGGAAAGGGGGAAAAAGATGGGGGAAAGCTAGATCCACTTGAAACAAAGCAAATCCACGGATCAAAATCAACAAAACATCATCAAACTAACAAATCACAAGAAAATTTTGGGGCTATTTTTTGGTGGGGATTTTCGAATTTAGGATGAAGTCAACAAAACTAGGCTAGAAAACACAACGGGGAGGCTCCAAATTCGTGATAAACCTAAGCTATGATCCAAGATGATGTAGGGCAGAACCCTAGATCGCCGATCTTTCACGAAAGGAGCGGATCCCTACGAAGAACGTGATGAACACGAGGGGGAACACGACGGAAACACGAGGGAAACACGGGGGGGGGGGGGGGGGGGACACACGAGAGAAATCACTCAACCAATAGATCACACATGCGCTAGATCGATGAACACAAAGGTGAGATACAAGATCCAAAGTCAACAACGGACGATACAAACGATAACCGGTTCTTCTCCGTGAGGAGGTCTTGACGGGGGCCACCCAAAAGGGGGTCTTGAATCCAAGGTGATCTTCTCCGAAGAGGGGCCGCAGTCTCTCTCGAGGACGAGATCCGTAATGGATGAGCAAAGCTCTATCTCAACTATGAGCTAAACCGATGCTAACCCTAACTAGGAGGAGGTGGGGGAGTATATATAGTCTAAGGGACGAAGGGGTACATGGGCCTCGGCCCAGATGCGCTGCAGGCAGGCAGAGGGGGCCGGATGTCCGGGCGACGGGCCGGATGTTCGGGACTTCCCGAGACGCCGGATGTCCGGGCGCTGGGGCCGCATGTCCGGGCTGGCAGGGTCCAGCTTCTGTGATGGGGCGCCGGATTTCCGGGAGCTGGGCCGGATGTCCGGCGGCTTGCGACGGGCCGGATGTCCAGGCCTGGGGGCCGGATGTCCGGGCTGACTTGGTTCAGCTTCGGGTGTCTTCTGTGATGGGCGCCGGATTTCCGGGGGTCGGGCCGGATGTCCGGGCTGGGGCCGGATGTCCGGGGCCTGTAGCAGCTGTCTCTTCTTCCTTCTCCTTCCTTTGCTTCCGCGCACGCTTGGCCTTGGTCTTTGGGTTCTCCATGGTCTCCTCGGGTGTACCTGAGTATGAACAAGGTCCGCGCTTGAAGTAGCATGCATGTCTTGCATGTGAAAATGGAAGATTCGGAAAGGAGCGAGTTCACCTTAGGTCAAATGGCGTAGGCTCGAGTGTACATGGGGATGATCGTCGGATGCTCCGCATCAATGTGCCTTTTGTTTGGGCTACCGCACAGGAAGAAGCCTTCACGGTATTGAAAGATAAGTTGACACATGCTCCTTTACTCCAACTTCCTGATTTTAATAAGACTTTTGAGCTTGAATGTGATGCTAGTGGAATTGGATTAGGAGGTGTGTTATTACAAGATGGCAAACCTGTTGCATACTTTTCTGAAAAATTATGTGGGCCTAGTCTGAATTATTCTACTTATGATAAAGAATTATATGCTCTTGTTCGGACATTAGAAACATGGCAAAATTATTTATGGCCCAAAGAATTTGTTATACATTCTGATCATGAATCTTTGAAACATATTAAAAGTCAAGCTAAACTAAATCGTAGACATGCTAAATGGGTTGAATTCATTGAGACTTTCCCTTATGTCATTAAACACAAGAAGGGTAAAGAAAACATTATTGCTTATGCTTTGCATCGTCGCTGTACTATGCTTTCACAACTTGACTTCAAAATATTTGGTTTGGAGACCATCAAAGATCAATATGTGCATGATGCTGAATTTAAAGATGTATTGCATAATTGTTAAGAAGGGAGAACATGGAACAAGTTCGTCGTTAACGATGGATTTGTGTTCGTGCTAACCCGCTATGCATTCCAGCTAGCTCCGTTCGTCTTTTGTTATTGCAGGAGGCGCATGGAGGAGGATTAATGGGACACTTTGGCGTGAAGACGATGGAGGATATACTTGCTACACATTTCTTTTGGCCAAAGTTGAGACGGGATGTTGAGCGTTTTGGTGCTCGCTGCACTACATGTCAAAAAGCTAAGTCACGACTCAATCCTCATGGTTTATATATGCCTTTGCCTGTACCACTACTAGGAAAAGGCCTACTAATGGCGCACCTAATTTGGCCATTAATGGCGCATTAGTGGTGCGCCATTAGTAGCACGCCATTAGTATATTTTACTAATGGCGCACCACTGGTGCGCCATTAGTATCTGGTATACTAATGGCGCACCCCAGATGCGCCATTAGTATATACAATAGTGCGCCATTAGTATGCCTCCCAGGGGGCCATCTATACCCAGGTGCTTTGGCATACTAATGGCGCACAACAACAGGATGCGCCATTAGTAACTTCGGCATACTAATGGCGCACTGTTTAGTGATGCGCCATTAGTATCCTTTGCTATTTTTGAATTTGGATCTGGATTGCGATTTTTTTTGCCCATTTTTTGCTCGTTTTTTGGCTCATTTTTTTGCACGATATTATTTCAAATTTTGTTCCTGTTTTTGGATCTTGTAAGTTCTTTTGCCGTGTTCTGTTGCCGGAAAGGAGTTCGCCGCAGAGGAGGAGGAGGAGGTCGCCGGAGAGGTGCTCGCCTACATCGCCGGAGAGGAGGAGGAGGTCGCCGGAGAGGAGTTCACCGGAGCATCGGAGAGGAGGAAGGAGAAACCATGAGGGGAGCTCACCGAAGAGGAGGGAGGAGGAGCTCACCGAAGAGGAGGGAGGAGGAGCTCACCGGAGAGGAGGGAGGAGGAGCTCACCGGAGAGGAGGGAGGAGGAGCTCACCGGAGAGGAGGGAGGAGGAGCTCACCGGAGAGGAGGGAGGAGGAGCTCATCGGAGAGGAGGGAGAAGGAGATGAAGTGGAGGAGAGGTGGAGTGGAGGAGAAGAATGAAGAGGTAAGGAGGAAAGGACACGCCCAGCCATATATACGGCATAGTAATGGCGCACCATGGGCAGGTGCGCCATTACTATTTTTTTATTTTTTTATTTATTTTGAATTTTGAAGGCGGGAAGATACTAATGGCGCACCATGGGCAGGTGCGCCATTAGTAATTTTTTTTATTTTTTTGATTTATTTTGAATTTTGAAGGCAGGAAGATACTAATGGCGCACCATGGGCAGGTGCGCCATTAGTAACTTTTTTTATTTTTTTAATTTATTTTGAATTTTGAAGGCGGGAAGATAGTAATGGCGCACCATGGGCAGGTGCGCCATTAGTAAGTTTGATTTTTTTTGAATTTTTTTGCCTCTCCAGATCTTAAAAGCCCCGTATCTTTTTTTCTGTTAGGTTTTTGAGGATTTTGAAAATGTTTAACGGGGTTCCCCCCGTTAAATTCGGATGTAACTTTTCGAGTAGATGATTTTTCATATAAAAAACTTTTTCATCCGAGTTCGTATGCAAAAGTTATGCCCATTTTAAAAAATTCCAGAGAGATTTTGCAAATAAAGTCGAAATTCATATTTGTTAATTTTCCCAACAACTAGACCACATATCACATGGGAAACTTATTTTATTTTATTTTTTTGACATTTCCATCATTTTCTTTTATTTATTTTTAAACTGAAAAGGCGGTCCACGGGGGGGGGGGTGCATTCGGTGGAATGGGCCAAGTTACTAATGGTTCACTGTGGGGGTGGTGCGCCATTAGTAGTTCACCTAGTAATGGCGCACCTCCCCAACCGTGCGCCATTAGTAGTTTTTTAAAAAATAAATTGAAACAAACAAAATTTGTAACAAAATTACTAATGGCGCACCTGTGAGTGGTGCGCCATTAGTAGTTCAACTAGTAATGGCGCACCGTGGGAGTGGTGCGCCATTAGTAGTTTAAAAAATAAAAATAAAAAAAATTGAAAAAAGAATTTGAAACATAATTACTAATGGCGCACCGTGGGGTGGTGCGCCATTACTAGTTGAACTACTAATGGCGCACCATCCCACGGTGCGCCATTAGTAGTTTTGAAAAAAATTAAAAATTTTTTTTTTTACTAATGGCGCACCGTGGATGTGGTGCGCCATTAGTATTCACACTAATGGCGCACCGACACATGGTGCGCCATTAGTATTTAGTAATGGCGCACCACATGTACAGTGCACCATTAGTGGCCATTCCATCTATAGCCCTTTTCCTAGTAGTGTACCTAGTGTTCCTTGGGAGGATATATCTATGGATCTTTTTTTCGGATTACCTCAAACAGAGAAGGGGAGGGATAGCATATTTGTTGTCGTGGATAGATTTTCGAAAATGGCACACTTCATACCATGTCATAAAAGCGATACTGCTACTAATGTTGCTGATTTGTTCTTTTGTGAAATTATCCGCTTGCATGGTGTGCCAAATACTATTGTTTCAGATCGTGATACTAAATTTCTTAGCCACTTTTGGAGATGTTTATGGGCTATGTTGGGGACTAAACTGCTTTTTAGTACTACTTGTCACCCCAAACTGATGGACAAACTGAAGTAGTCAATAGAACATTGTCTACTATGCTTAGGGCTGTTTTGAAGAATAATAAGAAAATGTGGGAAGAATGCTTGCGTCATATTGAATTTGCTTATAATCGTTCATCGCATTCTACTACTAAGATGTGCCCTTTTGAAATTGTGTATGGTTTCCTACCTCGTGCACCTATTGATTTGTTGCCTCTTCCATATTCAGAGAAGGTTAATTTTGATGCTAAACAACATGCTGAATTGACTTTAAAAATGCATGAGTTAACTAAGGAAAACATTGAGCGTATGAATGCTACATATAAACTTGCTGGAGATAAGGGTAGAAAACATGTTGTGTTTGCACCTGGAGATCTTGTTTGGTTACATTTGCGTAAGGATAGATTTCCTGATTTGCGCAAATCAAAGCTAATGCCACGTGCTGATGGTCCTTTTAAGGTGGTAGAGAAAAGAAATGACAATGCATATAAACTTGAGTTGCCTGCAGATTTTGGGGTTAGTCCCACGTTTAAAATTCCAGATTTGAAGCCTTATTTGGGTGAGGAAGATGAGCTTCCGTCGAGGACGACTACATTTCAAGAAGGGGAGGATGATGAGTACATCAATACCATTGGTACACCAATAGCCCCTGCTGCTATACATACTGGACCAATTACTAGAGCTCGCGCACGCCAATTGAATTACCAGGTACTTTCGTTTCTTGGTAACGATTCTAATGATCATGAGAATATGACGCTGCCTAAATTGGATACATTTGTTTTGCTTACAAATTAAGGGCCTAGCATGGACAAGAGGGATGATCAATTGAGCAAGATCAAGCATGGAGATGATGGCATGCGCAAGGGAAACAAGAACGGAGTTTCAAGTGATGATTTCAGGACTTTGAAGCCACCATAATGACTGTATGAAGGCTTGGGCGATATGTACAAGATGCCACTTCGTAAATTTTGTCCAGAGGCTACTATAGGTGCCGCGTCGCCTTATTCTTGGGCCAGGGCCATGTAATTTCGAAGTACTATAGTATAGGTTGTTCTTAGAGTCCGTATGTGTGGGGAAAGAAGAGATAGGGTTGGTTTTGGACCCCTTTCCCAAGGGCCACGAAATTCCCCCCTCTTCCTCCATATATACAGCCTTTAGGGCGTCATTTAGACTTTGGGTTTTGTTTAGATTAAAAATTTGCCATAGTTGCAACTTCGCGTACTTCATTTGTGTTCAACGACCAGACCAAGACATCACAAAACCCCACGTTGATCAATAAAGCTTCCCTCTTTTATTCGCAATATCCAGATTGCAATTTCAGTTTCTTGCTTGTTCTTCATCTTCTTGCAGGAAATAGACCCTCATGATCTGGTTGATCGTGCTCCGGCGTGGTCAATAACCTCACAGAGTTGGTTTAGCGATTGCTGAGGCGCGACGTCCTCGCACGTTCGTAGTCGGATCGTTAAAGTCTACTCCACCGAAACGATAATCACCTTCTCATCGAAAGATGGGACACCTTTGCCTCTATCACCATCTAACCACAGGTTGGTTAGCACCACAAAATGTATATGGTGACCGTGATGAGATTATTTCGAAGTCCAGTGACCATATCATGCTTCCGCTTCAAATACAATGACCGTAAGTGTCGTCAACAAAATACGGAGCACGCATCAAATACAATGTCCGTCAGTGGCATCAACAAAATATGGAGACGTATCGTGATCTAGATACCGTATGATCACCACGAGAATGTATACGGTGACCATAATGAGCATATTCTGAAGTCCAGTGACCGCATAGTGCTTTTGCTTGAAATACTGTGTCCGTCACGCATGAATGTGTCAGGGACATGCATACTTTTAGAGGGCCGAGAGATAGTTTTTGTGCGTACGTGAAACTGGTGTAGAGAGAGGGTGTGTCCGGTGGAGACAAGGAGAGATATGCCCTTCGTTTCTCTTTCCAGTGACTAATATTTTAGGAGAAAATATAAACATTCACAATGCAGAACAAATATTATTGGATGCACCATGCAATTAACTTTCATGTATAACTTTGTACTATTGTATATGCTTATTTTCTTAGTGGCCGATTGTTTGTTGTGGTGGGCACATCATTTCTAGTTGTGGTGGGTGAACGTGAGGACTCATGGGCCGGTTCTATCCTGCGCCACATAGGTTGGACGAGACACATTATACGAAGACCCATCTGGAGGACTCGGCGTACAAGACGAAGCTACCAGAGTCGTGGAGGACTCTATCCCCACTGATGATAAGCCGACTATATATGATTTGTAACCCTAGGCCCCGAGTATGTTATATAAGCCCGGGGGCTAGTTCATCGATAGTATACACACAGGCACAATGCCTGTTATTCACGTGTACTTTGTACACACCCCTATCACAAATATACAGTACCAGGAGTAGGCTTTTTCCTCAACTGCAAGGACCCGGACTTGGGTAAAACCTTGCCTTGTATTACCATCCAGCCTAACTGTCAGGGATATCCTACTGAATGATCTGATGGAATCATATCTGCCAACTACTAAGAGAGAGGTGTGTGTGTGTGGGGGGGGGGGGCAATTTGTGCGTGAGAGGACTAAAGATAATGTGCATGCGGGAGACGCGTCAGCACATATATGTGCCTATAGAGGGCTAGTAGACACCGTGCGTGTGTGTGTGTATATGCATGTGAGAGAAATAGTGTTTTCCAACTGAGATTAGTGAAAAGAGTGGTACATAGTAGTAACAAAGAGAGAGGGAGATATATAGAGAGTGTGTGCGTGAGACACCCCAGGAGAGATTGTGAGCATGTGTGAGAGAGAAATGCTGATGTATATAAAGTGTGTGCACTTATGCGTCAGATAGAGAGATATATAGCGCATGTGTGAGAACGGGCCGAGGCATAGTGCATCTACGTGTAAAAGTCTATTCTACGCATTAAATTAAAATATAAATGGCATTATTATTTTTGGATGAGATCATGAATTTTGTAATTTGCGTATGAACGAGCACCAGTCTATCAGACACCCATACTCTATTGAATTCTAGCATGTGCATGTGTTTATTTCATATTATCGATCCATAGAGTGAGAGTGGTTTGAAATCCAGACAATGCATTGCTTTTGCAATTCATATATAAACATTAATTAGTGCACTTCATGTTTTTAGTGTCAAGCACTTTATACATATGTCACTTACATGGATACATTCCAAATTTCTAGCTACGAAATAGAATACATGTTGAATTCAACATAAAGGGGGTTTCGAAGATTCGAATTCATAGGAAGTGCATTCATCTATTTGAATCCGAGATAATGGCATTTGTAAATCAGATCTAAAAGGGGGCATCAATCTTTGTTGTGCGTTTGAACATGCTATATATTCATACGCATGTCTAACTATTTTTTTGCAACCAAGGAGATTATATCTGGAACCATGCATGAACTAAGGTAAGTTGCATATCTTTTAATATATACTTGTGTACAATGTATATTCAAATGTACCCCCTCCATTCCAAAATAATCGTAGTTTTAGGATTTTCAAGAGTCAAGATTTGTGAAGTTTGACAAATCCTGAAAGTTCAATTCAAGAGAACTGAAAATGTTAATGCTTCTGCTCCCAAATATTGAACGAAGCGCCAAATAAGCCTCTGGTCACCTGAAATCGTGCGAGACTAATGTTTGGTGGTAGGAAATTACTATCCTGACTCTGACCCGTGTAGCCTATTGATGACCCACAAGTATAGGGGATCAATTGTAGCTCTTTTCGATAAGTAAGAGTGTTAAACCCAACAAGGAGCAGAAGGAAATGACAAGTAGTTTTCAGTAAGATAATGTCTGCAAGTGCTGAAATTGTAAGTAGCAAGTAGTTTGATAGCAAGGTAATTTGTAACGAGCAAGTAATGATAATAGTAACAAGTATGCAGCAAGGTAGCCCAATCCTTTTGAGGCAAAGGACATGTCAAAACGGTCTCTTATGATAAGCAAAGCGTTCTTGAGGGTACACAGGAATTTCATCTAGTCACTTTCATCATGTTGGTTTGATTTGTGTTCGCTACTTTGATAATTTGATATGTGGGTGGACCAGTGCTTAGGTACTGTTCTTACTTGAACAAACCTCCTACTTATGATTAACCCTCCCGCAAGCATCCGCAACTACGAGAAACGTATTAAGAATAAATTCTAACCATAGCATTAAACTTTTGGGTCCAATCGGTCCCTTATGAAATAGCGCATAAACTGGGGTTTAAGCTTCTGTTACTCTCGCAACCCATCATCTAAATGCTAGTCCACAATGCATTCCCTTAGGTCCAAAATATGGTGAAGTGTCATGTAGTCGACGTTCACATGACACCACTAAGGGAATCACAACATACATACTATCAAAATATCGAACACATATCAAGTTCACATGATTAGTTGCAACATGATTTCTCCCGTGACCGCAAGAACAAAAGTAACTACTCACAAATGATAAACATGTTCATGATCAAAGGAGTATTAAATAGCATAATGGATCTGAACATATAATCTTCCACCAAATAAACCATATAGTAATCAACTACAAGATGTAACCAACACTACTAGTCACCCACAAGCACCAATTTATAGTTTCGGTAACGAGATTGAATACAAGAGATGAACTAGGGTTTGAGATGAGATGGTGCTGTTGAAGATGTTGATGGAGATTGCCCTCCCCAAGATGGGAGAGTTGTTGGTGGTGATGATGACGATGATTTCCCCCTCCGGGAGGGAAGTTCCCCCGACGGAATGGCTATGCCGGAGGGCAAAAGTGCTCCTGCCCAAGTTCCGCCTCGAGAGGGCGGCGCTCCGTCCCGAAAGCCTTCTCCTTATTTTTTTTATATGTAAAAATGACCTATATACCAGAAGATGGGCACCGGAGGTGGGCCGAGGAGGCCACAACCCACCAGGGCGCGCCTGGGGGGCCTGGCGCGCCCAGGTGGGTTGTGCCCACCTGGTGGCCCTCCTCTGGTGATTATTTGCTCCAGTAATTCTTAAATAATCCATAAAAAATCTCCGTGAAGTTTCAGCTTGTTTGGAGTTGTGGAGAATAGGTGGCCTGACGTAGCTTTTCCAGGTCCAGATTTCCAGCTGCCGGAATTCTCCCTCTTGGTGTGTTCCTTGCAAATTATGAGAGAAAAGGCATTAGAATTACTCCAAAAAGCATTATTATGGATAAAAACATCATAAATAACAGTAAGAAAGGATGATGCAAAATGGACGTATCAACTCAACCAAGCTTAGACCTCGCTTGTCCTCAAGCGAAAACTGAAATTGAAAAACATGTCCAGATGCTTTGAGAGAGAGGTGTCGATAAAAACAAAATACGGACATAGAAGCATCATGTTGATTATTATAACAACAACAAAATTGAACATAGGACTTTTATCATAGAACTTTTGTCATACACTTCTCATGAATAAGTAATAGTTCATCACACAATCGAAGTACAAAGCAAAAACTCTATTAGAAACCAACAAACTATGTTCTCGGTCAACTTTGCAACTACAATTCATCATCTTTTCAAGAAGGGTCACGTGTCGGAGCCTTTAGGCAAGTCCGCATACTCAACCATCATATAGTCTTCTATGATTGCTAACACTCACCTCGTACCCATGAGCAAAACGTTTCAACCGGACACATAGAAAGATAGGGGCTTATAGTTTTGCCTCCCAACATACTCACCTCGAGGGTGATGTCAACAATAATAACTCATGCTACCTATATTCAACTGGACATATGTGCCTAGATCTTTCCTCACCACATGATGCTTGCCAAAGGAGAAAAATAAAAAGGAATAGAAGGAAAACTTTGACTCTTTGCATAAAAGTAAATACATAAAAGTAAAAGATAGGCCCTTCGCAGAGGGAAGAAGAGGTTGCCATGCGCTTATTTGTTTGTATGCTCAATCCCTTAGTGCAAGATAACGTCATGTTGTATTGCCCCTTAAGATGACAACCTTTATTATGCAGTCTGTCGCTTTTATTCCTTGTCATCCAAGTTTGTACAACGCTCAATTTTCTCTTACACTAAATGATCTTACACTTTTAGAAGCAATTTTTATTGCCTTTTTGCACCGATGACAACTTACATGAGGGATCTTGCTCAATCCCTAGGTAGGTATGGTGGACACTTGAAAAATATTTGGGGTTAAGGGTTTTTGGATGCACAAGTAGTATCTCTACTTAGTGCGGAATTTTTGGCTAGCAAAGATAGGGGGCAAGCAACACATGTTGAAGGATCTATGACAATATGAATTCTATGTGAATATAAACAAACATAAACCATTAAGTTGTCTTCCTTGTCCAATGTCAACAATTTTGGCATATAATATTTGATGAGAGCTCACAATCACAAAAGATTTCTAGGATAATATATTTATATGTGAATCTTCTCTTACCTTATTAATTCTTTCATGAGTTGCATCATTGACTAATGCTATGTTTGTCAATCTCTAACAAAATTTCCTACTTATACTTTTCCTTATGTGGTGCTATCACCTACCATAGGATTAGTATATGATCTTATTGATTTATTTCCTTTCTCTTATTTATTTCCTTTCTCTTTTTCTTTCTTTCTTATTTCTTTTCTTTATTTGCAACATGAAAGTAAAGAAAGCAAAAACTCAAACTAAACTTTATTATATAACT
Organism: Aegilops tauschii subsp. strangulata; assembly: GCF_002575655.3. Lineage (NCBI taxonomy): Eukaryota > Viridiplantae > Streptophyta > Magnoliopsida > Poales > Poaceae > Aegilops > Aegilops tauschii. The sequence continues at coordinate 244,634,366 of NC_053037.3, read as the reverse complement.
TGCACACAATTACAATGATAGATCACTGAGCAAACCTCAAACAAGAAAATATCAAACTAAACTTTTATCCATTCTAAAGCAAAAGATCGAACTAAGATAAGTAAAAGCAAAAAAGATAGTGGTATGATACTATACCGGGGCACCTCCCCCAAGCTTGGTGGAAGCCAAGGGGATTGCCCATACCCAATACTCAGTTCTCCTTTGGTGGTGAAGAAGATGGTGGTGGTGATGAAGCAATCCTATCCTTAAGGATCAAGAGATTCTCCACCCGATGGATGACGCTCCGGAGATAGGTGATATGCTTTTGGTGTAGAATATTTTCGCGAGTGAGATACTTACTTTGTATGCGAACTATTTCAATGACGCGAAAAGCTTCAATCTTAGCAGGAGTAAGGTGAGTAAGGTAGGGTTTAAGGATATCTTCCTCCTCCTCCTTGGCCAAAACTGCTTGTGTTGCCATCGGGGATGGATCTACGGTAGCTTCCTTGCCCTTATCTCCCTTGATAGCGTCCGTAGGCTCCTCCCTCTTCATCTCGATCTTCATCGGCCAAACATCTTCTTCCATGTGGTTGGAGGAGCAGGAAGACATGATGCCTAGCTTGATAAATCTGATCGGAAATAGCAAGAAAAGAGAGCATAGGATTTCTTCGCGATATGGTGGTTAACATGTTCGAGAAGTATATATAGATTTTTTATCTTGGAGGACAAGTACATGGAAGAAAAATGGAGTACGGAAGGTGTCCCAGGTGGGCACAACCCACCTGGGCGCGCTGCCTGGCGCGCCCTGGTGTCTTGTGCCCACCAGGGGACGCTTCCTGGTAGTTTCTTTATTTCCAAAATTCTAAAATATTCCAAAACTGATAAAAAATATTTTTGCGGATTTTTCAGAGTCCGTTTACTTACCGTATCACGTACCTCCTTATTTTCACGATTCTAGAGTGTTCCGGAAGGACTCTTTTATGTGTTCTTCCAGTGTCAAAGTTTGGATAATATTACTTTCAACATTAATAGGGATACCCGAGATATAATGCATTATTTGTTGCCCATTGACAACCTTCGGAATTATTTATTTTGATGCCTCCAGACCGGTAAACCTCCTCGATGACATATGGATCTTCCCATTTTAAGAGGAGCTTTCCTGCAAAAAATCTAAAACGAGAGTTGTACAAAAGAACATATTCTCCAACTTTAAACTCATGCTTTTGGATTCATTTATCATGCCATCTTTTAACTTTTTCTTTGAATAACTTTGCATTTTCTTATGCTTGGGTTCTCCATTAATCTAATGAGCTAATATCAAATAACCTCTTTTCACCAGCAAGTTTGAAATCATAGTTGAGCTCTTTGAATGCCCAATATGCTTTATGTTCTAACTCAAGAGGCAAATGACAAGCTTTTCCATAAACCATTTTATAAGGAGACATACCCACATGATTTTTGTATGCTGTTCTATAAGCCCAAACTGCATCATCTAATTTCTTAGACCAATTCTTCCTGGACCTATTGACAGTCTTTTGCAAAACTAATTTTATTTTTCTATTGCTAAGTTCAACTTGACCACTAGACTGAGGATGATAAGCTGATGCAATTCTATGGTTAACATCATACTTGGCAAGCATTTTATAGAAAGCACCATGAATAAAGCGTGAACCACCATCAGTCATTAAATATCTAGGGACTCCAAACCTTGCGAAAATAACTTCCTTAACCATTTTAATAGAGGTGTTGTGATCAGCACTACTGGTTGGAATAGCTTCTACCCATTTAGTAACATAATCAACAGCAACCAAAATATGTGTATACCCATTAGAGGAAGGAAAAGGTCCCATGTAATCAAATCCCCAAACATCAAATGGTTCAATAGCAAGGGAATAATTCATAGGCATTTCTTGACGCTTACCGATATTACCTATTATTTGGCATTCATCACAAGATGAGACAAACTTACTGGCATCCTTGAAGAGAGTAGGCCAATAAAATCCAGATTGCAATACCTTGTGAGTAGTTCTATCTCCAGCATGATGCCCTCCATAAGCCTCGGAGTGACATTTCCGTAGGATTTGTCCCTGTTCATGCTCAGGTACACAACATCTAATAATACCATCTACTCCTTTATAAAGATGTGGGTCATCCCAAAAGTAATGTCTTAAATCATAGAAGAATTTTTTCTTTTGTTGGTATGTAAAGCTAGGTGGAAAATATTTGGCAAGAATGTAATTAGCATAATCAACATACCAAGGAGTGCTATTAGCAACATTTATTGCAGCTAACTGCTCTTCAGGAAAACTATCATCAATAGGTAGTGGGTCATCAAGCACATTTTCAAGCCTAGACAAGTTATTAGCTACGGGGTTCTCAGCTCCTTTTCTATCAATGATAAGTAAATCAAATTCTTGTAACAAGAGAACCCATCGAATAAGTCTAGGTTTAGCATCTTTCTTTTCCATAAGATATTTAATAGCAGCATGGTCTGTGTGAACAGTTACTTTTGAATCAACAATATAAGGCCTAAATTTATCACAAGCAAACACCACTGCTAATAATTCTTTTTTAGTAGTAGCATAATTTCTTTGAGCATTATCTAGAGTTTTACTAGCATAATGAATAACATTCAATTTCTTATCAACTCTTTGTCCTAGAACAACACCAACAGCATAATCACTAGCATCACACATAATTTGAAAAGGCAAGTTCCAATCAGGTGGTTGAACGATAGGTGCAGTAATTAAGGCTTTCTTGAGTGTTTCAAAGGCTTCAAGACAATCATCATCAAAAACAAAAGGAATATCCTTTCGCAAAAGATTAGTAAGAGGCCTAGAAATTTTAGAAAAATCTTTGATAAATCTCCTATAGAAACCAGCATGACCCAGGGCACTACGAATACCTTTTATATCTTTAGGACATGGCATTTTCTCAATTGCATCAACCTTAGCTTGGTCCACTTCAATACCTCTTTCAGAAATTTTATGACCCAGGACAATGCCTTCATTTACCATAAAGTGGCACTTCACCCAATTCAAGACAAGATTTGTTTGTTCACATCTCTACAAAACTCGCTCAAGATTGCTTAAAAAATAATCAAAAGACTTCCCATAAATAGATAAGTCATCCATGAAAACCTCAACAATCTTTTCACAAAAGTCAGAGAATATAGCAGTCATACATCTTTGAAAGGTAGCAGGTGCATTATATAAACCAAAAGGCATACGTCTATAAGCATAGGTTCCAAAAGGACAAGTAAAAGTGGTCTTTTCTTGATCAGGTTGAGAAACAGGTATTTGTGAAAAGCCAGAATATCCATCAAGGAAGCAAAAGTGTGTGTGCTTAGATAATCTTTCAAGCATTTGATCAATAAAGGGCAAAGGGTAATGATCTTTTCTAGTTGCTTTGTTTAATTTTTTAAATCAATTACCATCCTATAGCATGTAACAATTCTTTGTGGAATAAGTTCATTCTTATCATTAGGAACAACAGTAATACCTCCTTTCTTAGGGACACAATGAACAGGAGTTACCCATCTACTATCAGCTATAGGATAGATTATACATGCTTCCAGAAGTTTTTCCGTCCTTACCACCTCTTTCATCTTCGGATTTAACCGACGTTGGTGATCAACAACGGGTTTAGCATCAGGTTCCATATTAATTTTGTGCTGACATAGAGTGGGACTAATGCCCTTTAAATCATCAATAGTATATCCAATAGCAGCCTGATGCTTCCTTAGAACTTTCAATAATCTTTCTTCTTCATGTTCTGAAAGGTTAGCACTGAAAATAACAGGATATATTTTCTTTTCATCAAGATAAGCATATTTCAAAGTGTCTGGCAATTGTTTTAATTCAAACACAGGATCACCTTTAGGTGGAGGAGGACCTCCTAGAGTTTCAATAGGCAAATTGTGTTTAAGAAGAGGACGTTGTTCAAAGAAAATCTTATCTATTTCATTTCTTTCATGCATTTGTAAATCATTTTCATGATCCAGCAAATACTGTTCTAAAGGATCAGTAGGTGGCACAGCAATAGAAGCAAGACCAATTAATTCATCCTTACTAGGCAACTCTTTTTCATGAAGTTTTCTACTAAACTTGGAAAAATTAAACTCATGAGACTCATCACCAAAGCTAACACCGGCAGCTTGTTTCTTACAATCTATCTTAGCATTAACTGTGTTCAAGCAAGGTCTACCAAAAATAATGGGACATAAGTCATCTTGTGGGGAACCAATAACAAGAAAATCAGTAGGGTGTTTTATTTTCCCACACAAGACTTCAACATCTCTAACAATCCCAATTGGTGATATAGTGTCTCTATTAGCAAGCTTAATAGTAACATCTATTTCTTCTATCTCAGCAGGTGCTATGTCTTACATAATTTCTTGATATAAAGTGTAAGGAATAGCACTCACACTAGCACCTATATCACATAAACCATGATAATAGTGATCTCCTATTTTAACTGAAATAACAGGCATGTGAACAACAGGTCTATGTTTATCTTTTCTATCAGGTTTAGCAATTCTAGCAGCTTCTTCACAGAAGTAAATAACATGCCCATCAATATCTTCTTCCAAGAGATATTTAACCATAGCAATGCTAGGTTCTACTTTAATTTGTTCATCAGGTTTAGGTGTTCTAATATAGCTTTTGTTAACCATAGTTGAAACCTTAGCATGTTCCTTTATCCTAACAGGAAAGGGTGGTTTCTCTATATAAGCAGAAGGAACAACCGGATCAACATTATAAAGTATAGTTTCTTCTTTTACCGGTACCAGTTCTTTAATTTCATCTTTAATAGGTGGGTGATATTTAAACCACTTCTCTTTGGGGAGTTCAACATGAGTAGCAAATGATTGACAAAAGGAGGCTACTATCTCAGAGTCAAGTCCATATTTAGTGCTAAACTTTTGAAAGCATCGGTATTCATAAAAGATTTAACACAATCATACTTAAGTTTAATACCTGACTCTTTACCATTGTCGAGTTCCCAATCTTCAGAGTTGCGTTTAATTCTTTCCAAAATATCCCACCGGAATTCAATAGTCTTCTTCATAAAAGAACCAGCAGAAGAAGTATCAAGCATGGTTTGATCATTACGAGAAATTCGAGCATAAAAATTCTGGATAATAATTTCTCTTTAAAGCTCATGATTGGGGCATGAATATAACATTGACTTAAGCGTCCCCCAAGCTAGGGCGATACTTTCTCCTTCACGAGGCCAAAAATTCTATATATAATTCCGATCACGATGAACTAGATGCATAAGATAATTTTTTTGGTGAACTCCAATTTCAAACGATTCCAATTCCATGATACAATATCATCGCATAGCCTATACCATGCAAATGCTTTTCCCTTCAAAGATAAAGGGAAAACCTTTTTCATCACCTCATCCCTGGGTAAACCTGCAAGCTTAAACAATCCACAAATTTGTTCCACATATATCAAGTGCATATCAGGATGTTCGGTTCCATCTCCTACATAAGGATTAGCTTGCAGTTGTTCTATCATACCCGAAGGAATTTCATATTCAATATTTTCAGTAGGTGCAGTAGGTTGAGGGGTAACCAATTGTGGTTCCGGACGAGGTGAAGATACCCCGAACAAACCCCTCAAAGGATTGTTTTCCATAGTAACAAGTGACAATAAATTTCAGTACAATATATAAATGTTTCCTTACCAAATTCAACTTACCAAAGGCGCTTCACTCCCCGGCAACGGTGCCAGAAAATAACCTTGATGACCCACAAGTATAGGGGATCAATTTTAGCTCTTTTCGACAAGTAAGAGTGTCGAACCCAACGAGGAGCAGAAGGAAATGACAAGTAGTTTTCAGTAAGGTAATGTCTTCAAGTGCTGAAATTGTAAGTAGCAACTAGTTTGATAGCAAGGTAATTTGTAACAAGCAAGTAATGATAATAGTAACAAGTATGCAGCAAGGTAGCCCAATCCTTTTGAGGCAAAGGACAGGCCAAAAATGGTCTCTTATGATAAGCAAAGCGTTCTTGAGGGTACACGGGAATTTCATCTAGTCACTTCCATCATGTTGGTTTGATTTGTGTTCGCTACTTTGATAATTTGATATGTGGGTGGACCGGTGCTTAGGTGTTGTTCTTACTTGAAAAAACCTCCTACTTATGATTAACCCTCCTGCAAGCATCCGCAACTACGAGAAAAGTATTAAGAATAAATTCTAACCATAGCATTAAACTTTTGGGTCCAATTGGTCCCTTATGAAATATCGCATAAACTAGGGTTTAAGCTTTTGTCACTCTCGCAACCCATCATCTAATTGCTACTCCACAATGCATTCCCTTAGGTCCAAAATATGGTGAAGTGTCATGTAGTCGACGTTCACATGACACCACTAAGGGAATCACAACATACATACTATCAAAATATCGAACACATATCAAGTTCACATGATTACATGCAACATGATTTCTCCCGTGACCTCAAGAACAAAAGTAACTACTCACAAATGATAAACATGTTCATGATCAGAGGAGTATTAAATAGCATAATGGATCTGAACATATAATCTTCCACCAAATACACCATATAGTAATCACATACAAGATGTAATCAACACTACTAGTCACCCACAAGCACCAATCTATAGTTCCGGTAACGAGATTGAATACAAGAGATGAACTAGGGTTTGAGATGAGATGGTGCTATTGAAGATGTTGATGGATATTTCCCTCCCCAAGATGGGAGAGTTGTTGGCGATGATGATGACGATGATTTCCCCCTCCAGGAGGGATATTCCCCCGGCGGAATGGCTCCGCCGGAGGGCAAAAGTGCTCCTGCCCAAGTTCTGCCTCGAGAGGGCGGCGCTCCATCCCGAAAGCCTTCTCCTTAATTGTTTCTAGGTACAAATGACTTATATACCAGAAGATGGGCACCGGAGGTGGGCCGAGGAGGCCACAACCCACCAGGGCGCGCCTGGGGGCCCTGGCGCGCCCACCTGGTGGCCACCCTCTGGTGATTATTTGCTCTAGTAATTCTTAAATAATCCATAAAAAATCTCTGTGAAGTCTCATCTTGTTTGGAGTTGTGCAGAATAGGTGGCCTGACGTAGCTTGTCCAGGTCCAGATTTCCAGCTGTCGGAATTCTCCCTCTTGGTGTGTTCCTAGCAAATTATGAGAGAAAAGGCATTAGAATTACTCCAAAAAGCATTATTATGATAAAAACATCATAAATAACAGTAAGAAAACATGATGCAAAATGGACGTATCACCTATCGGCCCGATGTCCAAAGGTCTAAACCGGGGTAGGTTTGTAACGTCACCAAGATGCTAGTCTCAACCACCTCTGAGAAGCATTCATATGCCGTGGGCGCCTAAACACCCATGTGCTCGGCCGAAATCTATCCCGCCACCATTTGGGCTGAGATTACTATCCTACCCCCGACCCGCAATATGTCCAAAATCTTAGATGGGGGCAAATTTGTAACTATCCCCAAATTTCAAACAAGCACATCCCAAACCGAAACATTGTTCCCCATTAGTTCCTCCCTCCCTCAATTTCCCCGTTCATACTCTGTGGGCGCCAAAACACCCTCTCCACCAGCCGCGAAACACCAGCCTCCTCCATCCTCCACCCCATCACGCCCAATCCACCGCCGCCCTCCTCCATCACGCCGGAGCTGGTACCCCAACGTTGTCGTCCAACGCAACCACAACCGCAACGCCCTCAAGGACTAAGCAACTGCAGCCGAGGGAGAGCAGCCTCCACGACGCCGACGCCAACGTGCGTCGTACCAGAACCACTTCGACCACGCCGTCCTGCGCCTCACCGCTGCCGCTCCACTGTCGCAACTCTCCACCACACCGGAGTTGTTCCCGCTACGCCATCGTACCTCGGATCTGGTTCCCCGCCGCTGACAGACGGCCATCGCACCACACTCAACAACTTGGCCATGGGTTCGTCCAAGGCTGCACCGTCCTCCACAACTTCTTGTTTCCAACAAACCACAAGAAGATCGTTGGAAAAACAGAAGGAGGACGCAACACTGCCAGCAGAAAGAGGTACTCCTCTTCCCTTATTCGTGCAAATCTTACGTCTCTGCTCACACCGTATTCATCCCACGAAAGAAACTTGTTGAGCGCTTCTTACTGCACCTTCTTCATGATACTAAATGCACAAGGTTTCCTCCCATTTACTATTTCACCTTAGCTAGCGGTCAGTAGCCCGCCAGGATTTCAATCCTGGCTAAGTTGATTCACAATTAAAAGAAGCGGCACATGCTTAGGCGCGCGGAGCACCTAGTCCGCCTGTTCGCTGGGGAAGCGGCCCATTGGTGTCTATCATAGGGGTATGGGGTGCAGGAGCTGCTTGCGCCCGATCTGGAGGTCGGCGGGGCTTGAAGGGATGGCCGGGTGCGGTGCCAAGCACGATGGTGCGGTGAGGTCGAGGGGAGGGCGGAGGCAGGGGACTAGGCCGGTGGTCGCTGGCATTTCGAGGAAGATTGTCAACACTGACTAGCTGGAAGTAGATGAAGGCGATCTGCCCGTTCTTTGTACATCGGACGGTGCAGAAAAAATGGACTGGCCTATTTGTTTTCAGTCGACTGTTATTTCCATAGGACCACACCTTGTGGTGTGCTGGAGGAGCATCTGCATTTCCCAGCCATCCCTCTGCTCATATTTCAAAATCCTAGAATCTAGTAATTTTGTGTGCCATGCATGTTGTAGAGCTATCATATGTCTCCCGTCGTTTATTTCTCACCGACCTACTATCTGCTACTTTTACACTGTACTACCTGTGCACACACTTCACCCATACTCAGACTATTGTTATTTTATGCATGGGTATTGCAGACTCTGGCGCAGTGTTGATGAATACACAAAAGAAAAGACAGAAGTCGCTATAGTGTAATTCGAAGATAAGCACTAAGTGTTTCAGTGCTCTAAAGGGTGTAGTGTCAGCAGATGGAGACAGTAAACGTAGCTCTGCAATTGATGATCTCAATTGCCACACACAACCATTGTCACGACCGGTTTTTCAATAAAATAATTATTGAGAAACCAATCCCTGTTACGGACCAGCGAGGAAGAATTCCTTCTCACTGATAGACAATATATTGGTCACAGAAGAAAAATACCAGGAGTACTAAATATAATACAAGGTTGAGCAGAGACTGCCCAACAATTTATTACATGCACGCCGATAAAACAATACGGCGGATAGGGTGGCAAACTACTAACTCACGATAAAAACGGTGGTGGAAATATCATCGCAAAGCGAGTGACATGATTCCAGAATACTACAACTCTTCGAGCGTCGGAGTGAGGCTCAAGAGGACTTATTGCGGGTGGCGGAAGCGTAAACGATACAAGTGACCAATATCCGGGATCGCGCAGGACTGACTGGGACTCCTCTAGGCGTCGGACGCGCTATCAAACTCTTCATCCAAGAGATCGCCTTCGTCAACATCTGGCCAAATCAACAAGCCAGGTGAGTACTATGAAAGTACTCGCAAGACAGTTCGGACATAAGGTATAACAAATGCAAACATGAAACACATGAACAAGTTAACCAGAGCGATCAGACATAGAGATAATAAATACTGGGTGCCAAGCGAGGGTCTGAATGACGCCTCGAGCGGAAACTGCAGAATAGTAATGCGGGTGCCAAACGAGTGTCTGAAAGACTCCTCGAGCGGAAAATGCGGAATAATAATACTGGTGCCAAACGAGTGTCTGAAAGACTCCTCGAGCGAAAAATGCGGAATAATAATACTGGTGCCAAACGAGTGTCTGAAAGACTCCTCGAGCGAAAAATGCGGAATAACAATGCCGCAGTCGGGCGTCGGGGCGACACCACATAAAGGGCTTATAACAGAAAATAAAGACAGTACATGCCACAGTCGGACGTCTGAGCGACATCGCATAAAGGGCTTATATTTAAAGTGAGAGACGAGTACACGCCACAGTCGGACGTCTGCGCGACGTCTCATAAAGGGCTTATATTGTAACACAACAATACAATAGTTCGGGAATATAACTTATCACAAGCACGAGACAAATATAATGTTAGTCCATCCACAGGAATAACAATGAAATTGAATTTACCACTTGAGCTTGTTCACCGGGGGCAAGTTTTTCACACGGATAGATTTGGATATAAAGTCTACATAACTGATCATGGATACGATGATTTGGAAAGAATTGACCCTGCAGAGTTTGTACTTAACCACAGCCAACGGATTTCAGTAGTCACGGGGACTAGTTCCGTCTACGGTGTTCTGGAAGGAACACGTCTAACCAGTACACACCCAATTTAACCATCCGAAGCCAGGGATCACCCTCGGCAACATTCAAGAAAAACCTTGAGTCGGGGAGGCTACAACCTCGCGTAGCATGGGATCAAATTTCTATACGCGCGCTATAAGGGGGTGCCCCCCCTCTCGGTCCCAACCGGAAACACCCATGCCCCTTGACCGAATGACTGGCTTTAATCCTGGGCCAAGGTACCATCATCCCGGCCTCTCTGTTTGGTGTGTACACGGAAAGAGGTTACCAACTTACTAAACCGTATCCTGGCAATGAGACATGTGGTAGCACGGAAAGGGGAAGGGACGATAACACGGCTCCAACCATGTTAACGTCGGAAAAGTCGGATGACACAAGGCTGGCATGCTACAACAGTACCACCTTGCTGCCCTTCATGTCACCACATGATTAGGCCACCTCTCATCAGAGGTCATCGCAACTTTGGAACATGCGGGAAAAGATCGATAACGTGGCTCCAACCACGTTAACGTCGAAGAGAGTCGGATGACGCAAGGCTGACATGCTACAACAGTACCACCTTGCTGCCCTTCATGTCACTACATGATTAGGCCACCTCTCATCAGAGGTCATCGCAACTTCGGAACAACCGGGTCGTTGCCTTACAAGCAACGAGATATTTACCGACACTCATATGCCACACACAAACTTTCACATGAACATGCAAAACATCTGCCATATCAAATGTTCAAACATGCTTGCCTGGTTCGGAGAAGTCGGAGTCTAGCTCGGCGAAGTTCGCGGCTCCGTCCCCTCTCCCGGAACCTACGGCAATCACGAAACGGGGTACTAACGTGAAAACCAACACATGCACAGAAACTTTGCCAAATATTTTTCAAATAAATCCCATAAAAAACTAGACAAAATTTGGAGATTGACAGAAAAAGAATCACTCAAAAATACCTTTTCATTAAAAAGTTATAAAGGTTTCTGTCCAGGGACTTATCTGTAATGAAACAGAAAAGTTCCAGGGTTTTAACTGAGAAAACAGAAAACGCTTCGGTTGGGAATGCGCAAGCGCAAGGAGAAAACGTATTTTGCCCGAAGGCGCCAACAAAAAACGGTTCGGGGAAATAAAACAGAGGCTGACACGCGGGGCCCGCATGTCAGGTTTGAAAGCTCGCCGGCGCCCGATGACGGCGGTGGATGCCGGCGTCGAACCACGGCGAGTTAGGAGAAACGGAGGGTACCAAGAGCTTCAGTGTCTTCTTCCGCGTCGGTGGGTGGTGGACTCGTCCAACGGGGAGCACCACGTCGACGGCGACACTATCTCCGGCGGACGGCGGTTCGGGTGAGGTTGGGGAACTCCGGTGGAGGGCTGCAAAGTACGAATTGAGGCGCGGGTCAGAACGGGTGATACAAGGAGAAGCTACTGGCAAGAGAATGGGGGCTGCGGAGCACACACGGGGGCGAATCGGGCTGGATCCCGTGGCGGGTCGCGGCGGCCGGAATCGAGGAAGGAGACCCCCTCGCGGCTCTTCCAGTGGCTGGGCGTGCTCTAGGGGAAGTGTAGGGCTGGTGGGTGCTCGAGTCGAAGCTCGGGACCTCTATTTATAGGCAGATCGACGGGGTGGCCGTGAACGGAGAATCTCCGGCGAGCGATTACGGCGGAGCAGTGGGTTGGCAGAGGGTTTGAGCGGTCGGGCAGCATCAGTGGATGTTACGGGACTCGTTTTGCAGCTAAACGGAGCTGGCCCTGGCGTAATGGCGTCTGCCCATGGTGAGGTGACCGCACGGGCTCAACGGCGGCAGAGAGCGCGCTCCGCGCCCTGCGGTTCACGACGAGAGCGGCAGCGCATTCGGGGGAGTGGACGGCCACGCGGCGGGCTCCGGTGGTTTGGGCGGCGCTGGGTGGAGTCGGCGGCGCCGTGTCTCCCGCTGGCGTCCGCAAAGCCGCCGCCGGCGTCGGTCACGGGGCGGCGCACCTTCTGCTGCTCGTCGCCAACGCCCGCAAGATGCCAGGCACTCGTGCGGTGCAGGAACAAGTGGGCGAGGACGAGGAGCAAGGCGACGCGATGGCACTGGCGAGATCGATGCCCGTTTCTGAAGAAAACGACAGCCGCCACTTGACTAAATCTCTGAACTTACTGAATTTGACAAAGACCATGCACTGCAGGTGTTCGACAGTAGGTTTTGGTAAAGAGATGAAATTTGGCTGGAGCTGTAACTTGGTGAGCTGGTCACTCAATGCACCCAGAGGCTGCATGAATTTACTTGGAATTTTTGGAGAAGGTTTTGAATGAATTTCACCAAATTTGGCAAATCTGGTCCAAACTTGCAGTTGATGTAGTTTGAAATCTTTGAACTGGAGACCAGTGGATCTTCATGGTTCTAGGTTGAGGGTTCAAAGGACTAGGAGGGGAAAGAAGTTTGGGGCCAAAAATCAAAACAGACAATGGGGTTCCTTTGTAAATCTCCAAGTGGTAGAATAGAAGACAGAAAATATTTGAATAGAATTTGAATGGAAAATAAATACATGGGGGGGTTCAACTTGCTGGATTTGATGCAAATCATGATCCAGAGGTGAGGGAAAGGTTAGGAGAGAGGATTTGCACTTATGCCATGGCAAGAAGGAATAGTTGAAAGTGGCAAAGTACTTTCCAAAAGCCATAGTGCAAATTCAAGAAAAGGTTTTCAAAAGTTATTCTCTCAAATGAAAAGCATTTTGTCTTGAGCCCAAATGAAGAGCAAGAACCCCCAAGGTCAAAGGCAGATCTTGGGTGAATCCAAATAAAATTTTTGCCATAAAGAAAAAATATTTGAGAGTGAGAGTTCTCTTGAAGAAAATTTTTAAACCACTCCCTTCAAGTCAAATAAAATCTTTTTTGAAAAATTCAATAGAAACTTGGGTGTCACAACACCTACCCCCTTAGGAAAAATCTCGTCCTCGAGATTTCTGCTGATCCTCAAATAGATATGGATACTCTGCTCGGAGGAAATCTTCCCTTTCCCATGTGGCTTCATCCTCAGTGTGGTTGCTCCACTGGACCCTGAAAAACTTTGTCGTTTTCTGACGGGTCCTCCATTCAGACTCTTCTAAAATCTTTACTGGCCTTTTCTCTGTAGGTGAGATCTGGTTGCATATCAATGTCCTCATGAGGTACATGTTTCTCCGGGTTACTCACACATTTCCTCAACTGCGAGACGTGGAATACGTCATGGACGTCTGATAGCTCCTTGGGTAGGTCTAGTTGGTAGGCTACCGTGCCTCTTCGTGCCTTCACACAAAATGGTCCAATAAATCTTGGGGCTAGTTTCCCCTTTATTTTGAACCGTTGCAGACCCCTCATAGGAGATACTCGGAGGTATACGGAATCACCAGGTTCAAAGCTGACCTCTCGATGCTTCTGATCATAGTAGCTCTTTTGTCGGCTCTGTGCTGTCTTGAGTCTGTCCCTGATTTGTTTAACTTTTTCCTCGGCCTCCTTAAGCATATCTGGGCCGAAGATACGGCTGTCACCTGTTTCTGACCAATTCAATGGGGTACGACACCTCCGTCCGTACAATGCTTCAAAGGGTGCCATTTGCAAGATGGCTTGGTAACTGTTGTTGTACGCAAATTCGGCATACGGCAAACTCTCTTCCCAACTAGTTCCATAGGTGAGCACACAGGCTCTTAGCATATCCTCCAGGATTTGGTTTACACGTTCTGTTTGTCCACTTGTCTGAGGGTGGTATGCTGTACTGAAAGCCAGTTGTGTGCCCAGAGCTTGTTGTATGTGTTCCCAAAATTTGGAGACGAATTGGGTGCCTCGGTCTGATATTATAGTCTTCGGGACTCCATGCAAGCAAACTATATGGGAGAGATAAAGTTTTGCCAGTCTCTGTGTGGAGTAGGTAGTCTTCACGGGAATGAAATGAGCAACCTTGGTTAGTCGGCCTGTGATGACCCATATGGCATCATTTCCGCGTTGTGATCGGGGTAATCCGACAATGAAGTCCATTCCTATTTCATCCCATTTCCACTCCGGTATTTGGTTTGGCTGGAGTAGCCCTGCTGGCTTTTGATGCTCGGCCTTGATACGTTGGCATGAATCGCAACAAGCAACAAATGTGGCTATATCTCTTTTCATACCGTGCCACCAAAATCTTTCCTGGATGTCCTTGTACATTTTGGTTCCTCCAGGATGGATCGAATATGGAGCGGTGTGGCTTTCCGTCAAGATCTGTTGCTTGAGTTCCTCAATGTTAGGTACGCAAAGTCTCTTTCGGTACCACAATGTTCCTTCACTGTCTGTGACGAACTCTGAAGTCTTACTAGTATTCATTTTCTTCTTTATGCCTTCGATGCTGGGATGTCCCTGTTGGGCCTTCTTAATTCGTTCCATCAAGGTGGGTTGTATCTCCAGGTTTGATACGGTGCCCTCGGAGACTAACATTATGTTGAGCCTAGCGAACTCTCGCTGAAACTCAGGCCTCAAGTTTTGCTGACCGTCACTGTCTGGGCTGGGGTTTCGACTAAGGGCATCGGCCACTACATTTGCTTTTCCTGGGTGGTAGTGGATGCCGACGTCGTAGTCTTTGACCAGTTCCAACCAGCGTCGTTGGCGTAAATTCAGCTCTGGCTCTGTGAAGATATATTTGAGGCTCTTATGGTCCGTATATATTTCGCAACGATTTCCCAACAGAAAGTGCCTCCACTCCTTGAGTGCATGTATGACCGCTGCTAGCTCCAAGTCATGTGTTGGGTAATTTTCCTCATGCTTTCGCAGTTGCCTGGAGGCATATGCGACAACTTTGCCATCCTGCATTAGTACACATCCGAGACCTTTTCGGGACGCGTCACAATATACTTCAAAACTCTTGTGTATGTCTGGCACAGTTAAGACTGGTGCGGTTGTCAGTTTTTTTTCTTGAGTTCTTGGAAGCTCTGCTCACATGCTTCCGTCCTTACGAATCTCTTGTCCTTCTTGAGCAGTTGGGTCATAGGTTTTGCCACAGTGGAGAATCCTTCAATAAATCTCCTGTAATATCCGGCCATTCCTAGGAAACTCCGCACATCTGTAACATTCGCGGGTGGCTTCCAGTCTAGTATGGCCTTGACC
The DNA here is from genome assembly GCF_002575655.3 of Aegilops tauschii subsp. strangulata. NCBI lineage: Eukaryota > Viridiplantae > Streptophyta > Magnoliopsida > Poales > Poaceae > Aegilops > Aegilops tauschii. Next base: position 244,619,026 of record NC_053037.3, on the reverse strand, counting down.
TTTTCTGGGTCTACGGCTACGCCTTCTTGGTTCAGTATATGGCCTAAGAAACCAACTTGTCTTAGCCAAAATTCGCATTTGCTAAACTTGGCGTACAACTGATGCTTCCTCAATTCTCCCAAAACCATTCTGAGGTGCTCAGCATGCTCTTCGGGTGTCCTCGAGTAAACCAGAATATCGTCAATGAATACCACCACAAATTTGTCCATGAATTTCATGAACACCTTGTTCATGAGGTGGACGAAATATGCGGGGGCGTTTGTTAGGCCAAACGACATCACCGTAAACTCATATAACCCATATCTGGAAGTGAAAGCTGTCTTGGGAATATCTTCCGTCCGTACCATCAATTGGTGATATCCCGATCGCAAATCAATTTTCGAGAATACCTTGGCCTGTGCGAGCTGGTCAAACAAATCATTTATTCGTGGCATCGGATATTTGTTTTTGATGGTGACCATATTGAGGGCTCGATAGTCTATGCACAGCCTTAAAGTCCCATCCTTCTTTTTGGCGAACAACACAGGCGAACCCCAAGGTGAGGAGCTGGCTCGAATAAATCCTTTGTCCAATAACTCCTTTATCTGCTTCTTCAACTCCATCAATTCGGAGGGTGCCATTCTATACGGCTTCTTATAAATGGGAGCGGTGCCAGGTGCTAGTTCGATGCTGAATTCGATCTCTCGGTCTGGTGGCATGCCTGGTAGTTCTTCCGGGAACACATCAGGGAACTCGCATACCACTGGCACTTTTCTTAATTCTGCGATGTCCATCTTGTTCAGTTTTGGTTTCTGTGATCGTGGCCTTTCTTGAGCGGAAACTCTTATAGTCTTGCCGTGATGGTGAGTGAGAATCACTGTCCGATTGAAACAGTCGATGAATCCTTTGTTGGTGGTCAACCAGTCCATTCCTAAAATGACATCCAGTCCTTTACTTTCCAACACGATGAGATTCGCGTGGAATGGTAGTCCTTCGAACTCAATGACCACTCCTTGGCAGTAACCCTGAGCAATTTGCTTATTTCCGGGGGACTTGATGATCATAGATTTTTCCAAGGGGAGTATCGGAAAACCATGTTGCGAAACAAAACTCTACAAAACGAACGAATGGGAAGCTCCAGAATCAAACAAAACCGTGGCAGGTACTGTGTTGACAGGGAACGTACCGAGCACGATGTCTGGGGCATTCTGCGCTTCTTCCCTGGTCACATGGTTCAAGTGACCCCTCCTGTGGTTGTTGCTGGGATTGAAGTTGTTGCGCTTGGGGGCTGGATTGTTCCCACCATTGTTTGGCTTGGGTGCCGTGTCCCTTGGCTTCGGGCACTGTTTAGCGTAATGCCCTTGCTGACCACAAGCATAGCAGGTGACCCCTGGACGGTATGTGAACTCCTTGTCTCTGGCATGAAATTGTCCGACGGGTCTTGGCTCAGTAGTCGTGGATCTCCTCGTGTCTGTCCTTGGGACCTCAGTCTTGCCTCGGTTGCTGCGGGCAAGAGTCGTCTTGTCCCTCTTCCGCTTGCGGATATCTTCCAGACTACGGCGCTCATTCTCCAGGGTGATGGCCTTGTCCACCAGCGTCTTAAAATCCGGAAAGGTGTGTACAATCAGTTGGCATCTTAATGCTGGTGCCAGGCCGTCCAGGAATTTTTCCATCTTCTTGTTTTCTGTCATGTGCTCGTCGTAGGCATAACAAGACAGTTGGGTAAACTGGCCGTTGTATTCTGTGACGGTCATGCCTCTTTGCTTCAGGTCATCAAACTCTCTCTTCTTGATCTTTAGGATGCTCCTGGGAATGTGTGCCCCACGGAAGCCTTCCTTGAATTCTTCCCAGGTGATGTTGTGTTCCCTGGGGTGCATGTGTAGGAAGTTTTCCCACCATGCTGCGGCTGCTCCAGTAAGGTAGTGTGGCGCATAAAGCACCTTCTCATGATCTGAGCATTGAGCGATAATCAGTTTCCTTTCAATCTCGCGAAGCCAATCATCGGCTTCCAGTGGCCTATCGGTGTGAGCAAAAGTTGAGGGGCGAGTCTTCTGCAACTCAGATAACTTGGAATGTGGTTGATAGGGTTCACGGTGATTTCCCATGTTTATGACATGGTTCATCATCTCCTGGTGCTGTTGCTGGCTTTGCTCGAAGAGACGGCATACTTGAGATAGTGCCGCTTCGCTGTCCTGTTGGCTGGACTGTCCCTGAGTGAAATTGTTGCTGGTCTGTTTTCCGTAAACCTCTTCTGGCTGATTGGGCATAGAGCGAGTCCAAGGGCGAGACATTTTTCCAGTCTGGGGTATCATTTGCAAAACCCATGAGAAAAAACTGCGTAGCGCAGGAAAACTCTTACAAAGGCAAAAATCAAAAAGGCTTCTAGGTTTTCAAAGAAACACAAATGATTTTCACGGAGAAGAAGTGCTTAACACAAATCTTACATGCGAAAGCAAATACAAGATACAGCACTCAGGTTGTGCGTACACAATCCTGACATGTTATTAAAAACTAGCGTACTACTCCGGAAGGCAGCAAACACACCAATACAAACTAGCGTACAGATAAAAACAACACATCATACAAGCAGGCATAACACGCAGCTACTCGGTGCTCTCAGTCGGAGATGGTGAAGATCTCCTTCCCCTTGCCGATGGCAAGGCTCGGCGGTCCAGGAGAATCAACCTCCTCCTCTCTAGCTGGTTCCTGGCGTGCGACGCTGTGCTGCGGTGATGGTGCGGGGGCGACTGGTGGTAGAGCGCGTGTGGCAGGCGGTGCGGCTCTCACTGGAGTAGGAGCGATGACTCGGTCGAACTCCTCAGTGGTAGGCAGACGGCGAGCAGTGGCCAAAACGGCCGGTGCATACGAGGCTGAAGACGAGACGAATGTCAGAGGCGGCACCGTGTGGAGAAGCTCCTTCCTGCTGGCAGGACCGCCCCGGACTAAGTCCATGCGGGCAGCCACAAGATCATCTACGAGGTTGTTGAAAGACTCCTCCAGAGCCTTGAGATACTCCACAACCATCTCGATGGCTTCATCTCGCTCTCCCCGATGGCAGGCGAACGCATAGTGGCTGGTGTATGGCACATGGCATGGGAGGTAGCGGTAGCGACGAGTCTTCATCGTAGGAAGGATGTCCCGAAGGCGAGCTATCGCCTCACGGGCAGCCATCTGCATGGCATGCCTCTCCGTAGGCATGGCCCTTCCCGTAAAACGGAAATGGCGAGCAGCAGATCGTCCTCCCCTGAATTGCACCACAGCCTGGTGCATAGACACGTCGTCACTGAGCTTGTGCTGATAGAGTGTGAACTCCGGGCGAGCTGCTGGCCCGATCGCGAGCTTGGTGATGGAGACGAGGAGCTTGACAAACCCCTCGGGCACGTTGGTGAACACTCGATTCTCACAGCCGCTGCCAGCCATCTACAAAAGTAGGCAAAAATTCTGAGTAGTCATGTCATAAATTTTATGATGACCAACAGAAAATAGCTACAATTGCAAAATGCTGAAGGAGCACTAAAGACGCTAATAACCGATTAGCGATCGCACCTAGTGGCTTCCTACAGTCAGCCTGGCTCTGATACCAAGCTTGTCACGACCGGTTTTTCAATAAAATAATTATTGAGAAACCAATCCCTGTTACGGACCAGCGAGGAAGAATTCCTTCTCACTGATAGACAATATATTGGTCACAGAAGAAAAATACCAGGAGTACTAAATATAATACAAGGTTGAGCAGAAACTGCCCAACAATTTATTACATGCACGCCGATAAAACAATACGGCGGATAGGGTGGCAAACTACTAACTCACAATAAAAACGGTGGTGGAAATATCATCGCGAAGCGAGTGACATGATTCCAGAATACTACAACTCTTCGAGCGTCGGAGTGAGGCTCGAGAAGACTTATTGCGGGTGGCGGAAGCGTAAACGATACAAGTGACCAATATCCGGGATCGCGCAGGACTGACTGGGACTCCTCTAGGCGTCGGACGCGCTATCAAACTCTTCATCCAAGAGATCGCCTTCGTCAACATCTGGCCAAATCAACAAGCCAGGTGAGTACTATGAAAGTACTCGCAAGATAGTTCGGACATAAGGTATAACAAATGCAAACATGAAACACATGAACAAGTTAACCAGAGCGATCAGACATAGAGATAATAAATACTGGGTGCCAAGCGAGGGTCTGAATGACGCCTCGAGCGGAAACTGCAGAATAGTAATGCGGGTGCCAAACGAGTGTCTGAAAGACTCCTCGAGCGGAAAATGCGGAATAATAATACTGGTGCCAAACGAGTGTCTGAAAGACTCCTCGAGCGGAAAATGCGGAATAATAATACTGGTGCCAAACGAGTGTCTGAAAGACTCCTCGAGCGGAAAATGCGGAATAACAATGCCGCAGTCGGGCGTCGGGGCGACACCACATAAAGGGCTTATAACAGAAAATAAAGACAGTACATGCCACAGTCGGACGTCTGAGCGACATCGCATAAAGGGCATATATTTAAAGTGAGAGACGAGTACACGCCACAGTCGGACGTCTGCGCGACGTCTCATAAAGGGCTTATATTGTAACACAACAATACAATAGTTCAGGAATATAACTTATCACAAGCACGAGACAAATATAATGTTAGTCCATCCACAGGAATAACAATGAAATTGAATTTACCACTTGAGCTTGTTCACCGGGGGCAAGTTTTTCACACGGATAGATTTGGATATAAAGTCTACATAACTGATCATGGATACGATGATTTGGAAAGAATTGACCCTGCAGAGTTTGTACTTAACCACAGCCAACGGATTTCAGTAGTCACGGGGACTAGTTCCGTCTACGGTGTTCTGGAAGGAACACGCTAACCAGTACACACCCAATTTAACCATCCGAAGCCAGGGATCACCCTCGGCAACATTCAAGAAAAAACCTTGAGTCGGGGAGGCTACAACCTCGCGTAGCATGGGATCAAATTTCTATACGCGCGCTATAAGGGGGTGCCCCCCCTCTCGGTCCCAACCGGAAACACCCATGCCCCCTGACCGAATGACTGGCTCTAATCCTGGGCCAAGGTACCATCATCCCGGCCTCTCTGTTTGGTGTGTACACGGAAAGAGGTTACCAACTTACTAAATCGTATCCTGGCAATGAGACATGTGGTAGCACGGAAAGGGGAAGGGACGATAACACGGCTCCAACCATGTTAACGTCGGAAAAGTCGGATGACACAAGGCTGGCATGCTACAACAGTACCACCTTGCTGCCCTTCATGTCACCACATGATTAGGCCACCTCTCATCAGAGGTCATCGCAACTTTGGAACATACGGGAAAAGATCGATAACGTGGCTCCAACCACGTTAACGTCGAAGAGAGTCGGATGACGCAAGGCTGGCATGCTACAACAGTACCACCTTGCTGCCCTTCATGTCACTACATGATTAGGCCACCTCTCATCAGAGGTCATCGCAACTTCGGAACAACCGGGTCGTTGCCTTACAAGCAACGAGATATTTACCGACACTCATATGCCACACACAAACTTTCACATGAACATGCAAAACATCTGCCATATCAAATGTTCAAACATGCTTGCCTGGTTCGGAGAAGTCGGAGTCTAGCTCGGCGAAGTTCGCGGCTCCGTCCCCTCTCCCGGAACCTACGGCAATCACGAAACGGGGTACTAACGTGAAAACCAACACATGCACAGAAACTTTGCCAAATATTTTTCAAATAAATCCCATAAAAAACTAGACAAAATTTGGAGATTGACAGAAAAAGAATCACTCAAAAATACCTTTTCATTAAAAAGTTATAAAGGTTTCTGTCCAGGGACTTATCTGTAATGAAACAGAAAAGTTCCAGGGTTTTAACTGAGAAAACAGAAAACGCTTCGGCTGGGAATGCGCAAGCGCAAGGAGAAAACGTATTTTGCCCGAAGGCGCCAACAGAAAACGGTTCGGGGAAATAAAACAGAGGCTGACAGGCGGGGCCCGCATGTCAGGTTTGAAAGCTCGCCGGCGCCCGAAGACGGCGGTGGATGCCGGCGTCAAACCACGGCGAGTTAGGAGAAACGGAGGGTACCAAGAGCTTCAGTGTCTTCTTCCGCGTCGGTGGGTGGTGGACTCGTCCAACGGGGAGCACCACGTCGACGGCGACACTATCTCCGGCGGACGGCGGTTCGGGTGAGGTTGGGGTACTCCGGTGGAGGGCTGCAAAGTACGAATTGAGGCGCGGGTCAGAACGGGTGATACAAGGAGAAGCTACTGGCAAGAGAATGGGGGCTGCGGAGCACACACGGGGGCGAATCGGGCTGGATCCCGTGGCGGGTCGCGGCGGCCAGAGTCGAGGAAGGAGACCCCCTCGCGGCTCTTCCAGTGGCTGGGCGTGCTCTAGGGGAAGTGTAGGGCTGGTGGGTGCTCGAGTCGAAGCTCGGGACCTCTATTTATAGGCAGATCGACGGGGTGGCCATGAACGGAGAATCTCCGGCGAGCGATTACGGCGGAGCAGTGGGTTGGCAGAGGGTTTGAGCGGTCGGGCAGCATCAGTGGATGTTACGGGACTCGTTTTGCAGCTAAACGGAGCTGGCCCTGGCGTAATGGCGTCTGCCCATGGTGAGGTGACCGCACGGGCTCAACGGCGGCAGAGAGCGTGCTCCGCGCCCTGCGGTTCACGACGAGAGCGGCAGCGCATTCGGGGGAGTGGACGGCCACGCGTTGGGCACCGGTGGTTTGGGCGGCGCTGGGTGGAGTCGGCGGCGCTGTGTCTCCCGCTGGCGTCCGCAAAGCCGCCGCCGGCGTCGGTCACGGGGCGGCGCACCTTCTGCTACTCGTCGCCGACGCCCGCAAGATGCCAGGCACTCGTGCGGTGCAGGAACAAGTGGGCGAGGACGAGGAGCAAGGCGACGCGATGGCACTGGCGAGATCGATGCCCGTTTCTGAGGAAAACGACAGCCGCCACTTGACTGAATCTCTGAACTTACTGAATTTGACAAAGACCATGCACTGCAGGTGTTCGACAGTAGGTTTTGGTAAAGAGATGAAATTTGGCTGGAGCTGTAACTTGGTGAGCTGGTCACTCAATGCACCCAGAGGCTGCATGAATTTACTTGGAATTTTTGGAGAAGGTTTTGAATGAATTTCACCAAATTTGGCAAATCTGGTCCAAACTTGCAGTTGATGTAGTTTGAAATCTTTGAACTGGAGACCAGTGGATCTTCATGGTTCTAGGTTGAGGGTTCAAAGGACTAGGAGGGGAAAGAAGTTTGGGGCCAAAAATCAAAACAGACAATGGGGTTCCTTTGTAAATCTCCAAGTGGTAGAATAGAAGACATAAAATATTTGAATAGAATTTGAATGGAAAATAAATACATGGGGGGGTTCAACTTGCTGGATTTGATGCAAATCATGATCCAGAGGTGAGGGAAAGGTTAGGAGAGAGGATTTGCACTTATGCCATGGCAAGAAGGAATAGTTGAAAGTGGCAAAGTACTTTCCAAAAGCCATAGTGCAAATTCAAGAAAAGGTTTTCAAAAGTTATTCTCTCAAATGAAAAACATTTTGTCTTGAGCCCAAATGAAGAGCAAGAACCCCCAAGGTCAAAGGCAGATCTTGGGTGAATCCAAATAAAATTTTTGCCATAATGAAAAAATATTTGAGAGTGAGAGTTCTCTTGAAGAAAATTTTTAAACCACTCCCTTCAAGTCAAATAAAATCTTTTTTGAAAAATTCAATAGAAACTTGGGTGTCACAACACCTACCCCCTTAGGAAAAATCTCGTCCTCGAGATTTCTGCTGATCCTCAAATAGATATGGATACTCTGCTCGGAGGAAATCTTCCCTTTCCCATGTGGCTTCATCCTCAGTGTGGTTGCTCCACTGGACCCTGAAAAACTTTGTCGTTTTCTGACGGGTCCTCCGTTCAGACTCTTCTAAAATCTTTACTGGCCTTTTCTCTGTAGGTGAGATCTGGTTGCATATCAATGTCCTCATGAGGTACATGTTTCTCCGGGTTACTCACACATTTCCTCAACTGCGAGACGTGGAATACGTCATGGACGTCTGATAGCTCCTTGGGTAGGTCTAGTTGGTAGGCTACCGTGCCTCTTCGTGCCTTCACACAAAATGGTCCAATAAATCTTGGGGCTAGTTTCCCCTTTATTTTGAACCGTTGCAGACCCCTCATAGGAGATACTCGGAGGTATACGGAATCACCAGGTTCAAAGCTGACCTCTCGATGCTTCTGATCATAGTAGCTCTTTTGTCGGCTCTGTGCTGTCTTGAGTCTGTCCCTGATTTGTTTAACTTTTTCCTCGGCCTCCTTAAGCATATCTGGGCCGAAGATACGGCCGTCACCTGTTTCTGACCAATTCAATGGGGTACGACACCTCCGTCCGTACAATGCTTCAAAGGGTGCCATTTGCAAGATGGCTTGGTAACTGTTGTTGTACGCAAATTCGGCATACGGCAAACTCTCTTCCCAACTAGTTCCATAGGTGAGCACACAGGCTCTTAGCATATCCTCCAGGATTTGGTTTACACGTTCTGTTTGTCCACTTGTCTGAGGGTGGTATGCTGTACTGAAAGCCAGTTGTGTGCCCAGAGCTTGTTGTATGTGTTCCCAAAATTTGGAGACGAATTGGGTGCCTCGGTCTGATATTATAGTCTTCGGGACTCCATGCAAGCAAACTATATGGGAGAGATAAAGTTTTGCCAGTCTCTGTGTGGAGTAGGTAGTCTTCACGGGAATGAAATGAGCAACCTTGGTTAGTCGGCCTGTGATGACCCATATGGCATCATTTCCGCGTTGTGATCGGGGTAATCCGACAATGAAGTCCATTCCTATTTCATCCCATTTCCACTCCGGTATTTGGTTTGGCTGGAGTAGCCCTGCTGGCTTTTGATGCTCGGCCTTGATACGCTGGCATGAATCGCAACAAGCAACAAATGTGGCTATATCTCTTTTCATACCGTGCCACCAAAATCTTTCCTGGATGTCCTTGTACATTTTGGTTCCTCCAGGATGGATCGAATATGGAGCGGTGTGGCTTTCCGTCAAGATCTGTTGCTTGAGTTCCTCAATGTTAGGTACGCAAAGTCTCTTTCGGTACCACAATGTTCCTTCACTGTCTGTGACGAACTCTGAAGTCTTACTAGTATTCATTTTCTTCTTTATGCCTTCGATGCTGGGATGTCCCTGTTGGGCCTTCTTAATTCGTTCCATCAAGGTGGGTTGTATCTCCAGGTTTGATACGGTGCCCTCGGAGACTAACATTATGTTGAGCCTAGCGAACTCTCGCTTCAGGCCTCAAGTTTTGCTGACTGTCACTGGGCTGGGGTTTCGACTAAGGGCATCGGCCACTACATTTGCTTTTCCTGGGTGGTAGTGGATGCCGACGTCGTAGTCTTTGACCAGTTCCAACCAGCGTCGTTGGCGTAAATTCAGCTCTGGCTGTGTGAAGATATATTTGAGGCTCTTATGGTCCGTATATATTTCACAACGATTTCCCAACAGAAAGTGCCTCCACTCCTTGAGTGCATGTATGACCGCTGCTAGCTCCAAGTCATGTGTTGGGTAATTTTCCTCATGCTTTCGCAGTTGCCTGGAGGCATATGCGACAACTTTGCCATCCTGCATTAGTACACATCCGAGACCTTTTCGGGACGCGTCACAATATACTTCAAAACTCTTGTGTATGTCTGGCACAGTTAAGACTGGTGCGGTTGTCAGTTTTTTTTCTTGAGTTCTTGGAAGCTCTGCTCACATGCTTCCGTCCATACGAATCTCTTGTCCTTCTTGAGCAGTTGGGTCATAGGTTTTGCCACAATGGAGAATCCTTCAATAAATCTCCTGTAATATCCGGCCATTCCTAGGAAACTCCGCACATCTGTAACATTCGCGGGTGGCTTCCAGTCTAGTATGGCCTTGACCTTTTCTGGGTCTACGGCTACGCCTTCTTGGTTCAGTATATGGCCTAAGAAACCAACTTGTCTTAGCCAAAATTCGCATTTGCTAAACTTGGCGTACAACTGATGCTTCCTCAATTCTCCCAAAACCATTCTGAGGTGCTCAGCATGCTCTTCGGGTGTCCTCGAGTAAACCAGAATATCGTCAATGAATACCACCACAAATTTGTCCATGAATTTCATGAACACCTTGTTCATGAGGTGGACGAAATATGCGGGGGCGTTTGTTAGGCCAAACGGCATCACCGTAAACTCGTATAACCCATATCTGGAAGTGAAAGCTGTCTTGGGAATATCTTCCGTCCGTACCTTCAATTGGTGATATCCCGATCGCAAATCAATTTTCGAGAATACCTTGGCCTGTGCGAGCTGGTCAAACAAATCATTTATTCGTGGCATCGGATATTTGTTTTTGATGGTGACCATATTGAGGGCTCGATAGTCTATGCACAGCCTTAAAGTCCCATCCTTCTTTTTGGCGAACAACACAGGCGAACCCCAAGGTGAGGAGCTGGCTCGAATAAATCCTTTGTCCAATAACTCCTTTATCTGCTTCTTCAACTCCATCAATTCGGAGGGTGCCATTCTATACGGCTTCTTATAAATGGGAGCGGTGCCAGGTGCTAGTTCAATGCTGAATTCGATCTCTCGGTCTGGTGGCATGCCTGGTAGTTCTTCCGGGAACACATCAGGGAACTCGCATACCACTGGCACTTTTCTTAATTCTGCGATGTCCATCTTGTTCAGTTTTGGTTTCTGTGATCGTGGCCTTTCTTGAGCGGAAACTCTTATAGTCTTGCCGTGATGGTGAGTGAGAATCACTGTCCGATTGAAACAGTCGATGAATCCTTTGTTGGTGGTCAACCAGTCCATTCCTAAAATGACATCCAGTCCTTTACTTTCCAACACGATGAGATTCGCGTGGAATGGTAGTCCTTCGAACTCAATGACCACTCCTTGGCAGTAACCCTGAGCAATTTGCTTATTTCCGGGGGACTTGATGATCATAGATTTTTCCAAGGGGAGTATCGGAAAACCATGTTGCGAAACAAAACTCTTCGAAATGAACGAATGGGAAGCTCCAGAATCAAACAAAACCGTGGCAGGTACTGTGTTGACAGGGAACATACCGAGCACGATGTCTTGGGCATTCTGCGCTTCTTCCCTGGTCACATGGTTCAAGTGACCCCTCCTGTGGTTGTTGCTGGGATTGAAGTTGTTGCGCTTGGGGGCTGGATTGTTCCCACCATTGTTTGGCTTGGGTGTCGTGTCCCTTGGCTTCGGGCACTGTTTAGCGTAATGCCCTTGCTGACCACAAGCATAGCAGGTGACCCCTGGACGGTATGTGAACTCCTTGTCTCTGGCATGAAATTGTCCGACGGGTCTTGGCTCAGTAGTCGTGGATCTCCTCGTGTCTGTCCTTGGGACCTCAGTCTTGCCTCGGTTGCTGCGGGCAAGAGTCGTCTTGTCCCTCTTCCGCTTGCGGATATCTTCCAGACTACGGCGCTCATTCTCCAGGGTGATGGCCTTGTCCACCAGCGTCTTAAAATCCGGAAAGGTGTGTACAATCAGTTGGCATCTTAATGCTGGTGCCAGGCCGTCCAGGAATTTTACCATCTTCTTGTTTTCTGTCATGTGCTCGTCGTAGGCATAACAAGACAGTTGGGTAAACTGGCCGTTGTATTCTGTGACGGTCATGCCTCTTTGCTTCAGGTCATCAAACTCTCTCTTCTTGATCTTTAGGATGCTCCTGGGAATGTGTGCCCCACGGAAGCCTTCCTTGAATTCTTCCCAGGTGATGTTGTGTTCCCTGGGGTGCATGTGTAGGAAGTTTTCCCACCATGCTGCGGCTGCTCCAGTAAGGTAGTGTGGCGCATAAAGCACCTTCTCATGATCTGAGCATTGAGCGATAATCAGTTTCCTTTCAATCTCGCGAAGCCAATCATCGGCTTCCAGTGGCCTATCGGTGTGAGCAAAAGTTGAGGGGCGAGTCTTCTGCAACTCAGATAACTTGGAATGTGGTTGATAGGGTTCACGGTGATTTCCCATGTTTATGACATGGTTCATCATCTCCTGGTGCTGTTGCTGGCTTTGCTCGAAGAGACGGCATACTTGAGATAGTGCCGCTTCGCTGTCCTGTTGGTTGGACTGTCCCTGAGTGAAATTGTTGCTGGTCTGTGTTCCGTAAACCTCTTCTGGCTGATTAGGCATAGAGCGAGTCCAAGGGCGAGACATTTTTCCAGTCTGGGGTATCATTTGCAAAACCCATGAGAAAAAACTGCGTAGCGCAGGAAAACTCTTACAAAGGCAAAAATCAAAAAGACTTCTAGGTTTTCAAAGAAACACAAATGATTTTCACGGAGAAGAAGTGCTTAACACAAATCTTACATGCGAAAGCAAATACAAGATACAGCACTCAGGTTGAGCGTACACAATCCTGACATGTTATTAAAAACTAGCGTACTACTCCGGAAGGCAGCAAACACACCAATACAAACTAGCGTACAGATAAAAACAACACATCATACAAGCAGGCATAACACGCAGCTACTCGGTGCTCTTAGTCGGAGATGGTGAAGATCTCCTTCCCCTTGCCGATGGCAAGGCTCAGCGGTCCAGGAGAATCAACCTCCTCCTCTCTAGCTGGTTCCTGGCGTGCGACGCTGTGCTGCGGTGATGGTGCGGGGGCGACTGGTGGTAGAGCGCGTGCGGCAGGCGGTGCGGCTCTGACTGGAGTAGGAGCGATGACTCGGTCGAACTCCTCAGTGGTAGGCAGACGGCGAGCAGTGGCCAAAACGGCCGGTGCATACGAGGCTGAAGACGAGACGAATGTCAGAGGCGGCGCCGTATGGAGAAGCTCCTTCCTGCTGGCAGGACCGCCCCGAATTAAGTCCATGCGGGCAGCCACAAGATCATCTACGAGGTTGTCGAAAGACTCCTCCAGAGCCTTGAGATACTCCACAACCATCTCGATGGCTTCATCTCGCTCTCCCCGATGGCAGGCGAACGCATAGTGGCTGGTGTATGGCACATGGCATGGGAGGTAGCGGTAGCGACGAGTCTTCATCGTAGGAAGGATGTCCCGAAGGCGAGCTATCGCCTCACGGGCAGCCATCTGCATGGCATGCCTCTCCGTAGGCATGGCCCTTCCCGTAAAACGGAAATGGCGAGCAGCAGATCGTCCTCCCCTGAATTGCACCACAGCCTGGTGCATAGACACGTCGTCACTGAGCTTGTGCTGATAGAGTGTGAACTCCGGGCGAGCTGCTGGCCCGATCGCGAGCTTGGTGATGGAGACGAGGAGCTTGACAAACCCCTCGGGCACGTTGGTGAACACTCGATTCTCACAGCCGCTGCCAGCCATCTACAAAAGTAGGCAAAAATTCTGAGTAGTCATGTCATAAATTTTATGATGACCAACAGAAAATAGCTACAATTGCAAAATGCTGAAGGAGCACTAAAGACGCTAATAACCGATTAGCGATCGCACCTAGTGGCTTCCTACAGTCAGCCTGGCTCTGATACCAAGCTTGTCACGACCGGTTTTTCAATAAAATAATTATTGAGAAACCAATCCCTGTTACGGACCAGCGAGGAAGAATTCCTTCTCACTGATAGACAATATATTGGTCACAGAAGAAAAATACCAGGAGTACTAAATATAATACAAGCTTGAGCAGAGACTGCCCAACAATTTATTACATGCACGCCGATAAAACAATACGGCGGATAGGGTGGCAAACTACTAACTCACAATAAAAACGGTGGTGGAAATATCATCGCGAAGCGAGTGACATGATTCCAGAATACTACAACTCTTCGAGCGTCGGAGTGAGGCTCGAGAAGACTTATTGCGGGTGGCGGAAGCGTAAACGATACAAGTGACCAATATCCAGGATCGCGCAGGACTGACTGGGACTCCTCTAGGCGTCGGACGCGCTATCAAACTCTTCATCCAAGAGATCGCCTTCGTCAACATCTGGCCAAATCAACAAGCCAGGTGAGTACTATGAAAGTACTCGCAAGACAGTTCGGACATAAGGTATAACAAATGCAAACATGAAACACATGAACAAGTTAACCAGAGCGATCAGACATAGAGATAATAAATACTGGGTGCCAAGCGAGGGTCTGAATGACGCCTCGAGCGAAAACTGCAGAATAGTAATGCGGGTGCCAAACGAGTGTCTGAAAGACTCCTCGAGCGGAAAATGCGGAATAATAATACTGGTGCCAAACGAGTGTCTGAAAGACTCCTCGAGCGGAAAATGCGGAATAACAATGCCGCAGTCGGGCGTCGGGGCGACACCACATAAAGGGCTTATAACAGAAAATAAAGATAGTACATGCCACAGTCGGACGTCTGAGCGACATCGCATAAAGGGCTTATATTTAAAGTGAGAGACGAGTACACGCCACAGTCAGACGTCTGCGCGACGTCTCATAAAGGGCTTATATTGTAACACAACAATACAATAGTTCGGGAATATAACTTATCACAAGCACGAGACAAATATAATGTTAGTCCATCCACAGGAATAACAATGAAATTGAATTTACCACTTGAGCTTGTTCACCGGGGGCAAGTTTTTCACACGGATAGATTTGGATATAAAGTCTACATAACTGATCATGGATACGATGATTTGGAAAGAATTGACCCTGCAGAGTTTGTACTTAACCACAGCCAACGGATTTCAGTAGTCACGGGGACTAGTTCCGTCTACGGTGTTCTGGAAGGAACACGTCTAACCAGTACACACCCAATTTAACCATCCGAAGCCAGGGATCACCCTCGGCAACATTCAAGAAAAACCTTGAGTCGGGGAGGCTACAACCTCGCGTAGCATGGGATCAAATTTCTATACGCGCGCTATAAGGGGGTGCCCCCCTCTCGGTCCCAACCGGAAAAACCCATGCCCCCTGACCGAATGACTGGCTCTAATCCTGGGCCAAGGTACCATCATCCTGGCCTCTCTGTTTGGTGTGTACACGGAAAGAGGTTACCAACTTACTAAACCGTATCCTGGCAATGAGACATGTGGTAGCACGGAAAGGGGAAGGGACGATAACACGGCTCCAACCATGTTAACGTCGGAAAAGTCGGATGACACAAGGCTGGCATGCTACAACAGTACCACCTTGCTGCCCTTCATGTCACCACATGATTAGGCCACCTCTCATCAGAGGTCATCGCAACTTTGGAACATGCGGGAAAAGATCGATAACGTGGCTCCAACCACGTTAACGTCGAAGAGAGTCGGATGACGCAAGGCTGGCATGCTACAACAGTACCACCTTGCTGCCCTTCATGTCACTACATGATTAGGCCACCTCTCATCAGAGGTCATCGCAACTTCGGAACAACCGGGTCGTTGCCTTACAAGCAACGAGATATTTACCGACACTCATATGCCACACACAAACTTTCACATGAACATGCAAAACATCTGCCATATCAAATGTTCAAACATGCTTGCCTGGTTCGGAGAAGTCGGAGTCTAGCTCGGCGAAGTTCGCGGCTCCGTCCCCTCTCCCGGAACCTACGGCAATCACGAAACGGGGTACTAACGTGAAAACCAACACATGCACAGAAACTTTGCCAAATATTTTTCAAATAAATCTCATAAAAAACTAGACAAAATTTGGAGATTGACAGAAAAAGAATCACTCAAAAATATCTTTTCATTAAAAAGTTATAAAGGTTTCTGTCCAGGGACTTATCTGTAATGAAACAGAAAAGTTCCAGGGTTTTAACTGAGAAAACAGAAAACGCTACGGCTGGGAATGCGCAAGCGCAAGGAGAAAACGTATTTTGCCCGAAGGCGCCAACAGAAAACGGTTCGGGGAAATAAAACAGAGGCTGACACGCGGGGCCCGCATGTCAGGTTTGAAAGCTCGCCGGCGCCCGAAGACGGCGGTGGATGCCGACGTCGAACCACGGCGAGTTAGGAGAAACGGAGGGTACCAAGAGCTTCAGTGTCTTCTTCCGCGTCGGTGGGTGGTGGACTCGTCCAACGGGGAGCACCACGTCGACGGCGACACTATCTCCGGCGAACGGCGGTTCGGGTGAGGTTGGGGAACTCCGGTGGAGGGCTGCAAAGTACGAATTGAGGCGCGGGTCAGAACGGGTGATACAAGGAGAAGCTACTGGCAAGAGAATGGGGGCTGCGGAGCACACACGGGGGCGAATCGGGCTGGATCCCGTGGCGGGTCGCGGCGGCCGGAGTCGAGGAAGGAGACCCCCTCGCGGCTCTTCCAGTGGCTGGGCGTGCTCTAGCGGAAGTGTAGGGCTGGTGGGTGCTCGAGTCGAAGCTCGAGACCTCTATTTATAGGCAGATCGACGGGGTGGCCGTGAACGGAGAATCTCCGGCGAGCGATTACGGCGGAGCAGTGGGTTGGCAGAGGGTTTGAGCGGTCGGGCAGCATCAATGGATGTTACGGGACTCGTTTTGCAGCTAAACGGAGCTGGCCCTGGCGTAATGGCGTCTGCCCATGGTGAGGTGACCGCACGGGCTCAACGGCGGCAGAGAGCGCGCTCCGCGCCCTGCGGTTCACGACGAGAGCGGCAGCGCATTCGGGGGAGTGGACGGCCACGCGGCGGGCTCCGGTGGTTTGGGCGACGCTGGGTGGAGTCGGCGGCGCCGTGTCTCCCGCTGGCGTCCGCAAAGCCGCCGCCGGCGTCGGTCACGGGGCGGCGCACCTTCTGCTGCTCGTCGCCGACGCCCGCAAGATGCCAGGCACTCGTGCGGTGCAGGAACAAGTGGGCGAGGATGAGGAGCAAGGCGACGCGATGGCACTGGCGAGATCGATGCCCGTTTCTGAAGAAAACGACAGCCGCCACTTGACTGAATCTCTAAACTTACTGAATTTGACAAAGACCATGCACTGCAGGTGTTCGACAGTAGGTTTTGGTAAAGAGATGAAATTTGGCTGGAGCTGTAACTTGGTGAGCTGGTCACTCAATGCACCCAGAGGCTGCATGAATTTACTTGGAATTTTTGGAGAAGGTTTTGAATGAATTTCACCAAATTTGGCAAATCTGGTCCAAACTTGCAGTTGATGTAGTTTGAAATCTTTGAACTGGAGACCAGTGGATCTTCATGGTTCTAGGTTGAGGGTTCAAAGGACTAGGAGGGGAAAGAAGTTTGGGGCCAAAAATCAAAACAGACAATGGGGTTCCTTTGTAAATCTCCAAGTGGTAGAATAGAAGACAGAAAATATTTGAATGGAAAATAAATACATGGGGGGGTTCAACTTGCTGGATTTGATGCAAATCATGATCCAGAGGTGAGGGAAAGGTTAGGAGAGAGGATTTGCACTTATGCCATGGCAAGAAGGAATAGTTGAAAGTGGCAAAGTACTTTCCAAAAGCCATAGTGCAAATTCAAGAAAAGGTTTTCAAAAGTTATTCTCTCAAATGAAAAACATTTTGTCTTGAGCCCAAATGAAGAGCAAGAACCCCCAAGGTCAAAGGCAGATCTTGGGTGAATCCAAATAAAATTTTTGCCATAAAGAAAAAATATTTGAGAGTGAGAGTTCTCTTGAAGAAAATTTTTAAACCACTCCCTTCAAGTCAAATAAAATCTTTTTTGAAAAATTCAATAGAAACTTGGGTGTCACAACACCTACCCCCTTAGGAAAAATCTCGTCCTCGAGATTTCTGCTGATCCTCAAATAGATATGGATACTCTGCTCGGAGGAAATCTTCCCTTTCCCATGTGGCTTCATCCTCAGTGTGGTTGCTCCACTGGACCCTGAAAAACTTTGTCGTTTTCTGACGGGTCCTCCGTTCAGACTCTTCTAAAATCTTTACTGGCCTTTTCTCTGTAGGTGAGATCTGGTTGCATATCAATGTCCTCATGAGGTACATGTTTCTCCGGGTTACTCACACATTTCCTCAACTGCGAGACGTGGAATACGTCATGGACGTCTGATAGCTCCTTGGGTAGGTCTAGTTGGTAGGCTACCGTGCCTCTTCGTGCCTTCACACAAAATGGTCCAATAAATCTTGGGGCTAGTTTCCCCTTTATTTTGAACCGTTGCAGACCCCTCATAGGAGATACTCGGAGGTATACGGAATCACCAGGTTCAAAGCTGACCTCTCGATGCTTCTGATCATAGTAGCTCTTTTGTCGGCTCTGTGCTGTCTTGAGTCTGTCCCTGATTTGTTTAACTTTTTCCTCGGCCTCCTTAAGCATATCTGGGCCGAAGATACGGCCGTCACCTGTTTCTGACCAATTCAATGGGGTACGACACCTCCGTCCGTACAATGCTTCAAAGGGTGCCATTTGCAAGCTGGCTTGGTAACTGTTGTTGTACGCAAATTCGGCATACGGCAAACTCTCTTCCCAACTGGTTCCATAGGTGAGCACACAGGCTCTTAGCATATCCTCCAGGATTTGGTTTACACGTTCTGTTTGTCCACTTGTCTGAGGGTGGTATGCTGTACTGAAAGCCAGTTGTGTGCCCAGAGCTTGTTGTAGGTGTTCCCAAAATTTGGAGACGAATTGGGTGCCTCGGTCTGATATTATAGTCTTCGGGACTCCATGCAAGCAAACTATACGGGAGAGATAAAGTTTTGCCAGTCTCTGTGTGGGGTAGGTAGTCTTCACGGGAATGAAATGAGCAACCTTGGTTAGTCGGCCTGTGATGACCCATATGGCATCATTTCCGCGTTGTGATCGGGGTAATCCGACAATGAAGTCCATTCCTATTTCATCCCATTTCCACTCCGGTATTTGGTTTGGCTGGAGTAGCCCTGCTGGCTTTTGATGCTCGGCCTTGATACGCTGGCATGAATCGCAACAAGCAACAAATGTGGCTATATCTCTTTTCATACCGTGCCACCAAAATCTTTCCTGGATGTCCTTGTACATTTTGGTTCCTCCAGGATGGATCGAATATGGAGCGGTGTGGCTTTCCGTCAAGATCTGTTGCTTGAGTTCCTCAATGTTAGGTACGCAAAGTCTCTTTCGGTACCACAATGTTCCTTCACTGTCTGTGACGAACTCTGAAGTCTTACTAGTATTCATTTTCTTCTTTATGCCTTCGATGCTGGGATGTCCCTGTTGGGCCTTCTTAATTCGTTCCATCAAGGTGGGTTGTATCTCCAGGTTTGATACGGTGCCCTCGGAGACTAACATTATGTTGAGCCTAGCGAACTCTCGCTTCAGGCCTCAAGTTTTGCTGACTGTCACTGTCTGGGCTGGGGTTTCGACTAAGGGCATCGGCCACTACATTTGCTTTTCCTGGGTGGTAGTGGATGCCGACGTCGTAGTCTTTGACCAGTTCCAACCAGCGTCGTTGGCGTAAATTCAGCTCTGGCTGTGTGAAGATATATTTGAGGCTCTTATGGTCCGTATATATTTCACAACGATTTCCCAACAGAAAGTGCCTCCACTCCTTGAGTGCATGTATGACCGCTGCTAGCTCCAAGTCATGTGTTGGGTAATTTTCCTCATGCTTTCGCAGTTGCCTGGAGGCATATGCGACAACTTTGCCATCCTGCATTAGTACACATCCGAGACCTTTTCGGGACGCGTCACAATATACTTCAAAACTCTTGTGTATGTCTGGCACAGTTAAGACTGGTGCGGTTGTCAGTTTTTTTTCTTGAGTTCTTGGAAGCTCTGCTCACATGCTTCCGTCCATACGAATCTCTTGTCCTTCTTGAGCAGTTGGGTCATAGGTTTTTCCACAGTGGAGAATCCTTCAATAAATCTCCTGTAATATCCGGCCATTCCTAGGAAACTCCGCACATCTGTAACATTCGCGGGTGGCTTCCAGTCTAGTATGGCCTTGACCTTTTCTGGGTCTACGGCTACGCCTTCTTGGTTCAGTATATGGCCTAAGAAACCAACTTGTCTTAGCCAAAATTCGCATTTGCTAAACTTGGCGTACAACTGATGCTTCCTCAATTCTCCCAAAACCATTCTGAGGTGCTCAGCATGCTCTTCGGGTGTCCTCGAGTAAACCAGAATATCGTCAATGAATACCACCACAAATTTGTCCATGAATTTCATGAACACCTTGTTCATGAGGTGGACGAAATATGCGGGTGCGTTTGTTAGGCCAAACGGCATCACCGTAAACTCGTATAACCCATATCTGGAAGTGAAAGCTGTCTTGGGAATATCTTCCGTTCGTACCTTCAATTGGTGATATCCCGATCGCAAATCAATTTTCGAGAATACCTTGGCCTGTGCGAGCTGGTCAAACAAATCATTTATTCGTGGCATCGGATATTTGTTTTTGATGGTGACCATATTGAGGGCTCGATAGTCTATGCACAGCCTTAAATTCCCATCCTTCTTTTTGGCGAACAACACAGGCGAACCCCAAGGTGAGGAGCTGGCTCGAATAAATCCTTTGTCCAATAACTCCTTTATCTGCTTCTTCAACTCCATCAATTCGGAGGGTGCCATTCTATACGGCTTCTTATAAATGGGAGCGGTGCCAGGTGCTAGTTCAATGCTGAATTCGATCTCTCGGTCTGGTGGCATGCCTGGTAGTTCTTCCGGGAACACATCAGGGAACTCGCATACCACTGGCACTTTTCTTAATTCTGCGATGTCCATCTTGTTCAGTTTTGGTTTCTGTGATCGTGGCCTTTCTTGAGCGGAAACTCTTATAGTCTTGCCGTGATGGTGAGTGAGAATCACTGTCCGATTGAAACAGTCGATGAATCCTTTGTTGGTGGTCAACTAGTCCATTCCTAAAATGACATCCAGTCCTTTACTTTCCAACACGATGAGATTCGCGTGGAATGGTAGTCCTTCGAACTCAATGACCACTCCTTGGCAGTAACCCTGAGCAATTTGCTTATTTCCGGGGGACTTGATGATCATAGATTTTTCCAAGGGGAGTATCGGAAAACCATGTTGCGAAACAAAACTCTTCGAAATGAACGAATGGGAAGCTCCAGAATCAAACAAAACCGTGGCAGGTACTGTGTTGACAGGGAACATACCGAGCACGATGTCTTGGGCATTCTGCGCTTCTTCCCTGGTCACATGGTTCAAGTGACCCCTCCTGTGGTTGTTGCTGGGATTGAAGTTGTTGCGCTTGGGGGCTGGATTGTTCCCACCATTGTTTGGCTTGGGTGCCGTGTCCCTTGGCTTCGGGCACTGTTTAGCGTAATGCCCTTGCTGACCACAAGCATAGCAGGTGACCCCTGGACGGTATGTGAACTCCTTGTCTCTGGCATGAAATTGTCCGACGGGTCTTGGCTCAGTAGTCGTGGATCTCCTCGTGTCTGTCCTTGGGACCTCAGTCTTGCCTCGGTTGCTGCGGGCAAGAGTCGTCTTGTCCCTCTTCCGCTTGCGGATATCTTCCAGACTACGGCGCTCATTCTCCAGGGTGATGGCCTTGTCCACCAGCGTCTTAAAATCCGGAAAGGTGTGTACAATCAGTTGGCATCTTAATGCTGGTGCCAGGCCGTCCAGGAATTTTTCCATCTTCTTGTTTTCTGTCATGTGCTCGTCGTAGGCATAACAAGACAGTTGGGTAAACTGGCCGTTGTATTCTGTGACGGTCATGCCTCTTTGCTTCAGGTCATCAAACTCTCTCTTCTTGATCTTTAGGATGCTCCTGGGAATGTGTGCCCCATGGAAGCCTTCCTTGAATTCTTCCCAGGTGATGTTGTGTTCCCTGGGGTGCATGTGTAGGAAGTTTTCCCACCATGCTGCGGCTGCTCCAGTAAGGTAGTGTGGCGCATAAAGCACCTTCTCATGATCTGAGCATTGAGCGATAATCAGTTTCCTTTCAATCTCGCGAAGCCAATCATCGGCTTCCAGTGGCCTATCGGTGTGAGCAAAAGTTGAGGGGCGAGTCTTCTGCAACTCAGATAACTTGGAATGTGGTTGATAGGGTTCACGGTGATTTCCCATGTTTATGACATGGTTCATCATCTCCTGGTGCTGTTGCTGGCTTTGCTCGAAGAGACGGCATACTTGAGATAGTGCCGCTTCGCTGTCCTGTTGGTTGGACTGTCCCTGAGTGAAATTGTTGCTGGTCTGTGTTCCGTAAACCTCTTCTGGCTGATTGGGCATAGAGCGAGTCCAAGGGCGAGACATTTTTCCAGTCTGGGGTATCATTTGCAAAACCCATGAGAAAAAACTGCGTAGCGCAGGAAAACTCTTACAAAGGCAAAAATCAAAAAGGCTTCTAGGTTTTCAAAGAAACACAAATGATTTTCACGGAGAAGAAGTGCTTAACACAAATCTTACATGCAAAAGCAAATACAAGATACAGCACTCAGGTTGTGCGTACACAATCCTGACATGTTATTAAAAACTAGCGTACTACTCCGGAAGGCAGCAAACACACCAATACAAACTAGCGTATAGATAAAAACAACACATCATACAAGCAGGCATAACACGCAGCTACTCGGTGCTCTTAGTCGGAGATGGTGAAGATCTCCTTCCCCTTGCCGATGGCAAGGCTCAGCGGTCCAGGAGAATCAACCTCCTCCTCTCTAGCTGGTTCCTGGCGTGCGACGCTGTGCTGCGGTGATGGTGCGGGGGCGACTGGTGGTAGAGCGCGTGCGGCAGGCGGTGCGGCTCTGACTGGAGTAGGAGCGATGACTCGGTCGAACTCCTCAGTGGTAGGCAGACGGCGAGCAGTGGCCAAAACGGCCGGTGCATACGAGGCTGAAGACGAGACGAATGTCAGAGGCGGCGCCGTATGGAGAAGCTCCTTCCTGCTGGCAGGACCGCCCCGAATTAAGTCCATGCGGGCAGCCACAAGATCATCTACGAGGTTGTCGAAAGACTCCTCCAGAGCCTTGAGATACTCCACAACCATCTCGATGGCTTCATCTCGCTCTCCCCGATGGCAGGCGAACGCATAGTGGCTGGTGTATGGCACATGGCATGGGAGGTAGCGGTAGCGACGAGTCTTCATCGTAGGAAGGATGTCCCGAAGGCGAGCTATCGCCTCACGGGCAGCCATCTGCATGGCATGCCTCTCCGTAGGCATGGCCCTTCCCGTAAAACGGAAATGGCGAGCAGCAGATCGTCCTCCCCTGAATTGCACCACAGCCTGGTGCATAGACACGTCGTCACTGAGCTTGTGCTGATAGAGTGTGAACTCCGGGCGAGCTGCTGGCCCGATCGCGAGCTTGGTGATGGAGACGAGGAGCTTGACAAACCCCTCGGGCACGTTGGTGAACACTCGATTCTCACAGCCGCTGCCAGCCATCTACAAAAGTAGGCAAAAATTCTGAGTAGTCATGTCATAAATTTTATGATGACCAACAGAAAATAGCTACAATTGCAAAATGCTGAAGGAGCACTAAAGACGCTAATAACCGATTAGCGATCGCACCTAGTGGCTTCCTACAGTCAGCCTGGCTCTGATACCAAGCTTGTCACGACCGGTTTTTCAATAAAATAATTATTGAGAAACCAATCCCTGTTACGGACCAGCGAGGAAGAATTCCTTCTCACTGATAGACAATATATTGGTCACAGAAGAAAAATACCAGGAGTACTAAATATAATACAAGCTTGAGCAGAGACTGCCCAACAATTTATTACATGCACGCCGATAAAACAATACGGCGGATAGGGTGGCAAACTACTAACTCACAATAAAAACGGTGGTGGAAATATCATCGCGAAGCGAGTGACATGATTCCAGAATACTACAACTCTTCGAGCGTCGGAGTGAGGCTCGAGAAGACTTATTGCGGGTGGCGGAAGCGTAAACGATACAAGTGACCAATATCCGGGATCGCGCAGGACTGACTGGGACTCCTCTAGGCGTCGGACGCGCTATCAAACTCTTCATCCAAGAGATCGCCTTCGTCAACATCTGGCCAAATCAACAAGCCAGGTGAGTACTATGAAAGTACTCGCAAGACAGTTCGGACATAAGGTATAACAAATGCAAACATGAAACACATGAACAAGTTAACCAGAGCGATCAGACATAGAGATAATAAATACTGGGTGCCAAGCGAGGGTCTGAATGACGCCTCGAGCGGAAACTGCAAAATAGCAATGCGGGTGCCAAACGAGTGTCTGAAAGACTCCTCGAGCGGAAAATGCGGAATAATAATACTGGTGCCAAACGAGTGTCTGAAAGACTCCTCGAGCGGAAAATGCGGAATAATAATACTGGTGCCAAACGAGTGTCTGAAAGACTCCTCGAGCGGAAAATGCGGAATAACAATGCCGCAGTCGGGCGTCGGGGCGACACCACATAAAGGGCTTATAACAGAAAATAAAGACAGTACATGCCACAGTCGGACGTCTGTGCGACATCGCATAAAGGGCTTATATTTAAAGTGAGAGACGAGTACACGCCACAGTCGGACGTCTGCGCGACGTCTCATAAAGGGCTTATATTGTAACACAACAATACAATAGTTCGGGAATATAACTTATCACAAGCACGAGACAAATATAATGTTAGTCCATCCACAGGAATAACAATGAAATTGAATTTACCACTTGAGCTTGTTCACCGGGGGCAAGTTTTTCACACGGATAGATTTGGATATAAAGTCTACATAACTGATCATGGATACGATGATTTGGAAAGAATTGACCCTGCAGAGTTTGTACTTAACCACAGCCAACGGATTTCAGTAGTCACGGGGACTAGTTCCGTCTACGGTGTTCTGGAAGGAACACATCTAACCAGTACACACCCAATTTAACCATCCGAAGCCAGGGATCACCCTCGGCAACATTCAAGAAAAACCTTGAGTCGGGGAGGCTACAACCTCGCGTAGCATGGGATCAAATTTCTATACGCGCGCTATAAGGGGGTGCCCCCCTCTCGGTCCCAACCGGAAAAACCCATGCCCCCTGACCGAATGACTGGCTCTAATCCTGGGCCAAGGTACCATCATCCCGGCCTCTCTGTTTGGTGTGTACACGGAAAGAGGTTACCAACTTACTAAACCGTATCCTGGCAATGAGACATGTGGTAGCACGGAAAGGGGAAGGGACGATAACACGGCTCCAACCATGTTAACGTCGGAAAAGTCGGATGACACAAGGCTGGCATGCTACAACAGTACCACCTTGCTGCCCTTCATGTCACCACATGATTAGGCCACCTCTCATCAGAGGTCATCGCAACTTTGGAACATGCGGGAAAAGATCGATAACGTGGCTCCAACCACGTTAACGTCGAAGAGAGTCGGATGACGCAAGGCTGGCATGCTACAACAGTACCACCTTGCTGCCCTTCATGTCACTACATGATTAGGCCACCTCTCATCAGAGGTCATCGCAACTTCGGAACAACCGGGTCGTTGCCTTACAAGCAACGAGATATTTACCGACACTCATATGCCACACACAAACTTTCACATGAACATGCAAAACATCTGCCATATCAAATGTTCAAACATGCTTGCCTGGTTCGGAGAAGTCGGAGTCTAGCTCGGCGAAGTTCGCGGCTCCGTCCCCTCTCCCGGAACCTACGGCAATCACGAAACGGGGTACTAACGTGAAAACCAACACATGCACAGAAACTTTGCCAAATATTTTTCAAATAAATCTCATAAAAAACTAGACAAAATTTGGAGATTGACAGAAAAAGAATCACTCAAAAATACCTTTTCATTAAAAAGTTATAAAGGTTTCTGTCCAGGGACTTATCTGTAATGAAACAGAAAAGTTCCAGGGTTTTAACTGAGAAAACAGAAAACGCTACGGCTGGGAATGCGCAAGCGCAAGGAGAAAACGTATTTTGCCCGAAGGCGCCAACAGAAAACGGTTCGGGGAAATAAAACAGAGGCTGACACGCGGGGCCCGCATGTCAGGTTTGAAAGCTCGCCGGCGCCCGAAGACGGCGGTGGATGCCGACGTCGAACCACGGCGAGTTAGGAGAAACGGAGGGTACCAAGAGCTTCAGTGTCTTCTTCCGCGTCGGTGGGTGGTGGACTCGTCCAACGGGGAGCACCACGTCGACGGCGACACTATCTCCGGCGAACGGCGGTTCGGGTGAGGTTGGGGAACTCCGGTGGAGGGCTGCAAAGTACGAATTGAGGCGCGGGTCAGAACGGGTGATACAAGGAGAAGCTACTGGCAAGAGAATGGGGGCTGCGGAGCACACACGGGGGCGAATCGGGCTGGATCCCGTGGCGGGTCGCGGCGGCCGGAGTCGAGGAAGGAGACCCCCTCGCGGCTCTTCCAGTGGCTGGGCGTGCTCTAGGGGAAGTGTAGGGCTGGTGGGTGCTCGAGTCGAAGCTCGAGACCTCTATTTATAGGCAGATCGACGGGGTGGCCGTGAACGGAGAATCTCCGGCGAGCGATTACGGCGGAGCAGTGGGTTGGCAGAGGGTTTGAGCGGTCGGGCAGCATCAATGGATGTTACGGGACTCGTTTTGCAGCTAAACGGAGCTGGCCCTGGCGTAATGGCGTCTGCCCATGGTGAGGTGACCGCACGGGCTCAACGGCGGCAGAGAGCGCGCTCCGCGCCCTGCGGTTCACGACGAGAGCGGCAGCGCATTCGGGGGAGTGGACGGCCACGCGGCGGGCTCCGGTGGTTTGGGCGACGCTGGGTGGAGTCGGCGGCGCCGTGTCTCCCGCTGGCGTCCGCAAAGCCGCCGCCGGCGTCGGTCACGGGGCGGCGCACCTTCTGCTGCTCGTCGCCGACGCCCGCAAGATGCCAGGCACTCGTGCGGTGCAGGAACAAGTGGGCGAGGACGAGGAGCAAGGCGACGCGATGGCACTGGCGAGATCGATGCCCGTTTCTGAAGAAAACGACAGCCGCCACTTGACTGAATCTCTAAACTTACTGAATTTGACAAAGACCATGCACTGCAGGTGTTCGACAGTAGGTTTTGGTAAAGAGATGAAATTTGGCTGGAGCTGTAACTTGGTGAGCTGGTCACTCAATGCACCCAGAGGCTGCATGAATTTACTTGGAATTTTTGGAGAAGGTTTTGAATGAATTTCACCAAATTTGGCAAATCTGGTCCAAACTTGCAGTTGATGTAGTTTGAAATCTTTGAACTGGAGACCAGTGGATCTTCATGGTTCTAGGTTGAGGGTTCAAAGGACTAGGAGGGGAAAGAAGTTTGGGGCCAAAAATCAAAACAGACAATGGGGTTCCTTTGTAAATCTCCAAGTGGTAGAATAGAAGACAGAAAATATTTGAATGGAAAATAAATACATGGGGGGGTTCAACTTGCTGGATTTGATGCAAATCATGATCCAGAGGTGAGGGAAAGGTTAGGAGAGAGGATTTGCACTTATGCCATGGCAAGAAGGAATAGTTGAAAGTGGCAAAGTACTTTCCAAAAGCCATAGTGCAAATTCAAGAAAAGGTTTTCAAAAGTTATTCTCTCAAATGAAAAACATTTTGTCTTGAGCCCAAATGAAGAGCAAGAACCCCCAAGGTGAAAGGCAGATCTTGGGTGAATCCAAATAAAATTTTTGCCATAAAGAAAAAATATTTGAGAGTGAGAGTTCTCTTGAAGAAAATTTTTAAACCACTCCCTTCAAGTCAAATAAAATCTTTTTTGAAAAATTCAATAGAAACTTGGGTGTCACAACACCTACCCCCTTAGGAAAAATCTCGTCCTCGAGATTTCTGCTGATCCTCAAATAGATATGGATACTCTGCTCGGAGGAAATCTTCCCTTTCCCATGTGGCTTCATCCTCAGTGTGGTTGCTCCACTGGACCCTGAAAAACTTTGTCGTTTTCTGACGGGTCCTCCGTTCAGACTCTTCTAAAATCTTTACTGGCCTTTTCTCTGTAGGTGAGATCTGGTTGCATATCAATGTCCTCATGAGGTACATGTTTCTCCGGGTTACTCACACATTTCCTCAACTGCGAGACGTGGAATACGTCATGGACGTCTGATAGCTCCTTGGGTAGGTCTAATTGGTAGGCTACCGTGCCTCTTCGTGCCTTCACACAAAATGGTCCAATAAATCTTGGGGCTAGTTTCCCCTTTATTTTGAACCGTTGCAGACCCCTCATAGGAGATACTCGGAGGTATACGGAATCACCAGGTTCAAAGCTGACCTCTCGATGCTTCTGATCATAGTAGCTCTTTTGTCGGCTCTGTGCTGTCTTGAGTCTGTCCCTGATTTGTTTAACTTTTTCCTCGGCCTCCTTAAGCATATCTGGGCCGAAGATACGGCCGTCACCTGTTTCTGACCAATTCAATGGGGTACGACACCTCCGTCCGTACAATGCTTCAAAGGGTGCCATTTGCAAGCTGGCTTGGTAACTGTTGTTGTACGCAAATTCGGCATACGGCAAACTCTCTTCCCAACTGGTTCCATAGGTGAGCACACAGGCTCTTAGCATATCCTCCAGGATTTGGTTTACACATTCTGTTTGTCCATCTGTCTGAGGGTGGTATGCTGTACTGAAAGCCAGTTGTGTGCCCAGAGCTTGTTGTAGGTGTTCCCAAAATTTGGAGACGAATTGGGTGCCTCGGTCTGATATTATAGTCTTTGGGACTCCATGCAAGCAAACTATACGGGAGAGATAAAGTTTTGCCAGTCTCTGTGTGGAGTAGGTAGTCTTCACGGGAATGAAATGAGCAACCTTGGTTAGTCGGTCTGTGATGACCCATATGGCATCATTTCCGCGTTGTGATCGGGGTAATCCGACAATGAAGTCCATTCCTATTTCATCCCATTTCCACTCCGGTATTTGGTTTGGCTGGAGTAGCCCTGCTGGCTTTTGATGCTCGGCCTTGATACGCTGGCATGAATCGCAACAAGCAACAAATGTGGCTATATCTCTTTTCATACCGTGCCACCAAAATCTTTCCTGGATGTCCTTGTACATTTTGGTTCCTCCAGGATGGATCAAATATGGAGCGGTGTGGCTTTCCGTCAAGATCTGTTGCTTGAGTTCCTCAATGTTAGGTACGCAAAGTCTGTTTCGGTACCACAATGTTCCTTCACTGTCTGTGACGAACTCTGAAGTCTTACTAGTATTCATTTTCTTCTTTATGCCTTCGATGCTGGGATGTCCCTGTTGGGCCTTCTTAATTCGTTCCATCAAGGTGGGTTGTATCTCCAGGTTTGATACGGTGCCCTCGGAGACTAACATTATGGTTAAATTGGTTAAATTGCAGCTGCCTACTTTACACATTATACCTTTGATAATGACATGTGATAGAGGCAAAGGTGTCCCGTCTTTCGATGAGATGATGGATATCGCTTTGGTGGAAGTCGATTTGGACGATCCGACTACGAACGTGCGAGGACGTCGCACCTTAGCAATTGCTAAACCAACTCCGAGAGGTTATTGACCATGCCGGAGCACGATCAACCGGACCACGAAGGTCTATTTCCTGCAAACAAACGAAGAACAAGCAAAAAACTAAGATTGCAATCTGGATATTGCGAATATAAGATGAAAGCTTTATTGATCAAGGTGGGGTTCTGTGACGTCTTGGTCTGGTTATTGAACACAAATGAAGTACGCGAAGTTGCAGCAATGGCGAACTTTTAATCTAGACAAAACCCAAAGTCTAAACGATGCCCTAAGGGCTATGTATATGGAGGAAGAGGGAGAACTTCGTGGTCCTTGGAGGAGGGGTCCGAAACCAACCCTAACTCTTGTTTCCCCACACATACAGACACTAAAAACAGCCTATACTTAAGTATTTCAAAATTACATGGGCCTGGCCCAATAATAAGGTGATGCAGCACCTACAATAGCCTGTGGATGATATTTATAAAGTGGCATCTTGTATATTTCGTCCAAGGCTTCTTGCACTCCTTATGGTGGCTTCAAAGTCCTGAAATCATCACTTGTAACTCCGTTCTTGTTCCCCTTGCACATGCCATCATCTCCATGCTTGGTCTTGCTCCAGTGTTCATCCCTCTTATCCATGCCAGGCCCTTCATTTGTAAGCAAAACAAATGTACCCAATTTAGGCAGCATCATATTCTCATGAACATTAGAATCATTACCAAGAAATGAAAGTACCTGATAATTTAATTGGCGTGCGCGAGCTCTAGTAATTGGTCCAGTATGTATAGCAGCAGGGGCTGTGGGTGTAACAATGGTATTGATGTCCTCATCATCCTCCCCTTCTTGAAATGAAGTCATCCTCGACGGAAGCTTATCTTCCTCACCCAAATAAGGCTTCAAATCTGCAATGTTAAGAGTGAGACTAACCCCAAAATCTGCAGGCAACTCAAGTTTATATGCATTATCATTTATTTTCTCTAACACCTTAAAAGGACCATCAGCAAGTGGCATTAGCTTTGATTTACGAAAATCAGGCAATATATCCTTACGCAAATGTAACCAAACAAGATCTCCAGGTGCAAACACAACATGTTTTCTACCCTTATCTCCAGTAAGTTTATATTTAGCATTCATACGCTCAATGTTTTCCTTAGTTAACTCTTGCATTTTTAAGATCAATTCAGCAAGTTGTTTAGCATCAAAATTAACCTTCTCCGAAGATGGAAGAGGCAACAAATCAATGGGTGCACGAGGTATTAAACCATACACAATTTCAAAAGGGCACATCTTAGTAGTAGAATTCAATGAATGATTATAAGCAAATTCAATATGAGGCAAGCATTCTTCCCACGTTTTCTTATTATTCTTCAAAACAGCCCTAAGCATAGTAGACAATGTTCTATTGACTACTTCAGTTTGACCATCAGTTTGGGGGTGACAAGTAGTACTAAAAAGCAGTTTAGTCCCCAACTTAGCCCATAAACATCTCCAAAAGTGGCTAAGAAATTTAGTATCACGATCTGAAACAATAGTATTTGGCAGACCATGCAAGCGAATAATTTCATGAAAGAACAAATCAGCAACATTAACAGCATCATCGCTTTTATGACATGGTATAATGTGTGCCATTTTCGTCAATCTATCCACGACAACAAATATGCTATCCCTCCCCTTCTTTGTTCCAGGTAAACTTAAAACAAAGTCCATAGATGTATCCTCCCAAGGAACACTAGGTACAGGCAAAGGCATACATAAACCATGAGGATTGAGTCGTGACTTAGCTTTTTGACATGTAGTGCAACGAGCAACAAAACGCTCAACATCCTGTCTCATCTTTGGCCAAAAGAAATGTGTGGCTAGTACGTCCACCATCTTCTTCACGCCAAAGTGTCCCATTAATCCTCCTCCATGCGCCTCCTACAACAACAAAAGACGAACGGAGCTAGCTGGAATGCATAGCTTGTTAGCACGGAACATAAATCCATCATTAACGATGAACTTGTTCCAGGTTCTTCCTTCTTTACAATTCTGCATTACATCTTTAATTTAAGGAGAGCATGCAAAAATCAAGAGTAATGGTAACAACCAGTGGATGGATCCAAAAATAATGATAGCATGCTGATGATTGCTTTAATTTAATAAAAAACTAATGATGATTGCTTTACTATTTGTTTCCCACCCAAGATGAACAACATAGGCATACCCTAGGTGAAGCAGATATTAGACAGAGATACTATTCATTGCTACCTCGATATGTGCCCCGCAACTAATTTAGAACTCAAGTTTGAACATCAATTTGGACCTGACTTGGAGTCTAAGAGGTGAACAACACAATAAAGTAGCAGGTAATATTAAGCAATGCATAACATAAGCAGAAACAAAAGAGTGCGACCTCTCTTGTGGACCCATGTACTCCTCAGGTTCATCTGCTGAGTCGATGATGGTGATGCCGTTGCGGTGGGTGCCGGTGGCAGGGAAGGAGATCTGAGGCGGCGAAAGACGGTCAGGAGTCGAGATGTCTAGTTTGGTGGATGCTTCTGTCGATGGAGCAGCTCAGGTGAGGTGGACGACGTCATGGCAGGAGCAGGACAAACCACACAAAGTTTTCTTCGACACCTACCTATAACTGAAGTAATTCTGTAAGGGCTCATTTGGCTTGCATGATTCTAAAAACGGAGGGATAGGTGGAAAAACACTGGAATAAGATAGGAATGCACATGGGAAACAGAGCATTTGTGAACACAGGATTTCTGTCAACTTGGGTGTTTGGTTCACAGGAAAAGGAGGAGCAGCGGAATGCAAAGAAACATGGCCAAAATAAAGTGAAACCATATGAAAGCGTGTACAGTTAGAATGTTATTCTACCACTAATGCACTTGGTCTTGTTTTAATGCATAGGATTCTGAAAAGTAGGTCCAGGTGGATGTTTTGCTCCATTCCTTTCAACAAAATGCATGAATAATTGAATAGTAGAGTGCCATAGGAAATTTCCTATTGCTATGTTTGTCCGTTGAACCACAATAGCCCTAATGGATCGACATGAATGTAGAGTAATAAGTGATGCGACAAGTGTACAACCTCTTTGCCGTAGCCGTGTCGACCTTAGCATCATTGGGTTGGTCGCTGAAGAAGTTGAGGCAGAGTTGGCTGTCGGAGGTGTGGAGGAAGATCTGAGGAATCTGTAGACGGCGTAGGCAACATATGCATGATATGACTAACATCATCATGCCAAGTTAGAGCAAACACCTTAGGAGGTAAATAGGAGTGGTCAGCTGCGTCTGAATCTGCCTCTGAACAGATATCTTCCTCTGGATTACAATCTGGAGAGGGGGGAGGGTTTGCCATTGAACCCACCATGGAGCGATGTCTGCATGACATTGTATTGCCGCGCAAAACTCTTCTCTTTTTCTCTACATGTTCAGCATTACTGTGTACAATATCTGACATGCATACAAAAAATATAGTGAGAAGGAGAGCATGCAAAAATCAAGAGTAATGGTAACAACCAGTGGATGGATCCAAAAATAATGATAGCATGCTGATGATTTCTTTAATTTAATAAAAAACTGATGATGATTGCTTTACTATTTGTTTCCCACCCAAGATGAACAACATAGGCATACCCTAGGTGAACCAGATATTAGACAGAGATACTATTCATTGCTGCCTCGATATGTGCCCCACAACTAATTTAGAACTCAAGTTTGAACATCAATTTGGACCTGACTTGGAGTCTAAGAGGTGAACAAGACAATAAAGTAGCAGGTAATATTAAGCAATGCATAACATAAGCAGAAACAAAAGAGTGCGACCTCTCTTGTGGACCCATGTACTCCTCAGGTTCATCTGCTGAGTCGATGATGGTGATGCCGTTGCGGTGGGTGCCGGTGGCAGGGAAGGAGATCTGAGGCGGCGAAAGACGGTCAGGAGTCGAGATGTCTAGTTTGGTGGATGCTTCTGTCGATGGAGCAGCTCAGGTGAGGTGGACGACGTCACGGCAGGAGCAGGACAAACCACACAAAGTTTTCTTCGACACATACCTATAACTGAAGTAATTCTGTAACGGCTCATTTGGCTTGCATGATTCTAAAAACGCAGGGATAGGAGGAAAAACACTAGAATAAGATAGGAATGCACATGGGAAACAAAGCATTTGTGAACACAGGATTTCTGTCAACTTGGGTGTTTGGTTCACAGGAAAAGGAGGAGCAGCGGAATGCAAAGAAACATGGCCAAAATAAAGTGAAACCATATGAAAGCATGTACAGTTAGAATGTTATTCCGCCACTAATGCACTTGGTCTTGTTTTCATGCATAGGATTTTGAAAAGTAGGTCCAGGTGGATGTTTTGCTCCATTCCTTTCAACAAAATGCATGAATAATTGAATAGTAGAGTGCCATAGGAAATTTCCTATTGCTATATTTTTCCGTTGAACCACAATAGCCTAATGCATCGACATGAATGTAGAGTAATAAGTGATGCGACAAGTGTACAACCTCTTTGCCGTAGCCGTGTCAACCTCAGCATCATTGGGTTGGTCGCTGAAGAAGTTGAGGCAGAGGTGGCTGTCGGAGGTGTGGAGGAAGATCTGAGGAATCTGTAGACGGCGTAGGCAACATATGCATGATATGACTAACATCATCATGCCAAGTTAGAGCAAACACCTTAGGGGGTAAATAGGAGTGGTCAGCTGCGTCTGAATCTGCCTCTGAACAGATATCTTCCTCTGGATTACAATCTGGAGAGGGGGGAGGGTTTGCCATTGAACCCACCATGGAGCGATGTCTGCATGACATTGTATTGCAGCGCAAAACTCTTCTCTTTTTCTCTACATGTTCAGCATTACTGTGTACAATATCTGACATGCATACAAAAAATATAGTGAGATTATGTAAGGAGAACATGCAAAAATCAAGAGTAATGGTAACAACCAGTGGATGGATCCAAAAATAATGATAGCAATCTGATGATTGCTTTAATTTAATAAAAAACTGATGATGATTGCTTTACTATTTGTTTCCCACCCAAGATGAACAACATAGGCATACCCTAGGTGAACCAGATATTAGACAGAGATACTATTCATTGCTGCCTCGATATGTGCCCCACAACTAATTTAGAACTCAAGTTTGAACATCAATTTGGACCTGACTTGGAGTCTAAGAGGTGAACAAGACAATAAAGTAGCAGGTAATATTAAGCAATGCATAACATAAGCAGAAACAAAAGAGTGCGACCTCTCTTGTGGACCCATGTACTCCTCAGGTTCATCTGCTGAGTCGATGATGGTGATGCCGTTGCGGTGGGTGCCGGTGGCAGGGCAGGAGATCTGAGGCGGCGAAAGACGGTCAGGAGTTGAGATGTCTAGTTTGGTGGATGCTTCTGTCGATGGAGCAGCTCAGGTGAGGTGGACGACGTCACGGCAGGAGCAGGACAAACCACACTAAGTTTTCTTCGACACATACCTATAACTGAAGTAATTCTGTAACGGCTCATTTGGCTTGCATGACTCTAAAAACGCAGGGATAGGAGGAAAAACACTGGAATAAGATAGGAATGCACATGGGAAACAGAGCATTTGTGAACACAGGATTTCTGTCAACTTGGGTGTTTGGTTCACAGGAAAAGGAGGAGCAGCGGAATGCAAAGAAACATGGCCAAAATAAAGTGAAACCATATGAAAGCGTGTACAGTTAGAATGTTATTCCGCCACTAATGCACTTGGTCTTGTTTTCATGCATAGGATTTTGAAAAGTAGGTCCAGGTGGATGTTTTTCTCCATTCCTTTCAACAAAATGCATGAATAATTGAATAGTAGAGTGCCATAGGAAATTTCCTATTGCTATGTTTGTCCGTTGAACCACAATAGCCCTAATGGATCGACATGAATGTAGAGTAATAAGTGATGCGACAAGTGTACAACCTCTTTGCCGTAGCCGTGTCGACCTTAGCATCATTGGGTTGGTCGCTGAAGAAGTTGAGGCAGAGTTGGCTGTCGGAGGTGTGGAGGAAGATCTGAGGAATCTGTAGACGGCGTAGGCAACATATGCATGATATGACTAACATCATCATGCCAAGTTAGAGCAAACACCTTAGGGGGTAAATAGGAGTGGTCAGCTGCGTCTGAATCTGCCTCTGAACAGATATCTTCCTCTGGATTACAATCTGGAGAGGGGGGAGGGTTTTCCATTGAACCCACCATGGAGCGATGTCTGCATGACATTGTATTGCCGCACAAAACTCTTCTCTTTTTCTCTACATGTTCAGCATTACTGTGTACAATATCTGACATGCATACAAAAAAATATAGTGAGATTATGTAAGGAGAGCATGCAAAAATCAAGAGTAATGGTAACAACCAGTGGATGGATCCAAAAATATTGATAGCATGCTGATGATTGCTTTAATTTAATAAAAAACTGATGACGATTGCTTTACTATTTGTTTCCCACCCAAGATGAACAACATAGGCATACCCTAGGTGAACCAGATATTAGACAGAGATACTATTCATTGCTGCCTCGATATGTGCCCCGCAACTAATTTAGAACTCAAGTTTGAACATCAATTTGGACCTGACTTGGAGTCTAAGAGGTGAACAAGACAATAAAGTAGCAGGTAATATTAAGCAATGCATAACATAAGCAGAAACAAAAGAGTGTGACCTCTCTTGTGGACCCATGTACTCCTCAGGTTCATCTGCTGAGTCGATGATGGTGATGCCGTTGCGGTGGGTGCCGGTGGCAGGGAAGGAGATCTGAGGCGGCGAAAGACGGTCAGGAGTCGAGATGTCTAGTTTGGTGGATGCTTCTGTCGATGGAGCAGCTCAGGTGAGGTGGACGACGTCACGGCGGGAGCAGGACAAACCACACTAAGTTTTCTTCAACACATACCTATAACTGAAGTAATTCTGTAAGGGCTCATTTGGCTTGCATGATTCTAAAAACGCAGGGATAGGAGGAAAAGCACTGGAATAAGATAGGAATGCACATGGGAAACAGAGCATTTGTGAACACAGGAATTCTGTCAATTTGGGTGTTTGGTTCACAGGAAAAGGAGGAGCAGCGGAATGCAAAGAAACATGGCCAAAATAAAGTGAAACCATATGAAAGCGTGTACAGTTAGAATGTTATTCCGCCACTAATGCACTTGGTCTTGTTTTCATGCATAGGATTTTGAAAAGTAGGTCCAAGTGGATGTTTTGCTCCATTCCTTTCAACAAAATGCATGAATAATTGAATAGTAGAGTGCCATAGGAAATTTCCTATTGCTATGTTTTTCCGTTGAACCACAATAGCCCTAATGGATCGACATGAATGTAGAGTAATAAGTGATGCGACAAGTGTACAACCTCTTTGTCGTAGCCGTGTCGACCCCAGCATCATTGGGTTGGTCGTTGAAGAAGTTGAGGCAGAGGTGGCTGTCGGAGGTGTGGAGGAGGATCTGAGGAATCTGTAGACGGCGTAGGCAACATATGCATGATATGACTAACATCATCATGCCAAGTTAGAGCAAACACCTTAGGGGGTAAATAGGAGTGGTCAGCTGCGTCTGAATCTGCCTCTGAACAGATATCTTCCTCTGGATTACAATCTGGAGAGGGGGGAGGGTTTTCCATTGAACCCACCATGGAGCGATGTCTGCATGACATTGTATTGCCGCACAAAACTCTTCTCTTTTTCTCTACATGTTCAGCATTACTGTGTACAATATCTGACATGCATACAAAAAAATATAGTGAGATTATGTAAGGAGAGCATGCAAAAATCAAGAGTAATGGTAACAACCAGTGGATGGATCCAAAAATAATGATAGCATGCTGATGATTGCTTTAATTTAATAAAAAACTGATGATGATTGCTTTACTATTTGTTTCCCACCCAAGATGAACAACATAGGCATACCCTAGGTGAACCAGATATTAGACAGAGATAATATTCATTGCCGCCTCGATATGTGCCCCGCAACTAATTTAGAACTCAAGTTTGAACATCAATTTGGACTTGACTTGGAGTCTAAGAGGTGAACAAGACAATAAAGTAGCAGGTAATATTAAGCAATGCATAACATAAGCAGAAACAAAAGAGTGCGACCTCTCTTGTGGACCCATGTACTCCTCAGGTTCATCTGCTGAGTCGATGATGGTGATGCCGTTGCGGTGGGTGCCGGTGGCAGGGAAGGAGATCTGAGGCGGCGAAAGACGGTCAGGAGTCGAGATGTCTAGTTTGGTGGATGCTTCTGTCGATGGAGCAGCTCAGGTGAGGTGGACGACGTCACGGCAGGAGCAGGACAAACCACACAAAGTTTTCTTCGACACATACCTATAACTGAAGTAATTCTGTAACGGCTCATTTGGCTTGCATGATTCTAAAAACGCAGGGATAGGAGGAAAAACACTAGAATAAGATAGGAATGCACATGGGAAACAAAGCATTTGTGAACACAGGATTTCTGTCAACTTGGGTGTTTGGTTCACAGGAAAAGGAGGAGCAGCGGAATGCAAAGAAACATGGCCAAAATAAAGTGAAACCATATGAAAGCATGTACAGTTAGAATGTTATTCCGCCACTAATGCACTTGGTCTTGTTTTCATGCATAGGATTTTGAAAAGTAGGTCCAGGTGGATGTTTTGCTCCATTCCTTTCAACAAAATGCATGAATAATTGAATAGTAGAGTGCCATAGGAAATTTCCTATTGCTATATTTTTCCGTTGAACCACAATAGCCTAATGCATCGACATGAATGTAGAGTAATAAGTGATGCGACAAGTGTACAACCTCTTTGCCGTAGCCGTGTCAACCTCAGCATCATTGGGTTGGTCGCTGAAGAAGTTGAGGCAGAGGTGGCTGTCGGAGGTGTGGAGGAAGATCTGAGGAATCTGTAGACGGCGTAGGCAACATATGCATAATATGACTAACATCATCATGCCAAGTTAGAGCAAACACCTTAGGGGGTAAATAGGAGTGGTCAGCTGCGTCTGAATCTGCCTCTGAACAGATATCTTCCTCTGGATTACAATCTGGAGAGGGGGGAGGGTTTGCCATTGAACCCACCATGGAGCGATGTCTGCATGACATTGTATTGCAGCGCAAAACTCTTCTCTTTTTCTCTACATGTTCAGCATTACTGTGTACAATATCTGACATGCATACAAAAAATATAGTGAGATTATGTAAGGAGAACATGCAAAAATCAAGAGTAATGGTAACAACCAGTGGATGGATCCAAAAATAATGATAGCAATCTGATGATTGCTTTAATTTAATAAAAAACTGATGATGATTGCTTTACTATTTGTTTCCCACCCAAGATGAACAACATAGGCATACCCTAGGTGAACCAGATATTAGACAGAGATACTATTCATTGCTGCCTCGATATGTGCCCCACAACTAATTTAGAACTCAAGTTTGAACATCAATTTGGACCTGACATGGAGTCTAAGAGGTGAACAAGACAATAAAGTAGCAGGTAATATTAAGCAATGCATAACATAAGCAGAAACAAAAGAGTGCGACCTCTCTTGTGGACCCATGTACTCCTCAGGTTCATCTGCTGAGTCGATGATGGTGATGCCGTTGCGGTGGGTGCCGGTGGCAGGGCAGGAGATCTGAGGCGGCGAAAGACGGTCAGGAGTTGAGATGTCTAGTTTGGTGGATGCTTCTGTCGATGGAGCAGCTCAGGTGAGGTGGACGACGTCACGGCAGGAGCAGGACAAACCACACTAAGTTTTCTTCGACACATACCTATAACTGAAGTAATTCTGTAACGGCTCATTTGGCTTGCATGACTCTAAAAACGCAGGGATAGGAGGAAAAACACTGGAATAAGATAGGAATGCACATGGGAAACAGAGCATTTGTGAACACAGGATTTCTGTCAACTTGGGTGTTTGGTTCACAGGAAAAGGAGGAGCAGCGGAATGCAAAGAAACATGGCCAAAATAAAGTGAAACCATATGAAAGCGTGTACAGTTAGAATGTTATTCCGCCACTAATGCACTTGGTCTTGTTTTCATGCATAGGATTTTGAAAAGTAGGTCCAGGTGGATGTTTTTCTCCATTCCTTTCAACAAAATGCATGAATAATTGAATAGTAGAGTGCCATAGGAAATTTCCTATTGCTATGTTTTTCCGTTGAACCACAATAGCCCTAATGGATCGACATGAATGTAGAGTAATAAGTGATGCGACAAGTGTACAACCTCTTTGCCGTAGCCGTGTCGACCCCAGCATCATTGGGTTGGTCGCTGAAGAAGTTGAGGCAGAGGTGGCTGTCGGAGGTGTGGAGGAGGATCTGAGGAATCTGTAGACGGCGTAGGCAACATATGCATGATATGACTAACATCATCATGCCAAGTTAGAGCAAACACCTTAGGGGGTAAATAGGAGTGGTCAGCTGCGTCTGAATCTGCCTCTGAACAGATATCTTCCTCTGGATTACAATCTGGAGAGGGGGGAGGGTTTTCCATTGAACCCACCATGGAGCGATGTCTGCATGACATTGTATTGCCGCACAAAACTCTTCTCTTTTTCTCTACATGTTCAGCATTACTGTGTACAATATCTGACATGCATACAAAAAAATATAGTGAGATTATGTAAGGAGAGCATGCAAAAATCAAGAGTAATGGTAACAACCAGTGGATGGATCCAAAAATATTGATAGCATGCTGATGATTGCTTTAATTTAATAAAAAACTGATGACGATTGCTTTACTATTTGTTTCCCACCCAAGATGAACAACATAGGCATACCCTAGGTGAACCAGATATTAGACAGAGATACTATTCATTGCTGCCTCGATATGTGCCCCGCAACTAATTTAGAACTCAAGTTTGAACATCAATTTGGACCTGACTTGGAGTCTAAGAGGTGAACAACACAATAAAGTAGCAGGTAATATTAAGCAATGCATAACATAAGCAGAAACAAAAGAGTGTGACCTCTCTTGTGGACCCATGTACTCCTCAGGTTCATCTGCTGAGTCGATGATGGTGATGCCGTTGCGGTGGGTGCCGGTGGCAGGGAAGGAGATCTGAGGCGGCGAAAGACGGTCAGGAGTCGAGATGTCTAGTTTGGTGGATGCTTCTGTCGATGGAGCAGCTCAGGTGAGGTGGACGACGTCACGGCGGGAGCAGGACAAACCACACTAAGTTTTCTTCAACACATACCTATAACTGAAGTAATTCTGTAAGGGCTCATTTGGCTTCCATGATTCTAAAAACGCAGGGATAGGAGGAAAAGCACTGGAATAAGATAGGAATGCACATGGGAAACAGAGCATTTGTGAACACAGGATTTCTGTCAATTTGGGTGTTTGGTTCACAGGAAAAGGAGGAGCAGCGGAATGCAAAGAAACATGGCCAAAATAAAGTGAAACCATATGAAAGCGTGTACAGTTAGAATGTTATTCCGCCACTAATGCACTTGGTCTTGTTTTCATGCATAGGATTTTGAAAAGTAGGTCCAGGTGGATGTTTTGCTCCATTCCTTTCAACAAAATGCATGAATAATTGAATAGTAGAGTGCCATAGGAAATTTCCTATTGCTATGTTTTTCCGTTGAACCACAATAGCCCTAATGGATCGACATGAATGTAGAGTAATAAGTGATGCGACAAGTGTACAACCTCTTTGTCGTAGCCGTGTCGACCCCAGCATCATTGGGTTGGTCGTTGAAGAAGTTGAGGCAGAGGTGGCTGTCGGAGGTGTGGAGGAGGATCTGAGGAATCTGTAGACGGCGTAGGCAACATATGCATGATATGACTAACATCATCATGCCAAGTTAGAGCAAACACCTTAGGGGGTAAATAGGAGTGGTCAGCTGCGTCTGAGTCTGCCTCTGAACAGATATCTTCCTCTGGATTACAATCTGGAGAGGGGGGAGGGTTTTCCATTGAACCCACCATGGAGCGATGTCTGCATGACATTGTATTGCCGCACAAAACTCTTCTCTTTTTCTCTACATGTTCAGCATTACTGTGTACAATATCTGACATGCATACAAAAAAATATAGTGAGATTATGTAAGGAGAGCATGCAAAAATCAAGAGTAATGGTAAATACCAGTGGATGGATCCAAAAATAATGATAGCATGCTGATGATTGCTTTAATTTAATAAAAAACTGATGATGATTGCTTTACTATTTGTTTCCCACCCAAGATGAACAACATAGGCATACCCTAGGTGAACCAGATATTAGACAGAGATAATATTCATTGCCGCCTCGATATGTGCCCCGCAACTAATTTAGAACTCAAGTTTGAACATCAATTTGGACCTGACTTGGAGTCTAAGAGGTGAACAAGACAATAAAGTAGCAGGTAATATTATGCAATGCATAACATAAGCAGAAACAAAAGAGTGCGACCTCTCTTGTGGACCCATGTACTCCTCAGGTTCATCTGCTGAGTCGATGATGGTGATGCCGTTGCGGTGGGTGCCGGTGGCAGGGAAGGAGATCTGAGGCGGCGAAAGACGGTCAGGAGTCGAGATGTCTAGTTTGGTGGATGCTTCTGTCGATGGAGCAGCTCAGGTGAGGTGGACGACGTCACGGCAGGAGCAGGACAAACCACACTAAGTTTTCTTCGACACATACCTATAACTGAAGTAATTCTGTAACGGCTCATTTGGCTTGCATGACTCTAAAAACGCAGGGATAGGAGGAAAAACACTGGAATAAGATAGGAATGCACATGGGAAACAGAGCATTTGTGAACACAGGATTTCTGTCAACTTGGGTGTTTGGTTCACAGGAAAAGGAGGAGCAGCGGAATGCAAAGAAACATGGCCAAAATAAAGTGAAACCATATGAAAGCGTGTACAGTTAGAATGTTATTCCGCCACTAATGCACTTGGTCTTGTTTTCATGCATAGGATTTTGAAAAGTAGGTCCAGGTGGATGTTTTTCTCCATTCCTTTCAACAAAATGCATGAATAATTGAATAGTAGAGTGCCATAGGAAATTTCCTATTGCTATGTTTTTCCGTTGAACCACAATAGCCCTAATGGATCGACATGAATGTAGAGTAATAAGTGATGCGACAAGTGTACAACCTCTTTGCCGTAGCCGTGTCGACCCCAGCATCATTGGGTTGGTCGCTGAAGAAGTTGAGGCAGAGGTGGCTGTCGGAGGTGTGGAGGAGGATCTGAGGAATCTGTAGACGGCGTAGGCAACATATGCATGATATGACTAACATCATCATGCCAAGTTAGAGCAAACACCTTAGGGGGTAAATAGGAGTGGTCAGCTGCGTCTGAATCTGCCTCTGAACAGATATCTTCCTCTGGATTACAATCTGGAGAGGGGGGAGGGTTTTCCATTGAACCCACCATGGAGCGATGTCTGCATGACATTGTATTGCCGCACAAAACTCTTCTCTTTTTCTCTACATGTTCAGCATTACTGTGTACAATATCTGACATGCATACAAAAAAATATAGTGAGATTATGTAAGGAGAGCATGCAAAAATCAAGAGTAATGGTAACAACCAGTGGATGGATCCAAAAATATTGATAGCATGCTGATGATTGCTTTAATTTAATAAAAAACTGATGACGATTGCTTTACTATTTGTTTCCCACCCAAGATGAACAACATAGGCATACCCTAGGTGAACCAGATATTAGACAGAGATACTATTCATTGCTGCCTCGATATGTGCCCCGCAACTAATTTAGAACTCAAGTTTGAACATCAATTTGGACCTGACTTGGAGTCTAAGAGGTGAACAACACAATAAAGTAGCAGGTAATATTAAGCAATGCATAACATAAGCAGAAACAAAAGAGTGTGACCTCTCTTGTGGACCCATGTACTCCTCAGGTTCATCTGCTGAGTCGATGATGGTGATGCCGTTGCGGTGGGTGCTGGTGGCAGGGAAGGAGATCTGAGGCGGCGAAAGACGGTCAGGAGTCGAGATGTCTAGTTTGGTGGATGCTTCTGTCGATGGAGCAGCTCAGGTGAGGTGGACGACGTCACGGCGGGAGCAGGACAAACCACACTAAGTTTTCTTCAACACATACCTATAACTGAAGTAATTCTGTAAGGGCTCATTTGGCTTGCATGATTCTAAAAACGCAGGGATAGGAGGAAAAGCACTGGAATAAGATAGGAATGCACATGGGAAACAGAGCATTTGTGAACACAGGATTTCTGTCAATTTGGGTGTTTGGTTCACAGGAAAAGGAGGAGCAGCGGAATGCAAAGAAACATGGCCAAAATAAAGTGAAACCATATGAAAGCGTGTACAGTTAGAATGTTATTCCGCCACTAATGCACTTGGTCTTGTTTTCATGCATAGGATTTTGAAAAGTAGGTCCAGGTGGATGTTTTGCTCCATTCCTTTCAACAAAATGCATGAATAATTGAATAGTAGAGTGCCATAGGAAATTTCCTATTGCTATGTTTTTCCGTTGAACCACAATAGCCCTAATGGATCGACATGAATGTAGAGTAATAAGTGATGCGACAAGTGTACAACCTCTTTGTCGTAGCCGTGTCGACCCCAGCATCATTGGGTTGGTCGTTGAAGAAGTTGAGGCAGAGGTGGCTGTCGGAGGTGTGGAGGAGGATCTGAGGAATCTGTAGACGGCGTAGGCAACATATGCATGATATGACTAACATCATCATGCCAAGTTAGAGCAAACACCTTAGGGGGTAAATAGGAGTGGTCAGCTGCGTCTGAATCTGCCTCTGAACAGATATCTTCCTCTGGATTACAATCTGGAGAGGGGGGAGGGTTTTCCATTGAACCCACCATGGAGCGATGTCTGCATGACATTGTATTGCCGCACAAAACTCTTCTCTTTTTCTCTACATGTTCAGCATTACTGTGTACAATATCTGACATGCATACAAAAAAATATAGTGAGATTATGTAAGGAGAG
This sequence comes from Aegilops tauschii subsp. strangulata, assembly GCF_002575655.3. Classification (NCBI taxonomy): domain Eukaryota; kingdom Viridiplantae; phylum Streptophyta; class Magnoliopsida; order Poales; family Poaceae; genus Aegilops; species Aegilops tauschii. The sequence continues at coordinate 244,574,993 of NC_053037.3, read as the reverse complement.
CATGCAAAAATCAAGAGTAATGGTAAATACCAGTGGATGGATCCAAAAATAATGATAGCATGCTGATGATTGCTTTAATTTAATAAAAAACTGATGATGATTGCTTTACTATTTGTTTCCCACCCAAGATGAACAACATAGGCATACCCTAGGTGAACCAGATATTAGACAGAGATAATATTCATTGCCGCCTCGATATGTGCCCCGCAACTAATTTAGAACTCAAGTTTGAACATCAATTTGGACCTGACTTGGAGTCTAAGAGGTGAACAAGACAATAAAGTAGCAGGTAATATTATGCAATGCATAACATAAGCAGAAACAAAAGAGTGCGACCTCTCTTGTGGACCCATGTACTCCTCAGGTTCATCTGCTGAGTCGATGATGGTGATGCCGTTGCGGTGGGTGTCGGTGGCAGGGAAGGAGATCTGAGGCTGCGAAAGACGGTCAGGAGTCGAGATGTCTAGTTTGGTGGATGCTTCTGTCGATGGAGCAGCACAGGTGAGGTGGACGACGTCACGGCAGGAGCAGGACAAACCACACTAAGTTTTCTTCAACACATACCTATAACTGAAGTAATTCTGTAAGGGCTCATTTGGCTTGCATGATTCTAAAAACACAGGGATAGGAGGAAAAACACTGGAATAAGATAGGAATGCACATGGGAAACAGAGCATTTGTGAACACAGGATTTCTGTCAACTTGGGTGTTTGGTTCACAGGAAAAGGAGGAGCAGCGGAATGCAAAGAAACATGGCCAAAATAAAGTGAAACCATATGAAAGCGTGTACAGTTAGAATGTTATTCCGCCACTAATGCACTTGGTCTTGTTTTCATGCATAGGATTTTGAAAAGTAGGTCCAGGTGGATGTTTTGCTCCATTCCTTTCAACAAAATGCATGAATAATTGAATAGTAGAGTGCCATAGGAAATTTCCTATTGCTATGTTTTTCCGTTGAACCACAATAGCCCTAATGGATCGACATGAATGTAGAGTAATAAGTGATGCGACAAGTGTACAACCTCTTTGCCGTAGCCGTGTCGACCTCAGCATCATTGGGTTGGTCGCTGAAGAAGTTGAGGCAGAGGTGGCTGTCGGAGGTGTGGAGGAAGATCTGAGGAATCTGTAGACGGCGTAGGCAACATATGCATGATATGACTAACATCATCATGCCAAGTTAGAGCAAACACCTTAGGGGGTAAATAGGAGTGGTCAGCTGCGTCTGAATCTGCCTCTGAACAGATATCTTCCTCTGGATTACAATCTGGAGAGGGGGGAGGGTTTGCCATTGAACCCACCATGGAGCGATGTCTGCATGACATTGTATTGCCGCACAAAACTCTTCTCTTTTTCTCTACATGTTCAGCATTACTGTGTACAATATCTGACATGCATACAAAAAAATATAGTGAGATTATGTAAGGAGAGCATGCAAAAATCAAGAGTAATGGTAACAACCAGTGGATGGATCCAAAAATAATGATAGCATGCTGATGATTGCTTTAATTTAATAAAAAACTGATGATGATTGCTTTACTATTTGTTTCGCACCCAAGATGAACAACATAGGCATACCCTAGGTGAACCAGATATTAGACAGAGATACTATTCATTGCTACCTCGATATGTGCCCCGCAACTAATTTAGAACTCAAGTTTGAACATCAATTTGGACCTGACTTGGAGTCTAAGAGGTGAACAAGACAATAAAGTAGCAGGTAATATTAAGCAATGCATAACATAAGCAGAAACAAAAGAGTGCGACCTCTCTTGTGGACCCATGTACTCCTCAGGTTCATCTGCTGAGTCGATGATGGTGATGCCGTTGCGGTGGGTGCCGGTGGCAGGGAAGGAGATTTGAGGCGGCGAAAGACGGTCAGGAGTCGAGATGTCTAGTTTGGTGGATGCTTCTGTCGATGGAGCAGCTCAGGTGAGGTGGACGACGTCATGGCAGGAGCAGGACAAACCACACAAAGTTTTCTTCGACACATACCTATAACTGAAGTAATTCTGTAAGGGCTCATTTGGCTTGCATGATTCTAAAAACGGAGGGATAGGTGGAAAAACACTGGAATAAGATAGGAATGCACATGGGAAACAGAGCATTTGTGAACACAGGATTTCTGTCAACTTGGGTGTTTGGTTCACAGGAAAAGGAAGAGCAGCGGAATGCAAAGAAACATGGCCAAAATAAAGTGAAACCATATGAAAGCGTGTACAGTTAGAATATTATTCTACCACTAATGCACTTGGTCTTGTTTTCATGCATAGGATTTTGAAAAGTAGGTCCAGGTGGATGTTTTGCTCCATTCCTTTCAACAAAATGCATGTATAATTGAATAGTAGAGTGCCATAGGAAATTTCCTATTGCTATGTTTTTCCGTTGAACCACAATAGCCCTAATGGATCGACATGAGTGTAGAGTAATAAGTGATGCGACAAGTGTACAACCTCTTTGCCGTAGCCGTGTCGACCTCAGCATCATTGGGTTGGTCGCTGAAGAAGTTGAGGCAGAGGTGGCTGTCGGAGGTGTGGAGGAAGATCTGAGGAATCTGTAGACGGCGTCTAGGGCACTGCTCTATTGTGATGGATCGTTCCATTCTTGGAGCAGCTCCAGTGAGCCATAAGACGTCAAGCCTGAAGCAGCACAAGACAGACATCGTTAATCTCAAGTGGGATTCTAATATCATCTCCAATAGATGATGTAAAATGCATTACCAAAAAGTGATAGATGTAAAATTTACATCACCAAAAACCACCTGACTACAACAGATGAGGTAAAAACTGTTGACTCTGAACTTAACTGTCAAAACTGAAATTTACTGTGGAATCTAAATGTTACTGCCAAAACTGAATGCAATGGTAGCAGAGAGGCACTTCACATGGGATAGTTTAAGGGAGGGCCTGCAGTTCATCTTCAACCTGCACCCCCCTGAGCCGCCAGCCACCACCGGCCGAACCCCGCGCTGCCTCGCCTCCCCGAAACAACTCCCCACTACCGCCTCGCCGCCCCGAAACAACTCCCCACCGCTGCCTCGCCACCCCAAAACAACTCTCCACCGCCGGTCCGCCGCCGCCTCGCCGCCTCGAAACAACTCCCCACCGTCGGTCCGCCGCCGCCCCAGCCAGCCCTCTAGCCCCCCCCCCCCCCCGCGCCAAGCTTTTTCTCCGGCGATCCCCACGCCACCGCCCCACCACCGCGCCCCCCACCACCGGCGAGCAGCACCCCACCCAGAACCCTAAGATAGATAGTGGGGTACCTCTCCGGCGAGCCCCCCTCCCTGCTGGAGGTGGTTCTTCCTTAACTCCAGCGAGACCCACCACCCCCTGAAAATCGACTGACCCAAAAGTCGATTCAGTCGACTGAAGTGTAGCTAAATCGGAGCAGAGCAGCAGCACGAGCGAGGGGGAGAGCAGCAGCGCGAGCGAGAGCTGGAGCAGCAGCAACAGCACGAGCGAGCGAGAGCCCAGGCAGCAGCAGCGCCAGCGAGCGAGAGCTGGAGCAGCAGCTGGGCGAGCAAGAGAGCAAGCCAGAGCCAGAGCAGCAGCATCGCGAGCGACCGAGCGAGAGCCAGAGCAGCAGCAGCAGATCCGGCTGGTATGGACGCCACCGCTGAATGGGCCTCGCACTGGGGGAGAGCCGCCGTGGAGATGTCGCCCGCGGCGCCGGCTTCGAGGTAGCCGCTCCATGGGGGTGCGGGATGGAGCACCGTCGGCACCGGGAGGTCGAGTTAAGGAGAAGGTGTGATGCGATGAGTGTACAACCTCTTTGGTGGTGCCGAGTAGGCCTCAGCTTCATCCGAGGAGTCAGTGAGGATGCTGCGGTTCCGGTGGAGCAGGTTAAGGCGGCGCTGTGGGGATGGAGCAGCCGCGATAGAGGAGGTGATCGTCGAAGTAGCTCCTTGGAGGTGGAGGACGGGGCGGATGAACCAGAGGGGCGACGGGATGGATGACGGATCCGCATCCGGGGAGGCGGATGATGGACGTCGAGCTGTTGCGGTGGACGACGTCATCGGGGAAGAGGCTCCAGCTGGGCAGTGGTGAGGTGGTGGACGGAGGAGGGTGGGGTTTCCCGGCTGGAGCGGACAGGTTATGGCGGCCAGATTTCGAATGGCGAAAAGGAGGCGATGGGAGGGGGGAACCATGACTTAGGGACACGCTTGTCCAAAATGTAGGGTGTGTTACAAAAGTACCCCCACCGATTTGAACTAGCGGCCCTTTCGGCTCGGGGTTAGAAGGGGGATTTCGCGTGTCGGGATTTGGCAGCTGGAGGGAGTTTTCGCGCGCGTTGTAATTTCGGGATAGCAAGGCGCGGGTTGTGAAGGCGCCAGTTTTGGGAGCACGATATCAGAACTTTCGGGATATAACAAGGCGCGGGTTGAATTTTAGGGACAAGCCGAAGGCTAGTCATAGTGGGAGTAACATAAGTAGTAACATAGATGCCACATAAGCAAAAAAGATGATGTGTCATGTAATTAAAGAGGAGAGAGACAAATAGAGTAACATAATATGTTACCATCACATAGCGGTTCCCAATACAAAATGAGTCTATAAAGCAATAAATAAAGACATGTATGTTACTACACCTATGACACTTTCCACTATGAAGGTAGTAACATGGACTAGTAACATATTTATGTTACTAGTCTAAGTTACTCCCCACTATGACCAGCCTAACGTGTAATATTGTACTTGTACGTACCAAATCATTTCGCACTTCCCACAACGAAAGAAAATGAAAAAATAAAAACTATTCACACCACACAAAGAGAGAGTCTTGTCCCGTTTTACTGTTCACACCACAAATGCTATTCAAAGCTACTCCCTCCTTCCATCTATGTAGGTCCTAATGCATTTTTCGAGGCTAAATTTGACCAACCAAATATTAGAGCAATAATATATGGCATGCAACTTACACAAAGCACACCGTTAAATTCGTGTGTGAAAGGAGCTTTCGATGATATAATTTTCACATTGTGCATGTCATGTACTATTAATCTTGTCAATAGTCAAAGGCGGTCTTAAAAAACGCATTAGGCCCTCTATAGATGGAAGGAGGGAATATGAATCAAGGTTATGTCCAATTAATTTTTTTCGCTGGCTGTATAATGCATGCAACCTACTCATGCCAACATTTTAGTGCATTCCAAATGTCTATACTACCGCTGCAATTCGAACTGAATTTGAATTTTTTTCTCCATTACAATAAGAATCTACAATCATGATTGTTGCCAACTTCAACCATCATTCGTGTATTACCTTAACAACACACCACATGATTACTATAGAGATAGATATGAACTATGTGTACTATATGAACTCGAATTCAATTTTTTGAATACACTTGATGTTGATTCCAAATAATAGTACATTTGATGTACTAAATAGATATTCATAATCTAATGTACACCGTATTTATCACACAAAGTATAGTGCCACGCCCCATACATTATGACAAGTATTTAGCCCTGAGCTGCAAAAGCCACACATTAGCACAAATTATAATCAATGTTCTACATTTTGATGTCTTCTTCAAGTATCCATATCCACTTTTTTATAATGAATTATGATCTATGTTCGTCTTTAACACCTTCACGATCCTCTTCTCTTTGTAGCTAGCTAGCGCTAATTTTCTATCGTGCATGCACACGCCCGCCCCCCTCTCACCCTCCCTCAGCGTCCCCTCCATCGTGCACGTTCGTTATTTCTCTTTAGGTCGTTCACCCGCGGTGTGTGTAGGCCCCCCGACTCCTTCTTTCCGGCACACACCGGTCGATATACCTCTGTAGCCAAGTGTGCCTACCACAAACACATACTTCCCCTCTTCTCTTCTCACCGTCCATGCCCCCTATGTCCAATACGGTTCCACGCAGGTGCACACTCCCGCCCCTCTTTTCATCGATCTCATAGTCGCACACTCCTCCCCCCTCGACATAGTAGGCCTCTCGCACCACCTCCTAGCCGCACCCCTCTCCCCCTGTCTGTCTCTCCGGACCTTATTTGCTTCTAACACGTGCATGCATGTATACGTACTGATCTCCCTACATATAGCTAGGTCGACTATAATTCTTTTCCCCACGCACCGATAGACTTACCTCACTAGTTATGTCTCTCCCTTTCTCGGACACATGACAGTTGATCTTCCTATGTAGTTACGTATGCTTACCACAACCATATCGTCTCCCCTCATAATCCTTGCATACCTCCTGACCCGTCTCTCACACGCACGTGCATAGACAGACAGACATCCCCGACCTCTCTTATTGATATTGCACTTGTACCCTCTGTTTGTCTAGCAGGCCTCTCCTATTTGTGAGACACCACTCCACCACCAACCCTCCGACACTCTACCTTTGTCTTTCTCCCAACCTTATTCCTCTGCTACACATATCCATGGATGCCGATCGATCTCCCTCCATACATAGCTAGGTCTCTCTCCTTCTCCACACATATACTAGTCGATCTACCTCTCTACAGTTAGGTCTCTGCCCCCTCCCCCCCACCGATAGTCGAACGTTGTAGGTAGGTATCCATGCCACAGAGAAAAACTGCACCTCGGCCCTCTCAAATTCCAGTAGGCCCGCCGCCCTGTATCTTTGACGTGGGCAAACACAAATTCGATGACACTCTTTATCGATCGCGCAGCCACACACTTCATCCCTGTTTTTGATTCTATTGATATCTCACGCCGATGATCCCTCCACTCTCTTCTCGTGGATCGCTCCCTATATATATGACATATCCATGACTCTGTTTCACACACATTGCATATGTTACGTTTTTTTGTTTGAGATATCATCGACACATTGCCTCGGTTTCGCACAAACCATCTCTCTCACACCCACCCACGAACGTACCTACACCTAAAGAAGAGGTGCACGCAGGACGCACGTACTCACGTCTCGTTCCCGGCCACACCCGCGCGGATAGACGGTGGAGTTCGTTTCTGTATGAAAAGGCAGCCCACGTGATAATTTGACGCGTGTAGCGGTTGTTTACTCGAAGGAGGATTGGGTACCACGCCTAGACGGAACAAAGTTCGACTTGACGCGTTTGTATTAAATAAAGTTATATATTCCTCCTCAATGGCGAGTAGTACAGAATATAAAACGATTGCCGTGGGGAAAATGGAAAAATCCGCTCCACTATATACAACGGAGCCTGCCTGCCGGGGTTTGTCACTCGTCACACCATCTCAGACAAGGCGGCGGTGGCCTCTCTCTCTCACTGTTGGTCAGTGATCCGGTCGCATCCTGTCCGCCGGCGGAAAGGGAGGATGTGCATCGTTTCTCCGTTCGACGGCGTTGAGGCAGCACGTCCCGATCTGCGGTACCCGCCGTTCTCTCTGACCAAACTCCGGCGCGGTAGGGCCTTCGCCACTTGCTCGCTGCCGCAGTATGGGCAGATCCCGGCCGCGGGCGCCCTCCTAGTAACATCCCGATGACCCTCATGTACAGCTTCCTCCGGCCTTGCTCCACTGCCCATCTTCCCACGTTGCTGCATGTGGATCTTCTTTAGTTGTTTGCTTAAAATGTATCTCAGCCGGCGTACTTTCCATCTTGCAATCTCATCGTCAAACCATTTTTGATAAACCACCATGCTGCTATCTTTCTCTTATTACATGGAATATGCTTCTTTTTTGTCGGTGTATGTGTCTTCAACTTGTGTTATTCGCTAGTAATTGTTTCCTCTCTACCTCTTTTTTGCAAACAGGGCTAGCCATTTCACCTCGTTGCTATTGCGACCTTTTGGTGAACTGCACAAATCACTTTTTTCTTAAGAGTGTTTTGTGCAGTTCTGCCAAAATTTCACACGGGCAACGTTTTTACATTTCCGTGGGACTGCAGAAAGGGAGATTGGTTTTGCTATCCTCCTCATCCAACTCCTGCCTAATCTTCTCCAACAAGTAGTTAGTCCTAAAGAGAGATTGCAGAGGTGATCGGCTTCTATTTGTGTGTGTTATGTTTCATCATCTAGTTCCACTATTATTGTAATCACACTGATTGTAGTGTCCTCGGTACACCCCCTTTTTGGCTACAGCGCTGGGTGAAACTAGCTGCCAAGGAATGAACACCGTGCCCAGGAAATGGACCCATGCCTACGAACAACATCGATCAATTATATATTTTTCTTTATTTGTACACCTTCTCACAACTTTGTCTTCAGTTGTCATGTGAATATTGGTGCTGATCTGCGAACCATTGAGATGCATTAGCAGCCATGGTAGTTTCAATTGTATTTGATGGAATGTTGTAACGAGATAATCTTGAGGCAAGAGGACACATGAATCCTAAGTTGAAACCTTTTTTTTCCTGCGGCAACCAAAGTTGAAACCTTCATATCATCACAGTACAATTTCATTAAAATTATGCGTACATATAAACAAATCCTGAAGGATTGATAGCAATGCCATAAACAATTCAACTTTGTTTCACCGACATGTGGGACATCCTTCATCTGGCTCCACCTGCCCTGCAGCAATATTGAGTGCACAACTGCAGGGAAAGATTCACCCTGGTCGTTGCACCGCATTAGTAATGACTAGTGAGCAGTCAAATCACAGAGCCCCACCTTCGCCACAGTAAGTTGCTCGGACGAAGCAACCATCATTTCTCTGTTCCCTGAATCCGCTGGTACTCCCATATTCCCAAAGTAATAAGTTGCTCGGGCAAAGCAACCATCACTTCACCTTTCCCATAGTAAGTACCCCCTTGGGCCCACTGAAAAATCACTTTTCTCTCTCCATTAAGTGCATTTATTGTCAATCTAACCCTGTCACGGAAGCACCTCTTTGGCTACAGTTAGTTCAGGGTTAGTCATGAGTTAGTCTACCCTCTAGCTAAGTTAGAATATCCAAACATGAGCAATATAGGACATGCATGTTGCTCAGAGAATACAGTCAAATTCGTACGTGAAATGATATTTTTTTCTTTTTGAAAACAGAACGTGAAAGGATCTTCGAATGATATAATTTTCAAATTATATAGAATCTTATCTATAGTCAGAGGCATCCTCGAAGAATACATTAGGCCCTACTCCGTCCGTCTAGGTGTATAAGTCACCTTACGAAAACCAAATAATCCCAAAATACTTAGGCACGGTGCATTAACTCCCTCCTTGTTTCTTGTTTCTTGACATATCCACCAATAAGAGATGTGGGGCGTGCATGTTTTCAATGACTTAGAATACCAAACACGACATGCAATGGTTAGTTCATTGCATGCAATGCTATTAATTAGCAAATAAATATTAATTTCTCCCGTTTTCCCCTCTTCCTTGGTCACGGTGCACAATCTAAGAGGACTTATTCACTAGACGGAGGGAGTATATAAAATCTTACCAATACTAAAAACCAAGTATTACTACTACACCAAACAAGTTCAAAACGAGAAACTGGACCCACTCACGGCACGGCACGCCTGTCTCGTTTGGTCCGTCAGTCAAAGCGCTTCCTCTTCTTGGCATAACAATAGAGTACAGTAATTTTTTTAGAATGCTCTTGGCATGTCGCTAACATGTGATGAGTTAACCGACCTGAATAGACGGCAAAAACGCCAGCCCACCGCACTTTGAGAGAGACGAGGAGCGAGAAGCGATACAGGCTGGGGGATTACTAGAGCTAGGTGTCGCACGGAGGCCAAGAAATATGGTGATAGCGTGGGTTGGCCACGTACAGTATGATGTAACTACATTGGGCTGCCGTGTTTCGTACTCTTCTAGTCTACTGTGGAGATGATTGGTTGATTTTATATCGCTAAATAATATAAAATACTATGAGTGCAGACGCTCCACCATGAGGTTCCTTGCTCCTTCTCGGTCATCGGGAATCTATGTTCTTCCACTCTTTTTTTGACATGAGCTGTGTTCATCCTTTTGCCAACACGCGGGACATCTAGCATCAAGGTGCACGTGTCATGCAAGAAAATGGAGATAAGCAGTGCATAAGTGAGTCATGCACTATGATGGCACCTGGTACTACGTAATATTTTTCCTCCTCGATGGCACGTGAATACGTCACGTACTCAATGACGGAGCAAGGGATGGTAGCCATGGACTGATGGACATGGTCAGCCCTTTTTGGAGAGAGTACTGAATACGTATTAAATTTGATGTGTCCCGTCAACTCGCAGAATGATGAGAAGTACACACTGAATGACAGAGCACGGGATGGTAGCCATGGACATGGTCAACCCTTTTTGGAGACTAATGCACTACTTTTGATGTGTCCGGTCTACTCGCAAATGAGGAGAAGCTTTGCTTACTAGTACTAGTACACTATCGACTGTAGTACCATCATCATTGTTTGACTTTCGGAAGAGATGAGAGAACTTAATGTTTATTTGCTAATTAATAGCATTGCATGCAATGAACTAACCACTGCATGTCGTGTTTGCTAGTCTCAAGTCATTAAAAGCATGCACACCCACATCTCTTTGGTTGATATGTCAAGAAACAAGAAACGAGGTAGAAGTTAATGCACCGCGCCTAAGTATTTTGGGATTATTTGGTTTTCCTAAGATGACACATAGACGGAGGGAGTATTATACTTGAAGGCTACAAGGTTGGCTATAGATGACGTGGCATGATACTACCTATAATACTCCCATTACAACCAACCTGGTAGAATTAAAATACCTAATCTAAATGGTCGCTGCCCGATCTCTTTGTCCTCCTCCAACATCCGGCAGAAGAAGAATCGAGCAAGACACCGGCTGTATTTGCCGGCGTCGCCTCGGCGGTGGCCTTCATGGGATACAATCAGCGGCGGCCACCCGTGTTCTACTTTTCCTCGATGATGGCGGCGGGCGGGGACGTGTTGCCGTCACCTCGTCCACATCCGCGTAGCCGCATCACCTCGTCGACATCCACGGCGGCTTCTTTCTCTGCCTGCATGTCGCGGCTACGCGCGCGTCGACGACAGATGGCGCAGTCGCAGACACTGGAGGTGCTATACGACACGGCGGCGTCGAGGGCAGGAACGATGCCCGTGCCTCCATGCTCCCCGACAAGCCGGCGTGAAGCAAGTCGGCACGCTTCCTTGAGCTGTATTGGAAAGCCCAGCTGTGGAACCACGCGCTGGCTTAGTGCGGCAACTACCTCCGACGGGCTAGGCTAGGTAGGTGGAGAAGCGAGCTGCCGGGCTCGGCGGGCCACCCAGATGGCTTTTATGCCAGAGAACTGCTCTTCCTGCTCGTTGGATGCCGCCGAAAGAGTGGACAAAATGGTGGAAGGAGGAGCTTGGCCGGCGTCATGCTCCTGAACGGACGTGTGTGGCCGGAGTTGGTTTCTCGCATTCCATGCGGGTTTCTATATAGTGTACCAATTTTAAGTAGGACTAAGAACATCAATCATAACCATTGATCTTCTAAATCCAATGGCCAATATCAGTAGTATTCGCATGAACAGTGCACTGCTGCTACCTCACCTGTGTTCTAGAACAATCAAGACGGAGGGATGTGATGGTTGCTTGACCGTTTATTTTACCAGGCCACTTATTAGTGGTTGGGTTTTGTGATATGACGGCTTTACTGCCGTGAGACTGGTGTGCAGCGCCGCCCTCTACACTAGTACTACATCGGTCGTGGTTTATTAGTCCCCCATTGATTTGACTGAAGATTTAACTAACAAAATGTTAGTGCATGTCAACAAAAACTATATCGTTGGATTAGTATTTGAACATAGTTTTCAATGATATAATTTTAGGTGACATGCATCAACATTTATCGTGCTATATATATTGTTAGTTCAATCTTTTGTCGTACTAATCCATAGTAAGGTGCCCGTGCGTTGCATAGAACAGTGAAATGCATTGATCGGGGAGTTGTTTATTTTGACAAAGGATGTTGGGGTCATCTCATGTGTAACGGGTATCGATAGGTTTCTTCGAAGGGTGTGGCTAGGTCTCAGTCCAAGTCTCAGTCAAATGATATAGTATAAGAAGAAAAATAAAAAAACTGAAAATAAATTTTTTGTACTAATCTCCATGCAAAATCAAAGGACTATATCATCGACTGAGACATAACGAAGTCTCAGTCGACTAAGACATAGCAAAACTGTTCTTCGAATATTATTTCATCTCTAGAGCTCACAAACATCCTGGTGAAATAGATAAAAAAGTATCTTTTGCCAACAAAAGCGTTCAACTGTTCAACCTGCATCCAAAACTTGTGAAGAAATAACACTTATTGTGATTTGCAAGAAATGATCTTTAAGAATTAGTTTTTGAGTATCGATTGTTATACATGTTGGCTACAGATGACATGGCACTTTCTTATAGTCAACAGTTGGCTATACTATTAAGTATTAACCATGCCCTTATACACCAAGACGGAGGCATTAAATCAGGATGACTTGGAAGGGGGCAGAGGAGATGTAAGAAATGGTTCATCATAAGTCTTTCACCAGTACTGTAGTATAAATTTCATACATGGAAGATTCTAGACTAAACCATAAATGGATACACTTTTATTCATGCGCAATACTCCAATAGAGCAAGATCATGCATGGAAGTCTCCACATGCTTAGACAGCGGATTACATTGAGCGAAGACTAATGATCAACATTTAACTTGGTAATGCATATGTCCAAGTGAACCTCCTTGGGGTCCCCATGCACATTGTTGGGGGTCAAATCATGCCATGCATCTTCCATGTCCACATCGGCGGGAAGGTCCCAGCTCGGAACAGTCCTAGTCAGCTTGACGTAGCCAGTGTCGCCGCCCACGTACCTCCGAGGGGTAGTAATAGAGAGCACGCACCCATACATCGGCCTCGTGTGAGTGTCAGCGTTAGCGGCGTCGCCCCTGACGCACACTACAGAGACGGGGCGGCGGCCTGCGCGGGCCTCGCCGGTGCCCACAATCAAGAGGAAGATGCTGTCGTCCTCCTCCGAGACTAGCTGGGGGCGGTGATCCTCCAGTGACTCCAGCACGGTGAACGGGTAGCACGTCTTGTACTTGATGTTCTCCGCCAAGGGCCAGTTGTGATCGCCTCACGCCTGCGTGAGGTGATGCATGATGTCCGCCGGCGAGCCCCAAAACGGCATCGAGCCCTCATAGCAGTAGACGAAGGGGTCCTTGGAGGCATCGACCAGGCCGTCCATGAAACGGGAGTGGCTATAGGGGACATTTCGCCAATTGAATATATGAGCAAGTTACTACGAGATTTAGTCCGAAAAAGCACAAAATAAATCATGACGGTTATAACAGAGATTAAACTAATCATGTGGACTAGCATAGTAGATGAACAGATCGAATCTAGGACACATACTAGAAACATGAATTCTACCACGATTATGAACAGGAAGGACAGAAACACATACGGTGCAACGGGAGCAGCACCGTTGGCGTTGAGGTTGTCGCCCATGTCGTTGAGGAAGAGGTTGCCGAGGTCGGGGAAGAAGTCGTCGTCGTTGAATTCGTCGCTGCCAGCAATCACGAGAGTGCGCTCCCCAAATTTCAATAGCTCCCACCGAATGGAGCGCAGGAGGGAGTGGCTGTAGGGGACGTTGCAGCCGCCGAATGGAGCGCAGGAGTAGCCCACGAAGCAATAGATGGTGCTCCTCCCTAGTCTCTACTCTTATCTCTATCTCTACTACTCTTATTTGTTTTTTATAATATTACTAGTAGTAGCTGTCAAATCGAATAGTACTGCGCCGTCCGCTGCATGCCCGGCTGAACACGCCTCCTCGCCTCCATCAAACCCCTCTGTTAAACCCGCATAACTAGCTCATAACTAGCTTCAATGGGCTGTGTTGCCACATGACCACCAAATAGTTTGATTGAGCCCAATTGACATGGTTTAGTAGGAGAATGTGGATATTTCTCAAAAAAAAGAACACGTGGAAAAAGTGAAGCAACGTCCAGTTCTTTTTAAATGAACGTACAATTTTATGGCATGAATACTACTTCCCGCTTTTACAATATTGAACTAATATCGGCATTTATACATCACTATAATTTCTTTTTCTTTGAATCTATTAGCACATATATTACTTCTTTTCCCTTTTACCAAAATCACTCTGTTATATTAAGACGTGCCTTGCACGTGTATACATACTAGTAAATGTAGGTTTTTGAATGCGGCGAGGAGGCGGGTACAACTGGGAGTGCAGCGGGCGGCGCCCTGGGCCGGCGCGCCGCTTCAAATGGCGGATGCAGTGAGAGGTCGCGTCCGCCCTGACCCCCTTGATGGTGCATGTCACCTTGTGTCCAGATCTGAGATGCCACGTGTACCAGATGATTGACTCCGAGCTCGACCACCGTGATGCAAGAGGTGCGAGCCGAGGAACGCTGTTAGAGAAACCCTCCTCGTCATCATCTGAGTCCTAGAAGATCTCACCCACATCATCATTAGGCATGCAGCCGCCTTCATAGACAACGTGCGCAGAAGGAGTAGAGGCGACTGGGGACGCACCACGTCGTGGGCACTCCGTACGTGCTCGTGTGCATGCAGCGTGTGTGCTTTTCCATCGCTGCTAGCTCTAAGGCCGAGGTTGCGGTCGTCTTCGTCTCCGGCTAGTCGTTGAGCAACGACGGCAAAGAGGTGCTGCAAGAGATGCGTAGGCGCCATTGTGTGCGAGCTTCGCTGTAGCACGACGAACCGGACATCACCGCAGATGGTGCACGCCTCCATGTAGCCGAGTGCGTGCGCATGCATGTGTTATTCACGTGCATTCTGCGGCCGAGTGTGTGTGTGCATGCATGTGTTGTGTACGTGCGTTGTGTGCTCCATGCTGTGCACGTTTGTGCATGAGTAGGATCGGCATGAGTTAGTGCATTGGCGTGTGTACATGCGTGGCTGCATGTGTCCTGTACATGCGTGGCTTCTTGCGTGGTTATCAGTATAAACTAATAAAATATCTTCAACTTAGCATCTTGATGTATCGTCTCTAGTGGTTAGCGAAGAGTTCATGTTATTTTATTTGTTTATAGGTGGGCAGGCGGCAAAAAACAGGGGAAAACACGCAAGGTTCCTTGCAAACGCTCCACCGCGAGGTTCCTTGCTCCTTCTCGGTCGTCGGGAATCTATGTTCTTCCACTCTCTTTTTTACATGAGCTTTGTTCATCCTTTTGCCAACACGCGAGACATCTAGCATCAAGGTGCACGTGTCATGCAAGAAAATGGAGATATTCAGATAAGCAGTGCGTAAGTGAGTTGTGCACTTCGATGGTACCTACTCCTATACGCAATATTTTTTCTCCTCAATGGCATGTGAATAGTGCATGTACTCAACGACGGAGCACGGGATGGTAGCCATGACATGGTCAGCCCTTTTTTGGAGAGAGTACATACTAAATAACTTTGATGTGTCCCGTCAACTCGCAGAACAACGAGAAGCTTGCTTACTACGCCTTCTCCCTAGCCAACGCGTGCGCGGTGGCTCTCAGCACGAGGAGAAACTTTTGCTTACAAGCGGTGGACGTGCAGCAGTTCATTTGGTGTCAGATTGCCAGAAGTACTACTATAGTACCACCATTATTGTTCGACTTCCGGAAGAGGCGAAGAGCCAAGCGCAAGGCTAGCCATAGTGGGAGTAACATAAGTAGGAGTACCTCCTTTTTTTATTCTAGAAACAACCACACGCGAATATTGGACGGTAGCAGCACAGCAACTGAATCAAAAATCGAAACCTTCCCGCCCGGCGCCAGCTGAGCCCGCCGCTCCACATTGATGGCAAGTCAGGGCGACGGGACCTCTCACTGCTTCTGCCGTTGAAGCGGCACGCCAACCGAGGGCACCGCCTGCTGCACGCCCGGGATTTCAGACTACACATACTTTGTGAGACCAAAGGTGGGGTCATTATTAATGATATAGTATTATACAAAAGGGACTAACTATTGTAAGCAGGCTCCGTATTAGGTTGGTTCTAGAATATGTGTCAACTTCATATAGCCGGATGTTGGCTATACTATTAACCATGCTCTAAGTGTGGTGTGAGTCGGAAAATTTATTAAGTCATTAATTAATAATTAACGGACGCCTTAATTACTTAGCCATTTTTGATTCTTTTGGATAGTGGGGCTATTATTGACTTGGACGTGGGGTTTGGGCCAAAGGCCTACTATTATACTACTTGGTCTTACTCGCACGACCGACCTGACAGGCTCTACCCTAGCCGCCGTTGTATCATATCGTTTCGCACCATTCCAGATCTTAGCGCCGCCACACAATTCTTCTCCATCCATCCTTCCAGCGTGCACCGCGAGAAGGGATAGCAGTCCTTCGAACCCCGCCTTTCGTGATCCTGTACGGGAGAGGGGCGATCAGGTTTTTGGGGAGCACACTCCTGTGGCTGCTGCCAGTGACGACTTCCTCAATGACAACCTTCTTCCCCGACCTCGGTAACCTCTTCATCAACCACATGAGTGACAACATCAACCACAGCGATTCTGCTCCCGTTGTACAGTATGTGATTCTGTCCTCCTGGTTTAGTCCGCATCATTACTTTGATCTTTGCAATTGTCGTCATGATCTATTTACTGTTGATTCAGATTACATCTCATAGTAAATTGCTCATATATTCAACAATCCAATCCAAAAACCTGATTATAGGCAATTTACTCCGTGTGGTTTTGCTGTGCTTTTGAAGCCGCCTACTTTTAAGGGGGTGCAATATAAAAGGTGGCGCACAAGAGAAGTATATTGGTTTCAGTTCATGAACTGTTATGACGCCACTAAGGATAAGCCTAAGGGCGATCTTAATCCTACACAGCAGGAAGCTTTTGAGAACATGGATACCCTCTTCAAAGCCGCCCTGCTGAGTGTTCTTGACGATTCCATTGTGGATTCATATATGTCGTTTGACAGCGGCAAAGACATGTGGGTTGCGCTCGAGGCCACGTTTGGGGCCTCGGGCGCTGGCAACGAGTTGTACGTCATGGAGCAATTCTGTGACTACAAGATGACTGATGAGCGCTCTCTTGTTCAGAAGACTGATTAGATACAGTCACTCGCTAAGGAACTTGAGTACTTCAAGTGTGTGTTGCCAGACAAATTTGTTGCTGGGACCATCATTGCCAAGCTTCCACCTTCGTGGAACGATTTTGCTCTTCTCTGAAAAAC
Source organism: Aegilops tauschii subsp. strangulata (assembly GCF_002575655.3). Taxonomy (NCBI): domain Eukaryota; kingdom Viridiplantae; phylum Streptophyta; class Magnoliopsida; order Poales; family Poaceae; genus Aegilops; species Aegilops tauschii. The sequence goes on along the minus strand of NC_053037.3, from coordinate 244,557,931 downwards.
AAGAGACATGAGTTTTCCGTTTCTGATCTCATAAGCACTCTTCATTTTGAATAGAAGGCGAGAGCAAAAGACACACGTGCTTGGGTCACTGAGGGAGCTTCTAGTTCCCACATGGTACACGAGAAGAACTTCCAACCCAACCAGCCCCAAAACAACAAGAACAAATCTCAGGGGAAAGGCAAGTTTGATGCAAAGAACAAGCCGTCACGTTCTACCAAATTCAAGAAGAATTCTCATAACGGGAAGGGATACAAACCTCAATTTTGGGAGCACCGCACAAAACTTATATGGCTGCATCTACCTGCTGTCAGCTAACCTCATGGTGCTCTAGGTATTCCCACATTTTTAACTAGGTACAATCACCATCGCAAGATGAAATAAGCTTATTTGTACGTTGACTTGCTGATTGCAGTGCGGAACGATCCTGTCATGTGTGGAGTAGCAAACAAGCAGTGCAGCCGAAGGTGGTTATCAACCAAGGACTTATGAAATTATATATAATCTTCCGCAGGCAGGTCAGTACCCCTTCGTCCAGATGATCATGTGTTGTCATGCCGAGCTATTGATATGTGCTACTGTTTTGCAACACTGTTTAGGTATAGCTATTGTTTTCCTATCTTTTCAAATTCAGGACAATGAAGATGATTTCAGGGGAACTGCACAATATGGACTCATGTTGAGTCATCTCTATTGCCTCATGTGTTTGCTGCAAATGTGTCAGCATCAATTGCAAGATGAGGCAGCTAGCTAGCTGTGGAGTTGTCAACATGCTCAAAGTGCTCGTAACATTGAGAAGAAACAAGCATGCCCAGGAAATTAAGGAAATTAATGCGTGCGTAGGGAGGCCCTTTGCTCAGAGAAGCATCGACTGATTTTCTTTATTTCCACACCTTCTCACAGCTTTGTATTGGTTATAGTATGGTGAATCATTGAGATGCATAAACATGCTGAACTTTTGTTCTTCTGAATGTTAGTATGCATACTGTATCTTCTGAAGCTTAGTTTAATGTAAATGTTGACTAGCCTGCGAACCTTCACAGTCTAGTAAGTATATTGCAGGCCTGTTATTTGACACCTCACTTTGCCGCGCTACGCGACCAGTGTGAGTGTCTGCATCCAGTACCGCATCCTCTAATTTGGTGGATGCCAAGTTGAAAAAGGTTATCGATGAGTAGCCATAAGCTGGAGGCGTCTCTTTTTTTCTTTCGAATGGGCAATAAGGTGGAGAGTGTCTCGGGCTGCCTCTAGCACAAGGCCCTCCAGTACGAAACACGGGCAGCCGACTGGGCCGATACAAAAGCCTATCCATCTTAAAGCCCATTGTTTTTTTTGCAAGGAGAAGCCCATATTTCTTGAAGAGGTGGCGATCCCAGGAAAACCCTCCTTCCTCCTCGCTTCCACTTACGCTTCGTCTCGCCCCAATTCCCCCCGCTCCCCATCTTCCTCACTCTTCCAAAAAAATCCGCTCACCTTCTTCCTCACTCGTACAGAAAACGCCTGCTCCTCTTATTCCACTCCTACAGAAAACCCCGGCCCTCCTTCTTCCCCACTTGCACTGCCACTAGGCTCGCCTCTGGCTACTCTGCTCAAACCCGTGAGCTCGGCGCGACGCCCACAAGGAAAATGGAGTCGGCTGGCCCCAGCGCCAAGAAGATGAGGATCCCACCAGCGGCGACGCCGGTTGTAGATCCCGTACCCGGCATCGCGGGGAGAAGCGGCGAGCCCCCCCCCCCACCCGGATCTGAGGAACCGATAGAATCTCCGGTGGACCGCATCAGCAATCTCCCGGACGTCATCCTTGAGGAGATCATCTTGCTTGTCCCCACCAAGGATTGCTGCCGCACACAAGTCCTCTCAACTCGATGGCGCCCTCTATGGCGCACCGCGCCCCTCAATCTCGATTGTCGTCAGATATCTGTCCTTCCTGAATTTGATCTCCTCAGAGCCATCGTCTCCTCTCACCAGCAGCGCCCCGTTCAACGCCTCTGCATCCCGGCATGCTACCTGCTGTCCATACCCGGCACGGTGGACGCTTGGCTGACATCCCCTGAATTCGGAAAACTCCAGCAGTTTGAGTTCTACCATCACCATGAAAGTTTCATACCGCGAACATACCAAGAATTCGTGCCCACACCACCGTTGTCCATCTCGCGGTTTCCCTCCTCTCTCCACACCGCCACCTTCGCCCGGTGCCATCTACCAGACGATCTGGTACAAATGCTTTGACTCCCACTACTAAAAAGACTTTCGCTTGTGGTGGTTTATCGGTCGGAGGCCTCACTGCACAGCATCGTCCACTCCAGTAGCCCTGCCCTGGAGCGCTTGCTGATTGTTTTGGGAATAGAAATCCCTATCAGTTGTCTCCAAATAAAGTCGCCTCACCTTAAAAGCATTGGAATTTGTTTTGAAGGACAACAGCTCATCATCGAAGATGCCCCTTCACTTGAAAGGTTGCTCCTTGATAATTGTTATAAACCTTCACAAATAACTGTTGTCTCTGCGCCCAAACTGGAGACCTTGGGTGTAATTCGTGATCCGTTTAATGATCACAAGGAGTTGGTGTTTGGCTCCTCACTTTTTCAGGTACCGTATATTATCATCTACACATTTGTAATCATAAGCTGCATTTTTCATTTGTTCACATAAGTTTTATATCATCTTGGAGTACACTTTGGGTACTAATGTTATGTTATATGCTCAATGAAGAGTTCGTCCATGGATAGCCTATCAATGCTGCTGGATTCTGTCAAGATCTTATATATCGGAATGTATAGTTATGATCTGAACATAATTATTGGCTTGCTGCGATGCTTTCGGTCTCTGGAGAATTTATATATGGAGGTGATGATTTCATGCACATTGAAAGACTGTATATATTGTACTAGAATTAACCGTTCAGCTGTTGCTCTTTTGACATACTCTTTTTTGAGACCTTAACTGTTTTCAAATCTTCATGTCTACTTAGGTACTGCAAGCACATGGAGAAAAACGTATAACCAATCGGTGGCGTAATAAGCACCAGGATTTTCTCAGTTCTCATGACATTCGTTTAAGGACAATAACGATGGAAGGATATGCATCCAACCAGGCAAACAGAAGCTTAGTCACATTCTTCCTGTTGAATGCGAGGTTACTATTGTCCCTGAGGCTTAAGTTTTACCGCAAGAGATTTCTCACGGACGGACACGTTGAAGAGCAAAAAAAGAAGCTTCAGGTGGACCAATGGGCTTCTAAACATGCTCGGCTTCTATTTACAACAAGTTGTAGTCATCATGCAATAAATTTTTATGCACAGGATGTTGATTTTATGGATCAGACCGATCCATTTGTTTGTGACTGCGAAAAAGAGTGGTTGGGTTAGATGTTACTGCCATGTTCAATCTGGGTATTGTCTAAAAATTTGATGAACAATTAATCCTTGGGCTTTTTGTACCGTTCGTAAGCTTGAGTTGCATGTTGTTGCCCTCGTACTCCCCTCCACTTGCCAATACACTGCCGCATCTTCCACAGCTTGGTTCGCTCGTTGTGCCCGCCTCCGTCTGGCGTTGTCAACATGGTCAACAACCAAGAGGAATTTGTAGATGACTGTACGTGCAGAGGTTGACAGTAGGGACCCACCAGGGTCATTGCATTACGCAAGCAGGTGCCTCGTTATTACAAGCCAAAAAAATACTTCCTCCTAATTCCTCACTGCTAGAAAATCACTTAAATGTCTTAAAAGGTCAAATGACCCTTGAAATTTTTCCAAAATTTGACATGACAGTTGTATTTGTACTACAAAATTTCTCGTTCATTTAAAACACCATCCATTGCCACTTTACTCCAAATTCGTCTTTCACAGCTAATAAAAAAATATGTACAACATCACAAAGTTGTTTTCTAGGAACCGTTTTCGATGAAAATATCTAGGTCTATTTAAGTCTCAAGCTTCGCCGGCTCGTCTGCTCCAGTGCCGGCAACCCCCAAATCCACGAATCCCAATCCCCATTCCTGCACCCCCTTCTTGCAAAGATGACGCCATGGAAACGCTTCATGAAGGCCCGTACGATGGCCGCGTCCCCCCCCCAGCGTCGCCGCCCGCGCTCAGAGCGTGGCCGCCTACGCTGAGAGTGCTGCCGCATCCGCATTGGGCGCGGCCGCTTCCACCGAGAGGGCGTCTGCGGCAGCCGACAGGGCAGCCACGACAGCCGAGACGGCTGTAGCTGCTGCTGCGACGGCGGCTGCAAACGCCGAGAGCGTTCGAGCTGCCGTCCGTGCCGCGATGTCGCCCTGGCCCGGGTCGAGGCCATCCAAGCCAAGATCGAGGATGCACATGCCAAGATATTCCAGGCCAGCTCGGACTCCAGCATGCAACCCACGTCTGAAAAGGCAGCGGTGGCCATGGAGCACCTGCTTCCTCATGAGGTCGCCGAGTGGGAGCTGGAGATGCAGGAGGCGGCGGAAGTTGAGGAGCGCCGGGAGGAGGAGTTGCGCATGGCCGAGGTCGAGGTAGAGAAGATTCTGTCCGTCGAGGAATCAGCGGTGGAGTACCAACGCGAGCTCTGGCGCAGCCACTACTACGAGTACTACAACCTTGAGGGCGGCGCCGACGATGAGGACGAGGACGAGGACGTCGTCGACTTCAGCAAGGGGGACGCGGAGTCCACCAACGGCGGCATGTCACCAGGACAAGTCAGAGACGTCTCATCTCACACCGGCGATGCATAGGCCGGCGTGGCGGCGGATTTGTTAAAATTACACAACGAGCGGATAACACCAGGGACCTAGTAGCTCGCCTAGTTGTTTTTTAGTTTCAGAGATGGAGCTCAACTGCGCGCTGTGCGGGGGTTGTGGCCCGTCTAGCCCACGCTTCCGCTTTTATTTAAGCACATGACGAGCCTAGTTGATATCTTTTTTCTTTCTGAAAATGGCTAGCCCAGTTCTTTTTTTTTGGAGAACTCCAAAACCGAGGCCTACTTGCTTTTCTCAGCCCTGCTGGGCAGCAAATCTTTCAAGACGAGGAGGGAGGGATGTAAAGTAGTAAGAAATGGGCTTCCCCAGAAAATGGGCTATAAGTTGTAAGAAATGGGTTGTAAATTTTTAAACCAAAGCCAACCGGCAATTACATTAAAATATCATTTTTTTCTGGATTTCTCTACTCTCTACTCTTATAAAAACCAAAGCCAACTAGCAATTACATTAAAAGATCGTCTTTTCTCCCACAAGATAAACTACTCATACAATGCATCTTCATGTTCCGTGCAACGCACGGGCATCTTGCTAGTTAAGATTTTAAATTTCATTCTTTTTTTGCGGAGAATTGTTTTTCGAATTTTATTTTGATATAATTTTTTAAAAATTATTTTTAACGCGACTTGAAATTTCGTGATTAAAAGAGTTTGGAGCCCACCGAAATATGAATAATTTTGTTGAATTTTTTAGCAGTGCCCAGAATATATGGTCTGTAATGCTAATAAAAAGAATATGGGCTTCAAATATCCTTAAAAATTAGCAAATGGGCTGTAAATTATTGAAAATAATGGCTAATGGGATGTATGTTGTTTTCCATAGATTTGGAGGCTGACTTCTAGGCCTACTAGGTTGACGATGACGTTGTCCTAAAAAAAATTTTGACGCATACGCAAGGCTTTGTCAACTTAGTCAACACAGAGTAGTGACTGTTGGATGTCCATCCAACAGCCGCCGTGCTTCTTCAATCTCTGATCTTCCTGCTCCAGCCGCCCAAACCAGCTCCGGCGGGACTGCCTGCTCCCTCCTCCCGTGGCTGGCTATGCTGCCGCCAGGGCATCCCTCTACACACCCGCACGTCCTGTTATTTTCCGGCGACGTCAGCCTCACCCCGCAGCCGACCAGTCAGCGCTCGTACACCCCTCAGCGTGGGCATCCGCTGCGGTGGCTTCGCCGGCTCTGGGTCGTTCCCTTCCTGGGCCTCGCCCTCGTCCACCGCGTTTGTGCTCTCGGCGCGGCGAGGTCAACATGGTCAACAAACAACAGCCATCGGAAGAGGCTGACAGTAGGGGCCCACACAAGGAAATGCCTCCTTATTACACGCAAAATAATGATTCCTCCACCTGATAGCTGGGACCCACCGGAAGGGCCTCTGTATTTCTTGAAAAAAACGTTCCCCCCGCTGTCAGCTCGGACCCACCAGCTATATCTTCGCACACAAGGAAGTGTCTCCTTATTACGCACAAAAAAATGAATACTCCCCCTACTAGCTGGGACCCACCATTGTGGGAGGCTGACTTGTGGGCCTACTAAGATGACGGGGATGGAGGGTTTGTCAACTTAGTCAATATGAATGATTCTAGCTCCAGTGACCGTACGATGTCCATCCAACGGCCGTAGTGCTTCTTCGACCTCTGGTCTTCTCGCTCCAGCCGCCCAAAGCAGCGCCGGTCGTGCCACCTGCTCCTGCCTCCCGGGTCCGACTGTGCTGCCGTGGAGGCCTCACCGCCCCCTACTACACCCACTGCTGGCCAGGCCATCCCTCCACTCACCCACACCCCCTGTTATTCTGCGGCGATGGCAGCCTCACACCGCAGCCGAACCAGTGAACCCTCGTACTCCTCTCCGCGTGGGCATCCACTGCCGCGTCTTCCTCGGCTCCGCGTCGTCCCCTTCCTAGGCCTCGCCGTCGTCCACTGCCCTGGTGCTCTCGCCGCGGCGTGGTCAACATGGTCAAGGAACGACTTCCATCAGAAGAGTACTGTACGTGGAGAGGCTGACAACTAGGTCCATGGCCGCAGCAAGGAAGTGCCTCCTTATTTCACAGAAATTAATGATTCCTCCACCTGACAGCGGGGACCCACCGGACGGGCCACCGTATTTCGTGAAAAAAAACGTTCCCCCTGACTGTTGGGACCCACTAGCTACATCTTCGCACGCAAGGAAGTGCGTCCATATTACGGGCAAAAAAAATGATTCGCCCCCCTAACTGCTGGGACCCACCAGCTACATCTTCGCACGCAAGGAAGGGCTTGACAGTCGGGACCCACCCGGTCGAAGCGTATGTAGCGTTGTCATTCTGGTCGCGAACGTGTACGTACATACTGGTCGATGTAGAGGCGCGCACGTGTGGTAGTAGAGGCGCACACGTAGCATGTACACGTACGTACAGCGGTCAGGGTGCAAGAAAGTAAATACGGACACGTACGTACATATGGGCGGGGTCTCAAACGCCTACTCGCGCATACGTACGGCCAGGGCTCGTGTACATGGCTGTGGCTGGGTCGGAACGGAGAAACTGCGTCGACTCGTGTTCATGGGGAGGCAACGGAATGCGTCGTGTTCATTGGGAGGCAACAGAACGCGTGTTGTTCATCGGGAGCCAACCGGCTTGGACGGAACAGGCGATGGAAACGAGGCCTGGCATACCGCAGAACGGAGGAAACGGCCATGTGTTCGACCGGCCACGGTGGAAACGGGATCCTGTTCATCGGGAGGGGTCTCGCGTACCGCAAAATGGAGGAAACGGACCTCCTACGATCGAAACGGGGTCCTGTCGATCGGGACGGGTGTGGCGTACCGCAAAACAGAGGAAACGGACTTGTGTTGGAGCGCTATGGTCGAAACGGGGGTCCTGTTCATTGGGAGGGGTGTGGCATACCGCAAAACGGGACTCCATGGGATACTGTCCATCTCCACCGCCGACCTCCTCCAGCCTCCACGGGCTCCTGTTAATCCACCGTCGACCTCCTCCAGCCTCCACCTGCTCCTGTTCATCCACGAGCTCCTGTTCATCCAGCCTCCACCGCGCGCTCCTCCACCGGCTACTGTTCAACCAGCCCTCTCCACGGGGTCCTGTTCAACCACCCCTCCACGGCTACTGTTCATCCAGCCCTCCACCGGCTACCATTCAACCAGCCCTCCACGGGGTCGTCCTGTTCATCCAGCCCTCCACGGGGTCTTGTTCATCCACCCCTCCACCGGCTCGATCGATCGGGGTACTATTCACCCAGCAGCAATGGCCTCTACTACCACGGGGTCCTGTTCATCCAACCCCACACTGGGAACTGTTCATCCAACCCCCCACCGGGAACTGTTCATCCAAACCCCCCAACAACGCTCACTGTTCATCCAGAGGCAGCATCGATCGGCTTCAGTTAGCAGCAGTAGCGAAGGAATCACTCGGGTTCAGTTAACAACAAGGGATCGATCAATCGCTCGGGTTCACTAACGCGTAGCCTGCAGTGCAATCGCTCGGGTTCAGTTAGATCCCAATGCCTCGCTCGGGTTCAGTTAGAGCCCAACGCCTTGCACACACGCGCGTACGTACGAGAGAAACGTGCATCGCTCAGCCCCCGACCAGCCACCAAAACCGGGAACTCCCTGATATTTTCCTCGCCCTCGCTTCTACCACGGTTTTTTCCGTCATGGACGGCCCAAAGAATGTCATGCAGCTGCGTCTCCGGCCCGCCCAGGATGAAAAGCCCATTTTCTGTCATGATTTTTTGTCATAGAAGTACGACCCCACCACATCTATGATGATACCGGGTTTTGTCACAATTATCGTCATAGAAGTGTCATAAGTATGACAGAAAAAAAATTCGTTCGGCCCAAAATGTCACGGATGTGTCTTTTTTTTGTAGTGTGCCTAGCTTGTATTGCTCCTAATTTGTTAAATTGCATCTCCTTAGCTTACACATTATACATGTGAATATGACACGCCTTCCTGTTTTTGAAACATAGTACATCTACCTATCACACCATGTTCTTACATCAAACTACTGTTCTTGTGTATCCTGCATCTATCACTTATGATGAGACAGTCATGCCTGTGGGTTAGTATGAGACGCGCTACTCTTATAAAGAGTGCAGTTTCATCCTCCCCACATCATTATCAAGAAACAACAAGTCTAAATGAAGATATTGAACGTAGCTCTATACTTGAGGACCGGATTTCCCCTACACCACCATCGCAGGTGCTTGCTCTGACTTCGAAGTGTCATATGTGGTTGCATGTTGCATACGGTCTCTAGCTTGTAATGCTTCTAATTAGGGTAAATTGCATCTGCTTAGTTTACACATTATACCTGTGAATATGACATGCCTTCCTATTTTTGGTACATACTACATCCATCTGTTAACCATGTTCTTACATGAAGCTCCCTCTCTTCTGTATCCTGCATCAATAACTTACGATGAGGCACCTTTATTCATTGTATATTGCATATTATTTCTAGCATGTTGCCATGTATTGCTTCTAATTTGGTCAAATACATTTATGAGGCCACCCTTTTAATTTGGCAGAGTGACATTAGTTTCATATTTCATATGGTTTCTAGCTTGCATTGCTTCTAACTAGTTCAAACACCTTGTGCTTAGTTTACACTTTACACATCATACGTGTCAATATGTCATGTCGTCCTATTTTTCATACATATTCCATCCTCCTATCATGCGGCTACCTTACATGAAAGTAGTGTTCATCAGTATCATGCATCAATGAGTTCTGCAGAGGAAATTTTATTCCTTTTCCTTGTGGGTTTGACTTGACAAGGAAAAATCAAGAAAGAGGAAGGAAAAGGGTAAGGAAGGCGATGATGGTGGTCCTCTGCAGCAACATAAACGGAGCACCTGTACGGATTCTCCTCGTACTACTAGTACATTACAAGTTCCAAGTCTCCGCTCCCCTACTCCACCATCCCAGGTGCTTGCTCTAACTTGGCAGTGTGATATCTGGTTGCATGTTCCATATGGTGTCTAGCTTGTATTGCTTCTAATTAGTGTAAACTGCATCTGCTTAGCTTACACATGATACGTGTGAATATGACACGCCTTCCTGTTTTTGGTACATACTATATCTGTCTATCACACCATGTTCTTACATGAAACTACTCTTCTTGTGTATCCTGCATCAGTCACTTATGATGGGACACCCTTAAGTTGGCAGCGTGATATTGGTTTGCATCTTGAATATGATTTCTAGCATGTAGTGCTTCTAGATGAACGCCACCTATGACGAGATAGTTTTAACTTGGCAGAGTGATATTGATTGCACCTTCCATATGGTGTCTAGCTTGCAGTGCTTCTAATTTGCTGAAGTGCCTTCTGCTTACTTACCACATCATAGGTGTCAATATGTCAAGCCGTCCAGTTTTTCGTACATATTCCATCCTTGTATCATGACTTTGCCTTTCATCAGAGTAGTGTTCGTCAGTATCATGCATCACTACTAGGGAAAACCCTAGTAGTAGCGCTTGAAATATGCATAGCAGTAGCGCTGGGTCCAGCACTACTGCTAGCGCGCTACAGCTAAGTTGTAGCAGTAGCGCTTTTATTGGCAGCGCTACTGGTAAGTACTGTTAGCAGTAGCGCTTCCGGGACCAGCGCTACTGATAACTCTTTGTAGTGCTTGTTCACATGAAGCGCTGCTTGCTAAGCCAGCGCTACTACTAGGTTCTTTCCAGCACTACTGCTAATGTTCCTGCTTTCACAGATTTGCACCCTCTACGTATTTGTGATGTATTTATACAGGCTCTATACAATAGTTTCATCAGATCATACTAAACATACACTATTCTCGTCATATCATAGACATACAGTAGTCTCGTCATACCATCATCATCATTCAACACAAATATCATCACATCTCGAAAATAGCGATACACAAAGTGCGATCATGTCATGTCTTGAATAAGTGCAACTGCATGGTCATGGCGCACACACAAGTTTCATCATCTCTATCTAAACCATGATGTGGAAGAGAAGAGCAATCAGCATGAGCAAGAGCGCGACCATGTAGTACCGGCGGTCCCGCCCCTACTCATGCTGGAGTGTCCACCTCAAGTAACTATTTTCCGCTTTGGCTCTGCTGTCGAACCCTCTGTGGCTAGCACCCGGGTACCTGTGCACCTGGGCCTGAGCGGCTGGCCAGTGGTCATAGACTCCTGGAACCCTCCCAACGTACACGGCGTACTAGTCCTTCGCCATCTCTGATCTATGTACCCGCATCGTGAGTTGATGAATTGAATGATAATATGCAACATAATGTACTTAAGAAAACAAGGAGTTATAATTAGCAAAATACAAGCAACCAATAGTAAACATATATGACGAAGTTCCTCATACCCAAACTAATTAACTAGAGCGATCTATGCTAGTTCAGGACCACAGTTTAGTTACATCACATAGTTTCGCCGTGCATAAATTCAAAGTTAATTTTGCCATAGAAAGACAGTAGTGACACATTGTCATCAACAATCAGTCCTCCATGTCAGCGGTCCAATCTTCATAGTCAGGGAGGAAGCACCCGAGCTTCTTGAAAGGCTTCAGGTCCAGACGCTGAGCGAGTAGCAGTGCTCGGACATCTTCCCGCATGATTGGCCCATGGTAGAACATCCCTGTTGGTTCGAGGACCTGCTTCATGATCACTTGGGCAAGTCCACACTATACGTGATAAAAATCAGCTCAGATTCGATGATCCGGTGTACTTCCTATGCTGTGGCCCAGCTGACAATCTCGGCATCGTTGGAAGTAGGTGACATGCGAAGGCGTTGATTATCCCTTCTGTACTCGAGCAGGTGATGCATGAGGTGGAATCCATCAGCCATACTGGTGTGCGGTTGCTGGATGCAGCAGAAGTCGGTCTTATGACCGAAAGCCAGCCGCGATTCCTGTACTTTTTCACCTTGATATATCCACCAGACAGGCTGAAGGTTAATAGGGTAGAGAACACTCTTTATGTGCTTGTAATCCTTTTTCCTGAGGTTCTTCGATGAGTCCAAGTACATCGCATGGGAGTATTCCGGGGACAGAACGATGAGGACGCCCCCCCCCCCCCCCCCGCTGCGCAAATTAAGTACACCTCAAATTAGCCTCCATGCTTACAAAGGAATGATTGACACTTACGAAAGGATATGTGCGGATGACTTACGTGGGATGATAAGGCAAGAGAATCACTTCCTTGTCCTTATTAGCGATCATGAATTCGCCGAGGTACTTGCTCACATAGTCACGGTGCTCTTTGCAAACTGCAAAGAAGCTCTCGTGCATATAGAACGGGTCTGCGACGCAGATATATTTGATGTTCTCGACCCTGATGAAGTAGTTCAGATACAGCGCATACATGCGGATGAACTAGAAATCCAGCTTGGTCATGTGGAACATGTCGTAGATGTAGTCAAATAGCAGGATGAACTTATTCGCGGGCCATCTCTCGACGTACAACTTCCCACCCGGCACCCGAGCCGCGAAAGCGGGTATCCTGGTTTTTCCGCGACCAGAAGGCTTTTCTCTCTGGCCAACACATCTTCATGCAGTCTCCTTAGATCATTGTTCAGTAGGTTTTGTAGCACTTCGGCAGGTAGGATCGGCTCGCCGGCGACATGGAAGCGCTTCGCACCTTGGACAGGTATTCTGTCTACCACCCGGGGCTTCAGAGGCAGTTGGCTGCTTGAAGCAGCTTTGGCGCCTTTAGGGCCTTTCTTGTCTGGTCTCCTCCTTTGCTTCTTGGTGGGTGGCAGTAGTGAGCCCACCATACCTTCCCTAACCACCACCCCCAGTGTCGTCGGGCTAATCAGCGGACGGGCCTCAGGGGGTTGCTGGGTACAGGCGGCATCTAGAGGCGTCTCCTACGAGGATCGCTTGAAGAGAGACTTTTTGCATTCCGCCTTAGGACGTTCCAGCTCCGGCAAATTAGGCAGCATCAAGTCATCATCTCCACGCTCATAGCCTGAGTCTTCGCCATCCTGAGCTATCAATCCTCCATCATCATAGGCGGTATTGAAATACTTGTCTGGGTCATCATCATCATCATCCATGTCATCATCAACATTTGCTTCTTTAACAACGGGGGCTACATCATCTGGCACTAATGGAGGCTCTCCCTCGCGTCGTCTGCTATCACTCGCCATGACAGGTGCAGGTAATGTGGTAGGTGGGGTGGTGTTCATACCTTCTTGAGAAGGTGGCGTTGGCGTGATACTGGGCGCCTCGAGATGAAGCAGAGACTTCGGCCAAGGCAAGAACCAGCTCTTGCATGCTCCAATCATCTCAGGGGTCTCATCGTCATCGACTGGTACCGGAGGAGGCAAATCCTTGAAGCCCGCTAAGACACTAGCCACGTTAACCTTTAAGACTCCATCGGGCATCTCTCGGTTGTGGAACATGTGGTCTTTCAGCTTCACGATCGTTGCCTTTCCCACGGCCACCTTCTGGCCCTTGATGTCATAGAGTAGGGTGCATGGGATGTCGTCGGCCTACGAAGGAGACATGTCTGCAACGTCAAACATCCAAAAGGCAAATGAAACGAAAGACTATAGACATGTTGGTGAAAAGGGTATGACGCGTAATTACCGTGAGGGCGTCGAGCTCAGCCAACGATGAAGGCCCACGGAGCATGCAAGAGATGGAGGTCGGGCTGCTATGAACAGGAGCGGGACCTTTTGCGGTTGCTTGGGCAGGTGCTGGTGCTGTGGTGTTCGCCGAATTGCTCCCGACAAAGCTGGGAATGGGAAAGTCCTCCGGCCGTGCATTTGGATTGTTCTTCGTGAAATCGAAAAGTGCCGGAATCAAGCTGATCACCACGTCACTGACCGTTGCATTGACGGCCCCGAGCAACTCTTCTTTGGTCTTATTGACCACAATCGCGACCTTCTCGTTGATGCTCTGCTGAGTGACGGTCGACCGTCTCTTCCTTTATTCCTTTGGCTCCTCGTGGTAGCACGTCTTCCACGAGGCGCCATGTCCGACACCGTGCACATGTCCATAGGACGGCGGCTTGTCCATCGGGACCTTTTTCAGTATGTTCAGGGCCCGGTTGAATGGGGTGTCCCACTTGGGCCTCGCCGACGACTGTGACGACTCGTCGCTTTCGGCTGCCTTTTGGTGCTGCTCTTTCTGGAAAAGGAACGTTGATGGTTTACTAATGTGACAAAAATTGCAGTCGAATTGATTGGAAGCTAATATGATAATGCGGTAATATAACAATTACCAGAAGTCTCATAAACTCCCTCGTGTTCGGGTCCGTGTAAAAGATCTTTTTGAGATTGTCCCACTTGTACCGGGCCCTGATCCAATCATGCTCCAGCGGGTCGGTGAACTCCGCCAAGGGGTCTGGGATTCCGTGACTTTCATGTTCGGCGTCCTCCTTGGCCCATATCTGCCTCTTCCCCTCGTAACCATGGTTTTCGAGGCGGTAGGGAGGCGTGTTCCTGGCCTGGAGTGCCTTCATTTTCTCCGACTTTGCCTTGACACTTTCTTTACCACAATTCTCCTTGAATTTTGTGAAGTCCTCTTCCGTTATTGACGGATTATCAGCATGAATCTTGAACCACGGTTCATTCTTCGCAATCGGTTTTTTCACCTGAACTTTCCACGAGGACAAGTCGTTGGTGAACGTCACCATCGCCTTATTGTTTATCTTTGTCATGGCGATGTCTTCCCACGGATCTTTATATTTTTCTTCATTCCGGCCGGGGAACAAGAACCTAATGTGCAACTTCTTTAGGAGCATGTTCTCCATATGTGGTATCTGCCTCAACCTCTCGTCATTGATGTTGGCGGTTTCCCTGAGGATGCATCCAAGTTGATTGCCCCAGCACGAGCGCGCTTCCTCCAGCGCCGTTGGCTCTAACTTCTTGGGGTGCATCTCTATGACCACAATTTGTCCGATGCCAAGCTCGTTTCGTCTTCGTGTCCTCTTCTTCTTCGTTGCTTTACCGGCTACGACAACATCGTTGCCGGTCTGGGAGTGGTGTTGATGAGGACATCAATACAATTATTACACCCACAGTCCCTGCTGCTATACATACTGGACCAATTACTAGAGCTCGCGCACGCCAATTAAATTACCAGGTACTTTCGTTTCTTGCTAATGATTCTAATGTTCATGAGAATATGATGCTGCCTAAATTGGATACATTTGTTTTGCTTACAAATGAAGGGCCTAGCTTTGAGAAGGATGAACATTGGAGCAAGAACAAGCATGGAGATGATGGCATGCGCATGGGGAACAAGAACGGAGTTACAAGTGATGATTTCAGGACGTTGAAGCCACCATAATGCGTGCATGAAGCCTTGGACGAAATATACAAGATGCTACTTCATAACTTTCGTCCAGAGGCTATTCTAGGTGCTGCGTCACCTTATTATTGGGCCAGGCCCATGTAATTTCGAAATACATAAGTATAGGCTGTTTTTAGAGTCCGTATGTGTGGGGAAACAAGAGATAGGGTTGGTTTCGGACCCCTTCCTCAAGGGCCACGAAATTCCCCCCCTCTTCCTCCATATATACAGCCCTTAGGGCGTCGTTTAGACTTTGGGTTTTGTTTAGATTAAAAGTTCGCCATAGCTGCAACTTCGCGTACTTCGTTTGTGTTCAGCGACCAGACAAAGGCGTCACAGAACCCCACCTTGATCAATAAAGCTTTCATCTTATATTCGCAATATCCAGATTGCAATCTCAGTTTCTTGCCTGTTCTTCGTTTGCTCGCAGGAAACAGACCCTCGTGGTCAGGTTGATCGTGCTCCGGCGTGGTCGATAACCTCTCGGAGTTGGTTTAGCGATTGCTAAGGCGCGACGTCCTCGCACGTTCGTAGTCGGATCATCAAAGTCGACTTCCATCAAAGCGATATTCATCATCTCATCGAAAGACGGGACACCTTTGCCTCTATCAGGTGTCGGTCCCGGTGCCAGTGCCGGTGTTGGCGTCGGTGCCACTGCCGCCACCATGCAACCCCATCTAGTGTTCGTCCAAGTAATCGAAATAGTGATTTGCTACCTCGATGGGGTCTTCGAGGCGAGCAGAACCACCCACAACTTCGGCGTCGGTAGACATGTTTCCTATTCAACAATTGTAAATAAAAGATATAATGAAGGGAAAAAAGGCGCCTATATTTGGTTGTAATGTTGATTCATTCCCCTTCCAGCAAATCCCGGGTACTTCATAGGTCCTAGTTTCTAGCACAAGTCATGCCGAAAATCACGGAAATTTTCGGCATGAACTTTGCTAATAAGTGGACATATGGAGTGCCTGAAATTTGCCAGAACGGAAATGAATCAACATTCCGGCAAAACATAGGCCACTCGGATAATTTTCGACATTCAACCAACATTGCAAAACCAACATATAACATCAATGACATATATCATTCAAGCAAAAGCATGCTTGTACTTAAATGCACAAAAATGACAAAATAGCTACAAACTTGCTCTCTTTCTCTCTCTACTGTTTTTGCTAACTTGCTCAAAATTTTGCTAACTTTGCTACTGTTTTTTTAATTTGCTACTGTTTTTATACCTAATTTTTTGCTACTGTTTTTCTAAATTGCCACTGTTTTTTAATTTCTACTATTTTTATACCTATTTGCTAATCAGCTACTGCCCTAATTTGCTAAGAAAAGTAGATAACTTTGCTAAATTTGCTAACTTTGCTATAAAAAATTGCTACATTTGCTAACTTGCCCTAAAAGCCCTAAACAAAGAGAGAGAGGAGGGTAGGGCAGAGGAGAGAGAGAGGAGGGTAGGGGAGAGGAGAGGCTTACAGCAATGGAGCAGAGGCTCGGGCGGCGATGGTGGAGGGCGGTGGACGGCAGCGGCGAGGTCGAGGGCGCGCGGGCAAGGGAGAGGCGGGGGCGGCGTTGTGGTCGTGGGCGGGCAAGGGAGACGCCAGTGAGGTCGAGGGCAGGCTCGGGAGACGGCCGGCGACGAGGTCGATGGCGGCCAGTGGCGACGGACGGCGCGAGGGCGGGCAGGGCGACGGCGGCGGCGACAGAGTGGGGGGAGAGGGTGGGGAGAGTGGGGGAATTGTGACTTGGCGGACTTGGCAAAATTTGAGCCCTCGCGGGTTAACTCAAAATAGTAGTAGCGCAGAATTGTGAACCAGCGCTATAGCTAACTTAGCTATAGCGCTTGGTTGTAAAGCAGCGCTACTCCTAATGGCACATAGTAGTAGCACTTTTTTAGAACCCAGCGCTATAGCTATCTTAGCTATAGCGCTGGTTTACAATCCAGCACTACTGCTAACTGTTCCAATTTTTATTATTTTCTTTTTATTATTTTCCTTTTCTAGTTTTTAGTTTTCTTTTCTTTTATTATTTTCCATTTCTTTTCTGTTTACTTTTCTTTTTCTTTTGTACTGCTTTCTCCCTTTTGTTTTTGTTTTTTGTTTTTCTCCCGACGACGGCGTCTCCCTCTCCCCCACTGCCCGAATATCACCGGACCTCTAACGGTTACTTAAGTGTGTACACAAAATAGATACATATATATATATATATATATATATATATATATATATATATATATATATATATATATATATGCGTGTAGGTTTCTGATCAGCTGCGTCGACGACGTTGCGTCTTCCCTTTCTTGTTCGTTGCCGAGTAATTGAGCCCCTCCTTGTGACTTTTCCGGAGCCATGGAGTACGTTCTTTCTTAGGTAATGAGTATAGATTCTTCTTTTCACCTATGCTTCATCGTCATCGTCATCTTCCCTCATCGGGTTGCCGTATTGGTCGTAGTCTTCCTCGTTGGCGACTCCATCCATTCCGACGATGCTCCTTTTGGATCTCCTCACGACAACACGACTGGGATTGGCCGGGTCGGTTATGAAGAAGCATTCTGTCACGTGCTTAGCGTGTACCCATGGCTTATTTTTGGCGATGACATTAACGTTCACGGGAGTGCTCTTCGCGTCGGGTATAGACATTGTGGTGAAATACTTGTTTTCTCTTACGACGTCCTTGGCCCATCTGACATGTAACATCGTCGATCATGCATTCCAGCATAGTCAAGCTCCAAAATCTCTTCGACCCTTTCGTAGAATCTCTCAGTTGTGCCGTTGGCGTCGGTCACGCATTGAATTGTCACCCCGGAGTTTTGGTAATCACTGTCCATGTCTTTGGCCTCCGTGTAGAACGTGTCCCCATTGATATCATAGGACTGATAGGTCGCGAGCTTGGGCGCGTGGCCATGTGCTAAGGCGTGTATGAGCAATCCGTCCGAACTGCCCTCTTCCGGGGGATTTTCAAGAACTTGCTGTTTAAACCAGCGCAAGAAAGTGGTGTTGTGCTCTACAGTAACTTCGTCGTCCGTCTTGAGCATCCCCTTATCATGGTACTTCTTTGCGATGGTTTCTTTGTGTTGTGCCACATAATCATCTACCACATCTAGGTGTTGTAGCACTACTAAGTTAGCCCTGTCAAAGTCGTTCCGTCGATCCGAGTAGTCCATGTGCAATTCCCTCCGGCCGTTGTGGTGACCATCTCCTTCGAGCTTCCCATCATGCTTCTTGACGGGCAAACCAACAACAGGGTCTCCGACGCTTATATAATTCTCGCAAAAGGAGACGCACTCATGTGTCAGATACCCCTGGATGATGCTCCCTTCGGGACGGGACATGTTATGAACAAATCCTTTGATGACCCCATTCATCCTCTCGAACGGCATCATGCTGTGAAGGAATGTCGGCCCGAGGTCGATGATGTCATCCACGATGTGGACACACAGATGCAACATGACGTCAAAGAACGCGGGCGGGAAGTACATCTCAAGCTCACATAGTATGACAACGATCTCTTCCTGTAGTCTTCGGAGCTACTTCACACTTATGGACTTTCGAGATATAACGTTGAAGAAGTTGTAGAGACCAGTAAGCGTGTCACGGACGTGTTTCTCCATTATCCCTCTAATGGCAACCGGGAGTATCTGCGTCATCATCACGTGACAGTCATGAGACTTCATCCCGCTGAACCTTTTCTTCTTGGGGTCTAGAAATCTGCTTATCTTCCCATAAGGCACTTGATGAATTGATCGATCTCCTTCGCACTTAAGGTGAAGCAAGAAGGGGGGCAATAATTCTCCTCCTTCTTGTTGACTTTTCTGCCCCTTTCCCCCTCCTCCGTCTCCGTCTCATCCATCAACTTTTTACCGTGGTGATCTTTCCTGATCTTCAAATCTTCCAAGTCTTTCCTTGCCTTCGGCCCATCCTTGGTCTTCTCCGGCATGTTCATCAGTGTGCCAAGCAAGCTCTCGAGGACATTCCTCATGATATGCATTGGATCAAGGCAATGAGGCATGTCGTGATTGGGCCAGTACTCCAAGTCCCAGAAAACAGACCTCGTTTTCCATACCTTCAGCAGCGGCTCCGGCGCCTTTTTGATCTTTCCCGGCACGGGGCATTGTTCCCAGTTTCTCAATAGCTCATCGATTTCGGCGTCGCTCCTCTTACGTGGAGGTCCCCGAAGCTCGGCCAACCCATTGAATAGATCTCCACGCTTTCTCCACGGGTCATCCTTCTCGAGCCATCTACGATGCCCCATGTACACGATTTTCCCGGACCCGCCATCTTTCGTTGACGTAAGCTGCTGAGACGTTGTATCATCCATGCACCTCGTGCATCCGCAGTATCCATGGCACACTTGGCCTAAGGTGTACCCGTAACCGAGATGGTCGTGCACCGTCGTCATCAGCACGGCTCTCATATGAAAATATTCTCCTTTGCTGGCATCCCATGTCCATGCCGGTGTTTTCCATAACGTGTCTAGCTCCTCTTGCAGAAGCCCCATGTACAGGTTAATACTATTTCCTGGTTGTTTCAGTCCTTGAATCAGCATGCTCATGTGTATTTACTTTGTCTTCATGCACTTCCATGGGAGGAGGTTGTACGTCCATACAAACACGGGCCATGTGATGTGGTTGGTGTTCTGGTTTCCAAACGAATTCATGCCATCGGTACTCGCATCAAGCACAATGTTCCTTGGATCTTCTGCAGCAAATCCATATACGGCATTGAATGCTCTCCACTGGCTACCATCTACGAGGTGTCTCAGCCTTGGATCATCTCCATCGTCGGGCTTCTTCCGCTCCGCATGCCAGTGCATGAGCTTTGCTTCCTTAGGATCTACAAAATACCGCTGCAGATGGGGAGTGATCGGAAAGTACCATAAAACTTTCTGCAGAGCTTTCTTTCCTGCCTTCTTGTATCGAGAAGCATTGCACACTAGACAGCTGGTTTTTTCCGTGTGCTCCCCCCCGATAAATGATGCAATAGTTGATGCATGCATGGTACCTAATGTGCGGCAAATCAAAAGGGCAAACGATTTTCTTGGCCTCCTCGACACTAGTAGGACACAGGTTCCCCGCGGGAAGAACTTTATTATGTAGAAACTTCAAGTGCTCATCGAGGCTTTTGTCTGTCCATTTGTTTTTGGCCTTCGTCTTTAGAAGTTCGAGCGTGAAACTCAAGCGGGTCACCTCGGGATCCCAACCGTCATACAATGGAGTCCTCGAGTATACTTCAAGTTGTGCCAGCTTGGCCTCCTCTCTAGAAGCAGCTCTCTCGCTAGTCGTACTCTTGCGAAGGAGGTCTCGAACATGAGGGTCCACAACTCCACTTAGTAGCGTCGAAGACTGCGGCGTGACCGCCGCCTCTTCTCCGCCATGTCCGGACTCTTCTTCGCCGTGTCCGGAATCTTCTCCGCCGCCGTCAACATTTCCGGACTCTTCCCCGCCGACATGTCTGGCGCCATCGTCTTCTTGTCGATCGGTCATATCTTCGTCTAGCCCCATGTCGTTATTCCCTGCCATGTGGACGTCCTCATCATCATCTTCTTCTTCACTTATCCACTGAGTATAGCCATCCATGAAACCATTCAACAGCAGGTGCGCCTTCAAAGTGCCACGATCAAAAGGGTCCAAAAGGACTCCTTCCTTGCATCTTGCACACGAACATCTAATCCTAGTCGGATTATTTGCATACATGTCCATCACCGCGGATTGCATGTACCGCTCCACCTTCCATCCACTCACCTTCATGACTGACTCCACCTTCCATCCACTCACCATCCGCGGATTGCATGTACCGCTCCACCTTCCATCCACTAAATAATGCATGCTTCAAAGTCATATATATAAAATTTTGGCATGACCTTGCCTTAAAATAGGACATATTGAGTTTGCTCGAAATTCACCGAAACGGAAATAAATCGAGATTTCGGCAAAACATAAGCAACTCGAGGGCATGTCACTAGCACAATCTCTCCATATATATATCCCAAACACACATATTCTCATTCACACACATATTCCCATTCTTGAAATGAACAAATTTTTAGTCACCTATATATCTCCCGATCCGAGAGCACGCGGTTAATTAGATGATGAGAAAGAATGATCGAGAGAGCATGTGTGGTTGGCTAAATAGCTAGCTAGATCTAGTTGTTGGGGAGGAGAGGTGAATCTGACTAGCTAAATAATGGAGAGGGGTTATGGTGGATGGGGGCATTAATGGGGGAGAGAGAGAGGTGTAGGACAAAGAGAGAGGACATTTATGGAGGAGGGTGCCATTAATGAGGAGAGAAGAGAGGTAGGAGGAAGAGAGAAGAAGAGCAACAATGGTGGAGAGTGGAGAGTGGAGAGGGGAAAGGAGGGGGAGAGAGGGCAAAGTGGGGGAGAGGAGGGGGAGGGGGTGGAAAAGGTGGCACTAGCCGCAACTAGCAGTAGCGTTGCTTTGCAAAAAGCGCTGCTGCTATTGGACTTAGGAGTAGCGCTCACCAGGAAAAGTGCTACTACTAAGTGGGGCCCACTAGCAGTTGGAGTGCAGTAAAACCAAGCGCTGCTACTAAACTGTTAGTAGTAGCGCTTTTTTCTGTACACCGCTACAACTCGGGCGACCGTCGGTGGCCTCGTCTGGTCCCACATAGTAGTAGCGTGTTTCTGCTACACAGCGCTACTACTATAGAGTTACTAGTAGCACTTGCCAGGAAAAGCGCTACTGCTAAATAGCAGCAGCGTTTACTATTTTCCAGCGCTACTACTATGCTACTATGTATAAGCATTTTCCAAGTAGTGCATGAATGAGTTCTGAAGAGCAAATTTTATTCCTTTTTCTTGTCGGTTTGACCTCACAATGCAAAATCAATAAAGCGAAAGGAAATTGGTAAGGCATTGGATGATAGTGGTCCTTCCGAGCAACTGAAATGGAGGGTCTCTATAGATTCTACTCCGCCATCCTCCCAACAAGTTTCGCAAGACAACGCAAGGCTAGACGGTCAACGTAGCTGTGTAAACGCCAGACAGGTTGAACTTGGCAGAGTGATATTGGTTGCATCTTTCATATGTTGTCTAGCTTGCAGTGCTTCTAATTTGTTGAAATGCCTTCTGCTTAGTTACTGCATCATAGGTGTGAATATGTCATGTCGTCCTGTTTTTCATACATATTCCATCCTTGCATCATGTGTTTTCCTTTCATCCGAGTAGTGTTCGTCAGTATCATGCATCAATGAGTTCTGAAGAGCGAATTTTATTCCTTTTTCTTATCGGTTTGACTTCACAATGAAAAATCAATACAGCTGAAGGAAATTAGTAAGGCAGTGGATGATGGTTGTCCTTCGGAGGAACTCAAACAGAGGGTCTCTACAAATTCTACTCCGCCATCCTCCCAACAAGATTCGTAAGACAACACAAGGCTGGACAGTCAACGTAGCTGTGTAGATGATGAGCACATCTCCCCTACTCCACCATCATAGGTGTTTGCGCTAACTTGGAACTATTATATGTGGTTGTGTGTTCCGTATGATGTCTAGTTTGTATTGCTTCTAATTTTGTTGAATTGCATCTACGTAGCTTACTAATTATACCTGCAAGAATCACTTACCCATAGGACACATTTAACTTGGGAGTGTGATGTAGGTTGCATCTTGCATTGTCTTCTAGCTTGTAATGCTTCTAATTTCTTGAAATGGCGATGTAGGGTGGAACCCTAGATGCCCGATCTTTCACGAAAGGAGCAGATCCCAACGAGGAACATGACGAACACGAGGGGAAACACGAGGGAAAACACGAGAGAATCACTCAAACCAACAAGATTCGATTACACATGTGCTATATCCACGAAACACAAAGGAGTACACGATCCAAAGTCAACAAGGGACGATACATAGGGTAACCGGTTCTTCTCCGAGAGGAGGTCTTCATGGGGCCACCCAAGAGTGGGTCTTGAATCCAAGGTGGATCTTCTCCGTAGAGGGGCCGCAGTCTCTCTCAAGGAGCAGATCCGTATGGATGAGCAAAGCTCTATCTCACATATGAGCTAAACCAATGCTAACCCTAGAAAGAGGGAGGAGGATGAGTATATATAGTCTAGGTGGGTGAAGGGGTACATGGGCCTCGGCCCTTTACTGTGCGCAAACAGACGGGGCCGGATGTCCGGGCGACGGGCTGGATGTCCGGGCTTTCAGGAGGAGCCAGATGTCCGGGCTGGGGGCCGGATGTCTGGGCTGGCGTGGTCGGCCTCGGTGCTCTCTAGATAGATGGGGTCCGGATGTCCGGGCGGGAGGACGGATTTCCGGGTCGGAGGCCGGATGCCTGGGCTGGTCGCCGGATGTCCGGGCCCTGTAGACTTGGTCTGGGTTGCTGTTGTAGTGGATGTCTCCAGCGGCCGGTTGTCCTGGCCTGGGGCCGGATGTCCGGGTCCTGGAGCTGCCTTCTTCTCCTTTCGGCGTTCCTCTTCATCCGTGAACTTGGCGGCTTGTCCTTCTTCACGTGCATCTTCGGGAGGGTCCTCTTGATACCTAATCATGCACAACATCTCGGACTTAGGTAGTAGCCATGTCTCGAGTGGATCATATGTGATATCACTAAGGAAGGTAGTCACCTCGTTCTCGAGAGCTCTAGCTCATGCTCGTGTCATGGGTCCTCTTGGCTCGTGATGAGACGATGGTAGGTCCATGGGGATGACCGTAGGATGCTCCGCATCATCTCCCCTCCCTTGGGAAAGATCCGACCTCGGATTGAAATCCTCATCACCATGGTATGGGGAGAGATCTTTGATGTTGAAGATGTCGCTCACGGAGTACCTGTCGCGTGGAATGTCGATCTTGTAGGCGTTGTTGTTGTAGCGTGCAAGCACCTTGAAGGGTCCATCGGGTCGAGCTAGAAGTTGGGACTTGCGTTCATTGGGGAAACGGTCCTTGTGAAGGTGTAGCCACACAAGATCTCCGATGTTTAATATCATGGGTTGCTTATTGATGTTGAGCTTGGTCGCGAGTTGTTGTACTTGGCGCTCGATGGTGTGCCTTGTATCTTCATGCATCTTCTTGAGGAAGTTCACTCGGGCACTCGCGTCCATGTCGATGCACTCTTGTAGTGGTAGAGGAAGAATGTCCAATGGGGACAACGGGTTGAAGCCGTAGACGACCTCGAAGGGGGACTTGCCGGTAGTCGAATGTCTTGCACGGTTGTAGGCATACTCGGCGATTGGTAGGCACTCCTCCCACTCCTTGATGTTCTTCTTTATCAACACGCATAGTAGAGTGGAGAGTGTACGGTTCATCACCTCCATTTGGCCGTCGGTTTGAGGATGGTATGCCGAAGAGAACAAGAGCTTGATTCCGAGCTTGGCGCATAAGGTCTTCCAAAAGTAACTCAAGAACTTGACGTCGCGGTCCGAGACAATCGTCTTTGGCACTCCATGTAGGCGCAAGATTTCTCTACAAAAAAGATTGGCAACATGTGAAGCATCGTCTATCTTGTTGAATGGTATGAAATGTGCCATTTTAGAGAATCGGTCCACAACAACAAACACGGAATCCTTTCCATTTCTAGTTCTAGGCAAACCAAGTACAAAATCCATGCTAATATCTTCCCATGGTTGGTACAGAATTGGAAGAGGCATATAAAGTCCATGAGATTGAGCTTTAGACTTAGCTTTGCGACATGTAGAGCATTGGTTGGTGAAGCGGTTGACATCACGAAACATATTGGGCCAAAAGTAGTTCTTGGAGAGCGTAGCAAATGTCTTGTCGCGTCCAAAGTGTCCCATTAGTCCTCCATGAGATTCTTGCAAAAGCAACAAACGAAGAGAAGACTCGGGAATGCAAAGTTTGTTAGCTCTCGTAAGATAATCATCTTTGATGTAATAGCGTTCCCAATATGTATGCGTCAAACACTTGGCATAAGGAATAGCAAAAGTTGGATCATTCTTATACAAGTCTTTGATGTGCTCAAAGCCAATGACATTCAATTCAAGTTTTGTAACAAGCATGCATATACGGGAAAGTGCATCTGCCACAACATTTTCTTTGCCTTTTATGTATTTGATGACATAAGGAAATGACTCTATAAACTCACTCCACTTAGCATGACGCTTGTTCAACTTAGTTTGACCCTTAAGATAATGAAGCATTTCATGGTCGGTATGGATGACAAATTCATGAGGGCGAAGGTAATGTTCCCATTTACGCAAAACTCGCACTAAAGGATATAGCTCTTTGTCATAGATGGGGTAATTGAGTTGCGCTCTATATAGTTTCTCACTATAGTAAGCAATGGGGCGCTTCTCTTGCGTTAACACACCTCATATGCCATTACCACTAGCATCACAATGAATCTCAAAGGATTTGTCAAAGTTTGGTAATGCAAGCATGGGAGCATAAGTAAGCAAATTCTTAAGCTCATTGACTGCGCTATCTTGAGATGGTCCCCAAACAAGGGTGCATTCATCTTGCCCAAAGCATGTAAAGGAGAAGCAATAGTGCTAAAGTCTTTGACAAATCTACGGTAGAAACCGGCTAGACCAAGGAAACTACGCACTTGTTGCAAGTTGGTTAGTTGGGGCCAAGTTTTAATAGCATTGATCTTAGATTCATCAACATGAACACCCTTAGAAGATACTACAAAACCCAAGATAACAAGCTTATCAATGCCAAAAAGGCATTTGTCCATGTTAGCATAGAGACGCACTTTTTGAAGAGTTTGTAACACGGTTCGAAGGTGGGTGACATGATCTTTGAGAGATTTGCTAAAAACAAGGACATCGTCGAGGTAGACCACAACGAACTCACCAATGTAAGGGCGAAAGACATAATGCATAAGACGCATGAAAGTACCGTGTGCTTTCGATAAACCCATAGGCATAACTAACCACTCATACAAGCCAAACTTGGTTTTGAAAGCGGTTTTCCATGCATCACCCTCTTGTATGCGTATTTGATAGTAAACACTTTCTAGATCAATTTTGGAAAAAATAGTGGCACCACTAAGTTCATCTAGCATATCATCAAGGCTTGGAATGGGGTGCGTATAGCGAACGGTGATAGCATTGATAGGTCTACAATTGGAACACATGCGAAAGCTACCGTATCTTTTTGGCACAAGAATGACCGGTACGGCACAAGGACTCAAACTTTCACGCACATATCCATGGTCTATGTGATGTTTTACTTGACTTTGTATTTCTTTTGTTTCTTTGGTGTTGACGCGATATGGAGCCTTGTTCGGGAGTGGTGCTCCGGGGATGAGGTCGATGCAGTGCTCGATGCCTCGTAGTGGAGATAGACCCCGAGGTAGCTCGTCGGGGAAAACATCTTCGAATTCCTGCAATAGAGAATATAACACTAAAGGTAGATTGTGAGAGGTGTTAGCTTTTGGTGCCTCGTCCTTGCACAAAAGGACATAGTGCATGACACTTGATGGGTTCTCACACACTTCTCTCATCTCACGTTTTGTGGCCAATGGGACTAAGTTCTTCTTGTCGCTCTTCGTGGAGGCACTCAATTTTGGCTTGTTGTGCTCACTCTCTTTTTGGTGGTTCACTCTCTTACTATTCTCTCCATGATGGGTGGATTTCTTGTCGGCGGTCACTTGGCTTGGAGACATAGGTCGTAGCACATACTCCTTCCCTTTCATCTTGAAGCTATAGTGATTTGTACGCCCATTGTGGATGACACCTCGGTCGAATTGCCATGGCCGTCCAAGAAGGAGGTGGCAAATAGTCATAGGAACAACATCACACTCCAAAGTGTCTTCGTATGCTCCGATCTTGAAGGAGACTTGTACCCTATGCTCAACTTGGAGAGTGCCATTGTCGCTTAGCCATTGAACTTTGTAGGGGTGCGGGTGCTTCATCTTGACCAATTGGAGCTTGGAGCATAGTCCTTCACTTGCTAAGTTATGGCAACTCCCTCCATCGCTGATGACCTTGACGGATCTTCCATTGATGCCGGCCTTGGTGTGGAAGATATGGCATCTTTGGTCTTTGTCTTGTTGATGTTGAAGAGTCAAGACCTTGGAGACAACAAGAGCGGGGCTCGAATCTTCGTCACAAAAGACTTGATCATCTTCATCGTCGTTCACTTGCCGATGCATGGCCACTTGCTCAAGGGCTTCCATTTCTCCTTCACTCATTGAGTCATAGGTTCCGTCGTCGTTGAGGATCATGGTGCGCTTGTTTGTGCACTCGAAGGACTTGTGGCCTCGGCCGCCGCATGTGAAGCATTTGAAGGAACTCGTCTTCATGGTCTCATCGGGTTGGGGTAGATGATGATGAAGCTCTCGGCTTGACGTTGCTTGTAGTAGGAAGACGACTTGGGGTTGTCGAAGTTTTCTTGTAACTTGACTTGTCACCGTTGCTTGTAGATGGCTTGGTTGAGGTAGAAGGTGTTGGAGTCGTTGAAGCTTGGGTGTTGGAGAAACCATAGGACTTGGATGAGAACTTGGCATACTTGAAGTCATCTTGCACTTGACGTTCCGCTTTGGTAGCTTGATGCACTAGCTCGATGAGGTTCGAGTATGGTTGGAAGTCGGCGATCTTCTTGATAGGATGATTGAGTCCATTCAAGAAACGTGCCATAGTTTGCTCTTCATCTTCCGTGGCATTGGCTCGTATCATGGCAATCTCCATTTCCTTGTAGTACTCTTCAACGCTCTTGGTTCCATGCTTGAGTAATTGGAGTTTCTTGAAGAGGTCGTGGTTGTAGTAGGTAGGCACGAAGCATGGTCTCATGACATCCTTCATTTGAGCCCAAGTAGTGATGGGTGGTTCACCTCTTGCTGCTCGGCGCTCAATGACTTGCTCCCACCAAATGAGGACGTAGCCTTGGAACTCAAGGGATGCCATCGCGATCTTCTTCTCTTCGTCATAGTTGTGCAAGCAAAAGATCTTGTCGACCTTGAATGCCCATGAAAGGTACTCTTCGGGATCATTGCTTCCGGAAAACTTGGGCATGGTGAACTTTTGCTTGCCGTAGCGTTGCTCTTCATTGTGTTGGGGTCGTGGATGATGACGCGCATGTCATTGAGGATTGACAAACTCATGTTGCTCTTGGCGAGGAGGGTTGTCGACCTCATGTTGCTCTTGTCTTGGAGGATTTCCATTGTGTTCATTCTCTTGGCGAACTTGAGGTTCTTGTCTAGCTTGAGGAGGTGCTTGTCGATCTCGACGAGGAGCTTGACAATGCACACGTGATTGATAAAGCCACTCTTGAACTTCATCACGAAGCACTTCTTGATGCTCACAAGCTTGTCGGCCTCGGTTGGCTACGGCTCGACTTGAATCACGAAGGGCACATTGCGCCTCAAGTGCTTGAGCTTCACGTACTTGTTGTTCTTGGCGTTGTGCCTTGGCATCTTGTGCATCTTGGTGTTGTCGCGCTCGCTCCTCTTCTTCTCATTGTCGTTGGCGTTCCCGTTCTTGTGCTTGCGCGAATGTAGCTTGGTTTTGATGATGTCGATGTTCTTGCGCGCGAGCTTGCTCTTGAGGGTCGGTGTCTTGTAGAGGATTGCGGTTGGCGTGACGGTCTTGGTGTGCGGCTCGTCGAAGAGTGTTTGATGTCGGGGTACTTGAGCCGGAGATAGTGTCGTTGGAGTGTCGACTTGAGCGGCTCCTTCTTGAGTAGGACAAAATGGTAGAAGAGCGGTTGACCAATAAGGCACGAATCTCATCCATTCTTGTATTGTTCTCTTGCTTTTGTTCGTCGAGCTTGTTGTCGAAGTAGTCTCTTGTACGTTGCTCGGAGAGTCGCAAGTCGGTGGCGAGGTTGTCGATGTGGTCTCTCATTGCTAGTTGCTCTTCATACAAAGCTCGTTGCGTTCCAAATAGGTGTAGCTTGGTGACGTAGTTGTTCGGGTCATCGTCTTGCTCAAGGAAGAGTGGGTTGGTAGAAGTACTTGGCCTATCCATCATTTCAAGCAAATATGTGAATGGGAGAAAGAGAAGAACTTATACCAAATGTACCTTGACCGATGTTGAAAATGGATCAATGATCACTCCAATGTGTAACAAGGACATAGCACAATTGGTACCAATTCTTGTTGGTTTCTCACACCTACACAAGTAAAAGCTTATGGTGGAGCTCGGTTAGGATGGTGGCACAAAATTTGATGCAATTGTTAGTAAGACTCAATAATGTTGGAAAAGATTCGCAAATTTGCAAATGCAACGAGTAGACCAATAACAATATGTGGTACACGGAAACACATACGCAAATAGATAAGTGGGGTCGTGCAACCAAGGGGTGAGCCAAAAATGTGGAATCCACGAAAATGCACTTGTTACACAACACTAGAGAGACGCTAGCACGATTGCACAATAGGCGGAGACGAACTTGTGCACAACCTACTAAGCAAAAATGCAACGACTTCTATCCCAAGTATGCTATATGTATGGTATTCCGGTGGTATGATCCAAGATAATCAAGTATGACAATCTTAATGTAGTATGATGCTATGGTTCTTGCTTATAAGCTCTTTGCTTATCTTTCCCTTTTGCTTAAAAGCTTGTTTGGCTCTTTGTGTTTGAGCTCTTTTTTCATGCAATGCCTCACGAACCAAGATAGCAATTGAGTATATGCGATGACACTTTGTGACACAAGAGATGATACCAAGATATGCACCACAATGATATGGTATGTATGCTATGGGAAGTATGACTACTAATGTGCACAAGTCACATTGCCGGCAATACTCAAAGGCTAGTCTCAATGGGTAAGGTACGCAAAATGGGCTATGGGGTTATCAATGCAATGTCAAGAATGTATGATGATATCACGATACCAAGATGAGGTTACCGTTGATGACGAGTCCTTGCGAAGATGAGCGGCGGTGATGTAGATGTCGAACCGTACCTAGATAGCCGAAACACAATAGGCCACGGGAACCGCAACTCAAATTCTCAAAGCAAAACGTGTCAAAATTGTCGGAGTTGGTAGCGGGAAAGCTATGGTGGTGCTATGTAGAAATGGTGGTGGTATGCGGAAGTGTATGTGGGCACCAGATCGAAATTTGGCGAGAGTTAGGCGGGAAACGGGCTGTTGGGTGGAAGTGATGCTGTCATGGGGCCGGATGTCCGGGCTGGATGGCCGGATGTCCGAGATGGGCTGGATGTCCGGCCTGTCGGGCCGGATGTCCGGGCTCTGGATCCGTGGACGAACTCGAAGAACTCCGCGTGGAGAGGTCAAATCCAGGGCAAAATTCGGAAGATTTTGTGGATGGAAATTGGGGAAAAGCTAGATCTACCTGCAACACATGAAATCCGCGGATCAAATCCAACAAAACTTCATCACACCAACAAATCAAAAAAAAATTGGGTGGCTATTTTTTTTGGGAATTTTCGAATTAGGGACAAAATCAACAAAACAAGGCTACAAACCAAAGAGAGGGGGCTCCGAAATCATGATCAACGTGGCTCATGATACCAAGATGATGTAGGGTGGAAACCTAGATGCCCGCTCTTTCACGAAAGGAGCGGATCCCAACGAGGAACACGACGAACACGAGGGGAAACACGAGGGAAAACATGAGAGAATCACTCAAACCAACAAGATTCGATTACACATGTGCTAGATCCACGAAACACAAAGGGATACACGATCGAAAGTCAACAAGGGACGATACATAGGGTAACCGGTTCTTCTCCGAGAGGAGGTCTTGATGGGGCCACCCAAGAGGGGGTCTTGAATCCAAGGTGGATCTTCTCCGTAGAGGGGCCGCGGTCTCTCTCAAGGAGCAGATCCGTATGGGTGAGCAAAGCTCTATCTCACATATGAGCTAAACCAATGCTAACCCTAGAAAGAGGGAGGAGGATGAGTATATATAGTCTAGGTGGGCGAAGGGGTACATGGGCCTTGGCCCTTTACTATGCGCATACTATGCGCAGACAGACGGGGTCGGATGTCCGGGCTTTCAGGATGAGCCGGATGTCCGGGCTGGCGTGGTCGGCCTCCGTGCTCTGGTCGTCGGATGTCCGGGCCCTGTAGACTTGGCCTGGGTTGCTGTTGTAGTGGATGTCTCCAGTGGCCGGATGTCCAGGCCTGGGGCAGGATGCCCGGGTCCTAGAGCTGCCTTCTTCTCCTTTCAGCGTTCCTCTTCATCCGTGAACTTGGCGGCTTGTCCGTCTTCACGTGCATCTTCGGGAGGGTCCTCTTGATACCTAATCATGCACAACATCTCGGACTTAGGTAGTAGCCATGTCTCGAGTGGTCATATGTGATATCACTAAGGAAGGAAGTCACCTCGTTCTCGAGAGCTCTAGCTCGTGCTCGTGTCATGGGTCCTCTTGGCTCGTGATGAGACGATGGTAGGTCCATGGGGATGACCGTAGGATGCTCCACATTAAATGGCACTTACGACGAGACACTTTTTACCTAATAAAGTGATATTGGTTGCATGTTCATATGGTGCCTAGCTTTCATTTCTTCTAATTTGTTGAAATGCCTTCTGCTTACTGTTTTTCATACATATTCCATCCTCCTATCGTGCGTGTGAATATGCAATGCTATCTTTTTTGTATATATTCCATCCTCCTATGATGAGCTTGTCTTACATCAAAGTAGTTTTCGTCTGTATCATGCATCAACCAGTTATGCAGAGCTAATTTTATTCATCTTATTGCGGTTTTGACTTCATAAGGAAATATCAGAAAAGAGGAAGGAAAAGAGTCCTCCAGACCGACGCAAACAGAGACTCTCTAGATTTGCCACTGCTACTGCTAATGTAGTTGAAGTCCCAAGTCTACATGATGAGTTCATCTCCCTTACTCCACTATCACAAGTGCTTGCTCTAATTTGACAGTGTGATAATTGGTTTCATGTTGCATATGTTTTCTAGCTTGTATTTTCTTCTATTTTGATTAAATTGCACCTTCTGAGTTTATACGTTATACATGTGCATATGACATGCCTTTCTGTGTCTTGAATACAATGCATCTATCTATAATACCATGTTCTTACATCAAAGTACTGCTGTTGTGTATCCTGCATCAGTCACTCATGATTGGATGGTTTTAACTTGGCAATTTGATAGTGGTTGCATCTTCCATTGATTTCTAGGTTGTATTACTTCTAATTTTTTGAAATGCCACTTATGGCAGGACACTTTTAACTTGGCAGAGGGATATTGGTTGCATCTTTCATATGGTGTCTAGCTTGCATTACTTCTATCGTAGCTATGAATATGTCACGCCGTCCTGTTTTTCTTACATATTCCATCCTCATATGGTTGTCTTACATCAAAGTATTGCTTGTCTGCATCATGCATCAATGAGTTTTGAAGAGCGATTTTATTCTTTTGTGTTGTGGGTACGGCTTGACATGGCAAAGTCAAAAAAAGAGCAAGGAAAAGAATATAGTAGGGAATGGTGTTACTCGTCGGGTGAAACGTAAAAAGGATCTGCCCTACAGATTCTGCTGGTACTTATAGTGCAGTAGAAGGAGGTCCAAGTCCACCGGCTAAATCTACAAACACAGTATCACCTGCTCCACTAGCTGCAGCATCCGCTTCAACTGTACCGGCATCTCAACGAGTTACTCGTTCGTTTGCTCCGCAACTGGCCAGTTCCCAAGCTGCCTTCACACCTAACACCACTTTCGAAGCACTGCTGACACAACAGGACTTGGCAAGATCAGATGAACCTCATAAGCATCAACACCAAGACAGTACCTAACCGAGTCAAGTTGCAGTTGCATGCTCCTTTATATGTACTCTCAGAGTTTGATGTGCACTAACACTTTCCATATTCATTATTAAACTAGCACCACGGCGCAAGCGGAAATAGACATAAGGGATAATGCTTGACAGATTAACAAAATCTAAAGGAGGAAGAATAGAGATCCATTTTGAGGAAGGTTTAAAAAGGCCACGTGATGCTACAGAGTCAGCAAAGTTAGTATTAGAGGCAACCATTGCCGTTAGGTGTCATGCACGTATCCTCCCAACGTGGATCCAGTACAGGAATGAGAAAGAAAATACTCAGTTTAACACCTTCCTTGACCATTTATCCGTAAGTAATGTTATTCATCGCAATTTGTAATATTCTCTTGCATTGTCCCCTACTTTCTAGCTTCCTCCTAATAAGACTCACATTGTTTTTTCAACAGATGAGGTTCAAGTTGGATCCGAAGGATGATCCAACTACACTCATATTTTTCATTCTGCTCCATGACAGTATCGGTATTAGCTTAGAAAAACTCACTTTGAAGGGAAGCCTAATAATGAAATCGCCCAAACATCTCCAGTGGAATATATTACAGATGAAGACTGGATAGCCCTTGTTAAACACTGGTCTGATCCAAAGTATCAGGAAGGGTATATGTATTTGACCAGATCACATATTGAACTTGTATTTACGTATGTGCCTTACAAGTGTATCTTATTCTAGGCTAACTGTTTGTAGAACAAGACCAACCGTTCTAAACTGAAATTCCAACAGACAACAGGATCTCGTAGCTATATTGCACACTACGAGGCTCTTGTAAATCGCTGCTAGTTCCTTCTTTTTTCTATGCCATATTATCGTATCTATATTGACTTGTTCCAAATACAGAGGAAAGCCCGTGCGGACCAAAAAGAACCTAAACCTAATGCAGTGCAAATCTTCAAGGATTGCCACACCAGCAAGATGAAGGGCATGAGTACACCAGTTCAAGCCGTTGTTGTAAGTCCTTACTCCTCTTCCTTTGAACTGCTTGTTACTGTAACGTGTTTATTTAACTGCTTGGTTTACAACCAATGTTAGTTACTCTGTTCATATTTATACACAGTTTTCTTAACATATCATTTCACCTTACACGGTTTAAAAGAGATGAAGGATATTCTTTTGGTCTTTATCTGTAATCTAGTTGTGATGTTCACGTGCCCACACAATGATGCAATAGCCTGTTTGTTTTATATATGTTTGCCCATGATATGAATGATGTCATACTATGTTCATCCTACTTTAAACCACGTCTCCTTATCCTTAGATGTCAACAAATGTGAGGAAATAGACAAATACAGTAGGCATGCTACATGGACATATGTTCCGAAAGTGATTTTATTATGTAGTTGGCACTACAATACATGCTAATGTATTACGGTAGTTCACCAAAATAAGTTATGTATAAATGTGAAACCTACTTTGTTTGTTTTTGTCTCATTAGTAACTTATCTGGTACACTAATCTACAAGTTCAAACTTTCAGCAAGCTATGGAACAAATGATTGAATAGCCACAACCACCTGAAGGTGACGAAGCTACCACAGGCACAATGTCACCTCTTGCTGCGGTGTGTTAGTATCTCTCCACTAACAGTGCAAAAAGCACCTTCCTCTGTAATTCTGGGTTGGTTGTCAAGGTAACCTCGTCCAAATCGCCTAATGAACAAAATATTCCGGCTAGACAGAGTGATATGTCTGTGCTCCAGAGACAAGTCCAATCCCTAATGGACGTCGTTTCGGAAACAAGAATAATGGTTCACAAATGTCGTCAAGATATGAATGGTTTTGAAACTAGACTATCAGACATTTGCTTCGTTGTTCAAGAGTAATGGTGGAAAAAGGGGAAGATCATGCTGCTCCATCAGATTCTACAGCCTGAAACATTAGCACCCAGGTCAAATGATCTGTGCTTCTATACATCTGATGGTGCTTTTATCTGCAAGGACTGTAAACTTTATGCCAACACGCCTTTTGTTGTATGGCTGGAATTTATGATGTTGTGATACATCATTTATTATGCTACCAAAGGCTGTAGAAATTACGATGCTATTTTTGTATAGTGTAGGTAATGTATTCGGCCGAAAGCTTCGTAGGAGCCCAACGTGCCAACATTCATCGGGCCCATTCCAATTGGGCTAAAAATGATTATGGGTCATAATTTGCATGTAGCCCACTAAAAATATCTGGGGCTAAATCAACACAAGCTTTCATATTTTTGGTAGGCATGTGCCCACAGTGGGCTATTAACAGGCCGAAACATAATTTGGGCCCTCAGTAACAATTGGTCGTTAACATGTGTAAATATGTCGAGCCCATAAATAACTAGGCCTTAAATAGGCCGAAAGTGACATTGGGCCCTGATTGTGCCAAGTTACCCTGATTGTGCCAAATTACCCATTGGTCATTAGCAGGCCGAAATGTATCTCACCTCGTGGTGGCCCATTTACAATGCGGATCGTTCACAGGCCGAAATTTAGATGGGCCGTAAATGCGCCCACCTACTACACGGGCCTTTAACAGGCTGGAAGTTCGGTCGGGCTTGATTAGTATCAGTTTTATATGTGCCGTTAATAGGCCCGATGTGACGTTGGGCCACATATGGCCCATGGATTTCGTCCGACGTTAACAGGCCAAAAATCACAACAGGCTGGAAGTGGACCAAATCTACAGTGGGCCTCTAACAGGCCAATTATAAGACATGGCCGAATATGACCCAAATCCTTCACGGTCATTTATGGGCCAAAAGTTTCAGTGGCCAATAAATTGGCCCAAATGAAGCAGTACCTTTAACAGGCCAGAAACACACCGGGTCGTAATTCGGCCCAAATACTTAGCAGACTGTTAATGGGCCAGAAGTGACCATGGGCCATGATAATGACAAGTTCAGAATGGGCTGTTGACGGGCCGGTTTGACACTAGCCGTATGGGCCTTAACTGCGAATGGGTTGTCTGCAAGCAGGCCGTTAATGGGCCAGCCCGGTGATTTTGACTGGGCCAGCCTTTTTAACCTAAACGGGCCGCTATTGGGCCTTGCCATGTGTCGACGTATCATAGGCGCCTCCTGTCCATTGGGCGGTTGACATCTGTCCTTTCGCGGTGCTGACACATGGTTGCTATAGCCAATGATAATTTTACACGTGGAAAATACTCATTGGTCCTAGCTATTAACGGGTTATCTGATCCAAACCGGAACCCAATAGCTTAACGACGACACATTGGATGCCACGTGTCGGTTACCCTTGACGAAAGCACTTCTATGATGCATGATTTATCATCATGGAAGTGGACACTTCCGTGATGATAATTTTGGTAATGTCATGGAACACTTCTACCACAGCACAGGTATGACTATCTTGATTTTGTCATAAAATCGTCATGGATGTACATGCATGACAGAAAACGTGACCTACTATGACAAACACGTATCATCATGGAAGTGTTTTTTGTAGTGCACAATATGAAATCAATATCAGTAGATGTGTCATGACTTAAATTTTCATATTGTGTAACTTTAGCATGGTAGACGTTGATATTTTTTCATATAAATAAGGTCAAACTTTATGAAGTTTGACTTCAGACAATTCTAATGAGTTAAAGGACCGGAGGGAGTATTAACACACCTTTCCATTTGATTTAACAATGGCACTATTTAGATACTCCAACTTAGCTAGAGGTTAGAGTTAGTTTCTAGCTCATGACAGTTAAAAGGGAGAGTGAGAGATTGGTGGAATAGTTGATTGTATTGCTTGAGCCTCGTGGGCATATATACAGGAGTACATGGTCATCTTGGAGTAGAAGTCAAGGTAGAATATATCCTATGCTATCCTACGTTGCCTGAATAACAATGATACTCAACAATGACTAACCCGAAACTAACTCTAGCCAAAGAGGTGTTTGGATGAAATGTTAGATTGACAATAAATGCACTAGGAGGACTAGTTCTAATTAGCACCTCTCGGGTGGAATAGTTATTTTGGGTGGGTTAGACGCAACTAGCTCAGTCTAGCCCTCATGTTTGGATACTTTATGGCTATTTGTGCTCAAACTAGCTCAAACTAACTCTAACCCATGGATCCAAATAGGGCCAATAACTAGTGTACTTAGACCCGCACAATACAAGTTTGAATGACTATGTTTCCTTGTTTTTAAATATTAGGCATGTTGCAGTTAATAACACACCTTTCCACTTCTTGTTTTTAAATATTAGGTTTTTAACAATTTGGTCTTGCACATGTAGGTCTTGCTGTCAGAGGTTTTGACCCACTGTTCGACCCTTTTTGCATATGGGGAAATAAGTTTTCCATGAATATCACTCAAGTCAAGAAACTCAAAAGATTGTTAGGATAAAGAAATTAGTGAAAAAATACAACATCTTTGTCTGCACAATGAATAAGACATCAGTTCCCTACAGCATGGTACTAACTGTTATACCTTGTCATTTTAATTCCTTTGCGCCATTTCAAATCTAGAGAAGATATTTATGCATATCCTTGTTTTTTGGCCTTTCCAAAGCAGTTCACTGATGATTACCTCTCAAACCACCTGTATGGTCAGGAGGCGAGGAAGGTATTCATACAACACGCACGGTTCAATATTGAAGTCTTCCTGAAGAGGACGAAGGTTGGACGATCAATCGTCCACAGGCACTGCCCTAAAGTTGCAAAGACCTTCAACATCAATGAAGGCTCAATATTCTCCTTCCGCTTCAGCAGTTCTCTAGATGAGATTCATCTCCCTATGTATTGTCTATGATGCTAATTTCCAAAGGTTATAGATGTTGCATGTAAAACTTGGTGTTGGTGCAGTTGTGTAATGGGGTAGCTGAGTGCTGAAGCTATAGGATGTTGTACTATGATGTATTTCAATTATGAAATCCTGCTTCCTTAATATGAAAATGAAATATATTGTGTGCTTAATATCAAATGTCAATTATATTAATAAATGGATCATTAATAATACGACAATCAGCCTCCTAATGGCCAATTGGCCTGCTAATTGGGTTT
Organism: Aegilops tauschii subsp. strangulata; assembly: GCF_002575655.3. Classification (NCBI taxonomy): domain Eukaryota; kingdom Viridiplantae; phylum Streptophyta; class Magnoliopsida; order Poales; family Poaceae; genus Aegilops; species Aegilops tauschii. The sequence goes on along the minus strand of NC_053037.3, from coordinate 244,520,234 downwards.
TTCTATTGCAAACGGTTATTGAGAAAACACCGTGGGTGATGACCTCAGACAACGCACACAGTTTCTAGGAATAAAACGTGTTGGATCAATGAACAATCGCACACGACTTCCTCTTGAAAATCGTTTGCGTTATGCCACCCTGAGCAAACGTTTACCACATAAAAAGTGTGTGTGATGGACAGCCTATGCCACACAGTTTCTTCTATGCACCGTGTATGATTCATTCAATAACGCAAACGGTAAAATTGTTAACATCCTCTGCAATGGCAACGCTATCACAAACGATTTAATGGGGAAACTTGTGTGCGATGAACATGCGAACGGAAACGTTTTCCTTGGAGTGACTGTGTGGGATGCAATACGAATGGAAACGTACTTCTTGGATTGACTGTGTGGGATGTACATACTAACAGAAATGTATTCTTTGGATTGCCTGTGTGGAATGTACATACGAACAGAAATGTCGGAGTAATGGGCCACGGGTAGGCTAACCCGAGTCCCTGAACCTTTCAAGACAACGGGGCTGGCTGCGCCCCGCAAGGCGTCAAGACGAGGTGCCGCCTTCTGGTGGCCGGCTGGAGGAATAGCCGGCTGTCCGTAGACGGCCGAGTTCCAGAAGCCGGCATCAGGACGAGCCGACTCCTAGTGGGCGGCTCCCAGAGAAGCCGGCCCCTAGCAGTCGGCCCGTGGCGACCGCGAAGCCTGCGCCCTCATCAAGAAAGACAAGACAGGGAGTGGCTACAGTGTAGCCCATCCTTCCCAAATCCAGGGATGGGCGTGGCCACAGTGCACCGTACAGGCGGAGCTCTCCGCCCGGCACGGCACTGTTGCCACTCCACCCCTGACGTCACCACAAGCAGGCGGAGCCCTGCTCCCACGACGGCCTGTCGGTACGGCCCAAGGATGACGGGCCCCACTGATCGGTGAGAGCCCTGAAGACGGCTAGAGCCCCACCAGTCGGACCCGAGGGAGGTTGGCCCCCAGTAGTTGGCCCGCCCCTTCCTCAGGGCCCACGCGCCATTAACCAGACGAGACACAGAGTGGCTACAGTAACCACCCACCAGGCGGCCGGGTTGTAGCCACGCTCCCCTGAGCGAGTCTGCGTCATCAGCATCACGGCTACAGTGATCGGCAGCCGACAAGACCCGTGAGCGGCGGGGGCGGCCTGTCGGCCCCGTACCAGACCAGTCGGCGGGGCCCACTAGGCGGCGGGTCCCAGCAGTCGGCGGAGAAGCCGGCAACCAGAGAGACTAATAGCCGGGTCCTACACCCTTCTGGATTACTATTGTACCCCTGGGGGTAGGCCTATATAAACCCCCAGGGCACCCATGCAAAGGGTTCCCAACTTGTTAGAACTAGACTCACCCATAGAGAAAGGAGAGAGCTAGCCTTGCTTTCTTCCACCCCTAGCAAACAGCTCAAGGAGCACCATTGTACCACTAGTGCCTTAGTGATCATGCGGAGACCCCGCAGAGCAGGGCTAGGGGTGTACTCTCCACGGAGAGCCCCAAACCTGGGTAAAGTTCACCGGCGTACGTGTCTACGCCTCATCCCGCTTCCAGGCACCGGCGACGTTCTACTCGCTCCCACCATGATAAGCCATCCTTTGGCATATGTCGCACCCAACCCCCGACATTTGGCGCCCACCGTGGGGCGAGGTGCACCGTCATCCGGAGACCTGTTCTGGATGGGAACCCTGTTCCTCCCTGGCGAGCGTAGCCAGCCTGGCACGCCAGACGGAGTCTGCGCCGACGCGCTGCATGGCGCGGAGGTCGCCTGCGCGGCGAGCTGCCTCGCCGATCTTGTCGGCGAGGTTCACCTCTCCGACGAGCCCGCGTCTGATGTGGGCACCGATGGCCCTGAGAGCCGCCTCGTCAGCCTCCTCGATCAGCTCCACGTCGCCAGCTAGCCTGCTGTAGACTTGGAATCTGTTGGCTCCACCGACCCGATGCTTGTCGGTTCCGACACTGCGTCGCTTGACGCGTTCCCCACCAACGTGGTGGTCTATGACGAGCCGCTTCCTCGCACGGAGAGCGGCGGAAGCGCCGTCACGGAGGTGCTTGTCATCGGCCACAGCGAGCACTCCGGCGGAGGTGCTCATGACCCGCTCGATGCGGCACTGCAAGACCTGATGGCGCCCATCCTAGAAGTCGCCGACGCCGAGATGCTGGAAGCACGCCGCGTCCAGCTCGTCGAGAGAGCTAAGAAGCTGGCCAACATGAGATGCCTATCGGAGGCCTACCAACGCGAGATGGACCGCGCTGTGGGTGGCACGCCAGCTCCTGGCGGGCCTAGCCGCATCGGCACGGTCCAGCAATGCGGTGTGGCCATCGCCAGCCTGTTCGGAGCGGATCGCCCCGTCTACGCCACGCCTGGGGAGAACATACGAGCTGCCCAGGCGGTAGCAGAAGAGCTGAACAAGTTCGAGGGCGAAGAGGGTCGCCAGATGGCGGAGCGCGTCCAGCGGCTCCTCGACGCGGCTGCTGAGCAGCACGAGGCCGGCTGCCGCACTGAGGTGCCAAACCGGCAGAATGACGGTCTACCTCCCCGCCGAGACCAAGGCGCGACATCCCGGACGCTGACTGGTGGCGTCCGCGGAAGAAGAGACAAGGAGCCGACTGCCAGCCGCAGCCGGACTCGCATCACCATCGAGCGCGACCAAGACGGCCGCCCAAGAGCAGTGGAACGACGGGATGACTGTCCACCTCCCCCCCCCCCGCAGGGAGAGGCGCGTCTCCCCGTCGCCCGTTGAGCACCCGACACTCGGCGACCGCCTTGGCCACCGAGAAGGAGTCGGAGAAAACGATGCCCGCCACTGGATCGACCATCTCAACCGATCCCTGGCGTTAGAAGAAGAAGATGAGCTGGGTCCGCCTTGTTTTGGCCCCCGCATTCGAGATGAGCCCTTTCCCAAAGGGTTCACGCTCCCGAGAGATACGCCAAAATACACCGGCTCCGTGAAGCCGGAGGACTGGCTGGTCGACTACTCCACAGCCGTCAGTATCGCAAATGGCAACAAGCGCGTCGCCATGAAGTACGTTCCGCTCATGCTCCAGGGCACGGCCCGGACGTGGCTGAACAGCCTGAAGCCCAGCAGCATCAACAGCTGGGTCAACTTCACCGAAGCATTCATCCGCAACTTCACCAGCACGTACAAGCGGCCGCCCAAGCCCCGTCAGCTCTCCTTGTGTGTCCAGGGCCCCAACGAGCCGACTCGCGACTACCTCACACGCTGGACCGAGCTTCGTAACTCTTGCGAGGGCATGCACGAGGTGCAGGCCATCGAGTGCTTCACCGCCGGGTGCCGAGAGGGCACCCTTCTTAAGCACAGGCTTCTCTGTGACGAGCCGGCGACCCTCGACGAGCTGCTGATCATAGCAGATAAATACGCCACGGCCAACTCCTCCATGAAGGCAGAGATCCAAGTTGATGCATCTGGCAAAGTGGCTCCTCCAGCTCTTCGGGCCCCGGCTGGTGACACCAGTCGGCGTCAGCAACCCAACGACAACAAACGCAAGGCCGCGCAGCCGGCTTCTACAAGCCGGCAGGTGGCGACAGTCGAAGACCAGCAGCCGGAAGGGCGGCCTCCATCCAAGCGCCAGAAGGGCGGCAAGCCCAATTGGCTGCCTGCTTTCTCGTATGAGCAGACTCTTGATGCACCTTGCAAATTTCACAGCGGCGCGAAGCCGTCCAACCACACCACTCGGAAGTGCCATTGGCTCACCAGGATCGCCAAGGGTGACGGCCTTCTGCCTCCTCCGCCTGCTGGGCAGCCGCCTCCGCCCCCACCCCAGCAGCCGACAGTTCGACGGTCGGAACCATACAAGACGAGTATCCCGAAGAGCACGGAGCTTATGTCGTGTTCACCAGCATGGCCGACGACAAGCATAGCAGACGGCAACGACAGCAAGAAGTAAATGCAGTGGCATCAGAGACCCCCGAGTTCATGCATTGGTCCGAGAAGCCCATCAGCTGGAGCAGAGCCGACCACCCGGAAGTAATGCCCAATCCCGGCTCCTAGCCCTGGTTCTGGATGCCACCTTTTCCACAGAGAGGCGAGCTGCTCGCTTCTCCCGAGTCCCGATAGATGGCGGCAGCAACATCAACATCATGTACAAGGATACCATGGAGAAGTTAGGAATCAAACAAAGGCAGCTTCAGCCCAGCCGGACTGTATTCCATGGCATAGTTCCTGGCCTTTCCTGCTCACCAATCGGCAAGATCCAGATAGACGTCCTCTTTGGAGACAAAGATCACTTCCGCCGAGAGCCAGTCTGGTTTGAGGTGGTGGACCTTGAGAGCCCATACCATGCACTACTTGGCCGGCCTGCTCTGGCCAAGTTCATGGCGGTCCCCCACTATGCTTACCTCAAGATGAAGATGCCGAGTTCCAAGGGAATTCTAACCATAGCAGGGGATTACAAGCAGTCATCCGCCTGCGCGGCAGATAGCAGCCGGCTGACCGAGTCCCTTGTGATCGCGGCCGAGAAGCGGCTCCTTGACCGGGTTGTGGCGATGGCAGGCAAGCAGCCGGAAATGTCACCCAACCCCAAGGAGTCGGAAGCCGAGGGCTCGTTCAAGCCGGCCAAAGAGACAAAGAAGATACCCTTGGACCCGGAGCACCCGGAGAGGCACACTGTCATAGGAGCAAATCTTGACAGCAAATAGGAAGGCGAGCTCGTCGATTTCCTCCGTGAGAATCGGGATATCTTTGCATGGTCTCCCAAAGACATGCCGGGTGTTCCGATGGATTTCGCCGAGCACAAGCTACACGTCTGGTCAGATGCCAAGCCAGTCAGGCAGCCCTTGCACCACCTGTCAGAGGAGAAGAGAAGAGTCGTCGGAGAAGAGATAGCCCGGCTGCTGGCAGCTGGCTTCATCATGGAAGTGTTCTTTCCAGAGTGGCTGGCCAACCCAGTCCTTGTGCTGAAGAAAAACAAGCAATGGCGCATGTGTATTGATTATACCAGCCTCAACAAAGCCTGCCCCAAAGACCCATTTGCTTTGCCGAGAATTGACCAAGTGATAGACTCCACAGCCGGATGCGAGCTGTTGAGTTCTTTGGACGCATACTCAGGGTATCACCAGATCAAGCTGAACCTGGCCGACAGGCTGAAGACCGCCTTCATCACACCATTTGGAGCCTTCTGCTACTTGACCATGACGTTCGGCCTGAGGAATGCCGGCGCCACGTTTCAACGTTGCATGCAGAAGTGCCTCCTCAAGCAACTCGGCAAAAACGCCCATGTCTACGTGGATGATGTGGTGGTGAAGACGAAGAAGCATGGAACGCAGCTAGAAGACCTTAAGGAGACCTTCAAGAACATGCGTCGATTTCAAATCAAGCTCAACCCGGAGAAATGCGTCTTCGGAGTGCCAGCCGGCCAGCTTCTTGGCTTTCTGGTCTCAGACCACGGCATAGAGTGCAACCCTGTGAAGATCAAAGCCATCGAGAGGATGGAAGTGCCCACTCGACTGCTAGACGTGCAAAAATCACTGGCTGCTTGGCACCCATCAGCCATTTCATCAGTCGGCTGGGCGAGAAGGCTCTTCCCCTGTACTAGCTCATGAAGAAGACCACTTTTTTTGAGTGGAACGACAAGGCGGACGAAGCTTTTCTCCAGCTCAAGAAGATGTTGACCACTCCGCCTATCCTGGCGGCTCTGATTCCTAAGGAGCCCATGCTCCTCTACATCGCCACCACCAGCCGGGTGGTCAGCACTGTCATAGTTGTGGAGCGCAAGGAGGAAGGCAAAGCACTACCAGTCCAGAGGCCAGTATATTACCTGAGCGAAGTGTTGTCCGCCTCCAAGCAAAACTACCCCCACTATCAGAAGATGTGCTATGGCGTGCACTTTGCCGCCAAGAAACGGAAGCCATACTTCCAAGAGCACCCAATCACTGTGGTCTGCACGGCTCCGCTTGCCGAGATCATTGGAAGCCGAGATGCTTCAGGCCGAGTGGCCAAATGGGCCATAGATTTGGCCCCCTACACCATCTACTACCAGCCTCGCACCGCCATCAAGTCACAAGCACTGGCCGACTTCCTCGTCGACTGGGCCGAGACCCAGTACCTGCCACCAGCGCCGGACTCCACCCATTGGCGGATGCACTTCGATGGTTCCAAGATGCGCGCCGGTTTAGGAGCCGGCATCGTCCTCACCTCTCCCAAAGGTGACAAGCTCAGATATGTGCTGCAAATTCACTTTGCCGCCTCCAACAACGTCGCTGAATATGAGGCACTCATTCACGGGCTCCGGCTTGCCAAGGAACTCGGCATTCGCCGGATCCTGTGTTATGGAGACTCTGACTTGGTGGTCCAGCAGTCGTCGGGCGACTGGGACGCCAAAGATGCAAACATGGCTAGCTACCGCTTCCTCGTCCAGCAACTCAGCGGATACTTTGAAGGGTACGAGTTCCTCCATGTGCCAAGAAATGACAATGAGCAAGCAGATGCCTTGGCACGAATCGGCTCCACCCGACAAGCAATACCAACCGGCGTCGCCCTACAACGCCTCCTCAAGCCGTCTGTCAAGCCATCGCCAGAGTCGGATTCCATCTTCGTGCCGGCTCCTCCTGAAGCAGTCGGATCCGACTTGAGAGCCCCAGCAGCCAGCACGGGAATTCCGGCAGACGGCCCGGGGACTTCAGAACCCGGCCCGGGGACTGCAGCGGTCAGCCCGGGGACTTCAGAGCCCGACCCAGGGACTGCAGCAGTCGGCCCGGGGACTTCATCGACCCAGCAAGCGGCAACCGACTCCAACCCGCCGCCTCCCGGCCCAACCGCCCTCGTCCAAGGTGCAGTCCTAGCAGTCGAAGAAATTGCAGCGCCTTCATGGGCCCGGCCCATCCTCAACTTTCTTGTGAACAAAGAGCTGCCGGCTGATGAGATCTTGGCCCGACAAGTGCAACGCCGGGCGGCAGCATACACCATAGTCAACAGAGAGCTTGTAAGGCGCAGTGTCACTGGTGTCTACCAGCGCTGCGTGGAGCCGGAGCAAGGCCAAGCAATCCTCAAAGATATCCATCAAGGCGAGTGTGGTCACCACGCGGCTTCAAGAGCACTTGTCGCCAAAGCTTTCCGCCATGGTTTTTTTGGCCGACTGCTCTAGAAGATGCTAAAGACTTGGTCCAGAAATGCAAAGGGTGCTAGAAGTTCCGCTCCAAGCCACATCAGTCGGCTTCTGCACTCAAGACTATTCCCATTGCCTGGCCCTTTGCTGTCTGGAGCCTGGACATGGTGGGACCATTCAAAACAGCGCGAGGTGGCATGACTCATCTGCTTGTCGCGGTGGACAAGTTCACCAAGTGGATAGAAGCAAAACCAATCAAGAAATTGAACGGTCCGACTGCTGTGACTTTCATCTCCGACATCACCATCCGGTATGGCATACCACACAGCATTATCACCGACAATGGCACGAACTTTGCTAAAGGTGCCTTGGCCCGTTTCTGCGCGACGCAGGGCATCCGACTGGACTTAGCGTCCGTTGCCCATCCACAATCAAACGGCCAAGTAGAGCGAGCAAACGGCCTCATCTTGTTCGGCATCAAGCCCCGACTGGTCGAGCCTCTGGAGCGCTCGGCCGGCTGTTGGCTCGATGAGCTGCCAGCCGTCCCCTGGAGCCTGCGCACAACTCCAAACAAGTCAACCGGCTTCCCGCCTTTCTTCCTCGTCTATAGTGCCGAAGCCGTCATCCCAACGGACATAGAATTCGACTCCCCTCAAATCACCATGTACACCGAAGAGGAGGCAAAGGAAGCACGTCAAGACGGTGTCGATCTGCTGGAAGAGGGTCGACTGTGGGCACTCAGCCGGTCCAGCATATACCAGCAGAGCCTGCGCCGATACTACAACCAAAAGGTCAAGCCGAGATCCTTCCAAGAGGGAGACCTTGTGCTCCGGCTGGTCCAGCGAACAGCCGGCCAGCACAAGCTCTCAGCGCATTGGGAAGGCCCCTTCATCATCAGCAAGGTGTTGGGCAACGACTCCTACTACCTAATCGACGCTCAGAAGCCTCGAGCGCGCAAGAGGGACGACTCCGGCAAGGAGACGGAGCGGCCATGGAATGCAAATCTCCTCCGAAGATTTTACAGTTGATGCAGTATGTACCACGCTACCTTTTGTATTAAACTACGAAGACTCCGGGTCCCCCGAGAAGAGCTCGGGGACTGCCTTCTTTTATCTATATGATAAGAATTATGCCTATGAATGTATCATTTCCTTTATGCCGCTTGGCACTGGGTCCGACCAGTCGGCCCGGGGACTCGCCGCCTTGTACTATGAAATGCTTCCTGCAACCGGACAAGTAATGTGTTGGCACTTAAGCCGTCTCCTACCAGAAGCCGCAGCTCGTAGAGCGACTGTCTGGTGGGCAGGAGTAAGGCAGAAAGGGTGCCCACATGAAAAATGGCTAAGGACCCAAAGCATGTGCATATCTTAAGCTGTCTTCCCGCCTTCTACGACCAGCTGTTGAGCAGCCGGCCGACCGGCTTCTACTTAACTTTCTAAAGAACTCTAAAACGGCTAAGTACTTGCCTTCCCAGAAGTAGCTAAGTACTTGACCCAGCCACAGTACGCAGAGCGGCTGTTCGACTGGCAAGACGGCAACCAAGGGAAGGCGGCAAAGGAAAAAAGCCAAAGAGCAGCAAGCAAGAAAAGATAGAACTCGGAAAAATATTTTACATAGCAAAAGGCCCTTGGCCGATATTCAACGGAAGTTTGAGATACACCCCGCGGGTGGAATTGTGTAAAATTAACAAGTTCATCGAGACTGATAAGCAGGTAAAGCAAAAGATAAACTGGCGGCCTAGGGAGAGGCAGACGGGTTCGGTGGATCGGAGGAGTCGGTGGCGCCGGTTGGTGGAGCGGCCAGCTGGTCAGTCTCCGCTTGGTCGCCTCCAGTGGCAGGCGGCTCGCTTGGGCGTGGCTCGTTGCTGGAGGCGCGGTCGAGCTGAGGTTGGCCGTCCGCTCCGACCTCTGGCGCCTCCTCTTCGCCTTCCTCCTCCTCCTCATCTCCTTCCTCGCCGCTGGAGTCGATCACCTCGGCCGAGTTCTCGTCGTCCTCCGGGTTCAGCCTAAACCATTCGGTGGCGCCTCGGCGCCGTTCTCAACCCACTCCGGGACGAAGACGCTGGTGTCGGTGTACTCGGCGATCGCCGCCGCACGCTTGACAAGGTCTTCTTCCACGACCGCCAACTCCTCTTGAGGCTCCAGCAGAAACGTGGCCAGCTGGGCTAGACTTAGCCCAGGGTACCACGCCTTGACGAATTCCAAGGCCTGGAGCGCTCCTGCCCGGGCCGACGAGCCCTTCCAGGCCTCAAGACGGAAATCAACATCGCCTCATTGTCGGTCCAAGCGGAGCGTTCGGTCGCGAACTCAGCAAGGAGGCTGGTCTCCTTGTCCTCCGCCTTCCTCTGGGCCTTCTTGAGAAGCTCCGCCTGCTCCGACAGTTGCGCGACTAGCCGGTCATGCTCTTCAGCTAGCTTGCCGCACTCCTCCTTAGCACGCAGCGCGGTGTTGGCTTCGCCCAGCTGCTGCTGCAAGGCGGCATTGGCCTCTGCAGAAGAAAAAAAGAAGGGAAAGGCGTCAGTAACCAGCAGAAAAGAAGATAAGTTGCCGGCGAGATCCGGCCCGACTGCTCAGCAGTCGGCCTGAATCTCGGGGACTACAGCCCGCGGGTGCGCCAGCGCACCCCCGCAGAGAAAGAAGTGGACTTACTTCGGCTCTCCGACAAGTCGACAGCACGTTGATCCAACTCCTAGACTTTGGAGTTGAAGGCGGCCGCACGGAGGTTATGATAATCCTGTAGCAAGGATATCAGCGCTCAGAGCCTTCTAATTAAAAGTTCTGAGGCGCCTGCTCAGCAGCCGGCCCGGAACTCGGGGACTACACCCAGTGGGTGCGCTGACGCGCCCCCATGAAGCAATACAAGAGTTAAAAACGAAGAAGCAAGAAGCGTACTCGGATGGCCTCTTGCGATTACAGGAATGTCTTGTTGCAGTGCTTGATAGCGTCGGCCTCGGTGCGGAGTTTGGCTTGAACATCCAGGATCGCCTTGTTCAGAGGGCCCGTCCCGCCTCCCCGCACCCACCCAGTGGGCGCGGCGCTGGTCGCCTTGGTGTCCGGGATCGAGGAGCTTGCGGCGCCGGTCTCCGGCGGGTGTGGCGCCGAAGCCGCCTTTGCAAGTCGGCGGCGCGTCGGCGTGCGGACCTCAGGAGTCGGGCCCGTCACCACCTCGTTTCCGGTTGGCGGCACCGGCGGGTCCGCCGGCTGCTCGCCTTGCGCGTTTCCGGACGGCGGAAATGGAGGCACGATCACGTCCGGCATGGCGACGTCGTCGCTATCCCTCTCTATGATAGGGTGTTCACCGCCGGCCTCCCCAGTTTGTGCCACGAACTCCGGTGGTGGCAGCACGGAGCTCAAGGGGGCGACGAATATCGCCGACTGGCAGCGCGCGGCCTCCTCGGCCTGCTTCTTCACCGCGTCGGCCGCCTCGGCCTCCGCTAGTTTCTTCAGGGCGGCAGCCTCCGCCTTCTCTGCTTCCGCCTTCTCCAGGCGGGCGGCCTCCTGCTCCTCGCGCGCCTCCCGCGCATTTCGCTCCTTTGCCTCCCGGAGGTCGGCGGCCAGGTCGATTCGCCGGGTGGTGGCAGAAGTCTCCGCCGACCCAACGATGGAGGCGGCGGCCGACTTCTCAAGAGAGAGTGGGGACCTAAGTCAAGAAGATAAAGCGAAAGAAACTCAGAAAGAATAAACAAGGAAAAGATGAAGGCGCAAGGGGAAGGTAGTACTTAAGCGGACACCAGCCGCGACTCCTTCACCGCCTTGCGGAAGCGGATGGCCTTCGCGGCCGCTTCATCCCGCTTAGTCGCCGCGGCCGAGCCCTTGGGCTTCTTCGGCCGGCTGCCGAACAAGCTCGGCGCGGCCCTGCGTTTTTTCGCACCACCTTGGGCATCCGGCGCGGCAGATGATCTCGCGCCCGGCTGGCCGGCCCCTGGCTGGTGGCGCGGGGCGACTTCCCCCGCATCGTCGTCGGGCCAGTCCTCGAGGCCGGCCCCGAGCCCTGAGCCGCCTGTTTCGCCGCCTTCTCCCTCGGCGTCGTCCTCCAAGGCCGCCGCCCCCAAGTCAGGGTCATCCACGTCGCTCTTCGCTCGGTCGGGGAGGAATTGACGCTCCGGCCCCGCGGCGCCGGCTGCCGGCTGGAGGAGGGGACTCTGTTCAAAAGGCCGATTGGTCAGGTTGGACAGGCAGAACTCGGCAACAAAAAGATAGAGAAAAAGAAATATAACTTACCATAGGGGGGGGTCGGCGCGTGAATACGGCTCCTTGCCAAACCGCCCCTCCTTCGTGAGCTCGCAGTTCGCAAGATAGTTCACCATGTGAGCTACCTCTGCGTGAGGCATCTCCTTGGTGCACAGCCGGCTTGGGTCCCGATGCCCTCTCATCTGACAGATCATGTGAGGGCGGCCCTGGAGCGGGAGCACCCGGTGCGCCACGAAGGCGGACAGCAAGTCGGGCGCGGTCAGGCCCTCCGACTGTGTCAACACTCGGAGCCGTGCGATGGCGACGGCTCTAGAAGGCGACAGTGTCTTGGCCCGGTACGACCAGTTGGGCCGCCTCCCAGCCGCCGGGCCGGCTGCGTAAGCAGGCAAGTTGGGCCGCCTCCCAGTCGCCCTCTGAGAAGACGCTCTTCACGTAGAAGTACGACCGCTGCCACATCTTCACCGACTTGATCAGCGTGATGGGAGGAAACGGATTTTTGGCCGCTGGCCTCCGCACCGCAATGAAAGCGCTGCATTGAGCCGGCACGCCCACGACGAGGGTGCCGAGCTTGGTGTAGAAGAACACCCCCAAAGCTCGATGGTGGGGAGGACGCCGAGGAAGCCTTCGCACAAAGTGACGAAGGCGGACAGCAGCACCACCGTATTCGGGGTGAGATGGTGCGGCTGAAGACTGTAGAACTTGAGGAAGGACCGGAAGAAGCTGCTCGCCGGCAGGCCAAGGCCGCGCAGGCAGTGCGAGCGGAAGACGACCCGCTCGCCCTCCTCCGGCACCGGCGAGATCTCCCTCTCCGGCGCAAGGCGGACCTTCACGTAGTCCTTGGAGGCACTACGGCGAGAGGAAGAAGAAGGAGGAAAGAATGGGGTGGAGGGGCGCGCGTGCTCCACCGCTCCCCCTCCTCCCCCTACTTATAGGCCTACGGGCTGCAAAGCCGAAGGGGCGATCGTGGGATTTACTGCGCCCACGACCCCACGCCCCCACGTTTATCGCGCGCGTTACTGCGCGCAGTAACTCCATGGAAAAACTCAACCACCCACCTCGGCCGCAGCGGATCCGCTCGCGTGCCGAGGCCTAGTAGTGGCGGGCCTCGCCAGCAGGCATGTCCCATCGCGAGCGTGGGCTGGCAGACTGGCCCGGCCGCTCGACGCCACGTGACATACCCACAACGGGCGGCGGCCTGGAGGCTTAGCAAGCACGCCACTTGGTTTCCGCAGTCGCATTCAATGTTTGGATAAGTCAGGCTGGACGAGGCCGACTCCGGCCAGTCGGCTCGACAGAAGTCGGACGAAGCTCCGCCTCAAGCCCTTGGAGAAAGAAACCGCTGAGGCTCCTCGGCTGCTCAGCCGCGGCACCTCACCAGCTTCGGTGACTACTGTTGGAGTAATGGGCCACGGGTAGGCTAACCCGAGTCCCTTAATGTTTCAAGACAACTGGGCTGGCTGCGCCCCTCAAGGCGTCAAGACAAGGTGCCGCCTTCTGGTGGCCGGCTGGAGGAATAGCCGGCTGCCCGTAGACGGCCGAGTTCCAGAAGCCGGCATCAAGACGAGCCGACTCCTAGTGGGCGGCTCCCAGAGAAGCCGGCCCCTAGCAATCAGCCCGTGGCGCCCGCGATGCCTGCGCCCTCATCAAGTAAGACAAGACAAGGAGTGGCTACAGTGTAGCCCATCCCTTCCAAATCCAGGGATGGGCGTGGCCACAGTGCACCGTACATGCGGTGATCTCCGCCCGGTGCGGCACTGTTGCCACTCCACCCCTGACGTCACCACAAGCAGGCGGAGCCCTGCTCCCACGACGGCCTGTCGGTACGGCCCAAGGACGACGGGCCCCACCGATCGGCGAGAGCCCGGAAGACGGCTAGAGCCCCACCAGTCGGACCCGAGGGAGGTCGGCCCCCAGCAGTCGGCCCGCCCCTTCCTCGGGGCCCACGCGCCATTAACCAGACAAGAAACAGAGTGGCTATAGTAATCGCCCGCCAGGCGGCGGGGCTGTAGCCACACTCCCCTGACCGAGCCTGCGTCATCAGCATCACGGCTACAGTGATTGGCAGCCGACAAGACCCGTGAGCGTCGGGGGCGGCCTGTCGGCCCCGTACCAGACCAGTCGGCGGGGCCCACCAGGCGGCGGGCCCCAGCAGCCGGCGGAGAAGCCGACAACCAGAGAGACTGACAGCCGGGTTCTACACCCGGCCAGATTACTATTGTACCCCTGGGGGTAGGCCTATATAAACCCCCCAGGGCACCCATGCAAAGGGTTCCCAACTTGTTAGAACTAGACTCACCCATAGAGAAAGGAGAGAGCTAGCCTTGCTTTCTTCCACCTCTAGCAAACAGCTCAAGGAGCACCATTGTACCACTAGTGCCTTAGTGATCATGCGGAGACCCCGCAGAGCAGGACTAGGGGTGTTATCTCCACGGAGAGCCCCTAACCTGGGTAAAGTTCACCGGCGTACGTGTCTACGCCTCATCCCGCTTCCAGGCACCGACGACGTTCTACTCGCTCCCACCATGATAAGCCATCCTTTGGCATATGTCGCACCCAACCCCCGACAGGAAACGTTTAGCTAAGACTGACTGTGTGGGGTGTACTTACAACCGGAAACAATTTGGCATGTATAATTGTATTTTTTAGCACAATTGTATGTATTACAGTATTTGATCGCTCGCCCGTCGCACACGACCTCACTTTGTCGAGCGTGTGTGACCAGAGGGCCTACCCCCGACGGTTTCTAGGTCGTGTGGGAAGGACCCCCTATCGCAGCCACTCACTTGGCGACGGTTCAAAACACCATCATGGAAAGGGGTTAAAAACCGTTTGTATAGCACCTCGCTGTACCAGTGATGGCATATGTGAAGAAATGACATTGTTCCAACCAACCGTATGATAGGTACAAGTAATCAACAAGTTTGATGCAACACACAAGGCATATATATCATGAGGCATAGCAATGTGGAAATCATGAATGAAAGCACTATCTCTAACATGCGTGCCATCAAGTGGTCCAAGATGACCAATAAGTCTCATGGTGGAAGCAACACAAGAAGTATGATCCACAATATCCGTGCTCATGGTTTTGTGTTTCTCGAAAGGGAAGGTTATCACCTCGAAAGCATGTCTATGTGCGTCCTTCACAATGCTGAAGTACAAGCAAGTGCGATGTAGACTCATCATGGTAGAAGGTGGTTCACTCTCAAGAGCTCGGATTGTCAACTCACATGACGTGGAAGTTGTCAGGAAGTCCATGTATCCTACACATGCACAAAAGAAAGCAAACAACGTATGTGCATGGTAGATAAACACATCATCCATCATGATGGTTCTATTCTCTTGCACATAACCATTAGAAGCACAAGTGTACGAATAATATGATGCAACAATGGCGATATTCATGGCACTAGGTATATGGTGCAAAGAAGGAAGACAAGCATGCTTCACAAGAAATATGTCAAAAGCTCCAAACATATGCGGCAAATCTATGGGGGCAATCTCATTAGTAAGACTAAAAGCATTGTTGCACTCAATACATGACAAATCATCTAGCATGAGAGAGGCAACATACGGAGACATATGACAACAAGCAATAGCAATCATGTGCAAAGCATGGGAAGAGATGCCATCAACCGCATGAAACAAGCAAGTATGAATCATCGGTGATGCAACGTAAGCAAGCATATCAATCATGTCGTGCAAACTAGTGGAGCGAAGATGCAACAGACTAGGGTAAATCATGGCAATAACGTCAAGTGGGAAAATAGTAGGCATAAGCAATGCACATGGCATATCACAAGCACGGATACAAAGTGAGATCAAAGTATCATCAAATGCATGGGTCATAAATGGAACGTGGCAGTAGCAAGCAATATCTCCACCAATCTTGCAAATACACATACAAGTACTAGAATCAAGTGTCATGTGAGATGCAAAGCATGGGTCACAAATGCATGGCAAAGGCATAGAAATTAGCATATCATGCAAAGTGAATGGCAATATGGGCAAATGATATATAACGGACAATAAACCATAACCATGTGAGGGCCATGTAGAAAAGAGGCGCGAAGTCTTTGCGCGAAGGGAGAGGTGGTAAGGACAATCCACGGGATCCCAAATTACCATTGCTCTCTAGAGCCCGTTTCATCAACTCATGGGATTGCGAGGTTGACGAGGAAGCATGTGTACTCATACAACAAGTAGACAAACAAAACAAACTATGTGCGTGGTAAATGTACAAATCATCCATCATGATGTGTATGTGCACGTGAATGTTAGCACAAGATAAGCATCGCTCAAAGAATAATTGCTATGTATGACACGATGGGGACACAAATTGAGGATGTAAGTATATGGCACATCAATAGCATGTTTATTCATGGGAAAAATATTGTGCACACAATCATGGGAATCATGCAATGGATGGGGTGGATCAAAATCTCCTAAGATGTATGAGGAAACTATGGGGGTCTCCTCATGAGCAATAGCGGAAGCATAACATGGAGAAAATTGACAACATGGCAAACAATGCATGTCCGAAGCTAGGTGGTCATGGCATGGTGATGTACGGTGGCCTAGGGCCGATCCTTCATGATTTGGAGGGGATCCTATGAAGAACACGACGAACACACGAGGGGCAACGCGAGGGGCAACACTGAAATCAACGAGAACAATCACACATGTGCTAGATCCATGAACACAAAGAGTGATACAAGATTCAAACGCAACAAAGGATGGTAAAAGAGGTGGTAGTTCTTCCTGATCCGGAGACAGGGTCTTGAATCCACGAGGGGATCTTCGCTTGCGGGGTCTTGAATCTACTTGGGATCTTCTCCGCAGAGGCCTTAGTCTCCAATGGAGTATATGTCAAGTGGATGAGCAATGCTCTCTCTCTCCAATGAGCTAAACTATTGCTAACCCTAGAAAAGTGGAGGAGTCGTTATATAGGTTAGAGGGACGAAATGGTACATGGGCTTCGGCGCAAAACGTACACGCAGGTGGTGGTCCGAATGATCCGGATGGTGGCCCGGATGATCCGGCACTACTGCAGGATGCTGCTAACGCGACACTACGATCAGAGACTCTTTGACGAAACTGTGTGCGATGCATTAATCAAAAACGGGATGTAAAAATGCATTAAAAAGGTGCAAAACGTTTGCGATGGCGGAGACATCAAACACGGTTCAGATTTTAGTTGCGTGTGCGATGCAGGCACACGGTTAATCCATTTGAACTGTTTGCGATGAGGTAGAACAACAGAAACGGGCAGCCATATCAATGTGTGTGCGATATACGGCATATAGTTCGCTCTGATGAACTATTTGCTATTAGGGAGTGCAACAGAAACGGTTAGCCAGGTCAAGGTGTGTGTGATATACGACATACGGTTCACTCGGACAAACTGTTTTCAATTAGGGAACACAACAGAAATTGTTCAACTAGGCAAGATGTGTGTGATACGTGGCAAACAGTTGACTCGGATGAACTATTTGTGATGAGAAATTACAACACAGACGGTTAATACAGTTAGTTCGTGTGTGATTCCGTGTGTACAAAAAAACTTTGAAAAATGCAAACTAGTTGCTTGCGGTGGCTAGGAGTATCGCACACGATGCGTCGGCGAGTACTCGTGTGCGATGATTAGTAAGTTACACATACATTTCCTTATGTTAACACTTGTGTGATAAATTACACGTGGCATCAGATACGGTATTTGGGTTGTGTGTGTGCTCCACTTAGTCTTCCCGCGCTCCAGCGAATGCTTCCCGCGCTCCACATGAGTGAATTGTAAAATCCACGCCTCTTCCCTCATCGGTTTCCCGCCACCGGCTAATGGCTTGGTGCATATAACCCAGGCGGCAACGCACCATCGCATCACTCTGATGAGATCTAGTCCTCACCCATCTACCATTAGTTATTCCAGGCATGCCAGGCAACGACCAAAGCTTCGATGTCGATGCCTACCCGCGTTACATCTTCGGCGAGAAGAACGAGCCGGAGCAGGTCGGGGAGCAAGAGCTTGATCGGCCGGTGCAGGCACCATGGCCCATCGGTAGCGATATCGGCGTGATAGTCATTTGGCGCACAATCGACATATTGCAAAGGAGGTGTGATGAGAAGTTTGCCATCCACCGTGCAAAAGATCTAGAGCTGCTCGGCGGCATGATCGATGACCCACCCGAAGAGCCGCCGTCACTAATGCTCATCGAGAGCCTGATGCCCCGCAAGGAATGGACAGAGGACCTCTGTGATTCAGTCAAGACACAGGCAGCCTGCGGCTTCATCATTGCTCGTGACGGCCGTGTCAACCTCGATCCCGATGATGTGGTGGCCAGGCTCGAGCGCATCCTTGGCGGAGTTGACGTCCCTAACAGAGTAGAACATCACCAACGTGATATCTTGAGGATGCAGGTGATGGACGGAATTTGCTACCAGGCCAGAGACATGGAAATGGAGCGGTTCCACGGAGATATCATGCGCGTGATTGCACGCTATCAAGCTCTTCTGGAAGAGGCCCAGCAGCCCCAAGAGCCTCCCAGCGCCAGCAGCTCCGTAGGCGGAGGCGGGCCGGGACACTTGGAGTGAACGGCCGCGAGGGTGCTATGCTGATCATGGAGTCCGAGAAGACCGTCGTCGGAAGGCTGCCAGCTCAGCCTTTTAGCCTATATTTTATTATATTGTATGCATATGTTGGTCGTGAGTGTTCTGGGCCTTGCCGCATGTGGCATTTTAAATTATCCTGAATATGTAAGACCATTATTAACCATTGCCATTGTAAATTTGCCTCAACGGCGAGCAGAGCGCACGCAGGGACGCCAGAGCGGAGCGCGCCTCGGTTGCCACAATGTCAAGGAAAATGCGCGGACGGACGCGAGCAGAGTGCACCGCGGCCGCCTCAACGGCGAGCAACCATGTGGTCAACCTTCTGCCATCAATAAATTTTGACCTTGTTTCTCATCATATTGCAGATTACAACGCAATAAGTAATTGCAAATCTATTCACACCTATTAAACTATTATGTGTTCACACTTAGCACCGGGCTATAAAAACTACCCACTCGAAAATTACTTCACAGTTCCTCTCCTCATCACCCACAAAACTAGTCTTTCTTGTCAAGTCGTTCCGCCATGACCGGTATGTAATGACCTGAACCTGATAAGATTTGATGTCTCTGTGCTTACCGTGCTAGTACCTGGATCGACTCGCTAGCACACATAGTACATATGAATATCAAATAACAAGTGCATCATTTACTATAACATATGATGCAGAATTCATAAAGTATTACAAACTGAGTAGCACATAGCTAACTTTATTCAATAATAATAGCGGAAAATGTAGCATAATAAATGATGAATCCCATCAATGCCCACTAGCGAAAATGTTGAGTGAAGACTCGCGACCCTATTGTATCTCACTGGTCATCTGAAAATCCTGCAACATAATAAGTTGTAGCCACAAGGGTCAATACATTGAATGTATTGGCAAATCACACAATAATGATATAGCAAACCTACATCTACATGCATGGTATGACAAACAAAACACTCAAGTTTGGTTTCACATAAAACTACCTTCACCTACCTCCATGACATAGGCAAGGTGCAAACAACACAGATGATAAAGATCTTCAAGATGTCTCAAGTGCGCTTAGTCCTGACGCATTCTCTAGGGACAATAGAGCGCTCAGCTAGTGATGTATTCACATGAGAAAAAGCCCCGACAACTCAAGTGCGCTCAGCCATGGCTCATTCTCTAGGTACAATAGAGCGCTCAGCCATTGACGCATTCACCTGAGAAAAATTCCCGAGCCTACAGCTATAAAGACTCACCACTTCCATGCATCACTCAACACATGCCCACGTCTACCAAAGTTGATCACACCATCACACAATACAATCAATATCAGAATATGACAACAGAGAACATACAGATCAAACCAAGCACATGTCATAACATAAAAATCACACATGCATAGTAGAATATAGTATGACCACGATCAAAAGTGAAACTTGCCTTGAACGGTGTTGAAGTATTCTAACGTTTAATTCTGATCCGCTTCGCACTCCAGACAATCTGTTGTGCTACGCTGAACTGTGCCAGCCTGTTAGCTACTGCGTGTGCTTCGCGCGGGGGCGAGGTGTCGGTTGGCCCGCTGTGCAGCCCGACTGCACAGTGTGAGTGGTTTCTCTCTTTTTTTTAACCTAGCGACAGGAAGTAAAATATTGCTAAATAAAATCCTAATAAATAAATACCAGAACACATAGTAAAACATTATTACTACTATATAAAACAGTGAACATTTTTACAACACAAATGCAGTTTTGGAAAATTATTTTATGCAAAACAAGCACATAAAGAGCATTATAATAACAACTATCAAATACTTTTGAGTTTCTACAAGGCTAAAATAACTTATGCAGACTCCGGAATATATTCTTAGCATTTTCTACATATAATTAACAGGGGAGAAGTCATATTATCTCCACTCCAAAAAAATTGCCTTGAGTTGAAAACACTTTGAATATTTAGAAAATTTAAATATGCATAGAAATCATGATGTAAAAGAATGATCCTATTAACATTCCAAATCTGAAAATTTGGGATGTTACAAAACTACCACCCTTAAAATGAATCTCGTCCTCAAGATTCGAAGAGGCTAGAAAGAAAACAGTTAGTTTCAGGGTTTACTTGAATATCCATTGATCACTCAAGAGTGTGGGATGCTAACACCCTTAAATCAAAGTCATTGGGTCTTCAAGAATCATATTCCGTCGATGACATTCTTCAGGTATAAGCACTGCACTCCTTTGAAATTTTGGATCCTCTATCAAAAGAGTGGTCTTCCAATTGCTGGACCTTCATGGTTGATAGGTCTTGCGCCAATACTAAACAAAATCAATTCTCTCATGGTGGTCATCAAGCATAATCCTTCGGGGTTCCTGCATAAAAGGGTCTTGGTTCATCCTCATCGTTAAAACCTACTATTGGCAACGACTGCCTTCTACAAGGGCCAAACGCCATACCAGTCTAAGGTTTAGGCTTAACAACATCGTCTCTGTACTATAGGTAAGTCACTCTAGATTTACCATCCCACATAGCAAGAGCGAATAATGAGAGTAAGTCGGCATGGTGATCAATCCATTCCGCACCCAAATCATTACCTTGTATATGGTTTAGAAAATATCGCATTCTAACACTCGGGCATCCTCACAAAAATGGCAAAAGAAACTCTTGTTCATGAACTGGGTTCGGATAAATCCATTTGTTCTGCATGCCAAACAAAACATCTATCCTTCCTGCCAACTCTCAGGTCTACGTCAACTACTATAAAACATATGCTGATGAATTGTAGCTTCCTCCAGGTTTCTTCCTTCAGCAAGATTGTGCTTGCTTCTTGTCAGATCTTGGTGCATGTGGTAAAACTCGAACTCATCACTTGGTTGCAACATATATTAGGATGTAGACAGAAATAGGTCTAAGGGGGAAAAACTACCCATATGCTCATGCTAGCAACTAAAACTCCAACAACAACAAAAACAAACACTAAATTCACACAATTCACACAAAAACTATCCTAAAGTAATCACATCAAAAGAGCACATATGATCAATAAAAGCACCTAATTGCATAATACAAACAATCCACGAAATATGGCAACACGGAAAGCAATGACCAACCAAACATATGACATATCACACAACACAAGCAAAACCTACAGGTAAGGTCATATCCACAAGAGATATGATCTCATCATACTACCGCAAATCGTTTATCAAACACAACTTAGGAATGGTGGTCTGCCAACTATACTCCTTAAATAAAACTAATATAATTCCAGGGGTCATCTATATTTGGAAAGTAAAGATATGAGTACAAGAGTATGAACTAACAAGTAGACAACAGGTTGTAAAGTAAGTTTTTCACTCCTATGGCTTTTCTAATCCATTTTCTAGGGTCACGACCTACAGTCAACACACTGCTCTGATACCATCTGTAATGACTCGAACCTGATAAAATTCGATGTTCTGTGCTTACCGTGCTAGTACCTGGATCGACTCGCTAGCACACACAGTACATATGAATATCAAATAACAAGTGCATCATTTACTATAACGTATGATCCACAATTCATAAAGTATTACAAACTGAGTAGCACATAGCTAACTTTATTCAATAATAACAGTGGAAAATGTAGCATAATAAACGATGAATCCCATCAATGCCCACTGGCGAAAATGTTGAGTGAAGACTCGCGACCCTATTGTATCTCACTGATCATCTGAAAATCCTGCAACATAATAAGTTGCAGCCACAAGGGTCAATACATTGAATGTATTGGCAAATCACACAATAATGATATAGCAAACCTACATCTACATGCATGGAATGACAAACAACACTCAAGTTTGGTTTCGCGTAAAACTACCTTCACCTACCTCCACGACATAGGCAAGGTGCAAACAACACAGATGATAAAGATCTTCAAGATGTCTCAAGTGCGCTCAGTCCTGGCGCATTCTCTAGGGACAATAGAGTGCTCAGCCAGTGACGTATTCACATGAGAAAAAGCCCCGACAACTCAAATGCGCTCAGCCATGGCGCATTCTCTAGGGACAATAGAGCGCTCAGCCATTGACGCATTCACCTGAGAAAAAGTCCCAAGCCTACAGCTATAAAGACTCACCACTTCCATGCATCACTCGACACATGCCCACGTCTACCAAAGTTGATCACACCATCACACAATACAATCAATATCAGAATATGACAACAGAGAACATACAGATCAAACCAAGCACATGTCATAGCATAAAAATCACACATGCATAGTAGAATATAGGATGACCATGATCAAAAGTGAAACTTGCCTTGAACGGTGTTGAAGTATTTTAACGCTTAATTCTGATCCGCTTCGCACTCCGGACAATCTGCTGTGCTGCGCTGAACTGGGCCAGCCTGTTAGCTACTGCGTGCGCTGCGCGCGGGGGCGAGGTGTCGGCTGGGCCGCTGTGCAGCCCGACTGCATAGTGTGAGCGGTTTCTCTCTTTTTTTTAACCTAGCGACATGAAGTAAAATATAGCTAAATGAAATCCTAACAAATAAATACCAGAACACATAGTAAAACATTATTACTACTATATAAAACGGTGAACATTTTTACAACACAAATGCAGTTTTGGAAAATTATTTTATGCAAAACAAGCACATAAAGAGCATTATAATAACAACTATAAAATACTTTTGAGTTTCTACAAGGCCAAAATAACTTATGCAGACTTCGGAATTTATTCTTAGCATTTTCCACATATAATTAACAGGGGAGAAGTCATATTATCTCCACTCCAAAAAAATTTCTTGAGTTGAAAACACTTTGAATATTTAGAAAATTCAAATATGCATAGAAATCATGATGTAAAAGAATGATCCTATTAACATTCCAAATCTGAAAATTTGGGATGTTACATGGTAGGAGGGGTTTTGGTTGGACATAAAACCAGGCAGCAAAGACCAAGGCCGTGGAAGCACTAGAGAGGTCCCACCGCGAAGCGGCAGCCGCAACAGAGATGTCCAGGCTTGCTGCGGAGCCCTCGAACAAGCTCTCACGGGCACGCGAGGGCTCTCACAAGCGCACTCGCC
Source organism: Aegilops tauschii subsp. strangulata (assembly GCF_002575655.3). Classification (NCBI taxonomy): domain Eukaryota; kingdom Viridiplantae; phylum Streptophyta; class Magnoliopsida; order Poales; family Poaceae; genus Aegilops; species Aegilops tauschii. Next base: position 244,497,327 of record NC_053037.3, on the reverse strand, counting down.
GCATCGGCCATCGCGACGAGCTGGCGTTCCTGAAGTCCTTGGCCGGCAAAAACGACATTCTCACTGGCGTCATTAAGTAGCACGAGCTGGTCGACGGCTTGATGAAGCTGCTCGAGATCAGCGATGCCTCAGTTGACAAGGCGACCGGCCTCGTCGAGCAACTTATGGGTGACAATGCGAAGCTCTTCAAGGCGCTCGCCGAGAAGGAGGAGGAGGCTGCCGGCTGGAAGATGTTGCATGAGCAGAGTAGTGCCTCGGGGATAATGCTGACAGCGGTCGTCGAGGAACTGATTTGTGACTTGAGGAAGCTTCGGATCGAGCGTGAGCAGGAGGTGGAGGAATCCGTGGCTGCTTTCAAGCGAAGTCGTGAGGAATTGAAGAAGCAGCTGGAGGATGTCTGATGAGGACATCAATACCATTGTTACACCCACAGCCTCTGCTACTATACATACTGGACCAATTACTAGAGCGCGTGCACACCAATTAAATTACCAGGTACTTTCATTTCTTGGTAATGATTCTAATGTTCATGAGAATATGATGCTGCCTAAATTGGATACATTTGTTTTGCTTACAAATGAAGGGCCTAGCTTGGAGAAGGATGAACATTGGAGCAAGAAGAAGCATGGAGATGATAGCATGCGCAAGGGAAACAAGAACGGAGTTTCTAGTGATGATTTCAGGACTTTGAAGCCACCGTAATGAGTGCATGAAGTCTTGGACGAAATATACAAGATGCCACTTCACAAAATTCGTCGAGAGGCTATTATAGGTGCTGCGTCACCTTATTATTGGGTCAAGCCCATGTAATTTCGAAATACATAAGTATATGCTATTTGTATTGTTCGTATGTGCGGGGAAACAAGAGATAGGGTTGGTTTCGGACCCCTCCTCCAAGGGCCACGAAATTCCCCCCTCTTCCTCCATATATACAACCCTTAGGGCGTCGTTTAGACTTTGGGTTTTGTTTAGATTAAAAGTTCGCCATAGCTGCAACTTCGCGTACTTCGTTTCTGTTCAACGACCAGACAAAGGCATCACAGAACCCCACCATCATTAATAAAGCTTTCCTCTTATATTCGCAATATCCAGATTGCAATCTCAGTTTTTTGCTTGTTCTTCGTTTGCTCGCAGTAAACAGACCCTTGTGGTCAGGTTGATCGTGCTCCGGCGTGGTCAATAACCTCTCAAAGTTGGTTTAGCGATTGCTAAGGCGCGAAGTCCTCGCACGTTCGTAGTCGGATCGTGAAAGTCTACTCCTCCGAAATGATAATCACCATCTCATCAAAAGACGGGACACCTTTGCCTCTATATCAAGGGGTATCAAATTTCCAGGTTGCTCGCTGAGATTTTACAGTTTTTCGTAGTTTAGATCGTGTCTGTTCTTCATACCAACAGTCCATGAAAAAGACACAAAAAATTAGGGTTAGTTCCTTATTTTCTGATTCATGTTTCCTTGCCTGAGTAGGTTTCGGAAAAAAAGAGTCTGGAGACCCCATGCAGTTTTTAGGCCAAAATTTCGGCAATCGAACATATTTTTCCCTATCCTGTTTTTAGGCTTTTCTAAGTCTTTTGAGAGACTCGCCATCATATTGATTTTTTGTCGCACTTTTTCGTCGTCGCTACCCTGATTTCCGAAAAAATTCAAGTAAATTTCGTGCATATCATGTTAGTTTGACTTGGGAAGAATTTTGAGACACTCGCCATTATAGTGATTTTTCGCAAAAAAAATAGGAGCGCAAAAAAGAGCAAAAATTCAGAGTGTTCTTTTCCCTTGTTTACGTGACGCGCCGTGATTTTGTTCGTGTTCTAGGCTCGCGTCCCTAGTACGGTCTAGCCTAGGACCAGCACAGTACCGCCGTTGAGCGTTTATTCAACTTTGCATCTTTGAATTGATTATTTCTGACCCATTTTGATACCATATTATAAGCCTTCCTAGCTCCACATACATCTACGTCGTGCGTTTGACTCTCCCTGGTAATCGCTCTATCCAGGCTTTGAGAGTTTTGACTACAACGGTTGCCGATCACCGCCTGCTCCTAGGTAAGAATTGGTAAGAATTTGAGATTTGCTTGAAGGATTTTTGACACCCACCACCACCACTTGTTAGTAGTCTGTAGGATCATATTCTTGTGTGTTTCTATTGCTGCTAACCATGGCAGGATCACAAGCCAACGAGATTGACTAGGAGAACTTGACGAACAAGGAGTTTCATGAAAAGTTTCAGCAAATGATGAGTGAACAGGTGGAAGATGTGCTAAACAGATTTCAAGAGGCCATGGAGAAGATAGATGGCATTGAGAAGGCGTTCGAAACAAAGCTCGATAACAAGTTTAATGAATTGCTCGTGTGTCTTCCACAACCACCGCCCGCTGCACCTATCGCACCCCTACAGCAACAACAACAACAACAACATCGCATTCCAAATCAAGTGGGACGAGCACTGCGCGTTCCCCTTGAGCCTGGTCAAAATTCTGGTGCCTCTGTACCTACTGTTGATGCTTCTGTAGCTCCTACTACTACTGCGGAGGTGGAGGACCATTATGAGGATGAGGTTGATCAAAATCAGAACTATGTGCAACCACCAGCACCACCACCACCAGGTAGTCCGCATGCATATCATCGCAACGGTAGGGCTGCACCACCACCTGAGGTACGAGATAATGACCATCTTCCTAAACTAAAATTGAATATCCCACCATTTGAGGGTAGATGTGTTCCTGATATATATCTTACTTGGGAGTTAGAAATTGAACAATGTTTTACATGTTTGCAATATCCCGAGGAGAGACGTGTTCGTGCTGCTGTTTGTGCTTTTCACTAGTTTTGGATGTGTTTGGTGGTCTAAACATTGTAGATTATATTCTATTCCAGCTACTTGGGCTGCTTTGAAAACTGCTATGCATACTCGTTGGGTTCCACCATATTATCAACGTGAACTACTTCAAAAATTGCAGCGTTTAAGACAAGGAAAAAATTCTGTAGAAGAATATTATCAGGAATTACAAACTAGCATGATTAGATGTGGTATTGTTGAGGATAATGAAGCTATGCTTGGACGTTTTATGGGTGGATTAAATAAAGAGATTCAGACCATTCTAGAGTATAAGGAATATAATAATATCACTCATTTATTCCATCTTGCTTGCAAGGCTGAACGTGAAGTGCGGGATCGACATGCATTGGTGCAAACTAACTTTTCTACAAGTCGACCTTCATCATGGACACCGCGTGCCTACTTCCACATGTTCTGCTGCATCGGCACCTCCATTAGCTGCCACCTCCAACCGTGATAGAACAAACAGGCCCAACCACCACTATCTGCCAAGAGCACACCTTGTGGGCCTGCACAGAGCTCTTCTTCATCCACGGCATCAACATGGCAAACGCATGATATTATTTGTCATCTTTGCAAGGGTGGAGGTCATTATGCGAGAGAATTCCCATCTAAGCATGTGATGATTGTTACTGTGGATGGTGGGTATGAGTCCGCTAGTGACTATGATGAGGAGACTTTGGCTGTTATTACAAGTGAAGAACACGGTGGAGATGATTCTGATCATGAGACGCAATACATGGCTGCTGAAGATGCTGACACGTATGAATGTTTAGTTGCTCAACGTGTTTTGAGTGTGCAGGCTACACAAGCTGAGCAAAATCAGAGGCCTAATTTGTTCCATACAAAGGTAGTTGTGAAGGAACATTCTGTTCGCGTCATCATAGATGGAGGGAGCTGTAACAACTTGGCTTGCATGGAGATGGTGGAGAAGCTATCTCTCACCACAAGACCATATCCACATCCTTACTACATCCAATGGTTCAACAACAGCGGCAAGGTTAAGGTAACACATACTGTTCGTGTGCATTTTAGTATCTCTACATATGTTGATTGTGTTGATTCCGATGTGGTACCCATGCAAGCGTGTTCCTTATTACTTGGTAGACCATGGTAATTTGATAAAAATTCTGTACACAATGGTAGAAACAATCAGTATACTCTTGTTCATAAGGATAAACATATTACTTTGCTTCATATGTCTCCTGATTCCATTTTGAAAGATGGTATTAATAGAGCTAATAAAGCAAAACAGGAGAAAAATAAGAGTGAAAATCAGATTGTGGCAAAAGAATTTGAGCAAAAAATGAAGCCTAATAATAAACCATCTAGTGTTGCTTCTGAAATTACATTGAAAAGTGCATGTTTACTTGCCACCAAATCTGATATTTATGATCTAGATTTTAGCAAATATGTTTTCTATGCGTTTGTGTGCAAAGAGGCATTATTTTCATTCGAGGACGTGCCTTCCTCTTTGCCTCCTGCTGTTACTAACATTTTGCAGGAGTTCGCTGACGTCTTTCCACAAGACGTGCCATCGGGATTACCACCTATTCGAGGGATTTAGCATCAGATTGACTTAATTCCTGATGCATCCCTACCCAACCGTGCACCATACCGTACCAATCCAGAGGAGACGAAGGAGATTATGCGTCATGTCCAGGAGCTGCTCGACAAAGGTTATATACGCGAATCCCTTAGTCCCTGTGTTGTTCCTATTATTCTAGTGCCGAAAAAGGATGGTACATCGCGTATGTGTGTTGATTGTAGAGGTATTAATAATATTACTATTCGTTATCGTCATCCTATTCCTAGGCTAGATGATATGCTCGATGAATTGAGTGGCTCTACAATATTCTCCAAAGTTGATTTGCGTAGTGGATACCATCAAATTCTTATGAAATTGGGGGATGAATGGAAAACAACATTTAGAACTAAGTTTGGATTATATGAGTGGTTAGTCATGCCTTTTGGGTTAACTAATGCACCTAGTACTTTCATGAGATTAATGAATGAAGTTTTATGTGCTTTTCATTGGATGATTTGTGGTAGTCTATTTTGATGATATACTCATTTATAGCAGATCTTTGAAGGAACATTTGGAACATTTACGTGCTGTTTTTATTGCTTTATGTGCTGCACGTTTGTTTGGTAACCTTGGGAAGTGCACCTTTTGCACCGACCGAGTATCTTTTCTTGGCTATGTTGTTACTCCACAGAGAAGTGAATTTGATAAAGCCAAGATTGAAGCTATTGAGAGTTGGACGCAGCCCAAAACGGTCACACAAGTGACGAGTTTTCTTGGACTCACTGGTTTCTATAGGCGTTTTGTGACAGATTTCAGCACCATTGCTGCACCTCTCAATGAGCTTACAAAGAAGGATGTGCCTTTTGTTTGGGGTACCGCACAGGAAGAAGCCTTCACGCATTTGAAAGATCAGTTGACACATGCTCCTTTACTCCAACTTCCTGATTTTAATAAGACTTTTGAGCTTGAATGTGATGCTAGTGGAATTGGGTTAGGAGGTGTGTTATTACAAGATGGCAAACTTGTTGCATACTTTTTTGAAAAATTGAGTGGGCCTAGTTTGAACTATTCTACTTATGATAAAGAATTATATGCTCTTGTTCGGACCTTAGAAACATGGCAACCTTGTTTATGGCCCAAAGAATTTGTTATACATTCTGATCATGAATCCTTAAAACACATTAAAAGTCAAGCAAAACTGAACCATAGACATGCTAAATGTGTTGAATTCATTGAGACTTTCCTTTATGTCATTATATACAAGAAGGTAAAGAAAATGTTATTGCTGATACATTGTCTCGTCGTTATACTATGCTTTAACAACTTGACTTAAATATTTTTTGTTTGGACACCATCAAAGATCAATATGTGCATGATGCTGAATTTAAAGATGTATTGCAGAATTGTAAGGAAGGGAGAACATGGAACAAGTTCGTCATTAACGATGGATTTGTGTTTCGTGCTAACAAGCTATGCATTCCAGCTAGCTCTGTTCGTCTTTTGTTATTGCAGGAGGCGCATGGAAAAGGATTAATGGACACTTTGGCGTGAAGAAGACGGAGGATATACTTGCTACACATTTCTTTTGGCCAAAGATGAGACAGGATGTTGAGCGTTTTGTTGCTCGCTGCACTACATGTCAAAAAGCTAAGTCACGACTCAATCCTCATGGTTTATATATGCCTTTGCCTGTACCTAGTGTTCCTTGGGAGGATATATCTATGGACTTTGTTTTAGGTTTACCTCGAACAAAGAAGGGAAGCGATAGCATATTTGTTGTCGTGGATGGGTTCTCGAAAATGGCACACTTTATACCATGTCATAAAGCGATGATGCTGTTAATGTTACTGATTTGTTCTTTCGTGAAATTATTCGCTTGCATGGTGTGACAAATACTATTGTTTCAGATCGTGATACTAAACTTCTTAGCCACTTTTGGAGATGTTTATGGGCTAAGTTGGGGACTAAACTGCTTTTTAGTACTACTTGTCACCCCCAAACTGATGGACAAACTGAAGTAGTCAATAGAACATTGTCTACTATGCTTAGGGTTGTTTTGAAGAATAATAAGAAAATGTGGGAAGAATGCTTGCCTCATATTGAATTTTCTTATAATCGTTCAATGCATTGTACTACTAAGATGTGCCCTTTTGAAATTGTGTATGGTTTCCTACCTCGTGCACCTATTAATTTGTTGCCTCTTCCATCTTCGGAGAAGGTTAATTTTGATGCTAAACAACATGCTGAATTGATTTTAATAATGCATGAGTTAACTAAGGAAAACATTGAGCGTATGAATGCTAAGTATAAACTTGCTGGAGATAAGGGTATAAAACATGTTGTGTTTGCACCTGGAGATCTTGTTTGGTTACATTTGCGTAAGGATAGATTTCCTGATTTGCACAAATCAAAGATAATGCCACGTGCTGGTGGTCCTTTTAAGGTGTTAGAGAAAATAAATGATAATGCATATAAACTTGAGCTGCTTGCAGATTTTGGGGTTAGTCCCACTTTTAACATTGCAGATTTGAAGCCTTATTTGGGTGAGGAAGATGAGCTTCCGTCGAGGACGAATTCATTTCAAGAAGGGGAGGATGATGAGGACATCAATACCATTGTTACACCCACAGCCCCTGCTACTATACATACTGGACCAATTACTAGAGCTCGTGCACGCCAATTAAATTACCAGGTACTTCCGTTTCTTGGTAATGATTCTAATGTTCATGAGAATATGATGCTGCCTAAATTGGATACATTTGTTTTGCTTACAAATGAAGGGCCTAGCTTGTAGAAGGATGAACATTGGAGCAAGAACAAGCATGGAGATGATGGCACGCGCAAGGGAAACAAGAACGGAATTTCAAGTGATGATTTCAGGACTTCGAAGCCACCATAATGAGTGCATGAAGTCTTGGACGAAATATACAAGATGCCACTTCACAAATTTCGTCTAGAGGCCATTATAGGTGCTGCGTCACCTTATTATTAGGCCAGGCCCATGTAATTTTGAAATACATAAGTATAGGCTATTTTTAGAGTCCGTATGTGTGGGGAAACAAGAGATAGGGTTAGTTTCGGACCCCCCCCCCCAAGGGACACGAAATTCCCCCCTCTTCCTCCATATATACAGCCCTTAGGGCGTCGTTTAGACTTTGGGTTTTGTTTAGATTAAAAGTTCACCATAGCTGCAACTTCGCGTCCTTCGTTTGTTTTCAACGACCAGACAAAGGCGTCATAGAACCCCACAATCATTAATAAAGTTTTCCTCTTATATTTGCAATATCCAGATTGCAATCTCAGTTTCTTGCTTGTTCTTCGTTTGCTCGCAGGAAACAGGCCCTCATGGTCAGGTTGATCGTGCTCCGGCGTGGTCAGTAACCTCTCGGAGTTGGTTTAGCGATTGCTAAGGCGCGACGTTCTCGCACGTTCGTAGTCGGATCGTGAAAGTCTACTCCTCCAAAACGATAATCACCATCTCATCGAAAGACGGGACACATTTGCCTCTATATCAATGTCTTTGCCCGGCGATCCATCGACGAGGAGAGACAGTAACGACCCAGATCGTTGTCTACGATTTCCTTCTTCTCTAGCCCCTGTGTCTTCCGGGCTTTGCCGCATGTGGCATTTTATATTATCTGAATATGTAACACAAGTATTATCTGCGCCATTTTAAATTTGTTGTTGTATTATCCATTGCCATTTTATTTGTCGTTGTATTATCCGTTGCCCTATGTGGCAATTTAAATTAGGCCGGAATACGAGTTGAAAACACGAACAAAGCAAATGATGCCATGGGATCACGAGCAAACTCCCACCGTCCAGGTGCTTAATCAACCCATTAATGGGGAAGTTGTGAGCGAGGTGGGCGGCGGCTGGTGCATGGAGGTCAAAGAGCTCGCTTCCCGGTGAGCATGTGCGACCTTGCTGCTCGCACGTGTCCCGTCGAGCCTGCGAGGTGGACAGGATGCATGCGTCCTGTCGAGCTTGCGCGGCGGACTGCTCGCACATGTCCCGTCGAGCCTGCATGGCGGACTTCTCGCACTCGTCCCGTCTAATCAAACAGCTGCACGCATGCCATCGAGTATGGTTAAATTTTGACACGGTTCATATAATACAACCATTTGCGATACTAACGTGTCAGCTTATTGTTTCAAAAAGGACTTCGTTGGCAGTTAATGTGTGCGCCTTGTCTCAAACTGGACGATTTTTTTTACCACGGCATATATGTGCCATGTCATGAAACCATGCCAAGTTTCATGTTTTTTGGGTGAGTTTTTTATTTACTGGGATTTAAAAACCGAGATTCTCAATCTTTCAGGACGACGAGAAGTTTGTAATTCATTCCCATTCCTTAAATCGGACCTAAACATGCACCCAATGACACATGTATGATTTCCCACCCATTTTGCTTCACTGGAGCATGTGCTTGTAGTTCAAATTTGAATTATGCACTACATTAAATGCCTAAAAAACTTAATTAATATATACAATGGCCAAATGAACCCTGAACAGTTTCAAATTTCAGCACGACACTCCTTTTATTCTATGTTGCCTGTAGAAAACAAAGTTCAAGGCGAGAAGAGGCAGCGATTATTGTTTCGCACACAAGAGGGGCATGTTTCCCTACCGTAACCACGAGGGTTGTGAGAAGTTCAGATTTGAATTATGGGCATTAAATGCCTAGGAAACTCAATTAGTGTATAAAAAGGTGAAACGAACCCTGAACAAGTTTAAATTTCAGCATGGATATCATGTCGTTCCATGTTGCCCGTAAAAGAAAATACAAGGCGAAAACAGGCAGTGATTACATTTCACCCACAAGGGGGGGCATGTTTCCCTATTGGAACCACGAGGCTTCTTTGAGAGAAGCTTCGGTTTGTAAGAGGCTTGTAATAAAACTTGCGCCAAAATGGACAAAAAAAATTCCTCGACATATATGTACCATGTTGTGACACCATGCCAGGTTTCACGATTTTCGGGTGAGTTTTGGATTTACGGGGATTTAAAATCCGAGATTCTTCTCACGAAATGTTTTCAAATAGCACATGGTTCACTCACGAAAGCCGTGTGCCTACCAAACCATGGCCGATGCCCCCTGCCCCCTGCTGCACGCGATCTAAGTCGTGCGTTCTGATTGGCCAGAAACCAAACCCCACGGATCGTACGTGTGCACAGTTGGATGCTCTCAGATCGAACGGCAACCCTCAGCCCTTTCGACGGCACATGCAGTACATGGGTAAGCACTGTGCGCATGCGTCGTGCTAGCTCACGCTTCCTTCTCTACTATGTTTTCTAAACAGGCTACCGTTTCCCGCCACTCCCCTCATCGGTTTCCCGCCTCTTCTCCCATTGTTTTCCCGCTACCAGTGTCAGTGCTCATTGAAGGCTAGCAGCGACACACTGGCCATGTAAATATTGCACATAGTTTTTCAAAGCACAAATGTGTGTGATAGGAGGGAGTATGTCCCATAGGGTGACCAGCGTGAAATGCCTTAATGGCAAGGAGGCAGTTCCTATCAGCAAGGGGCAGCTTCCCATCTACTAGCCTAGTCGAATAGAACACAGAACTTAAGCGTGCTCGGGCTAGAGTAGTCCAAGGATGGATGACCTGGTGGGAAGTTACATATCTCAAGCTTCATTTAAATGCCATGACACAGTCATTATAGAGATAAATATCTCTATAGTGACCTATCATGGCAATTATATAAACCTTGGGATCCTTGTTTTGCTAATTTGTAGACTATGTTTTTATTGGTTTGTTCTAAAAAATTAAAGAATGATTGACTTGACCTGTCATGGCGATTATATAAACCTTTTTCAGGTCACATGCAGGGTATAGTGGTAGGGTGTTCTTATCGAGCATGTCTTCCTTGTGCGGCTTATAGACGCTGCACATATCTGTGGGGCCCCGAGGTATATATACTATCCTTTACCGACAATGAGGGGGCACACATAATCTATCCCTTTGACCCAACAACGAGAAGGGTGTGACCATGATGGTTTCCTATTCATACTAGTAAGGTACACGTGCATTGCACGCATGAGATTTGGTAACCAAATTATGAATAAATACCACACTATAGCATGTAAGCTTTGAGTCATATATGCATCATGTAGATGTTTGTTTAATTCTTATAGTTCATCTCATTCAAAATCAATTAGTTTTATAAAAAAATCTATTTTAAGATTCATGGAATTATGCATTGTAAGGCATAAAGTAAAAAAAGTGACAACTCATTTAGAAAAAAAAAGTTTGGGCAATTAAGATATGGAAGATTCTAGAACAAAGGAGAAGTGCTTGTGTTTTGAGGTTTGTGTATTACGCTTAAATTCAACCATGGAGTATTCTAGATTGTACATGTGGCAGAATCTGGTGGAATGTAGATGATATCCAACGGCCAGTAGTGCTCAGATTTTCCATCTCTATACCATCGGATTGGCTTCATCCAACGACCAACTTTCAAAGTTATTCACACACTATATAGGGGTATAGATGTGTGCCATGCTAGACCAAATAAAGTTTGAGCGCATGCGTGGGACGACCCCCCCCCCCCCCCGCCGCCGCCCGCTCCCCCGCCGCCTCAAAGCTGGGAAACCGACATCGTACGTATTGAAGCAGGCTTGGAGTCGCGTACGGTGTTCGGTTTGTAATGTAGTTGGTGGCCCATCGAAGTTGTGCATTCGGGATTTAAACACATCACACACCACCGTACCCATACATATTTTCGGGCCGCATGCAGTGTATACGGGGTCTTATGATCGACCACGTCTCCCTTGTGCAGTTTTTTGTGATGACACGCATATCTGTGAGCTCCCCGAGTGTATATATATCATCCCTTTGACCGATAACGAGGGGTATGTGTTGGCCATGAACGGATTCCTCCTAGCTCGTGTTAGGGCCGGTCACCGTCACATGTCGCTCAACCAAAGCTTGAGCTCATGCATTGTCAGGATTCCCTCCCACATGCTTAGATTGCTGGGTTCGACCTACATCGTACCCTGCGTATCTCGTCCTTAACTACCTTGCCTTCATGGTTGTTGTCTGTATCGAGAGGTAGGCACCACATCTAAATTGTACATTATTCTATACTGAAAACACACATCACCCCTTTCGAACATACATCATTTTGGGCCGCATGCAAGAGGTGCTGGTTTTGTGGTCCCTCTCGTGCGATTTTATGATGGTTCAATCTATTGGCCCAAGCGGTTTATCAACAACAACAATTGTCGTTTGACCAAATGATAGATTCATTGGTCCATCTTATGGTAGGTCATGGCGACATGCATGTATGAGCAAAGTATCATTACGTGCATCCGCCCCACTGACACGAAGAGGGAGGTGGTGGGCCAAGCATCCTAGCTAGCTACGACTTTATGTCATTATAGATATATCCAAGGGTGCTTTCGGGTTTGCGAGGAATCTGCCACCAAAGTTATGCATTGTGTATTTAAAGTTTTAAACATCACACCCAATATTCCTACATATATTTGTCCACTTCCAGGTGGTTCTTGACTTCTGGCCCCTCTCATCGATCTTCGACGATGCGCCTAACCGTGGGCCTGCGTGGTCAAAGTTGTGCATTGGAATTTTGAACATCACAGACCACCCTTTTCACTCATATATATTTGGGCCACATGCTGGTGTGGATGTCTTCTGGCCCTCTCTAATGTTTTTTTTGCTGCAAAGACTCTAATGACGCTCAACGGACACGGGTATAATATCTTAACCGTGTGCGATGCAAGTGCACTGTGAATCACGATGACTGAGCAAGCGCGAGCGAAGGTGGAGGTACTGGCTCAATCGTGTGTGATGCAAGTGCGCTGTAAAATCACCATGACTACACAAGCGCGAGCAAAGGGTGGAGGTACTGGCTTAACCGTGTGCGATGCAAGTGTGCTGTAAAATCACCACCTGCACAAGCTAAAGGCGGGTAAGTTTATTTGGAAATTAGGACGAACCGTGTGCGGTAGACCAGCTAGCTAGAAATATAAAAAGAAACTACCCACCTTGAGCGTTGCAAAAATCGGCGGTTCCGCCACTTTTCCATATTATCATACACGCATATTATTATTGGACCATGCGCGATCTGGGGCACTCCCGCCCCGCATCAATTCCTTTACCCAAATTTTAGTAGCCGCCGTACTTCAACCGTCGCTCACACTCATCCAGCACTGACCTTATAGTAAAATTGCAGTAGCCGAGGCATTTGAACCATCGCCCTCCCTCGTCCACCACCATCTCCACCCACCATTACTAAAAATTTCAATAGCCGCGGCATATCCTCAAACACCCCCCCTCCACAGTCCCCCACCCGCCCCCGTCCCCCCTGATAGAGGCAAAGGTGTCCCGTCTTTCAATGAGATGATTGATATCGCTTTGGTGGAAGTCGACTTTGACGATCCGACTACGAACGTGCGAGGACGCTCCGCCTTAGCAATCGCTAAACCAACTCCAAGAGGTTATTGACCACGCCGGAGCACGATCAACCTGACCACAAAGGTCTATTTCCTGCAAGCAAATGAAGAACAAGCAAGAAACTAAGATGGCAATCTGGATATTGCAAATATAAGATGAAAGCTTTATTGATCAAGGTGGGATTCTGTGACGTCTTGGTCTAGTCGTTGAACACAAACGAAGTACGCGAAGTTGCAGCTATGGCGAACTCTTAATCTAAACAAAACCCAAAGTCTAAACGACGCCCTAAGGGTTGTATATATGGAGGAAGAGGGGGGAATTTCTTGGCCCTTGGGTGAGGGGTACGAAACCAACCATATCTCTTGTTTCCCCAGAAATACGGACTCTAAAAACAGCCTATACTTATGTATTTCGAAATTACATGGGCCTGGCCCAATAATAAGGTGACGCAGCACCTATAAAAGCCTCTGGACGAAATTTGTGAAGTGGCATCTTGTATATTTCGTCCAAGACTTCATGCACTCATTATGGTGGCTTCAAAGTCGAGAAATCATCACTTGAAACTCCGTTCTTGTTTCCCTTGCGCATGCTATCATCTCCATGCTTGTTCTTGCTCCAATGTTCATCCTTCTCCAAGCTAGGCCCTTCATTTGTAAGCAAAACAAATGTACCCAATTTAGGCAACATCATATTCTCATGAACATTAGAATCATTACCAAGAAACGAAAGTACCTGGTAATTTAATTGGAGTGCACGAGCTCTAGTAATTGGTCCAGTATGTATAGTAGCAGGGGTTGTGGGTGTAACAATGGTATTGATGTCCTCATCATCCTCCACTTCTTGAAATGAAGTCGTCCTCGACGGAAGCTCATCTTCCTCACCCAAATAAGGCTTCAAATCTACAATGTTAAAAGTGGGACTAACCCCAAAATCTACAGGCAACTCAAGTATATATGCATTATCATTTATTTTCTCTAACACCTTAAAAGGACCATCAGCATGTGGCATTAGCTTTGATTTGCGCAAATCAGGAAATCTATCCATACGCAAATGTAACCAAACAAGATCTCCACGTGCAAACACAACATGTTTTCTACCCTTATCTCCAGCAAGTTTATATTTAGCATTCATACGCTCAATGTTTTCCTTAGTTAAGTCATGCATTTTTAAAATCAATTCAGCACGTTGTTTAGCATCAAAATTAACCTTCTCCGAAGATGGAAGAGGCAACAAATCAATAGATGAACGAGGTAGGAAACCATAGACTATTTCAAAAGGGCACATCTTAGTAGTAGAATGCAATGAAGGATTATAAGCAAATTCAATATGAGGCAAGCATTCTTCCCACATTTTCGTATTATTCTTCAAAACAGCCCTAATCATAGTAGACAATGTTCTATTGGCTACTTCAGTTTGTCCATCAGTTTGGGGTGACAAGTAGTACTAAAAAGCAGTTTAGTCCCCAACTTAGCCCATAAACATCTCCAAAAGTGGCTAAGAAATTTAGTATCACGATTTGAAACAATAGTATTTGGCACACCATGCAAGCGAATAATTTCACGAAAGAACACATCAACAACATTAGCAGCATCATCGCTTTTATGACATGGTATGAAGTGTCCATTTTTTAAAATCTATCCACGACAACAAATACGCTATCCCTCCCCTTCTTTGTTCGAGATAATCCTAAAACAAAATCCATAGATATATCCTCCCAAGGAACACTAGGTACAGGCAAAGGCATGTATAAACCATGAGGATTGAGTCGTGACTTAGCTTTTTGACATGTAGTGCAGCGAGCAACAAAACGCTCAACATCCCATCTCATCTATGGCCAAAAGAAATGTGTAGCAAGTATACCCTCCGTCTTCACTACAAAAAAAAGACACATCCGTGACATTTTGGGGCGAACGAAATTTTTTTTGTCATACTTATGACACATCTATGACGACAATTGTGACAAAACCCGGTATCATCATAGATGTGGTGGGCTCCTACTTCTATGACAAAAAATCATGACAGAAATGGGCTTTTTGTCCTGGGCGGGCCGGAGACACAGCTGCATGACATTCTTTGGGCTGTCCATGACGGAAAAAACCATGGTAGAAGCAAGGGCGAGGAAAATATCGGGGTGTTCCCGGTTATGGTGGGTGGTCGGGGCCGAGCGATGCGTGTTTCTCTCGTACACGCATGCGCGTGGGTGCGAGATGTTGGGCTCTAACTGAACCCGAGCGATTACACTACAGGCTACGCGTTACTGAACCCGAGCGGTCGATCTATGGCTGTTAACTAAACCCGATCGAGCGATTCCTTCGCTACTGCTGCTAACTGAAGCCGATCGATGCTGCCTCTGGATGAACAGTGAGCGTTGTTGGGGGGGTTTGGATGAACAGGACCCCGTGGTGTTGCCTCTGGATGAACAGGACCCTGATCGATCGAGCCGGTTGGAGCTGGATGAACAGGACCCCGTGGAGGGCTAGATGAACAGGACCACCCCATGGAGGGCTGGATGAACAGTAGACGGTGGAGGGCTGGATGAACAGTAGCCCGTGGAGGGGTGGTTGAACAGTAGCCCGTGGAGAGCGCTGGTTGAACAATAGCTGGTGGAGTAGCGCACGGTGGAGGCTGGATGAACAGGAGCCCATGGATGAACAGTCGCAGGTGGAGGCTGGAGGAGGTCGACGGTGGATGAACAGTAACCCGTGGAGGCTGGAGGGGGTCGACGGTGGAGATGAACAGTATCACGTGGAGTCCCGTTTTGCGGTACGCCACACCCCTCCCGATGAACAGGACCCCCGTTTCGACCGTAGCGCTCCAACACAAGTCCGTTTGCTCCATTTTGCGGTACGCCACACCCCTCCCGATCAACAGGACCCCCATTTCAACCATAGGATGTCTGTTTCCTCCATTTTGTGGTACGCTAGACCCCTCCCGATGAACAGGATCCCGTTTCGAACGTGGCCGGTCGAACACAAGGCCGTTTCCTCCGTTCTGTGGTACGCCAGGCCTCGTTTCCATCGGATGTTCTGTCCAAGCCGGTTGGCTCCCACGCGTTCTGTTGCCTCCCGATGAACACGACACATTCCGTTGCCTCCCCATGAACACGACGACGACGCAGTTTCTCCGTTCCGACCCAGCCATGTACACGAGCCCTGGCCGTACATACGCGCGAGTAGGCGTTCGAGACCCCGCCCGTATGTACGTACGTGGCCGTATTTACTTTCTTGCACCCTGGCCGTTGTACATACATGTACATGCTACATGCGCGCCTCTACTACGACACATGTGCGCCTGTACATCGACCAGTATGTACGTACACGTTCACGACCAGAATGACAACGCTACGTACGCTTCGACCAGGTGGGTCCCGACTGTCAGGCACTTCCTTGCATGTGAAGATGTAGCTGGTGGGTCCCAGCAGTCAGGGGGGCAAATCGTTTTTTTTGCCCGGACGCACTTCCTTGCGTGCAAAGATGTCGCTGGTAGGTCCCAGCAGTCAGGGGAAACGTTTTTTCATGAAATACGGTTGCCCGTCCGATGGGTCCCTGCTGTCAGGTGGAGGAATCATTATTTTCCGCATAATAAGGAGGCACTTCCTTGCTGCGGCCGTGGACCCAGCTGTCAGCCTCTCCACGTACAGTCCACGTCCGATGGAAGCCCTTCCTTGACCACGTTGACCACGCCACGCCGAGAGCACCAGGGCGGTGGACGACAGCGAGGCCTAGGAAGGGGATGACGCGAAGCTGGGGAAGACGCGGAAGTGGATGCCCATGCGTAGAGGAGTATGAGGGTTCACTGGTTGGCTGCGATGTGAGGCTGCCATCACTGCAGAATAACAGGGGGTGTGGGTGAGTAGAGGGATGGCCTGGCCAGCGGTGGGAGTAGTAGGGGGTGGTGAGGCCTCCGCGGCATCGCAGCCGGCCACGGGAGGCAGGAGCACGAGGCACGACCGGCGCTGCTTTGGGCGGCTGGAGCAAGAAGACCTGAGGTTGAAGAAGCACTACGGCCGTTGGATGGACATCGTACAGTCACTGGAGCTAGAATCGTTCATATTGACTAAGTTGACAAAGCCCTCCGTCCCCGTCAACTTAGTTGGCCCACAAGTCAGCCTCCCACTATTGTGGGTCCCAGCTAGCAGGGGGTATTCATTTTTTGTGCGTAATAAGGAAGCACTTCCTTGCGAGCGAAGATATAGCTGGTGGGTCTGACCTGTCAGTGGTGGGAACGTTTTTCACGAAATACAGAGGCCCTTCCGGTGGGTCCCAGCTGTCAGGTGGAGGAATCATTATTTTTCGCGTAATAAGGAGGCATTTCCTTGCGTGCGGCTGTGGATCCAGCTGTCAGCCTCTCCACGCACGGTCTACTTCCGATGGTGTCATTCGTTGACCACGTTGACCACTCCGCACCGAGCGCATCCAAGGTGGTGGATGACGGCGAGGCCCCGGACAGCAACGAGCCGGAGATGGGAAGACACGGGAGTAGAGTCGCAGACGGAGAGGTGTACGATGGTTAACTGGTTCTGGTGCGGTATGGTTCGGCAGTCGGTGGAGAAGAACAGGAGGTGTGGAGGGGTGGAGGGATGGCCTGGCCAACGGTGGAGTAGCGCTTCACAGCGAAGCGTGCTAAGCAGAGCTGCTAGCAGCAGGAGGCGAGAGCAAGTGGTCCCGGCGGCGCTGGAGGAAGAAGACGAGAGATTGAAGATTGATGCCGGTCGTTGAATGTAAATCCAACGGCTAACGATGTCAGAATCATTTGTTGACTAAGTTGAAAATTACTTGCATTGGCTTCGACCTATTAGCCCACATTTCAGCCTCCAAAAATGTGGCACATATTCAACCCATTTTTTCAGAATTTCGAGTCTTTTTTTTTGCGGGGTAGAATTTACAGTCCATTTGATCTCTCTTTTTTAATTACAGTCCATTAGCTGGGCTGGGTGAACAAATAATGTAGCGTCCATGCGGCCCATTTATGTTTTTCCTAAAATATTACAGGCCATTTGCACTTTCTCGAAATACACGATTTTGCTGGGCTTATTCTAATTATAATGTTGGGGTGGGCGGAGCAATGTTATCAAAAAATAAACAGGGGATGATCATTTTGTTATATATATATATATTTAAATAATAAGTGATTTATTATTACATTGGTCCTTAAATCTTACCAAGCTTTTGTACACAATCACCAGGATTTTCGTTGCCAAAAAAAATCCAGGATTTTATTGTTAAGAAATTATTTTATAAGTTAATAAGATGTGGGATATTGTTTTCTTACATATGTAAGTATCTGTTAAATATATGATGACAATAACAATAATATATAATAACATATAAAATAATTTAAATATATATAATATAGTTAGAAGGGAAACATAAGTTGGACCAGGTGTTCCTATTCTTATATAGAAAAATAGAATAGACCTCTGCGTTTTCTTCAAAAAAATACATAAATTTGGGTGCCGATGTTTCAGGAAAAATAAAACCTCGGATGGGAGGTCCATAGGCCGGGCGATACATGACGGCCCTCAAGAAAAGACAAACAGGCCTATGGACCTCCCATCCGAGGTCGTGGGTTGCGCATGTTAAAAAAAAGCCTAGACGGGGCAGCCCAAAACCCAGCTGATACTTGTTGCCCAGTGATAATAAATGATACCAGCCAGCTCCCCGGCTTTGTTGTGAATTTATCTCCTATAGTAACTACGTTGAAGCACCTAAAAAATGTAACTATGTTGACAAACCCATGGGCCCCAACGTCAGTATAGCATTAGGAGGAAGTATTTTTTCGATGAGGCACTTGCTTGCGTACGGCCATAGACCTGGTGGGTCCCGACTGTCCCCCTCTCCACGTACAGTCCTCTCTAGATTCCTCTCGTTTGTTCAGCATGTTCACAGCGGCAGACAGCGGCGTTGCGGCGAGCGCACAAAGGCGCAGGAGGAGATCCGACCACCTGAGGAAATTCCTTATTAGTAATGAAACAACTGAACTAGCCTAGTGGCCGAGTGACACTACCCGACAGCTGTTCCGCCCGGGTTCGATTCCACCTGTGCAGAGAAAATATCTCCAAATTTTTTGCCTCTGCCTTTATTGACATGTGGGTCCCAATTGTCATCTATGCACACCACGTCCAACACTTGCCAAAACTTCGTCCCTCGTTTTCTCTGTTTTTCGCACACTCGACATTGTGTGGGCATCTTGAAAATAGCATATCTTTTTGACTGTGCATCATATGAAGATGTGCTATGCATGAATGTTGATCAGCATGATGTTAACTGGCTGGTAGTTCCAGTTTCCACCATGAATAAAACTTCCAGCATGATGTTAACACTGTTTGAAAAGGCCGTGTTAATATAAATGCTCTGCCTCTGAAAGTTGCAGTTTCTTATCCGAAACTGAACTTGGAGTTTCTTATCTGAAACTGAAACTTGCAGTTTCTTCTCTGAGAATCACATTGTCTGCACTTTTATACTCCTATGAAACTACATTTTTTAAGTGCTAAAAATATATCTCTAGAATTCATAAAATACTTCATATGCTCAATACTGCAAATCTGAAATTCAAAAGACATTCATATCTGAAAGTACTCTCAAAATACACAACACAAAACACAATTCACAACCTGAAAATACTAACAACCCGAAGCTCCTCCTAACAATTCACAACCTGCCCGACTATTGGTCTGGGGGGGCAATCCCTCCTATTCCTCGGCGGCAGACAGTCGCCCCGTGAGACGATGTGAACGGCGAGGGAGAGGATGGCGGGGAAGCGTCGTCGGGCCAACTATTTTTCTCCTCTTGCAGTTGGGTTCGGTCGACGAAGACTCCACCGGCTCTCTCTGGCAGGACACCCTAACAAACGTCACCCTGTAGATGCTCGATCCTTCAATCTCTAGTGGATGCTCCATCCGGGATCGATACTCCCACCACCGCTCCCTCACGATCGGATTTGGTGAATCTGTTTGCTCCATGGCCCAGAGGAGCAGCTCTATGTACTCCCGCGCGACTCCCTCCGGGAGTATCGCCGCCTTTTCGCTCTGTTGCAAATATTTGGCCATGGATGTCGCCACCGCCGCTAGTTGGTCCTTGTTGTCAAACCAAGACTATATCTCCAACATCCTAGCTAGCTTCACAGGGTCACCGTCTGCGATCCTCACGTATCGGTTGTACTCCTCCATCGATCTACTTCTCCACAGCACCTTCACTCGCCGGCGGTGGTTTTTGAATGGAAGAGGAGAGGAGCAGCGCTGGTTTTGGTTTAGAACGGGAGAGGAGCGACGCTGGTTTTGGATTGGAACAGGAGAAGATGGCGGTGGTTTTGAAATGGAAGAGGAGAGGAGCGGCGTTGGATTTAGATTGGAACAGGAGAGGAGCGGCGATGGTTTAAGAGGAGAAGAGCGGAAGAGCGGCGTTGGTCTTGGAAGTATTTTTTTTGTTTTGCGTATTTTGGGTCAAAGTTTGACCATGTACTGTATTTGACAAGCAAAATGTGAATGCATGTCACCAAAAATTGTATCGTTGGTTCGTATCTGAATGTACTTTCAAATTATATTATTTTTGCAACGTATAACATATATTTTATTTGCGAAAATCATGGTCAATTATGACCCAGAATAAAAGGGAGACTAGTTAATGTGGGGTCGCTTTCTTAATTGAAGGGTAAATTGATTTCGATTTTGATCCATTCACAGCGCACCGGCCCTCTCGTCCAATCCTAAATCGCTGCCGCACGCTCCTCTCCCTCTTCTCCATTGCAAAACCACCTCCTCTCCTCTCCATCATCTCCATTCCAAAACAACTATGTCGCCTCTCCCTCTTCTCCAGTGCAAAACCACCTCCTCTCCTCTCCATCATTTCCATTCCAAAACCACTGTCTCGCCTCTCCCTCTTCTCTATTGCAAGACCACCGTCTCTCCTCCCATCTTCGAAAGCTAGCACCAAATCAGGCAAATCACCGGCGGCGACCAGGCAAAGTTAGCCAGGATGAAGGATATCCTTACTTGGTTTGACTGTTGGGGAACGTAGTAATTTCAAAAAAAAATCCTACGCACACACAGGATCATGGTGATGCATAGCAACGAGAGGGGAGAGTATACTCCACGTACCCATGTAGACCAAAAGCGGAAGTGCTAGCACAACGCGGTTGATGTAGTCGTACGTCTTCACGATCCGACCGATCCAAGTACCGAATGTACGTCACCTCCGAGTTCAGCACACGTTCAGCTCGATGACGTCCTGCGAACTCCGATCCAGCAGAGCTTCACGGGAGAGTTCCGTCAGCATGACGGCGTGGTGACGGTGATGATGTTGCTACCGACGCAGGGCTTCGCCTAAGCACCGCTACGATATGACCGAGGTGGAATATGGTGGGGGGGCAGACTTAAACTTGTCGAAAGTCTTTGGTAACATGATTCGGACAGACTTATGCATCGCTACGGGTGAGAAAGTCTCGTCGTAGTCAATCCCTTGAACTTGTCGAAAACCTTTTGCAACAAGTCGAGCTTTATAGACAGTAACATTACCGTCAGCGTCAGTCTTCTTCTTGAAGATCCATTTATTCTCAATGGCTTGCTTATCATCGGGCAAGTCAACCAAAGTCCACACTTTGTTCTCATACATCGATCCCATCTCAGATTTCATGGCCTCAAGCCATTTTGCAGAATCTAGGCTCATCATCGCTTCCTCATAGTTCGTAGGTTTTTCATGGTCTAGTAACATGACCTCCAGAACAGGATTACCGTACCACTCTGGTGCGGATCTTACTCTGGTTGACCTATGAGGATCAGTAGTAACTTGATCTGAAGTTTCATGATCAATATCATTAGCTTCCTCACTAATTGGTGTAGGTGTCACAGGAACCGGTTTCTGTGATGAACTACTTTCCAATAAAGGAGCAGGTACAGTTACCTCATCAACTTCTACTTTCCTCCCACTCACTTCTTTCGAGAGAAACTCCTTCTCTAGACAGGATCCAAATTTAGCAACAAAAGTCTTGCCTTCAGATCTGTGATAGAAGGTGTACCCAACAGTTTCCTTTGGGTATCCT
Source organism: Aegilops tauschii subsp. strangulata (assembly GCF_002575655.3). Lineage (NCBI taxonomy): Eukaryota > Viridiplantae > Streptophyta > Magnoliopsida > Poales > Poaceae > Aegilops > Aegilops tauschii. The sequence continues at coordinate 244,475,508 of NC_053037.3, read as the reverse complement.
ATGAAGACACATTTGGGCTAGGAAACATAACCATCTTTGATCAACGAGCTAGTCAAGTAGAGGCATACTAGTGACACTCTGTTTCTCTATGTATTCACACAAGTATCATGTTTCCGGTTAATACCATTCTAGCATGAATAATAAACATTTATCATGATATAAGGAAATAAATAATAACTTTATTATTGCCTCTAGGGCATATTTCCTTCAGTCTCCCACTTGCACTAGAGTCAATAATCTAGATTACACAGTAATGATTCTAACACCCATGGAGCCTTGGTGCTGATCATGTTTTGCTCGTGGAAGAGGCTTAGTCAACGGGTCTGCAACAATCAGATCCGTATGTATCTTGCAAATTTCTATGTCTCCCACCTGGACTTGATCCCGGATGGAGTTGAAGCGTCTCTTGATGTGCTTGGTTCTCTTGTGAAATCTGGATTCCTTTGCCAAGGCAATTGCACCAGTATTGTCACAAAAGATTTTCATTGGACCCGATGCACTAGGTATGACACCTAGATCGGATATGAACTCCTTCATCCAGACTCCTTCATTTGCTGCTTCCGAAGCAGCTATGTACTCCGCTTCACACGTAGATCCCGCCACAACGCTTTGTTTAGAACTGCACCAACTGACAGCTCCACCGTTCAATGTAAACACGTATCCGGTTTGCGATTTAGAATTGTCCGGCTCAGTGTCAAGGCTTGCATCGACATAACCTTTTACGAATAGCTCTTTGTCACCTCCATAAACGAGAAACATATCCTTAGTCCTTTTCAGGTATTTCAGGATGTTCTTGAACGCTGTCCAGTGATCCACTCCTGGATTACTTTGGTACCTCCCTGCTAATCTTATAGCTAGGCACACATCAGGTCTGGTACACAGCATTGCATACATGATAGAGCCTATGGCTGAGGCATAGGGAACATCTTTCATTTTCTCTCTATCTTCTGCAGTGGTCGGCCATTGAGTCTGACTCAACTTCACACCTTGTAACACAGGCAAGAACCCTTTCTTTGCTTGATCCATTTTGAACTTCTTCAAAACTTTGTCAAGGTATGTGCTTTGTGAAAGTCCTATCAAACGTCTTGAGCTATCTCTATAGATCTTGATGCCTAATATGTAAGCAGCTTCACCAAGGTCTTTCATCGAAAAACTCTTATTCAAGTATCCTTTTATGCTATCCAGAAATTCTATATCATTTCCAATCAGCAATATGTCATCTACATATAATATCAGAAATGCTACAGAGCTCCCACTCACTTTCTTGTAAATACAGGCTTCTCCAAAAGTCTGTATAAAACCATATGCTTTGATCACACTATCAAAACGTTTATTCCAACTCCGAGAGGCTTGCACCAGTCCATAAATGGATCGCTGGAGCTTGCATACTTTGTTAGCTCCCTTTGGATCGACAAAACCTTCTGGTTGCATCATATACAACTCTTCTTCCAGAAATCCATGAAGTTTTGACATCCATTTGCCAAATTTCATAATCATAAAATGCGGCAATTGCTAACATGATTCGGACAAACTTAAGCATCGCTACGGGTGAGAAAGTCTCGTCGTAGTCAATCCCTTGAACTTGTCGAAAACCTTTTGCAACAAGTCGAGCTTTATAGACAGTAACATTACCGTCAGCGTCAGTCTTCTTCTTGAAGATCCATTTATTCTCAATGGCTTGCCTATCATCGGGCAAGTCAACCAAAGTCCACACTTTGTTCTCATACATCGATCCCATCTCAGATTTCATGGCCTCAAGCCATTTTGCGGAATCTAGGCTCATCATCGCTTCCTCATAGTTTGTAGGTTTGTCATGGTCTAGTAACATGACCTCCAGAACAGGATTACCGTACCACTCTGGTGCGGATCTTACTCTGGTTGACCTATGAGGTTCAGTAGTAACTTGATCTGAAGTTTCATGATCAATATCATTAGCTTCCTCACTAATTGGTGTAGGTGTCACAGGAACCGGTTTCTGTGATGAACTACTTTCCAATAAGGGAGCAGGTACAGTTACCTCATCAAGTTCTACTTTCCTCCCACTCACTTCTTTCGAGAGAAACTCCTTCTCTAGATAGGATCCAAATTTAGCAACAAAAGTCTTGCCTTCAGATCTGTGATAGAAGGTGTACCCAACAGTTTCCTTTGGGTATCCTATGAAGACACATTTTGGGGAACGTAGTAATTTCAAAAAAATTCCTACGCACACACGGGATCATGGTGATGCATAGCAATGAGAGGGGAGAGTATTGTCCACGTACCCTCGTAGACCGAAAGAGGAAGCGTTAGCACAACGCGGTTGATGTAGTCGTACGTCTTCACGATCCGACCGATCCATGTACCGAACGTACGGCACCTCCGAGTTCAGCACACGTTCAGCTCGATGACGTCCCGCGAACTCCGATCCAGCAGAGCTTCACGGGAGAGTTCCGTCAGCACGACGGCGTGGTGACGGTGATGATGTTGCTACCGACGCAGGGCTTCGCCTAAGCACCGCTACGATATGACCGAGGTGGAATATGGTGGGGGGGGCACCGCACACGGCTGGAATAGATCAACAGATCAACTTGTGTGTCTAGATGTGCCCCCCTGCCCCCGTATATAAAGGATCAGGGGGAGGAGGCCGGCGGCCAGGAGGAGGGCGCGCCAGGGAGGAGTCCTACTCCCACCGGGAGTAGGACTCCCTCTTTTCCTAGTTGGAGTAGGAGGGGGAAAGGAAGGGAAGGAGAGAGGGGGAAGGAAAGGGGGCGCCGCCCCCCTCCTTGTCCAATTCGGACTAGAGGGGGAGGGGGCCCGCGGCCAGCCCTAGCCACCCCTCCTCTTCTCCACTAAGGCCCATCTTGTCCCATTAAACTCCTCGGGGGGTTCCGGTAACCCCCCGATACTCCGGTATATGTCTGAAACTCCTCGAAACCATTCCGGTGTCAGAACATAGTCGTCCAATATATCGATCTTTATGTCTCGACCATTTCGAGACTCCTCGTCATGTCTGTGATCATATCTAGGACTCCGAACTACCTTCGGTACATCAAAACACAAAACTCATAATACCGATCGTCATCTAACTTTAAGCGTACGGACCCTACGGGTTCGAGAACTATGTAGACATGACCGAGACATGTCTCCGGTCAATAACCAATAGCGGAACCTGGATGCTCATATTGGCTCCTACATATTCTACGAAGATCTTTATCGGTCAAACCGCATAACAACATATGTTGTTCCCTTTGTCATCGGTATGTTACTTGCCCGATATTCGATCGTCGGTATCTCAATACCTAGTTCAATCTCATTACCGGCAAGTCTCTTTACTCGTTCTGTAATACATCATCCCGCAACTAACTCATTAGTTACAATGCTTGCAAGGCTTATAGTGATGTGCATTACTCAGTGGGCCCAGAGATACCTCTCCGACAATCGGAGTAACAAATCCTTATCTCGAAATACGCCAACCCAACAAGTACCTTTGGAGACACCTGTAGAGCACCTTTATAATCACCCAGTTACTTGTGACGTTTGGTAGCACACAAAGTGTTCCTCCGGTAAACGGGAGTTGCATAATCTCATAGTCATAGGAACATGTATAAGTCATGAAGAAAGCAATAGCAGAATACTAAACGATCAAGTGCTAAGCTAACGGAATGGGTCAAGTCAATCACATCATTCTCCTAATGATGTGATCCCGTTAATCAAATGACAACTCATGTCTATGGCTAGGAAACATAACCATCTTTGATCAACGAGCTAGTCAAGTAAAGGCATACTAGTGACACTCTGTTTGTCTATGTATTCACACAAGTATCATGTTTCTGGTTAATACCATTCTAGCATGAATAATAAATATTTATCATGATATAAGGAAATAAATAATAACTTTATTATTACCTCTAGGGCATATTTCCTTCATTGGCAATGAGTGGGAGATTTCGAGGACGGTAGGGTTTAAGGTAAGCTTCGCACTAACCTAATCTTCCACCTGCTCATGCTTACAATTAGTGTGACAGCTAATGAAAATCTTACAATCAGTCTCCGAGTACTACGCCAATCACCCTTAAATAGCTCTGGGCCTTTGGGTCAAACTTGTGACACTGTTTACAAATAAAGAAAAATAGATTGGTGCTTCTTTTAGAAAAGAGTACTCCCTAGAAAACTACCAATATAAGCTACTAGTATTTGGTTAGAGGATTTGCTGCCGAGAAAGATCCATCCACAGAGAGCGCCACACATCCCACTGGTGGTGGTGGATGCCAATGCGTGCATGGAGCATGGTTGGTGTCGGTAATTTTTACTTGGCACACCTCGTACTCTGCATATATGCCGGTTCCATCCGTACATTTGTGTAGTTCCACCAAAATGCAGCTGAATAACCCTGTTTGAACAGATAATGAAAAAGCGTGATTACATTATAGTGGCACTAGTTGATGAAACACGCAAAATAAACAGAAGAAAATATTGCGATAGTATCATAGTATGCCATGCTGCGAGGGCGAGATGGGCCCTGCGACGCCTCATACGGTACGCCACGCCTCATACTGGAAATCATCCCAAGTCTCCCCAATACACCTTCTGCCAGTGATGAACATCAGTGTACAGCGGTAGTACAAGGAGGGGCTTTGAGACATTCAAATCTCTATTTTTGTGCAGATCAACTAAAATTAGGCACCCCAGTTTGCAGAAACGCTTAAACATTAACAATGGGACTAGTTGATGAAACATACATTAACAAAGAGAAGCACTTTCTTTATCTACATTGGAAATGAAATGATAGAGAGGACACTCGCTCTATTTTAACTATATTATTACTTCATTTTATCAGTGACACTAGGGTCGAGCAGGTGGCAAACGAGGTGTACCGTGTGTCGCAAGGATGAAGGCCGGGGGTGCTTAGACTGGGATGCTGAAGCTGGCTCTTTCAGTCCCTATCTTCCCCCTGATGTTTCTGTGGTAGCATTTGGGTTGTAATCCAAACTTGGTCGAGCTGGTGCTGCGTCCCCCTACCTGCCAAGCTTAGGTGGCGAACTTGTCTCCTGCTAGTACTCAGTCTGTTCTAGTAGTAGTTGCATAACTGCCCGTTTACACTGAGATGTTGTCGGATAATGGTTCTCTATGGTTGGGTTTCTTTAATGAAATCGTAGGGAACCCCCTCTTTCGATATATATATAAAAAACAGTGGCACTAGCGGTGCCAAAACATTGCCTGAAATTAATAGTGCCACTAGATTAAGGTGCAAAATAATAGCATTACCGCTTTATCATGGCAGTGCCAAAACAGTAGCACAAGAGCAGGATCAACATGCAGGATCTTTGGCAAACGGTCAGACCAAAAAGGAACATACCTCGTGATGGGAACCATATCTGCAGTTAACACCATCGTAGAAGGGATGACACCAGTCACCAACATGGATGATTCAATTCATGGGACCTTTTGGTGCAGTTCACCTAAAATGAACCAATGTCCCATGAGCTAGCAGCTTCTTCTTTTTTTTTTTTAAGAAAAGGGCTCCAGCCCCGGTTCCATTTCCATCAGAAAACGAAACCCACAGAGCTTCTTCTTCATTAGTTGCAATAAAATTGAGCAACATCAAGGTTGGTCGTGAAGCTCCTGGAGAGTAGGCGGACCAGGACAGTTGCATCTCTAATGAAAAGAAGCAACTTATCTTAATGGCAAATTTAGCAGGACATGCAAAAAGTGCCATTGATTCATATTACTGGAGGCATTACATTGAAAACAACATTGGTTTAATGTGTCCTTACTTTTAACAGTGCGACTGCTACATTTTACCAGTGGCATTACATAAGAGCGGCTCGGGGCAACAAACATCAGAAGAGGATATCTAGGTTGGTCCCATTTTTGTTCGGTATATAGCCACCTTATACTGTGTGAGGCTAGCAAATATAGTGCTGGACTTACTCTGTTGACTTGTCCCCCAGTCCCCACTTTCTTCCCTTTATCAACCAATAGATCGGGTTTATATTGAGTTTGTACTGTGTTCCCTTTATTTCCCTTTTAGACCTAGAGACCAGTTGGATAGCCAGTCTCTGCTACTTTGCGCCCCCATTATTTCCTCTTTCGACCAAGTCCTAGATTCAGGTAACAAATCTTCCCCCACCCCCACCCCCTTTCTTCCTTGTTTGAACCAAGTACTACTAGATTCGAGTGCATGAACTAGTTTTACCTCTTAACAGTAAAAAATTAGGTGGTTTTCGAACAGCCGATCGATCCTATCTACATGAGGGGGCCTGAGAAATAGTAAAAGATACAAATGCAGCGACGTCAGGAGCTCGGGAAGTAGAGCAAGGCCGGTTTCGAAGGAAGTTATACCTGAGGGTCGCCGGGATGTCGTTAGGTGGGCGGAGGGAGGCCGGATCTGCCCACACTACGTCAGCGAGGAAGAAGGGGTGGGAGGCCCTCCCTCGCCAGCGATGCTTGGGAGAGAACGGCAAGGCACGCTGATCGGGACGCGCCGGCAGTGGGTAAGAGCCGTCGCCGAGGACGATCGCGTGAACGTTGCACCTTCTCACGTTCCCCGGCTGAGAGGATCCGGCTCGATCTGTGACCAGCGGTGAGTAGAGAGAGAGTGTGTGGCCACCGCTGTCGTGTTTAGATCTGGAGAGGACAAGACAGTGTGAAGAGAGCAACACTAGCAAGCAAGCGCGGAGGCTCCTGCCTATATAGTGGAGTACTAGTTTTCTTTTGTCTACCGGCCGGAGCCGGCTTGACCTCGGCAATGACTGTCGAGAAGTCTTCATGCACGTGCCCCGGAGGCACAGTTGTCGTCATTTTGATCTGAAGCACCGGATTATAACATATAACACAAAAAAATGCCACATGACAAGAAATCATAACCTCACTGCCCAAAGGAGACAAGATGAATCCCGACGGACAAACTAGACGAGGATCAAAGCTCAAATTAAAGATAAACTCGTAGAAAAGGGGTCCGTCGATAGATGTCCTAATTAACATAGCCGGCTTGACCTAGATGGCAGCCGAGTAGTCTTCGTGCATGTGCACCCAATGACTAGCCCAACTCAGTTGTCGCTGTTTAACCCTCGCAGTGATCTGAAGCACATGACACCTAATTTTGTGAGATGACAAGAAACATTTTTTTAGATTTCTCACCAGAACTAAAGCCCTGTACAACATAGCCTGCACGATATGTAGACGATAGCCAATCCAGGCGTGTCTGCTAGAGTCTGGTCACATGCATGGACGAACTGATCTTCCGTGTCTTGCAAGGATCGTCCAGGTACTAACATATGTACTTCTATTAACTCACCCGACTTGCCGGGCCGGGGAGTGTGCCTATGGTCGGTTCTCAATTGTGGTCCCACATGTGTGTGCAAACGCAATATGACGCGCGTTCCATTCGGAGAGCGGCGTGCCAGACCGACCGACCATCTGGGGTGCGACGCGAACGCGATGGGTGTGATGTATACTCCGTACATGTGTACCGCCGTTTTCTTGAGGCTTTGCTCCATGGCGCAATCCATGGATACAAAATTAGTATATTGTACTATTTGAAAGTCGAGGGCGGGGCTTTTCCCGCGCGGTAGGCGGGGCAGTTCCGCCTAGTTGGTTCGACAGAGATGCGAGAAGATGAGGGAGTAGGCTGCTGCAAACGTAGGGCTGTGTGATTTGACAGTGAGTTACCGCTGGACAGGTGGGGCTCGGTGATTTGACTTGCCATTATCATTTTAACTGCGGCGCTATGACCGGCTTGATTCTCCTGATTCCTGACCACCTCCATACAGGTGCCTCTTCCGATGCTCCACCAAGTAGAGGCTGGCTCTTGCTTGAGAGCCCACTCCTCCACTTTTTCCTTGCCTCTTTCCCCCACATATGCAAAAATGCCATGTAAAGTGGGCTTATAGCCCACTATTGTACTTGATCCTACAGGTGCTAAGCCTGCCACATAGGCATAAAGTCTGATGTGGCAAGTTAATTAAGAAGAGAGAGACTAGTTTGGTGACCCCGGGAAGAAACGGTTATAAGCGCGTGTACCTAGATGAAGCAAACTTAGCAACAAAAAACTAAGCACCTATGCATTCGGGACTTGAGTTGCTAAGCCATTTAATGCCCATAGCACCTCATCTAAGCACCATTTCATTGGAAGAGGTCACTCCTTGGCAAATGCAATAAATACTATGAAGAAAGAGATAGAGAGAAGTAAACAAAAAATACTCTTATAGCCAACCTTATAGCTAACCTTGTTGTATGAGTGACTAAGTGATGACTATGTATGACATGCCAACATCAGATAGCCTAACGCACCGTGCTATATCTCCAAGGGCGCGACCGCGCGAGCGAGGCGACGGTCGTGGTAGGCGCGACCATGATACGGGCTACTGGCAGCCCTTGGATCTGAGATCGAACGGTCGCATGCTAAGTTGCTGAAAATTTGCAGAATAACCCTCCAGGATAGGATATTCACCCATAGGTCTAGAATCACGCCATGCAACCGTTCGATCTCAGATCCAAGGGCTCTCGGAAGCCCGTATCATGTGAGAATGGAAAGCTTCGTATCACCTGTAATTTTCCCGACGCTTGACATGACATCAAAAGCCATTTAATTTGGGCGTCGAGTAGACATGACATCTAATTGGGCCCCCATAGTACTGTGCATGAATCCATTTATCCACCAGGCAAGCCACTACCCTGCCATTCGCACGCACCACCCCACTCGACATTTTTACAATCGATAAACCGCTCCTAGTCATCCCGTCCTTTCACATTACGGCAGTTCCACTAATCCTAACCCTCCTCCCAAATCCATGGCGTCCCAAATCTCCATGATCGGCGGTGAGTACAAGGTTAGAACCATCACCGACGATGAGTTCGACGTCATCTACACCCGTTCTTCTGCAACGGTGAAAGAATGCCTTGCTCGCTTCAAACGCATGTTCGAAAACTCAAATGATGAGTGGATCGCTGGGCTAGATGTTGAGTACACCATAGTCCTGGGAAGCGAGAAGAAACTAATGGAGGCAGAGAAGAAGAAGCCCGCCGTGATCCAGGTTTGCGTGCATGACTTATGCTTGGTCTACCACATATGCCATGCCGACGTTGAGTGCGAGGAATTTAAGAAGTTCCTCAAGGGCGGCGGAGTCAAATTCATTACTGTAGACATTAGGAACGACAAGGAAATCCTGGGTCGGATAGGCCTCGTTGTAGGCGACCCCTTCGACCTCCAGAAGGAAGGGCTAGTGCCCTCCCTTGATCAACCTTCAATGCTGACCCTGGCAGGAGCCATGGTTCATCCTTCGTACAGTGAACTGAAGAAACCTCCGCACACGTTTCATCGTGCATGGCAGTGGACTGTACTAGATATAGACCACATCTACTACGCTGCAATGGATGGCTACCTTTGTTTCAATATCTACAAGGGTTGGATGAAGAGCAAGAGCCAAGTGTGTGGTTCAAGCAAAGAAGTATCGCCCAAGAGGAAGAGGGACAAGGACGAAGTCGAGGATGTGGACGAGGACTCCGAGTAAGGTGGCAGTGTCGTCACTCATGGTGGTTCTAATGTAGTGTCTACCGGATTAGTTGCTTAGTTTAATTTCTGGTGTGCTTAGTTTTATTTGAGGGGTGTGTTGTGCTGAGCCCCCAGCAGAACTATGTTATGTTTCTTCTCGTTATATTTCGTACATTTCATCTTTTAGTTGGTATAGTACTACCACTCGTTTCTTGACATTATATACGTACAATATATATGGCCAACATCATATAGCCAGCAGTTTAGTTGTCAAAGAATTTCAGGGTGCTTAGTTTTGTCAAAGAATTCCAGGGTGCTTAGTTTTATTTGAGGGGTGTGTTGTGCTGGACACCATTAACTTATCATTGTGAGAATCGGCTTATTTTTTTCATGTAACATGGTCAACGGGTTTGACGTGAAAATAACAATGTCTAACGGCATTTCTGAGCAAACATCTAACTTAACGATGGCATTTTTTAGATATCTAATTGCATTTTTGAGCAGGCATCTCACGGATCGATGGCATTTTTTGAGTAGTTGTAACTTCTAATGGCAAAACTGAGTAGTGATACACAACTAGTGGCATAAATAATAAGAACCCAAGAATTAAATAGGTATGCTAATTTCTTTATTTCTTTATACCTTTGTGTGCGAAACAATATACGCTGCCTCCCCCCAGATTTTCTTTACAGAGGCAACATAGAACTATATGAGTGCCCTGTTAAATTTTGGAATTATTCCGGGTTCGTTTGGCCTTTTTTTATACATTAATTGAGTTTCTGGTCATTTAATGTGCATAATTCAAATTTGAACTACAAGCACATGCTCCCGTGCACCAAAGTTGACTGAAAATATCACATATGTGTCCTCGGGTGAATTTCTAGGTCCCATGCAAGATATGGGAATGAAATTCAAACATCTGGGCATCGTGGTTCGGCCGAGAACATTGAGAAGCTTGGTTTTAAAATTCTTGTAAATCCAAAACATGCCTAGAAATCATGAAACTTGGCATGGTGTCATGTCATGGTACTACCATGCTGTGGTAAAAAAATCTGCAGAATAGGAACAAGTTTTGGTATAAGTTTCTTGCAAACTGGAGCTTCTCTCAAGAAGGCTCGTGGTTCTGAGAGGGAACATGTCACCTTTGTGTGCATAATTCAAATATTAAATACAAGCACATGCTCCAGTGCACCAAAGCTGGTTGAAAAATCACATGTGTCCTCGGGTAAATTTCTAGGTCCCATGCCAGAAATGGGAATGAAATTCAAACATCTGGGCAGCATGGCTCGGCTGGAAACATTGAGAAACTTGGTTTTTTAATTCCTGTAAATCTGAAACACGCATGAAAATCATGAAACTTGGCTTGGTGTCATGACATGGCACCAACATGCTGTGGTAATTTTGCTGTCCGATTTGCGAAGGCCTACACATTAACAATCAACAAAGTCATTTTGGAACAAGTGTTGTCACGTTACAATCGGAAATACAAGTATTATTGAAACCGTGGGCGTTCTATTTACCATTTACGTGCCGCCACGCGTCCCCTTTTTTTATTAGCTAGGAGGCGCCGTGCAGGGTAGCTATTTGAGTACGGGAGGCGTGCGATCAGACCCCTGCGCGTGCTTATCGAGAGGAGAGCCCTTTGACCTCCATCTGCCGTCCACCTCTCTCCCAAGGTCTCCATTAATGGCGCCCGAGCCTCTGTTTAATGGCGTGGCAATGTCTCACTCGACTGAGATTTAAGAGAGAAAAAAGAAAATCTGAAAAGAAAATTTTGCACGGATCTTGATGTAAGATCCGATGGACCTATATAGCATCTACTGCGACTTATAGCAAGACTGATGAAAATATATAAGGACGACGAGATTGGATAATAATTGTCTTACATAATTAGGAAGATAATTAAAAAAGCCACATGCGGCTACGCCCAAAATACACAAGGGGAAAAGAAGAAGGAAGACGCATACAACAATCTGGCTCACTGATCTCTACTTTCTTTATGCGTTGCAGGTCGCGGAGACTAGTTCTCGCGGCGGGCGATGATCTCTTTCATCAGTTTCATGTCCTTAATATGCTACTTGGCAGCATCCATGGATTCCTCCACCAGCCTGTTGCGCTTGATGCGGAGCATGGCATTCTCATCCATAAGTTTCTTGATGATGACGCCCGTCCTCTGCAACAAGGCAGCGGTCTCCTCCTCCTGCTTCACCCTTCCGGTGATCTTCGCCCTCAGCAGGTCGCGCTTGCCCCGGAGCTTCGCATTGCCCTGCCCTAGTTGCCGGATGACGCCGGTAGCCTCGTCCTGCATCCTCTCCCAGCCAGAGATCTGATCCATCTGGCTATGGACTATCGCATGCATGCGCCTGTAAGAGTCCTCGCCTGCCCGCGAGAAATTTACCCAGGCCGCCGCGGCGCGGCGGGACCTCCCTGCTGCTTCTGCGGCGTGGCCGGACCAGTCTGCTACATCGACGGCACGGCGGGACCTATGTGCTGCTACTGCTGCGCGGCTGGACATGTCGGCTGCTTTCACGGCTAGGGGGACATGTCTCGTGCTTCCTCTTCCATGCTCACCTCTCCCTGGTGGAAATCTCTCGACCCAGAACTCACGCTGGCCATGGCTTGATTGACTTGATTGTTTTTTGTGGATGAGGAGTTGAGCAGGAATGTGCAGTCATCTTAGCATAGTAGTATTTATAACCGAGTACTACTAATACGCTCCTAAGTGGGAAACCGTTTAGGTTGTGTCAGGACCCCGATTCCAAGTCACACCGATCTAGCCTGTAACACCTCATATCACATTGCGGCCTCACGCACGGTACTCCCACGGGTGTCGCCTTACCATGGCCCGGGACCGTTTGCGCCTTTTGGCTCACGTATATGACAATGTCGCTAGCATCCATATGACAGAGAACCCGGGCCGACATGGCTAGTCGTGAACCCAAAGCGGCACTAACGTATGGGGACAGGCATACATGAGTCCACATTGAACGTGTCGGTCAGAAGCGTGTGAATCCGGGCTGTAGCACTGGGCTAACAGGACTCCGGGAACCCGGGCTGTAGCAGGCTAGGCAGGACTCCGGATGTCACCGCGTGACATTTCCCCGAAGGGACAGACACAGGAACGATATGACTCACATGCCGGCCAGTCAAGTGTCCAGAGCAGTAGTGCTGGGCTAGCAGGACTCCGGTGAACCGGGCTGTAGCGGACTACTATGGCTCAAGGAGGCACTAGACTACATTTCCCCATAAGAGAGGCTGCTAAAGATAAACAACTAGATTGTCGGATCCCACACATACCAAGCATTTCAAACATACACACAATATGCTCGATATGTGCAAATACAACATGGCATCACAACAAAACTCTACAACTCAAGTACTTTATTTAAAGGGCTCCGGAGAGCCTTACATAACTTGTTCATACAGATAGGGGTCACATGACCCGACACTCAAGTCATACAATCATACAAGCACATGCGGAAGCAAACTGTCTGGGTACAGACTCTAGAAAGAAAGAAGGCTTGACGAAGCCTGTCTATCTACATAGGCCCTTCACAAGCCTAGATCACCACCTGGGTGGCAAGTCACTCGTCGTCGTCGAGTTCTACGTAGAACCCGTCAGAAGGGGCGGTGTTGTCGTCTGAAAACAGTAATTAAAGCAACATGAGTACGAAGGTACTCAGCAAGTCTTACAACAGATCCTACTATACATGTTCATTCTCAAGAAGGTAGTGGGGTTATTGCAGCAAGCCAGCTTTGACTCTTGGCTAAGCTATCCTACGATACACCACTTGTGAAATAGTTTTCGCACACGAGTCCACTAATCACCAATTCAATACTCCACCGTGGATCCTCCCTCGTCATCCACGAGAGGGCCATCCGCGGTACTCACACTTATCTTGAGGCTTTTAGTAGTATCCATTTACTTGTCTATGAACTGCATAAGCGACCAAGTAGTCCTTTACCGCGGACGCGGCTATTCGAATAGTTTCTTACCCTGCAGGGGTGTACTTCGTCACACACGCTCTCACCACTTATCGTCGCTACACGACGTGTACTCGGCAACCTTCAAGCGGAAGCCCAACGTGGGTGTCGGCCACAGCCTACCTAAACACTCGAGTCTCTAGTCCAGGTTTATCGCCTATTCAGGTTCCATCCGCAGGGAGTCCGGCCGAGGTTTCCACATACGGCCCCGAACGATGTGTGCAGGGTTCCCGGTCACCAAACGGGCGACTCGGTACACCGGGCCACGAGCCTACCGCATCACAGCCCACCCCTTGGTCAGCGCTGTCCACGGCCTCCAGCTTACTACAAACACCAGAAACTACGTGCAACTCCTGGACAGAGGACAAGGGTGAATAAGAAGCCGAGGGGGTCCATTGGTTTCGGGCCCAATGTGTGGTAGTAGCTGAATCTTAAATCACGCATACAGATCTCAGTTCTTAGGGACGGTCTCAATGAAACAACCCACCATGTACTCCTACATGGCCTCCCATCGATACCTTTACCAAATCGTATTCAACACTTTACTCCCTTTACCGACACACACACTTTCACTCTAGTTCATCACCCTGATGAGCCAGACCTGACACAACTCTAAGCATAGCAAGCATAGCATTGTAGGAACACACAACATGGCTCAATCAACTCCTACACATGCTAGTGGGTTTCATCTAGTTACTGTGGCAATGACAGGTCATGCAAAGGAAAGTGGGTTCAACTACCGCAACACACAGCAGTTTGAATCACGTTGTCTTAATGCAGTAAACGAGAGCAGAAGCGAGAAGATGGGTTTGTATCGAAATGATCAATGGGTTGCTTGCCTGACGGAGTGGTGGTGGGATACTGCCCTTCAGTTGGATACTCGTGAATATCCTCGGAGGCAGGACCTACCACGATGAGCATACCGAAGCACAATCAACACCAAGCAAGTGCAACAATATGATGCATGCATGAGACATGGCAAGATGGATGTGTTGGGCTAATGCAACTAAGACCAGATGGGTTTGGACTAATTTGAATCAAAGATTCAAATTCCAAGTTCATAAATGGCCCATATTAATGCTTTATCTTGTTCTGTATAAAACAGTAGGTTAACTTGCTTAATCATGCATGAAACCAGTACATATGGATAGAATGGATTTTTCTGATCATTTTTCATATATAAATCTTTTCATTCTGAGCTATAGATGATTTTCTATGATTTTTTGAAGTTTGTGATAATTTCTGGAATTTCCAATATAAGAATAATTCCAGTAAATGCTTTACTGCGTCAGCCTGACGTCAGTGTGACGTCAGCAGGTCAACGGGGTCGTCCAGGTCAAACCTGACGTGTGGGTCCCCTGTGTCAGTGTCACTGTTCGATAATTAGTTATTTAGGATTAGTTTTAATCTCTAACTTAGGTTAATCAGTAGGCGGGCCCCACTTGTCAGTGACCCTGGGGGGTCAAACCGTTGTCTAACCACGTTGACTCGCCGGCGTTTAGCCGCCGGCGACGTCCAGACGCGGCGGTGGTGTGCGGGATTGCTCCTCCGGCGACCAAAAGGACGGCGGAGAGTACCTACGTGTAGCTGGGGGCGAACCGCGTCGACTGGTGGTGGTAGTGGAGCTCGGGGTCGCCGGAATCGACGCCGGCGACGAGCCGGGCGGCTGCCGGGGTACGGGCGTGGTTGAAACCGTAGCTAGAGAGCACGGCGAGGAACGTGTGAGGGTGCTACGGGTTCCTGGCATTGCGGTGAAGCTAATGGCTACGGTGATGCGGCCGTTGGATGGCCGGAGCCTCGTCGGCGACGAGCTCGTGCAGCGGCGCGTACGGGTGAGCTTCGTGCGGTAGCTACAGAGCTCGAGAGAGAGAGAGGAGAGGATGGGAAGGTGGCCATGCTCACGGCGGTTGCGACGGAGCAGGCGGCGAGGTCGGAGACGAGCTGTAGCAGTGGCGACGGCAGAGGGGATCTCCGACGGTGAGCGGTGAAGGCGAGGTCGGTGGCGAAGCTTCGGGGCAACCGGGCGCTCGGGGCTCGGCTTGCTCGAAGGAGTGGGTGACGGCGGTGCTGTAGGACACGATGGAGTGGCGCGAGGTCGACGGTGGGCGCGGTTACTCCGGTGAGGTGTCTGCGGCGGCGTCGGCCATGGTAGGGAGAAGGCGAGGGAGAGGCAACGGGGGAGAATGACGGTGTCCAGAGGCTCGGGGCGCGTCGAGGGAGGTCGGCCAGCGCATCCGCGGCGAGGGCGGCAAGCAGCTGGCGCCGTGGCGAGCTCACGCTCGCCGGCGTCACCTCTCTGCCTGCTCTGGCGAGAGCAGGCAGCTGACTGGCGCGGGCCAGCACAGTGCTGGGCCGCCAGGTGGGCTGCCAGGTGAGTTTCTCTGCCTTCTGTTTTTTTCTCTTTTTATTTATCTCTGTACTGTGTTTTGAAATAGTAAAAATACTATTTCATTTGGAAAAATCCTGAAAATATTCTGGGGCACCTTTGAGATTATTCCCAACAGCCTAAAAATACCTTCAAGATTATTTGGGCATTTGAAAATATTTATAGCATTTAAAATGCCCAAATGCAAATACTTATGGCTTGTGCAAAAATCCAAGATGGCCTCCAAAAATATGAAACCATTTTTGGCAGAGGTTCTAGCCAAGACCAAAGGTGGTGAACATTTATGGAGGGCATTTCAGGTTCATTGAAAAGAATTTTAGTAAACCCTAGTTGTTCCGAGGGGGTGCTGGGGGTTTCTGGCATTCCCATTTCAGGTTTCTGTGAAATATAGACATGATGCAACACTCTAATGCATGAACTAACTAGGATGTGACAACTCACCCCCAGTCAAAAGAATCTCGTCCCGAGATTTAGGATCCGTTGGAAAGAAGGTGGGGTACTCAAGTCGAAGACGATCCTCCCTTTCCCAGGTAGCTTCTTTCTCGGAATGGTGTGACCATTGAACTTTGAGAAACTTGATGTTTTGGCGTCGAGTGGTACGCTCGGCTTGATCAAGGATGCGAACGGGATATTCCCGATATGTGAGATTATCTTGGAGATCAAGCGTTTCGTGGTCCACTCCACGGATAGGATCCGAGAAGCAACGCCTGAGTTGAGATACGTGGAACACATCATGAACCTTGGAAAGATGCGGAGGTAGTTCCAATTGGTAGGCAACTTCTCCTCGCTTGGCAAGAATGCGAAAGGGTCCAATGTAGCGAGGGGCCAATTTGCCTTTGATACCGAATCGATGGGTTCCCTTTAAAGGAGTCACCCGAAGGTAAGCCTTCTCGTCAACCTCAAAAGTCATAGCCTTATGTTTGCGATCATAATGGCTCTTTTGGCGAGATTGGGCTGTTTTCAATTTCTCACGAATAATGCGAACCTGCTCTTCTGCTTCCTGAATCATATCCGGGCCAAAGAGTTGTCTTTCCCCGGTTTCTGACCAGTTAAGAGGCGTTCGACATTTCCGTCCATAGAGAACCTCGAAAGGGGCTTTGCCCAAGCTAGCTTGGTAACTATTGTTATAAGCGAACTCGGCGAATGGGAGGCATTTCTCCCAATCCATGCCGAAAGAGATGACAGAAGCTCGGAGCATATCCTCCAGAATTTGATTAACTCGTTCTACCTGACCACTTGATTGAGGGTGAAAGGCGGTGCTAAAAGAGTGATGAGTTCCCATGGCATTTTGGAAACTTTCCCAAAATCGAGAGGTAAAGAGACTTCCACGGTCTGAGTTAATTTCCAATGGAACACCATGAAGAGACACTATTCAGGAGATGTATAAGTCTGCTAGCTGGCTAGCGGTTATACTCTCACGAACAGGTAGGAAGTGGGCTACTTTGGAAAGACGATCGACAACAACGAAGATATCATTATTCCCTCTCTTAGTCCTGGGAAACCCGGTAATGAAATCCATACCGATTTTATCCCATTTCCATTCGGGAATAGCCAGAGGCTGAAGGGTGCCAGCAGGTCGTTGATGCTCTGCTTTAACACGTCGGCAGACGTCGCAGTTAGCAATGTATTGAGCAATTTCTCTCTTCATCCTAGTCCACCAAAACCTCTGGCGTAGGTCTTGATACATTTTAGTACTACCGGGATGAATGGTGAGAGGAGATTCATGAGCTTCCTTAAGGATCAATCGTCTCAGGTTGCGTACCTTGGGAACCACTAGACGGTCTCCAAAGAACACGACACCTTGGTCATCAACGGAGAAACAATCCGCAACTCCTTTCTTGATGTTTCTCTTAATACGGGAGGTTCCCAGATCTACCTTCTGAGCTTTGATGATCTGATCCGTAAGGGTAGGTTTCGCCACCAGGGTGGATAGAAATCCTTGAGGAACAATGTGAAGGTTAAGCTTGCAGAATTCCTCGTGGAGAAGTGGTTGACTTTGTTGTAACATCAAGTTGTTACAATAGGATTTACGGCTTAGCGCATCAGCCATGACGTTGGCTTTGCCCGGGGTGTAAGTAATTCCTAAGTCATGGTCGGAGATCAACTCGACCCAACGTCTTTGCCTGAGATTCAAATCCGGTTGGGTGAAGATGTATTTCAGACTCTGGTGGTCGGTGAAAATCTCGCAACGATTACCGAGAAGGTAATGTCGCCATGTTTTGAGTGCATGGACTACGGCTGCAAGCTCTAGATCATGTGTGGGATAATTATCCTCATGTGGACGCAACTGCCGGGAAGCGTAGGCAATCACATGACGGTCTTGCATGAGTATGCAACCTAGTCCTTGTCGCGAGGCGTCGCAATAGATAACAAAGTCCTTAGAAAAATCTGGTGGTACGAGTACGGGGGCAGATGTCAGGCGTCTTTTCAGTTCCTGAAAGCTGAACTCGCACTGTGGGGTCCACTCGAACTTTTTATCTTTCTTGAGGAGTTTGGTTAGAGGTTTAGCAACCTTGGAGAAGTTCTCGACGAAGCGACGGCAGTAGCTCGCTAAGCCAAGGAAACTCCGAACTTGTTTAACCGTTTCAGGGGGAGTCCAGTCAAGGATGGCTTTAACTCGCTCGGGATTGACAGCAATACCTTTACCAGAGATCACGTGGCCTAGGTAGGTCACTTCTGGCAACCAAAATTCGCACTTGGAGAATTTGGCATAAAGGCGATGCTCTCTGAGTTTTTCTAACACAAGTCTAAGATGTTCGGCATGCTCTTCCTCGTTCTTCGAGTAGATAAGGATATCATCGAGGTAAACCACGACGAACTTGTCTAGGTACTCCATGAAGATCGAGTTCATCAAGCGAGAAAAGGTGGCTGGAGCATTGGTTAACCCGAAGGACATGATTGTATACTCGTATTGGCCATAACGAGTAACAAAGGCCGTTTTAGGAATGTCCCCGTTCTTGATTTTGATTTGATGGTAGCCCAACCTCAAATCCATTTTAGAGAAGACTGAGGATCCAGCGAGCTGATCATACAGATCGTTGATCCTGGGAAGCGGATACTTGTTCTTGATTGTGACTAGGTTGACGGGTCGGTAATCTACAACCATCCGATCCGTACCATCCTTCTTCTTGACGAAGAGGACGGGGCAAGCCCACGGAGAAGAACTAGGATGGATGAAACCCTTTTTCAAGGACTCATCGAGTTGTTTCTTAAGCTCGGCTAGCTCTAGGGGTGCCATCTTATAGTGTCTTCTAGAGATTGGGACGGTTCCTGGAACAAGGTCTATCACGAACTCAACATCCCTGTCAGGTGGAATACCTGGAAGTTCTTCAGGGAAGACATCCGGGAAGTCACGGACTACCGGCACATCTTCGAGGTCTGGAAGGGGGTTGGCATTTAATGAGTAAAGCTGACATTTAGACACTCGGGTCAAAACATTGACTGTCTTGCCCGACGGATGGGTGAGTTGAACAGTTCTAGTAGAGCAATCAATCTTAGCATAATGGGCTGACATCCAGTCCATACCCAAGATGATGTTTATGTCCGAGGACTTGAGAGCTATTAGTGATGCAAGGAAGACCAGTCTGTCAACAAGAATTTCATTTCCATGGCTTATCTTAGAGGTTTGCCATCTAGAACCAGGAGTTTGAATTTCCATGGAAGTAGGCGTGTCACTAAATGTGGTGTTGTGTAATCGAGCATAGCTCTCAGAGATAAATGAATGAGATGCTCTAGTATCGAAAAGAACAGTTGCCGGATGGCAATTAACAAGGAGCGTACCAAGGACGACGTTGGGATCCTCATGATTTCCTTCAGCTGAGACATAGTTGACATGGCCACGTGTTGTGGTGGCTGGCTTGGCGTAGTAGGTCTTTCCTGCTGGCTTACCACGGCCAACGGACTGTCCAGGTTGATTGAGGTTGTTTCGAGGGCACTCGCGCAAATAGTGACCCATTTCTCCACACTTGAAGCATGTCACAATATTGGGGCGTGGAGCAGCATTAGCAGCGGGGCCACCATAAACCTTGGGCGGTGCATGCTGCTGGTTGGGGCGAGGCGCCTCGAAGGATGGCCTCGGGGTGAACCTGGGTGGCAGAGCAGTATTTGGAATCCAGACCCGGCGCTTCTGGGATCTGGAGCCAGATGAGGAACCAAAATCACGAGAGTGCTTGCGTGTAGCGTCATAGTCAGTTTGTCCTGTCTCGGCACTGATGGCCTTATTGACCAACTTCTGGAAAGAGGTGCACTCATGCAGATGGAGATCACGGCGAAGCTCGGGGCTAAGTCCCTTGCGGAACCTTGCCTGCTTCTTGGCGTCGGTGGATACCTCTTCAGGAGCATAGCGTGCTAGATTTCCAAACTCACGGCTGTAAGCATCCACGGTCAGTCTGCCTTGGGTGAAGTTGCAGAATTCTTCCCGCTTACGATCCATGAGACCCTCCGGAATGTGATGCTCACGGAAAGCCTCACTGAATTCAGCCCAAGTAGTGATTTGGCCAGCTGGGCGCATAGCCTCAAAGTTCTCCCACCAAAGGCTAGCAGGGCCTTCGAGGTGATAGGCAGCGTAGGTAACCTTATCAGCTTCGGCTACGTTGGCAGAACGTAGCTTATGGGTGATGCTGCGAAGCCAATCATCCGCATCAAGGGGCTCGACGGAGTGGTTGAACTTCGGTGGGTACAGCTTGATAAAGTCATTGATGGACACCAGGTCGTTCCTCTGGTGACGTGCAGTATTCTGCTCAATTCGCTCTAGCAAGCGGTTAGTCTCACGCTTGTTTCTTTCTGCCTCCAGCATAACTTCGGCCAGTGAAGGCGGTTGGGGCAGATCCTCCGCCCTGGCTGCATTGGCTTCACCCTGCGCCTGGACAGCAGGGTTGTTGCGGGTGTTAACCATCCTAGGAGAAACAAAGCAACGGTTTAGACGGGGATGGCTAAATCTTGATAGGGAAATGCGGAATGTAATGGATAACACGGAATGCAGAGATGACCATCAGTATGACATGGTAACATGGCAACATACATATACCAACGGTCATACACGCCATACATAGTTTAGTACAAGCCCAGGCCAAGGTACAACTACGATGAAGGACGATACATCTCATCAGAGGAATTCCAAGCTCCTATACATTATTTTTCTACACCTCCGGAACGTGATACACACCAAGTCATATCCCACAAGACACGCAGGACTGTGGAGATTACAACTGTTACATTACTAGTAGAACTACTACCAACTCAGACGTCCCCGTAGTAATCCTCATAGAAGTCACCGCCATGTCCTGGGAGCTGAACATGATCATCCGGAAACAGACGGTCCTGTGGAGCCTGCGGACCATAGGGACTCGGGTGTGGCCTTGGTCCAACAAACGGTGGCAGACGGGGTCCACGAGGAGGGGTGATGCCTCCTACATCACGCCATTCCATACATTCTGGCAGACCAGATCGCACGGGGTATATGTCCCTCATGTCCATAAACCCAGCTTGCACGGCAGGTGCAAACCGTGTCAGGGTGGCCCAGTGATCAGCACGAGCATTAAAGAGCTCCATTCGCAAGGCACGATTCTCACGGTCCTTGTCCTCAAGCATCTCGGTGGTGGTACGGAGTAGTGAGCCCTCATGGGTAGAATCACAGTAAGTGGCCTGATAGTACCCCTGTGCCCCAGGGAGTGCTGCTGGCATATAGCAGAAATCGGTGTTCTGAAGCAAGGCAGTCCTGGCTCGCATGATAGTCACCATTGAGTAAACTGCGTCCTGCACGGACATCTCGATAGTAACCCCAAGTCCATAAGAGCAATGGAGGGGTTCAGTGGCTCCAGGGTAGGATGGGTAAATCCTGACGGTGCAAAGATATTGACTTTGATTAAAGTCTCGGAACTGCTCGTCGACGGTATACTCGGGATACCAACGATAGCTTGTCTCAACCATCACTCGGACCAACATGGCCGTGTGACCAGGTACGCCGATGCACCGGGTCAGACGAACCACTTGGTTCTGGGAACGGGTGGCCATCTGAAAGCACGAAATAATGCAAGGCATTAGTATTTCTAGGAGAATTCGGACAGCATAACGGCTATAAATGCTTGAAAAAGGATTTGAGACATTCGCAACAGTTTGCAGTACCACTCAACAACATCATGTCAAGGTTCTGGTTCAACCGACAACATACTAGGGTAGTAGAAACTGAACCGAAGCATGGAACCAACAATCCTATAAGTTACTACGGATTAGTAACACGTGAACCTGATAGAGAGGAGAGAGCCTAGTCCTTAACCCGCGTAGAATGAGAAGAGTACGACTCAGATCAGAGGGCATGAGGTAAAGGAGTAAAAGCACCTTATGTTCCCTCCCACAATCAATTCCCCTACATATAACTAAAGCATTTCTAGACTCGACATCGACCAGTTTGGCTTATCGCACCTACAGGCAGTCCGGCTCTGATGCCAACGCTGTCAGGACCCCGATTCCAAGTCACACCGATCTAGCCTGTAACACCTCATATCACATTGCGGCCTCACGCACGGTACTCCCACGGGTGTCGCCTTACCATGGCCTGGGACCGTTTGCGCCTTTTGGCTCACGTATATGACAATGTCGCTAGCATCCATATGACAGAGAACCCGGGTCGACATGGCTAGTCGTGAACCCAAAGCGGCACTAACGTATGGGGACAGGCATACATGAGTCCACATCGAACGTGTCGGTCAGCAACGTGTGAATCCGGGCTGTAGCACTGGGCTAACAGGACTCCGGGAACCCGGGCTGTAGCAGGCTAGGCAGGACTCCGGATGTCACCGCGTGACATTTCCCCGAAGGGACAGACACAGGAACGATATGACTCACATGCCGGCCAGTCAAGTGTCCAGAGCAGTAGTGCTGGGCTAGCAGGACTCCGGTGAACCGGGCTGTAGCGGACTACTATGGCTCAAGGAGGCACCAGACTACATTTCCCCATAAGAGAGGCTGCTAAATATAAACAACTAGATTGTCGGATCCCACACATACCAAGCATTTCAAACATACACACAATATGCTCGATATGTGCAAATACAACATGGCATCACAACAAAACTCTACAACTCAAGTACTTTATTTAAAGGGCTCCGGAGAGCCTTACATAACTTGTTCATACAGATAGGGGTCACATGACCCGACACTCAAGTCATACAATCATACAAGCACATGCGGAAGCAAACTGTCTGGGTACAGACTCTAGAAAGAAAGAAGGCTTGACGAAGCCTGTCTATCTACATAGGCCCTTCACAAGCCTAGATCACCACCTGGGTGGCAAGTCACTCGTCGTCGTCGAGTTCTACGTAGAACCCGTCAGAAGGGGCGGTGTTGTCGTCTGAAAACAGTAATTAAAGCAACATGAGTACGAAGGTACTCAGCAAGTCTTACAACAGATCCTACTATACATGTTCATTCTCAAGAAGGTAGTGGGGTTATTGCAGCAAGCCAGCTTTGACTCTTGGCTAAGCTATCCTACGATACACCACTTGTGAAATAGTTTTCGCACACGAGTCCACTAATCACCAATTCAATACTCCACCGTGGATCCTCCCTCGTCATCCACGAGAGGGCCATCCGCGGTACTCACACTTATCTTGAGGCTTTTAGTAGTATCCATTTACTTGTCTATGAACTGCATAAGCGACCAAGTAGTCCTTTACCGCGGACGCGGCTATTCGAATAGTTTCTTACCCTGCAGGGGTGTACTTCGTCACACACGCTCTCACCACTTATCGTCGCTACACGACGTGTACTCGGCAACCTTCAAGCGGAAGCCCAACGTGGGTGTCGGCCACAGCCTACCTAAACACTCGAGTCTCTAGTCCAGGTTTATCGCCTATTCAGATTCCATCCGCAGGGAGTCCGGCCGAGGTTTCCACATACGGCCCCAAACGATGTGTGCAGGGTTCCCGGTCACCAAACGGGCGACTCGGTACACCGGGCCACGAGCCTACCGCATCACAGCCCACCCCTTGGTCAGCGCTGTCCACGGCCTCCAGCTTACTACAAACACCAGAAACTACGTGCAACTCCTGGACAGAGGACAAGGGTGAATAAGAAGCCGAGGGGGTCCATTGGTTTCGGGCCCAATGTGTGGTAGTAGCTGAATCTTAAATCACGCATACAGATCTCAGTTCTTAGGGACGGTCTCAATGAAACAACCCACCATGTACTCCTACATGGCCTCCCATCGATACCTTTACCAAATCGTATTCAACACTTTACTCCCTTTACCGACACACACACTTTCACTCTAGTTCATCACCCTGATGAGCCAGACCTGACACAACTCTAAGCATAGCAAGCATAGCATTGTAGGAACACACAACATGGCTCAATCAACTCCTACACATGCTAGTGGGTTTCATCTAGTTACTGTGGCAATGACAGGTCATGCAAAGGAAAGTGGGTTCAACTACCGCAACACACAGCAGTTTGAATCACGTTGTCTTAATGCAGTAAACGAGAGCAGAAGCGAGAAGATGGGTTTGTATCGAAATGATCAATGGGTTGCTTGCCTGACGGAGTGGTGGTGGGATACTGCCCTTCAGTTGGATACTCGTGAATATCCTCGGAGGCAGGACCTACCACGATGAGCATACCGAAGCACAATCAACACCAAGCAAGTGCAACAATATGATGCATGCATGAGACATGGCAAGATGGATGTGTTGGGCTAATGCAACTAAGACCAGATGGGTTTGGACTAATTTGAATCAAAGATTCAAATTCCAAGTTCATAAATGGCCCATATTAATGCTTTATCTTGTTCTGTATAAAACAGTAGGTTAACTTGCTTAATCATGCATGAAACCAGTACATATGGATAGAATGGATTTTTCTGATCATTTTTCATATATAAATCTTTTCATTCTGAGCTATAGATTATTTTCTATGATTTTTTGAAGTTTGTGATAATTTCTGGAATTTCCAATATAAGAATAATTCCAGTAAATGCTTTACTGCGTCAGCCTGACGTCAGTGTGACGTCAGCAGGTCAACGGGGTCGTCCAGGTCAAACCTGACGTGTGGGTCCCCTGTGTCAGTGTCACTGTTAGATAATTAGTTATTTAGGATTAGTTTTAATCTCTAACTTAGGTAAATCAGTAGGCGGGCCCCACTTGTCAGTGACCCTGGGGGGTCAAACCGTGGTCTAACCACGTTGACTCGCCGGCGTTTAGCCGCCGGCGACGTCCAGACGCGGCGCTGGTGTGCGGGATTATTCCTCCGGCGACCAAAAGGACGGCGGAGAGTACCTACGTGTAGCTGGGGGCGAACCGCGTCGACTGGTGGTGGTAGTGGAGCTCGGGGTCGCCGGAATCGACGCCGGCGACGAGCCGGGCGGCTGCCGGGGTACGGGCGTGGTTGAAACCGTAGCTAGAGAGCACGGCGAGGAACGTGTGAGGGTGCTACGGGTTCCTGGCGTTGCGGTGAAGCTAATGGCTACGGTGATGCGGCCGTTGGATGGCCGGAGCCTCGTCGGCGACGAGCTCGTGCGGCGGTGCGTACGGGTGAGCTTCGTGCGGTAGCTACAGAGCTCGAGAGAGAGAGAGGAGAGGATGGGAAGGTGGCCATGCTCACGGCGGTTGCGACGGAGCAGGCGGCGAGGTCGGAGACGAGCTGTAGCAGTGGCGACGGCGGAGGGGATCTCCGACGGTGAGCGGCGAAGGCGAGGTCGGTGGCGAAGCTTCGGGGCAACCGGGCGCTCGGGGCTCGGCTTGCTCAAAGGAGTGGGCGACGGCGGTGCTGTAGGACACGGTGGAGTGGCGCGAGGTCGACGGTGGGCGCGGTTACTCCGGTGAGGTGTCTGCGGCGGCGTCGGCCATGGTGGGGAGAAGGCGAGGGAGAGGCAACGGGGGAGAATGACGGTGTCCAGAGGCTCGGGGCGCGTCGAGGGAGGTCAGCCAGCGCATCCGCGGCGAGGGCGGCAAGCAGCTGGCGCCGTGGCGAGCTCACGCTCGCCGGCGTCACCTCTCTGCCTGCTCTGGCGAGAGCAGGCAGCTGACTGGCGCGGGCCAGCACAGTGCTGGGCCGCCAGGTGGGCTGCCAGGTGAGTTTCTCTGCCTTCTGTTTTTTTCTCTTTTTATTTATCTCTGTACTGTGTTTTGAAATAGTAAAAATACAATTTCATTTGGAAAAATCCTGAAAATATTCTGGGGCACCTTTGAGATTATTCCCAACAGCCTAAAAATACCTTCAAGATTATTTGGGCATTTGAAAATATTTATAGCATTTAAAATGCCCAAATGCAAATACTTATGGCTTGTGCAAAAATCCAAGATGGCCTCCAAAAATATGAAACCATTTTTGGCAGAGGTTTTAGCCAAGACCAAAGGTGGTGAACATTTATGGAGGGCATTTTAGGTTCATTGAAAAGAATTTTAGTAAACCCTAGTTGTTCCGGGGGGGTGCTGGGGGTTTCTGGCATCCCCATTTCAGGTTTCTGTGAAATATAGACATGATGCAACACTCTAATGCATGAACTAACTAGGATGTGACAGGTTGTGATTGGTGTGAACAGGTTTTCAATTAAATATAGCGTGGTAGTAGTAGTAATTTGGAATGTGACGAGACGCGCTCAAAATTTATTGACGGTTCTAGTTTCGAAGTGCGGCACTATTCTCGGATGGCGTAACGTCGGCACATTTTCTCGGCCGTGGTGTAGCATATGCCATGGTACTAGTTCTTTTTCTACTGTTGTGTACGTGCAAAAACTAGCACCGTCGGATACATATTTTACGCTTGGCGTTCGATAGGAATAGCCTCATGGCGAGCTATAGACTAGTCTTTTTTTCAAACGCATTACACCCATCTCTCGGGACTTCTCGCACGCACCATCACTGCTCCCTAGGTCGATGCCACCCACATACAGTTGTACTCTGAGAAGAGGTGCACGCACGCACTCGTCCTCTCTCTCACACGCATAAGTAGCTACGAATTGTAGTGTTCTCAACCATCCGATTGGCTCTATCATAGGTTTCACGTTGCTCCTTGGCCTTGAGATTGAGAAGTTTAAAACGCGGAGGCTAAGATGGAGGCACGAGGTTTTGGTTAATGTGCGGGCCGCACACGGCACCAACACGACACGAGCTTCGTCTGCCTGGTGCACAACCAGGCCCTCATTGGTATCCACGCCTCGACTTTGGCTGGTCATAGTGGAGAGTAGCATAGACTAGTTACTAGTCTATGTTACTAGTACCTTCATAGTGGGTAGTGTCATATAGTATATGCATAATTTGGCAACGAGCGCTCTCTATATGTACCACCTTTTTTCATTAATTACATCTTGTTAGTTTTGCTGCATGGCGCAATCCATCGATACTACTACTGTACAAATGTATACATTTATTAAAAGGCTGGAGGGCGAGGCAGTCCAGCTTGGTCCTTTTCACGAGAGGCGAGGGCCTTTGTGATTTGACGGCTCATTACTGCTGGAAGGCGGGGCCTTGTGATTTGACTGCTCGTATAAATGTGCCGACGACTGAGGAGGAGCAAAGAACCGTGCGGTATACTCAAATTTTCCACTAGAGTACGACGGAGGAGCACGAAACATGGCAGCCCACTGCCATATCCTCTACTCTCTACTCTTATTATATATTACTAGCAAGAGGCATTGTTCTATTGGCGATAAAGAATGATATAATTTTCTAGTCATCTCATTTTTAGCATTGTTCTATTCATGCCTCGCAGAGAAGGTGACATGTGCGGCGAAACACCCGAAGCAAAATAAGAAACACAGGAGCAAAAGAAGAAGGAGGATTATCACCCCAAAAAAATAAGGAAGACGCACACACAAGTCTGGGGCGCTTCTCTCACCACATGAAGGGTTGCTGGCCGCGGAGTCATAACTGCTTCTTCATCGCCTCGACGACCTCCATCTCCTTGCGCGTCTCCTCCGCCATCTTCATCATTGTGTCCATGACGTGGGATTTCTTGACGCGAGCCTTCATCATCTGTTCCACGGCCGCATTACGTACCTTGACAGCAGCCGGGTGCTCGATGCGGAGCTTCGCCAACTCCTCCTTCTGTTCCATGACGAGGGCCTGCAACATCTTCATCGAGGAACTACTATTCTCATGCAGCTTCTTCCAGCCGGCGTTCTCCTCCTTCAGCAGGTCGAGCTCGTGGCAGAGCTTCGTCTTGTCCTCCTGAAGTTGCAGGATTTCGCCGGTCGCCTTCTTCTCCGAGGCAATGCTCTTCTTCAGCAGCATCACCAAGCCGGCGGTCAACTCCCCCTGCTCATTGAGCTCAGCGGGCATGTCGTCGAGGCTCTCCTTCAGCAGCTCCACCAAGTCGTGGATGAACTCCTTCTGCTTATTGAGGTGCCTATTGAGATGATCGGGCATGTCGTCGAGGGATAACGACTCCAGCGCCGCCAGCTCGGCATGTTCGCCTCCGCGTCTAGGGCGCTCCTGGGAGCCATCGCCTGCCCGTGAGAGATCTTTCGAGGTCTCTGCGTGGTGGCGAGCCCTCTTTTTTTTCCGCAGCCTTGGTTGCCTCTCCCTTGTTATGAGTAGTTCTCGACCTAGAGCTCTGCACACCGGCCATGGCAAGGATGGACGAAGGAGGACTTATGAGGAGGAAGGTAGAGTAATTTTCGGTTAGGTAGTTCCCCTTTTTATAACCAAAGTACTAGCACTAGTACTAAAACCTGCATAGTGGGAACACGTTCAGGTTTGGTACATGCTGGTAGGTGTGAGCAGGCTTGCACTTAATTGTAGCACTAGTACTTTCGAATGTGATGGGAACAAGGTAAATATTAATTGATGGTTTTTGGTTTCGAGGCCCAAAACGGCTCCCGATGAGTTTAGTGCAACATAAATTTCAAGTAGACTACACTGCTCAGATGCGTAAATATTATGTTACTGTCAAAAATTGGCACAAAATACGAAGGAGACCAATGGAAGTACTACTAGCAACCCACGATTTAACTACTCACATGCGCGTAGTGGAGTAGTAATATCTTTCTTCCGCCCTCACGTCCACTCAATTTGCATGCGCTATATTAATTGACCATCAATGAAGTGAAGGACTTTACACGCGTCAAATTATCACATGGGGTGGATCTTCGTACAAAATTGCGTCCGCCCGTGTACCCGCGTGTGCGTGCGAGGGAATGAGTGCGTGCGTGGCGTGCGTGCACATCTTCGCTTCGTGCATGTACCGCCAGTGCGGCTCAGGGAGGACGAGTACATTCTTCTGGAACCAGCAGCACGTCACTGTGATCAATCCACACAAGGATGTCGCGACAACGCCTCCACATGTGCCACGTGGCTTCATGAACTATAAGAGAGACACTGTGTAGTGTGCCATTGTGTTTTGCACATACTCGAAGTACTAGTAAGGTACACGTGCATTGCACGCGTCAGATTT
The DNA here is from genome assembly GCF_002575655.3 of Aegilops tauschii subsp. strangulata. NCBI lineage: Eukaryota > Viridiplantae > Streptophyta > Magnoliopsida > Poales > Poaceae > Aegilops > Aegilops tauschii. The sequence continues at coordinate 244,446,280 of NC_053037.3, read as the reverse complement.
TGCAACCAAATTATGAATAAATACCACACTGTAGCATGTAAGCTTTGAGTCATATATGCCTGATGTAGACCTTCGTTTAATTCTTATAATTCATCTTATTCATAATTATTTAGTTTTTATAAAAAAACCTAGGGCCTCTTTGATTCGTAGGATTTCCAAAACGCGGGAATAGGAAGAACATGGGATTAGAGTGGAATGTTGTCTTGAATCCTACAGGATGGTGCGAGTGTTTGATTGTGCATAGAAAAAACGTAGAATTCTTTCAAAGAGGTTTGAGTGGATGGGATGTTTCCTATGAAATCTAGTGCAAATGAATCATATGGAAAAATTCCTATGGTTTACAATCCTACGAATCAAACAACCAAGATAGGAAAAATTCCTAAGGATTAGACTCCTCCAAAATTCCTTCGAGAATCCTTTGAATCAAAGAAGCCCTTAATCTATTTTATGATTCATGGAATTGTGCGTTGTAAAGAATAAAGTAAAAAACAAATAATGGGAATTCAACTAGAAAAAAGTTTGGGCAGTTATGATACGGAAGATTCTAGAACAAAGGAGAACCACTGTTGTTTTGAGATTTGTGCATTATGCTTAAGTTCAACCATGGAGTCTGCTAGATTGTACATGTGGCAAAATCCGGTGGGGGGCTAGAAGATGGTGCGAGGGGCCGAGTGGAGGGAGACTATGAAGGAGTGCACAACTGCGAGATCGATATTTAGAGAGAGGGGGCGAGAACGTGCGCTGTTGCGCGCAGTGGGGGAGCCATGAAAAATGTCCCATGAGCTAGGGGGCCAAGCATTGCTAATCCTTTACGAGGAGGGCCAATTCATCAACTTAAACCATTTTACCAGCAATTGTCAAATGATCACATTCATATTAGCCTCGATATATAGTGATGTTAGGGGGGCAGGGCCCTTGCTACCCCTTGTCTTTGCCATTGTGCACGCGTCTGAGAGATGAAGCGGAAGGCATGGATGATGAGAGGGGGCGTTGGATATATAATTAATGTGGGTGTATTAGCAATATATGTAATCCTATATAGAGAGGTACAGATTGATCGATGTGGACGTGGGAAAGAGGGTGAGACCTCACTAGATATATAGATTGATCGGTTTATATGGAAAACTATGAAAGACCTAGCTATATATACACACACATAGAGGAACATCGATCGTTGCGCATGCACGTGAGAGATAAAGAATGCCCGATATGATGGAGAGGGGGATGTGTGAGTGTGTGTGCCTTCATGGGAGACCGACCTGAAGAAAAAGATTGCATGTGTGCGATGGATAATGCCGACTGGTAGTGTGTGTGCATGCATGCACGAGAGAAAGTTAGTGGTACAATTATAATGAGAAGACCAATGTGTGGGTGTAAAAGACTAGGTGAGGTCATAATCAATGTAAAGTTGATTCAAATATTTGAATAAGAGATCATGATGTTTGAAACCCATGCATGCATGAATATAACGGAGGTCTGCATGGTGTGGTTTGGAAAGGAGCATGTTGTAATGTATACACATTGAACAAGGTCAGACTGGTTTGAATTTGAGATATCGATGGCAGACATCGTTTGGCCACATTGCATCCGTGCATGGACACACTATTCTAATTGGAGATGATGGGTGGCTTTCGCATCACATATCTATATCTATACCCATATATATATATATATATTATATTTTATATTTTTTATATAGTGTGCGGATAACTTTAACTTTGAAAGATGGTCGTTGGATGAGGCCAATCCGATGGTGCAGATCTCGCAAATTTTGAGCACTACTGGTCGTTGGATATCATCTAGATTCCACCAGATTTTGCCACATGTACAATCTAGAAGACTCTATGGTTGAACTTAAGCATAATGGACAAACCTCAAAACACAAGCACTTCTTCTTTGTTCTAGAATCTTCCGTATCAGAATTGCCCAAATGTTTTTCTACATGATTTCTTTTTACTTTATGCCTTACAACGCACAATTCCATGAATCTTAAAATAGATTAGCTTTCTTATAAAAACTACATGATTTTGAATGAAATGAACTATAAGAATTAAACGAACATCTACATCATGCATATATGACTCAAAGCTTACATGCCATAATGTGGTATTTATTCATAATTTGGTTGCCAAATCTCATGCGTGCAATGCACGTGTACCTTACTAGTCTAAATGGTGTCTGTGTGTGTGTGTGTGTTGTGCCTGTTAAACACATTGTACGTAGTATATCATACTAGTCTAAATTGTCTTTTTTTCTTTTGGGTACACATTAAGCTTGTTCTCCCAAAATTTCAAGCCGCACCTTGTTATGCTGAAATTTCAAGCTAGCGTCTCTGTCTATCGTGCTGCGAAACTCCCGCCTCTTCAACCCGCGCCTTGTTACCCCGAAATATTTAAGATAAATCTTTGTCTCGTTGTGCTCCGACAACTCCCTCCATCTCAACCCGCGCCTCGCTATTCCAAAATTACAATGCGCGCGAAAACTCCCACCTCCTGTGAAATCCTGACACGCGAAATGCCCGTGATACCCCTGAACGGAAAGAACCGCCTCAAATCGGTGGGGGTACTTCCGTAACTTACCCCAGATTTCGGACAAGCACGTCCCTAAGCCATGGTTCCCCACCCCCATCCCATCCGCCCACCCATTCGTACACCGAGGCTGGGAAAACCCGCGAAGCCCCACACCCTCCTCTGTCTGCCACCCAGCCGGAGCCTCTTCCCCGACGACGTCGTCCACAGCAACACATGGACGTCCCTCATCCACCGTACCGGATGAGGATCCATCGTCGATCTGGTCGTCCTGCCGGTTCAGCCATCCCGTCCTCCACCTCCAAGGAGCTGCCCCAACGTTCCCCTCGTCTTTCTCGCCACGTCCATTCCCACACCGCCATCTTCACCTACACCACTGGAAGAGCATCATCATCACTGTTTCCTCGGATGAAGCTATGGCCTAATCAGCTCCACCAAAGAGGTTGTACACTAATCCCCGCATTTTCTTCTTGATTCGATCTCACGGTGCTACTGGCGCTCGGTCCCGAGCCGACAGGCGCGGCTGCATCCACGGCGGCGTCGCCGGCCACTTCCTCCACGGCGTCGCTCCCTCGGCGGCGACGTCCACATCAGTAGGAGCTGCTGCTGCTTTAGCTCTCGCTTGCGCTGCTGCTCTTGCTCTCAGTCCCCTGCCTGGTCTGCTCTTGCTCGCGCTGCTGCTCTCGCTCTTGCTCTTGCTTGCGATGCTGCTCCGATTTACCTACACTTCAGTCGACTGAATTGACTTTTGGGTCAGTCGATTTTCAGGCGGTGGGGGGGCTCGCCGGAGTTAAGGAAGAACCAGCCACAACGGGGAGGGGGCTCACCGGAGAGGTACCCCACTATCTATCTTAGGGTTCAGGGTGGGGACGGTGGTCGCCGGCGGTGGTGGGGTGGTGGCGTGGGGATCGCCGGAGAAAAAGCTCGGCACGGGGGGGGCCTAGACGGATGGCCGGGGCGGTGGTGGACCGGCGGTGGGGAGTGTTTTTGGGGCCGGCGGGGCGGCGCACCGCCGGCCACGGGGGGCGGGGGCGGCTGTTTGGCCGGTGGTGGCTGGCGGCTCACGGGGGTGGATGTTGAAGATGAACTGTAGGCCCTTGATTTCGTATCCAACGGCTTCAAAATCGACTGACAAGAGATGAAAAAGTCAGTCGACTGACGTGTAGCCTCACCTCTAGTGCATTCAGTTTCGACAGTAAATTTCAGTTTCGACAGCAAAATTCAGTTTCGACAGTTAAGTTCAATTTCGATAGTTAAATTCAGTTTCGACAGTTAAGTTCAGAGATGAGCGGCTGATGTATACATCTAGCACTTTGTGGTTATGTATTTTACGTCATCTATTGGAGATGCTCTTAGAATTCCACTCGGGTTAACGTTGTCTCTCTTGTCCTGCTTCAGCCTCGGCGTCGTACAACTCACCGGAGCTGCTCCAACGACGAAACCCTCCATCACAGCAGAGCAGTACCTCGGGCTCCATCTCTAGACGCCTAAGATCTTCTTCCCCTCCTCCGATAGCCAAGTCAGCCGGAGCATCCTCACTGGCCAACCCAATCACGCTGAGATCGACATGGCTTCGCCAAAGAGGTTGTACACTTCTTGTGGTTTGACTTAATCTCACCATGCTTCTTTGCATCCTGTGATCTTCCAATTCTTGTGAACCAAACACCCAGATTGGTAGAAATCCTGTGTTTTTAAATTCTCTGTTTTGCACGTGCATTCCTATCCTATTCCTGTCTATTTCCTATCCCTGCATTGTTAGAATCCTCAAATTCAAACAAGCCCTTACACAATTACTTCTGTTACAGATATGTGTCAAAGAAAACCTTGTGTGGTTTGTCCTGCTCCTGCGGTGTTGTGTTCCACCCCAGCTCAGCTGCTCCAACGATGGAAGGGTTCACCACAGCAGGGATCCGCTCTCCAGACTGTCTTTCGCCGCCTCAGATCTTCTTCCCCGCCGCCGACAGCCACGACAACTGCATTACCATCATCAACTGAGCAGATGACCTTGAGGACTACACGGGTCCGCAAGAGAGGTCGCACTCTTCCGTGTCTTCTTACGTTATGCATCGCTTAATATGATGACATGCTACTTTATCATCGTGTTCACCTATTAGACTCCAACTCAGGTCCAAAGTTATGCTGAAACTTGAGTTTTTAAATGGTTGTGGGGTACATATTGGGGCAGCAATCAGTACTATCTATCTACTATCTGGTTAATCTCGGGTGTCTACTATGAGTTTCATGTTGGGTGCAAACAAACATTAAAGGAGCCATTATCTGTATTTTTTAACTAAAGCTATTATCTGCCTACTATCATTTGTTTTGGGTCGATCCACAGTTTGCTACCATCACTCTGGATTTGTGCATGCACTCCTTACATAATCTCACTATGTTTTATTCCTATGCATGTCAGTTATTGTACACAATGGAACTGAACATGTAGAGCAAAAGAGACGAGCCTTGTGTGGCAATAAAATTTTGTGCAAACGTCGCTCCATGGTGGGCGCAAAGGCAGCCCCCCTCCACCCATTTCGGATCGTAATCAAGAGGAAGATAACTATTCTGAGGGGGATTCAGAAGCAGAAGACCACTCCTATTTACCCCATGAGGTCTTCGCTCTAACTTGGCATGCTGATGTTGGTAATATCATGCATATGGTGCCTTGCATTGCTTACTGTATACATCAAAGATGTCATTTGCTTAGTTTAGACATGCTTTGTGTCAATGCCATCTGTTTAGTTTCTTTATCGTATATGTGAATCATGCAATGCCATCTTGTTTAGCCAGGCATCATATATGTGAATTTTGCAATGCCACCCTGGTTAGCCAGTCATCTTATATGTGAATTATATCATGACATCATTTTTTTATTACGTGTTAAATTTGTCAACAATTTTAGTACATTCAATTACTCTTCCTGTGCATCAGCCATTCGGCACGGTCATGAAATAATTTGGAGTGGAAACAAGGTCTTCAGAGCAGACAATGCTATCTGACGAAGCGCATGTCTTGCTGGTTACAGATAGATCCTCAGAGGAGGATTCAGAGACAGATGACCAGTCCTATCCCCCCCCCCCGAGGTGCATGCTCTAACTTGGCAGGGTTATGTTCCTTATATCGTGCGTATGGTATCTTGCATTGCTATGTCATTTGCATCGTTTAGACATGCTTTGTGTGAATGCCACATGTTTAGTGTCTAATTACCATATATGTGAATTATGCAATGCCATCTTGTTGCAAGACATTATATATGTGAATTATGCAATGCTATCTTCTTGCAAGGCATTATATATGTGAATTACACAATGCCATGCTGTTTAGCCAAGCATCATATATGTGAATTATATCATGCCATCCTTTTTTTTTCTTTCTCATAGCTTTTGTCGACAATTTTTGTATATTCAACTGCTCTTCCTGTGCATCAACCATTTGAATTGGTGATGGAGAAATCTGGAGTGAAAACAAGGTCTTCAGAGCAGACAATGCTACCTGGTGAAGCAGATATCTTGCTGGTTACAGATAGCTCTTCAGAGGAGGATTCAGAGGCAGATGACCAGTCCTATTATCCCCCTGAGGTGTATGCTCAAACTTGGCAGGGTTATATTACTCATATCATGCATACGTTGTATTGCAATGCTTAGTACATCATATACACGATATTGAATGCCATCTCCTTAGTTGACACATCGTATATGTGATTGCCCTCTGCTCACTACCTTAGTATATAAATCATATATTTGAATTACATCATGCCATGATGTTTACATAGACAGCATGTATCTGAATTATGGCATGCCAACCCATTTTCTAAAGACATAATATAGTTATATCATCTCATCCTGTTCACATAGTCATCATATTTTGAATTATGTCATTCTATCCGTGAATTATATCATGCCATCATGTTTCCATCGATGGCATGTTTGTGATTTATGGCATGCCAACCACTTTAATAGACACATTGTATAGTTATATCATGTCATCCTGTTTACATAGTCATCATATTTTGAAGTATGCCATTCTATCCTGTTTAGTTAGCCATCATACATGTGAAATTGTGTCATGCTATCCTGTTTAATTAGCCATCATATATGTGAAATTATGTCCTGCTATTCTGTTTGGTTAGACAACATAAACGTGAATTATTTCATGCCCTGTTTTCTTCCCTACTATCCATTGCACCTGTCTATCTTACAATGTCTTTACATTCAATTACTTTTCTTGTTTATCAGCCATTTCAATTGGAGGGGGTGATGGCAGTATCTGTGGGAGTAAAAACACGGTCTTCAGAAAAGATTGTGCTACCTGTCGATGGAGATAGAACCACGGTTGTACTTGCCCAAGAACCAGCCCCACCACACATAACCCAGACTCACGCAGATTGTACCCCTACCTAGTTGGACAGAGAACCAGCTACACCCCTTCTAACCCCAACCCCAGCAGATAGTAACCCAGTTCCCGTTGACACTGCACCGTCTCCACCATAGAGCACCCAAACACGAGCAGTTAGTAAGGCAACAGCAGTGCCCAAAGCACGAGGACCACCACTCCGAACCCCAAGTCAACACTTAAAGCAGAAGAAGAATTGTTCTCAGGTCAGGTTCCGTAGCTATGGTTCATACTACTTTGCTCTTGCATCACTGTATTTACTCATACCAACTAATTTCAAATTTGAAGGATGCAATTGAAACTCCAATGGCGCAAGAGGTATGTTTTAAACCTGTTTTCTTTAACGTGTTTGCTGTTGTAACTTGCTCTATGTTGATTTCAGTTTCAATTGAATAAACAGTTATATTCTCATGCCATGCACCTTACAAGTGTTGTTATTGCTGTGTAGTTTCCCACACTTATATTCTGTCTAAGCTGCTTTGTCTTAAATAGATATGATTCGAACTATATCTATCTTGATTTGGCAACATAAACTAGAATGATATAGACCATAAAGTGACCATACTACATAGATATATGTTTGTTTCATGCTTTTATCCTGTCCACCTTACTACTGAACTGGTTTACCAAAATGAGTTTCATATACTACATTGTAAACCTGTGATGTGTTTGTTTGTTTCTCTTTTAGAATGCGGATAAAATATTGGAGAAGAGTACCCTGTTATGCAATGGTACAGGAAGTAATGCAGATAAGGTTCAAGATAGTGAGACATCCCTGTTGGTCTCCTAGAAAGCTAATAAAAACTATATTGAAGGCACTGAGACAACCCCAAAGTCCTGTCTTGATGTAGTGTTCGAGTTACTGGTTACTACTGCTGGCACCAGCTCTTTGAACTCGCTGCCTGAATCAGTTCGGCTTCTTTAGTCTCAACTTCAAGTTGAAAGACATCGATCAGATCTTATGCGACAGGAAGCCGAAGGACTGAGGAAGTCCCCACAGAATTCAGATGCATACTTTCTGGTGCAACAGCAAGTGCTGGAGGATTTAAGTGCCAAACAAGAGAAAGTTAATAAGCTTGCTAAGCATCTTGCCAGCATTATGGGTACCTAGGATATTGTTTCTTGAGCTCTTCTGAAGTGGTTTCAGTTCAGGACTTGTTTTGCTGCGGCGTTTATATGCTGCTTTGTTCCCTATATTTGCACTGGTGGCGAACTTTGATGCCCAGTGGATGTAATATGTGTAATAGCCGTGATAGCCTAGCGTAAGTTGCTTGCCTATTTATTTCCTTATTGTCTTGATTATTATTTTTCTTGTAGTCAGTGCAGTTCTTTTTCCACGGTTTGCTAGTGGCCGCAATAACCTATTTTTTAAAACTAGGCCACATTAACCATGGGCTACATATTTACTGTAGTTAATACGGGCCTCCTACGGGCCGTAGGAACAATGGGCCTTCTAAGGGCCGTAGAAACAATGGGCCTTCTACGGGGCGTAGAAACAATGGGCCTTATACGGGCCATAGACACAATGGGCCTTCTACAGGCCGTATCATCAATGGGCCTTCTACGGGTCGTATGATCGTTGGCCAAACATGGGCCATTAACAGACCACATTATGGCTGTAAATGGCCTAGAGTTGAAATCATCCATTCATGGGCCGACCATAACGGGCCGTCGTTAATTGGTCGTATTTGATGGCGATATGAAACGGCCCAACGTATTAACGGGCCACAAACGGGCCGACTATAACCACAGGCTGAATTTGGCCCACAAGCAGAAAATGACAATAACGGGCCCAAAGTAAACGAATGCTGGAAATGAGCCCAAGAATAAATGGGCCCTGAGAAGGCCGAAAGATAACATGGGCTGGAAACGGCCCAACGGAATAATGGGCCGTTAATGGGTATAAAGTGATACACTGTTCATTAGGGGCCAGTTTTACCACGGACCGTTAATGGGCCGAGGGTTACTAAGGGCCTCATATGGGCCGAAAGACGTCATGGGCCATACATGGGCCGGAAGTTAAAATGGGCTGGAATTATATTGGACGACCCAGATGACGCTACTGGGCCTAATTCGGATAGGCCGTAAACGGGCCCTGGGTTAGCGGGCTGTAAATGGGCTATATGCGAACAGGCTGTTAACAGGCTTGCCGTGGGCCGGCCCGCCACCTTTTGACCAAGTCAAACGGGTCGGCCTTTTCACAGGAATGGGCTTCTGTTGGGTCGTGCCACGTGTCGACGTATCATAGGCGCTTTGGGTCCAATGAGTGGATGACATCTGTCCCAACGGCGAGCCGACACGTGTTCCCTCCAGCCAATGATGATTTTACACGTGGAAAATCCCCATTGGTCGGGGCTGTTAACGGGCTATCGGATCCAAAACCGGGCCCGATAGCTTAATGGCGTTCCGTTACGGTGGATGCCACGTGTCGGTCACCCTTGACGAAAGCACTTCTGTGACGCACGATTTATCGTCATGGAAGTGGACACTTCCATGATGATAATTTTGGTAATGTCATGGAACACTTCTACGACAGCACAGGTATGACTATCTTGATTCTGTCATAAAATTGTCCTGGATGTACATGCATGACAGAAAACGTGACCTACTGTGACAAACACGTATCATCACGGAAGTGTATTTTTTTTGTAGTGCTTCTTCACGCCAAAGTGTCCCATTAATCCTCCTCCATGCGCCTCTTGCAACAACAAAAGACGAGCGGAGCTAGCTGGAATGCGTAGCTTGTTAGCACGAAACACAAATCCATCGTTAACGATGAACTTCTTCTATGTTCTCCTGTCTTTACAATTTTGCAATACATCTTTAAATTCAGCATCATGCAAATATTGATCTTTGATGGTCTCCAAACAAAAAAAATTAAGTCAAGTTGTTAAAGCATAGTATAACAACGAGACAATGCATCAGCAATAACATTTTCTTTACCCTTCTTGTGTCTAATGACATAAGGGAAAGTCTCAATGAATTCAACACATTTAGCATGTCTATGGTTCAGTTTTGCTTGACTTTTAATGTGTTTCAAAGATTCATGATCAGAATGTATAACAAATTCTTCGGGCCATAAATAATGTTGCCATGTTTCTAAGGTCCGAACTAGAGCATATAATTCTTTATCATAAGTAGAATAGTTCAGACTAGGCCCACTCATTTTTTTAGAAAAGTATGCAACAGGTTTGCCATCTTGTAATAACAAACCTCCTAATCCACTTCCACTAGCATCACGTTCAAGCTCAAAAGTCTTATTAAAATCAGGAAGTTGGAGTAAAGGAGCATGTGTCAACTTATCTTTCAATACCATGAAGGCTTCTTCCTGTGCGGTAACCCAAACAAAAGTCATATCCTTCTTTGTAAGCTCATTGAGAGGTGCAGCAATGGTCCTAAAATCTCTCACAAAACGCCTATAAAAACCAACGAGTCCAAGAAAACTCCTCACTTGTGTGACCATTTTGGGCCGCGACCAACTCTCAATAGCTTCAATCTTGGCTTTATCAACTTCAATTCCCTGTGTAGTAACAACATAGCCAAGAAAAGATACTCGGACGGTGCAAAAGGTGCACTTCCCAAGGTTACCAAACAAACGTGCATCACGTAGAGCAATAAAAACAACACGTAAATGTTCCAAATATTCCTCCAAAGATTTGCTATAAATCAGTATATCATCAAAATAGACTACCACAAATCGTCCAATGAAAGCACGTAAAACTTCATTCGTTAATCTCATGAAAGTACTAGGTGCATTAGTTAACCCAAAAGGCATGACTAACCACTCATATAATCCAAACTTAGTTTTAAATGTTGTTTTCCATTCATCCCCCAATTTCATAAGAATTTGATCGTATCCACTACGTAAATTAACTTTGGAGAATATTGTAGAGCCACTCAATTCATCAAGCATATCATCTAGCCTAGGAATAGGATGACGAGAACGAATAGTAATAGTATTAATGCCTCTACAATCAACACACATACGCTCTGTACCATCCTTTTTTGGCACTAGAATAATAGGAACAGCACAGGGACTAAGGGATTCACGTATATAACCTTTGTCGAGTAGCTCCTAGACTTGACGCATAATCTCGTTCGTCTCCTCTGGATTGGTACGGTATGGTGCACGGTTGGGTAGCGATGCACCGGGAATTAAGTCAATTTGATGCTGAATCCCTCGAATAGGTGGTAATCCCGGTGGCACGTCTTGTGGAAAGACGTCAGCGAACTCTTGCAAAATGTTAGTGACAGCAGGAGGCAAAGAGGAAGGCATGTACTCGAATGAAAATAATGCCTCTTTGCACACAAAAGCATAGCAAACAGATATGCTAAAATCTAGCTCATCAATATCAGATTTTGTGGCAAGTAAACATGCACTTTTCAATTTAATTTTAGAAGCAACACTAGATGGTTTATTGTTAGGTTTCATTTGTTGCTCAAATTCTTTTGCCACAATCTGATTTTCACTCTTATTTTTCTCTTGTTTTACTTTATTAGCTCTATTAATATCATCTTTCAAAATGGAATCAGGATTCTTAGGAAGCAAAGTAATATGTTTATCCTTATGAACAATAGTATACTAATTGTTTCTACCATGGTGTATAGAATTTTTATCAAATGCCATGGTCTACCACGTAATAAGGAACATTCTTGCATAGGTACCACATCACAATCAACATAATCAACATATGTAGAGATACTAAAATGCACACGAACAGTACGTGTTACCTTAACCTTGCCGCTGTTGTTGAACCATTGGATGTAGTAAGGATGTGGATGTGGTCCTGTAGTGAGAGATAGCTTCTCCACCATCTCCATGCTAGCCAAGTTGTTGCAGCTCCCTCCATCTATGATGACGCGAACAACGTTCCTTCACAACTCCCTTTGTATGGAACAAATTATGCCTCTGATTTTGCTCAGCTTGTGTAACCTGCACACTTAAAACACGTAGAAACTAAACATTCATACCAGTCAGCATCTTCAGCAGCCATGTATTGCGTCTCATGATCAGAATCATCTCCACCGTGTTCTTCAATTGTAATAAGAGCCAAAGTCTCCTCATCATAGTCACTAGCGGACTCATACCCACTATCCTCAGTAGCAATCATCACACGCTTAGATGGGTATTCTCTCGCACAATGACCTCCACCCTTGCAACGACGGCAAATAATATCATGTGTTTGCCCTGTTGATGCCATCGATGAAGAAGAGCTTTGTGCAGGTCCAGAAGGTGTGCTCTTGGCAGATAGTGGTGGTTGTGCCTGCTTTCTTGTATCACGGTTGGAGGTGGCAGCTAACGAAGGTGCCGGTGTAGCAAAACGTGTCGAAGTAGAAGATGCACGTGGTGCCCATGATGAAGGTCGACCTGCAGAAAAGTTAGTCCGCGCCAATGCTTGTCGATCCTGCACTTCACGTTCAGCTTTGCAAGCAAGATGGAATAAACGAGTGTGTATCTTCCTTATACTCTAAAATAGTCTGAATCTCTTTATTTAATCCACCCATAAAACGTGCAAGCATAGCTTCGTTATCCTCAACAATACCACATCTAATCATACCAGTTTGCAATTCCTGATAATATTCCTCTACATAATTTTTTCCTTATCTTAAACGCTACATTTTTGAAGCAATTCACGTTGATAATATGGTGGAACCCAACGAGTACGCATAGCAGTTTTCAAAGCAGCCCAAGTAGCTGGAATAGGATATAATCTACAATGTTCAGACCACCAAACAGAAGCAAAGCTAGTGAATTAACAAACAGCCGCAGCAACACGTCTATCCTCAGGATATTGTAAGCATGTGAGGTGTTGTTTAGTTTCTAACTCCCAAGTAAGATAGACATCAGGAATGTATCGACCCTCAAATGGCGGAATATCCAATTTCAGTTTAGGAACATGGTCATAATCTCGTACCTGAGGTGGTGGTGCAGCCCTACCGTCGCGATGATATGCGTGAGGACGACCTGGTGGTGGTGGTGCTGGTGGTTGCACGTAGTTCTGATTTTGATCAAACTCATCCTCGTAATGGTCCTCCACCTCTGCAGTAGCAGTAGGAGCTACAGAAGCATCAACAGTAGGTACATCGGCACCAGAAGTTTGACCAGGCTCAAGGGGAACGCGTTGTGCTAGTCCCACTTGATTTGGAAGGCGGTGTTGTTGTTCTTATTGTAGAGGTGCGACAGGTGCAACGGGTGGTGGTTGTGGAAGACGTGCGAGCAATTCATTAAACTTGTGATCGAGCTTGGTTTCGAATGCCTTCTCAATGCCATCTATCTTCTCCATGGCCTCTTCAAATCTGTTTAGCACATCTTCCACCTGTCCACTCATCATTTGTTGAAACTTATCATGTGACTCTTTGTTCGCCATGTTCTCCCAGTTTGTCTCGTCGGCTTGTGATCCTGCCATGGTTAGCAGAAATAGAAACACACAAAAATATGATCCTACAAACTACTAGAAAGTAGCGGTGGTGGGCTGTCACAAATCCGTCAAACAAATCTCAAATTCTTACTAGTTCTTACCCAGCAGCAGGTGGTGATCGGCAACCGTTGTAGTCAAAACTCGCAAAGCTTGGATAGAACAATTGCCAGGGAGAGTCAAACGCACGACACATATTTATGTGGAGCTGGGATGGCTTATAATATGGTAGCAAAAAGATCAGCGATAATCAATTCAGAGATGCAAAGGTGAATAAACGCTCAACGATGGTACTGTGTTGGTCCTAGGCTAGACCGTACTAGGGACGCGAGCCTAGAACACTAAAAAAACCATGGCGCGGCACAAAAACAAGGGAAAAGCCCACTATGGATTTTTTTTGCTTTTTTACACTCTCTTTTTTCGCGCACCTTTTTATTTATTTATTTTGCAAAAAATCACTCGAATGGCGAGTGTCTCAAAACTCTTCCCAGGTCAAGATAACAGTCTAGGCACAAAAAAATTTGACTATTTTTTTTTGGAAATCAGGGTAGCTATGATGAAAAAGCGCGACAAAAAATCACTATGATGGCGAGTGTCTCAAAACGCTCCTTGAGACCTAAAAATAGGATAGGGAAAAATATTTTCGGTGGCCGAATTTTTTTCCGAAAAACTGCCCGGGGGTCTCCAGACTCTTTTTTTTCGAAACCTACTCAGGCAAGGAAACACAAAACGAAAACTAGATGGATCTCGAAAACAAACCTAATATAAAAAGAACTCGGATCGGTGATGGATAGGCAGTGGTATATGTGGACTCGGACTGGTGATGGACAAGCGATAGTATATGTGGACTCAGATTGGTGGCGTGGTATATATGGACTCGGATTTGTGGCGGATATATGATGGTATTTGGCGGCGACGATGTGTCTGGTGTGGTGGTGGTATATGGCAGCGGATGATGAATCTGGTGTGGTGGTGGTATATGGCAGCGGATAATGAATCTGGTGTGGTGGTGGTATATGGCAGTGGATGATGAATCTAGTGCGGTGGTGGTATATGGCAGCGGATGATGATGGTGTGGCGGCGGCGGCGTGAATACCCGTGAACAGAACTCGGAACTCTAAAAGACTAGATGCTAAGACTAGAAACTAGACACGACGATGCAACCGCAAATTCAAAAAAGCAAATATAGAAAAGATTATGCAAAGGCTCAGATTGGTTCGGATATGAAGAACTAACCCTAATTTTTTTTGTGGCTTTTCGTAGACTGTAGGTATGAAGAACAGACTCGATCTAAACTACAAAAAACTGTAAAATCTCACCGAGCAACCTTGAAATCTGATACCACTTGATAGAGGCAAAGGTGTCCCGTCTTTCGATGAGATGATGGATACTGCTTTGGTGGAAGTACCTGTACAAGGAGATGGAGATTTCCATGATAAGAGCCAATGTCACGGAAGATGATGAGCAAACTATGGCACATTTCTTGAATGGACTCAATCATCCTATCAAGAAGATCGCCGACTTCCAACCATACTCGAACCTCATCGAGCTTGTGCGTCAAGCTACCAAGGCGGAACATCAAGTGCAAGATGACTTCAAATATGCCAAGTTCTCATCTAAGTCCTATGGTTTCTCCAACTCTCAAGCTTCAACGACTCCAACACCTCCTACCTCAACCAAGCCATCTACAAGCACCGGGGACAAGTCAACTTACAAGAAAACTTCGACCACCTCAAGTCGTCCTCCTACTACAAGCAACTTCAAGCCGAGAGCTTCATCATCCCCTACCCCAACAGATGAGACCATCAAGACAAGTTCCTTCAAATGCTTCACATGCGGCGGCCAAGGCCACAAGTCCTTCGAGTGTACAAACAAGCGCACCATGATCTTCAACGTAGATGGTACATATGACTCCATGAGTGAAGGAGAAATGGAAGCCCTTGAGCAAGTGGCCAAGCACCGGCAAGTGAACGAAGATGAAGATGATCAAGTTTTTTGTGACGAACATCCAAGCCCCGCTCCCGTTGTCTCCAAGGTCTTGACTCTTCAACATCAACAAGATGAAGACCAAAGATGACATATCTTCCACACCACAGCCGGCATCAATGGAAGGTCCGTCAAGGTCATCATTGATGGAGGGAGTTGTCATAACTTGGCAAGTGAAGAACTATGTTCCAAGCTCCAAATGGTCAAGATGAAGCACCCACATCCCTACAAAGTTCAATGGCTTAGCGACTCCGGCACTATCCAAGTTGAGCATATGGTGCAAGTCTCCTTCAAGATCGGAGCTTATGAAGACACTTTGGAGTTTGATGTCGTTACGATGTCCGTTTGCCACCTTCTTCTTGGACGACCATGGCGATTTGATCGAGGTGTCATCAACAGTGGGTGAATGAATCACTATAGTTTCAAGATGAAAGGAAAGGAATATGTGCTACGACCAATGTCTCCAAGCCAAGTGATTGCGGACAAGCAAGCCACCCATCGTGGAGAGAATAGTGAGAGAGCGAACCACCAAAAAGAGAGTGAGCACCACAAGCCCAAATTGAGTGCCTCCACGATGAGCGACAAGAAAAACCTAGTCCTATTTGCCACCAAAAGTGAGATGAGATAAGTGTATGTGTAGCAATCCGACCTCGGACAGTCAAATCTCTATGCATAAGTGTCAACCCTGCATCGGTAATGCAGACACACACACTACTTGAAGGATTTATAACAGAGTGCAATCACACACTTATTACAACGAAATGTCTCAAAGAGAACTTATTACAATAATATGGCTTAAGGCAATCTAAAAACATAACTGCGGAAGCATCGAAGGTAAATGATTCCATCAACTCCAACGGCATAGCTGAGTGCACGACAACGACCTAGCGCACCTAACTCTTTGTGTGAAAAGTCTGCAACATAATACGTTGTAGCCCGAAACGGGTCAGCACATGGAATATGCTGGCAAAATAACACTGTAGAGGAATGAACAAGATAAAGGCTAACACTACATGCATATATGGCTAGTGGAGGCACTATGGTTATTATGTTTTGCGAAAAGCCAATTTTTTACTACAACAAAGGAATATATTTTATTTAACTACCATGGTGGTTGATAAACATTGAGAAGGTTCCTCCAACTCAATCCCAATTAAACAGTATTAATAACCCAACAAATTATTTTAGAGTGATGAGATCATATCAATAATTCAAGTACCAGATACTCAAGCTGTCCATAACCGGGGACACGGCTAATCATGATTAGTTTGTACACTCTGCAGAGGTTTGCGCACTTTTCCCCACAAGACTCGATCTCCTCCGTTATGTTTCTCGCACTGCATGATGTTTGAGAAACGAATGACCGAGACACAGTCTTTCCGAAGAGGTCCCCTTAACCGATAGATAGGCCGGTACACCTACAATCCCCTACATCTGCTAGCCTATCATAGAAAGGTTTCCCACAACTTACTCAACTATGCCAGAGCCCATAATGGCTTGTGGCTGCACACGGAAGTTTCTAGCATGAATAATCTTATGATCCCTTTGAGCCTGGCTGGCACTCCATAGGATGATCACACGGGTACTCCGGGATATCCCAGGACAGCGCTGGATTGCTCCAGGTGCCCAGACAACCAATGGGTGCTCCAGGGTGCCTCAACCAATCCACCCAAATGTGTATTTAAGTAGCCACCTTAAGTTAACCATTAATTAACAACTCTCACATCTGTCATGGATACACTCAACCAATCCACGTCTACGAGCATAGCATAGCAATATAAGCATAACGTAGAAGTAACTCCCAGGGTTTTGATATAAAGGGCAATAGGTTCTACCTCATCAACTACTTTCCAAAACCCACATGTTAAAGAGATCCTACTCATGCAATGTTTGAGGATTGGACTAATGCATAAAAACTGGGTAATAAAGGGATATGATCAAAGTGTTACTTGCCTTGTTGACGATCTGCAAACCCTAGAGACTCGTAGTAGCACGCTTCGCACTCCGGAAATTCTATCGCAAACAAACAATAGCACACATAAGCACTCAAACATAGATGGAAGGGTAAAACTCAAATAAGAAAAGATGCCAACTGAAAGTTGAACTGAAGAGCTTCGATTTGCAAAAAAAATCATTTGAATCGGAGCTATGAAACTCAAACTACGATCAAAAGAAGTTTGAATTCAAATCTTCTTGAAACCAAATTTGAAATTGTCAACATCATGTTCAAGTTATTTAACAGGAAAGAGGGGTTCGAGACAAAGATTTTGGCGTTGGTTTAACTGGATTTGGACGAACGGTTGAAAAGTTGCGAGGGTTTGAAGATCAGGGGCTAATCTGTGATAAAAATAATCGCGGATAGGTCCCTGGCCGAAAAAAATAGAAAAAGAGAAATCTGTCAGACGAACGTCCGCTAACAGAGATAAACAATCGAATTCATTCGCTATTAGACCTAAACGAACGAACGTTCGCAAAATAGATCTAAACCGAAAGAAAACCGAGAAAAACCGATCTTAAAAACCTAAATAGATCTAGGGTTTACCGAAGTAAACCGACGAAAACCGGACAAAACCGGTCGGCGGCGGCGCCGGATCCGAACGGCGGCGACAGCAGCGGGCGGCGATGGCGTCGGCGCAGGGCTTCGGGCGTCGGCGGCGGCTAGCGCGGGCGGCGACTGCGGGCTTGCGGCGGCGGGGCGAAGTGAGGAGGCGAGGGGGCTCCGGCGGCGGCTTATAAAGGGGGTGGGGCGGCGGCTGGCTTGGGGAGGGGGTCGGCCCAGGGAAGAGTGCGGCTCGGATTCCCCTCGGCGTCCGTGCGCGGCACGGCAGCGGGGAAGGCGGCGGTGTGCGGGAGTGGGCCGGCTGGGCTTCGGCACAGTCGGTCCGATTTTTTTAAATAAATTCCGTCGAAGAAAAATCCTAATAAAATATTTAAAAAATCTAAAAATGCCAAAAACAATTTTCACCGTCTAAGTAAAATATTTAGAACAAAGTGAACATTTTTCTAGCCTATGAATGCAATTTTGAAAAATGCATATATTTTTTTCTAATTCAAATAAAACCTCGAATAAAATCCAAATAAAATATTTATTTGATTATAAAAAATTTCCTTCATTATTTCTCTCTTTTTGAAGAAGTCATATTATCTTCTCTCTTTTATTTTGATATTTGAAATATTCGGAGAGAAAAATATTAAAACCAAAATGATCCTCTTTTCAAATTTGAGAAAATTCAAATATGAAAATCATGAAATCCCCAACTCTCTCCGTGGGTACTTGAGTTGCTTAAGATTTCTAGGATCACTACCGAAATGCAAATAAAATATGATATGCATATGATGACCTATCTATAACATCCAAATTGAAAATTTGGGATGTTACAAACCTACCCCCCTTAAGATGAATCTCGCCCTCGAGATTCGGGTTGGCTAGCAAATAGGTGAGGGTGGTCTTTCCGTAGGTCTTCCTCTCATTCCCATGTGGCTTCATCCTCAGTATGGTGGCCCCATTGAACTTTGCAAAACTTGATAACCTTGCTGCGCGTAACTCGGCTGGCAAACTCGAGAATCTTGACAGGTTTCTCCTCATAGGTTAGGTCATTGTCCAACTGAATTGCTTCCAGGGGCACTGTATCTCTCAGAGGAATATCGGCCATCTCTACATGGCACTTCTTCAATTGGGAAACGTGAAACACATCATGAACTCCTGACAATCCTTCAGGTAACTCCAACTCGTAGGCTACTTCTCCCATACGTTCCAAAACTCGGTATGGTCCTACAAATCTCGGGGCTAACTTTCCTTTAACTCCAAATTGTTTCACTCCTCAGGTGACACCCGAAGATATGCTCTGTCTCCGATTTCATAGACTACCTCCTTGCGTTTTGAGTCTGCGTAACTCTTTTGCCTGGACTGAGCTACCTTCAGTCTATCTCGAATCAACTTAACCTTTTCTTCAGACTCTTTGATCAAATCTGGTCCAAACAACTGACGGTCTCCAACTTCATCCCACATCAACGGTGTCCTGCACCTTCTCCCATACAAAGCTTCAAAAGGAGCCATCTTCAAACTGGCTTGGTAACTATTGTTGTATGAGAACTCGGCGTAAGGCAAATTATCATCCCAACTAGATCCATAATCTAGCGCACAAGCTCTCTACATGTCCTCCAGAATCTGGTTGACTCTCTCGGTCTGTCCATCTGTCCACGGATGAAAGGCTGTACTGAACTCAAGCCTGGTACCCAAAGTCTGGTGCAACTGATTCCAAAACTTCGAAGTAAACTGAGTCCCTCTATCAGATACGATGGTCCTCGGAACTCTATGCAGACATACGATCCTGGTCATATATATCTTGGCCAACTTCGCACTCATATAGGTGGTTTTCACTGGGGTAAAGTGAGCTACTTTGGTCAAACGATCCACTACTACCCAGATATAATCATACCCTGATCGGGTCCTGGGTAATCCGATGATGAAATCCATGCCAAGTTTGTCCACATCCATTCATGTATCGGCATAGGCTGCAGTAATCCTGCTGGCTTCTGATGTTCCGCCTTCACTCTCTGATCTACATCACATACGGCTACATACTCGGCAATATCCTTCTTCATACCAGTCCACCAGAAACGCTCCTTCAAATCCAAATACATCTTGGTGTTTCCGAGGTGTATCGAGTATGGCGAGTCATGAGCTTCCTGAAGTATCAACTTCCTGATCTCCGCATTATTGGGTACATAAACACGGTCCTCAAACCATAAAGATTCATGCTCATCCTCACGAAAACCTTTGGCTTTTCCTTTGCTCATATTCTCCTTTATCTCAGCAACTTCCTTGTCATCCTTCTGAGCTTCTCGAATCCTTCCCAATAATGTTGACTGAACCTCCATTGCTACAACAAAACCTCTAGGGACTATCTCCAAACGAAGCTCCCTGAGATCTTCGGCCAACTCCTTTGGTAATCCTCCACTTACGAGGGTATTGACATAACTCTTCCGGCTCAAAGCGTCTGCTACGACATTGGCCTTTCCTGGATGATAGTGTAGCTTCATATCATAATCCTTTATAAGCTCCAACCATCTCCTCTGCCTGAGGTTCAGCTCCTTCTGCATGAAAATGTACTTCAAACTCTTGTGATCCGTGTACACATCACAACGGTTTCCAATAAGAAAATGTCTCCAGGTCTTGAGGGCATGCACTACGGCTGCTAACTCAAAATCATGTGTGGCATAATTCAATTCATGCGGTCGAAGCTGACGTGAGGCATATGAAACAACTCTTCCGTCTTGCATAAGTACACCTCCAAGTCCTAAGCGAGAGGCATCGCAATACACTTGGAAATCCTTGCGTATATCCGGCAGAATCAGCACTGGGGCTGTAACCAAACGTTTCTTCAACTCCTGAAAACTTGCCTCACATTCTTCTGTCCATTTAAAATTAGTGTCCTTCTTCAACAACTCAGTCATGGGCTTCGCAATCTTGGAAAAATTCGCAATGAATCTCCGGTAATATCCCGCGAGTCCTAGAAAACTGCGGATCTCTCCGACTGAGATGGGTGCCAACCACTCAGTGACTGACTGAACCTTGGTACGGTCTACTGCTATACCTTCTCCTGATATAACATGTCCAAGAAATCCAACTTCCTTCAACCAAAACTCACACTTGCTGAACTTGGCATATAACTGATGTTCCCTGGGCTTCTTGAGAACTAAGCGCGAATGCTCCATGTGCTCCTCTTCATTCTTTGAGTATACCAAAATATCATCAATGAGTACCACAACAATCTTATCAAAGAACTCCATGAACACCTTATTCATCATACTCATGAAATAGGCAGGGGCATTGGTCAATCCAAATGACATAACTGTATACACATATAGCCCGTACCTTGTGGTAAAAGTTGTCTTAGATATATCCTATTCTCGGATCTTCAGCTGGTGGTACCCTGATCGCAGATCTATCTTGGAAAATACTTTAGCTCCTTGCAGCTGGTCAAACAAATCATTGATCATCGGTAGGGGGTACTTATTCTTGATCGTCACTTCATTTAATGCTCGATAATCAACAACCATTCTCAAAGATCCATCCTTCTTCTCAACTAAGAGCACTAGGCTCCCCACGGTGACGAACTTGGTCGAATGTAACCTTTCTCCAATAACTCTTTAATTTTCTTCTTAATTTCCTCTAGATCATTTACGGGCATCCGGTATGGCCTCTTCGATATTGGTCCGGTGCCTGGAAACAGCTCTATCAAAAATTCTATGTCTCGATCCGGTGGCATGCCTGGTAATTCTTCTAGAAATACATCCGAGTAATCCCTCACTACAGGCACTTCCTCCTGAACAACTCCTGAGAGGGAATTTACTTGGGTCCTCCTTGGCGCATGCCTGGATACATACTTAATCATTTTTCCCTCCGGGGTGGTGAGCAGAATTGACTTATTGGCGCAATCGATATTTCCCCCATACATTTATAGCCAATCCATGCCTAGTATCACATCCAATCCTTGTGACTCCAGAATTATTAGGTCCGAGGGGAAAATATGCCTACCTATGGTCAATGGCATCTGAAAACATCCTTTGCTTGCCATATACTCCGCTCCTGGCGAGCTTACTAACATAGGTGTCTTTAGAACTTTAGTAGGCAACTTGTACTTATCCACAAATCCCCTCAAAATGTATGAATGCGATGCACCAGTATCAAAAAGAACGATTGCAGTAAATGACTTAACCAAAAACTTACCTATAACTGCATCTGGCTGTTCTTCAACCTCCTCCACGTTAACATGGTTCACCTGCCCCTATTGAAAGGGTTGGGCTTCTTCCCAGAGCTTCCATTGCCATTTCCATTCTCTGCTTGAGAACACTCGGTGGCGTAGTGTCCAGTCTTCCCGCACTTGAAACAAGTTATGTGACTTAGATCCTTCTTGGCGGGTGTTGCTGGGTTAGAACGGTTCTGGCTGTTGCTTCCTCCATTCCCATTCCCATTCCCATTCTTGGGGCCATTGTGATTATGCGAACTTCCTCCATTGTGAGTGTGGCCTCCATGGTTGTGGTGGTTGTGTCCTCCCGAGTTTGGGGTAAAACGGGGTCTCTGCTGAGCTCCTGAATTGTACTTCCCTTGCCCATATTTCCTTTTGCGGCTCTCTATCTACTGCTGCTTCCCATCAACCATAAGGGCCCTGTCTATCAACTCCTGGTAGTTAGCAAATGTTGCCACCATCAACTGCATGCTCAGCTCATCATTCAGCCCTTCCATAAACTTCTCCTGCTTCGCGGCATCTGTGGCCACATCATCCGGGGCATAACGAGCTAACTTACTGAACTCATCCACGTACTACCCCACAGTATGATTTCCCTGGCGTAAGTTGTGAAACTCTCGCTTCTTCATGCTCATAGCTCCAGTTGAGACATGTGTAGTGCAAAAAGCTTGCTGAAACTAATCCCAGGTGACATTGGCTATAGGGAAAGTGGCTATGTAATTCTTCCACCATGAGGCTGCGGGTCCATCCAGTTGGTGTGTGGCAAAACGCACCTTCTCAGCATTTGTACAACCTACAGTGGTCAACTCCCTTCCAATCCTGTGTAGCCAGTAATCAGCAACAATCCGCTCGGTGCTACTGGAAAACACTGGCGGATTCAACCTCAGAAAACGGGCTAAGTTATCACTGGAGGTGGTGGCGGTGGGTTGTTGTTGTTGTTGTTGTTGTTTTTTCCTTGGTTCTGGACTAGCCGCTACATCAAGGCATTCTCCTGTTGGATCAACTGAGTGAGCTCCGATGGGAAGACAAATCCGGGGTCACGTCTCGGAGGCATCTGATGGGTTCACAGGGTAGAGATTAGAATAGAATGAGGTCTAAGGAGAAAACACACGGTAGATGGGTTCAGAGTCAGAAATGAGTAGAGAAGAGTGACCTATGGCTTATCTTACTGGTCGTGTCCTACAATCAGCGTTTGCTCTGATACCATCTTGTAGCGATCCGACCTTAGACGGCCAAATCTTTGTGCATAAGTGTCAACCCTGGATCGGTAATGCTGACACACACAGTACTTGAAGGATTCATAACAGAGTGCAATCACACACTTATTACAACGAAATGTCTCAAAGAGAACTTATTACAATAATATGGCTTAAGGCCATCTAAAAACATAACTGCGGAAGCATCGAAGGTAAATGAGTCCATCAACTCCAACGGCATAGCTGAGTTGACGACAACGACCAAGCGCACCTTACTCTTCGTCTGTGAAGTCTGTAACATAATACGTTGTAGCCCAAAACGGGTGAGCACATGGAATATGCTGGCAAAATAACACTATAGAGCAATGAACAAGATAAAGGCTAACACTACATGCATATATAGCTGGTGGAGGCTCTATAGTTATTATGTTTTTGCGAAAAGCCAATTTTTCCCTACAAAAAAGGAATATATTTTATTTAACTATCATGGTGGTTGATAAACATTGAGAAGGTTCCTCCAACACAATCCCAATTAAACAGTATTAATAACTTAACAAATTATTTTAGAGTGATGAGATCAAATCAATAATTCAAGTACCAGATACTCAAGCTGTCCATAACCGGGGACACGGCTAATCATGATTAGTTTGTACACTCTGCAGAGGTTTGCGCACTTTTCCCCACAAGACTCGATCTCCTCCATTGTATTTCTCGCACTGCATGATGTTTGAGAAACAGATGACCGAGACACAGTCTTTCCGAAGAGGTCCCCTTAACCGATAGATAGGCTGGTACACCTACAATCCCCTACATCTGCTAGCCTATCATGGAAAGGTTTCCCACAACTTACTCAACCATGACAGAGCCCATAATGGCTTGTGGCTGCACACGGAAGTTTCTAGCATGAATAATCTTATGATCCCTTTGAGCCTGGGTGGCACTCTATAGGATAATCACATGCGTACTCCGGGATATCCCAGGACAGTGCTGGATTGCTCCAGGTGCCCAGACAACCACTGGGTGCTCCAGGCTGCCTCAACCAATCCACCTAGATGTGTATTTAAGTAGCCACCTTAAGTTAACCATTAATTAACAACTCTCACATCTGTCATGGATACACTCAACCAATCCACGTCTACGAGCATAGCATAGCAATATAAGCATAACGTAGAAGTAACTCCCAGGGTTTTGATATAAAGGGCAATAGGTTCTACCTCATCAACTACTTCCCAAAACCCACATGTTAAAGAGATCCTACTCATGCAATGTTTGAGGATTGGACTAATGCATAAAAACTGGGTAATAAAGGGATATGATCAAAGTGTTACTTGCCTTGCTGACGATCTGCAAACCCTAGAGACTCGTAGTAGCACGCTTCGCACTCCGGAAATTCTATCGCAAACAAACAATAGCACACATAAGCACTCAAACATAGATGCAAGGGTAAAACTCAAATAAGAAAAGATCCCAACTGAAAGTTCAACTGAAGAGCTTCGATTTGCAAAAAAAATCTTTCGAATCGGAGGTACGAAACTCAAACTACGATCAAAAGAAGTTCAAATTCAAATCTTCTTGAAACCAAATTTTATATTGTCAAAATCATGTTCAAGTTTTTTAACAGGAAAGAGGGGTTCGAGACGAAGATTTTGGCGTTGGTTTCACTGGATTTGGACGAACGGTTGAAAAGTTGCGAGGGTTTGAAGATCAGGGGCTAATCTGCGATAAAAGTAATCGTGGATAGGTCCCTGGCTGAAAAAAACAGAAAAAGAAAATCTATCGGACGAACGTCCGCTAACAGAGACAAACAATCGAATTCGTTCGTTATTAGACCTAAACCGAAAGAAAACCGATCTAAAAAAACCTAAATAGATCTAGGGTTTACCGAAGTAAACCGACGAAACCGGACAAAACCGGTCAGCGGCGACAGCGGGCGGCGGCGGCGTCGGCACGGGGCTTCGGGCGGTGGCGGCGCGCAGCGCGAGCGGCGGCTAGCACGGGCGACGGCTGCGGGCTTGCGGCGGCGGGGCGAAGTGGGGAGGCGAGGGGGCTCCGGCGGCTTATAAAGGGGGCGGGGCGGCGGCTTGCTTGGGAAGGGGCCGGCCCGGGATAGAGTCCGGCTCGGACTCCCCTCGGTGTCCGTGCGCGGCACGGCAGCAGGGAAGACGGCGGCGCGCGGGAGTGGGCCGGCTGGGCTTCGGCCCAGTCAGTCCGGATTTTTTTTAAAATAAATTCCGCCAAAGAAAAATCCTAATAAAATATTAAAAAAATTCTAAAAATGCCAAAAACAATTTTCAACGTCTGAATAAAATATTTAGAACAAAGTGACCATTTTTCTTGCCTAAGAATGCAATTTTGAAAAATGCATATTTTTTCTAATTCAAATAAAACCTCGAATAAAATCCAAATAAAATATTTATTTGATTTTAAAAAAATCCCTCCAGTATTTCTCTCTTTTTGAAGAAGTCATATTATCTTCTCTCTTTTATTTTGATATTTGAAATATTCGGAGAGAAAAATATTAAAATCAAAATGATCCTCTTTTCAAATTTGAGAAAATTCAAATATGCAAATCATGAAATCCCCAACTCTCTCTGTGGGTCCTTGAGGTTCTTAAGATTTCTAGGATCACTACCAAAATGCAAATAAAATATGATATGCATATGATGACCTATGTATAACATCCAAATTGAAAATTTGGGATGTTACAGTATAAGAACCCATCAAGTGTCATGCACTATGTCCTTTTGTGCAAGGACGAGGCACCAAAAGCTAACACCTCTCACAATCTACCTTTAGTGTTATCTTCTCAATTGCAGGAAACCCAAGATGTATTCCCCGACGAGCTACCTCTGGGTCTAGCTCCACTACGAGGCATCGAGCACTGAATCGACCTCATCCCCGGAGCACCCCTTCCTAATAAGGTCCCTACCACGTCAACCCCGAGGAAACAAAGGAGATCCAACGGCAAGTACAACAACTCATCGACAATGGCCATGTACGAGAAAGTTTGAGCCCTTGTGTCGTCCCGGTAGTCCTTGTTCCCAAGAAAGATGGTACATTTCGCATGTGTTCCGATTGTCGTGCTATCAATGCTATTACCGTGCGTTATCGCTACCCCATTGCACGGCGAGATGATATGCTAGACGAACTTAGCAGAGCCATAATTTTCTCTAAAATTGATCTTAAAAGTGGCTACTATCAAATACGCATCCAAGAAGGTGATGAATGGAAAACTACATTTAAGACCAAATTTGGCTTATATGAATGGCTAGTTATGCCAATGGGTTTATCCGAAGCACCCGGTACTTTCATGCAAGTCATGCATTCTGTTCTTCGACCCTATATTGGCGTATTTGTTGTGGTCTACTTTGACGATATTCTTGTCTTTAGCAAATCCCTCAAAGATCATGTCACCCATATTAGAACCATGTTGCAAACCCTTAGGAAAGATCGCCTTTATGCTAATATGGACAAATGCCTTTTTTGTTTGGGGACCATCCCAAGATACCGCATTTAATGAACTTATGAATTTGCTTACCCATGCCCCCGTGCTTGCATTAGCCAACTTTTACAAACCCTTTGAAATTCATTGCGATGTTAGCGGTAATGGCATAGGAGGTGTGTTAATGCAAGAGAAGTGCCCTATTGCTTACTTTAGTGAGAAACTCTCCGGAGCGCAACTCAATTATCCCATCTATGACAAAGAGCTATATGTTTTAGTGCGAGTTTTGCGTGAATGGGAAAATTATCTTCGCCCTCATGAATTTATCGTTCACACCGATCTTGAAACGCTTAAGTATCTTAAGGGTCAAACTAAGTTGAACAAACGTCATGCTAAATGGAGTGAGTTCATAGAGTCATTTCCTTATGTCATCAAATACATAAAATGTAAGGAAAATGTTGTGGCGGATGCACTTTCACGCATATGCATGCTTGTTACTAAACTTGAATTGAATGTCATTGGCTTTGAGCACATAAAAGACTTGTGTGCGCATGATCCCACTTTTGCTATTCCTTATACCAAGTGTTTGACGCATACATCTTGGGAACGCTATTACATCAAAGATGATTATCTTATGAGAGCTAACAAACTATGTATTCCCGAGTCTTCTCTTCGTTTGTTACTTTTGCAAGAATCTCATGGAGGAGGACTAATGGGACATTTTGGACGCGACAAGAAATTTGCTACGCTCTCTAAGAACTATTTTCGGCCCAAGATGTTCTGCGAAGTCTCACGCTTCACCAACCGATGTCCGACATGTCACAAAGCTAAGTTCAAATCTCAATCTCATGGTCTTTATACACCCCTTCCAATTCCATATCACCCATGGGAAGATATTAGCATGGATTTTGTGCTTGGTTTGCCTAGGACTAGAAATGGAAAGAATTCCGTGTTTGTTGTTGTGGACTGATTCTCTAAACTGGCTCATTCCATTCCTTACAACAAGATAAACGATGCTTCACATGTTCCAATCTTTTTTGTAGGGAAATCTTGCGCCTACATGGAGTCCCAAAAAGATTGTCTCGGACCGCCACGTCAAGTTCTTGAGTTACTTTTGGAAGACCTTATGCGCCAAGCTCGGAATCAAGCCCTTGTTCTCTTCGTCATACCACCCACAAACCGACAGCCAAACGGAGGTGATGAACCGAATGCTCTCCACCCTACTACACGTGTTGATCAAGAAGAACATCAAGGAGTGGGAAGAGTGCCTACCCATCGCCGAGTACGCCTACAACTGTGCAAGACATTCAACTACCGGCAAGTCCCCTTTCGAGGTCGTCTACGGCTTCAACCCGTTGGCCCCATTGGACATTCTACCTCTTCCACTACAAGAGCGCATCAACATCGACGTAAGTGCATGAGTGAACTATCTCAAGAAGGTGCATGAAGATACAAGGAACACCATCGAACGCTAAGTACAACGCCTCGCGACCAAGCTCAACATCAACAAGCAACCCGTGATATTCAATATTGGAGATCTTGTGTGGCTACACCTTTGCAAGGAACGCTTCCCCAACGAACGCAAGTCCAAACTTCTACCACAAGCCGATGGACCTTTCAAGGTGCTAGCACGCTACAATAACAACGCCTACAAGATCGACATTCCACGCGACAAGTACAATGTGAGTGATATCTTCAATGTCAACGATCTTTCTCCCTACCATGGTGATGAAGATTTCGATCCGAGGTCAGATCTTCCCCAAGGTGGGGGAGATGATGCGGAGCATCCCAAGGTCATACCCATGGACATATCATTGTCTCACCAAGTGCCTAGTGGACCTATGACACGAGCACGTGCAAGAGCTCTCAACATCGAGGTGACATCTCTCCTCTCACAATTCCACTTTGATGCACATGAGACTTGGCTACTACCTCAAACGGAGACATTATGCATACTCAGGTACCAAGGAGTTAGCCATGGAGAAGCTAAGGAGAAAGGAGGATCGGAAGCAGAAGACATGCGTGAAGACGGAGAAGAAATCAGCCAAGTCCGAGGCTGGCTGGACAATCTGGACGAGGTCCCACACGATCCGGACAGAGCCCGGACGATCCGGACTCCAGTCCGGACGGTCCGGCAAATCCACCCGAGACCACCCAAAGCTGTACCCCGAAGCCGGACCATCCGAACGTGTCCCGGATCCCAGCCAGACGTCCGGACCCCCCTCCGGACATCTGGGCCGCCGCCGCCTGCCTCTTCGCCTTGTCCGGACCACCTCCCGGATCATCCGGGTCCCTGAAGCGCGGATCATCCGGCTACCCATCCGGATCATCCGAACCCCCACCTGCTTGTGCGTGTTGGGCCGAAGCCCATGTACCCCTTCGTCCCCTTTGCCTATAAAAGCGACTCCTCCTTCACTTTTCTAGGGTTAGCAAAGGTTTAGCTCATTTAGGTGATAGAGGTTTGCTCATCCACTTGGTTACTTCTCCATCGGAGTTCACGACCTCTTCGGAGAAGATCCCCCAAGCGGATTCAAGACCCCTCATGGGAAGGCCCCCTCAAAGCCTCCTTACGGAGATGAACTAGCTACTTGTATCGTCCTTAGTTGATCGTGGATCGTGTATCTCTTTGTGTTTCGAGAATCTAGCACATGTGTAATTGAATCTTGTTGGTTTGAGTGATTCTCTCATGTTTTCCCCTCGTGTTCTTTGTGTTCTCTGTAGGATTCGCTCCAATCATGAAAGATCGGCCACCTAGGGTTCTACCCTACATCAGGAGAGATGTCACCTCTATTTCGAGAGCTTTTGCACGTGCATTAGTCATAGGTCCACTAGGCACTTGGTGAGACGATGATAGGTCCATGGGGATGACCTTGGGATGCTCCGCATCATCTCCCCCTGGTAAAGATCCGATGTCGGATTGAAATCTTCATCACCATGGTAGGGCGAGAGATCCTTCAAGTTGAACATATCACTCACGTTTTACTTATCGCGTGGGGTGTCGATCTTGTAGGCGTTGTTGCTGTAGTGTTCGAGCACCTTGCAGGGTCCATCGGCTCGAGGTAGATGCTTGGACTTGCATTCATTGGGGAAGCGTTCCTTGCGAAGGTGTAGCCACACAAGATCTCTAATGTGTAATATCATGGGTTGCTTGTTGATGTTGAGGTTGGTCGCGAGGCGTTGTACTTGGCGCTCGATGGTGTGCCTTGTATCTTCATGCACCTTCTTGAGATAGCTCGCTCTAGCGCCCGTGTCCATGTTGATGCACTCTTGTAGTGGCAGAGTGATGCGGAGCATCCCAAGGTCATCCCCATGGACCTATCATCGTCTCACCAAGTGCCTAGTTGACCCATGACACGAACACATGCAAGAGCTCTCAAAACCGAGGTGACATCTCTCCTCTCAAAATTCCACTTCGATGCACACATGAGACATGGCTACTACCTCAAACGGAGGCATTATGCACTCAGGTACCAAGGAGTTAGCCATGGAGAAGCTAAGGAGCAAGGAGGATCAGAGAAGGAAGACATGCGCGCAGACGGAGAAGAAAATGGCCAAGTCTGCACTTGCCTGGACGATCCAGACCTATGTACGGACGATCCGGTCCCAGCATGGATGATCCAGACCCCGGCCCGGACAATCCGGATAAGTGGCACACAAGACCAGCAAGCCTCCCCGCGAAGTCGGACGGTCCGGACCCATGCCCGGATCATCCAGAACCACCCGGACGTCCGGATCATCTCCCGGTCACCCGGATCCCCCTCGTCAGCTGCGACACATCCGGATAATCCGAACGGCCGCCCGGATCATCCGGACCCCTAACACCCGGATCATCCGGGCCACCATCTGGATCATCCGAACCACCACATGCGTGTGCATTTTGGGCCAAAGCACATGTACCCCTTCGTCCCCTTTGCCTATATAAACTCCTCCTCCTTCACTTTTCTAGGGTTAGCAAAGGTTTAGCTCATTTAGGTGATAGAGCTTTGCTCATCCACTTGGTTACTTCTCCATTGGAGTCCACGGCCTCTTTAGAGAAGATCTCCCCAAGCAGATTCAAGACCCCTCATGGGAAGACCCTCAAGACCTCCTCAAGGAGATGAACTATCTACTTGTATCGTCCTTAGTTGATAGTGGATCGTGTATCTCTTTGTGTTTAGAGGATCTAGCACATGTGTAATCGAATCTTGTTGGTTTGAGTGATTCTCTCATGTTTCCCCTCGTGTTTCCCCCTCGTGTTCGTCATGTTCTTCATGGGATTCGCTCCAATCGTCAAAGATCGGCCACCTAGGGTTCTACCCTACATCATCTTGGATCAGAGCAAGGTTGATCACGAATTTGGAGCCCCTACCCCTTTGTTTTCTAGCCTAGTTTTGTTGATTTTGTCCCAATTTTGAAAATTACCCACCAAAAATAGCCCCAATTTTTTTTGTGATTTGTTGCTATGGTGAATTTTTGTTGATTTTGATCCGTGAATTTGTTGTGTTGCAAGTGGATCTAACCTTTCCCAACCATCTCCACCTCAAAATCCATCCGAAATCCACGAAATCCTCAAATTTGTTCCCGTTTTCAAGTTCATCCCGACCCATCCCCGTGCGCAGTTGACCTGCCCGGATCATCGGGACCTAGACCCGGATCATCCGGACCTGCCCGGATCATCCAGCTCCTGGCCTGGATCATCCGGCTATCTCTGCCGAAACTGCATTTTCCGCAGTTTTTGTCCGCCGCCGCCTACGCCTCCGCATACCCACTCCGACCACCACCTCCTATCTTCGGCAAACCCCTGACATGTTCCAACCATACCACCGCTCCCCACTACCACCGTTTGACATTTGGTTTTGAGAATTTGAGTTGTGGTTCACCATTTCCTAGGGTGTTTCGGCTAACTAGGAACGGTTCGACATCGACATCACCGCCGCTCATCTACGACACAGACGTCATCGACAACAACCGCTCAACAATTCTGACACCATCAACCGTAAGCAAGGACGGTAACCTCGACGACACTTCGTGTACTCCTTGCCATTACATTGATAACCACATAGCCCATTTTGCGTACCTTTCCTATCGAGACTAGCCATTTGAGTATTGCCGGCAACGTTACTTGTGCACATTAGTGATCATTGCATATATCATAATCTTGGTATCATCCCTCGTGTCACAAGGTTGTCATAGCATATACTAAATTGCTAGCTTGGTTCATGAAGTTTTGCATAAGTGGCCAAGCAAAGAGCTCAAAAGAGAAAGAGCCAAACAAGCTTTTAAGCAAAAGAGAAAGATAAGCAAAGAGCTTTTAAGCAAGAACCATAGCATCATACTACATTAAGATTGTCATACTCG
This sequence comes from Aegilops tauschii subsp. strangulata, assembly GCF_002575655.3. Lineage (NCBI taxonomy): Eukaryota > Viridiplantae > Streptophyta > Magnoliopsida > Poales > Poaceae > Aegilops > Aegilops tauschii. The sequence continues at coordinate 244,414,234 of NC_053037.3, read as the reverse complement.
ATCATCTTGGATCATATCATCGGAACAACATACATATAGCATACTTGGGATAGAAGTCGTTGCATTTTTGTTTAGTAGGTTGTGCACAAGTTTCGTATCCGCCTATTGTGCAATCGTGCTAGCGTCTCTCTAGAGTTGTGCAACAAGAGCATTTTCCGTGGAGTCCACATTTTGAGCTCATTTTTGGTTTGCACAACCCCATCTATCTATTTGCGTGTGCGTTTTCATGTACCAATACTTGCTATTGGTCTACTTGTTGCATTTGTGAATTTGTGAATCCTTTTCAACATTATTGAGTCTTATTAACAATTGCATCAAATTTTGTGCCACCATCCTCACCAAGCTCCACCATAAGCTTTTACTTGTGTACGTGTGAGAACCGACAAGAATTGGTACCTATTGTTCTATTTCCTTGTTACACTATTGAGTGATCATTGATCCATCTTCAACTTCGGTCAAGGTACATTTGGTATAATTCTTCTCTTTCTCCCACTCACATATTTGCTTGGTATGATGGATATGCCAAGTTCTTCTACCAACCCACTTTTCCTTGAGCAAGACGACGACCCGAACAACAACGTCACCAAGATCCACCTATTTGGCACACACAATGAGCTTTGCATCAAGAACAACAAGCAATGAGCGACCGCATCGACAATATCGCCACCGACTTACGCCTCTCCGAGCAACGTACAAGAGACTACTTCAACAACAAGCTCGACGAACAAAAACAAGAGAGCAACGCAAGAATGGACGAGATTCGTGCCTTGTGGTCAACCGCTCGTCTACCTCTTCATCCTACTCAAGACGGAGCCGCTCGAGTCGACACTCCGACGACACCATCTCCGGATCAAGTACTCCGACGTCAAACACTCATCGATGAGCCGCGGGCCAAGACCGCCAAGAAAACTGCAATGCTCTACACGACAATCCTACACAAGAGCAATTCGACGAGCAAGCACATCGGCATCGCCAACACCAAGCTACCCTTGCGCAAGCACAAGAACGACAACGTCTACGTCAACAAGAGGAAGAGAGAGCGCGCCAACATCAAGAGGAGCAACATGCCGAGGCGCAACGTCAAGAACAACTACGGCGAGAATCTCAAGCAATTGAGGCGCGACATGCCCTCCACGACACAAGTCGCGCCGTTGCCGCACGCAACCGCCATAGACGCGAGCAAGAAGAAGCACTTTGTGAAGAAGTTCAAGAGCGGAACTATCAAGCTCGAGTGCATCGTCAAGTTCCCGAAGCTCCTCGACAAGAACCCCAAGTTCGCCAAGAGAAAAATGAAGTTGACAACCCTCCACGCCAAGATCAACATGAGGTTAACAATCCTCCACGTCAAGGGTGTCATCATCCCCGACCCCAACACAATGAGGAGCGACGCTATGGCAAGCTCAAGTTCACCATGCCCAAGTTTACCGGAAGCAATGATCTCGAAGAGTACCTTTCATGGGCATTGAAGGTCGACAAGATCTTTCATTTGCACAACTGAGGAAGAGAAGAAGATTGCCATGGCATCCCTTGAGTTCCAAGACTATGTGCTCATTTGGTGGCAGTAAGTCATTGAGCGCCGTGAGGCAAGAGGTGAACCACCCATCACAATTTGGGCGCAAAAGAAAGATGTCATGAGAGCATGTTTTGTGCCAACCTACTACAACCGAGACCTCTACAAGAAACTCCAACTCCTCAAGCAAGGACCAAAGAGTGTTGAAGAGTACTACAAGGAAATGGAGATTGCCATGATAAGAGCCAATGTCACGAAAGATGACGAGCAAACTATGACATGTTTCTTGAATGGACTCAATCATCCTATCAAGAAGATCGCCGACTTCCAACCTTACTCCAACCTCATCGAGCTAGTGCATCAAGCTACAAGACAGAACGTCAAGTGCAAGATGACTTCAAGTATGCAAAGTACTCTTCCAAGAGCTATGGCTTCTCCAACACCCAAGCTTCAACGACTCCAGCACCTTCTACCTCAACCAAGCCTACTACAAGCAACGGCGACAAGTCAAGTTACAAGAAAACTTCGACAACCTCAAGTCGTCCTCCTACTACAAGCAACTTCAAGCTGAGAGCTTCATCATTATCTACTCCTACCGATGAGACCATCAAGACAAGTTCCTTCAAACGCTTCACATGCGGCGGCCGAGGCCACAAGTCCTTTGAGTGTACCAACAAGCGCACCATGATCCTCAACCTATGGCTCTATGAGTGAAGAGGAAATGGAAGCCCTTGAGCAAGTGGCCATGCACCGGCAAGTGAACGAAGATGAAGACGATCGAGTCTTTTGTGACGAAGATTCGAGCCCCGCTCTTGTTGTCTCCAAGGTCTTGACAATTCAACATCAACAAGACGAAGACCAAAGATGCCATATCTTCCATACCAAGGCCATTATCAATGGAAGGTCCATGAAGGTCATCATCGATGGAGGGAGTTGCCATAACTTAGCAAGTGAAGAACTATGCTCCAAGCTCCAATTGGTCAAGATGAAGCACCCACATGCCAACAAGGTTCAATGGCTAAGCGACTCCGACACTGTCCAAGTCAAGCATATGGTACAAGTTTCCTTCAAGGTCGGAGCTTACGAAGACACTTTGTTGTGTGATGTTGTTCCGATTTCCATTTGCCACCTCCTTCTTGGACGGGCATGGCAATTTGACCGACGTGTCATGCACACCGGGCGAACTAATCACTATAGCTTCAAGATGAAGTGAAAGGAGTACGTGCTACACCCTATGTCTCCTAGCCAAGTGATCGCCGAAAAGCAAGCCACCCATCATGGAGAGAATAGTGAGAAATCGAACCACCCAAAAGAGAGTGAGTGCCACAATCCCAAATTGAGTGCCTCCACGATGAGCGACAAGAAGAACTTAGTGCTATTTGCCACCAAAAGTGAGATGAGAGAAGTGTGTGAGAACCCATCAAGTGTCATGCACTATGTCCTTTTGTGCAAGGACGAGGCACCCAAAAGTAACAACTCTCACAATCTACCTTTAGTGTTATCTTCTCTATTGCAAGAATTCTAAGATGTATTTCACGACGAGCTACATCCGGGTCTACCTCCACTACGAGGCATCGAACACCGGATCGACCTCATCCTCGGAGCACCCCTTCGTAACAAGGCTCCCTACCACGTCAACCCCGAGGAAACAAAGGAGATCCAACAGCAAGTACACAACTCATAGACAACGGCCAAGTACGAGAAAGCTTGAGCCCTTGTGTCGTCCCGGTAATCCTTGTTCCCAAGAAAGATGGTACATTTCGCATGTGTTCTGATTGTTGCCCTATTAATGCTATCACCGTGCGTAATCGTTACCCCATTCCACGCCTAGATGATATGCTAGATGAGCTATCTTAAAAGTGTCTACTATCAAATACACATCCAAGAAGGTGAAGAATGGAAAACCGCATTTAAGACCAAATTTTGGCTTATATGAATGGCTTTTTATGCCAATGGGTTTATCTGAAGCACCCGGTACTTTCATGCGAGTCATGCATTTTGTTCTTCGCCCCTATATTGGTGTATTTGATGTGGTCTATTTTGACGATATTCTTATATTTAGCAAATCTCTCAAAGATCATGTCACCCATCTTAGAACCGTGTTGCAAACTCTTAGAAAAGAGCGACTTTATGCTTGTAACGACCAAACCTCGAAGGATTTGAGTCTCTGTGCTTACCGTGCTAGTCCCTGGATCAAACTCGCTAGCACACACAGTATAGATGAATACTAGAATAGGAAGTGCATCATTTATTACAAGGTATGATCCATAGTATATAAAATAAAACAATCATACAGCGGAAAGTAGCAGAAAATAATGATGAGTCCCATCATAGCCACTGGCGATGCTGAGTGCAGACTCGCGACCCTAATGGTACCTTACTCTTCGTCTGAATATCCTACAACATGAGACGTTGTAGCCATATAGGTCAATACTTTGAATGTATTGGCAAGTTACACATGAGTAATAATATAGGAGACCTACATGTATATGCATAGTATAACAAAAGGAAGGCTTGAGGGTTATTTTTCAGAAAGCTGATTTTGTCCTCATAACTACCTAATAGTCAAATTTTATTTAGTTCTTTTATTACTACAATTAAATACACCAGGTTGAGTTGGCAAAATCAACTCCAACCTACCCTTTATTAAGTTGCCCACAAATATTATTAAGTGTCACATCTGTCAAGATCATCCGACAAGTGTAATGGCATAGTGGCTCAAATTTGCCCATAACCAGGGCATGGCTAATCATGATTAGTTTTTAATACTCTGCAGAGTTTAGTATGCTTTACCCACTGGACCCAACCCCAAGATTGAGACGAAGTCTTTCAGAAGCAGTCCCCTAGTCCCAACAGGAGGCCCATCCCAACTATTATATCTACATCTGCTAACACATCCGGGTAAGGGTTCCACAACTGATCAACTAAGCCAGAGCCCATTTAGCCAGTCGTCGTACATGGAAGCTACTAGTCACTAAGTCTGTCTGATCTTTTTGAGCCTAGGCGGCTGTCCACTTACATTCAGAGGGTATAAACCATGATGTTCTTGAAACCACCCTTCAATACCAATTCCCCCCAGAGGTGAATTAAATCCTTAATAACTACTCCATTTGTTATATTTATAATCCTCACACAAGCTCAATGAATACACGAACCAACCCCGTCTACAAGCATAGCAAAATTAAACTACCACGATCTGCATTGACGGGGAGATAGCTCAACAATATAGCTCAAAATAATATAGTATTCCTATCCATGCATATATCATAGTGTGATATAACTACATGCATAGAAAACAACATGTAAAGGATGATCAACATGTAACTTGCCTTGGTTCTGGTTCAAAAAGTCACACTCCTGACAATAGTTCGTGTCGCACTCCGAACAATCTACACGTTTCACACAATTCAACAAATCAATCATCGGAACACGAATAGAACCAAAATAAAAACCAACAGCAAGAAATCATGCTGTTCATGCGTTTAATGTACCATCTCCTATAGCCAAGCCACGTGTCAATGCCCGATTGGCTGAGAGCTCCTGCGCGCGCGTGTGCTCACCGGAACAGAGGAATCGGCGGCAGTGGCTCGGGCATCGGCGGCGGCGGCTCTCCGGCGAATATGAAGGGGTGGGGGGATGCAGCGTTGAGTGCCAGAGGTGGTAGTGGTGTTCAACGGTGACGAGGCGTCGGCGGCGGTGAGGATGGACGGCGGCTGCTCCAAAGCTCAAACGAACTCTGGCGGCTCGGCTAGCTCGCTCTCGTGCAGTCGAAGAAAGACGGGGAAGAGGCCGCGGTAGGGTTCCCCTAGGGCTGTGCTTCACGCCTCGTGTCTCTGGGGAGCACGGGGTTGACCAGGGCGCCGGATCGATCCAGGCTCGGCCTCGGTCGCGCGTGCGGTGCGCTCCAGTCCGGCTCGAGGAAGGGGATGGGTGTGGTGCAGGTCCCGCTGGCAGAGACAGAGGCGGCCGCGGGTAATGGGCGCGGGTCGGGCGCTGTTGCGGTGCGGCTGGCGGTGTACCGCTTCGCTGGCTGCTGGGCCGCGGGCGAGAGCTGGTTGGCTGGCCGACCGGCTAGTTTATTTTATATATTTTAAATAAAACAACAGCATTAAATAACTAAAATAAAAAGAACATGAAAAAATCTAGTAAAAATACCTAGACACACAGTAAAATACATACACCTAATATAAACTACAGGAACAGCAGTTCCTCGTCTAATGCAATTTTGAAAATTCATTTTTATACAATAGGCCACACAAAAAGTAATAAAACACTCAAATAAAATATTTTGGAGATTAAGAAAAAATACCAGAACATATCAGATGAACTGGAAATAATATTCTGGACATTATGAACATTTTTAAAACAGGAGAGAAGTCATGTTATCTCCGCTCCAATAAATTGCCTTTAGTTGCATAATGAAAAGAATATATTTCAGAAAAGCAAATAATGCAATAAAAATATGAGATGCATAGGCATGATCTATTAACATCCAAATTAGGAAAATTTGGATGTTACAATGCTAATATGGACAAATGCCTTTTTGGTGTTGATAAGTTTGTTTTCTTGGGTTTCGTTGTGTCTTCTAAGGGTGTTCATGTAGATGAATCTAAGATCAATGATATTAAAACTTGGCCCCAACCAACCAACTTGCAACAAGTGAGAAGTTTTCCTGGTCTAGCCGGTTTTTATCATAGATTCGTGAAGGATTTTAGCACCATTGCCTCACCTTTGCATGCTTTGAGTAAGAAAAATGCACCATTTGTTTGGGAACCATCCCAAGATACCGCATTGAATGAAATTAAGAATTTGCTTACACATGCACCTGTGCTTGCATTACCCAACTTTGACAAACCCTTTGAAATTCATTGCAATGCTACCGGTAATGGCATAGGAGGTGTTTTAACGCAAGAAAAGCGCACAATTGCTTACTTTAGCGAAAGACTTTCTGGAGCGCAACTTAATTATCCCATCTATGATAAAGAGCTATATGCTTTAGTGCGAGTTTTGCGTGAATGGGGACATTATCTTCGCCCTCATGAATTTGTCATTCACACCAACCATGAAACGCTTAAATAACTTAAGGGTCAAACTAAGTTGAACAAGTGTCATGCTCAATGGAGTGAGTTCATAGAGTCATTTCCTTATGTTATCAAATACATCAAAGGTAAGGAAAATGTTGTGGCGGATGCGCTTTCACGCATATGCATGCTTGTTACTAAACTTGAATTGAATGGCATTGGCTTTGAGCACATAAAAGACTTGTATGCGCATGATCCAACTTTTATCATTCCTTATTCCAAGTGTTTACGCATACATCTTGGGAACTCTATTACATCAAAGATGATTATCTTATGAGAGATAACAAACTTTGCATCCCCGAATCTTCTCTTCGTTTGTTAATTTTGCAAGAATCTCATGGAGGAGGACTACTGGGAAACTTTGGACGCGACAAGACATTTGCTACGCTCTCCAACAACTACTTTTCTCCCAAGATGTTCCGCGACGTCTCACGCTTCACCAACCGATGCTCTACATGTCGCAAAGCTAAGTCTAAAGCTCAATCTCATGGACTTTATATGCCACTTCCTATTCCATATCACCCATGGGAAGATATTAGTATGGACTTTGTGCTTGGTTTGCCTAGAACTAGAAATGGCAAAGATTTCGTGTTTGTTGTTGTGGACCGATTCTCTAAAATGGCACATTTCATACCATGCAACAAGATAGACGATGCTTCACATGTTGCAAATCTTTTTGTAGGGAAATCTTGCGCCTACATGGAGTGCCAAAGACTATTGTTTCGGACCGCGACGTCAAGTTCTTAAGGTACTTTTGGAAGACCTTATGCGCCAAGCTCGGAATCAAGATCTTGTTCTCTTCGGCATACCACCCACAAACCGACAGCCAAATGGAGGTGATGAACCGGACACTATCTACCCTCCTACGTGTGTTGATCAAGAAGAACATCAAGGAGTGGGAAGAGTGCCTACCCATCGCCGAGTACGCCTACAACCGTGCAATACATTCGACTACCGGCAAGTTCCCCTTCGAGGTCGTCTACGGCTTCAACCCGTTGTCCCCATTGGAAATTCTACCTCTCCCACTACAAGAGCGCATCAACATGGACGCGAGTGCACGAGTGAACTATCTCAGGAAGGTGCATGAAGATATGAGGAACACCATCGAGCGCCAAGTACAACGCCTCGCGACCAAGCTCAACATCAACAAGCAACCCATGATATTCAACATTGGAGATCTTGTGTGGCTACACCTTCGCAAGGACCGCTTACCCAACGAACGCAAGCCCAAACTTCTACCAGGAGCTGATGGACCCTTCAAGGTGCTCGAACGCTACAACAACAATGCCTACAAGATTGAAATTGCACACGACAAGTACAATGTGAGCGATGTCTTCAATGTCAAGGAATTTTCTCCCTACCATGGTGATGAAGATTTCGATCTGAGGTCGGATCTTTCCCAAGGGGGGGAGATGATGTGGAGCATCCCAAGGTCATCCCCATGGACCTATCATCGTCTCACCAAGTACCTAGTGGACCCATGACACGAACACGTGCAAGAGCTCTCGAAACCGAGGTGACATCTCTCCTCTCACAATTCCACTTCGATGCACACATGAGACATGGCTACTACCTCAAACGGAGACATTATGCATACTCAGGTACCAAGGAATTAGCCATGGAGAAGCTAAGGAGGAAGGAGGATAGGAGAAGGAAGACATGCGCGAAGACAGAGAAGAAAACAGCCAAGTCTGCACTTGTCGGACGATCCGGACCTATGTCCGGACGATCCGGTCCGAGCCCGGACGATCCGAATAAGTGGCACCCGAGACAAGCAAGCCTCCCCACGAAGCCGGACGGTCCGAACCCACGCCCGGATCATCCGGAACCACCCGGACGTCCGGACCATCTCCCGGTCACCCGGATCCCCCTCGCCAGCTGCGACACATCCGGACAATCCGGACGGCCGCCCGGATCATCCGGACCCCTGACACCCGGATCATCCGGGCCACCATCCAGATCATCTGGACCACTACCTGCGTGTGCATTTTGGGCCGAAGCCCATGTACCCCTTTGTCCCCTTTGCCTATATAAGTGACACCTCCTTCACTTTTCTAGGGTTACCAAAGGTTTATCTCATTTAGGTGACAGAGCTTTGCTCATCCACTTGGTTACTTCTCCATTGGAGTCCATGGCCTCTTCGGAGAAGATCCCCCCAAGCGGATTCAAGACCCCTCACGGGAAGACCCTCAAGACCTCCTCAAGGAGATGAGCTAGCTACTTGTATCGTCCTTAGTTGATAGTGGATCGTGTATCTCTTTGTGTTTCGAGGATCTAGCACATGTGTAATCGAATCTTGTTGGTTTGAGTGATTCTCTCATGTTTCCCCCTCGTGATCTTCGTGTTCTTCATGGATTTCGCTCCAATCGTGAAAGATCGTCCACCTAGGGTTCTACCCTACATCATAGAGGTAGAATGTCCAATGGGGACAACGGATTGAAGCCACAGACAACCTCGAAGGGGGACTTGCCGGTAGTCGAATGTATTGCGGGGTTTTAGAGGCAAAGGTGACCCGTCTTTCGATGAGATGGTGATTATCGTTTCGGAAGAGTAGTCTTTGACGATCCGACTATGAACATGCGAGGACGTCGCGCCTTAGCAATCGCTAAACAACTCCGAGAGGTTATTTACCATGCCGGAGCACGATCAACCTAACCACGAAGGTCTATTTCCTACAAGCGAATGAAGAACAAGCAAGAAACTAAGATTGCAATCTGGATATTGCGAATATAAGATGAAATCTTTATTGATCAAGGTGGGGTACTGTGACGTCTTGGTCTGGTCCTTGAACGCAAACGAAGAACGCAAAGTTGCAGTTACGGCGAACTTTTAATCTAAACAATACCCAAAGTCCAAATGTTGCCCTAAGGGCTATATATATGGAGGAAGAGGGGGGAATTTCATGGCCCTTGGAGGAGGGGTCCGAAACCAACCCTAACTATTGTTTCCCCACACATACGGACTCTAAAAAAGTCTATATTCAAGTATTTCGAAATTACATGGGCCTGGCCAAATTATAAGGTGATGCAGCACGTAGAATAGCCTCTGGACGAAATTTATGAAGTGGCATCTTGTATATTTCGTCCAAGGCTTCATGCACTCATTATGGTGGCTTCAAAGCTTGAAATCATCACTTGTAACTCCGTTCTTGTTCCCCTGGCGCATGCCATCATCTCCATGCTTGGTCTTGCTCCAATATCCATCCTTCTTGTCCAAGCTAGGCCCTTCATTTGTAAGCAAGACAAACGTGTCTAATTTAGGCAGCAGCATATTCTCATGAACATTAGAATCAGTACCAAGAAATGAAAGTACCTGGTAATTTAATTGGCGTGCGCGAGCTCTAGTAATTGGTCTAGTACGTATAGCAGCAGGGGCTGTGGGTGTAACAATGGTATTGGTGTCCTCATCATCCTCCCCTTCTTGAAATGAAGTCGTCCTCGACAGAAGCTCATCTTCCTCACCCAAATAAGTCTTCAAATCTGCAATGTTACAAGTGTGACTAACACCAAAATCTGCAGGCGGATTCCCTCGAAGAACATGAAAAACACGGGGAAGAACGGAGAGAAATCACAAGGGGAAACACTCAAGAACAAGTCCAATCACACATCCACTAGACAATCAAATACACAAGATCCACAAGGTACATGAACAACAAAGGGAAAGATACAAGGTAGAGTTCATCTCCATGAGGAGGTCTTGATGATATCCTAGACGGATCTTCCCGCAAGGGGGTCTTGAATCCAAGGTGGATCTTCTTCGTAGAGGCCGCGCTCTCTCTCTATGGAGTAGATCTATATGGATGAGCAAATCTCTATCTCAAATGAGCTAAACCTGTCCTAACCCTAGAATGGAGGAGGGGGTGAGTATATATAGTGATAGCCACGAAGGGGTAAGTGAGGGGCGAAAGGGTACATGGCCTCGGGCCGAGTCTCTGCGCGCAGGCAGGGCCGGAAGTTCCGGGGACAGCCGGAAGGTCCGGGCGCTGGAGGTTCGGGCGAAGGTCCGGGCAGGGTCCGGGCTATCCAGAGAGTTTGCACACTCTTGGACAGCTTCGGTGCGGCAGGGCTGGAAGTTCTGGGTTGGCGGGAAGTTCCGGGCGTCGGAAGTTCCGGGCAGGAGGCCGGAAGTTCCAGGCTTTCCAGAAGCTTGTCCATGCTTCTTCCTCCTTCTCTTCCACGCTTCCCTCATGGATGGTGTAGTTGTACTCGTGTGCTCGCACTCCTCCTCATCGTCCGTGGTGCTCCGACAATACCTATGCATGCACACGGGAGAAGTGTCAAGTAGTATACCATCCTCTAAGGGGTCAAGTGAGCACGTGTAAAGGAGATGATTCACCTTTATGTATGTGAAGTAGATTCGCACGTGTCACTTGCCGAATGAACTCTTGACAGGGTGATGTCCGCAGGATGCTCTGCATCATCCCCTCCCCCTTGGGAAAGATCCGACCTCGGATCGAAAACCAAATCACCATGGGAAAGAGATGGCGTCGCCGTGTAGAAGTGGACAATCACCAAGCACTCATCACCTTGAAGCTCAAAATAGGCACTCTCCAATGTCGTACCGTCTTGTGATTCCTTCAAAAGGAGCAAGAACAACAAACACTTGGAAAAACTAATGTGGTTAGCGCGAGTGCAAACTGAGCATTCAAGCGGTGATTCACCCAACAAGTGTCGTCATCAAGCATAGCATATGGTGTGACAAAGGATTGTGACATGGCATGTAAGCATATCAATCGAGCACAGTCAAGGACATCATGGAAATAATCATGCAGATGGGAGGTAGAGATGCTAATATGTTTGGCAAGAGAACAAGCATCTACCTCAAGATCATAGCAAACTTGCATAAAGCGCTCAATGAATGGTCTATGGTAGGTATAGGAATCATTCACAACACCAAATAAAATGAAGTGTCCAAACACATGAGTCAAATGCAAGACAATCCAAGCATAACATGCATGGGGTGTAGTGAATATAGTGTGGCACTCAACACAGTAGAAAGAGCAATTGTTCATCATGTGTGAGGCAATAAAGGCAAGCATGTAGGAATCAATGGGACATAGCATATGTGAAGAAATGACGTCGTTGCAACCAAGCATATGATAGGGGCAAGTAATCCAAGAATTGGATGCAACACACAAGGCATATATATCATGAAGCATGGCAATGTGACAATCATGAGTGTAAGCAATATATCGAACATGCGTGCAATCAAGTGGTCCAAGATGAACAATAAGTCTCATGGTGCAAACAACACGAGTAGTAGGATCCACAATATTCATGCGCAAGAAAGATGTCACCTTGAAGGCATGTCCTTGTGCATTCTTCACAATGCCGAAGTACAAGAAAGTGCGATGTAGAATCGTCGTGGTAGAAGGTGGTTCGCTCTCAAGAGCTCGGATGGTCAACTCACATGACGTGGAAGTTGACACGAAGTTCAAGTTTCCTACACATGCACAAACAAAAGGAAAGAACATATGCGCATGGTAGATGAACACATCCATCATGATGGTTCTCTTCTCTTGCACAGAACCATTAGAAGCACAAGTGCATGAACAATATGATGCAACAATGTGTATATTCATGTCACGGGGTATATGGTGCGAAGAGGTAAGACAATGATGCTTCACAAGGAATATGTCAAAATATCCAAATATATTCGAGAATGCTATGGGGGCAATCTCATTAGCAAAACTAAAATCATTGTTGCACTCAATACATGGCAAATCATCTAGCATGAGAGAGGCAACACATGGAGATATATGACAACATTTAATATCAATCATGTGCAAGGCATGGAAATGGTTGTCATCAACCGCATGAAACGAGCAAGTATGAATCATCGGTGATACAACAAGGCAAGCAATCATAGTAATCAAGTTGTGCAAACTAGTGGAGCGAAGATGCAACACACTAGAGGAAATCATGGCAATCATGTCATGTGAGCAAATAGTAGGTATAGGCAATGCACATGACATATGGCAAGCATGAAAGCAAATCATGATCAAACGATCATCATAGGTATGGGTCACAAATGGAGCATGGCAATAACAAGCAATATCTCCACCAAGCTTGCAAATACACATACAAGTAGTAGAATCAATCATCATGTGTAATGCAAAGCATGGGTCACAAATGCATGGTAAAGGTATATGAATAAGCATGTCATGCAAAGTGAACATGGCAAGATGGGCATATAATATGTAATGGACAATAACCCATAGCCAAGTGAGAGCTATGTAGAAGAAATGCGCGAAGTCTTTGCGTGAAGTTAGCGGTGGGAAAACTAATCCACGAGATCCCAAGTCATCATTTCTCTCTAGAGTTTGTTTTGTCAACTCATGGAATTGTGAGGTTGACAAATAAGCATGGGTACCTACACACCAAATACACAAACAAAAGAAATTGTGTGTGTGGTAAATGCACACATCATCCATCATGATGTGTATGTGTACATAGAGTTAGCACAAGATAAGCATCGCTCAAAGAAATTAGATGCATGGTTATTACGTATGACACAACGGGGACACAAATTGAGAATGCAGGTATATGGCACATCAATAGCATGTTTATTCATGGGGAGCATATTGTGCACATAATTACTGGGATCATGCAATGGATGGGATGTATCAAAATCTCCGAACATGTATGAGGAAACTATGGGGGTCTCCTCATTAGCAATATGGGAAACATCATATGGAGGAAATGAACAACATCCAAAATGATGCATATTCGATGCTAGGTGGTCATGGCATGGCATATGAGATAAATGATGCAAAGGGAGCATATCAATATCATAACAAGAGAAACCAATGCCAATAACCATGGGCTTGTCATCTATGCCATATGTGCAAATTGGGTTTATTTTAATGGCATATGGATAGTCACTACGATGAGAATGCAAATATGACATATGGGTGATCTCATTCATAGCATATGACAAGTCAAGCGGGTTCTCAAACATGATGTGACCAAAATAATTGTAACAAGAAATCCTATGTAACATGGCATCACAACTAATAGACTCCACATGAGAATCATCATACTCATCGTAAATGGGCAATAAATCATCACATAAGGAAGTCGCGCTAGCATGAAGCATGGAAATAGGTTGATCAACATCATGCAAGCAATCAATTGCAAGAACGTCCACTAGTGGGACTAGAGCATCACTTTCACCAACGTTACCTTGTTCATTCCACTCAAGTGGTGTAGGTGAGGTGGCAAAGACCAAATGGTGGTCATCTTCAACTTGATGGAACCATGTGGGGGGTGCATCATATTCCACCATTGCCATCGTCTTGTCCGAAGGAAGGACGTAATGGTCGTGAATTGGCGCGTCATCATATATGGGACCTAGCACCAAATGAGAAGACACAGTAGAGGTAGAGGTCAAGTTGTTATAAATGCAAATGGCCTCACGAGACCTATCAACTATCTCACTATTTCTATGTGGTGGTTCACTCACTCCCTCAAAATAGGTGCACTCAAAGTCACATATGGTGGAGTCACTCATCTCACTCAAGTGGTGGGGGTTGTGCCTGTCCTCACATGGGAATTGGGGCAACACATCATATATGGGGCTAGTGGTGAAGTGATGTAGGGTGGAACCCTAGATGGCCGATCTTTCACGAAAGGAGCGGATCCCTACGAAGAACGCGATGAACACAAGGGGGAACATGAGGGAAACATGAGGGGAACACGAGAGAAATCACTCAACCAACAAGAATAGATCACACATCCGCTAGATCAATGAACACAAAGGTGAGATACAAGATCCAAAGTCAACAACGGACGACACAAACGGTAACCGGTTCTTCTCCGTGAGGAGGTCTTGATGGGGGCTACCCAAGAGGGGGTGTTGAATCCAAGGTGATCTTCTCCGAAGAGGGGCCGCAGTCTCTCTCGAGGAGGAGATCCGTAATGGATGAGCAAAGCTCTATCTCAACTATGAGCTAAACTAATGCTGACCCTAGAAAGAGGAAGGGGATGGAGTATATATAGTCTAGGGGGACGAAGAGGTACATGGGCTTGGGCCCTTTACTGTGCGCAGACAGGCGGAGCCGGATGTCCGGGCGTCGGGCCGGATGTCCGGGGCTTCGGGAGGGGCCTGATGTCTGGGCTAGGGGGCCGGATGTCCGGGCTGGCGGCAAAAGCTTCTGTAGGTTCTGGTGCGTGGCGCCGGATTTCCAGGCTTCTGGCCGGATGTCCGGGCTCGGGCCGGATGGCCGGGCTGGACACCGGATGTCCGGGCCCTGTAGACATGGGCGGCAGGGCTTCGGCTGATGTGGTCGCTCCAGGGGCCGGATGTCCGGGGCCTTGGCCGGATGTCCGGGGCCTGGAAGGTGAACTTGCCCGTTTCCGTTGGTTATCTTCATCCATGGACTTGGCGGCTTGTCCGTCTTCACGAGCATCTTCGGGAGGGTCCTCTTGACACATGATCATGCATAGCATATCGGACTTAGGTAGTAGCCATGTCTCGAGTGGATCATACATGATATCACTAAGGGAGGAAGTCACCTCGTTCTCGAGAGCTCTAGCTCATGCTCATGTCATGGGTCCTCCTGGCTCTTGATGAGACGATGGTAGGTCCATGGGGATGATCGTAGGATGCTCCGCATCATCTCCCCTCCCTTGGGAAAGATCCGACCTCGGATCGAAATCCTCATCACCATGGTACGGGGAGAGATCTTTGATATTTAAGATGTCGCTCACGGAGTACTTGTCGCGTGGGATGTCGATCTTGTATGCGTTGTTGTTGTAGCGTGCAAGCACCTTGAAGGGTCCATCGGCTCGTGGTAGTAGTTTGGACTTGCGTTCGTTGGGAAAGCGGTCCTTGCGAAGGTGTAGCCACACAAGATCTCCAACATTGAACATCATGGGTTGCTTGTTGACGTTGAGCTTGGTCGCGAGTCGTTGTACTTGGCGCTTGATGGTGTTCCCTGTATCTTCATGCATCTTCTTGAGTAAGTTGACTCGGGCACTCGCGTCCATGTTTGTGCGCTCTTGTAGCGGTAGAGGTAGAATGTCCAATGGTGACAATGGGTTGAAGCCATAGACGACCTCGAAGGGGGACTTGCCGGTAGTCGAATGTCTTGCATGATTGTAGGCGTACTCGGCGATAGGTAGGCACTCCTCCCACTCCTTGATGTTCTTCTTTATCAACACGCGTAGTAGAGTGGAGATTGTGCGGTTCGTCACCTCCGTTTGGCCATCGGTTTGTGGATGGTATGCCAAAGAGAACAAGAGCTTGATTCCGAGATTGGCGCACAAGGTCTTCCAAAAGTAACTCAAGAACTTGACGTCGCGGTCCGAGACAATCGTCTTTGGCACTCCATGAAGGCGCAATATTTCCCTACAAAACAAATTTGCAACATGTGAAGCATCGTCTATCTTGTTGCAAGGAATGAAATGAGCCATTTTGCAGAATCGGTCCACAACAACAAAAACGGAATCCTTGCCATTTCGAGTTCTAGGCAAACCAAGCACAAAATCCATGCTAATATCTTCCCATGGTTGATATGGAATTGGAAGTGGCATATAGAGGCCATGAGATTGGGCTTTAGACTTAGCTTTGCGACATGTAGAGCATCGGTTGGTGAAGCGGTTGACATCGCAAAACATCTTAGGCCAAAAGTAATTCTTGGACAGCGTGGCGAATGTCTTGTCGCGTCCAAAATGTCCCATTAGCCTCCTCCATGAGATTCTTGCAAAAGTAATAAACGAAGAGAAGACTCGGGGATGCAAAGTTTGTTAGCTCTCATAAGATAACCATCCTTGAGGTAATATCGATCCCAAGAAGTATGCGTCAAACACTTGGCATAAGGAATAGCAAATGTAGGATCATGCTCATACAAGTCTTTTATGTGCTCAAAACCAATGACATTCAATTCAACTTGAGTGACAAGCATGCATATACGGGAAAGCGCATCCGCCACAACATTTTCCTTACCTTTAATATACTTGATGACATAAGGAAAAGACTCAATAAACTCACTCCATTTAGCATGACGCTTGTTCAACTTAGTTTGACCCTTAAGGTATTTAAGCGTTTCATGGTCGGTATGGATGATGAACTCATGAGGGCGTAGGTAATGTTCCCATTCATGCAAAACTCGCACTAAAGCATATAGCTCTTTGTCATAGATGGGGTAATTGAGTTGCGCTTCGGAGAGTTTCTGACTGAAGTATGCAATGGGGCACTTCCCTTGTGTTAACATACCTCCTATGCCATTACCACTAGCATCGCAATGAATTTCAAAAGGTTTGTCAAAGTTGGGTAATGCAAGCACGGGAGCATGAGTAAGCAAAATTTTAAGCTCATTGAAAGCAATGTCTTGGGATGTTCCCCAAACAAATGGTGCATTTTTCTTACTCAAAGCATGCAAAGGTGAAGCAATGGTGCTAAAATCCTTCACAAATCGACGGTAGAAACCGGCTAAACCAAGAAAACTACGCACTTGTTGCAAATTGGTTGGTTGGGGCCAAGTTTTAATAGCATTGATCTTAGATTCATCAACATGAACACCCTTAGAAGATACTATGAAACCCAAGAAAACAAGCTTATCAACACCAAATAGGCATTTTTCCATATTATCATAAAGTTGCTGTTTTCGAAGAGTTTGTAGCATGGTGCGAAGTTGGGTGACATGTTCTTTGAGAGATTTGCTAAACACAAGGATATCATCAAAGTAGACAACAACAAATTCACCAATGTAAGGGCGAAACACGTAATGCATAAGACGCATGAAAGTACCGGGTGCTTCTGATAAACCCATAGGCATGACTAACCACTCATATAGACCAAACTTGGTTTTGAAAGCGGTTTTCCATTCATCACCCTCTTGTATGCGGATTTGATAGTAACCACTTTTAAGATCAATTTTGGAAAAGATAGTGGCACCGCTAAGTTCATCAAGCATATCATCAAGGCGTGGAATGGGGTACCTATAGCGAACGGTGATAGCATTGATAGGTCTACAATCCGAACACATGTGAAAACTACCGTCTCGTTTTGGCACAAGAATGACCGGTACGGCACAAGGACTCAAACTTTCACGCACATGTCCATGATCTATGAGATGCTTTACTTGCCTTTGTATTTCTTTGGTTTCTTCGGGGTTGACGCGGTAGGGAGCTTTGTTTGGAAGCGGCGCTCCGGGGATGAGATCGATTCGGTGCTCAATGCCTCGTAGTGGAGGTAGACCCGGAGGTGGCTCATCGGGGAAAACATCTTGGAATTCCTGCAATAAAGAAGATAACACCAAAGATAGATTGTGAGAGTTGTTAGTTTTTGGTGCCTCGTCCTTGCACAATAGGACATAGTGTAGGACACTTGATGGGTTCTCACACACTTCTCTCATCTCATGTTTGGTGGCAAATAGGACTAAGTTTTTCTTGTCGCTCATCGTGGAGGCACTCAATTTGGGCTTGTGGCGCTCACTCTCGTTTTGGTGGGTCGCTCTCTCACTATTCTCTCCACGATGGGTGGCTTGCTTGTCGGCGAGTACTTGGCTTGGAGACATAGGTCGTAGCACAAACTCTTTCCCTTTCATCTTGAAGCTATAGTGATTTGTACGCCCATTGTGAATGACACCTCGGTCAAATTGCCATGGCCGTCCAAGAAGGAGGTGGCAAACGGTCATCGGAAGGACATCACACTCCAAAGTGTCCTCATAGGCGCCGATCTTGAAAGAGACTTGTACCCTATGCTCGACTTGGATGGTGCCGGTGTCGCTTAGCCATTGAACCTAGTAGGTGAGGGTGCTTCATCTTGACCAATTGGAGTTTGGAGCATAGTTCTTCACTTGATAAGTTATGGCAACTACCTCCATCGATGATGACCTGGACGGACCGTCCATTGATGTCGGCCTTTGTGTGGAAGATATGGCATCTTTGATCTTCGTCTTGTTGATGTTGAAGAGTCAAGACCTTGGATACAACAAGAGCGGGACTTGAATCTTCATCACAAAAGACTTGATCATCTTCGTCTTTGTTGTTCACTTGTCGGTGCATGGCCACTTGCTCAAGGGCTTCCATTTCTCCTTCACTCATGGAGTCGTAGGTTCCGTCGTCGTTGAGGATCATGGTGCGCTTGTTTGTGCACTCGAAGGACTTGTGGCCTCGGCCTCCGCATGTGAAACATTTGATGGAACTTGTCTTGATGGTCTCGTCGGTTAGAGTAGATGATGATGAAGCTTTCGGCTTGAAGTTGCTTGTAGTAGGAGGACGACTTGAGCTTGTTGAAGTTTTCTTGTAACTTGACTTGTCGCCGTTGCTTGTAGATGGCTTGGTTAAGGTAGAAGGTGTTGGAGTCGTCGAAGCATGATTGTTGGAGAGGCCATAGGACTTGGTTGAGAACTTGGCATACTTGAAGTCGTCTTGTACTTGCCGTTCCGCTTTGGTAGCTTGATGCACTAGCTCGATGAGGTTCGAGTATGATTGGAACTCGGCAATCTTCTTGATAGGGTGATTGAGTCCATTCAAGAAACGTGCCATAGTTTGCTCATCATCTTCTTTGACATTGGCTCGTATCATGGCAATCTCCATTTCCTTGTAGTACTCTTCAACGCTCTTGGTTCCTTGCTTGAGTCGTTGGAGTTTCTTGAAGAGGTCGCGGTTGTAGTAGTTTGGCACGAATCGTGCTCTCATGACATCCTTCATTTGTGCCCAATTGGTGATGGGTGGTTCACCTCTTGCCGCTCGGCGCTCAATGACTTGTTCCCACCAAATGAGGACGTAGTCTTGGAATTCAAGGGATGCCATTGCGATCTTCTTCTATTCTTCGTAGTTGTGCAAGCGGAAGATTTTGTCAACCTTCAATGCCCATGATATGTACTCTTCGGGGTCATTGCTTCCGGTAAACTTGGGCATGGTGAACTTTAGCTTGCCATATCGTTGCTCTTCATTGTGTTGGGGTCGGGGATGATGACGCCCATGTCGGTGAGGATTGGCAATCTCATGTTGCTCTTGGCGAGGAGGGTTGTCTTCCTCATGTTGCTCTTGGCGAGGAGGGTTGTCGACCTCATGTTGCTCTTGGCGAGGACGGGGTCCATTGTCTTCTTGCTCTCGATGGACTTGACGTTCTTGTCTCGATTGAGGAGGAGCTTGTCTATCTTGATGAGGAGCTTGTCGATCTTGAAAAGGAGCTTGTCGATGCGCACGTGCTTGGTAAATTCTTTCTTGAGCTTCGTTGCGAAGTGCTTCTTGATGTAGTCGAGCTTGTCGGCCTCGATTGGCTACGGCATGACTGGAATCATGAAGGGCACATTGCGCCTCAAGTGCTTGAGCTTCACGTAGTTGTTGTTCTTGACGTTGTGCCTCGGCGTCTTGTGCATCTTGATGTTGTCGCGCTCGCTCCTCTTGTTCTTGTTGTCATTGGCGTTGACGTTCTTGTGCTTGTGCAAATGCAGCTTGGTTTTGACAATGTCGATGCTCTTGAGAGTCGGTGTCGTGTAGAGGATTGCGGTTTGCTTGACGGTCTTGACGCGCGGCACGACAAAGAGTATTCGATATCGGTGTACATGAACCGGAGAGGGTGTCGTCGGAGTGACGACTTGAGCGGCTCCGTCTTGAAGAGGACGAAGTTGTAGAAGAGCGGACCATCATGGTTCGGATATCTTCTTTGAGGGAACTCATGGATGTGTCAAAGTAGTCTCTTGTACGTTGCTCGGATTGTCGTAGGTTGCTGGCGAGATTGTCGATGCGGTCGCCCAAAGCAAGTTGTTCTTGATGCAAAGCTCGGTGTGCACCAAATAGTTGAGTCTTGGTGACATAGGATGACATGTCGTCGTCTTGCTCCAAGAAGAGTGGGTTGGTAGTACTTGGCCTATCCATCATTCCAAACAAAGATATGTGAGTGGGAGAAAAAGAAGAACCAATACCAAATGTACCTTGACCGATGTTGAAAATGGATCAAAGATCACTCCAATGTGTATCAAGGAAATAGCACAATTGGTACCAATTATTGTCGGTTCTCACACCTACACAAGTAAAAGCTTATGGTGGAGCTTGGTTAGGATGGTGGCACAAAATTTGATGCAATTGTAAGTGAGACTCAATAATGTTGGAAAAGATTCACAAATTTGCAAATGCAACAAGTAGACCAATAGCAAGATATGGTACGCGGAAACACACACGCAAATAGATAATGTGGGGTTGTGCAACCAAGGGTGAGCCAAAATGGGGAATCCACAAAGATGCTCTTGTTGCACAACACTAGAGAGACGCTAGCACGATTGCACAATAGGCGGATACGAACTTGTGCACAACCTACTAAGCAAAAATGCAACGACTTCTATCCCAAGTATGCTATATGTATGATGTTCCTATGGTTTGATACAAGATGATCGAGTATGACAATCTTAATGTTGTATGATGCTATGGTTCTTGCTTATAAGCTCTTTGCTTATCTTTCCCTTTTGCTTAAAAGCTTGTTTGGCTCTTTGTTGTTTGAGCTCTTTTCTCATGCAATGCTTCACGAACCAAGATAGCAATTGTGTATGCGAAGACAACATTGTGACACAAGAGATGATACCAAGATATGCAACACAATGATGGTATGTATGCTATGGGAAGTATGAACACTAATGTGCACAAGTCACGTTGCCGGCAATACTCAAAGGCTAGTCTCGATGGGTAAGCTACGCAAAAGTAAGGCTATGTGGTTATCAATGCAAATGCAAGAGAGTATGATGATATCACGATACCAAAGTGATACCAAGGTGAGGTTGATACCACAATTGTGATGTAGCCGTTTGTAGTAGTCCTTGGCGAAAAAGAGAGTGAGCGCCACAAGCCCAAATTGAGTGCCTCCATGATGAGCGACAAGAAAAACTTAGTCCTATTTGCCACCAAACGTGAGATGAGAGAAGTGTGTGAGAACCCATCAAGTGTCCTACACTATGTCCTATTGTGCAAGGACGAGGCACCAAAAACTAACAACTCTCACAATCTACCTTTGGTGTTATCTTCTTTATTGCAGGAATTCCAAGATGTTTTCCCCGATGAGCAACCTCCGGGTCTACCTCCACTACGAGGCATTGAGCACCGAATCGATCTCATCCCCAGAGCACCGCTTCCAAACAAAGCTCCCTACCGCGCCAACCCCGAAGAAACCAAAGAAATACAAAGGCAAGTAAAGCATCGCATAGATCATGGACATGTGCGTGAAAGTTTGACTCCTTGTGCCGTACCGGTCATTCTTGTGCCAAAACGAGACGGTAGTTTTAGCATGTGTTCCGATTGTAGACCTATCAATGCTATCACCGTTCGCTATAGGTACCCCATTCCACGCCTTGATGATATGCTTGATGAACTTAGCGGTGCCACTATCTTTTCCAAAATTGATCTTAAAAGTGGTTACTATCAAATCCGCATACAAGAGGGTGATGAATGGAAAACCGCTTTCAAAACCAAGTTTGGTCTGTATGAGTGGTTAGTCATGCCTATGGGTTTATCGGAAGCACCCGGTACTTTCATGCGTCTTATGCATTACGTGTTTCACCCTTACATTGGTGAATTTGTTGTTGTCTACTTTGATGATATCCTTGTGTTTAGCAAATCTCTCAAAGAACATGTCACCCAACTTCGCACCGTGCTACAAACTCTTCGAAAAGAGCAACTTTATAATAATATGGAAAATGCCTATTTGGTGTTGATAAGCTTGTTTTCTTGGGTTTCGTAGTATCTTCTAAGGGTGTTCATGTTGATGAATCTAAGATCAATGCTATTAAAACTTGGCCCCAACCAACCAATTTGCAACAAGTGCGTAGTTTTCTTGGTTTAGCCGGTTTCTACCGTCGATTTGTGAAGGATTTTAGCACCATTGCTTCACCTTTGCATGCTTTGAGTAAGAAAAATGCACCGTTTGTTTGGGGAACATCCCAAGACATCGCTTTCAATGAGCTTAAAAATTTGCTTACTCATGCTCCCGTGCTTGCATTACCCAACTTTGACAAACCTTTTGAAATTCATTGAGATGCTAGTGGTAATGGCATAGGAGGTGTGTTAATGCAAGAGAAGCGCCCCATTGCATACTTTAGTGAGAAACTGTCACATCCTAGTTAGTTCATGCATTAGAGTGTTGCATCATGTCTATATTTCACAGAAACCTGAAATGGGGAATGCCAGAAACCCCCAGCACCCCCCCTGGAACAACTAGGGTTTACTAAAATTCTTTTCAATGAACCTGAAATGCCCTCCATAAATGTTCACCACCTTTGGTCTTGGTTAAAACCTCTGCCAAAAATGGTTTCATATTTTTGGAGGCCATCTTGGATTTTTGCACAAGCCATAAGTATTTGCATTTGGGCATTTTAAATGCTATAAATATTTTCAAATGCCCAAATAATCTTGGAAGTATTTTTAGGCTGTTGGGAATAATCTCAAAGGTGCCTCAGAATATTTCCAGGATTTTTCCAAATGAAATAGTATTTTTACTATCTCAAACACAGTACAGAAATAAATAAAAGGAGAAAAGAATAGAAGGCAGAAAACTTACCTGGCAGCCCACCTGGCGGCCCAGCACTGTGCTGGCCCGCGCCAGTCAGCTGCCTGCTCTCGCCAGAGCAGGCAGAGAGCTGACGCCGGCGAGCGTGAGCTCGCCACGGCGCCAGCAGCTTGCCGCCCTCGCCGCGGATGAGCTGGCCGACCTCTCTCGACGCGCCCCGAGCCCCTGGACATCGCCATTCTCCCCCGTTGCCTCTCCCTCGCCTTCTCCCCACCATGGCCGACGCCGCCGCAGACACCTCACCGGAGTAACCGCGCCCACCGTCGACCTCGCGCCACTCTACCATGTCCTACAGCACCGCCGTCGCCCACTCCTTCAAGCAAGCCGAGCCCCGAGCGCTCGGTTGCCCCGAAGCTCCGCCACCGACCTCGCCTTCGCCGCTCACCGTCGGAGATCCCCTCCGCCGTCGCCACTGCTACAGCTCGTCTCCGACCTCGCCGTCTGCTCCGTCGCAACCGCCGTGAGCATGGCCACCTTTCCATCCTCTCCTCTCTCTCTCTCGAGCTCTGTAGCCACCGCACGAAGTTCACCCGAACGTGCCGCCGCACGAGCTCGTCGCCGATGAGGCTCCGGCCATCCAACGGCCACACCACCGTAGCCATTAGCCTCACCGCAACGCCAGGAACCCGTAGCACCCTCGCACGTTCCTCGCCGCGCTCTCTAGCTACGGTTCCGACTACGCCCGTACCCCGGCAGCTGCACGGCTCGTCGCCGGCGTCGATTCCGGCGACCCCGAGCTCCACTACCACCACCAGTCGACGCGGCTCGCCCCCAGCTACACGTAGGTACTCTCCGCCGTCCTTTTGGTCGCCGGAGGGGGATCCCGCACTCCACCGCCGCGTCTGGACGTCGCCGGCGGCTAAACGCCGGCGAGTCAACGTGGTTTGACCACAGGTCAACCCCCCCAGGGTCACTGACGAGTGGGGCCCGCCTGCTAACTAATCTGAGTTAGAGTTAAAACTAATCCTAATTAACTAATTACCTAACAGTGACACTGACACAGGGGACCCACATGTCAGGATTGACCTGGATGACCCCATTGACCTGCTGACGTCACACTGACGTCAGGCTGACGCAGTAAAGCTTTTACTGGAATTATTCTTATATTGAAAATTCCAGAAATTATCACAAACTTCAAAAAATCATAGAAAATAATCTATAGCTCAGAATGAAAAGATTTATATATGAAAAATGATCAGAAACATCCATTCTATCCATCTGTACTGGTTGCATGCATGATTAAGCAAGTTAGCCTACTGTTTTATACAGAACAAGATAAAGCACTAATATGGGCCATTTATGAACTTGGAATTTGAATCTTTGATTCAAATTAGTCCAAACCCTTCTGGCCTTAGTTGCATTAGCCCAATACATCCATTTTGCCATGTCCCATGCATGCATCATATTGTTGCACTTGCTTGATGTTGATTGTGCTTCGATGTGCTCATCGTGGTAGGTCCTGCCTCCGAGGATATTCACGAGTATCCAACTGAAGGGCAGTATTCCACCACCACTCCGTCAGGCAAGCAACCCATTGATCATTTCGATACAAACCCATCTTCTCGCTTCTGCTCTCGTTTACTGCATTAAGACAACGCGATTCAAACTGCTGTGTGTTGCGGTAGTTGAACCCACTTCCTTTGCATGACCTGTCATTGCCACAGTAACTAGATGAAACCCACTAGCATGTGTAGGAGTTGATTGAGCCATGTTGTGTTCCTACAATGCTACGCTTGCTATGCTTAGAGTTGTGTCAGGTCTGGCTCATCAGGGTGATGAACTAGAGTGAAAGTGTGTGTGTCGTAAAGAGAGTGAAGTGTTGAATACGATTTGGTAAAGGTATCGATGGGAGGCCATGTAGGAGTACATGGTGGGTTGTTTCATTGAGACCGTCCCTAAGAACTGAGATCTGTATGCGTGATTTAAGATTCAGCTGCTACCACACATTGGGCCCGAAACCAATGGACCCCCTCGGCTTCTTAATCACCCTTGTCCTCTGTCCAGGAGTTGCACGTAGTTTCTGGTGTTTGTAGTAAGCTGGAGGCCGTGGACAGCGCTGACCAAGGGGTGGGTTGTGATGCGGTAGGCTCGTGGCCCGGTGTACCGAGTCGCCCGTTTGGTGACCGGGAACCCTGCACACATCGTTCGGGGCCGTATGTGGAAACCTCGGCCGGACTCCCTGCGGATGGAACCTGAATAGGCGATAAACCTGGACTAGAGACTCGAGTGCTTAGGTAGGCTGTGGCCGACACCCACGTTGGGCTTCCGTTTGAAGGTTGCCGAGTACACGTCGTGTAGCGACGATAAGTGGTGAGAGCGTGTGTGACGAAGTACACCCCTGCAGGGTATGAAACTATTCGAATAGCCGCGTCCGCGGTAAAGGACTACTTGGTCGCTTATGCAGTTCATAGACAAGTAAATGGATACTACTAAAAGCCTCAAGATAAGTGTGAGTACCGCGGATGGCCCTCTCATGGATGACGAGGGAGGATCCACGGTGGGGTATTGAATTGGTGATTAGTGGACTCGTGTGCGAAAACTATTTCACAAGTGGTGTATCGTAGGATAGCTTAGCCAAGAGTCAAAGCTGGCTTGCTGCAATAACCCCACTACCTTCTTGAGAATGAACATGTATAGTAGGATCTGTTGTAAGACTTGCTGAGTACCTTTGTACTCATGTTGCTTTAATTACTGTTTTCAGACGACAACACCGCCCCTTCTGACGGGTTCTACGTAGAACTCGACGACGACGAGTGACTTGCCACCCAGGTGGTGATCTAGGCTTGTGAAGGGCCTATGTAGATAGATAGGCTTCGTCAAGCCTTCTTTCTTTCTAGAGTCTGTACCCAGACAGTTTGCTTCCGCATGTGCTTGTATGATTGTATGACTTGAGTGTCGGGTCATGTGACCCCTATCTGTATGAACAAGTTATGTAAGGCTCTCCGGAGCCCTTTAAATAAAGTACTTGAGTTGTAGAGTTTTGTTGTGATGCCATGTTGTATTTGCACATATCGAGCATATTGTGTGTATGTTTGAAATGCTTGGTATGTGTGGGATCCGACAATCTAGTTGTTTATCTTTAGCAGCCTCTCTTATGGGGAAATGTAGTCTAGTGCCTCCTTGAGCCATAGTAGTCCGCTACAGCCCGGTTCACCGGAGTCCTGCTAGCCCAGCACTACTGCTCTGGACGCTTGACTGGCCGGCATGTGAGTCATATCGTTCCTGTGTCTGTCCCTTCGGGGAAATGTCACGCGGTGACATCCGGAGTCCTGCCTAGCCTGCTACAGCCCGGGTCACCGGAGTCCTGTTAGCCCAGTGCTACAGCCCGGATTCACACGCTGCTGACCGACACGTTCGATGTTGATTCATGTATGCCTGTCCCCATACGTTAGTGCCGCTTTGGGTTCACGACTAGCCATGTCGGCCCGGGTTCTCTGTCATATGGATGCTAGCGACATTATCATATACGTGAGCCAAAAGGCGCAAACGGTCCCGGGCCATGGTAAGGCGACACCCGAGGGAGTACCGTGCGTGAGGCCGCAATGTTATATGAGGTGTTACAGGCTAGATCGGTGTGACTTGGAATCGGGGTCCTGACAGAAACTCTCCGGAGCGCAACTCAATTACCCCATCTATGACAAAGAGCTATATGCTTTAGTGCGAGTTTTGCATGAATGGGAACATTACCTACGCCCTCATGAGTTCATCATCCATACCGACCATGAAACGCTTAAATACCTTAAGGGTCAAACTAAGTTGAACAAGTGTCATGCTAAATGGAGTGAGTTTATTGAGTCTTTTCCTTATGTCATCAAGTATATTAAAGGTAAGGAAAATGTTGTGGCGGATGCGCTTTCCGTATATGCATGCTTGTCACTCAACTTGAATTGAATGGCATTGGTTTTGAGCACATAAAAGACTTGTATGAGCATGATCCTACATTTGCTATTCCTTATGCCAAGTGTTTGACGCATACTTCTTGCGATCCATATTACCTCAAGGATGGTTATCTTATGAGAGCTAACAAACTATGCATCCCCGAGTCTTCTCTTTGTTTGTTACTTTTGCAAGAATCTCATGGAGGAGGACTAATGGGACATTTTGGACGCGACAAGACATTCGCCACGCTCTCCAAGAACTACTTTTGGCCTAAGATGTTTCGCGACGTCAACCGCTTCACCAACCGATGCTCTACATGTCGCAAAGCTAAGTCTAAAGCCCAATCTCATGGCCTCTATATGCCACTTCCAATTCCATATCAACCATGGGAAGATATTAGCATGGATTTTGTGCTTGGTTTGCCTAGAACTCGAAATGGCAAGGATTCCGTTTTTGTTGTTGTGGACCGATTCTCCAAAATGGCTCATTTCGTTCCTTGCAACAAGATAGACGATGCTTCACATGTTGCAAATTTGTTTTGTAGGGAAATATTGCGCCTTCATGGAGTGCCAAACACGATTGTCTCAGACCGCGACGTCAAGTTCTTGAGTTACTTTTGGAAGACCTTGTGCGCCAAGCTCGGAATCAAGCTCTTGTTCTCTTCGGCATACCATCCAAAAACCGACGGCCAAACGGAGGTGACGAACTGCATGCTCTCCACTCTACTACGCGTGTTGATAAAGAAGAACATGAAGGAGTGGGAGGAGTGCCTACCTATCGCCAAGTACGCCTACAATCGTGCAAGACATTCGACTACCGGCAAGTCCCCCTTCGAGGTCGTCTATGGCTTCAACCCATTGTCATAATTGTCACCATTGGACATTCTACCTCTACCGCTACAAGAGTGCACAAACATGGACGCGAGTGCCCGAGTCAACTTCCTCAAGAAGATGCATGAAGATACAAGGAACACCATCGAGTGCCAAGTACAACGACTCGCGACCAAGCTCAACGTCAACAAGCAACCCATGATATTCAATGTTGGAGATCTTGTGTGGCTACACCTTCGCAAGGACCGCTTTCCCAACGAACGCAAGTCCAAACTTCTACCACGAGCCGATGGACCCTTCAAGGTGCTTGCATGCTACAACAACAACGCATACAAGATCGACATCCCACGCGAAAAGTACTCCGTGAGCGACATCTTCAACATCAAAGATCTCTCCCCATACCATGGTGATGAGGATTTCGGTCCGAGGTCGGATCTTTCCCAAGGGAGGGGAGATGATGCGGAGCATCCTACGATCATCCCCATGGACCTACCATCGTCTCATCAAGAGCCAAGAGGACCCATGACACGAGCACCAGCTAGAGCTCTCGAGAACGAGGTGACTTCCTTCCTTAATGCTATCACGTATGATCCACTCGAGCCTTGGCTACTACCTAAGTCCAATATGCTATGCATGATCAGGTGTCAAGAGGACCCTCCCGAAGATGCTCGTGAAGACGGACAAGCCGCCAAGTCCATGGATGAAGAGAACCAACGGAAACGGGCAAGTTCACCTTCCAGGCCCCGGACATCCGGCCCCTGGAGCGACCACATCAGTCGAAGCCCTGCCGCCCACGTCTACAGGGCACGGACATCCAACGTCCAGCCCGGACATCCGGCAAGAGCCCGGGCATCCGACCAGAAGCCCGGAAATCCGGCGCCACGCACCAGAACCTACAGAAGCTTTCGCCGCCAGCCCGGACATCCGGCCCCCTAGCCCGGACATCCGACCCATCCCGAAGCCCCGGACATCCGGCCCGACGCCCGGACATCCGGCTCCGCCTGTCTGCGCACAGTAAAGGGCCCAAGCCCATGTACCTCTTCGTCCCCCTAGACTATATATACTCCATCCCCTTCCTCTTTCTAGGGTCAGCATTAGTTTAGCTCATAGTTGAGATAGAGCTTTGCTCATCCATTACGGATCTCCTCCTCGAGAGAGACTGCGGCCCCTCTTCGGAGAAGATCACCTTGGATTCAACACCCCCTCTTGGGTGGCCCCCATCAAGACCTCCTCACGGAGAAGAACCGGTTACCGTTTGTGTCGTCCGTTGTTGACTTTGGATCTTGTATCTCACCTTTGTGTTCATCGATCTAGCGCATGTGTGATCTATTCTTGTTGGTTGAGTGATTTCTCTCGTGTTTCCCTCGTGTTCATCGCGTTCTTCATAGGGATCTGCTCCTTTCGTGAAAGATCAGCCATCTAGGGTTCCACCCTACATCATCTTGGTAACACGAGGGAAACACGAGAGAAATCACTCAACCAACAAGAATAGATCACACATGCGCTAGATCGATGAACACAAAGATGAGATACAAGATCCAAAGTCAACAACGAACGATACAAACGGTAACCGGTTCTTCTCCGTGAGGAGGTCTTGATGGGGGCCACCCAAGAGGGGGTCTTGAATCCAAGGTGATCTCCTCCGAAGAGGGGCCGCAGTCTCTCTCGAGGAGGAGATCCATAATGGATGATCAAATCTCTATCTCAACTATGAGCTAAACCAATGCTGACCCTAGAAAGAGGAAGGGGATGGAGTATATATACGGGGGCGAAGAGGTACATGGGCTTCGACCCTTTACTGTGCGCAGATAGGCGGAGCCGGATGTTCGGGCGTCGGGCCGGATGTCCGGGGCTTCGGGAGGGGCCGGATGTCCGGGCTAGGGGGCCGGATGTCCGGGCTGGCGGCGAAAGCTTCTGTAGGTTCTGGTGCGTGGCGCCGGATTTTCGGGCTTCTGGCCGGATGTCCGGGCTCGGGCCGGATGTCCGGGCCCTGTAGACGTGGGCGGCAGGGCTTCGGCTGATGTGGTCGCTCCAGGGGCCGAATGTCCGGGGCCTGGAAGGTGAACTTGCCCGTTTCCGTTGGTTCTCTTCATCCATGGACTTGGCGGCTTGTCCGTCTTCACGAGCATCTTCGGCAGGGTCCTCTTGACACCTAATCATGCATAGCATATCGGACTTAGGTAGTAGCCATGTCTCAAGTGGATCATACGTGATATCACTAAGGAAGGAAGTAACCTCATTCTCAAGAGCTCTAGCTCATGCTCGTGTCATGGGTCCTCTTGGCTCTTGATGAGACGACGGTAGGTCCATGGGGATGATCGTAGGATGCTCCGCATCATCTCCCTCCCTTGGGAAACATCCGACCTCGGATCGAAATCCTCATCACCATGGTACGAGGAGAGATCTTTGATGTTGAAGATGTCGCTCACGGAGTACTTGTCGCGTGGGATGTCGATCTTGTATGCGTTGTTGTTGTAGCGTGCAAGCACCTTGAAGGGGCCATCGGCTCGTGGTAGAAGTTTGTACTTCCGTTCATTGGGAAAGCGGTCCTTGCGAAGGTGTAGCCACACAAGATCTCCAACATTGAACATCACGGGTTGCTTGTTGACGTTGAGCTTGGTCGCGAGTCGTTGTACTTGGCGCTCGATGGTGTTCCTTGTATCTTGATGCATCTTCTTGAGCAAGTTGACTCAGGCACCCGCGTCCTTTTTTGTGCGCTCTTGTAGCGGTAGAGGTAGAATGTCCAATGGTCACAATGGGTTGAAGCCATAGACGACCTCGAAGGGGGACTTGCCGGTAGTCGAATGTCTTGCAGGATTGTAGGCGTACTCGGCGATAGGTAGGCACTCCTCCCACTCCTTGATGTTCTTCTTTATCAACACGCGTAGTAGAGTGGAGAGCGTGCAGTTCGTCACCTCCGTTTGGCCGTCGGTTTGTGGATGGTATGCCGAAGAGAACAAGAGCTTGATTCCGAGCTTGGCGCACAAGGTCTTCCAAAAGTAACTCAAGAACTTGACGTCGTGGTCCGAGACAATCGTCTTTGGCACTCCATGAAGGCGCAATATTTCCCTACAAAACAAATTTGCAACATGTGAAGCATCGTCTATCTTGTTGCAAGGAATGAAATGAGCCATTTTGGAGAATCGGTCCACAACAACAACAACGGAATCCTTGCCATTTCGAGTTCTAGGCAAACCAAGCACAAAATCCCTGCTAATATCTTCCCATGGTTGATATGGAATTGGAAGTGGCATATAGAGGCCATGAGATTGGGCTTTAGACTTAGCTTTGCGACATGTAGAGCATCGGTTGGTGAAGCGGTTGACGTCGCGAAACATCTTAGGCCAAAAGTAGTTCTTGGAGAGTGTGGCGAATGTCTTGTCGCGTCCAAAATGTACCATTAGTCATCCTCCATGAGATTCTTGCAAAAGTAACAAACGAAGAGAAGACTCGGGGATGCAAAGTTTGTTAGCTCTCATAAGATAACCATCCTTGAGGTAATATCGATCCCAAGAAGTATGCGTCAAACACTTGGCATAAGGAATAGCAAATGTAGGATCATGCTCATACAAGTCTTTTATGTGCTCAAAACCAATGACATTCAATTCAAGTTGAGTGACAAGCATGCATATACGGGGAAGCGCATCCGCCACAACATTTTCCTTACCTTTAATATACTTGAGGACATAAGGAAAAGACTCAATAAACTCACTCCATTTAGCATGACGCTTGTTCAACTTAGTTTGACCCTTAAGGTATTTAAGCGTTTCATGGTCGGTATGGATGATGAACTCATGAGGGCGTAGGTAATGTTCCCGTTCATGCAAAACTCGCACTAAAGCATATAGCTCTTTGTCATAGATGGGGTAATTGAGTTGCGCTCCGGAGAGTTTCTCACTAAAGTATGCAATGGGGCGCTTCTCTTGCGTTAACACACCTCCTATGCCATTACCACTAGCATCGCAATGAATTTCAAAAGGTTTGTCAAAGTTGGGTAATGCAAGCACGGGAGCATGAGTAAGCAAATTTTTAAGCTCATTGAAAGCGATGTCTTGGGATGTTCCCCAAACAAACGGTCCATTTTTCTTACTCAAAGCATGCAAAGGTGAAGCAATGGTGCTAAAATCCTTCACAAATTGACGGTAGAAACCGTCTAAACCAGGAAAACTACGCACTTGTTGCAAATTGCTTGGTTGGGGCCAAGTTTTAATAGCATTTATCTTAGATTCATCAACATGAACACCCTTAGAAGATACTACGAAACCCAAGAAAACAAGCTTATCAACACCAAATAGGCATTTTCCATATTAGCATAAAGTTGCTCTTTTCGAAGAGTTTGTATCACGGTGCGAAGGTGGGTGACAGGTTCTTTGAGAGATTTGGTAAACACAAGGATATCATCAAAGTAGACAAAAACAAATTCACCAATGTAATGGCGAAACACGTAATGCATAAGACGCATGAAAGTACCGGGTGCTTCCGATAAACCCATAGGCATGACTAACCACTCATATAGACCAAACTTGGTTTTGAAAGCGGTTTTCCATTCATCACCCTCTTGTATGCGGATTTGATAGTAACCACTTTTAAGATCAATTTTGGAAAAGATAGTGGCACCGCTAAGTTCATCAAGCATATCATCAAGGCGTGGAATGGGGTACCTATAGCGAACGGTGATAGCATTGATAGGTCTACAATCGGAACACATGCGAAAACTACCGTCTCGTTTTGGCACAAGAATGACCGGTACGGCACAAGGACTCAAACTTTCACGCACATGTCCATGATCTATGAGATGCTTTACTTGCCTTTGTATTTCTTTGGTTTCTTCGGGGTTGACGCGGTAGGGAGCTTTGTTTGGAAGCGGCGCTCGGGAGATGAGATCGATCCGGTGCTCAATGCCTCGTAGTGGAGGTAGACCCGGAGGTAGCTCCTCGGGGAAAACATCTTGGAATTCCTGCAATAAAGAAGATAACACCAAAGGTAGATTGTGAGAGTTGTTAGTTTTTGGTGCCTTGTCCTTGCACAATAGGACATAGTGTAGGACACTTGATGGGTTCTCACACACTTCTCTCATCTCATGTTTGGTGGCAAATAGGACTAAGTTTTTCTTGTCGCTCATCGTGGAGGCACTCAATTTGGGCTTGTGGCGCTCACTCTCTTTTTTGTGGGTCGCTCTCTCACTATTCTTTCCACGATGGGTGGCTTGCTTGTCGGCGAGTACTTGGCTTGGAGACATAGGTCGTAGCACAAACTCTTTCCCTTTCATCTTGAAGCTATAGTGATTTGTACGCCCATTGTGAATGACACCTCGGTCAAATTGCCATGGCCATCCAAGAAGGGGGTGGCAAACGGTCATCGGAAGGACATCACACTCCAAAGTGTCCTCATAGGCGCCGATCTTGAAAGAGACTTGTACCCTATGCTCGACTTGGATGGTGCCGGTGTCGCTTAGCCATTGAACCTTGTAGGGGTGAGGGTGCTTCATCTTGACCAATTGGAGTTTGGAGCATAGTTCTTCACTTGCTAAGTTATGGCAACTACCTCCATCGATGATGACCTTGACGGACCATCCATTGATGTCGGCCTTTGTGTGGAAGATATGGCATCTTTGATCTTCGTCTTGTTGATGTTGAAGAGTCAAGACCTTGGAGACAACAAGAGCGGGACTTGAGTCTTCATCACAAAAGACTTGATCATCTTCGTCTTCGTTGTTCACTTGTCGGTGCATGGCCACTTGCTCAAGGGCTTCCATTTCTCCTTCACTCATGGAGTCGTAGGTTCCGTCGTCGTTGAGGATCATGGTGCACTTGTTTGTGCACTCGAAGGACTTGTGGCCTCGGCCTCCGCATGTGAAACATTTGATGGAACTTGTCTTGATGGTCTCATCGGTTGGAGTAGATGATGATGAAGCTTTCGGCTTGAAGTTGCTTGTAGTAGGAGGACGACTTGAGCTTGTCGAAGTTTTCTTGTAACTTGACTTGTCGCCGTTGCTTGTAGATGGCTTGGTTGAGGTAGAAGGTGTTGGAGTCGTCGAAGCTTGATTGTTGCAGAGGCCATAGGACTTGGATGAGAACTTGGCATACTTGAAGTCGTCTTGTACTTGCCGTTCCGCTTTGGTAGCTTGATGCACTAGCTCGATGAGGTTCGAGTATGGTTGGAAGTCGGCAATCTTCTTGATAGGGTGATTGAGTCCATTCAAGAAACGTGCCATAGTTTGCTCATCATCTTCTTTGACATTGGCTCGTATCATGGCAATCTCCATTTCCTCGTAGTACTCTTCAACGCTCTTGGTTCCTTGCTTGAGTTGTTGGATTTTCTTGAAGAGGTCGCGGTTGCAGTAGTTTGGCACGAATCGTGCTCTCATGACATCCTTCATTTGTGCCCAATTGGCGATGGGTGGTTCACCTCTTGCCGCTCGGCGCTCAATGACTTGTTCCCACCAAATGAGGACGTAGTCTTGGAATTCAAGGGATGCCATTGCGATCTTCTTCTCTTCTTCATAGCTGTGCAAGCGGAAGATTTTGTGAACCTTCAATGCCCATGATATGTACTCTTCGGGGTCATTGCTTCTGGTAAACTTGGGCATGGTGAACTTTAGCTTGCCATATCGTTGCTCTTCATTGTGTTGGGGTCGGGGATGATGACGCCCATGTCGGTGAGGATTGGCAATCTCATGTTGCTCTTGGCGAGGAGGGTTGTCTTCCTCATGTTGCTCTTGGCGAGGAGGGTTGTCGACCTCATGTTGCTCTTGGCAAGGACGGGGTCCATTGTCTTGTTGCTCTCGATGGACTTGACGTTCTTGTCTCGCTTGAGGAGGAGCTTGTCTATCTTGACGAGGAGCTTTTCGATATTGACGAGGAGCTTGTCGATGCACACGTGCGTGGTAAATTCTTTCTTGAGCTTCGTCGCGAAGTGCTTCTTGATGTAGTCGAGCTTGTCGGCCTCGATTGGCTATGGCACGACTTTAATCATGAAGGGCACGTTGCGCCTCAAGTGCTTCAGCTTCACGTAGTTGTTGTTCTTGACATTGTGCCTCTGCGTCTTGTGCATCATGATGTTGTCGCACTTGCTCCTCTTGTTCTTGTTGTCGTTGGCGTTGCCGTTCTTGTGCTTGTGCGAGTGCAGCTTGGTTTTGACAATGTCGATGCTCTTGAGAGTCGGTGTCGTGTAGAGGATTGCGGTTTGCTTGACGGTCTTGACGCGCGGCACGACGAAGAGTATTCGATGTCGGTGTACTAGAACCGGAGAGGGTGTCGTCGGAGTGAGGACTTGAGCGGCTCCGTCTTGAAGACGACGAAGTTGTAGAAGAGCGGACCATCATGGTTCGGATATCTTCTTTGAGGGAACTCATGGATGTGTCGAAGTAGTCTCTTGTACGTTGCTCGGATTGTCGTAGGTCGCTGGCGAGATTGTCGATGTGGTCGCCCAAAGCAGTTCTTGATGCAAAGCTCGGTGTGCACCAAATAGTTGAGTCTTGGTGACGTAGGATGACATGTCGTCGTCTTGCTCCAAGAAGAGTGGGTTGGTAGAAGTACTTGGACTATCCATCATTCCAAACAAAGATATGTGAGTGGGAGAAAAAGAAGAACCAATACCAAATGTACCTTTACCGATGTTGAAAATGGATCAAAGATCACTCCAATGTGTATCAAGGAAATAGCACAATTGGTACCAATTCTTGTCGGTTCTCACACCTACACAAGTAAAAGCTTATGGTGGAGCTTGGTTAGGATGGTGGCACAAAATTTGATGCAATTGTAAGTGAGACTCAATAATGTTGGAAATGATTCACAAATTTGCAAATGCAACAAGTAGACCAATAGCAAGATATGGTACACGAAAACACACACGCAAATAGATAATGTGGGGTTGTGCAACCAAGGGTGAGCCAAAATGTGGAATCCACCAATATGCTCTTGTTGCACAACACTAGAGAGACGCTAGCACGATTGCACAATAGGCAGATACGAACTTGTGCACAACCTACTAAGCAAAAATGCAACGACTTCTATCCCAAGTATGCTATATGTATGATGTTCCTATGGTTTGATCCAAGATGATCAAGTATGACAATCTTAATGTTGTATGATGCTATGGTTCTTGCTTATAAGCTCTTTGCTTATCTTTCCCTTTTTCTTAAAAGCTTGTTTGGCTCTTTGTTGTTTGAGCTCTTTTCTCATGCAATGCTTCACGAACCAAGATAGCAATTGTGTATGCGAAGACAACTTTGTGACACAAGAGATGATACCAAGATATGCAACACAATGATGGTATGTATGCTATGGGAAGTATGAACACTAATGTGCACAAGTCACGTTGCCAACAATACTCAAAGGCTAGTCTCGATGGGTAAGCTACGCAAAAGTAAGGCTATGTGGTTATCAATGCAAATGCAAGAGTATGATGATATCACGATACCAAAGTGATACCAAGGTGAGGTTGATACCACAATTGTGATGTAGCCGTTCGTAGTAGTCGTTGGCGAAGATGAGCGGTGGTGATGTTGATGCCGAACCGTACCTAGATAGCCGAAACACAATAGGACACGGAAACCACAACTCAAATTCTCAAAGCAAAACGGATCAAGATTGTCGGAGTTGGTAGCGGGAAAGGCTATGGTGGTGTTATGCGGAAATGGTGGTGGTATGCGGAAGTGTATGTGGGCTCCAGGACAAAGTTGGACGAAAGTTAGGTGGTAAACGGAGTGGAGGATGGAAGTGATGCTGTCAGGGGCCGGATGTCCGGGCTGATGGTCGGATGTCCTGGCTGTCGGGCCGGATGTCCGGGCTCGGGATCTGTGGACGAACTCGAAGAACACCGCGTGGAGAGTTCAAATCCGGGGCAAAATTCGGAAGATTTTGTGGATGGAATTTGGGGAAAAGATGGGGAAAAGCTGGATCTACCTGCAACACACGAAATCCGCGGATCAAATCCAACAAAACTTCATCACACCAACAAATCACAAAAAAAATTGGGACTATTTTTGTGGGACAATTTTCTGATTAGGACGAAAAACAACAAAATCAAGCTAGAAAACAAAGAGAGTGGGCTCCGAAATCGTGATCAACGTGGCTCATGATACCAAGATGATGTAGGGTGGTACCCTAGATGGCCGATCTTTCACGAAAGGAGCAGATCCCTACGAAGAACACGATGAACACGAGGGGGAACACGAGGGAAACACGAGGGAAACACAAGAGAAATACCTTAACCAACAAGAATAGATCACACATGCGCTAGATCGATGAACACAAAGGTGAGATACAAGATCCAAAGTCAACAACAGACGATACAAACGGTAATCGGTTCTTCTCCGTGAGGAGGTCTTGATGCGGGCCACCCAAGAGGGGGTCTTGAATCCAAGGTGATCTTCTCTGAAGAGGGGCCACAGTCTCTCTCGAGGAGGAGATCCGTAATGGATGATCAAAGCTCTATCTCAACTATGAGCTAAACCAATGCTGACCCTAGAAAGAGGAAGGGGATGGAGTATATATAGTCTAGGGGGCGAAGAGGTACATGGGCTTCGGCCCTTTACTGTGCGCAGACAGGCGGAGCCGGATGTCCGGGCGTCGGGCCGGATGTCCGGTGCTTCGGGAGGGGCCGGATGTCCGGGCTGGCAGCGAAAGCTTCTATAGGTTCTGGTGCGTGCGCCGGATTTCCAGGCTTCTGGCCGGATGTACGGGCTCGGGCCGGATGTCCGGGCTGTACACCGGATGTCCGGGCCCTGTAGACGTGGGCGGCAGGGCTTCGGCTGATGTGGTCGCTCCAGGGGCCGGATGTCCGGGGCCTGGAAGGTGAACTTGCCCGTTTCCGTTGGTTCTCTTCATCCATGGACTTGGCGGCTTGTCCGTCTTCATGAGCATCTTCGGGAGGGTCCTCTTGACACCTGATCATGCATAGCATATCGGACTTAGGTAGTAGCCATGTCTGGAGTGGATCATACGTGATATCACTAAGGAAGGAAGTCACCTCGTTCTCGAGAGCTCTAGCTCGTGCTCGTGTCATGGGTCCTCTTGGCTCTTGATGAGACGATGGTAGGTCCATGGGGATGATCGTAGGATGCTCCGCATCATCTTGTCGGAGTTGGTAGCGGGAAAGGCTATGGTGGTGCTATGTGGAAGTGGTGGTGGTATGCGGAAGTGTATGTGGGCTCCGGGACAAAGTTGGACGAAAGTTAGGCGGTAAATGGAGTGGAGGATGGAAGTGATGCTATCAGGGGTCAGATGTCTGGGCTGATGGCCGGATGTCCGGGCCGGGCCGGATGTCCGGGCTGTCAGGCCGGATGTCCGGGCTCGGGATCCGTGGACGAACTCGAAGAACACCGCGTGGAGAGGTCAAATCCGGGGCAAAATTCGGAAGATTTTGTGGATGGAATTTGGGGAAAAGATGGGGAAAAGCTAGATCTACCTGCAACACACGAAATCCGCGGATCAAATCCAACAAAACTTCATCACACCAACAAATCACAAAAAAAATTTGGGGCTATTTTTGTGGGACAATTTTTTGATTAGGACGAAAAACAACAAAATCAAGCTAGAAAACAAAGAGAGGGGGCTCCGAAATCGTGATCAACGTGGCTCATGATACCAAGATGATGTACGGTGGAACCCTAGATGGCCAATTCTTCACGAAAGGAGTGGATCCCTATGAAGAACGCGATGAACACAAGGGGGAACATGAGGGAAACACGAGGGGAACACGAGAGAAATCACTCAACCAACAAGAATAGATCACACATGCGCTAGATCGATGAACACAAAGGTGAGATACAAGATCCAAAGTCAACAACGGACGATACAAACGGTAACCAGTTCTTCTCCGTGAGGAGGTCTTGATGGGGGCCACCCAAGAGGGGGTCTTGAATCCAAGGTGATCTTCTCCGAAGAGGGGCCGCAGTCTATCTCGAGGAGGAGATCCATAATAGCTGAGCAAAGCTCTATCTCAACTACGAGCTAAACCAATGCTGACACTAGAAAGAGGAAGGGGATGGAGTATATATAGTCTAGGGGGCGAAGAGGTACATGGGCTTCTGCCCTTTACTATGCGCAGACAGGCGGAGCCGGATGTCCGGGCGTCGGGCCGGATGTCCGTGGCTTTGGGAGGGGCCGGATGTCCGGGCTAGGGGGGCGGATGTCCGGGCTGGCGGTGAAAGCTTCTGTAGGTTCGGGTGCGTGGCGCCGTATTTCCGGGCTTCTGGCCGGATGTCCGGGCTAGGGGGGCGGATGTCCGGGCTAGGGGGCCGGATGTCCGGGGCTTCAGGAGGGGCCGGATGTCCGGGCTAGGGGGCCGGATGTCCGGGCTGGCGGCGAAAGCTTCTGTAGGTTCTGGTGCGTGCGCTGGATTTCCGGGCTTCTGGCCGGATGTACGGGCTCGGGCCGGATGTCCGGGCTGTACACCGGATGTCCGGGCCCTGTAGACGTGGGCGGCAGGGCTTCGGCTGATGTGGTCGCTCCAGGGGCCGGATGTCCGGGGCCTGGAAGGTGAACTTGCCCGTTTCCGTTGGTTCTCTTCATCCATGGACTTGGCGGCTTGTCCGTCTTCACGAGCATCTTCGGGAGGGTCCTCTTGACACCTGATCATGCATAGCATATCAGACTTAGGTAGTAGCCATGTCTCGAATGGATCATACGTGATATCACTAAGGAAGGAAGTCACCTCGTTCTCGAGTGCTCTAGCTCGTGCTCGTGTCATGGGTCCTCTTGGCTCTTGATGAGACGATGGTAGGTCCATGGGGATGATCGTAGGATGCTTCGCATCATGAAGTCACTCTCACTCTCAATATGGTGGCTAAAGTCACTCAAGTCATCATAGTTCATCGTGGTCGAGGTGAAATACTCAACCATATCATCACCGTCGCCGTGGATGAAGGCCGAAGATGGCACATCATCACTCTCGCCTCCTAAGATGGAAGAATCCACCGTGCTCGCCACCTTGTCGCTCGCCTTCAAAGCATGTTCCTTGATTGGCTCCATAGTCGTAGTCATCGCCGCACCCTCTTGAAAAAGAGTCGAAGTAGACTCGGCATCATCAGTGCCACAAGGAGGAATGGCGGTGGAGTCGAACTTGGGAGCATCGTCTTGGAGCTCGTCGAGCTTGGACGTCTTGGTGGTACTATCCTCATGCTCAATCTCAGGGAGCTTGGTCGCCGAGATGTGTGCTTGGGGTGGAGAAGCCTTGGCCTTCATGAGTTCTTGTTCCGCCTTGAGAGCACCAATGTAGTTATCGTCGAGGGACTTGTAGTTCTCGAGGAAGATAGTCTTGGAGATGTCGTTGTGCAATCCCATCATGAAGTGGAACTTCATCGAAATGGGGTCATCCACGTCAGCTCGTCGCAAGGCATTCTTCATCTCCTTGAAGTACGCATCGATGGACTTGGATCCTTGGATGGCGTTCTCCAATTAGCGTAGAAGTTGTTCCGTGTAGGTTGGAGGCACGAGCCGCATTTCTCTCTTCGTCTTGGGCCAACTCATGCCGTAGATCTCCGAAGGTGTGTGAAGCCACCATGTGTACGCATAGTCGTGGAAGTTTCTTGTGGTGCACTTCACTTGATCTTCGGGACGAACTTGATGTAGCTTGAGGTAGTCGTCCATCAAGCGCTCCCACTCGAGATACTCCTCGGGTTCTTGAGTCCCATAGAAAGGAATCGCATGGTCGGTGTCGAGGTCGTAGTAGCTCGTGGAAGTCATGGACTTGAGCTTGGGGAGCTTCTCTTGAGCGTAGTCTTGAGGTGCTTGTAGGCTAAGATGTCGTATGTCCGTAGGCGAAGATGCCTTGAAGTCGCTTGGCGAAGATGCCAAGGGAGAGGGTGAAGTCGTTGAGCGGTTGTTGGTGTTGAGCTCTTGACCTTCACGTTCTTGTCGTTGATGATGTCGATGCCGATGTGATCTTGCCGGAGATGGTAGGTCAGAAGCATGTGCACTAGAGCATCTTCTCGAAGATGAGGAAGATCTCTTGTAGGACTTGATGAGGGCTTTGATCTCCTCCATTTGATCTTGCATCTTGGCGTCGATGGAGTTTTTGTGGCATCGAACTCATCGTTGTTGTTGTAGACCAAAGGTGAAATGCCTTGCCTATCCATCACAAGACTCGAGCAAATGTGAGTGGGAGAAAGAGAAGAACTAGACCAAAAACCAATGTTGAAGATGGATCAATGATCACTCAATAATGTAACAAGGAAATATCACAATTGGTACCGATCTCGTCAATTCTCACACCTACACAAGTAAGGCTTACGGAGTAGCTTGGTGAGGATAGTGGCACAAAAATTTGATCAAAATGTTAGCAAAGAGTCAATAATTTTGAAAGAGATTCACAAATTCGCAAGTGAAACAAGTAGACCAATAGCAATAAATGGCACACGAAAACGCACACACGGATAGATAAATGGGGTCGTGCAACCAAGGAATGAGCACAAAATGTGGAATCCACGGAAAACGCTCGTGTTGCACAACTCAAGAGAGACGCTAGCACGATTGCTCAATAGGCGGATACGATACTTGTGCACAACCTATAAGATGCAAAATGGATAAACTTTCTATCCCAAGTATGCTCTATGTATGATGTTCCCGGTGTTTCTCTCAAGATGATCCAAGATGATCGGATATGACAATCTTTTGTGCAATGTGGTATGATGCTATGGCTCTTGCTTACAAGCTTCTTTGCTCCCTTTTTCTTTTGCTTAAAAGCTTATTCTTTTTTTGATATGGCCACAATGCGAAATGCACAAACCAAGATAGCAATTGTGTATATGCGGGAACAATCTTGTGACACAAGAGATGATAGCATACCAAGATGATACCAATATGATATGGTATGTATGCAATGGAAGGTGTAGATCGATGATCACTAATGTGCACAAGTAACGTTGCCGAAAATACTCAAATGGCTTGTCTCGATAGGCAAGTGACGCAAAATGGGCAAGGGGTTATCATACTATGGCAAGAAGAATGTACAATGACGGGATACCACGATACCAAGATGATATGGAGGTTACCGTCCGTGGCGATGATGAGTGGGGGTGTTCTTGATGTAGATACCAAGATGATGTAGACCCGTCCCTAATTAGCCGAAACACCTTAGGAAACGGAAAAACCGCGAACTCAAAATCTCCAAAGGCAAATGTCAAATGGTTGTAGCGGAATGCGGTGGTGGTTTCAGAAGTTCAATGGGATTGCGGAAATGCAATGATGGGTTTTGGAGTATGCCATGCGGAAGTGGAGGTTATAGTGGTGGACTATACACGGCGTCGGAGTTGAAGTCACCGTCCCTAATTAGCCGAAACACCTTAGGAGACACAAACCACAACTCGGACAAGATCAAACAAAATTGGGTTAAGTTGAGGTGGCGGAAGTGTATGGTAAGCAAAGTTATGCGGTAGTTATGGTGGAGGGTTGATGAAGAAGTAACCGTCCCTAAGTAGCCTTAACACCTTAGGAGACTCGAATCACTACTCAAACAACCTCAAATGCAATGGGGAACAAATGTGTTAGGTTGCGGAAGGCTATGGTGGTATTGTGGATGATATGGTGGAAGGCCTAGGCAAAGATGCCAAAGTTCCAAAAAATTTATGGAGTCAAATGGCGGTGAAACCAATGTGAGGACCTCGGGCACGTCGATAGCTTCAAAACGAGTCAAAGAACACTCAAATCGGAGTTCGGAGCGAAAAGTTATGATGAAAACGGTGAAGGAGGGTAGTGCTGAATTTCTGTGTAATGTCTCTGGTTAGGCCGGAAGTTCTGGGACTCTGATTGGACTTGTTCTTGAGTGTTTCTCTTGTGATTTCCCCTCTTGTTCTTCGTGTTCTTCACATTCTTCGTGGATCCCCCTCAAATTCGTGAAAGATCTCCACTTAGGGTCTCCACCCTACAACAGAAGAAGCCATCTAGCTACTAGCTACGGACCTGTAGGTCTATGGAAAACTACTCACGCATCATCAGAGGGGCAACAAGGACGATGAAGAACCCCTTCATGATCGTTGCCCCCTCTGGTAGTGTAGCGATCCGACCTCAAACGGTCAAATCTATGTGCATAAGTGTCATCCTTGGATCGGTAATGCTGACACACATAGTACTTGAAGGATTTATAACAGAGTGCAATCACACACTTATTACATCGAATGACTCAAAACAGAACTTACTACAATAATATGGCTTAAGGCCATCTAACAAACATAGCTATGGAAGCATCGAAGGTAAATGAGTCCATCAACTCCAACGGCATAGCTGAGTGCACGACAACGACCTAGCGCACCTTACGCTTTGTCTGAAAAGTCTGCAACATAATACGTTGCAGCCCGAAAACGGGTCAGCACATGGAATATGCTGGCAATATAACACCGTAGAGCAATGAACAAGATAAATGCTAACACTACATGCAAATATGGCTGGTGGAGGCTCTATGGTTATCATGTTTTTGTGAAAAGACAATTTTTTCCTACAACAAAGGAATATATTTTGTTTAACTATCATGGTGGTTGATAAACATTGAGAAGGTTCCTCCAACTCAATCCCAATTAAACAATATTAATAACCCAACAAATTAATTTAGAGTGATGAGATCAAATCAATAATTCAAGTACCAGATACTCAAGATGTCCATAACCGGGGACACGGCTGATCATGATTAGTTTGTACACTCTGCAGAGGTTTGCGCACCTTTCCCCACAAGACTCAATCTCCTCCATTGTATTTCTCACACTGCATGATGTTTGAGAAACGGATGACCGAGACAAAGTCTTTCCGAAGAGGTCCCCTTAACCGATAGATAGGTCGGTACACCTACAATCCCCTACATCTGCTAGCCCATCATGGAAAGGTTTCCCACAACTTACTCAACTATGCCAGAGCCCATAATGGCATGTGGCTGCACACGGAGGTTTCTAACATGAATAAGCTTATGAT
Organism: Aegilops tauschii subsp. strangulata; assembly: GCF_002575655.3. Taxonomy (NCBI): domain Eukaryota; kingdom Viridiplantae; phylum Streptophyta; class Magnoliopsida; order Poales; family Poaceae; genus Aegilops; species Aegilops tauschii. The sequence goes on along the minus strand of NC_053037.3, from coordinate 244,370,526 downwards.
CCCTTTGAGCCTGGATGGCGAACCATAGGATGATCACACGGGTACTCCGGGATATCCTAGGACAACACTGGATTATCCAGGTGCCCAGACAACCACTGGGTGCTCCAGGGTGCCTCAACCAATCCACCCAGATGTGTATTAAACTAGCCACCTTAAGTTTAACCATTAGTTAACATCCCTCACATCTATCATGGATCACTCAAACCAAACCACGTCTACGAGCATAGCATAGCAGTATAAGCATAACGTAGAAGTAACTCCCATGGTTTGATATAAAAGGCAGTAGGTTCTACCTCATCATCTACTTCCCAAAACCCACATGTTAACCAGATCCTACTCATGCAATGTTTGAGGATTGGACTAATGCATAAAAACTGGTTAATGAAGAGATATGATCAAAGTGTTACTTGCCTTGCTGATGATCCGCAAACCCTAGAGACTAATGTTTTTTAACTGCACCTTCAGCTCTAGAGTCTGGAACTATTTGGGTATTGATTGGTCTGGAGGCTCAGATATTCTGCAATGTATCCTGCACGCCAGGTCCAGCTTCAAACACCCTTTCTTCGTTGAAGTTTTGCTAACAGCAGCATGGAATATTTGGATTTTGCGAAATGGTAGAATCTTCAGAGCTGAGAGAGCTTGTAGCGACCAGACCTCAAATGGCCTGTGCTGCTGTGCACCAGTGTCATCCCTGGATCAGTAATGCTGACACGCACAGTACAAATGGAGGATTTATAACAGAGTAGCAATCACACACTTATTACATCGAATATCTCCAAAGAGAGTAAGAATGATAAACATGGCTTAAGGCCATCTAATAACGATAACAGCGGAAGACTTGGAAGATAAGTGAGTCCATCAACTCCAGCGGCATCACTGAGTATAAGACCACGACCTAAGGCACCTTACTCGTCGTCTGAAAAGTCTGCAACATGAAACGTTGCAGCCCGAAAACGGGTCAGCACATAGAATATGCTGGCAATGTAACACATAGAGAACAATGAACAATAATAATGCTATACTACATGCATTTATGGCTGGTGGAAAGCTCTATGGTTACAGTTTTGCGAAAAGCCAATTTTATCCTACTTCAAAGGAATAAATTTTATTTAACTATCATGGTGGTTGAAACATTGAGAAGGTACCTCCAACTCAATCCCAATTAGGTATCATCGTTAACCCAACAAAATTAATTATAAGTATCATGGTGATGAGATTCAAATGATAATCCAGGTACTAGATACTCAAGTTGTCCATAACCGGGGACACGGCTAACCATGATTAGTTTGTACACTCTGCAGAGGTTTGCGCACTTTTCCCCACAAGACTCGATCGCCTCCGCTTGATTCTCGCACTGCATGATGTTTGAGAAACGGATGACCGAGACACAGTCTTTCAGAAACAATCACTCTTTACTCTGGATGGACCGGTACACCTACTTTCCCCTACATCTGCTAGTCCACCTCCTCAAGAGATCATGTAACCTACTCAGCTATGCTAGAGCCCATAATAGCTTGTGGCTGCACACGGAAGTTTCTAGCATGAATAATCTTATGATCCCTTTGAGCCTGGGTGGCGGACCTTATACATACAGACAACACTGGGTTCTCCAGGTGCCTCAATCCACCCAGATGTGAGTTTTAGTTGCCACCTTAAGTTGAACCATTATTAACAATCTCACATCTGTCATGAATATCTCTCAAACCCAATCCACGTCTACGAGCATAGCATGGCAATAATAGCAACGTAGAAGTAACTCCCAAGGGTTTGATAAAGTAAAACAGGTAATAGGTACTACCTCAACTACTTCCCAATACCCACAGTTTATTTAGATCCTAATCATGCAATGTGTTTGAGGAAAGCAGATCTAATGCAATAAAACTGGGTATGAACGGAATATGATCAAAGTGTTACTTGCCTTGCTGATGATCCGCAAAACCTAGCGAGTCGAAGTAACAAGCGGCACACTCCGGGTACTCTATCGCAAACAAACAAGCATACAATCAGTACTCAACTAATGCTCAGGTAAAACTCGAATGAAAGATCCAACTAGAAAGTTCAACTTAAGAACTCCGGTTTGCAAAAAGAATCAACTCGAAAGAAGCAACGAAAGTCAAACGGCGAAAGAAAGAAACTTCGTTTGCTAATCTGGATCTAGGTCAAATTTTACTGTAGCAAAAACTTGTTTGAGTAGGTTAAACGGAAAGAGAATTTCGAGACGAAACTCTAGGCGCTTGAATCGCCTGATTCCGATAAACGAGCGAGAAGTTAAACAGAATTGAAGATTCGATCAGAAATCGAATCTCAGAAAATAACGAGAAAATCCGACGAAAAAGAAAAACGGACGAACGGTTAAATAACGGACGTTCGTTAACAGAGAAAAACCGACGAACGCGTTCGTTAAAACGAACGGTTCGGTGAACGTTCGCAAAATAATAAAACCAAAAAAAACCGATCTAGGGTTTTTTTTAAACGAAGGGGTTTTTTACAGAAAACCGGCAACGACGGGAATCGGGGCAGCGGCGGTACCTCGACGGCGGGCTCCGGCGAGGGGCTCCGGCGGGGGCGGGGCTTGGCGGCGGGGTGCGGGGCTCGGGGGTGCGGGGGCGGCGGCGGCGGCGGGGCAAACGGCGGCGGCGATGAGGGGCTCCGGCGGCGGCTCGAGGTGAGGAAAGAGGGGAAGGCGCGGTATTTAAGGAGGGCGGGGTGTGCGGCGGCTTGGGCAAGGGGGCACCCGAGGCGGCGGCGGCTCCCGTGCCCGGGACGGACTCCAGCGGCGAGCTCCCGTGCGGGAAGAGGAAGGCGCGAGGCGGGCCGTCGGCTGGGCTTTTGGCCCAGTCGGCGCGCGGGCGTTGTTTTTTTTTAAATAAGTTCCGTGGAAAATAATACGTAGAAAAATAAATAAAAATCAGAAAAATATGAAATAAATTTTCCCCGTCTAGTTAGAAAATCTAGAATAGGGTGAACTTTTTTTTTAAGTCAAAATAAATATTTTGGAAAACATGCAATATTTTTAATGCAATAAAAATTGCAAATAAAATCCAAATAAATTCCAAATAATGTTTTTAACATTTTTCCTCCAGTATTTCAATTGTTTTGGAGAAGTCATATTTTCTCCTCTCATTTATTTAAAATGAAATATTTTTCCGGAGAGAAAAATAATCAAAACCACAATCCTCGTTTGAAAAATCAAATTTGAAAATTCGAGAAAATCCCCAACTCTCTCCGAGGGTCCTTGAGTTGCTTAGGATTATCGAGGATTTGTCAAAATGCAACAAAACATGATATGCAATGATGGTCTATGTATAACATTCCAAATTGAAAATTTGGGATGTTACAAACCTACCCCCCTTAAGATGAATCTCGCCCTCGAGATTCGGGTTGGCTAGAAAACAGGTGGGAGTGGTTTTTCCGTAGATCTTCCTCTCGCTCCCAGGTGGCTTCATCCTCTGTGTGGTGACTCCACTGAACTTTGCAAAACTTGATAACCTTGCTGCGGGTAACTCGGCTGGCATACTCGAGAATCTTAACTGGTTTCTCCTCATAAGTCAAATCACTTTCCAACTGAATCGCTTCCACTGGCACAGTATCTCTCAGCGGTATCTCAGCCATTTCTGCGTGGCACTTCTTCAACTGCGAAACGTGAAATACATCATGTACTCCAGACAATCCTTCGGGCAATTCCAACTTGTAAGCAACTTCTCCCATACGTTCCAACACTCTGTATGGTCCGATAAAACGGGGCGCTAACTTCCCTTTAACTCCAAAACGCTTCACTCCTCGAAGTGGTCATACTCGAAGATACACTCTGTCTCCGACTTCGTGAACTGTCTCCTTTCGTTTAGAATCGGCATAACTCTTCTGCCTGGACTGGGCTACCTTGAGCCTATCGCGAATCAACCTTACTTTCTGTTCAGATTCCTTAATCAAATCTGGTCCAAACAGCTGACGGTCTCCAACTTCGTCCCATAACAACGGTGTCCTACACCTTCTTCCGTATAATGCTTCGAAAGGGGCCATCTTCAAACTGGTTTGATAACTGTTGTTATACGAAAACTCCGCATATGGCAAATTGTCGTCCCAACTAGATCCATAATCTAGTGCACATGCTCTCAACATGTCCTCCAAAATCTGGTTGACTCTCTCGGTCTGTCCATCTGTCTGTGGGTGAAATGTTGTACTAAATTCCAGCCTGGTTCCCAACGTTTCATGTAACTGCTTCCAAAACTTCGAGGTAAATTGGGTTCCTCTATCTGATACAATGGTCCTCGGAACTCCATGCAAACATACGATCCTGGTCATGTATATCTTTGCCAACTTAGCACTGGTGTAAGTGGTCTTCACTGGAATGAAATGAGCCACTTTCGTCAAACGATCGACTACAACCCATATCGAGTCATAGCCTGAACGAGTCCTGGGTAATCCCGTGATAAAATCCATGCCTATTTTATCCCACTTCCATTCGGGTATCGGCAGTGGCTGTAGCAATCCTGCTGGCTTCTGATGCTCTGCCTTCACTCTCTGACATACATCACAAACTGCTACATACTCCGCAATATCCTTTTTCATTCCGGTCCACCAGAAAGTATTCTTCAAATCCAAATACATCTTGGTATTCCCTGGGTGAATCGAGTACGGTGAATCATGGGCTTCTTGCAAAATCAACTTCCTGATCTCCGGATCATTTGGCACATATACGCGGTCTTCGAACCATAAGGTATCGTGCTCATCCTCACGAAATCCCTTGGCTTTTCCTTTGCTCATCTTCTCCTTTATCTCTTCAATCCCCTTGTCTGACTTCTGAGCTTCTCTGATCCTTTCCATCAAGGTAGACTGAATCTCCAACGTCGATAAATAGCCTCGTGGAACTATCTCCAAACATAGCTCGCGAAGGTCCTCGGCTAACTCCTGAGGTAATTCTCCTGTCATGAGGGTGTTGATATGACTCTTGCGGCTCAACGCGTCTGCTACTACGTTAGCCTTTCCAGGGTGATAATGCAATCTCATATCATAATCTTTGATGAGCTCCAACCATCTCCTCTGTCTGAGGTTTAACTCCTTCTGCGTGAAGATGTACTTCAAACTCTTGTGATCCGTGTACACCTCACAATGGTTTCCGATGAGAAAATGTCTCCATGTCTTCAATGCATGCACCACGGCTGCTAATTCCAAATCATGCGTAGCATAATTCTTCTCATGGGGTTTAAGTTGTCGTGAAGCATACGACACAACTCTTCCTTCCTGCATAAGCACTGCTCCAAGTCCTCGACGAGAAGCGTCGCAATAAACTTCATAGTCCTTGCGTTGATCGGGCAGAATCAACACTGGTGATGTAACCAATCGTTTCTTCAACTCTTGGAAACTAGCTTCACATTCCTCAGTCCAATTGAATTTGGTGTCCTTCTTCAATAGCTCAGTCATGGGCTTAGCAATCCTCGAGAAATTCTCGATGAATCTCCGGTAGTATCCTGCAAGTCCAAGAAAACTCCGGATTTCTCCAACTGTCGCGAGTGATTCCCAACTTGTCACTGTGTCAACCTTGGCAGGGTCTACTGCTATTCCTTCTCCAGAAATAACATGTCCAAGGAATCCAACTTCCTTCAGCCAAAACTCACATTTGCTGAACTTGGCGTATAACTGATGTTCTCTGAGCTTCTCAAGTACCAATCGTAAATGCTCCTCATGCTCTTCTTCATCCTTGGAAAAGATTAAAATATCATCAATGAACACCACGACGAACTTATCCAAAAACTCCATAAACACTTTGTTCATCAGGTTCATGAAATAGGCGGGTGCGTTAGTCAGTCCAAATGACATAACGGTATACTCATATAATCCATATCTGGTGGTAAATGCCGTCTTGGGTATATCCTGCTCTCGAATCTTTAACTGATGGTACCCTGATCGTAGATCGATCTTGGATAATACTTTAGCTCCTTGCAAGCGGTCAAACAAATCATTTATCATCGGCAGTGGGTACTTGTTTTTGATGGTCACTTCATTCAATCCTCTGTAATCAACAACCATCCTTAGTGATCCATCTTTCTTCTCCACTAGAAGTACTGGTGATCCCCAAGGTGACGAACTTGGGCGAATATAGCCTTTATCCAGTAACTCCTTGATCTGCTTCTTAATTTCCTCCAAATCCTTTGCGGGCATCCTGTACGGTCTCTTAGATATTGGCCCTGTGCCTGGCAAAAGTTCAATCAAAAACTCAATGTCTCTATCTGGTGGCATGCCTGGCAACTCTTCTGGAAATACATCTGGATAGTCTTTCACCACTGGTACTTCCTCCTGTACAACTCCTGATAAGAAATTCACTTGAGTCCTCTTCGGCATATGCCGGGATACATACTTGATCCTTTTTCCTTCTGGGGTGGTAAGCAAAATCGTCTTGCTGGCACAATCGATGTTTCCTCCATACAACGATAGCCAATCCATTCCCAAAATCACATCCAAACCTTGCGATTCCAAAACAATGAGGTCTGAGGGGAAAACATGCCTACCAATGGCCAACGGTATCTGAAAACATCCTTGGGTGGCCATATACTCTGCTCCTGGCGAGGTTACTAACATGGGGCTTTTGAGAACTTGGGTGGACATCTTAAACTTGTTTACGAATCCCCTTGATATGTATGAATGCGATGCACCAGTATCGAAAAGAACGGTTGTAGTAAATGACTTAACCAAAAACATACCTATTACTGCATCAGGCTGAGCTTCAACCTCCTCCACGCTCACGTGGTTCACATGTCCTTTGTTGAACGGGTTCGGCTTCTTCCCAGAGCTTCCATTGCCATTTCCATTTTGGGCTTCGGGACAATCAGTAGCATAATGTCCCGTCTTCTGGCACTTGAAACAAGTAATGTGACTTAGATCTCTCTTGGTTGGGGTAGATGGGTTGGTGCGGTTCTGTCCGTTTCCTCCTCCATTCCCATTACCATTCTTGGAGCCATTATGGTTGTGCGAGCTACCTCCTCCATGGGTATGCTGAAACTGTCCTCCCGGCTTCGGGGTAAATCATGGCTTCTGCTGGGCTCCAGAATTGTACTTCCCTTGTCCATACTTCCTCTTGCGGTTTTCAATCTGCTGATGCTTCCCTTCAATCATGAGAGCTCTATCTACCAGCTCCTGGTAGTTGTTGAAGGTTGCTACCATCAACTGCATACTCAGCTCATCATTCAGTCCTTCCAAAAACTTCTCCTGCTTGGCAACATCTGTAGCAACGTCATCTGGTGCATAACGTGCTAACTTACTGAAATCCTCCATATACTGGCCTACGGTGCGTCCTCCTTGGCGTAGGTTGCGAAACTCACGCTTCTTCATAGCCATAGCTCCTGCTGAAACATGAGCTGTACGGAAAGCTTGCTGAAACTGGTCCCATGTGACAGTGTCAATAGGGTGCGTGGCTGTATAATTCTCCCACCATGATGCTGCGGGTCCATCAAGCTGATGTGCGGCAAAACGCACTCTTTCCGCATCTGTGCATCCTGCAGTGGTCAACTCCCTTCCAACTTTGCGGAGCCAATCATCTGCTATAATCGGCTCGGTGCTACTGGAAAACACCAGCGGGTTTAGCCTTATGAAACGGGCTAAGTGATCAACAGGTGGAGGTGGCGGTGGGTTGTTGTTGTTGTTGTTGTTGCCTTGGTTCTGAACTAACACTTGCATCAGGGCATTCTGTTGCTGAATCAACTGGGTGATCTCTGGCGGAAAAACAAATCCGGTGTCGCGTCTCGGAGGCATCTGATAGGTTTAGAAAAGATGAGAGTTAAGAATAGAATGAGGTCTAGAGGGAAAACACTACCCATATGCTCATGAGACAAATTCAATCAATATCACTCAATCAATCCAAACAAGGCAAAACAAACGGTCTAACTAGCGTTACAAAGTGCTTGAACTATACTATTAAATGGGGGAAAACTACTACTGATATGGTGGTCTACTAGAAATTCTGATCCGTTGAAGACTCCATGATGTCTGCTCCAGCTTCATCAATCCATTCGTCTTCACTTGGTTCCGAGTCGGTGTCGTCGATGATGATGTAGTTATCCGGACAAGTGCATTCGTCGACTTCTACTTTTGGCACTGGATTTCCCACGAATGCTCCAATCTTATTCTCCAGGTCGTCAATCTTCCCTACTAGCGCGTTGATTTCCTCCAAGTAATCTTCGCGTGTAGTCCTGAGTTCTTCTTGGAGTTCCTTGATCTTCGTGAATGCCTTCTTCAGTTCTTCCTTGTCCGTGCATATCTGATCCTCCTGGCGTCGGATATGTTGGTTCTGCTCCTGGATGAAAGCTGCAATTGATCCATCCTTCTTGGTCTTGATCATCTCCCATTGCGCGTCTCGACGTCCACAAATTTGATAAATTGTATCCTTAAGCTCCTGGTGGTAGACTTCTCCAATGCGTCCCATGGCGATGTGTGCGGCCATGCTCTTCCCTAAACTCCAAGTTGGTGCTTCGAAAACCAATCTCATGGCACTAAACATCCTTCCTGGAATGATGACTTGAATCTTCCAGCTCTCCTCTTCAGGTAATGTGGCGTTGTAGGTTCCGGTGACGCTTGGTATTCCTATGTTCAAGTACTTGGTGACTTCCTTCAAGTGTCGCCCAGACGGCGTGTCTTCCTCTGGTTGCATGAACTTGCTCCTTGCATTCGCCATTCCTAAAAGAGTAGAAAGTGGAGAGAGGTCAGAAATGAGAAGAGAGAAGTTTTCTAGGGCTTAAGCTTAGTGGTCGTGTCCTATAGTCAGCGTGTGCTCTGATACCAACTTTGTAGCGACCAGACCTCAAATGGCATGTGCTGCTGTGCACCAGTGTCATCCCTGGATCAGTAATGCTGACACGCACAGTACAAATGGAGGATTTATAATAGAGTAGCAATCACACACTTATTACATCGAATATCTCCAAAGAGAGTAAGAATGATAAACATGGCTTAAGGCCATCTAATAACGATAACAGCGGAAGACTTGGAAGATAAGTGAGTCCATCAACTCCAGCGGCATCACTGAGTATAAGACCACGACCTAAGGCACCTTACTCGTCGTCTGAAAAGTCTGCAACATGAAACGTTGCAGCCCGAAAACGGGTCAGCACATAGAATATGCTGGCAATGTAACACATAGAGAACAATGAACAATAATAATGCTATACTACATGCATTTATGGCTGGTGGAAAGCTCTATGGTTACAGTTTTGCGAAAAGCCAATTTTATCCTACTTCAAAGGAATAAATTTTATTTAACTATCATGGTGGTTGAAACATTGAGAAGGTACCTCCAACTCAATCCCAATTAGGTATCATCGTTAACCCAAAAAAATTAATTATAAGTATCACGGTGATGAGATTCAAATGATAATCCAGGTACTAGATACTCAAGTTGTCCATAACCGGGGACACGGCTAACCATGATTAGTTTGTACACTCTGCAGAGGTTTGCGCACTTTTCCCCACAAGACTCGATCGCCTCCGCTTGATTCTCGCACTGCATGATGTTTGAGAAACGGATGACCGAGACACAGTCTTTCAGAAACAATCACTCTTTACTCTGGATGGACCGGTACACCTACTTTCCCCTACATCTGCTAGTCCACCTCTTCAAGAGATCCTGTAACCTACTCAGCTATGCTAGAGCCCATAATAGCTTGTGGCTGCACACGGAAGTTTCTAGCATGAATAATCTTATGATCCCTTTGAGCCTGGGTGGCGGACCTTATACATACAGACGGCACTGGGTTCTCCAGGTGCCTCAATCCACCCAGATGTGAGTTTTAGTTGCCACCTTAAGTTGAACCATTATTAACAATCTCACATCTGTCATGAATATCTCTCAAACCCAATCCACGTCTACGAGCATAGCATGGCAATAATAGCAACGTAGAAGTAACTCCCAAGGGTTTGATAAAGTAAAATAGGTAATAGGTACTACCTCAACTACTTCCCAATACCCACAGTTTATTTAGATCCTAATCATGCAATGTGTTTGAGGAAAACAGATCTAATGCAATAAAACTGGGTATGAACGGAATATGATCAAAGTGTTACTTGCCTTGCTGATGATCCGCAAAACCTAGCGAGTCGAAGTAACAAGCGGCACACTCCGGGTACTCTATCGCAAACAAACAAGCATACAATCAGTACTCAACTAATGCTCAGGTAAAACTCAAATGAAAGATCCAACTAGAAAGTTCAACTTAAGAACTCCGGTTTGCAAAAAGAATCAACTCGAAAGAAGCAACGAAAGTCAAACGGCGAAAGAAAGAAACTTCGTTTGCTAATCTGGATCTAGGTCAAATTTTACTATAGCAAAAACTTGTTTGAGTAGGTTAAACGGAAAGAGAATTTCGAGACGGAACTCTAGGCGCTTGAATCGCCTGATTCCGATAAACGAGCGACAAGTTAAACAGAATTGAAGATTCGATCAGAAATCGAATCTGAGAAAATAACGAGAAAATCCGATGAAAAAGAAAAACGGACGAACGGTTAAATAACGGACGTTCGTTAACAGAGAAAAACCGACGAACGCGTTCGTTAAAACGAACGGTTCGGTGAACGTTCGCAAAATAATAAAACCCAAAAAAACCGATCTAGGGTTTTTTTTTAAACGAAGGGGTTTTTTTTACAGAAAACCGGCAACGACGGGAATCGGGGCAGCGGCGGTACCTCGACGGCGGGCTCCGGCGGGGCGGGGCTTGGCGGCGGGGTGCGGGGCTCGGGGTGCGGGGGCGGCAGCTCCGGCGGCTCCCGGTGGCGGCGGCGGGGCGTGTTGCGGCGGCGGCGATGAGGGGCTCCGGCGGCGGCTCGAGGTGAGGAAAGAGGGGGGCGCGGTATTTAAGGAGGGGGGTGTGCGGCGGCTTGGGCAAGGGGGCACCCGAGGCGGCGGCGGCTCCCGTGCCCGGGACGGACTCCGGCGGCGAGCTCCCGTGCGGGAAGAGGAAGGCGCGAGGCGGGCCGTCGGCTGGGCCTTTGGCCCAGTCGGCGCGCAGGCGTTATTTTTTTTAAATAAGTTCCACGGAAAATAATACGTAAAAAATAAATAAAAATCAGAAAAAATATGAAATAAATTTTCCCCGTCTAGTTAGAAAATCTAGAATAGGGTGAACTTTTTTTTTAAGTCAAAATAAATATTTTGGAAAACATGCAATATTTTTAATGCAATAAAAATTGCAAATAAAATCCAAATAAATTCCAAATAATGTTTTTAACATTTTTCCTCCAGTATTTCAATTGTTTTGGAGAAGTCATATTTTCTCCTCTCGTTTATTTAAAATGAAATATTTTTCCGGAGAGAAAAATAATTAAAACCACAATCCTCGTTTGAAAAATCAAATTTGAAAATTCGAGAAAATCCCCAACTCTCTCTGAGGGTCCTTGAGTTGCTTAGGATTATCGAGGATTTGTCAAAATGCAACAAAACATGATATGCAATGATGGTCTATGTATAACATTCCAAATTGAAAATTTTGGATGTTAACTTTCAGTGCTTGGAAGTGTAAATTCATCCATGATATTTCTTTGCTTGCTCACAGGGTGAAGGACTGTAACAAGCCAAAGCTTTTGGCTTGGATTGCTTCTTTGTTGTAGAGCAAGTACAGTTAGTTAGCAAATAGGTAGACTCTTTTCCCTTTTGTTTTCCTTCCTTGTATAGTGTTTTTTTGTACAGTGGTGCTTTATTTAATAAAGGGCTGTGGGGCTTTGCCTCATAGTATATATTCAAAAAAAACCTAGAGACTCGTAGTAGCACGCTTCGCACTCCGGTAATTCTATCGCAAACAAACAATAACATAGATAAGCACTCAAGCATAGATGCAAGGGTAAAAATCAGATGAGAAAGTCCAAACTGAAAGTTCAACCGAAGTGCTTCGATTTGCAAAAAGAATCAATCAAATCAGAGCTACGAAACTCAAACTGCGATCAAAAGAAGTTCAAATTCAATTCTGCTTGCAACCAAATTTTAAATTGTCAAAATCTTGTTCAAGTTGAGTAACTGGAAAGAGGGGCTCGAGACGAAGATTTTGGCATTGGTTTCACTGGATTTGGACAAACGGTTAAAAAGTTACGAGGGTTTGAAGATCAGGAGCTAATCTGCGATAAAAATAATCATGGATAGGTCCCTGGCCGAAAATAAAATAATAAGAAAAAGATTATCGAACGAACGTTCGCTAACAGAACTAATTTGATGAAAATCGTTCACTAACAGAACTAAACGAACGAACGTTCGCTAATTAACGAACAAAATAAATAAATAAACCGATCTAAAAAAACAAACAAAAAACCGAACGGTTTATAACGTTTAACCGGAGAAAACCGGCGGCGAGATCCGGCGGCTCCGGCGAGATCCGGCGGCTCTGGCGGGGCTGCGGCGAGGCGGGGTGGTGCTGGGAGGCGGCGGCGTGGCGCGGGTGGCGGCTAGCGGTGGGGCTGCGACAGCGACGGCGGTGGCATTGGCGGCGGGGCGTGACGAGGAGGAGGCGGCGGCCTCAGGGCGGCTTATAAAGCCCCCCCGGGTCTCCGACTTGGAGAGGGGGTCGGCGAGGCGGCGGCAAGGCTGACTCCTCCGGGAGTCCGGCGACTCCACGGCGAGCGACGCGGGCAAGGCGGCGGCGCGGCTGGGCTTGGCCCGGCTCCGGCCGGCCTAGAACTTTTTTTTAATAATTTCCGCCGAAGAAAAATCCTAAATAAATATAAAAAAATTCTAAAAATGCCAAAAACAATTTTCACCGTCTAAATAAAATATTTAGAACAAAGTGAACATTTTTCTGGCCTAAAATGCAATTTTCAACAATGCATATTATTCTAATACAAATAAAATATTTATTTGATTTTAATGTTTTTCCTCCAATATTCCTCTTATTTTGGAGAAGTCATTTTATCTCCACTCATTTATTTTAATAACGGAAATATTTCGGAGAGAAATTTTATTAAAACCAAAATGATCCTCTTTTCAAATTTGAGAAAAATTCAAATATGAAAATAAATGAAATTCCCCAACTCTCTCCGTGGGTCCTTGAGTTGCTTAGGATTTCTAGGATCGCAAATGAAAAACAAATAAAATATGATATGCATATGATGACCTATGTATAACATCCAAATTGAAAATTGGGATGTTACAAACCTACCCCCCTTAAGATGAATCTCGCCCTCGAGATTCGAGTTGGCTAGAAAATAGGTGCGGGTGGTCTTTCTATAGGTCTTCCTCTCGTTCCCAGGTGGCTTCATCCTCGGTATGGTGGCTCCACTGAACTTTGCAAAACTTGATAACCTTGTTGCGCGTAACTCGGCTGGCAAACTCGAGAATCTTGACAGGTTTCTCCTCGTAGGTCAGATCACTATCCAACTGAATTGCTTCCAGGGGCACTGTATCTCTCAGAGGAATATCGGCCATCTCAGCATGGCACTTCTTCAACTGGGAAACATGAAACACATCATGAACTCCTGACAGTCCTTCGGGTAACACCAACTTGTAGGCCACTTCTCCCATACATTCCAAAACTCGGTATGGTCCTACAAATCTCAGGGCTAACTTTCCCTTAACTCCAAATCGTTTAACTCCTCGCAGAGGTGACACACGAAGATACGCTCTGGCTCCGATTCCGTAGACTACCTCCTTGCGCTTTGTATCGGCACAACTCTTCTGCCTGGACTGAGCTACCTTTAGTCTGTCGCGAATCAACTTAACCTTCTCTGAGACTCGTTGATCGAATCTGGCCCAAACAACTGGCGGTCTCCAACTTCATCCCACATCAACGGTGTCCTGCACCTCCTTCCATACAAGGCTTCGAAAGGGGCCATCTTCAGACTAGCTTGATAAATGTTGTTGTATGAGAACTCCGCATACGGCAAATTATCATCCCAACTGGATCCATAATCTAATGCATAGGCTCTCAACATGTCCTCCAGAATCTGATTGACTCTCTCGGCCTGTCCATCTGTCTGCGGATGAAAGGCTGTACTAAACTCTAGCCTGGTACCCAAAGTCTGGTGCACCTGATTCTAAAACTTCAAGGTGAATTGTGTTCCTCTATCTGATACGATGGTCCTCGGAACTCCATGCAGACATACGATCCTGGTCATATATATCTTGGCCAACTTCGCACTTGTATAGGTGGTTTTCACTGGGATAAAGTGAGCCACTTTGGTCAAACGATCCACTACTACCCAGATAGAATCGTATCCTGATCGGGTCCTGGGTAATCCGGTAATGAAATCCATGCCAAGCTTGTCCCACTTCCATTCGGGTATCGGCATAGGCTGCACTAATCCTACTGGCTTCTGATGTTCTGCCTTCACTCTCTGACATACATCACATACTACTACAAACTCGGCAATATCCTTCTTCATACTAGTCCACCAGAAACGCTCCTTCAAATCCAAATACATCTTGGTGTTTCCGGGGTGTATCGAGTATGGTGAGTCATGTGCTTCTTGAAGTATTAACTTCCTGATCTCTGCATTATTGGGTACATATACACAGTCCTCGAACCATAAGGTTTCATGCTCATCCTCACGAAAACCTTTGGCTTTTCCTTTGCTCATATTCTCCTTTATCTCAGCAACTTCCTTGTCATTTTTCTGAGCTTCTCGAATCTTTCCCAATAATGTTGACTGAACCTCCATTGCTGCGACAAATCCTCTTGGAACTATCTCCAAACGAAGCTCCCTGAGATCTTCGACTAACTCCTTTGGTAATCCTCCGGTTACGAGGGTATTGACATAGCTCTTCCAGCTCAAAGCGTCTGCTACTACATTGGCCTTTCCTGGATGGTAGTGCAACTTCATATCATAATCCTTTATAAGCTCCAACCATCTCCTTTGCCTGAGATTCAGCTCCTTCTGAGTGAAAATGTACTTCAAACTCTTGTGATCCGTGTACACATCACAACGGTTTCCAATAAGAAAATGTCTCCAGGCCTTGAGTGCATGCACTACGGCTGCTAACTCCAAATCATGTGTGGCATAATTCAACTCATGCGGTCGAAGCTGACGTGAGGCATATGAAACAACTCTTCCGTCCTGCATAAGTACACCTCCAAGTCCTAAGCGAGAAGTGTCGCAATACACTTGGAAATCCTTGTGTATATCCGGAAGAATCAGCACTGGGGCTGTAACCAAACGTTTCTTCAACTCGTGAAAACTGGCCTCACATTCTTCGGTCCACTTGAACTTAGTGTCCTTCTTCAACAACTCCGTCATGGGCTTCGCAATCTTGGAAAAATTCTCAATGAACCTCTGGTAATATCCCGCGAGTCCAAGAAAACTGCGGATCTCTCCTACTGAGGTGGGTGCCAACCACTCAGTGACTGACTGAACCTTGGTAGGGTCTACTGCTATACCTTCTCCTGATATAACATGTCCAAGGAACCCAACTTCCTTCAACCAAAATTCACATTTGCTGAACTTGGCATATAACTGATGTTCCCTGAGCTTCTCGAGAACTAAACGCAAATGCTCCTTGTGTTCCTCTTCATTCTTCGAGTACACCAAAATATCATCAATGAACACCACGACAACTTATCCAAGAACTCCATGAACACCTTATTCATCATACTCATGAAATAGGCAGGGGCATTGGTCAATCCAAATGACATAACTATATACTCATATAGCCCGTACCTTGTGGTAAAAGCAGTCTTAGGTATATCCTCTTCTCGGATCTTCAACTGGTGGTATCCTGATCGCAGATCGATCTTGGAAAATACTTTAGCTCCTTGCAGTTGGTCAAACAAGTCGTTGATCATCAGTAGTGGGTACTTGTTCTTGATCGTCACTTCATTTAATGCTCGATAATCAACAACCATTCTCAAAGATCCATCCTTCTTCTCAACCAAGAGCACTGGGGCTCCCCACGGTGACGAACTTGGTTGAATGTAACCTTTCTCCAATAACTCCTTAATCTGCTTCTTAATTTCCTCCAGATCATTTGTGGGCATACGGTATGGTCTCTTAGATATCGGCCCGGTTCCTGGCAACAGCTCTATCAGAAATTATATATCCCGATCCGGCAGCATGCCTGGTAGTTCCTCTGGAAATACATCCGAGTAATCCTTCACTACAGGCACTTCATCCTGAACAACTCCTGAGAAGGAATTTACTTGGGTCCTCCTCGGCGCCTGCCTGGATACATACTTTATCCTTTTTCCCTCCGAGGTGGTGAGCAAAATTGACTTACTGGCGCAATCGATGTTTCCCCCATACATCGATAGCCAATCCATGCCTAGTATCACATCCAATCCTTCTGACTCCAGAATTATTAGGTCTGAGTGGAAAACATGCCTACCTATGGTCAATGGCATCTAAAAACATCCTCTGCTTGCCATATACTCAGCTCCTGGCGAGCTTACTAACATAGGTGTCTTAAGAAATTTGGTGGGCAACTTATATTATCCACAAATCCCCTTGATATGTATGAATGCGATGCACCAGTGTCAAAAAGAACGATTGCAGTAAATGACCTAACCAAAAACTTACCTATAACTGCATCTGGCTGCTCCTCAACCTCCTCCACGTTAACGTGGTTCACCTGTCCCCTATTGAAAGGGTTGGGATTCTTCCCAGAGCTTCCATTGCCATTTCCATTCTTTGCTTCAGAACACTCGGTGACGTAGTGTCCAGTCTTCCCGCACTTGAAACAAGTAATGTGACTTAGATCCTTCTTGGCGGGCGTTGCTGGGTTGGAACGGTTCTGGCTGCTGCTACCTCCATTCCCATTCCCATTCTTGGGCCCACTATGATTATGCGAACTTCCTCCATTGTGAGTGTGTCCTCCACGGTTATGGGTATATCCTCCCGAGTTTGTAGTAAAACGAGGCTTCTGCGATGCTCCAGAATTATACTTCCCTTGTCCATACTTCCTTTTGCGGCTCTCTATCTGCTGATGCTTCCCTTCAATCATAAGAGCCCTATCTACCAAGTCATGGTAGGTAGCAAATGTAGCTACCATCAACTGCGTGCTCAGCTCATCATTCAACCCTTCCATAAACTTCTCCTGCTTCGCGGCATCTGTGGCCACATCATCAGGGGCATAGCGAGCTAACTTACTGAACTCATCCACGTACTGCACCACAATACGATTTCCCTGGCGTAAGTTGTGAAACACACGCTTCTTCATGCTCATAGCTCCAGTTGAGACATGTGCAGTGCGGAACGCTTGCTGAAATTGATCCCAAGTGACATTGGCTATGGGGAACGTGGTTGTGTAATTCTCCCACCATGAGGCTGCAGGTCCATCAAGTTGGTGTGCGGCAAAACGCACCTTCTCAGCATCGGTGCAACCTGCGGTGGTCAACTCCCTTCCAATCCTGCGTAGCCAGTCATCAGCAACAATCGGCTCGGTGCTACTGGAAAACACCGGCGGATTCAACCTCAGAAAACGGGCTAAATTGTCAACTGGAGGTGGTGGCGGTGGGTTGTTGTTGTTGTTGCCTTGGTTCTGGACTAGTAGCTGCATCAAGGCATTCTGCTGTTGGATCAACTGTGTGAGCTCCGGTGGGAAGGCAAATCCGGGGTCACGTCTCGGAGGCATCTGATGGGTTTAGAGGGGACAGATTAGAATAGAATGAGGTCTAAAGAGAAACACTACCCATATGCACATGAGACAAACACAATCATATCACACCACTCAATTCAGACAAGGGCATACAATCGATCTATCTACCGTTACAAAATACTCGGACTACTACTATATACATGGGAAAATTCTACTAATAATATGGTGGTCATCTAGAAATTTTGATCGGTGGAAGACTCCATGATATCCGCTCCAGTTTCGTCTTCGTAATCATCATCACTACTGTCGGGGTCAGAGTCGGTGTCGTCGATGATGATGTAGTCCTCGGGATGGTCGTCATCTCCTCCTGGCGCGGGGTCTCCCATGAATACTCCTAGCTTCCTCGTCAGGTCGTCATTCTTTTCTACTAGTACTGTGATTTCCTCCTCGTATCCGTCGCGTGTAGACTTCAGTTCCTCTTCAAGCTCCATGTTCATAGTCATCACCTTCTTCAGATCTATCATGCTTGCGCACATTTGGTTCTCCTGGCAACGAATGTGCTGGTTTAGCTCCTGGATGAAAGCTGCAATGGACCTGTCCCTCCTGGTGCTGATCATCTCCCATTGCTCATCTTGGCGCCCACATATCTGGTAGACGGTGTCCTTAAGATCATTGTGATAAACTTCACCGATGCGTCCCATGGCGATGTGGGCTGCCATGCTCTTTCCTAGATTCCAGGTTGGTGCATCAAAGGAAAACTCTATGGGCTCAATAACTGGCGTGAATGTCCTTCCTGGAACATGAACTCGAATCATCCAATGCTCCTCTTCTGGTAAAGTGGCGGTATAGGTCCCGGTAAAGCTTGGTATTCCGATGTTCAGGTACCTAGTGACTTCCTTCAAGTGTCGTCCAAAAGGTGTGTCTTCATCTGGTTGAGCAAACTTGTTCCTTGGGTCCGCCATCTATAGAGTGGAAAATGGAGAAGAGTCGGAAATGAGTAGAGAAGAGTGACCTATGGCTTATCTTAGTGGTCGCGTCCTACAATCAGCGTGTGCTCGGATACCATGTTGTAGCAATCCGACCTCAAACGGTCAAATCTCTGTGCATAAGTGTCATCCCTGGATCGGTAATGCTCACACACACAGTACTTGAAGGATTTATAACAGAGTGCAATCACACACTTATTACATCAAATGTCTCAAAAAAGAACTTATTACAATAATATGGCTTAAGGCCATCTAACAAAGATAACTGTGGAAGCATCGAAGGTAAATGAGTCCATCAACTCCAACGGCATAACTGAGTGCATGACAACGACCTAGCGCAACTTACCCTTCGTCTGAAAACTCTGCAACATAATACATTGCAGCCCAAAAACGGGTCAGCACATGGAATATGCTGGCAATATAACACTGTAGAGCAATGAACAAGATAAATGCTAACACTACATGCAAATATGGCCGGTAGAGGCTCTACGGTTATCATGTTTTTGCGAAAAACCATTTTTTTCCTACAACAAAGGAATATATTTTGTTTAACCATCATGGTGGTTGATAAACATTGAGAAGGTTCCTCCAACTCAATCCCAATTAAACAGTATTAATAACCCAACAAATTAATTTAGAGTGATGAGATCAAATCAATAATTCAAGTACTAGATACTCAAGATGTCCATAACCGGGGACACGGCTAATCATGATTAGTTTGTACACTCTACAGAGGTTTGCGCACTTTTCCCCACAAGACTTGATCTCCTCCGTTGTATTTCTCGCACTGCATGATGTTTGAGAAACGGATGACCGAGACATAGTCTTTCCGAAGAGGTCCCCTTAACCGATAGATAGGTCGGTACACCTACAATCCCCTACATCTGCTAGCCCATCATGGAAAGGTTTCCCACAACTTACTCAACTATGCCAGAGCCCATAATGGCATGTGGCTGCACACGGAAGTTTCAAGCATGAATAATCTTATGATCCCTTTCAGCCTGGGTGGTGAACCATAGGATGATCACACGGGTACTCCGGGATATCCTAGGACAACACTGGATTATCCAGGTGCCCAGACAACCACTGGGTGCTCCAGGGTGCCTCAACCAATCCACCCAGATGTGTATTAAAGTAGCCACCTTAAGTTTAACCATTAGTTAACATCTGTCATGGATCACTCAAACCAAACCACGTCTACGAGCATAGCATAACAGTATAAGCATAACATAGAAGTAACTCCCATGGTTTGATGTAAAAGGCAGTAGATTCTACCTCATCATCTACTTCCCAAAACTCACATGTTAAACAGATCCTACTCATGCAATGTTTGAGGATTGGACTATGATACGTCTCCAACGTATCTATAATTCTTGATTGTTCCATGCTATTATATTATCTGTTTTGGATGTTTAATGGGCTTTATTAAGCACTTTTATATTATTTTTTGGACTAACCTACTAACCAAAGGCCAAGTGCAAATTGCTGTTTTTTTGCCTATTTCAGTGCTTCGCAGAAAAGGAATATCAAACGGAATGAAACCTTCGGGAGAGTTATTTTTGGAACAAACACAATCCAGGAGACTTGGAGTGGACGTCAAGCAAGCAACGAGGCGCCACGGGGCAGGGAGGCGCGCCCAGGGGGGTAGGCGCGCCCCCCACCCTCGTGGGCCCCTCGTGGCTCCACCGACCTACTTCTTTCGCCTATATATACTCATATACCCCGAAAACATCCGAGAGCACCACAAAACACTATTTCCACCGCCGCAACCTTCTGTACCCGTGAGATCCCATCTTGGGGCCTTTTCCGGCGCTCCGCCGGAGGGGGAATCGATCACGGAGGGCTTCTACATCAACACCATAGCCTCTCCGATGATGTGTGAGTAGTTTACCATAGACCTTCGGGTCCATAGTTATTAGCTAGATGGCTTCTTCTCTCTCTTTGTATCTCAATACAAAGTTCTCCTCGATTCACTTGGAGATCTATTCGATGTAATTCTTTTTGCGGTGTGTTTGTCGAGATCCGATGAATTGTGGGTTTATGATCAAGATTATCTATGAACAATATTTGGTTCTTCTCTGAATCCTTATATGTATGATTTGTTATCTTTGCAAGTCTCTTCGAATTATCAGTTTGGTTTGGCCTACTAGATTGATCTTTCTTGCCATGGGAGAAGTGCTTAGTTTTGGGTTCAATCTTGCGGTGTCCTTTCCCAGTGACAGCAGGGGCAGCAAGGCACGTATTGTATTGTTGCCATCGAGGATAAAAAGATGGGGTTTATATCTTATTGCTTGAGTTTATCCCTCTACATCAAGTCATCTTGCCTAATGCGTTACTCTGTTCTTATGAACTTAATACTCTAGATGCATGCTGGATAGCGGTCGATGTGTGGAGTAATAGTAGTAGATGCAGAATCGTTTCGGTCTACTTGTCGCGGACGTGATGCCTATATACATGATCATGCCTAGATATTCTCATAACTATGCGCTTTTCTATCAATTGCTCGACAGTAATTTGTTCACCCACCGTAGAATTTGCTATCTTGAGAGAAGCCACTAGTGAAACCTATGGCCCCCGGGTCTATCTTCCATCATATTATTTTCCTATCAATTTATTATTTCTTCCGTTATTTATTTTGAAATCTTTACTTTCCAATCTATATCATAAAAATACCAAAAATATTTATCTTATTATCTCTATCAGATCTCACTTTTGCAAGTGGCCATGAAGGGATTGACAACCCCTTTATCGTGTTGGTTGCAAGGTTCTTATTTTTTTGTGTAGGTATAAGGCGACTTGCGTGTAACCTCCTACTGGATTGATACCTTGGTTCTCAAAAACTGAGGGAAATACTTATGCTACTTTGATGCATCACCCTTTCCTCTTCAAGGGAAAAACCAACGCATGCTCAAGAGGTAGCAAGAAGGATTTCTGGCGCCGTTATCGGGGAGACTTACGCTAAGTCAAGTCAAGTCAAGACATACCAAGTACCCATCACAAACTCTTATCCCTCGCATTACATTATTTGCCATTTGCCTCTCGTTTTCCTCTCCCCCACTTCACCTTTGCCGTTTTATTCGCCCTTTTTCTGTTTGCCTCTTTTTTCGCTTGCTTCTTGTGTCGCTGTGTGTTAGATCGTTTGCTGTCATGGCTAGTCCTTCTATCATTGTTAGTACTCCCGATCATGAAGTTCTTAATTTTAAACAAAGGGAGGGAGAAAATCTAAAAGATGCTTGGCATAGAATTTTCAATGCTCAGAATAGATCTACTAGGAAGCAATCTACATCCGTTCTTCTTCGCAATTTTTATGTAGGCATCACTCCTTGGAACAGATATATTCTTGATACCATTACCGGAGGGAATTTCTTGGGTAGCCATACTTTTGATTCTTATAATGCTATGTTAGATTTGTTTGGCCCACCACCTCTTTTGGTTAATGGAACTATTTTAACTTTGGAACATGTGATGCAAAGGCTTGAAATCATTGAAAATAAGGTTGCCACTGTAGAGTTGATTGAAAATTTGGATAAAAAGATCCACAATCAAATTACCCAATATGGATCTAAGGTAGGAGTTACTCTGGAATTTTTTAAAGAAAAGGAACCTATAGTTAACGAAAGAATAGATCAAGATTCCACAAGAATTGATAAACTTGAGGATATTATTACCAACTTAGGGTCTGCCTTTTCGTCCGTGAAAAATACCCCAAATCCTCCTACTACTAAAGTTACCAAATTGATGTATGTTCCTAAAAATAAGGGTGAATCTTCTAGTAAGGAAAATGCGGATCTCAAATCCATAAGTTTTCACTCCAACTTTTTCGCTATCATTAAGGAACCTTTTGCTACAAATGAATTTCTTGATTTCTTGCCTAGGAGTTTGATAATTAACAAAAGGAAGGAAACTCCTAAGGGGTATAAGTGTTCTATTGAAGAATTTCCAACCAAAGATGATAATACCTAGATCTATTCTTGCCTTTATGCCTAGCTAGGGGCGTTAAATGATAGCGCTTGTTGGGAGGCAACCCAATTTTATTTTTGTTTCTTGCTTTTTGTATCTGGTTAATAATAAATAATTCATCTACCCTCTGGTTAGATGTGGTTTTATGTTTTAATTAGTGTTTGTGCCAAGTAGAACCTTTGGGAAGACTTGGGTGAAGTCTTTATGATCTTGCTGTAAAAAACAGAAACTTTAGCGCTCACGAGATTAGCTGCCATTTTTTACTGGAGAGCGATTTTAGGTTGATTCTTTTTGCAGATGATTAATAGACAAATTCCTCACGTACACCAATTTATTTCAGAATTTGTGGAGTTACAGAAGTATACGTTTGATACAGATTACTACAGACTGTTCTGTTTTTTACAGATTCTGTTTTTCGTGTGTTGTTTCCTTATTTTGATGAATCTATGGCTACTATCAGGGGGTATGAACCATAGAGAAGTTGTAATACAGTAGTTTTAAAACCAATATAAATAAAGAATGAGTTCATTACAGTACCTTCAAGTGGTGCTTTGTTTTCTTATACTAACGGAGCTCATGAGATTTTCTGTTGAGTTTTGTGTTGTGAAGTTTTCAAGTTTTGGGTAAAGATTTGATGGATTATGGAATAAGGAGTGGCAAGAGCCTAAGCTTGGGGATGCCCAAGGCAACCCAAGGTAAAATTCAAGGATAACCAAAATCCTAAGCTTGGGGATGCCCCGGAAGGCATCCCCTCTTTCGTCTTCGTCTATCGGTAACTTTACTTGAGGCTATATTTTTATTCACCACATGATATGTGTTTTGCTTGGAGCGTCTTGTATGATTTGAGTCTTTGATTTTTAGTTTACCACAATCATCCTTGCTGTACACACCTTTTGGAGAGACACACATGAATCGGAATTTATTAGAATACTCTATGTGCTTCACTTATATCTTTTGAGCTAGATAATTTTGCTCTAGTGCTTCACTTACATCTTTTAGAGCACGGTGGTGGTTTTATTTTATAGAAATTATTGATCTCTCATGCTTCACTTATATTATTTTGAGAGTCCTTTATAACAGCATGGTAATTTGCTTTGGCTCATGTATATAGGCATGATCATGTATATAGGCATCACGTCCGCGACAAGTAGACCGAAACGATTCTGCATCTACTACTATTACTCCACACATCGACCGCTATCCAGCATGCATCTAGAGTATTAAGTTCATAAGAACAGAGTAACGCATTAGGCAAGATGACATGATGTAGAGGGATAAACTCAAGCAATAAGATATAAACCCCATCTTTTTATCCTCGATGGCAATAATACAATACGTGCCTTGCTGCCCCTGTTGTCACTAGGAAAGGACACCGCAAGATTGAACCCAAAGCTAAGCACTTCTCCCATGGCAAGAAAGATCAATCTAGTAGGCTAAACCAAACTGATAGTTCGAAGAGACTTGCAAAGATAACAAATCATACATATAAGAATTCAGAGAAGAACCAAATATTTTTCATAGATAATCTTGATCATAAACCCACAATTCATCGGATCTCGACAAACACACCGCAAAAAGAATTACATCGAATAGATCTCCAAGAGAATCAAGGAGAAATTTGTGTTGAGATCCAAAGAGAGAGAGAAGAAGCCATCTAGCTAATAACTATGGACCCGAAGGTCTGTGGTAAACTACTCACACATCATCGGAGAGGCTATGGTGTTGATGTAGAAGGCCTCCGTGACCGATTCCCCCTCCGGCGGAGCACCGGAAAAGGCCCCAAGATGGGATCTCACGGGTATAGAAGGTTGCGGCAGTGGAAATAGGGTTTCGTGGTGCTCTCGGATGTTTTTGCGGTATATGAGTATATATGGGCGAAAGAAGTAGGTCGGTGGAGCCACGAGGGGCCCACGAGGTTGGGGGCGCGCCTACCCTCCCTGGGCGCGCCTCCCTACCTCGTGGCCGCCTCTTTGCTTGCTTGACGTCCACTCCAAGTCTCCTAGATTGCGTTTGTTCCAAAAATAACTCTCCCGAAGGTTTCATTCCGTTTGGATTCCGTTTGATATTCCTTTTCTGCGAAACACTGAAATAAGCAAAAAACATCAATTTGCACTGGGCCTTTGGTTAATAGGTTAGTCCAAAAAATAATATAAAAGTGCTTAATAAAGCCCATTAAACATCCAAAACAGATAATATAATAGCATGGAACAATAAAAAATTATAGATACGTTGGAGACGTATCAAGCATCCCCAAGCTTAATTCCTGCTCGTCCTCGAGTAGGTAAATGATAAAAACAGAAATTTTTGATGTGGAATGCTACCTAACATAATTTTCTAAGTAATTCTCTTTATTGTGGCATGAATGTTCAGATCCAAAAGATTCAAGACAAAAGTTTAATATTGACATAAAAATAATAATACTTCAAGCATACTAACTAAGCTATTATGTCTTCTCAAAATAACATGGCCAAAGAAAGCTTATCCCTACAAAATCATATAGTTTGGCTATGCTTCATTTTCGTCACACAAAAATGCTCTCATCATGCACAACCCCGATGACAAGCCAAGCAATTGTTTCATACTTTAGTAATCTCATACTTTTTTCAACTTTCATGCAATACATGAGCATGAGCCATGGACATAGCACTATGGGTGGAATAGAGTATAATGATGGGGGTTGTGTGGAGAAGACAAAAAACAGAAAGTCTCACATTGACACGACTAATCAACGGTCTAGGGAGATGCCCATCAATTGATGTCAATGCAAGGAGTAGGGATTGCCATGCAACGGATGCACTAGAGCTATAAATGTATGAAAGCTCAACAAAAGAAACTAAGTGGGTGTGCATCCAACTTGCTTGCTCACGAAGACCTAGGGCATTTGAGGAAGCCCATTGTTGGAATATACAAGCCAAGTTCTATAATGAAAAATTCCCACTAGTATATGAAAGTGACAAAACAAGAGACTCGCTATCATAAAGATCATGGTGCTACTTTGAAGCACAAGTGTGGAAAAAAGGATAGTAGCATTGTCCCTTTTATTTCTTTTTTTCCTTTTTTTCTTTTTTTGGGCCTTCCTTTTTTTTATTTGGCCTTTCTCCCTTTTTTATTTGGCACAACGCTCTATTAATGATGATCATCACACTTATATTTATTTACAACTCAATGATTACAACTCGATACTAGAACAAAATATGACTCTATATGAGTGCTTCCGGCGGTGTACCGGGATGAGCAATGAATCAAGAGTGACATGTATGAAAAATTATGCATGGTGGCTTTGCCACAAATACGATGTCAACTACATGATCATGCAAAGCAATATGACAATGATGAAGCGTGTCATAATAAATGAAACGGTGGAAAGTTGCATGGCAATATATCTCGGAATGGCTATGGAAATGCCATAATAGGTAGGTATGGTGGCTGTTTTGAGGAAGATATAAGGAGGTTTATGTGTGATAGAGCGTATCGTATCACGGGGTTTGGATGCACCGGCGAAGTTTGCACCAACTCTCAAGGTGAGAAAGGGCAATGCACGGTACCGAAGAGGCTAGCAATGATGGAAAGGTGAGAGTGCGTATAATCCATGGACTCAACATTAGTCATAAAGAACTCACATACTTATTGCAAAAATCTACAAGTCATCAAAAACCAAGCATTACACACATGCTCCTAGGGGGATAGATTGGTAGGAAAAGACCATCGCTCGTCCCCGACCGCCACTCATAAGGATGACAATCAAAGAACACCTCATGTTTCAAATTTGTCACACAACGGTTACCATACGTGCATGCTACGGGATTTGCAAACTTCAACACAAGTATTTCTCAAATTCACAACTACTCAACTAGCATGACTCTAATATTACCACCTTCATATCTCAAAACAATCATCAAGTATCAAACTTCTCATAGTATTCAATGCACTTTTTATGAAAGTTTTTATTATACCCATCTTGGATGCCTATCAAATTAGGACTAACAGCATGGTAATTTGCTTTTAGAGCACGGTGGTGCGATAGGTATAGTAGCAGGGGTTGTGGGTGTAACTGTGGTATCCATGTCCTCATCACAGGACGAACAAAACAAGGTCTTCCGTAGAGTTCCTCTGGGTCACTACCGGTGCCCATCCATTTCCTACCGTTATTCTACATCTGCTGGCACCGTTCGTCCAGAGTCATGCCTAGGGTCGACCAAGCCAAAGCACATTGTGACTTGCGCTGCACATGTAAGCTTCGGTCAAGGCTTATACATTCGTCTCTTCATGACTGGGTGAAGCTTTCTGCAAGATGTCATGGCGCTTCTCCACGCATCCCTGGTTCAACCACTAGGTTCCATTCGTCCTCCACCCAGTAGTGAATTGAAGTCCGTCTTGAGCATCTTGAAATCTTGGGGTTGTCATCATCTTAACTCTCACAACTCCCATGTAATTCACTCAACCAACCCCATCTACGGAGCCTTGGTGACACGGGGATTTTGGGTTCATCCTACCACATGATACTACTCAACAACATAACTTAAATTCACCTACTTGCATGCATGGTGTGGAGGATATCAACTAATGCAATAAAACATAGGTAATAAAATTCATGATCAAATGACTTGCCTTGGTGGCAATCTTCAAACTCTAATGACTCGTAGTAACAAGCCTCGCACTCCGGGTGATCTATCGAAACAAATATGACATTCATGAGCACACCATCATACAAATCATACTACAACAACAAGTAAAACTAATAACAACACAATCATTAAAATACACAAAGAAAATAAAAAATGAATCCAAAGAAAACAATAAAACTCAATGCAAACCTCAACTACAAGTGAAACGAGCTTACTAAGTTTTCTGCCACTAATAGTTTTTTGACAGAACAAAAATAAAGTTTTTTAGTAAATAACAAAAAGGAAAATAACAAAGAAATCTTATGCAAAAAGAATCACATTAAAATCATTTATAAAATCCTATTATGCTCAAAACCATTTTCCTAGCAAGATAAAAAGAAATAAAATACTAAAAACATAACTTTTCTACCAATAAAATTGCTATTGATAACTTAACAGAAACAAAAAGGAATATGTCAAAAAGAACAAAAGAAAAAATTAAAAGTAATTAAAATTAAAAGAAATAGCACAAAAGCTATAAAACACTAAAACAGTATTGTTTTCGTGAAAACCTAATTTTAAATAATCCTAAAATTCACCAATTAATTCCTACTGATAAACAATATCACAAAGAACGAGTAGCAAAAAGAATCACTAATAAATAATATTCCTAGCTCAAGTTATAGCCAATCTAGTGATTTGAACAAATTTCATGTGAATACAAATTCAAACTTTCAAATCTAGTCAAACTTGATACCTATAGAAACTTCATAAAATTTTTGATCAAATGCAAAAAGAATCAAATCAAAGTACTAAAAATCCTAGGACATATGAATTTTCTAAGTTGAAACTATTCTATTTTTAAAAATAGAAACGAAAAAACAAACAGATCAACTATGCTACGTGGCATACTGCTATTGGGTTAGGAGGTGTGCGATCCGTAACTAAACGGCAGGCGGTCGTACTTAACAAAATGGCGCACATGCGTTATATTAAAAGAAACCCGCCCGGGCCGGTTCGATCTAACCGAACTAAACCGTAAAGTAAAAATCGATCTAAAAATGAAAAAAAAACTAACTATTCCCGGGTTCTAATCGTGGACGTCGGAGGAAGATCTAACGGATGAGGAGGGCGGTGGCCTATAGCAAGGTCAGTGGCATCGACGGCGAAGAAGACGACGGTGAGGCGGCTCGGCATCGAACGGGGTGACGGCTCTGGCGGTCTCCAGCGTGGAGGAAGTAGTCGAGGAGGTCGAGCGTGACGTGGGCATCCGAAAGGTGGTGGTGCAGGACGTTGGCGACGTCGGGGTCGAGCAAGGGCTCGCGACGGAGCTCCGGTGCTCCGGCAAGGTCGAGCATGCTTGGTTCAGTCGACTTCGGGGAAACTTAGGGGCAACAAGTGGTCAATTAGCTGCGCAATGGTTAGGGGGTCCGACAGACGAGGTTTGGAGGCAGGGGAGTGCTCACCGGCGATGATCACGACGGCGGCTGTAGTGAGATCAGAATGGCCAGGGTGGTGGACATGGATGGAGTTTGGCGTAGGGTTTAGGGGGGTTCGGACGAGGGCAACAAGGGGTATAGATAGGGCATGGACTTGGAGAGGGGGTCAACTCGGGTTCGCGATCCCGAGAGAATCGGGGCGACGGCGGTGCTCCGGACGCACTCTGGTTCGGCGAAATTTGTGCGCGGTTGTTGCAGGGTAAGAGACGTGGGCGGGCTCCACTGGTCAGTGGGCATGGGGAGAGGGCGTTGCGACCAGGCGGCCGGCTCGAAGGGTTTCGGGTGCGGCCGTGGGCGAACCAGGCCGCGACGCTGGTGGGCTGCGGGAAGTGGGCCGCCTGGCCTAGCGCGTGGCTAGCACCGGCTAGTTTTTTTTAATTCACAGAAAAGAAAACCAGAAAATAGAGAAAAATCAAATAATTTATATAGACAATTATATATCAAAATGATCAACAAAATATGGTAGAGGCGAGGGTGTCCCGATCTTTTGATGAGATGATAACTATCGATTTAGTGAAGTCGACTTTGACGATCCGACTACAAACGTGCACGACCTTGCGCCTTAGCAATCGCTAAACCAATCTCCTGAGGTTACTGACGGTGCCGGAAGCACAATCAGCCTGACCACCAAGGTCTATTCCTGCATGCAATCGAAGAACAAGAAAGAATATGATAATGCAATCTGAATATTGCAAATATAGATAAAGTATTTATAAAGGTGGGGATCCGAAAGCGGTCTTGGTCTGGTTGTTGGACACAAACGAAGTACACGAAGTTGCAATGGCTAACTTTTAACTAATCAAATCCCAAGGAAAAAGCTACTAGATGGATCTACTTATATAGGAACAAGGGGTGGCGTCCAAGGAGGTGGGAGGACACCACAAGGCAGCCTAAAACTAAACCTAGGTTGTAAAAGGCTCATGGGCCCAAGTGGAGGTGATGCGACACCTTTGGACTTGTAGTTTAACTTGGATTGTGTTGCATCGTCAGATTGTTTCGTCAATATCTCAACACTCCCACGAATTTGAAGATGAATCTAATTGGGTTGGAAAGTGCACGAAAACTACTTTCCAACAAAAAAAGAATCACCCAATTCGGAGTCCGGATGAAAGAGATATTGACGTTTTGAGTCAGGTATGCCTGTGTAGTCCAAATCTGAGTCCAAAACGTGAGAGACTTGGACTCTATCTTCTCTTGTGCCAAAAGTGACGTGAGAGAATTCTTGAACAGCACCTAAACGTCTCCTTTTCCTTTATCTTCATATGTGGATTGTACAAGTGTTCGATAGTTCTGCAATTAGGCATGAAACAAAAAGAGGTGAAGTATTTTTGTTCCGTATAGTATAAATAAATCATTGCATAACTTTTATCAGAAATCACCACAAATAAATACGTGTATGCAATATTTGTGATCATATTCAAGATAGCCATGTCCTCATCATCCTCCCCTTCTTCAAAACAAGCCGTCCTTGATACGTCTCCAACGTATCTATAACTTTTTGTTGTTCCATGCTATTAGATTATCTGTTTTGTATGTTTTATATGCATCGATATGCTATTTTTTATTAGTTTTGGGACTAACCTATTAACCTAGAGCCCAGTGCGAGTTTTTGTTTTTTCCTTGTTTTTGAGTTTTACAGAAAAGGAATATCAAACGGAGTTCAAACGGAATAAAACTTTACGATGATTTTTCTTGTACTAGAAGACATCTAGGAGCTTGGAGAGGGGGTCAGAAGATCTCCGAGGAGGCCACAAGCCTGCTAGGCCCGCCCAAGGGGTGTGCGCCCTGAGGGCTTGTGGGACCCTTCGGACTCCTCCAACCCTAACTCTTGCACTATAAATTCCCAAATATTCCAAAACCACCAGAAGCGTCCACCAAAATACTTCTCTACCGCCGCAAGCCTCTGTTCCCATGAGATCCCATCTTGGGGCCTTTTTCGGCATCCTTCCGAAGGGGGATTCGATCACAGAGGGCATCTACATCAACTCTATTGCCCTTCCGATGAAGCGTGAGTAATTTACCACAGACCTATGGGTCCATAGCTAGTAGCTAGATGGCTTCTTCTCTCTCTTTGATCTTCAATACAATGTTCTCCTCGATGTTCTTGAAGTTCAATCCAATGTAATATTATTTTGCGGTGTGTTTGTCGAGATGTGATGAATTGTTGATTTATGATCAGATTATCCATGAATATTATTTTAGTCTTTTCTGAACTCTTTTATGCATGATTAAATATCTTTGTATTCTCTTTGAATTATCGGTTTGGTTTGCCAACTAGATTGGTATTTCTTGCAATGGGAGAGGTGCTTAGTTTTGGGTTCAATCTTGCGGTGTCCTCACCCAGTGACAAAGTAGGGGTAGGAAGGCACGTATTGTATTGTTGCCATCAAGGGTAAAAGGTGGGGTTTTCATCATATTTCTTGAGTTTATCCCTCTACATCATGTCATCTTACTTAAGGCGTTACTCCGTTCTTATGAACTTAATACTCTAGATGCATGCTGGATAGCGGTCGATGTGTGGAGTAATAGTAGTAGATGCAGGCAGGAGTCGGTCTACTTGACACGGACATGATGCCTATATTCATAATCATTGCCTTGGATATCGTCATAACTTTGCGCTTTTCTATCAATTGCTCGACAGTAATTTGTTTACTCTCCGTATGTTTTCTTTCAAGAGAGAAGCCTCTAGTGAAACCTATGGCCCCGGGGTCTATTTTCCATCATATATTTTCAGATCTATAAACCAAAAAACCCCAAAATACCTTGCTGCAATTTATTTAGATTTACTTTAGTTTGCTCTTTTATTTATCTTCTATACCTATCTCTATTAGATCTCACTCTTGTTCGAGACCGTGAAGGGATTGACAACCCCTTTTTCGCGTTGAGTGCAAGCGTTTGTTAGTTTGTGCAAGTGCATAGATTGGAGACTTGCTTGTGCCTCTTATTAGATGGATACCTTGGTTCATAACTAAGGGAAATACTTATCTCTACTTTGTTGGATCACCCTTTCCTCTTCAAGGAAAAAATCAACGCAAGCTCAAGAAGTAGGAGGAAGAATTTCTGGCGCCGCTGCCGTGGAGGTTCTACATCAAGCCTACCAAGTACCTATCATAAACTCTCATCTCTTGCATTACATTATTTTCCCATTTGCCTCTCATTTTTCTCTCCCCCACTTCTAAAACGTTTTCAAAAAACACAAAAAGATTTTCCTTTTTATTTGCCATTCTTTCGTTCATCTTTTCATTTGCTTTTTGGTTGCTTGTGTGTTAGATTGCTTGCTTTGTCAAGATGTCTCAAGAAAACACCAAGTTGTGTGACTTTTCCAATACTAATAATAATGATTTTAATAGTACTCTGATTGCTCCCGCCACTAGTGCGGAATCTTATG
Source organism: Aegilops tauschii subsp. strangulata (assembly GCF_002575655.3). Lineage (NCBI taxonomy): Eukaryota > Viridiplantae > Streptophyta > Magnoliopsida > Poales > Poaceae > Aegilops > Aegilops tauschii. Next base: position 244,338,598 of record NC_053037.3, on the reverse strand, counting down.
AAATTAATGCCGCTTTGTTGAATCATGTTGTGAAAGAGCAATTTTCGGCCTTCCTAGTGAAGATGCTGCATCCATCTAAATACTTTTGTTGAGTTGTGTGATATGCAAAAGAAAAAAAAGATGTGGATAATGATATTGTTGAATTGAAGCTATTTTCGTTCTCATTACGAGATCGTGCTAAAACTTGGTTTTCATCTTTGCCTAAAAATAGTATTGATTCATGGAACAAGTGTAAAGATGCTTTTATTTCCAAGTATTTTCCTCCCGCTAAAATCATCTCCCTTAGGAACGATATAATGAATTTTAAGCAACTTGATCATGAACATGTTGCACAATCTTGGGATAGGATAAATTGATGATAAGAAATTGCCCTACTCATGGTTTAAGTTTATGGATGGTCATACAAAAAAATAATGCCGGATTAAACTTTACATCTAGAAATCTTTTAGATTCCGCCGCGGGTGGTACTTTTATGGAAATTACTTTTGGAGAATCTACTAAACTCCTAGATAATATTATGGCTAATTACTCTCAATGGCATACCGAAAGATCTTCTACTAGTAAAAAAATGCATGCGATTGAAGAAACTAATACTTTGAGTGGAAAGATGGATGAACTTATGAAATTTATTGCTAGTAAGAGTGCTCCTATTGATCCTATGCCTTTGTCCAATTTGATTGATAATAATAATGAATCTATGGGTGTGAATTTTGTTGGTAGGAACAATTTTGGTAATAACGCGTATAGAGGTAATTTCAACCCTAGGCCTTTTCCTAGTAATTCCTCTAATAATTATGGTAATTCCTACAACAATTCCTATGGAAAATATAATAAAATACCCTCTGATCTTGATAACAATATTAAAGATTTCATTAATTCCCAAAAAGTTTTCAATGCTATGGTTGAAGAAAAATTGCTCAAGATTGATGATTTGGCTAGGAACGTTGATAGAATTTCTCTTGAGATTGATTCTTTGGAAATTAGATCTAGGCCACCCAAGCACGATATTAATGGATCTCTTAAATCTATTGAAATTTCTATTGATGAGTGTAAATAAAGAACCGCTGGGATGCGTGCTAAGTGAGATTGGTTTGTGAAAGCATGTTCTTCTAGTTTTTGCGAAAATAATGATGAAGATCTTAAAGTGATTGGTGTAACTCCTATTGAATCTTTGTTTTCTAATATAAATCTTGATAAAGATGGGACTGGAGATTATTCAACTTTAGCTAGAAGGCGTCCCAATGATTCGGAGTTTATTGGTCTGAAGGAATTTTTTTGATAAAAGTAGGATTGGAGAGGTCAAAACTTTAAGTAGCGACGAACCCACTCGTTTGGATTTCAAGGATTTTAATTATTATAATTGTTCTTTGATAGATTGTATTTCCTTGTTGCAATCCATGTTGAATTCGCTGCATGCTTATAATCAAAATAAAGCTTTTACTAAACATGTCGTTGATGCTATGATGAAATCATTTGAAGAAAAACTTGAATTGGAAGTTTCGATCCCTAGAAAGCTTTATGATGAGTGGGAACCTACTATTAAGATTAAAATTAAAGATTATGAGTGCAATGCTTTGTGTGATTTGGGTGCTAGTGTTTCCACTATTCCAAAAAACATTATGTGATGTGCTAGGTTTCCATAAACTTGATGATTGTTCTTTGAATTTGCATCTAGCGGATTCCACTATTAAGAAACCTATGGGAAGGATTAATGATGTTCTTTTTGTTGCAAATAGGAATCATCTCCTATTATTCTTGGTAGACCTTTCCTTAGAACGATTGGTGCAATTATTGATATGAAAGAAGGAAACATTAGATTTCAAATTCTGTTAAGGAAGGCATGGAACACTTTCCAAGAAAGAAAATTAAGTTGCCATATGAATCTATTATGAGGGCTACTTATGGATTTAATATCAAAGATGACAATACCTAGATCTGTGTTTTATGCCTAGCTAGGGGCGTTAAACAATAGCGCTTGTTGGGAGGCAACCCAATTTTATTTTTATGTTTTTTTGTTTTTGGTTCTGTTCTTGAATAAATACACATTATTACCTCTCTAATAATTGTGTTTTGGTGTTTTTATTAGTGTTTGAGCCAAGCAAGACCTTTGGGATAATTTGGTACATCGTTGATTTGGTTTTACTGAAAAACAGAAACTTTTGCGTCCAGTAACAGAATTGTTTAAATTCACTGGAGCGTGGAAAAATTCTGAATTTTTTACATAAGATTGATATATGAATTGCCTCTGTTGTCCTTATTGTTTAGATTTTTTGGAGTTACAGAAGTATATGAAGTTTTCAGATTACTACAGACTGTTCTGCTTTTGACAGATTCTGTTTTCTATGTGTTGTTTGGTTATTTTGATGAATCTATGGGTAGTATCAGGGGGTATGAACCATGGAGAAGTTGGAATACAATAGATATTACACCAATATAAATTTAGAATGAGTTCACAATAGTACCTAAAGTGGTGATTTATTTTATTATACTAATAGATCTAATGAGTTTTGTGTTGTGATGTTTTCAAGTTTGGGGTAAAGATTTGATGGACTATGGAATAAGGAGTGGCAAGAGCCTCCTAAGCTTGGGGATGCCCAAGGCACCCCAAGGTAATATTTAAGGACAACCAAGCGTCTAAGCTTGGGGATGCCCCGGATGGCATCCCCTCTTTCATCTTCTTTCAATCAGTAAATTTACTTGAGGCTATATTTTTATTCACCACATGATATGTGTTTTGATTGGAGCGTCTTGTATGATATAAGTCTTTGCTTTTTAGTTTGCCACAATCATCCTTGCTGTACACACCTTTTGAGAGGGACACACATGAATCATGAATTTATTAGAATGCTCTATGTGCTTCACTTATATTTTTTGAGTTAGACAATTTGCTCTAGTCCTTCACTTATATCTTTTTAGAGCACGGCGGTGGCTTTATTTTATATAAATTGTTGAACTCTCAGGTGATGCGGAGCATCCTACTATCATCCCCATGGCCCTAGCATTGTCTCCAACGGCACCACATGGACCTATGATAAGAGCTCAAGAAAGGTCTATCAAAACTAAGGCGAACTCGCTCCTCTCCGAACTAACACTTTCCACATGTGAGACATGGCTACTACCTCAAGCGGAAACTCTATGTGTGATCAGGTACTTAGAGGGAAGCCATGGAGCAACTACACTCAACAACCAAGACGACGAGGACACCGAGCGCAAGGACCAAGAGAAGAAGCCTGAAGTTGACAGCCACCGGACGACCGGCCCCCATCGGACATCCGACCCCTAGAGGCCTCACCAGTCAGAAGGCCCAGCCAGAGAACGCTACAGCAACTGGACAACCGACAAGGACCAGACGACTGACATCCTCCAGCCATCGGACGACCGACCCGCACCGAAAATCCGACACCTGTGGGTCCGAGCCAAAACGCCCAAAATCTAAGACCAACCGAACGACCGACGCCGACCGCAAATCCGATGCCAAGCCACCCGAGCCAAAACGCCGGACGTCCGACAAGTACCATACGGCCGGACCCTCACGAGCCACCGGACGTCCGGTAGCTGTCGGGCGTCCGACACCTGTGCGCGCGCTGTGTGTTGGGCCTCACCCTATGCGTTCAGGTAATTCAGTTATATTGGTTCGAGTATTTTGGGTAGCGGGTAATACGGGTAGCTGAAACTCGAAACCGAATTTCTGTATTCAAAAAAGATACCCAAACCCAAATTACCCGAAAATTTTGGTTCGGGTATTTCGGGTACCCAATAACCGAAATATTCAGACACACTATAGCAAATGCAAATAGTTCGAAAATTCATACAATAGCCTTATTGTGCACAAATTCAGCAAACTGCAAACATGACATCCTCACACCCATAGGAACAAGCTTCCAAGGCTCCAAACAAATAAACAAGAACATGGCAATCACAGAACTTGAATAGGTCCAAACAGTCCCCTAAATTGAGTCCTTAACATGGCAGGAACATAACTTGAATAGGTCCAAATAGACACACACACACACACACACAACTAATAGGTCCAAGCTGAGACAACTTAAGTGCTTAACAAATAATAAGTTTCCAAACTAAGACAAAGGCACAAAGCCTTCAATTCCAGGAAGTCATGGTCTCATGGATAACATGGTTGAAAACCATAAAACACAAGGAGAGAAGGGTCCATGGCAACACACTTTCTTGAGGTTCATGGCAGTACACTTCCAAGAGGTTCTTCCGGTACTCCCTGCAAAAGTGGAAGGGAAATCACTTGAATATAGTGCAATATCATTTGTACTTTCCAACATTATCAAGATGAAAACATCATGTAAACTATATACAAGAAGCTAAATATATACTATTAGAAAGGTGCAATATCATTTGTACTTTCCAGCCACAGTTTCCAGCGATATCAAGATGAAAACAGCATATAAGAACCTAAATATATACAACCAGAACGTTGCGACATCATTTCTTGAAGTAACGCTGACATTAAAAGTTAAGTAAGAGAATGTAAGCATGACATGAAAAGTAACATTGACATCTCTTCAAGTAGAGGATTAACTTGTTTGTAGTTTGCTTACCTTCCTCTAGTGTTGCCAATTGTTTTGGACCCTCTTCGTCATTAACAGGAATTGAGCGCCGCAACCAATCCTGGGTACAAATGAGTGCCTACACCATGAATGGAGTAAGAGAGCTCCTGAATTCATCAAGGATACGCCCACCGGTGCGAAAAGATGACTCGGATGCAACTGTGGATATTGGGAAAGCTAGTATATCACGAGCTAAGCGTGAGAGCACCGGGAATTGAGAGGAGTTGACCTTCCACCACTCGGATGCAACAATTTCATGTTTAACATAAGGAACTATAGCAAGTTCATCTCCATAAGCATAATTCATATTGGCATCTTGGCCACAAGCATAGCAAGCATCATCAAAAAGGGATATTTCAAGAGAATCAACGGGATCATAACAGTCATCATAGCAATCATCCTTCGGTAAACACGAAGGGAAATTAAAAAATGTATGAGTTGAAGAGTTACTCTCATTAGAAGGTGGGCACGGGTAGCTAATCCGCTCTTCCTCCTTTTGTTCTTTGCTCTCCTCCTCATCTTTTTCATCCAATGAGCTCACAATGTCATCAATTTCTTCTTCCATAGACTCCTGCAAAATATTAGTCTCTTCTTGGACAGCGAAGACTTTCTCAATAAATGCATCAATATCGGCATTGTATTCATAATTCTCATAGCAATATTTAAGGATAGCTAAATTTTCAGGTCTATAAACAGCATCATAAAGATTTTCAAACTCTTTGAACATAGATTCAATTTCATAAGCACCCATAAAAGCAACAAATTCTTCTATTTGTTCCACATCATAGTAATCATATATACCTCTAGCATAAGAAGCCAAGGTTTCATTATCATTAAATTCGCATGAAAAGGGAAGGTGTGGAGACTTCATCCTAGAGCAACAAGTATAATCATATCTCAAGCATAGTTGCCTAGCATACCAATACAACATATAAATTTGATCCCATAATAGTTTCCCTTTTTGAGTCAAGTGATAATCCCTAAATTATTCATGTTGATCCAACGTGTCTCCCATAACATAGTTGAATGGGGTTTTCTCAGGATTATTAAAGTAGTACATAATATCTTTCACATAACGAGCATCGAGGGTTTTAGGAGGTTCCCCATCTCCATGAGTAGCAAGTACACCTAATTTTTTTGGTATTTCGTGTTCCATATCCATAACTAAAGATAAAGTACAACTAAGAACAGCAAATAAAAATTACATAGTGATAAAGCAAACAAGCACACACGAGAATATTCACCCCACGCTATTGCTCCCCGGCAATGGTGCCAGAAAAAGGTCTTGATAACCCACAAGTATAGGGGATCAATTGTAGCCTCTTTTGATAAGTAAGAGTGTCGAACCCAACGAGGAGCTAAAGGTAGAACAAATATTCCCTCCAGTTCTATCGACCACCGATACACTCTACGCACGCTTAACGTTCGCTTTACCGGAAACAAGTATGAAACTAGAAGCACTTTGTAGGTGTTTTTGGATAGGTTTGCAGGATAATAAAGAGCACATAAATAAGTAAATATAGCGAGTGTGGAAAAGTGGTGGTAGGAGTTGCGAAATTGTCCCTAAGCAATTGACTACTTTACTAGACCAATAGCAAGTTTTATGTGGGAGAGGCCACTGCTAGCATGTCATCCCTGACTTGGAATTCTATGCACTTATGATTGGAACTATTAGCAAGCTTCCGCAACTACTAACGTTCATTAAGGTAAAACCAAACCATAGCATTAAGATATATTGGTCCCCCTTCAATCCCGTATGCATCAATTTCTATGCTGGGTAGAAGCTTCTGTCACTCTTGACCTCCAATACATAGTCCTATCAACATACAACTAACCCTATGGTGTGATCCATGCGCGCGCTCATATGATGGGCACCATAGGACAACAACATAACCACAAGCAAATTAAATCAATCATAGCAATTCATCAACCACCGATAGGACAACGAAAATCTACTCAGACATCATAGGATGGCAACACATCATTGGATAATAATATGAAGCATAAAGCACCATGTTCAAGTAGAGGGTACAGCGGGTTGCGGGAGAGTGGACCGCTGTAGATAGAGGGGGGAAGGTGATGGAGATGTTGGTGAAGATGACGGTGGTGTTGGTGAAGATCGCGGTGATGATGATGGTGGCCACGGCAGCGTCTCGCGTTGATTCTTCTTCCCATATTCTCCAAATATTCCAAAAATATTCTTCGACCGTTTTTATCCCGTTTGGATTCCGTTTGATATGGGGTTTCTGCGAAACATAAAGCATGCAACAAACAGGAACTGGCACTGGGCACTCGATCAATATGTTAGTCCCAAAAATAATATAAAAAGTTGCCAAAAGTATATGAAAGTTGTATAATATTGGCATGGAACAATAAAAAATTATAGATACGGCGGAGACGTATCAAAGATCGGCCCTAGGTTTTCCACCCTACATCATCTTGGTATCATGAACCTTGGTTGATCACGAATTTGGAGCCCCTACCCTTGTTTTCTAGCCTTTTTGTTGATTTTGTCCCAATTTCGAAAATCCCCACAAAAATAGCCCCAAATGTTTTTTGTGATTTGTTGGTTTTGATGAAGTTTTGTTGGATTTGATATGTGGATTCCGTGTGTAGCAAGTAGATCTAGCTTTTCCCCATCATTTCCCCCATTTACATCCACAAATTTGTCCAATTTTGACCAAATTTTGCCCCTCCACCACGAACCCTAGAGTTCATCCCGTGCCCGAAATCGCCCACGCACTGGACTTTCGATCGATACCGGACATCCGACGACCTCCGGTCGTCCGACCACCACTGGACGTCTGACGAACCCTAATGAAACTGAACTTTGTTCAGTCCCACCAATCCATTTCCACTTCCGCATACGCACTACCACCACCGCTTTCCTCAACCACCATAGCTTACCCGTTTCCAAACTCCGACAATTTTGACATGTTTTTTTTGAGAAGTTGAGTTGTGGTTCCCGTTTCCTATCGTGTTTCGGCTACATAGGGACGGTTCAGCTTCGATATCACCACTGCTCATCTTCGCCCAGATTCGTCATCAACGACAACCACTTCACCATTTTGATACTCTCAAGCGTAAGCAAGGACGGTAACTTCGACGACACCTTTATGCACTCCTTGGCATTGTATTGATAACCCCATAGCCCATTTTGTGTACCTTTCCTATTGAGACTAGCCATTGAGTATTGTCGGCAACGTTACTTGTGCACATTAGTGATCATAGTTCCCATTGCATACATAGCATATCATCTTGGTACAGGCATCTTGATATCATCTCTTGTGTCACAAGGTTGTCATCACATATACACAATTGCTATCTTGGTTCGTGAAGTTTTGCATAAGAGGCCAACGAAAGAGCTCAAAGAGAAAGAGACAAACAAGCATTTAAGCTAAACGAAAAGATAAGCAAAGAGCTTTTAAGCAAGAACCATAACATCATACTACATTAAGATTGTCATACTCGATCATCTTGGATCATATCATCGGAACACCATACATATAGCATACTTGGGATAGAAGTCGTTCCATTTTGCTTAGTAGGTTGTGCACAAGTCTCGTATCCGCCTATTGTGCAATCGCGCTAGCGCCTCTCTAGTGTTGTGCAACAAGAGCATTTTCCGTGGATTCCACATTTTGGCTCATTCCTTGGTTGCACAACCCCATCTATCTATTTGTGTGTGTTTCCGTGTGCCATATCTTTCTATTGTTCCACTTGTTGCATTTGCAAATTTGGGAATCTTTTCCAACATTATGTAATCGTACTAACATTCTCATCAAATTTTGTGCCACCATCTCACCAACCTCCACCAAAGGCTTTTTTTGTGTAGGTGTGAGAGACTGACGAGATACGATACCAATTGTGCTATTTCCTTGTTATAGTTCTTCTCTTTCTCCCACTCACACATTTACTTTGGAATGATGGATAGGCCAACTACTTCTACCAACCCACTCTTCATCGAGCAAGACGAGGACCCAAACATCTACATTACCAAGAACCGCCTCTTCGGTGCACAAAGAGTTTTGCATCAAGAACAACAAGCATTGAGTGACCGCATTGACAACCTCGCCACCGACTTGCGACACTCCGAGCAACGTACAAGAGACTACTTCGACAACAAGCTCGATGAACAAAAACAAGAGAGCAATGCAAGAATGGATGAGATTCGTGCCTTGTTTGTCAACTGCTCTTCTACCTCTTCATCATATCCAAGACGGAGCCACTCAAGTCGACATTTCTCCGACACCATCTCCGGCTCAAGTACACCGACATCAAACACTCTTCGTCGAGCCACACGCCAAGACCATCAAGCAAACCGCAATCCCCTACACGGCAACGGTCCACAAGAGCAACTTGAAGAGCAAGAACATCGGCGTCGTCAAAATCAAGCTACCCTTGCGCAAGCACAAGAAAGGGAACGCCAATGCCAACAAGTGGAAGAGCAAGAACGCCAATGCCAACGAGAGCAAATGCAAGAGCGACAACTGTTGGGAAATGTTGCATGGAAAACAAAAAATTTCTATGCACACGCAAGATCTATCAAGGATATGCATAGCAACAAGAGGGGAGAGTGTGTCTAGGTACCCTCATAGACCGTAAGAGGAAGTGTTTCACAACACGGTTCATGTAGTCGCACCTTCTTAACGATCCAACCGATCTAGTACCAAAGGTACAACACCTCCGCGTTCAGCACAAGTCAGCTCGGTGACGTCCTCCGCCTTCTTGATCCAGCAAGACGACGAGGTAGTAGATGAGTTCCGTCAGCACGACGGCATGGTGACGGGGATGGTGAAGTGATCTCCTCAGGGCTTCGCCTGAGCACTACAAAAATATGACCGGGGGTGTAAACGATGGAGGGGGCGCCGCACATGGCTAACAATTGATCTGGTGTGTGCTAGGCGTACCCCTCCCACATATATATAGGTGGCAGGGGAGGGTAGGCAGCCTGGCGCACCACATAGGTGGTCGGCCATCCCTAGGGCTCCTGCCCTGGCCGCGCCCCCCCTGCCATATATTCCCAAGGGGGAAGGAAAGAAGGGGGAGAGGGAAGGAAGTGGGAATCCTAATCCACACTTTCCTTTCTCTCCCCCCTTTCCTTCTCCTCCTTAGGCCGGCCTGCTATGGGGTTGCACCAGCCCCTTGTGGATGGTGTGTTTCCTCTCTTGGCCCATAAGGCCCATATCTTTTGTCGGGGGTGCCCGGAACCCCTTCCGGTGACCCGATAAGTACCCGGTACTCCCAGAAACACTTCCGGTGTCCGAATACTGTCGTCCTATATATCAATCTTTACCTCTCGACCATTTCGAGACTCCTCGTCATGTCCGTGATCTCATTCGGGACTCCGAACAACGTTCGGTCACCAAATCACATAACTCATATAACATTATGTCGTCAACGAACGTTAAGCGTGTGGACCCTTACGGGTTCGAGAACTATGTAGACATGACCGAGACACCTCTCCGGTCAATAACCAAATAGCGGAACCTGGATGCCCATATTTTCCATCGGTATGTTACTTGCCCAAGATTCGATCGTCGGTATCTTCAATCTCATTACCGGCAAGTCTCTTTACTCGTTCCGTAATACATCATCTTGCAACTAACTCCTTCGTCACTTTGCTTGCAAGGCTTCTTATGATGTGCATTACCGAGAGGGCCCAGAGATACCTCTCCGATACTCGGAATGACAAATCCTACTCTCGATCTACGCCAACTCAACAAACACCTTCGGAGATACCTGTAGAGCATCTTTATGATCACCCAGTTGTGTTGTGACGTTTGATAGCACACAAGTTATTCCTCCGGTATCCAGGAGTTGCATAATCTCATAGTCAAAGGAATATGTATTTGACATAAAGAAAGCAATAGCAATAAACTGAACGATCAATATGCTAAGCTAACTGATGGGTCTTGTCCATCACATCATTCTCCTAATGATGTGATCCCGTTATCAAATGACAACAGATGTCTATGGTTAGGAAACCTTGACCATCTTTGATCAACGAGCTAGTCTAGTAGAGGCTTACTAGGGACACGGTATTTGTTTATGTATTCATGCATGTATTTAAGTTTCCGATCAATACAATTCTAGCATGAATAATAAACCTTTATCATGAATAAGGAAATATAAAATAACAACTTTATTATTGCCTCTAGGGCATATTTCCTTCCACAACGCCAACATCAAGACGAACAAGACGTCGACGCTCTCCGTCGACAACAACAACGACGTGAAGCACAAGCCCTTGAGGCACAACGTGCCCTCCGTGAACCAATCGCCGTCGTCCCCCATAACTGACGTGTTCGAGAAGACGAAGAAGCACTCCGTGAGGAAGTACAAGAACGACGAAATCAAGCACGATTGCATCGACAAGTTCCACAATCTCCTCCACAAGCTCGACAAGAACCACAAGTTCGCCAAGAGCAACAAGGCAATGGGAATCCTCCATGCCAAGAGCAACTTGAGGGTGACAATCCTCCACGTCATGAGCGTCGTCACCCGGACCCCAACACAATGAAGAGCAATGCTACGGCAAACTCAAGTTCACCATGCCCAAGTTCTCCAGAAGCAATGACCCCGAAGAGTACCTTTCATGGGCATTGAAGGTTGACAAGATCTTTCATTTGCACAACTATGAGGAAGAGAAGAACATTGCCATGGCATCCTTGAGTTCCAAGACTATGTCCTCATTTGGTGGGAGCAAGTCACTGAGCGCCGAGAAGCAAGAGGCGAACCACCAATCACAACTTGGGATCAAATGAAGGATGTCATGAGAGCGCACTTTGTGCCAACATACTATAACCGCGACCTCTTCAAGCGACTACAACTCCTCAAGCAAGGAACAAAGACCGTTGAAGAGTACTACAAGGAAATGGAGATCGCCATGATATGAGCTAATTTCACGGAAGGTGATGAGCAAACTATGGCACGTTTCTTGAATGGACTCAATCACCCTATCAAGAAGATTGCCAACTTCCAACCTTACTCCAACCTCATCGAGCTAGTGCATCAAGCCAGCAAGGTGGAGCGACAAGTGCAAGATGACTTCAAATATGCCAAGTAGTCTTCCAAGAACTACGACTACACTAACCAAGCTTCAACGACTCCACCACCTTCTACTTCAACCAAACCTTCTGCAAGCAACGGCGACAAGTCAAGTTACAAGAAACCTTCGACCACCTCAAGTCGTCCTCCTACTACAAGCAACTTCAAGTCGAGAGCTTCATCATCTACAACTCTATCGGATGAGACCATCAAGACAAGTTCCATCACATGCTTCACATGCGGCGGCCGAGGCCACAAGTCCTTCGAGTGTACCAATAAACGCACCATGATCCTCAACGATGATGGCACATACGACTCCATGAGTGAAGGGGAAATGGAAGCCCTCGAGCATGTGGCCATGCACCGGCAAGTGAATGAAGATGAAGATGACCAAGTCTTTTGTGACAATGATGCGAGCCCCGCTCTCGTTGTCTCCAAGGTCTTGACACTTCAACACCAACAAGATGAAGACCAAAGATGCCATATCTTTCACACCAAGGCGGGCATTAATGGGGTCCGTGAAGGTCATCATCGACGGAGGAAGTTGCCACAACTTGGCAAGTGAAGAGCTATGTTCCAAGCTACAATTGGTCAAGATGAAGCACCCTCACCCCTACAAAGGTCCAATGGCCTAGCGACTCCGACACCATTCAAGTCTCCTGCGCGATTGGAGCATATGAAGACACTTTGGAGTGTGATGTGGTTCCTATGTCCGTTTGCCACCTCCTACTTGGATGACCTTGGCAATTCGATCATGGCGTCATCCACAATGGGGGAACCAACCACTATAGCTTCAAGATGAAGGGAAAGAAGTATGTGCTACGACCTATGTCACCAAGTCAAGAGATCGCCGACAAGCAAGAAACCACCCATCATGGAGAGAACAGTGAGAGAGTGAGCCACCCAAAAGGGAGTGAGAGCCACAAGCCCAAAACGAGTGCCTCCACGATGAGCGAAAAGAAAAACTTAGTGTTATTCGCTACCAAAAGTGAGATGAGAGAAGTGTGTGAAAACCCATCAAGTGTTATGCACTATGTCCTTTTGTGCAAGGATGAAACAGCAAGAACTAACACCTCTCACAATCTACCTTTAGTGTTGTCTTCTCTCTTGCAGGAATTCAAGGACGTCTTCCCCGATGAGCTATCTCCGGGCTACCTCCACTACGAGGCATTGAACACCAAATCGACCTAATCCCAGGAGCACCTCTTCCCAACAAGGCTCCCTACCACGTAAACCCCGAGGAAACCAAGGAGAAACAACGGAAGTACAACAACTCATCGATAATGACCATGTACGAGAAAGCTTGAGCCCATGTGCCATCCCAGTAATCCTTGTTCGCAAGAAAGATGGTACATATCGCATGTGTCCCGATTGTCGTCCTATCAATTCTATCACGGGTAGATATCGTCACCCCATCCCATGCTTAGACGACATGCTCGATGAGCTTAGCGGAGCCACAATTTTCTCTAAGATTGATCTTAAGAGTGGGTACTACCAAATCCGCATACAAGAGGGTGACGAATGGAAAACTGCATTTAAGACCAAATTTGGCTTATACGAATGGCTTGTTATGCCAATGGGATTATCCGAAGCGCCCGGCGCCATTATGCGTGTGATGCATTATGTTCTTAGACCTTACATTGGCATATTTGTTGTGGTCTACTTTGACAATATTCTTGTGTTTAGCAAATCTCTCAAAGATCATGTCACCTATCTTAGAACCATTTTGCAAACTCTTAGAAAAGAGCGCCTTTATGCTAATACGGACAAATGCCTTTTTGGTGTTGATAAGCTTGTTTTCTTGGGTTTTGTTGTGTCATCTAAGGGTGTTCATGTAGATGAAGCTAAAATTGATGCTATTAAAACTTGGCCACAACCAACTAATTTGCAACAAGTGTGTAGTTTCCTTGGCTTAGCCGGTTACTATCATAGATTCGTTAAGGACTTTAGCACTATTGCATCCCCTTTGCATGCTTTGAGTAAAAATACACCATTTGTTTGGGGACCATCCCAATATACCGCATTTCATGAGCTTAAGAATTTGCTTACACATGCTCCTTTGATTGCTTTACCCAACTTTGATAAACCTTTTGAGATACATTGCGATGCTAGCACCTATGGCATAGGAGGTGTGTTGATGCAAGAGAAGCGTCCAATCGCATACTTTAGTGAAAAACTACCCGGGGCGCAACTTAACTACCCCATCTATGACAAAGAGTTATATGCATTAGTGAGAGTCTTGCATGTTTGGGAGCATTATCTCCTCCCTCATGAGTTCATTCTTCATACGGATCATGAAACACTCAAGTACCTCAATGGGCAAACTAAGTTGAACAAGCGTCATGCTAAGTGGAGTGAATTCATCGAGTCTTTTCCTTATGTCATCAAGTACATCAAAGGCAAAGAGAATGTTGTTGTAGATGCTCTTTCCCGCAAATGCATGCTTGTTACCCAACTTGAATTGAATGTCATTGGCTTTGAGCACATAAAAGACGTGTATGCGCATGATCCTACTTTTTCTATTCCTTATGCCAAATATATGACGCATACGTCTTGGGAACGCTATTACATCAAAGATGACTATCTTATGAGAGCTAACAAACTATGCATCCCCGAGTCTTCTCTTCGTTTGTTACTTCTGCAAGAATCTCATGGAGGAGGACTTATGGGACACTTTAGACATGAAAAAACATTCGGTACGCTCTCCAAGAACTACTTTTGGCCCAAAATGTTCCGCGACGTCTCACGCTTCACCAATCGATGCCATACATGTCGCAAAGCTAAGTCTAAAGCTCAATCCCATGGTCTCTATATGCCACTTCCTATTCCGTATCACCCATGGGAAGATATTAGTATGGACTTTGTCCTTGGTTTGCCTAGAACTCGAAATGGCAAAGATTTCGTGTTTGCTGTTGTGGACCGATTCTCTAAGATGGCTCATTTTAGTCCATGCAACAAGATACGATGTGATGTAGGGTAGAACCCTATACGCTCGATCTTTCATGAAAGGAGCGGATCCCAACGAGGAACACGAAGAACATGGGGGGAAACACGAGGGAAAACACGAGAGAATCACTCAAACCAACAAGATTCGGTCACACATATGCTAGATCCTCGAAACACAAAAGAGATACAAGATCCAAGATCAACAAGGGACGATACAAGTAGCACGTTCTTCTCTGTGAGGAGGTCTTGAAGGTCTTCCCGTTAGGGGTCTTGAATCCACTTGAGGGGGATCTTCTCCGTAGAGGTCGCGAACTCCTAAGGAGAAGGGGATCAAGTGGAGAGCAAAGCTTCTCAATGAGCTATCACTTTCCTAACCCTAGAAAGAGGAAGGAGAAAGAGTATATATAGTCTAGGTGGGCGAAGAGGTACATGGGCCTCGGCCCTTTACTGTCCGCAGACAGATGGAGCCGGATGTTCGGGCCTTCCCGAGGAGCCGGATGTCCAGGCTGGGGGCCGGATGTCCGGGCTGGCGAGGTCGCTCTCGGTGCTCTCTGGATAGGAGGCGCCGGATTTCCGGGCTGGGCCGGATGTCCGGGGCCTGCATGTGCTTGGCGGCTGCTATGGGTGATGCTCCAGGGGCCGGATGTCCGGGGTCATGGCTGGATGTCCGGGTCCTGGGAGCTGTTCTTGACTCCTTCCATAGGTTCTCTTCATCCATGAACTTGGGGACTTGTCTGTCTTCACGTGCATCTTCGGGAGGGTCCTCTTGGTACCTAATCATGCACAACATTTCGGACTTAGGTAGTAGCCATGTCTCGAGCGGATAATATATGATATCACTATGGAGAGAAGTCACCTCGGTCTCGA
This sequence comes from Aegilops tauschii subsp. strangulata, assembly GCF_002575655.3. Lineage (NCBI taxonomy): Eukaryota > Viridiplantae > Streptophyta > Magnoliopsida > Poales > Poaceae > Aegilops > Aegilops tauschii. The sequence goes on along the minus strand of NC_053037.3, from coordinate 244,323,158 downwards.
GAGATCTAGCTCGTGCTCGTGTCATGGGTCCTCTTGGCACTTGGTGAGACGATGGTAGGTCCATGGGGATGACCAAAGGATGCTCCGCATCATCTCCCTTCCCTTGGGAAAGATCCGACCTCGGATGGAAATCCTCATCACCATGGTACGGGGAGAGATCTTTGACGTTGAAGATGTCGCTCACGGAGTACTTGTCGCGTGGAATGTCGATCTTTTAGGCACTGTTGTTGTAGCGGTCAAGCACCTTGAAGGGTCCATCGGCTCGTGGTAGAAGTTTGGACTTGTGTTCGTTGGGGAAGCGGTCCTTGTGAAGGTGTAGCCACACAAGATCTCCGATGTTGAATACCATGGGTTGCTTGTTGGAGTTGAGCTTGGTCGCGAGTCGTTGTACTTCGCGCTGGATGGTGTGCCTTGTATCTTCATGCATCTTCTTGAGTTAGTTGACTCGGGCACTCGCGTCCATGTTGGTGCGCTCTTGTAGTGGTAGGGGAGAATGACCAACGGGGACAACGGGTTGAAACCATAGACGACCTTGAAGGGGGACTTGCCAGTAGTTGAATATCTTGCGCAGTTGTATGCGTACTCGGCGATTGGTAGGCACTCCTCCCTCTCATTGGTGTTCTTCTTGATCAACACGCGTAGGAGAGTGGATAGTGTACGGTTGGTCACCTCCGTTTGGCCATCGGTTTGCGGATGGTATGCCGAAGAGAACAAAAGCTTGATTCTGAGCTTGTCACATAAAGTCTTCCAAAAGTAACTCAAGAACGTGACGTCGCGGTCCGAGACAATCATCTTTGGCACCCCATGTAGGCTCAAGATTTCCCTACAAAAAAGATTTGCAACATGTGAAGCATCGTCTATCTTGTTGCAAGGAATGAAATATGCCATTTTAGAGAACCGGTCCACAACAACAAACATGGAATCCTTTCCATTTCTAGTTCTAGGCAAACCAAGGACAAAATCCATAATAATATCTTCCCATGGGTGATATGGAATTGGAAGGGGCATATAAATACCATGGGATTGAGCTTTAGACTTAGCTTTGCGACATGTAGAGCATCAGTTGGTGAAGCGTGAGACGTCGCGGAACATCTTGGGCCAAAAGTAGTTCTTTGAGAGCGTAGCAAATGTCTTGTGGCGTCCAAAGTGTCCCATTAGTCCTCCTGCATGAGATTCTTCCAAAAGTAACAAACGAAGAGAAGACTCGGGGATGCAAAGTTTGTTAGCTCTCATAAGATAATCATCTTTGATGTAATAGCGTTCCCAAGATGTATGCGTCAAACATTTGGCATATGGAATAGCAAAAGTAAGATCATGCGCATTCAAGTCTTTTATGTGCTCAAAGCCAATGACATTCAATTCAAGTTTGGTAACAAGCATGCATATGCGGGAAAGAGCATCCGCCACAACATTTTCCTTACCTTTGATATATTTGATGACATAAGGAAATAACTCAATGAATTCACTCCACTTGGCATGACGCTTGTTCAACTTAGTTTGACCCTTAAGGTTTTTAAGCGTTTCATGGTCGGTATGGATGACAAATTCATGAGGGCGAAGATAATGTTCCCATTCATGCAAAACTCGCACTAAAGCATATAGCTCTTTGTCATAGATGGGGTAATTGAGTTGCGCTCCGGAAAGTTTTTCGCTAAAGTAAGCAATTGGGCGCTTCTCTTGCATTAACACACCTCCTATGACATTACCATTATCATCGCAATGAATTTCAAAGGGTTTGTCAAAGTTGGGTAATGCAAGCACGGGAGCATGAGTAAGCAAATTCTTAAGCTCATTAAATGCGCTATCTTGAGATGGTCCCCAAACAAAAGGTGCATTCTTCTTACTCAAAGCATGTAAAGGAGATGCAATGGTGCTAAAATCCTTCACAAATCTACGGTAGAAACTGGCTAAACCAAGGAAGCTACGCACTTGTTGCAAGTTGGTTGGTTGGGGGCAAGTTTTAATAGCATTGATCTTAGATTCATCAACATGAACACCCTTAGAAGACACAACAAAACCCAAGAAAACAAGCTTATCAACACCAAAAATGCATTTATCCATATTAGCATAAAGGCGCTTTTTCCTAAGGGTTTGCAACACGGTTCTAAGATGGGTGACATGATCTTTGAGCGATTTTCTAAACACAAGAATACCGTCAAAATAGACCACAACAAATATGCCAATATAGGGTCGAAGAACAAAATGCATGACTCTCATGAAAGTACCGGGTGCTTCGGATAAACCAATTGGCATAACAAGCCATTCATATAAGCCAAATTTGGTCTTAAATGTGGTTTTCCATTCATCGCCTTCTTGGATGCGTATTTGATAGTAGCCACTTTTAAGGTCAATCTTAGAGAAAATGGTGGCTCCGCTAAGCTCATCTAGCATATCATCTAGGTGTGGAATGGGGTAACGATAACGCACGGTAATAGCATTGATAGGATGACAATCGGAACACATGCGATATGTACCATCTTTCTTGGGTACAAGGATTACCGGTACGGCACAAGGGCTCAAACTTTCTCGTACATGGCCGTTGTCGATGAGTTGTTGTACTTGTCGTTGGTTCTCCTTTGTTTCCTCGGGGTTGACGCGGTAGGGAGCCTTGTTAGGAAGGGGTGCTATGGGGATGAGGTCGATTCGGTGCTCGATGCCTCGTAGTGGAGGTAGACCCGGAGGTAGCTCATCGGGGAAAACGTCTTGGAATTCCTGCAATAGAGAAGATAACACTAAAGGTAGATTGTGAGAGGTGTTAGCTTTTGGTGCATCGTCCTTGCACAAAAGGACATAGTGCATGACACTTGATGGGTTCTCACATAGTTCTCTCATCTCACTTTTGGTGGCAAATAGGACTAGATTTTTCTTGTCGCTCATCGTTGAGGCACTCAATTTGGGCTTGTGACGCTCACTCTCTTTTGGGTGGTTCACTCTCTCACTATTTTCTCCATGATGGGTGGCTTGGTTGTCGGCGATCACTTGACTTGGAGACATAGGTCATAGCACGTACTCCTTTCCCTTCATCTTGAAGCTATAATGATTCGTTGGCCGTCCAAGAAGGAGGTGGCAAACGGACATCGGACCAACATCACACTCCAAAGTGTCTTCGTAAGCTCCGATCTTGAAGGAAACTTGCACCATATGCTCGTCTTGGATAGTGCCGGAGTCACTTAGCCATTGAACCTTGTAGGGATGCGGGTGCTTCATCTTGACCAATTGGAGCTTGGAGCATAGTTCTTCGCTTGCCAAGTTATGACAACTCCCTTCGTCGATGATGACCTCCACGGACCTTCCATTGATTCCAGCCTTGGTGTGGAAGATATGGCATCTTTGGTCTTTGTCTTGTTGATGTTGAAGTGTCAAGACCTTGGAGACAACGAGAGCGGGGCTCGAATCCTCGTCATAAAAGACTTTATCATCTTCGTTCACGCGCTGATGCATGGCCACTTGCTCAAGGGCGTCCATTTCCTCTTCTCATGGAGTCATAGGTTCCGTCGTCGTTGAGGATCATGGTGCACTTGTTGGTACACTCAAAGGACTTGTGGCCTCGGCCGCCGCATGTGAAGCACTTGATGGAACTTGTCTTGACGGTCTCATCGGTTGGGGTTGTAGATGATGAAACTCTCGGCTTGAAGTTGCTTGTAGTAGGAGGACGACTTGAGGTTGTCAAAGTTTTCTTGTAGCTTGACTTGTAGCCATTGCTTGGGGTAGCTTTGGTTGAGGTAGAAGGTGTTGGAGTCGTTGAAGCTTGGTTGTTGGAGAAGCCGTAGCTCTTGGAAGAGTACTTGGCGTACTTGAAGTCATCTTGCACTTGACGTTCCGCCTTGGTAGCTTGATGCACTAGCTCGATGAGGTTTGAGTAAGGTTGTGTCACATCCTAGCTAGTTCATGCATTAGAGTGTTGCATCATGTCTATTTTTCACAGAAACCTGAAATGGGGATGCCAGAAACCCCCAGCACCCCCCCTGAAACAACTAGGGTTTACTAAAATCCTTTTCAATGAACCTGAAATGCCCTCCATAAATGTTCACCATCTTTGGTTCTGGCTAAAACCTCTGCCAAAAATGGTTTCATATTTTTGGAGGCCATCTTGGATTTTTGCACAAGCCATAAGTATTTGCATTTGGGCATTTTAAATCCTATAAATATTTTCAAATGCCCAAATAATCTTGAAGGTATTTTTAGGCTGTTGAGAATAATTTCAAAGGTGCCTCAGAATATTTTCAGGATTTTCCCAAATGAAATAGTATTTTTACTACTTCAAAACACAGAACAGAAATAAATAAATAAAAGAGAAAACAGAAAGCTGAAGGACTTACCTGGCAGCCCACCTGGCGGCCTAGCACTGTGCTGGCCCGCACCAGTCAGCTGCCTGCTCTCGCCAGAGCAGGCAGAGAGGTGACGCCGGCGAGCGCGAGCTCGCCACGGCGCCACCTGCTTGCCGCCTCGCCCGTGGATGCGCTGGACGAACCCCTCGATGCGCCCCCGAGCCTCTGGACACCCCCATTCTCCCCCATCGCCTCTCCCTCGCCTTCCTCCACCATGGCCGACGCAGCCGCAGCCACCTCGCCGGAGTAGCCGCGCCCACCGTCGACCTCGCGCCGTCCCACCGTGTCCAACAGCTCCGCCGTCGCCCACTCCTTCGAGCAGGTTGAGCCCCGAGCGCTCGTTTGCCCCGAAGCCTCGCCTCCGACCTCGCCTTCGCCGCTCATCGTCAGAGATCCCCTCCGCCGTCGCCACTGCAACAGCTCGCCTCCGACCTCGCCGTCCGCTCCGTCGCAACCGCCGTGAGCATGGCCACCTTCCCATCCTTTCCTCTATCCCTCTCGAGCTCCGCAGCCACCGCACGTAGCTCACCCGTACGCGCCGCCGCACGAGCTCGTCGCCGACGAGGCTCCGGCCATCCAACGGCCGCACCACCATGGCCATTAGCTCCACCGCAACGCCAGGAACCCGTAGCACCATCGCATGTCCCTCGCCGTGCTCTCTAGCAACGGACCCAACCACGCCCGTACCCCGGCAGCCGCACGGCTCGTCGCCGGCGTCGATTCCGGCGACCCCGAGCTCCACCACCACCACCAGTCGACGCGGTTCGCCCCAGCTACACGTAGGTACTCTCCGCCGTCCATTTGGTCGCCGGAGGAGGGATCCCGCACTCCACCGCCGCGTCTGGACGTCGCCGGCGGCTAAACGCCGACGAGTCAGCGTGGTTTGACCATGGGTTGACCCCCCAGAGTCACTGACAAGTGGGGCCCGCCTGCTAGTTAATCTGAGTTAAAGTTAAAATTAATCCTAATTAGATAATTACCTAACAGTGACACTGACACAGGGGACCCACACGTCAGGCTTGACCTAGACGACCCCGTTGACCGCTGACGTCATCATGACGCACTGCTGACGCATTAAGCAATTTAATTACTGGAATTATTCTTATATTGGAAATTCCAGAAATTATCACAAACTTCAAAAAAATCATAGAAAATAATCTATAGCTCAGAATGAAAAGATTTATATATGAAAAATGATCAGAAAAATCCATTCTATCCATCTGTATTGGTTTCATGCATGTTTAAGCAAGTTAACCTACTGTTTATTGCAGAACAAGATAAAGCACTAACATGGGCCATTTATGAACTTGGAATTTGAATCTTTGATTCAAAATAGTCCAAACCCATCTGGCCTTAGTTGCATTAGCCCAATACATCCATCTTGCCATGTCTCATGCATGCATCATATTGTTGCACTTGCTTGGTGTTGATTGTGCTTCGGTATGTTCATTGTGGTAGGTCCTGCCTCCGAGGATATTCACGAGTATCCAACTGAAGGGCAGTATCCCACCACCACTCCGTCAGGCAAGCAACCCATTGATCATTTCGATACAAACCCATCTTCTCGCTTCTGCTCTCATTTACTGCATTAAGACAACGCGATTCAAACTGCTGTGTGTTGCGGTAGTTGAACCCACTTTCCTTTGCATGACCTGTCATTGCCACAGTAACTAGATGAAACCCACTAGCATGTGTAGGAGTTGATTGAGCCATGTTGTGTTCCTACAATGCTATGCTTGCTACGCTTAGAGTCGTGTCAGGTCTGGCTCATCGGGGTGATGAACTAGAGTGAAAGTGTGTGTCGGTAATGAGAGTGAAGTGTTGAATACGATTTGGTAAAGGTATCGATGGGAGGCCATGTAGGAGTACATGGTGGGTTGTTTCATTGAGACCGTCCCTAAGAACTGAGATCTGTATGCGTGATTTAAGATTCAGCTACTACCACTCATTGGGCCCGAAACCAATGGACCCCCTCGGCTTCTTAATCACCCTTGTCCTCTGTCCAGGAGTTGCACGTAGTTTCTGGTGTTTGTAGTAAGCTGGAGGCCGTGGACAGCGCTGACCAAGGGGTGGGCTGTGATGCGGTAGGCTCGTGGCCCGGTGTACCGAGTCGCCCGTTTGGTGTCTCGGGAACCCTGCACACATCGTTCGGGGCCGTATGTGGAAACCTCGGCCGGACTCCCTGCGGATGGAACCTGAATAGGCAATAAACCTGGACTAGAGACTCGAGTGTTTAGGTAGGCTCTGGCCGACACCCACGTTGGGCTTCCGCTTGAAGGTTGCCGAGTACACGTCGTGTAGCGACGATAAGTGGTGAGAGCGTGTGTGACGAAGTACACCCCTGCAGGGTATAAAACTATTCGAATAGCCGCGTCCGCGGTAAAGGACTACTTGGTCGCTTATGCAGTTCATAGACAAGTAAATGGATACTACTAAAAGCCTCAAGATAAGTGTGAGTACCGCGGATGGCCCTCTCGTGGGATGACGAGGGAGGATCCACGGTGGGGTATTGAGATGGTGATTAGTGGACTCGTGTGCGAAAACTATTTCACAGGTGGTGTATCGTAGGATAGCTTAGCCAAGAGTCAAAGCTGGCTTGCTGCAATAACCCCACTACCTTCTTGAGAATGAACATGTATAGTAGGATCTGTTGTAAGACTTGCTGAGTACCTTTGTACTCATGTTGCTTCAATTACTGTTTTCAGACGACAACACCGCCCCTTCTGATGGGTTCTACGTAGAACTCGACGACGACGAGTGACTTGCCACCCAGGTGGTGATCTAGGCTTGTGAAGGGCCTACGTAGATAGACAGGCTTCGTCAAGCCTTCTTTCTTTCTAGCGTCTGTACCCAGACACTTTGCTTCCGCATGTGCTTGTATGATTGTATGACTTGAGTGTCGGGTCATGTGACCCCTATCTGTATGAACAAGTTATGTAAGGCTCTCCGGAGCCCTTTAAATAAAGTACTTTGAGTTGTAGAGTTTTGTTGTGATGCCATGTTGTATTTGCACATATCGAGCATATTGTGTGTATGTTTGAAATGCTTGGTATGTGTGGGATCCGACAATCTAGTTGTTTATCCTTGGCAGCCTCTCTTATGGGGAAATGTAGTCTAGTGCCTCCCTGAGCCATAGTAGTCCGCTACAGCCCGGTTCACCGGAGTCCTGCTAGCCCAGCACTACTGCTCTGGACACCTGACTGGCCGGCATGTGATTCATATCGTTCCTGTGTCTGTCCCTTCGGGGAAATGTCACGCGGTGACATCCGGAGTCCTGCCTAGCCTGCTACAGCCCGGGTTCCCGGAGTCCTGTTAGCCCAGTGCTACAGCCCGGATTCACACGCTGCTGACCGACACGTTCGATGTTGATTCATGTATGCCTGTCCCCATACGTTAGTGCCGCTTTGGGTTCACGACTAGCCATGTCGGCCCGGGTTCTCTGTCATATGGATGCTAGCGACATTGTCATATACGTGAGCCAAAAGGCGCAAACGGTCCCGGGCCATGGTAAGGCGACACCCGTGGGAGTACCGTGCGTGAGGCCGCAATGTGATATGAGGTGTTACAGGCTAGATCGGTGTGACTTGGAATCGGGGTCCTGACAGGTTGGAAGTCGGCTATCGTCTTGATAGGATGATTGAGTCCATTCAAGAAACGTGCCATAGTTTGCTCATCGTCTTCCGTGACGTTAGCTCTTATCATGGCAATCTCCATTTCCTTGTAGTATTCTTCAACGCTCTTGGTTCCTTGCTTGAGGAGTTGGAGTTTCTTGAAGAGGTCGCGGTTGTAGTAAGTCGGGACAAAGCGCGCTCTCATGACATACTTCATTTGATCCCAAGTGGTGATGGGAGGTTCACCTCTTGCCTCTCGGCGCTCAATGACGTGTTCCCGCCAAATGAGGACGTAATCTTGGAACTCAAGGGATGCCATAGCGATCTTCTTCTCTTCCTCATAGTTGTGCAAACAGAAAATTTTGTCGGCCTTCAATTCCCATGATAGGTAATCTTCAGGATCATTTCTTCCGGTGAACTTGGGCATGGTGAACCTGAGCTTGCCGTAGCGTTGTTCTTCATTGTGTTGGGGTCGGGGATGATGACGCCCATGTCGTGGAGGTTTGACAATCTCATGTTTCTCTTGGCGAGGAGGGTTGTCAACCTCATGTTGCTCTTGTCTTGGAGGATTGTCATTGTCGAGTTGCTCTTGGCGAACTTGTGGTTCTTGTCAAGCTTGTGGAGGAGCTTGAGGAACTTGACAATGCACTCGTGATTGATAAATCCTCTCTTGAACTTCATCGCGAAGTGCTTCTTCTTGTTCGTGCCTATTGCGGATGCGTGCGGCAACGGCGCGACTTGTGTCGTGGAGTGCACGTTGCACCACAAGTGCCTGAGCTTCTCGCCGTTGTTGTTCTTGACGTTGTGCCTCGGCGTCTTGTTCATCTTGGTGTAGCTGCGCTCACTCTTCTTCTAGTTGGCGTAGACGTTCACGTTCTTGTGCTTGCGTGAATGTAGCTTGGTTTTGACAATTCGATGCTCTTGCGCTCGAAGTTGCTCTTGATGATCGGTGTCATGTAGGGGATTGCGATTTGCTTGACGATCTTGACGCGCGGCTCATTGAAGAGTGTTCGATGTCGGAGTACTTGAGCCGGAGATGGTGTCGTCGAAGTGTCGACTCGAGCGGCCGAAGAGGTAGAAGAGCGGTTGACCAACAAGGCATGAATCTCGTCCATTCTTGCATTGCTCTATTGCTTTTGTTCGTCGAGCTTGTTGTCGAAGTAGTCTCTTGTACGTTGCTCGGAGAGTCGCAAGTCGGTGGCGAGGTTGTCAATGCGGTCGCTCATTGCTTGTTGTTCTTAATGCAAAGCTCGTTGTGTGCCAAATAGGTGGATCTTGGTGACATAGTTGTTGGGGTCGTCGTCTTGGTCTAGAAAGAGTGGGTTGGTAGAAGAACTTGGCCTATCCATCATGCCAAGCAAATATGTGAGTGGGAGAAAGAGAACAACTTATACCAAATGTACCTTGACCGATGTTGAAGATGGATCAATGATCACTCAAATGTGTAACAAGGAAATAGCACAATTGGTACCAATTCTTGTTGATTTCTCACACCTACACAAGTAAAAGCTTATGGTGTAGCTCGGTTAGGATGGTGGCACAAAATTTGATGCAATTGTTAGTGACCTTCAATAATGTTGGAAAAGATTCACAAATTTGCAAATGCAACAAGTAGACCAATAGAAAGATATGGTACACGGAAACACACACACACGGATATATAAATGGGGTCGTGCAACCAAGGAATGAGCCAAAATGTGGAATCCATGAAAATGCTCTTGTTGCACAACACTAGAGAGACGCTAGCATGATTGCACAATAGGCGGATACGAAACTTGTGCACAACCTACTAAGCAAAAATGCAACGACTTCTATCCCAAGTATGCTACATGTATGGTTTTCCAATGATATGATCCAAGATGATCGAGTATGACAATCCTAATGTAGTATGATGCTATGGTTCTTGCTTATAAGCTCTTTGCTTATCTTTCCCTTTTTCTTAAAAGCTTGTTTGGCTCTTTCTCTTTTGAGCTCTTTTCTCATGCAAAACTTCACGAACCAAGATAGGAATTGAGTATATGTGAATGACAACTTTGTGACACAAAAGATGAAATCAAGATATGTACCAAGATGATATGGTATGTATGCAATGGGAGCTATGATCACTAATGTGCACAAGTCACGTTGCCGACAATACTCAAAGGCAAGTGTCGATGGGTAAGTTACGCAAAATGGGCTATGGGGTTATCAATGCAATGGCAAGGATTAGACAAAGATGTCGTCAAGGTTACTGTCAAATGTTTGTCATTTGTAAGCCACGGAAGGATGATGGTGACGTGGTCAAAGTCGATGACGACCTTGTGGCGAATATGAGCGACGGTGATGATGATGTCGAACCGTCCCTAAGTTGCCGAAACGCGTTTAGGAAATGGAAACCGCAACTCAAATTCTCAAAGCAAAACGTGTCAAAATTGTCAGAGTTGGTAGCGGGTAAGTGGTGGTGGCGATATGCGGAAGTGATGGTGGTTTGCGGAAGTGAACATGGGCACCGGATCAAAATTTGGCGAAATTCAGGCGGAAAACGGAGAGGTGGATGGAAATGATGCTGTCAGTGGCCGGATGTCCGGGCTTGCGGGCCGGATGTCCGGGCTCTGGATCCGTGGACGAACTCGAAGAACTCCGCGTGGAAGAGGCAAATTTGGGGCAAAATTCGGGAGATTTTGTGGATGGAAATTGGGGAAAACATGGGGGAAAGCTAGATCTACCTGCAACACACGAAATCCGTGGATCATATCCAACAAAACTTCATCACACCAACAAATCACAAAAAAAAATTGGGGGCTATTTTTGTGGAGAATTTTTGAATTTGGGACAAAATCAACAAAACAAGGCTAGAAAACAAAGAGGGGAGGCTCCAAAATCGTGATCAACATGGCTCATGATACCAAGATGATGTAGGGTAGAACCCTAGATGCCCGATCTTTCACCAAAGGAGCGGATCCCAACGAGGAACACGAAGAACACGGGGGGAAACATGAGGGAATCACTCAAACCAACAAGATTCGGTCACACATATGCTAGATCCTCGAAACACAAAAGAGATACAAGATCCAAGATCAACAAGGGATGATACAAGTAGCACGTTCTTCTCCGTGAGGAGGTCTTGAAGGTCTTCCTGTTAGGGGTCTTGAATCCACTTGAGGGGAATCTTCTCCGTAGAGGTCGTGAGCTCCTAAGGAGAAGGGGATCAAGTGGATAGCAAAGCTTCTCAATGAGCTATCACTTTGCTAACCCTAGAAAGAGGGAGGAGAAAGAGTATATATAGTCTAGGTGAGCGAAGTGGTGCATGGGCCTCGGCCCTTTACTGTGCGCAGACAGATGGAGCCGGATGTCCGTGCGTCAGGCCGGATGTCCGGGCCTTCCCGAGGAGCCGGATGTCCGGGCTGGGGGCGGATGTCCGGGCTGGCGAGGTCGGCCTCGGTGCTCTCTGATAGGAGGCGCCGGATTTTTGGGCTTCGGGCCGGATTTCCGGGCTGGGCTGGATGTCCGGGCTGGGCCGGATGTCCGGGGCTTGCAGGTGCTTGACGGCTGGGCGGCTGCTGTGGGTGATGCTCCAGGGGGCGGATGTCCGGGGTCATGGCCGGATGTCCGGGTCCAGGGAGCTGTTCTTGACTCCTTCCGTAGGTTCTCTTCATCCATGAATTGGGGACTTGTCCGTCTTCACGTGCATCTTCGGGAGGGTCCTCTTGGTACCTAATCATGCACAACATTCCAGACTTAGGTAGTAGATATGTCTCGAGCGGATCATATGTGATATCACTAAGGAGAGAAGTCACCTCGTTCTCGAGAGCTCTAGCTCGTGCTCGTGTCATGGGTCCTCTTGGCACTTGGTGAGACGATGGTAGGTCCATGGGGATGACCAAAGGATGCTCCGCATCACGATGCTTCGCGTGTTGCAAATCTTTTTTGTAGGGAAATCTTACGCCTACATGGAGTGCCCAAGACTATCGTCTTGGACGTCGACGTCAAGTTCCTAAGTTACTTTTGGAAGACACTATGCGCCAAGCTCGGAATCAAGATTTCGTTCTCTTTGGCATACCATCCTCAAGCCGACGGCCAAACGGAGGTCATGAACTGAACGCTATCTACTCTCCTACGTGTGTTGATCAAAAAGAACATCAAGGAGTGGGAAGAGTGTCTACCCATTGCCGAGTACGCCTACAATCGAGCATGACAATCTACTATCGACAAGTCCCCCTTTGAGGTCGTCTACGGCTGCAACCCATTGTCCCCATTGGACATTCTACCTCTACCACTACAAGGGCGCATCAACATGGACGCAAGTGCACGAGTGCACTACATCAAGAAGATGCATGAAGATACAAGAAACACCATCGAACACCAAGTACAATGACTCACGACCAAGCTCAACATCAACAAGCAACCCATGATATTCTACAGTGGAGCTCTTGTATGGCTACACCTCCGCAAGGAACGCTTCCCCAACAAACGCAAGTCCAAGCTACGACCACGAGCCGACGGACCCTTCAAGGTGTTCGAGCGCTACAACAACAATGCGTGCAAGATCGACATACCGCGTGACAAGTACTCCATGAGTGATATCTTCAACGTCAAAGATCTCTCTCCCTACCATCGTGATGAGGATTTCGATCTGTGGTCGGATCTTTCCCAAGGGCGGGGAGATGATGCGAAGCATCCTACGGTCATCCCCATGGACCTACCTTCGTCTCCTACGACACCATATGGACTTATGACAAGAGCTCAAGCAAGGGCTATCGAAACTAAGGTGAACTCGCTCCTCTCCGAACTAACACTTTCCACATGTGAGACATGGCTACTACCTCAAGCGGAAACTCTATGTGTGATCTGGTACTTAGAGGGAAGCCATGGAGCAACTACACTCAACAACCAAGACAGTGAGGACACCGAGCACAAGGACCAAGAGAAGAAGCCACCTGAAGTTGACAGCCATCGGATGACCGGCCCCTGTTGGACGTCTGACCCTTGGATGCCTCACCAGTCAGAAGGCCTAGCCAGAGAACGATACAGCGATCGAACGACCGACGAGGACCGGACGACCGACATCCTCCACCTACCGGACGACTGACCCGCACTGGAAATCTGACACCTGCGGGTCCAAGCCAAAACGCTAGAAGTCCAAGACCAACCGGACGACCGACGCCTCGGACATCCGACGCCGACCGGAAATCCGACGCCAATGTTAGGAAAGTTGCATGGAAAAAGAAAATGTCTAGGCACATGCAATAATCTATCCATGGAGATGCATAGTAACGAAGGGGAGAGTGTGTCTACGTACCCTCGTAGACCGTAAGCGGAAGCATTTCACAACGCGATTGATGTAGTCAAACTTCTTCTCACGTCAACCGATCAAGTACCGAACGCACGACACCTCCATGTTCTGCGCACGTTCAGCTCAGTGACGTCCCTCGCCTTCTTGATCCAGCAAATCGCTGAGGTAGTAGATGAGTTCCGTCAGCACGATGCCGTGGTGACGGTGATGGTGAAGCGATCCTCGCAGGGCTTCGCCTAAGCACTACGAAAATATGATCGGGGGTGTAAACGGTGGAGGGGGTGCCGCACACGGCTAACAAATGATCTGGTGTGTGCTAGGGCCTCCCCCCCATATATATATATATGAGGGGGAGGCAGCCAGGAGGTGCCTAAGTAAGCCGAATCCTACTTGGGGTCTCCCCATGGCCGGCGCCCCCTGCCATATTTGCCGGAGGGGGAAGGAAAGAGGAGGGGGAAGAAAGGGAAGGGGGAGGCCGAATCCCCCCTTTCCTTTCCCTTCCCCTCTTTCCTTCTCCCCCTGGTTTGGTCCACATGGGGGGCACACGAGCCCCTTGTGGCTGGTGTGTTTCCCCTCTTGGCCCATAAGGCCCATATCTTTTGCCGGGGGTGCCCGGAACCCCTTTCGGCGACCCGATATGTACCCGGTACCCCCGGAACACTTCCGGTGTCCGAATACCATCGTCCTACATATCAACCTTTACCTCTCGACCATTTCGAGACTCCTCGTCATGTCCGTGAGCTCATCGGGACTCCAATCAACATTTGGTCACCAAATCATATAACTCATATCATACTGTATCGTCATCGAACGTTAAGCGTGCGGACCCTACGGGTTCGAGAACTATGTAGACATGACTGAGACACCTCTCCGGTCAATAACCAATAGCGGAACCTGGATTCCATATTGGTTCCTACATATTCTACGAAGATCTTTATCTGTCGAACCGTTATGACAACATACGTAATTCCCTTTGTCCATGGGTATGTTACTTGCCCGAGATTTTATCGTCGGTATCTCCATACCTAGTTCAATCTCGTTACTGGCAAGTCTCTTTACTCATTCCGTAATACATCACATCGTGACTAACTCCTTAGTCGTTTGCTTGCAAGCTTATGATGTGTATTACCGAGAGGGCCGAGAGATACCTCTCCGATACTCGGAGTGACAAATCCTAATCTCGATCTATGCCAACTCAACAAACACCTTCAGAGATACATGTGGAGCATCTTTATAACCACCCAGTTACATTGTGACATTTGATAGCGCACAAGGCATTCCTCCGGTATCCACGAGTTGCATAATATCATAGTCAAAGGAACATGTAGTTGACATGAAGAAAGCAATAGCAATAAAACCGAACGATCATAATGCTAGGCTAACAGATGGGTCTTGTCCATCACATCATTCTCCTAATGATGTGATCCCGTTATGAAATGACAACTCATATTTATGGTTAGGAAACCTTAACCATCTTTGATCAACGAGCTAGTCTACTAGAGGCTTACTAGGGACACGGTATTCGTTTATGTATTCACACATGTATTTAGGTTTCCGATCAATACAATTCTAGCATGAATAATAAACCTTTATCATGATTAAGGAAATATAATGATAACCATTTTATTATTGCCTCTAGGGCATATTTCCATCAGTCTCCCACTTGCACTAGAGTCAATAATCTACATCACCATGTGATTTAACACCCATAGTTCACATCGCCATGTGACCAACACCCAAAGAGTTTACTAGAGTCAATAATCTAGTTCACATCGCCATGTGATTAACGCCCAAAGAGTACTAAGGTGTGATCATGTTTTGCTTGTGAGAGAAGTTTAGTCAACGGGTCTGTCACATTCAGATCCGTATGTATTTTGCAAATTTCTATGTCTACAATGCTCTGCATGGAGCTACTCTTAGCTAATTGCTCCCACTTTCAATATGTATTCAGATTGAGACTCAGAGTCATCTGAATCAGTGTTAAAGCTTGCATCAACGTAACCCTTTACGACAGACTCTTTATCACCTCCATAACCAAGAAACATTTCCTTAGTCCTCTTAGGTAACTAAGGATAATTTTGACCGTTGTCCAGTGATCTACTCCTGGATCACTATTGTACCCCCTTTGCCAAACTAATGGCAAGGTACACAATAGGTCTGGTACACAGTATGACATACTTTATAGAACCTATGGCTGAGGCATAGGGAATGACTTTCATTCTCTCTCTATCTTCCGCCGTGGTCGGGCTTTGAGTCTTACTCAATTCACACCTTACAATACAGGCTAGAACTATTTCTTTGGCTGATCCATTTTGAACTCCTTCAAAATCTTGTCAAGGTATGTACTCATTGAAAAATCTTATCAAGCGTCTTGATCTATCTTTATAGATCTTGATGCCTAATATATAAGCAGCTTCACTGAGGTATTTCATTGAAAAAATCTTATTCAAGTATCCTTTTATGCTTTCCAGAAATTCTATATCATTTCCAATCAACAATATGTCATCTACATATAATATCAAAAATGCTACAGAGCTCCCACTCACTTTCTTGTAAATACAGGCTTCACCGTAAGTCTGTATAAAACCATATGCTATGATCACCTCATCAAAGCGTATATTCCAACTCCGAGATACTTGCACCAGTCCATAGATGGATCGCTGGAGCTTGCACAATTTGTTAGCACCTTCAGGATCGACAAAACCTTCTGGTTGCATCGTATACAACTCTTCTTTAAGATATCCATTAAGGAATGCAATTTTGACGTCCATTTGCCAAATTTCATAATTATAAAGTGCGGCAATTGCTAACATGATTTGGACTGACTTAAGCATCGCTACGGGTGAGAAGGTCTCATTGTAGTCAACCCCTTGAACTTGTCGAAAACCTTTCACGACAAGTCGAGCTTTGTAGATGGTGACATTACCATCAGCGTCTGTCTTTTTCTTGAAGATCCATTTATTCTCAATGGTTTGCCGATCATCGGGCAAGTCCACCAAAGTCCACACTTTGTTCTCATACATGGATCCTATCTCAGATTTCATGGCCTCAATCCATCTATCGGAATCTGGGCTCATCATAGCTTCTTCATAGTTCGTAGGTTCGTCATGGTCTAGTAACATGACTTCTAGGACAGGATTACCGTACCACTCTGGTGTGGAACATGCTCTGTTCGACCTATGAGGTCCAGTAGCAACTTGATCTAAAGTTTCATGATCATCATCATTAGCTTCCTCTCTAGTTGGTGTAGGCATCATGGGAACGGATTTCTCTGATGTGCTACTTTCCAAATTGAGAGAAGGTACAATTACCTCATCAAGTTCTATTTTCCTCCCACTCACTTCTTTCGAGAGAAACTCCTTCTCTAGAAAGGATCCATTCTTAGCAACAAAGATCTTGCTTTCGGATCTATTGTAGAAAGTGTACCCAATTGTTTCCTTAGGGTATCCTATGAAGACGCACTTCTCCGATTTGGCTTTGAGCTAGGCTGAAGCCTTTTGACATAAGTGTGACCCCGAACTTTAAGAAATGACAGTTTAGGTTTCTTGCCAAACCACAGTTCATACGGTGTCGTCTCAACGGATTTAGATGGTGACCTATTTAATGTGAATGCAGCTGTCTCTAATGCATAACCCCAAAAACGATAGTGGTAAATCAATAAGAGACATCATAGATCACACCATATCTAATAAAGTACGGTTACGACGTACGGAGACACCATTACGCTGTGGTGTTTCAGGTGGCGTGAGTTGTGAAACTATTCCACATTGTTTTAAATGAAGGCCAAACTCGTAACTCAAATATTCGCCTCCGCGATCAGATCATAGAAACTTTATTTTTCTTGTTACGATGATTCTCCACTTCACTCTAAAATTCTTTGAACTTTTCAAATGTTTCAAACTTGTGTTTCATTAAGTAGATATACCCATATCTGCTTAAATCATCTGTGAAGGTCAGAAAATAACGATACCCGCCGCGAGCCTCAACACTCATCGGACCGCATACATCGGCATGTATTATTTCCAATAAGTCATTAGCTCACTCCATTGTTCCGGAGAACAGAGTTTTAGTCATCTTGCCCAGGAGGCATGGTTCGCAAGTATCAAATGATTCCAAAAGTCCATCTGCATGGAGTTTCTTCATGCACTTTACAACAATATGACCTAAACGACAGTGCCACAAATATGTTGCACCATCATTATCAACTTTGCATCTTTTGGCATCAATATTATGAATATGTGTATCACTACAATCGAGATTCAATAAACCATTCACATTGGGTGTATGACCATAGAAGGTTTTATTCATGTAAACAGAACAACAATTATTCTCTGACTTACATGAATAACTGTATTGCAATAAACATGATCAAATCATATTCATGCTCAACGCAAACACCAAATAACATTTATTTAGGTTTAATACTAATCCCGAAGGTAGAGGGAGTGCGCGATGGTGATCGTATCGACCTTGGAATTACTTCCAACACACATCGTCACCTTGCCCTTAACTAGTCTCTGTTTATTCTGCAACTCCTGTTTCGAGTTACTACTCTTAGCAATTGAACCAGTATAAAATACCGAGGGGTTTCTATAAACACTAGTAAAGTACACATCAATAACATTTATATCAAATATACCTTTGTTCACTCTGCCATCCTTCTTATCCGCCAAGTTTTTGGGGCAGTTCCACTTCCAGTGACCATTTCCTTTGCAGTAGAAGCACTCAGTTTCAGGCTTGGGTCCAGCTTTGAGTTTCTTCACGGGAGTGGCAACTTGTTTGCCATTATTTTTGAAGTTCCCTTTCTTCCCCTTGCCTTTTTTTGAAACTAGTGGTCTTGTTAATCATCAACACTTGATGCTCTTTCTTGATTTCTACCTTCGCCGATTTCAGCATCGCGAAGAGCTCGGGAATCATTTTCGTCATCCCTTGCATATTATAGTTCATCACAAAGTTCTAGTAGCTTGGTGATAGTGACTAGACAACTCTGTCAATCACTATCTTATCTGGAAGATTAACTCCCACTTAATTCAAGCGATTGTAGTACCCAGAAATTCTGAGTACATGCTCACTGGCTGAGCTATTCTCCTCTGTATTGTAGGCAAAGTACTTGTCAGAGTCTCATACCTCTCGACACGGGCATGAGTCTCAAATACCAATTTCAGCTATTGGAACATCTCATATGCTCTGTGGCATTCAAAACGTTTTTGAAGTCCCGGTTCTAAGTTGTAAAGCATGGCACACTAAACTATTAAGTAGTCATCATATCGAGCTTGCCAAAACGTTCATAACGTCTGCATCTGCTCCTCCAATAGGTTTGTCACCTAGCGGTGCATCAAGGACATAATTCTTCTGTGCAGTAATGAGGATAATCCTCATATCACGGACCCAGTCCGCATCATTGCTACTATCATCTTTCAACTTAGTTTTCTCTAGGAACATATTAAAATTCAAGGGAACTAAATCGTGAGCTATTGATCTACAACATAGATATGCAAATACTATCAGGATTAAGTTCATGATAAATTAAGTTTAATTAATCAAATTACTTAAGAACTCCCACTTAGATAGACATCCCTCAAGTCATCTAATTGATACGTGATCCAAATCAACTAAACCATGTCCGATAATCACGTGATATGGGGTAGTCATCAATGGTGAACATCTCTATGTTGATCATATCTACTATATGACTCACGTTCGACCTTTCGGTCTCCAGTGTTCCGAGGCCATGTCTGTACATGCTAGGCTCGTCAAGTTTAACCCGAGTATTCCGCATGTGCAAAACTATCTTGCACCCGTTGTATTTGAACGTAGAGTCTATCACACTCGATCATCACATGGTGTCTCAACACAACAAACTGTCGCAACAGTGCATACTCGGGGAGAACACTTATACCTTGAAATTTTAGTTAAGGGATCATCTTATAATGCTACCGCCGTACTAAGCAAAATAAGATGCATAAAAGATAAACATCACATGCAATCAAAATATGTGACATGATATGGCCATCATCATCTTGTGCTTTTGATCTCCATCTCCAAAGCATCGTCATGATCTCCATCGTCACTGGCTTGACACCTTGATCTCCATCGTAGTGTCGTGGTCGTCTCGCCAACTGTTGCTTCTACAACTATCGCTAATGCATAGTGATAAAGTAAAGCAATTACATGGCGTTTGCATTTCATACAATAAAGAGACAACCATAAGGCTCCTGTCGGTTGCTAGTAACTTTAAAAAAACATGATCATCTCATACAATAACGTATATCACGTCATGTATTGACCATATCACACCACAACATGCCCTGCAAAAACAAGTTAGACGACCTCTACTTTGTTGTTGCAAATTTTACGTGGCTGCTATGGGCTTCTAGCAAGAACCGTTCTTACCTATACATCAAAACCACAACGGTGATTTATCAAGTTTGTTGTTTTAACCTTCAGCAAGGACCGGCCGCAGTCAAATTTGATTCAACTAAAGTTGAAGAAACAGACCCGCCAGCCACCTTTATGCAAAACTAGTTGCATGTCTGTCGGTGGAACCGGTCTCATGAACGTGGCCATCTAAGGTTGGTATGGGCCGCTTCATCCAATAATACCGCCGATTCAAAATAAGACATTGGTGGTAAGCACTATGATGATCACTGATGATGTTTGTTAAGACTACGTCAGTGTTTCCCCCAAGAAGAGAGGATGATGTAGCACAGCAACGGTAGGTATTTCCCTCAGTTATGAAACCAAGGTATCGAACCAGTAGGAGAATCAAGCAACAAAACATAAACGGCCCCTGCACACAAATAATAGCCACTCGCAACCCGACGTGCTAAGGGGTTGTCAACCCTTGCGGGTAACCGCGCCAAAAATGGCTAGTTGACGGGATAAAATTGTAATAGATTGAAATAATAGATCGCAAATAAAATAAAGTGCAGCAAAGTATTTTTGTATTTTTTGGTTTAATATATCTGAATAAGAACACAAAGGAAAAGTAGATCACAAGGCAAATATATGAGAAAGAAGACCCGGGGGCCGTAGGTTTCACTAGTGGCTTCTCTCGAGAAAAATAGCAAACGGTGGGTAAACAAATTACTGTTGGGCAATTGATAGAACTTCAAATAATCATGACGATATCCAGGCAATTGATACGTCTCCGTCGTATCTACTTTTCCAAACACTTTTACCCTTGTTTTGGACTCTAACTTGCATGATTTGAATGGAACTAACCTGGACTGACGCTGTTTTCAACAGAATTGCCATGGTGTTATTTATGTGCAGAAACAAAAGTTCTCGGAATGACCTGAAACTCCACGGAGAATATTTTTGGAAATAATAACAAATAATGGAGAAAGAATCAAGGCCAGGGGGGCCCACACCCTTGCCACGAGGGTGGGGGGCGCGCCTGTCCCCCCTGGGCGCGCCCCCTGCCTCGTGGACCCCCTGGAGCTCCACCGACCTCAACTCCAACTCCATATATTCGTATTCGGGGAGAAAAAAATCAGGGAGAAAGATTCATCGGTTTTACGATACGGACCCGCCGCCAAGCCCTAAACTCTCTCGGGAGGGCTGATCTGGAGTCCGTTCGGGGCTCCGGAGAGGGGAATCCGTCGCCGTCGTCATCATCAACCATCCTCCATCACCAATTTCATGATGCTCACCGCCGTGCGTGAGTAATTCCATCGTAGGCTTGCTGGTCGGTGATGGGTTGGATGAGATTTATCATGTAATCGAGTTAGTTTTGTTAGGGTTTGATCCCTAGTATCCACTATGTTCTGAGATTGATGTTGCTATGACTTTGCTATGCTTAATGCTTGTCAGTAGGGCCCGAGTGCCATGATTTCAGATCTGAACCTATTATGTTTTCATGAATATATGTGAGTTCTTGATCCTATCTTGCAAGTCTATAGTCACCTACTATGTGCTATGATCCGGCAACCCCGAAGTGACAATAATCGGGACCACTCCCAGTGATGACCATAGTTTGAGGAGTTCGTGTATTCACTATGTGTTAATGCTTTGGTCCGGTACTCTATTAAAAGGAGGCCTTAATATCCCTTAGTTTTCGCTAGGACCCCGCTGCCACGGGAGGGTAGGACAAAAGATGTCATGCAAGTTCTTTTCCATAAGCACGTATGACTATATTCGGAATACATGCCTACATTACATTGATGAATTGGAGCTAGTTCTGTGTCACCCTATGTTATGACCGTTACATGATGAACCGCATCCGGCATAATTCTCCATGACCGATCCAATGCCTACGAGCTTTTCACATATTGTTCTTCGCTTATTTACTTTTTCGTTGCTACTGTTACAATCACTACAAAACCCAAAAATATTACTTTTGCTACTGTTACCGTTACTTCCATACTACTTTGCTACTAAATACTTTGCTGCAGATACTAAGTTATCCAGGTGTGGTTGAATTGACAACTCAACTGCAAATACTCAAGAATATTCTCGCCTTGTATCGAATCAATAAATTTGGGTTGAATACTCTACCCTCGAAAACTATTGCGATCCCCTATACTTGTGGGTTATCAAGACTATTTTCTGGCGCCGTTGCCGGGGAGCATAGCTCTTTTCTTTGAGTCACTTGGGATTTATATCTGCTGGTCACTATGAAGAACTCAAAAGATGTGAAAACAAAAATTTATCCCTCAACTACAAGGGGAGGTAAGGAACTGCCATCTAGCTCTGCACTTGATTCACCTTCTGTTTTGAGTAAGCTTGCGACACCTAAACCTGCTTCTGCTATTAATTCTGATATTTCGCATGTTATTGATGATGCCACTTCTGCTATGCATGATACTTATGATGAAACTACTTATATGCTTGATACTACTATGCCACTTGGTGAATTTCTTGATGAACAACTTGCTAGGGCTAGAGGGAATGAAATTATTGAAACTGATAATATTGATGAAAGTGATGATGAAGACTCTCCCAATAAATATGAATTGCATGTTGTGCCTGAGGGCTATGTTATGGATGAAGAAACTGCTAGAGACTTTCTTGCTTGCAATGATAGAAGTGATCTTAAGAAATTATTAGCTAAGCTTAAACAAAAAACTCTGAATGCTAGAATGAAATATGATCCTGCTTATGCTACTTCACCTATCTTTGTTACTGATAAGGATTATGAATTCTCCATTGATCCTGATATAATTACTTTGGTTGAGTCTGATCCTTTTTATGGCTATGAATCTGAAACTGTTGTGGCACATCTTACTAAATTAAATGATATAGCCACCCGATTTACTAATGATGGGATAAATCACCACTTTTATATCCTTAAGATATTTCCGTTCCCATTAAAGGGTGATGCTAAGATATGGTTCAACTCTCTTGATCCTGGTTGTGTGCGTAGTCCCCAGGATATGATTTATTACTTCTCTGCTGAATATTTCCCTGCTCATAAGAAACAAGCTGCCTTAAGGGAAATATATAATTTTGTGCAAATTGAAGAAGAGAGTCTCCCACAAGCTTGGGGGAGGCTTCTCCAATTACTCATGCTTTGCCTGATCATCCTCTTAAGAAAAATGAAATACTTGATATCTTTTATAATGGACTAACCGATGCTTCCAGAGACCACCTGGATAGTTGTGCTGGTTCTGTTTTCAGGGAAAGAACACCAGATGAAGCTGAAATTCTATTGAATAATATGTTGACTAATGAAAATAATTGGACACTTCCTGAGCCAACTCCTGAGCCTATTCTTAAACCAACTATGAAGAAAAGGGGTGTTCTATTTCTCAGTCCTGAAGATATGCAAGAGGCAAAGAAATCTATGAAAGAAAAAGGTATAAAAGCTGAAGATGTTAAGAATTTACCTCCTATTGAAGAAATACATGGTCTTAATTCACCGCCTGTTGAAGAAATATATGGTCTTAATTCATCACCTATTGAAGAAACTCATGGTCTTGATAACCCGACACAGGTAGTAAAGGTAAATTCTCTCTATAGATTTGATGAAGGTTATATTCCTCACTATAAGTCTGCTAGACAATGCTTAGATGAGTTTGACAATTTTATTGTTAAACAAGAAAACTTCAATGCTTATGTTGGTAGACAATTGAAATACAATTCCGATATGCTTGAACACTTGGGTGATTATATGTCTAGAGTTAAAGGTGAACTTAAACTCATTAGTAAACATGCTTCTATGGTTACCACTCAAGTAGAACAAGTACTTAAGGCTCAGAATGATTTGCTCAATGAATTAAATAGTAAGAATAATGATTTTGCTGTTAGAGTGGCTACTAGAACTGGTAAAATGACTCAGGAACCTTTGTATCCTGAAGGCCATCCTAAGAGAATTGAGCAGGATTCTCAGAGAAATAATATTGATGCACCTAGTCCTTCTAAAAAGAAGAAAAAGAAAAATGATAGGACCTTGCATGCTTCTAGTGAACCTGTTGTAGACACACCTGAGAATCCCAATGATATTTCTATTTCTGATGCTGAAACACAATCTGGAAATGAACATGAACCTAGTGATAATGTTAATGATAATGTTCATGTTGATGCTCAACCTAGCAATGATAATGATGTAGAAGCTAAACCTGATGTTGATCTTGATAACCCACAATCAAAGAATCAATGTTATGATAAGAGAGACTTTGTTGCTAGGAAACATGGTAAAGAAAGGGAGCCATGGGCTCAGAAACCCATGCCCTTTCCTCCTAAACCATCCAAGAAAAAGGATGATGAGGGTTTTGAGCGCTTTGCTGAAATGATTAGACCTATCTTTTTGCGTATGCGATTAACTAATATGCTCAAAATGAATCCTTATGCTAAGTATATGAAAGAAATTGTTACAAATAAAAGAAAGATACCGGAAGCTGAAATTTCCACCATGCTTGCTAATTATACTTTTAAGGGTGGAATACCAAAGAAGTTAGGAGATCCAGGAGTACCCACTATACCATGCTCCATTAAACGAAACTATGTTAGAACTGCTTTATGTGATCTTGGAGCCGGTGTTAGTGTTATGCCTCTCTCTTTATATTGTAGCCTTGACTTGAATAAGTTGACGCCTACTGAAATATCCTTGCAAATGGCTGATAAATCAACTGCTATACCTGTCGGTATTTGTGAGGATGTGCCTGTTGTGGTTGCAAACGTTACTATTTTAACGGACTTTCTTATTCTCGATATTCCTGAGGACGATAGTATGTCTATTATTCTTGGAAGACCCTTTTTGAATACTGCAGGGGCTGTTATTGATTGCAACAAAGGCAATGTCACTTTTCATGTTAATGGTAATGAGCATACGGTACACTCCCGAGGAAACAACCTCAAGTTCATAGTATAAACTCTATTGGAAAAATTCGATCGATTATTATTGGAGGTTTTGAATTTCCTCTTCCTACTGTCAAGAAGAAATATGATATTCTTATTATTGGGGATGTGCGTATCCCCGTTGAGGTAACATAGTGTTATTCGAAATTTCTCCGGTTCCATGTTATTCGGAATGAGTTTGTTAACAAGACCTGATCAACCTTGTTAGTGGATTCCTTTTGATGAGCATGAGATGGATGAAGTTAGAAGGCACAACCTTCTGTACCCTCCTTTTACTTTCTGTTATTTAGTTGAAGTAAAGTAAAAATAGTATTTTTCTGTCTGTTTTCTGAATTATCCGTGCAATATAAAAATACCCCGAAAATAAAAGTTCTCCAAATGCCCCGAAATTGAAATATGATTTTTTCTAGAATATTTGAGAATATCTGGTACTGAGAACACAGCAGGGGGAGCAAGCACCTGGGCACGAGGGTCCAGGGCGCGCCCCCCTGCCTCATGGGCCCATGGTGGCTCCCCTCCACTTATTCCTGCACCCATACACTTCCTCTTCCTCCCAAAAAATCACCAACCAGCTCAAGCACGAGTTCTAGCTCATTTTGCTGCGATTTTCGATCTCCTTGCTCAAAGCACCTCTCACAAAACTGCTTTGGGGCATTGTTCCTTGGTATGTGACTCCTCCAATGGTCCAATTAGTTTTTGTTCTAGTGCTTTATTCATTGCAAATTTGTGATGCCTAGGTGACCATGTTCTTGAGCTTGCATGTCAAATTTATATGGTTCCAATTAGTTCTAATGCATGATATAGGCCCTACGCACTTGTAGGAGTAGTTGCTATCAATTTTGTTGAGCTTGGTTCACTTTTATTTGAAGTTACTAAAAATTTCAGAAATTTTTCAGAGGAAGAAATATGTTCAGGAAAATGTACCAAGGTGGTTCTTCAAGGAAGCAAGGATCCAGGCTTGCAATGCGCGATGCTGATGATGAACCACCAAGAGACGCTCCGGCGCGGGCTTGTGAATGGCCTTTAGAAGACTTCATGGATCAAGCAGGAATCAAGGAAGAATTTAATGCATATGTGCGTAACGCTGATCTTGAGAGCTTCGAGGCAGATAAGTGTCGTCAGTGCCACTATCTCACTAGTTCCTTTGTGGGGAGGTTTGAATTTTCATCTTCACGCAATTCTCAAACTGTCCTATTTGATCTTTATGAAAATTCTTATACTATGGACTTAGAGGATTTTACCACTGCTTGCAAACTTCCACAATGGGATAGTACTAGTGAACCTCGCAAATATGAATTTAGAGATTTTCTTGCTAGTATAACTGTGGGGGAATCTAGAGACATAGCACAAGCTACCAGAGGGAGCATTCATTTTCCTGCTATACATTATTTTGCTCTCTTCATAGGTAGGTGCATAAATGGTAAGGATGAAGCATGTCACATGTGTGTCCCTGACCTCAGTGTTCTCAGGAGTTCTGTGTTAGGAGATAAACATTATAATTTGGGAACCATTGTTGCACGTAGGTTGCATAATAATAGATTTAATGGAGATTCTTTGGTGGAATTTATGCAACCCGTTTAGCTAATTTTCTGGGTGTAACCATACGTGAGGATGATATTGAGTTGCCTCCTGTTTATTTAGATTATGAGGCTATGGTTCATCATCAGTTTGTTGAGAGGAACGATCAGTTCCTCCAGTACCGACTAATGTTTGACAGACGACGCACCTATCACGTCGCTCTCCCTGCTTCTACTTTCTTTGACTTTCAGGCAAAAGGGAGATATTTTATAACCAGAGAGGAGGCGGAAGAGTGTAAGAGGAGGGCTGAGATAGCTCGCCTCCAAGTTGCAGCCCATGATGCAATAACTGCTGCATCTCAGTACAACCCCAACTATAACTTTGGATATCCACCAGGCCAGCCGTGGCAATAGACCAACTTAGGCCAAAAGCCTAAGCTTGGGGGAGTACGTATTCCTCACCGACATTACATTCATGTCCACACACTCATGCTAGTTGTCGGCGCTCATACTCTTTCACTGTAATATCCATGCTAGTTTATTTTCATTTTTCTTGCTTTCTTCTTGTGTGTTTGAAAAATCTAAAGAAAAACAAAAAAAATAGTTGTAGCGTTTAGCTAGTTTACCTTTCATGCTGTAGTAGTAATAACTAAAAGAAAACCCAAAAATATTTCCTGTTCTTCTTTTGCTTGTTGGGAGCTTTCCCGTGTAAATAGTTTTATTTCTTTTCTTTTCTTTGGGGGTCGATAGGAGAAGACCATAATGAGATTGTTGAAGTGGCTCTTATATGCATTATTGTTGATTTAACCAAGAGCCCATATTGCCTTGTCTTCTCCTATTTATTGAATGCTTGCAGATTCCAGCTTAGTCCAATGCATGTGCACTGTTATTATTATTCACATCATTCGGTCGTGTAAGTGAAAGGCAATTATGACGATATATGATGGACTGATTGAGATGAGAGAAGCTGGTATGAACTCGACCTCTCTTGTTTTTGTAAATATGATTAGTTCATCGTTCCTGATTCAGCCTATTATGAATAAACATGTTTGCAATGACAATTAGAGATTATAGTTACTTATGCCATGCTTAATTAGCTAGGAGTTTATAATGGTTTACCTTGCGTGCCAGCATGCTATTAAAATGGTTGTGATGTGGTATGATGGGGTGGTATCCTCCTTTGAATGATTCAAGTGACTTGACTTGGCACATGTTCACACATGTAGTTGAAACAAATCAACATAGCCTTCATGATATTTATGTTCATGGTGGATTATATCCTACTCATGCTTGCACTCAATGTTTATTAATTTTAATGCATGTTCATGACTGTTGTCGCTCTCTAGTTGGTCGCTTCCTAGTCTTTTGCTATCCTTCACTTGTACTAAGCGGGAATACTGCTTGTGCATCCAATTCCTTAAACCCCAAAGTTATGCCATATGAGTCCACCATACCTTCCTATATGCGGTATCTACCTGCCATTGTAAGTAAATTTGTATGTGCCAAACTCTAAACCTTCAAATAAAATTCTGTTTTGTATGCTCGAATAGCTCATGTATCAACTAGGGCTGTCCGTATCTTCCATGCTAGGCGGGTTATTCTCAAGAGGAGTGGACTCCGCTCCTCACTCACGAGAAAATGGCTGGTCACCGGGATGCCCAGTCCCATGCTTTATGCAAACCAAATCAAAATAATTGCAAACAAAACTCCCCCGGGACAGTTGTTAGTTGGAGGCACTCGTTGTTTCAAGCAAGCCATGGATTGATGCTTGTTGGTGGAGGGGGAGTATAAACTTTACCATTCTGTTTGGGAACCGCCTATAATGTGTGTAGCATGGAAGATATCGCCATCTCTTGGTTGTTATGTTGACAATGAAAGTATGCCGCTCAAAATATTATTTATCTCTGCTTTAAAATCGAGCTCTGGCACCTCTACAAATCCCTGCTTCCCTCTACGAAGGGCCTATCTATTTACTTTTATGTTGAGCATCACCCTCTTATTAAAAAGCACCAGCTGGAGAGCACCGATGTCATTTGCATCCATTACTGTTAATTTATACTGGGTATGACTATGATTGGATCTCGTTTACCATGAATTACAATGTTTAGTCAGTCCTTGATCTTTAAAGCTGCTCTGCATTTATGTTTTGCGGTCTCAGAAAGGGCTAGCGAGATACCATCTTGTTATATCATATCATGATTGTTTTGAGAAAGTGTTGTCATCCGAGATTTATTATTATTGCTCGCTAGTTGATTATGCCATTGATATGAGTAAACATGAGACCTAAGAGTTATTGTGAATATGGTTAGTTCATAATCTTTGCTGAAAACTTGAATGTTGGCTTTACATATTTACAACAACAAGAGCAAACAGAGTTTGTAAAAGTTTTTCTTTATCACTTTCAGTTTATCAACTGAATTGCTTGAGGACAAGCAAAGGTTTAAGCTTGGGGGAGTTGATACATCTCCGTCGTATCTACTTTTCCAAACACTTTTGCCCTTGTTTTGGACTCTAACTTGCATGATTTGAATGGAACTAACCCGGACTGACGCTGTTTTCAGCAGAATTGCCATGGTGTTATTTATGTGCAGAAACAATAGTTCTCGGAATGACCTGAAACTCTACAGAGATTATTTTTGGAAATAATAAAAAATACTGGCGAAAGAATCAAGGCCAGGGGGCCCACACCCTTTCCACGAGGGTGCGGGTGCGCCTGCCCCCCTGGGCGCGCCCCCTGCCTCGTGGGCCCCCTGGAGCTCCACCGACCTCAACTCCAACTCCATATATTCGTGTTCGGGGAGAAAAAATCAGGGAGAAAGATTCATCGCGTTTTACGATACGGAGCCGCCGCCAAGCCCTAAACTCTCTCGGGAGGGCTGATCTGGAGTCCGTTCAGGGCTCCGGAGAGGGGAATCTGTCGCCGTCGTCATCATCAACCATCCTCCATCACCAATTTCATGATGCTCACTGTCGTGCATGAGTAATTCCATCGTAGGCTTGCTGGACGGTGATGGGTTGGATGAGATTTATCATGTAATCGAGTTAGTTTTGTTAGGGTTTGATCCCTAGTATCCACTATGTTCTGAGATTGATGTTGCTATGACTTTGCTATGTTTAATGCTTGTCAGTAGGGCCCGAGTGCCATGATTTCAGATCTGAACCTATTATGTTTTCATGAATATATGTGAGTTCTTGATCCTATCTTGCAAGTCTATAGTCACCTACTATGTGTTATGATCCGGCAACCCCGAAGTGACAATAATCGGGACCACTCCCGGTGATGACCATAGTTTGAGGAGTTCATGTATTCACTATGTGTTAATGCTTTGGTCCGGTACTCTATTAAAAGGAGGCCTTAATATCCCTTAGTTTCCGCTAGGACCCCGCTGCCACGGGAGGGTAGGACAAAAGATGTCATGCAAGTTCTTTTCCATAAGCACGTATGACTATATTCGAAATACATGCCTACATTACATTGATGAATTGGAGCTAGTTCTGTGTCACCCTATGTTATGACTGTTACATGATGAACCACATCCGGCATAATTCTCCATCACCAATCCAATGCCTACGAGCTTTTCACATATTGTTCTTCGCTTATTTACTTTTCCGTTGCTACTGTTAAAATCACTACAAAACCCAAAAATATTACTTTTGCTACTTTTACCGTTACTTCCATACTACTTTGCTACTAAATACTTTGCTGTAGATACTAAGTTATCCAGGTGTGGTTGAATTGACAACTCAACTGCAAATACTCAAGAATATTCTTTGGCTCCCCTTGTGTCGAATCAATAAATTTGGGTTGAATACTCTACCCTCGAAAACTGTTGCGATCCCCTATACTTGTGGGTTATCAGCAATGATCATTACATAGGTGATGCAGAGCATCCTATGGACATCACCATGTCAAGAGTCCGTTCGGCGAGTGACACGTGCGACATCTACTTCACATACACAAAGGTGAATCATCTCCTTTACACGTGCTCACTTGACACCTTCGAGGATGGTATACTACTCGACACTCCACTCGTGTGCATGCATAGGTATTGTCGGAACACTACGGACGACGACGAGGAGTGCAAGCGCCAAGGAACAACTACACCATCCGCGAGGGAAGCCTGGAAGCAATGACGGAAGAAGACGGAGCTGCTGAAGCTATAGCGGCCGGACATCTGGGCCAAGGGCCGGACATCCGGCGCCTGTGCAGCCGCCCAACAGCTGCACCAACAGAAGGCCGAACAAGCTTCGGCGGCCGGACATTCGGCGCCTCGCCAAAGCCCGGACATCCGGCGCCTCCCCCGGAAATCCGGCATCGATGACAGAACGCACCAGAAGTTTGCCTATCTTCGGGCCGGACATCCGGCCAGTGCCCCGGACATCCGGCGACTCACGAAGCCCCGGACATCCGGCCCCCAGCCCGGACATCCGGCGCCTGCCTGCGCGCAGCCACGGGCCAGAGGCCCATGTATCCCCTTCCCCACTTACCCCTTCGTTGCTTGGACTATAAATACTCCTTCCCCTTCCTCTAGTTAGGGTTAGCAAAGTGATAGCTCATTTGTGTGTGAGCTTTGCTCCTACCTTCCTCTACTCTTGAGAGAGAGAGAGAGAGACTACTACTCCTTTGGAGGCCAAGACCTCCATCTAGGAGAAGATCCTGCGGGATATATCATCAAGACCCCCTCTTGGGTGGCCCCCTTCAAGACCTTCTCATGGAGATGAACCTTACCTTGTATCTTTCCCTTTGTTGTTCATGTACCTTGTGGATCTTGTGTGTTTGATTGTCTAGTGGATGTGTGATTGGACTTGTTCTTGAGTATTTCCCTTGTGATTTCCCTCCGTTCTTCCCATGTTCATCGTGTTCTTAGTTGGGATCCGCTCCTTTTGTGAAAGATCGGCCGTATAGGGTTCTACCCTACATCATCTTGGTATCATGAGCCACGTTGATCACGATTTCGGAGCCTCCCCGTTGTGTTTTCTAGCCTAGTTTTGTTGATTTTGTCCCAAATTCGAAAATCCCCACCAAAAAATAGCCCCCAAATTTTTTTGTGATTTGTTGGTGTGATGAAGTTTTGTTGGATTTGATCCATGGATTTGCTTTGTTACGAGTGGATCTAGCTTTCCCCCAATTTTCCCCACTTTCTATCCACGAAATCTCTGCAATTTTGCCCCCGAAATCATCAATTTCCGCCCCCAAAATCGAGTTCCTCGAGTTCATCCTCGGATTGGGAGCCCGGACATCCGGCCCGTGGCCCCGGACATCTTCTCCCCCCCCCCCGGACATCCGGCCATTAGCCCGGACATCCGGCTCCTGGAGCGCATTTTTGCGCAGCGTTCTGGACATCAGGTCCCGGATATCCGGCCCCGATCCCGGATGTCCGACCCCTGGCATTTCAGCCTTCGGTGTTTCACCGTTTTGACCATAACTTTCACATCCAGAGTTCGATTTTCATGTTCTTCAGCTTGTTGAGTAGCTATTGACATCCTCTATCCCTCTAGATAGGTTTCACCACCATTTGACTCCATCAAATTTTGGAACTTTGGCGTCTTTGCCTAGGGCTTCCACCATATCATCCGCATAACCACCACCGACTTCCGCAACCTAACCCATTTCGTTCCATATAGCATTAGTGGTTGTTTGAGTTGCGATTCGAGTCTCCTAAGGTGTTTCGGCTACTTAGGGACGATTGCTTCTTCATCAACCACCACCATAACTTCCGCATAGGCTTGCCCACCATACACTTCCGCCACCCCAACTTAACCCAATTTTGTTGTGTTGAGAGTTGTGTCTCCTAAGGTGTTTTGGCTACTTAGGGACCCTGCTTTCAACTCCGACACCATGTATAACCACCACCTTACCCTCCACTTCCGCATTGCGTCTCAAAACCCATCATTGCATTTCCGCAATCCCATTGAGTTTCCGCAACCACCACCGCTTTCCCGCTACCACCATTTGACATTTGCCTTTGAAAATTTGAGTTCGCGGTTTTTCTGCTTCCTAAGGTGTTTCGGCTACTTAGGGACGAGTCTCCATCATCTTGGTATCTAAATCAAGAACACCGCCACTCATCATCGCCAAGGACGGTAACCTCCATATCATCTTGGTATTGTGGTATCCCTCCATTGTATATCCCCTTGCCATTGCATTGTTAACCCCTAGCCCATTTTGCGTCACTTGCCTATCGAGACTAGCCATTTGAGTATTGTCGGGCCACGTTACTTGTGCACATTAGTTATCTACACCTTCCATTGAATACATACCATATCATATTGGTATCATCACATCATATCTTGTGTCACAAGATTGTTCCCGCATATACACAATTGCTATCTTGGTTTGTGCATTTCGCAAAGTGGCCATACAAAAAAAAAGAATAAGCTTTTAAGCAAAGAAAAAGAGTGAAAAAAGAGCTTGTAAGCAAGAGCCATAGCATCATACCACATTGCATATAAGATTGTCATATCCAATCATCTTGGATCAAACACTGGGAACCATACATATATAGCATACTTGGGATAGAAAGTTTATGCATTTCGCATCTTATAGGTTGTGCACAAGTGTCGTATCCGCCTATTGAGCAATCATGCTAGCGTCTCTCTTGAGTTGTGCAACACGAGCATTTTCCGTGGATTCCACATTTTGTGCTCATTCCTTGGTTGCACGGCCCCATTTATCTATCCGTGTGTGTGTGTTTCCGTGTGCCACCCATTGCTATTGGTCTACTTGTTTCACTTGCGAATGTGTGAATCTCTTTCAACATTATTGACTCTTGCTAACATTTTGCATTAAATTTTTGTGCCACTATCCTCACCGAGCTACTCCATAAGCTTTAGTTTGTAGGTGTGAGTGAACAAGTCCGGTACCAATTCCACTATTCTTTCATCTCACATTGAGTGAAACGGGATACATCCTCAACTTTGGGAAAAGGTAACTTGGTATTATTTATCTCATTTCCTACTCACCTCTACTCGAGTCTTGTGATGTATAGGCAAGGCATTTCACCTTCAGTCTACAACAACAACGACGAGTTTGATGCCATGAAAAACTCCACCGACGCTAAGATGCAAGCTCAAATGGAGGAGATCAAAGCCCTCATCAAGTCCTACAAGCGATCTTCCTCATCTTCGAGAAGACGCTCACGTGCACATGCTTTCGAGCTACCATCTCCGGCAAGATCACATCGGCATCGACACCATCACCAACAAGAACGTGAACGTCAAGAGCTCAACACCAACAACCGCTCAACGACTTCACATCTCCCTTGGCATCTTCGCCAAGCGACTTCAAGGCATCTTCGCCTTCGGATATACGGCATCTTCGCCAACAACCACCTCAAGACTACACTCAAGAGAAGCTCCCCAAGCTCAAGTCCGCGCCTTCCACGAGCTACTACAACCTCGACACCGACAACGAGATTCCTTTCTATGGGACTCAAGAACCCGAGGAGTATCTCGAGTGGGAGTGCCTAATGGACGACTACCTCAAGCTACATCAAGTTCCTCCCGAAGATCAAGTGAAGTGTGCCACAACGAACTTCCACGACTACGCATCCACATGGTGGTTTCACACACCTTCGGAGAGCTACGACATGAGTTGACCCAAGACGAAGAGAGCTTTGCGGCAAGAGTTTGTGCCTCCAACCTACACGGAACAATTTCTACGCTAATTGGAGAACACCACCCAAGGATCCAAGTCCATCGACGAGTACTTCAAGGAGATGAAGCATGCCTTGTGACGAGCCGGCGTGAACGACCCCATGTCAATGAAGTTCCACTTCATGATGGGATTGAACAACGACATCTCCAAGACTATCTTCCTCGAGAACTACAAGTCCCTCGACGACAACTACATTGGTGCTCTCAAGGCGGAACAAGAACTCATGAAGGCCAAGGCTTCTCCACCCCAAGCACACTTCTCGGAGACCAAGCTCCATGAAAACGATCATGAGGATAGTACCACCAAGATATCCAAGCCCGACGAGCTCCAAGACGATGCTCCCAAGTTCGACTTCACCGCCATCCCTCTTTGTGCCATTGATGGTGCCGAGTCTACTTTGACTCTTTTTCAAGACGGTGCAGCGATGAGTACGACTACGGAGACCCTCAAGGACCAAGCTTTGGAGGCGAGCGACAAGGTGGCGAGCAAGGATGATGCTTCCATCTTAGGAGGCGAGAGTGATGTGACGCCCGGATAATCAAGCTACAGTAAAACTCTGCTAACGATGCCATGTCACCATGATCACTTTAGTTAACCTCGGGTTAGTTCAAATTCAAATTCAAGCAAACAATAAAACTTTTCAAATGTCAAAACTAAAATGTACTAAAAGTGACAAATAAATCATATGTAATATTGGTGGAGGAACCAAGTCTTTATAAAATGTTTAAATGCACCAAACTAATTAAATCAGTAGCTAAAACCATTAATTAAATGCCTTTTGTATTTTGTAAAATATTAAACTATATTATTTTGGGATGAAACTTTTTGTGGTTGTGACATAATTGGTAACAACAAATTAGGTGCCATTTTGGTATTTTGCTAAAACAAAATAAAAGAGAAACTAGAAATAAAACAGAAAAGAAAAATAAATAAAAGGTAAAGAGAAAGCAAAAGGAAAGAAAACCCCCCCGGCTCCCCAAGGGCCTTGGCCCACTGGCCCAGCCAGCCGAATCGGTCCAGCGGCCCAGCACCTCCCCCCTCCCCTTGTCGTCTTCCCCCCTCCTCGTCTGTTCAACCGACCGAGGGCGCACGCCCCTCGCCGTCCCCGCCGGACCTGCTCGCCGCCCCACGCCGCCACATCGCCGAGGGGATAAGGACGCCAGCGACGGCCCCCTGCCTCCTCCGAGAGATCTTTCCCCCCCTTCCCCACGAGCTGCTGCTTGCCCTCGCCGCCTCTCCCATTCCCCACCACATCCGAGCGCTGCCGTGGCCATGCCGGCGTAACACACGCGGTCCCCGACACCGCCTCGCCTCTCCTCCGCGCCAAGAAGGACCGCCTCGACCTCCTCTTCCTCCCCGACGAATCACCCGAGCAGGAGCGCCTCTGCATCATCCCCTACGTTGTCGTCTTCCTCCTCTTCTCCGACGAGCTTCGCCGTCGATTCCGCCGCACCGAGCCCTCCTCGAGCAGGCTTGAGCACATCTGCAGGAGCACTGTGAGCCTGCGCTTCTTTCCCCTCTCTCTCCCGAGCTTTCCGACGCCCGTAGCCCCGTTCCCGTAGCTCGCCCGAAGAACCTCGCCGCCGACGAGCTCGGCGCCGTGGCCATGGTCGCCTTCACCTGCGGCCGAGCGCCGAATCGTGCTCCTGGGGTTCCTAGTGGCCCAACGCGCGCGTCTGCTGCTCTCGCCGTGCCCCGTAGCCCCCTGTTCGCCACTCACCGGAAACCCACCACCACCTGCCTCGCCGCCGGCGACGTTACCGGCCGTCCCCAGCCACGCCACCACCTCCATTCGACGCGGTGTGGACTGGCCGTTCGAATGGGCCAAACCACAGCCCCGGGGATGCCCTGTGGGCGAAACCCGAAGCTCACCCGCGGCGCGCCGCCGCATTGGAGCTCGCCGGAGCCCCTCTCCGGTGCCCTGCCGACGTGGCCGGCCGGGCCCCACCCCTGGCTCACTGCCAGTGGCCCCCACGGGCCCCAGTTGACTGGGTTGACCCAGTCAACTGCTGACTGGGCAGCCCAGTGCCACTGACATGCGGGCCCCGCCGCAAAAATTAAAAAAAAGAAAAGAAAAGAAAAAAAGAAAAGTGTTTTATAAATAAAAATAATTAGATTAACTAATCTCTCACTGACATATGGGGCCCACCCCTCTAATTAGACTGTTAGTTTAGTTTAAATAAATATTAGACTAACAGAGGCTGACATGTGGGTCCCACTGGACCCACCTGTCTGGTTTGACTGGTCAGCCGACCTGTTGACCTGCTGACGTCAGCATTGCCTCATGCTGACGTCATAATTCATTTTTGCTTAATATAAATAATTCCAGAAATTCAAATAAACTTTGAAAATTCATATCTTTTAAACCGTAACTCGGATGAAAATGTTTTCTATATGAAAGTTGCTCAGAACGACGAGACGAATCCAAATACGCAGTCTGTTCGTCCACCACACCTCCCTAACATATCGAACTAGCAACTTTCCCCCTCCGGCCCGTCTGTCCGAAAACGCGAAACATCGGGAATACCTCCCGGATGTTCCCCCCCTTCACCGGTACCACCTACTGTCGCGTTAGGACACCCCTAGCACCGCTCATTGTCATGTCACGCATCGTCGTGCTTATGTTTGCATTGTATTTACTGTTTCTTCCCCCTCTTCTCTCCGGTAGACTACGAGACCGACACTGCTGCTGCCCAGTTCGACTACGGAGTCGACGACCCCTCCTACTTGCCAGAGCAACCAGGCAAGCCCCCCCCCCTTGATCACCAGATATCGCCTACTCTACTCTCTACTACTTGCATTAGAGTAGTGTAGTATGTTACTGCTTTCGATTAATCCTATTCTGTTGCATAGCCTGTCATTGTTGCTACAGCTGTTACCCTTACCTGCTATCCTACTGCTTAGTATAGGATGCTAGTGTCCATCAGTGGCCCTACACTCTTGTCCGTCTGCCATGCTATACTACTGGGCCGTGATCACTTTGGGAGGTGATCACGGGTATATGCTATATACATTTATACATGACACATGTGGTGACTAAAGCCGGGAAGTTTATGTGGTGCACCCCTGCAGGGAAGTTTATCTATTCGAATAGCCGTGTCCCTCGGTAAAAGGACGACCCGGAGTTGTACCTTGACCTTATGACAACTAGAACTGGATACTGAATAAAATAGACCCTTCCAAGTGCCAGATACAACCCGGTGATCGCTCTCTAATAGGGCGACGAGGAGGGGATCGCCGGGTAGGATTATGCTATGCAATGCTACTTGGAGGACTTCAATCTACTCTCTTCTACATGCTGCAAGATGGAGATGTCCAGAAGCGTAGCCTTCGACAGGACTAGCTATCCCCCTTTTATTCTGGCATTCTGCAGTTCAGTCCACTTATATGGCCCTTTACACATATACCCATGCATATGTAGTGTAGCTCCTTGCTTGCGAGTACTTTGGATGAGTACTCACGGTTGTTTTTCTCCCTCTTTTCCCCTTTCTATACCTGATTGTCGCAACCAGATGCTGGAGTCCAGGAGCTAGAGATCCCGAGGATGATGCTACATGGAGTTCGGCTTCGAGGAGTAGTTAGGAGGTCCCAGGCAGGAGGCCTTGCCTTTTCGATCGTTGCTACTTTTGTGCTAGCCTTCTTAAGGCAAACTTGTTTAACTTATGTCTGTACTCAGATATTGTTGCTTCCGCTGACTCGTCTATGATCGAGCAATTGTATTCGAGCCCTCGAGGCCCCTGGCTTGTATTATGATGCTTGTATGACTTATTTATGTTTTAGAGTTGTGTTGTGATATCTTCCCGTGAGTCCCTGATCTTGGTCGTACACATTTGCGTGCATGATTAGTGTACGGTCAAATCGGGGGTGTCACAAGTTGGTATCAGAGCCAACTGCCTGTAGGAATCCCCCTATCCACACTCCTTGGCCGAAGTCGAGTCTAGACATTACAAAACATTTTACTAACATGGCTGTGTGTCTTACGGGCCCACGTCGCCATTGGGTGGTACCAGGATCTTTTACTCCTCGACCTTTACTCTGGGACTCTGACATCTCTTCTATTCGGGTTAAGTGAATTTTGCTAAATCTAACATTAGGATCTCGTTATCACTTTCACCCGGAGAGCCCCTTATTACTGATGATCGTCTGCTGCACGTGAAGACCCTGAAGATACTCTCCGCTGATGACCCGAGAACTTGTGTTCATCGCTTTTGCAATTTCCTTTCATCGATAAACTCCTATGGATAACCGCGTATACTTGCCATTCTTACAATGTTCCCAGTTGATCTTGTTATTACAAGATACCCCGAAATTATCTCTGTTGTTCCGAGAATCATTGAGCTTACTGCCTTGCTGTCCTTTGACACCTGAATACCCCTAAGGATAATCCTCGCACTTACCGAGTATCCGCTCATCCCCAGTTGATTCAGGTATTTCACAAAAGTGTGCAAAATATCATTCGATTTTCCGAAAATCTTCAGGAGCCTTTTTTTTGCTCTTGAAGTTCTTGCTTACTTGCATTATGATTAATCTTAAGTCTCGTAATCTTATTGGCATCTCTTATCGTTATCAGTTTGAGTCCGTTGATTCAATTTGTTGCGAATGCTCGCAATCCTCAATCATATCCTAGAATTCATTCTTCCGGCTCAGACGCCATTCTAAACGTGAGCTGGATCTCGACCTATCAAATTGCCATCGATGGTACCCCTAAGCCTACTCAACTTATCCATCCTTGCTCAGAGCGTTGCTTCTGACCCCCTGATTTGGAAATCATAATTCCTTTGCATTTGAACTTTGAGTTAGTCAGTTGTTTCTATAATCAGATCTCCTTACATTCTTCTTCCTCTGGTTGAGTACTGATGCTCACATCAGATCCCTTGTGGACCACCAGACCCTTTTGTCGGATTTTATCCGACAATGTCCTCCATATTAAATAAGCTTGTGAGCTTTTCCTCGGATACATGATGCCTTTGGTAAATTGTATCCTCTGCTTATGTCGACCATGCTCTACTTCTGAGCTTGTATTATTTACTCCGAAGTTTGTGGTATATGTTCCTAAGATGCCCTGATGGGTTGAACCTATGCCTTCCTTAATATGTGTGAACTCAGAAGTTTTCACGAGTCAAACTCTCCTAGTATTTTGCCAGTTAAAATTTCAACACTACAACTTCTTGAAAAATGAGAAGTGAATGAAAGGTTATGCATTGGAGAAGTGGGAGTCGACCTTGAACCTTTGTGTTCATGCCTGTGGACACGATGTAGATCCTATCATGGAAGCTCCTTATAATAATAACTATTTCCCTGTTATAATATCATCTGGTATCGGTGAATTGATCCTTTGCGATCGTGGTTTCGACCATGTTCTCCTTTAAATACCATTTCCTATGCAAGTTTAAAGTAATTGTCTTCTATAGAGCCATACCCCAATCCATCCTCTACTTTGACCTGTCGTCGAGTATTACCCCCTGGTATCTCGAGATTATCATGGAACTGCATAACTTCTTATGAGTTTTCATCAAGTGCTACATTCTCACTGATTCCAATTTTCCACGGGCTCTGAGTTATTAGTCACTCGAGAACACCGATAAGTGAATCGATTCCGCACTCCGATTCAATAACTCTAAGTAATTCTTGTTGCTTACGAGTTTAATAATCCTTCAAGTCATTCCTAGCCTTATCGGCTATATCATTATCGTGCAAACTTTTTAACTGTGCTACCCGGTCCTTCCCGGAACACAACTTTCGATGATGAGCTAAGCTTACGTCGATCTTCCTCGTCATATTAGTTTGCCTTGAACAACAAGCTTGATTTCAAGTTTGTGCCGTACCCTGGGTTCCATTAACCTATCGCTTTCATCATTCCCCTGACTTGATGTCATCGCCGATAGATTACATCTTCATGAAATCTCTCGACAAATGGGTCGTGACAGCACCAACATTTTGAGCTCTTCCAGGATATCAGTCGAAATTCAGGATGAGAAATACCATCCTTGCCCCTCGATGATTTGTGTTATCATCGGCAACGTTATTGCCCCCCCACTCCAATTCCGACTTGATCATGATGAGCTCTTTCCTATCTAGCTTATGTTATGTTCTACATTGAAGTATTACTGTCCTTCATGTCAAGGATATTGTGAGAATTTCTCCACCTCTTGAGAATTCTTGATATAGTAATACTTCTCGCCATCTCCATTTGTTTTATGATCCCCGTGTTGTTACTAACCTGAATACCGACAATTGAACTATGATGTGCGACTTCAAAACTTCTAGCAACCCTATTGCTTTGAAGTTAATGGTTGATATTTCATTCTTAGACCATTGGTTATCGAATCACCGTTCTAACATTGATCATTCTACCTAAGCCCATATTCGGGTGCATCTTTCAACCAATGTTTAACTGTGTATGTTTTCCTCAAGCATACATCATTAAGTCATTCGATCTAGCTAATGTTATATCCTTGTTCACATAGTGGTGGAAATCCATCGTTTGGAAATCTCAATGGATTGTCGCTGAGTCAATCAGTCACCTCCTCACCTCTCCTTGATGAAATGAACCCTTGTTCGGAACTCGCTTCCATAGTTCATCTCCCGAGAATCTTCGATGTCGTTTCGACAATTTGTGTTGCACCTTCTTCTCAGGCATCCTGAGTCCGAGTTATCCTGACACCAATCAGATCTGAATCTCGGTCAGATATGATGGTTGGAACATATTTCCAAGAATTATAACATTGGCCTATTTATGACCCGGTAAGGTGATGATACCCAGCACACCTGGCGGGAGGACCTATTGTTATAAGTTTTCCCTTTTAGCAAGGTTAGCTGTTCTTCCATGAGGAAATTGTAAGACTTATTCTATAAGTTGTTCCTAATGGATCCTTTTTGTTTCCAAAGTCGGATCTTCACCTGTTGACCATGTCAATGCTATCTCGAAGCATGTCTATGGTACTCCGATTTTCAACAGGAACATTTGAAGCCCAATGCTAAATGTTTCCTGCTCAATTATCCAGACACCGTTGTATGGGTAATGCCATGAAATTTCTCTCCCCTACCTAAAGAGTTTTCTACATTATATCCTATCATGAATATCATGCTCAGCTTGTCCTTGGGAAGGATATACCCTAGAAATATGTGTTTAAACACATTTTCCTTTCCATTCTTTTGTTGAATCTGATAATCGTATTTTCCTTTCCATTGTTTGGTTTAACCTTTCTGGTGATCTATATGATCTTAGCAGTAATATTCTCCTGCTTATGTAAACACCTCGGTGTACAACTCTGTCAGTAAGACCCTGTTACTATTGTTGGTGACATTTCGGTAACCACCGATGGACGAGAACTTTGCCTAATGGTCCGCCTCGTTTCAACGAGCAGGAAAATGGTTCTCTTCGTCCCTCGCCCTTGGTACCGACGATGTTGCTGACATATAATCGACAGGCTACCCTCTGCCATGCCTTGCTATCATGATCGTGCAAGATGTCACCGCCCTTCCTACTTTTAACCCACATGGTGGGCCCATAACCCACAGTTCCATAGGATCGAAACCTGACTCTTATGTACACCCCCTGTTTCCAAGGTTGTTCCTCGCACCTGGCCTCGTATGTAATTCACGAGCCACCTTCAGGTCTGATATCGGACACAATACTTATTCCCGTTGCTTTGACCCTTTCACGCCCTATAACAGGCATCGAACGATTGCCTGCCCGCTCGAAACTTCCCAGGTTACCTCCTTACTTTGCTCTCGATATTTTCTTAAGTTTCGATTCGAGGGTTACCTTTCGCCACCTTCCTCGATGCTGTCGACCCGATAGACAACCTTGTCGAGGCCCGTTCTCCCAGAATGCCCACCCCTTATTCTTTCGTAAGTACGATGGAGTTCCTGAAGAAAGGACGCCGACTTCATCATGATGACCGAAGCAGAGAAATGAAGACATCAATGTATTGGGCCAGCCTCTTCCAGAAGTGCAAGCCAGGATGAGGAGAACCGCTAGATTCGTTACCAAACCTTCCCCCCTTACTCCCCTCTTAAATCTCGGGACGAGATTTCTTGTAGTGGAGGAGAATTGTGACGCCCGGATAATCAAGCTACAGTAAAACTCTGCTAACGATGCCATGTCACCATGATCACTTTAGTTAACCTCGGGTTAGTTCAAATTCAAATTCAAGCAAACAATAAAACTTTTCAAATGTCAAAACTAAAATGTTCTAAAAGTGACAAATAAATCATATGTAATATTGGTGGAGGAACCAAGTCTTTATAAAATGTTTAAATGCACCAAACTAATTAAATCAGTAGCTAAAACCATTAATTAAATGCCTTTTGTATTTTGTAAAATATTAAACTATATTATTTTGGGATGAAACTTTTTGTGGTTGTGACATAATTGGTAACAACAAATTAGGTGCCATTTTGGTATTTTGCTAAAACAAAATAAAAGAGAAACTAGAAATAAAACAGAAAAGAAAAATAAATAAAAGGTAAAAAGAAAGCAAAAGGAAAGAAAACCCCCCCGGCTCCCCAAGGGCCTTGGCCCAGCCGGCCGAATCGGTCCAGCGGCCCAGCACCTCCCCCCTCCCCTTGTCGTCTTCCCCCCTCCTCGTCTGTTCAACCGACCGAGGGCGCACGCCCCTCGCCGTCCCCGGCGGACCTGCTCGCCGCCCCACGCCGCCACATCGCCGAGGGGATAAGGACGCCAGCGACGGGCCCCCTGCCTCCTCCGAGAGATCTCCCCCCCCCTTCCCCACGAGCTGCTGCTTGCCCTCGCCGCCTCTCCCATTCCC
This sequence comes from Aegilops tauschii subsp. strangulata, assembly GCF_002575655.3. Lineage (NCBI taxonomy): Eukaryota > Viridiplantae > Streptophyta > Magnoliopsida > Poales > Poaceae > Aegilops > Aegilops tauschii. The sequence goes on along the minus strand of NC_053037.3, from coordinate 244,280,698 downwards.
CACCGCATCCGAGCGCTGCCGTGGCCATGCCGGCGTAACACACGCGGTCCCCGACACCGCCTCGCCTCTCCTCCGCGCCAAGAAGGACCGCCTCGACCTCCTCTTCCTCCCCGACGAATCACCTGAGCAGGAGCGCCTCTGCATCATCCCCTACGTTGCCGTCTTCCTCCTCTTCTCCGACGAGCTTCGCCATCGATTCCGCCGCACCGAGCCCTCCTCGAGCAGGCTTGAGCACATCTGCAGGAGCACTGTGAGCCTGCGCTTCTTTCCCCTCTCTCTCCCGAGCTTTCCGACGCCCGTAGCCCCGTTCCCGTAGCTCGCCCGAAGAACCTCGCCGCCGACGAGCTCGGCGCCGTGGCCATGGTCGCCTTCACCTGCGGCCGAGCGCCGCATCGTGCTCCTGGGGTTCCTAGTGGCCCAACGCGCGCGTCTGCTGCTCTCGCCGTGCCCCGTAGCCCCCTGTTCGCCACTCACCGGAAACCCACCACCACCTGCCTCGCCGCCGGCGACGTTACCGGCCGTCCCCAGCCACGCCACCACCTCCATTCGACGCGGTGTGGACTGGCCGTTCGAATGGGCCAAACCACAGCCCCGGGGATGCCCTGTGGGCGAAACCCGAAGCTCACCCGCGCCGCGCCGCCGCATTGGAGCTCGCCGGAGCCCCTCTCCGGTGCCCTGCCGACGTGGCCGGCCGGGCCCCACCCCTGGCTCACTGCCAGTGGCCCCCACGGGCCCCAGTTGACTGGGTTGACCCAGTCAACTGCTGACTGGGCAGCCCAGTGCCACTGACATGCGGGCCCCGCCGCAAAAATTAAAAAAAAAGAAAAGAAAAGAAAAAAAGAAAAGTGTTTTATAAATAAAAATAATTAGATTAACTAATCTCTCACTGACATATGGGGCCCACCCCTCTAATTAGACTGTTAGTTTAGTTTAAATAAATATTAGACTAACAGAGGCTGACATGTGGGTCCCACTGGACCCACCTGTCTGGTTTGACTGGTCAGCCGACCTGTTGACCTGCTGACGTCAGCATTGCCTCATGCTGACGTCATAATTCATTTTTGCTTAATATAAATAATTCCAGAAATTCAAATAAACTTTGAAAATTCATATCTTTTAAACCGTAACTCGGATGAAAATGTTTTCTATATGAAAGTTGCTCAGAACGACGAGATGAATCCAAATACGCAGTCCGTTCGTCCACCACACCTCCCTAACATATCGAACTAGCAACTTTCCCCCTCCGGCCCGTCTGTCCGAAAACGCGAAACATCGGGAATACCTCCCGGATGTTCCCCCCCTTCACCGGTACCACCTACTGCCGCGTTAGGACACCCCTAGCACCGCTCATTGTCATGTCACGCATCGTCGTGCTTATGTTTGCATTGTATTTACTGTTTCTTCCCCCTCTTCTCTCCGGTAGACTACGAGACCGACACTGCTGCTGCCCAGTTCGACTACGGAGTCGACGACCCCTCCTACTTGCCAGAGCAACCAGGCAAGCCCCCCCCCCTTGATCACCAGATATCGCCTACTCTACTCTCTACTACTTGCATTAGAGTAGTGTAGTATGTTACTGCTTTCGATTAATCCTATTCTGTTGCATAGCCTGTCATTGTTGCTACAGCTGTTACCCTTACCTGCTATCCTACTGCTTAGTATAGGATGCTAGTGTCCATCAGTGGCCCTACACTCTTGTCCGTCTGCCATGCTATACTACTGGGCCGTGATCACTTTGGGAGGTGATCACGGGTATATGCTATATACATTTATACATGACACATGTGGTGACTAAAGCCGGGTCGGCTCGTTGAGTACCCGCAGGTGATTCTGATGAGGGGGCTGAAAGGACAGGTGGCTCCACCCCGGTAGAGGTGGGCCTGGGTTCCTGATGGCCCCCGACTGTTACTTTGTGGCGGAGCGACAGGGCAGGTTGAGACCACCCAGGAGAGAAGTGGGCCTGGCCCTGGTCGGCGTTCGCGGATAAACAACACGCTTAACGAGTTCTGGGTATTTGATCTGAGTCTGGCCATTTGGTCTATACGCACTAACCATCTACGTGGGAGTAGTTATGGGTATCCCGACGTCGTGGTATCAGCCGAAGCTCTTTTGACGTCAGCAACTGAGTGGCGCGCGCCGGATTGGACTGGAACGCCTCTAGGCTAGGTCTGCTTCCGGCCGCGTACGCAACGTGCAGGTGTGCATAGGGCGATGGGCCCAGACCCCTGCGCGCATAGGTTTAGACCGGCGTGCTGACCTCTCTGTTGAGCCTAGGTGGGGCTGCGACGTGTTGATCTTACGAGGCCGGGCATGACCCAGAAAAGTGTGTCCGGCCAAATGGGATCGAGCGTGTTGGGTTATGTGGTGCACCCCTGCAGGGAAGTTTATCTATTCGAATAGCCGTGTCCCTCGGTAAAAGGACGACCCGGAGTTGTACCTTGACCTTATGACAACTAGAACTGGATACTGAATAAAATACACCCTTCCAAGTGCCAGATACAACCCGGTGATCGCTCTCTAACAGGACGACGAGGAGGGGATCGCCGGGTAGGATTATGCTATGCAATGCTACTTGGAGGACTTCAATCTACTCTCTTCTACATGCTGCAAGATGGAGATGTCCAGAAGCGTAGCCTTTGACAGGACTAGCTATCCCCCTTTTATTCTGGCATTCTGCAGTTTAGTCCACTGATATGGCCCTTTACACATATACCCATGCATATGTAGTGTAGCTCCTTGCTTGCGAGTACTTTGGATGAGTACTCACGGTTGTTTTTCTCCCTCTTTTCCCCTTTCTATACCTGATTGTCGCAACCAGATGCTGGAGTCCAGGAGCTAGAGATCCCGAGGATGATGCTACATGGAGTTCGGCTTCGAGGAGTAGTTAGGAGGTCCCAGGCAGGAGGCCTTGCCTTTTCGATCGTTGCTACTTTTGTGCTAGCCTTCTTAAGGCAAACTTGTTTAACTTATGTCTGTACTCAGATATTGTTGCTTCCGCTGACTCGTCTATGATCGAGCAATTGTATTCAAGCCCTCGAGGCCCCTGGCTTGTATTATGATGCTTGTATGACTTATTTATGTTTTAGAGTTGTGTTGTGATATCTTCCCGTGAGTCCCTGATCTTGGTCGTACACATTTGCGTGCATGATTAGTGTACGGTCAAATCGGGGGTGTCACAAGTTGGTATCAGAGCCAACTGCCTGTAGGAATCCCCCTATCCACACTCCTTGGCCGAAGTCGAGTCTAGACATTACAAAACATTTTACTAACATGGCTGTGTGTCTTACGGGCCCACGTCGCCATTGGGTGGTACCAGGATCTTTTACTCCTCGACCTTTACTCTGGGACTCTGACATCTCTTCTATTCGGGTTAAGTGAATTTTGCTAAATCTAACATTAGGATCTCGTTATCACTTTCACCCGGAGAGCCCCTTATTACTGATGATCGTCTGCTGCACGTGAAGACCCTGAAGATACTCTCCGCTGATGACCCGAGAACTTGTGTTCATCGCTTTTGCAATTTCCTTTCATCGATAAACTCCTATGGATAACCGCGTATACTTGCCATTCTTACAATGTTCCCAGTTGATCTTGTTATTACAAGATACCCCGAAATTATCTCTGTTGTTCCGAGAATCATTGAGCTTACTGCCTTGCTGTCCTTTGACACCTGAATACCCCTAAGGATAATCCTCGCACTTACCGAGTATCCGCTCATCCCCAGTTGATTCAGGTATTTCACAAAAGTGTGCAAAATATCATTCGATTTTCCGAAAATCTTCAGGAGCCTTTTTTTTGCTCTTGAAGTTCTTGCTTACTTGCATTATGATTAATCTTAAGTCTCGTAATCTTATTGGCATCTCTTATCGTTATCAGTTTGAGTCCGTTGATTCAATTTGTTGCGAATGCTCGCAATCCTCAATCATATCCTAGAATTCATTCTTCCGGCTCAGACGCCATTCTAAACGTGAGCTGGATCTCGACCTATCAAATTGCCATCGATGGTACCCCTAAGCCTACTCAACTTATCCATCCTTGCTCAGAGCGTTGCTTCTGACCCCCTGATTTGGAAATCATAATTCCTTTGCATTTGAACTTTGAGTTAGTCAGTTGTTTCTATAATCAGATCTCCTTACATTCTTCTTCCTCTGGTTGAGTACTGATGCTCACATCAGATCCCTTGTGGACCACCAGACCCTTTTGTCGGATTTTATCCGACAATGTCCTCCATATTAAATAAGCTTGTGAGCTTTTCCTCGGATACATGATGCCTTTGGTAAATTGTATCCTCTGCTTATGTCGACCATGCTCTACTTCTGAGCTTGTATTATTTACTCCGAAGTTTGTGGTATATGTTCCTAAGATGCCCTGATGGGTTGAACCTATGCCTTCCTTAATATGTGTGAACTCAGAAGTTTTCACGAGTCAAACTCTCCTAGTATTTTGCCAGTTAAAATTTCAACACTACAACTTCTTGAAAAATGAGAAGTGAATGAAAGGTTATGCATTGGAGAAGTGGGAGTCGACCTTGAACCTTTGTGTTCATGCCTGTGGACACGATGTAGATCCTATCATGGAAGCTCCTTATAATAATAACTATTTCCCTGTTATAATATCATCTGGTATCGGTGAATTGATCCTTCGCGATCGTGGTTTCGACCATGTTCTCCTTTAAATACCATTTCCTATGCAAGTTTAAAGTAATTGTCTTCTATAGAGCCATACCCCAATCCATCCTCTACTTTGACCTGTCGTCGAGTATTACCCCCTGGTATCTCGAGATTATCATGGAACTGCATAACTTCTTATGAGTTTTCATCAAGTCCCAGAGTAAAGGTCGAGGAGTAAAAGATCCTGGTACCACCCAATGGCGATGTGGGCCCGTAAGACACACAGCCATGTTAGTAAAATGTTTTGTAATGTCTAGACTCGACTTCGGCCAAGGAGTGTGGATAGGGGGATTCCTACAGGCAGTTGGCTCTGATACCAACTTGTGACACCCCCGATTTGACCGTACACTAATCATGCACGCAAATGTGTACGACCAAGATCAGGGACTCACGGGAAGATATCACAACACAACTCTAAAACATAAATAAGTCATACAAGCATCATAATACAAGCCAGGGGCCTCGAGGGCTTGAATACAATTGCTCGATCATAGACGAGTCAGCGGAAGCAACAATATCTGAGTACAGACATAAGTTAAACAAGTTTGCCTTAAGAAGGCTAGCACAAAAGTAGCAACGATCGAAAAGGCAAGGCCTCCTGCCTGGGACCTCCTAACTACTCCTCGAAGCCGAACTCCATGTAGCATCATCCTCGGGATCTCTAGCTCCTGGACTCCAGCATCTGGTTGCGACAATCAGGTATAGAAAGGGGAAAAGAGGGAGAAAAACAACCGTGAGTACTCATCCAAAGTACTCGCAAGCAAGGAGCTACACTACATATGCATGGGTATATGTGTAAAGGGCCATATCAGTGGACTAAACTGCAGAATGCCAGAATAAAAGGGGGATAGCTAGTCCTGTCAAAGGCTACGCTTCTGGACATCTCCATCTTGCAGCATGTAGAAGAGAGTAGATTGAAGTCCTCCAAGTAGCATTGCATAGCATAATCCTACCCGGCGATCCCCTCCTCGTCGCCCTGTTAGAGAGCGATCACCGGGTTGTATCTGGCACTTGGAAGGGTGTATTTTATTCAGTATCCAGTTCTAGTTGTCATAAGGTCAAGGTACAACTCCGGGTCGTCCTTTTACCGAGGGACACGGCTATTCGAATAGATAAACTTCCCTGCAGGGGTGCACCACATAACCCAACACGCTCGATCCCATTTGGCCGGACACACTTTTCTGGGTCATGCCCGGCCTCGTAAGATCAACACGTCGCAGCCCCACCTAGGCTCAACAGAGAGGTCAGCACGCCGGTCTAAACCTATGCGCGCAGGGGTCTGGGCCCATCGCCCTATGCACACCTGCACGTTGCGTACGCGGCCGGAAGCAGACCTAGCCTAGAGGCGTTCCAGTCCAATCCGGCGCGCGCCACTCAGTTGCTGACGTCAAAAGAGCTTCGGCTGATACCACGACGTCGGGATACCCATAACTACTCCCACGTAGATGGTTAGTGCGTATAGACCAAATGGCCAGACTCAGATCAAATACCCAGAACTCGTTAAGCGTGTTGTTTATCCGCGAACGCCGACCAGGGCCAGGCCCACCTCTCTCCTGGGTGGTCTCAACCTGCCCCGTCGCTCCGCCACAAAGTAACAGTCGGGGGCCATCAGGAACCCAGGCCCACCTCTACCGGGGTGGAGCCACCTGTCCTTTCAGCCCCCTCATCAGAATCACCTGCGGGTACTCAACGAGCCGACCCGGCTTTAGTCACCACATGTGTCATGTATAAATGTATATAGCATATACCCGTGATCACCTCCCAAAGTGATCACGGCCCAGTAGTATAGCATGGCAGACGGACAAGAGTGTAGGGCCACTGATGGACACTAGCATCCTATACTAAGCAGTAGGATAGCAGGTAAGGGTAACAGCTGTAGCAACAATGACAGGCTATGCAAGAGAATAGGATTAATCGAAAGCAGTAACATACTACACTACTCTAATGCAAGTAGTAGAGAGTAGAGTAGGCGATATCTGGTGATCAAGGGGGGGGGCTTGCCTGGTTGCTCTGGCAAGTAGGAGGGGTCGTCGACTCCGTAGTCGAACTGGGCAGCAGCAGTGTCGGTCTTGTAGTCTACCGGAGAGAAGAGGGGGAAGAAACAGTAAATACAATGCAAACATAAGCACGACGATGCGTGACATGACAATGAGCGGTGCTAGGGGTGTCCTAACGCGACAGTAGGTGGTACCGGTGAAGGGGGGGAACATCCGGGAGGTATTCCCGATGTTTCGCGTTTTCGGACAGACGGGCCGGAGGGGGAAAGTTGCTAGTTCGATATGTTAGGGAGGTGTGGTGGACGAACGGACTGCGTATTTGGATTCGTCTCGTCGTTCTGAGCAACTTTCATATAGAAAACATTTTCATCCGAGTTACGGTTTAAAAGATATGAATTTTCAAAGTTTATTTGAATTTCTGGAATTATTTATATTAAGCAAAAATGAATTATGACGTCAGCATGAGGCAATGCTGACGTCAGCAGGTCAACAGGTCGGCTGACCAGTCAAACCAGACAGGTGGGTCCAGTGGGACCCACATGTCAGCCTCTGTTAGTCTAATATTTATTTAAACTAAACTAACAGTCTAATTAGAGGGGTGGGCCCCATATGTCAGTGAGAGATTAGTTAATCTAATTATTTTTATTTATAAAACACTTTTCTTTTTTTTCTTTTCTTTTCTTTTTTTTAATTTTTGCGGCGGGGCCCGCATGTCAGTGGCACTGGGCTGCCCAGTCAGCAGTTGACTGGGTCAACCCAGTCAACTGGGGCCCGTGGGGGCCACTGGCAGTGAGCCAGGGGTGGGGCCCGGCCGGCCACGTCGGCAGGGCACCGGAGAGGGGCTCCGGCGAGCTCCAATGCGGCGGCGCGGCGCGGGTGAGCTTCGGGTTTCGCCCACAGGGCATCCCCGGGGCTGTGGTTTGGCCCATTCGAACGGCCAGTCCACACCGCGTCGAATGGAGGTGGTGGCGTGGTTGGGGACGGCCGGTAACGTCGCCGGCGGCGAGGCAGGTGGTGGTGGGTTTCCGGTGAGTGGCGAACAGGGGGCTACGGGGCACGGCGAGAGCAGCAGACGCGCGCGTTGGGCCACTAGGAACCCCAGGAGCACGATGCGGCGCTCGGCCGCAGGTGAAGGCGACCATGGCCACGGCGCCGAGCTCGTCGGCGGCGAGGTTCTTCGGGCGAGCTACGGGAACGGGGCTACGGGCGTCGGAAAGCTCGGGAGAGAGAGGGGAAAGAAGCGCAGGCTCACAGTGCTCCTGCAGATGTGCTCAAGCCTGCTCGAGGAGGGCTCGGTGCGGCGGAATCGATGGCGAAGCTCGTCGGAGAAGAGGAGGAAGACGGCAACGTAGGGGATGATGCAGAGGCGCTCCTGCTCGGGTGATTCGTCGGGGAGGAAGAGGAGGTCGAGGCGGTCCTTCTTGGCGCGGAGGAGAGGCGAGGCGGTGTCGGGGACCGCGTGTGTTACGCCGGCATGGCCACGGCAGCGCTCGGATGCGGTGGGGAATGGGAGAGGCGGCGAGGGCAAGCAGCAGCTCGTGGGGAAGGGGGGGAAGATCTCTCGGAGGAGGCAGGGGGGCCGTCGCTGGCGTCCTTATCCCCTCGGCGATGTGGCGGCGTGGGGCGGCGAGCAGGTCCGGCGGGGACGGCGAGGGGCGTGCGCCCTCGGTCGATTTAACAGACGAGGAGGGGGGAAGACGACAAGGGGAGGGGGGAGGTGCTGGGCCGCTGGACCGATTCGGCCGGCTGGGCCAAGGCCCTTGGGGAGCCGGGGGGGTTTTCTTTCCTTTTGCTTTCTTTTTACCTTTTATTTATTTTTCTTTTCTGTTTTATTTCTAGTTCCTCTTTTATTTTGTTTTAGCAAAATACCAAAATGGCACCTAATTTGTTGTTACCAATTATGTCACAACCACAAAAAGTTTCATCCCAAAATAATATAGTTTAATATTTTACAAAATACAAAAGGCATTTAATTAATGGTTTTAGCTACTGATTTAATTAGTTTGGTGCATTTAAACATTTTATAAAGACTTGGTTCCTCCACCAATATTACATATGATTTATTTGTCACTTTTAGAACATTTTAGTTTTGACATTTGAAAAGTTTTATTGTTTGCTTGAATTTGAATTTGAACTAACCCGAGGTTAACTAAAGTGATCATGGTGACATGGCATCGTTAGCAGAGTTTTACTGTAGCTTGATTATCCGGGCGTCACAAGTGATGATGTGCCATCTTCGGCCTTCATCCATGGCGACGATGACGAGATGATCGAGCATGGGATTTTCCCTTCAGTCATGGAGGAGAGCGATGATGTGCCATCTTCGGCCTTCATCCATGGTGACGGCGATGAGATGGTTGAGTATTTCACTTCGACCACGGCGACGTATGATGACTTGAGTGACTTTAGCCACCATATTGAGAGTGAGAGCGAGTTCACCACTAGCCCCATATATGATGTGTTGCCCCAATTCCCATGTGAGGAGAGCCACAACCCCCACCACTTAAGTGAGATGAGTGACTCCACCATATGTGAGTTTGAGTGCACCTATTTTGAGGGAGTGAGTGAACCACCACATAGAGAGAGTGTGATAGTTGATAGGGCATGTGAGGCCACTTCAATTTCTAACGACTGAACCTCTACCTCTATTGTGTCTTCTCATTTGGTGCTAGGTCCCATTTATGATGACACGCCGAACCTCGACGACTTCGTCCTCCCTTTGGAAAAGACGATGGCCATGGTGGAATATGATGCACCCCCCCCCCCCCCCACAAGGTTCCATCAAGATGAAGATGACCACCATTTGGTCTTTGCCACCTCACCTACACCACATGAGTGGAATGAGAATGGTAACATAGGTGAAGGTGATGCTCTAGTCCCACTAGTGGACATTCTTGACATTGATTGCTTGCATGATGTTGATCAACCTATTTCCATGCTTCATGCTAGTGCGACTTCCTCATGTGATGATTTGTTGCCCATTTATGATGAGTATGATGATTCTCATGTGGAGTCTATTAGTTGTGATGCCATGTTACATAGGATTTCTTGTGACAATTCTCTAGGTCACATCATGTTTGACAATCCGCTTGACTTGTCATATGCTATGCATGAGATCAACCATATGTCATATTTGCAATCTCTTCATAGTGACTATGCATATGCCATTAAAATTAACCCAATTTGCACATATGGCATAGATGACAAGCCCATGGTTATTGGCATTTGTTTTTCTTGTGATGATATTGATATGCTCCCTTTGCAACATTTACCTCATATGCCATGCCATGACTACCTAGCTTCGGATATGCATTGTTTTGGATGTTGTCCATTTTCTCCATATGATGTTTACGATATTGCTCATGAGGAGACCCCCATAGTTTCCTCATACATTTTAGGAGATTTTGATTCATCCTATCCATTGCATGATCCCAATACTTGTACGCACCATATGTTTCCCATGAATAAACATGCTATTGATGTGCCATATAATTGTATGTTAAATTTGCATCCCCATTGTGTCATACACAATAACTATTCTTTCATGATGGATGACATGTTTTTATACCATGCATCAAATTTCTTTGAGCGATGCTTACCCTGTACTAACTCACACGAGAACATACACATCATGATGGATGATGTGTACATCTACCACGCGCACAATTTCTTTGGTTTGTGTCTCTTTTGTGTAGGTACCCATGCTTACTTGTCAACCTCACAATCCCATGAGTTGACAACACGAGCTCTAGAGAGCAATGATGACTTGGGATCACATGGATTGCCTTCCCCACCGCTCTCTTCACGCGAAGTCTTCGCGCATTTCTTCTACATGGCCCTCACTTGGCTATGGTTATTGTCCATTACATATTATATGCCATCTTGCCATGTTCACTTTGCATGATATGCTCATTCCTATGCCTTTGCCATGCATTTGTGACCCATGCTTTGCATTACACACGATGATTGATTGTAGCGACTAGACCTCAAACAGTCTGTGCTGCTGTGCACCAGTGTCATCCCTGGATCAGTAATGCTGACACGCACAGTACAAATGGAGGATTTATAACAGAGTAGCAATCACACACTTATTACAACGAGTATCTCAAAAGAGAAATAAGTATGGCAAATATGGCTTAAGGCCATCTAAAACGATAACAGCGGAAGACTTGGAAGATAAGTGAGTCCATCAACTCCAACGGCATCACTGAGTATAAGACCACGACCTAAGGCACCTTACTCGTCGTCTGAAAAGTCTGCAACATGAAACGTTGCAGCCCGAAAACGGGTCAGCACATGGAATATGCTGGCAATGTAACACATAGAGAGTAATGAACATAATAATGCTATACTACATGCATATATGGCTGGTAGAAGGCTCTATGGTTACAGTTTTGCGAAAAGCCAATTTTTCCCTACTGCAAAGGAATAAATTTTATTTAACTATCATGGTGGTTGTTAAACATTGAGAATGGTTGACAGCATTCTCAATCCCAATTAAGTATCATCATCAAACCCAACAAAATTAATTAAAGTAACATGATGAGATTCACATGATAATCCAAGTACTAGATACTCAAGATGTCCATAACCGGGGACACGGCTAACCATGATTAGTTTATACACTCTGCAGAGGTTTGCGCACTTTTCCCCACAAGACTCGATCGCCTCCGCTTGATTCTCGCACTACATGATGTTTGAGAAACGGATGACCGAGACACAGTCTTTCAGAAACAATAACTCTTTACTCCGGGTGGAAAGTTACACCTACTTTCCCCTACATCTGCTAGCCCACCTCTTCAAGAGATCATGTAACCTACTCAACTATGCTAGAGCCCATAATAGCTTGTGGCTGCACACGGAAGTTTCTAGCATGAATAATCTCATGATCCCTTTGAGCCTGGGTGGCGGTCCAAAAGAAAAAGCAGGCAATCCTGGAATACCCAGGTACCTCAATCCACCCAGATGTGAGTTTTAGTTGCCACCTTAAGGTTAAACATTAATTAACAATCTCACATCTGTCATGGTAACACTCAAACCCAATCCACGTCTACGAGCATAGCATAGCAATATAAGCAAACGTAGAAGTAACTCCCAAAGGTTTGATAATAAACAGGGCAATAGGTACTACCTCAACTACTTCCCAATACCCACAATTTAATTAGATCCTAATCATGCAATGTTTGAGGATTGGTCTAATGCAATAAAACTGGGTAGTAAAATAAGTATGATCAAAGTGTTACTTGCCTTGCTGATGATCCATGAAACCTAGAGATTCGAAGTAGCAAGCGGTGCACTCCGGGTACTCTATCGCAAACAAACAAGCATACAATAAGCACTCACTAATGCACAGGTAAAACTCAAATAAAAGATCCAACCAGAAAGTTCAACTTAAGAACTCCGGTTAGCAAAAAGAATCAAATCAAACGAAGCAACGAAAGTCAAACGGTGAAAGAAACAAGTTTCGTTTACTAATCTGGATCTAGGTAAAATTTTACAGTAGCGTAAACTTGTTTAAGTTGGTTAAACGGAAAGAGAATTTCGAGACAAAACTCTAGGCGCTTGAATCGCCTGATTCCGATAAACGAGCTAAAAGATATACCAGAATGAAAATCTGATCAGAAATCGCGATCTGGAATATCCAGAAAATCCGGCGAAAAAGAAAACTGACGAACAGTTAAACGAATGGACGTTCGTTAACTGCAACTAACCGACGAACACGTTCGTTAAAACGAACGGATCGGGCGAACGCTCACTAACTAACTAAACCGACAGAAAAAAACGATGTAAAAAAAATAAACCTAGGGTTCGGAAAAAAAATAAACCGAGGCGGTTTTTAAAAAAACCGGACGGCGAATGGCGGCGGCGGCTAACCTCCGGCGAGGCTCGGGACGGGGCTCCGGCGGGGTCGTAGGGGTGCGGCGAGGGGCGGCGGGGTGCGGGCGTCATCGGGGAGGCGAGGGGCGTCGAGGGGCGGCGGGACGGCGGCTTCCCGTGGCGGCGGCGTCGGGCTCCTTCGGCGGCGGGGTCGGGCAGCTCCGGTGCGGCTCCTCTCGGCGGCGGCGGCTTCGGGTCGGGGGCGGGGTGAGGAGAGGGGCGGCAGGGTGCGGTATTTAAGAGGGGGAGGGGGTGCCGTGGGGGAGGGGGCGACGGGCGGCGGCGGGAGTCGTCCCCGATCGGGACTCGGCGGCGGCGGTCTCCAGGAGGGAGACGGCTCGCGGGGTGGGCTGGGCCGCGCGGCTGGGCTTCGGCCCAGTCGGCGCTCGCGCGTTTTATTTTTAATAATTTCTCCGAACCTAAAAAAATCATAGAAAAATAAATAAAAATCCAAAAATGCCAAAACAAATTTTCACCGTCTAATTAAAATAGTAAGGACGAGATGAACATTTTCTTGGCCCAAAAATGCAGTTTTGAAAACGTGCAATTTTTTCTAATGCAAATAAAATCCGAATAAAATCAAATATTTGATTTTAATATTTTTCCTCCAATATTTCAATTATTTTGGAGAAGTCATATTTTCTCCTCTCATTTATTTTAATACGAAATATTTTTCCGAGAGAAAAATAATTAAAACCAAAAATCCTCGTTTCATTATTTGATAAAAGTCAAATATGAAAACCGCGAAAAGTCCTCGTCTTTTTATCCTTAGTAGCAACGATACATACGTGTCGGTTCCCTTTCTGTCACTAGGATAAAGCACCGTAAGATCGAACCCATTACCGGGCACCTCTTCCCATTGCAAGATAAATAGATCAAGTTGGCCAAACAAAACCCAAATATCGGAGAAGAAATATGAGGCTATAAGAGATCATGCATATAAGAGATCAAAGAAACTCAAATAACTTTCATGGATATAAAAAGATATAACTGATCATAAACTCGAAGTTCATCAGATCCCAAAAAACACACCGCAAAAACAGTTACATCGTATGGATCTCCAAGAGACCATTGTATTAAGAATACAGCGAGAGAGAGGAAGCCATCTAGCTACTAACTACGGACCCAAAGGTCTACAAAGAACTACTCATGCATCATCGGAGAGGCACCAATGGAAGTGGTGAACCCCTCCGTGATGGTGTCTAGATTGGATCTGGTGGTTCTGGACTCTGCGACGGCTGGATGAATATTTCGTCGACTCCCCTAGGGTTTGTGGATTTTTGGGGTATTTATAGAGCAAAGAGGCAGTCCGGGGGGCACCCGAGGTGGGCACAACCCACCAGGGCGTGCCTGGGCCTCCTGGCGCGCCCTGGTGGGTTGTGCCCCCTCGGGGCACCCCTCAGGTGCAACCAGGGCCCATTGCCTTCCTTCTGGCCCATAAAAAATCATCATGGAGTTTCGTGGCATTTGGACTCCATTTGATATTGATTTCATGTGATGTAAAAAACATGGAAAAAACAACAACTGGCACTTGGCACTATGTAAAAAATGATATAAAATGATTATAAAACATCCAAGATTGATAATAAAACAGCATGGAACAATCAAAATTATAGATACGTTGGAGATGTATCAGCATCCCCAAGCTTAACTCCTACTCGTCCTCGAGTAGGTAAGTGATAAAAACAGAATTTTTGTTGTGGAGTGTTGTTCATCAAGTCATATCATATTATTTTCTTTATAGCATGGACAATTGGACTTTTATGTGATTCAAAGCAATAGTCTAGTTTTGACATAATGATTTAGATACTCAAGCATATCAACAAGCAACCATGTCTTTCAAAATATCAATGCTAAAACAAGTTATCCCTAGCCCATCATGCTCAAACATTGATCCATTCATGAAACACACTCGAATATTAGCTACACCCAATACTTAAGTACAATCATATTGCCTCTTAGTTTGTGCTTTTGTAAGAGAAGATGGAGACTCGAAATAAAAATTGCATAAAGTAAAAGAAAGGCCCTTCGCAGAGGTAAGTAGGGATTTGTAGAGGTGCCAGAGCTCAAAGCAAAAAATTTGAGATAAAAATATTTTAGGAGGTGTATCCATCCCAGCAACGAAAACGACGTAGAGCTATGAACACTTTCCATGCTATATATGCCATAGGCGGTTCCCAAACAGAAAATAAAGTTTATTCCTTTTTCCACCATACTTTCACTTTCCATGGCTAGCCGTATCCACGGGTGCCTTCCATACCAACACTTTCCAAGGAATTTATTATTTGACAACATAAAGTAAATTCATTTTTGCATTTCGGGACTGGGAATCCCTAAAACCTTTTCCTTACTCTCGTGCAATGACAAGTGAATAAACACTCATCGTGAGAATAACACATCCAGCATGGAAAATATTAGCCACCCGTTACCGTTCCGCGAGCGAAACAAATACACAAAAGAGAAGTTTATTTTGAAAATTAGAGATGGCACATGCAAATTTGCTTAGAACGGCAAAAGAATACCGCATATAGGTAGATATAGTGGACTCATGTGGCAAAACTGGTTTAAAGGATTTTGGGTGCAGAAGTAGAGATCATACTTAGTGCAAAATGAAGGCTAGCAAAAAGATTGAGAAGCGACCAACCAAGAAACGAATAATTTCGTAAAGCAAGCATTAAGCATAAGTAACACCAAATAATGCACCACAAGTAGGATATAATTGTCATTGCATGATTATTGACTTTCGTGCATGCATAGGGAATCACAAACCTTAACACCAATATTCTTACTAGAGCACAATTACTCATCAACATAACTCACATATCACATCATCATATCTCAAAACTATTACTAAGAATCAAGTTTATTTTGTCCAATGATCTTCATGACATTTTTTACTTTATCCTTCTTGGATATCTATCACTTTGGGACTAATTTTTATGTGTTGCTTTTCATAAGCTCAAGCAAATATAAGTGAAGACCATGAGCATAACAAATTTTCTTTCTCTCAAAATAATTTAAGTGAAGCAAGAGAGAATTTCTTCAAAATTTTACTAACTCTCAAATAAATCTAAGTGAAGCAAGTGAGCATTTCTTCAAAAATACTAAGCACACCGTGCTCAAAAAGATATAAGTGAAGCACTAGAGCAAGTCCTAGCTCATAAAAGATTTAAGTGAAGCATAGAGAGCAATTCTAACAAATCATGATATAATTTTGGCTCTCTCAAATAGGTGTGTCCAGCATGGATTGATGACTTAAAACACAAAATAAAGCAAGCAAAGACACATATCATACAAGACGCTCCAAGCAAAACACATATCATGTGACGAATAAAAATATAGCCTCGAGTAAAATGCCGATAGTTGTTGGAAGAAAGCGGGGATGCCACTCGGGGGCATCCCCAAGCTTAGTTGGTTGCTCATTTTTGGATAATAGCTTGGGATGCCGGGGCATCCCAAAGCTTAGGCTCTTACATCTTTCCTTCATCCATCGTAAGATAACCCAAAACTTGAAAACTTCAATCACACAAAACTCAGCAAAACCTTCGTGAGATCCGTTAGTATAAGAAAGCAAACCACTACTATAAGTGTTGTATCAAACCAATTCATATTTTGTTTTTGTATTATATCTACTGTATTCCAACTTTTCTATGACAAAAATTCATCAAAGAAAACCATAGAGCCATCAAAATAAGCACACAACACAAACAAAACAGAATCTGTCAAAACAGAACAGTCTGTAGTAATCTGACTTTGGCGAATACTTATGTAACTCAAAAACTTCTACCAAAATAGGACGACCTGGGTAATTTGTATATTAATCTTCTGCAAAAATAATTGGCATTTTATCACGTTCTGGTGATTTTTAACAATTGTTTTCGTGAGCATAAAGTTTCTGTCTTTTTCAGCAAGATTAAACAACTATCAACCAAAAAGATCCTATAGGTTTTACTTGGCACAAACACTAATTAAAACATAAAAAGCACAATCATACCAGTAGAATAATTGTGTAAACACTCAAGAACAGAAAGCAAAAAGCAAAACTAAATTTATTCATTGGGTTGCCTCCCAACAAGCGCTATAGTTTTACGCCCTTAGTTAGGCGTAAGGCAAAGATCTAAGTTTTATCATCTTTGGTTCGAGATCCATAAGATGCCCTCATGATTGATTCATAAGGTGGCCTGACTTTTGTTCTAGAAAAGGGACAATTGCATTTTTACCCCTAGTTGGTTCCTACCCATGGGTTTTGCCCTTACTTTTCGAGCTTGCTCAGTTTTGCCCTTACTTTTTCCGTCGAGGTCCCTCGAATGCCCTTTGACCGTTTGACCGAAACTTTGAAAATTCATAACTAATTCATATGAACTCGGAAAAATGCAAATAAGATATCAAAATGTTCAGATAAACATTACCTTTATGTGCATATTATTTGCATTCAGGACAAAAGCACCCTTTAAACTACCTGAGGTAATTAATGTTATTAACATTATCAATAATAAAAAGGTATAAATAATATATATTTTTCATGAATAAAAAATACATGCAAATGTAGGTGATGTTTTCTGAACATCCAGATATCTTATTTGCATTTTTCTGAGTTCGTATCATCTTGTTAAGAATGTTCTAATGACTTTGACCATTATTTGGAAACTTCATAACAAGTTGATACAAACTCAGAAAAATGCAAATAAGATATTAGGATGTTCAGAAAACATCACCTACATTTGCATGTAATTTTTATTCATGAAAAAATATTATTTATACCTTTTTATTTTTAATAATGTTAATAATATTAATTACCTCAGGTAGTTAAAGCTTGCTTTTGTCCTGAATGCAAATGATATGCACATAAAGGTAATGTTTATCTACACATTTTGATATCTTATTTGCATTTTTCCGAGTTCATACGAATTAGTTATGAATTTTCAAAGTTTTGGTCAAACGGTCAAAGGGCATTGGAGGGACCTCGACGGAAAAAGTAAGGGCAAAACTGAGCAAGCTCGAAAAGTAAGGGCAAAACCCGTGGGTAGGAACCAACTAGGGGTAAAAATGCAATTGTCCCTCTAGAAAAGTGTTCCATACCTTTCCTCAAAGGAAATTGGAACTTAATATTGCCTTCTTTCATATCAATCACGGCACCAATAGTGCGTAAAAACGGTCTACCAAGAATAATTGGACAAGACGGATTGCAATCAATATCAAGAACAATAAAATCTATGGGCACACATAATCCCTATTTGCAAGAATAAGAACATCATTAATTCTTCCCATAGGCTTTTTAATAGTAGAATCCGCCAAGTGCAAATTCAAAGAACATTCTTCAAGATTGGTAAGACCAAGCACATCACATAAATATTTCGGAATTGTAGAAACACTAGCACCCAAGTCACAGAAAGCAAAACACTCATAATTTTTAATCTTGACTTTGATAGTAGGTTCCCACTCATCATGCAATTTTCTAGGAATTGAAACTTCCAATTCCAACTTTTCTTTCAAAGCTTTCATCATAGCATCAACAATATGTTTAGTAAAAGCTTTGTTTTGTTCATAAGCATGGGGTGAATTTAGCATGGATTGCAACAAAGAAATACAATCAATCAAAGAGAAACTATCATAATTAAAGTCATTGTAATCCAAAATAGTGGGTGCATTACTAGTTAAATTTTTGACCTCTCCAAACCCACTTTCATCAATTTTCTCAACAAGATTTTCACCCTCTGAAATATTGGGACGCCTTCTACCTAAAGTTGACTCTTCTCCAGTCCATTTTTCATCATTCTTAACTTTAGTAAACAAGGAATCAATAGAAGAAACACCAATCATTTTAAGATCTTCATCACTTTTGTAAGATAATCACTAGAAAAAGCTTTCTCTAAAAATTCTCTTTTAGCTCTAAGCATAGCTGTTCATTTCTTACTTTCATCCATAGAAACATAAAGAGATTTAATTGATTCATCAACTTTAGGCACACAAATTTTCAACTTGAGATTTTCCACATCATGAGCAATTCTATCAACACTTCTAGATAAATCATCAATCTTACTCAACTTTTCTTCTATGGAAGTGTTGAAAACTTTTTGAGTGTTGATAAATTCTTTAATATTATTCTCAAGATCAGAGGTATTCCTATTATTATTGTAAGATTGATTTCCATAGGAATTACCATAACTATTAGAGGAATTACTAGGAAAAGGCCTAGGATTAAAATTTCCTCTATAAGCATTGTTGTTGAAATTATTGCGAGAAATAAAATTCACATCAATGGCATCACTATTTTGCTCAATCAAAGTAGACAAAGGCATATCATTAAAATCAATAGGAGCACTTTTGCTATCAACCAATTTCATAAGAGCATCAAGTTGATCACTCAAAGAAGAAATTTCTTCAACTGAATTAACTTTTTTACTAGTAGGAGCTCTTTCGGTATGCCATTGTGAATAATTTACCATGATATTATCAAGCAATTTGGTGGCTTCACCCAAAGTAATTTCCATAAAAGTTCCACCCACGGCGGAATCTAAAAGATTACAAGAAACAAAATTCAACCCCGCATAATTTTTTTGTATGATCATCCAAAGATTTAACCCATGAGTTGGGCAATTCCTTAGCATCATTTTCATCCTTTCCCAAGATTGTGCAACATGCTCATGTTCAAGTTGCTTGAAATTCATGATCTGGGTTCTAAGGTAAATGATTTTTGCGGGAGGAAAATACTTAGTGATGAAAGCATCTTTGCACTTGTTCCAAGAATCGATACTATTGCGAGGCAAAGAAGAGAACCAAATTTTTGCAGAATCACGCAAAGAAAACGAAAATAATTTCATCTTGACCACATCATTGTCCACATCTTTTTTCTTTTGCATATCGCATAATTCCATGAAGGTATTAAGATGGGACGCGGCATCCTCATTAGGAGTACCACAAAATTGGTCTTTCATAACAAGATTCAGCAAAGCAGTATTAATATCACAAGTCTCCGCACTAGTGGCGGGAGGAGCAAGTGGAGTGCCAATAAAATCATTGTTGTTGGTATTTGAGAAATCACATAGTTCGGTGTTCTCTTAAGTCATGATGACCACACAACAAGATCGCACTCAAAAACAGATCAGGCAAGAAAATGGCAAACGGAAAAAGAGAGGCGAATAAAACGGCATTTTTTTGCGAAGTGGGGGAGAGGAAAACGAGAGGCAAATGGCAAATAATGTAAATTGCGAGGAGATGAGATTTGTGATTAGGAACCTGATTATGTTGAAGATCCTCCCCGGCAACGGCGCCAGAAATTCCCTTGATGATGTTTGCTAAGACTACGTCGGTGTTTCCCTCAAGAGGAGAGGATGATGTAGCACAGCAACGGTAGGTATTTCCCTCAGTTCTGAAACCAAGGTATCGAACCATTAGGAGAACCAAGCAACAAAACGTAAACAACCCATGTACACAAATAACAGCCACTCGCAACCCGACGTGTTAAAAGGGTTGTCAATCCCTTCCGGGTAACGGCACCAAAAATGGCTAGTTGATGGGATAAAATTGTAATAGATTGAAGTAATAGATCGCAAATAAAATAAAGTGTAGCAAAGTATTTTTGTATTTTTTGGTTTAATAGATCTAAATAAAAACACAAAGAAAAAGTAGATCACAAGGCAAATATATGAGAAAGAAGACCCGGGGGCCGTAGGTTTCACTAGTGGCTTCTCTCGAGAAAAATAGCAAACGGTGGGTAAATAAATTACTGTTGGGCAATTTATAGAACTTCAAATAATCATGACGATATCCATGCAATGATCATTACATAGGCATCACGTCCAAGATTAGTAGACCGACTCCTGCCTGCATCTACTACTATTACTCCACACATCGACCGCTATCCAGCATGCATCTAGTGTATTAAGTTCACGGAAAAACAGAGTAATGCAATAAGAACGATGGCATGATGCAGACAAGATCCGTTTATCTATATGGCAGTAGATATAGATCTCGTCTTTTTATCCTTAGTAGCAACGATACATACGTGTCGGTTCCCTTTCTGTCACTGGGATCAAGCACCATAAGATCGAACCCACTACCGGGCACCTCTTTTCATTGCAAGATAAATAGCTCAAGTTGGCCAAAAAAAACCAAATATCAGAGAAGAAATACGAGGCTATAAGAGATCATGCATATACGAGATCAAAGAAACTCAAATAACTTTCATGGATATAAAAGATATAACAGATCATAAACTCGAAGTTCATCAGATCCCAACAAACATACCGCAAAAAGAGTTACATCATATGGATCTCCAAGAGACCATTGTATTGAGAATTCAGCGAGACAGAGGAAGCCATCTAGCTACTAACTACGGACCCGAAGGTCTACAAAGAACTACTCACGCATCATCGGAGAGGCACCAATGGAAGTGGTGAACTGTTGGAAATATGCCCTAGAGGCAATAATAAATGGTTATTATTATATTTCTTTGTTCATGGTAATTGTCTATTGTTCATGCTATAATTGTGTTATCCGGAAATCATAATACATGTGTGAATACATAGACCACAACGTGTCCCTAGTAAGCCTCTAGTTGACTAGCTCATTGATCAATGGATAGTCATGGTTTCCTGACTATGGACATTGGATGTCATTGATAACGGGATCACATCATTAGGAGAATGATGTGATGGACAGGACCCAATCCTAAGCATAGCATAAAAGATCATGTAGTTTCGTTTGCTAGAGCTTTTCCAATGTCAAGTATCTTTTCCTTAGACCATGAGATCGTGCAACTCCCGGATACCGTAGGAGTGCTTTGGGTGTGCCAAACGTCACAACATAACTGGGTGACTATAAAGGTGCACTACGGGTATCTCCGAAAGTGTCTGTTGGGTTGGCACGGATCGAGACTGGGATTTGTCACTCCGTATGACGGAGAGGTATCTCTGGGCCCACTCGGTAATGCATCATCATAATGAGCTCAATGTGACTAAGGCGTTAGTCACGGGATCATGCATTGCGGTACGAGTAAAGAGACTTGCCGGTAACGAGATTGAACAAGGTATTGGGATACCGACGATCGAATCTCGGGCAAGTAACATACCGATTGACAAAGGGAATTGTATACGGGATTGATTGAATCCTCGACATCGTGGTTCATCCGATGAGATCATCGTGGAACATGTGGGAGCCAACATGGGTATCCAGATCCCGCTGTTGGTTATTGACCGGAGAGGCGTCTCGGTCATGTCTGCATGTCTCCCGAACCCGTAGGGTCTACACACTTAAGGTTCGGTGACGCTAGGGTTGTAGAGATATGAGTATGCGGAAACCCGAAAGTTGTTCGGAGTCCCGGATGAGATCCCAGACGTCATGAGGAGTTCTGGAATGGTCCGGAGGTGAAGAATTATATATAGGAAGTCCAGTTTCGGCCACCGGGAAAGTTTCGGGGGTTATCGGTATTGTACCGGGACCACCGGAAGGGTCCCGGGGGTCCACCGGGTGGGGCCACCTGTCCCGGAGGGCCCCATGGGCTGAAGTGGGAAGGGAACCAGCCCGTAGTGGGCTGGGGCGCCCCCCATGGGCCTCCCCCCCGCGCCTAGGGTTGGAAACCCTAGGGTGGGGGGCGCCCCACTTGACTTGGGGGGTAAGTTACCCCCTGGCCGCCGCCCCCCCCCTCCAGATGGGTTCTGGCCGCCGCCCCCCCCCCCCCTCCCAGGGGGCCTATATAAAGGGGGGAGGGAGGGCAGTAGTATTACAACCTTGGGCGCCTCCCTCCTCCCCTGCTACACCTCTCCCTCTCGCAGAAGCTCGGCGAAGCCCTGCCGAGACCCGCTACATCCACCACCACGCCGTCGTGCTGCTGGATCTCCATCAACCTCTCCTTCCCCCTTGCTGGATCAAGAAGGAGGAGACGTCGCTGCACCGTACGTGTGTTGAACGCGGAGGTGCCGTCCGTTCGGCACTCGGTCATCGGTGATTTGGATCACGGCGAGTACGACTCCGTCATCCACGTTCATTGGAACGCTTCCGCTCGCGATCTACAAGGGTATGTAGATGCACTCCTTTCCCCTCGTTGCTAGTATACTCCATAGAGGGATCTTCGTGAGCGTTTTAAAATTATGCTACGATTTCCAACAGTGGCATCATGAGCCAGGCCTATGCGTAGTTACTATGCACGAGTAGAACACAAAGCAGTTGTGGGCGTTGATGTTGCCAATTCTTCTTGCCGCTACTAGTCTTGTCTTGTTTCGGCGGTATTGTGGGATGAAGCGGCCCGGACCGACCTTACACGTACGCTTACGTGAGACAGGTTCCACCGACTGACATGCACTAGTTGCATAAGGTGGCTAGCGGGTGTCTGTCTCTCCTACTTTAGTCGGAACGGACTCGATGAAAAGGGTCCTTATGAAGGGTAAATAGAAATTGGCAAATCACGTTGTGGTTTTACGTAGGTAAGAAACGTTCTTGCTAGAAACCTATACAAGCCACGTAAAAACTTGCAACAACAATTAGAGGACGTCTAACTTGTTTTTGCAGCAAGTGCTATGTGATGTGATATGGCCAGAAGATGTGATGAATGATATATGTGATGTATGAGATTGATCATATTCTTGTAATAGGAATCACGACTTGCATGTCGACGAGTATGACAACCGGCAGGAGCCATAGGAGTTGTCTTTATTATTTTGTATGACCTGCGTGTCATTAAATAACGCCATGTAAATTACTTTACTTTGTTGCTAAACGCGTTAACCATAGAAGTAGAAGTAATCATTGGCGTGACGACTTCATGAAGACACAATGATGGAGATCATGATGATGGAGATCATGGTGTCATGCCGGTGACGAAGATGATCATGGTGCCCCGAAGATGGAGATCAAAGGAGCATAATGATATTGGCCATATCATGTCACTATTTGATTGCATGTGATGTTTATCATGTTTTGCATCTTATTTGCTTAGAACGACGGTAGTAAGTAAGATGATCCCTTATGATAATTTCAAGAAAAGTGTTCCCCCTAACTGTGCACCGTTGCGAAGGTTCGTTGTTTCGAAGCACCACGTGATGATCGGGTGTGATAGATTCTAACGTTCGAATACAACGGGTGTTGACGAGCCTAGCATGTACAGATGTGGCCTCGGAACACACGCAATACACTTAGGTTGACTTGACGAGCCTAGCATGTACAGACATGGCCTCGGAACACGGAGGACCGAAAGGTCGAGCATGAGTCGTATAGAAGATACGATCAACATGGAGATGTTCACCGATCT
This sequence comes from Aegilops tauschii subsp. strangulata, assembly GCF_002575655.3. Taxonomy (NCBI): domain Eukaryota; kingdom Viridiplantae; phylum Streptophyta; class Magnoliopsida; order Poales; family Poaceae; genus Aegilops; species Aegilops tauschii. The sequence continues at coordinate 244,256,909 of NC_053037.3, read as the reverse complement.
TGACTAGTCCGTCTCACGTGATGATCGGACACAGCCTAGTTAACTCGGATCATGTTTCACTTAGATGACTAGAGGGATGTCTATCTGAGTGGGAGTTCATTGAGTAATTTGATTAGATGAACTTAATTATCATGAACTTAGTCTAAAATCTTTACACTATGTCTTGTAGATCAAATGGCCCACGTTGTCCTCAATTTCAACGCGTTCCTAGAGAAAACCAAGCTGAAAGATGATGGCAGCAACTATACGGACTGGGTCCGGAACCTGAGGATCATCCTCATAGCAGCCAAGAAAGATTATGTCTTAGAAGCACCGCTAGGTGAAGCACCAATCCCAGAGAACCAAGACGTTATGAACGCTTGGCAGCAGCGTGCTGATGATTACTCCCTCGCTCAGTGCGGCATGCTTTACAGCTTAGAACCGGGTCTCCAAAAGCGTTTTGAGAAACATGGAGCATATGAGATGTTCGAGGAGCTGAAAATGGTTTTCCAAGCTCATGCCCGGGTCGAGAGATATGAAGTCTCCGACAAGTTCTTCAGCTGTAAAATGGAGGAGAATAGTTCTGTTAGTGAACACATACTCAGAATGTCTGGGTTGCACAACCGCTTGTCTCAGCTGCGAGTTAATCTCCCGGATGACGCGGTCATTGACAGAATCCTTCAGTCGCTTCCACCAAGCTACAAGAGCTTTGTGATGAACTTCAATATGCAGGGGATGGAAAAGACCATTCCTGAGGTATATTCAATGCTGAAATCAGCGGAGGTGAAGATCAGAAAAGAACATCAAGTGTTGATGGTGAATAAAACCACTAAGTTCAAGAAGGGCAAGGGTAAGAAGAACTTCAAGAAGGACGGCAAGGGAGTTGCCGCGCCGGTAAGCCAGTTACCGGGAAGAAGTCAAAGAATGGACCCAAGCCTGAGACTGAGTACTTTTATTGCAAGGGAAGTGGTCACTGGAAGCGGAACTGCCCCAAATACTTAGCGGACAAGAAGGCCGGCAACACCAAAGGTATATGTGATATACATGTAATTAATGTGTACCTTACCAGTACTCGTAGTAGCTCCTGGGTATTTGATACCGGTGCGGTTGCTCATATTTGTAACTCAAAACAGGAACTACGGAATAAACGGAGACTGGCGAAGGACGAGGTGACGATGCGCGTCGGGAATGGTTCCAAGGTCGATGTGATCGCCGTCGGCACGCTACCTCTGCATCTACCTACGGGATTAGTTTTAAACCTCAATAATTGTTATTTAGTGCCAGCTTTAAGCATGAACATTGTATCTGGATCTCGTTTAATTCGAGATGGCTACTCATTTAAATCCGAGAATAATGGTTGTTCTATTTATATGAGAGATATGTTTTATGGTCATGCCCCGCTGGTTAATGGTTTATTCTTGATGAATCTCGAACGTGATGTTACACATATTCATAGTGTGAATACCAAAAGATGTAAAGTTGATAACGATAGTCCCACATACTTGTGGCACTGCCGCCTTGGTCACATTGGTGTCAAGCGCATGAAGAAGCTCCATGCAGATGGACTTTTGGAGTCTCTTGATTACGAATCATTTGACACGTGCGAACCATGCCTCATGGGTAAGATGACCAAGACTCCGTTCTCCGGAACAATGAAGCGAGCAACCAACTTATTGGAAATCATACATACCGATGTGTGCGGTCCAATGAGTGTTGAGGCTCGCGGAGGATATCGTTATGTTCTCACTCTCACTGATGACTTAAGTAGATATGGGTATGTCTACCTAATGAAACACAAGTCTGAAACCTTTGAAAAGTTCAAGGAATTTCAGAGTGAGGTTGAGAATCAACATGACAGGAAAATAAAATTCTTACGATCAGATCGTGGTGGAGAATATTTAAGTCACGATTTTGGTACACACTTAAGGAAATGTGGAATAGTTTCACAACTCACGCCGCCTGGAACACCTCAGAGAAACGGTGTGTCCGAACGTCGTAATCGCACTCTATTGGATATGGTGCGATCTATGATGTCTCTTACCGATTTACCGCTCTCATTTTGGGGCTATGCTTTAGAGACTGCCGCATTCACTTTAAATAGGGCTCCGTCGAAATCCGTTGAGACGACACCGTATGAATTATGGTTTGGGAAGAAACCTAAGCTGTCGTTTCTAAAAGTTTGGGGATGCGATGCTTATGTCAAGAAACTTCAACCTGAAAAGCTCGAACCCAAGTCGGGAAAATGCATCTTCATAGGATACCCTAAGGAAACTATTGGGTATACCTTCTACCTCAGATCCGAAGGCAAGATCTTCATTGCCAAGAACGAGTCCTTTCTGGAGAAGGAGTTTCTCTCGAAAAAATTGAGTGGGAGGAAACTGGAACTTGATGAGGTGATAGTGACCCCTTCCGAACCGGAAAGTAGCGCAGCGCGGGAAAATGTTCCTGTGGTGCCTACACCGACTGGGGAGGAAGTTAATGATGATGATCATGAAGCTTCGGATCAAGTTACTACTGAACTTCGTAGGTCCACAAGGACACGTTCCGCACCAGAGTGGTACGGCAACCCTGTCCTGAAAATCATGTTGTTAGACAACGGTGAACCTTCGAACTATGAAGAAGCGATGGCGGGCCCGGATTCCGACAAATGGCTAGAAGCCATGAAATCCGAGATAGGATCCATGTATGAAAACAAAGTATGGACTTTGACTGACTTGCCCGATGATCGGCGAGCCATAGAAAACAAATGGATCTTTAAGAAGAAGACGGACGCGGATGGTAATGTGACCATCTACAAAGCTCGACTTGTCGCTAAGGGTTATCGACAAGTTCAAGGGGTTGACTACGATGAGACTTTCTCACCCGTAGCGAAGCTGAAGTCCGTCCGAATCATGTTAGCAATTGCCGCATACTATGATTATGAGATATGGCAGATGGACGTCAAAACGGCATTCCTTAACGGCTTCCTTAAGGAAGAGTTGTATATGATGCAGCCGGAAGGTTTTGTCGATCCTAAGAATGCTAACAAAGTATGCAAGCTCCAGCGCTCAATCTATGGGCTGGTGCAAGCATCTCGGAGTTGGAACATTCGCTTTGATGAGATGATCAAAGCGTTTGGGTTTACACAGACTTATGGAGAAGCCTGTGTTTACAAGAAAGTGAGTGGGAGCTCTGTAGCATTTCTCATATTATATGTGGGTGACATACTATTGATGGGAAATGATATAGAATTTTTGGAAAGTATAAAGGCCTATTTGAATAAGTGTTTTTCAATGAAGGACCTTGGAGAAGCTGCTTATATATTAGGCATCAAGATCTATAGAGATAGATCAAGACGCCTCATTGGTCTTTCACAAAGTACATACCTTGACAAGATATTGAAGAAGTTCAATATGGATCAGTCCAAGAAGGGGTTCTTGCCTGTATTGCAAGGTGTGCAATTGAGCACGGCTCAATGCCCGACCACGGCAGAAGATAGAGAAAAGATGAGTGTCATCCCCTATGCCTCGGCCATAGGGTCTATTATGTATGCCATGCTGTGTACCAGACCTGATGTAAACCTTGCCGTAAGTTTGGTAGGAAGGTACCAAAGTAATCCCGGCATGGAACACTGGACAGCGGTCAAGAATATCCTGAAGTACCTGAAGAGGACTGAGGATATGGTTCTCGTTTATGGAGGTGACGAAGAGCTCGTCGTAAAGGGTTACGTCGACGCTAGCTTCGACACAGATCTGGATGACTCGAAGTCACAAACCGAATACGTGTATATTTTGAATGGAGGAGCAGTAAGCTGGTGCAGTTGCAAGCAAAGCGTCGTGGCGGGATCTACATGTGAAGCGGAGTACATGGCAGCCTCGGAGGCAGCACAGGAAGCAGTCTGGATGAAGGAGTTCATTACCGACCTAGGGGTGATTCCCAATGCGTCGGGCCCGATGACTCTCTTCTGTGACAACACTGGAGCTATTGCCCTTGCGAAGGAGCCCAGATTTCACAGGAAGACCAGGCATATCAAGCGTCGCTTCAACTCCATTCGTGAAAGTGTTCAAAATGGAGACATGGATATTTGTAAAGTACATACGGACCTGAATGTAGCAGATCCGTTGACTAAACCTCTCCCTAGAGCAAAACATGATCAACACCAGGACGCAATGGGTGTTCGATTCATCACAATGTAACTAGATTATTGACTCTAGTGCAAGTGGGAGACTGTTGGAAATATGCCCTAGAGGCAATAATAAATGGTTATTATTATATTTCTTTGTTCATGGTAATTGTCTATTGTTCATGCTATAATTGTGTTATCCGGAAATCGTAATACATGTGTGAATACATAGACCACAACGTGTCCCTAGTAAGCCTCTAGTTGACTAGCTCGTTGATCAATGGATAGTCATGGTTTCCTGACTATGGACATTCGATGTCATTGATAACGGGATCACATCATTAGGAGAATGATGTGATGGACAAGACCCAATCCTAAGCATAGCATAAAAGATCGTGTAGTTTCGTTTGCTAGAGCTTTTCCAATGTCAAGTATCTTTTCCTTAGACCATGAGATCGTGCAACTCCCGGATACCGTAGGAGTGCTTTGGGTGTGCAAACGTCACAACGTAACTGGGTGACTATAAAGGTGCACTACGGGTATCTCCGAAAGTGTCTGTTGGGTTGACACGGATCGAGACTGGGATTTGTCACTCCGTATGACGGAGAGGTATCTCTGGGCCCACTCGATAATGCATCATCATAATGAGCTCAATGTGACTAAGGCGTTAGTCATGGGATCATGCATTGCGGTACGAGTAAAGAGACTTGCCGGTAACGAGATTGAACAAGGTATTGGGATACCGACGATCGAATCTCGGGCAAGTAACATACCGATTGACAAAGGGAATTGTATACGGGATTGATTGAATCCTCGACATCGTGGTTCATCTGATGAGATCATCGTGGAACATGTGGGAGCCAACATGGGTATCCAGATCCCGCTGTTGGTTATTGACCGGAGAGGCGTCTCGGTCATGTCTGCATGTCTCCCGAACCCATAGGGTCTACACACTTAAGGTTCGGTGACGCTAGGGTTGTAGAGATATGAGTATGCGGAAACCCGAAAGTTGTTCGGAGTCCCGGATGAGATCCCGGACGTCATGAGGAGTTCTGGAATGGTCCGGAGGTGAAGAATTATATATAGGAAGTCCAGTTTCGGCCACCGGGAAAGTTTCGGGGGTTATCGGTATTGTACCGGGACCACCGGAAGGGTCCCGGGAGTCCACCGGGTGGGGCCACCTGTCCCGGAGGGCCCCATGGGCTGAAGTGGGAAGGGAACCAGCCCGTAGTGGGCTGGGGCGCCCCCCATGGGCCTCCCCCCCCCGCGCCTAGGGTTGGAAACCCTAGGGTGGGGGGCGCCCCACTTGACTTGGGGGTAAGTTACCCCCTGGCCGCCGCCCCCCCCCCTCCAGATGGGTTCTGGCCGGCGCCCCCCCTCCCAGGGGGCCTATATAAAGGGGGGAGGGAGGGCAGTAGTATTACAGCCTTGGGCGCCTCCCTCCTCCCCTGCTACACCTCTCCCTCTCGCAGAAGCTCGGCGAAGCCTTGCCGAGACCCGCTACATCCACCACCACGCCGTCGTGCTGCTGGATCTCCATCAACCTCTCCTTCCCCCTTGCTGGATCAAGAAGGAGGAGACGTCGCTGCACCATACGTGTGTTGAACGCGGAGGTGCCGTCCGTTCGGCACTCGGTCATCGGTGATTTGGATCACGGCGAGTACGACTCCGTCATCCACGTTCATTGGAACGCTTCCGCTCGCGATCTACAAGGGTATGTAGATGCACTCCTTTCCCCTCGTTGCTAGTATACTCCATAGATGGATCTTCGTGAGCGTAGGAAAATTTTAAAATTATGCTACGATTTCTAACATGAACCCCTCCGTGATGGTGTCTAGATTGGATCTGGTGGTTTTGGACTCTGCGGCGGCTGGATGAATATTTCGTCGACTCCCCTAGGGTTTGTGGATTTCTGGGGTATTTATAGAGCAAAGAGGTGGTCCATGGGGCACCCGAGGTGGGCACAAACCACCAGGGCGCGCCTGGACCTCCTGGCGCGCTCTGGTGGGTTGTGCCCCCCTCGGGGCACCCCCGGGTGCAACTAGGGCCCATTGCCTTCCTTCCGGACCATAAAAAATCATCGTGGAGTTTTGTGGCATTTGGACTCCGTTTGATATTGATTTCCTGCGATGTAAAAAACATGGAAAAAACAGCAACTGGCACTTGGCACTATGTCAATAGGTTAGTACCAAAAAAATGATATAAAATGATTATAAAACATCCAAGATTGATAATAAAACAGCATGGAACAATCAAAAATTATAGATACGTTGGAGACGTATTAATCACCGCCCACAACTCTTTGTGTTCTACTCGTGCATATCATCTACGCATAGACTTGGCTCGGATGCCCCTGTTGGGAAACATTGCATGGAAAAAAATTCTACGCACACGCAATGATCTATCCATGGAGAAGCATAGCAACGAGGGGGAGAGTGTGTTTACGTACCCTCGTAGACCGTAAGCGGAAGCGTTTCACAACGCGGTCGATGTAGTCAAACTTCTTCTCACGTCAACCGATCAAGTACCAAACGCACGACACCTCCGCGTTCTGCACACGTTCAACTCGGTGACGTCCCTCGCCTTCTTGATCCAACAAGTTGTCTAGGTAGTAGATGAGTTCCGTCGGCACGATGGCGTGGTGACGGTGATGGTGAAGTGATCCTCACAGGGCTTCGCCTAAGCACTACGAAAATATGACCGGGGGTGTAAACGGTGGAGGGGCACGCCGCACACGGCTAACAATTGATCTGGTGTGTGCTAGGGCCGCCCCCACCACATATATATAGGTAGGAGGGGGAGGGGAGGCAGCCAGGAGGTGCCCAAGTAGGCCGAATCCTACTTGGGGTCTCCCCATGGCCAACGCCCCCTGCCATATTTGTCGGAGGGGGGAGGAAAGAGGAGGGGGAAGAAAGGGAAGGGGGAGGCCGAATCCCCCCTTTCCTTTCCCTTCCCCTCTTTCCTTCTCCCCCTAGTTCGGCCCATATGGGGGGCGCACCAGCCCCTTGTGGCTGGTGTATTTCCCCTCTTGGCCCATATCTTTTGTCGGGGCTGCCCGGAACCCCTTCCGGTGCCCCGATATATACCCGGTACCCCAAGAACACTTCCAGTGTCTGAATACCATTGTCCTATGTATCAATCTTTACCTCTCAACCATTTAGAGGCTCCTCATCATGTCCGTGATCTCATCCGAGACTGCGATCAACATTCGATCACCAAATCATATAACTCATATAATACTATATCGTCATCGAATGTTAAGCATGCGGACCCTACGGGTTCGAGAACTATGTAGACATGACCGAGACACCTCTCTGGTCAATAACCAATAGCGGAACCTGGATGCCCATATTGATTCCTACATATTCTATGAAGATCTTTATCGGTCGATCCGTTATGACAACATACGTAATTCCCTTTGTCCATCGGTATGTTACTTGCCCGAGATTCGATCGTCGGTATCTTCATACCTAGTTCAAGCTCGTCACCGACAAGTCTCTTTACTCGTTCCGTAATACATCACCTCATGACTAACTCCTTAGTCGTTTGCTTGCAAGCTTATGATGTGTATTACCGAGAGGGCCCAAAGATACCTCTCCGATACTCGGAGTGACAAATCCTAATCTCGATCTATGCCAACTCAACAAACACCTTCGGAGATCCATGTAGAGCATCTTTATAATCACTCAGTTACGTTGTGACGTTTGATAGCACATAAGGCATTCCTCCGGTATCCGGAAGTTGCATAATCTCATAGTCAAAAGAATATGTATTTGACATGAAGCAATAGCAATAAAACTGAACGGTCATAATGCTAGGCTAACGGATGGGTCTTGTCCATCACATCATTCTTCTAATGATGTGATCCCATTATCAAATGACAACTCATATCTATGGTTAGGAAACCTTAACCATCTTTGATCAACGAGCTAGTCTAGTAGAGGCTTACTAGGGACACGGTATTTCGTTTATGTATTAACACATGTATTTAAGTTTCTGATCAATGCAATTATAGCATGAATAATAAACCTTTACCATGATTAAGGAAATATAATAATAACCATTTTATTATTACCTCTAGGGAATATTTCCATCACCCAAGCCACCCGAGCCAAACTGCCGGACTTCCAACAAGTATCGGATGGCCGGACCCTTACGAGCCACCAAACGTCCCGTAGCTGTCGAACGTCCGACACCTGTGTGCGTGCTGTGTGTTGGGCCGAAGCCCATGTACCCTTTCGTGACCCTAGACTATGTATACTCCTCCTCCTCCCTCTTTTTAGGGTTAGCATTGGTTTAGCTTATACTAGAGATAGAGCTTTTCTCATCCATTTGGTTCTCCTCCTTTGAGAGACCGCGACCTCTACGGAGAAGATCCACCAAGTGGATTCAAGACCACTCACGAGAAGATCCTCAAGACCTCCTCACGGAGAAGAACTACCGCCTCTTGTATCGTCCTTTCTTGTGTTTGGATCTTGTATTACTCTTTATGTTCATGGATCTAGCACATGTGTGATTGTTCTCATTGATTCGGGTGTTTTTACCTCGTGTTTTCCCCTCGTTTCTTCGTGGGATCCCCTCCATTTCGTGAAAGATCGGCCCTAGGGTTTCTACCCTAAATCATCATGCTTCACTTATATTATTTTGAGAGTCTCTAAACAGCATGGTAATTTGCTTAGGTTGTGAATTTAGTCCTAATATGATGGGCATCCAAGAGGGATATAATAAAAACTTTCATACAAAGAGCATTGAATACTATGAGAAGTTTGATTCCTTATGATTGTTTTGAGATATAAGGATGGTGATATTAGAGTCATGCTAGTGACTAATTGTGGATTGGTAGAAATACTTATGTTAATGTTTGTGATTCCCCTAGCATGCACGTATGGTGAACCGTTATGGGATGAAGTCAGAGCATGATTTATTTTTTGATTGTCTTCCCTATGAGTGGCGTTCGGGAACGAGCGATGGTCTGTTCCTACCAATCTATCCCCCTAGGAACATGCGTGTAGTACTTCATTTCGATAGCTCATAAATTTTTGCAATATGTGAGTTCTTTATGACTAATGTTGAGTTCATGCATTATACACACTCTCACCCTTCCACCATTGCTAGCCTCTCTAGTACCGCACAAATCTTGTCGGTGCATTACACCCACCATACACCTTCCTCAAAATAGCCACCATACCTACCTATTATGGCACTTACATAGCCATTCCGAAATATATTGCCATGCAACTTCCACCGTTCCATTTTATTATGACACGCACCATCATTGTCATATTGCTTTGCATGATCGTAAGATAGCTAGCATGGTGTTTTCATGGCTTGTCCATTTTTTGATGTCATTGCTACGCTAGATCATTGCACATCCCGGTACATCGCCGAAGGCATTCATATAGAGTCATATTTTGTTCAAGCATCGAGTTGTAATTCTTGAGTTGTAAGTAAATAAAAGTGTGATGATCATCATTAGTAGAGCATTGTCCCATGTGAGGAAAGGATGATGGAAGCTATGATTCCCTCACAAGTTGGGATGAGTCTCCGGACTTTATAGAAAAAGGCCAAAGAAGCCCAAATAAAATAAAAGAGGCCAAAGAATCCCAAATAAAAAAAGAGAAAAAATGAGAGAAAAAGAGAGAAGGAACAATGTTACTATCCTTTTTCCACACTTGTGCTTCAAAGTAGCACCATGATCTTCATGGTAGAGAGTCTCCTATGTTGTCACTTTGATATACTAGTGGGAATTTTTCATTATAAGAACTTGGCTTGTATATTCCAATGATGGGCTTCCTCAAATTGCCCTAGGTCTTCGTGGGCAAGCAAGTTGGATGCACACCCACTTAGTTTCTTTTTGAGCTTTCATGCACTTATAGCTCAAGTGCATCCGTAGCATGGCAATCCCTACTCACTCCCATTGATATCTATTGATGGGCATCTTCTCCTTTTTGTCTTCTCCAAAACCACCACTTTTCGTATTACGTGAAAGTTGAAAAAGTTTGAGAATAACAAAAGTATGAAACAATTGCTTGTCTTGTCATCAGGGTTGTGCATGATAAAATACTTCGTGTGATGAAGATGGAGCATAGCCAGACTATATGATTTTGCAGGGATAACTTTCTTTTGCCATGTTATTTTGAGAAGACATGATTTTTTTATTAGTGCTTGAAGTATTATTATTTTTATGTTAATATTAAACTTTTGTTTTGAATCTTATGGATCTGAATATTCATGCCAAAATAAAGAAGATTACATGGATAAATATGTTAGGTAGCATTCCACATCAAAAATTCTATTTTTATTATTTACCTACTCGAGGACGAGCAGGAATTAAGCTTGGGGATGCTTGATATGTCTACAACGTATCTATAATTTTTTATTATTCCATGCTATTATATTATCTATTTTGGATGTTTTATATGCATTAATATGATATTTTATATTATTATTGGGACTAACCTATTAACCTAGAGCCCAGTGTGAGTTTCTGTTTTTTCCTTGTTTTTGAGTTCTACAGAAAAGGAATATCAAACGGAGCCCAAACGGAATAAAACTTTACGATGATTTTTCTTGGACCAGAAGACATCCACAGAGCTAGGAGAGGGGGTCATAAGATCTCCAAGGAGGCCACAAGCCTGCTAGGCGCGCCCTGAGGGCTTGTGGGCCCCTCAGGACTCCTCCAACCCTAATTCTTGCACTATAAACTCCCAAATATTCCCAAACCACCAGAAGCGTCCACCAAAATACTTTTCCGCCGCCGCAAGCCTCTGTTCCCGTGAGTTCCCATCTTGGGGCCTTTTCCGGCATCCTGCCAGAGGGGGATTCGATCACGGAGGGCATCTATCAACTCTATTGCCCTTCCGATGAAGCGTGAGTAGTTTACCACAGACCTATGGTTCCATAGCTAGTAGCTAGATGGCTTATTCTCTCTCTTTGATCTTTAATACAATGTTCTCCTCGATGTTCTTGGAGTTCTATCCGATGTAGTATTCTTTTACGGTGTGTTTGTCGAGATCGGATGAATTGTGGATTTATGGTCAGATTATCTATGAATATTATTTGATTCTTTTCTGAACTCTTTTATGCATGATTAAATATCTTTGTATTTCTCTTCGAATTATCGGTTCGGTTTGGCCAACTAGATTGGTATTTCTTGCAATGGGAGAGGTGCTTAGTTTTGGGTTCAATCTTGCGGTGTCCTCACCCAGTGACAAAGTAGGGGTAGCGAGGCACGTATTGTATTGTTGCCGTCAAGGGTAAAAAGATGGGGTTTTCATCATATTGCTTGAGTTTATCCCTCTACATCATGTCATCTTACTTAAGGCGTTACTCTATTCTTATGAACTTAATACTCTAGATACATGCTGGATAGCGGTCGATGTGTGGAGTAATAGTAGTAGATGCAGGCAGGAGTCGGTCTACTTGACACGGACGTGATGCCTATATTCATAATCATTGCCTTGGATATCGTCATAACTTTGCGCTTTTCTATCAATTGCTCAACAGTAATTTGTTTACCCACTGTATGTTTTCCTTTAAGAGAGAAGCCTCTAGTGAAACCTATGGCACCCGGGTCTATTTTCCATCATATATTTTCAGATCTATAAACCAAAAAACCCAAAAATACCGTGCTGCAATTTATTTAGATTTACTTTAATTTGCTCTTTTATTTATCTTTTATACATATCTCTATTAGATCTCACTCTTGTTCGAGACCGTGAAGGGATTGACAACCCCTTTTTCGAGTTGAGTGCAAGTGTTTGTTAGTTTGTGCAGGTGCATAGATTGGAGACTTTCTTGTGCCTCCTACTGGATTGACACATTGGTTCTTAACTGAGGGAAATACTTATCTCTACTTTGCTGCATCACCTTTTCCTCTTTAAGGGAAAAATCAACGCAAGCTCAAGAAGTAGCAGTCCTCGGCGTTGCTTAATCTGAAATGTTGCTAACAAAAGAGACAAGGTGTATATGTTGTATATGTATATGTCATCCATTTTTATTTCCCTCAACTGTTGTACATGTGACACATTTATAAGTGAGTAACTTCCACAAGAAGTAAAAGGCATGAAAATATTGCAACTTAGTTTGCATGTATTAGTGAAGCTCTTATTCATATAAAAAGATTGACAATGCTCATCATTAAACCATCCCATTGTTGGTTAGTAAGCGTTAATAGTTTCATAATTATATTCTACAACATGCTTAAATAAGCAAACATGCAACAAGTCATTCAACACAGAATCGTCACCAAGATTAGAGGTCATATCAAATGATTAAACATTGGCAAAATTATTTTCAAATGTATTTGATCCAAATCTGATTTATTCCCTGATACACATAGTTCTGTTGCATCCACAATTAGTTCAATGGGTCCACTCAATTTTTTTGGCATTTCAGTTGTTTGATCACATGACTCATTCATAATAGTAAAAAAATTCTCTAAAATAGGTGTTATGCTCAAGTGAACAGGTAACTCAACACATGATGTATTCAAGTTAACTAGGCATTCATCATCCTCATGTGAAGTTATGTCATCAATACCTTTAGCGTTACCTTGTCGAAATGACTCAGATGATGTAGGTAGAGATGATGGTAATGTACCATAGACTTGAGGCGATGGTGCACTCACAATCTAAGGTGTTGCCGCTGTAGCAGGTGCGCGAGGGAGGATACAACCAGTGTTGGTGAGCATGAACTGGAATAGTAGTTGTCATAGTCTCCCAACGCATCTTCCTGCATCCGTCTCTCAAAGGTACAAGCATGAACATACATACCAGTAATGCAACGCAGAATATAATGAAATCTTGCGTGAATGTCATCCTCAGATTCATCTATGTCACAATGATGCATATAAGATTTGAACTCCTGGAAGTAAGCATTAACAGTGTTACTGCCTTGTTTTAATTGTTCCAATTTGCAAAGCAATTCAGGACGATAGTAAGGAGGAAAAATTGTTGTCTCGTTACAGCTTTCAAATCTTTCCAAGTTGTGGGTTGGTTATGAATGTTTTTCTTACAATGTACACTCCACCAAATAGAAGCAAAACCAGTAAATGCTCCAGTGGCAGCTCGTACTCTCTCAAGTTCAGAAAAATAATGGTGACTAAAAACTTGTTCCACTTCAAGCTCCCAAGCTAGATAAATAGCAGAATTAAATCTACCCTCAAATGACGGTAAAGAGATAACCTGACCATGTGCTTGTGTGTGTTTTCCCACCTCGTGATGGTGAAGATGTATCCGTCATCCAAGAACTTCTATCTCTGGAACCTGTCATGATTAGTAGAAATAAGAAACAAAATTCGAGAATAATGTTCCTATGAACTACTGGGATGTGGTGGTAGAGCGCTCACGGTAAAGCAAATATCAATATCTTACAAGTTCTTACCATGCAGCAGGTGGTGACAGGCAACCAACGGTGTCAAATAACTCCGAAGATTGAGTAAAGCGATTGCTAGGGGAACATATGTATACACGGTGTAGAAATATGTGGAGCTTGGAAAGCTTAAATATATGGTAGCAAAAGATTAGCAATAATCAATTCAGAGATGCAATGGTGAATAAACGCTTAACAACGGTATTGTGCTGGTCCTAGTCTAGACCGGACTAGAGACGCGAGCCTAGAACACTAATGAGGTCACGGTGTAGCACAACTAGCATCAATCAAGGATATGAAGTAGCTCTGAACAGCAAGATATAAGTGAAGATCACAATGGCAGTAAAGATAATGATGAGAAATAACTGCCAAGCAGGATATACCAACAACTCTCTCTCCAACTTTTCTCTGAAAAATTTAGTGCCAACTTTATGATAATTTTTCGCAAGACTGGCACTGACTCAAGCTTTCAAACACAAAAAGAATCGCTCAATTCCGAGTTGATATGAGGAGTCAAAAAATTCTAAAAACTGGCCTGAAAACTGGAACAGCTGTGTTCACAAACTTCGGAGGGTAAAAAGACCTATTTAGAAGAAGATTTTGCGGTATCAAATATTAAACAAGCTACTGCAACTATTTAGACACGGCTCGTCGCTAGCTTTAATTTGAGTACTCGTGGAGCCAAAACAGACTTCGTATGAGGAAGATATGCCTGTTTTACTGAAGAGTGCACAAAACAGATTCCAATCCTAATTCAGCTACGAGATTGAGTTAGATAGATCCGATTTTTTTTCTCTGACTTTCTTTATTGCTTTTTTTCTCTATCTCTTTTGTTTTTCTCTCTCTCTTTCCAAAACAAACTATATAAGATGCATATTGGATCAAGCGAAGATGTGAACAACCTCAACTATAATTATGACAATGAAGGGCGGGTAGCACGTGGTGGAAATTGATGGATGGGACAGTGGACAGCGGAAGGGATAACGATGCAGCAGCGGCATGACTAATGTGAACAGAACTCGAAACGCTAAACGAACTAGACACTAAGACCAGCAACTCGACACGAGGATGCAACCGATAATTCAATAATGCAAACAATGAAAAGAAAATTGCAAAGTCTCATACTGGCTTGGGCAAAGGATGAATAGATCTAATTTTTTTGTGGCTTTGTCTTGGACAACAGGTAAGTAAATAAATCTAATCTAGGGAAAACTGAAAATTCTCACCGAGCAACCTAAAAACTGACACCACTTGACAGAGGCGAGGGTGTCCCAATCTTTTAATGAGATGATAACTATCGATTCAGTGGAGTCGACTTTGATGATCCGACTACAAACGTGCATGGCGTTGCACCTTAGCAATCGCTAAACCAATCTCCTGAGGTTACTGACGATGTCGGAAACACAATCAGCCTGACCACGAAGGTCTATTCCTGCATGCAATCGAAGAACAAGCAAGAATATGATAATGCAATCTGAATATTGCAAATATAGGTGAAGTATTTATAAAGGTGGGGATCCAAAAACGGTCTTGGTCTGCTCGTTGGACACAATCGAAGTACATGAAGTTGCAATGGCTAACTTTTAACTAAACAAATCCCAAGGAAAAAGCTACTAGATGGACCTACTTATATAGGAGCAAGGGGTGGCGGCCAAGGAGGTGGGAGGACGTCCCAAGGCGGCCTAAAACTAAACCTAGGTAGTGTAGGGCTCATGGGCCCAAATAGAGGTGATGCAACACCTTTGGACTTGTAGTTTGAGTCGGATTCTATTGCAGCGTCATATTGTTTCATCAATATCTCAATGCTCCGAACGAATTTGAAGGTGAATCCAATTGGGTTGGAAAGTGCACAAAATCTACTTTTCAACAAAAACAGAATCACCCAAGTCGGAGTCCGGATAGAAGAGATATTGACGTTTTGAGTCAGGTATGTTTGTGCAGTCTGAATCTGAGTCCAGAACGTGAGAGACTTGGACTCTATCTTCTCTTGTGCTAAAAGTGACGTGAGAGAACTTTTTCTTGAACAACACCTAAACGTCTCCTTTTTCCTTATCTTCATATGTGGATTCTATAAGTGTCCGATAGTTCTGCAATTGGGCATGAAACAAACAGAGGTGAAGTATTTTTGTTTCGTATAGCATAAATAAATTATTGCATAACTTTTATCAGAAATCACCTCAAATAAATACACGTATGCAATATTTGTGATCATATTCAAGGTAGCCATGCCCTCATCAAAATAAATCCTAAACGATGAACTATTTTCCAGAGGCAAAATACGAACTTTATACAGATCATTTTTAAAAAAATTCAAATAAAACCAAATTTTAATCCAAATACTTTTGGCATTATTTTCTTCTGACTTTTTGAGGTGTCATGTTACCTCCTCTCATACTTTTTGATTAAAGTATTTGTCAGGGATTTTTGAAAGGAATCTAAACATGCCACAGTTTGAAGTGAACTCAAATTCAAACAGAAAATTCAAATGCCTCTGAAAATTTCAAATTCCACTACAATTCAAACAAAATGCAATAGATGCTTAACTATAATTGTAAAACATTCCAAATTGAAAATTTGGGATGTTTAATATGAGGACGAAACTAGCACAAAGCATAAAATGGAAGGCAGAAAGCTGGTATCAAACAATCGAAATGAACTATTCAGGTTTGTAGCACCTGGCAAATATTTATACACTACACAATAACCGAGAGTATCCTTTTTTCTCGAGGAATCAACTGAGAGTATCTTTACTCAACTATTTGAAGTGTCCGGCCACTAGATGTACAGTTAAGACTCCTAGCTCTATATGTACTGTCCTAAATGAACATACTTACACATCTTTGAAGAAATATTATTGCATTTTAGTCGAACATTGGCCTAAGTTCGAAAAATTCAGTAGTTACAACCACATAGAAACTATGGACATAGCCCAATATCCAAGCAATTCACATCCATATCCACCATTTCATGAGCCAAGATAGGTGACATTCATGGCAAATCAACCTAAATCTTGGGAGCATGTACTGGAGTAAACAGAACTAGATTTGTGCTACACTATTTATTTATTTATTTATTTTGCAGTGTAAATAGGAAGTACAACATACGCAGTTTGACAGTCTCGACTAACTTATCTTCCTGGGTTCTGACAAGAGAATAGTACTAGGAGAAAACGTGGTTGTGGACCTAACCAAAAGAGACCACCCTGGTGGACATCCTAGTTTTACTTCAATTCATCTTACCACTAGAGACTGGTGGAATAGTGTTTGAATGCCCTGGTGAAATAGCCTTACCCAAAGGCTCAACTAGAAAACATACATAATTCTTCTCCTTTTCAGTGAAGACATTAATCGAAAGTTAACATGTTTTAACAAAACCGTGCAAAAGCTGTTGGACAAATACAACCACACTAGACATAAAGTTTATTTTGAAACAGTTGTTCCAAACACTCTTCTAGCAGATAAGATTTGAAGCTTTACAAATAACTTTACCAGATGCAATCGGCCATCCTAACTAAGACCCCGAGAGATGGCGAGCACAGACTAGTCTATGAAGAAAATGATACTATGTTACCAACATTTGTAATCGACGATAGTCAATACAGAGGTCAATATTTTTCCCTTCAATTCAATGCAATAGCTACACGAGGTGTGGTCTGCTCAAACCAAAATAGTAACTGAATGTTTATTTCAAGGTGGTGCAAGGAGCAGTTGGTCGACCGCCGGCAGAAGGTGCAGGGAGGGAGGAAGGGAAGAAAGAGATGACAACAGGGGGCGAGATACCTTGCTCCGTTGGTTGACCACTACGCCAAGCCCAGCCAGGGGTTCGCTTTCAGGACCTCGCGCCAGTGTCGGCGAGGTCGTGGGGGGAGTGACCACTATGACAAAGCCCGGGGCCTCGCACCGGCGTCTTCGGCCAGCTCCTCGCGCCTGCGCCGCCGCCTCCCAGGTCCTCACGATCGCCCCTTCCTCTCGCGACCGCTATGACCAAGCACAATCGAGTGCACCCCAGGTCCTCGCGCGCCGCCGTCGCCTCCCTCTCGCGAGATGGGTTAGGCGAAATTTGAGGGATTGACCTATCAATTTGAGGGTGTCAACCAAACAGCCCCGTCGTTCCCAAATCCGCGCTCCGAACGTCCGCTGATCATTGGGTCTTGGGTGCGTCGGCCCGCACTGTGACCGGGCGCTGCTTAAATTTTGTCCTCGGGGTTTACCCATTTTAACGCGCGCGCAACCGGTATAGTGGCTCCAGCGGGTGCGCAAAAACCGCGCGCACGGCATATCTAGTTCAGCGCGTGGGCCGAAACTCCATCGCGCGCCGCTTATTTGTTGCGCCCGCTCCCGCGCGCTGGACTCTCGGGCGCTCGCTCGCAACTCACCCCCTCCAGCCGCGGCGGCGCCGCCGCCCGCGCCATCCGGCGACCGTTCCGGCGCTTTCACGGCCTATCCCCGCGCCGCGGAGGCTTCCTCCGCCCCCCCTCTAGTCACCGCCGCCCCTCGCGCGCGTCCGTCCTCCGAGAACAGCGCCCGGGCGCTCGCTGCCACTCGGAGCCCGCAAGGTGTTCGATAAAACGCCTGCAAGGAATTTGGTGCATGTTGATTGTAGTTTTTATAGCATAGTATTGAACATTGTAGATGAGTTCGTCGTATAATTCTTCCGAAGAAGAATTTGATATGGAAGAGGAGGAGGATCTTGCAATGATCCTAGCTATGCACATCAATAAAAAATCGAAGCACGGTGCTTCGGTTATGGGTCGGTAGAAAATTTGGAGGGATAGGGTTGATGCGCCGAATGCTGAAGACGTCGCAAGGCTATTGGAGATGAACAAAGCTTGCGGCTTTCTTGGTATGCTTGGCTCAATAAATTGCATGCATTGGAGTTGGAAGAATTATCCAAAGGCATAGCATGGGCAATTCCACGGCCAAAAAAAGAGTTCCACTATAATCCTTGAAGCGGTGGCCGATCAAGAGACTTGGATTTGGCATGCATTCTTTGGAATGACTGGATCTTTGAATGACATCAATGTTGTCAACCAGTCACCACTGATGAATAAGATTGCAAATGATGATTTGCCACCGGTGCAGTTTGTAGCAAATTGCCGTACATACAACTATGGCTATTATCTAGCGGATGTCATCTATCCAAAGTGGCAAACCTTTATGAAGCCGTTGAAAAAGCCGGAAGGTAAGAAAAATCTTGATTTTCACAATGCTCAGGCG
The DNA here is from genome assembly GCF_002575655.3 of Aegilops tauschii subsp. strangulata. Taxonomy (NCBI): domain Eukaryota; kingdom Viridiplantae; phylum Streptophyta; class Magnoliopsida; order Poales; family Poaceae; genus Aegilops; species Aegilops tauschii. Next base: position 244,238,240 of record NC_053037.3, on the reverse strand, counting down.
ACGGCTAGAAAAGATGTGGAGAGAGCTTTTGGGATTTTGCAAGCCCAATTTGCTATTGTGAGAGGACCGACTAGATTTTGGGATCAAAAAATGCTTTGGTACATCTTGCACGCTTGTGTGATCATGCATAACATGATCATCGAGAATGAGCGTGGCCAAGATGTACACTACTCTCAGTATGAGCTCTTGGGACATCGCGTGCGAGTGCGACGGAGGGCTGAAAGAAGGGTAGCCCGTTTTGTTGCCTCCTATCATGCCATTCGACGTCCCGCAGCACATAATGATTTTCAGAAGGATCTCATTGAGGAGTGGTGGGCATGGAATGGACGACAAAGAGCATCATGATTTGTGCGTTCGATATTGTATTGTTGAACTATTTGTTCTGTTTATTGCACTATTTGCTGTATTGGACGATAAACTGTTTGTTTGAGTTGTAATAATGAAATTGAGCTATTTATTTTGATTTATTTTTGTTTGTGTTTGATTTTTTTCTTCTGTTTTGAAATGCATATGTTGTTTGTGCGAGAGTCGCATGCGCTGCATTTTTGCGCACTGCTGGAGCTGCGCGCACGCTACTGGAGCCAGCGTTGCCCGCCGCGTCAAATCAAGCAATGAGCACGCGGCAAAGTAATTTTTAGCATGCAGCGCGTGCTGTTGGAGATGCTCTCAGGGGAGACTAATGTGCCCCAGGACTCCAATCCAACTTGGGAAGGGTCATTTATATACAAATAATCCCCATATCCCCATCTGTTGCTTTCACCCGTAAGCCCTTCCCGGATAACAAAAAGTGGAAGGTGAAGCAGCCATGGCGACCATCACGGCGCCTCCCTGCTCCTCCTCTCCATCGTGTATGTTCCTCACCCGCAGCTATTGCTGCTCGAGGTCGGCGCCAAGAGCGGCCATCCGCTCATCTGCGGTGGCGGCGGCCCGGCAGACGCTCTCCTCCGGATGGGACCTGTCCGGGCTGTCGGGAGCGCGACCGGCAGCTAGAAAAGCCCGTCTCGAGGAGTTGGACACCAGCGACATGCTTCTCCGCCAGCGAATCATCTTTCTCGGCTCCCCGGTTAGCTTCCTTCTTTACTTCTTGCCCAAATCCCACTTTCTGGTATGTGGTTCTTGCATTCCAGGTCAAGTTTCTCGTGATAAATGCTTAAAAGCAGGAAATTCCATGTGTTTTGAAGTATTTTTTTAGGTAGAGAGATCCTCTAGTCTTTCCCCATAAAATAAATCTTGTGTTTAATAAGTCAAGATAAATAGAATGATTGCTGGAAATTTTGAGTGGTATTGAAAAGAATGGCAGTACAATTGAATTTAACCAGTAAATCATTTCAACCTGAACATACACAGTAGGTTTGTTTCATTTATGCATTCTAACATTTTACCTTGGGGATTCTGCCATTTTATGTGCATATGGTAGAAGTTCATCACATGTCTACGTTGTGTGACCTTTATTGGCTGTCGTCATGGTTATTCCAGTTGTTGTAATCATCATTAGTTCTTTCTAATAGGCATCAAAATGGTAAATGGAATATATTTTTGTATTTTTTGCTGCACTGTGGACAAGCTTTGTCCAGCATAAGTCATGTGATCATATGAGTGATGTTTATTGATGGATTAGATGTTACCTTGTTGCACCATATGCAAAACATTACATGCTTGCAATAATTTTGAGTCACCTGTTACCATTGTTGTCAACTGATGATAATTGGGAAATCTAATATAAACAGGGGTTATTTCCTTGGGATATTCTTTTTTGTGTACATCCTTTCCCCTTTTCATCTTCCTTACCACAAACAGATCTGAAATAGAACTACTTATTTGAGGATGATTATCATATATCTGGTCCAATTCCACGGTTGGTTTAAACAGCATACCCGCGGTAGAATAATTTTTAGTTGGAACTCGCCACTACCATGATAGGACATGGGACATGTGTTCTTGATATTACGGAGTGGGATGGTGTCAAAAGTCAAAGCTAATAATACCACCATTCAATTTGTCTCAGTTATCAAATTATGCTTGGTCTGCAAGCTATTGTTTCCTGTGCACATGTTAAAACTTAAAGTACTTATGTCAATCCCCTAAAATGGAGTTTAAACCAGATATTTATGCATCTGTTTCTTCGAATGCCCTGTGCTGATTGCTGAGCAGGTGGATGATTTGAATGCGGATCTTATCACTAGTCAACTCTTACTATTGGATGCAAAGGACCACACAAAGGATATCAAGTTGTTTATTAATTCACCTGGAGGCTCCATTACTGCAGGTTGGCACTCTTAATCTTACTGTAAAAACTATTCCTGGCACTATTTGTTGAAAATAATTTAACAACATTTCAATTTTAATGATCTTGTCATGTAAAAATTCAAACTTTTCATATCAAATTTGGATTTTTTTGAGGTAAAGGTTGGCTCGTTCATTCAGATAAAAGATTCAGAGAGTACAATATCCTGAATACAACTAGGAATACACTGCCGGTAAATCGAATAAGCAGCAAGCTCACTCGATCAAATTTGGATATTTGATGCATACAATGTAGTTTGTCTCTTTCTTGATTTGGTTGTGGGTCGTTGTCACTTGATGACGTCAGAATTTACAAGGGATAGGGCATGCTAACTGGATCATAATTTAGTGAGACTAGAAAAAACCGACATCTTATATCTAATTGGAAAAATCGTGGGTGGTCATGCATTCATGCGATGATATCATTATTCACCCAAGCAGGGGGTATAGTTTGGATGTCTTTGGTTTGAGGTCAAGGGGGATTAGTTGCGGCCATTTAGGTAGGTTCCCATGGATGGGCCAAGCCCCCTTTTTAGTTTGGTTGGGAAGATAAGAGTTGGACACAATTAACCCTCTGTTTTGTTGAAGGGGTGAGGACGTATAAGGGTCTGTTTGATTGTAGTGCAAGGATGGATAAGTTGGGGCCATCCAGATTTTTGTGGATGGGATGAACCGATTCTCTTGTTTGGTTGCATGAGTGGTATGAGCCAATTTTTTGTTTGGTTGGAGCAATGACAGTTAGTTAGGATGAGCCTAAATTTTGTTTGGTTTGAGCGATGAGGATGGACATTGGGTTGTCTGCAATGATTAATTTTAATTAGAGAGCTTCGGATGTATAAGACCTGACAATATGGTCGATATGCCCTTTACTTTGGGGGTTGTAAGCGTAACTCATCGGAGGACGAGGCCGGTGGTGACTGGTGACGGGTAGGCGCCATGTCCGGTGGCTGGAGCAGAGATTGGGAAATCAGAGAATTAGACTAAGTCTGGAAAGCATATAGAGGACTTATGAAGCTTAGCAGAGGATAGGTGTCCTGGGTGATATGAAAAATTGTGTGCGCGTGGTATATGTATAGCATAATGGAGACTCAAAGTGTGAGATGCATCCCTAGTAATGTATAGAGCATTGTCATGAATGGTATGCATATGGTGCACACAAGGGATGGAATCATGCGAACTACATTCATGTTCATGGCATGGCGTATGGGATGAATTGCACGCATTTTGCAAAGGTAGCATAGCAATATCATCGCAAGAGAAGCAAAATCCAATAACCATCATCTCGTCATTTATGCCATAAGTGCAAATGGGATTTATTTCTATGGGGCATGCATAGTTACTATGTTGAGATTGAAATGATGCAATATGGGAGATCTCACTCATAGCATATGACAAGTTTAACGGTGAAGTGTTGGTGGTTGAACTGGGGTGGGAGGGAGGGGGGACGTGTGCACGGGGTTTGGGGGCCGTGGGCACGGGGTCCCATGCGCACGGTACAGGGCCGTGGGCACGGGGTGTCCAGAGACTTTTCGGGGGGCCGTGCGCATGGGGTCAGGGGCCCGTGGGCACGGGGGTGGTGGAAATTTCGCGATTTTGGGGCTCAGATTTGAGGGGAAAAAGAAAAATTGGGGGTGGATTTCGTGGTGGGGAGGTGGGGAAAGCCAAGATCTACTTGCCAAACCACAAAATCATGGATCAAACACAACAAAATCTCACAAGAACCAACAAATTGCAAAAATTTTGGGGGGCTATTTTTGGTGGGTATTTTCGAATTGGGACAAAATCAAACAAAATTAGGCTAGAAAACGGTGTGCGTGTGTGTGTGGGGGGGGGGGGCTCCAAATTCGTGATCGACGTGGCTCTAGATACCAAGATGTTGTAGGGTGGAACCCTAATTGATGATATTTCACGAATTGGAGGGGGATCCACGAAGAACACGGGGAACACGGGGAAGAACACAAAGAAATCACAAGAGGAACACTCAAGAACAAGCCCAATCACACATCCACTAGACTCACAAACATAAGAGATTCACAAGGTACAAGAAAAATCAAAGGGAGACAAGATACATGGTAAAGTTCATCCCAAACCCAAGAGGAGATGAGGTCTTGATGATCTAGATAGATCCTTCCCTAGATGGGGTCTTGATATCCACTAGGGATCTTCTCCTAGGAGGTCTTGATATCCATGGGAGAGGGTAGATAGGAGTAAAGCTCCACTAGATCATATCATGTACTTTGCTAACCCTAGCAAATGGTCTAGGGACGGAATATATAGGTGGCTGGAGGTGAGGGACGAAGTGGAGGGGCAAAAGGGGCATTCCCCGGCCAACTCGCAGGAGGGCCCGTGCGCACGGGCTAAGTGGACCCCGTGGGCACGGGGGTCCCGTGTGCATGTTACATGCCAGCAGCTACAACGAGGGCCCGTGTGCACGGGGTCCAAGGGGGCCGTGCGCACGGGGTGTCCAGAGAGGCTCTGGATAGCTCGTGCGCACGGGGTCCGGGGAGGCCGTGCACACGGGGTCGCCTGGGCACTTCTTCCAGTTGCCGGCCTCCTTCCGTGTAGCCTTCTCATTCCTCCTCTTGTACTTGGTGAGGCTCATCGGCTCCCTCGATGTGGTCAACCTCGATGATGGTGTACATGTCCTCTTGAGCTTGGACGACTCCTCAGTGAATGTGTAGCTCCGCTCACACCTATGTATGCACACGAGAGATGGGTCAAGTAGCATACCATCCTTCAAGGGTACAAGTGGACGTGAGTATGATTCACCTTTATATGCATGAAGTAGATGTAGCACGTGTCACTTGGCGAAGGGGCTCTGGACATGGTGATGTCCGTAGGATGCTCCGTATCAGGGTGGCCCGATCTTCATGAATTGGAGATGGATGTAAGGAAGAAAAACACAAACAAACAAAGATGATTCACTCAACAAGGATAAGATTCACACTCAAGTTGAGTTCTTTGCCAGAAAGAACATCTTGTAGTGCTGCAGAACTAGCTGTTGGAGGGGTGTGTAATGTTCCCTGTGGTGTTGCATTTTGACCACTACCCTGTGCTACTTCAGGAGTACTGGGGAGGGTTAGTTCTTGGGGCTGGGAATGTTGTGATGAACTGGGACAGAGATGTTTGTAAATCTCCCAGGGTCTTGGAAGTTAGTGTTGACATGCTCTCTGAAATCCAAGAACTCCTGCCTATCATCCTCTCTATTGGACTGCAAAGTTTGCACATCAAGCTGAAGGGACTGCAACTCCAATTGAGAAGTATCTGTGGAACTTGCTGGGCCTCCCATAGTGAGTACACCCTAAAGCTGTGGGGGTTTACGCTCTGGCAGAGAACTGAGCACCTCACAACTGAAGAAATCAGCGAAACAAAGGAGGAATTTTACCACAGCAAAAGCTACAACCCGATCTTGCTGTTGCCGATCCTGCCGCCGTGCTACGCCGCCGCCTGCGCCCGCCGCCTAGGTACACCGGATCTAGGTGCCGCCTCCCAAACCTGCACCTGAATGAGTTGCCGCCATCTGCGCCACCAAGAACACACCGTCGCCGAGATTTGGGAGGGAGGGGAAGGATTTTACAGCTCCTCCAACTTCTCCTCGGCACCCAGATCCAACCACCGCCAAGGACTAAACCAAGATATGATTACCAATTGGCAGACCCGAGTAGAACGGATGAACTAAGTTCACACATTCAGGCTAAGTTTGCATTATCATGGCACTTTCAGAGGAAGGATTTGAGGTTACAAGCGCGTTACAAGAGGAACTAGCCAACCGGGAACACTGGCGGCGGAAGGGGGAAACCCTAGAAATGTCTCGATGATCTCCAAGTCTCTAGAGGGGGGCTTTATAGCCCTATAAATTGGTAAGAGCATGGGGAGTGGCAATGAGGGGTGTGTTTAGTTGAGGAACCAAGTGGAACGGAATGTAATGGTTCCATTCCTCTAGAATGGGTCGGTTCCTTTCCTGCGTTTGGTAGAAGCAATTAGACGGAATGGAATGGTTACGTTTTATTGTTTGGTACGAGAGACGGAATGGAATGTATTTGGTGTATATTATCACTCGTATGCTTGTGCTTATAACAATTTGATGAACTTTGACATCTAATGACGCATACGGTCGAAATCATCAACTGCAAATTGCTCAAAAAAAATCCTATAAACATTGAATTGAATTTCAAAATTGCAAGATTAAGCAGCAATGCAGCATGCACATACGCTGGAGCAAAAATCGCTCGGAATCAACCTAGAGCGGCCGCACAACAGCTCTTCTTGGCACTGAGCGGCCGGCGCAGACATACAATGGTGTTCATACACGCGCATACAGATGGAGCGGGTGCTACTGCTTGCCGAGGTCCCAATTGGCAGACCATCGAACGCCCACGCCGGCTACCCCTTTTGGCCACTGTGCCTCTCTTCCATGCGAGCCGCCGCCGCCATAATTCCTTCTCACTCCTCCCTGTCTCTCTCTTACCTCGAGCCGCTGTTGTCGCTAGGAGCGTCGCTGCTAGCCCGCCGCCGCTGTGGGTGGGAGCGCCGCAGCTCCTTCCGTCCCGCTGCCACCATACACGGGAGAGGGAGAGAGGTGAGACTGCCCGGCGGCGTCCTAGATCGAGAGCGCGAGACAGACGAGGGGTGGCGGCGCTGAGAAGGAAAGGGTTTGGGGGTGAGTGACAGTCGCGGGAGGGGTGAGAGCGAGCCGTTCCATGTCGTCCGGCCGATTTGGAGGTATGACTTCGTTCCGCATATTCAGCGAATATGCTGTTCCATGGAACGAGTGGGTTCCGGCTCCTTAGATGGACCAAACACGGGAACGGGCCCTCGGGATGGAACCGACCCATTACATTCCACCCGATGACACAAAGCAAACACACCCGAGAGGGTCAACAAGTGCATGAGAGTATGTGCAATAGGCAATCTCAAGTGCAAGATAATCCAAGCATAATGTGCATAGGGTGTGGTGAAAGTATTGTTACACTTAACACAAATGAAAGAGCAATTGTTCAACATACGTGAGGCAACCAAGTGAATCATGTACTCCCTCCGGTCCATATTCATTGTTGTTGATTTAGTACAAAGTTGTACTTGATTTAGTACAACCATAATTAATATAGATCAAGGGGAGTGGCAATCAAGAGTGCATAGCATGTGAGAAAAAAAACATTGTTGCAATCAAACATATGGTAAGTGCATGGAATCAATAAGTTTGATGCAACACACAAGGTATATATATCAAGAAACATGGAAAAGTGGCAATGACAAATCAAAGCAAAAATTGCTATCATGTGTGCAAGCAATGTGGTCGAAGATGACCAATATGTGTCATGGTACAAACAACACATGTAGTATGATCCACAATAGCCGTGCTCAATGTATTGGGATTCTCGAAAGAGAAGGATGTCACCTTGAATGCTTGTCCTTGTGTGTTCTTCCCAATGTCGATGCACAAGCAAATATGTTGTAGAAGCGTGTCGGTGGAGGGTGTATGTGGCCCGCTCTCAAGAGCTTCGATGGTCACCTCATGGTGAGTAGGAGTTGTCGAGTGTTCCAAGGTTCCTACACATGCACACAACAAAGCAAAGAATGTATGCGCATGGTAGATAAACACATCATCCATCACGATGTGTCGCTTCTCTTGCACATAACCATTAGGATCAAAAGTGCATAAATAATTTGATGCAACAATGTTTATATTTATGGCACTAGGTATATTGTGCAAAGAAGGACAACAAGCATGCTTCACATGAAAAATGTCAAAAGCTCCAATTATATGTGAGAATGCTATGGGGGCATTCTCATATGCAAGATTAATAGCATGGTTGCACTCAATACATAGAAACAGGATAGAGACAACTAAAAGGGACATATGACAACATTCGATAACAATCATGTCCAAAGCATGGAAATAGGTGCCATCGACCGCATGAAAAGAGCAAGTATTAATCATGTCATGTGAGCAAATAGTGGGCATAAGTAATGCACTTGACATATCACAAGCTCTAAAGCAAATCATGGCAAAATCATCGTCATCGTATTGGCGAGATGTCCTATGAAAAGAACAGTTGGTCAACATGACTCTCCCAATACAATCAACATCAATAGCATGGATGAAGGATGGGACATGGTAATAACAAGTAATATCTCCACCAAGCTTGCAAATACACATACAAGCAATAGAGGGGTATATCATGTATAATGCAAATCATGGGTCACAAAGGCATGGCAACGAAATGAAATGATCAAAGCATGCCATGTGAACATGGTAAATGAGCACAAGATATGTACTGGACAATAGCCGAAGAGGTGCGTGAAATCCTTGCGTGAAGAGAAATGGTGGAGAATAAGCACTCCATGGTGATGCACAACTTGGTTGCTCTCTAGAGCTCTTTTTGTCAACTCGTGCGCTTGCGAGGTTGACGAGGAAGTGTGGTACCTACACAACATTGAAAAAGAAACAATGTGTGCACGTGGTATATGTACATATCATCCATCATGATGTGTATGTGCATGCGAGAGCAGTGTTGGAGCTATGTGCAATGCTGAGGGGGCCGCTGCCCCCCAGCTGTAGCATATTTACCGAAGGAAGGAAATAAGAGCCTTAAATTAAAAAGATTGTTGTCATTTGCCCCCCCCCAAAGGTGCATATTTTCTCTTTGCCCCCCCTTTGATTCTCTTCTAGCTCTGCCACTGCGTGAGGGTTAGAACAAACGATGGAATTCTCAAAGAAATTTGATGCACGGTAGAAGAATGTCATCCATCATGCATTGATAGTTATTATGCTTAACATGATTGGACGCAAAGGGTAGCAAGTATATGGTGCATCAATATTAATATTTGTATCATTCATATCAAAGTCAAGCATATTGTGCACACAAATATGGGGAGCATGCAGTGCATAGGATGAATCAAATCTCCTAACATGTATGAGGAAACTATGGGGGCTTCCTCATGAGCAATAGTATAGGCATGGTTGCAATCAAGACAAGTGCTATATGGAGAAATTGAACAACATCAAAACTATGCATATTCAAAGCAAGGCGGTCATGGTATGGGATATGTGAAGAATTGCGCAAATTATGTAAAGGGAGCATGGCAATATTAGCACAACATATGCAAATACCACTAACCAAGAATTTGTCATCTATGCCATATTCACATATCAAGTTCATTTTAATGGAAATGACATAGTCACTACTAAATGAGCTCAAAGATTTGATATCGGAAATCTCATTCATAGCATATGACAAGGATTGTGGAGTTGCAAACATGATATCACATACGAAATTATCACAAGATATCCTATGAAGCATGGCATCACAACTTCTAGTCATCACATACTTATGATCACGCTCATCATGAACGGGTGGCAAATCAAAGCATGTAAAAGGCATAATAGCATGCGACATAGCAAGAGGGGCATTAATATCATGCGAGCAATCCATGTCCGGTAATGGGACAAGAGCATCACCATCACCTATATTATTACCTTTGGAGGTCCAATCATGTGGTGTAGGTGTGGCGGAACGGACCATCTTGTGGTCATCATCGTCGCAGGAGCACGATGGTGCATCACAGAAAAACAAGATTGCGATAGTGGCGGCCTTGTGCAATGGCTGTTGTGCGTCCCCTAGCGGCGGCCGGGGAGTGACACTGTGGCCGAGGTACAGGACGGGGAGACTAGGGCAACGGCCCCGACAAGGAGGGTGGTGGAATGATGTGCCCGGGCATAGCTTCAAGTTGGTTGCGAGAATGCACATATGTGCCGGTGTTGGTGGCATGTGGCTAGGCCATGACATCGGTGAAGGACAATTTGTTGTTGACTTGCGAGGTGTTTGATCCCGCAGTTGATGGCTTTCAACGGTGGTGTGTCGGTGTCCCTGGGATGGACGTTCGGCCCGAGGGCGGACACTTGTCGTCTGCTCGACAAGGTTTCCGTTTGTTGATAGGGACGGAGTGCAACAACGCTCCCCCATCAACATCATGCTTGACGGCATCTGCCTCTGTACATATGGAGGATGCCGGGGCAACGGTCCCGGAAATGTGGTGGATGTTACACGTCAGCTCACGACGTTGTGGCGTGACAGTGGTCAGATTAGCGCCGCGACATGGGTGCCCCCCGACGGCAGGGGCCGTCTTTTTTGGTGGGAAGACGTCCCACCCATCAGCTAGCGCAACTATGCCGTATGCAGTGGAGTACTGGCAAGGGTGACTGTCAAGAGACCCGTCATCAAGATGTTGGTTGAAACACCGCTTCATATCCGGGGTGAAAACTCTTGTTCTGGCCTTTACTGGTTGGGCTCAACAGCAACGAACTTGGGTCGTTACTTTGTTGAAGGCGTTGCCTCCTTGTCTGATTTATTGGCATTTAGTGCTTGGTCTCGGCAACCAGGATGAAAATCCTTGTCCTGACAATGTCGGATGTGGCGACGACGGTGCAAGGACGTGTACCCTTCTTGAAGGCGCTGCTACGGAAGAAGTCGACTTAGTAATAGATGTTTTATTCATTTTTCTTGTAATGGTTATGTTGTAGTTGTCTTAGGTTTGTACTCTACTTAATAATTAATAACAATGGCTGTTTGCATCGCAGTGATGCAGAGACTACAAAAAAGAAGTGTAGCCACGGCCTGATTCCGGTGCCATCGCTTTGGACCCCATCTCAACGATGGTGGTGAGAAAGAGGAGACATATGCTTCATGTGCTTTTAAGGTGAGGCTTAAGCTTCACTTGCTATCACGTGAAGATGCTGGTGATGGTAGCAACCTCATATGGCTCTCCCCATCATGAATTTTTGTAGAATATTCCTCTTCTGGCCGCACCATCCACTTGATTCTCCCAACCAAACAGGTGGATGCGGGTCAAAACCATGGATGGCCCCAGCCCACCCTGGCTTATCCCTCAAACGAAACACACCCTAAGTTCTTGTGATGACCTTTTTTCTAAACTAGGAAAAAGGCCCGTGCGTTACAACGGGAGAATATCACAGACTCTAGCCCTGATAATAGTGTCTCAAGACCTTCACTCCTCAGTGACGCGAGCTTCTATCTGGCAGTGCCCAGGAGAGGAACGCTTCAGTGACAAGCGATAACTGGATCGCTAATGAAGACGTGGTGGCATATTGCACACTACACACATCTTGTACATGTTCTCCACAAGATGATGGCGCAACACCCGCCCATCTGCTGCTCCCGCCATAGCCAACTGACACATCTTACTCCTGCTGGCACGACCACCAACCAGAGGGAAGGTGTGGGAAAAATTATTGTCATCTTCATGGTCCACCAAGCACATCTTGTATAAATGTAGCAAAAGGTTAGAGTAGTATTACTGGGAAATTTACTCCCCTTTCATGAACCCATATAGATATAAGTCGATAAAAAACCAAAAATTATGTGTCATGATTTGTAAGCAAATAGCAAGTGGTAGATCATATATGCACTTATTTTAAATGTGTGAGTATATTAGGATGAGTGACACATACACTTATAAATATATTGCATTTGCCTTTTGGACCTTATATAATACTCAACGAGTGACTCTACATTCTAAATATGTCTATATACATCTGTATGTAATTCATATTGAAATCTCTAGAAAGACTTATATTTAGAAACAGAGGGATTATATGGGAGCATGAGTTGGCAATCAGTCCATCCTTTTAGTATGCATTTTATCGTCCCATCCGCGTTCCTGAAAGTAAAGATATTAGTACGTAGTATGTACATATATTGATTTCCATTGGTGAATGGTTTTAGCTCAAGCGCGTGGACACATCCTGACCTCTTCCAGAGAAGACTTATCTCTTCACATCGATACACTTAGACGGCCAACCTTATTCTCTTCTAGGCAGCCACCGCTCTATCTGCTCCTTGTTCGTCAAAGCGGCCGCTGGCCGACGTCGAGCGTGTGGCAGGCTGGAGGAGCCTGGGTGTGCTCGGCCTCTGGGTCCACGCCCGCGACCCCGTGTTCATGCGGTCGGTCGGAGGTCGTGCAGACTGCAGCAACTGCGCTGCTCCTGCTCGTTTGAATGTTTGATTCCATGCACCCCCGTGTGTGGAGTGCACGGGTCGCCGGCTTCTTCGAGACGCTCTGGGGCGCCGGCACCGAGGGTCTCGCCACGATGTTCGGGGAGCGGGCCTGGCTTCGGACGCGCCGCCGGCAGTCAGTTCGGGGCCGCCGAGAGGAGCGGCGGCTAGCTCGGCGCCGCGCTTCCCATAGCTCTGGACGCTGGACTCTCGGCCTGCCGTTGTTGTCGTCTGGTTTTCCGCATCCATGGCAATGGAGCGCATGTTCCCGCTCCTCCTCTCTTCACTTCCCCGGCGGTGCCGATTCAGAAGCCAATGTCCCCCATCGAGACCCCCATACATCTCACCCTATGCATGTTCTGGCGAGGTGGTTGCCTCCGTTCCTCCAAGCTTATCGTCTTGTTTGTCTCCTCGCTTGCGTCGCCATCGGCGTCAACCGAGATTCATCCTTACTTTTTAATAGCCCCAAGACATCCCACAATTCCTTTCAACTATGGAAATCCATAGTTCCTTCCTTTAATACCGTGAAAGACAGCCCACAATTCCGTTTAGCCTCAAGTCTGTTCCCATTCTCCTTTTTAGGACGCCCTGCTGATATTGCAGGGAAGCTGCGGTCCTATAAACTGGTAGAATCCTGTCTAAAGCAGCGAGGTGGGATAATTGAACATGTAATATAGATGGCTCAGCTGGTTGCTGCAGCTCTCGACGACAATTGAGGTCCCGAGTTCGAACCCTGATGTTGGCGATTTTTTTGCGTGCCTGCGAAAAGGCCCATCCGTGGCCCATTAGAAAAGATCGACAGTGCAACAATTTGAGGGCCCAGTGGCGCGCGATGTACGAAAAAGGTGGGACGGATGGACGGACGAAAACGCGGACGAAATTACGGTGGTAAGAAGCAATAGCCCTTTTATTAGTAGGTATAGATATAGATGTGCTGAGATTACCCTTATACATTGTCAGGAGCAAAATGAAAATCTTTAAACCAGCAGCCAGGCAACCATAGCCACTGCTGTTGAAATAGAACACTGCAAGCTTGCAACGAATTTCCAATCAAAGATGACAACATAGGTGAAGTATAAAATTTGTAGCACGCCTATTTGCTCTTAGCCTTCCAATCAATAACTGCCACCTCATCACTATGGTTTTCTCATCACCAAGTCATTTAGTCTCTCACGTAGCAGTAACACAAGCTCCTGCCACCTCTCTATCGTGGCAAACTGGCAACATCCAAGCCATGGTGTCAATACACCTGTATCAACTCAGGATATTTTTATCAACTCCATTGCCCCAGCTGACCATTTCTTTCATGGGCACCAACTTGCGGATAAAGAAATAATCTTATCGATCAACTCTTTCCCTATATGTGAGTAAAAATACATTGCAATTTGCATCATCGCTGCCCCTTCCCCCTTCCCCCTTCCGATTCATCCGTCAGTCAGCTGATGTCAGCATCCACCATATCCTGCATGTCTTGCAAGTGGCTGATGGCTCACATTTATTGCTGGATGCATCATCCTTTGACTATCCTTCCTTTTGCTCCCAGGAAATTCAAGTACAGAAACAACTAATCAGTCAGTACACACAGGTTCTGCCATAGTAGTACATGGCGTGATCACCGCCAGCTGATGGTCTCTATTGGGCGTACTTTGGCGCTGGCTCGAGGATGTCTCCAAGGCCTCGTCGAAGTGGCCATCACTAGCTGCAGAGGTGCCAAGATGCCAATACATTTAAAGCATGTCCTGAAACATCAGAGCGCATGACTTGTTTACCAGAATGTCAAGTGCAGTTGCTGAACAGCATCACAACTTTTAGGCTGTTTTTAGAAAGCTCAGCGTCTCCGCACGGTTCCTTGAAGCTAACCGTTTCGACTTATTTGATCGAAATCTTGCTAGCTCACTGAGCTTTCTTTATCTGTTTAGTTCAGCTTGTCTTAGCCTACCTTCTGTACATGGATTTTTTTTCTAGTTCAAAGTTTCTTGGCCTTCCTTTTGTATGACGTTAGAGTGTCTTAGCCTGCCTTAACAGTTAAACCGACTGAAATTACAACTCGTTGATAACTTCTGTAACCATTTCCCAAATTTCTGTCTTTTCTAATTGATGTTGTATGCTCTAGTATAACTTCTGCCACATCAATTACCAGGAATGGGGATTTATGATGCCATGAAATTTTGCAAGGCTGATATCTCAACTGTTTGCTTTGGATTGGCGGCTTCCATGGGTGCATTTTTGTTAGCTGCTGGGACAAAGGGAAAGAGATTTTGCATGCCAAATGCGAGAATTATGATCCATCAGCCATCAGGGGGAGCTGGTGGGAAGGTAGGATTTCATAATATAGTTCATTTTTGCAAATAGTTAGTGATGGAATCATGAATTAGCTTGCTAAAAAACCATATGTAAGTTTTTTGATTAATGGATGTAGTGTCGTATTATCAAACAGCTTATGTTGAAGTCTGGAAACTAAAATGGCCTAGTACCGATTGAACTAACAAACCTTATTTCTGATACAGTACCTTGACTGTTTCGTGAGGTGTCAAATTTGTGGGGGCATAATCCGTGCATTCCTTATGTGCTTTGAATATGTAATGAAGTTTAAAAAATATACACTACAATGTGATGTGACTGAGGCAAACAAGTGTGATTTCAAAGTTAAATTCTTCGAGGTAGATGTGCCAAGAAGAAAATTATGATCAGTTTGTGTGATATAGAGGGCTATGATCAAAGTTAAACTCTTCGAGGCAGCAGCTTGGTCTGCAAGTGCTCCTCGGCCACAACGCTGCCGCTCCACGTAGCGGTCTCCTCTTCTTCGAGGCTGTCAGAGCAGAATAAGTGTTAGTCATTCACGATTAATACATAAAATATCAAACAAGAGGCAAAGTACTTACGCGATGCAGACCTGGCCAAACGGGCCGGCCCGGCACGGCATGCACGGCCTGTGCTAATCGTGCCTAGCCCGGCACGGCCCACCGTGGCACGTTTAATAGCCGGGCCGTGCCGTGCCGGCCCACGGGCGCTGCTCCTTGGCCCAGGCACGGCCTGATTAGTAAACGGGCCGGCCTGATGGCCCGTTTAGCACGCTGGGCTGTACATTTTCAACCTGTTGGGCTAGTTTTTTGGCCTAGTGGGCTATATTTTAGGTATACATATGTAAAAAAATTCTGAAAATTATATAAAAAATTAAACGGGCCGTGCCGTGCCGGCCCGCGTGCCCCGGCTCCAGGCCCAGGCACGGCCCAAGGCGTGCCGGGCACGGCCCGTTTAGCCTGTGCCGTGCCTGGCCCATGGCGGGCCATGCCGGCGTGCTCGCGGGCTGGCCTGTTTGGCCCGGCCCGTTTGGCCAGCTATAGCGCGATGCCTTGGGCGGGTTAAAGCCCAACCTCTACCTCCTTTTCAGAGTGGAGGAGGGCTTTGTCGGCCTGGCACAGCCCGCAGGCTCACCTCCGGCCGCCGTAGAGTGGCTTTGCAGGGACGCTTGGCGGATGGGGACAGCCTCCATGGGTTCCTCAATGCGGATCCCACAGTAGGCTTCCTTTTGTGTGCATTGATAGGAGGGGCCGCCTTCCCTTCGCCAGTCGCGCTAGCGGTAGTTTTCCTCGTAGACTATTCATGACGCCGCCTTCCTAGCACCACTGTTGGACTCGGCTTCACCGCCGCCGGCGCCAGCACAGCTTGATGCATGACCGGGGTGGTGCAACATAGCACGAGTCGGCAGTGGAGGGTTAGAGGCAAGACCTTTGAAAGTCCAAGGGAGTAAAAACCAAGTCAAAGTTTGATGGAGGAAGCAAAAATCAATCGGAGGGAAAAATACTTGGTTGTGGCGGTGGATTGGCTGTGTTGAACCCATGACGTCCCTCGTCGAGCTCGTAGAGGTGGCCGTGGTCCTCCTTGGGGATCTCCAGGAAGTTAGCGATCCTAGCTTTGACGGCCTCCTTGTCCGTAGGAGTGCTGATCATTGTATTAGGGTCTTCCTAACTAGGATATTTTGGTATGCAGTCGTACCTGACCCTTAGGGGCCGGATTCGGCGATGCAGAAATGTCATTAGGAGTGTATACACGGTCACTCCCTCTTTTAGCCGCTTGATCTTGAGGAGTACCTTGGTCGCTGGCTTCTCGGCAAGCAGTCCCTTGGCTTCGAAGGAGTCATGGTGAACTCTGGCAGACTTGGAGTCCCGTTGGCGATGTAGAACCAGGTGGCCCGCCAATTCTTCACCGACTTGTTCACAGTATACTCCAAAATACTCTATCTTGATGTCTGTCCTGTCCCCTAGATCCAACCGGATCTGGAAGATAGCGCCATCAGAGACGTTCGTCTTGTCCACTTGGAGCTGCGGCTTCACGCAGGCACGCCAAAAGTTGAAGTGGGGGCGGATGCTGATGAGGCACTTGCAAGACGTGATGAAGATCGCCACATGGAGGATCGAGCTGAGGTTGAGATTGTGCAGCTCCAACACGTTGAAGAAGGGCAGCCCCCGCAAGTTGTGCACGGGCTACGAATGGTCATAGACGGCGGCGGCGGTGGAGAAGCCGCCTCGTCAGGGCGAGGTGCCGAAGCAACAATTCCCCGTGCAGAGTGCCATAGGGCCAAAATCGCCAGCGACAGAAGCCTGGTGGAGGTCAACATCGTGGATGCTCACCGTGGACTCCTTGAAGTTCGACGCCATGAAGTCCAGAAGGTCGAGTGTCTCCCATGGGATAACTTCCTCCTTGTAGTCCCAAAGCGGCTCCTCCTTGATCTGGAACTTGAATTGCTCCTTGCCCTTGCTGCAGTGCATCCGAGCGGAGCAAGAGTTGGGTGGCGAGAGCGCGGGATTTGGTGGAAGCCAAAATTTCGAAGCTTGCTAATGCAGTGCGAGGAAGACCCAGGCAAGAGCAATGGAGCGCGGTAAAAGGTAAAAATCCCCTCTTTGTTATCCATGACCAAAGACATTGAAGCGTCTGTCACCGATTGTTTGCCATGTGCCCCACTATTTCTCCGAAACATCCCATGACGTGCGAAGATCGAGGAGGTTAATGGGCATGCATGGCAACCGCTGACGTCACACACAACTGGCACGTCTCTTGGTGCTCCTTTGACCAACATTGACTTGTTTCAACTAGACCTGGTGACTCTTAGAGCTCCCGGTTGCTTGGAACGGGCTTAGACCAGTTCAATCTATTCAAGCCCAACCCTGGGGCGTCACGCGCCGTCGTTCGCTTTGATTGAACTTGGCCCAAAAGACTTCTGACGGTTTCACAACCAACGGAGCACCTTTGGCGGGGACATAGATGCCAGTGCATCACCCTGACGACAATTAGTTCGTCAGAGCAACAACTCTGATAAAACGCAGATTTCGGAGTCGAGCTCTAATAGCTATGCAAATTTCAGGGCACCCTAATGGTGGTTAAATCGCCAGAGCCTCGCTCCGATGACGTCAAACTTTCAGAGCGTAGCTCTAAAGGTACGAGAATAGCTCTGCTTGTTCGGAAAACCATTGGTGGCAACCCACCAAGGGTTCTACAACAGTCTTGGAAAGCTCTCTTGTGAAGGGAATCCATAGTGTCTGCTCCCCTACGAGCGAAAGGTTAGACGATAACAAATTTGATCAAGAAGCATTTTGACTTCTATTTTGGTTAGGATGAGAGTTCTTTGGTTATCCCTCCCATAGGCTTTTGCTAGCAACATGATCGACTCCTACGCTAGATACCTTGCAGGAGTTCCGTCTGAATTCATGGCGTGCTCAGGATAACTGGTGAGAATAAAGTCAGACGATTAACTTGTTACTCACATAACGGCCGCGGGCTTCTTCGTCCGAGGATAGAGGTTGTTTAGACCTATGAATTACTAATCATCTTATTTCATGAACTTCTTGAGCTCATCAAGGCTAGTCCGCCGATCGACGACAAGGCGCAGGTGCGCTCAGTCCGAAAACGATTCTAAACCTCAATTTAGACAAAGTATCAACAACTGACATCTTGAAGAGCTTTGGGGCTACTGACAATTCCATACCCCAGAGGACAGAAGAGGCCCAACAACCACAGGGTGCCCCAACTTTATTCCTTGGACTCCTCTGGCAATACAGGGTGCATCGCCACCTTGGTGGGCAAGACAAGAACTTTGTTACGTATGTAGCCAGTTCTTCTGTATTTAGGCATATACTAACCAACTTGGGACTCCTATAAACCTAGCCACGACCGACATATAAGGCGTGGCAGTTAACCCCCCCCCCCCCCCCCCCTGCGGATAGGTATCTCTTACACTACGTCTTAGGACAAAATCATCTATGACAAAGCCCGTATATGATCTCGCGATCTAACCCTTCGTAGATACAAACCCTAGTTCTCATACGAGGCGAGATCATCAATACAGACAAGCAAGAAGTAGAATATTACCTTGACCAAAGGGCCTGAACTTGGGTAAATCTTCCTCGTGTGCACCATTCGGATCTCCAACACCTGCGCTACCCCTAGATGGATATTGTCAGGAAAATACCAGGACAAGATCGGACATTGACAACGCTCGGTGTTGTGTTACCTCTTGGGCGCATTGGCTCGGATCCGGCTGGTGGGTCCAATACTTTGAGGCTGCTTTGTTGGCGTCGTCTAGCAAAGATGATGGAGTTGAGCGACTTGTGTGGCAATGATGGTGGTGACGAGCGGAATTGGGTCGCGGTATGACCTTTGTCGTTGATCGCTTGTCGGTCTTCTGGGTTGTCCGTGCAATGTTTTTGTCGTGTGGCGGTGAAGTCAGAGCTACAGGTGTTGCGGGCAACATTGCGGCAACGATGCCTCGAGAAAGGCGGTTTTCTTGTATGACGATCTCTAGCACAAAGTTTGCAGTTTTCTGATACGAGGCTCATCGTCGAAGTCGGAGCTGCCTTGTCCTCGACGTGTTTGAGTCCTATCACTAGCGTTTGTGGCCTGTTGAATGTTTTTTCTTAGTATGGCTTCACACGGTTGTTGTTGTCGGTAACAAAGTTTGAGTCACTTGCTCGAGGAGTGATGACGATGTGTGCTATCTTAGTGGTATTTCTATCCTTGATGGTGTGTATGTGTTGTTTCTGTTGTGTGCTCAGTCGGCTGATGGTGTCCTTGAGACTGTCATGTTCCGTGACGCTCAGCGAGGGCGGGTGTATCGGTTTTAGCCTTGTTTTGGTAATTAACTACGGTCATCTCCATGTACACCTCAACATCTCCCCAAGCCCCAAGTAGACCTAGCATGAGAGCTCATGCATGTGCCATTGCACATCAACTCAATCGAGCTTGGCATGAATATCCATTGGA
Organism: Aegilops tauschii subsp. strangulata; assembly: GCF_002575655.3. Lineage (NCBI taxonomy): Eukaryota > Viridiplantae > Streptophyta > Magnoliopsida > Poales > Poaceae > Aegilops > Aegilops tauschii. The sequence continues at coordinate 244,218,684 of NC_053037.3, read as the reverse complement.
CTTGGTTACTACCTCATCGTGTAACCACATGTGTCTTTAGGTACGTGGACGACCCCCGCCAAGGATCTAAGGAACCTCGCGAAGTCCGAGAAGAGGAGCTAGAAGGGCACATGGAAGGAGGAGCCCAGCAGCTGGAAGAAGAAGCGACGCACAGACGACCCCGTGCGCACGACCCCTCTGGACCCCGTGTGCACGAGCTATCCAGAGACTTTCTGGATACCCTGTGCGCACGGGCACCCGCTGGAGCTGCTGACCTCCCTGTGCGCACGGGCCTGTACCATGCACGCGGGACCCTGTGTCCACGGGGGTACTTTAGCCCGTGCGCACGGGCCTGCCCGTGAGCTGAACGGGGAATGCCCCTTTTACCCTTCCACTTCGTCCCTCACCTCCAGCCACCTATATATTCCGTACCTAGGTCATTTGTTAGGGTTAGCAAAGGATATGATAGGATTTAGAGAGAGCTTTGCTCATCTACCTCCTTTTTGGATCAAGACCTCCTAAGGGAGAAGGATCCCCATCATAGGATCATCAAGACCTCCTATGGGAGAAGGATCTCTCTAGATCATCAAGACCTCATGTCCTCTTGGATTTGGGATGAACCCTACCATGTATCCTTGTTCCCTTTGATTGTTCATGTACCTCATGGATCTTATGTGTTTGTTAATCTAGTGGATGTGTGATTGGGCTTGTTCTTGATTGTTCCTCTTGTGATTTCTCCATGTTCTTCCCCGTGTTCTTCGTGTATTTCCCCTCCAATTCGTGAAAGATCAGCAATTAGGGTCTCCACCCTACATCATCTTGGATCAGAGCTTAGGTTCTCGCAAATTTGGAGTCTCCCTCCTTCATTTTATAGCCTAATTTTGTTTGTTTTGTCCCAATTCAAAAATCCCCACCAAAAATAGTCTCACCAATATTTTTGCCATTTGTTGGTTCTTGTGAGATTTTGTTGTGTTTGATCCATGATTTTGTTGTTTGGCAAGTAGATCTTGGCCTTCCCCATCTCCCTACCACGAAATTCACCCCAAATTTTCTTTTCCCCTTCAAATCTGTGGTTCAAATCGTAAAATTTCAGCCACCCCTGTGCCCACGGCCTCCCGACCCCATGCGCACGGCCCCCGAAAAGTCTCTGGACACCCCGTGCGCACGACCCCCCCCCCCCCCCCCCCCCCAAGAATCAGTTGCCACCGCTTCATCGTTTCGGTCATAACTTTCACATCCAGAGTCCGATTTCGTGTTCTTTAGCTCGTTGCGTAGCTATTGACATCTACCTTCAATCTAGATAGGTTCCACCACCATTTGACTCCCATCAAAATTTTGCCATTTTGCCATCTTTGTTCCCTTTCCGCATACACCACCCACCATACTCTTCGACCACCTTAACCCAATTTTGACCCATTTTGTTGGCAACTCCCACTTGACCCTAATATTGAGTGATCGCTAGGGGAGAGCTCCCATGTGACGATTAGTTCGCCCTGGGAGCAGCTCCCAGCGACCGTTTCTGGTCGTTCGCCAGGGTAGGGTGTCAGGGCGACCCTGAGACCTAAGGCCCGTTTAAGTGTTTTTTCTAAACTGCCACGTTAAACTTTGAAACAAAAATATGTCGAGTGATCTAGATATTTTCGGCCATGCTAAACTTTTAAACTGCCATCCTTCATATAAAAAATGCCATATGAACAAAAAAAATGCACAAATTTATAAAAATGCCATGCTCTGAATAAATATTGAAAATTGCCGTGCTACTTTATAAAACTGACATCCTCTAGAGAAAATATTTTATCTGGATAAGCCCCCAAAAAAACCTGCCATGCAATAAAAAAAATGCCATCCTCTCAACATTAAAAACATCATCCTCTTGAAATTAAAAATGACATCCTCTTTATAATAAAAATGACATGCTCTAAAAAATAAGTATGCCCCTTGTTAATAAGAAAACTGCCATATTATTAGTAATAAAAATGCCATGCTCTTAATCATAAAAATGTCATGTTACTAATTATTAAAATGCCATGCTCTTAATAAAAAATTTCATGGGTGCATTGAAAAAGACATGGAAATTACCATGCTACATATAATAAAAATGCACATGGCAAGTTTAGGGGGAAAAATCACCTCTAAAAATAAAGGATTTTTGTTCTTTCAAACAATGGGAAATTTCGGGATTTTTTTTTCTTTTTCAAATAAAAAATGAATATAAAAACAAAATAACTCGAATACATAAAAGGTGTTTGAGCGCAAAGTGTTCACAGACACCTCTGTAGCCCAACTAGTGAGTGCGCGTAGCTATACTGTAGGAGGGCATGAGTTCGATCCGCACTTTTTTTGAAGAAAAAAATAAAATAAAAAGGTCGTTCGCCAGCAGAGTAGTTGCAGCGAACTCTTTTAGGGAGCTGACGTGGTGTCAAATTTGCGCCAAGATCCGTGTGGCCAAATCAGATGGCAGGAAGGGTGTTCGCCAGCATCAGCCTCCAGGTGAACGTTCGCCAAATAGCATTTCCATTAATACAAACTCATTGAAAAAATAAATAGATTTCAGTGTAAACTTGTCTCCAGAAAGTAAATTGAAGTTTTTCATAACCATGCATTACTTTTTGAAGACGATGCACTAGAACCCCACCTAGATGTAGGATGTGCAATATACTTGATAAATACACCCGGAAGCACCTAAATTTATCATTTGGTACTCCATATAGACCGCCGGAGAGGCTCAATACAAACATACACTACGCATTACATTGATTATTATCCTTTATTAGTGTGCACATGTTATAATCCAATTTGCTTCTGGCTAAGATTAGTGAAACAGTTTCATATTAGCCAGTGGTTGGTCTTATGCTGGACGCACATGCAGGTTCCTTAGACCAGTGGTTAGTGATCTACTATCCTGGTAAAGTATGGAGAGTATCGATAATATGCTATCTTTATTCATCATTCAAGTTGTTCGTTGTTCCTCAAATGATGTTTTATTTTGTAAGTTCTGAGATGGGAGGCCTAGTGTGAGCAACGTATAGCTCACTTGAGATGAAATTGGTGGAAAAACTGAGACTCGAAAGTATTAGTTACAACGTGCCATTATACTTCCTAGTATCTGAACAAGGCTGCCAGATGGCCTACGTTTTAGAAATCAGGATGGGGTATCTTCATTTCTGACTAGCATGCAAGTGCTATCCTGGCAGGTGATCCTGATCTGCAAGTTCACAGCCATTCTTTCTTCAAAAGTGTAATATGTTGATTCACGCATGTGGCAGGCCACAGAGATGGGATTGCAGATAACAGAAATGCTCTATGAGAAGATAAAGATCAACAAGATAATGTCAAGGATCACTGGAAAGCCTGAAGAGCAGGTAGTCCTTCAGAACTTGTTGCCCATGCTTTTGCCTATCCAACAGCAACAGAAAACTGCATTGTGCTGATTGCTGTTTCTTGTAGATTGACGAGGACACGAAGTTTGACTGTTTCATGAGTCCTTGGGAGGCCAAGGATTATGGAATAATTGACAGCATTATAGATGAGGGGAAACTTGGATTGGTAGCTCCTGTATCGGGAGCTGTTCCACCCCCAAAATCACGTGTGTGGTACTTGTGGAACGCTTCAGGACCAACTAGAAAAATAATGAAAAATCTACCTTCAGAGGAAAAGCTCATTCGAAATGGCAATGGCAGTGTAAGTGGAGCTGATGGAATGCTGAAGGAGGCCTCATCAACTTGAGATATGTCTTACAGCATCAACATGGGTTTAGGATCAAAGATGTGGCTTGCTATACAGGCCAGAGCATACAATGTGCAATTTTCAGGGTGCAGGTCTGTATGCCTTGCCGGTACTCGAAGATTGGCTGTAGTGCTGTTTGTTTGCTGTATTGTATTATTTTTCCTGTATACGGTTGATTTATTGATCTTGCAGTGCAACCATCATTTCGCAGGAGAATATAGCATCCCTTGCTTATTTTGTGCCCTTGATGTATACTTGTTTTTGTCATGGGGTACACGTGCATCTTTGGCAGATCCAGTAAACCGCGGTACCGCAAATTTTGTTTAATGGCTACTGTAAAACCATTTTGCGGTACAGCGGAAGGCATGGCAGAGCGGATCCTTCTTACCATGCTGCATAATTTACACATAGTAGATAAACATAGTTCCTGCCACCATAGTTCACTGGAAGTTCATCGCACAAACATAAATATAGTACATAACCTAATCTAAACTGCTCTAGTCCTTGACATGGAGACGAAACTCCATTGTGGAGTTGGAGAGAAAGAAGGCGAGCTTGAACTCCTTATTGCCTCGAGCCATGCGGCGGCACCTTCTTTGGCCGTGACTGCCTCATTCGCCTCGGCAAGCTCACGCTCCACCTTGCGGAAGTGCTTGGTGGTCGGCCAAAGGATGTCATCGAGGCAGTTGAACTCCCTCTGACCGCCATTGCAGGAGAGGGCGCATCACTCCCTCGCCTGCACGCGGCGCCATTCCTCGATCGGGGGGTGATGAAGCTCTCGGCCTCATCGTTGTGGCAGGCTTGCTTGTGCGGCAGCGAGGCGCTGAGGCCCTCTCGGGCGTGGTCTTCCTCTCTTGCACGTGGGCCGGATGAAGCTCTTGGCCTCGTTGTTGTGGTGGGCTCGCTTGTGCGGTGGCGAGCCGCCGCGGCCCCCTCGGCCACCACGCCGGCGTCCTTCGCTCGACATCGAGGCGGTCGAAGAGGGGCTGTGCGTGCGGAAATCGCCGGCCGAATTTGGTGGATTTGGCGCCAAAGGGAGGGAGGGAGAGATGTAGGGTGGAAACCCTAGGGCCGATCTTTCACGATTTGGAGAGGATCCTACGAAGAACACGAGGGGAAAACACGAGAGAAAGACACTCAAATCAACGAGAACAATCACACATGTGCTAAATCCATGAACATAAAGAGTGATACAAGATCCAAACGCAACAAAGGACGATACAAGAGGCGGTAGTTCTTCTCCGTGAGGAGGTCTTGAGGGGTCTTCCCGTGAGGGGTCTTGAATCCACTTGGGGGATCTTCTCCGTAGAGGCCGCGGTCTCCGAAGGAAAAAGTATCAAGTGGATGAGCAAAGCTCTATCTCCAAAAATAAGCTATCACATTGCTAACCTAGAAAGGTGGAGATGGAGTCGTTTATATAGGCTAGGGGGACGAAGGGGTACACGAGCTTCGGCCGAAAACGCACATGCAAGTGGTTGTCCGGATGATCCGATGGTGGCCCAGAAGATCAGGGTGTCAGGAGTCTGGATGATCCGGGCAGCCGTCCGGATTGTCTGGATGTGTCACAGCCGTCGAGGGGGGTCCGGATGACCGGGAGTTGGTCCAGACGTCCGGGTGGTTCCGGATGGTCCGGGCGTCGATCCGGATCGCCCGGCTTCGTGAGGAGGCTTGCTGGTCTCGGGTGCCACTTATCCGGATCGTTTGGGCCGGGTGCGGATGGTCCGGGCTGAGGCGGGATCATCCGGACGACGGTCCGGATTGTCCGGGCAAGTGCAAACTTGGCAGTTTTCTTCTCCGTCTTCGCGTATGTCTTCCTGCTTCGATCCTTCTTGCTCCTTAGCTTCTCCATGGCTAACTCCTTGGTACCTGAGTATGTATAGTGTCTCCGTTTGAGGTAGTGGCCATGTCTCATGTGCATCGAAGGGGGACTGCGAGAGGAGAGATGTCACCTCGGGTTCGAGAGCTCTTGCACGTGCACGAGTCATAGGTCCACTTGGCACTTGGTGAGACGATGATAGGTCCATGGAGATGACCTTGGGATGCTCCGCATCATCTCCCCCCCCCCCCCTTGGGAAAGATCCGACCTCAGGTCGAAATCCTCATCGCCATGGTAGGGAGAGAGATCCTTGACGTTGAAGATATCGCTCACGTTGTACTTGTCACGTGGGATGTCGATCTTGTAGGCGTTGTTGTTGTAGCGTTTGAACACCTTGAAGGGTTCATCGACTCGAGGTAGAAGCTTTGACTTGCGTTCATTGGGGAAGCGATCCTTGCGAAGGTGTAGCCACACAAGATCTCCAATATGGAGTACCATAGTTTGCTTGTGGATGTTGAGCTTGGTCGCGAGGCGTTGTACTTGGTGCTCGATGGTGTGCCTTATATCTTCATGCACCTTCTTGAGATAGCTCGCTCTAGTGCTTGCGTCCATGTTGGTGCGCTCTTGTAGTGGTAGAAGTAGAATGTCCAATGGGGACAACGGATTGAAGCCGTAGACGACCTCGAACGGGGACTTGCCGGTAGTAGAGCGTCGTGCTCAATTGTAGGCGTACTCGGCGATGGGTAAACACTCTTCCGACTCCTGGATGTTCTTCTTGATCAACACGCGTAGGAGAGTAGATAGTGTCCGGTTTGTGACCTCCGTTTGTGGATGGTATGCCGAAGAGAACAAAAGCTTAATTCCGAGCTCGACGCATAAGGTCTTCCAAAAGTAGCTAAGGAACTTGACGTCGCGGTCCGATACGATAGTCTTGGGCACTCCATGTAGATGCAAGATTTCCCTAAAAAAAGATTTGCAACATGTGAAACATCGTCTATCTTGTTGCATGGGATGAAATGAGCCATTTTAGAGAATCGGTCCACAACAACAAACACGGAATCTTTGCCATTTCGAGTTCTAGGCAAACCAAGCACAAAGTCCATACTAATATCTTCCCATGGGTGATATGGAATAGGAAGTGGCATATATAGACCATGTGATTGAGCTTTAGACTTAGCTTTGCGACATGTAGAGCATCGGTTGGCGAAGCGTGAGACGTCGCGGAACATCTTGGGACAAAAGTAGTTCTTGGAGAGCGTGGCAAATGTCTTGTCGCGTCCAAAGTGTCCCATAAGTCCTCCTCCATGAGATTATTGCAAAAGTAACAAACGAAGAGAAGACTCGGGGATACATAATTTGTTAGCTCTCATAAGATAATCATCTTTGATGTAATATCGTTCCAAAGATGTATGCGTCAAACATTTGGCATAAGGGATAGCAAAAGTAGGATCATGCGCATATGTCTTGTATGTGCTCAAAGCCAATGACATTCAATTCAAGTTGGGTAACAAGCATGCATCTACGGGAAAGCGCATCCACCACAACATTCTCTTTGCCTTTGAAATACTTGATGACATAAGGGAAAGACTCAATGAATTCACTCCACTTAGCATGAATCTTGTTCAACTTATTTTGACCCTTAAGATACTTAAGTGTTTCATGATCCATGTGAAGAATGAACTCATGAGGGCAGAGATAATGCTCCCAAACATGCAAGACTCTTACTAAGGCATACAGTTCTTTGTCATAGATGGGGTAGTTAAGTTGTGCTCCGGAAAGTTTTTCACTAAAGTAAGCAATTGGATGCTTCTCTTGCATCAACACACCTCCTATGCTGTAGCCACCAGTGTCGCAATGTATCTCAAATGGTTTATCAAAGTTGGGTAATGCAAGCAAAGGGGCATGTGTAAGCAAATTCTTAAGCTCATTGAATGCGGTATCTTGAGATGGTCCCCAAACAAATGGTGCATTTTTCTTACTCAAGGCATGCAAAGGTAAAGCAATGGTGCTAAAATCCTTCACAAAACGACGATAAAATCCAGCTAAACCAAGAAAACTACGCACTTGTTGCAAGTTTGTTGGTTGGGGCCAAGTTTTAATAGCTTCAATCTTAGATTCATCTACATGAACACCCTTAGAAGAGACAACGAAACCGAACAAAACTAGCATATCAACACCAAAAAGGCATTTGTCCATATTAGCATAAAGGTGCTCTTTTCTAAGAGTTTGCAAAACGGTTCTAAGATGGGTGACATGATATTTGAGAGATTTGCTAAAAACAAGAATATCGTCAAAATAGACCACAACAAATACGCCAATGTAAGGGCGAAGAACAAAATGCATCACACGCATCAAGGTGCCGGGTGCTTCGGATAAACCCATTGCATGACCAACCATTCATACAAGCCAAACTTGGTTTTAAAAGCGGTTTTCCATTCATCACCTTCTTGGATGCGTATTTGATAGTAGCCACTTTTAAGATCAATTTTAGAGAAAATAGTGGCTCCACTAAGTCCGTCTAGCATGTCATCAAGGCAAGGAATAGGATATCTATAGCGGACGGTGATATCATTAGGACGACAATCGGAACACATGTGATATGTACCATCTTTCTTGGGAACAAGGATTACCGGTACGGCACATGGACTTAAACTTTCACGCACATGCCCATTGTCAATGAGTTGTTATACTTGCCGGTTAATCTCCTTGGTTTCCTCGGGGTTGACGCGGTAGGGAGCCTTGTTAGGAAGAGGTGCTCGGGGTATGAGGTCGATGCGGTGTTCGATGCCTCGTAGTGGAGGTAGTCCCGGAGGTAGCTCATCGGGAAAAACATCCTTGAATTCCTGCAATAGAGAATATAACACTAAAGGTAGATGGTGAGAGGTGTTAGTTTTAGGTGCCCCGTCCTTGCACAATAGGACATAGTGCATAACACTTGATGGGTTCTCACACACTTCTCTCATCTCACTTTTGGTAGCGAATAGCACTAAGTTTTTCTTGTCACTCATCGTGGAGGCACTCAATTTGGGCTTGTGGCGCTCACTCTCTTTTGGGTGGTTCGCTCTCTCACTATTCTCTCCATGATGGTTGGTTGCTTGCTTGTCGGCGATCACTTGACTTAGTGACATAGGTCATAGCACGTACTCCTTTCCCTTCATCTTGAAGCTATAGTGATTGGTTCGCCCGTGGTGGATAACGCCGCGGTCGAATTGCCAAGGTCGTCCAAGTAGGAGGTGGCATACGGATCTAGGAACCACGTCGCATTCCAAAGTGCCTTCATATGCTCCGATCTTGAAGGAAACTTGAACCATGTGCTCCACTTGAATAGTGCTGGAGTCGCTAAGCCATTGGACCTTGTAGGGATGAGGGTGCTTCATCTTGACCAATTGTAGCTTGGAACATAGCTCTTCACTTGCCAAGTTATGGCAACTTCTTCCGTCGATGATGACCTTCACGGACCTTCCATTGATGCCCGCCTTTGTGTGGAAGATATGGCATCTTTGGTCTTCGTCTTGTTGGTGTTGAAGTGTCAAGACCTTGGAGACAACAAGAGCGGGGCTCGAATCATTGTCACAATGGCCTTGGTCATCTTCATCTTCGTTCACTTGCCGGTGCATAGCCACATGCTCAAGGGCTTCCATTTCCCCTTCACTCATGGAGTTGTATGTGCCATCGTCATTGAGGATCATGGTGCATTTATTGGTACACTCAAAGGACTTGTGGCCTCGGCCGCCGCATGTGAAGCATTTGATGGAACTTGTCTTGATGGTCTCATCCGGTGGAGTTGTAGATGATGAAGCTGTCGGCTTGAAGTTGCTCGTAGTAGGAGGATGACTTGAGGTTGTCGACGTTTTCTTGTAACTTGACTTGTCGCCGGTGCTTGTAGAAGGTTTGGTTGAGGTAGAAGTTGGTGGAGTCGTTGAAGCTTGGTTGTAGGGGTCGTAGCTCTTGGAAGAGTACTTGGCATACTTGAAGTCATCTTGCACTTGTCGCTCCGCTTTGGTAGCTTGATGCACTAGCTCGATGAGGTTGGAGTAAGGTTGTAAGTCAGCGATTTTCTTGATAGGATGATTGAGTCCATTCAAGAAATGTGCCATAGTTTGCTCATCATCTTCCGTGACATTGACTCGTATGGCAATCTCCATTTCCTTGTAGTATTCTTCAATGCTCTTTGTTCCTTGCTTGAGGAGTTGTAGTCACTTGAAGAGGTCGCGGTTGTAGTATGTTGGCACAAAGCGCGCTCTGATGACATCCTTCATTTGATCCCAAGTTGTGATTGGTGGTTCACCTCTTGCTTCTCAGCGCTCAATGACTTGCTCCCACTAAACGAGGACATAGTCTTGGAACTCAAGGGATGCCATGGCGATCTTCCTCTCTTCCTCATAGTTGTGCAAACGAAAGATCTTGTCAACCCTCAATGCCCATGAAAGGTACTCTTCGGGGTCATTGATTCTGGAGAACTTGGGCATGGTGAACTTGAGCTTGCCATAGCATTGCTCTTCATTGTGTTGGGGTCGGGGGTGATGATGCCCTTGACGCGGAGGATTGTTGCCCTCTAGTTGCTCTTGGCGTGGAGGATTTACATTGTCTTTTTGCTCTTGACGAACTTGTGGTTCTTGTCTAGCTTGTGTAGGATCTCGTGGAACTTGTCGGTGCAATCGTGCTTGATAGTTCCTCTCTTGAACTTCGTCGCAAAGTGCTTCTTCTTGCTCACGAGTATGCCAGTTGCGTGCGGCGATGGCGCGACTTGTGTCTCAGAGGGCACATTGCGCCTCAAGTGCTTGAGCTTCACGCCGTTGTTGTTGTTGACGTTGTGCTTCGGCATCTTGTGCGTCTTGGTGTTGGCGCGCCCGCTCTTCCTCTTGGCGGCGTAAGCGTTGCCTTTCTTATGCTTGCTCGAGGGTAGCTCGATTTTGACGATGCTGATGTTCTTGCTCTACAAGTTGCTCTTGAGGATCGGTGCCATGTAGAGGATTGCGGTTTGCTTGACGGTCGTGGTGTGCGGCTCGATGAAGAGTGTTCGATGTCGGTGTACTTGAGTCAGAGATGGTGTCGGAGGAATGTAGACTTGAGTGACTTCATCTTGAATATCACGAAGAGGTAGAAGACCGGTTGACCAACAAGGCACGAATCTCGTCCATTCTTGTGTTGCTTTCTTGTTTTTGTTCGTCAAGCTTGTTGTTGAAGTAGTCTCTTGTACATTGCTTGAAATGTCGCAAGTCGGTGGCGAGATTGTCAATGCGGTCGATCAAGGCTTGTTGTTCTTGATGCAAAGCCTTTCTGCGCCGAAGAGGTGGTTCTTGGTGACGTAGGTATTTGGGTCCTAGTCTTGCTCGATGAAGAGTGGGTTGGTAGAAGTAGTTGGCCTATCCAACATTTCAAGTAAATGTGTGAGTGGGAGAAAGAAAAGAACTATACCAAATGTACCTTGACCGATGTTGAGAACGGATCAAAGATCACTCAATGATGTAACAAGGAAATAACACAATTGGTACCGTATCTCGTCAATCTCTCACACCTACACAAATAAAGCCTTTTGTGGATCTTGGTGAGGATGGTGGCATATAATTTGATGCGAATGTTAGCAAGACTCAATAATGTTGAAAAAGATTTGCAAATTCACAAATGCAACAAGTAGACCAATAGCAATATGTGGCACACGAAGACACACCCACGAAAAGATAGATGTGAAGGAAATATGCCCTAGAGGCAATAATAAAGTTATTATTTATTTCATTATTTCATGATAAATGTTTATTATTCATGCTAGAATTGTATTAACCGGAAACTTAGTACATGTGTGGATACATAGACAAACAGAGTGTCACTAGTATGCCTCTACTTGACTAGCTCGTTGAATCAAAGATGGTTAAGTTTCCTAGCCATAGACATGAGTTGTCATTTGATTAACGGGATCACATCATTAGAGAATGATGTGACTGACTTGACCCATTCCGTTAGCTTAGCACTTGATCGTTTAGTATATTGCTATTGCTTTCTTCATGACTTATACATGTTCCTATGACTATGAGATTATGCAACTCCCGAATACCAGAGGAACACTTTGTGTGCTACCAAACGTCACAACGTAACTGGATGATTATAAAGGTGCTCTACAGGGGTGACACCCCCGATTCAATCATACACTAATCATGCACGCAAACGTGTACGATCAAGATCAGGGACTCACGGGAAGATATCACAACACAACTCTAAAAACATAAATAAGTCATACAAGCATCATAATACAAGCCAGGGGCCTCCAGTGCTCGATCATAGACGAGTCAGCGGAAGCAACAATATCTGAGTACAGACATAAGTAAACAAGTTTGCCTTAAGAAGGGAGCACAAACTGGGATACAGATCGAAAGAGGCGCAGGCCTCCTGCCTGGGATCCTACTAACTACTCCTGGTCATCGTCAGCGGCCTGAACGTAGTAGTAGGCACCTCCCACGTAGTAGGAGTCGTCGTCGACGGTGGCGTCTGGCTCCTGGGCTCTAGCATCTGGTTGCGACAACCAGGTAGAAGGGAAAGGGGGAAAAGAGGGAGAAAAGCAACCGTGAGTACTCATCCAAAGTACTCGCAAGCAAGGATCTACACTACATATGCATGGGTATATGTGTAAAGAGGCAATATCGATGGACTGAACTGCAGAATGCCAGAATAAGAGGGGGATAGCTAGTCCTATCGAAGACTAAGCTTCTGGCAGCCTCCATCTTGCAGCATGTAGAAGAGAGTAGATTGAAGTTCTCCAAGTAGCATCGCATAGCATAATCCTACCCGACGATCCTCTCCTCGTCGACCTGTGAGAGAGCGATCACCGGGTTGTATCTGGCACTTGGAAGGGTGTGTTTTATTAAGTATCCGGTTATAGTTGTCATAAGGTCAAGGTACAACTCCAAGTCGTCCTGTTACCGAAGATCACGACTATTCGAATAGATAAACTTCCCTGCAGGGGTGCACCACATAACCCAACACGCTCGATCCCATTTGGCCGGACACACTTTCCTGGGTCATGCCCGGCCTCGGTAGATCAACACGTCGCAGCCCCACCTAGGCACAACAGAGAGGTCAGCATGCCGGTCTAAATCCTATGGCGCAGGGGTCTGGGTCCATCGCCCATTGCACACCTGCACGTTGCGAATGCGGCCGGAAGCGGATCTAGCCCCCTTAATACAAGCGCGAGCTTACGGTCCAATGCGGCGCGCGCCGCTCAGTCGCTGACGTCACGAAGGCTTCGGCTGATACCACGACGTCGAGTGCCCATAACTTTCCCACGTAGTTGGTTAGTGCGTATAGACCAAATGGCCAGACTCAGATCAAATACCAAGAACTCGTTAAGCGTGTTATTTTGAAGTAACCGCGGACGCCGACCAGGGCCAGGCCCACCTCTCACCTAGGTAGTCTCAACCTGCTCTGTCGCTCCGCCACAAAGATCCACACAGAGGGCCGTTGGGACAAAGGTCCTTTCAGCCCCCAATCCGTGAATCACTCGTGAGTGCTCCACGAGCTGACCCGACTTTAGTCACCACATGAATCATGTATAAAGTATATAGTATAAACCCGTGATCACCTCCCGAGTGATCACGGCCCGATAGTATAGCATGGCAGACGGACAAGAATGTAGGGCCACTGATGGAATACTAGCATCCCATACTAAGCATTTAGGATTGCAGGTACAGGTAACAACAGTAGTAGCAAGGACAGGCTATGCATCAGGATAGGATAAACGGAAAGCAGTAACAGGCTACACTACTCTAATGCAAGCAGTATAGAGAAGAATAGGCGATATCTGGTGATCAAGGGGGGGGGGGCTTGCCTGGTTGCTCTGGCAAGAAGGGGTCGTCAACACCGTAGTCGTACTGGGTAGCAGCGGCGTCGGTCTTGGTGTCTAACGGCAGAAGAGGGGGAAGAAACAATAAATATAATGCAAACATAAGCATGACGACGGAAGACATGACAATGCGCGGTGCTAGGTGTGCCCTAACGCGGTAGGAGGTGATACCGGCGAAGGGGGGGAACATCCGGGAAAGTATTCCCGGTGTTTCGCGTTTTCGGACAGATGAACACGAGGGGGAAAGTTGCGTGTTTGCTATGCTAGGGATGTGTGGCGGACGAACGGGCTGCGTATTCGGATTCGTCTCGTCGTTCTGAGCAACTTTCATGTACAAAGTTTTTCCATCCGAGCTACGGTTTATTTTATATTAATTTTTAATGTTTTAATTCAATTTTGGAATTAATAGATTTTAATTAATTAGAAAAGGTAATTATTGGGTCAGCGTGACATCAGCATGATGTCAGCAGGTCTATAGGTTGACTAGGTCAACCCTGGCACGTGGGGCCCGTTTGTCATAGTCATAGGTTAATTAAACATGGTTAAATAGTTAACTAAATGATTAGGTTAATTCATTTTGATTAGATTAGTGAATTAGGATTAATTAATTACTAATTTATTTATTTTAACTCTTTTTTTTAATTTGTTCTGGGGTGGGGCCTCCTAGTTAGTGGCTCTGGGGGAGGCTCACGGGCGCTGGGCATGCGGGTTTCAGGCATCGCCTGAACGATGCGGGCGCACGGTGCTGGCCCCAACGCGGGCGCGCGGCCAGGCGGCGGAGCTCGGCCAGTCGGGCGGGGCCGGCGGCACGCAACGGTTGAGGCGGGGCGGCACGGCAGTAGCGGCCAGAGGGAGCGGCGGTAGCAGCAGAGCAGCGGGGGGAGAAGAGGCACGGCGGGGCGCGTGGCATGGATGCGCCAGGGGCGCGCGACGCACGCAGTCGGAAGCGGCGACCGCGGTGCAGGGGCGTGTTCGGGCGCAGACACTGGCCAAGGTGTGCGGCGACAGGGCGGCAGTGGGCGCGGCCAGGGGCTCGGCCTACGGCGACGAAAGCAGGGGAGAAGGGCGGAACGGATTGTGGCTCGCATCATGATTGTAGGGGTTAGGCAGCGTGCTGGGGAGGAGTCGGGGAAGCGCTCGGGGAGGCCGGTAGGTCAGAGAGGTGGCCGGAGGCGAGTAGACCGACAACGATGACGTGCGGCGGGAGGTCGAGGCGGCCATGGACGGAGTGCGCGCGGAGCTCGGGGAAGACGACGCGGTGCACGAGGGAGAGGAAGGAGGCCGGGAGGTGCGGCGGCGGCGAGGTGGCGCCACGGTGGAGGACCGAGGCGCGGTGGGGCGGCGATGCACGTCGAGGCGATGGGGGTCGGGGGGCCGTTTTCCCGATCCAGATCGGGGGCAGAGGGAGGAGTGAGTGGGGTTCGTGGGGGAGGAAGTGGGTGCGGTTAGGGTTTGGTAGTGGGCAGGGGAGGATAAGGAGGCGTCGGCTGGGCCGGCCGGTTCATCGGCTAGCTGGGCCAGTTGGGCCAGGGGGCCCTTTTCCTTTTCCCTTGGCTTTTCCTTTTATTTATACTTTTCTGTTTTTTTTGTTCCCATCTATTATAGTTTCAATAATATACCAAAGTGGCACCTAAATTGGGGTTACCAATTATGCAATGCCACATCAATTTTCTACCCAAACTAGAAATAGTTTTGTAACGGTTTAATATTTAAAAGCATTTAAATAATAGTTTTGTTGATGTTTTATTCATCTTTTATTATTTAAATATTTTATAAAAGTGTGGGTTCTCTATCATAATTACCTATGCATTATTTGGCACAATCCGAACATTTTAGTTCTATGGTTTGAAAACTTTTGATGTTTGCCTGATTTTGAATTTGACTTTGAATCGGTTTCGAACTAACGCGAGATTAGCAACAGTAATCGAAGTGACGTGCCACCATTAGCAAGGGATTACTGTAGCTTAATTATCCGTGCTTCACAATTCTCCTCCACTACAAGAAATCTCGTCCCGAGATTTAAGAGGTTGTGTAGGGGGGGGGGGGAGTTCTGGTTACGAAATTCTAACGAGTCTTCTTGGTCTTGGATGCTCTTCTCGAAGAGGTCGATCCATTACGTTGATGTCTTCATTTCTCTGCTTCAGGTCATCATGATGAAGTCGACATCCTTTCTTCGGGAACTCCATCGTACTTACGTAAAATGATAAGGGGTAACTCGAAAGAATGGAACTCTCCACGGTTGCTTATCCGGTAGATAACATTAGGGAAGGTGGCGAAAAGTAACTCTCGAATTGAAACTTAAGAAATTATCGAGAGCAAAGTAAGAAGGTCCAATGTAGAAGTTTCAAGTGCATAGGCAATCGTTCGTTGCCTGATACGAAAATGTGAAAGGGGCTCAGAGCAATGGGAATAAGTATTGCGTCTGATACCAGAATAGATCACTAGGCAGGTGGCCCGTGAACTACATACAAAGTCAAGCTCTAGGAATAACTTTGGTAACAAGGTGTACAGGAGAGTCAGGTTTCGATCCTGTGGAACTGTGGGTTATGGGCCCACCATGTGGGTTAAAAGTAGGAAGGCGGAGACGTCTTGCGTGATCATGCAAGCAAGGCATGTCAGAGGGTAGCCTGTCAGTTATGTCGGCAACAACGTCGGTACCAAGGGCGAGGGACGAAGAGAACCATTTTCCCGCTCGTTGAACGAGGCGGACCAGTAGGCAAAGTTCTCGTCCATCAGTGGTTACCGGAATGTCATCAACAAAAGTAACAGGGTCTTTGTGACAGAATTGTACACCAAGGTGTTTACAAAAGTAGGAGAATATTACTGCTTAGATCATATAGATCACAAGAAAGATTAAACCAAACAATGGAAAGGAAAATATGATTATCAGGTTTAAGCAGAACAATGGAAAGGAAAATATGATTATCAGGTTTAAGCAGAACAATGGAAAGGAAAATGTGTTTAAACACATATTTCAAGGGTATATCCTTCCCAAGGACAGCAGAGCATGATAACCATGACAGGATATAATGTAGAAAACTCTTTAGGAAAGGGGGAAGAAATTTCATGACATTACCCATACAACGATGTTTGGATAATTTGATTAAGAAAATTTAGCATTGTGCTTCAAGTGTTCTTATTGATGATAGGAGTACCACATACATGCTTCGAGATAGCATTGACATGGTCTTCAAGCAAAGGTCGGACTTCGGATACACGAAGGATCCATCAGGATAAACTTATTAAACAAGGCATTCAATTTCCTCATGGAAAAATGGTTAACCTTGTTAAAAAGGAAACTATAACACTAGGTCCTCTGGTCAGGTGTGCTAGGCATGACATCACCTTATCGGGTCATTTAAAGACCAATGTTATGACTCTTGGACAGAGTTCCAACCATCATATCTGCTCGAGATTCAGATATGATTGGTGTCAGGATATGTCAGACTCAGGATGCTTGAGAAGAAAAGGTGCGACAATTTGAGGAGAAGACATTATAAGATTCTCGAAAATGAACCACGGAAGCGAGTTCCGAAACAAGAGTTCATCAGTAAACCAAGGATAGGATGAGAGGGTGGCTGATGAACTAAACGACAATTCATTGAGATTTCCAAAAGATGGATTTCCACAATCATGTGAACAAAGAGATAACATTTGTCAGATCAATTGATATAAGGGGATATGCTCGAGGAGAACATACCCAATTTAAACATTGGTTGAAAGGTGCACCCGAAATATGGGCTTAGGTAGCATGACCGATGTTATAATGGTGATTCGATAACCAATGGTCTAAGAATGAAATGTCGACAATTAACTTCAAAGCAATAGGGTTGCCAGAAGGAAAGAATCCAAACAACATCGTTCACTTGTTGGAATCAACACAGGGACCAAGAAAGAATGGTGATGGTGATAAGTATCACTTATACCAAGAATTCTTAAGAGTTGGAGTAATCCTCATGACATTCTTGACATAAAAGATGGTAATACTCCAAGGTAAAGAAGAACAAATGCTGGATAGCAAGGAACTCAAGGTATAACACAGAACACGAACAAGTTTGTGTTGGAGGGAAGGCCATAAAGTGGTCGATGACAAACACAAATCATCGAGGGCAAGGATGGTATTTCTCATCAAGAATTCGATAGATATCTTGGAAGACCTCAGAATGTTGATGATGATCACGACACATTTGGCGAGAGGTTTCAAGAAGATGTAACCGATCGGCGATGACATCAAGTCAACGGAATGGTGAAGCGAAAAGTTATTGAAACCATGGGTATGACACAAACTCGAAATCAAGCTTGTAGTTCAAGGTGAAATGATATGACAAGGAAGATCGATGTAAGCTTAGCTCACCGTCGAAAGTTGTGCTTCGAGATTAAGGACCAGGTAGCACAGTTAAAAACAGCACGATAATGATATGGCAGATCTGGCTTGGAATGACTTGAAGAATTATTAAACTCATAAGAAATGAAGATTACTTAGAGTTATCGAACCAGAGTGCGGAATCGGTTCACTTACCGGTGTTCTTGAGCGACTAACAACTCAGAACCCATGAAAAAATTGGAATCGGTGAGAAATAATAGCTGATGGAGACTCATAAGATGCAACACAGTTCTTAGATATACTCGAGATACCAGAGGGTAATACTCGACTGTAGATCAAGGTAGAGGTTGGACTGGTGTATTGACTTGCAAAAGACAAGTGCTTTAACTTGTCCGAGAAATGGGATCAAAGAAAAAATATGGTCGAAACCACGATTGCATAGGATCAGTTCACAGATACCAGATGATATTATATCAACGAAATAGTTATTATTACAAGAAGCTTCTATGGTAGGATCTACATCGTGTCCATGGGCATGAACACAAAGTTCAAGGTCGACTCCCACTTCTTCAATGTATAACCTTCCATTCACCTCTCACTTTCGAAGAAGTTGTAGTGTTGAAATTTTATCTAGAAAAACACCAGAAGAGTATGACTCGTGAAAACTTTCGAGTTCACACATATTAAGGAAGGCATAGGTTCAACCCGTCAGGGTATCGTGGAAACATATACCAGAAGCTTCAATAGTAAATACCACAAGCTCGAAAGCAGAGCATGGTTGGTCAATCAGAGGATGGGATTTACCAATGGAGAAAGAACTTCCAAAGTGATTGAATATGAAGGACGCTATCGGATAAAATCCAACAAAGGATCCGGTGGTCCTCAAAGGATCTGATGTGAGCATCGGTACTCAACCAAAGGAAGAAACAATGCAAGGAGATCAGACTATAGAAACAACTGACTAATTCAAAGCTCAAATGCAAAAGAATTATGATTTTCGATCAAGGGATCAGAAGCAAACACTCTGATTAAGGATGGATAGGTTGCGTATGCTTAGGGGTACAATCGATGGCAATCCGATTGGTCGAGAACCAGCTCATGTTTAAAATGATGTCTGAGCTGGAAGGATAAATCCTGAGGATTGCAAGCATCCGCAACATATCGAATCAATAGACTCTAAATGATAATGACAAAGGATGCCAATAAGATTACCAGACTTATTGGATTAATCATAATGCTAGCAAGCAAGAATTTCAAGAGCATTAGGTTGTTGAGGATTTTCAGAAGAACGAACGGTATTACGAAGACTTTTGTGAAATACCTGAATCAACTGGGGATGAGCGGATACTCGGTAAGTGCGAGAATTATCCGTAGGGGTATTCAGGTGACAAAGAACAGCAAGGCACTAAGCTCAAAGGATTCTTGAAACAACAGAGAGTATTTCGGGACATCTTGTAATAACAAGATCAACGGGGAATGATTGTATGAATGGCAAGTGTATGCAGTTTTCATAGGGGTTCACGGTGGAAGGAAATCGCAAATGCGATGTCACAAAGACTCGAGAGAACATCGTAGAGTAACTTCGGAATCTTCTAGTGCATCAGGCGATCATCTGAAGTGAGGGGCTCTCCGGGAGAAAGTATTATCGAGAACCTAAAGTTAGTTTTGTTTTTAGCAAAATCATTTAACCCGAATAGAAGAGAGCTCAGATTCCCGGAGTAAAGATCGAGGAGTAAAAGATCCTAGTACCACCCAATGGCGACGTGGGCCCGTAAGACACACAGCCATGTTAGTAAAAGTTTTTACAATGTCTAGACTCGACTTCGGCCAAGGAGTGTGGAAGGGGGATTCCTACAGGCAGTTGGCTCTGATACCAACTTGTGGCACCCCCGATTCAATCATACACTAATCATGCACGCAAACGTGTACGATCAAGATCAGGGACTCACGGGAAGATATCACAACACAACTCTAAAAACATAAATAAGTCATACAAGCATCATAATACAAGCCAGGGGCCTCCAGTGCTCGATCATAGACGAGTCAGCGGAAGCAACAATATCTGAGTACAGACATAAGTAAACAAGTTTGCCTTAAGAAGGCTAGCACAAACTAGGATACAGATCGAAAGAGGCGCAAGCCTCCTGCCTGGGATCCTCCTAAACAACTCCTGGTCATCGTCAGCGGCCTGAACGTAGTAGTAGGCACCTCCCGCGTAGTAGGAGTCATCGTCGACGGTGGCGTCTGGCTCCTGGGCTCTAGCATCTAGTTGCGACAACCAGGTAGAAGGGAAAGGGGGAAAAGAGGAAGAAAAGCAACCGTGAGTACTCATCCAAAGTACTCGCAAGCAAGGATCTACACTACATATGCATGGGTATATGTGTAAAGAGGCAATATCGATGGACTGAACTGCAGAATGCCAGAATAAGAGGGGGATAGCTAGTCCTATCAAAGACTAAGCTTCTGGCAGCCTCCATCTTGCAGCATGTAGAAGAGAGTAGATTGAAGTTCTCCAAGTAGCATCGCATAGATTAATCCTACCCGACGATCCTCTCCTCGTCGACCTGTGAGAGAGCGATCACCGGGTTGTATCTGGCACTTGGAAGGGTGTGTTTTATTAAGTATCCGGTTATAGTTGTCATAAGGTCAAGGTACAACTCCAAGTCGTCCTGTTACCGAAGATCACGACTATTCGAATAGATAAACTTCCCTGCAGGGGTGCACCACATAACCCAACACGCTCGATCCCATTTGGCCGGACACACTTTCCTGGGTCATGCCCGGCCTCGGTAGATCAACACGTCGCAGCCCCACCTAGGCACAACAGAGAGGTCAGCATGCCGGTCTAAATCCTATGGCGCAGGGGTCTGGGTCCATCGCCCATTGCACACCTGCACGTTGCGAATGCGGCCGGAAGCGGATCTAGCCCCCTTAATACAAGCGCGAGCTTACGGTCCAATGCGGCGCGCGCCGCTCAGTCGCTGACGTCACGAAGGCTTCGGCTGATACCACGACGTCGAGTGCCCATAACTTTCCCACGTAGTTGGTTAGTGCGTATAGACCAAATGGCCAGACTCAGATCAAATACCAAGAACTCGTTAAGCGTGTTATTTTGAAGTAACCGCGGACGCCGACCAGGGCCAGGCCCACCTCTCACCTAGGTAGTCTCAACCTGTCTGTCGCTCCGCCACAAAGATCCACACAGAGGGCCGTTGGGACAAAGGTCCTTTCAGCCCCCAATCCGTCAATCACTCGTGAGTGCTCCACGAGCCGACCCGACTTTAGTCACCACATGAATCATGTATAAAGTATATAGTGTAAACCAGTGATCACCTCCCGAGTGATCACGGCCCGATAGTATAGCATGGCAGACGGACAAGAATGTAGGGCCACTGATGGAATACTAGCATCCTATACTAAGCATTTAGGATTGCAGGTATAGGTAACAACAGTAGTAGCAAGGACAGGCTATGCATCAGGATAGGATAAACGGAAAGCAGTAACAGGCTACACTACTCTAATGCAAGCAGTATAGAGAAGAATAGGCGATATCTGGTGATCAAGGGGGGGGGCTTGCCTGGTTGCTCTGGCAAGAAGGGGTCGTCAACACCGTAGTCGTACTGGGTAGCAGCGGCGTCGGTCTCGGTGTCTAACGACAGAAGAGGGGGAAGAAACAATAAATATAATGCAAACATAAGCATGACGATGGAAGACATGACAATGCGCGGTGCTAGGTGTGCCCTAACGCGGTAGGAGGTGATACCGGCGAAGGGGGGAAACATCCGGGAAAGTATTCCCGGTGTTTCGCGTTTTCGGACAGATGAACATGAGGGGGAAAGTTGCGTGTTTGCTATGCTAGGGATGTGTGGCGGACGAACGGGCTGCGTATTCGGATTCGTCTCGTTGTTCTGAGCAACTTTCATGTACAAAGTTTTTCCATCCGAGCTACGGTTTATTTTATATTAATTTTTAATGTTTTAATTCAATTTTGGAATTAACAGATTTTAATTAATTAGAAAAGGTAATTATTGGGTCAGCGTGACATCAGCATGATGTCAGCAGGTCTATAGGTTGACTAGGTCAACCCTGGCACGTGGGGCCTGTTCGTCATAGTCACATGTTAATTAAACATGGTTAAATAGTTAACTAAATGATTAGGTTAATTCATTTTGATTAGATTAGTGAATTAGGATTAATTAACTTAATTAACTTATTAATTAATTACTAATTTATTTATTTTAACTCTTTTTTTTAAATTCGTTCTGGGGTTGGGCCTCCTAGTCAGTGGCTCTGGGGGAGGTTCACGGGCGCTGGGCATGCGGGTTTCGGGCATCGCCCGAACGATGCGGGCGCACGGTGCTGGCCCCAGGCGCGGGCGCACGGCCAGGCGGCGGAGCTCGGCCAGTCGGGCGGGGCCGGCGGCAGGGAGGCGGCGGCACACAGCGGTTGAGGCGGGGCGGTGCGGCAGTAGCGGCCAGAGGGAGCGGCGGCAGCAGCAGAGCAGCGGGGGGAGAAGTGGCGCGGCGGGGCGCGTGGCATGGATGCGCCAGGGGCGTGCGGCGCACGCAGTCGAAGGCGGCGACCGCGGTGCAGGGGCGTGTCCGGGCGCGGACACTGGCCAAGGTGTGCGGCGACAGGGCGGCAGTGGGCGCGGCCAGGGGCTCGGCCTACGACGACGAAAGCAGGGGAGAAGGGCGGAATAGATTGTGGCTCACATCATGGTTGTAGGGGTTAGGCAGCATGCTGGGGAGGAGTCGGGGAAGCGCTCGGGGAGGCCGGTAGGTCGGAGAGGTGGCCGGAGGCGAGTAGACCGACGACGATGACGTGCGGCGGGAGGTCGAGGCGGCCATGGACGGAGTGCGCGCGGAGCTCGGGGAAGACGACGCGGTGCACGAGGGAGAGGAAGGAGGCCGGGAGGTGCGGCGTCGGCGAGGTGGCGCCGCGGTGGAGGACCGAGGCGCGGTGGGGCGGCGATGCACGTCGAGGTGATGGGGGTCGGGGCGCCGTTTTCCCGATCCAGATCGGGGGCAGAGGGAGGAGTGAGTGGGGTTCGTGGGGGAGGAAGTGGGTGCGGTTAGGGTTTGGTAGTGGGCAGGGGAGGATAAGGAGGCGTCGGCTGGGCCGGCCGGTTCATCGGCCAGCTGGGCCAGTTGGGCCAGGGGGCCCTTTTCCTTTTCCCTTGGCTTTTCCTTTTATTTATACTTTTCTGTTTTTTTTGTTCCCATCTATTATAGTTTCAATAATATACCAAAGTGGCACCTAAATTGGGGTTACCAATTATGCAATGCCACATCAAGTTTCTACCCAAACTAGAAATAGTTTTGTAACGGTTTAATATTTAAAAGCATTTAAATAATAGTTTTGTTGATGTTTTATTCATCTTTTATTATTTAAATATTTTATAAAAGTGTGGGTTCTCTATCATCATTACCTATGCATTATTTGGCACAATCCGAACATTTTAGTTCTATGGTTTGAAAACTTTTGATGTTTGCCTGATTTTGAATTTGACTTTGAATCGGTTTCGAACTAACGCGAGATTAGCAACAGTAATCAAAGTGATGTGGCACCATCAGCAAGGGATTATTGTAGCTTAATTATCCGGGCGTCACAACAGGTGTCTCCGGTGGTACTTGTTGAGTTGCCATAGATCAAGATTAGGATTTGTCACTCCGATTGTCGGAAAGGTATCTCTGGGCCCTCTCGGTAATGCACATCAATATAAGCCTTGCAAGCAATGTGACTAATGAGTTAGTTGCGAGATGATGCATTATGGAATGAGTAAAGAGACTTGCCGGTAACGATATTGAACTAGGTATTGAGATACTGACGATCGAATCTCGGGAAAGTAACATACCGATGACAAAGGTGTATGTTGTTATGCGGTTTGACCGATAAAGATCTTCGTAGAATATGTAGGAGCCAATATGAGCATCCAGGTTCCGCTATTGGTTATTGACCGGAGACGTGTCTCGGTCATGCCTACATAGTTCTCGAACCCGTAGGGTCCGCACGCTTAATGTTCGGTGACGATCGTATTATGAGTTTATGTGTTTTGATGTACCGAAGGTAGTTCGGAGTCCCGGATATGATCACCGACACGACTAGGAGTCTCGAAATGGTCGAGACATAAAGATCGATATATTGGACGACTATATTTGGACATCGGAATGGTTCCGGGTGAGATCGGGCATTTACCGATGTACCGGGAGGTTACCGGAACCCCCAGGAGGTATATGGGCCTTATTGGGCCATAGTGGGAGAGAGGAGAAGGGGGCAAAGGAGGGGGCGCGCCCCCCCAAGCCCAATCCGAATTGGGAGGGGGGCCGACCCCCCTTTCCTTCCTCCTTCCTCCCCTTCCTTCTCTCCTAATGCAACTAGGGAAGGGGGGAATCTTACTCCCGGTGGGAGTTGGACTCCCCTTGGGGCGTGCCTAGGAGGCCGGCCCCCTCCCCCTCCTCCACTCCTTTATATACGGGGGAGGGGGGCACCCCATAGACACACAAGTTGATCATTTATCTTTTAGCCGTGTGCGGTGCCCCCTCCACAATAATCCACCTCGGTCATATCGTCGTAGTGCTTAGGCGAAGCCCTGCGCCGGTAGCTTCATCATCACCGTCATCTCGCCGTCGTGCTGACGAAGCTCTTCCCCGACACTCTACTGGATCGTGAGTTCGTAGGACGTCACCGAGCTGAACGTGTGCAGATCGCGGAGGTGCCGTACCTTCGGTACTAGGATCGGTCGATCATGAAGACGTACGACTACATCAACCTCGTTGTCATAACACTTCCGCTTACGGTCTACGAGGGTACGTGGACAATACTCTCCCCTCTTGTTGCTATGCATCACCATGATCTTGCGTGTGCGTAGTAATTTTTTTGAAATTACTACGTTCCCCAACAGTGGCATCCGAGCCAGGTCTATGCGTAGATGTTATATGCACGAGTAGAACACAAGTGAGTTGTGGGCGATAATCGTCATACTGCTTACCAACATGTCATACTTTGATTCGACAGTATTGTTGGATGAAGCGGCCCGGACCGACATTATGCGTACGCTTACGCGAGACTGGTTCTACCGACGTGCTTCGCACACAGGTGGCTGGCGGGTGTCAGTTTCTCCAACTTTAGTTGAATCGAGTGTGGCTACGCCCGGTCCTTGTTGAAGGTTAAAACAACACATACTTGATGAAAAATCGTTGTGGTTTTGATGCGTAGGTAAGAACGGTTCTTGCTAAGCCCGTAGCAGCCACGTAAAACTTGCAACAACAAAGTAGAGGACGTCTAACTTGTTTTTGCAGGGCATATTGTGATGTGATATGGTCAAGACGTGATGAGATATAAATTGTTGTATAAGATGATCATGTTTTGTTAAAGTTATCGGCAACTGGCAGGAGCCTTATGGTTGTCTCTTTATTTCATAAGATGCAAGTGCCATGTAATTGCTTTACTTTATTGCTATGCGATAGCAATAGTTGCAAAAGCAATAGCTGGTGAGACGACCATGTGACGACACGTTGATAAAAGATCAAGATGATGGAGATCATGGTGTCATGCCGGTAATGAAGATCATGACAGTACTTTGGAGATGGAGATCAAAAGCACAAGATGATGATGGCCATATCATGTCACATATTTTGATTGCATGTGATGTTTATCTTTTATACATCTTATTTTGCTTAGTTCGACGGTAGCTTTATAAGATGATCCCTTACTAATTTCAAGGTATAAGTGTTCTCCCTGAGTATGCACCGTTGCGACAGTTCTTCGTGCCGAGACACCACGTGATGATCGGGTGTGATAAGCTCTACGTTCACATACAACGGGTGCAAGCCACTTTTGCACATGCAGAATACTCGGGTTAAACTTGACGAGCCTAGCATATGCAGATATGGCCTTGGAACACTGGAGACCGAAAGGTCGAGCGAGAATCATATAGTAGATATGATCAACATAGTGATGTTCACCATTGAAAACTACTCCATCTCACGTGATGATTGGACATGGTTTAGTTGATATGGATCACGTGATCATTTAGATGACTAGAGGGATGTCTATCTAAGTGGGAGTTCTTAAGTAATATGATTAATTGAACTTAAATTTATCACGAACTTAGTCCTGATAGTATTTGCATATCTATGTTATAGATCAATAGCTCGCGCATAGCTTCCTCGTTTATTTTTTGATATGTTCCTAGAGAAAAATAAATTGAAAGATGTTAGTAGCAATGATGCGGATTGGATCCGTGATCTGAGGATTATCCTCATTGCTGCATAGAAGAATTATGTCCTTAATGCACCACTAGGTGACAGACCTATTGCAGGAGCATATGCAGACGTTCTGAACGTTTGGCAAAGCTCGGTATGATGACTACTTCATAGTTTAGTGCACCATGCTTTACGGCTTAGAATCGGGGCTTCAAAGACGTTCTGAACGCCATGGAGCATATGAGATGTTCGAAGAGTTGAAATTAGTATTTCAGACTCATGCCCATGTCGAAAGGTATGAGACCTTTGACAAGCACTTTAGCTACAAGATGGAGGAGAATAGCTCAGCTAGTGAGCATGTGCTCAGAATGTCTGAGTACTACAATCACTTGAATCAAGTGGGAGTTTATCTTCCAGATAAGATAGTGATTGACAGAGTTCTGTAATCACTATCACCAAGTTACTAGAACTTCATGATGAACTATAATATGCAAGGGATAACGGAAACGATTCCCAAGATCTTCGTGATGCTGAAATCGACGAAGGTAGAAATCAAGAAAAGCATCAAGTGTTGATGGTTGACAATACCACTAGTTTCAAGAAAAGGGCGAAGGGAAGAAGGGAACTTCAAGAAGAACGGAAAGCAAGTTGCTGCTCAAGTGAAGAAGCCCAAGTCTGGACCTAAGCCTGAGACTAAGTGCTTCTACTGCAAAGGGACCGGTCAGTGGAAGCAGAACTGCCCCAAGTATTTGGCGGATAAGAAGGATGGCAAAGTGAACAAAGGTATATTTGATATACATGTTATTGATGTGTACTTTACTAGTGTTTATAGCAACCCCTCAGTATTTGATACTAGTTCAGTTGCTAAGATTAGTAACTTGAAACGGGAGTTGCAGAATGAACAGAGACTAGTTAAGGGTGAAGTGACGATGTGTGTTGGAAGTGGTTCCAAGATTGATATGATCATCATCGCACACTCCCTATACTTTCGGGATTAGTGTTGAACCTAAATAAATGTTATTTGGTGTTTGCGTTAAGCATGAATATGATTTGATCATGTTTATTGCAATACATTTATTCATTTAAAGTCAGTGAATAATTGTTGTTCTATTTACATGAATAAAACCTTCAATGGTCATACACTCAAGGTGAATGGTTTATTGAATCTCGATCGTAGTGATACACATATTCATAATATTAAAGCCAAAAGATGCAAAGTTAATAATGATAGTGCAACTTAATTGTGGCACTGCAGTTTAGGTCATATTGGTGTAAAGAGCATGAAGAAAATTCATGCTGATGGGCTTTTGGAATCACTTGATTATGAATCAATTGATGCTTGCGAACCATGCCTCATGGGCAAGATGACTAAGACTCCGTTCTCCGGAACAATGGAGCGAGCAACTGACTTATTGGAAATAATACATACTGATGTATGCGGTCCGATGAGTGTTGAGGCTCGCGGCGGGTATCGTTATTTGCTGACCTTCACAGATGATTTGAGTAGATATGGGTATATCTACTTGATGAAACATAAGTCTGAAACATTTGAAAAGTTCAAAGAATTTGAGAGTGAAGTGAAAAATCATCGTAACAAGAAAATAAAGTTTCTACGACCTGATCGCGGAGACGAATATTTGAGTTACGAGTTTGGTCTTCAATTAAAACAATGTGGAATAGTTTCACAAATTCATTCCACCTAGAACACCACAACATAATGGTGTGTCCGAACATCATAACCATACTTTATTGGATATAGTGCGATCTATGATGTCTCTTACCGATTTACCACTATCGTTTTGGGGTTATGCATTAGAGACAATTGCATTCACGTTAAATAGGGCACCATCTAAATCCGTTGAGACGACACCATATGAACTGTGGTTTGGCAAGAAACCTAAGCTGTCGTTTCTTAAAGTTTGGGGCTGCGATGCTTATGTGAAAAAGCTTCAACTTGATAAGCTCGAACCCAAATCGGAGAAATGTGTCTTCATAGGATACCCAAAGGAGACTGTTGGGTACACATTCTATCACAGATCCGAAGGCAAGACATTCGTTGCTAAGAATGGATCCTTTCTAGAGAAGGAGTTTCTCTCGAAAGAAGTGAGTGGGAGGAAAGTAGAACTTGATGAGGTAAATGTACCTGCCCCTTATTGGAAAGTAGTTCATCACAGAAATCTGTTCCTGTGACTCCTACACCAATTAGTGAGGAAGCTAATGATGATGATCTTGTAACTTTAGATCAAGTTACTACCAAACCTCGTAGGTCAACCAGAGTAAGATCCGCACCAGAGTGGTACGGTAATCCTATTTTGGAGTTCATGTTACTTGATGATGACGAACCTACAAACTATGAGGAAGCGATGATGAGCCCAGATTCCGCGAAATGGCTTGAGGCCATGAAATCTGAGATGGGATCCATGTATGAGAACAAAGTGTGGACTTTGGTTGACTTGCCCGATGATCGGCAAGCCATAGAAAATAAATGGATCTTCAAGAGGAAGACTGACGCTGATAGTAGTGTTACTATCTACAAAGCTAGACTTGTCAAAAAAGGTTTTTGACAAACTTCAAGGTGTTGACTACGATGAAATTTTCTCACTCGCAGTGATGCTTAAGTCTGTCCGAATCATGTTAGCAAATTGTCTCATTTTATGATATCTGGCAAATGGATGTCAAAACTACATTCCTTAATGGATTTCTTAAAGAAGAGTTGTATATGATGCAACCAGAAGGTTTTGTGGATCCTAAAGGTGCTAACAAAATGTGCAAGCTCCAGCGATCCATCTATGGACTGGTGCAAGCATCTCGGAGTTGGAATATACGCTTTGATGAGTTGATCAAAGCATATAGTTCTATACGGACTTGCGGTGAAGCCTGTATTTACAAGAAAGTGAGTGGGAGCACTACAACATTTTTGATAAGTATATGTGAATGACATATTGTTGATCGGAAATAATGTAGAATTTTCTGGAAAGCATAAAGGAGTATTTGAAAGGAGTTTTTCAAAGAAAGACCTCGGTGAAGCTGCTTACATATTGAGCATCAAGATCTATAGAGATAGATCAAGACGCTTGATAAGTTTTTTCAACGAATACATACCTTGACAAGATTTTTAAGTAGTTCAAAATGGAACAATCAAATAAAGAGTTCTTGCCTGTGTTACAAGGTGTGAAATTGAGTAAGACTCAAAGCCCGACCACGGCAGAAGATAGAAAGAGAATTAAAGTCATTCCCTATGCCTCAGCCATAGGTTCTATAAAGTATGCCATGTTGTGTACCAGATCTATTGTATACCCTACACTGAGTTTGGCAAGGGAGTACAATAGTGATCTGGGAGTACATCACTGGACAGCGGTCAAAATTATCCTTAGTGGAATAAGGATATGTTTCTCGATTATGGAGGTGACAAAAGGTTCGTCGTAAAGGGTTACGTCGATGCAAGTTTTGACACTGATCCAGATGACTCTAAGTCTCAATCTGGATACATATTTAAAGTGGGAGCAATTAGCTAGAGTAGCTCCGTGCAGAGCATTGTTGACATAGAAATTTGCAAAATACATACGGATCTGAATATGGCAGACCCGTTGACTAAACTTCTCTCACAAGCAAAACATGATCACACCTTAGTACTCTTTGGGTGTTAATCACATGGCGATGTGAACTAAGATTACTCACTCTAGTAAACCCTTTGAGTGTTGGTCACATGGCGAAGTGAACTATGGGTGTTAATCACATGGTGATGTGAACTATTGGTGTTAAATCACATGGCGATGTGAACTAGATTATTGACTCTAGTGCAAGTGGGAGACTGAAACAAATATGCCCTAGAGGCAATAATAAAGTTATTATTTATTTCCTTATTTCATGATAAATGTTTATTATTCATGCTAGAATTGTATTAACCGGAAACTTAGTACATGTGTGGATACATAGACAAACAGAGTGTCACTAGTATGCCCTACTTGACTAGCTCGTTGAATCAAAGATGGTTAAGTTTCCTAGCCATAGACATGAGTTGTCATTTGATTAACGGGATCACATCATTAGAGAATGATGTGATTGACTTGACCCATTCCATTAGCTTAGCACTTGATCGTTCAGTATATTGCTATTGCTTTCTTCATGACTTATACATGTTCCTATGAATATGAGATTATGCAACTCCCGAATACCGGAGGAACACTTTGTGTGCTACCAAATGTCACAACGTAACTGGGTGATTATAAAGGTGCTCTACAGGTGTCTCCAATGGTACTTGTTGAGTTGGTATAGATCAAGATTAGGATTTGTCACTCCGATTGTCGGAGAGGTATCTCTAGGCCCTCTCGGTAATGCACATCAATATAAGCCTTGCAAGCAATGTGACTAATGAGTTAGTTGCGAGATGATGCATTACGGAACGAGTAAAGAGACTTGCCGGTAACGAGATTGAACTAGGTA
This sequence comes from Aegilops tauschii subsp. strangulata, assembly GCF_002575655.3. Lineage (NCBI taxonomy): Eukaryota > Viridiplantae > Streptophyta > Magnoliopsida > Poales > Poaceae > Aegilops > Aegilops tauschii. Next base: position 244,188,355 of record NC_053037.3, on the reverse strand, counting down.
TTGAGATACCGACGATCGAATCTCGGGCAAGTAACATACCGATGACAAAGGGAACAACGTATGTTGTTATGCGGTTTGACCGATAAAGATCTTTGTAGAATATGTAGGAGCCAATATGAGCATCCAGGTTCCGCTATTGGTTATTGACCGGAGATGTGTCTCGGTCATGTCTACATATTTCTCTAACCCGTAGGGTCCGCACGCTTAACGTTCGGTGACAATCGTATTATGAGTTTATGTGTTTTGATGTACCAAAGGTAGTTCGGAGTCCCGGATATGATCACAGACATGACGAGGAGTCTCGAAATGGTCGAGACATAAAGATCGATATATTGGACGATTATATTTGGACATCGGAATGGTTCCGGGTGAGATCGGGCATTTACCGATGTACTGGGAGGTTACCGAAACCCCCCGGGAGGTATATGGGCCTTATTGGGCCATAGTGAGAGAGAGGAGAAGGGAGCAAAGGAGGGGGCGCGCCCCCAAGCCCAATCCGAAGTGGGAGGGGGGCCGGCCCCCCTTTCCTTCCTCCTTCCTCCCCTTCCTTCTCTCCTAATCCAACTAGGGAAGGGGGCAATCCTACTCCTGGTGGGAGTAGGACTCCCCTTGGCGCGCGCCTAGGAGGCCGGCCCCCTCCCCCTCCTCCACTCCTTTATATACGGGGGAGGGGGGCACCCCATAGACACACAAGTTGATCATTGATCTTTTAGCCGTGTGCGGTGCCCCCTCCACCATAATCAACCTCGGTCATATTGTTGTAGTGTTTAGGCAAAGCCCTGCGCCGGTAGCTTCATCATCACCGTCATCACGCCGTCGTGCTGACGAAGCTCTTGCCCGACAGTACTGGATCGTGAGTTCGTGGGACGTCACCGAGCCGAACGTGTGCAGATCGCGGAGGTGCCGTACCTTCGGTACTAGGATCGGTCGATCGTGAAGACGTACGACTACATCAACCGCGTTGTCATAACGCTTCCACTTACGGTCTACGAGGGTACGTGGACAATACTCTCCCCTCTCGTTGCTATGCATCACCATGATCTTGCGTGTGCGTAGGATTTTTTTTGAAATTAGTACGTTCCCCAACAAGATGGGGTTGTGCAACCAAGGAATGAGCCAAAATGTGGAATCCACGGAAAATGCTGTTGTTGCACAATGCTAGAGAGACGCTAGCATGATTGCACAATAGGCGGATACGAGACTTGTGCGCAACTTACTAAGCAAAATGCAACGACTTCTATCCCAAGTATGCTATATGTATGGTGTTCCGATGATATGATCCAAGATGATTGAGTATGACAATCTTAATGTAGTATGATGCTATGGTTTTTGCTTAAAAGCTCTTTGCTTATCTTTTCCTTTTGCTTAAAAGCTTGTTTGCGCTTTGTCTTTTGAGCTCTTTTGGTGGCCACTTATGCAAGACTTCATGAACCAAGATAGCAATTGTGTATATGCGGTGACAAACTTGTGACACAAGAGATGACATCAAGATGCTTGTACTACTATGATATGCTATGTGTGCAATGGCAAAGTATGATCACTAATGTGCACAAGTAACATTGCCGGCAATACTCAAATGGCTAGTCTCGATAGGAAGGTGACGCAAAATGGGCTTTGGGGTTATCAATGCAATGGCAAGGAGTAGACAAAGATGTCTTCGAAGTTACCGTCCTTGCTTACGGTCGAGGGTGTCAAAATGGTTGAGCGGTTGTTGTCGATGACAAGTCTGTGTCGAAGATGAGCGGCGGTAATGTTGATGTCGAACCATTCCTAGTTAGCCAAAACACCCTAGGAAACGATGAACCACAACTCAAATTCTCAAAACCAGAAAGCGGTGGCACGGTTGGATATGTCGAGGGGTTGGCGAAAGTTTGATGGTGGTGGTCGAAGGGAGGGGGGGGGTATGCGGTGGCGTAGGTGGCGGTGGACAAAAACTGCAAAAAGTGCAGTTTCGGCAGAGGAAGCCGGATGATCCGGGCGGGTCTGGATGATTCGGGTCAGGGTCCGGATCGTTCGGGCAGGTCAACTACTCGCGGGTGAGGTGCGGGATGAACTCAAAAAGGGGAAAAAATTCGACGATTTCGATGATTTTTGATGGGATCCGCGGTGGAAATGGAGGGAAAAGGTTAGACCCACTTGCAACACAAAGAATCCACGGATCAAAATCAACAAAACTTCATCATATCAACAAATCACAAAAAAATTTGGGGCTATTTTTGTGGGGAATTTTTCGAAATTGGGACAAAATCAACAAAGTTAGGCTAGAAAACAAGGGGTAGGGGCTCCAAATTCGTGATCAACCAAGGAACATGATACCAAGTTGATGTAGGGTGGAAACCCTAGGGCCGATCTTTCACGATTTGGAGAGGATCGTACAAAGAACATGAAGAACACGAGGGGAAACACGAGAGAAAGACACTCAAATCAACGAGAACAATCACACATGTGTTAGATCCATGAATATAAAGAGTGATACAAGATCCAAATGCAACAAAGGACGATACAAGAGGCGGTACATGAGGAGGTCTTGAGGGGTCTTCCCGTGAGGGGTCTTGAATCCACTTGGGGGATCTTCTCCGTACAGGACGCGGTCTCCGAAGGAGAAAGTATCAAGTGGATGAGAAAAGCTCTATCTCAAAAAATGAGCTATCACATTGCTAACCCTAGAAAGGTGGAGGTGGAATCGTTTATATAGGCTAGGGGGACGAAGGGGTACATGGTCTCGGTCCAAAATGCACACGCAGGTTGTTTTCCGGATGATCCGGATGGTGGCCCAGATGATCCGGGTGTGAGGGGTCCGGATGATCCGGGCGGCCGTGCGGATCGTCCAGATGTGTCACAACCGTTGAGGGGGTCCGGATGACCGGGAGTTCGTCCGGACGTCCGGGTGGTTCGGATCGTCCGGCTTCGCGGGAAGGCTTGCTGGTCTCGGGTACCACTTATCCGGATCATCCGGGCCGGGGCCCGGATCGTCTGGGCTGAGGCCGGATCCTCCGGACACCAGTCCGGATCATCCGGGCAAGTGCAGACTTGGCCGTTTTCTTCTCCGTCTTCGCGTATGTCTTCCTCCTTCGATCTTCCTTGCTCCTTAGCTTCTCCATGGCTGACTCCTTGGTACCTGAGTATGCATAGTTTCTTCGTTTGAGGTTGTGGCCATGTCTCATGTGCATCCAAGGGGGATTGTCAGAGGAGAGATGTCACCTCGATTTCGAGAGCTCTTGCACATGCACGAGTCATAGGTCCACTTGGCACTTGGTGAGATGATGATAGGTCCATGGGGATGACCTTGGGATGCTCCGCATCAGAGAGATTGTGGTGGAGGAGGGTGGGGGATTTACCAGATAGGGACCCTAAAAGCATTGTGTCCAGTAGATATAGCGGCCACGACCACGTTTTATGGGCCACATGTATATTCTTTTACGGGCTAGACCTTTTTTACAAGATCTGTTCAGGCCGATTTTTTCATATTTCCTGTGAATTGGCCGGGATATTAAGGGTCAGCGAGGTTATACGGATCTGCTAGAGATGCTCTTAGGATTTGTTGTCTACTTTGGTAAGACTATCGAGCTATTTGAGATTTTCTGTGTACAACACTGTCATATCCGGGAGATGTTGCATAGGATCATAAAATTGGGGGTGCCAAATAGTATAATTTAATCTAAATGTCATCATAATCCTAGCAAATACTTGTGAAATAGCATCAAGTTGCTGAACAGTTGGTGTCTACTGCATATCATAAATTAGATTGCATTTTTAGAGGGGTGCCTATTGGAAATATTAGCACTTTATTGATTAATCTAATCCATGAGTAGACAGTAAGCATGGCAACCACACTATGTGATGAGTCCAATTTACATGATGTTTTTCATACTATTTTGTGCCTACAAGTTGGGCTTTGTGGAATTTTACCGCGTTCACACACTTATTTTTGTTGTTAATCCTTCAGGTGACGTCTTTTGAAGCAATATTCATTTAATGAAGAAAACCCTAAAAAATGGTAGTGGAATCATGTATTAAAGGTGATGAACACTTCCATAAGAAAATCAAGCAAGAAGGCCAAAGAAACAACCGTCGTTGCGCTTCCAGAGCGAATGATGGCGTTCCATTCGCTCGCACGCGCTCGCATGAGCGGTCGTTTGGCGCCCCACCGCCTCGTGGGGATCAGTTATTTTCACGCCGTCGAAATGAATCGTGAAGGCGACGAACAGAGACTCCAGAAACTCATCCAGAAGGCAGATCCCTAGCCTCCAGAGCCCATCCGTAGGGAGGATCGACCGAGAGAAGAAGGGGATTCCTCTCATCGAGCGAGGAACGACATCATCATCAACATCTACATTATCACATTATCACCACCTTCATCATCATCATCATCATCATCCACATCCTTATCATTTGCAACTGTAGGATCGAAGAAGATAGGTCTAGGGGGGGGGGGGCGAATAGACACTTAACCAACCACAGGTGCAATTTTTAGTTTTCTCGAGACTTAGGCAGATTTTGGCACAAGTTACGATGACTCCAAGACTTACTATACATGCATATCTAGAGATAGAGCAGCGGGACTAGTAAATCATGCAACTGTGCGGAAAGTAAAGGGTAGAATCAGAAGATCAAACACAATGAAGACACGATGATTTTTGGCGTGGTTCCGATAGGTGGTGCTATGGTACGTCCATGTTGATGGATACTTCAACCCACGGAGGGTAACGGTTGCGCGAGTCCACGGAGGGCTCCGAAGGGTCCATGGAGAAGCAACCTTGTCTTATTCTACCATGGCTTACATCCACGAAGGACTAGCCCCACTCGGGTAGATCTTCACGAAGTAGGCGATCTCCTTGCCCTTACAAACTCCTTGGTTCAACTCCACATGATCTTGGAGGCTCTCAAGTTACACCTAACCAATCTAGGAGAAACCACTCTTCAAAAGGTAATATATGTTGTGTTGGTGAAGAACTCCTTGCTCTGATGCTTCAAATGATAGTCTCCTCAACACTCAATCTCTCTCTCACAGATTTGGCTTTGGTAGGAGAAGGGTTGGAGTGGAAAGAAACTTCAAGAGGCTAGAAATCAAGGTTCAAATGGTAGGAATAGAATCTCTTGATCTCAACACATGAGGGGGTGGTTCTCTCTCAGAAAATGAATGGTGGAAGTTGTGTTTCATTCTGATGGCTCTCTTAGAGAGTAAGTGGTGGTGGAGGGGTATAAATTGGCAGCACCAAAAATCCAACCGTTACAAGTCTTTGACCCAACCCGGTGAGACCGACTAGTGGTGGAGGGGAGAGAGATGCACATCAAAGATTATTTTCAAATCTCTTCCATATCAAAATAAAGTGAAATGGTAGCACCAGAAAATGAATGATAATCTCGGTGAGACCGACTAGTGCGAAAGACTTGACCATTAGTCTTTTTGGTGAGACCGATTATACCAACTCGATGGGACTGAAGTGCAATGGGTAGGGAAGGACCTCGTTTCGGTAATTCTGATCGGTTCATCTCAATGATTCCGAAATGAACCAAAATCAAGGTTCATCACAGAAACTTGGTCAGGCCATCTCGGTGGGACCGAGAACCATTTCGGTCAGACCGAATTGCTAGGGTTTTGGCCGCGGCAATGAATGATCATCTAGGTGGGTCAGGAGTAGGTGATATCGGTGGGACCGAAATGAAGATTTAGGGTTTTGGACAGATGTGTTGTGAGAAGGTGATTGAGGGTTTTTGGAGCAATATCCCTAAGCACTTGAGCAACAACCTCATGAACAATACCTCATCCCCTTTTAATAGTATTGGCTTTCCTAAGGGACTCAATGTGATCTTGGATCACTAAACCAGAAATGTAGAGTCTTGGGGTAGCCAATTTTCCCCCTGACATTTTGAAGGGGCCCACATCCTTATGTCCATGCCATGCAGCTGTTGAACTTGTCTGAAATATTCTGGATAAAAATATTAGTCCAACAATATGCATGTTAACATTAATTACCAAAACCACCAAGGGATAAAATGTGCTTTCAATCTTCCCCTTTTTGGTAATTGATGACAACATACATCAAAGCTTCAAATAAGAATATAGTAGGTATTACATTAAAGCTTTGAAAGAACATGTGACATGCATAAGCTCCCCCTACAAGTGTGCAATCAGGTTTATGATGGAAGCTAAAGAGATGTGAATGCACAATAGGAAGGAATGAGTAATGTGTTACATGTATCTTGGCTATATGTAATAGAGTAACATGATGAGAGAAATAACCTTCATGTCCATGTTTTTTTTTTCTTGCAAACAATATGTTCAACAAGCAAGAGATCATCATGCACATGACTTAGATGCATATACTTACCTTGAGGTTCTTGAACTAGTTGTTGAAGAAATAAGCTTGAGAAAATAGGGTTAGATAACACAAGAAAATTTCAACAAGAAAAGAGTCACAAGATCCACAAGAGTACCAAGATTGGGATGACATGTACTAGATGAGTATCACTGGGTGAGTACTTCTTTAGATATGGACATGTTCCCAAAGGATTTTAATGGGATTCGCAATAAGATTTCAAGGATTTTTCTCCCCTAAACTTGAACTTCTTCTCTCCCTGAATCTATTATTGGATAATGGGAGTAGGTCGGGTGAGACAAAATCAGAGCAAAAACAACTAAAGACAACTTATCAAGCTGAGAAGGCAAAGACTCAACTTGAAATAACAACATGTCTCTCCCCTCTTAGAGATATGTAGCTTCTCTCCTCTTTTAGAAATGCATCTTTCTTCCTTAGGAAGTACCTTATTTTGATATGGAAGAGATTTGAAAATAATCTTTGATGTGCATCTCTCTCCCCCTTTTACATCAATTTCCAAGAAGGGTGGCTTCAAGGTTATGAGTCAAGTGAGTGTGGTCCTGGAGAGGCACATCTAGGCATTATGAAGTTGTTGATGCAGACAGAAGGAAAGAACCATTGAGTAGAGCTGGAGAAGGAAAAAAAGAAAATTTTATTAAATATTCTTTAGGTGGTGAAATTAGTGACACTGAGTTGTGCCAATCGGTGTGTCCGAGATGAAGACATCACAAAGAGGCCACATCGGTGAGTCCGAAGAGGTCCATTTCGGTTGCACTGATGAACTATGTTGTAGGGTTAGCTACACTTTGGTAACGCTGATGCGTTTCAAGTCGGTGGGACCGAGTTCAACATAGAGAGAATATTGAATCAACTCAGCTCACTAGGCAAAGAATCTCACAAAGATATGCAAGGAATTGGATAAGATTTGCAATGAATTTACTAGAAACTTACTAAGAAAAGGAACACAGAAAGAAAGAAACCTAGATGAAGTTTTTTTTGCAAAAAGGGAAACATTCTAGCAAAAGAAAGGCAAAAGAAGGGCAAATGAAGAGAACACTAGAGAACTTCATCTAGAAGGGGGGTGGGCGACTAAGTCACCTATGTTAGAGTATGTTGACTTAGGAGTCAAGTGAGTTCACTTGATCATTGGTCATCGTTAAGATTAAAATGGGGTTGCCATTTCTCATTTAAGCATTTTAATGTATTCACATCTTATTGAGTTGCTTTGACTCATGTCTCTGAGTAAAGCTTGTCTAAGATGTGAGATCTTACATTGGATTTTGGTGAGATCCATCATGTAGTTGAACTTGAGGTAGATGCTCATGGAGTGGGAATCTGGATCAATCCTTTCATTTGTAGTTCATCTTCCTAATGGGTTAGTTTTGCAAGGAACAACATGTGTATCCATTTTGACAAGAGTGAAGCATAAAGTCATATAGTGTCAAAGGATATGTTTAGTTGTCTTGTTCCTTGAGCACACCAAAGGTGTAGATACTTTGTTTAATTCTCCTTTGCTCTAGATATGAATGTTGAGAGCAATCTTTGTGAAGTAGTACATATCCAAGTACCTACAAGGGTTACATGTAGTACAAGGGAGCAAAATGTCCAAGATATGAAAAGGTCAACATAAGAATGATCAAGGATTAGTCATAATAGCTCATGCCCTTGCATGCATCCAAGTGAGTGTTTAGTTCACGTTGGAAGCATCAACGACGTTCAACTCACTTCTCAAGGGACAAAATATCTTTCCATCAAGAGGCTTAGTGAAGATATCTGCCAATTGTTTGTTGGTACAAACATGGTTAAGGTCAATGTCACCTTTAGCAACTTGATCTCGAATGTGGTGGCGAACCTCAATATGCTTGGTTCGAGAATGTTGCACGGGATTGTGTGCAATCTAAATAGCACTCTCATTGTCAAATAGTAATGGCACATCACTACTGCAGGATGCTGCTAACGCAACACTACGATCAGAGACCCTTCGATGAAACTGTGTGCGATGCAATAATCGCAAACGGTGGTGTAAAAAACCCATCAAAAAAGGTGCAAGACGTTTACGATGGAGGATGCATCAAACACGGTTCAGATTTTAGTTGCATGTGTGATGCAGGGCATACGGTTCAGTTCAATTAACTGTTTGCGATGAGGAGGAACAAAAGAAACGGGCAACCAGATGAAGGTGTGTGCTATATATAGCACACGGTTCACTCGGATGAATTGTTTGTGATTAGGTAACACAAAAGAAACGGTTCAGCCAGATCAAGGTGTGCGCGATATACGTCATGCGGTTCACTCCGATGAACTATTTGTGTTGAGACAAGAGAACAGAAACGGTTCAATATAACAAGATATGTGTGATACGCGGCAAACAGATCTGTAATCAGAAATGTGTGCGAAGACCGATAATAACACAGACGGTTGCTACTAATAAGACGTGTGTGTTGTGCGATGGGATTGCATACAGAACAACAACATATATATACACACTCATAAGGACATGGTTGCATAACCAAATTAAACATCCACTTACATAGGTGGCTACTACAACCATGGCATTTTCACACACCAAAGTAAACTATTACATGCATAATTACATAGGTGGCTACTACACACATGCAATTTCCACACACCAATAAAGTAAACTATGTATTACATGCATGATTAACTAGCATAAACGATCATCTGATCATCATCTACTTCTTGTGACACTTGCACTGCTTGTGGCTTGATCCGGGCTCGTCGATTTGGGTAACGAGGCACTTCCTCATGTCAACGATCTGCCTGTGCATCTCATAGCATGTGTACACGCTCTTGTCCGCGACCCTGAGGTGAGGTTCATCCAGTTGCCGCATCCAGGCCATGTGCCAGGATACGGGACTTGTTCTCTGGGCATCCTGCTTCATCTTTTCGTAGTAAGGGTCGATGATGGCCGAGGCGAGTTCGACTAGGGAGTCCATCTTCGTGCTACCCCAGACCCTGTAGTGGTCACGGATTTCGACAACGTTCTTGCAGGCCATGCCCATAACACTGAGCGCTTTTACATCGTTGGTGGTTTCCACCGTGGCGAACTTGTAGTCGGTGTTGTTGACAAACCTGTTGAAATGGTCGCAAGGCTCTGTGGCCATGCGGTAGTGGTAGATGAGGACATGATGGCGCACACATAACTGGGTGACGACAACCTTCTGATCTATGCTAGGACGACCGACGGTGTACTGGAGGTCGATGCTGACCACCTTGTACTTGTCTCGAGTAAGCAACTGCTCAACGCTATTGATGTAGTTGTCACCATGGCCGGGTCGATGGTGTACACCACCGAGAGATCCCTCTCCCTCGCGTGGGTCTCCACTCTATGCTCGCCGAACTCCATTGGAGCGCCGCAAGACATCCCCTCTCTATGTGTCGTCATGGGTGTGCTTGTTCTGTTGTGGGGGCGTGATCGAAAGGTTGAAGAGATTAAGGTTATAATGGCCGCGGGAATTAAAGGGGAAGTCGGACGACCAGGAATATCGGCAGGCCCTGATGGCAATTCTAATTTGCAGCGCGTAACTCCATCGTGTCGCATGTAACTGCATCGCGTGGCAACGCGCGCGGCGCAACCGCATGCATATGGGGCCCCCGACATGATCGTGTGCATGCCCTACCGTTGGCAGAGCGCGCGCGGAGGGACACGAGCAGAGCGCTCCACGGTCGCCTCAACGGCGAGGAACCATATATATATATATGCATATAGCAGTTGAACACGCAAGGAAAAGCTGTCCACAAGTCGAGCGCGCCGACGGACGCGAGCAGAGCGCGCCGCGGCGCCTAACGGCGAGCACAGCGTGCTGCGGCGCCTAACGGCGAGCAGAGCTTGCTGAGGGATGCGAGCATAGGCCGGCACAGTGATACGTGGCAAATAAGACGAACTGTGCGAGCGATGTCGGAGACATCAAGCATGAATTAGATTAGAGTTGCGTGTGCGATATGTGGCATACAGTTGAACCATCCGAGCTGTTTGTGATGGAATAAGCCGTGTGTGTTGCGGGCAAACGCTTGCTGGTATATAACCTTAAATTTAACCAAAAAAGTGTTAATGCATGTTACAAAAATTGTATAACTGGAAACTATGTTCAAATACGAATCTAACGATATAATCGTTGGTGACATGCATTCGTATCTTACTAGTTAAATCCTACTTATAAACAAGACGGGGGTATAGTAGGTAATTAAAGCGCAAAAGTTTTTTTGTATTAACCGTATGTGTACGTGTCCTTTCGTCCTCCTCTGACACATCTTGTCACCCTGCTGCCGCAGACGACTTATAGCGCAAGCTTGCGCAATGTGCGGGGGCGTTCTTTTGGACAAACGGTGGCTCGAAGTGGCGCCAATGAATCGTCGGTGAGCCCGTTCCCCGCGCAACCTCGCAGGTTCCCGCGCAAGCTTCCCGCCCGACTCGGTGAAATCCCCCAAAATCCCAATGCTTACCGGCCTTCTATATAAACTCTCACGGCCGGCGAGTCCTGCGTCGCATTTCCCCCTCCCTCCCTGTAGCTTATCTCGTTTGCTTCTCCCACAATCGCCAATGGCACCGGTCCATCGTCGTCGCTTAGCCACTCCGCCGTCATCAGAGGACAGCTCCAACTGGGAGGCTACACCGCGGCGGCGGCTCAGTCCCCGGCGTAGTGTAGTGCGCGTGGCGTCCCTGTTGGGTGTGCGTGGAACACCCACCACACGCTTCGCCGCCGCTGCCCATCGGCAGCTGTTGCCGGTCGCCGTTGCCGCCACGCCACCGTCGAAAGCCAGGGCCATCGCCCGCTCCGCCGCCGCGGCCCGTAGGCGGGAGGTGGCCGTCGTGGCCGCCACCCCAATGCAGGCCATCACCCGCTCCGCCACCGCGGCCCGAAGGCGGGAGGTGGCCGTCGTGGCCGCCACCCCATCGTCGGCCGCCGTGGCCACCAGCCCACCATCGACCGCCGGGATCATCACCCGCTCCGCCACCACTGCCCGAAGGAGGGAGGCGGAGGTGGAGGCCCGCACGTGCGTCAGCGACCTTGCGTTCTACATCGAGTTCCCGCGCGAGGAGGAGGAGCGCTTCGTCCAGCACGCAAAGAGCCTTACCGCAGCCGTGTCCGCAGCACACACCGACGCAAAGGCGAGGAATTAGGAGATCTACGAGGAGTCCGGCCGCTTTCAGAGGGATCGTCTGGAGCGGCAGTGGGCGTTCGAGTTGGCGAGCATCGCTGAACGTGCAGCAACGGCAGGCTTGTATTGCATTTGTCCAGCTTGTCGGTAGGCTCCTCCTTCTCCTCTGCCTCTTACTGAGCGCGCTCGACAGAGGAGAGGCTGCCGGAAGTAGCACAAAGCCCCTCCGTAGTAGTAGTATTTAGGGGCTATTTTGTTTAGTTCATCTGACTATAGATGTGTGGTGGAACTGTACAAGTACTTAAAATTAGCTAGTATATAGAGTTGAACTAGCTATTTCAGTACGTGGTTCGCAACAATTATGGAAAAGTTTGGTCGGTTCAGCTCGTGAGTTGAACTGTTTGTATAAATTAAGAACGACTGCTTAATCTATGAATGAAATCTATGCTTAATTACTGAATTTTAGTTGCAAAAATTAGATAGTGCTAGTGATTTTTAGCTGCATATTTTGACAAATCGCAGTGTTACAAGGATTGACAAATGGAAATGTTACTAGATCAACAAATTTCAATCTTTCCAGTTTGACAAATGGCAACATACCCAATATGACAGTTGCAAATCTTACCAAATTGTTTGTACGTGGTTGCACACGGGTCATCCAAAACAACCGTTTGCGTTGAAGGGATGCACAAATCCTGCGTTGCGAATTATCCCTCGACTTAAGGGGGAAGACCATAGCTCTCAATTTCATAGGGGTGTTCTATCTAAAACGTTTGCGATCAAGAGCTGCAGAAATCCTGCTCGACACATTTTCTCTTGGCTTCCTGGGGAAGCTGTCGGTTTTCCATACGGGTGTTCTAACTAAAACGTTTGCGATGAGTGTTTTATATTTAAAAACCATATTAAACTGCGGCTTGGACACCATAAATGGAGAGGATGCGAGCAAGGAGGGCGGCCATGGAAGTCAAAGGGCTCGCTTCCCGGCGAGCCTGCGCGGCGTACAGCTCGCACGCTTCCCGGTAAGCCTCCGCATTGGAGTACAGCTCGCACGCCTCCCGTTTAGTCAAACACTCAAGCACCTGTCCGCACGACACCTCCTAGCCATTAAAAGAGTGAGGCATGGTGTCACGTGAATGGTTAACAGAACGCACACAATTTAAATTATACAAAACGTTTCAGATGTTACAGTGGCAGCTATTTGTTTCAAAATGCCTTTGATGGCTGTTATTCGAGTGCGCCTTCTCTCAAAATGGACACGAAAAATACCACAGCATGTCGGGTGCCATTCCATTATAGCATGCCAAGTTTCATGAATTTCACACGAGTTTTGGATTTACTAGAATTTAAAAACAAAGTATCTCAACATTTTGCCGGCAATCAACAATGCCCTGGTGTTTGAAATTCATTCGCATTTCTTGCATAGGACCTAAGCATGCACCGAAGGACACAGATTTGATTTTTCAACCAATTTATATGCACTGGAGCATGTGCATGTAGTTCAAATTTGAATTATGCACATAAAATGCCTAGAAAACCCAATTAATGTATAAAACTGTCCAAACGAACCCCGAAAAATTCCAAAATTAAATACAACACTTCTGTTGTTCTATGTTGACACTAGAATTTTTCGAAAGCAATAAGAGGCTACATATATCGTTTCGTCCCCAAAGGTGGCACGTTCCCTACCGAAACCATCATGCTTGTTGTGAGAAGCTCTGGTTTGTGAGAAACTTATACCCAAACCTGCCCCAAATGGGACAAATTTTTTACCACGGCATGTTGATGCCGCTCCATGATAGCATGCCAAGTTTCATGAATTTCAGAGGAGTTTTGAATTTACTAGAATTTAAAAACCAAGTATCTCCATGTTTGCGGCTGAGTGACGGTGGCAGGGTGTTTGAAATTCATTCCCATTTCTTGCATGGGACCTAAGCATGCACCGAAGGAGACAGATTTCATTTTTCAACCAATTTATATGCACTGGAGCATGTGTATGTAGTTCAAATTTTTATTATACACATAAAATGCCTAGAAAACCCAGTTAATGTATAAAAATGTCCAAATGAACCCCGAAAAATTCCAAAATTAAACACAACACTCCTGTTGTTCTATGTTGTCACTAGAATTCTTTTGAAAGTAATAAGACGCAACATATATCATTTCGTCCCCAAAGGTGGCACGTTCCCTACCGAAACCATCACGCTTGTTGTGAGAAGCTCTGGTTTGTGAGAAGCTTATACCCAAACCTGCCCCAAATGGGACAAAATTTTTACCACGACATGTTGATGCCGCTCCATGATAGCATTCCAAGTTTCATGAATTTCAGACGAGTTTTGGATTTACTATAATTTAAAAACCAAGTATCTCAATGTTTGCGGCCGAGTGACGGTGGCAGGGTGTTTGAAATTCATTCCCATTTCTTGCATGGGACCTAAGCATGCAACCAAGGACACATATTTACTTTTATAACCAGTTTATATGCACTGGAGCATGTGCATGTAGTTGAACTTTGAATTATGCACCTGAAATGCCTACAAAACCAAGTTAATATATAAAAATGTCCAAACGAACCCCGAAATATTCCAAAATTAAACACAACACTCCTGTTGTTCTATGTTGACACAAGAAATTTTTTGAAAGCAATAAGAGGCAACGAATATCGTTTCGTCCCCAAAGGTGGCACGTTCCCTACCGAAACCATCATGCTTGTTTTGAGAAGCTCTGGTTTGTGAGAAGCTTATACCCAAACCTGCCCCAAATGGGACAAAAAATTTACCACGACATGTTGATGCCGCACCATGATAGCATGCCAAGGTTCATGAATTTCAGACGAGTTTTGGATTTACTAGAATTTAAAATCCAAGTATCTCAATGTTTGCGGCCGAGTGACGGCGGCAGGGTGTTTGAAACTCATTCCCATTTCTTGCATGGGACCTAACCATGCAACCAAGGACACATATTTGTTTTTTCAACCAGTTTATATGCACCGGAGCATGTGCATGTAGTTCAAATTATAATTATGCACCTAAAATGCCTACAAAACCAAGTTAATATATAAAAATGTCCAAATGAACCCCAAAAAATCCAAAATTAAACACAACACTCTTGTTGTTCTATGTTGACACTAGAAATTTTTTGAAAGCAATAAGAGGCAACGGATATCGTTTCGTCCCCAAAAGTGGCACGTTCCCTACCGAAACCATCACGCTTGTTGTGAGAAGCTCTGGTTTGTGAGAAGCTTATACCCAAGCCTGCCCCAAATGGGACAAATTTTTTACCACGGCATGTTGATGCCGCTCCATGATAGCATGCCAAGTTTCATGAATTTCAGTCGAGTTTTGCTACTAGAATTTCAAAACCAAGTATCTCAATGTTTGCGGCCGAGTGACGGTGGCAGGGTGTTTGAAATTCATTCCCATTTCTTGCATGGGACCTAAGCATGCACCGAAGGACACAAATTTGATATGTCAACCAATTTGTATGCACTGGAGCATGTGCATGTAGTTCAAATTTGAATTATGCACATAAAATGCCTGGAAAACCCAGTTAATGTATAAAAGTGTCCAAACGAACCCCGAATAATTCCAAAATTAAACACAACACTCCTGTTGTTCTATGTTGACACTAGAAAAGTTTTGAAAGCAATAAGAGGCAACGGATATCGTTTCGTCCCCAAAGGTGGCACGTCCCCTACCGAAACCATCACGCTTGTTGTGAGAAGCTCTGGTTTGGGAGAAGCTTATACCCAAACCTGCCCCAAATGGGACAAATTTTTTACCACGGCATGTTGATGCCGCTCCATGATAGCATGCCAAGTTTCATGAATTTCAGACGAGTTTTGGATTACTAGAATTTAAAAACCAGGTATCTCAATGTTTGAGGCCGAGTGACGGTGGCAGGGTGTTTGACATTCATTCCCATTTCTTTAATGGGACCTAAGCATGCAACCAAGGACACAGATTTGATTTTTCAACCCGTTTATATGCACTGGGGCATGTGCATGTAGTTCAAATTTGAATTATGCACCTGAAATGCCTACAAAACCAAGTTAATGTATAAAAATGTCCAAACGAACCCCAAAAAATTCCAAAATTAAACACAACACTTTTGTTGTTCTATGTTGACACTAGAATTTTTTTGAAAGCAATAAGAGGCAACGGATATTGTTTCGTCCCCAAAGGTGGCGTTCCCTACCAAAACCATCACGCTTGTTGTGAGAAGCTCTGGTTTGTGAGAAGCTTATAACCAAACCTGCCCCAAATGGGACAAAATTTTTACCACGGCATGTTGATGCCGCTCCATGATAGCATGCCAAGTTTCATGAATTTCAGACAAGTTTTGGATTTACTAGAACTTTAAAATCAAGTATCTCAATGTTTGCGGCCGAGTGACGGTGGCAGGGTGTTTGAAATTCATTCCCATTCCTTGCACGGGACCTAAGCATGCACCGATGGACACAAATTTTATTTTTCGACCAATTTATATGCACTGGAGCATGTGCATATAGATCAAATTTGAATTATGCACATAAAATGCCTGGAAAACCCAGTTAATGTATAAAAGTGTCCAAACGAACCCCGAAAAATTCCAAAATTAAACACAACACTCCTGTTGTTCTATGTTGACACTAGAAAAGTTTTGAAAGCAATAAGAGGCAACGGATATCGTTTCGTTCCCAAAGGTGGCACGTTCCCTACCGAAACCATCACGCTTGTTGTGAGAAGCTCTGGTTTGGGAGAAGCTTATATCCAAACCTGCCCCAAATGGGACAAATTTTTTACCACGGCATGTTGATGCCGCTCCATGATAGCATGCCAAGTTTCATGAATTTCAGACGAGTTTTGGATTTACTAGAATTTAAAAACCAGGTATCTCAATGTTTGAGGCCGAGTGACGGTGCCAGGGTGTTTGACATTCATTCCCATTTCTTTAATGGGACCTAAGCATGCAACCAAGGACACAGATTTGATTTTTCAACCCGTTTATATGCACTGGAGCATGTCCATGTAGTTCAAATTTGAATTATGCACCTGAAATGCCTACAAAACCAAGTTAATGTATAAAAACGTCTAAACGAACCCTGAATAATTCCAACTTTTTTGATGACACACCTATAGTTGCATGTTCACTTCAGATCAAAGTTCTAGCAATTCAAACACCATCCTTTGCAGTTGTGACCCCATTACGTAATTCAAATCAAGACGAAAAATCAAGTAGATCGCACACAGTTTATTATCACCAACCGTGTGAGATGCAGCACAAAATATCTTGTAGCACCGTCGGAGTGTCAAGCACACTAGCCCGCTCCTCAAATATCATTTCACTATTCAATCATCGCTGGTGAAAGATGGGGACATGGACCTGTGTTGTGAGGGCAACTTCGGCGGCCCACTCCGGCGAGAGCGTGGCCGCAGCCGGCAGGCGCGTGCTAACAAGCTTTGTGAGGGCAACCGCAATCTGCGTCCGGGCGACCAAGGCAGCCCAAACGACCGTTGTTCCTTCTCAGGCGGCGGCAGCATCATCTGCCTCGAGGATAGCAATTGGCGAGAGCGGCACAACAGCTGTCCGTTCCGCAGCGGCGGCCTTAGACCTGATGGAGGCCGCCCATGACCATGCCGAGGCCGTCCACGCCTAGCTTGTGGCGGTCACCACAGTAATCGAACAAAGCTTCTCCAACAACGGTCGGCAACCCAAGGCCGAAGAGTTGGCAATCGCCGAGAAAGTTCGAGCAGCCGTCCGTTCCTGCGCGGCATACCTTGCCACGACGGAGCCCGCCAAAGCCCAGATCGTGGCTGCCCACGCCCAGCTTGTGGCGGCCTATTCCAAAGATATGGCGGACGCGGATGGCGAGATGCTTGCCGAGTATGGTGCAATTGATGCCATGGAGCCCCTTCCCAGGAGACCGTCGGGCGCGAGCTGGACATGGAGGCGGCGGCGGAGATCGACGAGCACCAAGCCGTAGTAGTACTCTTTGTTTTGTTTAATTAAGAGCACCGGTCTTTAATTTGTTAGATTAATGTTTAGGTCAGCTAGCTCTGTTTAATTGCTAAACTTGCTCGATTAAGAAGTGTGGGTGTGTTGTAGTCTCCTTTGTGTACCCAAATTACGCAATGACGTGGATGACCACTGTAACCAGGGAAATTCGAACCAAAATTTTTGATGTTCAAACTCATCACACACGGGTTAAGCTATCTGAATTGTTTGTGATGTTCACATATCGTACATAGTTCTGAATAAGGGATCATGTCTGATGACACTTTGCGCGCCAGTTTTTTCGCTGAAGCGATTCCAAAATTTCGGCTTCCGCGGAAATACCTACCTCCCCGCCCCCTCCCCCTTACCAAAAGCCACATTTCCCCTGTTTCCGCCTTCCTTTCCAAGTTGAAACCTTTACTCCTTGCTTGCAGCGCTGCCTCCTCTCCGGCGACCCTCCTTCACGCTGCTCGGCCTCGCCTATCCAGGCAGGTAATCCACACCCGACCCCCATGCTCCTCCTCCTTCCACATCCCACATGCCCTGACCGCCGACGCGACACCTTCCACCCAAATCACCGACCCCTCCACCAAATAAGCGCCGCCCTAAGCCATGGTGCAAGCAGTATAGCCAGGATCTCAAGGAGCATTTGGCAGCGGAGAAGCAAATCGCGGCCGCACGCGCGGATGAGGTTGCGATGGCTGCCATTTGTGTCGACCCCCAGATCTTGGAGGAGCACCTCGGCGTCGAGGCCACCGTCGACGCCTCGCGCTCCGATGACGTGACGCGGTTGGCTGTTTGGTTCAATTCTGCAATGCGATGTTCAATTGTTGTGGGTGCATTCTGTTATTGTATACCATGTGAGAAATAAATCAAATTTGGCTGTACTAAATACATGAGAAACAAATACAATTGCTATATTTCCAAGTTGTTAAGCATGCTTGGTTTGATTAACTATCTGATCTTCTATTAGGAGTATGTTATATTGTGCAATGTGGTGCTCAGTTAACGTTTGGTTCATTTGTTGTGGTGTTTAGTTAACTGTTTTGTTTGGTTCAATTCTACAATGCGATGTTCAATTATTGTGGGTGCATTCTGTTGTTGTATACCATGTGAGGAATAAATTGAATTTGTGTCGGGACCCCGATCCTAAGTCACACCGACCTAGCATGTAACACATCATATCACTTTGCGGCCTCACGCACTGTATTCCCATGGGTGCCACCTTACCTGGCCCGGGACTGTTTGCACCTTTTGGCTCACGTATATGATAGTGTCGCTAGCATCCATATGACAGAGAACCCGGGCCGACATGACTAGTCGTGAATCCAAAGTGGCACTAACTTACAGGGACATGCATACATGACCCAGCAACGAACGTGTCGATCATCAACGTATGAACCCAAGTCGTAGCAAGCTACAAGGACTTAAAGGAACAACGCGTGACATTTTCCCGAAGGGACAGACACAGGAACGAACAAGGACACATGCCGGCCAGCCTAAGTGTTCCGGAGCAGTAGCAAGCTACCATGGCTCAGTCGAAGCACTAGGAGACATTTCCCCATAAGAGAGGCTACCAAGAATAAACAACTAGGTTGTCAGATCCCACACATACTGTCGTGGAAGTGTCACGGCAGATGTCCTCATGGAAGGACTTAGTTGTGGAGCCATTGCGACAAGGTTAGCTTAAAGGGGTTAAATGGGACAAAGGACACGAGGAGTTTATACTGGTTCGGCCCCTTGCGGTGAAGGTAAAGGCCTAGTCCAGTTTGAGGTGGTATTGCTAGGGTTTCGATTACCAGGGAGCAAATACGCTTTGCCTGGCTCTCGATCTGTTGTTTCTTACCCTAAGCCGCTGCCGGGTCGTCCCCTTATATACATGGGTAGACGCCCTGCGGCCTACAGAGTCCCGGCCGGCTCATAAAACGTGTCCGGCTCGGTGACTTATCTTACATGCCTTATAATACAAGCTTACATATACATGGAGGTTTATACTCATGGGCCTTAAGCCGTCTCTCGGGTTGGGCCCTTTAACAGGCCTATGTCATGAACCACCACCTTCACATACTCATGGGCTTTGTTTGGATGAACCATCATTGGGATAACCCGGCCCCTCCTGGGCGGGTCATATCCAATAGTCATATCCCCAACATTAGGCCCCAGGTTGATTTGAACTTGTTCATGTCAATCTTCAACACTTAGAAAAATCCTTCTTCATCTTCTCGTGAAATATTGTAACCCGCCATGACGTCATCTCCAGAAATTGCGGTAACCCACCGTGACGTCACCTGCAATTAATACAGCACACGGCCCAAATCGTAATAAATCTTTTTCTTTACTGACCCTCCGAAAATCGAAGTGCCCGCACCATCACATATCCATTTTCCTGTCTCCTCGATTCTCGCGCATGCCACTTATCCCTCCGGCCTTATAAATAGGGCCACGGGTTCACTTCTCATTCTCCCCCTTTGCCTTCTCTCCTTTTTCTTCCTCCTTGCGATGCTCCAGTGCGCCCGAGCTCCGCCGCTGTCGACCTTTTTCCCCTTCGTCAACTCCGGCCGCTGCATCACCCTGAACGGACCAGAAACGCCGCGACACTCCTCCGCTGTCAACTAGCGTCGGTAAATCTTCCCCTTTCCTCTTCATAGATCTGTGTTAGGGTTTCTCTGGTCGTCGGTGTTCATCACCGTTCTTCCCTTCCTCCGTCCCAGATCACATAGTTTTGATCTGAAAGTAGTACAAATCTCGTGCAGTAACAGTTTTAGCACTTATTTTTGATATCAGACCATATCTTTCTTACAATAGATCTCATTTGAACACCCCCGCTCTTCTGCTGCCGCCACCTTAGGTTTAGATTTTATTCCATTTTTATGAATAGCTGCAGATCCAATCTTATAGCTTCAATCTGCGAAATCTGTTTGTCCCAACACTTAATAAAATTTTGCTCTTGTCAGATCTTGAATACCAGTACGTGTCATGGTGGCTTACATGTCCGGCTTATAATTAATCATATATCATTAGTCCTCACTTAAGCCGCCATTCTGAGTGTATACTGCAACTATTAACCTGTGATTTCACCAACTGACTTAAACCGGTAAATTATTCCTTTCTTTTCAGGCTTTCTCTTTTCACAATGCCACCAAAGACAGTCTATACATGCAATTGGGTCCCCTCCGTCGTCACTGAGGGCTCATTCAGAGACTTTGTCAAAGTCGGGTACTTGCCCGCAAAGAGTGTTATGCATTACCATGCTCCTGAATCGGGCGAAGAAAAACCTCAGCCAAAGGATGGCGAAGTCATTGTATTCACTGATCACATGAACCGGGGCTTCTCACCACCCGACTCTAAGTTTTTCCGGGATGTTCTGCACTTCTTCCAGCTCCATCCTCAAGACATTGGACCCAACTCCGTGTCAAATATCTGCAATTTTCAAGTCTTCTGCGAAGTATACCTTCAAGAGGAGCCCGACGTCGATCTCTTTAGAGAATATTTTTATTTGAACCGCCAAACTGAGTTCACGAACGGGCCTAGCTTGGAACTTGGCGGAATCTCGATTCAACGCAAAAGAGACACCATCTTCCCTTATGCCTGCCTGCCGAGTCACCCCAAAGATTATAACTAGAGGTGATTTTACTGCAAAGATACCTCTCCGGCTGACGAGAATCCACTGCCGGGTTACCGTGTTGAGCGCCTAGATCCAAAGCACAACCTTCCTGAAAAACTTACCACTGCCGAACGAGCAAAAATTGCTCCTACCATTGCAAAGGTTAAGGCTCTGCTGGGAAACGGGTTAACTGGCGTTGATTTAGTCAGGTGTTGGGTTTCTTGGCGGATCATACCCTTGAGTCGCCGCGCCGGCTTAATGTGCACTTACACTGGTGGTGTAAAGGATCCACTGCGCCACAGATCTGCACCATTAACTGACGAAGCAGTAAACGAAATGGTTAAGTCCCTTCTGAATGAAGATCCGGAAGATTGTGTTAAAGTGGGTCTGGCCCCTTTCTGCAAGCTTAACCCGCCACCGGATGTGAGTCTCTGAATTTATTTACCTTTACTTTCATTACTCAAATACCTTATTAACTCAACCCTCAATGACCTTTACAGGCTAAGTCTGACTTTTGGAAAAAGAAGTATGATCATGAAGCTGCTAAGAAGGCCAGGGCTGTCAAGAAAGCCGCCAAGAAGACCACCAAAAGAAAGAAGAAACCAAGCGCCTCTGATATGCCTAATCTGGATGACACCTCTGAGTCAGAGGTAGCCCTTGATTCTCTTGGCTCGTTTTTCAATCATCTTATTGACACTGACTATTATCCGGATGACACGGGAGCCAGCCAAGCAGTTGAAGAAGAGGTAACTATTATTTCCTCTGGCTCAGAATCTTTGCCAAGACAGAAACTTCGACAAGTAACCCGAAAAGTAAGGTTTTCACACCCCTTGGCTTATTTAGATCCTCACTTTCTTTTGAAGCAACAACAACATGAGAATCGACGTCAGACCCGGACCAGTGGAGGTGAAGAGTTGTCCTCCGGCTTACCAAACACTCCCGCTCCTCGAAAACGTCGAAACGAGGTTCTCTTTAACTTAAACTCTTTTTACCCACTGGCGGGTCTTATTTGCTTACCACTTAACTCCGTTGATTCAATTGACCAGGAGATTGCTCGTTCTTCCTCTGGTGATTCATCGCAAACCGAGTTGCCGGCTTTTAAGACTGCCCCTGGGTAACAATGATTACCTTATATTCTGTAACTCTTTGTACTCTGATACTTATATTGACTTGTCACCACCTGTGCAGCGGACAAGCAAAGCCTAGCAAGAAAACAAAGGTTTCCAAGCCAGCTGAGGATCCTAAAGTTATTGAACTGGAACAGCAAGTCTCTGCACTTGATGCTTCTGAAAAACAAATAGATGACCCTGCCCCTGATGTTCCACCTGAGATTCTAGATCTCTGAGTTGATGACACCAATATTAATCCTTCGAACCCTGCACCATCAGGCCCACTTAAGCCGTCGGAGACACATGCTGATGACGTTCTGATCACTGACACCGGCTTTACAGAACCGAGAAATCCAATAGCTTTAGCCAAGCATACCGCCAAGCAAGAGGTTATTGAAAGGCGGAAGACGAGGTTTGACGTCTCCCATTATGCACAATTGAGCAACAGTGAGATACTTTCTGGCTACCTCAGCCAAGTACACTCCAGCCACGACCTTGAGATTGATATGGTGAAACAGATGCACCAAAAATATGAGGTATGACTTCCAGCTTTGAGTAAATTATGTATATCCTGCCAACCCCCAAGTCTACTGGTTATGATAAGATTGAATAGTCTGTAGACTTAAAATAATCCATAAGCTTCTCTAGTAGAATCCTCCAAGGCCGGTTGTCATAGTTAAAGTTAAACCGGATGTCTAAACAATTTAGCCTTGCATCCGTAGTCCCCAAGGGCTGGTTTAATCAGCATGAATGAGCCGGTCCTATTTACCATTGTTTAAGAAAGGAGAGCTTATCTGTGTAGCCCCCATGAGTCGGCTGGGACTGTTTATAGCATAACTGGCTCATCAGTAAGAAGATACAAGCGATATGCATTAGCCCCCAAGTGCCAAGTAGTCTTGCTTACAAAGTGCTTGGGACTTTATTCAGAAGAGCCGTTTTACTTAAAGAACTTCTTTGACAGACATTAGCCCCCAAGTGCCGAGTGTTGTTGCTTGCAAAAGACTTGGGACTTATACTCTTGTAACCCGGATATAAATGTATTTGTAATTCTGCTTCATACAGGCTGCTACTGCTGAACTTGAGTCACAGTTAAATGATGCAAAGACCCGGCCGGCGACTCAAGAATCCGAGACCAAGAAAGCTGAGTCAAAATTCCAGTTTAGCATAGCTGAATCGGAAAAATTGAAGACCAGTTTTGAGGCTGAGAGAAGCACTTGGGCTGAGGAAAAGACTGCTTTAATACAACGAGCTGAAAAAGCAGAGGCAACTTTTCAAGAGGTAACCACTGAGCTCACCGGCTTAAAATACCGTGTATCTCAGATGGTTTCTGCGATCTTTGGTGAGTCGCCTTGCTATTCATCAAAAGTGAATGCTTGTCATGATAATATAAACCGGCATTAACCAATCTGTGATTTATTCAGGTCCTAGGAGCAGCAACTTGAACCAAGACATGCTTGTAAAACTGAAGGCGGTCTATACCCTTGTCGAGCAGCTGTATACTGGAGCTCAGCGTACACTGGCTACAATCTCTCCGACTAATCAAGCACCAACATTGTTAATAGATGTCTTGAAAATACTCTCCGTGCTACCAGCCAGGATTGATGAAATGAAGCGTTCTTCTGCAAGAGCCAGTGCTGTGACAGCTTTGAGCCGGGCCAAGGCATGGGTACCAGAGCTTGACCCGTCTGAGGTAGCCACTGGTTATCCAAGCTTGAAAGAAGATGGAACGCCGTTTGATCAGAAGGACTTCTCTGCTTGCGTTAAAGAGATACGTCCCATGGCGACTACTATTGCCAATGACTCGGACCTTTCAAAGTACCATCCGACTTATAACAAGGAGAACCAGAAGATGCCGACCCCAGCGTATAGAGTGATGGACTTAATCCCCCCAATCCGTAAGCACACTTTTGCCCCTGAAGTTGAGCCGTCTGATCTTATAGACGACGAGGCTGAATTTCAAGCTTTATCTGGCATCGATTGGTCATCACCAAATTTTCAAACGGCGGAGGAGGACGAAGAACCAGAAAGGGATGATCTTGAGGCCTCCAGCCAGCAAGGCCAAGAAGATTGAACCGCCGGGCGGTTTATATAATTGATCCTTGAAGAAATACTTGATCTCATTCGGCTCATGGAGCCATGTAATAGGATAGTAAAAACTTGAATCTGCTGTGCCATCGTGCACTTTTCTGCTTTTTGCGCAAGACTGCTGATCTCCACTATGAGAAAACATTACCTTATGTTTATGACAACATTTGATTTATGCTGATCAGGTCAATTATTATCCTGCACACAAAGAAAGTACAAATACCCTGGCGGCTTACCGCCGGGCGGGTCATGATACCTTATTGAAGCCACTGAGGATGAATAGTCCATAACCAGGGCCGGTCTGTATTGTTAAATAAGATGTCATACCTGTATTATATGCTTATATTGTCGGCTTATCAGCTTCGTGCAGTTAGAGGTGTTAGAGCTGTAACTCTAAACATAGGAGTATGATACTCTGGCGACTTAGAGTCTGCCATCCTGGCGGGTTATAGAGACCCAAAAGATGCTTCAAATATGAGCCATAAATAGGGCAGCTGGGCCCGATTTGTAAAAACCAGATGACAAAAAAGAGATCAAAGAATAAGAAATCAAAAAATTCGAGGCTTTTGTAGGCCGCCAAGCCAAAGTGTCTTCTTCGATGAAACTAGCCTGAGCCACTAGAAGGTACGTGCTTTCTATGAGCCTGACTCACAGTACCCAATCGACATTGAACCCAGATAAAGTCAGGTCTTGCTTTATAGACTTATCAGGAGTACGCGGGGTCAGAGTAACAACATACATCACGGGCCGATTTATCCAAGTTTCAAGGAAGGCGGCTTATGAAGCCTGGATCTATCCTGACTATCTGTAAGCCATGCTCTCGCATGACAATCTGCCGTTTGAACCTTAACAAGCTCAGATCTTGGTCGAATACGCCATAAAGATTGATCGTTAAGAGTTCGACGGGTCAATCCGGATTACCTGATGGAGTTGAAGCAGCTGGCTAGAGGTAGGATGACCCGGAAAGGTTGTGTCCTCTTTGGTCGAATACGCCTATGTTTGGATAGATAACCTGGTCAAGAGGGTAGTAACGCTATGTTCTCTTTGGTCGAATACGCCTATGTTTGAACAGGAAGCCCCCAAGTGACACACTGACAAGTTGTGCTCGTCAGGGACCTATGCTTGAGCCGTGGTGTGCATCCAACTCTCTTTGGTCCCTGAAGTTTGGGCGTTGAGCCTCTTAAATGAATATGATGATAAAGACTCAGCTTCGAGGAAGTGAAACGACAGAGGCCCTGAATTATCAAGGATGCCGGCTTTATTATACTGCTTATAATATATAGATCGAGTAACTATGTACATCATGAGAGCCGTTGGCTCAAGTATAGTAGGGCCGAAGATGAGCTATATTCCACGGCCGACGGGTCTCCTCCTCCGACTTGCATGAGTCCTTGTGGTCTCGAACGTCAATAAGATAGTATGACCCATTATTCAGATTCTTGCTGACCACAAAAGGTCCTTCCCAAGGCGGTGATAGCTTATGCATATCCTTTTGGTCCTGGATGAGCCGGAGCACTAAGTCGCCCTCTTGAAAGGTTCTGGTTTGGACCCGGTGGCTGTGATAACGATGTAGGTCTTGCTGATAAATCGCCGAACGAGCCGCCGCAAGATCACGCTCCTCATCCAATCGGTCAAGTGCATCTTGACGTGCCTTTTCATTGTCAGCTTCAACGTAAGACGCCACCCGGGGTGAATCGTGACGGATGTCACTAGGGAGAACCGCCTCTACTCCATAGACCATGAAAAAAGGTGTGTAACCCGTAGATCTATTGAGGGTCGTATTGATGCTCCATAACACTGAGGGTAACTCCTCTACCTAACAACCGGGCGTTCTTTGCAAAGGAACCATAAGCCGGGGCTTGATACCTCGCAGAATCTCTTGATTTGCTCATTCTGCCTGACCATTGGACTGAGGGTGAGCCACAGAGGAAACGTCAAGCCGGATATGCTCCCGTTGACAAAATTCTTTCATGGCGCCTTTCGAGAGATTAGTACCATTATGTGTTATAATGCTATTCGGAAAGCCAAAACGGAAGATCACCTTCTTCATGAATTGAACTGCCGTTGTTGCATCACCTTACTAACCGGCTCTGCTTCAACCCACTTAGTAAACTTATTGACCGCCACCAATAGGTGGGTCTTCTTATCCTTGGACCTCTTAAAAGGCCCAACCATATCAAGCCCCCAAGTTGCAAACGACCAAGTAATTGGAATCATCCTCAATTCTTGAGCCGGCACATGAGCTCGTCGTGAAAATTTCTGACAACCATCACACTTGCTTATCAAATCCTCAGCATCAGCATGAGCCATCAACCAATAGAACCCATGACGAAAAGCATTGGCTACAAGAGATTTAGAGCCGGCATGATGACCACAATCTCCTTCATGAATCTCCCGTAGAATCTCACAGCCTTCTTCAGGATAGACACAACGCTGAAACGCCCCTATGACACTGCAATGGTGCAACTCCCCATTGACAATTGACATTGACTTGGACCGCCAGGTTATCTGTCTGGCCAAGATCTCATCCTCTAGCAACTCACCCCGGGTCATGTAAGCCAAATACAGAACCGTCCAATCAGGAATAGCATGAAGAGCCGCCACCAGTTGTGCTTCCGGGTCAGGGACAGCAAGATCCTCCTCTGTAGGTAATTTGACAGAAGGGTTAAGCAAAATATCCAGGAACGTGTTAGGTGGCACCGGCTTACGCTGAGACCCTAACCGACTTAAAGTATCAGCCGCCTCATTCTTCATGCGATCAATATGCTCAACTTGATAACCCTTGAAATGACTCGCAATAGCATCAGCCTCTCGGCGATAAGCCGCCATGAGTGGATCCTTAGAATCCCAGGTGCTAGAGACTTGTTGAGCTACCAGATCTGAATCGCCAAAACACCTCACCTGGCTTAAATTCATCTCTTTAGCCATCCGAAGACCATGGAGTAGGGCCTCATACTCAGCTGCATTGTTAGTAGAAGGGAACATTAGCCGGAGAACATAAGAAAATTTATCACCTCGTGGGGAAGTCAAGACAACTCCAGCCCCCGAGCCCTCGAACTGCCCGGATCCATCAAAGTGAATAGTCCAATATGTGTTATCTGGATTTTCCTTAGGTGCCTGCAACTCTGTCCAATCATTGATGAAATCCACAAGTGCTTGGGACTTGATGGCCGTACGAGGCACATACTTTAAACCGTGAGGTCCAAGCTCAATGGCCCATTTAGCAACCCGGCCTGTGGCTTCCCTGTTTTGGATGATGTCTCCTAAAGGAGCAGAGCTAACCACAGTAATGGGATGACCCTGAAAATATTGCTTAAGCTTCCGGCTTGCCATGAAAACCCCATACACAAGCTTCTGCCAGTGCGGATATCTCTGTTTGGACTCAATAAGCACCTCATTGATGTAGTAAACCGGCCATTGAACCGGGTATTCCTTGCCTGCCTCTTTCCTTTCCACCACAATCGCTACACTGACGGCCCGGCTATTAGCAGCCACATATAACAACAGAGGCTCCTTATCAATAGGGGCAGCAAGGACGGGCGGCTCAGCCAACTGTTTCTTCAGATCCTCAAACGCCTGATTAGCAGCATCACTCCAAACAAAATTATCTGTCTTCTTCATCATCTGATAAAGAGGAATACTCTTCTCACCCAACCGACTTATGAACCGGCTTAGAGCCGCAATATGACCCGCCAGACGCTGAACATCATTAACACACTCCGGCTTAGCCAACAAAGTAATGGCTTTGATCTTCTCCAGGTTAGCTTCAATGCCTGTGTTAGAAATCAGAAAGCCCAAGAGCTTGCCTGCTGGTACGCCAAAAACACACTTGGCCGGGTTAAACATCATCTTGTAGACCCGGAGATTGTCAAACGTTTCCTTCAAATCATCAATCAGGGTCTCCTTCCTGGATTTTACCACAATGTCATCCACATAAGCATGAACATTACGCCCGATCTGATTGTGAAGGCAATTCTGCACACACCGTTGATAAGTTGCATGGGCACTCTTGAGCCCAAAAGGCATTGACACATAGTAGAAGGCTCCAAACGGAGTAAGGAAAGTTGTCTTCTCCTGGTCCTTAACTGCCATCTTGATCTGATGACAACCAGAATAAGCATCCAAAAAACTTAAACACTCACAACCCGCCGTAGCATCAATGATTTGATCAATACGAGGGGGAGCAAACGGATCAGCCTTGTTTAAGTCCGTGTAATCCACACACATTCGCCAAGTGCCATTATTCTTAAGCACCAACACCGGGTTAGCCAACCACTCAGGATGAAAAACTTCAATGATAAACCCGGCCGCTAAGAGCCGGGCCACCTCTTTACCAATGGCCTTCCGCCTCTCCTCATTAAATCGATGAATAAATTGCTTGACCGACTTAAACTTTGGATCAATATTAAGAGTGTGCTCAGCGAGTTCCCTCGGTACACCCGGCATGTCTGAAGGCTTCCATGCAAAGATGTCCCGGTTCTCACGGATGAACTCGATGAGCGCGCTTTCCTATTTCGGATCCAGATTAGCACTGATACTGAACTGCTTAGATGAGTCGCCAGGAATGAAGTCGACCAATTTATTATCATCTGCCGACTTAAACTTTAACGAAGGATCATGCTCTGTGGTCGGCTTTTTCAAGGATGTCATATCTGTCGGGTCAACATTATCCTTGTAAAATTTTAGCTCCTTTGTTGCACAAACTGATTCAGCATAAGCCGCATCACCTTCCTCACACTCCAAGGCCACCTTGCGACTCCCATGCACTGTGATGGTGCCCTTATAACCCGGCATCTTAAGCTGCAAGTAAACATAACAAGGCCTTGCCATGAACTTAGCATAAGCCGGCCGCCCAAACAGAGCATGATAAGGGCTCTTGATCTTGACAACTTCAAAAGTCAAAGTCTCAGACCTGGAATCATGCTCATCTCTAAAGGCAACTTCCAAAGATATCTTATCCACTGGGTAGGCTGACTTACCCGGCACCACACCATGAAAAATAGTGTTTGACGGCTTAAGATCCTTATCCGTTAGTCCCATGCGACGGAAGGTCTCATAATAAAGTATGTTAATGCTGCTACCTCCATCCATGAGTACCTTAGTAAATTTATAGCCCCCAACATGAGGCGCCACCACCAGAGCCAGGTGACCCGGATTATCAACCCGGGGTGGATGATCTTCACGACTCCACACAATAGGCTGCTCTGACCACCGTAAATAATGTGGCACCGCTGGCTCAACAGCATTCACAGCTCTCTTGTGAAGCTTCTGATCCCGCTTACACAAACTGGTGGTGAAGACGTGGTATTGCCCACTATTCAGTTGCTTCGGGTTGCTCTGATAACCAGACTGTTGCTGCTACTGATTCCCTTGATTATTCTGCTAGTTGTAATTACCTTGGTTGCAGTGGCCTTGAAACCCGGAATTTGAACCGCCACCTCCACGACCCGGACCATGAGAGCCGGACCCTGAACTGCCGTTCGGGCCATGGTTGTGTTGGATGGACTCCCTAAAGCTTCTCATTATGCTGCAATCTTTCCACAGATGAGTAGCTGGCTTCTGATCCGTTCCGTGTTTTGGAAATGGCTGATTTAATATTGCATCAAGGTCAAACCTTGTCCCTTGAGTCGGCGGTCCCTTATGACGCTGGTTATAATTGCGCGCACCGGTGTTAGCCACAAAATCATCAGCCTTGCGCTTACCATTGCCGCCCTGATTGGTAGGGTTGTACTGCTGCCCCTTCATGCCGCTACTCTTCTTTCCCTTTCCCGATCTTTCATCCTCAGAGTCGGGGTCCTTGGTACCATCAGAGTCGGCATACTTAACAACAGCCGCCATAAGCTCCCCCATGTCATTGCAATGACGCTTAAGCCGCCCAAGCTTCTGCTTGAGTGGAATAAAACGGCAATTTTTCTCCAACATTAGAACCGCTGAGTCGACGTTGATGTTATCTGAAGAATGTATGATAGTCGAGACCTGGCGCACCCAGCTAGTCGTTGACTCACCCTCAGCTTGAACACAAGACACCAAATCCACGATCAACATTGGCTGCTTGCATGTATCTTTGAAATTCTGGATGAACCGGGCCTTTAGCTCTGACCATGACCCGATGGAGTTAGCCAGCAGCCCCTTCAACCAGGTACGAGCCCTCCCTTCCAGCATCATGGTGAAGTACTTAGCGTATGCAGCCTCACTAACATCCAACATCTCCATAGCCATCTCATAACTCTCCACCCAAGCCTCAAGGGGCTGATCTGCTGTGTAATTGGGCACCTTGCGAGGGCCTTTGAAGTCTTTGGGCAAACGCTCGTTCCGTAGAGCCGTCGTTAGACACGGCACACCGAAAGCTCTAGAAGTTACACTCGCCTCAATTGAAGTCGTCGGGTAAACCGACGCGTGCTGATGAGCCGCCAACTAAGCCGCCAGCTCGGCCTCCCGGCGCGCTCTGCCCTGGTCCACCAAATCCTGTGCATTGGCACCATTGCGCACCAGGTTATGACCATGAGGTTGGTTACGACGCCGCTCAGTACTCGAAACCGCTGGCGAGTCAATGTGCCTACTGTAGCTCCGGCTTGGACGAGGGGTCGAATGAATCCGGTCACGAATATAGGAATAAGCCTGCTGCTGTATGAAAGCCGTTTGAAGAAGCTCCCTGGCCCTTCTGGTTTCAATCGCCGTTGGACTCTCACCCTCGACTGGCAGAGCCGCCAATCGCGTAGCCGCAACAATCATATCGTCTAGAGGGGTGGAGTAATGACCCGGCGGCGTCACTACGTGCTGAGGCGGAGTGTTATTCATATGCGGAGAACCTGCCACGCACGGCTGACCTGGCACTCCACCTCCTGGTGCCTCAACCGTCTGGTTTATCACCAGCGGGTTACTAGCCCTCGCTCCGGGTGTGTTGAAGAGGTTCCTTGATTCATAAATCGAGGGCAGACGACTCCGGTGTTTTCTCCTCAAGACTTCATTCACAGCGTTCTGATCCACCAAGAGCCGGTATGAGTCCGCTTGAATCTGCTGTGCTTGAGCATTTAAGACGGCCCGCTCTGCATTCATTCTAGCGTTCTCCGCCACTAGATCTTCCTTGGCTTGTGCTATCTCTTCACGTAGCTTAGCCACATCCACCCTATGCTGTTCCTGATTGTCCGGGGTTACCTCCACCCCCATCAGAGTCGCCAGATCGTCCAACAGATCCGTCAAAACTTGAGCCGGCGGGCGCGCTGAACCGCCAACACCCGCTGCCGTCACCGCCACTGCGGCTGTCGAGCCGAGAACCGGCTGCGTGCAGCCATGAAAATCGCCACCCTGTTCGGCGGCTCATGGGGGTCCGGAATACTGTCGCCATCGAAATAGCCCCCAAGCCGTCCATCTTGTAGTTGATACATTGAGTCGGTCTCGCCTGTGGACGACTCGCCATCAGAGTAGATGGTCGTCTCACCGCCAGACACAGAGCCTTCAAACTCAGACCCATGGATACATCCAATAAAGGCACGCTTCATGGCGGGCTTAACTCGGGCGGGTCGTGCACGCTGAGCCGTTTCGACGATGTCGGTGCAGATGTCCGGCTCAGGGCCCGGTTCGCCGATCTTGCCGATGAAGACGTGGATTCCACCGAAGGGGACCCGGTACCCGTACTCAATTGAGCCGACCTCGGGAACCCAGCTTGCGTCGTCAATGTAGAGCTTGCCGCGACGACTCTTGGTCATCCGGCCCATAGCGTATCCCTTAATCCCTTCGAAGCTACCCTTCAAGAACTCAAAACCACCGTGCGCTAGCCCCACGGTGGGCGCCAACTGTCGTGCAAGTGTCGCGGCAGATGTCCTCATGGAAGGACTTAGTTGTGGAGCCATTGCGACGAGGTTAGCTTAAAGGGGTTAAACGGGACAAAGGACACGAGGAGTTTATACTGGTTCGGCCCCTTGCGGTGAAGGTAAAGGCCTAGTCCAGTTTGAGGTGGTATTGCTAGGGTTTTGATTACTAGGGAGCAAATACGCTTTGCCTGGCTCTCAATCTGTTGTTTCTTACCCTAAGCCGCTGCCGGGTCGTCCCCTTATATATATATGGGTTGACGCCCTGCGGCCTACAGAGTCCCGGCCGGCTCATAAAACGTGTCCGACTCGGTGACTTATCTTACATGCCTTATAATACAAGCTTACATATACATGGCAGTTTATACTCATGGGCCTTAAGCCGCCTCTCGGGTTGGGCCCTTTAACAGGCCTACGTCATGAACTACCACCTTCACATACTCATGGGCTTTGTTTGGATGAACCGTCATTGGGATAACCCGGCCCCTCCTGGGCGGGTCATATCCAATAGTCATATCCCCAAAACATACCAAGCATTTCAAAATCATACACACAATATGCTCGATATGTGCAAATACAATATGGCATCACAACAAAACTCTACGACTCAAGGTATTTATTCAGAAGGCTCCGAAGGGTCATACATAGTAAGAATTACAATCATGGGTCACATGACCCAACATACAGAGCATACAGGCAACAGAAGCATAAAATGTCTGGGTACAGACATCTGAAAAGGAAGAAGGCCTTAGAGCCTGACTATCTACAAGACCATCCCAAGGGTACAAGATCGTAGTTGAGGTAATAAGCTAAACGTTGAAGTCCACGCGGAACTACTAGTGAGACTGAAGTCTCCTCTACAAAACATAAATTAAGCAAACGTGAGTACAAATGTACCCAGCAAGACTTACATCAGAACTAGCTATATATGCATCAGTATCAACAAAGGGGTGGTGGAGTTTTACTGCAGCAAGCCAACTTTGACTCAGTGGCTATCCTGTACTACGACTGCTGGTAACTCTTTGAGGTGGCGCACACGAGTCCACATATTCACCATATCAATACACCACTATTGTAGCGACCCGACCTCGGTCAAGTCTCTGTGCTTAATTGTCATCCCTGGATCGGTATGCTGACACACACAGTACTCGAGGATTTATACAGAGGTAAATCACATGTATAAAGTAACGTAAATACTATTACCTCAATCCATATAGTGGAAGTAACAACAAGGTTGTGGATTCCCATCAACACCAACGGCAAAGTTGAGTGTAGAAATGTAACCTAAAGTATCACTTACTCATCGTAAGATTCCTGCAACATGAGACGTTGCAGCCATGTAGGCCAGTACATTGAATGTACTGGCAATTTCACACTGTAGAGCAATGCTGGATAATGACTATCACTACATGCATATTTGGCTGGTGGAGGCTCTAAGTTTAAGTTTTGCATAAAGCTAATTTTTCCCTACAACAAAGGAATACATTTTATTTAACTACAAAGTTTGTTGAAAACATTGAGAAGGTTCCTCCAACTCAATCCCAAAATAATAGTTATAACCCAACAAATTATTTGAGTAAAGTGATGAGATCAACATGATAATTCAAAAACCAGATACTCAAGATGTCCATAACCGGGGACACGGCTAATCATGATTAGTTTGTACACTCTGCAGAGGTTTGCGCACTTTTCCCCACAAGACTCGATCTCCTCCGTTGGTTTTCTCGCACTACATGGTGTTTGAGAAACGGATGATCGAGACACAGTCTTTCCGAAGCATTAACTCTTTACTCTGGGTAGACAGTACCACCTACTTCCCCCTACATCTACTAGCCTACCACTAAAAGAGGTCACACAACATACTCAACTATGCCAGAGCCCATAATGGCTTGTGGCTGCACACAGAAGTTTCTAGCATGAATAATCTTATGATCCCTTTGAGCCTGGGTGGCATTCCATAGGGTGATCACACGGGTACTCCGGGACCCCCTTGGGCAAGCACTAGGTTCTCCAGGTGCCCGGGCAAACCACTGGGTGCTCCAGGGTGCCCCAACCAATCCACCCAGATGTGTGTTAATGTTGCCACCTTAAGTTAAACCTTAGTTAACAATAACTCTCACATCTTTCATGGATTCTCTCAAACCAAACCACGTCTATGAGCATAACATAGCAGTATAAGCATAACGTAGTAACTCCCAAGGTTTGAATATAAGACAATAGGTTCTACCTCATCAACTACTCCCAATACCCACATGTTATCAATCCTACTCATGCAATGTTTGAGGGTTGAAACTAATGCATAAAACTGGGTAATAAAGGGATATGATCAAAGTGTGAACTTGCCTTGTACTGTTGATGAAGATGATTTGCACTCATAACTCCTAATAGTTCTACTCGTCACACTCCGATCAATCTATCGTGAGCAAGCAATAGTAACCACACATAAGCAATCAAGCAAAAAAATCGAAGAAAAGATCTCGGTAAACTTCGAAAACATGCAATTAACTCTTGCAACAGAAAAAATTTTCTAACAGTACGAAAATGAGGTGAATTTGGTCTTATCAGAAATTTTAGGTCAAGAGCTTCGATTTGCAAAAAGAATCAACTCAAACGGAGTTATAAAACTCGAGTTATGAACAAAAGAAGTTGAATTCAAATCTGTTTGAAATCAAATTTTAAACTTTCAAAAACATGATCAAGTTGGTTAACTGGATAGAGGGGATCATAACAAAGAAGTGGGCGTTGGTTTCGTTGGATTTGGACAAACGAGTAAAAAGTAGCGAAGGTTTGAAGATCAGGGGCTAAGCTGCAAGAAAAATATTCACGGATGGGTCCCTGGCCGAAAATAAAAAGAAAAAGAAATACCTATCGAGCGAACGCTCGCTAACAGAACCTAACGAACAAATTCGTTTGTTGAAATAAACTAACCGGCGAACGTTCGTCAAAAAACGAACTAAAATAAAACCGATCTAAACCTAACTAACCAAAAAAACCAAACTAAAATAAAGAAAACCGGACGGGGTTGCGGTTATTCCGGTTCATCAAAAGAAAACTGGCGGCAGCGACGGCTTGGGAGATCGGGCGGCGACGGCGAGGCTCCGGCGACAAGGCGAGCTCCGGCGCTGCGGCTATGGCGTCGGCAGGGTGGCACGGGGCGGTGGGGCTACGCGCGGCGGCGGCAAGGAGCGGCAGCGGCACTAGCTGCGGCGGCGAAGTCCGGCGGTGGTGCACGTGAGATGCGGCGGCGGTGGGTCGGCGAGATGCGGGAGGGGGCATCGGCGCGAGCAGAGAGAGGGGGAGGAGAGCCGGCCTCGGCTTTTAAAGGGCAGGGGCCTCGGCAGGCGTGGGCGAGGGGCAAGGCGCGGCGGCGGCGGACTCCGAGAGAGTCCGGGTCAGCCACGGGGAAGAAAGGCGGCGGCGGCTTGGGCCTGGGCCTGGCTGGGAGCTGGGCCGGCCCAGTCGGTGGGGAAAGTTTTTTTAAAACAAACAATAAAAAACCAAATAAACTGAAAACATAATATAGGCATATTATATATCAAAATTTCCAGAAAAACATTTTCTACAGCATGAACATTTTTCTAGCATCAAATAAAATCCACAAAATTTAAATAAAGCAAAGAGTGCTACTGTTGCCATAAAACCTAATAAAAATCATTTTAAAAATACCAAAATAATTTCAAATTTATTTCTCTCCATTTTTCTATTGTAGGGAATCATTTTACCCTAATTTCTGTATATTTTATTTTTGGAGAAAAATAATTTGAATAAAAACCAAATAACTCCAAATTGAAAATAATTTCAAAAGGGACTTTAAATTTGATTCTTTTAAACTTCCAACTCATATTTCATACGTTTTGAAGAAGTCATTTTATCTTCTCTCATGAAAATCATTGAGTTGCTTAAAGTTTCTGAATTTGAAATAGTTCCAAATGGAATTCAAATCTTTTCAAAACCCTATTCATTTATTTAAATGGACGAAGTCATATCATCTTCACTCCAGGGTTTTGTGATGAAATGAAGTTGAATTCATGGAGATCATAAATGCAAAAATGAAAGTTTGGGAAAGTCTTTTTATTACCTCTCACTTAACTTTCAAAAAGTTTCAAGTTCCACTCAATTTCACACAAACAACTACACCACAATCAAACAAACAATCAAAACTATTTATTTAATATAACATTCCAAAATTTAGAATTTTGGGATGTTACAACTATGGATCCATTCCCATCTCCCTACGAGAAGTCCATCCATAGCAATCACGCTTATCTTGCGCATTTTAGAGTATCTCACTTGTCTATGAACTGTATAAGCAACCTAGTAGTCCTTTAACGCGGACGCGGCTATTCGAATAGATCATGTTAACCCTGCAGGGGTGTACTTCTTCACACACGCTCTCGCATCTTACCGCCATGTACACGTCATGTATCTTGGCAACCTTCAAGCAGAAGCCTGGCAAGGGTGTCGGCCACGACCTGACTAACCACACAAGTCTCTAGTCCAGGTTTATCGCCTATTCGAGTTCCATCCGCAAGGAGATCCGGCCGGGGTGTCACTCACGACCCCAAACGATGTGAGCAGGGTTCCCAAGCCCACCATCCGGGTGCCACTTGGTACACCGTGCCACTGCACCTAGTCTATCCCAAGCCCACCTATACCGGGTGCCACTTGGTAGACTACTAGCACTACCTACAAACACCAGAAACTAGTTGCAACTCCTAGATAGAGATCGAGGCGAGTAATAAGCCGAGAGGGGTCGACTTACCGGAACCCAATGTGTGGTAGTGTCGGTGTACAAAAGTAGGTGCCCTTTTTGTACCCCTCTACTTGTGCACAGGCAGTCAGAGCCACGCCCGCGGCCACACTAAGTAGGGCAGAGGAAGGCACGAGACGGGAAAGGCAACGCCAAGACCAAGGAACACAGAGAACAAGAGGGCGAGGTGGACTTCCCTGGTGAGGCCCTTGCTGGGGTGGCCCCTGCGGCCTCGGCAAGAGCCTTGCCGGGGCACTTGCCCAATGCCAGCAGGGTGCGCCACCCTCGAGCCCAAGGGTTCCAACACCGCCAACAACCACATTTGGAACCCAAGCTCGGGAGGCACCTCCGTGGTGGCATGCAGATCTTCGTCAAGATCATAAACACACAAGATCAGATGAGGACCAGAAGACGATGATCCTCGGCGAAATCCTTGCCGAGGAGATCCACGACACCTCCGGCAAGATCCTTGCCGGGGACGACCGCGATGCCACGGCAAGACCCTTGACGGGGCCCCGGCAAGGCCCTTGCCGAAGACACCTACGGGGCCGCAGCCAGGCCCGCGTCTGCCAAGACTCCACCGCCGTTCCCATACAGCTGCCAGCCCAACCAGCAGGGCATGCACCTGCGTGGCGGCATGCAGATCTTCGTGAAGACCCTACCGCCATGCCATCTCAGCAGCCTGCCAGCCTATGTGGCGCTGCATGCCTCGTTGGCCTGGACGTGTGTCGGAGCAAGACAGAACGGTGACGAACGGGACGGGCCTCGTTGCCGTCCCCAATAAAGCAACGGGACACCTAAGGAGCGCATTTAATTGGCCTTGTGCCGTAATGACAGGGGATAAGCTTGTACAGTGTAGACCTTTCCACCTCCTGTGCGCCACTGTGGCGACCCCTTTTGTCTATAAAGGAGGCCCGAGGCGTCCTGGAGAAGGATTCAGATCTTTTGGACGACGCACGCATCGTAGCTAGTTCGAGAGCTCAAGACACTCAAATATACACCAAAGAAGGACTAGGGTTTTACGCATCCTCGCGGCCCGAACCTGGGTAAACGATCTTTGTGCTGGCTACCAGACCTGCTCTTTGCACGCCCCACGCCCGCCAACCGTAGAAGGGATCCCAGTGATCCCATAGGTGTCATTTCCCCCGACATCTTTGGCGCGCCAGGTAGGGGGCGCAGTTGTGGAAATCTGGTCTGGTTGGAGCAGCGGCTTCATCGTGGTCGTCACTCCAAGGAAGAAGACGACCAAACGGGCGGCGTCGCCTGCGGATGCGGTGAACACCCGCGCAACGACAGAAAAGCTAAGTCACGTGAAATCTTGGTTATTTTCACTTATATAAGGTTGTTCTCCCCGAGAGACCTCGTTCTTTGTACGGGAAACCTGCAGGCGATGGGACCCTTACGCTGCTGGCAACGCCTTTGTTTCTGTCTCGAGCCCGCTCGACAGTTCATGCGGCCGCGCTGGCGGCGGCAAGGTGGCCTACCCGTTCCCAGCTGCGCTCTTGTCCTGCCTCGAGTCCGCTCAACAGTTCAAGCGACCACGCTGGCGGCGGCAAGGTGGCTCACCCGGCAGCAAGCGCCCTTCCGGCAGGGTGCTAAGGATCCGTCCTTAAAGCACCACGGCATGGGTTTACACGCCGGCAGCCTTATCTCAACAAGCGTAGGGTACGAACATATGAAGAAAGATCTAACGGGAAGATAACATGCATGATATTAAAGTACTGCAGAGTTATATTACATCAACTGCTGCTGCGGTTCTAACTAAAGATAAAAATTGTCTTGGTCATGAACCTGCAGCGGCGATGAGAAACGGGGTGCCTAATCCCGGCGCTGGCCCTCTACCCTTCGAACTCCGTCGACGCGGCTGATGATGGGCTCGATACGCTCCTCGAGTGTCGCAAGGTCCGCATCCTCCGGCAAGCTCTCCAGCGCGGCGTCGAAGTCGAGGTTGGGGTTCCAGTACGCCACCTTGGTGAGGACCTTGGTCATGACACCCCGGCAGAGCTTTCGGGCCTCATCGGCCAAAGAGGCCGCCCTGTTGGAGCGAAACTGCTCCAGGGCCCCGAGAACACCCTCGAAGAACAGGGTCAGCTTGGCGTTAGGACTCACGTTCGGCTCCGGGGCATACCTCACGTTTGGCATCCCCATGGCCGCCAGCTTCGTGGTGATCCCGCCAGCAACGTCGGCGAGGCGGCTGATCCAGAGGTTTTCGCCCTTCACGAAATCCGCGTGGATGGCGGCCTCGTTCTTCCGCAGCTGCCTCTCCTTCTCCAGATCCTTGGTCAGGGTCTCCTCCCGGGCCCTGACCCCCGAAAGAGTCTCCTCAAGACCCTCCAGCTTCAGCTTCAGGTCTTTGATGGAGTCGTTGGCCTTGGAGAGCTGCTCAGCCTTGTCGCGGACTGCGCCCTGCGCCTCCACCAGAGCACCGTTGAGCGTGTCCTTCTCCTTTGCCAACTTCAGGGCCTGATCCTTCAGCCTGTCCCGCTCCACCTCCAGCTCTTTCACCTTGCCGGCATGGGCCAGAGCTTGGGCATTGAGCGCCTCCTTGTGCCTCTGCTCCAGCTCCTAGGTCCACTGCATGACAAGCTTCTCCACCTCCTCATCCTTGTTGCGGAGTGTTGCGGCGAGCTTCTCCTCATGAGCGGCAAGGTCCTCCTCCTGGGAGTTTAGCTTGGCCTGGTGCTGGTGCCGAGCAGCCTCGTCCTTGGCGGCCTGCTCCCTCGCCAGCTCCTGGGCCTTCTCGATGTCGGCCTGCTTCATGACAAGCTCCAGCTTGTGCTCGGCCAGCACATCCTGGGCGGCCTTCAATTCCTTGTGGAACTCGCGGAACCAAGCCTGCGTCTCGGTGACGCCCTCCTTGAGGTCCGCCTCCGCCTTGTCCACCACCGCCATCCTGGACTTGGACTTGTCCAGGCGGGCGCAGTGAAGTGCCTGGAGCTTCTGGAAGTTGGCGCTCATGGCCTCAAGGAGCCGCTCTTCCTGGGAACCGCCGCCACCGGCGCTCGGTTCATCAACAACTTCAAGCCCGGCAGCGGCGAGCACCTCGTCATCGAACACCTCCCCCTCGGTGGGCACCCCGGTGCTCGCCGCCCCTGGGAGATGGACGAACAGATCGTCGCTCACCTTCAGGTACCTGCCCGAGCCAGAGGTGTCAGAGGAGGAAGGTTGGTCGTCAACCGCCCCCTCCTCGGCAGCAGCCTTGCCGGCCTCCCCGACAGGCCCCTTGCCGGCCTCCTCGGCAGCGGCCTTGCCGGTCTCCTTAGTAGACCCCTTGGCGGCCTCTTCAGCAGCAGTCTTGGCGGCCTCCTCGGCAGCGATCTTGTCAGCCTCGGCCGCGGAGTCCCTGGCGACCTCCTCGATGATGGTGTCAACGTCCTCCGGGTCCGCCAGGGAAGGATCTGGACGCCGAGAAGGGGAGTGAGGCGAGGCCAAGACCAAGATTCAAAGACCAAGATTCAAAAAAAAGAAGAACGAGCAGGGACAGAAGGCAAATAACTCGCCCGTGCCGGGCTGGGAAGAAGTGGCCCCCTCCCCACCAACATTCGGTGCTGGGACGGAGCCACCGGCGCCCGGGTTATCCTCCCCCTGCGTGTGCATGGGCTCGGTGCTTGGCGCCCTTGCTGGGGACGCTCCTCGGGGTGGCGTGGTTGATGGGGGCGGCGTGTTGGGGGTGGCCCTCAGTGGCTCCTCCTGCTGCCGTCCTCCTCCTGCAACCACGGCAAGGTCAGTGCCAAGAGATCATACCCCAACGCACGTCGATAGGGAGCGAGTGACGAATGCACGCTGGGGGCTGCGCCGTGGGCTGCTATCCGGGCTGCTCTCCACCACCAGCGGCGTGCCCGAGGTACCCACCGGGGGCTGGCCGCCTGTCGAGGCCCTGGCCTTCTTCGCCACCCTCTCGGCCAGGGTATCGACATCCCTGCAAAAATAAAAACAAATCAAGAAAAGCGGTGCGATCTGAGGGGACGGAGATGACAGAAGACAAGATACTTACTCATCCTCCGCCTCCTCTTCTGCTACCTTCCTCTTCCTCCTCGGGCTCAGAGACCCAAGGTCGAAGACGACCTCCGTGTCGACATCCGCGGGAGGAGGGGAAGCAGGTGGAGTCCGAGGGCGCTTGGACGAAGAAGAGGCCGCCACTTTCCTCTTTGCCACCGTGGCCTTCACCACCTTCTTCGCTGCCGCGGCCCTCGTCAAGCGCACGGACTCCCCTGGATCTCTTGCCGCTGCTCGGTCCTGCTGGGCCAGACTGGCTCGCCAGAGGTGGCCCGCCGTAGGACGTGCTTTCTCTCGAAGGCCGGAGGATCGTCAGGCTCGGCCTCCTCCTCGGTCGACTCGTCGACCACGTCTTCAATGAGAGGGGCCCCGGTGTCGGCGCTGCTGGCCTCCCCAGCGGACTCCGCCCACCCGGCAAGCTCCTTCTCCTCCGCGGCAACCTCGGCCTCGTCCTCCACGTGGCCGGCGCTGCCGGCCTCCTTGGCGAGCTCCGCCTCTGCCACCCTGGCAGCGATGTAATCCAGCTCCACTTGGCTGGTGTCCTGGATGAGCAATGGCTCGGCATGGACGTACTTCTCCGACAGCTTGTCGAAGAACTCCTGCACCTGATCCGCCCCCGGCTCGGCCCAGTTTGGGTTGAGCCCGTCTGCGTTGAAGTCCGGCATCATGGCGATGATGTCGTTTCGGCGAGAGTTGTTGCTTAGCGGGACCACTCCTGCCGGCAGCCCAAACAAGGGCCCCTTGACGACCTTGCCGGCCTTCGCGGCCTTGCCGGACCTCTCGACCCTGCCGTTGCAGTGCACGTCGAGCTGAAAAAGCCTCTGGCACAAGTGGGCGTGCCTGATCACCGTGAGGTTGTGATCCAAGCCAGGGCGAAGCCTCATGATGTCGGCCGCGTTCATGAAGAGCCAGGCCGGCCTCCCCTTGTTGTGCAGTGGAGCAATTCGGCGACGGATGAAATCCGCCCCAATCATCTCAAGGGTGAGCCCGTGTTGGGGAACGTAGCAGAAATTTAAAATTTTCTACGTATCACCAAGATCAATCTATGGAGTCATCTAGAAATGAGAGAGAGGGGAGTGCATCTACATACCCTTGTAGATCGCACGCGGAAGCGTTCAAGAGAACGGGGTTGATGGAGTCGTACTCGTCGTGATCCAAATCACCGATGATCCTAGTGCCGAACTGACGGCACCTCCACGTTCAACACACGTACGGAGCAGGGACGTCTCCTCCTTCTTGATCCAGCAAGGGGGGAGGAGAAGTTGATGGAGATCCAGCAGCACGACGGCGTGGTGGTGGAAGTAGCGGGATCCGGCAGGGCTTCGCCAAGCGCAAGCGGGGAGGAAGAGGTGTCACGGAAGGGAGGGAGGCGCCAGGGCTTGGGGTGCTGCTCCCATGCGCCTCCCCACTATATATAGGGGTGGAGGGGGCTGGTTTCTTGCCCTCCAAGTCCATTGGGGCGTTGGCAAAGGTGGGGGAAAGAAATCCCATCATTTCCCTTCCCCACCGATTGTTATCCCCCTTTTTTAGGGATCTTGATCTTATCCCTTCGGGATATGATCTTATTCCTTCTAAGGTGGGATCTTGGTGCGCCTTGACCAGGGGTGTGGGGCCTTGCCCCCACTACCCACGTTCATGTGGGTCCCCCCATGCAGGTGGGCCGCACTTCAGAACCTTCTAGAACCTTCCCGGTACAATACCGAAAAATCCCGAACATTTTCCGGTGGCCAAAATAGGACTTCCCATATATAAATCTATACCTCCGGACCATTCCGGAACTCCTCGTGACGTCCGGGATCTCATCCGGGGCTCCGAACAACTTTCGGTTAACCGCATACTAATATCTCTACAACTCTAGCGTCACCGAACCTTAAGTGTGTAGACCCTACGGGTTCGGGAGACATGCAGACATGACCGAGACGACTCTCCGGTCAATAACCAACAGCGGGATCTGGATACCCATGTTGGCTCCCACATGTTCCACGATGATCTCATCGGATGAACCACGATGTCGAGGATTCAATCAATCCCGTATACAATTCGCTTTGTCAATCGGTACGTTACTTGCCCGAGATTCGATCGTCGGTATCCCAATACCTTGTTCAATCTCGTTACTGGCAAGTCACTTTACTCGTACTGTAATGCATGATCCCGTGGCTAACTCCTTAGTCACATTGAGCTCATTATGATGATGCATTACCGAGTGGGCCCAGAGATACCTCTCCGTCATACGGAGTGACAAATCCCAGTCTCGATTCGTGCCAACCCAACAGACACTTTCGGAGATACCTGTAGTGCACCTTTATAGCCACCCAGTTACGTTGTGACGTTTGGTACACCCAAAGCATTCCTACGGTATCCGGGAGTTGCACAATCTCATGGTCTAAGGAAATGATACTTGACATTAGAAAATCTCTAGCAAACGAACTACACGATCTTGTGCTATGCTTAGGATTGGGTCTTGTCCATCACATCATTCTCCTAATGATGTGATCCCGTTATCAATGACATCCAATGTCCATGGTCAGGAAACCATAACCATCTATTGATCAACGAGCTAGTCAACTAGAGGCTTACTAGGGACATGTTGTGGTCTATGTATTCACACATGTATTACGGTTTCCAGTTAATACAATTATAGCATGAACAAAAGACAATTATCATGAACAAGGAAATACAATAATAACCATTTTATTATTGCCTCTAGGGCATATTTCCAACAGTCTCCCATTTGCACTAGAGTCAATAATCTAGTTCACATCACCATGTGATTAACACTCAAAGTTCACATCGCCATGTGACTAATACCCAAGAGTTTACTAGAGTCAATAATCTAGTTCACATCACCATGTGATTAACACTCAATGAGTTCTAGGGTTTGATCATGTTATGCTTACGAGAGAGGTTTTAGTCAACGGGTCTGCAACATTCAGATCCGTGTGTGCTTTACAAATCTCTATGTCATCTTGTAGATGCAGCTACCACGCGCTACTTGGAGCTATTCCAAATAAGTGCTCTACT
Organism: Aegilops tauschii subsp. strangulata; assembly: GCF_002575655.3. Classification (NCBI taxonomy): domain Eukaryota; kingdom Viridiplantae; phylum Streptophyta; class Magnoliopsida; order Poales; family Poaceae; genus Aegilops; species Aegilops tauschii. The sequence continues at coordinate 244,144,568 of NC_053037.3, read as the reverse complement.
ATACGAATCCGGTTCACTACTCAGAGTCATCCTGATTAGTGTCAAAGTTTGCATCGACGTAACCCTTTACGACGAACCCCCTTTCCACCTCCATAATCGAGAAAATTCCTTAGTCCACTAGATACTAAGGATAAGTTCGACCGCTGTCATGCGATCCCTTCCTGGATCACTATTGTACCCCTTGACTAACTCATGGCAAGGCACACTTCAGGTGCGGTACACAACATAGCATATTGTAGAGCCTACGTCTAAAGCATAGGGGACGACCTTCGTACTTTCTCTTTCTTCTGCCGTGGTCAGGTCTTGAGTCTTACTCAATACTCACACCTTGTAACACAGCCAAGAACTCCTTCTTTGCTGATCTATTTTGAACTCCTTCAAAATCTTGTCACGGTATGTATTCATTTGAAAGTACTATTAAGCGTTTTTGATCTATCCTTATAGATCTTGATGCTCAATGTTCAAGTAGCTTAATCCAGGTTTTCCATTAAAAACACTTTTCAAATAACCCTGGATGCTTTCCAGAAATTCTACATCATTTCTGATCAACAATATGTTAACAACATATACTCATCAAAAATTCTATAGTGCTCCCACTCACTTCTTTGGAAATACAAGTTTCTCATGAACTTTGTATAAACCCAAAATCTTTGATCATCTCATCAAAGCGTTCATTCCAACTCCGAGATGCTTACTCCAATCCTTTGAAGGATTGCTGGAGCTTTGCATACTTGTTAGCATCTTTCAGGATTGACAAAACCTTCTGGTTGTATCACATACAACCTTTCCTCAAGAAAATCGTCGAGGAAACAATGTTTTGACATCCTATCTGCAAGATCTCTTAAATAATGCAGTAACTGCTAATATAATTCTAACAGACTCTTAGCATCGCTACGAGTGAGAAAGTCTCATCGCAGTCAACTCCTTGAACTTGCCGGAAAACATCTTAACGACAAGTCGAGCTTTCTTAATGGTGACACTTACCATCATTGTCTGTCTTCCCTTTACAATCCATCTGTACCCAACAGCCTTACGACCATCAAGTAGTTCTTTCAAAGTCTATACTTTGTTTTCATACATGGATCCTCTCGGATTTTATGGCCTCGAGCCATTCGTCGGAATCCAGGCCCACCATCGCTTCTCCATAGCTCGTAGGTTCATTGTTGTCTAGCAACATGACTTCCAAGACAGGATTACGTACCACTCTGAAGTAGTACGCATCCTTGTCGTCCTATGAGGTTTGGTAGTGACTTGATCTGAAGTTTCATGATCACTATCATAAGCTTCCACTTCAATTGGTGTAGGTGCCACAGGAACAACTTCCTGTGCCCTGCTACACATTAGTTGAAGTGACGGTTCAATGACCTCATCAAGTCTCCACCATCCTCCCACTCAATTCTTTCGAGAGAAACTTTTCCTCGAGAAAGGACCCGTTTCTAGAAACAATCACTTTTGCTTCCAGATCTGAAATGGGAGGTATACCCAACTGTTTTGGGTATTCTATGAAGATGCATTTATCCGCTTTGGGTTCGAGCTTATCAGCCTGAAACTTTTTCACATAAGCGTCGTAGCCCCAAACTTTTAAGAAATGACAGCTTAGGTTTCTCTAAACCATAGTTCATACGGTGTTGTCTCAACGGAATTGCGTGGTGCCCTATTTAAAGTGAATGCGGTTGTCTCTAATGCCTAACCCATAAACGATAGTTGTAATTCGATAAGAGACATCATGGTATGCACCATATCCAATAGGGTGCAGTTATGATGTTCGGACACACCATCACAATGTGGTGTTCCAGGCGGTATTAGTCGTGAAACAATTTCCACAATTTCTTAATTGTGTGCCAAACTCGTAACTCAGATATTCATCTCTATGATCATATCACAGACATTTTATCCTCTTGTCACGACGATCTTCAACTTCATTCTGAAATTACTTGAACCTTTCAATAATTCAGACTTGTGTTTCATCAAGTAAATATTCTCAGCATCTACTCAAATCATCTGTGAAGTAAGAACATAACGATATCCACTGCGTGCCTCAGCACTCATTGGACTGCACACATCAAATGTATTACTTCCAACAAGTTGCTCTCTTGTTCCATCTTACTGAAAACGAGGCCTTTCAGTCATCTTGCCCATGTGGTATGATTTGCATGTCTCAAGTGATTCAAAATCAAGTGAGTCCAAATGATCCATCTGTATGAACTTTCTTCATGCATATATACTAATAGACATGGTTTGCATGTCTCAATCTTTTCAAAAACGAGTGAGTCCAAAGATCCATCAACATGGAGCTTCTTCATGCGTTTTATACCAATATGACTCAAGTGGCAGTGCCACAAGTATGTGGTACTATCATTACTATCTTATATCTTTTGGCATGAACATGTGTATCACTACGATCGAGATTCAATAAACCATTCATTTTAGGTGCAAGACCATTGAAGGTATTATTCAAATAGACAGAGTAACCATTATTCTCCTTTAATGAATAACCGTATTGCGATAAACATAATCCAATCATGTCTATGCTCAACGCAAACACCAAATAATAATTATCCAGGTTTAACCCCAATCTCGATGGTAGAGGGAGCATGCGATGCTTGATCACATCAACCTTGGAAACACTTCCAACACATATCGTCATCTCACCTTTAGCTAGTCTCCGTTTATTCCGCAGCTTTTATTTCGAGTTGCTAACACTTAGCAACCGAACCGGTATCTAATACCCTGGTGCTACTAGGAGTACTAGTAAAGTACACATTAATATAATGTATATCCAATATAGTTCTGTCGACCTTGCCAGCCTTCTCATCTACGAAGTATCTAGGGTAGTTCTGCTTCAGTGACCGTTCCCCTCATTTCAGAAGCACTTAGTCTCGGGTTTGGGTTCAACCTTGGGTTTCTTCACTAGAGTAGCAACTGATTTGCCGTTTCATGAAGTATCCCTTCTTGCCCTTGCCCTTCTAGAAACTAGTGGTTTTACAAACCATCAACAATTGATGCTCCTTCTTGATTTCTACTTTCGCGGTGTCAAACATCGCGAGTTGCTCAAGGATCATCATGTCTATCCCTGATATGTTATAGTTCATCACGAAGCTCTAATAGCTTGGTGGAAGTGACTATGGAGAACCATCACTATCTCATCTGGAAGATTAACTCCCACTCGATTCAAGTGATTGTAGTACTCAGACAATCTGAGCACATGCTCAACGATTGAGCTTTTCTCCCTTAGTTTGCAGGCTTAAGAAACTTGTCAGAGGTCTCATACCTCTTGACATGGGCATTAGTCTGAAATCCCAATTTCAGTCTTTGGAACATCTCATATGTTCTGCGACGTTTCAAAACCGTCTTTGGTGCCACAATTTTAAACCGTTAGCATCACACACTGAACTATCACGTAGTCATCAAAACGTGTATGTCAGATGTTTCGTAACATCTACAGACGACGCTCGAGGTTCAGCACACCGAGTGGTGCATTAAGGACATAAGCCTTCTGTGCAGCAATGAGGACAATCCTCATTTTATGGACCCAGTCCGCATAATTGCTACTATCAACTTTCAACTAAATTTTCTCTAGGAACATATCTTAGTAGAACTAAAGCGTAAGCTACGACATTATTTGCAAAGACCTTTTGACTATGTTCATGATAATTAAGTTCATCTGATTATTTAATGAACTCCCACTTAGATAGACATCCCTCTAGTCATCTAAGTGATGCATGATCCGAATCGACTAGGCCGTGTCCGATCATCACGTGAGACAAACTAGTCATCATCGGTGAACATCTCCATGTTGATCGTATCTACTATACGACTCATGTTCGACCTTTCGGTCTCTTGTGTTCCGAGGCCATGTCTGTACATGCTAGGCTCGTCAAGTCAACCTAAGTGTTTTGCTTGTGTTCCGAGGCCATGTCTGTACATGCTAGGCTCGTCAACACCCGTTGTATGCGAACGTTAGAATCTATCACACCCGATCATCACGTGGTGCTTCGAAACAACGAACCTTCGCAACGGTGCACAGTTAGGGGGAACACATCTCTTGAAATTTTAGTGAGGGATCATCTTATTTATGCTACCGTCGTTCTAAGCAAATAAGATGTAAACATGACAAACATCACATGCAAATCATAAAGTGACATGATATGGCCAATATCATCTTGCGCCTTTGATCTCCATCTTCGAGGCGCGGCATGATCACCTTCGTCACCGGCATGACACCATGATCTCCATCATCATGATCTCCATCATCGTGTCTTCATGAAGTTGTCTCGCCAACTATTACTTCTACTACTATGGCTAACGGTTAGCAATAAAGTAAAGTAATTACATGGCGTTTTTCATTGACACGCAGGTCATACAATAAATTAAGACAACTCCTATGGCTCCTGCCGGTTGTCATACTCATCGACATGCAAGTCATGATTCCTATTACAAGAACATGATCAATCTCATACATCACATATATCATTCATCACATCCTTTTGGCCATATCACATCACATAGCATACCCTGCAAAAACAAGTTAGACGTCCTCTAATTGTTGTTGCATGTTTTACGTGGCTGCTATGGGTTTCTAGCAAGAACGTTTCTTACCTACGCAAAAGCCACAACGGTGATATGCCAATTGCTATTTACCCTTCATAAGGACCCTTTTCATCGAATCCGATCCGACTAAAGTGGGAGAGACAGACACCCGCTAGCACCTTATGCATCAAGTGCATGTCAGTCGGTGGAACCTGTCTCACGTAAGAGTACGTGTAAGTTCGGTCCGGGCCACTTCATCCCACAATGCCGCCGAATCAAGATAAGACTAGTAATGGTAAGCAAATTGAACAAATCGTCGCCCACAACTACTTTGGGTTCTACTCATGCATAGAATCTACGCATAAACCTGGCTCATTATGCCACTGTTGGGGAACGTAGCAGAAATTTAAAATTTTCTACGTATCAGCAAGATCAATCTATGGAGTCATCTAGCAACGAGAGAGAGGGGAGTGCATCTACATACCCTTGTAGATCGCGCGCGGAAGCGTTCAAGAGAACGGGGTTGATGGAGTCGTACTCGTCGTGATCCAAATCACCGATGATCCTAGCGCCGAACGGACGGCACCTCCGCGTTCAACACACGTACGAAGTGGGGCGTCTCCTCCTTCTTGATCCAGCAAGGGGGGAGGAGAAGTTGATGGAGATCCAGCAGCACGACGGCGTGGTGGTGGAAGCAGCGGGATCCCGACAGGGCTTCGCCAAGCGCAAGCGGGGATGAAGAGGTGTCACGGGAGGGAGGGAGGCGCCAGGGCTTGGGGTGCTGCTCCCATGCGCCTCCCCACTATATATAGGGGTGGAGGGGTCTGGTTTCTTGCCCTCCAAGTCCATTGGGGCATTGGCAAAGGTGGGGGAAAGAAATCCCATCATTTCCCTTCCCCACCGATTGTTACCCCCCTTTTTAGGGATCTTGATCTTATCCCTTCGGGATATGTTCTTATTCCTTCTAAGGTGGGATCTTGGTGCGCCTTGACCAGGGGTGTGGGGCCTTGCCCCCACTACCCACGTTCATGTGGCCCCCCATGTAGGTGGGCCCCACTTCGGAACCTTCTAGAACCTTCCCGGTATAATACCGAAAAATCCCGAACATTTTCCGGTGGCCAAAATAGGACTTCCCATATATAAATCTTTACCTCCGGACCATTCCGGAACTCCTCGTTGAAGGAAATATGCCCTAGAGGCAATAATAAAGTATTATATATTTCCTTATATCATGATAAATGTTTATTATTCATGCTAGAATTGTATTAACCGGAAACATAATACATGTGTGAATACATAGACAAACAGAGTGTCACTAGTATGCCTCTACTTGACTAGCTCGTTAATCAAAGATGGTTATGTTTCCTAGCCATAGACATGAGTTGTCATTTGATTAACGAGATCACCTCATTAGGAGAATGACGTGATTGACTTGAATCATTCCGTTAGCTTAGCACCCGATCGTTTAGTATGTTGCTATTGCTTTCTTCATGACTTATACATGTTCCTATGACTATGAGATTATGCAACTCCCGTTTACCGGAGGAACACTTTGTGTGCTACCAAACGTCACAATGTAACTGGGTGATTATAAAGGTGCTCTACAGGTGTCTCCAAAGGTACTTGTTGGGTTGGCGTATTTCGAGATTAGGATTTGTCACTCCGATTGTCGGAGAGGTATCTCTGGGCCCACTCGGTAATGCACATCACTATAAGCCTTGCAAGCATTGTGACTAATGAGTTAGTTGCGGGATGATGTATTACGGAACGAGTAAAGAGACTTGCCGGTAACGAGATTGAACTAGGTATCGAGATACCGACGATCGAATCTCGGGCAAGTAACATACCGATGACAAAGGGAACAACGTATGTTGTTATGCGGTCTGACCGATAAAGATCTTCGTAGAATATGTGGGAGCCAATATGGGCATCCAGGTCCCGCTATTGGTTATTGACCGGAGAGGTGTCTCAGTCATGTCTACATAGTTCTCTAATCCAAAGGGTCCGCATGCTTAAAGTTACGATGACAGTTTTATTATGTGTTTATGTATGTTGATGTACCGAAGGAGTTCGGAGTCCCGGATGAGATCGGGGACATGACGAGGAGTCTCAAAATGGTCGAGACGTAAAGATCGATATATTGGACGACTATATTCGGACTTCAGAAAGGTTCCGAGTGATTCGGGTATTTTTTGGAGTACTGGAGAGTTACGGGAATACGTATTGGGCCTTATTGGGCCATACGGGAAAGAAGGAAAAGGGCCTCAAGGGTGGCCGCACCCCTCCCCTTGGTCTGGTCCGAATTGGACTAGGGAAGGGGGGCGCCCCCTTCCTTCCTTCTCTTTTTCCCTTCCTCTTTTCCTATTCCATATGGGAGGTGGAATCCTACTAGGACTAGGGAGTCCTAGTAGGACTCCACACTTGGTGCGCCCCCTCCTAGGGCCGGCCTCCTCCTCCCTTGCTCCTTTATATACGGGGGCAGGGGGCACCCCATGGACACACTTTGATATACGATATTTTAGCCGTGTGCGGTGCCCCCCTCCACCAGATTACACCTCGATAATATCGTCGCGGAGCTTAGGCGAAGCCCTGCGTCGGTGGAACATCATCATCGTCACCACGCCGTCGTGCTGACGAAACTCTCCCTCAACACTCGGCTGGATCGGAGTTCGAGGGACGTCATCGAGCTGAACGTGTGTAGAACTTCGGAGGTGCCGTGCGTTCGGTACTTGATCGGTCGGATCGTGAAGACGTACGACTACATCAACCGCGTTGTGATAACGCTTCCGCTGTCGGTCTACGAGGGTACGTGGACAACACTCTCCCTTCTCGTTGCTATGCATCACCATGATCTTGCGTGTGCGTAGGAATTTTTTTGAAATTACTACGTTCCCCAACACTCGTGACGTCCGGGATCTCATCCGGGACTCCAAACAACTTTCGGTTAACCGCATACTAATATCTCTACAACTCTAGCGTCACCGAACCTTAAGTGTGTAGACCCTACGGGTTCGGGAGAGATGCAGACATGACCGAGACGACTCTCCGGTCAATAACCAACAGCGGGATCTGGATACCCATGTTGGCTCCCACATGTTCCACGATGATCTCATCGGATGAACCACGATGTCGAGGATTCAATCAATCCCGTATACAATTCCCTTTGTCAATCGGTACGTTACTTGCCCGAGATTCGATCGTCGGTATCCCAATACCTTGTTCAATCTCGTTACCGGCAAGTCACTTTACTCGTACCATAACGCATGATCCCGTGGCTAACTCCTTAGTCACATTGAGCTCATTATGATGATGCATTACCGAGTGGGCCCAGAGATACCTCTCCGTCATATGGAGTGACAAATCCCAGTCTCGATCCGTGCCAACCCAACAGACACTTTCGGAGATACCTGTAGTGCACCTTTATAGCCACCCAGTTACGTTGTGACGTTTAGTACACCCAAAGCATTCCTACGGTATCCGGGAGTTGCACAATCTCATGGTCTAAGGAAATGATACTTGACATTAGAAAAGCTCTAGCAAACGAACTACACGATCTTGTGCTATGCTTAGGATTCGGTCTTGTCCATCACATCATTCTCCTAATGATGTGATCCCATTATCAATGACATCCAATGTCCATGGTCAGGAAACCATAACCATCTATTAATCAACGAGCTAGTCAACTAGAGGCTTACTAGGGACATGTTGTGGTCTATGTATTCACACATGTATTACGGTTTCCAGTTAATACAATTATAGCATGAACAACAGGAAATTATCATGAACAAGGAAATACAATAATAACCATTTTATTATTGCCTCTAGGGCATATTTCCAACAGCCCGGACACAGTAAGGCGATGAATCATGGTGGTGGCGATCGTGAGCTTCTCATCGTCGGCGTCGACATTGCTCCAATCATCTCTGCGAACCGGCGGCGCCTGGCGAACCCGGCAAAATTCCTACGGATCCTCCTCCTCAATCCAGCATCACCGGCCCCGCCACTCCTCCCACATCTCCTTCTAAGCACCCTCCGGATATGTCTCCTTCCCCTGGTTCCTTGGGATACAGGCGATACAGCCGGAGATGGCGCCTCCCTTTTGGATGCGAGGAAAGTAGTGGCGGAAGAGCGCCGTGTTGGGATGCATCCCGGCGAAGCCCTTGCAGAGATGGGCAAAAAGAGCCATGCACGCCACAGCATTTGGAGTAAAATCCAGAAGGTGAAAGCCATAGGTGTGCATGACGTCATTGAAGAAATCGGAGAAAGGGGGGCAAAGCCCGCATGAAAAGTAGTCGACGAAGAATGGGTACCGATTCGGGCCAGGTTTGCGAAACCAGCAGGGATGATGCGCGTGGCAGGATGCCCCTTCGTCTTGCACCCCCACAGGGGCTTGAAGTAGTCCCGAAGGTGGATCGCGTCGACCGCTGACGGAAAGTAGGCGAGCTGCATCCGCCGCGCCGCCAACTCACTCTCCGGTGCCTCCCTCTCCCTGGCATCCTTGGCCGCTCCCTTGCCCGTGCTGGTTTTGGGCGCCATGGCAGCTGGAGGAGGGGCGGAGAATCTGGAGCAATGGGGGCGGCGGCGGTGAGCAAAGGCAAGAGCTTGAGGAGGCAGAGGGAAGGGACGACGGTTCCGAGATTGGAGAAGGCACGAAGGGTAAATGGGCGTCGCGTATGCGGTTTCTCCTTTTTATGGGGAAGGCGTGGGCCGCCTCGTTACCATTTACTGTGATGTGACGCATGAGGGCAGCAGCCGCCCCACGCATGCCCCCCACGTCACACACGACCCTCCACGACGCGCATTCAACATGGGTCGTGGGGAAGCGCAAGCGAGCGGAGGAATTACTGTGGTAAAATTCCGCCCCGCCTGCCCGCGCACCGTTTTGGCCTGGCCCAGCAACGCGTTGCGCTTATGTGTGGCCCAGGCCCGGGGGCTCCTGTCGGTGTACAAAAGTAGGGGCCCTTTTTGTACCCCTCTACTTGTGCACGGGCAGTCAGAGCCGCGCCCCGCGGCCACACTAAGTAGGGCGGAGGAAGGCACGAGACAGGCAAGGCAACGCCAAGACCAAGGAACACAGAGAACAAGAGGGCGAGGTGGACTCCCCCGGCGAGGCCCTTGCCTGGGTGGCCCCCGCGGCCCTGGCAAGAGCCTTGCCGGGGCACTTGCCCAACGCCAGCAGGGCGCGCCACCCGCGAACCCAAGGGTTCCAACACCGCCAACAACCACATTTGGAACCCAGGCTCGGGAGGCACCTCCGTGGTGGCATGCAGATCTTCGTCAAGATCATAAACACACAAGATCAGATGAGGACCAGAAGACGACGATCCTCGGCGAAATCCTTGCTGAGGAGATCCACGAGACCCCCAGCAAGATCCTTGCCGGGGACGACCGCGATGCCATGGCAAGACCCTTGCCAGGGCCCCGGCAAGGCCCTTGCCGAAGACACCTACAGGGCCGCAGCCAGGCCCGCGTCTGCCAAGACTCCACCACCGTTCCCATACAGCTGCCAGCCCAACCAGCAGGGCAGGCACATGCTTGGCGGCATGCATATCTTCGTGAAGAGCCTACCACCACGCCATCTCAGCAGCCTGCCAGCCTACGTGGCGCTGCATGCCTCGTTGGCCTGGACGCGTGTCGGAGCAAGACGGAGCGGCGACGGACGGGACGGGCCTCGTTGCCGTCCCCAATAAAGCAACGGGACACCTAAGGAGCGCATTTAATGCGCCTTGTCCCGTAATGATAGGCGATAAGCTTGTACACTGTAGACCTTTCCAGCTCCTGTGTGCCACTGTGGGGACACCTTTTGTCTACAAAAGGAGGCCCGAGGCGTCTAGGAGAAGGATTCGGATCTTTTGGACGATGCACGCATCATAGCTAGTTCGAGAGCTCAAGAATACTCAAATATACACCAAAGCAGGACTAGGGTTTTACGCATCCTCGCGGCCCGAACCTGGGTAAACGATCTTTGTGGTGGCTACCAGACCTCCTCTTTGCACAACCCCGCGCCCGCCAACCGTAGAAGGGATCCCAGTGATCCCATAGGTGTCGTTTCCCCGACAGGTAGTAACTGTCTTGGATCACAGACACAGAACTCAGTTCCTGAGGACGGTTTCAATGAGACAACCCACCATGTACTCCTACATGGCCTCTCACCGCTACCTTTACCAAATCGTGTTCACACACTTAGCTCTCAACATTAGGACATGTTCACCATGTTCCAATTCATCCCTGATGAATCAGACCTGACAAAACTCTATGCAATAGCAGGCATAACAAACAAGCATGAATGAGTAGGCACATCATGGCTCAAACAACTCCTACTCATGCTAGTGGGTTTCAACTATTTACTGTGGCCAAGACAGGTCATGCAGAGGAAAGGGGTTCAACTACCGCAGCATGTAATAGTTGAATCGTTGTTGTCCTAATGCATTAAAAGAGAGCAAGAGCGAGAGAGTGGGATTGTATCGGAATGCTCAATGGGGGTTTGCTTGCCCAGCACTTCTGAAGATAGTATAGCTCTTCATCAGTGTCATCGATCTCAACGCCGAAAAACATCTATCGAGAGGGAACAACCACCGGCAATAGAGAAGGAACACAATCAATGCAATGCATAATATGATGCATGATCATGACATATTAAGGTACCGAAATTAGCTAATGCAACAGCAAGTCATTTTAATTGAAGTGGAATACAAACTACATCAAATTCCATCTCCAAACCTATTTTTCAAATTTACCCTAATCATGTTTTATCCTAAACAGTGGGGTTAACTTTCTCAAACACACATGAACATGGCATAAATAGATTCTTTGGATTTTTCTGATCATCATATATAAATTATTTCCATTGGAGTTATAGATTATTTTCTATGAATTTTTGAAGTTTAAGTCATTTTCTGGAATTTCCTGAATTAGTTTTAATCCAGAAAATCCATTACCGCGTCAGCATGACATCAGCCCTGCATCAGCAAGTCAACAGGGTCTAACCTGAACTGCGGGTCCCGCATGTCAGTGTCGCTGTGCTAATTAGCTTTATATTTAATCTTAACCAGTGGTTAACAGAGGCTGGCCCTACCTGTCAACCACCTATGGCGGTCATTAGCACTAATTAAACGACGTTTTCACCGGAGTTTGGCCGCTGGCGAGGTGCCGCGGTGGCAGGGTGCTTCGGAAAACCCCTGTGATGCACCGTTTGAGGCGGGGTTTGCTCCTACGTGCTCCTGGGAGTGAGCTGCGTCGACCACAGGTGCTGGCCAGAGCTGTGGTGGTTAGGATCTACGGCGACGACCAAAACGGCGGCGGCTGGAGTTCGAATATGTTCGGTTTGGCGCTAGGGGGCACATCATGTCGAACGCGTGGGCGCGCCCGGCTCCTGGGAGCGTGCTGAGCACGGGGCAACGCTCAGGCGCAAGCTTCAGTGGCTGCAGTGGCAGCGGCGACATGGCCGGCGTCGAGGAGCTCTCGGGGACGACGGCTAGAGGACGCAAGGGACGACGGGGCAAGGGGGAATCGGGTCAATGGCTCACCGCGGAGCTGTGGGGACGGTTAGCGGGCTCGGGGACGCGCTGGAGTGGCTGAATCGATGGAGAAGGGCGCCGAAGCTGAAGCTTGAAGACGATGGAGATGGTGAAGCTGTGAGGCGTCCGTGCTCGCGTGGGTTGGGGCAGAGGACATACACGTCACGGCGGTTCTCTTGTACACCTTGGATGGGCGAGGGAGGGCCGGTGGCCATGCGTACGACAACGGCGAGCTTGCAGGCGCTTCGGCCATGGCGTTGGAGGCGAGGGAGAGGCAAGGGGGCGAGTGAGCGGATCGGGCGGATCAGGACGACACCGAGGAGGTCTCTCACATCGTCGCGCTGGCCTGGGAAGGCAGGCATGCACCCTGGTGGCGTGGCGCATTGTGCGCGAGAGCGCGTCAGCCACACACCTGGCTGAGTGGCGCCAGGAGGACAACGACGCTGATGGGTTCGGCTGGCCAGGTAAGTGGGCCTCCAGGTGGGTTTTCTTCTTTCCTATTTTTTTGTTTTCTATTTGTTTTGCTCTGTTTTGATTTAGTACTAATACTTAACCATTTTTGGTGCTTCTGAAATTATTTGTGGATGCAATATGGATTATTCCAAAGCTCCACAAAATGTTTTAGAATCATTGGAGCAATAAATATAATTATAGGATTTATTTGCTCCAACTCAAATACAATATGAGTTAATTCAAAAATCCAAAAATGTCCTAGAAATATATTCATCATTTTTGGCAGAGGTTTCTACCTTAACCAAAAATCATGAACTTTTCTTGAGGCACTTTGGGTTCATTGAAAATGTTTTTAAGTTCAACCTAGTTGAGTTCTTTTGTTGCTAGGGATTGATCACCCCTATTTCAAATTCATTTAAACTTAGACATGATGCATGGATGCAATTGCAACTATTGCAGGCAAATATTCTAGGGTTGTGACAACTCACCCCCACTAAACAAGAATCTCGTCCCGCAAGACGTGAGGTAAGAAGACAGAGGGGACACATGCTAACACGATCTTCATGATCCAATTGCCCTTCTCGAAGATGTTGATTCATTGATTCAAATTGATCTTGACACCTTTGCTTTTGAGATCTTCATCCAACACGACGACAAAAGGAACAAGGAACCCTACAGGAATTGATCTTCTCAAGATCGAGCAACTCACGATGAACTCATGAAATGAGACGTTGAATCATCTCTTGAGTTGAGACACAAAACACACATCAGGAGGGTGATGGAAAAGCAGATGACAAACGTTCAATTTGGTAGGAAAAAATTTCATGCTTAAGTAAGATGGTGAGTGGTCTCAAAGTAGCGAGGAAACAATTGCCATGATTCCATAACGGGGCACCTTAGGGGAGGTGACTCGTAGAAGTATTCCCTAAGTGGCAAAAAGAATTACTTTTGATATTTAGATCCTTGAAACTCTCTATACCAACCTAAAGCAATCACAATCGATCGTTTGACGGAGTTCAGGAGAACGACATACTCAGACCAGAATGGATGATGTGGACTACCTTGTTGAAGACAACGCAATGGCTGACTTTTGCTTATCATCGGAAATGGATGGGACCCATGGTAGGACCACTTTTGAATATGATCCTGAACAGCAATTACTAAGAGGGCAGCCTATGGGAAATTGGCACCATGGCGGTGCAAGCTGGGAACAAAATGCTTGGGAATGTTCCAACCATCATATCTGCCCGAGATTCAGATCTGGTTAGAAACATGATACTTCAGACTCAACATGTCTGAAAAGAAGAGTTGCAACACAAATCAACGAGATAACGTTGCGAGATTCTTGGGAAACGAACTACGGTAGTAAGCTCCAAAACATGAGCTGGTTCTGCTACACACATGTGAACACGCTGTCCCAGACAAGCATGACCACATAGTAGTCTTATAATCAACACTACCAAGTTCAGGTGGGGAACCATCATCTAGGGTAACGAAGTCTTGTGCATGTACCTTTGGGTCCTTAAGGGCTAGCACTTAAGAACTTCTTTCTCTTGAACAAATCAATCAATGGCTTTGTGTGCTAGGAATACATATAGAATGAAGGTTGCAAGTCCCCAGACCACAGAATACTTCACACATATGCATGACTGACTTGGGATGATTCCAGAGGAAGCAAATCAAACCTTTCTCAAATTCACGGCGACAACTTGCACTTGATGCACATGAACTTGGAGAAAGACACTTCTTACACCAAACATATACTTCATGAACGGAACACGAAGGCATTGTTTACAAAGTTTCCAACACTAGCGTGATGTTCAACACGAATCATGGAGATGATGAAAATGTTGTCAATGGGCTCAACAACAATTTATCGAGATTTTCATATAGATGGAATTCCACAACTATGTGAACAAGGCGATAGTATTGGTTAGACCAAAGGATATAATGGTGTATGCTCGAGGAAAGAACCACGAGTAAGACAACATTACGAACATCGTTGGTTCTGATTTGATTTGATGATAGCCCATAATCAAATCAAGGTTTGGATAAGACAATAGTGCCGACAATTGATCACGAGGATCAATTGATGAAGATATCATCTTTCTTCAACACACACACACAACAAAAGATATCCCTTTGAAATGAGCTAGACCGGACAAAGCCTTTATCTTCCAACTCTCCAGATTGTTGTTTAGCTCAACCAACTAGCTCAGGGGTATCCAACACAGATTCTTGGAGAAGGGGTGGTTTATAAGAAAACCATCTTGATCACGAGCTCAACATAGCGGTCAGGGAACAACCTGGTAATACTTCTGATAAGATATCCGGAAAATCACGAACCACCGATATGTTATTAAGCTCGAGAACAATCTTGCTTTTTAGGGCAAGACGATATGATCACAAGAGCAAGGGATTGACACAATCCTAACTCTTTGATCGAAGAGTGCACCAGGGAAAATGGACTAGGTAACACGATCAATCCTAGTATGGTTATTTAATAACCAACACGCTAGAAATGAGATTATTGTCTATTAACTACCAAGCAACGGGTTGCTAGGAGTATTGATTCCACACATGATAGTTCACTTGTTCGTATTCCGGGTACAATAACACGGAGACCGGGGAATGAACGGTGATGGCGAGAAGTATCACTGTATCAAGAGTTCATAGGAGGTGGTGCAATTCCCACAACATTCTTGATGTAAAGATGGTAATACCCCAAGGTAGAACAGAACAAAAGCTGGATTGGCATTTTGATCTGCGGAATACAACTACTTTGACCAGTCCAAGAAATGGATGAGGTGCTGGAGTTTGTTCCTCCTAGTCATTCTGAAATAGAATGACTTGACAGACCACAAGAGTAGAAGGCATCAATGACACAAATGCACAATTACTCCTGACTATCTCTTGATAGACAGAGATCAGAACACAACTAAAGAGGGACAACTCAAAGGAACATATGGTTTTCTGAGTTGTGGATGCATAGATTAACATGTCGAACAAAGCTCAACATATTTCTTTCGGATAATACATGTCGAAAGGTAGGACTGGCAGAGTCACAATATAGAATGGAGGACTCATCAAGACTACTCTTATTGTGATCTTTTGGTTCAAAAGAACTTCCACCGAGGATGGCTCATGGTGTTGGAAGAATGATAAACCATGAACCTCGAGGACTATCACAAAAGTTACTAATATCCTAAAGGAACGAGCAAACACTATCAACAGGAGGTAAGTGGAGTGAATCTTGGGTTCAAGAACCCAAGAATGGAATACCTACTAACTAATAACACCACGGGATGCTTTCGAGAATGGTGGTCAGAATCAACACAGTGGGAATATAAAAGCATTGCTAGATTACTGGGTGGTTCTCTAGGACACCTAGGGTCATAATAATAGCTCCAACATATATGTCGAGGCAATATAGTATCTCAACTCACTGATGTAGTGTGGTTAACCTGGCCTAAAAAGACATCGGAATCACGGAGGAAAGATTTGCAAATGCATCAGATTGTTTAGAAACCTGGGATGACTCAGACAACATAATGACTGTAATTACTCAAAAAAGATTTGACACGTCCTGAAGTATGGTGGCATAACCACTTAACATCACAATTTCAAGGTTCCGAGACCCACTTTTATCACACGGAGGTAGTAGAAACTGAACTGAGACTCGAATCCATCAATCTTATAAGTCTACGGATTAGTAACACGTGATCCTGATAGAAAGAAGAGAAAGCCTAGTTCTTAACCCCGTAGGAAAGATAATATGACTCGGATCAGAAGGGCATAAGGTAAAGGAGTAAAAAGAGCTTTACGCTCCCTTCCACAATCAATTCCCTTATATAACTAAAGCATTTCTAGACTCAACTTCGACCAGTTTGGCTTGGTAATCCTACGGGCAGTCAGTGCTCTGATACCAAAGTTGTCGGGACCCCGATCCTAAGTCACACCGACCTAGCATGTAACACATCATATCACTTTGCAGCCTCACGCACGGTATTCCCATGGGTGCCACCTTACCTGGCCCGGGACCGTTTGTGCCTTTTGGCTCACGTATATGATAGTGTCGCTAGCATCCATATGACAGAGAACCCGGGTCGACATGACTAGTCATGAATCCAAAGTGGCACTAACTTACAGGGATAGGCATACATGACCCAGCAACAAACGTGTTGATCATCAACGTATGAACCCAAGTCATAGCAAGCTGACTTAAAGGAAGAACGTGTGACATTTCCCCAAAGGGACAGACACAGGAACGAAGGACACATGCCGGCCAGCCTAAGTGTTCCGGAGCAGTAGCAAGCTACCATGGCTCAGTGGAAGCACTAGGAGACATTTCCCTATAAGAGAGGCTACCAAGAATAAACAACTAGGTTGTCAGATCCCACACATACCAAGCATTTGAAAATCATACACACAATATGCTCGATATGTGCAAATACAACATGGCATCACAACAAAACTCTACGACTCAAGGTATTTATTCAGAAGGCTCCGAAGGGTCATACATAGTAAGAATTACAATCATGGGTCACATGACCCAACATATAGAGCATACAGGCAACGGAAGCATAAACATGTCTGGGTACATACATATGAAAAGGAAGAAGGCCCTAGAGCCTGACTATCTACAAGACCCTCCCAAGGGTACAAGACCGTAGCTGAGGTAACAAGCTAAATGTCGAAGTCCATGCGGAACTACTAGTGAGACTGAAGTCTCCTCTGCAAAACATAAATTAAGCAAACGTGAGTACAAATATACCCAGCAAGACTTACATCAGAACTAGCTATATATGCATCAGTATCAACAAAGGGGTGGTGGAGTTTGACTGCAGCAAGCCAACCTTGACTCAGTGGCTATCCTGTACTACGACTGCTGGTAACTCTTTGAGGTGGCACACATGAGTCCACATATTCACCATATCAATACACCACTATGGATCCGTTCCCGTCTCCCTACGAGAAGGCCATCCATAGCACTCACGCTTATCTTGTGCATTTTAGAGTATCCACTTTCACTTGTCTATGAACTGTATAAGCAACCCAGTAGTCCTTTACCGCGGACGTGGCTATTCAAATAGATCATGTTAACCTTGCAGGGGTGTACTTCTTCACACACGCTCTCGCCACTTACCGCCATGTACACGTCATGTATCGCGGCAACCTTCAAGCGGAAGCCTGACGAGGGTGTCGGCCACGACCTGACTAACCACACAAGTCTCTAGTCCAGGTTTATCGCCTATTCGGGTTCCATCCGCATGGAGATCCGGCCGGGGTGTCACTCACGGCCCCAAATGATATGAGCAGGGTTCCCAAGCCCACCATCCGGGTGCCACTTGGTACACCGTGCCACTGCACCTAGTCTATCCCAAGCCCACCTGTACCGGGTGCCACTTGGTAGACTACTAGCACTACCTACAAACACCAGAAACTAGTTGCAACTCCTGGACAGAGATCGAGGTGATTAATAAGGCGAGAGGGGTCAAGTTACCGGAACCCAATGTGTGGTAGTAACTATCTTGGATCACAGACACAGAACTCAGTTCCTGAGGACGGTTTCAATGAGACAACCCACCATGTACTCCTACATGGCCTCTCACCGCTACCTTTACCAAATCATGTTCACACACTTAGCTCTCAACAGTAGGACATGTTCACCATGTTCCAGTTCATCCCCGATGAATCAGACCTGACACAACTCTAAGCAATAGCAGGCATAACAAACAAGCATGAATGAGTAGGCACATCATGGCTCAAACAACTCCTACTCATGCTAGTGGGTTTCAACTATTTACTGTGGCAAAGACAGGTCATGCAGAGGAAAGGGATTCAACTACTGCAGCATGTAACAGTTGAATCATTGTTGTCCTAATGCAGTAAAACAGAGCAAGAGCGAGAGAGTGGGATTGTATCCTAATGCTCATTGGGGGTTTGCTTGCCTGGCACTTCTGAAGATAGTATAGCTCTTCATCGGTGTCATCGATCTCAATGCCGGAAAACATCTATCGAGAGGGAACAACCACCGGCAACAGAGAAGGAACACAATCAATGCAATGCACAATATGATGCATGATCATGACATAATAAGGTACTGAAATTAGCTAATGCAATAGCAAGTCATTTTAATCAAGTGGAATTCAAACTACATCAAATTCCAACTCCAAACCTAATTTTCAAATTTACCCTAATCATGTTTTATCCTAAACAGTGGGGTTAACTTGCTCACACATGCATGAACATGGCATAAATAGATTCTTTGGATTTTTCTGATCATTTTCTACGAATTTTTGAAGTTTAAGTCATTTTCTGGATTTCCTGAATTAGTTTTAATCCAGAAAATCCTTTACTGCGTCAGCATGACATCAGCCCTGCATCAGCAAGTCAACAGGGTCTAACTGAACTACGGGTCCCGCATGTCAGTGTCGCTGTGCTAATTAGGTTTAGGTTTAAACTAAACCGACAGTTAACAGAGGCTGGCCCTACCTGTCAATCACCTATGGCGGTCATTAGCACTAATTAAATGGCGTTTTCGCCGGAGTTTGGTCGCTGGCGAGGTGCCACGGCGGCAGGGTGCTTCAGAAAACCCCTGCGATGCACCGTTTGAGGCAGGGTTTGCTCCTACGTGCTCCTGGGAGCGAGCTGCGTCGACCAGTGGTGCTGGCCGGAGCTGTGGTGGTTAGGATCGACGACGGCGACCAAAACGGCGGTGGCCAGAGTTCGGATATGTTCGGTTTGGCGCTAGGGGGCATAGCAGGTCGAACGGGTGGGCGCGCCCGACTCCTGGGAGCATGCTGAGCACGGGGCAACGCTCAGGCGGAAGCTTCAGTGGCTGCAGCGGCAGCGGCGACATGGCCGGCGTCGAGGAGCTCTCGTGGACGACGGCTAGAGGACGACGGGGCAAGGCAGAATCGGGTCAATGGCTCACCGTGGAGCTGCAGGGACGGTTAAGGGTCTCGGGGACGTGCCGGAGTGGCTGAATCGATGGAGAAGGGCGCCGGAGCCGAAGCTTGAAGACGATGAAGATGGTGAAGCTGTGAGGCGTCCGTGCTCGCTTGGGTTGGGGCAGAGGACGTACACATCACGATGGTTCTCTTGTACACCTTGGATGGGCGAGGGAGGGCCGGTGGCCATGCATACGGCAACAGCGAGCTTGCAGGTGCTTCGGCCATGGCGTTGGAGGGCGAGGGAGAGGCAGGGGGCGAGTGAGCGGACGGGCGGATCAGGACGGCACCGAGGAGGTCTCTCACGTCGTCGTGCTGGCCTGGGGAGGCAGGTAGGCGCCTTGGTGGCGTGGCGCGTCGTGCGTGAGTGCGCGTCAGCCACGCGCCTGGCTGACTGGCGCCAGGAGGACAACGGCGCTGATGGGTTCGGCCGGCCAGGTAAGTGTGCCTCTACGTGGGTTTTCTTCTTTCCTATTTTTCTTTTTGTTTTGCTCTGTTTTGATTTAGTACTAATACTAAACCATTTTTGTTGCTTCTGAAATTATTTTTGGATGCAATATGGATTATTCCAAAGCTCCACAAAATGTTTCAGAATCATTGGGGCAATAAAAATAATTATAGGATTTATTTGCTCCAACTCAAATACAATATGAGTTAATTCAAAAATCCAAAAATGTCCTAGAAATATATTCATCATTTTTGGCAGAGGTTTCTACCTTAACCAAAAATCATGAACTTTTCTTGAGGCACTTTAGGTTCATTGAAAATGTTTTTAAGTTGAACCTAGTTGAGTTCTTTTGGTGGTAGGGATTGATCACCCATATTTGAAATTCATTTAAACTTAGACATGATGCATGGATGCAAATGCAACTATTGCAGGCAAAAATTCTAGGGCTGTGACAATTTGGTTGTACTAAATACATGAGAAACAAATACAATTGCTACATTTCCAAGTTGTTAAGCATGCTTGGTTTGGTTAACTGTCTGATCTTCTATTAGGAGTATGTTATATTGTGCAATGTGGTGCTCAGTTAATGTTTGGTTCATTTGTTGTGGTGTTTAGTTAACTGCTTGGTTCAAATCTGCAACGCGTTGTCTAATTGTCGTGGGTAGAATTTTGTATTGTTGTGCATGTGAGGAATAAACCGAATTTGGCTGCACTTAATACATGAGAAACATATACAAGTGCTATATTTCCTAGTTCTTAATCATGCTTAGTTTTGATAAATGGGTTTTCCATGTGGCTTGTATTAATCCGATGAATCAACAATGTGCTTATTTTTCATCAACATATTTTACTGATAGCATGTGAACCCTTACTTAACCTGATGACTAACTACCTTATATGTGTTGCAGGGAAACAATGGGAAGCATTGAGGTTTACAATCGAGGTTAGCACATGCATGGTCCATTGTCTAATAGCACATTATTGTGCAATTGTAGGAACCATTCTAATATTTAGGTTTTTAACAATTTGGTCTTGCACATGTAGGTCCTGCTGTCAAAGGTTTTGACCCACTGTTCGACCCTTTTTGCATATGGGGAAATGAGTTGTGCATGAATATTAGTCAAGTCAAGAAACTCAGAAAGATTGTTAGGATAAAGAAATTAGCGACAAAAAACAACAAGATCTTTGTGTGCACAATGAAGAAGACATCAGTTCACTACAGGATGGTACTAACTATTATACCTTGCCTTTTTTATTCCTTTGCCTCATTTCCAATATAGAGAAGATATTTATCCACATCCTTATTTTTTGGCCTTTCCAAAGCAGTTCACTGATGATTACCTCTCAAACCACCTGTATGGTCAGGAGGCGAGGAAGGTATTCATACAACACCCACGTTTCAATATTGAAGTGTTCCTGAAGAGAACGAAGGATGGATGGCCAATCATCCACAGGCACTGGCCTAAAGTTACAAAGACCTTGAACATCAATGAAGGCTCAATATTCGCCTTCAGCTTCAGCAGTTTTCCAGATGAGATACATCTGTCTATGTACCGTCTTTGATGCTAATTTTGAAAGGTTATAGATGTTGCATGTGAAACTTGGTGTTGGTGTAGTTGTGTAATGGGGTAGCTGAGTGCTGAAGCTATATGATGTTGTACTCTGATGTATTTCAATTATGAAAATGAAATATATTGTGTGCTTAATATGAAATGTCAATTAGATTAATAAATGGATTATTAATAATCGGATAATTAGCCTGCTAATTGGGTTTTTCTATTGCAAACGGTTATTGAGAAAACACCATGTGTGATGCATTCAATAACGCACACAGTTTCTAGGAATAAACCGTGTTAGATTAATGAACAATCACACACGACATCCTCTTGAAAACTGTTTGCGTTAGGCCACCTGGCGCAAACGTTTACCACATAAAAATTGTGTGTGATGGACAGCCTTTGCCACACAGTTTCTTCTACGCACCGTGTGTGATGCATTCAATAACACAAACGATGAAATTGTTAATATCGTGTGCAATGTCAACACTATCACAAACGATTTAACAGGAAAAAATGCGTGTGATCTACCTGCGGACGGAAACGTTTTCCTTGGAGCGACTGTGTGGGATGTACATACGAACGGAAACGTTTAGCGGGGACTGACTGTGTGGGATGTACTTGCGACCGGAAACAATTTCGCCTGTATAATTGTATATTTTTTAGCTCTATTGTATGTATTTCCGTATTTGAGTGCTCGCCGGTTGCACATGACCTCATTTTGCCGAGCGTGTGTGCCAGGAGGGCATATCCCCGACGGTTTCTGGGTCATGTAGGAAGGACCTCCCTATCGCCCACACTCACTTGGCGACGGTTCCAAATGCCGTCGTGGAAAGGGGTTAAAAACCGTTTGTATAGCACCTCGCTGTACTAGTGCATGTTTCACATGTATCCAATAATCTTTCAGAGTTTGTGTCATCCATAGTAACTGAGCACAACATGATCCTGCGGCAATGTATTTTGCTTCGTCGGTGGATAGGGATACCGAGTTTTTTCTTGGAGGACCAAGTCACAAGAGATCTACCAAGAAATTGACAAGTACCCGAAGTGGATTTTCTGTCAACCTTGTCTCCGGCATAGTTTGAGTCGGAATAGCCAATAAGTTTGAAAGAAGATCCTTTGGGATACTGATGCGGAGCATCCTGCTACCTCTTGAGCACTGCATTGGTTTTCCCTTGAAGAGGAAAGGGTGATGCAGTAAAGCAGCGTAAGTATTTCCCTCAGTTTTTGAGAACCAAGGTATCAATCCAGTAGGAGGCCACGCACGAGTCCCTCGCACCTACACAAACAAATAAAATCCTCGCAACCAACGCAATAAAGGGGTTGTCAATCCCTTCACGGTCACTTATGAAAGTGAGATCTGATAGATATGATAAGATAATATTTTTGGTCAATTCCTGTTCGTCCTCGAGTAGGTAAATGATAAAAACAGATCTTTTGATGTGGAATGCTACTTGGCATAATTTCAATGTAATTCTCTTAATTGTGGTATGAATATTCAGATCCGAAAGATTCAAGACAAAAGTTTAATATTGATATAAAAATAATAGTACTTCAAGCATACTAACTAAGCAATTATGTCTTCTCAAAATAACATGGCCAAAGAAAGTTATCCCTACAAAATCATATAGTCTGGCTATGCTCTATCTTCACCACACAAAGTATTTAAATCATGCACAACCCCGATGACAAGCCAAGCAATTGTTTCATACTTTTGATGTTCTCAAACTTTTTCAATCTTCATGCAATACATGAGCGTGATCCATGGACATAGCACTATATGTGGAATAGAATGGTGGTTGTGGAGAAGACAAAAAAAGAGGAGAAGATAGTCTCACATCAACTAGGCGTATCAACGGGCTATGGAGATGCCCATTAATAGATATCAATGTGAGTGAGTAGGGATTGCCATGCAACGGATGCACTAGAGCTATAAGTATATGAAAGCTCAACAAAAGGAACTAAGTGGGTGTGCATCCAACTCGCTTGCTCACGAAGACCTAGGGCATTTTGAGGAAGCCCATCATTGGAATATACAAGCCAAGTTCTATAATGAAAATTTCCCACTAGTATATGAAAGTGATATCATAGGAGACTCTCTAACATGAAGATCATGGTGCTACTTTGAAGCACGAGTGTGGTAAAAGGATAGTAACATTGTCCCTTCTCTCTTTTTCTCTCATCATTTTTTTGGGGCCTTTTCTCTTTTTTATGGCCTTTTTTTATTTAGTCCGGAGTCTCATCCCGACTTGTGGGGGAATCATAGTCTCCATCATCCTTTCCTCACTTGGGACAATGCTCTAAAAAATGATGATCATCACACTTTTATTTACTTACAACTCAACAATTACAACTCAATACTTAGAACACAATATGACTATATGTGAATGCCTCCGGCGGTGTACCGGGATATGCAATGAATCAAGAGTGACATGTATGAAAGAATTATGAACGGTGGCTTTGCCACGAATACAATGTCAACTACATGATCATGCAAAGCAATATGACAATGATGGAGCGTGACATAATAAACGGAACGGTGGAAAGTTGCATGGCAATATATCTCGGAATGGCTATGGAAATGCCATGGTAGGTAGGTATGGTGGCTGTTTTGAGGAAGGTATATGGTGGGTGTATGATACCGGCGAAAAGTGCGCGGTATTAGAGAGGCTAGCAATGGTGGAAGGAAGAAAAGTGCGTATAATCCATGGACTCAACATTAGTCATAAAGAACTCATATACTTATTGCAAAAATCTACAAGTTATCAAAGCAAAGTATTACACGCATGCTCCTAGGGGGATAGATTGGTAGGAAATGACCATCGCTCGTCCCCGACCGCCACTCATGAGGAAGACAATCAATAAATAAATCATGCTCCGACTTCATCACATAATGGTTCACCATACGTGCATGCTACGGGAATCACAAACTTTAACACAAGTATTTCTCAAATTAAAAACTACTCAACTAGCATGACTCTAATATCACCATCTCCATATCTCAAAACAATTATCAAGTATCAAACTTCTCATAGTATTCAACACACTCATAAGAATTTTTTTACTAATCTTGAATGCCTATCATAATTAAAGCAAATTACCATGCTGTTTTGTAGGACTCTCAAAATAATCTAAGTGAAGCATGAGAGAACAATAGTTTCTATAAAACAAAACCACCACCGTGCTCTAAAAGATATAAGCGAAGCACTAGAGCAAAAACTATATAACTCAAAAGATATAAGCGAAGCACATAGAGTATTCTAACAATTTCCGAATCATGTGTGTCTCTCTCAAAAGGTGTGTACAGCAAGGATGATTGTGGCAAACTAAAAAACAAAGACTCAAATAATACAAGACGCTCCAAGCAAAACACATATCATGTGGTGAATAAAAATATAGCTCCAAGTAAAGTTACCGATGGAAGTACACGAAAGAGGGGATGCCTTCCGGGGCATCCCCAAGCTTTGGCTTTTAGGTGTCCTTAGATTATCTTGGGGTGCCATGGGAATCCCCAAGCTTAGGCTCTTTCCACTCCTTGTTCCATAATCCATCAAATCTTTTACCCAAAACTTGAAAACTTCACAACGCAAAACTTAACAGAAAATCTCGTGAGCTCCGTTAGCGAAAGAAAATAAAACACCACTTCAAGGTACTGTAATGAACTCATTCTTTATTTATATTGGTGTTAAACCTACTGTATTCCAACTTCTCTATGGTTTATAAACTATTTTACTAGCCATAGATTCATCAAAAATAAGCAAACAACACACGAAAAACAGAATCTGTCAAAAACAGAACAGTCTGTAGTAATCTGTAACTAACGCAAACTTCTGGAACTCAAAAACTTCAGCCAAAATAGGACGACCTAGACAATTTATTTATTGATCAGCAGCAATTGGAATTAATATTTTATCACATTCTGGTGATTTTTAACAATTATTTTCGTGAAAAGAAAGTTTCTATAATTTTTAGCAAGATCAAATAACTATCATCCAAGAAGATCCTATAGGTTAAACTTGGCACAGACACTAATTAAAACATAAAAACACATCTAACCAGAGGCTAGATCAAACATTTATTCCTAAACAGAAGCAAAAAGCAAAAAACTAAAAATAAAATTGGGTTGCCTCCCAACAAGCGCTATCGTTTAACGCCCCTAGCTAGGCATAATAGCAAGGATAGATCTAGGTATTGCCATCTTTGGTAGGCAATCCATAAGTGGCCCTCATAATAGATTCATAAGGTAATTTTATTTTCTTTCTAGGGAAGTTTTCCATGCCTTTCCTTAACGGAAATTGGAATCTAATATTCCCTTCCTTCATATCAATAATTGCACCAATTGTTCTAAGGAAAGGTCTACCAAGAATAATAGGACATGAAGGATTGCAATCTATATCAAGAAAAATTATGGGCACATAATTCCTATTTGCAACAATAAGCACATCATTAATTCTTTCCATAGGTTTCTTAATGGTGGAATCCGCAAGGTGCAGGTTTAAAGAGCAATCATCAAATTCGCGGAAACCTAACAAATCACACAAAGTTTTTGGAATCGTGGAAACACTAGCACCCAAATCACACAAAGCATAGCATTCATGATCTTTAATTTTAATTTTAATAGTAGGTTCCCACTCATCATAAAGTTTTCTAGGGATAGAAACTTCCAACTCAAGTTTTTCTTCATAAGATTGCATTAAAGCATCAACGATATGTTTGGTAAAAGCTTTATTTTGACTATAAGCATGTGGAGAATTTAGCACGGATTGCAACAAGGAAATACAATCTATCAAAGAGCAATTATCATAATTAAATTCCTTGAAATCCAAAATAGTGGGTTCATTAATATCTAGAGTTTTGATCTCTTCAACCCTGCTTTTACCAATTTTTGCATCAAGATCTAAAAATTCCGAATTTTTGGAACGCCTTCTAGGTAAAGGTGGATCATATTCAGTCCCATAATTATCAAGATTCATATTGCAAAACGAAGATTTAATAGGGGACACATCAATAACTTTTAGATCTTCATCTTTATTTTCATAGAAACTATAAGAACACGCTTTCACAAAACAATCTTTCTTAGCACGCATCCTAGCGGTTCTTTCTTTGCACTCATCAATGGAAATTCTCATGGCTTTGAGAGACTCATTGATATCATGCTTAGGAGGAATAGATCTAAGTTTCAAAGAATCGACATCAAGAGAAATTCTATCAACGTTCCTAGCCAATTCATCAACTTTAAGCAATTTTTCTTCAAGCAAAGCATTGAAATTCTTTTGTGAATTCATAAACTCCTTAACACTAGTCTCAAATTCAGAAGGCATCTTATTAAAATTTGCATAAGAACTGTTGTAGGAATTACCATAATTATTAGAGGAATTACTAGGATATGGCCTAGGATTAAAGTTTCCTTTATACGCGTTGTTACCAAAATTATTCCTACCAACAAAATTCACATCCATAGATCCATTATTATTCTCAATCAAGGTAGACAAAGGCATATAATTAGGATCAGAAGAAGCACTTTTATTAGCTAATAATTTCATAAGTTCATCCATCTTTCCACTCAAAACATTAATTTCTTCTATCGCATGCACTTTTTTATTAGTGGATCTTTCGGTGTGCCATTGAGAATAATTAACCATAATATTATCTAGGAGTTTAGTAGCTTCTCCTAAAGTGATTTCCATAAAAGTGCCTCTTGCGGCCGAATCTAAGAGATTTCTAGAAGCAAAATTCAATCCGGCATAAATTTTTTTGTATAATCATCCACAAATTCAAACCATGAGTAGGGCAATTACGTATCATTAATCTCATCCTCTCCCAAGCTTGTGCAACATGTTCATGATCAAGTTGCTTAAAATTCATAATATCGTTTCTAAGAGAGATGATCTTAGCGGGAGGAAAATACTTAGAGATAAAAGCATCTTTGCACTTATTCCAAGAATCAATACTATTTTTAGGCAAAGATGAAAACCAAGCTTTAGCACGATCTCTAAGCGAAAAAGGAAATAGCTTCAATTTAACAATATCATTGTGCACATCTTTCTTCTTTTGCATATCACACAAATCAACGAAGCTATTTAGATGGGTAGCGGCATCTACACTAGGAAGGCCGGCGAATTGATCTTTCATGACAAGATTCAACAAAGCAGCATTAATTTCACAAGATTCAGTATCGGTAAGAGGAGCAATCAGAGTGCTAAGGAAATCATTGTTGTTTGTATTGGTAAAGTCACACAATTTGGTATTACCTTGAGCCATCGTGACAAGCAAGCAGTCCAACACACGAGCAAACAAGAAGCAAGCGAAAAAAGAGGCGAACGGAAAAGAGAGGGCGAATAAAACGGCAAGGGTGAGGTGGGGGAGAGGGAAACGAGAGGCAAATGGAAAATAATGTAATGCGGGAGATAAGGGTTTGTGATGGGTACTTGGTATGTTGACTTTTGCGTAGACTCCCCGGCAACGGCGCCAGAAATCCTTCTTGCTACCTCTTGAGCACTGCGTTGGTTTCCCTTGAAGAGGAAAGGGTGATGCAGTAAAGCAACATAAGTATTTCCCTCAGTTTTTGAGAACCAAGGTATCAATCCAGTAGGAGGCCACGCACGAGTCCCTCGCACCTACACAAACAAATAAAATCCTCGCAACCAACGCAATAAAGGGGTTGTCAATCCCTTCACAATCACTTACGAAAGTGAGATCTGATAGATATGATAAGATAATATTTTTGGTATTTTTATGATAAAGATGCAAAGTAAAGAGAGCAAAATAAAAACGGCGCCAGAAATAGCTTGTTGTCGGGAGATTAAATATGATGGAAAATAGACCTGGTGGCCATAGGTTTCACTAGTGGCTTCTCTCGAGAGCATAAGTATTACGGTGGGTAAACAAATTACTGTTGAGCAATTGACAGAATTGAGCATAGTTATGAGAATATCTAGGTATGATCATGTATATAGGCATCACGTCCGCGACAAGTACACCGACTCCTGCCTGTATCTACTACTATTACTCCACACATCGACCGCTATCCAGCATGCACCTAGAGTATTAAGTTCAAAAGAACAGAGTGTGACGCCCGGGTATTTAAGCTACAGTAATTTCCTGCTAATGATGCCACATCACCTTGATTACTATTGCTAATCTCGCGTTAGTTCAAAACGATTTAAATTCAAATTGAATTGAAGGCAAACGGTAAAAGTTTTCAAACATTAAAACTAAAATGTTTGGGTTGTGCCAAATAATACATAGGTATTTATGGAGGAGGAGCCACACTTTTATATAATGTTTAAAGGCCCTAAAATAATTAAAACAGTAGCAAAAACAATTAATCAAATGCCTTTTACAATTAATAAATTACTAAACTATTTTATTTACTCACCAAACCTTTTTGTGGCATTGGGGTATTTTGGAACAATAATTCAGGTACTATTTGTATATTTTATAAAACAAAATTATATAGAAAATAAAATAGTAAAATAATAAAAAAAGAAAATAAAGAAAAGAAAAGAAATTCAAAAGAAAAAGAAGAAAGGAGAAACCCCCCTGGACCGTGGCCCAACTGGGCCAACCCACCAGGCCCAGCCGGCCACCCACCCCTCCTTATCCCCTCACCCCCGTAACCCACTCCACCCACACCCCACTTTCTCCCCCCCCCCCCGCGCGAAATATCTGCCCCCTCCCCGATTGGATCGGGATCAGGGGAGGAGGTCGCTGCCCCCCGCGCCAGGACGCCGCCGCCGCCCGGAGCGCTCCCCCGCCGGCCTGCTTCTCCTCTCCGTCGTCGTCCCCGTCATCCACCTCACGCCCCGCTGCCCCGTTCCCTACCGGCCCCGTGAGCACGCGCCGATCCTCCTCCCTTCCTCCCCCGTGCCTCGTGCCCCCCTGCTGTCGTCCTACTGCCCGCCCGCCCATGCGGGGCCGCGCCTGCTGCTGCTCGCGGCTCCGGCCGGCCCATGCTGGCCTCCCCCACCTCGCCTGCGAGCGCGCCCGCTGTGGCCGCAGCCGGCCATCGCCGACCCCGCGCTGCACCGCCATGGCCTCGCGCGCCTCGGCCTTCCTCCCTCGTCGCGTCCCGCGCCTCGCTCCATCCCGCCTCTGCCGCTTTGCCGCGCGCGCTGCTGCTCCGCTGTGCCACGCCACCCGCCTGACGTCGCCGCCGCCTCCGCCACTGCTTGCGACGGCGGCCGCGCCCCCAACTGCCCCGCCCTCTCCGCCCGGCGTGGCCCTCGTGCCCCGCTGCGGCAAACCCCCCCGCCCCCCCCCCCCCCCGCCATGGCCACGGCCCCGCCCTGCCCCGGGCAGGCTACGGGCGCCCGACGCCTATGCCTGTGGCCCTGGGCCACTGCCAGGTGGGGCCCCGCGCCCCTGAGCCACTGCCCCTAGGCCCGAACTCCCTGGCCCTATGACATGTGGGGCCCCACCCCCCTAGAGCGTTTGTTAAAAAAAGAGAATTAAAAAAACAAATAATAAAGATAAATTTAATTAATTAATTAATTAACTAAATTAATTAAGTTAATTAATCCTGTTTAAATTAATCTAATTAATTAGTTAATTTAATTAAACAGTAGTTAATTAGCTAACAGCCCCTGACAGGTGGGACCCACCTGTCAGGTTGACCAGGTCAACGGTCAACGTTGACTGCTGGCGTCATGCTGATGCATTAATTAAATTTTGAATTAAATTAATTTATTAAATTCTAAAAATGATTTAAATCTTTAAAATTTAATATAAAATAAACCGTAGCTCGGATGGAAAAACTTTGTACATGAAAGTTGCTCAGAACGACGAGACGAATCCGGATACGCAGCCCGTTCGTCCGCCACACATTCCTAACCTATCGAACTCGCAACTTTTCTCCTCCGGTCCGTCTGTCCAAAAATGCGAAACATCGGGAATACTTTCCCGGATGTTCCCCCCCTTCGCCGGTACCACCTACTGCCGCGTTAGGGCACACCTAGCACCGCTCATTGTCATGTCACGCATCATCATGCTTGTGTTTGCATTGTATTTATTGTTTCTTCCCCCTCTTCTCTCCGGTAGACTACGAGACCGACGCTGCTGCTGCCCAGTTCGACTACGGAGTTGACGACCCCTCCTACTGGCCAGAGCAACCAGGCAAGCCCCCCCCCCTTGATCACCAGATATCGCCTATTCTTCTCTATACTGCTTGCATTAGAGTAGTGTGGCATGTTACTGCTTTCCGTTAATCCTATCCTGATGCATAGCCTGTCATTGTTGCTACAGTTGTTACCCTTACCTGCTGTCCTACTGTTTACTATAGGATGCTAGTGTTCCATCAGTGGCCCTACACTCTTGTCCGTCTGCCATGCTATACTACTGGGCCGTGATCACTTCGGTAGGTGATCAAGGGTATATACTATATACTTTATATACATGACACATGTGGTGACTAAAGTCGGGTCGGCTCGTTGAGTACCCGCAAGTGATTCTGATGAGGGGGCTGAAAGGACAGGTGGCTCCATCCCGGTAGAGGTGGGCCTGGGTTCCTGACGGCACCCGACTGTTACTTTGTGGCGGAGCGACAGGGCAGGTTGAGACCACCTAGGAGAGAGGTGGGCCTGGCCCTGGTCGGCGTTCGTGGATACTTAACATGCTTAACGAGATCTTGGTATTTGATCTGAGTCTGGCCATTTGGTCTATACGCACTAACCAACTACGCGGGAACAGTTATAGGCACTCGACGTCGTGGTATCAGCCGAAGCTCTTCTTGACGTCAGCGATGGAGCGGCGCGCGCCGGATTGGACTGGAACGCCTGCTAGGCTAGGTCTGCTTCCGGCCGCGTATGCAACGTGCAGGTGTGCAATGGGCAATGGGCCCAGACCCCTACGTGCATAGGATTTAGACCAGCGTGTTGACCTCTCTGTTGAGCCTAGGTGGGGCTGCGACGTGTTGATCTTCCGCGGCCGGGCATGACCCAGAAAAGTGTGTCCGGCCAAATGGGATCGAGCGTGTTGGGTTATGTGGTGCACCCCTGCAGGGAAGTTTTTCTATTCGAATAGCCGTGTCCCTCGGTAAAAGGACGACCCGGAGTTGTACGACCTTATGACAACTAGAACTGGATACTTAATAAAACACACCCTTCCAAGTGCCAGATACAACCCGGTGATCGCTCTCTAATAGGGCGACGAGGAGGGGATCGCCGGGTAGGATTATGCTATACGATGCTACTTGGAGGACTTTAATCTACTCTCTTCTACATGCTGCAAGATGGAGGCTGCCAGAAGCGTAGTCTTCGACAGGATTAGCTATCCCCCTCTTATTCTGGCATTCTGAAGTTCAGTCCACCGATATGGCCCTTTACACATATACCCATGCATATGTAGTGTAGCTCCTTGCTTGCGAGTACTTTGGATGAGTACTCACGGTTGCTTTTCTCCCTCTTTTCCCCTTTTCCATTCTACCTGGTTGTCGCAACCAGATGCTGGAGTCCAGGAGCTAGAGATCCCGAGGATGATTCTACATGGAGTTCGGCTTCGAGGAGTAGTTAGGAGGTCCCAGGCAGGAGGCCTTGCCTTTTCGATCGTTGCTACTTTTGTGCTAGCCTTCTTAAGGCAAACTTGTTTAACTTATGTCTGTACTCAGATATTGTTGCTTCCGCTGACTCGTCTATGATCGAGCAATTGTATTCGAGCCCTCGAGGCCCCTGGCTTGTATTATGATGCTTGTATGACTTATTTATGTTGTAGAGTTGTGTTGTGATATCTTCCCGTGAGTCCCTGATCTTGATCGTACACAATTGCGTGCATGATTAGTGTACGGTCAAATCGGGGGCGTCACAAGTTGGTATCAGAGCCAACTGCCTGTAGGAATCCCCCTTTCCAACTCCTTGGCCGAAGTCGAGTCTAGTCATTGGAAAAGTTTTTACTAACATGGCTGTGTTTCTTACGGGCCCACGTCGCCATTGGGTGGTACTAGGATCTTTTACTCCTCGACCTTTACTCTGGGACTCTGATCTCTCTCCTATTCGGGTTAAATGAATTTTGCTAAATCTAACATTAGGATCTCGTTATCACTTTCACCCGGAGATCCCCTTATTACTGATGATTGTCTGCTGCACGTGAAGACCCTGAAGATACTCTCCGCTGATAACCCGAGAACTTGTGTTCATCGCTTTTGCAATTCCCTTTCATCGATAAACTCCTATGGATAACCACGTATACTCGCCATTCATACAATGTTTCCCAGTTGATCTTGTTATTACAAGATACCCCGAAATTCTCTCTGTTGTTCCGAGAATCCTTTGAGCTTACTACCTTGCTGTTCTTTGTCACTTGAATACCCCTACGGATAATCCTCGCACTTACCGAGTATCCGCTCATCCCCAGTTGATTCAAGTATTTCACAAAAGTGTTCAAAATATCATTCGATCTTCCGAAAATCTTCAGGAGCCTTTTTGCTCTTGAAATTCTTGCTTACTTGCATTATGATTAATTTTAAGTCCCGTGATCTTATTGGCATCTCTTGTCATTATCATTTTGAGTCCGTTGACTCAATATGTTGCGAATTCTCGCAGTCCTCAATCAGATCCTAGAATTCTTCCTTCTGGCTCAAACGTCATTTTAAACATGAGCTGGTATCGACCAATCAAATTGCCATCGATTGTACCCCTAAGGCTATTTCTTATCCATCCTTAATCAGAGCGTTTGCTTCTGATCCCTTGATTTGGAAATCATAATTCCTTTGCATTTGAGCTTTGAGTTAGCCAGTTGTTTCTATAATCTGATCCCCTTGCATTCTTTCTTCCTCTAGTTGAGTATCGATGCTCACATCTGATCCCTTGTGGACCACCAAATCCTTTGTTAGATTATTATCCGACAGTGCCCTCATATTTAATCACCTTGTGAGTTCTTTCCGTGATACATAATGCCTTTAGTAAATTGTATCCTCTCGTTTTGACACCCATGCTCTACTATCGAGCTTGAGTTATTTACCCCTGAAGCTTGTGGTATATGTTTCCACGATGCCCCGATGGGTTGAACCTATGCCTTTCATAATATGTGTGAACTCGAAAGTTTTCATGAGTCATACTCTTCTGGTATTTTGCCAGATAAAATTTTTCAACACTGCAACTTCATCAAACGCGAGAAGTGAATGAAAGGTTATGCATTGAAGAAGTGGGAGTCGACCTTGAACTTTGCGTTCATGCCCATGGATACGATGTAGATCTTATCATTAAAGCTTTTCTTAAATTAATTATTCCCTTGGTATAAGTTCATCTTATATCTGGGATCTGGCCTTTTGCAATCGTGGTTCCGACCACGTTCTCCTTTAAACACCATTTCTCGTGCAAGTTTAAGCACTTGACTTCTGCAGAGCAAAACCCAATCTAACCTCTACTTTGATCTGTCGTCGAGTATTACCCCCTGGTATCTCGAGATTATCACGAGCAACATAACTTCTTATGAGTTCTTCATCAACTAATATTCTTGCCGATTCCATTTTTTCAACGGGTTCTGAGTTGTTAGGACCCCTCAAGGACACCGACAACTGAATCGAGTCCGCACTGCGATTCAACAACTCTTGGTAACCTTCATTACTTACGAGTTTGAACTCGATCACGTCATTCCTAGCCTACTCGGCTACATCATTATCGTGCTGATTTTAACTGTGCTACCCGGTCCTTAATCACGGAGCACAACCTTCGACGGTGAGCTAATCTTACGTCGATCTTCCTCATCATATCACTTCTCCTTGAACAGCAAACTTGATTTCGAGTTTGTGTCCTACCCGTGGTTCCAATAACCTTTCTCTTTCATCATTGCTTTGACTTGATGTCATCGTCGATCGGTTACATCTTCTTGAAAACCTCTCGACAAATTTGTCGTGATCATTGTCAACAATTTGACTTCTTCCAAGTTGTGTGTCGAAATTCAGGATGAGAAATACCATCCTTGCCCCTCGATGAATTGTGTTATCATCGACAACATTCTTGCCTCCCCCCCAACACAAACTTGTTCATATTTTGTGTTGTATCTTGATTTCCCTGCTATCCAACTTATGTTAAATTCTACCGCGGAGTATTACCATCTTTGATGTCAAGAATGTTGTGAGGATTGCTCCACCTCTTAAGAATTCTTTCTATAATGATACTTCTCACCATCACCATTCTTTCTTGGTCCTCGTGTTGATTCCAACCGGGGTACCCACAAGTGGTTTGTGATGTGTAAATTCTAAACTTCTAGCAACCCTATTGCTTTGAAGTTATTGGTCTATAGTTTCATTCTACGTCTATGGCTTAATGAATCATCATTCGAACATTGATCGTGCTACCTAGCCCATATTTCGGGTGCACATTTCAACCAATGTTTAACTGTGTATGTTTTCCTCGAGCATACATCATTAAGTCATTCGATCTAGTTAGTGTTATCTCCTTGTTCACATAGTTGTGGAAATCCATCTTTTGGAAATCTCAATGGATTCTCGCTGAGTCAATCAGTCACCTCCTCACCTCTCCTTGATTTAATGATGAACCCTTGTTCGGAACTCGCTTCCATAGTTCATCTCCCGAGAATCTTCGATGTCGTTCCGACAATTTGTGTTGCACCTTTCTTCTCAGGCATCCTGAGTCTGAGTTATCCTGACACCAATCAGATCTGAATCTCGGTCAGATATGATGGTTGGAACATATTTCCAAGAGTTATAACATTGGTCTATTTATGACCCGGTAAGGTGATGTCATGCCTAGCACAACTGGCCGGAGGACCTATTGTTATAGTTCTTCCTTTCAGCAAGGTTATCCATTCTTCCATGAGGAAATTGTAAGACTTATTCTATAAGTTGTTCCTGATGGATCCTTTGTGAATCCAGGTTCTGATCTTTACCCAATGACCATGTCCATGCTATCTCGAAGCATGTCTGTGGTACTCCGATTTTCAATAAGAACATTTAAAGCACAATGCTAAATTTTCCTTATCAATTATCCAAACACCGTTGTATGGGTAATGTCAGGAAAGTTCTCTTCCCTTACCTAAATGGTTTTCTACCTTCTATCCTGTCATGGATATCATCTGCTTGTCCTTGGGAAGGATATACCCCTGAAATATGTGTTTAAACACATTTTCCTTTCCATTGTTCTGTTTAATCTGATGATCACATTTTCCTTTCCATTGTTTTGTTTAAACTTTCTAGTGATCTATATGATCTAAGCAGTAATGTTCTTCTGCTTATGTAAACACCTTGGTGTACAACCCTGTCAGTAAGACCCTGTTGCTTTTGTTGATAGCATTCCGGTAACCACCGATGGACGAGAACTTTGCCTATTGGTCCGCCTCGTTCAACGAGCAGGAAAATGGTTCTCTTCGTCCCTCGCCCTTGGTACCGATGTTGATGTCGACATAAATGACAGGCTATCCTCTGACATGCCTTGCTTACATGATCACGCAAGACGTCTCCGCCCTTCCTACTTTTAACCCACATGGTGGGCCCATAAACCACAGTTTCACAGG
Organism: Aegilops tauschii subsp. strangulata; assembly: GCF_002575655.3. Taxonomy (NCBI): domain Eukaryota; kingdom Viridiplantae; phylum Streptophyta; class Magnoliopsida; order Poales; family Poaceae; genus Aegilops; species Aegilops tauschii. The sequence goes on along the minus strand of NC_053037.3, from coordinate 244,108,645 downwards.
ATCAAAACCTGACTCTCTTGTACAACCCTGTCTCTAATGGTTATTCCTCACGCTTGGCTTCGTATTTAATTCACGGGCCACCTTCCTAGTGCTCTATTCTGGTATCAAACGCAATACTTACTCTCGCTGCTCTGAACCCCTTTTCCTCTCTGGTTAAGACTTCGAGCAACTATCTACCCGTTTGAAACTTCTTATTGTACCATCTTACTTTACTCTCAGCATGTTTTATTCGTTCAACTCGAGAGATACTCATATGTTCATTCGTGGGATAACCCCCGGTGATTACCCCTGGTAGCGTTCTATCGTTGTCAAGCTGCCCCCTTTCCTATTCGTAAGTACGATGTAGCTCCTGAAGAAAGGATGCCAACATCGTCATGATGACCGAAGCAGAGAAATGAAGACACCCACGTAATGGATCGACCTCTTCGAGAAGAGCAACCAAGACCGAGATGACTCGTTAGAATTTCGTAACCAAATCCCTTCCCCGTCACTTCCCGTCTTAAATCTCGGGACGAGATTTCTTGTAGTGGAGGAGAATTGTGACGCCCGGGTATTTAAGCTACAGTAATTCCCTGCTAATGATGCCACATCACCTTGATTACTACTGCTAATCTCGCGTTAGTTCAAAAAGATTTAAATTCAAATTGAATTGAAGGCAAACGGTAAAAGTTTTCAAACATTAAAACTAAAATGTTTGGGTTGTGCCAAATAATACATAGGTATTTATGGTGGAGGAGCCACACTTTTATATAATGTTTAAAGGCCCTAAAATAATTAAAACAGTAGCAAAAACAATTAATCAAATGCCTTTTACAATTAATAAATTACTAAACTATTTTATTTACTCACCAAACCTTTTTGTGGCATTGGGGTATTTTGGAACAATAATTTAGGTACTATTTGTATATTTTATAAAACAAAATTATATAGAAAATAAAATAGTAAACTAATAAAACAAAAAAAAGAAAATAAATAAAAGAAAAGAAATTACAAAAGAAAAAGAAGAAAGGAGAAACCCCCTGGACCGTGGCCCAACTGGGCCAACCCACCAGGCCCAGCCGGCCACCCACCCCTCCTTATCCCCTCACCCCCGTAACCCACTCCACCGACACCCCACTTTCTCCCCCCCCCCCCCGCGCGAAATATCTGCCCCCCTCTCCCCGATTGGATCGGGATCGGGGGAGGAGGTCGCTGCCCCCCCCCCCCCCCCCGCGCCAGGACGCCGCCGCCGCCCGGAGCGCTCCCCCGCCGGCCTGCTTCTCCTCTCCGCCGTCGTCCCCGTCATCCACCTCACGCCCCGCTGCCCCGTTCCCTACCGGCCCCGTGAGCACGCGCCGATCCTCCTCCCTTCCTCCCCCGCGCCTCGTGCCCCCCTGCTGTCGTCCTACCGCGCGCCCGCCCACGCGGGGCCGCGCCTGCTGCTGCTCGCGGCTCCGGCCGGCCCGTGCTGGCCTCCCCCACCTCGCCTGCGAGCGCGCCCGCTATGGCCGTAGCCGGCCATCGCCGACCCTGCGCTGCACCGCCATGGCCTCGCGCGCCCTGGTCTTCCTCCCTTGTCGCGTCCCGCGCCTTGCTCCGTCCCGCCTCTGCCGCTGTGCCGCGCCACCCGCCTGACGTCGCCGCCGCCTCCGCCACTGCTTGCGCTGGCGGCCGCGCCCCCAACTGCCCCACCCTCTCCGCCCGCCGTGGCCCTTGTGCCCCGCTGCAGCAACCCCCCCCCCCCCCCGGTCGCCATGGCCACGGCCCCGCCCTGCCCCGGGCAGGCTACGGGCGGCCGACGCCCGCGCCCACGCCCGCGCCGCGCCCGCCTGTGGCCCTGGGCCACTGCCAGGTAGGGCCCCGCGTGTAACACCCCGCATGTAACTTTCCATATTTGTAACTCCGACTCTTGCCATTTTCGGCTATGTGTTATGATATTCCCTCCGTGGTCGGGTTTTCTCTTTCGTTTTGCATTTTGTCATGTCATGCATTTCATATCATGTCATCATGTGCATTGCATTTACATACGTGTTCGTCTCATGCATCCGAGCATTTTCCCATTGTCCGTTTTGCAATCCGGCGCTCCTATCTCCTCCGGCGCATCCCTCTTGTTTTCTTTCGTGTGCGGGTGTCAAACTTTCTCGGAATGGACCGAGACTTGTCAAGTGGCCTTAATATACCACCCGGAGACTACCGGTCTAGTTCCGTTCCAATTGGAGGTCGTTTGGTACTCCAACGGTTAACCGGGCATCCGCAAAGGCCATTTGAGCGTGCAGCAAAAACCCGCCTAAAAACCAGCCCAAAACCCACCAAACTCTCTTCCATGCTCTAGGTCATTCGATCATGATCGTGTGGGTGAAAACCGCACCTTATTTGGAGCCTCCTAGCTCCCTCTACCTATAAATATGTGAGCATCCCGAAATAACATTCGCAGTCCCCGAAACCCTAATTTTCCCCGCCGCCACCGGACGTGTCCGGCCCCCGCCGGACATCCCCGCCGCCGCGTCCAGCGAATCGGGCGCCGCCACGTGGCACCCGGCCACCTCCCTCCGCCGCGGCCCGTTCGGCCCACGGGAGGCCCGCTCGAGCCCGCGCTCGCCCGCGCCGCGCCGCCGCCGCCTTGCCTCCGCGCCCGCACCGCGCCTCCGCCGCCGCCCCGTCGCCGGCGCACTTCCCCGCCGTCGCCACCGGCGTAGCTCCGGCCGTCGCCGGCGCACTTCCCCGCCGTCGCCACCGGCGTAGCTCCGGCCGTCGCCGAGCTCGCCCCGCCGCCGTTCGCCGTCGCAGGCGCGCCACCGCCGCCTCGCCCTTCCCTGCCGCCGTGCGCCGCCGGCGCCGCCTCCCTCCACCGGCGCCGCCTCCCTCCGGCCGCGGCCTCCCTCTCCTCCTCCGTCGTCGGCCACGAGCGCCATCGAGCTCGAGCTCCTGTTCCCGATCTGGATCCAGTGCACTGTACGCGTTGACTTATTCCCGTGCCCGTTTTTTCCCAAGTCCTTAAGATTCTACAGCATATGCTCATGTTCGATAGTGCATAACTCCTTGCATGTAGCTCCGATTCATGCGTTTAATATGTCAAATTGTTCGCCTCGTGATGCTCTATATTTTGTTCAATTGCAGCATGTTCATTAGAGGTCATCTTGATACCCAAATCGCTGTTGCAAGAGGGCTAGTTGCTGTTATCTGCTGGTTCTTAACAGAACTTGAAGATTTGTCATTTTTGTATCTTTAAATCTGTGCATCTTATGGGCATGAGCTCTACATGTGTTTTGTTGTATGCCATGTCATCGTTCCAAAGGTCTATGCCATGTATTTTTTTGATCTCTGTGGTGACTAGCACAAGCATGCAAAGTAGGCTCCGTAATGTTTCTGATTTCAGGGACTTGGTGATTTCTCCGTCTTTGTCTGCTGTTATTTTGTTGCCATGTAAACTTGATGCTACAGAGAGATCCATGCATATTTTGGAGATGTTCAGTAAGTATATTTTGTAGTTATAGTTGTAATTGATCCATTCCTGCCCTTGTTTGCAATTATGGAGAACCATAGCATGACTCAATCTTGCTCTACTTTTGCTATAAAATATTTCTGGCAGATTCTTAACACGATATTCATTTTTGCCAAGCTTATTGTAGTTGATCCATACATGCTATGCTTGTGTTATTGACATGGATAGCTTCATAAACATGCCATCTTGCTGTAGGTGTGCTTGGTTTGTCATGCATTGCTCTGTAGTGAGTGCATCAAGCTCACCAACATGCCCTCATATTATTGTTTCTGCCATGCTTACATGCTTGCCATCATATCTCGTGTTCCTTTTTGGCTTATGGTCAGTAAGGGACTTTTGTCATATGCATTTAGTAGAACACTGCCATGCCTTGTTTTGCTATGTTAAGTTCCTGTAGCATGTTGATTTCGTGCTCTGAACATTGCTACCTGATGCTGTTTTCTGCCATGTCCAGTTTTTCACTAAGTCTGTGATCCTGTTATCTTTTGCACTTTTGCCATGCTTGTTTGAGCTTGATATGTTGTGATATAGCCATAGCTCAGTGTTCATCTTTTGTCAAGCATCTCCTGTAGATTACTGTCATATGCTTTGTTGCTATGTTGGAGTGCTGTAGCATTGTTGTTTGTTGCTTTTTAAGTGCTATTATGCTGTTAATCGCAGATTCGCGTCATTCTTGTTTTGCTTGCCATTTGCAAACCGTGCGTCCATTTCCGGTGATCCTTATATCGATTTCGACCGAAATCATCTCATCTTTCCAGTGGCATGCTTGGTTTGCCAAGTTACTGCCATGTTCATCATTTTCCTTCCGGAGCACGCATATGCATCGCATATCATATCTTGCATATCATACATGTTTTGCATCATGTTGCTTGTGCATTTCTCGTGGTTGATTGTGGTTCCGTTTATTTGTGTTCTTGTCATGGGTAGAGCCGGGAGACGAGTTCATGAACGAGGAACCTGTCGAGTACGCTTACGAGGATCAAGCTTTCGACAACTCTGAGAACCTTGCAGGCAAGATGACCACCCCTCGAAATCACTTCTATCTTTGCTTTGCTAGTTGTTCGCTCTATTGCCATGTTATGCTGCCTATCACTTGCTATATCATGTCTCCCATTTTGCCATGTCAGCCTCTAACCATCCTTTCCTAGCAAACCGTTGTTTGGCTAAGTTACCGCTTTTGCTCAGCCCTTCTTATAGCGTTGCTAGTTGCAGGTGAAGTTGAAGTTTGTTCCATGTTGGAACATGGATATGTTGGGATATCACCATATATCTTATTTAATTAATGCATCTATATATTTTGGTAAAGGGTGGAAGGCTCGGCCTTATGCCTGGTGTTTTGTTCCACTCTTGCCGCCCTAGCTACTGATATACCGGGATTATGTTCCTTGAGTTTGCGTTCCTTACGCGGTCGGGTGATTTATGGGACCCCCTTGACAGTTCGCCTTGAATAAAACTCCTCCAGCAAGGCCCAACTTTGGTTTTACCATTTGCCGCCTAAGCCTTTTCCCCCGGGTTTTCGCGAGCCCGAGGGTCATCTTTATTTTAACCCCCCCGGGCCAGTGCTCCTTCGAGTGTTGGTCCAAACCGAGCAGCCTGCGGGGCCACCTCGGGGAAACTCGAGGTCTGGTTTTACTCGTAGCTTGACTTATCCGGTGTGCCCTGAGAACGAGATATGTGCAGCTCCTATCGGGATTTGTCGGCACATTCGGGTGGCTTTGCTGGTCTTGTTTTACCATTGTCGAAATGTCTTGTAAACCGGGATTCCGAGACTGATCTGGTCTTTCCGGGAGAAGGTTTATCTTTCGTTGACCGTGAGAGCTTATGATGGGCTAAGTTGGGACACCCCTGTAGGGTATTATCTTTCGAAAGCCGTGCCCGCGGTTATGAGGCAGATGGGAATTTGTTAATGTCCGGTCGTAGAGAACTTGTCACTTGACCCAATTAAAATACATCAACTGCGTGTGTAGCCGTGATGGTCTCTTCTCGGCGGAGTCCGGGAAGTGAACACGGTCTGTGTTATGTATGACGTAAGTAGGAGTTCAGGATCACTTCTTGGTCATTGCTAGTTGACGACCGCTCCGTTGCTTCTCTTCTCGCTCTCATTTGCGCAAGTTAGCCACCTTATATGCTTATTGCCGCTGCAGCTCCACCTCATTACACCATCCTTTCCTATAAGCTTAAATAGTCTTGATCTCGCGGGCGTGAGATTGCTGAGTCCTCGTGACTCACAGATTCTACCAAAACAGTTGCAGGTGCCGACGATGCCAGTGCAGATGATGGGGTCGATCTCAAGTGGGAGTTCGACGAGGAACGTGGTCGTTACTATGTGTCTTTTCCTGATGATCAAGTGGAGCCCAGTTGGGACGATCGGGGATCTAGCATTTGGGGTTATCTTATTTTCATCTGGATTTTGGCCGTAGTCGGTCTATATGTTTGTATTTTGGATGATGTATGAATTATATTTATGTATTGTGTGAAGTGGCGATTGTAAGCCAACTCTTTATCCCATTCTTGTTCATTACATGGGATTGTGTGAAGATGACCCTTCTTGCGACTAAACCACTATGCGGTTATGCCTCTAAGTCGTGCCTCGACACGTGGGAGATATAGCCGCATCGTGGGCGTTACAAGTTGGTAATCAGAGCCATCCCCGACTTAGGAGCCCCCTGCTTGATCGAATCGCTGGCGTTGTTGAGTCTAGAATAAAAAATGTTTTGAGTCTTAGGATTATATATATATCGGAGAGTAGGATTCTTTTTACTCCTCAGTCCCTTCGTCGCTGTGGTGAGGTCTCCTGACGTAGAAGTTTTGACTATTCTCTCCTCAAATTTCACCCAAAAAAATTTAGGATCACGCGGGTATCTTGGAATCGTTCCGATGGTTTTGTGACGAGAACATTGTTCTTGGTGCCTCCTGACATTTAGGGGTTGTGGCAGTGTCCCGGGGAGTTGAGCTGCGAGGTGTTGTCGTCACAATTTTATCGTTGCAGTTCTGTAATACCTGAGTTTCGCCGACATCGAAATCTCTTTTATGCAGTTGTTGGTGAGATCACCTCGACGCCACCCAGTACTGGGGCGGGAGTTCGGGAGTATTGCCATAACTTGTATAACGGATGTTTTTCGAAGGTTGAGGTAAACGATTTCCGAAGGTTTCTTGGTTATGTGTTGACGGATGGATACAGCTGGATCTAGGGATTGCTAGTTTGGGTGATATATTTTGTGTCCCCTGTATCCCCAACACCAGATTGCATAACTAGAAAGTTTCGGGAGTTTATAAGTGGGAATTCAAGTAGCCTTAGGATATCTTTCCGACAGACGCATGATATGAGATTGGGGTTCGACGTCTAGTGGTCCGCCTGTACACGGTTGGTTTTACAGTGGTCTCGAAGTGTCTTAAAGAGTCCTTGGCTATGCCGACTCGGGGACGCTTCGTATGTCATGTGCACAGCCTTGTACATGATGGTGCTGTACGATCGAGCCCGTGTGGGCCCCACCACAAAAACTTTGGACGAAACCTCTATCATATGTTTGTTCCGGCTTATTCTGCAAGCCAATACTTTGTTTTGTTTTGAATTGTGGTATTCGAGTTGCTTCGAAGTCATATGTTGATTCCATATCTTTTTCATGTGGCTTCTCAACTTATGGAAGTGTGATGATTTACTACGGAATTCATTCGTTCATCTTCGTTCGAATGTTTATTGTGAAGACTATATGTTGCAATTTCTATCCGTTGATTCTACTTATCTATTTGTCTATCAAGATGCTAATGGATGTCACCCTCTTCAGGATGGCTCCGCCAACACGTCAGAATCCGGATCGCAATGAAGGGAGTCAAGCGAACCCTCCGCCACCACCTCCACCTCCGGAGGCATGGCAAGCTATCATGGCAGCCACCAACGCCAATGCTCAGATGATTCTGCAACTCTTGCAAGAACGCACCCAAGGGCAAGGCAATCAAGGCAATCAAGGTCAAGGCAACAATCAGTTTCACTTCGCTACACTCAACCAGTTTCTCGCAAATCAGCCCAAGTCTTTCAGCTACTGTGCCGAGGCCACGGATGCCGATGATTGGCTCGTGGACATCAACAAGCATTTTGAATGTAGCAATGTCAGGCCTGAGGACTATGTCAAGTTTGCTTCTTTCCAGCTCAAGGACCAAGCTGCTGATTGGTATCAACAATACAAAGATTCCAGAGGAGGTCGTGTGATCACTTGGACTGACTTTTGTCGGGACTTCAAAGCGCACCACATTCCACAAAGTGTTGTTGAGAGCAAGCGTGAGGAGTTCCGCAATCTCAAGCAAGGCAACATGTCTGTGTATCAATACAACATCCAGTTTCAGAAACTTGCTCGCTTCGCTAAACAAGACGTTCCTGATGAAAAGAGCATGATCTATCACTTCAGAGGTGGCCTTAAAGAGGATCTGCAGTTAGCTCTCGTTCTTGTTGAGCCTACTCAGTTTGATCAATTCTACAATATGGCACTGAAGCAAGAGGCTGCTCAGCTCAAGTGTGAGGCTTCTAAGAAGAGAGTCAGGGATGCAGTTCAGTCTTCTTCTTCCTCGCTTGTGGCAGCTAAGCAACAGAAGTTCTGGTTGCCTCCTCCTCCTCCTCCGTTTCGTCAGCCTTACCAGCAGAAGAACAAAGGTGGCCATGGTTCTTCCAACTCTTCCAACTCTGGCTATCAGAACAAGTCTCAGAATCAAGCTCCAAAGTCCAATGCTCCTTATCACCGTCCACTCTCAAAGGTGACTTGCAACAAGTGTCAGCAGAAAGGTCACTATGCTAACAAGTGATTCAACCAAAGGCGCCTGCCTCCTCCTCCTCCTGTCAGATCTTCCAGCAATGCAGTGGTCAAGCATAATCCAAAGTCTGCAAAGGTGAACATGATGAGTGCAGCTCAAGCGGAGGAATCTACTGATGTGATAATGGGTAATCTTCCTGTTAATGATATTCCTGCAAAAGTCTTATTTGATACTGGTGCATCGCTTTGTTTCATGTCAAGACCGTGTTTTGCCAAGCATGAATTCACTTGTTCTCATCTGAGTAGACCCATGGATGTCGTTTCTCCGGGTAAACGTTTGAGTTCTAGTATGATGGTTCCGGATGTTTCCATCAAGATGGGCGACTATGAATTTCTGTCTTCTCCAATTGTTCTTGGTGACTCGGATATTGATTTAATTCTCGGGATGGACTGGCTTTCTAAGCACAAGGCTCAACTTGATTGTGCTGCCAGGGAAATTCAATTGACACACTCTTCTGAGGATGTGATTATTTATGCCGCTCGTGATGAAACCATTCGGTTTTTCTCTCTCAATGAGAAGGGCGAATTGAATGCCATCTCTCAAATTCCAGTCGTTTGTGAGTATCAAGATGTCTTTCCAGAAGAGCTTCCGGGTATGCCTCCTCACCGGCCAGTTGAGTTCATTATCGAACTAGAGCCTGGCACCGAACCCGTTTGCAAGCGTCCATACAAGCTTGGACCCAACGAGCTGAAGGAATTGAAGAAACAGCTCGATGAACAAGAGTGTCTGGGTTTGATCAGACCGAGTTCATCTCCATGGGGTTGTGGTGTTCTTTTTGTAAAGAAGAAGGATGGCACAGACCGACTTTGTGTCGACTACCGTCCATTGAACAAGAAGACTATCAAGAACAAGTATCCACTTCCCAACATCAACGAGCTATTTGAGCAACTCAAAGGTGCTAAAGTTTTCTCCAAGCTTGACCTTCATATGGGTTATCATCAGATTCGCATTCGTGAAGAAGATATTCCCAAGACAGCATTCAGAACAAGCTTTGGTTCTTATGAATATACTGTCGTGTCTTTCGGCCTTGTCAATGCTCCTCCAGTGTTCTCTCGGATATGAATTTCATCTTCAACCCCTATACCAATGATTTCGTTCTGGTGTATCTCGATGATATCTTGGTCTTCTCCAAGAATAAGAAGGACCATGCCAAACATTTGCGATTGGTGCTCGACAAGCTCAGAGAGTATCAATTCTATGCGAAGTTCTCCAAATGTGAGTTTTGGCTTGATGAAGTTCTTTTCCTTGGTCACATCATCTCTGCCAAGGGCATCGCTGTTAACCCCGAGAAGGTGTCCGCAATTGTGAATTGGGAACCTCCTCAGAATGTCAAGCAGTCCGCAGTTTTCTTGGTTTTGCAAGCTATTGCCGAAGATTCGTTGAGAATTTCTCCAAGATTGCAAAGCCTCTTTCCAACCTCCTCCAGAAGCATGTGAAGTATGTCTGGTCTCCTGAGTGTGACGTTGCGTTCAACACTCTCAAAGAGAAACTCGTGACAGCTCATGTCTTGACTCCTCCTGATGAATCCAAGCCATATGAAGTTTTCTGTGATGCTTCTCTCCAAGGTCTCGGTGCTGTGTTAATGCAAGAGAAGAAAGTTGTGGCCTATACCTCTCGTCAGTTGAAGCCCAACAAGAAGAACTACCCCACTCACGATCTTGAGTTGGCGGCAGTTGTCCATGCATTAATAACGTGGAGACATCTCTTGTTGGGAAGACAAGTGGACATTTTCTCCGATCACAAGAGTCTCAAGTACATCTTCACTCAGCCCAACCTCAACCTCAGGCAGACTCGATGGGTCGAAATGATTCAAGAGTACAATCCGAGTATCGAATATACTCCAGGCAAAGCAAATGTCATTGCAGATGCTTTAAGCAGGAAGGCTTATTGCAACAGCTTAATCCTCAAGCCTTTCCAACCGGATCTTTGTGAAGCTTTCTGCAAGCTGAATCTCCAAGTTGTTCCTCAAGGCTTTCTTGCCAACCTCATAGTATCTCCTACTTTGGAAGATCAAATTCGTGAGGCAGAACTCCTTGATGACATGGTGAAGAAGGTGAAACGTGGTATCGACAAGGGTCTTTCCAAATACAAGTGCTATCGCATTGATGACAGAGACACTTTATTCTTCGAGGACGGGATTGTGGTTCCTAAAGGTGATATAAGGAAAGTCATAATGAACGAGGCGCACAATTCTCTCCTTTCCATTCATCCTGGAAGTACGAAGATGTATCATGACCTCAAGCAGTCGTATTGGTGGACCCGAATGAAGCGAGAAATCGCTCAATTCGTGAATGAATGTGATGTCTGCCGAAGGGTGAAAGCAGAACACCAACGACCAGCTGGTCTCCTCCAACCTCTTGCTATCCCAGAGTGGAAGTTTGATCATATCGAAATGGACTTCGTGACTGGTTTTCCCAAGTCCAAGCGCGGAAATGATGCTATCTTTGTTGTCATTGACAAGCTTTCTAAAGTGGCTCATTTCCTTCCAATCAAAGAATCCATCACAGCAGCTCAGTTGGCAGAGCTATACACCTCCAGAATTGTCTCCTTGCACGGCATTCCACAATTGATTTCTTCAGATCGTGGAAGCATCTTCACCTCTAAGTTCTGGGACTCCTTTCAGAAGGCCATGGGCACAAACATTCGCTTCAGCACAGCTTTCCATCCTCAAACTAGTGGCCAAGTCGAGCGAGTCAATCAAATTCTCGAAGATATGCTCAGGGCTTGTGTCATTTCCTTTGGCATGAAATGGGAAGATTGTCTTCCATATGCTGAATTCTCCTACAACAACAGCTTCCAAGCAAGTTCGGGCAAGGCCCCGTTCGAGATTCTCTATGGCAGAAAGTGTCGTACTCCTCTCAATTGGTCAGAGACTGGTGAACGCCAACTTCTTGGCAATGACTTAATCACTGAATCTGAAGAAATGTGTAAAGTCATCCGTGATAATCTCAAAGCCGCGCAATCGCGCCAGAAGAGTTACTATCATAGTAAGCATCGTGATTTGGCTTTCGAGATCGGAGACCATGTCTACCTCCGCGTCTCTCCAATGAAAGGCACTCGTCGCTTCGGTATCAAAGGGAAGCTTGCCCCTAGATACGTGGGTCCTTTCAAGATTATTGGCAAAAGAGGCGACCTCGCCTATCAACTTGAGCTTCCTTCCAACTTCGTGAATGTGCACGATGTATTCCACGTGTCACAGCTCCGCAAGTGCTTCAAGACGCCTGAGCGCACTATCAACTTCGAAGAGATTGACCTCCAAGAAGATTTGTCTTATCATGAGCACCCCGTTGCTATTCTTGAAGAAACTGAGCGCAAGACTCGCAACAAGTCAATCAAATTCCTAAAAGTGAAGTGGTCGCACCATTCCGACCGGGAAGCCACCTGGGAACGCGAGGACCATCTCCGTTCTGAATATCCGGAGTTCTTTCAGTCCTAGATCTCGGGACGAGATCCTCTCGTAGTGGTGGAGTGTTGTAACACCCCGCATATAACTTTCCATATTTGTAACTCCGACTCTTGCCATTTTCGGCTATGTGTTATGATATTCCCTCCGTGGTCGGGTTTTGTCTTTCGTTTTGCATTTTGTCATGTCATGCATTTCATATCATGTCATCATGTGCATTGCATTTACATACGTGTTCGTCTCATGCATCCGAGCATTTCCCCCGTTGTCCGTTTTGCAATCCGGCGCTCCTATCTCCTCCGGCGCATCCCTCTTGTTTTCTTTCGTGTGCGGGTGTCAAACTTTCTCGGAATGGACCGAGGCTTGTCAAGTCACCTCACCAGTCCATAAATGGATCGCTGGAGCTTGCACACTTTGTTAGCACCTTTAGGATCGACAAAACCTTCTGGTTGCATCACATACAACTCTTCTTTAAGAAATCCATTAAGGAATGCAGTTTTGACATCCATTTGCCAGATTTCATAATCAAGAAATGCGGCAATTGCTAACATGATTCGGACAGACTTAAGCATCGCTACGGGTGAGAAAGTCTCATCGTAGTCAACTCCTTGAACTTGTCAAAAACCTTCCGCGACAAGTCGAGCTTTTTACACAGTAACATTACCATCAGCGTGAGTCTTCTTCTTGAAGATCCATTTATTCTCTATGGCTCGCCGATCATCGGGCAAGTCAACCAAAGTCCACACTTTGTTCTCATACATGGATCCTATCTCGGATTTCATGGCCTCAAGCCATTTATCGGAATCTGGGCTCATCATAGCTTCTTCATAGTTCATAGGTTCGTCATGGTCTAGTAACATGACTTCTAGAACAGGATTACCGCACCACTCTGGTGCAAAACGTGCTCTGATTGACCTACCAGGTTCTATAGTAATTCGATCTGAAGTTTCATGATCATTATCATTAGCTTCCTCTCTAGTTTTTGTAGGCATCATAGGAACGGTTTTCTGTGATGACCTACTGTCCAATTCGAGAGAAGGTACAATTACCTCATCAAGTTCTACTTTCCTCCCACTCACTTCTTTCGAGAGAAACTCCTTCTCTAGAAAGGATCCATTCTTAGCAACAAAGATCTTGCCTTCGGATCTGTGATAGAAGGTGTACCCAACAGTTTCTTTTGGGTATCCTATGTAGACGCACTTCTCTGATTTGGGTTTGAGCTTATCAGGCTGAAGCTTTTTCACATAAGCATCGCAACCCCAAACTTTAAGAAACGACAGCTTAGGTTTCTTGCCAAACCACAGTTCATACGGTGACGTCTCAACGGATTTAAATGGTGCCCTATTTAACGTGAATGCAGCTGTTTCTAATGCATAACCCCAAAACGATAGTGGTAAATCGGTAAGAGACATCATAGATCACACCATATCTAATAAAGTACAGTTACGATGTTCGAACACACCATTACGCTGTGGTGTTCTAGGTGGCGTGAGTTGTGAAACTATTCCACATTGTTTTAAATGAAGGTCAAACTCGTAACTCAAATATTCGCCTCCACGATCAGATCGTAGAAACTTTATTTTCTTGTTACGATGATTCTCCACTTCACTCTAAAATTCTTTGAACTTTTCAAATGTTTCAGACTTGTGTTTCATCAAGTAGATATACCCATATCTGCTCAAATCATCTATGAAGGTCAGAAAATAACGATACCCGCTGCGAGCCTCAACACTCATTGGACCACATACATCGGTATGTATTATTTCCAATAAGTCATTGGCTCACTCCATTGTTCCGGAGAACGGAGTTTTAGTCATCTTGCCCATGAGGCATGGTTCACAAGCATCAAATGATTCATAATCAAGTGATTCCAAAAGTCCATCCACATGGAGTTTCTTCATGCGCTTTACACCAATATGACCTAAACAGCAGTGACACAAATATGTTGCTCTATCATTATCAACTTTGCATCTTTTGGCATCAATATTATGAATATGTGTATCACCACAATCGAGATTCAACAAAAATAGACCACTCTTCAAGGGTGCATGACCATAAAAGATATTACTCATATAAATAGGACAACCATTATTCTCTGATTTAAAAGAATAACCGTCTCGCATCAAACAAGACCCAGATATAATGTTCATGCTCAACACTGGTACCAAATAACAATTATTCAGGTCTAAAACTAACCCCGAAGGTAGATGTAGAGGTAGCGTGCCGACGGCGATCACATCAACCTTGGAACCATTTCTGACGCGCATCGTCACCTCGTCCTTAGCCAATCTTCGTTTAATCCGTAGCCCCTGTTTCGAGTTACAAATATGAGGAACCGAACCAGTATCAAATACCCAGGCACTACTACGAGCATTAGTAAGGTACACATCAATAACATGTATATCAAATATACCTTTGTTCACTTTGCCATCCTTCTTATCCGCCAAATACTTGGGGCAGTTCCTCTTCTAGTGACCAGTCCCTTTGCAGTAGAAGCATTCAGTTTCAGGCTTGGGTCCAAACTTGGGCTTCTTCCCGAGAGTGGCAACTTGCTTGCCATTCTTCTTGAAGTACCCCTTCTTTCCCTTGCCCTTTTTCTTGAAACTAGTGGTCTTGTTAACCATCAACACTTGATGCTCCTTCTTGATTTCTACCTCTGCAACTTTGAGCAATACGAAGAGCTCGGGAATTGTCTTATCCATCCCTTGCATATTATAGTTCATCATGAAGCCTTTTTAGCTTGGTGGCAGTGATTGAAGAACTCTGTCAATAACACTATCATCTGGAAGATTAACTCCCAGCTGAGTCAAGTGGTTATGATACCCAGACATTTTGATTATGTGTTCACTGACAGAATTGTTCTCCTCCATCTTGCAGCTATAGAACTTGTTGGAGACTTCATATATCTCCACTCGGGCATTTGCTTGAAATATTAACTTCAACTCCTGGAACGTCTCATATGGACCATGATGTTCAAAACATCTTTGAAGTCCCGATTCTAAGCCGTAAAGCATGGCACATTGAACTATCGAGTAGTCATCAGATCGAGCTTGCCAGACGTTCATAACATCAACATCTACTCCAACAGCAGGCCTTTCACCTAGCAGTGCATCAAGGACATAATTCTTCTATTGAGCAATGAGGATAATCCTCAAGTTACAGACCCATTCTGTGTAGTTGCTACCATCATCTTTCAACTTAGCTTTCTCTAGGAACGCATTAAAATTCAAGGAAACGGTAGCACGGGCCATTGATGTACAACATAGATATGAAAAAACTATCAGGACTAAGTTCATGATAAATTAAGTTCAATTAATCATATTACTTAAGAACTCCCACTTAGATAGACATCCCTCGAGTCATCTAAATGATTATGTGATCCAAATCAACTAAACCATGTCCGATCATCACGTGAGATGGATCAGTCTTCAATGGCGAACATCTCTATGTTGATCATATCTACTATATGATTCACGTTCGACCTTTCGGTCTCCAGTGTTCCAAGGCCATGTCTGTACATGCTAGGCTCATCAAGTTTAACCCGAGTATTCCGCATGTGCAAAACTGTCTTGCATCCGTTGTATGTGAACGTAGAGCCTATCACACCCGATCATCACGTGGTGTCTCAGCACGACGAACTGTCGCAACGGTGCATACTCAGGGAGAACACTTATACCTTGAAATTTTATTAAGGGATCATCTTATAATGCTACCGCCGTACTAAGCAAAATAAGATGCATAAATGATAAACGTCACATGCAATCAAAATATGTGACATGATATGGCATCATCATCTTGTGCCTTTGATCTCCATCTCCAAAGCACCGTCATGATCTCCATCGTCACTAGTTGACACCTTGATCTCCATCGTAGCGTCGTGGTCGTCTCGCCAACTATTTCTTCTACAACTATCGCTAACGCATAGTGATAAAGTAAAGCAATTACATGGCGTTTGCATTTCATATAATAGAGCGACAACCATAAGGCTCCTGCCAGTTGCCGATAACTTTTACAAAACATGATCATCTCATACAATAATGTATATCACATCATGTCTTGATCATATCACATCACACTACTGCAGGATGCTGCTAACGCGACACTACGATCAGAGACCCTTCGACAAAACTGTGTGCGATGCCATAATCGCAAACAGTGGTGTAAAAAACCGTCAAAAAAGGTGCAAAACGTTTGCGATGGAGGATGCATCAAACACGGTTCAGATTTTAGTTGCGTGTGCGATGCAGGGCATACGATTCAGCTCAATTAACCATTTGCGATGAGGAGGAACAAAATAAATGGGCAGCCACATGAACATGTGTGCAATGTACAACATACGGTTCACTCGGATGAACTGTTTGTGATTAGGCAACACAAAAGAAACGGTCAGCCAGATCAAAGGTGTGTGCGATATACGGCATGCGGTTCACTCGGATGAACTGTTTGCGTTGAGACATGAGAACAGAAACGGTTCAAATGAACAAGATGTGTCTGATACGAGGCAAACAGGCCTGTAATTGGAAACGTGTGTGAAGACCGATAACAAAACAGACGGTTAATGCTAACAAGCTGTGTGTGTTGTGAGCAAATGATTGCTGGTATACAATTGTGAGTGATTGATGAAAACATCACCGACGGGTTCCATTGTTTAGTCCATGTGCGATGTGATTTTCTTTGTCCGCACAACATCTATGCTCTGTCCACAGAGCATCAACATATATACTTAAAAAGACAACATTGCATAACCAAATTAAGCATACAATTACACAAGTGACTACACACATAACATTTCCACACACCAAAGAAGGAAATTACATGCGTACTAAAGTAGGAGAAACGAGGATCTAATCATCTACTTATTGTTGCGATGACGCTTGCCATTGCTCTGCTTCCGGATGGATCCCTGGCCGTTTTGGGGAAGGAGGCACTTCCTCATGTCAACGATCCTCCTATACATGTCGTAGCTCGTGTACGCCTCCTTGGCCGCGTACACGACGTGAGCTTTGTCCAGTTTCTCCATCCAGGCCGAGTGCCAGGCACGCTTGTCCTTGTTGCATGAATCCTTCATGTCTCTGTAGTAGGGGTCGATGATGGCCTCGGCGAGGTGAACCAGTGAGTCCTTCTCATGCTCCTTGCTGCCCCAGATCTTGTATTGGCCCTGGATGTCGACAAGATTCTGGCAGGCGATGCCCGAATTCTCAAGCGCCTTTACATCGTTGGTGATGTCCACCGTAGCGAACATGTAGTGGGGGTTGTTGACAAACCTGGCGAAACGCTCGCAAGGCCTTGTGGCCAGGCAGTAGTGGTAGACGAGGACATGGTGGCACACGCACATCTGGGCGACGGCGACCTTGGGACGAGACCCGGCACGAGCGCTGGTGTACTCGAGGTCGAACCCAACCACCTTGTACTTCTCCGCGGCAAGCAATAGCTCCATGATGTGGATGGAGTGCTCCACCCAGACCGGGTCGTTGGTGTACACCACCGAGAGGTCCACGAACCTTCTGTGGGTGTCCACCACGGCACGCATGGTGAACTGTTGCTCGTCGTCGGCAGCCACTCGGAGCGCCATTGGAGCCGCGCATGATACCCTCTAAGAATTTCTCGTGGTGGGTGTGCTTCTTGCAATGGTGAGGCGCGATCGAAAGGTTGAAGAGACACAAGGGTAGGTTAAATGGCCACTGTAATAAATGGGGGCTGGCTGGCCTATAATTGTCACGTCTTGTCACATCGTTCATAGTGGAGGATTCCAGTGCACGCTTGACAACACCGCACCGCACGCGTGAGCTCAAAGAGGCGCCAAATGTATCATCGGTGAGCCTGTTCCCGCACTACTGTGCTGTTTACCGCGCAAGGTTCCCGCCTGGCTAGTTTGGCCATGCGTCGGCTAGAAGAGAGACAAATCGTGGGCGTTTATTGGTAAAAAGCTTTGTAAAAACAAAGTGTGTGGAATGACTTCGGTCATAAGTTTACCCTTGGGTGATGAGGTCAAAGTTACACAGAAGGGTGATGATGGACACTCGAGTGCGATAATTAATTCTGCACTCTACAGTGCAGACGGTGGAAGAAACCAACTGTGTGCAATAATGTCGAAGATCGCAGTTGAGTTAGCTATACAGATCGTGTGCTGTGAGATCGACAAGGTAAACTGATTCTAGAATGGTTAATAAAATCTAAGACCATTGCATATTAAGGTCAAAATAGTGCTAGCAATATACGAGTGTCATACGATGCCATTTCAACGATTGTACCACAAAAGCTCGAAATGTTACAAGGTTCAAATTCCAGAGTTATATGGCTCAAATTCGAAGATTATAAGGTTCAAACTGATATTAGAAATGAAATTCAGCTCATCAGCTACAAACGCTCGCGCTGATCCGCTGAACATGGATATCAGAGAGGTTCAAACTAATATCACCGCTTCTAAGTCTGGTTTCGAAACCTCACAATTTTTGCAAAGGGGTCAGCCACTGAGAATTCATGTATGGGGTTGACACGATGACCTCCGATTACTCTGTCATTTGAAGTTCCAAAATAAAATTCATCATTTTTGGAGCCTACTCCATTCTGTCATAGGCGCCGGCGCTGATCAACAAACCATTCATTTTTGCGAAATAAATGTAGGGCAAACCTCATTTCCTTCAGCACCCTTGCTCTGAGAACAAAGAACCCAGCGAATATAATCTCCGGTAAGGTCCCTCGGTAGGAGTTCAAAGTAATTTTTGAGAGATGCAGATCTAGGCATTCGACCAGATTGTTATATTGTATCACATTATCCACCACTGGGCCTAATCTTATCTACAAAAGAAGAAAACATGTTAGTGCCTACAAGCTGTTTTGAACATTACTACAGGCCTAGCTATTTGGTTTGCAGGATTTATAAAATGCACTAACATGCCATCTTTGATCTGACATGATTAACATGGGCATTTGATTACATTCTAGAAAAATGTAGCCTTCTTCACAAGAGGTTGGAGTGGATGAAAAGTTCCCTAAGAAAACTAGTACAGATGAATCCAAAGGAGAAATGCTTATTGATTGTAACCATATGGATCAAGCAACCAATATGGGGGGGGGCATGTATGTACTGAAATCCTCCAATAGAACCTTCAGAAATCGTAGTACATTGTCATTGTAAACTTGGAAAAAGGTGTCACAAATTGAACTCCCTTATGGTTAACATTTAACAAGAAAGGAACATCACCTCGATATATAGCTTCTCCAGGCACGGAAAGCATCTCAGGAAACTGACAACTTGCTCCAGTTCGGGGCCGATAGATTCTAGTGCCAAGACCTTCACTGTGCGCAGTTTCGGGGTCAAGCTTGTCGGAATCATTTTCTGAATGATAGACGAACACACATCTCCAAAATTAGAAATAATGTTAATTTGTAGAAGGAGAGGTAGAAGGCGGCTGTTGTACCTGAACGGGTGTGGATCCAATAACAAGTTAAGAGTATTTGTCAGATGAGTAGCCCACCACTGTCAATTTTGGCGCAGAAATACATTGATTCTTGTTGGACCTTCTTGATCAACTACAGGTAATCTCTCAAGTGCAGGTATGTCCTCAATGACCATACCGTGGTACCCATCTTGTGATGTCTTCCTGCCGCACCAACAACACACATAAATAGTCCGGAGAGTCATGGAGGTGATGTGGAAGGTACTCAACCCATTGATCGCCTGAAGACGAAGGTACTCGAGTGCAGTACAGCCATGGAGCAGGCGCTCCATGTCACCCTTTGAGAGGCAGATGACGACGAGCTCGAGGTGCTTCAGTCATGGTAGAATAAGAGCGGGCGCGTCATTAAGGGGCGGGAAATGGTAGTTCCTGAACTTGGCGACGTGCAGCGTGGGCGCGAGGCGGAGTGCGGATGTTGGCGGCGACTACATATGCCCATCATCAAAAGTGAGCTCCTCGAGCTGATCTAGGGCGGGGGATCGGAACCAGTCGTCAAGCTTTGCTCGGTCCTTGCCGTTGGAACGGAACTTGCCCATTCTAAGGCCTTTGGTTGGGCCAAGGTGACTGCCGAGGATCTTGGAGAACGCATCCAAGCTTTTTTGATAGCCATGGCAGAGCTCGTGGGTGTCGATGAGGTCGAGAGGGCTGGAGTTCCATAGGGGGCGCCACCGCCGGGAAAGGAGGGTTGTCCGCGCCCCATATTTGATTGGGAGGAGGGAGATGATGACTTTCAACATATCATCGGGGAGGCTGCTGATGAAGTCTAGGCCCGCTGGAGTCGCTTGCGGTTCTAGCTCGCCCTGCCTCCGCTTGTTGGCAGCCCCATTCTCCACCTCCGGAGTCTCCTTGTCAGCGGCGCTTTCTGATAGAAATGGGAGTACAGGGAATATTTAGTTAAAACAGGGCAATAGAAAAGTGTATTGGTAACTAGAAGTTATTAGGTAGGAATATAGTAAGAAGACAATTGGTTGCTTAAATACTACACAATACATTTGACATTGCTGGGTAAGTCAACATGTAGATAGTTAAAAAGAAAACTTACTTCGAACAAAGTCTGGACGGCTGATTTTGTCGGGGAAGTTAGCATATATCTCATGACCAGGCCCTTTTATGTGCAGTTCAATTTTAGTGCCAGCTTTCAGTACATAAAACTTTATAATTTCTTTCCAAAAGCCAGTGCCAAAATAGGAGTCACCACGTTCATCAAGTCTTACAGTAGTAACGATTGTAAATCCATGGTTTGTGTGCAGTATGACATCCATGGAGCCTTGATCTATGTAAAGGGAAAAATTGTGCACTACATAATCTGTTGCATAGCAAGGGATGTTCTGCAGAAAATGGTAGGATTGTTAAAGAAAATATGGTAACATGCAAATATGGGCCCAAATTGAAAGAACTGTACAATAGTTGAAATCGAAGGACAAAAATCTATAATTAAACAGATAGGGTAAACATGATATCATGCAAATATGAGAGTAATCGAAAGAACGATACATCATTAATTTGCCTAATATATAAAGAAGAGGGGAAAATCCCGTTTGACGTATATGGTGCATGTGGCACCTTTTATCCAAATATAGCAATATTCAGAATATGTTCAGGAAAGTAGGCCATGCCAACCGATTTAGGGTAAGATTGAACATACCGCGCGCGTCCTCAAGTTATCTGGTACGGAGAGATGGAATCTCTGGCGGTGGACGCAAAGTCCTAAAGTGTCGGCGCACTGTACATTCTATGAATGAAAGAAAACCCTCAAATCAGCTCGAATAAAAATGAATTCACAGCGATTTCCGCCGGGTAATTAAAGGAGGCAGATGAACTGGGATAAGAGATGAGATAATATCTCGTTAAATTAGTTACCTTGTCGTCCATGAGAAAGAACCCTCAGTACGACAGATTCCCCAACCGAGCAGAGCTGGGTCGACCACGAGCAGCGTCGATGGAGATAGGCTATAGCGACCCGACCTCAGACGGTCAAGTCTCTGTGCTTAAGTGTCATCCCCAGATCGGTATGCTGACACACACAGTACTCGAGGATTTATAACAGAGGTAAATCACATGTATAAATAACGTAAATACTATTACCTCAATCCAAATAGCGGAAGTAACGACAAGGTTGTGGATTCCCATCAACACCAACGACAAAGTTGAGTGTAGAAATCGTAACCCTAACGTATCACTTACTCGTCGTAAGATCCTGCAACATGAGACGTTGCAGCCACAAAGGGTCAGTACATTGAATGTACTGGCAAATTCACACCACAGGATACAAATGAATCATCGCTATCACTACATGCATATTTGGCTGGTGGAAAGCTCTAAGTTTATTTTTGCATAAAGCCAATTTTTTCCTACAACAAAGGAATATATTTTATTTAACTACAAAGTTTGTTGAAAACATTGAGAAGGTTCCTCCAACTCAATCCCAATTAAAGGTTAACAACCCAACAAATTAATTAAATAGAGTGATGAGATCAACATGATAATTCAAGAACCAGATACTCAAGATGTCCACAACCGGGGACACGGCTAACCATGATTAGTTTGTACACTCTACAGAGGTTTGCACACTTTTCCCCACAAGACTCGATCGCCTCCGTTTGATTTCTCGCACTACATGGTGTTTGAGAAACGGATGACCGAGACACAGTCTTTCAGAAGCAATTACTCTCTACTCCGGGCAGAGCGGTACACCTACAATCCCCCTACCTCTGCTAGTCCACCTCTTCAAGACCTCACGCAACTTACTCAACTATGCCAGAGCCCATAATGGCTTGTGGCTGCACACGGAAGTTTCTAGCATGAATAATCTTATGATCCCTTTGAGCCTGGGTGGCATTCCATAGGGTGATCACACGGGTCCTCCGGGATCCCCTTGGGCAAGCACTGGGTTCTCCAGGTGCCCGGGCAAACCACTGGATGCTCCAGGGTGCCCCAACCATTCCACCCAGATGTGTATTAAAGTAGCCACCTTAAGTTAACCATTAAATAATAATCTCACATCTGTCATGGATACACTCAAACCCAATCCACGTCTACAAGCATAGCATAGTAGAATAAGCATAACGTAGTAACTCCCAGGGGTTGAATGCAAGTCAATAGGTTCCTACCTCATCAACTACTTCCCAATACCCACATGTTATCAATCTTACTCAAGCAATTTTTGAGGGTGAAACTAATGCATAAAAACTGGGTATGAAAGGGATATGATCAAAGTGTGAACTTGCCTGCAATGTTGATGAAGATGATTCGCACTCAACACTCTTGATAGTTCTACTCGTCACACTCCGGTCAATCTAGCGTAAGCAAGCAATATTAACCACACATAGGCAATCACTCAAAAGATCGGAAAGAACGAAGAACAATTCGGAAAACATCAAAACCAAGCAAATAACTCTTGCAACATAAAACAATTTCTAACATTACCAAAATTATGTTAATTTGGCCTTATTAGAAGGTTTTAGGTCAAGAGCTTCGATTTGCAAAAAGAATCAACCAAAACGGAGTTACGAAACTCAAGTTATGATCAAACGAAGTTCAAATACAAAACTGGTTGAATTCAAATTTAAAACTTTCAAAAACATGTTTAAGTTGTTTTACTGGATAGAGGGGATCATAACAAAGAAGTGGGCGTTGGTTTCATTGGATTTGGACAAACGAGTAAAAAGTTATGCTAGTTTGAAAAACAGGGGCCAATCTGTAAATAAAATACTCACAAACGAGTCCCTGGCAGAAAACTAAAATAAAAGAACAAGACTAAATAGCGAACATTCGCTACAGAAACTTATATGACGAAAACGTTCGCTGCGAAGACTAAAACAACGAACGTTCACTACTTAACTAGGTTATTAAGAAAAACCGGGTTTAACCAAAAGAACCGAAGGCTGAAAATAAACTGGATCGGACCGGGTGGTTTTACCTGTCCACGGCGGATCAACGGGACGGCAATTTCCGGCGGCTGCAACGGGAAGTGCGGCAGCGGATGCGGCGCGGCAACGGCGAGACGGTGGCGGGGCTGCGCGGTGCGGGAGGTGGCTACGGCGGCGCGGGGCGGTGCTAGGCAGCGAGCGGCAGCTAGCGGCGCGGGACGGCGAGAGGCGGCGATGCGGGAAGTGCGGCGGCGGCGGCGGATCACGCCGGGGCGGCGGCGGTTGCTGCGAGGATTGGCGCGGGGCGAGGGGGCGGCGCTATTTATGGAGGGAGGGGATGAGATGGCGTGCGGGACGGGCAAGGGGGCGGCGCAGAGTCCGGAGGCGGCACGGACGTCGAGGCGGTGGCGCGGCAGCGGAGTCCCGCTCGGGGGCGAAGGCGATGGCGCGCTGGGCCTTGGCCTGGCTTCGGCTGGGCCGGCCCGAAGAAGTTTTTTTTAAAATAAACATTTTTTTTCAAACAAACAAAATAAATAAAAATATTATATAGGCATATAATATATCAAAATTTTCAGAAAAAGATTATCTACAATGTGAACATTTTTCTATCATCAAATAAAATACACAAAAATTCAAATAAATCAAACAGTGCTACTGCTATAATAAAATCCAATAAAAAATTATTTTAAAAATACCAAAATGCTTTCAGATTTATTTATCTCCAATTTTCTGATGTAGGGAATCATGTTACCCTAATTTCCATATATTTTATTTTTGGAGAAAAATAATTTGAATAAAAACCAAATAACTCCAAATTGAAAATAATTTCCAAAAAGGACTTTAAATTTGATCCTTTTAACTTCCAACAAATATTTCATATAATTTGAAGAAGTCATTTTATCTTCTCTCGTGAAAACCATTGAGTTGCATAAAGTTTCAGAATTGGAAATATTTTCAAATGAAATTCAAATATTTTCAACACCCATTTTCATTTAAATAAATGGAAGAAGTCATGTCATCTTCTCTCTAGGGTTTTGTATTTGAAAAGAATTTGAATTCACAGAGATCATAAATGAAAATGAAAGTTTGGGATAGTCCTTTTGTTCCCTCTCATTTAACTTTCAAAAAGTTTCAATTTCACTCACTTTCAGTCAATCAATCACACAACAGTCAAACAAACAATCAAATCTATCTATTTATTATAACATTCCAAAATTTAGAATTTTGGGATGTTACAAAACTACCACCCTTAAAATGAATCTCGTCCTCTAGATTCGGAGAGGCGAGAAAGAAATAGGTTAGGGGTTGGGGGTCTTCTCAAAATCCATCGATCATCACCGGGGTCTGGGGTGCTACCACCCTTAAAAGCATTGTTACGGTTCCATCAAAAACTCATATACTCCATCCTTATTCTTGACAGTGTCGGTCTTCTCATTCTCGGGAAAATTCCTTCTCCGGGCTCTTCCGGTAGTGGCATAACCTTTTCCTCAATTTCTTCTGTCCTTTCATCTTGGTAAGGTTCTTCCATGACTAGGTCTTCTTAGCTGATGGGTCTGGCGACAATACTAAACAAATATCGATATCTCATGGCGGTCAACAATTTTTGGTTTCTCCTGCAGGAAATGGGTATGGGCTTCATTCTCACTGTATATCCTACAATTGGCAAGAACTGCCTTGTACAAGGGGAAAATACTTATACCATTCTAAGGTTCAAACAAGGTTTTGATCGTCGTCGCTCTACTATAGGTAAGTCACTCAGATTTACCATCCCATATAGCAAGGCGAATAATAAGAGTAAGTCGGTATGGTGATCAATCCATCCCGCACCCAAATCATTACCCTGTATATGGTTTAGCGAATCTCGCATTCTAACACTCGGTCATCCTTACAAGCATTGCAGAATTTTGCTTGTCGATGAACCAAGTTCGGATAATTCCATTGATTCTACAAGCCAAACAAACATCTATTGTTCCTTCACAACTCTCAGGTTTTGCGTTACTCCTATAAGATCGTCTATCGATAAAATCGTAACCTCTTCCAGGGTTTTTCCTTCAGCAAGAATGTGCTTGCTTCTTGGCAGGTCATGGGGCTTGTGGGTTATGGCCCATCTCATCACTTGTAAACCTTGAACTCATCATCGGGGCCAATTGATCATTATCTCAACATCTAACTTCCGGCTTCCTAGCATTCTTAATTCCATCCAATTTTGTTGTCCTTCTTCCTTCTATTGGCACCAAACTAAGACGTGATTACTCAGACTTATCATGGATTTACAATTGCTCCATATTACCAACATTATACCCCTTTATATCCAACAGTACTTCATCCCTTCATATTCTTGGGGTATCCCACATACTGAGATAAAACTTATACTTATGAAGTCCACTTCGTGGAACATCATTATCCTTTCCAGGGGTCAAATCTCCTCACAGGGTACTACCACCCTTGAAATGCACAAATTCTTCCATAGACCATATCTCATATCCTCGAAAATGGTCAAAATCTTTCTTCATAGAGTAACTACTCATCAAATCCAAATCAGTACCAATGAGGCTAACTTTATTGATTCTCCAATGATTACAATCTCTTGCTTTTCCATTACATGCCTCAACTCATCACCTCAATATAAAAGAGTTGTTCCCACTACTACTGCTATACTTCTCACAAACACAACTAATTATCACAAGTCTTCTTCTCCTTGGGACAATCTCTGGCAAAGTGCCCTGCTTCCTTACAACGAAAACACATTACTTCCGACAAGTCTCGTGGTTTCCTTATGACTACATAGCCTCCTTGGGTCCTCGGCTTCCTTTTTGGGCAACTGTTGAAGTAGTGCCCTGACTCCTTGCACCTGAAACAGGTGATATGACTCAGGTCCTTCCTGGAATCCAATCTACTTCTCTTCCTGGACTTTTCCGTTCCAATCAGAGCTTCTATTTCCTGTGGGTCATACTCTACTTCCTCCGTCGGGAATTCTACTAGATCCCCATTCATACAATTCTGGGAGATGTGTCCTTCTTCTCCACATGAATAGCATGACTTGGTGCAGGGTTAATTGGTTCTTCTTTGGGTGTGTCCTCCACCTCTTCCTTCATCATTGGTTCTTCTAGAATTTCCATGAGGGCTCCTTTCATTGCTTCTTTCTTTTGCTGGATGGTTCTTTGTACCATGGGGTAAATGTGACACTGAGCAGGGTAGTGGGTAGTCCCTTCACATAAGAACAAGTAATCTGCCTAGTTGGGCATTCTTCAGCTGGGTGACTTCCTTCACAATGAGGGCATTCATCCTTGTGTTCTTTATGGTTGTGTCCTATTTCTCCACAAAGCTTGCATGCACAAGTTTTCTTCATATCCTTTCCATAAGGCTTCAATTTTTGGGACACAAACCGAGACTTTGGCAAAGTCAACTTAAATTCTTTCCAAGTGGTTACTCCTTGCCATCCATTGATGGTTTGGTACATCCTCCACCAAGTAGCAGCACCTCTTTCAAAGCACTGAAGAGCATGCCGGGTCATATCCTTTCCGACTATAGGGTTATTCTCCATACGATCTTCCATGTTCTGAATCCATTGGTCCGTCTCCAATTGACTTATCAATCCAGGAAAGGTGAGTTCATCTCCATTCATCCTCTATTGGGTCCAGGGGTTTTGGGGTGAGATAAGAGAGATAGAGAGGGATACACACAATGCAAACAATAGTTTTGAAAAGAAAGATTTTATTTGTGGCTGTCGGAAAGACATCAAACAAATGATAGCTCACAAACATCGCGTCTAACGTAGGTATATAACAGGGGTTTGGTCTTCTAAAGGTTAATAACTCCTCAAAGTCGTCAAACTCTTCAAGTCTCGTTCATGCCTCCAATGGCTTCTTCCGATCAGACTTGTCCTTCTCAAGTTCTTTTGCCAGATCATCTCTGTTGACGTGAAGTCTCTCGCGACGTCCTTTATTATTTCTGGAGTTGCATTCAAACTTCTGGTTTTCAATATCCTTGGCATGAACCCTGGTCCTACTGTCCTTCAGTTCCTGACGAATTCTCCGATGTCTCGAGGTTTTGCTCCTCCAGCTTGGCTACTTTCAGCTTCTAGGTTCCGAGTTCTTCACGAAACACTTCTTTGTCAAATACGGCTTCCTGAAGGTCCATCAAATTCTTGATGTAATACTCCAAATCCTGGCGATACACCAGCTAAGGTTAAAACTTCATCTTTTGCTGACAGATGCTCCATCAGCCTTCTACCATCCAATCCTTCCATGCATATGCATGCTTAACTCAGCACGGTGACAATAGCATAAGCGGGCGATAACATCATGGATAGCCGTGTTTATTCCCTTGTCGTTGCCATGAGCTATCATTCCATAGTTGATATCGCATGCCTTAGGGTTTTCTTGACAAAACTTTGAGTTTCTAACTCTCCATGTTCCGGTCTTTCTCCGACACACCTTGATCTCGGGTATTGATGGCTTCCATAGTCTGACAAAATCCATAAGGGTAGCCTTCCTATACCAATCTGGAAATTCTTCAAAGCCTTCAAATTCTCCTAGTCTTCGGAGTCTTCAACCGTTGTAGTTTCCATTATTATAATGCTCCGTAAAATCCTCTTCATTCCAAAGTGGTCTTAGTTGTCCGATATCTTGTACTTCTTGGAGTGGTCTCATCAGCCGAATCTTCGTGGTCAAAAGGGAAAAAGGTATGGTCTCACTAAAAGGGAATATTTGAATAAACTCAGAAGAGAAGAGAGGTAAAAGATCTTTTTCAAAATGAAGTTGTAGAGAAATCTTTACTATGGGCTTGCCAGTTTCTAGGGCCACGTCCTCCAGTCAACATGTGCTCTGATACCATCTTGTAGCGACCCGACCTCAGACGGTCAAGTCTCTGTGCTTAAGTGTCATCCCTGGATCGGTATGCTGACACACACAGTACTCGAGGATTTATAACAGAGGTAAATCACATGTATAAATAACGTAAATACTATTACCTCAATCCAAATAGCGGAAGTAACGACAAGGTTGTGGATTCCCATTAACACCAACGGCAAAGTTGAGTGTAGAAATCATAACCCTAACGTATTACTTACTCGTCGTAAGATCCTGCAACATGAGACGTTGTAGCCACAAAGGGTTAGTACATTGAATGTACTGGCAAATTCACACCATAGGATAATAATGAATCATAGCTATCACTACATGCATATTTGGCTGGTGGAGAGCTCTAAGTTTATTTTTGCATAAAGCCAATTTTTCCCTACAACAAAGGAATATATTTTATTTAACTACAAAGTTAGTTGAAAACATTGAGAAGGTTCCTCCAACTCAATCCCAATTAAAGGTTAACAACCCAATAAATTAATT
The DNA here is from genome assembly GCF_002575655.3 of Aegilops tauschii subsp. strangulata. Classification (NCBI taxonomy): domain Eukaryota; kingdom Viridiplantae; phylum Streptophyta; class Magnoliopsida; order Poales; family Poaceae; genus Aegilops; species Aegilops tauschii. The sequence continues at coordinate 244,080,284 of NC_053037.3, read as the reverse complement.
AAATAGAGTGATGAGATCAACATGATAATTCAAGAACCAGAGACTCAAGATGTCCATAACCGGGAACACGGCTAACCATGATTAGCTTGTACACTCTACAGAGGTTTGTGCACTTTTCCCCACAAGAATCGGTCGCCTCTGTTTGATTTCTCGCACTACATGGTGTTTGAGAAACGGATGATGGAGACACGGTCTTTCAGAAGCATTTACTCTCTACTCTAGGCAAACCGGTACACCTACAATCCCCCTACATCTGCTAGTCCACCTCTTCAAGAGCTCACGCAACTTACTCAACTATGCCAGAGCCCATAATGGCTTGTGGCTGCACATGGAAGTTTCTAGCATGAATAATCTTATGATCCCTTTGAGCCTGGGTGGCATTCCATAGGGTGATCACACGGGTCCTCCGGGATCCCCTTGGGCAAGCACTGGGTTCTCCAGGTGCCCGGGCAAACCACTGGATGCTCCAGGGTGCCCCAACCATTCCACCCAGATGTGTATTAAAGTAGCCACCTTAAGTTAACCATTAAATAATAATCTCACATCTGTCATGGATACACTCAAACCCAATCCACGTCTACAAGCATAGCATAGTAGAATAAGCATAACGTAGTAACTCCCAGGGGTTGAATGCAAGTCAATAGGTTCCTACCTCATCAACTACTTCCCAATACCCACATGTTATCAATCTTACTCAAGCAATGTTTGAGGGTGAAACTAATGCATAAAAACTGGGTATGAAAGGAATATGATCAAAGTGTGAACTTGCCTCCAATGTTGATGAAGATGATTCGCACTCAACACTCTTGATAGTTCTACTCATCACATTCCGGTCAATCTAGCGGAAGCAAGCAATAGTAACCACACATAAGCAATCACTCAAAAGATCGGAAAGAACGAAGAACAATTCGGAAAACATCAAAACCAAGCAAATAACTCTGGCAACATAAAACAATTTCTAACAGTACCAAAATTATGTGAATTTTGCCTTATCAGAAGGTTTTAGGTCAAGAGCTTCGATTTGCAAAAACAATCAACCAAAACGGAGTTACGAAACTCAAGTTATGATCAAACGAAGTTCAAATACAAAACTGGTTGAATTCAAATTTTAAAACTTTCAAAAACATGTTTAAGTTGTTTTACTGGATAGAGGGGATCATAACGAAGAAGTGGGCGTTGGTTTCATTGGATTTGGACAAACGAGTAAAAAGTTCTGCTAGTTTGAAAAACAGGGGCCAATCTTTAAATAAAATACTCACAAACGAGTCCCTAGCAGAAAACTAATATAAAAGAAAAGGACTAAATAGCGAACATTCACTACAGAAACTTATATGACGAAAACGTTCGCTGCGAAGACTAAAACAACGAACATTCACTACTTAACTAGGTTATTAAGAAAAACCGGGTTTAACCAAAAGAACTGAATGCTGAAAATAAACCGGATCGGACCGGGCGGTTTTACCGGTCCACGGCGGGTCAACAGTATGGCAGTTTCCGGCGGCTGCAATGGGAAGTGCGGCGGCGGATGCGGCGCGGCAACGGCGAGACGGCGGCGGGGCTGTGCGGCGCGGGGGTGGCTACGGTGGCGCTGGGCGGTGCTAGGCGGCGAGCTGCAGCTAGCGGCGCGGGACGGCGAGAAGCGGCGATGCGGGAAGTGCGGCGGCGGCGGCGGATCTCGCCAGGGCGGCGGCGGTTGCTGCGAGGAGCGGCGCGGGGCGAGGGGGCGGCGCTATTTATGGAGGGAGGGGACGAGATGGCGTGCGGGAGGGGCAAGGGGGCGGCGCAGAATCCGGAGGCGGCACGGACGTCGAGGCAGTGGCGCGGCGGCGGACTCCCGAGCGGAGTCCCGCTCGGGGGCGGAGGCGATGGCGCGTTGGGCCGGCCCGAAGAAGTTTTTTTTTTAAATAAACATTTTTTTCAAACAAACAAACAAAAACAAAATAAATAAAAATACTATATAGGCATATAATATATCAAAATTTCCAGAAAAAGATTATCTACAACGTGATCATTTTTCTATCATCAAATAAAATACACAAAAATTCAAATAAATCAAACAGTGCTACTGCTATAATAAAATCCAATAAAAATTATTTTAAAAATACCAAAATGCTTTCAAATTTATTTATCTCCAATTTTCTGATGTAGGGAATCATGTTACCCTAATTTCCATATATTTTATTTTTGGAGAAAAATAAATTGAATAAAAACCAAATAACTCCAAATTGAAAATAATTTCCAAAAAGGACTTTAAATTTGATACTTTTAACTTCCAACTCATATTTCATATAATTTGAAGAAGTCATTCTATCTTCTCTCGTGAAAATCATTGAGTTGCATAAAGTTTCAGAATTGGAAATATTTTCAAATGAAATTCAAATATTTTCAACACCCCTTTTCATTTAAATAAATGGAAGAAGTCATGTCATCTTCTCTCTAGGGTTTTGTCTTTGAAAATAATTTGAGATCATAAATGAAAATGAAAGTTTGGGATAGTCCTTTTATTCCCTCTCATTTAACTTTCAAAAAGTTTCAATTTCACTCACTTTCAGTCAATCAATCACACAACAATCAAACAAACAATCAAATCTATCTATGCATTATAACATTCCAAAATTTAGAATTTTGGGATGTTACATAGGCGGCGGCAAGCCGAAGTGGCGAAACGCGGTGGGCTTTGCCTGCAGCCTGGCAGCGGCGGCAGACATCGAGGTAAGTGTTTACCGCCGCGATAGGCGATGCCATGGCATAGACGCGGAGGAGCTTGTGCAGGTGTGAATGGGGAACGTACCGGAGGGGCCGAGGGGGTGGCGGGCGGGGTGAGGGTTTTTGTGACGTGGGGATGGTGAGGGTTTTCTTTCTTCTTTTTTGAATTGGGTGGTGAGGGTTTTCTGTCCCACAAAGAATTTTGGGGGCGACGGTTTGCTAGAGCGAACCATGTGTGATTGACGCAGCAGGCAAAATGAAAGTCATTGCACACGGTTCCAATTTTGGGAACCGTGTGTGATTGACGTACTACCTCCATCCTGGTTTATTGGTCCCCCGTTGTAATTTTTACCAAAATTTGGTGAAATATTTAACATACTCAGACATAGATAATAAGAGTACACGTACATAAGCATAGTTCAACCATAAGTACATAGTTCAACCGTCATTAAGCATACTCAAGCGTACATAGCTCGATCCATCCCACATCTCATCTCACATGTGGCCGACACGATCCTGAAGCTTCTCCAAGTACTCGGCATACGCGTCGTGCGCCACCCTGCGAGAATACTTCTGCTTGAAGGAGCCAACGGCCCGTCCTCTTGCATGCGCCAGAACACTTAGATACGCGTCATGAAGCTTCTGGTTGCAAAATGGGCATCCATAGCCGCCGTTCCAGGTCCTAATACGCCTGTTATGCATTCCCGCATAAAGCTCCCTCAGGATTTGCCTCTTGTACCTCCTCTGGCCATCTTCATCCTCGTTGTCCACATCGTCAGACAGCACCTATACAAATAGTAAAACAAATTTGGCATCAAATCAATGATTACATGCCGTGAAGTAGGATTAGGAATTTATGGCTATTTATTTATACATATCCAGAGATTATGGTTCGATTTTTAAGCACACTCGTCTATGTACAGACCAATCTTGAAGAAAATAATGGCACAAACATATGTAGGTCATTCAAAATCAATTGTCAAGCCCTGGCTAGGAATTATTAGCACGAACACTAATCCTAGTCGGATTATTAGCAGAAATCATTTGCACAGATGAAACAACTAATGACTTATCACCTGTACCATTCAAACAATCAATACACTACAGGATCTAACGAAACTTACTCAGATTTCATGGATTGGGAGAACATAACCATAGGATTTCTATTCCAAAAAGGGGGAGGCAGGAGTAACCAGAGAAACCCTATGATCTATTTGACACATAAATGGGTATAGATGACTAACCAGCTGTCCGTCGTCGTCGGAGTCGTCGCCGGAGTGGTCGTCGAAGTCATCGCCGGAGTGGTCATTGAATTCGGTGTGGAACTCCGCCTCCGGCTGCGGAAGCTCTACACCGTCGACGACCTCAGGGTGCAACGATAACTCGCCAGCAGTGACGGCAACCTCTGTCTCCATCTCCACACCGTGCTCCGGTGCTTTAGCAGCCCTGGCGTCGCCACTCCTTCCGATGGGGCGCTTCGGGGCATCCTCATACACTGACGGCTTTGAGGACTGAGAGCGGCGTCGAGGATGCAAGCGGAGAGAGAGGATTGTGTGTGCGTAGCGAGGATGGGGGGTGCGGCCGCTCGGGCGCACCATTAATATGGAGTAGTGGGAGTTGTGGGAGAGAGGCGGGCGGCGGTCAAACCGATGGCTCGCCTCCCGGTGAGCCTGCGCACCGGACTGCTGGTATGCCTACCAAAGTTTCACACAGGTACTCGCACGCCTCCCGATGACACTGCGCAGCGAGCATGCCTCCATTAATTCACACACACCTGCACGCACGCCTCCCCGTCTGCCTGCGCGGCGGACTGCTCGCATGCGTCCTGTCAACTCACGCCTGCTCGCACGCCACATGGGTCGCGCGGAGGCACGTATATTGTTTTTCTATTTGGATGATTAATGTTGCCGCTTTATTGCTTAACCGAAGCATGGCACGTATCCATTGTTGGTCCAACGCTCACGGTTCGAATAAATAATCCGTTTGGGATATTGGTTCCCAATTATTAATAATCTCCCGTCTGTAATTAGATAAAGATTACATCAAAACTGATCTCAAATTTGACAAAAAAAGTACAATGCCACTTTGTATTGGTGTCCATATGACAACATGATAAGTTTCATGAACTTCAAATAAGTTTTGGATGTACTAGAATTTAAAAATCAAGATTCTCAATGTTTGAAATTTGTTGCACGGGGAGTAAACATGCATCCAGTAAGACACATGTGTTTTTGCAATCCATTTAGGTGCACTGTCACGTGTGCATGTAGCTCAAATTTGATTTTTGCACATTATACCCGTAGAAAATCAATCAATCAATGTACTAAAACGTCTTAATGATCTCTGTGATTTTTTTGAAATTAAAACGTCCCTCCTTTGGTAACATGTATGTTCACTGCGGGATAATTAATTTAACATGCATCGTAGTTGCGGTGGATTCGTGGTGTGTGTGTGTGGGTGTGTGCGTCTGGGGGTGGCGGGTGGCTTGCACTACACTACGAGTTGTGAGCCACAGTGTGGGTTGGCCGTTTTGTTAGGCAGGCCGGTGCCACATCAGAGTCGTGAAACCGTTATTTAAAACATTACACAACCCTTTCATACATAAATGTTTTGGCCACATGCAGTCGATGGTTGTCCTACACGACACTCGATACTCGCGTGTGACACTTTCTATGGGCCCGCGAGGTCGTCGTCCATCACTTTGACGAACAGCCGGCAGTGAGGTTAATTTGACCAGCAAGGTAGAATCCTTTTTGTTTGTCTTATGGTGGTATATAGTACGCGTCGAAGGGGTGGGAGGGGACTAGCATATATACTATACGTACGCGTCCGTGAAAAAGTACACCTCACTCAGTGTCAAGACTTTTTGGTTACCGAGGCACGTGCCACATCAAAATTGTGAAAGTGGTTATTCAAACATCACACAACACCTTTTTGGGCCACATGCATATCCTAGCTAGGACACTCCCGTGTGACGCTTCCATCTGTGGGCCCACGAGGCCATCGTCGATGCATGCATGCATCACCTTGACCTACATCGGGAGAGGTTAATTAATTTCACCATCGATGAGGATTCTTTTGGGTTGCACATATATTACGGCAGGAGCATATAGTATGCGGTGAAGAGGGGGGAAGGGGACCATCATATGTAATACGCTTGATATGAACCTCACTCTGTGTGGGTGCATGGTTTACGGTTTTTGAGGCATGTGGCACATTAAACTTGTGCATTTTGGGTATTCAACATATATATGTTTGGCCCACATGCAAAGCGGCGGTGGTTGTCCTCTCGCACCCACTTAAGCGGTTATCAGCGATATCGATGCTTTCCATTTGTGGGCCCACTTGGTCCATCACTACTTTTTGCCTGACAACAAGAGAGGTTAATTTGACTTAGGAGGGGATTATTATTTTTGCTCTGGGATGACATGCATGATACAGTTTGAGCACACACACATGCATGTGTATGCATGAATCCCTCCCATCGAGTCGAAGTGGCTAGTACAATGACACATCATGAACCGATCTCGCTCTATGTGGGGAGCTAGTGTACGATTTTTGACACACGCGCCACATCAATGTTGTATATTCAAACATGCATGCATGCATCACCTCCATACATATGCATGTAGAGGTTGCCTTCGAACGATACACTCCCTCGCGTGGTTATCGGCGACAAGCCTATATATTCGTGGGCCCACGTGGACATCCATGATCACCTTGACCAACAACAAGATAGGTTACCATGGCGGATTCTTCATTTGGTTCATGTTAACGAAGTATAGGTCATGGTGAGATTGAGACCTAATTAAGTTTGAGCCCATATACTATGCATGCATGAATTCCCGTCGTTGGCTTCAAGTGTGGTGTAACATACATATGCATCGTCAACCTAACCCTCACTCAGTGTGGGGATTTCTAGTTTGAAATCATGGTGCCACATCAAAGTTGTTCCATTGTTACTCAAAAACACACCTCGCCATACATATGTTTGGGCCACACGCATGTAGTGGTTGTCTTCGGGGACTAGCTACTTGCGTGATTATTGGCGAGCTAGCCTGTCTCCGGGGTCGCATGGACGACCATCACTTTGACCAACAACAAGAGAGAGGTTGTACGACCAAGGTGGATTATTCTTGGTACGTTTTACGATCCATCTTGGTGAGATATATGCCTCTCTGGCCCGCCGACTGAAAGTGTGTGGGGGGGGGGGGGGGTTGCTACTTCGCACTTTGCTAGGTGAACCTCGGTTGGGGGGCATGCATTCATAGCTTAGGATTCCCTTCGTGGCGACACGAGGGGATGGTGGGGGGCTGCTAGCTACTTCGCACTTTGGGTGAACCTCGGTTGGGGGGGAGGGGGCATGCATTCATAGCTTAGGATTCCCTTCGTGCCGGCACGAGGGGGGCTGCTAGCTACTTCACCCTTTGCTAGGTGAACCTCGGTTGGGGGGCATGCATTCATAGCTTAGGATTCCCTTCGTGCCGACATGAGGGAGGGGTGGCTGCTAGCTACTTCGCACTTTGCTAGGGTGAACCTCGGTTGGGGGGAGGCATGCATTCATAGCTTAGGATTCCCTTCGTGCCGACACGAGGGAGGGGGGCTGCTAGCTACTTCGCACTTTGCTAGGTGAACCTTGGTTGGCGGGGGCATGCATTCATAGCTTAGGAATCCCTTCGTGGCGACACGAGGGAGGGGGGCTGCTAGCTACTTCGCACTTTGCTAGGTGAACCTATGTTGGGGGGGCATGCATTCATAGCTTAGGATTCCCTTCGTGCCGACACAAGGGAGGGGGGCTGCTAGCTACTTCGCACTTTGCTAGGGTGAACCTCGGTTTGGGGGGCATGCATTCATAGCTTAGGATTCCCTTCGTGCCGACACGAGGGAGGGGGGCTGCTGCTAGCTACTTCGCACTTTGCTAGGGTGAACCTCGGTTGGGGGGGGGGGCATGCATTCGTAGCTTAGGATTCCCTTCGTGCCGACACGAGGGAGGGGGGCTGCTAGCTACTTCACACTTTGCTAGGTGAATGAACCTCGGTTGGGGGGCATGCATTCATAGCTTAGGATTCCCTTCGTGCCGACACGAGGGAGGAGGGGGGCTGCTAGCTACTTCGCACTTTGCTAGGTGAACCTCGGTTGGGGGGAGGGGGCATGCATTCATAGCTTAGGATTACCTTCGTGCCGACATGAGGGGGGTGGGGGCAAGCAATACCGTGCACTTTGCGAGAGAGATGCCACATCGAAGTTGCGTTTGGTATTTGAAAATCAAACCACCCTTTTGATACATAAATTTGGTCCACATGCAAGTGTGTTCTTGTTCTGACCCTCTCCCGCGTCATTTTTCACCAAATTTATGAACATTAGACAAGTCGGATGACACAACAGACATGGTTCACTCAAACTAACCGTGTGCCACGCCGGTGCACCTGTCACGCACACATCCGCATAGTACATTGGGCTCCACGAGGCTCCCCCTCTCAAAAATATCTGCCCGCCTCGAGGGTTTTTCTGTTTCATAACACATGGTTGTTATCTCCAGACCGTGTGTGATGTTTCTTGTTCCCAATCCCGCCTGCATACCTAGAAAATATCTACCCGCCTCAAGGGTTTTTCTGTTTCATAACACACGGTTGTTATCTCAAGACCGTCTGTGATGTTTCTTGTTCCCAATCCCGCCTGCATCCCTAGAAAATATCTGCCCGCCTCGCGGGTTTTTCTGTTTCATAACACACGGTTGTTATCTCCGGACCGTGTGCGATGCACTATCATCAAAATTTTCAATAGCCCGGCATTTCACCCCCGCGTTTGACTCCCGCGTAGTAAAATTTTCAGTACCCGCGTCATTTCCTCAAACACCCCGCCCCCCTCCACACACACACACACCAAAACCTCCTCGGGCGTGCGCGCGCGCACACACACACACCCCCTTCCTCGCTCGAAACCCTAGCAAGGTCCCCGACGCCGCCGACGCAAGGCCTCCATTGTCAACATCTGCTGGTTTACCCGTGCAGCTTACCCACCGATCTCCATACCCAGGCCGCCCTGAGTTTCTTAGATGACGCCTGCCAAACGCCCCCTTTCCCACAGATCCCCATCCCCATCCCCTACTCCAGAGCGTCGCAGCCTAAGCCCGGCTACGCTTCCCGTGGAGCTCGAGGAGCGACAAGCCCAAAAGAGGTGTATAGCAGTCTCTTCACTCGACATCGCCGAGGAAGCTGACGACCATTACTGGCGGCAGGCACTCAAGCAGCGGGCTAGAGTATGTGGGCATGTCTCGGCCGCTGGCTACGACATCGAGGTCATCGACAACGACGGCCTGAGGCGGCTTGTGTCACAGGTTAAGTGGCCCACCCCCAACCCCTCGGGTTCAACCGCTGTCGATCTCATCCATGGCCCCGCCGTCGATCTCATCCATGGCCCCGCCGCTGATTCCTCTGGCTCGCTGTCAACAATTTGCCATTCTACATCGCCATCGAGCCCCTTTTGTCATTTCTGAAGGACACGTTCTGCGACGCTGGCTTGGGATCCACAGCTTCCAAGTTAGACCTCATCGACGGCGACCACAAGGAGGGCACCTCTCCGGCTCTTCCAAGGGGAAAGAGCCCATCTGCTCTTCCAAGGGGAAAGCGTCCATCTGCGACATCAGGGAGGGCACCCTACAGCCGTGCTCTTCCAAGGGGAAGGAGCCCATCTGCGACAACATGGAGCGCATCCAGGGTCCGTGCTCTTCCCACGGGAACGAGCCCATCTGTGACAAGTGAGGAAACCCATGATTTGTTTTGTCGTGCCTCTTCACAGGGGGAAACCCATGATTTGTTTTGTCGAGTCCCTTTTGTAGTGTAGTGAGAATATGTCCGGTTTTAATTGTTGTATCTGGTTGTTTGCAGTATGCCTTGTTTATTTCAGCTGTTCACAATGTGATGCTCTATATGTGCAATTATTTATTGTGCAGTACATTTCATCAATCCAGTTTTAAACATACCGATAGGAATGCATATATTTGCCTGTTGTTAAGCCTGTTATAGCTAGCATATGCCTCTTTTAAAGTTTTTTGATTCTTCGGTTGTTTGTAGTTAGAATATGTTCAGTTTCAAATGCTACCTTTGGTTGTTCGTAGTATGCCTTGTTTATTCCAGTTATTCACAATGTGATGTTCTATATGTGCAAGTATGAACTGTGCAGTTCAATGCATCAGTACCAGTTTCAACAATACCACTATGAATGACTACATTTGGTTGTTGCATCTTGTAGTTAACACGCCTTTCCATTTTTATTTAACCATAACCAGTGTACTTAGACCGGCACAATACCAGATTGAATGACTATGTTTGCTTGTTGTTAAATGTTAGGCCTGTTGCAGTTAGCACACCTTTCCACTTGTTTTGCTTTACTAGCGTGCTTAAACCTACACACTGAAGCTATCTTTTGGAGATTATTTTGTCTGCCATGTATAATTTTGGTTGATGTTTAGCCTGTTGTGCATAACATGCTTCTCGATGTACCTACACAGGACAATTTTGGGAACGACTACTATTTTCCATCGAGGTTAGTTTCATCCCATGGCTTATATCTGCTCACTGTTCAGGATATCGGTAGCTAGTACCATATAGGCCGGCGGCTGATAAGGGACTAATCGGTGAATCGTACTTTTAACTGAATATATCTGCAACCCATTTTTCGTTAGGTTAACTAGGGCCATATGTAATATATCTGAGGCTACACAGCAACATGAACTGTACTTAATGTCTAAATATGCAATCCTAGGCTACATAGCAACAAGGAAGAGTGTTACATTAATGTTCTAATGATGTCTAGATATACGTAGAAGAGCAGCAGCAGCAAAAGCAACAACACAACCCTGTTTGGATACTCAACTTAGCTAGAGGTTAGAGTTAGTTTCTAGCTCATTACTAATCCTGAACTAACTCCATCCAAAGAGTTGTTTGGATGGCAGGGTTAGATTGACAATAAATGCACTAGGAGAACTAGCTCCAATTAGCACCTCTTGGGTTGGATATTTTTTTTGGGTGGGTTATAGATGCAACTAGCTCAAATTAGCCCTCATATTTACATATACTTTAGGGCTATTTAAGCCCGAACTAGCTCAAACTAACTGTAACCCATGGATACAGCAGCAGTTAATCAGCCGATAATTTGTAAGAATGAACTAAACTCCTTCCGGCCCATAATATAAGATGTTAATTCATCTAATATGTGAGTATATTGGATGTTATAAGATACTCCCTCCATTCCTAAATATTTGTCTTTTTAGAGATTTCAAATGGACTACCACATACAGATGTATATAGTCATATTATAAAAGAGTGTTGTACTACATCATTGTGCAATTGCTGTTTAGCTTCTAATATTAACTTGGTGCTTTTAGGTACATATGTCATTGGTAAAGATCCGTGTTTCGACCCTTTCTGCGTATGGGGCAATGAGATATCGATGAACCAGCATCAAGTGAGGAAGCTGATAAAGATTGTTAGTAAAATGGGTCCAAAGATGGCAATTAAACTATTTGTTTACACTTTATCCAAGACAACAACGAACTGCAGGATGGTAAGTAAGAACTCTGCAGCCTTCTTTTTACTGCCCATAATGAGTTGTGTTAGATGACAATGTCTGAATCTTTTTCCTTTGTAGTGGTTGCCAAAGCAGTTTACTCAAGATTACCTCTCAAACTACATGATTGGTGGGCATGCAAAGGTTAAAGTATTTCTACCAGAACACGATGATTATCTAGATGTTTTCATGAAGGCAGTGAAGGATGGGCGGTCGGCCATCACAAGGGGTTGGACTAGAGTCGTGCGTGCCTTCTGCATGGAGGAGGGCACAATATGGGCATTCCGCTTCACCTTGTTCAGCAACCAGAATATATTTTGCCTCTTTCTTTACCGTCTTTAATAGTACAAGTATACAACTGTGGTTCATCATTCTTTATTTGGTTCTTATGTAATTCTTGAACATATGTACCTATGAATCGAATAATGCATAGGTTGTTTGAACCCGATGGATATGAATAAAGCTGTAGCATACATTCAAATTTAAATCCAAATCCAAATCCAAATCCGGTACAATTTGGAAAAGCAGCAATTAAATTACAGTGAAATTACGCTCTCCAGGTTGTTACGGCACACACGGTTGGTAAAACACAAACGTTTGCGATATGCACCATAATCCGAGACGGTTCACAGAGAGGAAACATATGCAAGCATGCACACAGTTGCTGTTTGCAAAGCGTGTGCGATGTTAGACAATATCACAAACGGTACGGGCAAACTAAATGTTTGTGTTAGTTGCCTTATCATACACGATTCGCAACCATGCATTGTTTCTGATGAAGTATGCATTGTAAACGTTGCACCACAGAATAGCGGGTGCGATAATTGTCGTGTATGATGATGTTACGACGGTCCAACGTTTTGTAATCCTGTCCGACATTCGTACGACGATTAGCTAATCTTCTTAACGGTGAACCGTTTGTGATGGGCCACGCATCATACACATTCTATAATAGTGAACTGTTTGTGATGGGCCGCGCATCGTAAACGTAGCACCAAAGAATACCGACTCCGATGGCAATGCGAGCAGAAACGAGTAGGAGTACTGTAGGGGCCCTATCCGCGACAGTTTCTGGGTCGTGTGGGAAGGACCCCCCCCTATCGCCCACACTCACTTGGCGACGGTTCCAAATGCCGTCGCGGAAAGGGGTTAAAACCGTTTGTTTAGGACCGACGTGTACCAGTGTCACAACATGCCCTGCAAAAACAAGTTAGACGTCCTCTACTTTGTTGTTGCAAGTTTTACGTGGCTGTTACGGGCTTCTAGCAAGAACCGTTTGATGACCCACAAGTATAGGGGATCTATCGTAGTCCTTTCGATAAGTAAGAGTGTCGAACCCAACGAGGAGCAGAAGGAAATGAAAGTAGTTTTCAGTAAGGTATTCTCTACAAACACTGAAATTATCGGTAACATATAGTTTTATGATAAGGTAATTCGTAACGGGTACAAGTAAAAAAAGTAAACAAAGTGCAGCAAGGTGGCCCAATCCTTTTTGTAGCAAAGGACAAGCCTGGACAAACTCTTATATAAAGGAAAGCGCTCCCGAGGACACATGGGAATTATCGTCAAGCTAGTTTTCATCATGCTCATATGATTCACGTTCGTTACTTTGATAATTTGATATGTGGGTGGACCGGTGCTTGGGTACTGCCCTTCCTTGGACAAGCATCCCACTTATGATTAACCCCTCTCACAAGCATCCGCAACTACAAAAGAAGAATTAAGGTAAAACTAACCATAGCATGAAACATGTGGATCCAAATCAGCCCCTTACGAAGCAATGCATAAACTAGGGTTTAAGCTTCTGTCACTCTAGCAACCCATCATCTACTTATTACTTCCCAATGCCTTCCCCTAGGCCCAAATAATGGTGAAGTGTCATGTAGCCGACGTTCACATAACACCACTAGAGGAAAGACAACATACATCTCATCAAGATATCGAACGAATACCAAACTCACATGACTACTTATAACAAGACTTCTCCCATGTCCTCAGGAACAAACGTAACTACTCACAAATCATATTCATGTTCATAATCAGAGGGGTATTAATATGCATAAAGGATCTGAACATACGATCTTCCACCGAATAAACCAACTAGCATCAACTACAAGGAGTAAGCAACACTACTAGCAACCCACAGGTACCAATCTAAGGTTTTGAGACAAAGATCGGATACAAGAGATGAACTAGGGTTTGAGAGGAGATGGTGCTGGTGAAGATGTTGATGGAGATTTACCCCCTCTCGATGAGAGGATCGATGGTGATGACGATGGTGAGGATTTCCCCCTCCCGGAGGGATGTTTCCCCGACAGAACAGCTCCGCCGGAGCCCTAGATTGGTTTCGCCAAGGTTCCACCTCGAGACAGCGGCGCTTCGTCCCGGAAGCTTCCTTCTAATTTTTTCCAGGGCAAAAGACACCTTATACCAGAAGATGGGCATCGGGGGGCTTCTAGGTGGCCCACGAGGCAGGGGGCGCCCCTAGGGGGGTAGGGCGCGCCCTCCACCCTCGTGGACAGTGGGTGGCCCCCCTCTGGTGCTTTCTTCGCCCAATATTTTCAATATATTCCAAAACTGACTTTCGTGGAGTTTCAAGACTTTTGGAGTTGTGCAGAATAGGTCTCTAATATTTGCTCCTTTTTCCAGCCTAGAATTCCAACTGCCGGCATTCTCCCTCTTCATGTAAACCTTGTAAAATAAGAGAGAAAAGGCATAAGTATTGTGACATAATGTGAAGTAATAGCCCATAATGCAATAAATATCGATATAAAAGCATGATGCAAAATGGACGTATCAACTCCCCCAAGCTTAAACCTCACTTGTCCTCAAGCGTAAGCCAATATCGAAAAATATGTCCACATGTTTAGAGATAGAGGTGTCGATAAAATATAATACGGACATGAGGGCATCAAGATCATTCTTAGAATAGCAACATATATATATTGCCATATGATTCTTATGCTAAAGTAACAATATATTCACAATGTAAAGTATGAATCAGAAACTTCATTGAAAACTAGCAAACTATAATCTCTGTCATTGAAGCAATTGCAATTTATCATAACATCGGAAAGAGTCAATATAAGAGCTTTTCAGCAAGTCCACATACTCAACTATCATTTAGTCTTTCACAATTGCTAACACTCACGCAATACTTATGGGTATGAAGTTTTAATCGGACACAGAGAAAGATAGGGGCTTATAGTTTTGCCTCCCAACCTTTTACCTCAAGGGTAACATCAGCAATAATGCTTTATGAAAACCCACATCCAATTGGATATATATATATATATATCAGGATCTTTCCAACACATAGTGCTTGCCAAAGGATAAAGTGTAAAAAGGAAAGGTGAAGATCACCATGACTCTTGTATAAGGTATAAAACAAAAATAAAAAATAGGCCCTTCGCAGAGGGAAGCAGAGGTTGTTATGTGCTTTTATGGTTGGATGCACAAAATCTTAATGCAAAAGAACGACACTTTATATTGCCACTTGTGATAGGGACCTTTATTATGCAGTACGTCGCTTTTATTTCTTCCATATCACATGATCGTATAAAGCTTATTTTCTCCACACTAATATATCATACATATATAGAGAGCAATTTTTATTGCTTGCAACAATGACAACTTACTTGAAGGATCTTACTCAATCCATAGGTAGATATGGTGGGCTCTCATGGCAAAAATGGGTTTAAGGATATTTGGAAGCACAAGTAGTATCTCTACTTGGTGCAAAGAATTTGGCTAGCATGA
This sequence comes from Aegilops tauschii subsp. strangulata, assembly GCF_002575655.3. NCBI lineage: Eukaryota > Viridiplantae > Streptophyta > Magnoliopsida > Poales > Poaceae > Aegilops > Aegilops tauschii. Next base: position 244,065,251 of record NC_053037.3, on the reverse strand, counting down.
GGGGGAAAGGCAAGCTCAACATGTTGGATGATCCATGACAATATAATTTATTTCGGATATAAGAAAACATAACACACTACTTTGTCTTCCTTGTCCAACATCAACTTTTTAGCATGTCATATTTTAATGAGTGCTCACAATCATAAAATATGTCCAAGATAGTATATTTATATGTGAAAACCTCTCTTTCTTTATTACTTCCTATTAATTGCAACGATGACCAAAACTATGTGTGTCAACTCTCAACAACTTTTATTCACCATACTCTTTATATGTGAAGTCATTACTCTCCATAAGATCAATATGATCTCCTTATTTCTTTTTATTCTTTTTTTATTCCCTCAAGATCATAGCAAGATAACCAAGCCCTCGACTCAATACTAATCTTTATTATATATAGCTCATGGACTCGATTACATAGATAAGGATCAACAGAAAAACTCAAAGCTAGATCATACTAAACTTTATTCTACTAGATCAAGATATAGCCAAAAGGATCGAACTAAGAAAACGGTAAAGATAGGAGTGTGATGGTGATACGATACCGGGGCACCTCCCCCGAGCTTGGCAGTTGCCAAGGGGAGTGCCCCCATGTGTTTATGTCTCCTTCTTCGGAGGTGGTGATGTGATATTCTTGGCGATGATGCCCCTTAGGATATGATTCTGTTCCTCGAGCATATTGACTTGCTGCTTGAGATCCATTATTTCCTTATGGAGCTTACTCATGACGGCTAAAGCTCCTTTCACCCATGGATGTTGCATAGCTGCGGGAGAACAAGTAACACTCTTTTTCAAATTTTCACAAGAAAGAAATCTACCATTGGGAGGGATGACCGAGTTTGGAATTGCTGAGCTCTGAAGTTCCTCCATCGTGCATCTAGCTTGGAGACGAGAGGTAACTTCTTGATCCTCCTCGATGGCATCTATCCTTTTCAAGTCGGCCTCCATCTCTTCCTCCGTTGATGGCCCAAAGTGGTCAGCATCACTGTTTGCTCCTGGCCCCGGTGTCGGATGAGACACTCGACTCTCCCCGACTGACTCTTGAGAAGCATCTTGCTCTAAATCTGCTGCAGAAATAGCTCGAAATAAAAACAGAGTATATTTGTGTGGTATGGTGGTCAAAACCTTCGGCAGATTATATAATGAATTTTTACCGACCAAAAGAAGTAGCGTGCAAGAAAACGGAGTCCGAAGGGCACACGAGGTGCCCACGAGGCAGGGGGGCGCGCCCTCCGCCCTCATGGATGCCTCATGTCCTTTCCGGACTACTTCTTATTTTCCTATTTTCTGAAGTATTCCAAAATGGAGAAAATTTTCTATTAGAACTGTTTTGGAGTTGGTTTACTTACCGTACCACATACCTATTCCTTTTCGGAGTCTGAAACGTTCTGGAAAGTGTCCCTTATGTACCCCTCCGGGGTTACGGTGTCAATGACATTAGTTTCAACATATATGGGGTTACCTGAGATATAATGTTTGATTCTTTGACCGTTCACCACCTTTGGATTTGTGCCTTCGAAGTTGTTGATTTTTATGGCACCAGAACGATAGACCTCCTCGATAACGTAAGGACCTTCCCATTTAGAGAGAAGTTTGCCTGCAAAAAATCTTAAATGAGAGTTTTATAACAAAACATAATCACCTACATTAAACTCACGCTTTTGTATCCTTTTGTCATGCCATCTTTTAACTTTTTCTTTAAACAGTTTGGCATTCTCATAGGCCTGGGTTCTCCACTCATCAAGTGAGCTAATGTCAAATAGTCTATTCTCACCGGCAAGTTTGAAATCATAATTGAGCTCTTTAATGGCCCAATATGCTTATGTTCTAGTTCGAGAGGTAAGTGACATGCTTTTCCATAAACCATTTTATACGGAGACATACCCATAGGATTCTTATATGCAGTTCTATAGGCCCATAATGCATCTTCAAGTTTCTTGGACCAATTCTTTCTAGATCTATTAACAGTCTTTTGAAAAATTAATATAATTTCTCTATTACTCAGCTCTACTTGACCACCAGACTGCGGGTGGTATGGAGATGCAATTCTATGATTAACATCATACTTAGCAAGCATTTTATGAAAAGCACCATGAATAAAATGTGAACCACCATCAGTCATTAAGTATCTAGGGACTCCAAACCTCGGAAAAAATAACTTTTTTAAGCATCTTCATAGAGGTGTTATGATCAGCACTACTAGTTTCAATAGCTTCTACCCACTTAGTAACGTAATCAACAGCAACTAAAATATGTGTATACCCATTAGAGGAAGGAACGGTCCCATATAATCAAAGCCCCAAACATCAAATGGTTCAATAACAAGTGAATAGTTCATAGGCATTTCTTGACGTCTACTAATATTACCAATTCTTTGACATTCATCACAAGACAAGACAAACTTACAGGCATCTTTGAAAAGAGTAGGCCAATAAAAACTAGATTGCAATACCTTATGTGCAGTTCTATCTCCAGCGTGGTGTCCTCCATAAGCCTCGGAGTGACACTTGTGTAGGATCTGTTCCTGTTCATGCTTAGGTACACAACGTCTAATAACACCATCTACTCCTTCTTTATAAAGGTGTGGGTCATCCCAAAAGTAATGCCTTAAATCATAGAAAAACTTTTTATTTTGCTGGTATGTGAAACTAGGTGGTATAAATTTAGCAACAATGTAATTAGCATAATCAGCATACCATGGAGCAGTACTAGAAGCATTTATGACAGCTAATTGTTCATCAGGAAAGCTATCGTCTATAGGTAGTGGGTCATCAAGAACATTCTCTAACCTAGACAAGTTGTCTGCAACGGGGTTCTCAGCTCCCTTTCTATCAATAATATGCAAATCAAATTCTTGTAGCAAGAGAACACATCTAATAAGTCTAGGTTTAGCATCTTTCTTTTCCATAAGATATTTAATAGCAACATGATCAGTCTGAACAGTTACTTTAGAATCAACAGTATAAGGTCTGAACTTATCACAAGCAAATACAACTGCTAAAAATTCCTTTTCAATAGTAGCATAATTTCTTTGGGCACTGTCTAGAGTTTTACTAGCATATTGGATAACATTTAATTTCTTATCAACTCTTTGTCCTAGAACAGCACCTACAGCATAATCACTAGCATCACACATAATTTCAAAGGGTAAATTCCAATCAAGTGGCTGAACAATAGGTGCAGAAATCAGGGCTTTCTTAAGTATTTCAAATGCTTCTACACAATCATCATCAAAAACAAAAGGAACATCTTTTTGTAAGAGATTAGTCGGAGACCTAGAATTTTTAGAGAAGCCTTTAATGAACCTCCTATAAAAACCGGCATGACCAAGGAAACTTCTTATACCTTTAATGTCCTTGGGAAACGGCATCTTTTCAATAGCATCAACTTTAGCTTTATCAACTTCAATACCTCTTTCAGAAATCTTATGCCCCAAGACAATACCTTCGTTAACCATAAAGTGGCACTTCTCCCAATTCAAGACAAGATTAGTTTCTTCACATCTCTGCAAGACTCGATTAAGGTTGCTTAAACAATCATCAAAAGAAGTTCCATACACGGAGAAATCATCCATGAAAACCTCAACAATCTTTTCACAAAAGTCAGAGAATATAGCAGTCATACATCTTTGAAAGGTAGCAGGTGCATTACATAAACCAAAAGGCATACGTCTATAAGCAAAGGTACCGAAAGGGCAAGTAAAAGTGGTCTTATCCTGATCCTCTTTTGGCACAGGTATTTGAGAGAACCCCGAATAACCATCTAGAAAGCAAAAATGTGTATGTTCAGATAATCTTTCTAGCATTTGATCAGTAAAAGGTAAAGGGTAATGATCTTTTCTAGTAGCTTTATTTAATTTGCGGAAATCAATTACCATTCTATAACCTGTAACAATTCTTTGTGGGATCAATTCTTCTTTATCACTAGGAACAACAGTAATACCTCCCTTCTTAGGGACACAATGGATAGGACTTACCCACTGACTATGAGCAACAGGATAAATTATACCTGCCTCCAGAAGCTTTAGTATTTCATTTCTTACCACTTCTTTCATCTTAGGATTTAACCGTCGTTGGTGATCAACAACCGGTTTAGCGTCTTTCTCCAATTTTATTGTGTGCTGGCATAGAGTGGGACTAATGCCCTTAAGATCATCAAGAGTATATCCAATAGCAGCACGGTGCTTCTTCAAAGTTTTCAATAATTTCTCTTCTTCCTGCTCTGAAAGGTTAGCACTAATAATAATAGGATATATCTTCTTTTCATCAAGATAAGCATATTTAAGAGTATCAGGTAATGGTTTAAGCTCAAACACGGGATCACCCTTGGGTGGAGGAGGATCCCCTAGAATTTCAATAGGCAAGTTGTGTTTCAAAATAGGTCTTTGTTTAAAGAATACTTCATCTATTTCCCTTCTTTCATTCATAAACATATCATTTTCATGGTCTAGCAAATATTGTTCTAAAGGATCATTAGAAGGCACGACAATAGAAGCAAGACCAATAATTTCATCTTTACTAGGCAATTATTTATCATGGGGTTGTCTACGAAATTTAGCAAAATTAAAATCATGAGACATATCCCCTAAACCAACAGTAACAATATCCTTTTCGCAATCTATCTTAGCATTAACAGTATTCAAGAAGGGTCTACCAAATATAATGGGACAAAACTCATCTTGTGGGGAACCAAGAACAAGAAAATCAGTAGGATATTTAACTTTCCCACACAAGCCTTCAACATCTCTAAAATCCCAATTGGTGAAATAGTATCTCTATTGGCAAGCTTAATTGTAACATCAATATCTTCTATCTCAGCAGGTGCAATATCATGCATAATTTCTTTGTATAAATAATGAGGTATTGCACTCGCACTAGCACGCATATCACATAAGCCATGATAACATTGATCTCCTATTTTAACAGAAACAACAGGTCTATGTTTATTTTTAGTATCGGGTATAGCAATTCTAGCAGCTTCATCACAGAAGTAAATAACATGCCCATCAATATTATCGACCAAGAGATCCTTAACCATAGCAATACTAGGTTCAACTTTAATTTTCTCAGAGGGTGTAGATGTTCTAGCATTACTCTTGCGAAGCACGTTGAAGCTTTAGCATGATCCTTTATTCCAACAGGGAAAGGTGGTTTCTCAATATAAGCGGTAGGAACAATAGGATCAACATTATAAGTTAGTCTTTTCTTCAACTTTAATAGGTTCAACTACTTTTACTTCAATGGGAGGATGATATTTAAACCACTTCTCCTTAGGGAGATCAACATGAGTAGCAAATGATTCACAGAAAGAAGCTACTATCTCAGAGTCAAGTCCATTTTTAGTGCTAAATTCACGAAAAACATCGGTATCCATAAAAGATTTAACACAATCAAACTTAGGTGTTATACCTGACTCCTTACCTTCGTCGAGTTCCCAATCTTCAGGGTTGCGTTTAATTCTTTCCAATAAATCCCATCTAAATTCATTAGTCTTCAAAGAACCAGTACAAGAAGTATCGAGCATGGAGCGATTATTGAGAGAAATCCGAGCATAAAAATTTTGAATAATAATTTCTCTTGAGAGTTCATGATTGGGGCATGAATATAACATTGAATTAAGCCTCCCCCAAGCTTGAGCGATACTTTCTCCTTCGCGAGGCCAAAAATTATATATATAATTATGATCACGATGAACGAGATGCATAGGATAAAACTTCTGATGAAATTCCAATTTCGATCGGTTGTAGTTCCATGATCCAATATCATCACATAGCCTAAACCATGTCAATGCCTTTCCCTTCAAAGATAAAGGGGAGACCTTCTTCTTGATAACATTCTCGGGCATACCTGCAAGCTTAAATAATCCACAAACTTCCTCCACATAGATTAGGTGCATATCGGGATGTAATGTTCCATCTCCTGTAAAAGGATTAGCTAGCAGTTTCTCTATCATACCCGAAGGAATTTCAAAGTAAAAAATTTCAGTAGGTTCAGTAGGTTTAGGAGCAACTATTTGCTCTACTAGTTGGGGTGAAGATACCCCGAACAAGCCCCTCAAAGGATTATTTTCCATAGTAACAAGTGACAGTAAATTTCAGCACATTATATAAATTTTTCCTTACCAAATTCCACCTACCAAAGGCGCTTCACTCCCCGGCAACGGCACCAGAAAAGAGTCTTGATGACCCACAAGTATAGGGGATCTATCGTAGTCCTTTCGATAAGTAAGAGTGTCGAACCCAACGAGGAGCAGAAGGAAATGAAAGTAGTTTTCAGTAAGGTATTCTCTACAAACACTGAAATTATCGGTAACATATAGTTTTATGATAAGGTAATTCGTAACGGGTACAAGTAAAAAAAGTAAACAAAGTGCAGCAAGGTGGCCCAATCCTTTTTGTAGCAAAGGACAAGCCTGGACAAACTCTTATATAAAGGAAAGCGCTCCCGAGGACACATGGGAATTATCGTCAAGCTAGTTTTCATCATGCTCATATGATTCACGTTCGTTACTTTGATAATTTGATATGTGGGTGGACCGGTGCTTGGGTACTGCCCTTCCTTGGACAAGCATCCCACTTATGATTAACCCCTCTCACAAGCATCCGCAACTACAAAAGAAGAATTAAGGTAAAACTAACCATAGCATGAAACATGTGGATCCAAATCAGCCCCTTACGAAGCAATGCATAAACTAGGGTTTAAGCTTCTGTCACTCTAGCAACCCATCATCTACTTATTACTTCCCAATGCCTTCCCCTAGGCCCAAATAATGGTGAAGTGTCATGTAGCCGACGTTCACATAACACCACTAGAGGAAAGACAACATACATCTCATCAAGATATCGAACGAATACCAAACTCACATGACTACTTATAACAAGACTTCTCCCATGTCCTCAGGAACAAACGTAACTACTCACAAATCATATTCATGTTCATAATCAGAGGGGTATTAATATGCATAAAGGATCTGAACATACGATCTTCCACCGAATAAACCAACTAGCATCAACTACAAGGAGTAATCAACACTACTAGCAACCCACAGGTACCAATCTGAGGTTTTGAGACAAAGATCGGATACAAGATATGAACTAGGGTTTGAGAGGAGATGGTGCTGGTGAAGATGTTGATGGAGATTGACCCCCTCCCGATGAGAGGATCAATGGTGATGACGATGGTGATGATTTCCCCCTCCCAGAGGGATGTTTCCCCGGTAGAACAGCTCCGCCGGAGCCCTAGATTGGTTCCACCAAGGTTCCGCCTCGAGACGGCGACGCTTCATCCCGGAAGCTTCCTTCTGGTTTTTTCCAGGGCAAAAGGCACCTTATACCAGAAGATGGGCATCGGGGGGCTTCCAGGTGGCCCACGAGGCAGGGGGCGCGCCCAGGGGGTAGGGCGCGCCCTCCACCCTCGTGGACAGTGGGTGGCCCCCCTCTGGTGCTTTCTTCGCCCAATATTTTTAATATATTCCAAAACTGACTTTCGTGGAGTTTCAGGACTTTTAGAGTTGTGCAGAATAGGTCTCTAACATTTGCTCCTTTTCCAGCCCAGAATTCCAGCTGCCGGCATTCTCCCTCTTCATGTAAACCTTGTAAAATAAGATAGACAAGGCATAAGTATTGTGACATAATGTGAAGTAATAGCCCATAATGCAATAAATATCGATATAAAAGCATGATGCAATATGGACGGATCACCGTTCTTACCTACGCATCAAAACCACAATGGTGATTTATCACGTTTCCTGTTTTAACCTTCAACAATGACCGGTCGCAGTCAAATTCGATTCAACTAAAGTTGGAGAAACAGATACCCGCCAGCTACCTTTATGCAAAATGATAGAGGCAAAGGTGTCCCGTCTTTCGATGAGATGATGGATATCTCCTTGGTGGAAGTCGACTTTGACGATCCGACTACGAACGTGCGAGGTCGACGTGCCTTAGCAATCGCTAAACCAACTCCGAGAGGTTATTGACCATGCGGGAGCACGATCAACCTGACCACGAAGGTCTATTTCCTGCAAGCAAACAAAGAACAAGCAAGAAACTAAGATTGCAATCTGGATATCGCGAATATAAGATGAAAGCTTTATTGATCAAGGTGGGGTTCTGTGACGTCTTGGTCTGGTCGTTGAACACAAACGAAGTACGCGAAGTTGCAGCTATGGTGAACTTTTAATCTAAACAAAACCCAAAGTCTAAACGACGCCCTAAGGGCTGTATATATGGAGGAAGAAGGGGTAATTTCGTGGCCCTTGAGGGAGGGGTCTGAAACCAACTCTAACTCTTGTTTCCCCACACATACGGACTCTAAAAACAACCTATAATCAAGTATTTCGAAATTACATGGGCCTGGCCCAATAATAAGGTGACGTAGCACCTATAATAGCCTGTGGACGAAATTTGTGAAGTGGCATCTTATATATTTCGTCCAACACTTCATGCACTCATTACGGTGGCTTCAAAGTCCTGAAATCATCACTTGAAACTCCGTTCTTGTTTCCCTTGCGCATGCCATCATCTTCATGCTTGTTCTTGCTCCACTGTTCATCCTTCTCCAAGCTAGGCCCTTCATTTGTAAGCAAAACAAATGTATCCAATTTAGGCAGCATCATATTTTCATGAACATTAGAATCATTACCAAGAAACAAAAGTACCTGGTAATTTAATTGGCGTGCACGAGCTCTAGTAATTGGTCCAATATGTATAGTAGCAGGGGCTGTGGGTGTAACAATGGTATTGATGTCCTCATCATCCTCCTCTTCTTGAAATGAAGTCATCCTCGACGGAAGCTCATCTTCCTCACCCAAATAAGGCTTCAAATCTGCAATGTTAAAAGTGGGACTAACCCCAAAATCTGCAGGCAGCTCAAGTTTATATGCATTATCATTTATTTTCTCTAACACCTTAAAAGGACCATCAACACGTGGCATTAGGTTTGATTTGCGCAAATCAGGAAATCTATCCTTACGCACATGTAACCAAACAAGATCTCCAGGTGCAAACACAACATGTTTTCTACCCTTATCTCCAGCAAGTTTATATTTAGCATTCATACACTCAATGTATTCCTTCGTTAACTCATGCATTTTTAAAATCAATTCAGCATGTTGTTTAGCATCAAAATTAACCTTCTCCGAAGATGGAAGAGGCAACAAATCAATAGGTGCACGAGGTAGGAAACCATACACAATCTCAAAAGGGCACATCTTAGTAGTAGAATGCAATGAACGGTTATAAGCAAATTCAATATGAGGCAAGCATTCTTCCCACATTTTCTTCTTATTCTTCAAAACAGCCCTAAGCATAGTAGACAATGTTCTATTGACTACTTTAGTTTGTCCATTAGTTTGGGGGTGACAAGTAGTACTAAAAAGTAGTTTAGTCCCCAACTTAGGCCATAAACATCTCCAAAAGTGGCTAAGAAATTTAGTATCACGGTCTGAAACAATAGTATTTGGCACACCATGCAAGCGAATAATTTCACGAAAGAACAGATCAGCAACATTAGCAGCAGCATCGCTTTTATGACATGGTATGAAGTGTGCCATTTTCGAAAATCTATCCACGACACAAATATGCTATCCCTCCCCTTCTTTGTTTGAGGTAATCCTAAAACAAAATCCATAGCTATATCCTCCCAAGGAACACTAGGTACAGGCAAAGCCATGTATAAACCATGAGGATTGAGTCGTGACTTAGCTTTTTGACATGTAGTGCAGCGAGCAACAAAACACTCAACATCCCGTCTCATCTTTGGCCAAAAGAAATGTGTAGCAAGTATATCCTCCGTCTTCTTCATGCCAAAGTGTCCCATTAATCCTCCTCCATGCGCCTCCTGCAACAAGAAAAGACGAACAGAGCTAGCTGGAATGCATAACTTGATAGCACGAAACACAAATCCATCGTTAACGACAAACTTGTTCCATGTTCTCCCTTCTTTACAATTCTGCAATACGTCTTTAAATTCAGCATCATGCAAATATTGATCTTTGATGGTCTCCAAACCAAATATTTAAAAGTCAAGTTGTGAAAGCATAGTATAACGATGAGACAATGCATCAGCAATAACATTTTCTTTACCCTTCTTGTGTTTAATGACATAAGGGAAAGTCTCAATGAATTCAACCCATTTAGCATGTCTACGATTCAGTTTGGCTTGACTTTTAATATGTTTCAAAGATTCATGATCAGAATGTATAACAAATTCTTTGGGCCATAAATAATGTTGCCATGTTTCTAAAGTCCGAACAAGAGCATATAATTCTTTATCATAAGTTGAATAATTCAAACTAGGCCCACTCAATTTTTCAGAAAAGTATGCAACAGGTTTGCCATCTTGTAATAACACACCTCCTAATCCAATTCCACTAGCATCACATTCAAGCTCAAAAGTCTTATTAAAATCAGGAAGCTGGAGTAAAGGAGAATGTGTCAACTTATCTTTCAATACCGTGAAGGCTTCTTCATGTGCGGTACCCCAAACAAAAGGCACATCCTTCTTTGTAAGCTCATCGAGAGGTGCAGCAATGGTACTGAAATCTCTCACAAGACGCCTATAGAAACCAGCGAGTCCAAGAAAACTCCTCACTTGTGTGACCGTTTTGGGCTGCGGCCAACTCTCAATAGCTTCAATCTTGGCTTTATCAACTTCAATTCCCTGTGGAGTAACAACATAGCCAAGAAAAGATACTCGGTCGGTGCTAAAGGTGCACTTCCCAAGGTTACCAGACAAACGTGCATCATGTAAAGCAATAAAAACAGCACGTAAATGTTCCAAATGTTCCTCCAAAGATCTGCTATAAATCAGTATATCATCAAAATAGACTACCACAAATCGTCCAATGAAAGCACGTAAAACTTCGTTCATTAATCTCATGAAAGTACTAGGTGCATTAGTTAACCCAAAAGGCATGACTAACCACTCATATAAAACAAACTTAGTTTTAAATGTTGTTTTCCATTCATCCCCCAATTTCATACGAATTTGATGGTATCCACTACGCAAATCAACTTTGGAAAATATTGTAGAGCCACTCAATTCATCAAGCATATCATCTAGCCTAGGAATAGGATGACGATAATGAATAGTAATATTATTAATGCCTCTACAATCAACACACATACACGATGTACCATCCTTTTTTGGCACTAGAATAATAGGAACAGCACAAGGACTAAGGGATTCGCGTATATAACCTTTGTCGAGAAGCTCATGTACTTGACGCATAATCTCCTTTGTCTCCTCTGGATTGGTACGGTATGGCGCACGGTTTGGCAGCGAAGCACCGGGAATTAAGTCAATCTGATGCTCAATCCCTCGAATAGGCGGTAATCCCGGTGGCACGTCTTCTAGAAAGACGTCAGTGAACTCCTGCAAAATGTTAGTGACAGCAGGAGGCAAAGAGGAAGGCACTTCCTCGAATGAAAATAATGCCTCTTTGCACACAAAAGCATAGCAAACGGATTTGCTGAAATCTAGCTCATCAATATCAGATTTGGTGGCAAGTAAACATGCAGTTTTCAATTTAATTTCAGAAGCAACACTAGATGGTTTATTATTAGGCTTCATTTGTTGCGCAAACTCTTTTGCCACAATCTGATTTTCACTCTTATTTTTCTCCTATTTTGCTTTATTAGCTCTATTAATATCATCTTTCAAAATGGAATCAAGAGACATAGGAAGCAAAGTAATATGTTTATCCTTATGAACAAGAGTATACTGATTGTTTCTACCATGGTGTACGGAATTTTTATCAAATTGCCATGGTCTACCAAGTAATAAGGAACATGCTTGCATGGGTACCACATCACAATCAACATAATCAGCACATGTAGAGATACTAAAATGCACACGAACAGTACGTGTTACCTTAACCTTGCCGCTGTTATTGAACCATTGTATATAGTAAGGATGTGGATGTGGTCTTGTGGTGAGAGATAGCTTCTCCACCATCTCCATGCTAGCCAAGTTGTTGCAGCTTCCTCCATCAATGATGACGTGAACAGAACATTCCTTCACAACTCCCTTTGTATGGAACAAATTATGCCTCTGATTTTGCTCAGCTTGTGTGACCTGTACACTCAAAACGCGTTGAGCAACTAAACATTCATACCTGTCAGCATCTTCAGGAGCCATGTATTGCGTCTCATGTTCAGAATCATCTCCACCGTGTTCTTCACATGCAATAAAGAGCCAAAGTCTCCTCATCATTGTCACTAGCGGACTCATACCCAGCATCCTCAGTAGCAATCATAACACGCGGAGATTGGCATTCTCTCGCATAATGACCTCTTGATGTAGGGCGGAACCCTAGGTGGCCGATCTTTCACGAAAGGAGCGGATCCCAAAGAGGAACTCGGAGAACACGAGGGGGAACACGAGGGAAAACACAAGAGAATCACTCAACCAACAAGAAAAGATCACACATGCGCTAGATCGGTGAACACAAAGGTAAGATACAAGATCCAAATCCAAGAAAGGACGATACAAAGGTAACCGGTTCTTCTCCGTAAGGAGGTCTTCATGGGGGTCTTCTCCGTGAGGAGGTCTTGAATCCAAGGTGGATCTTCTCCATAGAGGGGCCGCGGTCTCTCTCATGGAGTAGATCCGTAATGGATGAGCAAAGCTCTATCTCTAAATGAGCTAATCCTTTGCTTCACCCTAGAAAGAGGAAGAGGATGGAGTATATATAGTCTAGGGGGTGAAGGGGTACATGGGCCTCGGCCCTTTACTGTGCGCAGACAGGCGGAGCCGGATGTCTGGGTGTCGGGCCGGATGTCCGGGCCTTCAGGAGGAGCCGGATGTCCGGGCTGGGGGCGAATGTCCGGGCTGGCGGTGATAACTTCTATAGGTTCTAGTGCATGGCGCCGGATTTCCGGGCTTCTGGCTGGATGTCCGGGCTGGACGCCGGATGTCCGGGCCCTGTAGACTTGGACGGCTTGGCGGCTGCTGATGTGGGCGCTCCAGGGGCCGGATGTCCGGGGCCTGGAAGGTGAACTTGCCTTCTTCCGTTGGTTCTCTTCATCCATGGACTTGGTGGCTTGTCCGTCTTCACGTGCATCTTCGTGAGGGTCCTCTTGACACCTGATAATGCATAGCATATCGGACTTAGGTAGTAGCCATGTCTCGAGTGGATCATATGCGATATCACTAAGGAAGGAAGTCACCTCGTTCTCGAGAGCTCTAGCTCGTGCTCATGTCATGGGTCCTCTTGGCTCTTGATGAGATGATGGTAGGTCCATGGGGATGATCATGGGATGCTCCGCATCATCTCCGCTCCCTTGGGAAAGATCCGACCTCGGATCGAAATCCTCATCACCATGGTACGGGGAGAGATCTTTGGTGTTGATGATGTCGCTCATGGAGTACTTGTCGCGTGGGATGTCGATCTTGTATGCGTTGTTGTTGTAGCGTGCAATCACCTTGAAGGGTCCATCCGCTCAGGGTAGTAGCTTGGACTTGCGTTCCTTGGGGAAGCGATCCTTGCGAAGGTGTAGCCACACAAGATCTCCAACATTGAACATCATGGGTTGCTTGTTGACGTTGAGCTTGGTTGCGAGTCGTTGTACTTGGCGCTCGATGGTGTTTCTTGTATCTTCATGCATCTTCTTGAGGAAGTTGACTCGGGCACTCGCATCCATGTTTGTGCGCTCTTGTAGCGGTAGAGGTAGAATGTCCAAAGGTGACAATGGGTTGAAGCCATAGACGACCTCGAAGGGGGACTTGCCGGTAGTCGAATGTCTTGTACGATTGTAGGCGTACTCGGCGATGGGTAGGCACTCCTCCCACTCCTTGATGTTCTTCTTTTCCAACACGTGTAGTAGAGTGGAGAGCATGCGGTTCGTCACCTCCGTTTGGCCGTCAGTTTGTGGATGGTATGCCGAAGAGAACAAAAGCTTGATTCCGAGCTTGACGCACAAGGTCTTCCAAAAGTAACTCAAGAACTTGATGTCGCGGCCCGAGACAATTGTCTTTGGCACTCCATGAAGGCGCAAGATTTCCCTACAAAACAAATTTGCAACATGTGAAGCATCATCTATCTTGTTGCAAGGAATGAAATGTGCCATTTTGGAGAATCGGTCCACAACAACAAAAACGGAATCCTTGCCAGTTCGAGTTCTAGGCAAACCAAGCACAAAGTCCATGCTAATATCTTCCCATGGTTGATATGGAATTGGAAGTGGCATATAGAGGCCATGAGATTGGGCTTTAGACTTAGCTTTGCGACATGTAGAGCTTCGGTTGGTGAAGCGATTGACGTCGCGAAACATCTTGGGCCAAAAGTAGTTCTTGGAGAGCGTAGCAAATGTCTTGTCGCATCCAAAGTGTCCCATGAGTCCGCCTCCATGAGATTCCTGCAAAAGCAACAAACGAAGAGAGGACTTGGGGATGCAAAGTTTGTTAGCTCTCATAAGATATCCACCTTTGATGTAGTATCGATCCCAAGAAGTATGCGTCAAACACTTGGCATAAGGAATAGCAAATGTGGGATCATGCTCATACAAGTCTTTTATGTGCTCAAAACCAATGACATTCAATTCAAGTTGAGTGACAAGCATGCATATACGGGAAAGCGCATCCGCCACAACATTTTCCTTACCTTTAATATACTTGATGACATATGGAAACAACTCAGTAAACTCACTCCATTTAGCATGACGCTTGTTCAACTTAGTTTGACCCATAAGGTATTTAAGCGTTTCATGGTCGGTATGGATGATGAACTCATGAGGGCATAGGTAATGTTCCCATTCATGCAAAACTCGCACTAAAGCATATAGCTCTTTGTCATAGATGGGGTAATTGAGTTGCGCTCCGGAGAGTTTCTCACTAAAATAAGCAATTGGGCGCTTCTCTTGTGTTAACACACCTCCTATGCCATTACCACTAGCATCGCAATGAATTTCGAAAGGTTTGTCAAAGTTGGGTAATGCAAGCACGGGAGCATGAGTAAGCAAATTCTTAAGCTCATTGAAAGCGATATCTTGGGATGTTCCCCAAACAAACGGTGCATTTTTTTACTCAAAGCATGCAAAGGTGAAGCAATGGTGCTAAAATCCTTCACAAATCTACGGTAGAAACTGGCTAAACCAAGAAAACTACGCACTTGTTGCAAATTGGTTGGTTGGGGCCAAGTTTTAATAGCATTGATCTTAGATTCGTCAACATGAACACCCTTGGAAGATACTACGAAACCCAAGAAAACAAGCTTATCAACACCAGATAGGCATTTACCATATTAGCATAAATTTGCTCATTTCGAAGAGTTTGTAGCACGGTGCGAAGGTGGGTGACATGTTCTTTGAGAGATTTGCTAAACACAAGGATATTATCAAAGTAGACAACAACAAATTCACCAATGTAAGGGCGAAACACGTAATGCATAAGACGCATGAAAGTACCGGGTGCTTCCGATAAACCCATAGGCATGACTAACCACTCATATAGACCAAACTTTGTTTTGAAAGCGGTTTTCCATTCATCACCCTCTTGTATGCGGATTTGATAGTAACCACTTTTAAGATCAATTTTGGAAAAGATAGTGGCACCGCAAAGTTCATCAAGCATATCATCAAGGCGTGGAATGGGGTACCTATATCGAATGGTGATAGCATTGATAGGTCTACAATCGGAACACATGCGAAAACTACCATCTCGTTTTGGCACAAGAATGACCGGTACGGCACAAGGACTCAAACTTTCACGCACATGTCCATGGTCTATGAGATGCTTTACTTGCCTTTGAATTTCTTTGGTTTCTTCGGGGTTGACGCGGTAGGGCGCTTTGTTTGGAAGCGGCGCTCCGGGGATGAGATCGATTCGGTGCTCAATGCCTCGTAGTGGAGGTAGACCCGGAGGTAGCTCATCGGGGAAAACATCTTGGAATTCCTGCAATAAAGAAGATAACACCAAAGGTAGATCGTGAGAATTGTTAGTTTTTGGTGCCTCGTCCTTGCACAATAGGACATAGTGTAGGACACTTGATGGGTTCTCACACACTTCTCTCATCTCACGTTTGGTGGCAAATAGGACTAAGTTTTTCTTGTCGCTCATCGTGGAGGCACTCAATTTGGTCTTGTGGCGCTCACTCTCTTTTTGGTGGTTCTCTCTCTCACTATTCTCTCCACGATGGGTGTTTTGCTTGTCGGCGAGCACTTGGCTTGGAGACATAGGACGTAGCACAAACTCTTTCCCTTTCATCTTGAAGCTATAGTGATTTGTACGCCCATTGTGAATGACACCTCGGTCAAATTGCCATGGTCGTCCAAGAAGGAGGTGGCACACGGTCATCGGAAGGACATCACACTCCAAAGTGTCTTCATAGGCGCCGATCTTGAAAGAGACTTGTACCCTATGCTCGACTTGGATGGTGCCGGTGTCGCTTAGCCATTGAACCTTGTAGGGGTGCGGGTGCTTCATCTTGACCAATTGGAGTTTGGAGCATAGTTCTTCACTTGCCAAGTTATGGCAACTCCCTCCATCGATGATGACCTTGACGGACCATCCATTGATGCCGGCCTTTGTGTGGAAGATATGGCATATTTGATCTTCGTCTTGTTGATGTTGAAGAGTCAAGACCTTGGAGACAACAAGAGCGGGACTTGAGCCTTCGTCACAAAAGATGTGATCATCTTCTTCTTCATTGTTCACTTGTCGGTGCATGGCCACTTGCTCAAGGGCTTCCATTTCTCCTTTACTCATGGAGTCATAGGTTCCGTCGTCGTTGAGGATCATGGTGCGCTTGTTTGTGCACTCGAAGGACTTGTGGCCTCGGCCTCCGCATGTGAAACATTTGATGGAACTTGTCTTGATGGTCTCATCGGTTGGAGTAGATGATGATGAAGCTTTCGGCTTGAAGTTGCTTGTAGTAGGAGGACAACTTGAGCTTGTCGAAACTTTCTTGTAACTTGACTTGTCGCCGTTGCTTGTAGATTGCTTGGTTGAAGGTGTTGGAGTCGTCGAAGCTTGATTGTTGGAGAGGCCATAGGACTTGGATGAGAACTTGGCATACTTGAAGTCGTCTTGTCTTGCCGTTCCGCTTTGGTAGCTTGATGCACTAGCTCGATGAGGTTCGAGTATGGTTGGAAGTCGGCAATCTTCTTGATAGGGGGATTGAGTCCATTCAAGAAACGTGCCATAGTTTGCTCATCATCTTCTTTGACATTGGCTCGTATCATGGCAATCTCCATTTCCTTGTAGTACTCTTCAACGCTCTTGGTTCCTTGCTTGAGTTGTTGGAGTTTCTTGAAGAGGTCGCGGTTGTAGTAGTTTGGCACGAATCGTGCTCTCATGACATCCTTCATTTGTGCCCAATTGGTGATGGGTGGATCACCTCTTGCCGCTCGGCGCTCAATGACTTGTTCCCACCAAATGAGGACGTAGTCTTGGAATTCGAGGGATGTCATTGCGATCTTCTTCTCTTCTTCGTAGTTGTGCAAGCGGAAGATTTTGTCAACCTTCAATGCCCATGATATGTACTCTTCGGGGTCATTGCTTCCGGTAAACTTGGGCATGGTGAACTTTAGCTTGCCATATCGTTGCTTTTCATTGTGTTGGGGTCGGGGATGATGACGCCCATGTCGTTGAGGATTGGCAATCTCATGTTGCTCTTGGCGAGGAGGGTTGTCTTCCTCATGTTGCTCTTGGCGAGGAGGGTTGTCGACCTCATGTTGCTCTTGGCGAGGAGGGGGTCCATTGTCTTCTTGCTCTTGATGGACTTGACGTTCTTGTCTCGCTTGAGAAGGAGCTTGTCGATCTTGATGAGGAACTTGTCGATGCACACATGCTTGGTAAATTCTTTCGTGAGCTTCATCGCGAAGTGCTTCTTGATGTAGTCGAGCTTGTCAGCCTCGATTGGCTACGGCACGACTTGAATCTTGAAGGGCACGTTGCGCCTAAAGTGCTTGAGCTTCACGTAGTTGTTGTTCTTGACGTTGCGCCTCGGCATCTTGTGCATCTTGATGTTGTCGCGCTCGCTCCTCTTGTTCTTGTTGTCGTTGGCGTTGCCGTTCTTGTGCTTGTGCGAAAGCAGCTTGGTTTTGACGATGTCGATGCTCTTGAGAGTCGGTGTCATGTATAGGATTGCGGTTAGCTTGACGGTCTTGACGCGCGGCACGACGAAGAGTGTTCGATGTCGGTGTACTTGAACTGGAGAGGGTGTCGTCGGAGTGACGACTTGAGCGGCTCCGTCTTGATGAGGACGAAGTTGTAGAACAGCGGACCATCATGGTTCGGATATCTTCTTTGAGGGAACTCATGGATGTGTCGAAGTAGTCTCTTGTACATTGCTCGGATTGTCGTAGGTCGGTGGCGAGATTGTCGATGTGGTCGCCCAAAGCAAGTTGTTCTTGATGCAAAGCTCAGTGTGCACCAAATAGTTGAGTCTTGGTGACGTAGGATGACATGTCGTCGTCTTGCTCCAAGAAGAGTGGGTTGGTAGAAGTACTTGGCATATCCATCATTCCAAACAAAGATATGTGAGTGGGAGAAAGAGAAGAACCAATACCAAATGTACCTTGACCGATGTTGAAAATGGATCAAAGATCACTCCAATGTGTAGCAAGGAAATAGCACAATTGGTACCAATTCTTGTCGGTTCTCACACCTACACAAGTAAAAGCTTATGGTGGAGCTTGGTTAGGATGGTGGCACAAAATTTGATGCAATTGTAAGTGAGACTCAATAATGTTGGAAAAGATTCACAAATTTGCAAATGCAACAAGTAGACCAATAGCAAGATATGGTACACGGAAACACACACGCAAATAGATAATGTGGGGTTGTGCAACCAAGGGTGAGCCAAAATGTGGAATCCACCAAGATGCTCTTGTTGCACAACACTAGAGAGACGCTAGCACGATTGCACAATAGGCGGATACGAACTTGTGCACAGCCTACTAAGCAAAAATGCAACGACTTCTATCCCAAGTATGCTATATGTATGATGTTTCTATGCTTTGATCCAAGATGGTCGAGTATGACAATCTTAATGATGTATGATGCTATAGTTCTTGCTTATAAGCTCTTTGCTTATCTTTCCCTTTTGCTTAAAAGCTTGTTTCACTCTTTGTTGTTTGAGCTCTTTTCTCATGCAATGCTTCACGAACCAAGATAGCAATTGTGTATGCGAAGACAACTTTGTGACACAAGAGATGATACCAAGATATGCAACTCAATGATGGTATGTATGCTATGGGAAGTATGAACACTAATGTGCACAAGTCACGTTGCCGGCAATACTCAAAGGCTAGTCTCGATGGGTAAGCTACGCAAAAGTAAGGCTATGGGGTATCAATGCAAATGCAAGAGAGTATGATGATATCACGATACCACGATGATATGAAGGTGAAGGTGATACCAAAGTGATGTAGCCGTTCGTAGTAGTCCTTGGCGAAGATGAGCGGTGGTGATGTTGATGCCGAACCGTACCTAGATAGCCAAAACACAATAGGACACGAAAACCACAAATCAAATTCTCAAAGCAAAACGGGTCAAAATTGTTGGAGTTCGTAGCGGGAAAAGGCTAATGGTGGTGCTATGCGGAAGTGGTGGTGGTATGCGGAAGTGTATGTGGGCTCCGGAACAAAATTGGACGAAAGTTAGGCGGTAAACGGAGTGAGGGATGGAAGTAATGCTGTTAGGGGCCGGATGTCCGGGCTGATGGCCGGATGTCCGGGGCGGGCCGGATGTCCGGGCTCGGGATCCGGGGACGAACTCGAAGAACACCGCCTGGAGAGGTCAAATCCGGGGCAAATTTCGAAAGATTTTGTGGATAGAATTTGGGAAAAAGATGGGGAAAAGCTAGATCTACCTGCAACACACGAAATCCGCGGATCAAATCCAACAAAACTTCATCACACCAACAAATCACAAAAAAATTTGGGGCTATTTTTGTGGGGCAATTTTTGGATTAGGACGAGAAACAACAAAATCAAGCTAGAAAACAAAGAGAGGGGGCTCCGAAATCGTGATCAACGTGGCTCATGATACCAAGATGATGTAGGGCGGAACCCTAGGTGGCCGATCTTTCACGAAAGGAGCGGATCCCAAAGAGGAACTCGAAGAACACGAGGGGGAACACAAGGGAAAACACGAGAGAATCACTCAACCAACAAGAATAGATCACACATGCGCTAGATCGATGAACACAAAGGTAAGATACAAGATCCAAATCTAACAAAGGACGATACAAAGGTAACCGGTTCTTCTCCATAAGGAGGTCTTGATGGGGGTATTCTCCGTGAGGAGGTCTTGAATCCAAGGTGGATCTTCTCTGTAGAGGGGCCGCGGTCTCTCTCGTGGAGTAGAACCGTAATGGATGAGCAAAGCTCTATCTCTAAATGAGCTAATCCTTTGCTTCACCCTAGAAAGAGGAAGGGGATGGAGTGTATATAGTCTAGGGGGCGAAGGGGTACATGGGCCTCAACCCTTTACTGTGCGCAGACAGGCGGAGCCGGATGTCCGGGCGTCGGGCCGGATGTCCGGGCCTTGAGGAGGAGCCGGATGTCCGGGCTGGGGGCCGGATGTCCGGGCTGGCGGTGATAACTTCTGTAGGTTCTGGTGCATGGCGCCGGATTTCCGGGCTTCTGGCCGGATGTCCGGGCTGGTCGCCGGATGTCCGGGCCCTGTAGACTTGGACGGCTTGGCGGCTGCTGATGTGGGCGCTCCAGGGGCCGGATGTCCGGGGCCTGGAAGGTGAACTTGCCTTCTTCTGTTGGTTCTCTTCATCCATGGACTTGGTGGCTTGTCTGTCTTCACGTGCATCTTTGTGAGGGTCCTCTTGACACCTGATCATGCATAGCATATCGGGCTTAGGTAGTAGCCATGTCTCGAGTGGATCATATGCGATATCACTAAGGAAGGAAGTCACCTCGTTCTCGAGAGCTCTAGCTCGTGCTCGTGTCATGGGTCCTCTTGGCTCTTGATGAGACGATGGTAGGTCCATGGGGATGATCATGGGATGCTCCGCATCACCTCTACCCTTACAGCGACGACAAATAATATCATGCGTGTGCCCTGTTGATGCCATGGATGAAGAAGAGCTCTGTGCAGGCCCGGTAGGTGTGCTCTTGGCAGATAGTGGTGGTAGTGCCTGCTTTCTTGTATCATGGCTGGAGGTGGCGGCTGACGGAGGTGCCGGTGTAGCAGAATGTGTGGAAGTAGAAGATGCACGCGGTGTCGATGATGAAGGTCGACCTGCAGAAAAGTTAGTCCGCGCCAATGCTTGTCGATCCTGCACTTCACGTTCAACTTTGCAAGCAAGATGGAATAAACGAGTGATATTATTATATTCCTTATACTCTAAAATGGTCTGAATCTCTTTATTTAAACCACCCATAAAATGTGCAAGCATAGCTTCGTTATCCTCAACAATACCACATCTAATCATACCAGTTTGCAATTCCTGATAATATTCCTCTACAGAATTTTTTCCTTGTCTTAAACGCTGCAATTTTTGAAGCAATTCACGTTGATAATATGGTGGTGCCCCCAACGAGTACACATAGCAGTTTCAAAGCAGCCCAAGTAGCTGGAATAGGATATAATCTACAATGTTCAGACCACCAAACACATGCAAAACTAGTGAAAGCACAAACAACAGTAGGAACACGTCTCTCCTCAAGATATTGTAAACATGTAAAACGTTGTTCGGTTTCTAACCCCAAGTAAGATATATACCAGGAACATATCTACCCTCAAATGGTGGAATATTCAATTTTAGTTTAGGAAGATGGTCATGATCTCATACCTCAGGTGGTGGTGCGGTCCTACCGTTGCGATGATATGCATGAGGACGACCTGGTGGTGGTGGTGCTGGTGGTTGCACGTAGTTCTGATTTTGATCAACCTCATCCTCGTAAGAGTCATCCACCTCAGTAGCAGCAGGAGCTATAGAACCAGCAACAGTAGGTACAGCGGCACCGGAAGTTTGACCAGACTCAAGGGGAATGTGTTGTGCTCATCCCACTTGATTTGGAAGGCGATGTTGTTGTTGTTGTTGTAGAGGTGCGACAGGTGCAGCGGGCGGTGGTTGGGGAAGACGCGCGAGCAATTCATTAAATGTTATCGAGCTTTGTTTCGAACGCCTTCTCAATGCCATCTATCTTCTCCATGGCCTCTTCAAATCTGTTTAGCACATCTTCCACCTGTCCACTCATCATTTGCTGAAACTTATCATGTAACTCGTTGTTCGTCATGTTCTCCCAGCCAGTCTCGTCGACTTGTGATCCTGCCATGGTTAGCAGCAATAGAAACACACAAGAATATGATCCTACAGACTGCTAGAAAGTGGCGGTGGTGGGGTGTCACAAATCCGTCAAGCAAATCTCAAATTCTTACCAATTCTTACCCAGCAGCAGGTGGTGATCGGCAACCGTTGTAGTCAAAACTCTCAAAGCTTGGATAGAGCGATTACCAGGGAGAGTCAAACACACAACATAGATGTATGTGGAGCTGGGATGGCTTATGATATGGTAGAAAATATGTCAGCAATAATCAATTCAGAGATGCAAAGTTGAATAAATGCTCAATGACGGTATTGTGCTTGTCCTAGGCTAGACTGTGCTAGAGACGCGAGCCTAGAACACTAACAAAATCACGGCGCTGCACTTAAACAAGGGAGGAGCACACTGAATTTTTTTATTTTTTTTCACTTTTTTGCACTTTTTTCCTCACTTTTGTTTTGCTCCGCAACAATTTTTTGTCGAAAAAGTCTACAAATAGTCTAAAAACTGCCTAGCCAGAATTTTCCAGACTTAGTTTTTCTTTTTTTCAGAACTGGAACTATTTTTCTTGTACGGGTAGCACAGAAGTTTGGGAATCCAACTTGTTCACGACTCGTAGTAGCGCGTGCTCTGGAACTCGAAAATAAAGGAACAACACTGGACTCGGACTGGTGGCAGAGATGAATCTAGTGGAACTCGGACTGGTGATGGTATATGATGGTGGTATATATGGACTCGGATTCGTGGTGGTATATGAACTCGGATTGGTGGTGGTATATGGACTCGGATCGGTGGTGGTATTGTAACGCCCGGATAATTAGGCTACAGTAAAACTCTCCTGATGATGCCGTGTCATCTCTGTTACTGTTGCTAATCAAGTGTTAGTTCAAAACATTTCAAATTCAAAAAATGAATTAGTGACAAACACCCAAAGTTTTCAAAAGTCAAAAAAAATTGTTCGGTGGGTGCCAAATATTGCACTGGTAATTATTGTGGAGAAAACATTTTTTAGAAAGTGCCTAAGTATTTTAAAGTGAAATAAAACAGAAAAGAAAAATAAAGAAAAGAAAATAAAAAAGCAGAAGACGAAACAGAAAAAAGAGAAAATGACCCCCTGGACCAGACAGCCCAGCTCGCAGCCAGGCCGGCCCACCTGGCCCATCCGGCCGGCCCAGCCGCCTCCCTCGGTCGCTCCCTCCCCTTCCCTGTTCCCCCGACCAGGGTCGGAACAGGGACGCGTCCCCGCCGGACCCCCTCGCCGGCGTCGAGGATAAGGTCGCCACGCCCCTCGCCTCCTCGATCCCGCCTCCCACTCGCCCCCGCCCTTCCTCTAGGCCTCTGCGCCTCCCCCTGAGATCCACCTCCCTCTCCCCTTCGTTCCCCACCGCGTCCGAACGCCGCCATGGACCCGCCGCCGTGAAACGCGCGGCCACAGCCATCGCCTCGCCTCGCCAGCGTGTCCGTCGTCTCCGCCATCGTCTTCCTCGTCGACCGGTGGCCGCAGCTGGAGCTCGGAGGCGCTGCTGCAATGCTCCCCTTCTTCCACATCTCCTGTCGCCGCAGCTCTTCACCAACTCCGGCGACGCCCCTCTGCTGCTACTAAACCTTTCACCGGCCTCCGTGTGCACCGCTCGGTGAGCTCCTCTGCCTCCCGCCCTCTCCATTAGCTTCCTAGCGCACCGTAGCTAGTTTGCCACCGCGCCCGTTTCTGCCCGCCGCCGACGAGCTCGTGGTCGTCGCCACAGCCGTCGTCTTGCTCGCCTGAGCTCGTCACCGTGTTCCTGGAGCTTCCAGGAACCCAACACGCGCGCGCACATGCCTTCTCGTGCCCCCTAGCGCTGGATCCACTCACGCCCGACTCCGGCCGTCCGCCGATGTGCTCGCCGCCGCCGCTTCCGGCCACCTCCGGCCACGCCACCGCCACCACTAGACGCGGGGCACTCTCCTCGTTCAAACGCAAGAGACGGTGCTCGTTTTGGTGCCCCGTATGCGAAACCCGACGCTCGCCGGCATTTGGCCGCTGCGCGCGAGCTCCCCGGAGCTACTCCGGCGGCTCCGCTGAGCTGGCACACCTGGGGCCACCCCTGGGTCACTACCTGGTGGCCCCGAGGGCCCGGCTGGCCCAGTTGACCAGGGTCAACGTGCTGATTGGACTGGTCCCAGCAGCTGACCAGTGGCCCCCACACTATAAACTAATTAATTAGTTAATCTAATTAATCTGGGCTACTTAGTCACTGACTACTAGGCCCCGCCCGCTAATTAACCCATTTAGTTAGTCTAAACCCTCTGTTAGTGCACCTGTCAATGACATGTGGGTCCCACTGGACCCACAAGTCAGTTTTTACTCCAGTCAACCGCACTGTTGACTGCTGACATCACACATACGTCATGCTGACGTCATCCCATACTGTTCTGGATAATGTTGGATTTAAATAAATAATTAAAATCAGAAAATGATTAAATCTTTAGAAGATCATATAAAATAATCCGTAACTCGGATGAAAATACTTTTTACATGAAAGTTGCTCAGAACGACGAGACGAACCAGGATACGCAGCTCGTTCGTCCGCCACACATCCCTAACATATTGAACTCGCAACTTTCCCCCTCCGGTTCATCTGTCCGAAAACGCGAAACACCGGGAATACTTTCCCGGATGTTTCCCCCCTTTGCTGGTATCACCTAGTACCGCGTTGGGCACACCTGGCATCACGCTTTGTCATGTCATGCATCGCCATGCATTTGTTTGCATTGTATTTATTGTTTCTCCCCTCTCTTCTCTCGCTAGACACCGAGACCGACGCTGCTGCCACCCAGTACGACTACGGTGTTGACGACCCCTCCTTCTCGGCTGAGCTTCCAGGCAAGCCCCCCCCCCCCCCGTGATCACCAGATATCGCCTATTCTTCTCTATACTACTTGCATTAGAGTAGTGTAGCATCTTACTGCTTTCCGTTAATCCTATCCTGATGCATAGCCTGTCCTTGCTACTACTGTTGTTACCTTTACCTGCAATCCTACATGCTTAGTATAGGATGCTAGTTTTCCATCAGTGGCCCTACATTCTTGTCCGTCTGCTGTGCTATACTATCGGGCCATGATCACTTGGGCGGTGATCACGGGTATATACTTATATACTCTATACATGATACCTGTGGTGACTAAAGTCGGGTCGGCTCGTAGGAGTACCCGCGAGTGGATCTTGTGGTGGGGCGACAGGGCAGGTTGAGACCACCTAGGCGAGAGGTGGGCCTGGCCCTAGACGGCGTCCGCGGTTACTTCAAAATAACACGCTTAACGAGTTCTTGGTATTTGATCTGAGTCTGGCCATTTGGTCTATACGCACTAACCAACTACGCAGGAACAGTTATGGGCACTCGACGTTGTGGTATCAGCCGAAGCCTTCGTGACGTCAGCGACTGAGCGGCGCGCGCCGGATTGGACTGGAACGCCTGCTAGGCTAGGTCTGCTTTCGGCCGCGTTCGCAACGTGCAGGTGTGCAATGGGCGATGGGCCCAGACCCCTGCACCACAGGATTTAGACCGGCGTGCTGACCTCTCTGTTGTGCCTAGGTGGGGCTGCGACGTGTTGATCTTCCGAGGCCGGGCATGACCCAGAATAGTGTGTCCGGCCAAATGGGATCGAGCATGTTGGGTTATGTGGTGCACCCCTGCAGGGAAGTTTATCTATTCGAATAGCCGTGTCCCTCGGTAAAAGGATGACCCGGAGTTGTACCTTGACCTTATGACAAGTAGAACCAGATACTTAATAAAACACACCCTTCCAAGTGCCAGATATAACCCGATGATCGCTCTCTAACAGGGCGACGAGGAGGGGATTGCCGGTAGGATTATGCTATGCGATGCTACTTGGGGGACTTCAATCTACTCTCTTCTACATGCTGCAAGATGGAGGCTACCAGAAGCGTAGTCTTCGACAGGATTAGCTATCCCCCTCTTATTCTGGCATTCTGCAGTTCAGTCCACTAATATGGCCCTTTACACATATACCCATGCATATGTAGTGTAGCTCCTTGCTTGCGAGTACTTTGGATGAGTACTCACGGTTGTTTTTCTCCCTCTTTTCCCCCTTTCCTTTCTACATGGTTGTCGCAACCAGATGCTGGAGCCCAGGAGCCAGACGCCACCGTCGACGACGACTCCTACTACACCGGAGGTGCCTACTACTACATGCAGCCCGCTGATGACGACCAGGAGTAGTTAGGAGGATCCCAGGCAGGAGGCCTGCGCCTCTTTCGATCTGTATCCCAGTTTGTGCTAGCCTTCTTAAGGCAAACTTGTTTAACTTATGTCTGTACTCAGATATTGTTGCTTCCGCTGACTCGTCTATGATCGAGCACTTGTATTCGAGCCCTCGAGGCCCCTGGCTTGTATTATGATGCTTGTATGACTTATTTATGTTTTAGAGTTGTGTTGTGATATCTTCCCGTGAGTCCCTGATCTTGATCGTACACGTTTGCGTGCATGATTAGTGTATGATTGAATCGGGGGCGTCACAAGTTGGTATCAGAGTCGACTGCCTGTAGGAATCCCCCTTTCCACACTCCTTCGCCGAAGTCGAGTCTAGACATTACAAAACTTTTACTAACATGGATGTGTGTCTTACGGGCCCACGTCGCCATTGGGTGGTACTAGGATCTTTTACTCCTCGACCTTTACTCTGGGACTCTGAACTCTCTTCTACTCGGGTTAAACGAATTTACTAACTCTAACACTAGGATCCCATGACCACATTCACCCCAAAGTTGGATAAGCCATAGTTATTTCTTAGAATAGTATTTTGAACAATTCCCACACTGTCATTTAACTCCTTTGAAACATCTTTGCTTTCAGATGGAACCCACGAGGCAGGTCGTGCGCCACACGACTGCCATTGGTGCCTCGGGATCACCTGCTGTGCTAGCTGAGATGATGACCTATCTGGGTTATCGCTGGCACCCTGAGTACGCCGTCTACGAGGATACCAGGACTTTAACCAGGAGCAGTACCGTGCCATCGTCCACCTCTACTCTCGGGAGTATGACTCCACTACTGTGCTGCACACCGCTCATGGTGTTGGAGTGACCATTGATATGGCTGTCCATGATGCTGCATATGCTGCTCTGACATGTCTTCGTGGAGAGTATCGGGAGTTGGACACCTCCCCTTTCAGGCACATTGCTATCGCATCTGATGTTGGTGCGGAGGGATACTATACTGCTGCCTACTCCACTATCACCCGAGAGCCCTTCTACCATCAGAACCTGGTTCTGCATGCTGATGGGCTGGATCGAGCTAACCGAGCTCTTCGCCACGAGTTGTACACCACCCGTCAGCACCTTTACCGTGCTCTGACGCTGTTGCACCCCTTTGTCCGATCTAGAGAGCTACCCCGTTCTGCGATCTACCCAGCCAGAACTGTGATGCCCCAGGGTGTCGGCTGGCCAGATGCGGGAGGCTACTCTCCCGCACTTAGTCCTCTTCTGCCACCTGAGCGTCAGGTTCTGCACCAGAGTATTCGCGGACCCCAGGTTGCTGACGTGGAGTTCCCAATGCGACACTACCAGCTTTCAGGCTACACCTACCTCCACAGTACCTCTTGGGACTAATGTAGGCTTGCTTGTTAGTGTTAGATGCATTCGCCGCGAGCCTGTGTGCCGCCTATGGTGTTTTAATCTATGTACTGAACTCTGTGTACTGAACTCTGTGTACTGAACTCTATGCATGACCCCTTTTGTAAGTTATGCCGACTACTATGTAGCAGCTATCGTGCTCCTTTCATTATGCATGTTTCATCATGAATGATTCTTGTCTTTGCAAATTTCTCAATGCTGAACTACCCCTGTTATATATTAGCAGGATGGTTAGACCAGGTGGTCGTGGTAGTGGTGGCAATCCCCCACCACCACCTGAGTACATGGCTGGTATGATCCAACAGTTCGAACTGAACCGCCAATTCATGGAAAATATGATGGCTCAGTTTCCTCGCCCCAATATGGACCAGCAGCCAACCCCAGTAATTCTGCAGGATTTCATGCGCCTCAACCCAACTGTGTACCGTAGCTCAACTCAGCCTCTGGATGCTGATGACTGGCTCCGTGACATCACCTATGAGATGGATTCTGCCGATGTAGCCCCTGCCAGCTATGTCACCTTTGCTTCCTTCTTCCTAAAGGGACCCGCAGCTCAATGGTGGGACAGCCACAGGCGTACTCTGCCAGCTGGAACAATCATCACCTGGCCAGACTTCCAAGCTGCTTTCCGTGCCCGCTTCATTCCTCAGGGAGTCATGGACCGGAAGAAGCGTGAGTTCCGTAACCTCACCCAAGCCAACAAAACTGTTGAAGCTTATCAGCGGGAGTTTCTGGACTTGTCTCGCTATGCTGAAGAGGACATTGCAACTGATGCACGCAGATAGGAGAAGTTCCGTGATGGCCTTCAAGCTGACATCAAGCTCGCACTTCTAGTGCATGACTTTACTGATTTCGCCACCTTGGTGAACAAGGCCATCAATGTCGAAACTGGTCTGCAGGAATACCAGAGCTCTCACAGGCGCAACCGTGACACGGGCTCATCTTCAGGCCCGCCCTCGCAGAAGCGTAAGATATGGATTCCCAACAGCATGTACCAGCCAACTGCACCTGCCCCAAGGCAGACCTATGTGCACCTCGACTGCCTACTCCTCCAACTAGGCAGCCAAGGCTTCCAGCACCACCACCCCGAGCTCCTGCTCCCACTCCCAATAATGGTTTGTGCTTCAGGTGTGGTCAACCAGGGCACCGTGCTAGGGAATGCAACCAGAACCAGAATCAACTGGCCCTTCCAGCAACTGGCCATGGAAGCAACCAGCCCCGCAACAACACTGCCAAGTCTTATGGTCGTGTTCATGCCAACCACGTTGATCTCAACGAAGCTCAAGACCAGCCTGCTACCGTGATGGGTACTCTTCTCGTAAATTCAGTACCAGCATCCGTTTTATTTGATACAGGAGCATCCCATTCATTCATATCAGCAGAATTTGCATTCATGCATGGCATTAAATACGAAGAGATGAACACTCCGCTAGTGGTACACACCCCTGCGGGCCAATGTCAAACCCCTATGGTTAGTCACGACGTTCCTATTGAAATTGAAGGACTGGAATTTCTTGTCTCTCCCATCGTACTGAAGTCCTGTAGCATTGATCTCATTCTGGGAATGAATTGGTTAAAAGCGCATACTGCTTCTATTGTTTGCGCCACCAAGACCGTCCATCTGCTATACCCTTCAAATGAAATAGTTACTTACCAAGCTCATCTGGTGCAAAATGCCGAGGCAAGGCTCTATGCATTGAATGCATTGAACGCTGCACCACTCGAGGGCATTGAGAACATTCCCATCGTGCGTGAATTCCTCGACGTCTTTCCTGAAGAACTTCCAGGGATTCCCCCTGTTAGAGCTGTTGAATTCATCATCGACTTGCAACCAGGCACCACTCCTATAGCCAAGCAACCCTACAAGATGCCGCCGCATGAACTCCTTGAGCTTAAGGAGGAAATCGACAAATCCCTTCGCAAAGGATTCATCCGCCGAAGTTGCTCTCCTTGGGGAGAACCTTCTCTCTTTGTCAAGAAGAAGGATGGGACAAACCGATTAGTTCAAGACTACCGTCCTATAAACCAAGCTACCATTCAGAATAAATATCCTCTTCCTCAGATCAATGATCTGTATGATCAACTGGCGGGTTCATCGGTGTTCTCTAAGCTCGACTTGAGGTTGGGTTACCACCAGATCCGTGTTCGTGAAGAGGATATCCCAAAGACCGCCTTCGTGACTCGATATGGTTCATACGAGTACACCGTCATGTCTTTCGGTGTAATCAATGCTCCAGCCACCTTCTCTCGTCTGATGAACTATATATTCATGGATTACCTCGACAAGTTCATCGTGGTTTATCTGGATGATATCCTGGTATTTTCCAAGAACAAAGAGGAACATGCTGAACATCTTCGTCTTGTGCTGGAAAAGCTACGAGAGCATCAACTATATGCCAAGTTCTCCAAATGTGAATTCTGGCTACCCGAAGTAACCTATCTGGGGCATGTCATCTCTAAGGATGGTATTGCCGTCAACCCTGAACGAGTCCAGGCTATTCTTGATTGGACTCCTCCGAAGAACGTTAAGCAAGTCAGAAGTTTTCTCGGTCTCGCCAGCTATTGCCGTCGATTCGTCGAGAACTTCTCCAAGATCGCCAGGCCTCTGACTAACCTGTTGCATAAGGGCGTCAAGTTCCAATGGACAGACAAATGTCAGGAAAGTTTCCAGGCACTCAAAGACAAGTTGACTTCTGCCCCAGTTCTAGCTCCACCTGATACTAAGAAGGACTTCATCATTTACTGCGACGCTTCCCGTCAAGGATTAGGCTGTGTCCTAATGCAAGACCGCAAAGTGATTGCTTATGCCTCTCGGCAATTGCGCCCTCACGAAGAGAACTACCCAGTTCACGACCTCGAACTTGCTGCTATCATTCATGCGCTGAAGCAGTGGCGACATTACCTTCTCGGTAATCGTTGCGAGATCTTCACTGACCACCAAAGTATGAAGTATATGTTTACTCAGCCAGACCTGAACCTCCGTCAGCAGAGATGGATGGAGATTGTTGCAGACTTTGACTTGGGTATTTCCTATACGCCAGGCAAGGCTAATGTAATGGCTGATGCCTTGAGCCGCAAGTCTTACTGCAACCACCTCCAGGTTCACAAAGTTCAGCCCTCGCTTGTTGAAGAATTCAGAAAGCTGAACCTCCATATTGTTCCTCCGGGTGCACTCGCTCCCCCTCCTAAGGAGTTTCGCAAGATGAACTTCCGTGTTGTTTCCCAGGGTTCCCTCAATACCCTGGCTGTTGAACCAGATCTCTTGGACTCCATCAAGAGAATACAGGGATATGACTCTGAAGCCCACAAGATTAAGCGCTACCTCGCAGAAGGAAAGCCCTCATTCTTCACTATTGCTGATGATGGCACTTTGTACTTCAAGGGCCGCCTAGTGGTGCCATGTGCAGAGAAAAACCTGGATATGACTCAGGAAGTTATGAAAGAAGCTCATGATATGCATCTATGTATCCATCCTGATAGTACAAAGATGTACCAAGACATCCGTCAGAGATTCTGGTGGTCTAATATGAAGCAAGACATTGCTCGTTATGTTGCTGAGTGTGACGTTTGCCGTCGTATCAAAGCAGAACATCAAAGGCCTGCTGGAACTTTGCAACCTATATCTATTCCTTAATGGAAATGGGACCATGTTGAGATGGACTTCGTCACTGGATTTCCCAAATCACAGAAAGGTAATGATGTTATTCTTGTCGTCATTGACCGGCTTTCCAAAGTTGCACATTTTCTGGCGGTCAAAGAAACGATCACTGCTAGTCAGCTGGCAACGCTCTATATGTCCAGGATTGTTTCACTCCATGGTATTCCATTGGTTATTAGCTCAGACCGTGGCAGCTTATTCACTTCAAGATTCTGGGCAAGTTTCCAAGAAGCTATGGGAACTCATCTGTCATTCAGTACCGCGTTTCATCCTCAGTCGCAAGGGCAAGTTGAACGCGTCAACCAAGTTCTCGAAGACATGCTTCGAGCTTGTGTTATTTCCTTTGGCAAGAAATGGGAGGAATCTCTCCCGTATGCTGAGTTCTCTTATAATAATAGCTATCAAGCTAGTCTGAAGATGGCCCCCTTTGAAGTGTTATATGGACGAAAGTGCCGAACCCCTCTGAACTGGTCAGAAACTGGGGAACGTCCACTCTTTGGTCCGGATATTATCCAACATGCCGAAGAACAAGTCCGCATTATTCGTGAGAATCTCAAGACTGCTCAGTCGCGTCAGAAGAGTCAGTATGACCGTCATCATAAAGACATGGTCTATCAACCTGGCGAAAAGGCTTATCTTCGAGTCACACCAATGAAGGGTGCTCACCGCTTCGGAATCAAGGGCAAACTAGCTCCTCGCTATATTGGCCCATTCACTATTCTGGAAAGGCGTGGAAAAGTGGCATACCAACTGGAGCTTCCGCCGAACCTTTCTCAGGTTCACGATGTGTTCCATGTGTCACAGCTCCGCCGTTGCTTCAAGGACCCAATCCGAGCAGTGGATCATGAAGTGCTCGAATTGCAGCAGGACCTCTCCTATAAAGAGCATCCGGTCCGCATTCTCGACCAAGCTGAATGCCGCACACGTCAGAAGGCGATCAAGTTCCTCAAAGTCAAGTGGTCGCACCATTCTGAAAATGAAGCCACTTGGGAACGCGAGGATCGCCTGTGTGATGAATACCCCGCACTGTTTCCTTCTACCTCCTAAATCTCGGGACGAGATTTCTTGTAGTGGAGGAGATTTGTAACGCCCGGATAATTAGGCTATAGTAAAACTCTCCTGATGATGCCGTGTCATCTCTGTTACTGTTGCTAATCAAGTGTTAGTTCAAAACATTTCAAATTCAAAAAATGAATTAGTGACAAACACCCAAAGTTTTCAAAAGTCAAAACAAAAATGTTTGGTGGGTACCAAATATTGCACTGGTAATTATTGTGGAGAAAACATTTTTTTTAGAAAGTGCCTAAGTATTTTAAAGTGAAATAAAACAGAAAAGAAAAATAAAGAAAAGAAAATACAAAAGCAGAAGACGAAAGAGAAAAAAAGAGAAAAGGACCCCCTGGACCAGACTGCCCAGCTCGCAGCCAGGCCGGCCCACCTGGCCCATCCGGCCGGCCCAGCCGCCTCCCTCGGTCGCTCCCTCCCCTTCCATGTTCCCCCGACCAGGGTCGGAACAGGGGCGCGTCCCCGCCGGACCCCCTCGCCGACGTCGAGGATAAGGCCACCACGCCCCCCGCCTCCTCGATCCCGCCTCCCACTCGCCCCCGCTCTTCCTCTCGGCCTCTGCGCCTCCCCCCTTAGATCCACCTCCCTCTCCCCTTCGTTCCCCACCGCGTCCGAAACCTGCCATGGACCCGCCGCCGTGAAATGCGCGGCCACAGCCATCGCCTCGCCTCGCCAGCGTGTCCGTCGTCTCCGCCATCGTCTTCCTCGTCGACCGGTGGCCGCAGCTGGAGCTCGGAGGCGCTGCTGCAACGGTGCCCTTCTTCCGCATCTCCTGACGCCGCCGCTCTTCACCAACTCCGGCGACGCCCCTCTGCTGCTACTACACCTTTCACCGGCCTCCGTGTGTGCCGCTCGGTGAGCTCCTCCGCCTCCCGCCCTCTCCGTTAGCTTCCTAGCGCACCGTAGCTAGTTTGCCACCGCGCCCATTTCTGTCCGCCGTCACGAGCTCGTCGCCGTCGCCACAGCCGTCGTCTTGCTCGCCTGAGCCCGTCACCGTGTTCCTGGAGCTTCCAGGAACCCAACGCGCGCGCGCACATGCCTTCCCGTGCCCCCTAGCGCTGGATCCACTCATGCCCGACTCCGGTCGTCCGCCGATGTTCTCGCCACCATCGCTTTCGGCCACCTCCGGCCACGCCACCGCCACCACTAGACGCGGGGCACTCTCCTCGTTCGAACGCAAGAGACGGCGCTCGTTTTGGTGCCCCGTAGGCGAAACCCGATGCTCGCCGGCGTTCGGCCGCTGCGCGCGAGCTCGCCAGAGCTACTCCGGCGGCTCCGCTGAGCTGGCACACCTGGGGCCACCCCTGGGTCACTGCCTGGTGGCCCCGAGGGCCCGGCTGGCCCAGTTGACCAGGGTCAACGTGCTGACTGGACTGGTCCCAGCAGCTGACCAGTGGCCCCCACACTATAAACTAATTAATTAGTTAATCTAATTAATCTGGGCTACTTAGTCACTGACTACTGGGCCCCGCCCGCTAATTAACCCATTTAGTTAGTCTAAACCCCTTGTTAGTGCACCTGTCAATGACATGTGGGTCCCACTGGACCCACAAGTCAGTTTTTACTCCAGTCAACCGCACTGTTAACTGCTGACATCACACATACGTCATGCTGACATCATCCCATACTGTTCTGGATAATGTTGGATTTAAATAAATAATTGAAATCAGAAAATGATTAAATCTTTAGAAAATCATATAAAATAATCCGTAACTCGGATGAAAATACTTTCTACATGAAAGTTGCTCAGAACGACGAGACGAATCCGGATACGCAGCCCGTTCGTCCGCCACACATCCCTAACATATCGAACTCGCAACTTTCCCCCTCCGGTTCATCTGTCCAAAAACGAGAAACACCGGGAATACTTTCCCGGATGTTTCCCCCTTTTGCCGGTATCACCTAGTACCGCGTTGGGCACACCTAGCATCACGCTTTGTCATGTCATGCATCGCCATGCATTTGTTTGCATTGTATTTATTGTTTCTCACCCCTCTTCTCTCGCTAGACACCGAGACCGACGCCGCTGCCACCCAGTACGACTACGGTGTTGACGACCCCTCCTTCTCGGTTGAGCTTCCAGGCAAGCCCCCCCCCTTGATCACCAGATATCGCCTATTCTTCTCTATACTGCTTGCATTAGAGTAGTGTAGCATCTTACTGCTTTCCGTTAATCCTATCCTGATGCATACCTGTCCTTGCTACTACTGTTGTTACCTTTACCTGCAATCCTACATGCTTAGTATAGGATGCTAGTTTTCCATCAGTGGCCCTACATTCTTGTCCGTCTGTTGTGCTATACTATCGGGCCGTGATCACTTCGGCGGTGATCACGGGTATATACTTATATACTCTATACATGATACCTGTGGTGACTAAAGTCGGGTCGGCTCGTAGGAGTACCCACGAGTGGATCTTGTGGCGGAGCGACAGGGCAGGTTGAGACCACCTAGGCGAGAGGTGGGCCTGGCCCTAGACGGCGTCCGCGGTTACTTCAAAATAACACGCTTAACGAGTTCTTGGTATTTGATCTGAGTCTGGCCATTTGGTCTATACGCACTAACCAACTACGCGGGAACAGTTATGGGCACTCGACGTCGTGGTATCAGCCGAAGCCTTCGTGACGTCAGCGACTGA
The DNA here is from genome assembly GCF_002575655.3 of Aegilops tauschii subsp. strangulata. NCBI lineage: Eukaryota > Viridiplantae > Streptophyta > Magnoliopsida > Poales > Poaceae > Aegilops > Aegilops tauschii. Next base: position 244,030,031 of record NC_053037.3, on the reverse strand, counting down.
GCGGCGCGCGTCGGATTGGACTAGAACGCCTGCTAGGCTAGGTCTGCTTTCGGCCGCATTCGCAACATGCAGGTGTGCAATGGGTGATGGGCCCAGACCCCTGCGCCATAGGATTTAGACCGGCGTGCTGACCTCTCTGTTGTACCTAGGTGGGGCTGCGACGTGTTGATCTTCCGAGGCCGGGCATGACCCAGAAAAGTGTGTCCGGCCAAATGTGATCGAGCGTGTTGGGTTATGTGGTGCACCCCTGCAGGGAAGTTTATCTATTCGAATAGTCGTGTCCCTCGGTAAAAGGACGACCCGGAGTTGTACCTTGACCTTATGACAACTAGAACCAGATACTTAATAAAACACACCCTTCCAAGTGCCAGATATAACCCGGTGATCGCTCTCTAACAGGGCGACGAGGAGGGGATCGCCGGGTAGGATTATGCTATGCGGTGCTACTTGGAGGACTTCAATCTACTCTCTTCTACATGCTGCAAGATGGAGTCTGCCAGAAGCGTAGTCTTCGACAGGATTAGCTATCCCCCTCTTATTCTGGCATTCTGAAGTTCAGTCCACTGATATGGCCCTTTACACATATACCCATGCATATGTAGTGTAGCTCCTTGCTTGCGAGTACTTTGGATGAGTACTCACGGTTGCTTTTCTCCCTCTTTTCCCCCTTTCCTTTCTACCTGGTTGTCGCAACCAGATGCTGGAGCCCAGGAGCCAGACGCCACTGTCGACGACGACTCCTACTACACCGGAGGTGCCTACTACTACGTGCAGCCCACTAACGACGACCATGAGTAGTTAGGAGGATCCTAGGCAGGAGGCATGCGCCTCTTTCGATCTGTATCCCAGTTTGTGCTAGCCTTCTTAAGGCAAACTTGTTTAACTTATGTCTGTACTCAGATATTGTTGCTTCCGCTGACTCGTCTATGATCGAGCACTTGTATTCGAGCCCTCGAGGCCCCTGGCTTGTATTATGATGCTTGTATGACTTATTTATGTTTTAGAGTTGTGTTGGGATATCTTCCTGTGAGTCCCTGATCTTGATCGTACACGTTTGCGTGCATGATTAGTGTACGATTGAATCGGGGGCGTCACAGGTATATGGACTCGGATTGGTAGTGGTATATGGACTCGGATTGGTGGTGGTATATGGACTCGGAGCGGTGGTGGTATATGGACTCGGATCAGTGGTGGTATATGGACTCAGAGAAGTAGCGGATAAGCGGTGGTGGTATATGGCAGGGCAATAATGATGGTGCGACGGCAGCGTGACGACTTGTGAACAAAACTCGAAACTCTAAAGAACTAGACGCTAAGACCAGCAACTTGACACGATGATGCAAACGCAAATTAAACAATGCAAATATAGAAATGATTATGCAATGGCTCAGATTGGTTTGGATATGATGAACTAACCCTAATTTTTTGTGGCTTTTTCGTGGACTGTAGGTATCAAGAACAGACTCGATCTAAACTACAAAAAAACTGTAAAATCTCACCGAGCAACCTGGAAATCTGATACCACTTGATAGAGGCAAAGGTGTCCCGTTTTTCGATGAGATGATGGATATCGCTTTGGTGGAAGTCGACTTTGACGATCCGACTACGAACGTGCGAGGACGTCGCGCCTTAGCAATCGCTAAACCAACTCCGAGAGGTTATTGACCACGCGGGAGCACGATCAACCTCACCAAAAAGGTCTATTTCCTGCAAGCAAACGAAGAACAAGCAAGAAACTAAGATTGCAATCTGGATATCGCGAATATAAGATGAAAGCTTTATTGATCAAGGTGGGGTTCTGTGACGTCTTGGTCTGGTCGTTGAACACAAACGAAGTACGCGAAGTTGCAGCTATGGCGAACTTTTAATCTAAACAAAACCCAAAGTCTAAACAATGCCCTAAGGGATGTATATATGGAGGAAGAGGGGGAATTTCTTGGCCCTTGAGGGAGGGGTCCGAAACAAATCCTAACTCTTGTTTCCCTAATCATACGGACTATAAAAATAGCCTATAATCAAGTATTTCAAAATTACATGGGCCTGGCCCAATACTAAGGTGACGCAGCACCTATAATAGCCTCTGGACGAAAATTTTGAAGTGGCATCTTATATATTTTGTCCAAGACTTCATGCACTCATTACGGTGGCTTCAAGGTCCTGAAATCATCACTTGAAACTCCGTTCTTGTTTCCCTTGCGCATGCCATCATCTTCATGCTTGTTCTTGCTCCACTATTCATCCTTCTCCAAGCTAGGCCCTTCATTTGTAAGCAAAACAAATGTATCCAATTTAGGTAGCATCATATTCTCATGAACATTAGAATCATTACCAAGAAACGAAAGTACCTGGTAATTTAATTGGCGTGCACGAGCTCTGGTAATTGGTCCAGTATGTATAGTAGCACGGGCTGTGGGTGTAACAATGGTATTGATGTCCTCATCACAAAACTAGTTGCATGTTTGTCGGTGGAACCGGTCTCATGAACGTGGTCATGTAAGGTTGGTCCAGGCCGCTTCATCCAACAATACCGCCGAATCAAAATAAGACATTGGTGGTAAGCAGTATGATGATCACCGCCCACAACACTTTGGGCTCTTTTCATGCATATCATCTATGCATAAACCTGGCTCTGATACCACTGTTGGGAAACATAGCATGCAATTTCAAAAAAATTCCTACACTCACGCAAGATCTATTTAGGAGATGCATAGCAACGAGAGGGGGAGAGTGTGTCAACGTACCCTTGTAGACCGAAAGCGGAAGCGTTTGACAACGCGGTTGATGTAGTCGAACTTCTTCTCGTTTCGACCGATCAAGCACCGAACGTACGACACCTCCGAGTTCTGCACACGTTCAACTCGATGACGTCCATCGAACTCTTGATCCAACAAAGTGTCGAGGGAGAGTTCCGTCAGCACGACGGCGTGGTGACAGTTGGCGGTGTCAAAACCGGCCGATCTCGGGTAGGGGTTCCCGAACTGTGCGTCTGAGGATCAAAGGTAACAAGAGACAAGTGGGACACAATGTTTACCCAAGTTCGGGTCCTCTTAATGGAGGTAAAACCCTACGTCCTGCCTGATTGTATTTGATGAGTATAGGGGTTACAAGAGTTGACCTACCTCGAGATCGTAATGGCTAAACCCTACATGTCTAGCCTATGAGAATGCTGACTGTCCCTACAGACTAAACCCTCTAGTTTATATACACACTGGAGGGGCCTACAGTTGTACAAAGTCGATTTGTAGAGGAAGGAAATTACATATCTGGACACTAATCATGCCATCCACGCATAGGGGAGTCCTACCCGGACACGGGGAAAGGTCTTCCTCTTTGTATCTTCACGGCCCATCAGTCCGGCCCATATCGAATAGCCTGGACACCCGAGAACCCCCCCCCCCCCCAATCCAGGACTCCCTCAGTACCCCCTGAACCAGTCTTCAATGACGATATGTTCGGCACGAGGATTGTCTTCGGCATTGCAAGGCGGGTTCCTCCTCCTAAATACTTCAAAGCAGTTTTCTGAACAAAAGAACTATATCCGGCTCTGTATAATTGTTACAACCCTTAGCCACAAAGGCAAGACATCAAATAAAACAGTGTCTTTTTGCTGACAACTTTTTTCAGCGAAACGTAACGTCTAGCCTCTTAATATTTCGAACCGTTTTCACGGCTCTCGCTTCACGTTTCGAGGCACAGCCTCCATTGGCACGTCTTGTCAAAACAGAGATCGTGCCCGCCAATTACGGGATCCTCATCAATACGGTTTTGGGTAATCCAACCGTGCCATTCGCACGACCCCTTGGGAACTGGCTAGTTATAAGGCTTGACGGGGGCGCTTGATATTCACCTCCTATATAAGAGGGTAAAGATTCCTCTTTTTCCCCACGCCTTCTTCCTTCTCCTGCCTTCCCATCTTCAAGCTCCAGCGCCCAAACTTCAATCTTTCCCACCACCACCAGCCTCCCCAGCCATGTCAGGATCTCATTCAAAGGGCAAGTGGGAGGCCTCCTCCATCATCGAGAAGGACATCAAGGAGCTCCGGGGGCGGGATATCTGTCCGCAGACATCACGCACAGGCTCCCTGCCAAGGATAAAGTTATCCCCACTCCGGAGCCCGGCGAAAGGGTCGTATTCATCCCCCAATTCTTTCGTGGGTTAGGGTTTCCCCTCCGTCCCTTTGTCCGGGGCCTTATGTTCTACTATGGGCTAGATTTCCATGATCTAGCCCCGAATTCTTTCCTCCACATCTCGGCGTTCATCGTCATGTGCGAGGTGCTACTCCGCATCCCCCCACACTTCGGCATATGGCTCAAGTCTTTAATCTGAAGCCGAAGGTGGTGGATGGGCAACATGCGGACCGCGGCAGCGCCATGGTGAGCAAGCTCCCCAATGTCGTCTGGCCAAAGGGGGCCTTTGTGGAGACTGTCAAGGTATGGCAGCAGGAGTGGTTCTATATCACCGAACCCCACGATGCCAAGTGGGCGGCCGCTCCTAAGTTCAGATCCGGACCCCCTACGAGGCTTACCTCATGGACCGCTAAGGGCCTGGACTGGGGATCCACAGTGGAGGTGCAGATGCTGCAAAAACGCATCACCAACATGACAGGCAAGAACACCGGACTCACAAACGTGATCCAGGTGATGCTTTTCCACCGCACACTCCCCTGCCAACTCCGGGCCTCTCCCATGTGGGAGTTCAATCTGGAGGGGCCACGAACCTTGAAGCGCTTCTTCAGCACCACGCACGAAGACATCTGGAAGCAGCTCTTCAAGGCCCAAAAAACATGGCCAAAGAAGAACGAGGACATCGGACTCGACATCGAGCATCCGGCCTCAGAGGTAAACATATCCTTTCCGAAGACATATCCGGTTAGTATTTTGAACATTACCTAAGTCATATTGCATGTCTTTTCGTGCAGGGCTGGACGGCGAAGGCGGAGCGGATCAACTGTCCGGCACCGCTGCCTGAAGACCCAGCTAACAGAAATGCTGGTCTCGGCGCCGTATCAGGCGCCGAAGAAGAAGGGCAAGGAGGGAAAGAGCGGCCCCCGCCACAAGGGTTCTTCGGACGCTATGTCTGGAGAGACTGAGGCCCCCTCTTCCCATGAGGGAGACAAGGAAGAGGAAGAGGAGGTGGAAAGCGACTCCCCCTGCAAGGGGATGAAGAAGAAGAGGGCGGCCTCCAAAGACCCGAAGGGGGAAGCGCCCAAGAGGGGGAAAATGATCCTCCAGGACAGTTCAAACTTTGACGCCGAACTGGTCTCCAAAAAACCGCCCCTGGCCAAAACGTAAGTATCTAGATACTACTTTTTTGGTTTTATTATTTTCATTATATAAGTTATCATGTGATGCATTTTTCAGCCTTCCCCGCGACCTCCCAAACCCCTCGCTATCGGAGGGGAGTTCTTTGCCACCTGAGATGGCAAAGAGCGAGACGCCGCCATGTGCCCCCTCGCCCCTCACCGCGGATGGCACCGAGGTGTTATCCCAAAGGACCTCTCCTGGCTGCGGAGGGGCGAGTGAGGCCATCGAGAAGGCGCCCGAAGACATGGTGGAGGCCACCCCCATGGCAACTAACGGTGGGGACCGTCAACAATCCAGGCCCCAGCCGTACACTCTCCCGGAGACCAATGTGGCTCCGGGATTGAGCAAGCAGCTCCCTTCGAAGGAGGGGGGAGGATCAGCTCCATCGGCGACCTCCACTAATCCGGAGGCGCCGAACACTCTAGTGGAGGCACTGCAATGTGCTTCCATCATGGAGGAGCACCGCACGCTGAAGGGTGCCGTAGTAGAGAAGGTTCAGTCCACCAAGAGCTGACTGAATGAAGCTTTTACCAGCCTACTGACAGGCTTCGAGGTATGCAACGTAATGCTCTAGACGCTTTTTCATATAAAGGAATATACCTGTGCATAGACAGCCCCTGAGACTCCGCCTGGTTTTGGGAAAAGCCGGACAGAGGATCACATAATATTCGGAATAACTAACATACTTGTCTATTTTGTAATAGGCTTCCCTGTTGGTGGCAACCGCCCAGGCCGCCGAAGTTTCCGAGCTCAATTGGAAACTGAAGCTGGCCGATGAAGAAATTGACCGCGTGAACAAGCGGTTCGATGACACGCAAGGTATGCGTATTGAAAAGTTTGGTTATATATTGCAAGCGATAGTGTATATCCAGAGATGAACTCATATACTGCTTTTGATTATGGGCATAGTTGGAGCAGCTGAGGTCCAAACCCTCAAAGGAGCCCTTGCCCAAGCCCAAAAGGAGGCGAAGGCAAACAAGGCAGCCGCTGAAAAAGCGGCTGCAGAACTGAGGACCGAACAGGCCGCCCGCCGACAACACAAAGCTCAGGTGGCCGAGGTCGAGCAGGAGCTAAAGGAAGCCATCCTCAAGTGCGAGGGTTTGGAGCAGAAGGCTTCGGCTAAATCTTCCAAACTTGCCAAAGCACTGCAAGATGCTAAGGCAGCACGGGTCGAGTCCCGAAGTGCTCGTGAGGAGATCCACCAGGCGAAGCAAATAGCGGCTGGTAAGGTCTTTCTTTTGCAGAGTATTTTTGGAGGTCAGCGGTATGCGTTACACACACGGTTGTGGAGTTCTCCGGACGCGTTTGCAGATCTTCCGAAGAGTGCCACTGATGTCGCAAAATTCTTTCGAGCGCAGGAGGGGAACTCGACCGAGAAGCTGTTCTGGTCGCAGTTTCTTGCGCCGGAGCATCCGGCGCCTCTGAATAACCAGATGAAGCAGCTGATGGAGCTACATAGGATGGCCGACCATGAAGGACCTAACAATCCGGCTTTGGCCAGCCGAATCAATTCCTAGCAGCTACTTCGGTTTGGTGAGGCGACTCGTCGATGCGGTGCCTCGGGTTGAAGCTGTGAAGCGCTCGGCATGCATAGAGGGTACTCGGATGGCCTTCGCCCGTGTCAAGATGCATTAGGCAAAGATGAAGGCCACCGACGTGGCGACCGCAGTCCCGCCCAAAGGCAAGGACCACCGCAAGCCGGAGAGATACTTTGAAGACGTCATGGCGGGTGCCCGAATAGTAGAGGGCCAATGCTCGAAGGACGTCATATTTGAGTAGATGTATCCGGGTTGTAAAAACTTTGTTTTGTGAACCAAGGCTTGTCATATATTTATGCCTTTATCTTGAGTTATTTTCCTCTTGTGCGACCGTTTTAATTCTGAAAGTTTGCCAGTCGTCGGCTTCATCCCCCACGTAGATGCTACAGGGGTGCTCGGTATAGCGCGTCATCACACTTTGTCCAACGTCTTGGTCTGTAAAGGAGGTGTCCGCGCAGTGAACTAGGCAATCAGACTATGCGGCTTTATTACTTTCACTTAGCCATAGGAGTTTGACGATGGGGCTAAGTACTAGCCCCTGGTGCGTATGCGGCAATCTGAACTAGGATGCCTTTGTCGCATGACTGGGCGAAGACCAGCCCTTCGTATAACACGGAGTAAATCACTAATGATTTGTAGTAAGCCACCGAATCGCTGACTAGCTCTCGCCATATCATGACAGTCAGTTTTCTGCTTTCTCTACTGAGGTGTTTGACCGGACGAACTAGGAACACAATCGTAGTAGTTATCCCTTTACTACCTTAGCCGAACTAGCGGAACGTAAGGTGGTAATCACAGGAGCCGGGCAACCCAACGATAGACCAAAGACATGACTCGGAGCTGATGCATATAATGCAATATTCGGGACGCCGAAGAGTACCCTATAGGTGTTCGGACTTTTTGAAAATATGCATAGCCGGATAGAGCCCCCGGCATTTAGGCTGGACCAAAGCATATGAGGCAATCTGAAGCAAGGAGGGAATACAGATGGTAAAATAAACCAATACCAAACAGAATTTGGTGATCAACTGTTTCCTTTATACCCTGATTAATACGTCAATACGTGCTATTACAGATATTGCCATGAACATCAAGGCTATTTGACATGGCAAGAATTTTTACACGAGGGGAAGCTTTATACAGGGCCTAAAAGAAAAGGTAGTCTTGAAGATCCCAGTGGTGCCCTGCCGCACGTCTGCGCCATTTTTCCTTCGTGAAGAATCCTTTAAGAGGAGAAGCCGATGGTCGTCTATACGAAAGGGGGCCTCAAAAGGTCCCTTGCACGACCGTAGGGTAGGTAGGTTTTTAATGAACCTGTAGTACGAGAGAGGAAGAAAAAAGAAAGAAGGAGAAAAAGGTTAAGGTCCAAATAGGGTCAAGTCGCACTATAGACCTTTTCCGCAGTGTGCCTCCGTCGCCGCCCAAGGTATTTTAAGTGCGTAATTATGCACGCGCGGTACGTATGCCGCGGTTTTATGGGGCGGTCGGTGGAGGCGAAGCTGCTATTCAAGCTCTAGATCCACCGAGCTGTCGTTCTGCAGAGTGGACCGGACTCGCTTGGCAGTGTGAGGGGTCTTGATGACCGATGAATTGTTCGGCTTGATGAGGCCGTTCTGTACTATGGCTGCAAGGGCCGTGGTGTGCTCCTCGGTATGGAAGGAGCACTCCATATTTCCATTGACTGTGATAACGCCGCGCGGTCCGGGCATTTTCAGCTTTAAGTAAGCATAGTGCGGGACTGCATTGAAACAGGCGAAAGTAGTTCGTCCGAGCAGCGCGTGATAACCACTTCGAAAAGGGACAATGTCGAAGATCAAGTCTTCACTTTGGAAGTTATCCGGCGAACCGAAGACTACTTCCAATGTTAAGGAGCCCGTGCAGCAGGCCTCTATGCCGGGAATCACTCCTTTAAAGGTAGTGTTACTAGGCTTGATTTTTGATGGGTCAATACCCATCTTACAGACAGTGTCTTGATAAATCAGGTTAAGACTGTTGCCGCCGTCCATAAGGACTCGAGTGAGATGGTATCCATCAATGATTGGGTCGAGTACTAGGGCCGCCGAACCTCCATGACGGATACTAGTTGGGTGGTCCCTGCGATCGAAGGTGATCGGACAAGCCGACCATGGGTTGAATTTTGGGGCGACAGGCTCTACGGCGTAGACGTCCCTTAGTGTGCGCTTGCGCTCCCTCTTGGGGATATGTGTGACATATATCATGTTCACTATTTTCACCTTGGGGGGAATTTCTTCTGTCCCCCTGTGTTCGGTGGACTGGGCTCATCGTCGTCCTTGCTTTGAGGCCCTTTCCCCTTCTGTTCGGTATTTAACTTACCGGCCTGTTTAAAAACCTAGCAGTTTCTGTTGGAGTGGTTGGCAGGCTTGTCGGGGGTGCCATGAATCTGGCAAGGCCTGTCTAGTATCTTATCCAAATTAGATGGACCGTCTCTATTTCCTTTGAATGGATTCTTCCACTGACCTGGTTTGGAGCCACTGAATAACGGCGGTTCTTCAGTTTCTTCATTGTTGTTCCGACGCTTGTTTTTGTTACGTCGTGGCCTTCCGTTGCCATCCCTGGCTTCAGAGGTGCCAGGGTCGCTGGTACTGTTGCTTCTATGAGCCAACCAGCTATCTTCGCCTACGCAGAAGCGGGTCATAAGTGCAGTAAGAGCTGCCATAGTCTTTGGCTTTTCCTGACCGAGGTGTCGGGCGAGCCATTCATCACGGATGCTGTGTTTAAAGGCCGATAGGGCTTCGGCGTCTGGACAGTCGATGATTTGGTTCTTTTTAATTAAGAACCGAGTCCAGGGTTTGTGGGCTGACTCTCCGGGTTGCTGGACTATGTGACTAAGGTCATCAGCGTCCGATGGCTGGACATAAGTACCCTGGAAGTTGTCTCGAAAAGCATCCTCCAAGTCTTCCCAGCTACCAATAGAGTTCTCTGGGAGGCTATTCAACCAGTGCCATGCTGGTCCTTTTAGCTTTAGGGGAGGTATTTAATGGCATGGAGATCGTCACCGCGAGCCATGTGAATATGGAGAAGAAAATCCTCAATCCATACAGCGGGATCTGTCATTCCATCGTATGCTTCAATGTTTACGGGTTTAAACCCTTCTGGAAACTGGTGCTGCATTACCTCATCGGTAAAGCACAAGGGGTGTGTGGCGCCTCTGTATCGGGCAACGTCACGATGGAGTTCGGATGACATCCGTGTTCGGTGTTCGGCCCGAGTTTGGTTATGCTTATCGCACCAAGCTTGATGGCCGTCGTCTCGTGTTGGAGCACGTCCCCTTGATCTGTAGATTGATCTAGTCTGACCACTCTATTGTCCAGGTCCTGACGTAGGTCGTAGTTATAGCCCGGAGCCGCTACCTCTTTACCTCGACGGCGAGGTAGCGCGGGCTGGTGTTCGGCGTAAGTAGCCGCTTTGTCCCGTCCACGTGGTGGTCGGTCTGGTTTGTCAGCATGATTATATCTTGACGGTATTGGCTCAAGGGCCCCGTCGTCAAATTGTGGTAGTAGCTTGCGCTTTGTGTAACTCTTTGTTGGGCGCTCAAGGCCATATTCCTCAGCAGCCAGGACCTTGGTCCATCTATCGTTGAGCGTATCCTGTTCAGCTTGAAGCTGTTGTTGTTTCTTTTTCAGGCTCCTTGCAGTGGCAATAAGTTGTCGCTTGAAGCGTTCTTGTTCGAGGGGTTCCTCTGGCACGATGAAATCTTCGTTGCCGAGACTAGCGTCCTCCTTGGAGGCCGGTAGATAATTACTATCTTTCGAATCCTTATGATCAACGAGTTCGTCGGGGTTAACTTGTCCCTCCTCCCATTCGTCCTGCTTGGACGCAGGCTCGACGGGGTCTTTGGCATCATCCGGAGTGTTGTTATCTCCGGTGCCGGTATTGCTATCCTTTTCTCGACGAGATCGTGAGCGGCACCGCTGACGTCGGCACTTAGGTGGTGCCTCGACAGGCTTGTCCTTAATCAGATCTTGAGTGCCATCGTCGTCCTTCTTTTCAGGCGTATCCACCATATACACGTCGTAAGTAGAAGTGGATGTCCAACGCCCAGTGATGGGTGGGTTTTGGCCTGATTCTGCTCCGGCATCGTCGTCCATGCCGTCGATGTCTTCGGAGGCATAGTCCACCATGTCAGTTAGATCCTCGATGGTGGCTATCGAGTGGGTGGTGGGTGGGACGTGAAATTCCCCGCTCTCAGCCCTAGTTCGGGCTGGGCGTAGTTCGTAAGTGATAATTTCGTAATGGCGAGAGATCGCATTAAGTCCAGAGCCTCGTTTAGGAGGGAAGGCTGGACGGGTGACTGAGGGCATGCGGAGCTGGGTCTAGAAATCGCCGCTTGACCATGCTCAATGGATGCAGACCTCGAGAGTTCGGAGTTAACATCTAGAGGTGAGTCTGGCTTCCCGATGACAGGGAGAGTCCTGTTTGATTCCAGGGCTGCCGATAATATGGTCACCTCTGGGTCTCCGGCAGGGAGCTCCGTAGTAGGAGAGGGTCCGGCGGGGTTCATACTCCCATCTTCGGACAAGGTGATCCGCTCTGGATCTAAGGCCAGGGCAGGAATGATAGTTGATCCTTGAACGGAGCCTGGTGGTGGATCCAACGGGCTTCCTTCATGTATATGAGGAGCGGCGGTCGAGGCCGGGAACCCTTCGAATATCAAGTCTCCTAGGATATCAGCGATATAATTCAGGCTTCCAAACCTGATCTGGTGACCAGGAGCATAGCTCTCGATCTATTCAAGGTGACCAGTTGAATTGGCAAGCAGAGCGAAGCTCCAAACATGAAAAGTTGACCAGGGAGGAAAGTTTCCCCGGAAACAGCATCGTTGTCGATGATCAAACGAGCCATCGAACCTTCTGTCGATGACACAGTGGAATTCTCAGTGAAAGCACCAATGTCGGTGTCAGAACCGGCCGATCTCGGGTAGGGGGTCCCTAACTGTGCGTCTGAGGATCGAAGGTAACAAAGGACAAGTGGGACACAATGTTTACCCAGGTTGGGTCCCTCTTAATGGAGGTAAAACCCTACGTCCTACTTGATTGTATTTGATGAGTATAGGGATTACAAGAGTTGATCTACCTCGAGATCGTAATGGCTAAACAGTAGATGTCTAGCCTATGAGAATTTTGACTGTCCCTACCTAGAGTTTTACAAAGTCGGTTTGTAGAGGAAGGGAATTACATATCCGGACACCAATCTTGCCATCCACGCATAGGGGAGTCCTACCCGGACACAGGGAAAGGTCTTCTTGTATCTTCACGGCCCATCAGTCCGTCCCATATTGAATAGCCCGGACACCCGAGGACCCCCCAATCCAGGACTCCCTCAACGGCGATGGTGAAGTGATCCGCGCAGGGTTTTGCCTAAGCACTATGAAGATATGACCAGAGGCGTAAACTATGGAGGGGGGGGGGCGCCGCACACAGCTAACAATTGTTGATGTGTGTTCTAGGCGCCCCCTCCCCATGTATAATATAGGTGGGAGGGAGAGGGGAGCTGCCTTGGGCGCCCCAAGTAGGAGGAATCCTACTTGGAGGCCCTATTCCAATTTGCCCCCCTTTCCTTATTACCGGAAGGGGGAAGGGAAGAGAGGGAGGAAGGAAAGGGGGGCGAACCCCCTCCTCCTTCTCCTATTCGGCCTCCTTCCTTGGGGGGCGCACCACCCCTTGTGGGCTGGTGTGCTCCCCTCCTATGGCCCATAAGGCCCATTAATCCCCCGGGGGGTTCCGGTAATCCCCCCGGTACTCCAATATGTACCCGGTACACCCCGAAACACTTCTGATGTCTGAATATCATCGTCCTATATATGGATCTTTACCTCTCGACCATTCCGAGACTCCTCGTCATGTCCGTGATCTCATCCGGAACTCCGAACAACATTCGGTCACCAAATCATATAACTCATATAATACAAAATCGTCATCGAACGTTAAGCGTACGGGTTCGAGAAGTATGTAGACATGACTAAGACACCTCTTCGGTCAATAACCAACAGCGGAACCTGGATGCTCATATTGGTTCCCACATATTCTACAAAGATCTTTATTGGTCATGCCGTAATGACAACATACGTTATTCCCTTTGTCATCGGTATGTTACTTGCCCGAGATTCGATCATGGTATCTTCATACCTAGTTCAATCTCGTTACCGGCAAGTCTCTTTACTCATTCTGTAATACATCATCCCACAACTAACTCATTAGTCACATTGCTTGCAAGGCTTCTTATGATGTGTATTACCGAGAGGGCCCAGAGATACCTCTCCGATACTCAGAGTGACAAATCCTAATCTCGATCTATGCCAACCCAACAAATACCTTCGGAGATACCTGTAGAGCATCTTTATAATCACCCAGTTACGTTGTGACGTTTGATAGCACACAAGGTATTCCTCCGGTATCTGGGAGTTGCATAATCTCATAGTCAAAGGAATATGTATATGACATGAAGAAAGCAATAGCAATAAAACTGAACGATCAATATGCTAAGCTAACGGATGGGTCTTATCCATCACATCATTCTCCTAATGATGTGATCCCGTTCATCAAATGACAACACATGTCCATGGCTAGGAAACATAACCATCTTTGATTAACGAGCTAGTCTAGTAGAGGCTTACTAGGGACACGGTGTTTTGTCTATGTATCCACACATGCATCAAGTTTCCGGTTAATACAATTCTAGCATGAATAATAAACATTTATCATGATACAAGCAAATATAAAATAAAAACTTTATTATTGCCTCTAGGGCATATTTCCTTCAGCGTGTACGTAGCCGAGAATTCATGTGAAATGCCTTCTTCGTCGAGGCAGGTATCTACATTGGCGTTCTTGAACTTCGTTCCGTTGTCGCTTCAAACCTTCTTGATCTTCACTTCAAATATGTTTTGGGCCTTCCTAGCGAAGTTCTTGAAGATCTTTTGTACTTGTGATTTGTCATCAAGAAAGAACACCCATGTAAATCTTGAAAAATAATCAACAATGATCAAACCGAAAGAATTACCACCCAGGCTCTTGTAGGCGTTGGGACCGCAGAGATCCATATGAAGTAGCTCAAGTGGTATCCTTGTGGTCATAATGTTCTTCACAGATCGTCTTCCTCCAACTTGTTTTCCTGCTTGGCAAACAAAGTCTATCCTTGTCAAATATAACATCTTTAACACCAATGATATGACCTCCTTTAACAAGCTTATCAAGATTTCACATGCCAACATGTCCTAGTCTTCTATGCCATAGCCAACCTTTAGAAGATTTTTGCAATAAGACAAGTACGAGGTTGGGCTCTTTTAGTGAAATCAACAATGTATAGATCACCTCTACGGATACCGGTAAAGACCATGTTATGATTGTCTCAAAGTAACACTTGGCAATCCACTTCGGTAAATAGAACATTGAAATCAATGTCGGCTAGTCTAGATACGGAAAGAAGATTGTAACCAGAGATTCAACGAGCACAACATTTTGAATGGAGCTATCATCGGATATGGCCACATTACCAAGGCCAAGTACCTTTGAAAGCACAAGTGCTCCTTGGGTATTTTTGGTAATTAATGTCACCATATTTCTTGCTGGACTAATAGCTTTATCTAGTATATCTCAGATAAGTTCAATAGTGGAGTGGCAAGGACAAGAGGATGTGAAACCCCTTCAAAATGTTAAGGACAAGGATTGGCAAAATCTCAAGACTCTACATTTTTGTTTAAGTGATCCAAGATCACATCGAGTCCATTGGAAAGCCAATACTATTAAAAGGGGATGAGGTGTTGCTTAATGGTCTAAGTGCTTAGTGATATTGCTCCAAAACCCTCAGCCACTTTCTCTATCCAAATATGTCCAAACCCTGATTCCCAACTCGGCCCTACTGATACTTCCCATCTGGATCCACCGAGTTCATCTTGACATAGCCACTGCTAAAACCCTAACGATTCGGTCACACCGATATGGATCTCGGTCTCATGGAGATGGCCTTGCCAGCGCTCTGTGACTTGTTGCATTCACTTTGGTCCCATCGAGATGTTGCAATAAATCCCACCGAGTTGGCTTGACAAATTCTCTGTTGCTCATTGCATTCACTTTGGTCTCACCGAGATGATGCAATCGGTACCACCGAGATGAAGTTTGCCCTAAGCCCTAGCACATCAGTCCCACCGAGTTGTGATACGTCCATTTTGCATCATGCTTTTATATCAATATTTATTGCATTATGGGATGTTATTACACGTTATGTCACAATACTTATGCCTATTCTCTCTTATTTTAAAGGTTTACATCAAGAGGGAGAATGCCGGCAGCTGGAATTCTGGGCTGGAAAAGGAGCAAATATTAGAGACCTATTCTGCACAACTCCAAAAGTCCTGAAACTCCACGGAAGTTATTTTTGGAATTAATAAAAAATATTGAGCGAAGAAAGTACTAGAGGGGGGCCACCCACCATCCACGAGGGTGGGGGCGCGCCCTACCCCCCTGGGCGTGCCCCCCTGCCTCGTGGGCCCCCTAGCAGGCCTCCCGTGCCCATCTTCTGCTATATGAAGTCTTTTACCCTGAAAAAATCATAAGCAAGCTTTTGGGAAGAAACTCCGCCGCCACGAGGCGGAACCTTGGTGGAACCAATCTAGGGCTCCGGCAGAGCTGTTCTGCCGGGGAAACTTCCCTCCGGGAGGGGGAAATCATCGCCATCGTCATCACCAACGATCCTCTCATCGGGAGGGGATCAATCTCCATCAACATCTTCACCAGCACCATCTCCTCTCAAACCCTAGTTCATCTCTTGTATCCAATCTTTGTCCCAAAGCCTCAGATTGGTACCTGTGGGTTGCTAGTAGTGTTGATTACTCCTTGTAGTTGATGCTAGTTGGTTTATTTGGTGGAAGATAATATGTTCAGAACCTTTATGCATATTAATACCCCTCTGATTATGAACATGAATATGATTTGTGAGTAGTCACGTTTGTTCCTGAGGACATGGGAGAAGTCTTGCTATAAGTAGTCATGTGAATTTGGTATTCGTTCGATATTTTGATGAGATGTATGTTGTCTCTCCTCCAGTGGTGTTATGTGAACGTCGACTACATGACACTTCACCATTATTTGGGCCTAGAGGAAGGCATAGGGAAGTAATAATTAGATGATGGGTTGCTAGAGTGACAGAAGCTTAAACCCTAGTTTATGCGTTGCTTCGTAAGGGGCTGATTTGGATCCACATGTTTCATGCTATGGTTAGGTTTACCTTAATACTTCTTTCGTAGTTGCGAATGCTTGCAATAGGGGTTAATCATAAGTGGTATGCTTGTCCAAGAAAGGACAGCACCCAAGCACAGGTCCACCCACATACCAAATTACCAAAGTAACGAACGCGAATCATATGAGCGTGATGAAAACTAGCTTGACGATAATTCCCATGTGTCCTCGGGAGCGCTTTTCTCTATATAAGAGTTTGTCCAGGCTTGTCCTTTGCTACAAAAAGGATTGGGCCATCTTGCTGCACCTTGTTTACTTTCATTACTTGTTACCCGTTACAAATTACCTTATCACAAAACTATCAGTTACCGATAATTTCAGTGCTTGCAGAGAATACCTTACTGAAAACCGCTTGTCATTTCCTTCTGCTCCTCGTTGGGTTCGACACTCTTAATTACCGAAAGGACTACGATAGATCCCCTATACTTGTGGGTCATCAAGACTCTTTTCTGGCACCGTTGCCGGGGAGTGAAGCGCCTTTGGTAGGTGGAATTTGGTAAGGAAAAATTTATATAGTGTGCTGAAATTTACTGTCACTTGTTACTATGGAAAGTAATCCTCTGAGGGGCTTTTCGGGGTATCTTCACCCCGACCAGTAGAGCAAAGAGTTGCTCCTCAACCTACTAAACCTACTGAAAATGTTTACTTTGAAATTCCTTCGGGTATGATAGAGAAACTGCTAGCTAATCCTTTTACAGGAGATGGAACATTACATCCCTATTTGCACCTAATCTATGTGGATGAAGTTTGTGGATTATTTAAGCTTGCAGGTATGCCCGAGGATGTTATCAAGAAGAAGTTCTTCCCTTTATCTTTGAAGGGAGAGGCATTGACATGGTTTAGGCTATGTGATGATATGGGATCATGGAACTACAACTGATTGAAATTGGAATTTCATCAGAAGTTTTATCCTATGCATCTTGTTCATCGTGATCGTAATTATATATATAATTTTTGGCCTCGCGAAGGAGAAAGCATCGCTCAAGCTTGGGGGAGGCTTAAGTCAATGTTATATTCATGCCCCAATCATGAGCTCTCAAGAGAAATGATTATTCAAAAAATTTATGCTCAGCTTTCTCTCAATAATCGCTCCATGCTCGATACCTCTTGTACTGGCTCTTTTATGATGAATACTATTGAATTCAAATGGGATTTATTGGAAAGAATTAAACACAACTCTGAAGATTGGGATCTCGACGAAGGTAAGGAGTCAGGTATAACACCTAAGTTTGATTGTGTTAAATCTTTTATGGATACCGATGTTTTCCGTGAATTTAGCACTAAATATGGACTTGACTCTGAGATAGTAGCTTCTTACTGCGAATCCTTTGCTACTCATGTTGATCTCCCAAAGGAGAAGTGGTTTAAATATAATCCTCCCACTGAAGTAAAAGTAGTTGCACCTATTAAAGTTGAAGAAAAGACTATCACTTATAATGATCCTGTTGTTCCTACTGCTTATATTGAGCAACCACCTTTTCCTGTTAGAATAAAGGATCATGCTAAAGCTTCAACCGTGGTCAACAAAAGTAACATTAACACACCCAAACCCCCTGAGCAAATTAAAGTTGAACCTAGTATTGCTATGGTTAAAGATCTCTTGGCTGATAATATTGATGGGCATGTTATTTACTTCTGTAATGAAGCTGCTAGAATTGCTAGACCTGATACTAAAAATAAACATAGACCTGTTGTAGGCATGCCTGTTATTTCTGTTAAAATAGGAGATCATTGTTATCATGGCTTATGTGATATGGGTGCTAGTGCAAGTGCAATACCTCATTCCTTATACAAAGAAATTATGCATGATATTGCACCTGCTGAGTTAGAGGAAATTGATGTTACAATTAAGCTTGCCAATAGAGACACTATTTCACCAGTTGGGATTGTTAGAGATGTTGAAGTCTTGTGTGGGAAAGTTAAATATCCTGCTGATTTTCTTGTTCTTGGTTCCCCATAAGATAGCTTTTGTCCCATCATATTTGGTAGACCCTTCTTGAATACTGTTAATGCTAGGATAGACTGCGAAAAGGATGTTGTTACTATTGGCTTGGGGGATATGTCTCATAAGTTTAACTTTGCTAAATTTCGTAGACAACCCCGTGACGACGAATTGCCTAGTAAAGATGAAATTATTGGTCTTGCTTCTATTGTCGTGCCTCCTAATGACCCTTTAGAACAATATTTGCTAGACCATGAAAATGATATGTTTATGAATGAAAGAAGGGAAATAGATGAAGTATTCTTTAAACAGGGACCTATTTTGAAACACAACTTGCCTGTTGAAATCCTAGGGGATCCTCCTCCACCTAAGGGTGATCCCGTGTTTGAGCTTAAACCTTTACCTGATACTCTTAAATATGCTTATCTTGATGAAAAGAAGATATATCATGTTATTATTAGTGCTAACCTTTCAGAGCATGAAGAAAAGAAATTATTGAAAACTCTGAAGAAGCACCGTGCTGCTATTGGATATACTCTTGATGATCTTAAGGGCATTAGTCCCACTCTATGCCAACACAAAATAAAATTGGAGAAAGACGCTAAACCAGTTGTTGATCACCAACGACGGTTAAATCCTAAGATGCAAGAAGTGGGAAGGAAAGGAATACTAAAGCTTCTGGAGGCAGGTATAATTTATCCAATTGTTGATAGTCAGTGGGTAAGTCCTATCCATTGTGTCCCTAAGAAGGGAGGTATTACTGTTGTTCCTAATGATAAAGATGAATTGATCCCACAAAGAATTATTACAGGTTATAGAATGGTAATTGATTTCCGCAAATTAAATAAATCTACTAAAAAGGATCATTACCCTTTACCTTTTATTGATCAAATGCTAGAAAGATTATCCAAACATACGCATTTTTGCTTTCTAGATGGTTATTCTGGTTTCTCTCAAATACCTGTGTCAAAAGAGGATCAAGAAAAGACCACTTTTACTTGCCCTTTCGGTACCTTTGCTTATAGACGTATGCCTTTTGGTT
The DNA here is from genome assembly GCF_002575655.3 of Aegilops tauschii subsp. strangulata. Taxonomy (NCBI): domain Eukaryota; kingdom Viridiplantae; phylum Streptophyta; class Magnoliopsida; order Poales; family Poaceae; genus Aegilops; species Aegilops tauschii. The sequence continues at coordinate 244,010,952 of NC_053037.3, read as the reverse complement.
TATGTAATGCACCAGCTACTTTTCAAAGATGCATGATGGCTATATTCTCTGATTTTTGTGAAAAGATTGCTGAGGTTATCATGGATGATTTCTCCGTATATGGAACTTCTTTTGATGATTGCTTGAGCAACCTTGATCGAGTTTTGCAGAGATGTGAAGAAACTAACCTTGTCTTGAATTGGGAGAAGTGCCACTTTATGGTTAATGAAGGTATTGTCTTGGGGCCTAAAATTTCTGAAAGATGTATTGAAGTTGACAAAGCTAAAGTTGATGCTATTGAAAAGATGTCGTGTCCCAAGGACATTAAAGGTATAAGAAGTTTCCTTGGTCATGCCGGTTTTTATAGGAGGTTCATTAAGGACTTCTCTAAAATCTCTAGGCCTCTGACTAATCTCTTACAAAAAGATATTCCTTTTGTCTTTGATGATGATTGCGTAGAAGCATTTGAAATACTTAAGAAAGCCTTGATTTCTGCACCTACTGTTCAGCCACCTGATTGGAATTTACCCTTTGAAATTATGTGTGATGCTAGTGATTATGCTGTAGGTGTTGTTCTAGGACAAAGAGTTGGTAAGAAATTAAATGTTATCCAATATGCTAGTAAAACTCTAGACAATGCCCAGAGAAATTATGCTACTACTGAAAAAGAATTTTTAGCAGTTGTATTTGCTTGTGATAAGTTCAGACCTTATATTGTTGATTCTAAATTAACTGTTCACACTGATCATGCTGCTATTAAATATCTTATGGAAAAGAAAGATGCTAAACCTAGACTTATTACATGGGTTCTCTTGCTACAAGAATTTGATTTGCATATTATTGATAGAAAGGGAGCTGAGAACCCCGTTGCAGACAACTTGTCTAGGTTAGAGAATGTTCTTGATGACCCACTACCTGTTGATGATAGCTTTCCTGATGAACAATTGGCTGTCATAAATGCTTCTCGTGCTGCTCCATGGTATGCTGATTAGGCTAATTATATTGTTGCTAAATTTATGCCACCTAGTTTCACATACCAGCAAAAGAAAAAGTTTTTCTATGATTTAAGACATTACTTCTGGGATGACCCACACCTTTACAAAGAAGGGGTAGATGGTGTTATTAGACGTTGTATACCTGAGCATGAACAGGAACAGATCCTACGCAAGTGTCACTCCGAAGCTTATGGAGGACACCACGCTGGAGATAGAACTGCACATAAGGTATTGCAATCCGGTTTTTATTGGCCTACTCTCTTCAAAGATGCCTGTAAGTTTGTCTTATCTTGTGATGAATGTCAAAGAATTGGTAATATTAGTAGACGTCAAGAAATGCCTACGAATTATTCACTCGTTACTGAACCATTTGATGTTTGGGGCTTTGATTATATGGGACCGTTTCCTTCCTCTAACGGGTATACACATATTTTAGTTGTTGTTGATTACGTTACTAAGTGGGTAGAAGATATTCCAACTAGTAGTGCTGATCATAACACCTCTATTAAGATGCTTAAATAAGTTATTTTCCGAGGTTTGGAGTCCCTAGATATTTAATGGCTGATGGTGGTTCACATATTATTCATGGTGCTTTTCATAAAATGCTTGCTAAGTATGATGTTAATCATAGAATTGCTTCTCCATACCACCCGCAGTCTAGTGGTCAAGTAGAATTGAGTAATAGAGAGCTCAAATTAATTTTGCAAAATACTGTTAATAGATCTAGAAAGAATTGGTCCAAGAAACTTGATGATGCATTATGGGCCTATAGAACTGCATATAAAAATCATATGGGTATGTCTCCGTATAAAATGGTTTCTGGAAAAGCATGTCACTTACCTCTCGAATTAGAACATAAGGCATATTGGGCCATTAAAGAGCTCAATTATGGTTTCAAACTTGCCGGTGAGAAGAGGTTATTTGACATTAGCTCACTTGACGAATGGAGAACCCAAGCCTATGAGAATGCCAAACTATTTAAAGAAAAAGTTAAAAGATGGCATGACAAAAGGATACAAAAGTGTGAGTTTAATGTAGGTGATTATGTGTTGCTATTCAACTATCATTTAAGATTTTTTGCAGGAAAACTTCTCTCCAAATGGGAAGGTCCTTACGTTATCTAGGAGGTCTATCGTTCCGGTGCCATAAAAATCAACAACTTTGAAGGCACAAATCCGAAGGTGGTGAACGGTCAAAGAATCAAACATTATATCTCAGGTAATCCTAAAAATGTTGAAACTAATGTTGTTGAAACCGTAACCCCGGAGGAATACATAAGGTACACTTTCCAGAATGTTTCAGACTCCGAAAAGGAATAGGTACGTAGTATGGTAAGTAAACCGACTCCAAAACCGTTCTAATGGCAATTTTTCTCCGTTTTGGAATATTTAAAAAATAGGAAAATAAGAAGTAGTCCGGGAAGGACACGAGGCGTCCACGAGGGTGGAGGGCGCGCCCCCTGCCTCGTGGGCACCTCGTGTGCCCTCCGGACTCCGTTTTCTTGCACGATACTTCTTTTGGTCGGTAAAAATTCATTATATAATCTCCCGAAGGTTTTGACCACCGTACCACGCAAATATCCTCTGTTTTTGTTTCGAGCTATTTTTCTGACAGATCTAGATCACCATGACGTCTCCAAGTGCCCCCAAGGACAAGTTCTTCGAGAAGGTCATCAACCCCTACCTCGCGGAAGTGCTGCAACATCCTCAAACCATTGAGATGCGTGAGGGGTTGCTGCACATCCGCGATGTTGAGGGACCAAGGAGGACCGGAAGCGTGGAGACAAGGCTCGAGGCAATGGAGCAACAAGTTTTCAAGTGTTAGGAAATGGTGGAGCGTGGACTCGACTCCAATCACATAATGATCACGGAGTTCACCAACAACCACAAGCTGGACGCCAAGGACATTGGGGAGGCCATCTTCAAGCTTCATGAGAAAATCGAGCACCTCCAAGCCTAGATCTATGACCTGCAAAACCAAAACTGTGAGTATGAATATAGATTCAAGAGGATGAGTTTGGCTGCAGATTTAAGGATCCCGGAGACTCGATCATCCTTCTATGATGGCGAGCCTATTCCTTGGAAGAGGGACGACAAACCTACATCATCAACAACTCCATCTCCTTCACCGGCAAAAGAGACATAATCACATGGGTATGGGCACTCCCCTTGGCAACTGCCAAGCTTGGGGGAGGTGCCCGGTATCGTATCACCATCACACTCCTATCTTTACCGTTTTTCTTAGTTCGATCCTTTTGGTAATATCTTGATCTAGTAGAATGAAGTCTTAGTATGATTTAGTTTTGAGTTTTGCTTTACGATCCTTCTATGTAATCGAGTCTGTGAGCTATTTATAATAAAGATTAGTGTTGAGTCAAGGGCTTGATTATCTTAGTATGATCTTGAGAGAAAAGAGAAAGAATAAAAACAAGTAAAGAGATCATATTGGTCTTATGGAGAGTAATGATTTCACATATAAAGAGTATGATGAATAAAAGTTGTTGAGAGTTGACAAACATAGTTTTGGTCATCGTTGCAATTAATAGGAAGTAATAAAGAAAGAGAGGTTTTCACATATAAATATACTATCTTGGACATCTTTTATGATTGTGAGCACTCATTAAAATATGACATGCTAAAGAGTTGATGTTGGACAAGGAAGACAACGTAATGGGTTATGTTTTCTTATATCTGAAATTGTTGACATCACCCTTGAGGTAAAAGGTTGGGAGGCAACACTATAAGCCCCTATCTTTCTCTGTGTCCGATTAAAACTCCATACCCATAAGTATTGCGTGAGTGTTAGCAATTGTGAAAGGCTAAATGATAGTTGAGTATGTGGACTTGCTGAAAAGCTCTTATATTGACTCTTTCCGATGTTATGATAAATTGCAATTGCTTCAATGACCGAGATCATAGTTTGTTAGTTCTCAATGAAGTTTCTGATTCATACTTGACATTGTGAATAGATTATTACTTGAGCATAAGAAACCATATGACAATATCCATATATGTTGCTGTAATAAGAATGATCATGATGCCCTCACATCCGTATTTTATTTTATCGACACCTCTACCTCTAAACATGCGGACATATTTATCGTTATCGGCTTCCGCTTGAGGACAAGCGAGGTCTAAGCTTGGGGGGTTGATACGTCCATTTTGCATCATGCTTTTATATCGATATTTATTGCATTATGGGCTATTATTACACGTTATGTCACAATACTTATGCCTATTCTCTCTTATTTTACAAGGTTTACATAAAGAGGGAGAATGCCGGCAGCTGGAATTCTGGACTGGAAAAGGAGCAAATATTAGAGACCTATTCTGCACAACTCCAAAAGTCCTGAAACTCCACGGAAGTTATTTTTGGAATTAATAAAAAATACTAAGCGAAGAAAGTACCAGAGGGGGGCCACCCACCATCCACGAGGGTGGGCGGCGCGCCCTACCCCCCTGTGCGCGCCCCCTTGCTTCATGGGCCCCTGGCAGGCCTCCAGTGCCCATCTTCTGCTATATGAAGTCTTTTAACCTGGAAAAAATCATAAGCAAGCTTTTGGGAAGAAACTCCGCCGCCACGAGGCGGAACCTTGGTGGAACCAATCTAGGGCTCCGGTAGAGCTGTTCTGCTGGGGAAACTTCCCTCTGGGAGGGGGAAATTATCGCCATCGTCATCACCAACGATCCTCTCATCGGGAGGGGATCAATCTCCATCAACATCTTCACCAGCACCATCTCCTCTCAAACCCTAGTTCATCTCTTGTATCCAATCTTTGTCCCAAAGCCTCAGGTTGGTACCTGTGGGCTGCTAGTAGTGTTGATTACTCCTTGTAGTTGATGCTAGTTGGTTTATTTGGTGGAAGGTCATATGTTCAGAACCTTTATGCATATTAATACCCCTCTGATTATGAACATGAATATGATTTGTGAGTAGTTACGTTTGTTCCTGAGGACATGGGAGAAGTCTTGCTATAAGTAGTCATGTGAATTTGGTGTTCGTTCGATATTTTGATGAGATGTATGTTGTCTCTCCTCCAGTGGTGTTATGTGAACGTCGACTACATGACACTTCACCATTATTTGGGCCTAGAGGAAGGCATTGGGAAGTAATAATTAGATGATGGGTTGCTAGAGTGACAGACGCTTAAACCCTAGTTTATGCGTTGCTTCGTAAGGGGCTGATTTGGATCCACATGTTTCATGCTATGGTTAGGTTTACCTTAATAATTCTTTTGTAGTTGCGGATGCTTGCAATAGGGGTTAATCATAAGTGGTATTCTTGTCCAAGAAAGGACAGCACCCAAGCACCGGTCCACCCACATACCAAATTATCAAAGTAACGAACGTGAATCATATGAGCGTGATGAAAACTAGCTTGACGATAATTCCCATGTGTCCTCGGGAGCGCTTTTCTCTATATAAGAGTTTGTCCAGGCTTGTCCTTTGCTAAAAAAAGGATTGGGCCATCTTTCTGCACCTTGTTTACTTTCATTACTTGTTACCCGTTACAAATTACCTTATCACAAAACTATCTGCTACCGATAATTTCAGTGCTTGCAGAGAATACCTTACTAAAAACCGCTTGTCATTTCCTTCTGCTCCTCGTTGGGTTCGACACTCTTACTTATCAAAAGGACTACGATAGATCCCCTATACTTGTGGGTCATCAAGTTGTTCCGTCGGTCCCACCGAGATTCGTAACGTTCATATTTTTGTATAGATAGGTGCCACTGAGTTTTCTGTTCGGTGCCACCGAGATGGTTCGCAAGTGTATAACGGTTAGATTTTGTGTGGAGGCTATATATACCCCTCCGACCCCTTCTTCTCATTAAGGGAAGTCACCAGAACGTGCCTACACTTCCACCATTCATTTTCTGAGAGAGAGAACCACCTACTCATGTGTTGAGATCAAGAGATTCCATTCCTATCATTTGAACCTTGATTTCTAGCCTTCCCCAAGTTGCGTTCCACTCAAATCCTTGTTCCACCATGACCAAATATGTGAGAGAGAGTTGAGTGTTGGGGAGACTATCATTTGAAGCACAAGAGCAAGGAGTTCATCATCAACACACTGTCTATTACCTTTTGGAGAGTGGTGTCTCCTAGTTGGTTAGGTATCGCTTTGGAGCCTCCGACATGATGTGGAGTTGAACCAAGAAGTTTGTAAGGGCAAGGAGATCGCCTACTTCATGAAGATCTACCCGAGCGAGGCAAGTCCTTTGTGGGTGATGGCCATGGTGAAATAGACAAGGTTGCTTCTTCGTGGACCCTTTGTGGGTGGAGCCCTCCGTGGAATCGCGCAGTCGTTACCCTTCGTGGGTTGAAGTCTCCATCAACGTGGACGTATGATAGCACCACCTATCGGAACCACGCCAAAAATTCACCGCGTCTCCATTGCGTTTGCACACTCCAATCCCATCTCTTTACATTCTTGCACTTGCATGCTTTACTCTTTCCACTGCTCGTACTCTTGCTATGCTTGTGTAGAATGTATTGTGTGTGCTTTAACATGTGCTAAACTCAACCTTAACTTGAAGAAATTAAAAACTGCCAGTTTTGCTTGTTAAGGGTCTAATCACCCCCCTCTAGACCCTTCTTCTCGATCCTTTCAATTGGTATAAGAGCATTGGTCTCCATTGCTTTGGTTTAATCACCATTGGAGGAAGATGGATGAGTCTACATTCGGGAGTATTAGACAAGAGTGCCTATTCTTGATGGGGAGTTTTATGGTTCTTGGAAAAATGAGATGCTTGAGATTTTCGATGAATATAATTTGAACAAGTATATTATTACCCCTTATGTGCCTACCATTGACCCTTTGCATCCTACCCCCGATGAGTATCTTGAGATGGTTCAAAATCTTAGGACTATTGATCTTATCATTAGAGGATTGCCTAGAAATATGCTTGTTTGCTTGCCAACCTTTGAATGCACATATACTATTTGGAATTATCTTGAGGAATGCTTTCCAAATTACTCTTTGAAAAATCTGAATGAAATTCTTCGAAAGTCCATTGCTTTTCACAAAATTAAGCCTAGTGATCCCAAGTTTGATGAATGTTTATTTGAGCTCCATGATCTTATGCGTGCCAAGGGTGACGTTGGAATCATTAGTAGCATCGTCACAGAGACAATTAGAATTCATAAACTTGAGCATTGTCGTGGTAATAAATCTAATGAATCACTTGTTCTAGGTGATGATCATATACATGATGATGATAATGACGTTGAGCACAGTTATTATGATGAAGATGAAGAAAGTGATATTGACTAAATCTTAGTCTCGTGGCAAATCTTCATGGCTACATGGCAGGAGGAAAAGAGTGGATTCTCGATAGTGGATGTACCAATCACATGACCTGAGATAAAGACATGTTCCGTGAGCTTGCCAAAAATGATGGTCCATGCAAGTATGTAACTTTTGGAGACAACTCCAAGGGTAAGGTACTTCGCCTTGGTAAGGTGGCCATATCCAATGATAGCTCCATTCAAAATGTTATGCTCGTTGAATCTCTTGGCTACAATCTTCTTTCCATATCTAGACTAGCCGACTTTGGTTTCAATGTTCTATTTACCAAAGTAGATTGCCAATTATTTCATAGAGATAATCATAATATGGTCTTTACCGGCACTCGTAGAGGTGATCTATACATTGTTGATTTCACTAAGAAAGCCCAACCTCGTACTTGTTTAATTGCTATATCTTCTAAAGGATGGTTATGGCATATGAGGTTAGGTCATGTTGGCATGCGAAATCTTGATAAGCTTATTAAAGGTGATCATATTCTTGGTGTTAAAGATGTTATATTTAACAAGGATAGACTTTGTAGTGCTTGTCAAGCAGGAAAACAAGTTGGAGGCAGTCATCCCGTGAAGAACATCATGACCACGAAAGACACTTGAGCTACTTCACATGGATATCTTTGGTCCCAATGCTTACAAGAGTCTTGGTGGTAACTCCTTCGGTTTGGTCATTGTTGATGATTTTTCCAAATTTACATGGGTGTTCTTTCTTGATGACAAATCACAGGTCCAAAAGATCTTCAAGAACTTCGCTAGGAAGGCCCAAAATCAATTTGAAGTGAAGATCAAGAAGGTTCGGAGTGATACTGGGACGGAGTTCAAGAACGCCAATGTGGATACCTTGACGAAGAAGGGATTTCACATGAGTTCTCGGCTACGTACACACCTCAACAAAATGGAGTTGTTGAGAGGAAGAACCGGACACTTACCGAGATGGAGAAAACGATGCTTGATGAATACACAACGCTAAGACACTTTTGGGTGGAAGCGGTTGAGATAGCTTGCCAGTCTATGAATCGACTATATCTTCACAAGCTTCTCGGTAAAACGACATACGAGCTACTCTGTAGCGCCCAAGATGTGATCCTATCCCAATCACGTGATGAATTCATGATTGGGGCACAACCGCATTTCGAGCGCATAGCAAGGTGGATATCATTACAACATACCATGTACTGAATAGATGAGAATACTAGATAAAGGTTTACACTCGCCACAAGCTACAACATGAATTCATCAATACATAGCAATCATCATACATAAGAGCAGGATCCGACTACAGATGAAATCAAACGAAAAAGAAGAACGACATCCACCCTGCTAATCCTAGGCTCCTGACCCGGAACCTATCCCTTGATCGAAGAAGAAGAAGCAGAAGAACTCCAAAGCAAGCAAGCATCGCTCTCACGTCATATCATCGCATTACCTATACCTGCAACTGTTGTTGTAGTAATCTGTGAGCCACGAGGACTCAACAATCCCATTACCATGGGTATCAAGACTAGCAAAGCTTAATGGGTATGGAATGGATAAGTGGTGAGGTTGCAGCAAGCACTAAGCATTTGTATGGTGACTAACTTACGAGTACAAGAATAAGAAAAGAAACTACGCATAACGGTCGCAATCTATTAATGATCAAGAAGTGATCCCGAACTACTTACGATTCAATCATAACCCCACCATGTTCTCTTCTCGAACCTCACTCGAAAAGAGACGGTCACGGTTACGCACGCGGTCGGTGTATTTTAATTCGGATCTGGTGTCATGTTCTCTACAACCGGATATTATAAATTTCCAAGTCGCCACATAACCACGGGCACGGCTTTCGAAAAGATTTAACCCTGCAGGGGTGCTCCAACTTAATCCATTATAAACTACCACACGCATCTGATGGAACATCCTCACATCATGAAGAGCACGATGCTTATGATAAGGAATCCTGGTGGACAAGTCACTCGTCAAAGGTACAACTAATCCAGCAAGACCTCCCGGCGTGCTGACACCCCGATAGGAGCCACGCGTATCTCGTCTGAGGCCATGACCGGATCGGCTAAGTTTCCGGCTGGCACACCTGTTGGTTGCCCCGGCTACTGCCATTTTGGACCAACACTCATGAGGAGCACTAGCCCGGTTTGTTGATTAATAATCCTCGGGTGCTAGCCGGTCCCTATGCAAGTTTTAGTTGTTATTAGGCAAATGGTAAAACCAAAGTTGGGCTTTGCTGGAAGAGTTAAACCTAACCGAATGATCAGGGGGTCCCCATAAAACCCCACACATGTTAGGAGCACTTATCAAGTAACATATCACCGGTATGACGAAAACTAAGGCGGCATGACTGGAACAGAACACCAGGCAAAAGGCGGAGCCTTCCACCCATTACCAAGTATATAGATGCATTAATTAAATAAGAGATATTGTGATATCCCATGATATCCATGTCCCAACATGGAACAACCTGCACTGCACCTACAACTGGCAACGCTATAAAAGGGTCTAAGCAAAGCGGTAACATAGCCAAACGGTTTGCTGGGATGATGGAAAGGTTAGAGGCTTATCATGGCAATTTGGGAGGCTTGATAAACAAGTGGTAGGTAGCGCGACATAGCGATAGCATCAAGACAACTAGCAAGCAAAGATAGTGGTATCCAAGGTAATGGTCATCTTGCCGAAAATCCCACTAGGAAGAAGACTGAATCCATGAAGAATACGAACGGGTGTAGTCGAATGACTCCTCACAATCGCAATGTAACCGGATCTATCGAGAAGAAGAAGAACTGGAAAGAAGCAAACAACATGGTAAACAACCATCACATAAACATGGCATGATGCATAATCAAGTATGATGCATGTCCGGTTTAATGATTCATGTCATGGCAAAGTGCAACAAACAATACTACAAATTAAGTGGAGCTCAATATGCAATGAGTTGCATATTGACGAAACACCACATTCAAACTTTCAAACAAAAAAATTTATTTAGTTCACTCTCATTTATGCTACCCATCAAAATTAAATGTTGGTTAACATGGCAAGAGGTGAAGCATAAGTAAACTACACATTTAGGCAATTTAAATGAGGCCGGAAACAACAAACAACAACTCCGGAAAATCCCCATGTGCGTATTCGAATTTGGTACTATTCTGCCTAAACACAATTTAAATATTGATAAACAGGGAAATAAAGTGCACCATGTTAATCTATACATTTTTTCATCACATTTACATATAAAGTTTATTTAATTCGGAGCTACGGTTATTTAGTTATTAAATAAATCATTTTAGCATGGCATTCAGCAAATTCATTCAAGCAACGGGTTTAAACATTTAAACATGGATGAAAGTTGGATATTGTTTAACTAAATGAAATTCTAAGCATTTTACATATATAAGTTATTTAATTAAGATGCATGGTTTGTGAGTAATTGAATGCATGAACTTGAGGTTTTTTTTGCAAATCTGGTAATTCTCCGGATAATGCTAAATTCGCATATCTGAAAAAAAAACCACACGGGCCAAAACTAAAAGTGGAGTAGGCCCAAAAGAAGGGAAAAATGACGCGCTGGGGGTGGCCTCACCATGGGCCAAGGCCTGGCTCGGCAGAGGAGGCCGGCTGTAGTAGGCGGCCCAGGCGGTTTAGGGCGCGGCCAACATGCGGGCAAGCGGTTCGAGCTCCTCTGCTCGACCAAGCAAAGCAGGCAGCAGCGGGTGAAGCAGGGGAGCAACAGCGCGATGCGGGAACTTGGCGCGACAGGGCTCGAAACGGAGTTGACGGCGGGGATCCGGCAGCGAGGGCGACGAACGGGCGATGGCTATGGCTCTCTGGAGAAAATTACAGGAGACTGTTTAGAGGGAGAGGGAGGTGACGTGACGGGAGAACGAAGGGCGGGAGGGAAGTAGTGAGGATAGCCTGGAGTCTGGTGGTCGTCGACGGTGCGCTCCGGCGAGACGCTGGTCGGAGACGGCGGTGAGGAAGGTCGGGCGAGGCAGCTTGAGCTCCTTGCGGCGGCTGGGCTCGTCCTGGAGGCAAATAGAAAGGGAGGGGAGTCGGGTAAGAGAGAGATCCAGAGGAAGGAGGGGGTTGATGAGAGGTGCGGCGACCTGCTGGTGCTCGATGGTGGAGGGAGCTCTGGTGGTGCTGCTGCTTGCGGCGGCGCGCGGGAAGCACATGAGGATGCAGGGGTTGCGGCTCCTGGTTGTTGCGTAGGGTTGGTCCTCGTGACGCGGGCCACAAGGTTGCTGGAGGAGGATCTCGGGCACGGAGGTGCACGGGTGGAGATGGCTGCCTCGGGTGTAGCGGCCGCAGCCAGGGTGGCGCGCGGCAACTGGGAGACTGGCCGAAATGAAGAGGGAGGTTGTAACGACCAAACCTCGAAGGATTTGAGTTTTTGTGCTTACCGTGCTAGTCCCTGGTGAGGGAGTCCTGGATTGGGGGGTCCTCAGGTGTCCGGGCTATTCGATATGGGCCGGACTCATGGGCCGTGAAGATACAAAGCAGAAGACCTTTCCCCGTGTTCGGGTAGGACTCCCCTATGCGTGGATGGCAAGATTGGTGTCCGGATATGTAATTCCCATCCTCTACAAACCGACTCTGTACAACTCTAGACCCCTCCGGTGTGTATATAAACCAGAGGGTTTAGTCCGTAGGGACGGTCAGAATTCTCATAGGCTAGACATCTAGGTTTTAGCCATTACGATCTCGAGGTAGATCAATTATTGTAACCCCTATACTCATCAAATACAATCAAGCAGGACGTAGGGTTTTACCTCCATTAAGAGGGCCCGAACCTGGGTAAACATTGTGTCCCACTTGTCGTGGAGCAATCCCTTACAGAATGGGAAGTGACTAAATTAAAAAGGGATATATCCCTAAATAATAAGATTAGTGCTTTTTGCCTTGAAGAACATGATAAGGGGTTAGTACCTGATTATAATGCAATAAAAGCTAGAGTTTTGCAAGAAGATGAATCTTTGCCAATTGGTAAAATTGGCGAGCAAAAATATGGTTTTACAACAATGCATATGCCTTCACCTAGTACTACATCATATTATACACCCCCTACACAATTGCAAAGTTTCGGCAACAAACATGTGTCATTGCCGAAAGAATCTAAAAACATTGGGGGGCAATCATATCCGGAGTGGGCTGAAATTGAGAAAAAGTTTAAAGCCAATTTTGCCGCTTGCCGCCAGAAACAAATAGAAAAAGAATTGGCTCAGATAAAAGAAGCATTGCCAATTGGTAGTATCAATGAAAAGAAGGATGATTTAGAACATGAAAGTGCTTCGGTTGAAAAAGCCGAATCAAGTAGTATATATTCCGAATCCATCAAATCCAAAGAGGCAAGTAGTATTGAGAAAGGGCAGGAAAGCATGGCAAAACAACCATGCTTGATTTTTCTGAAGTTAACTTCCTGCCCTATGAGTTTTGTGCCATAGAAATTGATGAACTTCAAGGACAAGAACAAGTAGCCGAACAAAGTTCAGCTAAATAAAAATTTCAATGTTATGATGCACGAAATCAAGAAAAAAATGATGAAGAGGCATTGGGGAGCCATCCAAAGGCGGAGCAAGATATTGTTCAAGTCACACCACCATCATGCTCTCCCAACATATTTGAAGAGGTATGTTTAGCAAGTAATTTACCTATTTTCAGATTTGGTCAGAACTTTATTGCTGATGCATCTATTAGAAAAATCCTTATAAGTAATTTTTAAAGACCAATGAAGAAGGGTAGTTTACTTGTTCGTAATAAAATTGTTATAGAACATATCGGTCAACCCATTGCGCCATTTATAAAGACCGATAATGACTTATTGTTGCAGCCAAAGTTTTCCCCGTTGCTTTATCTAAAGTTCATATCTTATTGGGTAGCTTTGCTTATTTCATACTTGGCTTGCACCTTATCTCAATTGAGACAGGTATGTTCTAAATATTTTCATTTTAGAAATTTAAAGCCAAGGTTAAATTTTGTTAAGAAAATAGTTGCTGGTATAATATCTTACCCAAAGACATCGGAGATAGAGTGCAAAACACAATGCATAGCCGAATGGGGTGATGCAAAATCTGAACCATTCGTTTGCTTAAATCCAAAGCCGTTCTCACAGCAAGATCGGCTAGAAAATAAAAAGTTTACCTTCAATTCAAGCATGTGTGATCAAATATTTGATTTGTTGTTGAACAATAATTACATAAGAATTCTTGATCACCATGTCAAGCCATCAATTCAAGGACGAATGTATTGTAGGTTGCATCATTCGTTCAAACATAATTTTGAGGATTGCAATATGTTTCATCAAATAGTTAAATCGGCCAATGATAAAGGACGACTAAGATTTGTTGAAACACCAAAGGATGACCAGTCTATTCCAATTGGTCTTGATGGCAAAAAAAGTTGCAACGACTTCTTCAAGCTGATTCATTAAATGATAAGAAGGTAAAAATTGCAGATATTGGGATCAAGCTTTCAAGTAAGAAAGTTGTTCAAGAGCACAATGATAATATTATTGAGGGAGAAAATTCCATCAAAGTTGCAATGAAGACGCCAAATACTGGGGGCAACAAGAAAATCCAAAGATCGATGCAAGCAAAGGCCGAGGTAAGCACAAAGGTAAAAGGCTGAAAGTCACTTTCGCACAACTATTGGAAAAATATCAGAAGATAAGTGAGGGGAAAATTGCTTATCGGCCAAGTAATTCAAAAGCGTCAAGATCACCCCCTAGACGCAAATCCGAGGATCGGTATTGCCAAAGTGAGAATCTCAATGCAGCATATTCATATCCTTACTTTGGGCCGCCAATGCCAAAGTCGTGGATGCCTCCCTATTCTCATGTAGATCCATATCCATCATGGGACAGGTATGAGACACGGGCACATTCTCCATCTTATTTTAGACCATCTAACCAACAATATGCAGCTCCAAAAAGATCAACATTTGATGAACAATCAGACGTCAAAGACCGTTTCAATCATAAGGAATCGGTCCGGAGCTCAAGGAACAAGAAAGAGGTGGTCAAGCAAGTTTACCGCGTTAAAAAAGATGGTCGTAAGAATGCTAATTCAGATTTTATCTCAAATGAAAAAGAGCCAATTAAAGTGTTCACATTGGCTACTAAAGGCAATGAGGTAAGTCAATCAAGTGCCAAATCTGAAGAGAAGAAGTTGAGAGTGCACAAGGTAAAACAAGAGTTGCCATTGCTTCAAACAAAATCGCAGCCGGGGTGCCCACTCGGCTTATCATATTGGCAAAATAATAAATTACAAAAACTTAGTGCACAAGAACTTGAGGAAAGGAATATGACATGGGTTCCCAAAGGAAGTACTTAAAATAAGAATTATGTGCAAGCTTCCATTACAAGAAGTGCGGCAAAAGTGAAGAAGGAAAAGAGTGAAAACTATGAAGGAACAAACCGAAGGTTTCAACATCTTCGGTCCACACATTATCCATATTCTTCAACTATGCCATTAATGCCTATTCCATGGAATTCGTCATCAGGTATAATTGGTTACCCTCAATGGGCTTATAATGATCCATGGTTGCAATATAGTTTCTTACATTATGAAAGGGTATTACCAAATCACTGTACATTTGATTAGCTACAAGTTTGTTGTTGATCCAAAGGGCTGAAATACTTGATTTGTCATTTCATTTGTTTATTTCGGCTATATGTGCTTTGAATGAAGTTTACATGGTAATGGCCGATATTTAACTATCGTCCTAAGAGTATGTCAATGCATGGTCGGTGTAGTATTCTAACATCGTCCTTAGTTTGATTGGAGAGCGAGACAAGTTACGTGCTCATGGAAATTTAAATGTATGCCTATATTATGATTGAATGGAGTTGAGACATCATAACCGATGTCATTGAATGTATGCTGCATAGACCAATTCATAGTTGCAGAATTGGCTAGCGAGCTTATACTTTGTTTGGATATGATTTGGCTTATGCATCTTAGAGATCTATAAGAGGCCAAATCATAGTTGATTTTATTACTGAACATGGATTAATGACATGCATAATATTGATATTAGCCTTGTCTTTCTAGTACTACGGAGATTATGTTTTGATGGTTCAATTCGTGGCAATGGCCAAAGTGTTGGTGTTGTTTATATATCTCCTTATGGTACTATTTTTGAAGCCTCATGCCGCTTAGAATTTTTTTTTGCACAATTAATGAAAGCCGAATATGCATTGTTATTCGGATTGAATCTTTTACTTGCTATAGGTGCTATACATATTGAGGCTTTTGATGATTCGTTATGAGTAGTGCAACAAATGTCCAAGGGTTATCAATGTTTTGACAAATCACTTATAGTTTGTCTTGGGGTATGTCTAGATGCAAAATTTACCTTGGGTTGATTTAAAATTGTTCATATATATTGACATGACAATTCAAAAGAGTTGGCACAACAAGCATCCGGCTACTATGTTAATCATGGTGTATTGCATTTCTCTCAATAGCCGATGCTTAGTCTCGTCAACATAGGTAAGGCCGAACCGAAGTCCACAGCTTCGGCCACTAATGAAATTTTTATGCAGGCGAAAGTAAGGATTGGAGAAAGTTTATTGTTGATTATCTACAAAATCCTAGCAAAAGGGTGAACAATATGGTTCGGAGGATGACCTTGAGATACATATCTATGGAACTTTATCATCAGACTGTTAATGAAGTTGAGAAGGTTTCGCCCAAGTTTGCATCAAGGATTCAAAAAAATAATGGCAGATATATAATTATCGCCCTAAGCATATAAATGGCCGATGGAGTGTTGACATCGTCCTTAGAACCAACACGGTACAAGTTATTTTTTGGCACGCTAGCTTTGCCGAAAAACAGGGGGGCATGTGTTGACGCTCAAAAGTGGCACGATCATAAAAAGTAGCTTCAAGCTATGTCAAGATTAATTCAAACTTATTATTGAAAGTCACCATGGGATGGCTCTCTTCGAGAAGATCAAGATGGATATGAATATGGTCTAAAACGGAGCTCGGATGCAAAAGTTGTGACAAGTTCAGAGATGCTCATGTTGACACCAGATTAGAATGGCTTGAAACCCAATTAAGATGGCCTCGGATAGAAAAAGTTTCAACATGAAAGTTGTGCGTCTCGTCGAAGCGGTCGATTTTGATATAAACATCTTCTTAATCCGAGGTCGTATGCAAAAGTTAGACCCGAATACGTGCGGCTGCATCAGAATGGCCAGACATTCCGGGGATGTTCGTCCGGGTTTTGGATTTCTCTGCCACAGACTTCAAAAAAAATGAAAACCACCTCAAGATGGCCTCTGATAAAAAAACGTTCAACATGAAAGTTGTTCGTCTCGTCGAAACGGTCAAGGTTGCTTTTGGGCTTGTTTCCATCCAAGGTCGTTTACTGCCTCAAACGTGACCCGCAAGGTGCAGCCAGGTTGTAAACCAAACAGTTTTGGAAAGTTCGGATTTCGAGTTGGACCCAAACTAGGGTTTTGAACGTGAATTCTAACATTTCCTTGCACGGGAAGTCCATCCGCCTCTTATATACCTAAGGGGTGACGGCGGATTGAACAACACACAATCGAACATATCATCTACCACTTTTTATCTTTTATCTTTTCTCCTTAACCCTAGTTCTTCTTCTTCCTCATTCTTCTTGTTGGAGGGCGGAGAACTCGAGGCCCTAGGGGCGGTCAGGTCAACCTAGGGCAGCCCATAGCCACCGCGCAGCCTGACGGGGTCCCTCCCGGGTGTGTGGGGTTTCTGGTTTACAAAAGCACCCGCCGGATTGCTTGCGTACCGCGCTTCCGGATGGCTCTCCTTCGACGTGAGCTGCGGTGCATCACACTCGGCGTTGGAGGTACACGGTGACGTGTTCATGTGCGAACACCCCCGCACCCCGTTGATGTCATCGCCTTGGTCTTCAAATCGTCGCCCTTGTCTCCGGCATGCTCTCGCTGCTGTAATTCGTCGCCGTCAACGGGATCTTCCCCGTCGTTGCTGCCGTAGAGGATCTCCACCAAGTTAGGGTGAGATTCGACCCCCTCATGCTTCATTTTCTCCATTCAATGCACTAGGGATTTGTCATGTATCTTGCTAAGAATGAAACTCCTCTATCCACCAGATTGATTCCGTAGATTAGTTTTGAGGAAAGATTTTAGGTTACCGCCGAAAGCATCTTGGATTGGCCGATTAGGATTTTTTGGAGTCACCGATTTGGCTCTGGCCATTGCACTAGTATGACTCGGTGCCACCGAGAAGTGCTAATCGGTGAGACCTAAAGTAAAGTTTCAGTGAAACCCTAGCAACTCGAAGACACCGAACCACATCTCGGTGTGACCGAAATGGAGCGTTTTGGTTCTGCTGAGTGCTTCGGTATCACCGAAATGACCAACTCGGTAGATCCGAAATGCATTCTGTGAAAACTTAGAACTAAGATTTGAACTCAATTTTTTTTAAATCATCTGCCTTTTGTGATGACTCATCTACTCTACCCATACCTATCTATTCACAGGGTCTGCTTCTAGTGCCAGTGATAGCCAGAATATATCTGAGCAGCATGAGGATCTCAGTGAGGGATCAAGTCCAGCTAAAAGTTTTGATGAAGGCAGCAGGATCACTCCTACCAATTTGCCTAAGGCTGCCAAGACAACAAGGAAAACCAAGGGCTCGGGCACAGATGAAGATTTCCAGCCCGAGGAAGTGACCTCAAAGAAGAAGAAGAAGAAGGTGCTTGCCAAGGAGTATGGCACATCAGCCAGCACCAGGCCATCAGGCAGTGCCAAGGAGAGATTGGTTGTGAGGAAGGTCCTAATCTCCAAGGCAGACAAAGCCACAGCTCCCAAAGGAACCATGACATTCACACTTGAGGACCCTAGTGATGCAGAGGCTGGTGCAGGCAAGAAGAAGAAAAGGCCAAGGAAGACAATTGCTCATGTTATTGGCAAACCCTCCATGGTTGCTGATGATCATGATGATGAGGAAGAGGAGGAACCAACTGCTGATGCACCTCCAGCAAAGACTCAAAAGCTTATGACAGATGTTGTGAAGTCTGTTGCTCCCTCCAAGCCCAAGTCCAAGCCCAAAGCTCTAGCACCTAAGAGGTCTACCAGGAACTGCTAGTGAAAAGAACAAGGCCCCAGTGCGTGAGGCTGAAAGTGATGATGAGCCACTAGTGCTTAGGAAGTTGAAGCCAAAGATTCCAGTCCATGACAACTCTCATCCAGTAGCACAAAACATGATGCTCTGGAAAGACAAAGGTCTAAGACAGTGGAGGATGTCTGATCCATATTCTGTCAGGAGGAGGACTGCCTGTGACTATCGCTTTGCCCATAGTTAGTGACATGAAGTGGGTAGACTAGAAGTACATTGATGCCAATGAGGATCATTTTCCCCATGTACATGAGAGCTTCAAGCTTGCAGGAGTTGATGCATTTGTTGGGAAGAAACTCGCCAAATGGAATGATGAGATGATCATGCAATTCTATTCCACAGCACAGTTCTATCCAGATGGCAGAACTGTATGGATGACTGAGGGATCGAAATACCAGTCAACCATCTCTGAGTGGGTTGAACTTCATGGTGCCCCAAAGGAAGAGGAAAATAACATTGATGTCTATGGCAAGCCCAGGATGGATCATAACTCTATGGCAAACATGTACAAGACTATTCGCAAGAAAGATCTTGACACACATAAGCTTGGTTCAGTGAAGCATTTGCTTGCTGGTTTGGCCACCACTAACACTATCTTGAGGCACACTCTTTTGCCCAAGTCTGGAGATGACAAGATGGTCCGTGGCCACTCCGTCAACTTGCTACATTTGTTTGACACTCCACAAAAGTTCAAAGTTATGAGCCTGATAGTTAAGACAATCAAGAGAACCGCAGCCGACGAGAAGAGATCATGTGGATTTGCTCCGCACATTCAGTTACTCATCAACTCCAAGGTTGGAACGGGCACTTATCTACTTGATCGTGAGTATCTCCCATTGCAGCCTGACTTTGAGGACAATGTTGTAGTGATGGAGCCTTCACCTCCCTCGTCTTCTCAAGCTCAAGAGGAGATCCTGGCAGCTGCAGCAGCAAGAGCAGCACAGAGGCATCTGCACCCAATGCTCCCATAGCCAACCTCAAGACGAAGAATGACCAGATGACTTACCTGTTGGAAGCTACCCTGAGGATTGAGCGAAGTTTGTCCAACCTCACCAAGAACCAGGACAGCTTAGAGCGGGTGGTTGAAGCTAACATATATGGTCTTGATGTGAAGATCACTGAGGTTCAGTCAGTTGTGAACAAGCTGAAGGAAGATGTTGATGCTGCTAGAGCCGCTGCAGAGGACAGTGGAGATGACTTACCGACGACTAACAGGTTCCAGACAGTGCCTGGGGCACCCAGGTCTGCTGCAGTGCCTGATGCAGACACGAGGACCACTCACTCTGCACCTGTTGCCACCGCTACTGTGCCACCTCCAGTCTCTACTCCACCAACCCAGCAGACGTCAGCTGAAGCCTTCACAGATGCACTCTCCACGCCATCTACGCACACAGGAGCCACCAGCCAAAAGTCACCTTCACGAGCTGCCGAGGACCGTGCCTAGAAAAATGTATAGCTCTATACCTATTCGAACTTTTTGGTACTTGTTACCAAAGGGGGAGAATTTGTATAGATCATTAGGCTTCGAGAGAGAATGTCTCGCTTTTGCTGGTTAGTTTTTCTTGAGTTCTTGCTACTATTTCCATTTGATTTGTGCTACTTTGTTCATTATGTGTGTGAGATACTATGTTGGTTATGTGTGATTGATCATACTATGCTTCATGTGATGCTTAATGCTTATCTCTATCATTATCTGTGTATGACCACTCACTTAAGTCTTTGGTGATGTGTGCATACTATTTCATTCATATCATTTTGTGCGCTCCACCAAGTTGTATGTGACATGGAAGAGTGACCCGTGATCCTAATCGATTGTGCATTTGTATTCAAACGCAAATTTTTTATAATGCACAAATTTAGGAGGGGGGGGGCTCTTGCTTATCACATACTTCTCAGAGCGACAATGTATTTCATTCATTTAATCATTTGTCGAAGCTTTGATCTATATGTTGTCATCAATTACCAAAAAGGGGGAGATTGAAAGTGCAACTGATCCCCAGGTGGTTTTGGTAATTCATAACAACCTATATCTCATTGAACTAATGTCCATTTAAGATAAATATTTCGGGGTGTTCAATGATTGGCATGGCATGGACTAGAGATGTGGACCCCTCAAAATGCCAAGGACAAGGATTGGCAAAAACTCGAGACTCCACATTTTTGTTTAAGTGAAAATGCCAAGGACAAGGATTGGCAAAAACTCAAGACTCCACATTTTTGTTTAAGTGATCCAAGATCACATTGAGTCCATAGGAAAACCAATACTATTAAAAGGGGATGAGGTGTTGCATAATGATCTATTTGCTCAAGTGCTTAGTGATATTGCTCCAAAACCCTCAGCCACTCTCTCTATCCAAATATGTCCAAACCCTAATTTCCAACTCGGCCACACCGGTATTCCTACCCGGAGCCACCGAGTTCATCTGAACTTAGCCACTGCCAAAACCCTAACAATTCGGTTCCACCGATATGGATCTCAATCCCACCGAGATGGCCTTGCCAGCTCTCTGTTGCTTGTTGCAATTATTTCGGTCCCACCGAGATGTTGCAATCGGTCTAACCGAGATGGCTTGATCGATTCTCTGTTGCCTTATTGTTTCACTTCGGTCCCGTCGAGATGATGCGATCGGTGCCACCGAGATGAGGTTTGCCCTAAGCCCTTGCACATCGGTCCCACCGAGTTGTTCCCATCAGTCCCACCGAGATTCCTAACGTTCACAATTTTACAGAGATCGGTGCCACCGAGTTTTCTGATCGATGCCACCGAGATGGGTGAAAAGTGTGTTGGATTTTGTGTGGAGGCTATATATACCCCTCCACCCCTTCTTCCTCATTGACGAGAGCCATTAGAACGTGCCTACACCTCCACCCTTTATTTCCCGAGAGAGAACCACCTACTCATGTCTTGAGATCGAGAGTTTTCATTCCTACCATTTGAACCTTGATTTCTAGCCTTCCCCAAGTTGCTTTCCACTCAAATCCTTCTTCCACCATAGCCAAATCTGTGAGAGAGAGTTGAGTGTTGGGGAGACTGTCATTTGAAGCACAAGAGCAAGGAGTTCATCATCAACACACCGTCTATTACCTTTTGGAGTGGTGTCTCCTAGATTGGTTAGGTGTCGCTTGGGAGCCTCCAACATGATGTGGAGTTGAACCAAGAAGTTTGTAAGGGCAAGGAGATCGCCTACTTCGTGAAGATCTATCCAAGTGAGGCGAGTCCTTCGTGGGCAATGGCCATGGTGGGATAGACAAGGTTGCTTCTTCGTGGACCCTTCGTGGGTGGAGCCCTCCGTGGACTTGCGCAGCCGTTACCCTTCGTGGGTTGAAGTCTCCATCAACGTGGATGTGCGATAGCACCACCTATCAGAACCACGCCAAAAATCTTCGTGTCTCCATTGCATTTGCCTTCTCCAAACCCTTCCCTTTACCATCATATGCAATGCTTTACATTCCGCTGCTATACTCTTAGAATTGCATGTGTAGATTTATTGCTTGACTTGTGCTAATTGCTAAAATCTTCCCACAACTAAAATTGAGAAAAGGGTAGATTTTTATTTGGTCAAGTAGTCTAATCACCCCCCGCCCCTCTAGACATACTTTCGATCCTACAACTTGCAGGCCATTAAAGACAAAGATGGGATCAAAGGGAATGTCTTCAAGTGATGTCTTCACACACAAAGATGAGCAAGCAAAAGCTTCACAATACAAAGACAGAAAGTAAATCGGTGAAGGGATAGAACGAGCAGCTCGATGAAGACAGAGGATTTGTTTGACGAGTTCCAGCTGTTGTGACGGTTGTACGTCTGGTTAGGAAGCCTGAGATTAAAGTCAGAAGACTATGTTTTCACCTTAGTCCCCTTGAGCTAAGGTCACTTAGACCTCACCCAATCACTCAGGTAAGTCTTCAAGGTAGACTTCCGAAACCTTCAGAAACTCGTTCACTGGCAATCCACAATGACTCTTGGATGCTCAGAACATCACGCATAACTGTCTGGAAGATGACAGTCTTCAAGTGTAATAAGTCTTTAGTTCACTTAGAACAGAATGTCTTCAGTGATGCTCAATCACTTTGAGCTCTATGTGTTTGGATCTTTCCTCACAGGAAATCTCTCTCAAAGCCTTCGGAGGTGGGTTGCTCTCAAACGACAAAAGTCGTGCAATAACTCAAAGCAGCCACCAACTTATGGTGGAGGGGATGGCTATTTGTAGCCAGCGACAATCCGACATGATATGACCGATCTGACCTTGGGTCGGTGGCCAACCGACACGTGTCGTAACGGTCGGGTTTCAAACACACGCAACAACATTACTTAGGCTACAAGCAATGCTGACTCAACCAACTCTTGAAGAGATTTTCTCTCACTGCTTCAGCACTCTCGGCATTTGCAGTCATCGTCGCAGCAGCAGCAGCTGCCCTGTCGGCGGATGCAGTCGCGCTCATGGCATAGGCGGCCATGCTCGGGGCGGAGGCGTCGACCATAAGCGCCTTCAAGAAGCGGATGCATGTCCTCATCTTTGAAAATGGGGGTTGAGGATCAAGTGTGGCCAACACTGGAGCTATACAAAGCCGACAAAGCTTCCGACGTAAGCCAGAAACAGTACCCATGAACTATTATCGCAAACAGTTCCAATACGAAACTATGTACTTGAATTTTCGTATTGATTTGAAAGACTATTTTGGGTACAGTAGCAACTCATAGTGTCTAAATTGTATGAAACATTTTTTTACCGTCAACATGCAAGAATTTAACTGTCATGTTAAAATTTGTAATTTTTCAGGGTTCATTTAGGCTTTTTAAGACATTAAGTGAGTTTCTATCTATTTAATGAGCGTAATCCAAATTTGAAGTACATACGCACTCTTTGTCCTTAGGTGCATGTTTATGCCCCATGCGAGAAATTGGAAGAAATCGCAAACATCTTGGTGTCATGACTTAGACGCAAACATTGAGAATCTTGCTTTTTAAATTCAAAAAAAATACTCTAAAATACATGAAACTTTGCAAGATGACATGACATGGCACCAAGGGGCCGCGGTAAAATTCTTTTCCAAATTGCGATAAATTTTGACACGTACTTCTCACAAACCGAAGTATCTCACAAGAAGACTTGTGGCTCCAAGAAGGAATGGGACATATTAAGCGACGAACCAATGGTCGCTGCGTCTTATGGGCTTGAAATATTTTTTAACATCAATATACACGAATACAATTGTCATGTTAAATTTTGTAATTTTTCAGGGTTCATTTGGCATTTTTAAGACATTAAGTGAGTTTTTAGCCATTTAGTGAGCGTAGTTCAAATTTGAACTATATGTTAATTCAAATTTGAACTGTATGTATACATGCAACAGCCAACCAAAAAATATGTCAAAAAATTATAGTTTTGTCCTTAGGTGCATGTTAGGCCCATGCAAGAAATTGGAAGGGATCTCAAACATCTTGGTGTCATGGCTCGGACACAAACATTGAGAATATATTTTTTTAAATACTAAAAAAACAAACAAAAAATGCTCTAAAATACCTGAAACTCTGCTTGATGTCATGACATGGCACCAAAGGGTCATGGTAAAAAAATGTTCCAATTGGTATAAGAAACACGGCGGCTAAAGTACACTCAAATTCGAAATCAGTATCCAATTTACAAATGAAGAGAGAAAAATATTTTCTTTCACATTTTTTAGTTACTAACAAAGAACAAATTTGAACTTGATGTATGCACAGGTAGTATAGCATGAAATAATACATAAAGTAGAAATTATTTGTTTCATTATATTTGCTACTTTGACTGCATATCTCACATGAATGATCGAACAAAATTTCCTTTGGTGCCTTAACATTTATCTTCCAACATCAGATACCCTATAAAATGGTTATTTCAGTATTAACACGTGAACAAGAAGCAAAAAACCACTTCTTTTTCTCCTATAGTAAGATCAACCGATAAAACATCTACCACAGATGACCAAAATTTCTATTGGGCCAAACACAATTGAGGAAGCGACTACAGTTTTTCTATCTCCTGAAATGTACATTGACAACAGTTGGCTGCATATATGTCTGCTGAATCGACAGTGCAAGCGGGAAAAATGGGTGAAACAAGAAGGAAGAGATTCTTTTTGCTCGGCTGTCGGAACCACCAGAATCTGACCCTGCAGAAAAGGGAGATGTATGCACGTGAAGTTACTCGAGAAATGCTACTAAAACAAAGTAAGACTTAGAACCCAAGTAGAAAAGCAAATGTATAAATGATTTCCCTCCGGTGTCCTGAAAGTGATGATATATTTTCCAATTATCAAGTCATGTCAGGATGCAAACGGGGCGGGTTACAGCCAGCCTGCACCTGCATATGCGGGCGCTCACAGTTTATGCGGGCATTGCAGTGGGTCGGCGTAATGCGGCACTAGTTGTTGCAGGTTAACGCGGCGTCCCGCATTCGCCTCGTACAGCCCGCACATCTAATTTGGTGGAGATCGGTTCCAGTTCTCCACATCGCACACCCTTTGTTGTGTTGCTCTTGGCGTTCAGCCTGTCAGCTCTGGCGTGCGTGCGCTTGGCTCCAAACTCCAAACGTTCTGGTCGAACAGCGGCACCGCCGTGAAGACCATCACTGACATTGACCGCCTGCGGGTCAAGCGGCACACCGACGTCGATGAAGTAGACCCACAGGCGTACGGCAGAACCATACCACACGGCGCCCTTGCCGTCCCAAAAGATGTCCGTGAAGCTAGGCGGAGAGCACGCAGGCCATGGCCTCCATGGCACGGTTGGCAGGGAGGCAATGGCCATGGTCTGTCACGATTGGGGGAAGCAGTTGGAACGCCTGCATGGTGCCCGGCAGCAGTGTCACCAGGTGTACGTCTAGCTGATCGGCCTTTTCATCGTGCTCGTGACACAACATGTACGCAGAGCACGGCCGATCGATCCTGCTTTCTCTAGGAAAAGGGAAATAAAGCGAATCTGTTGTCGCCGGCAACCCGGATGTTGCTAGAAAATAGAGCAGGCAGCAGAAGGACAGGGACAGCAAGGACAAGAGGTCGCAGGCTCGAAGCTGATGACAGCTGCTTTAGCATTTTGCGGGATATGCAGCCGCCCTAGAACACAATGGACGCACCCGCGTGAACCCGCATGAATAACGCACTTGGCCCATGGGAGAATTAGCGGGACTTATTTGTGGGGCAGGCTAACGGCTAGCTAGCGGAAAGGCCCGCCCCAGTTGCACCCTTAAAGTCAGGTACGATTTCTTATGTCTTGGCTTGCCCTGATGTTGTCATGTTGCCTTCATGATTACTGATTACATCACTGTCTTGGCTTGCCCTGATGTGGTCATGTTGCCCTCATGATTACTGAATACATCACTATGGTGTGGGAGTTCATGACCGTTCATTGGTCTGGTTATCGGCCTTGGAGTCTAAGCAGCATGAGGCAGGTCTAAGAAAAAAAAGCAAGGAGGGTCCAATAAACCAAATTTGCTCCAGCGTTTAGCACCGATTGGGGACACACCGGTCAGATTTTTTTTCTCTGACCTGTGCCTTTCCCCATTGAACTTCCCTCCACCAATTCAGAAACTGGCAGCAGCAGATGTGAGGTGGGGGTGCTACCGCTAGTCTCCCTCACAGTGAGGGACAAGCGCTGTGATCCACACGTGGGCCTCATCAAAGGGGAGGACTGGCACGCTGCTCCTGCTGCTCCTTATGGGGTTGAGACGAGGCTTATGGGATTGAGATGAGGCTATCTTGCTTGAATTAATGAGATAAGGGCATCTCCAACACTGTGCATCAAAACACCCGTGAACGTCCAGCACAGACAGGACACTTTGTGCCATCCAACGCCATGCATCAAATGTCCGCGGGCCAGTCCGTACGTCCGAATTCTCGCAAACCGGAAGCAAAGCCAGGGAGGTTTGCGAATGTCCGGACAGCCGCCACGTAGGCGTCCGACACCCACGGCCCACACAAAAAACCTACCCCAAGCCCTGCTTTTCTCACTCTGCCCCTCCCCTTTGTTCTGTGTCCGTGTAGTCCGAGACCCACGCCGCCGCTGAACCACCCACTCCGCCGTTCAGGCCTTGCTGGACCTCCGCCGCTCCAACCGAGCGCCAGCCCCAACTTGCCTACGCTGCCCTTCCATCCCTGGTCCGGCTACTGCCGAGGTACCCTCTGCCACATTGCCGTCCATGGTGGACACGGTGCCCAGCAAGTGTTTGGCCAAATGCCACAGCCAAATTTATTGACGTTTATATTGTTTACTTTGAAGCAAACACGATGCATTCGGCCACCGAGTACTTCTACGCCGAGTTCATAGATATGTCATCATTAGATGAGGACGAATATAAGGATGAAACGACGATGAACATCGAGTGATGAATCGGAATAGGGCAGGGGGGGGGGGGGGGGGGCATGTGATGCTGATGGACGACTACTTTGTCCCCAATGCGCTATCTGAGCCCTATTTTCTTCATCGATTGCAGATGAGCTGAAATGTGTTCGATCACCTCTACAATGGTGTTCGGGCCTATGATGACCACTTCATCCTGAAGAAGGATATCGTTGGAAAGATTGGATTATCTGGTTACCAAAAGTGCACGCTGCATTGAGGATGCTTGCCTATGGCACGGCCACAGATTCATGGGACGAGTACCTCCGGATGTCCGAAAGCATATGCGTCGAAGTCATGATCAGGTTTGCTACTATGGTGGTCAAGATGTTTGGACCGAAGTACTTGAGAGAACGAACTGCCCAAGACACTGCACGGCTCATGGCACTGGAAGCAAGAGGGTGACCAGATATGCTCGGATTTCCGGATTGCATGCACTGGCTATGGAAGAATTGCCCATATGCTCTACAAAGGCAATATCAAGGCCATTGTAAGAAGCCCGCCATCATTCTTGAAGAAGTTGCATCACAAGACCTCTAGATTTGCCACTCTTTCTTTGGGATGCCTGGGTCTGGCAATGACATCAACGTGTTGCAGCGGCCTCCATTGCTTGCAAGGTTGTGCAAGGGAGAAGCTCCTCCGTGCAAATATACCATCAATTTTCATGACTACAACATGGGCTATTATCTTTGTGATGATATCTATCCTTCATGAGCGACCTTCGTCAAGACCATCTCTGATCCAAGGGGTGAGAAAAGATCTCACTTTGCCCAAAGACAAGGAGCTAGAAAGGATGTGGAGAGGACATTTGGAGTGCTCCAAGCCCGTTTTGCAGTTGTTCGAGGACCTACAAAGGTATGAGATCCAAAAGCGTTGTGGGAGGTGGTCATAGCTTGTGTGATCATGCACAACATGATTGTGGAGTATGAGTGTGACGAGTTTGCTACGGTCTAGAATTTGAGCAGATGAGCCTTGACTAATGTTGACTTCTCATGCGGATACAAGTTCAAATTGATATAGTTCCACACACCCTAGTTCTAGAATCTAGATGCTTGGTCACAGCAATGGATCAACAGTTACCTGGTTTTATCTTAAATTTGACGACATTTGGTTGCCTCACTGATATAAATTTTATCGGATGCTCTGTGCAATGCCTATGCCGATCAATCGCTGAAATCAGCTGTAAACAAGGAAACGAAACAACACGATATATCAAATGAAGGGAAAATTACTATCATGCACTTGAGTACGACAAATATCGAGAAGATAAGCAAAGCCATGGAATGTCATAAAAATGATTTAGAAAGTGCAAGTTGGACACATCTAAACCACTACTGTCATTACTCATCACGATGGAATCGCTCATATTGCATAGGTCAGCTTTGAGCTAAATTACTACAGCAATGAAAAAGCCATTAGTCCAAAACAAGTGTAGTGTTATACTATATCAATAAAACAACTCGCACATTGTATAGGAACAGGGATACTAAATTTCCAAGAAATACCAAGCCTACCTAGGCCTTCTGCGAAGTAGGAGGGGTTTAACTTACAACCTCAACCCAACCTCATGCAGGGGCTAAGCTTGCATTTTAGCAACAGTGCTTAGCACCCACTACTCTCTCCTTAGCTGGAACCCACAAAAGAAGTATTGCAGCCTGCTGACCCACCTCCCTGGTTTGAATCACCTGCCACTGCTTCTCTCAGTGCCAGTGGCCGAGCCAGCGCCCGGCGACCCTGGGCATTTGCCCGGGCTCGCTAGGTACGCCAGCTACGATGGCTCCATTACATTGAGAAAAACCGTCAACACATCGTGCTTTACCCAGGCAGCTGGGCTCGTTCTGGTTTGCTAATCAAGGTTTCCTTTTCCTTCAGTAGTAATGGATCAGGCGAGACTTGCTTGATGCCCTGACGTTAAATCAGATGAGAACTGGGCCTACTGGGCTACTAACCTAGCAAGAGGTCTGTTCGGCTTTTGTTTACTTCAGACGAGAAGGACCACGATCTTTTTCTCAAACAAAAAAGAAGCACGATCGGTCGATCGTTCCACTCCCCACGACCCCGCTTGTTCAGCTGTTCCAGACGGCGCCACCCTAGATCGATCGAAGAAGGAATGGCGGCGAGTGGATGCAGGCCTAGGCTGGGTACATGGCCGGCGGAGGGTTGTGCCAGAGCGGATCCATCCCAGGAACGGCTTGCATCATCGGCCGGCAGCTGCTTGTCCCCTCCTCCGTGATTAGGTGAGATTGCACTTTTGGAGATTGGTAGATTTATTTAGGTTCAAATTTTGAGGTTCGGCCATGGAGAATTGGTCATTGAGGTTATATTACTTCACTTCAAAATTACATTTGTATGACTGCTATATTCATAATTTCACTTCATTATTAAGGTAGATTTGTGGTCTGGGATTTTGATGCTATTTTACATGTTGTCTATCTAAATGAAGGTTTTTTACTGGTCAAGTTTTTAAAGAACCGACCGGTTACCGGATATTTCTTCAGACCCTGAATTTATTTGCTACATGTTTAGTTAGTACTCCCTCCGTCCCGTGATGTAATATAAGAGCGTTTTTCACACTACTCCCTCCGTCCCGTAATATAAGAGCGTTAGAATCTGTATGCATATTTTAACACAACATAGCCCCTAGCCTGGTGGAAGTGCTTTCGAGGTCACAGGCCGACTACCAATTTCGCCAGCCTGATTTCTAATGTTATCAGTGTTTAAAAGAATTTATGGCCACAGTGGGTTAGGGAGGACTCAAACCCACGCATTAGGGAAAGGATTAACGCGTGTTCACCGCTAGAACACAAAGAGATTTGAGTATAAACTAAATGTTGATGCCGCTTTTTTTTAAGATGGAACGGGTGCAGCAGTGGCAATTCTTCGAAACAACCGAGGAGAGGCTCTTGCGGGAGCATCCTGGCTGCTTCATCATCTCCTTGATGCAACGACAGCGGAAGCAGTAGCCATTCAGCGAGGACTAGAGTTGGTTGAAGGACTCGGCTGTCATCAAGTCATTGTTGAATCTGACTCAATTGGAAGTTATTCAAGCATGCAATGGCATGATCGAGATTTGGAGCCCCTATACTGCTATTTTGGCTAATTGTTTTCAAAAAGCATACCGTATTGGTGCGGTATCCTTCGCTCATTGCCCTAGGGAGGCTAATAGATTGGCGCACAACCTTGCTAGACATAGTTTCAATTTAAATTCTACTTTTATTTGGGATGGTGATCCTCCCAGCTTTTTACCTTCGGACATTGTGGATGATGTAACTTTGATTTCAGTTTAATAAAGTGCGCCAAGTGGTTTTCAAAAAAAAAAAGAGATTTGCGTATACAAAGGGTTAAGTACTATATATTCTACTGCTAAATGAATTTGAAATAAAAATTTGTTTAAATACTTTCAGGCGAAAAAGCCGAAATGATTTTTCAAAAAATGGTTCTTTTGGCCCCTACCTGAAAAAACCGATATCAAGGAAAAATACTTGATTCAAACCCCTGAATTTTTTTAGATCATTCGGTTAGCTAGGCTCAAACTTGCCCTGGCTTCACAAAATTTCTGGCTCCGCCCCTGCTCAGCTCCGATCTCATCAAAATAAATTGAACTGAAATTTTAATACTGCACAACTCTTACCCTTCACGCCAACCACACCTATACTCTCTCATTTTTCTTTAATCAGATCGCCAGCAACCACCCCTCTAAATGGCAATGTAGCTGCATCTTCACTCTCCCAACAAATATGCAAAATCATCACCAAGTTACCAACATGCAAACAGGCAATCATCTCCCAGGCCAACAGGACCTCTGACTATCAGTGCAATGTATAGTATCTATTTGCAGTAATAATGTCATAACAAGTGGATACATGAGAAAAAACATAGCGGCTCCATTTTCAAGTATAATCAATATGTGTAAGTCAGATGTTGATACTAACATTCTAAGTAGAAAAACATTTTATAAGATGCTGCTTTGTACTATGTACTCCCTCCGTCCCATAATGTAAGACGTCTTTTGACACTACAGTAGTGTCAAAAAACGTCTTACATTATGGGACAGAGGGAGTATTATTTTTTGCCAATAACTCTGCACATCTAATTTTTGTTTTGTTGTTATTTATTCAAAGAGGATAGAAGCTACACATATTACATGTCACAAATAGCAGGATATGAGAAGCTCTTCTGAGTGGAGTGATAGACAGCACAAAGGTTGCTGTCGCCGGCCCGGGTTCGAGTCTTGTCATCTCCCATATGAATAAGACATGGGGGAGTCTCCCCTCTGTTCTCATTTTTTTTTACAAATAGCAGGATATACAATGTCCTGCTCAGAGTTTTGAAGAATCATTGGTTCAATGACAGACTTAAAGTAAGCCCAACGCAACAATATCAAATGTTTACACATTCCAGTTAATAATGTATTAACGTGTGCTTCATGTTCAATTTTCTACCAAGACCATATTGATTGTTTGCAAAAGCAAAAAAGAGGTTGGTGACTCGAGTGAAAGCACATGAACTTGCAGGATATTATAGTATGACACTCAAGCCAGAAAACTAGCCAAACTGGAACTACTGTATAACATATATTCAAACAAGTTGTAGAACAAACCTTCTCATCATAACGAAAAATCGACAGGTCAAAGTATGGTGAAGGACTTTGTGATTGGCAAGTGTAAGGCAATGACGCCATCATCTTTTTCACAAACTGCTAAACAGAAAACAAATAGCAAACTAGCAATCATCAAAAGGTTCATTATTACATCCTCTAATAAAAGAGGTAAATTGTTCACAAATCAGATGCCTTAAGCGTACACAAATGAGAAATATGTTGTAACTATAGTTATCAAGAAATAAGCCATCAGCAACTAGTGACCGTTTCACACCTCTAGTTTTTTCATTTGAAAGGTATGTGTCACACCTGCATAACCAGTGGTTGATGCGGTGGACGTGTGATGGTGGGACCCCCGCTGCCATGTGGCATGGGCCCACCCGCGTGTGTGAGTGGCTGGGTATATAGCCAGCTGTAGCCAGTAGGCAAGTCATGCGTGATTTGTATCTGAACTGGATTCCTCACCTACTCTCTGTATCTCATCTTCCTTGGCAAGAAACCCTTCTTCCAAGCCCGATCTCATCCCCTTCCCTTCCCCAATCCAGATCTGAGCAATTGGGTCTGTGACAGTTGGTAATCAGAGCCTCCATTCCCCACCACCAATTTTCTCCGCCGCCACTCTCACCCTCTCGATCAAGCCGTAACATCCACGCTGTGGGAGTGGAACTTGCTTCGGCGAGATCCACCCGAAATCCCCAGCGGAGTTGGCCTGATTTGGAGCGAGTGCAACGGCGCCGCCGACCAAACGTCTGCCCAAACCCGCCACATCATCGCCGCCATGTCCGAATCAACCGGAGAGCTGAAATCGATGCTCCAGTCGCTCTTGACGCGGTTCGATGAAAGCAAGCTCGCGGGCGACAAGCATCTCGAAGCGCAGCTCGCGTTCAACACGCAGGTGTCATCTGATCTGGCGCACCTCCGCAAGCAACTGGATCTCACTCAAGCAGACGTCGAGGAGGTGCGGCAGCACCGCGATCCACCACCATCGCCGACCGCTGCTGCGCTCCACTAACCGCACGCGGCCGACACCAAAGACGGCAAGCCCCAGGCGTCCTCAGTGACGTCCCTTGAGCAAACACGCGGCCCTCGTCCCCAAGGACCAACCGCTCGCCTCTCCAACAACAGGCCTCCTCTGATTCCCACGCGGCCATCTCCGCCGTTCATGGGCACGGGCCAGGCCGCGGCATCTCCTACGGGCAAGCCGAGGAGTACACGGTCAAGGCCCCCCAAGCATGACTTTCCTCGCTCCGACGGCGACGCGCCCAACCTCTGGATCGACCACTGCATCGCCTACTTCGATTTGTACCGCATACCGTCGCACAGCTGGGTTACCACGGCGTCGCTCTACATCGACGATCACGCGGCGCACTGGTTCCAGGCGTACCGTCAGACGCACCTTGCGCCAACCTGGGAGGAGTTCACTGCGGCCCTCATCAGCGAGTTCGGTCCGGATGAGTTCGAGGTGGAGATGCATAAGCTGCTGCAGCTCAGGCAGACCAGCACCGTCGCAGAGTACCGGGTGGAGTTCGAGGCCCACATGT
This sequence comes from Aegilops tauschii subsp. strangulata, assembly GCF_002575655.3. NCBI lineage: Eukaryota > Viridiplantae > Streptophyta > Magnoliopsida > Poales > Poaceae > Aegilops > Aegilops tauschii. Next base: position 243,978,038 of record NC_053037.3, on the reverse strand, counting down.
ACCACTTGCTCGCCCTCGACGCAACGCTCAACCCCAAGCTCTTCATCACGCAATTCCTGTTGGGCCCGCGCGACGATCTCCGGGCCGTGGTCCGCCTTCAGGAGCCGTCGAGCATTACTCGTGCTGCCGTGTTGGCCAGGATCTTGGAAGAAGAGGCGGGCAATCAGCATGCTCGTTCGCAAATCATTCCCGCGAGTCGACCTCCATTACCCCTCTTGCCACAACCACCACGGGCCGTGGGGGCGCCACGGCCAGGGGGCGCTGTTGTGCCCAACGACGAGCGCCAGCTACGCGAGCATCGGTGTGCCAACGGCCTCTGCTTCAAATGTGGAGATCGGTACTCCCGCGAGCATCGGTGCAAGCCGGCCACCCAATTGTCTACGATCCATGTCGGCGACTACGGCGAGGTGCTCAGCGACGACGCGGTCCACGCTTTGGAGCTGCTCGACGCACCGGCGCAACCAGAGCCGACACCCGAGTGCTGCGTGCTATCCATGCACGCTGTCGCGGGGACCGAGTCACCGCGTACTATCCGTCTACGAGCGCTCGTCAGCAACCAACTTATGTTGCTGTTGGTGGACTCCGGGAGCACGCACAACTTCATTTCCATGGCATTCGCAGACCGCATCAAAGCAACGCCAGTCGCTGTGCCGGCGGTCGAGGTACGCGTCGCCAACAAAGAGCGCATGTCCTGCAACAGCATGGTCCAAGGGCTGCAGTGGTGGATTCAAGGACACACATTCCACACGGACATGCGGCAACTGGCTTTGGGGGCTTACAATGGCGTGCTTGGCATGGACTAGCTTGAGCAGTTCAGCCCGATGAGCTGCCACTGGCTCGAGAAGACGCTGACCTTTGAGCACCAAGGCACCATGATCACGTTGCAAGGTGTTCGACCCAAGCAACAAGAGACGCTAGAAGAGATCGAGCCCGATCAGCTGCACAAATGGCAAGCCGGCAACGACATCTGGTACATGGCCGTGTTGGACCTGCCCCGTGCGACGGAGCCCCAAGCCACCAAGCCGCCTAGCGTGCAGGGCATCCTGGACGACTTCGCCGACCCAAAAGGCCTATCGCCTCATCGTCGCTACGACCACGCCATCACGCTGGTGGAGGACGCGCGCCCCGCCAACTCCAGACCCTACCCTACCGCTACTCGTCGTTGCAAAAAGACGAGATCGAGCGCCGGGTCCAAGAGATGCTGCAGTTGGGCATCATTGAGCACAACATGAGCCCCTTCGCAGCGTCGATGCTTCTCGTCAAGAAGGACGGCACATGGCGTTTTTGCGTCGACTACCGGCGGCTCAACGACGCCACGGTCAAAAACAAGTTCCCGCTACCGATTGTAGACGAACTGCTCGACGAGCTGGCTGGCACAGCATTCTTCTTCAGGCTCGATCTCCGCGCCGGCTATCATCAGATCAGAATGTGCGCTGGGGACGAAGAGAAGACGGTGTTCAAGACGCATCATGGACACTTCTACTTCAAGGTCATGCCGTTCGGGCTGACGAATGCCCCGGTCACCTTCCAGTGCTTGATGAATTCCATCTTCGCCAAGTATGTTCCTAAATTCGTAATCATTTTTCTGGATGACAACTTAGTCTTCAGTGAGACGTTGGGGGAGCACCTGGAACACCTGCGCCTCGTCCTTACCCTGTTGCGGGAGCACCAGTTGTACGCCAAGGAATCCAAGTGTTCGTTCACGCAAGACAGCATCTCCTACCTTGGCCACATCATTTTCAAGGACGGCGTCGCGACTGACCCGGAGAAGACACACGCCATGTTGGCATGGCCTACACCGACCACGGCGACCGAGCTCCGAGGCTTCCTCGGCCTCACAGGCTACTACCGCAAGTTCTTTGCGCACTACGGCATCATCGCCAAGCCGCTAACCAGCCTTCTGACCAAGAAGGGCTTCGAGTGGACGGAGCGGGCGCAGGTTGCGTTCGATCTGCTCAAACGCGCGATGGTGGCCGCACCCGTGCTCGCGCTCCCCGACTTCGCGCGCCCGTTCTCCATTGAGACGGACGCATGCGACACTGGCATCGGCGCGGTGCTGGCTCAGGAGGGCCACCCTGTGGCGTTCTTCAGCAATGCGCTCAGCGTGCGCAACCAAAAGCTATCGGCGTACGAGAAGGAGTTCATCGCCGTCATGATGGCCGTCGATAAATGGCGCGCCTACCTTCAACGGGGACCGTTCACCATCGTCACGGATCACAAGAGTTTATGCAATCTTCAAGATCAACGGCTAGCTACTGATCTGCAGCGGAAGGCCATGGCGAAAGAGGTGGGCCTCCAGTTCAAGTTCTGGTAACGGTCGCGGCAGCAACAACAGTGCCGCTGACGCACTGTCCCAAGTGGGTGCGGCGCTGAACCTCGACGCACTCCCGATCTGCCAACTCGCATGGGTGCAGGAGGTGGCCAACTCCTACGCCACGGACGCCGATGCACAGGAGCGCTTGGCGCGTCTGGCAATCATCAGCCCCGACGACGACGGGTTCGAACTCTACAAGGGGCTCATTCGCAAGCAAGATCGGTTGTGGATTGGCAAGAACACGACACTACGCACCAAGATCATCAGCGCCTTGCACGACAGCGCGGTAGGTGGTCACTCCGGCACTACTGCCACCTACCAGCGCATCAAGAAGCTCTTCGTGTGGGAGGGCCTGAAGGGCGACGTCGCGGATTACGTGCATTAATGCCAAGTCTGTCAACACGCCAAGCACGAGCAGAGCAAGACGGCGGGTACGCTGGCCCCGCTGCCCGTACCAACAGCACCATGGCGCGACCTCACCATGGATTTCGTGGAGGGCTTGCCATCATCAGAAGGCTTCGACTCGATCATGGCAGTCGTGGACAGGCTCACCAAGTCCGCGCACTTCATCCCGCTCCGGCATCCTTTCAAAGCACCGCAAGTGACCAAGGTCTTCTGGGATCACATAGTCAAGCTCCACAGCATTTTGAGCTCCATCGTCTCCGACCGCGACCACGTCTTCACCAGCGCGCTCTAGTGGGAGCTCTTCGCCAGTGCGGGCACCAAGTTGCTCTACTCCACGGCGTACCACCCGCAGACGGACGGCCAGAGCGAGAGGGTCAACCAATGCATGGAGATGTACCTGTGGTGCGCGGTGCATGACGAGCCCTGGCAATGGAGGTGCTGGCTACCCACAGCGGAGTTCTGGTACAATTCATCCTTTCACTCGTCCATCACATGCTCTCCCTTCAAGGCGCTCTACGGAGTCGATCCCAACCTTGGCGCCATGGCACTCTGGGACGACAAGTCTGCGCCGGTCATCGACGGTGAGCCCTGAGACTGGGGAGTGCACACGGCGCGTCTGCGCGAGCACATTCTGCGGCCCAACACCGTTTCAAGAGCAGGCCGATCAGAACCACACTGAGCGTTCCTTCGAAGTTGGAGACTCCGTCCTCCTCAAGCTTCAGCCATATGCGCAGTCATCCGTCCCAACCGTCCCTGCGCCAAGCTGGCGTACAAGTTCTTCGGGCCGTTCACGGTGCTCGACAAGATTGGCAAGCTGGCATACAAATTGGAGCTCCCGACGGACAGCAAGATCCACCCCGTCTTTCACGTGTCGCTGCTCAAGCCGTTCACCCCCAACTACACGCCGGTCTTCTCCGAGCTCCCGCGGCCCCCCAGATCTCGCCGGCCACGATAACAAGCCCGTGGAGATTGTGGAGCGGCGCATGGTCAAGCGCGGCAACAGTGCTCTCATGTAGATCAAGGTCCGCTGGACGAACGACAACACATCGACGACCTGGGAGGACTACAACACTCTCCGTCGCCGCTTTCCACAAGCTCCAGTGCGGGACGAACCTCCGGGCGATGACATCGAGCAGCACGCATCTTCTTAAGAGGACGCCCGTTCTGAAGGAGTGGGTAGTGTCACACCTGCATCACCAGTGGTTGATGCGGTGGACGTGTGATGGTGGGACCCCCGCTGCCATGTGGCATGGGCCCACCCGCGTGTGTGAGTGGCTGGGTATATAGTCAGCTGTAGCCAGTAGGCAAGGCATGCGTGATTTGTATCTGAACTGGATTCCTCGCCTACTCTCTGTATCTCATCTTCCTTGGCAAGAAACCCTTCTTTGCCCGATCTCACCCCCTTCCCTTCCCCGATCCAGATCTGAGCAATTGGGTCTGTGCCGGTATGGGTTTCTAACATTTTCACAAGCATACCACGTCATCTGGAACTGCATGTAAGTTGGTATATATAACTGAAAAGGCATGACAAGCACCAGAAAATAAGCTTAAAGATAAAACAAAGTTTGCTTTTTCTTAGTTGATTCACTAAACCTGAAACAAATTGGACTTCTAGTACTACTAGAACTGACAGCATGCTCGGGAAAGCTAACCTGCAAGGCTAAAACTCAATTTCTAGCCCTACATTATTTGGAATTATCCACATTATATCCAAGAAAATCTCCTTATTATGCAATTAATTCTGAACATACATATCCAAGAAAACTGTTTTTTATATTGCATGTCATCTATGTTATATCCAAGAAAACCTCTTTCTTACAACATATGTGGAAATTGTGCATGTATTACTAGAATACGTTGAAACATTTCAGTACAGTCAACAATAAGAGCATCATTCTTGGAAATAAAGAGACCATTAGCGGCGCAACATGCACAAGTCCTCGCATCTTGTCGAGGCATTTGAATGGAACAGGAATGGTTCACCAAAAATGCATCATACGTTCATACAACTTGCGTTATCAGCATTACCTGTGAGGAGCTGCTTGCTTTATTTTTAATGGTGCAAAGTTGATCAAGAGCATGAACACTATTGGAATGCGACGAGATAAATTTCTCATGCGAAGAATTTTGAGGATTTGCATGGAAATGATCATAATAATGTTCAAACAATGAATACAGCTCCTCCGAAGAATTCTGCTGACAAATTATGTATTATGTTCAAACACAAGGGAAAATATATCCAATAACTTGAACAGCATCTCTGATGATCATAGATACCTGATAGAGTGAGACAATATCTGTCGTCTCCATGTTGTACACAGCAAAGAATGCTAGGTTTTGATCAGTGCTTCGAGTAACCTAAAGAAATATATTAGAGTGTCTGCAATTAGATGGTGACAAGATGCGAATAAAATACTGGTAAGATGTCAGGAGAAAATAGATTTACCCCTCCATCGACACTACCAAACTTGATAAATAGGTGACGGCGATCCAAAAACTGTACCTGTTCCACTATCATGTTATAAACACCTCTTGCAAAAATTATTTAGCAGAAAACAATGTGTTCAGTGAACAGCATAGTCCCCGTAAATACTTAGGTTACTGATAGCTAAAATGAACAACAAAAACTGTAAGTGAAGAATATAAAACTTCAATCTAACAGAAAAAATGAAGGGATGACGGTAGGAGAAAAAAAATCTCACATAGAAGACTGCAGAGAAGGCATAAGACTTCCAAAGTAAACCAGCCAAAACCAGGAACAAAAAGGAGACAAAACATAGGCTAGCCAATACTTACGAATAACCAGAAGAGAGAAGAAAGAAAGAACCAAGGCAAAAGAAAAACAGAGCAAAATCCTACTGCTATTATGATTCATTTAAGCTAGTCTTGAAAGTATCGATAGATACCTTCCATATGATAAGATCCACATAGTCTTGAAAGTGAAAATAAAATTTCTTCTTCAGATGCTGGACCCTCTGCAAACAAAAATTACAATTTCAAACAAGTAGAGACAAAACACTTTTCCTTCACAAGAAAGACCACACGACCAAGAAAGAAGGGGGAATAAGCAATTAAGCATAAGTTTGTTTCAACAATTCAAAAGATGCAAGATTAACTGTACACAATAATAACAGGGAGTACGAATATTTCAGCAGTGGATGCAATAAATTAGAGATGATTTTAAGCATCATAATTGACGTTGTTAGAGTACTATACATATGGCCATGTAGTCATTTATATTTACCCCATTGTATAAGGGGTTTCCTGCATCTTTATCTTTACCTAATAATAAAGGACGGAGGCTTTCATAGTTCTCCATCCGTCATCCCTTTACATCCGTTAATTTCTGTGTCAAGCGCAAAGATCAACGACTCAGATCTATTACCTATTATTACAATGTATGCCACCGCCGAGCGACAAAACGGTTCGTTCGTTCTTTCTTTTTTTTTCCTTACTAAGTCTTTTTCTGCCACATCCCACGCACGACGCAGCCCACGCTGCCTAAAAAAACTCTCGATCCCCTCCTCTCCCTCTCCCTACCATCGCCGCCACTGTTGACTAGATCGAGGTGCTAGCGGCCCGATGCACCTGGCGGCTACCGGATCCGTCCCCCCTTCGGATCCACTAGCTCAACGCTCTCTGCCACCGCCATGTCCACCATGGCGGCCAGCAATGCAAGGTGTCCCTTGGCGTTCGGCCGTCCCCATACGGCGGCATTATGTCGGCGCCCCACGTCCAGGTCTACGCTCTTCTCCGTCGGCAGCCTCCACCATGTCGCCACCTCCTTGCTGCCGGACGAGACATCCTCTGCATCATAGTCATCTTGGTTGCCGGTGAAAGCCTGCTCTTTCTCCTCTGGGATCGATTTCACCTTCATCTTGCTCTGCCACGGGTGGATCTTCAGTCCCCTGGCATATGTGTTGTCCTTTCTATACTCCCGCCGGCTGGCCGGCTGTGTGTGTGTCATGGGTGGCTTGACGTGCGCGCTCTATTGGCATAGGAAGCGGGCTGTTGCAGGCAGGGGAAAATCTGTTGGCTACTTGCAGAGGAGGATTAGGATTGTATAGCACAATCAGGAGAGCTCGTTTGATTTGTTTTGGTCTAGATTAGTCAAACCGTGAATTGATATTTGTTTCGTGGTACAGGAGCTTCAAGGCAACAGGGGCAATAGGATTTGACAACAACACATTCAATGAGTTTCTTCCCAAATCTGAAACTATTTGGCTCTAAATTGCAATCCCCTTGAGAAAGTTAAGAGTATTTATGGACTGGTTTATGGATGTTGCAAATTTGATTGCAGCAGGGACCAGCAAAGAAAGTGCAGTGCTCTCCGTTGATAGATATATTCAGGGCAACATCAAACTTCAGTGAGAATGAACATGACCAGGCAGGGAGCTTCATGCATCATTGGATCTGAGAAATGTTTACTACTGTGAATTGTTTATGTTTCTTGGAGACACTAACCGTAGCTTCTTATTAGTGCCCATGGTGAAAGAGCTATATTGTTGTGCCTTTCTTGGATTCAGGTTCTTCTACTCCAAATGGCCGCTTGTCATCCGCGAGCGCAGTGAGCAGTGCCTGCTGGAGTCGTAGCGCAGGACTCCTGCTACCGGCGGGAGTAATATTTACCGAGGACGCTCAACTTGGCCGACCCTGATGGCTGCGCCCGGTACACACTCACGCGCATCATCGGCGATCCGCACACGTATGCCGTGTTAGAGGCGTCGCTGCGTCTCATCGCCGAGCTGCGCCAGTCCAACAACTCAGACCTATGAACACATGTTCACACGCAAGTTCGCGCCCGACTGCCTTGGCCCGCTCATGGCCATCGCAGACACAGTCATCTTCCAAGATTGATTGATGTGGCGCTCTGGATCATAGCTACACGTAGGAGGTATTTCTAGCGCCTGATTTCTCAAAAGTTTCAGAGGTTCTAGACATTACTTCTTCTTGTTTTATACTTTATCTGAATTGAGTTTTCATTCCCGTTTTTCAGAAGTTAGTTGTATCCAACAACAACATAATACATGCTCACTAGGATGTTTTCTTTTGAATTTCTAGACATTACTTGTAAAAGCAGTAGCAACTGAGTGCTCATTACATGTTCTTAGCGTAAAAGGTCCGGAACTTGCTCATTAAACTTTCTTAGTGTAAAAAGTCTAGAACTGATAAACATGGAGTATGTTGGAGAATCAGAGAAGAATATCAGGGACATCTTTGAGAAGGTATATCCATCTGCACAAGCCATATAATTGCCATGAAATATCCACATATACTCAGATAATCAGTATTCACCGTCAATTTTAGGCTAGATCAGCACGCCCATGAGTAATTTTCTTCGATGAGCTTGATTCCCTTGCTCCTGCACGAGTGTCCTCTGCAGATTCTGGAGGTGTGATGGACATGGTTTCGCAGGTATAATGAACCTCATCAATGAGGTGGTGACCGTGTCTCAGTTTTCAATGTTTAAATGTTAGTAAACTAATTCAGTTTCCCTTTTTCTGTCTTTACTAGCACAAATGCTGACAGAGATGCATATGTTTGGCATTCTATCAGTAACATAAACTTGTGCTAGCTTGCAGCACTACATTTTGTGATTGTGTAGTATCCACACCACTACTGATTGTCTATGCTCTTGCCTGAGAGCACGTGTTGTGCTTTGTATCATATCGTCTAACAAAGATGTAAACTCTGCAAGTAGAAACAGACTTTAGCACTGTGATCCAGTATGTATTGAGTATGGATTAGTATTTGGTATGCTTGCAAATGCTTATTTATTGCTTGCACCAGAGATACCAACAAGTTACTATTGAAAATTCAAATATACTGCCAGGAAAATGTAAAAACACCCACGCACTGGTCTCAACTAGCTCTGCCCTGCTGTCACCGCCCTCCCCTAAGAGCATTCAACCCTACGGCAGAGCTGGTTCTGCACCCCGAGCACTCAACCCTACGACGGAGCTGGTTCTGCATACTGTCATTTTCTCCCGTTGCAATGCACGGGCTCAAATCAACTTTGTTTGCCGGTGCAGTTTAGTAGCGCATGTTCTCATGATCGCATCTGTTGTTTATTCCACCAAAGAAACATGTATGCAGTTTTTGGATTTGTCTTGGAAGTTCATAAGATATTGTCGGAATCGCGCGATCATGAACTTGATGCCATATCCAAGAAAGGTGAGGCTGCTTCGGGAGGGCGTGCATGAGCCGTACTTTGGTGAGCGGCAGTCACGCCGATTGATTAGCCGCATTTTGATTTGTATCACTACCGCTGGCTTGGCTTGATCTGCGGAGCCGTACTAAGTTTTGGATTAATATTGTTCTTTGTCAATGTGAACAAATTGTATTACCATGCTGCTGAGTGGTTTCTCGATAAATCTCAGTTCGTTTCCAATGGGCAGATGATATTTTTTGTAGTAATATGTGTTGAACGGAAATGTGTATATCATTCGGTGATTTGTTAACAAATTTAGATTTCTGTTGGAAATAATTGTGTTTCATCTACTATACTCCAAATTTGAAGGTTGATGTTATACAAATTTTACCGAATTAACACAAATATTGGTTGAGAGAAAATTTTCATTATGTAACAGTGCACGAACATCAGGAAGCAATTTGTGGAAGGCAGCCCTCACGTCTAGCTCGACAAGATTACTTTTTTAAGTTATAAATGTTCTCCTATACTGGTGTGGTTCAATGGCAATGCGGTGACCGAATCCATCGCCTTGACCACGTCAAGACGTGTTATGACAAGGTGAACGGCCTACGTCCGTGACGGCGGAGATGAGGATCCCTACGAGACAAATGGATTACCTTCTTCAAGTGGATGAAGCAGATTATGTGTGTGGTGATGGGCTGTGATGTTGTTATTTTTTTCCCGTTGTGCACAGGAATATTTGCTAGTATTTCCTACACATGTACATGTATATATACTGGCCTATAGCCCCGTGGGAATACAAGATGCATATTCCTAACATGGTATTAGAGCCCTAGGGTTTTTTTTCGCACGCCGCAACTCATGCTCGATCCCGTCGTGTGCCGCCGCTTCTTCTCTGAACAGCTGCCGCTGTGTTTCCTCTCCTCCCGATCCGCTGCAGACTACGCCAGGCCACCTCATCACGCGCCGCCCCACCCCGCACATCTACGCCCGAAGGCCTCCACGCGCCACGTCGTTGCTCCCACGCGAGAGCTTCATCCGGGCGCGCGTGTTCTGCTCGAAGCCTGGCCTGATTCCGTGACGCCCATCTGCCCGTGGAGTGTGCCTGCACATGACTTGTGCTTTGCTCACCTGCTGCTTCTGCACCACCCGTGAAGGGTGTGACATGTGTTCACGCTCGTGCACTTGCCCAGACAAATTCTGCCAAAGCCTCCTGTGCCGCTGTGATCTGCTCTGCTCCGCAGCTGCCTGCTGACCCGGCTGTCTTAGCTCGGCTGTTGGGTCTTCGCGAGTAAAGAGAGAGAGAGAGAGAGAGAGAGAGAGAGAGAGAGAGATGTTTTCCTTGGGTACGCATGTCCCTTGCTGAAGCAGCACAAAGTTTGTGGAGGAGCAACTCCACCTTGCTGCTACAATGTGTACAGCACAAGTGTTGAAGGAACAGCTTCAACGTGCTGCGCTAGATATCGCTCTAGAGGCGAATGTAGGTTGATAGGGCATCAAGAGTTCAATCCAGAACTCCTAGGGCACAAGATCTACTCCAAGATCTTAGATAAGAACAACAAGTTCTATTATAGGTAGGGGTACATAGTCTGCCTCCAAAGTAGAGGCGAGGACCTCTATTTATAGGGCTTTGGGAAGCCTTCACATACTTCTACTTATAACTGGAATACTCTAGAAAACATTATGTAAGTTTCACCATTCTACTCATAGCTACTCACAACTAGAAGACTCTAGAAAACAGTAGGTAGGATAGAAAAGAAAAGGAAAGAAATACTACACTAGAGTGGAAGCATCTAGAAGTAGCCAAACAGATCTGGCATGTGTTTTCTTTCTTCTCATCTAGTGTTCCTCATCATTCTCCCCTGGTTGTTTGGAACTCGCCCTCGAGTTATCTTCATAGAGCGCTTCTTCTGGATGGTAGAGAGTCAAGTCCGCAACATTGAAAGTGTTGGAGATACCCATGTCACTTGGAAGATCTATCACATAAGCATTATCATTTATCTTCCTCATGATAGAGAAGGGCCCATACCTTCGCTGCCTAAGTTTCCCTTTAACACCTAAAGGCAGCCTCTCTTTCCGGAGGTAGACCATCACCTTATCACCGACTTGGAATGATTTTGGCCTCTTTTTGCAATCAGCAAGTTGTTTATATTTCTGATTTTGTGCTTCCAAAGCGCCGCGAATCTCTTCAAATAACTCGGTGTAATTATCAGCAAAGGACAATGCTGATTTTGAGTTTCCCCTTGATGGCAGCTTCACCAGGTCCACCACATGTGTTGGAACTTTAGTGTAGACAATGGAAAAAGGGCTCCTTCCTGTCGATCTATGCTTGGAGTTATTGTAGGAGAACTCTGCAAGAGATAAAGCCAAATCCCATTGCCCCTTTCTTTCTCCACAAATGCAACGGATCAGATTACCCAAAAACTTGTTCACCACTTCCGTTTGTCCATCTGTTTGTGGATGAGCAGTGCTAGAAAATTTCAATTCAGTGTTGAATTGCTTCCACAAAGTGAGCCAAAATGCAGCAAGAAACTTGCTATCACGGTCTGAGACAATGGACCTTGGAACTCCATGAAGTCTGACCACTTTTCGAAAGAATAGGTTTGCCACATGATGAGCATCCGTTGTCTTGCGGCATGGGATGAAATGAGCCATCTTAGAGAATCTATCCACGACCACAAATACAGCATCACTTCCTCATCTTGTTCTTGGCAAGCCCAAGACGAAGTCCATAGAAATGTCCTCCCATGGAGCAACAGGAACAGGCAAAGGCATGTATAACCCTGTGTTCTGGACTTGGCCTTTGCAGGTCTGACATACAGGGCACCGTTGAACGAACTTTCCAGCATCTCTCTTTAGTTGTGGCCAAAAGTAGCGAGCTTCCAGGTTAGCGATAGTCTTGTCCCGTCCAACATGGCCACTAAGATCACTTGAATGGAGCTCTCTAACCAGCTTGTCACGTAGAGAACTTCTTGGAATGCACAAACGATCATTTTTGAAGAGATATCCATCTTGCATCAAATAGTCATCACCTAATGGTTAACCCCTTGCGTGCTTTACCCAAACATGGCCAAAGTCTTCGTCACCCTCATACAACTCCTTTATTTGACCCATGCCCGGAAGTTCAGCTTCAAAAGAAGTCAAGAGGCATGCACGACGACTCAAAGCATCGGCCACTCTGTTAGTTATTCCAGATTTATGCACGATGAGATAGTTAAACCTCTCAAGATATGCTGCCCATCTTGCTAGCATGCGGTCAACATGCTTTTGATTTCTAAAATGCTTCAAGGATTGATGGTCACTATAAACAATGAACTCTTTAGGCAGCAAATAGACTTCCCAAGTTTTCAACGCTCTGAAAACGGCGTATAATTCTTGCTGATAGGTACTCCATTTCTGTCTAGCTTCACTTAACTTCTCACTAAAGAAAGCAATGGGCTTCCTTTCTTGAGATAGGACAGCTCCAATGCCTACTCCACTTGCATCACACTCCAACTCAAAAGTCTTGTTGAAATCAGGTAGTACCAAGACAGGAGCTTGTGATAGCTTTTGTTTAATCTCATTGAAGCTAGCTTCAGCTGCTTCTGCCCATTGGAACTTTCCTTTCTTCAAACACTCGATAATTGGTGCCATGATAGTGCTGAAATTCGTAACAAATCGCCTATAGAAAGTTGCAAGGCCATGAAAGCTTCTTACCTCAGAAATGGTCTTAGGAGTTGGCCATTCTTGGATTGCTTCAACCTTAGAATCATCAACACGAATGCCATCACATGTTATGACAAATCCTAGGAAAAGAAGTTGTGTTTGCAGGAAAACACATTTCTTCAAGTTGACGTAGAGCTCATTTTCCCTTAGTACTTCTAGCACCTTCCGAATGTGATCAAAGTGTTCATCCTCATCCTTGCTATAGATCAAGATGTCATCGAAATAGACCACAACAAAGTGGGATAAGAAGGGTCTAAGGACTTGATTCATTAAGTGCATAAAGGTACTTGGTGCATTTGAGAGTCCAAATGGCATGACTAGCCATTCAAACAACCCTTCCTTTGTCTTGAAGGCGGTCTTCCATTCATCCCCGGGTCTTATACGGATTTGATGATATCCACTTCTTAAATCTAGCTTTGTGAACACTCTTGCTCCACTAAGCTGATCCAACATATCATCCAGACGGGGAATAGGGAATCTATACCTTACGGTGATCTTGTTAACGGCTCTACTGTCCGTACACATGCGCCAAGATCCATCTTTCTTTGGCGCGAGTAGGGCTGGTACAGCACATGGGCTAATACTTTCTCGAATGTGCCCCTTTTGCAACAATTCCTCCACTTTCTCCTTCAATATACCATGCTCCTTTGGGCTCATTCGATAGTGTGGAAGATTAGGAAGACTTGCTCCCGGAATTAAGTCAATTCTATGTTGAATTCCTCTCATCGGTGGCAAGCCATGTGGCTCCCCAAGTATGTTCTGAAATTCTGCCAATAAACCACGTACCTTTGCTGGAATTTCAACAGTCAGGTGCTCTTCTCCCTTTACAACAAGTGCAGTACACAAATCTGCCTCCTTCAAATCTTCCATAAACTCATGAGAGGTATGGGAGATAGTTAACATAGTTTTCCCCTCCTCCTTAGAGGTATTACCTTCGGGTTTGTTTGGTAAGATAATGATCCTTCTCTTGTTCCAAATGAAAGAGTAAGAATTTTCCTTGCCCTTGTGTGTAATATCCACATCAAATTGCCAAGGCCTCCCAAGAAGAACATGGCTGGCATCCATGTCAACCACATCACACAACACATTTGAGCGATAATGCTTACCCAAAGAAAGTGGCAGGTTGCATTGTTTGGTGATCCTCATATTCACTCCTTTCTTGATCCATCCAATAGTGTAGGGATTTGGATGATCATGGGTTTCAAGCTTTAAATGGTCCACCAACTTCTGGGAGATAAGATTCTCGCAGCTGCAACTATCAATCACTAGTTTGCATACCTTGCCATTCACCGTGCATTTGCTCTCAAATATTTTCTTCCGTTGTGTGTCATCGAGTTGTGGTGTGGAACATAAGACACGCTGGATCACACATACCACCTCTTCACCTTCTTCTTGACAAACCTCTTGTCCGTCTACATCTTCAGATTCGTATTCTTCCTCATCGCTTTCACCATCATGGATAGTCGTGTTAACGAATTTCCTTAGTGGGCAGCCGTTGGATATGTGTCCCTCTTTACCACATTTATAGCACTTTGGGCCTTCATTTGCCTTACCCTTGCCTCTAGTTTGCTTCGGGATGGGCTGTTTTGTCTTTGGTGGAGTGGTCTTTTCTTCCACTCTATTAGGTTGGCTCCTAGATGAGCCTTCGGTATGAGGATATGGAGGATATGGAGCCTTAGTTGTCTTTCTCATCCTCACAAACCTCTCGGCCTTTAAGGCTAGAGCTTGTGCTTGATCAACGGACCAGATTTGTTGCATCATCAATCGATCTTGAATAGCATCATTGAGACCATTGATGTACCTTGCAACTTGTTGCTCTTCAGTTTCAGCAAGGTTGCACCTCACTTGTAGCCTTAGAAACTCCTCCGTGTAATCTGAAACAGTCCTATTTCCTTGAGCACAATTTTGAAATTGGATAAATAGGATCTGGTCATAATCAGCGGGCAAAAATCTCCCTTTCAAGAGGCCTTTCATTTGTCGCCAAGTTCTAACACGAGGTTCTCCTCTGAGCCTGCGCTCCTCTTGAACGCGATGCCACCATGCACCGGCTCCTCCTTTCAGTTTGTATGCGACCAAAGGAACTCTACGATCTTCCGGAACCTCCATGACCTCAAAGAAAGTCTCCACTTCATATAACCAATCCAGGCACCCTTCAATGTCAACATTTCCATTAAAACTTGGGATCTCAGCTTTCACCTTGTATGTATCTCTTGCATATGTAGGGTTGGGTGCTCTCCGATATGCGTAGAGATTTGGCTCTTCAAGGGCATCATCATATTCTTCACCTTCAGAAGCCTCAACATAAATTGGCCTTCTTGAAGCACGTTGAACAACATGTTGTCATGGCGGTCTTGCTCCAAGATTACCTCTCCTTCTTCCTTGATGAACATCTTCCTCTTCTTTAGATGAATCTCCTTCATTGGTAGCAGGGGGAACAGCCTTTCTTATCATCTCAACCAGCTGGTCAAATCTCCTATTAAGATCTTCACGCAGCTCTTTGATTTGTTGTTCAGCAGCATCCATCCTCTTCTCCAATTGCTCCATTGCTTGCTGCAACTTACTCTCGAAGAGGACAGCAAGAACTAGTATGGGTCAACGAGGCTCTGATACCACCTGAAGCAGCACAAAGTTTGTGGAGGAGCAACTCCACCTTGCTGCTACAATGTGTACAGCACAAGTGTTGAAGGAACAGCTTCAACATGCTGCGCTAGATATCGCTCTAGAGGCGAATGTAGGTTGATAGGGCAGCAAGAGTTCAATCCAGAACTCCTAGGGCACAAGATCTACTCCAAGATCTTAGATAAGAACAACAAGTTCTATTATAGGTAGGGGTACATAGTCTGCCTCCAAAGTAGAGGCGAGGACCTCTATTTATAGGGCTTTGGGAAGCCTTCACATACTTCTACTTATAGCTGGAATACTCTAGAAAACATTATGTAAGTTTCACCATTCTACTCATAGCTACTCACAACTAGAAGACTCTAGAAAACAGTAGGTAGGATAGAAAAGAAAAGGAAAGAAATACTACACTAGAGTGGAAGCATCTAGAAGTAGCCAAACAGATTTGGCATGTGTTTTCTTTCTTCTCATCTAGTGTTCCTCATCACTTGCTGCCCGTCTCCTGACGGTGTTCCCTTCACGACTTCCGTCTCGCACATGCGCCGTTCCTCGGTGCTTGATGCTCGTCCACCTGTGACGTCGACCCCTTTGGCGTCTTCTACAGGTTATGTTGGTCGCTCTTCAGTGACTCCTCTCTCGACCTCCTCACATTGTGATTGTCGTTCTACACCGACTCCTCTCGCGACTTCCACCAGTGCTTGTCGCTTTACATCGACTCCTCTCGCGACTTTCCCCGACAGTGCTGGTGTATATGGCTCCATGGACTACACCTTGCACACGCGTCTTCCCTTAGCACTTGGTGCTTGTCTGCATACGGCCTCATCTCCTTCATCAGCGTTTGCGGACACTACTGGTCATGCTACACCGCCACTTCCAGAGGTGGTGGTGGCCGCTCCTTTCCCGGTGCTACTACGTCGCCTAATCCGGATGTGTACTTCACTGAGCAGGAGATTGCGTGACTTCGCGACCTGCTGGCTACCTCCGGCTCTATATTATCGAGTGCATCTACGCCGACCTCTTCAGTTGAGCTCTTGACTGAGCAGGAGATTACATGACTTCGTTGCCTGCTACCTGCATCTTCCGTTCTCCATCGACAGGTTCTGTTGGTTCTGCTACAGACTCTTCTGGCATTGTGAGACCACCTTCTACACATGCAGGTACATCTCCGTGTGACTCATGATTCATCCACCTTGTCATCCATTCGATCTCTCGACTCTTGTTCATGTTATTACTGCCGATGGTACTTCTCTCCCGCTTACTAGCTAAGGCGTTCTTAGCACTTCATCTTTTCATGTTCCTGATGTTGCTCATGTTCCTCGACTTACCATGCAGCTCCTTTTTGGTGGTCAGATTGTTGACTCTGGTTATAGGGCCATTCTCGACTTTGACTCTTGTTCCGTTCTGGACCGTCACACTGGTGCTCTCCTTGGTGCTGGCCCTCGACACCGTGACTCCCAGGGTCTTTGGGAGCTTGACTGGCCTCACGTTCCCTCCACTGCCACCGCTGCCAATCTTTCCGCCTCTGTTGCCTTGTCTACCAGCTCTTTTCAACAGTGGCATCATCGCCTTGGTCACTTGTGTGGCTCTCGTCTCTCATCTTTAGTTCGACATGGTCTTCTTGGACCCATCTCCAACGGTGTGTCTTTAGACTACCAGGGTTGTCTTGGTAAACAGGTCCGGTTACCTTATCGTCATAGCGACACTATATCTCAGCGTCCTTTCGACCTTGTTCACTCTGATGTCTAGGGTCCAGCTCCCTTTGCCTCGAAAGGGGGGTCATCGCTACTATATTATCTTTATAGATGATTTCTCTCGCCACACCTGGATATATTTCATGCCTTCTCACAGTGAGGTCTTATCTATCTATAAGCGTTTTGCTGCCATGGTTCACACTCAATTCTCTATGCCTATTCATGTTCTTCGTGTTGACTCTGCTGGAGAGTATATCTCCAAGATGTTGCGTGCAATTCCTGCAGAGCAGGGTACTCTTGCTCAGTTTTCTTGTCCTAGTGCTCATGCTCGGAATGGTGTGGTTGAGCGCAAGCATCGTCACCTTCTTGAGACGGCCCGTGTGATGATGAGCGCCGCCTCTCTTCCGCCTCACTTTTGGGCTGAGGCTGTCTCCACTTCCACCTATCTCATCAACCTTCAGCCGTCCACTACTCTGTAGGGTGGCGTCCCTTCCGAACGTCTCTTTGGTCGTTCTCCTGTTTACTCGGCGCTTTGTTTGTTTGGTTGTGTTTGCTATGTTCTTCCCGCCCCTCGTGAACGCACCAAACTGTCTACTCAGTTTGTTGAGTGTGTCTTCTTAGGTTATAGCGATGAGCATAAGGGCTATCATTGTTGGGATCCTGTCGGTCGTTGGATGCGTATTTCTCAGGATGTGAAATTTGATGAGTCTCGTCCCATCTACCCGCGTCCATCTTCCTCAGCCTTTTTAGTAGAGGATATATCTTTCCTCACTTTCCCTGACACGCTTATCACTCCAGTTAAGCCCTTGCCCATCCGTCCTACTACCCCCGCTTCTCCGACTGTTGCAGATCCGGTGCCACCATCTCCCATGGTTTCCCCACCTCGCTTGTCATAGGATTCTGCACCTTCGCCTCTCTTGGTGAATCCTCCTGGTATTCTTCCATCTTTTCCACAATATTATACTCGTCAACGCAGTATTATACTCGTCATCTGCATAATGCGGATGCGTCTACTGATGTGCCACCTTCCTTGTCTCAGCCTACTTATGGGTTGCATCCTTGCCCGCTTTTGCCTGTTGATCGCCTTGGTTTTCCACGCGCTGGTGTTGTTGTTCTTGAGCCGACTTCTTATCATCAAGCTGTTGTTCATCCCGAATGGCAGTTTGCGATGGCAAAGGAGCTTGCTGCTCTTGAGCGCACCGACATGTGGGATCTTGTTTCTCTTCCTCCCGGTGTTCGCCCCATCACTTGTAAGTGGGTCTACAAGGTTAAGACTCGCTCTGATGGTTCTCTTGAGCGTTACAAAGCTCGTCTAGTGGCTTGTGGCTTTCAGCAAGAGCATGGTCGTGATTACGATGAGATTTTTGCTCTTGTGGCCCATATGACCACTGTTCGCACACTTATTGCCATGGCCTTTGTTCGCCATTGGTTTGTGTCTCAGCTTTTTTTTTGCGGGTGAGTTTGTGTCTCAGCTTGATGTTAAGAATGCCTTTCTTAATGGTGAGCTGCGTGAAGCGGCTTACATGCAGCCCCCACCTGGGTATTTTGTTCCTGATGGCATGGTATGCCGTCTTCGTCGCTCTCTATGGCCTTAAGCAAACCCCTCGCGCTTGGTTTGAGCGTTTTGCCTCTGTGGTGACCTCCGCTGGTTTTTCAGCGAGTGCTCATGACCCAGCGCTGTTTGTCCATCTTTCTACTCTTGGTCGGACTCTTCTTCTCTATGTTGATGACATGATTATCACTGCCAGTATATTGTCTTTGTGAAGGCTCGTCTTAGTGAGCAGTTTCTTATGTCAGATCTTGGCCCTCTTCGCTATTTTCTTGGGATAGAGGTCTCTTCTACCTCAGATGGCTTTTTTATTTCCCAGGAGAAGTATATCCAGGATCTTCTTACTCATGCTGCTCTTACTGATGAGCACATTGTTGAGACTCTCATGGAGCTCAATGTCCACCTCCATGATACTGATGGTGACCCCTAGTCTGATCCGACGCGTTACCATCATCTTGTTGGGAGTCTTGTCTATCTAGTTGTCGCTCATCCAAATATCTCTTATCTGGTCCATATTCTGAGTCAGTTTGTCTCTTGCTCCCACTTTGATTCACTATAGTCACCTCCTTCGTGTTCTCCGATATCTTCGGGGCACGATCTCTCATCGTTTGTTCTTTCCTCGCTCCAATTCCTTACAGCTTGAGGCCTATTCAGATGCTACCTGGACTAGTGATCCCTCAAATCGCCGTTCACGTTCTGCTTACCGTGTTTTTCTTGGTGGTTCTCTCATTGCCTGGAAGACGAAGAAACAGACTGCAGTTGCCCATTCGAGTGCAGAGGTTGAGTTGCGAGCTATGGCTCTTTTGACTGCAGAGGTGACTTGGTTACGGTGGTTACTTCAGGACTTTGGTGTTTCTGTCACTACACCGACTCTGCTATTGTCTGATAGTACAGGTGCTATTAGCATTGCACATGACCCTGTGAAGCATGAGCTCACCAAGCATATTGGTGTTGATGCTTTCTATGTGCGCGTTGGTGTGCAGCATCAGGTTATTGCTCTTCAGTATGTGCCTTCCGAGTTACAGTTGGCGGATTTATTTACGAAGGCCTGGACTAGAGTGCAGCATGGCTTCTATTTCTCCAAACTCAGTGTTGTTCATCCACCATGAGTTTGAGGGAGGGTGTTAAGAGTACTATACATATAGCCATGTAGTCTTTTATATTTACCCCATTATATAAGGGGTTTCCTGAATATTTCCTACACCTGTACATGTATATATACCGGCCTATGGCCCCGTGAGAATACAAGTTGCATATTCCTAACAGACGTGAGGATTCAAAATATTGAGATCAACCTGGGAACAACTAAGCGAGTAAGAATGCAAAGCACAGATCAAGATCACATAGCAAATGAATGTGTAAGATAGCTAAGTAGCTAACCAAAGCCTGATCAGGTTCCTCATTCCAAGTCTTCCGGAAAATATATGATAGCAACCGTTGCTTGATGCCAGGAAGAAAAGAATTCCCCTGTGCAGCCTGCAAGCATAAACTCCATTATGAATTTCGTAGTTCACAAGTTCAATACCAGACAATTTCCAATTAGTCTTGTTCAAGGATGACAGGTTGCAGACATGAAGGTTTGCTACAGCCTCCAAAGGCTATTTGCTGTATAGAAGTGATGTGGGTAAAACAAGACTATTTTCAGACAACAATTAGAGAGGATGAACGAAAGAATATCAAACAATAATTTGAAATTCGATAGTAAACCAGAGATTTATAATGATATTGCCAGATAAACTAAAATTATATGTCTCGCTAAACCATGTGGTATGTTGCACATGTTCCAAAAGTGATTGTATAACTGAGAACATGTTAACAAAGGTACGTCAAAACAGGCTAATAGGTAGATGCTGCGAACCGGAAGAAACAAGTATGTGAAAATGAATGCAACCCATGTACAGACTGCAGACCCAGCAATCTTGAAAAAATACAAATATTTGCATGTACCTGGCCATGTGAATAAAGAAATAGTTCGTCATCTTCCCGGCAAAATGCACCAATTCTCCGTACCTCAACAAGGCTGCCTGAATCTCGGATTTGTAGGACATGTATTGTTTGATATCGTAGAGAGACAATGCAAACCAGATCCTCATACAAGTAAGCACCAATACTATGAGCCAAATTGATAAAATCATTGCAGAAAGCTTTCTCGTCTAGTATTGCACCATCTTCTAGCCTAATAACAAAAATGCAGATGTGCTAATCCACCCAAATGTAGGAAAGCATGGTTACAGAATATATTTTAGTTTGAGTTAAAAGCTGCATTCTTCCTAAATCAGGACAAATAGATAACTGTACCTCACAAGATAGAAAGTTATTTTCTCAATTGATGGTACCCCGTGAATTGCACCGTCAGTGGCACTTGAGTCATTACTTTGTGCAGTTGACGTTGCAAATAAGCCATATTGATGGCACTCCATGTAAAGGAAAAAGTCCTTACAAATGTACTCATTGCTGGATGCAAGTGAGATTGAGTAGAGCTGCTTAAAGAAACTGTCAAATCTCTCTGCATTGGCCGGAAGGTCATGAGAATCACATTCTTCATGGCATGAAAACGTTAGCCAGATGGGACGGTACACAATCAAATCTTGGTGGTTTCGACTAAAGGCCACAAGATACTTGCCATCATCAGTGAACTTGCGAAACGAATAATCTGGGCAATCTATGTCGTATATAGTGTAACTTGGAACCAAATTCTCATAGAATTGTCTGACAGTATTAACCTGTCAACAATGGAAAAGGGAAGGAGAAGAAAAAACACTTAGATCTTTTTAAGTTGCATAATAAAAAGGTTGCAGAAATTTGCTCCCATCACAAGTTCATAACCAAGACTCAATATAAAGAGCATGCTAGAACACCAAAGCATGTGAGTTCCAATAGTTATTACAGGAAGACAACACACATTGGTCATCAAAAAATATACAGCAACAAGAGTGAATTATGTCTACCTAAAAGAAAGATATGAGCCTACATTCTTGAACTTTAACTTTTGACAGTTACACTCCCCATCTTGGGTAATGAATATCTTTATCTAAAAGTATTGCCACAGCATCAAGTGTGCAGATTTTGTGCATGTTTCATCTATCCTAGATTATGGACACAGGCAATAACAAATTCATCAATGTTGCGTGCATTTTTATTTTCAATCTCACACACTAGCCAATTGTTTACTTGTTTGCTCATGCTTGATAGGTGTTCTGCACTACATAACAACTCACCAAAAAAAAAATCTACATTCAGAAGTCCCAAGGATTTTGCTGCATTATTCCTCACACTCAGTTTCAAGCTTGACATCCTACACCATTGTTTTGTTTTCTGAACCATAAACTAGTTAACTAAACTACTTGACATAGATAATTGTCTAAGTCATAGGGATAAGATAATCTTGCATCGCCCTGTTGTACAAATTATCCTAAAATTGTTAAGGTGATAGGTGCAATGTTGTCAGTTCACTCCGACCATTACCTACTTCATTTGACCTCTCTTTTTTTTTGTGACATTTCACTGCTTATGAGCTACTCCTCCGTTCCTAAATATAAGGCCTTTTAGAGATTCCAATATGGACTACATACGGAGCAAAATGAGTGAATCTACATTCTAAAATATGTCTATATACATCCGTATGTACTAGTCCTTATTGAAATCTCTAAAAGGGCTTATATTTAGAGATGGAGGGAGTACTAGTTATTCACAAGGCTGACATTGTCGCATAATATTTTACCATGTATGGCTTAATACCAGGAGTGTCATTAGCTCTAGACTCTAGATATGTCTGGCAAATATCTTAGTCAACAGTACAACCCCAAAAATGGGGCCTCACCCCACCCCAAAACCCCCCACAGGCCACAAAGGCTAATCACGTGTAGCAACGGCAACCACAGGGACACCACCCTCTGCCCGCGCATTCGACCGCCCTCCGCGTGCCCACAGTCGCAAGAGCACTACGCCTATCACCGATTCTGAGGGTTAGCAAGGCGGGAGGAAGGAGGAAGAAGCGTACGGTTGCGCCGGGGCGCGGAGAGAGGAACTGGCGGTCGAACACCCTGGAGGCAAGGTTGCCGCTGCGGAAGAAGCCCACCATCACTGCACCACCCGTGGCCGCCGGCGGCGCCGAAGCATCGCACGCGCCGGGGAGGGTGGGGGTTGGGGTTGGGCGGTGGGGATTATTACTTTTTTCCGCTGGTGTGGAGGTGCGAGGGTGGGAAGGGGATTTTTGCTTCTGATGATCAGTATTTATTTATACTCCTTTAAAAGGAGGATGGGGGTTGTATATTTGCCATTTAGCTTGGGGCATCAATGGATGTAGCCCTATGCAGCGCCTGTCCTTGTATGCTGATGATGTGGTGCTCTTCATAAAACCAACATGGTCTGATCTCATGTTCGTCAAGGAAATTCTCACCATCTTCGGTGTGGCATCAGGGCTCAAAGTCAATTATATCAAATCTGCGGCAATCATGATTAGGGCCGAGAGCGAGGATGAGGAGCTTGTCAAGTCTGCACTGCCATGAAAGATTGACACCTTTCCGTGCAAATACCTTGGGCTACAGCTAAGCATTAGGCAGCTCAAAAGATCCGAGTGGCAGCCGATAGTGGATACAGCTCTGCACATTTTGCCAGGATGGCAAAGGGGCCTTGTGACGAGGCCCGGGAGATTCATCCTTGTCAATCAAGTCGATACGCATGCAGTAAAAGACTGCACTGTGCAACATTACTGTTATATATGTGACAAAATAGCTCACCCGACATTGCAGTGCCCGGTTCTTAAACTCCCCAAGCCCAATGCTTTTGTTTCGGGAGTTGGTGCAGAGGAGACTTATTTTGCACAGTTGCCAGATTGTGTGGTGAAAGATCACTTGGCGCCGACACAGACACCGATCGCCCGTGTTCAGGTTAGTGGCCTCATGGTACCGGCTACCGTTGTCGAGAGCCAGATTGCTAGGAGATGCCCAGTACATGATCAATGGAAATGGGAGGCTATTCAGCATGGGTCCGATGCTTACCTTGTTAGCTTCCCATCTTTTGAGGATTTGGACAGGGTGGATGGAATCCAGATGAACGTGCCATCAGTTAATGCCCAGATGACGGTTACCGCACGGAGATCACAGGAGGTTCCACATAAGATAGAACTTCAGCAGATTTGGCTCCATGTCGATGGTGCTCCCCATACGGTGTGCCATTTTTGAGGCTTATGGGCCGTTGGTACTCTTATGGGTAAGACCTTGGATGTCGATCTCATTAGCCTGCGACGCCGTGGAGTTGTCCGTATTCTCGTGGCTATGACCAACACTCAGATTTTGGCAAAGGACAAGGATGATGTTGGGCCTTTTGTCGCGACGGATGTGCTAGTCAAGCTCAAGGGCTACGCATTCACGTTCAGGAGGGAGCCAGCAGGATACACTCCAGATCCAGACTTTGTTCCGTTTATTTGGAGACGCAAGGGTGATGATGCTGACGATGGTAGTGTTCGAAGGAGAAAGACGACGAGATGGACACCTCGGAACACAACGGGAATCCATCCATCAATTCGTCCTCTAGTTCTGCCCCAGCGACACACATTCAGGTGCCTCAAGTGCAGCGCCGGGAACTCGCGAGTCCTGGCCTTGGTGGTGCACCGGGAGGCGGCCCTATGATTATTGCAGTCACTCCGTTCAACTCTTCACCGCAGACACCGAGAGGCATGGAACTTGCCGCCCATCTTAAAGCCAACTCCACGTTAGGTGGTTGTCTTGAACAGTCCACGCCACGGGTTGATTTTGCATCGCAGCCGTCGTCACCAGCTCATACGGCAGCGTCGCATCCCGCGGTACTCAAGTCGGTGCCGGCCACCGGCGGCTCGGCGGGGCGCCTGGACTCATCTTCCAAGCACAAGCAGCCTGCAGGTCGAGTTGTGTTGCAGCCGTCGTTGCAAACACTGACGACAGCGACGCAGCCGGCTGTTGCCATGATGGTGCAGGGCAGCGACGTCACGGTTGGGCGCCTGGCTGAGGCTTCGAAGCACCGGCCACCGGATGTGCTGGAGGTGGCCGCCCAGCTACCTGCTCGGGTCGAGCTGTGCACGCTGGCCCCAGCTGAGAGTGGTCGTGAAGGGCCGACCACTGGTGTACACACATGCATGCATGGACGTGATCCTGAAGAGCTGGCCGTGGGTGTGCAGGCATGCATGCATGGACATGGTCCTGAAGGGCCGGCCGTGGGTGTGCAGGCATGCATGCATGCATCCGTGGTTGCGCTTCGGCCCCAGCCGCAGGTAGAGCTAGCCACGTCCACCCCTCCCGCGTCCGCTGGTACGTCTGGTCCGGTGCCTGACACACGTGAGATGGTGACCTCGTCGCTCCATCCTGCTGTTAAGACTATCGGGGAGGGGGTTGCTTCTCCATCATCATCCCCTCCACCAACAGTAGAGTTGGCGCCTTCACCATCGAGGGGGGTGACACCTTCATGCCGGAGTAGTCGGCATACGGTTGCCGACGATGGTACTTCAGTCACAGATGAGGACTCCTTGGCCAAGGCTATGCGGCATAAAGCAACACAGAACCTCGATCACCAAGGTACTACGTCGCCACCCAAATCCTTTTTAGCTTTTTACCAATACTAGCATCGTTTCTAAGTTGAATAATGTGGGTGTTAGTCTGGGAAAGAATGAGAAGGATATTTCTATTTGGACAAAGGCTCTGAAACATTTGGAATATGATCGATTAAAAGTTGTTCCACATGTTTCTAGCAAGCCTTTTGCCTCTCCTACTGACGAGGAGGAGCTGCATGCCACATCAGATGGTCAGCTACTCTCTCATTTAGTTGGAGCGGTTTCGGACGTGGGTCTAGATGAATCCGGGCTTAGTTCTTTGATTGAGCTTACAGCCTCCGGACGTAAATCAAAGATCGCACGTTCGAAAAAAGTTAGTAAGTCCCATAAGAGGGCGAAATTTTCTAAATCTCCTATTGTTTCCCCATGAATGGAATGTTTTTTAACAGCAGAGGTCTTCGTGACTTGGCTAAGCATTTATTCATTGCGGAGTGTAATAGGGAATACAATTTAGATTTTTTGGCTATCTTTGAAACGGGGAGACGTGACTTCTCAGTAAGTCTGCTTAACCGTCTTTCTGGCGGGATAGAATACACTTGGGTTTCACGACCGCCTAGAGGTCGTTCTGGGGCATCTTACTTGGCGTAAACACGGGGACTATGGATGTTTTGGCTAGTTCGGATGGTGAGTTTCACGTTAAACTCCATATTCGCAACAAGGCCGACAACTTCACATGGACCCTCGTCGCCGTGTATGGGGCAGCCCAGGATGAACTCAAGGCTGATTTTCTCCGTGAATTGGTTAATCTGGCGAAAGATAATCCCTACCCCATTCTTATAGGAGGGGATTTCAATTTGCTTCGTTTTCCAAATGAGAAAAGCCATGGTAGGTTTGATAATCATTAGCCTTTCATTTTCAACGCTGTCATCGACAGTCTCGATCTGCGAGAGGTTTCCATGATTGGAAGACAATTCACTTGGGCGAACAGTCTTCCGGAACCGACATACGAGAAACTAGATCGCGTTTTAATGGATACCAACTGGGAATCTAAATTTCCTATGGTGTCTGTTCGTGCTCTACCTCGTATCGAGGCCATATCAGACCATGCATCAATTCTCCTAACTACTGGTTTGCCACGACCACAACATAGACGCAAGTTCAAGTTCGAACTTGGTTGGTTGCTCCGGGATGGCTTCCATGACATGGTCAAGAAGGTATGGGAGAAACCGGTGGCCGGCGATACCCCAATACACAAATGGAATAACAAAATGGGTGCATTACGTAAATTCCTTGGTGGTTGGGCTAGGCATACAGTGGGTATCCTCAAAAAGGAGAAGTTTCGTCTTTCATCTATCATTGATGAATTAGAAGCTTTGGCAGAGGTTAGACCATTATCTGAGCATGAAATCGAGATCAAGAGTCAATCGAATGCACAAATAGCTAGCATGCTGCGTGAAGAGGAACTCAAATGGTACCAACACTCTAACTCTCAATTTATCCTAAAAGGTGATTCGAATACTAGATATTTCCACGGCGTCGCCAATGGCAGACACCGGAAGAAACTTATTCATTCACTTCAACAAGATGAGGGCACAATTGAGGGACATGAGCAACTTAAATCTTATATCACTAATTATTATAAAAATTTGTTAGGAGCCCCAGAGGAAGGAAACTTCTCGATGGATGAGTCTCAAACAGATGACATCCCTCAGGTCTCTGATGAGGAAAACAACCTTCTAACAGCATCATACTCCGAGGAGGAAGTTAGAAAGGCAGTTTTCCTAATGGAGCACAACAAAGCCCCGGGTCCGGATGGTTTTCCCGTAGAGTTCTATCAGAACTTCTGGGAAGTCATCAAACAGGATCTGCTCCTCTTGTTTAGCTATCTACATGCTGGCCAACTAGATTTGTTTCGCTTAAACTTTGGTGAGATTATTTTATTACCTAAGGTTAATGAGGCTGAAAGGATACAACAATATAGACCTATTTGCCTCCTTAATGTTAGTTTTAAAATATTCACGAAGGTTGCAACTCTTAGGCTGAATTCGGTTGCTGAACATGTGGTTCGTCCTTCACACACAGCTTTTATGCAAGGTAGACACATCCTAGACGGAGTTGTTATCCTTCATGAAACTGTCCATGAATTACATAGAAAAAAGTTGAATGGGGTCGTACTTAAAATAGACTTTGAAAAAGCTTATGACAAAGTCAAATGGCCCTTTCTTCAACAGACTCTCAGAATGAAAGGATTTTCTGTAGAGTGGCGTGCAATGATCCATAGCTTTGTTTCAGGAGGCAGTGTTGCCATTAAGGTCAATGATGACCTTGGCCACTATTTTCAAACGAAGAAGGGATTGCGACAAGGTGACTCGATATCGCCCATGCTATTCAATATAGTGGCGGATATACTAGCAGTCATGATTGAGCGTGCTAAGGCTGATGGACAAATTGATGGGGTAGTAAATCATCTAGTTGATGGTGGCCTCTCCATACTTCAGTATGCCGACGATACAATTCTCTTCATGGATCATGACCTCGAGAAAGCGAGAAATCTGAAATTAATTTTATCAGCATTCGAGCAACTCTCAGGTCTTAAGATCAATTTTCATAAAAGTGAATTGTTTTGCTTTGGCGAGGCTCAAGACGAGGCTCACCTGTACGCCGAATTGTTCGGATGTGGGTTGGGCCAGTTTCCGATCACATATTTGGGGATACCGATACATTATCGGAGACTCACAAATGCTGAATGGAAACACGTTGAGGAGAGGCTACAAAAAAGACTTAGCAGTTGGAAAGGTAAGCTGCTGTCTCTAGGAGGAAGATTGGTCCTAATAAATTCAGTACTAAGTAATATGGTACTATATATGATCTCCTTCTTCCAATTGCCAAAAGGAGTTTTACTTAGATTGGATTATTTCCGATCAAGATTCTTTTGGCAAGGAGATAGCGAGAAAAAGAAATATCGATTGGCTAAATGGAGTGTGGTTTTCCGTCCCAAAGACCAAGGCGGGTTGGGCATTCATGACCTTGAGGTTAAGAATAGGTCCCTACTCGGTAAATGGTTGTTTAAATTACTAACAGAAGATGGTGTATGGCAAACCCTCCTCAGACGGAAATATGTGGGCTCCAAGGCAGTATCCCAAGTATATTGGAAGCCTGGGGATTCTCACTTTTGGGCGGGTCTAATGGCTACGAAGAAATATTTCTTTTGCTATGGATCTTTCTCGATTAAGGATGGCTCGAAAATTAGATTCTGGGAGGATAAGTGGCTAGGAAATGCCACTCTCCGGGAACAATATCCGGCTCTATACAACATTGTACGTCACAAGGGCGATACTATCGCCACGGTAATGGAATCATTTCCGCCAAATGTGACATTCAGAAGGGATTTATTTGGACCCAGACTACAATCGTGGAACATCCTGCTCCAGCGGTTGTCCACAGTGCAATTGTCACATGGGTCTGATGTATTCCGATGGAACCTACATGGGAATGGACAGTTCTCAGTAGAGTCTATGTATAGAGCGTTAATCCAGTCTGACATGCCAGTTGATAATAACAAGAAGATCTGGAAGATGAAGATACCGCTTAAGAATAAAATCTTCGGATGGTATCTTCGTCGTGGAGTCATTCTTACTAAAGATAACCTTATTAAGAGGAATTGGCATGGAAGTCCGCAATGTGTCTTTTGTCACCATGATGAGACAATAAAACATTTATTCTTTCAATGCAAATTGGCTTGTTCTATATGGTCAGTCATCCAAATAGCTTCTGGCTTGTATCCTCCTTGTAGTGTTGCTAATGTGTTTGGCAACTGGCTACATGGGATTGATCACAGGTTTAGAACCCTTATCAGAGTGGGAGCACTTGCCGTTATTTGGTCGCTTTGGCTCTGTAGAAATGATAAGGTTTTTAACGATAAAAGTACTTCTCTTATGTAGGTTATCTACAGATGTACCGGGACTCTTCGTTTATGGTACTCTCTACAATGTGTGGAGAATCGAGGCCTGTTTATGGAGGTGTGTACACGATTGGAGGCTACGGCAAGGGATACTTTTACCCAACATGGGTGGCAGCATGATCTTAGGATTGGCCTCCCTCCGCTTTAGGCGTTATACGGATACTGCATGTTTTCCTTGTACTTCACCTTTTTTTTGATTGAGAGGATATTGTTTGGCTGTGTGCATCTTAGCTATGCAGAGGCCGGGTGTAATGCTTAAATCTTTTAAGTAATAAAGCGCCCCTTTTCGAAAAAAATGAGAGCACGAGCCACTCATCACCTCATGATCGCGGAGGCACCAAAATGGGCACTGGAAAGAGTGGACAAAGGCTGCCATGCATTTTTCTGGGCTGGAACAGAGGCGGTGAATGGGGGCTAACACTACAAAAAAAAGACACATCCGTGACATTTTGGGCCGAACGAAATTTTTTTCTGTCATACATATGACACTTCTATGACGATAATTGTGACAAAACCTGGTATCATCATAGATGTGGTGGGCTCCTACTTCTATGACAAAAAATCATGACAGAAAATGGGCTTTTCGTCCTGGGCGGGCCGGAGACGCAGCTGCATGACATTCTTTGGGCCGTCCATGACGGAAAAAACCGTGGTAGAAGCGAGGGCGAGGAAAATTTCAGGGAGTTCCCGGTTACGATGGGAGGTCGGGGGCCGAGCGATGCGCGTTTCTCTCGTACACGTACGCGCGTGTGTGCGAGGCGTTGGCTCTAACTGAACCCGAGCGAGGCGTTGGGCTCTAACTGAACCCGAGTGATTGCACTGCAGGATACGCGTTACTGAACCCGAGCGATCGATCGATGGCTGTTAACTGAACCCGATCGAGCGATTCCTTTGCTACTGCTGCTAACTGAAGCCGATCGATGCTGCCTCTGGATGAACAGTGAGCGTTGCTGGGGGGTTTGGATGAACAGTTCCCGGTGGGGGTGGATGAACAGGACCCCGTGGTGTTGCCTCTGGATGAACAGGACCCCGATCGATCGAGCCGGTTGGGGCTGGATGAACAGGACGCCGTGGAGGGCAGGATGAACAGGACCACCCCGTGGAGGGCAGAATGAACAGTAGACGGTGGAGGGCCGGATGAACAGTAGCCCGTGGAGGGGTGGTTGAACAGGAGCCCGTGGAGAGGGCTGGTTGAACAGGAGCCGGTGGAGTAGCGCGTGGTGGAGGCTGGATGTGACGCCCCCGATTCAATCGTACACTAATCATGCACGCAAATGTGTACGATCAAGATCAGGGACTCACGGGAAGATATCACAACACAACTCTACAACATAAATAAGTCATACAAGCATCATAATACAAGCCAGGGGCCTCGGGGGCTCGAATACAAGTGCTCGATCATAGACGAGTCAGCGGAAGCAACAATATCTGAGTACAGACATAAGTTAAACAAGTTTGCCTTAAGAAGGCTAGCACAAACTAGGATACAGATCGAAAGAGGCGCAGGCCTCCTGCCTGGGATCCTCCTAACTACTCCTGGTCGTCATCCGCGGGCTGCACGTAGTAGTAGGCACCTCCGGTGTAGTAGGAGTCGTCGTCGACGATGGCGTCAAGCTCCTGGGCTCCAGCATCTGGTTGCGACAACCGGGTAGAATGGAAAGGGGGAAAAGAAGGAGAAAAGCAACTGTGAGTACTCATCCAAAGTACTCGCAAGCAAGGATCTACACTACATATGCATGGGTATATGTGTAAAGGGCCATATTGGCGGACTGAACCGCAGAATGCCAGAATAAGAGGGGGATAGCTAATCCTGTCGAAGACTACGCTTCTGGAAGCCTCCATCTTGCAGCATGTAGAAGAGAGTAGATGGTAAGTTCACCAAGTAGCATCGTATAGCGTAATCCTACCCGGCGATCCTCTCCTCGTCGCCCTGTTAGAGAGCGATCACCGGGTTATATCTGGCACTTGGAAGGGTGTGTTTTATTAAGTATCCAGTTCTAGTTGTCATAAGGTCAAGGTACAACTCCGGGTCGTCCTTTTACTGAGGGACACGGCTATTCGAATTATAAACTTCCCTGCAGGGGTGCACCACATAACCCAACACGCTCGATCCCCTTTGGCCGGACACACTTTCCTGGGTCATGCCCGGCCTCGGAAGATCAACACGTCGCAGCCCTACCTAGGCACAACAGAGAGGTCAGCACGCCGGTCTAAATCCTATGGCGCAGGGGTCTGGGCCCATCGCCCATTGCACACCTGCACGTTGCGTACGTGGCCGGAAGCAGAACTAGCCCCCTTAATACAAGAGCAGGCTTACGTTCCAATCCGGCGCGCGCCGCTCAGTCGCTGACGTCACGAAGGCTTCGGCTGATACCACGACGTCGAGTGCTCATAATTTTCCCACGTAGTTGGTTAGTGCGTATAAACCAAATGGCCAGACTCAGATCAAATACCAAGAACTCGTTAAGCGTGTTATTATTAAGTATCCGCGGACGCCGACCAGGCCCAGGCCCACCTCTCTCCTAGGTGGTCTCAACCCGCCCTGTCGCTCCGCCACAAGGTAACAGTTGGGGGCCGTCAGGAACCCAGGCCCACCTCTACCGGGATGGAGCCACCTGTCCTTTCAGCCCCCTCATCAGAATCACTTGCGGGTACTCAACGAGCTGACCCGACTTTAGTCACCACATGTGTCATGTATATAAAGTATATAGTATATACACGTGATCACCTCCCTAGTGATCACGGCCCAATAGTATAGCATGGTAGACGGACAAGAGTGTAAGGCCACTGATGGAACTCTAGCATCCTATACTAAGCAGTAGGATAGCAGGTAAGGGTAACAACTGTAGCAACAATGACAGGCTATGCAGCAGAATAGGATTAACCGAAAGCAGTAACATGCTACACTCTTCTAATGCAAGAAGTATAGAGAAGAATAGGCGATATCTGGTGATCAAGGGGGGGGGCTTGCTTGGAAGCTCAGCCGAGAAGGAGGGGTCGTCAACACCGTAGTCGTACTGGGTAGCAGCGGCGTCGGTCTCGGTGTCTAGCGAGAGAAGAGGGGGAAGAAACAATAAACATAATTGCAAAGATACGCATGACGATGCATGACATGACAATGAGCGTTGCTAGGGGTGCCCAAACACGGTAGTAAGTGATACCGGCGAAGGGGGAAAACATCCGGGAAAGTATCCCCAAAGTTTCGCGTTTTCGGATAGATGAACCGGAGTAGGGATGTGTGGCGGACGAACGGGCTACGTATTCGGATTTGTCTCGTCGTTCTGAGCAACTTTCATGTATAAAGTATTTTCATCCGAGTTACAGATTATTTTATATTAATTTTTAAAGTTTTATTAATACTCTGGAATTAATTTAATTATCTAAATTCGAATTATCCAAAACAGTGACCGGTGATGTCAGCATGACATCATCCATGCGTCAGCGGTCAAACCTCAGATGGTCCAGGTCAACCCTGACTAGTGGGTCCCGCATGTCATAGAGAGAGGCTTAACTAGAGTTTAATTTAAACCTAACATAGTCTAATTAGTAGGTGGCCCCCACTGTCAGTGGCAATATTAATTATAGTTTAAGTTTATATTCGGATTAGTCTTAGTTAACTGAGGGGGGTCCCACATGTCAGTGGCACATGGTGCCCAGTCAACTAGGGGCCCTGGGCCCACGGGTCAGTGACCCAGTAGGCCGCCACGTGGCGCCAGGTCAGCGCCGTCGCCGGAGTAACTCCGGAGACCATGTTTTGCGGCGGCGCGCGTCGGGAGGTGGTCGGGTTTCGGCTACGGTGGCTCGTTTCGAGCGCGGGAGGTGGCGTTTGAACGAGTGCGGT
Source organism: Aegilops tauschii subsp. strangulata (assembly GCF_002575655.3). NCBI lineage: Eukaryota > Viridiplantae > Streptophyta > Magnoliopsida > Poales > Poaceae > Aegilops > Aegilops tauschii. The sequence continues at coordinate 243,945,276 of NC_053037.3, read as the reverse complement.
GAGCTACATCCAGTGGTGGCGGTGGCGTGGCTGGAGGTGGCCGGAAGTGATGGCGGCGAGCACATCGGCAGACGGCCGGAGTTGGGCGTGAGGGTAAACGGTGATGCGGGGCATGGCAGGGCGAGCTAGCGGTGGCGTTGAGCTCCTATGCGTGCGCCGAGCACAGCTACATGCTCGGACGAGCTCGTCGGTGACGGTGCTGACGGCGACGAGCACGGAGGCGGAGGCGAGCTACAGCGGAGGCGGCTACTACGGCTGTGGGCACGGATCCGTGGAGAAAGAAGAGGGGAAAAAGGCAGAGCTCGCCGGGGAGCACAAGGAAGGCTCGTTGAGGTCTCGGAGCGCAGGGGCGGCGAATCGACGCGGCGGAGCTTAAGTGGCCGGAGGTAGAAGACGATGCGGATCCAGCGATGGAGAGGCGCAGAGCTCGAATTAGTCCTCGTAGAGGACGTAGTGGACGACGGCGCATCTCCTAGGCGCGATCTCGAGGCGTGGGGGCGACGGTGGCCGCGAGATCGACGGAAGCCATGGCGGCAGTGCTTCGGGGTCGTGCGGGGAAGGAGAGAGTGGCGCGAGGGAGATGGGAGAGTGAGCTAGGGTTCGTCAGGGGGTTCGGGGAGGGGTCGCCGTCGACCTAAAGGAGCCGGGGGGGCACCGGATGGCCGCCCCGTGGCCATCTTCAGCCATGGACGCGGTGCGCGCGTCCAGCGCGACGGGGGTGAACAGGAGAAGGGGGAAGGGGTTAAGTGGGCCGTGTTTTCGGCTAATGGGCCACAGGGCCAGTAGATTAGTTTTGTTGTTATTTTTCTTTTGTTTTTTGTTTTATTTTTGTTCCTTTTTATTTCAGTTTTATAAAAATTAACACTAGCACCTAAATTTTTATTTATAAATATACTACTGCCACATTAACTTTGGCACCTAAATAAAATAGTTTTGTAATTATTTATTATTTAAAAGTATTTATTAAATAACAGTTTTGCCGTTGTTTTAATTACTATGGTGCATTTAAATACTTTAGAGGAGTGTGGTTTCTAGACCAATATTTAGTATGGATTATTTGGCTCACCCCGAACATTTTAGTTTTAATATTTGAAAACTTTTATTGTTTGCTTGAATTTGAATCAGTTTCGTACTAACGCGAGATTAGCAACAGTAATCGAGGTGACGTGGCATCATTAGTAGAAAGTTACTGTAGCTTAATTATCCGGGTGTCACAATTCTCCTCCACTACAAGAAATCTCGTCCCGAGATTTAAGAGGGGAGTAAGGGGGAAGAATAGGTTACGAAATTCTAACGATTCTTCTCGGTCTTGGTTGCTCTTCTCGAAGAGGTTGATCCATTATGTTGATGTCTTCATTTCTCTTCTTCAGGTCATCGTGATGAAGTCTGCATCCTTTCTTCGGGAACTCCATCGTACTTACGAAGGAATAAAGGGTGGGTATTCCAGAAGAACGGACCTCTGCAAGGTTGACTATCTGGTCGATAACATCGGGGAAGGTGGCGGAAAGTAACTCTCAAATTGAAACTTAAGAAAATATCGAGAGTAAAGTAAGGAGGTATCATGGGAAGTTTCAAGCAGGTAGGCAATCGTTCGTTGCCTGAAACAAAGTGTGAAAGGGGTCCAGAGCAACGGGAATAAGTATTGCTTGTGTTACCAAAATAGATCACTAGGAAGGTGGTCCGTGAATTACATACGAGGCCACGCACGAGGAACAACCTTGCGGACAGGGGGTGTACAGGAGAGTCAGGTTTCGATCCTGTGGAACCGTGGGTTAATAGTAGGAAGAGGGGTGACGTCTTGCACGATCATGTAAGCAAGGCATGTCAGAGAATAACCGGTCAGTTATGTCGACAGCATCGTTGGTACCAAGGGCGAGGGACGAAGAGAACCATTCTCCTGCTCGTTGAACGAGGCAGACCAATAGGCAAAGTTCTCATCCATCGGTGGCTACCGGAATGTCATCGACAATAGTAACAGGGTCTTGCTGACAGAATTGTACACCGAGGTGTTTACATAAGCAGGAGAATATTACTGCTTAGATCATATAGATCACGAGAAATGTTAAACCAACCAATGGAAAGGAAAATATGGTTATCAGATTAAAGAAAACAATGGAAAGGAAAATGTGTTTAGACACATATTTTAGGGGCATATCCTTCCCAAGGACAAGCAGAGCCTGGTAACTGTGACACGATATAATGTAGAAAACCCTTTAGGTAAGGGGAGAGAAACTTCATGACACTACCCATACAGCGGTGTTTCGATAATTGAGCAAGAAACATTTAGCATTGGGCTTCAAATGTTCTTGTTTGGAAATCGGAGTACCACAGACATGCTTTGAGATAGCATTGACATGGTCTTCAAGCAAAGGTCAGACTTGGATATACAAAGGATTCATCAGGAACAACTTATAGAATAAGTCTCACAATTTCCTCATGGAAGATTGGTTAATCTTTCTAAGATGGAAACTATAACAATAGGTCCTCCGGCCAGGTGTGCTAGGCATGACATCACCTTACCGGGTCATATAAAGACCAATGTTGTGACTCTTGGAAAGTGTTCCAACCATCATATCTGACCGAGATTCAGATCTGATCGGTGTTAGGATACCTCAGACTCAGGATGTCTGGGAAGAATAGGTGCGACACAATTTGACGAGACAACATTTTAAGGTTCTCGGGAAATGAACTATGGAAGCGAGTTCCAAAATAAGAGTTCATCATTAAACCAAGGAGAGGTGAGGAGGTGGCTGATTGACTCAGCGACAATTCATTGAGATTTCCAAAAAGACGGATTTCCACAGTTATGTGAAGAAGGAGATAACATTAGTCAGATCAAATGATACGTGCCGCTGTACGTATGTGTACATGCTACGTGCGCGCCTCTACATCGACCAGTATGTATGTACATGTTCGCGACCAAAATGACAATGCTACGTACGCTTCGACCAGGTGGGTCCCGACTGTCAGGCACTTCCTTGCCTGCGAAGATGTAGCTGGTGGGTCCCAGCAGTCAGGGGGGCGAATCATTTTTTTTTGCCCGGACGCACTTCCTTGCATGCTAAGATGTAGCTGGTGGGTCCCAGCAGTCAGGGGGAAACGTTTTTTTCGCGAAATACACTGGCCCGTCCGGTGGGTCCCAACTGTGAGGTGGAGGAATCATTATTTTCCGCGTAATAAGGAGGCACTTCCTTGCTGCGGCCGTGGACCCAGCTGTCAGCCTCTCCACGTACAGTCCACGTTCGATGGAAGTCGTTCCTTGACCACGTTGACCACGCCGCGCCGAGAGCACCAGGGCGGTGGACGACGGCGATGCCTAGGAAGGGGACGACGGGGAGTCGGGGAAGACGCGGCAGTGGAAGCCCGCGCGGAGAGGAGTACGAGGGTTCACTGGTTCGGCTGCGGTGTGAGGCTGCCGTCGCCGCAGGGCCTGGCCAGCGGTGGGAATAGTAGGGGGCGGTGAGGCCTCCGCGGCAGCACAGCCGGCCACGGGAGGCAGGAGCATGCGGCATGACCGGCGCTGCTTTGGGCGGCTGGAGCAAGAAGACCAGAAGTTGAAGAAGCACTACAGCCATTGGATGTACATCGTACGGTCACTGGAGCTAGAATCGTTCATATTGACTAAAGTTGACAAAGGCCCCCGTCCTAGTCAACTTAGTAGGCCCACAAGTCAGCCTCCCACCATGGTGGGTCCCAGCTAGCAGGGGGAGTATTCTTTTTTTTGTGCGTAATAAGGAGGCACTTCCTTGCGTGTGAAGATATAGCTGGTGGGTCCGAGCTGTCAGCGGCGGTAACGTTTTTTTGCGAAATACAGAGGCCCTTTCGGTGGGTCCATGATGTCAGGTGGAGGAATCATTATTTTGCGCGTAATAAGGAGGCATTTCCTTGCGTGCGGCCGTGGACCCAGCAGTCGGCCTCTCCACGTACAGTCCACTTCAGATGCATGTTGGTCGTTGACCATGTTGACCAGGCCGCGCCGAGAGCACCAGGGCGGTGGACGACGGCGAGGCCTAGGAAGGGAACGACACGGAGGCAGGGAAGACTTGGCAGTTGTTTCCCACGCGGAGGGGAGTACAATTGTACGAGGGTTTACTGGTTCGTCTGCCGTCGCCGGAGAATAACAGCAGGTGTGGGTGAGTAGAGGGATGGCTAGGCCAGCAATGGGAGTACGGTGGGGCGGTGAGGCCTGCGCGGCAGCAGAGCCGGCCGCGGGGAGGAGGGAGCAGGCAGTCCCGCCGGCGCTTGTTCGAGCGGCTGGAGCAGGAAGAGCAGAGATTGAAGAAGCACGACGGCCGTTGGATGGCCATCCAACAGTCACTGCTTGTGCGTCAACCTTTTTTGAGGAAAGCTTCAAATCTGTGGAAAACAGCATACAACCCATCTGCCATTATTTCTAATAATTTACAGCCCATTTGCTAATTATTAAGGTTTTTTTTGGATCCCATATTGTTTTTGTTAGCATTACAACCCATATTGTGGCCACGGTTAAAAAATTATACGAAATTTTGCATATTTCGGTGCGGTCCGAACTGTTTTTAATCCCGAAATTTCGACTCACATTCAAACTGATTTAAAAAATAAATGTATATCAATATAAAATCCAACAAATTCTCCACGCATAAAAATTAATGTAATTTAAAATCTCGAAATGAAAAAAAAAGATATTTGAAACTAATTGCCGGTTTGATGTGTTTTAAAAATGTACAACGCATTTCTCATTACTGATGGGCCATTTTCTCGGCCAGCCGAATGAAAGCTCTCCTCGTCTTGAAAGATTTGCAGCCCAACAGGCCTGACAATGCGACTTACTTGGCAAATCACAAAAAAACTGGGTTGTGGCCGTGGACCCAGCTGTCAGCCTCTCCACGTACAGTACTCTTCCGATGGAAGTCGTTCCTTGACCACGTTGACCACGCCGCGCGGAGAGCACCACGACGGTGGACGACGGCGAGGCCTAGGAAGGGGACGACGCGGAGCCGGGGAAGACGCGGCAGTGGAAGCCCGCGCGGAGAGGAGTACGAGGGTTCACTGGTTCGGCTGCGGTGTGAGGCTGCCGTCGCCGCAGGGCCTGGCCAGCGGTGGGAATAGTAGGGGCGGTGAGGCCTCCGCGGCAGCACAGCCGGCCATGGGAGGCAGGAGCACGCGGCACGACCGACGCTGCTTAGGGCGACTGGAGCAAGAAGACCAGAGGTTGAAGAAGCACTACGGCCGTTGGATGGACATCGTACGATCACTGGAGCTAGAATCGTTCATATTGACTAAAGTTGACAAAGGCCCCCGTCCCAGTCAACTTAGTAGGCCCACAAGTCAGCCTCCCACCATGGTGGGTCCCAGCTAGCAGGGGAGTATTCATTTTTTTGTGCGTAATAAGGAGGCACTCCCGGTGGGTCCGAGCTGACAGCGGGGGGAACGTTTTTTTCGCGAAATACGATGGCCCGTTAGGTGGGTCCCAGCAGTCAGGGGGCAAACGTTTTTTCGCAAAATACGGTGGCCCGTCCAGTGGGTCCCTGCGGTCAGTTGGAGGAATCATTATTCTCCGCGTAATAAGGAGGCACTTACTTGCTGCGGCCGTGGACCCAGCTGAGACTCTCCACGTACAGTATACTTCCGATGGAAGTCGTTCCTTGACCATGTTGACCTCGCCACGTTCCGTTGCATGCATGCGTCCATGGGCGTGGTGCGTCCCCACTATCAGCCTCTCACGTACAGTCATCTTCCGATGACTCTCGGTTGTTGACCATGTTGACCACACCGTGCCGAGCGCACCCAGACTGGAACGACCCGGAGATGGGGAAGACAGGGCAGTGGAGTCGCAGATGGAGAGGAGTGGGAAACTTCACTGGTTCGGGTGCGCGGCAGCACAGCCGCGGTGCCGCCCACGGGAGACAGGAGCAAGAACAGAGGTTGAAGAAGGAGCACGGCTGTTGGATTAACATCCAACGGTCCAGCTGCTAGAATCATTTGTTGATTAAGTTGACAAAGTCGTGCGTAGACGTCCGCTTAGTAGGCCCACAAGTCAGTCACCAAATCTGACGGGTCCCAGCTGTCAACCGGATGAATAATTTTTTTCGCAAAACAAGGAGGCACTTCCTTCCGTGCGAAGATACAGCCGGTGGGTCCCAGCTGTCAGGTGGAGGAAACATTTTTTTCAGCTTAATAAGGAGGAACTTTCCTTGCGTGCGACCATGGACCTCGTGGGTCCCAGTCGTCAAGCTCTCCACGTACAGTCCTCTTCCGATGACTCTCGTTTGTTGACCACGTCGCACCGAACGCAGCGAGGCGGTGGACGATGGCGAGGCTCCGGACGGGAACGAATCGGAGATGGGAAAACGCGGCAGTGGAGTTGCAGATTGAGAGGAGGAGAAGGGTTATAACTGGTTCTGTTGCGGCGTGGGGCTGCAGTCTGTGGAGAATAACAGGAGGTGTCGAGGGGTGGAGGGATAGCCTGGCCGGCGGTGGGGTAGCGCTTCGCAGCGATGCGTGCTAAGCAGAGCCGCTAGCCGCCGGAGGCCGGACCAGGCGGTCCCGGCGACGCTGGAGGAAGAAGACGAGAGATTGAAGGTGCATGCCGGCCGTTGGATATAAATCCAATGGCTGTGGATGAAACAATCATTTGTTGACCAAGTTGACAACGCCCTGCGTAGGCTTCGACCTATTGGCCCACATGTCAGCCTGCAAAAATGTGGCATATATTTAACCCATGTTTTCTAGAATGTACAGTCCATTTGCTGGGTTGGGTGAACAAATAATTTCGTGTCAATCAGGCCCATTTATATTTTCTAAGAAAACCCAGCCCATTTGCACTTCCTTGAAATACACGTATTAGGTGGGCTTGTTATTAATATCAAAGAATAAATCGGAGAGGCACATTATATATATATATATAATGAAGAAATTAGCGAGTTATTGCTCAAAATAAAAATGAGCGCGTTATTATTAAATTGGTCCTTAAAATCTTCGCAAGCTTTTGTACGCAATCACCAGGATTTTCCTTGCCTGTGAGTCAAAAACAACCAGGATTTTCCTTGCCAACTTCCGTTAAACATTTACTTTTATAAGTTAATAACACGTGGGATGTTTTTATAATGTATATATAAGTCTCTATAAAATATACGATAATAGTAATAATATAAATATATATAATGTGGTTAGAAGGGAAAACATAAATTGGACACAACATTACTTTTATAAGAGACCTGCGTTTTATACCCCACAGTAGGCATACTAACAAGTTCACATTCATATCAAACTCAGGTTCACAGGACACGTTCATATTCATAGCCAACATTCACTATCAACAACTCAAAAGATTCATATATACACAAGCTCAGCATATCTATGCATCCAAATGATTGATAGATCACACGACAATATTCATACATAATTCACAAAAAGATTCAGATATACACATGTTCAGTATGTTTATGCATCCAAATGATTGAGATCACAGCCAATATGATCCATGGACGAACTTTAATTACCTAGGGTACAGACTGGTAAATGGTGTTCAATTGGAGGTACTTCTTGCTAAAATTAGTTCTTGTACGAGTAAACTTTCGAGTACATAAGAGGTAGCACAGACAATCTGAACTTTGCTTGTAGGTTTATCCTCAAATAGTGGCCTCGTGCCGAGGGAGGTTTGAGCAACTTGGCCACTACTTTCATCCAACTAGTTTACTGGCTCATCTTGGTCCTGTATCTCGCCAAAATTCTACATTGCAGACGAGAAAGGAGGCGGTTGAGAAAATGAACCACCCAAATTTTTTGTGCAGTTCAACTGAAATGGAGCATCCTTGGCATGCAGACTGATTAAGTGCCAGATGAATATACGCGTCAACCAACTTGTCTGGAATCTTTAGACTCCATGCCATATAGTTCGCTACCATATGTGCCGATAACTAAAAGGCACAAGTTGGGACCAAAGACTAGACTGCGTTTTTCTGGCTATGCACCAAGCAATATTTTTGGTGTTCACTCTCCTAATACTTGGAGTTTGACAATTGGTTGACGCCGGTTGATACTCGAATGAATATGGGCACTTCTTGTCAACATCGATGCTTGTCTGAGTGAACTTTGGAGTACATAGCAGCAGCATAAGTACCTGTCCATCTGATCATTTTGTGCAGTTCTACTGAAATCACCCGATGTAATGATTTGCCTGCGAGTTTAGGCTCCAAATTACTCCTTTATGAAATCGGCAAACAGTAGCACAATACCAAATTACCAATACATATGACAGGCACAATAATCAGGATAAAGACCAGTACCAACCTGTGTGAGGTAGCATATCAATTACTATTTCCTTTGACTGGAAGCCGAGATAAGCCAAGCGACTGACAGCAAAGGAAGAAAGCAAGCGGAGATTAGCGACTGACAGGAAAGGACGGAAGCTGTCGAGGCAATGAAGCACCCAAAGTTTTTGTGCAGTTCCACCAAAATCGAGCATCCCTGTTGGCACATATATTGAGAGAGTGAGATTACTGTAATAGTGGGACTAGTTGATGAAACATACACTAACAAATAGAAGCACCCTCATTATCTTAATGGGTAAAGTTAGCAACATAGTAGTCTTGCTTAAAGAGAGGTATTAGTTTATTCAATCAGTGCCAATTAGCTCAACTCAACACTCAAAGCATTGCCATTTATCATAGGTTGCAAAACTTTAACGTGCAAAGATAAAGGAGTTTCTCATGACAGTAGCACGATACAAATAGAGATGACAGCAAACTAATATGGATGAAGGCCTTAGGCCCGTACCAACCTGAGAAAAAAAACTTATTCATGTAGTCCCATAAGAGATGATAAAGCACTCACTGGAATCACACAATAGTATATATTTTTGTGCACTTCAAATGTATGGTTGAAATCACTCTTGTTTACCAGTGCTGAAATTATATCAAAGATTATCAAGAACTTCCAGCAGAGTTAAAGCACTGGCTGGGATACAGTTCATTGTATTGTCTTGTGTAGTTCCACTAAAATGTATGATTGGCACAACATGATCCCTGTTTGCACAAGTAGGAACAAGGTGAAACCTTCATTAGCTTAGTGAGAAAGGATAGGAAGACATTAGCATATTACTCAAACAGTAGCATCAAATTCATGATGGACAATACGCAAAACATTGCCTCATTGAACTAATGGCAATAAATTGACATGCAAAACAATAGCACTATTATGTCATGACACTAATAATATTTCCTCCCTGCTCCACCACATGATTCACCTCCATAGACAAACATACACATGTACATGATTCAGCATAGGGTCCTACTAAAGATTTGTTTAACTCCAACAGGAAAATTAGGCACTAATAAATTAGTGGTACTTAAGTACTCCTAATTAATTAAGTGAGACATCAGAAGTGGAAGGGCTCCCTGGAGGATTGTCTCACATGTAAGGTAGTCGTTGCCGGAGCCCTTGAATGGCCTCGACTAAGGCCTCTGGCTTCAGCAAGATCGCCTTAGCACTGTTTATTATTCTTCTTCTTCCTCTTCATGCTCTGTTTCTCTTTCTCCTCACCAGTTGGTGAAACCAAGTACATGATTGGCCTTCTAATTCAGAATTGGTTTTGTCAGTGAAGGAGTACAAGTGTACTAGTAAAAAACAATATTATTTTCTCATGGCAGTCGGAAAATAGAGATGAACACATGCATTAAATATCATTCTTACCTAAAGGAAGGTTATGGCGCCAATATGGATGATGAGGATTGGAACACAGATCTCCCTTTGTGCAGTTCCACCAAAATGAACCAACTGTTCCATTCTGACATTCCAGTTAAACAGCACAAAAGTCACTTCTTTTAAGAAGAGTTTTGTGCAGTGCACCAAAAGGTCACAACAGCAACCAGGTGAATTGGATATCCCTGTTTGCACAAAAAGGCACAGAGAAAACAGTCAGAGTCTCAAACAATTACAGGCAAAAACATTTGGCTAAACTTGTCATGGCTTATAACAGTGGCATGGCTTCATTTTTACCAGGGACATTAGATTAAGAACATCTAAGGCTGCGTTCGGTTCACAGGTTTGGTGCAGGATTTTCGTAGGAACACAATTCCTACGGTATTCTTTCCCTTCCAACCGTTCGGAACACGGGAAAGGTGAATAGTGTTTCATAGGAAAGCTGGTCTGGTAGTACTAATTCCATAGGATTAGAAACATCCACACACTGCTCATTTTTTGGGCGGAAGCCCGAGGCAGGCGCTCACTGCCATGCGTTAGACAGGTTGCTGTGCTGTGTTGCCGGAATAAAAAAATCAACCTATGTGTGGTACGTGAGGTGAGGACAAGAGTAGTCACTGTGCAGCTGAATAAACAAATAGCATCTCATACTGCCAAGCATGCTACTCTAAAAAAACAAATCTGTACATTTCGTAGTCCATCCGAACACATTCTCTTGAGAGTTTCCTCCGGTTCGTTGTTCCATAGTTTTATACCTACATTCCTTTCCTATTCCTCTATTTTCATCAAGACCAATGTTTTCTGCCCCTTTATTCCGAACGGAGCCTAAATATTTGGTATAAGGGCATGGGACAGTGGGTGCACCAGCAGTCCAGCACCATGTACGTAAACAGGGGCATAAAGTGGTGATTCATAGTTTGTTGCCCTGATAAACAAACATCCAAGAAACATATCTGGGTTGGTCCCATTTTTGTTCACTCTAGCCACCTACTCCTATGTGTGGATAGCAAATCTAGTCCTGGTCATACCACAATGTACAGCGTTACCCCTATATTTTCCCTTTTCGACCAAGAGACCGGTTGGATGACCAGTCTGTACTACTTTCACTCCCTTTCCTTCCTGTTTGTATCAAGTCCGATGTACTCCCTCCGTTCGGAATTACTTGTTGCAGAAATGGATGTATCTAGATGTATTTTAGTTCTAGATACATCCATTTCCGAGACAAGTAATTCTGAACGGAGGGAGTACATACTAAATTCCCCCACCCCCACTTTATTTCTTGTTTGAACCAAGTACTCCCTCCGTCCGGAATTACTTGTCATCAAAATGGATGTGTCTAGAACTAAAATACATCTAGATACATCCATTTCAATGACAAGTATTTTCGGACGGAGGTAGTACAAGATTCGACTCCATGAAGTAGCTTTACCTCTAACAATAGAAGAAAAAAATGTGACGTTGGACCATCCGATCAAGAGGGGCTGAGAGGTAGAAAATGATGCACATGCAGCGACGTAGTGAGCTAGGGAAGTAGAGCTAAGGCGGTTTTGAACGAAGATATACCTGAAGGTCGTCGGGATGTGGATAGGTGGGCGGCGGGAGGCCGGATCCGCCCACAGGCAACGGCGAAGGGATCGGAGGACCTCCCGCGCCGGCGCTCGGCCAGAGATAATGGTGCGGCCGGCAGTGGGTCTCCTCCCTCCCTGTCGACGACGGCCTAAACGCTGCCCCTCCTCCCCTTCACCGGCGGAGGGGGATACGTCTGGATCTGTAACCAGTGGTGAGTATAGAAAGCCAGTGTTTTTTGAAGGGAGAAAGACAGTGTTACTACCCCTATCTTGTTTAGATCTGGAGAGGATGAGAGTGTGTGAATAGAGCAACCCTAGCAAGCGAGCGCGAAGGCTCCGGCCTATATATACGTAGTGGGGTAGTTTTCCTTTTTCACTCCATCAAAACAATCGTTTAAAATTGTGTACTACTACATGCCAGGTCGCGGGTTTTTTAGTTGTTGATTATTTTTTGAGATAGCTACCCGCTTGTTCCAAGTGGTGTTATGGTGTGCCAGGTCGCACTTTGTATCGTTCAAGTGTGGTACTACAAGTCCCTCCATTAAATGAACAACCAACCCCTCGTAAAAACTGTGAACAAGCCCACGGCTAAATTTAGCGGAAACGTGGGTTGCCCCAACATGCATTATTATTTATATTTTCTACTCCCTCCGTTCCTAAATATAAGTCTTTTTTATAAGCCACACCTAAGACAAGAATTTTTTTTATTAGCAGTGAACCCCACATGTCATAGACACAAAAATTGTGGCAAGATTCCCTTAGGCAAGCCAAAGTGTGTCTAACAATTTGAGCAACTCAGGTTAGGCAAGTGTGGCAAGTGTCGGAAAAATAATGTGGCAACATAAGACAAACATAGTCACAATCCAAACAGCCCCGTAATTTTTTGTGACATGCATGAAAATTTGGTTAGTTAAATTTATAGTCAAAATTTGGCAAGGTGCATCAAATCAACACATTCAAGTATCAAAAGGAAAGTCACGGCATGCATGCATGCGTTGTACTCCCTCCGTTTCCAAATATAAGTCTTTCTAGAGATTGCAACAAGTGACTACATACGAAGCAGAATATGTCTACTCCTACATACGAAGTAGCCCATTTTAAATGTGTAAAAAGACTTATATCGAGTGCAGTGCTTTGATGTGTCACGTCAACTTGTACAAGACCGAGAAATTTGATTACTACAACGCCCTCTCCCTCGCGGACTGAGCTCCGGTGCCTTAACTACACCTGCCTTTGGCCGCATGACAGGAGGGCCAACCACCTGCTGGGCCCACCTGTCATAGACGCAAAGGCAGGAGCAGTAAGTAGAAGCTTTTGCTACACGCTATCCCTCCCGCACGAGGTGGACGGACATGCAGCAGTGGATTCGATACTGTAGAAGTAGGAGTAACATCATTGTTCGTCTTCTCGAAGAGGCGAAGAGCCAAGCGCAACCCGAACGTGGCAGTTGCGAATGCTCGCGTGGTGCGGTTCCTTGGAGTACTAGCCAGGCTCTTACATGAGACAAAATTGCTATTGTTTAACAATTAAACTCCATTATCCATTGGTTGATACTCATTCTGCATAGGTCCACGCGCTTAGCACCGTTTCCTCCTGGGATCACCAATGTTTATTTGCTAATTAATAGCATTGCATGCAATGAACTAGCCATTGCAAGTCATTAAAAGCATGCACACCTCTCATCTCTTATTGGTTGATAATGTCAAGAAACAAGAAACAAGGTAGAAGTTAATGCACCGCGCCTAAGTGTTTTGGGACTATTTGGTTTTCGTAAGATGACTTACACACCTAGACGGAGGGAGTAGTATAGCCCTGTAAACCGGAAAGGAGTATTTGCCTTTCTAGAGATTTCAACAAGTGACTAGACTACACCGTGTGCAGTACTCCCTCCCTTCCGGTTTATAGGGCTCAAATCTCAAATCTCATGAACCAAGGCATTTTGCGATTGGAGGAATGTATCTCGTACTTTACAAAACTACCCTAATTAAACTCATGCATTAATTACGTAGTTCTCTCGTTTTCCTCTCCGCCTTGGTCGCGGTGCACAATATTGAGCACTCCTATATGACTAGCCGCTCTATCTACATGCGGGGCATTTCAAAGCATCCGGGCCCGCGTGCCATCCACCAAATCACAGCGAGGTGCTACAGTCGAGACTCACCTGTCACCCCGGTGTGGCCGTCATGACCCGTCATATCACAAAACCCACACCTTTACCAGTAGTGGTAAGGTGGCCTCCAAGTTGGACTGGATGAAGCAACCATCATTTCACTGGAACGCTCGTTCAAGCCCTTTCTTCCCTTTCTTGAAGAAAACCTCACTCCAGGCTACTCACTTCTGCCATTTTTCTTCTGTACCGACGAAGGAAAGGTGGGTGAATCAGTTATGCTGCTATATTTTCATTCCAAGAATCTTCTTTTTGCGAAGCACCGACCGATTCTCACATCCTATTCTTTTCCCGTTTTCATTGTGATTGTGGTTTCCTTTTGATTGCTTTTTGTTTGTCAGTTCATTGATGGATCCTGGAGCACTAGGCAAAGAGTTGCCGGCGGACAACCCACCGGAGACAGCGATCTCCAGGAAGCGAGCACCGACCAACGAGTTGACCATGTTGGCGGGCCAACCCATGGAGACGAAGAACTCCAAGAAACAAGCACTGGCCAAATAGTTGAGGACGTTGGCGGACGAACTCCTCAAAGAAAGTTGGAAGAACAGCAAGGGCCCCACCGTGCCTACCCCAGGAACTCTGATTGCCACCTATGTGAGGCTCAAGACCGAGTTTGAGGAGATAGTCGTCGTTGAGAAGCAGTATTCCCGTGGCAAGGTGATGGCCCCCATCGAGGACGAGGAGATGGCCCCCGGAGGGATGAGATCCCCCGGTGAGCTACACAAGGTAAAAAATAATGGCTTATTACCATAGTTGTGGTTTTTGATTATTTGCAATGTGCTTGCTAATATGTTAGGGTTGTACAGGTGCCGGTGGACGTCCTTGATGATTCCGATGTCGTGGCCCATCCTGTTGGCATCGCCCCGGAGATCGATTTCGATGCCGCTGTCCATCCTGTGGACATCCCCCCAGAGATTGATTCTGATGTCGCGGTCAGTCCTGTGGACATCGCCCCAGAAATCGATTCCCATGCCGCTGTCCGTGCTGTGGTCATTGCCCGAGAGATTGATGACAAGAAATAGTTGGTCGCGCTAATCCTTCAGGGTAGTTTGCATTGCCCTGTGTTTAATTACCAGAACGATGCGTGTTATCAAACCATCTTAGGGCTAGTGCACTATCTTGTGTGGGCGGATCTTGCTACTTTTGTTTGATAGTGAATCATGCGATGAATCATGCGAACCCTCTCCGAGTTATGGAAACAGATGTATCCTCACCAGCTTTTGATGTAATATATGGCATGCTTAGATGTAAGTTTGAACTGTTTATCATATCAGCAGGGCTTGTTTGATGATTCTTGGTGTTAGTAGGCTAGCTACTGTGCGAGCTATAGTACTTGCAAAACACTCACCGAAGAGAAACGTTGGGGCTGATGAGCTCGTGGTACGCTTATACTTATCCCTTGTCGATCGACCAATAGCCCTAGCTCCTAAAATTGTAGGCTTAGCGATCGATCAGACAATAGTCGACATACATTCATGCCTCATTTGGTTCATAGGGTAGGAAAATCGTAGCAAAAGTACAGAGAACGTGCAACACAAAATCATAGCAGTGCAGAGACGTACTCCCTCCGTTCCAAAATAGATGACCTAGGCGGGCTAGTTTGGCCTAGTGGGTTTAAGTGAT
Organism: Aegilops tauschii subsp. strangulata; assembly: GCF_002575655.3. Lineage (NCBI taxonomy): Eukaryota > Viridiplantae > Streptophyta > Magnoliopsida > Poales > Poaceae > Aegilops > Aegilops tauschii. The sequence continues at coordinate 243,930,237 of NC_053037.3, read as the reverse complement.
ATGACGTGGTACAGTGCCGTCTAGTCTTCGCGTGTGGTAGCAGTATTGCGGCTACAGTAAGTTTTCTTGAAGAAGCAGAATTCAACGAAGTCATGATGGTTCCTTCGTCCGAACAACTTACAGTGGGAAAGGTTGGGCCTGCGATACGACCGGGGTAGACCATGGTAATTTTGTGCATGGCAGGTGGACCAGGATGGTCGACGTCCCACATGTTGGCGAATGAAAGTATTCTTTCTGATATAGAGGACGAGCAACGAGTATTGATTGTTTATTTTTGATGAAAGCTATTGTCTCCACTGTTACGACGGAGGAGTGTGAAACATGGCAGCCCAGTGAACTTAGCATGTGCACCACTCCCTCCTTCCTCATGTAATGCCCAGGTTACAGCTTTTTCTCACTTTCTCTCTATCTATTTCCTCTCAAATGTTTTTTACCTTTCTTTTTTTAAGACACAATTGTTTTTTATGCCTTTTTTAGAATTATTATTTTTATACCTAGGAGCACGTGTAGAGACTGGCTCTTGCAGAGCCCACTCCTTGACTTTGTCAATGCCTCTCTCTCCTCCACATAAGGAGTACTACTTGCTATGCATGCATGCGGCGGGCAGCTGGCGTCTTGAGGGGCCAGGGCGGTGAGAGCGGGCTCCGGAAGCGGTCCGGACTCCAGCATGGCCCACCTCACATTATCACCATATATTTCTTGGAGTCCGTGCGCGGCGGGCGGGCGATCTCTTCTCCCTCCCCCGTTTCTCTCTTCTCAGCCGACGCCCGCCGAGCGATTAGATTTCGGCTATCGACGGTTTATTCAATTACGGTCCCACATGTCAGTGAAATTGCAAGACAACGCGTGTCCCCTCTGGTGAGCGGCGTGCGAGCCGGACTGTCGGGGTTGCGACACGTACGAGTCGTAAGTGTGCCGCCTTTTCCTTTAGAACTTGCGAAGCGTAACATTTTTGCGCGATCGATCGACAGAAATCCAGAACAAAATGACGAGGGCGATGCTTTCCCGCTCGTTAGGCGGGCTAGTTCGAGTGATATGACGTGCTACAGTGCCGTCCACTTGCTCCATTTTTATGTAAGCAAGAGTTTACACTCTTACGCGGGAGGAGTGCGGAACACCGCGGATCTGATTTTGATCGAGGGATAACTATTCCCTGCCAAATAATGGAGGATTGTTAGCGGTTATAGCATGATAGTTAGGGCATCTCCAGCGCTGGCCCACAAATTTACACCAGCATCTGTCCGAGGACACTGATGGATGCCATCCGATGCTGCCCGCATACCTTTCGACAACTATATGAACTAACCGTACGAAATTCGTGCAAACAAAGCAAATTTCAAATTAACCGGATGAAAGTCATTACATTTCGAAAACTTTTCCTACAAACTGGACGAAATTCATTACATATTTCGCACAAACCGTACTAAAACCTACTGTAAACCTAATCTAAACGATCGCCGGCGCCCGACCACCATGTCCGGCCATGAACCCGAGAAAGTCGGCCATTGCCTTTGCCTCCTCCTCATCCGCCTCGATAACCTCCTCCTCCAGAGCGGCGGCGACCTACCGTGTACTACTCTTCCTTGCTGCCGGCTGCGCCCGCGCACGCGCGCCGGCTTTGTGGTCGTGGCGGCGGAGGGCGGCCGGGGGGTGCCGGCGATCTCCTTCGTTTGCTCCTGCGACAGTACGTCGAAGAGAGCTTTGGAGCGCGCCCGGAGCGGAGCCGCCGATGTCCCTCGTCTGCTCCTGCGACAGTACGTCCAAGAGAGCTTCGGAGCGCCAGGAGGCCATGGTTGAAGTGGTGCCGACAGAAGGAAGGGACCGGAGGAGAATAAGTGTGGGTCTTTGGCTATGGCTGGGAGCTGGGGCTCAAGTTAATATAGCGGGCGAATGGCAATGAGCCGCGGCAGACGGATGGACAACTGGCGCCGGAGTAGGTTCGTGGGGCGTGAATGCGGACGCTGCTTTAGTGACTTAATTGCAGATGCGTTTGGGTTACTGACATGTGGGCCCAACGGGCATCTGGCCCGCATGTCAGTGACACACCAATTGCACCTGCAGTTAAGTCCGGTGAATGCGGCATTGACATTTTGGAGAGACGGTGACCGTTTCAGGCGGGAAGCGCGCGCTAGCGATGGAAGGGGTTTCGGTGTGCAGTGGCACTAAGATCGGTCGCTCACGATAGTACATACTCCGTACCATACTACCATAGTACCCTCTCTAGCTTAGGCTGTTTTATAGATTATCGTTGTAATGGACGATATACATGAGCAAGGCGGTCCGAATATGACCATTGGTGTTGAGCCAGGTGAATACATGCTCGGCGTTCGCGTAGGCCTCCATCAAACGTCTAAACAGTAATGTCAGGCACCGCCGGGGCACGCAGGTGATGGGCTCGCCGTTTGCGTTGCGCCATGAGCAGGACTTTGATTTAGAGGGCGACGTGCATGCATTAGCATGCTTTGACAGCGTGAGCGTGAGTGTCTGACGCGAAGTATTTCATTTTCATTTGGCTGACGAGGGTGCGTTGCAGCGACGAGTCCGTGGTTTGATTCCCCACATACGCATAATTTTGGTTTTTACAGTATTTCTTTCTCCATTGACAGGTAGGCCCGCGTAGATAGATAAAGAACACGAGCTGATGAGGCGCATGCGGACTGTTTGACTGGTCAACCAGACAAATACGGAGCTATACGCTGAGCCAGTGACCGTATAATCACCATATCTCGTATACAATGATCAAAGTGAGCTATCAAGACAAGTTCGATGACCGCCAATGCATTTTACTTGGTAATAAATGACCAGGACTGAAGGGGAATCCAAATTTGCTTCGTCTTCTATCCTTGAGCTCTTGACAAACCAATGCACTATACGGTTGTCCGGCCACTCCACCCCAGAGCTCTCACCAAGCGTCGTTCATGCCACCGCGCCGCACACTAACCGATAAGGCAGCGATGGCATCCCGCCGCGCCGAGTTCCTCGCCGCCCACGACCGCACACAAAATGGTAGGGAAGTGATGGCATCCCGCCGTGCCGAGTTCATCGCCGCTCACGACCTCACAACTATGTGGGAGGAATTTAAAGATGCCAAGGCCGAATGGGCGGTAGAGCAAGAGGCGGCCAAAGCCGCATAGAGGGAGCGGAAAATTCAGAAAGCACTCAAGAAAAGAGAGGCCCACCGCCGCAAGAAAGAAAAGGACGCACGCGCTGCTGCGGAGAGGTCGGCGGAGATCCAAGCACGGTGGGGTGTCGCCGACAAAGCCGGGAAGGAGAACGACGGCGTCTGGCCAGCATGTGAGAAGTAGTAGTACTAGTAGTTAGTGTGTGTGTCTGTGTATGAGTACGAGAATGTACCAATACTACTAGTTACTACTGTAGTTTTTAGAGCAAATTACCAGTACATTAGCCTAGACTAAATGGAAAAATTCCTATCCTAAGCATCAAATGGCATCTCTTTCTCTATAGGAATTGAGATGCATGTCATCTCACTTCCTATGATTTTCATATTCCTATCCTATGAACGAAAGGAGGCCTCTGTTGGAGTAACTACTATAGCTAGCAGTACTGCTGGTACAGTAGTTTTCTTCAAGAAGCGGAATTCAACGAAGTCATGATGGTTCATTCGTCCGAGCAACTTCAAAGTGGGAAGTGGGCCTGTGATTTGACGGCTCATTAGTCATTGTTACTGCGGCGCGACGACCTGGGTGACTCTCCCTTGGAGTTCTGCGTGCATGGCAAGTGGACCAGGATGGTCGACATCCCACATGTTGGCGAACGTAAGTATTCTTTCCGATATCGAGGAGCAAGGAAACCGCGTGGTATAGTATCATTGCTGATTGGTTCGCAAAAAAAAGTATCACTGTCGATTTATAATTATTTTTTATTTCTGATGAATGCTAGCGTTTCAACTCTTATGACGAAGGGTGCCAAACACGGCACGTGCTGGATGTCCCACACGTCAGCGAAAGGAGTGGGACATGAACAGCGTGGTAGAGCCCAACGTAAAAAAAACAGCATGGTAGAGCGTCTCCACTTTTTCCACTTCTAGGTCGGAGACCACACGTAGTAGTACTTAGTGGTATGAACGATACAAAGTGCGACCTGGAGAGAAAGACATGTCTAGTTGGAAGGTCTCGGGGCATACACGTAAACAAATATAAAAGTTAATATGTGCCTCCAACTAATATAGTAGTACTTAGGCACGTACTCCATAACATCACCGTGCATTGCACGTACAACATTTAGTGGTAGTACGTAGTAAGAGACAAATGCCGCCCAAGAGTTCCCTTCTCGACCTACTTTTGGGTGTCCGGTAGAGTGTATGGAGGGTGCATGAGTCCACACTAGTTTAGCACAAATACACTAGAAGCATGCATGAAGAGGGGTGTTGAGTTGAGCATGCATGAAGAGGGAACAACTATGCTGAGACGAGAACGCAACCAAACACACCCTATATGCCATGCATGTTCATACCATTTGTGCCTTTCTACTTCACTTACTGCGCTACATTACTCAGGTTCGTACGTCCACTCCTGGGTACATGTCCGTCTCGTAGTTCCAGTCCCACGTGTTCTTCATATAGATGGAACGATCCTTGCATAACACGTGCACCTTGATGCTAGATGTCTCGCGTGTTGGCAAAAGGATGAACAAAGCTCACGTAAAAAAATAGAGTGGAAGAACATAGATTCCGGACGACCGAGAAGGAGCAAGGAACCTCGTGGTGGAGCGTCTGCACTCATAATATTTAATATTATTCAGCGATATAAAATTAACCAATCATCTCCAGAGTGGACTGGAAGAGTACGAAACACGGCAGCCCAGTGTAGTTATATCATACTAGTACATGGCTAACCCAGGCTATCACCATATTTCTTGGCTTCCGTGAGATACCTATCTCTAGTAATCCAGCAGCCTGTATCGCTTCTCCCTCCTCGTCTCTATCAAAGTGCGGCGGGCTGGCGTTTCTGCCATCTATTAAGGTCGGTTAACTATCACATGTTAGCGACATGCCAAGAGCATTCTAAAAAAAATCCTTTCACGTTCCGTTTTCAAAAAGAAAAAAAATCCTTTCACGTACGAATTTGCCTGTATGCTTTGAGCAACTTGCATGTCCTATACTGCTCCTGTTTGATACTCTAACTTAGCTAGAGGTTAGACTAACTCATGACTAACCCTGAACTAACTGTAGCCAAAGAGGTGTTTGGGTGACAGGGTTAGATTGACAATAAATGCACTTCATGGAGAGAGAAAAGTGATTTTTCAGTGGTCCCAATGAGAACTATCTCCAGTTAGCACCTCTTGTGTGGGATAGTTTTTTTGGTGGGTTCGGTGCAACTTGCTCCAATTTAAACCCTCATGCTTGGATACTTTAGGGCTATTTGAGCCCCAACTAGCTCAAACTAACTCTAACCCATGGATCCAAACAGGGCCTATGGCCAGGCTCAACGCGGAGCAGTCGCGTGCACCGGGAAGCGGCGCTCTCTCGGCCGTCACGCCACTTCAAAGCCGGCGCCAGTGAGAGGTCGCCTCCGCTCTGGCCGGGCATTAATGCGGCACTAACGCTCTAGGGCGACGCTGACCGTTTCACGCGGGAAGTGCGCGCTGGCAAGGGAGTATAGGTTTTGAACCGTTTCAGGTGTAGTACTGGTAGTTTGCAAAACTACTCAATTATTGCACTCAGTTTCCTAAGAAATTGTGGTAAAAAACGTTACTCCACAGCCCGCTTCCCTTCTCCTTCCTCTTCCACCACCCGCGCACGTCCGCGGGAAGCGACCGGTCAACCCTTATATAGGAGTGCTAGCACAAAAAGATGCATGCATGACCACTAAAATTTCCATATTAAAGCGCCGCTCCGGCGGGAGTATGGCGTATGTTGTTACCTTCGGCCGGCCCATGGCTACCGGGCGACGGCGACCAGAGAAGAGGCGGCGGGAGGGGAATGAATGCAGCTACTGTTTGGGTTCGCCTTTCGGCTTAAATAAATGCGCAGCATCACGTGTACCCGCGGGTGCACAAATTGTAACATACGTGTCTGCTTAAGTGGGCGTCACGTAACTGGTGTGTGTGAGAGAGATTCTGAGAGACAGAGTGCGTGTGTGCGACTCTACTCTTCGGACATGTACTCAACCTTTTGCATCGGGATATAAGTATAATGGTATTTAATTTAGCTAGTGATTTACGTGGCCATGTTAACGTGGTTGTGTCAAAAAAATGTCACTTCCCGCTCGTGATTTGCGTTATATAATTACAAGCAAGATTCTCGTGCATTGCATGGAACATCAATATGCATTTTTTACAGAACACCTGTTGTGATTGACCCATGCAGGAGTAATCCCATGTGTAAAAACTAATGATATCTCGAGAATTTTATCGAAAAACTGGTATCTCGAGAATGTCATCGAAAAAATGAAAGATGAGAGATAAGGCGAGGAGGAGTGGAGCGTGGTGGTGACTGGTGGTCAGAATGGGCGGAGGCATGGGGATGGACGGCGCCGGCAGGCGGCAGCGGCCACCATGCATGCTAGATTGTTCCAGAGACTTATACCTTTTTTAATTGCTGAGCAATGAGGTTGCGGGAGATAATGATGTGGAGAGAGGTGCGGGTATCTTTTGTAAAATTATCATAGTTTGCTTTCTATCCTCAGATATAGATCATACGGTCTGTATTACAAGATGACAGGCACACCATCACCGCCAACTCGTTTTTTTATAAGGGTACAGATGATAAGTTTGCTGACTACTAAAGTAAAGTGGAATTTGTCCATGTTATGCAAGTAAATAAAGGTGATTGTTTATCATACGGGTAAGGTTGGATGAAGGGTGGTAGGAACAAATGCTCCGCCTAGAGCATGTGTGTGTGAGATGGAGTCTTAGTGTGTGTGGGGTGTGTGTGTGTGTGTGTGAGAGAGAGAGAGAGAGGAGAGAGAGAGAGATGGAGTCTTAGTTTGTGTGTGTGTGTCTGTGAGAGAGAGAGAGGGATGGAGTCTTAGTGTGTGTGGGGGGTGTGCGTGTGTGTGTGTGTTTGTGTGTGTGTGTGTGTGAGAGAGAGAGATGGAGTCTTAGTGTGTGTGTGTGGGGGGTGCGTGCGTGTGTGTGTGTGTGTGCGTGTGTGTGTGTGTGTCGCGGGGTCCTCTGTGGCGGATGTAATTTAAGTGTGCATGGCTTCATCATAGAGAGGTGATGTGTATGGCAGAGGCCAGCAACGATGGGGTGCGAGAGAGAAAATGCCCGTAGAGAGGGAAGAGAAGGTGTGTGCGCGTGAGAGGAGTCGACATCGAGAGAACGTGTTTGTTCGAGAGACACCGAGGAAGACTACTATATACCGATGGTGCATGTAGGCGGGAATTAAACAAAGGGATGGTCTTATTGGTTTCGGGGATATAGGGGAAGAGTGAGAGGCGGGGGGGGGGGGGGGGGTAGCTAGAAGGAGATTGTTAAGTGTGAGTGTGTGTTTTACTCATCCAGGCGGAAGTTATGTGCACAAAAGAGGAGAACGATTCGATGTGGCGTTAGGATTGAGGGTAATTAACTACGTATGGAGACATAGAGACCTTGAACGTGCATGTGTGAGAGGTATACATGTATACGTGGGATGTGTGTGTGCGCGCGCGCATGATCGGGATAAAAGAAAGAAGACATAAGTCATAAGATCAACGGCATGAGAGAGACGGATCGGTATGTCAATATGCATGCATGTGAGAATGCAGGGAAGAAGGCCCGACAATTGAGCATGTGTTTTTGTCTTTAAGAGATAGTGGCGTAGGCTGGAGCATGCATCTATGGCGAGCAGAGGGAGTGAGGCGCAACGATTGTGCAAAAGAGACCAACCTATAAATGCATATGTATGGAGAGACATATATAGTGTGGGTGATAGGAAGCAAGACTCCGTGCGAGAAAGAAATGTTGACGGAGAAACTACAGATAGATACAGAGATGGAGATGCTAGCTAGAGGGACATCCGCTAGTTTGGGTGTTGGAGCTGACCGTCGGGTGGTTCAAAGGGTGAAGTTATATATGTGTGTGAGAGGGCACTTGACTGCATGTAGAGAGAAACATATGTAGTGTGCGTGATAGGAATCAAGAGTGAGTGCGAGAAAGAAGGTTGATGGAGAAACAGATAAATAGAAAGATAAAGATGCTAGCTAGTGTGCGTTAGAGATAGGAGTCGAGTGGATCAGAAGGCTGGGTTATGTGTGTGGGTGTGAGAGAGATAGAGAGAGGGTGCATGTGAGTCACATACAAACAAATATCAGAGAGAAATGAGATCCAGAGAGACGGAGTTTTGTGTCTGCGAGAGAGAACAACGAGAGTGATAGCTAGAAAGACATACGAGGGAATGCAAGATATCTCTAGGGAGAGAGGGTGTGTGTGAGCGATATACAAGAGAACAATGGAGAAATATGAGACCCTGGGAGACAGAGTTTGTGTTTGTGTGTGAGAAAGAGACATTGAAGAGGAAGAGTCGTAGGTTCTCATATCTAAGGAGCGAAAGACATCTCTGTATGAGGGGTGTGCGAGTGGCACACATGGGAATAGTAGAGAGAAATGAGACCCCGGGAGACAAAGTTTTGTGTTTGTGTGAGAGAAAGAGATTCCACATGGAGAATCATAGTTAGAGACACATAGTAGGGAGCGAGATATACTTAGAGAGAGATAAAGTGATGAAGGTCGAGGGAGAGAGTACCGTCAGTGTGTTACGAAGATAAAAGATCATTGTCGACATACAGGTAGCACGAGAGATACCTGAGAGACGATGAACGTGTATAGGTCCAGAGAGATAGTCCTATATAAGCATGAGTGATAGCTATATGAGACGAATATCTGGATTAAAGGGGATTCAAATATTTAAACTGGAGATCACGACATCGATAATATCATAACGCAAATTGGTGTATCAAACATGCATATTCATTTGAATTTGGGCACATGTGTAATGTTATATAGTTTATCAATATTGGTGATCCATAGATTCTTCAATTACAAACAATGCATGGTTTATATGCAATTAATGTCTAAACGGGATTACACTATATGTTGCGTGTGTGAAACACATTATACATGTTTGAGAAGTAAAAAAACCCGCATGAAACACACATTAATTGGAGACAGTTAGCGAGGAATGCATACATTGGATTTCAACATAAAGTGGTTTCAAATATTTGAAAATCCAAATTGATGGATACAACCTTATGAATCTGAGATCATGCCATTTGTAAACCATATTTATGTATAAATGGTGTTGTGCTTTTGAAAGTATATATAAAAAAATGATGTATATAGAATGTAATTCTAATTGAAAATGGATCCCGCCCAAAAAATAGAATACAAACGGGATTCGAATTGAGTTGGCACGGTAAACGTGCACTCTGCAAAATTTGAACAAAGCGGGGAAAGTCGCAGTAACCGCCCGAAACCAAAATCTGCGAGATGGAAATCACTACTGCCTATCCCTGCCACGCAAAGCCTATCTGCTGGATTTCTATAGGTTTTGATAGGGGTAGGTTTGTAATTTCACCCAAACGTGACGTAACCGCCTCTCACCCGGATTCATACACGGTGGGCGCCAAAACACAGTGTGTCCTCGGCCGAAATCGACTCCCTCCCCGATTCATACACGGTGGGCGCCAAAAACAAACTCTCGTCGGCAAATATTCGGTGTATGCGAGATTACCGTCCTATCCCCAACCGACTAATGTTGCTGTGATGTAGTAGAAATTTGAAACGGGGGCTAAGTTTGTAAATTTCCTTGCATTTGAGACAAGCGCGCCCTGAATACATGGTTCCCCCTTCCTCTCTACCTCCCTTTTCCCCATTCGTACTCCGTGGGCGCCAAAACACCCTCTCCACCCCACCCTCCTCCGTCCGCTGCCGTCCGCCACCCCATCCACCACCGTCCTCCTCCACCATGCCGGAGCTGATACCCCGACACCGCCGTCCATTACAAGAGATCGACCTCTCTCATCCACGGCTTCGGACCGGGATCCTTGCATCCCGTCCTCTCGCTTCATCCCCGCCGTCGTCCACCTTGCCGGCGCCGCTCCTACGACCGTCTCGTCCACCGCGCCCCGCCGCCACCGTCTACCCTCCTAGATCTGCTTCCACACCGCCGACAGCCATCGCTACTGCGGCACCATCAAATTCTCAGCAGATGCGTACACGGCGCCGCACCAGAGGCGGTACTCTTTCATATCTGCTCAACTTATTTATCGCAGCAAGAAAATAGATCGCCACTGCTTTACTCTGATTTCTTGTCTTGGTTGTGAAGTTGCCTTTGTCCGGTTTGCACCTTCAGATCCACCATGGCACGCTCAACACTATACTCCCAATGCTTATGGTTTTCCCCTTTTATATTCCACACTAGTTAAATCACAGTAGACTAAATTTCAAAATTGGGTCAGTCAATTTTTCAGAGCTCGCCGGAGTTCGCCGGTGCGAACGAAGGGGCTCGGGTGGTTGTGGGGCCTTGCTGAATGAAGAAAACTCGACGCGGGTGGGGGTTGGGGCGGGGGTGGGGGTGGGGTGGCGGAGGAACACAGGCGGCGGGGGCCGGTGGTCCGGCCGGCAGCCCGTGCGGTGTTCTGTATGGGAAGAATCAGAGACGAGGAAGAAGATGGGTTAGGAGACGTAGGATCTTCATCCAACCGCCTGAAATGGTCGAGAGACAGCTGGGAGTTGCATTCTTAATGCGCTCTGGTTCATCATGTGTGGGCACTGCGCAACCAACATTTTATTATCCAAAATCTGCTTGCTCTTCTTTACCATGTTCCTCTTCCGTTCTTCTTTAATATGTACTCTCTCCGTTCCTAAATACAAGTCTTTGTATAGATTCCACCATGGACTACATATGGAGCAAAATGAGTGAATCTACACTCTAAAATGTATCTGGATACATCTGGATGTGATCCATAGTGGAAATCTCTACCAAGACTTATATTTTGGAACGGAGGGAGTATGATAGTGGTACAGTATGTTCCTTGTATTGAAGATGAGCAGGGACTTTTGCAGTGTAGAGGTCTATACGGTCGGTTGTGATGGACACTTTGAGCCTCTTTGATTCGTAGGATCTTGTAAACATAGGAATAGGATTTGTAGTCACCTGCCCACTTGAATCCTATAAGAATAGCAAGGAAATGCGGGGAGCTGTGTCGCCTTTGACAGTAACACTGATATTAACAGTACCGCACCTTCACTTGAAGAGAGCTGGTATCCGAAGCCTTTCTAGCCGTACCGGCAATACTAGCACATATATTCCAGCAAGTTCCACTTTGCTGATTTTACTCTGATGCTTACGGTTTTCCCTGTTATATCTACACTATGATCTGTGTAGCTGCTTGGTGTCGCACTAGCAGCAGTCCACTCTTGAAGCTAAACACTGCAATGACTTACAAAATTGGCACCAAGGCATTGAGTGCCATTCTGGATGCAATGAAACTCATATGCTCCCCACCTGTTGATTCTTGTTCAGAATATGATCCTAATGACTCTTGTTCAAAATTGCCACATATAGAGAGACAACATGGAATTGCATTTCTTTGGGCGCTGTGATTCATCATGAGTGGGCAACCAACATTGTATGCAATGAAGCGGAACCTCAAGAATATGCTTCCTCTTCTGTTCTTTAACATGTTCCTCTTTGTTTATTCTGTATTTAGTACGTACAATATGTTCCTTGTCAGGAAGGGGCGCAGGGACATCTGCAGTCAACAGCTGATAGAGCTGGCCTGTACGTGATCGATAGGCTTTCAATTACTAGCGGCAATACAACACCGTATTTTCAAGCCAGTTCCACTTTCCCGATTTATATATCATGGTTATGGTGTACCCCTGTTATGTACACTATGATCTGCCTAGTTGTTGTGTGCTCTTGTTATCATGGTTTGGCAATAAACTCTCTATATAATATATTATGAACCTATCATCTGCCAGCTATCCTTACTTCTGGAGCCTATTTTTGTGTGTACTTGTGCCAGATTATATAAATGCACGCACCATATTACAACACACATGAGCTCTCTCATCAGAATCCAGTGATAGCACACAGTGTTTACAGGGGCGCCCCTATATTAGAATATCATCTGCATTACAAAGATAATCTCACAACTATTTATGTTTTCATGGTTCTCAGATATTATACGCAATTACAGTGAATATCAGAATCCGCGCATCAGAAGAATATTGTGGAACACTGCAATGACTTACAAAATTAGCACCAAGGCATTGAGTGCCATTCTGGAAGCAATGAAACTCATACGCTCCCCACCTGTTGATTCTTGTTCAGAATATCATCCTAATGACTATTCTAACCTCGAGGAGTCAAAGGCAGATGGCCTGTCCTGTTCACCCATCAAGGCGCCTGTTCTAATTTGGCGAGGTTTTATTGATTGCGCGTATCTTGCATATGTTGTCTTGCATTTCTTCTACTTTGTTGCACCGCCATCTGCTTAGTTTACTCATCATATAACTCGAGATGCCATGCCCATCCATTATCAATACATATTCCATCTGTCATCATACCATGTTTTTCCACTCAAATGATGTTCTTGTGCATCAGACATCAAAAAGGAAGAGGGTGATTGCCGAACCTGAAGGAGCACCAGCAAAGTCCTTGAAAAACGTGGTGGTGCCGGAGAAATCAGACAGCACCCACTTATATTGGCTGTACAACCAGTGACACTAAACGTAGGACCGACTCCAGCAGACTGTACCCATACTTCACTGGCCACACCACTAGCCCCACCACACAGGACCTGCACTCCAGCAAAAGGTATACCGATTTCATTTGCCATAGCACCAGCTGTACCACAGAAAAATCCCACTCCAGCAAAAAGTACACCAAGTCCACCGGCCGAAGACCTATCCCAACTGCAGAGACGGCCAATTCCTGCAGATTGGAACCCCATTCCATTTATTCCCAGTTTAAAAGACAATGCTTTCAATGTCGTTAGGGACTACGTGCATATATTCCCATCATGGGAAGATTATAGTGAAGACAAACACCATTTTCACATCTTCCTGTCCAACTTACGTGTAAGTGCTATTATTCATGGTTATTATTTTCCTGTTTTCTGCTGATCGAACACATCAATGATTTACATTACATTGTTGTAACTAGGCGAGGGTCAATCTGGATAGTCATGACGAGCAAAGCTTGCTTGTGCTTTTCAAGGAAGCATTGCAGCAGTATCGGTGTTACCTGAGGAAATCACACTTTGATGGCAAGTCTATAAACGAATTTTCGGTGAAGTCTCCTGTGCTAAATTTACAAGACATTGAATGGAAAAACCTTGTTATGCACTGGTCTCGTTCCCAGGATGAGGTACTGTCTATGAAATCAAATGACAATTTGAACTTCTACTTTTCCGCATGTGCCTTACGGATCTTTTTTGCAGGAAATCTGCTCGAAGAAGAATTCCGATTTGAAAAGAACGACAGGATATCGCAAATATGCTGCCCGCTGCTTTGCTCTTGTTAGTACCTGTTGTCATGTATCACTGTACTTGCATACATACCTTGTTCATTATGTGACAGCAGTATGCATGATAGCTTGCTTATCAATTGTTCGCTCCAAATTATCTGATCTGTATGAATGGTTACATTAGTGTAGAATATATCCAATGCCAATGATTTTTTAGCTCTACATTGTTCTTGTAAGTACATGCTGTCCTTTATCAGTGTACTTATATTGACAGGTAGTTGTTCATGTACCATCACTCTGCAGCTTATTTTCCTTTGCCCTCCATTTTCTACACATCAGATCTATATTTACTCTTACCATAAGGTTGGTACTGAAGAAGTTTAGCTGCGCATTGCTCTTGGCTGTGCCTTTTGCCTGTATCGCTGCACATACATTTATAGCTACTTGGTTATGTAGCATCACTCTTCATCTTATCTTAAATATTCTCCATTTTTTCGTATATTATCACATCTATATTTACTCTTAACAAAATGTAGAATAAAGGCAATGCTTATGCAGAAGATTCTGTGGTAAACTTCTTGAATTGCCCACCCATCAGCATGGGCAAGGGCTTTATAGAGCCTGTCTTCACCAGTAATGTAAGTTTGTCCATCTCAAGCCTTCAAACTTTGTTGTGTATATTTGGTTAGGCATGACTGCAACAGCAGTTTATGTAACACCCACGATGCGGCTATATCTCCCACGTGTCGAGGCACGACTTAGAGGCATAACCGCATTGTGGTTTTGTCGCAAGAAGGGTCATCTTCACACAATCCTATGTAATGAACAAGAATGGGATAAAGAGTTGGCTTACAATCGCCACTTCACACAATACATAAATAAATCATACATCAATCAGAGTACACACATAGGTCCGACTACGGAACCAAAAGAAAAGAAGACACCCCAAATGCTAGATCCCTGATCGTCCCAACTAGGCACCACTACTGATCAACATGAAAAGAAACAACACAACAAACAAGATCTTCATCGAGCTCCCACTTGAGCTCAGTTGCGTCACCTGCACTGGTATCCTCGACACCTGCAACTGTTTTGGAAGTATCTGTGAGTCACGAGGACTCAGCAATCTCACACCCGCGAGATCATGACTATTTAAGCTTATGGGTAGGAAAGGGTAAGGTGGTGAGGTTGCAGCAGCGACTAAGCATATATGGTGGCTAACATACGCAAATAAGAGCGAGAAGAGAAGCAACGGAACGGTCGTGAAGCTAGCAATGATCAAGAAGTGATCCTGAACTCCTACTTACGTCAAACATAACCGAAAAGCCGTGTTCACTTCCCGGACTCCGCCGAAAAGAGACCATCATGGCTACACACGCGGTTGATGCGTTTTAATCAAGTCGAGTGTCAAGTTCTCTACAACTGGATATTAACAAATTCCCATCTGCCACATAACCGCGGGCACGGCTCTTGAAAGTTTATACCCTGCAGGGTGTCCCAACTTAGCCCATTATAAGCCCTCAAGGTCAACGAAGGATAAACCTTCTCCCGGGAAGACCCGATCATTCTCGGAATCCCGGTTTACAAGACATTTCGACAATGGTAAAACAAGACCAGCATAGCCGCCCGATGAGTTGACAATCCCGATAGGAGTCGCACGTACCTCGTTCTCAGGACACACCGGATGAACACTACGTACAACTAAAACCAGCCCTCAAGTTTCGCCGAGGTGGCGCTGCAAGTGGCTCTAGTTTGGACCAACACTCCGAGGAGCACTGGCCGGGGGGGGGGGGTAAATAAGATGACCCTCGGGAGCACGACTCCCAAGGGAAAAAGGCTAGGTGAGGCAAATGTAAAACCAAGGTTGGGCCTTGCTGGAAGAGTTTTATTCAAAGCGAACTGTCAACGGGGTCCCATAAATCACCCAACCGTGTAAGGGACGCAAAAATCAAGGAACATAACACCGGTATGACGGAAACTAGGGCGGCAAGAGTGGAACAAAACACCAGGCATAAGGCCGAGCCTTCCACCCTTTACCAAGTATATAGATGCATTAATAATATAAGAGATATTGTGATATCCCAACATAAACATAATCCAACATGGAGCATCTTCATCTTCACCTGCAACTAGCAACGCTATAAGAGGGGCTGAGCAAAAGCGGTAACATAGCCAAACAACGGTTTGCTAGGAAAGGTGGGTTAGAGGCTTGACATGGCAATATGGGAGGCATGATATAGCAAGTGGTAGGTAGCGCGGCATAGCAATAGAGCGAACAACTAGCAAGCAAAGATAGAAGTGATTTCGAGGGTATGGTCATCTTGCCTGAGATCCCGCAAGGAAGAAGAACGAGTCCATGAAGTAGACAACCGGACGTAGTCGAACGAATCCTCACAACTTCGGAATGAAACCGAAGCTAATGAGAGAAGCAACCCGGAAAGAAACAAACAACATAGTAAACAACCACTACATACACATGGCATGATGCACAAACAAGTATGATGCATGTCCGGTTTAAAGAGGCATGGCATGGCAAAGTGCACAAACAAAACTACAAGTTAAGTGGAGCTCAATATGCAACGAGTTGCATATTGACGAAACACCACATCAATTGTTTAGTTCTCTCGGTTATGTACCCAACAATATTAAATGTTGATTAACATGGCAAGAGGTGAAGCATAAGTAAACTAACTATCTAGGCAATTTAAATGAGGCCGGAACAACAAACAATAATTCTGGAAAATCCTCATGTGCATATAGCAATTTAATGCAAACACAATTTTAAACATTTTAAATGTTATCATGATGCGGATGACATATGCAAGGTTTAAGCAATTTTATGGAAATGTTGACATGAGCATGATACGAGGCATTTGTCACCATGGTGGAAGAAAGGGGTGCCACGGCAACGAATCCGAAAATGATGCCATG
The DNA here is from genome assembly GCF_002575655.3 of Aegilops tauschii subsp. strangulata. Classification (NCBI taxonomy): domain Eukaryota; kingdom Viridiplantae; phylum Streptophyta; class Magnoliopsida; order Poales; family Poaceae; genus Aegilops; species Aegilops tauschii. The sequence goes on along the minus strand of NC_053037.3, from coordinate 243,913,889 downwards.
ACAACATATCGATTCCGATAGCTCACGGAGATACCGGTGCAAAAGAAGTGGGCATGAGCGTGTCATGCAAGGACGGTGGGGTGCTCCCGGTTACCGGGTGTCCCACAAGACGGTGGCAAGGAAACGAGTGACAACATGCGACGAACAAGTCGGGCACGGTGCTACCACAAGCAACTCATACAACACATGCATTCGTTCACGGGCGGTCGTTCTCGGCGTTATACCTTTGAAGCGTGCGTTTCGAGGCGGTTCAAAAATGTCGAGGGAAGTAGTCGTTCACGGGTCGTAGTGGAAGTAGTGGTACATGTTCCGTAGATGTTCGGGTCGTCGGTAGAGGTACTTGGTGAAATCCACGGGATCCGTAGTTGTACATGGTCTTCGCGTTGTAGTCTGACTTGGCGATTCCAAAACGTTCACCGGTAGTGGAACTTGGCGGTCTCGACGGTCGTCGTGGTACTTGTCAGTCCGCGAAGTCGATCTCGGGGTCTTGGCGTATTCATCGTGGACAAAGTTGCGTCCAGCAACAACAGGATCCGGAGGTGCAGAGGCAAGGAGGAGGCCAACGACGAGGCTCTCGGCAGCGAGGGCCAGCAGCAGAGCCACGGATGTGGAGTGAGTGAGAATAGCGGTGGCAGCAAGAACTTGGCATGCGGGCGAGGGACTTGGCGCACAGAGGAGGCCAGCGGGAGGAAGAACATCTCAGGCGCGCTCGGGGTTGAGCTCGCGTGTGAGGGAGACGGGGTACGGTCAGTGGACGGGCGAAGCAGAGGAACTTGGCGCTGCTGCTGCGGGACGATGGGAATGGCCTGGACGCAGCCGAAGGTCGGGGATGGACGCTGACATGGCAGGAAGGCGACGACGCCGGGTAGCAGCGAAGGAGCGGGCGCGACGAGGGAGGCGGGACGCGCGCAGCAGAGTAGCGGCAGTACACGTCCATGCCTGAGGTCGGGCGGGGTTCTGGTGGTGCGGCAGGGTAGGAGAGGCTGGCATGGTCGCGCGCGCAAGGCAGCAGCCTGCTTGGCAGCGGAGGACGCGGGCTTGCGGGAGTTTGAGGGACGGGGCAAAGGAGGTCAGCGGCAAGGATGACCGGGAGCAGGGGCGGGCGAGGCGCGCGGCGCGAGGGCCCTGCTCCTCTGCGTGTGGCGGCGCAGGAGGACGAAGGGGAGAGGGTGGAGACCGAGAGAAGAGCGAGAGAGATGGGGACCAGGGCTGCGGCGGCGGGCAGAGGGAATGAGCAAGACGAGCGAGAACAGGGGCTCGGCCTAGGGTTTAGGTTAAGTGGGGCGGCTGGGCCTCGTGGCCTGCTGGGTTCCTTTCTCCCTCTCTCTCTTATTTTTTCTTTAACAAAAAGCATTAGAGAGAAGGAAAAGGCAGAGGAGGGTTAGGGAAAAGAATTTGAGCACGAGGACAATTTTCCTAGACTCACAAAAATGCGATTGATCTAGGAAAAATAGAAGTGGCATGATTGAAAGATATAAATTCAAATGCATTTGAATTTAATTCAAATGATTTGAATAGGAAGTGAGGGTTGGGAGGGTCCAAAAATGTTCGGATTTATTGGTGGAGCTCCGGAATACGATGAAAAAATATATGGCAAGGTTGGAGACCAAGAATTAAGATAACAAAGGTATTGGGATAATTTGCAAGTGTGTTGTGGTGAATTCCAAATTAATGAAATATTTAATATAGCTCCCTAATATTGGGAGGATATGTTATAAAGAGAAGTCACCCTTCCCTCGATTTAAATAGATCAACCATCTATGCAATTTATTTGTTGAGTTGAGATGCAAAGATTAATGACATGATGGCATGATGACATGATGCAATGCAAAAATAAAGAGCAAGCACAAATGAAACACACGGTGATCACAAAAATATGGAAGTCTTCTGAAGCGTCGGTCCCGGGGCGTTACAACACTCCACCACTACAAGAGGATCTCGTCCCGAGATCTAGGATGGCACCGGAGAGAAACGGGAGAGGAAGAGAAGAGGTAAAACTAATTGCTTCTTAGACAAATGAGTGAAACCAAAGAACCTTGAGAGATTGAACGAACGAAAAGAGAGAATACAAGGGAGATGAACGAGATTGAAAACACTCCGTTATCAAAGAGGAACAAGGAACATTGCGAGAACCTTTGTAGGTCGAAGAATATGAAACAAGAGCTTAACGGATCAAAAGGAATATGAAAGCACACCGGTAGAAAAGAGAAACAAGGAACACCATGTGAACCTTGGGGTTTGCAAAGCTATGAATGACGAGAACAATGGACGAGAAGTACATGCAAGCACTCCGGTTGAAACGAGATCTACAAGGAACGATAATGATCAATTACGATAACGCTCCGGTTGGAAATGAAAAGAATAGAATTTGAACTTGGCAAAATGAAAGCACTTGGATGAGACTCCGGTTAGAAGAGGAATGATAGACACAACACTCCGGTTAAAACAAGATAAAGAAGGAATAAGAATGATATAATTTGGATGGCACTCCGACTGTAAATGGAAGGAATTGAACATGATCTTGACAAGATGAGAGGATACTCGATGAATTTAACAACACACTGCCTCCGTAGCTAATGAAAGAATGGCACAAGGGGTAAGAAAGATTTCAGACAGCCCTCCTGTTGAGGAAGGAGACAAAACTTGATAAGATGAGAGAACTCGAATGAAAACACGACACTCCGGCTAAACGGATAAGAAAGGAAAAATTACATGATCTTGACAAAACAAGATGATTGGTCGAAGAGAGCAACATCACAAAGCCTCCGGAAACAATGCATGATAGTTAGATAGTTGGAGTGAATAGAACAAAGAATGAAACCAACATCTCCTACCATAAATGAATTTTAAAGAGCATCCTTACGAAGTAGGATTGAACGGAGTTATTGGAAAACCAACAACGAAAAGAATAAGCTTGTAGTGGGCTTATGGAAACATCTCAACATTATGAGGTGACAAACGACCACTAAAGGAAGCCATTGGTTTGAGTGAGAGCACCAAGGCGATGAAAAACTTCTTTCACCAAGAGGATAGGAGAAAACTTGGATCATTGATAAGCACCATAATAGCAACATTCCTTAGGGAAGGCTTTAGGTGAAACATGACACAAGATAAATCCAACGAAGAGATTGGTGGATTTAAAATATCTCATTCTTGACAACATGTGAATCATGAAACGCGAACTCAAATTGTCAAGAATGACATAACACCACCTCAAATGATAAGGTAGAACGAATTGCACTTTAGAATGCAAGCTGAAGAATGCTTGGACTCCACAAAACAAAACATGTGTTGAGCACCATGTTTATCTTTGAGTATAGCTTGGCGGATCATAACTTTGAGAGAAATCTTGAAGAACAATTGAAGAATGAAAGGAATCCTTGATGAGCCACCATGTTGATCCTCCATGCAGAACTCCGATAATAAAAGAATGATCAAAACGAAAGGGAAAATTGAAAAGAACTCCGGGAGAAGCCTTGCAATGATTAGATGAAGCTTTGAAATGATATAATTGAAATAACTTGGAGCTCCGGAAAGAAAATGAACAATTGAGATCAAGAATTTTGATGAACCTCCGGAATAATGAATTAATCACTTGGATGAAACAAGAATAAGAATTACATTATGCTTAGCCTTCACCAATTTAGATTGATGACAAGCAACGGATTTGGCATACTGCTTATACTTGTAGAAAGGATTAAGAGAGATATAACGTAAATTTGAGAAAAGTCTTCAACGAACCACCGGTAGGATTTGAAAGAACGAATGAGTTGATACAATAAAGAAGGAAGAGAATTCTTGAACGAACCGCCGTAAGAATCTGAAAATCAACGAAGATAAGATAAAGAAACACCGGGAAGAATTAGAAAACGAAAAAAATACTTGACAGAATTTAGATACAAGTGAAACGAAGAGATCATGAATTGACTAGAGGATATTTGAGCAATGCACCGGGAGAATATGGAGATGAACGAAGAGACATCAATTTAGAATAATTGGAGAACAAAGCTGAAAACTTAGAACGAAGAAATCTACTGAAATGATGGCCGTTGGATGATCAAGAAATGAAAACAACTCTGAAATGCTCCGGATGGGCAAGAAAAGAATTACGCGATTGGAAACAATTTGAGAGGATGGCAATAAGTAAGAACCATGAATCTTCAAGAGAACGGACCAAATTCAAGAGAAATTCTTCTTCGGTCTTCAAATGTTGAGAATGACGATGAGAAACACCACCATGAATTGTTGAGGCACTCCGGAATGACAATTAGAAAGATTGAACCAACAATGAAAAGAATTTGAAAGATCTTGGAGAAATACATTTAACTGATGATAATTCATTCTTACGTCAAACTTTGCAATGAATTTGAGAATAACTCCGAAAAAATTAGAAGAGTCAGGTAAGATCCCGAAAAAAGACCTGTGGGTTAGGGCCCACTGAAAAGATACACCGTTGGAAAGATTGCTTGAAAGAGAGATTACACCGGTTGAATTAAATGGCTTGAATGAGATAACAACCTCAAAATCCCTTGAACGGATTGAGAATGGAAAGCACGAATCTTCTGAGATATGTTCAACACTCCGGAACAAATGAATAGCGAGAGCTGAATGATTACGAGCTGCATCGGCATGAGAAAGCATTTGAAACAAGGAAATGAATATGATCACACCGAAAGCTTGCATTGAATCCCCGGAGAAGAAAGAGAACGAATAATGATGAAGTTAAGGCTCCGTTAGTATCTTCCTGAGAATCACCAGATAAGAACATTTACGGAAAAGAATGGAGAGACTTCACATCCATAAAAAGGATACTTGATTAAGAAATCTGAGTCCTTAAAGAAAAGGGTGGGAGGGCGGGAAAACAAAGGCAACTTGGGGCAGATGGAATGGATACCATTGAGAAAACTTATTATTGATCTTGCGAATGTTGGAATGATCGGATCCACTTGAAAAAGAGCACGTCGGTTGGAAAGGAATTAACATGGCAACCTCGATGATCAAGAAGGATTAGTATTCACATAGAAATATGAGAACACCGTTTAGGAAAGGTATGGAATCAACACCTCGCATTGAAGCAACTCGAATACCACAAAACAAAACAAAAAAAACAAAGGATTTGGCTTGCAAAATAAGCCGGAACAAACATATGATAGAGATTTCGTCCGAAGTTTTGGTGGTGGGGCCCACACGGGCTCGATCGTACAACACCATCATGTACAAGGTAGTGCACATGACATACGAAGCGTCCCCGAGTCGGCATAGCCAAGGACTCTTTAAGACACTACGAGACCACTGTAAAACCAACCGTGGAAAGGCGGACCACTAGACGTCGAACCCCAATCTCATATCATGCATCTGTCGGAAAGATATCATAGGAGCTACTTGAATTCCCACTTATAAACTCCCGAAACTTTCTGGTTATGCAATCAGGTGTTGGGGATACAGGGGACACAAAATATATCACCCAAACTAACAATACCTAGATCCAGCTGTATCCATCCGTCAACACATAACCAATAAATCTTCGGAAATCGTTTACCTCAACCTTCGAAAAGCATCCGTTATACGAGTTATGGAAATACTCCCGAACTCCCGCCCCAGTACTGGGTGGCGTCGAGGTGATCTCACCAACAACTGCATAAAAGAGATTTTCGATGTCGGCGAAACTCAGGTATTCCAGAACTGCAACGATAAAATTGTGACGACAACACCTCGGAGCTCAACTCCCCGGGACACCGCCACAACCCCTAAATGTCAGGAGGCACCAAGAACAATGTTCTCGTCACAAAACCATCGGAACGATTCAAAAATACCCGCGTGATCCTAAATTTTTTTAGTGAAATTTGAGGAGAGGAAGGTCAAAACATCTACGTCAGGAGACCTCACCAGAGCGACGAAGGGACTGAGGAGTAAAAAGAATCCTACTCTCCGATATATATAATCCTAAGACTCAAAACATTTTTTTTCTAGACTCAACAACGCCAGCGATTCGATCAAGCAGGGGCTCCTAAGTCGGGGATGGCTCTGATTACCAACTTGTAACACCCACGATGCGGCTATATCTCCCACGTGTCGAGGCACGACTTAGAGGCATAACCGCATTGTGGTTTTGTCGCAAGAAGGGTCATCTTCACACAATCCCATGTAATGAACAAGAATGGGATAAAGAGTTGGCTTACAATTGCCACTTCACACAATACATACATCAATCAGAGTACAGACATAGGTCCGACTACGGAAGCAAAAGAAAAGAAGACAACCCCAAATGCTAGATCCCTGGTCGTCCCAACTAGGCACCACTACTGATCAACATGAAAAGAAACAACACAACGAACAAGATCTTCATCGAGCTCCCACTTGAGCTCAGTTGCGTCACCTGCACTGGTATCCTCGACACCTGCAACTGTTTTGGAAGTATCTGTGAGTCACGAGGACTCAGCAATCTCACACCCGCGAGATCATGACTATTTAAGCTTATGGGTAGGAAAGGGTAAGGTGGTGAGGTTGCAGCAGCAACTAAGCATATATGGTGGCTAACATACACAAATAAGAGCGAGAAGAGAAGCAACGGAACGGTCGTGAAGCTAGCAATGATCAAGAAGTGATCCTGAACTCCTACTTACGTCAAACATAACCCAAAAGCCGTGTTCACTTCCCGGACTCCGCCAAAAAGAGACCATCACGGCTACACACGCGGTTGATGCGTTTTAATTAAGTCGAGTGTCAAGTTCTCTACAACCGGATATTAACAAATTCCCATTTGCCACATAACCGCGGGCACGGCTCTTGAAAGTTTATACCCTACAGGGTGTCCCAACTTAGCCCATTATAAGCCCTCACGGTCAACGAAGGATAAACCTTCTCCTGGGAAGACCCGATCAGTCTCGGAATCCCGGTTTACAAGACATTTCGACAATGGTAAAACAAGACCAGCAAAGCCGCCCGATGTGTCGACAATCCCGATAGGAGTCGCACGTACCTCGTTCTCAGGACACACCGGATGAACACTACGTACAACTAAAACCAGCCCTCAAGTTTCCCCGAGGTGGCGCTGCAGGTGGCTCTAGTTTGGACCAACACTCCGAGGAGCACTGGCCCGGGGGGTAAAATAAGATGACCCTCGGGAGCACGACTCCCAAGGGAAAAAGGCTAGGTGAGGCAAATGTAAAACCAAGGTTGGGCCTTGCTGGAAGAGTTTTATTCAAAGCGAACTGTCAAGGGGGTCCCATAAATCACCCAACCGCGTAAGGGACGCAAAAATCAAGGAACATAACACTGGTATGACGGAAACTAGGGCGGCAAGAGTGGAACAAAACACCAGGCATAAGGCCGAGCCTTCCACCCTTTACCAAGTATATAGATGCATTAATAATATAAGAGATATTGTGATATCCCAACATAAACATAATCCAACATGGAGCAATCTTCATCTTCACCTGCAACTAGCAACGCTATAAGAGGGGCTGAGCAAAAGCGGTAACATAGCCAAACAACGGTTTGCTAGGAAAGGTGGGTTAGAGGCTTGACATGGCAATATGGGAGGCATGATATAGCAAGTGGTAGGTAGCGCGGCATAGCAATAGAGCGAACAACTAGCAAGCAAAGATAGAAGTGATTTCGAGGGTATGGTCATCTTGCCTGAGATCCCGCAAGGAAGAAGAACGAGTCCATGAAGTAGACAACCGGACGTAGTCGAACGAATCCTCACAACTCCGGAACGAAACCGAAGCTAACGAGAGAAGCTACCCGGAAAGAAACAAACAACATAGTAAACAACCACCACATACACATGGCATGATGCACAAACAAGTATGATGCATGTCCGGTTTAAAGAGGCATGGCATGGCAAAGTGCACAAACGAAACTACAAGTTAAGTGGAGCTCAATATGCAACGAGTTGCATATTGACGAAACACCACATCAATTGTTTAGTTCTCTCGGTTATGTACCCAACAATATTAAATGTTGATTAACATGGCAAGAGGTGAAGCATAAGTAAACTAACTATCTAGGCAATTTAAATGAGGCCGGAACAACAAACAATAATTCTGGAAAATCCTCATGTGCATATAGCAATTTAATGCAAACACAATTTTAAACATTTTAAATGTTATCATGATGCGGATGACATATGCAAGGTTTAAGCAATTTTATGGAAATGTTGACATGAGCATGATACGAGGCATTTGTCACCATGGTGGAAGAAAGGGGTGCCACGGCAATGAATCCGAAAATGATGCCACGACAACATATCGGTTCCGATAGCTCACGGAGATACCGGTGCAAAAGAAGTGGGCGTGAGCGTGTCATGCAAGGATGGTGGGGTGCTCCCGGTTACCGGGTGTCCCACAAGACGGTGGCAAGGAAACGGGTGACAACATGCGACGAACAAGTCGGGCACGGTGCTACCGCAAGCAACTCATACAACACATGCATTCGTTCACGGGCGGTCGTTCTCGGCGGTTATACCTTTGAAGCGTGCGTTTCGAGGCAGTTCAAAAATGTCGAGGGAAGTAGTCGTTCACGGGTCGTAGTGGAAGTAGTGGTACATGTTCCGTAGATGTTCGGGTCGTCGGTAGAGGTACTTGGTGAAATCCACGGGATCCGTAGTTGTACATGGTCTTCGCGTTGTAGTCTGACTTGGCGATTCCAAAACGTTCACCGGTAGTGGTACTTGGCGGTCTCGACAGTCATCGTGGTACTTGTCAGTCCGCGAAGTCGATCTCGGGGTCTTGGCGTATTCATCATGGACAAAGTTGCGTCCAGCAACAACAGGATCCGGAGGTGCAGAGGCAAGGAGGAGGCCAACGACGAGGCTCTCGGCAGCGAGGGCCAGCAGCAGAGCCACGGATGCGGAGTGAGTGAGAATAGCGGTGGCAGCGAGAACTTGGCACGCGGGCGAGGGACTTGTCGCACAGAGGAGGCCAGCGGGAGGAAGAACATCTCAGGCGCGCTCGGGGTTGAGCTCGCGTGCGAGGGAGACGGGGCACGGTCAGTGGACGGGCGAAGCAGAGGAACTTGGCACTGCTTCTGCGGGACGATGGGAATGGCCTGGACGCAGCCGAAGTTCGGGGATGGACGCTGACATGGCAGGAAGGCGACGACGCTGGGTAGCAGCGAAGGAGCGGGCGCGACGAGGGAGGCGGGACGCGCGCATCAGAGTAGCGGCAGTACACGTCCATGCCTGAGGTCGGGCGGGGTTCTGGTGGTGCGGCGGGGTAGGAGAGGCTGGCGTGGTCGCGCGCGCAAGGCAGCAGCCTGCTTGGCAGCGGAGGATGCGGGCTTGCGGGAGTTTGAGGGACGGGGCAAAGGAGGTCGGCGGCGAGGATGAACGGGAGCAGGGGCGGGCGAGGCGCGCGGCGCGAGGGCCCTGCTCCTCTGCGTGTGGCGGCGCAGGAGGACGAAGGGGAGAGGGTGGACACCGAGAGAAGAGTGAGAGAGATGGGGATCAGGGCTACGGCGGCGGGCAGAGGGAATGAGCAAGACGGGCGAGAGGAGGGGCTCGGCCTAGGGTTTAGGTTAAGTGGGGCGGCTGGGCCTCGTGGCCTACTGGGTTCCTTTCTCCCTCTCTCTCTTATTTTTTCTTTAACAGAAAGCATTAGAGAGAAGGAAAAGGCAGAGGGGGTTAGGGAAAAGCATTTGAGCACGAGGACAATTTTCCTGGACTCACAAAAATGCGCTTGATCCAGGAAAAATAGAAGTGGCATGATTGAAAGATATAAATTCAAATGCATTTGAATTTAATTCAAATGTTTTGAATAGGAAGTGAGGGTTGGGAAGGTCCAAAAATGTTCGGATTTATTGGTGGAGCTCCGGAATACGATGAAAAAATATATGGCAAGGTTGGAGACCAAGAATTAAGATAACAAAGGCATTGGGATAATTTGCAAGTGTGTTGTGGTGAATTCCAAATTAATGAAATATTTAATATAGCTCCCTAATATTGGGCGGATATGTTATAAAGAGAAGTCACCCTTCCCTCGATTTAAATAGATCAACCATCTATGCAATTTATTTGTTGAGTTGAGATGCAAAGATTAATGACATGATGGCATGATGACATGATGCAATGCAAAAATAAAGAGCAAGCACAAATGAAACACACAGTGATCACAAAAATATGGAAGTCTTCTGAAGCGTCGGTCTCGGGGCGTTACAGTTTATTTTTGGTGTTTGCATCAAATTGCATGTTTAAAGTTTATTATGTAGTTCATAAACAAAAGTTTGTCCTTCTCAATTTAAGTTTTTAGTTGTACAACCAAGTTCCTTCTTCATACCATGTAAATTAAACTATACAGAGCAAGTGATCTTCTTTTGCACTGCATGTATGCTTCTGTTCTTCATCCGTAATCCAGTGGTGTGGTGAACCTACCCACTACAACACAATGTCATATTCTGCAATGTCTTAACTATGAACAATGTCATATCATTCTACTATTATTTAAATCGTCTCTTTATTTGCCAATCTGAAATGGGATAAGTTGACAGCACACTAACCATTGATACTTATGAGTTCTTGATCTGTAATCCAGTGGTGTCGTGAAGCTGCCAACTCCTTCACAATGTCATTTCCTGCCATGTCTTGACCTGAACAATACCATATTGTGTTAATGCAATTTTAAACTGTGTCACTTTATTCGTCAGTAAGAAATGTGATGAATTGTCAGCACTGATACTTTTATGTGCAAAACCTGTCATCTGTCTGCTTGTTTATCTTTCAGAGTGAGGAAGATATAAGTGTTGAACAAGCGCAGTCTCATCATCTTGCTCAGGTGGTTGCGCTGCAGCTCGCCAGCAGGGCTAACCTTTCTTGAACTCTATTGAAGTGCTGTCGGTTTTGTATATTATTTTGTCGGCATGTTTATTTGCACTGGTGGCGATCTTTGATGCCCAGCGTATGTAATCTGCTATCTGCTTGTGCTTTATTATCATAGTGTCAAACTTTGATGCCCAGTGGATGTAATATGTCGTAATTTCTTTATTGTATAGTCTAGGTTTTTTCTTATTCACGATGCTGCAGTTATTTTACTGTATATATATATATCCTGTCTTCGCAGTAAACCGGCCAAACCGTAAAATTACGGTACATAATCAGGCCTTCATGCAATCACGATGTATGATCCGCATCATGGGCCTCGTCAAACTGGCCCACTAGTAGATTCGGGCCTTTAATAGGCCGAGTAACCCCCGGCCCTCTTTTCGCAAGAAAACTCAATGGGCTTTTAGGAGGCTGAGAAGTAGGTTGGGCCTGAAACGTGCTGAATAGCTCACGGGCCGGCAGCAGCCCGAAATGGACCCCGGCCCATGATTGTGCGAATCAAATCACGGGCTTTTAACAGGCCAAAATTGTCTCGGTCCTTGTTTGGCCCAATTAGATATCGGCTGCGAGCAGGCCGGATGCAAACCGGGCCGTAGTTAGGCCCAACTATATGACGGGCTTTTAACAGGACGAAATTAATATAGGGCCGAAATGTTAAACGGGCCCTTAACAGGCCGAAACTAATATCAGGCCGAATTACTAAATGGGACTTTAGCAAGTGGGCCCAAAAGCATAGCGTCCAGTTAACGGGCCCAATATGATATGGGCCATAATTGAGGCCAAAGCCTCTTAAAGGGCCGGACCTGATCTGGGCCGTGATTTGGCCCAGAACGTGGGAGGCTTTTAACGGGCCGGATCTCATATGGGCCATTATTAGGCCCGGAACGTGGCAGGCCATTAATGGACCGGATCAAATATGGGCCGACATTTGGCCCAAAACATGGCAGCCACTTAATGGGCCGGCCTACTAGGGTCCTCAAAATCTTGTGGGCCTACAGCTAGGCCAACCCATTAGTGTCGGCGAAATCTCGTGGGCCTTTAGCTGGGCTGGCTCATTATGATCCGCAAGAATTTTGTGGGCCTTTACCTGGGCCGGCACATTATGGCACACAAAAATCTTGTGGGCCTTTACCTGGGCCGGCCCATTATGGCCCGCGAAATCTTGTGGGCCTTTAGCTGGGCCAGCCCATTATGGTCCGCAAAATCTCGTGGACCTTTAGCTGGGCCGGCCCATTATGGTCCGCAAAATCTTGTGGGCCTTTAGTTGGGCCGGCCCATTTAAACTTGATGGGCCGTGCCACGTGTCGACGTATCATAGGCGCCTTCTGTCCAATGAGTGGATGACATCTGTCCCAACGATGAGCCGACGCATGTTTCCTCCAGCCAATGATGATTTTACACATGGAAAATCCCCATTGGTCGCGGCTGTTAACGGGTTATCGGATCCAAAACCCGACCCGATAGCTTAACGGCGTTCCGTTACGGTGGATGCCACGTGTCGGTCACCCTTGACGAAAGCACTTCTGTGACGCGCGATTTATCGTCTTGGAAGTGGACACTTCCGTGATGATAATTTTGGTAATGTCATGGAACACTTCTACGACAGCACAGGTATGACTATCTTGATTCTGTCATAAATTTGTCATGGATGTACATGCATGACAAAAAACGCGACCTACTATGACAAACACGTATCATCACGGAAGTGTTTTTTTTGTAGTGAAATGTGTTGTCTCCTGGACTAGGGTGTGCAGGCCTAAGCACATGGGTGGGCTGGGAGTCATTGACCTATACAAGCATGGCATCGCATTAAGACTAAGATGGGAATGGCTCCGACGCACGGATGTCACTAGACCTTGGCAAGGGCTCAACTTAACCGCAGACAAAAAGGTGGACCAAGCGTTTGGGAGCCTGGTTAAATGGAAAGTTGGCTCAGGAGGCAAGACCTTGTTCTGGAAAGACCGATGGATACACGGTGCAACTATCAAAGATATTGCCCCATTACTTGTGGCAAAGGTGCGGACGCAAGTGGCAAACAGGAGACTTGTACGGGACGCGATGGACATGCATACATGGATGGATGACGTTGTAGGAGACCTCTGCACTGAGGGCCTCGCCCAATTCATTGGACTCTAGGAGATCCTCTTGGAAGTTCAACTAGACGCTCAAGTTGAGGACTGCCCCATCTGGGCTTGGAACGCGACCGGTGGTTACACAGCTTCTTATGCGTACAAGATGTTGTGTGAGGGAGGAGTTAGATTCCACTCCTTCGGGGCCATCTGGAAGTGTTGGGAACCCCTTGCGTGTAAGATCTTCATGTGGCTGGCTGTGCAATACCGACTGTGGACATCGGATAGGAGAGCTAGGCACGGTTTGCAAGATCAAACATCAAAATGCTATTTGTGCGACCAGGGGGAGGACACGGTGGACCATATTTTGCTGCAGTGTGTGTTCTTGCGGCAAGTGTGGTTCTGCTGCATCACTAGAATGGGATTGATGGCAGACCTATGTCCATCTAACGACTCAAGATTGGTGCAGTGGTGGACGGAAGCTAGGAAAAGAATAGATAAGCAATCTCGGAAAGGCTTTGACACTTTCGTGATGCTAATCTGTTGGACGCTATGGAAGCAAAGGAACGCGAGAGTATTTGGCACGAGCATGATCAAGAGTGAGTGGGATACGGTGGACATGATCTTTGATGATCTGAGGACCTGGGCCAGAGCAGGAGCATTCGGAGGTCATCTATTATTAGAGTAGTCGAATAGAGCTAGGGAGTGGTGTGGAGGCTTGGTTAGGGTCGACTTGTGACACCTAACTAGCGCATATGTAATCTCTTGTACATAATTTTCTCTCTTCTATAAAGCTATGGTACGCCATTGGCGTACCCTCGAAAAAAAGCTTGAGGCACTGCGGATCAGACTAGTGATCGTAGCAGTATATCAGACCAGTGGACGGATGTCTGATCAATTGCAGTTGCACCGTTGGATTAGATATACGTAACGTGTGATCCAGTCCACTTGAGGTAGTTACCGAATTATACTCTTGCGATTAAGATGTTTTCATGTCTGATTTGCTTCCTTGAATTAACTTCTTCCGAAAATCATGCAGGGACAGGATTTCAGTTCCATCTTAACCTTCTATTTCCACACATGATTTGAGATACTTATTCAACAACTTTTTCCTATATACTATTAAAAAGTGCTTCTAGGGCACAGCGAATTTGCTTCGCTGTAACAAAATGTATTCGATCAGCATTTTATATCATTTTTAATGCAAAAATTGATGCTTCCACCGATGAGATAATTTGCTTCGATCGCAATTGATTTTATTTTTTTGCATATGTGTCCAAACGCTTTGCTTCCGTGTAACAAAATTTTGCATCTTAGAATTTGTTTTCATATCAAAAATTTGAGACCTTTATATATTTTCTATCAAATTTCAAACGCTTGAAAACTTTGCTTCCATCCAATACATAAGTGTTTGCGTGGTAGAATTAATTTGCTTCTAACCAAATTTTCCTACTTCTTTCGGACATAAAATAAGTTTTAGACATGATACATATATATTTCTTCAAGTGACCAATAGTGAGTACAATGTTTCCTAAGCTCTTATCGTTTGTTTCCTATAGACTGTAAACTCACTTTCCTTCATTCGCAGTGGTACTCATCATATGGCCAATCCTGTGTCATCAAACTTCTTGGTGCATGCATCGGTCGTCTCCAAACCCAATATACAACTACATGAAGTATACATCCGTTAGACATGGTGCATCAGTATAGAAGATATGGAGCAACAACGGCTATTACTAAAGAAGCAGATAATCCCATGCAGAGAAGCACATACTTTTCCTACCTGCTTGTCTTGATTTGGATATTTATTGGATTTGTTTTGGCATTATTCAACAAGGAAAAAGGAAAAAAAATGGTTTGCCCCCATCAGCATATATATGAAATATAAGAAGCATGATGACAGGTTGTAAGGGCATATTTCTCCCTAAGTTGTTTTGGTGATTGATGACAATGCTTTTGCGGACTAATCGTGTGCATTGAGCATTTCAAATATCTCATGTCTAGGCACAAGACGATTCGGTGCCCCTCGGAGCCTATCGAAGACGGCGTTTCTCTATGGTTCTTTTCGGTGGATTTGAGTCATAGAAAAGCCGTACTATTAAGAGGGGGTCCGCTTCGGAAAGGTCAGGGTGGAATCAACACGTACACATCTGTTCCTTTGCACAACCTTTCTTTCGCTTCTTTGGAGCACGGGTCGTTTTCCCTTGTCTTTGCGAAGATGAAGGCCTCCAAGTGCTACTGTTCTGTGGCGTGCGGTAGTACTGTTCAAGGGACCAGTAGTACCGTAGCGGCCCACGGTAGTACCGCTCAGGGTAGCGGTAGTACCGCTCCTAGCGAGCGGTAGTACCGTGGCCTCTAGTCCAGAACACTGGCATGCGCGGAAGTAGGTGCGGAAGTAAAAAATTACTTCCGCCTTGTGAGCGGTAGTACCGTGCCGGATTTTCGCACAAACCGAAACTCAACGGAAGTAGCCACAGGTGTAGTTTTATTAGTCTGTGCCTTCCCAGCCCAGATGGAACCCTGCCTTGCGGTAGTACCGCAAGAGCGCGCGGTAGTACTGCTCCGACGGTTCTACCGGTCGTTGCTTAACGCAACAGGGCCCCGTCTGGCCCCTGTCGCGCAAGCGGTAGTACCGCATGTCACTGCGGTAGTACCGTGGGTATGTGCGGTAGTACCGCATGTCGCGGGCTGAATAAGTGGGTAATGGTTGGATCTTTCCTCCCACTATAAAAGGGGGGTCTTCTTCCCCAAGTTGACCACCTCTTCCCTCCCCAAGCTCCATTGTTGCTCTAAGCTCCATTTTCGCCCGATCTCTCTCCCTAGCCAATCAAACTTGTTGATTTTCTAGGGATTGGTTGAGAAGGCCCCGATCTACACTTCCGCCAAGAGAAATTTGATTCCCCCCACTAATCCCTTGCGGATCTTATTACTCTTGGGTGTTTGAGCACCATAGATGGTTGAGGTCACCGCGGAGCCATATTCCATTGTGGTGGAGCTTCGTGGTGTCGTTGGGAGCCTCCAATTAAGTTGTGGAGATTGCCCCAACCTTGTTTGTAAAGGTTTGGTCGCCGCCTCCAAGGGCACCAATAGTGGAATCACGACATCTCTCATTGTGTGAGGGCGTGAAGAGAATACGGTGGCCCTAGTGGCTTCTTGGGGAGCATTGTGCCTCCACACCGCTCCAACGGAGACGTACTTCCTCTCAAAGGGAAGGAACTTCGGTAACACACCCTCGTCTCCACCGGCTCCACTCTTGGTTATCTCTCACCTTTACTTGTGCAAGCCTATTGTGTTGTATCCCTTGCTTACTTGTGTGCTTGTTGTTGTTGCTGCATCATATAGGTTGCATATCTAGACAACCTACTTTGATGCAAAGTTTAATTTGGTAAAGAAAAGCTAAAAATTGTTAGTTGCCTATTCACCCCCCCTCTAGTCAACTATATCGATCCTTTCAATTGGTATCAGAGCCTTGTCTCTTTATTGAGGACTTTGCCGTCCGAAGAGTATGGTTGGCACCGTAGACGGTGGGGAGGAGCACCCCGGTGTGAATCTGTCCTCGTCTACGGCCGATGGGGGATCCTCGATCTCTCGTGAGGAATTCAATGCGGCTTTGGACACATTGAAAACCTCCATGATGACCGAGGTCAAAGGCATGTTTAAAGAGTTTCTTGATGGTCTTAAATTATCCACCGCACTGTTGGAAGTGGTCGATCCCACTAACAAGGTGACGGATGCTAACTCTGACAAGGGGGGAGCTACTAGTGATAAAGTTCCTTTGATTAGTGGTGGAAGTGGAAACGGCATCTTTGCCCATGTTGAACCATCCCTTACTTATGGAGGACCGGTTCCCTCCACTCATTTGAATCATGTTGGTCCTCCTCCCAAGTTTGTGAAAAATGAGGATTTTTCCTCTTGGGTCTACTGTTTTAAACGTCATTTAAATCATAGTTCTACTAATCTTTGGAGAATTATTGAGCAAGGTTTCTACCCGCATGACCCAAGAAACCTCACTCCTAGAGAAGCTGCGGATCATCACTTCAACGAGTCCGCTCTCTTCATTATCCAAGATGCAATTCCACCCAAAGATATTGCACATCTCTGACCTTTCACCGTGGCCAAGGAAGCATGGCAACATGTTGTTTCCATTTACAAGGGGAGCGCAAGCATTCAACGCTCCAACTATGAAGTGCTGTAAGATGAAGCCGATGAGTTTGCGATGAATGAAGATGAAGAACCTCGTAAACTCTATCGGAGATTAACCACTCTCGCGGTCTCACTTTGAGGTCATGGGAGCAAGGATATGGATGACAATTGGATCAAGAACAAGTTTCTCAAGGCCATGATGTCGTACCATAAGGCCATGTCATCCGTCATCTGTCAAAGGCCGGACTTTCATACCTTGTCCTCAAGTGAAGTGTTGGATGAGTTTGTTGCTATGA
This sequence comes from Aegilops tauschii subsp. strangulata, assembly GCF_002575655.3. NCBI lineage: Eukaryota > Viridiplantae > Streptophyta > Magnoliopsida > Poales > Poaceae > Aegilops > Aegilops tauschii. Next base: position 243,896,562 of record NC_053037.3, on the reverse strand, counting down.
TAATCTTGGACAAGACCGCCGACAATGCGGTGTTGCGCTCTCAACGGGTAAAGAAACCCAACCTTGCTTTGAAGGCCAAGGATAGTGTGGAAGAAGAGGAAGAAGAGGAGAGTAACCCCGAAGATACAAAATATGGAGCAACAAGAACTCAAGGCCCAACTTCAACAAGAACAACTCAAGTGGCGCCAAGGGCAAGCAACGTGTGAGGACATGCTATAATTGTGGCAATGTGAGCCATTTTGTTGCGAGTGCCCATATGAGAAGAGGGAAGACAATGGTGGCAAGCTCATCCGAAAAGACAAGGCCAAGTCCTTCCCCAACAAGAACAACTTCACCAAGAAGACTCCTCCCAAGGGGTTGGTGGCACAAGAAGAGTACAATGAGGATGATAATGACGAAGAAGACGGTGAGACGGTTGCCATGGCCTCCATTGCCATTGCAACAACTCCAAGGGTGTCCCTCTTCGACTCACCCAATGAGAACATCACCGCCAAGTGCCTCATGGCCAAAGGCACCAACAAGGTAAACTCCAACATCAAAACCACCATCACTACTAATCCCTCCTTGACGGATTGCATTGATGAAAGTGAGGGGTCGAAGGAGGAAGAAAATGAATTTGAGTCTTTTATGAGTAAGCTCAAAGGGAAACCCAAGAAGCACTTCGTTGCTCTCTTGGAACAACTTGGTGAAGCCAATGACATGATCGAGGCTCACGAAGAAACCATCTCTAAGATGGAGGAGCATAGTCGTGACTATGACAATGAGATATCGGATCTCTCTAATGCGCTTGAGGAAGAGCGTGGTCATCGTTTGGCTCTTGAGGAGTCACATAACGATGATCATGCTAAATTAAAGAAAGATCTTGATCATGCTCTTGTTGTATCTCGTGTGCTCAATTCCGAGAAGGCCAGACTTGGGGTTGACCTTGCTAGACTCAAGGAGGAGTTTGATATACTTGACAAGGCTCACAAGGCCTTGAAGGGTGCTCATGCTAGCCTCAAAGAGTCTCATGATCAACTGCAAGTGAAGCTAACCAAGGAGAAAGCCACATTTCCTCATATGGTTTTAATTGATAATGCACATGCTACTAACCCGTGTTGTGAGCATGTGCATCTTGTGGAGGAGAATGCAAAGTTGAAGGAGCAACTTGAGAAAGGCCTTGTGTCTTGCATATAAGGTGAGAAGAACCTCAACGACCTTTTGAGCAATCAAAAGGAAGTTGTGGGCAAGGAGGGAATTGGGTTTGCACCCAAGTCCAAGAACAAGAAGAAGAATGATAAGGCCAAACGACCTCCTCCTGTCAAGCAAACTTTTGTGAAGGAGGGAGAGGGTGCTTCTAAGGATAAGAAGAACAATGTGAAGGGTGGTGGTGTCAAGAAGGGCAATGCCACCCCTTCCAACAAAGCCGACGACTTTAACCCTTCTTATGTGTTATGCCGTGCTAGTGATGGGCATGTCTATGCTAATTTTGTTGGTTCTCCTTATGAGTACATTGAATGGTCTATTTGGGTTCCTAAGACCCTTGTTACTAAAATCAAAGGACCCATTACAAAATGGGTACCTAAAACCAAGCATTGATCTCTTGTAGGTGTTTGCTTTCGGTGGGGGATCATGGTTGCTCGATAGTGGAGCCACAAATCATATGACCGGAAGCAAAGACTTGGTAGTGGACGTGCACAAGATTTCATCTATGCCCACCAATGTTGAGTGGGTGATGCCTCGTCTTCTAAGGTATTGGGTCTTGGCAAGGTTGTCATTTCTCATGATCTCATGATCGAGAAAGTCATGCTTGTTCAGTCCCTTGCATACAATTTACTTTCCGTTCGTCAACTTGCACTCATGGGCTTTGCCACTTTCTTTGATATTGATATCGTGGCCCTCTTGTGGAGCAAGACTCTTAAAGTAGCCTTTATTGGGCATGTCGAGAATGGTCTTTATGTGATTAACTTTTCGGAGCGACCCACTAAGACCGCGACATGCCTCATGGATAAAGTTGACGTGGGATGGCTTTGGCATCACCGTCTAGCCCATGTCAATATGAGATCTTTGCAAAGTCTTCTCAAGGGGGACCATTTTCGTGGACTAACAAATGTTAGTTTTGCCAAAGATCGTGCTTGCAGTGCTTGTATCGAAGGAAAGCTACATGAGAAGGCTCACCCTCCCACGACTATCATCTACTCGAAGAGGCCCTTGGAGCTCCTTCACTTGGATCTCTTTGGACCTCCATCCTTTGATAGTCTTGGGGGTAGAAAGTATTGCTTGGTGATTGTGGATGATTATTCAAGATACACTTGGGTATATTTCTTCAAGAGGAAGAGTGAGGCCCAACAAACCGTCATCGACTTTGCAAATGAAGCTCAAAGCCAACACAATGCAAAGATCTTGACGATAAGAAGTGACAACGGCACCGAGTTCAAGAACTACACCTTGGATGAGTTTCTTAGTGATGAGGGGATCAAGCATCAATATTCCGCACCTTACACCCCTCAACAAAATGGTGTAGCGGAGAGGAAGAACCAGACGTTGATGGATGCGGCAAGGACCATGATGGCGGAGTTCAAGTCTCTGTACAACTTTTGGGCCGAAGCCATCAACACCGCTTGTCATGCATCCAATCGGCTCTATCTCCGCAAAGGCTTGAACAAGACTCCATATGAGATACTCACCGGTAACAAGCCCAACCTCAGGTACTTCCGGGTGTTCGAGTGTAAGTGTTTCATTCTCAAGAAAGGTGTTTGTTTGTCTAAATTTGAGGCTAGATCTCATGAGGGCATATTTGTTGGTTATGCTACAAACTCTCGTGCTTACCGTGTCCTCAACAAGTCCACTGGACTCATTGAGGAGACGTGTAACACCACTACCCGGGCTGAGGCAGAGGCTGCTAGGATGGATGTGGATGAGGATGAGTTTGAGGAGGAGGAGGCGGCTGAGGACAGTTCTGAGGGATACACTCCTCCCTCTACTGAGCCCACTTGGGTTAAGAAGCTCAAGGCCAAGATGAAGGCTCTGTTCTACATGCAGGCCAAGGGACAGTACCGGGCTCATGTGAATGCCAAGATGGCTCGTCGTCGCGACAAGGCTATTATGAGGCAAGTTGGCCTTGAGGTCCAGGATGGCTCTGAGGAGAGGATCACAGATGAGGAGCAGTGGACCAGACAGCACTGCTAGTGAGAGTGAGTCAGAGGAGGAGACTGGAGTTCCATCTTCATCCCGTGCTGCTGAGGAGTCTGAGGAGGAGGAACATGACTGATGATGCCTTGGAGTTCTACCACCACCCGTGTCGCAGGTGTCCTCTCTGCCTTGTTGGTGTCTCGATGCCAAAAGGGGAGAGATTGTAGGATTTGCGAGTCTTGTTTTGCTTTGCTTTCGTTCTGTTGAACCTTCGTTTGCTTTGGCTTGTTGGTTTGTGGTTATGTTCGTGTGAGTCCAGGAGACTATCATATGGCGTAAGACATATGTCCTCAGCTTATCTTATTGTCTTATCCTATTATCTAGTATGTTTAGTAGATTGTGAGCTTATACTATCTTGTGCCCTTTACTTCATGCTCTTTACTTTACCTTTCCTCCATGCTTAGTGTCATTCGTATTGTTGCAAGGATTGCCTTGTTTATAAAATATAGGGGGAATGTTGATCCTAGTATGTGTGCCGTGCAGTCCAAAGCATTACTATAGAGTGCACACATCTAGGGGAGCCTGTCTATATTTTATAAATGTTGGGTTTGCTTATGTTCATTTTATATCCGTATGTGCAAATCCCGTATTGTCATCAATCCACCAAAAAGGGGAGATTGTAAGGGCATATTTCTCCCTAAGTGGTTTTGGTGATTGATGACAATGCTTTTGCGGACTAATCGTGTGCATTGAGCATTTCAAATATCTCATGTCTAAGCACAAGACGATTCGGTGCCCCTCGGAGCCTATCGAAGACGGCGTTTCTCTATGTTTCTTTTTGGTGGATTTGAGTCACAGGAAAGCCGTACTATTAAGAGGGGGTCCGCTTCGGAAAGGTCAGGGTGGAATCAACACATACACATCTGTTCCTTTGCACCACCTTTCCTTCGCTTCTTTGGAGCACCGGTCATTTTCCCTTGTCTTTGCAAAGATGAAGGCCTCCAGGTGCTACTGTTCTGTGGCATGTGGTAGTACTGCTCAAGGGACCAGCAGTACCGCAGCGGCCCACGGTAGTGCCGCTCAGGGTAGCAGTAGTACCGCGTCGTGCGGTAGTACCGTGGCCTCTAGCCCAGAACACTGGCATGCGCGGAAGTAGGGGCGGAAGTAATTTTTTACTTCTGCACCCTACGCGGTAGTTCCGCTCCCTGTGAGTGGTAGTACCATGCCGGATTTTTGCACAGACCGAAACTCAGCAAAAGTAGCCACGGATGTAATTTTATTAGTCCGTGCCTTCCCAGCCCAGATGGAACCCTGCCTTGCAGTAGTACCACAAGAGCGCACGGTAGTACCGCTCCGGCGATTCTACCGCTCGTTGCTTTAAGCAACAAGGCCCCGTCTGGCCCCTGCCGTGCAAGCGGTAGTACCGCACTGCCCAGCGGTAGTACCGCATGTCATTGCGGTAGTACCGTGGGTATGTGCGGTAGTACCACATGTCGCGGGCTGAATAAGTGGGTAACGGTTGGATCTTTCCTCCCACTATAAAAGGGGGTCCTCTTCCCCAAGTTGACCACCTCTTCCCTCCCCAAGCTCCATTGTTGCTCTAAGCTCCATTTTCGCCCGATCTCTCTCCCTAGCCAACCAAACTTGTTGATTTTCTAGGGATTGGTTGAGAAGGCCCCGATCTACACTTCCACCAAGAGAAAATTTATTCCCCCCACTAATCCCTTGCGGATCTTGTTACTCTTGGGTGTTTGAGCACCCTAGACGGATGAGGTCACCGCGGAGCCATATTCCATTGTGGTGAAGCTTCGTGGTGTCGTTGGGAGCCTCAAATTAAGTTGTGGAGATTGCCCCAACCTTGTTTGTAAAGGTTCGGTTGCCGCCTCCAAGGGCACCAATAGTGGAATCACGACATCTCACATTGTGTGAGGGCGTGAGGAGAATACGGTGGCCCTAGTGGCTTCTTGACGAGCATTGAGCCTCCACACCGCTCCAATGGAGACGTACTTCTTCTCAAAGGGAAGGAATTTCGGTAACACACCCTCGTCTCCACCGGCTCCACTCTTGGTTATCTCTCACCTTTACTTGTGCAAGCCTATTGTGTTGTATCCCTTGCTTGCTTGTGTGCTTATTGTTGTTGCATCATATAGGTTGCTCACCTAGTTGCATATCTAAACAACCTACTTCGATGCAAAGTTTGATTTGGGGCCTTGAAGGCTCGAAATACAAATGCAAATGTGTACACGCCCTCGATTTAATCATACACTAATCATACACGCAAATGTGTACGATCAAAATCAAGGACTCACGGGAAGATATCACAGCACAACTCTAGACACAAATAAAATAATACAAGCTTTATATTACAAGCCAGGGGCCTCGAAGGCTCGAAATACAAATGCTCGAAGACACAAGAGTCAGCGGAAGCAATAATATCTGAGTATAGACATAAGTTAAACAAGTTTGCCTTAAGAAGGCTAGCACAAAAGTAGCAATGATCGAAAAGGCAAGGCCTCCTGCCTGGGATCCTCCTAAACTACTCCTGGTCGTTGGTGGCGGCCTGCACGTAGTAGTAGGCACCTCCGGTGTAGTAGGAGTCATCGTCGGTGGCGTCTGGGTCCTGGGCTCCAACATCTGGTCGCAACAACCGGGTATAGAAAGGGGAAAAAGGGGGAGCAAAGCAACTACGAGTACTCATCCAAAGTACTCGCAAGCAAGGATCTACACTACATATGCATGGTATCAATGAAATGGGTAGTATCTGTGGATTGAACTGCAGAATGCTAGAATAAGAGGGGGATAGCTAGTCCTATCGAAGACTATGCTTCTGGCAACCTCCCTCTTGAAGCATGCAGAAGAGAATAGCTGGTAAGTTCACCAAGTATCATCATATAGCATAATCCTACCTGGCGATCCTCTCCCCGTCGCCCTGTGAGAGAGCGATCACCGGGTTGTATCTGGCACTTGAAAGGGTGTGTTTATTAAGTATCCGGTTCTAGTTGTCATAAGGTCGAGGTACAACTCCGAGTCATCCTTTTACCGAGAGACACGGCTATTCGAATAGATAAACCTCCCTGCAGGGGTGTACCACATTACCCAACATGCTTGATCCCTTTGGCCGGACACACTTTCCTGGGTCATGCCCGGCCTCGGAAGATCAACACGTCGCGGCCACACCTAACTCAATAGAGAGGTCAGCGTGCCGGTCTAAATCCTAAGCGCGCAGAGGTCTGGGCCCATCGCCCATTGCACTCCTGCACGTTGCGTGGGCGGCCAGAAGCAGAACTAGCCCCCTTAATACAAGCGCAGGCTTCCAGTCCAATCCGGCGCGCGTCGCTCAACCGCTGACGTCAAAAAGAGCTTCGACTGATACCATGACGTCGAGTGCCCATAACTGTTCCCGCATAGTTGGTTAGTGCGTATAGGCTCGTAGCCAGACTCAGATCAAATACCAAGATCTCGTTAAGCATGTTATTTAGAAGTAACCGCGGATGCCGACCAGGGACTAGGCCCACCTGTCTCCTAGGTGGTCACAACCTGCCCTGTTGCTCTGCCACAAAGTAACAGTCAGGGGCCGTCGGGAACCCAGGCCCACCACTACCGGGATGTAACCACCTGTCCTTTCAGCCCCCACATCAGAATCACTTGTGGGTACTCTACGAGCCGACTTTAGTCACATCTTTAGTCACATCATGAATCATGTATAATATGTGTGTAAGTATATACCCGCGATCACCTCCCGAGTGATCACGGCCCGGTAGTATAGCATGGCAGACGGACAAGAATATAGGTCCACTGATGATAAACTAGCATCCCATACTAAGCATTTAGGATTGCAGGTAAAGGTAACAACAGAAGTAACAAGGACATGCTATGCAGCAGAATAGGATTAACTGAAATTAGTAACATGCTACACTACTCTAATGCAAGCAGTGGAGAGAAGGAATAGGCGATATCGGGTTGATCAAGGGGGGGGGCTTCCCTGGAAGCTCGACAAAGAAGGAGGGGTCGTCAACACCGTAGTCGATCGGGCCAGCAGTCGCGTCAGTCTCATAGTCTACCAGAGAGAGGAGGGGGAAGAAACAATGAATACAATGCAAACAGATGCATAAGGATGCATGACATGACATTAAGCGGTGCTAGGTGTGCCCTAACGCGGTACTAGGTGCTACTGGCGAAGGGGGAAAACATCCGAGAAAGTATTCCTGGTGTTTGACAATTTCAAACAGATGAACTGAAGGGGGATTGTTGCATGTTTGCTATGCCAGGGATGCGTGGTGGATGAACGAACTGCGTATTCGGATTCATCTCGTCGTTCTGAGCAACTTTCATGTATAAAGTATTTTCATCCGAGCTACGGATTATTTAATATTAATTTATAAAGATTTAATCCATTTTTAGAATTAACAGAATTAATTTAACTAGAAAATGTGATTGTGACGTCAGCATGATGTCAGGGTGATGTGAGGAGGCAACCAGATAGTTGACTTAGTCAAACTGATGTGTGGGTCCCACCGTCATTGACTAAGACTAACTAAACAGGTTTAATTAGTTTAGTTAAATGATTAGGTTAATAAACAAAATCAATTAAGTTAATTGACTCTTTAATTAATTAATTAATATTTTTATTTGTACTATATTTGTAACGTTCTAGGCTGTGGGCCTCGGTTGTCAATGTGCCAAAGGCCATAGCGGGTTCGGGCGTTGGGGGTGCAGCCCGAACATGCACCACGGGCGCTAGGACCCAGTCGGGCGGGGGAGGCCGCTCGAGGGGGCGAGCAGGGGCGGCGCGCCCGAGCGAACGCGGCGGCGTGCCGGGCAGGGCGAGGCGTGGGCCATGCGAGGCCATGGTGGGCGCCATCGGCGAGGTTGCGGTCGCACCCGTGCGGGGCCAAGCCCGTGCGCGTGCGGCGGCTTGGCTGCGGAGCAGAGTGGCAAGCGGGAGCCGGCGAGGATGGCGGAGAGCGGCGAGTGGAGAGGCCGGTGGCTGGGTGGGTGGCAGACGGCGCCGCAGCGTCGGCGGCCGCAGGAGGCTGGAGGAGCGGGGCGAGGAGGAGGGGTGGCGCACGAGCGCTTGAGCGCGGCCGGCGCGGCGAGCTGCGAGCTGTGGGGAGGTGCGGGCGAGCGCGCGGGACGGCGGTTGCAGCAGCGGAGAGGTGGCTCGCCGGAGCGGGGAGGGCACAGCCCAGGGCGGAGGCCTCAGCAGCGAGCGAAGGGCGCGCGGGCCGGCGCGGCGAGCTGCGAGCTGTGGGGAGATGCGGGCGAGCGCGCGGGACGGCGGTTGCAGTAGTGGAGAGGTGGCTGGCCGGAGCGGGGAGGGCACAGCCCAGGGCGGACGCCTCAGCAGCGAGCGAAGGGCGCGGGGGCCGGCGGTGATGCGGCGACGTAGGGCACATGGTCGGGTTCGTGGCGGGAGCGAGGCAGCGGAGAGGGGAAGAGGAGGCCAAGGGCCTCACCGTATGGTGTAGGGACAGTGGCAGCGGGGCTCGAGGAGGAGGACGGGGACGACGGCGACGAGGTCGGGGGCAGGTCGATGACGGAGAGGACGGGGGCGATGGTGTCCGGCGAGGTGGTCCTCCAGGCGATGGTGACGGCAAGGGGGGCGATGGGGTGGCTCGAGCGAGGCTCGCGGAGCTGTGGGCGGCGGTGGACGGCGACGGGCGGGCGCAGGGTGTCGGGGGTGACGGGATCGGGGCCGATCCCGATCCAGATCGACGGGGGAGGAGAAGGGGATCGTGGGGGGAGTGGGGTGCGGTTAGGGTTAAGGTTGGGGGCATATGCCTAAGTAGGCCAAGGGCGTGGTCCGGCCTGGCTGGGCCGTTGCCCAGTTGGACCAGAGGGGGTTACCTTTTGTTTTGTTTTACTTTTTTGTTTTGTCTGTTCTTTTTATTTATTTTCCTTTTGTTGTTTTACTTCTAGTTTTCTTTTATTTTAGTTTTATAAATATTATCACTATCACCTAAATTTGTACTTTTAAATATACTACTGCCACATTAATTCTCATCCCAAATTAAAATAGTTTAATATTTTATAAAATTCAAAAGGCATTTATTTTATTATTTAAACCACTGTTTTAATTATTTTGAACACTTAAACATTTTATTAAATTTAGGTTTCTCCACCATTATTACCCATGATTTATTTAACACATTTACAACATTTTAGTTTTGACTTTTGAAAACTTGAACTGTTTGACTTGATCTTAAATTTGAAATTTGAACTCGATTTGAATCGTCGCAAGATTAACAACAGTAATTGTGGTGACGTGGCAACATTAGTAGAGGGTTACTGTAGCTTAATTATCCGGGCGTCACAATTCTCCTCCACTACAAGAAATCTCGTCCCGAGATTTTAAGGGGTGGAGTAAGGGGGAAAGACTAGGTTACGTAATTCTAATGAATCTTCTTAGTCTTGGTTGCGCTTCTCGAAGAGGTCGATTCCTTACATTGTTGTCTTCATTTCCCTGCTTCTGGTTACCTTGATGAAGTCAACATCCTTTCTTCGGGAACTCCATCGCACTTACGAAAGAATAAAGGATGGGTATTTCGGGAGAACAGACCTCTGCAAGGTCGACTATCTGGTCGAAAACATCGGGGAAGGTGGCGGAAGTGACTCTCGAATTGAAACTTAAGAAAATATCTAGAGCAAAGTAAGGAGGTATCATGGGAAGTTTCGAGCGGGCAGGCAATCGTTCGATGCCTAAACCATGGCGTGAACGGGGTTCAAAGCAACGGGAATAAGTATTGTGTCTGATACCCGAATTAATGATCTCTCGGAAGGTGGCTCGTGAATTACATACGAATCCACACGCAAGGAAGAACATTAGAAACAGGGGTGTACAGGAGAGTCGGGTTTCGATCTTGTGGACTGTGGGTTATGGGCCCACCATGTGTGTTAAAAGTAGGAAGGGCGATGATGTCTTGCACGATCATGTAAGCAAGGTATGTCAGAGGATAGCATGTCGGTTATGTCGGCAACAACATCGGTACCAAGGGCGAGGGACGAAGAGAACCATTTTCTTGCTCGTTGAACGAGGCGGACCAATAGGCAAAGTTCTCGTCCATCGGTGGTTACCGGAATGTCTTCAACAATAATAAGATGGCCTTACTGACAGAGTTGTACACCGAGGTGTTTACCTAAGTAGCGAATTATCTTTGCTCAGATAAATTAGATTTCAAGAAAGGGTAAACAAAACAAGGGAAAGGAAGATGTGTTTAAGCACATATTTCAGTGGTATATCCTTCCCAAGGACAAGCAGAGCAGGATATCCATGACAGGATATAATGTAGAAAACCCTTTAGGTAAGGGGAGGGAAATTTCATGACATTACCCATACAACGGTGTTTGGATAATTGAGCAAGAAACACTTAGCATTGGTCTTCAAATGTTCTTGTTCAAAATTGGAGTACCACAGACATGCTTCGAGATAGCATTGACATGGTCTTCAAGCAAGGTCGGACTTTGGATACTCAAAGGATTCATCAGGAACAACTTATAGAATAAGTCTTACAATTTCCACATGGAAGAATGGTTAACTTTGTTAAAAAGGAAGAATTGTAACAATAGGTTCTCTGGCCAGAGGTGCTAGGCATGACATCACCTTACTAGGCTATACAAAGACCAATGTTATGGCTTTTGGAAAATGTTCCAACCATCATATTAGACCGAGATTCAGTTCTGCTTGGTGTCAGGATACCTCAGACTCACGATGTCTAAGAAGAAAAGATGCAACACAAATTGACGAGATGACATTGTAAGATTCCCGGGAAATGAACTATGGAAGCGATTTACATGAGTTCATCATTAATCTAAGGAGAGGATGAGGAGGTGGCTGATGAACTTAGCGACAATTCATCAAGATTTCCAAAAAGATGTATTTCCACAATTATGTGAACAAAGAGATAACATATGTCAGATCAAATGATATAATGATGTATGCTCGAGTAAATCATACACCATTAAACATTAGTTGAAAGGTGCACCTGAAATATGGGCTTAGGTAGCACGATCAATGTTAGAATGGTGATTCAATAATCAATAGTCTAAGAATGAACGGTTGACCATTAACTTCAAACCAATAGGTTTGCTAGAAGGGCAGAATCCAAACGATACCGTTCACCTGTTGGTATCCCGGTTAGAACCAACACGGGGACAAAGAAAGAATGGTGATGGTGAGAAGTATTACTATATCAAGAATTAATACTTGAGGTAATTCCCTCAACATTCTTGACATAACAGATGGTAATAGTCCAAGATAGAATCATAATATAAGTTGGATAGAAAGGAAACTACACAAAACATGACCAAGTTTTGTGTCGGAGGGAATGCGAGAATGTTGTCGATGTTAATACAAATCATCGAGGGGGCAAAGATGGTAGTACTCATCCTAAATTCGACACACAACTTGGAAGAAGTTAAATTGTTGACAACGGTTACAACAACTTTGTCGAGAGGTTTCAAGAAGATGTAATCGATCAACGACTGCATCAAGCAAAAGGACGGATGCAGTGGAAGATTATTGGGTCCACGGATACGACACCAACTCAGAATCAAGCTTGTTGTTTGAGGTGGAACGATAAGACGAGGAATTCGACGTAAGTTTAGCTCAGCGTCAAAAATTGTGCTCCGGGAAGAAGGACCAGGTAGCATAGTTAAAGTTAGCATGATAATGGTGTAGCCGATCAGGCTAGGAATGACTTGAAGGATTATTAAACTCGCAAGCAAAGAAGATTGCTAAGAGTTGTAGAATTCGCAGCGCGGACTCGACTTAGTTATCAGTGCTCTCAAGTGACTAACAACTCAGAACCTCTGGTAAAACTGAATTAGTGAGAAGCAATACTTGACGAAAACTCATAAGTATAGCAATTCCGTGATATTCTCGAGATACCATAGGGTATTATTCGAAGGTAGAGCAGAATAGAGGTTGGACAGGTGTATCAATCTACAGAAGAGAAGTACTTTAACTTGTCCAAGAAAATGAATCAAGGAATAATAATATGGCCGGAATCATGATTGCAAAAGACCAGATCCAAGATATAAGATGAACTTATTCCAAGGAAATAGTTACTTTAAGAGAAGCTTCCATGATAAGATCTACATAGTGTCCATGGGCATGAACTCAAGTTCAAGGTCGACTCCCACTTCTCCAATGCACAACTTTTCATTCACTTCTCGCTTTCGAAGAAGTGGTAGTGTTGAAATTTCATCTGATGAAAGCCAGTAGAGTATAACTCGCATAACTTACGAGTTCACACATATTAGGGAAGGCATAGGTTTAACCCATCGGGGCATCTTAGGAAGATTTACCATGAACTTCATGATCAGTTAACACATGCTCGAAGCAGAGCATGGTTGACAAAGGCATAGGATATAACTTACCAAAGGCAGAAGACACAATTTACCAAAAGCATTATGTATCAGGGGAGAAACTCTCAAGGTTAATATGAAGGACACTGTCGGATACTAACCAAGCAATTGGTCTCGCGGACCACAAGGAATCTAATGTGAGTATTGGTACTCAATCAGAAGGAGAAAGAATGCAAAGGCATTAGGTTATAGAAACAACTGACTAATTCAAAGCTCAAATGCATAAGAATTATGATTTCCAAATCAACGGATCAGAAGCAAACGCTCTGATCATGGATCAATAAGTTGAGTAGGCTTAGGGGTACAACCGATGGTAATTTGATTGGTCGAGAATCAGCTCCTGTTCAAAATGACATCTGAGCTAGAAGGATGAATATTAGGTTGAGGATGAGGATTGCAAGCATTCCCAACATATTGAATCAACGGACTCAAAATGTTAATGACAAAGGCTGTCAATAAGATTACTATACCTATGGGATTAACCATAATGCAAGCAAGCAAGAATTTCAAGAGCAATAAGCTGCTGAGGATTTTCGGGAGATCGAATAGTATTTTTGAAGATCCTTGTGAAACACATGAACAACTAGTGATGAGTGAATACTCATTATGTGCGAGGAATTATCCGTAGGGGTATTAATGCGGAAAAGAGCTGCAAAGCGGTGGGCACAAAGGATTCACTACAAAAAAAACATCCGTGACATTTTGGGCCGCACGATTTTTTTTCCTGTCATACATATGACACTTCTATGATGATAATTGTGACAAAACCCGGTATCATCATAGATGTGGTGGGCTCTTACTTCTATGACAAAAAATCATGACAGAAAATGGGCTTTTCGTCCTAGGTGGGCCGGAGACGCAGCTGCATGACATTCTTTGGGCCGTCCATGACGGAAAAAACCGTGGTAGAAGCGAGGGCGAGGAAAATTTCGGGGAGTTCCCGGTTACGGTGGGAGGTCGGGGGCTGAGCGATGCACGTTTCTCTCATACACGTACGCGTGTGTGTGCGAGGCGTTGGCTCTAACTGAACCCGAGCGAGGCGTTGGGCTCTAACTGAACCCAAGCGGTTGCACTGCAGGCTACGCGTTATTGAACCCGAGCGATCGATCGATGGCTGTTAACTGAACCCGATCGAGCGATTCCTTCGCTACTGCTACTAACTGAAGCCGATCGATGCTGCCTCTGGGATGAACAGTGAGCATTGGGGGGGGGGGGTTGGATGAACAGTGAGCGGTGGCGTTGCCTCTGGATGAACAGGACCCCGTGGTGTGGAGGGCTGGATGAACAGTAGACGGTGGAGGGGTGCCCGTGGAGGGGTGGTTGAACAGTAGCTGGTGGAGTAGCGCGCGGTGGAGGCTGGATGAACAGGAGCCCGTGGAGGCTGGAGGAGGTCGACGGTGGCCCGTGGAGGCTGGAGGAGGTTGATGGTGGAGATGAACAGTATCCCGTGGAGTCCCGTTTTGCGGTACGCCACACCCCTCCCGATGAACAGGACCCCCGTTTCGGCCGTAGGAGGTCCATTTCGTCCGTTTTGCGGTACGCCACACCCCTCCCGATCAACAGGACCCCCATTTTGACCGTAGGAGGTCCATTTCGTCCATTTTGCGGTACGCCACACCCCTCCCGATCAACGGGACCCCCCGTTTTGACCGTAGGAGGTCCGTTTCGTCTGTTTTGCGGTACGCTAGACCCCTCCCGATGAACAGGATCCCGTTTCGAACATGGCCGGTCGAACACAAGGCCGTTACCTCCGTTCTGCGATACGCCAGGCCTCGTTTCCATCGTCTGTTCCGTCCAAGCCCTCCCTGATGAACACGACCACGCATTCCGTTCCGACCCAGCCGGTTGGCTCCCACGCGTTCCGTTGCCTCCCGATGAACATGACGCATTCCATTGCCTCCCCATGAACACGACGCATTCCGTTGCCTCCCCATGAACACGACGACGACGCTGTTTCTCCGTTCTGACCCAGCCATGTCAACGAGCCCTCGCCGTACGTATGCGCGAGTAGGCGTTCGAGACCCCGCCCGTATGTACACATACGTGGCCGTATTTTCTTTCTTGCACCCTGGCCGCTGTACGTACGTGTACATGCTACGTGCGCGCCTCTACTACGACACGTGCGCGCCTCTACATCCACCAGTATATACGTACGTACATGCTCGCGACCAGAATGACAACGCTACGTACGCTTCGACCAGGTGGGTCCCGACTGTCAAGCACTTCCTTGCGTGTGAAGATGTAGCTGGTGGGTCCCAGCAGTCAGGCGGGCGAATCGTTTTTTTGCCTGGACGCACTTCCTTGCGTGCGAAGGTGTAGCTGGTGGGTCCCAGCAGTCAGGGGGGAAACGTTTTTTTCGCGAAATACGGTGGCCCGTCCGGTGGGTCCCCGCTGTCAGGTGGAGGAATAATTATTTTGCGCGTAATAAGGAGGCACTTCCTTGCTGCGGCCGTGGACCCAGATGTCAGCATCTCCACGCACAGTACTCTTCCGATCGAAGTCGGTCGTTGACCACATTGACCACGCCACGCCGTGAGCACCACGGCGGTGGACGACGGCGAGGCCTCGGAAGGGGACGACACGGAGGCAGGGAAGACTCGGCAGTTGTTTCCCACGTGGAGGGGAGTACGACTGTACGAGGGTTTACTGGTTCGTCTGCCGTCCGGAGAATAACAGCAGGTGTGGGTGAGTAGAGGGATGGCTAGGCCAGCGATGGGAGTACGGTGGGGCAGTGAGGCCTGCGCGGTAGCACAGCCGGCCGCGGGGAGGAGGGAGCAGGCAGTCCCGCCGGCGCTTGTTTGAGCGGCTGGAGCAGGAAGAGCAGAGATTGAAGAAGCACGACGGCCGTTGGATGGACATCCAACAGTCAATGCTTGTGCGTCAACCTTTTTTTAGGAAAGCCTCAAATCTATGGAAAACAACATATAGCCCATCTGCCATTATTTCTAATAATTTACAGCCCATTTGCTAATTCTTAAGGTTTTTTGGGAGCCCATATTCTTTTTGTTAGCATTACAGCCCATATTGTGGTCACGGTTAAAAAATTATACGAAATTTTGCATATTTCGGTGCGGTCCGAATTGTTTTTAATCCCGAAATTTCGACTCACATTCAAACTGATTTTAAAAATAAATGTATATCAATATAAAATCCAACAAATTCTCCACGCATAAAAATTAATGTAATTTAAAATCTTGAAATGAAAAAAAAAGATATTTGAAACTAATTGCCGGTTTGATGTGTTTTAAAAATGTACAGCCCATTTCTCATTACTGATGGGCCATTTTCTCGGCCAGCCGAATGAAAGCTCTCCTCGTCTTGAAAGATTTGCAGCCCAATAGGCCTGACAAAGCGACTTACTTGGCAAATCACAAAAAAACTGGGCTGTGGCCGTGGACCCAGCTGTCAGCCTCTCCACGTACAGTACTCTTCCGATGGAAGTCGTTCCTTGACCACGTTGACCACGCCGCGCGGAGAGCACCACGGCGGTGGACGACGGCGAGGCCTAGGAAGGGGACGACGCGGAGCCGGGGAAGACGCGACAGTGGAAGCCCGCACGGAGAGGAGTACGAGGGTTCACTGGTTCGGCTGCGGTGTGAGGCTACCGTCGCCGCAGGGCCTGGCCAGCGGTGGGAATAGTAGGGGGCGGTGAGGCCTCTGCGGCAGCATAGCCGGCCACGGGAGGCAGGAGCATGCGGCACGACCGGCGCTGCTTTGGGCAGCTGGAGCAAGAAGACCAGAGGTTGAAGAAGCACTACGGCCGTTGGATGGACATCGTACGGTCACTGGAGCTAGAATCGTTCATATTGACTAAGTTGACAAAGCCCTTCGTCCCCGTCAACTTAGTAGGCCCACAAGTCAGCCTCCCAAAAAGGTGGGTCCCAGCTAGCCGGGGGAGTATTCATTTTTTTGTGCGTAATAAGGAGGCACTTCCGGTGGGTCCGAGCTGACAGCGGGGGGAACGTTTTTTTCGTGAAATACGGTGGCCCGTCCGGTGGGTCCCAGCAGTCAGGGGAAACGATTTTTTTTTGCAAAATACTGGTGGCCCGTCCGGTGGGTCCCCACTGTCAGGTGGAGGAATAATTATTTTCCGCGTAATAAGGAGGCACTTCCTTGTAGCTGCCGTGGACCCAGCTGTCAGCCTCTCCACGTATAGTACTCTTCCGATGGAAGTCGGTCGTTGACCACATTGACCACGCCGCGCCGAGAGCACCACGGCGGTGGACGACGACGAGGCCTAGGAAGGGGATGACGCGGAGCCGGGCAAGACGCGGCAGTGGATGCCCACGCGGAGAGGAGTACGAGCGTTCACTGGTTCGGCCGCGGTGTGAGGCTGCCGTCGCCGCAGAATAACAGGGGGTGTGGGTGAGTGGAGGGATGGCCTGGCCAGTGGTGGGAGTAGTACGGGGGCGGTGAGGCCTCCGCGGTAGCACAGCCGGCCACGGGAGGCAGGAGCAGGCGGCACGACCGGCGCTGCTTTGGGCGGCTGGAGCAAGAAGACCAGAGGTTGAAGAAGCACTATGGCTGTTGGATGGACATCATACGGTCACTGGAGTATTGACTAAGTTGATAAAGCCCTCCGTCCCCGTCAACTTAGTAGGCCCACAAGTCAGCCCAACAATATGGTGGGTCCCAGCTAGCAGGGGGTATTCATTTTTCTGGGCGTAATAAGGAGGCACTTCCTTGCGTGCGAAGATATAGCTGGTGGGTCCGACCTGTCAGCGGGGGGACGTTTTTTTCGCGAAATACAGAGGCCCTTCCTGTGGGTCCTAGCTGTCAGGTGGAGGAATCATTATTTTGCGCGTAATAAGGAGGCATTTCCTTGCGTGCGGCCATGGACCCAGCTGTCAGCCTCTCCACGTACAGTCCACTTCCGACGGATGTCGTTCATTGACCATGTTGACCAGGCCGCGCCGAGAGCACCAGCGCGGTTGACGACGGCGAGGCCTAGGAAGGGAACGACACGGAGCCAGGGAATACTCGGCAGTTGTTTCCCACGCGGAGGAGTACGAGGGTTTACTGGTTCGTCTGCCGTCGCCAGAGAATAACAGCAGGTGTGGGTGAGTAGAGGGATGGCTAGGCCAGCGATGGGAGTACGGTGGGGCGGTGAGGCCTGTGCGGCAGCACAGCCGGCTGCGGGGAGGAGGGAGCAGGCAGTCCCGCCGGCGCTTGTTTGAGCGGCTGGAGCAGGAAGAGCAGAGATTGAAGAAGCACGACGGCCGTTGGATGGACATCCAACAGTCAGTGCTTGTGCGTCAACCTTTTTTTTTGGAAAGCCTTAAATCTGTTGAAAACAGCATACAACCCATCTACCATTATTTCTAATAATTTACAGCCCATTTTCTAATTCTTAAGGTTTTTTTGGAGCCCATATTCTTTTTGTTAGCATTACAGCCCATATTGTGGCCACGGTTAAAAAAATATACGAAATTTTGCATATTTCGATGCGGTCCGAACTGTTTTTAACCCCGAAATTTCGACTCACATTCAAACTGATTTTAAAAATAAATGTATATAAATATAAAATCCAACAAATTCTCCACGCATAATAATTAATGTAATTTAAAATCTTGAAATGAAAAAAAGATATTTGAAACTAATTGCCGGTTTGATGTGTTTTAAAAATGTACAGCCCATTTCTCAGTACTGATGGGCCATTTTCTCGGACAGCCGAATGAAAGCTCTCCTTGTCTTGAAAGATTTGCAGCCCAACAGGCCTGACAAAGCGACTTACTTGGCAAATCACAAAAAAGCTGGGCTGTGGCCATGGACCCAGCTGTCAGCCTCTCCACATACAGTACTCTTTCGATGGAAGTTGTTCCTTGACCACGTTGACCACGCCGCGCGGAGAGCACCACGGCGGTGGACGACGGCGAGGCCTAGGAAGGGGACGACGCGGAGCCGGGGAAGACGCGACAGTGGAAGCCCGTGCGGAGAGGAGTACGAGGGTTCACTGGTTCGGCTGCGCTGTGAGGCTGCCGTCGCCGCAGGGCCTGGCCAGCGGTGGGAATAGTAGGGGGCGGTGAGGCCTCTGCGGCAGCATAGCCGGCCACGGGAGGCAGGAGCATGCGGCACGACCGGCGCTGCTTTGGGCAGCTGGAGCAAGAAGACCAGAGGTTGAAGAAGCACTACGGCCGTTGGATGGACATCGTACGGTCACTTGAGCTAGAATCGTTCATATTGACTAAGTTGACAAAGCCCTTCGTCCCCGTCAACTTAGTAGGCCCACAAGTCAGCCTCCCAAAAAGGTGGGTCCCAGCTAGCCGGGGGAGTATTCATTTTTTTGAGCGTAATAAGGAGGCACTTCCGGTGGGTCCGAGCTGACAGCGGGGGGAACGTTTTTTTCACGAAATACGATGGCCCGTCCGGTGGGTCCCAGCTGTCAGGGGGAAACGATTTTTTCGCAAAATACTGGTGGCCCGTCCGGTGGGTCCCCGCTGTCAGGTGGAGGAATAATTATTTTCCGCGTAATAAGGAGGCACTTCCTTGCGGCTGCCGTGGACCCAGCTGTCAGCCTCTCCACGTACAGTACTCTTCCGATGGAAGTCGGTCGTTGACCACATTGACCACGCCGCGCCGAGAGCACCACGGCGGTGGATGATGGCGAGGCCTAGGAAGGGGACGACGCGGAGCCGGGCAAGACGCGACAGTGGATGCCCACACAGAGAGGAGTACGAGCGTTCACTGGTTCGGCTGCGGTGTGAGGCTGCCGTCGCCGCAGAATAACAGGGGGTGTGGGTGAGTGGAGGGATGGCCTGGCCAGTGGTGGGAGTAGTATGGGGGCGGTGAGGCCTTCGCGGTAGCACAGCCGGCCACGGGAGGCAGGAGCAGGCGGCACGACCGGCGGTGCTTTGGGCTGCTGGAGCAAGAAGACCAGAGGTTGAAGAAGCACTATGGCCGTTGGATGGACATCATACGGTCACTGGAGTATTGACTAAGTTGACAAAGCCCTCCGTCCCCGTCAACTTAGTAGGCCCACAAGTCAGCCCAACAATATGGTGGGTCCCAGCTAGCAGGGGGTATTCATTTTTTTGGGCGTAATAAGGAGGCACTTCCTTGCGTGCGAAGATATAGCTGGTGGGTCCGACCTGTCAGCGGGGGCAACATTTTTTCGCAAAATACAGAGGCCCTTCCTGTGGGTCCTAGCTGTCAGGTGGAGGAATCATTATTTTGCGCGTAATAAGGAGGCATTTCCTTGCGTGCGGCCGTGGACCCAGCTGTCAGCCTCTCCACGTACAGTCCACTTCCGATGGATGTCGTTCATTGACCACGTTGACCAGGCCGCGCCGAGAGCACCAGGGCGGTGGACGACGGCGAGGCCTAGGAAGGGAACGACACAGAGCCAGGGAATACTCGGCAGTTGTTTCCCACGCGGAGGAGTATGAGGGTTTACTGGTTCGTCTGCCGTCGCCGGAGAATAACAGCATGTGTGGGTGAGTAGAGGGATGGCTAGGCCAGCGATGGGAGTACGGTGGGGCCGTGAGGCCTGCGCGGCAGCATAGCCGGCCGCGGGAGGAGGGAGCAGGCAGTCCCGCCGGCACTTGTTTGAGCGGCTGGAGCATGAAGAGCAGAGATTGAAGAAGCACGATAGCCGTTGGATGGACATCCAACAGTCACTGCTCTCGTGTGTTGACTAAGTTGACAGGGCGTTGCGTGTGCGTCAACCTGTTTTTTATGAAAGCATACGCGTCAACCTGTAGTAGGCGCACAAGGCAGCCTCAAATCTGTGGAAAACAGCATACATCCCATCTGCCATTATTTCTAATAATGTACAACCCATTTGCTAATTCTTAAGATTTTTTTGGAGCCCATCTTCTTTTTGTTAGCATTACACCCCATATTTTGGCCACGGTTAAAAAGTATACGAAATTTTGCATATTTCGGTGGGGTCAACTTTTTTAATCAAGAAATATCGATTCACATTCAAACTATTTTGAAAAATAATTTATATAAATATAAAATCCAAATAATTGTCCACGCATAAAAATCAATGGAATTTAAGATCTTGTAATAAAAAAAATTGAAACTAATTCCCGGTTTGATGTGTTTTAAAAATGTACAGCCCATTTCTGGGCAAACTGAATGAAACTCTCCTCGTCTTGAAAGATTTGCAGCCCAGCAGGGCCGATAAAGAAGTAGGCCTTGGTTGGGTATTTCTTTTAAAAAAATAGAACTGGGCTAGCCATTTTCAGCAAGAAAAAAACACAACTGGGCTCATGATGTGGTAAACATAAATAAAACCCTAGCTAGACGGGCCACAGCCCCCGCACAGCCCCGTTGTTACCCTGATCCGTCGCTAAAACTAGTATAAATAACAACTGCTTGTTCCTCAAAAAAAAAAAAAACTGCGCGACTTGCTGGGTCCCTGGTGTCAGCCGCTCGTAGTGTAATTCTCTCGTTTATTGACTACGTTGACAATGGCGTGAGCCCCAGATGTCCAACCATTAGGAGGAACCATATTTTTGGGCTTGTACTATAGAGGCACTTGCTTGCGTATTGCCATGACGCTGGTGGGTCCCTACTGTCATCCTCTCCACGTACAGTCATCTCCT
Organism: Aegilops tauschii subsp. strangulata; assembly: GCF_002575655.3. Lineage (NCBI taxonomy): Eukaryota > Viridiplantae > Streptophyta > Magnoliopsida > Poales > Poaceae > Aegilops > Aegilops tauschii. The sequence goes on along the minus strand of NC_053037.3, from coordinate 243,875,533 downwards.
TGTTCCTCTCGGTTGTTGATGACGTTGACAACGCAAGAGGGCGGCGCACCGCGCACGGCGAGCGAACCAAGGCCGCAAGGCGGAGGATGACGGCGAGGCCTCGGACAGAATGAACAGGAGCCGTTGAAGATGCGCCGGTCCAGTCACAGGCGGAGGGGAGTACGAGGGTTGACTGGTTCGGGCGCGGGTGCGTGTTGGGGCTGACGTCGCCGGAGAATAACAAGACGTGTGGGGGAATAGAGGGAGGGACTGGCCAACGTTGGAGGGTACGTACGGTAGGGCGGCGGAGGCGCAGCCAGCCATGGGAGGCGGGAGCAGGCGGAGCCGACGGGGTGGTTTGGTTTGGGCGGCTGGAGGAAGAAGAAGACAAGAGATAGAAGATACACGACAGATGTTGGATGTCAATCCAACGGCTGGTAGGCAGAATCGTTTGTTGACTGGCTAGTAAGTCGACACCACCTTGGATAGGCTATTTCCTCGCGGGTCCCAAATGTCAGAATCCAAATCGGTCATGCAGCCTTTCCTATGAAAATTTACAGCCCATTTGATGTGCTAGTTTGAAATAAGTTTGTGGGTGCTGGTGGGGGCTAATCACTTGGCTTCTGTAATGCACAGTGAGCTCAAGCAGCCGGCGAGAGTGATGTTATTTCCCTTGGTTGGGATTTGTTACAATATTTCACTCTAAATTAAACGAATGGCAAGCCATTTGCCTAGTTTCAAAGAAAATATGACAGTCACAGCCGAGTTGAAAAGGGCAGGAACATCTAACTCCAGCTTACAAACTGTACAAAAGCACGAGGGTTAATTGTTCATCAGGTTTACAAAAAAAACCAGATTAAAAAGGGCAACAACATCTAACTCCAGCACTGTTTTTGGCAGTCACAGTCAAATGGATCGGTCAGGTCCATAGAATGAACATCCTGGGTTGTAAAATTTACTTGATTATGACCACAATATGTTGTAAATAGAAGCCCGACACGTTCAGAAGCTCTTTTGCCCACCTGAAACTCCTTTTTTTGCTCTTCGACATACCCATCCGTCAAAACCATGCTGCTGATAAACTTAAGCCTGATGGACAATAGTAACCTCGCATTCAGCAGGAAGAATGTGACAAATCTTGTGTTTGCACGGTTGGCTACATATCATTCTAGCATTATTGTCTTCAATCGAATCTCATGAGAAGTGAGAAAATCCCGATGCTTATGAATCCACTGATTGGTTATAACTTTCTTACCCCGTCCTGTTGCCTAAATAGACATGAGATTGAAAACAGTTAAGGTCTAAAAGAAGAGTGTCGAAAGAGCAACAGCTGAACGGTTAATTCTAGTACACTATATGCGGGCTTCCAATGTGCGTGAAATTATCACCTTTATATACAACTTCTCTAGACATGGAAAGCATTGCAGCAAGCCAATAATCTTGTTCAGATCAAAACTATTCATTTGGATATATAAGATCTTGACAGAATCCAGCACCATTGATAGGCCATCCATGGAGAAACTCTTCATTGAGCATAGAACATAATATTAGTACAAAATGTGTACTCCAAGATGATATATAAATTATGCGCAGAAATTTAAAATGCAGCTTATGGTTACACGTGTAGATGATAATATAAAGTACCTGAAGAACTGTGGAGCCAAACACCATATTGAAATGAGCACATAGATCATGTATTACACCCAAGGTCTCCAGTTTAGACGCAGAGAGGACGGTTATTTGCAACGGTGAATAACTAGAATCAAGGATCAACCTTTGAAGTGAAGGGGCATCTTGGATGATGAGCTACCTTCCGTCAAAAGAAATTCCAATTCTTACATGTTTAGGCGACTATATTTGGAGACAACCGATTCTAACTGTGAAAACAAGCACCAAGCACTCCAGCGCAGGGCAACTGGAGTGGATGATGCTGTGCAATGAGGCCTCCAATATACGAACCCGCACAAGTGAAAGTTTCTTGAGAAATGGGAGTCGAAGGTTTAGTACCAGATTGTCTGGTAGGTAGCACAGCGCAAAGGTGGCGGTGTGGAGAGAGGACGAAAACCGCGAGATGGACATCGGTGCTGAGGGCACAAGTTCATGGCATTCGGTATGTGGTATGTGATTTCCAGGGGAATAGTAGAACTCAAGCAGCTGTAGTTCTGTGAATTCAGGAGATTTTAGCCAGGCGTCCACCGTGCAGGGCATGGTATGCTTGCTCAGGTAGCATGCCGGGATGCAGAGGCTTTGAACGGAGCCCTGGTGGGAGGAGATGATGGCTCTGGGGATTTCAAAATCATTGAAGAGAGATAGCTGACGACATTCGAGATTAAGGGGCACGGCACGCCATAGAGGGCGCCACCGAATTGAGAGGACTTGGGTGCGGTAGCAATCCTTGGTGGGGAGAAGCGAGATGATCTCCCCAAGGACGGCGTTCGGGAGATCGCTGATGCGGTCCACCCGAGATTCTATGGGTTCCTGGGATCCGGTGGGGGCGGGGTCGCTGCTTCTCCCCGCGCTGCCGGGTGCGGGATCTACAACAGGCGTTGCCGCTGGCGGGAGCCTCATCTTCTTGGCGTTGGGGTCATCCGACTCCATTTTCCTTGAGGGCGTCGCGTCACGCTCACGGATTTGAGCAGAGTAACGAATGACGAGCCTAGTTGTAGTGCGAGTGAAGAAGAAGGGGAGTTGGGGGTTTTCTGTAGGAGTGAGGAAGAAGGGGAGCTGGGGTTTTCTGTAGGAGTGAGGTGAGGAATTTGGGGGTACGAGTGGAGCGAGCTGACGTGAGGTGGGTGGGAGCGAGGAGGAAGAAGAGCACCCAGGTTTTTTTTGGGGGGGGGGGGGCGGTGTGCTGGGTGTGGGTAGCGCCTCTCATTCAGTAAATATATGGGCTTTTGAATTGATTTTACTATTTACTAGTATGGATGGGCTGTTTTGTCTTGGGCCCAGAGAAACAATTACTACTAGTACAGTGGAGACACTCTACAGCTACCCAGAAAAACAATTACTACTAGTACAGTGGAGACACTCTACCGCTTCTGGCTCCTCCTAGGTCATTGAAACGTCTCCCTCTACTGAATGCCGTTATACTTTTGTTCACTGACATGCGGGCCATGCAGCGCGCGGGCCCAAATGCCATCCACCAAATTAGAAGGCAGTATGCAGGCGGAGAGTCACCCTAGTCATAGCGCGGCAGTAACGAGCCGTCGTATCACAAAACCCCACCTCCCCGCAGTCTAAGTTTGACGGACGAAGCAACCATCATTTCACGCTTTGCTGAATCCCCTTCTCCCTCACCGTCTTCAAGAAAGGCAACACTCGCATCTGCCACTGTTCTTCTCTCCGAACGAAGGGAAGGTAAGCGGATCCGTGATGTTGGTATATTTTCGTTCAGAGAAAGAAAGAACTTTTGCAAAGCAGTAACCGATCCTCACTCTCTTTTTTGTTTCATTGTCATTGCGATTGTGTTTTCCTGTCAGTAGTCTCCTAGTATTTGTCAGTTTCATGATGGACCAAGGAGAACCAGGCAAAGATCTGCCGATATTGGAGCAGACGCGGGAGGCTGATCCCCACGAGACAGAGAGCTCCAAGAAGATGGAGGCAACCACCGAGCTGACCCCAGATACGCTCACGGCCACTACTGAGATGGTCAACGCCCCGTTTGTGGTTACAGCCCCCGTGGCACTGCAGGAGCAGTTTTCCCCCTTCGAGGATGTGCCCCCCCCCGCTGAGCTGCCCAAGGTGATTTCCTTCTTTGCCGATCTCGATTGTGGTTTTTCATCTAAGTATGTGGTGATTTTTTTAGAAAAGGAAGTATGTGGTGATTAATAATGCAGAATTTTATTAGCTTCGATGCCATGCTATACATAGTGGTTTAAATAACTTGTGTTTCTTGTACTGAAAAGTAATTCAGAATTTGTTTCTGTTTCAATTAGAGCCTTGATGCAGACAAGGATTCATGTCACTCGCTATGAGGTGGACGACCTGAATATACGCACTGGGAAAACAGAGTTCTTAGGCTGTTGGATCCTGGAAGCCATTTGCAGTTATACCAATGAAGAGTTGTATTCCAGCCTCACTGTTGTCAGGCGTGTTGTCCAGGGTGTACTGAAGCACAAGAAGTTCAAAGCTACTCCTTCGTTTGTGAGGCATACTGTTCTTGTCAAGCTTACGCAGGAAGATGACGTGGCATGCCTCCACAAACAAGTTTATCAGTGGCAAGGCCACAAGGTTGTCTTCATGAAGGTTCACAGGATTGAGCTGCTGCGGGATGTCCTCGATGATGTTCATGGCAAGGTCCGTCTTGTGTCCATCCCAAATTAGATCGAGGCATGAAATAGTTGCCCCAGCTAGTGTTTAATAGTAGTTTGGATTGTGTCTAATTATCCGAACCTTGCCTGTTATCGACCCCTCTGGGGCTAGTACTTTGTTTGAATCCGTCTAAGGGAATTGCTGCTACTTTTTTGTGCCCATGAATCATGTGAGAACCATCGTAATTGTTGCCGAAACAGATGCGTCCTCACTAGTTTTTCATGAATATGGCATGGTAAGACATAAGTTGTCACGGTTTATCATACGAGCAATGTGTGTTTTGATGAAATAGAGCACTCGTTCGAGAACCGTGCGCTGACGTATACATAAGTATTTGTAAGCACGGTTGGTGCTACCCCACTTGTAAGCAGTTGTGCAAAACACGGCTCATTGGCTCAGCTCGCTTCAACACTAGGCTATCGACCAGCTAACAATCAACAATCTGCTGTCTGACATATAAGCAACTATGTATCTTGTTACAGTGGTTCATGCAGTTAATTGAGGCCACAATGTAATAAATTCCAAACGTTCACACGCTAGTCCAGCGCTCATGTGGAACACTCACATTAAACTCGTCTTCATAAAAAACTTGAAAAGCATAAGTTAAGCAATTTTATACATCTCAATGGTTCATAGAACATAACAAACATATACTAGTTCATAGCAAAAGACAAAGTTGTGAGAAGGTTTACAAATCAGGAAAAAACAAGCAAGGCTTGTCTGAGCAAAGGGCCTCCCGACAGGCTTAAATTTCCTGGAGTTCACTCTGGTTTTTTCTTGTTGCCACCATCCAGGGTTAGGTTCTCTCATTCCAGAATAACCAATTATAATTGTGGTCTCAGCTGGAATGCTGAACTGAACCATGCAGTGTACTGACCAGTTGAAATGCTTGTGCATTCCACTAAATTTAAGCACCGCTATTTGCAGAAATAAGCAGACCACAATGCCTCTTGTCCGCGCACCTGTCCAAAAAACCGCCGTGCAGCCGTGCCAGCTAGTCCTCGGTCCATGGATGAACTGGTAGAAAGTGCATTCCGGACTAGGATGCAGTTGTTTTCGCTCGTCCCTGCACTGCAATCAGGAAGTAAAACGTACGAATCGGCTTCTTTTAGATTGTGTTGGTCATTCTACCTTAGTTACTAGTACCAATGTAGGGATACCTTGAAGACGGGAGGTTAGACAACGGCAACGAGGGATAGCCATCTCATTTTCCACAGTTGTACTAAAACTGAGGTGTGTGCTTTTGATTGCGCGGATAGAAACGATACGGAGACAGACATCCCGAAACGATATGGAGACAGACATCCCTGTTTGCGCAAATACGAAATACGGTTATTTAAACAGTGACAGATATTACTACTTTCTCCCGTTTCCTCTTAGAACCAAGTCCTAGATTCATGCTACAACTTTCCCACTTTCTTCCCTGTTTGAACCAACGCTTTGAGTCGACTGTATGAACTAGCTTTACTTCTAATAATAGTAGAAGTCTAGGTAGCTTTGGAACAGCGGACGGAAGTAGAAAAGGATCCACACTAAGGGAGCTGGGGCAGTAGAGCAAGGCAGGTTTCGAAGGAATATATACCTGAGGGTCGTCAGCATGTGGCAAAGATGGGCGTAAAGGCATACAGTAGTAGTAGTAGTAGTAGTAGTAGTAGTACTACTCGTAAGCAAGCTTCACCTCATCCTGCGAGCCACCGCGCCCGTGGGCGGGGGAGACGGCGTACTAAGCAAGCTTCTCCTTGTTCTGCGAGTTTACGGGACACATCAAAAGTACTCCAGTGTATAGAGCCTTGCCTCTAAGGTAGGCCCCACATGGTTTGCCACTTTTTTAATTTAACATAACGCGTCAAGTCGCAATTTGTTTGTTCACCCGTGGTAGACGATCCTCCCTCCACCAAGTGGACAACCAGTACACGTGCCAAATTACCACGTGGGCTGCCTTTTTCGTACAGAAATGAGCTCCACCGTGTACCCGCGCGGGTGTGGTTGGGAAAGAGACGGGAGTACGTGCGCCGTGCGTGCACCTCTTCTCTTCATGCACGTCCCCCACCTACGTGGGTGTGTGTGACAGAGATACAAACCTAGACATAATGCACCGTCCATCCCCATGCCTCCGCCCAGTCCGACCACCAGTCACCACCACGCCCCACTCTTCCTCACCTTATCTCTCATCTTTCTCCCTCCATTTTTATATACAAGGGGCCACTATCAAAATTACAATTTGCAGATATACAAGGCCACTAACACTAATCGATGCAACATTAATGGTGTTTGCCTCGTGGTAATAGCAAAGGAGGACATTAATTATCCCTTGCATGCATGCGGGAGTTTGTAAAAAATGCATCTTGATGTTCCGTGCAATGCACGGGCATCTTGCTAGTCCATGAAAACAACACATGGCAAAATTCCACGGCGAACGAGGGATTTGAATCTGTTGGGAGGGGCTGTCTGGATCTTGCCCGGGGTAGCCAAAATATTGGCGACCCTTTTGTCCACTGGTGCCTTTGCCACCGATGAACGAGGAATGGCTCGGGTGCTCATGCTGTCATGCATCCTCCAGCGCGCACGTTGGAGACAAGCTCGCATGAGCTGTGTTTTTTTGTCCCACAACGCCGCTCGAGCCGCCCGCAGACCGACCGGCGACCCGCAAATTACGCCATCCAACCGTAGCCGCACACATTATGACATCAACTCAACCAACCGGACGGAATTCACGCAAACACGTAGACAAACTGATATTTCATATAAACAACGACGGAAATGATATAAAATACCGGATTTTCATACAAACATGACGGATTTCATTACATTTAAATGAACTACGCGGTGCTAGTTCTGGACAGCACAGGTATATAATACCTGGCCTAAATGGTCGCCCACCGATCGATTTGTGTTCCTCATGTCCGGCAGCACGATCACCGGACGGCCGGGAGCCCCGGAGGTATATGCTTCAGCGCAAAGGACGGCTCGCTTCCCCACTGCCCAACTGATATCATTGGCTGGTGCCGAAGATGATGGTGGCCGGCACAGGTTCGAGTTCACACCGGCCACTACTTCGCCATGGCCGGCACCGGCTCGAGTTCATCCTAACATTCCCCTCTTCCGTGGAGCCCATGCGGGCTCGACGAAGGTCCTCGCAACAAAAGGATCTGGCAAGACACCTGCTGTGTACGCCAGCGTCGCCTCCGCGGTGGCCTTCATGGGACCCAAGCGGCGGCGGCCTCCGTGTTCTACTTCTCCTCGATGATGGCGGCGGACGTGGAGGCGCTGGGCACCGACTCGTCGCTCTCCGCGCACCCAGCTTCTGTCGCTGCTTGCATGGCGCGGCCGCCGGCATGGGAGTCTCGGCCATAGAAACGGGAGACGCGGTACGAGGCGGCGGCGTGGACGGCAGCAACGACGCCCGTGCGCCGCTCCTCGTCGAGCTGGCCTGGAGCGGCGAGGTGCTGAACCGCGCGCTGGCTTGGGGCGGCAACTGGCTCCGTCGGGCGAGGGGAGGGAGGTGGATCAGCGAGCTGTATAGCTCGTATCCGGTGGGCTACCCTGCCGGCTTGGATGCGGAATAACTACTCTTCGTAAGCCATTGTAAGAGTGGACAAAATGGTGGAGGAGATAGGGAAGCGGCGGAGGTGTGCGATTCTTGGCCGGCGTTTGGCCTCGTTTAAATAGGAGATTAAATAGACGGCGGACGGGAGGAGCTCGGCCGGCGTTGCGTTTAACGCCGGCCCGGTCATGAATGGACGTGTGTCCAGAGTGGGTTTCTCGGCTTCCACACGGGCGGGTTTCATGGAGGCATTTGAATGCGGCACGGAGGCATGTTCAGCCGGGCGTGCCGTGAGTGGCGCCCTCGACTCTGACCTAGGACACCGCGCCGTTCTTCCACTGACGTGTGGGCTCTTTGGGTGCATGGCCTGCATGTCAGTGACCCAACGCAGGCAGCGCACAGCAGAGGAACCTTTGGTGGGCCAGGGCGGTCAGAAGCGGGCATTTCATAAACCGATGATTGTTCATTGAGTGTGACGTCATCTTTTTCATGTAGATAAGCCTACTATGTTGATAGCCCGTTCGATACGTTGTGATTCATAAAGACCGCTGCAAACATCAATGTTCTGCTTATCACAGATAAGATTGATTAATAGCCGTAACAATCCATGTCCTTAACAAAGGGTGCATGCACGTATAGGTTGAGCGTGTGTCTTGCGTCGTGTGCTGTGTGCATGCAGGCGTGCGAGTGTTGCGTGCGTGCAAGGGTACGTTTCACTGTTGCATGCATGGGTGCGTACGTGCGTACGTGCATGTGTTCGTGAGTGCATGTGTACGTGTCAGTGTTGCACGCCAGCATGCGTGCGTGTGTACGTGTCAGTGTTGCACGCCTACATGCGTGCGTGTCTTGCGTACGTGCATGTGTACGTGCGGGGTGAGGCTACACGTCAAATACAATGACCGTAAGTGTCGTCAACAAAATACGGAGCACGCATCAAATGCAAAGTCCGTCAGTGTCATCAACAAAATATGGAGACGTACCGTGAGCTAGATATCGTTGTACTATTGTATATGCTTATTTTCTTAGTGGCCGATTGCGTGTGTGGTGTGGTGGGCACATCATTTCTAGTTGTGGTGGGTCAACATGAAGACTCACTGGTCGGTTCCATCCTGCGCCATATATAGGTTGGACCGAGACGTGTTATACGAAGACCCATGTGGAGGACTCGGCGTACAACACGAAGCTACCAGAGTCGCGGAGGACTCTATCCCCACTGGTGATAAGCCGAGTATATATGATTTGTAACCCTAGGCCCTTAGTATGTTATACAAGCTTGGGGGCTAGTTCATCGATATTATACACACATGCACAATGCCTGGTATTCACGTGTACTTTGTACTCACCCCTATCACTAATATACAGTACCAGGAGTAGGCTCTTTCTTCAACTGCAAGGGTCCGATCCGAACTAGGGTAAAACTTTGCCTCGTATTACCATCCAACCTAACAGCCAGGGATATCCTACCGAATGATATGATGAAATCATATCTGCCAACTACTAAGAGAGAGGTGTGTCGGGGGGGGGGGCAATGTGTGCGAGAGAGGCCTAAAGATAATGTGCGTGCGGGAGACACGTAGGCATATATATGTGCGTATAGAGGGCTAGTAGAGACCGTGCATGTGTATATATGCATGTGAGAGAAATAGTGTTTTCCAACTGAGATTAGTGAAAAGAGTGGTACATAGTAGTCAGAAAGAGAGAGAGAAACAGAGAGAGCATGTGTGTGAGACACCCCGACACCCTGAGAGAGATTGTGAGCATGTGTGAAAGAGAAATGCTGATGCATATAAAGTGTGTGCACTTATGCGTTAGATAGAGAGATATATAACGCGTTTGTGAGAACGGGGCGAGGCATAGTGCATCTACGTGTAAAAGGCGGTTCTACGCATTAAATTAAAATATAAATGGCATTATTATTTTTGGATGAGATCATGAATTTTGCAAATTGCGTATGGACGAAAATCGGTCTATCACACACCCATACTCTATTGAATTCTAGCATGTGCATGTGTTTATTTGATATTATCGATCCATAGAGTGAGAGCGGTTTGAAATACAGGCAATGGATGCTTTTGCAATTCATATATAAACATTAATGAGTGCACTCCATGTTATTAGTGTGAAGCACTTTATACATTTGTCACTTGCATGGATACATTCCAAATTGCTAGCTACGAAATAGAATACATGTCGAATTCAACTATTTGAACCCGAGATAATGGCATTCATGATTCGAAGATTGGAATTCATAGGAAGTGCATTCATCTATTTGAACCCGAGATAATGGCATTTGTAAATTAGATGTAAAAGGGGGCATCAATCTTTGTTGTGAGTTTGAACATGCTATATATATTCATACGCATATCTAACTTTTTTTTGCAACCAAGGAGATTATATCTGGAACCATGCATGAACTGAGGTAAGTTGCATATTTTTTAATATACTCGTGTACAATGTATATTCAAATGTACCCCCTCCATTCCAAAATAATCGTAGCTTTAGGATTTTCAAGAGTAAAGATTTGTGAAGTTTGACAAATCCTGAAAGTTCAATTCAAGAGAACCAAAAACGTTAATGCTTCTGCTCCCAAATATTGAACGAAGCGCCAAATAGGCCTCTGGTCACCCGCGCGAGACTAATGTTTTGGTGGTAGGAAATTACTGTCCTGACTCTGGCCCGTGTAGCCTATCGGCCCGATGTCCAAAGGTCTAAACCGGGGTAGGTTTGTAACTTCACCAAGACGGCAGTCTCAAACGCCTCCGAGAAGCATTCATACGCCGTGGGCGCCTACCCATGCGCTCGGCCAAAACCTATCCCGCCCACATTTGGGGCACCTGACATGACTGTCCTACCCCCAACCCGCAATATGTCCGAAATTTTAGATGGGGGCAAAGTTTGTAACTTTCCCAAAATTTCAAACAAGCGCGTCTCAAACCGAAACATTGTTCCCTCTTAGTTCCCCACCTCCCTCCGTTTCCCCATTCATACTCCGTGGGCGCGAAAATGCCCTCTCCACCAGCCGCAAAACCCCAGTCTCCTCTGTCCTCCACCCCATAGCGGCCAATCCACCGCCGCCCTCCTCCATCACGCCGGAGCCGGTACCCCGACGTCGTCGTCCAACGCAACCGCAACCGCAACGCCCTCAAGGACTTAGCAGCTGAACCCGAGGCAGAGCTGCCTCCATGACGCCGACGCCAACGTGCGCCGTACCAGAACCACTCCGACCACGCCGTCCTGCGCCTCACTGTTGCGGCTCCACTGTCGCAACCATCCACCGCACCGGAGCTGTTCCCGCTACGCCATCGTTCGCCGCCTCGGATCTGCTTCCCCGCTACCGACAGACGGCCACCGCACCGCACTCAACAACTTGGCCATGGGTTCGTCCAAGGCTGCACCGTCCTCCACAACTTCTGGTTTCCGGTGAACAACAAGAAGATCGTCGGAAAAACAGAAGGAGGACACAACACTGCCAGCAGAAAGAGGTACTCCTCTTCCCTTATTCGTGCAAATCTTACGTCTCCGCTCACACCGTATTCATCCCGCGAAAGAAACTAGTTGAGCGCTTCTTACTGCATCTTCTTTGTGATACTAAATGCACAAGGTTTCCTCCCTTTTACTATTTCACCTTTGCTAGAGGTCAGTAGCCCGCTTGGATTTCAATTCAGGGTCAGTCGAACCGCAATTAAAAGAAGCAGCACCCGCTTAGGCGCGCGGAGCACCTAGTCCGCCTGTTCCCTGGGGAAGCGGCGCATCAGTGTCCGTCATAGGGGTGTGGGGCGCAGGAGCTGCTTGCGCCCGATCTAGAGGTCGGCGGGGCTTGAATGGATGGCCGGGGGGGGGGGGGGGCGGTGCCAAGCACGGCGGTGCGGTGAGGTCGAGGGGAGGGCGTAGGCAGGGGAGGAATACTGGGCCGGTGGTCGCTGGCGTTTCGAGGAAGATCGTCAACACTGACTGGCTAGAGGTAGATGAAGGCGATCTGCCCGTTCTTTGTACATCGGACGGTGCAGAAAAAATGGACTGACCTATTTGCTTTTAGTCGACTGTTATTTTCATAGAATCCTGTAGTAATTTAGTGTGCCATGCATGTTGTAGAGCTATCATATGTCTCCCGTCATTTATTTCTCACCGACCTGCTATCTGCTACCTTTACACTGTACTAATTGTGCACACACTTCACCCATACTCACACTATTGTTTTTTTATGCATGGGTATTTCAGACTCTGACGCAGTGTTGATGAATGCAGAAAAGAAAAGACAGAAGTCGCTCCAGTGAAATTCGAAGATAAGCACTAAGCGTTTCAGCGCTCTAATGGGTGCAGTGTCAACAGTTGGAGACAGTAAACGTAGCTCTGCAGTTGATGATCTCAATTGCCACACACAACCATCCCAGGTGCTTGCTTTAAGTTCGCGCTGTCAAATGTGGTTGCATGTTGCATATGGTGTCTAGCTTGTATTGCTTCCAATTTGGTTAAATTGCATCTGCTTACTTTACACATTATACCTTTGATAATGACATGCCTTCCTGTTTTTGATACATACTACATATGTCTATTAACCATGTTCGTACATCAAACTAATGCTCTTTTGTATCCCTCGTCAATCACTTATGATGAGACAGTCACCCGAGTGGGTTACTATGAGACGCCCTACTCGTTTAAAGAGTGCAGTGTCATCCTCCCCACATGATTCTCAAGAAACAGCAAGGCTAAATGAAGATAGTCAACATAGCTCTCTAGTTGATCACCGCAATTCCCCCACACCACCATCGCAGGTGCTTGCTCTTACTTGGCCGTGTGATATGTGGTTGCATGTTGCATATGGTGTCTACCTTGTAATGCTTCTAATTAGGGTAAGTTGCATCTGCTTAGTTACTATATTATACCTGTGAATATGACATGCCTTCCTGTTTTTGGTACATAATACGTCTTTCTATTAACCATGTTCTTACATCAAACTACTTTTCTTGTGCATCCCTCATCAATGCTCCTAATTTGTTAAATTGCATCTCCTTAGCTTACACATTATACATGTGAATATGACACGCCTTCCTGTTTTTGGTACATACTACATCTGTCTATCACACCATGTTCTTACATCAAACTACTGTTCTTGTGTATCCTGCGTCTATCGCTTATGATAAGACAGTCACGTGCGTGGGTTAATATGAGACGCAATACTCTTATAAAGAATGCAATTTCATCCTCTCCACATGATTCTCAAGAAACAACAAGCCTAAATGAAGATATTGAACGTAGCTCTGTACCTAAAGACCGCACTTCCCCTACACCACCATCACAGGTGCTTGCTCTAACATTGCAGTGTGATATGTGGTTGCATGTTGCATACGGTGTCTAGCTTGTAATGCTTCTAATTAGGGTAAATTGCATCTGCTTAGTTTACACACTATACCTGTGAATATGACATGCCTTCCTATTTTTGGTACACACTACATCTATGTGTTAACCTTGTTCTTACATGAAACTACCTCTCTTCTGTATCCTGCATCAATCACTTACGATGAGTCACCTTTATTCGTTGCATATTGCATATTATTTCTAGCCTGTTGCCATGTATTGCTTCTAATTTGGTCAAATACATTTGTTAGGGCACCCTTTTAATTTGGCAGAGTGATATTGGTTTCATCTTTCATATGGTTTCTAGCTTGCATCGTTCTAACAAGTTCAAGCACCTTGTGCTTAGTTTACACTTTATACATCATACATGTCAATATGTCACGCCGTCCTGTTTTTCATACATATTCCATCCTCCTATCATGTGGCTGCCTTACATGAAAGTAGTGTTCGTCAGTATCATGCATCAATGAGTTCTGAAGAGCAAATTGTATTCCTTTTTCTTGTGGGTTTGACTTGACAAGGCCAAATCAAGAAAGAGGAAGGAAAAGAGTAAGGAAGGCGATGATGGTGGTCCTCTGCAGCAACGTAAACGGAGCATCTGTACCGATTCTCCTTGTACTGATAGTGCATTACAAGGTCCAAGTCTCCGCTCCCCTACTCCACCATCCAAGGTGCTTGCTCTAACTTGGCAGTGTGATATCCGGTTGCATGTTGCATATGGTTTCTAGCTCGTATTGCTCCTAATTAGTGTAAACTGCATCTGCTTAGCTTACACATGATACATGTGAATATGACGCGCTTTCCTGTTTTTGGTACATACTATATCTGTCTATCACACCATGTTCTTACATGAAACTACTCTTCTTGTGTATCCTGCATCAGTCACTTATGATGGGACACCTTTAAGTTGGCAATGTGATATTGGTTTGCGTCTTGAATATGATTTCTAGCATGTATTGCTTCTAGTTTGATGAACGCCACCTATGACGAGACAGTTTTAACTTGGCAGAGTGATATTGATTGCACCTTCCATATGGCGTCTTGCAGTGTTTCTAATTTGTTGAAGTGCCTTCTGCTTAGTTACCACATCATAGGTGTGAATATATCAAGCCGTCCATTTTTTCGTACATATTCCATCCTCGTATCATGACTTTGCCTTTCATCAGAGTAGTGTTCGTCAGTATCATGCATGAATGAGTTCTGAAGAGCGAATGATATTCCTTTTTCTTGTCGGTATGACCTCACAATGCAAAATGAATAAAGCTGAAGGAAATTGGCAAGGCATTGGATAATGCTGGTCCTTCCGAGCAACTGAAACGGAGGTTCTCTACAGATTCTACTCCGCCATCCTCCCAACAAGATTCGCAAGACAACGCAAGGCTAGACAGTCAACGTAGCTGTGTAGATGATGAGCACATCTCCCCTACTCCACCATCACAAGTGCTTGCTCTAACTTGGCACTATTATATGTGGTTGCATGTTGCGTATGATGTCTAGCTTGTATTGCTTCTAACTTTGTTGAATTGCATCTGCTTACTTTACACATAATGCCTGTGAATATGACATGTGTTCTGGTTTCTACATCAGACTACTATTCTTGCATATCCTGCATCAGTCACTTATGATAAGGCACCTTTAAGTCTCCACTGTGATATTGGTTGTGTCTTGCATATGATTTCTAGCATGTACTGCTTCTAATTTGTTGAAACGCCTACAGTTTGAACTTGGCAGAGTGATATTGGTTGCATCTTTCATATGGTGTCTAGCTTGTAGTGCTTCTAATTTATTGAAATGCCTTCTGCTTAGTTACCACATCATAGGTGTGAATATGTCACACCATCCTGTTTTTCATACATATTCCATCCTCGCATCATGTGTTTGCCTTTCATCCGAGTAGTGTTCATCAGTATCATGCATGAATGAGTTCTGAAGAGCGAATTTTATTCCTTTTTCTTATCGATTTGACTTCACAATGCAAAATCATTACAGCTGAAGGAAATTAGTCCGGCAGTGGATGATGGTGGTCCTTCGGAGCAACTCAAACAGGGGGTCTCTACAGATTCTACTCCGCCATCCTCCCAACAAGATTCACAAGACAACACAAGGCTGGACAGTCAACGTAGCTGTGTAGATGACGAGCACATCTCCCCTACTCCACCATCACAGGTGCTTGCTCTAACTTGACACTATTATATGTGGTTGCATGTTGCGTATGATGTCTAGCTTGTATTGCTTCTAACTTGAATTGCATCCGCTTACTTTACACATAATGTCTGTGAATATGACACGTGTTCCTGTTTCTAGAACAAACATGTACATGATGAGCACATCTCCCCTACTCCACCATCACAGGTGCTTGCTCTTACTTGGAACTGTTATACGTGGTTGCGTTTTCCATATGATGTCTAGTTTGTATTGCTTCTGATTATGTTGAATTGCATCTGCGTAGCTTACAACTTATACCTTCAACGATCACTTACCCATAAGACACATTTAACTTGGGACTGTGATGTAGGTTGCATCTTGCATTGTCTTCTAGCTTGTACTGCTTCTAATTTCTTGAAATGGCACTTACGACGAGACACTTTTTACATGATAGAGTGATATTGGTTGCATGTTCATATGGTGCCTAGCTTTCATTTCTTCTAATTTTGTTGAAATGCCTTCTCCTTACTGTTTTTTCATACATATTCCATCCTCCTATCGTACGTGTGAATATGAAACGCTGTCTTTTTTGTATATATTCCATCCTCCTATCCTGCGCTTGCCTTACATCAAAGTAGTGTTCGTCTGTATCATGCACCAAACAGTTATGCAGAGCTAATTTTATTCATCTTCTTGTGGTTTTGACTTCATAAGGCAATATCAGAAAATAGGAAGGAAAAGAGTAAGTTAGGGGATGTTGGTGGTCCTCTGCACCGACGCAAACAGAGACTCTCTAGATTTGCCACTGCTACTGCTAATGAAGTTGAAGTCCCAAGTCTACATGATGAGTTCATCTCTCGTACTCCACCATCGCAGGTGCTTGCTCTAAGTTGACAGTGTGATAATTGGTTTCATGTTGCATATGTTGTCTAGCCTGTATTTCTTCTATTTTGATTAAATTGCACCTGCTGAGTTTATACGTTATACATGTGCATATGACATGACTTTCTGTGTCTAGAATACACTGCATCTATCTATCATACCATGTTCTTACATCAAAGTACTGCTGTTGTGTATCCCGCATCAGTCACTCATGATTGGCCGCTTTTAACATGGCAGTTTGATAGAGGTTGCATCTTGCATTTATTTCTACGTTGTACTGCTTCTAATTTTTCGAATTGCCACTTATGACAAGACACTTTTAACTTGGCAGAGTAATATTGGTTGCATCTTTCATATGGTTTCTAGCTTGCATTACTTCTATTTTCTTGAAAATCCTTCTGCTTAGTTTGCACATCGTAGCTGTGAATATGTCATGCCGTCCTGTTTTTCTTACATATTCCATCCTCATACGGTTGTCTTACATCAAAGTATTGCTTGTCTGTATCATGCATCAATGAGTTCTGAAGAGTGATTTTATTCTTTTGTGTTGTGGGTAGAGCTTGACATGGCAAAGTCAAAAAAGAGCAAGGAAAATAATATAGTAGGGAGTGCTGTTACTCGTCGGGTGAAACGGAAAAGGTTCTGCCGTCGAGATTCTGCTGGTACTTATAGTGCAGTAGAAGGTCCAAGTCCACCGGATAAATCTACAAACACAGTATCACCTGCTCCACCAGCTGCAGCATCCGCTTCAACTGTACCAGCATCTCAACCAGTTACTCGTTCGTTTGCTCCGGAACTGGCCAGTTCCCAAGCTGCCTTCACACCTAACACTACTTCCGAAGCACTGCTGACACAACAGGACTTGGCAAGATCAGATGAACCTCATGAGCATCAACACCAAGACGGTACCTGATCGAGTCAAGTTGCAGTTGCATGCTCCTTTATATGTACTCTTACAGTTTGATGTACACTAACACTTTCCATATTCGTTGTTGAACTAGCACCACGGCGCAAGCGGAAACAGACATCAGGGATAATGCTTGACAGATTAACAAAATCTAAAGGAGGAAGAATGGAGATCCATTTTAAGGCAGGTTTAAAATGGCCACGTGATGCTACAGAGTCAGCCAAGTTAGTATCAGAGGCAGTCGTTGTCGTTAGGTGTCATGCACGTATCCTCCCAACGTGGATCCAGTACAGGAATGAGAAAGACAATACCCAGTTTAACACCTTCCTTGACCATTTATCCGTAAGTAATGTTATTCATCGCAATTAGTAATATTGTCTTGCTCTGTCCCATACTTTCTAGCTTCCTCCTAATAAGACTCACATTCTTTTTTCAACAGATGAGGTTCAAGTTGGATCCGAAAGATGATGCAACTAAACAAGCATGCACTCATGTTTTTCAGTCTGCTCTGCGACAGTATCGGTACCACCTTAGAAAATCTCACTTTGAAGGCAAGGCTAACAATGAAATCGCCCAAACATCTCCAGTGGAATATATTACAGATGAAGACTGGACATCCCTCGTTAAACACTGGTCTGATCCAAAGTATCAGGTAGGCTATATGTATTTGATCAGACCACATATTGAACTTGTATTTATGTATGTGCCTTACAAGTGTATCTTCTTCTAGGCTAACTGTTTGAAGAACAAATCCAACCGTTCTAAAGTGAAATTCCAACAGACAACATGATCTCGTAGCTATATTGCACACTGCGAGGCTCTTGTAAATAGCTGCTACTTCCTTCTTTTTTTTGTGCCATATTATCGTATCTATATTGACTTGTTCCAAATACAGAGGAAAGCCCGTGCGGACCAAAATGAACCTGAATCGAATGCAGTGCAAATCTTCAAGGATTGCCACACCAGCAAGATGAAGGGCATGAGCACACCAGTTCAAGCCGCTGTTGTAAGTCCTTACTCCTCCTGCCTTGAACTGGTTGGTACTGTGATGTGTTCATTTAACTACTTGGTTTGCAGCCAATGTCAGTTACTCTATTCACTTTTATTCACAGTTGTCTTAACGTATCATTTCACCTTACATGGTTTAAAAGAGATGAAGGATATTCTTTTGGTCTTGATCTGTAATCTAGTTGTTATGTTCACGTGCGCACACAATGATAAAATAGCCTGTTTGTTTTATATCTATTTGCCCATGATATGAATGATGTCATACTATGTTCATCCTACTTTAAACCATGTCTCTTTATCCTTAGATGTCAACGAATGTGAGGAAATAGACAATACAGTAGGCATGCTACATGGACATATGTTCCGAAAGTGATTTTATTATGTAGTTGGCACTACAATACATGCTAATGTATTACAGTAGTTCACCAAAATAAGTTATGTATAAACGTTTAACCTACTTTGTTTGTTTTTGTCTCATTAGTAACTTATCTGGTACACTAATCTACAAGTTCAAACTTTCAGGAAGCTATGGAACAAATGATTGAACAGGCACAACCACCTGAAGGTGACGAGGCTACTACAGGCACAATGTCACCTCTTGCTGCAGTGCGTCAATATCTCTCCACTAACAGTGCAAAAAGCACCTTCCTGCGTAATTCTTGGTTGGTTGTCAAGGTAACCTCGTCCAAATCGCCTACTGAACAAAATCTTCCTGCTAGACAGAGTGATATATCTGTGCTCCAGACACAAGTCCAATCCCTAATGGACGTTGTTTCGGAAACAAGAATAGTGGTTGAGAAATGTCGTCAAGATATGAATGGTTTTGAAACCAGACTATCAGACATTCGCTTCGTTGTTCAAGAGCAATGGCGGAAAAAAGGTGGAGATCGTGCTGCTCCATCAGATTCTACAGCCTGAAACATTAGCACTCAGGTCAAATGATCTGTGCTTCTATACATCTGATGGTGCTTTTAACTGGAAGGACTGTAAACTTTATGCCAACAGGCCTTTTGTTGTATGGTTGGAATTTATTTTGTTGTGATACAACATTTATGATGCTGCCTCAGGCTGCAGTAATTACGACGCTATTTTTGTATAGTGTAGGTTTATCTTAGTAATGTATTCGGCCGAAAGCTTCGTAGGAGCCCAACATGCCAACATTCGTCGAGCCCATTCCAATTGGGCTAAAAATGATTACGGGCCAAATTGGCATGTAGCCCACTAAAAATATCTGGGCCTAAATCAACATAAGCTTTCATATTTTTCTGGTAGGCCTGTGCCCATAGTGGGCCTTTAACAGGCCTAAACATAATTTGGGCCCTCAGTAAAAAGAGGCCGTTTACAGGTGTAAATATCTCGAGCCCATAAAAAACATGGGCCTTTAATAGACCGAAAGTAAGATTGGGCCCTGATTGTGCCAAATAACCCACTGGACTTAGCAGGCCGAAATGGTGGCCCATTTACGATGCAGATCTTTGATAGGCCGAAATTCGGACGGGCCGTAAATGCGCCAACCTAATACACAGGCCTTTAACAGGCCGGAACTTCGGTCGGGCTAGATTATCGTCATTTTTATATGGGCCATTAATGGGCCCGATATGACGTTGGGCCACATATGGCCCATGGTTTACGTCCGGCATTAACAGGCCGAAAATGACAACAGGCCGAAAGTGGCCCAAAGCTATAGTGGGCCTCTAACAGGCCGAATGTGAGACATGGCCGAATATGACCCAAATCCTTCACGGTCGTTTATGGGCCGAAAGTTTTGATGGCCTGTAAATGGGACCAAATGAAGCCGGACCTTTAACAGGCCAGAAATACACCGGGCCGTAATTCGGCCCAATTACTTAGCGGACTGTTAACGGGCCAGAAGTGACCATGGGCCGCGTTGATGACAAGTTTAGGATAGGCCATTGACGGGCCGCTTTGACAGAGAATGTTGGGCCTTTAGCTGGGCCGGCCCATTATGGTCTGCAGAATCTTGTGGGCCTTTAGCTGGGCCGGACCATTGTGGTCCACAAAATCTTGTGGGCCTTTAGCTGGGCCGGCCCATTATGGTCTGCAGAATGTTGTGGGCCTTTAGCTGGGCCGGACCATTGTGGTCCACAAAACCTTGTGGGCCTTTAGCTGGGCCGGCCCATTATGGTCTGCAAAATCGTGTGGGCCTTTAGCTGGGCCGGCCCATTATGGTCCGCTAAATTTTGTGGGCCTTTAGCTGGGCTGGCCCATTATGGTCCGCTAAATCTTATGGGCCTTCGGTTGGGCCGGCCCATTTAAACTTTGTGGGCCACTTTTGGGCCGGTCCATGTGTCAACATATCATAGGCCCATCTCGACCGTTGGATGAGTGACACCTGTGCCAACGCGGAGCTGACGCGTGGATCCGTCAGCCAATGAGAATTTTACACGTGGAAAATCGGCATTGGTCGTGGCTATTAACAGGTTATCGGATCCAAAATCCGCCCCGATAGCTTGACGGCGTTCCGTTACGGTGGATGCCACGTGTTGGTCACCCTTGACGAAAGCACTTCTGTGACGCGCGATTTATCGTCATGGAAGTGGACACTTCCGTGATGATAATTTTGGCAATGTCATGGAACACTTCTACGACAGCACAGGTATGACTATCTTGATTCTGTCATAAATTTGTCATGGATGTACATGCATGATAGAAAACGCGACCTACTGTGACAAACACTTATCATCACGGAAGTGTATTTTTTTGTAGTGATTCTCGGAACATCAGAGAATTTTTTAGGGTATCAAGTAATATCAGGGGAAACTGGGAATGATGGTATGAATGACAAGTGTAAGCAGTCATCCATAAGGATTTATCGGTGTTCAGGAATAGAAAAAGTGGTGGGCACAAAGTCTCGAGAGAATATCAGAGAGTATCTTCAGAATCTTCTGGTGAAGCAGGCCATCATCTGGAATGAAGGGGCTCTCCGAGAGAAAGTATTTAAGAGAAGCTAGAGTTAGAATTAGAAAAATCATTTAACCTGAATAGAAGAGAGATCAGAATCCCAGAGTATAGACGAGGAATAAAAGATCCTAATACCACCCAATGGCAACATGGGCACGTAAGCCACACAACCATGTGAGTAAAATGTTTTGCAATGACTAGACTCAATTCGGCCAAGGAGTTTGGAAGGGGGATTCCTATAGGCAGTTGGCTCTGATACCAACTTCTGACACCCTCGATTTAATCGTACACTAATCATACACGCAAATGTGTATGATCAAAATCAAGGACTCACGGGAAGATATCACAACACAACTCTAGACACAAATAAAATAATACAAGCTTTATATTACAGCCAGGAGCCTCAAAGGCTCAAAATAATGCTCGAAGACATAAGAGTCAGCAGAAGCAATAATATCTGAGTACAGACATAAGTTTAAAAAGTTTGCCTTAAGAAGGCTAGCACAAAAGTAGCAACGATCAAAAAGGCAAGGCCTCCTGCCTGGGATCCTCCTAAACTACTCCTGGTCGGTGGCGGCGGCCTGCACGTAGTAGTAGGCACCTCCGGTGTAGCAGGAGTCGTCGTTGGTGGCGTCTGGCTCCTGGGCTCCAACATCTGGTCGCAACAACCGGGTATAGAAAGGGGAAAAGGGGGAGCAAAGCAACCTTGAGTACTCATCCAAAGTACTCGCAAGCAAGCATCTACACTACATATGCATTGGTATCAATGACATGGGTAGTATCTGTGGACTGAACTGCATAATGCCAGAATAAGAGGGGGATAGCTAGTCCTATCGAAGACTACGCTTCTGGCAACCTCCATCTTGAAGCATGCAGAAGAGAATAGCTAGCAAGTTCACCAAGTATCATTGTATAGCATAATCCTACCCGGCGATCCGCTCCCCGTCGCCCTGTGAGAGAGCGATCACTGGGTTGTATCTGGCACTTGAAAGGGTGTGTTTTATTAAGTATTCGGTTCTAGTTGTCATAAGGTCGAGGTACAACTCCGAGTCATCCTTTTACCGAGGGACACAGCTATTCGAATAGATAAAATTCCTTGCAGGGGTGCACCACATTACCCAACACGCTCGATCCCTCTGGCCAGACACACTTTCCTGGGTCATGCCCGGCCTCGGAAGATCAACACGTCGCGGCCCCACCTAGACTCAACAGAGAGGTCAGCACGCCGGTCTAAATCCTAAGGGCGCAGGGGTCTGGGCCCATCGGCCATTGCACTCCCGCATGTTGCGTGGGCGGCCGGAAGCAGACCTAGCCCCCTTAAAACAAGCGCAGGCTTCCAGTCCAATCCGGCGCGCGCCGCTCAATCGCTGACGTCAAAAAGAGCTTCGGCTGATACCACAACATCGAGTGCCCATAATTGTTCCCGCGTAGTTGGTTAGTGTGTATAGGCTCGTAGCCAGACTCAGATCAAATACCAAGATCTCGTTAAGCATGTTATTTAGAAGTAACCGCGGACGCCGACCAGGGACCAGGCCCACCTGTCTCCTAGGTGGTCACAACCTGCCATGTCGCTCTGCCACAAAGTAACAGTCGGGGACCGTCGGGAACCCAGGCCCACCACTACCGGGATGGAACCAGTTGTCTTTCAGCCCCCACATCAGAATCACTTGCGAGTACTCTACGAGCCAACCCGACTTTAGTCACGTCATGAATCATGTATAATATGTATGTAAGTATATACCGGTGATCACCTCCCGAGTGATCACGACCCGGTAGTATAGCATGGTAGACGGACAAGAATTTAGGGCCACTAATGATAAACTAGCATCCCATACTCAGCATTTAGGATTGCAGGTAAAGGTAACAACAAAAGTAACAAGGACAGGCTATGCAACAGAATAGGATTAACTGAAAGCAGTAACATGCTACACTACTCCAATGCAAGCAGTAGAGAGAAGGAATAGGCGATATCAGGTTGATCAAGGGGGGGGGGGCTTGCCTGGAAGCTCGGCAAAGAAGGAGGGGTCGTGATGCGGAGCATCCGTCGACCACCCACTCGGACACTCCATCACCACCACAAGCACCGAGAGGACCAATGACAAGAGCACGTGCACACGCCATCGAGAACGAGGTTAACTCCTTCCTCTTTGAGCTCCATTCGAATTCACGCGAGAGTTGGGTCCTACCTCAAACGGAAATGTTGTGCATTTTTAGGTATGAAGAAAATGACCGTGATGAGGCCAAGACGGTGACCCAAGCACCCAAGGAGAAGGAGGAGGAGGAAGGCCACGGAAAGCGCAAAGGAAAAGAGGCCCTGGACACTCCGTGAGCCTGGCCCCCGCTGCCCCCGGGTGCCCGGGCCTTCGACCGCTCCCTGGGCCGTCCCTCTGGTCACCCGGGGTGCCCGGCCAAAGCCTGGGCAGCGCGCCAGCCAACCCCGGGTGCCCGGGTCCTCAACCCCAGGTGCCCGCCCCCCTACGCCGCCCACCTAGAGCCACCCCGAGTGCCAGGACCTTGGACCCCGGGTGCCCGACCTCCTCCCTACAGCCCCCAGCGGCCACCTCGGGTGCCCGGGCCTAGGACACCCAGGTGCCCGGTCCTTCTTCGGCCGGCTCCCTGACCGGTCCGGGTGCCGGGGCCACTTTACCCCGGGTGCCTGGACTCCACCGTTTTGCCTGCACGCACGTTGGGTTGCAAAGACCCTTGTACCCCCTCCTCCTCTTATTTCGTCTCTAAACTGTAAGTACCCCCCACCTAGCTCATTAGAGGGATAGAAAAGATTTAGATGAGACATTTGTGAGCTTTGTTCTTCTCCCCACCTCCTTTGGAGATCAAGGCCTCCTAGGAGAGGATCCACTTGTGGAATCAAGACCTCCATCTTGGAGTAGACTACCACCATCAAGACCTCATCTCTAAGGAGTGGGATGAACTTTATCATTGTATCTTTCCTTTGATTGTGTTTGTGAACTTGTGGATCTTGTGATGCTATTCTAGTGAATGTGTAATTGAGTATTGCTGGAGTGATTTCCCCTTGTATTCTTATGTGTTCTTGTCCTTCCCCCCCTCTAAGTGTGAAAAGATCCCCTCTAGGGTTTCACCCTACAACATCTTGGTATCATGAGCAAGGCTGATTCACATCTTGGAGTCCCTACCCCCCATTTGCTAGATTGATTTTGTTGTTTTTCGTCCTAATTCAAAAATCCCCACAAAAATAGCCCCAATTTTTTTTCTTGCAATTTGTTGGGTCTTGTGAGATTTGGTTGTTTTGGTCCATGGATTTGTTGTTTGGCAAGTGGATCTAGCCCCTACCCATCAACCCCCACCCTTCCCACCATGAAATCCACCGAATTTAGCTTTTCCCCAAAAATTTCCGCCCAAATCGGCCAGCACCGGGTGCCCGCACCTTCGGGCCAATTCCCGCTGACCACCCCGGGCACCCGCACCCCCCGAATCAGCCCAACTACAACTCCGTTTTGGCCATAACTTCCAACTCCCAAGCCTGTTTTTTGTGTTCTTTAGCTCGTTTGGAAGCTCTTGACATCCCCCATCCACATATATCACTACCACCACTATTAGCCTTCCATCAAAAAAATTCATCATAAAAGCACCCACCTTTCGCATTTGACCGATTTTGAGTTGCGGTTTCCGTTTCCTAAGGTGTTTCGGCTACTTAGGAACGTGTGACATCGACATCACCGCCATTCATCATCGCCTCAGAGTCATCATCGCCAATGATCTTCACCGTTGACACCGCTAACCGTAAGAAAGGACGGTAACCTCGACGACACTCACTTCATACCCTTGCTTTTGCATTGATAACCCGAGCCATTTTGCGTCACTTACCCGAGACTAGAGAGTTGAGAATTGTCGGGCCATGCTATTTTGCACCGTCGTGATCTTGCTTTCATCATTGTGCCCTAAGTCTCTCTCATGCATATCTTACATACTTGTCTCATATCATATTTGGCTCGAGCATCAAGCATGGAAAAAAAGAGAGAGAAAAGCTTTTAAGCAAAAGAGGAGAAACAAAGAGCTTGTAAGCAATAGCATTGAGCATCACCATATCATCTTGGTCACTGCATACATAGCATAGTTGGGATTGAAGATTGCATGTTTCTATCATAGGTTGGTGCACAAGCGTATCTTGCCCATTTGAGCAATCGAGCTTGCATCTCTCTAGCATTCGCACAACAAGAGCATTTTCCATGGTTACACATTTTGAGCGCACTCCTTGGTTGTGCGGATCCCATCTATCTTCCGTGTGTGTGTTCCTAGTGATATTCTTGGCTTTGATCTATTTGTTTTACTTGCAACTTTGTGAACCTTCTCAACCTTATCGATATCTTGACTAACATTTTCTCGAAATTTTTGCCACCATCCTAACCGAGCTACTCCATAAGCCTTTTACTTGTAGGTGTGAGAAACAATACCCGGTACCAATTCTCCTATTATAGCATCACGTGGGATCATACTTGTTACATCCACAATCTTCGGAAAAGGTAACTTTGGTTTTGTTCTCTCATTTTCCTACTCACCTCCACTTTCATATGATGGATAGGCTGAGTTCTTCTACCAATCCACTCTTCATCGAGCAAGACGTCGACATGACCTCCTACGTCACCAAGAGCCACCTCTTTGGTGCGCAACGAGCTTTGCATCAAGAAAAACAAGCAATGAGCGACCGCATCGACCATCTCGCCACTGACTTATGCCTCTCCGAGCAACGTACAAGAGACTACTTAGACAACAAGCTCGACGAACAAAAACAAGAGAGCAATGCAAGAATGGACGAGATTCGTGCTTTGTTGGTCAACCGCTCTTCTACCTCATCGTCCTACTCAAGACGGAGTTACTCGAGTCGACACTCCGATGACACCATCTCCGGCTCAAGTACCCCAACATCAAACACTCTCCGATGAGCTGCACGCCAAAACCGTCAAGCAAACCGCAATCCTCTTCACGACATCGATCCTCACGAGCAACTTCGAGCACAAGAAAATCGACATCACCACAATCAAGCTACCTTAGTGGAAGCATAAGAAAGGCAGCGCCAATGACAGCAAGAGGAAGAGAGGGCGTGCCAACACCAAGAGGAGCAAGACGCCGAAGCACTTCGACAACAACAACAACGGCGTGAAGCTCAAGCTCAAGCGTCCCAAGACGCACTCTGAGAATCCACTTGAGCCGTTGCCCAATGCGGTCGGCAAGTCCGTGAGCAAGAGGAAGCTCTTCGTCGAGAAATACAAGAAGAAGCCGCACATCGCGAAGAGCAACAAGAAAGGCGAAACCAAGCGCATATTCCTCGTCCTCCTCCACGACAAGAACGACACCAAGTGGAACAAGTGCTTCAAGACCCTCCTCCATGCCAAGAGCGACATCTTGAGGAACGAGCATTTGAGGACCTTCCTCCACGGCAAGAGCGACATCAAAACTGCCACTATGATGAAGAACTCCTCTACAGCAAGCTCAAGTTCACCATGCCCAAGTTTTCTGGAAGCAATGATCCCGAAGAATATCTCTCTTGGGCCTTGAAGGTGGACAAGATATCCCGTCTTCAAAACTACGACGAGGAAAAGAAGATCGCCATAGCCTCCCTCGAGTTTCAAGACTACGTCCTCATTTGGTGGGAACAAGTGATCGAGAGACGACAAACAGGAGGCGAACCACCAATCACAACTTGGACGGAAATGAAGGATGTCATGCGAGCTCGCTTCGTGCCTACACACTACACCCGTGATCTCTTCAAGAAGTTGCAACTCCTCAAGCAAGGCATGAAGACGGTGGAAGAATACTACCAAGAAATGGAGATTGCCATGATACGAGCCAATGTCAAGGAAGACGATGAGCAAACAATGGCACGCTTCTTGAATGGCCTCAACCACCCAATCAAGCAGATAGCTGACTTCCAACCATACTCAAACCTTCTCGAGCTAGTTCATCAAGTGACCAAGGCCGAGCGACAAGTGCAAGATGACTTCAAATACGCCAAGTACTTGTCCAAGACCTACGACTCCTACTCTCAAGCTCCCGCGACTTCGGCGACTCCTACCTCAACTAGATCATCACCAAGTACCGGCGACAAGTCAAGTTCCAAGCAAGCTACGCCTTCCTCGACCCGTCCTCCGGCAAGCACCTACAAATCCAAGACTCCCTCATCTTCGGCGCAACTGAATGACCCCATCAAGACAAGTTCTTTCAAGTGCTTCACTTATGGTGGTCGAGGACACAAGTCCTTCGAATGCACCAACAAGCGAACCATGATCTTCAACAATGATGGAACGTACGACTCGATGAGTGAAGAAGAAATAGAAGCCCTTGAGCACGTGGCCATGCACCGGCGCGTGAACGAAGATGAAGATGATCAAGTGTTTTGTGACAATGATTCAAGTCCCTCTCTCGTGGTCTTCGAGGTCTTAACGCTCCAATACCACCAAGAATAAGACTAATGACGCCACATCTTCCACACCAAGGCTGGCATCAACGGGCGTTCCGTGAAAGTCATCATCGACGGAGGAAGTTGTCACAACTTGGCAAGTGAAGAGCTATGTTCCAAGCTGTAATTGGTCAAGAAGAAGCATCCTCGTCCATACAAGGTGCAATGGCTAAGAGACTCCGGCACTATTCAAATGGAGCATACGGTGCAAGTTTCTTTCAAGATCCGCGCCTACGAGGACACCTTGGAGTGCGACGTGGTTCCTATGTCCGTGTGCCATCTTCTCTTGGGAAGACCTTGGCAATTCGACCGCGGCGTCACCCACAAGGAAGAACTAACCACTATAGCTTCAAGATGAAGGGCAAGGAGTATGTGCTTTGACCAATGTCACCAAGCCAAGTGATCGCCGACAAGCAAGCATCGACACATCATGGAGATACTAGTGAGAGAGTGAACCACCACAAGCCCAAATTGAGCGACTCTTCGCCAAGAGAGAAAAAGTTACTCCTTCTAGCCACAAAAAGAGAGATGAGAGAAGTGTGTGAGAACCCATCAAGTGTCATCCACTATGACCTACTTTGCAAAGATGAGGTGGCAAAAATTAACACTCCTAATCCTCTTCCTCTAGTGTTTTCTAACTTGTTGCAGGAATTCGAGGATGTCTTCCCCGATGAGCTACCTCCCGGTCTTCCTCCTCTACGTGGCATTGAACATAGGATCGACCTCATCCCCGGCGCACCTCTTCCGAACAAGGCTCCATACTGTGTCAACCCCGAAGAAACTAAGGAGATCCAATGGCAAGTCCAACAACTCATCGAAAACGGTCATGTACATGAAAGCTTAAGTCCTTGTGCCGTTCCGGTTATCCTTTTGCCCAAGCAAGACGGTAGTTTTCGCATGTGCTCCGATTGTAGACCCATCAATGCGATCACCGTTCGTTATAGGCACCCCATACCTCGCCTTGATGATATGCTATATGAGCTTAGCGGTGCCACCATTTTCTCAAAAATTGATCTTAAAAGTGGCTATTAGCAAATACGCATTCAAGAAGGTGATGAATGGAGAACCGCTTTTAAAACTAAATTTGGCTTGTACGAATGGTTGGTTATGCCTATGGGTTTATCGGAAGCTCCCAGTACTTTCATGCATCTTATGCATTTCGTGCTTCGTCCTTACATTGGAGTGTTTGTTGTGGTCTACTTTGACGACATTCTTGTGTTTAGCAAACCCATCAAAGATCATGTAAATCATGTTAGGGCCGTTTTGCAAACTCTTCGCAAGGAACGTCTTTATGCCAACATGAAAAATTGCACTTTTGGAGTTGACAAGCTTGTTTTCTTGGGTTTCGTTGTTTCCTTAAAGGGTGTCCATGTTGATGAGTCTAAAATTGAAGCAATTAAAACTTGGCCACAATCCACAAATTTGCAACAAGTGCGTAGGTTTCTTGGCCTTGCGGGTTTCTATCGTCGCTTTCTGAAAGATTTTAGCACTATTGCCGCACCGTTGCATGCCTTGAGTAACAAAAATGCACCCTTTGTTTGGGGACCTTTGCATCTACCCCATTTGGTGAGCTCAAATCCTTGCTTACTCATGCTCCGATTCTTGCTTTGCCTAACTTTGAGAAAACTTTTGAGGTTCATTGTGACGCTAGTGGTAATGGAATTGGTGGAGTTTTAATGGAAGAAAAGCGAGCCATTGCATATTTTAGCGAAAAACTTTTTGGTGCTCAACTTAATTATCCCATCTATGACAAAGAATTGTAAGCTTTAGTGCGTGTGTTGCATGTTTGGGAGCATTATTTTAGACCACATGAGTTTGTCATACATACCGATCATGAGACACTTAAGTACCTTAAAGGTCAAACCAAGATGAATAAACAACATGCTAAATGGAGTGAATTTATTGAATGTTTCCCCTATGTGATCAAGTACATTAAGGGCAAAGAGAATGTTGTGGCGGATGCTCTTTCCCGCAAATACATGTTACTTACTCAACTTGAATTGAATGTTGTTGGATTTGATCATATCAAAGATTTGTATAAGCATGATGTGACTTTTGCTACTCCTTTTGCTAAGTGTGTGACGCATACTTCTTGGTAACAATACTCTATTAGAGATGGTTATCTAATGAGAGCTAACAAACTATGCATTCCCGAGTCTTCTCTTCGTTTGTTACTTTTGCAAGAGCCTCATGGAGGTGGACTCATGGGACACTTTGGACGCGACAAGACTTTTGCCACGCTCTCCAAGAACTATTTTTGGCCCAAGATGTTTCGCGATGTCTCACGCTTCACCAACCGGTGCTCTACATGCCGCAAAGCTAAGTCACAGTCTCAATCCCATGGTTTACATATGCCACTACCTATTCCACATCAACCTTGGGAAGATATTAGCATGGATTTTGTGCTTGGATTACATAGAACTCAAAATAGCAAGGACTCCGTATTTTTTGTCGTGGACCGATTCTCTAAAATGGCTCATTTTATCCCATGCAATAAGATAGACGATGCTTCACACGTGTTGCAAATATTTTTTGTAGGGAAATCTTGAGGTTACACGGAGTGCCAAAGACAATTGTGTCAGACCGAGACGTCAAGTTCTTAAGCTCCTTTTGGAAGACGTTATGCGCCAAGCTCGGAATCAAGCTACTCTTCTCCATGGCATATCACCCTCAAACCGATGGCCAAATGGAAGTCACCAACCGGACGCTCGCCACTCTCCTACGCGTGTTGATCAAGAAGAACATCAAGGAGTGGGAGGAGTGCTTACCCATCGCCGAGTAAGCCTACAACCGAGCAAGACACTCTACCGCCGGCAAGTCCCCCTTCGAGGTTGTCTACGGCTTCAACCCTTTATCGCCGTTGGACATCCTTCCTCTACCGCTTCAAGAACGAGCAAACATGGACACTAGCGCAAGAGCCACCTACCTCAAGAAGATGCATGAAGAAACACGTTCCATGATCGAGCGCCAAGTACAACGACTCGCCTCCAAGCTCAACATCAACAAGTCACCGATGGTGTTCCAACCGGGTGATCTAGTATGGTTACATCTACACAAGGACCGCTTCCCCAAGGAGCGCATGTCAAAGCTACTTCCGACAGCCGTTGGACCATTCAAGGTGCTCGCACGCTACAACGACAATGCCTACAAGATCGAGATTCCACGTGACAAGTACATCGTTAGCGACATCTTCAACGTCAAAGACTTGGCCAAGTACCATCTTCATCAGAATCACTTGCGGGTACTCTACGAGCCGACCCGACTTAAGCCACATCATGAATCATGCATAATATGTATGTAAGTATATACCCGTGATCACCTCCCGAGTGATCACGGCCCGGTAGTATAGCATGGCAGACGGACAAGAATGTAGGGCCACTGATGATAAACTATCATCCTATACTAAGCATTTAGGATTGTAGGTAAAGGTAGCAGCAGAAGTAACAATGACATGCTATGCAGTAGAATAGGATTAACTGAAAGCAGTAACATGCTACACTACTCTAATGCAAGCAGTAGAGAGAAGGAATAGGCGATATCGGGTTGATCAAGGGGGGGCTTGCCTGGAAGCTCGGCAAAGAAGGAGGGGTCGTGATGCGGAGCATCCCTCGACCACCCACTCGGACACTCCATCACCACCACAAGCACCGAGAGGACCAATTACAAGAGCACGTGCACGCGCCATCGATAACGAGGTTAACTCGTTGCTCTTCGAGCTCCATTCAAATTCACGCAAGAGTTGGGTCCTACCTCAAACATAAATGTTGTGCATTTTTAGGTATGAAGAAAATGACCGTGATGAGGCCAAGACAGAGACCCAAGAACCCAAGGAGAAGGAGGAGGAGGAAGGCCACGGAAAGCGGAAAGGAAAAGAGGCCCTGGACACTCCGGGCGCCCGGCCCCCGCTGCCCCCGGGTGCCCGGGCCTTCGACCTCTCCCTGGGACTGCCCTCTGGTCACACCGGGTGCGCGGCCAACTTGGCCCCGGGTGCCCGGCCAAAGCCTGGGCAGCGCCCTAGCCAACCCTAGGTGCCTGGCCGCCCTACGCCGCCCGCCTGGAGCCACATCGGGTGCCCGGACCTTGGACCCTGGGTGCCCGGCCTCCTCCCTACAACCCCCAGCGGCCACCCCGGGTGCCCGGGCCTAGGACCCCCGGGTGCCCGGTCCTTCTTCGGCCGGTTCCCTGACCGGTCCAGGTGCCCGGGCCACTTTACCCCGGGTGCCCGGACTGCACCGTTTTGCCTGCGTGCAAGTTGGGTTGCAAAGACCCTTGTACCCCCTCCTCCTCTTATTTCGTCTCTAAACTATAGGTACCCCCACCTAACTCATTAGAGGGATAGAAAAGATTTAGATGAGACATTTGTGAGCTTTGCTCTTCTCCCCACCTCCTTTGGAGATCAAGGCCTCCTAGGAGAGGATCCACTTGTGGAATCAAGACCTCCACCTTGGAGTAGACTACCACCATCAAGACCTCATCTCTAAGGAGTGGGATGAACTTTATCATTGTATCTTTCCTTTAATTGTGTTTGTGAACTTGTGGATCTTGTGATGCTATTCTAGTGGATGTGTAATTGAGTATTGTTGGAGTGATTTCCTCTTGTCTTCTTGTGTGTTCTTGTCCTTTCCCCCTCCAAGTGTGAAAAAATCCCCTCTAGGGTTTCACCCTACAACAGGTCGTCAACACCATAGTCGATCGGGGCAGCAGTGGCGTCAGTCTCGTAGTCTACCAGAGAGAAGAGGGGGAAGAAACAATGAATACAATGCAAACAGATGCATGAGGATGACATTAAGCGGTGCTAGGTGTGCCCTAACGCGGTACTAGGTGCTACTGGCGAAGGGGAAAACATCCGGGAAAGTATTCCCGATGTTCGAAGTTTTCGGACAAATGAACCGGTGGGGGATTGTTGCATGTTAGCGATGCTAGGGATCCGTGGCGGACGAATGGACTGCGTTTTCGGATTCGTCTCATCGTTCTGAGCAACTTTCATGTATAAAGTATTTTCATTCGAGCTACAGATTATTTTATATTAATTTATAAATATTTAATCCATTTTTAGAATTAATAGAATTAATTTAATTAGAAAATGTAATTATGATGTCAGCATGATGTTAGGGTGATGTCAGCAGGCAACCAGACAGTTGACTTAGTGAAACTAATGTGTGGGTCCCACTAGCGGAGGCCTCAGCAGCGAGCGGGGGCCGGCGGTGATGCGGCGACGCAGGGCGTGTGGTTGGGTTCGTGGCGGGGGCGAGGCAGCAAAGAGGGGAAGAGGAGGCCGAGGGCCTCACCGTACGGTGTAGGGACACTGGCAGCGGGGCTCGGGGAGGAGGACAGGGACGATGGCGACAAGGTCGGGGGCGAGTCGACGACGGAGAGGACGGGGGCGATGGCGTCCGGTGAGGTGGTCCTCCAGGCGATGGTGACGGCAACGGGGGCGACGGGGTGGCTCCGGCGAGGCTCGCAGAGCTCTGGGCGGCGGTGGACGGTGACGGGCGGGCGCAGGGCGTCGGGGGCGACGGGATCAGGGCCGATCCCGATCCAGATCGATGGGGGAGGAGAAGGGGGTCGTGGGGGGAGTGGGGTGCGGTTAGGGTTAGGGTTAGGTGCAGAGGCCTAAGTAGGCCAAGGGCGTGGGCCGGCCTGGCTGGGCCGTGGCCCAGTTGAGCCAGAGGGGGTTACCTTTTGTTTTGTTTGTTCTTTTTATTTATTTTCCTTTTACTGTTTTACTTCTAGTTTTCTTTTATTTTAGTTTTATAAAAATTATCACTAGCACCTAAATTATTACTTTTAAATATACTACTGCCACATTAATTCTCATCCCAAATTAAAATAGTTTAATATTTTATAAAATTCAAAAGGCATTTATTTTATTATTTAAACCACTGTTTTAATTATTTTGAACACTTAAACATTTTATTAAATTTAGGTTTCTCCACCATTATTACCCATGATTTATTTAACACATTTACAACATTTTAGTTTTGAGTTTTGAAAACTTTAACTGTTTGAGTTGGTCTTAAATTTGAAATTTGAACGCGATTCGAATCGTCGCAAGATTAACAATAGTAATCATGGTGATGTGGCAACATTAGTAGAGGGTTACTGTAGCTTAATTATCCGGGCGTCACAACCAAAGAAAGCATTATATAAGAGAAAAGTTAGGAAGCACCTGCCATAGAAGGTAAAACATTATCTCACGATGGATTCATTCTTTACATGCAATGGAAACACTATCTCGTGCTAATGAACTGTTTTCCTTCATCATGGAATAGTCACTGCAAATTGAATACCAGAGACAATGGGGGAGGGACGATGACACTAGCGAGGTCGTGAGGTAGCGTAGGTGATCATTGACGGGGTGTGCTGGAAGCCTGGAGTGCATTCGACGATCAAGTAGGGACATGTTGTTTGTGTCGAATAAATAGGACCATGGCGGTTGCCATGAGCCCATGATACAGTCACGCTCGGCGACCAGTGATACGTCTCCAATGTATCTATACTTTTTTATTGTTCCATGCTATTATATTATCTATCTTGGATGTTTTATATGCATTAATATGCTATTTTATATCATTTTTTGGGACTAGCCTATTAACCTAGTGCCCGGTGCCAGTTGCTGTTTTTTCCTTGTTTTGTCTTTTACAGAAAATCAATACCAAATGGAGTCCAAACGGAATAAAACTTTTTGAGGATTTTTCTTAGACCAGAAGACAACCACGAAGCTTAGGGGCCATGAGGGAGCCACAAGCTCATAGGACGCACCTTGGGGGGAGGGGGCGCCCCCAAGCTTATGGGCCCCTCAGGACCCCCTAACCCTAATATCAGCTCCATAAATACCCAAACATTCCCATATACCAGAGGGCACACCAAAAATACTTTTCCACCACCACAAGCTTCTGTTCTTGTTAGATCCCATCTTGGGGCTTTTTTGGCACTCTGTCGGAGGGGGATTCGATCATGGATGGCCTCTACACCAACCTTGCTGCCCTACTGATGATGTGTGAGTAGTTTACCACAGACCCATGGGTCCATAGCTAGTAGCTACATGGCTTCTTCTCTCTCTTTGATCTTCAAGACAATGTTCTCCTCGATGTTCTTGGAGATCTATTCGATGTAACCTTCTTTTGCGGTGCGTTTGTTGAGATCCGATGAATTATGGATTTATTATCAGATTATCTATGAATATTATTTGAGCCTTCTCTGAACTCTTTTATGCATGATTAAGATAGCTTTGTATTTCTCTCCGATCTATTGATTTGGTTTGGCCAACTAGATTGATCTTTCTTGCAATTGGAGAGGTGATTTGTGATGGGTTCAATATTGCGGTGTCCTCACCCAGTGACGGTAGGGGTAGCAAGGCACGTATTTGTATTGTTGCCATTAAGAATAAAAATATGAGGTTTTTACCATATTGATTGGATCTATCCTTCTACATCATGTCATCTTGCTTAAGTGAAAGTGCGTTATATCGACTAGAGGGGGGTGAATAGGCGATTTTTATGAATTCTTCACCGAGGAATTTGCGGGTGAGGAAATTCCTTAGCGACGAACTACTAGCAGCGGAATAAGTACTCAAAAGTAAACATAACAGAACACAAGCATGGTCATCATGATGAAATGAAGACAAGCACAGAGTACAGAAAGCGTAATCACAGGATAACACAGGATGAAGACAAACAGACTGAAGAAATTGAACTGAGGAAATTGAGAAAGTCTTCAGTCAAAGTCTTCAAACAGATATATGAGGAAATGAAAGGGTTGAGGAAATAGAACCAGTAAGCTTGGTGAAGACAATGATTTGGTAGACCAGTTCCAACTGCTGTCTCAGTTGTACATCTGGTTGGAGCGGCTAGGTATTTAAACGTGAGGACACACAGTCCCGGACACACAGTCCTCACCGTATTCTCCTTGAGCTAAGGCCACATAGACCTCGCCCAATCACTCCTGGTAAGTCTTCAGGTGACTTCCGAACCTTCACAAACTCGGTCACTCGGCGATCCACAATTCCTCTTGGATGCTCTAGACCATGACGCCTAACCGTCTGGAAGAAGCACAATCTTCAAAGGTAACAAGCGTCGGATCCACGCAGGATCAATCTCTTCAGTGATGCTCAATCACTTTGGGTTTGTAGGTGTTTGGGTTTGGGTTTTCCTCACTCGATGATTTTCGCTCAAAGTCCTCGGAGGAAGGGATGCTCTCAAATGACAAGTGTCAGTTTCTCTCAGAGCAGCCAACCAGCTAGTGGTTGTAGGGGGGGCTATTTATAGCCTAGGGAGCATCCCGACATGATAAGACATAAATGCCCTTCAATGATATGACCGTTTGGTGGGTAGATATTTTGGGACAGTTGGCTCAAGGCACAGCAACGGTCGGAAATTTGAGTATCAAATTCCTCAGGGCTATCATGTTCCTCACTGTGTAGGCAATCCGCAGTGGCGAATTCCTAACTCCTCAGTCAGAACAAATTCCTCAGAGAACAGAAGAACTTCATCTCTGTCACTGAAGAATATGACTGAACTGTATGAGATTTCCAATGGCTTCACTCGAAGGGATTGGTAGGTGTAGGATTTTGAGTTGAGCATCACTTGGAAATTTTTCCTTAGTATTTCCTCGACCCCCTTTAACAGTACGGTGTTTCCTATGACTCAAGAAAGAGAAAAATGAAACTACGAAAACAAAAGTCTTCACGCTTCATGTTCCTCGAATGAATACCAAGTCTTCAAGGTCACACCAATTTCTTCACTTTCAAAGTCTTCAGAAAGTCTTCAGAAATCCAAAGTCTTTAGTCGAAGAACTTCATTTTTAGGGGTCGACTTTCTCTGTAAATATCAAACTACTCATAGACTTATAGACCTGTGTACACTCACAAACGCATCAGTCCCTTAACCTATAAGTCTTCAATTCACCAAAATCACTAAGGGGCACTAGATGCACTTACATTAAGGCGTTACTCCGTTCTTGTTAACTTAATACACTAGATGCATGCTGGATAGCGGTCGATGTGTGGAGTAATACTAGTAGATGTAGAATCATTTCGGTCTACTTGTCACGGACGTGATGCTTATATTCATGATCATTGCGTCATAACTTTGCACTTTTCTATCAATTGCTCAACAGAAATTTGTTTACCCGTCGTATGTTTCTTTCAAGAGAGAAGCCTCTAGTGAAACCTATGGCCTCCGGGTCTATTTTTATCATATTATATTCAGATCTATAAAACCAAAAAAAGCAAAAATACCTTTCTGCAATTTATTTATATTTACTTCATTTTACGCTTTTACTTATATTTTATATCAGTCTCTATCAGATCGCACCCTTGCTAGTGACCGTGAAGGGATTAACAACCCCTTTTCGCATTGTGTGGAAGAGTTTGTCAGTATGTGCAGGTGCATCTATTGGAGACTTGTGTGTTCCTCCTAGATTGATACCTTGGTTCTTAACTGAGGGAAATACTTATCTCCACTTTGCTGCATCATCCTTTCCTCTTCAAGGGAAAAATCAACGCAAGCTCAAGAAATAGCAGGAAGAATTTCTGGCGCCGTTGCCAGGGAGGTTCTACATCAAGCCTACCAAGTACCTATCATAAACTCTCATCTCTTGCACTTACATTATTTGCCATTTGCCTCTCCTTTTCCTCTCCCCCACTTCTAAAACGTTTTTAGAAAAACACAAAAAAATTGCCTTTTTATTCGCCTTCTTTCCGTTCGTCTTTTTGTTTGCTTGTGTGCTAGATTACTTGCTTTGTCAAGATGTCTCAAGAAAATACCAAGTTGTGTGGTTTTTCCAACACTAATAATAATGATTTTATTAGTACCCCGACTGCTCCCACCACTAGTGCGGAATCTTATGCCGCTTTGTTGAATCTTGTTATGAAAGAATAATTTTTTGGTAGTCCTAATGAAGATGC
This sequence comes from Aegilops tauschii subsp. strangulata, assembly GCF_002575655.3. NCBI lineage: Eukaryota > Viridiplantae > Streptophyta > Magnoliopsida > Poales > Poaceae > Aegilops > Aegilops tauschii. The sequence goes on along the minus strand of NC_053037.3, from coordinate 243,838,140 downwards.
TGCATCCCATCTAAATACTTTCGTTGAATTGTGTGATATGCAAAAGAAAAAAGACGTGGATAATGATATTGTTAAATTGAAGCTATTTCCGTTCTCACTACGAGATCGTGCTAAAACTTGGTTTTCATCTTTGCCTAAAAATAGTATTCGTTCATGGAATAAGTGTAAAGATACTTTTATTTCCAAGTATTTTCCTCCCGCTAAGATCATCTCCCTTAGGAAAGATATAATGAATTTTAAGCAACTTGATGATGAACATTTGCATAATCTTGGGAGAGGATGAAATTGATGATAAGAAACTGCCCTACTCATGGTTTGAGTTTATGGATGATCATACAAAAAAATTATGCTGGATTGAATTTTGCATCTAGAAATCTTTTAGATTCCACCACGGGTGGTACTTTTATGGAAATCACATTTGGAGAAGCTACTAAACTTATAGATAATATTATGGCAAGTTACTCTCAATGGCATATCGAAAGATCGTCTACTAGTAAAAAAGTGCATGCGATTGAAGAAATTAATACTTGGAGTGGAAAGATGGATGAACTTATGAAATTGATTGCTAGTAAGAGTGATCCTATTGATCCTAATGATATGCCTTTGTCCACTTTGATTGAGAATAATAATGAATCTATGGATGTGAATTTTGTTGGTAGGAACAATTTTGGTAATAACGCATATAGAGGCAATTTTAATCCTAGGCCGTTTCCTAGCAATTCCTCTAATAATTATTGTAATTCCTACAACAATTATTATGGAAATTATAATAAGATACCCTCTGATCTTGAGAATAATATTAAATATTTCATTAATTCTCAAAAGATTTTCAATGCTATGGTAGAAGAAAATTGCTTAAGATTGATGATTTAGCTAGAAACATTGATAGAATTTCTAATGAGATTGATTCTTTTAAGATTAGATCTATGCCACCCAAGCATGATATTAATGAGTCCCTAAAAGCTATCGAAATTTCTATTAATGAAAGTAGGGAGAGAACCGCTAGGATGCATGCTAAGAGAGATTGGTTTGAAAAAGCATGTTCTTCTAGTTTTCGTGATAATAATGATGAAGATCTTAAAGTGATTGGTGTGACTCCTATTTAATCTTTGTTTGCTAATATAAAACTTGATAAAGAAGGGACTAGAGATGAGTCAACTTCATCTAGAAAGGCGTCGCAATAATTTGGAGGGTGAAGATCCTAATGGAAAATTTGATAAAAGTGGGATTGGCGAGGTCAAAACTTTAAGTAGTGACGAACCCACTCTTTTGGATTTCAAGGACTTTAATTAAGATAATTGTTCTTTGATTGATTGTATTTCCTTGTTGCAATCCATGCTTAATTCACCTCATGCTTATAATCAAAATAAAGCTTTTAGTAAACATATTGTTGATGCTATGAAGAAACATTTTGTAGAAAAACTTGAGTTGGAAGTTTCAATTCCTAAAAAGCTTTATGATGAATGGGAACCTACTATTAAAATTAAGATTAAAGATTATGAGTGCAATGCTTAGTGCGATTTGGGTTGCTAGCATTTCAACTATTCCAAAAACTTTATGTGATGTGCTAGGTTTCCATAAACTTGATGATTGTTCCTTAAATTTGCACTTGGCGGATTCCACTATTAAGAAACCTATAGGAAGGATTAATGATTTTCTTATTGTTGCAAATAGGAATTATGTGCACATAGATTTTATTGTGCTTGATATAGATTGCTATCCTACATGTCCTATTATTCTTGGTAGACCTTTCCTTAGAACGATTGGTGCAATTATTGATATGAAAGAAGGAAACATTACATTTCAATTTCCATTAAGGAAGGGCATGGAACACTTTCCGAGAAAGAAAATTAGGTTACCATATGAATCTATTTTGAGGGCTACTTATGGATTAAATACAAACGATGATAATACCTAGATCTATGCAATATGCCTAGCTAGGGGCGTTAAACAATAGCGCTTGTTGGGAGGCAACCCAATTTTAGTTTACGTTTTTTGTTTCTTCTTCTATTCTTGAATAAATATGCAATATTACTTCTGTAATAATTGTGTTTTAGTGTTTTAATTAGTGTTTGTGCCAAGTAAAACCTTTGGGATGATCTATGGTGATAGTTGATTTGATTTTGCTGAAAAACAGAAACTTTTGCGTCGAGCAGCTGATTTTTTAAAAATCACAGAAGTGACAGAAATTCTGAATTTTTTACACAAGATTGGTATCAAATTGCCCATGTTGTCCTAATGTTCCAGAATTTTTGGAGTTATAGAAGTTGGGCTAAGGTCCAGATTACTACAAACTATTTTGTTTTTGACAGATTATGTTTTCATTGTGTTGTTTGCTTATTTTGATGAATCTATGGGTAGTACCGAGGGGTATGAACCATGGATAAGTTAGAATACAGTAGATATAACACCAATATAAAATTGGAACGAGTTTACAATAGTACCCAAAATTGGTTATTTGCTTTGTTTCACTAACGAATCTCACGAGTTTTTTGTTGAGTTTTGTGTTGTGAAGTTTTCAAGTTTTGAGTAAAATTTTGATGGGCTACAGAATAAGGAGTGGAAAGAGCCTAAGCTTAAGGATGCCCAAGGCATCCCAAGGAAATATTCAAGGACAACCAAGCAACTAAGCCTGGGGATGCCCCGAATGGCATCCCCTCTTTTGTCTTCAATCCATCGGTAAAATTACTTGAGGCTATATTTTTATTCACCACATGATATGTATTTTGCTTGGAGCGTCTTGTATTATATGAGTCTTTTATTTTTAGTTTGCCACAATCATCCTTGCTATACACGCCTTTTGAGAGGGACACACATTAATCGTGAATTTTTTAGAATACTCTATGTGCTTCACTTATATCTTTTGAGCTAGGTAGTTGCTCTAGTGCTTCACTTATATCTTTTTAGAGCACGACAGTGGTTTATTTTGAAGAAATTGATGTACTCTCATGCTTCAGTTATATTATTTTGAGATTCTTCAAATAGTATGGCAATTTTCTTAGGTTATGAATTTGGTCCTAATATGATGGGCATTCAAGAGGGATATAATAAAAACTTTCATGTAGATCGTGCCTCGAAGACAGCCACGAAGACAGCCACGAAGCTTTGGGAGGAGGCCAGAGGGGCCACGAGGGAGCCACAAGCTCATAGGGCGTGCCCCAAGGGCGGGCGCCCCCAGGCTTGTGGGCCCCTCGGGACCCCCTAACCCTATGAAGGAAATATGCCCTAGAGGCAATTATAAAGTTCTTATTTTATATTTCCTTATTCATGATAAAGGTTTAATATTCATGCTAGAAGTGTATTGATCGGAAACTTAAATATATGTGTGAATACATAAACAAATACCATGTCCCTAGTAAGCCTCTACTAGACTAGCTCGTTGATAAAAGATGGTTAAGGTTTCCTAACCATATTGATCGATAAGTTTCTTGCTATTCCTTTCTTAATGTCAAATACATATTCCTTTGACTATGAGATTATGCAACTCCTGGATACCGGAGGAATACCTTGTGTGCTATCAAACGTCACAACGTAAATGGGTGATCATAAAGATGCTCTACAGGTATCTCCGAAGGTATTTGTTGAGTTGGCATAGATCGAGATTAGGATTTGTCACTCCGAGTATCGGAGAGGTATCTCTGGGCCCTCTCGGTAATACACATCATAACAAGCCTTGAAAGCAAAGTGACTAATGAGTTAGTTGCAAGATGATGTATTACGAAACGAGTAAAGAGACTTGCCGGTAACGAGATTGAACTAGGTATGAAGATACCGACAATCGAATCTCGGGCAAGTAACATACCGATGGACAAAGGGAATTACGTATGTTGTCATAAGGTTCGACTGATAAAGATCTTCGTAGAATATGTAGGAGCCAATATGGGCATCCAGGTTATGCAATTGGTTATTGACTGGAGAGGTGTCTCGGTCATGTCTACATAGTTCTCGAACCCGTAGGGTCCGCACGCTTAACGTTCGTTGACGATATAGTGTTATATGAGTTATATGATTTGGTGACCTAATGTTGTTCGGAATCCCGGATCAGATCATAGACATGATGAGGAGTCTCCAAATGGTCGAGAAGTAAATATTGATATATAGGACGATAGTATTCGGACACCGGAAGTGTTTCGGAGTGCACCGGTTACTCATCGGGTCACCAGAAGGGGTTCCGGGCACCCCCGACAAGTGTATGGGCCTTATGGGCCAAAGGAGGGGACAGACCAGCCCGCAGGGGGGCTGGTGCGCCCCTTCCCTTGGTTGGCCGGCCCTAGGGGAAGGAAAGGAGAAGGGGTGGCCCCTCCTGCCTTTCCCTCCTCAGGGGAGAAAGGTAAGGGGGGGGGGGGGTGCCACCTCCTCCTTCCTTCCTCCTGCACTTATACAAGGAAAAGGGGGGCGCCACTTTGGGGAGGACCCCAAGTAGGATTCTTCCTACTTGGGGGCGCCTCCTGGCTGCTCCCTCCACCCCCACCTATATATATGTGGGAGGGAAGCGCCTAGCACAACTAGAACATTGTCTTTAGCCGTGTGCGGCGCACCCTCCACCGTTTACACCCCAGTCATATTTTTGTAGTGCTTAGGCAAAGCCCTGCGGAGATAGCTTCACCATCACCATCACCACGAAGTCGTGCTGCCGGAACTCATCCACTACCTCGCCGTCTTGCTGGATCAAGAAGGTGGAGGATGTCATCGAGTTGAACGTGTGCTGAACGTGGAGGTGTCATACGTTCGGTGCTCGATCGGTTGGAACACGAAGAAGTTCGACTACATCAACCGCATTGTTAAACGCTTCCACTTACGGTCTACGAGGGTACGTAGACACACTCTCCCCTCTCGTTGCTATGCATCTCCATGGATAGATCTTGCATGTGCGTAGAATTTTTTTTGTTTTCATGCAAGGTTTCCCTACAGTGGCATCCGAGCCAGGTCTATGCGTATATGATATGCACGAATAGAACACAAAGAGTTGTGGGCGGTGATAGTCATATTGCTTACCACCAACGTCTTATTTTGATTCGGCGGTATTGTGGGATGAAGCGGCCCGGACCAACCTTACATGTCCATGCACATGAGGCCGGTTCCACCGACTGACATGCAACTAGTTTTACATAAAAGGTGGCTGGCGGCTGTCTGTTTCTCCTACTTTAGTTGAATCGAATTTGACTATGGCCGGTCCTTCAAGAAGGTTAAAACAGCAAACTTGATGAATCGCCGTTGTGGTTTTTGCATAGTTAAGAACGGTTCTTGCTAGAAGCCCGTAGCAGCCACGTAAAACTTGCAACAAAAAAGTAGAGGACGTCTAACTTGTTTTTGCAGGGCATGTTGTGATGTGATATGGTCAAGATATGATGTGATATATTTTGATGTATGAGATGATCATGTTTTGTAATATCGACAACCAGCAGGAGCCTTAGGGTTGTCACTTTATTGTATGAAGTGCAAGCGCCATGTAATTGCTTTACTTTATCACTATGCGTTAGTGATAGTTGTAGAAGCAATAGTTGGCGTGACGACCTCGACGCAACGACGCTACGATGGAGATCAGGATGTCGAGCCAGTAACGATGGAGATCAAAAGCACAAGTTGATGATGGCCATATCATGTCACATATTTTGATTGCATGTGATGTTTATCCTTTATGCATCTTATTTTGCTTCGAACGGTGGTAGCATTATAAGATGAGACCTTCACTAAATTTCAAGATAAAAGTGTTCTTCCTGAGTATGCACTGTTGCCAAAGTTTGTCGTTTCGAAGCACCACGCGATGATCGGGTGTGATAGACTCTACGTTCACATACAACGAGTGTAAGACAGTTTTGCACATGCAGAATACTTGGGTTAAACTTGACGAGCCTAGCATGTACATACATGGTCTCGGAACACTGGAGATCGAAAGGTCGAACATGAGTCATATAGTAGATATGATCAACATAGAGATGTTCACCATTGATGACTACCCCATCTCACGTGATGATCCGACATGGGTTAGTTGATTTGGATCATGTATCACTTAAATAACTTGAGGGATGTTTATTTAAGTGGGAGTTAATTAGTAATTTGATTCATTGAACTTAAATTTATCATGAACTTAGTCTTAATAGTTTTTGCATATCTATGTTGCAGATCAATAGCTCGCGATATAGCTCCCCTATTTTTTGATATGTTCCTAGAAAAAACTAAGTTGAAAGATGATAGTAGCAATGATGCGGACTGGGTCTGTGATCTGAGGATTATCCTCATTGCAGCATAGAAGAATTATGTCCTTGATGCACCGCTAGGTGACAGACCTGTTACAGGAGCAGATGTAGACGTTATTGTCACATCCTAGCTAGTTCATGCATTAGAGTGTTGCATCATGGTTATTTTTTCCAGAAACTTGAAATGGGGATGACAGAAACCCAGCACCCCCTCTGAAAACAACTAGGGTTTAGTAAAATTATTTTCAATGAACCTGAAATGCCCTTCTAAAAAGTCCTCCCTTTTTGTCTTGGGTTAGGACCTCTGACAAAATGGGTTCACAATTTTCTAGGACACATAAGGTCACTGGATTAATTCTTTATCTATTTGCATTTGGGCATTTAAATGCTATAGAATAATTCAAATGCCCAAATAATTCTGGATTTAAGTGAGGGCTGTTAGGAATAATCCCAACAGAGCCCACAATTATTTGCAGGATTTTTGGAAATGTTTTAGTATTTTTAATAAAGCCCTACACTTACAGAAAAATAGGAAAAACAAAACAGAATAAAGAGAGGGAGAGAATCCTACCTGGCAGCCCACTGGCCGGCCCAGCACTGTGCTGGCCCGCGCCAGTCAGCTGCTTCCTCCCGCCAGAGCAGGCAGAGAGGTGACGCCGGCGTGCGCGAGCTCGCCACAGCGCCACCTGCTTGCCGCTTCGCCCATGGACGAGCTGGACGACCTCCACGTCGCGCCCCCGAGCCCCTGGACACTTCCTTTCTCCCCCATCGCCTCTCCCTCGCCTCCCTCCACCATGGCCGACGCAGCCGCTGCCACCTCGCCGACGTAGCCGTAGCCACCGCCGTCTCCGCGTCACCTGACCGTGTCCAGTAGCTCTGCCGTCGCCTTCTCCTTCGAGCAGGTCGGGCCCCGAGCGCTCGCTTGCCCCGAAGCCACTGCCCCGACCTCGCCTTCACCGCCCACCGTCGGAGATCCCCTTCGCCGTCACCGCCGCAGTAGTTCGTCCCCGACAGCGCCGCCTAGCTCATCGGCTTTGCCGTGAGCTTCTGCCCTTCCCCTTCCTCTCATTCTTGCTGCCGCCCTCTGCCTCGACCACAACAAGCAGCACCGCACGCGCCGCCGCCGAGCTCGTCGCTGACGATGCTCTGGCCACTCAACGGGCACGCCACCATGCCCAACGAGTTCACCTCGTCACGTAGGCCACGTAGGACCTGGCCTTGAGCCTCCAAGAGCACCACCACGACGGGTCCGACCTCACCCGTACCCCGGCAGCCGCATAGCTCGTCGCCGGCGTCATTTCCGGCGACCCCGAGCTCCACCTCCACCACCAATCGACGCGGGTTGCTCCCAGCTACGCGTAGGTGCCCTCCGCCGCCCCTTTGGTCGCCGGAGGAGGAATCCCGCAGCCTCCGCCGCGTCTGGACGTCGCCGGCGGCTAAACGCCGGCGAGTCAGCATGGTTTCACCATGGGTTTGACTCCCCAGAGTCACTGACAGTGGGGCCCGCCTGCTAATTAACCTGAGTTAGAGTTAAATTAATTCTAATTAGTTTAACTAACTAACAGTGACACTAACACAGGGGACCCACACGTCAGGTTTGACCTGGACCGCCCCGTTGACCGCTGATGTCATCATGACACACTGCTGACGTAATAAACAATTTAATTACTGGAATTATTCTTATACAGGAAATTCCAGAAAATATCACAAACTTCAAAAAATCATAGAAAATAATCTATAGCTCAGAATGAAAAGATTTATATATGAAAAATGATCAGAAAAATCCATTCTATCCATTTGTACTGGGTTCATGCATGTTTAAGCAAATTAACCTGCTGTTTAATGCAGAACAATATAAAGCACTAATAAGGGCCACTTATGAACTTGGAATTTGAATCTTTGATTCAAAATAGTCCAAACCCATCTGGTCTTAGTTGCATTAGCCCAATACATTCATTTTGCCATGTCTCATGCATGCATCATATTGTTGCACTTTGCTTGGTGTTGATTGTGCTTCGATGTGTTCTTCGTGGTAGGTTCTGCCTCCGAGGATATTCATGAGTATCCAACTGAAGGGCAGTATTCCACCACCACTCCGTCAGGCAGGCAACCCATTGATCATTTCAATACAAACCCATCTTCTCGCTTCTGCTCTCATTTACTGCATTAAGACAACGCGATTCAAACTGGTGTGTGTTGCGGTAGTTGAACCCACTTTCCTTTGCATGACCTGTCATTGCCACAGTAACTAGATGAAACCCACTAGCATGTGTAGGAGTTGATTGAGCCATGTTGTGTTCCTACAATGCTATGCTTGCTACGCTTAGAGTCGTGTCAGGTCTGGCTCATCAGGGTGATGAACTAGAGTGAAAGCATGTGTCAGTAATGAGAGTGAGGTGTTGAATACGTTTTGGTAAAGGTATCGATGAGAGGCCATGTAGGAGTACATGGTGGGTTATTTCATTGAGACCGTCCCTAAGAACTGAGATCTGTATGTGTGATTTAAGATTCAGCTGCTACCATGCATTGGGCCCGAAACCAATGGACCCCCTCGGCTTCTTAATCACCCTTGTCCTTTGTCCAGGAGTTGCATGTAGTTTCTGGTGTTTGTAGTAAGCTGGAGGCCGTGGACAGCGCTGACCCGAGGGGTGGGCTGTGATGCGGTAGGCTCGTGGCCGGTGTACCGAGTCGCCCGTTTGGTGTCTCGGGAACCCTGCACACATCGTTCGGGGCCGTATGTGGAAACCTCGGCCGGACTCCCTGCGGATGGAACCTGAATAGGCGATAAACCTAGACTAGAGACTTGAGTGTTTAGGTAGGCTGTGGCCGACACCCACGTTGGGCTTCCGCTTGAAGGTTGCCGAGTACAAGTCGTGTAACGACGGTAAGTGGTGAGAGCGTGTGTGACGAAGTACACCCCTGCAGGGTATAAAACTATTCGAATAGCCGCGTCCGCGATAAAGGACTACTTGGTCGCTTATGTAGTTCATAGACAAGTAAATGGATACTACTAAAAGCCTCAAGATAAGTGTGAGTACCGCGGATGGCCCTCTCGTAGGTTGACGAGGGAGGATCCACGGTGGAGTATTGAGATGGTGACTAGTGGACTCGTGTGCGAAAACTATTTCACAAGTGGTGTCTCGTAGGATAGCTTAGCCAAGAGTCAAAGCTGGCTTGCTGCAATAACTCCACTACCTTCTTGAGAATGTACATGTATAGTAGGATCTGTTGTAAGACTTGCTGAGTACCTTTGTACTCATGTTGCTTCAATTACTGTTTTCAGACGACAACACCACCCCTTCCGATGGGTTCTATGTAGAACTCGACTTGACGAGTGACTTGCCACCCAGGTGGTGATCTGAGCTTGTGAAGGGCCTATGTAGATAGACAGGCTTCGTCAAGCCTTCTTTCTTTCTAGTGTCTGTACCCAGACAAGTTTGCTTCTGCATGTGCTTGTATGTTTGTATGACTTGAGTGTCGGGTCATGTGACCCCTATCTGTATGAACATGTTATGTATGGCTCTCCGGAGCCCTTTTAAATAAAGTACTTGAGTTGTAGAGTTTTGTTGTGATGCCATGTTGTATTTACACATATCGAGCATATTGTGTGTATGATTGAAATGCTTGGTATGTGTGGGATCCGACAATCTAGTTGTTTATCCTTGGCAGCCTCTCTTATGGGGAAATGTAGTCTAGTGCCTCCATGAGCCATAGTAGTCCGCTACAGCCCGGTTCACCGGAGTCCTGCTAGCCCAGCACTACTGCTCCGGACACTTGACTGGCCGGCATGTGTTTCATTTCGTTCCTGTGTCTGTCCCTTCGGGGAAATGTCACGCGGTGACATCCGGAGTCCTGCCTAGCCTGCTACAGCCCGGGTTCCCGGAGTCCTGTTAGCCCAGTGCTACAGCCCAGATTCACACGCTGCTGACCGACACGTTCGATGTTGATTCATGTATGCCTGTCCCCATACGTTAGTGCCTCTTTGGGTTCACGACTAGCCATGTCGGCCGGGTTCTCTGTCATATGGATGCTAGCGACATTGTCATATACGTGAGCCAAAAGGCGCAAATGGTCCCGGTCCATGGTAAGGCGACACCCGTGGGAGTACCGTGCGTGAGGCCGCAAAGTGATATGATGTCTTACAGGCTAGATCGGTGTGACTTAGAATCGGGGTCCTGACAGCGTTGCATCAGAGCCGGACTGCCTGTAGGTGCGTTAAGCCAAACTGGTCGATGTCGAGTCTAGAAATGCTTTAATTATATGTAGGGGGATTGATTGTGGGAGGGAACGTAAGGCGCTTTTACTCCTTTACCTTATGCCCTCTGATCTGAGTCATTCTCTTCTCATTCTACGTGGGTTAAGGACTAGGCTCTCTTCTCTCTATCAGGTTCACATGTTACTAATCCGTAGTAGCTTATAGGATTGTTGGTTCCATGCTTCAGTTCAGTTTCTACTACCTTTAGTGTGTTGTCGGTTGAACCAGAACCTTGATATGATGTTGTTGAGTGGTTTTACAAACTGTTGTGAATGTCTCAAATCTTTTTCCGAGCATTTACAGCCGTTATGCTGTCCGAATTCTCCTAGAAATTCTAATGCCTTTGCAATATTTCGTGCTTTCAGATGTCCAACCGTTCCCAGAATCAAGTGGTTCGTCTGACCCGGTGCCTCGATGTACCTGGTCACACGGCCATGCTGGTCCGAGTGATGGTTGAGACAGGCTATCAATGGTATCCCGAGTATACCGTTGAGGAGCAGTTTCGAGACTTTAATCAAAGTCAATATCTTTGCACAGTCAGGATTTACCCTTCCTATCCTGGAGCCACTGAACCCCTCCATTGCTCTTATGGACTTGGGGTTACCATCGAGATGTCCGTGCAGGACGCAGCTTACTCGATGATGACTATCATACGAGCCAGAACTGCCTTGCTTCAGAACACTGACTTCCGCTATATGCCAGCATCACTCCCTGGGGCACAAGGGTACTATCAGGCTATTTACTGTGATCCTACCCATGAGGATTCACTACTCCGCACCACCACCCAGATGCTTGAGGACAAGGATCGTGAGAATCGTGCCTTGCGAATGGAGCTCTTTAATGCTCGTTCTGATCACTGGGCCACTCTGACACGGTTTGCACCTGCCGTGCAGGCTGGGTATATGGACATGAGGGACTTGTATCCCGTGCGGTCTGGTCTACCAGATTGTATGGAATGGCGTGATGTAGGAGGCATCACCCCTCCTCGTGGACCCCGTCTGCCACCGTTTGTTGGACCAAGGCCACACCCGAGTCCTTATGGACCGCAAGCTCCACAGGACCGACTGTTTCCAGATGATCATGTTCAGCTCCCAGGACATGGTGGTGATTTCTATGAAGATTACTACGGAGACGTCTGAGTTGGTAGTAGTTCCACTAGTATTGTAACAGTTGTATTCTCCACAATCCTGCGTGTCTTGTGGGATACGACTTGGTGTGTATCACGTTCCGGAGGTGTAGAAAAATAATGTATAGGAGCTTGGAATGCCTCTGATGAGATGTATCGTCTTTCATCGTAGCTGTACTCTAGCCTGGGCTTGTACTAAACTATGTATGGTGTGTATGACCGTTGGTATATATATGTCAGTTTCTATATTACCATGTCATACTGATGATCATCTCTGCATCCTGTGTTATCCATTACATTCCGCATTTCCTTGCCAAGATTTAGCCATCCTTGTCTAAACCGTTGTCTTGTTTCTCCTAGGATGGTCAACACCCGCAACAACCCTGTTGTCCAGGCACAGGGTGAAGCCAATGCAGTTAGGGGGGAGAATCTGCCTCAACCGCCTTCTCTGGCCGAAGTCATGCTGGAGGCAGAAAGAAACAAGCGTGAGACTAACCGCTTGCTAGAGCGAATTGAGCAGAATACTGCACGCCATCAGAGGAACGACTTGGTGTCCATCAATGACTTTATCAAGTTGTACCCACCGAAGTTTAACCATTCCGTCGAGCCCCTCGATGCGGATGATTGGCTTCGCAGCATCACCCATAAGCTACGTTCTGCCAACGTAGCCGAAGCTGATAAGGTTACCTACGCTGCCTATCACCTCGAAGGCCCTACTAGCCTTTGGTGGGAAAAATTTGAGGCTATGCGCCCAGCCGGCCAAATCACTACTTGGGCTGATTTCAGTGAGGCTTTCCGTGAGCATCACATTCCGGAGGGTCTCATAGATTGTAAGCGGGAAGAATTCTGCAACTTCACTCAAGGCAGACTGACTGTGGATGCATACAACCGTGAGTTTGGAAATCTAGCACGCTATGCTCCTGAAGAGGTATCCACCGACGCCAAGAAGCAGGCAAGGTTCCGCAAGGGACTTAGCCCCGAGCTTCGCCGTGATCTTCGTCTGCACGAGTGCACCTCCTTCCAGAAGTTGGTCAATAAGGCCATCAGTGCTGAGACAGGTCAGACTGACTATGACGCTTCACGCAAGCACTCTCACGATTTTGGTTCCTCATCCGGCTCCAGATCTCAGAAGCGCTGGGTCTAGATTCCAAACACTGCTCTGCCACCTAGGTTCACTCCGAGGCCATCCTTTGAGGCGCCTCGCCCCAACCAGCCGTATGCACCGCCCAAAGTCTATGGTGGCCCCGCTGCTAATGCTGCTCCACGCCCCAATGTTGTGACATGCTTCAAGTGTGGAGAAACGGGTCACTATTTGCGCGAGTGCCCCCGGAACAACCCCAATCAACCTGGACAGTCCGTTGGCCGTGGTAAGCCAGCAGGAAAGACTTACTACGCCAAGCCAGCCACCACTGCACGTGGCCATGTCAACTATGTTTCAGCTGAAGAAACTCATGAGGATCCCAACGTCGTCCTTGGTACGCTCCTTGTTAATTGCCATCCGGCAACTGTTCTTTTCGATACTGGAGCATCTCATTCATTTATCTCTGAGAGCTATGCTCGATTGCACAACACCACATTTAGTGACATGCCCACCTCCATGGAAATTCAAACTCCTGGTTCTAGATGGCAAACCTCTAGGATAAGCCATGGAAATGAAATTCTTGTCGACAGATTGGTCTTCCTTGCATCACTAATAGCTCTCAAGTCCTCGGACATAAATATCATCTTGGGTATGGACTGGACGTCAGCCCATTATGCTAAGATTGATTGCTCTACTAGAACTGTTCAACTCACCCATCCGTCGGGCAAGACAGTCAATGTTTTGACCCGAGTGTCTAAGCGTCAGCTTTACTCATTAAATGCCAACCCTCTTCCAGACCTTGAAGATGTTCCGGTAGTCCGTGACTTCCCGGATGTCTTTCCAGAAGAACTGCCAGGTATTCCACTTGACAGGGATGTCGAGTTCGTGATAGACCTTGTTCCAGGAACCGTCCCAATCTCTAGAAGACCCTATAAGATGGCACCCCTAGAGCTAGCCAAGCTTAAGAAACAACTCGATGAGTCCTTGAAAAAGGGTTTCATCCGTCCTAGTTCTTCTCCGTGGGCTTGCCCCGTCCTCTTCGTCAAGAAGAAGGATGGTACGGATCGGATGGTTGTAGATTACCGACTTGTCAACCTAGTCACTATCAAGAACAAGTATCCGCTCCCCAGGATCAACGATCTGTATGACCAGCTCGCTGGATCCTTAGTCTTTTCTAAAATGGATTTGAGGTTGGGCTACCATCAAATCAAAATCAAGAACGGGGACATTCCTAAAACGGCCTTTGTCACTCGTTATGGCCAATACGAGTACACCGTCATGTCTTTCGGTTTAACCAATGCTCCAGCCACCTTCTCTCGGTTAATGAACTCGATCTTCATGGAGTATTTGGATAAATTCATCGTAGTATACCTCGATGATATACTCATCTACTCCAAGAATGAGGAAGAACATGCCGAGCATCTAAGGCTAGTGTTGATGAAACTTCGAGAGCATCGCCTTTATGCTAAATTCTCCAAGTGTGAATTCTGGTTGCCAGAAGTGACCTACCTAGGCCATGTAATCTCTGGTAAGGGTATTGCTGTCAATCCCGAGCGAGTTCAAGCCGTCCTTGACTGGACTCCACCTGAATCGGTCAAGTAAGTTCGGAGTTTCCTTGGCTTAGCGAGCTACTGTCGCCGCTTCGTCGAGAATTTCTCCAAGGTTGCTAAACCTCTAACTGAACTCCTCAAGAAAGATAAAAAGTTCGAGTGGACCCCACAGTGCGAGTTCAGCTTTCAGGAACTGAAAAGACGCCTGACATCTGCTCCCGTACTCATACCACCAGATTTTTCTAAGGACTTTGTTATCTATTGCGACGCCTCGCGACAAGGACTAGGTTGCATACTCATGCAAGATCGTCATGTGATTGCCTATGCTTCTCGAGAGTTGTGTCCACATGAGGATAATTATCCCACACATGATCTAGAGCTTGCAGCCGTAGTCCATGCACTCAAAACATGGCGACATTACCTTCTCGGTAATCGTTGCGAGATTTTCACCGATCACCAAAGTCTGAAATACATTTTCACCCAACCGGATTTGAATCTCAGGCAAAGACGTTGGGTCGAGTTGATCACAGATTACGACTTAGGAATAACTTACACCCCGGGCAAAGCCAACGTCATGGCTGATGCGCTAAGTCGTAAATCTCATTGTAACAACTTGATGTTACAACAAAGTCAACCACTCCTCCACGAGGAATTCTGTAAGCTTAACCTTCACATTGTTCGTCGAGGATTTCTATCCACCCTGGTGGCGAAACCTACCCTTACGGATCAGATCATCAAAGCTCAGAAGGTAGATCCGGGAATCTCCCATATTAAGAGAAACATCAAGAAAGGAGTTGCGGATTATTTCTTCGTTGATGACCAAGGTGTTGTGTTCTTTGGAGACCGTCTAGTAATTCCCAAGGTACGCAACCTGAGGCGTTTGATCCTTAAGGAAGCTCATGAATCTCCTCTCACCATTCGTCCCGGTAGTACTAAAATGTATCAAGACCTACGCCAGAGGTTTTGGTGGACTAGGATGAAGAGAGAAATTGCTCAATACATTGCTAATTGTGACGTCTGTCATCGTGTTAAAGCAGAGCATCAACGGCCTGCTGGCACCCTTCAACCTTTGGCTATTCCTAAATGGAAATGGGATAAAGTCGGTATGGATTTCATTACCGGGTTTCCCAGGACCAAGAGAGGGAATAATGCTATCTTTGTTGTTGTCGATCGTGTTTCCAAAGTAGCCCACTTCCTACCTGTTCGTGAGAGTATAACCGCTAGCCAGCTAGCTGACTTGTACATCTCCCGAATAGTGTCTCTTCATGGTGTTCCATTGGAAATTAACTCAGACCGTGGAAGTCTCTTCACCTCTCGATTTTGGGAAAGTTTCCAAAATGCTATGGGAACTCGTCTCTCCTTTAGCACCGCCTTCCACCCTCAATCAAGTGGTCAGGTAGAACGAGTTAATCAAATTCTGGAGGATATGCTCCGAGCTTCTGTCATCTCTTTCGGCATGAATTGGGAGAAATGCCTTCCATTCGCCGAGTTCGCTTATAACAATAGTTATCAAGCTAGCTTGGGCAAAGCTCCTTTCGAGATTCTCTATGGACGAAAATGTCGAACGCCTCTTAACTGGTCAGAAACCGGGGAAAGACAACTCTTTGGCCCAGATATGATTCAGGAAGCAGAAGAGCAGGTTGGCGTTATTCGTGAAAAATTGAAATCAGCCCAATCTCGTCAAAAGAGCCAATATGACCGCAAACATAAGGCTATGACTTTTGAGGTTGACGAGAAGGCTTACCTTCGGGTTACTCCTTTAAAGGGAACCCATCGATTCCGTATCAAAGGCAAATTGGCTCCTCGTTACATTGGACCCTTTCGCATTCTTGCCAAGCGGGGAGAAGTTGCCTACCAATTGGAACTACCTCCGCATCTTTACAGAGTTCATGATGTCTTCCACGTATCTCAACTCAGGCGTTGCTTCTCGGATCCTATCCGTGGAGTGGACCACGAAACGCTTGATCTCCAAGATAATCTCACATATCGGGAATATCCCGTTCGAATCCTTGATCAAGCCGAGCGTACCACTCGATGCCAAAACATCAAGTTTCTCAAGGTTCAATGGTCACACCATTCCGAGAAAGAAGCTACTTGGGAAAGGGAGGATCGTCTTCGACTTGAGTACCCCACCTTCTTCCCAACGGATCCTAAATCTCGGGACGAGATTCTTTTGAGTGGGGGTGAGTTGTCACCTCCTAGCTAGTTCATGCATTAGAGTGTTGCATCATGGTTATTTTTTCCAGAAACTTGAAATGGGGATGACAGAAACCCCAGCACCCCCTCTGAAAACAACTAGGGTTTAGTAAAATTATTTTCAATGAACCTGAAATGCCCTTCTAAAAAGTCCTCCCTTTTTGTCTTGGGTTAGGACCTCTGACAAAATGGGTTCACAATTTTCTAGGAGACATAAGGTCACTGGATTAATTCTTTATCTATTTGTATTTGGGCATTTAAATGCTATAGAATAATTCAAATGCCCAAATAATTCTGGATTTAAGTGAGGGCTGTTAGGAATAATCCCAACAGAGCCCACAATTATTTGCAGGATTTTTGGAAATGTTTTAGTATTTTTAATAAAGCCCTACACTTACAGAAAAATAGGAAAAACAAAACAGAATAAAGAGAGGGAGAGAATCCTACCTGGCAGCCCACTGGCCGGCCCAACACTGTGCTGGCCCACGCCAGTCAGCTGCTTCCTCCCGCCAGAGCAGGCAGAGAGGTGACGCCGGCGTGCGCGAGCTCGCCACGGCGCCATCTGCTTGCCGCTTCGCCCATGGACGAGCTGGACGACCTCCACGTCGCGCCCCCGAGCCCCTGGACACTTCCTTTCTCCCCCATCGCCTCTCCCTTGCCTCCCTCCACCATGGCCGACGCAGCCGCTGCCACCTCGCCGACGTAGCCGTAGCCACCGCCGTCTCCGCGTCACCTGACCGTGTCCAGCAGCTCCGCCGTCGCCTTCTCCTTCGAGCAGGTCGGGCCCCGAGCGCTCGCTTGCCCCGAAGCCACTGCCCCGACCTCGCCTTCACCGCCCACCGCCGGAGATCCCCTTCGCCGTCACCGTCGCAGCAGTTCGTCCCCGACAGCGCCGCCTAGCTCATCGTCTTTGCCGTGAGCTTCTGCCCTTCCCCTTCCTCTCATTCTTGCTGCCGCCCTCTGCCTCGACCGCAACAAGCAGCACCGCACGCGCCGCCGCCGAGCTCGTCGCCGACGATGCTCCGGCCACCCAACGGGCACGCCACCATGCCCAACGAGTTCACCTCGTCACGTAGGCCACGTAGGACCTGGCCTTGAGCCTCCAAGAGCACCACCACGACGGGTCCGGCCTCACCCGTACCCCGGCAGCCGCACAGCTCGTCGCCGACGTCATTTTCGGCGACCCCGAGCTCCACCTCCACCACCAATCGACGCGGGTAGCTCCCAGCTACGCGTAGGTGCCCTCCGCCGCCCCTTTGGTCGCCGGAGGAGGAATCCCGCAGCCTCCGCCGCGTCTGGACGTCGCCAGCGGCTAAACGTCGGTGAGTCAGCGTGGTTTGACCACGGGTTTGACTCCCCAGAGTCACTGACAGTGGGGCCCGCCTGCTAATTAACCTGAGTTAGAGTTAAATTAATTCTAATTAGTTTAACTAACTAACAGTGACACTGACACACGGGACCCACACGTCAGGTTTGACCTGGACCGCCCCGTTGACCGCTGACGTCATCATGACACACTGCTGACGTAATAAACAATAAAATTACTGGAATTATTCTTATACAGGAAATTCCAGAAAATATCACAAACTTCAAAAAATCATAGAAAATAATCTATAGCTCAGAATGAAAAGATTTATATATGAAAAATGATCAGAAAAATCCATTCTGTCCATTTGTACTAGTTTCATGCATGTTTAAGCAAATTAACCTGCTGTTTAATGCAGAACAAGATAAAGCACTAATAAGGGCCACTTATGAACTTGGAATTTGAATCTTTGATTCAAAATAGTCCAAACCCATCTGGTCTTAGTTGCATTAGCCCAATACATTCATTTTGCCATGTCTCATGCATGCATCATATTGTTGCACTTTGCTTGGTGTTGATTGTGCTTCGATGTGTTCTTCGTGGTAGGTTCTGCCTCCGAGGATATTCACGAGTATCCAACTGAAGGGCAGTATTCCACCACCACTCCGTCAGGCAAGCAACCCATTGATCATTTCGATACAAACCCATCTTCTCTCTTCTGCTCTCATTTACTGCATTAAGACAACGCGATTCAAACTGGTGTGTGTTGCGGTAGTTGAACCCACTTTCCTTTGCATGACCTGTCATTGCCACAGTAACTAGATGAAACCCACTAGCATGTGTAGGAGTTGATTGAGCCATGTTGTGTTCCTACAATGCTATGCTTGCTACGCTTAGAGTCGTGTCAGGTCTGGCTCATCAGGGTGATGAACTAGAGTGAAAGCATGTGTCAGTAATGAGAGTGAGGTGTTGAATACGTTTTGGTAAAGGTATCGATGAGAGGCCATGTAGGAGTACATGGTGGGTTGTTTCATTGAGACCGTCCCTAAGAACTGAGATCTGTATGCGTGATTTAAGATTCAGCTGCTACCACGCATTGGGCCCAAAACCAATGGACCCCATCGGCTTCTTAATCACCCTTGTCCTCTGTCTAGGAGTTGCACGTAGTTTCTGGTGTTTGTAGTAAGCTGGAGGCCGTGGACAGCGCTGACCCGAGGGGTGGGCTGTGATGCGGTAGGCTCGTGGCCGGTGTACCGAGTCGCCCGTTTGGTGTCTCGGGAACCCTGCACACATCGTTCGGGGCCGTATGTGGAAACCTTGGCCGGACTCCCTGCGGATGGAACCTGAATAGGCGATAAACCTAGACTAGAGACTTGAGTGTTTAGGTAGGCTGTGGCCGACACCCACGTTGGGCTTCCGCTTGAAGGTTGCCGAGTACAAGTCGTGTAATGACGGTAAGTGGTGAGAGCGTGTGTGACGAAGTACACCCCTGCAGGGTATAAAACTATTCGAATAGCCGCGTCCGCGGTAAAGGACTACTTGGTCGCTTATGCAGTTCATAGACAAGTAAATGGATACTACTAAAAGCCTCAAGATAAGTGTGAGTACCGCGGATGGCCCTCTCGTAGGTTGACGAGGGAGGATCCACGGTGGAGTATTGAGATGGTGACTAGTGGACTCGTGTGCGAAAACTATTTCACAAGTGGTGTCTCGTAGGATAGCTTAGCCAAGAGTCAAAGCTGGCTTGCTGCAATAACTCCACTACCTTCTTGAGAATGTACATGTATAGTAGGATCTATTGTAAGACTTGCTGAGTACCTTTGTACTCATGTTGCTTCAATTACTGTTTTCAGACGACAACACCGCCCCTTCCGATGGGTTCTATGTAGAACTAGACGTTGACGAGTGACTTGCCACCCAGGTGGTGATCTGAGCTTGTGAAGGGCCTACGTAGATAGACAGGCTTCATCAAGCCTTCTTTCTTTCTAGTGTCTGTACCCAGACAAGTTTACTTCCGCATGTGCTTGTATGTTTGTATGACTTGAGTGTCGGGTCATGTGACCCCTATCTGTATGAACATGTTATGTATGGCTCTCCGGAGCCCTTTTAAATAAAGTACTTGAGTTGTAGAGTTTTGTTGTGATGCCATGTTGTGTTTAGACATATCGAGCATATTGTGTGTATGATTGAAATGCTTGGTATGT
Source organism: Aegilops tauschii subsp. strangulata (assembly GCF_002575655.3). Classification (NCBI taxonomy): domain Eukaryota; kingdom Viridiplantae; phylum Streptophyta; class Magnoliopsida; order Poales; family Poaceae; genus Aegilops; species Aegilops tauschii. The sequence continues at coordinate 243,818,225 of NC_053037.3, read as the reverse complement.
GTGGGATCCGACAATCTAGTTGTTTATCCTTGGCAGCCTCTCTTATGGGGAAATGTAGTCTAGTGCCTCCATGAGCCATAGTAGTCCGCTACAGCCCGGTTCACCGGAGTCCTGCTAGCCCAGCACTACTGCTCCGGACACTTGACTGGCCGGCATGTGTTTCATTTCGTTCCTGTGTCTGTCCCTTCGGGGAAATGTCACGCGGTGACATCCGGAGTCCTGCCTAGCCTGCTACAGCCTGGGTACCCGGAGTCCTGTTAGCCCAGTGCTACAGCCCGGATTCACACGTTGCTGACCGACACGTTCGATGTTGATTCATGTATGCCTGTCCCCATACGTTAGTGCCGCTTTGGGTTCACGACTAGCCATGTCGGCCCGGGTTCTCTGTCATATGGATCCTAGCGACATTGTCATATACGTGAGCCAAAAGGCGCAAACGGTCCCGGGCCATGGTAAGGCGACACCCGTGGGAGTACCGTGCGTGAGGCCGCAAAGTGATATGAGGTGTTACAGGCTAGATCGGTGTGACTTAGAATCGGGGTCCTGACAGTTATGAACATTTGGCAAGCTCAATATGATGACTACTTGATAGTTTAGTGCGCCATGCTTTACGGCTTAGAACAGGGACTTCAAAAATGTTTTGAACGCCATGGAGCATATGAGATGTTCCAATAGCTGAAAATTGGTATTTTAGGCTCATGCCTGTGTCGAGAGGTATGAGACCTCTGACAAGTACGTTGCCTACAAGATGGAGGAGAATAGCTCAGGCAGTGAGCATGTTCTTAGAATGTCTGGGTACTACAATCACTGGAATCAAGTGAGAAATAATCTTCCAGATAAGATAGTGATTGACAGAGTTCTCTAGTCACTAGCACCAAGCTGTTAGAACTTCGTGATGAACTACAATATGCAAGGGTTGACGAAAACGATTCCCGAGCTCTTCACGATGCTGAAATCGCCAAAGGTAGAAATCAAGAAAAAACATCAATTGTTGATGGTTAATAAGACCACTAGTTTCAAGAAAAAGGGCAAGGGGAAGAAAAAGGAACTTCAAGAAGAATGGCAAGCATGTTGCCACTCCCATGAAGAAGCGCAAAGCTGGACCCAAGCTTGAAACTGAGTGCTTCTACTGCAAAGGAAATAGTCACTGGAACCAGAACTGCCCCAAATACTTGGCGAATAAGGATGGCAAAGTGAAGAAATGTATATTTGATATACATGTTATTAATGTGTACCTTACTAGTGTTCGTAGTAGCCCCTAGGTATTTGATACCGGTTCAATTGCTAAGATTAGTAACTCGAAACAGGAGTTGCAGAATGAACAGAGACTAGTAAAGGGAAAGTGAAGATGTGTGTTGGTAGTGATTCCAAGGTTGATACGATCACCATCGCACACTCCCTCTACCTTCGGGATTATGTTATTTGGTGTTTGCGTTGAGCATAAATATGATTAGATCATGTTTATTGCAATACGGTTACTCATTTAAGTTAGAGAATAATTATTGTTCTGTTTACATGAATAAAACCTTCTATGGTCATACACCCAATGTGAATGGTTTATTGAATCTCGATCGCTGTGATACACATATTCATAATATTGATGCCAAAAGATGCAAAGTTGATAATGATAGCGCAACATACTTGTAGCACTGTCGTTTAGGTCATATTGGTGTAAAGCGCATGAAGAAACTCCATACAGATGGACTTTTGGAATCACTTGATTATGAATCATTTGATACTTGCGAACCATGCCTCATGGGCAATATGACTAAAACTCCGTTCTCCAGAACAATGGAGCGAGCTAATGACTTATTTGAAATAATACATACCGATGTATGCGGTCCAATGAGTGTTGAGGCACGCGGCGGGTATTGTTATTTTCTGACCTTCACGGATGATTTGAGTAGGTATGTGTATATCTACTTGATGAAACACAAGTCTGAAACATTTGAAAAGTTCAACGGATTACAGAGTGAAGTGGAGAATCATGATAACAAGAAAATGAAGTTTCTAAGATCTGATCGTGGAGGCGAATATTTGAGTTACGAGTTTGGCCTTCATTTAACAATGTGTAATTGTTTCACAACTCACGCCACCTGGAACACCACAGTGTAATGGTGTGTTCCAATGTCGTAACTGTACTTTATTAGATATGGTGCGATCTATGATGTCTCTTACTGATTTACCACTATCATTTTGGGGTTATGCATTAGAGACAGCCGCATTCACGTTAAATAGGGCACCGTCTAAATTCATTGCGACGACACCGTATGGACTATGGTTTGGCAAGAAACCTAAGCTGTTGTTTCTTAAAGTTTGGGGTTGTGACACTTATGTCAAAAGGCTTCAGCCTGATACGCTCGAACCCAAATTAGAGAAGTGCGTATTCATAGGATACCCTAAGGAAACAATTGGGTACACCTTCTACCACAGATCCAAAGGCAAGATATTTGTTGCCAAGAATGGAACATTTCTAGAGAAGGAGTTTCTCTCGAAAGAAGTGAGTGGGAGGAAAGTAGAACTTGATGAGGTAATTGTACCTTCTCTCAATTTGGAAAGTAGCACATCTGAGAAATCTGTTCCTGTGATGCCTACACCAACTAGAGAGGAAGCTAATGATGATCATGAAACTTCAGATCAAGTTACTACTGGACCTCGTAGGTCGAACAGAGCATGTTCCGCACCAGAGTGGTACGGTAATCCTGTCTTGAAGTCATGTTACTAGACCATGGCGAACCTACAAACCATGAAGAAGCTATGATGAGCCCAGATTACGATAAATGGCTTAGGGCCATGAAATCTGAGATAGGATCCATGTATGAGAACAAAGTGTGGACTTTGGTGGACTTGCCCGATGATCGGCAAGCCATTGAGAATAAATGGATCTCCAAGAAGAAGACAGACGCCGATGGTAATGTCACCATCTACAAAGCTCGACTTGTCGCGAAAGGTTTTCGACAAGTTCGAGGGGTTGACTACGATGAGACCTTCTCACACGTAGCGATGCTTAAGTCAGTCCGAATCATGTTAGTAATTGCTACATTTTATAATTATGAATGTAGCAAATGGACGTCAAAACTGCATTCCTTAATGGATTTCCTAAAGAAGAGTTGTATATGATGCAACCAGAAGGTTTTGTCGATCCTAAAGGTGCTAACAAAGTGTGCAAGCTCCAGCGATCCATCTATGGACTGGTGCAAGCATCTCTGAGTTGGAATATACGCTTTGATGAGGTGATCAGAGCATATGGTTCTATACAGACTTATGGTGAAGCCTGTATTTAGAAGAAGTGAGTGGGAGCTCTGTAGCATTTTTAATATTATATGTGGATGACATATTGTTGATTGGAAATGATATAGAATTTCTGGATAGCATAAAAGGATACTTGAATAAGAATTTTTCAATGAAAGACCTCGGTGAAGCTGCTTACATATTAGGCATCAAGTCTATAGAGATAGATCAAGACGCTTGATAAGATTTTCAAATGAGTACATACCTTGACAAGATTTTGAAGGAGTTCAAAATGGATCAGTCAAAGAAGGAGTTCTAGCATGTATTGTAAGGTGTGAAGTTGAGTAAGACTCAGAGCCCGCCCACGGTAGAATGAAAGTCATTCCCTATGCCTCCGCCATAGGTTCTATAAAGTATGCCATGCTGTGTACCAGACCTATTGTGTACGTTGCCATAAGTTTGGAAAGGGTGTACAATAGTGATCCAGGAGTAGATCACTGGACAGTGGTCAAAATTATCCTTAGAGAACTAAGGAAATATTGTCTCGGTTATGGAGGTGATAAAGAGTTCATCTTAAAGAGTTACGTCGATACAAGATTTGACACCGATTCGGATGACTATGAATATCAATCTGGATACATATTTAAAGTGGGAGCAATTAGCTAGAGTAGCTGCATGCAGAGCATTGTGGACATAGATTTTTGCAAAATACATATGGACGTGAATGTGACAGAGCCGTTGACTAAACTTCTTCCATAAGCAAAACATGATCACACCTTAGTACTCTATGGGTGTTAATCACATGGCGATGTGAACTAGATTATTGACTCTAGTAAACTCTTTGGATGTTGGTCACATGGCAATGTGAACTATGGGTGTTAATCACATGGCGATGTGAACTAGATTATTGACTCTAGTGCAAGTAGGAGACTGAAGGAATGCCCTAGAGGCAATAATAAAGTTATTATTTCATATTTCCTTATTCATGATAAAGGTTTATTATTCATGCTAGAATTGTATTGATCGGAAACTTAAATACATGTGTGAATACATAAACAAATACCATGTCCCTAGTAAGCCTCTACTAGACTAGCTCGTTGATCAAAGATGGTTAAGGTTTCCTAACCATAGACATGTGTTGTCATTTGATAACGGGATCACATCATTAGGAGAATGATGTGATGGAAAAGACCCCTCCGTTAGCTTAGCATATTGATCGTTCAGTTTATTGCTATTGCTTTCTTAATGTCAAATACATATTCTTTCGACCATGAGATTATGCAACTCCCGGATACCGGAGAAATACCTTGTGTGATATCAAACGTCACAACATAACTAGGTGATCATAAAGATGCTCTATAGGTATCTCCAAAGTTGTTTGTTGAGTTGGCATAGATAGAGATTAGGATTTGTCACTCCGAGTATCGGAGAGGTATCTCTGGGCCCTCTCGGTAATACACATCATAAGAAGCCTTACAAGCAAAGTGATTAATGAGTTAGTTGCAAGATGATGTATTATTGAACGAGTAAAGAGACTTGCCGGTAACGAGATTGAACTAGGTATGAAGATATCGACGATCGAATCTCGGGCAAGTAACATACCGATGGACAAAGGGAATTACGTATCTTGTCATAAGGTTCGACCAATAAAGATCTTCGTAGAATATGTAGGAGCCAATATGGGCATCCAGGTTCTACTATTGGTTCTCGGTCATGTTTACATAGTTGTCGAACCCATAGGGTTCGCACGCTTAACGTTCGTTGACGATATAGTGTTATATGAGTTATATGATTTGGTGACCGAATGTTGTTCGGAGTCCTGGATGAGATCACGGACATGACGAGGAGTCTCGAAATGGTCGAGAGGCAAAGATTGATATATGGGACGATAGTATTCGGACACCGGAAGTGTTTCGGAGTGCACCGGGTACTCATCGGGTCACCGGAAGGGGTTCCGGGCACCCCCGGCAAGTGTATGGGCCTTATGGACCAAAGGAGGGGACAGACCAGCCCACAAGGGGGCTGGTGTGCCCCTTCCCTTGGTTGGCCGCCCCTAGGGGAAGGAATGGAGAACGGGTGGCCCCTCCTGCCTTTCCCTCCTCGAGGGAGAAAGGAAAGGGGGTAGGGACCACCTCCTCCTTCCTTCCTCCCGCACTTATACAAGGAAAGGCGGGCGCCACTTTGGGGAGGACTGTCGGTGTCAAAACCGGCAGATCTCGGGTAGGGGGTCCCAAATTGTGGGTCTGAGGATCAATGGTAACAGGGAACAAAGGGGACACAATGTTTACCCAAGTTCTGGCCCTCTTAAAGGAGGTAAAACCCTACTTCCTGCTTGATTATATTCGATGAGTATAGGGGTTACAAGAGTTGATCTACCTCGAGATCGTAATGGCTAAACCCTAGATGTCTAGCCTATGAGAATTCTGATAGCCTCTATGGACTAAACCCTCCGGTATATATATACACTGAAGGGATGTAGGGTTGTATAGAGTCGGTTGGTGGGGGAAGGCAATAACATATCCGGACACCAATCTTGCCTTCCACGCATATAGGAGTCCTACCCGGACACGGGGCAAAGTCTTCTGCTTGTATCTTCACGGCCCATTAGTTCGGCCCATACTAAATGGTCCGGACACCCGAGGACCCCCTAATCCAGGACTCCCTCGGTAGCCCCTAAACCAGTCTTCGATGACGATGTGTACGGCACGCGCATTGTCTTCGGCATTGCAAGGTGGGTTCCTTCTCCTGAACACTTTTAGGATAATTCCATGCACAAAGGAACTGTATCCGGCTCTGTATAATTGATTCGACCCTTAGCCACGAAGGCATGATATCCAAATAAAACAATGTCTTTTACTGACAACTTTTTTTCGGCGAAGCGTCACATCTGACCCTTCAACATTTCGAACCATTTTCACGCCTCCCGCTTCGCGTTTCAAGGCATAGCATCCATTGGCACGTCTTGTCAAAACAGAGATCGTGCCCCCCTATTGCGGGATCCTCATCAATACGGGTTTGGGTAATCCAACCGTGCCGTTCGCACAATCTCTTTGGGAATAGGCGAGTTTTAAGGCTTGAGTGGGGGGCGTTTGGTATTTCACTGCCTATAAGAGGGTAAAGACTCCTCCTTTTTCCCCACGCCTTCTCCCATCTCATGCCTTCCCTTCCTCTGAGCTCCAGCGCCCAAAATCTCAATATTTCCCACCGCCACCAGCCTTTCCAGCCATGTCTGGATCCGGTTCTAAGGGCAAGTGGGAGGCCTCCTCCGTCACCGAGAGGGACGTCAAGGAGCTCCGGGGCGCGGGATATCTGTCCGCGGATATCGCGCAAAGGCTCCCTGCCAAGGATCAAGTCATCCCCACTCTAGAGCCCGGCGAAAGGGTCATATTCATTCCTCACTTCCTCCGAGGACTAGGGTTTCCCCTTCATCCCTTCGTCTGGGGCCTCATCTTCTACTATGGGCTAGATTTCCATGATCTAGCCCTGAATTCTTTCCTCCACATATCGGCATTCATCGTCGTGTGCGAGGCGCTACTCCACATCCCCCCACACTTCGGCCCATGGCTCAAGGTCTTCAATCTGAAGCCGAAGGTGGTTGATGGGAAGCATGCGGACTGTCGCGGCGCCATGGTGAGCAAGCTCCCCAACACCGTCTGGCCAAAGGGGGCCTTTGTGGAGACCGTCAAGGTATGGCAGCAGGAGTGGTTCTACATCACCGAACCCCACGATGCCAAGTGGGCGGCCACTCCTGAGTTCAGATCCGGAACCCCTACGAGGCTTACCTCGTGGACCGCTAAGGGCCTGGACTGGGGATCCATAGCGGAGGTGCAGATGCTGCAATTACGCATCACCAGCATGATATGCAAGAACACTGGTCTAAGAAACGTGATCCAGGTGATGCTTTTCTGCCGCACTCTCCCCTGCCAACTCCGGGCCTCTCACATGTGGGAGTTCAATCCGGAGGGGCCATGGAACTTGAAGCGCTTCTTTGGAACCACGCACGAAGACATCTGGAAGCAGCTTTTCAAGGTCCAAAAAACATGGTCGAAGAAGACCGAGGACATCGGGCTCGACATCGAGCATCCGGCCTCAGAGGTAAACATATCCTTTCCGAAGACATGTCCGATCAGTATTTTGAACGTTACCTAAGTCATATTGCCTGTCTTTCATGCAGGGCTGGACGGCGAAGGCGGAGCGGATCAACTGTCCGGCACCGCTGCCTGAAGACCCAGCCACGCCCCAGCTGATGAAGATGCTGGTCCCGGCACCGTATAAGGCGCCGGAGAAGAAAGCCAAGAAGAAGAAGGGCAAGGAGACCAAGAGCGGCCCCTGCCATAAGGGTCCTTCAGACACTATGTCTGGAGAGACCGAGGCCCCCTCCTCCCATGAGGGAGATGAGGAAGAGGAAGAGGAGGAAGAGGTGGAAAGTGACTCCCCCCGCAAGGGGAGGAAGAAGAAGAACAGGGCGGCCTCCGAAGACCCGAAGGGGGAGGCGCCCAAGAGGGGGAAGATGATCCTCCAGGACAGTTCGGACTCAGATGCCGAACTGGTCTCCAAAAAACCTCCCAGGGCGAAGCCCCTAGCCGAAACGTAAGTATATGGACACTTACTGTATATCCTTCAGTCTTCCTATTTTCATTATATAAGTTATCATGTTATGCATTTTTCAGCGCCCCCCCCCCCCCCGCGACCTCCCGAACACCTCGCTATCGGAGGGAAGTTCTTTGCCACCTGAGATGGCAGAGAGCAAAACGCCGCCACGAGCCCCCTCGCCCCTCCTCACGGATGACACCGAGGTGTTATCTTGAAGGACCTCTCCTGGCCGCGGAGGGGCGGGCGAGGCTGTCGAGAAGGCGCCCGAGGGTAATACCTCGGTCGCCGAAGACCAGGGGGAGGCCACCCCTGTGGCAACTGACGGTGGGGACCATCAACAATCCGGGCCCAGCCGAACACTCTCCTGGAGACCAATGTGGCTCCGGTATCGAGCGAGCAGCCCCCTTCGAAGGAGAGGGGAGCATCAACTTGCTACCTCTTGAGCACTGCGTTGGTTTTCCCTTGAAGAGGAAAGGGTGATGCAGTAAAGTAGTGTAAGTATTTCCCTCAGTTTTTGAGAACCAAGGTATCAATCCAGTAGGAGACTACGCTCGAGTCCCATGCACCTACACAAACAAATAAGAACCTCGCAACCAACGCGATAAAGGGGTTGTCAATCCCTTCACGGTCACTTACGAGAGTGAGATCTGATAGAGATGATAAGATAATATTTTTGGTATTTTTATGATAAAGACTAGAAGTAAAGAAAGCAAAATAAACGGTAATAGAAATAGCTAGTTGACGGAAGATTAATATGATGGAAAATAGACCCGGGGGCCATAGGTTTCACTAGTGGCTTCTCTCAAGATAGCATAAGTATTACGGTGGGTAAACGAATTACTGTCGAGCAATTGATAGAATTGAGCATAGATATGAGAATATCTAGGTATGATCATGTATATAGGCATCACGTCCGTGACAAGTAGACCGACTCCTGCCTGCATCTACTACTATTACTCCACACATCGACCGCTATGCAGCATGCATCTAGAGTATTAAGTTCATAAGAACAGAGTAACGCTTTAAGCAAGATGACATGATGTAGAGGGATAAACTCATGCAATATGATATAAACCCCATGTTTTTATCCTCGATGGAAACAATACAATACGTGTCGTTTCCCCTGCTGTCACTGGGATCGAGCACTGCAAGATTGAACCCAAAGCTAAGCACTTCTCCCATTGCAAGAAAGATCAATCTAGTAGGCCAAACCAAACTGATAATTCGAAGAGACTTCAAAGATAACCAATAATACATAAAAGAATTCAGAGGAGATTCAAATATTGTTCATAGATAATCTTGATCATAAACCCACAATTCATCGGATCTTGACAAACACACCGCAAAAAGAAGAGTTACGTCAAATAGATATCCAAGAGAATCGAGGAGAACTTTGTATTGAGATCCAAAGAGAGAGAAGAAGCCATCTAGCTAATAACTATGGACCCGAAGGTCTGAGGTAAACTACTCACACATCATCGGAGAGGCTATGGTGTTGATGTAGAAGCCCTCCATGATTAATGCCCCCTCCGGCGGAGCGCCGGAAAAGGCCCCAAGATGGGATCTCACGGGTACAGAAGGTTGCGGCGGTGGAAATAGGGTTTTGGCTCCTCTGCTGGTGGTTTGGGGGTACGTAGGTATATATAGGAGGAAGAAGTAGGTCGGTGGAGCTACGAGGGGCCCACGAGGGTGGAGGGCGCGCCCACGGGGGGTAGGCGCGCCCCCTGCCTCGTGGCCTCCTCGTTCATTTCTTGATGTCCACTCCAAGTCCTCTGGATCACTTTTGTTCAGAAAATCACGTTCCCGAAGGTTTCATTCCGTTTGGACTCCGTTTGATATTCCTTTCCTTTGAAACACTGAAATAGGCAAAAAACAACAATTTGGGTTGGGCCTCCGGTTAATAGGTTAGTCCCAAAAATAATATAAAAGTGTATAATAAAGCCCATTAAACATCCAAAACAGAATATAATATAGCATGGAACAATAAAAAATTATAGATACGTTGGAGATGTATCAAGCATCCCCAAGCTTAATTCCTGCTCGTCCTCGAGTAGGTAAATGATAAAAATAGAATTTTTGATGTGGAATGCTACTTAGCATAATTTTCAATGTAATTCTCTGATTTGTGGTATGAATATTTAGATCCGAAAGATTCAAGATAAAATTTTAATATTGACATAAAAGTAATGATACTTCAAGCATACTAATAAAGCAATCATGTCTTCTCAAAATAACATGGCCAAAGAAAGTTATCCCTACAAAATCATATAGTCTGGCTATGCTCTATCTTCATCACACAAAGTATTTAATCATGCACAACCCCGACGACAAGCCAAGCAATTGTTTCATACTTTTGATGTTCTCAAACTTTTTCAATCTTCACGCAATACATGAGCTTGAGGCATGGACATAGCACTATATGTGGAATAGAATGGTGGTTGTGGAGAAGACAAAAAGGAGAAGATAGTCTCACATCAACTAGGCGCATCAATGGGCTATGGAGATGCCCATTAATAGACATCAATGTGAGTGAGTAGGGATTTCCATGTAACGGATGCACTAGAGCTATAAGTGTATGAAAGCTCAACAATGAAAACTAAGTGGGTGTGCATCCAACTTGCTTGCTCACGAAGACCTAGGGCAATTTGAGGAAGCCCATCATTGGAATATACAAGCCAAGTTCTATAATGAAAAATTCGCACTAGTATATGAAAGTGACAAAACAAGAGACTCTCTATCATAAAGATCATGGTGCTACTTTGAAGCACAAGTGTGGAAAAAGGATAGTAGCATTGTCCCTTCTCTCTTTTCTCTCTTTTTATGTTGGGCCTTTACTCTTTTTTTTATTTAGTCCGGAGACTCATCCCGACTTGTGGGGGAATCATAGTCTCCATCATCCTTTCCTCACTTGGGACAATGCTCTAATAATGATGATCATCACACTTTTATTTACTTACAACTCAAGTATTACAACTCAATACTTAGAACAAAATATGACTCTATATGAATGCCTCCGGCGGTGTACCAGGATATGCAATGAATCAAGAGTGACATGTATGAAGATAATGAATGGTGGCTTTGCCACAAATACGATGTCAACTACATGATCATGCAAAGCAATATGACAATGATGGAACGTGTCATAGTATACGGAACGGTGGTAAGTTGCATGGCAATATATCTCAGAATGGCTATGGAAATGCCATGATAGGTAGGTATGGTGGCTGTTTTGAGGAAGGTATATGGTGGGTGTATGATACCGGCGAAAAGTGCGCGGTATTAGAGAGGCTAGCAATGGTGGAAGGGTAAGAGTGCGTATAATCCATGGACTCAACATTAGTCATAAAGAACTCATATACTTGTTGCAAAAATCTATTACTTATCAAAACAAAGTATTATGCGCATGCTCCTAGGGGGGATAGATTGGTAGGAAAAGACCATCGCTCGTCCCGGACCGCCACTCATAAGGAAGACAATCAATAAATAAATCATGCTCCGACTTCATCACATAACGGTTCACCATACGTGCATGCTACGGGAATCACAAACTTTAACACAAGTATTTCTCAAATTCATGACCACTCAACTAGCATGACTCTAATATCACCATCTTTATATCTTAAAACAATTATCAAGTATCAAACTTCTCTTAGTATTCAACGCACTTATAAGAAAGTTTTTTACTAATCTTGGATACCTATCATATTAGGACTAATTTCACAATTAAAGCAAATTACCATGCTGTTTCGTAGGACTCTCAAAATTATATAAGTGAAGCATGAGAGAACAATAGTTTCTATAAAACAAGCCACCGCCGTGCTCTAAAAGATATAAGTGAAGCACTAGAGCAAAAACTATATAGCTCAAAAGATATAAGTGAAGCACATAGAGTATTCTAATAAATGCCGAATCATGTGTGTCTCTCTCAAAAGGTGTGTACAGCAAGGATGATTGTGGTAAACTCAAAATAAAAGACTCAAATCATACAAGACGCTCCAAGCAAAACACTTATCATGTGGTGAATAAAAATATAGCTCCAAGTAAAGTTACCCATGGACGAAGATGAAAGAGGGGATGCCTTCCGGGGCATCCCCAAGCTTTGGATTTTTGGTGTCCTTAGTTTTACCTTGGGGTGCCTTGGGCATCCCCAAGATTAGGCTCTTGCCACTCCTTGTTCCACAATCCATCAAATCTTTACCCAAAACTTGAAAACTTCACAACACAAAACTTAACAGAAAATCTCGTGAGCTCCGTTAGCGAAAGAAAACAAAACACCACTTCAAGGTACTGTATTGAACTCATTATTTATTTATATTGGTGTTAAACCTACTGTATTCCAACTTCTCTATGGTTTATAAACTCTTTTACTAGCCATAGATTCATCAAAATAAGCAAACAACACACGGAAAACAGAATCTGTCAAAAACAGAACAGTCTGTAGTAATCTGTAACTAACGCAAACTTCTAGAACTCCACAAATTCTACCAAAATAGGACGACCTAAATAATTTTTTTATTGATCTTCTGCAATTAGAATCAGTATTTTATCACGTCCTGGTGATTTTTAACAATTGTTTTCGTGAACAGAAAGTTTCTGGAATTTTCAGCAAGATCAAATAACTATCATCCAAGAAGATCCTATAGGTTTAACTTGGCACAAACACTAATTAAAACATAAAAACACATATAACCAGAGGCTAGATCAAAGATTTATTCCTAAATAGGAGCAAAAAGCAAAAAAAAACTAAAAATAAATTGGGTTGCCTCCCAACAAGCGCTATCGTTTAACGCCCTTAGCTAGGCATAAAAACAAGGATAGATCTAGGTATTGCCATCTTTGGTAGGCAATCCATAGGTGGCTCTCATAATAGATTCATAAGGTAATTTTATTTTCTTCCTAGGAAAGTGTTCCATACCTTTCCTTAACGGAAATTGGAATCTAATATTTCTTTCCTTCATATCAATAATTGCACCAATCGTTCTAAGGAAAAGTCTACCAAGAATAATAGGACATGAAGGATTGCAATCTATATCAAGAACAATGAAATCTACGGGCACATAATTCCTATTAGAAACAATAAGAACATCATTAATTCTTCCCATAGGTTTCTTGATAGTGGAATCCGCAAGATGCAAGTTTAAAGAACAATCTGTAACATCCCAAATTTTCAATTTGGAATGATATACATAGATCATTCATGCATATCATATTTCATTTGCATATTTGCTTTGCGATCCTAGAAATTCTAAGCAACTCAAGGACCCACGGAGAGAGTTGGGGATTTCACCGTTTTCATATTTGAATTTTATCAAATATTGAAACAAGGGTCATTTGTTTTAATTATTTTTCTCTCCGAAAATATTTCGTATAAAAAAATATATGAGAGGGGATAATATGACTTCCCCAAAATAATGAAATATTGGAGGAAAAATATTAAAAACAAATAAACATTTTATTTGGATTTTATTGCTATTTTATTTGAGTTAGGAAAATTATGCGTTTTTCAAAATTGCATTAGAGTCCTAAATAAATGTTCACTTTGTCCGGTAGATTTTTAGAGGACAGGTAAAATTTAGTTCAGAATTTTTGGAGTACGTTTAGTATTTCTTTTCTTCATTTTTCTGCGCGTCGGAATATTTTAGAAAAAAAAAATGAACCGACCTTACCGGGCCGTGTCCGCCTGGGACACTGACCCGGCCAGGCCTTTAAAGCCCGAGGCGCCGAGCCGCCCCAGCCCAGCCTCGCGCCCAAACCCTTCGTTCGTTAGCCTGTTCGTCAGTTTTTCCGTTTTCCAAGGGTTTTCCGCGATTATTTTCGATCGCGATTTCTGACCCGTTTTTCGTTTTAGTTTATTTTTTCGCTCATTTATTGGAATCAGGCGATTCAAGCGCCTAGATCTTCGTCTCTAAGCCCTCTTTCTGTTTAACAAACTTGAACAAGATTTTTGTACTATAAAATTTGACTTTAGTCCAGATTAGTAAACGGATCTTGTTTCTTTCGTAGTTTGAGTTCCGTTGCTCCGTTCGATTTGATTCTTTTTGCAAATCGAATCTCTTCAGTTGAGTTTCAGATTTGATCTTCTTATTTGAGTTTTACCTGTGCATATTTGATTGATTTCTTATGTATGCTATTGTTTGTTTGCGATAGAATTCTCGGAGTGCGAAGCGTGCTACTACGAGTCTCTAGGTTTTGCGGATCATCAGCAAGGCAAGTAACACATTGATCATACTCTTTTCATACCCAGTTTTTATGCATTAGACTCAATCCTCAAACACTGCATGATTAGGATGTGATTAACTTGTGGGTATTGGGAAGTAGATGATGAGGTAGAACCTATTGCCCTGTTTATTACCAAACCTTGGGAGTTACTTCTACGTTATGCCTATACTGCTATGCTATGCTCGTAGACGTGGTTTGGGTGAGTGAATCCATGAAAGATGTGAGATGATTATTTAATGGTTCAACTTAAGGTGGCAACTTTAATACACATCTGGGTGGACTGCTTGTTTTGGGCACCTGGAGAATCCAGTGTTGTCCTAGGATATCCCGGAGTACCCGTGTGATAATCCTACGGTCCGCCACCCAGGCTCAAAGGGATCTGAGATATTTCATGCTAGAAACTTCCGTGTGCAGCCACAAGCTATTATGGGCTCTAGTATAGTTGAGTAAGTTGCATGACCTCTTCCAGTGGTAGGCTAGCAGATGTAGAGGGATGTAGGTTGGTACTGTCTACCCGGGGTTAGAGTTAATGCGTCGAAAACACTGTGTCTCGGTCATCCGTTTCTCAAACTCCATGAAGTGCGAGAAATCCAACAGAGGAGATCGAGTCTTGTGGGGAAAAGTGCGCAAACCTCTGCAGAGTGTACAATCTAATCATGGTTAGCCGTGTCCCCGGTTATGGACATCTTGAGTATCTAGTACCTGGATTATCATATGTATCTCATCACTCTAATTTAATTTGTTGGGTTGATAATTACTTTTAATTGGGATTGAGTTGGAGGTACCTTCTCAATGTTGTTCAACCACCATGATAGTTAAAAAAATATATTCCTTTGTTGTAGGAAAAAATTGGCTTTTCGCAAAACAATATAACCATAGAGCCTTTCCACCAGCCAAATATGCATATAGTGATAGCATTATTTCTGTTCTTGCTCTACTGTGTTATATTGCCAGCATATTCCATGTGCTGACCCGTTTTCGGGCTGCAACGTATCATGTTGCAGACTTTTCAGACAACGAGTAAAGGTGCGATAGGTCGTTGCTGTGCATCTCAGCTATGCCGTTGGAGTTGATGGACTCACTTATCTTCCAAATCTTCCATTGTTATCGTATTAGATGGCCTTAAGCCATATTTATTGTAATAAGTTCTCTTTTGAGACATTCGATGTAATAAGTGTGTGATTGCTACTCTGTTATAAATCCTTCGAGTACTGTGTGTGTCAGCATTACCGATCCAGGGATGACACAGAAGCACAGAGACTTGACCGTTTGAGGTCAGGTCGTTACAAGATGGTATCAGAGCACACGCTGAGTGTAGGACACGACCACTAAGATAAGCCATAGGTCATTCTTCTCTACTCATTTCCGACTCCTCTCCATTTTCTACTCTTTAGGATGGCGGATTCGACGAACAAGTTTGCACAACCGGATGAAGACACACCCTTTGGACGACAATTGAAGGAAGTCATCAGGTACCTGAACATCGGAATACCAAGCTTCACCAGGACCTACACCGCCACTTACCAGAAGAGGGGCGCTGGATGATTCGAGTTCAAGTTCCAGGAAGGACATTCACGCCAGTTACGGTCCCCATAGAGTTTTCCTTTGATGCACCCACCTGGAGTCTAGGAAAGAGTATGGCAGCCCACATCGCCATGGGACGCATCAGCGAAGTTTACCACAAGGATCTCAAGGATACTTTCTACCAGATATGTGGGCGCCGAGACGAGCAATGGGAGATGATCAGCACCAGGAAGGACAGGTCCATTGCAGCTTTCATCCAGGAGTTAAACCAACACATTCGACGCCAGGAGAACTAGATGTGCGCAAGCATGATAGATTTGAAGAAGGCGACGACAAGGATCACCGAGCTAGAAGAGGAACTCAAGTCTACACGCGATGGATATGAGGAGGAAATCGCAATACTATTGGAGAAGAATGACGACCTGATAAAGAAGATATGAATTTTCATGGGAGACCCCGCGCCAGGAGGAGAAGACGATGAACCCAAGGAAATTCGTTTTGAAGACTACATCATCATCGACGACACCGACTCCGACCTTGATGGTAGTGATGATTTTGAAGATGAAGCTGGAGCGGATATCATGGAGTCTTCCACCGATCAAAATTTCTAGATGACCACCATATGATTAGTAGTCTTTTCCCATGTATATAGTATAGTCCGAGCATTGTAACGATAGTTCTAGACCGATTGTATTCCCTTGCTTGATTTGATTGAGTGATATGATTGTGTTTGTCTCATGTGCATATGGGTAGTGCTTTCTCCGTAGACCTCATTTATATTCTAATCTCTCCCCTCTAAACCCATCAGATGCCTCCGAGACGTGACACCGGATTTGTCTTCCCACCGGAGATCACCCAGTTGATCCAGCAGTAGAATGCCTTGATGCAGATATTAGTCCAGAACCAAGGCAACAACAACAACAACAACAACCCGCCACCACCACCTCCAGTTGACAACTTAGCCCGTTTTCTGAGGTTGCAGCCGCCAGTGTTTTCTAGTAGCACCGAGCCAATAGTTGCGGATGACTGGCTACGCAAGATTGGAAGGGAGTTAACCACCGCACGATGCACAGATGCTGAGAAGGTGCGTTTTGCCGCACATCAGTTGGATGGACCAGTAGCTTCATGGTGGGAAAATTACACAGCCACTTTCCCTATAGCCAATATCACTTGGGATCAGTTTCAGCAAGCATTTCGCACAGCCCATGTCTCAACTGGAGCTATGAGCATGAAGAAGCGCTAGTTTCGCATCTTGCGCCAGGGAAATCATACTGTGGCTCAGTACGTAGAGGAGTTTAGTAAGCTATCTCGTTATGCCCCTGATGATGTGGCCACAGATGCCGCGAAGCAGGAGAAGTCTATGAAAGGGCTGAATGATGAGATGAGCATGCAGTTGATGGTGGCAACATTTAACAACTACCAGGAGCTGGTAGACAAGGCTCTTATGATGGAAGCGAAGCAACAGCAGATTGAGAGCCGCAAGAGGAAGTATGGGCAAGGAAGGTACAACTCAGGAGCTTAGCAGAAGCCTCGTTTAACCCCGAACTCGGGAGGATTTACCCATAACCATGGAGGCCATACCCACAATGGAGGAAGTTCGCATAACCACAATGGTCCCAAGAATGGGAATGGGAACGGAGCAAGCAACAATCAGAACCGCCCCAATCCAGCCACACCCGCCAAGAGAGACCTAAGTCACATTACTTGCTTCAAGTGCGGGAAGACTGGACACTATGCCACAGAGTGCCCTGAAGCGAAGAATGGAAATGGTAATCAGAGCGCTGGGAAGAAGCCCAATCCATTTAACAAAGGACAAGTGAACCACGTTAACGTGGAGGAGGTTGAAGAGCAGCTAGACGCAGTTATCGGTAAGTTTTTGGTTAATTCTTTTACCGCTCTTGTTCTTTTTGATACTGGTGCATCACATTCATACATATCAAGGGGATTCGTGGATAAGTTTAAGTTGCCAACCCAAGCCCTTAGGACACCCATGTTAGTAAGTTCACCTCGAGCAGAGTATATGGCCAGCCGATGGTGCGACCGGATACCCTTAACCATTGGTAGCCATGTTTTCCCATCAGACCTAATAATTTTGGAGTCACAAGGATTGGATGTGATATTAGGCATGGACTGGATGTCGAAGTATGGAGGAAGCATTGACTGTGCTAGTAAGTCAATTCTGCTCACCACCCCGGAGGGAAAAAGGATCAAGTATGTATCCAGGCATTCGCCAAAGAGAACCCAAGTAAATTCCCTCTCAGGAGTTGTTCAGGAGGAAGTGCCTGTTGTGAAGGATTACCCAGATGTATTTCCAAAGGAATTACCAGGCATGCCGCCAGATCGAGACATTGAGTTTTGGATAGAACTGTTGCCAGGCACCAGACCGATATTGAAGAGACCATACCGGATGCCCGCAAATGATCTAGAGGAGACCAAGAAGCAGATTATGGAGATATTGGAGAAAGGTTACATTCGACAAAGTTCATCACCGTGGGGAGCCCCAGTGCTCTTGGTTGAGAAGGAGGATGGATCCTTAAGGATGGTTGTTGATTATCACGCACTAAATGAGGTGACGATCAAGGACAAGTACCGATTGCCGATGATCAATGATTTGTTTGACCAGCTGCAAGGAGCTAAAGTGTTTTCGAAGATCAATCTGCGATCAGGATATCACCAGCTGAAGATTCGAGAAAAGGATATACCAAAAACAGCATTCACCACAAGGTACGGGTTATATGAGTATACGGTCATGTCATTTGGACTGACTAACGCCCCTGCCTATTTCATGAGTATGATGAATAAGGTGTTCATGGAATTCTTGGATAAGTTTGTAGTGGTGTTCATTGATGATATAATGGTATACTCGAAGAATAAAGAGGAGCACAAGGAGCATTTGCGTCTAGTTCTCGAGAAGCTCAGGGAACATCAGTTGTATGCCAAGTTCAGCAAATGTGAGTTTTGGTTGAAGGAAGTTGGATTCCTTGGACATGTTATATCAGGAGAAGGTATAGCAGTAGACCCCACCAAGGTTCAGGCAGTCACTGAGTGGTTGGCAACCACCTCAGTTAGCGAGATCCGCAGTTTTCTTGGACTCGCGGGATATTATCGGAGATTCATTGAGATCTTTTCCAAGATTGCGAAGCCCATGACAAAGTTATTGAAGAAGGATACCAAATTCCAATGGACGGAAGAATGTGAGGCAAGTTTTCAGAAGTTGAAGAAACGTTTGACTACAGCCCAGTGCCGATTCTGCCGGATATACGCAAGGACTTCCAAGTGTATTGCGATGCTTCACGCTTAGGACTTGGAGGTGTACTTATGCAAGACGGAAGAGCTGTTTCGTATGCATCTCGACAGCTTCGACCGCATGAGTTGAATTATGCTACTCATGATTTGGAGTTAGCAGCCGTAGTGCATGCACTCAAGACTTGGAGACATTACCTTATTGGAAACCGTTGCGATGTGTACACGGATCACAAGAGTTTGAAGTACATTTTTACCCAAAAGGAGCTGAACCTTAGGCAAAGGAGATGGTTGGAGCTCATAAAGGATTATGATATGAAGATGCACTATCATCCAGGAAAGGCCAATGTCGTAGCCGACGCTCTGAGCCGGAAGAGTTATGCCAATACCCTCGTAAGCGAAGGATTGCCAAAGGAGTTAGCAGAGGATCTCAGGGAACTACGGCTGGAGATAGTCCCTAGAGGTTTTGTTGCAGCATTGGAAGTTCAATCTACATAGTTGGGAAAGATTTGAGAAGCTCAGAAGCATGACAAAGAAATTGCAGAGATAAAAGAGAGAATGAGCAAAGGAAAGGCCAATGGTTTTCGTGAGGATGAGCACGACACCTTATGGTTTGAGGACCGTATTTATGTGCCCAACAACGTAGAGATCAGGAAGTTGATACTTCAGGAGGCCCATGACTCGCCATACTCAATTCACCCCGGAAACACTAAGATGTATTTCGATTTGAAGGAGCATTTCTGGTGGACTGGTATGAAGAAGGATGTTGCCGAGTATGTAGCCGTATGTGATGTATGTCAGAGAGTGAAGGCAGAACATCAGAAGCCAGCAGGATTACTGCAATGTATGCCGATACCCGAATGGAAGTGGGATAAGCTTGGCATGGATTTCATCACCGGATTGCCCAGGACCCGATCGGGATATGATTCTATCTGGGTAGTAGTTGATCGCTTGACTAAAGTGGCTCACTTTATCCCAGTGAAAACCACCTATACAAGTGCGAAGTTGGCCAAGATATAGATGACCAGGATCATATGTCTGCATGGAGTTCCGAGGACCATCGTATCAGATAGAGGAATGCAGTTCACTTCAAAGTTTTGGCATCAGCCGCACCAGACTTTGGGTACCAGGCTGGAGTTCAGTACAACTTTTCATCCGCAGACAGATGGACAGACCGAGAGAGTCAATCAGATTCTGGAGGACATGTTGAGATCTTGTGCACTAGATTATGGATCTAGTTGGGATGACAATTTGCCCTACGCGGAGTTCTCTTACAACAACAGCTACCAGGCTAGTTTGATGATGGCACCTTTCGAAGCCCTGTATGGGAGAAGATGTCGAACGCCATTGATGTGGAATGAAGTAGGAGACCGTCAGTTGTTTGGACCGGATTTGATCAAAGAGTCTGAAGAGAAGGTTAAACTGATTCGAGACCGACTGAAGGTAGCTCAGTCCTGACAGAAGAGTTATGCAGACTCGAAACGCAAGGAGGTAGTCTATGAGATCGGAGATAGAGCATATCTTCGACTGTCACCTCTGCGAGGCATTAAACGTTTTGGAGTTAAGGGAAAGTTAGCCCCGAGATTTGTAGGACCGTACCATGTTTTGGAACGCATGGGAGAGGTAGCCTACAAGTTGGAGTTACCTGAAGGACTGTCAGGAGTTCATGATGTGTTTCACGTATCCCAGTTGAAGAAGTGCCATGCAGAGATGGCCGATATACCGCTAAGAGATACAGTGCCCCTGGAAGCAATTCAGTTGGACAGCGATCTGACCTATGAGGAGAAACCGGTCAAGATTCTCGAATTTGCGAGCCGAGTTACACGCAGCAAAGTTATCAAGTTTTGTAAAGCTCAGTGGAGCCACCATACCGAGGATGAAGCCACCTGGGAACGAGAGGATGATCTTCGCAAAGACCACCCACACCTATATTCAAGCCAACCCGAATCTCAAGGGCGAGATTCATCTTAAGGGGGGTAGGTTTGTAACATCCCAAATTTTCAATTTGGAATGTTATACATAGATCATTCATGCATATCATATTTCATTTGCATATTTTCTTTACGATCCTAGAAATTCTAAGCAACTCAAGGACCCACGGGAGAGTTGGGGATTTCACCGTTTTCATATTTGAATTTTATCAAATATTGAAACAAGGGTCATTTGTTTTAATTATTTTTCTCTCCAAAAATATTTCGTATAAAAAATATATGAGAGGGGATAATATGACTTCCCCAAAATAATGAAATATTGGAGGAAAAATATTAAAAACAAATAAACATTTTTATTTGGATTTTATTACTATTTTATTTGAGTTAGGAAAAATATGCGTTTTTCAAAAATACATTAGAGTCCTAAATAAATGTTCACCTTGTCCGATAGATTTTTAGAGGACGGGGAAAATTTATTTCAGGATTTTTGGAGTCCGTTTAGTATTTCTTTTCTTTGTTTTTCTGCGTGTTGGAATATTTAAAAAACAAAAAACGAACCGACCTTACCGGGCCGTGTCGGCCTGGGACACTGACCCGGACGGGACTTTAAAGCCCGAGGCGCCGAGCCGCCCCAGCCCAGCCCCGCGCCCCAAACCCTTCGTTCGTTAGCCTGTTCGTCAGTTTTTCCTTTTTCCAGGGTTTTTCCGCGATTATTTTCGATCGTGATTTCTGACCCGATTTTCGTTTTAGTTTATCTTTTCGCTCGTTTATCGGAATCAGGCGATTCAAGCGCCTAGATCTTTGTCTCAAAGCCCTCTTTCTGTTTAACCAACTTGAACAAGATTATTGTACTGTAAAATTTGACTTTAGTCCAGATTAGTAAACGGATCTTGTTTCTTTCGTAGCTTGAGTTCCGTTGCTCCGTTTGGTTTGATTCTTTTTGCAAATCGAATCTCTTCAGTTGAGTTTCAGATTCGATCTTCTTATTTGAGTTATACCCGTGCATCTTTGATTGATTGCTTATGTATGCTATTGTTTGTTTGCGATAGAATTCCCGGAGTGCGAAGCGTGCTACTACGAGTCTCTAGGTTTTGCGGATCGTCAGCAAGGCAAGTAACACATTGATCATACTCTTTTCATACCCAGTTTTTATGCATTAGACTCAATCCTCAAACACTGCATGATTAGGATGTGATTAACTTGTGGGTATTGGGAAGTAGATGATGAGGTAGAACCTATTGCCCTATTTATTACCAAACCTTGGGAGTTACTTCTATGTTATGCTTATACTGCTATGCTATGCTCGTAGACGTGATTTGGGTGAGTGAATCCATGACAGATGCGAGATGATTATTTAATGGTTCAACTTAAGGTGGCAACTTTAATACACATCTGGGTGGATTGCTTGTTTTGGGCACCTGGAGAATCTAGTGTTGTCCTAGGATATCCCAGAGTACCCGTGTGATAATCCTACGGTCCGCCACCCAGGCTCAAAGGGAGCTGAGATATTTCATGCTAGAAACTTCCGTGTGCAGCCACAAGCTATTATGGGCTCTAGCATAGTTGAGTAAGTTGCATGACCTCTTCCAGTGGTAGGCTAGCAGATGTAGAGGTATGTAGGTTGGTACTGTCTACCCGGGGTTAGAGTTAATGCTTCGGAAAGACTGTGTCTCGGTCATCCGTTTCTCAAACACCATGAAGTGCGAGAAATCCAACGGAGGAGATTGAGTCTTGTGGGGAAAAGTGCGCAAACCTCTGCAGAGTGTACAATCTAATCATTGTTAGCCGTGTCCCCGGTTATGGACATCTTGAGTATCTAGTACCTGGATTATCATATGTATCTCATCACTCTAATTTAATTTGTTCGGTTGATAATTACTTTTAATTGGGATTGAGTCGGAGGTACCTTCTCAATGTTGTTCAACCACCATGATAGTTAAATAAAATATATTCCTTTGTTGTAGGAAAAAATTGGCTTTTCGCAAAACAATATAACCATAGAGCCTTTCCACCAGCCAAATATGCATATAGTGATAGCATTATTTCTGTTCTTGCTCTACTGTGTTATATTGCCAGCATATTCCATGTAGTGACCCATTTTCGGGCTGCAACGTATCATGTTGCAGACTTTTCAGACGACGAGTAAAGGTGCGATAGGTCGTTGTTGTGCATCTCAGCTATGCCGTTGGAGTTGATGGACTCACTTATCTTCCAAGTCTTCCGCTGTTATCGTATTAGATGGCCTTAAGCCGTATTTATTGTGATAATTTCTCTTTTGAGACATTTGATGTAATAAGTGTGTGATTGCTACTCTGTTATAAATCCTTCGAGTACTGTGTGTGTCAGCATTACCAATCCAGGGATGACACGGAAGCACAGAGACTTGACCGTTTGAGGTCGGGTCGCTACACAATCATCAAATTCACAGAAACCTAGCAAATCACACAAAGTTTTTGGGATCGTGGAAACACTAGCACCCAAATCACACAAAGCATAGCATTCATGATCTTTAATTTTAATTTTTATTGTAGGTTCCCACTCATCATAAAGTTTTCTAGGGATAGAAACTTCCAACTCAAGTTTTTCTTCATAAGATTGCATCAAAGCATTAATGATATGTTTAGTAAAAGCTTTATTTTGACTATAAGCATGAGGAGAATTTAGCATGGATTGCAACAAGGAAATACAATCTATCAAAGAGAAATTATCATAATTAAATTCATTGAAATCCAAAATAGTGGGTTCATTGATATCTAAAGTTTTGACCTCTGCAATCCCACTTTTACCAAATTTTGCATCAAGATCTAAAAACTTTGAATATTTGGGATGCCTTCTAACTAAAGTTGACTCATCTCCAGTCCCATTATTATCAAGATTCATATTGCAAAACAAAGATTTAATAGGGGACACATAAATAACTTTTAGATCTTCAGCCTTATTATCATAAAAATTAGAAGAGCACGCTTTTACAAAGCAATATTTCTTAGCACGCATCCTAGCGGTTCTTTCTTTGCAATCATCAATGGAAATTCTCATGGCTTTGAGAGACTCATTGATATCATGCTTAGGTGGAGTAGATCTAAGTTTCAAAGAATCAACATCAAGAGAAATTCTATCCACGTTCCTAGCCAATTCATCAATCTTAGGCAATTTTTCTTCAAGCAAAGCATTGAAATTCTTTTGGGAAATCATAAATTCTTTAACACTAGTCTCAAAATCAGAGGGCATCTTATTAAAATTTCCATAAGAGTTGTTGTAGGAATTACCATAATTATTAGAGGAATTACTAGGATACGGCCTAGGATTAAAGTTTCCTCTATAAGCGTTGTTACCAAAATTATTCCTACCAACAAAATTCACATCCATAGATTCATTATTATTCTCAATCAAAGTAGACAAAGGCATATCATTAGGATCAGAAGCAACACTCTTATTAGCAAACAATTTCATAAGTTCATCCATCTTTCCACTCAAAACATTAACTTCTTCAATCGCATGAACCTTTTTACTAGTAGATCTTTCAGTGTGCCATTGAGAATAATTAACCATAATATTATCTAGGAGTTTAGTAGTTTCTCCTAAAGTGATTTCCATAAAAGTGCCTCCCGCGACCGAATCTAAAAGATTTCTAGAAGCAAAATTCAATCCGACATAATTTTTTTGTATAATCATCCACAAATTCAAACCATGAGTAGGGCAATTACGTATCATTAATTTCATCCTCTCCCAAGCTTGTGCAACATGTTCATGATCAAGTTGCTTAAAATTCATAATATCATTTCTTAGAGAGATGATTTTAGCGGGATGAAAATACTTAGAGATAAAAGCATCTTTGCACTTATTCCAAGAATCAATACTATTTTTAGGCAAAGATGAAAACCAAGTTTTAGCACGATCTCTAAGCGAAAAAGGAAATAGCTTCAATTTAACAATATCATTGTCCACATCTTTCTTCTTTTGCATATCACACAAATCAACAAAGCTATTTAGATGGGTAGCGGCATCTTCACTAGGAAGGCCGGCGAATTGATCTTTTATGACAAGATTCAACAAGGCAACATTAATTTCACAAGATTCAGCATCGGTAAGAGGAGCAATCGGAGTGCTAAGAAAATCATTGTTGTTGGTATTGGTGAAGTCACACAATTTAGTATTGTCTTGAGCCATCGTGACAAACAAGCAATCCAACCCACAAGCAAACAAGAGGCACGCGAATGTAGCGACCCGACCCGAAATCGGTCAAGTCTCTGTGTAGCTGTACCATCCCAAGATCATGCTGGCACACACAATACATTGATGCAAAGATTCAAAGTTCAATCACACCTGAATTTATTACACGATTCTCATATCGAGTCTTTATTACATCATAATAAATTCGGCCGAAGGCCAACTCATGAGAAATAAACTAAATAAAGCTGCGGAAGCGTAGACGAATAGCGAGTCCATCCGACTCCATAGGGCAATCGCCAAGCGTGGATCGTAGCCTCACTCCTGATCAGAAAACTCCTCTGCAACATAAGACGTTGCAGCCGTGTAGGTCAGCATTTTGAATATGCCAGCAAGTCATGAAGAGAGAACAACAATAAAATTTCTAATACTATATGCAATTTGGCTGTGGGGCTCTAAGTTTCATTGTTTTGCGAAAAAGCCGGTTTTTCCCTACAACAAGGACTTGTTTGCAATTACTACAAAATGTTGGTAGTTGTTGAGATGGTTCCGCCAACCAATGTCTCATTCCCAATTATTAAATAACCCCCCTCAATTAATTTATTAAGTTTGGTGTTGAGATATCCGAAATACTCCAATTCCAGAGGCTCATTTGTCCGTAACCGGGGACACGGCTAATCGATTTGGTTGTTACTCTGCAGAGGTTTGTGCACTTTACCCGCAAGAATCGTTCCCTCCTTTAAGTCTTCGCACTGCCGGGTGTTTGAAGACGGGACGAACGAAACAGGGTCTTCCGAAGAGTTTCTCTGGGCCACTGCCGGTGCCCATCCAATCCTACCGTTCTTCTACATCTCGTAGCACCGTCCAACCAGAGTCACGCCTAGGGTCGACCAAGCCAGAGCCCATAATGGCTTGCGGCTGCACAGGTAAGCTTCCGGTCAATGGGGTATCCATCCGTCTCTTCATGGCTGGGTGAAGCTTTCCGCAAGATGTCATGGCGCTTCTCCATGCATCCCGGCCATCCGCTGGTTTCTCCAGGGTGCCCGTCAACCGTCCTCCACCCAGTAGTGAATTTTGAAGTCCATCTTGATCTTGACGTCATGGGGTTGTCATCATCTTGACTCTCGCATCTCCCTTATGAATCATTCAACCAACCCCGTCTACGAGCATAGCAAAATAAACTACATCGTCCCGGGCATTGGTAAAGTGAGAAGGGTTCATCCTACCTCATGATACTACTCAAGAACATAACTTGACAAAATTCTCTTACTGCATGCATGGTGGGGAGGTATAACTCTAATGCAATAAAATCATAGGTATTGTAAAAACATGATCAAATGACTTGCCTGGCCGACGGTCTTCGAAAGCTAGCGACTCGTAATAGCAGGCTTCGCACTCCGGAAATTCTACCGAGTCAAACAATAGCACAAATAAGTATAGCACAATATAACATAACAGCAAGTTGAAGTAAAACACCCAAGCACTCAAACCAAAACCAAAGAAAAACTCGGAGAAAGCAAATCAAGGTTTTCATCATATCAAGCAACAACTAAGAAATAGTTTTACACAACTAAAACTTTCTTAACAGAACCTAAACATTGGTTTTGCTAACTAACAGAAGGGAAAACATCATACAAACTAGTAACAAAAGGAATCACATCAAAAGCTATTATAGAACTCATATTATGCCTAAAACAATCCTAGCAAAGAAAATAAAATAAAATAAAATTTATTTTACCGTAAATAAAAGTTCCTCCTCTGTAGCTACAGAAACTAATCTAAAATTAACTATAACATAATAAAAATAAAATTATTTACTAACTAGAACAGTAGGAAAACAGTAGCTAGCTAAATAAACAAGAAAAACTTGATTTCGACATAAGACTAATTCTTTATTAAATCTAAAAATACCCAAACAAGTTCCTACTGCTAGGCATGGTCAAAACTAAGCAGTAGAAAAAAAGAATCACTAAAAAATAATAATCCTAGCTCAATTTATGGCAGAAAAACTAATCTGTCTAAATCTAATATAAAACTATTTCTAATAATTTAAACATGGCTAAACATATTTTCTACAGAAACTACAACAAATTTGCAAACTAAAAAAAAAGAATCAACTAACATAATAAATAAACTAAAAGATATAGATTTTTCAAGATTGGAACTATTCTGTTTTAAAACAGAAACGAAAATAAAACTAACGCGCTAACGGGCCGAAACAGTGAGCGTTCTAAGACTAAATAGCGCCTAAGCGTTTAATAATCCAACGCATCCACGGGCTTACAGAAATAAACCATTCGGCCGGTCCAACTAAACCGCAACATAAAATAAACCGATCTAAACAAATAAACCTAACCCTTCACTACTTCTAATCTACTCCGTAGATTGCAGATCGAACGGTGGAGGGGAGGTGGCAGCTTACTGCGGCGGGGGTCGACGGCGACAGAGGGTGGCGGAGGTCGGCGTCGAGCGGGGCGGGGTCTCCGGCGATCGGCGAAGGTGGCGAAAACGTCGGGCGGATGCGGCGGAGCTTGGGGAAGTCGGGGGCGGCCTTGGTGGAGCTCGGGGACGTCGGAGTCGATCGGGGCGAGCTCGGGTGAGCTCCTGCTCCGGTGGGCGGCGGACGAGCTCGGGACGATGGCGTCGGGGGCTCCTAGGCAGGGAGATGATGTCAAGGAGGTGCGGCACGAAGTGGAGGTTCGGATGAAGTAGCTTGAATGGGAAGGGGGGTGCTCACCCGTGGCGGAAACGGTGGCGGCGGCGAGATGCGTTCGGCGAGGGCACGAGCTACGGGTGGGGTTGAGCTTAGGGTTTTAGGGGGATCGAGGGAGGAGGGTGCTGGGTTTATATAGGGCATCAACTTGGGTAAGGGGGCGTCTCGGGATCGTGATCCCGTGGAACTCGGACGCGGCGGCGGCGGCGAACGTGCTGTGGCGCGGCATAGCATGGGCGAGGGGAAAGAGAGAGGGCGGGCCCCGCGGGTCAGTGAGGGGGAGAGAGAGGGGAGCGAACGGGCGACCGAGGGCGAGGGGGTTCGGGCATCGGGTGCTGGGGCAGGCCGGCTCGGGCGTCGTTGGCCTGCGCCTGGCCCGCTGGTGGGCTGCACTCGGCGCTGGCTGGGCCGGTTGGCCTGGCTGGCACCTGAGGCTTTCCTTTTTTTGAATTAGAGGGAAGGAAAAATATAGAAAAACAAATATATTATTTTTATATAGGACATATATATCAAAATTCTCAGGGGAATTAATCCTACAACGTGGACATTTTTCAGAGGTAAAACTCAAACTAAAAAAACATTTTCTGGAAATCCCAAATAAAAATCAAATTTGAATTCAAACTCTTTGGCAATATTTTTCTTCTGACATTTTTGGAGTGTCATGTTAGCTCCTCTCATACTTTTGATCAAGTATTTGTCAGGGATATTTGAAATAAATTTCAAAGCCAAGTCAAGTTCAAATTCACAACAAAACTCAACTGCCTCTGAAATTTTCAAATGCCACTCAATTTAACAAAATGCATAGATGCTTAGCTATAATTGTAAAACATTCCAAATGAGAAATTTGGGATGTTACAAACCTACCCACCTTAAGATGAATCTCGCCCTCGAGATTTGGGTTGGCTAGCAAATAGGTGCGCGTGGTCTCGGCGGAGGTCTTCTTCTCGCTCCCAGGTGGCTTCCTCCTCGGAATGATGACTCCACAGAACCTTGCAAAACTTGATGATCTTGCTGCGGGTGACTCTGTTTGCAGTCTCGAGAATTCGGAAGGGTTTCTCCTCATAAGTCAGATCACTGTCGAGCTGTAGGCCTCTAGGGGCACTGTGTCTCTCAATGGAATTTTGGCCCTCTCAGCATGGCATTTCTTCAGTTGAGAAACATGGAAGACATCGTGAACTCCGGACAATCCTTCCGGCAATTCCAGCTTGTATGCAACTTCTCCTCTGCGTTCGAGGATTTTATAGGGGCCTATAAACCGGGGTGCTAACTTTCCTTTAACACCGAACCTCTTGATTCCTCGAAGTGGGGACACACGGAGATATGCTCGGTCTCCAACTTCATACGTTATCTCCTTGCGTTTACTGTCGGCATAACTCTTCTGTCTCGACTGGGCTATCTTGAGTCTATCTCGAATCAACTTGACCTTCTCTTCGGAGTCTCTGATAAGATCGGGACCAAAAAGTTTCCGGTCTCCAACACCATCCCACAGCAATGGTGTTCTACACCTCCTTCCGTATAGAGCTTCGAAAGGGGCCATCTTCAGACTGGTCTGATAGCTGTTGTTGTACGAGAACTCTGCGTATGGCAAGTTGTCATCCCAGCTAGACCCATAGTCTAGCGCACAGGCTCTCAACATGTCCTCCAAAATCTGGTTGACTCTCTCGGTCTGTCCATCTGTCTGCGGATGAAAAGCTGTACTGAACTCCAGCCTCGTACCCAAAGTTTCATGCAACTGATTCCAAAACTTTGAGGTAAATTGTGTTCCTCTATCTGACATGATACTCCTCGGAACTTGATGCAGACATACGAGCCTGGTCATGTATATCTTGGCTAACTTAGCGCTGGTATATGTGGTCTTCACGGGAATGAAATGAGCTACCTTGGTCAAGCGATCAACCACTACCCAGATAGAATCATAACCTGAACGGGTCCTCGGTAATCCTGTGATAAAATCCATTCCAAGTTTTTCCCATTTCCACTCAGGTATCGGCAAAGGTTGAAGTAACCCTGCCGGCTTCTGATGTTCTGCCTTTACTCGCTGACAAACATCGCACACTGCTACGTACTCGGCAATATCCTTCTTCATACCTGTCCACCAGAAACTTTCCTTCAAATCCAGATACATCTTGGTGTTGCCTGGGTGAATCGAGTACGGTGAATCATGGGCCTCCTGTAGAATTAACTTCCTGACCTCTGGGTCATTAGGCACATAAATACGATCCTCAAACCATAAAGTTCCGTGCTCATCTTCACGAAAATCTTTCGCCTTTCCGTTACACACCTTTTCCTTTATCTCTGCAATTCCCTTGTCTGTCTTCTGGGCTTCACGGATTCTTTCGGTCAAAGTGGACTGTATATCCAAGGTGGCAACAAATCCTCTCGGTACTATCTCTAGTCGGAGCTCTCTGAGATCGACGGCTAATTCCTGAGGTAATCCTCCAGCTATGAGGGTGTTCACATAACTTTTACGGCTCAAGGCATCTGCTACAACATTTGCCTTCCCTGGGTGATAATGCAATCTCAGGTCATAGTCCTTGATCAATTCAAGCCATCTCCTCTGCCCGAGGTTCAATTCCTTCTGCGTGAAAATATAGTTTAGGCTCTTATGATCCGTGTAAACATCACAACTGTTTCCGACAAGGAAATGTCTCCAGGTCTTGAGTGCGTGCACTACGACTGCTAACTCCAAATCGTGTGTGGCATAATTCATCTCGTGAGGTCGTAGCTGTCTGGAGGTATAAGCTACAACTTTTCCTTCCTGCATGAGCACTCCTCCGAGTCCTTGACGAGAAGCGTCACAATATACCTGATAATCCTTGTGTATGTCCGGCAAAATTAGCACTGGGGCGGTAACCAAACGTGTCTTCAGCTCCTGAAAACTGGCTTCACAATCCTCGGTCCAAATGTACTTGGCTTCCTTCTTCAACAGCTCAGTCATGGGCTTGGCAATCTTGGAGAAATTCTCAATAAACCTCCGATAATATCCTGCGAGTCCGAGAAAACTGCGGATCTCCTTGACTGAGGTGGGGGACTGCCAGTTGGTGACTGATTCGACCTTGGTGGGGTCGACTGCTATTCCTTCTCCTGAAATAACATGTCCGAGGAATCCGACTTCCTTCAGCCAAAATTCACATTTGCTGAACTTGGCATATAACTGATGTTCCCGGAGTTTCTCCAGAACTAGACGCAGATGTTCCTTATGCTCTTCCTCGCTCTTGGAGAAAACCAATATGTCATCGATGAACACCACGACAAACTTGTCCAGATATTCCATAAATACCTTGTTCCTCATGATCATGAAATACGCAGGGGCATTAGTTAATCTGAATGACATGACGGTATACTCATATAAACCATACCTGGTGGTGAAAGCTATTTTGGGTATATCCTGTTCACGAATCTTCAACTGATAATACCCTGATCGAAGATCGATCTTGGAGAATACCTTGGCTCCAACTAGTTGATCAAATAAATCATTAATCATCGGCAGAGGGTACTTGTTCTTGATGGTCACATCGTTCAATGAACGATAATCCACAACCATTCTCAGGGTTCCATCCTTCTTCTCTACCAAAAGAACTGGGGCTCCCCAAGGTGACGAGCTTGGGCGAATATATCCTTTCTCCAATAGCTCCTTAATTTGCTTCTTGATCTCTTCCAAATCAATCGGGGGCATCCGATAGGGTCTCTTGGATATTGGGGCTGTGCCAAGCAATAACTCAATCAAAAACTCAATGTCTCTGTCTGGTGGCATTCCTGGTAATTCCTCTGGAAACACATCGGGAAAATCTTGCACTACGGGCACTTCCTCCTGAACAACACCCGTGAGGGAATTCACCCGATTCTTCATCGGTGTGCGTCTGGATACATACTTGATCCTTTTCTGCTCCGGGGTGGTGAGCAAAATCGTCTTGCGAGCACAGTCAATGTTTCCTTCAAACTTGGTCAACCAATCCATGCCTAGAATTACATCCAAACTCTGGGGTTCCAATACTATGAGATCTGCGGGAAAATCATGGTTTCCGATGCTGAGGGTCGAATGACAGCCTAAGCCTGCCGTCATCTCTCCTCCCGGGGAAGTGACCTGAAGAGGGGTTCTAAGGGTTCTAGTGGGCAACCCGTACTTTTCCACAACTACCCTTGATATGAATGAATGCGTTGCACCGGAATCAAAGAGTACCAATACTGGATGTGAATTTAATAAAAACTTACCAACCACAGTGTCTGGCTGATCATAGACGTCCTCCACGTCAAGGTGATTCACCTGAGCACGAGAAAAAGGGTTGGGCTTCTTTGCTGAGCTTCCATTGCCGTTGCCGTTTCCATTCCTCTGCTTGGCCTCCGGACAATCGGTGGCATAGTGTCCTATCTTCTGGCACTTGAAACAGGTGATATGACTCAGATCCTTCTGAGCCAGAGCAGGACGGTGCTGGTTGCCATTGCCTCCATTGCCTGACTTGGAGTTGTTGTCGTGGTTGCAATTGTTCCCATTCCCTCCATGGTTATGTCCTCCATGATTATGTCCTCCATGGGTGTGATGGGTATGTCCTCCCGAGTATGGGGTATAGCGGGGCTTCTGCTGAGCTCCGGAGTTGTACTTTCCCAGGCCATATTTCCGCTTGCGGCTATCAATCTGCTGCTGCTTGCCTTCAAGTATGGTGGCCTTGTCTACCAGCTCCTAGTAGTTGTTGAAGGTAGCCACCATTAGCTGCATTCCTAGCTCATCATTGAGTCCCTCGAGAAACTTCTCTTGCTTTGCAGCATCTGTGGCCACATCATCTGGGGCATAGCGAGATAATTTGCTGAACTCATCCATGTACTGCCCCACAGTACGGTTCCCCTGGCGTAAGTTGCGGAACTCACGCTTCTTCAGACTCATGGCTCCAGCTGAGACATGAGCGGTGCGGAAGGCCTGCTGGAACTCAGCCCATGTCACGATGGCGGTCGGATAAGTGGCGGTGTAGTTCTCCCACCAAGAAGCTGCGGGTCCATCAAGCTGATGTGCGGCAAAGCGCACCTTCTCTGCATCTGTGCATCCAGCAGTGGCTAACTCCCTTCTGACCTTGCGGAGCCAATCATCGGCCACAATTGGCTTAGTGCTGCTAGAGAACACTGGCGGATTCAGCCTTAGGAAGCGGGTCAAGTTGTCAACAGGGGGTGGTGGCGGTGGATTGTTGTTGTTGTTGTTGTTGTTCTGGTTCTGGATGAGCATCTGCATCAGGGCATTCTGTTGCTGGATCAGCTGGGTGAGCTCCGGCGGAAAGTTGAAACCGGGGTCACGTCTCGGAGGCATCTGGTGTTTTGGAGTGGATGAGAAATTAGAATAGAACAAGGGTCTAATGAGAAAATAGCACTACCCATATGAATGCACAATCATAATCACACCAATCATTCATTCATTCATCTCAAACAAGGTTCAATCTGGGATTACAAAAATTTCACGACTAATCGAAAATAACGGCCTAACTGATCGACGAAAAAAAATAACATGGCGGTCGACTAAATGTCTTCATCAATTATTCTTGCATCCTCCGGTGCGGCGTCCTCTGGTGCGGCGTCTCCTCTTGCGGCTTCCTTCGGTGGAGCTCTCTTCATAATCCTGGTCATTGCTCACGAGGGGTCCATCATCTCCACTCGGAAAAAGGTCTTCTCCCAGGTCTATCTTCTCCTCCAGTGTGGCAATATATTTATCCCGGACCTCGATTCTATCCATAAAATCCTTGACTTCTTCTTCATGTTCAAGGAAGTCCGCGCGTGCTTTCTCCTCCAGTTCTAGTTCACGGAACAACAACCTCCTGTGTACCTTCGAGTTTCAGCGCGTCTGGATTTCCCGGTTCCTGATGAGACTCTCCAAGTCTTGGACATATGAAAGAATGGAGTCGTCCTCTACGGTACGGATGATATCTCCATTCCTAGCTCTGCGAGAAATCATGGCGAGGTCTGATGGGTCGAGCTCGGCCCTGTACTCTTCGCGGAGATGTCCAAGTGCATGATAAATCTCCATGTCTCTTCCGAGGATCCAAGTGAAATCGGTAAACTCAAAGTCAATGGGCTCTGAATGTCCTCCGAAGGTCCTCCCTGGAATGTGCACCATAATCCTGTAGCGGGTATCCGTCGGAAGTGCATTGATAGGCTTCCCGGTGATTGAGGGCAGGGCAATCTTCAGCTTCTTCACGATCTGAACCAGCTTCTTGCCGAGAAGCATCGTCTCATCTGGATGGCAAAACTCCGGTAGCAGAACTGGGGTGAACTCGGCGGCCATCTAGAATGTTGAAAATCGGAGAGAAGTCAGAAATGAACAGGGGAGAATTACGGAATGATAAGGACATAAAATAAAATAGTCTCTTCCTATGGCTTTCCGATCCTAGGGGTTACGTCCTACGGTCAGCGTGTGCTCTGAATACCATCTCTGTAGCGACCCGACCCGAAATCGGTCAAGTCTCTGTGTAGCTGTACCATCCCAAGATCATGCTGGCACACACAATACATTGATGCAAAGATTCAAAGTTCAATCACACCTGAATTTATTACACGATTCTCATATCGAGTCTTTATTACATCATAATAAATTCGGCCGAAGGCCAACTCATGAGAAATAAACTAAATAAAGCTGCGGAAGCGTAGACGAATAGCGAGTCCATCCGACTCCATAGGGCAATCGCCAAGTGTGGATCGTAGCCTCACTCCTGATCGGAAAACTCCTCTGCAACATAAGACGTTGCAGCCGTGTAGGTCAGCATTTTGTATATGCCGGCAAGTCATGAAGAGAGAACAACAATAAAATTTCTAATACTATATGCAATTTGGCTGTGGGGCTCTAAGTTTCATTGTTTTGCGAAAAAGCCGGTTTTTCCCTACAACAAGGACTTGTTTGCAATTACTACAAAATGTTGGTAGTTATTGAGATGGTTCCGCCAACCAATGTCTCATTCCCAATTATTAAATAACCCCCCTCAATTAATTTATTAAGTTCGGTGTTGAGATATCCGAAATACTCCAATTCCAGAGGCTCATTTGTCCGTAACCGGGGACACGGCTAATCGATTAGGTTGTTACTCTGCAGAGGTTTGTGCACTTTACCCGCAAGAATCGTTCCCTCCTTTAAGTCTTCGCACTGCCGGGTGTTTGAAGACGAGACGAACGAAACAGGGTCTTCCGAAGAGTTTCTCTGGGCCACTGCCGGTACCCATCCAATCCTACCGTTCTTCTACATCTCGTAGCACCGTCCGGCCAGAGTCACGCCTAGGGTCGACCAAGCCAGAGCCCATAATGGCTTGCGGCTGCACAGGTAAGCTTCCGGTCAATGGGGTATCCATCCGTCTCTTCGTGGCTGGGTGAAGCTTTCCGCAAGATGTCATGGCGCTTCTCCATGCATCCCGGCCATCCGCTGGTTTCTCCAGGGTGCCCGTCAACCGTCCTCCACCCAGTAGTGAATTTTGAAGTCCATCTTGAGCTTGACGTCATGGGGTTGTCATCATCTTGACTCTCGCATCTCCCTTATGAATCACTCAACCAACCCCGTCTACGAGCATAGCAAAATAAACTACATCGTCCCGGGCATCGGTAAAGGGAGAAGGGTTCATCCTACCTCATGATACTACTCAAGAACATAACTTGACAAAATTCTCCTACTGCATGCATGGTGGGGAGGTATAACTCTAATGCAATAAAATCATAGGTATTGTAAAAACATGATCAAATGACTTGCCTGGCTGACGGTCTTCGAAAGCTAGCGACTCGTAATAGCAGGCTTCGCACTCCGGAAATTCTACCGAGTCAAACAATAGCAGAAATAAGTATAGCACAATATAACACAACAGCAAGTTGAAGTAAAACACCCAAGCACTCAAACCAAAACCAAAGAAACTTGGAGAAAGCAAATCAAGGTTTTCATCATATCAAGCAACAACTAAGAAATAGTTTTACACAACTAAAACTTTTCTTAACAGAACCTAAGCATTGGTTTTGCTAACTAACAGAAGGGAAAACATCATACAAACTAGTAGCAAAAGGAATCACATCAAAAGCTATTATAGAACTCATATTATGCCTAAAACAATCCTAGCAAAGAAAATAAAATAATAAAAAAATTATTTTACCGTAAATAAAAGTTCCTCCTCTGTAGCTACAGAAACTAATCTAAAATAAACTATAACATAATAAAAATAAAATTATTTACTAACTAGAACAGCAGGAAAACAGTAGCTAGCTAAATAAACAAGAAAAACTTGATTTCGACATAAGACTAATTGTTTATTAAATATAAAAATACCCAACAAGTTCCTACTGCTAGGCATGGTCAAAACTAAGCAGTAGAAAAAAATAATCACTAAAAAATAATAATCCTAACTCAATTTATGGCAGAAAAACTAATCTGTCTAAATCTAATATAAAACTATTTCTAATAATTTAAACATGGCTAAACATATTTTCTACAGAAACTACAACAAATTTTCAAACTAACAAAAAAAAGAATCAAATAAAAATAATAAATAACCTAAAAGATATAGATTTTTCAAGATTGGAACTATTCTGTTTTAAAACAGAAACGAAAATAAAACGAAAATAAAACTAACGCGCTAACGGGCCGAAACAGTGAGCGTTCTAAGACTAAACAGCGCCTAAGCGTTTAATAATCCAACGCGTCCATGGGCTTACAGAAATAAACCATTCGGCCGGTCCAACTAAACCGCAACATAAAATAAACCGATCTAAACAAATAAACCTAACCCTTCACTACTTCTAATCTACTCCGTAGATTGCAGATCGAACGGTGGAGGGGAGGTGGGGGCTTACTGCGGCGGGGGTCGACGGCGGCAGAGGGTGGCGGAGGTCGGCGTCGAGCGGGGCGGGGTCTCCGGCGATCGGCGAAGGTGGCGAAAACGTCGGGCGGATGCGGCGGAGCTTGGGGAAGTCGGGGGCGGCCTTGGTGGAGCTCGGGGACGTCGGAGTCGATCGGGGCGAGCTCGGGTGAGCTCCTGCTCCGGCGGGCGGCGGACGAGCTCGGGACGATGGCGTCGGGGGCTCCTGTGCAGGGAGATGATGTCAAGGAGGTGCGGCACGAAGTGGAGGTTCGGGTGAAGTAGCTTGAATGGGAAGGGGGGTGCTCACCGGTGGCAGAAACGACGGCGGCGGTGAGATGCGTTCGGCGAGGGCGCGAGCTACGGGTGGGGTTGAGCTTAGGTTTTAGGGGGATCGAGAGAGGAGGGTGCTGGGTTTATATAGGGCATCAACTTGGGCAAGGGGGCGTCTCGGGATCGTGATCCCGTGGAACTCGGACGCGGCGGCGGCGGCGAACACGCTCTGGCGCGGCATAGCGTGGGCGAGGGGAAAGAGAGAGGGCGGGCCCCGCGGGTCAGTGAGGGGGAGAGAGAGAGGGGAGCGAACGGGCGACCGAGGGCGAGGGGGTTCGGGCATCGGGCGCTGGGGCAGGCCGGCTCAGGCGTCGGTGGCCTGCGCCTGGCCCGCTGGTGGGCTGCGCTCGGCGCTGGCTGGGCCGGTTGGCCGGGCTGGCGCCTGAGGCTTTCCTTTTTTTTGAATTAGAGGGAAGGAAAAATATAGAAAAACAAATATATTATTTTTATATAGGACATATATATATCAAAATTCTCAGGGGAATTAATCCTACAACGTGGACATTTTTCAGAGGTAAAACTCAAACTAAAAAAACATTTTCTGGAAATCCCAAATAATAATCAAATTTGAATTCAAACTTTTTGGCAATATTTTTCTTCTGACATTTTTGGAGTGTCATGTTAGCTCCTCTCATACTTTTGATCAAGTATTTGTCAGGGATATTTGAAATAAATTTCAATGCCAAGTCAAGTTCAAATTCACAACAAAACTCAACTGCCTCTGAAATTTTCAAATGCCACTCAATTTAACAAAATGCATAGATGCTTAGCTATAATTGTAAAACATTCCAAATGAGAAATTTGGGATGTTACAGCGAAAAAGAAGCGAACGGAAATAGGGCGAATAAAACGGCAAGGGTGAAGTGGGGGAGAGGAAAACGAGAGGCAAATGGCAAATAATGTAATTCAAGGGATAAGAGTTTGTGATGGGTAGTTGGTATGTCTTTACTTGTTCGTAGACTCCTCGGCAACGGCGCCAGAAATGGTTCGTTGACGGGAAATCAAATCTTGACTTGACTTGGTGTAGGCCTCCCCAGCAACGGTGCCAGAAATCCTTCTTGCCACCTCTTGAGCACTGCGTTGGTTTTCCCTTGAAGAGGAAAGGGTGATGCAGTAAAGTAGCGTAAGTATTTCCCTCAGTTTTTGAGAACTAAGGTATCAATCCAGTAGGGACAACGCTCGAGTCCCACGCACCTACACAAACAAATAAGAACCTCGCAACCAACGCGATAAAGGGGTTGTCAATCCCTTCACGGTCACTTACGAGAGAGAGATCTGATAGAGATGATAAGATAATATTTTTGGTATTTTTATGATAAAGACTAGAAGTAAAGAAAGCAAAATAAATGTTAATAGAAATAGCTAGTTGACAGAAGATTAATATGATGGAAAATAGACCCCGGGGCCATAGGTTCACTAGTGGCTTCTCTCAAGATAGCATAAGTATTACGGTGGGTAAACGAATTACTGTCGAGCAATTGATAGAATTGAGCATAGTTATGAGAATATCTAGGTATGATCATGTATATAGGCATCACGTCCGTGACAAGTAGACCGACTCCTGCCTGCATCTACTACTATTACTCCACACATCGACCGCTATGCAGCATGCATCTAGAGTATTAAGTTCATAAGAACAGAGTAACGCTTTAAGCAAGATGACATGATGTAGAGGGATAAACTCATGCAATATGATATAAACCCCATCTTTTTATCCTCGATGGCAACAATACAATACGTGTCGTTTCCCTTGCTGTCACTGGGATCGAGCACCGCAAGATTGAACCCAAAGCTAAGCACTTCTCCCATTGCAAGAAAGATCAATCTAGTAGGCCAAACCAAACTGATAATTCGAAGAGACTTGCAAAGATAACCAATCATACATAAAAGAATTTAGAGGAGATTCTAATATTGTTCATAGATAATCTTGATCTTAAACCCACAATTCATCGAATCTCGACAAACACACTGCAAAAAGAAGAGTTACATAAAATAGATCTCCAAGAGAATCGAGGAGAACTTTGTATTGAGATCCAAAGAGAGAGAAGAAGCCATCTAGCTAATAACTATGGACCCGAAGGTCTGAGGTAAACTACTCACACATCATCGGAGAGGCTATGGTGTT
This sequence comes from Aegilops tauschii subsp. strangulata, assembly GCF_002575655.3. NCBI lineage: Eukaryota > Viridiplantae > Streptophyta > Magnoliopsida > Poales > Poaceae > Aegilops > Aegilops tauschii. Next base: position 243,779,345 of record NC_053037.3, on the reverse strand, counting down.
GATGTGGAAGCCCTCCGTGATCAATGCCCCCTCCGGCGGAGCACCAGAAAAGGCCCCAAGATGGGATCTCACGGGTACAGAAGGTTGCGGCGGTGGAAATAGGGTTTTGGCTCCTCTGCTGATGGTTTGGGGGTACGTAGGTATATATAGGAGGAAGAAATAGGTCGGTGGAGCTACGAGGGGCCCATGAGGGTGGAGGGCGCGCCCAGGGGGTAGGCGCGCCCCCTGCCTCGTGGCCTCCTCGTTCATTTCTTGACGTCCACTCCAAGTCCTCTGGATCACGTTTGTTCAGAAAATCACGTTCCCTAAGGTTTCATTCCGTTTGGACTCCGTTTGATATTCCTTTCCTTCGAAACACTGAAATAGGCAAAAAATAGAAATTTGGGCTGGGCCTCCGGTTAATAGGTTAGTCCCAAAAATAATATAAAAGTGTATAATAAAGCCCATTAAACATCCAAAACAGAATATAATATAGCATTTAACAATAAAAAATTATAGATACGTTGGAGACGTATCACAACTCCATCGACTACCTCCGCTAATCCGGAGGTGCCGAACAATCTAGTGGAAGCACTGCAACGTGCTTCCATCATGGAGAAGCACCTCACCCTGATGGTTGCGGTAGTAGAGAAGGTTCAGTCTGCCAAGAGCGGGATCAATGAAGCTTTTACCAGCCTACTAACAGGCTTCGAGGTATGCGAAGTAATGCTCTAGACGCTTTTTTCATATAAAGGAATATACATGTGTATAGATAGTAGCCCCTGAGACTCTGCCTGGTTTTGAGAAAAGCTGGACAGAGGATCACATAGTATTCAGAAGAGCTAACATACTTGTTAATTTTGTAACAGGCTTCCCTGTTGGTGGCAACCGCCCAGGCCGCCAAAGTTTCCGAACTCAATCGGAAACTGAAGTTGGCCGATGAGGAAATCGACCGTGTTAACAAGCGGTTCAATGAGACGCAAGGTATGTGTATTTAAAAGTTTGGTTATATACCATAAGCGATAGGTATATTCAGAGATGAACTCATGTAGTGCTTTTGTTTATGGGAATAGTTGGTGCAGCCGAGGTCGAGACCCTCAAAGGCGCCCTTGCCCAAGCCCAAAAAGAGGTGAAGGCAAACAAGGCAGCCGCTGACAAAGCGGCTGCAGAGCTGAAGACCGAACAGGCCACCCGCCAGCAACACGAAACTCGGGTGGCCGAGGTTGAGAAAGAGCTAAAGGACTCCATCCTGAAGTGCGAAGGTTTGGAGGAGAAGGCTTCGGCCCAATCGTCTGAACTAGCCAAAGCTCTCCAAGATGCTAAGGCGGCACGGGACGAGTCCCGAAGTGCTCGCGAGGAGATCTACCAGGCGAAGCAAATAGCGGCTGGTAAGGTCTTTCTTTTGTAGAGTATTTTTGGAGGTCAGCGGTATGCGTTACTCACACGGCTTTGGAGTTCTCCAGACGTGTTTGCGGATCTTCCTAGGACTGCCGCTGATGCCACACAGTTCTTCCGAGCCCAGGAGGGGAACTCGACTGAGAAGCTGTCCTGGTCGCAGTTTCTTGCACCGGAGCATCCAACACCTTTGAACGACCAGATGAAGCAGCTGATGGAGCTGCATAGGATGGCCGGCTTGTCCATGAAGGATCTAATAGTCCGGCTTTGGCCAACCGAACCAATTCCTAGCAGCTACTTCGGTTTGGTGAGGCGACTCGTCGATGCGCTGCCTCGAGTTGAAGCTGTGAAGTGCTCGGCGTGCATAGAGGGTGCTCGGATGGCCTTCGCCCATGTCAAGATGCATTGGGAGAAGATGAAGGCCACCGACGTGGCGACCACAGGCCCGCCCGAAGGCAAGGACCACCGCAAGCCGGAGAGATACTTTGAAGTCGTCCTGGTGGGTGCCCGAATAGTAGAGGGCCAGTGCTCTAAGAATGTGATATTTGAGTAGATGATGCGGGTTGTAAAGACTAATGTTATGAACCCATGGTTGTAATATATTTCCGCCTTTTATCTTAAGCAATTTTCCTCCCGCGCGTCTGTTTAATTCTGAGAGTTGCTAGTCATCGACTTCAGCCCGCACGTAGATGCTACGGGGGTGTTCGGCATAACGTGTGTCCGCACTTTATCCAACGTCTTGGTCCGCAAAGGAGGCGTCCGCGGGGTGAACTAGGCAATCAGACTATGCGGCTTTATTACTTTCACTTAGCCTTAGGAGTTTGATGGTGGAGCTAAGTACTAGCCCCTTGTGCGTGTGCGATGATCCGAACTAAGGTGCCTTTTTCCACGCGGCTGGACAAAGACCAGCCCCTCGTATAACATGGAGTGAACCTCTATCAATTTGTAGTAAGTCACCAAATCACCGACCAACTCTCGCTTTATCATGATAGTCAGTTTTTGGCTTTCTCTACTGAGGTATTTGACCGGAAGAACCAGAAATACAATCGCAGCAGTTCTCCCTTTACTACCTTAGTCGAACGAGCGGAACGTAAGGTGGTAACCACAGGAGCCGGGAAACCCAACTATAGACCAAAGACATGATTCGAAGCCGATGCATATAGTGCGATATTTGGGACGCCGAAGAGTACCCTATAGGTGTTCGGACTTGAAAACGTGCGGAGCCGAATACAGCCCCGGGTGTTAAGGCCGGATTAAAGCATGTGTGGCAATCTGAAGTAAGGAGGGAATACAGATGACAAAATAAATTAGTACCGAACAAAAGTGGTGGTCAACTGTTTCCTTTATATCCTGAGTAATACGTTGAGGCGTGCTATTACAGATAGTGCCATTAATATGAAGGCTATTTTTACATGCTGAGAATTTACATAAGGGAAGTTTTACACAGGGCCTAAAAGCAGTGGTTTGAAGATCCCAGTGGTGCCCTGCCGCACGTCTGTGTCGTTTCTCCTTGGTGAGAAATCCTTTGATAGGGGGGTAGATGGTTATCTATAAGAGAGGGGAGCCCCTGTACAATCGTAGAGTAAGTAGGTTTTAATGAACCTGTAGCAAAGGAAGAAAGAAAAAGAACAAGAGAAAAAGAAGGTTGGGTGAGGTCTGAATAGGGTCAAGCCATACTATAGACCTTTTCTGCAGTATGCCTCTGGCGCTGCCCAAGGTATTTTAAGTGTGTAATTATGCACGCGCGGTACATGTACCGAAACCTTATTGGGCGATCAGCGGAGGCTGATCTGCTATTCAAGCTCCGGATCGGCCAAGCTGTCATGCTGTAGTGTAGAGCGGACTCGCTTGGCAGTGTCATGGGTCTTGATGACCGATGAGTTGTTCAGCTTGATGAGGCCGCTCTGTACCTCAGCTGCTAGGGCCGCGGTGTGGTCCTCAGTACGGAGGGAGCGCTCCATATTTCCATTGACTGTGATTACGCCGCGCGGTCCGGGCATTTTGAGCTTTAAGTGAGCATAATGTGGGACTGCATTGAAGCGGGCGAAAGCAGTTTGTCCGAGCAGTGCGTGATAGCCGCTGCGTAAAGGGACGATGTCAAAGATCAAATCCTCACTTTGAAAGTTATCTGGAGAGCCGAATACCACTTCCAGTGTTAAGGAGCCCGTACAACGGGCCTCCATGCCGGGTATTAGTCCTTTAAAGGTAGTATTGCTAGGCTTAATTCTTGACGGGTCAATGCCCATCTTACAGACAGTGTCTTGATAGATCAGGTTCAGACTGCTGCCGCTGTCCATAAGGACTCTAGTGAGATGGTATCCATCGATGATGGGATCGAGTACCAGGGCCACCGAACCTCGATGACGGATACTAGTTGGGTGGTCCCTGCGATCGAAGGTGATCAGACAAGCCGACAATGGGTTGAATTTTGGGGCGACAGGCTCTATGGCGTAGACGTCCCTTAGTGCGCGCTTGCGCTCCCTCTTTGGGATATGTGTGACATATATCATGTTCACTGTTTTCACCTCGGGGGAAAACTTCTTCTGTCCCCCTGTGTTTGGAGGACGGGACTCATCATCGTCCTCGCTTTGAGGCCCTTTCCCCTTGTGTTCGGTATTTATTTTACTGGCCTGTTTAAAAACCCAGCAGTTTCTGTTGGAGTGGCTGGCAGGCTTGTCAGGGGTGCCATGAATCTGGCAAGGCCTATCTAGTATTTTGTCCAAGTTGGATGGATCGTCTCTATTTCCTTTGAATGGCTTCTTTCGCTGACCGGGTTTGGAGCCATTGAATCCGACGTTTACCGCCGTATCCTCGGTTTCTTCATTATTGCTCCGACGCTTGTTTTTGTTATGTCGTGGCCTTCCATTGCCATCCCTGGCCTCAGAGGTGCCGAGGTCGCTGGTGCTGTTGCTTCTACGAGCCAACTAGCTGCCTTCTCCCGCGCAAAAGCGGGTCATAAGTGCAGTAAGAGCTGCCATAGTTTTTGGCTTTTCTTGACCGAGGTGTCGGGCGAGCCATTCATCACGGACGCTGTGCTTAAAGGCCGCTAAGGCTTCGGCGTCCGGACAGTCAACGATTTGTTTCCTTTAAATAAGAACCGAGTCTAGAGTTTGCGGGCTGACTCTCCGGGTTGCTGGACTATGTGACTGAGGTTGTCAGTGTCCGGCGGCCGGACATATGTGCCTTGAAAGTTATCTCGAAAAGCATCCTCCAAGTCCTCCCAACTACCAATGGAGTTCTCTGGGAGGCTATTCAGCCAGTGCCGTGCTGGTCCTTTTAGCTTTAGGGGAAGGTACTTAATGGCGTGGAGATCATCGCCACGAGCCATATGAATGTGGAGGAGAAAATCTTCAATCCATACGGCGGGATCTGTAGTTCCATCGTATGCCTCGATGTTTACGGGTTTAAACCCTTCTGGAAATTGGTGCTGCAATACTTCATCGGTAAAGCACATGGGGTGTGCGGCGCCTCTATATCAGGCCACATCACGACGGAGTTTGGATGATGTCCAAATTCGGTTCTCGGCCCAAACTTGGTTATGATTGTCGTGGCAGGCTTGATGGCCGTCGTCTCGTGTCGGAGCACGTTCCCTTGATCCGTAGATTGATCTGGTATGGCCGGCTCTATTGTCCAGGTCCTGACATAAGTCATATGTGTAACCCGGAGCCGATGCCTCCTTGCCTCTACGGCGGGGTGGCGCGGGCTGGTATTCGGCATAATTAGCCATTTTGTCCCGTCCACGTGGTGGTCGGTCCATTTCATCAGCATGGTGGTATCTTGAAGGATTTGGCTCAAGGGCCTCGTCGTTGAATTGTGGTAGTAGCCTACGTTTTGGGTAGCTCTATGTTGGGCACTCAAGGTCGTATTCTTCAGCGGCCAGGACCTTGGTCCATCTGTCATTGAGCGTATCCTTTTCGGCTTGAAGCGGTTGTTGTTTCTTTTTCAGGCTCCTTGTGGTGGCGATAAGCTATTGCTTGAAGCGCTCTTGCTCGAGGGTTTCCCCTGGCACATGAAATCTTCATTACCGAGGCTGAGTTCCTCTTCGGAGGCTGGTAGATAGTTACTATCTTTTAAATCCTCATGATCGACAAGTTCGTCTGGGTTGACTTGTCCCTCCTCCCACTCATCCTGCTCGAACGCAGGCTCAACTGGGTGGTCGGAGTCTTCGGCGTTGTCCGGAGTGTTGTTATCTCCGATGCCTGTGTTACTTTCTTTTTCACGACGTGATCGTGAGCGGCGCCGCTGAGGTCGGCGCTTTGGTGGTGCCTCGACGGGTTTGTCCTCGATTGGATCCTGAGTGCCGTCGTCATCCTTCTTTTCGAGCATATCCACCATGTACACGTCGTATGTAGAAGTGGTCGTCCAACGCCCGGTGATAGGCGGGTTTTGGCCTAGTTCGGCTCTGGCATCGTCGTCCATACTGTTGATGTCTTCGGAGGCGTAGTCTAGCATGTCAGTTAGGTCCTCGACATTGTCTATTAAGTGGGTGGTGGGTGGGACGCAAAATTTCCCGCTCTCAGCCCCTAGTTCGGGCTGGGCGTAGTTTGGAAGTTATGCTTCCGTGATGACGAGAGATCGCATTAAGTCCAGAGCCTTGTTTAGGAGTGAAAACTGGACGGGTGACCGAGGATCTGCGGAGCTGGGCCTGGTAAACGCCACTTGACCGTGCTCAATGGACGCAGACCTCGAGAATTCGGAGTTGCCCTCCAGAGATGAGTCTAGTTTCCCGATGACAGAGAGAGTCCTGTTTGACTCCTGGCCTGTTGACAACGTGGTCACTTCTGGGTCTCCGGTAGGGAGCTCCGTAACAGGAGAGAGTCTGGCGGGGCTTAGCCTCCCGTTTTCGGACAGAGTGGTCCGCTCTAGATCTAAGGCCAGGGCAGGAACAAGAGTTGATCCTTGAACGGAGTCTGATGGTGAATCCGACAGGCTTCCTTTATGTAGATGAGGAGTGACGGCCAAGGCCGAGAACCCTTCGAAGATCAGATCTCCTCGGATATCAGCGATGTAATTCAAATTTCCAAACCTGATCTGGTGACCAGGGGCATAGCTGTCGATCTACTCAAGGTGACCAGTTGAATTGGCACGCAGAGCGAAGCCGCCAAACACGAAGAGTTGACCCAGGAGAAAAGTTTTCTCGGAGACAGCATCGTCGCCAATGACGAGTCGAGCCATCGATCCTTCTATCGAAGACACAATGAAACTCTCAATGAAAGCACCAATGTCGGTGTCAAAACTGGCAGATCTCGGGTAGGGGTCCCAAACTGTGCGTGTGAGGATCAATGGTAACAGGGAACAAAGGGGACACAATGTTTACCCAGGTTCGGGCCCTCTTAAAGGAGGTAAAATCCTACTTCCTGCTTGATTATATTCGATGAGTATAGGGGTTACAACAATTTCTCTACCTCGAGATCGTAATGGCTAAACCCTAGACGTCTAGCCTATGAGAATTCTAATAGCCTCTATGGACTAAACCCTCCTGTTTATATATACACCGGAGGGATCTAGGGTTGTACAGAGTCGGTTGGTGGGGGAAGGAAATAACATATCCGGACACCAATCTTGCCTTCCACGCATATAGGAGTCCTACCCTGACACGGGGGAAAGTCTTCTGCTTGTATCTTGACGGCCCATTAGTCCGGCCCATATTAAACGGTCCGGACACCCGAGGACCCCCTAATCCAGGACTCCCTCAAGGACCCCAAGTAGGATTCGGCCTACTTGCGGGAGCCTCCTGGCTGCTCCCTCCACCCCACCTATATATATATGTGGGAGGGGGGCGTCTAGCACAACCAGAACATTATCTTAGCCGTGTGCGGCGCCCCCCTCTACCGTTTACACCCCGGTCATATTTTCGTAGTGCTTAGGCGAAGCCCTGCGGAGATAGCTTCACCATCACCGTCACCACAACATCGTGCTACCAGAACTCATCCACTACCTCACCGTCTTGCTGGATCAAGAAGGCGGAGGACGTCATCGAGCTGAATGTGTGCTGAACGTGGAGGTGCCGTACGTTCGGTGCTCGATCGGTTGGAACGCGAAGAAGTTCGACTACATCAACTGCATTGTTAAACGCTTCTGCTTACGGTCTACGAGGGTATGTAGACACACTCTCCCCTCTCATTGCTATGCATCTCTATGGATAGATCTTGCGTGTGTGTAGAATATATTTTTTGTTTTCCATGCAACATTTCCCTACCCCCTAATCTCAGCTCCATAAATACCCAAATATTCCTTGTATACCAGACGGCACACCAAAAATACTTTTCTGCCGCCGCAAGCTTCTATTCTCATGAGATCCCATCTTGCGGCCTTTTCTGGCACTCCACCGGAGGGGGATTCGATCACGGAGGGCCTCTACACCAACCTTGCTGCCCTACCGATGATGTGTGAGTAGTTTTTCCATAGACCTACGGGTCCATAGCTAGTAGCTAGATGGCTTCTTCTTTCTCTTTGATCTTCAATACAATGTTCTCCTCAATGTTCTTGGAGATCTATTTGATGTAATCTTCTTTTGCGGTGCGTTTGTTGAGATCCGATGAATTGTGGATTTATTATCAGATTATCTATGAATATTATTTGAGTCTTCTCTGAACTCTCTTGTGCATGATTAAGATAGCTTTGTATTTTTCTTCGATCTATTGATTTGGTTTGGCCAACTAGATTGATCTTCCTTGCAATGGGAGGGGTGCTTTGTGATGGGTTCAATCTTGCAGTGTCCTCACCCAGTGATAGTAGGGGTAGCGAGGCACGTATTTGTATTGTTGCCATTAAGGATAAAAAAATGTTTTTTTACCATATTGATTGGATCTATCCCTCTACATGATGTCATCTTGCTTAAGGCGTTACTCCGTTCTTGTTAACTTAATACACTAGATGCATGTTGGATAGCGGTCGATGTGTGGAGTAATAGTAGTACCTGCAGAATCGTTTCGGTTTACTTGTCACGGACGTGATGCCTATATACATGATCTTTGCCTTAGATATCATCATAACTTTGCGCTTTTCTATCAATTGCTCAATAGTAATTTGTTTACCCATCATATGTTTCTTTCAAGAGAGAAGCCTCTAGTGAAACCTATGGCCCCCCGGTCTACTTTTATCATATTATTTTCAGATCTATAAAAGCAAAAACCCAAAAATACCTTGCTGTGATTTATTTATATTTACTTCATTTTACGCTTTTACTTATCTTTTATATCAATCTCTATCAGATCTCACCCTTGCTAGTGACCGTGAAGGGATTGATAACCCCTTTTTCGCGTTGTGTGCAAGAGTTTGTTATTTTGTGCAGGTGTGGTTCTTAACCGAGGTAAATACTTATCTCTACTTTGCTGCATCACTCTTTCCTCTTCAACGGAAAAATCAACGCAAACTCAAGAAGTAGGAACCAGGGAGGCACAACGTGTGTTGGATCCGCGGTAGCATCGATGGACGAGGATGGTGGAATAGGAGTACTGGTTGCCAGGTATGCGCCCCAACACGATTGATGTCCTCCTGGCCGATCCCGGCGGTCAAACATGAGCAGAGCATGCAAGGTAAACTAGGGTGAGCTTGGTTGGGGAAAGGCAAAAGGAACAGAAGGGATTAACTAGGGATAGAAATAGGCGAGAGATTAGAGGGGAGGTGGCATGAAAAAAGGGACAGTTAATAAACCAAGCAATAAATAGATTGCGATCTTGGCCCTACAATTGAAACTGCATCGACGATGCCCGAGTGGTCTAAGGGAAGCTTCATATCAGACTACTTATAGGTAGCGTTTCCCTTTAGCTTGTGTGGCTTGCGTCGCTTGCTTTATTACTATTTTTAAGCATAGCCTTTATTTCTCAGATGATCGATATTTCATTTACAAGAGTTTAAGAAATAACATCAGGAATTATATAGTCCCATAACACAGAACATTTTTCAAATTCTTCGCTAACACATCAACAACTTCATTTGCTTCTCGGAGACAGTGAATATTTTATATCTTTGTAAATCCAGGGCTAGCTCCTTGCATTTGAGCACTATAGACATGGTAGAACCCACATGGCCGCCTCCCTGCTGAACTGCCTCCAATGCAAAACTGCTATCAGTCTATCATCAACTTATTACACCCAATTCGCCCTGCTAATTATAATTCATTCCTGCCTGTTGTTATCTCTGTCGCATCGACACAGCTGATATGTGGAAGGAACCAATTTGCTGTAGCTATAAAGTTACATTTACTGTCGCGATCAATCCCGCCTGTTGCACCCGAAAGTGTTTCATATTGGAATGCTACATCCATTAATTTTAATAACATCACTGCTTGGCTTCTTCCACATCTGATCTTGTGTCCTCATAGGCTGCTTGTTGTATGTGCTATAGTATAATTTGTCGCTGGTACTTTGATAGAAACTGCTGCTCTGTCGGGTTCCTGAATTGTTTCACACATTGGCGGCATTGCCACCAAATATACCAAGAAGATATCATGATCAATTCTGCCATTGGCAATCCGTCCATGATCGGATGATTCCTGACTAGGATCTCCATTGTCATAGAACCCGACCGATCCTCCTTCATTGCATCATTTACCATTTTATGTAGTCCCAGGTCTGTCCACACATCCATAGCTCGACAGCGCTAAATAAAGTGTGCTGGATGTCCTCAAGTCCAACGCGACAGATTGGTCATTGGGGAATTAGTGTAATATGTCTCATCCGGGATTTTAGCCCCCTCATATTTTAGATCATATTTTAACGATAACTTCAACAAATAATATAAATTATATGTAGAAATAATATCAATAGAAACTACATATAAATATGAATGCAACAGTATAAGTTTTAGTGACACGCATTAACATTTTGCTAGTCAAATATATGGTCAAAGTTTGACCCAAAATATGTAAAGACGGATCTAATCCTCTTCTCCAAGAAAAAAAGACTAGGGTTTCTCTGCCTCCAACTGGCGCCATTGGCGGTCCGCCTCGTCTCCAATATCCCTAGGGCGATGGAGGCATGGTGGTCCCCGGCCCTTGCCGACAGGAGAGATCTTGCTCTATTTCTAGGTGTTTTTATGAATTCTTTTAGGGATTGTGTCTTGCTCAGGAAGATGAGGTAGTGGCGGCTTCTTGAAGATGGGATAAGGTTCTCCCTGCCTAGTACCCTTTCCGGTGATGCGTCTAGCGTCATCGGAGGGCTTGTGGGGGGGGGGGTGTCTCTCGAGGATCCCACAGGATTCGATCGGTGCTGGTCTTTGGCGGATTGTTCGGATCTAGCCTTTGTTCATCTTCGTTAGTGTTTCTACAAGTTGAACTCATTCGATTCATACTTCTCTCCATCGGCGATGGTAGCTGTTCTGGTGTCCTGGTCCTGTGGGGCCTTAGCATGCTGACTTCCTGATTGTCTACCACAACAAGTTTGGCCCTGCTTCAATGAGGGTAGGGTGATGACGGCAGCGCGACTTCGGCTAGTTTGAGTGTTTGTAGTCATCGCTAGGTGGTTTACGGACATGTACGTAATATCTGTTATTCATGTGCTCTTTGTACTGCCATGGCATGATGAATAGATCGGACATTTCCTCATAAAAATAAAGTTGACTCAAAATACGATGTGGACCAACAAACGCGTACAGATGTAGTAAACCATTGGCTTCCCGTTATCTATTTTTATTTATTTTCACATTAAATTAGAGGAGCAGGCACACTTTTTGTTGGTGCAATGGTTTGCCCCCTTGTGTTTTGGAGATTATTGCCAGAAACAGGCATCGACTGATTTGTTTGCTAGTACACACAAAGAGAAATAGTCCATGCAAGACCAAGGAGAATGTTATGTTTGGTGTTGAATTTCAAAGAACTTCACCGAAGATTATCTACATGGCTAGGAAGGAAGAGCTACATTTCACGTAGAAATGAAAGCAAGAAGATTGTATCAAAGGAATTGACCCGTTAAAATTATTGCTGACGCAAAGCAATATTTATTTGGTTTTTCCAAGGAAGAATTACAGCAGTCAAGAAGATTGAAGGCGAAGTGAAGACGTAGCATTCCTTTCATCATTCTTCTTTCTCTTATTTGAGTCATTTGACCTCCATACTATTAAGGGGGTATAAGTTCTCGAAGTTTAGGTCCACTGTGATGCTTAGCCGAAACCTATGGAAGACTGGGAGAAATCTTTCTGTGTTTCGAATGATTACCTCTCAGTAGAAGACGTTATTCTTCGGAGCTGCTAGAGATATCTTTCGGACACCGGGTGCCATAATTTTCAATAGGGGCATCTCTCTCATAAAGATAACATACAGTGGGTAGACAAGTTACTGTTGGGCAATTGATAGAAAAGCACATAGTTATGACGTTATTCATGGCATTATCATGTACATAGGCATTACGTCCATGACAAGTAGACCGGCTCCTACCTGCATCTAGTACTTTTACTCCGCTTTGAGAGTGCTTCTATGCATGCCTCTCTACGTATTAAGTTCATAACAAACAGAGTAATGCATGAAGTATGATGACATAATGTAGATAGAATAAAACCAAGCAATATGATTAAACCCCGTCATTTTACCCTTAGTAACAACAATACAATACGTGCCTCGCTACCCCTACTATCACTAGGTGAGGACACCGCAAGATTGAACCTACCACAAAGCACCTCTCCCGCTGAAGATAAATCAATCTAGTTGGCCAAACCAAACATATAGATCGGAGAGAAATACAAAGCTATAACAATCACACATAATAAAGTTCAGAAAAGACTCAAACTTTCATTGAATAATCCGATTATAAACCCACAATTCATCGGATCCCAACAAACACACCGCAAAAGAAGGTTACATCGAATAGAACTCCGAGGAGAACATTGTATTGAAGAAGATCGGAGAAAGAGAGAGAGAGAGATCTAGCTAATCACTATGGACCCATAGGTCCTGTGGTAAACTACTCACACATCATCGGAGGTGCAACAAGGTTGATGTAGAGACCCTCCGTGATCGAATCCCCCTCTGGCAGAGTACCAGAAAAGGCTTCCAGATGGGATTGTGGAAGAATAGAGACATGCTGTGGCGAAAAAATTGCTTCGATGCACCAGGGTTTTCCAATATTTGGGAATTTATAGCGCTGGAACTAGGCTAGACGGAGCCATGATACATCCTTTTTGCATCATGTTTTATGTTGATATTTATTGCATTATGGACTGTTATTTCACATTATGTTATGCCTTTTTTCTCTTATTTTACAAGATTTACATGAAGAGGGAGAGTGCCGGCAACTGGAATTCTAGACCGGAAAGGAGCAAATCTAGATACCTATTCTCCACAACTACAAATGTCCTGAAACTTCACAGACAATTGTTTTGGAATATATAAAAAATATTGGGCGAATAGAAAGGGTGATGAGGACATGACTACCTTGGATACGACCAAAAATATTGCATACATGCATATTTGTCAGGTGATTTCTAGTGCAAACTATTCCTTAATCTATTTATGTTATCCAGAACAAAAATACTTCACACACTTTTGTGTTTTGTCTAATTGCAGGTGTATGGGACATTTGTACAATCCACATATGAAGATAAGGGAAAAGGAGAAGTTTAGGTTCTGTTCAAAAAGTCCTCTCACGTCACTTTTGGGCCAAGAGAAGATAGAGTCCAAGTCTCTCATGTTCTGGATTCAGATTCGGACTGCACAGACATACCTGACTCAAAATGCCAACAACTTTTTCATACGGATTCCGAATTGGGTGATTCTTTTTTTGTTGGAAAGTAGATTTCGTGCTTTTTCCAACCCCACTAGATTCACCTTAAAATTCGAGCGGAGCATTGAGATATCGACGAAATAATCTGACGCTGCAGCAGAATCCGAGTCAAACAACAAGTCCAAAGGTGTTGCATCACCTCCACTTGGGCCCATGAGCCTTGTACAACCTATGGTTAGTTTTAGGCTGCCTTGGGACATCCTTCCATCTCCTTGGCTGCCACCCCTTGCTCCTATATAAGTAGATCCATCTAGTAGCTTTTTCCTTGGGATTTGTTTAGGTAAAAGTTAGCCATTGCAACTTCGTGTACTTTGTTTGTGTCCAACGACCAGACCGAGACTGCTTCCGGATCCCCACCTTTATCAATACTTCATCCATATTTGCAATATTCAGATTGCTTTTATCATATTCTTGCTTGTTCTTCGATTGCATGCAGGAATAGACCTTCGTGGTCAGGCTGATTGTGCTTCCGACATCGTCGGTAACCTCACAGAGATTGGTTTAGCGATTGCTAAGACGCAACGTCGTGCACGTTTGTAGTCGGATCGTCAAAGTCGACTTCCTTCAAAACGATAGCCGCCATCTCATCGAAAGATTGGGACCCTCGCCTCAATCAAGTGGTATCAGTTTTCAGTTTGCTTGGTGAGAATTTCCAGCTTTCCCTAGATTAGATTTATTTTCTTACCTACTGTCCAAGAAAAAGCCACAATTTTTTTAGATCTATTCATCCTTTGTCCAAACCAGTCCGAGCCTTTGCAATTTTCTTTTCATTGTTTGCATTATTGAATTATCGGTTGCATCGTCGTGTCGAGTTGCTGGTCTTAGTGTCTAGTTCGTTTAGAGTTTCGAGTTCTGTTCACATTAGTCACGCCACCACTGCATCGTTATCCCTTCTGCTGTCCACCACCCATCCATCAATTTCCACCATGTTCTACCCACCGTTCATTGTCATAATCATAGTTGAGATCATTCACATCTTCGCTTGATCCAGTCTGCATCTTATCTAGTTTGTTGTGGAAATAGGGAGAGAGAAAAAAAGGAGAAAAAAAGAGAGAAAAAAAAGTTAAAAAAAGTCAGAGAAAAAAGTGTGAGGAAGAAAAAGAGAGAAGAAAAAAAAACAAAATTCGGATCTATCTAGACTCAATCTCGTAGTTGCATTCGGATTGGAATCTGTTTTGCACACTGTTCAGTAAAACAAGTATAACTTCCTCATACGAAGTCCGTTTTGGCTCCGCGAGTACTCAAATGAAAGCTAGCGACGAGGCACATCTAAATAGTTCCAGAAGCTTGTTCAATATTTGGCACCTCAAAATCAGCTTCTAAATAGGTCTTTTTGCCCCCCGAAGTTCGCCAACACAGCTTATTCAAGTTTAGAATTTTTTGACTCCTCATATCAACTCGGAATTGAGTGATTCCTGTTGCGTTTGAAAGCTTGAGTCAGTACCTTTCTTGAGGAAAATTATCAAAAAAATTGTCACAAACTTTTCCAGAGGAAAGTTGGAGAGAAAGTTGTTGTATATCCTGCTTGACAGTTGTTTTTCATCATTATCTTTACCGCCGTTGTGATCTTCACTTATATCTTGCTGTCGAGAGCTACTTAGTATCCTTCATTGATGCTAGTTGTGCTACGCCGTGACCTCATTAGTGTTCTAGGCTCGCGTCTCTAGTCCGGTCTAGCCTAGGACCAGCACAGTACCGTCGTTGAGCGTTTATTCAACATTGCATCTCTGAATTGATTATTGCTAATCTTTTGCTACCATATATACCCAACCCAGCTCCAAATATTTCTACACCGTGTATACGTACGTTCCCCTGGCAATCTCTTTACACAATCTTCGGAGTTATTTGACATTGCTGGTTGCCTGTCACCACCTGCTGCATGGTAAGAACTTGTAAGATATTGATATTTTGCTTTACTGTGAGCAATTTACAACCACATCCTAGTAGTTCATACGAACATTATTCTCGAATTTTGTTTCTTGTTTCTACTAATCATGTCAGGTTCCGGAGATAGAAGTTCTTGGACGACGGACACATCTTCACCATCACGAGAGTTGGGACAACACACACAAGCACATGGTCAGGTTATCTCTTTACCATTATTTGAGGGTAGATTTAATCCTGCTATTTATCTAGCTTGGGAGCTTGAAGTAGAACAAGTTTTTAGTCACCATGACTTTTCTGAACTTGAGCGAGTACGAGCTGCCACTAGAGCATTTACTGGTTTTGCTTCTGTTTGGTGGAGTGTGCATTGTAAGAAAAACATTGATAACCAACCCACAACTTGGAAAGATTTGAAAGATGTAATGAGACAACAAATTTTTCCTCCTTACTATCATCGTGAATTGCTTCGCAAATTCGAACAATTTAAACAAGGCAACAACACTGTTCATGCTTACTACCAAGAGTTCAAATCTTATATGCATCATTGTGACATAGAAGAATCTAAGGATGATACAATGAATAGATTTTTTGGTGGTTTGAACCATGATATTCAGGCAAGATTTCAGTATATTCCTCGTTGCATTACTGGTATGTATGTTCATGCTTGTACCTTTGAGAGGTAGTTACAGGAGGATGCATTGGGTGACTACAACAACTACTATTCCAATTCATGCTCACTACCATCGGTTGATTCCTCCACCGTTGCACCTACTAGAGCAGCCACACCTCAGATTGTGACTGCGACATCATCTCAAGTGTATGGTACATTGTCATTGTCTGTACCTACAACAGCTACGTCTTTGCGACAAGGTAACAGTAAAGGTATTGATGATATAACTTCACATGAGAATGATGCATGCCTAATTAACTTAAATACATCATGTGTTGAGTTACCTGTTGATTTGAGCACGCCACCTATTTTAGAGAATCATGTTACTGTCGTGAATGCATCATGTGATCAAACAACTGAAATACCAAGAATTTTGAGTGCGCCCATTGAATTAACTATTGATGTCAAAGAACCATGTGAATCAGGAAATAAATCAGATTTGGATCAAATACATTTTAAAATAATTGTGCCAATGTTTAATCATTTTGATATGATCTCTAATCTTGGTGATCATTTTGTGTCAAATGACTTATTGCATGTTTTCTTATTTAAGCATGTTGTAGCATGTAAATTTGATGCACGTAAGGTTTATTCATCAATGTTGGGATGGTTTAATGATGAATATTGTCAATCTTTTGATATGAATAAGAGCTTCACTTATATGTGCAAACTTAGTTGCAATATTTTCATGCCTTCTACTTATGATAATATTTTGGCTTTATATTTTATGATCTATGAAAGTTACTCATGTATACATGTGTCATATGTGCAAAAATCAAGGGAAGTAAAAATAGATGACATATACATATACAACATGTACACCTTGTCTCTTTTGTTAGCCACATTTCAGATTAAGCAACGCCGAGGACGGCTTTGTTTTCAAGAAGGGGAGGATGATGAGGACATGACTACCTTGGATACGACCAAAAATATTGCATACATGCATATTTGTCAGGTGATTTCTAGTGCAAACTATTCAATTATCTATTTATGTTATCCAGAACAAAAATACTTCACACACTTTTGTGTTTTGTCTAATTGCAGGTGTATGGGACATTTGTACAATCCACATATGAAGATAAGGGAAAAGGAGAAGTTTAGGTTCTGTTCAAAAAGTCTTCTCACGTCACTTTTGGGCCAAGAGAAGATAGAGTCCAAGTCTCTCATGTTCTGGATTTAGATTCGGACTACACAGACATACCTGACTCAAAACGCCAACAACTCTTTCATACGGACTCCGAATTGGGTGATTCTTTTTTCGTTGGAAAGTAGATTTCGTGCTCTTTCCAACCCAACTGGATTCACCTTCAAATTCGAGCGGAGCATTGAGATATCGATTAAACAATCTGACACTGCAGCAAAATCCGAGTCAAACAGCAAGTCCAAAGGTGTTGCATCACCTCCACTTGGGCCCATGAGCCTTGTATGACCTAGGGTTAGTTTTAGGATGCCTTGGGAAATCCTTCCACCTCCTTGGCCGCCACCCCTTTCTCCTATATAAGTAGATCCATCTAGTAGCTTTTTCCTTGGGATTTGTTTAGTTAAAAGTTAGCCATTGCAACTTCGTGTACTTCGTTTGTGTCCAACGACCAGACCAAGACCGCTTCCGGATCCCCACCTTTATCAATACTTCATCCATATTTGCAATATTCAGATTGCTTTTATCATATTCTTGCTTGTTCTTCGATTGCATGCAGGAATAGACCTTCATGGTCAGGCTGATTGTGCTTCCGGCATCATCGGTAACCTCCGCCTCTATCAAAAGATCGGGACACCCCCGCCTCTATCAAAGGGACCCACCAGGTGGCCAGAAGCCTGGGGGCGCGTCCCGAGATTGTGCCCCCCTGGCCAGCCCTCGGTGTCCATCTTCTGCTATATGAAAGGTTTTGACCTAGAAAAATCATAAGGAAGCTTTCGGGATGAAGCGCCACCGTCTCGAGGCGCAACCTAGGCAGAAGCAATCTAGGCCTCCGGCAGAGCTATTCCGCTGAGGAAACTTCCCTCTGGGAGGGGGAAATCGAAGCCATCGTCATCACCAACAATCCTCTCATTGAGGGAGGGTCAATCTTCATCAACATGTTCACAAACACCATCTCCTCTCAAACCCTAGTTCATCTCTTGTATTCAATTTTTGTCTCAAAACTTCAGATTGGTACCCGTGGGTTGCTAGTAGTGTTGATTACTCCTTGTAGTTGATGCTAGTTGGTTTATTTGGTGGAAGATCATATGTTCAGATCCTTAATGATATTTGTTACCCCTCTGATCTTGAACATGAACATGCTTTGTGAGTAGTTACGTTTGTTCCTGAGGACATGGGAGAAGTCTTGTTATAAGTAATCATGTGAATTTGGTATTCATTCGATATTTGGATGATATGTATGTTGTCTTTCCTCTAGTGTGAACGTCGACTACATGACACTTCACCATGATTTGGGCCTAGGGGAAGGCATTGGGAAGTAATAAGTAGATGATGGGTTGCTAGAGTGACAGAAGCTTAAACCCTAGTTTATGCGTTGCTTCCTAAGGGGCTGATTTGGATCCACATGTTTCATGCTATGGTTATATTTATCTTAATTCTTCTTTCGTAGTTGCGGATGCTTGCGAGAAGGGTTAATCATAAGTGGGAGGCTTGTCCAGGTAAGGACAACACCCAAGCACCGGTCCACCCACATATCAAATTATCAAAGTAACGAACGCGGATCATATGAGCATGATGAAAACTAACTTGACGATAATTCCCATGTGTCCTCGGGAGAGCTTTGTTGTATAAGAGTTCGTCCAGGCTCATCCTTTGCTACAAAAGGGATTGGGCCACCTTGCTGCACCTTTGCTACACTTGTTACTTGTTACCCGTCATGAATTACCTGTTACCGATAATTTCAGTGCCCGCAGAAAATACCTTGCTGAAAACCGCTTGTCATTTCCTTCTGCTCCTCGTTGGGTTCGACACTCTTACTTATCGAAAGGATTACGATTGATCCCCTATACTTGTGGGTCATCAGGACTCTTTTCTAGCGCCGTTGCCGGGGAGTGAAGCGCCTTTGGTTAGTGGAATTTGGTAATAAAAATTTATATTACGTGCTAGAATTTACTATTACTTGTCACAATGGAAAAACATCCTTTGAAGGGCTTGTTCGGGGTATCGTCACCTCGACCAGAAGAAGAAAGAGTTGTCCCTCAACCTACTGCACGTACTGAAAATATTTATTATGAAATTTCTTCGGGTATGATAGAGAAACCGCTAGCTAATCCTTATGTAGGAGATGGAACAACATCCTGATATGCACCTAATCTATATGGATGAAGTTTCTGGATTATTTAAGCTTGCAGGTTTACCCGGAGATGAAGTCAAGAAGATGGTCTTCCCTTTATCTTTGAAGGGAAAGGCATTGACAGGCTATGTGATGATATTGGAGCTTGGAATTACAACCGATTCAAATTGGAATTTCATCAGAAGTTTTATCCTATGCATCTGGTTCATCGTGATCGGCATTATATATATAATTTTTTGCCTCGTGAAGGAGAAAGTATCGCTCAAGCTTGGGGGAGGCTTAAGTCAATGTTATATTCATGCCCCAATCATGAGCTCTCAATAGAAATTATTATTCAGAATTTGTATGCTCGGCTTTCTCGTAATGATCAATCCATGCTCGATACTTCTTGTACTGGTTCTTTTATGAAGAAGACTATTGAATTCAGATGGGATATTTTGGAAAGAATTAAATGCAACTCTGAAGATTGGGAACTTGACAAAGGTAAGGAGTGAGGTATAAAGCTTGAATTTCATTGTGTTAAAACTTTTATGGATACCGATGCTTTTCAGAATTTTAGCACTAAATATGGGCTTGACTCTCAGATAGTAGCTTCTTTTTGTGAGTAATTTGCTACTCATGTTGATCACCCTAAGGAGAAGTGGTTTAAATATCATCCTCCCATTGAAGTCAAAATAGTAGAACCCATTGAAGCTAGAGAACAAACTACCACTTTTAATGTTGATCCAGTTATTCCTACTGCTTATATTGAGAAACCACTTTTTCCTGTTAGGATAAAAGAACATGCTAAAGCTTCATCTATAGTTCGCAAGAGTTATACAAGAATACCTACACCCTATGAACAAATTAAATTTGAACCTAATGTTTCTATGGTTAATGATCTCTTGGGTGAAAATATTGATGGGCATGTTATTTATTTCTGTGATGAAGCTACTAGAATTGCTAAACCCGATGAAAAGGATAAACATAGACCTGTTGTTGGCATGCCTATTGTCTTTGTTAAAATAGGAGATCATTGTTAATCATGGATTATGTGATTTGGGTGCTAGTGTGAGTGCAATCCCATTTACTTTATATCAAGAAATTATGAATGATATTGCACCTGCTGAAATAGAAGATATTGATGTTATTATTAAGCTTGCAGCATAGAGATATTGTTACGCCACTTGAGATTGTTAGATATGTCGAAGTCTTGTGTGGGAAAATAAAATACCCTACTGATTTTCTAGTTCTTTGTTCCCCACTAGATGATTTTTGCCCCATTATATTTGGTAGACCTTTCCAGAACACTGTTGATGCTAAGATAGATTGTGAGAAAGAAATTGTTAGTGTAAGTTTTGGAGATGTGTCTCATGAGTTTAATTTCTCCCAATTCCGTAGACAACCTCGTGATAAAGAATTTCCTAGTAAAGATGAAATTATTGGACTTGCTTCTATTATTGTGCCTCCTACTAATCCTGTAGAACAATATTTGTTAGACCATGAAACTGATATGTTTATGAATGAAAGAAACGAAATAGATGAGATATTCTTTAAACAAATGCCTATTTTGAAACACAACTTGCCTGTTGAGACTCTTGGAGATCCACTTCCACCAAAGAGCGATCCTGGGTTTGAACTAAAACAATTACCTAATACTTTGAAATATGCTTTTCTTGATGAAAAGAAGATATATCCTCTTATTATTAAGGCTAAACTTTCAGAGCATGAAGAAAAGAGATTATTGAAAACTCTGAGGAAGCACCGTGCCGCTATTTGATATACTCTTGATGATCTTAAGGGCATTAGTCCCACTCTATGTCAGCATAAGAGTAATATGGAGCCTGATGCTAAACCCGTTGTTGATCACCAAGGACAATTAAATCCTAAGATGAAGGAACTGGTAAGAAATGAAATATTAAAACTTCTGGAAGCAGTTATAATCTATTCCATAGCTGATAGTAGATGGGTAAGTCATGTTCGTTGTGTCCCTAAGAAGGGAGGTATTACTATTGTTCCTAATGATAAAAATGAACTTATCCCACAAAGAATTATCACATGTTATAGGAGATAATTGATTTTAGAAAACTAAATAAAGCTACTAGGAAAGATCATTATCCTCTGCCATTCATTGATCAAATGTTAGAAATACTATCAAAACATACACATTTTTGTTTTCTAGATGGATATTCTGGTTTTCCCAAATACCCGTGTCACAAGAGGATCAAGAAAAAACTACTTTTACATGCCCTTTTGGTACTTTTGCTTATAGACGCATGCCTTTTGGTTTATGTAATACACCTGCTACCTTTCAAAGATGTATGACTGTTATATTCTCCGACTTTTGTGAAAAGATTATTGAGGTTTTCATGGATGATTTTCCATATACTGAACTTCTTTTGATGATTGATTAAGCAACCTTGATCGAGTTTTGCAGAGATGTGAAGAGACTAATCTTGTCTTGAACTAGGAGAAGTGCCACTTTATGGTTAATGAAGGTATTGTCTTGGGGCATAAAATCTCCAAAAGAGGTATTGAAGTAATAAAGCTAAAGTAGATGCAATTGAGAAAATGCCATGTCCTGAAGATATCAAAGGTAAAGAAGTTTCCTTGGTCATGCTGGTTTTTATAGGAGATCTATTAAAGATTACTCTAAAATTTCTAGGCCTCTTCCTAATCTTTTGCAAACAGATGTTCCATTTGTTTTTTATGATGATTGTTTAGAAGCCTTTGAAATACTTAAGAAAGCCTTAATCTCTGCACCTATTGTTCAACCACCTGATTGGAACCTACCATTTGAAATTAGATGTGATGCTAGTGATTATGCTGTTGGTGTTGTTCTAGGACAAAGAGTTGATAAGAAATTAAAATGTCATCCATTATGCTAGTAAAACTCTAGACAATGCTCAAAGAAATTATGCCACCACTGAAAAAGAATTTTTAGAAGTTGTGTTTGCTTCTTACATTGTTGATTCCAAAGTAATTGTTCACACTGATCATGCTGCTATAAAGTAACTTATGGAAAAGAAAGATGCTAAACCTAGACTCATTAGGTTGGTTCTCTTGCTACAAGAATTTGATTTACGTATTATTGATATAAAGGGAGTTGAGAACCCCGTAGCAGACAACTTGTCTAGGTTATAAAATATTCTTGATGACCCACTACCTATTAATGATAGCTTTCCTAATGAACAACTAGCTGTCATAAATGCTTCTCCTAGTACTCCTTGGTATGCAGACTATGCTTCTCCCTCCATCTCAGTTTACAAGGCTTGCACGTGTATCTAGGTCGTCAATTTAACTTATATAAAGCAAATTGTTTAACATAAAAATTATATCATTAGAAAATAGAATATCTAAAGTTTCTAATGATATATTTCTTGTAATGCATGCCTTTTATTAAGTTGGTCAAATTAATGACCTAGGTACACGTGCAAGACTTGTAAACTGAGATATAGAGAGTAATTATATTGTTGCTAAATTTGTACCACCTAGTTTCACGTACCAACAAAAGAAAAAGTTTTTCTACGATTTAAGACATTACTTCTAGGATGACCCACACCATTATAAAGAAGGAGTAGATGGTGTTATTAGACGTTGTGTACCTGAGCATGAACATGAACAAATCCTACGCAAGTGTCACTCCGAGGCTTACGAGGACATCATGTAGGAGATAGAACTGCACACAAGGTATTACAATCTGGATTTTATTGGCCTACTCTTTTCAAAGATGCTCGTAAGTTTGTCTTGTGTTGTGATGAATGTCAAAGAATTGGTAATATTAGTAGACGTCAGGAAATGCCTATGAATTATTCACTTGTTATTGAACCATTTGATGTTTGGGGATTTGATTATATGGGACCTTCTCCTTCCTCTAATGGGTATACACATATTTTGGTTGCTGTTGATTATATTACTAAGTGGGTAGAAGCTATTCCAACTAGTAGTGCTGATCATAACACATCCATTAAAATGCTTAAAGAAGTTATTTTCCCGAGGTTTGGAGTCCCTAGATATTTAATGACTGATGGTGGTTCATACTTTATTCATGGTGCTTTCCGTAAATTGCTTGCTAAGTATGATGTTAACCATATAATTGCATCTCCTTATCATCCTCAGTCTAGTGGTCAAGTAGAATTAAGTAATAGGGAAATAAAACTGATCTTGCAAAAGGCTTCAAATAGATCTAGGAAGAATTGGTCTAAGAAACTTGATGATGCATTATGGGCTTATACAACTGCTTATAAAAATCCTATGGGTATGTCTCCATACAAAATGGTTTATTGAAAAGCATGTCACTTACCTCTTGAATTAGAACATAAAGCTTATTTGGCAATTAAAATAGCTCAACTATGATTTCAAACTTGCCAGTGAAAAGAGGTTATTTGACAGTAGCTCACTTGATGAATGGAGAACTCAAGCCTATGAAAATGCCGAATTGTTTAAGGAGAAAGTTAAAAGATGGCATGACAAAAGAATACAAAAGCGATAATTTAATGTAGGTGACCAAGTCTTGCTATACAATTCTCGTTTAAGATTTTTTAGGAAAACTTCTTTCCAAATGGGAAGGTCCTTACATTATTGAAGAAGTTTATCATTCCGGTGCCATCAAGATTAACAACTCCAAAGGCAATAACCCGAAGGTAGTGAATGGGCAAAGAATCAAACATTATATCTCAGCTACGCCTATAAATGTTGAGACCAACATTATTCATACCATAACATCGGAGGAATACATAAAGGAAACGTTCCAGAATGCTCCAGAACCCTGAAAAGGAATAGGTATGTTGTCGTGGTTTTGTCAGGGCAGATGTCCTAGAGAAAGGACTTAGTCATGGAGCCATCGCTACGGGTTAGCTTGAAGGGGTGAAAGCGGACAAGGGACGCAAGAGAGTTTTATACTAGTTCGGCCCCTTACGATGAAGGTAAAAGCCTACATCTAGTTGTGATGGGATTGATGGGGTTTCGATGACCAGGGAGCGAATACGCTTTGCCTGGGTCTCGAGTTGTTGTCTGTTGTCCTTGAACCGCCGCCGGGTCGTCCCCTTATATACATGGGTTGACGCCCGTCGGTTTACAGACTCCGAGGCCGGCTCATAATCATGTCCGGCTCGGTCTCTGCTACTCATATCTTACAACACAAGTTTACATCTCAATGTCGGTTTGTGTCTACATGCCTTAAACCGGCTTTGGGCCCTGGGCCTTCTTGAAGCGTCACCGTCTGTCTTCATGGGCTTCAGATACAGATGAACTACTTATGAAGTTAACCCGGCCTCTCCTGGCCGGTTTACGCCCAGTGGTAATATCCCCAACATTAGGCCCCAGATTGATTTGAACTGGTTCATGTCAATCCTCAATACTTGAGAAAATTTCTTCTTCAACATCTTCACACAATCTTGTAAACCGCCATGACATCATCTTCTAGGATCTTGGTAAACCGCCGTGACGTCACCTGTCATTAACGAGCCTCCGACAATCGAGGCGATAGCATCGCCTCATATCCAAAAACTCGGCTCCTTGATTTTCGCATCTGTCGTTTATCTACCTTATAAATAGGGCCAGGGGTCTTTCCATTTTCCCCCTCGTGCCTCTTCGCTTCGTCTTCATCCTCGCGACGCCCGACCCTTCGACCTCGGCCGCCGCCGTCAACCTTCGACTACTGCACCAACCTTGGCCGCTGCATCGACCTGAACGTACCAGAGCTCCTCCGCGCGCCGCCGCTGCTCAACAGCATCCGTAAGTCTTCCCTTTCTCTTACCATAGATCTGCACTTAGGGTTTCTGTCGTTCATCAGTGTTCGTCGCCGCCCTTCTTTTCCCTTATTTATATCCATGGGTTAGATCCAAAAACCACATAGGTCTCGTGCGGTAGTAGTTTAAACCACATAGATGTCGCGCTTTAGCAGTTTCAGCACCTGTTTGATATCCAACTCATCTCATCCTGGTGAACCTTCAGTACACTGGAATTTAGGTCAGAATATTTTTTGTTTTTCCTACGTGCGGTAGATCTGAAATTACCATAGCAAGATGTGAAACTTGTTTCTTCCTTCTCTTACACCCTTTGAATACCAGATTGGCCGGTTTAACCTCACAGAAAAAATGATGACCCGGTAGATACCATTAGTCCCCTGTTGAACCGCCAATGCATTACACCGTTCCATTGCCAGACTCCGGTTTACCAATATGCTAGTATCCTCATACCGCTGTATAGTTGTCCACTGTAAATCTTAAACCGGTAATACTCATGTTTCAGATTTTCCTTGTCATGGCTAAACAAGTCTATGAGTGCAATTGGGCTCCCTCTCGAGTAACCGAGGAGCAATTAAACAACCTTGTTAAAATGGGCGCCTTAGCCAAGAAAGATGTCATCCACTAGAGGGTCCCTGGCCCGGAGAATCCTCCTACACCCAAGGATGGAGAGGTAGTCGTGTTTGCTGATCATCTCGGATGAGGTTTTAGCCCTCCAGGTTCAAAAAAATTCCGAGATGTGCTAGCCAATTTTCAGCTGCGCCCTCAAGACATCGGTCCCAACTCTGTTACCAACATCTGCCACTTCCAAGTATTATGTGAAGTTTATCTGCAAGAGGAAC
Organism: Aegilops tauschii subsp. strangulata; assembly: GCF_002575655.3. NCBI lineage: Eukaryota > Viridiplantae > Streptophyta > Magnoliopsida > Poales > Poaceae > Aegilops > Aegilops tauschii. The sequence continues at coordinate 243,753,860 of NC_053037.3, read as the reverse complement.
CTTCAGTCGAACTGTTTAGGGATTTCTTTCACTTAAGCCGTCGCACCAAGTTCTCAGATGGACCCAATACGGAACTGGGCGGAATGGCTGTTCAGAAGAGGAAAGAGGTCACCTTCCCCCATCCCAAACTCCACAGTCACCCCAAAGAGTGGAACCAAACTTGGTTTTACTGCATGGATACCTCTCCATCTGACAAAAACCCCCTGCCGGGTTACCGCCCTGAACGCCTGAGCAACACACACCCGTTTCCTCAGAGGTTGACAGCAAGAGAACGGGCAAACTATGCTCCCCAACTATCAAAGCTTAGAGCGTTCATGGCGAACGGTTTAACAGGAGTTGATCTTGCTCATTGCTGGATAAGCTAGAGCATTCTGCCCTTAAGCCGGCGCCCCGATTTGATGTGTGAATATACGGGGAGTTTGAAGGATGCTCAACGGCATATTGATATTCAGCTCACAGATGCAGAAGTCACTGAAGCTGTAAAAAAGATACTGAACGAACCGGAGGCTGTCTGTGCCCAAACCGGACTACTCCCTTTCTGCACCTTCAATAAACCGCCAGCTGTAAGAATCATATAATCTTTTTATCTGGCGTTGCTTCTGTCCAAATATTCTCTGGAATTGTGATTATTTTCTGACAGGGTGACGATCCGTTCTGGAACAAGAAACCGTCACAAGACAAACCAGCGAAGCCGCAAGACAAACCGGCCAAGCCAGTTCATCCAAAGACCAAGGTTATTAAAAAACCTGCCAAGAGAAGGACTACTGCATCCTCCGATCCACCAGCCGATGATGATGTGGGTAATCCAGAACCAGAGGTAGAACTTGACTCTCTTGGTTCATTTTTCGTACATCTCATTGACAATGATTATTATCAGGACGACGCTGAAGGCAGTCATGCTGAGGACGTAGAGGTAACCATTCTTTCCTCCGATTCAGATCCTGTGCCAACATCAAAAATCCGTCAAGCAAACTGGAAAGTAAAATTTTCTCACCCTCTTGCTTATTTGGACCCAAACTTTCTTTTGAAGACGCGGCAGCACGAGGCTCACCGTACAACCTGGCACAGTGGCCAGGTAGTTACCTCCGCCGGTTTACCGAACAGTACGGTTCGGAAATGCCGATCAGAGGTCTCTTATCCCATTGATACTTCATGCCCAAAAGCAGGTTGTTTTCGCCAGCCTCTTAACCCGTCTGATTCAAATTATCAGGGTACTTCTCACTCATCCTTTGGCGAGTCTTCGGCCACACAGCTTCCACCCCTCAAAACAGTTCCTGGGTGAGTTATGCACATGTCTTTACTCTTGATGTGTTTTATATACTGTATTGATCCTTATGTCTATCTTTTCTCAGCGCCAAGCCAAGACCCAGCAAGAAAGCTCGGTTAAACAAACCAGCTGATGATAATGTAGCTGCTGAACCGGAAATAACTCCAGAGGCGGAAGAAACCGATGTTGACGCTATGCTTCATGATCCGCCGCTTCAAGACCATGACTTTCTTGCTGAACAAGTGCAAGTTTACACTACCAGCTATGCAGACCGGCCAACCAGCCCTGTCCGAACTGATGACAAACCGGTCAGTCCAGTTAAGGACACTGATAAACCGCCAACTCCAGTGAGGGCTGCTGATGAAGAAGATGATGATATTATGATTACTAGCACTGGCCACACTACTCCTGGAAATCCTGTAGCTTTGTCAAAGCATACTGCCAAGGATGATATCTCTGCCATCAGCAAAGGCAAATGGAATGCCGATTTATCAAGCTACGCCCATCTCAATGCTCAAGACATTCACTCTGGCTTCTTGAACCGTTTGTATACCAGTCGTGATTATGAAGCTAGTTTGGTAAATTTGATGAAGGAGCGATATGAGGTAACTACCATTTTTCTCTTTTGTCCAATTGTAGTTTATCAATTCCTAGTAGCCCCCAAGTGACGGTTTATGATACCGATCTAAACCGGGACTTTTGCCATACCTTATCTTTGCATATTTAGCCTCCAGGGACCGGATTACCTCGTTAAGATGAACCGGTTTCTTTGAAATTTGCCATACTGCTCTTTCACCGGTATAGCCCCCAAGGGTCGGTTTAACTTTATAAAGATGAACCAGGACTGTAGAAGAACTCCCATACCAACAGCTTTTTGAGCCAATACACATTAGCCCCCAAGTGCCAAGTTTAATACTTGTATTGTGCTTGGGACTTGTAGAAATTTCTGATCAAGAGCAAATATGCATTAGCCCCCAAGTATCAAGGGCATAACTTGTTATGGGCTTGGTACTTCAAATATGTAATGTCAACTCATGATACATCTGTCCCTTTACAGGCGGAGCTGAACAAGAAGGAACGCCAAACCGCTGATCTGCAAGAGAACATCAAAACCAAGCAAGCTAAAGCCTCCAAAGTGAAGGAAGAGTTGACACGCGCTCTAGGCGCTATGGAGAAACTGAAACAGGTTTCAACAAAGAGCGGGCGGATTGGGAGACTGAAAAAGCCGCTTTGATAAAAAGGGCTGAAAACGCAGAAGCCGCTCTTAAACCGGTGGTGGACGAGCTGACTGGTGTAAAGCGGCAAGTGCATGCTATGACCTCTGCTATGTTTGGTAAGCATCTTGTCTTTAATACTGTCAACATATCTTCCCATGCGTTGCCGGTTTACTGATGTTTGCAATGATGCAGGAACTCGCATTGGTCATCTGGGCTCTGATGTTCAGAAGAAGCTGGAGGCTGCCTATACGCGATAGAACAACCTTATACCGGCGTTCAACGAATTATCTGCACCGCTTCTCACAATAAGCCGCCCCCGACGTTAATCAAAGATACCTTAGACAGGCTATCTATGCTGCCTGCCTGGGTGGAAGAGCTGAAGAGGTCTGCTGCAAGGGCTGGCGCTCTGACCGTGCTAACCCGGGCAAAAGCATGGGTGCCTGATCTTGACCCGACGGACGTGGCTAAAGGCTACCCAAGCTTGAAAGAAGACGGATCAGAATTTTGCACTGAAGATCTCTGCGCCATGAACCGGGAAGTACGTCCACTGGCTTGTCAACTTGCTGAAGAGGCTGATCTTTCACATTATCAGGTGAGTTATGATATCAATAACAAGCGGGTTGCTGCACCAGCTCCTGAGGCTCAAAACCTGATCCCTCCAATCCGTAAGCACACTTATGCCCCTGATATTGAACCGTCCACCATTATAAGTGATGAAGCTGTGTTCCAAGCTTTAACTGGGATCGACTAGACAACTGTTGACTTCCAGCCGCTGGGTAGGGACGAAGAAGAAGAACCGGTGCAAGATGACCCGCGGCCCTCAGGTCAAGCTGCTCAGTGATCATAACCCGGGGGCCGGTTTAATCTTCCATACTGCAATGTTTATTGAGAAACAATTATTCCTTTGGGCACTGAAACACCTTGTAATAGGCTAGTTAAAACACTTGGTCTGTTATGCCTTCGTGCATATTTATCTGCAACTGATGCGTGTTAATCCGCCATGCTTGAGATATGATGTTCATAATCCATAGCTATTTATTCCAGTTGTTCCTGCAGATAAAAAGCTTAAAGCGCCCTGGCGGTTTACCACCGGGCAGGTCATGATACCCAAGTATATATATGACCAAACTTTATAACCAAGGTTGTAAAAGATAACCAATTATGGAAATATATGATACCTGCGACCTTTAGACATAGTGTTGGCTGACCAACCTTGTAATGAAGGTAATAACCTTAATCCGGAGTAAAAGTATCTCCTGTTATATAATAACGGTTTATAACAAAACCGTTCTGGGTTGTGATAAACACCGGCTTATTCCATACTGGTGACTATGAGTCAAAACCAGACCGGGCTGATAGTCTCCGGATTATAACTTGGTCATGTACTGACAACTTGTAGTTGACAGCCCAACCGGGTTGATAAACACTGGTTTGAAAACATCACAAATCTTAGCAAAAGAAAAAGAAACTTAGAAAAAGGCAAATAAAACCGTTGTAGTCGAGGCTTTTCACGGGCTGCCAGGCCCCAAATTTGATCAAGAGGTGTTGCTATGGTTCGGGTTCGACCAAGCCCCCAAGTGATGCTGTGGCATTACCCCGATCAAAAGGCATTGCTATGGTTCGGGTTCGACCAAGCCCCCAAGTGATGCTGTGGCTTTACGCCAATCAAGAGGTGTAGCCATGGTTCGGGTTCGACCATGCTCCCAAGTGATGCTGTGGCATTACGCCAATCAAGAGGCGTGGCTATGGTTCGGATACGACCAAGCCCCCAAGTGATGCTGTGGCATTGCGCCGATCAAGAGGCGTGGCTATGGTTCGGATACGACCAAGCCCCCAAGTGATGTTGTGGCATTGCACCGATCAAGAGGTGTAGCTATGGTTCGGATACGACCAAGCCCCCAAGTGATGTTGTGGCATTGCGCCGATCAAGAGGTGTAGCTATGGTTCGAATACGACCAAGCCCCCAAGTGATCTGATATCAAACTTTGAAAAGCTGAATCAAGGGGTAAACCGGACGCCGCTTTGTAAGCTCCATGTAACCACACATGATGTAAGAAAACAACAGATACCCCGCTTTAGCCGAGGTTCCGGTTTATTATAATGATCATAATATATACAATGTCATAATATGTACATGAGCAGAGCTTGTAGCTTAAGTATAGTAGGGCCGAAGATGAGCAATATTCCACGACCGGTTGGTCTCCTCCTCCGATTTACGTGAGTCTTTGTGCTCTCGAACATCGATTAGGTAGTACGACCCATTGTGAAGATCCTTGCTGACCACAAAAGGTCCTTCCCAAGGGGGGGATAGCTTGTGCATATCCGTCTGATCCTGGATGAGTCGAAGCACCAAATCTCCTTCTTGAAAGGTTCTGGTTCTAACCCGGCGGCTATGATAACGACGCAGATCTTGCTGATAAATCGCCGAACGGGCTGCCGCCATGTCACGCTCCTCATCTAACAGGTCAAGAGCTTCCTGCTGTGCCTTCTCATTATCCGCTTCAACATATGCCGCTACACGAGGCGAGTCATGACGGATGTCACTAGGAAGAACCGCTTCCGCTCCATAAACCATGAAGAATGGCGTGTAGCCTGTCAATCTGTTGGGTGTGGTATTGATGCTCCATAACACTGAAGGTAACTCCTCAACCCAACAACCCAGCGTCCGTTGCAAAGGAACCATAAGCCGGGGTTTGATGCCTCTCAAGATCTCTTGATTGGCGCTCTCCGCTTGACCATTGGACTGGGGGTGAGCCACTGATGACACGTCAAGCCGGATGTGCTCACGTTGACAGAACTCCTTCATGGCACCCTTTGACAGATTGGTACCATTGTCTGTTATAATGCTGTGTGGAAAGCCAAACCAGAAGATCACCTTTTTGATGAATTGAACTGCCGTGGCTGCGTCACACTTACTAACTGGCTCTGCCTCCACCCACTTTGTGAACTTATCAATCGCCACCAAAAGGTGGGTCTTCTTGTCCTTGGACCTCTTGAAAGGCCCAACCATATCCAGCCCCCAAGTTGCAAACGGCCAGGTGATTGGAATCATCCTCAATTCTTGAGCTGGTACATGAGCACGCCGTGAGAATTTTTGACAACCATCACATCTTTTAACCAAGTCCTCGGCATCAGCATGAGCTGTCAACCAATAGAAACCGTGACGAAACGCCTTGGCCACCAAAGATTTTGAACCGGCGTGGTGTCCACAATCTCCTTCGTGGATCTCACGCATAATTTCACGGCCTTCCTCAGGAGATACACAGCGTTGAAACGCCCCTGTCACACTGCAATGATGTAACTCTCCATTGATAATAGTCATGGACTTGGACCACCAGGTTATCTGCCTGGCCAAAGTTTCATCTTCTGGTAACTCGCCCCGGTTGATATACGCCAAATATGGAACTGTCCAATCCGGGATAACATGAAGAGCCGCCACCAATTGGGCCTCCGGATCAGGAACAACCAAATCCTCTTCACCAGGGAGCTTGACGGACGGATTATGCAAAACATCCAAGAAGACATTAGGTGGAACCGGTTTACGTTGGGAACCCAGGCGGCTTAAAGCGTCCGCCGCTTCATTCCTTCGCCGGTCCACATGATCAACCTGATAACCTTTAAAGTGACCTGCAACAATATCCACCTCACGACGATATGCTACCATGAGTGGGTCCTTGGAATCCCAAGTGCCGAACACTTGTTGAGCCACCAGATCCGAGTCACTGAAGCACTTAACTCGGCTTAAGTTCATCTCCTTAGCCATCCGAAGACCATGGAGTAAAGCCTCATATTCAGTTGCATTGTTAGTGCACGGGAACATTAAAGGGAGAACATAACAAAACTTATCACCTCGTGGGGAAGTTAATACGACTCCAGCCCCCGAGCCCTCCAATTGCCTGGAACCATCAAAATGAATAGTCCAATAAGTATGATCCGGCTTCTCTTCTGGCGCTTGCAACTCTGTCCAATCATTGATGAAATCCACAAGTGCCTAAGATTTGATCGCCATTCGGGGCATGTATTTCAACCCTTGAGGCCCGAGCTCAGTAGCCCACTTGGCAATCCGGCCGGTTGCTTCCCTGTTCTGGATTATATCTCCCAAAGGAGCAGAGCTGATCACCGTGATGGGATGACCTTGAAAATACTGCTTCAATTTCCGGCTTGCCATGAAAACCCCATACACCAATTTTTGCCAATGTGGGTACCTCTGCTTGGACTCAATAAGTACCTCACTGATATAGTAAACCGGCCGCTGAACCGGATATTCCTTTCCTGCCTCCTTGCGCTCCACCACAATAGCCACACTAACAACCCGAGCGTTAGCAGCCACATATAGCAATAATGGCTCTTTGTCAACCGGAGCAGCGAGAACCGGCGGATTAGCTAGCTGCCGCTTTAAGTCCTCAAATGCTTCATTAGCAGCGTCACTCTAAACGAAGTTATCCGTTTTCTTCAGCATCTGATACAAAGGGATGGCCTTCTCACCAAGACAACTGACAAACCGGCTCAACACGGCAATCCGGCCTGCCAGGCGTTGAACATCATTGATACACTTTAGTTTAGCCAAGGAGGTGATGGCCTTGATCTTTTTGGGATTAGCTTCAATGCCCCTGTTAGACACCAAAAAACCCAGGAGCTTCCCTGCAGGCACACCAAAAACACATTTGGCCGGATTAAGCATCATTTTATAAACCTGCAGGTTATCAAAGGTTTCCTTCAAGTCATCAATCAATGTCTCCTTCTTCCTTGATTTTACCACAATATCATCCACATAGGCATGAACATTGCGGCCGATCTGTTTATGAAGACAATTCTGCACACACCGTTGATAAGTCGCCTGTGCACTCTTGAGCCCAAAGGGCATGGCTCTTTGTCAACCGGAGCAGCGAGAACCGGCGGATTAGCTAGCTGCCGCTTTAAGTCCTCAAATGCTTCATTAGCGGCGTCACTCTAGACGAAGTTATCCGTTTTCTTCAGCATCTGATACAAAGGGATGGCCTTCTCACCAAGACAACTGACAAACCGGCTCAACGCGGCAATCCGGCCTGCCAGGCGTTGAACATCATTGATACACTTTGGTTTAGCCAAGGAGGTGATGGCCTTGATCTTTTTGGGATTAGCTTCAATGCCCCTGTTAGACACCAAAAAACCCAGGAGCTTCCCTGCAGGCACACCAAAAACACATTTGGCCGGATTAAGCATCATTTTATAAACCTGCAGGTTATCAAAGGTTTCCTTCAAGTCATCAATCAATGTCTCCTTCTTCCTTGATTTTACCACAATATCATCCACATAGGCATGAACATTGCGGCCGATCTGTTTATGAAGACAATTCTGCACACACCGTTGATAAGTCGCCTGTGCACTCTTGAGCCCAAAGGGCATGGACACATAGCAGAAGGCTCCAAAGGGAGTTATAAAGGCCGTCTTCTCCTGGTCCTTAACTGCCATTTTGATCTGATGATAACCAAAATATGCATCCAAAAAACTTAAAAGCTCACAACCCGCCGTAGCGTCAATAATTTGATCAATACGGGGGAGGGCAAAAGGATCTGCTGGACAAGCTTGGTTGAGATCTGTGTAATCCACACACATACGCCAAGTGCCATTCTTCTTGAGGACCAGCACCGGATTAGCCAACCACTCAGGATGGAATACTTCAACGATAAATCCAGCCACCAAGAGCCTGGCTACTTCTTCTCCAATAGCTTTGCGTCTTTCCTCATTGAACCAGCGGAGAAACTGCTTGACCGGTTTATATTTAGGATCAACATTGAGAGTGTGCTCAGCGAGTTCTCTCGGTACACCAGGCATGTCAGAAGGCTTCCATGCAAAGATGTCCCGATTCTCACGGATGAACTCGATGAGCGCGCTTTCCTATTTCGGATCCAAGTTAGCGCTGATGCTAAACTGCTTGGATGAATCACCAGGTATGAAGTCAACAATTTTAGTCTCATCAGCCGATTTAAACTTCAGGGCCGGATCATGCTCCGTAGTTGGTTTCTTCAACGAAGTCATATCTGCCGGATCAATATTGTCCTTGTAAAACTTCAACTCTTCTGTTGCACAAACCGACTCAGCATAAGCCGCATCACCTTCTTCACACTCCAGAGCAATCTTGCGGCTCCCAAGCACAGTTATAGTTCCCTTGTGACCCGGCATCTTGAGCTGCAGATAGACATAACAAGGTCGTGCCATGAACTTAGCATAAGCTGGCCGTCCAAATAGGGCATGATATGGGCTGCTGATTTTCACCACTTCAAAGGTCAAGGTTTCTAATCTTGAGTCATGCTCATCTCCAAAAGCCACCTCCAAATCTATCTTACCAATAGGATATGCCGACTTACCAGGGAGCACACCATGGAACACCGTATTGGACGGTTTAAGATTTTTATCTGTTAACCCCATGCGACGGAAAGTTTCATAATAAAGGATATTGATGCTACTCCCTCCATCCATGAGTACCTTGGTGAACTTATAGCCTCCCACCTGAGGTGCCACCACCAGAGCCAGATGACCCGGATTGTCAACCCGGGGTGGATGATCTTCTCTACTCCACACAATCGGCATCTCGGACCAGCGCAAATAATGGGGCACGGCCGGTTCAACGGCATTCACTACTCTTTTATGAAGCTTCTGATCGCGCTTGTCCAAGCTAGTGGTGAAGACATGATACTGTCCGCTGTTCAACAGCTTTGGGTTGCTCTGGTAACCTGACTGCTGCTGCTGCTGATTGCCCTGATGATTATAGCCACTTTGATTACCCTGATTACTTTGATTGTTATGTCCACCCTGATTGCCATGGAATCCTGAACCGGAATTTCCTCCGCCTGAACCGCCTCCTGATCCATGATCATACTGGAAACAGTCAGAATTTTTGAACTCTTGCATGATGTAACAATCTTTCCAGAGGTGTGTGGATGGTTCCTCCTTCGTCCCATGCTTTGGACAGGGCTGGTTTAACAGATACGACAAACGGTCCGGGTTAGGATTTGGCATTCCATTGCGCCGGGGCGGTTTACCCTTACGCCGCTGGCCCTTGTCATGTGTATTAGTGTTAGCCACAAAGTCAAAACCATGGTCCGCTTTATGCTTGCCGCCGTTTCCATGACCCGCCGGGTTGTGGTGCTACCCCTTGGCATTGCCGCTCTTCTTTCCCTTCCCTGTCTTATCATTGTTAGACTCGGGATCCTTGGTACTATCAGAGTCGGCATACTTCACTAGTGCAGCCATGAGGGTTCCCATGTCATTACAATGACGTTTAAGCCGTCCCAACTTCAACTTCAATGGTTCAAACCGGCAATTGCCTTCCAATGTTAAAACTGCGGTGTCAGCGTTGATGCGGTCTGATGAATGCAAAATCTCCGAAACCCGGCGCACCCAATGGGTTGTTGACTCTCCTTCCTCCTGGACACAGGCAGCTAGGTCCACAATTGACATGGGCTGCTTGCAGGTATCCTTGAAATTCTGAATAAACCGGGCTCTCAACTCGGCCCATGACCTGATAGAATTAGCCGGTAAGCTCTTTAGCCAAGTGCGGGCCGTTCCTTCTAGCATCATGGTGAAGTACTTCGCACATGCCGCATCATCCACATCCAGCATCTCCATGGCCATCTCATAGCTTTCGACCCATGTTTCAGGGGATAAATCGGTGGTGTAATTCGGCACCTTGCGTGGGCCCTTGAAATCTTTGGGCAGGCGCACATTGCGCAACGCCGGGACAAGACATGGCACTCCCAAGGAACTAGAGGTAACTCCTGGTTCCACCGATGTGGTTGGACGAACCGGAGTAAGCTGACGGGCCTCGTGCTGCGCCGCTAACTCGGCCTCTCTGCGTGCCCGAGCCTGATCCACCACATCCTGAGCATCACCGGCACCACCCGTCGGGTTATGGCCACGGGGCGGATCACGGTTCCGCGCATTGCTTGATACTGCCGGTTCGTCCATACGCCTGCTGTAACTCCGGCTTGGACGGGGAGTGGAATGAACCCGATCACGACTATATGAATAAGCCTCCTGTTGAATCAAGGCTGTCTGAAGAAGCTCCTTAACCCGACGCGTCTCGACCGCTGCTGGAGAATCACCTTCGATCGGGATGGCCACCAGTCGTGAAGCGGCAGCGACAATGTTGTCCACTGGGTTAGAATAATGACCCGGTGGTGTGGGGACATGAGGTACCACAACGTTGTTCTGACGAGGCGGATCCACCAAACGTGGCTGAACCGGCACCCCTGCTCCGGGTGCCTCTACCCGGTTTACCACCCGCGGATTACTGGTTCCTGCCCCTGGGGTGTTAAAGAGATTTCTAGCGTCATAAACTAGCGGCAGGCGAGATCAGTGCCTCCTCTTCAGGACTTCGTTCGACGCACTCTGATCCAACATAATCCGGTAAGCTTGTGCATCCAAAGCGGCCCACTCCGCGGCTATCCTGGTATCCTCAGCTGCTAAGTCGGCTTTTGCCTGGGTGATCCGATCTTTCACTTTCACGATTTCCGCATTGTGTGTATCCTGACCCGCCGAGTTAACCTCCGCCATCAGCGTTGCCAACATATCAAACAAATCAGATAGAACCTGAGCCGGCGGTCGCACAGGGCCTCCTGCCCCAGCCGCTGCCGCCGCTGCGGATCCGGAAATCATCGCCGCTGCGGTTGAAGAGTGGAGCGCTGGTTGCGTGCCGACCATGAAGATCGCCACCTGGCTCGGTAGATCAGAGGGGTTCGGAATACTGTCACCATCGGAACAGCCCCCAATCCGTCCATCTTGTAACTGATATAACGACTCGGTCTCTCCAGTCGATGACTTGTCACCGGAATACACGACGGTCTCACCACCAGATTCCGATCTATCCTCAGATTCCCCTCCATGGATAACTCCCACGAAGGCACGCTTCATGACAGGCTTGACCCGGGCAGATCTCGCACGCTGAGCCGTTTCGACGAGGTCGGTGCAGATGTCCAGCTCAGGGCCCAGTTCGCTGATCTTGCCAATGAAAACGTGTATGCTACCAAAGGGGACCCGGTACCCGTACTCGATTGAGCCGGCCTCGGGGCCCCAGCCTGCATTGTCGATGTAGATCTTGCCACGAAGACTCTTGGTCATCCGGCCCACAGCGTAACCCTTGAGTCCTTCGAAGTTGCCCTCCAAGAACTTGAAACCATCGTGCGATAGCCCCACGGTGGGCGCCAACTGTCGTGGTTTTGTCACGGCAGATGTCCTAGAGAAAGGACTTAGTAGTGGAGCCATCGCTACGGGTTAGCTTGAAGGGGTTAAAGCGGACAAGGGACGCAAGAGAGTTCTATACTAGTTCGGCCCCTTACGATGAAGGTAAAACCCTACGTCTAGTTGTGATGGGATTGATGGGGTTTCGATGACCAGGGAGCGAATACGCTTTCCCTGGGTCTCGAGTTGTTGTCTGTTGTCCTTGAACCGCCGTTGGGTCGTCCCCTTATATACATGGGTTGACGCCCGTCAGTTTACAGACTCCGAGGCCGGCTCATAATCGTGTCCGGCTCGGTCTCTGCTACTCATATCTTACAACACAAGTTTACATCTCAATGCCGGTTTGTGTCTACATGCCTTAAACCGCCTTTGGGCCCTGGGCCTTCATGAAGCGTCACCGTCTGTCTTCATGGGCTTCACATACAGATGAACTACTTATGAAGTTAACCCGGCCTCTCCTGGCCGGTTTACGCCCAGTGGTAATATCCCCAACATATGTGATACGATAAGTAAACCGACTCCAAAAGTTTTCCACAGACAATTTTACTCCGTTTGGAGTATTTAAAAATTAGAAAAATAAGAAGTAGTCCGAATAGCGCACGAGCAGGCAACAAGCCTTGGGGCGGGCCCTACCCCCTAGGCGCGCCTCCCAAGCTTGTGGCCACCTCGTGTGCCCTCCGGACTCCGTTTTCTCTCAGAATACTTGTTTTGCACGGTAAAAATTCATTATATAATCTCCCGAAGATTTTGACCACCGTATTACAACAATATCCTGTGTTCTTGTTTCGAGCTATTTTTCTGACAGACCTAGATCGCCATGACATCTCCAAGCGCCCCCAAGGACAAGTTCTACGAGAAGGTCATCAACCCCTACCTCCCGGAGGTTATGAAACATCCTCAAACCATGGAGATGCATGAGGGGGTGCTTCACATCCGGGATGTTCAAGAGCCAAGGAGGATTGGAAGCGTGGAGGCCAGGCTCCAAGAGGTGGAGGAGGAGGTCTTCAAGTGCCAAGGGATGGTGGAACGCGGACTCAACGCCAACCACTCCATGATCACGGAATTCACCGGTGATCACAAGCTGGACGACAATAGTATTGGAGAGGCCATTCAAGCTTCATGAGAAAACTCAGCATCTCCAAGCTCAGGTCCATGACCTACAAAACCAAAACTGTGAGTATGAATACATATTTAAGAGGATGAGTTTGGCTGCAGGTTTGAGGATCCTGGAGACTCGTTCATCTTTTTACAATGGTGAGCCTATGCCTTGGAAGACGGAGGACAAGCCTCCCACATCATCAACTTCATCATCATCACCTCCGAAGAAGGATACTTGAGTATATGGGTATGGCACTCCCCTTTGGCTTGTGCCAAGCTTGGGGGAGGTGTCCCGGTATCGTATCACCATCACATCTTTATCTTTACCATTTATCTTAGTTCGATCCTTTTGGTTAAATCATGATCTAGTAGAATAAAAGTTTTTAGTATGATCTAGTCTTTTAGTTTTTGCTTTATGATCTATCTATGTAATCAAAGATTAGTTTTGAGTTGAGGGCTTTGCTTTTTTGCTTTGATCTTGGAAAGAAAAATAATAAAAGAAGTAAAAGATTATATAATAATCTTATGGAGAGTGATGACTTCACATACAAGGAGTATGATGCATGAAATTTGTTGAGGGTTGACAAACATAGTATTGGTCATTGTTGCAATTAATAGGAAGTAATAAAGAAAAGAGAGGTCTCACATATAAATACACTATCTTTGACATCTTTTGTGATTGTGAGTAGTCATTAAAATATTATATGCTAATAAGTTGATGTTAGACAAGGAAGACAACATAATGTGTTATGTTCCCTTATATCCGAATAGAAGTTATATTGTCATGGATCCTCCAACATGTTGAGCTTGCTTCTCTCCTATGGTAGCCAAATCTTTTGCACCAAGTAGAGATACTACTTGTGCATCCAAAGACCTTTAACCCAGTTTTGCCAGGAGAATCCACTATATCTACCTATGGATTGAGTAAGATCGTTCAAGTAAGTTGTATCGATGCAAGCAATAAAATTGCTCTCCAAATATGCATTATCTTCTAGTGTGGGGAAAATAAGCTTTGTACAAACTTGTGATATGGAAGAAATAAAAGCGACGGACTACATAATAAAGTTCTCTATCACAAGCAGCAACATAAAGTGACGTTCCTTTGCATTAAGATTTCGTGCATCCAATCAAAAAGCGCATGACAACATCTGCTTCCCTCTGCGAAGGGCCTATCTTTTATTTTTCTCGTCTACCTTTATATAAGAGTCATGGTGGTCCTCACCCTTCCTTTTTCACTTTCTCTTTTTGGCAAGCACTATGTGTTGGGGAAAGATCCAGACAAACATATCCACTCAGATGTAGGTGATCATAAACTATTATTGTTGACATTACCCTTGAGGTAAAAGGTTGGGAGGCGAAACTATAAGCCCTATCTTTCCATGTGTTTGATTGAGGCTTTGATCTCATAAATATCACGTGAGTGTTAGCAATTATGAAAGACTAAAAGATAGTTGAGTATGTGGACTTGCTAAATGAAAGCTCTTATATTGACTCTTTCCGATATTATGATAAATTGCAATTGCCTCAATTACCGAGATCATAGTTTGTTAGTTTTCAATAAAGTTTTTGGTTCATACTTTACCTTGTGAACGAATTATCACTTTAGCATAAGAAGTTATATGACAATATGTTGCTCTCCTAAAGATGATCATGATGCCCTCATGTCCGTATTTTATTTTATCGACACCTCTATCTCTAAACATGTGGTCATGGTTATCGATTTCGGCTTTCGGTTGAGGTCAAGCGAGGTCTAAGCTTGGGGAGTTGATACGCCACCATTTTGCATCATGTTTTTATGTTGATATTTATTGCATTATGGAGTGTTACAATACTTATGCCTTTTCTCTCTTATTTTACAATATTTACATGAAGAGGGAGAATGCCGGCTGTTGGAATTCTGGATCGGAAAGAAGCAAATCCGAGATACCTATTCTACAGAACTCCAAATGTCCTGAAACTTTGCGGAGAATTGTTTTGGAATACATACAAAATATTGGGTGAAGAAAAAACAGAAGGGGACCCACCAGGTGGCCACAAGCCTGGGGGGTGCGCCCTACCCCCTAGGGCGCGCCTCCCTAGCTTGTGGGCCCCCTGGCTAGCCCCCGGTGTCCATCTTCTACTATATGAAAGGTTTTGACCTAGAAAAAATCATCAGGAAGATTTCAGGATGAAGCACCGCCGTCTCGAGGCGGAACCTGGGAAGAAGCAATCTAGGGCTCCGGCGGAGCTATTCTTCCGGGGAAACTTCCCTCCGGGAGGGGAAATCGAAGCCATCGTCATCCCGAACGATCCTCTCATCAAGGGATGGTCAATCTTCATCAACATCTTCAACAACACCATATCCTCTCAAACCCTTAGTTCATCTCTTATATTCAACCTTTGTCTCAAAAGCTCAGATTGGTACATGTGGGTTGCTAGTAGTGTTGGTTACTCCTTGTAGCTGATGCTAGTTGGTTTATTTGGTGGAAGATCATATGTTCGGATCCTTAGTGATATTTATTACCCCTCTGATCTTGAACATGAACATGATTTGTGAGTAGTTACATTTTTTCCTGAGGACATGGGAGAAGTCTTGTTATAAGTAATCATGTGAATTTGGTATTCGTTCTATATTTTAATGAGACGTATGTTGTCTTTCCTCTAGTGGTGTTATGTGAATCTTGACTACATGACACTTCACCATGATTTGGGCCTAGGGGAAGCCATTGGGAAGTAATAAGTAGATGATGGTTTGCTAGAGTGACAGAATCTTAAACCCTAGTTTATGCGTTGCTTCGTAAGGGGCTGATTTGGATCCACATGTTTCATCCTATGGTTAGATTTATCTTAATTCTTCTTTCGTAGTTGCGGATGCTTGTGAGAGGGGTTAATCATAAGTGGGATGATTGTCCAAGTAAGGACATCACCTAAGCACCGGTCCATCCACATATCAAATTATCAAAGTAACAAACGCGAATCATATGAGCATGATGAAAACTAACTTGACGATAATTCCCATGTGTCCTCAGGAGCGCTTTGCTTTATATAAGAGTTCGTCCAGGCTTATCCTTTGCTACAAAAGGGGTTGGGCCACCTTGCTGCACCTTTGCTACACTTGTTACTTGTCACCCATTATGAATTATCTCACTACCAAACTTTCTGTTACCGATAATTTCAGTGCTTGTAGAAAATACCTTGCTGAAAACCGTTTGTCATTTCCTTCTGCTCCTTTTTGGGTTTGACACTCCTACTTACCGAAAGGACTACGATTGTTCCCCTATACTTGTGGGTCATCAACCCACGAGAGGCCCACAAGGCATCAGGGCACGCCTAACCCCCCAGGACGCGCCTTGTTGCCTTGCTGTCTCCTTGCAGGTCTTCTGGTCCTCCCTCGAAGCTTCTAGGGTCTCTTATATCCAGAAAAAATCATCAAAAAATTTCATCATGTTTGGACTCCGTTTGGTATAGATTTTCTGTAAACAAAAAACAAGCAGAAAACAACAACTGGCACTAGATTAGTCCCCAAAAATGATATAGACTTGCATATAAGATTGATAATATAATAGCATGAAACAATAAAAAATTATAGATACGTTGCAGACGTATTAATCCCCAAGCTTAATTCATGATTTTCCTCGAGTAGGTATGATGAGGACATGACTACCTTGGATACAACCAAAAATATTGCATACATGCATATTTTTTAGGTGATTTCTAATGCAAACTATGCAATAATTTATTTATGTTGTCTAGGACAAAAATACTTCACAGACTTTTGTGCCATGTCTAATTACAGGTGTATGGGACATTCGTACAACCATTATACGAACATAAGGAAAAAACAGAAGTTTAGGTGCCGTTCAAAAAGTCCTCTCACGTCACTTTTGGGCCAAGAGAAGATAGAGTCCAAGTCTCTCACATTCTGGACTCAGGTTCGGACTGCACAGACATACCTAACTCAAAATGCCAAGACCTCTTTCATACAGACTCCGAATTGGGTGATTCTTTTTTGTTGGAAAGTAGATTTCGTGCACTTTCCAACCCAATTAGATTCACCTTCAAATTCATCTGGAGCGTTGATATATTGCCGAAACAATCTGACACTGCAGCAGAATCCGAGTCAAACTACAAGTTCAAAGGTGTTGCATCACCTCCACTTGGGCCCATGAGCCTTGTACAACCTAGGTTTAGTTTTAGGTTGCCTTGGGACGTCCTCCCACCTCCTTGGCCACCACCCCTTGCTCTTATATAAGTAGATCCATCTAGTAGCTTTTCCTTGGGATTTGTTTAGTTAAAAATTAGCCATTGCAACTTCGTGTACTTCGTGTGTGTCCAACGACCACACAAAGACCGCTTTCGGATCCCCACTTTTATCAATACTTCATATATATTCACAATATTCAGATTGTATTATTGATTCGTCTCCAATGTATCTATGATTTATGAAGTATTCATGCCATGTTTACAACAATTTTATATGGTTTTGGTATGATTTGCATGGAACTAACCCGGACTGACGCTGTTTTCAACAAAACTACCGTGGTGTTGTTTTTTGTGCAGAAATGAAAGTTCTTCAAATGAGCTGAAACTTTTTGACGATTGTTTTTGGAACAAAAGAGGCACTAGAAGCTTCGTTGGAGGACCAGAAGGTGAAGGAGGTGAGCACAACCCACCAGGGTGCGCCAGGTGCCTTGCCCGTGTGGTGGTGTCTTGTGGGCCCCTCGAAGACCATCTTCGTGTGAAACCAACACCAAAAAATTCTATAAATACAGAAACCCCTAGAAATAACCTAGATCAGAAGTTCCACCGCCGCAAGCCTCTGTAGCCACAAAAAAACAATCTAGACCCTGTTCCGGCACCCTGTCGGAGGGGGAAATCATCACCGGTGGCCATCTTCATCATCCCGGTGGCCACCATGATGAGGAGGGAGTAGTGCACCCTCGGGGCTGAGGGTTTGTACCAGTAGCTATGTGTTTAACCTCTCTCTCTCTCTTGTGTTCTTGAGTTGGCATGATCTTGATGTATCGCGAGCTTTGTTAATGTAGTTGGATCATATGGTGTTTCTCCTTCTCTATCTTGTTGTGATGAATTGAGTTTTACCTTTGAGATTTCATTTTATCAGATTGAATACTTTTGTGGATTTGAGAGCACTTGATGTATGTGTTGCTATAAATAGCCGTGGTGACAATGGGGTATCAAATTGATTCACTTAATATATGTTTTGGCACTCAACTCGTGGATTTCTGAGGTGACATTGGGGTAATCTATGCATAGGGGTTGATGCACGTTTTTGTCCTTGTTTCTCCGGTAGAAATCTTGGGGCACTATTTTAGGTTCTTTGTGTTGGATTGAGTATTACGAATATAAAATTGTTTGATGCATATCGCATAATCAACTCACAGATACTCGCGGTGACATTGGAATATCTAGGTCACATTAGAGTTGGTTGATGTGTATCATATGGTGTTATTTTAGTACGAACTCTTGCATAGATCGATCGGAAGGATAACTTTGTGTTATTTTAGTAATAACTCTTAGATAAATAGATCGAAAAGGATAACTTTGAGGTGGTTTCGTACCCTAGTTGTGTGTCAATACTCAGTTTTGCCATTAGAAGTTACAACTACTCAAAAATGCCATCGATCCGTGAGATGCTTGCTCAAAAATGCCATTAGATATCTCAAAAATGCCATCGTTCTGTTAGATGTTTGCTCAAAAATGCCATTAGACATTGTTATTTTCATGTCAGACCCGTTGACCATGTTATATGAAAAAAATAATCCTAGACCCACATGTCAGTTCTCTCTATCTCACAATGATAAGTGTAGCCCCACTTGTCAGGAGTAACCAAGCGAATAATTTTACAGGAAAATAAGAACGCTGTTGGGATCAAGTAGGCCCCACACTTTATTGTAGTGAGGTAGAGGGAGAGCTGGCATGTTGTTCCATAGGTATTTATGTCATTATAACATGACAAAAGAGATTTGATATCACAATAATGGTGTCTAGTGGCATTTTTTAGCATGTGTCTAACGAAGCGGTGGCATTTTTGAGCGGTTGAAATTCCTAGTGGCAAAACTGAGTAGTGGGACACAACCAGTGGTATAAATTATAAAAACCCTTTCTTCTTATGTTCTCCGCTGATAAGAACTTTGGAGTGATTCTTCATAGCACATTGAGGGATGGTTATATGATCCAATTATATTAGCATTGTTGAGAGATTGCACTAGCGAAAGTAGGGACCCTAGGCCTCATTTTCAAGCATTGTAATACCGTTTGTGCTCAATTTTGTTACTTGCTACCTTGCTGTTCTTTATTGTTCTTATTACAAAAATCAATATCTTCGCCGAACTAGTGCACCTATACAATTTACCATTGTATTTGGTGTGTTGGGGACACAAGAGACGTTTTATTATTTGGTTGCAGGGTTGTTTGAGAGAGACCATCTTCATCCTACGCCTCCCACGAATTGATAAACCTTAGGTCATTCACTTGAGGCAAATTTGCTACTGTCCTACAAAACTCTGCACTTGGAGTCCCAACACGAGTCTACAAGAACAAGTTGTGTAGTAGACATCAAGCTCTTTTCCGGGGCCGTTGCCGGGGAGGTGAGTTCTTGAAAGTATATCTTTAGATCTTGTAATTGAATCTTTTAGTTTCTTGTTTTATCAATAGTTTGGTTTATAAAAGAAAACTACAAAAAATGGAATTGAGGTGGCCTCATATTATTTGTCTTTATCATGTCTTTCTTGAAAATGATGGATTAGAAAATTGTGCCCAATTGATAGATGAAGAATTCAATAAAATGTTTGGCATAAAATATTTGAATGATGACCATGATTGCAATGTTCTTAGTATGAATTCTTTGAATATCCATGATGCTAATGATATGCAAAGCAATAAGCTTGGGGATGCTATATTTGATGAAAATGCTATTTTAAGTCCCCCAAGTTCTGATGAGAAAAATTATTCTGATGATAGCATTCCTCCTATTTATGATGATTATATTGATGACATTGGGTTTGGAAAAGTGTCAACTCTAGGAAGTAATGATCCCACCATATTGGAGGGTGTTGATTCTTATTGAAATAATTATGAAAGTGGATTTGGAGAGGTCATAACTTTATTTAGTGATGAATCCACTATTTTGGAAGAGGTTTCAATTGATTATGATGAGAACAAAGTTGCTATCTATGATGATTATTGAGATGACATGTATGCTATAAAGAATTATGATAACCATGAAACTTGTCACCATGATTTTAATTTTCAATCTCATGATAGTTATTTTGTTGAGTTTGCTCCCACTACTATTCATGAGAATAAATTTGCTTATGTGGAGAGTAAGAAAATTTCTATGCTTGTGGATCATGAAAAGAATGCTTTATGTGATAGTTATATTGTTGAATTCATTCATGATGCTACTGAAAATTGTTATGGGAAAGGAACATATGCTTTTACATATTGCAAAAATATCAAGTTTCCTCTCTATGTGTTGAAAATCTTGAAGTTTTGCTTGTTTTGCCTTCCTATGCTAGTTTTTTCTTGTTCCCATAAGTTGTTTGCTCACAAAATCCCTATGCATAGGAAGTGGGTTAGGCTTAAATGTGCTTGTCATGTGATTCATGATGCTCCTGTTATGTTTCATTCTTATCTTTTCTGCGAGCATCATTGAAATCTTCATGCCTAGCTAAAAAGGCATTAAAGAAAAGCGCTTGGTGGGAGACAACCCAACACTTATACCTACTGTTTTTGTGTGTTAACATGATTAGGCTACTGTATTCATCATGTTTTATAGCTTTTGTTTCAATCAAGTGCCAAGTAAAGCCTTTGGGATAGTGTGGATGATAGTTGACTTGATTCTGTGCAAAAACATAAACTTTTGAGCCCAGTTATAGAATTCTTAAAATTCACTGGAGCATCAAAACATTATGAATTATTTATATTTGATGGGTATACAAATTTTCTACGTTGTCCTAATTTTTCAGAATTTTTGGATTTACAGAAGTATGACCATAATTCAGATCTTTACGTATTGTTCTGTTTTTGACAGATTCTGTTTTCAATGCATAGTTTGCTTGTTTTATAGTTTCTATGGATTTTATTGCTTAATATAAATTGTGGAAATTGTAGAGTACAGTAGGCATTATGTGGGAACAATTTTTAATCTTTGCTTGACAGTACCAAAGTGAATGATTTGTCTTTATCATACTAACCCATCTCACGAAGTTCCGTTATGTTTTGTGTGATTGAAGTTTTCAAGTTTTGGGTGAGATATCGATATGAGGAGAATAAGGAGTGACAAGACTCTAAGCTTGGGGATGCCCAAGGCACCCCAAGGTAATATTCAAGGAAGATCCCAACAACTAAGCTTGGGGATGCCCCAAAAGGC
Source organism: Aegilops tauschii subsp. strangulata (assembly GCF_002575655.3). NCBI lineage: Eukaryota > Viridiplantae > Streptophyta > Magnoliopsida > Poales > Poaceae > Aegilops > Aegilops tauschii. The sequence continues at coordinate 243,732,688 of NC_053037.3, read as the reverse complement.
ATCGCCTCTTTCGTCTTCAACATGATCGGTAACCTCACTTGGAGCTATATTCTCATTCGTCACATGATATGTGTTTTGCTTGGAGCGTCATTTTATTTTATTAGGATTTTCTTGATGTTATTTAGAAAAATGTTTTATATCTTCTACTTCAATAAAAATGTCAAGTATAGCCTTTGGCATGCTTATTTTGCAAGTCTATGTGTTGCTGTTTGAAAACAGAAAGTTGCACGCGAGCGCGTGAATTCTTGAGAAAATTTAGAATGTGATAAAATGTTGAAATTTTTTGCACAATAAGCTATGATACATTTTCTACAGTGTGGTAAATTTTAAGAATTTTTTGAGTTAGGGAAGTATAAGTATAATTGCACTCTTTACAAACTGTCCTGTTTAGACAGATTGTTGTCATGTTTGCATTTGTTTGCTTGTTTAATGATTCTATTTGAGGATGGGAGTATTAAATATGCAGAGGCATTTAGTATGCAATGCTAAATAATAACTTTAGGGATTTGCTACATTAGAGAATGATAAGGTTATGCATTGATTTATACTAACTTATCTCACGAGTTCTTGTTGAGTTTTGTGTGGATGGAGTTTTTTTTTTTGAGATTTAGGGAAACCGTGATATAAAAGGAATGAAGCAGACACAAAAGCTCAAGCTTGGGGATGCCGAAGTCATCCCTATGTAATATTTCAGGAAGTCTCAAGCATCTAAGCTTGGGGATGCCCCGGTAGGCATCCTGATGAGGCTTGAACTACGTCGGTATTTCCCCAAAGAGGAAGGGATGATGCAGCACAGCTACGGTAGGTATTTCCCTCAGTGATGAGACCAAGGTTATCGAACCGGTAAGAGAACCACGCAACATTACGTAAACTGTACCTGCACACAAAGAACAAATACTTTCAACCCGACGTAAAAGAGGGGTTGTCAATCCCTCCCGGGTAAAAAGATAGATAAAATTGTAGTAGATTAGATAAATAGATCTCGCGGAACGTGAGATAAAATAAATAACAATAAATTGCAGCAAGGTATTTTTGGGTTTTGGGGTTAATAGATCTGAAAATAAAAGCGAATAAAAATAGATCTCAAAGGCAAATATGATAAAGAAGAGACCCGGGGGCAGTAGATTTCACTAGTGGCTTCTCTCGAGAAAAATAGCATACGGCGGGTAAACAAATTACTGTTGGGCAATTGATAGAACTTCAAATAATTATGATGGTATCTAGGAAATGACCATTATATAGGCATCACATCCAAGATTAGTAGACCGACTCATGCGCGCATCTACTACTATTACTCCACACATCGACAACTATCCAGCATGCATCTAGTGTATTAAGTTCATGGAAAAACAGAGTAATGCAATAAGAACGATGACATGATGTAGACAAGATCTATTCATGTAGGAATAGACCCCATCTTGTTATCCTTAATATCAACGATACATACGTGTCATTTCCCCTTCTGTCAGTGGGATTGATCACCGTAAGATCGAACCCATCACAAAGCACCTCTTCCCATGGTAAAAAAATGATCTAGTCGGCCTAACTAAACCAAAGATTCGAAGAAGAAATACGAGACTATAAGTCATCATGCATATAAGAGATCAAAGAAACTCAAATAGCTTTCATGGATAAAAATATAGATCTGATCATAAACTCAAAGTTCATCGGATCCTAATAAACACACCGCAAAAAGAGTTACATTAAATAGATCTCCAAGAGACCATTGTATTGAGAATCAAAAGAGAGATAGGAAGCCATAACTACGGACACGTAGATCTATAATGAACTACTCATGCATCAACGGAGAGGCACCAATGAAGATGATGAACCCCTTCGTGATGGTGTCTAGATTGGATCTGTGGTTTCTGGAACTTGCGGTGGCTGGAATTGGGTTTCGTCGACTCCCCTAGGGTTTTTGAAATATTGGGGGTAAGAAAAGAGGTGGTGCCGGAGGCGGCTGAGGTGGGCACAACCCACCAGGGCGCGCCTGGGGCCCAGATGCCCAGGTGGGTTGTGCTTCCCTCGGAGCCCCCCTCTGGTACTTCCTTGGCCCAACTTGTGTCTTCTGGTCCCAAAAAATCTCCAAAATGTTTTGCTGCGTTTGGACTCCGTTCGGTATTGATTTTCTGCAAAGCAAAAAACAACAACTGGCACTGGGCACTATGTCAATAGGTTAGTCCCAAAAAATGATATAAAGTTTCTATAAAATGATTGTAAAACATCCAAGAATGATAATATAACAGCATGGAACAATAAAACATTATAGATACGTTGGAGACATATCACATCCCATCTTTCTTCACCAACAATTATCGGTTAGTATCGGTTGAGCCTAAGTTTTTGCTTCTTCACATGATGTGTGCCATTTTTGGAATTTCATTTAATTTTATTTTGTTTGCTATTTTAATAAAGTACTTAGATCTAAAAGTTTTAAATAAGAGAGAGTTCTCAAATAGCTACCCATTTACTTAACTACTCACTTGATCTTCACTTATATCTTTTTGGAGTAGTTTGTTATTTACTCTTGTGCTTCAATTTTACTAGTATGAGAGTTGATATTAGTGATGACAATTTGCACAAGCTTTGAAATTGGTCCTAATATGATGTCACATCCCTAGTTCTGGTAATGCCTAGTGCTAGCATCTGGTGTTGCATCATGTCTACTTTTCTCAGAAAGTTTGAAATGGGGATTAACAAAACCCTAGCACCCCCTCTGGTAATAACAATTTCAACTGAAAATTGCCTCAATGAACCCAAAATGGCCTTCACAAAATGTTCATCATTTTTGGATTGGTCTTGAACCTCTGCCAAAAATATTGCATATTTTTCTAGGACAACTTGGATCACTGAATTAAATCATATGGTATTTGCATTTGGGCATTTAAAATGCTACAAAATATTTTAAATGTCAAAATAATCATAAACTAAAATGTTTATTGTTGGAAATATTCCAAATAGTGGGCATGAGCAGTTTCATGATTTTTGAGTTAGTTTTAGTGTTTTTAGAAAAGCCACAAAGTTACAGAAGAAATAGAAAACAGAAATAAAAGAGAGAGAGAGAGAATCTTACCTGGCCTCACCTGTGCAGCCCACCAACGGGCCAGCACTGTAGCTGGCCGGCCCAACCTACCACCGCCGTCAGCCTCCTGGCGCTAGTCGGCCAGGCCTGTGGCCGACGCGCGCGCACGGGCAGAGCGCCACGCCACCAGCTCGCCTGCCTGCCTCCCTTGCCAGCGCGACGCCTCGTTGCCTCTCCTCGGCGCCGCCCTGACCTCCCTGGTCTATCCACTCCTCCCCTCCACTCTTCCGCTCTCTCCCCGCAGCGCACCCGAGTGCGCTCGTCGCCGCTGCTCGCTGCTGCCACGGCCACCATCATCGCCTCGCCTCACCATCGTGTCCCAGAGCTCCGCCATCGTCGCCTACGCCTCCCCGACGACCCACGTGCCACCGGACGCCCCCGAACGACCTCACCGAGCTCGTCTTCAACCTCCCGATGTCGGAGATCCCCTCGCCACCCTGCCTCGCTCCGGTTCCTCCCTGAGGCCGCCGTCTGCGTTGCCATGACCACTGTGAGCCACTGACCCTTCTCCCCCTCTCCGTTCTCTCTCTCGTGCACCGTACACACCGCCTCGAGCTCGCCCGCATGCACTGCCGCCAGTGTTCGCCACGGATGTGTCTCCGACCATCTAATGGTCTGGCCGTCGTGCCCAGCTTCCTCCCCACATCGCGTAGAGCACGTAGGTGCCCCGCACGAGCCACCACGGCCATCACAGCGACGACCTTGAGCTTACCCGAGCTCCGGCAGCCGCCAAGGTAGTCACCGGCGTCGTTTTCGGCCTCCCCGCGTCCAGCCATTAGCACCATTGGATGCGGCGCAAGCCTAGCTGCACGTAGCGCATCTCCGCTGTCGATTTGGTTGATGGAGGACCAAATCCAAAGCCCACCGCCGCATCTGGCCTCGTCGGTGGCATAACGCTGGTGGGTTTGACCCACTTTGACCACGACTGGCCCCCCCTGTGTCGATGACATGTGGGGCCGGCCTCTCACTAGAGTTAGTTTAGGTTTTAGTTAGTGCTAATTACCACTGTTAGAGGTTAATCACCTCACTAACTAAACTCTGTGTCACTGACCTGTGGGTCCCATAGGTCAGGGTTGACCTGGCTGACTCTGTTGACCTGCTGACCTCAGCCTGATGTCATGCTGATGCAGTATATGTTTTCTGGGATTTTAAATAAATTAGAAATGATTTATTTATTTCAGAAAATATCCAAAACTTCTAAAATTCATAGAAATTCAACCTTAACTCAGAATGAAATAAATTATATATGCAAAATGATAAGAAAAATCCAATCTATCCATCTGTACTGGTTTCATGCATGTTTAAACAACTTAACCTTGCTGTTTAGATCAAAACATGATAATGCACTTTATAAGTTCTTAGATCTAATTTGAATTTGAACCTTTGGTTCAAATCAACTCAAACCCTTATGTTCTTAGCTGCATTAGCTCAAATCACAGCATATTGACATGTCATGATCATGCATCATATTGTGTATTGCATTGATTGTGTTCTTTCTGTGTTTGCCGGTGGTTGTTCCCCCTCGGTAGATGTATGTTCCGACGATGAGTTTGATGACACCGATGAAGAGTTATATCATCTTCAGAAGTGCCAGGCAAGCAAAACCCCCTTGTTCATTCCGATACAATCCCACTCTCTCCCTCCTGCTCTCTTTTACTGCATTAGGACAACAACGATTCAACTGTTACAAGCTGCGGTAGTTGAACCCCTTTCCTCTGCATGACCTATCATTGCCACAGTAAATAGATGAAACCCACTAGCATGAGTAGGAGTTGTTTGAGCCCTGATGTGCCTACTAATTCATGCTTGTTTGTCATGCCTGCTACTGCTTAGAGTTGAGTCAGGTCTGATTCATCGGGGATGAATTGGAATGGTGATGAACATGTCCTACTATGTGTGAGCTAAGTGTGTGAACACGATTTGGTAAAGGTAGCGGTGAGAGGCCATGTAGGAGTACATGGTGGGTTGTCTCATTGAAGCCGTCCTTAGGAACTGAGTTCTGTGTTTGTGATCCATGAACAGCTACTACCACACGTTGGGCCCTAAAATATGACCCCGCTCGACTTATTAACCGCCCCTGTCCTCTGTCCAGGAGTTGCAACTAGTTTCTGGTGTTTGTAGGATATGTGTTGGAGGCCGTGCGTAGCGCTGACCCTAGGGGTGGTCTATGATGCGGTAGATACACCGTGGTCCGGTGTACCGAGCACCCGTTTGGTGTCTCGGGAATCCTGCACACATCTTTTGGGGCTGTGAGCGAAACCCCGGCCGGATCTCCTCACGGATGGAACCGAATAGGCGATAAACCTGGACTAGAGACTTGTGTGGTTAGTTAGGTCGTGGTTTACACCCACGTCGGCTTTCACTTGAAGTCTGCCGAGCACATGTCGTGTGCATACGCTAAGTGGTGGAAACATGTGTGAAGAGGTACACCCCTCTAGGGTTATAAATGATCTATTCGAATAGCCGTGTCCGCGGTAAAGGACTTCTGGGTTGCTTGTAAAGTTCATAGACAAGTTAAATTGGATACTCTAAAACTCGCAAGATAAGCGTGAGTGCTATGGATGGCCTTCTCGTAGGGAGACGGGAGCGGATCCATAGTGGTGTGTCTTCAACATATACCAGGTTCCTAATCACAAATATCATCTCCTCGCAATTTACATTATTTGCCACTTGCCTCTCGTTTTCCTCTCCCCCACTTCACAAAATTTTGCTGTTTTATCTGCCTCTCTTTTTTTGTTCGCCATTTTCTTGCCCGATCTGTTTTTGAGTGCAATCTTGTTGTGTGGTCATCATGACTCAAGAGAACACCAAGTTATGTGATTTCTCAAATACCAACAACAATGATTTTATTGGCACTCCAATTGCTTCTCCCACCACTAGTGCGGAGTCTTGTGACATTAATACTGCTTTTCTGAATCTTGTTATGAAAGATCAATTTTCTGGTACTCCTAATGAGGATGACGTGTCCCATCTTAATACCTTCATGGAATTATGTGATATGCAAAAGAAAAAAGATGTGGACAATGATGTGGTGAAGATGAAATTATTTTTGTTTTCTTTGCGTGATTCTGCAAAAATTTGGTTCTCTTCTTTGCCTCGCAATAGTATGATTCTTGGAATAAGTGCAAAGATGCTTTTATCACTAATTATTTTCCTCCCGCAAAAATTATATCCCTTAGAACCCAGATCATGAATTTCAAGCAACTTGAACATGAGCATGTTTCACAATCTTGGGAAAGGATGAAAATGATTCCAAGGAATTGCCCAACTCATGGGTTAAATCTTTGGATGATCATACAAATTTTTTATGCGGGATTGAATTTTGTTTCTCGTAATCTTTCAGATTCCGTCGCGGGTGGTACTTTTATGGAAATTACTTCGGGCGAAGCCACCAAATTTCTTGATAATATCATGGCAAATTATTCACAATGGCATACCAAAAGGGCTCCTACTAGTAAAAAAGTTAATTCGGTTGAAGAAATTTCTTCTTTGAGTGAAAAAGTTGATGCTCTTATGAAATTGGTTGCTAGTAAAAGTGCTCCTATTGATTTTAATGATATGCCTTTGTCTACTTTGATTGAGCAAAATAGTGATGCCATCGATGTGAATTTTATTTCTCAAAATAATTTCAACAACAATGCTTATAGAGGTAACTTTAATCCTAGGCCTTTTGCTAGTAATTCCTCTAATAATTATGGTAATTCCTATGGAAATCAATCTTAAGGTTTTCAACACTTTCATAGAAGAAAAGTTGAGTAAGATTGATGATTTGTCTAGAAGTGTTGATAGAATTGCTCATGATGTGGAAAATCTCAAGATGAAATTTTTTGTGCCTAAAGTAGATGGATCAATTAAAGCTCTTTATGTTTCTACGGATAAAAGTAAGGAAAGAACCGCTATGCTTAGAGCTAAAAGAGAATTTTTCAAAAAAGCATTTTCTAGTGATTTCTTTCGCAAAAGTGATGAAGATATTAAAATGATTGGTGTTTCCTCTATTGATTCTTTATTTAGTAAAGTTAAGATTGATTAAAAAGGGACTGGAGAAGAGTCAACTTTAGGTAGAAGGCGTCCCAATATTTCGGAGGGTGAAAATCTTGTTGAGAAAATTGATGAAAGTGGGTTTGGAGAGGTCAAAACTTACTAGTGATGTGCCCACTCTTTTGGATTACAAAGACTTTAATTATGATAGTTGATCTTTGATTGATTGTATTTCTTTGTTGCAATCCTTGATAAATTATGCTTATGAACAAAATAAAGCTTTTACTAAACATATTGTTGACGCTATGATGAAAGCTTTTGAAGAAAAATTGGAATTAGAAGTTTCAATTCCTAGAAAATTGCATGATGAATGGGAACCTACTGTCAAAGTCAAGATTAAAAAATTATGAGTGTTTTGCTTTGTGTGACTTGGGTGCTAGTGTTTCTACAATTCTGAAATCTTTATGTGATGTGCTGGTCTTACTAATCTTGAAGAATTTTCTTTGAATTTGCACTTGGCGGATTCTACTATTAAAAAGCCTATGGGAAGAATTAAAGATGTTCTTAATCTTGCAAATAGGAATTATGTGCCCATAGATTTTATTGTTCTTGATATTGATTGCAATCCGGCTTGTCCAATTATTCTTGGTAGACCGTTTTTACGCACTATCGGTGCCGTGATTGATATGAAAGAAGGCAATATTAAGATCCAATTTCCCTTGAGGAAGGGTATGGAACACTTTCGTAGAACAAGAATTAAGCCACCTTATGAATCAATCATGAGGGCCTCTTATGGATCTCGAAACAAGGATGACAAAACATAGATCCTTGCTTTATGCCTAGCTAAGGGCGTAAAACTATAGCGCTTGTTGGGAGGCAACCCAATGAATAAAATTTATTTTGCTTTTTGCTTTCTGTTCTTGACTGTTAGCACAATTATGCTACAGTTATGATTGCGTTTTTTGTGTTTTAATTAGTGTTTGTGCTAAGTAGAACCGATAGGATCTTCTTGGGTGATAGTTGTTTGATCTTGCTGGAAAATAGAAACTTTTGCGCTCACAAAAATAATTGTTAAAAATCACCAGAGCGTGATAAAATGCCAATTCTTTTTGCAGAATATTAATATACAAATTATCCAGGTCTTACTAGTTTTTCATAATTTGTGGAGTTACAAAAGTATTCAAACAAACCAGATTGCTACACACTGTTCTGTTTTGACAGATTCTGTTTTCTTTGTGTTGTGTGCTTATTTTGATGCCTCTATGGTTTTCTTTGATGAGTTTTTGCCATAGAAAAGTTGGAATACAGTAGATATAATACAAAAACATAATATTAATTGGTTTGATACATCACTTATAGTAGTGATTTATTTTTCTTATACTAACGGATCTCACGAAGGTTTTGTTGAGTTTTGTGTGATTGAAGTTTTCAAGTTTTGGGTTATCTTACGATGGATGAAGGAAGGATAGAAAAGCCTAAGCTTGGGGATGCCCCGACATCCCATGCTATTATCCAAAAATGAGCAACCAACTAAGCTTGGGGATGCCCCCCGAGTGGCATCTCCTCTTTCTTCTAACGACCATCGGTATTTTACTCGAAGCTATATTTTTATTCGTCACATGATATGTGTTCTGCTTGGAGCGTCTTGTATGATATGAGTCTTTGTTTGTTTTATTTTGTGTTTTAAGTATTGATACCTTGCTGGACACACCTATTTGGGAGAGCCAAAATTATGTCATGACTTGTTAGAATTGCTCTCTATGCTTCACTTAAATTTTTATGAGCTATGGACTTGCTCTAGTGTTCACTTATATCTTTTTGAGCACGGTGTGCTTAGTATTTTTGAAGAAATTCTCTCTTGTTTCACTTAGATTTATTTGAGAGTTAGTAAAATTTTCAAGAAATTCTCTCTTGCTTCACTTAAATTATTTTGAGAGAAAGAGAGAAGAATTATGCTCATGATCTTCACTTATATTTGTTTGAGCTTATGAAAAGCAACACATGAAAATTAGTCCCAAAGTGATAGATATCCAAGAAGGATATAATAAAAACTTTCATGAAGATCATTGGACAAAATAAACTTGATTCTTTGTAATAGTTTTGAGATATGATGATGTGATATGTGAGTTATGTTGATGAGTAATTATGCTTTAGTAAGAATATTGGTGTTAAGGTTTGTGATTCCCTATGCAAGCACGAAAGTCAATAGTTATGCAATGAAATTATATCCTACTTGTGGTGCATTATTCGGTGTTATTTATGCTTAATGCTTTCTTATGAGATTATCCATTTCTTGGTTGGTCGCTTCTCAATCTTTTGCTAGCCTTCATTTTGCACTAAGTATGATCTCTACTTGTGCATCCAAAATCCTTTAAACCAGTTTTGCCACATGAGTCCACTATATCTACCTATATGCGGTATTCTTTTGCCGTTCTAAGCAAATTTTCATGTGCCATGTCACAGCCCCAGATCAGCCCTTGCTTGATTTCTCTTGCATCCATGCATCATGTTTAAATTCAAATGAAATTTGAATTGAGGAATTTTCAAAGCCTCAGAAACCTTTTAAAAATGATCAACATTAAAATCTTCTCAAAGAAGCCCAAGAAAATGTTCCTGTTAAACCTTGAAAAATATTGGCAAGAATAAAATTCAAACCAATATTTTTGGAATCACAGAAATATTTATTTTGGGCCTTTTTGAATTAAATCAATGACATATTTGGGTTGGATTTATTTCTATTTCATAAGAAATAAAGTTCATATATTTTTGTGAGTTGCCTGTGACCTTGGACTAGTTTCTGAGCTCACATAACAATTTACAGAAAGTTTAGAAAATGATTTGATGTTTTAAATCAAGTCAAAACAAATAGCAGAAAGATTAGAAAAGAGAAATAAAAGTCAGAGAGGAGGGAAAAGTTACCTGGACCTACCTACTGTGCAGCCCACCACTGTACCGGCCCAGCCCACCTCCTCCTCCCCTGTCGTCTTCCTCCCCCTGCCAGGAGGACGGCGCGTGCCCGACGCGCGCACGCACGCGCCCCGGCCACCTCCTGCTTCCTGCCGCTTCCCCCTCGTCGCCCTGGGCCTCCCTCGCGATGCCACGCAGCCCCGACCGCTCTCTCCTCTCTCTCACTTTCCCCTCTGGCCCTCTCTCCCGCAAAAACAGAGCGCCACCGAGCGAGCTCGCCGAGGCCGATCGCCGTACCCGCGGCCACCGCCACCACCTCGCCTCCCCGATGGGTCCAGAGGAACCGCCATCGCCTTCTGCGTCGCCTACACCAACCCATTGGACAGCGGGAGCCCTGCAGCGTCTTCCCCGAGCTCATCCCCAACCTTCGGCCACCGGCAACCTCACCGGCGATTCGCCGCCGTCTCCGCCTCCCCGAGCCCGCTGAGTCCTCCCTTGAGATCACTGTGAGCCCCTGAACCGTTTCCCCCTACTCCCGTGCTCGATTTCGGGCTCTAGCTAGACTAGCCACCGTGCCCGAAGCTCGCCGCCGCATGAGCTCATCGCCGCCGTGGCTCCGGCGACCAAATGGCCCCGCGCGTGCGTCCGTTGCACTCGCGATGTTCCGTAGAGCAACTCTAGCGCGATAGCCCGTTTGTTTGCAAGCCGCAGCGCTAACCCCGCACCCACCCGAACTCCGGCGGCTGTGAAAGAGCTCGCCGCCGTCGACTCCGGTCACCACAGGCCCAGCCACTACCACCATTCGACGCGCGCCTGCAAGAGCTCTCCAATGAGCCCAAGAACGGCCTCGTCCGTGCCCTGTGGGCGCTTTCTGAGCCGCGCCGCCATCTCGGGCCTCGCCGGCGTCGAGTCGCCGGCGGGTTTGACGTCGTTTGACCCGGTTTGACCCCAGTTTGACTCCCCCTGAGTCACTGACGTGTGGGCCCATGTCCTTAACTAAACTAGATTAGTATTAGTTTAGCGCTAATTAATCTGGATTAGTTAGGTTAGTCACTGACAGGCAGGTCCCACGGGTCAGGTTTGACCCTGGCCAGCCCGTTGACTCGCTGACGCAGTGATGACGTCAGGCGGACGCAGTATTACATTTTCTGGATTTATTTTTAATCAGGAAATTCCAGAAAATAGTATAAACTTCTAAAAATCATATAAAATCAACCGTAGCTCAGAATGAAATAATTTATATATGAAAAATGATCAGAAAAATGCAATCTATCCATCTGTATCATTTTCATGCATGTCAAACTAAGTTATACCTGCTGTATAGGTGAAAACATGATAATGCACTATTTGAATTCATAGTTTGAATTTGAATTTGAACCTTGAGTTCAAATCAACCCAAACCTTTCTGTTGCTAGTTGCATTAGGCCAAATCACGTCATATTGCCATGTCATAATCATGCATCATAATTGCTGCATTGCATTGATTGTGTTCTCCCTTGTTTGCCGGTGATTGTCCCCTCTCGATAGCCGTGATTCCGACGATGTGATCGATGACACCGATGAAGAACTATAATATCTTCAGAAGTGCCAGGCAAGAAAAACCCCCTTGTTCATTCCGATACAATCCCACTCTCTCGCTCCTGCTCTCTTTACTACATTAGGACAACAACAATTCAACTGTTACATGCTGTGGTAGTTGAACCCCTTATCCTCTGCATGACCTGTCATTGCCACAGTAAATAGATGAAACCCACTAGCATGAGTAGGAGTTGTTTGAGCCCTGATGTGCCTACTCATTCATGCTTGTTTGTCATGCCTGCTACTGCTTAGAGTTGAGTCGGGTCTGATTCATCGGGGATGAATTGGAGTAGTGATGAACATGTCCTACTGTGTGTGAGCTAAGTGTGTGAACACGATTTGGTAAAGGTAGCGGTGAGAGGCCATGTAGGAGTACATGGTGGGTTGTCTCATTGAAGCCGTCCTTAGGAACTGAGTTCTGTGTTTGTGATCCATGATACAGTTACTACCATGCATTGGGCCCGAAACCAATGGACCCTCTCAGCTTCTAAATCACCCTTGTCCTCTGTCTAGGAGTTGCAAGTAGTTTCTGGTGTTTGTAGTATGCTGGAGGCCGTGGACAGCGCTGACCGAGGGGTGGGCTGTGATGCGGTAGGCACGTGGCACGGTGTACCGGGCGCCCGTTTGGTGTCTCGGGAACCCTGCACACATCATTCGGGGCCGTATGTGGAAACCTCGGCCGGACTCCCTGCGGATGGAACCTGAATAGGCGATAAACCTGGACTAGAGACTTGAGTGTTTAGGTAGGCTGTGGCCGACTCCCTCGCCAGGCTTCCGCTTGAAGGTTGCCGAGGTACACGACGTGTACATGGTGGTAAGTGGCGAGAGCATGTGTGACGAAGTACACCCCTGCAGGGTTAATATGATCTATTCGAATAGCCGTGTCCGCGGAAATGGACTTCTGGGTTGCCTATAATAGTTCATAGACAAGTGAAAGTGGATACTCTAAAATGCGCAAGATAAGCGTGAGTGCTATGGATGGCGTTCTCGTAGGGAGACGGGGGCGAATCCATAGTGGTGTATTGATATGGTGAATATGTGGACTCGTGTGCGCCACCTCAAAAGAGTTACTTGCAGTCGTAGTTAGGATAGCCACCGAGTCAAAGCTGGCTTGCTGCAGTTAAACTCCACCACCCCCTTTGTTGATACCGATGCATATGTAGATAGTTCTGATGTAAGTCTTGCTGGGTACATTTGTACTCACGTTTGCTTATTTTATGTTTTGCAGAGAGACGTCAGTCTCGCTAGTAGTTCCGTGTGGACTTCGACATTTAGCTTGATACCTCAGCTACGATCTTGTGCCCTCGGCAGGATCTGGTAGATAGTCAGGCTTCGCAGCCTTTTTCTTTTGTTGATGTCTGTACTCAGACATGTTAAGCTTCCGCATGTGTTTGACTTGTATGCTCTGAATGTTGGGTCATGAGACCCATGTTTGTAATATCTGGCTCTTCGGAGCCTAATGAATAAATACTCTGAGTCGTAGAGTCTTGTTGTGATGCCATGTTGTATTTGCACATATCGAGCATATTGTGTGTATGATTGAAATGCTTGGTATGTGTGGGATCCGACAACCTAGTTGTGTATCCTTGGTAGCCTCTCTTATGGGGAAATGTAGTCTTGTGCTCCATGAGCCATAGTAGTCCGCTACAGCCCGGTTCACCGGAGTCCTGCTAGCCCAGCACTACTGCTCCGGACCACTTGACTGGCCGGCATGTGATTCACTTCGTTCCTGTGTCTGTCCCTTCGGGGAAATGTCACGCGGTGACATCCGGAGTCCTGCCTAGCCTGCTACAGCCCGGGTTCCCGGAGTCCTGTTAGCCCAGTGCTACAGCCCGGATTCACACGCTGCTGACCGACATGCTCGATGTTGATTCATGTATGCCTGTCCCCGTAAGTTAGTGCCACTTTGGGTTCACGACTAGTCATGTCGGCCCGGGTTCTCTGTCATATGGATGCTAGCGACATTATCATATACGTGAGCCAAAAGGCGCAAACAGTTCCGGGCCATGGTAAGGCGACACCCGTGGGAATACCGTGCGTGAGGCCGCAAAGTGATATGAGGTGTTACAGGCTAGATCGGTGTGACTTAGAATCGGGGTCCCGACAGCGTTGGTATCAGAGCCTGACTGCCTGTAGGATTACCAAGCCAAACTGGTCGAAGTTGTGTCTAGAAATGCTTTAGTTATATAAGGGAATTGATTGTGGGAGGGAACGTAAGGCTCTTTTTACTCCTTTACCTTATGCCCTTCTGATCTGAGTCACCCTCTTCTCTTCTACGGGGATTAAGAACTAGGCTTCTCATCTTTCTATCAGGATCACGTGTTACTAATCCGTAGACTCGTAGGATTGTTGGTCTCAAGCCTCAGTTCAGTTTCTACCACTACAGTGTGTTGTTAGTTGGACTTGGAACCTTGATATTGTGCTTCTAAGTGGTTATGCCACCATTTTTGCAGGATGTCTCAAATCCTTTGAGCATTTACAGCCGTTATGCTGTCCGAGTCATCCCAGGTTTCTAAATAATCTGATGCATTTGCAAATCCCTTCTTTCCGTTCTCGATGTTCCTTTGGGCCAGATTAACCACACTAATCGTTGAGTTGAGGTACTCTGTTGCCTTGACATATATGTTGGAGTTATTATTATGACCCTAGGTGTCTTAGAGGACCACTTAGTAATCTAGCAATGCAAGCATCCCCAGTGTGATGATTCTGGCCATTATTCTCGAAAGCATCCCGTGATGCCATTTAGTTAGTAGGCATTCTATTTCTGGGTTCTTGAACCCAAGATTCACTCCACTTACCTCCTGTTGATAGTGTTTGCTCGTTCCTTTAGGTTATTAGTAACCTTTGCATTAGTCCACGAGGTCCGTGGTATATCGTTCTTCCAAATACCATGAACCATTCTTGGCAGGAGTTCTTTTAACCAAAAGATCACAACCAGGGCGCTCTTGAGGAGTACTCCATTCATATTGTGACTCTGCCAGTCCTTCCTCCTCTGCATTGGGTTATCTGGAAGAAATATGTTGAATTTGTTCGACATACTAATCCATGCATCCACAACATAGAAAAACATATGTTCCTTTGAGTTGTCTCTCTTTAGTTATTTTCTGGCCCTCGTCTATCAATTGATAGTCAGGAGTAATTGTGCATTTGTGTTATCAATGCCTATTATTCTTGTGGTCCGTCAAGCCATTCTATCCCGGAATGACTAGGAGAAACAAACTCCAGTACCTTATCCATTTCTTGGATTGGTCAAAGTAGTTGTATTCCGCAGATCAAAATGCCAATCCAGCTTTTGTTCTGTTCTACCTCGGAGTATTACCCCCTTTATGTCAGAATTGTCATGAGAATTGCACCATCTCTCACGAATTCTTAACGCAGTGATACTTCTCGCCATCATTGCTCAGTCCTCGGTTCCGTGTCGTCACGACCGGAATGCCGACAGGTGAACTATGATGTGTGAAATCAATACTCCTAGCAACCGTGTTGCTTGGTAGTTAATGGACATTAATATCATTCTTAGCGTGATGGTTATTGAACCACTATACTAGGATTGATCGTGCTACCTTGTTCTTATTCTGGTGCACTCTTCGATCTTTGAGTTAGGATTGAATCCCTTGCTTATTTGATCATATCGTCTTGCCCTGAAAAGCAAGATTGTTCTCGATCTTAATAACATGTCGGTGGATCGTGATTTTCCAAATATCTTCTTGGAAGTACCACCAGGTTGTCCATGACCGATATGTTGAGTCGTGAACAAGTTGGTTTTCCAGTAAACCACCCCTTCTCCAAGAATCCGTGTTGGATACCCTGAGCTAGTTGGTCAAGCTAAACAACAACTTGGAGAGTTGGAAGATAAAAGCTTGCCAGCTTAGCTCATTTCAAGGGATATATCTGCGTGTGTTGAAGATAGATGATATCTTCATCGATTGGTCCCTGTGATCAGTTGTTGGACCTATTGTCGTATCAAGACTTGATTTGAGTATGGGCTATCATCAAATCAAATCAGAACCAACGATGTTCATAATGTTGTCTTACTCGTGGTTGATCCCTCGAGCATACACCATTACATCTTTTGGTCTGACCAATGCTATCACCGTGTTCACTTAATTGTGGAATTCCATCTATATGGAAGCCTAGATGGTTTGTTGTTGAGCCCATCGACAACATCCTTATCTCCTCCATGATTTGGTTGAACATCTAAGTTAGCGTTGGAAATTTTTGAAAGCATCTTCCTCGTGTTAGCTCATGAAGTTTATGTTTTGATGGAAGAAGTGACTTCCTCTAGTTCACGTGCATATGATGCAAGTTGCTGCCGTGAACTTGAGAAAGTTTGTTTCGCTTCCTCTGGAATCATCCCAAGTCAGTCATGCATACATGCGAAGTATTCTTTGGTCTGGAGACTTGCAACCTTCATTCTATATGAATCCCTAGCACACCAAGCCACTGATTGATTTGTTCAAGGAAAAGAAGTTCTTAAGTGCTATTCCTTAAGGACCCAAAGGTACATGCGCATGACTTCGCTCTCCGCAATGATGGTTCCTAATCAGAACTCGGTAGTGTTTTATTCTAAGACTACTATGTGGTCATGCTTGTCTGGGACAGCGTGTTCACATGTTGTAGCAGAACCAGCTCATGTTTTGGAGCTTGCTATCATAGTTCATCCCCTGAGAATCTCGCAACGTCATCTCGTCGATTTGTGTTGCAGACCTTCATTTTTCTTCCTAGACTCGATGAGTCTGGAATATCCTGCCACCAACCAGATCTGAATCTCGGGCAGATGTGATGGTTGGAACGTTTTCCCAAGAGCTATAATATTGGTCTCTTGGTAACCGGTAGAGTGGATGTCG
This sequence comes from Aegilops tauschii subsp. strangulata, assembly GCF_002575655.3. Lineage (NCBI taxonomy): Eukaryota > Viridiplantae > Streptophyta > Magnoliopsida > Poales > Poaceae > Aegilops > Aegilops tauschii. The sequence continues at coordinate 243,716,296 of NC_053037.3, read as the reverse complement.
TGGCCAACACATCCAGCCGGAAGGCCTATTATTGTAGTATCTTGATTGAGGAAGTTGGCCACCTCCCCATAAGGGTTTCTTAGGATTTATTCCGCTAGTTATTCCCTATGGATTCCTGCGCACCCGAAGTCCGACCTACTACTTGATGTTCAAGATACCAAACCACATCTAATGGGTTACGCTAGAACATCAAGGAGAACATTAGAAGCGGAGTGCTAAATGTCGCTCGGTCGATCATCCAGATTTTGCTCCCTTGGCTTCGCTAAGGTGAAATCTGAGAAAGTGTTGTCCTCCTTTGCACCTACATCCTCCATCACCGTTCATCATGGTAGTATGATGTGTTGCCAGGATCCTCGGCACGGATGTTGGTAAAACCTTGATGAATATGGAAATGCTCAAGTTCTGGAGAGCATACTCAGACACTAGGTTATATCCCCGGTATCAACGGGAATGTGCCTTCCGTTTGCCGAGTTGCTCCATAACCATAGTTTCCTCTCCGATCTGAGTATGCCATTTCTCTGAACTCCTTCAAATGATCGTTTGCGATTTTCCTTGGGCTGGTATAAATAGTTTCAATGATCTATGTATCAAAAGTAATTCTTTTTGCCACTTAAGGGAATAATTCTACGAGTCACCTTCCCCAAGGTGCCCCGTTATCGAATCATGGCAATTTTCCTCGCTACTTTGAAACCTTCGTCAAATTGTTTCTCCCGTCCCTCCTGATGCATGTTTTGCCTCTCAGCTCGAGAGATGTTTCAATGCCTCCCTCCATGAGTTGATCCTGAGTTGTTCGATATTTGAGAAGATCGATCCTTCTAGAGTTTTCCCTTTTCCTCTTGTTGTCTTGTCGGTTGGAGTTCTCAGAGCAAGACATCGAGACAAAGATGGTGATCGAATCAACGTTCTTACGAAGTGCAACTTGGATCGTGAAGATCATGTTAGCTCGTACCCCCTCTGTCTTCTTACCTCACGTCTTGAATCTCGGGACGAGATTCTTGTTTAGTGGGGGTGAGCTGTCACAGCCCCAGATCAGCCCTTGCTTGATTTCTCTTGCATCCATGAATCATGTTTAAATTCAAATGAAATTTGAATTGAGGAATTTTCAAAGCCTCAGAAACCTTTTAAAAATGATCAACATTAAAATCTTCTCAAAGAAGCCCAAGAAAATGTTCCTGTTAAACCTTGAAAAATATTGGCAAGAATAAAATTCAAACCAATATTTTTGGAATCACAGAAATATTTATTTTGGGCCTTTTTGAATTAAATCAATGACATATTTGGGTTGGATTTATTTCTGTTTCATAAGAAATAAAGTTCATATATTTTTGTGAGTTGCCTGTGACCTTGGACTAGTTTCTGAGCTCACATAACAATTTACAGAAAGTTTAGAAAATGATTTGATGTTTTAAATCAAGTCAAAAAAATAGCAGAAAAATTAGAAAAGAGAAATGAAAGTCAGAGAGGAGGGAAAAGTTACCTGGACCTACCTACTGTGCAGCCCACCACTGTACCGGCCCAGCCCACCTCCTCCTCCCCTGTCGTCTTCCTCCCCCTGCCAGGAGGACGGCGCGTGCCCGACGCGCGCACGCACGCGCCCCGGCCACCTCCTGCTTCCTGCCGCTTCCCCCTCGTCGCCCTGGGCCTCCCTTGCGACGCCACGCAGCCCCGACCGCTCTCTCCTCTCTCTCACTTTCCCCTCTGGCCCTCTCTCCCGCAAAAACAGAGCGCCACCGAGCGAGCTCGCCGACGCCGATCGTCGTACCCGCGGCCACCGCCACCACCTCGCCTCCCCGATGGGTCCAGAGGAACCGCCATCGCCTTCTGCGTCGCCTACACCAACCCATTCGACAGCGGGAGCCCTGCAGCGTCTTCCCCGAGCTCATCCCCAACCTTCGGCCGCCGGCAACCTCACCGGCGATTCGCCGCCGTCTCCGCCTCCCCGAGCCCGCTGAGTCCTCCCTTGAGATCACTGTGAGCCCCTGAACCGTTTCCCCCTACTCCCGTGCTCGATTTCGGGCTCTAGCTAGACTAGCCACCGTGCCCGAAGCTCACCGCCGCATGAGCTCGTCGCCGCCGTGGCTCCGGCGACCAAATGGCCCCGCGCGTGCGTCCGTTGCACTCGCGACGTTCCGTAGAGCAACTCTAGCGCGATAGCCCGTTTGTTTGCAAGCCGCAGCGCTAACCCCGCACCCACCCGAACTCCGGCGGCCGCGAAAGAGCTCGCCGCCGTCGACTCCGGTCACCACAGGCCCAGCCACTACCACCATTCGACGCGCGCCTGCAAGAGCTCTCCAATGAGCCCAAGAACGGCCTCGTCCGTGCCCTGTGGGCGCTTTCTGAGCCGCGCCGCCGTCTCGGGCCTCGCCGGCGTCGAGTCGCCGGCGGGTTTGACGTCGTTTGACCCGGTTTGACCCCAGTTTGACTCCCCCTGAGTCACTGACGTGTGGGCCCATGTCCTTAACTAAACTAGATTAGTATTAGTTTAGCGCTAATTAATCTGGATTAGTTAGGTTAGTCACTGACAGGCAGGTCCCACGGGTCAGGTTTGACCCTGGCCAGCCCGTTGACTCGCTGACGCAGTGATGACGTCAAGCGGACGCAGTATTACATTTTCTAGATTTATTTTTAATCAGGAAATTCCAGAAAATAGTATAAACTTCTAAAAATCATATAAAATCAACCGTAGCTCAGAATGAAATAATTTATATATGAAAAATGATCAGAAAAATGCAATCTATCCATCTGTATCATTTTCATGCATGTCAAACTAAGTTATACCTGATGTATAGGTGAAAACATGATAATGCACTATTTGAATTCATAGTTTGAATTTGAATTTGAACCTTGAGTTCAAATCAACCCAAACCTTTCTGTTGCTAGTTGCATTAGGCCAAATCACGTCATATTGCCATGTCATAATCATGCATCATAATTGCTGCATTGCATTGATTGTGTTCTCCCTTGTTTGCCGGTGATTGTCCCCTCTCGATAGCCGTGATTCCGACGACGTGATCGATGACACCGATGAAGAACTATAATATCTTCAGAAGTGCCAGGCAAGCAAAACCCCCTTGTTCATTCCGATACAATCCCACTCTCTCGCTCCTGCTCTCTTTACTACATTAGGACAACAACGATTCAACTGTTACATGCTGCGGTAGTTGAACCCCTTATCCTCTGCATGACCTGTCATTGCCACAGTAAATAGATGAAACCCACTAGCATGAGTAGGAGTTGTTTGAGCCCTGATGTGCCTACTCATTCATGCTTGTTTGTCATGCCTGCTACTGCTTAGAGTTGAGTCGGGTCTGATTCATCGGGGATGAATTGGAGTGGTGATGAACATGTCCTACTATGTGTGAGCTAAGTGTGTGAACACGATTTGGTAAAGGTAGCGGTGAGAGGCCATGTAGGAGTACATGGTGGGTTGTCTCATTGAAGCCGTCCTCAGGAACTGAGTTCTATGTTTGTGATCCATGATACAGTTACTACCACGCATTGGGCCCGAAACCAATGGACCCTCTCGGCTTCTTAATCACCCTTGTCCTCTGTCCAGGAGTTGCAAGTAGTTTCTGGTGTTTGTAGTATGCTAGAGGCCGTGGACAGCGCTGACCGAGGGGTGGGCTGTGATGCGGTAGGCACGTGGCACGGTGTACCGGGCACCCGTTTGGTGTCTCGGGAACCCTGCACACATCGTTCGGGGCCGTATGTGGAAACCTCGGCCGGACTCCCTGCGGATGGAACCTGAATAGGCGATAAACCTGGACTAGAGACTTGAGTGTTTAGGTAGGCTGTGGACGACTCCCTCGCCAGGCTTCCGCTTGAAGGTTGCCGAGGTACACGACGTGTACATGGTGGTAAGTGGCGAGAGGGTGTGTGATGAAGTACACCCCTGCAGGGTTAATATGATCTATTCGAATAGCCGTGTCCGCGGAAATGGACTTCTGGGTTGCCTATAACAGTTCATAGACAAGTGAAAGTGGATACTCTAAAATGCGCAAGATAAGCGTGAGTGCTATGGATGGCGTTCTCGTAGGGAGACGGGGGTGAATCCATAGTGGTGTATTGATATGGTGAATATGTGGACTCGTGTGCGCCACCTCAAAAGAGTTACTTGCAGTCGTAGTTAGGATAGCCATCGAGTCAAAGCTGGCTTGCTGCAGTTAAACTCCACCACCCCCTTTGTTGATACCGATGCATATGTAGATAGTTCTGATGTAAGTCTTGCTGGGTACATTTGTACTCACGTTTGCTTATTTTATGTTTTGCAGAGAGACGTCAGTCTCACTAGTAGTTCCGTGTGGACTTCGACATTTAGCTTGATACCTCAGCTACGATCTTGTGCCCTCGGCAGGATCTGGTAGATAGTCAGGCTTCGCAGCCTTTTTCTTTTGTAGATGTCTGTACTCAGACATGTTAAGCTTCCGCATGTGTTTGACTTGTATGCTCTGAATGTTGGGTCATGAGACCCATGTTTGTAATATCTGGCTCTTCGGAGCCGAATGAATAAATACTCTGAGTCGTAGAGTCTTGTTGTGATGCCATGTTGTATTTGCACATATCGAGCATATTGTGTGTATGATTGAAATGCTTGGTATGTGTGGGATCCGACAACCTAGTTGTGTATCCTTGGTAGCCTCTCTTATGGGGAAATGTAGTCTTGTGCTCCATGAGCCATAGTAGTCCGCTACAGCCCGGTTCACCGGAGTCCTGCTAGCCCAGCACTACTGCTCCGGACCACTTGACTGGCCGGCATGTGATTCACTTTGTTCCTGTGTTTGTCCTTCGGGGAAATGTCACGCGGTGACATCTGGAGTCCTGCCTAGCCTGCTACAGCCCGGGTTCCCGGAGTCCTGTTAGCCCAGTGCTACAGCCCGGATTCACACGCTGCTGACCGACATGCTCGATGTTGATTCATGTATGCCTGTCCCCGTAAGTTAGTGCCACTTTGGGTTCACGACTAGTCATGTCGGCCCGGGTTCTCTGTCATATGGATGCTAGCGACATTATCATATACGTGAGCCAAAAGGCGCAAACGGTTCCGGGCCATGGTAAGGCGACACCCGTGGGAATACCGTGCGTGAGGCCGCAAAGTGATATGAGGTGTTACAGGCTAGATCGGTGTGACTTAGAATCGGGGTCCCGACATGCCATCTCTAATTTTGAAAATAAACTTCTCTTTTGTGTGTTCGTTTCACTCGCGGTGTGGGGTGGCTAATATTTTCCATGCTAGATGTGTTATTCTCACGATGAGTGTTTATTCACTTGTCATTACATGAGAGTAAGGCAAAGGTTTTAGGGATGCCCTGTCCCAAAATTAAAAATGAATTTACTTTATGTTATCAAATAATAAATTCCTTGGAAAGTGTTGGTATGGAGGGCAACCGTGGATACGGCTAGCCATGGAAAGTGAAAGTATGGTGGAAAAAGGAATAAACTTTATTTTCTGTTTGGGAACCGCCTATGATATATCTAGCATGGAAAGTGTTGGGAACTCTAAGTCGTTTTCGTTGGTGGGATGGATACACCTCCCAAAATGTTTTTTATCTCTAATTTTTCGCTTTGAGCTTTGGCACCTCTACAAATCCCTACTTCCCTCTGTGAAGGGCCTTTCTTTTACTTTATGCAATTTTTATTTTGAATTGAGTCTCCATCTTCTCTCATAAAAAGCACCAACCAGGAGGCAATATGATCGTACTTAAGTATTGGGTGTAGCTAATATTCGAGTGTGTTTCATGAATGGATTAATGGTTGAGCATGATGGGCTAGGGATAACTTATTTTAGCGTTGATATTTTGAAAGACATGGTTGCTTGAGTATCTAAATTATTATGTCAAAACTAGACTATTGCTTTGAATCACATAAAAGTCCAATTGTCCATGCTATAAAGAAAAGAATATGATATGACATGTTAGGCAGCATTCCACATCAAAAATTCTGTTTTTATCACTTACCTACTCGAGGACGAGTAGGAGTTAAGCTTGGGGATGTTGATACGTCTCCAACGTATATATAATTTTTGATTGTTCCAAAATGTTATATTATCAATCTTGGATGTTTTATAATCATTTATAGTCATTTTATATCATTTTTTGGTACTAACCTATTGACATAGTGCCAAGTGCCAGTTGCTGCTTTCTGCATGTTTTTTACATCGCAGGAAATCAATATCAGACAAAGTCCAAATGCAACGAAACTCCACGTAAATTTTTTATGGACCAGAAGGAACGTAATGGGCCCTGCCTACGCCTGGGGGGGTGCCCCGAGGGGGCACAACCCACCAGGACGCGCCAGGAGGCCTAGGCGCGCCCTGGTGGGTTGTGCCCACCTCGGGTACCCCCCGGACCACCTCTTTGCTCTATAAATACCCCAATATTCCAGAAACCCTAGGGGAGTCGACGAAATATTCATCCAGCCATCGCAGAGTCCAGAACCACCAGATCCAATCTAGACACCATCTCGGATGGGGTTCACCACCTCCATTGGTGCCTCTCCGATGATGCGTGAGTAGTTCTTTGTGGACCTTCGGGTCCATAGTTAGTAGCTAGATGGCTTCCTCCCTCTCGCTGAATTCTCAATACAATGGTCTCCTGGAGATCCATATGCTGTAACTCTGTTGCGGTGTGTTTGTTGGGAACGATGAACTTTGAGTTTATGATCAGATCTATCTTTTTATATCCATGAAAGTTATTTGAGTTTCTTTGATCTCTTATATGCATGATTGCTTATATCCTCATATTTCTTCTCCGATATTTGGGTTTTGTTTGGCCAACTTGATATATTTATCTTGCAATGGGAAGAGGTGCTTTGTAGTGGGTTCGATCTAACGGTGCTTGATCCCAGTGACAGAAAGGGAACCGACACGTATGTATCGTTGCTACTAAGGATAAAACGATGGGGGTCTATCTCTACATAGATAGATCTTGTCTACATCATGTCATCGTTCTTATTGCATTACTCCATTTTTCCATGAACTTAATACACTAGATGCATGCTGGATAGCGGTCGATGTGTGGAGTAATAGTAGTAGATGCAGGCAGGAGTCGGTATACTAATCTTGGACGTGATGCCTATATAATGATCATTTCCTGGATATCATCATGATTATTCGAAGTTCTATCAATTGCCCAACAGTAATTTGTTCACCCACCGTTTGCTATTTTTCTCGAGAGAAGCCACTAGTTAAACCTACGGCCCCCGGGTCTTCTTTCTCATATATTTGCCTTTGCGATCTACTTTTTCCTTGCATTTATTTTCAGATCTACTAAATCAAAAATACAAAAATACTTTGCTGCACTTTATTTTATTTGCGATCTATTTATTCAATCTATTATAATTTTCTCCCGTCCGCGCACCGTTTCTGGCGCCGTTACCCGAAAGGGATTGACAACCCCTTTTACACGTCGGGTTGCGAGTGTTGTTATTTGTGTGCAGGGGCTGTTTACGTTGTGTTGCTTGGTTCTCCTACTGGTTCGATAACCTTGATTTCATATCTGAGGGAAATACCTACCGCCACTATGCTGCATCATCCTTTCCTCTTTGGGGAAATACTGACGTAGCTTCAAGCGACATCATGGGCCGAGGACGGCATATTCCGCGCTCCCCCCGCAGTCGTTTGGCGCGCAGTAAGGCGACCATTGGGAGTAAAAGTCAGCGCATTCGGGATGGTGCGAGTCGAGCGCCTTGTTCGGGAAGAGATCTTCCTTTCACTTATAGTGGAGGAGGGAAGAGCCCCCGGATGGTCGGCCGTCAAGGCAACCTTGGTGTCATCAAGGCTTTCCTAGTAGAAGACCCCGTCTTCAAAATCGATCGATATCTCCGGATCGTCATGATACCCCAGGTCATCATCACGGGAATGATCCTCCAGTTGAGGGGAGGGGCAATGACGGACTTGACCTGACGCCTCCAACCTTGTTTAAGAGAAAGGTACATCCGATAAGAGCTCAGCCGTAACCTCCAAACTAAAGACAAAGGACTGAAGCTTACCCAGTCTGCCGGGTTGTAGCCGGAGCAACCCTCCAGGATACTCAATTGGGCAAAATACTCCTCTCCTTTGAAGAGGTAGGCTAATATTCTGGCCATAGCCGCCTGATTGTCCAAACCTTGTTGCTGTAGCGGGTTGCGTCGCTGGTCTTGTTGTAGCATCATAAAGGATGCCCTCTCTGCTGAAGGGGATGTACGCATCGGGCTATGGTGACGGCCTTTGATCATGGTCAGTTTACTATGGGCCAGCGGCCGGATTTTGGTGGCCAAAAGTACCACCTCTCCGCTGTCCAGTTGGGAAGGGCCCTTGGGTCGCCAGTTGAACCCCTTCTTTAGCGGGGCGCTTGAGTATTCAGGCAGCCCCCTCCGGATTGGTTCAGAGAGGGGAACGTCTTCAATATAAAAGCACTCTGAGGTCCATTCCTCGGGATCTTTTCATGGGGTTCCAGTGGGATACCCTGTCCCGGCGATCCGCCACACCTCAGCTCCGCCTACTTCAAATATGGACCTTCTCTGGGTACGAGGTAGGAGACAGAAATATTTTCTCCACAGATCAAAATGGGCCTCGCCACTCAAGAATATCTCGCAAAGTGCCACGAAGCCAGAAATATGCAATATGGATCCTGGGGTGAGGTTGTGGAATTGGATCCCATAGAACTCTAATAACCCCCCAAGAAAGGGTGAATGGGAAAGCCTAGGCCTCGTAGAAGGAAGGTCACAAAACATACGCTCTCTTCCTTGCTTGGAGCAAGGGAGCTCTCAGCGAGTGCTTGGCCGTCGACAGAGATTAATCCAGCACGGACAGAAATGAGATCCGCTGCGGGAAGATAGCCTTGCGTCTGCAGATTGCTCAGCCGAAGGCGTGAGATTGAGCAGCTCATCCAATCACCGGGGAGAGGGCTATGAGGGCGTGAAGATGAACCTGGAATGTCGGCCATGGTGCCTAAAATTTCTCCGGCATTGGTTTTTGTGAAAAGGATGGGTCAGCCGTCCCCCACGCCTTTGGATCTATAAATAAGCATTTCGTCCTAAAGCTGAAAAGACGGGTCTGCGAAAAAGGTCACATTGGGCCGTTCGCCTTCTAAAAAGGTGCATGACAATCAAAGTTGGTCCGTGCCCCAAGGTAAGCATTAAACTCCGATGGTCCCATTGTGATCTAATGATGTCTTCGAACTCCAGATTGTTAAAGCCAGCCAGGAACAAGTGCAGAATTAACACGGGGCCCACTGGGCGATGAGCCTTCGACACTAATCCGGGTTCCGGATGGTATTCGGCAAGAGAACACTGCTCCGAACGGTACGATAAAGTGTGAATAACTCACCTCGCAAGCCAAAGATTTGAAGATGCAGATGGCAATCCCCAGCATCGAGGGAGTCCTGGATTAAGGGTTCCTTAGGCCGTCGGCCCATTACATGTGGGCCGCACTAATGGGCTACTATGGAGCCAAGCTAGAGCGCAGATCCGTGGCCGGATAGGAGATCTTTGGAGTTGTGGTGTGCCCTCCAAGTCAAGATTTAGCATGATCTTTCCTTCATTGTAACAGATCGCATGTAACCCTAACCCTACTGGTGTCTATATAAACCAAGGGGTTTTAGTCTTTAGGGCGAGAGCAACATCCATCACCCCATCAACCTAGGGTTTAGCTCGCCTGATCTTGTGGTAGATCGACTCTGTAACCATATCATACACATCAAATACAATCAAACATGATGTAGGGTTTTAGCTCTTCGAGAGGGCCCGAACCTGTGTAAACACCTTGTTCTTCGTCCCTTGTTCGCCATTGATCCTAGATCCACACCTCGGGACCCCCTGCCCGAGATCCACTAGTTTTCACACCGAGACCCCTCGCCTCTATGAAGGTAAATGATGAAAACATAATTTTTGATGTTGAATGCAGCCTAGCATGTCTACCATATATATATATATATATATATATATATATATATATATATATATATATATATATCTTTTTATGGTATAATTGAGAAACAATGAAGTAACTGATAGCAACATGATAATATCCATGAATACAAGAGCATAATCATTACTTTTTCAAAATATACGATGCTTAACGAATGTTATCCCTACTCATTAAATTATGTAAGCATGGCATGACTCTGTCTTCCTCACATACAAATCATGAGCACCTCAGTGTCAAGTCAAGCAATTGGATCATACTTTTTCACGCGCTTCAGCATTTTCAACTCCACTCACTACATGAGAGTGAGTCATATGGACTTAGCACTATGGGTGGAATAGAATATGGTGGTAGGATATAAGGGAAGACATAAGTGGAGATAGTTTTGCAGCAACTAGGCGGATCGATAGGCAATGGAGAGGCCTTTCAATAGATATCAATGCGAGGAGCAACGATTGCCATGCAACGGATGCATTAGAGCTATAAGTGTATGAAAGCTCAATTGAAACTAAGTGGGTGTGCATCCAACTGCTTGCTCATGAAGACCTCAGGCATTTTGAGGAAGCCCGTCATGGGAATATACAAGCAAAGATGTAAATTTAAAAAATACCACTATTATATGAAAGTGACACATTAGGAGACTCTATATGAAGAACATGGTCTAGCGTAACATAAGCAGGAGACTCTCTAGGTGAAGCATGAGTGTGGTAAAAGGATAGTAGCACTGCCCCTTCTCTCTTTTTCTCTCATTTTTTTGTTGGGCTCTTTTTGGCCTCTTTTTTTAAGTCAGGAACTTCATCCTCATTCTTTGGAGGACTCATTAGTCTCCATCATTCTTTACCTCACTTGGAAAATTCTCTAATAACGATGATCATCGCACTTTTATTTACTTACAACTCGATAAAGTGAAACAATATGAATCTATATGAATGCTCTGGTAGTGTACCAGGATGTGCAATGATCTAGCGTAACATGTATAACAATGATGAACAGTGGGCTTGCCACAAATACCATGTCAGCTATATATGATCGTGCAGAGCAATATGATGATGAACACACATGTCATGTGACGGAACAGTGGAAGTTGAATGGCAATATATCTCGGAATGGCTATGGAAATGCCATGATAGGTAAGTACGGTGGCTGTTTTGAGGAAGGATATAATGAGGCTTATGTGTGATAGAGCGTACCATATCACGGGGTTTGGAATTACTGACGAAGTTTTCACCAACTCTAGAGGTGAGAAAGAGCAATGCATGGTACCGGAGAGGCTAGCAATATGTGAATAGGTGGGAGTGCTCTATCAGGCCATGAACTCACATTAGTCATAAATAACTCATATACTTATTGTGAAAGTTTTGTTAGCCCTTGAAGCAAAGGACTACTCATATGCCTTGAGGGAGGAGGTTAGTAGGAGTTAAGCATCGCGCGCCCCCGACTCAAACAACACGAAGGATTTCAAGAAGGAACACAAATGCTCCAACATCCCGGTCATGCCATGACCGACACTTAATTGAGTAGTTAATTAAGCTTTAATATCAATATTTCTACTAAGAAATGCTTATGAACTAATACTGTTTCATATTACGGCATCAATATAATTAAATCACATGTTTCATATTTAGTGATCTACATGGAAGTTTTTACTATATCACTCTTATATACTTATGATTCTTGAACTAGTCTTATAAATCGTGCATATTACCACTTCCTATTTAAGACTCTAAAAAGATTTAAGTGAGGCATGAGAGTGCAATCATTTCTATAAGATATATAACCACCGTCATGCTCTAAAGATATAAGTGAAGCACATGAGCAACTGCATACCTCAAAAGATATAAGCAAAGCACATAGAGTATTCGAACAAATCATGATGAATGTGTGCCTCTCTCAAAAGGTGTGTACAGCAAACAATGATTGTGGCAGACTAACAAGCAAACAAAATAAACTATGGTACAAGATGCTCCAAGTAAAACTCATATCATGTGATGAATAAAAATATAGCTCTGAGTAAACATACTGATGGGTTGTGGACGAAAGAGTGGACGCCATCCGGGGCATCCCCAAGCTTAGACGCTTGGGTCTTCCTTGAATATTACCTTGGGATGCCTTGGGTATCCCAAGCTTAGGGTCTTGCCGCTCCTTAGTCCGTTCTCTATCGCAAACTCACCCAAAACTTGAAAACTTCAGCACAAAAAACTCAACAAAACCTCATAGATCCGTTAGTATAATCGATAAATCATAAACTTTAGTCACTATTGTAACCCATTCATAATTATTTTTGCATAATACCTACTGTATTCTAACTTCTTCATGACTTATACTGTAACAGCCCGAGACCGATTCTTTCCAGTATTGTTATTATATTGTTTGCTATATTTTATTTTTGCATTGCATCATGTCATCATGCCATTAAATTTTGCAACCCAAATAAAACTCAAAAAAATAAATTGCATAGATCTTTTGATCTATTTAAATTAAGGTTATTTACATGGTGATTTCTCTTTATAACATATCCTCCCAATATTTTAGGAAGCTATACCAAATATTTTATTAGTTTGGAATCACTCATGACCACACTTACAATTTAAATCCTGTGCCTGTTCTGCTTCATGTTTATTCTCCAAACTTTCCCCAAAATTCTTTTCCCATTTATCGAGGCTCCTCTAAAATTCTGAACATTTTTGGACTTCGAAACCTTGTCCTAGTTCAAACCATTTGAATTAAATTCAAATGAGATTAGATTTAAATCTTGCATTCGTGCCAACTTCTATTTTCTTGGAACAAGCACATTTTTGTGAGTCCGGGAATTTAACGCCCCATGCCCAAAATCATTCTCTAACCCTGTTCTTTCCTCTCCTTTTCTACCCATACTGTTTTTTCCTGTAAATGGAAATAAGCATGGAACGAAGAGAGAGGGAGTAGCCCAGGTAGTCACTAGGCCCATCTAGCACAGCACCGGTGCCCCATAGTGTCGGTCCCCATCTCGATCTCTCCCTCTCCTTCCCGTGCCCACCGCCACACATGCACGTCGCTACAGGGGAGGCGCCCGATCCCCTTACCATGGGCTCACCTCTCGTGGCTGCAGCATGCCCTTGCCTTGCTGCTCTGCTGCTGACCCTACTGACCCGCCTCCGCGACCGAGCCATGGCACAAGCTCTGACCGCCGTGCAACTCCCTGCCTCCTCCAGCAGCGCACGCCATTCTCTACTTCATCTTCATCGAAGGCTTCTTCCACGACACCCTTGCTACTGCCGCCTTGCGCTGCGCCGACTGCGAGCCGATGCCGATGAGCGACGCCTATGGCTGCCCTCCTTTCCTCCCCTCCCGCTTGTCCTGTTGGACCTTCTCCTGCCTTAGCCCTGAGCCTCGAGCTCCATCCATGGCACCGCTATAGACTAGGAAAGTATTGTGGATTGTCTTGTACTCCATATATATATATATATATATATATATATATATATATATATATGCCCACGAGGATCAAGCAATACAACGTACTATTCCACCAATCCTCTCTCTCCCTTCTAACATGGTATTAGTCTAACTAATCCAAACCATGGCCGCCGCCCGACGCTTCCACCCGCGCGCCGCCCTAGGGCGGTCGGCCTCCATGACCGCCGTCGGGGGCCGCGCCGCCCGTACCTAGGGTTCGTCCACCGGTTGTGTTGATCGGCTGCCCTAGAGAGTCTTTTCCGGAGCCCTTGCTCCGGTTTTTTCTCTCTCCCGCCGGTCATCTTGATCGGCGTTTTCTTTTTGGTTTTCTGATCTATGCTTGATAGGTTTGCGTCGCCCGCCGGCGGCGTTGACCCCCGTGCACCTCTACTCCGACACTATCGCGATCGGTCGGCTTCTTCATCGACCCGGCGGCCTCACGGGATAGGCGGCCCCTCACGGCCGTCGTCTGCGCGCCGCCCGCCCGTCGATATACGCTGACCGTCTCCGCCCTCTCTGACTGGGACACCTGCATCACCTCCACCCGGCGGCCTCGCGCCATGCGACGGCCAATCATAGCCGTCGCTCGCGCGCCGGCCTGCAAATCGATCCACGCCACCCGCCTCCGCCGCGTCTGCTTAGCGGCCCTGCGGGTTGCCTCGTCGGCCTCGTCTCCGGCTGTGTCAGGCCCGTCGGCTGCCACGAGCTCGGGCGTCGCTGCCCTGTTGGTCGCGCGGGCTTCGTTGCCCGGGCGCCGGTGCTGCTTTGGCGGCCCGGGTGCCGGTGCTGACGCGCTTGTTCGCATGTCGTCCCACGCCATCCATCGTCGCCGGCTTCATCATGGACTCCGCCACCACCCCACTTCCACCGAGCGGCGTCCCTGACCTCGCGCGCGAACGGATTGATCCCCCGCTCGCCGCCGCGATCCGCCTCATCTACGCCGTGTGACCGACCTGGCCCGTCGGTTGCGCGTGCCTCCGCAGGCCCCGTGAAGACCGTCCCGAGTTCAATGCGCCCCTCTACCGATCGAGCAACGGGCTACCGCTGCGTCGCTCCGTCGGGCCACAGCACCGCCGCCCCGTGGTTCTTCTCCCAGCTGCACCGACCCGCGTCACCGCTGCGCCGCCCCTTCGAGCCTTAGTGCCGCGGCCCGTAGTCCCCTTCCGTCCCCAGGCCATCCGCTCCAGGCTGTCCCGTGGCTGCACCGACCCTCGCGCCGCCGTAGCGTCGGGCCGTAGCGCGCATGGCACGCAATCCACGCAGCCGCCCAGAGACCGTTCCCATGGTTGCACCGACCCGAATTTCACCGCTGCGCCGCCCCTTCGGCCGTAGCACCGCGGCCCACGATCCCCGCCGTCGCCCCTTTGGCCATAGCGTCGCGGCCCGCGGTCCACTCTACCGTCACCGCGCGTCGACCTCCCGTGGTATGCACCGCGTCGTCTTCCTTGGCGCCACTGTCCGTGCCGGTCTTTGTCACGCTATCAGGGTTCTTCACCTACTTTGAGCACCGCCGTCTCACCCCCTAACCTAGCCACCTCTGTGGCCGTCAGGCCGCCCGTTCAGCTCCTTCGTCTTCGTCCAGCACCAGCCCGTCGCCAGCGTTGCTGTCATCTACCCCAAGCACTTCATCTACTCCGACAACCGCGGACGACATCAGCCCCGCATCGATGATCGCCGCAAACGTCGTCGAGTTCTTCGCTGCTGGCTCCTTCGACTCCTTGACATGGCGTACAGCTCATGCATGTCCTAGTCTCCGCATGCCCGGTGCTGGCAACACCGATGCGTGCCTTCATCCACGACGTGTCCCCGGACCTGGCAAGTCTGGTGCGGCGCTTCGTCAACTTCGTCTTCGTCCGTCTACGCATGCCCGGTGCTGGCAACACCGACGCATGCCTTCGTCTACGACGTGTCCCCGGGTTTGGCAAACCCGGCACGACGTCTCATCAACATCATCTTCTTCCCGGCCCACCACTACTTCGACATCAATGCGCACATGCTAACTCGGCGCCCCCTTGCGCCCGCGGCTCCACGGCGATTTCCTCGATCCCCGCTACCCCGACTCGACATCGACCACGGCGTTCTTCGCACGACAACCTCGACCACAGCTACACCACCTACGCTCTCGGCTACTTTGACAAATGGCACAAAGGGCTACCACCTTGCTTGAACAACCTCGTCGGGTTTCCACTCCAGCCACGACTTCCGCGATGCATCGACTATTACGGCTATGGGGGTTGTCCGTCGGCTTGCCTTCGGATTCTTCTCCAGTCTCACCGTCTGCGTCGCTACCGTTGTGACTGCGGGGGGATGTTGAGTAACGTGATTGTATTGGATACATAAGATAGACTAGGAAAGTATTCTGACTTGTCTTGTACTCCAAGTAGATCATGTACTCCTATATATATGCCCACAAGGCTCAAGCAATACAACAAACTATTCCAGCAGTCCTCTCTCTCCCTTCTAACACTTGTAGCCGCCACTCACTTGGACTGCAACCATGCCAAGGCCTCGTGATATCTTCTCTATTGAGGTGTTGCCCTGGAGCTTCACCTCCGAACCCCACCATTGCCTCCATCGAAGGCTGCCAAGGCCCTCTGTTTGGCCCCAATGACCTCTAGATCATGTGCACGCCCCACATCGTTGACCGTCCTTCTTGCATGGATGTACCTTTGTTGGCCGTACCTCTTGCATCGCCAAGGCCCCAACAACGAATGGGAACCGAGGCCTAGTTGGTAGTGCTTTGTGTTGGATCACGCCAAGACCATCTTCGACGACTACACGCCAAGTGCCACCACAAACATGTTCGACTACCATTTCCCCAAGACCATGGATTCGTCAAGTGTACAATTATCGTCGCCTTGGATCCGACAAGACTGTCAAGTGAACCCCTACTTCCACTTTGATCCATGAACATCTACACCGCATCAAACTCGAGCCGCCCCAAAATGCACGCTTCAAAGGTATAACCACACAGATGACCGCCCGTTGACGTATGCCTTGTGTGTATGAGATGCATCCTATGTTTGCATCGTATGCGAATTGTTCTTAGACGTCCCTTGTTTGCCTGTGCCACTGACATGTGGGACACCCGGTGAGGGAGTCATGGACTAAAGGGCCCTCGGGCCGAGGCCCATTATACTTGGGCTGGACTGGTGGAGCCGTACTATGACAGGAGATCTATTAAGCCGTGGAGTGCCCTCCAAGTCAGGAAGGCGTAGGATCTCTTTGATTCCTAATTGTAATCTATCTTTGGTAACCCTAACCCTATCGGTGTCTATATAAACCGAGGATTGTAGTCATTGGAGGGAGAGCTATCTTCATCCCTCATAGCCTAGGGTTTAGCTCATGCTGATCTCGAGGTAGATCTACTCTGTAAACCACGATATACAATCAATATAATCAAGCAGGATGTAGGGTTTTACCTCTTCGAGAGGGCCCGGACCTGGGTAAACATTGTGTTCGTTGTCCCTTGTAACCCATCGATCCTAGATCCACAGCTCGGGCCCCCCTACCCCGAGGTCTGCCGGTTTTGACACCAACATTGGTGCTTTCATTGAGTGTTCCGCTGTGGGATCACCAGAAGAATCGATGGCTCAACCGGTCGCTGGAGACCATACATGGGCCGGGGGCTTCCCCGCCCCTTGTCACCTCCTTGTCTTCGGCTGCATAATAGCGTGCGTCGATCCCACTAGTCGCCTCGACCAGATCGAAGGCTTCACCCCCGTGGAAAGGTTCGTTAGATCAGGGGCTTCAACCCCAGGACCAGCAGATTCACAAAAATCCAGCATCCCTCAGAATCCGGCCCTGAAGCCCGACTCTGACGGACCACTTCAAAGATCTCCTGCCAAATCACCAGAGTGCTCGGCACCCCATGCGGCCAACCAGCAGACCACCTGGTGAGTCTTTTTCGTGCGATGGGAATCTTTGTTATCAGGCCTACAGCCTATGATCGGATCGGGCTTGAACCTGATGACCGAAAGATTGACACCCCTCCGGTCACACACCTCGTCGCCACAGTTGAAGAGGCCCAGGAGGGGCGACAACCTTGCAAGCTAAAGACATTTTACACTCGAATCTCTAGTTAAGAGTCAGACACTAGCCCAGACATATGTCTGGACACAACCCCCAGCTCAAGTCCCGTCCTCGAGCCTATCCGGCCGCACAACAGTTCGGATCCGAACCCTATGCGGTCGGAATCAGACATAACTCAACCGCCCATCGAGGATAGTCCGGACCCGCAACAGGGGGAATTCTCAAAATTTTCCCACCCGCCCACCACACAGAATATAATTCGGACTCGAGAGACCCAGACATATGGGGCCTCATGTACGTCAAGCAGCTGCCAAACAAGACAATCCACCACTATTGGGCTAGATTTCTCCTGGTAAAGAACAGGATGGCACCTTGTCACGACGAAGAAATAATTAAAGCCTTCCCGTTTAACTGTAGGGACGAAGGCCTCCAAACGCCTTCGCGCGTCGCCGAATTCAAAGCTTTACTGAACCATCAGACATGGTACACAAATATTGTGCCATGGAGAACACATGGAGGGTGCAATAGCTGGACATGGCGCCTCAGCCTACCGCGCATCACGGAGGACCCGCCTTAAACGGGATTACACAAACCAGTCACCAGAGCACGCGCCTAAGGAAAGGAAAACTAGGCCCAGATTGGTGTTATACGAATTGTTGGATAAACCATGCCCGATACATTCGGTCTTGCTAGACGCAAACCCAACCCACAAACTGCGAGCCTGTTGGTGGTAAGACAAGTGGCCAAACATGGTGAGCCAATCTTGGGCCTTACACTCCCAGATAAACAGCCCTCACATAGACCACAGGACCATAGCGTCCTCATGGTATACGAGACTTCCGCTTCAAACAATAGAAGGAAAAAGGCTCTTCGGGAGCTCAACCCAATATATCAGGTGACGGCCGCACAACCATGGGAAGCCACGCCTATCACCTTCAATGAGAAGGACGAGCTAAGCCCCCGCAACAACCACACACCCGCCACGCTAGTCCTCGACCCCATTGTCGACGGTTTCTGGCTAACTAAAGTGTCGATGGACGGAGGCAACGTCCTCTACCTCATTTATGAGGACACTCTAGACAAGATGCAGTTCAATAGGCCTCGCATCAAACACAGTCATACCATGTTTCGAGTTATCATACCAGGAAGGGAGGCACATTGCTCAGGACGCGTGACACTGGATGTTGTGTTCGGAACACCCGACAAATACAGATCAGAACCCCTGCTCTTTCACATTGTGCCTTTCCGTAGCGGATACCACACCCTTCTAGGACGTGAGGCATTTCCACGATTTCAGGCTATACCACATTACGGGTATATGGAACTCAAGATGCCAGGGTCCAACAGGGTGATCTCTCTTCAAAGCGACCTGACCAAAGCCTTGCGAGCGAAAATAAAACGGAGTCACTCGCCCTAGAGGCACTGCCTGAAGCCCTCACGACCGAAGAGTTGACAGTGCTACGCACTACAGTCGACAGGGACGATGTGGTTCTCAGTAAAAAAACAAAAGCCCACATCATTCAAGCCAGCAGACGAAATAGTCAAATTTCAAGTGCACCCCACAGACCCCAATAAAACGGCATCCATAGGAGCACGGCTAGACCCCACAGTCGACGAGGCGCTAAGGACATTCCTGCATGAAAACTGGGAAATATTCACCTGACACCCATCAGATATGCCAGGAATACCACGAAGACTAGCAGAGCACAACCTCAACATTTTGAAAGGCTTCAAGCCAGTTAAACAAACCCTGCGCCGATTTTTCGAACCCAAACGACAGGCCATGGGCGAAGAGCTTACAAAACTGCTAGAGGCCGGATTCATCCGTGAGATCAAGCACCCCGAGTGGTTAGCAAATCCGGTTATGGTACCCAAGAAGGATAAGTCCTGGCGGCTTTGCATCGACTTCAAAGACCTCAACAAGGCATGTTGTGGCACCCCAGCTCAGAGCAACCGGTTTACCTTGCATTGCCAGCCCAGAGATCATGTCTTCTGGCAACACCCAACATCTTGGTACAGAAAACAACCACTTTATTGATACTAGCAGAACATAGTTCAAAATTACATCAAGTAGCGAGGACAAGCGGCACACACGATGCGGCTGAACAACATGTACATTATTTAGTGAACATAAAGGGGGCCTCGATCACGACAACTACGCGGCAGCGGAACGACGACGAAGCGGGACTCCATAGCACAGGGACACCGATGTGGACACGATCTAAACTGGGCAGCACCCCGATCCAACGAAACTTTCCTAAAATCTGGCATGACACGCCAGGTTAGTACATTGAATGTACTTGCACGCTCACAACAAGCACAAACATAATGACAGAAAATATCATGATATTTATTCAAATTATCATCAATGCAAAAGCATACTAGGAATGCAGTGAACATAATCTCATGCATCAAGTCCCTCGGACTCTCTTACCAAATGGGTTACCTCGTAACCAAACGCTGATCTTTTTCGAATCACAAACGAAACCAACACTTTGGTCTCCATCATCAACATAATTTCTCAACCATCATCTTTCCAACAGTGCCAGGTGATTAACATTAGTGTGCAAGATTATTTATAAATGTTGATCCATGGTGTGACCTACTTGCGAGTTGTGTCCGTAACCAAGGACGCGGCTATCGATAGATTAAATACACTATGCAGAGGTAGCCCACTTTACCCACACCACGGAATCCATGGCCTCGCACTCCCATTCGGGTCGACAAACGACATTCCGACGAAACCCTCCCATTGCATGACACTCTACCGGCCACTCCGACTTACTCCCCACTGGGCTAAGTGCTGGGTGGCCCCGTGCCTACCAAAGGCATCAACGGCCACCGTCGTGGCAAAACATAAACGGTCCCAAACGGGGACAAGGTACCATAACAACAAACGGGCACACAAGGTTATGTCTGCTTACCGGGCCAGTGTAACGCACGCCCATAACCTTCCCTCGTTGGAGGTACCGACCAGAGGCATGACAACGAACCGAACAAAGGCCTTCCCATACAGGCAAATGTGGCCGCACTGGAAAAAACTCGATTCAGTGGCACCATGACCCGATCAACGATATGTTCAGGTTGAGTTATTATCAAGTTTAAATCAAAATAATAATAACTGGTGTCATGATATGCCATGAAAATGCAACCATACATCATGCATCACATATTATCGAAAACAAATGGATCAACCTCATCAAGTATTCCAGTAACAACAATCATCAGCAAACTCATACCACTTCTCTGGTTATTATAATACATCAAACTTAACCATGATATTAACTTAAAATAATCCATTTTCTTACTTAAGAACATAATAACCAAACTAGTTGTTTTCATGGTCATTTTATTATCACATAACCAAATATTACTGCTACTGACTTAAACTAACTTAGTTTGTCTCAAACTACTATAAACTAAGTATACCAAACAAAGCAAGCATTCAACAGAAATAAGTATTAATTTAAGTGATTAAATGCATGAACTAAATCATTATTCAAGTTGGAAAAATCACGAATATTGAGATGGCACCATGAAAATGTTGTTGTGGCTTGCCTTAGTGCAGATGAGGTTCACACTCCTCCTGGTGATCCTCAAGACAAGCTTCGGCTTCTGAAATTAATTAAAAACAGAGAAAGAAAATATCAAGGATCACTTTGAAAATCACCAGAAAATCTAGACAGCAGAGAAAAATCTCATTTTTGGTGAGTTGCTATATCTTTTCAGTAAGAACACTATGCAAAAAGAATCACTTCATTTGGACTTAAGGTTAAGAAGTTGTGGCTATTTGAAGTTCTCTGAAAAATTTGAAATATAAATAAAATGACCAGGGGGTGACGTCAGTGCCACGCCAACGCGTACCGCTTCGGCCGCGGGGATGGGTGGCTGACAGTGGGCCACCACTATCAGTTTTAGAGAGATGGAGAGAAACAGAGGCGGGGCGGCAATGCACTGGCGTTTCTCTGGCGAGGAGAGGCCGACGGCTAGATCCAGAGGGATAGGAAGCTAGAGGAGGTCGAGGCACACCTGCCCGTACCCGTAGAATGGCTAGGGGTGGTCGGACGGGGTCGGAACGAGCCTCCCGAGCGGCGCCAGGAAGCAATGGTCGCCGGAGTTGGAGACGACGGTGATGTGGGGCTGCACCAGGGGCTCCAACGGGGTCGGACGACACCAGTGAACCACCACGGAGGCGCTGGAAGAGTGGCTTGATCTCAGGAGGGGCTGGAAGGGTGGAGGCGGACCGAGGGGATCGCCGGCGAGCTTGAGCTCGGGGACGGCGGCCCGAGGCCTGCCCGGCAGGGCTGTGGCTTTCTACGATGCTGTGGAGGTTGTAGGAGTGGTTGGTGATGCTGAGGGGGCTGGGGGTGGCTGTATTTATAGGTGAGCGAGGAGAGGGGATCAGGCTCACCGGAGTGCTTCTGGACACGAGGCGCAGTGATGAACGGCTTCAGCAACAGGGGGAGAAGGCGACGCAGCTCATGCGGGTACAGTGGGAGGACGGAGACGAGCACAGGAGCGCGGTTGGCGACGAGCATAGTGGCACGTCGTACTGTTGGGTTGGCCGGGTTGTGCCCGTGCTCGCTGCGGCGAGCTCCGGCGCCGGCGAGCGCCAGCGAGGAGTTAAGAGGGTCGAGACGATGATCTTGGCAATGTTTGGCAAGGTGCAGCGGTCGGGGAAGCGAGCACGAGCTCAACAGAGGCTCGGG
This sequence comes from Aegilops tauschii subsp. strangulata, assembly GCF_002575655.3. Lineage (NCBI taxonomy): Eukaryota > Viridiplantae > Streptophyta > Magnoliopsida > Poales > Poaceae > Aegilops > Aegilops tauschii. Next base: position 243,694,219 of record NC_053037.3, on the reverse strand, counting down.
CGCGTCGCAGAGCACGTCGACCGCATGCCAACACACCTGGAACGACGTGGTCACCGCGTGAACTATGACATCAGGCCGCGCTAAGCCTAAACTTCATGTCTAGCGGGTAGTCCTTAGTGGTTTGGGTGGTTCCAACACTTTGAGTTGAACCCAGGAGCTGTGTGTGCGTGGTTTACTTCATGGTAAGTTTTTGGATAGTAACTTGTGGAGTTAATTGTGAGTGATCCTGTAAGAATTGAGGGCTGAGCTTTGGGGTTTAGAAATCACTTAGGAAGGTAATGAGGCTCAAGAAAAAATAGCCTCATAGGATCAAGGAAAAATGTACTTGCTGTGTAAAGTGCCAATTCTGTCCAGAACAGAAATGATTTTCTGTAGCAAAAATATTACAAAAAGTGATGCAATATTTTTGCTCAGGAAGGTGCCCTAGGGTTCAAAGAATATTTGGGAATTTTCTCAGAATCTTGGGAGCAATAAAAATGAGGGTTGCTTTGGAGCATAAGTTGCTGTCAAGGGTTTTTGAATAGAAAATGTATATTTTTCATTTAAGAAAATATTCGTAGGATCATTTTGGGATTAATCAGAGAGGAAATGATGGTATGAGAGAGAGATGAGCCACTTCGGTGAAAATCAAGTGTATGCCCTGATACGTCTCCAACGTATCTACTTTTTTCTCACGCTTTTCCTCTTGTTTTGGACTCTAATTTGCATGATTTGAATGAAACTAACCCCGGACTAACGCTGTTTTCAGCAGAACTACCATGGTGTTGTTTTTGTGCAGAAATAAAAGTTCTCAGAATGGAATGAAACTCTGCGAGGATTTTTTATATCAATAATAAGAATTTCTGGAGCCAAGACCTGCCGGAGAGGGGCACCTAGGTGGGCACAACCCACCAGGCCGTGCCCCCCCTCTCCTGGCGCGCCCAGGTGGGTTGTACCCACCTGGTGGCCCCGCTGATGACCCCCGTGATACTATAAAATCACATATTTCCATTAAAAAATCAGGGAGAAAGAATTATCGCGATCCACGAGACGGAGCCGCCTCCAAGCCCTGTTCTTCCTCGGGAGGGCAGATCTGGAGTCCGTTTGGGGCTCCGGAGAGGGGGATCTTCGTTCTTCGTCATCACCAACCAATCTCCATCGCTAATTCCATGATGCTCCCCACCGGGAGTGAGTAATTCCTTCGTAGGCTCGCTGGTCGGTGAGGAGTTGGATGAGATTCATCATGTAATCGAGTTAGTTTTGTTAGGGCCTGATCCCTAGTATCCACTATGTTCTTAGATTGATGTTTCTATGACTTTGCTATGCTTAATGCTTGTCACTTTGGGCCTGGGTGCCATAAACTTAGATCTGAACCATTTATGAATTCATCATTATATCCTTGTTTTAGTTTCGATCTTGCAAGTTATAGTCACCTACTATGGGTTATGATCCGACAACCCTGGAGTGACAACAACCGGGCCCACTCTCAGTGATGACCGTAGTTTGAGGAGTTAATGTATTCACTATGTGTTAATGCTTTGTTCCGGTTCTCTATTAAAAGGAGGCCTTAATATCCCTAAGTTTCCAATATGGACCCCGCTGCCACGGGAGGATAGGACAAAAGTTGTCATGTAAGTTCTTTTAATACAACATGTATGACTATTTACGGAATACATGCCTACATTATATCGATGAACTGGAGCTAGTGCCGTATCGCCCTAGGTTATAACTGTCACATGATGAATATCATCCAACAAGTCACCGATACAATGCCTACGAATTTATCCTATATTGTTTCTGCTAAGTTACTACTGCTATCATCACTGTTACACTTGCTACAAAATTACTGCTATCACTGTTACTGTCACTATTGCTGCTGTCACTACTATCAAAACTATCATATTACTTTGCTACTGATTACTTGCTGCAGATAATTAATCTCCAGGTGTGGTTGAATTGACAACTTAGCTGCTAATACCTTCAAGTATTCTTTGGCTCCCCTTGTGCCGAATCTATAAATTTGGGTTCAATACTCTACCCTCAAAAACTGTTGCGATCCCCTATACTAGTGGGTTATCAAGATCTTTTACTGGCACTGTTGCCGGGGAGCATAGCTGTATTTGTTGAGTCACTTGGGATTATTATCATATTATCACTATGAAGAATCTGAAGGATCCAAAGACTAAGATATTTCCCTCTAAGACGAGGGGAGGTAAGGATCTGCCATCCAGTTTTTCTTTAGATTCACCCTCTGTTTTGAGTAAACTTGCAACACCACCATATGCTATCAATTCTAGTATGTCGCAAGTTATTGATGATGCTACTTCTACTATGAATGATGCTTATGATGATGCTAGTACCTTACTTGATAATGATGATGTGCCAGTTGGTGAATTTCTTTAATGAAGAAATTGCTAAAGTAATACAACATGATGTTGTTGAATCTGATGATGAGCTTGAAACTGAAACTCTTGAAACACCTGCTAGGACTAGCCTTCCTAGATATGAAATGCCTAAGGTACCGGAAGGTTATGTTATGAGTGAAGAAACAACTAGAGATATTCTTGCTTGCAATGATAGAGATGATCTAGAGAAATTACTATGCAAGTATAAAGAAAAATCTTTGAATGCTAGAATGAAATGTGATCCTAAGTTTGCTACTTCACCTATCTTTATTGCTGATAAGGATTATGAATTATCTGTCGACCTAGAGTTAATTACTTTGGTTGAATCTGATCCTTTCCATGGTTATGAAACTGAAACTGTTGTGGCACATCTTACTAAGTTGAATGATATAGCCACCCTTTTTACTCATGATGAGAAGACTCGCTATTACTTTATTCTCAAATTATTTCCTTTCTCATTAAAGGGTGATGCTAAATCATGGTACAATACTCTTACTCCTGGTTGTGTGCGTAGTCCCCAGGATATGATTTATTACTTCTCTGAAAAATATTTTCCTGCTCATAAGAAACAAGCTGCCTTACAGGAAATATTTAACTTTGTGAATATTAAAGAAGAGAGTCTCCCACAAGCTTGGGGGAGGCTTTGCCAGTTACTTAATGCTTTGCCTGATCATCCTCTTTAGAAAAATGAAATACTTGATATCTTGTATAATGGACTAACCGATGCTTCTAGGGACTTCCTAGATAGTTGTGCTGGTTGTGTTTTCAGGGAACGAACTATTGCTCAAGCTGAAGAATTATTGAATAACATATTGAAAAATTATGATGATTGGACTCTTCCTGAACCACCGCCTAAACCCACTCCGAAGAAGAGGGGTATATTATATCTCAGTCCTGAAGATATGCAAGAGGCAAAGAAATCCATGAAGGAAAAAGGTATTAAAGCTGAGGATGTTAAAAATTTACCTCCTATTGAAGAAATACATGGGCTTAATACACCACCACTTCCTAAGGTGGTAGAGGTAAATTCTCTTATGAAGTTCAATGAAAATGATAATCCTCACAATATGCATCCTAGTCAATGCCTTTATGAGTTTGAAAACTATATTAGAAAACAAGATCACTTCAATGCAAATGTTATGAAACAATTGAAATATAATTCTGATATGATTGATCGCTTGAGTGAATTGTTATTTAGAATTTGAAATGATGTTAGAGGTGTTGGAAAACATGCTTCTATGGTTCAAACTCAACTAGAACAAGTTGCTAAATCACAAAGAGAATTACTTGATGAAATGAATCATAATATGCATGACTTTGCTGTTAGAGTTGCAACTAGAGGAGGTAAAATGACTCAGGAACCACTTTATCCTGAGGGACACCCAAAAAGAATTATACAGGATTCACAAAGAAATAACACTAGTGCACCTAGTCCTTCTAAGAAGAAAAAGAAGAAGAAAAATGATAGGACTTTGCACACTTCTAGTGAACCTGAAATAGAAAAACCTCCTGACAATGATAATGAAACTTCTATCTCAGATGCTGAAACTCAATCTGGAATGAACACTCACCTAGTGACAATGAAAAAGATAATGATGAGGTTCGTGAAGACACTCAAACAAATAATGATAAGGAACCAGATAATGATGTTGAAATAGAACCACCTGTTGATCTTGATAACCCACAACCTAAGAATAAAAGGTATGATAAAAGAGACTATGTTGCTAGAAAACACAGTTAAAGAAAGAGAACCATGGGTTCAAAAACGTATGCCTTTTCCACCCAAGTCAACTAAAAAGAATGATGATGAAGAATTTGAACGCTTTGCTGAAATGCTGAGGCCAGTCTTTTTGCGCACTCGCTTGACTGATATCTTGAAAATGCCTTCTTATGCAAAGTATATGAAATACATCATCACTAATAAGAGAAAAATAACAAAAGCTGAAATCTCCACTATGCTTGCTAATTATACTTTCAAAGATGGAGTACCTAAAAAACTTGGAGATCCGGGAATACCAACTATACCTTGCTCCATCAAAAAGAATTATGTGAAAAACTGCTTTGTGTGATTTAGGAGCTGGTGTTAGTGTTATGCCTTTCTCTTTATTCAAAAGACTTGACTTGAATAAATTCACACCTACTGAAATATCTTTGCAAATGGCTGACAAGTCAACTGCCATACCTATCGGTACCTGTGAGGATGTGCCCGTTGTTTTTGCTAATGTTACTATTTTGACTGACTTTGTTATACTTGAGATGCCCGAGGACGACAACATGTCGATTATCCTTGGTAGACCCTTCTTGAATACTACAGGGGCTGTTATTGATTGCAATAAAAGCAAGGTCACTTTTCATATTAATGGCAATGAGCATACGGTGCACTTTCCGAAGAAACAATTCCAAGCGAATGGTATTAATGTTATTCAAAAATCTCCGACAATCACTATTGGAAGTTTTCAAATACCTCTACCTACTGTCAAAAATAAATATGAAATGCTTATTGTTGGGGACATTTATATCCCCATTGAGGAAACTTAGTGATTTATGAAAGTTCTTCGGTTTCATGCTAATCGAAAGTGGTTGTTAATGAGACCTGATCAACCTTATTAATGAATCATTTTTGAGCGGTATGAAGTTGATGAATTTAGTAAGCACTACCTTCTGTCCTTACTTTTTGTTTCCTGTTTTTATTAGTTAAATAAAATAAAATGCCATGTTTTGTCTCTTTTTTGAATTTTCCGTGCAATAAAAAATGACCCAAAAATAAAAGTTCTCAGAATGCCCTGAAAATTTTATATGATTTTTTTGAATATTTAAGAATTTTTGGTGCAAATAATACCAGAGGGGGGTGCACCAGGTGGGCACAACCGACCTACGCGCGCCAGCACCCCCTGGCGCGCCGTGGGGGGTTGTGGTCCCCAAGTGGGCCCCCTCACTTATCTCTTTAGCCCACATCATCACTCACCTCTAGAAAAAAAACCATTGCTCTCTCTCCCGTGTTCTTGAGCCCAAACCCGCGGATTTCGATCTCTTTGCTCGAAGCTCTGTTTCCGAAACTATTTCGGGGGATTGTTGCTTGGTATGTGACTCCACCATTTTTCCAATTAGTTTTTGTTTTAGTGGTTTATACTTTGAATAAATAGCTATTCTTGGTGCTGCTGTAGATGTACTTGCATGTTCAATTCTTAGTGTTCTAAGTAGTTTGACTGCTTGCTATGGCCTCTATGTATCCCTATGAGTAGTTGCTATTAGTTTTGTGAAGTTTTGTTGGTAAAATTTTGTGGACTAAAAATTCTGATTTTTGTTCATAGGAAAAATTGTACGCGGACATTATGAACTTGTTTGGAAGGAGTTCTTCGAGGAGACGATTCTCGGGGGCATCGTCTAGTGACAGTTCTGCTCGCCGGTCTTATGTTGAACCAAGTGAAAGTTCCACGCGAGATGCCGCCACCAAAACTTGCTTATGGCCTTGCGATGAGTATATGATGCAAGTGGGCATCAAGGAGGAATTTGAGCAATATGTTCACAATGCCGGTCTCGGTCCCTACCTCTCAGATAAGTGTGAACAATGCCATCTTCTCACTGAATCATTTGTCAAAGGATTTAAATATTTTCCACGTGAGTCTAGGGTGTCATTTATGCTTTATGATAATCCTTATACCATCTCACTAGATAATTTTGCTTACCATTCCAAACTTCCATTTTTGGGTTCGCTTGATGAGCCACCAAAGGCTGAGTATGAGTCTTTCTTGACCAGCCTTTGTTACTGTGAAAATAGGGGAGTGAGACAAGGAAGAATAAAGAGCATTCACTTTCCCGCAATTCAGTACCTTGCATTATTTAACGGGAAATCATAGTAGGCAAGCAAGACTGTAGCATACTCTGTGCGCCAGACTTGAGCATCATTCACACCGCTCTCACTGGTGAAAGGAATTATAATCTTGCAGCGATTGTTGCACGTAGACTTCCGCATAATGCCAAAAGTGGCTGGTTCTACGGTGGAATATATGCCACGCGTTTAGCACGAGGGCTGAGTGTTTCACCTTTTCCTTTTGACCCTATCCTACCTACTCCGTATTTAGATTTTGATGCTTTAAAAGAGCATAAGATTCTCATGGGAAGGGCTCGTGACTTCACTTATAATCTGATGTTTCACCAATCACATGTGGTGGACACATATTTGCCTGCTCCTGCTCTTTTTGACTATAACAGCAAGGAAAGATATTTTGTTCTTGAGAGCGAGGCCCGAGCTCACAACGCACCAGTGTTGGCGGCACGGCGAGCTGAGGCATCCGCACCGAGAGCCTCTGTGAGCTACCAGGCCGACTACTACCCTCCAGACTACTGATCGACTACCAAGCTAGGCCAAAAGCCTAAGCTTGGGGGAGTACATGTTTCTCACTGACATTATATTCATGTTCACATATAATTCTATTTGTCGGTGTTCACACTCTTTCATTGTATCATCCATGTTTAAATTTATTTTTCTTGCTTTCTTCTTGTGTGTTTGAAAAACTTTAGAAAAACCAAAAAATTAGTTGTAGTAATTTACTTTCCATGCATGCTTAGTAGTAGCACTATAAAGAAAATCCAAAAAGATTTCCTTGTTCTTCTTTTGCTTTTTGGGAGCTTTCTCGTGTAAATAGTTTTTCTCGTTTTTTGCTTTTCCCTTTTATTTGCTTGCTGAAGAAAACCAAAAACTCCAAAAATATTTCAGTGTGTTTCTCTGAATTTCTTTTCTTTTTATTCGAGTCTTACTGAAGAGAAGACCATGATGAAAATGTTGAGTGGCTCTCACATGAATAACTGTTAAACTAGTAAAGAGCCCATTTTACCTTGTCTTCTCCTTTTGAATAAAATGTTTTACATATTCCATCTTAGTCCATGGCACTCTTGCACTATTATTATTTTCTTATCATTCGGTCGTGCAAGTGAAAGGCAATAATGACGATATTCGACGAGTTGGCCGTGGCAAAGAGAAACTGGTATGAATTCGACTTGTTCATGTTGTGTAAATATGTTTAACCTAGTATCCAGGCTTCAGCCCATTATGAGTAAACATGTTTGCAATGACAACTAGAGATTATAGTTTCTCATGCCATGCATAAGTAGCTGGGAGTTGATAATGATATATCTTGGATATCAACATAGCGTTAAAATGATTGTGATGTAGTATGATGATATGGTATCCTCCTCTGAATGTTCGAGTGGCTTGACTTGGTACATGTTCATGCATGTAGTTGAATCAAAACCAACATAGCCTCTATAATATTTATGTTCATGGTGTTCATATCCTACTCATGCTAGTGTCCAATGTTACCTATGCATAATGCCTGGTTATGATCGTTGTTGCTCTCTAGCTGGCCGCTTCTCAATCTTAATTGCTAGCCTTCGCCTATACTAAGTGGGAATTCTGCTTGTACATCAAAAACATGAACCCAAAGTTATTCCTGATGAGTCCACCATACATACCTATATACGGTATTACCCTGCCATCCTAAGTAAATTTGCATGTGCCACCTCTAAAAACTTCTAAAAATTATCCTTTTTGTGTGCCTGGATCGTTCATGGAACGACAGGAAGTGGTCGATATCTTTCGTGCTAAGCGGGTTATCCTCAGGTCGAGTGTTTATTCACTCGCCATCGCACGAGGAAATGGGCGGTATTAGGGATGCCCTGTCCCAAACTACAAATGTGAAAAAGGGTTCATCTCTTGAATAATCAAACAAAAACTCCCAATGGAGTCAAAACCTTTACTTTCCGCTTGGGAACCGCCACTAGCGTGCTTAGCATGGTAGATGTTGAGAACTGATGGTCATGAAGTGAATAAGAAGGGTGCATGTCTCAAAATATCATTTATCTCTATTTCAAAAATTGAGCTCTAGCACCTCTGCAAATCACTGCTTCCCTCTGCGAAGGGACTTTCTATTTACTTTTATGTTGTGTCATCACCTTCTAAAAACAAGCGCCCGAAACTGAGTAGAGCACAACTGTCATGATTTATGCATTGTGTATAGCTAATGTTGGGTGCGTCATGACTGGATCTTTTCTACCATGAATTACAATGTTTAGTCGCTGCTTGAACTTTGGAGGTGCTCTGCATTTATGTTTTGCGGTCTCAGAAAGGGCTAGCGAGATACCACTATTGTCATATTATATCATGGTTGTTTTGACAACATGTTGCTGTTCGAGATATCTTATTATTGCTCGCTAGCTGATTATGTCATTGATATGAGTTAATATAATCTTTAAATATTATTGTTGACATGGTTAGTTATAATGTTGGCTGAAACCCTGGGTGCTGTTTAAGCTTACTTATGCAAACAAGAGCAAAAGAGTTCGTAAAAGTTTTTCTTTCTCACTTTCAGTTTATCAACTGAATTGCTTGAGGAAAAGCTAAGGATTAAGCTTGGGGGAGTTGATACGTCTCCAACGTATCTACTTTTTCTCACGCTTTTCCTCTTGTTTTGGACTCTAATTTGCATGATTTGACTGAAACTAACCCCAGACTGGCGCTGTTTTCAGCAGAACTACCATGGTGTTGTTTTTGTGCAGAAATAAAAGTTCTCGAAATGGAACGAAACTTTGCGAGGATTTTTTATATCAATAATAAGAATTTCTGGAGCCAAGACCTGCCGGAGAGGGGCACCTGGGTGGGCACAACCCACCAAGGCGTGCCCCCTCTCCTGGCATGCCCAGGTGGGTTGTACCCACCTGGTGGCCCCGCTGACGACCCCCTGATACTATAAAATCGCATATTTCCAGAAAAAAAAAGGGAGAAAGAATTATCGCGATCCACGAGACGGAGCCGCCGCCAAGCCCTGTTCTTCCTCGGGAGGGCAGATCTGGAGTCCGTTTGGGGCTCCGAAGGGGATCTTCATTCTTCGTCATCACCAACCAATCTCCATCGCCAATTCCATGATGCTCCCCACCGGGGGTGAGTAATTCCTTCGTAGGCTCGCTGGTCGGTGAGGAGTTGGATGAGATTCATCATGTAATCGAGTTAGTTTTGTTAGGGCCTGATCCCTAGTATCCACTATGTTCTTAGATTGATGTTGCTATGATTTTGCTATGCTTAATGCTTGTCACTTTGGGCCCGGGTGCCATGAACTCAGATCTGAACCGTTTATGAATTCATCATTATATCCATGTTTTAGATCCGATCTTGCAAGTTATAGTCACCTACTACGTGTTATGATCCGACAACCCCAGAGTGACAACAACCGAGCCCACTCTCGGTGATGACCGTAGTTTGAGGAGTTCATGTATTCACTATGTGTTAATGCTTTGTTCCGGTTCTCTATTAAAAGGAGGCCTTAATATCCCTAAGTTTCCAATATGGACCCCGCTGCCACGGGAGGGTAGGACAAAAGATGTCATGCAAGTTCTTTTAATAAAGCACGTATGACTATTTACGGAATACATGCCTACATTATATCGATGAACTGGAGGTAGTGCCGTATCGCCCTAGGTTATAATTGTCACATGATGAATATCATCCAACAAGTCACCGATCCAATGCCTACGAATTTATCCTATATTGTTTCTGCTAAGTTACTACTGCTATCATCACTGTTACACTTGCTACAAAATTACTGCTATCAGTGTTACTGTTACTATTGCTGCTGTCACTACTATCAAAACTATCATATTACTTTGCTACTGATTACTTGCTGCAGATAATTAATCTCCACGTGTGTTTGAATTGACAACTCAGCATCTAATACCTTCAAGTATTCTTTGCCTCCCCTTGTGTCGAATCTATAAATTTGGGTTGAATACTCTACCCTCGAAAACTGCTGTGATCCCCTATACTTGTGGGTTATCATGCCCAAGGGTTTAAGTCTAACTGAAATGATTCAAAAACCCAAATTCAATTCAAATGGCAATAAAAAACATAAAAAGAAAAGAGGGCAAAAACTAGGCTGTCATAAAGCTCCCCCACTTAGGATGAATCTCGTCCTCGAGATTCGGTTGCTCGGGAAAACAATTCTGGATAGGTTGCCTTTAAAAATTCCTCTAGTTCCCAAGTTGCCTCTTCCTCGGTGTGATGCTCCCACTGAACCTTATAAAACTTTATTGATTTACTACGAGTGGTCCTTTCCATCTCATCCAGTATTCTGAACGGTTTCTCTTCATATGTTAAATCCTTAGCCAGCTCTAATTCTGACATATCAGTCTTTTTCTCTAGAGGCGATATACTTCATCTTAGCTGTGAGACATGGAACACATTGTGCACTTCTGACAATTCCGGAGGCAATTCCAACTGATATGCAACAATACCCACTCTAGACATAATTGGGAACATACCAATATACCTGGGTGCCAATTTTCTGCGAGTCTGAAATCTTTTGACTCCTTTCATAGGGGTGACTCAGAGGTATACATGCTCTCCGGGTTCAAAACTGATCTGTCGGTGCTTTGCATCATAATAACTCTTCTATCGGGACTTAGCCAACTGTAAAATGTCTCGGATTTCCTTGACTTGTTTTTCAGCTTCCATCATTAGATCGATTCCGAAAATGCGGCTATCTCCAGATTGAGACCAATTTAGCAAAGTGCGGCACTTACGGCCATACAAAGCTTCATAGGGTGACATCTTTAGGCTGGTTTGGAAGCTGTTCTTGTAAGAGAACTCGGCATACGGCAAACAATCTTCCCATTTGGGTCCTTGGGCCAAAGCACATGCTCGAAGCATATCTTCGAGTATTTGGTTTACCCGCTCAGTCTGCCCGTCTGTCTGGGGATGATAGGCTGTGCTGTACTTTAGCGCGGTCCCCAAAGCTTGATGGGGACGTGACCAGAAAGCTGAGGTAAAAAGTGACCCTCTGTCGGAAGTGGTCGTTCTTGGTACTCCATGTAGACTGACTATTCTAGACACATACAACTGTGCGAGTTGATCGGCTCGGTAAGTGGTTCTGATGGGAATAAAATGAGCTACCTTGGTCAATGTGTCCACCATGACCCATACTGCATCATTGCCTTGGTGAGTCCTTGGTAGTCATGTGATAAAACCCATACAGACATCATCCCACTTCCATTGCAAAATGGGCAAAGGTTGGAGGAGTCCGGCTGGTTTCTGGTGTTCTGCCTTCACTTTGTTGCATATATCGCAACAAGCCACAAAATAGGCAATGCCTTTCTTCATCCCATCCCACCAGAATATCTGCCGGAGGTCTTCGTACATTTTGGTACCTCTAGGGTGAATAGAATACAAAGATTCATGTGCTTCCGTCAATACCTTCCTTCTTAAGTCTGCTTGATTCAGAACACAAACCCTTCTGCGGAACCTTAGTGTACCTTGCTGATCCTTAGAGAAATCCTGAGTTTTGACTTCTAGCATTCGATTGGCATGTTTCTGTAGGACTGGGTCGTCTGACTGGGCCTAACGAATCTCATCCTTGAGGGTAGGAGTAACTTCCATCATATTAGCAAGACCAGTATCAATAATGACCTGATTGAGCTGAGTGATCTCTTCCTGAAGTTCGGGAGGCAAGGACTTCATCATGGCATTCAGACTAGCAGGCTTCCGGCTTAGTGCATCGGCGACCACGTTGGCCTTACCCCGATGATAATTAATTCCAAGGTCATAATCCTTGACTAATTCGAGCCATCTTCGTTGGCGGAGATTTAAGTCCGGTTGGGTGAATATATACTTGAGACTTTTGTGGTCGGTAAATATCTGACATTTTTTTCCAATGAGATAGTGTCTCCAAATTTTTAACGCATGAACAACCGCGGCCAATTCCAAATCATGAGTAGGATAGTTCCCTTCGTGGGGTCATAGCTGGCGAGATGCATAGGCAACAACCTTGCCATCTTGCATGAGTACGCATCCAATACCTTGCCTGGAGGTGTCACAGTACACATCGAAGCTGCGGTAGATGTCCGGAAGAGTCAACACAGGTGTTGTTGTCAGTCTGGTCTTCGGCTCATTAAAACTTTTCTCACAGTCCTCAGTCCATTCGAACTTCTTATCTTTCTTGAGAAGCTCTGTCATCGGCTTGGCAATCTTAGAGAAGCCTTCAATGAAGCGGCGGTAGTACCTGGCTAATACAAGGAAATGCCGGATTTGGGATACTATCCTGGGTGCCATCCAATCAAGCACGTATTTCACCTTACTTGGATCCACGGCTATACCTTCTGCTGACAGAACATGCCCTAGGAATCCAACTTGCTTGAGCCAAAACTCACATTTACTGTATTTTGCGTATAGCTGATGGTCATGGAGTCTTTGTAAGACAGCTCTGAGGTGTCCCTTGTGCTCTTCTTCACCTTTTGAGTATATTAGGATGTCATCGATGAAGACCACCACAAATTTATCCAGGTAATCCATGAATACTTTGTTCATCATATGCATGAAGAAAGCAGGAGCATTGGTGAGACTGAAGGACATAATGGTATATTCATAAAGACCGTATCGGGTAGTGAACGCGGTCTTAGGGATATGTTCCTTTTTTATCTTGAGCTGATGGTATCCGGTCCTTAAATCAATCTTGGAGAATACTTTTGCCCCACTGAGTTGATCAAATAAATCATCGATCCTGGGTAGTGGATATTTGTTTTTTAATAGTGACATCATTCAGCTGACGGTAATCCACACACATCCGGAGACTATCGTCTTTCTTGTCCACAAATATTGCGGGTGATCCCCATGGTGAAGAGCTTGGACGAATATAACCTTTCTGGAGCATCTCATCAAGTTGTTTCTTTAATTCCACTAATTCTGGCGAAGGCATCCAATAGTACTTCTTGTATAACGGTGCGGTCCTGGGCACAAGATCAATTGCAAACTCAAGCTCTCGGTCTGGCGGCATTCCTGGCAATTCTTCAGGAAATACATCGGGAAATTCACTGACCACAGGAATTAATCCCAATCCTTCTGCTACAACAGTGAAGACTATTTCTTTCTTGGGTATGCTTCTGCGGGCATAGAATTGTGTAGTCCATCCTTCCTGACTGGTCAACGTGACTTCTCTGGTCATGCAGTTAATACATACTTGGTATTGGGTTAACCAATTCATTCCCAAAAATAATGTCCAACTTGGCAGACTCGATAACTACCAAGGAAGTTGGAAAACAAACTCCTTTGATATCAATTTCCAAATTAAGGCAGACCAGATTGCTTCTAAGCAAGGATCCCGGGGATTGTACCAGCGTATTCTTTCTCAAAACCAAACAAGGAAATTTGTTTTGGGCAACAAAACTCCACGAAATAAAAGTGTGGGAAGCCCCAGGGTCAAATAAAATTATTGCAGGTATATTATTAACAGGAAACATACCAATGACGACTTCGGGGTCCTCTTGGGCTTCATCTGCGGAGAGGTGATGAACTTGCCCTTGGATAGTTCGCTGGACAAAGTACGGCTCCATATGGTTGACTTGTGGCCTGAATGTAGCAGTTGTCTTGCCGTTCTTGGGACACTGTCTTGCATAATGTCCGGTTTGTCCACAACTGCAACAGAAATTATTGCACTGACACTCTTCTTGCACCGGGCTGGTTACGACATTCTTGACTTGGGTAGTGGTCTTGTTAACATTCTGCTGCCAATTGGGCTTGTACTCTACCTGAGTCTGCTGCCAAGTACGAGCCTTCTGCATTGGCTGACCATCTTTCTTAGGCTCGACCTTGCGCTTGTGATCATTATTGGCAGACTTGTTGTCATGTACAAGCTTGTGCTCCCTTTCAGCAATGAGGGCCTTGTTTACCAGAGTTTGGAAGTCTGGGAAATCAAACATACTGAGAGTCCATCTGAGGTGCTGGTTTAATCCTGCAGAAATCTGTCGACCTTTCTTTCTTCTGTGGCCACATCATAGAGAGAATAGCGGGCCAAATGATTGAACTTATGCAGATACTCACTAACGGACAGGCTTCCTTGGGTGAGCGCGAGGAATTCACGCTGCTTGACCTTCATAATACCAGCAGGAATATGATATTTGCGGAAATGGTCCTTGAATTTAGTCCAAGTGATTTCTTCGTCTGCAGGCCACATAGCTTTAGCATTATTCCACCATATAGCAGTAGCTCCTTCGAGGTAATGCGTCGCAAACGGAACCTTGTCACCTTCTTCAGTGCGAGCAATCTCAAGCTTTTTCTCAATAGTTCGTAACCAATCATCGGCTTCCAAGGGATCAATAACCCGACTGAAACTGGGAGGCTTGGTTCTCTAAAAATCTGACAGTTTGGAGTGATGACCGTTCTGCCCAAACATAGCTTGTACACTTTTCAATAATTCAATCAGATCGTTATTCCTTCTTTCTTCAAACATGCGCATAATTTTCTCGGTGGAGGCGGATGTGGCAGTGGAGGCGGTGGTGGATTGTACGGCTCGGGGGAATGCCCTGCCTGTCGTGCTGAGCGGCGAACAGGGACATCCTCACAAGCGTGACTGCTGCTGCCTCCCCGCGTCATCCTATTATTTGTTTTCCCCAATATAACGCAACCGTCATGAGCAACATCCAAAATAGTAGGGAAAAGCCAGCGACAAACCCGAAAGAAATGAAAACGGAATATCGAAGAAAAACACAGCGAATAATAAAAAAAATCCCAACATAATTATACATAGACTCATACATGAAAGATAAACATCATGATTAGTTCGACTACTCTCGTAAATGAAACGAAACATCATGACTCGTACGACCACATCCGTACATAAACATGACAACTGCGGATACTCAAATGCTCTAGCGCTCTGCTGGTCCTGCTGGGTCCTCTCCTCAAGGGGACTCGGATCCTGAGCTGACGACGTTAACCGAGACCTCCGGGTTAAAGTTAACATGACGACGTTGCCTCAAGGGCTCTCCCTCTGGGGCAGGTGCACGATGAGGCTGGAGCATCGGGGCTGTGGGGGTAGCGAGAAGGGAAACCCACTCAGCAGGAGCACTGAGGGGAGTCACGGTCGAGGTGCCCGAGCTACTCGGAGGAGTAACCGGGGAAATAGGCGAGCTAGAACCGGGTGGAATATAAGGAGTAAATCCCATAGACGGTGGAGTGGGATAGGACCTAGCGGCTACTAAAGCAGTGCAAGCACGACTCAGCTCTCGAGCCAGCTCGTGAATCAGAAGGTAACTAGCAGTGATATAGCGAGAAAGGTGGCTAGCAGCGCTATCAGACTCTGGATCAATGATAGGGAAACGGACACGACCATTGTCATGCAAGGATGGATAGTAGTGGAAACCTGGGTGAGTCTGCATCCGGACCTCGTTATAGCACAGCTCGACGAGGACCTCAAATGCAGCAAACTGGACAGCCTGAGAGGCAGTGGAAGCAAAACCGCTCCTAGAGGTACGACTGTAAGAGCTTGAGGATGAACTGGTGCGTAGAGTGACCACGGCATGATACTCGTATACTGAGTCTGCTAGACGCTCCCGGTATACCCGATACATCGGGTCGTTACCGAGAGGATAAAGTCGGCGCCATACATTCCAAAGAAGGTGCGGCAACGTGTACGGCAGCAGCTCCAACTGGCACAGATATGACACTGGAGCAATCTACACTCACAACCATAAGTTGGTTAGAAATAATAATAAAACAAGTGCATGCAATGCAACAATCAGCGACAAATACTACCGGCACTCAAATTCTAATCTAGCTAACGCCTAGTTAACACATGGTAGTCTAGCATGTCCTACAGTCAGCGCGGCTCTGATACCAAGCGTTGTGGCACCCCGGCTCAGAGAAACTGGTTTACCTTGCATTTCCAGCCCAGAGATCATGTCTTCTGGCAACACACAACATCTTCGTATAGAAAACAACTGCTTTATTGATACTAGCAGAACATAGTTCGATATTACATCAAGTAGTTAGGCCACGCGGCACACACGGTGCAGCTGAACAATATGTACATTATTTAGTGAACATGAAGGGGGCCTCGTCACGACAACTACGCGGCAGTGGAACGACGACGAAGCGGGACTCCATAGCACCGGGACACCGATGTGGACACGATCTAAACATGGGCTGCACTTCGATCCAACGAAACTTTCCTGAAATCTAGCATGACACGCCAGGTCAGTACATTGAATGTACTTGCAAGCTCACAACAAGCATAAACATAATGACACACAATATCATGATATTTATTCAAATTATCATCAATGCAAAAGCATACTAGGAATGCAGTGAACATAATCTCGTGCATCAAGTCCCTCGGACTTTCTTACCAAACGGGTTACCTCATAACCAAATGGTGATCTTTCTCAGATCACAAACGAAACCAACACTTTGGTCTCCATCATCAACATAATTTCTCAACCATCATCTTTCCAACAGTGCCAGGTGATTAACATTAGTGTGCAAGATTATTTATAAATGTTGATCCATGGTGTGACCTACTTCCGAGTTGTGTCCGTAACCGAGGACGCGGCTATCGATAGATTAAATACACTCTGCAGAGGTAGCGCACTTTACCCACACCACGGAATCCATGGCCTCGCACTCCCATTCGGGTGGACCAACAGCATTCCGATGAAACCCTCACATTGCCCTGACACTCTCCCGGCCACTCCGACTTACTCCCCACTGGGCTAAGTGCTGGGTGGCCCCGTGCCTACCAAAGGCATCAACGACCACCGTCGTGGCAAAACATAAACGGTCCCAAACGGGGACAAGGTACCATAACAACAAACGGGCACACAAGGTTATGTCTGCTTACCAGGCCAGGGTAACGCACGCCCATAACCTTCCCTCATTGGAGGTACCGACCAGAGGCATGACAGCGGACCGAATAAAGGCCTTCCCATAAAGGCAAATGTGGTTGCACTGGGAAAAACTCGATTTAGTGGCACCATGACCCGATCAACGATATGTTCAAGTTGAGTTATTATCAAGTTTAACTTAAAATAAAAATATCGGTGTCATGATATGCCATGAAAATGCAACCATACATCATGCATCACATATTATCGGAAACAAATGGATCAACCTCATCAAGTATTCCACTAACAACAATCATCAGCAAACTCATACCACTTCTCTGGTTATTATAATACATCAAACTTAACCATGATATTAACTTAAAATAATCCAGTTTCTTACTTAAGAACATAATAACCAACTAGTCTTTTTCATGTCATTTTAATATCACATAACCAAATATTACTGCTACTGACTTAAACTATCTTAGTTAGTCTCAAACTACTGTAAACTAAGTATACCAAACAAAGCAAGCATTCAAGAAAAATAAGTATTAATTTAAGTGATTAAATGCATGAACTAAATCATTATTCAAGTTGGAAAAATCACAAATATTGATATGGCACCATGAAAATGTTGCCGTGGCTTGCCTTAGTGCAGATGAGGTTCACACTCCTCCTGGTGATCCTCAAAACAAGCTTCACCTTCTGAAATTAATTAAAAACAAAGAAATAAAATATCAAGAATCACAAATCACCAGAAATTCTAGACAGCAGAGAAAAATCTCATTTTTGGTGAGCTGCTAGATCTTTTCAGTAAGAACACAATGCAAAAAGAATCACTTCATTTGGACTTAAGGTTAAAAAGTTGTGGCTATTTGAAGTTCTCTGAAAAATTTGAAATATAAATAAAATGACCAGGGGGTGACGTCAGCGCCACACCAGTGCGTACCGCTTCGGCCACGGGACTGGGTGGCTGACAGTGGGCCACCATTGCCAGTTTTAGAGAGATGGAGAGAAACAGAGGCGGGGCGGCGATGCACCGGCGTTTGTCCAACGAGGAGAGGTCGGCGGCCAGATCCAGAGGGATAGGAAGCTAGATGAGGTCGAGGCGCACCTACCCGTACCGTAGAATGGCTAGGGTGGTCGGACGGGGTCGGAACGGGCCTCTCCAGCGGCGGCAGGAAGCAGAGGTCGCCGGAGTTGGAGATGACGATGATGTGGGGCTGCACCAGAGGCTCCAACGGGGTCGGACGACACCGATGAACCACCACGGAGGCACTGGAAGAGTGGCTTGAGCTCGGGAGGGGCTGGAAGGGTGGAGGCGGACCGAGGGGATCGCCGGCGAGCTCGAGACCAGGGACGGCGGCCTGAGGCCTGCCCGGCCGGGCTGTGGCTTACTACTGTGTTGTGGAGGTTGTAGCAGTGGTTGGTGATGCTGAGGGGGCTGGGGGTGGCCGTATTTATAGGCAAGCGAGGAGAGGGGATCGGGCTCCGCTGGAGTGCTTCTGGACACGGCGCCCAGCGACAAACGGCGTCAGCGAGAGGGGGAGAAAGCGACGCAGCTCACACGGGTATTGTGGGAGGACGCAGATGAGCACATGAGCGGGGATGGCGACGAGCACAGTGGCACGGCGCACTGTTGGCTTGGCCGGGTCGTGCCCGTGCTCGCTGCGGCGAGCTCCGGCCTCGGCGAGCACCAGCAAGGAGTTAAGAGGGTCGAGACGATGATCGTGGCGACGTTTGGCAAGGTGCGACGGTCGGGCAAGCGAGCACGAGCTCAACGGAGGCTAGGGCGCGTCGCAGAGCGCGTCGACCGCATGCCAGCACGCCTGGAACGACGTGGTCACCGCGTGAACTATGACAGCAGGCCGCGCTAAACCTAAACTTCATGTCTGGCTGGTTGTCCTTAGTGGTTTGCGTGGTTCCAACACTTTGAGTTGAACCCAGGAGCTGTGTGTGTGTGGTTTACTTCATGGTAAGTTTCTGGACAGTAACTTGTGGAGTTAACCGTGAGTGATCCAGTAAGAATTGAGGGCTGAGCTTTGGGGTTTAGCAATCACTTAGGAAGGTAATGAAGCTCAAGGAAAAAATGTACTTGCTGTGTAAAGTGCCAATTCTGTCCAGAACGGAAATGATTTTCTCTAGAAAAAATATTACAAAAAGTGATGCAATATTTTTGATCAGGAAGGTGCCCTAGGGTTCAAAGAATATTTGGGAATTTTCTCAGAATTTTGGGAGCAATAAAAATGAGGGTTGCTTTGGAGCATAAGTTGTGGTCTAGGGTTTTTTTAATAGAAAATGAATAGTTTTCATTTAAGAAAAATATTTCTAGGATCATTTTGGGATTAATCAGAGAGGAAATGATGGTGTGAGTGTGAGAGAGAGAGAGATGAGCCACTTGGGTGAAAATCAAGTGTATGCCCAAGGGTTTAAGTCCAACTGAAATGATTCAAAAACCCAAATTCAATTAAAATGGCAATCAAAACCAGAAAAAGAAAAGAGGCGAAAACCAGGATGTCACACTTGCCCCAAGGACCCATTCCCTCTTCCTAGGATAGACCAGATGATCGACGCGACCGCCAGACATGACTCGTTATGCTTCCTCGATGCATACTCCGGATACCATCAGATTAAGACGAAGGAGTCCGATCAGGCAACAACCACATTCATCACCCCCTATGGCCCCTTCTGCTTCAACACCATGTCATTCGGACTAAAAAACATGGGAGCCACATACCAGCGCATGATTCAAACATGCCTCGAAAACCTAATTGGCAAAACAGTCGAAGCGTACATGGACGATGTGGTTGTCAAAACCAAAAACATCGACCAACTAATAGACGACCTACTTGACCTTCAACAACCTGCGGGCCTATGACATACGGCTCAACCCGGAGAAATGTGTCTTCGGAGTACCTACCGGAAAGCTACTCAGATTCATAGTTTCCCATAGAGGAATTGAAGCCAATCCGGCCAAAATTAGAGCTTTTATCTCAGCTCGCAATACCAACGGAGCTTAAGCATGTCCAGAAGCTGGCGGGATGCGTGGCCACCTTGAGCCGCTTCATATCTCGCCTCGGAGAAAAGGCATTGCCACTATAAAAACTGCTTAAGAAGACCAAGAACTTCCAATGGACAGATGAAGCAACCACGACACTCGAAGAGATTAAGACACTCCTCGCCGGCAATCCTATCCTGGCCGCACCTGGCATTGGCGAACCCATGCCACTATACATTTCGGTGGTGTTCATACCTGCTTGTTGATGTGTGGTTATTGGTGTGCCCTCGGTCGGCTCCAGACGAAGAAGATTCTTCAGCCATAGCAGCACCCAACCCTTGCAGTTTCCAAGCCACGGCGGGGTCTCGTCGTCCTCTCCCCCTAGCCGTACTGGAGGAGGCAAATCCTCGTGCCCGATTTCACACTCGACAAGGTAACCTTGAAGTGCCCACCGGGCATCGGCTGGCCGTGGAACGTGAGTACCAAGGGCTTCATTTTCACCGCCTTTCCCATGTCCGCCTTCTGGCCTTTGATCAAGTAGAGTACGGTGCACGGGGTTTCGTCGGCCTACAAACACATGTCTATGGTGTAAAACATCCGAAAGGCAATGAAAACGGAATATTCTAGATATATGTTGGTGCAACATGTAATTACAGTGATGGCGTTGAGCTCAGCCAAAGACGAAGGCCTGCCTAGCACGCCGGAGACTGAGGACGGGCTGCTATGAGCGGGTGCGGGTGCGGGAGCAGGCGCGGTTGAGTGGGCTGGTGATGGTGCGGTTGTGTTGTTCACCGAGTTGCTCCCGACGAAGCTGGGCATGGGGAAATCATCTACCGTCTTGTCTGGATTTTCCTTTGTCCAGTTGATGATAGCCGGGATCAAGTTAGTAGCGAAATCATTTCCGCAGGCATCTACAGCTGCAGCGACTGCCTGCTGTAGCAACTCATTTTTCTCCTCACCTGCTTTTTTCGCGTCCTCAACTGCTTTTTCTCAAACACAAGCTTCACCTTCTCATTGATGTTCGCCTGACTAAACTTCTTTTTCTGCTTCTTGGCCTCCGAGTCCTCGTTGTAAAAGACCTTCCACGTGGCACCGTCTTCGGCGCCGTGCACACGTCCATATTGCGGTCGCTGGTCCAAAGGGAGTCCCTTAAGTTTGTTCAAGGCCCAGTTGAGAGGGGTGTCCCACTTGGGCCTCATCAACGAAGGCTGGCTTTCGGCTGCAAGCTCGTGTTGCTTGTCCTGCAGAAGGAACATGAACCATTTATGAATGTGTAGTCGACTTGATCAGAAGCTAGATGTAAGGTTGATACGTATCCAACGTATCTATAATTTTTGATTGTTCCATGCTATTGTATTATCCATCTGGGATGTTTTATATGTATTTATATGCTATTTTATATGATTTTTGGGACTAACCAATTAACCTAGAGCCCAGTGCCAGTTTCTGTTTTTCCCTTGTTTTTGGGTTTTACTAAAAAGGAATACCAAACGGAGTCCAATTGACGTGTCAATTTTTGATGATTTTTTATGGACCAAAAGAAGCCCCCGGAGTAAAAGAGTTGGGCCAGAAGAGTCTCGGGCCGTCCACGAGGGTGGGGGCACGCCCTACCCCCCAGGGCGCGTCCACCTATCTCGTGGACGACTCGAAGACCCCTCTGACGTGAGACCTACGCCAAAAATTCCTATAAATACAGAAACCTCCAGAAAATAACCTAGATCGGGAGTTCTGCCGCCGCAAGCCTCTATAGCCACCAAAAACCAATCAAGACCCTATTCAGGCACCCTGCCGGAGGGGGGATCCCTCACCGGTGGCCATCTTCATCATCCCGGCGCTCTCCATGACGAGGAGGGAGTAGTTCACCCTCGGGGATGAGGGTATGTACCAGTAGCTATGTGTTTGATCTCTCTCTCTCTATCGTGTTCTTGATTCGACACGATCTTGATGTATCACGAGCTTTGCTATTATAGTTGGATCTTATGATGTTTCTCCCCCTCTACTCTCTTGTAATGGATTGAGTTTTCCCTTTGAAGTTATCTTATCGGATTGAGTCTTCAAGGATTTGAGAACACTTGATGTATGTCTTGCATGTGCTTATCTGTGGTGACAATGGGATATTCACGTGATCTACTTGATGTATGTTTCGGTGATCAACTTGAGGGTTCAGTGACCTTGTGAACTTAAGCATAGGGGTTGGCACACGTTTTTGTCTTCAGTAGAAACTTTGGGGCACTCTTTGAAGTACTTTGTGTTGGTTTGAATAGATGAATCTGAGATTGTGTGATGCATATCGTATAATCATACCCACGGATACTTGAGGTGACATTGGAGTATCTAGGTGACATTAGGGTTTTGGTTGATTTGTGTCTTAAGGTGTTATTCTAGTACGAACTCTAGGATAGATCGAACGGAAAGAATAGCTTTGTGTTATTTTACTACGGACTCTTGAATAGATCGATCAGAAAGGATAACTTTGAGGTGGTTTCGTACCCTACAATAATCTCTTCGTTTGTTCTCCGATATTAGTGACTTTGGAGTGACTTTTTGTAGCATGTTGAGGGATAGTTATATGATCCAATTATGTTATTATTGTTGAGAGAACTTGCACTAGTGAAAGTATGAACCCTAGGCCTTGTTTCCTACCATTGCAATACCGTTTATGCTCACTTTTATCATTAGTTACCTTGTTGTTTTTATATTTTCAGATTACAAAAACCTATATCTACCATCCATATTGCACTTGTATCACCATCTCTTCGCCGAACTAGTGCGCCTATACAATTTACCATTGTATTGGGTGTGTTGGGTACACAAGAGACTCTTTGTTATTTGGTTGCAGGGTTGTTTGAGAGAGACCATCTTCATCCTACGCCTCCCACGGATTGATAAACCTTAGGTCATCCACTTGAGGGAAATTTGCTACTGTCCTACAAACCTCTATACTTGGAGGCCCAACAACGTCTACAAGAAGTAGGCTGTGTAGTAGACATCAAGCAATTTCTGGCGCCGTTGCCAGGGAGGTGAGTGCTTGAAGGTATATCTTTAGATCTTGCAATCGAATCTTTTTGTTTCTTGTTTTATCACTAGTTTAGTTTATAAAAGAAAACTACAAAAAAGAAAATGGAATTGAGGGTGCCTCATATGCTTCATCTTTTTAATGTCTTTCGTGAAAATAAGGATTCCGATAATTGTGCCAAAGTGTTAGAAGAAGAATGCATTAAAATATTTGGCACTAAATCTTTGAATGATGAGCATGATTGCAAGGTTGTTAGTATGAACTCTTTGAATACCCAATGTACTAATGATGATTGCACTAGTAATGATAAAAATGTCTCTTATAAGCATGTCAATTTTTGTGGAGTGCATAGAGCTTGCAAGCACACACCAAATAGGGAAGATAGATTTTGCAAGAGGCATAAGTATTTAGAAACTAAATGGTTGCAAGAAAGGCTACACATTTGTGCTGAAAATTTCAATTTTCTTAGCCATCCTTGTGAACTATGCAATGAACGTGGTCATTTAAATATCCAATGCAAACTGTTTCATGATCGAATCGTGTCCAAAAATTGTGATGACTTGATTTCCCTTGCACATCATAATGAACTTAGTTTTCTTTTGGGTTATGAAGAAATGAAACGTATAACTAAGGATATTCCAGAATTTGCCCTTGAGAGAGTTCTTGATTTTGATCTAGAAGAAATTTTTATGTATTGTGCGGTGAATTGCATTGAAAATCCTTATATTGCCAATTACATAAAGACAAGAAAACAAATAGAAGATGAAGAGAATACTAATGAAAGGGAAGATACTTCCCAATATCCTCCTATTATTTCTGATGATGAATCAGGTAGCGAGGAGGAGCCTTCTATTCAACCAATCTCATTAATAAGGAGCTCCATGATGCGAAGAAGAAAAGGAAAAGACGGAGAAGCAAAGGTAAAAAGGCATCCCTCTCAAATGATGTTGCTCCTACTACTCATTGTGATGATGATAATTGCTATACTATTGGTGCTATCCATGCTATTAATGATGAGAGTGATTATGCTTATGATATGAAAAGGCCCAAGCTTGGGGATGCTATGTTTGATGAGAATAACATGTTTGAGAATTTATTTTCTGCAATTAATGTTTGTCCCAAGCTTGGGGATGCTATGTCTAATGAGGATGATATTTTTAGTCCCCCAAGTTTTGATGAGCAAATTTATTATGATGATAGCATGCCTCCTACTTATGATGATTATATTGATGAAAGTGGGTTTGGAAGAGTGTCAACTTTAGGAAGTAATGATCCCGCTATTTTGGAGGGTGTTGAATCTTATTGTGATAATTATAAAAGTGGATTTGGAGAGGTCATGACTTTATTTAGTAATGATTCCACTATCTTGGAAGAGGTTTCAATTGATTATGAGGAGAACAAAGTTGCTACTTATGATGATTATTGTGATGACACGTATGCCATAAAGAATAAAAATAACCATGAAACTTGTCACCATCATTTTAATTGTCAATTGGATTATGCCTCACATGATAGTTAATTTGTTGAGTTTGCTCCCACTTCTATTCATGAGAAGAAATTTGCTTATGTGGAGAGTAATAAAAAATCTATGCTTGTGGCTCATGAAAAGGATGCTTTATGTGATGGTTATATTGTTGAATTCATTCATGATGCTACTGAAAATTATTATGAGGGAGGAATATATGCTTGTAGAAATTGCAATAATGTCAAGTCTCCTCTCTATGTGCTTAAAGTTTTAAAGTTATGCTTGTTTTTCCTTCCTATGCTAGTTGATTATTGTTCCCATAAGTTGTTTCCTCACAAAATACCTTTGCGTAGGAAGTGGGTTATACTTAAATGTGCTAGTCATATTCTTCATGATGCTCTCTTTATGTTTCAATTCTTATCTTTTATATGAGCATCATTGAAATCATCATGCCTAGGTAGGGGCGTTAAACAATAGCGCTTGTTGGGAGGCAACCCAATTTTATTTTTGTTCTTTGCTTTTTGCTCCTGTTTAGTAATAAATAATTCATCTAGTCTCTGTTTAGATGTGGTTTTATGTTTTAATTAGTGTTTGTGCCAAGTAGAACCTATGGGAAGACTTGGGTGAAGTCTTTGCGATCTTGCTGTAAAAAACAGAAACTTTTGCGCTGACGAGTTTAGCTGCCATTTTTTACTGTAGAGTGATTTTAGGTTGATTATTTTTTCAGATGATTAATGGACACATTACTCACGTCCACCAATTTATTTCAGAATTGTTGAAGCTACAGAAGTATTCGTATGATACAGATTACTACAGACTGTTCTGTTTTTGACAGATTCTGTTTTCTATGTGTTGTTTGCTTATTTTGATGAATCTATGAGTAGTATCGGAGGGTATGAACCATAGATAAGTTGGAATACAGTATATATTACACCAATATGAATTTAGAATGAGTTAACAACAGCACCTAAGTGGTGATTTATTTTCTTATATTAATGGAGCTTACGAGTTTTCTGTTAAGTTTTGTGTTGTGAAGTTTTCAAGTTTTGGGTAAAGATTCAATGGACTATGGAATAAGGAGTGGCAAGAGCCTAAGCTTGGGGATGCCCAAGGCACCCCAAGGTAATATTCAAGGACAACCAAGAGCCTAAGCTTGGGGATGCCCTGGATGGCATCCCCTCTTTCGTCTTCGTTCATCGGTAACTTTACTTGGAGCTATATTTTTATTCACCACATGATATGTGTTTTGCTTGGAGCGTCATTTTGTTTTCTTTTGTTTTGCTTGCTGATTTAATAATATACCAAGATCTGAAATTATTAAATGTTAGAGAGTCTTCACATATTTACATAATTATTCAACTACTCTTTGATCTTCAGTTATATCTTTTGGAGTAGTTTGTCATTTGCTCTAGTTCTTCACTTATATCTTTTTAGAGCACGTCAGTGGTTTTATTTTGAAGAAATAGATGATATCTCATGCTTCACTTATATTGTTTTGAGAGTCTTTTAGAACAGCATGGTAATTTTCTTTGGCTATAAAATTAGTCCTAATATGATGGGCATCCAAGATGGGTATAATAAAAACTTTCATATAGAGTGCATTAAAAACTATGAGAAGTTTGATACTTGATAATTGTTTTGAGATATAAAGATGGTGATATTAGAGTCGTGCTAGTTGAGTAATTGTGAATTTGAGAAATACTTGTGTTGAGGTTTGCAAGTCATGTAGCATGCACGTATGGTAACCATTGTGTGACAAATTTGAAGCATGAGGTGTTCTTTGATTGCCTTCCTTATGAGTGAAGGTCGGGGACGAGCGATGGTCTTTTCCTACCAATCTATCCCCCTAGGAGCATGTGCGTAGTGCTTGGTTTTGACGACTTGCAGATTTGCAATAAGTATGTGAGTTCTTTATGACTAATGTTGAGTCCATGGATTATACGCACTCTCACCCTTCCATCATTGCTAGCCTCTTCAGTACCGTGCATTGCCCTTTCTCACCTCGAGAGTTGGTGCAAACTTCGCCGGTGCATCCAAACCCCGTGATATGATACGCTCTATCACACATAAGCCTCCTTATATCTTCCTCAAAACAGCCACCATACATACCTATTATGACATTTCCATAGCCATTCCGAGATATATTGCCATACAACTTTCCACCGTTCCGTTTATTATGACACGCTTCTTCATTGTCATATTGCCTTGCATGATCATGTAGTTGACATCGTATTTGTGGCAGAGCCACCGTTCATAATTTTTCATACATGTCACTCTTGATTCATTGCAGATCCCGGTACACCGCCGGAGGCATTCACATAGAGTCATATTTTTGTTCTAAGTATCGAGTTGTAATTCTTGAGTTGTAAGTAAATAAAAGTGTGATGGTCATCATTATTAGAGCATTGTCCCAGTGAGGAAAGGATGATGGAGACTATGATTCCCCCACAAGTCGGGATGAGACTCCGGACGAAAAAAGAGGTCAAAAAAAGAGAAGGCCCAAAAAAATGAGAGAAAAAGAGAGAAGGGGCAATGCTACTATCCTTTTACCACACTTGTGCTTCAAAGTAGCACCATGATCTTCATGATAGAGAGTCTCCTGTATTGTCACTTTCATATGCTAGTGGAAATTTTTCATTATAGAACTTGGCTTGTATATTCCAATGATGGGCTTCCTCAAAATGCCCTAGGTCTTCGTGAGCAAGCAAGTTGGATGCACACCCACTTAGTTTCTTTTCTTGAGCTTTCATACATTTATAGCTCTAGTGCACCTGTTGCATGGCAATCCCTACTCCTCGCATTGACATCAATTGATGGGCATCTCCATAGCCCGTTGATTAGCCGCGTTGATGCGAGACTTTCTGCCTTTTTGTCTTCTCCATACAACCTCCATCATCATACTCTGTTCCACCTATAGTGCTATGTCCATGGCTCGCGCTCACATAGTGCATGAAAGTTGAAAAAGTTTGAGAATGCTAAAGTATGTAACAATTGCTTGGCTTGGCATCGGGGTTGTGCATGATGGGAGCATTTTGTGTGACGAAAATGAAGCATGGCCAAACTATATGATTTTGTAGGGATGAGCTTTCTTTGGCTATGTTATTTTGAGAAGACATAATTGCTTGGTTAGTATGATTGAAGTATTATTATTTTTATGTCAATATTAAACTTTTGTCTTGAATCTTATGGATCTGAATATTCTTGCCACAATAAGGAAAATTACATTGAAATTATGTTAGGTAGCATTCCACATCAAAAATTCTGTTTTTATCATTTACTTACTCGAGGACGAGCAGGAATTAAGCTTGGGGATGCTTGATACGTATCCAACGTATCTATAATTTTTGATTGTTCCATGCTATTATATTATCCATCTAGGATGTTTTATATGCATTTATATGCTATTTTATATGATTTTTGGGCCTAACTTATTAACCTTGAGCCCAGTGCCAGTTTCTGTTTTTTCCTTGTTTTTGGGTTTTACAGAAAAGGAATACCAAACGGAGTCCAATTGACGTGCCAATTTTTGATGATTTTTTATGGACCAAAAGAAGCCCCGGAGTAAAAGAGTTGGGCCAGAAGAGTCTCGGGCCGTCCACGAGGGTGGGGCGCGCCTTACCCCCCTGAGCGCGTCCCCCTATCTCGTGGATGACTCGGAGACCCCCCCTGACATGAGACCTACGCCAAAAATTCCTATAAATACAGAAACCTCCAGAAAATAACCTAGATCGGGAGTTCCGCCGCCGCAAGCCTCTATAGCCACCAAAAACCAATCAGGTCCCTGTTCCGGCACCCTGCCGGAGGGAGGATCCCTCACCGGTGGCCATCTTCATCACCCCGGCACTCTCCATGACAGGAGGGAGTAGTTCACCCTCGGGGCTAAGGGTATGTACCAGTAGCTATGTGTTTGATCTCTCTCTCTCTCGTGTTCTTGATTCGGCACGATCTTGATGTATCGCGAGCTTTGCTATTATAGTTGGATCCTATGATGTTTCTCCCCCTCTACTCTCTTGTAATGGATTGAGTCTTCCCTTTGAAGTTATCTTATCGGATTGAGTCTTTAAGGATTTGACAACACTTGATGTATGTCTTGCATGTGCTTATCTGTGGTGACAATGGGATATTCACGTGATCTACTTGATGTATGTTTCGGTGATCAACTTGCGGGTTCAGTGACCTTGTGAACTTATGCATAGGGGTTGGCACATGTTTTCGTCTTGACTCTCCGGTAGAAACTTTGGGGCACTCTTTGAAGTACTTTGTGTTGGTTTGAGTAGATGAATCTGAGATTGTGTGATGCGTATCGTATAATCATACCCACAGCTACTTGTGGTGACATTGGAGTATCTAGGTGACATTAGGGTTTTGGTTGATTTGTGTCTTAAGGTGTTATTCTAGTACGAACTCTATGATAGATCGAACGGAAAGAATAGCTTCGTGTTATTTTACTACGGACTGTTGAATAGATCGATCAGAAAGGATACCTTTGAGGTGGTTTCGTACCCTACAATAATCTCTTCGTTTGTTCTCCGCTATTAGTGACTTTGGAGTGACTTTTTGTTGCATGTTGAGGGATAGTTATATGATCCAATTATGTTATTATTGTTGAGAGAACTTGCACTAGTGAAAGTATGAACCCTAGGCCTTGTTTCCTGGCATTGCAATATCGTTTATGCTCACTTTTATCATTAGTTACCTTGCTTTTTTATATTTTCAGATTACAAAAACCTATATCTACCATCCATATTGCACTTGTATCACCATCTCTTCGCCAAACTAGTGCGCCTATACAATTTACCATTGTATTGGATGTGTTGGGGACACAAAAGACTCAGGGTTGTTTGAGAGAGACCATCTTCATCCTACGCCTCCCACGGATTGATAACCTTAGGTCATCCACTTGAGGGAAATTTGCTAGTGTCCTACAAACCTCTGCACTTGGAGGCCCAACAACGTCTACAAGAAGAAGGCTGCGTAGTAGACATCAAAGGTGGTAAAAGAATAATTTCCAATATTCTAATCAATTTCCTCGTGATCGGGTCCGTGTAAAAAACCTTCTTTTCCTTGTCCCACTTGTAGCAGGCCCTGATGAAGTCACGTTCCAAGGGGTTGGTGAACTTCGCGAAGGGGTCTGGGAGACCCGCGGCTTCATGTTCTGCGTCCTCCTTATCCCATATGGGCCTTTTGCCAAGGTAGCCACGTCTTCTGAGGCGTTGGTTCCCTGTGTTCCTTTCCTGAAGGCTCTTGAATTTCGCAGCCTTAGCCTTGGCTGCCTTGGTAGCGCAAGTGTCCTTGAACTTTTGGAACTCCTCTTCCGTAAGTGTCAGATTTTCCTCCAAAATCTTGGACAGGGTTTCCTCAGCCTCAATAGCTTGTTTCACCCTCCCTTTCCAGGGGGGCAAACCATTGCTGAACATGCCCATGGCGTGATTGTTAATCTTTTTCATCTTCGGATCATCCCACGGGTGTTCTATGACGTCATCCCGGTCAGGGAACTTGAATCTCTTGTGCAACTTCGTCAGGAGCAACTGCCTCAAATGTTCTATACCCCTTAAGTCATCATCGTTGATGCTCGCGCATTCCCATAGGATGCATCCGATTTGGTTCCATAGCACTTGTGAGGTTCTTCCGGCTCTAATGGCTCAAACTTGCCAGGGGCCATCTTTGTGACCACCAGTCGTCCCATGCCGAGTTTGTTAGATTTCGTATCCTCTGCTTCTTCTTTTCGGTAACGGCTTCGGCGCCGGTACCTTCCCCGCCGGTACCTTCCCCACCGGTCTCAGCGCCGCCATAGGTGGCAGCGCCGTCAGTGTCAATGTCGGCGTCAGTACCATCATCGAGGCCGCCCTGCAAACCTTGGCTGTGCTTAGCAGACAAAAAGTCGAGGTACAGTTGTTCACCCTCATAATCCATCTTGTCTGCATCGTGGTCAGAAGGCCCGGTTTCTTCATTGTTCGACATGTTTACTATGATTAAGTCTCCTCGTTTAATTCTAAAACTATAATAAAATGAGAAATGACATAAAAATGTCTATGCTTTGCCAGAATGCCACTTCATTCTCGTCGCAGCAAATCCCGACACTCGATATGCCTACTTTCTAGCACAAGTCATGCCAAAATTCACGGGAAATTTTGGCATGACCTTTGCTAAAAAGTGGACATATCGAGCTCCTGAAATTCACCGGAACGGAAATGAATCGACATTCCGGCGAAACATAGGCCACTCGGATCATTTACCCTGCACATAACCATCATTTTCCAAATATCACATGTCCACTTCAAATATAAGCTAACTAGTGGGGGGTTGTTCCACCACGGCCCTGCTTGAATCACATGTCCACATATCATATAGGGTTCATATAGCAACAATATCTTTAATTAAAAAAATCAAATAGCAACAATTCCGTGGAAAAAAATTATACCTAGCTAAATACCAAAAAAATATCCTTGAATAAAATTTATGTCCTAGTTTGATACCTAGCTAAATACCAATAAAAATTCCTTGAATAAAATTTATGTCCTAGTTTGATACCTAGCTAAATACCAATAAAAATTCCTTGAATAAAATTTCTGTCCTAGTTTGATACCTAGCTAAATTCATAACTAAATTTGATACCTAGGGTTCATAACTAAATTTGATAAATTCATCACCACAAAATTCATAACTAGGGTTCATACCTAGCTAAATTCATAACTAAATTTGATACCTAGCTAGGGTTTATAACTAAATTCATCACCGCAAAAAATAACTACCTACTGCCCTAACTAAATAGATAACCTAATTAACCTACTGCCCTAACTAAATAGATAACCTAATTAACCTACTGCCCTAACTAAAACCTAAGTAAATTAACCTAAGAACCCTAGCTAGAACTCTAATGGCAGAGACAAAGAGGAGTGGTGGGGGCTTACAGAGGGTGCAAGGCGAGGAGGCAGGCCAAACGACAACCAAGGTTGGGAGGGGAGGAAGCAGAGGAGGGAGGCGTACCGCGTCGGGGTCGGGGACGGGGCTGGGCACCAGCGACGGAGGCGTGAGGCATCGGGGTCGGGGCCGGGGCCGAGGGAGGAGGCGCGCGGTGTTGGGGTTGGGGCCGGGCGACGGCGAGGGAGGCGTGAGACGTCGCGGTTGGCGTCGATGCTCGGGCTCCGGCGAGGGCAAGGGCAGGGCGACGAGGGGGAGAAGATAGTGGGGGAATTAGGGGACAAAGTAGAGGAGTGAAGTCCGCACGGGGGGTTATTTGAAAATAGCAGTAGCGCTGTTCTGGAAAACGCACTATAGCTAAGGTAGCTATAGCGCGTTTCTGCCAACAGCGCTACTGCTATATGAAGTAGCTATAGCGGGCCTCTGGGACATTGCTACTGCTACATAATGTTGCTATAGCGCTTTTATTCAACCAACGCTCCTGCTATTGTTTTCATTTTTTCTTTTCCTTTTCTTTTTTGCTTACTTTTTTTCCTTTTCTTTTCCATTTTGTTTCTTCTGTTTTCTTTTCCTTTTCCTTTTCCTTTTCTCTTTCTTTCTTTTCTTTTCCTTTTCTTTTTTGCTTTCTTTCTTTTATTTTCTATTTTTTCCCGAGAGCCGGAACGAAGGGAAGGTGGTACAATGTATATAACTAAGGCGATATATATTGCATCATTTGACCCATAACGGTTAATTGTGCATACAAAATAGGAACATTTTTATTACATCATTTGACCCATAACGGTTAAGTGTGTACACAAAATAGGAACATATATATTACATCATTTGACCGATAACGGTTTCTCAGCATCGACATTTTCATTTTTGAGTGAGCTTCTTTCTCTTCTTGTTCGTTGATGAATAATTGAGCCCCTCATTGTGACTTTTCCTTTTCCATGGAGTATGATCTTTCTTAGGTAATGTATTATTGATCCTTCTTTTGACGTATACTTCATCGTCAGCGTCATCTTCCCTCATCGGGTTGCCGTACTAGTCGTAGTCTTCCTCGTTGGCGACCCTATCCATTCCAATGATGTTCCTTTTGCCTCTCCTCACGACAACACTTCTGGGATTGCTCAAGTCGGTTATGAAGAAGCATTGTGTCATGTGCTTAGCGTGTACCCATGCCTCATTTTTTGCGATGGTGTTCACGGTAGCGCTCTTGGCGTCGGGTATAGTCATGGTAGTGAAATACCGGTTTTCTCTTTCGACATTCTTAGCCCATCTGACACGGAACATCGTCACGCTGTGCAGACCAGAGTAGTCAAGCTCCCAGATCTCCTCGACCCTTCCGTAAAATCTCTCGGTTGTGTCGTTGTCGCTGCCGTCATGCATTCTATCGTCACCCCTGAGTTCTGAAAATCACTGTTCATATCTTTGGCCTCCATGTAGAACGTGTATCCGTTGATATCGTATGCCTGATAAGTCACGAGGTTGGGCGAGGGGCCATGTGCCAAGGCGTATATGAGCAATCCGTCCTTAGAGCCCTCTTCCGGGGGATTAGCAAGAATATGCTCTTTGAACCAATGCAAGAAAGTGGGGTTGTGCTCTCTAGTAACTTCAGCGTCCGTCCTACATACCCCTCGGTCATGATAGTTCTTTGCGATGGTTTCTTTGTGTAGTGTCACGAAAGGATCTACCTAGTTTAGGCGTTGTAGCACTACTAAGTTTGCTCTGTCAAAGTCATCGTGTCGATCGGAATAGGTCACATGCAGTTCCCTGTGATCGTTGGAGTCACCTTCTCCTTCGAGCCACTCAACGTGCTTCTTAACGGGCAAACCAACACCAGGCGGCCGATCTCCGCCATATAGAAAATTCTCACAGCAAGAGATGCACTGTTGTGTCAGATAGCCCTGGATGATGCTTCCATCTGGACGGGACATGCTACGAATGAATCCTTTGATGATCCCATTCATCCTCTCGAGCGGCATCATGTTGTGCAGGAATGACGGCCCCGGGTCTATTATGTCGTCCACAATATGGACACACAGATGCACCATGACATCAAAGAACGCGGGCGGGAAGTAAATCTCAAGCTCATTTAGTATCACAATGATCTCTTCCTGTAGCCTTCGGAGCTGCTTCACACTGATTGACTTTCGAGAGATGATGTCCAAAAAAGTTGCAAAGACCAATAAGCGTGTCACGGATGTGCTTGTCCATTGTCCCTCTAAGGGCAACAGGTAGTATTTGCGTCATCATCGCAGGACAGTCATGGGACTTCATCCTGCTGAACCTTTTCTTCTTCTTGTCTAGAAACCTGCTTACCTTCCCATAGTAACCGGAACTAACTTTGATTCCGGTAAGCCACTTGAAGAACTGACCGATCTCAGCCGGACTTAAGGTGAAGCAAGAAGGGGGGCAATAATCCTCTTCCTTTACTTTTTTGCCCTTCTTCTCCCGCGCCTCTGTCTCTGTCTCCTATGATTTTTTACGGGGCGGCATGTGTAGATCTGCCCTGATCTCCAAATCTTGCAAGTCTTTTCTTGCCTTCGGGCCATCCTTGGTCTTATCCGGCATGTTCATCAGTGTCGCAAGCAAGCTCTCAAGGACATTCTTACAGATATGCATTTGATCAAGGCAATGAGGCATGTCGAGTTTGTGCCAGTACTCCAAGTCACAGAAGACAGACCTCGTCTTCCATACCTTCAGTAGAGGCTCCGGCGCCTTTTTCATCGTCTTTCCCAGTGCGAGGCACTGTTCCCAGTTTTTCAATAGCTCATCAATTTTGGTGCCGCTCTGCTTACGTGCAGGTCCTCGATGCTCAGCCTCACCATTGAATAGATCTCCATGGGTCGTCCTTCTCGAGCCATCTTCGATGCCCCATGTACGCGATTTTCCCAGACCCGCCATCTTTCATTGACGTTAGCTGCTGAGATGTCGTATCATCCATGCACCGCGTGCATCTGCAATGTCCATGGCACACCTGGCCTAAAACATATCCGTAACTGAGATAGTCATGCACCGTCGTGATCAGCGCAGCTCTCATATAGAAAGACTCGCCTTTGCTGGCATCCCATCTCCCATGTCTTGACCGGTGTTTTCCATAACGTGTCTAACTCCTCTTGAAGTAGCCCTAGAAACAGATTAATATTATTTCTCGGTTGTTTCGGCCCTTGAATCAGCATGCTCATGTGTATGTACTTCGACTTCATGCACAACCAGGGGTGATGTTGCACATCCATACAAACACGGGCCATGTGCTATGGTTGGTGTTCTGGTTTCCAAACGGATTCATGCCATCGGTACACGTGCCGAGCACGATGTTCCTGGCATCACATGCGAAACACCGATATTCGTCGTTGAACGCTCTCCACTAGCTTCCATCGACGAGGTGTCTCAGCTTCGGATCATCTCCATCGTCGGGCTTTTTCCTCTCCGCATGCCAACACAAGAGCTTTGCTTCCTTGGGATCTACAAAATAACGTTGCAGACGGGGAGCGATCGGCAAGTACCATACAATTTTCTGGGGAGATTTCTTCCCGGCCTTCTTGTATCGAGAAGCATTGCACACCGGACAACTGGTTTTTTCCGCGTGCTCCTGCCGATAAATTATACAATCTTTGATGCAAGCCTAGTATCTAACGTGCGGTAGATCAAGAGGGCACACGATCTTCTTGGCCTCATCCACACTAGTAAGACATAGATTCCCTACGGGAAGAACATCCTTTATGTACTTCAGAAGCTCATCGAGGCTATTGTCTATCCATTTGTTTTTAGCCTTCGTCTTCAGAAGTTTGAGCGTGAAACTCAAGTGGGTCACCTCGGGATCGCAACCATCATGCAAAATATTAGTGACAGCAGGAGGCAAAGAGGACACAAAAGCATAGCAAACAGATTTGCTGCAATCTAGATCATCAATATCAGATTTGGTGGTAAGTAAATGTCCACTTTTCAATTTAATTTCAGAAGCAACACTAGATGGTTTATTATTAGGTTTCATTTGTTGCTCAAATTGTTTTGCCACTATCTGATTTTCTGATGAGGTCATCAATACCATTGTTACACCCACAACCCCTACTGTTACATATAATGGACCAATTACTAGAGCTCGTGCATGCCAATTAAATTACCAGGTACTTTCGTTTCTTGGTAATGATTCTAATGTTCATGAGAATATGATGCTGCCTAAATTGGATACTTTTGTTTTGCTTACAAATGAAGGGTCTGGCTTGGAGAAGGATGAACATTGGAGCAAGAACAAGCATGGAGTTGATGGCATGCGCAAGGGGAACAAGAACGGAGTTACCAGTGATGATTTCAGGACTTTGAAGCCACCATAAGGAGTGAATGAAGCCTTGGACGAAATATACAAGATGCCACTTCATAAATTTCGTCCAGAGGCTATTCTAGGTGCTGCGTCACCTTATTATTGGGCCAGGCCCATGTAATTTCGAAATACATAAGTATAGGTTGTTTTTAGAGTCCGTGTGTGTGGGGAAACAAGAGATAGGGTTGGTTTCGGACCCCTTCTCCAAGGGCCACGAAATTCCCCCCTCTTCCTCCATATATACAGCCCTTAGGGCACCGTTTAGACTTTGGGTTTTGTTTAGATTAAAAGTTCGCCATAGCTGCAACTTCGTGTACTTCGTTTGTGTTCAACGACCAGACAAAGGTGTCACAGAACCCCACCTTGATCAATAAAGCTTTCATCTTATATTCGCAATATCCAGATTGCAATCTCAGTTTCTTGCTTGTTCTTCGTTTGCTCGCAGGAAACAGACCCTCGTGGTCAGGTTGATCGTGCTCCGGTGTGGTCAATAACCTCTCGGAGTTGGTTTAGCGATTGCTAAGGCGCGACGTCCTCGCACGTTCGTAGTCAGATCGTCAAAGTCGACTTCCATCAAAGCGATATCCATCATCTCATCGAAAGACGGGACACCTTTGCCTCTATCAACTGGTATCAGATTGCCAGGTTGCTCGGTGAGATTTTACAGTTTTTCGTAGTTTAGATCAAGTCTGTTCTTCATACCTACAGTCCACGAAAAAGCCACAAAAAAATTAGGGTTAGTTCAGTATATCCGAACCAATCTGAGCCTTTGCATAATCTTTTTAGGGTTTTTGCTTTGTTGAATTTGCGGTTGCATCGTCGTGTCAAGTTGCTGGTCTTAGAGTCTAGACTTTTAGAGTTTCGAGTTCTGGTCATAAGTTGTCACGCCGCCGCCGCACCATCATCATCGCCTTGACTTCTACCACCATTGCTTATCCGTCACCGCTCTGAATCCGTATCCATATACCACCACCAACCCGTATCCATATACCACCACCGATCCGTATCCATATACCACCACCGATCCGTATCCATATACCACCACCGCTACCATATACCACCACCGCTGCCATATCCTACCACCATATATCCACCACCAATCCGAGTTCTTTTCATATTCGGTTTGTTTTAGAGATCCATCTATTTTCCGTTTCGTGTTTCCTTGCCTGAGTAGGTCTCGGAAAAAAGAAAAGAAAAAAAAGAGTCTGGAGACCCCCGGGCAGTTTTTAGGCCAAAATTTCGGCAACCAAAAATATTTTTCCCTACCCTATTTTTAGGTCCCGGGGAGTGTTTTGAGACACTCGCCATCATAGTGATTTTTTGTCGCACTTTTTCGTCGTTGTTGCCCTGATTTCCGAAAAAAATAGTCAAAATTTTTTTTGTGCCCATCCTGTCAGTTTGACCTGGGAAGAGTTTTGAGACACTCGCCATTATAGTGATTTTTCGCAAAAAAAAGAGGAGCGCAAAAAAAAGAGCAATTTTTTTTTCCAGAGTGTGCTTTTCCCTTGTTTACGTGCAGCGCCGTGATTTTGTTAGTGTTCTAGGCTCGCGTCTCTAGCACGGTCTAGCCTAGGACCAGCACAGTACCGTCGTTGAGCGTTTATTCAAGCGTCTTCCCCAACCACCACCGGCTGCACATGTCCCACCACTACAACAACAACAACCACCCGCTGCACATGTCCCACCGGTGGCGTTGGAGATGTGGTTGTTGTTGTTGTAGCGGTGGGACATGTGCAGCCGGTGGTGGTTGGGGAAGATGCTTGAGTAATTCAGTAAACTTGTTATCCAGCTTTGTCTCGAACGACTTCTCCACAACATCTATCTTCTCCATAGCCTCTTCAAATCTGTTTAGCACATCTCCCACCTGGCCACTCATCATTTGCTGAAATTTATCATGCAACTCCTTGTTCGTCATGTTCTCCCAATCAGTCTCATCGGCTTGTGATCCTGCCATAGTTAGCAGCAATAGAAACACAAAAGAATATGATCCTGCAGACTACTAGGAAGTGGTGGTGATGGTGGTGTGTCACAAAACCTTCAAGCGAATCTCAAATTCTTACCAGTTCTTACACAGCAGCAGGTGGTGATCGGCAACCGTTGTAGTCAAAACTCTCAAGCTTGGATAGAGCGATTACCAGGGAGAGTCAAACGCACGATGTAAATGTATGTGGAGCTGGGAAGGCTTATAATATGGTAGCAAAAATGGTCAGCAATAATCAATTCAGAGATGCAAAGTTGAATAAACGCTCAACGACGGTACTGTGCTGGTCCTAGGCTAGACCGTGCTAGAGACGCGAGCCTAGAACACTAACAAAATCACGGCGCTGCACGTAAACAAGGGAAAAGCACACTCTGGAAAAAAAAATTGCTCTTTTTTTTTTGCGCTCTTTTTTTTGCGCTCCTCTTTTTTTTGCGAAAAATCACTATAATGGCGAGTGTCTCAAAACTCTTCCCAGGTCAAACTGACAGGATGGGCACAAAATTTTTTTTGACTATTTTTTTCGGAAATCAGGGCAGCGACGACGAAAAAGTGCGACAAAAAATCACTATGATGGCGAGTGTCTCAAAACACTCCCCGGGACCTAAAAATAGGATAGGGAAAAAATATTTTTGTTTGCCGAAATTTTGGCCTAAAAACTGCCCGGGGGTCTCCAAACTCTTTTTTTCTTTTTCTTTTTTTTTCCGAGACCTACTCAGGCAAGGAAACACGAAACAAAAAATAGATGGATCTCTAAAACAAACCGAATATGAAAAGAACTCGGATTGGTGGTGGATATATGGTGGTAGGATATGGCAGCGGTGGTGGTATATGGTAGCGGTGGTGGTATATGGATACGGATCGGTGGTGGTATATGGATACGGATCGGTGGTGGTATATGGATACGGGTTGGTGGTGGTATATGGATACGGATTCAGAGCGGTGACGGATAAGCAATGGTGGTAGAAGGCAAGGCGATGATGATGGTGCGGCGGCGGCGTGACAACTTATGACCAGAAATCGAAACTCTAAAAGACTAGATTCTAAGACCAGCAACTTGACACGATGATGCAACCGCAAATTCAACAAAGCAAAAACCCTAAAAAGATTATGCAAAGGCTCAATTGGTTCAGATATACTGAACTAACCCTAATTTTTTTTGTGGCTTTTTCGTGGACTGTAGGTATGAAGAACAGACTCGATCTAAACTACGAAAAACTGTAAAATCTCACCGAGCAGCCTGGAAATCTGATACCACTTGATAGAGGCAAAGGTGTCCCGTCTTTCGATGAGATGATGGATATCGCTTTGATGGAAGTCGACTTTGACGATCCGACTACGAACGTGCGAGGACGTCGCGCCTTAGCAATCGCTAAACCAACTCCGAGAGGTTATTGACCACACCGGAGCACGATCAACCTGACCACGAGGGTCTGTTTCCTGCGAGCAAACGAAGAACAAGCAAGAAACTGAGATTGCAATCTGGATATTGCGAATATAAGATGAAAGCGTTATTGATCAAGGTGGGGTTCTGTGACGCCTTTGTCTGGTCGTTGAACACAAACGAAGTACGCGAAGTTGCAGCTATGGCGAACTTTTAATCTAAACAAAACCCAAAGTCTAAACGGTGCCCTAAGGGCTGTATATATGGAGGAAGAGGGGGGGAATTTCGTGGCCCTTGGAGAAGGGGTCCGAAACCAACCCTATCTCTTGTTTCCCCACACACACGGACTCTAAAAATAGCCTATATTTATGTATTTCGAAATTACATGGGCCTGGCCCAATAATAAGGTGACGCAGCACCTAGAATAGCCTCTGGACGAAATTTATGAAGTGGCATCTTGTATATTTCGTCCAAGGTTTCATTAACTCCTTATGGTGGCTTCAATGTCCTGAAATCATCACTGGTAACTCCGTTCTTGTTCCCCTTGCGCATGCCATCAACTCCATGCTTGTTCTTGCTCCAATGTTCATCCTTCTCCAAGCCAGGCCCTTCATTTGTAAGCAAAACAAAAGTATCCAATTTAGGCAGCATCATATTCTCATGAACATTAGAATCATTACCAAGAAACAAAAGTACCCGGTAATTTAATTGGCATGCGCGAGCTCTAGTAATTGGTCCATTATATGTAACAGTAGGGGTTGTGGGTGTAACAATGGTATTGATGTCTATGATGAGGTGACTTTGGCTCTTATTACACGTGAAGAACATGGTGGAGATGATTCTGAAAATGAGACGCAATACATGGCTCCTGAAGACGCTGACAGGTATGAATGTTTAGTTGCTCAACGTGTTTTGAGTGTGCAGGTCACACAAGCAGAGCAAAATCAGAGGCATAATTTGTTCCATACAAAGGGAGTTGTGAAGGAACGTTCTGTTCGCGTCATCATAGATGGAGGGAGCTGTAACAACTTGGCTAGCATGGAGATAGTGGAGAAGCTATCTCTCACCACAAGACCACATTCACATCCTTACTACATCCAATGGTTCAACAACAGTGGCAAGGTTAAGGTAACACGTACTGTTCGTGTGCATTTTAGTATCTCTACATATGCTGATTATGTTGATTGTGATGTGGTACCCATGCAAGCATGTTCCTTATTACTTGGTAGACCATGGCAATTTGATAAAAATTCTGTACACCATGGTAGAAACAATCAGTATACTCTTGTTCATAAGGATACAAATATTACTTTGCTTCCTATGACTCTTGATTCCATTTTGAAAGATGACATTAATAGAGCTAATAAAGCAAAACAGGAGAAAAATAAGAGTGAAAATCATATTGTGGCAAAAGAATTTGAGCAACAAATGAAACCTAATAATAAACCATCTAGTGTTGTTTCTGAAATTAAATTGAAAAGTGCATGTTTACTTGCCACAAAATCTGATATTGATGAGCTAGATTTCAGCAAATCTGTTTGCTATGCTTTTGTGTGCAAAGAGGCATTATTTTCATTCGAGGACGTGCCTTCCTCTTTGCCCCTTGCTGTCACTAACATTTTGCAGGAGTTCGCTGACGTCTTCCCACAGGACGTGCCACCGGGATTACCACCTATTCGAGGGATTGAGCATCAAATTGACTTAATTCCCGGTGCATCGCTACCCAACCGTGCACCATACTGTACCAATCCAGAGGAGACGAAGGAGATTATGCATCAAGTACAGGAGCTGCTCGACAAAGGTTATATACACGAATCTCTTAGTCCTTGTGCTGTTCCTATTATACTAGTGCCGAAAAAGGATGGTACGTCGCG
Source organism: Aegilops tauschii subsp. strangulata (assembly GCF_002575655.3). Lineage (NCBI taxonomy): Eukaryota > Viridiplantae > Streptophyta > Magnoliopsida > Poales > Poaceae > Aegilops > Aegilops tauschii. The sequence continues at coordinate 243,653,250 of NC_053037.3, read as the reverse complement.
TATGTGTGTTGATTGTAGAGGCATTAATAATATTACTATTCGTTATCGTCATCCTATTCCTAGGCTAGATGATATGCTTGATGAATTGAGTGGCTCTACAATATTCTCCAAAGTTGATTTGCATAGTGGATACCATCAAATTAGTATGAAATTGGGAGATGAATGGAAAACTGCATTTAAAACTAAGTTTGGTTTATATGAGTGGTTAGTCATGCCTTTTGGGTTAACTAATGCACCTAGTACTTTCATGAGACTAATGAACGAAGTTTTACGTGCTTTCATTGGACGATTTGTGGTAGTCTATTTTGATGATATACGGATTTATAGCAAATCTTTGGAAGAACATTTGGAACATTTACGTGATGTTTTTATTGCTCTACGTGATGCACGTTTGTTTGGTAACCTTGGGAAGTGCACCTTTTGCATCGACCGAGTATCTTTTCTTGGCTATGTTGTTACTCCACAGGGAATTGAAGTTGATAAAGCCAAGATTGAAGCTATTGAGAGTTGGCCGCAGCCCAAAACGGTCACACAAGTGCGGAGTTTTCTTGGACTCGCTGGTTTCTATAGGCGTTTTGTGAGAGATTTTAGCACCATTGCTGCACCTCTCAACGAGCTTACAAAGAAGGATGTGCCTTTTTCTTGGGGTACCGCACAGGAAGAAGCCTTCACGGTATTGAAAGATAAGTTGACACATGCTCCTTTACTCCAACTTCCTGATTTTAATAAGACTTTTGAGCTTGAATGTGATGCTAGTGGAATTGGATTAGGAGGTGTTTTATTACAAGATGGCAAACCTGTTGCATACTTTTCTGAAAAATTGAGTGGGCCTAGTCTGAATTATTCTACTTATGGTGAAGAACTATATGCTCTTGTTCGGACTTTAGAAACTTGGCAACATTATTTATGGCCCAAAGAATTTGTTATACATTTTGATCATGAATCTTTGAAACATATTAAAAGTCAAGCTAAACTGAATAGTAGACATGCTCAATGGGTTGAATTCATTGAAACTTTCCCTTATGTCATTAAACACAAGAAGGGTAAAGAAAATGTTATTGCTGATGCATTGTCTCGTCGCTATACTATGCTTTCACAACTTGACTTCAAAATATTTGGTTTCGAGACCATCAAAGATCAATATGTGCATGATGCTGATTTTAAAGATGTATCGCAGAATTGTAAAGAAGGAAGAACCTGGAACAAGTTTGTCGTTAATGATGGATTTGTGTTCCGTGCTAACAAGCTATGCATTCCAGCTAGCTCTCTTCGTCTTTTGTTGTTGCAGGAGGCGCATGGAGGAGGATTAATGGGACACTTTGGCGTGAAGAAGACGGAGGACGTACTTGCTACACATTTCTTTTGGCCAAAGATGAGACGGGATGTTGAGCGTTTTGTTGCTCGCTGCACTACATGTCAAAAAGCTAAGTCACGACTCAATCCTCATGGTTTATATATGCCTTTGCATGTACCTAGTGTTCCTTGGGAGGATATATCTATGGACTTTGTTTTAGGTTTACCTCGAACGGAGGGATAGCATATTTGTTGTCGTGGATAGATTCTCGAAAATGGCACACTTTATACCATGTCATAAAAGTGATGATGCTGTTAATGTTGCTGATTTGTTCTTTCGTGAAATTATTCGCTTGCATGGTGTGCCAAATACTATTGTTTCAGATCGTGATACTAAATTTCTTAGACACTTTTGGAGATGTTTATGGGCTAAGTTGGGGACTAAACTGCTTTTTAGTACTACTTGTCACCCCCAAACTGATGGACAAACTGAAGTAGTCAATAGAACATTGTCTACTATGCTTAGGGCTGTTTTGAAGAATAATAAGAAAATGTGGGAAGAATGCTTGCCTCATATTGAATTTGCTTATAATCGTTCATTGCATTCTACTACTAAGATGTGCCCTTTTGAAATTGTGTATGGTTTCCTACCTCGTGCACCAATTGATTTGTTGCCTCTTCCATCTTCGGAGAAGGTTAATTTTGATGCTAAAGAACGTGCTGAATTGATTTTAAAAATGCATGAGTTAACTAAGGACAACATTGAGCGTATGAATGCTAAATATAAACTTGCTGGAGATAAGGGTAGAAAACATGTTGTGTTTGCACCTGGAGATCTTGTTTGGTTACATTTGCGTAAGGATAGATTTCCTAATTTGCGCAAATCAAAGCTAATGCCACGTGCTGATGGTCCTTTTAAGGTGTTAGAGAAAATAAATGATAATGCATATAAACTTGAACTACCTGCAGATTTTGGGGTTAGTCCCACTTTTAACATTGCAGATTTGAGCCTTATTTGGGTGTGGAAGATGAGCTTCCGTCGAGGACGACTTCATTTCAAGAAGGGGAGGATGATGAGGACATCAATACCATTGTTACACCCACAACCCCTACTGTTACATATAATGGACCAATTACTAGAGCTCGCGCACGCCAATTAAATTACCGGGTACTTTCGTTTCTTGGTAATGATTCTAATGTTCATGAGAATATGATGCTGCCTAAATTGGATACTTTTGTTTTGCTTACAAATGAAGGGCCTGGCTTGGAGAAGGATGAACATTGGAGCAAGAACAAGCATGGAGTTGATGGCATGCGCAAGGGGAACAAGAACGGAGTTACCAGTTATGATTTCAGGACTTTGAAGCCACCATAAGGAGTGAATGAAGCCTTGGACGAAATATACAAGATGCCACTTCATAAATTTCGTCCAGAGGCTATTCAAGGTGCTGCGTCACCTTATTATTGGGCCAGGCCCATGTAATTTCGAAATACATAAGTATAGGCTATTTTTAGAGTCCGTGTGTGTGGGGAAACAAGAGATAGGGTTGGTTTCGGACCCCTTCGCCAAGGGCCACGAAATCCCCCCCCCTCTTCCTCCATATATACAGCCCTTAGGGCACCGTTTAGACTTTGGGTTTTGTTTAGATTAAAAGTTCGCCATAGCTGCAACTTCGCGTACTTCGTTTTTGTTCAACGCCCAGACAAAGGCGTCACAGAACCCCACCTTGATCAATAAAGCTTTCATCTTATATTCGCAATATCTAGATTGCAATCTCAGTTTCTTTCTTCTTCTTCGTTTGCTCGCAGGAAACAGACCCTCGTGGTCAGGTTGATCGTGCTCCGGTGTGGTCAATAACCTCTCGGAGTTGGTTTAACGATTGCTAAGGCGCGACGTCCTCGCACGTTCGTAGTCGGATCGTCAAAATCGACTTCCATCAAGGCGATATCCATCATCTCATCGAAAGATGGGACACCTTTGCCTCTATCATTTTCACTCTTATTTTGCTCCTGTTTTGCTTTACTAGCTCGATTAATATAATCTTTCAAAATGGAATCAGGAGTCATAGGAAGGAAAGTAATATGTTTATCCTTATAAATAAGACTATACTGATTGTTTCTACCATGGTCTATAGATTTTTTATCCAATTGCCATGGTCTACCAAGTAATAAGGAACATGCTTGCATGGGTACCACATCACAATCAACAAAATCAACATATGTAGCAATACTAAAATGCACACGAGCAGTACGTGTTACCTTAACCTTATCGTTGTTGTTGAGCAATTGGATGTAGTAAGGATGCGGATGTGGTCTTGTGGTGAGAGAAAGCTTCTCCGCCATCTCCATGCTAGCCAAGTTATTGCAGCTCCCTCCATCAATGATGACGTGAATTGAACGTTTCTTCACAACTCCCTTTCTATGGAACAAATTGTGCCTCTGATTTTGCTCAGCTCGTGTGATCTGCACGCTTAAAACACGTTGAGCAACTAACTTTCATACATGTCAGCGTCTTCAGCAGCCATGTGACCTCTCTTGTTCAGAATCATCTCCACCGTGTTCTTCACTTGTAATAAGAGCCAAAGTCTCCTCATCGTAGTCACTAAGGGACCTATACCCACCATCCTCAGTAGCAATCATCACACGCTTAGATGGGCATTCTCTCGCATAATGACCTCCACCCTTGCAACGACGACAAATAATATCATGTGTTTGCCCTATTGATGCCATGGATGAGGAAGAGCTCTGTGCAGGCCCGGTCGGTGTGCTTTTGGCAGATAGTGGTGGTAGTGCCTGCTTTTTTGTATCATGGCTGGAGGTGGCAGCTGACGGAGGTGCCGGTGTAGCAGATCATGTGGAAGTAGAAGATGCACACAGTGTCCATGATGAAGGTCGACCTGCAGAAAAATTAGTCCGCGCCAATGCCTGTCGATCCTGCACTTCACGTTCAGCGTTGCAAGCAAGATGGAATATATGAGTGATATTGTTATACTCTATATACTCTAAAATGGTCTGAATCTCTCTATTTAATCCACCCATAATAAACCTTTATCATGATTTAGGAAATATAATGATAACCATTTTATTATTGCCTCTAGGGCATATTTCCAGCACCAAGATGATATGGTATGTATGCAATGGGAACTATGATCACTAAGGTGCACAAGTAACATTGTCGGCAATACTCAATGGCTAGTCTCGATAGGAAAGTTGCACAAGATGGGCTATGGGTTTATCAATGCAATGGCAAGGAGTACACAAAGGTGTTGTCGAACTTACCGTCCTTGCTTACGGTCAAGGGTGTCAAGATTGTGACATGATCTTTGTCGATGATGAAGATGAGTGGCGGTGATGTCGTTGTCGAACCGTCCCTAACTAGCGGAAACACGTTAGGAAACGAAACCGCAACTCAAATTCTCAAAGAACAAAACATGTCAAACTAGTCGGAGTTCGTATCAGGTAAGCGATGGTGGTTGCGGAAAGTGGTGGTGGTATGCTGCAATGCAATGAGGGATTAAGGTAGTGGTTGTGCGGAAGGTGTAGTGGGTGGCTGAAAGTTTTCGTGGAGAAAATTTTAGTTTCGTCAGGAAGCATCGGACGTCCGCTGAGTGTCGAACATCTGGTGCTTGGGAGATTTCGGGTACGGGATGAACTACTACGGTTCGTGGTGGAGAAGCAAAAAATGGTCAAAATTATACATGGATGGAAACTGGGAAAATGATGGGGAAAAGCTAGATCCACTCGTGGCAAAGCAAATCCATGGATCAACTCCAACAGAACTTCATCATACTAACAAATCACAAAAACAATTGGGGCTATTTTTGGTGGAGAATTTTTGAAATTGGGTCAAAATCAGCAAAATTAGGCTAGAAATCAAAGGATTGGGGCTCCAAATTCGGGATCAACCAAGGCTCATGATACCAAGATGATGTAGGGTGGAACCCTAGGGGCCGATCTTTCATGATTTGGAGGGGGATTCCCGAAGAACATGACGAACACACGGAGAACACAAGGGGAGAAACAAGAGGAAACACTCAAATTGACTTGATCCAATCACACATGTGCTAGATCCAAACAAACAAAGAGAGATACAAAGGTTCAAATCCAACAAAGGGGGATACAAGAGGTAACTAGTTCATCTCCATGAAGGAGGCCTTAAATCCATGAAGGATCTTCTCCGTGTGGAGGACTTGAATCCACTTGGGGGATCTTCTCCTAGGCGGAGGACTTGGCCTCCAATGGAGTAGGTATCAAGTGGATGAACAAAACTCTATCTGTCATATGAGCTAAACCAATGTTAACCCTAGAAAGAGGGAGGAGGAGGAATATATATATATATAGTCTAGGGGGCGATGGGTACATGGGCCTCAGCCCAACACGCTGTGCACACACAGGCGTCGGATGTCCGACAGCTGCCGGACGTCCGGTGGCACATAAGGGTCCGGTCGTCTGGTGCTTATCGGACATCCGGCGTTTTGGCTCGAGTGTCTTGGTGTCGGATTTCCGGTCGGCTCAGACGTCCGAGGCGTCGGTCGTCTGGTCGGTCTCGGACTTCTGGCGTTTTGGCTCGGATCCGCAGGTGTTGGATTTCCGGTGGAGGCCGGTCATCCGGTGGCTGGAGGATGTCGGCCGTCCGGTCCTTGTTGGTCGTCCAGACACTATAGCATCCTCGGGCTGGGCCTTTCTGGCTGGTGAGGCCTCCAGGGGTCAGACGTCCGGCAGGGGCCGGTTATCCGGTGGCTGTCAACTTCAGGCAGCTTCTTCTCTTGGTCTTTGTGCTCGGTGTCCTTGCCGTCTTGGTTGTTGAGTGTAGTTGCTCCATGGCCTCCCTCTAAGTACGTGATCACACATAGAGCTTCCGCTTAGGTAGTAGCCATGTCTCACATGTGGAAAGTGTTAGTTCGGATAGGAGCGAGTTCACTTAGTTTCGATAGCCCTTGCTCGAGATCTTGTCATATGTCCACGTGGTGTCGTAGGAGACAAGGATAGGTCCGTGGGGATGACCGTAGGATGCTCCGCATCAAGCTTCATGATAAATTTCAGCAAATGTTGAGTCAACAGGTGGAAGACGTGATGGCCAGATTTGGAAAGGCACTGGAGAGGATTGATGACATTGAGAAGACAATTGACACCAAGTTGGACGCCAAGTTCGATGAAGTACTGGCACGTCTACCACAACCACCACCCGCATCTGCTACACCATTGCAACAACATCAACAACCACCTCCATGTTGTGATCTAGTAGGGCGAGCGCAGCATGTTCCTCTTGAGCCAGGACAAGCTTCTGGTGCCACTGCTACTGCTGTTGATGCTTCTATAGCTCCTGCTGCTACTACAGACACTACAAAAAAAATACACTTCCGTGATGATACGTGTTTGTCACAGTAGGTCGCGTTTTCTGTCATGCATGTACTATCACATCCTAGCTAGTTCATGCATTAGAGTGTTGCATCATGTTTACTTTTTCCAGAAAGTTGAAATGGGGATGACAGAAACCCCCAGCACCCCCCCCTGAACACAACTAGGGTTTACTAAAATCCTTTTCAATGAACCTAAAATGCCCCTCATAAATGTTCACCATCTTTGGTCCTGGCTAAACCCTCTGCCAAAAATGGTTTCATATTTTTGGAGGCTATTCTGGATTTTTGCACCAAGCCATAAGTATTTGCATTTGGGCAATTTAAATCCTATAAATATTTTAAAATGCCGAAATAATCTTGAAGGTATTTTTAGGCTGTTGAGAATATTTTCAAATGTGCCTCTGAATATTTTCAGGTTTTTCCAAAATGGAATAGTATTTCTACTATTTCAAAACACAGAACAGGAACAAATAAAAAAAGAAAAACAGAAAGCAGAGAGGGAATCTTACCTGGCAGCCCACTGGCCGGCCCAGCACTGTGCTGGCCCGCGCCAGTCAGCTGCTTCCTCCCGCCAAAGCAGGCAGAGAGGTGACGCCGGCGTGCGCGAGCTCGCCTTGGCGCCACCTGCTTGCCGCCTCGCTCGTGGACGAGCTGGACGACCCCCACGTCGCGCCCCCGAGCCCCTGGACACCTCCATTCGCCCCCTTTACCTCTCCCTCGCCTTCCTCCACCACGGCCGACGCAGCCGCTGCCACCTCGCCGACGTAGCCGTAGCCACCGCCGTCTCAGCATCACCTGACCCTGTCCAGCAGCTCCGCCGTCGTCTTCTCCTTCGAGCAGGTCAAGCCCCGAGCGCTCGCTTGCCCCGAAGCCACTGCTCCGACCTCGCCTTCACCGCCCACCGCCGGAGATCCCCTTCGCCGTCACCACCGCAGTAGTTCGTCCCCGACAGCGCCACCTAGCTCATCGCCTCTGCCGTGAGCTTCTACCCCTTCCCCTTCCTCTCATTCTTGTTGCCGCCCTTTGCTTCGACCGTAACCAGCAGCACCGCACACGCCGCCGCACGAGCTCGTCGTCGACGAGGCCCCGGTGACCAAATGGTCCAGTGCATATGTCTGTCATCTTCGTGAGCACATGCAGCACCCGTAGAGACTAACCATTGATCCTCCCGTGCACCGTGTCGTCGTTTTCGTCGGCACCCGAACTCCAGCGGCCGCAAAAGAGCTCACCGCCGTCGACTCCGGCCACCCCAGGCCCAACCACGGCCACCAACGGACGCGCCGTTGCGTCAGCTACCCGTAGAGCCCAACGGCGCCTCGAACGGTTCCCCGTAGAGCAAACCCGAGGCACAGGAGCGCCGCTGACCTCGGCGGCCGCTAACTGCCAGCGTGTTAGGCCTGTTGACGAGGGGTTTGACCTCCCCTGGGTCGTTGACATGTGGGGCCAGCCCCTGTTAATTTCCTAGTTTAGGTTAACTAAAATAGGATTAGCCCTGTGACACTGACAGACGGGTCCCACCGTTCAGGTTTGACCTGGACCGCCCAGTTGACTTGCTGACGTCATCATGACACACTGCTGACGCAATAAGTAATTTAATTACTGGAATTATTCTTGTACAGGAAATTCCAGAAAATATCACAAACTTCAAAAAATCATAGAAAATAATCTATAGCCCAGAATGGAAAGATTTATATATGAAAAATGATCAGAAAAATCCATTCTATCCATCTGTACTGGTTTCATGCATGTTTAAGCAAATTAACCTGCTGTTTAATGCAGAACAAGATAAAGCACTAATAAGGGCCATTTATGAACTTGGAATTTGAATCTTTGATTCAAAATAGTCCAAACCCATCAGGTCTTAGTTGCATTAGCCCAATACATCCATTTTGCCATGTCTCATGCATGCATCATATTGTTGCACTTTGCTTGGTGTTGATTGTGCTTCGATGTGTTCTTCGTGGTAGGTTCTGCCTCCGAGGATATTCATGAGTATCCAACTGAAGGGCAGTATTCCACCACCACTCCGTCAGGCAAGCAACCCATTGATCATTTCGATACAAACCCATCTTCTCGCTTCTGCTCTCATTTACTGCATTAAGACAACGCGATTCAAACTGCTGTGTGTTGCGGTAGTTGAACCCACTTTCCTTTGCATGACCTGTCATTGCCACAGTAACTAGATGAAACCCACTAGCATGTGTAGGAGTTGCTTGAGCCATGTTGTGTTCCTACAATGCTATGCTTGCTACGCTTAGAGTCGTGTCAGGTCTGGCTCATCATTGTGATGAACTAGAATGAAAGCGTGTGTCGGTAATGAGAGTGAGGTGTTGAATACGTTTTGGTAAAGGTATCGATGAGAGGCCATGTAGGAGTACATGGTGGGTTGTTTCATTGAGACCGTCCCTAAGAACTGAGATCTGTATGCGTGATTTAAGATTCAGCTACTACCACGCATTGGGCCCGAAACCAATGGACCCCCTCGGCTTCTTAATCACCCTTGTCCTCTGTCCAGGAGTTGCACGTAGTTTCTGGTGTTTGTAGTAAGCTGGAGGCCGTGGACAGCGCTGACCGAGGGGTGGGCTGTGATAAGGTAGGCTCGTGGCACGGTGTACCGAGTCGCCCGTTTGGTGTCCCGGGAACCCTTCACACATCGTTTGGGGCCGTATGTGGAAACCTCGGCCGGACTCCCTGCGGATGGAACCTGAATAGGCGATAAACCTGGACTAGAGACTCGAGTGTTTAGGTAGGCTGTGGCCGACACCCACGTTGGGCTTCCGCTTGAAGGTTGCCGAGTACACGTCGTGTAACAACGGTAAGTGGTGAGAGCGTGTGTGACGAAGTACACCCCTGCAGGGTATAGAACTATTCGAATAGCCGCGTCCGCGGTAAAGGACTACTTGGTCGCTTATGCAGTTCATAGACAAGTAAATGGATACTACTAAAAGCCTCAAGATAAGTGTGTGTACCACGGATGGCTCTCTCGTGGGATGACGAGGGAGGATCCACGGTGGAGTATTGAGATGGTGATTAGTGGACTCGTGTGCGAAAACTATTTTACAAGTGGTGTCTCGTAGGATAGCTTAGCCAAGAGTCAAAGCTGGCTTGCTGCAATAACCCCACTACCTTCTTGAGAATGAACATGTATAGTAGGATCTGTTGTAAGACTTGCTGAGTACCTTTGTACTCATGTTGCTTCAATTACTGTTTTCAGACGACAACACCGCCCCTTTCGATGGGTTCTATGTAGAACTCGACGACGACGAGTGACTTGTCACCCAGGTGGTGATCTAAGCTTGTGAAGGGCCTACGTAGATAGACAGGCTTCGTCAAGCCTTCTTTCTTTCTAGTGTCTGTACCCAGACAAGTTTGCTTCCGCATGTGCTTGTATGATTGTATGACTTGAGTGTCGGGTCATGTGACCCCTATCTGTATGAACATGTTATGTAAGGCTCTCCGGAGCCCTTTAAATAAAGTACTTTGAGTTGTAGAGTTTTGTTGTGATGCCATGTTGTATTTACACATATCGAGCATATTGTGTGTATGATTGAAATGCTTGGTATGTATGGGATCCGACAATCTAGTTGTTTATCCTTGGCAGCCTCTCTTATGGGGAAATGTAGTCTAGTGCCTCCTTGAGCCATAGTAGTCCGCTACAGCCCGGTTCACCGGAGTCCTTCTAGCCCAGCACTACTGCTCTGGACACTTGACTGGCCGGCATGTGTCTCACATCGTTCCTGTGTCTGTCCCTTCGGAGAAATGTGCACGCGGTGACATCCGGAGTCGTGCCTAGCCTGCTACAGCCAGGGTTCCCGGAGTCCTGTTAGCCCAGTGCTACAGCCCGGATTCACACGCTGCTGACCGACACGTTCGATGTTGATTCATGTATGCCCGTCCCCATACGTTAGTGCCGCTTTGGGTTCACGACTAGCCATGTCGGCCCGGGTTCTCTGTCATATGGATGCTAGCGACATTGTCATATACATGAGCCAAAAGGCGCAAACGGTCCCGGGCCATGGTAAGGCGACACCCGTGGGAGTACCGCGCGTGAGGCCGCAAAGTGATATGAGGTGTTACAGGCTAGATCGGTGTGACTTAGAATCAGGGTCTTGACAGCGTTGGTATCAGAGCCGGACTGCCTGTAGGTGTGTTAAGCCAAACTGGTCGATGTCGAGTCTAGAAATGCTTTAGTTATATGTAGGGGGATTGATTGTGGGAGGGAACGTAAGGCGCTTTTACTCCTTTACCTTATGCCCTCTGATCTGAGTCATTCTCTTCTCATTCTACGTGGGTTAAGGACTAGGCTCTCTTCTCTCTATCAGGTTCACGTGTTACTAATCCGTAGTAACATATAGGATTGTTGGTTCCATGCTTCAGTTCAGTTTCTACTACCTTTAGTATGTTGTTGGTTGAACCAGAACCTTGATATGATGTTGTTGACTGGTATTGCAAACTGTTGCGAATGTCTCAAATCTTTTTCCGAGCATTTACAGCCGTTATGCTGTCCGAATTCTCCTAGAAATTCTAATGCCTTTGCATTATTTCGTGCTTTCAGATGGCCACCCATTCCCAGAATCAAGTGGTTCGTCTGTCCCGGTGCCTCGATGTGCCTGGTCACACGGCCATGCTGGTCCGAGTGATGGTTGAGACATGCTATCGATGGTATCCCGAGTATACCGTCGAGGAGCAGTTTCGAGACTTTAATCAAAGTCAATATCTTTGCACAGTCAGGATTTACCCTTCCTATCCTGGATCCACTGAACCCCTCCATTGCTCTTATGGACTTGGGGTTACCATCGAGATGTCCGTGCAGGACGCAGCTTACTCGATGATGACTATCATACGAGCCAGAACTGCCTTGCTTCAGAACACTGATTTCCGCTATATGCCAGCATCACTCCCTGGGGCACAAGGGTACTATCAGGCTACTTACTGTGATCCTACCCATGAGGATTCACTACTCCGCACCACCACCGAGATGCTTGAGGACAAGGACCGTGAGAATCGTGCCTTGCGAATGGAGCTCTTTAATGCTCGTTCTGATCACTGGGCCACTCTGACACGGTTTGCACCTGCCGTGCAGGCTGGGTATATGGACATGAGGGACTTGTACCCCGTGCGGTCTGGTCTGCCAGATTGTATGGAATGGCGTGATGTAGGAGGAATCACCCCTCCTCGTGGACCCCGTCCGCCACCGTTTGTTGGACCAAGGCCACACCCGAGTCCTTATGGACCGCAAGCTCCACAAGACCGACTGTTTCCAGATGATCATGTTCAGCTCCCAGGACATGGTGGTGATTTCTATGAAGACTACTACGGAGACGTCTGAGTTGGTTGTAGTTCACTAGTATTGTAACAGTTGTATTCCCCACAGTCCTGCGTGTCTTGTGGGATACGACTTGGTGTGTATCACGTTCCGGAGGTGTAGAAAAATAATGTATAGGAGCTTGGAATGCCTCTGATGAGATGTATCGTCTTTCATCGTAGCTGTACTCTAGCCTGGACTTGTACTAAACTATGTATGGTGTGTATGACCGTTGGTATAAGTATGCCAGTTGCTATATTACCATGTCATACTGATGATCATCTCTGCATTCCGTGTTATCCATTACATTCCGCATTTCCTTGCCAAGATTTAGCCATCCTTGTCTAAACCGTTGTCTTGTTTCTCCTAGGATGGTCAGCACCCGCAACAACCCTGCTGTCCAGGCGCAGGGTGAAGCCAATGCAGTTAGGGGGGAGAATCTGCCTCAACCGCCTTCACTGGCCGAAGTCATGCTGGAGGCAGAAAGAAACAAGCGTGAGACTAACCGCTTGCTAGAGCGAATTGAGCAGAATACTGCACGTCATCGGAGGAACGACTTGGTGTCCATCAATGACTTTATCAAGTTGTACCCACCGAAGTTTAACCATTCCGTCGAGCCCCTCGATGCGGATGATTGGCTTCGCAGCATCACCCATAAGCTACATTCTGCCAACGTAGCCGAAGCTGATAAGGTTACCTACGCTGCCTATCACCTCGAAGGCCCTGCTAGCCTTTGGTGGGAAAACTTTGAGGCTATGCGCCCAGCCGGCCAAATCACTACTTGGGCTGAATTCAGTGAGGCTTTCCGTGAGCATCACATTCCGGAATGTCTCATAGATCGTAAGCGGGAAGAATTCTGCAACTTCACCCAAGGCAGACTGACTGTGGATGCATACAGCCGTGAGTTTGGAAATTTAGCACGCTATGCTCCTGAAGAGGTAGCCACCGACGCCAAGAAGCAGGCAAGGTTCCGCAAGGGACTTAGCCCCGAGCTTCGCCGTGATCTTCATCTCCACGAGTGCACCTCTTTCCAGAAATTGGTCAATAAGGCCATCAGTGCTGAGACGGGGTCAGACTGACTATGACGCTTCACGCAAGCACTCTCGCGATTTTCGTTCCTCATCCGGCTCCGGATCTCAGAAGCGCCGGGTCTGGATTCCAAACACTGCTCTGCCACCTAGGTTCACTCCGAGGCCATCCTTTGAGGCGCCTCGCCCCAACCAGCAGTATGCACCGCCCAAGGTCTATGGTGGCCCCGCTGGTAATGCTGCTCCACGCCCCAATGTTGTGACATGCTTCAAGTATGGAGAAACGGGTCACTATTTGCGCGAGTGCCCCCGAAACAACCCCAATCAACCTGGACAGTCCGTTGGCCGTGGTAAGCCAGCAGGAAAGACTTACTACGCCAAGCCAGCCACCACTGCACGTGGCCATGTCAACTATGTTTCAGCTGAAGAAACTCACGAGGATCCCAACGTCGTCCTTGGTACGCTCCTTGTTAACTGCCATCCGGCAACTGTTCTTTTCGATACTGGAGCATCTCAGTCATTTATCTCTGAGAGCTATGCTCGATTGCACAACACCACATTTTGTGACATGCCCACCTCCATGGTAATTCAAACCCCTGGTTCTAAGTGGCAAACCTCTAGGATAAGCCATGGAAATGAAATTCTTGTCGACAGATTGGTCTTCCTTGCATCACTAATAGCTCTCAAGTCTTCGGACATAAATATCATCTTGGGTATGGACTGGATGTCAGCTCATTATGCTAAGATTGATTGCTCTACTAGAACTGTTCAACTCACCCATCCGTCGGGCAAGACAGTCAATGTTTTGACCCGAGTGTCTAAGCGTCAGCTTTACTCATTAAATGCCAACCCTCTACCAGACCTTGAAGATGTTCCGGTAGTCCATGACTTTCCGGATGTCTTTCCAGAAGAACTGCCAGGTATTCCACCTGACAGGGATGTCGAGTTCGTGATAGACCTTGTTCCAGGAACCGTCCCAATCTCTAGAAGGCCCTATAAGATGGCACCCCTAGAGCTAGCCGAGCTTAAGAAACAACTCGATGAGTCCTTGAAAAAGGGTTTCATCTGTCCTAGTTCTTCTCCGTGGGCTTGCCCCGTCCTCTTCGTCAAGAAGAAGGATGGTACGGATCGGATGGTTGTAGATTATCGACCTGTCAACCTAGTCACTATCAAGAACAAGTATCCGCTCCCCAGGATCAATGACCTGTATGATCAGCTCGCTGGATCCTCAGTCTTCTCTAAAATGGATTTGAGGTTGGGCTACCATCAAATCAAAATCAAGAACGGGGACATTCCTAAACGGCCTTTGTTACTCGATATGGCCAATACGAGTACACCGTCATGTCTTTCGGTTTAACCAATGCTCCAGCCACCTTCTCTCGGTTAATGAACTCGATCTTCATGGAGTATTTGGATAAATTCGTCGTGGTATACCTCGATGATATACTCATCTACTCCAAGAATGAGGAAGAACATGCCGAGCATCTAAGAATAGTATTGACGAAACTTCGAGAGCATCGCCTTTATGCTAAATTCTCTAAGTGTGAATTCTGGTTGCCAGAAGTGACCTACCTAGGCCATGTAATCTCTGGTAAGGGTATTGCTGTCAATCCCGAGCGAGTTCAAGCCATCCTTGGCTGGACTCCACCTGAATCGGTCAAGCAAGTTCGGAGTTTCCTTGGCTTAGCGAGCTACTATCGCCGCTTCGTCGAGAATTTCTCCAAGGTTGCTAAACCTCTAACTGAACTCCTCAAGAAAGATAAAAAGTTCGAGTGGACCCCACAGTGCGAGTTCAGCTTTCAGGAACTGAAAAGACGCCTGACATCTGCTCCCGTACTCATACCACCAGATTTTTCTAAGGACTTTGTTATCTATTGCGACGCCTCGCGACAAGGACTAGGTTGCATACTCATGCAAGATCGTCATGTGATTGCCTACGCTTCCCGACAGTTGCGTCCACATGAGGATAATTATCCCACACATGATCTAGAGCTTGCAGCCGTAGTCCATGCACTCAAAACATGGCGACATTACCTTCTCGGTAACCGTTGCGAGATTTTCACCGATCACCAAAGTCTGAAATACATCTTCACCCAACCGGATTTGAATCTCAGGCAAAGACGTTGGGTCGAGTTGATCACAGATTACGACTTAGGAATAACTTACACCCCGGGCAAAGCCAACATCATGGCTGATGCGCTAAGTCGTAAATCTTATTGTAACAACTTGATGTTACAACAAAGTCAACCACTTCTCCACGAGGAATTCTGTAAGCTTAACCTTCACATTGTTCCTCGAGGATTTCTATCCACCCTGGTGGCGAAACCTACCCTTACGGATCAGATCATCAAAGCTCAGAAGGTAGATCCGGGAATCTCCCGTATTAAGAGAAACATCAAGAAAGGAGTTGCGGATTGTTCTCCGTTGATGACCAAGGTGTTGTGTTCTTTGGAGACCGTCTAGTGGTTCCCAAGGTACGCAACCTGAGGCGATTGATCCTTGAGGAAGCTCATGAATCTCCTCTCACCATTCATCCCAGTAGTACTAAAATGTATCAAGACCTACGCCAGAGGTTTTGGTGGACTAGGATGAAGAGAGAAATTGCTCAATACATTGCTAATTGTGACGTCTGTCGTCGTGTTAAAGCAGAGCATCAACGGCCTGCTGGCACCCTTCAACCTTTGGCTATTCCCGAATGGAAATGGGATAAAGTCGGTATGGATTTCATTACCGGGTTTCCCAGGACCAAGAGAGGGAATAATGCTATCTTCGTTGTTGTCGATCGTCTTTCCAAAGTAGCCCACTTCCTACCTGTTCGTGAGAGTATAACCGCTAGCCAGCTAGCTGACTTGTACATCTCCCGAATAGTGTCTCTTCATGGTGTTCCATTGGAAATTAATTCAGACCGTGGAAGTCTCTTCACCTCTCGATTTTGGGAAAGTTTCCAAAATGCTATGGGAACTCGTCTCTCCTTTAGCACCGCCTTCCACCCTCAATCAAGTGGTCAGGTAGAACGAGTTAATCAAATTCTGGAGGATATGCTCCGAGCTTCTGTCATCTCTTTCGGCATGGATTGGGAGAAATGCCTTCCATTCGCCGAGTTCGCTTATAACAATAGTTATCAAGCTAGCTTGGGCAAAGCTCCTTTCGAGGTTCTCTATGGACGAAAATGCCGAACGCCTCTTAACTGGTCAGAAACCGGGGAAAGATAACTCTTTGGCCCGGATATGATTCAGGAAGCAGAAGAGCAGGTTCGAGTTATTTGTGAGAAATTGAAATCAGCCCAATCTCGCCAAAAGAGCCATTATGACCGCAAACATAAGGCTATGACTTTTGAGGTTGACGAGAAGGCTTACCTTCGGGTTACTCCTTTAAAGGGAACCCATCGATTCGGTATCAAAGGCAAATTGGCTCCTCGTTACATTGGACCCTTCCGCATTCTTGCCAAGCGAGGAGAAGTTGCCTACCAATTGGAACTACCTCCGCATCTTTCCAGAGTTCATGATGTCTTCCACGTTTCTCAACTCAGGCGTTGCTTCTCGGATCCTATCCGTGGAGTGGACCACGAAACGCTTGATCTCCAAGATAATCTTACATATCGGGAATATCCCGTTCGAATCCTTGATCAAGCCGAGCGTACCACTCGATGCCAAAACATCAAGTTTCTCAAGGTTCAATGGTCACACCATTCCGAGAAAGAAGCTACTTGGGAAAGGGAGGATCGTCTTCGACTTGAGTACCCCACCTTCTTCCCAACGGATCCTAAATCTCGGGACGAGATTCTTTTGAGTGGGGGTGAGTTGTCACATCCTAGCTAGTTCATGCATTAGAGTGTTGCATCATGTTTACTTTTTCCAGAAAGTTGAAATGGGGATGACAGAAACCCCCAGCACCCCCCTGAACACAACTAGGGTTTACTAAAATCCTTTTCAATGAACCTGAAATGCCCCTCATAAATGTTCACCATCTTTGGTCCTGGCTAAACCCTCTGCCAAAAATGGTTTCATATTTTTGGAGGCTATTCTGGATTTTTGCACCAAGCCATAAGTATTTGCATTTGGGCAATTTAAATCCTATAAATATTTTAAAATGCCCAAATAATCTTGAAGGTATTTTTAGGCTGTTGAGAATATTTTCAAATGTGCCTCTGAATATTTTCAGGTTTTTCCAAAATGGAATAGTATTTCTACTATTTCAAAACACAGAACAAGAACAAATAAAAAAAGAAAAACAGAAAGCAGAGAGGGAATCTTACCTGGCAGCCCACTGGCCGGCCCAGCACTGTGCTGGCCCGCGCCAGTCAGCTGCTTCCTCCCGCCAAAGCAGGCAGAGAGGTGACGCCGGCGTGCGCGAGCTTGCCTTGGCGCCACCTGCTTGCCGCCTCGCTGGTGGACGAGCTGGACGACCCCCACGTCGCGCCCCCGAGCCCCTGGACACCTCCATTCGCCCCCTTTACCTCTCCCTCGCCTTCCTCCACCACGGCCGACGCAGCCGCTGCCACCTCGCCGACGTAGTCGTAGCCACCGCCGTCTCGGCGTCACCTGACCCTGTCCAGCAGCTCCGCCGTCGTCTTCTCCTTCGAGCAGGTCGAGCCCCGAGCGCTCGCTTGCCCCGAAGCCACTGCTCCGACCTCGCCTTCACCGCCCACCGCCGGAGATCCCCTTCGCCGTCACCACCGCAGTAGTTCGTCCCCGACAGCGCCGCCTAGCTCATCGCCTCTGTCGTGAGCTTCTGCCCCTTCCCCTTCCTCTCATTCTTGCTGCCGCCCTTTGCTTCAACCGTAACCAGCAGCACCACACACGCCGCCGCACGAGCTCGTCGCCGACGAGGCCCCGGTGACCAAATGGTCCAGTGCATATGTCTGTCATCTTCGTGAGCACATGCAGCACCCGTAGAGACTAACCATTGATCCTCCCATGCACCATGTCGTCGTTTTCGTCGGCACCCGAACTCCGGCGGCCGCAAAAGAGCTCACCGCCGTCGACTCCGGCCACCCCAGGCCCAACCACGGCCACCAACGGACGCGCCGTTGCGTCAGCTACCCGTAGAGCCCAACGGCGCCTCGAACGGTGCCCCGTAGAGCAAACCCGAGGCACAGGAGCGCCGCTGACCTCGCCGGCGGCTAACCGCCAGCGTGTTAGGCCTGTTGACGAGGGGTTTGACCTCCCCTGGGTCGTTGACATGTGGGGCCATCCCCTGTTAATTTCCTAGTTTAGGTTAACTAAAATAGGATTAGCCCTGTGACACTGACAGACGGGTCCCACCGTTCAGGTTTGACCTGGACCGCCCAGTTGACTTGCTGACGTCATCATGACACACTGCTGACGCAATAAGTAATTTAATTACTGGAATTATTCTTGTACAGGAAATTCCAGAAAATATCACAAACTTCAAAAAATCATAGAAAATAATCTATAGCTCAGAATGGAAAGATTTATATATGAAAAATGATCAGAAAAATTCATTCTATCCATCTGTACTGGTTTCATGCATGTTTAAGCAAATTAACCTGCTGTTTAATGCAGAACAAGATAAAGCACTAATAAGGGCCATTTATGAACTTGGAATTTGAATCTTTGATTCAAAATAGTCCAAACCCATCAGGTCTTAGTTGCATTAGCCCAATACATCCATTTTGCCATGTCTCATGCATGCATCGTATTGTTGCACTTTGCTTGGTGTTGATTGTGCTTCGATGTGTTCTTCGTGGTAGGTTCTGCCTCCAAGGATATTCACGAGTATCCAACTGAATGGCAGTATTCCACCACCACTCCGTCAGGCAAGCAACCCATTGATCATTTCGATACAAACCCATCTTCTCGCTTCTGCTCTCATTTACTGCATTAAGACAACGCGATTCAAACTGCTGTGTGTTGCGGTAGTTGAACCCACTTTCCTTTGCATGACCTGTCATTGCCACAGTAACTAGATGAAACCCACTAGCATGTGTAGGAGTTGCTTGAGCCATGTTGTGTTCCTACAATGCTATGCTTGCTACGCTTAGAGTCGTGTCAGGTCTGGCTCATCATTGTGATGAACTAGAATGAAAGCGTGTGTCGGTAATGAGAGTGAGGTGTTGAATACGTTTTGGTAAAGGTATCGATGAGAGGCCATGTAGGAGTACATGGTGGGTTGTTTCATTGAGACCGTCCCTAAGAACTGAGATCTGTATGCGTGATTTAAGATTCAGCTACTACCACGCATTGGGCCCGAAACCAATGGACCCCCTCGGCTTCTTAATCACCCTTGTCCTCTGTCCAGGAGTTGCACGTAGTTTCTGGTGTTTGTAGTAAGCTGGAGGCCGTGGACAGCGCTGACCGAGGGGTGGGCTGTGATAAGGTAGGCTCGTGGCACGGTGTACCGAGTCGCCCGTTTGGTGTCCCGGGAACCCTTCACACATCGTTTGGGGCCGTATGTGGAAACCTCGGCCGGACTCCCTGCGGATGGAACCTGAATAGGCGATAAACCTGGACTAGAGACTCGAGTGTTTAGGTAGGCTGTGGCCGACACCCACGTTGGGCTTCCGCTTGAAGGTTGCCGAGTACACGTCGTGTAACGACGGTAAGTGGTGAGAGCGTGTGTGACGAAGTACACCCCTGCAGGGTATAAAACTATTCGAATAGCCGCGTCCGCGGTAAAGGACTACTTGGTCGCTTATGCAGTTCATAGACAAGTAAATGGATGCTACTAAAAGCCTCAAGATAAGTGTGAGTACCGCGGATGGCTCTCTTGTGGGATGACGAGGGAGGATCCACGGTGGAGTATTGAGATGGTGATTAGTGGACTCGTGTGCGAAAACTATTTTACAAGTGGTGTCTCGTAGGATAGCTTAGCCAAGAGTCAAAGCTGGCTTGCTGCAATAACCCCACTACCTTCTTGAGAATGAACATGTATAGTAGGATCTGTTGTAAGACTTGCTGAGTACCTTTGTACTCATGTTGCTTCAATTACTGTTTTCAGACGACAACACCGCCCCTTCCGATGGGTTCTATGTAGAACTCGACGACGACGAGTGACTTGCCACCCAGGTGGTGATCTAAGCTTGTGAAGGGCCTACGTAGATAGACAGGCTTCGTCAAGCCTTCTTTCTTTCTAGTGTCTGTACCCAGACAAGTTTGCTTCCGCATGTGCTTGTATGATTGTATGACTTGAGTGTCGGGTCATGTGACCCCTATCTGTATGAACATGTTATGTAAGGCTCTCCGAAGCCCTTTAAATTAAGTACTTTGAGTTGTAGAGTTTTGTTGTGATGCCATGTTGTATTTACACATATCGAGCATATTGTGTGTATGATTGAAATGCTTGGTATGTATGGGATCCGACAATCTAGTTGTTTATCCTTGGCAGCCTCTCTTATGGGGAAATGTAGTCTAGTGCCTCCTTGAGCCATAGTAGTCCGCTACAGCCCGGTTCACCGGAGTCCTGCTAGCCCAGAACTACTGCTCTGGACACTTGAATGGCCGGCATGTGTCTCACATCGTTCCTGTGTCTGTCCCTTCGGGGAAATGTCACGCGGTCACATCCGGAGTCCTGCCTAGCCTGCTACAGCCCGGGTTCCCGGAGTCCTGTTAGCCCAGTGCTACAGCCCGGATTCACACGCTGCTGACCGACACGTTCGATGTTGATTCATCTATGCCTGTCCCCATACGTTAGTGCCGCTTTGGGTTCTCGACTAGCCATGTCGGCCTGGGTTCTCTGTCATATGGATGCTAGCGACATTGTCATATACGTGAGCCAAAAGGCGCAAACGGTCCCGGGCCATGGTAAGGCGACACCCGTGGGAGTACCGTGCGTGAGGCCGCAAAGTGATATGAGGTGTTACAGGCTAGATCGGTGTAACTTAGAATCGGGGTCCTGACATGTACATCCATGACAAATTTATGACAGAATCAAGATAGTCATACCTGTGCTGTCATAGAAGTGTTCCATGACATTGCCAAAATTATCATCACGGAAGTGTCCACTTCCATGACGATAAATCGCGCGTCACAGAAGTGCTTTCGTCAAGGGTGACCAACACGTGGCTTCCACCGTAACGGAACGCCGTTAAGCTATCGGGTCAGATTTTGGATCTGATAACCCGTTAACAGCCACGACCAATGCCAATTTTCCACGTGTAAAATTCTCATTGGCTGACGGATCCATGCGTCAGCTCCGCGTTGGCACAGGTGTCACTCATCCAACGGTCGAGATGGGCCTATGATATGTTGACACGTGGACCGGCCCAAAAGTGGCCCACAAAGTTTAAATGGGCCGGCCCAACCGAAGGCCCATAAGATTTAGTGGACCATAATGGGCCGGCCCAGCTAAAGGCCCCCGAAATTTAGCGGACCATAATGGGCCGGCCCAGCTAAAGGCCCACACGATTTTCCAGACCATAATGGGCCGGCCTAGCTAAAGGCCCACAAGATTTTGCGGACCACAATGGGCCGGCCCAGCTAAAGGCCCACAAGATTTTGCAGACCATAATGGGCCGGCCCAGCTAAAGGCCCAACATTCTCTGTCAAATCGGCCCGTCAACGGCCTGTCCTAAACTTGTCATCAACGCGGCCCATGGTCACTTCTGGCCCGTTAATAGTCCGCTAAGTAATTGGGCCGAATTACGCCCCGGTGTATTTCCGGCCTGTTAAAGGTCCGGCTTCATTTGGGCCCATTTACAGGCCATCAAAACTTTCGGCCCATAAACTACTGTGAAGGATTTGGGTCATATTCGGCCATGTCTGACATTCGGCCTGTTAGAGGCCCACTATAGCTTTGGGCCACTTTCGGCATGTTGTCATTTTCGGCCTGTTAACGCCGGACGTAAACCATGGGCCATATGTGGCCCAGCGTCATATCGGGCCCATTAACGGCCCATATAAAAATGACGATAATCTAGCCCGACCGAAGTTCCGGCCTGTTAAAGGCCCGTGTATTAGGTCGGCGCATTTACGGCCCGTCCGAATTTCGGCCTGTCAAAGATCCGCATCGTAAATGGGCCACCATTTCGGCCTACTAAGTCCAGTGGGTTATTTGGCACAATCAGGGCCCAATCTCACTTTTCGTCTATTAAAGGCCCATGTTTTTTATGGGCTCGAGATATTTACACGTGTAAACGGCCTATTTTTACTGAGGGCCCAAATTATGTTTAGGCCTGTTAAAGGCCCACTATGGGCACAGGCCTACCAGAAAAATATGAAAGCTTATGCTGATTTAGGCCCAGATATTTTTAGTGGGCTACACGCCAATTTCGGCCCGTAATCGTTTTTAGCCCAATTGGAATGGGCCCGACAAATGTTGGCATGTTGGGCTCCTACGAAGCTTTCGGCCGAATACATTACTAAGATAAACCTACACTATACAAAAATAGCGTCGTAATTACTGCAGCCTGAGGCAGCATCATAAATGTTGTATCACAACAAAATAAATTCCAACGTTACAACAAAAGGCCTATTGGCATAAAGTTTACAGTCCTTCCAGATAAAAGCACCATCAGATGTATAGAAGCACAGATCATTTGACCTGAGTGCTAATGTTTCAGGCTGTAGAATCTGATGGAGCAGCACGATCTCCGCCTTTTTCCGCCATTGCTCTTGAACAACGAAGCGAATGTCTGATAGTCTGGTTTCAAAACCATTCATATCTTGACAACATTTCTCAACCACTATTCTTGTTTCCGAAACAACGTCCATTAGGGATTGGACTTGTGTCTGGAGCACAGATATATAACTCTGTCTAGCAGGAAGATTTTGTTCAGTAGGCGATTTGGACGAGGTTACCTTGACAACCAACCCAGAATTACGCAGGAAGGTGCTTTTTGCACTGTTAGTGGAGAGATACTGACGCACTGCAGGAAGAGGTGAGATTGTGCGTGTAGTAGCCTCGTCACCTTCAGGTGGTTGTGGCTGTTCAATCATTTGTTCCATAGCTTCCTGAAAGTTTAAACTTGTAGTTTAGTGTACCAGATAAGTTACTAATGAGACAAAAACAAACAAAGTAGGTTAAACGTTTATACATAACTTATTTTGGTGAACTACTGTAATACATTAGCATGTATTGTAGTGCCAACTACATAATAAAATCACTTTCGGAACATATGTCCATGTAGCATGCCTACTGTATTGTCTATTTCCTCACATTCGTTGACATCTAAGGATAAAGAAACATGGTTCAAAGTAGGATGAACATAGTATGACATCATTCATATCATGGGCAAACAGATATAAAACAAACAGGCTATTTTATCATTATGTGCGCACGTGAACATAACAACTAGATTACAAATCAAGACCAAAAGAATATCCTTCATCTCTTTTAAACCATGTAAGGTGAAATGATACGTTAAGACAACTGTGAATAAAAGTGAACAGAGTAACTGACATTGGCTGCAAACCAAGTAGTTAAATGAACACATCACAGTACCAATCAGTTCAAGGCAGGAGGAGTAAGGACTTACAACAGCGGCTTGAACTGGTGTGCTCATGCCCTTCATCTTGCTGGCGTGGCAATCCTTGAAGGTTTGCACTGCATTCGGTTCAGGTTCTTTTTGGTCTGCACGGGCTTTCCTATGTATTTGGAACAAGTCAATATAGATACGATAAATATGGCACAAAAAAAGAAGGAAGTAGCAGCTATTTACAAGAGCCTCGCAGTGTGCAATATAGCTACGAGATCCTGTTGTATGTTGGAATTTCACTTTAGAACGGTTGGTTTTGTTCTTCAAACAGTTAGCCTAGAAGAAGATACACTTGTAAGGCACGTACATAAATACAAGTTCAATATGTGGTGTGATCAAATACATATAGCCTACCTGATACTTTGGATCAGACTAGTGTTTAACGAGGGATGTCCAGTCTTCATCGGTAATATATTCCACTGGAGATGTTTGGGCGATTTCATTGTTAGCCTTGCCTTCAAAGTGAGATTTTCTAAGGTGGTACTGATACTGTCGCAGAGCAGACTGAAAAACATGAGTGCATGCTTGTTTAGTTGCATCATCTTTCGGATCCAACTTGAACCTCATCTGTTGAAAAAAGAATGTGAGTCTTATTAAGAGGAAGCTAGAAAGTATGGGACAGAGCAAGACAATATTACTAATTGCAATGAATAACATTACTTACAGATAAATGGTCAAGGAAGGTGTTAAACTGGGTATTGTCTTTCTCATTCCTGTACTGGATTCACATTGGGAGGATACGTGCATGACACCTAACGGCAACGGCTGCCTCTGATACTAACTTGGCTGACTCTGTAGCATCACGTGGCCTTTTTAAACCTGCCTCAAAATGGATCTCCATTCTTCCTCCTTTAGATTTTGTTAATCTGTCAAGCATTATCCCTAATTTTTGTTTCCGCTTGCGCCGTGGTGCTAGTTCAACAACGAATATGGAAAGTGTTAGTGTACATCAAACTATGAGAGTACATATAAAGGAGCATGCAACTGCAACTTGACTCGGTCAGGTACCGTCTTGGTGTTGATGCTCATGAGGTTAATCTGATCTTGCCAAGTCCTGTTGTGTCAGCAGTGCTTCGGAAGTAGTGTTAGGTGTGAAGGCAGCTTGGGAACTGGCCAGTTCCGGAGCAAACGAACGAGTAATTGGTTGAGATGCTGGTACAGTTGAAGCGGATGTTGCAGCTGGTGGAGCAGGTGATACTGTGTTTGTAGATTTAGCCGGATGACTTGGACCTTCTACTGCACTATAAGTACCAGCAGAATCTCGACGGCAGAACCTTTTCCGTTTCACCCAACGAGTAACAGCACTCCCTACTATATTATTTTCCTTGCTCTTTTTTGACTTTGCCATGTCAAGCTGTACCCACAACACAAAAGAATAAAATCACTCTTCAGAACTCATTGATGCATGATACAGACAAGCAATACTTTGATGTAAGACAACCGTATGAGGATGGAATATGTAAGAAAAACAGGACGGCATGACATATTCACAGCTACGATGTGCAAACTAAGCAGAAGGATTTTCAAGAAAATAGAAGTAATGCAAGCTAGACACCATATGAAAGATGCAACCAATATTACTCTGCCAAGTCAAAAGTGTCTTGTCATAAGTGGCAATTCGAAAAATTAGAAGTAGTACAACGTAGAAATCAATGCAAGATGCAACCACTATCAAACTGCCATGTTAAAAGCGTCCAATCATGAATGACTGATGCGGGATACACAACAGCAGTACTTTGATGTAAGAACATGGTATGATAGATAGATGCAGTGTATTCTAGACACAGAAAGCCATGTCATATGCACATGTATAACGTATGAACTCAGCACGTACAACTTAATCAAAATAGAAGAAATACAGGCTAGACAACATATGCAACATGAAACCAATTATCACACTGTCAACTTAGAGCAAGCACCTGCGATGGTGGAGTATGGGA
Source organism: Aegilops tauschii subsp. strangulata (assembly GCF_002575655.3). Lineage (NCBI taxonomy): Eukaryota > Viridiplantae > Streptophyta > Magnoliopsida > Poales > Poaceae > Aegilops > Aegilops tauschii. Next base: position 243,627,889 of record NC_053037.3, on the reverse strand, counting down.
GATGAACTCATCATGTAGACTTGGGACTTCAACTTCATTAGCAGTAGCAGTGGCAAATCTAGAGAGTCTCTGTTTGCGTCGGTCCGAAGGACCACCAACATCCCCTAACTTACTCTTTTCCTTCCTATTTTCTGATATTGCCTTATGAAGTCAAAACCACAAGAAGATGAATAAAATTAGCTCTACATAACTGGTTGATGCATGATACAGACGAACACTACTTTGATGTAAGGCAAGCGCGGGATAGGAGGATGGAATATATACAAAAAAGACAGCATTTCATATTCACACGTATGATAGGAGGATGAAATATGTATGAAAAAAGTAAGCGGAAGGCATTTCAACAAAATTAGAAGAAATGAAAGCTAGGCACCATATGAACATGCAACCAATATCACTCTATCTGGTAAAAAGTGTCTCGTCGTAAGTGCCATTTCAAGAAATTAGAAGCAGTACAAGCTAGAAGACAATGCAAGATGCAACCTACATCGCAGTCCCAAGTTAAATGTGTCCTATGGGTAAGTGATCGTTGCAGGTATAAGTTGTAAGCTACGCAGATGCAATTCAACATAATAAGAAGCAATACAAACTAGACATCATACGGAAAACGCAACCACGTATAACAGTTCCAAGTAAGAGCAAGCACCTGTGATGGTGGAGTAGGGGAGATGTGCTCATCATGTACACGTATGTTCTAGAAACAGGAACACGTGTCATATTCACAGGCATTATGTGTAAAGTAAGCAGATGCAATTCAAGTTAGAAGCAATACAAGCTAGACATCATACGCAACATGCAACCACATATAATAGTGTCAAGTTAGAGCAAGCACCTGTGATGGTGGAGTAGGGGAGATGTGCTCATCATCTACACAGCTACGTTGACTGTCCAGCCTTGTGTTGTCTTGCGAATCTTGTTGGCAGGATGGCGGAGTAGAATATGTAGAGACCCACTGTTTGAGTTCCTCCGAAGGACCACCATCATCCACTGCCGGACTAATTTCCTTCAGATGTAATGATTTTGCATTGTGAAGTCAAACCGATAAGAAAAAGGAATAAAATTCGCTCTTCAGAACTCATTCATGCATGATACTGACGAACACTACTCAGATGAAAGGCAAACACATGATGCGAGGATGGAATATGTATGAAAAACAGGATGGTGTGACATATTCACACCTATGATGTGGTAACTAAGCAGAAGGCATTTCAACAAATTAGAAGCACTGCAAGCTAGACACCATATGTAAGATGCAACCAATATCACTCTGCCAAGTTCAAACTGTATGGCGTTTCAACAAATTAGAAGCAGTACATGCTGGAAATCATATGCAAGACACAACCAATATCATAGTGGTGACTTAAAGGTGCCTTATCATAAGTGACTGATGCGGGATATGCAAGAATAGTAGTCTGATGTAGAAACAGGAACACATGTCATATTCACAGGCATTATGTGTAAAGTAAGCAGATGCAATTCAACAAAGTTAGAAGGAATACAAGCTAGACATCATACGCAACATGCAACCACATATAGTAGTGCCAAGTTAGAGCAAGCACCTGTGATGGTGGAGTAGGGGAGATGTGCTCATCATCTACACAGCTACGTTGACTGTCTAGCCTTGTGTTGTCTTGCGAATCTTGTTGGGAGGATGGCGGAGTAGAATCTATAGAGAACCTCCGTTTCAGTTGCTCGGAAGGACCACCATCATCCAATGCCTTGCCAATTTCCGTCAGCTTTATTGATTTTGCATTGTGAGGTCATACCGACAAGAAAAAGGAATATCATGGGCTCTTCAGAACTCATTCATGCATGATACTGACGAACACTACTCTGATGAAAGGCAAAGTCATGATACGAGGATGGAATATGTATGAAAAAATGGATGGCTTGACATATTCACACCTATGATGTGGTAACTAAGCAGAAGGCACTTCAACAAATTAGAAACACTGCAAGACACCATATGGAAGGTACAATCAATATCACTCTGCCAAGTTAAAATTGTCTCGTCATAGGTGGCGTTCATCAAACTAGAAGCAATACATGCTAGAAATCATATTCAAGACGCAAACCAATATCACACTGCCAACTTAAAGGTGTCCCATCATAAGTGACTGATGCAGGATACACAAGAGGAGTAGGTTCATGTAAGAACATGGTGTGATAGACAGATATAGTATGTACCAAAAACAGGAAAGCGTGTCATATTCACATGTATCATGTGTAAGCTAAGCAGATGCAGTTTACACTAATTAGGAGCAATACGAGGTAGACACCATATGCAACATGCAACCAGATATCACACTGTCAAGTTAGAGCAAGCACCTTGGATGGTGGAGTAGGGGAGCGGAGACTTGGACCTTGTAATGCACTATCAGTACAAGGAGAATCGGTACAGATGCTCCGTTTACGTTGCTGCAGAGGACCACCATCATCGCCTTCCTTACTCTTTTCCTTCCTCTTTCTTGATTTTGCCTTGTCAAGTCAAACCCACAAGAAAAAGGAATAAAATTTGCTCTTCAGAACTCATTGATGCATGATACTGACGAACACTACTTTCATGTAAGGCAGCCGCATGATAGGAGGATGGAATATGTATGAAAAACAGGACGGCGTGACATATTGACATGTATGATGTATAAAGTGTAAACTAAGCACAAGGTGCTTGAACTTGTTAGAATCGATGCAAGCTAGAAACCATATGAAAGATGAAACAAATATCACTCTGCCAAATTAAAAGGGTGCCCTAACAAATGTATTTGACCAAATTAGAAGCAATACATGGCAACAGGCTAGAAATAATATGCAATATGCAACGAATAAAGGTGACTCATCGTAAGTGATTGATGCAGGATACAGAAGAGAGGTAGTTTCATGTAAGAACAAGGTTAACACATAGATGTAGTGTGTACCAAAAATAGGAAGGCATGTCATATTCACAGGTATAGTGTGTAAACTAAGCAGATGCAATTTACCCTAATTAGAAGCATTACAAGCTAGACACCGTATGTAATATGCAACCACATATCACACTGCGAAGTTAGAGCAAGCACCTGTGATGGTGGTGTAGGGGAAGTGCGGTCTTCAGGTACAGAGCTACGTTCAATATCTTCATTTAGGCTTGCTGTTTCTTGAGAATCATGTGGAGAGGATGAAATTGCATTCTTTATAAGAGTATTGCGTCTCATATTAACCCACGCGCGTGAATGTCTCATCATAAGCGATAGACGTCGGATACACAAGAACAGTAGTTTGATGTAAGAACATGGTGTGATAGGCAGATGTAGTATGCAAAAACAAGAAGGCGTGTCATATTCACATGTATAATGTGTAAGCTAAGGAGATGCAATTTAACAAATTAGGAGCATTGATGAGGGATACACAAGAAAAGTAGTTTGATGTAAGAACATGGTTAATAGAAAGACGTAGTATGTACCAAAAACAGGAAGGCATGTCATATTCACAGGTATAATGTGTTAACTAAGCAGATGCAATTTACCCTAATTAGAAGCATTACAAGGTAGACACCATATGCAACATGCAACCACATATCACACTGCCAAGTAAGAGCAAGCACCTGCGATGGTGGTGTGGGGGAATTGCGGTGATCAACTAGAGAGCTATGTTGACTATCTTCATTTAGCCTTGCTGTTTCTTGAGAATCATGTGGGGAGGATGACACTGCACTCTTTAAACGAGTCGGGCGTCTCACAGTAACCCACTCGGGTGACTGTCTCATCATAAGTGATTGACGAGGGATACAAAAGAGCATTAGTTCGATGTACGAACATGGTTAATAGACATATGTAGTATGTATCAAAAACAGGAAGGCATGTCATTATCAAAGGTATAATGTGTAAAGTAAGCAGATGCAATTTAACCAAATTGGAAGCAATACAAGCTAGCACCATATGCAACATGCAACCACATTTGACAGCGCGAAGTTAAAGCAAGCACCTGGGATGGTTGTGTGTGGCAATTGAGATCATCAACTGCAGAGCTACGTTTACTGTCTCCAACTGCTGACACTGCACCCATTAGAGCGCTGAAACGCTTAGTGCTTATCTTTGAATTACACTGGAGCGACTTCTGTCTTTTCTTTTCTGCATTCATCAACACTGCGTCAGAGTCTAAAATACCCATGCATAAAAAACAATAGTGTGAGTATGGGTGAAGTGTGTGCACAATTAGTACAGTGTAAAGGTAGCAGATAGCAGGTCGGTGAGAAATAAATGACGGTAGATATATGATAGCTCTACAAAAAGCATGGCACACTAAATTACTACAGGATTCTATGAAAATAACAGTCGACTGAAAGCAAATAGGTCAGTCCATTTTTTCTGCACCGTCCGATGTACAAAGAACGGGCAGATCGCCTTCATCTACCTCTAGCCAGTCAGTGTTGACGATCTTCCTTGAAATGCCAGCGACCACCGGCCCAGTATTCCTCCCCTGCCTGCGCCCTCCCCTCGACCTCACCGCACCGCCGTGCTTGGCACCGCCCCCCCGGCCATCCATTCAAGCCCCGCCGACCTCCAGATCGGGCGCAAGCAGCTCCTACGCCCCACACCCCTATGATAGACACCGATGCGCCGCTTCCTCGGGGAACATGCGGACTAGGTGCTCCGCGCGCCTAAGCGGGTGCTGCTTCTTTTAATTGCGGTTCGACTGACCCTGAATTGAAATCCAGGCGGGCTACTAACCTCTAGCAAAGGTGAAATAGTAAAAGGGAGGAAACCTTGTGTATTTAGTATCACGAAGAAGATGCAGTAAGAAGCGCTCAACTAGTTTCTTTCGTGGGATGAATACGGTGTGAGCGGAGACGTAAGATTTGCACGAATAAGGGAAGAGGAGTACCTCTTTCTGCTGGCAGTGCTGTGTCCTCCTTCTATTTTTCCGACGATCTTCTTGTTGTTCGCCGGAAACCAGAAGTTGTGGAGGACGGTGCAGCCTTGGATGAACCCATGGCCAAGTTGTTGAGTGTGGTGCGGTGGCCGTCTGTCGGCGGCGGGGAAGCATATCCAAGGCGGCGAACGACGGCGTAGCGGGAACAGCTCCGGTGCGGTGGACGGTTGGGACAGTGGAGCCGCAGCAGTGAGGCGAAGGACGGTGTGGTCGGAGTGGTTCTGGTACGGTGCACGTCGGCGTCGGCGTCGTGGAGGCAGCTCTGCCTCGGCTTCAGCTGCTAAGTCCTTGAGGGCGTTGCGGTTGCGGTTGCGTTGGACGACGACGTCGGGGTACCGGCTCCGGCGTGATGGAGGAGGGCGGCGGTGGATTGGCCGCTATGGGGTGGAGGAGGGAGGAGGCTGGGGTTTCGCGGCTGGTGGAGAGGGCATTTTCGCGCCCACGGAGTATGAATGGGGAAACGGAGGGAGGTGGGGAACTAAGGGGGAATAATGTTTCGATTTGAGACGCGCTTGTTTAAAATTTGGGGAAAGTTACAAACTTTGCCCCCATCTAAAATTTCGGACATATTGCGGGTTGGGGGTAGGACAATCATGTCAGGTCTCCCAAATGTGGGCGGGATAGATTTCGGCCGAGCACATGGGTAGGCGCCCACGGCGTATGAATGCTTCTCGGAGGCGGTTGAGACTGGCGTCTTGGTGAAGTTACAAACCTACCCCGGTTTAGACCTTTGGACATCAGGCCGATAGGCTGCACGGGCCAGAGTCAGGACAGTAATTTCCTACCACCAAAACATTAGTCTCGCGTGGTTTCGGGTGACCAGAGGCATATTTGGCGCTTCATTCAATATTTGGGAGCAAAAGCATTAACGTTTTCGGTTCTCTTGAATTGAACTTTCAGGATTTGTCAAACTTCACAAATCTTTACTCTTGAAAATCCTAAAGCTACGATTATTTTGGAATGGAGGGGGTACATTTGAATATACATTGTACACGAGTATATATTAAAAAATATGCAACTTACCTCAGTTCATGCATGGTTCCAGATATAATCTCCTTGGTTGCAAAAAAAAGTTAGATATGCGTATGAATATATATAGCATGTTCAAACTCACAACAAAGATTGATGCCCCCTTTTACATTTGATTTACAAATGCCATTATCTCGGGTTCAAATAGATGAATGCACTTCCTATGAATTCGAATCTTCGAAACCCCCTTTATGTTGAATTCGACATGTATTCTATTTCGTAGCTAGCAATTTGGAATGTATCCATGCAAGTGACAAATGTATAAAGTGCTTCACACTAACAACATGGAGTGCACTAATTAATGTTTATATATGAATTGCAAAAGCATCCATTGCATGTATTTCAAACCGCTCTCACTCTATGGATCAATAATATGAAATAAACACATGCACATGCTAGAATTCAATAGAGTATGGGTGTCTGATAGACCGATTTTCGTCCATACGCAATTTGCAAAATTCATGATCTCATCCAAAAATAATAATGCCATTTATATTTTAATTTAATGCGTAGAACCGCCTTTTACACGTAGATGCACTATGCCTCGCCCCGTTCTCACAAACGCGTTATATATCTCTCTATCTAACGGATAAGTGCACACACTTTATATGCATCGGCATTTCTCTTTCACACATGCTCACAATCTCTCTCAGGGTGTCGGGGTGTCTCACGCACATGCTCTCTGTTTCTCTCTCTCTTTCTGACTACTATGTACCACTCTTTTCACTAATCTCAGTTGGAAAACACTATTTCTCTCACATGCATATATACACATGCACGGTCTCTACTAGCCCTCTATACGCACATATATGTGCCTACGTGTCTCCCGCACGCACATTATCTTTAGGCCTCTCTCGCACACATTGCCCCCCCCGACACACCTCTCTCTTAGTAGTTGGCAGATATGATTTCATCATATCATTCGGTAGGATACCCCTGGCTGTTAGGCTGGATGGTAATACGAGGCAAAGTTTTACCCTAGTTCGGATCGGACCCTTGCAGTTGAAGAAAGAGACTACTCTTGGTACTGTATATTAGTGATAGGGGTGTGTACAAAGTACACGTGAATACCAGGCATTGTGCGTGTGTGTATACTATCGATGAACTAGCCCCCAAGCTTGTATAACATACTAAGGGCCTAGGGTTACAAATCATATATAGTCGGCTTATCACCAGTGGGGATAGAGTCCTCCGCGACTCTGGTAGCTTCATGTTGTACGCCGAGTCCTCCACATGGGTCTTCGTATAACACGTCTCGGTCCAACCTATATGTGGCGCAGGATGGAACCGACCCATGAGTCTTCATGTTGACCCACCACAACTAGAAATGATGTGCCCACCACACCACACACGCAATCGGCCACTAAGAAAATAAGCATATACAATAGTACAGCGGTATCTAGCTCACGATACGTCTCCTTATTTTGTTGATGACACTGACGGACTTTGCATTTGATGCGTGCTCCATATTTTGTTGACGACACTTACGGTCATTGTATTTAAAGCGAAAGCACGATATGGTCACTGGACTTCAGAATAAGCTCATCACGGTCACCACATATATTTTGTCGTGCTAACCAACATGTGGTTGGATGGTTAGAGGACAGTGGTTTCTCGAGCCCACCAAGGTTAAAGTCCCGGTGCTCGCATTTATCTTGTGTTAATTTCAGTATTTTCTGGCGATGTACGTTCAGTGGGAGGAGACGTTCCACTCGACTACAAAGCGCCTATGGTGACTTCGTAAAATCTCAAGATCATATATGCTGGCCCACTCTCTCGAAGGTGCTCATAGGGGTAGGGTTCGCGTGTGTGCGCTTATAGCGGTGAGTGCTTGCGCGTATATATGAGCCCTTGCGTCTGTACCGTGTTAAACAAATACATATCATGATTATACGGTCACTGGCTCACCCGTACAACTCCGTATTTTATTGATGACACAATCAATTGACCAGTCAAATGTTCCACGCGGCGCAACTAGTGTTGCACCATCGGGGCGCGTAACCGTGGGGCCCACCTGTCAGCCCGTATATGAAAGAAAGAAATGGTAGTTTGAGTCTGTACTGCGTAATAAAATAGGAGTACATTTTAGGGTCATCATACGGTCACTGGCTCACCATACAGCTCCGTAATTTGTTGATAAGACGATCAATTGACCAGTCAAACGGTCCACATTCAGCAGCGCACATTACCATAGGGCCCACCCGTCAGCGCGTATATGAAGGACAGAAATGGTAATAAATTAGTGGTCGGTGGGTATTCGAAGTCGTGAGACCTCTGGTTGGCAGTCACCGGCGGTTGGGGGGCGTTCATTGGGCGGTGGGGTGGGGATCCCCGGAGAAAAAGCTCGGGGGGGGGGCTAGAGGGATGGCCGGTGCGGCGGCGGACCGGCGGTGGGGAGTGATTTCGGGGAGGGCGGGCCGGCCGCGGGCGGCGGGGGCTGGCGGTTCGGCCGGTGGTGGCTGGCGGCTCGGGGGGGTGGAGTTTGATGAAAACTGGAGGCCCTTGATTTCGTATCCACGGCTGGAAAATCTAATGACCAGAGATGAAAAAGTCAGTCGACTGACTGTAGCCTCACCCCGCACGTACACATGCACGCACGCAAGACACGCACGCATGTAGGCGTGCAACACTGACACGTACACACGCACGCATGCTGGCGTGCAACACTGACACGTACACATGCACTCACGGACACACGCACGTACGCACCCATGCATGCAACACTGAAACGTACCCTTGCACGCATGCAACACTCGCACGCCTGCATGCACACAGCACATGACGCAAGACACACGCTCAACCTATACGTGCATGCACCCTTTGTTAAGGACATGGATTGTTACGGGTAGTAATCAATCTTATATGTGATAAGCAGAACATTGATGTTTGCAGCGGTCTTTATGAATCACAACGTATCAAACGGGCTATCAACATAGTAGGATTATCTACATGAAAAAGATGACGTCACACTCAATGAACAATCATCGGTTTATGAAATGCCTGCTTCTGACCGCCCTGGCCCACCAAAGGTTCCTTTGCTGTGCGCTGCCTGCGTTGGGTCACTGACATGCAGGCCATGCACCCAAAGAGCCCACACGTTAGTGGAAGAATGGCGCGGTGTCCTAGGTCAGAGTCGAGGGCGCCACTCGCGGCACGCCCGGCTGAACACGCCTCCGTGCCGCATTTGAAACGCCTCCATGAAACCCGCCCGTGTGGAAGCCGAGAAACCCACTCTGGACACACGTCCGTTCATGACTGGGCCAGCGTTAAACGCAACGCCGGCCGAGCTCCTCCCGTCCGCCGTCTATTTAATCTCCTATTTAAACGAGGCCAAACGCCGGCCAAGAATCGCACACCTCCGCCGCTCCCCTATCTCCTCCACCATTTTGTCCACTCTTACAATGGCTTACGAAGAGTAGTTATTCCGCATCCAAGCCGGCTGGATAGCCCGCCGGATACGAGCTATGCAGCTCGATGATCCACCTTCCTCCCCTCGCCCGACGGAGCCAGTTGCCGCCCCAAGCAGGCGCGCGGTTCAGCAACTCGCCGCTCCAGGCCAGCTCGACGAGGAGCGGCGCACGGGCGTGGTTGCTGCCGTCCACGCCGTCGCCTCGTACCGTGTCTCCCGTTTCTGTGGCCGAGACTCCCATGCCGGCGGCCGCGCCATGCAAGCAGCGACAGAAGCCGGGTGCACGGAGAGCGACAAGTCGGTGGCCAGTGCCTCCGCGTCCGCCGCCATCATCAAGGAGAAGTAGAACACGGGAGGCCGCCGCCGCTTGGGTCCCATCAAGGCCACCGCGGAGGCGACGCCGGCGTACACAGCAGGTGTCTTGCGGATCCTTTTGTTGCGAGGACCTTCGTCGACCCTGCATGGGCTCCACGGAAGAGGGGAATGTTAGGATGAACTCGAGCCGGTGCCAGCCATGGCGAAGTAGTGGTCGGTGATGAACTCGAACCGGTGCCGGCCACCATCATCTTCGGCACCAGCCAATGATATCAGTTGGGCAGTGGGGAAGCGAGCCGTCCTTTGCGCTGAAGCATATACCTCCGGGGCTCCCGGCGGTCCGGTGATTGTGCTGCCGGACATGAGGAACACAAATCGATCGGCGGGCGACCATTTGGGCCAGGTATTATATACCTGTGCTATCCAGAACTAGCACCGCGTAGTTCATTTGAATGTAATGAAATCCGTCATGTTTGTATGAAAATCCGGTATTTTATATGATTTCCGTCGTTGTTTATATGAAATATCAGTTTGTCTACGTGTTTGCGTGAATTTCGTCCGGTTGGTTGAGTTGCTGTCATAATGTGTGCGGCTACGGTTGGATGGCGTATTTTGCGGGTCGCCGGTCGGTCTGCGGGCGGCTCGGGCGGCGTTGTGGGACAAAAAAACACAGCTCGTGCGAGCTCATCTCCAACGTGCGCGCTGGAGGATGCATGACAGCATGAGCACCTGAGCCATTCCTCGTTCATCGGTGGCAAAGGCACCGGTGGACAAAAGGGTCGCCAATATTTTGGCTACCCCGGGCAAGATCCAAACAGCCCCTCCCAACAGATTTAAATCCCTCGTTCGCCGTGGAATTTTGCCATGTGTTGTTTTCATGGACTAGCAAGATGCCCGTGCATTGCACAGAACATCAAGATACATTTTTTACAAACTCCCGCATGCATGCAAGGGATAATTAATGTCCTCCTTTGCTAGTACCATGAGGCAAACACCATTAATATTGCATCGATTAGTGTTAGTGGCCTTGTATATCTGCAAAATGTAATTTTGATAGTGGCCCCTTGTATATAAAAATGGAGGGAGAAAGATGAGAGATAAGGTGAGGAGGAGTGGGGCGTGGTGGTGACTGGTGGTCGGACTGGGCGGAGGCATGGGGATGGACGGCGCATTATGTCTAGGTTTGTATCTCTCACACACACACCCACGTAGGTGGGGGACATGCACGAAGAGAAGAGGTGCACGCACGGCGCATGTACTCCCGTCTCTTTCCCAACCACACCCGCGCGGGTACACGGTGGAGCTCATTTCTGTACGAAAAAGGCAGCCCACGTGGTAATTTGGCACGTGTACTGGTTGTCCACTTGGTGGAGGGAGGATCGTCTACCACGGGTGAACAAACAGATTGCAACTTGACGCATTATGTTAAATTAAAAAAAGAGGCAAACCATGTGGGGCCTACCTTAGAGGCAAGGCTCTATACACTGGAGTACTTTTGATGTGTCCCGTCAACTCGCAGAACGAGGAGAAGCTTGCTTAGTACGCCGTCTCCCCCGCCCACGGGCGCGGTGGCTCACAGGATGAGGTGAAGCTTGCTTACGAGTAGTAGTAGTAGTAGTACTGTACGCCTTTACGCCCGCTCCCTCGCCCACGCGCGCGGTGGCTCGCAGCACGAGGATGAAATTTTACTACTCCCTCCGTTTACTCCTCGTCCCTACTACGTACTTTGTTTAGTACTCCCTCCATTTACTTATACAAGGCCACTATAAAAAAATACATTTTGCATCTATACAAGGCCACAAATAGTAATCGAGACAAATGTTACTACTCCCTCCTTTCCAGTTTATGGCTCAATTTCAAAATCTCTCCAACCAAGGTAGACGATGAGTGGTCGAATTAATTTCGTAGTTTGCACAAGGAATTAGTACGCTCGTTTTTCTCAAGAAGTTATGTTTACCGAGGCATTAATTAAACGAATGCATGAATGACCACTAAATTTCCATGAACATGTGCATGCATTGGTTAGTTTCCTCTTGACACTGCTTGCGTCGGGCGATCTAACGCACCTCGAAATCCAACATGTAATGGTACTACTACTAGTATAGTAGAATTGAGACTTATCAAATGGAAAAACGAATGTTTTTTAGATGAGCCCTATAAACCGTAGTGGGTACGTACTCCGTAAAAACAGATTTTTCCAAAACTAAGTCGCTCCCTTTCATGAATTCTGTAGTATACTCCTCCGTCGACGCTCCCTTTCATGAATTATGTACTTCATGTCGCCGACATGTGGGACATATAGCAACCGGGTCGACGTGTCAAGCACCAAATAACAGTGCAGAACAGCAGGGGGACACACCCCACTCGTACCGGCCCAGTAGTAGTAATGAGCAATGAGACGTCAAATCACAATGCTGCACCTTCCCAGACGGACGAAGCAACCATTATTTCACACTTCGGTTCGCCATCATCTCAAACCACGTAGTATTGCTTCTGCCTCAAGAGGGACACGCGCATCGCCTTGGTACATCATGACACGTGGGACCGCATGACAGGCCATGCTCCCCCGCCGATCGCTCGGTAAAATCACCTCATTTTACTATACTTCCTCCGTATCGGTTTACTAGATGGCATGCACGTCGTTCTAGGTTGAGAATTTAACTGGCTATATATGTGATGAACAGTACTCTAGCCTTTTAAAAATGTGTACTTTTGTATAGTAGTACTATCGATGGATTGCACCATGGAGCAAAAATTGAAATTAAAAAAAAGGTAGTACATATAGAGAGCGCTCGTCGCCAAATTATGCATATAGTACTATTAAAAAAGCTAGTACGTGCGTAATTGGGGTGCTAAATTCTATTAAAGAAATACTAGTAGTATGTACATACTGAAGAGTTAAAGTAACGAGAAGAAACATAACATAGTTCTGCTGGGGGCTCAACACAACACACCCCTCAAATTAAACTAGGCACACCTGAAATTAAACTATGCAACTAATCCGGTAGACACTGCATTAGAAGTTTAGAACCACCATGAGCAACGACACTGCCACCTTACTCGGAGTCCTTGTCCATGTCCTCGACTTCGTCCTTGTCCCTCTTCCTCTTGGCCGATACTTCTTTGCTTGAACCGCACACTTGGCTGTTGCTCTTCATCCAACCCTTGTAGATATTGAAACAAAGGTAGCCATCCATTGCAGCGTAGTGGATGTGGTCTATATCTAGTACATTCCGCTGCCATGCATGACGATGAAACGTGTAATGAGGTTTCTCCAGTTTACGGTACGAAGGATGAACCATGGCTCCTGCCAGGGTCAGCATTGAAGGCTGGCGAGAGGGCACCAGCCGATTCTTCTGGAGGTCGAAGGGGTTGCCTACAACGAGGCCTATCCGACACAGGACTTCTTTGTCGTTCTTAAAGTCTACAGTAACGAATTTCACTGTTTTGTCCTTGAGGAAGTTCTTAAAATCCTGGCACTCAACGTCGGCATGGCATATGTGGTAGACCAAGCAAACGTTATGTACGCAAACCTGGATCACAGCGGGCTTCTTCCTCGCTTCGTCCTTTAGATCCTTCTCTCGTCCCAGGACTGTGGTGTACTCAACATCTAGCCCAGCGACCCACTCATCATCTGAGTTTTCGAACATGCGTCTGAAGCGAGAAAGGCATCCTTTCACCGTCGCGGAAGAACGGGTGTAGATGACGTCGAACTCATCTCCGGTGATGGTTCTAACCTTGTACTCACCGCCGATCGTGGAGATTTGGGACGCCATGGATTTGGGAGGAGGGTTAGGATTAGTGGAACTGCCGTAATGTGAATGGACGGGGCGACTAGGAGCGAACCGCCGTAGGAGCAAACAAGTCTCTCTCTTCTTTATTAACTTGCCACATCAGACTTTATGCCTATGCGGCAAGCTTAAGCACCTGTAGGAGCAAGTAAAAGTAAGTACAATAGTGCGCTTTACATGGCATTTTTGCATATGTGGAGGAAAGAGAGGCAAGGAAAAAGTGGAGAAGTGGGCTCTCATGCAAGAGCCAACCTCTACTACATGGTGGAGCATTGGGAGAGGCACCTGTATGGAGGTGGTCAGGAATCGGGAGACTCACGCCGGTCGTAGCGCCGCAGTTAAAATGATAATGGCAAGTCAAATCACGGGGCCCCACCTGTCCAGTAGTAACTCGCTGTCAAATCACACAGCCCTACGTTTGCAGCAGCCTACTCCCTCATCTTCTGGCGTCTCTGTCGAACCGACTAGGCGGAACTGCCCCGCCTACCGCGCAGGAAAAGCCCCGCCCTCAACTTTTAAATACAACTACATCCGCTTAAGAATCCAATGATATACTTTTTGTGACATAGTAACTCATATTTAGTTAGTCAAATGGATGACCTAGAACTACGTGCAGGCCCTATAAACCAAGACGCCTAAAAATTAAAAAACCGAGACGGAGAGGGTAGTTCAGCATGTATCTTTTTAGATCAATATAGTCGGGATTCACCAAGGAGCAAAACCAAGTGGTAGGCTGCTCCTGTCGTGTTGGCGTAGCAACTCAAGCAGGGTCAGTCCGCACACGAAATGGCGACACACTTAACAGGACCCCTTTGGCCGACATGTGGCTCATCCACCATCTTGTTCCACGTGCGATGCACCAAATTACAGTTCGGAGCAGCGGTTGGAATTGGAAGCACCCCGGTCATAGCGCCGCAGTAGTAGAAATGAGCGATGAGGGGTCAAATCACAAAGCCCCACCTTTCCTGCATTAAGCTGGACGGACGAAGCAACCATCATTTCACTCTAGGGCGCAAGAGCATAAAGAAAAGAGAAAATAATGATGCATGCGGCAGCTACCTAGGGCACCCTAGGGTAGGGGTCTCCACTACAGATCCTTTTTTTGAAAGCGCCTCCACTACAAATCGGCTTCTCCCTCGTCCTCTTGAAGAAAACCGATGATGAGTGCGGCAGTAGGGTTTGTAGGAGTACTACGGCGTGCGGGGCCACGTCATAGTAAACGGGTTCGAGTCGACGCCTTAAATATGTGTGGGCCGCTTGGTTTTACGGGAACGAGGCAGCATTTTGGGTTCGGGGACCAGTGGAGATATAGTACGTACAAAAAATTGTGGACGTAGGTTCAACCGAAAGGCAATGATGCATGGGCCCTGCATTTTGATATACCCGGGGCCGCGTGAAATTTGCTACTCTACTCAAAACTAGTAAGGTACACATGTATTGATCGCATGAGATTTTGAAACCAAATTACGAATAAATACACACTATAGCATGTAAAGCTTTGAGTCATATATGCATGATGTAGATGTTTGTTTAGTTCTTATAGTTCATCTCATTCAAAATCAATTAGTTTTATAAAAATGTTAAGATTCATGGGGTTGTGCATTGTAAATCATAAAGTAAAAAACAAATAATGGCAACTCATTTAGAAAAAATAATCAATTATGATACAGAAGATTCTAGAACAAAGGAGAAGTGCTTGTGTTTTGAGGTTTGTGCATTATGCTTAAGTTCAACCATGGAGTCTTCTAAATTGTACATGTGGCAGATCTGGTGGAATGTTGATGATATCCAACGGCCAGTAGTGCTCGGATTTGCCTATCTCTGCACTGTCGGGTTAGCTTCATCCAGCGACCATCTTTCAAAGTTATTGGCACACTATATAGTTCTTGTGCCATAGTTGCATGTTTCGGAAAAAAGCTACTAGTGGGTTGTACTATCTATTTAGGAATAGAAGATGTATACATGGAAGTTGTAGGGAAAGAGATGACATGGAGCATCTCAATTCCTATGAGCAGGGATTGGAAAAGAGATGTCATTTGGTTCACATCATAGGAACTTTTCTATTGAATTTAGAGATAACATGTATCTCAATTCCTATGAGGAGGGATTAGAAAAGAGATGTAATTTGGTTCATATCATAGGAACTTTTCTATTGAATATATGCTAATGTTTATTTTCCTTTGAAATTAAGGGAGTATAGGAATCCATTCATATGAACCAAGTGGCTCTAAAGCTATAGAAATGATATCATGTTTATTTCCTTTGAAATGTGGAGTATATGAATCTATTCCTATGAACCAATTGGCTCTAAAGGAAAAAATCATATAAAAATCATATCATATAGAGTTCCTATGATATTCCTCGACACTTGAAATTGCTGCGGGTGATACGATGGTCTTTCTTTGTAGACTCCTCACCCATCTTTATAGTTACCTCTCGAAGATGAATGAAATGATATATACATGGTATTCTACATGTGCAATTTGGTACACGAAAACTCGGTAAAAGTTTGCGAGGTTCGAATTTTCAATAAAGCTATATGCACTGCATTTCAGAACGGAGGGAGCATACGGCAGTTGCTAACACTCACGTGGAAGATCTGTGTGTAGGAGGAGTGGCTGTTCTGTTAAATGACATGGCAAAACTGACACTGTCGGATGCCGATCTAACGGTTCTTACGGCGTTCGTCAGGAAAAGGCTTGTGGCGAACGTTTGTCGGATAATGATTTACGGACACATGCATTGCATTGATACGTGCCCCCCTCTCTCTCACGCACATGCACCCTCACGAGTCACGACTCTCCCGAGTCCTCTCGCAGACTCGCACGTCGCACCCACCGTCTATCTGCAGGTAGACGTCACGCACATATGTGCTCTTGACACCCTACCCTCAGAACTTCTAAAAAACAAAAGACGGCGCACACATTTTATTTTAGCTCACACGTCACACACTTATACTATTACTCTTGCGGCAAACGTTCTTTGGGCATAGTATATTGTACTCTCACAAAGAGAAGCGGTGCACGCACGCACTAGTTCTCTCACACCCACTCACGGGTACACGTAGGAGCGCATTTTTTTGAAGCTGGTACAACAAAATCACTCCACTATATATAAAAGCAGGAGCCTTAGCGCTTGCTTTACTAGGGTTCCTCTCGTTCACTCTCTCATGCTCTCCAGATCTAAGCAACACATAGGCGGCCACACTCTCTCTCAGCTCACGGCTGGTCACAAATCCGGCCGAACAACCTCGACCGGGGCAGGGGTGTAGGTGCATCGTTCATGCTGTCGTCGGCAGCGAGGGAGGAGACCAACGGCTGCCCGCGCGTCCCGATCGACGGCCGTGCCGTTCTCTCCGAGAGAGCGCCGGCTCGGGAGGGCCTCCGACCCCTTCTTCCTCCCTGTGGTATTGTGGCCAAGATGCGGCCTCCCGACGCCGTCTTTGCCACATGCCGACGACCCTCAGGTATATATTCCTTCGAAACCTACCTTGCTCTACTGCCCCAGCTCCCATCGTGTGGATCCTTTTCTACTTTCGTCCGCTGTTCCAAAGCCACCTAGACTTCTACTATTATTAGAAGTAAAGCTAGTTCATACAGTCGACTCAAAGCGTTGGTTCAAATAGGGAAGAAAGTGGGAAAGCTGTAGCATGAATCTAGGACTTGGTTCTAAGAGGAAATGGGGGAAAGTAGTAATATCTGTCACTGTTTAAATAACTGTATTTCGTATTTGCGCAAACAGGGATGTCTGTCTCCGTATCGTTTCTAACCGCGCAATCAAAAGCACAAACCTCAGTTTTAGTACAACTGTGCAAAATGAGATGGCTATCCCTCGTTGCCGTCGTCTAACCTCCCGTCTTCAAGGTATCCCTACATTGGTACTAGTAACTAAGGTAGAATGACCAACGCAATCTAAAAGAAGCTGATTCGTATGTTTTACTTCCTGATTACAGTGCAGGGACGAGTGAAAACAACTGCATCCTAGTCCGGAATGCACTTTCTACCAGTTCATCCATGGACCGAGGACTAGCTGGCACGGCTGCACGGCGGTTTTTTGGACAGGTGCGCGGACAAGAGGCATTGTGGTCTGCTTATTTCTGCAAATAGTGGTGCTTAAATTTAGTGGAATGCACAAGCATTTCAGCTGGTCAGTACACTGCATGGCTCAGTTCAGCATTCCAGCTGAGACCACAATTATAATTGGTTATTCTGGAATGAGAGAACCTAACCCTGAATGGTGGCAACAAGAAAAAACCAGAGTGAACTCCAGGAAATTTAAGCCTGCCGGGAGGCCCTTTGCTCAGAGAAGCCTTGCTTGTTTTTTCCTGATTTGTAAACCTTCTCACAACTTTGTCTTTTGCTGTGAACTAGTATATGTTTGTTATGTTCTATGAATCATTGAGATGTATAAAATTGCTTAACTTATGCTTTTCTAGTTTTTTATGAAGACGAGTTTAATGTGAGTGTTCCACATGAGCGCTGGACTAGCGTGTGAACGTTTGGAATTTATTACATTGTGGCCTCAATTAACTGCATGAACCACTGTAACAAGATACATAGTTGATTATATGTCAGACAGCAGATTGTTGATTGTTAGCTGGTCGATAGCCTAGTGTTGAAGCGAGCTGAGCCAATGTGCCGTGTTTTGCACAACTGCTTACAAGTGGGGTAGCACCAACAGTGTTTACAAGTACTTATGTATATGTCGGCGCACGGTTCTCGAACGAGTGCTCTATTTCATCAAAACACACACTGCTCGTATGATAAACCATGACAACTTATGTCTTACCATGCCATATTCATGAAAAAACTAGTGAGGATGCATCTGTTTCGGCAACAATTACGATGGTTCTCACATGATTCATGGGCACACAAAAGTAGCAGCAGTTCCCATAGATGGATTCAAACAGAGTACTAGCCCCAGAGGGGTCGATAACAGGCAAGGTTTGGATAATTAGACACAATCCAAACTACTATTAAACACTAGCTGGGGCAACTATTTCATGCCTCGATCTAATTTGGGCTGGACACAAGACGGACCTTGCCATGAACATCATCGAGGACGTCCCACAGCAGGTCAATCCTGTGAACCTTCATGAAGACAACCTTGTGGCCTTGCCACTGATAAACTTGTTTGTGGAGGCATGCCACGTCATCTTCCTGCATAAGCTTGACAAGAACAGTATGCCTCACAAACGAAGGAGTAGCTTTGAACTTCTTGTGCTTCAGTACACCCTGGACAACACGCCTGACAACAGTGAGGCTGGAATACAACTCTTCATTGGTATAAGCGCAAATGGCTTCCAGGATCCAACAGCCTAAGAACTCTGTTTTCCCAGTGCGTATATTCAGGTCGTCCGCCTCATAGCGATTGACATGTACAACCACACAATCCTTGTCTGCATCAGGGCTCTAATTGAAACAGAAACAAATTCTGAATTACTTTTTAGTATAAGAAACACAAGTTATTTAAACCACTATGTATAGCATGGCATCGAAGCTAATAAAATTTTGCATTATTAATCACCACATACTTCCTTTTCTAAAAAAAATCACCACATACTTAGATGAAAAACCACAATCGAGATCGGCAAAGAAGGAAATCACCTTGGGCAGCTCAGCGGGGGGGGGGGGGGGGGACACATCCTCGAAGGGGGGAAACTGCTCCTGCAGTCCCATGGGGGTTGTAACCTCAAACGGGGCGTTGACCATCTCAGTAGTGGCCGTGAGCGTATCTGGGGTCAGCTCGGTGGTTGCCTCCATCTTCTTGGAGCTCTCTGTCTCGTGGGGATCAGCCTCCCGCGTCTGCTCCAATATCGGCAGATCTTTGCATGGTTCTCCTTGGTCCATCATGAAACTGACGAATACTAGGAGACCACTGAAAGGAAAACACAATCGCAATGACAATGAAACAAAAAAGAGAGTGAGGATCGGTTACTGCTTTGCAAAAGTTCTTTTTTTTCTCTGAACGAAAATATACCAACATCATGGATCCGCTTACCTTCCCTTCGTTCGGAGAGAAGAACAGTGGCAGATGCGAGTGTTGCCTTTCTTGAAGACGGTGAGGGAGAAGGATAGTCCGAGGGAGAAGGGGATTCAGCAAAGAGTGAAATTATGGTTGCTTCGTCCGTCAAACTTAGACTGCGGGGAGGTGGGGTTTTGTGATACGATGGCTCGTTACTGCCGCGCTACGACCGGGGTGACTCTCTGCCTGCATACTGCCTTCTAATTTGGTGGATGGCATTTGGGCCCGCGCGCTGCATGGCCCGCATGTCGGTGAACAAAAGTATAACGGCATTCAGTAGAGGGAGACGTTTCAATGACCTAGGAGGAGCCAGAAGCGGTAGAGTGTCTCCCCTGTACTAGTAGTAATTGTTTTTCTGGGTAGCTGTAGAGTGTCTCCACTGTACTAGTAGTAATTGTTTCTCTGGGCCCAAGACAAAACAGCCCATCCACACTAGTAAATAGTAAAATCAATTCAAAAGCCCATCCACACTGGGTGCTCTTCTTCCTCCTCGCTCCCACCCACCTCACGTCAGCTCGCTCCACTCGTACCCCCAAATTCCTCACCTCACTCCTACAGAAAACCCCAGCTCCCCTTCTTCCTCACTCCTACAGAAAACCCCCAGCTCCCCTTCTTCTTCGCTCACACTACAACTTGGCTCGCCATTCGTTACTCTGCTCAAATCCGTGAGCGCGACGCGACGCCCTCGAGGAAAATGGAGTCGGCTGACCCCAGCGCCAAGAAGATGAGGCTCCCGCCAGCGGCGATGCCTGTTGTAGATCCCGCACCCGGTAGCGCGGGGAGAAGCGGCGACCCCGCCCCCACCGGATCCCAGGAACCCGTAGAATCTCGGGTGGACCGCATCAGCGATCTCCCGGACGCCATCCTTGGGGAGATCATCTCGCTTCTCCCCACCAAGGGTTGCTGCCGCACCCAAGTCCTCTCAATTCGGTGGCGCCCTCAATGGCGCGCTGTGCCCCTTAATCTTGACTGTCGTCAGCTATCTCTCTTCAATGATTTTGAAATCCCCAGAGCCATCATCTCCTCCCACCAGGGCTCCGTTCAAAGCCTCTGCATCCCGTCATGCTACCTGAGCAAGCATACCATGCCCTGCACGGTGGACGCCTGGCTGAAATCCCCTGAATTCACAGAACTACGACTGCTTGAGTTCTACTATTCCCCTGGAAATCACATACCACATACCAAATGCCATGAACTTGTGCCCTCAGCACCGATGTCCATCTCGCGGTTTTCGTCCTCTCTCCACACCGCCACCTTTGCGCTGTGCTACCTACCAGACAATCTGGTACTAAACCTTCGACTCCCATTTCTCAAGAAACTTTCACTTGTGTGGGTTCGTATATCGAAGGCCTCATTGCACAGCATCATCCACTCCAGTTGCCCTGCGCTGGAGTGCTTGGTGCTTGTTTTCACAGTTAGAATCGGTTGTCTCCAAATAAAGTCGCCTAACCTTGTAAGAATTGGAATTTCTTTTGACGGAAGGCAGCTCATCATCCAAGATGCCCCTTCACTTCAAAGGTTGATCCTTGATTCTAGTTATTCACCATTGCAAATAACCGTCCTCTCTGCGCCTAAACTGGAGACCTTGGGTGTAATACATGATCTCTGTGCTCATTTCAATATAGTGTTTGGCTCCACAGTTCTTCAGGTACTTTATATTATCATCTACACTTGTAACCATAAGCTGCATTTTAAATTTCTGCGCATAATTTATATATCATCTTGGAGCACACATTTTGTACTAATATTATGTTCTATGCTCAATGAAGAGTTTCTCCATGGATGGCCTATCAATGGTGCTGGATTCTGTCAAGATCTTATATATCCAAATGAATAGTTTTGATCTGAACAAGATTATTGGCTTGCTGCAATGCATTCCATGTCTGGAGAAGTTGTATATAAAGGTGATAATTTCACGCACATTGGAAGCCCGCATATAGTGTACTAGAATTAACCATTCAGCTGTTGCTCTTTCGACACTCTTCTTTTAGACCTTAACTATTTTCAATCTTCATGTCTATTTAGGCAACAGGACGGGGTAAGAAAGTTATAACCAATCGGTGGATTCGTAAGCATCGGGATTTTCTCACTTCTCATGAGATTCGATTGAAGACAATAACGCTAGAACGATATGTAGCCAACCGTGCAAACACAAGATTTGTCACATTCTTCCTGCTGAATGCGAGGTTACTATTGTCCATCAGGCTTAAGTTTATTAGCAGCATGGTTTTGACGGATGGGTATGTCGAAGAGCAAAAAAAGGAGTTTCAGGTGGGCAAAAGAGCTTCTGAACGTGTCGGGCTTCTATTTACAACATATTGTGGTGATAATCCAGTAAATTTTATGACCCAGGATGTTCATTTTATGGACCTGACCGATCCATTTGACTGTGACTGTCGAAAACAGTGCTGGAGTTAGATGTTGTTGCCCTTTTCAATCTGGTTTTTTTGTAAACCTGATGAACAATTAACCCTCGTGCTTTTGTACAGTTTGTAAGCTAGAGTTAGATGTTCCTGCCCTTTTCAACTCGGCTGTGACTGTCATATTTTCTTTGAAACAAGGCAAATGGCTTGCCATTCGTTTAATTTAGAGTGAAATATTGTAACAAATCCCAACCAAGGGAAATAACACCACTCTCGTCGGCTGCTTGAGCTCATTGTGCATTACAGAAGCCAAGTGATTAGCCCCCACCAACACCCACAAACTTATTTCGAACTAGCACATCAAATGGGCTGTAAATTTTCATAGGAAAGGCTGCATGATCGTGACAGATTTGGATTCTGACATTTGGGACCCGCGAGGAAATAGCCTATCCAAGGTGGTGTCGACTTACTAGCCAGTCAACAAACAATTCTGCCTACCAGCCATTGGATTGACATCCAACATCTGTCATGTATCTTCTATCTCTTGTCTTCTTCTTCCTCCAGCCGCCCAAACCAAACCACCCCGTCGGCTCCGCCTGCTCCTGCCTCCCATGGCTGGCTGCGCCTCCGCCGCCCTACCGTACGTACCCTCCAACGTTGGCCAGTCCCTCCCTCTATTCCCCCACACGTCCTGTTATTCTCCGGCGACGTCAGCCCCAACACGCACCCGCGCCCGAACCAGTCAACCCTCGTACTCCCCTCCTCCTGCGACTGGACCGACGCATCTTCAACGGCTCCTGTTCGTTCCGTCCGAGGCCTCGCCGTCGTCCTCTGCCTTGCGGCCTTGGTTCGCTTGCCGTGCGCGGTGCGCCGCCCTCTTGCGTTGTCAACGTCGTCAACAACAGAGAGGAACAAGGAGATGACTGTACGTGGAGAGGATGACAGTAGGGACCCACCAGCGTCATGGTAGTACGCAAGCAAGTGCCTCTATAGTACAAGCCCAAAATTATCGTTCCTCCTAATGGTTGGACATCTGGGGCTCACGCCATTGTCAACGTAGTCAATAAACGAGAGAATTACACTACGATCGGCTGACACCAGGGACCCAGCAAGTCACGCAGTTTTTTTTGAGGAACAAGCAGTTGTTATTTATACTAGTTTTAGCGACGGATCAGGGTAACAACGGGGCTGTGCGGGGGCTGTGGCCCGTCTAGCCAGGGTTTTATTTATGTTTACCACATCATGAGCCCAGTTGTGTTTTTTTCTTACTGAAAATGGCTAGCCCAGTTCTATTTTTTTAAACAAATACCCAAACAAGGCCTGCTTGCTTTATCGGCCCTGCTGGGCTGCAAATCTTTCAAGACGAGGAGAGTTTCATTCGGTTTGCCTAGAAATGGGCTGTACATTTTTAAAACACATCAAACCGGGAATTAGTTTCAATTTTTTTTCATTACAAGATCTTAAATTCCATTGATTTTTATGTGTGGACAATTATTTGGATTTTATATTTATATAAATTATTTTTCAAAATAGTTTGAATGTGAATTGATATTTCTGGATTAAAAACAGTTGACCGCACCGAAATATGCAAAATTTCGTATACTTTTTAACCGTGGCCACAATATGGAGTGTAATGCTAACAAAAAGAAGATGGGCTCCAAAAAAATTCTTAAGAATTAGCAAATGGGCTGTACATTATTAGAAATAATGGCAGATGGGTTGTATGCTGTTTTCCATAGATTTGACGCTGACTTGTGCGCCTACTACAGGTTGACGCGTATGCTTTCATAAAAAAAAAGGTTGACGCACACACAACGCCCTGTCAACTTAGTCAACACACGAGAGCAGTGACTGTTGGATGTCCATCCAACGGCTGTCGTGCTTCTTCAATCTCTGCTCTTCATGCTCCAACCGCTCAAACAAGCGCCGGCGGGACTGCCAGCTCCCTCCTCCCGCGGCCGGCTATGCTGCCGCGCAGGCCTCACGGCCTCACCGTACTCCCATCGCTGGCCTAGCCATCCCTCTACTCACCCACACATGCTGTTATTCTCCGGCGACGGCAGACGAACCAGTAAACCCTCGTGCTCCTCCGCGTGGGAAACAACTGCCGAGTATTCCCTGGCTCCGTGTCGTTCCCTTCCTAGGCCTCACCGTCGTCCACCGCCCTGGTGCTCTCGGCGCGGCCTGGTCAACGTGGTCAATGAACGACATCCATCGGAAGTGGACTGTACGTGGAGAGGCTGACAGCTGGGTCCACGGCCGCATGCAAGGAAATGCCTCCTTATTATGCGCAAAATAATGATTCCTCCACCTGACAGCTAGGACCCACAGGAAGGTCCTCTGTATTTCGCGAAAAAACGTTCCCCCCGCTGACAGGTCGGACCTACCAGCTATATCTTCCCACGCAAGGAAGTGCCTCCTTATTACGCCCAAAAAAGGAATACCCCCTGCTAGCTGGGACCCACCATATTGTTGGGCTGACTTGTGGGCCTACTAAGTTGACGGGGACGGAGGGCTTTGTCAACTTAGTCAATACTCCAGTGATCGTATGATGTCCATCCAACGGCCATAGTGCTTCTTCAACCTCTGGTCTTCTTGCTCCAGCCGCCCAAAGCAGCGCCGGTCGTGCCGCCTGCTCCTGCCTCCCGTGGCCGGCTGTGCTATCGCGGAGGCCTCACTGCCCCCATACTACTCCCACCACTGGCCAGGCCATCCCTCCACTCACCCACACCCCCTGTTATTCTGCGGCGACGGCAGCCTCACACCGCAGCCGAACCAGTGAACGCTCGTACTCCTCTCCGCGTGGGCATCCACTGCCGCGTCTTGCCCGGCTCCGCGTCGTCCCCTTCCTAGGCCTCACCGTCGTGCACCGCCGTGGTGCTCTCGGCGCGGCGTGGTCAATGTGGTCAACGACCGACTTCCATCGGAAGAATACTGGTTTTGTCAGCCCAGTTTTTTGTGATTTGCCAAGTAAGTCGCTTTGTCAGGCCTGTTGGGCTGCAAATCTTTCAAGACGAGGAGAGCTTTCATTCGGCTGGCCGAGAAAATGGCCCATCAGTAATGAGAAATGGGTTGTACATTTTTAAAACACATCAAACCGGCAATTAGTTTCAAATATCTTTTTTTCATTTCAAGATTTTAAATTACATTAATTTTTATGCGTGGAGAATTTGTTGGATTTTATATTGATATACATTTATTTTTAAAATCAGTTTGAATGTGAGTCGAAATTTCAGGATTAAAAACAGTTCGGACCGCACCAAAATATGCAAAATTTCGTATAATTTTTTAACCGTGGCCACAATATGGGCTGTAATGCTAACAAAAAGAATATCGGCTCCAAAAAAACCTTAAGAATTAGCAAATGGGCTGTAAATTATTAGAAATAATGGCAGATGGGCTGTATGTTATTTTCCACATATTTGAGGCTTTCCTAAAAAAAGGTTGACGCACAAGCATTGACTGTTGGATGTCCATCCAACGGCCGTCGTGCTTCTTCAATCTCTGCTCTTCCTGCTCCAGCCACTCAAACAAGCGCCGGCGGGACTGCCTGCTCCCTCCTCCCCGCGGCCGGCTGTGCTGTCGTGCAGGCCTCACCGCCCCATCGTACTCCCATCGCTGGCCTAGCCATCCCTCTACTCACCCACACCTGCTGTTATTCTCCAGCGACGGCAGACGAACCAGTAAACCCTCGTACAGTCGTACTCCCCTCCGCGTGGGAAACAACTGCCGAGTCTTCCCTGCCTCCGTGTCGTCCCCTTCCTAGGCCTCGCCGTCGTCCACCGCCGTGGTGCTTTCAGCGCGGCGTGGTCAATGTGGTCAACGACCGACTTCTATCGGAAGAGTACTGTGCGTGGAGACGCTGACAGCTGGGTCCACGGCCGCAGCAAGGAAGTGCCTCCTTATTACGCGCAAAATAATTATTCCTCCACCTGACAGCGGGGACCCACCGCACGGGCCAGCGTATTTCGCGAAAAAAACGTTTCCCCCCTGACTGCTGGAACCCACCAGCTACACCTTCGCACGCAAGGAAGTGCGTCCAGGCAAAAAAACAAAACGATTCGCCTCCCTGACTGCTAGGACCCACCAGCTACATCTTCGCACGCAAGGAAGTGCCTGACAGTCGGGACCCACCTGGTCGAAGTGTACGTAGCGTTTTCATTCTGGCCGCGAACGTGTACGTACATATATACTGGTGGATGTAGAGGTGCGCACGTGTCGTAGTAGAGGCGCGCACGTAGCATGTACACGTACGTACAGCGGCCAGGGTGCAAGAAAGAAAATACGGCCACGTATGTGTACATACGGGCAGGGTCTCGAACGCCTACTCGCGCATGCGTACGGCGAGGGCTCGTTGACATGGCTGGGTCGGAACGGAGAAACAGCGTCGTCGTCGTGTTCATGGGGAGGCAACGAAATGCGTCGTGTTCATGGGGAGGCAACGTAATGCTCGTGTTCATCGGGAGGCAAACGGAACACGTGGGAGCCAACTGGCTGGGTCGGAACGGAATGCGTGGTCGTGTTCATCGGGAGGGCTTGGACGGAACATGCGATGGAAACGAGGCCTGGCGTACCGCAGAATAGAGGAAACGGCCTTGTCTTCGATCGGCCACGTTCGAAACGGGATCCTGTTCATCGGGAGGGGTTTGGCGTACCGCAAAATAGACGAAACGGACCTCCTACGGTCGAAACGGGGGTCCTGTTGATCAGGAGGGGTGTGGCGTACCGCAAAATGGAGGAAACGGACTTGTGTTGGAGCGCTACGGTCGAAACGGGGGTCCTGTTGATCGGGAGGGGTGTGGCGTACCGCAAAACGGGACTCCACGGGATACTGTTCATCTCCACCGTCGACCTCCTACAGCCTCCACGGGCTACCGTCGACCTCCTCCAGCCTCCACGGGCTCCTGTTCATCCAGCCTCCACCGCGCGCTACTCCACCGGCTACTGTTCAACCACCCCTCCATCGTCTACTGTTCGTCCAGCCCTCCACACCACGGGGTCCTGTTCAACCACCCCTCCACGGGCACCCCTCCACCGTCTACTGTTCATCCAGCCCTCCACACCACGGGGTCCTGTTCATCCAGAGGCAACGCCACCGCTCAGTGTTCATCCAACCCCTCCCCCCCCCCCCCCCCCCGCAACACTCACTGTTCATCCAATTGATCGGCTTCAGTTAGCAGCAGTAGCAAAGGAATCGCTTGATCGGGTTCAGTTAACAGCCATCGATCGATCGCTCGGGTTCAGTAACGCGTAGCCTGCAATGCAATCGCTCGGGTTCAGTTAGAGCCCAACGCCTCGCTTGGGTTCAGTTAGAGCCAACGCCTCGCACACATGCGCGTACGTGTACAAGAGAAACGCGCATCGCTCGGCCCCCGACCTCCCACCGTAACCGGGAACTCCCCGAAATTTCCTCCCCCTCGCTTCTACCATGGTTTTTTCCGTCATGGGCGGCCCAAAGAATGTCATGCAGCTGCGTGTCCGGCCCGCCCAGGACGAAAAGCCCATTTTCTGTCATGATTTTTTGCCATAGAAGTAGGAACCCACCACATCTATGATGATACCGGGTTTTGTCACAATTCTCGTCATAGAAGTGTCATATGTATGACAGAAAAAAATTTCGTTCGGCCCAAAATGTCACGGATGTGTCTTTTTTTTGTAGTGAGAAGTGGAGGACTATTACGAGGATGAGGTTGATCAAAATCAGAACTACGTGCAGCCACCAGCACCAGGTCGACCTCATATAATCACAATGATAGGGCTGCAGCACCACCTCAAGTACGAGATTATGACCATATTCCTAAACTAAAATTGAATAATCCACCGTTTGATGGTAGATACATTCCTAGTGTATATCTTACTTGGGAGTTAGAAACTGAACAACGTTTCACATGCTTACAATATCCTGAGGATAGACGTGTTGCTGCTGCTATTTGTGAATTCACTAGTTTTGCTTCTGTTTGGTGGTCTAAACATTGTAGATTATGTCATGATAATATCCCTACCACTTGGGCTGCTTTGAAAACTCCTATGCATACTTGTTGGGTTTGTATTGACCGGAAACTTAAATACATGTGTGGATACATAAACAAATACCGTGTCGCTAGTGAGCCTCTACTAGACTAGCTCGTTGATAAAAAATGGTTAAGGTTTCCTAAGCATAGGCATGATTTATCATTTGATAATGGGATCACATCATTAGAAGAATGATGTGATAGACAAGACCCATCCGTTAGCTTAGCATTTGATCGTTCAGTTTTGCTATTGCTTTCTTAATGTCAAATACATATTCCTTTGACTATGAGATTATGCAACTCCCGGATACCGGAGGAATGCCTTGTGTGCTATCAAACGTCACAACATAACTGGGTGATCATAAAGATGCTCTACAAGTATCTTTGAAGGTGTTTGTTGAGTTGGCATAGATCGAGATTAGGATTTGTCACTCTGAGTATCGGACAATTATCTCAGGGCCCTCTCGGTAATACACATCATAAGAAGCCTTGCAAGCAAAGTGACTAATGAGTTAGTTGCGGGATGATGCATTACGGAAGGAGTAAAGAGACTTGCCGGTAACGAGAATGAACTAGGTATGAAGATACCGACGATCGAAACTCGGGCAAGTAACATACCGATGGACAAAGGGAATTGCGTATGTTGTCATAACGGTTCGACCGATAAAGATCTTCGTAGAATATGTTGGTGAAGGAAATATGCCCTAGAGGCAATAACAAAATTCTTATTTTATATTTCCTTATTCATGATAAAGGTTTATTATTCATGCTATAATTGTGTTGATCGTAAACCTAAATACATGTGTGAATACATAAACAAATACCGTGTCCCTAGTAAGCCTCTACTAGACTAGCTCGTTGATCAAAGATGGTTAAGGTTTCCTAACCATGGACATGAGTTGTCATTTGATAACGGGATCACATCATTAGGAGAATGATGTGATGGACAAGACCCATTCGTTAGCTTAGCATAATGATCGTTCAGTTTTTATTGCTATTGCTTTCTTCATGTCAAATACATATTCCTTTGACTGTGAGATTATGCAACTCCCAGATACCGGAGGAATGCCTTATGTGCTATCAAACGTCACAACATAAATGGGTGATTATAAAGATGCTCTACAGGTATCTCCAAAGGTGTTTGTTGAGTTGGCATAGATCGAGATTAGGATTTGTCAATCCGACTATCGGAGAGGTATCTCTGGGCCCTCTCGGTAATACACATCATAAGCTTGCAAGCAAACGACTAAGCAGTTAGTCACGAGGTGATGTATTACAGAATGAGTAAAGAGACTTGCAGTAATGAGACTGAACTAGGTATGATGATACCGACGATCGAATCTCAGGCAAGTAACATATCGATGGACAAAGGGAATTATGTATGTTGTCATAACGGTTCGACCGATAAAGATCTTCGTAGGATATGTAGGAGCCAATATGGGCATCCAGGTTCCGCTATTGGTTATTTATCGGGGAGGTGTCTCAGTCATGTCTACATAGTTCACGAACCCGTAGGGTCCGCACGCTTAACGTTCGATCATGATATAATATTATATGAGTTATGTGATTTGGTGACCGAATGTTGTTCGGAGTCCCAGATGAGATCACGGACATGACGAGGAGTCTCGAAATGGTCGAGAGGTAAAGATTGATATATAGGACGATGGTATTCGGACACTGGAAGTGTTTCGGAGGGTACCGAGTACTTATCGGGTCACCGGGAAGGAGTTTCGGGCACCCCCGGCAAAGATATGGGCCTTGTGGGCTAAGAGAGGGAACACACCAGCCCACAAGGGGCTGGTGCGCCCCTATAGTGGCCGGTCCTATGAGGAAGAGAAGGAAAGAGGGGAGGGAAAGGAAAGTGTGGAGTAGGACTCGCCCTTCCTTCCCTCTCCCCCCCCCCCCCTCTTTCCTTCCCCCTTCTTCTTACAAGGAAAGGGGGGCACAGGGCAAGGTAGCAGCCCTAGGGCTGCCGCCAGGTCTCTTGGGGCGCCCTAGGGGCTGCCTCCTCCCCTCCCACCTATATATACATGGGTAGGGGGCACCACACAAGGGCACAATATTGTCTTAGCCGTGTGCGGCGCCCCCGTCCACTGTTTACTCCCTCGATCATATTTTCATAGTGCTTAGGCGAAGCCATGTGGAGATCACATCACCATCACCGTCACCACGTCATCGTGCTGCCGGAACTCATCTACTACCTCACCATCTTGCTGGATCCAGAAGGCGGAGGACGTCCCCGAGCTGAACATGTGCAGAACGCGGAGGTGCCGTGCGTTCGGTACTAGATCGGCTGGAGCGCGAAGAAAGTTCGACTATATCAACCGTGTTGTGAAATGCTTCCGCTTATGGTCTACAAGGGTACGTAGACACGCTCTCCCCCCTCGTTCCTATGCATCTCCATGGATACATCATCGCATGTGCGTAAAAAAATTGTTTTCCATGCAACGATTCCCGACAGTAGGAGCCAATATGGGCATCCAGGTTCCGCTATTGGTTATTGACCAGAGAGGTGTCTCGGTCGTGTCTACATAGTTCTCGAACCCGTAGGGTCCGCACACTTAACGTGCGTTGACGATATAGTGCTATATGAGTTATATGATATGGTGACCGAATGTTGTTCGGAGTCCCGAATTAGATCACGGACATGACGAGGAGTCTCGAAATGGTTGAGAGGTAAAGGCTGATATATAGGACGGTGATATTTGGACACCGGAAGTGTTTCGGGTGGTACCGGGTACTTATCGGGTTACCAGAAGGGGTTCTGGGCAGCCCCGGTAGGTTATTGGGCCTTATGGGCCAAAAGGGGAAGAGCACACCAGCCCACAAGGGGCTGGTGCGCCCCTCTACTACCTGCCCACGCACCAAAGGAGGGAGGGAAGGAAAGGGGAGGCACCCTAAGGCAGCCATCTCCCTTTCCTTTCCCCCTCATGTTCAAATAAGGAAAGGGGGCGGCTAGGCAGGTGCCTTAGGGCAGCCGCCGGTCACTTGGGGCGCCCTAGGGGCTGCCTCTCCTCCCACCACCAATGTATATATGATGGAGGGGGCGCCACAACAGTCGAGAACATGATCTTAGCCGTGTGCGGCACCCCCCTCCACAGTTTACACCCCCGGTCATATTTTCGTAGTGCTTAGGCGAAGCCCTGTAGAGATAACTTCACCATCACTATCACCAGGCCATCATGCTGTCGGAACTCATCCACTACCTCGTCGTCTTGCTGGATCAAGAAGGCGCGGACGTCACCGAGCTGAACGTGTGCGGAACGCGGACGTGCGGTACGTTCGGTGCTCGATCGGTTGGAACGCCAAGAAGTTCGACTACATCAACCGCGTTGTCAAATGCTTCCACTTACGGTCTACGAGAGTACATAGACACACTCTCCCTCTAGTTTCTATGCATCTTCTTGATAGATCTTCCGTGTGTGTAGAATTTTTTTTTGTTTTCCATACAACATTTCCCAACAGTGGTATCTGAGCCAGGTCTACGCGTAGATGATATGCACGAGTACAACACAAAGAGTTGTGGGCGGTGACAGTCATACTGCTTACCACCAACGTCTTATTTTGATTCGGTGATATTGTGGGATGAAGCGGCCTGGACCAACCTTACATGTTCACACACCTGAGACCTGTTCCACCGACAGACATGCAACTATTTTTGCATAAAGGTGGCTGGCGGGTGTCTGTTTCTCCTACTTTACTTGAATCGAATTTGACTACAACCGGTCCTTGAAGAAGGTTAAAACAACAAACTTGATGATCACCGTTGTGGTTTTTGCGTAGGTAAGAACGGTTCTTGCTAGAAGCCCGTAGTAGCCACGTAAAACTTGCAACAACAAAGTAGAGGACGTCTAACCTTTTTTTGTAGGGCATGTTGTGATGTGATATGGTCAAGATATGATGTGATATATGTTGATGTATGAGGTGATCATGTTTTGTAATATCGACAACCGGCAGGAGCCTTAGGGTTGTCTCTTTATTGTATGAAGTGCAAGTGCCATGTAATTGCTTTACTTTATCACTATGCGTTAGCGATAGTTGTAGAAGCAATAGTTGGCGAGACGACCCCGACGCAACGATGGAGATCAAGGTGTCGAGCCGGTGATGATGGAGATCATGACGATGCTTTGGAGATGGAGATCAAAAGCACAAGATGATGATGGCCATATCATGTCACATATTTTGATTGCATGTGATTTTTATCCTTTATGCATCTTATTTTGCTTAGAATGGCGGTAGCATTATAAGATGATCCCTTCACTAAATTTTAAGATAAAAAGTGTTCTCCCCGAGTATGCACCGTTGCCAAAGTTTGTCGTTTCGAAACACCATGTGGTGATCGGGTGTGATAGACTCTATCTTCACATACAACGGTTGTAAGACAATTTTGCGCATGCAGAATACTTGGGTTAAACTTGACAAGCCTAGCACGTACAGACATGGTCTCAGAACACTGGAGACCGAAAGGTCGAACGTCAGTCATATGGTAGATATGATAAACATAGTGATGTTCACCATTGATGACTACCCCATCTCACGTGATGATCGGACATGGGTTAGTTGATTTGGATCATGTATCACTTAGATAAACTTGAGGGATGTTTATTTAAGTGCAGTTCATTAGTGATTTGATTAATTGAACTTAATTTATCATGAACTTAGTCTTGGTAGTTTTGCATATCTATGTTGTACATCAATGGCTCGCAATATAGCTCCCCTATTTTTGATATATTCCTCGAGAAAACTAAGTTGACAGATGATAGTAGCAATGATGCGGACTGGGTCTGTGATCTGAGGGTTATCCTCATTGATGCATAGAAGAATTAAGTCCTTGATGCACCGCTAATTGACAGACCTTATTGCAGGAGGAGATGCAGACGTTATGAACGTTTGGCAAGCTTGATATGAGGACTACTTAATAGTTTAGTTCGCCATGCTTTACGGCTTAGAATCGGGACTTCAAAAACGTTTTGAACGCCACGGAGCATATGAGATGTTCCAAGAGCTGAGATTGGTATTTTAGACTCATGCCCGTGTCGAGAGGTATGAGACCTCTGACAAGCACTTTGCCTACAAGATGGAGGAGAATAGCTCAGCTAGTGAGCATGTGCCCAGAACGTCTGGGTACTACAATCGCTTGAATCAAGTGGGAGTTAATCTTCCAGATAAGATAGTGATTGACAGAGTTCTCTAGTCACTATCACCAAGCTACTAGAACTTCGTGATGAACTATAATATGCAAGGGATGAGAAAAACGATTCCCGAGCTCTTAGCGATGCTGAAATTGGCGAAGGTAGAAATCAAGAAAGAGCATCAAGTGTTGATGGTTAAGAAGACCACTAGTTTCAAGAAAAATGGCAAGGGAAAGAAAGGGAACTTCAAGAAGGATGGCAAGTGAGGGAGTCCTGGACTAAGGGGTCCTCGGGCGTCCGGCCTGTTATCTACTGGGCCGGACTGATGGGCTATGAAGACATAAAGACCGAAGACTGCACCCGTGTCCGGATTGGACTCTACTTGGCGTGGAAGGCAAGCTAGGTGACCGATTATGAAGATTTCCTCCTATGTAACCGACCCCATGTAACCCTAGATCTCTCTGGTGCCTATATAAACCGAAGAGCATAGTCCGGATAGGAGATACTCATTACCATATACTCATAGGCTAGACTTCTAGGGTTAGCCATTACGATCTCGTGGTAGATCAACTCTTGTAACACTCATATTCATCAAGATCAATCAAGCAGGAAGTAGGGTATTACCTCCATAGAGAGGGCCCAAACTTGGGTAAACATTGTGTACTCGTCTCCTGTTACCATCGATCCTAGACGCACAGTTCGGGACCCCCTACCCGAGATCCGCCGGTTTTGACACCGACGTTGGTGCTTTCATTGAGAGTTCCACTATGCCGTCGACATAAGGCTCGATGGCCCCTTCAATCATCGGTAATGGCGTCGTTCAAGTAGAAACCTTTCTCCCCGGACAAATCTTTGTGTTCGGCGGCTTCGTACTGCGGGCCAACTCACTTGGCCATCTGGAGCAGGTCGATAGCTACACGCCTGGCCATCAGGTCAGATTTGGAAGCTTGAACTACGTCACGGGTATCCGTGGAGACTTGATCTTTGATGGATTTGAGACCGCGGCGATCGCTCCCCTTCTCTCCGATGAACATGACTTAAATCTGTCATCGGAGCACACCCAGGAGATGGATCCTGTTGCTGCAATGGCCTCAGTACCGAAGCAGGTCATCCCCTCCGAGGCCATAAAGTCCACGGTGTTGGAGTCGCACACGGACTCAACATCCTGCAATGCTTGCGTCAATGGAACTCCGGACTCGTCTCTGGCTACACGTTCCGGATCAAGTGCGCCTGCGGACACCGAGCTGGATCGGTTATCGATTTTTGAATTTAGCGCCGCAGACATCTTCCAGCATTCTCCTTTGGGTGACGTACTAAATTCTTTGAAGAACTTGTCCTTGGAGGATGACTCATAGCCGAATTATGTTCGGTCCGAGCTAGGGGCGGATGACGAGGAATTTTGCTTCCCACCCGCCACCCACTTCATAGCCACCGTCGACGACTTAACCGACGTGCTTGACTATGGCTCCGAAGACATCACCGGTATGGACAACGATGTCGACAATGAGCAAGGCCAAGACCCACCATTCACTGGACGTTGGACGGCCACCTCTTCGTACGACGTGTACATGGTTGATACACCGAAAGGATCTGACGACGACAAAGAAGAGCCGGATAAGAACAAACCCTCTGAGATGCAGTCCACGCGCCGGCGCCCCAAATGCCGTTCTAAGCCTCGTCGCTCAAAGGATGGCAGCACTGGCACCGGAGAAAATAGTACTCCGGGCGACGCCGAAAACAATGAAGACCCTGTCGGCGTTGCGTCCGAACAGGAGGAACATGACAACATGCAAGACAACCCTGATGAACAGGCCATAGAAGATAACTCGGAGGACGATAGTTAATATCCACCCTCCAAAGAGGAGACAAGCCTCAGCAACGAATATTTCATCGTGCCGGAGGACCCTCTGGAGCAGGAGCGCTTTAAGCTTTTCAGCTCATAGCCACTGCAAGGAGCTTGAAAAAGAAACAGTAGCAGCTTCAAGCCGAACAAGACCTGCTCGTCGACAGATGGACCGACGTCCTGACGGCCGAAGAATACAGCCTCAAGCGCCCAGCCAAGAGCTACCCGAAATGAAGACTGCTACCTCAATTCGATGAGGAGGCACCGGAACACATATCTCCCTCGCGTAATGCGGAACGACCACCGCGTGGTCGAGACAGGGCGGCCAACCGGCCACCCCGCGGTCGGGATAAAGCGGCAACTCAGGCCGAACAGCAGCCTGCCCCACCACCCCGCAAAAATAAAGACGAAAGAGTTCGGGGTCACACGTATGACCTTCGACAGACCCTGGACAGTAGAGTAGGACACAAAAGATCGATCTATGGATCGCGAGGACGTGCCTCGAGGCACGAAGACGGTTACCTATTCGGACATGATAAATCTAACCACGCCCGGGCCGAATGCCGCAGACGGACTCCATCAGAGCTACGCCGCGATGCGGCCCGGTACAGAGGTGTCGCACACCCTCTCTGCTTCACAGATGAGGTACTGGATCACGAATTGCCCGAGGGATTCAAGCCCGTCAATATCGAATCATACGACGGCACAACCGATCCCGCAGTATGGATCGAGGATTTCATTCTCCATATCCATATGGCTCGAGGAGACGACCTCCACGCCATTAAATACCTCCCGCTAAAGCTCAAAGGGCCAGCTCGGCACTGGCTTAACAGCCTGCCTGAAAACTCCATCGGTAGTTGGGAGGACTTGGAGGAGGCTTTCCTTGATAACTTCCAAGGAACTTATGTCCGGCCACCAGACGCCGATGACTTAAGCCACATAGTTCAACAACCCGGAGAATCAGCCAGAAAATTCTGGACTAGGTTCCTAACCAGAAAGAACCAGATCGTCGACTGTCCGGATGCCGAAGCCCTAGCGGCCTTTAAACATAACATCCGGGACGAATGGCTCGCCCGCCACCTCGGCCAAGAAAATCCGAGGTCCATGGCAGCCCTCACAGCACTTATGACCCGCTTTTGCATGGGAGAAGATAGTTGGCTGGCTCGCAGTACAAGCACGGCCAATGAAACATGCCCCTCCGAGGCCAAAAATAGCACAGGCAAGCTTCGACGCAACAGAAACAAACGCCGAAGCAATGGCGATAACACCGACGACACAACAGTTCATGCCGGATTCAGTGGCTCAAGGTCCGGCCAGCGAAGGAAGCCCTATAAAAGGAGCAGCGGAAAACCATTCAGCTTGGACCGCATACTCGATCGTCCTTGCCAAATATACGGCACCCCAGACAAACCGGCCAACCATACTAACAGAGATTGCCGGGTCTTTAAACAAGCCAGCAAGGTAAATAGCAGAAACATAGAAGGGGAATCACAGAGCGAGGACGATGACGAAGAGCCCTGGCAGCCGAACACCGGGGGGCAAAAGAAATTTCCCCCTCAAGTCAAAACGGTGAACATGATATACGCTACACATATTCCCAAAAGGGAGCGCAAGCGCGCACTCAGGGACGTCTATGCGGTAGAGCCCGTCGCCCCGAAATTTAATCCGTGGGCATCATTCTCGATCACATTCGACCGCCGAGACCATCCAATTAGCATCCGGCATGGCGGTTCAGCCGCACTGGTCCTCGATCCAATCATCGACGGATTCCACCTGACTCGAGTCCTAATGGACGGCGGTAGCAGCCTCAACCTGCTCTATCAGGATACAGTATGTAAAATGATCATTGACCCCTCACGAGTCAAGCCCACGAAGACTACCTTTAAAGGAGTCATACCAGGCGTAGAAGCCCGTTGTACGGGCTCAATAACGCTGGAGCTAGTATTCGGTTCCCCGGATAACTTCTGAAGCGGAGAACTAATCTTCGATATCGTCCCATTTCTCAGCGGCTATCACGCGCTGCTCGGACGAACCACATCCGCTGGATACAACACGGTGCCGCATTATGCTTATCTCAAGCTCAAGATGTCCGGTCCACGTGTCGTCATTATAGTAAATGGAAACACGGAACGCTCCCTCCGTACAGAGGAGCGCACCGCCGCCCTAGCAGCAGAAGTACAGAGTGGCCTTCTCAAGGAACGCCATAATCCGGTTGTCGAGCCCCTGGACATCATTAGGAGGGTCCGGACTACACTACAGCAGGACAGCTCGGCTCATCACGAGCCAAACTAGCAAATTCGGCCTCCGTCCCAGCCCAGACGAGGCAATGGTATTAGTACCGCGCGCATATAAGCTACGCACTCATGGGTACTGACGGAGGCACAACTCGCTCGCAATCCACAGTACGGCTTGATAGACCCTGGGATTCGCACGTTTCTACTTTTTCTTGAACATGTCTTCTTCTCTTTTCAAGGGCTATACGGACGACCTGCTTGCAGAACACACCAAGGAGGCAAGGAGCTCTGGCGTACAAGGGAACCCCCAGGTGGTTTCTAATAAACGATTACCATACTTGTTTTACATACCCGCATGCAGCTCGCCCTTGGTTACGGCATTTTCAAAAGCCTTACTTGCTTATCGCATTACTTGTACAAAGTACGCCTTGACGTACTGATTACATCACAACGGTGAATAAATGGTGGCGTCAGCCCATTACTTCATTTTTTCCGTTTCCTCACCTCAGTATCTATTACTCATTGCACAAGTACACCATGGTATGTACTAATACGCCAGGGGCTCAATTACACCCCGCATCACGGCAATAAAAGTCCGAACACTTT
Organism: Aegilops tauschii subsp. strangulata; assembly: GCF_002575655.3. NCBI lineage: Eukaryota > Viridiplantae > Streptophyta > Magnoliopsida > Poales > Poaceae > Aegilops > Aegilops tauschii. Next base: position 243,590,224 of record NC_053037.3, on the reverse strand, counting down.
TACAGTATAGTTCGGCACCCCGAACTTATAGCATTATATGCATCGGCTCCGAATCATGTCTTTGGTTAATAGTTGGGTTGCCCGGCTCCTGTGCTTACTACCTTACGTTCCGCTATATCGGCTAGGGTAGTAAAGGGAGAACTACTGCGATTGTGTCCCGGTTCTTCCGGACGAGCACCTCAGTAGAGAAAGCCGAAAACTGACTGTCATGGTGCGGCGAGAGCCGGTCAGCTGTTCGAGAGGTTCCAAATCGTTAGAGATTTTTCCCGCTTCTTGCAAAGAATTGGTTTCTCCGATTAGGCGTGTATAGCGCCCCTAATTCGGCCTTCCGAATACCAGGGGCTTCGCCAACTTTATCAATTGTCAAACTCCTATGGCTAAGTGGGGGCGGTAAAGGCCGCATAGTCTGATTGCCTTGTTTGTTGCGCTAAACACCTCCTTTAAGGACCAGAATGTGCAGTAAAGAGTGTTTAGATTTATCCCGAACACCCCCGTACTATCTATGTGGGGGCAGAAGCCGACGACTGGTCATCCCTCAGATTTAATAAACGGCCGCACAGGAGGTAAAATTTAAAATCATAAACATTATACTACATAACATCTTTGTTCCATATTACAGGGCAAGATAATACACATGTTCTTATGGGAATATAATATCCTTCGAACATTGCTCCGCCGCAAGGCGGGACCCCTCCAGGACACCATCAAAATAATGCTCGGGTCGACGATGCTCCTTGCCCTCCGGCGGTCCCTCGGTCATCAACTTCTTGGCATCCAGGTTCGCCCAATGCGTCTTGACGCGGGCAAAGGCCATACGTGCACCTTCAATACAGACCGACCGCTTCACGGCTTCGAGCCACGGACAGGCACTCACAAGCCGCCGCACAAGTCTGAAGTAGCTGCTAGGTATAAGATCGGCAGGCCACAGCCGGACTATAAAGTCCTTCATGCCTAACTCTGCCAACCTGTGTAGCTCGACCAACTGCTTTAGCTGGTCGCTGAAGGGCACCGGATGTTCGGATCCCAGATATTGGGATCAGAACAGCTTCTCCATAGACATCCCTTCCTCGGCTCTATAATGCTCGGCCGCATCCGACACACTATGTGGCAGACCTGTAAATGCCCCTGGAAAACCAAAATTCAGGATAAGTACAAGGGACGTTGCTTCTAAACGCTTGCTCTGCATGGTGAAGAACTTACCCGCCGCAATGTTCTTGGCCATCTCGATTTCCTGGAGGGCGCTCTGGGCTTCGGCTCGTGCATCCTGAGCGCTCTGGCGAGCCTTCACCAATTTGGACTCTTGCGCCTTACAATCGCGCTCCAGGGCCTCAAATCTTTCTATCGCGCCTTGGAGCTGTTGCTGCGCCTCGCCAACCCGGGCCTCGTGCTTCTCGCGCGAGATGCGCTCTTTGGCCGCTTTTTCCTCGGCCTCGGCTAGCGCCTTCTTCAGGGTTGTCACCTCGGCCGTGGCCCCTAATAAAGTTTATGACACTTTAGCCCAGTCGGACTATTAATTTCTTTTCGAAATGTACCCACAGGTTACTGCATACCTTGGCTATCCTCCAACTGCTTCTTCACGCGGCCGAGCTCCTCCTCGGCCCGCTCCAATTTCTGCTTCAGTCCGGAGACCTCCGCAGCATGAGCAGTGGCAGCCTGCAGCAATACCTGCTTATTCACATAGACAACTCATGTTAGACTCCTGCGATTTTTTGATCCTCTGTTCGGCTTTTCTTTCCGAACACCAAACAGAGTATCAGGGGCTACTGTCTATACTGTGATATTTTTCCTATAATCACATTGCTTACCTCAAAGCCCGTTAAAAGGTTAGTGCAGGCTTCGGTCAGTCCGCTTTTAATGGACTAAACCTTCTCTATTACCGTGTCCATAAGGACACGATGTTCATCCACGATAGAGGCGCCTTGTAGCGCCTCCAACAGATTATCCGGTGCCTCTGGTTGGACAGAGGTCACCGATGGAATAGGCACACCCCCTCCTTGTGGGGAATGCCATTCGCTGGACCCCGAAGCCATATACATTTCCGGAATGGTATCCGGCTAAGGGCCGAAGGGAACTTGGGCCCCATCACCAGTCCCCATGGGGGCTTTTTCCCCCATGTGTCCGGCATCCGAGGAGTCATCCTGGAGCGTCACCCCGATGATCTCCGGAACCTCCCCCCGTCCTGGGAAGGTCTTTTTGGACACCGCCTCATCATCACCCTTGGGTGAGATGGAATGAGCAGGTGGCGGAGACATGCTAGCCATCTCCTCCGTGTCCAGCGAATCCTCTGTCGAAGGTCGCGGAGACCATCGCGCGCCGGACTGCAAGGACAAAGTTTACAATATGTCAATATTACAAACTGGAAAAGCCAGACGTTTGCGAATTCTGGTACTTACGAAGCGGCCCGAGGCTTGGTCCGGCGAGGTCGTTCCGGACTGCTGTCAACATCCCACGTGGAGTTATCCGCGAGGGAGCCTTTATCCCTCTTAGGCGTTTTCGCCTCCGGGCTTGTGGGGGCCGCTCTCTTATTCCTCCCCGCTTCAAGTGGGGATTCGTTTTCTTCTTCCTCTTCATCACCGTCGTCAGCGGACGAAGAGGAAGTCTCGCTTCCGAACGTCTCGTCCGGAGTGCTTCTCCGGCGAAGGCCCTTCTTGGCCCCTTGGGCCGCCTTCTTAGCCGTCTTCTCCGGCACCTCATAAGGTGCAGAAAACAGCATCTTCTCCAATAATGGAAATTCTTGGTCCTCGGGCAGCAAAGCCGGACAGTTAATCTCCTCGGCCAACTTAATCCAGGCCTGAAAATAGGGGAAGGAAGCTTAAATTTCCTCTCAAAATATGCTAGTAGGGGCTACTCCTTGAAAACATTAAAGGAACTGACCGGGTTGGGATGGCGCTTTAGGCTAAGCCCGTGGTCTTTGGTAATAGGCGGTGGCGTCTCACCGGCCTTGAAGAGCACCTTCCAGATTTCTTCGTGCGTCGTGCCGAAGAGCTCTAGTAGCGTTTGGTGCTTGGCCGGCTCGAACTCCCACAAAGTACAAGTTCGGCGTTGGCACGGAAGGACCCGACGAACAAGCATGACCTGGACCATGTTTACGAGCTTGATTTTCCTTTCTATCATGTTCTGGATGCACGTCTGGAGCCCAGTAAGCTCGTCCGAGGGACCCCAGGTTAGGCCCCTCTCTTGCCAGGAGGTGAGCCGCATCGGGATTCCGGATCGGAATTCGGGGGCCGCCAACCAGTCAGCGTCGCGCGGCTCGGTGATGTAGAACCACCCTGATTGCCACCCCTTCACTATCTCCGCAAACGAACCTTCGGGCCAGGTGACATTGGGCATCTTGCCCACCATAGCGCGTCCGCACTCTGCTTGTTGACCGCACACTACTTTCGGCCTCACATTGAAGGTCTTCAGCCACAGGCCGAAGTGAGGCGGGATGCGGAGAATAGCCTCGCAAACAACGATAAACGCCGAAATGTTGAGGATGAAGTTGGGGGCTAGGTCATGAAAATCCAGCCCATAGTAAAACATCAACCCGCGGACGAATGGGTGAAGAGGGAACCCAAGCCTGCGGACGAAATGTGTAAGAAACACAACCCTCTCGTGGGGCTCGGGAGTGGGGACAATCTGTCCCTTGGCCAGGAGTCGATGAGCGATCTCTTTGGCCAGATATCCGGCCTCCCGGAGCTCCATGATATCCTTCTTCTTGACAGAAGAGGCCATCCACTTACCTCCAGCTCCGGATCCGGACATCTTCGAAGTACTTTCTTGAACGAGAGAAGAGCTAAAGCTTGGGCGCTAGAGCTCAAGGACGGAAGGGCTGAGGAAGAGAAAGGGCGTGGGTGAAAGAAGGGAATCCTTACCCCCTTTATAGAGGCCGCGAATGTCAAGCGCCTTCCCACTCGCCTTAAACTCGCCTGTTCCCAATGGTTGTGCAAATGGCGCGATTGGGTTACCCACGCCCGCATTGATGAGGATCCCGCAATAAGCGGACACGGTCTCTGCTTCGACAGGACGTGCCAAATAGCAACCGCGTCTCGAAACATGGGGTGGCAGATGAAAAAGGGTTCGAGATTATAACCGGACAGACGTGGCATCATGTTATAAAACACTATCAGCAGATTAGACTCGTGCAAATATTATATTCTCTCTGCGGTTGTGTGTGGAATGCGTTACAGGTCCGGATACAATCATCGCATCCGAAGACTATCCTGGAGTTTGGAAGAAGGGGAACCCACCTTGCAATGTCGAAGACAATCTGCGCGCCGGACTCCTCGTCATTGAAGCCAGGTTTAGGGGCTACTGAGGGAGTCCTGGACTAAGGGGTCCTCGGGCGTCCGGCCTGTTATCTACTGGGCCGGACTGATGGGCTATGAAGACATAAAGACCGAAGACTGCACCCATGTCCGGATTGGACTCTACTTGGCGTGGAAGGCAAGCTAGGTGACCGATTATGAAGATTTCCTCCTATGTAACCGACCCCATGTAACCCTAGATCTCTCCGGTGCCTGTGTAAACCGGAGAGCATAGTCCGGATAGGAGATACTCATTACCATATACACATAGGCTAGACTTCTAGGGTTAGCCATTATGATCTCGTGGTAGATCAACTCTTGTAACACTCATATTCATCAAGATAAATCAAGCAGGAAGTAGGGTATTACCTCCACAGAGAGGGCCCGAACCTGGGTAAACATTGTGTCCCCCGTCTCCTGTTACCATCGATCCTAGACGCACAGTTCGGGACCCCCTACCCGAGATCCACCGGTTTTGACACCGACAACAAGTAACTTGCCGCTCCCATGAAGAAGCCCAAAGCTAGACCCAAGCCTGAAACTGAGTGCTTCTACTGCAAACAAAATGGTCACTGGAAGCGGAACTGCCAAATAATTGGAGGATAAGAAGGATGGCATAGTGAACAAAGGTATATTTGATATACATGTTATTGATGTGTACCTTACTAGTGTTTGTAGTAGCCCCTGGGTATTTGATACAGGTTCAGTTGCTGAGATTAGTAACTCGAAACAGGAGTTGCAGAATGAACAGAGACTAGTTAAGGGCAAAGTGACGATGTGTGTTGGAAGTGATTCCAAGATTGATACGATCACCATCGCACACTCCCTCTACCTTTCGGATTAGTGTTGAACCTAAAATAAATGCTATTTTGTGTTTGCATTGAGCATGAATATGATTAGATCACGCTTATTGCAATACGGTTATTCATTTAAGTCAGAGAATAATTGTCGTTCTGTTTACATGAATCAAACCTTTTGTGGTCATACACCCAAGGTGAATGGTTTATTGAATCTTGATCATAGTGATACACATATTCATAATATTGATGCCAAAAGATGGAAAGTTGATAATGATAGTGCAACATATTTGTGGCACTGCCGTTTAGGTCATATTGGTGTAAAGTACATGAAGAAACTCCATGCGGATAAACTTTTGGAATCACTGGTTTATGAATCATTTGATACTTGCGAACCATGCCTCATGGGCAAGATGACTAAAACTCTGTTCTCCGGAACAATGGAGCGAGCTAATGACTTATTGGAAACAATACATACCGATGTATGCGGTCCAACGAGTATTGAGGCACACGGCAGGTATCGTTATTTTCTCACCTTCACAGATGATTTGAGTAGGTATGGGTATATCTACTTGATGAAACACAAGTTTGAAACATTTGAAAAGTTCAAAGAATTTCAGAGTGAAGTGGAGAATCATCATAACAAGAAAATAAAGTTTCTACGATCTAATCGCGGAGGCGAATATTTGAGTTACGAGTTTGGCTTTGATTTAAAAAAATGTGGACTTTTTTCACAAATCACGCCACCTGGAACACCACAGTGTAATGGTGTGTCCGAACGTCCTAACCGTACTTTATTAGATATGGTGCGATCTATGATGTCTCTTACCGATTTACCACTATCATTTTGGGGTTATGCATTAGAGACAGTCGCATTCATGTCAAAAAGGGCATCATCTAAATCCATTGAGATGACACCGTATGAACTATGGTTTGGCAAGAAACCAAAGTTGTCATTTCTTAGAGTTTGGGGTTGTGAAACTTATGTCAAAAGGCTTCAGCCTAATAAGCTCAAACCCAAATCAGAGAAGTGTGTCTTCATAGGATACCCTAAGGAAACAATTGGGTACACCTTCTACCATAGATCCAAAGTCAAGATCTTTGTTGCCAAGAATGGAACCTTTCTAGAGAAGGAGTTTCTCTCGAAAGAACTGAGTGGGAGGAAAGTAGAACTTGATGAGGTAATTTTACCTTCTCTCAATTTGGAAAGTAGCACATCAGAGAAATCCGTTCCCATGATGCCTACACCAACTAGAGAGGAAGCTAATGATGATGATCATGAAACTTCGGATCAAGTTAATACTGGACCTCATAGGTCGAATAAAGCACGTTCCGCACCAGAATGGTACGGTAATCCTGTTCTAGAAGTCATGTTATTAGACCGGCGAACCTACGAACTATGAAGAAGCTATGATGATCCCAGATTCCGATAAATGGCTTGAGGCCATGAAATCTGAGATAGGATCCATGTATGAGAACAAAGTGTGGACTTTGGTGGACTTTCGTGATGATCGGCAAGCCATTGAGAATAAATGGATCTTCAAGAAGAAGACAGACGCTGATAGTAATGTCAACATCTACAAAGCTCGACTTGTCGCGAAAGGTTTTTGACAAGTTCAAGGGATTGACTACGATGAGACCTTCTCAACCGTAGCGACGCTTAAGATAGTCCGAATCATGTTAGAAATTGCCACATTTTTAATTATGAAATCTGGCAAATGGATGTCAAAACTACATTCCTTAATGGATTTCTTAAACAAGAGTTGTATATGATGCAACCAGAAGGTTTTGTTGATCCTAAAGGTGCTAACAAAGTGTGCAAGCTCCAGCGATCCATCTATGGACTGGTGCAAGCATCTCAGAGTTGGAATATACGCTTTGATGAGGTGATCAAAGCATATGGTTTTACACAGACTTATGGTGAAGTCTGTATTTACAAGAAAGTGAGTGGGAGCTCTGTAGCATTTCTAATATTATATGTGGATGACATATTACTGATTGGAAATTATATAGAATTTCTGGATAGCATAAAAGGATACTTGAATAAGTACTTTTCAATGAAAGACCTCAGTGAAGCTGCTTACATATTAAGCATCAAAATATATAGAGATAGATCAAGACGCTTGATAAGATTTTCAATGAGTACATACCTTGAAAAGATTTTGAAGGAGTTCAAAATGGATCAGTCAAAGAAGGAGTTCTAGCCTGTATTGTAAGGTGTGAAGTTGCGTAAGACTCAAAACCCGACCACGGCAGAAGATAGAGAGAGAATGAAAGTCATTCCCTATGCCTCAGCCATAGGTTCTATAAAGTATGCCATGTTGTATACCAGACCTATTGCGTACCTTGCCAATGAGTTTGGCAAGGGGGTACAATGGTGATCCATGAGTAGATCACTGTCCAACGGTCAAAATTAACCTTAGTTACCTAAGAGGACTAAGGAAATATTTCTCGGTTATGGAGGTGATAAAGAGTTCGTCGTAAAGAGTTACGTCGATGCAAGCTTTGACACCGATTCACTTGACTCTGAGTGTCAATCTGAATACGTATTGAAAGTGGGAGCAATTAGCTAGAGTAGCTCCATGCAGAGCATTGTAGACATAGAAATTTACAAAATACATACGGATCTAAATGTGACAGGCCCGTTGACTAAATTTCTCTCACCAGCAAAACATGATCACACCTTAGTACTCTTTGGGTGTAAATCACATGGCGATGTGAACTAGATTATTGACTCTCGTAAACTCTTTTGGTGTTGGTCACATGGCGATGTGAACTATGGGTGTTAATCTCATGGCGATCTGAACTAGATTATTGACTCTAGTGCAAGTGGGAGACTGATGGAAATATGCCCTAGAGGCAATAATAAAATGATTATTTTTATATTTCCTAAATCATGATAAAGGTTTATTATTCATGCTAGAATTGTATTGACTGGAAACTTATATACATGTGTGGATACATAAACAAATACCGTGTCCCTAGTGAGCCTCTACTAGACTAGCTCGTTGATCAAAGATGGTTAAGGTTTCCTAAGCATAGACATGAGTTGTCATTTGATAACGGGATCACATCATTAGGAGAATGATGTGATAGACAAGACCCATCCGTTAGCTTAGCATTTGATCGTTCAGTTTATTGCTATTGCTTTCTTAATGTCAAATACATATTCCTTCGACTATGAGGTTATGCAACTCCCGGATACTGGAAGAATGCCTTGTGTGCTATCAAACGTCACAACATAACTAGGTGATCATAAAGATGCTCTACAGGTATCTTCGAAGGTGTTTGTTGAGTTGGCATAGATCGAGATTAGGATTTGTCACTCCGAGTATCGGAGAGTAATCTCTGGGCCCTCTCGGTAATACACATCATAAGAAGCCTTGCAAGCAAAGTGACTAATGAGTTAGTTGCAGGATGATATATTACATAACGAGTAAAGAGACTTGCCGGTAACGATATTAAACTAGGTATGAAGATACCGGCGATCGAATCTCGGGCAAGTAACATACCAATGGACAAAGGGAATTACGTATGTTGTCATAACAGTTCGACCGATAAAGATCTTCGTGGAATGTGTAGGACCCAATATGGGCATCCAAGTTCCGCTATTGGTTATTGACCGGAGAGGTGTCTCGGTCATGTCTACATAGTTCTCGAACCCGTAGGGTCTGCACGCTTAACGTTCGTTGATGATATAGTGTTATATGAGTTATATGATTTGGTGAATGAATGTTGTTCGGAGTCTGGGATGAGATCACAGACATGATGAGGAGTCTCAAAATGGTCGAGAGGTAAATATTGATATATAGGATGATGGTATTTGGACACCGGAAGTGTTTCGGGTGGTACCGGGTACTTATCGGGTCACCGGAAGGGGTTCCGGGCAGCCCCGGTAGGTTATTGGTCCTTATGGGCCAAAATGGGGAGAGTACACCAGCCCAGAAGGGGCTGGTGCGCCCCTCTACCCCCTGCCCATGCACCAAAGGAGGGAGGGAAGGAAAGGGGAGGCACCCTAAGGCAGCCATCTCCCTTTCCTTTCCCCCTCGTGTTCAAATAAGGAAATGGGGCGCGGCTAGGCGGGTGCCCTAGGGCAGCCGCCGGCCACTTGGGGCGCCCTAGGGGCTGCCTCTCCTCCCCCACCTATATACATTTATGAGGGAGGGGGTGACACAATAGCCGAGAACATGATCTTAGCCGTGTGCGGCGCCCCCTCCACAGTTTACACCCCCGGGCATATTTTCGTAGTGCTTAGGCGAAGCCCTGCGGAGATAACTTCACCATCACGGTCACCACGCCGTCATGTTATCGGAACTCATCCACTACCTCGCCGTCTTGCTGGATCAAGAAGGCGCGGACATCACCGAGCTGAACGTGTGCTTGATATGGAGGTGTCATACGTTCGGTGCTCGATCCGTTGGAAAGCGAAGAAGTTCGACTACATCAACCGCGTTGTCAAACGCTTCCGCTTACGGTCTATGAGGGTACGTAGACACACTCTCGCCCTAGTCGCTGTGCATCTCCTTGATAGATCTTGCGTGTGCGTAGAATATTTTTGTTTTCCATGCAACGTTTCCCAACACTTGGTACAAGCATCTTGATATCATCTCTTGTGTCACAAGGTTGTCACTGCATACACACAATTGCTATCTTGGTTCGTGAAGTTTTGCACAAGTTTCCAAAGAAAGAGCTCAAAAGAGAAAGTGCCAACAAGCTTTTAAGCAAAAGATAAAGATAAGCAAAGATCTTTTAAGCAAGTACCATAGCATCTGACTACATTAAGATTGTCATACTCGATCATCTTCGATCATATCACCGGAACACCATACATATAGCATACCTGGGATAGAAGTCGTTACAATTTTGCTTTATAGGTTGTGCACAAGTCGCGTATCCGCCTATTGTGCAACCATGCTAGTGTCTCTCAAGCGTTGTGCAACAAGAGCATTTTCGTGGATTCCACATTTTGAGCTCATTTTTGGTTGCACGACCCCATTTATCTATCCGTGCATGTGTTTCCGTGTGCCACATTTTCTATTGGTCTACTTGTTGCATTTGCAAATTTGCAAATCTTTTTCAACATCATTGAATCTTACTAACAACTGCATAAGTTTTTATCCACCATCTTCACCAAGCTCCACCAAAAGCTTTATTTTGTATAGGTGTGAGAAATCGACGAGATCCGGTACCAATTTTGCTATTTCCTTGTTACACTCATGAGTGATCATTGATCCATTTTCAACATTGGGTAAGGTACATTTGGTCTAGTTCTTTTCATTCTCCCACTCACATTTGCTTGAGACAATGGATAGGCCAACTAGTTCTTCGAATCCACTCTTCATTGAGCAAGATGAGGACTCGAACATCTATGTCACCAAGAACCACCTCTTCGGCCCACAAAGAGCTTTGCATCAAAAAAATGAAGCATTGGGAGATCGCATCGACCTGCTCGCTACCGACTTGCGACAATCCGAGCAACATACAAGAGAATACTTCGACACATCGATGGCAACTCTAAAGGATGACATATGAACCATGATGGTCAACCATTCTTCCACATCGTCATCATATTCAAGACGGAGCCACTCAAAGCGACATTCTTCACAATCTTCTTCGGATGCAAGTCCTCCTCGAGCTCGTTCGCAACGTCGCCAAGACCATCCAGATCATCAAGATCCACAAAACCCATTCCATGGCAATGGTTTACAATCCCATCTCCATGAACGTGAACAACTACGCCGACAAGCTAATGATCCTCCGGTCCAAGAGCAAGCTCCAATACGCCAAGATCAACAAGAACAACAAGATGGCGACACCCTTTGACAAGAACAACATCGCCGTGAAGAACAAAACGTTGAGGCCCAACATGCTCTACGTGAAGCTACACTAGCCGTCAATGAGCACAACCACCAAGCACGACTTCAAGAAGAGGCCCTCCGACGAGAGCGACAAGAAGAAGCCGCACGCCTCGAGGAGCGTCAAGAAATGAGGAACCGCGCAAGAATTCCACAACCTCAATGACAAAACAATCAAGCGGAGCATGAGGAGCAAGCAGCTTAAGACCCTCCTCCATGCCAAGAGTGTCATCACCATCGACCCCAACACAATGAAGAGCAAAGCTACGGCAAGCTCAAGTTCACCATGCCTAAGTTCTCCGGAAGCAACGACCCCGAAGACTACCTTTCATGGGCATTGGAAGTTGACAAGATCTTTCGCTTACACAACTATGAGGAAGAGAAGAAGATCGCCATGGCATCTCTTGAGTTCCAAGACTATGTCCTCATTTGGTGGGAGCAAGTCATTGAGCGCCGAGCGACAAGAGGTGATCCACCCATCACCACATGGAATCAAATGAAGGATTTCATGCGAGCGTGCTTTGTACCCACGTACTATAATCGAGATCTCTTCAAGCGTCTACAACTCCTCAAGCAAGGCACAAAGATCGTTGAACAGTACTACAAGGAAATAGATATTTCCATGATTTGAGCAAATGTCACGGAAGATGAGGATCAAACCATGGCACATTTCTTGAATGGCCTCAACCACCCTATCAAGAAGATCGCCGACTTCCAAACTTACTCCAACCTCATCGAGTTAGTGTGTAACGCCCCGGATCCGATGCGCCAGGTGTCTGCCAGTTATTCGCTGTCGTTACCATGTCATCTGCTTGCGTGTTGCATTTTTGTTCATTTCATACATCCCATATCATGTCATCATGTGCATTGCATTTGCATACGTGTTCGTCTCATGCATCTGAGCATTTTCCCCGTTGTCCGTTTTGCAATCCGGCACTCCCACCTCCTCCGGCGCACCCCTCTTGTATTCTTTCGTGAGCGGGTGTCATACGTTCTCGGAATGGACCGAGGCCTGTCAAGTGGCCTTGGTATACCACCGGTAGTCCACCGGTCAAGTTTCGTTCCATTTGGAGGTCGTTTGGTGCTCCAACGGTTATCCGGGCAACCGCAAAGTCCGTTTGTGTGTTGCAGCAAAACCCCCCTTCAAACAGCCCCAAAACACCTCTAAGTCTCCACCATGCTCTCGGTCGTTTGATCACGATCGCGTGGGTGAAAACCGCACCTCGTTTGGACTCTCCTAGCTCCCTCTGCCTATATATTTGCCCTCTCCCCCGAAAATTCGCAGACGAAACCCTAATTTTCCTCCCTCACCGCGCCGGACATGTTCGTCCCGGACCAGACGAGACCCCGCCGCCGCTCCCGGCCAGTGGCGTCGCGCCACGTCACCCCGCCGCCGTCTCCACCGCGCCAGGCCCGCCGGGCCCGGATCGGGCCCGCGGGGCCCATCCCGCCGCCGCCGCGACCCGCGGGCGCCGCCCCGCGCGCCTCCTCTCTCTGCCGCCGTGCCCCCGTTCGCCGCCGCCGTTGGCCGAGCTCCCCGCCGCCATCGCTCCGGCCGTTGCCTCCGGCGAAAGCTCGCCGCCGCGGCGCGCCTCCCGCGCCCCGCCTCGCCTCCGCCCGGCCCCGCCGCCGCGGCTCCTCCTCCCCTCTGCCTCGGCCTTCGCCGCCCGGCGCCGCCCCGGCGAGCTCCGTCGCCCGAGCTTCGGCAGCCGATCCCGATCCAGTTTCCCTCGTGCGTTGACTTTTCCCCTCCCCCTCGATAATTCTAAGTCATTTATGTTTACAGCAAGTGCCCCTGTTCATAGCCTCATAACTTCATGCATATAGCTCCGTTTCGCGCGTGCAATATGTCAAAATGTTCGCCTCGTGATGCTCTTCATTTTGTTACATTGTATCATGTTCATTAGAGTCCATCTTGTTGCCCAAATCATCGTTGCAAGAGTGCTAGTTGCTGTTATCTGCTGGTTCTTATCAGAAATTGGTGATTTGTTATTTTTGTTGCATTTAATCGGTGCATCGTATGAGTATGAGCTCTACATGTGTTTTGTTGTATGCCATGCCATCTTTCCAGAGGTGTATGCCATGTATTTTTGTGATCTCTGTGGTGACTAGCACAAGCATGCAAACTAGGCTCCGTAATGTTTCTGATTTCAGAGACTTAGTAATTTCTCCAAGTCTTTGTCTGCTGTTATTTTATTGCCATGTAAACTTGATGCTATAGAGAGATCCATGCATATTTTGGAGATGTTCAGTAAGGATGTTTTGTAGATATTGTTGTTATTGATCCATCCATGCCCTTGTTTGCAATTATGGAGTGCCATAGCATGACTCAATCTTGCTCTACTTTTGCTATAAAATGTTCCTGGCAGATTGTTTACGTGTTATTCAATTTTGCCAAGCTTGTTGTAGTTGATCCTTTCATGCTATGTATTTTCTCTTGCCATGGATAGCTTCATAAACATTCCATCTAGCTGTAGGCATTCTTGTCTTGTCATGCATTGCTTTGTGGTGAGTGCATCAAGCTCACAAAGATGCCTTCATATTATAGTTTCTGCCATGCTCTGTTTTCTGCTAAGTCTGAAACCTGATAACGAAACTTGCTATGTTTACATGGTTGCCATCATATCTTATGGTCCTTTTTGGCTTATGGTCAGTAAGGAACATTTTTTATATGCATTTAGTAGATTCAGGCCATGCCTTCTTTTGGCATGTTTAGTTCCTGTATCATGTTGATTTCATGCTCTGAACATTGCAACCTGATGCTATTTCTGTCATGTCCAGTAATTCTGCTAAGTCGGTGAACCTGTTATTATTTGCAATCTTGCCATGTCCTTTTGAGCATGTTCTAGTGATTTCTGGAGATAGCTCAGTGTTCCTGTTTTGTTTTGCTTTACCTGTACATCATGTCCATGCCTTTTGTTTTCATGTTAAGGTGCTGTAGCATATTGTTTTGATGCCTGCTAGATGTCTAGTTGCTGTTTTGGACAGATTGTTGCTATGTTTTGTTTGGAGTGTATGTGTTGCACCGTTGCTCCGTTTTGTGCATGCTCTATATGAAACTTGCTTAGAATTGTATGTAGTTCCATATTATCATGTTGCACCCTTGTTTTGAGGTGTTTGCTTGATGTTTGTATGCATTTTGCATCCATGCCATGTTTACCTTGTTTTGCTCATATCTTCTAGGCCGTAGCTCAGAATCTAATGAACTTTATATGTAACTTGACTAGAATTTCGTGTAGATCATCATGGTGCTCTTTAACTTTCTGTTTAGCAACTTGAATATAAGGTTTATTCAGTTCTGGACCAATTTCGAAATTTGCATATGAGGTCTTACCGGATTTGTTATACGTTGTTTCCGGCCTCATTTAAACTTGCTTTGATGTGTTGTTCTTGTATGCATCATCTTTTGTCATGAGTAGCTTCATATAGCCTTGTCATGCATCATACTTGGTTGAGCATCATGCCTTGTTCATTGTGTGGTGTGTTTACCTTGTTGTGTGCTTCTTCTCGATAGTTCCCGTGTCGTTGCGATCGTGAGGATTCGTTCGTCTTCGTGGCTTCATCTTCTTCATAGATTCGTTCTTTTTCCTAGCGGGATTTCAGGCAAGATGACCGTCACCTTGGATCTCATTACTATCATTGCTATGCTAGTTGCTTCGTTCTATCGCTATGCTGCGCTACCTATTCACTTGCTCCTCAAGCCTCCCAAATTGCCATGAACCTCTAACCTTTGTCACCCTTCCTAGCAAACCGTTGTCTGGCTATGTTACCGCTTTGCTCAGCCCCTCTTATAGCGTTGCTAGTTGTAGGTGAAGATGAAGATTGCTCCATGTTGGATTATGTTTATGTTGGGATATCACAATATCTCTTATATTATTAATGCATCTATATACTTGGTAAAGGGTGGAAGGCTCGGCCTTATGCCTGGTGTTTTGTTTCACTCTTGCCGCCCTAGTTTCCGTCATACCGGTGTTATGTTCCCGGATTTTGTGTTCCTTACACGGTTGGGTGATTTATGGGACCCCCTTGACAGTTCGCTTTGAATAAAACTCTTCCAGCAAGGCCCAACCTTGGTTTTACCATTTGCCTAGCCTATTTCTTTTTCCCTTGGGAGTCGCGCTCTCGAGGGTCATCTTTATTTACCCCCCCCCCCGGGGGGGCCAGTGCTCCTTCGAGTGTTGGTCCAAACCTGTCAGTCGTCGGTGGCCACCAGGGGCAACTCTGGTCTGGCCTACCGGAAGCTTGGACAATCCGGTGTGCCCTGAGAACGAGATATGTGCAGCTCCTATCAGGATTTGTCGGCACATTCTGGCGGCTTTGCTGGTTTTGTTTTACCATTGTCGAAATGTCTTGTAACCGGGATTCCGAGACTGATCGGGTCTTCCCGGGAGAAGGAATATCCTTCGTTGACCGTGAGAGCTTATGATGGGCTAAGTTGGGACACCCCTGCAGGGTATTATCTTTCGAAAGCCGTGCCCGCGGTTATGTGGCAGATGGGAATTTGTTAATATCCGGTTGTAGAGAACTTGACACTTGATCTTAACTAAAACGCATCAACCGCGTGTGTAGCCGTGATGGTCTCTTCTCGGCGGAGTCCGGGAAGTGAACACGGTTTCTGGGTTATGTTTGACGTAAGTAGGAGTTCAGGATCACTTCTTGATCATTGCTAGTTTCACGACCGTTCCTTTGCTTCTCTTCTCGCTCTTATTTGCGTAAGTTAGCCACCATACATGCTTAGTCACTGCTGCAACCTCACCACTTATCCTTTCCATACCCTTTAAGCTTTGCTAGTCTTGATACCCATGGTAATGGGATTGCTGAGTCCTCGTGGCTCACAGATTACTACAACACCAGTTGCAGGTATAGGTTATGTGATGATCATGACGCGAGGGCGATGTTTCTTGTTTCGGAGTTCTTCTTCTGCTTCTTCTTCGATTAGGGGATAGGTTCCAGGTCGGCAGCCTGGGCTAGCAGGGTGGATTTCGTTTGAGTTTCTGTTTATGTTTCATCCGTAGCCGGATGTTGGTCTTATGTATGATGTATTGATGTATTCTTGCGGCATTTGTATGCTTTGTATGTATCCCCAAATATTATGTAATGTTGCTGTAATGATATCCACCTTGCAAAAGCGTCTTCAAGATGCACTCCTATCCTTGGTGGAACCGTCGAGTTCCTTTAGGATAGGGTCGCATCTTGGGCGTGACATAGTGCATCAAGCTACCAAGGCGGAACGATAAGTGTCGGGGTTTTGGTGCGACATATGCCAACGGGTGGCTTATCATGGTGGGGGATAGTAAGACGTCGCCGGTGCCAGGAAGCGGGATGAGGCGTAGACACGTACGCCGGCGAACTTTACCCAGGTTCGGGGCTCTCCTATGAGATAACACCCCTAGTCCTGCTCTGCGGGGTCTCCGCATGATCACTATCTCAACAAGTAGCTACAAGTTGCTCCTTGAGCTGTTTGCTAGAGGAGGAAGAGGGGCAAGGCTAGCTCTCTCCTCTCTCTATGTGTGTGTGTTTGGCTAAGGATCTGAACCCTTTGCATGCGTGCCCTAGGGGGTTTATATGGGCCTACCCCCAGGGGTACAGGTAAACTGGTCGGGTGTAGGCCCTGGCCGTTAGTGTCTCTCGTGGCCGGCTTCTCCGCTGGCTGCTGGGGCCCGCCGACTGGTGGGCCCCGCCGGCTGTCTTGTACTTCGCCAACAGGCCGCGCCCGCCGCTTGCGGGTCTTGCCGGCTGCTCATCACTGTAGTCGTGCTTCTAATGATGCTTGCTTTGTCGGGGGAGGCGTGGCTACAGTCCCGCTGCCCAACGGGCGTTCACTGTAGCCACTCCCCATCTCTTTTGGTTAATGGTGCACAGACTCCCAGAAAGTGGGAGGGCCGCCTTCTGGATGCCGGCCTCCACCGCTGCCGACTGGCCGAGGCTAGCCGCCTTCCGGTGTCTCTAGGGCAGGTTGGGCCCGCCGCTTGCAGGTTGTACGGATAGCCCGTCGTGGGAGCATGGTCCCTTCTGGCTTGGCTGATGTCACGGGCGGAGGGGCCAGAATGCCGCGCCGTGCAGGAGATCTCCGGCTGGTACGACGCACTGTGGCCACGACCCGCCCCGGATTCGAGGGTGGCAGGCTTCGCTGTAGCCACGCCCTGTCCCGTCGTGCTTAAGTGGGTGCAGACTTTGAGGGCGCCTGGGGCCGCTCGCTAGGAGCCGGCCTCTCTGGAGGCCGCTTGCTAGGAGTCGGCCCGCTTCGTGGCCGTCTTCTGGGGTCCTCCGCCTTCCAGCAGCCGGCCGCTTGGACCAGCCGGCCACGAGAAGGCAGCGACCAAGCTTTGAGGCTTGAGGGGCGCAGTCGGCCCCGATGTCTTGAAATGTCATGGGGGCAGATGAGGCTACCCATGGCCAATAACTCCGACAGTAGTCCCCGAAGCTGGTGGGTCGCCGCGGCTGACAAGGCGTGGTGCCCCTGCAGCTTCCTACTCTGAGTAGTCTTGTGTGCTCGTCTTGTCCGTCTTCTGGTGTGCCGGCTGCTAGGAGTCGGATGCGGCAGATGGCCGCTTGATGAATTTTGAACTACCAAGGCGGGAACCAGGTCGCGCGCTAGCTAGGCATCTAGTCTTGCCGCCCGCCGCTCGCATGCCACGTAGCGTCAGCCAGCTAGGCTGGCCTGCTAGCCCACGAGCATGACAGGACATGCTGCAGGCTGGGCCCGACACTACCAGGCCTCAGCGCGCGTGGATCCGCTGCGATCAAAGCGGAGCGATTGGGATCCCTCGCGTCATTACCACGCGCCGTTACCGCGCGGTAAATGCAGGGTCATGGGGACGTGGGCGCAGTTAATCCCACGACCCCATGCCCCGCCCCCTCGGCTTCACAGCCAGGGGCTATAAACCGGGGGAGGAGGGGAGCGACAAAGGCACGCGCGCTCTCCTCTCCCTCACCGCCTCTTGCTTCTTCCTCTTCTTCGCCGCTACCGCACTTGCGCTCCGTTGAAGTGCTGCCGCGGCTCGCCATCGCCTTCGAGCTTCTCCTCTCTAAGCCCTCTCTCTGCTTCGCGGAGAGCTCACGCGCTCGTCACCGTCCTTCGCCTTCGTCGAGCTCGAGCCACCATGGAGCGCTCCAGCGACTGGGACGGCTCCAACGTCCATGAAGACCATCTCACGTTCCTCCGCGACACAGGACGGTTGCCCGGAGCGGGCTACGTCAAGGTGCGCGTGCCGCCCGCCGACGAGATCTCGCCTGTGCGGGAGGAAGACGAGCGTCTCATCTTCCGATCGCACTTCCTCCGTGGCTTCGGCCTGCCGGCGAGCGGCTTCCTTCGCTCGTTCATGACCTTCTACCGACTCCAGCCGCACCACCTCACACCGAACACGGTGGTGCTGCTGTCGGCTTTCGTCACCCTCTGCGAGGGCTATCTCGGCATCCTCCCCACCAGCGAGCTCTGGGGGGATTTCTTCTACACCAAGCTCAGCACCACCGTCAAGGAGGAGGCGGCTCAGTGCGGAGCTTTCATTGCCGTGCGGCGCCCGGGTCATAGAAACGCCTTTTCAGCCATCAAGCTTATATAGTCGGTCAAGCTGTGGCAGAAGTCGTACTTCTACGTGAAGAACATCAACCCAGCGATCGACTTCATCAACTTGCCGGCTTACGTGGCCGGTCCGCCTGCCGAGCCCTGCACCAACTGGGGCTTCAAGCCAAAGGCGCTGTCACCCTACGCCTCCGCTGCCATCGCCCGCCTCAAGGTGATGACGGAGTCAGAGGGCCTCAAGGCGTCCGACTTGCTAGTCGCCTTCGTGGTGCGCCGAGTCCTCCCGCTCCAAGGCCGGCCTCACATCATAAGCCAGATGAGGTGGCATCGCGACCCATCCCGAATGTGCACCAAGGAGATGCTGACTGCCGAGGTGGCCCATCTGGTGAACGAGATTGCCGACCTCAAGCTCGAGGTGGAGGAGTGGCGGTTCGGCAAGCGGCCGTACTCCCGCGCAGATCCACCGCCTATGGTAAGCTCCTGATTCTTTTCTCTCCCTCTTGCCGGGTTCTGTCTTGCCGGGCTCTCTCTTGCCGGGTTCTCTCTTGCTGACTGACCAGCCCGACCATGACGCAGGTTCTCCCCTCCCAGCTAGAGGTCAACATCGACTACATGCCGGACCGAGAAGTGAGCGACGTGGCAGACCCAGACTTGGGGGCGGCCGCCCTGGAGGACAACGCCACAGGCGGCGGCGGTGGGGCAGGCGGCTCCTGGGGAGGAGGCAACATGGAGGACTGGTCGGATGATGATGATGAGGAGGAGGAGGTGCCGCGCCGCCCGCCGCCTTCCGACAGGGCGGGCACAAGCTCCTCAGTCGCACCAACCGCACCAGGCGGTGGGTCGAAACGCCGAGGCGTGCTGCTGTTCGGTAGCCACCCCAAGAAGCCCAAGCACTCAGCCGCTGCGGCCAAGAACACAGCCACTGCGACCAAGCGGCGTAAGGCTGCCGCGAAGGCGGGCAAGTTCCAGAAGGCACCCAAGCAGCCTCCGATGGTGTCGGCGTAAGTTTGCAACTTCTTTTGTGTCTTCTTTTATTATTTTATCTTGTCGACTCCTTCTGAATCTCCTTCTCACCCTTCTCTTGAGCAGGGCCCCACTCTCTCTTGAGCGGTCGACCTCAGCCACCGTCATCAGAGCGGCGGAGGGCTCCACCAACAACCGCTGTATAGACCCGGCCGCCGATCTCCGGGAGGCGCAGGAAAGGAACGCACGGGAGGTGCGGGAGGAGAAAGAAGCTGCCGCCAAGAAGGCGGAGGCCGACAAAGCGGCCGTAGCCAAGGCGGCGCAAGCGGACGCGGACGCTGCGGCCAAGGCCCAAGCCGACGCCGCGGCCAAGGAAGGGGCGGAGGATGCCGCACGCCAGCAGATCCCGTAGCTCAGCACCCCCCTGCGCTTGGCGCCACCAGCGCCAGGGTTCTCAGCGCCAACTGGAGGAGACGGCAATGAGCAGCCGGTCATGGAGAGGGAAGGCGGCGATGCCGTCTTGCCGGAGGTGGAGGCGCCTCCGCAACCGCCAACTGCGGATGCTCAAGGCAGCCAGTCGGCCGCCCCATTGGTGTCGCCAGTCGGAGGTGAGCTGGTGGTGGGCTCGGCTCTCACGGCCCGCACTCCAGTGCGCCATCGTGTGGAGAAAGCGGCATCGGCGCCGAGGCCGACGGGGGTCGGGAGCGCCAGTTCGTCGGCCCCTGAAGCCGAAGCCACCAGCGCCGCGCCGGCAGAGTGGGTGCACGGGGGCGGGACGAGCGCCTTGATCAAGGCGGCGCAAGATGTCTAGGACGATTTCAAGGCCGAAGCCGCTGCCCTCTCGCAATGCATGAAGGCATTCGTGAAGAAGCGGGCCACCGTTCGGGTACGTAACTTGCTTCTTGCTTTTGATTCTTGTAATCTTCGGTGGGGGCGCGCCAGCGCACCCACTGGGTGTAGTCCCCGAGTTCTGGGCCGGCTGCTGAGCAGGCGGCCTGGAACTTCATAGTGGGTTCTTAGCTCTGGCTTACTTCTTTTTCTGTTGCTTTGTTGCAGGATTACCACAACATTCGCGCGGCCACCTTCAATGCCAATGTCCGGGAGCTGGACCGACGGACCGCCGACTTGACGGAAAGACGGAGTAAGCACTCCATCTTCTTTTCTCCACGAGGGCGCGTCAGCGCACCCGCGGGCTGTAGTCCCCGAGATGCGAGCCGACTACTGAGTAGTCGGGTCGGATCAACCAGTAATTACTTCTCTTCTTTCTTGACTTGTTGATATCTTTTCTTTCTTGTTCTTGCAGAGACCAACACCGTCTTGCAGCAGCAACTAGGCGAAGCCAACACCGCACTGCGTGCCAAGGAGGACGAGTGCAACAGGATGGCCCAGGAGCACGACCGCCTGGTCAAGGAACTGAAGGACCAGGCGGAGCTTCACAAGATGGCCCTGAAGCGGGCAGAGGACAATGAAGCCAAGCTCTTGGCTGAGTTCGAGACCGAGCGCACCGGTTGGGCTGAGACGGAGGCGGCGCTGACTGCCGGTTATGGCAAGATCGAAGACATAGTCGATGGTGAGCTTTCTTCTCTTCTCTCAACCGCTGGCTTGTCGAGCGAGCCGGCTTCTAGCTTCTAACTCCTGACTTATTGTTTTCCTTGCGCAGACTTCTTCCCCGACCACTCCGTCTTCGCCAACCAGGCCATTGAAGCTCGCCGCGAGGAGCAAATGGCGGAAGGCACGAAGATTGCCGCCAACGCCCCTCGGACCCTTCGCGAGCAGCTCCTTAGTATTCAAGCTCGTCTCTAGCTGGCCCACCGGATGCTCCGCCGGCTACAGCTTGCTGGGGCTCAGGCGATCTTCGCTCTCTGGCCAGACACGCAAGCCCCACGCACCCCCAGTCGGACCGCCGATTGGTTGGAAGTGGTCGCCGGCCGTCTTGAGGCGTGGAAAGGCTCCGCGGCCCGAGCAGGAGCGCGACGGGCCTTGGAGTTCGCCAAGGCGTGGTATCGTGGGCTAGATCTAGCCCACTTGGCCACGTTTCGGCAGAAAGCCAGCGCCGAGCTGGTGGTGGTGGAGCGCGACCTCACTATTCGTGCAGCAGCGGTTGCCAAGTATACCAACACCGGTGACTTCGTCCCTGAGCTGAACGAGGATGGCGCCCAGGTGCCGCCAGAATGATTCGGACTGAACCCGGATGATGGCAATGACTCGGCAGAGGAGATCGCCTCCAGCGACGAAGGGGAAGACGAGGATGATGAAGACGGCGCACCGAAGGTCGGAGCGGGTGACCAGCCTCAACTCGACCGCGCCTCCAGCACTGAGCCGCGTGCAAGCACGCCAACCGTTGCTGAAAGCAGCCAAGCCGAAACTCGCCAGCCGGCGCCCCTGACTCCACCAACCTGCCGGACTTGCCTGCTGCCCCTTTGGTCTAGGCCGCCAATTTATCGTAGCTTTTCCTGCTTAGTAGTCTTCTCAACAAACTTTTTGTTAAATTTGCACAATTCCACCCGCGGGGTGTATTCAAACTATGTTGAATATTGGCCGATGGCCTTTTCGTATGTAAATTATTTCCCGCACAAGCTGTGCTTTTGCCGAGTTCCGACTTTCCTTGCTTTTTATTCCTTGGCTTTTTCCTTTGCTGCCCTCCCATCGTTTCCTACTTGCCAGCCGGACAGCCGCTCTGCGGACTGTGGGCTGGTCAAGTATTTCACCATTGTGGGAGGATAAGTACTTTGGCCGATTGGAACGTTGCAAGCTAAGTAGGAAGCCGGCCGGCCGGCTGCTCAGAAAACGGTCGGCGAGGCGAAGGGCCGGCTTGTCCTATGTAGATGCTTTCATCCTTAGCTATTTTTCATGTGGGCACTGTTCCTTGCCTTTTACTCTTGCCAAGCGAACAGCCGCTCTGCGAGCTGTGGCTTGTGGCGAGAGAGGGCTTAGGTGTTTGCACATTACTTGTCCGACTACAGGAAACACCGACATAGTACAAGGCGGCAAGCCCCCGGGCCGACTAGTCGAACCCGGTTTCAGGCGGAAGAATGAAATAACACATTCATAGGCATAATTCTTATCATATAGATAAAAAGGGTAGCCCTCAAGTGCTCCTCGAGGGACCCGAAGTCTTCGTACTTAATCCAAAAGGTAGCATGGTACATACTGGATCAACTGTAAAATCTTCGAAGGAGATTTGCATTCCATGGGCGCTCTATTTCCTTGCCGGAGTCGTCCCTCTTGGGCGCCCTGGGCTTCTGGGCATCGATCAGGTAGTAGGAGTCGTTGCCCAAGGCTTTGCTGATGATGAAAGGGCCTTCCCAAGGGGATGAGAACTTGTGCTGGCCGGCTGTTCGCTGGATCAGCCGGAGCACAAGGTCTCCCTCTTGGAAGGATCTTGGCTTGACCTTCCGGTTGTGGTAGCGGCGTAGACTCTGCTGGTAGATGGCGGACCGACTGAGTGCCAACAGCCGGCCCTCTTCCAGCAGATCGACGTCGTCTTCTCGTGCTTCCTTTGCCTCCACCTCTGTGTACATGGTGACGCGAGGTGAGTCGAACTCGATGTAAGTTGGGATGACAGCCTCGGCACCATATACAAGGAAGAAGGGTGTGAAGCCAGTTGACTTGTTCGGAGTGGTGCACAGACTCCAGAGGACGGCTGGCAGCTCGTCGAGCCAGCAGCCGGCCGATCGCTCTGGAGGCTCGGCCAGTCGGGGCTTGATTCCGAACAAAATGAGGCCGTTTGCTCGCTCGACCTGGCCGTTTGACTGTGGGTGGGCAACGGACGCTAAGTCCAGTCGGATGCCCTGTGTCGCACAGAAACGGGCCAAGGCGCCTTTGGCGAAATTTCTGCCATTGTCGGTGATGATGTTGTGAGGTACGCCGTACCGAGTGGTGATGTCTGCGATGAAAGTCACAACAGTCGGATCGTTTAACTTCTTGATTGGCTTTGCTTCTATCCACTTGGTGAATTTGTCCACGGCAACAAGCAGATGAGTCATGCCGCCGCGTGCTGTCTTGAACGGTCCCACCATGTCCAGTCCCCAAAGGGCAAAAGGCTAGGCAAGGGGAATGGTCTTGAGTGCAGAAGCCAGCAAATGTTGTTTGGAGCTGAATTTCTGGCATCCCTTACATTTCTTGACCAAGTCTTTGGCGTCTTCTAGAGCAGTCGGCCAGAAGAAACCGTGGCAAAAAGCTTTGGCCCCAAGTGATCTTGAGGCCGCGTGGTGGCCACACTCGCCTTGATGGATATCCTTGAGGATTGCTTGGCCCTTCTCCGGCTCTACGCAGCGCTGGTACACACTAGTGACACTGCGCCTCAAGAGTTCCCTGTTGACGATGGTGTATGCTGCTGCCCGACGTTGCACCTGTCGGGCCGAGATCTCATCAGTTGGCAGCTCTTTGTTCACCAGAAACTTGAGGATGGGCTCTGCCCATGATGGTGCTTGAATTTCTTCTACCGCTACTATGGCCACTTGTACGAGGGAGGTTGGGTTGGGAGGTGGCGGGTTGGAGTCGACCGCCGCTTGTTGTGTCGTTGAAGTCCCCGAGCCGACTGTTGCGGTCCCAGGGCCGAGATCTGAAGTCCCCGGGCCGGGTGCGACTGCTGCGGTCCCCGAGCCGACTGCTGCGGCCTTTGAGTCGGATCCGACTGTTTCAGGAGCGGCCGGCATGAAGATAAAATCTGATTCTGGAGAAGGCTTGATTGACGGCTTGTGGAGGTACTGGACGGAGACGCCGGCTGGTATTGCTTGACGGGTGGAGCCGATCCGTGCCAAGGTATCGGCTGGCTCATTGTCGTTTCGTGGCACGTGAAGGAACTCGCACCCTTCAAAATATCCGCTGAGTTGCTGGACGAGGAAGCGGTAGCTTGCCATATTCGCATGCTTGGCGTCCCAGTCGCCAGACGACTGTTGGACCACCAAGTCAGAGTCACCGTAGCACAGAATCCGGCGAATGCCGAGCTCTTTGGCAAGCCGGAGTCCGTGTACTAGTGCCTCATACTCGGCCACATTGTTGGAGGAGGCAAAATGGATTTGCAGTGTGTATCTGAGCTTGTCGCCTTTGGGAGAGGTGAGGATGATGCCGACTCCCAAACTGGTGCGCATCTTCGAACCATCAAAGTGCATCCGCCGATGGGTGGAGTCCGGCGCTGGCGGCAGGTACTGGGTCTCGGCCCAATCGATGAGGAAGTCGGCCAGCGCTTGGGACTTGATGGTGGTGTGAGGCTGGTAGAAGATGGTGTGGGGATCCAGCTCGATGGCCCATTTGGCCACTCGGCCTGAAGCATCTCGGCTGCCTATGATCTCAGCAAGCGGAGCAGTGCAAACAACTGTGACGGGGTGCTCTTGAAAATAGGGCGTTAACTTCTTGGCGGTAAAGTGCATGACGTAGCACATCTTCTGGTAGTGGGGGTAGTTCTGCTTGGAAGCTGACAGCACTTCACTCAGATAATACACCGGTCTCTGGACCGGCAGAACCTTGACGTCTTCCTTGCGCTCAACTACTATGACTGTGCTTACCACCCGGCTGGTGGCGGCGATGTAGAGGAGCATGGGCTCCTTAGCAGCCGGCGCTGCTACGATAGGCGGAGTGGTCAACATCTTTTTGAGCTGGAGAAAAGCCTCATCCGCCTTGTCGTTCCACTCGAAGTGAGTGGTTTTCTTCAGGAGTTGGTACAGGGGATGGGCCTTCTCGCCCAGCCGACTGATGAAGCGGCTGATGGATGCTAAGCAGATGGTGAATTTCTGGACATCTCGCAGTCGGGTGGGTTTCTCCATTCTCTCAATTGCTTTGATCTTCACAGGGTTGCAGTCAATGCCGCGCTCTGAGACCAGGAAGCCAAGGAGCTGGCCGGCTGGTACTCCGAACACGCACTTCTCTGGGTTGAGCTTGATCTGAAATCAGCGCAGATTTTCAAAAGTCTCCTTGAGATCTTCTAGGAGGGTCCCACGCTTCTCCGTCTTCACCACAACATTGTCCACATAGACGTGGGTGTTTCTGCCGAGCTTCTTGAGGAGGCACTTCTGCATGCAACGCTGAAACGTGGCGCCGGCATTCCTCAAGCCGAACGTCATCGTCAGGTAGTAGAAGGCTCCGAACGGTGTGATGAAGGAGGTCTTTAGCCTATCAGCCGGGTTCAACTTGATCTGGTGGTACCCTGAATATGCATCCAAAAACCTCAACAGCTCGCATCCGGCTGTGGAGTCTATCACTTGGTCAATCCCTGGCAAGGCAAATGGATCTTTGGGGCAAGCTTTGTTGAGGCTGGTATAATCAATACACATGCACCACTTGTTGTTCTTCTTCAATACAAGGACTGGGTTGGCCAACCAATCCGGATAGAATACTTCCATAATGAAGCCGGCTGCTAGTAGTCGGGCTATCACTTCACCAACAATTCTTCTCTTCTCTTCCGACAGGCGGCGAAGGGGTTGCTTGACCAGCTTGGCGTCAGGTCGGATGTGTAGCTTGTGCTCGGCGATATCCATTGGAACACCCGGCATCTCTTTGGGAGACCATGCAAAGATGTCCTGATTCTCACGGAGGAAATCGACGATCTCGCTTTCCTATTTGCTGTCGAGGTTTGCACCTACGATATCGTACCTCTCCAGGTGCTCCAGGTCCAATGGTATCTTCTTTGTCTCCTTGGCCGGCTTGAAGGAGCCTTCAGCTTCCGACTCCTTGGGATCTGGGGACATGTCCGGCTGCTTGCCGGCCATGGCCACAACCCGGTCAAGGAGTCGCTTCTCGGCAGCGATCACAAGGGACTCGGCCAGCCGACTGCTGGCGGCTGCACGGGCGGATGACTTCTTGTAATCGCCAGAGACGGTGATAATCCCTTTGGTGCTTGGCATCTTCATCTTGAGGTAGGCATAGTGTGGTACCGCCATGAATTTGGCCAAGGCAGGTCGGCCAAGCAGTACATGATAGGGACTTTCAAGGTCAACTACTTCAAACCAGACGGGCTCTTGGGGGAAATGATCTTTGTCTCCAAAGGGGACATCTATCTTGATCTTGCCGATTGGTGAGTGCGAGAGGCCAGGTACTATGCCATGGAAGACACTCCGACTGGGCTAGAGCTGTTTCTGTTTGATGCCCAACTTGTCCATGGTATCGCGGTACAAGATGTTGATGCTGCTACCGCCATCTATCAGGACTCGGGAGAAGCGAGCAGCTCGCCTCTCCGTGGCAAATGTGGCATCCAACACCAGAGCATAAGAACCCGGAGACGGCATTACTTCCGGGTGATCGGCTCGGCTCCAACTGATTGGCTTTTCTGACCACTGCATGAACTCTGGGCTTCAGAAGCTACTGCATTCACCTCTCGAGACTGCTGGCGTTGGCTGCGCCTGCCGTCAGCCACACTGGTGAAGACGACGTAGGCTCCTTGTTCTTCTGGGTACTCATCTTGGATGGCAGCGACTGGACGGGCCGTCGGCTGTGGGGGAGGAGGCGGCGGTGGCTGGCCAGCAGGTGGAGGAGGCAGCAACCCTTCACCCTTGGAGAGTCGGGCGAGCCAGTGACACTTCCGAGTGGTGTGGTTGGATGGCTTCGCGCCGCTGTGGAACTTGCAGGGTGCATCAAGGGTTTGCTCATAGGAAAAGGCGGGCAACCAATTTGGCTTGCCGCCTCTCTCACGCTTGGGATCAGGCTGCCCCTCCGGCTGCTGGTCTTCGACTGTCGCCACTTGCCGGCTGGTGGGACCCGGTTGTGGTGCCTTGCGCTTGTTGTCATTTTGCTGCTGTCGCCGAATGGTGTCACCAGCCGGAGTTCGAGGGGCTTGAGGAGCCACTTTGCCGGATGCGTCAACTTGAATTTCCGTCTTCATGGAGGAGTTGGCCGTGGCGTACTTGTCTACTATGATCAGTAGCTCATCGAGGGTTGCTGGCTCGTCACAGAGAAGTCGGTGCTTGAGCAGGGTGCCTTCTTTGCACCCGGCTGTGAAGTTAGCCTGCACCTCATGCACGCCTTCGCAAGAGTTGTGTAGCTTGGCCCAACGCGTGAGGTAGTCGCGAGTCGATTCGGTGGGGCCTTGGACGCACAAAGAGAGCTGGCGGGGCTTGGGCGGCCGCTTGTACATGTTGGTGAAGTTGCGAACGAACGCTTCAGTGAAATCTACCCAGCTGTTGATGCTGCGGGGCTTCAGGCTATTCAGCCATGTCCGGGCGGTGCCCTGGAGCATGAGCGGAACGTACTTCACGGCAACGCGCTTGTTGCCGTTCGCTATGCTGACGGCCATGGAGTAGTCGACCATCCAGTCTTCTCGCTTCACGGAGCCGGTGTACTTGGGCGTGTCTCTTGGGAGCGTGAACCCTTTGGGGAAGGGCTCGTCGCGGATGCGGGGGCTGAAACAAGGCGGGCCCAGCGCGTCTTCTTCTTCTATCGCCAGGGATCGATTGAAACGATCGATCTGGTGGCGGGCATCATTCTCTTTGATTTCTTCTCGAGGGCCAAGCCAGCCGCCGAGACTCGGATGATCAACAGGCGGCGGGGAGACGCGCCTTTCTCTGCGCTGGGGACGCTGATAGTCGCTCGGTCGTTCCATTGCTCGTGGGCAGCCGTCTTGGTCGCGCTCAATGGTGATGTGCGTCCGGCTGCGGCTTGCAGCCGACTCCTTGTCTCGTCGTCCGCGGGCACCGCTAGTCGGCGTCCGGGATGTCGTTCCTTGATCTCGGCGAGGAGGCGGATCGTCGTTCCTCCGGTTGGGTGCTACGGCGTGGCAGCCGGCTTCTTGCTGCTCGGCAGCCGCGTCAATGAGCCGCTGGACGCGCTCCGTCATGTGGCGACGCTCGTCGCCCTCGAGGTTGTCCAGCTTGTCTGCTGCCGCCTGGGCAGCTCGTATGTTTTCCCTGGGCGTGGCATAGACAGGGCGGTCGGCCCCGAACATGCTGGCAATGGCCGCGCCATGTTGCCGGACCGTGCCGATGCGGCTGGGCCCACTAGGAGCTGGCATGCCACCGACAGCGTGGTCCATCTCACGCTGGTAAGCCTCCGAGAGGCGTCTCATGCTGGCCAGCTTCTTGGCGCTCTCGATGAGCTGGACGCGGCGAGCTTCCAGCGTCTCGGCGTCGGCATCTTCTGCAATGGGTGCAGATAGGTCTCGTAGTGTCGCCTCGAGCGGATCTCGGGCGCCGTGACCGGAAGCTCCATCGTGGCTGATGACGAGCACCTCGGTGATGGTGCTGCCGCCGCTATCGGCGCGAGGGAGAGGGTCGTCGATGACCTCCACGTTGGTGGGGAACGCGTCGAGTGATGCCTTGTCAGAGTCGACGAGCATCGGGTCGGTGGAGCCGATCGACTCCAAGTCGAAGGCCGGCTCATTGGCGATATGGAGCTGGTCGAGGAGGCTGACTAGGCGGCTCTCAGGGCCATCTGTGCCCGCGTCGGATGCAGGCTCGTCGTAGAGGCGGATCTCGCCAAGAAGGTCGGCGAGGCAGCTCACCGCGCAGGCGACCTCCGCGCCATGCAGCGCGTTGGCGCAAACGCCATCCGATGTGCAGGGCTAGTTGCGCTTGCCAGGAAGGAAGAGGGTTCCCGTCCAGAACAGATCTCCGAACAATGGTGCACCTAGCCCCACGATGGGCGCCAAATGTCGGGGTTTTGGTGCGACATATGCCAACGGGTGGCTTATCATGGTGGGGGATAGTAAGACGTCGCCGGTGCCAGGAAGCGAGATGAGGCGTAGACACGTATGCCGGCGAACTTTACCCAGGTTCTCGGCTCTCCTAGGAGATAACACCCCTAGTCCTGCTCTGCGGGGTCTCTGCATGATCACTATCTCAACAAGTAGCTACAAGTTGCTCCTTGAGCTGTTTGCTAGAGGAGGAAGAGGGGCAAGGCTAGCTCTCTCCTCTCTCTACATGTGTGTGTTTGGCTAAGGATCTGAACCCTTTGCATGGGTGCCCTGGGGGGTTTATATAGGCCTACCCCCAGGGGTACAATGGTAAACAGGCCGGGTGTAGGCCCTGGCCGTCAGTGTCTCTCGTGGCCGGCTTCTCCGCTGGCTGCTGGGGCCCGCCGACTAGTGGGCCCCGCCGGCTGTCTTGTACTTGGCCGACAGGCCGCGCCCGCCGCTTGCGGGTCTTGCCAACTGCTCATCACTGTAGTCATGCTTCTAATGATGCTTGCTTTGTCGGGGGAGGCGTGGCTACAGTCCCGCCGCCCGACGGGTGTTCACTGTAGCCACTCCCCATCTCTTCTGGTTAATTGTGCACAGACTCCCAGAAAGGGGGAGGGCCACCTTCTGGATGCCGGCCTCCACCGCTGCCGACTGGCCGAGGCTAGCCACCTTCCGGTGTCTCTCGCGCAGGTTGGGCCCGCCGCCTGCGGGCCGTACCGACAGCCCGTCGTGGGAGCATGGTCCCTTCTGACTTGGGTGATGTCACGGGTGGAGGGGCCACAGTGCCGCGCCGTGCAGGAGATCTCCGGCTGATATGGCGCACTGTGGCCACGACCCGCCTCGGATTCGAGGGTGGCAGGCTTCGCTATAGCCACGCCCCGTCCCGTCATGCTTAAGTGGGTGCAGACTTTGAGGGCGCCTGGGGCCGCCTGCTAGGAGTCGGCCCGCTCGTGGCCGTCTTCTGGGGTCCTCCGCCTTCCAGCAGCCGGCCGCTTGGACCAGCCGGCCACGAGAAGGCGGCGACCAAGCTTTGAGGCTTGAGGGGCGCAGTCGGCCCCGATGTCTTGAAATGTCATGGGGGGCAGATGAGGCTATCCATGGACAATAACTCCGACAATAAGTGCAAGATGACTACAAGTATGCCAAATACTCTTCCAAGACATATGGCTCATACAATCAAGCTTCAACGACTACACCACCTTCTACATCAACCAAACCTTCTACAAGCAATAGCGACAAGTCAAGTTACAAGAAAACTCTGAGATCTTCAAGTCGTCCTCCTACTACAAGCAACTTCAAGCCGAGAGCTTCATCATCTACAAATCCACCGGATGAGACTGTCAAGACGAGTTCCATCAAGTGCTTCACATGTCAACGCGAAGGCCACAAGATATTTGAGTGACCCACTCGGCGCACCATGATCGCTGCCGCCGACGACAGCTATGACCCCATGAGTGAAGAAGAACTGGAAGCGCTTGAGCATGCGGCCATGCACCGACGCGTGAGTGAAGATGAAGATGACGAAGTCTTTTGTGACAATGATTCGAGCCCCGCTCTCGTTGTCTCCAAGGTCTTGACACTTCAACACCAACAAGACAAAGACCAACGATGATATATATTCCACACCAACGCGGGCATCAATGGAAGGTCCTGAAGGTCATCGTCGCTGGAGGAAGTTGCCACAATTTGGAAGTGAAGAGTTATGTTCCAAGCTACAATTGGTCAAGATGAAGCATCCTCGCCCCTACAAGGTGTCGGATCACGGGTTCCGCCAAATCCCTCAAGGTTCGAACACTGGGGTGCGAACGAAGATCTCCCCCTACCGATCCACGACATAGCTTCGCTGAGATCTCAAGGGCTAACTCGACGAACTCACAACACAAGGGACACAAGATTTATACTGGTTCGGGCCACCGTTGTGGTGTAATACCCTACTCCAGTGTGGTGGTGGTGGTGGATTGCCTCTTGGGCTGGGGATGAATAGTACAAGGGGAAGAACAGCCTCCTGAGGCGAGGTGTTCTTGTGCTTGGTGAACTTGTGTGGGTGAGGATTACTCGAGATGAGATGAGATGCTTCCGAATGAGTTATCTCCTACGGTGGTGGCTAGTCCTATTTATATAGGCCCTGGTCCTCTCCCCAAATATTGAGCGGGAAGGAGCCAACAATGACCAATTTGAAAGGGGACAGCTAGTACAGCTTATCCTGACAAAGCAGTCTTCGCCTACAAAAGGCTCTGGTGGTGACGCCGCCTTGGGCTCCATGGTGACCTCCGTCTTGCCGTCCTGCTGGTCTTGGTCTCGTTGCACCGATATGGAAACCTTTGCTTGACGCCTCGGTACTCCGCGCCTACGCTTGCCTCCTTTGCACCAAAGAGGAAACAAGGACACTGTGCGCGTTGGCGCCCGCCTGGTGCATGCCTAGTCTCGGTCGTCATGGCTCACGTCACGAGAACCTCGTGAGGTTTGCCTTGCCTTGATCTCTCCGCCCCTCGCGAGCCAACCTGGTGAGGCCACTCCCGAAGGGGTCTTGCGTCGTCCGCCTCACGAGGCTTGGCCCCTCGCGAGGGTCTTGAGTGCTTGTTGGTGAAGATGGGTCGTACGGGCCCGCTTGCGGAGCCACGCCGTGGGCCGCAGGCAGGCAATTCTGGGGACCCCCGGTCCCAGAACGCCGATAGTAGCCCCCAGGCCCAAGGCGCGCTCGGGCTTGGCTTCGAGGCGAAGCCAAAGGTCAAGTGCGGAGTGCTGCGAGCCCCAATAGCCTGCGGCCTCGGTCGACACGTGGCGGTTGATTGGACGTGGGCGTCTCCGCTTCCCCACGCTGCCTCGGCAACTGCCCGACTTGACAAGTCCTTGCGACATGCAAGGAAAAACCATCATTACTTGTGATCGTGGGGGGCGCTGGTTGGCCTTCTCCTGCTATAAATGGGGAGGGGGAGTGGAGCCCCTGTCGCCCATCTCTTCCCATCCGCTTGCTTCTTCCCCTTTGCTCCATTGCTAGCAGCGACACCAATGGCGCCATTGAAGAGGTTCTCTGCCGCGGAGAAGGGGAAGGCCCCTCGCGAGGGGCCCGGCTCTCCGGCACCCAATCATGGACGCGGCCGTCCCCGCAAGCACACTGCGACCCCCGCCGCGGCCCCCCGTTCCCGGGGTGGCGCCGCTGCGCGTGGCAGGGGTCGCTCCGGTCGTGGCGGCCCTGCTGATGAAGGGAGATGTGCCGTGGTTGCGCGGCCTCCCCAACCACGCTTCCACTCGGTGGAGGTGCTGTCGGAGTTCGTCGTCTGGTCGGAGAACCCGGCCGGCAACTTGCTTCAGCTCCCGCGCTTCTTCGTCAACGAGCTGCCAGCCTCTGGTCCAGGCATGTTCTGGCTGCAGGCGGACGGTTGCTACAGCAGGGCTTCTTGGGTCGCGGTCGAGGTCTCCGCCGCGGGCAACATAGCTCTGGCCCGCGGTTGGCAGACGTTCGCCCGCGCGCGGGGCCTGGGCAGGCGGTTGGCAGACGTTCGCCCGCGCGCGGGGCCTGGGCAGGCGGTTGGCAGACGTTCGCCCGCGCGCGTGGCCTGGGCAGGCGGTGCACCCTCCATTTCAAGTACGACGGTGATGCGACCCTCTATGTGAGGGTGTTTGGGGAAGATGGTCGCCGCGCCGGGTGCTGCCCCGAGGCGAACGACGGCGAGGAGGTGCTTGGCCTTGGCGACGGCCGCGGCGAGGATGAGGGCGAACCCACCCTTGGTGCCGACCGTGTCTCGTCCAGCTACGACGGCTCTTCCCCCGGCGACAGCTCCAGCAGTGGTGGCTACGACCAACCGCCACGCCGCCGCACCCGCTTTGAATCCGGTAGCGGATCGTTTCATCGACGCGCCTCCGTGAAGCGCGAGGAGGGGTCTGGCTGAGCTCAGGACGGCGCCAGGAGCCTACCCCCGTGGACCGCTGTAGGGGCAGGCGCCGCTTTTATTTTGTTCTTCCTTTCCTTCCTGCATCAAAAAGAAACCAGTATGGGCCCCAGAGGGGCGTGTATCGAACTATGATTTCTCAATCATTATGCTTTTGTTGTTTCCGTGCTATGTCGTTATTTTTTGTAGAGGTAACTTAGCTTGGCACATTTGGGGGAGCCTCCTCTTCACGAGGGACTTGCTTCCTGGTGCCTGTGAAGGCCTTCCTTGACTTGGCGGGTGCTAGGGAACTACAAAAACCTCGTTAGGAGGCTCGCTAGGAGGCTTATCGTTCACCCAAGCCTTGACCCAGCGCTTCATATTGCGATACCCAAGGGGCACGGATTAGGAGAGGTGCGCCAGCTTGTGGGCTTGAACGAGGATGCCTCGCGAAAAATTAGACGAAGGGCAGAGGAAAGGAAAAACACTTGCGAGGGCACCTGCCTAGCCCCCTTGCGAGGTATGCGAGAGAGAGAACAGGTTAAACTGGAGCCGGAAACAACGGTAAAAGGCGACGGAACCAAACCAGCAAGGAACACCAGAAGCAAACTTCAATTAAAAGGAGGCGAGCCAACTACAGAAAGCAAATGAAAAGCCGCGTCCGGCACCTAGTCTAGTCTTCAAGTCTTCTCACCAGCGCGGAGCTAAGTGCTGCCACTAGGACGTGGGAGGGATCCCTCGAGGCCCGAGGGCGGCACTCCTGAGAATCCGGGGCGTGTACAGCCCCAGCGATCTTCACAGGCACTGGGTCTTCTTCACAGGCACTGGGCCTTTCTTCATGGGTAGAACTTCCAGAGGTGCTGGATGTTCCAGGCGTTCTGGATGAGTACCCCGTCCTGTGTCTCCAGGCGCGCGGCGCCAGGCCTGGAGACATGGACGACCTTGAACGGGTCCTCCCACATGGGTGAGAGCTTATGCAGCCCTTCCCTGGAGAGCACCCGCCTCACGACGAGGTCACCCGCTTCGAGCGTCCTGGAGCGGATGTTGCGGCAGTGGTATCGTTGCTGCACCTGCTGATACCTTGCCGCCCGCAGTGCGGCTTCGCGGTGGCGTTCCTCCCCGCACGAGGTCCATCCCCTGCGTGGCATCCTGTTGCGTTTCATCAAATGCCAGGACCCGTGCGGAGCGATGCTTGACCTTGTGAGGGAGGACCGCTTCTGCTCCGTAACCGAGGAAGAACACGGTCTCGCCCATTGGCTTGGTGGCGGTGGTGCGGATGGACCACAACACGGACTGGAGCTCGTCGTACCAGCCCCTGCCGCAGGCCTCGAGCTTCTTCTTGAAAGTCCTGGTCTTGAGGCCCCTTAG
Organism: Aegilops tauschii subsp. strangulata; assembly: GCF_002575655.3. Classification (NCBI taxonomy): domain Eukaryota; kingdom Viridiplantae; phylum Streptophyta; class Magnoliopsida; order Poales; family Poaceae; genus Aegilops; species Aegilops tauschii. Next base: position 243,555,957 of record NC_053037.3, on the reverse strand, counting down.
GACCTGTGCGTTGGCGCGTTCGGCCTGACCATTCCTCCTGGGGTGCGCCACCGAAGCATAGCAGATCTGCGTTCCAAGGTTAGCACAGTATGTTTTGAAGAGATTACTAGTGAACTGCGAGCCGTTATCAGTGATGATGCGGTTGGGGGCCCCGAAACGGCTCACGAGACCATTGATGAACTTGACCGTGGAGCCAGCTGGGATGGTGCGGACGGCTTCCACCTCCGCCCACTTGGTGAACTTGTCGATGGCGACGTAGAGGTAGCGGTAGCCCCCAGGCGCTCAAGGGAACGGGCCCAAGATATCCAGCCCCCAGACCACGAACGGCCATGTGAGTGGGATGGTCTGGAGGCCCTGAACCGGCTAATGGATCTGCTTGGCGTGGAACTGGCAGGCTTCACAGGACTTCACCAGCTCGGCTGCGTCGTTGAGCGTCATGGGCCAGTAGAATCTGCTGCGGAATGCCTTGCCGACGAGGGTCCGCGATGACGAGTGGTGCCCACAGTCCCCACAATGTATGTCGGACAACAACTCCTTCCCCTGGTCTCTGGAGATGCAACGCAGTGAAACGTCATTTGGTCGCTTCCTGTATAACTCACCGTCCCGGATGTAGTATGTCATAGCTTGCCGGGCCACGCGCTCCGTGTGTTCCTCCTTCTCCGGCAGCGTCCCTTGCATCAGGTATTCCTTGAATTCCTTGGTCCAGCGTCCCTCCTAGGGCTCGAGCTCCAAGAGTAGGTGCGCTCCCGAAGTCAGGCCATAGGCTGGGGCTCCTGTGGCAGGCGGCTGCGGGAGTTCCTCCCAAGGCTGAGATGTCCTTGAAAGTGGTAGTGTCGCTGATGGCTTGAAGAGCCGCTCCTCGAAGACGCCAGGCTGTTGGGGCTGCCGCTTGGATGCCCTCCTGGCGATGTCGGCAGCTTCCTTGTTGGTGCCACGGGGCACGTGCTGCAACTCCAGGCCCAGGAACTGCTTCTCCATCTTGCGCACCTCTGCGAGGTATGCCTCCATGTGCTCGTTCTTCGGCTCGTACACCTTGTTGGAGAAATTGACGAGAAGCTGCGAGTCGCCCCTAACGGTGAGGCGCTTCACCCCCAGGGCTGCCGCAGCTTTCAGGCCAGCTATGAGGCCTTCGTATTCTGCAATGTTGTTGGAGACCTTCTCGCCCCGCTGAAAGCAGAGCTGCACGGCGTAGTAGAGCTTGTCTTGAGTGGGCGAGATGGGTACTGCTCCAACCCCCGCGCCCTGGTGCGCAAAGGCGCCATCGAAATACATGACCCAGCCATCAGGCGCCTCACTTCCCGGCGAGGTGGACTGGTCCTCGCCTATTTCAAGCGTCGGGGCATCCGTCCATTCTGCCACGAAATCAGCGAGTGCGGCTCCCTTGATGACCCTGGTAGTGCTGAACTCCAACTGGAATGCCTGCAGCTCGATGTTCCACTCAGCGACCCTTCCGGCAGAATTGGGGCTTCTGAGCACTCTCTCCAATGGGTAGGCTGAGACGACCTTGATGGGGTGGCCCTGGAAGTAGTGCCGCAACTTCCGCGAGGCCACCAAGAGCGCGAGCAAGAGCTTCTGAGGCATGGGGTATCGTGCCCTTGCGTCCTACAACACCGTGCTGACGAAATACACCGGATGCTCTATGAGGGCTGGTGCGCCGGTGAGGCTCGTGTCTTGCGGAAGTTAGGGCGTTTCTTGAGGTAGTGGAGCTCCCAACGCTTGATCGTTTGTCGGGGTCTCGGCGGCGTCGTCCTGCTGAGCTTGAATCCCCGCTGATGCTGCTATGGCCCTTGCGGCACCTTGCATCGTCTCAACTGGTGGCGTAGCCTGGCGCGACACGCCCTTAGCTTGGTGCTCCTCCCGAACCGCCACTAGAGCCGCGCTGGAGGAGTGCGGGGTGGCAGCAAGATAAAGCACTAGGGGCTCGAGGGGCCGTGGCGCCACCATTACTGGAGGGCTGGTCAGGTATCTCTTGAGGTCTTGAAATGCTTGGTCGGCCTCCGGGGTCCACTCGAAGGGGCCCTTCTTCTTCATCGGCTTGAAGAAGGGTAGGGCACGCTCTCCCAGCTTGGAAATAAAGTGCCCCAACGCGGTCACCCGACCAGCAAGCTTCTGCATCTCCTTGAGGGTTTGCGGTGGGCTCATGTCTTCAATGGCCTTGATCTTTTCTAGGTTCACCTTGATCCCTCTGTGGGACACGAGGAAACCCAACAGCTTGCCGGAAGGGACACCAAACACACACTTCTCCGGGTTAAGTCGCAAGTTCACCTGGCGTAGGCTCGCGAAAGTCTCCTCCAAATCTTGGATCAAGGTTCTCGCCTCCCGAGACTTCACCACAATGTCGTCGATGTAGGCCTCCGCGTTTCTCCTGAGCTGCCGCCCTAAGGCAATGTGCATCAACCGCTGAAAGGTCACGCCCGTGTTACGCAGTCCGAAAGGCATGCAAGTGTAGCAGTACACCCCACACGGGGTCAGGAAGGTTGTCTTCTCTACATCTTCTACCGCCATCTTGATTTGGTGATACCCTGAGAACGCATCCAGGAAGCACAGCAGGTCGCACTCAGCGGTGGAGTCGACGATCTGGTGAATGCGTGGAAGGGGGAACGGACCTTGGGGGCGGGCCTTGTTGAGGCTGGTGAAGTTGACGCACATTCGCTCCTTCCCGCCCTTCTTCGGCACAACGACGGGGTTTGCCAGCCATTCCGGGTACCGAACCTCGCGAACGGCACCCGCTACCTCTAACTTGCGGGTTTCTTGGATGATGAAGGCATGTTTCTCCGTGGACTGTCGTCTCGCCCGCTGCTTCAGGGCGTACATTGGGGCACACCCTTAAGTGATGCTGAATCACCTCTCTCGGGACCCCCACCAACTGCTTGGGTTCCCATGTGAATATCTCCTTGTTTGCGCACAAGAACTTCACCAATGCTTCCTCTTGGCTTGGGTTGAGGTCAGCACCTATGGTAAAGGTGGCCCCTGAGGACCCGTCCTCATCGACTGGCACCTGCTTGGTTTCTGCCTTGTCTTGGGTGAACAGCTGCTTCTTCTTGGTTGGTGCGGCTCCCTCGACCTCGGAGGTGTCCGCGCCGGCGGGCTGTGCCGCCGCGGTGGTCTTGAGGGAAAGCTTGAGCGCCGCCAGGGCCTCCTTGGCGTCCCCCTTGATAGTGAGGACGCCCTTGCTTCCAGGCATCTTCATGAGGTTGTAGGCCGGATGGGTCACTGCCATGAACTGGGCCAGAGCTGGGTACCCGAGGATGGCGTTGTAAGGGAGGCCGATGCGGGCGATGTCGAAGTCGACCGGCTCGGTGCGGTAGTTGTCGCAGGTGCCGAAGGTGACAGAGAGGCGGATCTGCCCCAGGGAGTGGGCGGTGCCGTCGCCAACTCCTGAGAAAGGCTTGCTGAGGCTGAGCCGCTCGAGTGGCACATGAAGAAGGCTGAAGGCCTCCACGGAGAGCACGTTGAGGCCGGCGCCACCGTCGATGAGGGTCTTGGTGACGGCCACGTTGCAAATGGTGGGCGTGCAAAGCATCGGGAGCATACCCGAGCCAGCGGTGGTGACGGGGTGGTCTTCTGAGTCGAAGGTGAGGTCGGCCTCGGCCGCAGCCCAGCCTGGCGGAGCCCCCGAGCGCTTGGAAGCGGCGCTGATCTGGCGAAGGAATGGCTTGATATGGCGATTTGAAGGCGGTGCTTGAGAGCCGCCTAGTAGGGCCACGGCCGCGTAGCGCGCAGTGAAGAGGCCGCGCAGCTCCTCCCAAGATGCCACCGTGGATCTGGGGAGGTTGAGCAGCCAGGCGTGCGGCGCGCCAGTGAGGGCCATGGGAAGCCAGTTGGCCATAACCTTGTCGTCGCCCCCGGCCTCGAGGACGGCCTCCTCGTATGCCAGCAGGAAAGCCGACGGGTCCGCCGCGTCGTCGTAGCGCGGCGGCATCTCCGGCTTGAACTTGGGCGGCCACTGCACCAGCCGCAAGGCGGGGGCCAAGGCTCGGAGCCCCTGGCCCCGTCGTCGGCCTCAGCCGTCAGAGCCGGGAGCGTGACGCCTGCCATGAGGGCGGAGCGCGGTGGAGGCAGAGCGCAGATCGACGAAAGGGAAGCTATGGCGCACCCCTACCTGGCGCGCCAAATGTCAGATCACGGGTTCCGGCAAAACCCTTAAGGTTCGAACACTGGGGTGCGCACGAAGATCTCCCCCTACCGATCCACGACCTAGCTTCGCTGAGATCTCAAGGGCTAACTCGACGAACTCGCAACACAAGGGACACAAGATTTATACTGGTTCGGGCCACCGTTGTGGTGTAATACCCTACTCCAGTGTGGTGGTGGTGGATTGCCTCTTGGGCTGGGGATGAACAGTACAAGGGGAAGAACAGCCTCCTGAGGCGAGGTGTTCTTGTGCTTGGTGAACTTGTGTGGGTGAGGATTACTCGAGATGAGATGAGATGCCTCCGAATGAGTTATCTCCTACGGTGGTGGCTAGTCCTATTTATATAGGCCCTGGTCCTCTCCCCAAATATTGAGCGGGAAGGGAACCAACAGCGGCCAATTTGAAAGGGCACAACTAGTACAGCTTATCCTGACAAAAGCAGTCTTCGCCTGCAAAAGGCTCTGGTGGTGACGCCGCCTTGGGCTCCATGGTGACCTCCGTCTTGCCGTCCTGCTGGTCTTGGTCTCGTTGCATGATATGGAAACCTTTGCTTGACGCCTCGGTACTCCATGCCTGCGCTTGCCTCCTTAGCACCAAAGAGGAAACAAGGACACTGTGCGCACTGGCACCCGCCTGGCGCATGCCTGGTCTCAGTCGTCGTGGCTCACGTCACGAGAACCTCGCGAGGTATGCCTTGCCTTGATCTCTCTGCCCCTCGCGAGGGTCTTGAGTGCTTGTTGGTGAAGATGGGCCGTACGGGCCCGCTCATAGAGCCACGCCGTGGGCCGCAGGCAGGCAAGTCTGGGGACCCCCGTTCCCAGAACGCCGACACAAGGTCCAATGGCTTAGCGACTCTGGCACCATTCAAGTGGAGCACACCGTGCAAGTCTCCTTCAAGATTGGCGCATACGAAGACACCTTGGAGTGTGATGTGATTCCTATGTCCGTTTGCCACCTCCTACTTGGCGACGTTGGCAATTCGACCATGGTGTCATCCACAATGGGCGAACCAATCACTATAGCTTCAAGATGAAGGGAGAGGAGTAGGTGCTACGACCTATGTCACCAAGTCAAGTGATCACCGACAAGCACGCAACCACCCATCATGGAGAGAATAGTGAGAGAGTGATCCACCCAAAAGGGAGTGAGAGCCACAAGCCCAAAATGAGTGCTTCCACGATGAGCGACAAGAAAAGCTTAGTGCTACTCGCTAACAAAAGTGAGATGAAAGAAGTGTGTGCGAACCCACCAAGTGTTATGCACTATGTCCTACTGTGCAAGGACGAGGCACCTACAACTAACACCTCTCACCATCTACCTTTAGTGTTATCTTCTCTACTGCAGGAATTCAAGGACTTTTTCCCTATGAGCTACCCCCGGGACTACCTCCTCTGCACGGCATCGAACACCGAATCGACCTCATCCCTGGTGCACTGTTACCGAACAAGGCACCCTACCGTGTCAATCCCGAAGAAACAAAGGAAATCCAACGAAAAGTGCAACAACTCATCGACAATGGCCATGTTTGAGAAAGCTTGAGCCCATGCGCAATCCTAGTAATCCTTGTTCCCAAGAAATACGTTACAAATCGCATGTGTTCCGGTTGTCGTCCCATCAATGCTATCACCGTTCGCTATCATTACCCTATTCCACGCCTTGACGATATTCTAGATGAGCTTAGTGGAGCCACCATTCTCTCTAAGATTGATCTTAAGAGTGGCTATTACCAAATTCGCATCCAAGAGGGTGATGAACGGAAATCCACTTTCAAAACCGAGGTTGGCTTGTACAAATGGTTGGTCATGCCTTTGGGTTTATCCGAAGCACCCGGCACTTTTATGCGTGTGATGCATTATGTTCTTCGCCCTTACATTGGTGTTTTTGTTGTGTTATACTTTGATGATATTCTTGTGTTTAGCATGTCTCTAAAAGATCATGTCACCCATCTTAGAACCGTTTTGCAAACTCAAAAGAGCGCCTTTATGCTAATATGGACAAATGCCTTTTTGGAGTTGATAAGCTTGTTTTCTTGGGTTTTGTTGTGTCATCTATGGGTGTTCATGTAGATAAAGGTAAAATTGATGCTATTAAATCTTGGCCACAACCAACCTACTTGCAACCAGTGTGTAGTTTCCTTGTCTTAGCCGGTTTCTATCATAGATACGTTAAGGACTTTAGCACTATTGCATCCCCTTTGCATGCCTTGAGCAAGAAGAATGCACCATTTGTTTGGAGAACATCCCAAGATACCGCATTTCATGGGCTAAAGAATTTGCTTACACATGCTCCTTTGCTCGCCTTACCCAATTTTGACAAAACATTTGAAGTTCATTGCGATGCTAGTGGCAATGGTATAGGAGAAGTGTTAATGCAAGAGAAGCGCCCAATTGCTTATTTTAGTGAAAGACTTTCCGGCGTGCAACTCAATTATCCCATCTATGACAAAAAGTTGTATGATTTGGTTCAAGTATTGCATGTGTGGGAACATTATCTCCGTCCCCATGAATTGGTCATCCATATGGATCATGAAACACTTAAATACCTTAAGGGTCAAACTAAACTGAATAAGCGACATGCCAAATGAAGTGAGTTTATTGAGTCTTTTCCTTATGTCATCAAGTACATTAAGGGTCAAGAAAATGTTGTGGCGGATGCTCTTTCCCGCAAATGCATGCTTGTCACCAAACTTGAATTGAATGTCATTGGCTTTGAGCACATAAAAGACATGTATGCGCATTATCCTACTTTTGCTATTTTTTTGACTATACACAGTAGGGCAAAACCCCACTGCAATTTTTATATTATTTAAAAAAAGAGAGGTCTAGCAGTACAAAGAGGCTTGAGATAAGCCAAAAGCAAAGAAGTAAAAAAACTAGCAGCTACTAAATTACAGGACAAGGTTGTCAAGCCAGAGATAGAAAGCTCTAGCATAGCTCTTCTTTATTCTAAACCTAAGAAAATTGAGCTCCTCCAAAAAGATGGCTTTCCATCCCTGTATGCTTGGTTGAATGGCTTGAAAAATGAGATTGTTCCTTGAGATCCAAATGGCCCATGATGCTAGGATGATGATTTCCATGAAGAAAGGCACATGAAGTTTTAGTTTTAGATCAGCAAAAGCTTCAAGCACTGAGACATTGGCCTGTCTAGAGGGACAAATCAGGTCCCAACACTGAGTAGCAAAAGGACATGTCCAAAAGAGATGTTGAAGTGTTTCCTCCTGCTGGCAATTATTTATAGCACAATTATAGTTGTCCAACTGAAGAGATTTCCTTCAAAGGAGATTCGTAGTATTGAGCCTCTCATGTAGGAGCCTCCAAAAAAAACACCTTGTGCTTTGGTTGACAAGAGCTATTCCTAATCCAGTTAAATTGCTGGGGCACTATTTTAACTCCCATCATTAGTTTATATGCCTTAGCAACTGAGAATTGATCATTTCCCCAAATGTAGCTCCAAGTATCTGTGCGGTCTAGATATTTAGAACCCCTCAAAGCTATTCAAATGTCTTCCATTGCTTCAAATTCTTGGAATGCTTGCACTGTCAAGGGTAAATGAAATAGATCCTCCAGAAATTCAGTGTGAATAATGGTGTGCACAGTGGAGTTCCTATTCTTCACAAAAGAGAATAGGTGGGGGAACATGTCCTGTAAGCAAGCTGAGTGCCATAGGTCAGACCAGAAAAAAGCACTTTTGCCATCTCCAATGTGACATCTGACCAGAGATTTGAAATTGTCAATGAGCTTAAGGTTTGCCTTCCACCAAAATGATCCAATCCAACTATTGCCAGGCAGCAAATCACCACTGTAATGTGTCTCCCAGATCAAATTAACCGATGGAATGTTGTGTCTGTTGTAAAACTTGTGCAGATTCTTAAGTAACAAAGCTTTGTTTTGGACAAAGATGTCCATCAGTCCCAAACCTCCTTGGTCTTTTGGTCTACAAATAGTGCTCCAAGCCACCATGGCAGGCCTGTGATCCTCCAAGTCAGGGCCTCTCCAAAGGCAATGCCTCAACAATTTAATAGCTTGAGCTTTAATAGTGACAGGCACATCAAGGCATCCCATGAGGTAAATCAGCAGAGAGTTGAGCATAGATTTTACCAGCAGCAGTCTTCCAGCCATTGTCATGAAGGAAGATAGACCCATAAGTTTCCTCTGCAGCCTTGTGACCAGATGTAAGCATTGTTCAACAGTTGGTTTATGGATACCCAAAGGTGCACCCAAATATTGAATGGGGAAAGATTCCCTTTTACATTGAAAAGTATTAGTCAAAATCTCAACTTTCTCCTCTGACACATTGAGTGGGATGAGGCTTGATTTAGAGTAGTTAACTTTCAGACCAGTAGCATCTGCAAAAGTATTGAGAAGGGCTTTCACGTAGTGGAGTTGCTTGGCATCTGCTTGAAGAAGGACCAAAGTGTCATCTGCATATTGTACTATTGGAAAATCAGGGCAGGAATTCACTTGCAGAGGTGAAGATAATAAGCCCAGCTGCATGGCCTTGTTGAGGATTGATTGAAGAAGGTCTGCAGCAGGCACGACCAGAAGAGGTGACAGAGGGTCTCCCTGCCTCACTCCTCTCAGACAATAGAATATTTTTACCAGGAACACCATTGAGCAATATGGCAGATGAGGCAGAAGTGAACAGCATTTTGATCCAATTAATCCATCTATCTCCAAAACCTTTAGCTTTTAGAATGTCCAGGATTGCCTGATGTTCAATGGTGTCAAAAGCTTTTTCAAAATCCAATTTCAGCACAATAATATCTTCCTTGGATTTATGGCACTGATGCAGATATTCATAGGCCCAACCCAAGCAGTCATGGATGGATCTCTCTTTGAGGAAGCCATATTGGTTAATGTGGACCAACTTTAGGATCACTCTCTGCAACCTGTTTGCCAACAATTTAGTGACTAGCTTGAGACAACAATTAAGGAGGGAGATTGGCCTATAATCATTTGCTGTGAGGGGAGTACTTCCTTTAGGGATTAAAGTTATGAAAGAGGTGTTCAAACTTTCCAGAGAAATTTGTCCAGCATGAAAGTCAGAAATGAATTTGAGCACATCTCCTCTAATAATGTCCCAACAAGCTTTAAAAAATTCACTATTGAAACCATCAGGGCCAGGTGATTTGTCCATAGGTAATTCTTTTACTACATCATTGATTTCTTCCTCAGTGAAAGGCAATTCCAAGGTACTTCCTACTTTTGCTATTCCTTATGGTAAATGTTTGACGCATACATCTTGGGAACACTATTACATCAAAGATGATTATCTTATGAGAGCTAACAAACTATGTATCCCCGAGTCTTCTCTTCGTTTGTTACTTTTGCAAGAATCTCATGGAGGAGGACTTATGGGACACTTTGGACGCGACAAGATATTTGCTACGCTCTACCAGAACTACTTTTGGCCCGAGATGTTCCGCGACGTCTCACGCTTCACCAACCGATGCTCTACATGTCGCAAAGCTAAGTCAAAAGCTCAATCCCATGGTCTATATATGCCACTTCCTATTCCATATCACCCATGGGAAGATATTAGTATGGACTTTGTGCTTGGTTTGCCTAGAACTCAAAACAACAAAGATTCCGTGTTTGTCGTTGTGGACTGTTTCTCTAAGATGGCACATTTTATTCCATGCAACAAGATAGACGATGCTTCACATGTTGCCAATATCTTTTGTAGGGAAATCTTGCGTCTATATGGAGTGCCCAAGACTATCGTGTCAGACCGTGACGTCAAGTTCCTAAGCTACTTTTGGAAGACCCCATGCGCCAAGCTTGGAATCAAGCTTCTATTCTCCTCGGCATACCATCCACAAACCGATGACCAAAACGGAGGTCACGAACCGGACGTTATCTACTCTCCTACGGGTGTTGATCAAGAAAAACATCAAGGAGTGGGAAGAGTGCTTACCCATCGCCGAGTACGCCTACAACCACGCAAGACATTCGAATAATGGCAAGTCCCCCTTCGAGGTTGTCTATGGCTTCAACCCATTGTCCCCATTGGACATTCTACCAATACCACTACAAGAGCGCATCAACATGGACGGGAGGGCACGAGCAAGCTACCTCAAGACGGTGCACGAAGATACAAGGCACACCATCAAGCGCCAACTACAATGCCTCGCGTCCAAGATCAACTTCAACAAGCAACCCATGGTATTCAACATTGGAGATCTTGTGTGGCTACACCTTCGTAAGGACCATTTTCCAAACGAACGTAAGTCCAAGCTTCTACCTCAAGCCGACGGACCCTTCAAGGTGCTCGAACGCTATAACAACAACGCCTACAAGATCGACATCCCACGTGACAAGTACTCTGTGAGCGACATATTAAACGTCAAAGATCTCTCTCCCTACGATGTTGATGAGGCTTTTGATCCGAGGTTGGATCTTTCCCGGGGGGGACATGATGCGGAGCATCCTACGGTCATCCTATGGACCTATCCTCATCTCCTACGACACCACGTGGACCTATGACAAGAGCTCGAGAAAGGGCTATCGAAACTAAGATGAACTCGCTCCTCTCCAAACTAACACTTTCCACATGTGAGACATGAAGACTACCTCAAGCGGAAAAACTATGTGTGATCAGGTACTTAGAGGGAGGCAATGGAGAAACTACACTCAACAACCAAGACGGCGAGGACACCGAGCGCAAGGACCAAGAGAAGAAGCTGCCTGAAGTTGACAGCCACTGGACGACCAGCCCCTGTCGAACGTCCGACCCCTGGAGGCCTCACCAGCCTAAAGGCCCAGCCCGAGGACGCTAGAGCAACCGGACGGTCGACAAGGACCGGACGTCTGACATCCTCCAGCCATCGGACAACCGGCCTCCACCGAAAATCCGACACCTGCGGGTCCGAGCCAAACGCCAGAAGTCCGAGACCGACCAGACGACCGACGCCTTGGACGTCCGACGCCGACCGGAAATCTAGCGCCAAGCCACCCGAGCTAAAACTCCGGACGATCGGACCCTTACGAGCCACCGAACATCCGACGCCTGTCTGTGCACAGCGTGTTGGGCCGAGGCACATGTACCCATTCGCCCACTAGACTATATATACTCCTCCTCCTCCCTCTGTCTAGGGTTAGCATTGGTTTAGCTCATATGGGAGATAGAGCTTTGCTCATCCACTTGATACCTATTCCATTGGAGGCCAAGTCCTCCACCTAGGAGAAGATCCCCCAAGTGGATTCAAGTCCTCCTCATGGAGATGATCCTTCATGGATTCAAGGCCTCCTTCATGGATATGAATTAGTTACCTCTTGTATCCCCCTTTGTTGGATTTGGAACTTTGTATCTCTCTTTGTGTGTTTGGATCTAGCACATGTGTGATTGGATCAAGTCAATTTGAGTGTTTCCTCTTGTTTCTCCCCTTGTGTTCTCCGTGTGTTCGTCGTGTTCTTCGGGAATCCCCCTCCAAATCATGAAAGCTCGGCCCCTAGGGTTCCACCCTACATCAAAGCTCCTTCTTCGTCATGTTCTCCCAGTCAATCTCGTCGGCTTGTGATCCTACCATGGTTAGCAGCAATAGAAACACACAAGAATATGATCCTACAGACTACTAAAAGGTGGTGGTAGTGGTGGGGTTTCACAAATCTATGAAGCAAATCTCAAATTCTTACCAGTTCTTACCCAGCAGCAGGTGGTGATCTACAACCGTTGTAGTCAAAACTCTCGAAGCTTGGATAGAGCGATTGCCAGGTGGTGTCAAATGCACAATGTAGATGTATGTGTAGTTCGGAAGGCTTATGATATGGTTGCAAAAATGCCAGCAATAAGCAATTCAGAGATGCAAAGTTGAATACACGCTCAACGACGATACTGTGCTGGTCCTAGGCTAGACCGTGCTAGAGACGCGAGCTTAGAACACTAACAAAATCACGGCGCGGCACAGAAACGAGGGAAAGCACACTCTAGAAGAAAAAAAATTGGCACTCTTTTTTTCGCTCTTTTTTTTGCCAAAAATCACTATAATGGCGAGTGTCTCAAAACTCTTCGCAAGTCAAAATAACAGGATAGGCACAAAATTTTGTTTGACTATTTTTTCGGAAATCAGGGCAACAATGACCAAAAAGTGCGATAAAAAATCAATATGATGGCACGTGTTTCAAAATACTCAGAAAATCCTAAAGCGGGATAGGGAAAAATATTTTCACCTACTGAATTTTTTCTTCCGAAACCTACTCAGGCAAGGATCAACCTGACCACGAGGGTCTATTTCTTGCAAGGAAACAAAGAACAAGCAAGAACTGAGATTGCAATCTGGATATTGTGAATATAAGAGGAAAGCTTTGTTGTTGAAAGTGGGGTTCTGTGACGTCTTGGTCTGGTCATTGAACACAAACAAAGTATGCGAAGTTGCAGCTATGGCGAACTTTTAATCTAAACAAAACCCAAAGTCTAAACGACGCCCTACGGTTGTATATATGGAGGAAGAGGGGGAATATCGTGCCCCCTTGGAGTAGGGGTCCGAAACTAACCTTAACTCTATTTTCCCCATACATACGAACTCTAAAAATAGCCTATACTTAAGTATTTCAAAATTACATGGGCCTGGCCCAATAATAAGGTGACGCAACACCTATAATAGCCTCTGGATGAAATTGATGAAGTGGCATCTTGTATATTTCATCCAAGGCTTCATGCACTCATTATGTTGGCTTCAAAGTCCTGAAATCATCACTTGTAACTCCATTCTTGTTCCCCTTGCGCATGCCGTCATCTCCATGCTTGATCTTGCTCCAATGTTCATCCTTCTCGTCCAAGCTAGGCCCTTCACTTGTAAGCAAGAAAATGTATCCAATTTAGGTAGCATCATATTCTCATGAACATTAGAATCATTAACAAGAAACGAAAGTACCTGGTAATTTAATTGGCGTGCGCGTCTAGTAATTGGTCCAGTATGTATAGCAGTAGGGGTTGTGGGTATAATAATTGTGTTGATGTCCTCGTCATGGGGAGATGATGCGGAGAAGCCTACGTTCATCCCCATAGACTTACCTACGTCTCCCACGACACCACATTACCAATGACTAGAGCTCGAGCAAGGGCTATTAAAACTAAGGTGAACTCGTTCCTCTCCGAACTTACACATTCTTCATATGAGACATGGCTACTACCTTAAGCGGAAACCCTATGTGTGATCAGGTACTTAGAGGCAAGCCACGGAACTTCTACATCCAACGGACAAGATGGCGAGGACATAAAGTACCACGTCGGACGTCCGACGCCTGAAGCACTAGCCAGCCAGCCCAAGTCCCAGCCAGCGAACGCTACAGTGTCCAGACGACCGACGCGGACCGGAAGTCCGACACCTCCCAGCGCCCGGATGACCGCTCCTCTCCGGACATCCGGTGCCACTTCACATAACGGAAATTAACGGAAATCCGAAGACCTCCGGACGACCGACGACCGGATGACCAAACGCCTCCGGATATCCAGCGCCACCTGATCAGAGCCGAAATGCCAGATGTCCGAGCGTTACTGGACGTCCGGACCCTCGCGAGCCACCGGACGACCGGTAACGGTCGGACGTCCGACGCCTGTCTGCGCCTAGAGACTAGGGTCGAGGCCCATGTACCCATTCGTCCCCCAAGACTATATATACTCCTCCCTTTTATTAGCGTTAGCATTGGTTTATCTCATATGAGAGATAAAGCTTTGCTCATCCACTTGATACATACTCCATTGGAGACCGAGGCCTCTGCGGAGAAGACCCAAGTGGATTCAAGATCCTGCAAGGGAAGATCCCCTAATGGATTCAAGACCTCCTCTTATAGAAGAACTAGCTGCCTGTATCCTTCCTTTGTTGTCTTTGGATCTTTGTGACCTCTTTGTGTGATCGCATCCCGTTGATTTGAGTGTTTCCTCTCGTTCCCCTTGTGTTTCCCCTCATGTGTTTGTTGTGTTCTTCATGGGATCCCCTCCAAATCATGAAAGGTCGGCCTTAGGGTTCCACCCTACAATCACCCCCCCCCCCACACACACACACACTTTGAGTCAGCGGGAGAGGGTATCTCACCAAGATGTATCGTAAAACGGACCAAGAAGAATCCACCTTGGTTGTACAACCTCTCTCTTGTTGTTGGTCAAAGTGATGGACGTGCACGCGACCCCATAGATAGGCTAGCTCGCCGATAATCACGCAAGTAGTTGGCGGACCCCATGCTTGCTAGGCCCCGCATGTCAGTTACTCAATGGGTTCGACCACGTCAGGGGATCCTCATCCGTAGTATACTCCCTCTGTTTTTATTTACTCCGCATAAAATGGAGGGAGTGGTAGTATAAATGATGCGGGCAGTGGAGGGGGAGGGACGTCGGTTTGCTCTCAACTGTGGTCCCACAAGCGAGCGAAAATGCAAGACGAAGCGCGTTCCGTTCGGTGAGCGACGTGGAGGGTCCAGCGTGCCGGGGTGCAACGCGAACGCGACAAGAGGGGTGTACAGTCAAAACTGATTGACCGGTCGTCACCGGAACCATATTCACACCAGAACCTTCGCTGCTCGGCCTACGCCAGCCACTGCCCCAAAACCACACCTCCTCTCCAGCCCATTCCCCCACCTTTCGATCCCCTAGCCGGCATCAAGTGTCCCCTAGTTCATCAGAAAGCCATGGTGTGCCGCAAGATCACGTACTACAAGATGATGCCGGAGCGCCACGCAGAAATCACAGCGGCGGTCGACGCCACAGACCTCCGTTCCCAAGCTCGCTTTGCGGCGGGCTAATCCCCGAGTTCTCTAGAGCCAATCTACGAGGAGGAGGAAGCCGATCCAATGTTCATGGCGGAGGTCGCGGCGCAGAAGGCCCCTGATGGGTATGAGACGATGGACGTCGACTTCGTGCCGGCATCCGGGTCCCCCATGGTGCAGGCGGACCAGCGGTTCAACCTGGCGATACTAAAGGAGGACCGGGAGGCAGAGGCTCAACTCGACACGCAGCGCGCATGCCGCTGCCATCGAGTCTCTCCTGCAGGCGGAACCGGATGTCGTGGATGTGAACCGGGCGGCGGAGGCTCAACTTGAGGCGGAGCGCGCGGATGCCGCTGCCATCGAGGCCCTCCTGCAGGCGAAACCGGACGTCCTGGACTTGAACTGGGTGGCGGAGGCTCAACTCTATGCGGAGCGCGCGGATGCCGCTGCCATCGAGGCCCTCGTGCAGGCGGAACCGGACGTCCTGGACTTGAACCGGGCGGTGGAGGCTCAACTTGATGCGGAGCGCGCGGATGCCGCTGCCATCGAGGCCCTCCTACAAGCGGAACCGGACGTCCTCGACTTGAACCGGGCGGTGCTCTCGTCTGTGCAGAGCGCCCGCACGCGCCGCGTGAACGAGTAGCTGGAGGCCGAGGACAACCACGGCGCGGAGACACAGGTTGGCAGCTACGGCTGGTCCGCGCCGGCAGCCAAAGACGACGAGGCCGTCTCGTTCCGCGAGTAGTGATAGTTTTTATTTATGTTGTTTTTGTTTTTAGGGATCTTTTGCTATGTAAAAGCATATATTGTTATGCAAGTCGCCTGACTTTCATCATTTGGGTTAGTCTACCAATTAAGGCGGTTGGATGAATATCCTACGTCTCCTAACCCTTCTTCCTCACCTCTTCTTCTTCCCCGACAGACCACTACACGGGCCGTACGGATCCTCCCCAACATGCGGTTGGATAAACATACTGTATGAACGAAAATTACGTGTCAGTGGTAGGATGGCTGAGTTTGGTTTGTTCACATGCGGTAGCACGTGTCAGTGAGGGTGCATTCCCTTGGTTGGGTTTGCGGCGTGCAAGAGCGACTGTGTGAGGGTGCGGTGCGACTGCCACATGCAGGAGTGACCGTGTGAGGGTGTGGTGCGACCACGATAGCCATGCGCAAGTGTACCTCCTTTTCATTTTGAAAACTTTAGGCAAGCTTGGCAAAAATGTGTGGCGAAGTATGGAAATGCAAGGCCTAGACCCAAACAGGATAAGTACGTACGTACTAGGAGTACTGGTGTTAATAAAGAAAGGCGGGGTTTTCCTTCGCGGGATTAATCGATACAAATCCTCGTTTGAGGTGTCAATTAATGCCTATTTTTTCTCCAAAGCCCAAATAGCTAACCATCTCACTCCTCATCGCTTTATTAATGCAGCACCATGCAAACCAACCTTCTCACTTCCGCATGCATGCAAGGGTATATTAATGTCCTTGGTTGCTAGTACGAGGCAAACCCCATCAATTTTGCCTCGATTAGTGTTAGTGGCCTTTTACAAATTGTAATTTTGATATACTGGCCTTGTGTACAAAAAAATGGAGGCAGTAACTATTTGACTTCCTTCCCCATTGCGGTGACGTTGACGATATCTCGAACGTTGTGGTTTGGCGAAGTGCGTTCGACGGAGAACACCATTGAGGGAGACCACGGTAAGTCGTTCGCAAGTGCCATCTACAAGCCGAGACAACCGCCTTATTTGCATCCAGGAAGTCCGTTGAACCA
The DNA here is from genome assembly GCF_002575655.3 of Aegilops tauschii subsp. strangulata. Classification (NCBI taxonomy): domain Eukaryota; kingdom Viridiplantae; phylum Streptophyta; class Magnoliopsida; order Poales; family Poaceae; genus Aegilops; species Aegilops tauschii. The sequence continues at coordinate 243,539,348 of NC_053037.3, read as the reverse complement.
AAGGACGCGTAAATGTACTAGTACTACTAGTACACAATAGCGTCGTCCGTCCAGCTTAGTGCGGTGAGGTGGTTTCTCGAAGAAGACGATGGAGAAGCGGAGTCAGCGAAGAGTGAAATGATGGTTGCTTCGTCCGTGCTTTGTGATTTGATGCCTCACTGCTTTGTGATTTGTGATAGAAGGGGCAGGGGAGTAGATTCTGTGCTCTATACTGTACATGCGTCCAAGCACGGGAGAAAGAGGAGAGACGTTGCATTTTTCTATTCCTTCAATCAATCAATCAGGGAGCTTCGGTTCCATCCTTTTGGCTTTGGCAGCACCGTTCACAATGGTTCCCATCGATGCCAAAAGCTATTTTCACATTTGGCTACACATTGTGGATGCCCTTAACCGTACCACTTGGTTTTGCTCCTGTGTGCTATCTATACAAATCTCAATTATATTGATCTAAAAAATTATAGAATCAAGATTAGTAAAAAGGAGGTGATTTTTCCGCACGGATGGGGGGGAGGTTTCTTATTTTTAGATGACGTTGGCCTGGCGGTTTGCTAACATGCGGTCCCACGTGTCAGTGCTTTACCAAGCCGATCCGCGTCCCACATGAGGCAGAACAACGGCAGAAGCAACACGTGGTTAACTTGAAGAAGATGAGGGAGAAGCGGATTCAGCAACGAGTGAAATGATGGTTGCTTTGTCCCTCCAACTTCTTTTTTTAGCATTATTACTTTGTCCCTCCAACTTAACTGCGGGAAAGGTGCAGCTTTGTGATTTGACGCCTCATTGCTCATTACTACGCCGGCGCCATGACTAGGGTGCTTCACCCCTGCTGCTCTGCACTGTATTTCGATATGGCACGTGGACCCGGTAGCTTGATGTCCCACATGCCGGCGAAAGGGAGTAGAACATTTATAAAAGCGAGCGCTCCACTCTTACGACGGAGGAGTACATGACCCAGTGGCCCAGTGAACTGTCACTTGTACTGTATAGTACTATAGTTTTGTTGTTTCGCACGGTCCATCGATACAAACCCGATTAAACAGGAAAGGGCGGGATTTTTCCCGCACGGTAGATGATACTGGCCATACATTTCAAAGGCAATTTTAATGTATGCAAACTGAATAATTAAGTAACAATATGATATCTAGTAAAACTAAAAACACATATGATTTATTGTGTTAGAGTGTAGTAGTAGTGCTGTATTGCATAGTTGTTAGATGTAACATGCGAGAACGTGTAGAGATGTAGTTTTGGAGGGCCCACAGAGAGAAAAACGTAATACGGTCACCAAACTTCAGAATACGCTCATTACGGTCACTATATACGTTTTGCGGTGATTATATGGTCACTTGCTCACCGTTCAGCATCGGATTGCACTCTGTTGACCGGCCAAATAGTCTGCATGGCACCATGTTGACTAGTTAAATTGACCATGTTCCTTCTGGGTCCCACCTATCAGTTCGCATAGGAAAAAGGTCAGATAAACACAAATTTACGCAGGAGCGACAAGACTCCAACCCGTGTGCGGGAATCACCTGGTTGTGTGTGTGTCTGTCAGGGCCTGATGTGTGCGCATGCATGTGTAGGTTGAGTACTTGAGCGTGAGAGTGTGTGTTGGTCGTGTGGTGTGTGTATGCATGCGTGCGTGTGTGTGTGTGAGTGTTCCGTGCGTGCATGGTTGCGTGTGTACGTGCGAGTGTTGCGTGTGTGTGTGGCTGCATGTGTTCATGTGAGTGTTGCGTGCATGCAGTTCGTGTGCATGCGTGCGCGTGTGTATAATCACCACACCAGCTCCTGTGTGTTAAAACAGACGGCTCAGCATACCAATACAATGCCACCTTGTCCGCTGTGATCACGGTCATGACTTCGAACCACCGTCCAATATTTTTTTGGCGTTTGTTTTCATTCTTACTAGCAAGATGCCCATGCGTTACACGTAACATCAAGATGCATTTGTATGACTAGTTTATCTTGTGAGAGAAAAGGATGAACGAGGGAAGGCCTTATTTGCAAATGTGGAGAGGTGTGTGGGTACCTTTTTGCAAAATTGCCATAGTTTCCTTCCTATCTGTCAGATATAAATCAGACGGCCTATATTGCAGGATGGCAAGCACACCTTCATCACCAACTCCGTTGTTTATAAGAGTGTAGAGTAGATACAAGCCGACAGGTGGGCCCAATGGTAGTGAGATAATGTGATGCAACACTAGAGGTGCCACGTGGAGCGTTTAACTGGTCATCTAGTCGTGTCTTGAGCAAATACAGAGCTGTACGGTGAGCCCGTGACTGTATAATAACCACAAAACGTAAATGGTGACCGTAATGAGTGGATTCTGAAGTCCAATGTACATATCGTGCTTTCGCTTCAAATACAATGATCGTCACTGTATATATCGTGAGAGAAAGATGAAACACGCGTGAATGTGCTGGGGGCTTACTTTTAGAGGACCTAGAGATAGTTTGTGTGCGTACGTGAAAGGGGCGTAGAGGGGGTGTATGTGATGGAGAGACAGATGCTCTTCATTTCTCTTTATTATGACTAACTTTATATATAGTATAAAAATATAAAAATTGACAGTGCGGAATAAATATCATTGTGGGCACCATGCAATGCAAATTAACGTTCATACTCCTCCATATAACTTTGTACTGTTGTATATATGTAGAAATTCTAAAATAATTTTTTGGCCACACTTTATTCAAAAGGAATGGTGTATGCGAAATAAATGTCAAGAGAGGGCTTTTTAGATCAATGGGGTACGTGATGTAACATGTGTGAATGTGTAGTTGATGTATTTGGCAGGGCCTAGAGAGGTATGTGTGTGTATTACGTATTCGAGAGAGGCATGGAAAGAGGGACCGGCGGGGGGAGGGGGCGTGGGAGAGATAGCACGAGAAATGAGAGAGGTCTAGAGAGAGAGAGACAAATATGATGTCACGGCGAGAGATTCCCTTGAGTGTGTATATGCAAGGGGGGAGGGGATAGAGGTACGAGGAGATTTTTTGTGTGGTGTCTGTGTTGGTATGTGTGGGTGTGATAAGATAACGAGACCTGGGGGCAGAGGGTGTGTCATCGCGTGAGGTCCGGTGGGTCCAGGTGAGGCCCTTGGTTCGGTTCCGTCCTGCGCCACATTGGTCGACCCGTGACGCATTTAGGGAGACCCATGGATGACTAGTCGTCCAAGCCAAAGATAGCAGAATTGTGAAGGACTCCGTGTCCACTGACAAAGCCGGCTAGGATTTGTAACCCTGGTTTCTTAGACAAAGGTAACCCCTTATCTTTGATAGTACTATTCATCCAACCTAACTTTAAGTGGTATCCTACAGAATGCTCTGCTAGAATCATACTCGTCGATTAGGAAGAGAGGTGTGAGACAATGCGTGAGAGACAGGCCTAAAGATAGTGCGTACATGAGACACGTAGGCAGGTCTATGTATATAGAAAGGGTCGATGGGGATTGTGCATGTGTATGCTTGTGAGAGGAAGAGTGCTTGTGATAAAGGTTAGTGAAAACAGTCGTAAATGGTTACGAGAGGGAGGGAGGGTTATATCGACAGCATGTCTACGAGAAAGACACCTCGGGCGAGAGTGTGTGAGCATGTGTGAGAAACCACCGATGGAGAGTGAAACTACATGTAGAAGACTGATGTACACATTGATTAAAGATATAAATTGTATCCAAATATTAGGATGGGATCATGATATTTGCAATTTGCGTAAGGAACGGTCATTGATCCATCAGACATCTAGATTCCATCGAATTTGAGCATGTCTATGTTATTATTCGACATAATTTATCCACATAGTTAGTATTTTGAACTCCAGACAATGCATCGCTTTAGCAATCGAATATAAACGTGAGTATAGTTCATGTTGTGTGTGTAAAGCACATTATACATATGAAAGTTACACAATGAACATTATAAATAGCTAGCTATGAACTAGCTTACATTTGAATTCAATTTAAGGTGGTTTAAAAAATCAAATTCAACATCAAGTCCATTCAATTATTTGAATTCGATATCATGGCATTTGTAAATCATACCTAAATTATGGGGGCACCAATCTTTGCTCTGATTTTGTACATAATAGCATATATAGTCGTGTACAAAATAGATTCAAATTTAGCTCCACCATTCCAAAATAATCGTAGTTATAGGATTTTCAAGTGTCAAAATTTAAAAAAGAAGCGGATAATTTAATGAGGTTTTCAAACATACAAGGTCAAATTTAACGTTGCCTATTTAGGTCAATCCTCAAAGTTCAAGAGTACTCTAAACGTGAATGCTTTTGTTTCAAAATGTTTGGTAGTAGAAGGAAATTACTTTTCTAACTCCGACCCGTGAAACCTACCAGCCCGACGTCCAAAGGTCTAAACCGGGGTAGGTTTGTAGCTTCATCAAGATGCCACGCAACCGCCTCCGAAAAACATTCATACACAATGGCCGCCTAAGCACACATGTGTGCGGCCGAAATCGCTCCCGCCCACTATTTTGGACACCTGGGATTACCATCCTACCCCCGACCCGTAGTAGGTCCAAAATTTAAGAGGGGGCAAAGTTTGTAATTTCCCCAAATTTCAAACAAGCGCGTCCCATCTGTTCAGAAAAGCCAAAAACAAGCGCGTCCCAGACCGAAACATGGTTCTCCCTTAGCTCCCCCCGCCCCCCGCCCCTTGTCCAATTCCCCATTCGTACTCCGTGGGTGCCAAAACTACCTCTCCACCAGCCGCGAAACCCCGGCGTCCTCCGTCCGCCACCCCATCCCACCCATCAACCGCCGCCCTCCTCCATCACGCCGGAGCCGATACCCCGACGTCGTCGTCCACCGCAACCTCAACCGCAACACCCTCCACCACTAGTAGTTGAAGCCGAGGCCGAGCCGTCCGTACCCGAGCCAGTTCAACCACGCCGTCCTGCGCCTCACCGCTGCCGCTCCAACTTTGCCACCGTCCGCCGCACCGGAGCTGTTCCTGCTACGCCGTGCTTCGCCGCCTCGGATCTGCTTCTCCTCTGCTGACATACGGCCACGACAACACAGTCAACAATTTGGCCATGGGTTCGTCCAAGGCTACACCCTCCCCCAAAACATCGGTTCCCCTGGCAAAAAGAAGAAGATCGTCGCGAGATATGGAGGAGACCACACTGGCAACCGGAAATGGTACTCCTCTTCCCTTATTCGTCCAAATCTTAGGTGTCTACTTGCACGGTATTCATCCCACAGAAGACACTAGTTGACCGCTTCTTCTTGATACTAGATGTTCCTAGTAACTCGCGATGCACAAGGTTTCTCCTCATATACTATTTCACCTTAGCTAGAGGTCCGTCGCCCCCCTGGATTTCAATTCCTGGTCAGTTGATTCCTAATTGACGGAAGCATTCCCCGGTGTAACAGGCGCTAGTCCGCCTATTACACCGGGGAAGCAGCGCCTTGGTGTTTATATTAGGGGCGTGTGGGGCCTAGAGCTGCTGGCACCCGATCTGGAGGTCGGCCGGGATGGCCTGGGGGCGCTGCCAAGCACGGCGGTGGTGTGAGGTCGAGGGGAGGGCGGGGCGGCGGAAGCAGGGGTCCAGGCCGGTGGTCGCTGGCGGTTCGAGAAGGATCGTCAACAGTGACTGGTGAGAGGTAGACGAAGGCCATCTGCGTGTTCCTTATAGATCGGACGGTTCATAAAAAATTGACCGACTTATTTATTTTTGGTCGACTGTTATCTTGATAGGACCACATGTGGTGGTGTGCTGGAGAAGTACATGCATTTCCTGTGCTCATATATTACAAAATCATATTGAGTAGAATCTAATTTTGTTTGCCATGCAATGTTGTAGAGCTATCATATGTCTCCTGTCATTTATTTTTCAGCCACCTGCTATCAGCTACTTTTACAGTGCACTAGTTCTGCACACACTTCACCCATACTCTCACTATTGTGTTTTTATGCAAGGGTATTTCAGACTCTGCTGCCTACACAGAAGCAGAAAAGAAAAGAGAGAAGTCGCTCCTGCTTGCTTCGCGGGCAGGCAAGACACGTGTTTTCGCTTTAAAGGTTGGATGTTTAACAGATGGAGACGGTAAACGTAGCTCTAGAGTTGATGATCTCGCTCGCCGTGAACCACCATCCTAGGTGCTTGCTTTAACTTCACGGTGTCATATGTGGTTGCATGTTGCATATGGTGTCTAGCTTGTATTCAAAAGGCCGAAGTTGGTCTTTATCAAGATAAGCAAAGGTATTTTTTACATGAACGACCATCCCGGGAGCACCAGAAGATAAATAGTTAGTCAGGGCACTGGCCAAGCCAGTGACAAGCCCAGCACAGACAGGCATCACCTGGAAGCCAACTAAAAAGCCACGATGGTGGCGAAGCAGCCCGCCTCCCACCAGGCTCTCAGGTCCTAGATGATCATGCTCACCACTCCAGCCGGATGTCTAGCTTGTATTGCTTCCAATTTGGTTAAATTGCATCTCCTTAGCTTACACACTATACCTTTGAATATGACATGCCTTCCTGTTTTTGGTACACACTAGTACATCTGTCTATTAACCATGTTCTTACATCAAACTAATGTTCTTGTGTATCCCTCATCAATCACTTATGTTGAGGCAGTCAGGCTAGTGGACTACTGTGAGAAAAGATCCTCATTTAAAGAATACAGCGTCAGCCTCCCCACATGATTCTCAAGAAACAGCAAGGCTAGATGAAGATAGTGAACATAGCTCTATAGTTGATTATCGCATTTCCCCTACACTAGCATCGCAGCTGCTTGCTCTAACTTGGCAGCGTGATATGTGGTTGCATGTTGCATATGGTATCTAGATTGTAATTCTTCCAATCTGGTTAAATTGCATGTGCTATTCTGCTTAGTTTATACATTATACCTGTTAATGTGACATACCTTCCTGTTTTTAGTACATAGTACATCTGTCTATTAAGCATGCCCTTACATAAAACTATTGTTTTTTGTATCCCGCATCAATCAATATGACGAGACCTCTTTAGAATATGCAGTGTGATATTAGTTGCATATTTCATATGATTTATAGCATGCGCTGCTTCTAATTTGTTGAAATGCCATTTATGATGGGACGCTTTTAACTTGGCAGAGTCATATTGGTTGCATCTTTCATGTGGTGTCTAGCTTGCATTGCTTCTTATTTGTTGAAATGGTTTCTGCTTAGTTTACACAAACAGTTGTGAATATGCCATGTCGTCCTGTTTTTCGCATTATTCCATCCTGGTATCATGTGTTTGCCTTACATCAAAGTAGTGATTGTCAGTATCATGCATGAATGAGTTCTGAAGAGTGAATTTTATTGCTTTTTCTTGTCGGTTTTACTTGACAATTCAAAATCAATAAAGCGGAAGGAAGTTAGCAAGGCAACGGATATAGGTGCTCCTTCCAAATGGAGGGCCTCTACAAATTCTACTCCTCCATCCCCCCAAGATGATTTCCAAGACAGCACATGCATAGACACTCAACGTAGCTGTGTTGATGATGAGCACGTCTCCCCTAGTGTACCATCATAGGTGCTCCCTCTAACTTGGCACTGTTATATGTGGTTGCATGTCATGTATGATGTCTAGCTTGTATTGTTTCTAATTTTGTTGAATTCCATCTGCTTACTTTACACATTATACTTGTGAATAAGACACGTGTTCCTGTTTCTAGAACATACAATATCTGTCTATCACACCATGTTCTTACATCAAAGTACTACTGTTGTGTAACCTGCAACAATCACTTATCATAAGACACGTTTGACTTGGGAGTGTGATATAGGTTACATCTCGCATTCTTTTCTAGCTTGTACTACTTCTAATTTGTTGAAATGTCACTTATGACGAGACAGTTTTAACTTGGTAGAGTGATATTCGTTGCATCTTTCATATGGTCTCTAGCTTTCATTGCTTCTAATTTGTTGAAATGCCTTCTCCTTAGTTTACACATCATAAGCTATGAATATGCAATGCTGTGAATATGCAATGGCACTAATGACGAGAGACCTTTAACTTGGTAGTGTGATGTTGTTTGCATCTTGCATATGATTTATTTCTTGTACTGCTTCACATTTGTTTAAACGCCATATATGATGAGACAATGTTAACTTGGCAGAGCAATATTTATAGCATCTTTCATATGGTGTCTACCTTCCATTGCATTGCTTCTAATTTAGTGAAATGTCTTTTGCTTAGTTTACACATCATAGTTCTCGTTATCTCATGCCGTCTTGTTTTTCGTACATATTACATCCTCCTATCATGTGGTTGTCTAACATCAAAGTTCAGTTCGTCTGTATCACGCATCAATTTGTTCTGAAGAACTAAATTGTTATTCGTTTTTCTTGTCGGCTTGACTTAACATGGCATAGAGAAAGAGGAAGCAACACAGAATGCAGGGAAAGGGAAGCGGAAGAATCCTGCAGATTTTGTCGGTACTGATGGTTCAATAGAAGGTCAAAGTCCAGCGAAAAATTGTACAAACAGGGTGTCCCGTGCTACACGAGCTGCAGAACAAGCCAAACAGAAATAGGGATGGCAATGGGTAGGGTATGGGCGGGTACAACCTCCTTCTACCCAAACCCATACCCATAGAAACTTTCTATACCCACCCACTTCAATACCCATGGGTATAAACTGACACCCATGCCCATACCCATTGGGTATCCTATACCCAATGGGTATTCATTGGGTACAATATATAGCATTCAAATTCTTAAGAGGTAGAGAAATGAGTTCAAAATTCAAGTGATCATGGTAGAGTAGTATAGCACGTATGTGGCCTCCTCCAGTGGGTGGCCTCTTGGAGGTATCAGGGGAGTATGAGCAGCGGTTGGTGGAAGACCGACGTAGTGGAAGGCGGTGGTGGGAATTGGGCATCACTGGATCGAGTGTTCGACAAGAGTCTGGTAGTGAAGGGTCGATATTTCATCTTTTTGAGGAGTCACATAGGACATATAAGGAGTGGCGACCAGGTGATCATGAGCCTACGAGCTATGACTTGTTTAAGGAATACGAGATTTAGGGTTGGACCATATGAGTTGGATGTTAACCCCACATGTTATAGGAGTTATTTTCATTTTTTTCTGGGTATCCATTGGGTTACCCATGGGCACAATTTCTTACCCATGCCGTACCCATATATTTTGCGGGTATGGGTACCCATTACCCGTGGGTAGAAAATCTCTTCAAGTCTTGCCCATACCCAATGTTTTCGGGTAGGGTACCCGCGGGTACCCATACCCATGGGCAACACTGCCATCCCTAAACAGAAACAAATAGCTGCCACCAAACAAGCAGAGACAATCCTAGTTGTTGCAACAGCTTCCACAGTACCACCAGATGCACGAGTTACTCGTTCGTCAACTCAGCTAGCAGCACGTTCCCAAGCTCCCTTGCCAGTTGACACTACTTCCGAACCACTCTTGACACAAGATGAGTTGGCAAGATCAGATGAACTTTGTGAGCTTCAACAGCAAGAAGGTAGTTGCTGGAGTCAAGTTACAGTTGCACGCTTCTTTATATGTAGTCTCACAGTTTGATGTACACTAACACTTCCTATGTTCGTTGTTGGACTAGCACCTAGGCGCAAGAGGAAACAAACATCAGGGATAATGCTCAATAGGTTAACTAAATCTAGAGGAGGAAGAATGGATATCCGTTTTGAGGCAGGTTTAAAAAGGCCACGTGATGCTACAGAGTCAGCCAAGTTAGTATCAGAGGCAGCGGTTGCCGTTAGGTGTCATGTACGTATCCTCCCAACATGGATTTAGTACAGGAATGACAAAGACGAAACCCAGTTCAACACCTTCCTCGACCATTTATCTGTAAATATGGTTATGTATGGAAACTAGTAATATCTTCTTGCTCTGTCCCGTACTTTCTAGGTTGCTGATAATGAGACTCCCCTAATTTTCAACAGATGAGGTTCAAGTTGGATAGCCAAGATGATGCAACCAGACAAGCTTGCACCCATGTTTTCAAGTCTGCTCTGCGACAGTATCGGTATAACTTGAGGAAAACTCACTTTGAAGGCAAGGCTAACAATGAACTTGCCCAAACATCTCAAGTGCAAAATATATCAGATGAAGACTGCAGAGGCCTCGTTAAACACTGGTCTGATCCAAAGTATCAGGTACGTTATATATTGTGATCAGATCACATGTTGAAGTCCTATTTACGCATGTGCCACACAAATCTATCTTCTTGTAGGTGAACTGTTCAAAGAACAAGGCCAACCGTACAAAAGTGAAATTCCAACAGACGACAGGATCTCGTAGCTATATTGCACACTATGAGGCTCTTGTAATCAGCTGCTGTTTCACTCTTTTTGCTGTACCATATTATCAGATCTATATTGACTTATTCCAAATGCAAAGGAAAGCCCGCAAGGACCAAAAAGTACCTAAACCAAATGCTGTGGAAGTCTTCAAGGACTGTCACACCAGCAAGACGAAGGGCATGACTACACCAGTCAAAGCCGCTATTGTAAGTCCTTAATCCTCCTGCCTTTTAACTACTACTTACTCTGACTTGTGCCTTGAACTGCATGGTTTGCAGCCAATGTCTATTACTCTTTTCAATTCTATACACAATTGTCTTAGCGTATCATTGCACCTTACAAGGTTTAAAAGAGAGGAGTGATGTTCCTTTGATCTTGACCTGTAATCTAGTTCCGTGCTGGAGTTGCCCACACAACGTTACAATTGCCTTTTTGTCTGTTATCAGTTGTTTTGTGATATGAATGATGTCATACTATGCTTACCATATTATAAACTTTGTCTCTTTATCCTTAGCTGTCAATACAATGTGAAGAAATAGACAATACATTAGCCATGGTACATGGTCATATGTTTGGAACCTGGTTTTATTATGTACTTTGCAGTAAAATACAACTAATATTTTACATGGATTCACCAGAATAAGTTTTGTATATAGACCAAAGCTATTTTGTTTGGTTTTTATGCCTCCTTAATATCTTCTGTTCTGGTACTACTAATGTAAAAACTCAACTTTTCAGCAAGCTATGGAAAAAATGGTGGAACCGCCACCTTCTGAAGGTGGCGAGGCAACTATAACCGCAATGTCAGCTCTTGCTACAGTGGGTCAGTACCTGTCCACTAACAGTGCCAAAAGCACGTTCCTGCGTAATACTGGGTTGGTTGTTAAGGCAATCTTGTCCAAACTGCCTCATGATCAAGATATGCAAGCTCAAAACAATGTTATATCTGCGCTCCAGACACAAGTCCATTCCCTAACAGAGACCCTTTGTGAAACAAGGACAGACATTGTTCGATGCCGTCAAGATATGCATGGTTTTGAAACCAGACTATCAGAAATTTGCTATGTTGTTCAGGAGCCTAGGAGAAATGAAGGCGAAGGTTATGGTGCTCCATCGGACAATACAGCATGAAAACGTAATAGTCAGGTCAAATGAACTGAGCTTCTGAACTTCTGGTGGTGCATTTATCTGCCAGACTGTTAACTTTTATGCCAACCTTCCTTTTGTTTTATAGTTGTAATTTGTTTTGTTGCGATACAAAATTTGCGACTATCAGAAATTTGCTATGTTGTTCAGGAGCCTAGGAGAAATGAAGGCGAAGGTTATGGTGCTCCATCGGACAATACAGCATGAAAACGTAATAGTCAGGTCAAATGAACTGAGCTTCTGAACTTCTGGTGGTGCATTTATCTGCCAGACTGTTAACTTTTATGCCAACCTTCCTTTTGTTTTATAGTTGTAATTTGTTTTGTTGCGATACAAAATTTGTTCTTAACGTGCAGCCATCGTCTGAAGAAAACTGCAAGCCATTTTTGTATAATGTAGGGTGTTCCCTATATTTGCACTGGTGGCGATCTTTGATGCCCAGTGGATGTAATCTGTGCAATCTCCTTAATAGCCTGCGTTAGTTTCGGGCTTATTTATTTCCTAGTCTTCATTTTCCCTGGTTTGCTAGTGGCCACAACAACCATGGGCCATATATGGACCGTGGTAACCTTGACCCTGCTACGGGTGTCGGTGTCAAAACCGGCAGATCTCGGGTAGGGGGTCCCGAACTGTGCGTCTGAGGATCGAAGGTAACAGGAGACAGGAACACGATGTTTACCCAGGTTCGGGCCCTCTTAATGGAGGTAATACCCTACTTCCTGCTTGATTGACTTTGATGAGTATAGGGGTTACAAGAGTTGATCTACCTCGAGATCATAATGGCTAAACCCTATATGTCTAGCTTGTATGATTATGATTGCCTCTACGGACTAAACCCTCCGGTTTATATAGACACCGGAGGGGCCTAGGGTTGTACAGAGTCGGTTTACAGAGAAAGGAATCTTTACATCCGAACGCCAAACTTGCCATCCACGCACAGGAGAGTCCCATCCGGACACGGGGGAAAGCCTTCTATCTTGTATCTTCACGTCCCACCAGTCCGGTCCACGTCATATAGTCCGAACGCCCGGGGACCCCCTAATCCAGGACTCCCTTAGTAGCCCCTGAACCAGGCTTCAATGACGGCGTGTCCGGCGCACAGGTTATCTTCGGCATTGCAAGGCGGGTTCCTCCTCCGAACATTTCAAAGTAGCTGATCAAAAGAACTATATCCAGCTCTGTATAATAGTTACAACCCTGAATCATAAGGACAAAACATTTACACAAGTCACGTCCACTGACAACTTTTCCGGCGAGACGTTAGGTTCTGGCCTTATAATCGTGTCGAACCATTTTTTAGCCTCCCGCTTCGCGTTTTGAGGCGTGGTTATTGGCACGTCTTGTCAAAGAAGAGATCTTTTCCCTTTATTACGGGATTCTCATCAATATGGGCTTGGGTAATCCAACTGTGTCGTTAGCACGACCCCTTGGGAATAGGTGAGTTTAAAGGCTTATGAGGGGGGAGGCGCTTGATATTCGCAGCTTATAAACACAGATAAAAATCTATCCTTCTTCCCCACACCTTCCCGCCTCTCCATCCTCGAGCTCCAGCGCCCTAGTCCCAATCTTTCCCTTCACCCCAACTTCTCCAGCCATGGCTGGATCCGGATCCCAGGGCAAGTGGATGGCCTCCTCCATAACGGAGAAGGACATCAAGGATCTACGGGAAGCGAGGTACTTGATGGCGGAGATTACCCGCAGGCTTCCCACCCCGGGGCAGGTCATCCCTACCCCAAAGCCCGGCGAAAGGGTGGTATTCATCGCCCACTTCCTCCGAGGACTTGGGTTTACCCTCCATCCCTTCGTCCGAGGTCTCATGTTTTACTACGGGTTGGATTTCCATGATCTGTCCCCGAATTCCTTCCTCCACATCTCGACGTTCATCGTCGTGTGCGAAGCATTCCTCCGTGTCCCCCCACATTTCGGCCAGTGGCTCAAGGTCTTCAATGTGAAGCCGAAGGTGGTCGACGGTCAACGTGCCGAGTGCGGCGGCGCCATGGTGAGCAAGCTCCGCCACGTCACCTGTCCCAAAGGACATTTGTGGATACTGTCAAGGTATGGCAGCAGGAGTGGTTCTACGTTACCGAACCCCGCGGCACCAAGTGGGAGGCCACTCCTGCTTTCAGATCCGGACCTCCGTTGCGGCTCGCATCTTGGACCAACAAGGGTCTAGACTGGGGATGCTCTGACGAGTTGTTGGTGCTGCAAAAGCGCATCAAGAGTATGATAGAAAAGGACATCACCCTTGCTGAGGTGGTCCAGGTGATGCTTATCCGCCGAGCTCTTCCCTGCCAACGACGGCCTCTCAACATGTGGGAGTTTAATCCGGAAGGGCCACGGACCCTGCAGTGATTCTTTGGTACGACGCACAAAGGGATCTGGAAGCTGCTCTTCAAGAGCCAGAAGACATGGCCAAGGACGTCTAACGACACCGGCCTCGACTGCAACAATCCGGCCTCCCCAGTAAGTATTAAATTTCCGAACATTACCTAGTTCGTCAATCTTAGGGAGGGGTACTGAAAAATTCCGCTCCTTGAACAGGGCTGGATAAAGAAGGCGGAGCGGATCAGATGTCCGACTCCGCTCCCTGAAGACCCAGCCGAACCTCTGTTAATGAGGATGCTGGTCCCGGCGCCCTACCAGGCGCCGGCAAAGAAGGACAAGAAGAAGAAAGGCTTGCCTCTACGGACTAAACCCTTGGGTTTATATAGACACCGAAGGGGCCTAGGGTTGTACAGAGTCGGTTTACAAAGAAAGGAATCTTTACATCCGAACGCCAAACTTGCCATCCACGCACAGGAGAGTGCCATCCGGACACGGGGGAAAGCCTTCTATCTTGTATCTTCATGGCCCACCAGTCCGGTCCACGTCATATAGTCCGAACGCCCCGGGACCCCCTAATCCAGGACTCCCTCAACGGGCCGTAGGATCCATGGGCCTCCTACGGGCCGTCGATAAATGGGCCTCCAACAGGGCCGTAGAATCGGTGGGCCTTGGGCCGTCGGATAAATGGGTCTACATGGGCCATAAAAGGGCGTAATTGGTATCGACCCAGCATGGTAACAGGCCGTTAACAGGCCGGAGGACAGCAAAGGCTTAATTCTGTCACAGGCATAACGGGTCGTTAATGGGCCAGAATATAGGACGGGCTGGAAACGGCGCAACGGGTTAATAGGCCAGAAACGGGACGACTCTTCCCCCAGGACGAATTTGTCCCATTAGGGGAACATGCCAGTAATGGGCCGGAAGTAATCGAGGGCCGGAAAGGAGCCCAAGAACGTATGGGCCGTCAGTAGGCCGAAAGCTAACACGGGCTAGAAACGGCCCATGTGACTCATGGGCCATTAACGGGTACAAAGGAATTTACTGTTCATTATGGGCTAGAGTCACCGTGGGCCTCTAAAGGGCCTAAAGATACGAAGGCCTCATATGGGCCGAAAGACGTCGTGGCCCATACATGGGCCGAAAGTGAAACGGGCTGGTGTTATATTTGACAGCCCACATGACGTTGTGGGGCCGATTTCGGGTAGGCCCTAAGGGGTCGTGAGTTACCGGGCCGTAAAATGGGCTATTTGCGAAGAGACCATTAATAGGCTTTTCATGGGCCAGCCCGCTAACTTTTGACCAAGTCAAACGGGCCGGCCTTTGTAAGCTAAATGGGCCAGTGGTGGGTCGTCGCACGTGTCGACATATCATAGGCGCCTATCTGACCCACTAACGAGCTGACACGTGTTTCCTCCGGCCAATCAGAATTTTACACATGGAAATTTCCCATTGGTTCGGGCTGTTAACGGGTTATCGGATCCAAAACCGGACCCGATAGCTTAACGACGACCCGTTACGGTCGATGCCACGTGTCGGTCACCCTTGACGAAAGCACTTCTGTGACGCGCAATTTATCGTCATGGAAGTGGACACTTTCGTGATGATAATTTTGGTAATGTCATGGAACACTTCTACGACAGCACAGGTATGACTATCTTGATTCTATCATAAAATCGTCATGGATGTACATGCATGACAGAAAACGTGACCTACTTTGACAAAGACATGTCATCATGGAAGTGTATTTTTTTGTAGTGATAAGAGTCACCGGTCTTCAAGGATGTGGCTCCTTCGATGAAATCTGTCACGCATATGTCTTACACTCCTTTGAAATTTTGAATCCCTTATCAAAAGAGCGGTCTTCCATATACTGAAACTTCATGGCTCACAGGTCTTGCGCTAGTACTAAACAAATAGATTCCCTCATGGCAGTCATCAATAGTACTTCCTTTGGGGGTTCCTGCAGAAAACGGTACTGGCTCATTCTGCCTTATAACCTATTATTGGCAATGGGTCCCTTCTACAAGGGTCAAGGGTGCTACCATTCTACGGTTTAGGCTTAACAACGCCGTGTCTCTACTATAGGTAAGTCACTCTATATTTACCATCCCACATAGCAAGAGCGAATAATAAGGGTAAGTCGGTATGGTGATTAATCCATTCCGCACCCAAATCATTACATTCTATATGGTTTAGAAAATCTCGTATTCTAACACTCGGACATCCTCACAAACATTGCAGAAGCTTCTCTTGTTCATAAACCGGGTCCAGATAATCCATTTGTTCTGCATGCCAAACAAAAACAATCTATCATTCCTTTCAACTCTTGGGTTTGCGTCAACTACTTTAAAAACGTATGCCGATGAATTGTAGCTTCCTCCAGGTTCTTCCTTCAGCAAGATTGTTCTTGCTTCTTGGCGTATCCTGGCGCATGTGGTTTCGCTTGAACTCATCCCTGGGTTGCATCCATCTTCACTCCATTCTCGGGATTTGCAAGCAATGTAGTAACTCCTTTGGTGCGGGTCTTGGGTTCAGAAGAGATAGATTGGACAAAGAGATAGATATACCCATACAAACACCACTCTTGTTTTTAAAATAAGTTTTGACGTGCGTAGTGAGTAAACCAAACACAATCACAGCTCATAAAACACAACTAATGATATACATATATGGAAATCTTGTATCTTCAAAGTCTTCGATGTTTGTAGCTTTCGTCTTGCATCAACGAAGAAATCTTCATGGCACGAAGTCTTCTCATAGCTTGTTCTTCTTGAATCTTGACTTATTCTACTGGCACATAGATAAGGGTCTAAACATCACAGACTTATTCTACTCGCAAATTAAATCGTAGAGCACATAACACAACATCAATCAATAAAAAGCACAAAAGTCACACCACACAAGCAAATCCTACAGGTAAGGTCATATCCACAAGAGATATGATATCATCATACTACACGTGAATTGTTTATCAAACTTAAATTAGTAGTGGTGGTCTGAATTTAAGTCTTGCCCTCCTCATATAAATTAACCACGAAGATCATCTAGCAATCTAAAAGTTAGTCTTTTTTGAGTCGCGCAAAAATACTTCGGTCCTCATTGTAGTATTGCTTCCCAAACATTATGTCTTCTGTGACAGGGGTAAAGGGGGTTACTATAGGATGGCCAGCTGCTACCTCTTGAGCATGCGTTGGTTTTCCCTTGAAGAGGAAAGGGTGATGCAGCAAAGTAGCGTAAGTATTTCCCTCGGTTTTTGAGAACCAAGGTATCAATCCAGTAGGAGACTACACGCAAATCGCCTAGTACCTGCACAAACAATCAAGAACCTTGCTGTCGGCGTTCTGGGAACGGGGGTCCCCAGACTTGCCTACCTGCGGCCCACGGCGTGGCTCCACTCACGGCCCAGTATGGCCCATCTTCACCAACAAATGCTCAAGACCCTCGCGAGGGGCCAAGCCTCGCGAAGCGGACGACACAAGACCTCCTCAGGGGCAGCCTCACCAAGCTGGCTCGCGAGGGGCGGAGAGATCAAGGCAAGGCGAACCTCGCGAGGTTCCAATGACGTAAGCCATGACGACCAAGGCCAGGCGGGCGCCAGGCAGGCACCAGCACGCACAGTGTCCTTGTTTTCTCTTTGGTGCTAAGGAGGCAAGCGCAGGCGAGGAGTACCGAGGCATCAGGCAAAGGTTTCCATATCGGTGCAACGAGACCAAGACCAGCAGGACGGCAGGACGAAGGTCACCGTGGAGCCCAAGACGGCGTCACCACCAGAGCCTTTGGCAGGCGAAGACCACCTTTAGTCAAGATAGCTTGTACTAGCTGTCCCCCTTCAAATTGGTCGTTGTTGGCTCCCTTCCCGCGCAATATTTTGGGAGAGGACCAGGGCCTCTATAAATAGGACTAGCCACCACAGTAGGAGGCAACTCGTCTCGAACAGAGCCTCAACTCAACTCATCTTGAGGAGATTTGAGATCATCCTCACACCCACCAAGCACAAGAACACCTCGCCTCAGGAGGCTGTTCTTCCCCTTGTACTGTTCATCCTCAGCCAGAGAGGCAATCCACCACACCACACTGGAGTAGGGTATTACACCACAACGATGGCCCGAACCAGTATAAATCTTGTGACTCTTGTGTGGCGAGTTCGTCGAGCTAGGCTTTGAGATCGCGGTGAGGCTGAGGGCGTGATTAGATAGGGGGAAATCTTCGTGCGCCCCCCAGTGTTCGAACCTCAAGGGTTTTGCCGAAACCCGAAATCCGACATTTGGCCCGCCAGGTAGGGGTGCACCGAAGCTTTCCTTCCGTCGATCCGCGTCCTGTCGCTTCGTCGCATCCATGGCAGACGCTCGCCGAGCTCGCGCCGAGCGCCGGGCCGCCCTCGCCACCCGCGTTGCCTAGACGGCTCCTGTCGGCGGGCCACCCCGTCGTTCTCCATCGCCTGCCGCCAACGCCGCCACCGGCCCGGCGGGAAACGAGCAGCAAGCGTCCTCGCTGCACCCCTCGGTGCGGCGGGACGGCCGCACCGCCACTCCGTCGCTGATCCCGGCCGGCTCGTCGTCTCACACTCATCGCGCTCCCAAGGACGCGCAGGCCGCGCTGCTCATGGCACGCGAACTCCTGCACTACCACCCCGTCGACGACCTCTACGAGGACTGGCTGGACCGCATCACCGAGCTCGTCAGCGCCGCAGGGGGCTCCCCTGCGCCATCCCTCTCGCTGCCTCGCCCTCCGCTAGCTGCGGGCGACGTGGCTCATGGAGCGCCACCACCACCACCTCCGCACCAAGATGGCATCCTGGCGCCAAGGCGTGCGGCCCCCCGGCGCGACCCACCGCGTCGGGCGCCCGTGCGCGAAGAAGGAAGCTGCCAAGAAGTTCCTCATCCGCGAGAAAACGCTCCCGCACTCCCAGCACCACTACGACAAGACTGTGCGCCGCCTGCGGTGGCGGTGCGCGGACGTCAAGGGCAGGCTCCACATCAGCAAAGGGTCCTGGTGGCCACCACAGGCTGCCGCACCTTCACTCCCGAGCTGCGTAGCGTTGCATGGCCGGGCAAGTTCAAGCCAGACCTGCCTCCACGCTACGACGGCACCCCCGACCCCGTGGAGTTCCTACATCTCTACGAGCTGAGCATCGAGGCGGCCAACGGCGACGAAGAAGTCATGGTGAACTGGTTCCCCATGGCTCTCAAGGATGGCGCTCGCTCATGGCTTATGAACCTGGCTCGAGGCTCCATCTCCTCCTAGAACGAGATGCGCGACCGCTTCGTCGCCAACTTCCAGGGCACTCGCGACCGCCCTCCGGACGCGGGTGACCTGCGCCGCATCAAGCAGCAGCCAGGAGAGACCCTCCAGAAGTACATCCAGCGCTTCAACAACGTTCGCCTCAAGATCCCCAAGGTGACGGACGAGGCCATCATCTCTGTGTTTTCTGATGGCGTCTACGACGTCAAGATGAAGGAGGACCTCACCATCCACGAGGAGTTGTGCACGTCCTTGGAGTTGTTCAACCTGGCGACCAAGTGCGCAAGGGCTGAGGAAGGGCGCCTTTCCCTCCTCGAGCTCCCAGCTGCCGACCTGGAGGAGAAGAAAGCCAAGGCCAAGGATGTGAAGCGCAAGGGAGTGGTTGTGCTCGCGGCGAAGCCGGACACGAAGCGCGGCCGGGACCAGTCCGAGTCATCCAAGAGCAGCCGGCCGTTCTGCGCCTTCCACAACGTTCACAGGCACAACACCAATGACTGTCAAGATCTTAGGGCCATTCGAGATGGACGCCTTGGTCGACGCCCCGAGCGCAACGGCCGGGGCTACGGCCGAGGAGGAGGACTTGGCGGAGGACGCTGGGATGACCGTGGCCCCCGCCAAGAGTGGCGTGACCGGCCTCGTGAGGACCGCTGGCAAGACCAGCCTCGTGAGGGCACTTGGAGGGATCAGCCTCGCGAGGACCAGCCCCCAGGGCAACGCTGGTCTTCTTCCGCTGCCGCCACCACCAAGAAGGAACGACGACCACCATCAGGACGAGGGGGCTGGGGGCTTCTAGGAGGCGCGAGCTATCGCCTGCATCTTGGGTGGAGCTCAAGCCCCAGCCTCTCAGCTAATCTTCAAGCAGTTTGCTCGCGAGGTGAACGCAGTCCTCCCCAGGCTCGAGGCCACACGCCCGCTTAGGTGGTCCAAGTGCGCCATCACCTTCAGTTCGGCAGATTAGCTCAAGTGCGCGGCCACCGCTGGCGCTCTCCTGATGCTTTGCTCACCCGTCATCGGCAACGTGCAAGTCACCAAGACCCTCATCGGCGGCAGTGCAGGGCTTAACGTCCTGTCTATCGAGATGTTCGACATCCTTCAAGTGCCCTACGATCAGCTTTAGCCTACCAAGCCCTTCTCAGGAGTGACCAATGGTTCCACCACACCGATAGGGCAGGTCCGCCTCCCTGTTACCTTCGGACAACACGACAACTACCGCACCGAGCTCATCGACTTCGACGTCGCCCACATGGGTCTGCCATACAATGCCATCCTCGGGTATCCGGCCCTGGCCAAGTTCATGGCAGTGACACACCACGGCTACAACGTCCTCAAGATGCCAGGAAGCGGCGGGATCATCACAGTCTCCTGCGAATAAAGAGATGTGGTGTGCTCCCTCGAGCGCGCCTTCCAAGCAGCATCAATCGAAGACCCCGACAGTAATGCAGCACAGTACCCTCCTGAGGTCGTCCCCAAGAAGAAGAAGAAGCTACTCCGCGCAGGGCCTCAGGAGAGCGGCGCCGCAAGCGGAGCCACATCAGGATCGACGCCCGCACCTGGGGCGCCTCCCTCCCTCGCATAGGAAGCCACGCCTGGCACCCTCCTTGGGCAGGGCTCGAGGGCTCTCTTCTGGAGGGCCTCTGACCTTGCCAACATCATGAGGGAGGCACTCGGGCACCACGTGGAGGCGTGCTTCGCAGCACGTTTCCCTCAGGAGGACACCAGACGAGGAGCGCCCGGCGCTCAGGAGTTTATTGCCAAGACCACTCAGGAACTGCAGGACGCAAGAGCCATGCACGGCGACCGCCGCTCACCTCGCGTGGCTCCCCATCCAGGCGAGGATGGCGGGCTGCGCGTTTGCATCGACGTCCCAGGGCTCAACAGGGCCGCATCTCAGGAGCTTTTCTGGCCTTCGCGCGTGGGACGCTGCGAGGGCCCGCCTCACAGCTACGTTCGCATGCCCTTCGGCCTGCCGAGCGTGGCGTCCGCCTTCCAGCGCAACCTGCGGAGTATCCTGGCGGCTCAGGAGGCCAGACACCATGCAGTCCTCGCGGAGATGGAGACGGTCCTCAAGGAGCCGCCTGGACCCCCAGAGCCTCCCGAGGCTCAGGGCCCCGGTGGCTCGTGAGGAGCAACCCCTTCGTCACGCATCTTCAGCTACCTCAACACCCCTTCGACAACAGAACCAGGTGACATTTTCCAAGTTTATTTAGCTGGGAGCGCCCCTCGGGCTGCATCATTCCCAGGCCACGTGGGTCCGTCCCTGTGGCATGGACCCCTTTACATCTTTAGCTTACTCTGTTGGGGGTGCCCCTCGGGCTGCATCATCCCCAAGCCGCTCGGGTCCAGCCCAGTGGCATGTATCGTTCTTGCATTTACCTAAGCTAGCTCGCCTTCCATGCATAATCTATCTATGGTTATCGCCTACTTGATTGCCGCCCACCATGGGAGCCGCGCGCCGATCGTCCTTCTTCAGGTCCCTTCGTATAAGAAGGCTAGGCACGGCGTCTGTGCTCGGGCCCGTCCCTGCAGCGTCGATAAATCCAACGACTGAGCTCTATCTGGCGGGCCGGCCCCATTCACGTCACCTCTTGGGGTCGTTCGTGCTTGGCCTTCTCACACGATAACCTCAGGAGATTCGTTCGGCGCAGGTTGTCTAACCATCTCGCAGGACCACCACAGCCATCAAGAATCAAGACCAGGCGCAACCCGCCTTGAGGTAGGGCCTCGTGAGTCCCGCGCTGGCTCACGAGTGCCCAGACACACCTCGTCTAGCCCTGTCGTGCAAGCCACGTGTCAGGGCGGGGTTGTACACGCTCCGGGGGCTCTCCGCATGAGGGAGTCCCCTCCCACGTACCAGTGGAAGCACCATGCCCTGCGCTGGCCGTTGACACTGCCGAGGAGTGGCTATGCCCGTGCAAGTGCGAAAGCGCTATGCTCCGCGCTGGTGATAAACAACTGAGGGCGGCCTCGCGGCAGTATCAACCTCAGGGAGCCCTTGAGCTCAGTGCCTGGCCTCATCGCAACACCTCCCCTCGGGAGAGTCGCGCGAGGGGGCTGGGCATGGGGGCTGCGCTTGGGTCACGCCCAAGTGTACGCCACCTAGCCAGGTCCCCCGGACCTGGTCGTCGCGCGCCCCTCCCGAGCCGAGCCTTGGCGAGGACAAAGGTATGAAGGTCGTTTGAGCGTCAAGGAGGACTCCTAAGCATCGCGACTCAGGAGCCTAACTGTGCACGTAGCCCCTCACTCCTTGGTCTTGTCCTGGTGATCCGGACGACCCAACGGCGGTTGACGTATGCGTGGGATCGGGCCCTGCCGACGTAGAACACTAGACCTACCCTTGCATCTCCTTCCCATAAGTTGTTTGCGCGTCAAGGGGGACTCCTGAGCATCGCGACTCAGGAGCCTAACTGGCCACGTAGCCCCTCACTCCTTGGTCTCGTCCTGGTGATCCGGACGACCCAACGGTGGCTGAGGTATGCGCGGGGTCGGGCTCTGCCGACGTAGAACGTAAAGCAAATGGGAAGGAAATCGCAAAATCTCAAAGCAAATATTACAAGACATATTGTTCTCCGAGTATCAAACTCACGTTTAAACGCCTCCACGAGGCACGGTACATGTTGCAGGAGTTTAAACAGGAAAGGAGCCGCAAGCAAGTCATCCCTGGACACCGCCGGCGCCCGCAAGAGGCGCTCCTTCCTTGGTGGCGTCGCCTTCACCTGTACCACCGGCCGGGGCTGCAGGATTAGTAGCACCGCCGGTCGAAGGCGCGGGAACGAAGGCGCAGAACTTCTTTAGCAGGGCCTCCACCTGACCCATCACGGTTGCGGCAGCGGCTGCGCAGTGCTCGTCGTCCACAAGCTCCAGCAGCTCGTCAAGGCGGGCGGCAGGATCACGAAGATGGAGGTGGCTGAAGACGCGCGTCAGCGCAGCTGAAGAAAGGACGCGAGCCTCTTCCTCTGCCATGGGGCCGATGCCGCTCATGACTTCCTCAAGCGCCTCGACCAAGTAGGGAAGCAGCTGGGCGAGGCTGTCCTCGTCGGTGGTCAGAGGCTTCTCCAAGCCCTTCTCATAGAGTGCCTTCAGTGCCACGCGAGACCTCTCCTGGAGGAGTGCGAAGGCCGCGTGGTCCTCGGCCAGAACCTTCGCCTTGGCATTAAGTTCGGCTTTCTCCGCCTTCACCTTCCGCTCCAGCTCCTCCAGTCGGCCGCGCTCAGCGGCCTCCGCCTTCGCCAATTGCTCCAGCTCGGCGTCGCGACCCTTGATGGCGTCTTCCCGGGCCTTCATCTCCTCCTCCTCTGCCTTGCGGCTACGGGCTTCTTCTGCACGCTCGTTGCGCAGGGTCTTCAGCTCGGCCTCCAGCGCCCGGCAGCGATCCTCGGCGGCCTCGACGTCCTTCAGCGCTGCCTCGCGAGCAGCCGTTGCTAGAGCGGTGGCCTGCTTCTCCTTCTCGGAGGTCGCCATGACCTGGCTCAGCGCCGCCCGAACGGACATGTCAGAATGGAGCCAGCCAGAGACTAGCTCCAAGCGCCCAGCCACGAGGTGGTGGTCGGCGCCCTGAAGATCTTCTCGCAGTCGGGTCATCTCAGAAAGAGCACGCTCCAAGACATCAGGGGAGGCGGAAGGACCTGGAATCAGTGGTGCAGCGAGAGGAGGAGGAGAAGGTATCGTCACCATAGCCTGGGAGACTGGGGGCTCCTGAGCCTTGGAGACCTCAGCAGCCGAGCCGGACACCGATGCCTCCGGAGCCAGCGGGGCCACGGGGGCTGACTCCTCCCGAGGATTCTCCCCCAGGCCTCGTGAGGATGACCGGGCCGGAGAGACATGAGCGCCAACGCTGCCCTTCTCCACGGAGGGACACGCAGCCAGAGAAAGGAAGGTTGGTCCCGAGCAGCACCACCGCCTCCTCCTTCCTCTTCCTCGCCGCAGGCGTCGGCCTAATCGCACAGCGGAGAAGTGTCAAGGTCAAGCAACAGAAGCAAGAACGAAACAAGGCAAGAGCACTTACTGGTCCACCGCGGTGTAGTCCACCCTCCTCTTGCTAAGCTTGAAGCCCGAGAGCCTCCCAGCCTGGGGCGCAGGCGCACGGGCTCCAGGGGCAGAGGAAGGAGCAGTAGATGGACCAGAAGCAGCCCCAGGCAGAGTCAGAACAGGGGCGTCGTCTCGAGAGACCAACGCCGACCTGCCCCTCGTCGGGATCACGGGCGGCTCCCCCTCTGGAGGACACCGGCCTCGTCGTCGTCTTCAGGCATGGTGCGTAGGAGGTCAGCCTTGCGCAAGGGGGAGTTCTCCCCCATCCCCTCGAGGGTCGCCTCCGAGTCGCGCTCCTCGTCTTCCTCCTCTTCCTCCTCCTTGCGAGAGTCGTCAGAAGACACTTCCACCGGCACCGTCGTAGCCGGGAACGCACGAGGCGCTGGCGGCACCAGCCCGCGCCCATCAAAGGTTGGCCTAACAGCCACGACCTGTGCCCCGTCCTTGCGGCGGAACAAGGGAACGAAGGCACTCAGCGGGTATTCCTAGTCGTCCCCAACCAGGAGGCGGAGAGCCGCAGCCAGCTCTTCATCAGGCAAGGCTTCCGGGCTCAAGCGAAGCTTGTCTTCTTCGCCCCCAAGCCTCCATAAGGGGCGCGTACGCGCCTAAAGCGGCGCCACGCGCAGCATCAGGAATTCCCTCAGGAGCATGGCCCCTGCTTTGCCGCCTTCGCGTTGCCCGGCTTCAGGTCGGCGTTCATCTTCTCTAGCACCGACGTCGCCCGGTCATCAGTGAGCTTCGCACGAGACCACCCCGCGGCAGACTGGGGCATCTCCATTGGCAGCACCAAGTGTGGGTGGATGCACTTGGCGTCCATCATGACCCACTTGCTCCTGGAGCTGTCGGCCTTCTTACCAGCCTTCGAGATCGAGTTGGCCTTGCCGACCGCGATGAAGTTGGCGCACCCGGAGGTACGACCATCGTTGATGCGAAGGAAGAAGAAGTGGCACAACAAAGCCACGGACAGCATCACGCTGACATACGCCTCGTAGTAGAAGGCGAAGATCGACAGAAGGAGAACAGAGTTGGGATGAAGATGCAGCGCCTGCAGCCCGTAATGGCCAAGGACTTCATAGAAGAAGTCGGAGAAGGGGGGAACCAGCCCCGCGACAACGCTGCTCATGAAGAAGGGGAACAAGGTGCTTCCCGCAGGCTCCGGCACGACAGAGCCAACCCGGAGCTCGGTCTTCCCCCTCTCGTTGCTCTCTCCCGCCGTCAGTAGGCGCGTGGCGACGAGGTTCTTCTCTGAGACATTGGGCGCATCCAGAGCCGACTCGTACCAGGCGGGCGACGAAGAAACCTTGACCTTCCGGGGTGCCATTGGTCGCTGATTCGGAAGGGGATGGGAGCAGATCTGGAGATTTCGGAAGCGAGGGGCGAGAAAGGGGATCTGGAGCAAGGCGGAAGAAAGCAATGAAGGCGAGCGTCGCCCGCGCCAGCCTTTTGTCAGACGGGCAGTTGCCGAGGCAGCATGGGGAAGCGGAGACGCCCACGCCCAATCAATCGCCACACATTGACCAAGGCCGCAGGCTGTTGGGGCCGGCGGCGCTCCGCCTTGCCCTTTGGCTTCGCCTCAAAGCCCAGTCCGAGCGCGCCTTGGGCCCGGGGGCTACTATCGGTGTTCTAGGAACGGGGGTCCCCAGAATTGCCTGCCTGCAGCCCACGGCGTGGCTCCACTCGCGGCCCAGTACGGCCCGTCTTCACCAACAAACGCTCAAGACCCTCGCGAGGCGGACGACACAAGACCACCTCGGGGGCAGCCTCACCAAGCTGGCTCGCGAGGGGCGGAGAGATCAAGGCAAGGCGAACCTCGCGAGGTTCCAATGACGTAAGCCATGACGACTAAGGCCAGGCGGGTGCCAGCGCACACAGTGTCCTCGTTTCCTCTTTGGTGCTAAGGAGGCAAGCGCAGGCGAGGAGTACCGAGGCATGAGGCAAAGGTTTCCATATCGGTGCAACGAGACCAAGACCAGCAGGACGGCAGGATGAAGGACACCGTGGAGCCCAAGATGGCGTCACCACCAGAGCCTTTGGCAGGCGAAGACCACCTTTAGTTAGGATAGCTTGTACTAGTTGTCCCCCTTCAAATTGGCCGTTGTTGGCTCCCTTCCCGCTCAATATTTGGGGAGAGGACCAGCGCCTCTATAAATAGGACTAGCCACCACAATAGGAGGCAACTCGTCTCGAACGGAGCCTCAACTCAACTCATCTTGAGGAGATTGAGATCATCCTCACACCCACCAAGCACAAGAACACCTCGCCTCAGGAGGCAGTTCTTCCCCTTGTACTGTTCATCCTCAGCCCAAGAGGCAATCTACCACACCACACTGGAGTAGGGTATTACACCACAACGGTGGCCCTAAGTAGTATAAATCTCGTGTCTCTTGTGTTGCGAGTTCGTCGAGCTAGGCTTTGAGATCACGGTGAGGCTGAGGGCGTGATTAGATAGGGGGAAATCTTCGAGCGCACCCCAGTGTTCGAACCTCAAGGGTTTTGCCGGAACCCGAAATCTGACAATTGCAACCAACGCGATAAAGGGGTTGTCAATCCCTTCATGGCCACTTGCAAAAGTGAGATCTGATAAAGATAATAAGATAAATATTTTTAGTATTTTTGTTGTATAGATTGGAAAATAAAGATTGCAAAATAAATAGTAAGCTAGAATTATAGATCGGAAACTTATATAATGTAAAGTAGACCCGGGGGCCATAGGTTTCACTAGTGGCTTCTCTCAAGATAGCATATATTACGGTGGGTGAACAAATTACTGCCGAGCAATTGATAGAAAAGCGCATAGTTGTGAGAATATCCAGGCATGATCATGAACATAGGCATCACGTCCGTGTCAAGTAGACCGAAACGATTCTACATCTACTACTATTACTCCACACACCGACCGCTATCCAACATGCATCTAGAGTATTAAGTTCATAAGAACAGGGTAACGCATTAGGCAAGATGACATGATGTAGAGGGATAAACTCAAGCAATATGATATAAACCCCATCTTTTTATCCTCTATGGCAACAATACAATACGTGTCGGTTCCCTTTCTGTCACTGGGATCGAGCACCGCAAGATTGAACCCAAAGCTAAGCACTTCTCCCATTGCAAGAAAGATCAATCTAGTAGGCCAAACTAAACCGATAATTCGAAGAGACTTGCAAACATATCAAATCATGCATATAAGAATTCAGAGAAGAATCAAATATTGTTCATAGATAATCTTGATCATAAACCCAAAATTCATCGGATCTCGGCAAACACACCGCAAAAAGTATTACATCGAATAGATCTCCAAGAATATCGAGGAGAACTTTGTATTGAGAACCAAAGAGAGAGAATAAGCCATCTAGCTAATAACTATGGACCCGAAGGTCTACGGTAAACTACGCACACAACATCTGAGAGGCTATGGTGTTGATGTAGAAGACCTCCGTGATTGAATCCCCCTCCGGCAGATCACCGGAAAAGGCCCCAAGATGGGATCTCACGGGTACAGAAGGTTGCGGCGGTGGAAAAGTGGTTTCGTGGCTTCCTACGATGTTTCCAGGGTATAAGAGTATATATAGGCGAAAGAAGTAGGTCGGTGGAGCTACGAGGGGCCCACGAGGGTGGGGGGCACGCCTACCCCCTGGGCGCGCCCTCCTGCCTCGTGGCCGCCTCGTTGCGTCTCTGACTTCCACTCCAAGTCTCCTGGATTGCGTTTGTTCCAAGAAAGATCCTCGCGAAGGTTTCGTTCTGTTTGGATTCCGTTTGATATTTCTTTTCTGCGAAACACTGAAATAGGCAAAAAAAATAGCAATTTGCATTGGGCCTTCGGTTAATAGGTTAGTCCCAAAAATAATATAAAAGAGTATATTAAAGCCCATTAAACATCCAAAACAGATAACATAATAGCATGGAACAATAAAAAATTATAGATACGTTGGAGACGTATCAAGCATCCCCAAGCTTAATTCATGCTTGTCCTCGAGCAGGTAAATGATAAAAACGGAATTTTTGATGTGGAATGCTACCTAGCATAATTTTCAATGTAATTCTCTTTATTATGGCATGAATGTTTAGATCCAAAATATTCTAGAAGAAAGTTTAATATTGATATAAAAATAATAATACTTCAAGCATGCTAACCAAGCAATTATGTCTTATCAAAATAACATAGCCAAGGAAAGCTTATCCCTACAAAATCATATAGTTTGGCCATGCTTCATTTTCGTCACACAAAATGCTCCCATCATGCACAACCCCAATGACAAGCCAAGCAATAGTTCATACTTAGCCTTTTCAAACTCTTTCAACTTTCACGCAATATATGAGCGCGAGCCATGGACATAGCACTATGGGTGGAATAGAATATGATGATGGAGGTTGTGTGAGAAGACAAAAAAGGAGAAAGTCTCACATTGACGCGGCTAATCAACGGGCTATGGAGATGCCCATCAATTGAATTCAATGCAAGGAGTAGGGATTGCCATGCAACGGATGCACTAGAGCTATAAATATATGAAAGCTCAACAAAAGAAACTAAGTGGGTGTGCATCCAACTTGCTTGCTCATGAAGACCTAGGGCATTTTGAGGAAGCCCATCATTGGAATATACAAGCCGAGTTCTATAATGAAAAATTCCCACTAGTATATGAAAGTGACAAAATAAGAGACTCTCTATCATGAAGATCATGGTGCTACTTTGAAGCACAAGTGTGGAAAAAGGATAGTAACATTGCCCCTTCTCTCTTTTTCTCTCATTTTTTTTATTTGGGCCTTCTCTTTTTTTATGGCCTCTTTTTTTTAATTGGGCTTCTTTGGCCTCTTGTAATTTTTTTTATTCTTCGTCCGGAGTCTCATCCCGACTTGTGGGGGAATCATAGTCTCCATCATACTTTCCTCACCTGGGACAATGCTCTAATAATGAAAATCATCACACTTTTATTTACTTACAACTCAAGAATTACAACTCGATACTTAGAACAAAATATGACTCTATGTGAATGCCTCCGGTGGTGTACCGGGATGTGCAATGAATCAAGAGTGACATGTATGAAAGAATTATGAAGGGTGGCCTTGCCACAAATACGATGTCAACTACATGATCATGCAAAGCAATATGACAATGATGAAGCGTGTCATAATAAACGGAACGGTGGAAAGTTGCATGGCAATATATCTCGGAATGGCTATGGAAATGCCATAATAGGTAGGTATGGTGGCTGTTTTGAGGAAGATATAAGGAGGCTTATGTGTGATAGAGCGTATCATATCATGGGGTTTGGATGCACGGGCGAAGTTTGCACCAACTCTCGAGGTGAGAAAGGGCAATGCATGGTACCGAAGAGGCTAGCAACGATGGAAGGGTGAGAGTGCGTATAATCCAAGGACTCAACATTAGTCATAAAGAACTCACATAATTATTGCAAAAATCTACAAGTCATCAAAACCAAGCACTACGTGCATGCTCCTAGGGGGATACATTGGTAGGAAAAGACCATCGCTCGTCCCTGACCGCCACTCATAAGGAAAGCAATCAAAGAACACCTCATGCTTCAAATTTGTCACACAACGTTTACCATACGTGCATGCTACGGGACTTGCAAACCTCAACACAAGTATTTCTCAATTCCACAATTACTCAACTAGCACGACTCTAATATTACCATATTTATATCTCAAAACAACTATCAAGTACCAAACTTCTCATAGTATTTAATGCACTCTATATGAAAGTTTTAATTATACCCATCTTGCATGCCTATCATATCAGGACTAATTTTATAGCCAAAGCAAATTACCATGCTATTCTAAAAGACTCTCAAAATAATATAAGTGAAGCATGAGAGATCAATAATTTCTATAAAAATAAAACCACCACCGTGCTCTAAAAAGGTATAAGTGAAGCACTAGACCAAAATTATCTAGCTCAAAAGATATAAGTGAAGCACATAGAGTATTCTAATAAATTCCAATTCATGTGTGTCTCTCCAAATGGTGTGTACAGAAAGGATGATTGTGGTAAACTAAAAAGCAAAGACTAAAATCATACAAGACGCTCCAAGCAAAACACATATCATGTGGTGAATAAAAATATAGCCTCAAGTAAAGTTACCGATAGACGAAGACGAAAGAGGGGATGCCTTCCGGGGCATCCCCAAGCTTAGGCTTTTGGTTGTCCTTGAATTTTACTTTGGGGTGCCTTGGGAATCCCAAAGCTTAGGCTCTTGCCACTCCTTGTTCCAAAATCCATCAAATCTTTACCCAAAAACTTGAAAACTTCACAACACAAAACTTAAACAGAAAATCTCATGAGCTCCGTTAGTGTAAGAAAACAAACCACCACTTTAAGGTACTGTAATGAACTCATTATTTATTTATATTGGTGTTAAACCTAATGTATTCCAACTTCTCTATGGTTCATACCCCCCGATACTAGCCATAGATTCATCAAAATAAGCAAACAACACATGAAAAACAGAATCTGTCAAAAACAGAACAGTCTGTAGTAATCTGTATCAAACGTATACTTCTGGAACTCCAAAAATTCTGAAATAAATTGGTGGACGTGAGGAATTTATATATTAATCATGTTAAGAAAGAATCAACCTAAAATCACTCTCCAGTAAAAATGGAAGCTAATCTCGTGAGCGCTAAAGTTTCTGTTTTTTACAGCAAGATCACAAAGACTTCACCCAAGTCTTCCCAAAGGTTCTACTTGGCACAAACACTAATTAAAACATAAAACCACATATAAAAAGAGGCTAGATGAATTATTTATTACTAAACAGGAACAAAAATAAAATTGGGTTGCCTCCCAAGAAGCGCTATCGTTTAACGCCCCTAGCTAGGCATAAAAACAAGAATAGATCTAGGTATTGTCATCTTTGGTATGCAATCCATAAGGGGCTCTCATAATAGATTCATAAGGTAATTTAATTTTATTCTTAGGAAATTGTTCCGTGCCTTTCCTTAATGGAAATTGGAATATAATATTTCCTTCTTTCATATCAATAATTGCACCAATCGTTCTAAGGAAATGTCTACCAAGAATAATAGGACATGTATGATTGCAATATATATCAAGAACAATGAAATCTATGGGCACATAATTCCTATTTGCAACAATAAGAACATCATTAATCCTTCCCATAGGTTTCTTAATGGTGGAATCCGCAAGATGCAAATTTAAAGAACAATCATCAAATTCATGGAAACCTAACACATCACACAAAGTTTTTGGAATCGTGGAAACACTAGCACCCAAATCACATAAGGCATAGCATTCATGACCTTTAATCTTAATTTTAATAGTAGGTTCCTACTCATCATAAAGTTTTCTAGGGATAGAAACTTCTAATTCAAGTTTTTCTTCATAAGATTGCATTAAAGCATCAACAATATGTTTAGTAAAAGCTTTGTTTTGATCATACACATGAGGAGAATTTAACACGGATTGCAACAAGGAAATACAATCTATCAAAGAACAATTATCATAATTAAATTCCTTGAAATCCAAAATAGTGGGTTCATTGCTATGTAAAGTTTTGACCTCTTCCATCCCACTTTTATCAATTTTTGCATCAAGATCTAAAAACTCCGAATCATTGGGACGCCCTTTAACTAAAGTTGACTCATCTCCAGTCCCATCTTTATCAAGATTCATATTGGAAAACAAAGATTTAATAGAATACACATCAATCACTTTTAGATCTTCATCATTATTATCATGAAAACTAGAAGAACATGCTTTCACAAAGCAATCTTTTTTAGCACGCATCCTAGCGGTTCTTTCTTTGCACTCATCAATGGAAATTCTCATGGCTTTGAGGGACTCATTGATATCATGCTTAGGTGGAATAGATCTAAGTTTCAAAGAATCAACATCAAGAGAAATTCTATCCACGTTCCTAGCCAACTCATCAAACTTAGGCAATTTTTCTTCAAGCAAAGCATTGAAATTCTTTTGCAAATTCATAAATTCTTTAACACTAGTCTCAAAATCAGAGGGCATCTTATTAAAAATTCCATAATATTTGTTGTAGGAATTACCATAATTATTAGAGGAATTACTAGGGAACGGCCTAGAATTAAAGTTTCCTCTATACGCGTTGTTACCAAAATTGTTCCTACCAACAAAATTCACATCCATAGATTCATTATTATTCTCAATCAAAGTGGACAAAGGCATATCATTAGGATCAGAAGAAACACTCTTATTAGCAAACAATTTCATAATTTCATCCATCTTTCCACTCAAAACATTAATCTCTTCAATCACATGAACCTTTTTACTAGTAGATCTTTCGGTGTGCCATTGAGAATAATTAACCATAATATTATCTAGGAGTTTAGTAGCTTCTCCTAAAGTGATTTCCATAAAAGTGCCTCCCGCTGCCGAATCTAAAAGATTTCTAGAAGCAAGATTCAATCCGGCAAAAAAAATTTGTATAATCATCCATAAATTCAAACCATGTGTAGGGCAATTACGTATCATTAATTTCATCCTCTCCCAAGCTTGTGCAACATGCTCATGCTCAAGTTGCTTAAAATTCACAATATCGTTTCTAAGGGAGATGATCTTAGCGGGAGGAAAATACTTAGAGATAAAAGCATCTTTGCACTTATTCCATGAATCAATACTATTTTTAGGCAAAGAAGAGAACCAAGTTTTAGCATGATCTCTAAGCAAAAACGGAAATAGCTTAAATTTAACAATATCATTATCCACATCTTTCTTCTTTTGCATATCGCACAAATCAACAAAGTTGTTTAGATGGCTAGCGGCATCTTCACTAGGAAGGCAAAAAAATTGATCTTTCATGACAAGATTCAACAAAGCAGCATTCATTTCACAAGATTCAGCATCGTTAATAGAAGCAATCGGAGTGATAATAAAATCATTGTTGTTGGTATTGGAAAAGTCACATAATTTAGTATTGTCTTGAGCCATCGTGACAAACAATCAATCCAACACACAAGCACAGAAGAAGCAAGCGAAAAGAGACGAACGGAAAAAGGGCGAATAAAACGGAAAGGGTGAAGTGGGGGAGAGGAAAACGAGAGGCAAATGGCAAATAATTTATTGCGAGGGATAAGAGTTTGTGATGGGTACTTGGTACGTCTTGACTTGAGCGTAGATCTCCCCGGCAACGGTGCCAGAAATCCTTCTTGCTACCTCTTGAGCATGCGTTGGTTTTCCCTTGAAGATGAAAGGGTGATGCAGCAAAGTAGCGTAAGTATTTCCCTGAGTTTTTGAGAACCAAGGTATCAATCCAGTAGGAGACTACACGCAAATCGCCTAGTACCTGCACAAACAATCAAGAACCTTGCAACCAACGCGATAATGGGGTTGTCAATCGCTTCACGACCACTTGCAAAAGTGAGATTTGATAAAGATAATAAGATAAATATTTTTTGTATTTTTGTTGTATAGATTGGAAAATAAAGATTGCAAAAAAATAGTAAACTAGAATTATAGATCGGAAACTTATATAATGTAAAGTAGACCCGGGGGCCATAGGTTTCACTAGTGGCTTCTCTCAAGATAGCATATATTACGGTGGTTGAACAAATTACTGCCGAGCAATTGATAGAAAAGCGCATAGTTATGAGACTATCTAGGCATGATCATGAACATATGCATCACGTCCGTGTCAAGTAGACCAAAACGATTCTGCATCTACTACTATTACTCCACACATCGACCGCTATCCAGCATGCATCTAGAGTATTAAGTTCATAAGAACAGAGTAACGCATTAGGCAAGATGACATGATGTAGAGGTATAAACTCAAGAAATATGATATAAACCCCATCTTTTTATCCTCGATGGCAACTATACAATACGTGTCGGTTCCCTTTCTGTCACTGGGATCGAGCACCGCAAGATTGAACCCAAAGCTAAGCACTTCTCCCATTGCAAGACAGATCAATCTAGTAGGCCAAACTAAACCGATAATTCGAATAGACTTGCAAAGATATCAAATCATGCATATAAGAATTCAAAGAAGAATCAAATATTGTTCATAGATAGTCTTGATCGTAAACCCACAATTCATCGAATCTCGGCAAACACACCGCAGAAAGTATTACATCGAATAGATCTCCAAGAATATCGAGGAGAACTTTGTATTGAGAACCAAAGAGAGAGAAGAAGCCATCTAGCTAATAACTATGGACCCGAAGGTCTGTGGTAAACTAATCACACATCATCGGAGAGGCTATGGTGTTGATGTAGAAGCCCTCCGTGCTCGAATCCCCCTCCGGCAGATCGCCGGAAAAGGCCCCAAGATGGGATCTCACGGGTACAGAAGGTTGCGGCGGTGGAAAAGTGGTTTCGTAGCTCCCGACGATGTTTTCAGGGTATAAGAGTATATATAGGTGAAAGAAGTAGGTCGGTGGAGCTAGGAGGGGCCCACGAGGGTGGGGGCGCGCCTACCCCCCTGGGCGCGCCCTCCTACCTCGTGGCCACCTCGTTGCGTCTCTGACTTCCACTCCAAGTCTCCTGGATTGCGTTTGTTCCAAGAAAGATCCTCGCGAAGGTTTCGTTCCGTTTGGATTCCGTTTGATATTCCTTTTCTACGAAACACTGAAATAGGCAAAAAAAATAGCAATTTGCACTGGGCCTTCGGTTAATAGGTTAGTCTCAAAAATAATATAAAAGAGCATATTAAAACCCATTAAACATCCAAAACAGATAATATAATAGCATGGAACAATCAAAACTTATAGATACGTTGGAGACGTATAACCAGCTACTTTAAGACAACATGAGAAGTTTAGAATATGAATGGTAGATGAGAAATACGAGTATGATAGTAAGTGATCAGGAAGTGATAAAATAATCTTGTTCATATGGCTTTTCTTAGTCCATTCTAAGGGTTACGACCTACAGTCAACATGGGCTTTGATACCATCTATAACGACCCGAACCTGAGAAGATTCGATGTCTCGATGCTTGTCCCTGGATAAAGAGCTAGCACACGAAATACATGATGTAATATCGAGAATAAACCACATGTCATAATATTACATCGTAGATCCAGAATTTAATATAATACATACCTGCATAGCTCAAAGCTAGCTCATAAAAAAATACAGCAGAAAAACAAATAAAAGCTTCATGGAATCCATCCACACCACCGGCAAATGTCGACTATAGACATCGTAACCCTACATCGTATCACTCACTCGTGGTACAAAATCTGCAACATGAAACGTTGTAGCCACGAAGGGTCAATACTTTGAATGCATTGGAAAGTCACACAAGGAATGATATAACAAACCTACACCTATATGCAAGTATATCAACAGGATAATGTGGTGGTTATTTTGTAGAAAAGCGATTTTTTCCCTGATAACTACATAATATAATAGCCAAATTTTAATTATGTCTTGATATAATTAAATACATATGGTTGAATTGGGCAATCCAATACCAACCTATCCCAATTATTAAGTTTCCCACTCAATTTTTATTGAAGTATCATCTGTCAAGATCATCCAACAACTGTAATGGTCTAGCTGCTCGAATTTGTCCATAAACGGGGACACGGCTAATCATGATTAGTTTTCACACTCTGCAGAGGTTTGCACACTTTACCCACTAGACTCAACACGAAGATTGAGACGAAGTCTTTCAGAAGTAGTCACCTCCACCCACCGGCAGCCGATACAGCTACTCATATCTACATCTGCTAGCTTTGCCTGGGCGAGGATCCCACAACCTAATCAAATAAGCCAGAGCCTATTTAGCTAGTGGTTGCGCATGGAAGCTACTAGTCACTAAGACTGTCTGATCTTTTCGAGCATGGACGGCACCCACATACATTCAGGGGGTATAAACAATGATGTTCTTGAATCCACCCAACAATACCGTTCGGGCGCACTTATCCATGGTCCATGTCCTTAGAAAAGGAACAAGAAACCATGATGCAACCCTGTCCGCCCAGAGGTGAATTATATATTATGTTTTTACTCAAGTTATATTATATATAGTCCTCACATAATCTTGATGCATACACGAACCAATCCCCGTCTACATAGCATAGTAAGAATACATTACCATGATCTACAATAAGGCCATATTAACTACATGCATAAAAAATAGGATGAAGGATGATCAAGGTGTAACTTGCCTTATACGTTTGATGAAGTTCTTCGCACTCACAATTCCTGATAATTCTACTCGTCACGCTCCGAGTAATCTATCACAAAAGAAAGAATCCAAATAAACAACCATGCCATATAGAAGAATCAAAATAATAGCAAAAAAATATGGCAAGGTTAAACAAAATCAATATAGTTGGGCTTAAAGTATAATATAGGGTCTTGAGGTGCTATAAAGTGACAACTGAAGAAGTCAGCTTCGAAGAGTTAATTAATATAGAAAGATTGCTACTTAGGATTATATTTTAGATAATATGGATTAGGCTCAAAATTATATGGAAAACAACAAACATGTTATTGAACAGAAAGCATATGACATGAGAGTTCATTTGCAAAAAGAATGAATTGAATAGGAGCAATACAACTCAAATTATAGTGAGATGAAATATGAATTGAATTTAAATTCAAAGATGTCAAAAGTATTTGAAATTTTGAGTATACAAAATATTATCAACAAGTATTTTTTACAAGTTTTCAGACGCAAAAAGAATCAATTGAATAGGATATACGGTTTGCAAGATTTGAGCAAAAGATGATTCAAATTCAAATTTGAATTGGTCAAATTTGAAATGTCTGTACAAAACAATTATCGATTCTACAGGATAGTAGAGGTCATTATGAACATGTGGGAAAGAGAATGACTCAATTTGGAATTACGGATCACGAGATATGGTTGAACGAAAATGGGCTAAACATATGTCCAAAATATTATTTTGAACTGAGGCTACTGTAGCATGTGGCGACGTATCACGCTAGGATTGGCTGGAAGGGGCTTCCTGTGCGCGTGTGCTCACCAGCAGGGGAAAATGGCGGCGGCTGCTCTGATGAAGGTACAGTCGGCTCCCGTGGTCGGCGAGGCTTGTTGAGGTCACGAGCGGAACCACCGGATCAGGGCGACGACTATGGTGCCCACATCGACGTCGGGGAGTCCTGGTGCAGCGGGGAAACGCGGGTGGTGCTCTGGTGTGCTCCGGGGACGTGCAACTGCGACGGTGGCCCTCCTGCAAGATCTGGCGACCTTGGGGAGCCCAGATCCTTGCGTCTGCGAAGGGGGAAGATGGCCAGGGAGAGGCGGGACAACAAGGCGATTCTGTAGACGAACAGAGGGGCAGGGGTGTGGCTTACTGTCGCCAAACTTGGCCGTGGTAGGAGGCTCGGGCGGCGGTTTTCTGTTCGGGCGGAGGGAATTTTCCTTGCCATCGATGACGGCGGCTTCGGTTTCGAGCGTGGCGACACTCCTGATTGTGTTATGACTCGAATAAGTGCAAAGGAAGGTGCAGTGGCAAGCAGTGTATCCGAGGGCGTCCTAGTGGTGCTTCGGCGCGTCCTGTAGCAACGACGACGAGCGGCTCAAGTCACGGTTGCAGGTTGCTACTTCGGGTTGAGGTCGATGCTCTCCTTCTACTTCTGCATGAGAGAAGATGTGAGGTAGGGATAGGAGAGCAGGAAGAACCTTCGAGACCAAAAACGAGGGCCTCGAGGATACAGGGTTCGCCGGAATTTCTTACCAGCATCGGGCGCGGTGGCGGATCTCCTCGAGCTCGGTTCCCTCGAGCCAGGGCACGGGTGGAGGGGCCAGTAGAGGGAATAGACAGAGGAGATCGAGTGCGTCGCGATGGGGTGCGAGATAGGCAGAAATCATGGAAGGATTGGTGTGAATAGGGCGAGACCGATGTGAGAGATATGATGCGAGGCGTGCGTGAACAGGAGACCGAACGGAGGTGGAAGACAACTGCGGGCCAGGGCGTCAGTGGGTCAATGGCAGTGTGTGGCTAACGAGTGGGCTCCTCCTGTCAGCGACATAAAAGAAAAGGAAAGGGAGAGGGGGCAATGCGGTCTGCTGCTGGGCCTCTGTTGCTCATGGGCCTCAGGCCACTCTGCTAGTGCGCTGCGGACTGGTGGCCTTGGGCCAAAATGCTGCTGCTGCGCGCTGTGCTGAGCGGCGGATAGGGATAGGTTTAGAATAGGTTTAGGAATAGGTACAGATATTTCCTATTCTGTTTTATTTATAGAGATGATTTTGGCTCAAAAAAGGATCCAAAACATTTTCTAGAAAAATACCAGAACATAAAAAACAAATATAGTTCTATATAGTTGGTGAACATTTTTCCAGTCCGAAAATACTTATAAAAATACATATAATATTTTTATAAAATGTTCTATAAATTTTTTTGGACTCCAAAGAGAAATTCAAATAACACTAAAACCATATCCAACTCTTTCTAACATTGAAGGAGTCATATTTCCTTCTCTCATTTTTTTGAGTTAGAATTGTTTTCAATATTCAAAATCCAAAATGGGAGAATATTCAATCATTTACCAATATTATTCTTTGAGGAAGTCATGTCACCTCTCTCATATTTAAATTGAAAATAGTTCGAATATTCTCAAAACCCAAAATAAGATGCAAATGAATAATTGGGAAAGTCATCTTATTCCCTCCAGTTTAATGTTCGTTTAAAATTCCAAAAGCTACAAATCCTAGTAAAATTTAGCTAAGATCAATCAACACAAGAAAGTTTTTAATTATTCCTATTTAAATATTTAACATTCCAAAATTTAGAATTTTGAGATGTTACAAATCTACCACACTTAAAATGAATCTCGTCCTCGAGATTCGAAGAGGCTAGCAAGAAAAATGTAGGTTTGGCGTCTCCTTGTATATCCATTGTCCATCTGAGAGTGTGGAGCACTACCACCCTTAGAATAAGAGTCACCGGTCTTCAAGAATGTTGCTTATTTGATGAAATCCTTCATGCATATGTCTTACACTCCTTTGAAATTTTGAATCCCTTATCAAAAGAGCGATCTTCCATATACTGAAACTTCATGGCTAATAGTTCTTGCGCTAGTACTAAACAAATAGATTCCCTCATGGTGGTCATCAATAATACTTCCTTCGGGGGTTCCTGCAGAAAATGGTCCCGGCTTATTCTGACTGTATAACCTATTATTGGCAACGGGTCCCTTCTACAAGGGTCAAGCGTGCTACCATTCTATGGTTTAGGCTTAACAACGTCGTGTCTCTACTATAGGTAAGTCACTCTAGATTTACCATCCCACATAGCAAGAGCGAATAATAAGGGTAAGTCAGCATGGTGATTAATCCATTCCGCACCCAAATCATTACCTTGTGTATGGTTTAGAAAATCTCGTATTCTAACACTCGGACATCCTCACAAACATTGCAGAAACTTCTCTTGTTCATTATCGGGTCTGGATAATCCATTTGTTCTGCATGCCAAACAAAAACAATCTATCGTTCCTTTCAACTCTTGGGTTTGCGTCAACTACTTTAAAAACGTATGCCGATGAATTGTAGCTTCCTCCAGGTTCTTCCTTTAGCAAGATTGTGTTTGCTTCTTGGCGTATCCTGGCGCATGTGGTTTCGCTTGAACTCATCCCTAGGTTGCATCCATATTCACTCCATTCTCTGGATTTGCAAGCAATGTAGTAACTCCTTTGGTGCGGGTCTTGGGTTTAGAAGAGATAGATTGGAGAAAGAGATAGATATACCCATACAAACATCACTCTTGTTTTTAAAATAAGTTTTGACGTGCGCTGTGAGTAAACCAAACACAATGACAGCTCACAAAACACAATTAACGATATACATGTATGGTAATCTTGTATCTTCAAAGTCTTCGGTGTTTGTAGCTTTCGTCTTGCATTAACGAAACTTCTTATAGATTGTTTTTCTTGAATCTTGAAGCATATATACTAAGTAGGTAGGGGTCTAAACATCACAGACTTATTCTACTCGCAAAATAAATCGTAGAGCACATCACACAACATCAATCAATAAAAAGCAAAAAAGTCACACCACACAAGCAAATCCTACAGGCAAGGTCATATCCACAAGAGATATGATCTCATCATACTACGCGTGAATTGTTTATCAAACTTAATTCAGTAGTGGTGGTATGAATCTAAGTCTTGCCCCCCTCATATAAATTAACCATGAAGATCATCTACCAATCTAAAAGTTAGTCTTTCTTGAGTCGCACAAAAATACTTCTTTCTTGAATTCCTTCGCTCGTCATTGTAGTATTGCTTCCCAAACATTACGTCCTCTGTGACAGGGGTAAAGGGGGTTACTATAGGATGGCCAGCTACTTTAAGACAACATGAGAAGTTTAGAATATGAATGGTAGATGAGAAATACGAGTATGATAGTACGTGATCAGGAAGTGATAAAATAATCTTGTTCCTATGGCTTTTCCTAATCCATTCTAAGGGTTACGACCTATAGTCAACATGGGATCTGATACCATCTATAACGACCCGAACCTGATAAGATTCAATGTCTCGGTGCTCACTCTGCTAGTCCATGGATAAATAGCTAGCACATATAGTACATGATGTAATATCAAGAATAAACCACATGTCATAATATTACATCGTAGATCCAGAATTTAATATAATACATACCTGCATAGCTCAAGGCTAGCTCATAACAAAAATACAGCAGAAAACAAATAAAAGCTTCATGAAATCCATCAACACCACCGGAAAATGTCGACTATAGACATCGTAACCCTACATCGTATCACTCACTCGTGGTATAAAATATGCAACATGAAACGTTGCAGCCATGAAGGGTCAATACTTTGAATGTATTAGCAAGTCACACAAGCAATGATATAACAGACCTACAACTATATGCAAGTATATCAAGAGGATAATGTGGTGGTTGTTTTGCAGAAAAGCCAATTTCTCCCTGATAACTACATAATATAATAGCCAAATTTTAATTATGTCTTGATACAATTAAATACATATGGTTGAATTGGGCTATCCAATACCAACCTATCCCAATTATTAAGTTTCCCACTCAATTTTTATTGAAGTATCATCTGTCAAGATCATCCAACAACTGTAATGGTCTAGCTGCTCGAATTTGTCCATAAACGAGGACACGGCTAATCATGATTAGTTTTCACACTCTGCAGAGGTTTGCACACTTTACCCACTAGACTCAACACGAAGATTGAGACGAAGTCTTTCAGAAGTAGTCACCTCCACCCACCGGCAGCCGATACAGCTACTCATATCTACATCTGCTAGCTTTGCCTGGGCGAGGATCCCACAACCTAATCAACTAAGCCAGAGCCTATTTAGCTAGTGGTTGCGCATGGAAGCTACTAGTCACTAAGACTGTCTGATCTTTTCGAGCATGGACGGCACCCACATACATTCAGGGGGTATAAACAATGATGTTCTTGAATCCACCCAGCAATACCGTTCGGGCGCACTTAGCCATGGTCCATGTCCTTAGAAAAGGAACAAGAAACCATGATGCAACACTGTCCGTCCAGAGGTGATTTATATATTATGCTTTTACTCAAGTTATATTATATATAGTCCTCACATAATCTCGATGCATACATGAACCAATCCCCGTCTACATAGCATATCAAGAATACACTACCACAATCTAGCATAAGGCCATACTAACTGCATCTCAATAGCAATAGCATACTACCATAATATTCCTACACATGCATAATGTGGTATATATTGTGATATAGAACTACATGCATGAAATAATAGGATGAAGGATGATCAAGGTGTAACTTGCCTGCTACGTTTGATGAAGTTGTTCGCACTTAGTATAATATAGGGTCTCGAGGTGCTATAAATTGACAGCTGAAGAAGTCAACTCCG
This sequence comes from Aegilops tauschii subsp. strangulata, assembly GCF_002575655.3. Lineage (NCBI taxonomy): Eukaryota > Viridiplantae > Streptophyta > Magnoliopsida > Poales > Poaceae > Aegilops > Aegilops tauschii. Next base: position 243,497,512 of record NC_053037.3, on the reverse strand, counting down.
AAGAGTCAATTGATATAGAAAGATTGCTATTTAGGATTATATTTGAGATAATATGGAATAGGCTCAAAATTATATGGAAAACAACAAACATGTTGTTGAACAAAAAGCATATGACATGAGAGTTCATTTGCAAAAAGAATGAATTGAATAGAAGCACTACAACTCAAATTATAGTGAGACGAAATTTGAATTGAATTTAAATTCAAACAGTTTAATATTCAAAAAAATTCAAACAGTTCAAAAGTATTTGAAATTTTGAGTATACAGAATATTATAAACAAATATTTGATACAAGTTGTCAGACGCAAAAAGAATGAATTGAATAGGATATACGGTTTGCTAGATATGAGCAAAAGATGATTCGAATTCAAATTTGAAATGTCTGTACAAACGAATTATCGTTTCTACAGGATAGTAGAGGTCATTATGAACATGTAGGAAAGAGAATCACTCAATTTGTAATTACGGATCACGAGATATGGTTGAACGAAAATGGGCTAAAAATTTGTCCAAAATATGATTTTGAACTGAGGCTACTATAGCATGTGGCAACGTGTCGCGCTAGGATTGGCTGGAAGGGGCTCCCTGTGCGTGCGTGCTCACCAGCAGGGGAAAACGGCGGCGGGTGCTCTGATGAAGGTGCAGTCGGCTCCCGTGGTCGGTGAGGCTTGTTGAGGTCACGGGCGGAACCACCGGATCAGGGCGACAACTATGGTGCCCACATCAGCGCCGGGGAGTCCTGGTGCAGCGGGGAAACGCGGGTGGTGCTCTGGTGTGCTCCGGCGAAGTGCAACTGCGACGGTGGTGCTCCAGCGAGATCTGGCGACATTGGGGAGCCTAGATCCTTGCGTCTGCGAAGGGGGAAGATGGTCAGGGTGAGGCGGGACAACAAGGCGATTCTTTAGACGAACAGAGGGGCAGGGGTGTAGCTTACTGTCACCAGAGTTGGCCATGGTAGGAGGCTCGGGCGGCGGTGTTCTGTTCGGGTGGAGGGGATTTTCCTTGCCATCAACGACGGCAGCTTTGATTTCGAGCGTGTCGACGCTCCTGATTGTGTTATGACTCGAAGAAGTGCAAAGGTAGGTGCAGTGGCAAGCAGTGCATCCGAGGGCGTCCAAGTGGTGCTTCGGCGCGTCCTGTAGCAACGGCGGCGAGCGGCTCAAGTCACGGTTGCAGGTTGCTGCTTCATGATGAGGACATGGCTACCACAGTTACACCCATATGAACAATTGCTATAGCTTGCATATGCCAATTAAATTATCAGGTACTTTCGTTTCTTGGTAATGTTTCTAGTGTTCATGAGAATATGATGCTGCCTAACTTAGATACATTTGTGTTGCTTGTAATTGAAGGGCCTAGCACGGACAAGAAGGATGGACATTGGAGCATCCTCAAGCACGAAGATGAAGGTGCGTGCGAAGAGAACAAGAACGGAGGTTCAAGTGGAGATTTCCGGACTTTGAAGCTACCATGATGACATACAAGAAAATGGACGAAATATACAAGATGGCCTTTCATAAATTTCGTCCATAGCTTATTATTGGTGTTGCGCCACCTTATTTTGGGCCAGTCCCATGTAATCTATTTTTAGAGTTCATATTGTAGGGGAAACGACTTAGGGGGTGTTTTAGTCCCACCTTGCAAGGGTGGACAAAATCTCCTCTCTTTTCCCTATAAATACAGCCCTTAAGGCGTCCTTTAGATTTGGGTTTTGTTTAGATTAAAAGTTTGCCATAGCTGCAACTTCGCGTACTTCGTTTGTGTTCAACGACCAAACCAAGACGTCACAGAACCCCACCTTCATTAATAATGCTTTCCTCTTATATTTGCAATATCTAGATTGCAATTTCGGTTTCTTGCTTGTTCTTCGTTTGCTTGCAGGAAATAGACCTTCGTGGTCAGGTTGATCGTGCTCCGGCATGGTCAATAACCCCTCGGAGTTGGTTTAGCGATTGCTAAGGCGCGACGTCCTCGTACGTTCGTAGCCGGATCGTCAAAGTCTACTCCACCAAAAACGATAGCCACCATCTTATCGAAAGATCGGGCCCCTCGCCTCTATCAAGTGGTATCAATTTTCAGGTTGGTCGGTGAGATTTTCTAGTTTTTCGTAGTCTAGATTGTATCTGTTCTTCATACCTAGAGTCCAAGAAAAAGTCAGAAGAAAATTAGATTAGTTCATCCGTGTCCTAGACAGCCTGAGCCTTTCGTTATTGTCACTTAGTTTTTGCGTTGTTGAATTTTCGGTTGCATCGTGTGTCGAGTCGCTGGTTTTTTGTGTCTAGTCTTTTAGAGTTTTGAGTTCTAGTCACGTTTTGTTCATGCTGCATCCGCAAACACCATCACAACCGTCCATCAGTTGTTGTCGTACATCGTCATCATCACAAGTTCTCTTTTTGTTCTCGCCGCCATATTCCATCTTCGCTTCCGCATCACACATACACCCAAAAAAAAGTAGTTGGGAGAAGCCACGTACAGAATATTTGGAGGATATCTCACGTACAAGTTTGACAAGTCAATTTCGTAGGTTGACTAGCAGAAAAAAAAGTTGTTGCTCCATTGAGCTTGGACGTGATGGTACTTGTTTATTTGGAGAGAGAAGGATATTAAAGAGATCTGTTGGATTGTTTGGAAAGGAAGATCAAAATATTGGAGTGTTGATTCGTTGAGTTGGAGTTTGGATCAGCCCAAAAAAAAGAGTGCAACGAAAGAAATAGATAGAAAGAGGGAAGCGTGTGATTGAGTATATTTGAAAATTCTGCACAAGTCTTGTTTGGAAGGAAATTACGTGATTGGCAAGAAAAGAAAAGAAATTAAGGAAAGAAAAGGAGAGAGTAAAAAAGTGGTTCGGCCACATCCTTCGGTACTAATTTTATTGGAAACCGTGTGTACCACTAAGACTACCCACAGTGAGAATAACATAGATAGTAACATCACATATATCTAGATAAAATAGATGATGTGGCAAGCAATAAATGAAAAAAAAGAGGCATGTGATAACATAGCTAGTTACTACTAGTATGAGTAACATCACACGTATCAAGGCAAGATGAGTCTATAGCCTAATAAATAAAGTGTTACATGTTACCACACATATGTTACTCCCCACTACCATGTTACTACTCTATGTTACTACCCATTGTGGCTAGTCCAGATTCGTACTACTTCATATACGTTGAAACCGTGATTGATTTTGGCAAGTTCTGGTCGGGACAAAAAAAAGAGGCAGATTAGTTTGGCTTTGGAAAGTATTCTCCGTAAGGTATTGGCTTTTGGAAGGAGATAAATTAATTGGTAAAGAAATCTGCACGTAAATCAAGGAGAGGTGGTTGTTTCCATGTTTGGAAAGGAAAAAAAGAAACTGCGGATCTGTTGTTTTTACGTATCGCTTCTATCACTTCGGGTTGAGGTCGATGCTCTCCTTATGGTGTGCTTCTGCGGGAGAGAAGATGTGAGGTAGGGATAGGAGAGCACGAAGAACCTTTGAGACCAGAAACAAGGGCCTCAGGGATACAGGGTTCGCCGGAATTTCTCACCGGCGTGGGGCGCGGTGGCGGATCTCCTCGAGCTTGGTTCCCTCGAGCTAGGGCATGGGTGGAGGGGCCAGTAGAGGGAATAGACAGAGGATATCGAGTGCATCCCGATGGGGTGCAAGATAGGCCGAAATCATGGAAGTATTAGTGTGAATCGGGCGAGACCAATGTGAGATATACGATGCGAGGCGTGCGTGAACAGGAGACCGAACGGAGGTGGAAGACAACTGCGGGCCAGGGCGTCAGTGGGTCAGTGGCGGTGTGTGGCTGTCGTGTGGGCTCCTCCTGTCAGCGACATAAAAGAAAAAGAAAGGGAGAGGGGGCAATGCGGTATGCTGCTAGGCCTCTGCTGCTCATGGGCCTCAGGCCACTCTGCTACTGCGCTTCGGACTCGTGGCCTTGGGCCAGAATGCTGCTGCTGCGCACTGTGCTGCTGAGCAGCGGATAGGGATAGGTTAGGAATAGGTACATATATTTCCTATTCTGCTTTATTTATAGAAATGATTTTGGCTCAAAAATAGATTCAAAACATTTTCCAAAAAAATACCAGAACATAAAAAAAAGTATAGTTATATATAGTTGGTGAACATTTCCAGTCCGAAAATACTTATAAAAATACATATAATATTTTATAAAATGTTCTATAAAGTATTTTTGTACTCCAAACAGAAATTCAAATAACATTTAAAACATATCCAACTCTTTCCAACAATGAAGGAGACATATTTCCTTCTCCCATATTTTTTTTGAGTTAGAATTGTTTTAAATATTCGAAATCCAAAATGGGAGAATATTCAATCATTCACCAGTATTATTCTTTGAGGAAGTCATGTCACCTCTCTCATATTTAAATTGGAAATAGTTCAAATATTCTCAAACCCAAAATAAGATGCAAATGAATAATTGCGAAAGTCATCTTATTACCTCCCGTTTAATGTTCGTTTAAAATTCCAAAAGCTACAAATCCTAGTCAAATTTAGCTAAGATCAATCAAAACAAGATTTTTTTTAATTATTCCTATTTAAGTATTTAACATTCCAAAATTTAGAATTTTGGGATGTTAGAAATCTACCACACTTAAAATGAATCTCGTCCTCGAGATTCGAAGAGGCTAGCAAGCAAAATGATAGGTTCGGTGTCTCCTTGTATATCCATTGTCCATCCGAGAGTGTGGAGCACTACCACCCTTAGAATAAGAGTCACCGGTCTTCAAGGATGTTGCTCCTTCGATGAAATCCTTCACACATATGTCTTACACTCCTTTGAAATTTGAATCCCTTATCAAAAGAGCGGTCTTCCATATACTGAAACTTCATGGCTCACAGGTCTTGCGCTAGTACTAAACAAATAGATTCCCTCATGGTGGTCATCAATAATACTTCCTTCGGGGGTTCCTGCAGAGAACGGTCCCGGCTTAATCTCAGTATATAACCTATTATTGGCAATGGGTCCCTTCTACAAGGATCAAGTGTGCTACCATTCTATGGTTTAGGCTTAACAACCTCATGTCTCTACTATAGGTAAGTCACTCTAGATTTACCATCCCACATAGCAAGAGCGAATAATAAGTGTAAGTCAAGATGGTGGTTAATACATTCCGCACACAAATCATTAACTTGTGTATGCTTTAGAAAATCTCATATTCTAACACTCGGACATCCTCACAAACATTACAAAAACTTCTCTTGTTCATGATCGGGTCCGGATAATCCATTTGTTCTGCATGCCAAAAAATACAATCTATCATTCCTTTCAACTCTCGGGTTTGCGTCAACTACTTTAAAAACGTATGCCGATGAATTGTAGCTTCCTGCAGGTTCTTCCTTCAGCAAGATTGTGCTTGCTTCTTGGCGTATCCTGGCGTATGTGGTTTCGCTTGAACTCATCCCTAGGATTCATCCATCTTCACTCCATTCTTGGGATTTGCAAGCAATGTAGTTACTCCTTTGTTGCAGGTCTTGGGTTTAGAAGAGCTAGATTGGAGAAAGAGATAGATATACCCATACAAACATCACTCTTGTTTTTAAAATAAGTTTTGACGTGCGCTGTGAGTAAACCAAACACAATGACAGCTCACAAAACACAACTAACGATAAACGTATATGGAAATCTTGTATCTTCAAAGTCTTCGGTGTTTGTAGCTTTTGTCTTGCATCAACGAAGAAATCTTCATGGCATGAAGTCTTCTTATAGATTGTTCTTCTTGAATCTTGAAGCATATATACTAAATAGATAGGGGTCTAAACATCATAGACTTATTCTACTCGCAAAATAAATCGTAGAGCACATCACACAACATCAATCAATAAAAAGCACAAAAGTCACACCACACTAGCAAATCCGGTAAGGTCATATCCACAAGAGATATGATCTCATCATACTACGTGTGAATCGTTTATCAAACTTAAATCAGTAGTGGTGGTATGAATCTAAGTCTTGCCCTCCTCATATAAATTAACCATGAAGATCATCTAACAATCTAAAAGTTAGTTTTTCTTGAGTCGCGCAAAAATACTTCTTTCATGAATTCCTTCGGTCCTCATTGTAGTATTGCTTCCCACACATGACGTCCTCTATGATAGGGGTAACGGGAGTTACTATAGGATGGCCAGCTACTTTAAGACAACATGAGAAGTTTAGAATATGAATGGTAGATGAGAAATACGAGTATGATAGTAAGTGATAAAATAATCTTGTTCCTATGGCTTTTCCTAGTCCATTCTAAGGGTTACGACCTACAGTCAACATGGGCTCTGATACCATCTGTAACAACCCGAACCTGATAAGATTCGATGTGTCTGTGCTCATTGTGCTAGTCCCTGGATAAATAGCTAGCACACACACAGTACATGATGTAATATCAAGAATAAACCACATGTCATAATATTACATCATAGATCCAGAATTTAATATAATACATACCTGCATAGCTGAAGGCTAGCTCATAACAAAAGTACAGCAGAAAAACAAATAAAAGCTTCATGGAATCCATCAACACCACTGGCAAATGTGGACTATAGACATCGTAACTGTCGGTGTCAAAACCGACGGATCTCGGGTAGGGGGTCCCGAACTGTGCGTCTGAGGTCGATGGTAACAGGCGACTGGGGACACGATGTTTACCCAGGTTCGGGCCCTCTCTTTGGAGGTAATACCCTACTTCCTGCTTGATTGATCTTGATGAATATGAGTATTACAAGCGTTGATCTACCTCGAGATCGTAATGGCTAAAACCCTAGAAGTCTAGCCCGTGTGACTATGATTATTATTCTCTGTCTCTACAGACTAAGCCCTCTGGTTTATATAGACACCGGAGGGGACTAGGGTTGTACAAAGTCGGTTACAGAGAAAGGAATCTTCATATCCTGACGCCAAGCTTGCCTTCCATGCCAAGGAGAGTCCCATCCGGACACGGGAGATAGTCTTCGGTCTTGTATCTTTATAGCCCATCAGTCCGGCTCACGTACCATAATACGGACGCCCGAGGACCCCCTAATCCAGGACTCCCTCAGTAGCCCCTGAACCAGGCTTCAATGACGAGGTGCCCGGCGCGCAAATTATCTTCGGCATTGCAAGGCGGGTTCCTTCTCCCAACACTCCAACACAGTCTTCGGACGCAACGAACGTGCTGATAGAGGCAAAGGTGTCTCGTCTTTCGATGAGATGGTGGCTATCATTTTGGAGGAAGTCGACTTTGACGATCCGACTACGAACGTGCGAGGACGTCACGCCTTAGCAACCGCTAAACCACCGCCGAGAGGTTATTGACCACGCAGGAGCACGATCAACCTGACCACGAAGGTCTGTTTCCTGCAGGCAAACAAAGAACAAGCAAGAAACTAAGATTGCAATCTGGATATTGCGAATATAAGATGAAAGATTTATTGATCGAGGTGGGGTTCTGTGACGCCTTTGTCTGGTCGTTGAATACAAACGAAGTACGCAAAGTTGCAGCTATGGCGAACTTCAATCTAAACAAAATCCAAAGTCTAAATGACGCCCTAAGGGCTGTATATATGGAGGAAGAGGAGGGAATTTCGTGGCCCTTGGAGAAGGGGTCCGAAACTAACCCTAACTCTTGTTTCCCCACACATACGGACTCTAAAAACAGCCTATATTGAACAATTTCGAAATTAAATGGGCCTGACCCAAAAATAAGGTGACGCAGCACCTAAAATAGCCTCTGGACGAAAATTATGATGTGGCATCTTGTATATTTCGTCCAAGGCTTCATGCGCTCATTATGGTGGCTTCAAAGTCCTGAAATCATCACTTGAAACTCTGTTCTTGTCTCCCTTGCGCATGCCATCAACTCCATGCTTGTTCTTGCTCCAATGTTCATCCTTGTCCAAGCTAGGCCCTTCATTTGTAAGCAAAACAAATGTATCCAATTTAGGCAGCATCATATTCTCATGAACAATAGAATCATTACCAAGCAACGAAAGTACCTGGTAATTTAATTAGCGTGCGCAAGCTCTAGTAATCGGTCCAGTATGTATTTTAGCAGGGGTTGTGGGTGTAACAATGGTATTGATGTCCTTATCATGCTCCCCTTCTTAAAATGAAGTCGTCCTCGACGGAAGCTCATCTTCCTCACCCAAAGAAGCCTTCAAATCTGCAATGTTAAAAGTGGGACTAACCCCAAAATATGTAGGCAACTCAGGTTTATATGCATTATCATTTATTTTCTCTAACAGCTTAAAAGGGCCATCAGCACGTGGCATTAGCTTTGATTTGCGCAAATCAGGAAATCTATCCTTACGCAAATGTAACCAAACAAGATCTCCAGGTGCAAACACAACATGTTTTCTACCCTTATCTCCCGCAAGTTTATATCTAGCATTCATACGCTCAATGTTTTCCTTAGTTAACTTATGCATTTTTAAAATCAATTCAGCACGTTGTTTAGCATCAAAATTAACCTTCTCCGAAGATGGAAGAGGCAACAAATCAATAGGTGCATGAGGTAGGAAACCATACACAATTTCAAAAGGGCACATCTTAGTAGTAGAATGCAATGAATGATTATAAACAAATTCAATATGAGGCAAGCATTCTTCCCACATTTTCTTGTTATTCTTCAAAATAGCCCTAAGTATGGTAGACAATGTTCTATTGACTACTTCAGTTTGTCCATCAGTTTGGGGATGACATGTAGTACTAAAAAGCAGTTTAGTCCCCAACTTAGCCCATAAACATCTCCAAAAGTGGCTAAGAAATTTAGTATCACGATATGAAACAATAGTATTTGGCACACCATGCAAGCGAATAATTTCACGAAAGAACAAATCAGCAACACTGATAGCATCATCGCTTTTATGACATGGTATAAAGTGTGCCATTTTCGAGAATCTATCCACGACAACAAATATGCTATCCCTCCCCTTCTTTGTTCGAGGTAAACCTAAAACAAAGTCCATAGATATATCCTCCCAAGGAACACTAGGTACAGGCAAAGGCATATATAAACCATGAGGATTGAGTCGTGACTTAGCTTTTTGACATGTAGTGCAGCGAGCAACAAAACGCTCAACATCCCGTCTCATTCTTGGCCAAAAGAAATGTGTAGCAAGTACGTCCTCCATCTTTTTCACGCCAAAGTGTCCCATTAATCCTCCTCCATGCACCTCTTGCAACAACAAAAGATGAACGGAGCTAGCTGGAATGCATAGCTTGTTAGCACGGAACACAAATCCATCATTAACGATGAACTTGTTCCACGTTCTTCCTTCTTTTTAATTTTGCATTACATCTTTAAAATCAGCATCATGCACATATTGATCTTTGATGGTCTCCAAACCAAATATTTTGAAGTCAAGTTGTGAAAGCATAGTATAGCGACGAGACAATGCATCAGCAATAACATTTTCTTTACCCTTCTTGTGTTTAATGACATAAGGGAAAGTCTCAATGAATTCAACCCATTTAGCATGTCTACGATTCAGTTTAGCTTGACTTCTAATATGTTTCAAAGATTCATGATCAGAATGTATAAAAAATTCTTTGGGCCATAAATAATGTTGCCATGTTTCTAAAGTCCGAACAAGAGCATATAATTCTTTATCATAAGTAGAATAATTCAGACTAGGCCCACTCAATTTTTCAGAAAATTATGCAACAGGTTTTCCATCTTGTAATAACACACCTCCTAATCCAATTCCACTAGCATCACATTCAAGCTCAAAAGTCTTATTAAAATCAGGAAGTTGGAGTAAAGGAGCATGTGTCAACTTATCTTTCAATACCGTGAAGGCTTTTTACTGTGCAGTACCCCAAACAAAAGGCACATCCTTCTTTGTAAGCTCATTGAGAGGTGCAGCAATGGTGCTAAAATCTCTCACAAAACGCCTATAGAAACCAGCGAGTCCAAGAAAACTCCTCACTTGTGTGACCGTTTTGGGCTACGGCCAACTCTCAATAGCTTCAATCTTGGCTTTATCAACTTCAGTTCCCAGTGGAGTAACAACATAGCCAAGAAAAGATACTCGGTCGGTGCAAAAGGTGCACTTTCCAAGGTTACCAAACAAACGTGCGTCACGTAGAGAAATAAAAACAACACGTAAATGTTCCAAATGTTCTTCCAAAGATTTGCTATAAATTAGTATATCAACAAAACAGACTACCACAAATCATCCAATGAAAGCACGTAAAACTTCGTTCATTAGTCTCATGAAAGTACTAGGTGCATTAGTTAACCCAAAAGGCATGACTAACCACTCATATAAACCAAACTTACTTTTAAATGTTATTTTCCATTCATCTCCGAATTTCATACGAATTTGATGGTATCCACTATGCAAATCAACTTTGGAGAATATTGTAGAGCCACTCAATTCATCAAGCATATCATCTAGCCTAGGAATAGGATGACGATCACAAATAGTAATATTATTAGTGCCTCTACAATCAACACACATACACGACGTACCATCCTTTTTAGGCACTAGTATAATAGGAATAGCACAAGGACTAAGAGATTCGCGTATATAACCTTTGTCGAGCAGCTCCTGTACTTGACGCATAATCTCCTTCGTCTCCTATGGATTGGTACGCTAGGGTGCACGGTTGGGTAGCGATGCACCGGGAATTAAGTCAATTTGATGCTCAATCCCTCGAATAGGTGGTAATCCCGGTGGCACGTCTTGTGGGAAGACGTTAGCGAACTCCTGCAAAATGTTAGTGACAGCAGGGGGCAAAGAGGAAGGCACGTCCTCGAATGAAAATAATGCCTCTTTGCACACAAAAGCATAGCGAACAGATTTGCTGAAATCTAGCTCATCAATATCATATTTGGTGGCAAGTAAACATGCACTTTTCAATTTAATTCCAGAAGCAACACTAGATGGTTTATTATTAGGCTTCATGTGTTGCTCAAATTCTTTTGCCACAATCTGATTTTCACTCTTATTTTTCTCCTGTTTTGCTTTATTAGCTCTATTAATATCATCTTTCAAAATGGAATCAGGAGTCATAGGAAGCAACGTAATATTTTTATCCTTATGAACAAGAGTATACTGATTGTTCCTACCATGGTTTACAGAATTTTTATCAAATTGCCATGGTCTACCAAGTAATAAGGAACATGCTTGCATAGGTACCACATCACAATCAACATAATCAGCATATGTAGAGATACTAAAATGCACACGAACAGTACGTGTTACCTTAACCTTGCCGTTGTTGTTGAACCATTGGATGTAGTAAGGATGTGGATGTGGTCTTGTGGTGAGAGATAGCTTCTCCACCATCTCCATGCTAGCCAAGTTGTTGCAGCTCCCTCCATCTATGATGACGTGAATAGAACATTCCTTCACAACTCCCTTTGTATGGAACAAATTATGCCTCTAATTTTTCTCAGCTTGTGTAACCTGCACACTCAAAACACGTTGAGCAACCAAACATTCATACCTGTCAGCATCTTCAGGAGCCATGTATTGCGTCACATGATCAGAATCATCTTCACCGTGTTCTTCACGTGTAATAAGAGCCAAAGTCTCCTCATCATAGTCACTAGCGGACTCATACCCACCATCCTCAGTAGCAATCATCACACGCCGAGATTTGCATTCTCTCGCATAATGACCTCTTCCCTTACAACGACGACAAATAATATCACTTGTGTGCCCTATTGATGCCATGGAAGAAGAAGAGCTTTGTGCAGGCCCGGCAGGTGTGCTCTTGGCAGATAGTGGTGGTTGTGCCTGCTTTCTTGTATCACGGTTGGAGGTGGCACCTGATGGAGGTGATGGTGCAGTGGAAGTAGAGGATGCACGTGGTGTCCATGATGAAGGTCGACCTGCAGAAAAGTTAGTTCGCGCCAATGTTTGTCGATCCTGCACTTCACGTTCAGCTTTACAAGCAAGATGGAATAAACGAATGATATTATTATACTCCTTATACTCTAGAATGGTCTGAATCTCTCTATTCAATCCACCCATAAAACGTGCAAGCATAGCTTCATTATCCTCAACAATACCACATCTGATCATGCCAGTTTGTAATTCCTGATAATATTCCTCTACAAAAAAAATTCCTTGGCTTAAACGCTGCAATTTTTGAAGTAATTCACGTTGATAATATGGTGGAACCCAACGAGTACGCATAGCAGTTTTCAAAGCAGCCCAAGTAGTTGGAATATTATTCGAATATAATCTACGATGTTCAGACCACCACACACAAGCAAAACTAGTGAAAGCACAAAGTGCAGCATCAACACGTCTCTCCTCGGGATATTCTAAACATGTAAAACGTTGTTCGGTTTCTAACTCCCAAGTAAGATATATATCAGGAACATATCTACCCTCAAATGGTGGAATATTCAATTTCAGTTTAGGAAGATGGTCATGATCTTGTACCTGAGCTGGTAATGCAGCCCTACCATTGCGATTATTTGCATGTGGACGGCCTGGTGCTGGTGGTTGCACGTAGTTCTGATTTTGATCAACCTCACCCTCGTAATCTCCCGCATAATCATCCTCCTCCTCATCAGCAGCAGGAGCCACAGAAGTATGAATAGCAGCACCAACAGTTTGGCCAGGCTCAAGAGGGACACGGCTTGCTCGGCGGAGGGCTGTTTCACGACGTGGAGGTAGTCGTTGTTGTTGTTGTTGTTGTGGCAGAGGTGTGGCAGGTGCAGCCGGTGGTGGTTGTGAAAGACGCACAAGCACTTCATTAAATTTGTTATCGAGCTTTGTTTCGAACGTCTTCTCAAAGCCAGTTATCTTATCCATGGCCTCTTCAAAATTCTTCAGCACATCTTGCACCTGTTCGGTCATCATTTGCTGAAATTTATCATGCAACTCCTTATTCGTCATGTTCTCCCAGTCAGTCTCATTGACTTGTGATCCTGTCATGGTTAGCAGCAATAGAAACACACAAGAATATGATCCTACAAACTACTAGAAAATGGTGGTGGTGGGGCGTCATAAATCTGTCAAGCAAATCTCAAATTCTTACCAGTTATTACCAAGCAGCAGGTGGTGATCGGCAACTGTTGTAGTCAAAACTCTCAAAGCTTGGATAGAGCGATTACCAGGGAGAGTCAAACGCATGACGTAGATGTATGTGGAGCTGGAAGGCTTATAATATGGTAGCAAAAAGGGTCGGCAATAATCAATTCAGAGATGCAAAGTTGAATAAACGCTCAACGACGGTACTGTGCTGGTCCTAGGCTAGACCGTACTAGAGACACGAGCCTAGAACACGAACAAAATCACGACGCTGCACGTAAACAAGGGAAAAGCACACTCTGGAATTTTTTTTCGCTCTGATTTTTTTTTCGAGACCTACTCAGGCAAGGAAACACGAAACGGAAAATAGATGGATCTCGAAAACAAACCTAATATGAAAAGAACTCGGATTGGTGGTGGATATATGGTGGTAGGATATGGCAGCAGTGGTGGTGTATGGTGGCGGTGGTGGTATATGGATACGGATCGGTGGTGGTATATGGATATTGAAGGAAATATGCCCTAGAGGCAATAATAAAGTATTATTTATTTCCTTATATCATGATAAATGTTTATTATTCATGCTAGAATTGTATTAACCGGAAACATAATACATCTGTGAATACATAGACAAACAGTGTGTCACTAGTATGCCTCTACTTGACTAGCTTGTTAATCAAAGATGGTTATATTTCCTAGCCATAGACATGAGTTGTCATTTGATTAACGGGATCACCTCATTAGGAGAATGACGTGATTGACTTGACCCATTCCGTTAGCTTAGCACTCGATCGTTTAGTATGTTGCTATTGCTTTCTTCATGACATACATGTTCCTATGACTATGAGATTATGCAACTCCTGTTTACCGTAGGAACACTTTGTGTGCTACCAAACATCACAACGTAACTGGGTGATTATAAAGGTGCTCTACAGGTGTCTCCAAAGGTACTTGTTGGGTTGGCGTATTTCGAGATTAGGATTTGTCACTCCGATTGTCGGAGAGGTATCTCTGGGCCCACTCGGTAATGCACATCACTATAAGACTTGCAAGCATTGTGACTAATGAGTTAGTTGCGGGATGATGTATTATGGAACGAGTAAAGAGACTTGCCGGTAACGAGATTGAACTAGGTATCGAGATACCGACGATCGAATCTCGGGCAAGTAACATACCGATGACAAAGGGAACAACGTATGTTGTTATGCGGTCTGACCGATAAAGATCTTCGTAGAATATGTGGGAACCAATATGAGCATCCAGGTTCCGCTATTGGTTATTGACCGGAGAGGTGTCTCGGTCATGTCTACATAGTTCTCGAACCCGTAGGGTCCGCACGCTGAAAGTTACGATGACAATTATATTATGAGTTTATATGTTTTGATGTACCGAAGGTTGTTCGGAGTCCCGGATGTGATCACGGACATGACGAGGAGTCTCGAAATGGACGAGACATAAAGATTGATATATTGGACGACTATATTCGGACACCGGAAGTGTTCCGGAGAAGTTTCGGATAAAACCGGAGTGCCGGAGGGGTTACCGGAACCCCCCGGGGAAGTATTGGGCCTTAGTGGGCCTGAGGGGAGAGAGAGGGCAGCAGCCCAGGAGGTGGCGCGCCCCCTCCCATGGGGAGTCCGAATTGGACTAGGGGAGGGGGGCGCGGCCCCTCTTTCCCTCTCCCTCTCCCTCTCTTTCCTTCCCCCTTCTCTCTTCCTAGTTGGACTAGGAAAGGGGAGTCCTACTCCTACTAGGAGGAGGACTCCCCCCTCCTTGGCGCGCCCCAAGGGCCGGCCGGCCTCCCCCTTGCTCCTTTATATACGGGGGCAGGGGGGCACCTCTGAACACAATTGATATACGATACTTTAGCCGTGTGCGGTACCCCCCTCCACCATATTACACCTCGATAATATCGTAGCGGAGCTTAGGCGAAGCCCTGCGTCGGTAGAACATCATCATCGTCACCACGCCGTCGTGCTGACAAAACTCTCCCTCAACACTCGGCTGGATCGGAGTTCGAGGGACGTCATCGAGCTGAACGTGTGCTGAACTCGGAGGTGCCGTGCGTTCGGTACTTGATCGGTCGGATCGTGAAGACGTACGACTACATCAACCGCGTTGTGTTAACACTTCCGCTTTCGGTCTACGAGGGTACGTGGACAACACTCTCCCCTCTCGTTGTTATGCATCACCATGATCTTGCGTGTGCGTAGGAAATTTTTTGAAATTACTACGTTCCCCAACAGTGGCATCCGAGCCTGGTTTTATGCGTTGATGCTATGCACGAGTAGAACACAAGTGAGTTGAGGGCGATATAAGTCATACTGCTTACCAACATGTCATACTTTGGTTCAGCGGTATTGTGAGATGAAGCGGCCCGGACCGACATTACGCGTACGCTTACGCGAGACTGGTTTCACCGTTGCGAGCACTCGTTGCTTAAAGGTGACTGGCGGGTGTCTGTCTCTCTCACTTTAGTTGAACCGAGTGTGGCTACGCCCGGTCCTTGCGAAGGTTAAAACAGCACCAACTTGACAAACTATCGTTGTGGTTTTGATGCGTAGGTAAGAACGGTTCTTGCTAAGCCCGTAGCAGCCACGTAAAACTTGCAACAACAAAGTAGAGGACGTCTAACTTGTTTTTGCAGGGCATGTTGTGATGTCATATGGTCAAGACATGATGCTATATTTTATTGTATGAGATGATCATGTTTTGTAACCGAGTTATCGACAACTGGCAGGAGCCATATGGTTGTCGCTTTATTGTATGCAATGCAATCGCCATGTAATTGTTTTACTTTATCACTAAGCGGTAGCGATAGTCGTAAAAGCAATAAGTTGGCGAGATGACAACGATACTACGATGGAGATCAAGGTGTCGCGCCGGTGACGATGGTGATCATGACGGTGCTTCGGAGATGGAGATCACAAGCACAAGATGATGATGGCCATATCATATCACTTATATTGATTGCATGTGATGTTAATCTTTTATGCATCTTATCTTGCTTTGATTGACGGTAGCATTATAAGATGATCTCTCACTAAAATTTCAAGATAAAAGTGTTCTCCCTGAGTATGGTCTTCGTGCTGAGACACCACGTGATGATCGGGTGTGATAGGCTCTACGTTCAAATACAACGGGTGCAAAACAGTTGCACACGCGGAATACTCAGGTTAAACTTGACGAGCCTAGCATATGCAGATATGGCCTCGGAACACGGAGACCGAAAGGTCGAGCGTGAATCATATAGTAGATATGATCAACATAGTGACGTTCACCATTGAAACTACTCCATCTCACGTGATGATCGGACATGGTTTAGTTGATTTGGATCACGTAATCACTTAGATGATTAGAGGGATGTCTATCTAAGTGGGAGTTCTTAAGTAATATGATTAATTGAACTTGAATTTATCATGAACTTAGTACCTGATAGTATCTTGCTTGTCTATGTTAATTGTAGATAAATGGCCCGTGCTGTTGTTCTGTTGAATTTTAATGCGTTCCTTGAGAAAGAAAAGTTGAAATATGATGGTAGCAATTACACGGACAGGGTCCGTAACTTGAGGATTATCCTCATTGCTGCACAGAAGAATTACGTCCTGGAAGCACCGCTAGGTGCCAGGCCTCCTGCAAGAGCAACACCAGAAGTTATGAACGTCTGGCAGAGCAGAGCTGATGACTACTCGATAGTTCAGTGTGCCATGCTTTACGTCTTAGAACCGGGTCTTCAACGACGTTTTGAACGTCATGGAGCATATGAGATGTTCCAGGAGTTGAAGTTAATATTTCAAGCAAATGCCCGGATTGAGAGATATGAAGTCTCCAATAAGTTCTACAGCTGCAAGATGGAAGAGAATAGTTCTGTCAGTGAGCATATACTCAAAATGTCTGGGTATAATAATCACTTGATTCAACTGGGAGTTAATCTTCCGGATGATAGCGTCATTGACAGAATTCTTCAATCACTGCCACCAAGCTATAAGAGCTTTGTGATGAACTATAACATGCAAGGGATGGATAAGACAATTCCCGAGCTCTTCGCAATGCTAAAGGCAGCGGAGGTAGAAATCAAAAAGGAGCATCAAGTGTTGATGGTCAGTAAAACCACTAGTTTCAAGAAAAAGGGCAAAGGGAAGAAGAAGGGGAACTTCAAGAAGAACAACAAGCAAGTTGTTGTTCAGGAGAAGAAATCCAAGTCTGGACCTAAGCCTGAAACTGAGTGCTTCTACTGCAAGCAGACTGGTCACTGGAAGCGGAACTGCCCCAAGTATTTGGCGGATAAGAAGGATGGCAAGGTTAACAAAGGTATATGTGATATACATGTTATTGATGTGTACCTTACTAATGCTCACAGTAGCACCTGGGTATTTGATACTGGTTCTGTTGCTAATATTTGCAACTCGAAACAGGGGCTACGGATTAAGCGAAGATTGGCTAAGGACGAGGTGACGATACGCGTGGGAAATGGTTCCAAAGTCGATGTGATCGCCGTCGGCACGCTACCTCTACATCTACCTTCGGGATTAATATTAGACCTAAATAATTGTTATTTGGTGCCAGCGTTGAGCATGAACATTATATCTGGATCTTGTTTGATGCGAGACGGTTATTCATTTAAATCAGAGAATAATGGTTGTTCTATTTATATGAATAATATCTTTTATGGTCATGCACCCTTGAAGAGTGGTCTATTTTTAATGAATCTCGATAGTAGTGACACACATATTCATAATGTCGAAGCCAAAAGATGCAGAGTTGATAATGACA
The DNA here is from genome assembly GCF_002575655.3 of Aegilops tauschii subsp. strangulata. Taxonomy (NCBI): domain Eukaryota; kingdom Viridiplantae; phylum Streptophyta; class Magnoliopsida; order Poales; family Poaceae; genus Aegilops; species Aegilops tauschii. The sequence goes on along the minus strand of NC_053037.3, from coordinate 243,479,760 downwards.
GTGCAACTTATTTGTGGCACTGCCGTTTAGGTCATATCGGTGTAAAGCGCATGAAGAAACTCCATACTGATGGACTTTTGGAATCACTTGATTATGAATCACTTGGTACTTGCAAACCGTGCCTCATGGGCAAGATGACTAAAACACCGTTCTCCGGAACTATGGAGAGAGCAACAGATTTATTGGAAATCATACATACAGATGTATGTGGTCCGATGAATATTGAGGCTCGTGGCGGATATCGTTATTTTCTCACCTTCACAGATGATTTGAGCATATATGGGTATATCTACTTAATGAAACATAAGTCTGAAACATTTGAAAAGTTCAAGAATTTCAGAGTGAAGTTGAAAATAATCGTAACAAGAAAATAAAGTTTCTACGATCAGATCATGGAGGAGAATATTTGAGTTACGAGTTTGGCCTACATTTGAAACAATGCGGAATAGTTTCGCAACTCACGCCACCCGGAACACCACAGCGTAATGGTGTGTCCGAACGTCGTAATCGTACTTTATTAGATATGGTGCGATCTATGATGTCTCTTACTGATTTACCGCTATCGTTTTGGGGTTATGCTTTAGAGACGGCTGCATTCACTCTAAATAGGACACCATCGAAATCCGTTGAGACGACGCCTTATGAACTATGGTTTGGCAAGAAACCAAAGTTGTCGTATCTTAAAGTTTGGGGTTGCGATGCTTATGTGAAGAAACTTCAACCTGATAAGCTCGAACCTAAATCGGAGAAATGTGTCTTCATAGGATACCCAAAGGAGACTGTTGGGTACACCTTCTATCACAGATCCGAAGGCAAGATTTTTGTTGCTAAGAATGGATCCTTTCTAAAGAAGGAGTTTCTCTCGAAAGAAGTGAGTGGGAGGAAAGTAGAACTTGATGAGGTAACTGTACCTGCTCCCTTATTGGAAAGTAGATCATCACAGAAATCAGTTTCTACGACACCTACACCAATTAGTGAGGAAGTTAATGATAATGATCATGAAACTTCAGATCAAGTTATTACTGAACCTCGTAGGTCAACTAGATCAAGATCCGCACCAGAGTGGTACGGTAATCTTGTTCTGGAGGTTATGTTACTAGACCATGACGAACCTATGAACTATGAAGAAGCGATGGTGAGCCCAGATTCCGCAAAATGGCTTTAAGCCATGAAATCCGAGATGGGATCCATGTATGAGAACAAAGTATGGACTTTGGTTGACTTGCCCGATGGTCGGCAAGCCATTGAAAATAAATGGATCTTCAAGAAGAAGACTGACGCTGATGGTAATGTTACTGTCTATAAAGCTCGACTTGTTGCGAAAGGTTTTCGACAAGTTCAAGGGATTGACTACGATGAGACCTTCTCACCCGTAGCGATGCTTAAGTCTGTCCGAATCATGTTAGCAATTGCCGCATTTTATGATTATGAAATTTGGCAAATGGATGTCAAAACTGCATTCCTGAATGGATTTCTGGAAGAAGAGTTGTATATGATGCAACCGGAAGGTTTTGTCGATCCAAAGGGAGCTAACAAAGTGTGCAAGCTCCAGCGATCCATTTATGGACTGGTGCAAGCCTCTCGGAGTTGGAATAAACGCTTTGATAGTGTGATCAAAGCATTTGGTTTTATACAGACTTTTGGAGAAGCCTGTATTTACAAGAAAGTGAGTGGGAGCTCAGTAGCATTTCTGATATTATATGTGGATGACATATTGCTGATTGGAAATGATATAGAATTTCTGGATAGCATAAAGGGATACTTGAATAAGAGTTTTTCAATGAAAGACCTCGGTGAAGCTGCATATATATTAGGCATTAAGATCTATAGAGATAGATCAAGACGCTTAATTGGACTTTCACAAAGCACATACCTTGACAAAGTTTTGAAGAAGTTCAAAATGGATCAAGCAAAGAAAGGGTTCTTGCCTGTACTACAAGGTGTGAGATTGAGTAAGACTCAATGCCCGACCATTGCAGAAGATAGAGAGAAGATAAAAGATGTTCCCTATGCTTCAGCCATAGGCTCTATCATGTATGCAATGCTGTGTACCAGACCTGATGTGTGCCTTGCTATAAGTTTAGCAGGGAGGTACCAAAGTAATCCAGGAGTGGATCACTGGACAGCGGTCAAGAACATCCTGAAATACCTGAAAAGGACTAAGGATATGTTTCTCGTTTATGGAGGTGACAAAGAGCTCATCGTAAGTGGTTACGTTGATGCAAGCTTTGACACTGATCCGGACGATTCTAAATCGCAAACCGGATACGTATTTACATTGAACGGTGGAGCTGTCAGTTGGTGCAGTTCTAAGCAAAGTGTCATGGCGGGATCTATGTGTGAAGCGGAGTACATAGCTGCTTCGGAAGCAGCAAATGAAGGAGTCTGGACGAAGGAGTTCATATCCGATCTAGGTGTCATACCTAGTGCATCGGGACCAATGAAAATCTTTTGTGACAATACTGGTGCAATTGCCTTAGCAAAGGAATCCAGATTTCACAAGAGAACCAAGCACATCAAAAGACGCTTCAATTCCATCCGGGATTTAGTCCAAGTGGGAGACATAGAAATTTGCAAGATACATACGGATCTGAATGTTGCAGACCCGTTGACTAAGCCTCTTCCACGAGCAAAACATGATCAGCACCAAGACTCCATGGGTGTAAGAATCATTGCTGTGTAATCCAGATTATTGACTCTAGTGCAAGTGGGAGACTGAAGGAAATATGCCCTAGAGGCAATAATAAAGTATTATTTATTTCCTTATATCATGATAAATGTTTATTATTCATGCTAGAATTGTATTAACCGGAAACATAATACATGTGTGAATACATAGACAAACAGTGTGTCACTAGTATGCCTCTACTTGACTAGCTCGTTAATCAAAGATGGTTATATTTCCTAGCCATAGACATGAGTTGTCATTTGATTAACGGGATCACCTCATTAGGAGAATGACGTGATTGACTTGACCCATTCCGTTAGCTTAGCACTCGATCGTTTAGTATGTTGCTATTGCTTTCTTCATGACTTATACATGTTCCTATGACTATGAGATTATGCAACTCCCATTTACCGGAGGAACACTTTGTGTGCTACCAAATGTCACAACGTAACTGGGTGATTATAAAGGTGCTCTACAGGTGTCTCCAAAGGTACTTGTTGGGTTGCCGTATTTCGAGATTAGGATTTGTCACTCCGATTGTCGGAGAGGTATCTCTGGGCCCACTCGGTAATGCACATCACTATAAGCCTTGCAAGCATTGTGACTAATGAGTTAGTTGCGGGATGATGTATTACAGAACGAGTAAAGAGACTTGTCGGTAATGAGATTGAACTAGGTATCGAGATACCGACGATCGAATCTCGGGCAAGTAACATACCGATGACAAAGGGAACAACGTATGTTGTTATGCGGTCTAACCGATAAAGATCTTCGTAGAATATGTGGGAACCAATATGAGCATCCAGGTTCCGCTATTGGTTATTGACCGGAGAGGTGTCTCGGTCATGTCTACATAGTTCTCGAACCCGTAGGGTCCGCACGCTTAAAGTTACGATGACAGTTATATTATGAGTTTATATGTTTTGATGTACCGAAGGTTGTTCAGAGTCCCGGATGTGATCACGGACATGACGAGGAGTCTCGAAATGGTCGAGACATAAAGATTGATATATTGGACGACTATATTCGGACACCGGAAGTGTTCCGGAGAAGTTTCGGATAAAACCGGAGTGCCGGAGGGGTTACCGGAACCCCCCGGGGAAGTATTGGGCCTTAGTGGGCCTGAGGGGAGAGAGAGGGCAGCAGCCCAGGAGGTGGCGCGCCCCTCCCATGGGGAGTCCGAATTGGACTAGGGGAGGGGGGCGTGGCCCCTCTTTCCCTCTCCCTCTCCCTCTCTTTCCTTCCCCCTTCTCTCTTCCTAGTTGGACTAGGAAAGGGGAGTCCTACTCCTACTAGGAGGAGGACTCCCCCCCTCCTTGGCGCGCCCCAAGGGCCGGCCGGCCTCCCCCCTTGCTCCTTTATATACGGGGGCAGGGGGCACCTCTGAACACAATTGATATACGATATTTTAGCCGTGTGCGGTACCCCCCTCCACCATATTACACCTCGATAATATCGTAGCGGAGCTTAGGCGAAGCCCTGCGTCGGTAGAACATCATCATCGTCACCACGCCGTCGTGCTGACGAAACTCTCCCTCAACACTCGGCTGGATCGGAGTTCGAGGGACGTCATCGAGCTGAACGTGTGCTGAACTCGGAGGTGCCGTGCGTTCGGTACTTGATCGGTCGGATCGTGAAGACGTATGACTACATCAACCGCGTTGTGTTAACGCTTCCGCTTTCGGTCTACGAGGGTACATGGACAACACTCTCCCCTCTCGTTGTTATGCATCACCATGATCTTGCGTGTGCGTAGGAATTTTTTTGAAATTACTACGTTCCCCAACAGATATGGATTCAGAGCGGTGGCGGATAAGCGGTGGTGGTAGATGGCAGGGGCGATGATGATGGTGCGGCGGCGGCGTGACAACTTATGATGCAACCGCAAGTTGACACAACGATGCAACCGCAAATTCAACAAAGCAAAAACCCTAAAAAGATTATGCAAAGGCTCAGATTGGTTCGGATATGATGAACTAACCCTAATTTTTTTTGTGGCTTTTTCGTGGACTGTAGGTATGAAGAACAGACTCGATCTAAACTACGAAAAACTGTAAAATCTCACCGAGAAACCTGGAAATCTGATACCACTTGATAGAGGCAAAGGTGTCCCATCTTTCGATGAGATGGTGGCTATCATTTTGGAGGAAGTCGACTTTGACGATCCGACTACGAACGTGCGAGGACGTCGCGCCTTAGCAATCGCTAAAGCAACTCCGAGAGGTTATTGACCACGCCGGAGCACGATCAACCTGACAACGAAGGTTTGTCTCCTGCAGGCAAACGAAGAACAAGCAAGAAACTAAGATTGCAATCTGGATATTGCGAATATAAGAGGACAGCTTTATTGATCGAGGTGGGGTTCTATGATGCCTTTGTCTGGTCGTTCAACACAAACGAAGTACGTGAAGTTACAGCTATGGAGAACTTTAATCTAAACAAAACCCAAAGTCTAAACGATGCCCTAAGGGCTGTATATATGGAGGAAGAGGAGGGAATTTCGTGGCCCTTGGAGAAGGGGTCCGAAACCAACCCTAACTCTTGTTTCCCCACACATACGGACTCTAAAAACAACCTATATTGAAGTATTTTGAAATTACATGGGCCTGGCCCAAAAATAAGGTGACGCAGCACCTAGAATAGCCTCTGGACGAAAATTCTGAAGTGGCATCTTGTATATTTCGTCCAAGGCTTCATGCGCTCATTCTGGTGGCTTCAAAGTCCTGAAATCATCACTTGAAACTCTGTTCTTGTCTCCCTTGCACATGCCATCAACTCCATGCTTGTTCTTGCTCCAATGTTCATCCTTGTCCAAGCTAGGCCCTTCATTTGTAAGCAAAACAAATGTATCCAATTTAGGCAGCATCATATTCTCATGAACAATAGAATCATTACCAAGAAACGAAAGTACCTGGTAATTTAATTGGCGTGCGCGAGCTCTAGTAATCGGTCCAGTATGTATTGTAGCAGGGGCTGTGGGTGTAACAATGGTATTGATGTCCTCATCATGTCCGGCTCTGCAAAACAAATTCCACACACAACCACAGACTGTATAATATATCACGAGTCCAATCCGCTGACAACTTTTGGTAATGTGACACCACGTCACCACCCGGTCATTATTTTGAATCATTTTTTGGCCTGCCGCTTCAAGATGCGGTCTCATTGGCACGTATTTTCAAAGTAGAGATCGTGTCCCCTTATTGTGGGATTCTCATCAATACGGGCGTGGGTAATCCAACCGTGCCGTTTGCACAGCCCTTGGGAACAGGCGAGTTTTAAGGCGAGTGGGGAGGTGCTTGAAATTCACTGCCTTTATAAGGAGATAAGGATTCCCCTCTTTCACCCACGCTTTCTCTCTCTCTTTGCCCTCCCATTCTCGAGCTACAGCGCCCAAGTCCCCATCTTTTCTGCCTCAAGAAAGCACTCGACCATGTCCGGATCTGGAGCGCAAGGCAAGTGGATGGCCTCCTCCGTCAAGGAGAAGGACATCACCAAGCTTCGGGAGGTCGGGTATCTGGCTAAAGAAATCGCCCACCGGCTTCCGTCCAAGGGGCAAATCGTCCACACCCCGAAGCCCAATGAGAGGGTGGTGTTCATCCCCCATTTCGTCCGTGGGTTAGGGTTTCCTCTCCACCCTTTCGTCTGCAGACTCATGTTTTATTACGGGCTAGATTTCCATGATCTAGCCCCAAACTCCTTCCTCAACATCTCGGCATTCATCGTCATGTGTGAGGCCTTCCTCCGCATTCCACCCCACTTCGGACTGTGGCTCAAGATCTTCAATGTGAAGCCGAAGGTGGTAGATGGCCAGCACGCGGAGTGCGGCGGTGCCATGGTGAGAAAGATGACCAACATCACATGGCCCAAAGGTACTTTTGTGGAGACCGTCAAAGAGTGGCAGAAACTGTGGTTCTATATCACAGAGCCCCGCGACGCCACATGGGCCGCGGCTCCCGAATTCAGGTCCGGAGCTCCAATGTGTCTCACCTCCTGGCTAGAGAAGGGACTGAACTGGTCTTCATCGGACGAGCTGATAGCGCTGCAGACGCGCATCCAGAGCATGGTGGACAAGAACATTAAGCTCGTCAACATGATCCAGGTGATGCTAATTCGCCGGATCCTTCCATGCCAGAGCCGGACTTGCCATTTATGGGAGTTCAATCCGGCCAAGCACCAGACCTTGCAACAGTTCTTCGGAACCACGCACGAGGATATCTGGAAATTGCTCTTCAAGGGCAACGAGACGCTGCCGGAGACAACCGAGGACCGTGGGCACGCCCTTGCCCGTCCCGCTAGTGCGGTAAGTCTTTTGCATTTCAAGGTGTATCCTTTACTTGCTTATTCAAGGAAGATATCTAAACTTCACTATTTTTTTCAGGTATGGACAGAAAAAGTGGAGCGGATTAAGTGTCCGGCTCTGCTGCCCGAGGAACCAGCCATCCCGCTGTTGACGAAGATGCTGGTCCTGGCGCCTTACCAGGTGCCGGACAAGAAGGCCAAGGGGGCCAGAAGTGGCCTCCGCCGTAAGGGAGCTTCGGACGCGTCGTCCGAAGACAACAAGACTCTCTCCTCCTCCGCCGAAGACGGCGACAAGGAGGAGGAAGAGAGCAACTCTCCCCGTGAAGGGGGAAGGAAGAAGAGGGCAGCCTCCACAAGTCTGGAGGCAGAAGCGTCCAAGAGGGGGAAGGGTTCCCTTGCGGTTATCTTCGCGTGGGACGTCGACAGCAGCCCAGAGCCGCGCCCCCGAAACAAGCCCCTGGTCGCATCGTAAGTACTAAAAAACCCTGAGGCGTCCATATATACGGCCTCTCTTCCTCGTAGTTTTAATATGTTGAATTATGCAATTGCAGTCCGGCCCACGATAGCTCCCTGCGGTCCTCATCGGGGGATTCGCTGGATTCAAAGGCGATGGCCAGCGAGTCACCACCGACGGCTCACTCTCCCCAGGCCAAGGGCGACGCCGAGGTGCTGTCCCGAAGGACCTTCCCCGGCCAGGGAGTGGTTCAGGATGCCGTCCAGGTGGCGCCAAAGGACGACTCCTCGGCCGCCGGACATATGGGGGAGAAAGCCCCTGATACGTCTCCAACGTATCTATAATTTTTGATTGCTCCATGCTATATTATCTAATGTTTTGACATTATTGGGCTTTATTATCCACTTTTATATTATTTTTGGGACTAACCTATTAACCGGAGGCCCAGCCTAGAATTGCTGTTTTTTTGTGCCTATTTTAGAGTTTCACAGAAAAGGAATATCAAACGGAGTCCAAACGGAATGAAACCTTCGGGAACGTGATTTTTAGGAAGAATGTGATCCAGGAGACTTGGACCCTACGTCAAGAAACAAAAGAGGAGGCCACGAGGTAGGGGGCGCGCCCTCCACCCTCGTGGGCCCCCTGTTGCTCCACCGACATACTCCTTCCTCCTATATATACCTACGTACCCCCAAACAATCAGATACGGAGCCAAAAACCTAATTCCACCGCCACAACCTTCTGTACCCACGAGATCCCATCTTGGGGCCTGTTTCGGAGCTCCGCCGGAGGGGGCATCCATCACGGAGGGCTTCTACATCAACACCATAGCCTCTCCGATGAAATGTGAGTAGTTTACCTCAGACCTTCGGGTCCATAGTTAGTAGCTAGATGGCTTCTTCTCTCTTTTTGGATCTCAATACAATGTTCTCCCCCTCTCTCGTGGAGATCTATTCGATGTAATCTTCTTTTTGCGGTGTGTTTGTTGAGACCGATGAATTGTGGGTTTATGATCAAGATTATCTATGAACAATATTTGAATCTTCTCTGAATTCTTTTATGTATGATTGGTTACCTTTGCAAGTCTCTTCGAATTATCAGTTTGGTTTGGCCTACTAGATTGATCTTTCTTGCAATGGGAGAAGTGCTTAGCTTTGGGTTCAATCTTGCGGTGTCCTTTCCCAGTGACAGTAGGGGCAGCAATGCACATATTGTATTGTTGCCATCGAGGATAACAAGATGGGTTTTTATCATATTGCATGAATTTATCCCTCTACATCATGTCATCTTGCTTAAGGTGTTACTCTGTTTTCATGAACTTAATACTCTAGATGCATGCTGGATAGCGGTCGATGAGTGGAGTAATAGTAGTAGATGCAGGCAGGAGTCGGTCTACTTGTCTTGGACGTGATGCCTATATACATGATCATACCTAGATATTCTCATAACTATGCTCAATTCTGTCATTTGCTCAACAGTAATTCGTTCACCCACCGTAAAATATTTATGCTCTTGAGAGAAGCCACTAGTGAAACCTATGGCCCCCGGGTCTATCTTCATCATATTAATCTTCCAACACTTAGTTATTTCCTTTGCTTTTTACTTTGCTTTTATTTTACTTTGCATCTTTATCACAAAAATACCAAAAATATTATCCTATCATATCTATCAGATCTCACTCTCGTAAGTGACCGTGAAGGGATTGACAACCCCTTATCGCGTTGGTTGCGAGGAGTTATTTGTTTTGTGTAGGTACGAGGGACTCGCGCGTAGCCTCTTACTGGATTGGTACCTTGGTTCTCAAAAACTGAGGGAAATACTTACGCTACTTTGCTGCATCACCCTTTCCTCTTCAAGGAAAAACCAACGCAGTGCTCAAGAGGTAGCAAGAAGATTTCTGGCGCCGTTGCCGGGGAGTCTACGCAAAAGTCAACATACCAAGTACCCATCACAAATCCATTATCTCCCGCATTACATTATTTGCCATTTTCCTCTCGTTTTACTCTCCCCCACTTCACCCTTGCCGTTTTATTCGCCTCTCTTTTCCGTTTGCCTCTTTTTCGCTTGCTTTTTGTTTGCTCGTGTGTTGAATTGCTTGTTTGTCATGATGGCTCAAGATAATACCAAATTGTGTGACTTTACCAATACCAACAATAATGATTTCCTTAGCACTCCGATTGCTCCTCTTACCGATACTGAATCTTGTGAAATCAATGCTACTTTGTTGAATCTTGTCATGAAAGATCAATTCGCCGGCATTCCTAGTGAAGATGCTGCTACTCATCTAAATAGCTTCGTTGATTTGTGTGATATGCAATAGAAGAAAGATATTGATAATGATATTGTTAAATTGAAGCTATTTCCTTTTTCGCTTAGAGATCGTGCTAAAGCTTGGTTTTCGTCTTTGCCTAAAAATAGTATTGATTCTTGGAACAAGTGCAAAGATGCTTTTATCTCTAAGTATTTTCCTCCCGCTAAGATCATCTCTCTTAGAAATGATATTATGAATTTTAAGCAACTTGATCATGAACATGTTGCACAAGCTTGGGAGAGGATGAAGTTAATGATACGTAATTGCCCTACTCATGGTTTGAATTTGTGGATGATTATACAAAAAAATTATGCCGGATTGAATTTTGCTTCTAGAAATCTTTTAGATTCGGCCGCGGGAGGCACTTTTATGGAAATCACTTTAGGAGAAGCTACTAAACTCCTAGATAATATTATGGTTAATTATTCTCAATGGCACACTGAAAGATCTACTAAAAAAAGTGCATGCGATAGAAGAAATTAATGTTTTGAGTGGAAAGATGGATGAACTTATGAAATTATTTGCTACTAAGAGTGTTTATTCTGATCCTAATGATATGCCTTTGTCTACTTTGATTGAGAATAATAATGAATCTATGGATGTGAATGTTGTTGGTAGGAATAATTTTGGTAACAACGCGTATAGAGGAAACTTTAATCCTAGGCCTTATCCTAGTAATTCCTCTAATAATTATGGAAATTCCTACAACAACTCTTATGGAAATATTAATAAGATGCCCTCTGAATTTGAGACTAGTGTTAAAGAGTTTATGAATTCAAAAAAGAATTTCAATGCTTTGCTTGAAGAGAAATTGCTTAAAGTTGATGAATTGGCTAGGAACATTGATAGAATTTCTCTTGATGTTGATTCTTTAAAGCTTAGATCTATTCCTCCTAAGCATGATATCAATGAGTCTCTCAAAGCCATGATAATTTCCATTCATGAGTGCAAAGAAAGAACCGCTAGGATGCGTGCTAAGAAAGATTGCTTTATAAAAGCGTGTTCTTCCAATTTCTATGAAAATAAAGATGAAGATCTAAAAGTTATTGATGTGTCCCCTATTAAATCTTTGTTTTGCAATATGAATCTTGACAATGATGGGACTGAATATGATCCACCTTTACCTAGAAGGTGTTCCAAAAATTCGGAGTTTTTAGATCTTGATGCTAAAATTGATAAAAGTGGGATTGAAGAAATCAAAACCCTAGATGTTAATAAACCCACTATTTTGGATTTCAAGGAATTTAATTATGAAAATTGCTCTTTGATTGATTGTATTTCCTGGTTGCAATCCGTGCTAAATTCTCCTCATGCTTATAGTCAAAATAAAGCGTTTACTAAACATATCGTTGATGCCTTGATGCAATCTTATGGAGAAAAGCTTGAGTTGGAAGTTTCTATCCCTAGAAAACTTTATGATGAGTGGGAACCAACTATTAAAATTAAGATTAAGGATCATAAATTCTATGCTTTATGTGATTTGGGTGCTAGTGTTTCCACTATTCCCAAAACTTTGTGCGATTTGCTAGATTTCCGTGATTTTGATGATTGCTCTCTAAAACTTGCACCTTGCGGATTCCACTATTAAGAAACCTATGGGAAGAATTAATGATGTTCTTATTGTTGCAAATAGGAACTATGTGCCCGTAGATTTTATCATTCTTGATATAGATTGCAATCCTTCATGTCCTATTATTCTTGGTAGACCTTTCCTTAGAACGATTGGTGCAATTATTGATATGAAGGAAGGGAATATTAGATTCCAATTTCCATTAAACAAAGGCATGGAACACTTCCCTAGGAATAAAATAAAATTACCATATGAAACTATCATGAGAGCCACTTATGGATTGCCTACCAAAGATGGTAATACCTAGATCTATCCTTGCTTTTATGCCTAGCTAGGGGCGTTAAACGATAGCGCTTGTTGGGAGACAACCCAATTTTATTTTTATTTTTTTGCTTTTGCTTCTGTTAGGAATAAATCCTTGTTCTAGCCTCTGGTTAGATGTGTTTTTAAGTTTTAATTAGTGTTTGTGCCAAGTTAAACCTATAGGATCTTCTTGGATGATAGTTATTTGATCTTGCTGTAATTTCCAGAAAATTTCTGTTCACGAAAACAATTGTTAAAAATCACCAGAACGTGATAAAATACTGATTCCAATTGCTTCTGATAAATAAACAAATTTCCTAGGTCCTCCTATTTTGTCTGATTTGTTGGAGTTCCAGAAGTTTGCTTTAGTTACAGATTACTACAGACTGTTCTGTTTTTGACAGATTCTGTTTTTCGTGTGTTGTTTGCTTATTTTGTTGAATCTATGGCTTGTAAAATAGTTTATAAACCATAGAGAAGTTGGAATACAGTAGTTTTAACACCAATATAAATAAAGAATGAGTTCATTACAGTACCTTGAAGTGGTCTTTTGTTTTCTTTCGCTAACGGAGCTCACGAGATTTCTGTTGAGTTTTGTGTTGTGAAGTTTTCAAGTTTTGGGTGAAATTTTTTGATAGATTATGGAACAAGGAGTGGAAAGAGCCTAAGCTTGGGGATGCCCATGGCACCACCAAGATAATCTAAGGATACCATAAATCCAAAGCTTGGGGATGCCCCGAAAGGCATCCCCTCTTTCGTCTACTTCCATCGGTAACTTTACTTGGAGCTATATTTTTATTCACCACATGATATGTGTTTTGCTTGGAGCGTCTTGTATGATTTGAGTCTTTGCCTTTTAGTTTACCACAATCATCCTTGCTGTACACACCTTTTGAGAGAGCCATACATGATTTGGAATTTGTTAGAATACTCTATGTGCTTCGCTTATATCTTTTGAGTTATATAGTTTTGCTCTAGTACTTCACTTATATCTTTTAGAGCATGGTGGTGGATTTGTTTTATAGAAACTATTGATCTCTCATGATTCACTTAGATTATTTTGAGAGTCTTAAATAGCATGGTAATTTTCTTAAATAATCTTAATATGCTTGGTATTCAAGACTAGTAAAAACTTTCTTATGAGTGTGTTGAATACTATGAGAAGTTTGATGCTTGATAATTGTTTTGAGATATGAAGATGGTGATATTAGAGTCATGCTAGTTGAGTAGTTGTGAATTTGATAAATACTTGTGTTAAAGTTTATGATTCCCGTAGCATGCACGTATGGTGAACCGTTATGTGATGAAGTCGGAGCATGATTTACTTATTGATTGTCTTCCTTATGAGTGGCGGTCGGGGACGAGCGATGGTCTTTTCCTACCAATCTATCCCCCTAGGAGCATGCGCGTAATACTTTGCTTTGATAACTTGTAGATTTTTGCAATAAGTATATGAGTTCTTTATGACTAATGTTGAGTCCATGGATCATACGCACTTTTCTTCCTTCCACCATTGCTAGCCTCTCTAATACCGCGCACTTTTCGCCGGTATCATACACCCACCATATACCTTCCTAAAAACAGCCACCATACCTACCTATCATGGCATTTCCATAGCCATTCCGAGATATATTGCCATGCAACTTTCCACCGTTCCATTTATTATGACACGCTCCATCATTGTCATATTGCTTAGCATGATCATGTAGTTGACATCGTATTTGTGGCAAAGCCACCATTCATAATTATTTCATAGATGTCACTCTTGATTCATTGCATATCCCGGTACACCGCCGGAGGCATTCATATAGAGTCATATTTTGTCCTAAGTATCGAGTTGTAATTGTTGAGTTGTAAGAAAATAAAAGTGTGATGATCTTCATTTTTAGAGCATTGTCCCAAGTGAGGAAAAGGATGATGGAGACTATGATTCCCCCACAAGTCGGGATGAGACTCCGGATGAAAAAAAGGCCATAAAAAAGAGAAAAGGCCCAAATAAAAAAATGAGAGAAAAAGAGAGAAGGGACAATGTTACTATCCTTTTACCACACTTGTCTTCAAAGTAGCACCATGATCTTCATGATAGAGAGTCTCTCATTTTGTCACTTTCATATACTAGTGGGAATTTTTCATTATAGAACTTGGCTTGTATATTCCAATGATGGGCTTCCTCAAAATGCCCTAGGTCTTCGTGGGCAAGCGAGTTGGATGCACACCCACTTAGTTTCTTTTGTTGAGCTTTCATATGCTTATAGCTCTAGTGCATCCGTTGCATGGCAATCCCTACTCACTCACATTGATATCTATTGATGGGCATCTCCACAACCCGTTGATACGCCTAGTTGATGTGAGACTATCTTCTCCTTTTTTGTCTTCTCCACAACCACCATTCTATTCCACATATAGTGCTATATCCATGGCTCACGCTCATGTATTGCATGAAGATTGAAAAAGTTTGAGAATGTCAAAAGTATGAAACAATTGCTTGGCTTGTCATCGGGGTTGTGCATGATTTAAATACTTTGTGTGGTGAAGATAGAGCATAGCCAGACTATATGATTTTGTAGGGATAACTTTCTTTGGCCATGTTATTTTGAGAAGACATGATTGTTTTGTTAGTATGCTTGAAGTATTATTATTTTTATGTCAATATTAAACTTTTGTCTTGAATCTTTTGGATCTGAATATTCATACCACAATTAAGAAGAATTACATTAAAATTATGCCAAGTAGCACTCCGCATCAAAAATTCTGTTTTTATCATTTACCTACTCGAGGACGAGCAGGAATTAAGCTTGGGGATGCCTGATACGTCTCCAACGTATCTATAATTTTTGATTGCTCCATGCTATATTATCTACTGTTTTGGACATTATTGGGCTTTATTATCCACTTTTATATTATTTTTGGGACTAACCTATTAACCGGAGGCCCAGCCCAGAATTGCTGTTTTTTGCCTATTTCAGAGTTTCGCAGAAAAGGAATATCAAACGGAGTCCAAACGGAAAGAAACCTTCGGGAACGTGATTTTTAGGAAGAATATGATCCAGGAGACTTGGACCCTACGTCAAGAAACAAAAGAGGAGGCCATGAGGTAGGGGACGCGCCCACCCCCCAGGGCGCACCCTCCACCCTCGTGGGCCCCCTGTTGCTCCACCGACGCACTCCTTCCTCCTATATATACCTACATACCACCCAAACGATCAGATACGGAGCCAAAAACCTAATTCCACCGCCGCAACCTTCTGTACCCACGAGATCCCATCTTGTGGCCTATTCCGGAGCTCCGCCGGAGGGGGCATCCATCACGGAGGGCTTCTACATCACCACCATAGCCTCTCCGATGAAGTGTGAGTAGTTTACCTCAGACCTTCGGGTCCATAGTTAGTAGCTAGATGGCTGCTTCTCTCTTTTTGGATCTCAATACAATGTTCTCCCCCTCTCTCGTGGAGATCTATTTGATGTAATCTTCTTTTTGCGATGTGTTTGTTGAGACCGATGAATTGTGGGTTTATGATCAAGATTATCTATGAACAATATTTGAATCTTCTCTGAATTCTTTTATGTATGATTGGTTATCTTTGCAAGTCTCTTCGAATTATCAGTTTGGTTTGGCCTACTAGATTGATCTTTCTTGCAATGGGGAAGTGCTTAGCTTTGGGTTCAATCTTGCGGTGTCCTTTCCCCGTGACAGTAGGGGCAGCAAGGCACGTATTGTATTGTTGCCATCGAGGATAACAAGATGGGGTTTTTATCATATTGCATGAATTTATCCCTCTACATCATGTCATCTTGCTTAAGGCGTTACTCTGTTTTCATGAACTTAATACTCTAGATGCATGCTGGATAGCGGTCGATGAGTGGAGTAATAGTAGTAGATGCAGGCAGGAGTCGGTCTACTTGTCTCGGACGTGATGCCTATATACATGATCATACCTAGATATTCTCATAACTATGCTCAATTCTGTCAATTGCTCAACAGTAATTCGTTCACCCACCGTAAAATATTTATGCTCTTGAGAGAAGCCACTAGTGAAACCTATGGTCCCCGGGTCTATCTTCATCATATTAATCTTCCAACACTTAGTTATTTCCTTTGCTTTTTGATACGGGGCTAACCCGGTGTAGGCCGATCTTTCACGATTGGAGTGGGTTCCCTCGAAGAACACAATGAAATGGGGAAGAACGGAGAGAAACCACAAGGGGGAACACTCAAGAACAAGTCCAGTAACACATCCACTAGACAATCAAACACACAAGATCCACAAGGTACATGAACAACAAAGGGAAAGATACAAGGTAAGGTTCATCTCCATGAGGAGGTCTTGAAGGGGGGCCGCCCAAGAGGGGGTCTTGATGATATATCCCGCAGGATCTTCTCCTAGATGGAGGTCTTGGCCTCCATAAGGAGTAGTAGTCTCTCTCTCTCTCTCAAGAGTAGAGTGGTACAAGGAGCAAGGCTCTCTATCAAATGAGCTATCACTTTGCTAACCCTAACTAGGAGGAGGGGGAGTAGTATATATAGTCTAAGCCACGAAGGGGTAAGTGGGAAAGGGATACATGGGCCTCTGGACCGACTCTGCGCGCAGGCAGGCACCGGATGTCCGGGCTGGGGGCCGGATGTCTGGGGCTTCGCGAGGCGCCGGATGTCCGTGGCTCGGGCCGGATGTCCAGGCTGAAGTGGCCAAACTTCGGGTGCGTTCTGTCGTCGATGCCGGATTTCCGGGGGAAGGGCCGGATGTCCGGGCTTTGGCGAGGCGCCGGATGTCCGGGGCTGGCGCCGGATGTCCGGCCGCTGATGTTGTTGGCCGTCTGTTGGTGTAGCTCCTTGGCAGCTGCACAGGCGCCGGATGTCCGGCCTCTGGCCCGGATGTCCGGCCGCTGTAGCTTCAGCAGCTCCGTCTTCTTCCGTCGTCGCTTCCAGGCTTCCCTCGCGGATGGTGTAGTTGTTCCTTGGCGCTTGCACTGCTCCTCAACATCCATGAAGCTCCGACAATACCTATGCATGCACACAGGAGAAGTGCCAAGTAGTATACCATCCTCGAAGGGGTCAAGTGAGCACGTGTAAAGGAGATGATTCACCTTTGTGTATGTGAAGTAGATGCCGCACGTGTCACTCGCCAAACGGACTCTTGACATGGTGATGTCCGTAGGATGCTCCGCATCATCTCCCCTCCCTTGGGAAAGATCCGACCTCGGATCAAAAACCAAATCACCATGGGAAAGAGATGGCTTCGCTGTGTAGAAGTGGACGTTCACCAAGTACTTGTCATGTTGAAGCTCGAAATGGGCACTCTCCAATGTCGCACCGTCTTGTGATTCCTTCAAAAGGAGTAAGGACAACAAACACTTGGAAAAACAAATGTGGTTAGCGTTAGTGCAAAACCAAGCATTCAAGAGGTGATTCACCAAACAAGTGTCGTCACCATGCAAAGCCTATGGTGTGACAAAGGATTGAGACATGGCATGTAAGTATATCAATCGAACACAAGCAAAGATATCATGGGGACAAGCATGTAAACGGGAGGTAGAGATCCAAATATGTGTGTCAAGAGAATAAGCATCTACCTCAAGGTCATAGCAAGCATGGGTAAAGCGCTCAATGAAAGGTCTGTGGTAGGCATAGGAATCATTCACAACACCTAAGAAGATGAGATGTCTAAACACATGGGTTAAGTGCAAGACAATCCAAGCATAATGTGCATAGTATGTAGTGAACATAGTGTGGCACTCAACACAATAGAAAGAGAAATTGTTCATCATGTGCGAGGCAATCAAGTCAATCATGTCACAAGCAATGGGACATGGCATATGTGAAGTGATGACATTGTTGCAACCAAACATATGAGAGGAGCAAATAATCCAAGAATTGGATGCAACACACAAGGCATATATATCATGATGCATGGAATGGTTAAAATGACAAGTCGAAGCAAGATCTCTAACAAGTGTGCAATCAAGTGATCCAAGATGAACAATAAGTCTCATGGGGAAAGCAACACACGTAGTATGATCCATAATATCCATGATCATGGTTTGGGGGTTCTCAAAAGAGAAGGATATCACCGTGAAAGCGTGTCCTTGTGCGTCCTTCACAATGCCGAAGCACAAGCAAGTGCGATGTAGAATCGTTGTGGTAGAAGGTGGTTCGCTCTCAAGAGCTCGAATGGTCAACTCACATGAAGCGGAAGTCGACACAAAGTCCAAGTATCCTACACATGCACACAACAAAACAAAGAACGTATGCGCATGGTAGATAAACACATCATCCATCATGATGGTTCTCTTCTTTTGCACATAACCATTAGAAGCACAAGTGCATGAATAATATGATGCAACAATGGCAATATCCATGGCACTAGGTATATGGTGCAAAGAGGTAAGACAAGCATGCTTCACGAGGAATATGTCAAAATCTCCAATTATATGTGAGAATGCTATGGGGGCAAACTCATTATCAAGACTAAAGGCATTGTTAAACTCAATACATGTCAAATCATCTAGCATGAGGGAGGCAACATATGGAGAGATATGACAAGAAGCAATAACAATCATGTGCAAAGCATGTAGATGGTTGTCATCAACCGCATGAAATGAGCAAGTATGAATCATCGGTGATGCAACAAGGCAAGCAATCATAGTAATGAAGTCGGGCAAGCTAGTAGTGCGAAGATGCAACATACTAGAGGAAATCATGGCAATCATGTCATGTGAGCAAATAATAGGCACAGACAATGCACATGACATTTCGCAAGCACGAACACAAAGCAAGATCATAGTATAATCATAGGCATGGGGCACAAAGCAAACATGGCAATAACAAGTGATATCTCCACCAAGCTTGCAAATACACATACAAGTACTAGAATCAATCATCATGTGTAATGCAAAGCATGGGTCACAAATGCATGGCAAAGGCATAGAAATGGGCATATCATGCAAAGTGAACATGGCAAGATGGGCATAGAATATGTATTGGACAATAACCCATAGCCAAGTGAGGGTCATGTAGAATGAATGCGCGAAGACTTCGCGTGAAGAGAGCGGTGGGAAAGGCAATCCATGGGATCCCAAATCATCGTTGCTCTCTAGAGCTCGTTATGTCAACTCATGGGATCGTGAGGTTGACAAGTGTTCATGGGTACCTACACAAAAGAGACACAAACCAAAGAAATTGTGCGCATGGTAAATGTACACATCACCCATCATGATGTGTATGTGCACGTGTGAGTTAGCACAAGATAAGCATCGCTCAAAGAAATTTGATGCATGGTACAAAAACATGTCATCCATCATGAAAGAATAGTTATTGTGTATGACACGATGGGGATGCAAATGTAGCATAGAAGTATATGGCACATCAATAGCATGTTTATTCATGGGAAGCATATTGTGCGCACAAGTATTGGGATCATGCAATGGATAGGATGAATCAAAATCTCCTAACATGTATGAGGAAACTATGGGGGTCTCCTCATGAGCTATATTGGAAACATCATATGGAGAAAATGGACAACATCCAAAACAATGCATACCCGAAGCTAGATGGTCATGGCATGGCATATGAGATAAATGATGCAAAGGGAGCATATAAATATCATCACAAGAAAACAAATGCCAATAACCATGGGCTTGTCATCTATGCCATAAGTGCAAATTGGGTTTATTTTAATGGCATATGCATAGTCACTACGATGAGATTGCAAATATGACATATGATTGATCTCATTCATAGCATATGACAAGTCAAGCGGATTGTCAAACATGATGTGACCTAAAGAATTGTCACAAGAAATCCTATGCAACATGGCATCACAACCAATAGACTCCACATGACAATCATCAAACTCATCATAAATGGGTAAATCATCGCATGGGGAAATCATACTAGAATGAAGCATGGTAATAGGTTGATCAACATCATGCAACCAATCAATGTCAAGAATGTCCACTAGTGGGACTAGAGCATCACCTTCAACTATGTTACCTTGTTCATTCCACTCAAGTGGTGTAGGTGAGGTGGCAAAGACCAAATGGTGGTCATCTTCATCTTGATGGAACCATGTGGGGGGTGCATCATATTCCACCATGGCCATCTTCTTGTCCAAAGGAAGGACATAGTCGTCGCGAATCGGCGCGTCATCATATATGGGACCTAGTACCAAATGAGAAGACACAATAGAGGTAGAGGCTAAGTCGTTAGAAATCGAAGTGGCCTCACTCTCTCTATGTGGTGGTTCACTCACTCCCTCAAGGTAGGTGCACTCAAAGTCACATATGGTGGAGTCACTCATCTCACTCAAGTGGTGGGGGTTGTGGCTCTCCTCACATGGGAATTGGGGCAACTCGTCATATATGGGGCTAGTGGTGAAGTCACTCTCACTCTCAATATGGTGGCAAAAGTCACTCAAGTCATCATACGTCGCCGTGGTCGAAGGGAAAATCCCATGCTCAACCATCTCATCGTTGTGACCGTGGATGAAGGCCGAAGATGGCACATCATCACTCTCGCCTCCTAAGATGGAAGCATCATCCTTGCTCGTCACCATGTCGCTCGCCTCCAAAGCTTGGTCCTTGAAGGTCTCCATAGTCGTACTCGTCGCCGCACCATCTTGAAAAAGAGTCGTGGAGGACTCGGCATCATCAATGCCACAAAGAGGGATGGCGGTGAAGTCGAACTTGGGAGCATCGTCTTGGAGCTCATCGGGCTTGGACATCTTGGTGGTACTAGCCTCATGCTCGTCGTCTTTGAGCTTGGTCTTCGAGAAGTGTGCTTGGGGTGGAGAAGCCTTGGCCTTCATGAGTTCTTGTTCCGCCTTGAGAGCACCAATGTAGTTGTCGTCGAGGGACTTGTAGTTCTCGAGGAAGGTAGTCTTGGAGATGTCATTGTTCAATCCCATCATGAAGTGGAACTTCATTGACATGGGGTCGTCCACGCCGGCTCGTCGCAAGGCATTCTTCATCTCCTTGAAGTACGCATCAATGGACTTGGATCCTTGGATGGTGTTCTCCAATTGGCGTAGAAGTTGTTCCGTGTAGGTTGGAGGCACAAACTCTCGCCGCAAAGCTCTCTTCGTCTTGGGCCAACTCATGCCGTGGCTCACCGAAGGTGTGTGAGGCCACCATGTCGAGGCGTAGTCGTGGAAGTTTCTTGTGGCGCACTTCACTTGATCTTCGGGAGGAACTTGATGTAGCTTGAGGTAGTCGTCCATCAAACGCTCCCACTCGAGATACTCCTCGGGTTCTAGAGTCCCATAGAAAGGAATCTCATGGTCGGTGTCGAGGTCGTAGTAGCTCGTGGAGGTCGCGGACTTGAGCTTGGGGAGCTTCTCTTGAGGTGCTTGTGGGCGAAGATGCCGTATGTCCAAAGGCGAAGATGCCTTGAAGTCGCTTGGCGAAGATGCCAAGGGAGATGGTGAAGTCATTGAGCGGTTTTTGGTGTTGAGCTCTTGACCTTCACATTCGTGGTGGTGATGGTGTCGATGCCGATGTGACCTTGCCGGAGATGGTAGCTCGGAGGCATGTGCTCTTGAGCGTCTTCTCGAAGATGAGGAAGATCGCTTGTAGGACTTGATGAGGGCTTTGATCTCCTCCATTTGAGCATTCATCTGGGCGTCGTTGGAGTTGTTCGTGGCATCGAACTCGTTGTTGTTGTTGTAGACCGAGGGTGAAATACCTTGCCT
The DNA here is from genome assembly GCF_002575655.3 of Aegilops tauschii subsp. strangulata. NCBI lineage: Eukaryota > Viridiplantae > Streptophyta > Magnoliopsida > Poales > Poaceae > Aegilops > Aegilops tauschii. The sequence continues at coordinate 243,458,469 of NC_053037.3, read as the reverse complement.
ATCCATCACAAGACTCGAGTAGAGGTGAGTAGGAAATGAGATAAACAATACCAAGTTACCTTTTCCCAAAGTTGAGGATGTATCCCGTTTCACTCACTGTGAGATGAAAGAATACTGGAATTGGTACCGGACTTGTTCACTCACACCTACAAACTAAAGCTTATGGAGTAGCTCGGTGAGGATAGTGGCACAAAAATTTAATGCAAAATGTTAGCAAGAGTCAATAATGTTGAAAGAGATTCACAAATTCGCAAGTGAAACAAGTAGACCACTAGCAATGAATGGCACACGGAACACACACACGGATAGATAAATGGGGTCGTGCAACCAAGGAATGAGCACAAAATGTGGAGTCCATGGAAAACGCTCATGTTGCACAACTCAAGAGAGACGCTAGCACGATTGCTCTATAGGCGGATACGACACTTGTGCACAACCTATAAGATGCAAAATGGATAAACTTTCTATCCCAAGTATGCTATGTATGTATGGTTCCCGGTGTTTCTCACACGATGATCCAAGATGATCAAGTATGATACCATATGATATATTGTGATGCTATGCCTATTGCTTACAAGCTCTTTGTTCACTCTTTTTCTTTGCTTAAAAGCTTATTCTTTTTTTTGGATAGCCACTATGCGAAATGCACAAACCAAGATAGCAATTGTGTATATGCGGGAACAATCTTGTGACACAAGAGATGATATGATGATACCAATATGATATGGTATGTATTAAATGGAAGGTGTAGATCACTAATGTGCACAAGTAATGTTGCCGGCAATACTCAAATGGCTAGTCTCGATAGGCAAGTGACACAAAATGGGCTAGGGCTTATCAATGCAATTGCAAGGGGAATATACAATGGTGTCGTCGAGGTTACCGTCCGTGTCGATGATGAGAGGCGGTGTTGTTGATGTCAACCCGTTCCTAATTAGCCGAAACACCTTAGGAAACGGAAAAACCACAACTCAAAATCTCAAGGACAAAAGTCAAATGGTGGTAGCGGGAATGCGGTGGTGGTTTTGCGGAAGCTCAATGGGATTTGAGTGCGCAATGATGGGTTTAGGAGTACGCAATGCGGAAGTCGAGGGTAAGGTGTTGGACTATACACGGTAGTTATGGTGGTGGTTGATGAAGAAGCAACCATCCCTAAGTAGCCTAAACACCTTAGGAGACTCAAATCACAACTCAAACAACCACTAATGCTATAAGGAACGAAATGGGTTAGGTTGCGGAAGGCTATGGTGGTTTTGCGGAAGTTATGGTGGAAGCCCTAGGCAAAGATGCCAAAATGCCAAAATTTAGATGGAGTCAAATTGTGATGAAACCTATCTAGATGGATGGGGGATGTCAATAGCTACTCAACGAGCTAAAGAACGCGAAAATCGGACTCCGGATGTGAAAGTTACGGTCAAAACGGTGAAACACGGGAGGTTGAAATGTATAGGGGTCGGACATCCAGGGTTGGGTCCGGATTTCCGGGGGTCAGTGTCCAGAACCGTGCAGATTTGGTGCTCCAGGAGCCGGATGTCCGGCTTGGGGCCCAGATGTCCGGCCCGATGGCCCGGATGTCCGGCCCGACGATTCCAGATCGGGATTTGGACATCGAAACTCGATTTGGGGCGGAAATGGATGATTTCGGGGGCAAAATTTGACGGATTTCGTGGATGGAAAGTGGGGAAACGATGGGGGAAAGCTAGATCCACTTGAAACCAAGCAAATCCATGGATCAAAATCAACAAAACATCATCAAACCAACAAATCACAAAAAAAATTGGGGGCTATTTTAGGTGGGGATTTTCGAATTTAGGATGAAATCAAGCAAAAGAAGGCTAGAAAACGGTGGGAGGGACTCCAAATACGTGATCAACGTGGCTCATGATACCATATGATACGGGGCTAACCCGGTGTAGGCCGATCTTTCGCGATTGGAGTGGGTTCCCTCGAAGAACACAATGAACACGGGGAAGAACGGAGAGAAACCACAAGGGCGAACACTCAAGAACAAGTCCAGTCACACATCCACTAGACAATCAAACACACAAGATCCACAAGGTACATGAACAACAAAGGGAAAGATACAAGGTAAGGTTCATCTCCATGAGGAGGTCTTGAAGGGGGGCCGCCCAAGAGGGGGTCTTGATGATATATCCCGCGGGATCTTCTCCTAGATGGAGGTCTTGGCCTCCATAAGGAGTAGTAGTCTCTCTCTCTCTCTCTCTCAAGAGTAGAGTGGTACAAGGAGCAAAGCTCTCTATCAAATGAGCTATCACTTTGCTAACCCTAACTAGGAGGAGGGGGAGTAGTATATATAGTCTAAGCCACGAAGGGGTAAGTGGGAAAGGGATACATGGGCCTCTGGCCCGACTCTGCGCGCAGGCAGGCGTCGGATGTCCGGGCTGGGGGCCAGATGTCCGGGGCTTCGCAAGGCGCCGGATGTCCGGGGCTCGGGCCGGATGTCCGGGCTGAAGTGGCCAAACTTCGGGTGCGTTCTATCGTCGATGCCGGATTTCCGGGGGAAGGGCCGGATGTCCGGGCTTTGGCGAGGCGCCGGATGTCTGGCCGCTGATGCTGTTGGCCGTCTGTTGGTGCAGCTCCTTGGCAGCTGCACAGGCGCCAGATGTCCGGCCTCTGGCCCGGATGTCCGGCCGCTATAGCTTCAGCAGCTCCGTCTTCTTCCGTCGTCGCTTCCAGGCTTCCCTCGCGGATGGTGTAGTTGTTCCTTGGCACTTGCACTCCTCCTCAACATCCATGAAGCTCCGACAATACCTATGCATGCACACGAGATAAGTGTCAAGTAGTATACCATCCTCGAAGGGGTCAAGTGAGCACGTGTAAAGGGGATGATTCACCTTTGTGTATGTGAAGTAGATGTCGCACGTGTCACTCGCCAAACGGACTCTTGACATGGTGATGTCCATAGGATGCTCCGCATCACTTTTATTTTACTTTGCATCTTTATCACAAAAATACCAAAAATATTATCCTATCATATCTATCAGATCTCACTCTCGTAAGTGACCGTGAAGGGATTGACAACCCCTTATCACATTGGTTGCGAGTAGTTATTTGTTTTGTGTAGGTACGAGGGACTCGCGCATAGCCTCTTACTGGATGGATACCTTGGTTCTCAAAAACTGAGGGAAATACTTACGCTACTTTGCTGCATCATCCTTTCCTCTTCAAGGAAAAACCAACGCAGTGCTCAAGAGGTAGCAGCCCCCATGGAGACTGGCGATGGGGGCCATATCCAATTCGGCCCCCAGCCGGATACCGTCCCGGAGACCTACACGGCTCCGGAGTTGAGCGAGCAGCCTCCTCCGAAGGGAGGAGGTGTGCCTATACTGCCGGTGACCTCTGTCCATCCAGAGGCACCAGATAATCTGCTGGAAGCGCTATGAGGTGCTTCCATTGTGGAGGAACACCGTATCCTTATGGGTACGGTGGTTGAGAGGGTTCAGTTCGTCAAGAGCGGACTGGCCGAAGCCTGCACCAGCCTGCTAATAGGCTTTGAGGTAAGTGACGCAAAAGAGAAATACATAGTATATACAGTAGCCCCTAAGACCCTGTCTGGTGTTCGAAAAGAAAATCCGGATAGAGGATCAAGTAATTTTTGCAGGAAACTAACTAAATATGTCTTATGTGAATAAGCAGGCGTCATTGCTGGCCGCAACCTCTCATGCTGCTGAGGTCTCCGGACTAAAGCAGAGTCTGGAGCGGGCCGAGGAGGAGCTCGGCCAGGCAAGGAAACAGCTAGAGGAGAAGCAAGGTATGCATTGGCTTGTTGTATGTTCAGAAAGAATAAATGGTGTTTACTCACCATAGTGCTATGATATTTGTAGGAGCGGCCACTGAGGTTGAAACCCTCAGGAAGGCGCTGGCCGAGGCCGAAGAGAGGGTGGCGAAGGAACAAGCCGCCTGGAAAAAGCATGAGGCCAGGGTTGGGGAGGTCCAGCAGGAGCTCCAGGGCGCCTTGAAGAAATACGAGTCCTTGGAGCGCCAGCATGCGGACCAAGAGTCCGAACTTGAGAAGCCTCGCCAAAGCGCACAAGAGGCCCGGACCAAAGCCCAAGGCGCCCTCCAGGAAATCCAAGAGGCCAAGAAGATTGCGGTGGGTAAGGATTTCATTATGCAAAGCAAGTATGTGAAGAAGAGGTATCTCTTACTGACCCGGATTTGGAGTTCTCCAGGGGTGTTTGCGGATCTGCCGCGCAGCGTTTCCGACACTGCCAAATTCTTCCGAGCCGAAGAGGGGAGCTCAACGGAGAAGCAGTTCTGGTCGCAATACCTTGCGCCAGAACAACCGATGCCCTTGAGCGATCAGCTAAAGCAGCTGGTCGAACTGCATAGGGTGGTCGAACTGGCCATGAAGGACTTAATGGCTGTGGCCTGCCGAAGCCATATCCAGCAGCTACTTCGGTCTTGTGAAGCGGCTAGTCGATGACTGCCCTCAGCTTGCCGCCATCAAGCGGCCGTTTTGTACTGAAGGTGCGCGGATGGCCTTCGCCCGTGTCAAGATGCAGTGGGCGAAGATGAATGCCGTCACGGTCGCGACCGACGGACCCGCCACAGGCAAGGAGCACCGCACGCCCGAGCGGTATTTTAGCGATGTCCTGGAGGGATCCCGCATTGTGGCGGAGCAATGTACAAAAGATGTAATCTCTGAATGAATACAGTTACATTGTGTCGCCCTGTATTATAGAAACAAGTTCGGCTATGTAATATAATGCCTGTTTAATATTATACCTCCTGTGCGGCCGTGTTTATGAAATTTTGAGAGTTGGCCAGTCGTCGGCTTTAGCCCCCACGTAGGTAGTACGGGGGTGTTCGGGGTGGAATCTAAACACTCTTGATCCAATTTGTTTGGTCTTTGAAGGAGGTGTTTAGCGCAACGAACCAGGCAATCAGACTATGTGGCTTTATTACCCTCACTTAGCCATAGGAGTTCTACAATGAAACATTTAGGCGCAGCCCCTAGTATCCGAACTAGGGTACTGTAAACACCTGATCGGGTAAGATCCGATTCATCGCATAATGCAGAAAAAATTGCTAAAGATTTGAAACCTCCGAAGAACTGACCGGCTCTCGCCGCATCATGACAGTCAGTTTTCGGCTTTCTCTACTAAGGTGCTCATCCGGATAAACCAGGACACAATCGCAGTAGTTCTCCCTTTACTACCTTAGCCGATATAGCGGAATGTAAGGTAGTAAGCACAGGAGTCGGACAACCCAACTATTGACCAAAGACATGATTCGGAACCAATGCATATAATGCTAAATTCGGGGTGCCGAACTATGTTGTAAAAAGTGTTCGGACTTTGTTGTCGTATTATGTGTCACAATGAAGCCCATGGCAGATTAAAGCGTACCAAAGTGTACGGTCGCAACTTTGAGAAGATTATCAAAGAAAAAGGAAAAAAGGGGTAGTAAGCTAGTGCCGCAGAAGTTGGGCCGCAAACTGTTTCCATTATAGTTTGATTAATACGTCAAAGCGTATTTGTACAAGTGGTGCAATAAGCAACCGGGCTATTTAACATGCCGCAACCAAGGGAGAGTTGCGTGCAGGTCCTGAAAGCAGGTAGAGTGATCGTTAAAGAGACCATCTAAGAATTCCCTTGTACGCCAGTGCTTCTTGCCATCTTGGTGTATCCATCCTGCCTAGAGGACCGATGATCAGGTCATCAGAAGAAACCTGCAGAAAAAAGACCTAAAAGGGATAAAAAAGAAAAATTGAAAGTATGTGTGTACAGGAGCGGTCGAGCCGTATTATGGATCACAAGCTAGTTATGCCTCCATCTATGCCCATGGTATTTTGAGTGCGTAGTTATGTAGGCACGGTACGGATGCCGCTACTTGGTTGGGACTGGGACGGAGGCCAAATTGCTAGTCGAGCTCTTGACGAGCTGGGCTGTCCTGCTACAGAGTAGTCCGGACTCGTTTGACAGTGTTCGGGAGCTCGGCCGACGAATTAAGGTTCTGCTTGAGAAGGCCGCTCTGTACTTCTGCTGCTAACGCCGCAGTGTGCTCCTCGGTACGGAGGGAGCGTTCCGTGTTTCCATTGATGGTTATGACGCCGCGTGGACCAGGCATCTTGAGCTTAAGATAAGCATAGTGTGGCACCGCGTTGAAGCGTGCGAATGCAGTTCGTCCGAGCAGTGCGTGATAGCCGCTGCGAAACGGGACGATATCGAAGATCAGCTCTTCGCTTCGGAAGTTGTCCGGGGATCCGAAGACTACCTCTAGGGTGATTGAGCCCGTACAGCGGGCCTCTACACCTGGTATGACTCCTTTAAAGGTAGTCTTTGTGGGCTTAATTCTCTAGGGATTAATGCCCATTTTGCGTGCTGTATCCTGATAGAGCAGGTTCAGGCTGCTACCACCGTCCATGAGGACTCTCGTGAGGTGGAATCCATCAATGATTGGGTCAAGGACCAGTGCGGCTGAACCGCCATGACGGATGCTGGTCGGATGGTCCCTGCGATTAAAAGTGATCGGACATAAAGACCATGGGTTGAACTTTTGGGCGACTGGCTCCATCGCATAGACGTCCCTGAGCGCGCGCTTGCGTTCCCTCTTGGGGATGTGGGTAGCATATATCATGTTCACCGTTTTGACTTGGGGGGGGGGGCTTCTTCTGTCCCGCTGTGTTCGGTGGCCGGGGCTTCTCGTCATCGTCCTCGCTTTGTGACCCCTTCTCCTTGTTCTCGGCATTTAACTTGTCGGCCTGTTTAAAAACCCAACAGTCTTTGTTGGTGTGATTGGCTAGTTTGTCAGGAGTGCCATGTATCTGGCATGGGCGATCGAGTATGCGGTCCAAACTGGATGAGCCCGAATTGTATCTATTGTATGGCTTCTTCCGCTGACTAGACATGGAGCCACTGAATCCGGTGTTGCCTGCTATGTCATCGATATTGTTGCCATTGTTTCGACGCTTATGTCTGTTGCATCGGGGCTTGCCGTTGCTATCCTTGGCTTCGGAGGTGCCATATTCGCTTGCATTATTATTGCAATGGGCTAGCCAACTATCTTCGCCCGCACAGAAGCGGGTCATAAGTGCCGTAAGGGCTACCATGGACTTCGGCTTTTCCTGCCCGAGATGTCGGGCGAGCCATTCATCGCGGATGCTATACTTAAAGGCCGCAAGGGCTTTGGCATCCAGACAGTCGACGATCTGGTTCTTTTTAGTTAAGAACCTAGTCCAGAATTTCCTGGCTGACTCTCCGGGCTGTTGGACTATATGACTTAAGTCATCAGCATCCGGAGGTCGGACATATGTTCCTTGGAAGTTGTCAAGGAAGGCTTCTTCCAAGTCTTCCCAGCTGCCAATGGAGTTTTCGGGCAGACTGTTCAACAGTACCGAGCCGGTCCTTTGAGTTTTAGTGGGAGGTATTTGATGGCGTGGAGATCATCACCGCGGGCCATATGAATATGGAAAAGAAAATCCTCGATCCATATCGCGGGGTCTGTTGTCCCATCATATGATTCGATGTTTACGGGTTTAAACCCTTCTGGGAATTCGTGATCCATTACCTCATCAGTGAAGCAAAGGGGGTGTGCGGCGCCTCTGTATCGGGCCACGTCACGACGTAGCTCGGATGGAATCCGTCTGCGGTTCTCGGCTCGGGCGTGAGTATGATTATTGCGTCTGGCTAGATAGTTGTTATCGTGTGCCGGGGCACATCCCCGTGATCCGTAGATCGATCTATTCTGACGTGCTCTACTGTCCAAGTGCTGCCGGAGGTCATATGTATGTCCTCGAGCTATTTTGTCCCTGCCTTTACGGTGAGGTGGGGCGGGCTGGTGTTTGGCGTAAGTCGCCGCTTTATCCCGACCACGTGGTGGTCGGTCAGCCGCATTGCGCGATGATGGTACGGGCTCCAACACCTCGTCCTCAAACTGAGGTAGCAATTTGCGCTTCGGGTAACTTTTGGCTGGACGCTTGAGGCCGTATTCCTCGGCTGCCAGGACATCAGTCCATCTATCATTGAGCAAATCTTGATCAGCTTGAAGTTGCCGCTGCTTCTTTTTCAGGCTCCTTGCAGTGGCTATTAGCCGGCGCTTAAAGCGCTCCTGCTCGAGAGGTTCCTCCGGCACGATAAAATCCTCGGTGCTGAGGCTCACCTCATCCTCGGAGAGCGGAAGATAATTACTATCGTCCGAGTCTTCGTGTGTGGCCTGTTCATCAGGGCTAACTTGCCCGTCTTCCTGTTCATCTTGTTCGTAAGTTGCCTCAACAGGATCTTCATTGTCTTCGGCACCATCTGGAGTGTTATCTTCTCCTGTGCTGGTGCTGTTGTCTTTGCTGCGGCGTGATTTAGAGCGGCGCCGCTAACGCCGGCGCTTTGGTTGTATCTCAGGAGGTTTATCCTCAACTGGATTTTCCTTGTCATCGCCGCTATTCTCTTTTGGTGCATCCACCATGTATATGTCGTATGAGGAGGTGGCTGTCCATCGTCCGATGAACAGCGGGTTTTTGGCCTGCTCCTCTCCAGCATCGTCGTCCATACCGTCGATGTCTTCAGAGCCGTAATCGAGCATGTCAGTTAAGTCTTCGACAATGGCTATTAAGTGGGCGGGGGGTGGGAAGCGAAATTCTCCGTCATCAGCCTCCAGTTCGAACCAGATATAATTCGGCTGTGAGTCCCCCGCTAAGGAGAGTGTTTTTAATGAGTTTAGCACGTCGCCTAAAGGCGAGTGCTGAAAGATGTCCGCGAAGCTGAATTCGGCGATCGACGCCCGATCAAGCTCGTCGTGCGCGGATACGCATGCTTCGGAACTTGTAGCCGGAGACGTGTCCGAGGTTCCGGTAACACAGATCTTACTTGAGATTGGGTCTGTGTGCGGCTCCAACGCCACTGAGTCTGCGGCCTCCGTGGCAGGGTTGAGCCTCCCGTCCTTGGATGGCGTGATCTGCTCCGGATCTAGAGCCGGAGCAGTTGCAGGCGCTATCTCCTGGATATGATTCGATGACATATTTGAGTCATGCTCATCGTGGTGACAGGGAGCGACTACTGCCGCGGTCTCGAATCCGTCGAATATCAAGTCTCCGCGGATGTCCGCGACATAGTTCAAGCTTCCGAACCTGACCTGATGGCCAAGGGCGTAGCTATCGATCTGCTCTAGATGGCCAAGCGAGTTGGCCCGCAGTGCGAAGGCACCGAATACGAAGATCTGTCCGGGGAAGAAGGATTCTCCCTGAACAGCGTTGTTGTAGATGATTCACGGGGCCATCGAACCTCTTGACGACGGCACAGCGGAACTCTCAATGAAAGCACCAATGTCGGTGTCAAAACCGGCGAATCTCGGGTAGGGGGTCCCGAACTGTGCGTCTGAGGTCGATGGTAACAGGCGACTGGGGACACGACGTTTACCCAGGTTCGGGCCCTCTCTATGGAGGTAATACCCTACTTCCTGCTTGATTGATCTTGATGAATATGAGTATTACAAGAGTTGATCTACCTCGAGATCGTAATGGCAAAAACCCTAGAAGTCTAGCCTATGTGACTATGATTATTATTCTCTGTCTCTACGGACTAAGCCCTCCGGTTTATATAGACACGGAGGGGACTAGGGTTGTACAAAGTCGGTTACAGAGAAAGGAATCTTCATATTCTGATGCCAAGCTTGCCTTCCACGCCATGGAGAGTCCCATTCGGACACGGGAGATAGTCTTCGGTCTTGTATCTTTACAGCCCATCAGTCTGACTCACGTACCATAATCCGAATGCCCGAGGACCCCCTAATCCAGGACTCCCTCAGTAACCCTACACCGTATCACTCACTCGTCGTATAAAATCTGCAACATGAAACGTTGTAGCCAGGAAGGGTCAATACTTTTAATGTATTGGCAAGTCACACAAGGATTGATATAACAGACCTACAACTATATGCAAGGTATATCAAGAGGATAATGTGGCGGTTGTTTTGCAGAAAAGCCAATTTTTCCCTGATAACTACATAATATAATAGCCAAATTTTAATTATGTCTTGATACAGTTAAACACATATGGTTGAATTGGGCAATCCAATACCAACCTATCCCAATTATTAAGTTTCCCACTCATTTTTTTAAAAGTATCATCTGTCAAGATCATCCAACAACTGTAATGGTCTAGCTGCTTGAATTTGTCCATAACCGGGGACACAGCTAATCATGATCATTATTTACACTCTGTAGAGGTTTGCACACTTTACCCACTAGACTCAACCCGAAGATTGAGACGAAGTCTTTCAGAAGTAGTCACCTACACCCACCGGCAGCCGGTACACCTACTGATATCTACATCTGCTAGCTTTGCCTGGGCGAGGATCCCTGCTACCTCTTGAGCTTGCATTGGTTTTTACCTTGAAGAGGAAAGGGTGATGGAGCAAAGTAGAGTAAGTATTTCCCTCAGCTTTTGAGAACCAAGGTATCAATCCAGTAGGAGACAACGCACAAGCCATCGAATATCTACACAAACAAACACCAACTTGCACCCAACGCGATAAAGGGGTTGTCAATCCCTTCACAGTTATTTGCAAAGTGAGATCTGATATAGATGGATAAACGGTAAAGTAATATTTTTGGTATTTTTGGTTTATGGAATGGAAAGTAAAAGATTGCAAAGAAAGTAAATAGGAAACTAAAATTGTAGATCGGAAACTTATATGACGGAAAATAGACCCGGGGGCCATAGGTTTCACTAGAGGCTTCTCGCAAGATAGAAAATATTATGGTGTGTGAACAAATTCTGCCGAGCAATTGATAGAAAAGCGCAAAGTTGTGACGATATCTAAGGCAATGATCATGAATATAGGCATCACATCCGTATCAAGTAGACCGACTCCTGCCTGCATCTACTACAATTACTGCACACATCGACCGACTCCTGCGTGCATCTAGAGTATTAAGTTCATAAGAACAAAGTAACGCATTAAGTAAGATGACATGATGTAGCGGGATAAACTCAAGCAATATGATGAAACCCCATCTTGTTATCCTCGATGGCAACAATACAATACGTGTCGGTTCCCCTTCTGTCACTAGGATCGAGCACCGCAAGATTGAACCCAAAGCTAAGCACTTCTCCCATTGCAAGAAAAACCAATCTAGTTGGGCAAACCAAATCGATAGTTCTAAGAGACTTGCAAAGATATCAAATCATGCATATAAGAATTCAGAGGAGATTCAAATAATATTCATAGATAAGCTGATCATAAATCCACAATTCATCGGATCTCGGCAAACACACCGCAAAAGAGTATTACATCGAATAGATCTCCAAGAACATCGATGAGAACTTTGTATTGAGAATCAAAGAGAGAAGAAGCCATCTAGCTACTAGCTATGGACCCGTAGGTCTGTGGTAAACTACTCACACTTCATCGGAGAAGCAATGGTGTTGATGTAGAAGCCCTCCATGATCGAATCCCCCTCCGGCAGGACGCCGGAAAAGGCCCCTAGGTGGGATCTCACGGGTACAGAAGGTTGCGTCGGTGGAAAAGTGGTTTCGTGGCTCCCCTGGAAGGTTTTGGGATATTTGAGAATATATAGGCGGAAGAAATAGGTTGGTTCAGTCACGAGGGGCCCACAAGGGTGGGGGGCGCGCCTCCCGACCTTGTGGCCGCCTCGTGGCTTTCCTGACATGCACTCCAAGCCCTCTGGATGTCTTCTGGTCCAAGAAAAATCATCGCGAACGTTTCATTCCATTTGGACTCCGTTTGGTATTCCTTTTCCGCGAAACTCTAAAACAAGGAAAAAACAAGAACTAGCACTCGGCTCTATGTTAATAGGTCAGTCCCAAAAATCATATAAAATAGCATATTAATGCATATAAAACATCCAAAACAGATAATATAATGGCATGGAACAATAAAAAATTATAGATACGTTGGAGACGTATCAAGCATCCCCAAGCTTAATTCCTACTCGTCCTCGAATAGGTAAATGATAAAAACAGAATTTTTGATGTGGATGCTACCTAACATATTTATCCTTGTAATTCTCTTTATTGTGGCATGAATGTTCATATGCGTATGATTCAAAACAAAAGTTTAATATTGACATAAAAACAACAATACTTCAAGCATACTAACAAAATAATTATGCCTTCTCAAAATAACATGGCCAAAGAAAGCTTGGACCATTATAGTTACGGCCGCCGTTCAACGGGGCTTCGGTCGCCGGCTTCCCTGTCATCAGTTCACCAACTTCCTTGACCTTCCGGCACTGGTAGTCCGAAAGAACAAGCAAGGGATGAGCGCACGGGAGCGAAATCCGTTGCGCCCACGCGCATACGTTTTCCCTACAAAATCATATAGTCTGGCTATGCTCCATCTTCATCACACAAAATATTCAAATCATCACTAGTAGAAAAAGGGCCTAATGTGAAGCACATTAGTCCCAGTTTGTAGCTGAACCGGCACTAATGTGAACCGGCACTAATGTGACCATTAGTGCCGGTTCCAACGGCTAGGCAGGCGGCAAACATTAATACCAATTCGTGGTGAACCGTTCGTACCGGTTCGTGCCACGAACCGGTAGTAATGAGGTGGTGGCAGGCTTGTGTCAGGCTGTGGCCCCACCAGAACCTTTAATACCGGTTGGTTATATGAACTGGGACTAGAGATGCACCTTTAGTCCCGGTTCGTATAACCAACCGGTACTAAAGGTCATCCTATATAAACCCCTTCGTCGAGCCCGAGCGCTCTGTTCTTCCCCTTTCCCCTCTCCTCTGTTTTCTTCCTCTTCCTCTCGAGCTCACACTCCATTTTTGCCAAAAATTTGTGAAGATTTGAAGGCACCCCATCCATCCAAGTGATCACGAAGGTTAGCAACTTTGTCCTTTCATCTCTCATTGCTAGATTAGCTCTTGCAATGCTCTATAAGTATAGTTATTTGTGGGTTTTATTTTGGGAGGAATTATATGTGGTAGTATTTTATTTATATGCAATAAGAGGTCAAAATTAACTCTTAGTTTGCATATGTCTATACCCCTATATAGTGTGTGAATAACTTTGAAAGATGGTCGTTGGATGAAGCCAATCCGACGGTGCAGAGATGGCAAATCCGAGCACTACTGGCCGTTGGATATCATCTACATTCCACCAGATTCTGTCACATGTACAATCTAGAAGACTCCATGGTTGAACTTAAGCATAATGCACAAACCTCAAAACACAAGTACTTCTTGTTTGTTCTAGAATCTTCCGTATCATAATTGTCCAAACTTTTTTTTTCTAGTTGAATTGCCATTATTTGTTTTTACTTTATACTTTACATCGCACAATTCCTGGATCATAAAATTGATTATTTTTTTATAAAAACTGATTAATTTTGAATGAAATGAACTATAAGAATTAAACGAACATCTACATCATGCATATATGACTATAGTGTGGTATTTATTCATAATTTGGTTGCCAAATCTCATGCGTGCAATGCACGTGTACCTTACTAGTAGGTGTGGTTTACTTAGTGCTTTCCCGTCTCCATCGTAACCACCGTCGATCGCCCGCACCGTCCCGTCACCGGCACCACCTTGTGGTGAGCCTCTTGTTCTTATCTTTTTTATATAAAAAATCATGTTTGTGTGATTTAGATATATAGTTACTCGTATAATTATCTTACCCGTACGTTGTTTGTTATACATGGTGCCATGGTTTTGATATCCGTCCCCGTCGGCCCTCGTCCGGATTATGATTCGGATGTGGTATATTCTCTTTTATACCTATTTGTTGCATTTCATGTTTATGACAAATTATGCCCATCAAGTTGACATAGATATTTTTATCTAGGAGGTATGTGAACGGGAAATTCCAACCGACCCTATTGTCAAGAGGTTGAATTTAGTTGAAAGAGAAAACGAGTATTTGCAAGAAAAATTGAAAAGAATTGAGGGGGAGAAGATGGAATTGGAGTTGCATGTTGCCGATGTCGTCGATGATCACAAGATCAAGATGGAGAAAATGCGCTTGAAGATTAGAAAGATTAGAAAATATGGCAATGATAGTGAGGCTTGGTATCATTATGCTGTTGGATCAATTGTTACCTTAGTTGCGATCTTGATCGCATTTGTTGTTGCATTTAAATGCTTTAGCTAGAGACTTATTTGGATGTTTGTTTTATGAGAATAAGTGTTGTATGAACTTGTATTAATTTGGTCTTTTCGGTGTTGTGTAATGAAGATGAGCCGGCAATGGATGTACGATGACCAATGCTCTCCCCAGTTCGTTGATGACGTGCATACTTTTCTGCTTGCGGCTGAGGCAAACAAGCGGGCGGATGGTTTTATGCCTTGTCCATGTGCTGGCTGTAAGAATGGTCAGAATTACTCTAAGTTAAAAACCATTCACGTCCACCTGTTTGAGTCTGGTTTCATGCCCCACTATAATGTTTGGACCAAGCACGGAGAAAGAGGGGTTATGATGGAAGACAATGAAGAAGAAGAGGATGACGACATCTATCCTGGCCATGGGTTCCCTGAATACGATGGTACCACAATGGGGGAAGAAGCTGAGCCGGCAATGCGGGAAGAAGCTGAGCCGGCAATGTGGGAAGAAGCTGAAGAAGAGGCATCAGATGAGCCCGCTGATGATCTAGGTCGGTCCATTGCCGATGCAAAGAGAAACTGCGCAAGTGAAAAGGAGAAGAAGAAGTTGCAGCGCATGTTAGAGGATCACAAGAAATTGTTGTACCCAAATTGCGAAGCTGACAAGAAAAAGTTGGGCACCACGCTGGAATTCTTGCAATGGAAGGCAGAGAATGGTGTATCTGACAAGGGATTTGGAAAGTTGCTCGTAATGTTAAAGAAGATGCTTCCAAAGGACAACGAATTGCCCGAGAGTACGTACGAAGCAAAGAAGGTTGTCTGCCCTCTAGGGTAAGAGGTGCAGACGATACATGCATGCCCTAATGACTGCATCCTCTACTGCGGTGAGTACGAGGATTTGAACGTGTGCCCGGTATGCGGTGCATTGCGCTATAAGATCAGCCACGATGACCCTGGTGATGTCTAGGGCGAGCGCTCCAGGAAGAAGATTCCTGCCCAGGTGATGTGGTATGCTCCTATAATACCACGGTTGAAACGTTTGTTCCAAAACAAAGAGCATGCCAAGGCGATGCGATGGCACAGAGAAGACCATAAGAAAGACGGGAAGTTGAGAGTACTCGCTAACGGGTCACAGTGGAGAAAAATCGAGAGAAAGTACAGGGAGGACTTTGCAGGTGATGCAAGGAACGTATGGTTTGGTCTAAGCGCAGATGTCATTAATCCTTTTGGGGAGCAGAGTAGCAACCATAGCACCTGGCCTGTGACTCTATGTGTGTATAACCTTCCTCCTTGGTTGTGCATGAAGCGGAAGTTCATTATGATGCCATTGCTCATCCAAGGCCCTAAGCAACCCGGCAACGACATTGATGTGTACCTAAGGCCATTAGTTGAAGAACTCTTACAGTTGTGGAATGAAAAAGGTGTACGTGCGTGGGATGAGCACAGACAGGAAGAGTTTGACCTAAAGGCGTTGCTGTTCGTGACCATCAATGATTGGCCGGCTCTCAGTAACCTTTCAGGACAGATAAACAAGGGATACCGCGCATGCATGCACTGTTTGGATGATACCAACAGTATATATTTGAATAATTGTAAGAAGAATGTTGTGACGCCCCCGATTCAATCATACACTAATCATACATGCAAACGTGTACGATCAAGATCAGGGACTCACGGGAAGATATCACACCACAACTCTAAAAATAAAATAAGTCATACAAGCATCATAATACATGCCAGGGGCCTCGAGGGCTCGAATACAAGTGCTCGATCATAGACGAGTCAGCGGAAGCAATAATATCTGAGTACAGACATAAGTTAAACAAGGTGCCGTAAGATGGCTAGCACAAACTGAGATACAGATCGAAAGAGGCGTAGGACTCCTGCCTGGGATCCTCCTAAACTACTCCTGGTCGTCGCCAGCGGCCTGCACGTAGTAGTAGGCACCTCCGGTGTAGTAGGAGTCGTCGTCGACAGTGGCGTCTGGCTCCAGAACTCCAGCATCTGGTTGCGACAACCGAGAAGAATGGAAAGGGGGAAAAGAGGGAGAAAAGCAACCATGAGTACTCATCCAAAGTACTCGCAAGCAAGGATCTATACTACATATGCATGGGTATCAGTGTAAAGGGGCAATATCGGTGGACTGAACTGCAGAATGCCAGAATAAGAGGGGGATAGCTAGTCCTGACGAAGACTACGCTTCTGGTAGCCTCCATCTTGCAGCATGTAGAAGAGAGTAGATGGTAAGTTCACCAAGTATCATCGCATAGCATAATCCTACCCGGCGATCCTCCCCTCGTCGCCCTGTGTGAGAGCGATCACCGGGTTATATCTGGCACTTGGAAGGCTGTGTTTTATTAAGTATCCGGTTCTAGTTGTCATAAGGTCAAGGTACAACTCCGGGTCGTCCTTTTACCGAGGGACACGGCTATTCGAATAGATAAACTTCCCTGCAGGGGTGCACCACATTACCTAACACACTCGATCCTCTGGCCGGACACACTTTCCTGGGTCATGCCCGGCCTCGGAAGATCAACACGTCACAGCCCCACCTAGGCACAATAGAGAGGTCAGCACGCCGGTCTAAATCCTATGCGTGCAAGGGTCTGGGCCCATCGCCCGTTGCTCACCTGCATGTTGCGAACGCGGCCGAAAGCAGACCTAGCCCCCTTAATACAAGTGCAGGCTTACGGTCCAATCGGGAGCGCGCCGCTCAGTCACTGACGTCAAGAAGGCTTCGGCTGATACCACGATGTCGAGTGCCCATAACTGTTCCCGCGTAGTTGGTTAGTGCGTATAGGCCAGTGGCCAGACTCAGATCAAATACCAAGATCTCGTTAAGCGTGTTATTTTAAAGTAACCGCGGACGCCGACCAGGGCCGGGCCCACATCTCACCTAGGTGGTCTCATCCTGCCCTGTCGCTTCGCCACAAAGTAACAGTCGGGGGCTGTCGAGAACCGAGGCCCACCTCTACCGGGATGGAGCCACCTGTCCTTTCAGCCCCCACATCGAAATCACTTGCGGGTACTCTACGAGCCGACCCGACTTTAGTCACCACCATGTATCATATATAGTACTAGTTGACCCATTGCGCCAAATGGCACAGAGACCCGCTAAAGACATGTTGTCAATGAAAATAGTTTCATTTTGCAAGAACATATTTGATGTTGGTAGTAGAAAGCCTATGTGTTAAGTCATACTATATTGATAATATGTTTATGACGCTGAGAAATCTGAGTTTGCAAAAACAAATCTTATTTCTATAACATGCATAGACCAGCTAAGGATGCATTTTTTTAGTTGAAAATATAGTTACCATGATGAGAAATCTAAGTCTGAAAAAAAATCAAGTTTGCATAATATATATAGACCAATTAAGGATGCATTTTCTTAGCAGTGTTTGCACTAAACTTTTATTTTCCATGTGCACGAAAAGAAAAACCCTCTCTGTGTTGTGCATATGGAGGCATGGATATTTGAAAGGCTCATATGCTACCTAGCCTAGTCCAGGAACAATTCTTTGTGTGGGCCGTCCGGATACCTAGCTCGGTCCAGGAACAATTCTTTGTGCGGCCCGTCCGGAGTAGAATATGAAGCATGTGACGCCCTCGATTCAATCGTACACTAATCATACACGCAAATGTGTACGATCAAGATCTAGGACTCACGGGAAGATATCACAACACAACTCTAGACACAAATTAAAATAATACAAGCTTTATATTACAAGCCAGGGGCCTCGAGGGCTCGAATACATAAGCTCGAATACACAAGAGTCAGCGGAAGCAACAATATCTGAGTACAGACATGAGTTAGATAAGTTTGCCTTATGAAGGCTAGCACAAAAGCAACAATGATCGAAAAGGCAAGGCCTCCTGCCTGGGAGCCTCCTAACTACTCCTGGTCGTCGGCGGCCTCCACGTAGTAGTAGGCACCCTCAGTGTAGTAGCAGTCGTCGTCGAAGGTGGCGTCTGGATTCTGGGCTCCACCATCTGGTTGCGACATCCGAGAAGAATGGAAAAGGGGGAGCAAAGCAACCATGAGTACTCATCCAAAGTACTCGCAACCAAGGATCTACACTACATATGCATCGGTATCAATGAAATGGTTGTATCTGTGGACTGGACTGCAGAATGCCAGAAGAGAAGGGGAAAGCCTAGCCTATCGAAGACTAGCATCTTCAAGCAGCTCCAAGCATCAGGCAGCATCAGAAGAGATAAGAGTAGCATAAAGTAAAGTAGTAGTAGTGTTATCAACCTCGGCCAGAGATCATTTCTCGACTCCCTGCGAGAAAGCAATACCAGAGCCATACTATCCATTTCTCATCTCAAGTATCCAGTTCTAGTTGTATCGATCGGGATACAACGCCAAGTGTCCGTTACCGTAGGACAGGCTATCGATAGATGTTTTCTTCCCTGTAGGGGTGCACCAACTTACCCACCACGCTCGGTTAACTCCGGTCGGACACACTTTCCTGGGTCATGCCCGGCCTCGGCCAAACAATACGCCGCAACCCGACCTAGGCTTAATAGAGAGGTTAGCACGCCGGACTAAACCTATGCCCCCAGGGGTCATGGGCCATCTCCCCGAGAACTCCTGTACGTTGCGTACGCGGCCGGTGAGCAGACCTAGCTACCTCCTTCAAAAAGGCAGGTGCTTACCAGTCCAACCCGGCGCGCGCCGCTCAGTCGATGACGTCTTTCAAGCTTCGGCTGATGTATATGACGCAGAACGCCCATACTATGCCCACGTGATGGTTAGTGCTATCAGGCCAGAGGCCCCTCGGATCAAATATCCAAATCGTAGTGGATTAGGAACGCCCGCCTTTTTCTCTCTAGTATTTCACTTGGCTCATACCGGCGCCATTACAAGCAATACAAGAGGGGGTTCTTATACCCTGGTGCACACACACCAAACACCCACTAACAGCACGCACGCACGCCGGCCAAGTCACACAACGGCTTGATCCTTCTTTTGCTCTCCACCAACTACACGCATGCACACGTCCTATGCTTGTGCTGCATCTCCACAAGAGCCGCTTGACCCAGCAAAACAAACATGCATGTAGCTACACAACGGCCCGGACGCCGCTCATGCACGAAGGCGACTCGGCCAGCTTGCCGCTCGACGCAGTCGTCAAGATTAGTGCTGACAGACCGGTGATGAGCATCGGCAGCGTCGTGGGCGGGGCGAGCGACACAGCGGCAGGCAGCAGAGAGGCCATGTGCGGGCGCGGGCGGAGGTGGGTGCAGGTGGGCGTGCCCTGGGTGCGGCGCGCATGGCCGGACGCAGCCATAGGCGCGGGAGCGCGCACACAGGAGGTAACTCCGGGCGCGGTCACTGGAGGTAGCGGGCGACGATTTACGATGACAGATCGAAGGGGATAAGCAGGGGAATCGGTCGAGGGCCTCACCGCGAAGCTCGTGGGCGCGTCGGGGAAGCCGGGGACGGGCCGGAGCAAGGTGAATCGACGGCGAGGTGCGCGACGGCCGACGGGGAAGAAGAACGAGGCGATGGCTCCATGGCATCCTAGGTGATGGCGCTCTGCATGGATGAAGAGGACGACGGCGTGCTCCTCCTGGGCATGGCGATGAGGCGAGACACGTCGGGGTCGCCCGGGGATGGTGGTGGCCGCGGTGGTGCTGCGGCGACGGCAAGGGATCTGGAGAGGGAGGTGGAGCAGGAGGGAGAGGAGGGTGGAGTGGGAGAGTGGGGAGGCAGGGGGAAGTGGGAGAGGGGATCAAGGGGGCGCGGCGTCGACGTCCTTATCCCCAACGGGGCCTGTAGCGACGCGGGGCGGCGAGGTGGTCGGGGGCGAACGCGGGCGCCCCGGTCGTTGGAACAATGGGGAGGGAGACGACCGGGAGTGGGGGCTGGGCCATCTGGGCTGGCTAATTGGGCCGACCACTTCGGCCTAAGGCCCAGTAGGGGGGTCTTTATTTTTCTTTTTGCATTTTGTTTTAGTTTTATAAATTAAACAGCTAGCCCTATTTTATTCTTTTTAGAGCATCTAAACACATTATAAAAATGTTGTTTCAACATGAAAAATATCCAAGGATTATTTGCCACGCTTTGAACATTTTATTTTTGACATTTGAGAACTTTATTTGTTTTGTTTGAAATTGAATTTTGAATTGGTTTGAATCAAAGGGGGATTTAGTAACAGTGAAAATGATGACATGGCGTCATTATCAAGGGATTACTATAGCTTAATTATCCGGGCGTCACAAAGCAGCAGCGCCTGCATCCATCGTGCATGTGTATTTCTTTTCTTCCTCGATTCCTCCTTTGGGCGGGAGAAGCGTACTCAACTGGTGATATTTTTCCTTTCCTATTATTTTGGATTTCTCGGCATGCATGGTAACACAAATGGCCCATTACGCCATATAGCACAATTTCCATTTCAAACACTAAGTGTTTTGAAAATTAAATTAGGTTTTAGCATGGAGGAATAGTCCAGACTTGAAACAGCGGATGCAACTACTTTACCAATTCAAACTCTTTAGCAACCACTTATGATTATCATGTCAAATGGCACAAGGTGTCGATTTAGACTAAGAGTTATTTGAAAAGTGTTTCATTTGTTCTTTACAAAGTGTTAGATACAATTTCACTACACATAAGAATTTTCAAGCTCAGTTAAAAAGGTATTTTTAAGCATACAAACCACAACTCGGCGATGCAAAATTGTGGTTTAGTTGTGGATGTCAAAATGCTTGCGATAAAAAAAAGGCATTAGTTAGTTTCCTTTAGTAGGGACAAAACGATGTAAATATGCATCTTAGTTTGGTAGGCGAAAGCCCTATTTAAATTTAAATCTATGTTTAGTTGGTTTAGCTGTGGTCAAGCACACGTAGCAATAAATATAATTTTCCTTAGCAGAAAAAAAATGGTGTTTGTTGTTCACAACTGGATGCATATGCACATTCTATTTTTGTAGCAGAAAGCCCAAGTTTAAATCATCCCGTGTTGTAAACACGTTTATTTTTTCTAGTACCCATTTGTTTGGGAAATGCACACGCTAAGAATTTCAAGTTTAATGTATGAAAAAAATATATTTTTACGACATCTATAAACCTGCTAAGGAGGGTCTTTTAGCAGTGTTTCTATTAAACTTTTATTTTGCATGTGCATGAAAAGAATAACTTCTGGCACATATGGAGGCACAGGTATCTGAAAGGCCCATATGCTACCTAGTGAAAGTCTGCGACCGTGAAACTGGTGAGATTTCTCCCTTCCAATTACCTCGGATTTCTCTGCATGCATAGATTTAGTTGCACCAAATGACAGTCCAATTTGAATCCATACAATTTGTAACCCATTTATATGAAAAATTAAGACTCATCTCTTAAAATATATACTTAGGGATGCATAATTTGTTATGTTATTTGGGTAAATATAAAGGCATGCTTTTTCAAAAGAAAGCCCACTTAAGACAAAGAGTATGCACAAATACTAACATCAGTTTCTGTACGACGGTGGGAAAGTAGATATTCAATACTGGGGTATTGGTAGGTGGAAGAAAATGCCCGAGGATACAATAGGAGCATAATAAATAACATTTTGCTTCTGTCTAACTTATGAGCACAGCATGCCCTTTATTTACTCTAGGAATATCTCGTACTCTTTAGCTATTTTTCTAAGTGCATGCCCATTGATCTGAGTAAGCCGCTTCTTCAATATTGAAGAGAGAAGTTTGAGGCTGTCATGCCCACTGCTGAAATTAGACTGGGCATTATTCTGTAGGGCTTGGGGCAAAGAATATCCTGAATCAATCACAAGACAAACATCAGTATTAAGCAAGGACTACAGTAGAAGCAGCTAGAGATAATAAACAGAATAAAGGGCTATTTTTCTATAAAATATATTTTTCGCTATGAACAAGATTTGTTTAATTGAAATTAAATGTCAAGAAGTTAGAGAGCATGATATAATAAGTTCGAGAGAATGATTTGATGTTGCTATTCAACTGTTGAATAGATATTGAAGGCACATTACATGAGAGTACTGGATTTTACATATCTGAAAAGTAGGCACACCATGAAAGTGATAATCATCCAATTAATAAAACCATTATTCTAAAACAATATTAGACATTGCCTCATATATACCAACGGGAGTAACTTTCTATTGGTTAGAAACCGTTGTGCTGACAGTTATTTAACACGCGCTTTTTTTAGACGCACTAAGACCATATATAGGATGCAGACCATTCTCATGCCAATGTCTAGAATAGCCAATCTAAATAAGTCCTAGTAGCATGCTCCTACAAGATTCTTACAAAAACCTACATGGGTATGTTCCCAATAGGAATGGATATAGATTATGCTTAAAAAAATGCAACACTCTTAACACTTCCACCGGAGCACAATTCAGCTCCCACAATCAGTAATCAGCATGAAAACTTAAAAAACAAGTTTGATAGAAATCAATGTTCAGGAAAGCATGAAGCATAAGCGAAGCGACAGGCTGACGCTTAGAGCAATGGGCGCTTAAGCATTTTTTAAAATAGAACTGCAGGTTTTGGAGGCTGTAGACCGAGAATTAACCTGAGTAGACGATGCGGGACCTTGGGGAAGTTGGTGACATATTTCCTGAATGTGTATTGGCCTGTGTTGCCGCGACAGCATAGATCTGCAATGAAAGAACTTCATTATAAACATATGTTCCCAGCCTGGTCCTTGCTTGGAAAGAGAAGCAAAAAAGAAAAGGATTATGCAATAGACACACCAAACACCAAGGCAATGCAAAATATTCACTGATTTTACTCATATTTTTCGACGACGCATACAAAGTGGCCCTAAACATTATATTAATTAACAATAATGAAAAGAACTTCTTAAGGCACTCAGTCACAGGTTATGATTCTACCACCTACCATTTTTACACTGTAAAATGACCATGTCAGTACTGATTTTATATGAAGCTACAAAGAGATAATAATAATAATAATAATAATAATAATAGCGACATTGATGAAAACTGAAATCACAATATATATAAAACTTGGTGTCACACCCTCCTTACGTCATGGCAGTACCTGACCTCTATTCTAATAAAATCATATTATAACAATTTGCATATATATACCTGACCTCTGTTATAATAGAATTTATATATATGCTTCACTCAGTGTGCCTACAATTTTTAGAATGTAAATTTTCCCATGTTTTGAGAAACCATTTTAGGATTGCAAGGAACAATTTTGCAAAGTATAACATTGCAAGTAAATCAAGAAGAGTTACTGAGAAGCTACCTAGCCTGTAGCATGGAATCTCTTTCGTCAGCACACTCAACCAAGAGCACCATCACATAGAACAAAGAGGTGTAGGAAAAATAGTTTGTTTCATGTATACTTGTAAACGATATTGCCATTTTCCAATAAATAAAGTCATTTCCTGAAAAAAAAAACGCAGGAAAAAGAGGAACAACCCAGGATTACCAAACCACCTCAACCCATAGACCGGCCCAGGTGGCTCACCTCAACGAACACTCGGAAAAGCATGTCGGGTTCTTGATGCCAGGCACCCTCTCGACATTGTCGCCTAGTGAGATATAGCACGCCACCGATGGTGTCCTCTTCCTCGTCCCCCTCTCTACTTCCCCACTACATGTAATCCACAATCTGACTCCCCAGATCCTAAACAAAGCACCATCGGTATCTTTAGTGTCTGAAGTGGAGAACCATCAAGGGACACTGTAAAACAAATTATTTGCAGGCACCAAGGTGCAGCTACTAATTTCCCTTCAAACCATATGAACCTTTGCCATACAAAACATTATTATGCAAAGCTATACATACATGAACATAGCTACGTATTCATTATACATTATCTTGCAGAACATTTTAGAACTACTGAAATAGCAGCTGATGGTAAGGAAACACCGTTAGATTTTTCAACAAATAATCTCCAGCTGCTAATTTCTTGGGCGATTACAAACATACCCAGCGTCCATGTGTACAGGAATTATTTAGACAGGTCCCCAGGGCATGCTCACAGTCTATTCTATGTTACAGATAGCTTAGCTGTGCAAGAATTATCAGGGCAGTCTACTCTATGCGATTCAGTCAAGGTGTTGATATCAATTACGATAATAGCGATGATACATGTGTGTGCCATATCCACCGGGAATTGAACTGAACTACTCGGGCCCCAATATTTCATAGTGAAAATCAGTAGAAACTAAAAAGAATAAATTGTAATTAGTTTTGGTAGAAACATATTTCCATTAATTTTAATTAAGCAGAGCAGGGGAATTTCCTCAATGAGATGGGCCGGTGTGTTCAGAAGCAATTGTGATCAGCAGAAAAAGATAAATTGTCAGGATGCCGACAACATGGATCAATGGAATAAATTCTCACAAATGAAATGACAGTGAAGGGGATATGAATCTTGACTCTGGATTGAACAAAGTAAATGGGATAAGCTCACCTTGCCGCAGAGAAGACGGACACCCAACTTCAATAAAAAAGGCGAGTACGCCAAGCAAAATCTGCAAGGGAAATCTTAATTTAGACATGGTACCACCTGAACATAGCAAGACATCCGGATGTCTAAAATGCACCTCACCTACTGGAATCACCCTCGCCTCAATGAAAGAAATATAGCGCAGTTCGACCCTGAATATGAAGCAAAAAGACATAATGAGACATGCTGAACCTGCAATGAATGAATGAATTGTTTGAACCTACACTGAATAGTTCATGTCCATCCATCCGTATGCTACTTTCTCATCAGAACGTCAATCCCAAAGATCTTCTGCTGGAAATATAACTTTATATTAGTCAGCTGACACAACACCTTAACTATCCAAGGGGTTTCCTAATACGCAACACTCTCTCAGAACATTTGAGGAACAAATCAAGGGAAGTTTTCAAATCAGCATTACATGTGTAAAGTCATAATCCCTGAACATGATAAATAGCGTAGTAGAAAATTTGAAAAGCGGAAAAATTAAACCCTTTCATCGTCGCGCAAACGGCGCACGAAAGGCTATGCCACGTGTCTTTTACTGTGACGAAGGGGAAAAGGTTAAAAACGCGTCCAGCCATCGATCCCCTCATTTTCCCCATCTCCCATTTTCTCTTCCCTGAGTGGCGGCTAGGGTTAGCGCGATCGCCGCCTCATCCCCGCACGCAACCTCTCCTTTCGGCTCTCCTCCGCGGCTCCGCCTCCTCCTCTGGCGGCATCCAACCCATCGTCTTCTCCTACTTCCCTCTCTTATTCTTCTGTGCCTCGACGAGGTGGGCAAGCCGGTGCACACACAAAGGGTGGTTGCGGCTGCGGCTCCGATGCGGGCGCCGTGGAGGTGGAGTCGGAGCTGCAGCAGAAGGAGGTGGACGGCCGCGACAACAGCTTTAGCTTCGATGAGTTCCATCACCTCCATTGCTATCTCAGGTTCGTTTCGTTGCTTGCTTGCCGTTGGGTCCAATCAAGGCTCTGTTTTGGTTGCCTGGTTCGACGGTTCCACTCTGCCTGCGTCGATCTGGCATCTGTTTGGATTTTGGATCTGGAACATTTAGGAGGTTGTTCTGGATTGCTACGCTCTGTAGTGACAGGATTCGTGTTTCATATATTGCAAGAGATGAAATTGAGAGGCTGATGTGAATTCGTTTGTGTGTAGATTTTGTCAGTTATAGGATTGGATGTTTATGAAGTTTCTCTTACTGTCCTGCAGGTTAGCCGATTGATGTATTTGATTGCTGGCCCTTTTGTGTTGGCTGATGGTGGGGAGATGAAATAAGAATTAAACCTGATGCTGGGACAATAAGTATTTGTACTATAGATCCACTAAACATTGTATTGAAATAGCAGGCTACATATCTATCTAATATGCATCTGTGGTACAAGGTGAATCTTGTTTCCTGACAGAGAACAATAAAGATAAGTTGGTGACACAAAGTACTGAATAAAAAACACTTCTAATGATCTATATAATGTGAAATCTTTTTGTATGTGTAGATTTATCGAATAATATCATAATTCTGATATGTAGTTTCCTTCTGTTGGGTATCTCACGTAGCATGATATGAAGCTTCTGAATAATTGGTTGCGGATTTCTCGTATGTGTCTTGGAGTTCCAAACTTCACATTCATTGAGCTTAATTTTTATATATCGCTTATGTCTTTCCAGTCATGCAGTCGCAGGTTCTCCATTTCATGATTTTAATAGTTGACGGGGTGAGAAATTTCATGGCAAGAGCCATGGTTTATCTCAGATGTGTAAAGGGAAATATATTTGTTGACCCAAAAATCACACTACACTGTTGCAATTTCTCTGTCGAAAAGGTATGCAGAAGCCAATAGTACACAAAATATTTCTGTCGCCTAGAGATTTACTGGTTGTCTAAAAAAGCACCCAAAACTGATTGAAAAAGAAATAGATGCTGCTAAGTTGCATCCATTTGATATTTAGGGATGTCGCAAGATTGTACATATTCAGTTCCAATAAGAATAACATTTATCCCAACCTATGTCTTTGCAGTGCCTTGACGAAAGCAAAATTGGCCTCCCGTGCTATGATGACGCGAAGAATGGGACAATTTGCTCGATCAGTTTCAAATCAGAAACAAGAAATTTGAGAAATTCGTTGGATAAGTACTGATATGGTGCTTTTATAAGAAAGTAGGCATACTATATATTTTTTCCTTACATACCACTATGCTTTAGTAGTATTGGTATTTACTTTCTCATTTGCATAATGATATAGTCATTTATGGGCCTTTACCAATGAAGTGGTAATATTAGATATGGGTAATTGGGTCATGGATAATTAATTAATTATTGGCTCGTATTAACTCTGGAGCATCTTCAAATTTCGCAGTTATGTTTTCTAAAAGTTTTCCCTTTGGTATAAATGAGAAGCTAGAAAACAATATTTGTTTGCTGGCAAGTAAAATATGGTCCCCCCTTCTGTAACTTCTTAGTGTATTCTGTTTCTTTCATGGGAGTTCAATTAGACACAGTCGTTGTTGCTTTTGTATGCTGGAACTTAGCCAAAGGAGGTTGCTTGGTTGATATATTATCTTAAAAAGTTCTACTGAGAATTTGGAATGAAGTGCTTGATTGGAAATCCCTAAGCAAAACTTTGGTACTGCTTCATTGGATATCGGTTACATTATGATGTATTGCAAATTTTCGTACTACTTATTTGATGAATTAATGCTTCTACATATTTGTAGGTTGTGTTAGTTGACTTTGTTGAAAGAAATGAATAATTTGAAAATAGCTGGCATGTTCTCTTAATCAAGATTATTTCTTGGTGTAGATTATATGATTATTAATGCAGGTCCATGCTCTACTCTGATGGCTGAGGTTGGATACACTTGCTACATGTTTATTTAATTTTATTCTATTGGAGGATTCAAACTCTAGACTGATGAAGTGGTGCATTTTGAATTTTCTTCTTAGATATTGTGAATGGTCTACTGAAGGTATCAATAATAATACATACTTTACATAGTCAAGATTCATACTTTCCTTATTACATGTTGGTTTATATCCCCTACATATGTGATGTGTGTTTAGCTTATCAACTATTCTTAAGTGAATCTTATGTGGTATTGCAGGACTAACTTTTCTTTAGACAATTTTGTAATCTTTAGTTCATTTTGGGTCATTTCCATTGCCTGTTAGTGTTTTTCGCTAGAGTGCTTTGCAGGCAGTTGTTTGAAATAGAACCTTCCAGCCATCTTACTTCTCCAATAGTACTTTCTTGTTGAGTTTGGTTGGACGTTCTCCAAAGTAAATTTGGGAGAACAATAAACCATACTTTCTATGTTTTGAAACTAGAGCTGGCCATGATTAATTCTTTTCAAGTTGATAGTCTATCAGAGTTTGAATTTGCTTTTGTATAGCAATATGGAAGTATATTATTTCATCATATTTTCCTAAAGTAGCTTCTAATTTGTTCACATTTGTAGAACTACACAATCTGCACATTCCTTCTCTTCTCCTAATCAATTTCATCTCAAATTAGGCTTTATCCCCTCATTAGCATTCTGAGCTACTTAAATTTCTTCGCCCACATGTTTGATTTAGGTTTTTGTTTAGACATGACAAATGTTTGCAAGTTATAGACGCCACGCCTGCCGCTGTCGGGGAGCTCCTGCCTGCGCTGCAAGCCTCATGACCTTGCAAACTCGCTCGTGCTGCTTAAACGATACGGCCTCTCCCTACTCAGGATGGACTGCTTCGTGCAGATTCACTCTTCTTTGCCTGAAGGCTCCTGTGTATCCAGGACCGGCACAAGGAAAATTCTGGGATGAAGTATGTACCATTTTCTTCAATATTTCATTTCCTTAAATATTTCATCAATGCATGGGTATAAACTGAACATTGTATATTGTGACCTATGTAGGAAAAAAAGTGAAAATGCAAATAGATGAGAAATCCCAACTTATTCCTTTGGCCATTTCTGTAACCAAAGCTATTGGCTGGCCAACACAAAGGAGCTGAAATTTCATACCGACAAAAATAGGTATTTAATATCTTTTTCAGATAGTTCTCATTTAGGGTAGTGGTTCTAGGTTTATATTCAGAATTGTTCTTTTCTGTAAAATTTTCTTGAAGAAATATGTGCGTACTGCTTCTAGAATTATATTGTACCATATTTTACCACCACCTTCCTCAACTTTTTGTTCCGAAGGTTGATCTTAATTTCCTGATATTGTCTACTCTGTATATTTCATAATAATAACTGATAATCCCTCTCTAAATTAACCCGGCCAGATTGCTATGTAGTCAACTCTTACTGAATTGATCTATGTCAGCTCATGCTCTCAAGCGGTCAAGAGGTCATTGTGTGTTCAGTCTTCTCTACATATTAATTAGTTTGTTCAACCCAACAGTCTTATCTACATATATCTAACCACATCAGGAGTTCTGACATGTTTATAGCTGAATTAATCTTTATACATATGGCAGGTGCTGGAGGTACCATGCAAGCAAGCATGGCGACCGCGATCATGCTGCAGTGGCTGGGTATATCCCCTCCCGCTAGCTGAGGATGGGCTCGATGATGGTGCTCCTACCCTTACACATGTTTTAGCTTCTGCACTGTCTCTTTGTCTCTCTATTACCTTGCCTCCCCACTTATGCTTTGAATTTGCTCTTTGCTTGGCAAGATTAATGTGAGGTGTTTAATTTATGTTCATAAACTAAAAAAATGATGCCTGGTGAGATTTTAGGTGTATCCACCAATAATAGCTTTTGGAATAATGTTAATACAGTTTGCTCTTTGCTGCCCAGTACTTGTGAATATAGATTGGTTACTCCACTACATGTTACTCCGTGTGAGGTGGGCTTAAATTTCTTGTTCAGGTCATGTGTTTCAAGAACATACATATGGATAATTTGAGATTTTTGGTCATTTGTATTTGGCTGTTTCATTCTTCTATAAAACTGCAGGTATATTCCCACATTGAACTTGATTATTGCAATGATTGGGTTGATTTGGACATACTGTGCCTTGAATGACTTTTCCCGTTGGGCAATTCAAATGATGGAAGCCTCTTTGGACCCTTCCACCTCTCCGGCCTCACCACTGGAGACTCGGATGCGAGAACCGCCACCGCCACCGCCATGTCTGTCGGTGACGCTCACACAAGAATCCAGAGGCAGTACCTTGGTCCTCTCCCTGAGAACAACAGCTCTCTCATGATGCGCGGTCGCGGCCCGAGGGTGGCGGGACTGACGCCACCGTCCATGCCATGTTCTGGCTCATCCCCAAGGCTCCTTGCCGATGTCCAACCAGCGCCACACATCCAATGGTACTGCCAACATGAGAACAACAGCTCTCTCATGATGCGCGGTCGCGGCCCGAGGGTGGCGGGACTGACGCCACCGTCCATGCCATGTTCTGGCTCATCCCCAAGGCTCCTTGCCGATGTCCAACCAGCGCCACACATCCAATGGTACTGCCAACATGAGGACGCCCACCCCCGTGTTGATCGAGCTTTTTGACCTGAGCCTGATGGACAAGGTCATACGGGCATCTGATTTTGATTTGCTATGTGCTCTCTTTTCACAAGTGTAGCTTTTTTGTGTTATAAAACTATGCTACCGATTGTTCTTTGTTGATATTTCCCTACTTGTGTCCTGATTAATGGATCTGAGGTAGTTAGAAGTCACTGAATAACTACTTATACTATTGTGTCAGCCGTCACTGGCTACAATTGTTTATATGATACTTGTACTATTATACATGAACTGAGCACACTTGGTACAAAATAGGAGAGTGGAAGGGGCGTGTCCTACCTGGCACCGCCGAGCTTCTGCTCAGGCGGCGCGCCATGGGCGCGCCCCAACCACTAGTAGATATTAAAGATAGCACCATCGGGGCTAATGTACTATCTAAAAGTGCACTGATGCCTAGTATGTAAAGTTACCTAGAAAAACTCCAGCACATGAAAGGTGTGACAAAATAAAGGGGAAACAACAATCCTCCTCAAGAAATGGTGCTGATAGGCAGACATATTCCTTTTCATGTACTGTGGTGCAAGAGTTCAGAAGAAATCAGGCTCACCTATCTTGGAAGGGTCCGACTGCTCTAGGGACATCAAGCCACAATATCTTCGACCACTCAGAACCAAAACAATATGCCCTATCTTCAGTTTCAGACTTCCAGTCAAAGGAAACTGTATGGGCCAAAAATAATCTTCAGAGAACATAGAAAATAATAAATAAGCACAAGGATCATCCCTGGAAATGCAATACATGTTGCAAAACAGTCAAGATCATTTGAAAATATGCACATCTTACCCTGCTGCTTGTAGTCTTTGACGACCTGCTCCTTCTTCCTGTCGTTGGCCGCGTCCCCTCCCCTGCAGCCATACCCCATTGCGGAGGAGTGCCGCTGCTTGCACTCCTCGATGGCATGCTCCTTCTCGTATTGTTATCCGCCTCTCACCCCCTGCAGCTCCACCCCAGACAGCACAAGGTCACAATTTATATTCAGAGCTATTTGAAAAGTTTTGGTCCCAAATTCGTTTTCACTTTTAGTGCCAACAAAAATATAGATCTGCTCTGCAATTAATTTACATGACATGACGATGGCATCAATTCATATCCATCCATTACAACATGAACATTTATATTTTGTTCTGCGGAAAACGAACTGGACATATAAGGGAATATACTAAACCAAAACAGAAAAAAACATGGCAATCTCTTTGCATAATCTGGAATGTAAAAAGGCATAGCTCCCAACTCAAGCTCTAATCTAACCCAGACCTTTGCTACTTCTAGTAATTGTAACTAACTAACTATAATCGTTAAAATTATCATCTGAAGAAGTGCAACACAATTGTTCTCAGTTCTCAACTGAATGCCCATATCCATAAAATTAAAATGCTTCAGAAAGTATGAAAATGCACTCAAACGTGATCATGCTTTCGAGTAATCACTGCCTAGAACTGAGGTGACAATGCACATGTGTCAAGAGGAGAATGAGCAAGAGTGGATTTGGAGTTAAAGGAGAAACCAAATATGGGCACAGAAGGAGAATGAGCAAGAGTGGATCTGAAGGTAGGAGGAGAAACCAACCATGGGGCTCGTCAGCTCAATTCAAGCGTCGAATTCATCCGAGGGCCAACGTTCGGCGAGCGAGCACTCATGTTTAAGCACAATGCATATCCTACAAATTTAACAAAGATCAAGGGGGATATCAGTTATGCCAGCACCACAGTCCCAAACTCGCATTTTGAGGTGTGAGCGAGACAAGACCTGAACAAATTCTACGGAAAGAAACTTATTTGATAAGAACACCAATGCAAGGGCACTGTGCAGAAGGTGGCCGTACTTCTGGAAAATATGAAGTATCGAATTGTGAAAATTTATCTTCCTGTTTTTGGTCCTATTGCTCAGAGTGTGGTATACCACTACACCAAAGAAAGCAATATCACACGGCAAACCTTATATTTTTCAACCGTCGCATAGAAGAATCATCTAAAGGAAGTAGACACATATGCCATGGACTGACCTAAAATGAGTGGCTTCATCATGTGCAATTGCCTTGACCAAGAGGATATCTTGGGAGATGTAAGCATGCTGGTATATCTGTAAGCAATGAGATACATCAGTTGGCACCCAGCATGAGTTTTTTGACGTACTTCTATATTACAGTAGCAATGGGAGGGTCACATATCAACTCTTTTTCTAAAAGCTCAAGAGTTGCAAATGCATATGCATATCACATCACTTTTTTTTGTAACAATTATGGCCAATGGCCAATGTCTATATACTAATCAGGATCAAAATTCTAGAGGTTATTTAGTTAGTCTAAAATATCACATCATGTTTGGTTGAAACAATATGCTAAAATATTCAGTTTGCAAAGCACAATGCTAACATATGGGGGAGAAGGTGGCAGCTCACCTGCAGCAACGAGCTAGCATCAGAAAAAGTAGGGGTTCATCCTTTAGCATACTATGAACATGTCGCTGCTGCCTTGCACCTTGATGCACCGCCACTGCCCATAGCAGATTAACATCCAATTGCTTTTGACAAATTGTACATAACAAATTACTTAATTAATACTTTGTAACTGATCAGCAGGAAGTAGCAACCAAATTCTAATAATGGTGAGCTGGGTCCAGGATGTATTACTCCCATTTCATACTAACTGTACCTACTGGGGAGAGCAGAAATGTGTAGCACACAGGGAGAGAGCAAAACCTGATGAAGAAGGAAAAGAAGGTTAGCAGGAAAGCAAAGGAACTGATCCGAGATAGGACCACCCAGAACTTACCCCAAAATCATGCATAATCGAGGCTATGCTCCAACTACAAAGCCAGAAATTGCTCCATTGTATCGACACCTGCAATCCTCCTCTATAAATGTTGCAGGCCTGCAGCTGCCCAGCAGGAAACCGTTAGCACTACACATACCATGGTGTAACAGTAGACCTCACAATTTATGTCAATACAACAGATCAAAGCATAAAGTTAGAAAACAAAGAAGGAAGACTCAGGGAAGATACTACCATGGGGACCAAATCGGAGCACCATTCTTCAAAAATTCACATGGATGCAGTGGTGAAGAGATAGGAGACGAGGCGAGTGAGGCCGGTGACGGCGAACGACCCTGGACAGCGGCGGTGCCTCTGTGACCGTGAGGGCCGGCCTGCTCCTTCACCCTTCGGCCTCCTCCCTCTTCCCTAGCCCCATCCCATCGCGATGGGCCGCCCACCCTGCTCCTTCACCTCACCACCGGGCTCGGCTAATCCGCGCCCGATTTGGAACCAGCCGCCACCGACGGCCGCATAGACAAAGAAGAGAAGGAAGGCGAGGTGGAAGGGCAGCATGGTGGAGAAGGGAGACGCACGCGGCGGCGAGGCTCCATCGCGGAGGACGTGGTGACTGGAGCAGGCAGAGAGACTGGGGATCGAGGGGAATGGGGGCTAGGGTTTGTGCGGCGACTTGTACGGGACTGAGGGGAGGATGGGATTGGCTGCGGAACACGCGGAGCGGATTGGCCAAAAATTTCCTACACGCGGGCACGGCTGACCCAGCCAATGAACGCCCAAGACGAGCCCACTCGTCATTGGCCAGTGAAAATGGCTGCAAGGTGAAAATCAAATTTTACTGCTGTGAAGATCCAATGGCTCAGGCGCGCTAGAAGGCAGATCGGACGGCCAATGAAGCCCCAATCGGGGGAGCTCCGTGGATGCGAGTTGGCCAGCCTCATTATTGTTTTAAATGTATGTATAAGTATATACCCGTGATCACCTCCCGAGTGATCACGGCCCGATAGTATAGCATGGCAGATGGACAAGAATGTAGGGCCACTGATGGAATACTAGCATCCTATACTAAGCATTTAGGATTGCAGGTAAGGGTAACAACTGTAGCAACAATGATAGCCTATGCATCAAAATAGGATTAACCGAAGCAGTAACATGCTACTCTACTCTAATGCAAGCAATAGAGAGAAGGAATAGGCGATATCTGGTGATCAGGGGGGGCTTGCCTGGCTGCTCTGGCAAGAAGGACGGGTCGTCAACACCGTAGTCGAACTGGGGGTCGCCGGCAGCCTCGGGGTCTACCGGAAAGAAGTAACGGAGGGGGAACGCAATAAATAACAGAGCAATCAAAGCATCACAAAGTGTAACATGGCAATACGCGGTGCTAGAGGTGACCTAACGCAGTAGGAGGTGTTACCGACGAAGGGGGGAAACATCCGGAAAGTATTCTCGGTGTTCCGCGTTTTCGGACAGACGGACCGGAGGGGGAAAGTTGCATGTTCGCTATGCTAGGGGCGTGTGGCGAACGAACAGACTGCGTATTCGGATTCGTCTCGTCTTTCTGAGCAACTTTCATATATATAATTTCATCCGAGTTACGGATTATTTTATATGAATTTCCTAAGTTTTAGACATTTATTTATTTATTATTAATTTCGAGAGTAAAATGCAACAAATAGATTTTGTAACCATGGACAGCTAGACCCAAAGGCCTATAGGTGGGACCAGGGTCTAAATTGACCCAGTCAAAACTTGACTGGTCAACTCGTGAACAGTGCGAGTGGGGGCCCAGTTGTCATGGACTCTATTTTATTAAGTCAAATTAATTTGAGATAATCAACCGGGATGGATCACATGTTATTTTCTACCGCATTAAACTAAATTAGCACTAACTAATCTAGTCTAATTAAACAAGGGCCGGCAGTATTCGATAGTGCCCAGCCGGCCACAAGCACACACGCATACAACACATTCAGTCATGGCCATCGCCATGTTCAGTAGCAGCAGCAGTCAACGGCAATTGAGCAGCAGCTAATAGCAATAGTAGTGAGGAGCAGCGGCGGCTCGCGAGCAGCAAGTAGCAGGAGTAGCGCAGCAGCAGTACGCGGCAAGCAGCAGGAGCAGCACGCAGCCAGCGACGGCAAGCCGGAGCGGCAACAGGTAAGAGGAGCAGCAGCAAATAGATGCAGGGAGCAGCAGCGGCTCGGGCGAGGCCACGCGAACGCGAACGCACACGGATATGCGCCCACGAGCGGCGTTGGCGCAGGGCAGGCAGCGGTCGCGCACCTGGGTGCGGCTAGGAAGCGGCGCGCGGGGAGGGTGGGCCGCGGCCGTGGCGACCAGCAGGCAGAGGCGGGCGACGGCAGAAGTGGCGGGACGTGCGCAGGGGAAAGAACAGAGGCGGGAGGCGAGTGTGGTCGTACTAGCGCGGGCACGGCGTGAGGCACAGGGCGCGGCTACGCGTGCGCGGGGCGCAGCTCAACACCGGGACGACGGGCTCGCGGCCGTGAGCAGGACGTGCGCATCATGGCGC
This sequence comes from Aegilops tauschii subsp. strangulata, assembly GCF_002575655.3. NCBI lineage: Eukaryota > Viridiplantae > Streptophyta > Magnoliopsida > Poales > Poaceae > Aegilops > Aegilops tauschii. The sequence continues at coordinate 243,423,158 of NC_053037.3, read as the reverse complement.
GGCCATGGACGAGCTCGGGGACGGCGGTGGCAACAGAGGGCAGCGGCTAGCGAACGAAATCGGGGCTAGCGACGAGTACGAGCACGGGGAAAAGGCGGGGATCAAGAGAGGAGCTCGCATCGGGGCTTTAGGGCAAGTCAGTGGGCTCGGGGATGCCTTGGGGACGACGAATCGATGACGAGGTTGTGCGGCGGCCGACGGGGAAGACGACGACCAATCCGGTGGCCTGGTGCATCTCCAGACGAACCCGTGTTCATTTTCGACGGAGACGACGTGGAGGAACGCAACGGAGCCAGTGGTAATGTTCGCCGGGGGGCGCGGAGCTCGGTGGCCGCGGCGGTGACGGGGCGGCAACGACGATGAGCTCGGGTGGGCGCGGGAGAGAGCGCGAGGGGCGCGAGGGGGAACGGGGGAAGGATTGCGAGGGGGCTAGGGTTTCGGGGGCGTCGGCGGGGCCTTGTAGGCGGGGCAGGGGTCGCCGATGGCCGCCACCACGGCGAAGGCGTCACGGATGGCCACGCCCCCCCTCCCGTCTCCTGTAGCGAGAGGTGGAAGGCAAGTGGGGGTTAGCCTGGGCCGTTTTGCTAGATGGGCCAAGGGGCCCAGTAGATTAGATTTCTTTCTTTTTACTCGTACTTTTCCATTTACTTTAGTGCTTTATTTATGTAGCTAATGTTCTGTACTTAGTTTAGGTACTAAACAATTTTAGTTAACATTGAAACGCCTCATATAATTAAATACTGATATTTTGGGTGTTGTCCAAAAGGTTTGGGGTTATTTGGAATTGTTGGAAAATAAGTTCATATTTTAAAGGGCATAATAGGTGCTGCTTGACCACTTTAATTATTTATAGGGGAAATTAAAAAATCCATTTAATGTTGGTTCCTACATGTTAATTACCTAGTGAATATTTGCAACCGCCCGAACATTTTTGTTTTACCGTTTGAAGAAATAATAATTTGACTTTATTTTAACTTTGAATTGAATTGGGTCTGGATCAAAGTGAGGTTTAGCAAATTAACTGCGATGACATGGCAACATTAGGAGGGGATTACTGTAGCTTAATTACCCGGGCGTCACAATTCTCCTCCACTACAAGAAATCTCGTCCCGAGATTTAGGAGGTGGAGTAAGGGGGAAAGTTCGGATTACAAAATTCTAACGAGTCTTCTCAGTCTTGGTTGCTCTTCTCGAAGAGGTCGATCCCTTACGTTGATGTCTTCATTTCTCTGCTTCAGGTCATCATGATATAGTCGGCATCTTTTCTTCGGGAACTCCATCGTACTTACGAAAGAACAAAGGGTGGTTATTCCGGTAGAACGGACCTCTACAAGGCCGAAACAACGGGGAAGGTGGCGGAAAGTAGCTCCCGAATTGAAACTTAAGGAAATATCGAGAGCGAAGTAAGGAGGTATCATGGGAAGTTTCGAGCGGGCGGGAAATCATTTGATGCCTGATACAGGGCGTGAAAGGGGTTCAAAGCAACGGGAATAAGTATTGTGTCTGATACCAGAATTGATGATCTCTCGGACAATGGCTCGTGAATTACATACGAGGCCACACACGAGGAATAACTTTGGGAACAGGGGGTGTACAGGAGAGTCGGTTCTCGATCAAGGTAGTCAAAGTCGGGATTCGGAGTCGGATCGGTTTTCCTTAGACAGAATCGAGTCGTGGAATCGAGGATTCTACTAGATTTACTCAAATAGGATATTTCGTATGCACACATGAAATTTATATGGGTTGTATAGAGTTTTGACACTAAATATGGAGCAAAGAATGTACACATCAATGCTAGTTGTATTCCACTTTTTTTATGGCTAACCTACCATCTAGCTCACATGTATTGAACATATATGGGAGGGAAATATATAGAACATTTAAGCCTTCAATGCAGGAAATTTACTTAGGTTCTTTTGTGTGAATAGTCGATCACTTGTCTATCTGACTTGGAGTGCTAAACCTTGAAAGGTCTTGCTCTCCTTCTCCGATCAGTCTTAAGCATCCTCCTTTTCACACCAATTCCATCTGTCGACAAGCTTGATCCTCAGTTTCGATCTAGGGTTTCTGTGAGCTAGATCAAAGGTGTTGGCGGTTGAGCGTTTGGGCTTGGGAGGGGAATAAAGGTCCATGGGGTATATGAAAATGGGTTTGGATGATGGCATACTATTCTGCTATAACTAAACAAACGGCTTAGATAAATTAGTAGAATCGGACGTAGTCCATATCATAGTCGGGATTGTACAATTTTGTATAGGATTCTATGATTTGGATCGCGACTCAACATGGATTCTACCTGGTATGGATTCATAATGGGATTTGGATCAACATGCTTCCGTAGGGTCGTGAAGTCATAGGATTCTAGCAGTCGAGTCGGGATTAGTGGGGGATTCAAATATCTCTTGGTGGAAGTGTAGATTGGGGCCTTCTCAACCAATCCCTAGAGAATCAACAAGTTTGATTGGCTAGGGAAGGAGATCGGGCGAAAATGGAGCTTGGAGGTGGAAGAGGTAGTCAACTAGAGGAGGAAGACACCCCTTATATAGTGGAAGAACAAATCCAACCGTTATCCACCAACTCAGCCTGCGCAGCGCGGTACTACCGCACCTGAGGCGCGGTACTACCGCAGGGCACGCGGTACTACCGCACCTGAGGCGCGGTACTACCGCAGGGCACGCGATACTACCGCACCTGAGGCGCGGTACTACCACAGGGGCACGCAGTACTACCGCAGAGCCCCGCGGTACTACCGCCCACGCAGCAGAGACCAGAACAGCCACACATGCACTAAGGCAGAGGGCGGTAGTACTGCTGGCGCGGTACTACCGCTCCCCCTTGCGGTACTACCGCAAGGCAGGGGCTGTCCAGGGATGGGAAGGCACGGATATAAAAATTTACATCTGTGGCTACTTCCGCAGAGTTGGAGTCGATGCAAAAACCCGACGCGGTAGTACCGTAAGCCAGCCGCGGTACTACCGCGCGAGGCGCGGATGTAAAAAATTACATCCGCCCTTACTGCCGCGTACTTGCGGAACTAAGCAGGGACCACGGTACTACCGCTTACTAGAAGCGGTACTACCGTGGGTCCTTGCGGTACTACCGCACCAGCGGGCGGTACTACCGCAAGGTCCTGCGGTACTACCGCTCTGACGAGCAGTACTACCGCACCCCCTAGTTCGGCAAACAAGAGCAATATTTGCATAGACAAGGGAAACATAGGATGCTCCAAAGGCTAGAGGAAAGGAGGTGCAAAGGAAGATGTGTATGTGATGAATCCACCCAACCTTTCCAACGCGGACCCCCTCTTAATAGTACGGCTTCCCTACGACTCAATACCACCGAAAAGAACCAAAGAGAAACACCGTCTTCTATAGCCTTCGAGGGGAACCCAATCATCTTGTGCCTAGTCAATATATCTAAAATATCCGATGCACATGATTAGTCCGCAAAAGCATTGTCATCAATCACCAAAACCAACTAAGGGATAAAAATGCCCTTACAATCTCCTCCTTTTTGGTGGATTGATGACAACACGGGATTTGCACGAGGGTATAACGCAAAGAGTAAGGGCAAACCCCAAGTCTCTAAAATATAGACGGGCTCCCCCTAGATGTGTGCTATCTCGATGAGTGCTTTGGACTGCACGGCACACATACTAGGATCAACACTCCCCCTATATTTTATAGACATGGCAAATCTTGCAATAAGGCTAAAGCTAAGCAAGATAGACAGGGGCATAATGTAATAAGCACAAGATAGAATAAGCTCACTACGGTACGATAGAGTGCATATGTCTTACACCATATGATAGAAGGTCTCACGAGCACAAACCAAAGCAAACGAAATAAACGAAGTTCAACTGACCCAAACACAACACAACTCGCAAATCCTACACTCTCCCCCCCTTTGGCATGGAGACGCCAAAAAGGCAGAGAGGACACCTACAACAATAGTGGTGGCTCAAGCAGAGTAGTCACTTGCACGCTCCTCGCCAGACTCTGCAGCTGGGACGGACTCCTCCTCAGACTCGGTCCACCGATAACCCTGCTTGTGCAGCCATTCTGCCTCTGGGGTGATGTTCACCTCTGACCCGCTAGATATGTTCTCGCCAAAGGTCCTGAAAATCCGCTTGTCGCGGCGGCGAGTCTCCTTGGAAGCCACATGGGTCTGGTACTGCCCCTTTGCTTGCATACAGAACAGCATCTTCATCTTGTTCTTCAGTCGTTTAGCCCAAGAAGGCTCAGAGGTGGGAGGGATGTAACCCTCAGAGCTGTCCTCGTCTGCTGCCTCCTCCTCATCCTCATCTGCATCCACGTCCATGGCAGCCGCAGTATCAGCACGAGAGGTAGTGTTGGCCCACTGAGGCTTGATATGGAGGTTGATGGGCTCATGCCGGATCCAACCAGGGGCCTCAAACTCATCCTGAGGGTAGACCCGCTCCCAAGTAGCCGAGATCAACTGAAACAAATAAGGTCCATAGATGGGGACCTTGCGGTTGTAGACCGCAAACCGAAGCTCATGCCACATGATATGTGAGACATCAACTGGCAGTGTCTGAGAGTTGCGAGCATCTTCACACAGGAGCATCATATCCACCAGATAGGCATGCACCTTGTACTTGTCCCCAATGCGTGGGAAGAGAGTGTTGCGGAAGATCCGGTGCATGATGTCAAGAAAGGAGTTGAGTACCCAAGATGACTTGCCATTGGAGAGCCTCTTCTCCACATAGTAGGGCATGAGCTTGTTCTTGTTGGCAGACTCGGGATTGGCATGAGGGCGAACACCTTGGGGTGTGGCGTGCCCCTCACCCGGAACCCCAAGCAAGGTCATGGATTCCTTCCAAGTAGCAGTCAGCTGCCGGCCATTGGTCATCCAAGTCATGGTCCTTTCCTCATTGGGATGAAAATGCACTGAGGCAAAGAACTGAGCAAGGATCTCAGGATCATAATCTTTGTGGAATGAGATGATATGCTCAATGCCAAATTGCTACACTAGGTCCAAAGCCTCACCAAAGTATTCCCGGTGCGCCTCTTTGCGCATGTGATGCATGTTGATCCACTTCACCTCCACATGGGTATTTTGCTTGGCCTTGATGACATCCAGATAAATGAGATTCTGCTGCTTGGTCCAGAATAGATCATTCCCTCGAAAGTTAGCACGAGGGTTTCCATACGGATTGATCTTCCTCGGAGAGATGAACTCAGCAAGCGGTATCTCATCCATACCCTTGGCGGGTTCCTTCTCTTTGGTGGCAGTGGTCTTGGTTCTGCGTTGGGGGCATTGGAGCCCTCTGCTTCCTCTATGTTGCGCATATGCTTGGATCACGCATCACGGCTTGGATTGGAGCGGCGAGCCGGAGCACCTGAGCCACCACCTAAACACACACCACAAAACAAACATGCATGAAACGCGATAAAGATCAATGTAAAGACCACAACAAAGCAGGATAAACAAATAGACATGGCACGTGAGAAGTTCCACAAGAGGGATTTGAGACAACGGTACTAACGTGTGTTGCGCCACGTGCGGTAGTACCGCTCCAAGGAGCGGTAGTACCGCACCAGCAGGGCGGTAGTACCGCACCAGCAGGGCGGTAGTACCGGACGTGCGGTAGTACCGCACCTGAGGAGCGGTAGTACCGCACGGTGCAGATCTGAAACAGCCATGGAGATCTGAGCACAAACGTGTCAACACACGGTACTACGGTCGATCAAATCCATCACGGGACAACTATAGCAAGTACCATCACTACACAAAACTACTCTCCTACATCCTACTCTTGCATAGATTTGGCCTAAAATCTCAAGAACAACTTGCATCTCCCCAAAACCTAAAAACAAAAAGACGAACAAGAAAAAGGGAGGGATTGGGGAGAAACCTTGTTCCATGGCAAGAGGGAGTGGTGGGGAACGATCCCACCGGTCGGAATCCGAGGAGAGCGGCCGGAGACGGAGATCCGGCGAGGACCTCCGACGCCGTTCTTGAGAGAGAGAGAGAGACGGAGTGGGGAGAGAGACGAATGGGTATGGGGGAGTTAGAACTCCCCCTGCCCGTGTTTAACCCCCACACACCCTCGACCGCACGGTAGTACCGCAAGTCATCGCGGTACTACCGCCCCGGGCGGAAGTACCGCACCGTGACTATAGTACCGCTCCCCCAGGCGACAGTAAAAAATTACTGCCGCGCTGGGTGCGGTAGTATCGTGTGCTCCTCACGCGGTAGTACCGCACGTCATTGCGGTAGTACCGCCCTGGGCGGAAGTACCACACCTAGGCCGTAGTACCGCTCTTCCAGGCGGCAGTAAAATATTACTGCCACGCTGGGTGCGGAAGTACCGTGTGCTCCTTACGCGGTAGTACCGCACGTCATTGCAGTAGTACCGCCCGGGCGGAATGTAACGCCCACGATGCGGCTATATCTCCCACGTGTCGAGGCACGACTTAGAGGCATAACCGCATAGTGGTTTTGTCGCAAGAAGGGTCATCTTCACACAATCCCATGTAATGAACAAGAATGGGATAAAGAGTTGGCTTACAATCGCCACTTCACACAATACATAAATAACATCATACATCATCCAAAATACAATCATATAGACCGACCACGGTCAAAATCCAGATGAAAATAAGACAACCCCAAATGCTAGATCCCCGATCGTCCCAACTGGGCTCCACTACTGATCATCAGGAAAAGACACATAGTAACGACCACGTTCCTCGTCGAACTCCCACTTGAGATCGACGCCATCATCTGCACTGGCATCGTCGGCACCTGCAACTGTTTTGGTAGAATCTGTGAGTCACGAGGACTCAGCAATCTCACACCCGCGAGATCAAGACTATTTAAGCTTATAGGAAAGGATGGTGTAATAAGGTGGAGCTGCAGCGGCAAAAGCATATATGGTGGCTAACTTACGCAAAAGAGAGCGAGAAGAGAAGCAACGGAACGGTCGTCATCTAGCAATGACCAAGAAGTGATCCTGAACACCTACTTACGTCATACATAACTCAGACTGTGTTCACTTCCCGGACTCCGCCGAGAAGAGACCATCACGGCTACACACGCAGTTGATGTATTTTAATTGGGTCAAGTGACAAGTTCTCTATAACCGGACATTAACAAATTCCCATCTGCCTCATAACCGCGGGCACGTCTTTCGAAAGATAATACCCTGCAGGGGTGTCCCAACTTAGCCCATCATAAGCTCTCACGGTCAACGAAGGATAAACCTTCTCCCGGAAAGACCCGATCAGTCTCGGAATCCCGGTTTACAAGACATCTCGACAATGGTAAAACAAGACCAGCAAAGCCGCCCGAATGTGCCGACAAATCCCGATAAGAGCTGCACATATCTCGTTCTCAGGGCACACCAGATTGTCCAAGCTTCCGATAGGCCAGCCCAGAGTTGCCCCTGGTGGCCACCGGCGACTGACAGTTTGGACCAATACTCAGAGGAGCACTGGCCCGGGGGTTTAAAATAAAGATGACCCTCGGGCTCGCGAAAACCCGGGGGAAAAGGCTTAGGCGGCAAATGGTAAAACCAAAGTTGGGCCTTGCTGGAGGAGTTTTAATCAAGGCGAACTGTCAAGGGGGTCCCATAAATCACCCGACCGCGTAAGGAACGCAAACTCAAGGAACATAATCCCGGTATAACAGTAGCTAGGGCGGCAAGAGTGGAACAAAACACCAGGCATAAGGCCGAGCCTTCCACCCTTTACCAAATATATAGATGCATTAATTAAATAAGAGATATTGTGATATCCCAACATATCCATGTTCCGACATGGAACAAACTTCAACTTCACCTGCAACTAGCAACGCTATAAGAGGGGCTGAGCAAAAGCGGTAACTTAGCCAAACAACGGTTTGCTAGGAAAGGATGGTTAGAGGCTGACATGGCAAAATGGGAGGCATGATATATGATAGGTAGCGGAGCATGGCAATAGAGCGAACAACTAGCATAGCAAAGATAGAAGTGATTTCGAGAGGTGGTCATCTTGCCTGCAAGGTTCTCAGAGTTGTCGAAAGCTTGATCCTCGTAAGCGTACTCAATAGATTCCTCGTTCACGAACTCGTCTCCCGGCTCTACCCAAATCAAGAACACAAGTAACGGAACCACAATCAATCACGAGGAATGCACAAGCAACATGATGCAAAACATGTATGATATGCGAGATATGATATGCGATGCGTATGCGTGCTCCGGAAGGAAAATGATGAACATGGCAGTAACTTGGCAAACCAAGCATGCCACTGGAAAGATGAGATGATTTCGGTCGAAATCGATATAAAGATCACCGGAATCGGATGCACGGTTTGCAAATGGCAAGCAAAATAAGAATGACACGAATCTGCGATTAACAGCATGATAGCACTTAAAATGCAACAAGTAACAATGCTACAGCACCCCAACATAGCAACAAAGCATATGGCAGCAATCTACAAGAGATGCATGACAAAAGATGAACACTGAGCTACGGCTAGATCACAACATAACATGCTCAAACATGCATGGCAAAAGTGCAAAAGATATCAGGTTCACAGACTTGGTGAAATTACTGGACATGCCTGAAACAGCATCAGGTAGCAATGTTCAGAGCACGAAATGAACATGCTACAGAAACTTAACATGGCAAAACAAGGCATGGCAGTATTTTACTAAATGCATATAACAAAAGTCCCTTACTGACTGTAAGCCAAAAAGAACCAGAAGATATGATGGCAAGCATGTAAATATAGCAAGTTTCGTTATCAGGTTTCAGACTTAGCAGAAAACAGAGCATGGCAGAAATAATAATATGTAGGCCTCTTTGTGAGCTTGATGCACTCACTACAGAGAAATGCATGACAAACCAAGCATACCTACAGCAAGAAGGCATGTTTATGAAGCTAACCATGGCAAGAAAAATTGCATAGCATGTATGGATCAACTACAATAAGCTTGGCAAAATTGCATATCATGTTAAGAATCTGCCAGAAATATTTTATAGCAAAAGTAGAGCAAGATTGAGTCATGCTATGGCACTCCATAATTGCAAACAATTGCAGGAATGGATCAATTATAACTATAGCTACAAAACATCCTTACTGAACATCTCCAAAAAATATGCATGGATCTCTCTGTAGCATCAAGTTTACATGGCAACAAAATTACAGCAGACAAAGACGAGAAATCACTAAGTCCCTGAAATCAGAAATATTACGGAGCCTACTTTGCATACTTGTGCTAGTCACCACAGAGATCACAAAAATACATGTACTACACCACTGGAAAGATGGCATGGCATACTTCAAAACACATGTAGAGCTCATGCTCATAAGATGCACAGATTAAATGATACAAAAATGACAAATCTCCAAGTTCTGATAAGAACCAGAGAATAACAGCAACTAGCCCTCTTCCAACAGAGATTTGGGCATCAAGATGACCTCTAATGAACATGGTGCAATTGAACAAAATGTAGAGCATCACGAGACGAACAATTTGACATATTACACGCGCGAATCGGAGCTATATGCAAGAAGTTATGCACTATCGAACATGGCAATATGCTGCAAAAGTATGAGGACTTGGAGGAAAAACTGGCACGGGAGAAGTCAACGCGTACAGTAACTTCCAGATCGGATCGAACCCTGGCTCTCGAGCGGTGGCGCTGCCCGTCAGAGAGGAGGCCGGAGAGCGGGAGGAGGACGCCGGCGAGAGCGAGAGGCGGCGGAGGAGGAGGCGAGGCCGGAGGGCGGCGGACTCCGGCCACCGGAGTAGGGGCGCGGCACGGGTGGCGGGGCGAGGCAGCGCCGGCGGCGGCGGGCCACGCGGCGCACGGCGGCGGAGCACGGCGGCCGGCCGGCGGCGAGCGGCGGAGGGCGAGGAGGCTCGGGCCCGGGAGGGCCCGCGGCGGGCCTGCGGGCCGGCGCGGTGGCGGCGGCGGGGCTGATGACGTGGCGGCGCGCGATTCGTCGCGGCCGTCGGTGGAGATGTGTCCGGCGCGGACCGGACACGTCCGGCGGCGGAGAGGGAGCGGGCTAGGGTTTGGTCTGCGAATGTTATTTCGGGATGCCCACATATTTATAGGTAGAGGGAGCTAGGAGGCTCCAAATGAGGTGCGGTTTTCGCCCACACGATCGTGATCGAACGACCTAGAGCATGGAAGAGAGTTTGGTGGGTTTTGGTCTGATTTTGATGGGGGGTTTTGCTGGACACTCAAATGGACTTTGCGGATGCCCGGTTAACCGTTGGAGTACCAAACGACCTCCAAATGGAACGAAACTTGACCGGTAGTGTCCGGGTGGTATATTAAGGCCACTTGACAAGCCTTGGTCCATTCCGAGAAAGTTTGACACACGCACACGAAAGAAAAACAAGAGGGGTGCACCGGAGGAGATAGGAGCGCCGGATTGCAAAACGGACAACGGGAAAAATGCTCGGATGCATGAGACGAACACGTATGCGAATGCAATGCGCATGATGACATGATATGAAATGCAAGACATGACAAAATGCAAAACGAAAGACAAAAACCCGACCACGGAGGGAATAACATATCACAAAGCCGGAAATGGCAAGAGTCGGAGTTACAAATATGGCAAGTTACATGCGGGGTGTTACACGGAAGTACCGCACCGAGGCCGTAGTACCGCTCTTCCAGGCGGCAGTAAAAAATTACTGCCGCGCTGGGTGCGGAAGTACCGCGCCCCCCCCTTGCGGTAGTATCGTGGCAGGCCGCGGTAGTACCGTGAGCTCAAGAAAGATAGTTTCAACCAAAAGAGAGGACACCGAAGCACGGAACCTTCAAGCGAGAGACCACACCAAAGAGCTAACACACTAGACACCACAAGCACAAGCTCGGCACAAAGGAAGAGAGGCAAGAGACAACACAGACCAAAAACGAGACACAAACTCTCCAAGGAGAGGGCGGTGGCCGGAGCCACCTATGTTTGAGTCAATTGGTATGGCACCGCGAAGAATTATCCTTGGGCCCATGACCAAAACTCGTCTTTGAAGCACGAGTACCATCAAAAATGGCTAATGTGAAAGAGTTGATCACTTTATGCATAATGGGGGAGGGAGAGTTCATTGAGAGAACAACACTCCCCTATGTCCATGCCTACACCTAGATTAGACAACAAGTTGAGTGTGGTGGGGTGTGCAAGGGTTCAAGCAACATTGCTCGAATCAATGATATTTAGCTCATGCCTTAACTCGCGAAATCTTGCTTCATCCAAAGGCTTCGTAAAAATATCTGCAAGGTTATCATGGGTGTTGACGTAGTTGAGCTCGATCTCCCCTCGCCTAATGTGATCTCGGATGAAGTGATACCGAATCTCAATATGCTTCATCTTGAAGTGTTGCACGGGGTTGAGAGAAATCTTGATGGCACTTTCATTATCACACCAAAGAGGCACTTTGTCACAAATGACACTGTAATCCTTTAAAGTTTGCCTCATCCATATGAGTTGTGCACAACAACTCCCGGCCGCCACATACTCCGCTTCGATGGACGAGAGAGACACACAACTTTGCTTTTTCGAAGACCAACTTATCAAAGAGCAACCAAGGAATTGGCACCCTCCGGAAGTGGACTTCCTATCCACTTTGTCTCCCGCCCAATTGGAGTCCGAATATCCTACAAGCTTGAAGTTTGCTCCTCTTGGGTACCATAAGCCAAAGTTTGGGGTATGAGCCAAATAGCTAAAGATTCGCTTGACCACCACAAAGTGGCTTTCCTTAGGTGCGGCTTGAAACCGTGCACAAATTCTCACACTCAACATGATATCCGGTCTAGATGCACAAAGGTAAAGTAAGGAACCAATCATGGAGCGATATACCTTTTGATCCACCGCTTTACCATTGGGATCGATGTCAAGTTGGCACTTGGTGGGCATTGGAGTGGACGCCGGCTTGACATCACTTAGCTTGAATCTCTTGAGCATGTCTTGAGTGTATTTGGCTTGGTTGATGAAGGTTCCTTCTCTACTTTGCTTTACTCTGAAACCGAGAAAGAACTTCAACTCTCCCATGGAAGACATCTTGAACTTTGAGGTCATGAGTGCGGCAAATTCCTCATTGAAAGCTTTGTTAGGAGAACCAAAGATAATGTCATCAACATATAGTTGGGATACAAACAACTCCCCTTTGACCTTCTTAGTAAAAAGAGTGGGGTCGATTAGCCCAACTTCAAACCCACGATCTTGTAACAACTCGGTAAGGTGGTCATACCACGCACGTGGGTCTTGTTTAAGGCCATAGAGTGCCTTATCGAGTTGATACACATGATCGGGAAAGTAGGGATCCTCGAACCCGGGGGGTTGCTTGACATAAACGAACTCATTAATAGGACCATTAAGAAAAGCACTCTTCACATCCATTTGTTGCAACTTAAAGTTGTGATGAGAAGCATAAGCAATCAACAAACGAATAGATTCAAGGCGAGCAACGGGAGCAAAGGTTTCACCGTAGTCGATACCCTCGACTTGGGAGTAGCCTTGTGCCACCAATCGTGCCTTGTTGCGGATGATGGTCCCATGAGCATCTTGCTTGTTCTTGAATATCCACTTGGTTCCAATGACATTGTGGTTCCCCATTGGCCTTGGCACTAATCTCCACACCTTGTTGTACTCGAAGTTGTTGAGTTCTTCATGCATGGCATTAAGCCAATCCGGATCTTTGAGTGCTTCATATACCTTTTGGGGTTCAACACAAGAGACAAACGCATGATGTTCACAATAGTTTGCCAATTGTCTACGAGTGCTTACCCCCTTTTGAATGCTTCCAAGCACATTCTTCATGAGATGACCCTTGGTGGAGAGCTTGGATGCAATCTTGGCGGCACGACGCTCCAATTCCTCCTCGGTGGTGAGTTGAGGAGCGGTCACTTGATCATCTTGAGCGCCGTCTTGAGCTTGTTCTTGATCTTGAACTTGCTCGGAGGAGAGAACTTGACCTTGGGCATCACTTGGTGTGTCAACACCGTCTTGAGCATGATCTTGCCCTTGGTCTTGTTCATGAGGTTGAGGGCCTTCACTTTGTTCTTCGGAAGCGTGTGGGCCTTGGGTTGGTGATGGCTCCACTTGAGTGGAGCATTGTCCTTCTCCTTCGGCCACAAGGGGTTCCTCAATGGGTAGGATAAAACCAACACCCATTATTCTTATGGCTTGAGGAGGAATTTCATCACCTACATCACAAGTGCCACTTTGCTCCACTTGGGAGCCGTTATTCTCATCAAACTCCATGTTACACGTCTCCTCAATAAGTCCCGTGGATTTATTGAGGACACGGTAAGCATGAGAGTTTGTAGCATAACCAACAAATATGCCCTCATAAGCTCTAGCCTCAAATTTAGACAACCGAACACCTTTCTTGAGAATGAAGCACTTACACCCGAACACCTGAAAATACTTGAGGTTGGGCTTGTTACCGGTGAGTATCTCATATGGAGTCTTGTTCAAGCCCTTGCGGAGGTAGAGCCGATTGGATGCATGACACGCGGTGTTGATGGCTTCGGCCCAAAACTTGTATGGAGACTTGAACTCCGCCATCATGGTCCTTGCCGCATCCATCAACGTCCGGTTCTTCCTCTCCGCAACACTGTTTTGTTGAGGGGTGTAAGGTGCGGAATATTGATGCTTGATCCCCTCATCACTAAGAAACTCATCCAAGGTGTAGTTCTTGAACTCGGTGCCGTTGTCACTTCTTATTGTCAAGATCTTTGCATTGTGTTGATGTTGGGCTTCATTTGCAAAGTCAATGACGGTTTGTTGGGTCTCGCTCTTCCTCTTGAAGAAATACACCCAAGTGTATCTTGAGTAGTCATCCACAATCACCAAGCAGTACTTCCTACCCCCAAGACTATCAAAAGATGGAGGCCCAACGAGATCCAAATGAAGGATCTCCAAAGGCCTCTTCGAGTAAATGAGAGTCGTGGGAGGGTGAGCCTTCTCATGAAGCTTTCCTTCGATGCAAGCACTGCAAGCACGATCTTTAGCAAAACTAACATTCGTTAGTCCACGGACATGGTCCCCCTTGAGAAGACTTTTCAAAGATCTCATATTGACATGGGCTAAACGGCGATGCCAAAGCCATCGCACGTCAACTTTAGCCATTAGGCATGTCGCGGTCTTAGTGGGTCGCTCCGAAAAGTTAATCACATAGAGACCGTTCTCGACATGCCCAACAAAGGCTACTTTAAGAGTCTTGCTCCACAAGAGGGCCACGGTATCAATATCAAAGAAAGTGGCAAAGCCCATGACTGCGAGTTGACGAACGGAAAGTAAATTGTATGCAAGGGACTCAACAAGCATGACCTTCTCGATCGTGAGATCATGAGAAATGACAACTTTTCCGAGTCCCAATACCTTAGAAGACGAGGCATCACCCCACTCGACATTGGTGGGCATAGATGGAATCTTGTGCACGTCCACCACCAAGTCCTTGCTTCCGGTCATATGATTTGTAGCTCCACTATCGAGCAACCATGATCCCCCACTGGAAGCAAACACCTACAAGAGAACAATGCTTGGTTTTAGGTACCCATTTTGTAATGGGTCCTTTGATGTTAGTAACAAGGGTCTTAGGAACCCAAATAGACCATTCAATATACTCATGAGGAGAACCAAAAAATTTGGCATAAACATGCCCATCACTAGCACGGCATAACACATAAGAAGGATTAAAGTCGCCGACTTTGTTGGAAGGGGTGGCATTGCCCTTCTTGACACCGCCACCCTTCGCATTGTTCTTCTTCTCCTTGGAAGCACCCTCTCCTCCTTCACAAAAGTTTGCTTGAGAGGAGGAGGTCGTTTGGTCTTGTCATTCTTCTTCTTGTTCTTGGGATTGGGTGCGAACCCAATCCCCTCCTTGGCCACAACTTCCTTTTGATTGCTCAAAAGGTCATTGAGGTTCTTCTCACCTTGTATGCATGACACAAGGCCTTTCTCAAGTTGCTCCTTCAACTTAGCATTCTCCTCAACAAGATGCACATGCTCACAGCAAGGGTTAGTAGCATTTGCATTATCAATTAACACCATATGAGGAAAGGTGGCTTTCTCCTTAGTTAGCTTCACTTGGAGTTGATCATGAGACTCCTTGAGGCTAGCATGAACACCCTTCAAGACTTTGTGAGCCTTGTCGAGAATGTCAAACTCCTCTTTGAGTCTAGCAAGATCAACCCCAAGCTTTGCCTTCTCGGAGTTTAGCACATGAGACACAACAAGAGCATGATCAAGATCTTTCTTTAACTTAGCATGATCATCGTTGTGTGACTCCTCAAGAGCCAAACGAAGACCACACTCTTCGTCAAGAGCATTGGAAAGATCCGAAATCTCATCGACATAGTCACGACTATGCCCCTCCATCTTAGAGATGGTATCTTCGTGAGCCTCGATCATGTCATTGGCTTCACCAAGTTGTTCCAAGAGAGCAATGAAGTGCTTCTTGGATTTACCCTTGAATTTACCCATAAAGGTCTCAAACTCATTCTCCTCCACATTTGTCCCCTCATATTCATCAATGCTATCCGTCGAAGAAGGATGATTAATGATGGTAGTTTTGATGTTGGGGGTTACCTTGTTGGTGGCTTTAGCCATGAGGCACTTGGCGGTGATGTTCTCATTGGGTGAGACGAAGAGAGACATCCGTGGAGTCATTGCAATGGCAACGGAGGCCATGGCAACCGACTCACCATCTTCATCATCGTCATCATCCTCATTGTACTCTTCTTGTACCACCAATGCCTTGGGAGGAGTCTTCTTGGTGAAGTTGCTCTTGTTGGGGAACGACTTGGCCTTGTCCTTTCGGATGAGCTTGCCACCATTGTCTTTCCTCTTCTCGTAAGGGCACTCCGCAACAAAGTGGCTCACATTGCCACAATTGAAGCAAGTCCTCACTCGTTGCTTGCCCTTTGCGCCACTTGAATTGTTCTTGTTGAAGTTTGGCCTTGAGTTCTTCTTGCTCCAAAATTGGCTTGAAGCAAGAGCCATGTGTTCATGATAGGCATACTTCGTATCTTCGAGGTTGCTCTCCTCTTCTTCCTCTTCATCTTCTTCCTCCATACTCACCTTGGCCTTTAGCGCAAGGTTGGGCTTCTTTACTCTTTGAGAGTGAAGAACCGCATTGTCGGCGGTCTTGTCCAAGATGCTCATAGCAACGAACTCATCCAACACTTCACTTGAGGACAAGGTGTGGAAGTCCAGCCTTTGACGAATGACGGAGGACATGGCTTTGTGGTAGGGCATCATTGCCTTGAGGAATTTGCGCTTGATCCAATTGTCATCCGTGTCCTTACTTCCATGATCTCGGAGAGAGACCGCGAGTTTAATTACTCTCCGATAAAGCTCACGAGGTTCTTCATCTTCTTTCATTGCAAACTCATCGGCTTCATCTTGCACCACTTCATAGTTGGAGCGTTGAATGCTTGCGCTTCCCGATAGAGGGAAATCACTTGTTGCCAAGCATCTTTGGCAATGGTGTAGGGCCGGAGATGAGGAAGATCTTCGGGTGGGATTGCTTCTTGGATGATGAAGAGAGCATTCTCATTCAATTGATGGTCCACGACTTCTCTAGGAGTGAAGTTGCTTTGGTCATGCGGATAGAAACCTTCTTCAATGATTCTCCAAAGGTTAGTGTTCACATGATTTAAATGACGCTTAAAACGATAGACCCAAGAATCAAATTCTACATTCTTATCAATCTTAGGGGCCGGGCCGGCATGATTCAAATGAGTGGAAGGAAGCGGTCCACCATAGACAAGTGGAGGTTCCACATGGGCAAAGATGCCGGTGCCATTTTTACCACTAGAAGAAGGAGCCTTCTCGCTAGTAGCTTCCCCCTTGTCGGAGGTAGCATCCGTCACCTTGTTAGCGGGATCACCCACTTTCAACGGTGCGGTGGAAAGTTTAAGCCCTTCTAAGAATTTATTAAACATGCTTTCGACCTCGGTCGTCATGGAGGTTTTCAATGTGTCCAACGCCACATTGAATTCCTCACGAGAGACCGCGGTTCCCCATCTCCCGTAGATGAGACCGGATTCACACCGGAGTGCTCCTCCACACCGTCTACGATGTCAACCATACTCTTCGGACGGTAAAGTCCTTAATGAAGAGACGAGGCTCTGATACCAATTGAAAGGATCGATATAGTTGACTAGAGGGGGGGGTGAATAGGCAACTAACAATTTTTAGCTTTTCTTTACCAATTTAAACTTTGCATCAAAGTAGGTTGTCTAGATATACAACTAGGTGAGCAACCTATATGATGCAACAACAATAAGCATACACGCAAGCAAGAGATAAAGCACAAATAAGCTTGCACAAGTAAAAGCACGAGATTACCAAGAGTGGAGCCGGTGAGACGAGGATGTGTTACCGAAGTTCCTTCCCTTTGAGAGGAAATACGTCTCCATTGGAGCGGTGTGGAGGCACAATGCTCCCCAAGAAGCCACTAGGGCCACCGTATTCTCCTCACGCCCTCACACAATGCGAGATGTCGTGATTCCACTATTGGTGCCCTTGGAGGCTGCGACCGAACCTTTACAAACAAGGTTGGGGCAATCTCCACAACTTAATTGGAGGCTCCCAACGATACCACGAAGCTTCACCACAATGGACTATGGCTCCGCGGTGACCTCAACCGTCTAGGGTGCTCAAACACCCAAGAGTAACAAGATCCACAAGGGATTAGTGGGGGGATTCAAATATCTCTTGGTGGAAGTGTAGATTGGAGCCTTCTCAACCAATCCCTAGAGAATCAACAAGTTTGATTGGCTAGGGAAGGAGATCGGGCAAAAATGGAGCTTGGAGCAACAATGGAGCTTGGAGGTGGAAGAGGTAGTCAACTAGAGGAGGAAGACACCCCTTATATAGTGGAAGAACAAATCCAACCGTTATCCAGCAACTCAGCCTGCGCAGCGCGGTACTACCGCACCTGAGGCGCGGTACTACCGCAGGGGCATGCAGTACTACCGCAGAGCCCCGCGGTACTACCGCCCACGCAGCAGAGACCAGAACAGCCACACATGCACTAAGGCAGAGGGCAGTAGTACTGCTGGCGCGGTACTACCGCTCCCCCTTGCGGTACTACCACAAGGCAGGGGCTGTCCAGGGATGGGAAGGCACGGATATAAAAATTTACATCCGTGGCTACTTCTGCAGAGTTGGAGTCGATGCAAAAACCCGACGCGGTAGTACTGTAAGCCAACCGCGGTACTACCGCGCGAGGCGCGGATGTAAAAAATTACATCCGCCCCTTACTGCCGCGTACTTGCGGAACTAAGCAGGGACCACGGTACTACCGCTTACTAGAAGCGGTACTACCGTAGGTCCTTGCGGTACTACCGCAAGGTCCTGCGGTACTACCGCTCTGACTAGCAGTACTACCGCACCCCCTAGTTCGGCAAACAAGAGCAATATTTGCATAGACAAGGAAAACATAGGATGCTCCAAAGGCTAGAGGAGAGGAGGTGCAAAGGAAGATGTGTACGTGATGAATCCACCCAACCTTTCCAACGCGGACCCCCTCTTAATAGTACGGCTTCCCTACGACTCAATACCACCGAAAAGAACCGAAGAGAAACACCGTCTTCTATAGCCTTCGAGGGGAACCCAATCATCTTGTGCCTAGTCAATATATCTAAAATATCCGATGCACATGATTAGTCCGCAAAAGCATTGTCATCAATCACCAAAACCAACTAAGGGATAAAAATGCCCTTACACACAATTATGTGAACCAGGAGATAACATTTGTCAGATCAATGATATAATGAGGTATGCTCGAGGAAAACATACTGACTAAGCATTGCTTGATAGGTGCGCTCGAAATATGGGCATACATAGCCCAATTGTTGGAATGGTGATCCAATAACCGATAGTCTAAGGATGAACTGTCGACCATTAACTTCAAAGCAATAGGGTTGTTAGAAGTACAGAATCCAAGCGGCACCGTTCACTGTTGGTATCCCGGTTAGAATCAACACGGGGACCAAGAAAGAATGGTGATTGTGAGAAGTATCACGATATCAATAATTCTTAAGAGGTGGAGCAATTCTCACAACCTTCTTGACATAAAAGATGGTAATACTCCAAGGTAGAACATAAAATAAGCTGGATAGCAAGGAGCTCCATAACATGAACAAGTTTGTGTTGGAGGGAAGGCAATAATGTTGTTGATGATAACACAAATCATCAAGGGGCAAGGATGGTATTTCTCAACACGAATTCGGTCGATATCCTTTAAGAGCTGAGAATGTTGATGATGATCACGACACATTTGTCGAGGGGTTTCATGAGGATATAATCGATCATCGACGACATCAAGCAAAAGGTAGGGTGAAGCGAAAGTTATCGGAACCACGGGTACGATAAAAACTCGAAATCAAGCTTGCAGTTCAAGGTGAAATGATATGACGAGGAAGATCGATGTAAGCTTAGCTCACCGTCGAAAGTTGTGCTCCTGGAAGAAGGACCAGGTGGCATAGTTAAAATTTAGCACGATAATGATATAACCGATCAGGCTAGGAATGACTTGAAGGATTATTAAACTCATAAGCAATGAAAATTACTTAGGGTTATCAAACCGGAATGCGGAATCGGTTCACATATCGGTGTTCTCGGTTGACGACAACCGAGAGCCCAGGAAAATTGGAATCGGTGCGAGATAACAGTTGATGAAGAACCCATAAGAAGTTATGCAGTTCCATGATATTCTCGAGATACCAGAGTGTAGCACTCGACGACAGGTCAAAGTAAAGGTTGGACAGGTGCAATGATCTACAGAAGACAAGTACTTCAACTTGTCCAAGAAAAGGAATCAAAGAATATCAATATGGCCGGAACCACGATTGCAAAAGACCAGATCCCATATATAATATGAACTTAACCAAGGGAATAATTAATTTAAGAGAAGCTTTAATGATAAGATCTACATCGTTTCCATGGGCATGAACACAAGTTCAAGGTCGACTCCCACTTCTCCAATGCATGACCATTCATTCACTGCTCTAAATAAAAATGATTTCAGTGTCAAAACCTACCTGGTGAATTACCAGAGGAGTAAGACCTGTGATATCTTTCAGATTCACACGGATTAAGGAAGGCATAGGTTCAACCCATCGGGGCATCTTAGAAACATATACCACAAGCTTTGAGAGTAATTATCACCAGCTCGAAAGCAGAGCATGGTTGGCCAAATCGGAGAATAGGATTTACCAATGGCATTATGTATCAGGGAAAGAACTTCTTGAGGTTTTTGTATACAAAGGACAATGTCGGATGATAATTCAACAAAGGATCTGACGGTCCATAATGGAGCTGATGTGAGCATCGGCACACAACCGGAGGAAGAAACAATGTAAAGGCACTGGATTATAGAAACAACTGACTAATTCCACTCTCAAATGTAACGGAATTATGATTTCCGATTCAAGGGATCAGAAGCAAACGCTCTGATTACGGGTGGATAAGTTGAATAGACTTAGGGGTACAATCGATGGAAATTTGATTGGTCGAGATCCAGCTCATGTTTAAAATGACATATGAGCCGAAAGGATGAACTCCAGGATCTGATTAAGGATTGCAAACATTTGCAACATATTGAATCAAGGGACCCAAGATGATAAAGGAAAAGAACGTCAATGAATATTGCTAGGCATTTGCAATTAACCATAATGCAGGCAGACAAGAATTTCAAGAGCCATAGGCTCCAGAGAATTCTCGAAAGATCGGATAGTACTTCAAAGAATTTTGTGAAACACCTGAACAACTGGGGATGGACGGATCCCCGGTAAGTGCGGGGAATTTTTCGTGTGGCTATTAATGTGGAAAAGAGCTGCAAAGCAGTAGGCTCAAAGGATTCTCGGCATATCGGAGAATTTTTCAGGGTATCAAGTAATAAAATGGACAATTGGGAGCTAAGGTATGATTGACAAGCGTAAGTAGTTATCCATCAGGATTTATCGGTAGTCGGAATAGCAAAAGCAGCGGGCACAAAGTCTTGAGAGAACATCGGAGAGTATCTTTGGAATCTTCTAGTGCACCAAGTAATCATCTGGAGTGAGGGGCTCTCCGGGAGAAGGTAGTTACGAGAACCTAGAGGCAGAGCTAGTAAAATCATTTAACCCGAATAGAAGAGAGATCAGAATTCCAAAGTATAGGTCGAGGAATAAAAGAGCCTAATACCACCCAATGGCGACGTGGGCCCGTAAGCCGCACGGCCATGTTAGTAAAAACTTTTTCAATGACTAGACTCAACTTCGGCCAAGGAGTTTGGAAGGGGGATTCCTACAGGCAGTCGTCTCTGATACCAACTTGTGACGCCCCCGATTCAATCGTACACTAATCATACATGCAAACGTGTATGATCAAGATCAGGGACTCACAGGAAGATATCACAACACAACTCTAAAAATAAAATAAGTCATACAAGCATCATAATACAAGCCAGGGGCCTTGAGGGCTCAAATACGAGTGCTCGATCATAGACAAGTCAGCGGAAGCAATAATATCTGAGTACAGACATAAGTTAAACAAGGTGCCATAAGATGGCTAGCACAAACTGGGATACAGATCGAAAGAGCCGCAGGCCTCCTGCCTGGGATCCTCCTAAACTACTCCTGGTCGTCGCCAGCGGCCTGCACGTAGTAGTAGGCACCTCCGATGTAGTAGGAGTCGTCGTCGACGGTGGCGTCTGGCTCCAGGGCTCCAGCATCTGGTCGTGACAACCGAGAAGAATGGAAAGGGGGGAAAGAGGGAGAAAAGCAACCGTGAGTACTCATCCAAAGTACTCGCAAGCAAGGATCTAAACTACATATGCATGGGTATCAGTGTAAAGGGGCAATATCGGTGGACTGAACTGCAGAATGCCAGAATAAGAGGGGGATAGCTAGTCCTGACGAAGACTACGCTTTTGGCAGCCTCCATCTTGTAGCATGTAGAAGAGAGTAGATGGTAAGTTCACCAAGTATCATCGCATAGCATAATCCTACCCGGCGATCCTCCCCTCGTCGCCCCGTGTGAGAGCGATCACCAGGTTATATCTGGCACTTGGAAGGCTGTGTTCTATTAAGTATCCGGTTCTAGTTGTCATAAGGTCAAGGTACAACTCCGGGTCATCCTTTTACCGAGGGACACGGCTATTCGAATAGATAAACTTCCCTGCAGGGGTGCACCACATTACCCAACACGCTCGATCCCTCTAGCCGGACACACTTTCCTGGTCATGCCCGGCCTCGGAAGATCAACACGTCGCAGCCCCACCTAGGCACAATAGAGAGGTCAGCACGCCGGTCTAAATCCTATGCGCGCAAGGGTCTCGGCCCACCGCCCGTTGCTCACCTGCATGTTGCGAACGCGGCCGAAAGCAGACCTAGCCCCCTTAATACAAGCATAGGCTTACGGCCCAATCCGGCGCGCGCCGCTCAGTCACTGACGTCAAAAAGGCTTCGGCTGATACCACGACGTTGAGTGCCCATAACTGTTCCCGCGTAGTTGGTTAGTGCGTATAGGCCAGTGGCCAGACTCGGATCAAATACCAAGATCTCGTTAAGCATGTTATTTTAAAGTAACCGCGGACGCCGACCAGGGCCAGGCCCACCTCTCACCTAGGTGGTCTCAACCTGCCCTGCCGCTCCGCCACAAAGTAACAGACGGGGGCTGTCGGGAACCAAGCCCACCTCTACCGGGATGGAGCCACCTGTCCTTTCAGCCCCCACACCGGAATCACTTGCGGGTACTCTACGAGCCGACCCAACTTTAGTCACCAGCATGTATCATATATAGTATGTATGTAAGTATATACCCGTGATCACCTCCCGAGTGATCACGACCCGATAGTATAGCATGGCAGACGGACAAGAATGTAGGGCCACTGATGGAATACTAGCATCCTATACTAAGCATTTAGGATTGCAGGTAAGGGTAACAATTGTAGCAACAATGATAGCCTATGCAGCAGAATAGGATTAACCCAAGCAGTAACATGCTACACTACTCTAATGCAAGCAATAGAGAGAAGGAATAGGCGATATCTGGTGATCAAGGGGGGGCTTGCCTTGCTGCTCTGGCAAGAAGGACGGGTCGTCAACACTGTAGTCGAACTGGGGGTCGCCGGCAGCCTCGGGGTCTACCGGAAAGAAGTAACGGAGGGGAACACAATAAATAATAGAGCAATCAAAGCATCACAAAGCGTAACATGGCAATACGCGGTGCTAGAGGTGACCAAATGCAGTAGGAGGTGTTACCGATGAAGGGGGGGAAACATCCGGGAAAGTATTCTCGGTGTTCCGCGTTTTCGGCAGACGGACCGGAGGGGGAAAGTTGCATGTTCGCTATGCTAGGGACGTGTGGCGAACGAACAGACTGCGTATTAGGATTTGTCTCGTCTTTCTGAGCAACTTTCATATAGTATAAATTAATTTCATCCGAGTTATGGATTATTTTATATGAATTTCCTAAGTTTTAGACATTTTTTATTTATTATCAATTTCGAGAATAAAATGCAACAAATAGATTTTGTAACCATGGACAGCTAGACCCAAAGGCTTACAGGTGGGGCTAGGGTCTGAGTTGACCCAGTCAATACTTGACTGGTCAACTCGTGAACAGTGCTAGTGGGGGCCTAGTTGTCATGGACTCTATTTTATTAAGTCAAATGAATTTGAGATAATTAACCAGGGTGGATCACATGTTATTTTCTACCGCATTAAACTAAATTAGCACTAACTAATATAGTCTAATTAAACAAGGGCCGGCCGTATTGGATAGTGCCCAGCCGGCCACAAGCACACACGCATACAACACATTCAGTCATGGCCATCGCCATGTTTAGTAGCAGCAGCAGTCAACGGTAATTGAGCAGCAGCTAATTGCAATAGTAGTGAGGAGCAGCCGCGGCTCGCGAGCAGCAAGTAGTAGGAGTAGCGCAGGAGCAGTACGCGGCAAGCAGCAGGAGCAGCACGCAGCCAGCGACGGCAAGCCGGAGCGGCAGCAGGTAAGAGGAGCAGCAGCAAATAGATGCAGGGAGTAACAACGGCTCGGGCGAGGCCATGCGCACGCGAGCGCGCACGGAGACGCGGCCGTGAGCGGCGTTGGCGCAGGGCAGGCAGCGGTCGCGCACCTGGGTGCGGCTAGGAAGCGGCGCGCGGGGAGGGTGGGCCACGGCCGTGGCGACTAGCAAGCAGAGGCGGGCGACGGCGGAAGTGGCAGGACGTACGCAGGGGAAAGAACAGAGGCGGGAGGTGAGTGCGGTCGTACTAGCGCGAGCATGGCGTGAGGCACATGGCGCGGCAACGCGTGCGCGGGGCGCAGCTCAACACCGGGACGACGGGCTCGCGGCCGTGAGCAGGACGTGCGCATCATGGCGCGGCCATGGACGAGCTCGGGCACGGCGGTGGCAACAGAGGGCAGCGGCTAGCGAACGAAATCGGGGCTAGCGACGAGTACGAGCGCGGGGAAAAGGCGGGGATCAAGAGAGGAGCTCGCATCGGGGCTGTAGGGCAAGTCAGTGGGCTCGGGGATGCCTTGGGGACGACGAATCGATGACGAGGTTGTGCGGCGGCAGACGGGGAAGACGACGACAAATCCGGTGGTCTGGTGCATCTCCAAACGAACCCGTGTTCGTGGTCGATGGAGACGACGTGGAGGAACGCAGCGGAGCCAGTGGTAATGTTCGCCGGGGGGCGCGGAGCTCGGTGGTCGCGGCGGTGACGGGGCGGCAACGACGATGAGCTCGGGTGGGCGGGGAAGAGAAAGCGAGGGGCGCGAGGGGGGAACGGGGGAAGGATTGCGAGGGGGCTAGGGTTTCGGGGGCGTCGGTGGGGCCTTGTAGGCGGGGCAGGGGTCGCCGATGGCCGCCACCGCGGCCAAGGCGCCATGGATGGCTGCCACGGCCCCCCCTCCGTCTCCTGTAGCGAGAGGTTGGAGGCAAGTGGGGGTTAGCCTGGGCCGTTTTGCTAGATGGGCCAAGGGGCCCGGTAGATTAGGTTTCTTTTTTTACTCGTACTTTTCCATTAATTTTACTGGTTTATTTATGTAGCTACTGTTCTATACTTAGTTTAGGTACTAAACGATTTTAGTTAACATTGAAACTCCTCATATAATTAAATATTGATATTTTGGGTGTTGTCCAAAAGGTTTGGGTTTATTTGGAATTGTTGGAAAATAAGTTCATATTTTAAAGGGCATAATAGGTGCTGCTTGACCACTTTAATTATTTCTAGGGGAAATTAAAAAAATCCATTTAATGTTGGTTCCTACATGTTAATTACCTAGTGAATATTTGCAACCGCCCGAACATTTTTGTTTTACCGTTTGAAGAAATAATAATTTGACTTTATTTGAACTTTGAATTTGAATTGGGTTTGGATCAAAGTGAGGTTTAGCAAATTAAGTGCGATGACATGGCAACATTAGGAGGGGATTACTGTAGCTTAATTACCCGGGCATCACAAATGTGTACCTGGGACATCGTCGATTTCTTCGGAGCAGGCATCCCGTAAGAAAGAAAGGCAAGCATTTCAAAGGTGAGGCGATTCACCGGACGAAGCCTCGCCACCGTACTGGTGCTGATGTACATGATATGGTCAAGGATTTGAAGGTAATCTTTGGAAAGGGTCTTAGCGGACAACCTGTTCCGAATGACGCTGACGGACGCGCACCCATGTGGAAGAAGAAATCTATATTTTTGGGACCTGCCCTATTGGAAAGACCTAGAGGTCCGCTCTGCAATCGACGTGATGGACGTGATGAAGAATCTTTGCGTGACCCTGCTTGGCTTCTTGGGTGTGTATGGGAAGACAAAAGATACACCGAAGGCACGGGAGGACTAGCAACGTATGCACGGAAAAGACGGCATACATCAGGGTCATGCTAGCTACGCTCTTACCAAAGAAGAGAAGGAAATCTTCTTTGAATGCCTGCTCAGTATGAAGGTACCATCTGGCTTCTCGTCGAATATAAAGGGAATAATAAATATGGCAGAGAAAAAGTTCCAGAACCTAAAGTCTCATGACTGATTATGACGCAACTGCTTCCGGTTGCATTGAGGGGGCTTCTACCGGAAAATGTTCGATTAGCCATTGTGAAGCTATGTGCATTCCTCAATGCAATCTCTCAGAACTTAATCGATCCAGAAATCATACCAAGGTTAGAGAATGATTTGGTGCAATGTATTGTCAGTTTCAAGTTGGTGTTCCCACCATCCTTCTTCAACATCACGACGCATGCCCTAGTTCACCTATGCGAAGAGATTAACGTTTTGGGTCCTGTATTTCTACACAATATGTTCCCCTTTGAGAGGTTCATGGGAGTCTTAAAGAAATATGTTCATAACCGTGCTAGGCCAGAAGGAAGCATCTCCAAGGGCCATGAAAATGAGGAGGTCATTGAGTTTTGTATTGACTTTATTCCTGACCTTAAGCCGATTGGTGTTCCTGAATCGCGGCATAAGGGCACACTAGGTGGAAAAGGCACGCTAGGAGCGGATCAAATAATATGTATGGACGGGCATTCTCTCACTCAAGCACACTACACAGTTCTACAGAATTCCACCTTGGTGGCTCCGTATATGGAGGAACACAAGAATGTTCTATGCTCCAAACACCCGGAGCAGTCTGACAACTGGATTACACGTGAACAAACGGGGACTTTCGCCGGTTGGTTGCAGACACGTGCCATGCATGACGCCGCTATTGAAGAGGACCTGTACTTGCTGTCCAAGTTACCATCTTCCAATATAATGACTTTCAAATGGTACGAGATAAATGGGAATACATTTTACACGATCGCCCAAGATAAGAAGAGCACCAACCAAAACAGTGGTGTCCGCTTTGATGCAGCAACCAAGACGGGAAATGACACATATTATGGTTACATAGAGGACATATGGGAACTTGTCTATGGACGTGGTTTGAAGGTCCCTTTGTTTCGGTGCAAATGGGTCAATATGACACGAGGCGGGGTAACGGAAGACCCGCATTACGGAATGACAACAGTGGATCTCAACAATCTTGCGTACGCAGACGAACCATTCGTCCTAGCCAATGATGTGGCGCAGGTTTTCTATGTGAAGGACATGTCTACCAAGACGAGAAAAAGAAAAGATAAGGAAGCGAATACATCATATGATGAGCCAAAGCGCCACATAGTTCTTTCAGGGAAAAGAAACATTGTGGGAGTGGATGACAAGACAGGCATATCAGAAGATTATGAAAAGTTTGATGAAATTGCTCCAATCAGAATGAATATTGACCCGAGCATCCAGTTAAATGATGAAGATTGTCCATGGTTATGGCGCAAAGGGACACACGCGAAGAAAAAGTTTCACACCCAAAGATCCCACTCTGGGATGTGATCGGCTTCACTGTCATCACTTTCTTCTCTAGTGAGTTTTCGGACTTGTATATGTTTGTAATAGTTAGGGTGCTTATGTGTTTTGGCACTTGAAACGTGTAATTTTGTGCTTCGGACAAACTTGTACAAAATGGATGCACTTCGTGTACAAAATGGACAATCTCTTTCGAAGTATCAGGGTTTCAGACGAAAACTCATCTGTTACAAAGGCATTTCATTTTTTAAACTTATTTTTCAGTATGCACCATTCAAAGCCACGTCATCAATTTTCAACCCTTTCGGACATCATTTGCTATTTTTCATGCATTTACTGAATTTTTTGAGCTAAATGACCCTGAAATTTAAAAGCACTACAAATGAACTCTGAAAAGGTTGAAAGTTGGCATGGTATCATCATTTCACCACATAGCATGTGCAAAAAAGTAGAGAGGATTACGGCAAAAACTGGATGCACTTCGTGTACAAAATGGAAAATCTCTTTCGAAGTATCAGGGTTTCGGACGAAAACTCATCTCTTACAAAGGCATTTCATTTTTTTGAACTTATTTCAACTCCAGACTTTTTGTGCGTTCAGTATGCACCATTCAAAGCCACGTCATCAATTTTCAACCCTTTCTGACATCATTTGCTATTTTTCATGCATTTACTGATTTTTTGAGCTAAATGACCCTGAAATTGAAAAACACCACTAATGAACTCTGAAAAGGTTGAAAGTTGGCATGGTATCATCATTTCACCCACATAGCATGTGCAAAAAAGTAGAGAGGGTTACGGCAAAAACTGTATGCACTTCGTGTACGAAATGGACGATATCTTTCGAAGTATCAGGGTTTCGGATGAAAACTCATCTGTTACAAAGGCATTTCATTTTTTAAATAACCTAAGTATTACCAAATTGAATATAATGATAAAACACACTAATATTAAACATAAGAAAAAAGAATCACTGAAAAATCTATTTTTAAAGTTAAGTTATTCACAAACTAGTGATTCACACAAATTTCAAATAATTCAAATTTAAACTATTCAAATTTGAAAACTACCGGCACTAACAAAAAGTGTGTAATTTATTGTACCTAAAGCAAAAATATTCATAAAGAAACTCTAAATACAGCAAAAAACAACTCAGAAATAAATAAAAGAAATTAAATAAAGCAAAGAAGAGAAAAACTAAAAAAAAAGCCCGCCTACTGGGCCACAGCGGCCTGCATACGACTAGAAGCACAACCTGTAGTTGGGCCAGGATGCAGGCCCGCAAGCCCAGTAGGCCCCACAGGGCAGAGTAGGAGAGGTAGGCCCAGAAGGCCTGCATTCGAGAGGAGCTCAATGCAGTGCCCGCGCCGGGGCTTATAAACTGGTCTTGGCGCTCCTCAACTAGCGAGGTGGGACTAAACTTGCCGCACCACACCAGCGCCAGCGCACACCTTTAGTACCGGGTCGTGGCTCCAACTGGTACTAAAGGGGGGGCCTTTAGTACCGGTTGCAGCCACGACCCGGTACTAAAGGGGGTCGCTTCCCGCCGCTTGTCCTGGCCAAATTTGACCTTTAGTACCGGTTGGTGGCTCCAACCGGTACTAAAGGCCCATCCTATATATATAGCACTTACGAAAATTTGCAGTTTCATCACACTTCTCCTCTCTGCTTTGACATCGCCGCCGCCCCGTCCCGCGCTGTTGCCCGTCGCCGTCCCCGTCGCCACCCCTGCCGCGCGCCATCGCCGCCGCCCCGTCCCGCGCTGTTGCCCATCGTCGTCTCCGTCGCCGCTGCCGCCGCCCCCGTCCCCATCGACGCCCCGGCCCTCGTCGCCGTCTCGCCGCCGCCCCGTCGCCGTCGCCACCCCCATCGCCACGCCCCGGCCCGTCGCCCCACTGTGAGAACCCAAGCCGCCATGGCCGGCCGCCCCCAAGCCCGCACACACACGCACTTAGATGTTTTTTCTGTTTTTAGTTTTTCTGTTTTTTCTGTTTTTTATACAAAGGTTTAGATGAATTAATTAATTAGATTAGATTAATGTCAAATGTCAAAGGTTTTAGATGAATTAATTAATTAGATTAATGTCAAATGTTAGATGAATTAGCTAGATATATTAATGTTAGATGAATTATTTTTTTATACTTTTAGCTCGATGAATTAGATATATTAATTAATGTTAGATGAATTAGTTTTTTATACTTTTGTCAAAATGTTATATTTGCATATAGAATTTTGACATATGCAACGATACCATTTTTTAAATTTGTATATAAGAAATCACAATCCAATCATATAAAAAATGTTACGTTTGCATATAGTATTTGTTCTCGATGATGCCCGGCTCGCATCCTCGCCGTCGACCCGTTCGCGATGACGTCCTGCTTCAGAGGACCCATGTCCGGGACTGGCTCCGTCGGGCTGGCACTGGGAGGTGCTACCTTCAGGGGCGCGCCGCTTGGTGAAGAACCCGGCCCCGGGTCCCGTTGTCGACCCTGAGCTCCTTTGGTGGCGTTCGCATGGGCCACTTTCGGTGCGTAGGGAGTCGGCCCCGTCGGAGGTGGTACGTCGCCGTGTCAGGGAGGAGGACGAGCATGTCCGTCGCTACATGGCTGCCATGGACGTCAGGTTCTCCAATACCTGGCAGGCTCTTTAGGGATCTCACTCGCGCTATGATCCTGTGATGGTTCCTTCTCTTTGGGTATCCACCGCTCGCGCCTCAGGAACCGCGAGTGAACTAGATTATTCTGTAGTATTCGATCTTTATTAGCTAGCTAGCTAGTGATGTATTCGATATATAATATTCGAGACGATGTATTTGAGATTATATATATTATTCGAGACGATGTATTCGAGATTATATGTATTATTCGATAATATTCGGGATGATGTATTCGAGATTATATTCGATGATGCATATTATGTACTATGATTCAGTTTTTCCTTATTGATTGCATGCATGCATTGTAATTTGAATACTTAATTGTTTTATATTTCTTCTGGATTAGTTAAATAAAAGCTATGGCGGACAATACCAGCAGAGAAGGAGAAGAGGCCCTGTTCGAGATCATACGCTCCCTCGCCGGCTAGATGATCAGAATGAAGAAGATGATGGCTCCCAATATCTGAACAATACCGGGGAGGGTGATATGATATTCGATCGTGACGAATGAATTGATGAAGTCCAGAACTATGATTATGATGACGAAGAAAATGTTGATCTTGAAATAACAGAGACCGGCGAGGTATATTTATATAAGCAGGCATCTGGTGATCATCAAATGTTTTAAATGATTTGAAGATATATTAACGAATCGATCTTTCTTCTTTCAGCCCTCTGGATCGAGCAAATCTTCTACAGGCAGCAGGATAGTGCGAGGCCCGACCAAAAAGTTGAAGGAGGGCGTAAAGTACAACATCGATGCCATCAAAACTGATGGCGAACCAATCACGGCTAAGAAGAATGCGAACAAGTTCGTTCTTCAGTGCGGAGTTCTTGTGAAGGACCAACTCCCGATCTCCACGCAAGAATGGAAAAAGTCAGCAAAGGAACATCCAGATCTTACTTGGGTCGACGACAGAGCAAAAGATTTGCTTTGGGAATCTCTCGTGGAACATTTCACCCTACCAGATCATTTCACAGATGCAGATGTGTAGAAAGTGAAGGCCGCTGCTCTTAGGAAGATGGCAATTGCATTCAACAACCACAAGAAAACTATATGGAACAAGTACGTCGCAGGAGGAAAGAAGACTCCAGAATTCACGGGAACACTGGAGAAGCAAAGAGATCACTGCCCCGCTTTCGTGAAATTCAAGGAATGGGAATTATCTAAGGAATGGTCGAGAATAAATAAGGCCAATGCCGCAAAAAAGGAGCAGTTCCATAAGCTGGGGCCAGGTGGCTACGCGGTGGCAATGCCTAAGTGGGATAAGTCTGAGCAAGAGATGGTGGATGCAGCGGTCATTCCAGTTACATTGAGCTGGCCCCCCAGGTGCAGGACTTGGTTCTATGCGCATGGGGGGCGGCGTTGGACCCGAAGACAGGTAAGGTTTCGAAGAAGGCAAGTCTTAAAGGAGCCGAAGAGAAGTTACTTGTTGCAATAGAAGAGGCTCGAACGGGGGTGTTCACGCCCAACAGAGAGAACGACGAGCTTACGCGTGCCCTGGGAAATCATGAACACCCAGGAAGAACACGAGGCAAAGGCGTTGTTCCGTGGTATGAGGGGGTTTGTAGACTGGAACGCCGACTACAGAAGCCGTGCGAGAAGGAAGATGGAGGAGGAGAAGAAGAGGAAGCTAGAGGAGGAGCAGAGGAAGCACGAAGCAGAACACCTTAAAAGCCTAGAATCAGCGCACGTGGAGTTGGCACTCCAATTGGAGAGGCAGCAACAGCAGATCGACTCACTTAGCCAAGAAAGGGGGTCTCAGCAGCGGCAGCGGCTAGCGGATGATCCAACATTGGATAGCACCGTCCCATCCATGCCGAGAAGCAGCGTGGGTTCCGCCCCGGGCGAGGCATTGCTGGATAGATACCCTGTGGATGACATCATGGAGAGCACTAATTGTGAGCTACACTTCAAAATGAAGAACATATCCATGAAGGTGGCGGACGCCGTTGCTTATACAAATCCCCCCGAAGCAACCTTCCATTGCAACCCGACCAGCTGGCTTTGCTCGTGTCGTGGTTGATGAAGTGGTGTACCAATATTCGGGGCTAGAGCTTGACATTCCTGGAGGTGACGAGGAGCACACACTAGGAGAGGCCATACATCGTATCATCCTATGGAGAAAGGATTGCATCATCTTTCGAAGGCCACCGACACCGCGTGAGCCGACTCCTCGTTGAAGTCAGCAGACTCGCGCTCCTCCAAGTCATCAGCCACCGCCTCAGCAGAGTCCTGCTCCTTCAAGTCCGCCAACGCGTCAGGCCACTCCTCCTTCTCCAAGTCCGGCACCGCGTTAGGCCACTCCTCCTGCTCCAAGTCCGGCACCACGTCAGCCCACTCCTCCTCCTCCAAGTCAGCCACGTCAGCCGTCTCCGCCGCCTCAGCAACGTTGAAGAGAGCCGCTGCAGCTATGGTGCGTAGCGGTACAAGTCGAGGTATAGGAGGTACATGCGGAGGCAAGCGATTTCAATATGGTCCAAGCCTCGCGCCTCTTCTGATGAGGCCTTACGACATGACCGACGAGCAAAACGAAGCCGCAGTGAAGGCCCAATTGGATGCCCATTTTGGACCGAAACCGCCACCGCCGCCAAAGGAGAAAGTGCTTGAGGATATCGTTGACCACTTTATTCGTATGGCTAAAAAACCAGCTCCCAAGCCTGATGACTCAGACTATGAGCGCCAAATCAAAAAAGAACATCGAGCACAACAACAAAAGGAGTCGAGCTCGAGCTCGAGCCAAGCAGCTGCCGAAAAAGCGGGAAAACCGTTCCCCAGCTGGGAGAACAGGTGGTGCAATCGATCCCCCCGCTCATTGTACCAACACATGCGAGTACCGGCGCCGATCAGCTGGTAATAACCGACGAGCATAGAAGGCAGGCTGAAGAGCTCGGTATCACTGTTGGTCAACTCCTAGAGCGCGAGCCCATGGATACGATTAGAGAGGAGGACATAAAACGGAAATATGTCGCGGCGAACCTTTGGTCAAGCCTGAGGAGGTCAAGAAGCTCTCAACGAGAATGTATGAATTGCATCAATGGTACATGGAAATTACCAAGACTACCAATCGAGAGTCCCTCATGGTGAAAGTCAAGCAAGAGCATTACTTCCATGAGACAGCTCTGTGTGTTGAGTATACAGAACTGTTTCAGTTATTCAATCAAGACGCACTCGACAAATCTATCGTAAGTTGCTATTGTCTGTAAGTGATTTCTTTCTGTAATTTAAGTCTCAAGCTAGCTATAGTGCTCTCGTTGATCATTACATGTAATTATCCTCACTATATTCTTTCCTATGGTATTATGCAGGATGAAGATGTATGAAATGAAAAAAGCTGAACGCTATGGCATTGGGTTCATTGACCCAAATACCATTAATGAAGAGACATGGACATATCAATGGTATCGACAAGAAGTAGAGAAAAGCATGCTAAAGTTCCTGAAGCGCCTCAATAGAAATTGAGATATACTACTTCCTTACAACTTCCAGTGAGTCACACTGTCTTGTACTACAAATTTTGTTTTTGCTTACTAGCTAGATGTTAATAAGTGTATAGGGTTTAAGGTAGTTGATGAGTGTTATGCACATGCCCGCTTAATTTATACATGCAAACATATGCACATGCAGGTACCACTGGATCTTGTTAGTCATTCAAGTTGAAGAAGCAACAGTTGAAGTACTGGACTCACTAAAAGAACCTACTGACTACTCAATCCGGAAGGGGAGAGTCAACAGGTAATTTCAATCATTATTGAACTATATGTCGGCCTCTTTTTAGTTCGTCATTTCCTGATATCAACTAATTAATAACTCCTTTATTCATTTTCTTTGCCGGCGGGCAGGGCTTGGCAAAAGTTCATCAAAACGGTTTCAGGCGAATGGAAACAAAATCTGTATTGGTTTTGACACAGGGTAAGTAATTAAGTAGTACTGGCTAGCTACCATCTCTTTAATTATAGTTTTGATACCATTAATTATCATGCTTGATTAATTATTATCTGATTGAATTCTATTCTCATAAAGGCCATGAAGCAGGCGCCGGGGACAGATTTATGTGCATACTACGTTTGCGAGAACATTCGCATGATGGCATCCGAAAGGACCAAAGATGCTAGAGAGCTATGGGTACGTTTGCTAGAACACTATTCACAATTTTTACATCATTATCGATATCTAATCACACAACGACTAATACATGCATATTGATCTCCTTCTTAAAAGTTCAATGAGGTGCGGGATAAGCTTCTACCAACGGATCGCGTACGAGCAATTCAAGAGGAAATAGCTGGATTTTTGCTCGACCAGGTCATAGATCCCAAAGGAGAATACCATCACCCGCTACCACAGTAATGCCTTCATGTAGGAGAAATTGTATATACCAAATTGTATATATATATATACATGTGTATGTGTCAATGGTGGTGCGAGACATTCGATGATTGATATATATATATGTATATATTAATATGATCGGTTCTACGAGAAATTCTATTTATATATATGCATAACGTGTACAATATGTAGTATCGTAAAATACTAGCAAATGAAAAAGAATTAAATGGAAAACACAAAATTAAAGGAAAAATAAATCATGAACCCAAAACCCCCAACCTTTTAGTACCGGTTGGTGTTACCAACCGGTAATAAAGGTCTCCCCGCCCCCGGCGCTGGCTCGTGCCACGTGGTGGCCCTTTAGTGGCGGTTCGTGCTTAACCGGTACTAAAGGGGGGACCTTTAGTCCCCACCCTTTAGTGCCGGTTACAGAACCGGCACTAAAGGGCCTTACGAACCGGTGATAATGCCCGGTTCTGCACTAGTGCATGCACAACCCCGATGACAAGCCAAGCAATTGTTTCATACTTTTAACGTTCTCAAACTTTTTCAACTTTCACGCAATACATGAGCGTGACCATGGACATAGCACTATAGGTGGAATAGACGGTGGTTGTGGAGAAGACGAAAAGAAGGAGATAGTCTCACATCAACTAGGTGTGTCAACGGGCTATGGAGATGCCCATCAATAGATATCAATGTGAGTGAGTAGGGATTGCCATGCACTAGAGCTATAAGTTTATGAAAGCTCAAAAAGAAAACTAAGTGGGTGTGCATCCAACTTGCTTGCTCACGAAGACCTAGGGCATTTTGAGGAAGCCCATCATTGGAATATACAAGCCAAGTTCTATAATGAAAATTCCCACTAGTATATGAAAGTGATATCATAGGAGACTATCTATCATGAAGATCATGGTGCTACTTTGAAGCACAAGTGTGGTAAAAGGATAGTAACATTGCCCCTTCTCTCTTTTCTCTCATTTTTTATTTTTTTTATTTGGGCCTTCTCTCATTTTTTTGCCTCTTTTTTTTCGTCCGGAGTCTCATCCCGACTTGTGGGGGAATCATAGTCTCCATCATCCCTTCCTCACATGGGAAAATGCTCTAATAATGAAGATCATCACACTTTTATTTACTTACAACTCAAGAATTACAACTCCATACTTAGAACAAAATATGACTCTATGTGAATTCCTTCGGCTGTGTACCGGGATGTTTAATGAATCAAGAGTGACATGTATAAAATGATGAATGGTGGCTTTGCCACAAATACAATGTCAACTACATAATCATGCATAACAATATGACAATGATGGAGCGTGTCATATAAACAGAATGGTGGAAAGTTGCATGGCAATATATCTCGGAATGGCTATGGAAATGCCATAATAGGTAGGTATGGTGGCTGTTTTGAGGAAGGTATGTGGTGGGTTTATGGTACCGGCGGAAGTTGCGCGGTACTAGAGAGGCTAGCAATGACGGAAAGGTGAGAGTGCGTATAATCCATGGACTCAACATTAGTCATAAAGAACTCACATACTTATTGCATAAATCTATTAGTTATCGAAATAAAGTACTACATGCATGCTCCTAGGGGGATAGATTGGTAGGAAAAGACCATCGCTTGTCCCTGACCGCCACTCATAAGGAAGAAAATCAATAGATAATCATTATCCGACTTCATCACATAATGGTTCACCATACGTGCATGCTACGGGACTCACAAACTTTAACACAAGTATTTCTCAAATTCACAACTACTCACTAGCATGACTTTAATATCACCATCTTCATATCTCAAAACAATCATTAGGAATCAAACTTCTCGTAGTATTGAATGCACTTTATATGAAAGTTTTTATTATATCCCTCTTGGATGCCTATCATATTAGGACTAATTTTATAACCAAAGCAAATTACCATGCTATTTTAAAGACTCTCAAAATAGTATAAATGAAGCATGGAAGTTCATCAATTTCTATAAAATAAAAGCACCACCGTGCTCTAAAAGATATAAGTGAAGCACTAGAGCAAAATTGCCTAGCTCAAAGGATATAAGTGAAGCAAGGTGTGTACAGCAAGGATGATTGTGGCAAACTAAAAAGCAAAGACTCAAATCATACAAGACGCTCCAAGCAAAACACATATCATGTGGTGAATAAAAATATAGCCTCAAGTAAAGTTACCGATAGACGAAGAAGAAAGAGGGGATGCCTTCCAAGGCATCCCCAAGCTTAGGCTCTTGGTATCCTTGAGTATTACCTTGGGGTGCCTTGGGCATCCCCAAGCTTAGGCTCTTGCCACTCCTTATTCCATAGTCCATCAAATCCTTACCCAAAACTTGAAAACTTCACAACACAAAACTCAACAGAAAATCTCGTAAGCTCCGTTAGTATAAGAAAATAAGTCACCACTTTTGGTACTGTTGTGAACTCATTCTTTATTTATATTGGTGTAATATCTATTGTATTCCAACTTTTCCATGGTTCATACCCCCTCAAACTGGCCATAGATGCATCAACATAAGCAAACAACACGCGAAAAAACAGAATATGTCAAAAACAGAACAGTCTGTTGCAATCTGGATATTTCGAATACTTCTGTAACTCCAAAAGTCCAGAAAAATTAGGACGTCCTAAGCAATTTGTTTATTAATCTTCCGCATAAAGAATCAATATTTTATCACGCTCCTGCGATAAATGAGAATTGTTTTCCTAAGCGCAAAAGTTTCTGTTTTTCAGCAAGATCAAATCAACTATTACCGTAAGCTATCCCAAAGGTCTTACTTGGCACAAACACTAATTAAAACACAAAACCATATCTAACCAGAGGCTAGATGAAATATTTATTGCAAAACAGGACCTAAAAAGCAAAAACAAAAATAAAATTGGGTTGCCTCCCAACAAGCGCTATTGTTTAACGCCCTTAGCTAGGCATAAAACATGAATAGATCTAAGTATTATCATCTTTGACATGCAATTCATAAGCGGCTCTCATAATAGATTCATAAGGCAATTTAATCTTCTTTCTAGGGAAGTGTTCCATGCCTTTCCTTAACGGAAATTGAAATCTAATGTTTCCTTCTTTCATATCAATAATTGCACCAATCGTTCTAAGGAAAGGTCTACCAAGAATAATAGGACATGTAGGATTGCAATCTATATCAAGAACAATGAAATCTATGGACACATAATTCCTATTTGCAACAATAAGAACATCATTAATTCTTTCCATAGGTTTCTTAATATTGGAATCCGCACGATGCAAATTTAAGGAACAATCATCAAATTCACGGTAACCTAACACATCACATAAAGTTTTTGGAATCGTGGAAACACTAGCACCCAAATCACACAAAGCATGGCATTCATAATCTTTAATATTAATCTTAATAGTAGGTTCCCACTCATCATAAAGTTTTCTAGGGATAGAAACTTCCAATTCAAGCTTTTCTTCAAAAGATATCTTCATAGCATCAACAATATGTTTAGTAAAAGCGTTGTTTTGACTATAAGCATGAGGAGAATTCAACATGGATTGCAAAAAGGAAATACAATCTATTAAATAACACTTATCATAATTAAATTCCTTCAAATCCAAAAGAGTGGGTTCATTGCTATCTAAAGTTTTGACCTCTCCAATCCCACTTTTATCAATTTTTGTATCAAGATCTAAAAACACCGAATCATTGGGATGCCTTCTAACTAAAGTTGACTCATCTCCAGTCCCATCTTTATAAAGATTCACATTGTAAAACAAAGATTCAATAGGAGTCACATCAATCACTTTAATATCTTCATCATTATTCTCATGGAAACTAGAAGAACACGCTTTTATAAACCAATCTTTTTTAGGACGCATCTTAGCGGTTCTTTCTTCGCACTCATCAATGGAAATTCTCATGGCTTTGAGAGACTCATTGATATCATGCTTATGTGGAATAGATCTTAGTTTCAAATAATCAACATCAAGAGAAATTCTATCCATGTTCCTAGCCAACTCATCAATCTTATGCAATTTTCTTCAATCAAAGCATTGAAATTCTTTTGCGAACTTATAAATTCTTTAACACTATTCTCAAAATCAGAGGGCATCTTATTATAATTTCCATAAGAATTGTTGTAGGAATTACCATAATTATTAGAGGAATTACTAGGGAATGACCTAGGATTAAAATTACCTTTATACGCGTTATTGCCAAAATTGTTCCTAGTAACAAAATTCACATCCATAGATTCATTATTGTTTTCAATCAAAGTAGACAACGACATATAATTAGGATCAATAGGAGCACTCTTGCCAGCAAATAATTTCATAAGCTCATCCATCTTTCCACTCAAAAC
Source organism: Aegilops tauschii subsp. strangulata (assembly GCF_002575655.3). Lineage (NCBI taxonomy): Eukaryota > Viridiplantae > Streptophyta > Magnoliopsida > Poales > Poaceae > Aegilops > Aegilops tauschii. Next base: position 243,384,515 of record NC_053037.3, on the reverse strand, counting down.
ATTAATCTCTTCAATCGCATGCACTTTTTTACTAGTGGAAGATCTTTCAGTATGCCATTGAGAATAATTAACCATAATATTATATAGGAGTTTAGTAGCTTCTCCTAAAGTAATTTCCATAAAAGTACCTCCCACGGCCGAATCTAAAAGATTTCTAGAAGCAAAATTCAATCCGGCATAATTTTTTTGTACAATCATCCACAAATTCAAACCAAGAGTAGGGCAATTTTGAATCATTAATTTCATCCTCTCCCAAGATTGTGCAACATGTTCATGATAAGTTGCTTAAAATTCATAATCGTTCCTAAGGGAGATGATCTTAGCGGGAGGAATATACTTGGAAATAAAAGCATCTTTGCACTTATTCCATGAATCAATACTATTTTTAGGCAAAGATGAAAACCAAGTTTTAGCACGATCTCGAAGTGAGAACGAAAATAGCTTCAATTTAACAATATCATTATCCAAATCTTTTTTCTTGTGCATATCACACATATCAACGAAATTATTAAGACGGGATGCGGCATCTTCATTAGGAAGGCCAGAAAATTGATATTTCATAACAAGATTCAGCAAAGCGGTATTAATTTCACAAGATTCTGCATTAGTAGCGGGAGCAACCGGAGTACTAATAAAATCATTGTTGTTGGTATTGGAAAAGTCACACGATTTAGTATTATCTTGAGCCATCGTGACAAAGCAAGCAATCCAACACATGACCACACAAAAAGCAAACGAAGAAGACGAACGGAAGAGGGGCGAAGAAAAGGCGAATCTTTTCGAAAATCATTTTAGAAGTAGGGGAGAGAAAAACGAGAGGTGAATGGCAAATAATGTAATGCGAGGGATGAGAGTTTATGATGGGTACTTGGTATGTCTCGGCTTGGCGTAGATCTCCCCGGCAACGGCACCAGAAATCCTTCCCGCTACCTCTTGAGCTTGCGTTGGTTTTTCCCTTGAAGAGGAAAGGGTGATGCAGCAAAGTAGAGTAAGTATTTCCCTCAGCTTTTGAGAACCAAGGTATCAATCCAGTAGGAGACAACGCACAAGCCACCGAATACCTGCACAAACAAACACCAACTTGCACCCAACATATTAAAGGGGTTGTCAATCCCTTCATGGTTATTTGCAAAGTGAGATCTGGTATAGATGGATAAACGGTAAAGTAATATATTTGGTATTTTTGGTTTATGGAATGGAAAGTAAAAGATTGCAAAGAAAGTAAACAAGAAACTAAAATTGTAGATCGGAAACTTATATGATGGAAAATAGACCCACGGGCCATAGGGTTCACTAGAGGCTTCTCTTAAGATAGAAAATATTACGGTGGGTGAACAAATTACTGCCGAGCAATTGATAGAAAAGCGCAAAGTTTTGACGATATCCAAGGCAATGATCATGAATATAGGCATCACGTCCATATCAAGTAGACCGACTCCTGCCTGCATCTACTACAATTACTCCACACATCGACCGACTCCTGCCTGCATCTAGAGTATTAAGTTATAAGAACAGAGTAACGCAGTAAGTAAGATGACATGATGTAGCAGGATAAACTCAAGAAATATGATGAAAACACCAGCTTGTTATCCTCGATGGCAACAATACAATACGTGTCGGTTCCCCTTCTGTCACTAGGATCGAGCACCGCAAGATTGAACCCAAAGCTAAGCACTTCACCCATTGCAAGAAAAACCAATCTAGTTGGCCAAACCAAATCGATACTTCGAAGAGACTTGCAAAGATATCAAATCATGCATATAAGAATTCAGAGGAGATTCAAATAATATTCATAGATAAGCTGATCATAAATCTATAATTCATCGGATCTCGGCAAACACACCGCAAAAGAGTATTACATCGAATAGATCCAAGAACATCGAGGAGAACTTTGTATTGAGAATCAAAGAGAGAGAAGAAGCCATCTAGCTACTAGCTATGAACCCGTAGGTCTATGGTAAACTACTCACGCTTCATCGGAGAGGCAATGGTGTTGATGTAGAAGCCCTCCGTGATCGAATCCCCCTCCGGCAGGACGCCGGAAAAGGCCCCTAGATGGGATCTCAGGTGTACAGAAGGTTGCGGCGATGGAAAAGTGGTTTAGTGGCTCCCCTAGAAGGTTTTGGGATATTTGAGAATATATAGGCGGAAGAAATAGGTCGGTGGAGCCACGAGGGGCCCACAAGGGTGGGGGCGCGCCCTACCCCAATGGGCGCGTCTCCCGACCTTGTAGCCGCCTCGTGGCTTTCCTGATGTGCACTCCAAGCCCTCTGGATGTCTTCTGGTCCAATAAAAATCATCACGAAAGTTTCATTCCATTTGGACTCCGTTTGGTATTCCTTTTCTGCGGAACTCTAAAACAAGGAAAAAAACAGTAACTGGCACTGGGCTCTAGGTTAATAGGTTAGTCCCAAAAATAATATAAAATAGCATATTAATGCATATAAAACATCCAAAACAGATAGTATAATACCATAGAACAATAAAAAATTATAGATACGTTGGAGACGTATCAATCCCACAACTTAATCAACTAAGCCAGAGCCCATTTATCTAGTGGTTGCGCATGGAAGCTACTAGTCACTAAGTCTGTCTGATCTTTTCGAGCCTGGACGGCACCCACATACATTCAGAGGGTATAAACAATGATGTTCTTGAATCCACCCAGCAACACCGTTCGGGCGCACTTAGCCATGGTCCATGTCCTTAGAAAAGGAACAAAAAACCATGATGCAACCCTGTCCATCCAGAGGTGAATTATATATTATGTTTTTACTCAAGTTATATTATATATAGTCCTCACATAATCTCGATGCCTACACGAACCAATCCCCGTCTACATAGCATAGCAAGAATACACTACCATGATCTACAATAAGGCCATGCTAACTGCATCTCAATAGCAATAGCATACTACCATAATATTCCTACACATGCATAATGTGGTATTGCGATATAGAACTACATGCATAAAAAATAGGATGAAGGATGATAAAGGTGTAACTTGCCTGGTACGTTTGATGAAGTTCTTCGCACTCACAATTCCTAATAATTCTACTCGTCACGCTCCGAGCAATCTATCACAAAAGAAAGAATCCAAATAAACAACCATGCCATATAGAAGAATCAAAAGAATAGCAAAAAAATATGGCAAGGTTAAACAAAATCGATATAGTTGGGCTTAAAGTATAATATAGGGTCTCGAGGTGCTATAAAGTGATAGCTGAAGAAGTCAACTCTGAAGAGTCAATTGATATAGAAAGATTTCTATTTAGGATTATATTTTAGATAATATGGAATAGGCTTGAAATTATATGGAAAACAACAAACATGTTGTTGAAAAGAAAGCATATGATATGAGAGTTCATTTGCAAAAAGAATGAATTGAATTGGAGCACTACAACTCAAATTACAGTGAGATGAAATTTGAATTGAATTTAAATTCAAACAGGTCAAAAGTATTTGAAATTTTGAGTATATATAATATTATCAACAAGTATTTGATACAAGTTTTCAGACGCAAAAAGAATCAATTGAATAGGATATACGATTTGCAAGATATGAGCAAAAGATAATTCGAATTCAAATTTGAATTGGTGAAATTTGAAATGTCTGTACAAATGAATTATCGATTCTACATGATAGTAGAGTTCAATATGATCATGTAGGAAAGAGAATCACTTCAATTTGGAATTATGGATCACGAGATATGGTTGAACGAAAATGGGCTAAAAATCCATCCAAAATATGATTTTGAACTGAGGCTACTGTAGCATGTAGCGACGTGTCGTGCTAGGATTGGCTAGAAGGGGATTCCTGTGCGCGCGTGCTCACCAGCAGGGGAAAACGGCGACGGCTGCTTTGATGAAGGTGCAGTCGGATCCCGTGGTCGGCGAGGCTTGTTGAGGTCACGGGCGGAACCACCGGATCAGGGCAACACCTATGGTGCCCACATCGGCCCGGGGAGTCTTGGTGCAGCGGGGAAACGCGGGTGGTGCTCTGGTGTGCTCCAGAAAAGTGCAACTGCAACGGTGGTGTTTCGGCAAGATCTGGCGACCTTGGAGAGCCCAGATCCTTGTGTCTGCGAAGGGGGAAGATGGTCAGGGAGAGGCAGGACAACAAGGCCATTTTGCAGATGAACAAAGTGTGACGACCGATCGCTGGAGATCGGCGACACGGGAAGGAATTTGGGGGAGGAAGAGATAGATACAGAGGAGAGGTAGGAGAAAGGGGATGAGATTCAGATAACTGAGCGTTTCTCTCGCTGCTCTGTCTCACGCAATCCAGATGTTTAATACAGACACGCACCCATTGCACACACGCACCCTGGCCACATACGGCCCACTGGGCTCAGCCCAAACTCACACTAGACCCTTTCTCCCTCAGGGTCCACTGCTCAGGTGGGAGCAGGTGTGACAATTGCCCCCCCCCTTGAGCGGAAGCGGCATAATCCCAACAAGGGGCTGTCGGGTATCAATGACGAAGCACCGTGTAGTCCTCCCAGGTTGCAGAATCCGGAGAGAGTGATGACCACTGTACACGAACCTGGACGATGGAAGTGTTGCCTTTCTTGACCATTCGGTGATCCAGTATCACCTCAGGCTGTAGTGGCGCAGCAGTGAGGTCCGGTGTTCGAGGAAGCTCAGCAAAGACCGGAGAATAGTCTGGTGTGAACGGCTTCAGCTGTGAGACGTGGAATACCGGGTGGATGCGACTGTCGGCTGGCAGTGTCAGTTTATATGCTCGAGTACCAATGCACTGTTCCACTGTGAACGGACCAAAGAACTTGAATGCTAATTTTGGACAAGGGCGATTGGCCACGGTGGACTGAGCATAGGGCTGTAATTTGAGCAAAACTTGATCACCGACTTTGAAAGAACGCTCTGTCCTGTTCCGATCAGCCTTTTGTTTGCATCTGTTTTGTGCCTGTGCAAGTTGAGCACGTAGCCTGTCATTGTGTGTTGCCCACTCCAAGTCTGCATCCTTGTTGTCTGGCAGATTCAGAGATAAGGTGGGCAGGCCACCGAGGTTTGGTTCTTGACCATAGAGAGCTTTGAATGGAGAAGTATTCAAGGAGGAGTGATGAGTGGTGTTATACCAAAATTCAGCTGTTGGAAGCCACTTGCGCCATTGCTTGGGTGTTTCATGGACTGCACACCGGAGATACATTTCAAGGCACTGATTCACCCGTTCACTCTGTCCGTCTGTCTGAGGATGGTAAGCCTTGGAATAGCTGAGTTTCGTGCCCGCTGCCTCCAACAAAGCACGCCACATGGCACTGGTGAAAATCTTGTCACGATCGGAGACAATCGAATGGGGCACTCCATGTAACTTAATGATGTTATCCCAAAATGCTCGAGCCACTGTTGCTGCTGTAAACGGGTGACGTAGTGGGACAAAGTGAGCATACTTGGTGAAGCGATCGACCACGACCATGATCACCTCGTAGCCCTCAGAAGCTGGCAATCCTTCTACGAAATCCATGGTTAAATCCCTCCAAGGTTCCGTGGGTACTGGGAGAGGTTGAAGGAGACCGGGCGTCTTCAAGTGTTCATGCTTTGCGTGCTGACATACCGAGCACTGCCGGACAAAATCCTCCACTGCTTGTTTCAAACCGCGCCAAGCAAACAACTTTTTGACCCGCTGATACGTAGCTGTTACTCCTGAGTGACCACCAATCGCACTTGCGTGGAATGCATTGATCAATTTGGTCCGGATAGCGGTGTTGGCCCCAATCCAGATCTTGTTGTGCAAACGAATGATGCCTTGCCGCAGTTCGTACCCTTGTTCATCTGGACTGCAAAGGGCCAGGCGTTGGAGCAGATCTTGGCTGTCTGTGTCCGTTTCATAAGAATTCATCACTTCCTGAAGCCACTGCGGTTGACAGACAGACAAAGCATCGACTGAGAGCAGATGGCCGACGCGCGACAGTGCGTCTGTTGCGCCGTTCTCTGGGCCATGGCGATACTTGAAGGAAAATTGTAACCCCACCATTTTGGACATGGCTTTGCGCTGCAACTCCGTTTCCAGCTGCTGATCGCCAAGGTGACACAAGCTCTTGTGATCGGTGACAAAGACGAACGGCGCACGCTGCAGATAGGGCCTCCATTTTTCCACTGCCATCATCACTGCAAGGGATTCCTTCTCGTAAATTGACAGTCGTTGGTTGCGGACACCGAGCGCTTTGCTGAGGTAGGCAATTGGGTGGCCGTCCTGGACGAGCACCGCTCCCACGCCCGTGTCACACGCATCCGTCTCGATTGAGAATGGCCGAGCGAAATCGGGCAGTGCCAGAACAGGGGTATTATCCATGGCATTCTTGAGGAGCTCGAACGCGGCTTGGGCTTGCTCTGACCACTTGAAGCCCTTCTTGGTGAGCAGCTGAGTGAGTGGCTTGGCAATGATTCCGTAGCGAGAGACGAATTTGCGGTAATAGCCGGTGAGGCCGAGGAAACCGCGAAGTTCTGTTGGATTGGTAGGAGTGGGCCAAGCTCGCATCACACTTGTTTTGCTCTCGTCTGTGGCAACACCCTCCTTGGAGATCACATGTCCCAGGTACTCGATTCGGGGCTGGGCGAAAGAACACTTGGAGCGCTTGGCGTACAATTGATGCTGACGAAGAAGAGCAAAGACAGTGCACAAATGCTCCACGTGCTCCTGCAAGGAATGGCTGAACACCAAAATGTCATCCAAAAACGTGATGACAAACTTACGGTTTGGCCCGGAGAGGACAGAATTCATCAGGCACTGGAATGTTGGTGGTCCATTGGTGACGCCGAACGGCATGACACGGATTTGAAAATGTCCGTGATGGGTCTTGAATGCTGTCTTCTCCTCATCACTTTCGCGCATCCGAATTTGATGGTAGCCAGCGCGCAAATCAATCTTGGAGAAGACTGCCGCGCCAGCTAATTCATCCAGCAGTTCGTCGATGACCGGAAGGGGGAACTTGTTCTTGATGGTGACGGTGTTCAAGCGGCGGTAATCGACACAGAATCGCCACATTCCATCTTTTTTCTTTACCAGGAGAACGGGGGCAGCAAATGGGCTCATGCTATGTGTAATCACCCCTGTGCGTAGCATCTCGGTGACTTGACGCTCGATCTCATCTTTCTGGAGTGGCGAATAGCGATATGGCCTGCAATTCACTGGAGCTGCACCGGGTTCCAGATTGATTGCATGATCATATTGACGATGCGGGGGAAGTCCTGTTGGTTCCTCAAAGACATCACTGAAATCTGTGAGCACTTTCTGAATAATTGCAGGAAGTGGCGCCTCCGACTCTAAACCTATAGTTGGTGTCGTCTGAATTTCAAGCAGGGCCGCCCCCCAAATCTCATTGGCTTCCTGCATCTGCCATAAGGTGGCTGCGCCCATGACCGATAATGCTGTTGTTTCTTCTGTCCGAACGCCTGTCAGCTGGATGGTGTGCCCGTGCCTTTGGAAGTTCATGGTCTTCAGACTCCAGTCACACTGCATGGGGCTGTGTACAGCTAACCAGTCCACTCCCAGTACTGCGTCATAGACACCCAACTCGAGCACTCGCATGTCTGTGCTGAACTCATGACCTTGTGTTCTCCAAGTGAGGTTTGGAACCATGGACGTGCATTGTAAGCGCTGACCGTTGGCCACGCGAACAGCAATAGCAGGAATGCTAGTAGGCTTGGCTTGAATTCTGGCAGCGAAGGATGAATTGACAAAGCTATGTGTGCTGCCTGAATCCACCAGGAACAACATGGTCTGAGTGCCCACTGTTGCACGCACGCGCATTGTTTCTGGAGCTTCAGTGCCTTGCACCGCATGTGCCGATAGTAAACAGCAAGCTGCTTCCATCGCTGGGACCGGTTCATCCAACAATTCCAGAGCACGAACGACATCATCAGAGAGCACTTCTCCATGTTCACCCACTTCGATCGTCAGAAGTTGCGCCGAGCGTTTGCACTGATGCTCCTTGGAATATTTGTCGCCACAGCGAAAGCATAGGCCATGCTGGCGTCGGTAATCCCGGAGCTGACGTTCCCGGCCAAAATCATCGGCACCCGCAGTGGCCAGAGCTGGACGCGTGGCCGGCACCCCCGGTGTTGCCGGACCAACCGAGGGAGGCGGTCGGCCAGGCACAGGTGGTGGACGACCGGTGACAGTCTGACGGACACGGGGGCGTTGTTGTTCCAGTTCCTCCTCCTGAATCCTGGCGAAGACCGTGGCGCGAGTGATGCTGGACGGAGCTTGAATGCGCACCGCGGTGCGCAGTTCATCTTTGAGACCCAGCAGGAATTGGGTGACGAAGAATTTGGGACTAAGGGTGGCGTCCAATGCCAACAAATTGTACATATAGACTTCAAATTGTTGCCTGTACTCGACGACACTGCCTGTCTGACGAAGTTGAAGTAGTTTGTGCATCAGGGACTCAAATTCTTCAGGGCCGAACTCCTCTACTACAGCTTGGCGGAACAGGTCCCATGTGAGCTCGCCATGGGTCTGACGGAACGCCCGAAGCCAGAGAGCAGCATGGCCGTCGACGTATAGAGCCGCCGTGGCCACCCAGTTGTGTCACGGCACGCGGTACAACTCAAAATACGCCAAGCAGCGATCCTACCAGACACGCGGAGCCTCGCCGTCAAAACGGGGAAACTGATGCTTGGGCGGCTTGACCGCGTACTCCTCGTGCAGGACGGGCGGAGGTGCACGCTCCGGCGGCGCCCGTGGTCCGTCGGGCCTTGCGAGTAGGGGTGGCCCGTCGTTGGTGAGGCGCGCAGCCGAAGCTTGTCCCGTGATGGTCCACGAAAAAGGTAGCGCGCTCGGAGGAGGCGCTGCACGCGGATCGGGCGGAGAAGGCACCGTGCGCAGATCGGGCGGAGGAGGCGGGGGTGGTTGTTGCTGCGACCCCACCCGCACTCTGGGGGTGTGGAGCACCGCCGCCGATGGATCCTCCACCTGCGACCCCGATGACGGAGCCGACGACGCCGAAGGGGACGTGCGCTCCCAATCTGCTTAGTCAGGCTCTGGAGCTCTTGGGAGACTTGGTTGTTGAAGGCCGTTTGCGCCTCCGCGCGCTTGTCGGCGAGCACCTTCTCTTCGTCGAAGCGGGAGAGCAGCGTCTCCATGAGCGCGGTGAGATTGGCGGTCTGCTCCCCCATGGCGGTGAGGAGCTGCCGCGTCTGAACGGAAGGCTTGGAGGGCGCCGTGTCACCTGCCCAGAGCGGATCGAACCCCGCGTAGGATTTCGTGCTATTCACCGGAGTGAATCACACCTACCGCGATGGATGTTACCAATCCGGCCAAGGGAGTAGCGGTGCCGCGGCGCAAAAAAATTTGGGCTCGGATCAAGGCTCTGATAACCAATTGTGACGACCGATCGCTGGAGATCGGCGACACGGGAAGGAATTTGGGGGAGGAAGAGATAGATAGAGAGGAGAGGTAGGAGCAAGGGGATGAGATTCAGATAACTGAGCGTTTCTCTCGCTACTCTGTCTCACGCAATCCAGGTGTTTAATACAGACACGCACCCATTGCACACACGCACCCTGGCCACATACGGCCCACTGGGCTCAGCCCAAACTCACACTAGACCCTTTCTCCCTGAGGGTCCACTGCTTAGGTGGGAGCAGGTGTGACACAGAGGGGTAGGGGTGTGGCTAATGTTGCCAGACTTGGCCGTGGTAGGAGGCTCGGGCAGCGGTCTTCTGTTCGGGCGGAGGGGATTTTGGTTGCCATCGACGACGACGGCTTCAGTTTCAAGCGTGACGATGCTCCTGATTGTGTTATGACTCGAAGAAGTGCAAAGGAAGGTGCAGTGGCAAGCGGTGGATCCGAGGGCGTCCTAGTGGTGCTTCGGCGTGTCCTGTAGTAACGGCGGCGAGCGGCTCAAGTCATGGTTGAAGGCTGCTGCTTCGAGTTGAGGTTGATGCTCTCCTTCTGGTGTGCTTCTGCATGAGAGAAGATGTGAGGTAGGGATAGGAGAGCACGAAGAACCTTCGAGACCAAAAACGAGGGCCTCGGGGATACAGGGTTCGCCAGAATTTCTCACCGGCGTCGGGCGCGGTGGCGGATCTCCTCGAGCTCGGTTCCCTCGAGCTAGGGCACGGGTGGAGGGGCCAGTAGAGGGAATAGACAGAGGAGATCGAGTGCATCGCGATGGGGTGCGAGACAGGCCGAAATCATGGAAGGATTGGTGTGAATCGGGCGAGACAGATGTGAGAGATACGATGTGAGGCATGCGTGAACAGGAGACCGAACGGAGGTGGAAGACAACTGCGGGACAGGGGCGTCAGTGGGTTGGTGGCGGTGTGTGGCTGACGAGTGGGCTCCTCCTGTCAGTGACCTAAAAGAAAAAGAAAGGGAGAGGGGGCAATGCGGTCCGCTGCTGGGCCTTTGCTGTCTTGGGCCTCAGGCCACTCTGCTACTGCGCTGTGGATTCGTGGCCTTGGGCCAGAATGCTGCTGCTGCGTGCTGTGCTGAGCGGCAGATAGGGATAGGTTTAGAATAGGTTTAGGAATAGATACAAATATTTCCTATTCTGTTTTATTTATAGAAATGATTTTGGCGCGAAAAAATTGACCCAAAACATTTTCTAAAAAAGTACCAGAACATAAAAAAACCAAATATAGTTAGTGAACATTTTGCCAGTCCAAAAACACTAATAAAAATACATATGATATTTTTATAAAATGTTCTAGAAAATACTTTTGGACTCCAGAGAGAAATTAAAATAACATTTAAAACATATCCAACTCTTTCTAACATTGAAGGAGTCATATTTCCTTCTCTCATAAAATTTATTTTTGAGTTAGAATTGTTTTAAATATTCAAAATCCAAAATGGGAGAATATTCGACCATTCACCAATATTATTCTTTGAGGAAGTCATGTCATCCTCTCGCATATTTAAATTGGAAATAGTTCGAATATTCTCAAACCCAAAATAAGATGCAAATGAATAATTGGGAAAGTCATCTTATTCTCTCTCATTTAATGTTTGTTTAATATTCCAAAAGCTACAAATCCTAGTCAAATTTAGATAAGATCAATTAACACAAGAAAGTTTTAAATTATTCCTATTTAAATAATTAACATTCCAAAATTTAGAATTTTGGGATGTTACACATCAGCTCGGGGTCGTAGCTTGGACTTGCGTTCATTGGGGAAGCATTCCTTGCGAAGGTGTACTCATATGTTGAATATCAATGGGTTGCTTGTTGATGTTGAGCTTGGTCGCGAGTCGTTGTACTTGGTGCTCGATGGTGTGCCTTGTATCTTCATGCATCTTCTTGAGGTAGCTCACTCGTGCACTTGCGTCCATGTTGATGCACTCTTGTAGTGGTAAAGGTAGAATGTCCAATGGGGACAACAGGTTGAAGCCGTAGACGACCTCGAAGGGGGACTTGCCAGTAGTAGAGTGTCGTGCTCGATTGTAGGCGTACTCGGTGATGGGTAAACTGTCTTCCCACTCCTTGATGTTCTTCTTGATCAACAGGCGTAGGAGAGTAGATAGCGTCTAGTTCGTGACCTTCGTTTGGCCGTCGGTTTGAGGATGGTATGCCGAAGAGAACAAAAAGCTTGATTCCAAGCTGGGCGCATAGCGTCTTCCAAAGGTATCTAAGGAACTTGACGTCGCGATCTGATACGATAGTCTTTGGCACTCCATGTAGACGAAGATTTCCCTACAAAAAAGATTTGCAACATGTAAAGCATCGTCTATCTTATTGCATGATATGAAATGAGCCATCTTAGAGAATCGGTCCACAACAACAGACACAGAATCTTTGCCATTGCGGGTTCTAGGCAAACCAAGCACAAAGTCCATACTAATATCTTCCCATGGGTGATATGGAATAGGAAGTGGCATAGAGAGACCATGGGATTGAGCTTTAGACTTAGCTGTGCGACATGTAGCGCATCGGTTGGTGAAGCGTGAAACGTCGCGGAACAGCTTGGGCCCAAAGTAGTTCTTGGAGAGCGTAGCAAATGTCTTGTCGCATCCAAAGTGTCCCATAAGTCCTCCTCCATGAGATTCTTGCAAAAGTAACAAACGAAGAGAAGACTCGGGGATACATAGTTTGTCAGCTCTCATAAGATAATCATCTTTGATGTAATAGCGTTCCCAAGATGTATGCGTCAAACATTTGGCATAAGGGATAGCAAAGGTAGGATCATGCGCATATAAGTCTTTTATGTGCTCAAAGCCAATGACATTCAATTCAAGTTTAGTGACAAGCATGCATTTGCGGGAAAGAGCATCCGCCACAACATTTTCCTTACCTTTGATGTACTTGATGACATAACAAAATGACTCTATGAACTCACTCCACTTGGCATGTCGCTTATTCAATTTAGTTTGACCCTTACGGTACTTAAGCGTTTCATGATCCGTATGGATGACAAATTCATGAGGGCGAAGATAGTGTTCCCACTCACGCAATACTCGCACTAAGGCATATAGCTCTTTGTCATAGATGGGATAATTGAGTTGCCCTCCGGAAAGTTTTTCACTAAAGTAAGCAATTGGGCACTTCTCTTGCATTAACACACCTCCTATACCGGTGCCACTAGCATTGCAATGAACTTCAAAAGTTTTGTCAAAATTGGGCAAAGCAAGCAAATGAGCATGTGTAAGCAAATTCTTAAGCTCAATAAATGCGGTATCTTGGGATGGTCCCCAAACAAATGGTGCATTCTTCTTACTCAAGGCATGTAAAGGGGTTGCAATGGTGCTAAAGTCCGTAACGAATCTACGATAGAAACCGTCTAGGCGAAGGAAGCTTCACACTTGTTGCAAGTTGGTTGGTTGTGGCCAAGTTTTAATAGCATTTATCTTAGAAGACACAACAAAACCCAAGAAAACAAGCTTATCAACACCAAAAAGGCATTTGCCCATATTAGCATAAAGTCTCTCTTTTCTAAGAGTTTGCAAAATGGTTCTAAGATGGGTGACATGATCTTTGAGAGACTTGCTAAACAGAAGAATGTTGTCAAAGTAGACCACAACAAATACTCCAATGTAGGGGCTAAGAACAAATGCATCACACGCATAAATGTACCGGGTGCTTCTATTAAACCCATAGGCATAACTAGCCATTCATATAAACCAAACTTGATTTTGAAAGCGGTTTTCCATTCATCACCTTCTTGTATGTGTATTTGATAGTAGCCACTTTTAAGATCAATTTTAGAGAAAATTGTGGCTCCACTAAGTTCGTCTAGCATGTCATCAACACGTGGAATAGGATATCTATACTGAACGGTGATAGCATTGATGGGTCTACAATCGGAACATATGCAAAAACTACCGTCTTTCTTCGGCACTAGTATGACCGGTACGGCACAAGGACTTCAACTTTCACACACATGCCCATTGTCAATGAGTTGTTGTACTTGCCTTTGTATTTCCTTAGTTTCTTCGGGGTTGACACGGTAAGGTGCTTTGTTAGGAAGAGGTGCTCCGGGTACGAGGTCCATGCGATGTTCGATGCCCCGTAGTGGAGGTAGTCCCGGAGGTAGCTCATCGGGGAAGATGTCCTTGAATTCCTGCAAGATATTGGACAACGCTAAAGGTAGAGAATGAGAGGTGTTAGTTGGTGTTGCGTCGTCCTTGCACAATAGGTCATAGTGCATGACACTTGATGGGTTCTCACACACTTCTCTCATCTCACTTTTGGTAGCGAATAACACTAAGTTTTTCTTGTCACTCATCGTGGAGGCACTCAATTTGGGCTTGTGGCGCTCACTCTCTTTTTGGTGGTTCGCTCGCTCACTATTCTCTCCATGATGGGTGGTTGCTTGCTTTTCGGCGATCGCTTGACTTGGTGACATAGGTCTTAGCACGTACTCCTTTCCCTTCATCTTGAATCTATAGTGATTGGTTCGTCCATTGTGGATGACACCACGGTCGAATTGCCAAGGTCGTCCAAGTAGGAGATGGCAAACGGACATAGGAACCACATCACACTCTAAGGAGTCTTCATATGCCCCAATCTTGAAGGATACTTGAATGGTGTGCTCCACTTGAATGGTGTCGGAGTCGCTAAGCCATTGGACCTTGTAGGGACGGGGATGCTTCATCTTGACCAATTGTAGCTTGGAAAATAGCTCTTCACTTGCCAAGTTGTGGCAACTTCCTCTGTCGATGATGACCTTCACGGACCTTCTGTTGATGCCCGCCTTGGTGTGGAAGATATGACATCTTTGGTCTATGTCTTGTTGGTGTTGAAGTCTCAAGACCTTGGAGACGACGAGAGTGCGGCTCACGTCATTGTCACAAAAGACTTGGTTATCATCATCTTCATTCACTTGCCAGTGCATGGCTACATGCTCAAGGTCTTCCATTTCCTCTTCACTCATGGAGTCGTATGTGCTGTCGCCGTTGAGGATCATGGTGCGCTTATTGGTACACTCGAAGGACTTGTGGCCTCGGCCGCCGCATGTGAAACATTTGATGGAACTTGTCTTAATGGTCTCATCCGATGGAGTTGTAGATGATGAAGCTCTCGGCTTGAAGTTGCTTGTAGTAGGAGGACGACTTGAGGTTGTCGAAGTTTTCTTGTAGCTTGACTTGTCGCCGTTGCTTGGAGAAGGTTTGGTTGAGGTAGAAAGCGGTGTAGTCGTTGAAGCTTGGTTGTTGGAGCCGTAGGTCTTGGAAGAGTACTTGGCATACTTGAAGTCATCTTGCACTTGTCGCTCCTCTTTGGTAGCTTGTTGCACTAGCTCGATGAGGTTGGAGTAAGGTTGGAAGTCGGCGATCTTCTTGATAGGGTGATTGAGTCCATTCAAGAAATGTGCCATAGTTTGCTCATCATCTTCTGTGACATTAGCTCGTATCATGGCAATCTCCATTTCCATGTACTACTCTTCAACGATCTTTGTGCCTTGCTTGAGGAGTTGTAGTCGCTTGAAGAGGTCGCAGTAATAGTATGTTGGCACAAAGTACGCTCTCATGACATCCTTAATTTGATCCCAAGTTGTGATTGGTGGTTCACCTCGTGCTTCTCGGCACTCAGTGACTTGCTACCACCAAATGAGGACATAATCTTGGAACTCAATGGATGCCATTGCGATCTTCTTCTCTTCCTCACAGTTGTGCAAACGAAAGATCTTGTCAACCTTCAATTCCCATCAAAGGTACTCTTCGGGGTCGTTGCTTCCGGCAAACTTGGGCATGGTAAACTTGAGCTTTCCATAGCGTTGCTCTTCATTATGTTGGGGTCGAGGGTGACGATGTCCTTGACATGGAGGATTGTTGTCCTCAAGTTTCTCTTGGCATGGAGGATTCCCATTGTCTTGTTGCTCTTGGCGAACTTGTGGTTCTTGTCGAGCTTGTGGAGGAGCTTGTAGAACATGTCATTGCAATCGTGCTTGATGTCGTCGTTCTTGTACTTCCTCACGAAGCGCTTCTTCTTCTTCTTCTTCACGAACACGTCTGTTGCGGGCGGTAACGACACGATTGGTTTCACGTAGGGCACGTTGCGCCTTGAGGTCTTGTGCTTCACGTCGTTGTTGTTGTTGACGGAGAGCGTCGGCGTCTTGGTCGTCTTGATATTGGCATTTTCATTCTTGTATTTGCTCTCGTTGGCGTTGGCGTTCTTTCTCTTCCACTTGTTGGCGTTGGCGTTGCCTTTCTTGTGCGTGCTCAAAGGTAGCTTGATTTTGACGACGCCAATGTTCTTGCTCTTCAAGTTGCTCTTGTGGATTATTGCCGTGTAGGGGATTGCCGTTTGCTTGACGGTCTTGGCGCGCGACTCGACGAAGAGTGTTTGATGTCGGTGTACTTGAGCCAGAGATGGTGTCAGAGGAATGTCGACTCGAGTGGCTCCGTCTTAAAGATGACGAAGAGGTAGAAGAGCGGTTGATCAACAAGGCACGAGTCTCGTCCATTCTTGCATTGCTCTCTCGTTTTTGTTCGTCGAGCTTGTTCTCGAAGTAGTCTATTGCACACTGCTCGGAATGTCGCAAGTCGGTGGCGAGGTTGTCGATGCGGTCGCTCAATGCTTGTTGTTCTTGATGCAAAGCTCTTTGTGCGCCGAAGAGGTGGTTCTTGGTAATGTAGGTGTTTGGGTCCTTATCTTGCTCGATGAAGAGTGGGTTGGTAGAAGTAGTTGGCCTATCCATCATTCCAAGCAAATGTGTGAGTGGAAGAAAAGGAAGAACTATATCGAATGTACCTTGACTGATGTTGAGAATGGATCAAAGATCACTCAATGATGTAACAAGGAAATAGCACAATTGGTACCGTATCTCGTCGATTTCTCACACCTACACAAATAAAGCCTTTGGTGGAGCTTGGTGAGGATGGCGGAAAAAAATTATGCAATTTGTTAGTAAGACTCAATAATGTTGAAAAACATTGACAAATTTGCAAATTCAACAAGTAGACCAATAGCAAGAGATGGCACACGGAAACACACACACGAATAGATAAATGGGGTCGTGCAACCATGGAATGAGCCAAAATGTGGAATCCACAAAAATGCTCTTGTTGCACAACGCTAGAGAGACGCTAGCTCGATTGTACAATAGGCGGATACGAGACTTGTGCACAACCTACTAAGCAAAATGCAACGACTTCTATCCCAATTATGCTATATGTATGGTGTTCCGATGATATGATCCAAGATGATCGAGTATGACAATCTTAATGTAGTATGATGCTATGGTTCTTAAAAGCTCTTTGATTATCTTTTCCTTTTGCTCAAAAGCTTGTTTGGCCATTTCTCTTTTGAGCTCTTTCTTTGGCCTCTTATGCAAAACTTCACGAACCAATATAGCAATTGTATATGCGATGACAACCTTGTGACACAAGAGATGATAACAAGATACGAATATCAAGATGA
Source organism: Aegilops tauschii subsp. strangulata (assembly GCF_002575655.3). NCBI lineage: Eukaryota > Viridiplantae > Streptophyta > Magnoliopsida > Poales > Poaceae > Aegilops > Aegilops tauschii. The sequence goes on along the minus strand of NC_053037.3, from coordinate 243,367,693 downwards.
TATGGTATGATGCAAAGGGAACTATGATCAGTAGTGTGCACAAGTAATGTTGCCGACAATACTCAATGGTTAGTCTCGATAGGAAAGTGACGCAAAAATGGTCTATGGGGTTATCAAAGCCATGGAAAGGGAGTACGCAAAAGTGTTGTCGACGTTACCGTCCTTACTTACGGTTGAGGGTGTCAAAATCGAGTGGTCGTTGTCGATGACGAGTCCGTGTCGAAGATGAGCGGTGGTGATGTTGTAGTCGAACCGTCCCTAAGTAGCCGAAACACGTTAGGAAACTGAAACCACAACTCAAATGCTCAAAGAACAAAATGTGTCAAAATTTCGGAGTTGGTAGCGGGTAAGCGACGGTGGTTGCGAAAGGCGGCGGTAGTATGCGGAAGGTTTGGTGTAGGCCCGGTCAAAATTGGTGAAAATTAGGCGGAAGGAGTGGTGGAGGAAGTGGTGCTGCGGGAGGCCGAATGTCCGGGGCACGGGCCGGATGTCCGAGGGCATGGGCCAGATGTCTGTGCCTCCAAATCCAAGATGAACTCGTGGGGAAAAGGAAATTTCGGGGTAAAATTTGAGAGATTTTGTGGATGGAAATTGGGAAAATGACGGGGGAAAGCTAGTTCTACCTGCTACACACGAAATCCAAGGATCAAATCCAACAAAACTTCATCAGACCAACAAATCACGAAAACATTTGGGGCTATTTTTGGTGGGGAATTTTTGAAATTAGGACAAAATCAACAAAACTAGGCTAGAAAACAAAGGGTATGATAGAGGCAAAGGAGTCCCATCTTTCGATGGGATGGTGGCTATCGTTTTTGGTGGAGTAGACTTTGACGATCCGACTATGAATGTGCGAGGACGTCGCACCTTAGCAATCGCTAAACCAACTCCGAGAGGTTATTGACCACGCCGGAGCATGATCAACCTGACCACGAGGGTCTATTTCCTGCAAGCAAATGAAGAACAAGCAAGAAATTGAAATTGCAATCTGGATATTGTGAATAAAAGAGGAAAGCTTGATTGATCAAGTGGGGTTCTGTGACGTCTTGGTCTAGTCATTGAACACAAACGAAGTACGTGAAGTTGCAGCTATGGCGAACTTTTGATCTAAAAAAAAGAAAGTCTAAATGACGCCCTAAGGGCATTATATATGGAGGAGTAGGGGGAATTTCGTGCCCCCTTGAAGGAGGGGTCCGAAACCAACCCTAACTTTGTTTCCACACACATACGGACTCTAAAAACAGCCCATACTTAAGTATTTCGAAATTACATGGGCCTGGCCCAAAAATATGGTGGCGCAAGACCTAAAATAAGCTATGGACGAAAGTTATGAAGGGGCATCTTGTATATTTTGTCCATGTCCTTGTAGGTCATCATGGAGGCTTCAAAGTGCTCAAATATGCACTAGAAACGCCATTCTGGATCCCTTTCGCGCGCGCCTTTATCTCCATGCTTGATCCTGCTCTAGTGTTCATCCCTCTTGTCCATGCTAGGCCCTTCATTAGTAATCAACACAAATGTATCCAATTTAGGCAGCATCATATTCTCATGAACATTAGAATTGTCACCAACAAACGAAAGTACCTGGTAATTCAATTGGCGTGCGCGAGCTCTAGTATTTGGTCCAGTATGTATAGCAGTAGGGGTTGTGGGTGTAACAATGGTATTGATATCCTCATCATCCTCCCCTTCTTGAAATGAAGTCGACCTAGACATAAGCTCATCTTCCTCATCCAAATAAGGCTTCAAATCTGCAATGTTAAAAGTGGGACTAACCCCAAAATCTGCACGCAGCTCAAGTCTATATGCATTATTGTTTATTTTCTCTAACACCTTAAAAGGACCTTCAGAACGTGGCATTAGCTTTGATTTGGCGCAAATCAGGAAATCTATCCTTACGCAAAAATCTGACCAAACAAGATCTCGAGGTGCAAACACAACACGTTTTCTACCCTTATCTCCAGCAAGTTTATATTTAGCATTCGTACATTCAATGTTCTCCTTAGTTAACTCATGCATTTTTAAGATCAATTCAGCACGTTGTTTAGCATCAAAATTAACCTTCTCCGAAGATGGAAGAGGCAACAAATCAATTGGCGCACGAGGTAGGAAACCATACACAATCTCAAAAGGGCACATCTTTGCAGTAGAATGCAGTGAACGATTATAAGCAAATTCAATATGAGGCAAGAATTCTTCCCACATTTTCTTGTTATTCTTCAAAACAGCTCTAAGCATAGTAGACGATGTTCTATTAACTACTTCAGTTTGTCCATCAGTTTGGGGATGATAAGTAGTACTAAAAAGCAGTTTAGTCCCCAACTTAGCCCATAAACATCTCCAAAAGTGGCTAAGAAATTTAGTATCATGATCTGAAATAATAGTATTTGGCACGCCATGCAAGCGAATAATTTCACGAAAGAATAAATCAGCAACATCAGCAGCAACATCGCTTTTATGACATGGTATAAAGTGTGCCATTTTCGAGAACCTATCCACGACAAAAAATATGCTATCCCTCCCCTTCTTTGTTCGAGGTAAACCCAAAACAAAGTCCATAGATATATCCTCCCATGGAGCATGAGGTACAGGCAAAGACATATATAAACCACGAGGATTGAGTCGTGACTTAGCTTTTTGACATGTAGTGCAGCGAGCAACAAAGCACTCAACATCCCGTCTCATCTTTGGACAAAAGAAATGTGTAGCAAGTACATCCTTTGTCTTATTCACACCAAAGTGTCCCATTAATCCTCCTCCATGTGCCTCCTGCAACAAGAAAAGACGAACAGAGCTAGACGGAATGAATAGCTTGTTAACACGGAACACAAACCATCATCAACGATGACCTAGTTCCATGTTCTCCCTTCTTTACAATTTTGAAATACATCTTTAAATTTAGGATCATGCACATATTGATCTTTGATGGTCTCCAAACCAAATATTTTAAAGTCAAGTTGTGAAAGCATAGTATAATGATAAGACAATGCATCAACAATAACATTTTCTATACCCTTCTTGTGTTTAATGACATAAGAAAAAGTCTCAATGAATTCAACCCATTTAGCATGTCTACGGTTCAGTTTTGCTTGACTTTTAATATGTTTCAAAGATGCTTGATCAGAATGAATAACAAATTCTTTGGTCCATAAATAATGTTGCCCTGTTTCCAAAGTCCGAACAAGAGCATATAATTCCTTATCATAAGTAGAGTAATTCAGACTAGGCCCACTCAATTTTTCAGAAAAGTATGCAACAGGTTTGCCATCTTTTAATAACACACCTCCTAATCCAATTCCAGTAGCATCACATTCAAGCTCAAAAGTCTTTTTAAAATCAGGAAGTTGGAGTAAAGGAGCATGTGTCAACTTGTCTTTCAATACCGTGAAGGATTCTTCCTGTGCGGTACCCCAAACAAAAGGCATATCCTTCTTTGTAAGCTCATTGAGAGGTGCAGCAACGGTGCTAAAATCTCTCACAAAACGCCTATAGAAACTAGCGAGTCCAAGAAAAATCCTCATTTGTGTGACTGTTTTGGGCTGCGACCAACTCTCAATAGCTTCAATCTTGGCTTTATAAACTTCAATTCCCTATGGAGTAACAACATAGCCAAGAAAAGATACTCGGTCAGTGCAAAAGGTGCACTTCCCAAGGTTATCAAACAAATGTGCATCAAGTAGAGCAATAAAAATAACACGTAAACGTTCCAAATATTCTTCCAAAGATTTGCTATAAATTAGTATATCTTCAAAATAGACTACCACAAATCATCCAATGAAAGCACGTAAAACTTCGTTCATTAATCTCATGAAAGTACTAGGTGCATTAGTTAACCCAAAAGGCATGACTAACCACTCATATAAACCACACTTAGTTTTAAATGTTGTTTTCCATTCATCCCCCGTTTTCATATGAATTTGATGGTATCCACTATGCAAATCAACTTTGGAGAATATTGTAGAGCAACTCAATTCATCAAGCATATCATCTAGCCTAGGAATAGGATGACGATAACGAATAGTAATATTATTAATGCAAAGGATCAATGGGGCGCGCGTAAGGGCTAGTAATGTACTTGGTCAAGTTATATTCATTAAAAATCTCAAGCACCTCATTCTTCCAGGACCTATAGAACTCTCTGTCAAGCAGAGCCACTCTACGTCTAATACTCCCAATCCTAGACTCATCCATCTTCCTCCAATGGTGATTAAACCAAAGCAGTGGAGACCAAAGCTCTGATACCAATTGAAAGGATCGAGAAGAGGGGTCTAGAGGAGGGTGATTAGACCCTCAAAAAGTAAAAGTGGCAAATTTGAAGTTCTTCAAGTTGAGGTGGAGTTTTAGCACAAGTTTAAGCATTCACAATACATTTCAAGCAAGCATGGCACGAGTATAAGCAGCAGAAAGAGTAAAGCATGCTAATTACAAGAAAGCAAAGGGATGGGATTGGAGTGTGCAAACGCACTGAAGACACGAAGATTTTTGGCGTGGTTCCGATGGGTGGTGCTATCGTACAGCCACGTTGATGGATACTTCAACCCATGAAGGGTAACAGTTGCGTGTGTCCGCGGACGGCTCCACCCACGAAGAAGCAACCTTGTCTATCCCTCCATGGCCATCGCCCATGAAGGGCTTGCCTCACTCGGGTAGATCTTCACGAAGTGGGCGATCTCCTTGCCCTTACAAACTTCTTGGTTCAACTCCACAATCTTGTCGGAGGCTCCCAAGTAACACCTAACCAATCTAGGAGACACCGCTCTCCAAAAGGTAGTAGATGTTGTGTTGATGATGAACTCCTTGCACTTGTGCTTCAAATGATAGTCTCCCCAACACTCAACTCTCTCTTATAGATTTGGATATGGTGAAAAGATGATTTGAGTGGAAAGCAACTTGGGAAAGACTAGAAATCAAGATTCTTGTGGTTGGATTAGAATATCTTGATCTCAACATGTTAGTAGGTGGTTATCTCTCTGAATGTAGGCTGGAAGTGTAGGCACGTTCTGATGGCTCTCTCTCAAATGGAGAATGGGGTGGAGGGGTATATATAGCCTCCACACAAAATCCAACCATTACACACATTTGACCCAACTCGGCCAGACCGAATAGAAGAACCCGGTGAGACCGATTCAGTTCAAAATGTGAACGTTACGAATCTCGGTGGGACCGATGTGTTAGGGTTAGGGAAAAACCTCATCTCGATGAAGCCGATTTCTTGAAATCAGTAAGACTGATGTCAGCAAAGCGCAAACAAAGAGTTGGTCAAGCAAACTCCGTGGGACCGATTGCACAGTTTGGTGAGGCCGAAATAATTGCAACAGGCAACAAAGAGTTTGCAAGGCCATCTCGGTGAGACCGATATCCGTATCGGTGTGACCGAGGTGTTATGGTTCTGGCAGTGGCTAGGTCAAATGAACTCGGCGCCGAATAGATCATTTCGGTGGGGCCGAGTTTGATTTTGAGTTTTGGACATATTTGGAAATGAGAAAGTGGTTGAGGGCTTTGGAGCAATATCACTAAGCACTTTGAGCAAGTAGACCATTAAGCAACACCTTATCCCCTTTTAATAGCATTGGCTTTCCTATGGACTCAATGTGATCTTGGATCACTAAAATATAAATGAAGAGTCTTGAGCTTTTGACAATATGTGTCCTTAGCATTTGAAGGGGTTCCACATGCTCTTGTCCTTGCCACGCCATTGTTGAACTTGTCTAAAATACACTAGGTAGAAGTATTAGTCCAACAAGAGATATGTTGACATTAATTACCAAAATCACCCAGGGAGCACTTGTGCTTTTAATCTCCCCCGTTTTGGTAATTGATGACAACATACATCAAAGCTTTAGATTATAGATATGCAGAGAAACAAGTAAAGCTTTGGCAAGACATGTAACTTGCATAGGCTCCCCCTACATGTATGCAGTCATGTGAACATAGAGTGTAAGAACATGTGAATGCATAAGCTTGACAGAGCAAGCAATGAGTTACATGTATCTTGGCTATATGCATTAGAGCAAATGATGTGGATAAGAAGTGTACCTCCATGTTCATGAATACTTCTTTCAAACAATATCTACATCAGAAAGAGATCATCATGCACATGAGTGTGATGCATATACTTACCTTATGGTCTTGAGCTGGCTTTGGTAGGAGTGGACTTGAGAAAACAGGGTTAGATAACACAAGAACACTCCAGGTAAAGCAATTTTAGGAAACCACAAGAGTACCAAGATTGGGGTGACATGTAATGGGTGAGTACTAAGTACTCCATTTAGATATCGACATGTCCCCAAAGATCTAAAGATATGCAATGAATTCCAAAGATTTTCCTCCCGCTAAACTAGACATGGACTCTTTGTCCCCCTGAATGTGATGGAAGAAAGTAGGGTGAGAGAAAATCGAAGCAAGAAATGGTACAATCAACAAAAATTCAGAGCAACAAGAATATTAGCAATAGCTAAGATCAAACATGTTGACATGTCTTTCCCCTCTTAAAGACATGTGACTTCTCTCCTCTTTTATCAACAAGCATTTGTAGAAGAGCTTAGATGAGCTCATATGATAAGCATAGGTGATCTCATATGATAAGCTTTGATGGTCTCTCTCTCCCGCCTTGACATCAATTTACAAGAAGGGTACTTCTGGAGCATGAGTCAAATAGGTGTGGTCCTTGAGAGTCACTACAAAGCAGTAGGCAGTCTGAGATGCTAATAGAGGATATAATTATTGAGTGGAGCTGAAGAAAATAGGCAATAAGAAATGGCAAAATATTTTCTCAGAGTTGAAATCGGCGACGCCGATTATTTTCCTTCGGTGATGCCGAAATGGCAGAGTCACAGAAGGTCCAAATCGGTGAGACCGAATCAGTCCATGTCGGTTGTACCGATAAACTGTTCACAAGGAGACCTTGTGTTTTAGTCGAGCCGATGGGTTTGGATCGGAGGGACCGAGTTCAACTTGGAGAAAAGATTTTGTCAATCTCAGCTCACTTGACAATTGAAATCTCACAAGGATTTGTAAGGAAATAACTGATAGATTTGCAATGAATTAAACACAGAAGTAACAAAGAAAAATAGAAATAAGAAAAGAGATCTAGATGATTTTTTGTTTTAGTTTTAGAGAGATAAAATAGGGAGAAACATATGCACGAACACAAAGTAAATGATCAAGGAACACTAGAGAACTTCATGTGGAAGGGGTCGACGACAAAGTCACCTATGTTAGAGTATACTGACTGAGGAGTCAAGTGATAGCACTTGATCGTAGGTCATACTCATCATTTAAGCTCAAAATGGGGTTACCATTTTTTGTTAAGCATTTTTATGTGTGCATATCTTGTTGAGTTTCTTTGACTCATGACTTGGGGCAAAGCTTCTCTAAGATGGAATAACATACCTTGGGTTTTGATGTTGATCTTGATCATGTAGTCGAACTTGTGTTGGATGCTCAAGGTTGATGTAGTTCATCAAGAGTTGGGAGCACCACTTGGGGTTTGAGTTCATCTTCCTACATGGGTTAGTCTGTAGCGATCCGACCTCAGACGGTCAAATCTCTGTGCGTACGTGTCATCCCTGGATCGGTAATGCTGACACACACAGTACTCGAGGATTTATAATAGAGTGCAATCACACACTTATTACATCGAATATCTCAAAAGAGAACTTAATACAATAATATGGCTGAAGGCCAACTAAATAAGATAACTATGGAAGCTTCGAAGGTAAATGAGTCCATCAACTCCAACGACATAGCTGAGTGCACGACAATGACCTAGCGCACCTTACTCTTCGTCTGAAAACTCTGCAACATAATAGGTCAGCACATGGAATATGCTGGCAAAATAACACTACAGAGCAAATGAACATGTAACAGCTATAACTATATGCATATTTGGCTGGTGGAGGCTCTATGGTTATTTTTGCAGAAAGCTAGTTTTTCCCTACAACAAAGGAATAGATTTTATTTAACTATGAAGTTTGTTGAAAACATTGAGAAGATTCCTCCAACTCAATCCCAAATTAATAATTATCAACCCAACAAATTAATTAAGTAGAGTGATGAGATCAAATCAATAATTCAAGTACCAGATACTCAAGATGTCCATAACCGGGGACACGGCTAACCATGATTAGTTTATACACTCTGCAGAGGTTTGCGCACTTTTCCCCACAAAACTCGATCTCCTCCGTTGAATTTCTCGCACTACATGATGTTTGAGAAACGGATGATCGAGACACAGTCTTTTAGAAGCATTAACTCTTTACTCTGGGTAGACAGTACCACCTACATCCCTACATCTGCTAGCCTACCACTGAAAGAGGTCACACAACATACTCAACTATGCCAGAGCCCATAATGGCTTGTGCTTGCACACGGAAGTTTCTAGCATGAATAATCTTATGATCCCTTTGAGCCTGGGTGGCAAACCATAGGATGATCACACGGGTACTCCGGGATATCCCAAGACAACGCTGGATTGCTCCAGGTGCCCAGACAACCACTGGGTGCTCCAGGGTGCCTCAACCAATCCACCCAGATGTGTATTTAAGCAGCCACCTTAAGTTCAACCATTAGTAAATGATAAGTCTTACATCTGTCATGGATCTCTCAAACCAAAACCACGTCTACAAGCATAGCATAGCAGTATAAGCATAACGTAGAAGTAACTCCCAGGGTTTGAAATAAAGACAATAGGTTCTACCTCATCAACTACTTCCCAATACCCACATGTTAACAAATCCTAACCATGCAGTGTTTGAGGATTGAAACTAATGCATAAAACTGGGTAATAAAGGGTATGATCAAAGTGTTACTTGCCCGGCTGACGATCTGAAAACCCTAGTGACTCGTAGTAGCACGCTTCGCACTCCAGAAACTCTATCTTAAACAAACAATAGCATACATAAGCACTAAATCATAAGATGCAAGGGTAAAACTCAAGAGAAAGAGATCCAAACTGAAAGTACAAGAGAAGATCTTCGATTTGCAAAAAGAATCAATCGAATCAGAGTTACGAAACTCAAACTACGATCAAAAGAAATTCAAATTCAAATCTGCTTGAAACCAAATTTTAAATTGTCAAAATCATGATGCAAAGGATCAATGGGGCGCGCGTAAGGGCTAGTAATGTACTTGTTCAAGTTATATTGATTAAAAATCTCAAGCATCTCATTCTTCCAGGACCTATAAAACTCTCTGTCAAGCATAGCCACTCTACGTCTAATACTCCCAATCCTAGACTCACCCATCTTCCTGCAATGGTGATTAAACCAAAGCAATGGAGACCAAAGCTCTGATACCAATTGAAAGGATCGAGAAGAGGGTCTAGAGGAGGGTGATTAGACCCTCAACAAGTAAAAGTGGCAAATTTTAAGTTCTTCAAGTTGAGGTGGAGTTTTAGCACAAGTTTAAGCATTCACAATACATTTCAAGCAAGCATGGCATGAGTATGAGCAGCGGAAAGAGTAAAGCATGCAAATTACAAGAAAGTAAAGGGATGGGATTGGAGTGTGCAAACGCAATGAAGACACGGAGATTTTTGGTGTGGTTCCGATGGGTGGTGCTATCGTACAACCACGTTGATGGATACTTCAACCCATGAAGGGTAACGGTTGTGCGTGTCCGCGGAGGGCTCCACCCACGAAGAAGCAACCTTGTCTATCCCACCATGGCCATCGCCCATGAAGAGCTTGCCTCACTCGGTTAGATCTTCACGAAGTAGGCGATCTCCTTGCCCTTACAAACTTCTTGGTTCAACTCCACAATCTTGTCAGAGGCTCCCAAGTGAGACTTAACCAATCTAGGAGACCCCACTCTCCAAAATGTAATAGATGTTGTGTTGATGATGAACTCCTTGCTCTTTGTGCTTCAAATGATAGTCTCCCCAACACTCAACTCTCTCTCACAGATTTGGATATGGTGAAAAGATGATTTGAGTGGAAAGCAACTTGGGGAAGGCTATAAATCAAGATTCTTGTGGTTGGATTGAAATATCTTGATCTCAACACATTAGTAGGTGGTTCTCTCTCAGAAAATGTAGGCTGGAAGTGTGGGCACATTCTGATGGCTCTCTCTCAAATGGAGAAGGGGTGGAGGGGTATATATAGCCTCCACACAAAGTCCAATCATTACACACATTTGACCAAACTCAGTCAGACCGAATAGAAGAACTCGGTCAGACCGATTCAGTTCAATATGTGAACATTTGGAATCTCGGTGGGACCGACTGGAACAACTCGGTGGGACTGATGTGCTAGGGTTAGGGCAAAACCTCATCTCGGTGAAGCCGATTGCTTGAACTCGGTGAGATTGATTTCAGCAAAGAGCAAACAAAGAGTTGGTCAAGCAAACTCGGTGGGACCGATTGCACATGTCGGTGAGACCAAAGTAATTGCAACAGGCAACAAAGAGTTTGCAAGGCCATCTTGGTGAGACCGAGATCCATATCGGTGTGACCGAGGTGTTAGGGGTTCTGGCAGTGGCTAGGTCAAATGAACTCGGTGGTGCCGGTGATGAGGACATCAATACCATTGTTACACCCACAACCCCTGCTACTATACATACTGGACCAATTACTAGAGTTCACACACGCCAATTAAATTAGCTGATACTTTCATTTCTTGGTAATGATTCTAATGTTCATGAGAATATGATGCTGCCCAAATTGGATATATTTGTCTTGCTTACAAATGAAGGGCCTAGCTTGGACAAGAAGGATTAACATTGGAGCAAGATCAAGCATTGAGATGATGGCATGCACAAGGGGAACAAGAACGGAGTTACAAGTGATGATTTCAGGACTTTGAAGCCACCATAATGAGTGCATGAAGCCTTGTACGAAATATACAAGATGCCACTTCATAAATTTCATCCAGAGGCTATTATAGGTGCTGCGTCACGTTATTATTGGGCCAGGCCCATATAATTTCGAAATACATAAGTATGGGCTGTTTATAGAGTTTGTATGTGTGGGGAAACAAGAGATAGGGTTGGTTTCGGACCCCTTCCCCAAGGGCCTCGAAATTCCCCCCTCTTCCTCCATATATATAGCCCTTAGGGCATCGTTTAGACTTTGGGTTTTGTTTAGATTAAAAGTTCACCATAGATGCAACTTCGCGTACTTCGTTTGTGTTCAACGACCAGACCAAGATTTCACAGAGACCCACCTTGATCAATAAAGGTTTCATCTTATATTCGCAATATCCAGATTGCAATCTTAGTTTCTTGCTTGTTCTTCGTTTGCTTGCAGAAAATAGACCTTCGTGGTCAGGTCGATCGTGCTCCGGCGTGGTCAATAACCTCTCGAAGTTGGTTTAGCGATTGCTAAGGCGCGACGTCCTCGCACGTTCATAGTCGGATTGTCAAGGTCTACTCCACCAAAAACGATAGCCACCATCTCATCGAAAGACGGGACACCTTTGCCTCTATCAAGTGGTATCAGATTTGCAGGTTGCTCGGTGAGATCTGACAATTTTTCGTAGTTTAGATCGAGTCTGTTTTTCATACCTATAGTCCACAAAAAGCCAAAAAATAGGGTTAGTTCATCATAGGCAAACCAATCTGAGCCTTTGCATAATCTTTTTAGGGTTTTGCTTTGTTGAATTTGTGGTTGCATCGTCGTGTCTAGTTGCTGGTCTTAGCGTCTAGTCCTCTAGAGTTTCAAGTTCTATCACAGTTTGGCATGCCGCCGCCGCACCATCTTCATCGCAGCTGCCATATACCACCACTGCTGCCATATCCTACCACCGCTACCACATACCACCACCGCTATCATATCCAACCACCGTGCCATATACCACCACCATTGCCACATACCACCATCGCTGCCATATCCTACCACCATATATCCACCACCAATCCGAGTTCTTTTCATATTAGGTTTGTTTTAGAGATCCATCTATTTTCCGATTCGTGTTTCCTTGCCTGAGTAGGTTGCGAAAAGAAACCTAACATGAAAAAGAAGAGATGGAGACCCCCAGGCAGTTTTTAGGACAAAATTTCGGCTATCAAAAATATTTTCCCTATCCTGTTTTAGGTCCCAGGGAGCGCTTTGAGACACTCGCCATCATAGTGATTTTTTGTCGCACTTTTTCGTCGTCGCTGCCCTGATTTCCAAAAAAATTTGTCAAAAAAGGTTTGTGCCTATCCTGTATTTTGACTTGGGAAGAGTTTTGAGACATGCGCCATTATAGTAATTTTTCGCAAAAAAAGAGGAGCACAAAAAAAAGAGTGAAAAAAAAATCCTAGAGTGGGCTTTCCCCTTGTTTCTGTGCCGCAATGTGATTTTGTTAGTGTTCTAGGCTCGCGTCTCTAGTACGGTCTAGCCTAGGACCAGCACAGTACCGTCGTTGAGCATTTATTCAACTTTGCATCTCTGAATTGATTATTGCTGACCCTCTTTGCTACCATATTATAAGCTTTCCCAGCTCCACATACATCTATGTCGTGCGTTTGACTCTCCATGGTAATCGCTCTATCCAAGCTTTGAGTGTTTTTGACTACAATGGTTGCCAATTACCACCTGCTGCTTGGTAAGAAATGGTAAGAACTTGAGATTCGCTTGTCGGATTTGTGACTTTTCACAACACCACAACCACTTCCTAGCAGTCTATAGGATCATATTCTTGTGTTTTTCTCTTGTTGCTAACTATGCCAGGATCACAAGCGGATGAGCTGGACTGGGGGAACATGGCCAACAAGGAGCTCCATGATAAATTCCAGGAAATGTTGGGTCAACAGGTGGAAGACGTGATGGCCAGTTTTGGCAAGGCATTAGCAAGGATTGATGACATTGAGAAGACAATTGACACCAAGTTTGATGCCAAGTTCGCTAAAGTGCTTGTGCGTCTACCTCCACTTGCCTCTGCTACACCATTGCAACAACAACAACAACAACCACCTCCACATCGCGAAACAGCCCTCTGTCGAGTGAGTCGTGTTCCTCTTGAGCCTGGCCAAGCTTCTGGTGCAGCTGCTATTGTTGTTGATGCTTCTGTGGAGGAGGACGATTACATGGGCGATTATGAGGATGAGGTTGATCAAAATCAGAACTACGTGCAACCACCACCACCACCACCAGGCCGTCCACATGCAAATAATCGCAATGGTAGGCCTGCACCACCACCTCAGGTACGAGATTATGACCATGTTCCTAAACTGAAATTGAATATTCCGCCATTTGAGGGTCGATACATTCCTGATGTCTATCTTACTTGGGAGTTAGAAACTGAATTCGTTTCACATGCTTACAATATCCTGAGGATAGACGTGTTGCTGCTGCTGTTTGTGAATTCACTAACATTGCTTCTGTTAGGTGGTCTGAACATTGTAGATTATATCCTATTCTAGCTACTTGGGCTGCTTTGAAAACTGCTATGCGTACTCGTTGGGTTCCATCATATTATCAACGTGAATTGCTTCAAAAACTGCAGCGTTTAAGACAAGGAATTTTTTTGTAGGGGAATATTATCAGGAATTGCAAACTGGTAAGGTTCGATGTGGTATTGTTGAGGATAACAAAGCTATGCTTGCACATTTTATGGGTGGATTAAATAAAGAGTTCAGAACATTTTAGAGTATATGGAATATAATAATATCACTCGTTTATTCCATCTTGCTTGCAAAGCTGAACGTGAAGTGCAGGATCGATAAGCATTGGCGCGAACTAACTTTTCTGAAGGTCAACCTTCATCATGGACACCATGTGCATCCTCTACTTCCACACATTCTACTGCACTGACACCTCCATCAGCTACCACCTCCAGCCGTGATACAAGGAAGCAGGCACAACCACCACTATCTACCAAGAGCACACCTACCGGTCCTGCACATAGTTCTTCTTCTTCCATGGCATCAACAAGGCACACAAGTGATATTATTTGTTGTCGTTGTAAGGGAAGAGGTCGCATGCAAATCTCAGCATGTGATGATTGCTACTGAGGATGGTGGGTATGAGTCCGCTAGTGACTATGATGAGGAGACTTTGGCTCTTATTACAAGTGAAGAACACAGTAGAGATGATTTTGAACATGAGACACAATACATGGCTGCTGAAGACGCTGACAGGTATGAAAGTTTAGTTGCTCATCGTGTTTTGAGTGTGCAGGTAACACAAGCTGAGAAAAATCAAAGGCATAATTTGTTCCATACAAAGGGAGTTGTGAAGGAAGGTTATATCTGCGTCATCATTGATGGACGAAGTTGCCACAACTTGGCTAGCATGGAGATGGTAGAGAAGATATCTCTCACCACAAGACCACATCCGCATCCTTACTACATCCAATGGTTCAACAACAACGGCAAGGTTAAGGTAACACGTACTATTCATGTGCATTTTAGTATGTCTACATATGCTGATTATGTTGGTTGTGATGTGGTACCCATGCAAGCATGTTCCTTATAACTTGGTAGACCATGGCAATTTGATATAAATTCTGTACACCATGGTAGAAACAATCAGTATACTCTTGTTCATAAGGAAAAACATATTACTTTGCTTCCTATGTCTCATGATTCCATTTTGGAAGATGATATTAATAGAGCTAATAAAGCAAAACAGGAGAAAAATAAGAGTGAAAATCAGATTGTGGCAAAGGAATTTGAGCAACACATGAAGCCTAATAATAAACCATCTAGTGTTGCTTCTGAAATTAAATTAAAAAGTGCATGTTTACTTGCCACCAAATCTGATATTGATGAGCTAGATTTTAGCAAATCTATTTGCTACGCTTTTGTGTGCAAAGAGGCATTATTTTCATTCGAGGACATGCGTTCCTCTTTGCCTACTGCTGTCACTAACATTTTGCAGGAGTTCGCTGACGTCTTTCCACAAGACGTGCCACCGGGATTACCACCTATTCGAGGGATTGAGCATCAGATTGACTTAATTCCCGGTGCATCACTACCCAACCGTGCACCATACCGTACCAATCCAGAGGAGACGAAGTAGATTATGCGTCAAGTCTAGGAGCTGCTCGACAAAGGTTATATACGCGAATCCCTTAGTCCTTGTGATGTTCCTATTATTCTAGTGCCAAAAAAGGATGGTACATCGCGTATGTGTGTTGATTGTAGAGGCATTATTAATATTACTATTCGTTATCGTCATCCTATTCGCGGGCTAGATGATATGCTTGATGAATTGAGTGGCTCTACAATATTCTCCAAAGTTGATTTGCGTAGTGGATACCATCAAATTCGTATGAAATTGGGGGATGAATGGAAAACAACATTTAAAACTATGTTTGGATTATATGAGTGGTTCGTCATGCCTTTTGGGTTAACTAATGCACCTAGTACTTTCATGAGATTAATGCACGAAGTTTTACGTGCTTTCATTGGACGATTTGTGGTAGTCTATTTTGATGTTATACTGATTTATAACAAATCTTTGGAAGAACATTTGGAACATTTACGTGCTGGTTTTATTGCTCTACGTGATGCATGTTTGTTTGGTAACCTTGGGAAGTGCACCTTTTGCACCGACCGAGTATCTTTTCTTGGCTATGTTGTTACTCCACAGGGAATTGAAGTTGATAAAGCTAAGATTGAAGCTATTGAGAGTTGGCCGCAGCTCAAAACGGTCACACAAGCAAGGAGTTTTCTTGGACTCGCTGCTTTCTATAGGCGTTTTGTGCAATATTTCAGCACCATTGCTGCACCTCTCAACAAGCTTACAAAGAAGGATGTGCCTTTTGTTTGGGGTACCGCACAGGAAGAAGCCTTCATGGTGTTGAAAGATAAGTTGACACATGCTCCTTTACTCCAACTTCCTGATTTTAAAAAGACTTTTGAGCTTGAATGTGATGCTAGTGGAATTGGATTAGGAGGTCTATTATTACAAGATGGCAAACCTATTGCATACTTTTCTGAAAAATTGAGTGGGCCCAGTCTGAATTATTCTACTTATGATAAAGAATTATATGCTCTTGTTCGGACTTTAGAGACATGACAAAATTATTTATGGCCCAAAGAATTTGTTATACATTCTGATCATGAATCTTTGAAACATATTAAAAGTCAAGCTAAACTGAATCGTAGACATGCTAAATGGGTTGAATTGATTGAGACTTTCCCTTATGTCATTAAACAAAAGAAGGGTAAAGAAAATGTTGTTGCTGATGCATTATCTCGTCGCTATACTATGCTTTCACAACTTGACTTCAAAATATTTGGTTTGGAGACCATCAAAGATCAATATGTGCATGATGTTGATTTTAAGGACGTAAT
Organism: Aegilops tauschii subsp. strangulata; assembly: GCF_002575655.3. Taxonomy (NCBI): domain Eukaryota; kingdom Viridiplantae; phylum Streptophyta; class Magnoliopsida; order Poales; family Poaceae; genus Aegilops; species Aegilops tauschii. The sequence continues at coordinate 243,351,469 of NC_053037.3, read as the reverse complement.
GCAGAATTGTAAAGAAGGAAGAACATGGAGAAAGTTCATCGTTAATGATGGATTTGTGTTCCGTGCTAACAAGCTATACATTCTAGCTAGGTCTGTTCATCTTTTGTTGTTGCAGGAGGCGCATCACGGAGGAATTAAGTCAATATGATGCTCATTGCCGCGAATAGGTGACAAACAGGAAGGCAAAGGTGTCCCATCTTTCGATGAGATGGTGGCTATCGTTTTTGGTGGAGTAGACTTTGTCGATCCGACTACGAACATGCGAGGACGTCGCGCCTTAGCAATCGCTAAACCGACTCCGAGAGGTTATTAACCACACCGGAGCACGATCAACCTGACCACGAGGGTCTATTTTCTGCACGCAAATGAAAAAAGAGCAAGAAACTGAAATTGCAATCTGGATATTGCGAATAAAAGAGGAAAGCTTTATTGATCAAGTGGGGTTCTGTGACGTCTTGGTCTGGTCGTCGAACACAAACGAAGTACGTGAAGTTGCAGCTATGGCGAACTTTTAATCTAAACAAAACCCAAAGTCTAAACGACGCCCTAAGGGCAGTATATATGGAGGAGTAGCGGGGAATTTCGTGGCCCCTTGTAGGAGGGGTCCGAAACCAACCCTAACTTTGTTTCCCCGCACATACAGACTCTAAAAACAGACCATACTTAAGTATTTCGAAATTACATGGGCTTGGCCCAAAAATAAGGTGGCGCAACACCTAAAATAAGCTATGGACGAAAGTTATGAAGGGGCATTTTGTATATTTCTTCCATGTCCTTGTAGGTCATCACGGAGGCTTCGAAGTGCTCAAATATGCACTAGAAACACCATTCTGGATCCCTTTCGCGCGCCCCTTCATTTCCATGCTTGATCCTGCTCCAGTGTTCATCCCTCTTGTCCATGCTAGGCCCTTCAGTAGTAATCAACACAAATGTATCCAATTTAGGCAGCATCATATTCTCATGAACATTAGAATTGTGACCAAGAAACGAAAGTACCTGGTAATTCAATTGGCGTGCGTGAGCTCTAGTAATTGGTCCAATATGTATAGCAGCAGGGGCTATGGGTGTAACAATGGTATTGATGTCCTCATCAGGGTAGGGCTCCAAATTCGTTATTAACCAAGGCTCATGATACCAAGATGATGTAGGGCGGATCTTTCAGGAAATGGAAAGGATCCTACGAAGAACACAATGAACACGAGGGGAAAACACGAGAGAAAGACACTCAAATCAATGAAAGCAATCACACATGTGCCAGATCCATGAACATAAGGGGTGATACAAGATCCAAACGCAACAAAGGACAATACAAGAGGTGGTAGTTCTTCTCCCTGAGGAGGTCTTGAGGGTCTTCCCGTGAGGGGTCTTGAATCCAATCGACGGATCTTCTCCGTAGAGGCCGCGGTCTCTCGATGGAGTAGAACCGAATGGATGGGCAAAGCTCTATCTCTAGTATGAGCTAAACCAATGCTAACCCTAAAAAGAGGGAGGAGAAGGAGTATAAATAGTCTAGGGGCAAAGGGGTACATGGGCCTCGGCCCTTTCACTGTGCGCAGACAGGAGGAGCCGGACGTCCGGGCGTCGGGTCAGATGTCCGGACCTTCAAGAGGAGCCGGATGTCCGGGCAGGGGGGCGAATATCCAGGCTGGCAGGGCCGTTTTGATGCAGTTCGGTAAAGGAGGGCCGGATTTCTGGGCCAGACGCCGGATGTCCGGGGTCGTTGGGCTGGATGTCCGGGGCCAGGCCGGATGTCTGGGCCCTGTAGCATTGCGGCTGCTGGGCTGTTGCTATGTGGGCATCTTCAGGGGCCGGATGTCCGGGGCCATGGCCGGATGTCCGGGCCTGATAACCCACAAGTATAGGGGATCGCAACAGTTTTCGAGGGTAGAGTATTCAACCCAAATTTATTGATTCGACACAAGGGGAGCCAAAGAATATTCTCAAGTATTAGCAGCTGAGTTGTCAATTCAACCACACCTGGATAACTTAGTATCTGCAGCAAAGTGTTTAGTAGCAAAGTAATATGATAGTAGTGGTAACGGTAACAAAAGTAACGGAAGCAAAAGTAATATTTTTGGTGTTTTGTAGTGATTGTAAGAGCAGCAACGGAAAAGTAAATAAGCGAAGAACAATATGTGAAAAGCTCATAGGCATTGGATCGGTGATGGAGAATTATGCCGGATGCGGTTCATCATGTAACAATCATAACATAGGGTGACACAGAACTAGCTCCAATTCATCAATGTAATGTAGGCATGTATTCCGAATATAGTCATACGTGCTTATGGAAAACAACTTGCATGACATCTTTTGTCCTACCCTCCCGTGGCAGCGGGGTCCTAATGGAAACTAAGGGATATTAAGGCCTCCTTTTAATAGAGAACCGGAACAAAGCATTAGCACATAGTGAATACATGAACTCCTCAAACTATGGTCATCACTGGGAGTGGTCCCGATTATTGTCACTTCGGGGTTGCCGGATCATAACACATAGTAGGTGACTATAAACTTGCAAGGTAGGATCAAGAACACACATATATTCATGAAAACATAATAGGTTCAGATCTGAAATCATGGCACTCAGGCCCTAGTGACAAGCATTAAGCATAGCAAAGTCATAGCAACATCAATCTCAGAACATAGTGGATACTAGGGATCAAACCCTAACAAAACTAACTCGATTACATGATAGATCTCATCCAACCCATCACCGTCCAGCAAGCCTACGATGGAATTACTCACGCACGGCGGTGAGCATCATGAAATTGGTGATGGAGGATGGTTGATGATGACGACGGCGACGGATCCCCCTCTCCGGAGCCCCGAACGGACTGCAGATCAGCCCTCCCGAGAGGTTTTAGGGCTTGGCGGCGGCTCCGTATCGTAAAACGCGATGAATTCTTCTCCTTGATTTTTTTCTCCCCGAAAGCAAATATATAGAGTTGGAGTTAAGGTCGGAGGAGCTCCAGGGGGCCCACGAGGTAAGGGGCCGCGCCCTAGGGGGAGGGCGTGCCCCCACCCTCGTGGACAGGGTGTGGCCCCCTGGTCTTCATCTTTTGCAAGGATTTTTTATTATTTCAAATAGACGTTCCGTGGAGTTTCAGGTCATTCCGAGAACTTTTGTTTCTGCACATAAATAACACCATGGAAAGTCTGCTGAAAACAGCGTCAGTCCGGGTTAGTTCCATTCAAATCATGCAAGTTAAGAGTCCAAAACAAGGGCAAAAGTGTTTGGAAAAGTAGATACGACCGAGACGTATCAACTCCCCCAAGCTTAAACCTTTGCTTGTCGTCAAGCAATTCAGTTGATAAACTGAAAGTGATAAAGAAAAACTTTTACAAACTCTGTTTGCTCTTGTTGTTGTAAATATGTAAAGCCAGCAGTCAAGTTTTCAGCAAAGATTATGACTAACCACATTTGCAATAACTCTTAGGTCTCATGTTTACTCATATCAATAGCATAATCAACTAGCGAGTCATAATAATAAATCTCGGATGACAACACTTTCTCAAAACAATCATGATATGATATAACAAGATGGTATCTCGCTAGCCCTTTCTGAGACCGCAAAACATAAATGGAGAGCACCTTTAAAGATCAAGGACTGACTAGACATTGTAATTCATGGTAAAAGAGATCCAATCATAGTCATACCCAATATAAATTAGTAGTAATGGATGCAAATGACAGCTGTGCTCTCCAGCTAGTGCTTTTTAATAAGAGGGTGATGACTCAGCATAAAAGTAAATAGATAGGCCCTTCGCAGAGGGAAGCAGGGATTTGTAGAGGTGCCAGAGCTCAGTTTTGAAATAGAGATAAATAATATTTTGAGCGGCATACTTTCATTGTCAACATAACAACCAAGAGATGGCGATATCTTCCATGCTACCCACATTATAGGCGGTTCCCAAACAGAATGGTAAAGTTTATACTCCCCCTCCACCAACAAGCATCAATCCATGGCTTGCTCGAAACAACGAGTGCCTCCAACAAGCAACAGTCCCAGGGGGAGTTTTGTTTGCAATTATTTTGATTTAGTTTGCATAAAGCATGGGACTGGGCATCCCGGTGACCAGCCATTTTGTCGTGAGTGAGGAGCAGAGTCCACTCCTCTTGAGAATAACCCGCCTAACATGGAAGATAAGGGCAGCCCTAGTTGATACATGAGCTATTCGAGCATACAAAACAGAATGTTTATTTGAAGGTTTAGAGTTTGGCATACAAATTTACTTGGAACGGCAGGTAGATACCTCATATAGGAAGGTATAGTGGACTCATATGGAATAACTTTGGGGTTTAAGGGATTGGATGCACAAGCAGTATTCCCGCTTAGTACAAGTGAAGGCTAGCAAAAGACTGGGAAGCGACCAACTAGAGAGCGACAACAGTCATGAACATGCATTAAAATTAATAAACATTGGATGCAAGCATGAGTAGGATATAATCCACCATGAACATAAATATCGTGAAGGCTATGTTGATTTTGTTTCAACTACATGTGTGAACATGTGCCAAGTCAAGTCACTTAAATCATTCAAAGGAGGATACCACCCCATCATACCACATCACAACCATTCTAATAGCATGTTGGCACGCAAGGTAAACCATTATAACTCATAGCTAATCAAGCATGGCACGAGAAACTATGATCTCTTATTGTCATTGCAAACATGTTTATTCATAATAGGCTGAATCAGGGACGATGAACTAATCATATTTACAAAAACAAGAGAGGTCGAGTTCATACCAGCTTTTCTCATCTCAGTCAGTCCATCATATATCATCATAATTGCCTTTCACTTGCACGACCGAACGATGTGAATAATAATAAGAGTGCACGTGCATTGGACTAAGCTGGAATCTGCGAGCATTCAATAAACAGGAGAAGACAAGGCAATATGGGCTCTTGGTTAAATCAACAATAATGCATATACGAGCCACTTCAACAATTTAATCATGGTCTTCTCCTATCGACCCCCAAAGAAAAGAAAAAATAAATAAAAACTATTTACACAGGAAAGCTCCCAACAAGCAAAAGAAGAACGGGAAATCTTTTTGGGTTTTCTTTTAATTATTACTACTACGGCAAGAAAAGTAAACTAACTAGAAGCTATTACTAATTTTTTTTTGTTTTCTTAAGGTTTAACAAACACACAAGAAGAAAGCAAGGAAAAGAAAATAAACTAGCATGGATATTACAGTGAAAAAGTATGAGCACCGACATCTAGCAATGAGTGTGCGTAAACATAAATGTAATGTCGGTGGGAAATACGTACTCCCCCAAGCTTAGGCTTTTGGCCTAAGTTGGTTCATTGCCACGGATGGCCTGGCGGATGCCCATAGGTGTAGCTGGGGTCGTACTGAGATGAAGAGGACTCTGACTGCCACTGGCTGGCAGTCATCTCCGGATCCCAAAAGTAATCAGACTGTCGTGGAGGCTCAAATTGTGGTTCCGGCTCCGGGGCTGGTGTAGGCTTCCGGTAAGCTTGAATGGCCGCCCACAGAACGAGATACAGACCTTCAAATAAATTAAACAAGGAAGGAGCAGGCAAGGTAATAGTCTCAGGGTGATGTTTATCAAAGAATAATTTGTATTTAAGCTCCCCTTCCCTATTCTTAGCAATAAAGTCATGCGCTAACATACTCTTATAATCTAAATAATCATTGGGCAAAATTTTTGTTCTTTCTCATAGAGCCTAATAGGTATGTTATAATGCGCAGCTAGGCGTGAAGCATAAATACCTCCAAAGATGGGGCCCTTAGTACGGTCCAGACTTACCGTTTAGCAATAATACCGCCCATACTAACAGTGTTATCGGAATATAAACCATGGAGCAAAATGATAATATCAGGGACACTAAGGTTTCCACAGTTTCCGCGACCAATTAAACAACGACTAGCAAATATAGCAAAGTAGCGTAAAACAAGAAAATGTATGCTAGTGATTCTTGCATCGGAAACCTTCCTGGTTTCCCCCACAGTAATGGTGTCAATAAACCCGTCCACATCTTTGCGATGTGGTTCATCTAAGGTACCCTCAAAGGGTATTTTGCAAACCTCGCAAAATTCATGTAGTGGCATCTTCTTAACAACATCATATAAATGAAACTCTACTGAGGGAGGTGATTCCTTAGGAAAATAGTAGAAGTTTTGCACAAAAGTATTGGTGAGTAAGAGATACTGATGACGTTGCTCGCGGAGGAAGTCGGTGAGGCCAGCATTCTCAGCCAATGAATAGAAATCATCATAAATCCCGGCTTTTCTCAAGAAATCATCGGAAGGCCATTCACACGGCCGGACCTCCGCGGTGCGAGGCAAATTATATTTGGTCCTCTGTGCTTCTTCATTTTGCTTTTCCTTCGAGCTTCGGCTCGACGAGCCCCTCAAAAATCTCTTCATTATTTTCTGAAATATTCTGAAATTTTTAGTAACTTCAAACAAAAGTGAACCAACCTCAATAAAATTGATAGCAACTACTCCTACAAGTGCCTAGAGACTATATCATGCATTAGAACTACTTGGAACCATATAAATTTGACATGAAAGCTCAAGAACATGGTCACCTAGGCAGCACAAATTTGCAATGAATAAAGCACTAGAGCAAAAACTAATTGGACCAATGGGGGAGTCACATACCAAGGAACAATCTCCCCAAGCAGTTTTGTGAGAGGTGCTTTGAGCAAGGAGATCAAAAATCGCAGCAAAATGAGCTAGAACTCGTGCTTGAGCTGGATATTGGTGTTCGTGGGAGGAAGAAGGAGTGTATGGGTGCTGGAATAAGTGGAGGAGGGCCATCATGGGCCCACGAGGCAGGGGCGCACCCTCCACCCTCGTGGCCAGGTGATTGCCCCTCCTGGTGTGTTCTCAGTGCCAGAAATTCTCAAATATTCTAGAAAAAATCATATTCCATTTTCAGGGCATTTGGAGAACTTCTATTTTCGGGGTATTTTTATATTGCACGGATAAATCAGAAAACAGACAGAAAAATACTATTTTTACTTTATTTCAACTAAATAACAGAAAGTAGAAAGAGGGTACAGAAGGTTGTGCCTTCTAGTTTCATCCATCTCATGCTCATCAAAAGGAATCCACTAACAAGGTTGATCAAGTCTTGTTAACAAACTCATTCTGAATAATCATGGAACCGGAGAAATTTCGAATGACACTATGTTACCTCAACGGGGATATGCACATCCCCAAAAATAAGAATATCATATTTCTTCTTGACAGTAGGAAGAGGAAATTCAAAACCTCCAAATATAATCGATGGAATTTTTCCAATAGAGTTGATACTATGAACTTGAGGTTGTTTCCTCGGAAAGTGTACCGTATGCTCATTGCCATTAACATGAAAAGTGACATTGCCTTTGTTGCAATCAATAATAGCCCCTGCAGTATTCAAAAAAGGTCTTCCAAGAATAATAGACATGCTATCGTCCTCAGGAATATCAAGAATAACAAAGTCCGTTAAAATAGTAACGTTTGCAACCACAACAGGAACATCCTCACAAATACCGACAGGTATTGCAGCTGATTTATCAGCCATTTGCAACGATATTTCAGTAGGTGTCAACTTATTCAAATCAAGTCTACGATGTAAAGAGAGAGGCATAACACTAACACCGGCTCCAAGATCACATAAAGCAGTTTTAACATAGTTTCTTTTAATGGAGCATGGTATAGTTGGTACTCCTGGATCTCCAAGTTTCTTTGGTATTCCACCCTTAAAAGTATAATTAGCAAGCATGGTGGAAATTTCAGCTTTCGGTATCTTTCTTTTATTAGTAACAATTTCTTTCATGTACTTAGCATAAGGATTCATTTTGAGCATATCAGTTAATCGCATACGCAAAAATATAGGTTTAATCATTTCAGCAAAGCGCTCAAAATCCTCATCATCCTTTTTCTTGGATGGTTTGGGAGGAAAAAGCATGGGTTTCTGAACCCATGGTTCTCTTTCTTTACCATGTTTCCTAGCAACAAAGTCTCTCTTATCATAACGTTGATTCTTTGATTGTGGGTTATCAAGATCAATAGCAGGTTCAGTTTCTACATCATTATCATTACTAGATTGAGCATCATCATGAACATCATCATTAACATTTTCACTAGGTTCATGTTCATTACCAGATTGTGTTTCAGCATCAGAAATAGAGATATCATTTGGATTCTCAGGTGGTTCAGCAATAGGTTCACTAGAAGGATGCAAAGTCCTATCATTTTTCTTTTTCTTCTTTTTAGAAGAACTAGGTGTATCAATATTATTTCTCTGAGAATCTTGCTCAATTCTCTTAGGGTGGCCTTCAGGATACAAAGGTTCCTGAGTCATCTTACCAGTTCTAGTAGCCACTCTAACAGCATAATCATTTTTATTACTATTCATTTCATTGAGCAAATCATTTTGAGCTTTAAGCACTTGTTCTACTTGAGTGGTAACCATAGAAGCATGTTTAGTAATGAGTTTAAGTTCCCCTCTAACATCAGCCATGTAATTACCCAAGTGTTCAATCATATAAGCATTTTGTTTTAATTGTCTACCAAAATAAGCATTGAAATCTTCTTGCTTAACCATAAAGTTATCAAACTCATCCAAGCATTGGCTAGCAATTTTAGTAGGAGGGATTTCAGCTCTATCATATCTATAGAGAGAATTTACCTTTACTACCTGTGTCGGGTTATTAAGACCATGAGGTTCTTCAATAGGTAATGGATTAAGATCATATGTTTCTTCAACGGGCGGTAGATTAAGACCATGTATTTCTTCAATAGGAGGTAAATTCTTAACATCTTCAACTTTAATACCTTTTTCTTTCATAGATTTCTTTGCCTCTTGCATATCTTCAGGACTGAGAAATAGAACACCTCTCTTCTTCAAAGTTGGTTTAGGAATAGGCTCAGGAATTGGCTCTGGAGCTGGCTCAGGAAGTGTCCAATTATTTTCATTGGTCAACATATTATTCAATAGAATTTCAGCTTCATCCGGTGTTCTTTCCCTGAAAACAGAACCAGCACAACTATCCAGGTAATCTCTGGAAGCATCAGTTAGTCCATTATAAAAGATATCAAGTATTTCATTTTTCTTAAGAGGATGATCAGGCAAAGCATTAAGTAACTTGAGAAGCTCCCCCAAGCTTGTGGGAGACTCTCTTCTTCAATTTGCACAAAGTTGTATATTTCCCTCAAAGCAGCTTGTTTCTTATGAGCAGGGAAATATTTAGTAGAGAAGTAATAAATCATATCCTGGGGACTACGCACACAACCAGGATCAAGGGAATTAAACCATATCTTAGCATCACCCTTTAATGAGAACAGAAATATTTTAAGGATATAAAAGTAGCGAGATCTCTCATCATTAGTGAACAGGGTGGCTATATCATTTAATTTAGTAAGATGTGCCACAATAGTTTCAGATTCATAGCCATGAAAAGGATCAGATTCAACCAAAGTAATTATATCAGGATCAACAGAGAATTAATCCTAATGGTAACACCGATAGGTGAAGTTGCAAAAGCAGGGTCAGGTCTCATTCTATCATTAAGAGATTGCTGATTCCATTTAGCTAATAATCTCTTGAGCTCATATCTATCTTTGCAAGCTTAAATAGCTAAGGAAGCTTCTTTATCAAAAACATAACCCTCAGGAATAACAGGCAAGTTTTCATCATCACTTTCATCAATATAATCAGTTTCAATAATTTCTTTCTCTCTAGCCCTAGTAATTTGTTCATCAAGAAATTCACCAAGGGGTACAATAGTATCAAGCATAGAAGTAGTTTCATCATAAGTATCATGCATAGCAGACGTGGCATCATCAGTAACATGCGACATATCAGAACGAATAGCAGAAGCAGGTTTAGGTGTCGCTAGCTTACTCAAAACAGAAGGTGAATCAAGTGCAGAGCTAGATGGCAATTCCTTACCTCCCCTCGTAGTTGAGGGATAAATTGTTGTATTAGCGTCTTTCAAGTTCTTCATAGTGACCAGCAGATATAAATCCCAAGTGACTCAAAGAATAGAGCTATGCTCCCCGACAACGGCGCCAGAAAATAGTCTTGATAACCCACAAGTATAGGGGATCGCAACGGTTTTCGAGGGTAGAGTATTCAACCCAAATTTATTGATTCGACACAAGGGGAGCCAAAGAATATTCTCAAGTATTAGCAGCTGAGTTGTCAATTCAACCACACCTGGACAACTTAGTATATGTAGCAAAGTGTTTAGTAGCAAAGTAATATGATAGTAGTGGTAACGGTAACAAAAGTAACGGAAGCAAAAGTAATATTTTTGGTGTTTTGTAGTGATTGTAAGAGCAGCAACGGAAAAGTAAATAAGCGAAGAACAATATGTGAAAAGCTCGTAGGCATTGGATCGGTAATGGAGAATTATGCCGGATGCGGTTCATCATGTAACAATCATAACATAGGGTGACACAGAACTAGCTCCAATTCATCAATGTAATGTAGGCATGTATTCCGAATATAGTCATACATGCTTATGGAAAAGAACTTGCATGACATCTTTTGTCCTACCCTCCCGTGGCAGCGGGGTCCTAATGGAAACTAAGGGATATTAAGGCCTCCTTTTAATAGAGAACCGGAACAAAGCATTAGCACATAGTGAATACATGAACTCCTCAAACTATGGTCATCACCGGGAGTGGTCCCGATTATTGTCACTTCGGGGTTGCCGGATCATAACACATAGTAGGTGACTATAGACTTGCAAGGTAGGATCAAGAACACACATATATTCATGAAAACATAATAGGTCAGATCTGAAATGATGGCACTCGGGCCCTAGTGACAAGCATTAAGCATAGCAAAGTCATAGTAACATCAATCTCAGAACATAGTGGATACTAGGGATCAAACCCTAACAGAACTAACTCGATTACATGATAGATCTCATCCAACCCATCACCGTCCAGCAAGCCTACGATGGAATTACTCACGCACGACGGTGAGCATCAGGAAATTGGTGATGGAGGATGGTTGATGATGACGACGGCGACGGATCCCCCTCTCTGGAGCCCCGAACGGACTGCAGATCAGCCCTCCCGAGAGGTTTTAGGGCTTGGCGGCGGCCCCGTATCGTAAAACGCGATGAATTCTTCTCCTTGATTTTTTTCTCCCCGAAAGCAAATATATAGAGTTGGAGTTAAGGTCGGAGGAGCTCCAGGGGGCCCACGAGGTAGGGGGGCGCGCCCTAGGGGGGAGGGCGCGCCCCCACCCTCATGGACAGGGTGTGGGCCCCCTGGTCTTCATCTCTTGCAAGGATTTTTTATTTTTTCCAAAGAGACGTTCCGTGGAGTTTCAGGTCATTCCGAGAACTTTTGTTTCTGCACATAAATAACACCATGGAAAGTCTGCTGAAAACAGCGTCAGTCTGGGTTAGTTCCATTCAAATCATGCAAGTTAGAGTCCAAAACAAGGGCAAAAGTGTTTGGAAAAGTAGATACGACGGAGACGTATCAGGGCCCTGGGAGCTGCTCTTGGTTCTTTCCGTCATCCCTCTTCATCCTTGTACTTGGGGACTTATCCATCTCCACGTGCATCCACGAGGGGGCCTTCTTGGTACCTAATCATGCACAACATTCCGGACTTAGGTAGTAGCCATGTCTCGAGTGGGTCATATCAAATATCACTACGAAGAGATGCACCTTGTTCTCGAGAGCTTTAGCTCGTGCTCGTGTCATCGGTCCTTTTGGCACTTGGTGAGACGATGGTAGGTCCATGGGGATGACCATAGGATGATCCGCATCATATGGACTTCCGAAGAGCCTAGCATGCCATCCTGGGTAGGCCCGCCTACGCTCGTTACATGGCCTGTCCATGTTACGTGTATCTTAAGCTTAAGATGCCAGGGCCGAAAGGCGTGATCACTATCACGGGCAATTGTAAGTTGGCCGAAGAGTGCCTCCAGAAGGGCTCCCAGATTGCTGATGAGCAAATGGCGATGGCCGAGCTGGACAAATACAAGAAGGCGGTAGATTCAAGCGAGCTGCTGAGGTCCAAGAAGCCGACTATGGAATCCGCTTTTCAGTCAGGAGGGGAGACGAAGCCGGTGCACGTCCATCCGGAAGATCCAAGTGCTGCTCCGATGAACATCTCCACCACGCTTGACAGCAAATAGGAAGTCGAGCTCGTCCAGTTCCTCCGTGAGAACTGGGACATCTTCGCATGAAAACCTTCTGAAAATGCCGGGTGTTCCTAGGGAGCTGGCCGAGCATAGACTCAGTGGCGACTCGACGATGAAACCTGTCAGAGAGCACCTTCAATGATGCTCCACCGAGAAGCGCAAGGTGATTGGCGAGGAGATAGCGCGGCTCTTGGCTGCCGAGTTCATCCAAGAAGCGTACCACTCCGAGTGGCTCACCAACGTCGTTATGGTACTAAATAAGAATATTTCTCTCCGAATATGTATCGATTTTAAGCACATCAGTCGAGCCTGCCCGAAAGATCATTTCCCTCTCCCTCGCATGGATCAGATAATAGATTCTACTGCCGGGTGTGAGCGGTTGTCATTTCTGGATGCGTACTCCGGTTACCACCAGATCCGAATGTATGGTCCTGATGAAATAAAAGCAACGTTCGTCACCCCATTCGGGTGTTTTTACTATATCAACATGCTATTCGGATTGAAAAATGCTGGGGCCACATTTCAGCGCATGATCCAAATGTGCCAGTGGAAACAAATCAGTCAGAATGTGGAGGCCTACATGGATGACATCATGGTCAAGTCCAGGATAGGTTCCGACCTCCTGCCTGACCTCGTCGAGACCTTCGCAAATTTGCGTGTTTTCGGAATCAAACTCAAACCAGCTAAGTGCACATTCGGCGTACCTGTAGGCAAATTACTCGGTTTCCTCGTTTCCGAACGTGGGATCGATGCCAATCCCGAGAAGACCCGAGCCATCATCCGAATGAAGCAACCAGAACGTCTCCACGACGTGCAAAGCCTCACGGGCTGCCTGGCAGCCCTAAGCAGATTCGTCTCAAGACTCGATGAAAAAGGCCTGCCGCTTTACCGATTGATGAAGAAGACTGACAGATTCAAGTGGACTCCCGAAGCACAGGACGCATTCCAGGAACTTAAAGCCCTGCTTTCCACCCATCCGGTTCTAGCTGCTCCGGGCAGCAAAGAGCCTTTGCTCCTATACATCGCGGCCACAGACTGAGTTGTTAGCATGGTTGTCACTGTGGAACAAGAAGACAAGGCAAAACCTTCAAGCTCCAGCGACCAATCTACTATATCTCCGAAGTCCTGACCCCTTCCAAGCTCTGTTGGAAAAGGCAGTGCCTAGGAGGCCCTTAGGCTTGCCTAGGCGCTAGGCAATGGCCAAACGCCTCGCCTAAGGCATAAATGGAGGTCTAGGCAGGGCAAGCAAGGAATTGTCTACCCAAGCAAGAAATCATGCCACATACTGCACTGATGTGCCAAATGGGTTATATTCCAATGGCAGTAGACGGTAATTAAATTATTTATATGCCCTAAACTTATATCAACACCCATATAATAATCACAAATATACTACGAGTAAAAACTATATTACCGCCTAGGCCGCGCCTAGGGCCCTTAGGCACCGCCTAGGCACTAGGCGAAGGCCAACCGCCTCGCTTACACCTACCGCCTTTTCCAACCTTGCTTCCAAGTAAATGTATCCGCATTACCTGATGCGGTTTCCATTGGCACGTCTTGTCGAAGCAGAGATCGTGTCCCCTTATTACGGGGTCCTCATTAATATGGGCGTGGGTAATCCCGTGAGGAGGCGTTCGATATTCCTTTGACTTTATAAAGGGGCACAGATCCGTCTTTCTCCCCTGCGCCTACCTCTTCCTCCACCTCCCCAACCCCAGGCACCAACGCCCAGGATTCGATTTCTTCCATTGTTACCAGGCCCTCTAGTTATGTCCGGATCTATCTCCCCTCGTAGGTGGGCAGCCTCCTCGGTCACCGAGGAGAATATCGCGAAGCTTCGGAAGGCGAGGTACCTGACTGCGGAAATCCCCCACAGACTCCCTACTAAAGGGCAGGTCATCCCCACACCAAAATCCGGCGAGAGGGTTGTATTCATCTCCCACTTCCTCCGCGGGCTAGGGTTCGCTCTTCACCCCTTCGTTCGCGGCCTCATGTTCTATTATGGGCTAGATTTTCACGATCTAGCTCTGGACTCTTTTCTTCACATCTCGGCGTTAGTCGTCGTGTCCGAAGCCTTTCTCCGCATCCCCCCACACTTCGGCCTATGGCTCAAGACTTTTAATGTGAAGCCGAAGGCAGTTAACGGGGAACAAGCGGAGTGCGGCGGTGCTATGGTGAGCATGCTTGCCAATACTATCTGGCCAAAAGGTACCTTTGTAGAAACCTCCAACTTATGGCAGTAGGAGTGATTCTATATCACCGAACCCCGCGGCACAAAATGGGCTGCCGCACCGGCGTTCCGATCTGGCCCTCCATTGCGGCTCGCATCATGGATAAATAAGGGGCTAGACTGGGGATCAGCTGATGAAGTACAGACGCTGCAAATTCGTATCCGGAGTATCCTCGAAAGGGATGTTGGTCTTATCAACGTGATCCAAGTGATGCTAGTCCGCCGGATCCTCCCGTGCCAGCGATGGCCTCTCCATATGTGGGAGTTCAATCCGGAAGGACCGCGGACCCTTCAGCAATTCTTCGGCACAACGCACGAAGGGATGTGGAAACTATTCTTCAAGACTCAAAGGAAGTGGCCGGACACATCAGAGGACGCCGGTCTCAATTGCAATCATCCGGATTCTTCGGTAACCACCCAATTTCTAACGGCAACTCGGTTGATTATCCCATAGTGATGTACTGAGAGTTTTATCTTTGACCAGGGCTGGATAAAGAAGGCAGAACGAATTAGGTGTTCAGCTCCACTTCCTCAAGACTCGGCCGATCCTGTGTTGATGAGGATGCTGGTCCCGGCACCGCATCAAGTGCTAGCGCAAGAGGACAAGAAGAGGAGCGAAGAGGCCGAAAGCAGCCTCCGCTCTGCAGGTATGTAGGACACTATGTCCGGGGAAACTGAAGCTCCGTCTCCATAAGACGAAGGGGAAGGAGAAGGTGATATGCCTTCCCCTCATGGGAGGAAAAGGACTGCATCCGTAGACTTGGAGGTGGAAGCACCCAAGAGAGGGAAGGTATCCCTTCCATATGGCTCCGGCTCCGAAGCTGATGTCGTCGTACGTCACCACTCTAGGGACAAGTCCCTTGCCGAATCGTAAGTGAACAAGGACACTCTAGACATATCCCGTTCTTTTTGGGTTGCAGGGGTAACATTTAAACTATATGTTTGCAGTTCGGGCCACAGTCCACCCCGACAGCCCTCCTCATCAGGGGACTTAACTCCTGGGATGATGGAAAGCGAAACGCCTTCTCATGCTTCCTCGCATCTTAGGGCGGATGACTTCGAGGTGTCATCTCGGAGAATCTCCCCTGACCATCAAGCGGCATGGGGGATGACGAAAACAACGCCCGAGGGTGGTACTTCGATCATCAAGGGTCCAGGGGGTGCAGCCCCTATGGGAGCCAGTAATGAAGGCCCTGAACTATCTGGCTTACGGCCGAAGACGACTCCAGGGTCAAGTAGGCATACCCCTTTGAAGGGAATGCATATTCCCGCCGCAGACTCCAGGAATCCGGAGGTGCCGGATACTCTGATGGGTACATTACAAAGTGTGTCCATCTTAGTGGAACATCGTAGCTTAATGGGTATGGTAGTTGAAAGGGTTCTGTCCGCGAGAAGCAGATTGAATGAAGCTTTCATGAGCCTGTTGAGGGGTTCAAGGTATGCAATGTAATAGCTTAACTGTTTTTTCATGCACAATGCGCCTGTGTGTAGATAGTAGCCCCTGATGCTCTGGTCGGCTTCCATAGGGAGGCGATCAGAGGATCAAAAAGAAATGCTCAGGAAATAACCTAATTAATGTGAACATAGGTTGTTACGTCCATGGCGACCACCCAAGCTACGGAAGTTGCAGATGTAAAGCAGAAACTTGAGTTAGCCGATGAAGACATCACTCTTATAAACATGCGGCTCGACGAGGCACAAGGTATGTGCTGGGGCAGCTTGTTTATGCATGTATACTAGTATGAGCACTAGGCTGAAAATCATATACTGTGACATGCATAACTGTAGATGGTGCTGCCACGGTTGAGACCCTTCAGGCCGAACTTGCCTGGGCCAAGGAGCAGGCCAGAGTGAGCGATGCTGCTGCCAAGAAGGCGCCTGCGGATTTAAAGGCCGAACAGGCCGCTCACCGCCAATGCCAGGAGAGAATATCTACCATGGAGCGGGAGCTGAAGGATGCCACTAGAAGATGCAAATCCCTCAAGGAGGATAACAAACCCAAGGCAGCGAAACTCGACAAAGCCTTACTAGAGGCGAAAGAAGCGCGATCCAAATATAGAGCGGCTCGAGAGGAGATCCGACAGGCTGGGGAGATAGCGGCTGGTAAGCCCTTTCTTTTATAGACTAAGTTCGGCGAACCAAAGTATGCTCAGCTTAACCAAATGTGGAGTTCTCCAGATGCGTTCTTGGATCTGCCGAAGAGTGTTTCCGACGCGGCGCAGTTCTGGTCGCAATTCAACGTGTCAAAGCGTCTGGCACTGCTTAACGAACAGATGGCCCAGTGGGCCGAGCAACACAAGATGTCCGGAGCTGCCATGAAGGATGTCGTGGTTCGGCTATGGCCAGCGGAACCCGTTCCAAGCAGCTATTTTGGCTTGGTTCAGCGGCTTGTCGATGCAGTGTCGCGTATTGACGTCGTCAAGCGGTCGGTGTGCATAGAAGTTGCCCGGATGGCCTTCGCCCGCGTCAAGATGTACTGGGCAAATCTTCTGGTATATAAGTCATTTTGACCTAGAAAAAAATAAGGAGAGGACTTTCAGGACGGAGCGCCGCCATCTCGAGGCGGAACTTGCGCAGGAGCACTTTTGCCCTCCGGTGGAGCGATTCCGCCGGGGGAACTTCCCTCCCGAAGGGGGAAATCATCGTCATCATCATCAGCAACAACTCTCCCATCTTGGGGAGGGCAATCACCATCAACATCTTCAACAACACCATCTCATCTCAAACCCTAGTTCATCTCTTCTGTTCAATCTTGTTACCGGAACTATAGATTGGTGCTTGTGGGTGACTAGTAGTGTTGATTACATCTTGTAGTTGATTACTATATGGTTTATTTGGTGGAAGATTATATGTTCAGATCCATTATGCTATTTAATACCCCTCTGATCTTGAGCATGATTATCATTTGTGAGTATTTACTTTTGTTCTTGAGGTCACGGGAGAAATCATGTTGCAAGTAATCATGTGAACTTGATGTGTGTTCGATATTTTGATAGTATGTATGTTGTGATTCCCTTAGTGGTGTCTTGTGAACATTGACTACATGACACTTGACCATAATTGGGCCTAAGGGAATGCATTGTGGAGTAGTTAATAGATGATGGGTTGCGAGAGTGACAGAAGCTTAAACCCTAGTTTATGCGTTATTCCATAAGGGACCGATTGGATCCAAAAGTTTAATGCTATGGTTAGAATTTATTCTTAATACTTTTCTCGTAGTTGCGGATGCTTGCAGGAGGGTTGATCATAAGTAGGAGGTTTGTTCAAGTAAGAACAACACATAAGCACCGGTCCACCCACATATCAAATTATCAAAGTAGCGAACACAAATCGAATCAACATGATAAAAGTGACTAGATGAAATTCCCGTGTACCCTCAAGAACGCTTCGCTTATTATAAGAGACCGTTTTGGCCTGTCCTTTGCCTCAAAAGGTTTGAGCTACCTTGCTGCACTTTTTCTACTATTATCATTACTTGCTCGTTACAAAATATCTTGCTATCAAACTACTCTGTTACTTACAATTTCAGCACTTGCAGATATTACCTCGCTGAAAACCACTTGTCATTTCCTTCTGCTCCTCGTTGCGTTCGACACTCTTACTTATTGAAAGGAGCTACAAATGATCACCTATACTTGTGGGTCATCAAGGCTATTTTCTTGCGCCATTGCCAGGGAGTGAAGCACTTTTGGTTAGTGGAATTTGGTAAGGAAACATTTATAATGTGCTGAAATTTACTGTCACTTGTTCCTGTGGAAATCAATCCTTTGAGGGGCTTATTCGGGGTATCTTCACCTAGACCGGAATCACAATTAGCTACTCCTCAACCTACTGCACCTACTGAAAATATTGAATATGAAATTCGTTCGGGTATGATAGAACAACTGCTAGCTAATCCTTATGCAGGAGATGGAACCCAACATCCTGATATGCACTTGATATATGTGGAACAAATTTGTGGATTGTTTAAGCTTGCAGGTTTACCTAGAGATGATGTTAAGAAGAAGGGTTTCCCTTTATCTTTGAAGGGAAAAGCATTGGCATGGTATAGGCTATGCGATGATATTGGATCTTGGAATTGGAATCGATTGAAATTGGAGTTCAACCAAAAACATTATCCCACGCATCTAGTTCATCGTGATCGGAATTACATATATAATTTTTGGCCTCGTGAAGGAGAAAGTATCGCTCTATCTTGGGGGAGGCTGAAGTCAATGTTATATTCATGCCCCAATCATGAGCTCTCAAGAGAAATTATTATCCAGAATTTTTATGCTTGGCTTTCTCATAATGATCGATCCATGCTTCATACTTCTTGTGCTGGTTCTTTTATGAAGAAGACTATTGAATTCCGGTGGGATCTTTTGGAAAGAATTAAATGCAACTCTGAAGATTGGGAACTCGGCGAAGGTAACGAGTCAGGTATTAAGCTTAAGTATGATTGTGTTAAATCTTTTATGAATACCGATGTTTTTCAAAATTTTAGCACTAAATATGGACTTGACTCTGAGATAGTAGCCTCCTTTTGTGAATCATATGCTACTCATGTTGATCTCCCTAAAGAGAAATGGTTTAAATATCGCCCACCTATTAAAGAAGAAATTAAATAACTGGTACTAGCTAAAGAGGAAACTATTATTTATAATGTTGATCCAGTTGTTCCTACTGCTTATATTGATAAACCACCTTTCCCTGTTAGGATAAAGGAACATGCTAAAGTCTCAACTGTGGTCAACAAAAGTTATATTAGAACACCTAAACCTGAAGAACAAATTAAAGTAGAACCTAGTGTTGCTATGGTTAAGGATCTCTTGGAAGAAAATGTAGATGGGCATGTTATTTACTTCTATGAAGAAGCTGCTAGAATTGCCAAACCTAATAAAAAGGATAAACATAGACCTGTTGTTGGCATGCCCGTTGTCTCAGTTAAAATAGGATATCACTGTTATCATGGTTTATGTGACATAGGTGCTAGCGTGAGTGCTATTCCTTATTCCTTATATCAAGAAATTATGAATGACATAGCACCCGCAGAGATAGAAGACATAGATGTTACTATTAAACTTGCTAATAGAGACACTATATCACCAATTGGGATTGTTAGAGATGTTGAAGTCTTGTGTGGGAAAATAAAATACCCTACTGATTTTCTTGTCTTGGTCCCCACAAGATGACTTTTGTCCCATTATCTTTGGTAGACCTTTCTTGAACACCGTTAATGCTAAGATAGATTGTGAGAAACAAACTGTCGGTGTTAGTTTTGGCGATGAGTCTCATGAGTTCAATTTTTCCAAGTTTAGTAGAAAGCTTCATGAAAAAGAATTTCCTAGTAAGTATGAAATAATTGGTCTTGCTTCTATTGTTGTGCCTCCTACTTATCCACTAGAACAATATTTGCTAGACCATGAAAATGATTTACATATGCATGAAAGGAATGAAATAGATACGATTTTCTTTGAACAACATCCTCTGCTTAAACACAATTTGCCTATTGAAACTATAGGAGGTCCTCCTCCACCTAAAGGTGATCCTATGTTTGAATTAAAACAATTGCCAGACACTTTAAAATATGCTTATCTTGATGAAAAGAAGATATATCCTATTATTATTATTAGTGCTAACCTTTTAGAACATGAAGAAGAAAGATTATTGAAAGTTCTAAGTAAGCACCGAGCTGTTATTGGATATACTCTTGATGATTTAAAGGGCATTAGTCCCACTCTATGTCAGCACAAGATTAATATGGAACCTGATGCTAAAGTCGTTGCTGATCACCAACGTCGGTTAAATCCGAAGATGAAAGAAGTGGTAAGAACAGAAATATTAGAACTTCTGGAAGCAGGTATAATCTATCCTATAGCTGATAGTAGATGGGTAAGTCATGTTCAATGTGTCCCTAAGAAAGGAGGTATTACTGTTGTCCCTAATGATAAGAATGAACTTATTCCACAAAGAATTGTTACATGCTATAGAATGGTAATTGATTTTAGAAAATTGAATGAAGCAACTAGAAAAGATCATTACCCTCTGCCCCTTATTGATCAAATGCTAGAAAGATTATCTAAGCACACACATTTTTGCTTCCTTCATGGATACTTTGTTTTTTCACAAATACCTGTTTCTCAACCTGATCAAGAAAAGACCACTTTCACTTGTCCCTTTGGAACTTAAGCTTATAGACGTATGCCTTTCGGTTTATGCAATGCACCTGCCACCTTTCAAAGATGTATGACTACTATATTCTCTAACTTTTGTGAAAAGATTGTTGAGGTTTTCATGGATGACTTCTCTGTTTATGGGAAGTCTTTTGATGATTGTTTAAGCAATCTTGATCGAGTTTTGCAGATATGTGAAAAACAAATCTTGTCTTGAATTGGGAGAAGTGCCACTTTATGGTTAATGAAGGTATTGTCTTGGGTCATAAAATTTCTGAAAGAGGTATTGAAGTGGACAAAGCTAAGGTTGATGCAATTGAGAAAATGCCATGTCCTAAAGATATCAAAGGTATTCGTAGTTTCCTAGGTCATGCTGGTTTCTATAGGAGATTTATCAAAGACTTTTCTAAAAATTCTAGGCCTCTTACAAACCTTTTGCAAAAGGATGTTCCTTTTGTTTTTGATGATGACTGTTTAGAAGCCTTCGAAACACTCAAGAAAGCCTGAACTTCTGCACCTATTGTTCAACCACCTGATTGGAACTTGCCTTTTGAAATTATGTGTGATGCTAGTGATTATGCTGGTGGTGCCATCCTAGGACAAAGAGTTGATAAGAAACTGAATGTCAATCGTAATGCTAGTAAAACTCTAGACAGTGCTCAACGAAATTATGCTACTACTAAAAAATAATTCCTAGCAGTGGTGTTTGCTTGTGATAAATTTAGATCTTACATTGTTGATTCAAAAGTAATTGTTCACACCGATCATGCTGCTATAAAATATCTTATGGAAAAGAAAGATGCTAAACCTAGACTTATTCGATGGGTTCTCTTACTTCAAGAATTTGATTTACATATCATTGATAGAGAAGGAGTTGAGAACCCCGTAGCTGATAACTTGTCTAGGCTTGAAAATGTGCTTGATGACCCACTACCTATTGATGATAGTTTTCTTGATGAGCAGTTAGCTGCAATAAATGTTTCTCATAACACTCCTTGGTATGCTGACTATGCTAATTACATTGTTGATAAATGTTTACCACCTAGTTTCACATACCAACAAAAGAAAAAATTCTTCTATGATTTGAGACATTACTTTAGGGATGACCCACATCTTTATAAAGAAGGAGTAGATGGTATTATTAGACGTTGTGTACCTGAGCATGAACAGGGACAAATCCTACGGAAATGTCACTCTGAAGCATATGGAGGGCATCATGCTGGAGATAGAACTGCTCACAAGGTATTGCAATCTGGATTTTATTGGCCTACTCTCTTCAAGGATGCACGTAAGTTCATCTTATCTTATGATGAATGCCAAAGAATAGGTGATGCGGAGCATCCGACGATCATCCCCATGTACACTCGAGCCTACGCCATTGGACCTAAGGTGAACTCGCTCCTTTCCGAATCTTCCCTTTCCGCATGTAAGACATGGATGCTACTTCAAGCGCGGACCTTGTGCATACTCAGGTACACCCGAGGAGACCATGGAGAGCCCAAGGACCAAGGCCAAGTGTGCGCGGGACCGAAGGAAGGAGAAGGAAGAAGAGCCAGCTGCTACAGGCCCCGGACATCCGGCCCCAGCCCGGACATCCGGACCAGCCCGGACGTCTGGCCCGACCCCCAGAAATCCGGCGCCCATCACAGAACGCACCCGAAGCTGAACCCCGTCAGCCCGGACATCCGGCCAGAGGCCCGGACATCCGGCTCTTCCCGAGCCGCCGGACATCCGGCCCCCAGCCCGGACATCCGGACCCCGCCTATCCAGAGAGCTCCGAGACCGGCCACTCCAGCCCGGACATCCGGCCCGCTAGCCCGGACATCCGGCACCTCGCAAAGGCCCGGACATCCGGCCCGACGCCCAGACATCCGGCCTCCCCTGCCTGCGTGCAGCGCATCTGGGCCGAGGCCCATGTACCCCTTCGTCCCTTAGACTATATATACTCCCCCACCTCCTCCTAGCTAGGGTTAGCATTGGTTTAGCTCATAGTTGAGATAGAGCTTTGCTCATCCATTACGGATCTCCTCCTCGAGAGAGACTGCGGCCCCTCTTCGGAGAAGATCACCTTGGATTCAAGACCCCCTCTTGGGTGGCCCCCATCAAGACCTCCTCACGGAGAAGAACCAGTTACCGTTTGTATCGTCCGTTGTTGACTTTGGATCTTGTATCTCACCTTTGTGTTCATCATTCTAGCACATGTGTGATCTATTCTTGTTGGTTGAGTGATTTCTCTCGTGTTCCCCTCATGTTTCCCTCATGTTCCCCCTCGCGCTCATCGCGTTCTTCATAGGGATCCGCTCCTTTCGTGAAAGATCGGCCACCTAGGGTTCCACCCTACATCATCTTGGATCAGAGCCAGCTTGTCTCATGATATCTTGGTATCATGAGCCACGTTTATCACGAATTTGGAGCCTCCCCGTTGTATTTTCTAGCCTAGTTTTGTTGATTTTGTTCCTAATTCGAAAATTGCCCCACAAAAATAGCCCCAATTTTTTTTGTGATTTGTTGGTTTGATGATGTTTTGTTGGTTTTGATCCGTGGATTCGTTGTGCCTTGAGTAGATCTAGCATTTCCCCAAGTTTTTCCACTTTCCATCTACAAAATCTCCGCAATTTTGCCCCCGAAATCATCAATTTCTGCCCCTAAAATCGAGTTCCTCGAGTTCATCCTCGGATTTGGAGCCCGGACATCCGGCCCGTAGCCCCGGACATCTGCCCCCCCGGACATCCGGCCCGTGGCCTGGACATCTGGCTCCTGGAGCACAATTTCGCGCGCGGTTCTGGACATCAGGTCCCGGAAATCCGGCCCGAGCCCCGGATGTCCGGCCCCTGGGAATTCAGCCTGTCCCGTTTCACCGTTTTGACCGTAACTTTCACATCCGGAGTCCGATTTTCGCGTTCTTTAGCTCGCTGAGTAGCTATTGACATCCTCTATCCATCTAGATAGGTTACATCACCATTTGAATCCATCATATTTTTTTTGGCATTTTGGCATCTTTGCCTAGGGCTTCCACCATAACTTCCGCATAACCACCACCGACTTCCGCAACCTAACCCAATTTGTTCCCTATAGCATTAGTGGTTGTTTGAGTTGTGATTCGAGTCTCCTAAGGTGTTTCGGCTACTTAGGGATGATTGCTTCTTCATCAACCGCCACCATAACTTCCGTATAGGCTTACCCACCATACACTTCCGCCACCCAACTTAACCCAATTTTGTTTGTGTTGTGAGTTGTGTCTCCTAAGGTGTTTCGGCTACTTAGGGACCGTGCTTCCAACTCCCACACCGTGTATAGTATACCACCTTACCCTCCATTTCTGCATTGCGTCTTAAAACCCCATCATTGCATTTCCGCAATCCCATTGAGCTTCCGCAAAGCCACCACCGCTTTCCACTACCACCGTTTGACTTTTGTCCTTGAGATTTTGAGTTGTGGTTTTTTTGTTTCCTAAGGTGTTTCGGCTATTTAGGGACGAGTCTCCATCATCTTGGTATCTACATCAAGAACACCGCCACTCATCATCGCCAAGGACGGTAACCTCGACGACACCATTGTATATTCCCCTTGCAATTGCATTGATAACCCCTAGCCCATTTTGCGTCACTTGCCTATCGAGACTAGCCATTTGAGTATTGCCGGCAATGTTACTTGTGCACATTAGTGATCTATACCTCCCATTGCATACATACCATATCATATTGGTATCATATCATCCCTTGTGTCACAAGTTTGTTCCCGCATATACACAATTGCTATCTTGGTTTGCGCATTTCGCAAAGTGGCCATACATACAAAACAAAGAATAAGCTTTTAAGCAAAAGAGAAAGAGCAAAGAGCTTGTAAGCAAGTGCCATTGCATCATACCACATTCCACATAAGATTGTCATATCCGATCATCTTGGATCATCTTGAGAGAAACACCGGGAGCCATACATACATAGCATACTTGGGATAGAAAGTTTATCCATTTTGCATATCATAGGTTGTGCATAAGTGTCGTATCCGCCTATTGAGCAATCGTGCTAGCGTCTCTCTTGAGTTGTGCAACACGAGCGTTTTCCGTGGACTCCACATTTTGTGCTCATTCCTTAGTTGCACGACCCCATTTATCTATCCATGTGTGTGTTTTCGTGTGCCATTCTTTGCTATTGGTCTACTTGTTTCACTTGCGAATTTGTGAATCTCTTTCAACATTATTGACTCTTGCTAACATTTTGCATCAAATTTTTGTGCCACTATCCTCACCGAGCTCCACCATAAGCCTTATTTGTGTAGGTGTGAGAAACCGACAAGAATTGGTACCAATTGTGCTATTTCCTTGTTACACATTGAGTGATCATTGATCCATCTTCAACATCGGTCAAGGTACATTTGGTATCGTTCTTCTCTTTCTCCCACTCATATTTGCTCGAGTCTTGTGATGGATAGGCAAGGCATTTCATCTCCGGTCTTCGACAACAACGACGGTGTGAACAACTACATCACCAAAGCGTCCATCTTCGGACTACAACGACAAATGCAAGGCACACAATCTACCTTGCGAGAGCGCCTCGACAACCTCTCCATCGACATACACCACTCCGAAGCAAGGAAAAGGGACTACATCGACACCAAGTTGGGTGAGCGAAAGGATCAACTACGAGACATGGTGGCCGACTACAAGTCTTCTTCCCCTTCATCATCCTCAAGGCAGCGGCGAGCATGTCGATCATATTCGGAGCGCCCACGCGATGCAAGCGCAATTCGTCCACGTCCACATCTCCATGGCGACCACCATCACATTCGTGATCCACATCGTCATGAAGGGCAAGCCATCTCCAAGCAACATGTGCACAGCGACGACGAACGACATCTACTACGAGCTCAAGTACGACAACGACACCATCAACATGAAGATGCTCCACAAGCGCAAATGCACAAGTCCCAACACGCACTACTTCACGCCAAGTCCAAGCTTCATGAGCATAAGAAAAGACCGCGAGACGAGCACCACCAAGACGGAGCTACGGCTACAACAACCACTTTGGCATCTTCGCCAAGTGCTATGAAGGCATCTTCGCCTTCGGACGTACGTCATCTTCGCCTACTTCCCATGAGTTCGCCTACATCAACATCTTCAACAACAAGGCGACCACCTACGAGCGAGGGCGACACTTCCATCTTCAGAAGCCCCTCAAGGAAGATGGCCGAGCATGGGAAATTCCCTTCGGTCATGGAGACGAGCTACGAGGTGCCACATCATATGGGCCTCCAACAAGAAGACGGCGACAAGAAGGTCGAGCAAGGGCCATCCCCTTCGACCACAGCGACGAGCGCGAACCTCTTCAACAACACGAAGACGGCGCCTATATTGGACTCATACTCCGAGTCAAGCTACGAGACCGCACATGAGACCTTATGTTTGGTCTTGGAGGAGAGTGATTATGTGCCATCTTCAGCCTTCATCCACGGCTACGACTACGACATGATTGAGGATGGAGACATTTGCACCAACATCTATCCGACACCCACATATGTGCCCCAATTCCCATGTGAGGAGAGCCACCCAACCATGAGTGACATGAGTGACTCCACCATATATGACACTGAGTGCATTTCCTATGAGAGGATGAGTGTGACCACCACTAGCCCCACACATGAGAGCATGCCACACATCCTATGTGAGGTTGAGTGTCATTTGAGTGACTCCACCAACCATATGAGTGAGAGCATCTTACCGGGAGTGAGTGAGCCACAACACTTAGTGAGTGAGGTAGTTGACACGGCACGTGAGACCACTTTGATTTCTAATGACTTACCCTCTACTCTGAGTGTGTTTTCTTCTTTGGTGCTAGGTCTCCTACATGACGACACGCCTATCCTCGACGAGTCCATACCTCCAATGGGAAAACCGATGGCAATGGTGGACGATGATGAACCCCCCACATGGTACCATCAAGTTGCAACCTCACCTACAACACATGAGCTACGCTCCAAAGGTAACATAGGTGATAGTGCTTCTCTTGACCCACTAGTGGACTATTTCACCAATGATTGCTTGCATAATGTTGATCCACCTATTCCCATGCTTCATGCTAGTGCGACTTCCTCATGTCATGACTTACCAATTTATGATGAATATGATGATGAGCATGTTGATTTGCCTAGTTGTGATGCTATGCTCCATAGGATATCATGTGAAAATTCTATTGGTCACTTCATGTTTGACAATCCATTGAACTTGTCATATGCTATGAGTGAGATCTCCCATATTGCATCATTTCAATCTCAACATAGTAACTATGCATGCCCCATTAAGATAAATCCCATTTTGCACTTATGGCATAGATGACGAAATGACGGTCATTGGCTTTTGTTTTTCATGCGATGATATTGCTATGCTTCCTTTACATGATTTGCGCAATTCATCTACTATGCCATGCCATGATCACATTGTTCCAAATATGCTTTGTTTTGAATGTTGTCAATATTCTCCATGTGATGTTTCTACAAATGCTCATGAGGAGACCCCCATAGTTTCCTCATACATATTAGGAGATCTTTATGCATTCCATACTTCGCATGATTCCCATAATTGCATGCACCATATGCATTCCATGAAGAACAATGCTCTACACATTTCTCATGATGCATTACATAAATTGAGTCTCCATTATGTCATACATAATAACAAACCTCTCATGATGGATGACATGTTTCTATATCACGCATCTCATTTATTTGAGCATTGGCTATTTTGTGCTAACCAACACATGCACGTGCGCATCATGATGGATGATGTGTACATCTACCATGCACACACAATTTTCCCTTTGTCTTTGTTTTGTGTAGGTACTCACGTATACTCGTCAACCTCTCAATCCCAAGAGTTGACAAAACGAGCTCTTGAGAGCAAAGATGACTTGGGATCCCGTGGACTATCCTTACCACCATTCCCTTCGCGCAACGACTTCACGCATTCCTTTTACTTGTCTCTCACACGGCTATGGGCTATTTACCACTTATCACCTTATGCCCATTCTATCATGTTCACTTTGCATGTTATGCTTGCTTCTATGCCTTCGCCATGCAATTGTGACCCTTGTTTGCATCTACCCATGATTCACCATTATGCTACTCCTATGTGTATTTGCATGCTTGGTAGAGATCATTGTTGCTATTGCCATGTTTATCATGTGCCTCATGCTATTGTTGATTCTTGTGTTGGGAGAGTCATGATGTTCCATTGCTATTTACATAAGACTTCTTGCCAATACAATGATGATACTTTCCTCATATCTTGCTTTCATGCTTGTGATATGTCATGTGCATTATTCATGCCCACTATTTGCACACATGACATGTTTGCCATGATTCCTCCTAGTACGTTGCATCTTCGCACTACTAGCTTGCTTGACTTGATATCTATGATAGATTGCTTTGTCGCATCACCCATGCTCCATTATTACTTGCTTTCTTGGGTTGATGACATATATGCTCATGCCTCTCACATGATATATCTTGTTTATTGTCGCTTGCCTCCAATAATTGCCTCTATGCTTAATGATCTTGGAGACTTGGACACTTCACTTGTGATGCATGCTTGTTTGATTGAGCCTATTGTACTTGGTTGTTCTCGCATCATATGCTTCCATACTATGAAATGCTCCCTTGTCCTTTCTTATGATGAGCATGATGCATAAACTTGTTGGGTATCTTACTACACGAATGATAGGTGTTGCATTTGCCCTAACCTCATTTGTTTTTCCGAGTGTTTATCATGTTCTTTCATTTTGAAGGATTCACAAGGCGGTACCATAACGAGACATATTGGTTATGTGAAGGCATACAAGATGCGCAACTCCATCATCCTTGAGAAACTCCTAAAGGTGAACCCCTTCCCTTTGAGCCATCTTCAAATATGCATATTGGATGGGTCATGCTTTCATTGTTGTCTCCTTCTTCTTGTCTACATGATACATATATTGGATGGAGGAGCAACATTGGAGATGGACCCTATGGACCTTCAAGTTGAGGAGTGCCACGACATCGAGCATTGGTACATCAACACTCCTTTGACACATTGCACCAACACATACATATTTATTGTGTTCCCATATGTCATGCTCGATGGACATATCATACCCATAGCAAATTTGCATCTTATGCATGGATTGACTCACCTTATTATTGCCTTGTTGCATCTTGTATTTCTATGTCATCCATGATATATGCGCTTATGCACTTCCTAAGCAAATTTGTTGTGATCTTTCTTGATGGCATATTCATACATCATGATCATAGTACCCACCATCAATTGCATGATCACATAGTCACATTGAGCACCAATTACCATGTTCATGCTCTTGATAAACCATCCCATTATGACATCATTTTGCACCGTGGTTGCATTGATCATATTCACAACACATTTGTGTGCACAGTGAATGCTTTTGCCCCATGAACGCTTTTCATATCATTCTATATCATCTTGATAAGCTTCATGCGCTTTGCCACGAACAATCTTGCCACACGGACTCATACTTCCTTGATGGACACCTTGTGTGCGCTAACCAGTGTATTTCCAAGTGTTGTTTGTGTTTGCTCTTTTTGCATGTGTACCACTCCGGAGACACCTTGGAGTACTTGGATTGCGCCATGTCTTCCACTTCGTCCAACTACAAGTCCGTCCACGACAACCGTTTCCATGGTGATGAGGATTTCGATCCGAGGTCGGATCTTTCCCAAGGGAGGGCAGATGATGCGGAGCATCCGACGATCATCCCCATGTACACTCGAGCCTACGCCATTGGACCGAAGGTGAACTCGCTCCTTTCCGAATCTTCCCTTTCCGCATGTAAGACATGGATGCTACTTCAAGCGCGGACCTTGTGCATACTCAGGTACACCCGAGGAGACCATGGAGAGCCCAAGGACCAAGGCCAAGTGTGCGCGGGACCGAAGGAAGGAGAAGGAAGAAGAGCCAGCTGCTACAGGCCCCGGACATCCGGCCCGACCCCCGAAAATCCGGCGCCCATCACAGAACGCACCCGAAGCTGAACCCCGTCAGCCCGGACATCTGGCCAGAGGCCCGGACATCCGGCTCTTCCCGAGCCGCCAGACATCCGGCCCCCAGCCCGGACATCCAGACCCCACCTATCCAGAGAGCTCCAAGACCGGCCACTCCAGCCCGGACATCCGGCCCACTAGCCCGGACATCCGGCACCTCGCGAAGGCCCGGACATCCGGCCCGACTCCCGGACATCCGCCCTCCCCTGGCTGCGTGCAGCGCATCTGGGCCGAGGCCCATGTACCCCTTCGTCCCTTAGACTATATATACTCCCCCACCTCCTCCTAGCTAGGGTTAGCATTGGTTTAGCTCATAGATGAGATAGAGCTTTGCTCATCCATTACGAATCTCCTCCTCGAGAGAGAGACTGTGGCCCCTCTTCGGAGAAGATCACCTTGGATTCAAGACCCTCTCTTGGGTGGCCCCCATCAAGACCTCCTCACGGAGAAGAACCGGTTTTTTTCTCGTTTGTATCGTCCGTTGTTGACTTTGGATCTTGTATCTTACCTTTGTGTTCATCGATCTAGCGCATGTGTGATCTATTCTTGTTGGTTGAGTGATTTCTCTCATGTTCCCCTCGTGTTTCCCTCATGTTCCCCCTCGTGCTCATCGCGTTCTTCATAGGGATCCGCTCCTTTCGTAAGATCGGCCACCTAGGGTTCCACCCTACATCAATAGGTAATATCGGTAAGCGTCAGGAAATGCCTATGAGTTATTCACTAGCTGTTGAACCATTGGATGTTTGGGGATTTGATTACATGGGACCTTTTCCTTCCTCTAATGGGTATACACATATTTTGGTTGCTGTTGATTATGTTACTAAGTGGGTAGAAGCTATTCCATCCAGTAGTGTTGATCACAACACCTCTATTAAAATGCTTAAGGAAGTTATTTTCCCAAGGTTTGGAGTCCCTAGATATTTAATGATTGATGGTGGTTCACACTTTATTAATGGTCCTTTCCGTAAAATGCTTGCCAAGTATGATGTCAACCATAGAATTGCATCACCTTATCATCCACAGTCTAGCGGTCAAGTTGAACTTAGCAATAGAAAAATAAAATTAATTTTCCAAAAGACTGTCAATATGTCCCGGAAGAATTGGTCTAAGAAATTAGATGATGCACTTTGGGCTTATAGAACAACATATAAAAATCCTATGGGTATGTTTCCTTATAAAATGGTTTATGGAAAAGCTTTTCATTTGCCTCTTGAGTTAGAACATAAAGCATATTGGGCAATCAAAGAACTCAACTACAATTTCAAACTTGCTGGTGAAAAGAGGTTATTTGATATTAGCTCTTTAGAGAATGGAGAACCCAAGCTTATGAAAATGCCAAGTTATTTAAAGAAAAAAGTTAAAAGATGGCATGATAAAAGAATTCAAGAGCGTGAGTTTAAAGTTGGAGAGTATGTTCTTTTGTACAACTCTTGTTTCAGATTCTTTGCAGGAAAACTCCTCTCCAAATGGGAAGGACCCTATGTTGTCAAGGAGGTTTATCGGTCTAGAGTTATCAAAATAAATAATGCCGAAGGTACTAACTCGAAGGTTGTTAACGGAAAATGAATAAAGCATTATATCTTTGGTACACCCATTAATGTTGAAAGCAATATTATCCAAACTTTGACACCGGAAGAACACATAAAAGAGTCCTTCCGAAACACTCCAGAATCGTGAAAATAAGGAGGTACGTGATACGGTAAGTAAACGGACTCCAAAAAATCCGTAAAAACATTTTTTGTCAGTTTTGGAATATTTAGAAAATTAGGAATATAAGAAACAACCATGAAGCGTACCCTAGTGGGCACAAGACACCAGGGCGCGGGCGCGCCCACGTGGGTTGTGCCCACCTCGGGTACCTTCCGGACTCCGTTTTTCTATAGTTTGCTTATCTCCCAAGATAAAAAAAATCTTTATATACCCCCTGAAACTATTGACCACCGTATCGCGAAGAAATCTTCTGTTCTCTTTTCTTGCTGTTTTTGGTCAGATCTGTTAAGCCAGGCATCATGTCTTCTTCCTCCTCCAACAACATAGAAGAGGATGCTTGGTTGATGAAGATCGAGCTGAAGAGAGAAGAGCCCTTAGAAACCGTCAAGGGAGACGAGAGCAAGGAGGCTACTGTAGATCAAGCTCCGGTGGTCGAGCAAGCACTGCCAGCCGAGGAGGAAGAAGAAGATCATCTTCCTCCGGAGCGTCATCCGTCGATTGGAGAATCTCTTGATCCTTAAAGACATGATTTCCTCTACTACACCAGCACCTTCTTCATCACCAAAAGAAAATTGAGTATCTCATATGGGCACTTCCCTTGGCTTCCGCCAAGCTTGGGGGAGGTGCCTCGGTATCGTATCATCCCCACTATCTTTTGCCTTTACTTATTTTAGTTCGATCTCTTTGCTTTAGATGAATACAAGTTTAGTTTGATCCTTTCTTTTAGAGAGTTTGCTTAGTGATCTATCCTTGTAATCGTGTGCGAGATGTATAATAAAGTTTAGTTTGAGTTTCTGCTTTCTTTACTTTCATGTTGAAATAAAAAGAAATAAATAAATAAAAGGAAAGGAAATAAATTAAAAAGATCATATGCTAATCCTATGGTAGGTGATGACACCACATAACGAAAAGTATAAGTAGAAAATTTTATTAGAGATTGACAAGCATAGCATTAGTCAATGATGCAACTCATGAAAGAATTAATAAGGGAAGAGAAGATTCACATATAAATATACAATCCTAGAA
The DNA here is from genome assembly GCF_002575655.3 of Aegilops tauschii subsp. strangulata. Classification (NCBI taxonomy): domain Eukaryota; kingdom Viridiplantae; phylum Streptophyta; class Magnoliopsida; order Poales; family Poaceae; genus Aegilops; species Aegilops tauschii. The sequence continues at coordinate 243,319,159 of NC_053037.3, read as the reverse complement.
ATCTTTTCTGATTGTGAGCCCCCATCAAAGTATTATTTGCCAAAATTGTTGACGTTGGACAAGGAAGACAACTTAATGATTTATGTTTGTTCATATTCATATAGAAGTCATATTTTCATAGATGCTTTAACATGTGGTGCTTGCCCCCCATCTTTGCTAGCCAATAATTCTGCACCAAGTAGAGATGCTACTTCTGCATCCAAAAACCCTTAAACCCAAATCTTATTTTCAAGATTCCACCATACCTACCTAGGGATTGAGCAAGATCCCTCAACTAAGTTGTCATCGGTGCAATAAGGCAATAAAAATTGCTTCTAAAAGTGTGAGATCATTTAGTGTAAGAGAAAATTGAGCATTGTACGAACTTGTAATGGTGAAGAATAAAAGCGACAGCCTGCATAATAAAGGTTGCCATCACAAGGGGCAATACAACGTGACGTTCTTTTGCACTAAGGGGTTGAGCATACAATCAAATAAGCGCATGGCAACCTCTGCTTCCCTCTGCGAAGGGCCTATCTTTTACTTTTACATATTTACTTTTATGCAAAGAGTCAAAGTTTTCTCTCTATTCCTTTTTATTTTCTCCTTTGGCAAGCACCATGTGGTGAGGAAAGATCTTGGCACATATGTCCAGCTGAATATGGGTAGCATGAGTTATTATTGTTGACATCACCCTTGAGGTGAATACGTTGGGAGACGAAACTATAAGCCCCTATCTTTCTATGAGTTGGGTTGAAACGTTTTTTTCATGTGTATGCGGTGAGTGTTAGCATCATAGGAGACTATATGATGGTTGAGTATGTGGACTTGCCTAAAGGCTCCGATACGTGACCCTTCCTGGAAAGATGATGAATTGTAGTTGCAAAGTTGACTGAGAACATAGTTCATTGGTTTCTAATAGAGTTTTTGCTTTATACTTCAATTGTGTGATGAATTGTCACTTGTTCATGAGAAGTCTATGATAAAAGTTCTATGACAAAAGCCTTATGTTTAGGTTTGTTGCTGTTATAATAATCAACATGATGCTTCTATGTCCGTATTTTGTTTTTATCGACACCTCTCTCTCTAAGCATGTGGACATGTTTTTCGATTTCGGATTTTGCTTGAGGACAAGCAAGGTCTAAGCTTGGGGGAGTTGATACGTAAATTTTGCATCATGTTTTCCTACTATTATTTATGATGTTTTTATGCATAATAATGCTTTTTGGAGCAATTGCAATGCCTTTTCTCTCATAATATGCAAGGTACACACAAAGAGGGAGAATCCCGGCAGCTGGAAATCTGGACCTGGAAAAGCTACGTCAGGCTACCTATTATGCACAACTCCAAACAAGCTGAAACTTTACGGAGAATTTTTATGGAATATATGAATAATATTGGAGCAAATAAGTACCAGAGGGGGACCACCAGGTGGTCACAACCCACCTAGGCGCACCAGGGACCCCAGGCGCGCCCTTGTGGGTTGTGCTCACACAAGCCCACCTCCGGTGCCCATCTTCTGGTATATAAGTCATTTTGACCTAGAAAAAACAAGGAGAGGACTTTCGGGACGTGGCGCCGCTGTCTCGAGGCGGAACTTGGGCATGAGCACTTTTGCCCTACGACGGAGCGATTCTGCCGGGGGAACTTCCCTCCCGGAGGGGGAAATCATCGTCATCACCATCACCAACAACTCTCCCATCTTGGGGAGGGCAATCTTCATCAACATCTTCAACAACACCATCTCATCTCAAACCCTAGTTCATCTCTTGTGTTCAGTCTTGCTATCGGAACTATAGATTGGTGCTTGTGGGTGACTAGTAGTGTTGATTACATATTGTAGTTGATTACTATATGATTTATTTGGTGGTAGATTATATGTTCAGATCCATTATGCTATTTAATATCCCTCTGATCTTGAGCATGATTTTCATTTGTGAGTAGTTACTTTTGTTCTTGAGGTCATGGGAGAAATCTTGTTGCAAGTAATCATGTGAACTTGATGTGTGTTCGATATTTTGATAGTATGTATGTTGTGATTCCCTTAGTGGTGTCATGTGAACATCGACTACATGACACTTCACCATAATTGGGCCTAAGGGAATGCATTGTGGAGTAGTTAATAGATGATGGGTTGCGAGAGTGACAAAAGCTTAAACCCTAGTTTATGCGCTATTCTGTAAGGGACCGATTGGATCCAAAAGTTTAATGCCATGGTTATAATTTATTGTTAATACTTTTCTCGTAGTTGTGGATGCTTGCGGGAGGGTTGATCATAAGTAGGAGGTTTGTTCAAGTAAGAACAACACATAAGCACCAGTCCACCCACATATCAAATTATCAAAGTAGCGAAATCAAATCGAATCAACATGATAAAAGTGACTAGATGAAATTCCTGTGTACCCTCAAGAACGCTTTGCTTATTATAAGAGACCATTTTGGCCTGTCCTTTGCCTCAAAAGGATTGGGCTACCTTGCTGCACTTTTTCTACTATTATCATTACTTGCTCATTACAAAATATCTTGCTATCAAACTACTCTGTTACTTACAATTTCAGCACTTGCAGATATTACCTCGCTGAAAACCACATACTTGTCTTTTCCTTCTGCTCCTTGTTGGGTTCGACACTCTTACATATCGAAAAGAGCTACAACTGATCCCCTATACTTGTGGGTCATCACTTCACTCGGAGGGCCGTGGGTAGACCCCGCAGGCGGCACCACCGCTGACGAAGACGCCGAACCACCTTGAGCTAGAGGACTCAGCCTCGCAGTCTTTGCAGCAACCTTCGACGGAGAAATGTGGGACTCTCGGCAGGGAGAGGCGTCCATCATTGGCACGTCGGTGCTCGGCACTTCCTCCCTGATAGCATCTGGATTGGGTGGGTCAGCCCTCTCGTCATCATCTAGTTGAATAACTTCGGGTGGAGCTACATGAACCAAGGGGATCATTAAAGTTTAGTCAGAGAAGGCCTAACCATCTGAGTCAATCAACACGACATACCTTTGGAGGTGGCGGCATCCGCCGCGTCAACGTCATTCAGGCCTGGCTTGCGGGCGTGCGGGTATGTTGCAGTTGTCGAGGTGTCGTTACTACAAAGGTCAAACAACACTTGGTCAACAACCAAATCAATACAAAAACAAAAAAGAAATCGGTGAGAGCACTCATTTCGAGGCCACAGGCACTGCCACCTTGATCTGCGGAACTGCAACCATCTAAGGCTTGGAGGAGATCTGCCTGGGCAGTTTGGGTTATTTCTCCGCCGAGATCTCAGCCTCGGCGCGAGCATGCTTGGAGCTCCGTGTCGCTCGACCTTGATGATGACATCAATACCATTGTTACACCCACAACCCCTACTGCTATACATATTGGACCAATTACTAGAGCTCGCGCACGCAAATTGAATTACCAGGTACTTTTGTTTCTTGGTAACAATTCTAATGTTCATGAGAATATGATGGCACCTAAATTGGATACATTTGTGTTGATTACTAATGAAGGGCCTAGCATGGACAAGAGGGATGAACACTGGAGCAGGATCAAGCATGGAGATGAAGGCGCGCACGAAGGGAACCAGAATGGTGTTTCTAGTGCATATTTTAGCACTTTGAAGCCTCCGTTATGACATACAAGGACATGGACGAAATATACAAGATGCCCCTTCATAAATTTCGTCCATAGCTTATTTTAGGTGTTGCGCAACCTTATTTTTAGGCCAGGGCCATGTAATTTTAAAATACTTGAGTATAGGTTGTTTTTGGAGTCCGTATGTGTGGGGAAACAAGAGGTAGGGTTGGTTTTGGATCCCTCCTCCAAGGGTCACAAATTCCCCCTCTCCCTCCATATATACAGCCCTTAGGGCATCGTTTATACTTTGGATTTTGTTTAGATTGAAAGTTCGCCATAGCTGCAACTTCGCATACTTTGTTTGTGTTCAACGACCAGACCAAGACGTCATAGAACCCCACTTGATCAATAAAGCTTTCCTCTTATTCCCAGTATCCAGATTGTAATTTCAGTTTCTTGCTTGTTCTTCGTTTGTTTGCAAGAAATAGACCTTCATGGTCAGGTTGATCATGCTCCGGCGTGTTCAATAACCTCTCGGAGTTGGTTTCGCGATTGCTAAGTGTCGTGGTTCAACACGATCACCTATGGGGCCATCAGCTCCTTGTGGTTCGGCAAGGGGGAGGGGCACGTTGCACAAAAAGCGGAGACCATGAAGCAGCACGACAGGGGTGACGCGGGTGGTTTTTACCCAGGTTTGGGCCGCTGCGAAGCGTAAAACCATACTCCTGCTTTGGTGGACTGGATGGGGGACCGTGAGGAACACGCAAGCTCAAGCCCGGCAAGGTTGCCTCGGGAAGAGAAACTACGCGCGTAAGAGTGTACAGGGGTCCCAACCCTATTTTTAGGTTGCCATGGCCCTCCTGTTATAGGCTAAGGGGTTACCACAGTGGCAAATCAGTCATTACCTACTGATTAGATAGCCAACAGTGCTATCATACCTAACTCTGGTAGTTAGGATAAAGTGCATTAAATGCACTGCTAGGTGTCACACTGAGGATGAAGCCCGGCAAGCCTACCGTACCGCTCAGCCACCCTCTTGTTTGTCTGCATGACACGCCTCTGGACGGGTGTCATAGAGGATGAATCTTCTTTCCAAATGGTTGTCGCGTGCCAAATGGTAGCCACTTAATCACTTGCACACTCGACACCGCACTGATAAGTGACTTTCCTTGCTGTGCGGTGGAGCGCTGGAGTCTTGGCGGGGTAACTTGCCCTTGGCGGCCCCGGCAAGCCTGCCGGGGAAATCTTGGGACTTGTCTTTGGTGAAGCCTCGACCTGACCAGGCTCGCCTGCCCGGCAAGGGAGGTTTTTTCTTAGTGATATCTTATTCTCTTGGCTTGCCTTGGTCTTCTTGATCCGCCCTTTGATTTCTCAAGGAGCTATTTCCTCAGCTTGGCCTTGTCTTGTGGCTGCAATCTTGCCCTTCTGCCTGTGTACAATCCGGACAACACATGCCATGGTTTGTTGCACCGACAGGAGCCCCCGGGCCTAGCCCGAACGCGCTGCTGAGCACCATTGGGGTAGGCCATGTCAGGTACATAGGAAGGAGGCTTGTCATAGCTTATTTCTTGATATTTTCCTTGCTTCTTCATTAACCTCTGCTTGAGTCAGTTTCCGGTTTTCCCATGCATCGTGCAAGATGTTATGGGGGAGATTTAAGCCACGATCTATGGGCTACCCACGTCCCATGTTCATGGGGCGATAACTGCCATTCTAGTAGCTTCTCCGCTCTTGGCGTTTCCTCCACGTATGCTGCATGTATCGCGCAGGGTTGGTGGCGGACGCGGAGGGCGCGGAAATGAGCACCGTGGCAGAAAGCCAGGCACCATCGATTGGTGCAGGTGGTCGGTCTTGATTCTATGCGCTGTTTGTGGCACAAAGGAGTCAGATTGGTGGAGCGGGGCGGTTGCCCCTTGGGCGAGGGCCAGCCCCCGGTCCTGTTCTCCTACAGAAGGGGGTGTGGGCGCAAAGTACGCTAGACCCACCTTTTCCTTCTCTCTTTTGATTTCTTTTCTCCACCATGGCAAGGGGGAGAGGTCGTGGTGGCACCCGAGTAGCGGTGACGAGGGTTTCCACATGACAACATCTCCCTCCTCCTATTGAGGACACGGGGGCGGAGCCCAGCGTGAGAGGAGGTGGTAGAGGACGAGGACGCGGCCATTGTGGTGCTCGGGGACGAGGAGGGAGGGGTGGTGTCTTAATCGCTCCCCTCCAGTTGCCTTGGGTCCAAACGAAGGCCATGTTGGTGACCAGCCACTGGAGTTCATCGTCAAGCTACGCGTCCCCCCACGCAGTCGCCTTCGGCTTCCATCTACATTCATGAGGGTGATGGAGGTCGAAAGCCACTGGGACTGAGGCTGGACATGAGGGGCTGCTGTAATGGCAGCATGCGGGCAGACGTAGAGTTCCCTGCACCTCATGTCATGCTTCTCCGGCATAGATGGAAGACCTTCACTCATGCCCATAGCTTGGCGGTGGGGCGGGTTCTTCATTTCAAGCTAATGGATGCCACCTTGCTCTCTGTCAAGGTCTTCGGGCGTTTGGGTGCTCGCTTAGGGTGCTGCGTGGAGAGTTCGACCAACGACGGAAGCTCCTCCTCGAGCGATAGCAATGAGGAGGACAGTGACAACAATGACGGCGGAGTTGGTGGGGAGGACGACGGCTCCGACTCTGGCTGAACACCGGCCGCACCGTCACCGTCAGCTGGCGGCACCACCATCCGCACTTGCATCTCCTCCCCGGCAAGGCGATTTGCCGGGGTGTTGGGTGTGGGTGGTGTCTTCGTCTCCTCCAACAGTCTTCCAGCTGGACCCCGGCAGGCTTCCTCCTAGACTCCGGCTTCATCCTTCCTGCCAGTGTCCATGCTGCCGTTCCCTGCTGGCCCTGGTGGTGGTGACCAGGGCATCGCCTAGCCGTTCTCCCTATCCATCACCTTCGGCCGCACCCTCCTGATCTTGTCAGGCTCCGTCCCACGGGTCCTGACGGGATCAGGCTGGGCTTCTGCCCAAGCGCTCCTTTTGCCCTCTTCACCTCCCACTGTAGTCCCTAGGAGGAGAGGGACAAGAAAGGTATTAGGGGGCACTTATCTTTTTTCAGTCTAAAATATCTAGGCACTTGCCAAATTTTAGTCTTAAATATGCAATCTATTTTATCCATGTTTGTGCTCTATAAGGTCTGTACTTGCTTATCCACATATTAATGAAAAAGACAAGCCTTGTCAGGTACTTGTGCATGTATCCTATCCATGCAGAGGATGAATGCCTCTATAATTTTAAGTAAACAAGTTTCCTCGGCAAGCTATCTTGCCGATGCCTTCCATTGTTGCCGTGGGGTCAGGCCTGCCGGGCTTTTAAAAGTATGGAAGGGAACCGACCCCTTGTCAACCTTTCTCCGTCAAATGCCACTACAACCTTCCTGACTGAAGCAACGTTTGGGTCAAGGGATGGGAGCACAAATGTTTCAAAGGTGACAAGGTTTCATTATGCACAAGTTTTCTTCTTACAAAGACATGCATGGATAAAAAAAAGAACTTACCTGTTTGGCCCGTAGAGGATCGATATGGACGCTTGCTTTCCGTCTCTTCTTCCCAGGATCAGATCCGCGGCAAGAGTCCTGTAGTTAGTGTAGGGGGAAACATAGGAGCATACAACCTCATCTAAATGATCATGGCATGCTTGTGCTAAGCTAATCATGCATGCATGTTGTTTTTAGAGCGCCAACTCTTTGTTTATTTATCTGCTGCTCAGGGTCTGCGCCTGGCTTTGTACAAAGGGTTACATGCCACATCGGCAAGGCTTGTACAAAATGGTGGCTATCGGGGCAGGCCTGGCAGCCGCGCCTTGCGAGTAGAACTTGTGAAGATGCTCAATATTCCATGAGTTTTGCATTTTGATGCCATCTTCGATCTCCAGATGGACTGCCCCAGGTCTGGTGACTCGTACTACCCGGTAAGGGCCTTCCCACTTCGGCGTCAACTTGTTGGAACCCTTGGCAGACTGGAAACACCTAAGGACAATGATGCGGAGCATCCTACGGGCATCACCATGTCAAGACTCCGTTTGGCAAGTGACACGTGCGACCTCTACTTCTCATACATAAAGGTGAATCTTCTCCTTTACACGTGTTCACTTGACCCCTTTGAGGATGGCATACTACTTGACACTCCACTCATGTGCATGCATAGGTATTATTGGAGCTTCACGGACGACGAGGAGGAGTGCAATCGCCAAGGAACACCTACACCATCCACGAGGGAAGCGTGGAAGCGAAGACGGAAGAAGAAGGAGTTGCGGAGTCTACAGCGACCGGAAGTCACCGGATGTCCGACCCTCTACAGCGCCCGGACGACCGGCGTCCACCGGACGTCCGACACGCCCACGCGCAGGCCAGCCAGAAGTACCCCAGCCGACTCATGCTACAGCCGTCGGACGACCGACAAACACCAGACGTCCGACAAGTCACAGGCACCGGACATCCGACGCTTACCAGAAATCCGGTGCCACCTATCCCGAAGAAAAACGACGGACTTCCGACGCCCACCGGACGTCCGGTCCCCCATGAGCCGTCGGATGTCCGACAACGAACGTACGTCCGGTAACTGCCTGTGGGCAGCCGCGGGCCTTTGGCCTTGTATCCCTTCCCACTTACCCTTTCACCCACTTAGACTATAAATACCCCCTACCTCCTCCTGGCTAGGGTAGCAAAGGATTAGCTCATTTGAGATAGAGATCTGCTCATCCATCCGGATCTACTCCACCGAGAGAGACCACGGCCTCTACGGAGAAGATCCATCTTGGATTCAAGACCCCTCACGGGAAGATCCGTCTAGGATATCATCAAGACCTCCTCACGGAGATGAACTCTACCTTGTATCCTTCCCTTTGTTCTTCGAGGGAATCCACTCCAATCATGAAAGATTGGCCTACACGGGTTAGCCCCGTATCATTATGGTATCATGAGCCACGTTGATCACATATTTGGAGTCCCTCCCACCGTTTTCTAGCCTTCTTTTGTTTGATTTCGTCCTAAATTTCGAAAATCCCCATAAAAAATAGCCCTAACTTTTTTTGTGATTTGTTGGTATGATGAAGTTTTTGTTGACTTTGATCCATGGATTTGCTTGGTTTCGAGTGGATCTAGCATCTCCCCAAATTTCCCCATATTTCATCCACGAAATTTGCTCAATTTTGACCCCAAAATCCCCAAATTCCGCCCAAAATCGCGCCCCGATCTCAAATCCCGCGTTGACCCCGATACACCGGACGACCGACGCTTTAACAGACGTCCGGAGCCCAGGAATCACCGGACGACTGGTACTTACCGGAAATCCGACACCCTGATCCCGAGCTGAAACAACGGATTTCCGAGTCCGACCGGACATCCGTCCATTACCGGACGTCCGCTACGTGTAGATATCAACTTCGGCTGATTTTTGTTTCGGCCATAACTAATTCATCCGAACTCTGATTTTGACGTTCTTTAGCTCGTTTTGAAGGTATTGACATCCCCCTTCCCACACAAATACTTCCAACATCATTTTACTCCATCAAATTTTGTGAATTTTAGCATCTTTGCCTAGGCCCTCCACCATATCATCTGCATAACCACCATAGCCTTCCGCAACCTAACCCATTTTATTCACCAAGCATTAGTGGTTGCTTGAGTAGTAATTCGAGTCTCCTAAGGTGTTTCGGCTACTTAGGGACGGTTGCTTCTTCATCAACCACAACCAACACTTCCGCATAGGATTGCCCACCATACACTTCGCCACCCCAACTTAACCTAATTTTGTTTGAGTTGTGAGTTGTGTCTCCTAAGGTGTTTGGGCTACTTAGGGACGGTGACCTCAACTTCGACATCGTGTATAGTACACCACCATAACCTCCACTTCCGCATTGCATTTCCGCAATCCCATTGAGCTTTCACAACACCACCACCGCATCCCGCTACCACCATTTGACATTTGAGATTTTGAGTTCGCGGTTTTTCTGTTTCCTAAGGTGTTTCGGCTAATTAGGAACGGTTCTACATCAAGAACACCGCCACTCATCATCGCAACGGACGGTAACCTTGACGACACCATTGTATATTCCCCCTGCAATTGCATTGATAACCCCTAGCCCATTTTGTGTTACTTGCCTATCGAGACTAGCCATTTGAGTATTGCCACCAACGTTACTTGTGCACATTAGTGATCATCGATACACCTTCCATTGCATACATACCATGTCATATTGGTATCATCTTGGTATCATATCATCTCTTGTGTCACAACATTGTTCCCGCATATACACAATTGCTATCTTGGTTTGTGCATTTCGCATAGTGGCCATACAAAAAAAAGAATATGCTTTTAAGCAAAGAAAAAGAGTGAACAAAGAAGCTTGTAAGCAAGAGCCATAGCATCGTATCATAGCGCATTACAATATATCATATGGTATCATACTTGACCATCTTGTGCTAAAGAACCGGAACATACATAGCATACTTGGGATAGAAAGTTTATCCATTTTGCATCTTATAGGTTGTGCACAAGTGTCATATCCGCATATTGAGCAATCGTGCTAGCGTCTCTCTTGAGTTGTGCAACATGAGCGTTTTCCATGGATTCCACATTTTGTGCTCATTCCTTGGTTGCATGACCCCATTTATCTATCTATGTGTGAGTTTCTCTGTGCCACTTATTGCTATTGTTCTACTTGTTTCACTTGCGAATTTGTGAATCTCTTTCAACATTATTGACTCTTGCTAACATTTTGCATTAAATTTTTGTGCCACTATCCTCACTGAGCTACTCCATAAGCTTTACTTGATAGGTGTGAGTGAACAAGTCCAGTACCAATTCCACTATTCTTTCATCTCACATTGAGTGAAACGGGATACATCCTCAACTTTGGGAAAAGGTAACTTGGTATTGTTTATCTCATTTCCTACTCACCTCTACTCAAGTCTTGTGATGAATAGGCAAGGCATTTCACCTTCGGTCTACAACAACAACGACGAGTTTGATGCCACAACAAACTCCACCGATGCCAAGATGCATGCTCAAATGGAGGAGATCAAAGCCCTCATCAAGTCCTACAAGCAATCTTCCTGATCTTCGAGAAGACGCTCAAGAGCACATGCTTCCGAGCTACCATCTCTGGCAAGATCACGTCGGCATCGACACATTCACTGACAAGAACGTGAAGGTCAAGAGATCAACACCAACAACCGCTCAACGACTTCACCATCTCCCTTGGCATCTTCTCCAAGCGACTTCAAGGCATCTTCGCCTACGGACATACGGCATCTTCGCCAACAAGAACCTCAAGGCTACGCTCAAGAGAAGCTTCCCAAGCTCAAGTACGCAACTTCCACAAGCTACTACGACCTCGACATCGACCACGTGATTCCTTTCTATGGGACTCAAGAACCCGAGGAGTGTCTTGAGTGGGAGCGCTTGATGGACGACTACCTCAAGCTACATCAAGTTCGTCCCGAAGATCAAGTGAAGTGCGCCACAAGGAACTTCCACGACTATGCGTACACATGGTGGCTTCACACACCTTCGGAGAGCAACGACATGAGTTGGCCCAAGACGAAGAGAGCTATGCGGCGAGAGTTCGTGCCTCCAACCTACACGGAACAACTTCTATGCCAATTGAAGAACACCACCCAAGGATCCAAGTCTATCGATGCGTACTTCAAGGAGATGAAGATTACCTTGCGACAAGCCGGCGTGGACGACCCCATTTTGATGAAGTTCCACTTCATGATGGGATTGAACAATGACATCTCCAAGACTATCTTCCTCGAGAACTACAAGTCCCTCAATGAATACTACATTGGTGCTCTCAAGGCGGAACAAGAACTCATGAATGCCAAGGCTTCTCCACCCCAAGATCACTTTGCAATGACCAAGCTCCATGAGAACAAGCATGAGGATAGTACCACCAGGATGTCTAAGCCCGACGAGCTCCAAGATGATGCTCCCAAGTTCGACTTCACCGCCATCCCTCTTTGTGGCATTGATGATGCCGAGTCTACCTCGACTCTTTTTCAAGACGGTACGGTGATGAGTACGACTACGGAGACCCTCAAGGACCAAGCTTTGGAGGCGAGCGACAGGGTGGCGAGCAAGGATGATGCTTCCATCTTTGGAGGCGAGAGTGATGATGTGCAATCTTCGGCCTTCATCCACGACGATGATGACGAGATAATCGAGCATGTGATTTTCCCTTCGATCATAGAGGAGAGCGATGATGTGCTATCTTCGGCCTTCATCCACGGCGACGATGACGAGATGGTTGAGCATGGGATTCTCCCTTCGACCACGGCGACGTATGATGACTTGAGTGACTTGTGCCACCATATTGAGAGTGAGAGTGACTTCGCCACTAGCCCCATATATGATGTTTTGCCCCAATTCCCATGTGAGGAGAGCCACAACCCCCACCAATTGCGTGAGATGAGTGACTCCACCATATGTGACTTTGAGGGCGCCTACCTTGAGGGAGTGAGTGAACCACCACATAGAAAGAGTGTGATAGTTGATAGGTCTCGTGAGGCCATTTGCATTTCTAACAACTTGACCTCTACCTCTATTGGGTCTTTCATTTCGTGCTAGGTCCCATGTATGATGACGCACCAATTCGCGACGACTACGTCCTCCCATTGGACAAGACGATGGCCATGGTGGAATATGATGCACCCCCCACATGGTTCCATCAAGATGAAGATGACCACCATTTGGTCTTTCCCACCTCACCTACACCACCTGAGTGGAATGACCTCTAGTCCCACTAGTGGACATTCTTGACATTGATTGCTTGCATGATGTTGATCCACCTATTACCATGCTCCATGCTAGTTCGACTCCCCCATGTGATGATTTATTGCCCATTTATGATGAGTATGATGATTGCCATGTGGAGTCTATTATTTATGATGCCATGTTACATAGGATTTCTTGTGACAATTCTTTAGGTCACATCGTGTTTGACAATCTGCTTGACTTGTCATATGCTATGCATGAGATCCATCATATGTCATATTTGCATTCTCATCGTAGTGACTATGCATATGCCATTAAAATAAACCCAATTTGCACATATGGCATAGATGACAAGCCCATGGTTATTGGCATTTGTTTTTCTTGTGATGATATTGATATGCTCCCTTTGCATCATTTATCTCATATGCCATGCCATGACCACCTAGCTTCAGATATGCATTGTTTTGGATGTTCTCCATTTTCTCCATATGATGTTTCCAATATTGCTCATGAGGAGACCCCCATAGTTTCCTCATACATTTTAGGAGATTTTGATCCATCCCATCCATTGCATAATTCCCATGATTATGTGCACAATATGCTCCCCATGTATGAAAATGATATTGATGTGCCATATATTTGTATGCTCAATTTGCATCCCCATCGTGTTATACACAATAACTATTCTTTCATGATGGATGACATGTGCTTATACCATGCATCAAATTTCTTTGAGCGATGCTTATCTTGTGCTAACTCACACATGCACATACACATCATGATGGATGATGTCTACATTTACCACACACACAATTTCTTTCGCTTGTGTATTTGTTGTGTAGGTACCCATGCTTACTTGTCAACCTCACAATCCCCTGAGTTGACAAAACAAGCTCTAGAGAGCAATGATGACTTGGGATCCCATGGATTGTCTTACCCACCGCTCTCTCCGCACAAAGACTTTGCGCATTTCTTCTACATGGCCCTCACTTGGTTATGGGTTATTGTCCATTATATATCATTTGCCCATATTGCCATGTTCACTTTGCATGATATGCTCATTACTATGCCTTTGCCATGCATTTGTGACCCATGCTTTTCATTACACATAATGATTGATTCTACTTCTTATATGTGTATTTGCAAGCTTGGTGGAGATATTTCTTATTATTGCCATGTTTGCTTTGTGCCCCATTCCTATGATGATACTATGATCTTGCTTTGTGTTTGTGCTTGCGATATGTCATGTGCATTGTCTATGTCTATTATTTGCTCCCGTGACATGATTGCCATGATTTCCTCTAGTATGTTGCATCTTCGCACTACTAGCTTGCACAACTTGATTACTATGCTTGCTTATTTTGCATCACCAATGATTCATACTTGCTCACTTCATGCGGTTGATGACAACCATTACCATGCTTTGCACATGATTCATATTGCTTCTTGTCATATATCTCCATATGTTGCCTCTCTCATGCTAGATGACTTGACATGTATTGAGTGCAACAATGCTTTTAGTCTTGCTAATGAGATTGCCCCCATAGCATTCTCGTATGTATTTGGAGATTTTGACATATTTCTTGTAAAGCATGCTTGTCTTACCTCTTTGCACCATATACCTAGTGCCATGAATATAGCCATTGCTGCATCATATTATTCATGCACTTGTGCTTCTAATGGTTATGTGCAAAAGATGAGAACCATCATGATGGATGATGTGTTTATGTACCTTGCGCATACGTTCTTTGTTTTGCTGTGTGCAGGTGTAGGATACTTGGACTTTGTGTCGACTTCCACTTCGCATGAGTTGACCATTCGAGCTCTTGAGAGCGAGCCTCATACATTCTACCACGACTCGCTTCTACACCACATTTCCTACCATTTCGGCATTGTGAAGGACGCACAGGAACATGCTTTCAAGGTGATATCCTTCTCTTTTGAGAACCCCCAAACCATAAGCATGCATATTGTGGATCATACTACTTGTGTTCCTTGCACCATGAGACTTATTGGCCATCTTGGACCACTTCATTGCGCACATGTTAGAGATCTTGCTTCAAGTTGCCATTTTCACACTTCCATGCATCATGATATATATGCCTTGTGTGTTGCATCCAATTCTTGGATTACTTGCTCCTATCACATGTTTGGTTGCAACAATGCCATGTCCCATTGATTGCTACATGCTTGCCTTGATTGCCTCACACATGATGAACAATTTCTCTTTCTATTGTGTTGAGTGCCACACTATCTTCACTACACCCTATGCACGTTATGCTTCGCTTGTCTTGCACTTGACCCATGTGTTTAGACACTTCATTTCCTTTGGTGTTGTGAATGATTCCTATGCCTACCATAGACCTTTCATTGAGCACTTTGCCCATGTTTTCTATGACCTTGAGGTAGATGCTTATTCACTTGTCCAACATATTTGCATCACTACCTCACATTTACATGCTTGTTTCCATGATGACCTTGATTGTGTTCAATTCATATGCTTACATGCCATGTCACAATCCTTTGTCACATCATATGCTATGCACGATGACGACACTTGTTGGGTGACTCACCTCTTGAATGCTTGGTTTTGCACTAACGCTAAACACATTTGTTTTTCCAAGTGTTTGTTGTACTCGCCCCTTTTGAAGGAATCACTAGACGGTGCGACATTGGAGAGTGCCCATTTCAAGATTCAACATGATGAATGCTTGGTGATCGACCACTTCGACACGGCACTGCCATCTCTATCCCATGGTGATTTGGTTTTCGATCCGAGGTCGGATCTTTTCCAAGGGGGAGGGGATGATGTGGAGCATCCTACGGGCATCACCATGTCAAGAGTCCGTTTGGCAAGTGACACGTGCGACCTCTACTTCTCATACATAAATGTGAATCTTCCTCCTTTACACGTGTTCACTTGACCCCTTCGAGGATGGCATACTACTTGACACTCCACTCGTGTGCATGCATAGGTATTGCCGGAGCTTCACGGACGACGAGGAGGAGTGCAAGCGCCAAGGAACACCAACACCATCCGCGAGGGAAGCATGGAAGCGAAGACAGAAGAAGAAGGAGCTGCGGAGTCAATAGCGACCGGACGACCGGAAGCCACCGGACGTCCGGCCCTCTACAGCGCCCGGACGACTGCGTCCACCGGACGTCCGACACGCCCACGCCCAGGCCAGCCAGAAGTACCCCAGCCGACTCATGCTACAGCCGCCGGACGACCGATGAACACCGGACGTCCGACAAGTCCCAGGCACCGGACGTCCAACGCTTACCAGAAATCCGGTGCCACCTATCCCGAAGCAAAACGACGGACTTCCGACGCCCACCGGACGTCCAGTCCCCCACGAGCCGTCGGACGTCTGACAACGACCGGACGTCCGGTAACTGCCTACGCGCAGCCGCGAGCCTTTGGCCTTGTATCCCTTCCCACTTACCCATTTGCCCACTTAGACTATAAGTACCCCCTACCTCCTCCTAGCTAGGGTAGCAAAGGATTAGCTCATTTGAGATAGATTTTTGCTCATCCATCCGGATCTACTCCATCGAGAGAGACCGCGGCCTCTACGGAGAACATCCATCTTGGATTCAAGACCCCTCACGGGAAGATCCGTCTAGGATAACATGAAGACCTCCTCACAGATATGAACTCTATCTTTCCCTTTGTTGTTCATGTACCTTGTGTATCTTGTTTGTTTGATTGTCTAGTGGATGTGTGATTGGACTTGTTCGTGAGTGTTTCTCCTTGTGATTTCTCCCCGTTCTTCCCCGTGTTCTTCGTGTTCTTCGAGGGAATCCACTCCAATCGTGGAAGATCGGCCTACACCGGCTTAGCCCTGTATCAGACAAGGTCGCCTTCCTGAAGGCTCCGAGTATGGACCCTGCAGCTGTGATAGCGGCGCATGGCTTGCTGGTAGCGTGCAGCACGTACAGCAGCCCGGGGACGGTTGTCCTCAAGGAGCACGGCGTCGTCACGCCGGTGCTGCTCTTGTGCTACTTCATCGTAGGAAATACTCGAGGGGACCCGTATATGAGTTCCGTGGGGAGCACTGCTTCTGCCCCATAGACTAGGGAGAAGGGAGTTTGGCCGATAGCTCGATTTGGTGTCGTACGGAGGGACCAAAGAACCACCAGCAGCTCGTCGATCCAGCGTCTACCACACTTTTGCAGTCTATCAAATGTTCTTGTCTTGAGTCATCGCATCACTTCAGCGTTCGCCCTCTCAACTTGTCCATTGCTTTTGGGATGGGCAACCGAAGCGAATGAAACCTTGCTTCCAAGGGTTTGAACGTATTGCGTGAAGGCGCGGCTTGTGAATTGGGTGCTGTTTTCAGCGATGACTCTGGCGGGTACTCCGAAACGGCACACTAATCCCTTCAAGAACTTGATAGCTAATTGTGCGGTCACCTTCTTCACGGGCTCCACTCCCAGTCACTTTGTAAACTTGTCGATTGTGACGTACAAGAATTCAAAGCCCTCGGTAGCATGGGGGGTAGGGGCCCAAGATGTTGAGCCCCCAGACCAAAAATGGCCTCGATAAAGGGGATCGTCTGGAGAGCTTGAGCAAGTTGATGGATGTTCTTGGAGTGGAACTGGCAGGCTTCACATCTTGTCACTAGCTGGGTTGCATCTTGGAGGGCCGTGTGCCAGTAGAAACCTTACCGGAAAGCCTTTCCAACCAAGGCTCTTGATCCAATATGAGAGCTGCACGTGCCTTTGTGTATCTCTGCCAACAGTTCCTTCCCCTCTTCCCGGCAAATGCACTTCAATTTCACACCGTTGGGCCTCCTTCTGTATAACGTCTCGTCGACAAAATGATACATACTGGCACTCTGGGCTAATCCTTCAGCGTCTTCTTGCTCTTCGGGAAGTTCTCCAGTTTGGAGGTAGTGGACGATGTGTTGTGCCCAAGTTGGAGCTTGTGGCTTGACAACTAGGGACAATGGCACCTCCTCACTCGTGGGAGCACCTACCTCGACCATAAGACTTGCGGTCCTCTGGGAGAGCATGGCTCACCAAGAGAGATGGAGTTGTTCCCGACAGCTCCTCTACCGGGGACCTCTGAAGGTTCTGCTGGTAAAGGCTTGCCAGAGTCCAGCTTCCTCCTCTTCCTAGCCATCACCAATGGAGATACTGATGGTTGAGTCAGATGGAGGACAAAGGTCCCTGGTTCCACAGGTAGCTTTTGTGCGGCACACTTTGACAGATAATCAGGGGTGCTATTTTCCGCACGTGGTATGTGCTTTGTTTGCAATCCGTCAAAATGTTCCTCCAACTTCCTCACCTCTTCAACGTATGCCTCCATTAACGGGCTCTGGTAATCCTTGTTGACTTGCCTCACCACAAGTTGTGAATCTCCACGGATGATCAACTTCTTAATCCCCTATCGCGATCCTGAGCCCAACAATGAGCCCTTCATATTCAGCAGTGTTGTTTGTAGCCTCCTTCCGGGGGAAGTGCATTTGGACCACATACTTCAGGTGCCCTCCGGTGGGTGCAACGAAGAGCACGCCAGCCCCTGCACCTAGCAGCGAGAAAGCACCATCAAAGTACATGATCCACTCTTGGGGCGCTTCCTTGCCGGGGATAACTGTTTCCAGCGTCTCTTCGTCTAGGGTAGGTTTCCACTCTGCAATGAATTCCGCCAGCGCTCCGCTCTGAATGGTCGAGGTTGTCGGATCACGGGTTCTGGCAAAACCCTTAAGGTTCGAACTCTGGGGTGCGCGCGAAGTTCTTTCCCTCCTACCGATCTACACCCTAGCTCGCTAAGATCTCGCGGACGAGCTCGACAGCCTAGCAACACAGAAAGACATGAGGTTTATACTGGTTCTGGCCACTGTTGGGGAACGTAGTAATTTCAAAAAAAATTCTACGCACACGCAAGATCATGGTGATGCATAGCAACGAGAGGGGAGAGTGTTGTCCACGTACCCATGTAGACCGACAGCGGAAGCGTTATCACAACGCGGTTGATGTAGTCGTACGTCTTCACGATCCGACCGATCAAGTACCGAACGTACGGCACCTCCGAGTTCTACACACGTTCAGCTCGATGATGTCCCTCGAACTCCGATCCAGCCGAGTGTTGAGGGAGAGTTTCGTCAACACGACGGCGTGGTGACGATGATGATGTTCCACCGACGCAGGGCTTCGCCTAAGCTCCGCAACGGTATTATCGAGGTGTAATATGGTGGAGGAGGGCACCGCACACGGCTAAGTGATCTCAAGGATCAATTATTGTGTCCATGGGGTGCCCCCTGCCCCCGTATATAAAGGAGCAAGGGAGGAGGAGGCCGGCCCTAGGAGGGGGCGCACCAAGTGTGGAGTCCTACTAGGACTCCCTAGTCCTAGTAGGATTCCACCTCCCATATGGAATAGGAAAAGAGGAAGGGAAAAAGAGAAGGAAGGAAGGGGCGCCCCCTTCCCTAGTCCAATTCGGACCAGACCAAGGGGAGGGGTGCGGCCACCCTTGAGGCCCTTTTTCTTCTTTCCCGTATGGCCCAATAAGGCCCAATACGTATTCCCGTAACTCTCCGGTACTCCGAAAAATACCCGAATCACTCGGAACCCTTCCGAAGTCCGAATATAGTCGTCCAATATATTGATTTTTACGTCTCGACCATTTCGAGACTCCTCGTCATATCCCCGATCTCATCCGGGACTCCGAACTCCTTCGGTACATCAAAACTCAATAAAACTGTCATCGTAACGTTAAGCGTGCGGACCCTACGGGTTCGAGAACTATGTAGACATGACCGAGACACGTCTCCGGTCAATAACCAATAGCGGGACCTGGATGCCCATGTTGGCTCCCACATATTCTACGAAGATCTTTATCGGTCAGACCGCATAACAACATACGTTGTTCCCTTTGTCACCGGTATGTTACTTGCCCGAGATTTGATCGTCGGTATCTCGATACCTAGTTCAATCTCGTTACCGGCAAGTCTCTTTACTCGTTCCGTAACACATCATCCCGCAACTAACTCATTAGTCACAATGCTTGCAAGGCTTATAATGATGTGCATTACCGAGTGGGCCGAGAGATACCTCTCCGACAATTGGAGTGACAAATCCTAATCTCGAAATACGCCAACCCAACAAGTACCTTTGGAGACACCTGTAGAGCACCTTTATAATCACCCATTTACGTTGTGACGTTTGGTAGCACACAAAGTGTTCCTCCGGTAAACGGGAGTTGCATAATCTCATAGTCATAGGAACATGTATAAGTCATGAAGAAAGCAATAGCAACATACTAAACGATCGAGTGCTAAGCTAACGGAATGGGTCAAGTCAATCACATCATTCTCCTAATGATGTGATCCCATTAATCAAATGACAACTCATGTCAATGGCTAGGAAACATAACCATCTTTGATCAACGAGCTAGTCAAGTAAAGGCATACTAGTGACACTCTGTTTGTCTATGTATTCACACATGTATCAAGTTTCCGGTTAATATAATTCTAGCATGAATAATAAACATTTATCATGATATAAGGAAATAAATAATAACTTTATTATTGCCTCTAGGGCATATTTCCTTCAGCCACCGTCTTGGTATAATACCCTACTCCAGTGTGGTGGTGGTGGATTGCCTCTTGGGCCGACGATGAACAGTACAAGGGGAAGAACAACCTCCTGAGGTTGAGGTGTTCTTGTGCTCGACAAACTCATGTGGGTGAGGTGCCTCTGAATGAGTTGTCTGCTACGGTGGTGGCTAGCTCTACTTATATAGGCCCTAGTCCTCTCCCCAAATATTGAGCTGGAAGGGAGCCAACAACGGCGACCAATTTGAAAGGGGACAGCTAGTACAAGCTATCCTGACAAAAGCGGTCTTCGCCTGTGAAAGGCTCTGGTGATGACGCCGTCTTGGGCTTCACGGTGACCTCCGTCCTGCTGGCCTGCTGGTCTTGGTCTCGTTGCACTGATATGGAAACCTTTGCCTGATGCCTCGGTACTCCGCGCCTGCGCTGGCCTCCCTAGCACCAAAAAGGAAACAAGGACGCTGCGCACGCTAGCGCCCGCGTGGTGTCGATCGTCATGGCCCACGTCACAAGAGCCTCGCGAGGTTTGCCCCGCCTTGATATCTCCGCTCCTCGCGAGCCTGCCTGGAGAGGCCGCTCCTGAGGAGGTCCTGTGTCGCCCACCTCACGAGGCTTGGCCCCTCGCGAGGGTCTTGTATGCCTTGTTGATGAAGATGGGCCGTACAGGCCTGCTCGCACAGCCACGCCGTGGGCCGCAGGCAGGCAAGTCTGGCGACCCTCGTTCCCGGAACGGCGACAGTAGCCCCTGGGCCCAAGGTGCAGTCGGGCTTGGCTTCGAGGCAAAGCCAAAGGTCGAGTACGGAGCGCTGCGGGTCCAAAAAGCCTGCGGCCTCGGTTGACGCGTGGCGATTGATTGGACGTGGGCGTCTCCACTTCCCCACGCTGCCTCGGCAACTGCCCGACTTTACAAGTCCCTGCGACATGCAAGGAAAACCATCATTACCTGTGATCGTGGGAGGCGCCGGTTGGCCTTCTTCCACTATAAATGGGGAGGAGGGCGGAGCCCCCGTCGCCCATCTCCTCTCGGTTCACTCGCTTCTTCCTCCTTGCTCCACCGCTAGCAGCAATGGCGCCGTCGAAGACGTTCTCCACTGCGGAGAAAGGCAAGGCCCCTCGGGAGGGACCCGGCTCCCCGGCGCCCAAGCGAGGACGTGGCCGTCCCCGCAAGCATGCCGCGACCCCCGTTGTGGCCCCCGGCTCTCGAGGTGGCGGCGCAGTGCGCGGCAGGAGTCGCTCTGGTCGCGGTAGTCCTATCGATGAAAGGAGACGCGCTGAGGTTGCGCGGCCTCCCCGACCGCGGTTTCATGCGTTAGAGGTGCTGCCGGAGTTCGTTTTCTGGTTGGAGGATCCGGCAGGCAGCTGGCTCCAGCTCCCCCGCTTCTTCGCCGACGAGCTGCCGCCTCTGGTCTAGGCAGGCTCTGGCTGCAGGCAGACGGTTGCTGCAGCCGGGCTTCTTGGGTCGCGGTCGAGGTCTCCGTCGCAGGCAACATAGCTCTAGCCCGCGGTTGGCAGACGTTTGCCCGCGCACGCGGCCTGGGCAGGCGGTGCACACTCCACTTCAAGTTCGACGGCGACGCGACCCTCTACGTGAGGGTGTTCGGGGAAGACGGTCGCCGCGCCGGATGCTGCCCCGAGGTGAACGACGGCGAGGAGGTGCTCGGCCTTGGCGATGGCCGGGACGAGGTGGAGGGCGAGCCCGCCGGCCGCACCTCGTCCGGCTACGGCGGCTCCTCCCTTGGCGACAGTTCCAGCAGCGGCGGCTTTGACCAGCCGCCACGCCGCCGAGCCCGCTTCGAAGGTGGTAGCGGGTCGTCTCGCCGCCGCGCATTGATGAAGCGCGAGGAGGGGTCAGACTAGACCCGGGACGTCGCCAAGGCCCTGCCCCCGTCAGCTGCTGCAGGGGCGAGCGCCGCTTTTGTTATGTTTCCCTTTTCCTTCCTGCATCAAAATGAAGCCAGCATGGGCCCGGAGGGGCGTGTATCGAACCATAACTTATTAACCATTATGCTACGCTTGTTGTTTCTGTGCTGTGTGGCTATTTTGCGCAAAGATAACTTAGCCTGGTGCATTCGGGGCACCCTCCTTCTTATGAGGCATTCACTTCCTCGTGTCCATCTTGACCTTGTGGTCTGCGATTGCTAAGGAACTGCAAAAATTCGTTAGGGAGTTTGCCAGGAGATTCGTCGTTCACCCAAGCCTTGACCTGGCGCTTTGTATCGCGGTACCCGAGGGGCATGGATTAGGAGAGATGCGCCAGCTTTCGGGCTCGAACGAGGGTGGCTCGCGAGAAAGCAGAGAGAGAAAACGCTCGCGAGGGCACCTGCCTAGCCCCCTCGCGAGGTATGCGAGAGAGAAAACATGAGCGAACCATAGTAGGAAAATGCGGTAAGAAGCGAAGGAATCGAAACAGCAAGGAACACCAGAAGCAAACTTTGATTAAGGAAAAGCAAGCCAACTACGGAAAGCAAATGAAAAGCCACGTCTGGCACCTAATCTAGTCTTCAAGTCTTCTCACCAGCGCGGAGCTAAGTCCTGCCACTAGGCGTGGCAAGGAGCCCTAGGGCCTGAGGCCGGCGCTCCTGAGACTCCGGGGCATGTACGGCCCCACTCATTATTACGTGAGAGTGTCACGGGCGGCGATTCTTCACATGCACCGGGCATTCTTCACAGGCTCTGGGCCTTGCTTCACGGGTAGAACTTCCGGAGGTGCTGGATGTTCCAGGCGTTCTGGATGGGTATCCCGTCCTGCGTCTCCAGGCGCACGGCGCCAGGTCTGGAGATGTGGACGACCTTGAACGGGCCCTGCCACATGGGTGAAAGCTTATGCAGCCCTTCCCTAGAGAGGACCCGCCTCAGGACGAGGTCACCCGTCTCGAGCGTCCTGGAGCGGATGTTGCGGCAGTGGTATCGCCGCAACGCCTACTGGTACCTTGCTATTCTCAGTGCAGCTTCGCGACGATGTTCCTCCCCCATCACGAGGTCCACCCCCCGCGTGGCGTCCTGCTGCGTTTCATCCAACGCCAGGACCCGTGCGGAGAGATGCTTGACCTCGTGAGGAAGGACCGCTTCAGCTCTGTAGACAAGGAAGAATGGGGTCTCGCCCGTTGGCTTGGTGGTGGTGGTGTGGATGGACCACAACACAGACTGGAGCTCGTCGTGCCATCCCCTGCCACAGGCCTCGAGCTTCTTCCTGAAGGTCCTGGTCTTGAGGCCCCTCAGGACCTCCGCGTTGGCGCGTTCGGCCTGACCATTTCTCCTGGGATGCGCCACCGAAGCGTAGCAAATCTGCATTCCAAGGTTAGCACAGTAGGTTTTGAAGAGGTTACTAGTGAACTACGAACCGTTATCGGTGATGATGCGGTTGGGGACTTCGAAACGGCTCACGATCCCCCTGATGAACTTGACCGCGGACCCGGTAGGGATGGTGCGAACAGCTTCCACTTCCGCCCACTTGGTGAACTTGTCAATGGCGACGTTCAGGTAACGGTAGCCCCCTGGCGCTCGAGGGAAGGGGCCCAAGATGTCCAGCCCCCAGACTGCGAATGGCCACGTGAGTGGTATGGTCTGGAGGCCCTGAGCTGGCTGATGTATCTGCTTGGCATGGAACTGGCAAGCTTCGCAGGACTTCACCAACTCGGCCGCGTCATTGAGCGCCGTGGGCCAGTAGAACCCACTACGGAACACCTTGCTGACGAGAGTCCATGACGACGAGTGGTGTCCGCAGTCCCCGCCATGTATGTCAACCAACAATTCCTTTCCTTGGTCGCTGGAAATGCAGCGCAGCGAAACATCGTTTGGTCGCTTTCTGTACAACTCACCGTCCTGGATACAGTATGCCGTGGCTTGCCAGGCCACGTGCTCTGTGTCCTCTTCCTTCTCCGGCAGCATCCCTTGCATCAGGTACTCCTTGAATTCCTTGGTCCAGCATGCCTCCTGAGGTTCGAGCGCCAAGAGCAAGCGAGCTCCTGAGGTCGGGCCACAGGCCGGGGCTCCTGTGGCAGGAGGCTGTGGGAGCTCCTCCCGAGGCTGAGCTGTGCTTGGGAGTGGAGGTGTTGCCAATGGCTTGAAGAGCCGCTCCTCGAAGACGCCAGGCTCCTGGGGCTGCCGCTTGGATGCTCTCCTGGCGATGTCATCGGCTTCCTTATTGGTGCCCCGGGGCACATGCTGCACCTCCAATCCCATGAACTGCTTCTCCATCTTGCGCACCTCCGCGAGGTATGCCTCCATATGCTCGTCCTTTGGCTCGTATACCTTGTTGGAGAAGTTGACGAGGAGCTGCGAGTCGCCCCTAACAACAAGGCGCTTCACCTCCAGAGCTACTACGACCCTTAGGCCAGCTATGAGGCCCTCGTACTTTGCGATGTTGTTGGAGACCTTCTCGCCCTGCTGAAAGCAGAGCTGCATGGCGTAGTAGAGCTTGTCCTGAGTGAGCGAGATGAGTACTGCCCCAGCCCCTGCGCCCTGATGCGCGAAGGCGCCGTCGAAATACATGACCCAGCCGTCCGGCGCCTCGCTTCCCGGTGAGGTGGACCGGTCTTCGCCTACTTCAAGTGCCGGGGCATCCGTCCATTCCACCACGAAATCAGCAAGCGCGGCCCCCTTGAT
Source organism: Aegilops tauschii subsp. strangulata (assembly GCF_002575655.3). NCBI lineage: Eukaryota > Viridiplantae > Streptophyta > Magnoliopsida > Poales > Poaceae > Aegilops > Aegilops tauschii. The sequence continues at coordinate 243,294,693 of NC_053037.3, read as the reverse complement.
GACCCAGGTAGTGCTGAACTTCAGCTGGAATGCTTGCAGCTCGATGTTCCACTCAGCGACCCTTCCAGCAGAGTTCGGGCTCCTGAGCAGTCTCTCCAACGGGTAGGCTGAGACGACCTTGATGGGGTGGCCCTAGAAGTAGTGTTGCAGCTTGCGCGAGGCCACCAAGAGTGCGAGCAGGAGCTTCTGAGGCATGGGATATCGTGGCCTTGTGTCCCGCAACACCGTGCTGACAAAATACACCGGGCGCTCGGCAGGAGCTGGCGCGTTGGTGAGGCTTGTGTCTTGCGGGAGCCCGGATGTCTCCTAAGGTAGCGGAACTCCTGGTGCCTGGTCGCCTGCGGGGGTCTCTGTGACGTCGTCCTGCCGAGCTTAGTCTTATGTTGACGCTGCTACGGCTCCCGCGGCGCCTTCCTGATCTCGCGTCATTTCAGCTGTAGCTTGGCGCGGCGCGCCCTCGGCTTGGTGCTCCTCCCGAACCGCCACTAGCGCTGCGCTGGCAAAGTACTGGGTAGCGGCCAGGTAGAGCACCAGGGGCTCGAGAGGCCGTGGCGCCACCATCACCGGTGCGCTAGTTAGGTATCTCTTGAGGTCTTGGAAGGCTTGGTCGGCCTCCGGGGTCCACTCAAACGGGCCTTTCTTCTTCATCAGCTTGAAGAAGGGCAAGGCGCGTTCTCCTAGCTTGGAGATGAAGCGTCCCAATGCAGTCAACTGACCGGCTAGCTTCTGCATTTCTCTGAGGGTTTGCGGTGGGCTCATGTCCTCAATGGCTTTGATCTTCTCCGGGTTCGCCTCGATTCCCCTGTGGGACACGAGGAATCCCAGCAATTTGTCGGAAGGGACACCGAACACACACTTCTCCGGGTTAAGCCGCAAGTTCACCTGGCACAGGCTCTAGAAGGTCTCTTCCAGGACTTGGATCAGGGTCTTCGCCTCCCGAGATTTCACCACGATGTCGTCGATGTAGGCCTCTGTGTTTCTTCCGAGCTGTCGCCCTAAGGCTACGTGCATCAGCCGCCGAAATGTTGCGCCCGCGTTGCGTAATCCAAAGGGCATGCAGGTGTAGCAGTACACCCTACATGGGGTCAGGAAGGCTGTCTTCTCAACATCTTCTACCGCCATCTTGATCTGGTGATATCTTGAGAACGCATCTAGGAAGCATAGCAGGTCGCACTCGGCGGTGGAGTCGACGATCTGATCGATGTGTGGGAGCGGGAATGGATCTTGGGGGCAGGCTTTGTTAAGGTTGGTGATGTCGACGCACATCCGTTCCTTCCCGCCTTTCTTCGGCACTACGACGGGGTTCGCCAGCCATTCGGGATACCGAACCTCATGAATGGCACCCGCCGCCTCCAGCTTGCTGGTCTCTTGGACGATGAAGGCCTGCTTCTCAGTGGACTGCCGTCTCGCCCGCTGCTTCACGGGGCGTACATTGGGGCATTCCCTTAAATGATGCAGAATCATCTCTCTCGGGACTCCTACTAGCTGATTGGGCTCCCACGCGAATATATCCTTGTTTGCGCGCAAGAACTTCACCAATGCTTCCTCTTGCCCTGGGTCGAGGCTGGCACCTATGGTGAAGGTGGCTCCTGAGGGCTTGTCCTCGTTAATCGGCACCTGCTTGGTTTCCGCCTTGTCTTGTGTGAACAACTGCTTCTTCTTGGTTGGCATGGCTCCCTTGGGCTCGGAGGCGCCCGCGTCGGTAGGCTGCGCTGTCGCGGCGGTTTTGAGGGCGAGCTTGAGTGCCGTCACGGCCTCCTTGGTGTCCCCCTTGATGGTGAGGACGCCTTTGCTCCCAGGCATCTTCATGAGGTTGTAGGCCGGATGAGTCGCCGCCATGAACTGGGCGAGAGCTGGGTATCCGAGGATGGCGTTGTACGGGAGGCCGATGCGGGCGATGTCGAAGTCGACCAGCTCGGTGCGGTCGTTGTCGCGTGTGCCGAAGGTGACTGGGAGGCGGATCTGTCCCAGAGAGCGGGCAGTGCCGCCACCAACTCCTGAGAAAGGCTTGCTGAGACTGAGCCGCTCGAGTGGCAGTGAAGAAGGCTGAAGGCCTCTACGGAGAGCAAGTTGAGGCCTGCACCGCCATCGATGAGGGTCTTGGTAGCAGCCACGTTGCAGATGGTGGGCGTGCAGAGCATTGGGAGCTTGCCCGAGCCGGCGGTAGAGTTGGGGTGGTCTTCTGAGCCGGAGGTGAGGTCGGCCTCGGGCGCAGCCCAACCCAGCGGAGCCCCCGGGCGTTTGGAAGTGGCACCAATCTGATGGAGGAACGGCTTGATGTGGCGATCTCAAGGCGGTGCTTGAGAGCCGCCCAGCAGGGCTACGACTGCGTCGTGCGCCGGCACCGCGTAGCGAGCAGTGAAGAGGTCGCGGAGTTCCCCCCAGGACGCCACCGTGGATCCAGGGAGGTTGAGTAGCCAGGCGCGTGGCTCGCCGGCGAGGGCCATGGGGAGCCAGTTGGCCATGACCTTGTCGTCGCCCCCGGCCTCGAGGATAGCCTCCTCGTATGCCAGCAGGAACGCCGACGGGTCGGCCGCGGCGTCGTGGCGCGGCGGCATCTCTGGCCGGAACTTGGGTGGCCATCGCACCTGCCGAAGGGTGGGGGCAGGGCTCGGAGCCCCTGGCCCCGTCGTCAGCACCGGCCGTCGGAGCCGGTGGCGGGGCGCCTGCCATGAGGGCAAAGCGCAGATCGACGGAGGAGAAGCTAAGGCGCACCCCTAACTGGCCCGCCAAATGTTGGATCACGGGTTCCGGCAAAACCCTTAAGGTTCGAACTCTGGGGTGCACGCGAAGTTCTTTCCCTCCTACCGATCTACTCCCTAGCTCGCTAAGATCTCGCGGACGAGCTCGACGAACTAGCAACACAGAAAGACACGAGATTTATACTAGTTCGGGCCACCGTCTTGGTGTAATACCCTACTCCAGTGTGGTGGTGGTGGATTGCCTCTTGGGCCGATGATGAATAGTACAAGGGGAAGAACAACCTCCTGAGGTTGAGGTGTTCTCGTGCTCGACGAACTCGTGTGGGTGAGGTGCCTCTGAATGGGTTGTCTGCTACGGTGGTGGCTAGCTCTACTTATATAGGCCCTGGTCCTCTCCCCAAATATTGAGCGGGAAGGGAACCAACAACGGCGGCCAATTTGAAAGGGGACAACTAGTACAAGCTATCCTAACAAAAGCGGTCTTTGCCTGCGAAAGGCTCTGGTGATGACGCCGTCTTGGGCTCCACAGTGACCTCCGTCCTGCTGGCCTGCTGGTCTTGGTCTCGTTGCACTGATATGGAAACCTTTGCCTGATGCCTCGGTACTCCACGCCTGCGCTGGCCTCCCTAGCACCAAAAAGGAAACAAGGACACTGCACGCGCTGGCGCCCGCCGGGCGCCCTCCTGGTGTCGATCGTCATGGCTCACATCACAAGAGCCTCGCGAGGTTTGCCCCGCCTTGATATCTCCGCTCCTCGTGAGCCTGCCTGGAGAGGCCACTCCTGAGGACGTCCTGTGTCGCCCGCCTCGCGAGGCTTGGCCCCTCGCGGGGGTCTTGTATGCCTTGTTGATGAAGATGGGCCGTACAGGCCTGCTCGCATAGCCACGCCGTGGGCCGCAGGCACGCAAGTCTGGGAACCCTCGTTCCCAGAACGCCGACAGAGGTGCTTTCGTACTTCAGTCCAAAGCTTGATAATTCCATTGCCCATTCAACTATTCTGCCGGTGGCCTCAGGGTTCCTGAGTATGCGTTGTAAAGGGAAACGAGTGACAACCGTGATCTCGTGGGCTTGGAAGTAGTGGCGCAGCTTCCTCGAGGCCATGACGAGGCCGAAGATTAATTTCTGCACCCAGAATACCTTGATCTAGCCCCCTGCAATAAGGAGCTTACAAAGTAGACTGGTCGTTGCACCACCTTCTTCTTTCCCGCAGTCTTAGGATTGCCTTCACTACCCTGCTCTTCTTTCTCCTTGTCCGCACTAAATCCTACCGCGACTGGTTCACTTCCTTCTCTGGAGAGGACAGTAGCTGCAGCTGCTCTTTCTTCCACTTCCCACAGTGCCACTAGTGCTGATAACCACTTGATTGGTTGTCGCCAGATATAGCAGCAACAGCTCTGGCGGTTCAGGAGCAACCAAGGTGGGAACAGAGGAAAGGTAAGTTTTTAAGTCTTGTAGCGCCGTTTTCGCCTCCGGGGTCCACTTCACGGGCCCTGCCTTCTTCAAAATTTTCAAGAACGGTAGGGCGCGCTCCACAGACTTGGAAATGAACCTACTTAGCGCGGCAACACATCCAGTTAAGCGCCACACATCCTTGACCGTCTTGGGTGCTTGAATCTGCTCGATTGCTCTGATCTTGTTGGGGTTGGCCTCTATCCCCGGTGAGACACAAAGAAGCCAAGTAGCTTGCCGGAGGGAATGCCAAACACACACTTCTCTGGGTTCAGCTTCAAGTTGATCTTGCGCAGGTTTGGAAAGGCTTCTTCTATGTCCTGAATGAGTGTTGATCTGTCTTTGGTCTTGACCACTATGTCATCCATGTAAGCTTCAATATTCCTGTGCAGCTGAGAATCAAAACCAATTTGCATTGCTCTTGCAGAAGTGGACCCAGCGCTCTTTAACCCAAAGGGCATCCGCACAAAGCAGTACGTGCCACATGCGGTTATGAACATGGTCTTCTCCTCCTCTTCCTCGGACATGAATATCTAGTGGTACCCGGAGTAGGCATCCAAGAAGCAAAGCAGATCACATACGGAAGTGGAATCAATGGTCTGATCGATGCATGGCAAGGGGAATGGGTCCTTTGGGCATGCTTTATTCAGATCTATGAAATCTATGCAAAGCCTCCACTTCCCATTCGCCTTGCGAACCACCACTGGATTTGCCAACCACGTTGGATGCAATACTCCTCTGACCAAACAAGCTACTTCAAGTTTCTTGATTTCTTCGGCAATGAACTACTGCTGCTCCAAGGCTTGCTGCCTGACCTTCTGCTTGATGGGCCGGGCACGAGGGCAGATAGCAAGGTGGTGCTCGACTACCTTCCTGGGTACGTTGGGGATGTCAGATGGTTGCAGGGCAAACACATCGACATTCGCCCGCATGAAGGCAACGAGCGCGCTTTCCTATTTGTCATCAAGGGTGGAGCTGATAGTAAATGTAACATCAGCGCCAACCAGCCCTGCCGGGACCTTCTTTACAGCTGGTGCAGCAACCTTGGATCTCTTGCAAGTGGAACTCTCTGGCAAGTCGTCGACAGGCGCAACGCACTTCGGAGAGGCGTGCTTCCCGGATTCCTTGCCGGTATCCCTGCTAGCTTTTCTTCCTTGCTTGTTTTCCTTGGCGGGGACTGCGGCTTTTGTGGCCTCAGCAGCGACTGCATCCTGGTATATCTTATCCACGCATATGATTGCGTCCTTCTTGTTTGACGGGATCGAAATAACGCCTATTGATTCTGGCATTTTCAGGGTGTTGTAGGCATAGTGGGATGCCGCCATGAACTTTGCCAGGGCAGGTCGACCAAGTATCCCATTGTACGACAAAGGAAGCTCGACCACGTCGAACACAGTCTTCTCAGTCCGATAGTTCAATTCTCCTCCAAATGTCACTGGCAGCGTGATCTTCCCCTTTGGATGACTTCTGCCGGGGTTGATCCCTTGAAACTTGCCAGTAACCTTGAGCTCTTCATCTAATATCTGCATCTTGCCGATGACCTTAGGGGAAATCAGATTCAACCCTGCCCCTCCGTCAACCAACATCTTTGTGACCTTGAGGTTGCGGATTGTTGGCGAAACCAATAATGGCAAACACCCTACCGCAGTGGCACGGTCAGGGTGATCCTCTTTGTCAAAGATAATGGGCGTGCGAGACCACTTGAGTGGTTTCCGGGAATCTGCCGCTGGCTCCACAACATTGACCTCACATGCCCACTATTTAAGCTGGCGGTGAGAGGAGTGCAAATATGCGCCTCCGTCAATGCACAGGGCGTCAGTGGCTTTCTGAAACTCTTGCTCACTAGTTTTGTCTTCATGCTCTTCATCGCTTTCGTCATCACCTTCCTTCTTCTCTTGGCCTTTAGCATTTTTCCCTTGATGTTGAGGGGCCTTGCCAGGGCGGCCTCCTCTGCCGCCTCGGCCCTTCCCGCCAACGCCATCTTGGTTTCTCTCTTTGTCACGCTTCTTGTACTCCGCCTTCTGCTTCTTGACGAGTTGCTCAACTTGATGACACTCTTGGAGATCATGGCCCTTGGTCCGATGGATGTTGTAGTACGGTCCGTCAGCCTTCCCAGCCTTCTCGGCCGTCGCAGCTTCCCAGCAGTCAGTGCACGCGGCAACTCCTTGCCCTTACAAACTCCTTGGTTCAACTGCACAATCTTGTCGGAGGCTCCCAAGTGACACCTAACCAATCTTGGAGACACCACTCTCCAAAAGGTAATAGATGGTGTGTTGATGATGAACTCCTTGCTCTTGTGCTTCAAATGATAGTCTCCCCAACACTCAACTCTCTCTCACAGATTTGGCTATGGTGGAAAGATGATTTGAGTGGAAAGCAACTTGGGGAAGGCTAGAGATCAAGATTCTTGTGGTTGGATTGGAATGTCTTGGTCTCATCACATGAGTAGGTGGTACTCTCTTAGAAAATGAGTAGTGGAAGTGTAGGCACGGTCTGATGGCTCTCTCTTGAATAGAGAAGGGGGTAGAGGGGTATATATAGCCTCCACACAAAATCCAACCGTTACACACATTTGACCCAACTCGGTCCGACCGAATAGGAGAACTCGGTGAGACCGATTCAGTTCAAAATGTGAATGTTAGGAATCCCGGTGGGACCAACATGATCAACTCAGTGGGACCGATGTGCTAAGGTTAAGGCAAAACCTCATCTCGGTGTGACCGATTGCATGAACTCGGTGAGACTGATTTCAGCAACAAGCAAACAAAGAGTTGGCCAGGCAAACTCGGTGGGATCGATCGCTCATTTCTGTAAGACCAAAATGTTACGAAGGGAAACAGAGAGTTTCCATTGCCATCTTGGCCACACAGGGATACCTATCAGTGAGACCGAATTGTCTAGGGTTTCTGGCAGTGGCTATGTCAAAAGAACTCGGTGGCGTCGGATAGATCAAATTGGTGGGGCCGAGTTTGAATTTAGGTTCTGGACATATGTGGAAATGAGAAAGTGGCTGAGGGTTTTGGAGCAATATCACTAAGCACTTTGAGCAAGTAGACCATTAAGCAACACCTCATCTCCTTTTAATAGTATTGGCTTTCCTATGGACTCAATGTGATCTTGGATCACTAAAATGAAAATGAAGAGTCTTGAGCTTTTGCCAATCTTTGTCCTTAGCTGTAACACCCCGGATGTAACTTTCCATATTGGTAACTCCAACTCTCGCCATTTTCGGCTATGTGCTATGATATTCCCTCCGTGGTCGGGTTTTGTCTTTCGTTTTGCATTTTGTTTTCGTCATGCATCTCATATCATGTCATCATGTGCATTGCATTTGCATACGTGTTCGTCTCATGCATACGAGCATTTTCCCCGTTGTCCGTTTTGCAATCCGGCACTCCCATCTCCTCCGGCGCACCCCTCTTGTTTCTTTTCGTGAGCAGGTGTTGAACGTTCTCGGAATGGACCGAGGCTTGTCAAGTGGCCTTGGTATACCACCGGTCAAGTTTCGTTCCATTTGGAGGTCGTTTGGTACTCCAACGGTTAACCGGGCAACCGCAAAGTCCGTTTGTGTGTTGCAGCAAAACCCCTCTCTAACCAGCCCAAAAACCCCTCTAAGTTATCTCCATGCTCTAGGTCGTTCGATCACGATCGTGTGGGCGAAAACAACACCTCATTTGGAGCCTCATAGCCCCCTCTACCTATAAAACTCCTCCCCCCCTCCGAAATTTTTCACAGATCAAACCCTAACCTTCGTCCCTCCGCGCGCCGGACGTGTCCGTACCGTGCCGGACGGAGCCGCCGCCCCGAGCCAACGGCTGCGCGCCACCTGTCGCTGCCGCCCTCCCCACCGCGCGGCCCGCGAGGGCCCAGCGCCGGCCCCCGAGCCCGGGTGCGCCCGCCGCCGCCTGTCTTCATCCCGCGGGAGCCGCGCCGCCCGCGCCTCCGCGCGCCGGCCGCCGCGCCGCCGCCCGGCCGGCGACCGCGCCGCCGCCCGGCCGGCGACCGCGCCCCCGCCTCCGGTCGCTCCTCCTCCGAGCTCGTCCCTCCGTCTCCGGCGCCGTTCACGGCGAGCCCGAGCCGCACCAGATCTGGATCCAGCGAACCCTAGGTTGACCCCGAAATCCTCTAAGTCATTTTTCTGTCACAATATATGCCCCTGTTCATCGCATCATAACTCTCTGAATATAGCTACGTTTCACGCGTGTAATATATCGGAATGTTCGTCTCTAGGTGCTCTTCATTTTGTTCGATTGCACCATGTTCATTTGGGTCCATCTTGATGCCCAAATCTCTGGTGCAAGAGTGCTAGTTGCTGTTATCTGCTGTTACTTATCAGAACTTAGGGTTTTGTTATTTTTGTTGCATTTATTCTGTGCATCTTATGGGCATGAGCTCTACATGTGTTGGGATGTATGCCATGCCATCTTTACAGAGGTGTATGCCATGTATTTTTGTGATCTCTGTGGTGACTAGCACAAGCATGCAAACTAGCCTCCGTAATGTTTCTGATTTCAGGGACTTAGTAAATTTACTGTCTTTGTCTGCTGTTATTTTGTTGCTATGTATCCATGTGTCTACAGAGAGATCTATACTCCTTTTGGAGATGTTCAGTAAGGATGTTTTGTAGATATTATTGTAATTGATCCATTCCGGCCCTTGTTTGCATTTATGGAGTGCCATAGCATGACTCAATTTTGCTCTACTTTTGCTATAAAATATTTCTGGCAGATTCTTAACATGATATTCAATTTTGCCAAGCTTGTTGTAGTTGTTTCATACATGCTATGTACTCGCTCTTGCCGTGGATAGCTTCATAAACATGCCATATTGCTGTAGGTATGCTTGTTTTGTCATGCATTGCTTTGTGGTGAGTGCATCAAGCTCACCAAGATGCCTTCATATTACTGTTTCGGCCATGCTCTGTTTTTCTGCCAAGTCTGAAACCCGTTAACGAAACTTGCTATGTTTACATGGTTGCCATCATATCTTATGGTCCTTTTTGGCTTATGGTAAGTAAGGGACTTTTGTCACATGCATTTAGTAGATTCATGCCATACCTTGTTTTTCCATTTTAAGTTCCTGTAGCATACTGATATCGTGCTCTAAACATTGCTGCCTGATGCTGTTTCAGGCATGTCCAGTAATTTCACCAAGTCTGTGAACCTGTTATCTTTTGCACTTTTGCCATGCTTATTTGAACCTGCTGTGGTGTGAACTAGCCGTAGCTCAGTGTTCATCTTTTGTCAAGAATCTCCTGTAGATTGCTGTAATATGCGTTTTTGCTAGGTTGGAGTGCTGTAGCATTGTTACTTGTTGCATTCTAGGTGCTATCATGCTGTTAATCGCAGATTCGTGTCATTCTTGTTTTGCTTGCCATTTGCAAACCGTGCATCCGTTTCCGGTGATCTTTATATCGATTTCAATCGAAATCATCTCATTTTTCCAGTGGCATGCTTGGTTTGCCAAGTTACTGCCTTGTTCATCATTTTTCGTCCGGAGCACGCATATGCATCGCATATCATATCTTGCATATCATTCATGTATTGCATCATGTTGCTTGTGCATTCCCCGTGATTGATTGTGGTTCCGTTGCTTGTGTCCTTGTTTTGGGTAGAGCCGGGAGACGAGTTCGTGAACGAGGAACCTGTTGAGTACGCTTACGAGGATCAAGCTTTCGACAACTCTGAGAACCTTGCAGGCAAGATGACCATACCCTCGAAATCACTTCTATCTTTGCTTTGCTAGTTGTTCGTTCTATTGCCATGCTGCGCTACCTACCACTTGCTATATCATGCCTCCCATATTGCCATGTCAGCCCCTAACCATCCTTTCCTAGCAAACCGTTGTTTGGCTAAGTTACCGCTTTTGCTAAGCCCTTCTTATAGCGTTGCTAGTTGCAGGTGAAGTTGAAGTTGGTTCCATGTTGGAACATGGATATGTTGGGATATCACAATATCTCTTATTATTTTAATGCATCTATATATATTTGGTAAAGGGTGGAAGGCTCGGCCTTATGCCTGGTGTTTTGTTCCACTCTTGCCGCCCTAGTTTTCCGTCATACCGGTATTATGTTCCTTGAGTTTGCGTTCCTTACGCGGTTGGGTGATTTATGGGACCCCCTTGACAGTTCGCCTTGAATAAAACTCCTCCAGCAAGGCCCAACCTTGGTTTTACCATTTGCCACCTAAGCCTTTTCCCTTGGGTTTTCGCGAGCCCGAGGGTCATCTTTATTTTAACCCCCCCAGGCCAGTGCTCCTTCGAGTGTTGGTCCGAACTGAGTAGACTGCGGGGCCCCCTCGAGGAAACTCGACGTCTGGTTTTACTCGTAGGATGTCTCATCCGGTGTTGCCCTGAGAACGAGATATGTGCAGCTCCTATCGGGATTTGTCGGCACATCGGGCGGCTTTGCTGGTCTTGTTTTACCATTGTCGAAATGTCTTGTAAACCGGGATTCCGAGACTGATCGGGTCTTTCTGGAAGAAGGTTTATCCTTCGTTGACCGTGAGAGCTTATAATGGGATAAGTTGGGACACCCCTGCAGGGTATTTATCTTTCGAAAGCCGTGCCCGCGGTTATGAGGCAGATGGGATTTTGTTAATGTCCGGTTGTAGAGAACTTGTCACTTGATTTAATTAAAATACATCAACCGCGTGTGTAGCCGTGATGGTCTCTTCTCGGCGTAGTCCGGGAAGTGAACACAGTTTGAGTTATGAATGACGTAAGTAGGAGTTTAGGATCACTTCTTGGTCATTACTAGATGACGACCGTTCCGTTGCTTCTCTTCTCGCTCTCATTTGCGTATGTTAGCCACCATATATGCTTAGTGCCTGCTGCAGCTCCACCTCATTTCACCATCCTTTCATATAAGCTTAAATAGTCTTGATCTCGCGGGTGTGAGATTGCTGAGTCCTCGTGACTCACAGATTCTACCAACACAGTTGCAGGTGCCGACGATGCCAGGGCAGATGACGAAATCGACCTCAAGTGGGAGTTCGATGAGGAACGTGGTCGTTACTATCTGTCCTTTCCTGATGATCAGTAGTGGAGCCCAGTTGGGACGATCGGGGATCTAGCATTTGGGGTTATCTTATTTTCATTTGGATTTGACTGTAGTCGGTCTATGTGTGTATTTTGGATGATGTATGATTTATATTTATGTATTGTGTGAAGTGGCGATTGTAAGCCAACTCTCGTTATCCCATTCTTGTTCATTACATGGGATTGTGTGAAGATGACCCTTCTTGCGACAAAACCACAATGCGGTTATGCCTCTAAGTCGTGCTTCGACACGTGGGAGTTATAGCCGCATCGTGGGCGTTACATTAGCATTTTGAGGGGTCCACATCTCTAGTCTATCCCATGCCAATCATTGAACTTTCTGAAATATTTAACTTGAATGGATGTTAGTTCAATGAGCTATATGTTGTTAAGAATTACCAAAACCACCTGGGGATTAGTTGCACTTTCAATCTCTCCCTTTTTGGTAATTGATGACAACATATAGATCAAAGCTTCGACAATGATAATATGAATGAAATACATCATCGCTTTGAGAAGTATGTGATAAGTGAGAGCTCCCCCTAAATTTGTGCATTATTTAACATTTGCTTTTGAATGCAAATGCACAATCGATTAGGATCATGGGTCACGCTTCCATGTCACATACATCTTGGTGGAGTGCTCAAAATGATAAGATATAAGGAACATGCACTCATCACCAAGGGAAACATGATTAATCATACATAAGTGTCAAGATATCATCATTCAAGCACACATTGAAGTATAATATGATCAAACACATGATCACAAAAGTACCTCACGAGCATAACAAACATTGTAACATAGGAATCAAACAAGCAAAGGATCAAAGCAAATGATTAAAGTAGCAAGAGAGGCAACAAAAGGCAAAACGCTCTCTCTCTTTCTCTCGAAGCCTAATGATCTATACACTTTCTCCCCCTTTGGCAACAAGTTACCAAAAAGCTCAAAAATGCATAGTGCTATACGGCACTCTAGGCACGATATCTGAGAGCCCCTGAAGTAGTCTTCTGGCTGGTTTCTCTGGTGTGCGTAGATGGCGTGGAGAAGAGTCCGTCCGCAAAAGCTTCCAAAGATGTTTGAGGAGCTGGAGGAGTTGCGACTGGAGGTGCAACAGTGGCAGTTGCTGCAGGTGCTGAGAGTGTAGTCCTCATGTCACTGACTACTGGCACTGCTGAAGACCTCTGTGCCCTTGGCACACGCTGAAAAGTGGTATGTCTATCTGCCCTATCCTAAGCTTCTTCCTGTAGCTTCTCAACAGCGGTCTGAATCTCGATGACCTTCGCATCTAGATCATGAAGTTTAGTCTCAAAGATCCCCTCAAGACTCTCTTGATTTTGAGTCAAGGTGGCTAGTCCTTTCTCAATTCTCACGGTTGCCTCAAGCAGATAACTGAGTTGATCTTGCTTGGTCTTGAGATTGACAACTGAAGCATCTGGTACCCTAGATGCTCTTGCTGCTTAAGCAGCCTTTGCTCTCTCTCTCTCTCTCTTCTCCTGGGCTTCTACTGAAGTAGGATGTGATGCATCCATGACAACCTCATTGTCCTCAAATTCTGGCCTCAGGCGAAGGTGCCCCCTGTTCCCATCTTGGAATTGATGAGCATCTGTATGTGAGGGGCATATCCACATGATCTCTTCTGATCAGCCGTTGTTCTCTTCACAGTCTCAACAATCAAACTCATCACCTTGAACTTTTGTGGCACATCAAACATATGAAGCAAGTTGATTGAGTGACCATGGATCATTCTATGATCTCCTGACTTGGGCAACAGAGGGTGCCTCAATATAGTGTTCATCGTGGTTAGACCTGATAGCAGATAAGAGATGGATCCAAACTTGTGAGTTTCCAATGACCATTAGGAATTGGCTTATACATGTGAGCCATAGAGTTGTGATCCTTTCTGGGCTTGGCATACACATCTGTGTCATTTTCATCTTCCTTGGGGGCATTGATCAACTTGGCCCATTGAGCAATTGAAGATTGCTACCTTGTGCCTTTTGTCATCCAGACAATTTTGCCATCTGGATACAAATGAGCAGTGGAGTAGAATTGCATAATCATTTCATCATTCCATTTTGTCAACTTTTGACCAACAAAAGTGTCAACACCGTTCATTCTGAAACTTTCATGTAATCCTGGGAGGTAATCCTCATTTTCATCAATGTACTTCCAGTCAACCCATTTCATGTCACAGACAATAGGTTCTTGTCCAACAAGACTGTCTCCTAGAAATCTTGTTGTTCTTTGGTGTGAAAGCGATAATCAACATCAGTTCTTCTCCTTATAGCATATGGATCAGTCTGTCTCCACAGTCTGAGACATGCATCCTTTCTCTCCTTCATGTTGTCAGCAACAGGATGATCATCACTATGATCAGGAATCTTGGGCTTCAATGTTTTGAGCACTTGCTGCTCCTCATCCTCTTTAACTTCAGGGACCGGGCCTTGTTCTTCTCAGCAGCAGGGATGTTTCTGGTGGATCTCTTGGGTGCAGTAGACTTGGAGGCATGATCTTGAGGTGGAGGCTTGGGAGCTGTCTTGGGCTTTGATGGAGCAGCCCTAGACTTTATTGCATCCCCCATGAGCTTCTGAGACTTTTGAGGTGGTGCAGCTGCCTCTTCCTCCTCCTCATCTTCATCTGATTCTCTCATCATAGATGATCTGCCAATGACTCTGGCCATAGTCTTCTTGACTCTTTCCTTTCTTTTCTTCCCTCCAGCAGCCTCTTCCTCTCTTGGTTCAAGAGTGAACTCCATGGTTTCTTGAGTGGAGGCTCTGGCTTTTGACATAGGGATTCTCTTGGCAGGAGCTTTCTTATGCATACCAGGCTTGATGGCAGCAGCAGCAACTTGCTCTTTCTTGAGCACTTTCTTCTTTGAGGTCACTTCCTCATCAACAACAAAACCCTCATCTTCAGATTCTGAGGTTTTCTTCTTCCTTTGCCTAGTAGCAGCCTTAGGCAAATTGCTTGGTGTGCTTCTGCTTCCATCATAATAGCTGCTTGAGGGACTAGTGCCCTCACTAAGATTCACCTGCTCCTCTGACCTGTTCTGACTGTCACTGCCCTCTGACATCTTTGAAACCGACCCTGTGAATAGATAGGTATAGGTAGAGTGGATGAGCATCACAAAGCACAACTACTTTGAAAAAAACTATTGAGACAAAAACTTAATTTTAGTTTTCTGCAGAAAGCATTTTGGAGCTACCGATATGACAAACTCGGTGACACCAAAGCACAATCAGACTCTAAACAAGCAGTTTTAGTCAGACCGAAATGCAGTTCGGTGACTCCGAGATGCTAGGGTTTCATAGAGAAAGTGAACTTGGTCACATCCATTAGTACACTTCGGTCAGACCGAGTAGTACATGTGCAATGGCCTGAGCAAAATCGGTGAGACCGAAATCTTCAGATCGGTCGATCTGAGATGAGTTCGGCGGAAACCTAACCCTAAGTTTTTTTCATCAAATCTATTCTAAAGGAACTTTTCAGTGGACAGATTGATCTCAAGAAACTAGGCATTGATCTTTGTGCAAGAATCGGAGTACAAGGACGCACAAAGAGATCCAGTTCGTGCCCTAGTGATGTAGGGTGGAACCCTAGATGCCCGATCTTTCACGATTGGAGCGGATCCCGTGAGGAACACGAAGAACACGGGGAAGAACGGAGAGAAATCACGAGAGGAACACTCAAGAACAAGTCCAATCACACATCCACTAGACAATCAAACACACAAGATCACAAGGTACATGAACAACAAAGGGGAAGATATAAGGTAGAGTTCATCCCAAATCCAAAGGAGATGGGGGGTTGAATCCTAGTAGGATCTTCTCCATGAGGAGGTCTTGAATCCCTCGGGATCTTCTCCTAGATGGAGGTCTTGGCCTCCAATGGAGTAGTCTCTCTCTCTCAAGAGGAGAAGGTAGGCACAAAGCTCACATACAACTGAGCTATCATATTGCTAACCCTAAAAATGGGGAGGAGGAGGTCTATTTATAGTCCAAGCCACAAAGGGGTAAGTGAGGGGGCGAAGTAGGTACATGGGCCTCGGCCCGAGTCATGCGCGCAGGCATAGGCCGGATGATCCGGGCATCGTCCGAATGATCCGGGTCCTCGTCCGGATGATCCGGCTCCGCCGGGTGGATTCTGCAAGCTTCGGGTGCCGTGGCTGTGGGATTACCCGGATGATCCGGGTGGGCGTCCGGATGATCCGGCTCGGCGTCCGGATGTCCGGCTCCAGCTCAGCAGCCGCTCCGTCTTCCTCTCCTTTCTTCCGTCTTCTCTTCCACGCTTCCCTCATGGACGGTGTAGTCGTTCCTTGGTGCTTGCACTCCTCCTCGACATCCGTGAAGCTCCGACAATACCTATGCATGCACACGGGAGAAGTGTCAAGTAGTATACCATCCTCGAAGGGGTCAAGTGAACACGTGTAAAGGAGACGATTCACCTTTATGTATGTGAAGTAGATGTCATACGTGTCACTTGCCAAACGGACTCTCGACATGGTGATGTCACTATTGCAGGATGCTGCTAATGCGACACTACGATCAGAGACCCTTTGATGAAACTGTGTGCGATGCAATAATCGCAAACGATGGTGTAAAATAACCGTCAAAAAAGGTGCAAAACGTTTGCGATGGCGGGCACATCAAGCACGGTTCAGATTTTAGTTGCGTGTGCGATGCTGGGCATACGATTGATCCATACGAACTGTTTGCGATTAGATAGAACAACAGAAATGGGTAGCCATATCAATGTGTGTGCGATATACGGCATACAGTTCGGTCCGATGAACTGTTTGCGATGATCGAGGTGAACACAAACGATTCGGCGTAACAAGATGTGTGTGATACCCCGCAAATAGGTCGGTAATCAGAATTGTGTGCGATCATTATAGACAGCCCATATGGTCTTTTTTGTGAATTGTGTGCTTGTTAGGGCACACCGTTCAACAAACCAACCTGTGGGCGGTAATGTAGAAGATCTCTGTCGAATATGTATTACTAACCGTCTGCGATGAGATTGACAGGATAAACAGAGATAACAAATTAATATGAGCGAATGGAAACAGAGATATGTATAGTCTGCTTAATTTAGTCCTTCTTCTTCTTGTTGTTGTTGGATGGCCCCACGACATCGTCTTGGCGGGGATGCTTCTTGCCGCTGACGGCTGGATTTTCATCGCCGCTGCCGTCATCATCGTCGTTGTTGTCGTCGTCGTCCTCCTCCTCCTTGTTCGACCATTCCTCCTCCTCCTCATCGTCGTCCTCTTCTAGATCCTCCGACGGCTCCTCGTCCATCTAGTTGTCGTTTGTAGACTTCGGAGGCGGCGTCCCTTCCATGATCCAGATATAACCGAGGTCTGGGCTCGACGCCAGACTCATGGAAGACGAGCGGGATGATTCCGACGTTGACCTATCATCGAGCGCCAGATGCTGGCCGAACTGTCATCCTCGCTGTCGCTCGACATGGCTGCAGAGTATGTGCCAGTGTGTAGCACGGCTTGTTGGGGACGATGAAGATGGTGGACACTTAAGCGGGGTATGCAGAGAAGAGGAAATGCCAATTGAAGCGGGGTTTGACGTATTATCTAACCGCTGATATAACCAACCGCAATTATTTGTACCCAGACGCTCCAAATTCCCGGGGTTGCGCAGGACTCCTATTGGCTGGTTTATTTTTTCAGGACAAAAAGAAGGAACGAGTTTTGGGATTATGCACCGGTACCGGTACGAATGGAGTAGGACGGTTGGTAAGCAATACATTGAGCTCTTCTTATTGATAAAGCCAGTACTAATCAAACTACAAAGGAAAAGAAAAAAAGACAAAGGAAAATATCTGCGCGAATCTTCGCATAACATCAATGGCATAGGACCTAAATGTGCATTACTTAGAGCACATCTAGATGTGCTTTAGTAATACTGTCAAACAAAACCCCTAATCATCATTGCAAACAGCGCATAGAACATGGCTAATGCGACAACCACAACTACACATGCTAGTTCCTTCTTGTCTCTTGCTTTCATCTGTTGCCTGTGACTGATTCTTTCTTGCTTCATCGTACTGATTGTACATTCCAGATCAGCCAGTTTCTTCTTCAGCTTTATGTTATCTTCTGCGAGCTTGGTGGTAACACTCCGAGCCCTGCCATGCCATTCTTCATCCAGCCAGTTAACAAAGGCACAAGCCTCGTATCCCTGCAAATGTTAAATAATATTCAGGATGAGCGGTGGCATTAACTGAAGTAAAATGATGAACTTAGCACTAACCTCTAAGGGGCAACTGAGAAACTGCCTGCCAATGTCGAATCCCTCCGTGCATACACGTCGAGCGGGAGTGTGCCCATGCACAAAATTCAGCTTTTGGTACTTCTCGGTGGCGCAAAACTCGGAGTCGAACTCGTGTTGCGGGAGTCTGGAGTCATGCTCCGGATTCGGCGGTAGATCGCTTTCCTGGGGGCGGGGGGTCATTCAGGACGGATTCAGCAAGGAGCTATACTTTGGACATGCTAAAAAAGATCGGGATAGATTGGAACCTGACAGGACGATTCAGATCCATAGTACACCTGCCTTCTGATGACCTTAGGCAAGTGCTCGGCGGCGACCGCCGTCGTGGCGGCGATACGAGCAGGAGCAGCTGCACCGAAACCATCAGCACCACACATCTGCATTCCCCCAATTTTAGCGCCACGCAAGGGAATTTGGAGGCTATGTAGGGATTTGGGGGAAACGGGGAAACTGTGGGGATAAGCTAACGGTCGGGAACTACTTATGGCACTATATGTTGTATACGGCACGCTCTTTATACATGTCGTTTGTCTTAGGTATTACAACGTTACACACGATTTATGCACCAAAACGTGCGAGAAGACAACGTAGATTAGACACGGTTGCTGTTACATAATGGTATGTGATGTACTACCCTATCCATATAATTGAGTTACAGTGATACCGTGTAAATAGCTGCTCTGCGGATATCCGTAAAAAAAACAGCCGCTCTGCATATAGAGATGGCGGCGGCCTAGGCAGCGGCTACCAGATAAGAGGTCAATCCTCGGTCGATGGGCGGTGGCGGCATCATAGGAGGTCAATCCTCTGTCTTCGGCAGGAGATAGGAGGAGCTCAACCATCGAGGTCGGCGGTGGCGTGCTTCGAGCACATCCATCGCAGTCGATGGCGGGATAGTGGAGGTCGAACTTTAGGTGGCGGCCGCACTAAGCTTTGCTCCTCGACCCTGCTGTCTGGGCATGCCGTCGCATCGCGCTTCTCTGTCTGGTGGGTGGAGGTGGCCGCGCGGCTAATTAATTAAGGTATTGTTTTCGTGAGTGGCTTAATTAAGGTATTCAATTCCTAGGGGTAGTGTTGTACTAGTACCCTGCGTGAAAATTGACTAGTCATTAATTTTTGTCATCGCACGTCTGGATAACAATATGGAGCGCCGTCAGTAATTATGAAAATAAAACCTTGTGATTTATGCACGCATCTTTCGGCAGCATTTAATCCGTGTATTAATGTTGTTGTTTTGTTTTTAATTACCATTCGTTTGGTGCAGATGGAACGATCTTGATGGATGAAGAATCAGAAAACCGCAGATTTTATTAGTGGCGTGACAGAGTTCATGAATTTGGCTAAAAGTACAAAGAGGAGAATTGGTGATGCGGATTACATCCTGTGTCCATGTACTGATTGTGCCAATACAGAGTCACATGAAGTTGCAGATGTCTAGTTGCACTTAGTCTCTAGGGGATTCGTGGATGGATATACACGTTGGAGCAGACAAGGTGAAGAGGAGGTCATGGATGAAGATACCCAGGGTTGCGAGATGCCAAACCCCGATCAGTGTCACATGGATGTTGAATGTAACATCGGGGCAGAGGCGTCAAGCTACCAATGGAACACCGGAAAGCCGAAACGCCCACTGGAAAACCAAGACGTCAACGCAAATGACGACGATCTTGATATGCCAGATGTTGCTGCTATGATTGCAGATTTCGAGGGCCCAAAAAAGGATATGATTGGGTACAAGGATCTGCCAACCATTGATGCAGACTCCAAGAAAGAATTGTATCCAGGTTGCAAAAAGAAATATTCCAAGTTGAGTGCCACCCTGGCGCTTCTCAGATTTAAAGCAGCAAACCGTCTATCAAACAAGGGCTTCACAGAGATGTTAGGTCTTTTCAAAGAAATTCTTCCGAAAGATAATGTGCTCCCCAGAAGCACGAATGAAGCGAGGAAAATTGTTTGCCCATTGGAACTTGAAGTACATAAGATACACGCTTGTGTGAATGATTGTATATTGTACCGTGATGAGTACAAAGATTTGTGTGCATGTCCCATATGCAAGCATGCATGATACAAGTGCAGGGGAGCAAAGGATAAGTACAAATTGGATGACGAGATCAAGATAGGAATCCCGTTCAAGGTTGTTTGGTACTTGCCTTTAATTCCAAGGTTGGGGCATTTGTTTGCAATCCCTAGAGAGGCAAAGAGGTTGCAGTGGCATCATGATGAGCGAATTGCGGATAAGTATATGAGGCACCCGAAAGATGGGGCTCAGTGGGAATTAATCGACAACAAGTTTCAAGACTTTGCCAAGGATCCTAGAAGTATAAGGCTCAGGGAGTGTACTGACGGGTTGAATCCTTTTAGCGATATGAGCACCAATCACAGCACATGGCCAGTGCTTCTGTGCATATATAACCTACCTCCTTGGTTGTGTTTGAAGAAAAAATACATTATGATGTCAATGATTATCCAAGGCCCAAAGCAACCTGGAAATGACATCGACATTTACTTTCAGCTACTGGTAGAAGAACTGCTGACAGTGTGGATAGATGCGCCTGCTGTAAAATGTTATGATGCTTACAGAAAGGAGATTTTTGATCTACATGCGATGCTGGTGCACACAATTCAAGATATGCCGGCATTAGGCAACACATTGGGGCAGAAAACAAAGGGAGATGTAGGGTGTGACACATGCATGGATAGGATAGCTAGCAGATTTCTTCCCAACTCGCGCAAAACCGTGTATTTGTGTCATCGTAGGTTCTTACGAAAAAATCACCCATACCAAAAGATGAAAGCTGAATTTGATGGTATGGCAGAAGTAGGTGTGGGCCCAAGACCCTATGATGGGGAGGTGGTCCACAACATGGCTAAACAAATTAATGTTGTGCTTGGCAAGAAGCATGCTTTGACGGTGAAACAAACACCCAAGGGTCAAGTGTTTAAGAAGAAATAGGTGTTCTGGAAATTACTTTACTGGGAGATTCTAGGTGTATGTCACTTCATCGGTGTCATGCACGTAGAGAAGAACGTATGTGAAAGCATCCTTGGTACTCTGCTCAAGATTAAAGGTAAAAGAAAGGATGGTGACGGTTCACGGCTCGATATGCTTGCTGATCAATCAAAACGCAAGAGTGAAGCAGAAGATGATGACCAATTTATCAAAGCTTGCCAGAGTTACAATTTTAGTACAAAAGAAGCAACACAGTTCTTCACCTATTTGTTGTCAGTTAAGACACCCTCTTCCTACTGCACAAACACCAGAAGTCTCGTGGATGTGAGCTCAAGTAAAATGAAGTTGGGACACATGAAGTCACATGATTGCCACCTAATGTTGACACAAATCCTCCCAGTGGCCATCAGGAATCTGATGGACAAAGATATAAGAAACACACTCATTGAGCTATGTGATTTCTTCAACCAACTATGGCAGAAAGTTGTAGATCCTGAAGAGTTGGATCATATGCAAGATGATATTGCAAAAATATTGTCAAACCTAGAGATGTTTTTCTCACTTTCATTCTTTGATGTCATGGTCCATCTCACTGTGCACCTTGTCGACGAGATAAAGTATTGTGGTCCTGTGTTTCTTCGCAACATGTATCCCTTCGATCAGTTCATGGGAATATTGAAGCGCTTTTGTCAGAACCGAAACCATCCAGAGGCAAGCATCCTACAAGGTTATACCGCGGAGGAGGTGGTTGAGTTTTCCACCGAATACATGAAACAAAGACCTATAGGTTTTCCCCTCTCTCGCCATGAGGGAAGGCTGAAAGGTAAGCCGGTCCTTGCTGGCATGCAAATGGCTGCACCCAGAGAATTGGCAGAGAAAGCCCAATTGACGGCACTGCTTAACAGCTCAGTTCTCAGTGCTTATGCCGAAGAACACTTGGCGGAGATACGCCAAAGCATCTTACCAATGGTGCCTTCATCAGATGTGGAGATGAAGGAGCACACTAAGAACTACACCGAATGGCTGAAGAATCGTATGGCACAAGGATCCATTGATGACATTGCTACGTGGTTGGCACAAAAGCCATGGCCTACGGTGTTGACGTACCAAGCATATGACATAAATGGATACACGTTCTACACCGAGGAACGTGATGAGAAGACCTCATATCAGAACAGCTCTGTTCGAATAGAATGCATGACTGTAGATGAGGCTGATAAAAGGGTATACTATGGAACCATCAAAGAGATTTGGGAGCTTGACTATGTGAAAGTTAAGGTGGAATTATTCAGGCGCGCATGGATCCCTCTTGGTCATGTAAAGGTTGATGATTACAGGAAGACCTGTGTTAACAGGAGAACGATGGCATATCACGCGGACCCTTTCATTCTTGCGAGCGATGTTATCCAGATTTTCTTTGTGGAAGACCCCTTGCATAAGAACTGCCATGTAGTGATGCATGGGAAGAGAAGGGTACTGGGTGTCGACGATGTTGCCGATGAGGACAAGTACGATGAATTTGATGAGTTGCCAGCCAAGGGATCACACACCCGTGTAACAGAGAAGCGTAAAATCATCAGAAAACCCAAGTTCATTCGGGGTCAACGTAATGATCCCAGTTCCCCCATGTATATGGGAATTAAGTCGTAAGACTAGACTTTATGCCTATCCCGCAACTTAATTTCGTTCAATTTAAAACTATCGCATGTACTGAATTTGTGAGTTATGCCCGATTTTATGTTGATGTAAGAACCGTTAGTATGTTGACCTTGATAAGTTGTCAGCTCAGGCAATGAATATGAACTGTTTTTTGTTATTATTATTATTATATCATAGAGGTAGCACACTCAATTGATCTCACTACAGTATGTGTGAACAAAAATATGCAATCTGGTTTGCGAATAGCACACAGTTCGTTGATGAAAGCCGTGTACCGACCAAACCCCGCCCACGATCTCTGTCGTGCTTTCTGATTGGCCAGAACCCAAACCCCACGGATCATACGTCTACACCGTTGGATGCTCCCAGATCAAACGGCGATACTCATCCCTTTCGATAGCACATGCAGTTCCGGTTGTAATTTTATTTTTATGCACAAATGCACATTAAACTTAAAATTTCTTAAATATAGCTAACAATACTTGAAATGCGCCAGAAAATCAAACCCGTGGTATAATGGTGATTGCGTACCAAGGAAATTTTTATGAGGCCAAACGATGAAGTCACCGGCCACAGGAGTTTGAATGGACACGTCTCCTTTTGGAAACCATGATCCTTCATGTGAGATGCTCTGGTTTGGAAGGAGTGGTCATCAAAACTTGTGCCAAACTTTACCAATTTTTTTCCATGGGGTCGTGAGAGCACGCCATAGGCACACATCTATTTTGATGATGTCCGGACTCCATATGAATTTCCTGTAATTAAAATACCAACTAGGCCTACACCAGTGGCCGCACCTCGCGGCCAAAATGTTTGAAACTTCTCCCCGCTTCTCGAACAAACGGATGAAAACTCACAATGCGACACACAAATGATCTGTACACCTTCTTTGCTAGGTTGATAGTAAGGGGATATCATAGCTAGTATCATGCATGCCAACTAGGAAATTTTGATGAGTTATTTTTTGACTGGGGAAATTTTGATGAGTTGTTATAGAATTAAATGAAGAAAGAGAGGATTAAGTATCATATCATGAAACTGTATCATAATAAATGCTATGCTACTATGTGTCATGCATGACAATAAATAAAGTACTACATGATACTACTCTATGATACTATGCATTAGAGCAAGTACAATAGAGTGACATAAGCAGGCTATAAGGAATAGAATAATATATATGTGATCAGTTGGAGGAAAGAGAAGAGGAGAGAGAAGAGAAGCAGTCCCTTAGTTAGAGCATGGTTAATAGTATAGCCAACAATCGTCTATATGAGGTTGCCACATCATCTATAGCCAACCTAATAGCCAACATGTATAGTAGCTAGTTACTAAGTAGTACTATTTCGTTAATAGATGGCCCACCTTACACTCTCACATTGTTTCCTGGAGCACATGCTGCAGCCAGCTGTTAATCTATAGCCTGCTTACCTTCTCTCTCCTCTTCTCTCACATTCAACTCAGCAATAATACAATATTTTAATCCTTACAGCCTGCTGACTATACCTTATTATACTTGCTCTTAGTAGCCAATTGCAACACGAGACCCAAGACACTTTGTGAGGATGTAAGGTGGGCCAACTATTGCTAAACTAGTACATATTTAAAACTTATTATTGTACATGCTGGCTAAGAGGTTGGTTGTATTTGACATGACAACTTCTTATAGCCGACCGTTGGCTGTATTATTAACCATGCTCTTAGTGAGGTAGCTAGTATATCATAGACTAGATAGTACTCCCTCCGTTCCTAAATGTAAGTCTTTCTAGAGATTTCACTATCGACTACCTACGGATGTATATAGACGTAGTTTAGAATGTAGATTCACTTATTTTGCTACGTATGTAGTCTCTTGTTGGAACATCTAAAAAGACTTATATTTAGGAACGGAGGGAGTATCATATATATGCATGATACTAGTATACGATCGATACTACATATATAATAAATGCTATACTACTTTGTGTCATGCATGGCCATAAATACGGCCATCTATGATATATACTACTCTATGATACTATATATGCACTATGAAGGTACGTACGTAGTATCATACACTAGTATCATATGCATGATACTACAGTATATGATACTCCCCACTATATAAGGCTTGCCATAGTGGTGGTATCATAGCCGACAATATCATGCACTTGGAAATAGCAAGTATGCTGATGTGGCATAGAATTAAATATAGAGAGGGTTAGAGTAACATATAGGTAGATACTGTATCATGTTAAATGCGATGCTAATTTGTGTCATGCATGGCAATAATAAATATGATCTATGATACTATACTCTATGTATTATACTACGCGCTATAATTAAAGGTAGTATCATACACTAGTATCATATATATATATATATGCATGATACTAGTATATGTCACTCTCCACTATGAGTAGCCTAAGTATGGCCTAACTAAAACACCCACATGTAGTTGTAGTAGGGTTTTTGACTTTAATTATATGCACTAAAATGCAAGGTAAGTGCAAAGAATGACTTAAACATAGAAGACAACCTGAAATGGGCCGGAACGATGTAGCCAATAACTGACGATTTGTAGTCCGAAGTGCCGCGTCTCCTTTTGGAAACTATGATTCTTCTTGTGAGATGCTCCGGTATGGAAGGTGCGAGCACCAAAACTTGTGCCAAACTTTACCAACATTTTTCCATGCGATCGTGAGAGCACCTCACAGTGACACAATGATTTTCGTTATTTTCTGGACTCTATATGCCTTTCCTGAAATTAAAATACCAACAAGGACTACGCCTCTGGCCACACCCTGCGGCCGAACTATTTGAAGTTTTTTCCCGTTTCTCGCACAATGAATGAAAACTCACAAAGTGATACACAAATGACCTTGCTAACACGCACGTGTAGTTGCGACTATATATATAAATATAAACGAGATCTCATTGTTTGCATATTCAAAGTTTGAGATTGCTAGCGAGGCCTGCCGCCTGGTAAAATGTACCCGAAAATCAAACCATAGGGTACAATCATGATTTCTTACCGTGGAAAAAATTGGAGGCGAAACGATGAACTCATGTTTTCATTCAAACAAAAATATGTTGTTAGGTAATGTAAATGTTTTGAAATAGCACACGGTTCACTCGCAAAAGTTGTGTGTCCACTAAACCGTGGCCGATGCCCCCCTCTGCCGCGCGCGAGATCTGAGTCGTGCGTTCTGATTGGCCAGAACCCAAACCCCATGGATCGTACTTCTGCACCGTTGGATTCTCCTTGATCGAACGGCGATCCTCATCCCTTTCGACAACACATGCACGAGAAAATCAAACCATAGGGTACAATGGTGATTTCTTACCGTGGAAAAAAATTTGGAGGCAAAACGATGAACTCTTGTTTTCATTCAAATGAAAATGTGTTGTTAGTTCATGTAAATGTTTTCAAATAGCACACGGTTCACTCACGAAAGCCGTGTGCCTACCAAACCGTGGCCGATGCCCCCCTTTGCTGCGCACATGATCTGAGTCGTGCATTCTAATTGGCCAGAACCCAAACCCCACGGATCGTACGTCCGCACCGTTGGATGCTCCCAGATCGAACGACAATCCTCATCCCATTCGACAGGAAATGCAGTCCGGCTAGGAATTGATTTATATGCCAAAATGCACCGTAAAAGCCAAAAAATGTCTTACGTATAGCACACGAGACCTGAAATGCGCCAGCAAATCAAACCCGTGGTATAATGGTGATTGCTTAACGTGCGAAAAATTTAGAGGCGAAACGATGAACTCACATCTTCATTTCAAAATTAGTACGTCTTCATTTCAAACGAAATTATTCTCTTTGTGCACATGAGCACTTAGAGGCAACCATTTGCATAGGCCTTTCCGCGCGGTGACCGAGGATATTTTTCACCCGTTTCACCTAGGCGGTAGCACCCCCCATCGCCCGCCCGCGTGTCACTCAACTAGTCCAACCAATATCCATCGCCAGCCCCCCTTCCCCCAGATCCACAGCAGAACCCTCTCCGGCGCTGGCGTGCTCACCCCGGCCGTGTGCCCGCTCTTCGGCGTCAAGCCTACCTCCACTGCCTTTCCCAACACGCAGCTGCCCGCACCTTGCCGTCTTCGTTTGCTCACCAGGCACCCTCGAGCATATCGATGCTGTAAGCCTCGCCTCTCCTGTGGTCCGGCCGGGTTTGCATTAAGAAGCCCGTTAGTTACTGCTCTCCATCGCAGTGAGGCATATTTCCTCGCAATACCTCTTCCTATTTCGTTCTGTATGTTCCCAAATTGGCTATAAAATAATGGAGAACGTATATATGTTCATTATCTACCTTCCTAACTAGTACATATAATTTGTATTTGTTCCAACAAGTTACTACCTATTTACAGATCGCGGGCGCCCGTGTCACACAAACTTAACAAATTAGCCGTACATTTTCTAAATTATTGCATGACATGTTTAGAAAGCTTGATACCAAGTTGTTAGCTTTATGCTTATCCTCCTTTCCCGAGTTTCGCATGTGTTCTCTGTAGATGCCGAGTAGCAGCGACAACACTCATGCTTCAGGCGATATATCTTCATTTGATTCCGACAACCCTAGGTCTTCAGGAGATTGTGAGGGATCAAGTAATCTCGAACGGGATAGAGCTGCAACAATTACCCTTCCGTTCAGGACACGGAGGAACGCACCAAGGAAGCCCACACACCAGCCTAAAGGTGTATATGAAGTAACCAAGATTTATTTAAAGTATTGGGCTCCAACTAAACCATATAAAGCACGCACGAGGTTTAGGAGTGTGTGTGGATTTGTTGGCAGGGCAAGGCTCACCATTAATCTGCCGGGGTTTTGGAAGGCTGACACAAAAACACAGCGAAGGATTGTCTGGGAGATCATGGATCACTTCAACGTTCCAGAGCAGTGGAGAATGAAGGTGGAACACGCTGCACTGAAGATGGCTAGGGATGCTTGGAGAAACTGGAAGCACGTGCTGTACAAGAAGTACTTGAGTGAAGGCAAGGACCCAATCCCCGCATACCCCCAAATTACAAAGGCAGACTAGGCAGAATTCAAAAGGGTCAGGGCAACTAAAGAGATTGCTGAGAAGAGTTACAAGCAATTGGAACTTCAGAAGAAGAACATACACCCCCACCGTATGGGTGTGGCAGGATACTACGGCATGAAACTGATATGGGACCAGGAGGACAAAGAAGCAGTAGCGGCGGGTGGGAATCCAGCCTTTAGTGAAATCAGGGGCCAACGCGCCAGAGACTACTTGCGGGCATGTGCAAGGGGGCGTGATTACGGAACTTATTACTTTAAAAACTCACATGACGAAGAACTGTATCAAGTGATGTTAGAGGCTTCCAAGATCCCTGGAAGGTTCTACAGGAACTCAGGGCCATGTGACATTTTGTCTGTTGCTCTAGAAGCAAGAGAGCCCCCTGGCCGTGCAAGGGGTATAGGTGTTAATGTCCCGCACAAGAGGGCTTTCACACCCAGCAAAGAAGAGAGGCTCAGCATGAAAAAAGAGAGGAGTGAAATGAAGCAGAATGCATTGTATGAAAGGTTGAGGAAGGACATGTATCCGGCTATTCGAAAGGATATTGAGGAGTCAATGATGATGCCGAAGACTCTAACACTGATAGATAGCCAGCAGATGGGAGGGGAGGCGGGCATAGAGGATGCTGCTTATGGCACGACAACATTGCACAAGAGTAGCTGTGCATCAGCTGACCTGAGCGACACTGAGACTGCAGCTGCTCGTGATGATGCTATATCTGATCTATCTGGAATGGAAGACAGACTGAAGGGTGTGCTTACACATTATGAAGGTACATTAAAATGTGCAATAGCCTGGGTTTGACCACCCTTCTTGGAAGATGGCCTCTTTTTGGACAATGTGCCATTGAAGTCGGGCCGTGTGAAGTGCTACGTGAGTTAAGTAAAGCCTAGATTCAATAAATTTTCCCTGAAGAATGTCCTAGGAGACTTCGATGAGCAAAGGACCTTGGGAGAAACACTGTTATATCACATCCAGTGGCCATGGAAGGAAATAGAGTTGATCGATGAGATCCTGAAGCCCCGCCAAGAGCAACCAATATCGCCCCTCAACCGGTGATGCTCTCCTTGCCACAGTAGCTCTCGCGTGCTTCCCCCAAAGAACCTAATACTCGTAATCCGACAGTTGATGCATCAACCTGTGATCAGCCGGCCCGGCTTTGTGGCGTACATGCCATGTCATCCTCTGCCCCAAAGCTGCCAGTGGCGAGGCCTACAACTACTGAAGACGCACCACCGGTTCAGATGCCGGCCGCAGCGGGGGGAGACCCAGCTGCAGCACATGCTCAGCAGACCAACCTGGTGGAATGGACTGCTAAGTAGTCTGATGCTTCGGAACCGCCTGCTAAGCAGTCTGTAGGTCCAGAACCGACTGCTCATCATTCCGTCGGTGCGCAGTCGCGTGATCAGCATACCAATGCGTCAGCACTTCCTGCTCAGCAAACCAACGCGTTGGCATGGCCTCCTCAGCACACCGACAAGTTGGCACAACCTGCGTAGAAACCTGACATAGCTTCAACGCATGGTCAACAGTCCGATGCCTCTGCTCCTACAACCCAGCGGTCTGTCACAGCAGCACCGCCAGCTCAGCGGTCCAACATAGATAAACCATCTGCTAAGCAGTCCGTCAAAGCTTCACCGTCTGCTCGGCAGTCACCTTGCAGCCAACCAGACGTTCTGCCAGAAATGCTTCAAGTACCAAGAAGGAAGTAGCCAAAAAGGCTACACCCACGAGGAAGCGCGGTGGGAAAGTGAAGAGGAAAGAGAACGATTGCCTCTTACTTAAAGCACTCATCGCCCAGAACCAAATTAACAGCAGGTTGTTTGAATCGGGGAGCAATATTATTTCTAATGGCATGGATGATGAAGTAGATTTTTTGCTTGCTAACAGTTAAAGCAGACATACTTGAAGCACGCAATGACGTCCATGGCCAGCCATTTCCTGTTGGCGAATACTTTGATGAGTGCAGGTCCAGTTGCCGCGAGTTACTTGAATATTGCATGGATCAAATGTCAGCAGGTCATCATGGTTTGCTAGTCCACTACAACAGAGATCATTTCCGACACGATGCTAGTTCCATCAATGTGCGTTTCAAGGACTTACATCTCTTCTTCAACGTCAATGAGCTCGATGCCATTCTTGTTAGATGCCTGATTTTGTAAGTACTTAACAAACTCTAATCAACTTCTCCATACAAGGTTGTAAATGATAAACAACTAACTGCATTTTATTCCTCTCAGGGGATTGTACGCACAGAGAAGAAAAAGGGAGAGTGTGTATTTCATAGATCCTGAATTAGCAAATGGCAAAACAATACATGGTAAGGACCTACGGGACTGGCCTGTTAACACGGTCGTCCGTCTCTTCGAAAACATGTCCCATGCAGAATCATTTCTCTGGCCATATCATGAACGGTAAGTCAAGTAAACAACCACGCATACACTGATTGTCTTTCAGATTTCGACATAATTCGTAAGTTCATGGCTTTCTTAATATGTCGCAATCACTGGATATTGGCATTCATTATTCCAAACAAGAACACAGTTTACTACATTGATACTCTCAGAGAGTCAACAAACGCTCAGGAACTGACGCATCTTCAGCAATTCATGGATAGGTATTGAATTCTATGATGTTGAAAGTAATTTGCATTCATATCTAGTTCAATAATTGATGTTGTTAAAATTCATCTTCATTTGCAGTGTGCTCGCATTGTGGAAAACTAAACCATGGAACCTGTTCAAGAGGTAAATACCTTTGCAGCATGAGATCGTTTCTCCGGTAACACACCGAAATCCGTTATTTTCAAAAAAATTATCCAACAGTCTGCAAATACCTTTTCTTACGCTAGTCAAATGTTCAAGCCTCTAAATAAACCTCTTTCTATTTTTTCCAAAGAAAAAAATAATACATCTAAACCTGTTAGGTTGTTCCTAACAGGACAAATACATGACTAATTATGTACAAAAAAATTCAGTGTCCTCAGCAAGAAGCAGGGACCAACCTTTGTGGATACTATGTTTGCAGACACATGATCTCCATCTGCAAATCTGCTGATAGTTGTGATGATCCTCGCGAATTAGTACCAGTAAGTCTATCTTAATTAATATCTTCTACTCCACTCATATGGCACATTCTGATCTTAAAAATACTGCAGCTCATCTTAGAACCAAGGACCCCTGAACCGCTCTCGGCTGGTGAATTGCTGATGGCTCGGAGATTTATCAGCGACTTCTTCCTGAATCACTTCATCAATCCCATTGGTGATAATGAAGATTTCAGCATGCGCTCTCCTGACACATTGAGTAAGAGTTAGCCGCTAAATATATACGCATGGATCCATTGTTTTCCATCTGATGAGGTCTTCATATTTCGTACACTATGATTAATAATTAAATTATGTAATGCATATATGTGTGGACAAATCATTGGAATTTAGCTACCATATGTTCAATTGCAATTGTTGCGAAATCTGATGAATGTTCTTCCTGTGGACACTATTTGTTCAATTGAATATTGTGGCGAATTTTCTTTTTGCGTGCCGATTCAAAATGGAATATTTTTGTTTATTTCTTCAATGGAATATTGTGGCGAATTTGCTTTCTTTGCATGCTGATTCAAAATGGGATATTTTTGTTTTAACATGGCAATTGCTCCGCACACGGTTCAACTAAATGAGTGTGTGCTATCCACATAGGAAAGCATACGTCAATCGTAACGGAACCGTCGGTGATACACATCAAATCGCAAACGATTTGCAGCGCTACTACGTGTGCGTAGGGTCTCCGGAACCATTTGTGATATCGCGTTATCGCACACGAGAACTCGAAGTAAACCGTGCCCAATGTAAAATACAATCCCAGTCATAATTTTTTCAAGAAACATGTGGGATCCCAAACGAAAAGCACATATCACTCTTGCCGCAACCTTCAGTGATGCACAACAAATCACAAACGGTTTGCAACACTTGTATGTGTGCGAAGGGGCTCCTGGACCGTTTGTGATAGAAGATTATCGCAGACGGTAATTGTTGGGAAACATGTGCGATGGAGTCTTGCATGGCAGACGGGTTACGCAGAAAACTCGTGTGCGATGGGGCACAAATCGCACACAGTTCATATGTTGGCCCGTGTGCCTTACATATTGTTTCCCAAACGGTTCATTACGACAGACCGTTTGGTTTCACTACGTCATTAGAAACGTTTAATCACTGATCCCACACGTGCGAAAGAATTTAGTGTGTGTTGCATCGCACACGATTACTTTTTGGAAGGCCTCTGGATCATTGCTCCATATCACCGACGGTTTCTGGGTCATGTGGGAAGGACCCCCTATCACCCACACTCACTTGGCGACGGTTCCAAATGCCGTTGCGGAAAGGGGTTAAAAACCTTTTGTATAGCACCGACGCATACCAGTGTGTCCATAGGATGCTCCGCATCATCCCCTCCCCCTTGGGAAAGATCCGACCTCGGATCGAAAACCAAATCACCATGGGAAAGAGATGGCATCGCCATGTAGAAGTGGATGATCACCAAGTACCCGTCATCTTGAAGCTTGAAATGGGCACTCTCCAGTGTCGCACCGTCTCGTGATTCCTTCAAAAGGAGCAAGGACAACAAACACTTGGAAAAATGTGGTTAGCGTTTGCAAAACCAAGCATTCAAGCGGTGATTCGCCCAACAAGTGTCATCATCGCGCATAGCATATGGTGTGACAAAGGATTGTGACATGGCATGTAAGCATATGAATTGAGCACAATCAAGGTCATCATGGAAACAAGCATGTAAATGTGAGGTAATGATGCAAATATGTGTGACAAGAGAAGAAGCATCTACCTCATGGTCATAGCAACCATGCATAAAGCACTCAATGAAAGGTCTATGGTAGGCATAGGAATCATTCAGAACACCAAATAAAATGAAGTGTGGGTCAAGTGCAACACAATCCAAGCATAACGTGCATAGGGTGTAGTGAAAATAGTGTGACACTCAATACAATAGAAAGAGCAATTGTTTAACATGTGTGAGGCAATCAAGGTAAGCATGTAGCGATCAATGGGACATGGCATATGTGAAGAAATGGCATTGTTGTAACCAAACATGTGATAGGAGCAAGTAATCCAAGAATTGGGTGCAACACACAAGGCATATATATCATGAGGCATGGAAATGCGGAAATGGCAAGTCGAAGCAAGATCTCTAACATGTGCGCAATCAAGTGGTCCAAGATGACCAAGAAGTCTAATGGAGCAAGCAACACAAGTAGTATGATCCATAATATCCAAGCTCATGGTTTGTGGGTTCTCAAAAGAGAAGGATATCACCTTGAAAGCATGTCCTTGTGCGTCCTTCACAATGCCGAAGCACAAGCAAGTAGATGTAGAAGCGTCGTGATCAAAGGTGGTTCGCTCTCAAGAGCTCGAATGGTCAACTCACGTGAAGTGGAAGTGTAACGACCAAACCTCGAAGGATTTGAGTCTCTATGCTTACCGTGCTAGTCCCTGGATCGAACTTACTGGCACACACAACATAGATGAATACCAGAATAACAAGTGCATCATTTATTACAATGTATGATCCAGAATGTATAAATTAAAACAATCTTCATACCACTTGGCTAGCTTTATTCAATCAAACAGCGAAAATGTAGCAGAAAATAACAATGAGTCCCATCATAGCCCACTGGCGATGCTGAGTGCAGACTCGCGACCCTAACGATACCTTACTCTTCGTCTGAATATCCTGCAACATGAGACATTGCAGCCATATAGGTCAATACTTTGAACGTATTGGCAAGTTACACAGGAGTAATAATAAAGCAGACCTACATGTATATGCATAGTATAACAAAAGGAAGGCTTGAGGGTTTATTTTTCTAGAAAGCTGATTTTGTCGTCATAACTACCTAATAGTCAATTTTTTATTTATTTCTTTTATTACTACAATTATATACACAAGGTTGAATTGGCAGCTCCAATTCCAACCTACCCATTATTAAGTTGCCTAACAAATTTATTTAGTGTCACATCTATCAAGATCATCCAACAACTGTAATGGCATAGTGGCTCAAATTTGCCCATAAGCGGGGGCACGAATAATAATGATTAGTTTTAATACTATGCAGAGTTTTTTACACTTTACCCACTGGACCCAATCCGAAGATTGAGACGAAGTCTTTCAGAAGAGGTTCCCTTAACCACCTGACGGCCACATCCCACCTACATATGCTACATCTGTCGACATTGTCTGGGCAAGGGTTCCAACAACTAATCAACTAAGCCAGAGCCCATATAGCCAGTGGCCGCACATGGAAGCTACTAGTCACTAAGTCTGTCTGGTCTTTTTGAACCTGGGCGACATTCCACTTAGGGTGCACTCTCATGGGTGCATGGCCTTAGAAAAGGTGCAAAACCCCATGATGCCTTCCCTCAACACCAAGCAATACCACTTCCGCCCAGAGGTGAATTAAAAACCTTAATTACTACTCAAGTTGTTATATATATAATCCTCACATAAGCTCAATGAAATACACGAACCACCCCCGTCTACAAAGCATAGCAAACTACAACTACCACGATCTGCAATGACGGGAAGATAGCTCAACAACATAGCCAAAATAATATAGTAATCCTATACATGCACATATTCATAGTGTGATATTACTACATGCATAGAAAACAATATGTAAATGGTGATCAACATGTAACTTGCCTTGGTTCTGGATCAAAAAGTCACACTCCTGACAATAGCTCGCGTCGCACTACGGACAATCTACACGTTTCACGAACAAATCAATCACCAAAACTCAAATAAAGCCAAAATAAAACCAACAGCAAGAAAATCATTTTAAAACTCAAGAACACTAGCAAAACAGCATGTAAAAACATCGAAATTGCACTACTATCACAACGCGAAAAGAATCACTCAAAAACGTTAAACGGTTTGAAAGTTATGGCCTTCGGAAGTTTTAATTCAAACTCGAACGAATTCAAATTTGAAAGGTGCAAACATGTGAAATTTTGATTCTGTGATAAAGTGTTGGTTTTTGTGAGTGCATAGGAAAATCCTAAATTGGAGCTATAGACTAAAAGAATTTTGGATGAAAATCTGAAAAGACAAAAAACAACAGAAAACTCCTGGGTAGGTTCCTGTGCGTTTCCTGTAGCAAACTGCCACATGGCAGCGCCCGATTGGCTCAGCCGCTTAGGTTGTTCTATGCGCGCGTGTGCTCAGCAGAGCCAGAGGACGATGGCGGCGGGTCGGGTCGGGCGTCGGCGGCGGCGCTCCTCCAGCGGTGCTCCGACGAAGGCGAAGTGACGGACGGGTGAAACGTCGAGTGGTGGAGGTGGTGGTGGTGTGAGCAACGGCGGGGATGTCCTCTGTTGGCGTCGGCGGCTTGTGAACTTCGGTGAGGTCGGGCCGGCGTCAAGGTCGTTCTAGTGGCCTACAGGTCACTCCAAGGTGTCAATGACTACGGCTTCGCGAGGGAAATCGAGTGGAGCAGGCGGTGTGGTTGGAGATGCTCTTACGGCGGCGCAAACGTCTGGCGAACGGCGGCTGAGGGAGTCCTGGATTAGGGGGTCCTCAGACTGCCGGACTATATGCTTTAGCTGGACTGTTGGACTATGAAGATACAAGATTGAAGACTTCGTCCCGTGTCCGGGTGGGACTCTCCTTTGCGTGGAAGGCAAGCTTGGCAATTCGGATATATAGATCTCCTCCCTTGTAACCGACTCTGTGTAACCCTAGCCCCCTCCGATGTCTATATAAATCGGAGGGTTTAGTCCGTAGGACAACAACAATCATAATCATAGGCTAGCTTCTAGGGTTTAGCCTCTACGATCTCGTGGTAGATCAACTCTTGTGATACTCATATCATCAAGATCAATCAAGCAGGAAGTAGGGTATTACCTCCATCGAGAGGGCCCGAACCTGGGTAAACATTGTGTCCCCCGCCTCCTGTTACCATCTGCCTTAGACGCACAGTTCGGGACCCCCTACCCGAGATCCGCCGGTTATGACACCGACAGCGGCGGTCGGCGGAGCTTCTCCCGAGATCTAAAACGAGCTCGGGCAAGGTGTGCGGCAGCAGCAGTGGTCGGGAAGGGGTTGCGGGGTGATGCGGAGCATCCAATGGTCATCCCCATGGACCTACCATCGTCTCACCAAGTGCCAAGAGGACCTATGACACGAGCACGAGCTAGAGCTCTCGAGACCGAGATGACCTCCTTCCTTCACATATGATCCACTTGAGACATGGCTACTACCTAAGTCCGAGATGTTGTGCATGATTAGGTAGCAAGAGGACCCCCCCCCCCCCGAAGATGCACGTGAAGACAGACAAGTCCCCGAGTTCACGGACGAAGAAAACCAACGGAAGGAGTCAAGAACAGCTTCCAGGCCCCGGACATCCGGCCATGACCCCGGACATCCGACCCCTGGAGCATCGTCCACAGCAGCCGCCAAGCCGCCAAGCACCTATAGGCCCCAGACGTCCGGCCCCAGCCCGGACATTCGGCCCGAAGCCCGGAAATCAGGCACCCTCTATCTAGGGAGCACCGAGGCCGACCCCGCCAGCCCGGACATCCGACCCGTCCCGAACCCCCGGACATCAGGCCCATCGCCCGGATATCTGGACCCCGCCTATCCAGAGAGCGTTAAGGCCAGCCCCGACCGCCCGGACATCCGGCGTCGGCCCGGACATCCGGCGTCGGCCCGGACTTCCGGCACCTCGTGAAGGCCCGGACATCCGACCCGACGCCCGGACATCCGGCCTCCCCTGTCTGCGCACAGTGTAAGGGCCCGAGACCCTTGTACCCCTTTGCCCACCTAGACTATACATACTCCTCCTCCTGCCTCTTTCTAGGGTCGGCGTTGTGATAGCTCATATGTGAGATAGAGCCTCGCTCATCCATCCGGATCTGCTCCTCCGAGAAAGACCGACACCTCTTCAGAGAAGATCCACTTTGATTCAACACCCCTAACGGGAAGACCTTAAGACCTCCTCACGGAGAAGAACCGGTTACCCTTTGTATCGTCCCTTGTTGGATTTGGACCGTGTGATTTCTATGTGTACTCGGATCTAGCATATGTGTGACCTAATCATGTTGGTTTGAGTGTTCTCTCTTGTGTTTTCCCTCGTTATTTCTCCTCGTGTTCTTCATGTTCACCGCGGGATCCGCTCCTTCGTGAAAGATCGACCATCTAGGGTTCCACCCTACATCATCTTGGTATCATGAGCCACGTTGATCACCATTTCAGAGCCTCCCCTCTTTGTTTTCTAGCCTTGTTTTGTTGATTTTGTCCCAAATTCAAAAATTCTCCACAAAAATAGCCCCCCATTTTTTTGATTTGTTGGTGTGATGAAGTTTTGTTGGATTTGATCCGTGGATTTCGTGTGTCGTAGGTAGATCTAGCTTTCCCCCATCTTTTCCCCAATTTCCATCCACACAATCTCCCGAATTTGGCCCGAATTTGCCTCTTCCACGCGGAGTTCATCGAGTTCGTCCATGGATCCAAAGCCCAGACATCCGGCCCAACAGCCCGGACATCCGGCCACCCCGGACATCCGGCCCGCAAGCCCGTACATCCGGCCCGTGACAGCCCCACTTCCATCCACCGTTTCGTTTTCCGCCTAACTTTCGACAAATTTTGATCCGGTGCCCACTTACACTTCCGCACACCACCATCATTTCCGCATAACACCACCACTTCCGCATAGCACCACCATCGCTTTCCCGCTACCAACTACGACAATTTTGACACGTTTTGCTTGGAGAATTTGAGTGGCGGTTCCCGTGTTCTATTGTGTTTCGGTTATTTAGGTACGGTTCGACATCAACATCACCGCCGCTCATCTTCGCCACGGACTCGTCATCAACAACAACCACTCCACCATTTTGACACCATACCGTAAGCAAGAACGGTAACGTCATCTTGGTATCGTGATATCCCATCATTTTACATTCTTCCCATTGCATTGATAACCCCATAGCCCATTTTGCGTATCTTACCCATTGAGACTAGCCTTCAAGTATTGCCGGCAACGTCACTTGTGCACATTAGTGATCACACTTCCCATAGCATACTTACCATATCATCTTGGTACATATCTTGGTATCATCTTTTGTGTCATAAAGGTGTCATCGCATATACTCAATTGCTATCTTGGTTCGTAATGTTTTGCATGAGAAAAGAGCTCCAAAGAGAAAGAGCCAAACAAGCTTTTAAGCACAACGAAAAGAGATAAGCAAAGATCTTATAAGCAAGAACCATGGCATCATACTACATTAAGATTGTCATACTCGATCATCTTGGATCATATCATCGGAATACCATACATATAGCATACTTGGGGATAGAAGTCGTTACATTTTTGCTTAGTAGGTTGTGCACAAGTTTCGTATCCGCCTATTGTGCAATCGTGCTAGCGGCTCTCTAGTGTTGTGCAACAAGAGCATTTTCGTGGATTCCACATTTTGGCTCATTCCTTGGTTGCATGACCCCACTTATCTATTTGCATGTTTGTTTCCATGTACCATATCTTGATATTGTTCTACTTGTTGCATTTGCAAATTTGTGAATCTTTTCCTACATTATTGAAGCTCACTAACAATTGCATCAAATTTTGTGCCACCATCCTAACTAAGCCCCATCATAAGCTTTTATTTGTGTAGGTGTGAGAAACCGACAAGAATTGGTACCAATTGTGCTATTTCCTTGTTACACATTTGAGTGATCATTGATCCATCCTCAACATCGGTCAAGGTACATTTGGTATAAGTTCTTCTTTTTCTCCCGCTCACACATTTTGCTTGGAAATGATGGATAGGCCAAGCTCTTCTACTAATCCAATCTTCCTTGAACAAGACGACGAACCGAACAAGTACGTCACCAAGATACACCTATTTGGAACACAACAAGCTTTGCATCAAGAGCAACAAGCAATGAGCGACCGCATCGACCATCTCACCACCGACTTGTGACTATCCGAGCAACATACAAGAGACTACTTCGACAACAAGCTCGACGAACACAAACAAGAGAATGATGCAAGAATGGACGAGATTCATGCCTTGTTGGTCAACCGCTCTACTACCACTTCGTCCTACTCAAGATGGAGCCGCTCGAGTCAACACTCCGACGACACTATCTCCGGCTCAAGTACTCTGACATCGAACACTCTTCGTCGTGCCGCGTGTCAAGATCGTCAAACCAACCGCAATCCTCCACATGACAATGACTCTCAAGAGCAAGCTCGCGTGCAAGAACATCGACACCGTCGAAACCAAGCTACTTTCACGCAAGCACAAGAACGACAACGTCTACGCCAACAACAAGAGGAAGAGCGAGCGTGATTACACCAAGATGCACAAGATGCTGAGGCACAACGCGAAGAACAACAACTACGTGAAGCTCAAGCACTTGAGGCGGAACGTGCCCTCCGAGATTCTAGTCGAGCCGTAGCCACGCGCAACCGGCAAGCTTGTGAGCAAGAAGAAGCGCTTCGTGATGAAGTTCAAGAACAAATATATCAAGCTCGCGTGCACCGTCAAGCTCGACAAGCTCCTCCACAAGCTCGACAAGAACCTCAAGTTCACCAAGAGCATGAAGACAATGGAAATCCTCCACGATAAGAGCAAGTTGAGGGAGACAATCCTCCTCATCAAGGACGTCATCACCCTCGAACCCAACACAATGAAGAGCAACGCTACGGCAAGCTAAAGTTCACCATGCCCAAGTTTTCCGGAAGCAATGATCCCGAAGAGTACCTTTCATGGGCATTGAAGGTTGACAAAATCTTCCGCTTGCACAACTATGAGGAAGAGAAGAAGATCGCGATGGCATCCCTTGAGTTCCAATACTACATCCTCATTTGGTGGGAACAAGTCATCGAGCGCCGAGCGGCAAGAGGTGAACCACCCATCACTACTTGGGCGCAAATGAAGGATGTCATGAGAGCACGTTTCATGCCAACCTACTACAACCGCGGCCTCTTCAAGAAACTCCAACTCCTCAAGCAAGGAACCAAGAGCGTTGAAGAGTACTACAAGGAAATGGAGATTGCCATGATACGAGCCAATATCACAGAAGATGATGAGCAAACTATGGCACGTTTCTTGAATGGGCTGAATCATCCTATCAAGAAGATCCCCGACTTCCAACCATACTCGAACCTCATCGAGCTAGTGCATCAAGCTACCAAAGCGGAACGTCAAGTGCAAGATGACTTCAAGTACGCCAAGTTCTCATCCAAGTCCTACGGCTTCTCCAACAACCAAGCTTCGACGACTCCAACACCTTCTACCTCAACCAAAGCTAATGCAAGCAATGGCGACAAGTCGAGTTACAAGAAAACTTCGACAACCTTAAGTCGTCCTCCTACTACAAGCAACTTCAAGACGAGAGCTTCATCATCATCTACTCCAACCGAGGAGACCATCAAGACAAGTTCCTTCAAATGCTTCACATGCAGCGGCCGAGGCCACAAGTGCTTTGAGTGTACAAACAAGCACACCATGATCTTCAATGACGATGGTAACATATGACTCCATGAGTGAAGGAGAAATTGAAGCCCTTGAGCAAGTGACCATGCACCGACAAGTGAACGAAGATGAAGATGATCAAGTATTTTGTGACAAAGATTCGAGCCCTGCTCTTGTTGTCTCCAAGGTCTTGACTCTTCAACATCAAGAAGAAGAAGACCAAAGATGCCATATCTTCCACACCAAGGCCGGCATCAATGGAAGGTCCGTCAAGGTCATCATCGATGGAGGGAGTTGCCATAACTTAGCAAGTGAAGAACTATGTTCCAAGCTCCAGTTGGTCAAGATGAAGCACCCGCACCCCTACAAGGTTCAATGGCTTAGCGACTCCGGCACTATCTAAGTCGAGCATATGGTACAAGTTTCCTTCAAGATCGGAGCTTACGAAGACACTTTGGAGTGTGATGTCGTTCCGATGTCTGTTTGCCACCTCCTTCTTGGACGGCCATGGCAATTTGACCGAGGCGTCATCCACAACGGGCGAACGAATCACTATAGCTTCAAGATGAAATGAAAAGAGTACGTGCCATGACCTATGTCTCCAAGCCAAGTGATCGCCGACAAGCTAGCCACCCATCGTGGAGAATAGTGAGAGGGCGAACCACCGAAAAGAGAGTGAGCGCCACAAGCCCAAATTGAGTGCCTCCACGATGAGCGACAAGAAGAACTTAGTCCTATTTGCCACCAAACGTGAGATGAAAGAAGTGTGTGAGAACCCATCAAGTGTCATGCACTATGTCCTTTTGTGCAAGGATGAGGCACCAAAAGATAACACCTCTCCCAATCTACCTTTAGTGTTATCTTCTCTATTGCAGGAATTCCAAGATGTTTTCCCCGATGAGCTACCTCCGGGTCTACCACCACTACGAGGCATCGAACACCGAATCGACCTCATCCCTGGAGCACCCCTTCCTAACAAGTCTCCCTACCGCGTCAACCCCGAGGAAACTAAGGAGATCCAACGGCAAGTACAACAACTCATCGATAACGGCCATGTACGAGAAAGTTTGAGCCCTTGTGCCGTCCTGGTAATCCTTGCTCCCAAGAAAGATGGTACATATCGCATGTGTTCCGATTGTCATCCTATCAATGCTGTTACTGTGCATTACCGTTACCCCATTCCACGCCTAGATGATATGCTTGATGAGCTGAGCGGAGCCACCATTTTCTCTAAAATTGGCCTTAAAAGTGGCTACTATCAAATACGCATCCAAGAAGGTGATGAATAGAAAACCGCATTTAAGACTAAGTTTGGCTTATATGAATGGCTTGTTAAGCCAATGGGTTTATCCGAAGCACTCGGTACCTTCATGCGACTCATGCAATTTGTTCTTCGACCCTATATTGGCATATTTGTTGTGGGCTACTTTGATGACATTCTTGTGTTTGGCAAATCTCTGAAATCACCCATCTTAGAACCGTGTTGCAAACCCTTAAGAAAGAGCGCCTTTATGCTAATATGGACAAATGCCTTTTTGGTGTTGATAAGCTTGTTTTCTTGGGTTTTGTTGTGTCTTCTAAGGGTGTTCATGTTGATGAATCTAAGATCAATGCTATTAAAACTTGGCCCCAACCAACCTACTTGCAACAAGTGTGTAGCTTCCTTGGTTTAGCCGGTTTATACCATAGATATGTGAAGGACTTTAGCACCATTGCGTCTCCTTTACATGCTTTGAGTAAGAAGAATGCACCCTTTGTTTGGGGACCTTCTCAAGATAGCGCATTTAATGAGCTCAAGAATTTGCTTACTCATGCTCCCGTGCTTGCATTACCCAACTTTGACAAACCTTTTGAAATTCATTGCGATGCTAGTGGTAATGGCATAGGAGGTGTGTTAACACAAGAGAAGCGCCCAATTGCTTACTTTAGGGAAAAACTTTCCGGAGCGCAACTCAATTACCCCATCTATGACAAAGATCTTTATGCTTTAGTGCGAGTTTTGCATGAATGGGAACATTACCTTCGCCCTCATGAATTTGTCATCCATACCGACCATGAAACGCTTAAATACCTTAAGGGTCAAACTAAGTTGAACAAGCGTCATGCTAAGTGGAGTGAGTTCATTTAGTCTTTTCCTTATGTCATCAAGTATATTAAAGGTAAGGAAAATGTTATGGCGGATGCGCTTTCCCATATATGCATGCTTATTACTCAACTTGAATTGAATGTCATTGGTTTTGAGCACATAAAAGACTTGTATGTGCATGATCATACTTTTGCTATTCCTTATGCCAGGTGTTTGACGCATACATCTTGGGAACGCTATTACATCAAAGATGATTATCTTATGAGAGCTATCAAAATTTGCATCCCCGAGTCTTCTCTTCGTTTGTTCCTTTTGCAAGAATCTCATGGAGGAGGACTAATGGGACATTTTGGACGTGACAAGACATTTGCCATGCTATCCAAGAACTATTTTTGGCCCAAGATGTTCCACGACGTCTCACGTTTCACAACTCGATGCTCAACGTGTCGCAAAGCTAAGTCTAAAGCTCAATCTCATGGCCTTTATATGCCCCTTCCAATTCCATATCACCCATGGGAGGATATTGTAACACCCCCAGTGTCATGCTACAGTAATATCATGCATAATGATGCTATGTCATCATAATTATTTGGATAATCCTCACTTTGCTTCAAACCAAACTCAAATCCAAATTCTAATGCCAAGTCAAATTATAATTTTACAAAACAGTAAAACTAAAATGTTCACACTATTCTATAAATCCCCCTGATCATTGCCGTGATGAAAGAAATTACATTTGACTCTCAGTTAAATCCCTTGGAAATTAATAAGTGGCCCATCAACACTTAAGTGAGCCATTTAAATGCAAAATAATTTTAATAAATTCAAACAAACTCCAAACTTTTTGTGGCAGTACTAAATAATGCCTAGTATTTGTTTAGACCAGTTGCACATTTTACATAAGCCTTTTGGTGGTCAAACAAATAAAAAACATTAGCTAACTTAAATACATAAAAAGAAAAAGGAAACTGGAAAGCCTACACTGTACACTTGGGCCTGCTGGCAACAGTGCAGGCCCAACCCAACTTCCCCTATGTCCTCTTCTTTCCTGTTCACCGGTCGCGGTGGACGTTTGTAC
Organism: Aegilops tauschii subsp. strangulata; assembly: GCF_002575655.3. NCBI lineage: Eukaryota > Viridiplantae > Streptophyta > Magnoliopsida > Poales > Poaceae > Aegilops > Aegilops tauschii. Next base: position 243,251,923 of record NC_053037.3, on the reverse strand, counting down.
ATCGTCTATGTCCGGATCCTCCACGGGGCAGCCATCCCGCGCCTTCCCGCCGTCTCCCGCGCAGATAAGGCCGCGCCCTCGCCCCTGGAACGAACCCTACCCGCCCCCCACTCACCCCTCTTCCTCGCCCGCTCCTCTCCCCGCGGCAAACCGCCGCCATGGTCACCAAGTCCGACCTCGACCGTGTGCTCTACGACCTCCCCGCCGCCTAGGAACGTGTCAAAAGCACCATCAACGTCCGCTGCTCCCTCTCCGTCCACGAGCTCGAGCTCGGAGTCCCTACATCGCGTGGATCGGGAGGCTTCATCGCCTACGGTTGCCGCTGCCTCGTCGCGGATCCACGCTCCGGCAAGCCCCCGACCCGTCCAAGCTCGCCATCAGCTATCCCCCGGTGAGCCTCCTCCGTTCCCTCTTGCATCGACCTTGATTCGCGATGTATATCGCCGTCCCACCGCCATGGCCGCGTCCGTCCGCCTCCACTCCTCACAGTACGTCGAGGCCGCCCACTCGCGCGCTCCCCTGTAGCCGCCCCCGCTCGCACGTCCACACACCGCGCCCCTGGCCGTGCCCAGTCCTGTGTCCGTTGCGCCCCTGCGCGCTAGCTGGCCCGGCCGTTCGCCGGCTCGCCCGGCCATGCGCCCACGGGTGCCATGCCGCAGCCGCCCGCGGCCCTGCCGCTGTACTGCTGTTCATGTACTGCTGTTGCTTCTGCGTACTTCCGTGGCCTCGCGTCCGCTCGGAGCTGCTCTATTTCTGATGTCGCGCTGCTGCTCCTGCTATGTGCCGCTGAACTGCTGCTACTCCCGCTGCTGGCCGTGCTGCTGCTGCTCTTATCCTGCTAGCCGCCGCCGCTAGCGTTGCTTTGCTGCTGCTCCTCCCGCCTGCAATCGCTGGCTGTTGGTGGTGGTGGTTGTGGCCGTGTGTGTGTGCATAGGTGTTGTGTGTGGCCGGCCTAATTAGTTTAAGCTAATTTAGACTACTTAGGTAATCTTTGATTAGTTGCTAGCCTATGGCAGGTGGACCCCATTTAGTTAAGTTGGAGTTTATTTATTTTTGTTTACGTATAGTCTATGCCATGTGGGCCACGCCTTCCCTTTTGACCAGTCAATTTGACTTGGTCAATTCCGATTAAATAAATGTTGAACTTTTTTCCAGAAAATGGTTAAAGCTTTGAAAATTAAAATAAAATAATCTATAACTCGGATGAAAATGTTTTATACATGAAAGTTGCTCAGAAAGACGAGAAAAATCCGAATACGCAGTCCGTTCGTCTGCCACGCGTCCCTAGCATAGCGAACCTGCAACCGTCCCCCTCCGGTTCGTCTGTCCGAAAATGCCAAACCTAGGGAAAATATTCCCGGATGTTTTCCCCCATTGTCGATATCATTTAGCCCTGCGTTAGAACACCCTTGTTTGATTGTTGTCATGTAATGCATCTCTGTGCTTGTATTTACTGTTTCTCCCCCCTCTTCTCTCCGGTAGACTTCGAGACTGACGCCGATGCTGCCCCTGTGTTCGACTACGTCACCGACGACCCTCCTTCTTGTCTGAGCAATCAGGCAAGCCCCCCCTTTGATCATCCCGATATCGCCCATTCCATTCTCTCATGCTTGCATTAGATTTTGCTACTGTTATTGTTTGCTCCTATTCTGATGCATAGCCTCTTTTGTAACCTGTTCATTGTTACCTACCTGCTTATCCTAAACTGCTTAGTATAGGTTGGTTAGTGATCCACCAGTGACCCCCACCTTGTCCTTGTTGCCCCTGCTTCATCATCGAAGACCCGATCAACGGGGTCGAAGACCAGGCCCCGACACCGCACATCACTTCCCCTTAGTTGCTCGACACTACTGGGTTACTATCGAGTGCCGAGGGTGAGGCCTCATCAGCACTTCTGATGTTAACCCGCTAGTGTAGTTATATGGTCGTGGTCATCGAGGGTGATTCCGCCTTAACCACTTCCGATACGACTCTGTCGTGCAAGCCCTCAAGTGTGAACCTCGAGGGTGGTCCCTCTTACGTTCACCTTCATGATTACATCGAGTGGAATTCACTGGGGGTGATTCCTCGGGTTTTCCCCTTGATGTTTGGACACACGGTTACTATGGTTACTATGACTTTACACTGAACCATGTTACTAAAGACGGGTCGACCCTGAGGGGTACCCGCGCGAGCATAATTGCGAGTGATGTGGAGTCGGGTTGACCTGGAAGGTGCCCGCGAGATAATTACGAGGCATGGCCGGGCATTCTTAGCCCTTGCCGCAAGTCCTCGAGACGGGGCGACGGGGTCACATCTTTCGTGAGTCTCTGCTTGTTACCGCGCATTCCTAATCCACTACGATTTGGATATTTGATCCGAGGGGCCTCTGGCCTGATAGCACTAACCATCACGTGGGCATAGTATGGGCATTCTGCGTCGTATGCATTAGCCGAAGCTGACGTCAGCAACCGAGCAGCGCGCGCCGGGTTGGACTGGTAAGCTCCTACCTTTTTAAGGAGGTAGCTAGGTCTGCTCACCGGCCGCCCACGCAACGTGCAGGAGTTCCCGGGGCGATGGCCCATGACCCCTGGGGGCATAGGTTTAGTCCAGCGTGCTTGACCTCTCTATTAAGCCTAGGTCGGGTTGCGGTGTATTGTTTGGCCGAGGCCGGGCATGACCTTGGAAAGTGTGTCCGGCTGGAGTTAATCGAGCGTGGTGGGTAAGTTGGTGCACCCCTGCAGGGAAGAAAACATCTATCGATAGCCTGTCCTACGGTAACGGATAATTGGAGTTGTATCCCGATCGATACAACTAGAACTGGATACTTGTGATGAGTAATGGATTGTGATGATAACTGGATAGTATGGCTCTGGGATTGCTTTCTCGCAGGGAGTCGAGAAAGGATCTCTGGCCGAGGTTGATAACACTACTACTACTTTAGTTATGCTACTCTACTCCCTCCTGTTGCTGCAAGATGGTGGTTTCCAGAAGATGCTAGTCTTTGATAGGACTAGGCCTTCTCTCTATTATGGCATTTCTGCAGCCCAATCCACATATACAACCTTCCTTTGATAATGTTGCATATGTAGTGTAGATCCTTGCTTGCGAGTACTTTGGATGAGTACTCACGGTTGCTTTGCTCCCCCTTTGCCCCTTTCTTCTTCTTTCCGGTTGATGCAACCAGATGTCGGAGCCCAGGAGCCAGATGCCACCGCCGATGCCTACTAGTACGTGGAGACCGACGACGACCAGGAGTAGTTAGGAGGCTCCCAGGCAGGAGGCCGTGCCTCTTCGATCGTGTTGCTTTTGTGCTAGCCTTCTTAAGGCATCCCTGTTTAACTTATGTGTGTACTCTGATATTGTTGCTTCCGCTGACTCTTGTGTAATCGAGCTTATGTATTCGAGCCCTCGAGGCCCCTGGCTTGTAATATAAAGCTTGTATTATTTTAATTTGTGTCTAGAGTTGTGTTGTGATATCTTCCCGTGAGTCCTTGATCTTGATCGTACACATTTGCGTGTATGATTAGTGTATGATTGAATCGAGGGTGTCACAAGTTGGTATCAGAGCCGACTGCCTGTAGGTAGCCCCCTTTCCAACTCCTTGGCCGAAGTCAAGTCTAGTCACTACAAAAAAGTTTTACTAACATGGCTGTGTGGCTTACGGGCACATGTTGCCATTGGGTGGTATTAGGATCTTTTATTCCTCGTCTATACTCTGGGACTCTGATCTCTCATCTATTCGGGTTAAACATTTTACTAACTCCGACATTAGGTTCTCGTACCCACTTCCTCCCAGAGAGCCCCGACATTATCGATGATCGCTCGCTTCGCCAAAATATTTTGCGGGTACTCTACGATGTTCTCTTGAGACTTTGTGCCTGTCGCTTTTGCAATTCCCTACCACCGATATATCCTTATGGATAACTACATACACTTGTCATTCATACAATCATTCCTTGTTGCTCTTGTTATTACAAGATGCCCTAAAATACTCTCTGTTGCCTCGAGAATCCTTTGAGCTTACTGCCTTGCAGTTCTTTATCACATGAATACCCCCTACGGATAATTCCTCGCACTTATCAAGTATCTGTTCATCCCTAGTTGTCCGTATGCTTCATAAGATTCTCTAAAATACAATTCGATCTTCCGAGAATCCTCTTCAAACTATTGCTCGGCAATTACTTGTCTGCTTACATTATCGATGCTTCTCATATGTCTAGCAATATTCATTAGTATCATTTGACACCGTCATTTTGTTCCTATTGATTCAACATGTGAGCGAATGTGCGCAATCATCATTTTATCTTTTTAAATGATCTTTCCGGCTCAGACATCACTCCGGCCATGAGCTGGTTCTCGGCAAACCAACCTTAATTGATTGTCGATCTATTTCTATTCAACTTACTTGTCTTTTATTCAGAGTGTCTGCTTCTGATCTTCTAATTTGGAAATCATAATTTCTTTGCATTAAGCATCGAATTATCCAGTTATATCTATAACCCGGTGCCTTTGCATTCTTTCTTCTTCTGGGTGAGTATCGATACTCACATCAGATCTTTTATGGACCGCCATATCCTTGGTTGGATTATTATCCGACAATGTCCTTCATATTCATTAAACTTGTGACTTTTGCCCTGACACATAATGCCTTTGGTAAATTCTATCATCTACTTTTGTCAACCATGCTCTGCTTTCGAGCTGGTATATTTTAATCCCGAAGTTAGTGGTATACGTTTCTAAGATACCCCTACGGGTTGAACCTATGCCTTCCCTAATCCGTGTGAACTCGAAAGAGATGTGAGTCATACTCTTCTGGTGCTTCACCAGATAAATCTTTCGCACTACAAATTCTTCGAAAACGAGGAGTGAACGAAAGGTTATGCATTGAAGAAGTGGGAGTCGACCTTGAACCTTTGTGTTCATGCCCATGGACCCGATATAGAACTTATCATGGAAGCTGCTCGTAAAAATAATTACCCCTTGTTATAAGTTCATCTTGTATCGGTGGTTTGATCATTCTTTATCATGGTTCCGACCATAGTTTCTCCTTAACTCCATTTCCCAGACAAGTTAAAATACTTGTCTCCTGCAAGTCATTTCACCTGTCCAACCTCTAATTTGATCTACCTTCAAGTATTGCCTCATGTTATCTCGAGGATATTATGTCATTGCACTACCTCTTGTAAATTCTTAATTGGAGTGATACTCCGTCACATCATTCCTATCCTGATTGGCTATATCATTATCATGCTAATTTAACTGTGCTACCTGGTCCTTATTCCTGGAGCACAACTTTTCGACGATGAGCGAAGCTTACATCGATCTTCCTCATTTTATCAATTCACCTCGAACAACAAGCTTGATTTTGAGCTTGTGTCGTATCCGTGGTTCCAATAGCCTTTCGCTTCATCCTTCCTGTTGCTTGATGGCATCGCTCCTCGGTGGCATCTTCATAGAGCCTCTCGACAAAGGCGTCGTGATCAGCATCAACATTTTGACTTCTGTTGAAATGACAATTGAATTCATGGTGAGAAATACCATCCTCGCCCCTCGATGATTGTGTTATCATCGACAACGTCCTTGACTTCCTACCAACACAGACCTGATTGTGTTTGGTTATACCTTACGTTCTGAGATAATCTTGGAAATGTTCCTTTGAATCTCTTATGATCTACAGACCCAATCCTTAATTGAAACACCATATCAGTGCTATCTCGAAGCATGACTGTGGTATTCCGGATATCAACACGAACATTTGAAGCAAAATGCTAAATGCTTCTTGATCTATTATCCAAACACCATTGTATGGGTAATATCCTAATTCTTCGCTCGCCCCTTTATCTAAATGCTTTTGCACTTAATGTCCTATCATGTATATCACGCACCGCTTTTCTTTGGGAAGGATATACTCCCAATTCTTGTGTGAAACACAATTTTCCTTTCAATTGGTCTGTTAAGTTTGATAGACACATTTTCCTTTCCGTTGGTGTGTTTAATCCGATAATTTCATTTTCCTATCCATTGGTTGTTTAACCTTTCTTGTGGTCTATATGACCTAAGCAATATTAATTCTCTTCCTATGAAAACACCTCGGTCTACAACTCTTACAATAAAACCCTGTTATTATTGATGTTGACATTCCGGTAACCATCGATGGACGAGAACTTTGCCTATTGGCCTGCCTCGTTCAACAAGCAGGAAAATAGTTCTCTCCATCCCTCGCCCTTGGTACCAATGTTGTTGACAACATAACTGACAGTCTATCATCTGACATGCCTTGCTACCGGCCCCCTTTCTACTTTTAACCCACATGGTGGGCTCATAACCCACAGTTCCACAGGATCGGAACCTGACTCTCCTGTATATCTTTGATTCCGAAATATTCTTGCATTTGGCTTCGTATGATGTCACGAGCCACCTTTCGAGAGATGATCTGTTCCCGATGCTCTGAACCCCTTCCTCACACTTTGTTCAGGTGTCAATCGTTTGTCCATTCGCTTGAAACTTCCTATTGTACCTTCATACTTTGCTCTCGATGTTAATTAAGTTTCAACTCGAGAGATACTTCTGCCTCATTTCCTGAATTGTTCACCAGATAATTAACCCTATAAGGGTCAGTTCTCCTGAAGTTACTCTTTACTTCACCACTTACATCTCGGGACGATATTTCTTGTAGTGGAGGAGATTTGTAACACCCCCAGTGTCATGCTACAGTAATATCATGCATAATGATGCTATGTCATCATAATTATTTGGATAATCCTCACTTTGCTTCAAACCAAACTCAAATCCAAATTCTAATGCCAAGTCAAATTATAATTTTACAAAACAGTAAAACTAAAATGTTCACACTATTTTATAAATCCCCCTGATCATTGCCGTGATGAAAGAAATTACATTTGACTCTCAGTTAAATCCCTTGGAAATTAATAAGTGGCCCAACAACACTTAACTGAGCCATTTAAATGCTTTAATAAATTCAAACAAACTCCAAACTTTTTGTGGCAGTACTAAATAATGCCTAGTATTTGTTTAGACCTGTTGCACATTTTACATAAGCCTTTTCAAATACAAAACATTAGCTAACTTAAACACATAAAAAGAAAAAGGAAACTGGAAAGCCTACACTGTACACTTGGGCCTGCTGGCAAATGTGCAGGCCCAGCCCAACTTCCCCTATGTCCTCTTCTTTCCTGTTCACCGGTCGCGGTGGACGTTTGTACATCGTCTATGGCCGGATCCTCCACGGGCCAGCCATCCCGCGCCTTCCCGCCGTCTCCCGCGCAGATAAGGCCGCGCCCTCGCCCTGGAACAAACCCTAGCCGCCCCCACTCACCCCTCTTCCTCGCCCGCTCCTCTCCCCGCGGCAAACCGCCGCCATGGTCACCAAGTCCGACCTCGACCGCGTGCTCTACGACCTCCCCGCTGCCTAGGAACGTGTCAAAAGCACCATCAACGTCCGCTGCTCCCTCTCCGTTCACGGGCTCGAGCTCGGAGTCCCTACATCGCGTGGATCGGGAGGCTTCATCGCCTACGGTTGCCGCTGCCTCGTCGCGGATCCACGCTCCGGCAAGCCCCCGACCTGTCCGAGCTCGCCATCAGCTATCCCCCGGTGAGCCTCCTCTGTTCCCCCTTGCATCGACCTTGATTCGCGATGTATATCGTCGTCCCACCGCCGTGGCCGCGTCCGTCCGCCTCCACTCCTCACAGTACGTCGAGGCCGCCCACTCGCACGCTCCCCTGTAGCCGCCCCCCCTCGCACGTCCGCACACCGCGCCCCTGGCCATGCCCTGTCCTGCGTCCGTTGCGCCCCTGCGCGCTGGCCGGCCCGGCCGTTCGCCGGCTCGCCCGGCCATGCGCCCACGGGTGCCGTGCCGCAGCCGCCCGTGGCCCTGCCGCTGTACTGCTGTTCATGTACTGTTGTTGCTTCTGCGTACTTCCGTGGCCTCGCGTCCGCTCGCAGCTGCTCTATTTCTGATGCTGCGCTGCTGCTCCTGCTATGTGCCGCTGAATTGCTGCTACTCCCGCTGCTAGCCGTGCTGCTACTGCTCTTATCCTGCTAGCCGCCGCCGCTAGCATTGCTTTGCTGCTGCTACTCCCGCCTGCAATTGCTGGCTGTTGGTGGTGGTGGTTGTGGCCGTGTGTGTGTGCATAGGTGTTGTGTGTGGCCGGCCTAATTAGTTTAGGCTAATTTAGACTACTTAGGTAATCTTTGATTAGTTGCTAGCCTATGGCAGGTGGACCCCATTTAGTTAAGTTAGAGTTTATTTATTTTTGTTTACGTATAGTCTATGCCATGTGGGCCACGCCTTCCCTTTTGACCAGTCAATTTGACTTGGTCAATTCCGATTAAATAAATGTTGAAATTCTAGAAAATGGTTAAAGCTTTGAAAATTAAAATAAAATAATCTATAACTCGGATGAAAATGTTTTATACATGAAAGTTGCTCAGAAAGACGATACGAATCCGAATACGCAGTCCGTTCATCTTCCACGCGTCCCTAGCATAGCAAACCTGCAACCGTCCCCCTCCGGTTCGTCTGTCCGAAATGCCAAACCTAGGGAAAACATTCCCGGATGTTTTCCCCCATTGTCGATATCGTTTAGCCCTGCGTTAGAACACCCTAGCTTTGATTGTTGTCATGTAATGCATCTTTGTGCTTGTATTTACTGTTTCTCCCCCCTCTTCTCTCCGGTAGACTTCGAGACTGACGCCGATGCTACCCCTGTTATCGACTATGTCACTGACGACCCTCCTTCTTGTCTGAGCAACCAGGCAAGCCCCCCCTTTGATCATCCCGATATCGCCCATTCCATTCTCTCATGCTTGCATTAGATTTTGCTAATGTTATTGTTTGCTCCTATTCTGATGCATAGCCTCTTTTGTAACCTGTTCATTGTTACCTACCTGCTTATCCTAAACTGCTTAGTATAGGTTGGTTAGTGATCCACCAGTGACCCCACCTTGTCCTTGTTGCCCCTGCTTCATCATCAAAGACCCGATCAACGGAATCGAAGACCAGACCTCGACACCGCACATCACTTCCCCTTAGTTGCTCGACACTACTGGGTTACTATCGAGTGCCGAGGGTGAGGCTTCATCAGCACTTCTGATGTTAACCCGCTAGTGTAGTTATACGGTCGTGGTCATCGAGGGTGATTCCGCCTTAACCACTTTCGATACGACTCTGTCGTGCAACCCCTCAAGTGTGAACCTCGAGGGTGGTCCCTCTTACGTTCACCTTGATGATTACATCGAGTGGAATTCACCGGGGGTGATTCCTCGGGTTTTCCCCTTGATGTTTGGACACACGGTTACTATGGTTACTATGACTTTACACTGAACCATGTTACTAAAGACGGTTCGACCCTGAGGGGTACCCGCGCGAGCATAATTGCGAGTGATGTGGAGTCGGGTTGACCTGGAAGGTGCCCGCGAGATAATTACGAGGCGTGGCCGGGCATTCTTAGCCCTTGCCGCAAGTCCTCGACACGGGGCGACGGGGTCACATCTTTCATGAGTCTCTGCTTGTTACCGCGCGTCCCTAATCCACTACGATTTGGATATTTGATCCGAGGGGCCTCTGGCCTGATAGCACTAACCATCACGTGGGCATAGTATGGGCGTTCTGCGTCGTATGCATCAGCCGAAGCTTAACAGACGTTAGCGACTGAGCGGCGCGCGCCGGGTTGGACTGGTAAGCTCGTACCTTTTTAAGGAGGTAGCTAGGTCTGCTCACCGGCCGCCCAGACAACGTGCAGGAGTTCCTGGGGCGATGGCCCATGACCCCTGGGGCATAGATTTAGTCCGGCGTGCTTGACCTCTCTATTAAGCCTAGGTCGGGTTGCGGCGTATTGTTTGGCCGAGGCTGGGCATGACCCAGGAAAGTGTGTCCGGCCGGAGTTAATCGAGCATGGTGGGTAAGTTGGTGCACCCCTGCAGGGAAGAAAACATCTATCGATAGCCTGTCCTACGGTAACGGACACTTGGAGTTGTATCCCGATCGATACAACTAGAACTGGATACTTGTGATGAGTAATGGATTGTGATGATAACTGGATAGTATGGCTCTGGGATTGCTTTCCCGCAGGGAGTCGAGAAAGGATCTCTGGCCGAGGTTGATAACACTACTACTACTTTAGTTATGCTACTCTACTCCCTCCTGTTGCTGCAAGATGGTGGTTTCCAGAAGATGCTAGTCTTCGATAGGACTAGGCCTTCTCTCTATTCTGGCATTTCTGTAGCCCAGTCCACATATACAACCTTCCTTTGATAATGTTGCATATGTAGTGTAGATCCTTGCTTGCGAGTACTTTGGATGAGTACTCACGGTTGCTTTGCTCCCCCTTTGCCCCTTTCTTCTTCTTTCCGGTTGATGCAACCAGATGTCGGAGCCGAGGAGCCAGATGCCACCGCCGATGCCTACTACTACGTGGAGACTGACGACGACCAGGAGTAGTTAGGAGGCTCCCAGGCAGGAGGCCGTGCCTCTTCGATCGTGTTGCTTTTGTGCTAGCCTTCTTAAGGCATCCCTGTTCAACTTATGTCTGTACTCAGATATTGTTGCTTCCGCTGACTCTTGTGTAATCGAGCTTATGTATTCGAGCCCTCGAGGCCCCTGGCTTGTAATATAAAGCTTGTATTATTTTAATTTGTGTCTAGAGTTGTGTTGTGATATCTTCCCGTGAGTCCTTGATCTTGATCGTACACATTTGCGTGTATGATTAGTGTACGATTGAATCGAGGGTGTCACAGATATTAGCAAGGATTTTGTCCTTGGTTTGCCTAGAAGTAGAAATGGAAAGGATTCCCTGTTTCTTGTTGTGGACCAATTCTCTAAAATGGCACATTTCATACCATGCAACAAGATAGACGATGCTTCACATGTTGCAAATCTTTTTTGTAGGGAAATCTTGCGCCTACATGGAGTGCCAAAGACGATTGTATCGGACCGCGACATCAAGTTCTTGAGTTACTTTTGGAAGACCATATGCGCCAAGCTCGAAATCAAGCTCTTGTTCTCTTCGGCATACCATCCTCAAACCGACAGCCAAACGGAGGTGACGAACCGTACGCTCTCCACTCTACTACGCGTCTTGATAAAGAAGAACATCAAGGAGAGGGAGGAGTGCCTACCTGTCGCCGAGTACGCCTACAACCGTGCAAGACATACTACTACCGGCAAGTCCCCCTTCGAGGTCATCTACGGCTTCAACCCGTTGTCCCCATTGGACATTCTTCCTCTACCACTACAAGAGCGCACCAACATGGACGCGAGTGCCCAAGTGAACTACCTGAAGAAGATGCATGAGGATACAAGGCACACCATCGAGCGCCAAGTACAATGACTCACGACCAAGCTCAACGTCAACAAGCAACCCATGATATTCAACATTGGAGATCTTGTGTGGATACACCTTCGCAAGGACCGCTTCCCCAATGAACAAAAGTCGAAACTTCTACCACGAGCCGATGGACCCTTCAAGGTGCTTGCACGCTACAACAACAATGCCTACAAGATTGACATCCCACGAGACAAGTACTCCGTGAGCGACATCTTCAACGTCAATGATCTATCTCCCTACCATGGTGATGAAGATTTCGATCCGAGGTCGGATCTTTCCCAAGGGAGGGGAGATGATGCGGAGCATCCTATGGTCATCCCCATGGACCTACCATCGTCTCACCAAGTGCCAAGAGGACCTATGACATGAGCACGAGCTAGAGCTCTCGAGACCAAGGTGACCTCCTTCCTTAGTGATATCACATATCATCCACTCGAGACATGGCTACTACCTAAGTCCGAGATGTTGTGCATGATTAGTCATCAAGAGGACCCTCCCGAAGATGCACATGAAGACGGACAAGTCCCCAAGTGACGCGGAGCATCCCACGATCATCCCCATGGACCTACCATCGTCTCATCAAGAGCCAAGAGGACCCATGACACGAGCACGAGCTAGAGCTCTCGAGAACGAGGTGACTTCTCTCCTTAGTGATATCACATATGATCCACTCGAGACATGGCTACTACCTACATCCGATATGCTATGCATGATTAGGTGTCAAGAGGACCTTCCCGGAGATGTACATGAAGATGGACAAGTCACCATGTCCATGGATGAAGAGAACCAACGGAAGAAGGCAAGTTCACCTTGCAGGCCCCGGACATCCGGTCCCTGGAGCGTCCACATCAGCAGCAGCCCAGCCGCCCAAGTCTACAGGGCCCGGACATCCGGCGTCCAGTTCGGACATCCGGCCCGAGCCCGGAAATCCGGCCAGAAGCCCGGACATCCGGCGCCATGCACCAGAACCTACAGAAGCTATCGCCAACAGCCCGGACATCCGGCCCCCAGCCCGGACATCCGGCTCCTCTTGAAGGCCCGGACATCCGGCCCGACGCCCGGACATCCGGCTCTGCCTGTCTGCGCACAGTAAAGGGCCGAGGTCCATGTACCTCTTCGCCCCCCTAGACTATATATACTCCATCCCCTTCATCTTTCTAGGGTTAGCATTGGTTTAGCTCATATGTGAGATAGAGCATTGCTCATCCATTACGGATCTACTCCACGAGAGAGACCGCGGCCCCTCTACGGAGAAGATCACCTTGGATTCAAGACCCCCTCTTGGGTGGCCCCATCAAGACCTCCTCACAGATAAGAACCGGTTACCTTTGTATCGTCCTTTGTTGGACTTGGATCTTGTATCTCACCTTTGTGTTCATCGATCTAGCGCATGTGTGATCTATTTTGTTGGTTGAGTGATTCTCTCATGTTTCTCTCGTGTTTCCCCTCATGTTCTTCGTGTTCCTCTTTGGAATCCGCTCCTTTCGTGAAAGATCAGCCATCTAGGGTTTTACCCTACATCACCAAGTTCACGGACAAAGAAAACCAATGGAAGGAGTCAAGAACAGCTTCCAGGCCCCTGACATCCGGCCATGACCCCAGACATCCGACCCCTGGAGCATCGTCCACAGCAGCCGCCAAGCACCTACAGGCCCTGGACGTCCGGCCCGCAGCCCGGAAATCCGGCACACTCTATCCAGAGAGCACCGAGGCTGACGCCTCCAGCCCGGACATCCGGACCCCCAGCCCAGACATCCGGCCCGTCCTGAACCTCCAGACATCCGTCCCATCGCGCGGACATCTGGATCCCGCCTATCCAGAGAGCGTCAAGGCCAGCCCCCACCGCCCGGACATCCGGCGCTAGCCCGAACATCCGGCACCTCGTGAAGGCCCGGACTTCCGACCTCCCCTGTGTGCACACAGTGTAAGGGCCCGGGACCCTTGTACCCCTTCGCCCACCTAGACTATATATACTCCTCCTCCTCCCTCTTTATAGGGTCAGCGTGATCGCTCATATGTGAGATAGAGCCTCGCTCATCCATCCGGATCTGCTCCTTCGAGAGAGACCGACACCTCTTCGAAGAGGATCCACTTGGATTAAAGACCCCTAACGGGAAGACCTCAAGACCTCCTCACGGAGAAGAACCAGTTACCATTTGTATCGTCCCTTGTTGGATTTGGACCATGTGATCTCTATGTGTACTCGGATCTAGCATATGTGTGACCTAATCGTGTTGGTTTGAGTGTTCTCTCTTGTGTTTTCCCTCGTGATTTCTCCTCGTGTTCTTCGTGTTCACCGCGGGATCCACTCCTTGCATGAAAGATCGGCCATCTAGGGTTCCACCCTACATCACGAGGTCTCCCCTAGGGCCTTGCCTCGCGTGCGGTGTCCCTGGTGGACACGGGATCGAGTAGGGCACCGGGTCGAGTCGGGTTCAGCCTCGACGTGCGTGCGGTACGCTGCGCGGTGTCTGGATCGTTGGAGGGGACGAACAGGGGCACGGGACCCGCTGTCAGCGGCTGGAGGCGAGGGGTGGGTTGGTGAAGGCGTACCGCATCGGGAGAAGTGGGCTGGGCAAGGGGAGCTGGCTGGCCTGCCGCTGGCTTGCTGGGCCGCGGTGCGGCGTTGCGCTGTGCTGCGTGCTGCTTCCTCTTTGTTTTTCTTTTTAACAAAAACCACATTAGTTCAATAACTTAAATAAAACACCAGGATAAAATCTAAATAAAAATATATAGACACACAGTAAATAATACTACTAATATAAACTATAGGAACACTATTTCCTCATCTAATGCAATTTTCAAAATAATTTTTATGCAATAGGCCACATAAACAGCAATAAAACACTCAAATAAAATATTTTGGAGATTACGAAAAATACCAGAACATATTAGATGAACTGGAAAAATATTCTGGACATTATGAACAATTTTTAAAATAGGGGAGAAGTCATGGTATCTCCACTCCAATAAATTGCCTGTAGTTGCATAATGATTCGAATATTTTAGAAAAGAAAATAGTGCGATAAAAAATGAGATGCATATGAATGATCTATTAACATCCTAATTTAGGAAAATTGGGATGTTACTGGAAGTCGACACGAAGTCCAAGTATCCAACACATGAACACAACAAAACAAAGAACGTATACGCATGGTAGATAAAAACATCATCCATCATGATGGTTCTCTTCTCTTGCACAAAACCATCAGAAGCACAAGTGCATGAATAATATGATGCAACAATGGCAATATTCATGGCGCTAGGTATATGGTGCAAAGAGGTAAGACAAGCATGCTTCACAAGAAATATGTCAAAATCTCCAAATATATGCGAGAACCATATGGGGGCAATCTCATTAGCAAGAGTTAAGTCATTGTTGCATACAATACATGGCAAATCATCTAGCATGAGAGATGCAACATATGGAGATACATGACAAGAAGCAATAACAATCATGTGCAAAGCATGTAGCTGGTTGTCATCAACCGCACGAAATGAGCACGTATGAATCATCGGTGATGCAACAAGGCAAGTAATCAAGTTGTGCCAACTAGTGGAGCAAAGATGTAACACACTAGAGGAAATCATGGCAATCATGGAATTTGAGCAAATAGTGGATATAGGAAATGCACATGACATATCGCAAGCACGAACAGAAATCATGGTCAAAATATCATCGTAAGTATGAGTCATAGGTGGAACACGACAATAACAAGCAATTCTCCACCAAGCTTGCAAATACACGTACAAGTACTAGAATCAATCATCATGTGTAATGCAAAGCATGGGTCACAAGTACATGGCAAAGGCATAGTAATGAGCATATCATGCAAAGTGAACATGGCAAGATGGGCATAGAATATGTAATGGACAATATCCCATAACCATGTGAGGGCCATGTAGAATAAATGCGCGAAGTCTTTGCGTGAAGAGACCGGCAGGAAAGACAATCCATGGGATCCCAAGTCATCATTGCTCTCTAGAGCTCGTTTTGTCAACTCGTGGGATTGCGAGGTTGACAAGTATTCATGAGTGCCTATACAAAAGAGACACAAACCAAAGAAATTGTGTGCGTGGTAAATGTACACATCATCCATCATGATGTGTACGTGCATGTGAGATTTAGCACAAGATAAGCATCGCTCAAATAAATTTGATGCATGGTATAAGAACATGTCATCCATCATGAAAGAATAGTTGTTATGAATAACACGATGGGGACACAAATTGAGCGTGCAAGTATAGCAAGTGTGTGGCACAACAAGAGTATTTTTATTCATGGGGAGCATATTGTGCACACAAGTATTTGGATCATGCAATTGATGGGATGGGTCAAAATCTCCTAACATGTATGAGGAAACTATGGGGGTCTCCTCATTAGCAATATCGGGATCATAATATGGAGAAGTGGAACACAATCCAAAACAATGCATATTCGAAGCTAGGTGGTCATGGCATGCCATATGGGATAAATGATGGAAAGGGTGCATATCAATATCACCACAAGAAAAACAAATGCCAATAACCGTGGGCTTGTCATCTATGCCATATGTGCAAATTGGGTTTATTTTAATGGCATATGCATAGTTACTACGAAGAGATTGCAAATATGACATATGATTGATCTCATGCATAGCATATGACAAGTTAAGCGGATTGTCAAACATGATGTGACCTAAAGAATTGTCACAAGAAAAACTATGTAACATGGCATCACAACTAATAGACTCCACATGAGAATCATCATACTCATCATAAATGGGCAAGAAATCATCACATAAGGAAGTCTCACTAGCATGAAGCATGGTAATAGTTTGATCAACATCATGCAAGCAATCAATGTCAAGAAATGTCCACTAGTGGGACAAGAGCATCACCTTCACCTATGTTACCTTGTTCATTCCACTCAAGTGGTGTAGGTGAGGTGGTAAAGACAAAATGGTGGTCATCTTCATCGTGATGGAACCATGTGGGGGGTGCATCATATTCCACCATGGCTATCGTCTTGTCCATAGGAAGGACGAAATCATCGAGAATCAACGCATCATCATACATGGGACCTAGCACCAAATGAGAAGACACAATAGAGGTAGAGGTTAAGTCATTAGAAATCATAGTGGCCTCACATGCCCTATCAACTACTTCACTCTCTCTATGTTGTGGCTCACTCACTTCCTCAAAATAGGTGCACTCAAACTCACATATGGTGGAGTCACTCATCTCACTCAAGTGGTGGGGGTTGTGGTGCTCCTCAGATGGGAATTGGGGCAACACATCATATATGGGGCTACTGGTGAAGTCACTCTCACTCTTAATATGGTGGCAAAAGTCACTCAAGTCATCATACGTCGCCGTGGTCGAAGGGAAAATCCCATGCTCAACCATCTCGTCGTCACCGCCATGGATTAAGGCCGAAGATGGCGCATCATCACTCTCCTCCATGACAGAAGGGAAAATCCCATGCTCGATCATCTCATCACCGTCGTCGTGGACGAAGTCCGATGATGGCACATCATCACTCTCGCCTCCTAAGATGGAAGCATCATCCTTGCTCGTCACCATGTCGCTCATCTCCAAAACTTGGTCCTTGAAGGTCTCCCTAGTCGTACTCGTCGCCGCACCATCTTGAAAAAGAGTCAAAGTAGACTCGGCATCACCCAATGCCACAAAGAGGAATGGCGATGGAGTCGAACTTGGGAGCGCCGTCTTGGAGCGCATCGGGCTTGGATATCATGGTGGTACTAGCCTCATGCTCGTTGTCTTGGAGCTTGGTCTTCGAGAAGTGTTCTTGGGGTGGAGAAGCCTTGGCCTTCATGAGTTCTTGTTCCGCCTTGAGATCACCAATGTAGTTGTCGTCGAGGGACTTGTAGTTCTCGAGGAAGATAGTCTTGGAGATGTCGTTGTTCAATCCCATCATGAAGTAGAACTTCATCGAAATGGGGTTGTCCACGCCGGCTCGTCGCAAGGCATTCTTCATCTCCTTAAAGTACGCGTCGATGGACTTGGATCCTTGGATGGTGTTCTCCGATTGGCATAGAAGTTGTTCCGTGTAGGTTGGAGGCACGAACTCTCGCCGCACAGCTTTCTTCATCTTGGGCCAACTCATGTCATAGCTCTCCGAAGGTGTGTGAAGCCACCATGTGTACGCGTAGTCGTGGAAGTTCGTTGTGGCACACTTCACTTGATCTTCAGGAGGAACTTGATGTAGCTTGAGGTAGTCGTCCATCAAGCGCTCCCACTCGAGATACTCCTCGGGTTCTTGAGTCCCATAGAAAGGAATCGCTTGGTCGGTGTCGAGGTCATAGTAGCTCAGGGAAGTCGCTGACTTGAGCTTGGGGAGCTTCTCTTGAGCATAGTCTTGGGGTGCTTGTTGGCGAAGATGCCTTGAAGTCGCTTGGCAAAGATGCCAAGGGAGATGGTGAAGTCGTTGAGCGGTTGTTGGTGTTGAGCTCTTGACCTTCATGTTCTTGTCGGTGGTGGGGTCGATGCTGATGTGATCTTGCCAGAGATGGTAGCTCGGAAGGTTGTGCACGTGAGCGTCTTCCAGAAGATGAGGAATATCTCTTGTAGGACTTGATGAGGGCCTTGATCTCTTCCATTTGAGCATCCATCTTGGCGTCCAAGTTGTTTTTCCTGGCATCGAACTCGTCGTTGTTGTTGTAGACCAAAGGAGGTGTGCTTTGCCTATCCATCACAAGACTCGAGTAGAGGTAAGTAGGAAATGAGATAAATAATACCAAGTTACCTTTTCCCAAAGTTGAGGATGTATCCCATTTTCACTCAATGTTAAAAGAAAGATAGTGGAATTGGTACCGGACTTGTTCACTCACACCTATCAAGTAAAGCTTATGGAGTGGCTCGGTGAGGATTGTGGCACAAAAAATTTGATGCAAAATGTTAGCAAGAGTCAATAATGTTGAAAGAGATTCACAAATTCGCAAGTGCGACAAGTAGACCAATAGCAATGAATGGTACACGGAAACACACACACACAGATAGATAAATGGGGTCGTGCGACCAAGGAATGAGCACAAAATGTGGAATCCGCGAAAAACGCTCATGTTGCACAACTCTAGAGAGACGCTAGCACGATTGCTCAATAGGCAGATACGACACTTGTGCACAACCTATAAGATTCCAAATGGATAAACTTTCTATTCCAAGTATGCTATTATGTTTGGTTCCCGGTGTTTCGCACACGATGATCCAAGATGATCAATATGGTAGTATGATATGCAATGTGGCGATGCTATGGCTATTGCTTACAAGATCTTTGTTCACTCTTTGCTTAAAAGCTTTTTTATATGGCCACAATGCGAAATGCACAAACCAAGATAGCAATTGTGTATATACGAGAACAATCTTGTGACACAAGTGATGATATGATACCAATATGATATGGTATGTATGCAATGGAAGGTGTAGATCGATGATCACTAATGTGCACCAGTAACTTTGCCGACGATACTCAAATGGCTAGTCTCAATTGGCAAGTCACGCAAAATGGGCTAGGGGTTAACAATGCAATGGCAAGGAGAATGTACAATGGTGTCGTCGAGGTTATCGTCCGTTGCGATGATGAGTGGTGGTGTTCTCGATGGCAAACCGCCCCTAATTAGCCAAAACACCTTAGGAAATGGAAAAACCACAACTCAAAATCTCAAACGTCAAATGTCAAATGGTGGTAGCGGAATGCGGTGGTGGTTTTGATGAAGAAGCTCAATGGGATTGCAGAAATGCAATGATGGGTTTTGGAGTACACAAGGCAGAAGTGGAGGTTATGGTGGTGGACTATACATAGTGTCGGAGTTGAATTCAACGTCCCTAAGTAGCCGAAACACCTTAGGACACACAAACCACAACTTGGACAAGCTCAAACAAAATTGGGTTAATTTGAGGTGGCGGAAGTGTATGATGGGCAAGCCTATGCGGAAGTTATGGTGGTGGTGGTTGATGAAGAAGCAACCGCCCCTAAGTAGCCTAAACACCTTAGGAGACAACAATCACAACTCAAATAACCACAAATGCAAAGGGGATCAAAATGGATTAGGTTGCAGAAGGCTATGGTGGTAATGCGGATGATATGGTGGAGGGACTAGGCAAAGATGCTGAAGTTTCAAAACTTATATGGAGTCAAATGATGTTGGAAGTATTTTTGTGGCATGGGGGATGTCAATAGCTTCAAAACGAGCTAAATAACGTCAAAATCGGACTTCGGATGAATTAGTTATGGCTGAAACAAGAATTAAACACAGTCAGTTTCAGGGTTTCCCGGACATCCGGGAGGAGGTCCAGATGATCTGGGTTCATCAACCAGATTTCTGTCGCTTGGGGTGTCCGGACGTCCGGGAGAGGGTCCAGCTGATCCGGGCTGGTCCGGATGATCCAAGAGCACTTCCGGATGATCGGGGCAGGTCAAACTGCTCGGGATTTGCTCTCGGGGACAAAATTTTTGGGCAGAAATTGATGATTTTCGGGTCAAAATTGTAGGGATTTCGTGGATGGAATGTGGGGGAAAATATGGAGGATGCTAGATCCACTCGAAACAAAGCGAATTCATGGATCAAAATCAACAAAACATTATCAAACCAAGAAATCACAAAAAAAATTGGGGCTATTTTTGGTGGGGATTTTCGAATTTAGGACGAAATCAAGCAAAACAAGGCTAGAAACCGAGGGGGAAGACTCCAAATTCGTGATCAACGTGGCTCATGATACCAAGATGATGTAGGGTGGAACCCTAGATGCCCGATCTTTCACGATTGGAGCGGATCCCGCGAAGAACACGATGAACACGGGGAAGAATGGAGAGAAATCACGAGAGGAACACTTAAGAACAAGTCCAATCACACATCCACTAGACAATTAAACACCCAAGATCACAAGGTACATGAACAACAAAGGGAAAGAGACAAGGTAGAGTTCATCCCAAATCCAAAGGAGATGGGGGCTTGAATCCTAGAAGGATCTTCTCCGTGAGGAGGTCTTGAATCCCTCAGGATCTTCTCCTAGATGGAGGTATTGGCCTCCAATGGAGTAGTCTCTCTCTCTCTCTCTCTCAAGAGGAGAAGGTAGGATAAAAGCTCACATACAAAATGAGCTATCATATTGCTAACCCTAAAAATGGGGAGGAGGAGGTCTATTTATACTCTAAGCCACGAAGGGGTAAGTGAGGTGGCGAAGTGGGTACATGGGCCTCGGCCCGAGTCATGCACGCAGGCACAGGCTGGATGATCCGGATGGGGGTCCGGATGATCCAGGCATCGTCAGGATGATCCGGGTCCTCGCCCGGATGATCCGGCTCCGCCGGGTGGATTCTGCAAGCTTCGGGTGTCATGGCTGTGGGATTACCCGGATGATCCGGGTGGGCGTCCGGATGATCCGGCTGAGCCCGGATGATCCGGCTCGGCGTCCGGATGTCCGGCTCCAGCTCAGCAGCCGCTCCGTCTTCTTCTCCTTCTTCCGTCTTCTCTTCCATGCTTCCCTCACAGACGATATAGTCGTCCCTTGGCGCTTGCACTCCTCCTCGACATCCGTGAAGCTCCGACAATACCTATGCATGCGCATGGGAGAAGTGTCAAGTAGTATACCATCCTCGAAGGGGTCAATTGAACACGTGTAAAGGAGACGATTCACCTTTATGTATGTGAAGTAGATGTCGTACGTGTCACTTGCCAAACGGACTCTCGACATGGTGATGTCCATAGGATGCTCCGCATCACCTAGCTTGGCAACGAACTCGCTACAACGACAACGGCGGTGAGATTTCCATTGACGGTGACGGAGACCAGCGGCAGGAGGGCGCTGGCGACGACGGAGACGATCCGGAGACCAGGAGGGCAGCAGAGCTGGGTAGGCGCGGTTGGGTGTTTGAAGAACTTTCCAAATTTCAACCCGTGGCGTATATATACCTGGTAACTGTCGGTGTGACCGAGTGGAACGACTCGGTGTCACCGAGATGCAGAATTGCAAGCGGTTACTGCAACTCGGTGAGACCGAACAGTTCTAATCGCTTGCACCAAGGTGAAAACCTAGATCAACTCAACGATTTTGGTGGGACCGATTTTGGTCAGACCGAAAGCCATTAAGAGGTTTTGGAAGTTTAAGCCCTTGACGGATCGGTGGCTCCGAGTGCTCCTCACCCAGAGGGTCCGAATTCGACTTGTTCAAACTTTGTGATGTAGCATGAATAATGTTTGAGACGAGAAAAGCATAGATAGCTAGAGGGAGTACTTAGGCATTCTTGTCCATCCATTTGGCAAAAAGAAAAACCAAACAATCAAATCAACAAATGGATGTCCTTGAATGGAGAAAATTATGCAACCAACATGCTCACACAATAAGATAGCAAATGAAATATGTGGCGAAGCATGCACAAACACTCTAGCATCTATCAAACAATTGGCGATGACTAGGTCATCTATATATGAGTATATTGACTGAGGAGTCAAATAAGAACATTTGATCCTATGTCATACTCATCGTTTAAGCACAAGTGGGGTTACCACTTTTACATAAAGCATTGTTGTGTTCACACCATTAGAGTTGCTTTAGCTCAGTTCTTAGAGCAAATTTCCCCCTAAATGTGATATCCCCCCTAAGAGGGATGAACTAACCTTGGATTTTGTCGATGATGACTTCATGTACGTTTTGAGGATGTAGATGCTCAATGTTGATGTAGATCATTTGGAGCAGTCCATTTGAGTGTGTTGCACTTTCAATACCTACATGCGTTAGTCCCACAAGGAACATACAAGGATATCCATAGACATAGAGTGAAATATGTCAGATCACGGGTTCCGGCAAAACCCTCAAGGTTCAAACACTGGGGTGCGCACGAAGATTTCCTCCCTACCGATCCACGCCCTAGCTCGCTAAGATCTCGCGGACGAACTCGACGAACTCACAACACAAAAGACACGAGATTTTTACTGGTTCGGGCCACCGTTGTGGTGTAACACCCTACTCCAGAGTGGTGGTGGTGGATTGCCTCTGGGGCTGATGATGAACAGTACAAAGGGAAGAATAGCCTCCTGAAGTTGAGGTGTTCTTGTGCTTGACGGACTTGTGTGGGTGAGATGCCTCTCAATGAGTTTTATCCTACTGTGGTGGCTAGTTCTACTTATATAGGCCCTGGTCCTCTTCCCAAATATTGAGCAGGAAGGGAGCCAACAACGGCCGATTTGAAAGGGGACAGCTAGTACAGCTTATCCTGACAAAAGTGGTCCTCGCCTGCAAAAGGCTCTGGTGGTGACGCCGCATTGGGCTCCATGGTGACCTCCGTCTTGCCGCCTCGCTGGTCTTGGTCTCGTTGCACCGATATGGAAACCTTTGCTTGATGCCTCGGTACTCTGCGCCTGCGCTTGCCTCCTTAGCACCAAAGAGGAAACAAGGATGCTGCACGCGCTGGCGCCCACCTGGCGCCCGCCTGATCTCGATCGTCATGGCTCATGTCACGAGAGCCTCGCGAGGTTCGCCCTGCCTTGATTTCTCCGCTCCTCGCGAGGCAGCCTGGTGAGGCCGCTCCTGAGGAGGTCTTGCGTCATCCGCCTCGCGAGGCTTGGCCCCTCGCAAGGGTCTTGAATGCCTCGCTGATGAAGATGGGCCGTACAGGCCTGCAGCACAGCCACGCCGTGGGCCGCAGGCAGGCAAGTCTGGGGACCCCCGTTCCCAGAACGCTGACAGTAGCCCCCGGGCCCAAGGCGCGCTCAGGCTTGGCTTCAAGGCGAAACCAAAGGTCAAGTGCGGAGCGCCGCGGGCCCCAAAAGCCTGGGGCCTTGGTCGACGCGTGGTGGTTGATTGGACGTGGGCGTCTCCGCTTCCCCACGCTGCCTCGGCAACTGCTCGACCTGACAAGTCCCTGCGACATGCAAGGAAAACCATCATTACCTGTGATCGTGGGAGGCGCCGGTTGGCCTTCTTCCGCTATAAATGGGGAGGGGGGCAGAGCCCCCGTCGCCCATCTCTTCCTTGTTTGCTTGCTCCTTTCCTCCTCTGCTCCATTGCTAGTAGCAGCTCTGATGGCGCCGATCCGAAGGTTCTCCGCTGACGAGAAAGGAAAGGCCCCCCGCGATGATCCGGGGCCGCTCCTGCCGAAGAAGAGGTCGGTTCATCGTCGTGACGAAGCGGCGATGCAGGTGGTGACGAGGCCTTGGTGCGAGCGGCCTCCTCCAGGGTATCCGCTACCCTTGTACACCCAAGCCGAGGGCTCGGGAGGGCGGAGCGACGAGCGGTGCCGCCCGCATCGCGTCCGTGGTCGCCGTGCGATGGCGACACGCACTGTTGCCCCTGGAATCCATGCCACGGATTCCTCCCGCGAGCTTGTGCTATGGGCACCGATGCCTCCAAGCTCTTGGATCCGCTTCCCGCGGTTCTTCTCTGACGCTATGCCGCCGAGTGGGCCCCTCAAGCTCTGGGTGCAGCATGCTGACTGCGATGCTCCGGCGAGTGGAGCAGAGGTCGAAGCGGTCTCCACCGGCAAGATCTTCATGACCCGCGGCTGGGGCGAGGTCGTGCGGGTTTGCCGTGCGAAGGGCGCCCTCGCGATCCACTTTGAATATGACGGTGCCTCCATGCTTTTCTTCAAGGTCTTCGACGCGGAGGGCCGCCGCTTGGAGTGTTGCCCTGGAGGGGAGCGCCGGGATGACGCACGCTCCACTCGTGGCTACTCCAGCAGCAGCGACTCATGGGAGTCCAGCGATTCTGTAGCGACCCGACCTCACACGGCCAAGTCTTTGTGCTTAAGTGTCATCCCTGGATCGGTATGCTAACACACACAGTACTCGAGGATTTATAACAGAGGTAAATCACATGTATAAAGTAACGTAAATACTATTACCTCAATCCAAATAGCGGAAGTAACAACATGGTTGTGGATTCCCATCAACACCAACGGCAAAGTTGAGTGTAGAAATTGTAACCCTAACGTATCACTTACTCATCGTAAGATTCCTGCAACATGAGCCGTTGCAGCCACAGAGGGTCAGTACATTGAATGTACTGGAAAATTCACACCATAGGATAATGATGAATAATAGCTATCACTACATGCATATATGGCTGGTGGAAAAGCTCTATGGTTATATTGTTTTTGCGAAAAGCCAATTTTTCCCTACTGCAAAGGAATATATTTTATTTAACTACAAAGTTTCTTGAAAACATTGAGAAGGTAAACCCCCTCTCAATCCCAATTAAGAGGTTAACAACCCAACAAATTAATTATATAGAGTGATGAGATCAACATGATAATCCAAGAACCAGATACTCAAGATGTCCATAACCGGGGACATGGCTAACCATGATTAGTTTGTACACTTTGCAGAGGTTTCCGCACTTTTCCCCACAAGACTTGATCTCCTCCGTTTGATTTCTCGCACTACATGATGTTTGAGAAACGGATGACCGAGACATAGTCTTTCAGAAGCGTTAGCACCTTACGATTGGTAGACCGTACCACCTACATCCCCTACATCTGCTAGTCTACCACTGTAAGAGTTCACACGACTTAATCAACTATGCTAGAGCCCATAATAGCTTGTGGCTGCACACGGAAGTTTCTAGTATGAATAATCTCATAATCCCTTTGAGCCCGGGTGGCAGTCCATAGGAGAATCACACGGTACCCCGGGATTTCCAAAAATACAGGCAATCACTGGAATTCCCCAGGTGCCTCAATCCACCCAGATGTGTATTCAAGTTGCCACCTTAAGTTGAACCATTAACTAACAATCTCACATCTGTCATGAATACTCTCAAACCCAATCCACGTCTACGAGCATAGCATAGCAGTATAAGCATAACGTAATAGTAACTCCCATGGTTTGAATGTAGGGCAATAGGTTCCTACCTCATCAACTACTTCCCAATACCCACATGTTATCAATCCTACTCATGCAAAGTTTGAGGGTGAAACTAATGCATAAAAACTGGGTATGAAAGGGATATGATCAAAGTGTTACTTGCATGTACTGTTGATGAAGATGATTCGCACTCAAAACTCTTGATAGTTCTACTCGTCACACTCCGGTCAATCTATCGTAAGAAAGCAATAGTAACCACACATAAGCAATCACTCAAAAGATCGGAACGAACGAAGAAAACAATTCGGAAAACTTCAAAACCAAGCAAATAACTCTTGCAACAGAAAACAATTTCTAAAAGTACCAAAATTAAGTTAATTTGGTCTTATCAAAAAGTTTAGGTCAAGAGCTTCATTTTGCAAAAAGAATCAACTCAAACGGAGTTACGGAACTCAAGTTATGAACAAAAGAAGTTTGAATATGAATCTGAACAAATTCGAAATTTGAAAATTTCAAAAAGTTGATGTGACAGGTTCACTGGATAGGTGAAAACAAGGCGAAGCTATAGAAGCTGATTCCATATAATTTGGATAAACGAGTGAAAAGTTATGGCTATTTGAAAAATCAGGGCCAAGCTGTTTTACGAAAGAAAAGTAGCTACGGCTAAGGTCTAATGTATAAATACGTAGACTAATTGATAATCTAATTATTCTATCGTATTAGTCTAGAAATAATAAACTACGGAAGTATATAAAAATATCTTTATAAATCAGAGAAAAGATAACTTCGAAGAGAAGTCGCGTCGGAGAGGAGAAAAATATTTTTCTTAAATGAATCTAGTCAAACCAAAATATTGATTTAACCCGAATCGGATGATTTTTTGGAGGTTCTATGGGTCTATATTTATAGGTGGAAAAGAGGTTTAGGGATCAAAGGCTAAGCAATCTGGGACTAAATATAGACGAAATAGAAAAGAAACAGAGGAGGCGCGTCGCATGGGCCTAAACGCGTAAGGCGGTTCGGCCGGCCGCGCAGCTGTAGTTTTTTTAAACAAAATTCGGCCTATAAAATGAAAAGGCTGGCTGGGCCTGGCCCATATAGGAAAAAAAAGAAAAAATGGGGCGCCCGCTGGTATTATGATGTGCACCTGGGCGGCAGTTAGTGATGGGCCACATGTCCAGTTTTGTTTTTTTAGATAGAAACGGAAAAGATAAACAGAAAGAAAAATAAAATATATTTTCCCATAGGCATATTATATATGAAGATTTTCAAAAAATGATTTCCTTAAAAATGAACATTTTTCTAGTGTCGAATAAAATCTAAAAAAATTCAGGTAAATCAAATAGTGCTACTGTTGCACTAAAACCCAATAGAATTTATTTTAAAAATACCAAAATGATTTCAAATTTATTTATCTCCAATTTTCTGATGTAGGGAATCATGTTGCCCTATTTTCCATATATTTTTATTTTGGAGAAAAATAATTTGAATAAAACCCAAATAACTCCAAATTGGAAATAATTTCAAAAGGACTTTGAATTTGATCCTTTTAAACTTCGAACTCATATTTCATATGTTTTGAAGAAGTCATTTTATCTTCTCTCATGAAAATCATTGATTTGCTTAAAGTTCTGAATTTTGAAATATTTTCAAATGAAATTCAAATGTTTTCAAAAACCCTTTTTCATTTATTTAAATGGAAGAAGTCATGTCATCTTATCTCCAGGGTTTTGTGGTGAAAAGAATTTGAATTTGTAAAAGAAAAATGAAAGTTTGGGAAAGTCATATTATTCCCTCTCATTTAACTTTCAAAAGTTTCGAATTTCACACAATCAATCAATCAATCTATTTAATATAACATTACAAAATTTAGAATTTTGGGATGTTACAGGTTCTCCTGAGCTCTACGAGACTTTGGAGACGAGCGACGACAGTTATGTCCCCCCGAGCTCTCGCCGGGTTCGGAGCAGGGCTGCGGCGTCCAGCCGCCGCTGATCTGGATGGGGTTGGCGCCGGCCTCCCGCGGCCCACTGTTGATGATGGCGTCAGCCGCAGGAGGGTGTAGATAGGATTCCCCTAGGTTCTCATCTCTTGTTCCCTGCGAGGAACCAAGAAGTGCCCCGTGGGGGCGTGTAAGGGTCTGCGATGTCTTTTGTGTATATCTTCCTTATTATAAAAATCTGCGAACGCATGTCCTGTTAAGGCTCGGTCTCCCCTTTCCAACCTCGCGACAGCTTGTTGCTCTATGCTAACAGGTCCCGGTCCCCAGGCAGGCTGCAGCCGTCGCTGGTATGCCAGGTCGCGTGCCGTGGTCAAGACCAGGAGGTGAGCGGCCCGAGGTCCAATAAGAGCCCCTGAGGCGTGATGCTCAGGCGGTCCCCTTTAGTGCTCAAGCAGCCATGGTAAGGCAAGAAAGGGAGGCGACGTGGCCGCAACAGGGCCACGGCGAGCGTAAACCCTAGGCTCCAACAATTAGTCGGTCCGAGTGCGGGACTTATCTTGATGGTTTGGGGCCGAATCCTTGTGATGCACCAGGCTCGTGCGCAAGCTTCCGCAGCGTAGCTAGGTCGGGCCCATACGAGTCTCCCTTTCTCCCATGTTCTCCTTCGTGCTCTACGTCCTCAGGTCCCGACCCTCGAGCGAGCTCAGCCGCCGCTAGTATGCCAGGTCGCGTGCCATGGTCAAGGCCAGGGGGTGAGGGCTGGAGAGCCAGTAAGAGCTCCTGAGTCGCGATGCTCAGGAGCCCCTCTTTTAAGGCGCAAGGGGATTGCACGGGAGAAGAGGAAGCTCGCGGTGCCGCCTGCTATCCTCCTCATGAGATCCCTGCGAACCCGCACAAGGAGAAACACGGTTTACCATTATGGTTGTTGGTCCGCCCGGTTGCTTCGCGAGGAGGCGGCGGCACTGAGGGCCTACTGAGGTGACGTGCGCGGGGCGTGCCGCGAGCCAGAGTTCGGCCGCTAAGATTTGTCGATGTTGCAGGGACGGACCCATGCACAAGCGTTGTGCCGGCGTGGGCGGCCCCCGTGGGAG
Organism: Aegilops tauschii subsp. strangulata; assembly: GCF_002575655.3. NCBI lineage: Eukaryota > Viridiplantae > Streptophyta > Magnoliopsida > Poales > Poaceae > Aegilops > Aegilops tauschii. The sequence goes on along the minus strand of NC_053037.3, from coordinate 243,223,760 downwards.
GCGAGAGTCAGGCAGGTGATGGTGGTAGATAGGTTAGGTATGGGAAGCGAACAAGATTAGGTAAAAGCAGGGAAGATGCACGCCACTGGGTCAGGCCCGAGCAGCTTGGGGATGATGCCGCCCGAGGGGCGCCCCCAACAAGGTAGCTAAAGACATGAAGAAAAAGGGGTAGATGCCACAGGGACGGACCCACATGGCCTGGGAATGATGCAGCCCGAGGGGCGCTCCCAGCTGAATGAACTTGGAAAATGTCACCTGGTTCTGTTGATGAAGAGATGTGGAGGCAGCTGAAGGTACGCGGCGAAGGGGCTACTCCTCAAGAACCACCGGGGCCCTAAACCTCGGAAGGCTCTGGGGGCTCAGGTGGTTCCCTGAGGGCCATCTCCATCTCTATCAGGATGGCGTGGTGACTGGCCTCCCGAGCCGCCAGGATACGCCGTAGGTTGCGCTGATAGGCTGACGACACGCTCGGCAGGCCGAAAGGCATGCAGACATAGCTGGGTGGTGGACCCTTGCAGCGGCCCAAGCGCGAAGGCCCGAAAGGCTCCTGAGATGCGGCCCTGTTGAGCCCTGGAACGTCGATGCAGACGCGCAGCCCAGCATCCTCGCCCGGATGGGGGGCTGCGCTTCATGTGCGGCGGTCGCCGCGCATGGCCCTGGCGTCTTGCAGCTCCAGACCGGTCTTGGTGATGAACTCCTGAGCGGTGGGCGCTCCTCTCCCTATGTCCTCCTGAGGGAAACGTGCCATGAAGCACGCCTCGAAGTGGTGCCCGAGTGCCTCCCTCGTGATGTTGGCAAGGTCTGAGGCCCTCTAGAGGAGAGCCCCCGAGCCCTGCCCATGGAGGGCGCTGGGCACGCCTTCCTATGCGACGGAGGGAGGCGCCCTTGGAGCGGGCACTAATCCTGATGAGGTTCCAGCTGCGACGCCACCCTCCTGAGGCCCGGCACGGCGCAACTGCTTCTTCTTCTTGGGGATGGCCTCTGGAGGGCCCTCGCCCTTGCTGTCGAGGTCGTCGATTGCTGCAGCTTGAAAGGCACGCTCGAGGGAGCACACCGCGTCTCTTTCTTCGCATGGGACCGTGATGATTCCGCCGCTTCCCGGCATCTTGAGGACATTGTAGCCGTGGTGGGTCACCGCCATGAACTTGGCCAGGGCTGGATACCCAAGGATGGCGTTGTATGGTAGATGGATGTGCGCGACGTCGAAGTCGATGAGCTTGGTGTGGTAGTTCTTGCATTCTCCGAAGGTTACAGGGAGGCGGACATGCCCTATCGGTGTGGTGGAGCCATCGGTCACTCCTGAGAAAGGATTGGTAGGCTAAAGCTGATCATACGACACTTGGAGGTTGTTGAACGTGTCGATGGACAGGACGTTGAGCCCTGCGCCGCCGTCGATGAGGGTCTTGGTGACTTGCAAGTTGCTGATGACTGGTGAACAAAGCATCGGGAGGGCGCCAGCGGTGGCCGCGCACTTGAGCTGATCTGCCGAGTTGAAGGTCATGGCGCACTAGGACCACCTGAGCGGGCGCGTGGCCTCAAGCTTGGGGAGGACTGCATTCACTTCACGAGCAAACTGTTTGAAGATATGCTGTGAGGCTGGGGCCTGGGCTCCGCCCAAGATGCAAGCAATAGCGCGCGGCTCCTGGAAGCCCCCGGCCCCCTCGTCCAAATGGTGGTCGTCATTCCTTCTTGGCGGTGGCGGCAGTGGGGGAAGACCGGCATTGCCCTGAGGACGATCCTCACGAGGCTGGTCCCTCCAGGCGCCCTCGCGAGGATGATCCTGCCAGCGGTCCTCACGAGGCCGGTCGCGCCACTCCTGGTGCGGGCCACGGTCGTCCCAGCGCCCGCCACCACGTCCTCCTCCTCGGTCATAGCCCCGGTCGCTGCGCTCGGGGCGTCGACCGAAGCGTCCTTCACGAATGGCTCTGAGCTCTTGACAGTCACTGGTGTATGGGTATTCAGGTTGTGAAGGCGCGGAACGGTCTGCTGCTCTTGGATGACTCGGGCTGGTCTCTGCCTCGCTTGGTGTCCGGCTCCACTGCGAGCACGGCTGCTCCCTTGCGCTTCACGTCCTTGGCCTTGGCTTTCTTCTCCTCCGGGTCCGCAGCCGGCAACTCGAGGAGGGAGAGGCGCCCTCCCTCAGCTCTTGCGCACTTAGTCGCAAGGTTGAACAACTCCTAAGATGTGCACAGCTCCTCGTGGATAGCGAGCTCTTCCTTCATCTTGACGTTGCGGACGCCATCAGAGAACGCGGAGATGATGGCCTTGTCCGTCACCTTGGGGATCTTGAGACAAATGTTGTTGAAGCACTGGATGTACTTCTGGAGGGTCTCTCCTGGTTGTTGCTTGACAAGGCGCAGGTCACCCATGGCCGACGGGCGGTCGCGAGTGCCCTGGAAGTTGGCGATGAAGCGGTCGCGGATCTCGTCCCAGGAGGAGATCGAGCCTGGAGGCAGGTTCAGGAGCCACGAACGGGCGCCGTCTTTGAGTGCCATAGGGAACCAGTTCGCCATGACTTTGTCGTCGCCGTTGGCCGCCTCGATGCTCAGCTCGTAGAGCTGCAATAGCTCCGTGGGGTCGGGGGTGCCGTCGTAGCGAGGAGGGAGATCTGGCTTGAACTTGCCCGGCCAAGCGACGCTACGCAGCTTGGGGGTGAAGGCGCGGCAGCCGGCCGTGGTCGCCGGGGCCCGTCTTGGAGGTGGAGCTTGGTCCTGACGCCCACGTGCCACCACAGCAAGCGGCGCAGGGCCCTGCCGCGGCAGACGATCCTGGCGCGGCGGTGCGAGGAGTGGCGAAGCGTTCTCTTGCCATCGAGGGACTTCTTGGCAGCTTCTTTCTTCACGCGCAGGCGCCGGACGCGGCGGGTCGCGTCGTGGAGCCACGCGCCTTGGCGCCAGGGCGCCGTCTTGGGGTAGAGGTGGTGGAGGCGCTCCGTGAGCTACATCGCCTATAGCTGGCGGAGGGTGAGGCAGAGAGAGGGACGGCGTAGGGGAGCCCCCTGCGGCGCGGACGAGCTCGGCGATGCGGTCGAGCCAGTCCTCATAGAGGTCGTCAACCGGGCGGTAGCACAGGAGCTCGTGCGCCATGAGGAGTGCGGCCCGTGCGTCCATGGGAGCGCGACGAGCGTGGGATGAGGAACCGGCCGGGGTCAGTGATGGAGTGGCGGTGCGGCCATCCGCCGCACCGAGGGGTGCAGCGAGGACGCTTGCTGCTCGTTCCACGCCGGGCCGGTGGCGGCGTTGGCGGTAGGAGACGGAGAACAACGAGGTGGCCCACCGACGGGAGCCGTATGTGCGACGTGGGTGGCTAGGGCAGCCCGGCGCTCAGCACGAGCATGGCGAGCGTCCGCCATGGAGAGGACGGAGCAACTGGACGCGAAATGACGAAAAGGAAGCTCCGGCGCACCCCTACCTGGCGCGCCAAATGTCGGATCATGGGTTCCGGCAAAACCCTCAAGGTTCAAGCACTGGGGTGCGCGCGAAGATTTCCTCCCTACCGATCCACACCCTAGCTCGCTAAGATCTCGCGGACGAACTCGGCGAACTCACCACACAAAAGACACAAGATTTATACTGGTTCGGGCCATCGTTGTGGTGTAACACCCTACTCCAGTGTGGTGGTGGTGGATTGCCTCTGGGGCTGATGATGAACAGTACAAAGGGAAGAACGGCCTCCTGAGGTTGAGGTGTTCTTGTGCTTGACGGACTTGTGTGGGTGAGATGCCTCTCAATGAGTTGTGTCCTACTTTGGTGGCTAGTTCTACTTATATAGGCCCTGGTCCTCTTCCCAAATATTGAGCGGGAAGGGAGCCAACAACAGCCGATTTGAAAGGGGACAGCTAGTACAGCTTATCCTAACAAAAATGGTTTTCGCCTGCAAAAGGCTCTAGTGGTGACGCCGCATTGGGCTCCATGGTGACCTCCGTCTTGCTGTCCCGCTGGTCTTGGTCTCGTTGCACCGATATGGAAACCTTTGCTTGATGCCTCGGTACTCCGCGCCTGCGCTTGCCTCCTTAGCACCAAAGAGGAAACAAGGACGCTGCGCGCGCTGGCGCCCACCTGATCTTGATCGTCATGGCTCATGTCACGAGAGCCTCGCGAGGTTTGCCCTGCCTTGATTTCTCCGCTCCTCGCGAGGCAGCCTGGTGAGGCCGCTCCTGAGGAGGTCTTGCGTCGTCCGCCTCACGAGGCTTGGCGCCTCGCGAGGGTCTTGAATGCCTCGCTGATGAAGATGGGCCGTACAGGCCTGCAGCACAGCCACGCCGTGGGCTGCAGGCAGGCAAGTCTGGGGCCCCCGTTCCCAGAACGCCGACAATATATATATATATATATATATATATATATATATATATATATATATATATATGATGTCCATGAAATCATTAGGTTACCTTGTCCCTTGTCTTACCAACAAGAGGGTTTGTGACTCCTTGAACTAGTGTAAGATATGGAAGTTGATTGCACTTGTCCTTGCCAAAATGAATATGAGTGAAGTATGTTGGCGGAGTCACCCGCAAGAACTCTCTAGTTCTTCTTCTTTGGGACCCACATCAACTTGATGGGGATCCTTGGAGTTGTAGTCATACTTGATGAAGTAAAACTTGATGTAGTCTTGGGAACCCACTTGACCAAGGCCTTTGGAGCCTCTTCAAATGAATCAATCTCTTCTTGAAGCCTTTCCTTGCCTTTTAGCTTGTGGTCTTGTGGTGGAAGATCATCTTGAGCTTGTGTTCCCTTGAAAGAAGTGGGATCATACTTCTCTTGTTAAGGAACAAACTTCATCTTGGGGTATTGATCTCCTTCCCACTCAACTCCATTGGCACTGAACTTGCGTTCAAAACCAACACCTTGATTCTTCCGGTGCCTTCCTTGCTTGTGTACAATTTTCTCAAATTGCATACTTACGACAAGGCTCTTGTAAACACCTTTCTCTATAATTCCCTTCAATAAGCTATTTTCTTGCTCAAGTGTAACTTGGCTAAGAGAATCATTAGTGGAATCAAGAGAACTACTAGAAGCAACAATATTGGATTTAGCATGATTATTGTTACTACTAGAAGAAGAATCTTTCTTGCTCCTGTTGCTAGATTTTACTTGTGGCATGTAAGTAGACAAGAGTAAACGCTTGGAAATGTAAGAAGAACTTTTCTTACGAAGATCATCAGTGATTGCTTTTAAGAACCCATGCTCTTGCTCTAAATTGAGCTTTTCAAAGCGTAGCTTCTCATGAGTCTTTAAAAGCTCTTGATGACCCTCTAAGGTAGTTTCATGAGCTAACTTAAGAGTGTTTAGTTCTTTAGTTAGACGCTCAATCTCCTTCTTGTCATTGTCATTCGTTTCATCTTGATTAGCATGATTAATAGCAATTTCATCATAGTTTTCATCACTAGTGTTGTCAACAAGTAAATCATCATCACCTAGCAAATCATCTTCATCACTATTGAAATCAACATACTCGGGTTGTGATACCTTGGGGCCTTTAGCCATGAAGCATCTTCCAATCCCTTCATTTGATGAGCCGAATATGTCGTAGGAGCTGGATGACACAAGTTCAAGACCGGCAACACCTTCATCTTGAGTATATTCGGAGTCGGAGTGATAACTTCTCTCAGAGTAGTTGTCGGAGTCGGAACCGGATACCCATTCACCAACATGAGCTTGATGTCTTCGTCTTGTGTAGCTCTTTGATGACTTGTCCTTCCTTTTCGAATCCTTGCTTCTATGATAGGGTCTTTGTTCATAATGATCATATCTACTCCTTCTCTCTCTTGGTGGTGATTCCTCTCTTTTACTTCTCCTTTTAGGTGACTCTTCTCTTCTTTTGTAGGGAGCCGTACACTCATTTGAGTAGTGTCCGGGTCTTCCACAATTGTAGCAATTGTGATCACGACTAGAAGATCTTTTGTCATTGTAGGACCTTGACTTGGAACTTCTCTCTTTGCTTCTACTCTTGTAGAACTTGTTGAAGTTCTTCACCATTAAGCTCAATTCTTCATTGAAGACTTGTTTCTCACTTGATGTTGTAGGAGCATCACATGAAGCTTTGTAAGCACCACTAGACATGTTGTGAAGCTCTTCCTTATCCTTGAGTGACATCTCATGAGCAACAATTCTACCAATGACTTATGTTGGCTTGAGATCTTTGTAATTGGGAATCATTTGGATCAAGGTGCACACGGTATCATATTTTCCATCCAAGGCTCTTAGGATCTTCTTGATGATGAATCTGTCGGTCATCTCTTCGCTTCCTAAGCCGGCAATCTCATTTGTGATGAGAGCAAGCCTAGAGTACATTTCAGCAACTCCTTCACCATCCTTCATTTTGAACTTGTCAAGTTGACTTTGAAGCACATCCAATTTGGATTCCTTGCCGGACTCGGTACCTTCATGCGTATCAACCAAAGTATCCCAAATTTCCTTTGCATTCTCAAGGCGGCTGATTTTGTTGAATTCTTCGGGGCACAATCCGTTGAAGAGGATATCGCAAGCTTGAGCATTGTATTGCAATATCTTCAATTCTTCCGCGGATGCTTCACGATCCGGTTCTCTTCCATCCTTGAAGTATTCACCTTGCAAACCAATACGCACAATAGCCCAAACGGTGGGGTTATGACCAATAATATGCATTTTCATCTTATGCTTCCAACTAGCAAAATTTGTACCATGAAAGTAAGGACCTCTATAATGGTAATTTCCCTCGCTAGACGCCATACTCTCCTAGGTTGTGAAACCAAGGCTATGGAAATCAAGGCAAATGGAGACCAAGGCTCTGATACCACTTGTAGGGTCGAAAGTAGGTCTAGAGGGGGGTGTGATTAGACTACTTGACCAAATAAAAATCTAGCATTTTCCCAATTTTAAGTCTTGGCAGATTTTAGCAACTTAGCACAAGTCAAGCAATCAACGTACACATGCAATTCTAAGAGTGTAGCAGTGGAAAGTAAAACATTGCATACGAAGGTAAAGGGAAGGGTTTGGAGAAGGAAAATGCAATGTAGACACGGAGATTTTTGGCGTGGTTCCGATAAGTGGTGCTATCGTACGTCGATGTTGATGGAGAATTCAACCCACGAAGGTTAATGGTTGCGCGAGTCCACGGAGGGCTCCACCCACGAAGAAGCAACATCTCCTTGCCCTTACAAACTCCTTGGTTCAATTCCACAATCTTGGCGGAGGCTCCCAAGTGACACCTAACCAATCTAGGAGATACCACTCTTCAAAAGGTAATAGATGGTGTGTTGATGATGAACTCCTTGCTCTTCTACTTCAAATGATAGTCTCCCCAACACTCAACTCTCTCTCATAGATTTGGCTATGGTCGAAAGATGACTTGAGTGGAAAGCAACTTGGGGAAGGCTAGAGATCAATATTCTTGTGGTTGGATTGGAATGTCTTGGTCTCAACACATGAGTAGGTCGTTCTCTCTCAGAAAATGAGTAGTGGAAGTGTAGGCATGTTCTGATGGCTCTCTCTTGAATAGAGAAGGGGGTGGACGGGTATATATAGCATCCACATAAAATCCAACCGTTGCACACATTTGACCCAACTGGGTCAGACCGAATAGGAGAACTCGGTCAGACCGATTCAGTTCAAAATGTGAACGTTAGGAATCTCGGTGGGACCGACATGATCAACTCAGTGGGACCGATGTGCTAGGGTTAGGGTAAAACCTCATCTCGGTGTGACCGATTGAATGAACCCAGTGAGACCGATTCAGCAATGAGCAAATAGAGAGTTGGTCAGGCAAACTCGATGGGACCGATCACTCATTTCGGTAAGACCGAAACGTTATGAAGGGAAACAGAGAGTTTGCATTGCGAACTTGGTGGGACCAATCGCTCATTTCGGTAAGACCGAAATGTTACGAAGTGAAACAAAGAGTTTGCATTGCCATCTTGGTGAGACCGGGATACCTATCGGTGAGACTGAATTGTCTAGGGTTTCTGCCAATGGCTATGTCAAAAGAACTCGGTGGCGCCGGATAGATCAAATCGGTGGGCCCGTATTTGACTTTAGGTTTGGGACATATGTGGAAATGAGAAAGTGGTTGAGAATTTTGGAGCAATATCACTAAGCACTTTGAGCAAGTAGACCATTAAGCAACACCTCATCCCCTTTTAATAGTATTGGCTTTCCTATGGACTCAATACGATCTCGGATCACTAAAATGAAAATGAAGATTCTTGAGATTTTGCCAATCTTTGTCCTTAGCATTTTGAGGGGTCCACATCTCTAGTCCATGCCATGCCAATCATTGAACTTTCTGAAATATTTAACTTGAATGGATGTTAGTTCACTGAGCTATATGTTCTTAGGAATTACCAAAACCACTCGGGGATTAGTTGCACTTTCATCTGCCAAGGTGTAAAGCTCATTCACAGTCTTGGGCAACCGGACATTCATCTTGGAACGTATCATACGGTTGCGTAAGTTGGACTAGAACATGACAATCACAGCTATCGGGTGGATATCTGGGATCTTCCTATGCACCCAGCTAAATCTCTGCATGTACTTCCGTAAACTCTCTCCTTCCTTTTGTGGGAGGAGCTGCAAATCACTGGGCCGACCTGGTTCTTGATGGCCGCCCATGAAGGCACCAACAAACTCATTGCACAGGTCAGCCCTGGCAAGATGGAGTTCTCCGGCAAGTGCATCAGCAACAACCTCACGTTCGGCTTGAGTGCCAAACGAAAGTAGTTGGCGAATACCTTTTCATCTCTTCCTCCGGAGGCTTGAACAGTGATGGTGTAGATGCTCAAGAACTCTGCCGGGTTTAGTCTTCCATCATATTTTTCTGGTATCTCTGGCTTGAACACACGGGCAGATGGCCAACGGACTTGTCGTAGCTCATGATTGAAGGCAGGACACCCATCCTAGAAATGCAGGTATCCGCCTCCACTGGGTGCGGGCTCGTCGACGTCGGGGCCATTGCACCTATCAGACTGGCGGCGGGTTTCGCGATGCCGTTCTATGGTGACACGCGCGTCTTCCCCCACCTGTCTTCCAGGACCTACCCGATGGGCCCCGAGGTCAGATAAAGCCATCGACACCTCTTCGGGCTCTTGGTCGCATGGCTCTGGCTGTAGCCTCTGCGCCGGCTGCCAGGGAGGGGACTGCACCATCAGAGTGGAGCACGGCCAGCGGTTTGGGGCGCCGTTGTTGCTTGTGGGTGCCGTGGCGGGCCTGCCCGTTGCGATTGTCCCGCCTCAGCGAAACCAATCAATCTTTGAATGGTGGCTCTCCACTCACCCATTTGATTGGTCGCTAGCGGGAATCTCAGTAGGAGCTGGGCTCACGCCATGGCTTCCGAAGTAGTGCTTGGCATACACGACGACACAGATCGCAACGTCTCCCGACTTCTGACGGTACCGGTAGTAGCTGCGCCGTGTTCTCGTCACCGCGAGCCAGTCGCCATGGCGGCGTGACGACAAGAAGGATGCGCCTAGGGGTTGATGACCCCATGTGGCGCTTCGTCTTGATTACCTTGCCCTGGGGAAGGCGCGTGCCTCGTAGCTGCGCCCGCAGCAGGGGCAGCTAAGGGGTTGCGATTCGCGCCAGAGCGGGCGCTATCACTGCGGCTGCGTCCTTCATTGAGGCGGAGACTGAATATTCTCCCCACCCGCGGCTTGTGGAACATGGCCGCCAGAGTGCTGCTGATGTCATCCTCCTCCGCTGTCTCCTACTCCTACTTCGACCGCACGGGGAATGGTGACGGTGCCGCATGCGCCGGTCATGTTCCCCGCGGCGTCGAGTCCCCTGATGCCACTGCAGCTCCCATGATATCAGTGGCTGCTTCCGAGGGGGCCTTCGAGGTGGAAGGGTGAGCTGTTGCGCCGGACTTTTTCTTGGTTGCCATGAATGATGAAGCTATCGATGAAGAAGATGTCGTGGTTCAACACGATCACCTATGGGGCCATCGACCCCTTATGGTTCGCCAAGGGGAAGGGGCACGTTGCACAATGAGCGGAGATCATGAAGCAGCTCGACACGGGTGACACGGGTGGTTTTTACCCAGGTTCGGGCTCCTGCGAAGCATAAATCCTACTCCTGCTTTGGTGGATTGGATGGGGGACCGTGACGAACACGCAGCGCTCAAGCCCGGCAAGGTTGCCTTGGGGAGAACAACTATGCGTGTAAGAGTGTACATGGGTCCCAATCCTATTTTTAGGTCGTCATGGCCCGCCTTTTATAGGCTAAGGGGTTAGCACAGTGGCAAATCAATCATTACCTACTGATTAGATAGCCAACGGTGTTATCATACCTAACTGTGGCAGTTAGGACAAAGTGAATTAGATGCACTGCTAGGTGTCACGCTGAGGATGAAGCCCGGCAAGCCTGCCGCGCCGTTCAACCACCCTCTTGTTTGTCTGCATGACACGCCTCTGGACGGGTGTCATACAGGATGAATCTTCTTTCCAAATGGCTGCCACGTGCCAAATGACAGCCACTTAATCACTTTTGGGCTCGACACCGCACTGATAAGTGACTTGCATCGCTGTGCGGTGGAGCGGTGGAGTCTTGGAGGGGTAACTTGCCCTTGGCGACCCCGGCAAGCCTGCCAGGGAAATCTTGGGACTTGTTTTTGGTGAAGCCTCGACCTGACCAGGCTCGCCTGCCCCGTATGGGAGGTTTTTCCTTAGTGATATCTTGTTCTCTTGGCTTGTCTTGGTCTTCTTGATCTGCCCTTTGATTTCTCAAAGAGCTATATCTTCAGCTTGGCCTTGTCTTGTTGCTGCAATCTTGCCCTTGTGCCTGTGTACAGTCCGGGCAACACACGCCAGGGTTTGTTGCACCGACACTAAGGCGCGACGTCCTCGCACGTTCGTAGTCGGATCCTCAAAGTCTACTCCACCAAAAACGATAGCCACCATCTCATCAAAGGACGGGACACCTCGCCTCTATCAAGTGGTATCAGATTTCTAGGTTGCTCGATGAGATTTTACAGTTTTTCATAGTTTAGATCGAGTCTGTTCTTCATACCTATAGTCCACAAAAAAGCAAAAAAAAAGGGTTAGTTCATCATATCCGAACTAGTCTGAGCCTTTCCATAATCTATTTTGTATTTGCTTTGTTGAATTTGCGGTTGCATCATCGTGTCAAGTTGTTGGTCTTAGAGTCTAGTCCCTTAGAGTTTCGAGTTCTGTTCATAGGTTGTCACGCCGTCGCCGCACCATCGTTGTCACCGCTGCCATATACCACCATCGTCATCACCGCTGCCATACACCACCATCGTCATCACCGTTGCCATATACCACCATCGTCATCACCGCCTCCATATACCACCATCGTCATCAATGCTGCCATATACTACATATCTACCGCCATCACGCTAATCCAAGTCCACCTCCATCATAGATTCGCCACCAGTTCGTGTTCCACCGCCCCACATATATCCACCACCAGTCCGAGTTTCCACCAGATTCATCTCTGCCACCAATCCTAGTCCGAGTCGAGTATTTGTTTTGTTTTTTCGATTTCTAGATCACGCCATACTCCGAGTCATGACCAAGTCGGATTCCCAAATTTTCGTGCCACCCGTAGAAGAAAAATAGGTCCAGTTTCAAAAAAAAATGGCTAGGTAGTTTTTAGGCCATTTGTAGACTTTTTTGGAAAAAATGTTGCGTAGCAAAAAAAAGAGGAAAAAATTGAAAAAAAGGGGTAGGGATAATCGTCCAGGTCTTATTTAAAAAAAAAGCCGCCCCGCCACTGCAGGCAGGTTAGTTCCTCTGTCGTTGCCGGAGAGTTCTTGGTGAAGAGAAAAAATTCAGAGTGTGCTCCTCCCTTGTTTACGTGCAGCGCCGTGATTTTGTTAGTGTTCTAGGCTCACGTCTCTAGCACGATCTAGCCTAGGACCAGCATAGTATTGTCGTTGAGCGTTTTATTCAAATTGCATCTCTGAATTGATTATTGCTGACATTTTTGCTACCATATCATAAGCCTTCCCAGCTCCACATACATCTACATCATGCGTTTCACACCACCTGGCAATCACTCTGTCCAAGCTTTGACAGTTTTGACTACAACGGTTCCCGATCACCACCTGCTGCTGGGTAAGAACTGGTAAGAATTTGAGATTTGCTTGACGGATTGTGACACCCCACCACCACCACTTTTTAGTAGTCTGTAGGATCATATTCTTGTGTGTTTCTATTGCTGCTAACCATGGCAGGACCACAAGCCGACGAGATTGACTAGGAGAACATGATGAAGAAGAAGCTTGATGATAAATTTCAGCAAATGTTGAGTCAGCCGATGAAAGATGTGATGGCCAGCTTTGGAAAGGCACTAGAGAGGATGGATGATATCACAAAAAAAGAGGATGGATGGCGTTGAGAAGACAATTGACACCAAGTTGGATGCCAAGTTTGATGCAGTACTCGCACGTCTACCACAACCCCCACGCGCATCTCCTACACCATTGCAACAACATCAACAACCACCTCCACGCCGCAAACCAGCAGGGCGAGCGCAACGTGTTCCTCTTGAACCAGGACAAACTTATGGTGTCGCCGCTACTGCTGTTGATGCTTCTGTAGCTCCTGCTACTACTGCAGAGGTGGAGGACTATTACGAGGATGAGGTTGATCAAAATCAGAACTACGTGCAACCACCAGCACCACCACCACCAGGTCAACCTCATGTATATAATCGCAATGGTAGGGCTGCAGCACCACCTCAGGTATGAGATTATGACCATATTCCTAAACAAAAATTTAATATTCCACCGTTTGAGGGTAGATAAATTCCTGATGTCTATCTTACATGGGAGTTAGAGACTGAACAACGTTTCACATGCTTACAATCTCCCGAGGATACACGTGTTGCTGCTGCTCTTTGTGAATTCACTAGTTTTGCTTCTGTTTAGTGGTCTTAACATTGTAGATTATATCATGATAATATCCCTACTAGTTGTGCTGCTTTGAAAACTGCTATGCGTACTCGTTGGGTTCCACCATATTATCAACGTGAATTACTTCGAAAACTACAACGTTTGAGACAAGGAAAAAATTCTATAGAGGAGTATTATCAGGAATTACAAACTGGCATGATTAGGTGTGGTATTATTGAGGATAATGAAGCTATGCTTGCACATTTTATTGGTGGACTAAATAGAGAGATTCAGACCATTTTACAGTATAAGGAGTATAACAATATCACTCGTTTATTCCATCTTGCTTGCAAAGCTGAACGTGAAGTGCAGGATTGACAAGCATTGGAGCAGACTAATTTTTCTGCAGGTCGATCTTCATCATGGACACCGCGTGCATATTCTACTTCCACACGTTCTGCTCCACTAGCACCTCCGTTAACTGCCACTTCCAGCCGTGATACAAGAAAGCACGCACTACCACAACAATTTGCCAAGAGCACACCGACCGGGCCTGCACAGAGCTCTTCTTCATCCATGGCATCAATAGGGCAAACACATGATATTATTTTTTTCGTCATTGCAAGGTTGGAGGTCATTATGCGAGAGAATGCCCATCTAAGCGTGTGATGATTGCTACTGAGGATGGTGGGTATGAGTCCGCTAGACTATGACGAGGAGACTTTGGCTCTTATTACAAGTGAAGAACATGGTGGAGATGATTCTGAACAAGAGATGCAATATATGGCTGCTGAAGACACTGATAGGTATGAAAGTTTAGTTGCTCAACGTGTTTTGATTGTGCAGGTCACACAAGCTGAGCAAAATCGGAGGCACAATTTGTTCCATACAAAGGGAGTTGCGAAGCAACGTTCTATTCATGTCATCATCAATGGAGGGAGCTGCAACAACTGGGCTAGCATGGAGATGGTGGAGAAGTTGTCTCTCACCACAAGACCACATCCGCGTACTTACAACATACAATGGTTCAACAACAGTGACAAGGTTAAGGTAACACGTATTGTTCATGTGCATTTTAGTATCGCTACATATGCTGATTATGTTGATTGTGATGTGGTACCCATGCAAGCATGTTCCTTATTACTTGGTATACCATGGCAATTTGATAAAAAAATCTGTACACCATGGTAGAAACAATCAGTATACTCTTGTTCATAAGGATAAACATATTACTTTGCTTCCTATGACTCCTGATTCTATTTTGAAAGATGATATTAATCGAGCTAGTAAAGCAAAACAGGAACAGAATAATAGTGAAAATCAGATAGTGGCAAAAGAATTTGAGCAACAAATGAAACCTAATAATAAACCATCTAGTGTTGCTTCTGAAATTAAATTGAAAAGTGGATGTTTACTTGCCACCAAATCTGATATTGATGATCTAGATTGTAGTAAATCTGTTTGCTATGCTTTTGTGTGCGAAGAGGCATTATTTTCATTCGAGGACGTGCATTCCTCTTTGCCTCTTGCTGTCACTAACATTTTGCAGGAGTTCGCTAACGTCTTTCCACAAGACGTGCCACTGGGATTACCACCTATTCGAGGGATTGAGCATCAGATTGACTTAATTCTTGGTGCTTCGCTGCCAAACCGTGCGCCATACTGTACCAATCCAGAGGAGACGAAGGAGATTATGCGTCAAGTACAGGAGCTGCTCGACAAAGGTTATATATGTGAATCTCTATGTCCTTGTGTTGTTCCTATTATACTAGTGCCGAAAAAGGATGGTACATCGCACCTGTGTGTTGATTGTGGAGGCATTAATAATATCACTATTCATTATCGTCATCCCATTCCTAGGCTACATTATATGTTTGACGAATTGAGTGGTTCTACAATATTCTCCAAAGTTGATTTGCATAGTGGATACCATCGAATCCGTATGAAATTGGGAGATGAATGGAAAACAACATTCAAAACTAAGTTTGGATTATATGAATGGTTAGTCATGCCTTTTGGGTTAACTAATGCACCTAGTACTTTCATGAGGTTAATGAACGAAGTTTTGCATGCTTTCATTGGACAATTTGTGGTATTCTATTTTGATGATATACTGATTTATAGCAAATCTTTGGAAGAACATTTGGAACATTTACGTGCTGTTTTTCTTGTTGTACGTGATGCACGCTTGTTTGGTAACCTTGGGAAGTGCACCTTTTGCACCAACCGAGTATCTTTTCTGGGCTATGTTGTTACTCCACAAGGAATTGAAGTTGAGAAAGCCAAGATTGAAGCTATTGAGAGTTGGGCGCTGAGGGAGTCCTGGATTAGGGGGTCCCCGGGCGTCCGAGCTATGTAACATGGGCCGGACTGGTGGGCCGTGAAGATACAAGATAGAGGGCTTTTCCCCGTGTCCGGATGGGACTCTCCTTTGCATGGATGGCAAGCTAGGCGTTCGGATATGTATTTTCCTTTCTTTGTAAACCGACTATGTACAATCCTAGGCCCCTCCAGTGTCAATATAAACAGGAGGGTTTAGTCCGTAGAGGCAATCATAATCCTACAGGCTAGACATCTAGGGTTTAGCCATTACGATCTCGAGGTAGATCAACTCTTGTAACGCCTATACTCATCAATGTCAATCAAGCAGGAAGTAGGGTATTACCTCCATTAAGAGGGCCCGCACCTGGGTAAACATCGTGTCCCCTGTCTCCTATTACCTTCGATCCTCAGATGCACAGTTCGGGACCCCCTACCCGAGATCTACCGGTTTTGACACTGACATTGGTGCTTTCATTGAGAGTTCCACTATGCCGTCGTTAGAAGGCTCGATGGCTCCATCGATCGTCTACAACAAGGCCCCCTTGAAGGAGACTTTTCTCCCTGGCCAAATTTTCGTATTCGGCGGCTTCGCACTGCGGGCCAACTCGATTCGCCACCTGGAGCAGATCGACAGGTACGCCCCTAGTCATGAAGCCACTGTCGAGGATCTAACCGACATGCTCGATTACGCCTCCGAAGACATCGACGGTATGGATGACGATGCCGGAGATGAGCAAGGCCAAAACCCGCCATTCACCGGACGCTGGACGACCACTTCCTCATATGACGTATACATGGTGGATACACCCAAAGAAGATGACGGCGATGGTGAGAAGGATCCATTCGAGGACAAACCTTCTGAGACACCACCAAAGCGTCGTCAACAGCGGCGCCGCTCTAAATCGCGTCGCGAAAAAGATAGCAATACCGGCACCGGAGACAATAATAATACTCTGGAGAACACCGAAGACCAAGAAGCCCCCGCCGAACCAGCATCCGAACAGGATGATTGGGAGGAAGGGCAAGTTAACCCTGATGAACCGGTAGGGAACGAGGACTCGGAGGATAGCAACTATCTACCACTCCCTGAAGACGATGTGAGCCTCGGCGACGAAGATTTCATCATGCCAGAGGAACCCCTCGAACAAGAATGCTTTAAGCGCCAGCTAATCGCAACTGTCAGAAGCCTAAAAAAGAAGCAGCAACAACTCCAATCCGAACAGGATACGCTCAAGGACAGGTGGACTAAAGTCCTGGCAGGCAAAGAATACGGCCTTGAATACCTAACAAAGAGCTACCTAAAGCACAAGCTACTACCCCGATCCAACGACGAGGCCCTGGAGCCCACACTCCCAACACGTGACGCTATCGACAGATTTGACCGACTACCGCGTGGCCGGGATAGGGCGGCAACGCAAGGCGAACACCAGCCCGCACCACCTCGCCGTAGAGGCAGAGAAGCAGTGGCTCCAGGATACACCTATGACCTCCGACAGGACCTGGAAAATAGAGCCGGACAGACCAGATCAATCTACGGATCACGGGGGCGTGCCCCAGCGCGAGAAGACGGCTATCAGGCCTGGCGCGACAAGCATAACTACACCCGGGCCAAAAACCGCATACGGACTTCATCCAAACTGCATTGTGATGTGGCCCGATACAGAGGCGCCCCACACCCCCTATGCTTCACCGATGAGGTAATGGAGCACCAGTTCCCAGAAGGGTTTAAACCCGTGAACATCGAATCATACAATGGCACAATAGATCCCGCAGTATGGATTGAAGATTTTCTTCTCCACATTCACATGGCTCCCAGTGACGATCTACATGCCATCAAATACCTCCCCCTAAAACATAAGGGACTAGCTCGGCACTGGTTAAGTAGCCTCCCAGAAATGTCTATTGGAGGCTGGGAAGACTTGGAAGATGCCTTTAGAGACAACTTCCAAGGCACTCATATCCGGCATCCGGACGCTGATGACCTCAGTCATAGTCCAGCAGCCGAGAGAGTCGGCCAGGAAATTCTGGACCAGGTTCCGAATTAAAAAGAACCAGATTGTCGACTGCCCGGACACCGAAGCCCTAGCGGCCTTTAAACACAACATCCGCGATGAATGGCTCGCCCGACACCTCAACCAAGAGAAGCCGAAGTCTTTGGCAGCCCTTACAGCACTCATGACCCGCTTTTGCGCGGGCAAATATAGCTGGCTAGCCCGTAGCGGCAACAGTACCAGCGACCCCGGCACTTGTGAAGCCAGAAACGGCAACAGCAGGCCCCGACGCAACAAACACAAGCGTCGAAGCAACAATGACAATACCGAAGACACGGAGGTCAACGCCGGATTTAGTGGCTCCAAATCCGGTCAGTGGAAGAAGCCATTCAAAAGAAACAAAGAAGGTTCATCTAGCTTGGACCGAATACTTGATCGACCTTGCAAGATTCATGGCACCCCCGATAAGCCTGCCAACCATACCAATGGAAGTTGTTGGGTCTTTAAACATGCCGGTAAATTAAATACCGAACATAAGGAGAAAGGGTTGCCCAGCGAGGATGACGATGAGGAGCCTCGCCCACCGAACACAGGGGGACAGAAGAAATTTCCCCCCGAGGTCAAAATGGTGAATATGATATACGTTACTCACATCCCCAAGCGGGAGCGCAAGCGCGCGTTAAGGGACATCTATGCGATAGAGCTAGTCGCCCAAAAATTCAACCCATGGTCAGCTTGTCGGATCTCTTTCGATCGCAGAGACCATCCAACCAGTATCCATCACGGAGGTTCGGCCTGATGTCTACTATGCAACCTTCTTCTTGTAGACGTTGTTGGGCCTCCAAGTGCAGAGGTTTGTAGGACAGTAGCAAATTTCCCTCAAGTGGATGACGTAAGGTTTATCAATCCGTGGGAGGCGTAGGTTGAATATGGTCTCTCTCAAACAACCCTGCAACCAGATAACAAAGAGTCTCTTGTGTCCCCAACACACCCAATACAATGGTAAATTGTATAGGTGCACTAGTTCGGCGAAGAGATGGTGATACAAGTGCAATATGGATGATAGATATAGGTTTTTGTAATATGAAAATATAAAAACAGCAAGGTAACTATTGATAAAAGTGAGCACAAACGGTATTGCAATGCGTTGAAACAAGGCCTAGGGTTCATACTTTCACTAGTGCAAGTTCTCTCAACAATAATAACATAATTGGATCATATAACTATCCCTCAACATGCAACAAAGAGTCACTCCAAAGTCACTAATAGCGGAGAACAAACGAAGAGATTATTGTAGGGTACGAAACCACCTCAAAGTTATTCTTTCTGATCAATCTATTCAAGAGTCGTACTAGAATAACACCTTAAGATACAAATCAACCAAAACCCTAATGTCACCTAGATACTCCATTGTCACCTCAAGTATCCATGGGTATGATTATACGATATGCATCACACAATCTCAGATTCATCTATTCAACCAACACAAAGAACTTCAAAGAGTGCTCCAAAGTTTCTACCGGAAACTCAAGACGAAAACGTGTGCCAACCCCTATGAATAAGTTCACAAGGTCACTGAACCCGCAAGTTGATCACCAAAACATACATCAAGTAGATCACGTGAATATCCCATTGTCACCACAGATAAGCACATGCAAGACATACATCAAGTGTTCTCAAATCCTTAAAGACTCAATCCGATAAGATAACTTCAAAGGGAAAACTCAATCCCTTACAAGAGAGTAGAGGGGGAGAAACATCATAAGATCCAACTATAGTAACAAAGCTCGCGATACATCAATATCGTGCCATATCAAGAACACGGGAGTGAGAGCTCAAACACATAGCTACTGGTACATACCCTCAGCCCCGAGGGTGAACTACTCCCTCCTCGTCATGGAGATCGCCGGGATGATGAAGATGGCCACCGGTGAAGGATTCCCCCTTCGGTAGTGTGCCAGAACAGGGTCCCGATTGGTTTTTCGTGGCTACAGAGGCTTGCGGCGGCGGAACTCCCGATCTAGGTTTCTTTCTGGGGGTTTCTGTATTTATAGGGATTTTTGGCATTGGTTTCACGTCAGGGGGTCACCGAGTCTTCCACGAGGCAGGGGGCACGCCCTCCACCCTCATGGACGGCTCGGGACTCTTCTGGCCCAACTCTTGTACTCCGTGGGCTTCTTTTGGTCCATAAAAAATCGTCAAAAAATGGCACGTCAATTGGACTCTGATTGGTATTCCGTTTCTGTAAAACTCAAAAGCAAGGAAAAAACACAAACTAGCACTGGGCTCTAGGTTAATAGGCTAGTCCGAAAATCATATAAAATAGCATATAAATGCATATAAAACATCTAAGATGGATAATATAATAGCATGAATACTTCATAAATTATAGATACGTTGGAGACGTATCAGCATCCCCAAGCTTAATTCCTGCTCGTCCTCGAGTAGGTAAATGATAAAAGAAATAATTTATGAAGTGTGAATGCTAGCAGGTGCACAAGTTTGATCAATGATTATTTCAATCACCTTTTCTAGCATCATTGTATGTCATAACAGTAGCTCATCTCATAAAACTTTTCATGATCAAGTAACAAGCTATTCACATGTTAAAGTATAGATCATAAACTTTCTTGAAACTAACAAACCATGCTCTTAGTCATCAAACAATTGCAATTCATCTTATTTTGGGAAGGGTCTATGTAAGAGCTTTGATTCAGCAAACTCCACATACTCAACTATCATTTAATCTTTCACAATTGCTAACACTCACATGATATTTATGGGTTCAAAGTTTTAATCGGACACAGAGAAAGATAGGGGCTTATAGTTTCGCCTCCCAACCTTTTACCTCAAGGGTAATGTCAACAATAATACTTTATGAAAACCTACATCCAAGTGGATATATATATCCAGATCGCTCCAACACAAAGTGCTTGCCAAAGGAAAAGGTGTAAAAAGGAAAGGTGAAAATCACCATGACTCTTGTATAAGGGTAGAAGGTAAAAGTAAAAGATAGGCCCTTCGCAGAGGGAAGCAGAGGATGTCATGCGCTTTTATGGTTGGATGCACAAAATCTTAATGCAAAAGAACGTCACTTTATATTGCCGCTTCTGATAAAGACCTTTATTATGCAGTCCGTGGCTTTTATTTCTTCCCTATCACAAGTTCGTATAAAGCTTATTTTCTTCGCACTAATAGATCATACATATTTAAGGAGCAATTTTTTTATTGCATGCACCGATGACAACTTACTTGTAGGATCTTACTCAATCCATAGGTAGGTATGGTGGACTCTCATGGCAAAACTGGGTTAAGGAATGTTTGGAAGCACAAGTAGTATCTCTACATGGTGCAAAGAATTTGGCTAGCATGAGAGGGAAAGGCAAGCTCAACATGTTGGATGATCCAGGACAATATAACGTTTCAGATATAGGAAAACATAACCCATTAAGTTGTCTTCATTGTCCAACATCAACTTTTTAGCATGTCATATTTTAATGAGTCCTCACAATTACAAAAGATGTCCAAGATAGTATATTTATATGTGAAATCTCTCTTCCTTCAATATTCTTTCATGAATTGTTCAAGTGACCAATACAATGTTTGCTAACCTTCAATAAATTTACCACCTCTACTTCTTATATGTGAACTCATTACTCCCCATGGGATAAGCATATGAAACATATATAAATTCAGATTTATGATATTCAATTCATTCAACAATTTACTCATAGGATATACGTGAAGCACACGAGTAAATGACAAAACTACTCTAAAAAGATATAAGTGAAGATCAGTGAGTAGTCAGATAATTATTTAGCTATGTGAGGACTCTCTCATTTAAGTACTTCAAATCTTAAGTACTTTATTCAAACAGCAAGAAAAACTAAATAAATAAAATGACGCTCCAAGCAAAACACATATCATGTGGTGAATAAAAATATAGCTCTAAGTAAAGTTACCGATAGACGAAGACGAAAGAGGGGATGCCTTCCGGGGCATCCCCAAGCTTAGGCTTTTGGTTCTCCTTGAATTTTACCTTGGGGTGCCTTGGGCATCCCCAAGCTTAGGCTCTTTCCACTCCTTATTCCATAGTCCATCGAATCTTTACCCAAAACTTGAAAACTTCACAACACAAAATTTAACAGAAAACTCGTAAGCTCCGTTAGTATAAGAAAATAAATCACCACTTAGGTACTGTTGTGAACTCATTCTAAATTCATATTGGTGTAATATCTACTGTATTCCAACTTCGCTATGGTTCATACCCTCTGATACTACTCATAGATTCATCAAAATAAGCAAACAACACATAGAAAACAGAATCTGTCAAAAACAGAACAGTCTGTAGTAAACTGGTAACTTTCCATACTTGTGTAACTCCAAAAATTCTACCAAATTAGGAAAACCTGAGAAATTTGTGTACCAATCCAGAGCAAAAAGAATCAGATCAAAATCATGTTTCTGTGAATTATCAAAACTAATTTACTGGGCGCAAAAGTTTCTGATTTTCAGTGGGATCAACACAACTATCACCGTAAGCTATCCTAAAGGTCTTACTTGGCACAAACACTAATTAAAACATAAAACCACATATAAGCAGAGGCTAGATGAATTATTTATTACTAAACAGGAGCAAAAAGCAAAGAACAAAAGTAAATTGGGTTGCCTCCCAACAAGCGCTAACGTTTAACGCCCCTAGCTTGGCATGATGATGAAAGTGATGCTCACATAAAAGATAAGAATTGAAACATAATGGGAGCATCATGAAGAATATGACTAGCACATTTAAGTCTAACCCACTTCCTATGCATAGGGATTTTGTGAGAAAACAACTTATGGAAACAATAATCAACTAGCATAGGAAGGCAAAACAAGCATAACTTCAAAACTTTTAAGACATAGAGAGGAAACTTGATATTATTGCAGCTCCTACAAGCATATATTCCTCCCTCATAATAATTCTCAGTAGCATCATGAATGAATTAAACAATATAACCATCACATAAATCATTCCTTTCATGACCCACAAGCATAGAAAGTTTATTACTCTCCACATAAGCAAAATTCTTCTCATTCGGAATAGTGGGAGCAAATGCAAGAAGATAACTATCATGTGAAGCATAATCCAATTGAAAATTAAAACCATGATGAAAAGTTTCATGGTTATCTTTATTCTTTAGAGCATACGTGTCATCACAGTAATCATCATAAATGGGAGGCATGCTTTCATCATAATAAATTTGCTCATCAAAACTTGGGGGACTAAACATATCATCCTCAGCAAACATAGCATCCCCAAGCTTGTGGCTTTGCATATCATTAGCATCATGGGTATTCAAAGAATTCATACTAACAACATTGCAATCATGCTCATCATTCACATATTTTATGCCAAGCATTCTATGTAATTCTTCTTCTAGTACTTGAGCACAATTTTCCTTCCCGTCATTTTCACGAAAGACATTAAAAAGATGAAGCATATGAGGCACCCTTAATTCCATTTTTTTTGTAGTTTTGTTTTATAGACTAAACTAGTGATAAAACAAGAAACAAAAAGATTTTATTGCAAGATCTAAAGATATACCTTCAAGCACTAACCTCCCCGGCAACGGCGCCAAAAAAGAGCTTGATGTCTACTACGCAACCTTCTTCTTGTAGACGTTGTTGGGCCTCCAAGTGCAGAGGTTTGTAGGACAGTAGCAAATTTTTCTCAAGTGGATGACCTAAGGTTTATCAATTCGTGGGAGGCGTAGGTTGAAGATGGTCTCTCTCAAACAACCCTACAACCAAATAACAAAGAGTCTCTTGTGTCCCCAACACACCCAATACAATGGTAAATTGTATAGGTGCACTAGTTCGGCGAAGAGATGGTGATACAAGTGCAATATGGATGATAGATCTAGGTTTTTGTAATCTGAAAATATAAAAACAGCAAGGTAACTATTGATAAAAGTGAGCACAAACGGTATTGCAATGCGTTGAAACAAGGCCTAGGGTTCATACTTTCACTAGTGCAAGTTCTCACAACAATAATAACATAATTGGATCATATAACTATCCCTCAACATGCAACAAAGAGTCACTCCAAAGTCACTAATAACGGAGAACAAACGAAGATATTATTGTAGGGTACGAAACCACCTCAAAGTTATTCTTTCTGATCAATCTATTCAAGAGTTCGTACTAGAATAACACCTTAAGATACAAATCAATCAAAACCCTAATGTCACCTAGATACTCCATTGTCACCTCAAGTATCCGTGGGTATGATTATACGATATGCATCACACAATCTCAGATTCATCTATTCAACCAACACAAAGAACTTCAAAGAGTGCCCCAAAGTTTCTATCAGAAACTCAAGATGAAAACGTGTGCCAACCCCTATGCATAAGTTCACAAGGCCACTGAACCCGCAAGTTGATCACCAAAACATACACCAAGTAGATCACGTGAATATCCCATTGTCACCATAGATAAGCACATGCAAGACATACATCAAGTGTTCTCAAATCCTTAAAGACTCAATCCGATAAGATAACTTCAAAGGGAAAACTCAATCCCTTACAAGAGAGTAGAGGGGGAGAAACATCATCAGATCCAACTATAGTAGGAAAGCTCGCGATACATCAAGATCGTGCCATATCAAGAACACGAGAGAGGGAGATCAAACACATAGCTACTGGTACATACCCTCAGCCCCAAGGGTGAACTACTCCCTCCTCGTCATGGAGATCACCGGGATGATGAAGATGGCCACCGGTGAAGGATTCCCCCCTCCGGCAGGGTGCCGGAACAGGGTCCCGATTGGTTTTTCGTGGCTACATAGGCTTGCGGCGGCGAAACTCCCGATCTAGGTTTCTTTCTGGGGGTTTCTGTATTTATAGAAATTTTTGGCGTTGGTTTCACGTCAGGGGGGTCTCCGAGTCATCCACGAGGCAGGGGGCACGCCCTCCACCCTCGTGGACGGCTCTGGACTCTTCTGTCCCAACTCTTTTACTCTGGGGGCTTCTTTTGGTCCATAGAAAATCATCAAAAATTGGCACGTCAATTGGACTCCATTTGGTATTCCTTTTCTGTAAAACTCAAAAACAAGGAAAAAAAATAGAAACTGGCACTGGGCTCTAGGTTAATAGCTTAGTCCCAAAATCATATAAAATAGCATATAAATGCATATAAAATATCTAAGATGGATAATATAATAGCATGAATACTTCATAAATTATAGATGCGTTGGAGACGTATCACGGCCGCGCTGGTCCTCGATCCAATTATTGATGGATTCCACCTCACACGAGTCCTCACGGACGGCGGCAGCAGCCTTAACCTGCTCTATCAGGACACAGTCCGCAAAATGGGTATTGATTTGTCAAGAATCAAGCCCACCAAAACTACCTTTAAAGGAGTAATACCTAGTGTAGAGGCCCGCTGCACGGGCTCAATCACATTGGAGGTCGTCTTCGGCTCGCCGGACAACTTCCGAAGCGAAAACTAGATCTTCGACATCATCCCTTTCCGCAATGGCTACCATGCACTGCTCGGACGAACCGCGTTTGCTCGCTTTAATGCGAACCCGCACTATGCCTATCTCAAACTCAAGATGCCCGGACAACGCGGTGTTATAACAGTCAATGGAAACATGGAGCGCTCCCTCCGTACTGAAGAGCACACCACGGCACTCCCAGCGGAGGTACAGGGTGGCCTTATCAAGCCAAATACTACATCGGCAGTCAAACACCCGGACACTGTCAAACGTGTCCGGACTACCCCGCAGAACGACAGTCCAACTCGTCAGGAGCTCGATTAGCAATTCGGGCTCCGTCTTAGCCCCAACCGCATTGCAGCATATGTACTACGCGCACATAACTACGCACTAAAGATACCATGGGCAAAGATGGAGGCATATTAAAGATAAAGTCCACAATACGGCTCGACCCTATCTGGACACGCATATCCTTTTTTTCTTTCTTCTTATTTTTTTCAGGTTCCTTACAACCCACATCACCTTCCGATGGTACCAAGGACCCTTTTTCCAGGCCCCT
Organism: Aegilops tauschii subsp. strangulata; assembly: GCF_002575655.3. NCBI lineage: Eukaryota > Viridiplantae > Streptophyta > Magnoliopsida > Poales > Poaceae > Aegilops > Aegilops tauschii. The sequence continues at coordinate 243,198,574 of NC_053037.3, read as the reverse complement.
CATGAAAACCCGATCATTGATCCTTTCGAAGGATAACACACCAAGGAGAAAAGCAGCGTAGACGTGCGGTGGAGTATCCAAAGGATCTTTAAAGATCACCTCTTCCTTACACAGCTTTCCCTTGTGCTTGGCATGTAAAATAGCCTCGACACTTATCGCATTATTTGTAGAAATGCGTTTTAATGTATCAATCAGACTATAATGGAAACAGTTTTTCGGCCAACCTATTCGGTACTGGCTTATTTCCTAATCTGTCTTCCCTCTTTTTGTCCAATTGCCATGTACACCTCGGTACGACTTAAATCGCCAGGGGCTCCATTCAGCCACGTACATAAAATAAGTTCGAGCACTTTTATAGTACAATTCGGCGTCACGAATATAGCATTATATGCATCGGCTCCGAATCATGTCTTTGGTCAATAGTTGGGTTGCCCGGCTCCTGTGGTTACTGCCTTACGTTCCGCTCGTTCGGCTAAGGTAGTAAAGGGAGAACTACTGCGATTTTGTTTCTGGTTCATCCGGATAAACACCTCAGTAGAGAAAGCTGAAAACTGACTGTCATGGTGCGGCGAGAGCTGGTCAGCTATTCAGTGACTAATTATAAATCTTTTGCGATTTTTTCCCGCATTACACGAAGGACCGGTCTTCACCCGGGCAGGTGTCTACAACACCCAAGTTCGGATAATCGAATAATACTAGGGGCTGCGCCTACAATCCCATTGTCAAACTCCTATGGCTAAGTGAGAGTGATAAAGCCACATAGTCTGATTGCCTGGTTCGCTGCACTAACACCTCCTTCAAGGACCAATTCGTTGGGTCAAGTGTGTTCAGGTGCTATTCCGAACACCCCTGTACTACCTATGTGGGGGCTGAAGCCGACGACTGGCCAACTCTCAAATACCGTAAACGGCCGCACATGAGGAAAATAATTTGAGGTAAAACAAGCAACATAATACATAAGCCTTGTTTCGTAATACAAAGTTCGGGCAGCACGGATACATTCATTCAAAAATAATGTCCTTCGAGCACTGGCCCTCTACAATGCGGGATCCTTCCAGGACGTCATCCAAATACCGCTCGGCGTGCGGTGCTCCTTCCTGCGGGCGGTCCCTCGGTTGCAAGCTTGACGGCATTCATCTTCGCCCACTGCACCTTGACACGTGCGAAGGCCATCCGGGCACCTTCGATGCAGACCGACCGCTTTATGGCATCAAGCCGGAGGCAGGCACTGACTAGCCGCTTCACGAGCCCGAAATAACTGCTGGGTATGGGTTCAGCTAGCCAAAGACGGACTATAACATCCTTCATGGACAACTCGGCCACCCTATGCAGTTCGGTCAGCTGCTTTAGCTGATCACTGAAGGGCACTGGATGCACTTGCGCAAGGTACTGCGACCAGAACAGCTTCTCCGTTGAGCTCCCCTCTTCAGTTCGGAAGAACTCCGCAGCATCAGCAATACTCTGGGGTAGATCCACAAATGCTCCTGGAGAACTCCAAACGCGGGTCAGTAAGATGTACCTTCTCCTTACAAATTTGCTCTGCATATTAAAGGCCTTACCCGCCGCGATCTGCTTAGCCTCTTGGATCTCCCGGCGGGCGCCTTGGGCTTCAACCCGGGCTTCCTTCGCGCTTTGGAGGGCCTTAGCAAGTTCGGAATCTTGATCCGAAATCTTGCGCTCCAAGGATTCACATATGCTTATGGCATCTTTGAGCTCTTGCTGGACTTCCTCCACCCTTGATTCATGTTTTATGCGGGCAGCTCGTTCCTCCTCCGCCTCCTTCTTGGCTTCGACCAGCGCACTCCTGAGGGTCTCGACCTCAGACGCGTCAGCTATGAGCATATTCATAAAACTCATTTAGATAACAAATCAGAGCTGATATCATTTCAGATATGTTTCGGTATCACATACCTTGCTTTTCCTCTAATTTCCACTTCAGTTCGCACACTTCGGTGGCATGGGAAGCTGCCGCCAACATCACAACCTGTTTGTTCAAATAGATATGTATGTTAATCTCCTGCGAGAGCTATTCGATCCTCTGTTCGGCCTTTCTTTGCAAACACCGAACAGAGTGTCAGGGGCTACTATCTATACACAGGCATTCCTTTTATATAGCTAAAAAGTATTACATCACATACCTCAAAGCCTCTCATAAGGCTAGTATAGGCCTCGTTAATCCGAATTTAGCGGACGAACCTTTTCAACGACCGTACCCATAAGGGTACGATGTTCCTCCACAATGGAGGCGCTTTGAAGCACTACCACCAGAGCTTCTGGCGCCTCCGGATTGACAGAGGTCGCCGGTGGAGTTGACGCGCCCCCTTCTTTCGAAGGATGCTGCTCACCTGATTCCATAGCCGTGTGGGTCTCCGAAATGACATTTGGTTGGGGGCCAAATTGGACATGGGCCCCATTGCCAGTCTTCATGGGGGTCGGTTCCCCCATGTTCTCGGCAGCAGAGGTATCACCCTCTGGTGCCGCCTTGACGGCTTCCCGCACCTCTCTGATACGTGTCCAACGTATCTATAATTTTTTATTGGTCCATGCTATATTATATTCTGTTTTGGATGTTAATGGGCTTTATTATACACTTTTATATTATTTTTGGGACTAACCTATTAACCGGAGGCCCAGCCCAAATTGCTGTTTTTTTGCCTATTTCAGTGTTTCGCAGAAAAAGAATATCAAACGGAGTCCAAACGGAATGAAACCTTCGGGAACGTGATTTTCGGAACAAACGTGATCCAGAGGACTTGGAGTCCACGTCAAGAAATCAACCAGGAGAGCACGAGGCAGGGGCGCGCCCTCCACCCTCGTGGGGCCCACGTTGCTCCACCGACGTACTTCTTCCTCCTATATATACCTACGTACCCCCAAACTATTAGATACGGAGCCAAAAACCTAATTACACCGTCGCAACCTTCTGTACCCGTGAGATCCCATCTTGGGGCCTTTTCCGGCGCTCCGCCGGAGGGGGGCATTGATCACGGAGGGCTTCTACATCAACACCATAGCCTCTCCGATGATGTGTGAGTAGTTTACCTCAGACCTTCGTGTCCATAATTATTAGCTAGATGGCTTCTTCTCTCTCTTTGGATCTCAATACAAAGTTCTCCACAATTCTCGTGGAGATCTATTCGATGTAATCTTCTTTTGTGGTGTGTTTGTTGAGACCGATGAATTGTGGGTTTATGATCAAGTTTATCTATGAACAATATTTGAATCTCCTCTGAATTCTTTTATGTATGATTGGTTATCTTTGCATGTCCCTTCGAATTATCAGTTTGGTTTGGCCTACTAGATTGATCTTTCTTGCAATGGGAGAAGTGCTTAGCTTTGGGTTCAATCTTGCGGTGTCCTTTCCCAGTGACAGCAGGGGCAGCAAGGCACGTATTGTATTGTCGCCATCGAGGATAACAAGATGGGGTTTATATCATATTGCATGAGTTTATCCCTCTACATCATGTCATCTTGCTTAAAGCGTTACTCTGTTCTTATAAACTTAATACTCTAGATGCATGCTGGATAGCGGTCGATGTGTGGAGTAATAGTAGTAGATGCAGGCAGGAGTCGGTCTACTTGTCACAGACGTGATGCCTATATACATGATCATACCTAGATATTCTCATAACTATGCTCAATTCTATCAATTGCTCAACAGTAATTTGTTCACCCACCATAATACTTATGCTCTTGAGAGAAGCCACTAGTGAAACCTATGCCCCCAGGGTCTATTTTCCATCATATTAATCTTCCAACACTTAGTTATTTCTTTTGCCTTTTATTTTACTTTGCATCTTTATTTGTCTTTATCAGAAAAATACCAAAAATATTATCTTATCATATCTATCAGATCTCACTCTCATAAGTGACCGTTGAGGGATTGACAACCCCTTTATCACGTTTGTTGCGAGGTTCTTGTTTGTTTGTTTGTGTAGGTGCGAGGGACTCGTGCGTGATCTCCTACTGGATTGATACCTTGGTTCTCAAAAACTGAGGGAAATACTTACGCTACTTTATTGCATCACCCTTTCCTCTTCAAGGGAAAACCAATAGCAGTGCTCAAGAGGTAGCAAGAAGGATTTCTGGCGCCGTTGCCGGGGAGATTCGCGCCAAGTCAAGTCAAGTCAAGACATACCAAGTACCCATCACAAACTCTTATCCCTCGCATTACATTATTTGCCATTTGCCTCTCGTTTTCCTCTCCCCCACTTCACCCTTGCCGTTTTGTTCGCCCTCTATTTTCCGTTCGCCTCTTTTCCTCTTGTTTCGTCATTATGGCTAGTCCTTTATCCACTCCTTTATCTCCCGAGAATGAAGTTCTTAATTTTAAACAAAGGGAGGGAGAAAATCTAAAAGATGCTTGGTATAGAATCTGCAATGCTCAAAATAGATCTACCCAAAAGCAATCTACTACCATTCTTCTTCGCAATTTTATGTAGGCATCACTCCTTGGTATAGATATATTCTTGATACCATTACCGGAGGGAAATTCTTGGGTAGCCATACTTTTGATTCTTATAATGCTATGATAGATTTATTTGGCACACCACATCTTTTAGTTAATGGAACTATGTTAACTTTGGAACATGTGATGCAAAGGCTTGAAATTATTGATAATAAAGTTGCCACTATGGAATAGTTTGACAATTTGGATAAAAAGATCCATAATCAAATTACTCAATATGGATCTACGTTAGGAGTCACTTTGAATTTTTTTAGAGAAAAGGAACCCATAGTTAATGAAAGAATAATTCAAGATTCTACTAGAATCGATAAACTTGAAGGTATCATTACCAACTTGGGGACTGCCTTTTCTTCCGTAAAGAACACTTCCAATCCTCCTACCAAAATTGCCAAGCTTATGTATTTTCCTAAAATAAGGGTGAATCCTCTAGTAAGGAAACTGCGGATCTCAAATCAATAAGTGTTCATCCCAAGCTTTTTGCTATCATTAAGGAACCATTTGCTACAAATGATTTTTTTTGATTTCATGCCTAGAAGTTTGATAATTAATAGAAGTAAAGAAACTCCTAAGGGTTATAGGTGTCTTATTGAATAATTGCCTACCAAAGATAGCAATACCTAGATCTATCCTTGCTTTTATGCCTCGCTAGGGGCGTTAAACGATACCGCTTGTTGGGAGGAAACCCAATTTTATTTTAGTTTTTTTTTTGCTTTTTTCTTATGTTTAGGAATAAATATTTGATCTAGCCTCTGGTTAGATTTGTTTTTATGTTTTTATTAGTGTTTGTGCCAAGTTAAACCTATAGGATCTTCTTGGATGATAGTTATTTGATCTTGCTGTAAATTCCAGAAACTTTCTGTTCAAGAAAACAATTGTTAAAAATTACCAGAACGTGATAAAATATTTATTCCTATTGCAGCAGATCAATAATCAAATTATTTAGGTCGTCCTATTTTGGCTGAATTTTTAGAGTTCCAGAAGTTTGCGTTAGTTACAGATGACTACAGACTGTTCTGTTTTTGACAGATTCTGTTTTTCGTGTGTTGTTTGCTTATTTTGATGAATCTATGGCTAATAAAATAGTTTATAAACCATAGAGAAGTTGGAATACAGTAGGTTTAACGCCAATATAAATAAAGAATGAGTTCATTACAGTACCTTGAAGTGGTGTTTTGTTTTCCTTCGCTAACGGAGCTCACGAGATTTTCTGCTAAGTTTTGTGTTGTGAAGTTTTCAAGTTTTGGGTAAAAGATTTGATCGATTATGGAACAAGGAGTGGCAAGAGCCTAAGCTTGGGGATGCCCATGGCACCCCAAGATAATCTAAGGACACCAAAAAGCCAAAGCTTGGGGATGCCCCGGAAGGCATCCCCTCTTTCGTCTACTTCCATCCGTAACTTTACCTGGAGCTATATTTTTATTCACCACATGATATGTGTTTTGCTTGGAGCGTCTTGTATTATTTGAGTCTTTATTTGTTAGTTTGCCACAATCATCCTTGATGTACACACCTTTTGAGAGAGACACACATGATTCAGAATTTATTAGAATACTCTATGTGCTTCACTTATATCTTTTGAGCTATATAGTTTTTGCTCTAGTGCTTCACTTATATCTTTTAGAGCACAATGGTGGATTTGTTTTATAGAAACTATTGTTCTCTCATGCTTCACTTATATTATTTTGAGAGTCCTAAAAAACAGCATGGTAATTTGCTTAAATAGAGAAATTAGTCCTAAAGTAATAGGCATCCAAGATTAGTAAAAACTATCTTATGAGTGTGTTGAATACTATGAGAAGTTTGATGCTTGATAATTGTTTTGAGATATAAAGATGGTGATATTAGAGTCATGCTAGTTGAGTAGTTGTGGATTTGAGGAATACTTGTGTTAAAGTTTGTGATACCCGTAGCATGCACGTATAGTGAACCGTTATGTGATGAAGTCGGAGCATGATTTATTTATTGATTGTCTTCCTTATGAGTGGCGGTCGGGGACGAGTGATGGTCTTTTCCTACCAATCTATCCCCCTAGGAGCATGCGCGTAATACTTTGTTTCGATAACTTGTAGATTTTTGCAATAAATATATGAGTTCTTTATGACTAATGTTGAGTCCATGGATTATACGCACTCTCTTCCTTCCACCATTGCTAGCCTCTCTAATACCGCACACTTTTCGCCGGTATCCTACACCCACCATATACCTTCCTCAAAACAGCCACCATACCTACCTATCATGACATTTCCATAGCCATTCCGAGATATATTGCCATGCAACTCACCACCGTTCCGTTTACTATGACACGCTCCATCATGGTCATATTGCTTCGCATGATCATGAAGTTGACATCGTATTTGTGGCAAAGCCACCGTTCATAATTCTTTCATACATGTCACTCTTGATTCATTGCATATCCCGGTACACCGCCGGAGGCATTCACATAGAGTCACATTTTGTTCTAAGTATTGAGTTGTAATTGTTAAGTTGTAAGTAAATAAAAGTGTGATGATCATCATTTTTAGAGCATTGTCCCAAGTGAGGAAAGGATGATGGAGACTATGATTCCCCCACAAGTCGGGATGAGACTCCGGAGGAAAAATGAAAAAAAAGAGGCCATAAAAAAGAAAAGGCCCAAATAAAAAAATGAGAGAAAAAGAGAGAAGGGACAATGTTACTATCCTTTTACCACACTTGTGCTTCAAAGTAGCACCATGATCTTCATGATAGAGAGTCTCCTATGATATCACTTTCATATACTAGTGGGAATTTTTCATCATAGAACTTGGCTTGTATATTCCAATGATGGGCTTCCTCAAAATGCCCTAGATCTTCATGAGCAAGCGAGTTGGATGCACACCCACTTAATTTCTTTTGTTGAGCTTTCATATACTTATAGCTCTAGTGCATCCGTTGCATGACAATCCCTACTCACTCACATTGATATCTATTAATGGGCATCTCCATAGCACGTTGAGACGCCTAGTTGATGTGAGACTATCTTCTCCTTTTTTGTATTCTCCACAACCATCATTCTATTCCACATATAGTGCTATATCCATGGCTCACGCTCATGTATTGCGTGAAGATTGAAAAACTTTGAGAACACCAAAAGTATGAAACAATTGCTTGGCTTGTCATTGGGGTTGTGCATGATTTAAATACTTTGTGTGGTGAAGATAGAGCATAGCCAGACTATATGATTTTGTAGGGATAACTTTCTTTGGCCATGTTATTTTGAGAAGACATAATTGCTTAGTTAGTATGCTTGAAGTATTATTTTTTATGTCAATATTAAACTTTTGTCTTGAATCTTTCGGATCTAAATATTCATACCACAATTAAGAGAATTACATTGAAAATTATGCTAAGTAGCGTTCCACATCAAAAATTCTGTTTTTATCATTTACCTACTCGAGGACGAGCAGGAATTAAGCTTGGGGATGCTTGATACGTCTCCAACGTATCTATAATTTTTGATTGTTCCATGCTATATTATATTCTGTTTTGGATGTTAATGGGATTTATTATACACTTTTATATTATTTTTGGGACTAACCTATTAACCGGAGGCCCAGCCCAGATTGCTGCTTTTTTGCCTATTTAAGTGTTTCGCAGAAAAAGAATATCAAACAGAGCCCAAATGGAATGAAACCTTCGGGAACGTGATTTTCGGAACAAATGTGATCCAGAGGACTTGGAGTCCACGTCAAGAAATCAAGCAGGAGAGCACGAGGCAGGGGGGCGCGCCTACCCCCCTGGGCGCGCCCTCCACCCTCGTGGGGCCCATGTTGCTCCACCGACGTACTTCTTCCTCCTATATATACCTACGTACCCCCAAACTATCAGATACGGAGCCAAAAACCTAATTCCACCGCCGCAACCTTCTGTACCCGTGAGATCCCATCTTGGGGCCTTTTCCAGTGCTCCGCCTGAGGGGGGCATTGATCACGGAGGGTTTGTACATCAACACCATAGCCTCTCCGATGATGTGTGCGTAGTTTACCTCAGACCTTTGGGTCCATAGTTATTAGCTAGATGGCTTGTTCTCTCTCTTTGGATCTCAATACAAAGTTCTCCACGATTCTCGTGGAGATCTATTCGATGTAATCTTCTTTTGCGGTGTGTTTGTTGAGACCGATGAATTGTGGGTTTATGATCAAGTTTATCTATAAACAATATTTGAATCTCCTCTGAATTCTTTTATGTATGATTGGTTATCTTTGCAAGTCCCTTCGAATTATCAGTTTGGTTTGGCCTACTAGATTGATCTTTCTTGCAATGGGAGAAGTGCTTAGCTTTGGGTTCAATCTTGCGGTGTCCTTTCCCAGTGACAGCAGGGGCAACAAGGCACGTATTGTATTGTTGCCATCGAGGATAACAAGATGGGGTTGATATCATATTGCATGAGTTTATCCCTCTACAACATGTCATCTTGCTTAAAGCGTTACTCTATTCTTATGAACTTAATACTCTAGATGCATGCTGGATAGCGGTCGATGTGTGGAGTAATAGTAGTAGATGCAGGCAGGAGTCGGTCTACTTGTCACGGACGTGATGCCTATATACATGATCATACCTAGATATTCTCATAACTATGCTCAATTCTATCAATTGCTCAATAGTAATTTGTTCACCCACCGTAATACTTATGCTCTTGAGAGAAGCCACTAGTGAAACCTATGGCCCCCGGGTCTATTTTCCATCATATTAATCTTCCAACACTTAGTTATTTCTTTTGCCTTTTATTTTACTTTGCATCTTTATTTCTCTTTATCATAAAAATACCAAAAATATTATCTTATAATATCTATCAGATCTCACTCTCGTAAGTGATCGTTGAGGGATTGACAACCCCTTTATCGCGTTGGTTGTGAGGTTCTTATTTGTTTGTGTAGGTGCGAGGGACTCGTGCGTGATCTCCTGCTAGATTGATACCTTGGTTCTAAAAAACTGAGGGAAATACTTACGCTACTTTACTGCATCACCCTTTCCTCTTCATGGGAAAACCAACACAATGCTCAAGAGGTAGCACTCTCCCTTACCCGGAAGGGTCCTTCGGGACAACACTTTGGTGTTGTTCATAGCAGTGGGGGGGGGGGGAGGCCGGCGGAGGTGACTCGCTCTCCATCATGTTCGGACCCAGCGAATTCCCAGAAGATGAGGATCGCTGGTGGAGGTCACGAGCCGGACTGGAGCACGCAATGAAATGTGTTAAAACCACAAGGCGAAAAGCCAGATATATATGCAGTGCCCTTGAATACTTTCGATCCGGCCAGGGGCTTCGGCCTGGGCGCCACTCGGGGATGTCATCGACGTACAATTCAGAATCATCCGCAAGGGAGATTCTCCCTTTCTTGGACGCCTCCGCCTCTAGATCCATGGAAGCCCCCCTTTTCTTCTTTCCCCACTTAAGGGGAGAATTGCTCTGTTCCTCCTCCTCTTCATCGTCGTCATGAGAGGAGAGAGTTTCGGTATCTTCGGACACTACGTCCGAAGCGCCTTTATGGCAGAGGCCACCTTTGGCCTCTTTGCCCTTCTTCTTGGCCTTCTTTTCCGGCGCCTGATACGGTGCCGGAACCAGCATCCTTGTTAGCAAAGGAATGGCTGGGTCTTCGGGTTGCGGAGCTGGACAGTGAATCCGCTCCGCCTTCTTCGTCCATCCATGTGGGGAGAATGGAAAGCTTAGTATACTCCTTGGATCTACAAAGTAAGGTTATCAGGAAACTTACAGGAGTGGCCGAATAGGTGCAGTCGAGGCCGAGGTCTTCGGTCGTCTTTGGCCACGACTTCTGGGCCTCGAAAAGCAGCTTGCATATGTCTTCGTGCGTTGTGCCGAAGAACCACTGCAGGGCCCGGGGACTAGCCGGATCGAACTCCCACATATAGTGAGTCCGGCGTTGGCAGGGGAGAATCCGACAAAAAAGCACCACCTGGATCACGCTGGGAAGACTGGTGTTCTTGTCTATCACACTCTTGACGCGCTTCTATAGCGTCATCACCTCGTTGGATGACGCCCAATCCAGGCCCTTGTTGAGCCAGGATGTGAGTCGCATTGGAAGCCCGGACTTAAACTCGGGAGGGGCGGCCCATGTGGTGTCACGGGGTTCCGTGATATAGAACCACTCCTGCTGCCACCCCTTCACGGTCTCCACAAAAGTGCCCTTGGGCTAGGTAACATTAGGAAGCTTGCTCACCATAGCGCCGCCGCACTCCGCGTGTTGACCGTCAACCACTTTCGCTTCACATTGAAGACCTTGAGCCATAGGCCGAAGTGGGGGATGCGGAGGAATGCCTGACACACGACGATGAACGCTGAAATGTTGAGGAAGGAATTCGGGGCTAGATCATGGAAATCTAGCCCGTAGGAAAACATGAGACCGCGGGCGAAAGGATGGAGGGGAAACCCTAATCCACAAAGAAAGTGGGGGATGAATACTACCCTCTCATTGGGCTCCGGAGTGGGGATGATCTGCTTTTTGGCCGGAAGCCGGTGGGCGATTTCCTTGGCTAGGTACCCCGCTTCCCGGAGTTCCTTGATGTTCCCCTCCATGACGGAGGAGGCCATCCACTTGCCCTACGCTCCAGATCCAGACATGGCTGGAGTCTTTGCTGGGGACGGAAAGGATTGAAGATTGGGCGTTGGAGCTCGAGGGCGGATGGGCTGAGGAGGAAGAAGGCATGGGGTAAAAAGGTGGATCCTTATCCTCTTATAAAGGTAGTGAATGTCAAGCGCCCCCTCCCCGGCCTTAAAATTTTCCTACTCCCAAGGGGTCATGCGGATGGCATGGTTGGATTACCCAAGCCCTCATTGATGAGAATCCCATAATAGAGGGGCACGATCTCTCCTTTGACAAGACGTGTCACCGGAGGTTGCGTCTCAAAACGCGAAACGGGAGGTCAAAAAACGATTTGAAATAATGAAGTGGCCAGACGTAACGTCTCACTAGCAAAGCTGTCAGTAAAGACATGCCATGTTTTTTGATTAAGTATTATGCCCTTGCAGTTGTGGATGGTAACTATTAAACAGAGCCGGATATAGTTCTTTTGATCAACTACTTTGAAGTATTCGAAGGAGGAACCCGCCTTGCAATGCCGAAGACAATCTGCGCGCTGGATACATCGTCATTGAAGCCTGGTTCAGGGGCTACTGAGGGAGTCCTGGATTAGGGGGTCCCCGGGCGTCTGGGCTATGTGACATGGGCCGGACTGGTGGGCCGTGAAGATAATAGATAGAGGGCTTTTTCCCGTGTCCGGATGGGACTCTCCTTTGCGTCGATGGCAAGCTAGGCATTCGGATATGTATTTTGCTTTCTCTGTAAACCGGCTTTGTACAACCCTAGGCCCCTCCGGTGTCTATATAAACCAAAGGGTTTAGTCCGTAGTTTCCTTCCTTTTGCTACATTTCGCTCAAAGGGTTGAAGGGAGATAGTGCATCAAGTTATTCGCAAGGGCCAACTGGATCTTCTTCCCCAGATTCTAGGGGGCTACAGCTGCGCTTTTGCAGCACTGAACATGGTTTCGGGTACTCAAGATATTGCGCCGCGGATTTGCACTTGAGGGTGTCACTTTCCCACTGATATGCTCCCTCATGACTATGGACAGAAATGCATTATGCACCTGAACATGCCAAATGCAATCATAATCCTACATGCTAGACATCTAGGGTTTAGCCATTACGATCTCGAGGTAGATCAACTCTTGTAACCCCTATACTCATCAAAGTCAATCAAGCAGGAAGTAGGGTATTACCTCCATTAAGAGGGTCCAAACCTGGGTAAACATCGTGTCCCCTGTCTCCTGTTACCTTCGATCCTCAGACGCACAGTTCGGGACCCCCTACCCGAGATCTGTCGATTTTGACACCAACAGGCGCAACCCAAAACGGTCACACAAGTGAGGAGTTTTCTTGGACTCGCTGGTTTCTATAGGCGTTTTGTGAGAGATTTTAGCACCACTGCTTCACCTCTCAATGAGCTTACAAAGAAGGATGTGCCTTTTGTTTGGGGTACTGCACAGGAAGAAGCCTTCACAGTATTGAAAGATAAGTTGACACATGCTCCTTTACCCAAACTTCCTGATTTTAATAAGACTTTTGAGCTTGAATGTGATGCTAGTGGAATTGGATTAGGAGGTGTGTTATTACAAGATGGCAAACCTGTTGCATACTTTTCTGAAAAACTGAGTGGGCCTAGTCTGAACTATTCTACTTATGATAAAGAATTATATGCTCTTGTTCGGACCTTAGAAACATGGCAACATTATTTATGGCCCAAAGAATTTGTTATACATTCTGATCATGAATCTCTGAAACACATTAAAAATCAAGCAAAACTGAACCGTAGACATGCTAAATGGGTTGAATTCATTGAGACATTCCCTTATGTCATTAAACACAAGAAGGGTAAAGAAAATGTTCTTTTTGATGCATTGTCTTGTCGTTATACTATGCTTTCACAACTTGACTTTAAAATATTTGGTTTGGAGACCATCAAAGATCAATATGTGCACGATGTTGAATTTAACGATGTATTGCAGAATTGTAAAGAAGGAAGAACATGGAACAAGTTCGTCATTAACAATGGATTTGTGTTTCATGCTAACAAGCTATGCATTCCAACTAGATTCGTTCATCTTTTGTTGTTGCAGGAGGCGCATGGAGGAGGATTAATGGGACAGTTTGGCATGAAGAAGACGGAGGATATAGTTGCTACACATTTCTTTTGGCCAAAGATGAGATGGGATGTTGAGCGTTTTGTTGCTCGGTTCACTACATGTCAAAAAGCTAAGTCAAGACTCAATCCTCATGGTTTATATATGCCTTTGCATGTACCTAGAGTTCCTTGGGAGGATATATCTATGGATTTTGTTTTAGGATTACCTCGAACAAAGAAGGGGAGGGATAGCATATTTGTTGTCGGGGATATAATTTCGAAAATGGCACACTTCATACGATGTCAAAAAAGCGATGATGCTGCTAATGTTGCTGATTTGTTATTTCGTGAAATTATTTTCTTGCATGGTGTGCCAAATACTATTGTTTCAGATCATGATACTAAATTTCTTAGCCACTTTTGGAGATGTTTATGGGCTAAGCTGGGGATTAAACTGCTTTTTAGTACTACTTGTCACCCCCAAACTGATAGACAAACTGAAGTAGTGAATAGAACATTTTCTACTATGATTAGGGCTGTTTTGAAGAATAACAAGAAAATGTGGGAAGAATGATTGCCTCATATTGAATTTGCTTATAATTGTTCGCTGCATTCTACTACTAAGATGTGCCCTTTTGAAATTGTGTATGGTTTCCTACCTCGTGCACCTATTGATTTGTTGCCTCTTCCATCTTCAGAGAAGGTCAATTTTGATGCTAAACAACGTGATGAATTGATCTTAAAATGCATGAGTTAACAGAGGAAAACATTGAGTGTATGAATGCTAAATATAAACTTGTTGGAGATAAAGGTAGAAAACATGTTGTCTTTGCACCTGGAGATCTTGTTTGGTTACATTTGCATAAGGATAGGTTTCCAGATTTGCGCAAATCAAAGCTAATGCAATGTGTTGATGGTCCTTTAAAGGTGTTAGAGAAAATAAATGATAAAGCATATAAACATGAGCTGCATGTAGATTTTGGGGTTAGTCCCACTTTTAACATTGCAGATTTGAAGCCTTATTTGGGTGAGGATGATGAGCTTCCGTCGAGGATGACTTCATTTCAAGAAGGGGAGGATGATGAGGACATCAATACCATTATTACACCCACAACCCCCTGCTACTATACATACTGAACCAATTAATAGAGCTCACGCACGCCAATTGAATTACCAGGTACTTTCGTTTCTTGGTAACAATTCTAATGTTCATGAGAATATGATGCTGCCTAAATTGGATACATTTGTGTTGATTACTAACGAAGGGCCTAGCATTGACAAGAGGGATGAACACTGGAGCAGGATCAAGCATGGAGAAGAAGGCGCGCGCGAAGGGAACCAGAATGGCGTTTCTAGTGCATATTTCAGCACTCTGAAGCCTCCGTGATGGCATACAAGGACATGGACGAAATATACAAGATGCCCCTTCATAAATTTCATCCATAGCTTATTTTAGGTGTTGCGCCACCTTATTTTTGGGCTAGGCCCATGTAATTTCGAAATACTTGAGTATAGGCTATTTTTAGAGTCCGTATGTGTGGGAAAACAAGAGTTAGGGTTGGTTTCGGACCCCTCCTCCAAGGGTCACGAAATTTCCCCCTCTTCCTCCATATATACAACCCTTAGGGCATCGTTTAGACTTTGAGTATTCTATAGATTAGAAGTTCGCCATAGCTGCAACTTTGCGTACTTCATTTTCTTCTTATTCGCTAGATTGCAATTTCAGTTTCTTGCTTGTTCTTCATTTGCTTGCAGGAAATAGACCTTCGTGGTCAGGTTGATCGAGCTCCGGCGTGGTCAATAACCTCTCGGAGTTGGTTTAGCGATTGTTAAGGCGCGACGTCCTCGCATGTTCGTAGTCGGATCGTCAAAGTCTACTCCACCAAAAACGATAGCCACCATCTCATCGAAAGACTGGACACCTTCGCCTCTATCAGACTTGGAGCAGTCGGCTGTTGAGTCTCTCCTGCCTTGCCATTTGGGTTGTGCAGCGCCTTGGAGCAGGGTTCTTTTAGGGCCACATAAGACGGAGAAGACTCCGCCTCGTCCCCCTCCTCTGAGGTCTTATCATCATCATAGTCGTTGTCGTCGTCATCGTCATCACTCTCGTCGTCATCAGACCACTCCAAGTACTGCTGCTCGGTGTCACTCGTAACATCTTGAGGCAAGCGGTCCACCACCGGGATCCTCGAAATAAAGTTCTGGATGTCCTGAGAAACGAACACACAACAACATGAAGATTAGCTTTACAAAAGGCAGCATATGATCAAGCCGACCGAACTACGAACAATTACCTCAAGGGCGGCAAGTCCTTGTGAAAGGCTGGCACCAACCAAGTTCCCGAGGGATTGTCCCGAGCGCAGGTGATCGCCTTGATCTTGGCCACCACCTCCTTCTCGGTGAGATCCTTAGGATGCACCAAGGTGGAGTCACCCGGCACCTCGTACAACCACATGGGGTGAGCCCTAGCTTGAAGTAGCTGATGCGCCGAGTGAAGAAGGTCTCCAACAAATCCATACCATTCACCCCGGCATTCACGACTCGTATCAATGCGCTGGACAAGATATCGACGCCCACCTTCTCCTCCTTTGTCACTATAAGGGTCACCGGAGCTCTCTCTCTCTCTCTCTCTCTTGGACGAATACGGAGGGAAGCCCGACTGATTGTTGGCGTTGGGGACACCCCTGCAGTAGAACCAAACCCCTGACCACCCCTTAACTGAATCGGGAAAGCTCATCTTGGGGAAGGACCTCCCACCACGAACCTGGATGCCCAGGACCCCGCATAGCTGCGTGACATGGGTTTTCTCACCAGTCAGCGAGTCCTTCCTCACGGTCATCGACCGGCAGGTGAAGATGTATTTCAAGAGGCCCCAATGAGGATGGCAGCCCAAGAAGTTCTGGCAGAGAGAGATGAAGGCTGAGAGATAAATGACATCGTTGGGGGGAAGGTGATGGATTTGAGCGCCAAAGTAATCGAGGAACGCTTGGAAAAAGGGGTGGGGTGGCATCGAGAAGCCCCACTCGATGTGGGTAACAAGAAGGTCCTCCTGAGGCGCCGGCTCGACCTCCCTGGCGCCCGGGCGATGCCATCCTTCGCACGGAATCAGCCCCTCTTCCGCCAACTCTTCCAACCGCCGAGCGGAGAAGCGCGACGGGATCGAGTCCCCCGCCACACCACTGCACCAGAGCCGGAGGAAGTGGCCTTCCTCACCTTCTTCGCCTTCTCCGCCTTGGCTGTGGAATGCCTCACCATCACTATGCACTCGAGTGGAGGAGAGGAGCGGAGGAGTCAAGGCGAGAGAAAGGGGATCTGAGGCCCGGACTTCTGCCCCAAAATCTTTTATATCACCGAACAAAATCCCGAGCCGGATCTCCCACTGCAAATCCCTGGATCGATGGCCCGCGCGACGGGGCTTTGTACAGACCAGGCGCAGCACTTGGTGGGGATCGTGTGCGCAAATCAAGGACCCACGCCCCCATTTTCCCACTAACGCACAACGTTACCGCTTCAGTGCCCGAACACACAAATTCAAATCCCGAGATTTCCAGGACGAATCAATCCGATTGATTTCCCACGATCCCTTTCGAAAGGGCGCGTGTCAGCCCGTCTCACTATCCTCCGCCGCGACCCATGCACTCGGTGACGTTAAACACCTGACTGAAGTCTTCTTCAGGAACGTTATGTGACGAGCTTGACGCCCCTCTGCGGGTTCACTTGGCCCTCTCGGTAGGCTCCAAGGTGCATGACTCCTAAACCTGGACTCGTAGAAGGCATGCGCTCGCGTTCCTCTGGGATAAGGAGTGGCGTGTCTCCGGAGAGTCAGACCACGCGCCAGCATCGCCACTTGAGTTGTAATGGCATGCTCTCACTCGGGCCCCTACTCTATCTCCTCCGAGAGACAAAACGAATGCCACCGGGTTTCTTCTCGACGATCAACAACACCCGGTCATCTGGGTAAACCTAAAGTCCAAAATCCGTTGTGTTTTCGTCCAAGGAACAACAAGCCACATTTTGGAAGCATATTCCGAGTGCCCCAGCAGCACTCAGACTCAACCAAAGGATCGGCTTGTCTGTCCTACGGAATCTCAACCGATTCGGGGGCTATTGATGTGGTCACCTATTATAGGTAGGGTCAAGGACCCATCATTTGGGACCCACATGGGGCCCATCACCATCATAGGTAGGTCCCTAGACCGTGCCAACATTCGGATGCGTACATCAGGAAGTTCACTCGGATGGCTCCGCGGCACTCAGACGATCACATATCACTCGGCTGACGGTCCACCACTCGGACATCGAGGACAGGAGGCCGTCGTGGGAGCTGCAATGGTCGAGGAATCCTAAGTCATCCACTAATTAGAGTTATAGCTACCGTTACCTGTAACTACTGTAGTACAGGATCATTACACTAGTAACTGACTTCAATGACATTTATTGCCTCGGCGGCCTGGGAGACATGGTGCTGATCGCGCAGTCTATATAAGCCGCACTGATGTAGGGTGGAACCCTAGATGGCCGATCTTTCACGAAAGGAGCGGATCCCAAAGAGGAACTCGAGGAACACGAGGGAAAACACGAGAGAAATCACTCAACAAGAATAGATCACACATGCGCTAGATCGATGAACAGAAAGGTGAGATACAAGATCCAAAGTCAACAACGGACGATACAAAGGGTAACCGGTTCTTCTCCGTAAGGAGGTCTTGATGGGGGCCACCCAAGAGGGGGTCTTGAATCCAAGTTGATCTTCTCCGTAGAGGGGTCGCGGTCTCTCTCGTGGAGTAGATCCGTAATGGATGAGCAATGCTCTATCTCACATATGAGCTAAACCAATGCTAACCCTAGAAAGAGGAAGGGGATGGAGTATATATAGTCTAGGGGGAGAAGAGGTACATGGGCCTCGGCCCTTTACTGTGCGCAGACAGGTGGAGCCGGATGTCCGGGCGTCGGGCCGGATGTCCGGGCCTTCAGGAGGTGCCGGATGTCCGGGTTGGGGGCCGGATGTCCGAGCTGGCGTGGCTGCGTTCTGTGCTCTCTGGATAGGCGGGGCTGGATGTCCGGGTGAAGAGGCTGGATTTCCGGGGCTTCAGGAGGAGCCGGATGTCCGGGGCATGGGGCCAGATGTCCGGGCCCTGTAGCACTTCGATGGCTGGGCTGCTGCTGTTGTTGACATCTTCAGGGGCCGGATGTCCGGGGCCTTGGCCGGATGTCCGAGGCCTGGAAGGTTAACTTGCCTTCTTCCGTTGGTTCTCTTCATCCATGGACTTGGTGGCTTGTCCGTCTTCACGTGCATCTTCGTGAGGGTCCTCTTGACACCTGATCATGCATAGCATATCGGACTTAGGTAGTAGCCATGTCTCGAGTGGATCATATGCGATATCACTAAGGAAGGAAGTCACCTCATTCTCGAGAGCTCTAACTCGTGCTCGTGTCATGGGTCCTCTTGGCTCTTGATGAGACGATGGTAGGTCCATGGGGATGATCATGGGATGCTCTGCATCATCTCCCCTCCCATGGGAAAGATCCGCCTCGGATCGAAATCCTCATCACCATGGTACGGGGAGAGATCTTTGATGTTGAAGATGTCGCTCACGGAGTACTTGTCGCGTGGGATGTCGATCTTGTATGCGTTGTTGTTGTAGCGTGCAATCACCTTGAAGGGTCCATCCGCTCGGGGTAGTAGCTTGGACTTGCGTTCATTGGGGAAGCGATCCTTGCGAAGGTGTAGCCACACAAGATCTCCAACATTGAACATCATGGGTTGCTTGTTGACGTTGAGCTTGGTCACGAGTCATTCTACTTGGCGCTCGATGGTGTTCCTTGTATCTTCATGCATCTTCTTGAGGAAGTTGACTCGGGCACTCGCGTCCATGTTTGTGCGCTCTTGTAGCGGTAGAGGTAGAATGTCCAATGGTGACAATGGGTTGAAGTCATAGACGACCTCGAAGGGGGATTTGCCGGTAGTCGAATGCCTTGCACGATTGTAGGCGTACTCGGCGATAGGTAGGCACTCCTCCCACTCCTTGATGTTCTTCTTTATCAACACGCGTAGTAGAGTGGAGAGCGTGCGGTTCGTCACCTCCGTTTGGCCGTCGGTTTGTGGATGGTATGCCGAAGAGAACAAAAGCTTGATTCCGAGCTTGGCGCATAAGGTCTTCCAAAAGTAACTCAAGAACTTGACGTTGCGGTCCGAGACAATCGTCTTTGGCACTCCATGAAGGCGCAAGATTTCCCTACAAAACAAATTTGCAACATGTGAAGCATCATCTACCTTGTTGCAAGGAATGAAATGTGCCATTTTGGAGAATCGGTCCACAACAACAAAAACGGAATCCTTGCCATTTCGAGTTCTAGGCAAACCAAGCACAAAATCCATGCTAATATCTTCCCATGGTTGATATGGAATTGGAAGTGGCATATAGAGGCCATGAGATTGGGCTTTAGACTTAGCTTTGCGACATGTAGAGCATCGGTTGGTGAAGCGATTGATGTCGCGAAACATCTTGGGCGAAAAGTAGTTCTTGGAGAGCGTAGCAAATGTCTTGTCGCTTCCAAAGTGTCTCATGAGTCCGCCTCCATGAGATTCCCGCAAAAGCAACAAGCGAAGAGAGGACTCGGGAATGCAAAGTTTGTAATCTCTCATAAGGTATCCATCTTTGATGTAGTATCAATCCCAAGAAGTATGCATCAAACACTTGGCATAAGGAATAGCAAATGTAGGATCATGCTATGCATATACGGGAAAGTGCATCCGCCACAACATTTTCCTTACCTTTAATATACTTGATGACATAAGGAAATGACTCAATAAACTCACTCCATTTAGCATGACGCTTGTTCAACTTAGTTTGACCCTTAAGGTATTTAAGCGTTTCATGGTTGGTATGGATGATGAACTCATGAGGGCGTAGGTAATGTTCCCATTCATGCAAAACTTGCACTAAAGCATATAGCTCTTTGTCATAGATGGGGTAATTGAGTTGCGCTCCGGAGAGTTTCGTACTAAAGTATGCAATGGGGCGCTTCTCTTGCGTTAACACACCTCCTATGCTATTACCACTAGCATCGCAATAAATTTCAAAAGGTTTGTCAAAGTTGGGTAATGCAAGCACGGGAGCATGTGTAAGCAAATTTTTAAGCTCATTGAAAGCGATGTCTTGGGATGTTCCCCAAACAAACGGTGCATTTTTCTTACTCAAAGCATGCAAAGGTGAAGCAATGGTACTAAAATCCTTCACAAATCTACAGTAGAAACCGGCTAAACCAAGAAAACTATGCACTTGTTGCAAATTGGTTGGTTGGGGCCAAGTTTTAATAGCATTGATCTTAGATTCATCAACATGAACACCCTTAGAAGATACTACGAAACCCAAGAAAACAAGCTTATCAACACCGAAGAGGCATTTTTCCATATTAGCATAAAGTTGCTCTTTTCGAAGAGTTTGTAGCATGGTGCGAAGGTGGGTGACATGCTCTTTGAGAGATTTGCTAAACACAAGGATATCATCAAAGTAGACAACAACAAATTCACCAATGTAAGGGCGAAACACGTAATGCATAAGACGCATGAAAGTACCGGGTGCTTCCGATAAACCCATAGGCATGACTAACCACTCATATAGACCAAACTTTGTTTTGAAAGCGTTTTTCCATTCATCACCCTCTTGTATGCGGATTTGATAGTAACCACTTTTAAGATCAATTTTGGAAAAGAAAGTGGCACCGCTAAGTTCATCAAGCATATCATCAAGGCGTGGAATGGGATACCTATATCGAACGGGGATAGCATTGATAGGTCTACAATCGGAACACATGCGAAAACTACCGTCTCGTTTTGGCACAAGAATGACCGGTACGGCACAAGGACTCAAACTTTCACGCACATGTCCATGATCTATGAGATGCTTTACTTGCCTTTGTATTTCTTTGGTTTCTTCAGGGTTGACGCGGTAGGGAGATTTGTTTGGAAGCGGCGCTCCGGGGATGAGATCGATTCGGTCCTCAATGCCTCGTAGTGGAGGTAGACCTGGAGGTAGCTCATCGGGGAAAACATCTTGGAATTCCTGCAATAAAGAAGATAACACTAGAGGAAGATTGTGGGAGGTGTTAGCTTTTGGTGCCTCGTCCTTGCAGGACATAGTGTAGGACACTGGATGGGTTCTCACCCACTTCTCTCATCTCACGTTTGGTGGCAAAGAGAACTAAGTTTTTCTTGTCGCTCATCATGGAGGCACTCAATTTGGGCTTGTGGCGCTCACTCTCTTTTTGGTGGTTCGCTCTCTCACTATTCTCTCCACGATGGGTGTTTTGCTTGTCGGCAAGCACTTGGCTTGGAGACATAGGACGTAGCACAAACTCTTTCCCTTTCATCTTGAAGCTATAGTGATTTGTACGCCCATTGTGAATGACACCTCGGTCAAATTGCCATGGCCGTCCAAGAAGGAGGTGGCAAACAGTCATCGGAAGGACATCACACTCCAAAGTGTCTTCATAGGCGCCGATCTTGAAAGAGACTTGTACCCTATGCTCGACTTGTATGGTGCCGGTGTCGCTTAGCCATTGAACCTTGTAGGGGTGCGGGTGCTTCATCTTGACCAATTGGAGTTTGGAGCATAGTTCTTCACTTGCTAAGTTATGGCAACTCCCTCCATCGATGATGACCTTGACGGACCGTCCATTGATGCCGGCCTTTCTGTGGAAGATATGGCATCTTTGATCTTCGTCTTGTTGATGTTGAAGAGTCAAGACCTTGGAGACAACAAGAGCGGGACTTGAATCTTCATCACAAAAGACTTGATCATCTTCGTCTTCGTTGTTCACTTTTCGGTGCATGGCCACTTGCTCAAGGGCTTCCATTTCTCCTTCACTCATGGAGTCGTAGGTTCCGTCGTCGTTGAGGATCATGGTGCGCTTATTTGTGCACTCGAAGGACTTGTGGCCTCGGCCTCCGCATGTGAAACATTTGATGGAACTTGTCTTGATGGTCTCATCGGTTGGAGTAGATGATGATGAAGCTTTGTAGCGACCAGACCTCAAACAGTATGTGCTGCTGTGCACCAGTGTCATCCCTGGATCAGTAATGCTGACACGCACAGTACAAATGAAGGATTTATAACAGAGTAGCAATCACACACTTATTACATCGAATATCTCAAAAGAGAAATAAGTATGAAAAATATGGCTTAAGGCCATCTAATACGATAACAGCGGAAGGCTTGGAAGATAAGTGAGTCCATCAACTCCAACGGCATCACTGAGTATAAGACCACGACCTAAGGCACCTTACTCGTCGTCTGAAAAGTCTGCAACATGAAACGTTGCAGCCCGAAAACGGGTCAGCACATGGAATATGCTGGCAATGTAACACATAGAGAATGATGAACATAATAATGCTATACTACATGCATATATGGCTGGTGGAAAGCTCTATGGTTACAGTTTTTCGAAAAGCCAATTTTTCCCTACTGCAAAGGAATAAATTTTATTTAACTATCATGGTGGTTGTTAAACATTGAGATGGTTGACAGCATCTCAATCCCAATTAAGTATCATCATTAACCCAACAATATTAATTAAAGTAACATGATGAGATTCACATGATAATCCAAGTACTAGATACTCAAGTTGTCCATAACCGGGGACACGGCTAACCATGATTAGTTTATACACTCTGCAGAGGTTTGTGCACTTTTCCCACAAGACTCGATCGCCTCCGCTTGGTTCTCGCACTACATGATGTTTGAGAAACGGATGACCGAGACACAGTCTTTCAGAAGTGTTTGCACCTTACGATGTGATAGACCGTACCACCTACATCCCCTACATCTGCTAGTCTACCACTATAAGAGTTCACACAACTTAATCAACTATGCTAGAGCCCATAATAGCTTGCGGCTGCACACGGAAGTTTCTAGCTTGAATAATCTCATGATCCCTTTGAACCTGGGTGGCAATCCAAAAGAAAAACAGGCAATCCTGGAATACCCAGGTACCTCAATCCACCCACATGTGAGTTTTAGTTGCCACCTTAAGTAAACCATTAATTAACAATCTCACATCTGTCATGAATACTCTCAAACCCAATCCACGTCTACAAGCATAGCATAGCAATATAATAGAAAACTTAGAAGTAACTCCCAAGGGTTTGATAATAAAACAGGTAATAGGTACTACCTCAGCTACTTCCCAATACCCACAATTTAATTAGATCCTAACCATGCAATGTTTGAGGATTGATCTAATGCAATAAAACTGGGTAGTAAAAGAGGTATGATCAAAGTGTTACTTGCCTTGCTGATGATCCGCGAAACCTAGAGATTCGAAGTAACAAGCGGCGCACTCCGGGTACTCTATCGCAAACAAACAAGCAAACAATAAGTACTCATCTAATGCACAAGTAAAACTCAAATAAAAGATCCAACCAGAAAGTTCAACTTAAGAACTCCGATTTGCAAAAAGAATCAAATCGAACGAAGCAACGAAAGTCAAACGGCGAAAGAAACAAGCTTCATTTACTAATCTGGATCTAGGTCAAATTTTACAGTGGCAAAAACTTGTTTGAGTAGGTTAAACGGAAAGAGAATTTCGAGACGAAACTCTAGGCGCTTGAATCGTCTGATTCCGAACGAGCGAAAAGTTAAACGAAAACGAAGATCTGATCGGAAATCACGATCTGAAATAATCACGGAAAAATCCGACGAAAAAGAAAACTGACGAACAGTTAAACGAACGAACGTTCGTTAACAGCGAAAATCCGACGAACACGTTCGTTAAAACGAACGGGTCGGTGAACGTTCACTAAATAATAAAACAAAAAAAAAATAAACCAATCTGAAAAAAAAACGAAAACTAGGGTTTAGAAAAAAAACGAACGTTTTTTTTCCAGAAAACCGGCGAAGGCAGCGGCGGCGCGGCTACCTCATCGGGACGGGCTCCGGCGGGACTCCGGCGGGGCGGCGGCGAGGCTCGGGCGGGGCTCGGGCTCGGGCGCGCGGCGGCGGGCGAGCGGCGGCGGCGCGGCGCTGCAGTGGGCGGCGGTGGGTGCGGGCTTGGGGCGGCGGCGGGGTGAGAGGGAGGAGGCGGGGTGGGGGTATTTAAGAGGGGGGGTTGGCTTGGAGGAGGGGCAAGGCGGCGGCGCGGGGCGTGTCCGAGCCGGACATCGGCGGCGGCAGGGTCGTGCGCGCGAGGGAGACGACGGGGTGGGCCGGCTGGCTCGGCTGGGCCTCGGCCCGGTCGGGCGCGGTGGTTTTTTTTTAATATTCCGCCGAATCTAAAAAAATTGCAGAAAAATAAATAAAAATCCAAAAATGATAAACAAATTTTCCCCGTCTAATTAAAATAATTAGAACAAGGTGAACATTTTTTTAACCCAAAAATGCAGTTTTGAAAACGTGCAATTTTTTTAATGCAAGTAAAATTGCAAATAAAATCCGAATAAAATCCCATATATGATTTTAATATTTTTCCTCCAATATTTCAATTGTTTTGGAGAAGTCATATTTTCTCCTCTCATTTATTTTAATATGAAATATTTTTCGGAGAGAAAAATAATTAAAACCAAACATCCTCGTTTTATATTTGATGAAAATCAAATATGAAAAACCGGGAAAATCCCCAACTCTCTCCGAGGGTCCTTGAGTTGCTTAGGATTTATCGAGGATTTGCAAAATGCAATAAAATATGCTATGCAATGATGATCTAATGTATAACATTCCAAATTGGAAATTTGGGATGTTACAAACCTACCCCCTTAAGATGAATCTCGCCCTCGAGATCGGGTTGGCTAGAAAATAGGTGAGAGTGGTCCTTCCGTAGATCTTCCTCTCGCTCCCAGGTGGCTTCATCTTCCGTATGGTGACTCCACTAGACTTTGCAAAACTTGATAACCTTACTGCGGGTAACTCGGCTGGCATACTCAAGAATCTTAACTGGTTTCTCCTCATAGGTCAAATCACTTTCCAGCTGAATCGCTTCCAGTGGCACTGTATCTCTCAGTGGTATCTCAGCCATCTCTGCGTGGCACTTCTTCAACTGGGAAACGTGAAATACGTCATGAACTCCTGACAATCCTGCGGGCAATTCCAGTTTGTATGCAACTTCTCCCATACGTTCCAAAACTCTGTATGGTCCGATAAAACGGGGCGCTAACTTTCCCTTAACTCCAAAGCGCTTCACTCCTCAAAGTGGTGATACTCGAAGATAAACTCTGTCTCCGACTTCGTGAACTGTCTCCTTACGTTTAGAATCCGCATAACTCTTCTGCCTGGGCTGGGCTACCTTGAGCCTATCGCGAATCAACCTTACTTTCTGTTCTGACTCCTTAATCAAATCTGGTCCAAACAATTGACGGTCTCCAACTTCGTCCCATAACAATGGTGTTCTACACCTCCTTCCGTACAAAGCTTCGAAAGGGGCCATCTTCAAACTAGTTTGATAACTGTTGTTGTAAGAAAACTCTGCATATGGCAAATTGTCGTCCCAACTAGATTCATAATCTAGCGCACAAGCTCTCAACATGTCTTCCAAAATCTGATTGACTCTCTCGGTCTGTCCATCTGTCTGTGGGTGAAAGGTTGTACTGAATTCTAGCCTGGTTCCCAAAGTTTCATGTAACTGATTCCAAAACTTGGAGGTAAACTGGGTTCCTCTATCTGATACAATGGTCCTCGGAACTCCATGCAAACATACGATCCTGGTCATGTATATCTTTGCCAACTTAGCACTGGTGTAAGTGGTCTTCACTGGAATGAAATGAGCTACTTTCGTCAAACGGTCGACTACAACCCATATTGAGTCATAGCCTGAACGAGTCCTGGGCAATCCCGTGATAAAATCCATGCCTATTTTATCCCACTTCCATTCGGGTATCGGCAATGGTTGTAGCAATCCTGCTGGCTTCTGATGTTCTGCCTTCACAGTCTGACATACATCACAAACTGCTACATACTCTGCAATATGCTTCTTCATTCCGGTCCACCAGAAAGTATCCTTCAAATCCAAATACATCTTGGTATTTCCTGGGTGAATCGAGTACGGTGAATCATGGGCCTCTTGCAAAATCAACTTCCTGATCTCCGGATCATTTGGCACATAAAGGCGGTCCTCAAACCATAAGGTGTCGTGCTCATCCTCACGAAATCCCTTGGCTTTTCCTTTTCTCATCTTTTCCTTTATCTTGATAATTTCCTTGTCTGTCTTCTGAGCTTCTCTGATCTTTTCCATCAAGGTAGACTGAATCTCCAATGTCGCTAAATAGCCTCTTGGAACTATCTCCAAACATAGCTCGCGAAGATCCTCGGCTAACTCCCGGGGTAACTCTCCTGTCATGAGTGTGTTGACATGGCTCTTGCGGCTCAACGCGTCTGCTACTAGGTTAGCCTTCCCTGGGTGATAATGCAATCTCATATCATAGTCCTTAATAAGCTCCAACCATCTCCTCTGCCTGAGATTCAACTCCTTCTGCGTGAAAATGTACTTCAAACTCTTGTGATCCGTGTACACCTCACAATGGTTTCCGATGAGAAAATGTCTCCATGTCTTCAATGCATGCACTACGGCTGCTAATTCCAAATCATGCGTGGCATAATTCTTCTCATGGGGTTTAAGTTGCCGTGAAGCATATGAAACAACTCTTCCTTCCTGCATAAGCACTGCTCCAAGTCCTCGACAAGAAGCGTCGCAATAAACTTCATAATCCTTGCGTTGATCTGGCAGAATCAACACTGGTGATGTAACCAATCGTTTCTTCAACCCTTGGAAACTAGCTTCACATTCCTCAGTCCAATTGAATTTGGTGTCCTTCTTCAATAGCTCAGTCATGGGTTTAGCAATCTTCGAGAAATTATCGATGAACCTCCGGTAGTATCCTGCAAGTCCAAGGAAACTCCGGATCTCTCCAACTGACGTGGGTGATTCCCAACCTGTTACTGTGTCAACTTTGGCGGGGTCTACTGCTATTCCTTCTCCGGATATAACATGTCCGAGGAATCCAACTTCCTTCAGCCAAAATTCACATTTGCTGAACTTGGCGTATAACTGATGTTCTCTGAGCTTCTCAAGTACCAAACGCAAATGCTCCTTATGCTCTTCTTCATTCTTGGAATAGACTAAAATATCGTCAATGAACACCACGACGAACTTTTCCAAAAACTCCATAAACACTTTGTTCATCAAGTTCATGAAATAGGCAGGTGCGTTAGTCAGACCAAATGACATAACGGTATACTCATACAGCCCATACCTGGTGTAAAAGCCGTCTTAGGTATATCCTGCTCTCGAATCTTTAACTGATGGTATCCTGATTGTAGATCGATCTTGGAAAATACCTTAGCTCCTTGTAAGCGGTCAAACAAATCATTTATCATCGACAGTGGGTACTTGTTTTTGATGGTCACTTCATTCAATCCACGGTAATCAACAACCATCCTCAACGATCCATCTTTCTTCTCCACTAGAAGTACGGGCGATCCCCAAGGTGACGAACTTGGGCGAATATAGCCATTATCCAATAACTCCTTAATCTGCTTCTTAATTTCCTCCAAATCTTTTGCGGGCATCTTGTACAGTCTCTTAGATATTGGCCCTGTGCCTGGCAAAAGTTCAATCAGAAACTCAATGTCTCTATCCGGTGGCATGCCTGGCAACTCTTCTGGAAATACATCCGGGTAATCCTTCACCACTGGTACTTCCTCCTGTACAACTCCTGAGAAGGAATTCACTTGAGTCCTCTTCGGCACATGCCGGGATACATACTTGATCCTTCTTCCTTCTGGGGTGGTAAGCATAATCGACTTACTGGCACAATCAATGTTCCCTCCATACTTTGATAACCAATCCATGCCTAATATCACATCCAATCCTTGCGATTCCAATATTATTAGGTCTGAGGGAAACACGTAGTTACCAATCCTTAATGGTAACCGATCACACCATAAACTAGCCATATACTCTACTCCTGGCGAGGTTACTAACATGGGTGACCTAAGGGCTTGGGTTGGCAGTTTATACTTATCCACAAATCCCCTTGATATGTATGAATGCGATGCACCAGTATCAAAAAGAACGAGTGCAGTAAATGACTTAACCATAAACTTACCTATTACTGCATCAGGCTGTGCTTCAACCTCTTCCACGCTCACGTGGTTCACATGTCCTTTATTGAAAGGGTTCGGCTTCTTCCCAGAGCTTCCATTTCCATTACCATTCCGGGCTTCAGGACATTCATTGGCATAATGTCCCGTCTTCTGGCACTTAAAGCAAGTGACTTGGCTCAGGTCCCTCATAGCTGGGGTTGAAGGGTTGGTACGGTTCTGTCCGTTGCTTCCTCCGTTCCCATTACCATTCTTGGAGCCATTATGGTTGTGCGAACTACCTCCTCCATGAGTATGCTGAAACTGTCCTCCCGATTTCGGGGCAAAACGTGGCTTCTGCTGAGCTCCAGAATTGTACTTCCCTTGTCCATACTTCCTTTTACGGTTTTCAATCTGCTGCTGCTTCCCTTCAATCATGAGTGCTCTATCTACCAACTCCTGGTAGTTGTTGAAGGTTGCTACCATTAGCAGCATACTCAGCTCATCATTCAATCCTTCGAGAAACTTCTCCTGCTTGGCTGCATCCGTAGCAACGTCATCTGGTGCATAACGTGCTAACTTACTGAAATCCTCCACATACTGGCCTACGGTGCGTCCTCCTTGGCGTAGGTTGCGAAACTCACGCTTCTTCATAGCCATAGCTCCTGCTGAAACATGGGTCGTACGGAAAGCTTGCTGAAACTGGTCCCATGTGACAGTGTCAATAGGGTGTGTGGCTGTGTAATTCTCCCACCATGATGTTGCGGGTCCATCAAGCTGATGTGCGGCAAAACGCACTCTTTCCGCATCTGTGCATCCTGCAGTGGCCAACTCCCTTCCAACTTTGCGGAGCCAATCATCTGCAACAATCGGCTCGGTGCTACTGGAAAACACCGGCGGATTTAGCCTCAGGAAACGGGCTAAGTGATCAACAGGTGGTGGTGGTGGGTTGTTGTTGTTGTTGTTGTTGTTGCCTTGCTTCTGTACTAGCACTTGCATCAGGGCATTCTGTTGCTGAATCAACTGAGTGATCTCCGGTGGGAAAACAAATCCGGTGTCGCGTCTCGGAGGCATCTGATAGGTTAGAAAAGATGAGAGTTTAGAATAGAATGAGGTCTAGAGAGAAAACACTACCCATATGCTCATGAGACAAATACAATCAATATCACTCAATCAATCCAAACAAGGCATACAATCGATCTAACTAGCGTTACAAAAGTGCTCGAACTATACTATATAAATGGGGGAAAACTACTACTGATATGGTGGTCTACTAGAAATTCTGATCAGTTGTAGACTCCATGATATCTGCTCCAGCTTCATCAACAAAGTCATCTTCACTGGGGTCCGAGTCGGTGTCGTCGATGATGATGTAGTTATCCGGGCAAGCGCATTCATCATCTTTTGCTTTTGGCACTGGATTTCCCATGAATACTCCAATCTTTTTCTCCAGGTCGTCATTCTTTCCTACTAGCGCGACGATTTCCTCCAAATAATCCTCGCGTGTAGCCTTGAGTTCTTCCTCCAGCTCCTTGATCTTCGTCAATGCCTTCTTCAGATCTATCTTGTCGGAGCACATTTGGTTCTCCTGGCGACGAATGTGTTGGTTTTGCTCCTGGATGGAAGCTGCAATTGATCCATCCTTCTTGGTGCTGATCATCTCCCATTGCTCGTCTCGGCGTCCACAAATCTGATAAATAGTATCCTTAAGCTCCCTGTGGTAGACTTCTCCAATGCGTCCCATAGCGATGTGGGCTGCCATGCTCTTCCCTAAACTCCAGGTTGGTGCTTCAAAAGACAACTTTATAGGCTCAGTGACTGGCGCAATCGTCCTTCCTGGAACTTGAACTTCAATCTGCCAGCTCTCCTCTTCAGGTAATGTGGCGTTGTAGGTTCCGGTGATGCTTGGTATTCCTATGTTCAAGTACTTGGTGGCTTCCTTCAAGTGACGTCCAAAAGGCGTATCCTCATCTGGTTGCATGAACTTGCTCCTTGCATCCGCCATTCCTAAAAGAGTAGAAAGTGGAGAGGGGTCAGAAATGAGAAGAGAGAAGTGTTCTAGGGTTCAAGCTTAGTGGTCATGTCCTATAGTCAGCGTGTCCACTGATACCACCTTTGTAGCGACCAGACCTCAAACAGTCTGTGCTGCTGTGCACCAGTGTCATCCCTGGATCAGTAATGCTGACACGCATAGTACAAATGGAGGATTTATAACAGAGTGGCAATCACACACTTATTACATCGAATATCTCAAAAGAGAAATAAGTATGACAAATATGGCTTAAGGCCATCTAATACGATAACAGCGGAAGGCTTGGAAGATAAGTGAGTCCATCAACTCCAACGGCATCACTGAGTATAAGACCACGACCTAAGGCACCTTACTCGTCGTCTGAAAAGTCTGCAACATGAAACGTTGCAGCCCGAAAACGGGTCAGCACATGGAATATGCTGGCAATGTAACACATAGAGAATGATGAACATAATAATGCTATACTACATGCATATATGGCTGGTGGAAAGCTCTATGGTTACAGTTTTGCGAAAAGCCAATTTTTCCCTACTGCAAAGGAATAAATTTTATTTAACTATCATGGTGGTTGTTAAACATTGAGATGGTTGAAAGTATCCCAATCCCAATTAAGTATCATCATTAACCCAACAATATTAATTAAAGTAACATGATGAGATTCACATGATAATCCAAGTACTAGATACTCAAGTTGTCCATAACCGGGGACACGGCTAACCATGATTAGTTTGTACACTATGCAGAGGTTTGTGCACTTTTCCCCACAAGACTCGATCGCCTCCGCTTGATTCTCGCACTACATGATGTTTGAGAAACTGATGACCGAGACACAGTCTTTCAGAAGTGTTTGCACCTTACGATGTGATAGACCGTACCACCTACATCCCCTACATCTGCAAAGTACCATAAGTATTTCCCTCAGTTTTTGAGAACCAAGGTATCAATCCAGTAGGAGGCTACGCGCGAGTCCCTCGCACCTACACAAAACAAATAAATCCTTGCAACTAACGCGATAAGGGCTTGTCAATCCCTTCATGGTCACTTACGAGAGTGAGATCTGATAGATATGATAGGATAATATTTTTGGTATTTTTGTGATAAAGATGCAAAGTAAAATAAAAGCAAAGTAAAAAAGCAAAGGAAATAACTAAGTGTTGGAAGATTAATATGATGAAGATAGACCCGGGGGCCATAGGTTTCACTAGTGGATTCTCTCAAGAGCATAAGTATTTTACGGTGGGTGAACGAATTACTGTTGAGCAATTGACAGAATTGAGCATAGTTATGAGAATATCTAGGTATGATCATGTATATAGGCATCACGTTCGGGACAAGTGGACTGACTCCTGCCTGCATCTACTACTATTACTCCACTTATCGACCGCTATCCAGCATGCATCTAGAGTATTAAGTTCATGAAAACGGAGTAACGCCTTAAGCAAGATGACATGATGTAGAGGGATAAATTCATGCAATATGATAAAAACCCCATCTTGTTATCCTCGATGGCAACAATACAATACGTGCCTTGCTGCCCCTACTGTCACTGGGAAAGGACACCGCAAGATTGAACCCAAAGCTAAGCACTTCTCCCATTGCAAGAAATATCAATCTAGTAGGCCAAACCAAACTGATAATTCGAAGAGACTTTCAAAGATAACCAATCATACATAAAAGAATCCAGAGAAGATTCAAATATTGTTCATAGATAATCTTGATCATAAACCCACAATTCATCCTCCTACTGGATTTATCCCTCTTGTATGCGGATTTGATAGTAACCACTTTTAAGATCAATTTTGGAAAAGAAAGTGGCACCGCTAAGTTCATCAAGCATATCATCAAGGCGTGGAATGGGATACCTATATCGAACGGGGATAGCATTGATAGGTCTACAATCGGAACACATGCGAAAACTACCGTCTCGTTTTGGCACAAGAATGACCGGTACGGCACAAGGACTCAAACTTTCACGCACATGTCCATGATCTATGAGATGCTTTACTTGCCTTTGTATTTCTTCGGTTTCTTCAGGGTTGACGCGGTAGGGAGATTTGTTTGGAAGCGGCGCTCCGGGGATGAGATCGATTCGGTCCTCAATGCCTCGTAGTGGAGGTAGACCCGGAGGTAGCTCATCGGGGAAAACATCTTGGAATTCCTGCAATAAAGAAGATAACACTAGAGGAAGATTGTGGGAGGTGTTAGCTTTTGGTGCCTCGTCCTTGCACAATAGGACATAGTGTAGGACACTGGATGGGTTCTCACCCACTTCTCTCATCTCACGTTTGGTGGCAAAGAGAACTAAGTTTTTCTTGTCGCTCATCATGGAGGCACTCAATTTGGGCTTGTGGCGCTCACTCTCTTTTTGGTGGTTCGCTCTCTCACTATTCTCTCCACGATGGGTGTTTTGCTTGTCGGCGAGCACTTGGCTTGGAGACATAGGACGTAGCACAAACTCTTTCCCTTTCATCTTGAAGCTATAGTGATTTGTACGCCCATTGTGAATGACACCTCGGTCAAATTGCCATGGCCGTCCAAGAAGGAGGTGGCAAACAGTCATCGGAAGGACATCACACTCCAAAGTGTCTTCATAGGCGCCGATCTTGAAAGAGACTTGTACCCTATGCTCGACTTGTATGGTGCCGGTGTTGCTTAGCCATTGAACCTTGTAGGGGTGCGGGTGCTTCATCTTGACCAATTGGAGTTTGGAGCATAGTTCTTCACTTGCTAAGTTATAGCAACTCCCTCCATCGATGATGACCTTGACGGACCGTCCATTGATGCCGGCCTTTCTGTGGAAGATATGGCATCTTTGATCTTCGTCTTGTTGATGTTGAAGAGTCAAGACCTTGGAGACAACAAGAGCGGGACTTGAATCTTCATCACAAAAGACTTGATCATCTTCGTCTTCGTTGTTCACTTTTCGGTGCATGGCCACTTGCTCAAGGGCTTCCATTTCTCCTTCACTCATGGAGTCGTCGGTTCCGTCGTCGTTGAGGATCATGGTGCGCTTATTTGTGCACTCGAAGGACTTGTGGCCTCGGCCTCCGCATGTGAAACATTTGATGGAACTTGTCTTGATGGTCTCATCAGTTGGAGTAGATGATGATGAAGCTTTGTAGCGACTAGACCTCAAACAGTCTGTGCTGCTGTGCACCAGTGTCATCCCTGGATCAGTAATGCTGACACGCACAGTACAAATGGAGGATTTATAACAGAGTAGCAATCACACACTTATTACATCGAATATCTCAAAAGAGAAATAAGTATGAAAAATATGGCTTAAGGCCATCTAATACGATAACAGCAGAAGGCTTGGAAGATAAGTGAGTCCATCAACTCCAACGGCATCACTGAGTATAAGACCACGACCTAAGGCACCTTACTCGTCGTCTGAAAAGTCTGCAACATGAAACGTTGCAGCCCGAAAACGGTCAGCACATGGAATATGCTGGCAATGTAACACATAGAGAATGATGAACATAATAATGCTATACTACATGCATATATGGCTGGTGGAAAGCTCTATGGTTACAGTTTTGCGAAAAGCCAATTTTCCCTACTGCAAAGGAATAAATTTTATTTAACTATCATGGTGGTTGTTAAACATTGAGATGGTTGACAGCATCTCAATCCCAATTAAGTATCATCATTAACCCAACAATATTAATTAAAGTAACATGATGAGATTCACATGATAATCCAAGTACTAGATACTCAAGTTGTCCATAACCGGGGACACGGCTAACCATGATTAGTTTATACACTCTGCAGAGGTTTGTGCACTTTTCCCACAAGACTCGATCGCCTCCGCTTGGTTCTCGCACTACATGATGTTTGAGAAACGGATGACCGAGACACAGTCTTTCAGAAGTGTTTGCACCTTACGATGTGATAGACCGTACCACCTACATCCCCTACATCTGCTAGTCTACCACTGTAAGAGTTCACACAACTTAATCAACTATGCTAGAGCCCATAATAGCTTGCGGCTGCACACGGAAGTTTCTAGCTTGAATAATCTCATGATCCCTTTGAACCTGGGTGGCAATCCAAAAGAAAAACAGGCAATCCTGGAATACCCAGGTACCTCAATCCACCCACATGTGAGTTTTAGTTGCCACCTTAAGTAAACCATTAATTAACAATCTCACATCTGTCATGAATACTCTCAAACCCAATCCACGTCTACAAGCATAGCATAGCAATATAATAGAAAACTTAGAAGTAACTCCCAAGGGTTTGATAATAAAACAGGTAATAGGTACTACCTCAGCTACTTCCCAATACCCACAATTTAATTAGATCCTAACCATGCAATGTTTGAGGATTGATCTAATGCAATAAAACTGGGTAGTAAAAGAGGTATGATCAAAGTGTTACTTGCCTTGCTGATGATCCGCGAAACCTAGAGATTCGAAGTAACAAGCGGCGCACTCCGGGTACTCTATCGCAAACAAACAAGCAAACAATAAGTACTCATCTAATGCACAAGTAAAACTCAAATAAAAGATCCAACCAGAAAGTTCAACTTAAGAACTCCGATTTGCAAAAAGAATCAAATCGAACGAAGCAACGAAAGTCAAACGGCGAAAGAAACAAGCTTCATTTACTAATCTGGATCTAGGTCAAATTTTACAGTGGCAAAAACTTGTTTGAGTAGGTTAAACGGAAAGAGAATTTCGAGACGAAACTCTAGGCGCTTGAATCGTCTGATTCCGATAAACGAGCGAAAAGTTAAACGAAAATGAAGATCTGATCGGAAATCGCGATCTGAAATAATCGCGGAAAAATCCGACGAAAAAGAAAACTGACGAACAGTTAAACGAACGAACGTTCGTTAACAGCGAAAATCCGACGAACACGTTCGTTAAAACGAACGGGTCGGTGAACGTTCACTAAATAATAAAACCAAAAAAAATAAACCAATCTGAAAAAAAAACGAAAACTAGGGTTTAGAAAAAAAAACGAACGTTTTTCTCCAGAAAACCAGCGAAGGCAGCGGCGGCGCGGCTACCTCGTCGGGACGGGCTCCGGCGGGACTCCGGCGGGGCGGCGGCGAGGCTCGGGCGGGGCTCGGGCTCTGGTGCGCGGCGGCGGCGCGGCTGCGGGGCGGCGGGCGAGCGGCGGCGGCGCGGCGCTGCAGCGGGCGGCGGCGGGTGCGGGCTTGGGGCGGCGGCGGGGTGAGAGGGAGGAGGCGGGGTGGGGGTATTTAAGAGGGGGGGGCTGGCTTGGAGGAGGGGCAAGGCGGCGGCGCGGGGCGTGTCCGAGCCGGACATCGGCGGCGGCCGGGTCGTGCGCGCGAGGGAGACGACGGGGTGGGCCGGCTGGCTCGGCTGGGCCTCGGCCCGGTCGGGCGCGGTGGTTTTTTTTTAATATTCCGCCGAATCTAAAAAACATCGCAGAAAAATAAATAAAAATCCAAAAATGATAAAGCAAATTTTCCCCATCTAATTAAAGTAATTAGAACAAGGTGAACATTTTCTGAACCCAAAAATGCAGTTTTGAAAACGTGCAATTTTTTTAATGCAAGTAAAATTGCAAATAAAATCCGAATAAAATCCCATATATGATTTTAATATTTTTCCTCCAATATTTCAATTGTTTTGGAGAAGTCATATTTTCTCCTCTCATTTATTTTAAGATGAAATATTTTTCGGAGAGAAAAATAATTAAAACCAAAAATCCTCGTTTTATATTTGATGAAAATCAAATATGAAAAACCGGGAAAATCCCCAACTCTCTCCGAGGGTCCTTGTGTTGCTTAGGATTTATCGAGGATTTGCCAAAATGCAATAAAATATGCTATGCAATGATGATCTAATGTATAACATTCCAAATTGGAAATTTGGGATGTTACAAGCTTTCGGCTTGAAGTTGCTTGTAGTAGGAGGACGACTTGAGCTTGTCGAAGTTTTCTTGTAACTTGACTTGTCGCCATTGCTAGTAGATGGCTTGGTTGAGGTAGAAGGTGTTTGGGTCGTTGAAGCTTGATTGTTGGAGAGGGACTTGGATGAGAACTTGGCATACTTGAAGTCATCTTGTACTTGCCGTTCCGCTTTGGTAGCTTGGGGCACTAGCTCGATGAGGTTCGTGTATGGTTGGAAGTCGGCAATCTTCTTGATAGGGTGATTGAGTCCATTCAAGAAACGTGCCATAGTTTGCTCATCATCTTCTTTGACATTGGCTCGTATCATGGCAATCTCCATTTCCTTATAGTATTCTTCAACGCACTTGGTTCCTTGCTTGAGTTGTTGGAGTTTCTTGAAGAGGTCGCGGTTGTAGTAGTTTGGCACGAATCGTGCTCTCATGACATCCTTCATCTGTACCCAATTGGTGATGGGTGGTTCATCTCTTACCGCTCGGCGCTCAATGACTTGTTCCCACCAAATGAGGACGTAGTCTTGGAATTCGAGGGATGCCATTTCGATCTTCTTCTCTTCTTCATAGTTGTGCAAGCGGAAGATTTTGTCAACCTTCAATGCCCATGATATGTACTCTTCGGGGTCATTGCTTCCGGTAAACTTGGGCATGGTGAACTTTAGCTTGCCATATCGTTGCTCTTCATTGTGTTGGGGTCGGGGATGATGACGCCCATGTCGGTGATGATTGGCAATCTCATGATGCTCTTGGGGAGGAGGGTTGTCTTCCTCATGTTGCTCTTGGCGAAGAGGGTTGTCGACCTCATGTTGCTCTTGGCGAGGACATGGTCCATTGTCTTCTTGCTCTCGATGGACATGACGTTCTTGTCTCGCTTGAGGACGAGCTTGTCTATCTTGACGAGGAGCTTGTCGATGCACATGTGCTTGGTAAATTCTTTCTTGAGCTTCGTCGCGAAGTGCTTCTTGATGTAGTAGAGCTTGTCGACCTCGATTGGCTATGGCATGACTTGAGTCATGAAGGGCACGTTGCGCCTCAAGTGCTTGAGCTTCACGTAGTTGTTGTTCTTGACGTTGCGCCTCAGCGTCTTGTGCATCTTGATGTTGTCTCGCTCGCTCCTCTTATTCTTGTTGTCATTGGCGTTGTCGTTCTTGTGCCTGTGCGAAAGCAGCTTGGTTTTGACGATGTCGATGCTCTTGAGAGTCGGTGTCATGTAGAGGATTGCGGTTAGCTTGACGGCCTTGATGCGCGGCACGACGAAGAGTATTCGATGTCGGTGTACTTGAACCGGAGAGGGTGTCGTCGGAGTGACGACTTGAGCGGCTCCGTCTTGAAGAGGACGAAGTTGTAGAAGAGCGGACCATCATGGTTTCGTCATGGGTGGTTCAATGTTCTGCTTAGTTAAGTCATGCATTTTTAAGATCAATCCAGCATGTTGTGTAGCATAAAAATTAACCTTCTCCGAAGATGGAAGAGGCAACAAAACAATAGGTGCATGAGGTAGAAAACCGTATACAATTTCAAAAGGGCACATCTTAGTAGTAGAATGCAGCGAACGATTATAAGCAAATTCAATATCAGGCAAGCATTCTTCCCACATTTTTTTGTTATTCTTCAAAATAGCCCTAAGCATAATAGACAAAGTTCTATTGACTACTTCAGTTTGTCCATCAGTTCGGGGGTGACAAGTAGTACTAAAATGCATTTTAGTCCCTAACTTAGCTCATAAACATCTCCAAAAGTGGCTAAGAAATTTAGTATCACGATCTGAAACAATAGTATTTGGCACACCATGCAAGCGAATAATTTCACGAAAGAACAAATCAGCAACATTAGTAGCATAGTTGCTTTTATGACATGGTATAAAGTGTGCCATTTTCGAGACCTATCCACGACAACAAATATGCTATCCCTCCCATTCTTTGTTCGAGGTAAACCCAAAACAAAGTCCATAGATATATCCTCCCATGGAACACTAGGTACAGGCAAAGGCATATATAAACCATGAGGACTGAGTCGTGACTTAGCTTTTTGACATGTAGTGCTGCGAGCAACAAAGCGCTCAACATCCCGTCTCATCTTTGGCCAAAAGAAATGTGTAGCAAGTACATCCTCCGTCTTCTTGATGCCAAAGTGTCCCATTAATCCTCCTCCATGCGCCTCCTGCAACAACAAAAGATGAACGGAGCTAGCTGGAATGCATAGCTTGTTAGCACGAAACACAAATCCATCGTTAACGATGAACTTGTTCCATGTTCTACCTTCTTTACAATTCTGCAATACATCTATAATTCAGCATCATGCACATATTGATCTTTGACGGTCTCCAAACCAAATATTTTAAAGTCAAGTTGTGAAAGCATAGTATAACGTCAAGACAATGCATCAACAATAACATTTTATTTACCCTTCTTGTGTTTAATGACATAATCTCAATGAATTCAACCCATTTAGCATGTCTACGGTTCAGTTTTGCTTGACTTTTAATATGTTTCAAAGATTCATGATCAGAATGCATAACAAATTCTTTGGGCCATAAATAATGTTGCCATGTTTCCAAAGTCCGATCTGTGAAATCTATGCAAAGCCTCCATTTCCAGTTAGCCTTCCGGACTACCACTGGATTTGCCAACCATGTGCGATGCAACACTCCTCTGACCAAACCAGCTGCTTCAAGTTTCTTGATCTCTTCTGCAATAAACTGCTGCCTCTCCAAGGCATGCTTCCGGACTTTCTGCTTGACAGGTCGGGCGTGTGGGCAGACAGCAAGGTGGTTCTTGATTACCTCCCTGGGAACACCGGGGATATCAGATGGTTGCCAAGCAAACACATCAATATTCGCCCGCAGGAAGGCAACGAGCGCGCTTTCCTATTTATCATCAAGGGTGGCGCTGATAGTGAAAGTACCATCAACGCCAGCCAGCCCTGCCGGGATCTTCTTCACTTGGGGTGCATTGACCTTGGATCTCTTGCCGTTGGAACTCTCCGGCAAGTCATCGATAGGTGTAACACACTCTGAAGAGGTACGCTTCCCAGATTCCATGCTACCATCCTTGCTATCCTTCTTCTTTCCTCTGTCCTCCTTGGCGGGAACTGTTGCTGCCACTGCCTCTGCCGCGACTGCGTCCCGGCACATCTTGTCCACGAAAATGATTGCATCCTACTCGTCTAATGGGATGGTAATGACTCCCATAGGCCCAGGCATCCTCAATGTGTTGTAGGCATAGCGGGATACCGCCATGAATTTAGCCAAGGCTGGGCGTCCAAGGATCTCGTTGTACGGCAGGGGGAGGTCGACCACATCAAACACAATCTTCTCAGTCTGGTAGTTAAGCTCTCCCCCAAATGTTACCCGTAGCATGATCTTTCCCTTAGGATGACTCCTGCCGGGATTAACTCCTTGAAACGTGCTAGTAACCTTTAACTCTTCCTCTGCTATCTAGAGTCTGCAGATGACTATCGGGGATATCAGATTCAACCTAGCCCCACCGTCCACCAACATCTTCGTGACCTTGAGGTTGCGAATTGTTTGAGAGACCAACAATGGCAAAAATCCTACAGCAGTGGTACGGTCAGGATGATCCTCTTCGTCAAAGATGATGGGCGTGCGTGACCATTTGAGCGGTTTCCGGGCCTCTGGCGCTGGTTCCACGACATTGACTTCACGTGCCCACCGCTTGAGCTGGAGGTGAGAGGTGTGTACAGATGCACCCCGTCAATGCACAGGGCGTCAGTGGCCTTCTGAAACTCCTGCTCACTGGTTTCCTCCTTGTCCCCTCCATCACTCTCATCATCATAGGCTCCTTCTCTCGACCTCTGGCGGGTTTTCCTTGGTTCCGGAAGGGTTTGCTGGGGCGATTTACTTCACCCCCTCGGCCCTTACCGCCAGCGTTATTCTATCCCTTTTCCTTGCCACGCTTCTCATATTCTGCTCTGTGCCTCTTGACAAGATGCTCAACCTGATAGCACTCTTGAAGGTCGTGGCCTTTGGTCCGATGAATCTTGCAGTATGGCCCATCACCTTTCCCGGCCTTCTCGGCAGCTGCGGCTTCCCGGCAGTCAGCGCACACGACAGCTTCCTTGCCGGGAGCCTCAGAATTGGCTTTCTTGCTGGTACTAGGCATTCTTGATCCTTCTACAGTCATTACTGCCTTATCCTTGCGCTTCTTGCTCTTCTTCTGGCTGGTGGATTCATCATCATCCTCTGAATCGACATTGGTGCAATCCTCCTCTCCGAGTAGCTTCCTCCCCTCCTCCATCCGAGCACACTTATCCACCAAGGTGTAAAGCTCCTTCATTCTCTTGGGCAGCCGCACGTTCATCTTGGAACGAATCCTGCGATTGCGCACATTGGACTAGAAGGCAACTGTCACCGCTGCTGGATGGATATTTGGGATGTTCCTATGAACCTTGCTGAATCTTTGTAGATACTTATGGAGGGTCTCTCCTTCTTTCTATTGGAGAAGCTGCAGGTCACTGGGTTGGCCTGGCTCTTGATGGCCGCCGGTGAAGGTGCCAATGAACTCATGGCACAGGTCAACCCATGACGAAATGGAGTTCTCCAGTAGGTGCATTAGCCAAGACCTCACATTGGACTTGAGAGCCAAAGGGAAGTAATTGGCAAACACCTTCTCATCTCTTCCCCCAGCAGCCTAAACAGCGGTGGTGTAGGTGCTCAGAAACTCTGCCGGTTTTAGCCTCCCATTGTACTTCTCATGTATCTCTGGCCTGAACGTACGAACGGACGGCCAACGGACTTGCCGCAGCTCTCGAGTAAAGGCAGGGCACCCAACCTCGAATGGTAGGCACCCGCCAATATCGAGCGCAGGCTCGTCGACGTCGGGGCCATCATACCCATCAGTCCGGCGGTGGTTGTCGCGGCATCGCTCAACGATGACACGCGCGTCTCCCCTCTGCCTACTCTCTGGGGCTCACCGTCGGCCTGGACGTGCTCGAGGGTCAGAAGAGGCCATCGAGACGTCATCAGGTTCTCGATTCTGCTGCGCTCGCGCTGGCTGCCGTGGCGGGGTCTGCGCCGTGGGGTGGCCCCTTCCGTATGGTCAGCATCACGAGCTATCGTATTCGCTTGGGGAGGCCAGGGCGGGCCAGCTCGCAGCGAGCCCCCAGCATCGGCAAAACCGAGCAGACTTTCGATGGTGGCACGCCATTCGTCCATTTGCTCGGCCACTGGCGGAAACCTCAGCAGCAGCTGAGCCCGCACCATGGCCTCTGTGCAGTACTCATCATCGGTGATGACGATGTAGATCGCACCATCGCTCGGCTCCTGACGGTGCCAGCAGCGACAGTACCACGTCCCCGCTCTTGTTGGGCGGCCACCTGGATGGCTTGGTGGCGTGGCGAAGGCGCTTGAGGGCCAGCGGCACCATTGGGCATAGCGACTTGGTTGACCCGTTCCGGGGGAGGTGCACACGCTGCGATCGCTCCCGTGGTGGGGGCGGCCAGAGGGCGGCGATTCACCCCGGACCGAGCGCTGTTGCTACGGCTGTGCTCGTCGGCGAGAGGAGGGGCGCGGACGGAGTAACCCCCTCACCCGTACCTTGTGGAGCATGGCCGTCAGGGTGTTGCTGATACTGCTCTCGTTCGGCGTCTCCTGCTCCTGCTTCGGTCGCGGGGGAAGTGGTGATGGTGCCGCTGCTCCGACCACGTCCCCAGCAGCGTCCACATCCTCGCGTGCCTCCGCATCCCCCGCGGCATTAGAAGCCGTGGGCGGTGGAGCCTTCGAGGTGGATCGATGAGCCGAAGCACCAAAGACAATGATGAAGATGACGCGCTGCACACACTTTTAGGTTCGCGCAAGCGATCCCCCTACCTGGCGCGCCAAAGATGTTGTGGGATACCACGTTCACCTATGGGACCAGAGGGCCTCTTGCTGGTTCGGCAGGGGGATGTCGTGTTGCACAAAGAGCAGATGAGCGTGGGCAGCACAGCAGAGATCACACAAGCAATTTTACCCAGGTTCGGGCCGCCGCAAGGTGTAAAACCCTACTCCTGCTTTGGTGGATTGATGGTGGAAGAATAGTGGTGGAGCGTAGTACACCTGCCCAACAGGGTGGCCTCAGAGCGAGAGTGGCTACGCGCGCGTATGAGTGTGTGGTATCCAACCTTCTAACCCTTTCTACGATTGCCATGCGCCTCCTTTTATAGATAAAGGGGTCACCACAATGGCAAAGTGGTCATTATGCACTGATAAGATAGCAAACACTGCTATCCTACCTAACTCTATAGGCTGACAGGGTGCATTAAATGCACCACTTAATATCACGTCGTCGCTTGCCCAACAAGCCTTGCCGGGTTGCTTTGCCACCTTCGCGCCTGCTCGCTTGACACGTCGCAGGACGGGAGTCGTTTGTGGGTATTCCCTATAGGGAAAGGCTGCCATGTGGCGAATGGCTGCCACTTAATCACTTTGCGGCTTCACACCGCATTGATTGACGATGTGGGTCGTGGCAGAGTAGTTGGTGAGGTGGTTTTGCCTTTGTGAGTCCCGACAGGCCCTGCCGGGACGTCTTGGATGCCCAGCAAGGGAGGCTTTTCTCCTGGTGGCATCTTGCTTCTCTGGCCTGACCTTGGTCCTCTTGAGCTGCATGTTGGTCCTTCGAAGTTCTTGATCTCTTGTGCTCTTACTTGGGTTGGTGTTGCGGTCTCATTCCCGTGCCTGTGCATAGTCTGGGCAATAGACCCAGGGTTTGTTGCACCGACAAGG
The DNA here is from genome assembly GCF_002575655.3 of Aegilops tauschii subsp. strangulata. Classification (NCBI taxonomy): domain Eukaryota; kingdom Viridiplantae; phylum Streptophyta; class Magnoliopsida; order Poales; family Poaceae; genus Aegilops; species Aegilops tauschii. Next base: position 243,155,748 of record NC_053037.3, on the reverse strand, counting down.
AGTAGTATAGTGGTAGGAGTAGTACTACATCAGTTTCCTTGGAGTCCGTACTACAGCAAGCTACCCTAGGCTATGTTACTACTCCCTCCTTTTTGGTTTATAGGCTCAATTTCAAAATCTCTCCAACCAAGGTAGATGGTGAGTGGTGGAATTAATTTCATAGTTTGCACAAGTACTTAATTAGTACGCTCGTTTTTCTAAAAAAGTTATGTTTATCGATGCATTAATTACAACAAATGCATGCATGACCACTAAGTTTCCATGAACTTCTACATGCATTGGTGAGTTTTCTCTTGATACTGCTTGCATCAGGTGATATAATGCACCTCGAAATCCAAACATGTGATGGTAAGTACTACTACCTCCGTCCTCGTTTATAGGTCACCTTTGTAGTTTGTGCCAAATTTTGACCAAAGATTTAGCTAACAAAATGTTAATGTATGTCAACAAAAATTATATTGTTGGATTAGTACAGTGGTAGGAGTAGTACTACATCAATTTCCTTGTAGCCCGTACTACAGCAAGCTACCCTAGGCTATGTTACTACTCCCTCCTTTCCGGTTTATAGGCTCAATTTCAAAATCTCTCCAACCAAGGTAGACAGTGAGTGGTGGAATTAATTTCGTAGTTTGCACAAGTAATTAATTAGTACGCTCTTTTTTCTCAAAAAGTTATGTTTATCGATGCATTAATTACAATGAATGCATGCATGACCACTAAATTTCCATGAACTTCTACATGCATTGGTGAGTTTTCTCTTGATACTGCTTGCATCGGGTGATTTAATGCACCTCGAAATCCAAACATGTGACAGTAAGTACTACTACCTTTGTCCTCGTTTATAGGTCACCTTTGTAGTTTGTGCCAAATTTTGATCAAAGATTTAGCTAACAAAATGTTAATGCATGTCAACAAAAATTATATCGTTGGATTCGTATTTGAACATAGTTTTCAAGGATATAATTTTTTGAAACATGCATGAACATTTTGTTAGTTCAATTTATAGTCAAAATTTGACACAAAATACAATGGGGACCAATAAACCAGGACGGAGGTAGTAGTAGAATTGAGACATATAAAACAAAAAAATGATTTTTTAGATGATCCCTATAAACTGGAAAGGAGGGAGTAGTAAGTAGTACTACCTCCATACTCGGTACGTACTCCGTAAAATCAGATTTTCCCAAAACTAAGTCGCTCAACCTTTATTTGCTTGTTTCCCTTCCTGCCTCATTGCCTCAAACAGACTATGCCAAACTCCCCTGCCTACCGCGCGGGAAAATACCCGCCCTCGCCTTTTTTAGTCCGGGTTTGTATCGATGGATCACGCGAAGCAACAAAAACCAAGTCGTGTCTTGTACTCCTCCGTCGTACTGTACTAAAAGAGTGGAGACGCTCTCTTTCATGAATGGTGTACTTCTTCTCGCGGACATGTGGGACATATAGCAACCAGGTCGACATGTCATGCACCAGATAACTGTGCAGAACAGCAGGGGGACGCACCCCAGTCATAGCGCCCCAGTAGTAGTAATAAGCAATGAGACATCAAATCACAAAGCCACACCTTTCCCCCAGACGGACGAAGCAACCATTATTTAACACTTCGCTGAATCAGCTTCTCCATCATCTCCTTCATGAAAACAACGTATTGCTTCTGCCATTGCTGCCTCAAGAGGGATGCGCATCGCCTTGGTACATCATGACACGTGGGACCGCATGACAGGCCATGCTCCCCCGCCCCCCGCTCGGTAATCACCTCATTTTTACTACTCTGGATACTACTATCTTTTTAGATCAATATAGTCAGGATTCACCCAGGAGCAAAACCAAGTGGTAGGCTGCTCCTGTCGAATTGGCGTAGCAACTCAGCAGGGTCAGTCTGCACATAAAATGGCAACACACTTACAGGACCCCTTTGGCCGACATGTGTCTCATCCATCGTCTTGTTCCACATCCGATGCACCAAATTACAGTTAGGAGCAGCGGTTGGACTTGGAGGCACCCCGGTCCTAGCGCCGCAATAGTATAGTAAATGAGCGATGAGGGGTCAAATCACAAAGCCCTACCTTTCCTGCATTAAGCTGGACGGACGACCATCATTTCACTCTAGGGCGCAAGATCATAAAGAAAAAAGAAAACCAATGATTCGTGCGACAGCTACCTAGGGCGCCCTAGGGTAGGAGACTCCACTACAAATCCGCTTCCCCCTCATCCTGTTGAACAAAATTGGGGACGTAGGTTCAATCGAAACGCAATGATGCATGGGCCCCGCATTTTGATATACCCTCGGCCGCATGAAATTTGCTACTCAAAATAATGAATAAAAAGTTCCTCCAAAAACATCTATAACTATTGGGAAGTGAATATATGCTTAGAATGAAAATAAAATGAAAATGTAATACAAAGAGTAAAAATGAATTGCAGTTAAAAGAATGTCATTTCTAACTAGGAATAGATATGGAAATTGTAGGGAAAGAGATGACATGTATCTCAATTCCTATGAGTAGGGATTGGAAAAGAGATGTCATTTGGTTCACATCATAGGAACTTTTCTGTTGAATCTAGAGATGACATGTATCTCAATTCATATGACAAGGGATTGGAAAAGAGATGTCATTTGGTTCACATCATAGGAACTTTTCTATTGAATCTAGGCTAATGTTTACTTTCCTTTGAAATTGTGGGAGTATAGGAATCCATTCATATGAACCAAGTGGCTCTAAAGCTACTAGTAAGGTACACGTGCATTGCACGCATGAGATTTGGCAACCAAATTATGAATAAATACCACACTATAGCATGTAAGCTTTGAGTCATATATGCATGATGTAGACGTTCGTTTAATTCTTATAGTTCATCTCATTCAAAATCAATTAGATTTTATAAAAAAAGTTAATCTATTTTAAGATTCATCGAATTGTGCGTTGTAAAATAGAAAGTAAAAACAAATAATGGCAATTCATCTAGAAAAAAAGTTTGGGCAATTATAATACAGAAGATTCTAGAACAAAGGAGAAGTGCTTGTGTTTTGAGGTTTGTGCATTATGCTTAAGTTCAACCATGGAGTCTTCTAGATTGTACATGTAGCAGAATCTATTGGAATGTAGATGATATCCAACAGCCAGTAGTGCTCAGATTTGCCATCCCTGCACCATCGGATTGGCTTCATCCAATAACCATCTTTCAAAGTTATTCACACAGTATATATGGGTATATATAGAAATCATATCATGTTTATTTCCCTTTGAAATGTGGAGTATATGAACCTATTCCTATGAACCAATTGGTTCTAAAGGAAAAATTCCTATAAAAATCATATCATATAGAGTTCATGTGATATTCCTCCACACAAAAGGATGGTTGAAAGTGCTGCAGGTGATATGACAGTCTTTCTTTGTACACTCCTCCGCCATCTTTATAGTTACCTCTGGAAGATGAATGAAATGATATATACCGGATATTCAATATGTGCATTTGGTATACGAAAACTCGGTGTAAGTTTTCGAGGTTTGATTTTCAATAAAGCAATGTGCACTACATTTTGGAACAAAGGGAGGAGCATACGACAGTTGCTAACACTCACGTGGAAGATTTGTGTGTCAGAGGGTGGCTGTTCTACTAAATGTCATGGCAAAACTGACGCTGTCGGATGCCGATCTTGAAGGAAATATGCCCTAGAGGCAATAATAAAGTTTTTAATTTATATTTCCTTATTCATGATAAAAGGTCTATTATTCATGCTAGAATTGCATTGATCGGAAACCCAAATACATGTGTCAATACATAGACAAACACTTTGTCCCTAGTGAGCCTCTACTTGACTAGCTCGTTGATCAAAGATGGTTAAGGTTTCCTAACCATGGACATGAGTTGTCATTTGATAACAGAATCACATCATTAGGAGAATGATGTCATGTACAAGACCCATCCGTTAGCTTAGCATATTGATCGTTCAGTTTTATTGCTATTACTTTCTTCATGTCAAATACATATTCCTTCAACTATGAGATTATGTAACTCCCGGATACCGGAGGAATACCTTGTGTGCTATCAAATGTCACAACGTAACTGGGTGATTATAAAGATGCTCTACAGGTATCTCTGAAGGTGTTTGTTGGGTTGGCATAGATCGAGATGAGGATTTGCCAATCCGAGTATCGGAGAGGTATCCTTGGGCCCTCTTGGTAATGCACATCATAAGAAGCCTTGCAAGCAAAGTGACTAATGAGTTAGTTATAGAATGATGTATTACAGAAGGAGTAAAGAGACTTGCCGGTAACGAGATTGAACTAGGCATGAAGATACCGACGATCGAATATTGGGCAAGTAACATACCGATAGACAAAGGGAATTACGTATGTTGTCATAACGGCTCGACCGATAAAGATCTTCGTAGAATATGCAGAAGCCAATATGGCCATCCAGGTTCCGCTATTGGTTATTGACCGGAGAGATGTCTCAGTCATGCCTACATAGTTCTCGAACCCGTAAGGTCCGCACGCTTAACGTTCGATGATGATATAGTATTATATGAGTTATGTTATTTGGTGACCGAATGTTGTTCGGAGTCCCGGATGAGATCATGGACATGAGGAGGTGTCTCGAAATGGTCGAGAGGTAAAGATTGATATATAGGACGATCATATTCGGACACCGGAAGTGTTCCGGAGGGTATCGGGTACATATAGGGTCACTGGAAGGGGTTCCGGGCACCCCCGGCAAAGATATGGGCTTAATGGGCCAAGGGAGGGATAGACCAGCCCACAAGGGGCCGGTGCGCCCCTCCACCAGGCCGTCCATCCCTAGGTAAAGGAAAGGGGAGGGCAAGTCCCTCCTTCCTTCCCCTCCTCAAGGGAGAAAGGAAAGGGGGTGCCACCTCCCCCTTCCTTCCCCTGGCGCCTATACAAGGAAGGGGCGAACCAGGGCAGGAGCCCAAGTGGGATTCGGCCCCACTTGGGGCGCCCCTTGGCCTCTGCCCTCTCCCTCCCACCTATATATATGAGGAGGGGGCGCCTAGCACACCTGACATCAATTGTTAGCCGTGTGCGGCGGTCCCCTCCACAGTTTACACCCCCGGTCATAGTTTTACAGTGCTTAGGCTAAGCCCTCCGAGAATCACTTCACCATCACCATCACCATGCCGTCGTGCTGACGAAACTGATCTACTACCTCGACACCTTGCTGGATCAGGAAGGCGAGGGACATCATCGAGCTGAACGTGTGCAGAACTCGGAGGTGTCGCATGTTCGGTGCTTGATCGGTCGTAGCTAGAAGAAGTTCGACTACATCAAGCACGTTGTCAAATGATACGTCTCCAACGTATCTATAATTTATGAAGTATTAATGCTATTATATTATCTGTTTTGGATGTTTATGGGCTTTATTAAACAATTTTATACTATTTTTGGGACTAACCTATTAACCCAGAGCCCAGTGCCAGTTCCTGTTTTTACCTTGTTTCAGTGTTTCACAGAAAAGGAATATCAAACGGAGTCCAAACGGAATGAAACCTTCGGGAGCGTGATTTTTGGAACGAACATGATCCAGGAGACTTCGAGGTGAAGTCAAGGAAGCTTCGAGGTGGCCACGAGGCAGGGAGGCGCGCCTGCCCCCTGGGCGCGCCCCCACCCTCGTGGCTCCCCTGACCGACTTCTTTTGCCTATATATATCCATATACCCTAAAAACTTCAGGGAGCAGAATAGATCGGGAGTTCCGCCGCCGCAAGCCTCTGTAGCCACCAAAAACCAATCGGGACCCTGTTCCGGCACCCTGTCGGAGGGGGGGAACCCTCACCAGTGGCCATCTTCATCATCCCGGCGCTCTTCATGACGAGAAGGGAGTAGTTCACCCTCGGGGTTGAGGGTATGTACCAGTAGCTATGTGTTTGATCTCTCTCTCTCTCGTGTTCTTGAGGTGATACGATCTTGATGTATCGCGAGCTTTGCCATTATAGTTGGATCTTATGATGTTTCTCCCCCTCCACTCTCTTGTAATGGATTGAGTTTTCCCTTTGAAGTTATCTTATCGGATTGAGTCTTTAAGGATTTGAGAACACTTGATGTATGTCTTGCATGTGCTTATCTGTGGTGACGATGGGATATCACGTGATCTACTTGATGTATGTTTTGGTGATCAACTTGCGGGTTCCGTGAACTCGTGAACTTATGCATAGGGGTTGGCACACGTTTTCATCTTGACTCTCCGGTAGAAACTTTGGGGCACTCTTTGAAGTACTTTGTGTTGGTTTGAATAGATGAATATGAGATTGTGTGATGCATATCATATAATCATACCCACGGATACTTGAGGTGACATTGGAGTATCTAGGTGACATTAGGGTTTTGGTTGATTTGTGTCTTAAGGTGTCTTGAATAGATCGATCAGAAAGAATAACTTTGAGGTGGTTTCGTACGCTACCATAATCTCTTCGTTTGTCGCTATTAGTGACTTTGGAGTGACTCGTTGTTGCATGTTGAGGGATAGTTTTATGGTCCAATTATGTTATTATTGTTGAGAAAACTTGCACTAGTGAAAGTATGAACCCTAGGCCTTATTTCCTAGCATTGCAATATCGTTTGTGCTCACTTTTATCATTAGTTACCTTGCTGTTTTTATATTTTCAGATTACAAATACCCATATCTACCATCCATATTTCACTTGTATCACCATCTCTTCGCTGAACTAGTGCACCTATACAATTTACCATTGTATTGGGTGTGTTGGGGACACAAGAGATTCTTTGTTATTTGGTTGCAGGGTTGTTTGAGAGAGACCATCTTCATCCTACGCCTCCCACAGATTGATAAACCTTAGGTCATCCACTTGAGGGAAATTTGCTACTGTCCTACAAACCTCTGCACTTGGAGGCCCAACAACATCTACAAGAAGAAGGTTGTGTAGTAGACATCATCAAGCGCTTCCTCTTTCGGTCTACGAGGGTACGTAGACACATTCTCCCCCTCGTTTCTATGCATATCCTAGATAGATCTTGCGTGAGCGTACGATTTTTTTTGAAATTGCATGCTACGTTTCCCAACAAATCTAACGGTTCTTTTGGCGTTTGTCAGGAAACGGCTTGTGGTGAACATTTGTCAGATATGATTTACGGACACATGCATTGCATTGATACGTGACCCTCTCTCTCACGCGTACACGCACCATCACGAGTCATGACTCTCCTGAGTCCTCTCGCACCCAGTGTCTATCTGTAGGTAGACGTCACACACAAATGTGCTCTTCACACCCTACCCTTAGAACTTCTAAAAAATAAAAGACATCTCGCACCTTTTATTTTAACTCACACGTCACATGCTTATACTATTACTCTTGTGGTGAACGTTGTTTGGGTGTTGTATATTGTACTCTCACGAAGAGAAGCGGTGCACGCAGGCACTAGTTCTCTCACACCCACTCGCGGGTACATGTAGGAGCGCATTTTCTTTTTTGTTTGAAGCCAAGAGCGCATTTGTTTACAAAGAGGCATCCCAATTGACATTTTGACTAGTCTAGTTTTCAACTTAATGGAGGGTCAGGGACCGCACGTGAATGACATAGTACATAGTGCATCCTGGACGCGGTGATTTGATAGTGCGACCTAGAAGCGGTGGCACATTATTGATCGATTTTTATTTGTATTTGAACTTTAAATGAAAATAGTTGTTCGCGCGTATGCAATTTAATAACGGTTGCTACAACAAAATCACTCCACTATATATATAAGCAGGAGCCTTGGCGCTTGCTTTACTACGGTTCCTCTCTTTCACTCTCTCATGCTCTCCAGATTAAACAGGACATAGGGGACCACACTCTGTCTCTGCTCACTACTGGTCATAAATCCGGCCGGACCACCTCCGCCGGGGCAGGGGTGTACGTGCATCATTCAGGCGGTCGTCCGCAGCGAGGGAGGAGACCAACAGCTGCCCGCGCGTCCCGATCGGCGGCCGTGCCATCCTCTCAGAGACAGTGCCGACTCGGGAGGGCCTCCTACCCCTTCTTCCTCCCAACGGTATTGTGGCCAAGATGCGGCCTCCCGACGCCATCTTTGCCACATCCCGATGATCCTTAGGTATATCTCTTCCTTTCAAACCGGCCTTGCTCTACTGCCCCAGCTCCCCACAAGGCTACATGTGGATCTTTTTTAACTTCCGTCGGTTGTTCCAAAGCCACCTAGACTTTTAGTATTATTAGAGGTGAAGCTAGTTCACACAATCGAATCTAAGAGTTGGTTCAAATAGGGAAGAAAGTGGGAAAGCTGTAGCATGAATCTAGGACTTGGTTCTAAGAGGAAACGGGGGAAAGTAGTACTGGCTACCCAACCGGTCTCTTGGTTGACAAGGCGAAGAAAGCGGGGCAGATGGCGAAGGGTGGGGGGAAGTGGAACTATCTCTTGGTCGAAAAAGGAAAGACAGTGAAGGGTGTTGGGGAGGCAATGCAAATGAGAATGAGCAGGTCTTAGATTTCCTCTGCTCACATAGGGAAATGTCGTGTGACGCCCCCGATTTGACCGTACACTAATCATGCACGCAAAGGTGTACGACCAAGATCAGGGACTCACGGGAAGATATCACAACACAACTCTAAAACATAAATAAGTCATACAAGCATCATAATACAAGCCAGGGGCCTCGACGGCTCGAATACAAGTGCTCGATCATAGACGAGTCAGCGGAAGCAACAATATCTGAGTACAGACATAAGTTAAACAAGTTTGCCTTAAGAAGGCTAGCACAAAAGTAGCAACGATCGAAGAGGCAAGGCCTCCTGCCTGGGACCTCCTAACTACTCCTGGTCGTCGTCAGCGGCCTGCACGTAGTAGTAGGCACCTCCAGTGTCGTAGGTGTCATCGTCGACGGTGGCGTCCGGCTCCTGGACTCCAACATCTGGTTGCGACAACCAGATAGATAGGAAAGGGGGAAAGAGCGAGAGAAGCAACCGTGAGTACTCATCCAAAGTACTCGCAAGCAAGGAGCTATACTACATATGCATGGGTATATGTGTAAAGGGGCATATCAGTGGGCTGAACTGCAGAATGCCAGAATAAAAAGGGGGGATAGCTAGTCCTGTCGAAGACTACGCTTCTGGCCATCTCCATCTTGCAGCAGGTAGAAGAGAGTAGATTGAAGTCCTCCAAGTAGCATCGCATAGCATAATCCTACCCGGCGATCCCCTCCTCGTCGCCCTGTTAGAGAGCGATCACCGGGTTGTATCTGGCACTTGGAAGGGTGTGTTTTATTCGGTATCCAGTTCTAGTTGTCATAAGGTCAAGGTACAACTCCGGGTCGTCCTTTTACCGAGGGACACGGCTATTCGAATAGATAAACTTCCCTGCAGGGGTGCACCACATAACCCAACACGCTCGATCCCAATTGGCCGGACACACTTTGCTGGGTCATGCCCGGCCTCGTAAGATCAACACGTCACAACCCCACCTAGGCTCAACAGAGAGGTCAGCACGCCGGTCTAACCCTATGCGCGCAGGGGTCTAGGCCCATCGCCTTATGCACACCTGCACGTTGCGTACGCGGCCGGAAGCAGACCTAGCCCCCTTAATACAAGCGCGAGCTTACGGTCCAATGCGGCGCGCGCCACTCAGTTGCTGACGTCAAAAGAGCTTCGGCTGATACCACGACGTCGGGATACCCATAACTACTCCCACGTAGATGGTTAGTGCGTATAGACCAAATGGCCAGACTCAGATCAAATACCAAGATCTCGTTAAGCGTGTTAAGTAACCGCGAACGCCGACCAGGGCCAGGCCCACCTTTCACCTAGGCAGTCTCAACCTGCCCTGTCGCTCCGCCACAAAGATCCACTCGCGGGTACTCCTACGAGCCGCCCGACTTTAGTCATCTCATGTGTCATGTATATAGTATATAAGTATATACCCGTGATCACGCCCAGGTGATCACGGCCCGATAGTATAGCACAGCAGACGGACAAGAATGTAGGGCCACTGATGGAAAACTAGCATCCTATACTAAGCAGTAGGATAGCAGGTAAGGGAAACAACTGTAGCAACAATGACAGGCTATGCAACAGAATAGGATTAATCGAAAGCAGTAACATGCTACACTACTCTAATGCAAGTAGTAGAGAGTAGAGTAGGCGATATCTGGTGATCAAGGGGGGGGGCTTGCCTGGTTGCTCTGGCAAGTAGGAGGGGTCGTTAACTCCGTGGTCGAACTGGGCAGCAGCAGTGTCGGTCTCGTAGTCTACCGGAGAGAAGAGGGGGAAGAAACAGTAAATACAATGCAAACATAAGCATGACGATGCGTGACATGACAATGAGCGGTGCTAGGGGTGTCCTAATGCGACAGTAGGTGGTACCGGCGAAGGGGGGGGGACATCCGGAAAGTATTCCCGATGTTTCGCGTTTTTGGACAGACGGACCGGAGGGGGAAAGTTGCTAGTTCGATAGGTTAGGGAGGTGTGGTGGACGAACGGACTACGTATTCGGATTCGTCTCGTCGTTCTGAGCAACTTTCATATAGAAAACATTTTCATCCGAGTTACGGTTTAAAAGATATGAATTTTCAAAGTTTATTTGAATTTCTGGAATTAAGCAAAAATGAATTATGACGTCAGCATGAGGCAATGCTGACGTCAGCAGGTCAACAGAGCGGCTGACCAGGTCAAACTGACCAATGGGCCCCATCTGTCATAGACAGTGGGCTAATCAGAAGATTAAACTAATTAATTTTTAGTTAATTAACTACTAGGCCCACCTGTCAGTGAGTGATTAGATTTAGTTTTAATTATAAAAACATTTTTCTTTTCTCTCTTTTTTTTTAATTTTGCGGCGGGGCCCGCATGTCAGTGGCTGGGCCTGCCCAGTCAGCACGTTGACTGGGTTGACCCAGTCAACGGGGCCCACGGGGCCCACTGGCAGTGGCACTGGGGTGGCCCCAGGCCAGCCACGTCGGCGGCCGGCGCCGGAGCAACTCCGACGAGCCAAACGCGGCGGCGCGGCTCGGGAGGGGCGCGGGTTTCGCGCACAGGGGGTCTGCGGGGTCGTGGCGGGGCGCGTTCGACGCGGCTCGGCGCCGCGCGTCCAACGGTGGTGGCCGGAGTGGCTGGAACGGGCGGGGGCGAGCGCTATGAGCTCGCCGGCGGCGAGGTGCTTCGGGCTGGGGTGGGTGCGGCGTTAGAGCGCGCGAGCGGCCGAACTAACTAGCTAGGCGGGTGCGGCACGATGCGGTCGAGCTAACGGGCCTACGCCCATGACCAAATGGTCACCGGAGACCCGCCGGCGGCGAGCTCCGCGGCGCGGCGTTCGGGCGCGCGTGGGGAAGAAGCTAGGGGGCGCGCAAGAGAGAAAGGACAGGGGAGGAGGGGGGAGAGGCTCACCGCGCGGCACACGGAGGCCGGTGAGAGGCTTAGGAGCAGCAGGTCGGCGCCGGGGAAGAAGGGGGTCGCCGGCGTCCGAAGTTGAAGACGAGCTCGGTGTGCTCGTTGTAGGGGCTCCGATCTCCAACGGGCTGCACCAGCCGAAGCAGCGGACGACGGCGGTCCTTGGAGACAACGTGGGGTAGCGAGGTGGGCACGGTGGCCGTGTGAACGACGGGAACGGCGGCGACCGCGTCGGGCGTGGGGAAGGAGAGAGCGGCGCGGATCTGGGGGGGGGAGAGAGAGGCGCAGGGGCCGAGAGGTGAGCGGGGGTGAGTGGGACAGAGGCCCGAGGAGGCGGGGGGGTGCTGGCGCCCTTATCCTCCCCGTCGCCGGCGAGGGGGTGCGGCGGGGACTGCCCTGTTCCGACCCCGGTCGGGGGAACAGGGAAGGGGGCGAGTGGGAGAGGTGGGCTGGGCCGGGGGTCGGCCCAGTCGGGCCAGGGGTCCAGTGGGGGGGAGGGCCTTCTCCTTTTTTTTCTTTTTTCTTTGCCTGTTCTGTTTTCTGTTGTATTTTCTTTTTATTTATTTATTTTCTTTTCTGTTTTATTTCATTTAAAAGTATTTAGGTATTTTATAAAAATGTGTTTTCTCCACCATAATTACCAGTGTATTATTTGGCACCCACCGAACATTTTTGTTTAAATTTTTGAAAACTTTTATTTTCCACTTTGATTTTAATTGAAGTTTGAACTAGGAGTTTGAAAAGAAATGTGATGCAATTGTGATCAAGCCCTGTTTAGCAACATGATTAGCTTAATCTCAGAGAGTTACTGTAGCATGATTCTCGGGGTGTTACAAATCTCCTCCACTACAAGAAATCTCGTCCCGAGATTTAGGAGGTAGAAGGAAACAGTGCGGGGTATTCTTCGCGCAGACGATCCTCTCGTTCCCAAGTGGCCTCATCTTCAGAATGGTGCGACCACTGGACTTTGAGAAACTTGATCGCCTTCTGACGTGTGCGGCGTTCAGCTTGGTCGAGAATGCGGACCGGATGCTCCTTATAGGAGAGGTCTTGCTGCAATTCGAGCACTTCATGATCCACAGCTCGGATTGGATCCTTGAAGCAACGGCGGAGCTGTGACACATGGAACACATCGTGAACCTGAGAAAGGTTCGGCGATAGCTCCAGTTGGTATGCCACTTTTCCACGCCTTTCGAGAATAGTGAATGGGCCAATATAGCGAGGAGCTAGTTTGCCCTTGATCCCGAAGCGGTGAGCACCCTTCATAGGTGTGACTCGAAGATAAGCCTTTTCGCCAGGTTGATAGACCATGTCTTTATGATGACGGTCATACTGACTCTTCTGACGTGACTGAGCAGTCTTGAGATTCTCACGAATAATGCGGACTTGTTCTTCAGCATCTTTGATAATATCCGGACCGAAGAGTGCACGTTCCCCAGTTTCTGACCAGTTCAGAGGGGTTCGGCACTTTCGTCCATACAACACTTCGAAGGGGGCCATCTTCAGACTAGCTTGATAGCTATTATTATAAGAGAACTCAGCATACGGGAGAGATTCCTCCCATTTCTTGCCGAAGGAAATAACGCAAGCTCGAAGCATGTCTTCGAGAACTTGATTGACGCGTTCAACTTGTCCTTGCGATTGAGGATGAAACGCAGTACTGAATGACAGATGAGTTCCCATAGCTTCTTGGAAACTTGCCCAGAATCTTGAAGTGAATAAGCTGGCACGGTCTGAGCTGATAACCAATGGAATACCGTGGAGTGAAACAATCCTGGACATATAGAGCGTTGCCAACTGGCTAGCAGTGATCGTTTCTTTGACTGCCAGAAAATGTGCAACTTTGGAAAGTCGGTCAATGACGACAAGAATAGCATCATTACCTTTCTGTGATTTGGGAAATCCAGTGACGAAGTCCATCTCAACATGGTCCCATTTCCATTCAGGAATAGAGATAGGTTGCAGAGTTCCAGCAGGCCTTTGATGTTCTACTTTGATACGACGGCAAACGTCACACTCAGCAACATAACAAGCAATGGCTTGCTTCATATTAGACCACCAGAATCTCTGACGGATGTCTTGGTACATCTTTGTACTACCAGGATGGATACACAGAGGTGTATCATGAGCTTCTTTCATAACTTCCTGTGTCATATCCAGGTTTTTCTCTGCACATGGCACCACTAGGCGGCCCTTGAAGTATAAGGTGCCATCTTCAGCAATAGTGAAGAATGAGGGCTTTCCTTCTGCGAGGTAGCGCTTAATCTTGTGGGCTTCAGAGTCATACTTCTGTAGCCTTTTGATGCTGTCCTCGAGATCTGGTTTAGCAACTAGGGTATTGAGGGAACCCTGGGTAACAACGTGGAGGTTCACCTTGCCAAACTCCTTAGGAGGGGGAGCGAGTGCACCCGGAGGAACAATATGGAGGTTCAGCTTCCTGAATTCTTCAACAAGCGAGGGCTGAACTTTATGAACCTGGAGGTGGTTGCAGTAAGACTTGCGGCTCAAGGCATCAGCCATTACATTAGCCTTGCCTGGCGTATAGGAAATACCCAAGTCAAAGTCTGCAACAAGCTCCATCCATCTCTGCTGACGGAGGTTCAGATCTGGCTGAGTAAACAGATACTTTAGGCTTTGGTGGTCAGTGAAGATCTCGCAACGATTACCGAGAAGGTAATGTCGCCACTGCTTCAGCGCATGAATGACAGCAGCAAGTTCGAGGTCGTGAACTGGGTAGTTCTCTTCGTGAGGGCGCAATTGTCGAGAGGCATAAGCAATCACTTTGCGGTCTTGCATTAGGACACAGCCTAATCCTTGACGGGAAGCGTCGCAGTAAATGACAAAGTCCTTCTTAGTATCAGGTGGAGCTAGAACTGGAGCAGAAGTCAACTTGTCTTTGAGTGCCTGGAAACTTTCCTGACACTTGTCTGTCCATTGGAACTTGACACCCTTATGCAATAGGTTAGTCAGAGGCCTGGCGATCTTAGAGAAGTTCTCGACGAATCGACGGCAATAGCTGGCGAGACCGAGAAAACTTCTGACTTGCTTAACGTTCTTGGGAGGAGTCCAATCAAGAATAGCCTGAACTCGCTCGGGGTTGACGGCAATACCATCCTTAGAGATGACATGCCCAAGATAGGTTACTTCCGGTAGCCAGAATTCACATTTGGAGAACTTGGCATATAGTTGATGTTCTCGTAGCTTTTCCAGCACAAGTCGAAGATGTTCAGCATGTTCTTCTTCATTCTTGGAGAATACCAGGATATCATCCAGATAAACCACGACGAACTTGTCGAGGTAATCCATGAATATATAGTTCATCAGACGAGAGAAGGTGGCTGGAGCATTGGTTAAACCGAAAGACATGACGGTGTACTCGTATGAACCATAGCGAGTCACGAAGGCGGTCTTTGGGATATCCTCTTCGCGAACACGGATCTGATGGTAGCCCAACCTCAAGTCGAGCTTAGAGAACACTGACAAACCCGCCAGTTGATCATACAGATCATTGATCCGAGGAAGAGGGTATTTATTCTGAATGGTAGCTTGGTTTATAGGACGGTAGTCTTGAACCAATCGGTTGGTCCCATCCTTCTTCTTGACAAAGAGAGAAGGTGCTCCCCAAGGAGAGCAACTTGGGCGAATGAATCCTTTGCGAAGAGATTTGTCGATTTCCTCCTTAAGCTCAAGGAGTTCATGCGGCGGCATTTTGTAGGGTCGCTTGGCTATAGGAGTGGTGCCTGGTTTCAAGTCGATGATGAATTCGACAGCTCTAGCAGGGGGAATCCCTGGAAGTTCTTCAGGGAAGACGTCGAGGAATTCACGCACGACGGGAATGTTTTCAATGCCCTCGAGTGGTGCAGCGTTCAATGCATTCAATGCATAGAGCCTTGCCTCGGCATTTTGCACCAGATGAGCTTGGTAAGCAACTATTTCATCTGAAGGGTGTAGCAGATGGACGGTCTTAGTGGCGCAAACTATAGAAGCAGTATGCGCTTTCAACCAATCCATACCCAAAATGAGGTCGATGTTAGACGTCTTCAGGATAATGGGAGAGGCATAGAATCCAGCCCTTCGATTTCCACGGGGACATCGATGCCAACCAAGGAGGTTTGACACTGTCCCACGGGGGTTTTGACCAATACAGAGGTGTTCATCTCCTCACATTTAACGTCGTGCTTGTATGCAAAATCTTCTGACATGAATGAATGCGATGCACCTGTATCAAATAAAACGGATGCTGGTACTGAATTTACGAGGAGTGTACCCATCACAGTAGCAGGCTGGTCTTGAGCTTCGTTGAGATCAACGTGGTTGGCATGAGCACGACCATAAGACTTAGCATTGTTGTTGCGGGGCTGATTGTTACCACGGCCATTTGCTGGGAGGGCAAGTTGGCTCTGATTCTGATGGCAGTCCCTGGCACGGTGACCTGGTTGTCCACACTTGTAGCACAGACCATTATTGGGAGTGTGAACAGGAGCTTGGGATGGTGGAGCTAGAAGTCTTGACTGCCTAGAGGGTGGTGGAGGCAGACGAGGTGCAGCATAGGTCTGCCTTGGGGTAGATGCATTTGGACGGTACATGCTGTTCGGGATCCATATCTTACGCTTCTGTGCGGGCGAGCCCGAAGATGAGCCCGTGTCACGGTTGCGCCTGTGAGAGCTCTGGTATTCCTGCAGACCAGCTTCGACATTGATGGCCTTGTTCACCAAGGTAGCGAAATCAGCAAAGTCATGCACTAGAAGTGCGAGCTTGATGTCAGCTTGAAGGCCATCACGGAACTTCTCCTGTCTGCGTGCATCTGTTGCAATGTCTTCTTCAGCATAGCAGGACAAGTCCAGAAACTCCCGTTGATAAGCTTCGACAGTTTTGTTGCCTTGGGTGAGGTTGCGGAACTCACGCTTCTTCCGGTCCATGACTCCTTGAGGAATGAAGCGGGCATGGAAAGCAGCTTGGAAGTCTGGCCATGTGATGATTGTTCCAGCTGGCCGAGTACGCCTGTGGCTGTCCCACCATTGAGCTGCGGGTCCCTTCAAGAAGAAGGAAGCAAAGGTGACATAGCTGGCAGGGGCTACATCAGCAGACTCCATCTCATAGGTGATGTCACGGAGCCAGTCATCAGCATCCAGAGGCTGAGTTGAGCTGCGGTAGATGGTTGGGTTGAGGCGTATGAAATCTTGAAGAGTCACTTGGGCTTGCTGCTGGTTCATATTGGGGCGAGGAAACTGAGCCATCATATTTTCCATGAACTGGCGGTTCAGTTCAAACTGTTGGATCATACCAGCCATGTACTCAGGTGGTGGTGGGGCATCGCCACCACGACCACGACCACCTGGTCTAACCATCCTGCTAATATATAACAGGGGTAGTTCAGCATTGAGAAATTTGCAATGACAAGAATCATTCATGATGAAACATGCATAATGAAAGGAGCACGGTAGTTACTACATAGTAGTCGGCATAACTTACAAAAGGGGTCATGCATAGAGTTCAGTACATAGCTAAAACATCATAGGCGGCACACAGGCTCGCCGCGACTGCAACTAATACTACAAGCAAGCCTACATCAGTCCCAAGAGGTACTGTGGAGGTAATCGTAGCCCGACAGCTGGTAGTGAGGCAACGGATAGCCCTCGACATCAGCAGACTGGGGGCCGCGGATACTCAGGTGTAGAACCCGACGCTCAGGTGGCAGAAGAGGGCCAAGTGCGGGAGAGTAGCCTCCCACCTCTGGCCAACCGACACCGTGGGGCATCACGGTCCAGGCTGGGTAGATCGCAGTACGTGGTACCTGTCCAGACCGGACAAAGGGGTGCAGCAGCGTCAGAGCACGGTAAAGGTGCTGACGGGTGGTGTACATCTCGTGGCGAAGAGCTCGGTTAGCTCGATCCAGCCCATCAGCATGCAGAACCAGGTGCTGATGGTAGAAGGGCTCTTGGGTGACAGTGGAGTAGGCAGCAGTATAGTATCCCTCCGCACCAACATCAGATGCGATAGCAATGTGCCTGAAAGGGGAGGTGTCCAACTCCTGATACTCTCCACGAAGACGTGTCAGAGCAGCATAGGCAGCATCGTGGACAGCCATATCGATGGTCACACCAACACCATGTGCGGTGTGCAGCACAGTAGTGGAGTCGTACTCCCGAGAGTAGAGGTGGACGATGGCATGGTACTGCTCCTGGTTAAAGTCCTAGTACTCCTCGTAGACGGTGTACTCAGGGTGCCAGCGATAACCCAGATAGGTCATCATCTCAGCTAGCACCGCAGATGATCCCGAGGCACCAATGGCCATCGTGTGGCGAACGACCTGCCTCGTGGGTTCCATCTGAAAGCAAAGACGTTTCAAAGGAGTCAATTGACAGTGTGTGAATTGTTCAAAATACTACTCTAAGAAACAACTATGGTTTATCCAACTTTGGGGTGAACGCGGTCACGGGATCCTAGTGTTAAAGTTAGTAAATTCGTTTAACCCGAGTAGAAGAGAGTTCAGAATCCCAGAGTAAAGGTCGAGGAGTAAAAGATCCTAGTACCACCCAATGGCGACGTGGGCCCGTAAGACACACAGCCATGTTAGTAAAAGTTTTGTAATGTCTAGACTCGACTTCGGCCAAGGAGTGTGGAAGGGGGGATTCCTACAGGCAGTCGGCTCTGATACCAACTTGTGACGCCCCCGATTTGACCGTACACTAATCATGCACGCAAAGGTGTACGACCAAGATCAGGGACTCACGGGAAGATATCACAACACAACTCTAAAACATAAATAAGTCATACAAGCATCATAATACAAGCCAGGGGCCTCGAGGGCTCGAATACAAGTGCTCGATCATAGACGAGTCAGCGGAAGCAACAATATCTGAGTACAGACATAAGTTAAACAAGTTTGCCTTAAGAAGGCTAGCACAAAAGTAGCAACGATCGAAGAGGCAAGGCCTCCTGCCTGGGACCTCCTAACTACTCCTGGTCGTCGTCAGCGGCCTGCACGTAGTAGTAGGCACCTCCAATGTCGTAGGTGTCGTCGTCGACGGTGGCGTCTGGCTCCTGGACTCCAACATCTGGTTGCGACAACCAGATAGATAGGAAAGGGGGAAAGAGGGAGAGAAGCAACCGTGAGTACTCATCCAAAGTACTCGCAAGCAAGGAGCTATACTACATATGCATGGGTATATGTGTAAAGGGGCATATCAGTGGGCTGAACTGCAGAATGCCAGAATAAAAAGGGGGGATAGCTAGTCCTGTCGAAGACTACGCTTCTGGCCATCTCTATCTTGCAGCAGGTAGAAGAGAGTAGATTGAAGTCCTCCAAGTAGCATCGCATAGCATAATCCTACCCGGCGATCCCCTCCTCGTCGCCCTGTTAGAGAGCGATCACCGGGTTGTATCTGGCACTTGGAAGGGTGTGTTTTATTCGGTATCCAGTTCTAGTTGTCATAAGGTCAAGGTACAACTCCGGGTCGTCCTTTTACCGAGGGACACGGCTATTCGAATAGATAAACTTCCCTGCAGGGGTGCACCACATAACCCAACACGCTCGATCCCAATTGGCCGGACACACTTTCCTGGGTCATGCCCGGCCTCGTAAGATCAACACGTCACAGCCCCACCTAGGCTCAACAAAGAGGTCAGCACGCCGGTCTAACCCTATGCGCGCAGGGGTCTGGGCCCATCGCCCTATGCACACCTGCACGTTGCGTACGCGGCCGGAAGCAGACATAGCCCCCTTAATACAAGCGCGAGCTTACGGTCCAATGCGGCGCGCGCCACTCAGTTGCTGACGTCAAAAGAGCTTCGGCTGATACCACGACGTCAGGATACCCATAACTACTCCCACGTAGATGGTTAGTGCGTATAGACCAAATGGCCAGACTCAGATCAAATACCAAGATCTCGTTAAGTGTGTTAAGTAACCGCGAACGCCGACCAGGGCCAGGCCCACCTTTCACCTAGGCAGTCTCAACCTGCCCTGTCGCTCCGCCACAAAGATCCACTCGCGGGTACTCCTATGAGCCGACCCGACTTTAGTCATCTCATGTGTTATGTATATAGTATATAAGTATATACCCGTGATCACGCCCAGGTGATCACGGCCTGATAGTATAGCACAGCAGACGGACAAGAATGTAGGGCCACTGATGGAAAACTAGCATCCTATACTAAGCAGTAGGATAGCAGGTAAGGGAAACAACTGTAGCAACAATGACAGGCTATGCAACAGAATAGGATTAATCGAAAGCAGTAACATGCTACACTACTCTAATGCAAGTAGTAGAGAGTAGAGTAGGCGATATCTGGTGATCAAGGGGGGGGCTTGCCTGGTTGCTCTGGCAAGTAGGAGGGGTCGTCAACTCCGTAGTCGAACTGGGCAGCAGCAGTGTCGGTCTCGTAGACTACCGGAGAGAAGAGGGGGAAGAAACAGTAAATACAATGCAAACATAAGCATGACGATGCGTGACATGACAATGAGCGGTGCTAGGGGTGTCCTAATGCGACAGTAGGTGGTACCGGCGAAGGGGGGGGGACATCCGGGAAGTATTCCCGATGTTTCGCGTTTTCGGACAGACGGACCGGAGGGGGAAAGTTGCTAGTTCGATAGGTTAGGGAGGTGTGGTGGACGAACGGACTACGTATTCGGATTCGTCTCGTCGTTCTAAGCAACTTTCATATAGAAAACATTTTCATCCGAGTTACGGTTTAAAAGATATGAATTTTCAAAGTTTATTTGAATTTCTGGAATTATTTGAATTAAGCAAAAATGAATTATGACGTCAGCATGAGGCAATGCTGACGTCAGCAGGTCAACAGAGCGGCTGACCAGGTCAAACTGACCAGTGGGCCCCATCTGTCATAGACAGTGGGCTAATCAGAAGATTAAACTAATTAATTTTTAGTTAATTAACTACTAGGCCCACCTGTCAGTGAGTGATTAGATTAATTAATTAGTTTTAATTATAAAAACATTTTTCTTTTCTCTTTTTTTTTTAATTTTGCAGCGGGGCCCGCATGTCAGTGGCTGGGCCTGCCCAGTCAGCACGTTGACTGGGTTGACCCAGTCAACGGGGCCCACGGGGCCCACTGGCAGTGGCACTGGGGTGGCCCCAGGCTAGCCACGTCGGCGGCCGGCGCCGGAGCAACTCCGATGAGCCAAACGCGGCGGCGCGGCTCGGGAGGGGCGCGGGTTTCGTGCACAGGGGGTCTGCGGGGTCGTGGCTGGGCGCGTTCGACGCGGCTCGGCGCCGCGCGTCCAACGGTGGTGGCCGGAGTGGCTGGAACGGGCGGGGGCGAGCGCTACGAGCTCGCCGGCAGCGAGGTGCTTCGGGCTGGGGCGGGTGCGGCGTTAGAGCGCGCGAGCGGCCGAACTAACTAGCTAGGCGGGTGTGGCACGATGCGGTCGAGCTAACGGGCCTACGCCCATGACCAAATGGTCACCGGAGACCGGCCGGCGGCGAGCTCCGCGGCGCGGCGTTCGGGCGCGCGTGGGGAAGAAGCTAGGGGGCGCGCGAGAGAGAAAGGACAGGGGAGGAGGGGGGAGAGGCTCACCGCGCGGCACACGGAGGCCGGTGAGAGGCTTAGGAGCAGCAGGTCGGCGCCGAGGAAGAAGGGGGTCGCCGGCGTCCGAAGTTGAAGACGAGCTCGGTGTGCTCGTTGTAGGGGCTCCGATCTCCAACGGGCTGCACCAGCCGAAGCAGCGGATGACGGCGGTCCTTGGAGACAACGTGGGGCGGCGAGGTGCGCACGGTGGCCGTGTGAACGACGGGAACGGCGGCGACCGCGTCGGGCGTGGGGAAGGAGAGAGCGGCGCGGATCTGGGGGGGAGAGAGAGGCGCAGGGGCCGAGAGGTGAGCGGGGGTGAGTGGGAGAGAGGCCCGAGGAGGCGGGGGGGTGCTGGCGCCCTTATCCTCCCCGTCGCCGGCGAGGGGGTGCGGCGGGGACTGCCCCTGTTCCGACCCCGGTCGGGGGAACAGGGAAGGGGGCGAGTGGGAGAGGTGGGCTGGGCCGGGGGTCGGCCCAGTCGGGCCAGGGGTCCAGTGGGGGGGAGGGCCTTCTCCTTTTTTTCTTTTTTCTTTGCCTGTTCTGTTTTCTGTTGTATTTTCTTTTTATTTATTTATTTTCTTTTCTGTTTTATTTCATTTAAAAGTATTTAGGTATTTTATAAAAATGTGTTTTCTCCACCATAATTACCAGTGTATTATTTGGCACCCACCGAACATTTTTGTTTAAATTTTTGAAAACTTTTATTTTCCACTTTGATTTTAATTGAAGTTTGAACTAGGAGTTTGAAAAGAAATGTGATGCAATTGTGATCAAGCCCTGTTTAGCAACATGATTAGCTTAATCTCAGAGAGTTACTGTAGCATGATTCTCGGGGTGTTACATGTCGCGGAGGAGATAAAAAAGGGACACATGCAGACATGCTGCCTGAATGTTAGCCACTCTCGGCAACCACATCTGCCTCACCACTTTATGCCCCTGCTGCCCCTACGCCCTTATCGCTACCGTTAATGTAAAACCACGTGAAGCATGTAGCAATGCCACCTAATGTCACTATTAAGTAATGCTGCTGCCATTATAGTGTCGTCGATAAATTGAAGCAATGACACCACCATTTTATGAAGTGCTTCCGTCCTGCTTTATTTCCCATGAATTGTGTTTTTATAGTTACACTTAAATCTCACACCGCTAACATTGCTTCATCCGAGTGGAACTGCACAAATTTGATTGCACATTTACTGACCATGTGCTACTCTCATGATAGTAATACTAATGCTATTGTTCTTCATGTTAATCTAGTGGCTGTGTTGATGTGGTGTGATGCTACTTCTTACTTAATGGCACTTTTTCATACTGTCAATGTAGTGCCAATTATAACACAATAGATGTTGTTGTTAATCATATGCCATTGCAAATAACTATCACTGCTTAAATAACTGTATTTCATATTTGCACAAACAGGGATGTCTGTCTCCATATCGTTTCTATTTGTGCAATCAAAAGTACACACCTTAGTTTTAGTAGAACTACACAAAATGAGATGGCTATTCCCAGTTGTCGTCTTCTAACCTCCCGTCTTCCAGGTATTCCTACATTGGTAGTAACTAGGTAGAATGCCAACACAATCTAAAAGAAGCTGATTCATACGTTTTACTTCCTGGTTGCAGTGCAGGGATGAGCGAAAATAACTGCATCCTAGTCAGGAATGCAGTTTCTCCAAATTCAAGGATGGACAGAGGACTAGCTGGCATGGCTACGCAGAGGTTTTTGGGACAGGTGCGTGGACAAGAGGCATTGTGGTCTGCTTATTTATGCAAATAGTGGTGCTTAAATTTAGTGGAACTGCACAAGAAGTTCATATGGTCCATCCAGAGTTCCAACTAAGAACACAATTATAACTGGTTATTCTGGAATGAGAGAACCTAACCTTGAATGGTGGCAACAAGAAAAACCAGAGTGAACTCCAGGAAATTAAAGCCACCCTTGAGAGGCCCTATGCTCAGAGAAGCATTGCTTGATTTTTCCTGATTTGTAAACCTTCTCACAACTTTGTCTTTTGCTGTGAACTAGTAAATGTTTGTTATGTTCTATGAATCATTGAGATTTATAAAATTTCTTAACTTATGCTTTTCAAGTATTTTATGAAGCCGATTTTAATGTGAATTTTCACATGAACGCTGGACTAGCATGTGAACATTTGGAAATTTCATTGTGGCCTCATTTAACTGCATGAATCACTGTAACAAGATACGTAGTTGCTTATATGTCAGACAACAGAGTGTTGATTGTTAGCTGGTCGATCGATAGCCGACTTTTCTAGTGTTGAAGTGAGCTGAGCCAATGTGCCGTGTTTTGCACAACTGCTTACAAGTGGGGTAGCACCAATATTGTTTACAAGTACTTAACCAGCCTTACATACCCTATGTATACGTCCGCGCATAGTTGTCGGACAAGTACTCTATTTCAGCAAACACACTCTGCTCGTATGATAAACCATGACCACTTAGTGGGAACACATCTGTTTCGGCAAAAATTACGATGGTTCTCACATGATTCACGGGCACACAAAAGTTGCAGTAGTTCCCATAGACGGATTCAAACAGAGTACTAGCCGAGAGGGCTTGATAATAGGCAAGGTTTGGATAATTAGACACAATCCAAACTACTTTTAAACACTAGCTGGGCCACCTATTTCATGCCTCGATCTAATTTGCGATGGACACAAGACGAACCTTGCCATGGACATCATTGAGGACGTCCGGTAGCAGCACAATCCTGTCAACCTTCTTGAAGATAACCTTGTGGCCTTGCCACTCACAAACTTGTTTGTCGAGGCATGCCACGTCATCTTCCTGCGTAAGCTTGACATGAACAGTATGACTCACAAATGAAGGAGTAACTTTTAACTTCTTTTGCTTCAGTACTCCCTGGACAACATGCCTGACTATAGTGTGGCTGGAATACATCTCAACTTTGGTATAAGTGCAACTGGCTTCCAGGATCCACCGGCCTAAGAACTTTGTTTTCCCAGCGCGTATATTCAGGTCATCCGCCTCATAGCGAGTGACATGTACAACCACACAATCCTTGTCTGCATCAGGGCTCTAATTGAAACAGAAACGAATTCTGAATTACTATCCAATATAAAAAGCACAAGTTATTTAAACCACTATGTAGAGTCAAAAGTATGCATGACAGGGAAGGTAGCATGGCATCGAAGGTAATAAAATTTTGCATTATTTATCACCAAATACTTAGACGAAAAACCCAAATCGAGATCGGCAAAGAAAATCACCTTGGGCAGCTCAATGGGGGCGGGGGGGGGACACATCCTCGAAGGGGGAAAACTGCTCCTGTAGGGCCATGGGGGCAGAAACCTCAAACGGGGCGTTGACCATCTCGGTGGTGGCCTCCATCTTCTTGGAGCTCTCTGTCTCGTGGGGATCAGCCTCCCGCGTCTGCTCCAACATCGGCAGATCTTTGCCTGGTCCTCCTTGGTCCGTCATGAAACTGACGAATAGGAGACAACTTAATGGAAAACACAATCGCAATGACAATGAAGCAAAAAAGAGAGTAAGAACCGGTTACTGCTTTGCAAGAGTTCTCTTTTTCTGAAAGAAAATATACCAACATCACGGATTTGCTTACCTTCCCTTCATTGGGAGAGAAGAACAATCGCAGATGCGAGTGTTGGCTTTCTCGAAGACGGTGAGGGAGAAGGGGGTTCAGCAAAGAGTGAAATGATGGTTGCTTCGTCCATCAAACTTAGACTGCAGGGAGGTGGGGTTTTGTGATATGACGGCTTGTTACTGCCGCGCTACGACCGGGGTGCCTCTCCGCCTGCATACCGCCTTCTAATTTGGTGCATGGCATTTGGGGCCGCGCGATGCATGACCCACATGTCGGTGAACCAAAGTAAAACGGCATTTAGTAGCAGGAGACGTTTTGATGACCTTAGAGGAGCCAGAAGCGGTAGTGTATCCACTGTACTTGTAGTAGAGTAATCGTTTTTCTGGGTAGCTGTAGAGTGTCTCCACTGTACTAGTAGTAATTGTTTCTCTGGGCCCAAGACAAAAGAGCACTAGTAAATAATAATATCAATTCAAAAGCCCATATATTTACTTAATGAGAGGCGCTACCCAGCACCGCCCCCCAAAAATACCTGGGGTGCTCTTTTGCCTCCTCACTCCCACCCACCTCACGTTGGCTCGCTCCGCTCGTACCTCCAAATTCCTCACCTCACTCCTACACAAAACCCCAGTTCCCCTTCTTCCTCACTACTACAGAAAACCCCAACTCCCCTTCTTCTTCACTCACACTACAACTAGGCTCGTCATTCATTACTCTCCTCAAATCCGTGAGCTCGACGAGACGCCATCGAGGAAAATGGAGTCGGCTGACCCCAACGGCAAGAAGATGAGGCTCCCGCCAGTGGCGACGCGTGTTGTAGATCCCGCACCCGCCAGCTCGGGGAGAAGCGGCAAGATCGCCCCCACCGGATACTAGGAACTAATAGAATCTCGAGTGGACCGCATCAGCGATCTCCCGGACGCCATCCTTGGGGAGATCATCTCGCTTCTCCCCACCAAGGATTGCTGCCGCACCCAAGTCCTCTCAACTTGGTGGTGCCCTCCATGGCGTGTTGTGTCCCTTAATCTCGACTATCGTGAGCTATCTCTCTTTAATGATTTTGAACTCCCCGGAACCATTATCTCCTCCCACCAGGTCTTTGTTCAAAGCCTCTTCATCCCGGCATGCTACCTGAGCATGCCCTGCATGGTGGACGCATGGCTGAGATCCCCTGAATTCATAGAACTATAGTTGCTTGATTTATACTATTCCCCCAGAAATCACATACCACATACCGAACACCATGTACTTGTGCCATCAGCACTGATGTCTATCTCGCGGATTTCATCCTCTCTCCACACCGCCACCTTTGTGTTGTGCAACCTACCAGACAATCTGGTACCAAACCTTCGATTCCCATTTCTCATAAAACTTTCACTTGCACGAGTTTGTATGTCGGAGGCCTCATTGCACAACATCATCCATTCCAGTTGCCCTGCCCTGGAGTGCTTGGTGCTTATTTTCACAGTTAGAATCGGTTGTCTCCAAATAAAGTCACCTAACCTTGTAAGAATTGGAATTTCTTTTGACGGAAGGGATCTCTTCATCGAAGATGCCCCTTCACTTCAAAGGTTGATCGTTGATTCTCGTTATTCACAGTCGTAAATAACTGTCGTCTCTGCGCCTAAACTGGAGACCTTAGGTGTAATACATGATCTCTGTGCTCATTTCAAGATGGTGTTTGGCTCCACAGTTCTTCATGTACTGTATATTATTATCTACACTTGTAATCATAAGCTACATTTTAAATTTCTGCGCATAAGTTCTATATCATCTTGGAGTACACATTTTGTACTAATATTATGTTCTATGCTCAATGAAGAGTTTGTCCATGGATAGCCTATCAATGGTGTTGGATTCTGTCAAGATCTTATATATCCATATGAATAGTTTTGATCTCAACAAGATTATTGGCTTGCTACAATGCTTTCCATGTCTGGAGTAGTTGTATATTTTTTTGCGAGGGGGGGGGATTTCATTACTCAAGGAGGCCTATCAGCCTTAACCAAGTTTACAAGAAAGTCCGGCCCTCCTGCGAACCAGATTGCCGTGCGGGGGGTACTACGACCATACGCAACCAACACATGACTAGCGTTGTTCTGCCAATGGCTACACTGCGCAAATACAACCTCTCTAGCCTCAAGGGCTGCTAGACTGCTAATCTCTTCAGCGAGAGACCGGTGTTGCGATCTATCTGTCGTGGGTGCTTTGAGCATCGCCATAGCCTCCGCACTATCCATCTCAACAATGATAGGCATCGTCTTCCTGTGGAAGGCAAGGTCTAGGCCTTCTCTACAGGCCGAGAGCTCCACCTCCAGCGCACTCTCACATGTGCGAATTTCTCTGCATGCGCTATAGATGATATCCCCTCCATCATCTCGAAGGATCATGCCTCCTCCCGCTGCTCCTGTGGCTGCAACAAAGCTGCCCCTTGTGTTAAGTTTGGCCCAGCCCGCACTAGGGGGGGGGGCAACTCAACCGCGCCGTCGCTATCCTGCAGGGCTGCACGCGCGGCGGGCCATCGCAAACCACCATCTTCCCCTTCTCCATATTGGCCCACGGATGTTGCTGGATGCATAATAGTGAAGTAATGTAGCCATGTAAGAATCGACGAGAGGCCTCGGCAGGAGGTGGCGGTTTGTCATGGGTAATCTCATTGCGAACATGCCATACTCTCCACATGATCATGAGGACCACCAGCCTCGCTGTCTCATCCAGGGATTCCAACAAGGCGAATACCCACTCTGGCCTCATGTCCCGGATGGTCTCCACCTTGGGTATGTTCCAGTCCATTGCCATGAGTCTCCATAGCTCCCTTGCCAGTGGGCACCTGCAAAGCGCGTGGAATCCGTCCTCGCGTTCAACACCATATAGGGGGCAGACGTCGGTATCCTTGAGGTGCCATGAAGCCTTGTTGGCCCAAGTAGCAAGTGAATTTCTGACAACCCTCCATGCAAACACGCGTACCTTAGGGGGAGCAGGGCACCCCCATATGATCTTCCAGATGGCGCGACTACCATCCGGTGCCCTGCTCATGGCGGTGGCCAATGGACGCTCGCGCTCGTCCATTGCCAGGCGGTACGCGAATCGGACGGTGAAGATACTGTTCTTCTCCGGTGCCCAGGCGATGATATTGTTGGTGATGGGTGGCGAGGTCCGAATGCTAGTGATGACGGCGACATCCGCCGGCAGGAAGTAGCGCTATAGTAGGCCGGTGCGCCAAGAGCCCTCGCCGTCGAGGAGCTCGGCCACACCCCGCAAGCGGCAAGTGCCCTGCTGAGTGATGGGCTGACGAGAGGGCTCCCGTGGCAACCATCGGTCCAACCATATGCGAATGTCCTGACCGTTCCCAAAACATCATATGATGCCCTTTTTCAGGAGCTCGAGGCCATGTTGGATAGCCTGCCAGGTCGGGGAGGAGTTCCCTGAGAAGACCGTGTCCTCAAGGCATCCATCATGGTAGTATCGGGCCTTTAGCACCTGCACACACAAACTGGTGGGTTTAGTAAGCAAACGCCAGGCCTGCCTCGCTAGGAGAGCCTGGTTAAAAAGGCGGAAATCTCTGACCCCCAGACTACCATTGCTTTTCTGCGCCTGGGTCTTTGGCCAAGCAAGCCAGTGCGTCTTCGTCTTGCCCTCAGAGGCTCCCCACCAGAAGTTGCAAACCATTCTATTCAGGTCATCACAGACTGACATAGGAAGCTTAAAAACACCCATAATATAAGGGGATTTTTACATCTGTGCCCTTGGTTCCTTAGCCATACTCATTCATCCCCACGCTCTTAACTTTTGCTCACTTTTCCCCACTCCCTTGCCCGAAACCCTCAGAACTGGTCACAAACGGTGGATGCCGTCGGGTCAGTGCTTCGACCGTTAACTCTGACGAGTGGGGCCGCGCTGACTGTGTCGCCCATTGGACCTGATGAGTGGGGTCGCGGTGGACGGTGCCGCGGTTAGCCTGTTGGGCCGTGGTTAGACTTGGGCCGTGCGCGCGCCACAACGACAGAAGCCTGTTATGCATGCACGACATGTCCAGCTAGCCTCCATGCATGCACGTAGCTAGCCTACCTGCATGCGCCGCCGCCCGCCGCCACAATGCGCTGACCGGCATCTTTTTCACGCGAGCCGCCACGGACGCCGACCGGCCTCATTTTCACGCGAGCCGCCATGGACGTAGGGACGGTTGCTGCCGCTGGTTCGTATCATCTCCCACGCGTGTCTCCTCGATGTAGAACATTGTTTCACACTTTTCGATCCACTTGCATCTATTCAACGTGGCAATTAAAACCTGTTCGCAATTAAAGTGGCATATCGATCGACGCGGCTCGTTTGAACGTAGCAAATCCAAAGCGCAGTCGGTGCCACTCCCCTTCCCTTCCCCTTTCCCTATTTAAACCACCACCCCTCCACCTATTCTCCACACATCCATTTGCGCTGCCCCCTCCTCTTCTTCACCCAAACCCAGAGCACTCTCAAAGCGAGGCGAGGATGCAGTACAACGGCCCCACCTTCGAGCTCCCACCGACCGTGCCGGAGAGACGGTATCCAGTCGGCGTCGTCATGGAGAGGACACTCCACGTGTGGGCGTTCTCACGCTGGAGGGATGCAAGGGGGTTTGCTGAGTGGTTCCTCCGTGCGGGCTTCACCCACCTCCCGGCGGGCTCGCCGGTGATGTTCCGACTGGAGGAAGTGCGTCCAAACTCCAGGACTCCGCCGATAGGGCTCACCGTCACCTTCACCAAGAGATTTGATGCGCACTACCTCCTCGGCAAGGTGTTTTGGAGTGGATGTGAATTCATCGCATTCACAACCCACAACATCTTCACAAACTTCAACTGCATCTTCCCCACCCGTGATGGTATGCACAGCCTCCCCTACTACATCGGCCAGGACGGCATGGAGAGGGAGCGGTGAAGAGAAGGCGCAGTGAAGATGGCGGTGAAGTCCCGGTCTCGATCGTGAGCTTTTCTTGACCTAGGGTGTTAGGGATTTTATCTTTTATATATTTCTATCTTAATTATGTCGTTGATTGTACCGTGAACTTTTAATCTCTGTCGTGTTATCCCCTAAGAACTTTGTTATGCTTGCTACCCTTATTTGATATGTCGTTGGTTATCAGTGTTTTTGCTTGCTATTTCTATCTTATTTGACGTGAGATAAATCGCTAGATGGATATGGTGCCGTACACGAGGCCTTCTGCTAAATCAATCAATGATTGAGTATTCCTCAATGAAAACCAGCAACTTTTCGCCCATTTAGAGTAGGGTCAAGTTTTCGTCCATTTAGAGTAGGGTCAAGTTTTCGCACGCGCGGATAATGGAGTAGTTGAAGTGTCAAAAAGGAGACTAAATCTAGAAAAATGAGCCATGTTGATGTTGAAAAGAAGAAGAAAAGCTAATTTTTTTGAATTGTTGGTGGCCCTATTCCGTATATTGTATGAACAAAAACAAGCTAATTTTTAAATAGTTTGTGGACTATGCTATGGTTTAGGGTACCCTATGTTCTATGTAAGAAGTATGCTATGGTTGCTACTTTTTATGTTATGGATGTATGCTTGCTACGTGAGATATCGGTCGATGCATATGGTGCCGTAGCCAAGTCGTAGACAAGCTCTCTAGATGGATATGGTGCCGTAGCCGAGCCTAGACATGCTCTCTAGATGGATATGCTGGCTAATGGTGCCACCAGACTTTATTTTAGACGTGGTTTCAGATATTTTTCTTGCAACAAAAACTTGTTTATAATACCCGCATGTCAAAAAATGAAAGTGTTGTGCTGTAGGCTATATAGAGAAGGAAATTGCCATGATATGTACAAATAAAATTGACGTGTGCAAGTCCAACAATAAATTGATTTACCATCATGCACTATTTTTGTTCGGCATGGCAATAAATGGATTTTCCATGGTAATAATCAAGGGAAAAAATAGAGCCAGCGTGTGGGCCTTCGAACTCAACGCAATGAGACGACCCAACGAGAGCTTAGTTTCAATATGGCCCCTAGAACTACGTTTTTTTCTTCTGCGGTCGGTGTTGTCTGACAAAACTGAAGAAACTGAAAGTGTACAAAACTGATGAAACTGACAGGTACCCAAAACTGACATGATCCACAAATTAAGCAAAACAGAGCATAGAGCACATGATCCACAAATTAAGCAACACAGAGCATAGAGCACATGATCCACAAATTTAAGCAAATCGTAGAGCACATGATCCACAAATTTAACCAAATCCTAGAGCACATGACACCACACTAATAACATCTCTAACGAGTGATGACCAGAAAGTAAGCAAATCCTAGAGCAACTACACAAAAATAAAAGGGATAAAATCCTAAAGCTATCAGATTCGCCTGCTTGTTAAATTGAATCATCTGCTTCAAGTTCTTGTTCATCTTCTTTATTTCCCCCTTCAGATCTGCATTCCCAACTATCAGAGCAGCACTTTCAGAGACCAAATTCGTTGTTGCTGATGACAGATTGAGCTCCCGGGTTGGGGCCCCATTGAATTGAATCCGCTTAACATAGTCATCCAGCCATTCAAAATGTGTGCATTTCTTCATGATCTGAATCGAAAAAATGAACCCTAAATCCCAGATCAAAAAATAATTAAAAGCAATAGAAAAAGAAATAAGAGAAAAATCATGAGATCTAACCTGCCCCTCTGGCTTGCTCTCGCATTTCACGAACACGCACCCATAGTTGCCATTCTTGACCTCCTTCGAAGTCAACCGTATCAGTGGCGCGCTGCATGGGCAGTCAGGACATCGCTCCATGGGAAGTGGACCATACTGGGTCCATGAGGGGCAGGAGGCTGAAGTGGAGCTCGACATATCGCCCAAAGTCGCCGGAGAAGAGGAAGCAGAGGAGTGGCTCCTCTCGTCGCCAGAGAAGAAGTAGCAGAGGAGGAGTGGCTCCTCTTGTCGCTACAGAATAAGCACCAGAATGAAGGGGGTACCCGAAGAAAGGGGAGGCACAACCAACAAGTCTCGCGGATCGCCTCTCATGGATCGCCCCACGATCCAACAATGCGGAGCCGTCCATGTGATCCAACGGCGCGGAGCCTGGTCGCAGCCTGCCCTCGGAATTACTTCTAGAAGACCATATCTGAGGGCTATTGCTTGGCGCTAGGGTATGATCGGATGGCTGACGTTCGAAGCTAGGGTTAGGCGAAACCCCGCGGGGTTTAGAGGGGTTTTGAGCTGGTCAACGGGGTTTCAAAGGCTTTGACTGAGCATAAATAATTAAAAAAATCGAAAAAATATGAAACCTTCGCCGTTCGTCGTTTTATATGACACACTAACAAGGAAAAATACTAAACTTGGTATACGTACATTTAGAAAAAAAAATCTAGCTAGCATGATCGAGGTAAAATGAGCACCATTAATTAAAAAAATTAAAAAAATATAAAACCTGCGCACAATGTTGTCTTGTGTGACATGTTACCAACCAAAAATCATAAACTTTGTCTATGGATATTTTCATGAAAAAACATTCACACATATGAGCTATCATGTACAACATTTCATAGAGACCAAGGAGAGGAGGTAGGGTTTCCCTTCGGTTTTTGAATTTTTTTAAAAAATCAAAAAAATCACCAAAGCTTGATTTCAAAGTGAATAAGAAGGATCTGAACTTAGTTTTCCATTTTCATATGGTAAACATGTTTTTAATTGTTTTTCTATTAAAGTATATTTTTTGAAAAAAATGTAAAAATAGAAAGATTAATTCAATAAATAGTGATTCTTCGAATCTACACTATATAGATTGATTTGGTGTTAATAAAAAATATTTGGCTCATTTGGAGTAGGTCCAAAAAAAACTTGATTACAAATGGGGCTGTTTACCCTAGCTTGGGAGCTCATTTGGAGCACATTTCTCATGACTACAAGTTTTGTAGACGCAAAAGAGATCGGATTGATCACCCTAACGTTTATAATAGTTCAGCAAACTGTGCAACTCACACCACAGGGGAATAGACTGAAGTGTTGGTTCAAATTCAAAGTTTGCCTAAAATTCAAAGTTTGCCTCAGTAGTTCAAATTCAAATTTAACATATAGAATTATTACACCTTACAAGTTTTCACAGTACTTCAAATTGATGACAGAATCCTTATTACAAATCTTTAAAGTTCAAAGTTTATGACTTGCATTGAAGTTCAAATTCAAATCTTTGACTTGCTCCTTGTGTTCCGGGATGGGTTAACCATCTTGCTTCTGGTTTCCCTGGCTGGGATATTTTGTGCTTTTGAAAGCTTTGTCTTGTTGCTTCTGATCTTCACTTCTGGTGGTGGCGGTTTTGTTGAGCTTTGACTGATCGAGCAAGTGATGACCAGTTGACGGTCATCTGTGGGCTCACTAATCTTTAAAGGAACTTCAGACAAAATAACTTCCTCCTCTCTTATAGCTTCAAAACCTTCGTAAGCCATGGTTTCAAATTCTGCATCAGATGATGGTTCAACAGAAGTTTCTTCCTCCCTAGGTCTTTTCTGTCTTGTGCCTCTAATTATCCTAGAGCTGGGTCAAACAGAAATAAGCTTAGCCATCAATAAAAAAGAGAACAAATGCAAAAAAATGGAAAGATTGCACACATACCAAGCTGCTACTTCAGTTGCTTCATTCTCCTCTGCTGCTGCATTATCCTCAAAACTTGCTGCATTCCCCTCTGCATTTGCTACTGCCCATTGTTCCTCTTCTCCAAATGATGCATCAACTGGATTGGTACAAGCCGAGCAATATGCCCAAAGATACCACATCTTTTGCACTTATGCTGCTTTTTTACACGACCCTCTTCACCAGCTCTTATCCTGTTTTTCCTTGGTCTTCCTGGTGGTCTAGTCAGTACAGGAGAATGGAGTTTGAACCCTGGTTCTACTATGTTCCATTGGTATTTTCCCAAGAGTGCAGGCACATTTTTAGCATAAGCAGACCTAAATTTGGCAACGGAGAAATATTCAGAGCAATACTATTCAACTTCACCATCTTCACCTCCAATAACAGTCATGAGATGTAGGGCATGTATGCACGGCTTCCCGCGGATCTGCCATTGCCTACAGCTGCATTCATTGGTTGCAAGGTTCACTGGATATCTCCATTCCCTATTTTTACTGTCAGTGTATGTCACCTAAGCCTCGTATGTCGACAGTCGAATGCATTTCATTCTTAGTCCTCTTGCCTTGGCATGCAACACCTTAATCAGAGATGGGAGCATAAGATGGCCAACATATTGTGTTTCTGCAATTCTTTTACGAAGAGCCATCTTTACCATGATCATCTACCTGATCTTATCAAATGCTTGCCGCAACAAAAGCCCTTTCACTAACTTGAACTTTGCATTGAAACACTCAGCGAGGTTATTGGTCACATAGTCTACTTTGCAGATTTCATTGAATTTGCTTCTTGACCACAACTTTCCATGATGTTCATCCATGTACTCCTTCACCAAAGGATTATGAGCATACAACACTCTCAAATGGTGCTCATGCTTCCTCAAGCTGCATGTGTATGATGCTGGCCATAGATTCTCATCATAAACTTTGCCTTTGAATTTCTTTTTAAAATTCTACGCTAGGTGTCGCATACATTCCCTATGTTCCATTCCAGGGAATACAATTTCTACTGCAGTTTCTAAACCCTTGCAAGTATCTCTGTGTATAACTAAACCTGAGGGTGTACCTATAATGTTGCGCAACTGCTGCAGAAACCAAACCCAACTCTCCTCCCTCTCTACCTCCAACACACCAAATGCAACTGGGAATAGCCAGTTGTGTCCATCAACTGCCGAAGTTGCTGCTAGCTTGGCTCTCCATCTTCCATTCAAAGCAGTCGCATCGACAGCCAAATAGGGCCTACAACCATTCAGAAACCCCTGCCAGCAAGCCTTGAAACAAACAAAAGCCCTCCTCAAGCACTCCTCTATTGCCTTCCCTTTTAATTTGTACTTAACTGTATGCTTGTCAATCTCTACAACAATCCCTGGACTAGCCGTCTCCACTTCAGATTTGAAGGTGTAAAGCAACTGAAAACTCTCATTCCATGGACCATTAATCCTATCAAAATCCCTTTCCTTAGCATAGAAATCTTCATGTATTGTACATTAATCTTATACTTCTCAAATAGCTTCCCATGGAGTGCCGTTGGACCAATTGTTGGTGTTTCCCTCACCCTATCCAAGATTGCATCTGCCACCCACCTAGTCTTTGCATGCTTAGATTTGTCCTTTCCCCCTCCGCCTCCAGGTGGGCAAGTGTGCCCATGTGGGTTGCTTTTTATCTGAAACAAAATGAAAAATGATGTCAAATACAATTAAGAAATAGTACACATGATCTGAATATAGAATGGATAAATAATCTAATAAAAATATTCAGTTGTAATACATGAATCAATTTGCTCTTTCGCATAGTGGATGCATGCAACCTCCACCAACACCTATCGTAAGGGCAATGAACGGTGAATCTTCCTGGCAAACTCCTATCAACCTCATAAGAGTTTTCAGTGAGAATGCAATATGTAGTCACTGCATTACGACAGTCCACCATCGATTCGAATACGGTTCCTGGAGTAAGGTCAGGATTCTCCCTGTTCCACTCAATTGTTGGCATGTCCTCATCATTATATTCTTGTAAAACTAAGGAGTCGATGTTCCCCTCCCTCTCTTCATCATCAGTGTCATCAAATCTAGCACGGCTGCTAGGCTCCTCTGCATATTCATCTTCCACTGCTTGTTGACTGACTCTATCTACTAGTTCAGGGAATAGAATCTCATCCTCATCATCATGTCAAGGCACTTCCTCGTCAGGCTCTGCATCTACTTCTACATCAGGTGCAGAAGGGAGAGGAGAAGTGGCAGAATTAGCGGTAGCCGACATGTTGTGGCTTTCAGAACCACTAGGTTTACTTGGTCTCGACCTACAAGGAGTGCGAGGACGCTCGCTATTAGCAGAGACAGATGATGTCTGAACACCCTTCGGGATACGTTGTTTGCGTGCCTAAAGCACACCGATATGGATTTTACTGAAACGGCTGTCAGCATTCAAACTAAATAGCAATCCCAGATGCTCATCACAAGTTAATGGGAGAAATCTCTACTCGGTACTGTCGAAATATCTCAATTCAATAGCATCGGCAGGGCTCCACGGATACTCACAACAGAGTGCCTCACGGAAATCTCTGAATGAAACGCTGGTTTCTACCACTTTAGGATAGAAAAATCCAGAAATCACACATGGTTTAGTTCCACGCAGCTCACTAGTGTCCATTCTATCCGCCAGCCGAAAAGCAAGTGCAGGATCAACCCTATTCGATTGAAACAAGATAATGGGCGCAGTTAGGCCAAAACATTTCAGATAAATTGCACTGATTCACGCCAACAGTGGTCAAATACAGCCTAATTTACGGATCTCCTAATCAATTTGAGAGGAAAATGATGCTTACCCAGGTGGAATCCATGAATTATCAGCCTCTGATTCGACCCAATCATCTCCACGGTCGATGGGCCGGACGGGGTGCCCCCCCGACATCGCTTCCTAATCCTAGATGGGGAGAGAGGGTAGATGCGGCGGAGGCGGCACGACTGCGGCGGAGGCGGCAAGAGTGCGGCGGAGGCGGCATGACGGCGGCAGAGGCGACACGACGGCGGTGGAGGGGGTGGCGCGGAAGCGACTGAATCTGATTCAGGTTACCGTGAGTGTCAGTTTCACGGCCCAACTGGTTACCACGTAACGGTCAAAATGTGGACTTTTCCCTACGCGGCCCCACTAGTCAGAGTTAATGGTCAAGCCATTGACCCGACGGCAATGTCCGTTGTGACCAGTTCTGAGGGTTTCGGGCAAGGGAGTGGGGAAAAGTGAGCAAAAGTTAAGAGCGTGGGGATGAATGAGTAGAACTAACAAACCAGGGGCACATAAATAAAAATCCCTAATATAAGTGGGAATAGCTTGGGCAACTGCCTTAATCATGGTTTCCTTACCGGCGAGAGAGAGGGTCTCACCCCAAGCAATAATCCTCTTCAATAACCGAGATTGCAGATTCTGAAATTTACCTCGTGACATGCGTCCTTCGGGCGTTCGGAGCCCTAGATATTTCACCTCAAAAGTGACAGTACCTATGTTCAATGTAGTTCTCACCGCTTCCTGTTTGTCCATAGCACAGGCTGAATCAAAGAGAGCACTACATTTGGCCGGATTAATAAATTGTCTGGTGGAATTAGCATAAGTGATTCGCACTTCCTGGACCTTTTGGGCTTCTTCCTCCTCTGCTTTAAAAAACAGTAATGTATCATCTGCAAATAGAAGATGAGACACCCCTGGATCTCCGCGGCACACTTTTAGCGGGGTAAAGTCGCCTTTTTCTTCTCCTTCTTTCAAGAGAGCAGATAGACCGTCAGCCACAAACAGGAATAAAAACGGGGACAAAGGATCACCTTGCCGTAGCGCACGCGACGGTGCGAACGATTCCAGAAGGGTTCCATTGAATTTAACTGTATATCTCACCGAGGTGACGCAAGCCATAATCTAGTCCACCCACCGGCCAGCGTAACCCATCTTTTTCATCATTCGCTCCAAGAAGATCCAGTCCACTCTATCGTATGCTTTGGAGAGGTCCAGTTTATACGCGCAGAAACTTTTATTTGGGTCTTTCTCCTGCTGAATAAAATGCAAGCACTCAAACGCAATCAAAGCATTATCAGTGATCATACGTCCAGGGACAAAGGCGCTCTGCTCAGGGGAGATAATATCATCCAGTATAGGCCTCAACCGGTTTACCAGACATTTTGCCACCACCTTGTAGATAACGTTACATAAGCTGATTGGGCAGAACTCCGTGAGCCTCTCTGGGTTATCCACCTTCGGGATGAGAACAATCGACGTGTTGTTCACCCCGTCAGGCATAATCCATGTTCAGAAGAATTCCTTGACCCCTGCAATTACTTGTTCTCTCATCATGTCCCAATTACACTGGAAGAAGCGCACGGGGAAGCCATCCAGACCCGGCGCCTTTAGCGGTCCAATCTGAAACAGAGCATCGGCAATTTCCTTGACTGAAACCTCTGCACACAGTCCATCATTCATGCGGTCATACACACGGGGTTTAATTAGATCAATTAGTGGATCCGCACAAAGAGAGGGGTCAGCAGCAAATAGTTTGGCAAAACAAGAAGTGGCCATGGCCGCCATGGACGCATGGTCCTGATGTGTGACTCCATCATCATCAATGAGAGCTTTAATATGGTTTTTGCATGCGCGCCAAACTGCTTTTCGATGAAAGAAC
This sequence comes from Aegilops tauschii subsp. strangulata, assembly GCF_002575655.3. Taxonomy (NCBI): domain Eukaryota; kingdom Viridiplantae; phylum Streptophyta; class Magnoliopsida; order Poales; family Poaceae; genus Aegilops; species Aegilops tauschii. The sequence continues at coordinate 243,118,009 of NC_053037.3, read as the reverse complement.
TGGGTGTTGCGGTCCCCTTCCCGCAGCCATGCAATGCGGGATCTCTGCATCCACAACATCTCCTCCCTATAGAGCAGCTCGTTCATCCTGTCATTCACCTCCTGTATGTCCTTTCTATCTGCATTCATAGACATAAGCTCCTCGAGATGAGAGCAGGACTTGTTAATTTCACGAATAACATTTCCAAACTTTTTTCGACTCCACTCTTGCAGTTTTTTCATCATATTCCCTAGTCCAGAAGCAACATCACCAAGATTTAACATAGAGCCCAACTCATTCCAAGTGTTCATAATTACCTCAGGGAGGGAGGGGTCTCGTTCCCACATAACCTTCTACTGTCTGCACCTTCTTCCTTCCCGTTGGCGCGGCTCCTCTAGCGCGCACTTGAGGAGGATGGCCAAGTGATTGGAGCTTGGCGCCACCAAATGCTCCACCCTTGCATGGGCGAAAACATCCCTCCAGGCATTGTTAGCCACAACACGGTCAAGGTGAACCTTGACGTTTGCCCGTCCACCTTGCCGGTTATCAAAGGTGTATGGGAGACCTGCAAAACCGAGGTCACCCAGACCACAAACCTCAAGAACATCACCGAAATCAAGCATCTGACCTGCCGAGCGCGCTGTGTCGGAGAAGTGATCAAAAATCCACATCGTCTCGTTGAAATCACCCACCACGACCCAAGGCATGCTGTCCTGTTGGTGGATATTACGGAGGAGGGACCACATGCGATGACGATCCTCCGTTCGGGGCTCGCAATAGACGCAGGTGAGCCGCCAGGGTGACTCACCCTCCGCACCAGTTACATACGCGTCAATATATCGTTCATTTATTTCTTTTACATCAAGACTCACAGACTCATGCCAATACAAAGCAAGACCTCCGCTACGACCCACACAATCAAAAGCATCAAAACCTCTTAAACCTAACCGACCACGGTACCTCTTCATTTTATTCTTAGACTGCCTAGTCTCACAAAGAAAAACAATACTAGCGGACGGATCCTGCACCAGACTCACAAGCTCACGAACTGTCCGAGAGTTCCGACCCCCTCGGTAGTTCCAGCTTTGGATATTCATTGCTCCTGACGGGGCTCCGCCGGCCCCGTCAGTTCATCAGCGGCCCCTGGGCCGACTGCCTCCATGGTACTAGTTCCATCCACCATGTCCTGTTCCATCATCTCATCGCCACGCGGAGTCTGCTGCCCGTCCAGAGACTCCAGTGTCCTGCGCTTTTTTGGCATACCTGAAACCACAAGCTCGTTCGTACTGGACGTATTAGCATAAATCACCAAAGCCTTGCTAGCCTCCTCCCCGCCTGCAGCAGCGACTTGATCACCAGCAGCGGCACGCTTGCCCAATGCGGAGACGCCATCAGAGTGGTCCACGTCGTCCCTATTAACTTCCTGAGAAAGATTACGCAGCGCCGGGATCATATCCGATCTCCTCGGCTGGGAGTAGTCCGAGTGTTGTGTGCCTTTGGAGGTGTGCTCGTGTACCTGAACATGCACGTGAGCATTGCTGCCTCCTGACATGGGTTGCATCTTTTCGGCTAGCATTGCATCAACGGCAGGGTTTCCGGAACTGTGATCTGCTGCATGCTGCAGACGCCTCGCCGCGCGCCTTGTCCGCCTCGGCTTCGGGCCGACGACCCGGTGCTCTCTGAAGAGAAATCAAGGCCGCGGTATGCCATCGGGTTGGCCTTCCCTTTCACTGTTCCGGACTGCCTCCCAAAGCGGCTGGTGGAGAACATTTGAGTTTGCCACTATACTTGCCAGATGGAGGCCCTCCTCTCACCTTCCGGCCACACGATTTCTCCTTATGTCCGAGGTAGCCGCATGTGTAGCAGAAGTCTGGCAGTTTTTCATACTGAATTTGGAACTCAACCCTTGTTTTTTCTCCCGCAGCTTGGCAGTCATGGCCACAGATGTCTCAAGCACCGGGTACACCGAAACGGCCACTCGGACACGCACGTAGTTGCCCGTCTTCTCGCCGAGCTCCATTTGCAAAATTGTTCCTAAGTTGGCGCAGAGTGCTTTTACCATAGTCTCCGTCCTCCAGTTCATGGGCACATCGAGGATGCGCATCCAAATTCTCATCTTGTCCAACTTGTAGTCTGACACTTGCCTCATGCCATCATACGCCTCAATCAGCAGCGGATCGTGCTCATACTGCCATGGCCCTCCCCGTAGGACACGAGACATGTCGGCCTCACAGCCGAAGTGCACGAGATATTTGTTATCACCTTGGTAAGCATAATCAAAGTTCTCCTTCAACCTCCAACCATCTTCAATATTCTCAAACAGAGTACTAGGGGATGGCCGATCCAAGGAGTACACAAGCATTGTCACAGTCCATGGGTGCTCCTGAGCCTGTAGCATGCCATCTCCCTCCAAGTCGACCTCCACGAGCTCGGCATCCTCCTCGGGATCCTCTCCTTCTCTGAAAGCCTCCGGGCCTTCCTCATCCCGGTTGTTGCGCTCCCGAGCCGCCGGCGCCGACCTCGCCGTGCCCGCCGACCCCGCCATCTTCAACTAGTTCCATATAGTCAGCATCCGCAGCCGTGGGTTGATCCGCGCAGCAGCCTCGGATCCCTCGGAGGTAGGCTTCAGGCGAGCAGCATCCACAGAGGGAGCCCCGTATGCGCCCCCACCATCCTCCGAGTTCGCTATGGCCGCCAGTGGATTCTTTCCTGACTCGTGCGACGACGGTGACATATTAGCGGGCGGCAGCGGAGTGGAGATCTCAGGACTCCGATCAGGCGGCTTGCGTTGTCGTTTTGGTAGACCCACCGAAGCCATAGACGATTTTATGGAGTCGTTTAGGTGAGTTTCCTTGCGACGGGGGTTAGGGCAACCCGATCTTGACTCGGAGGCGGCTGGGACGCTGGGCACCTCGGGGCCAAGCGATCGGTCTGCGGACATGGCCGCTGCTGTTCCAACGACCAGCCTGGGCTTGGACGTGGAAGGAAGGCCACACATAGCGGGCGCGGCGGCCGATGTTGGCGGCGGCGAGGCGATCGCCTCCAGATCGCCTAACTGCATGCGCGGGTATCGCGGAGCGATGCGGCGGCCTGATAATGCAATCATTCACCGCATATAGTGTACTAGAATTAACCGTTCAACTGTTGCTCTTTCGACACTCTTTTTTTAGACCTTAAATGTTTTCAATCTTCACGTCTATTTAGGCAACATGACGGGGTAAGAAAGTTATAACCAATCGGTGGTTTCGTAAGCACCGAGATTTTCTCACTTCTCATGACATTCGATTGAAGACAATAACGCTGAAACGATATGTAGCCAACCATGCAAACACTAGATTTGTCACATTCTTCCTGCTGAATGCGAGGTTACTATTGTCCATCAGGCTTAAGTTTATCAGCAGCATGGTTTGACGGATGGGTATGTCGAAGAGCAAAAAAAGGAGTTTCAGGTGGACAAAAGGGCTTCTAAACGTGTCGTGCTTCTATTTCAACATCTTGTGGTCATAATCCAGTAAATTTTATGACCCATGATGTTCATTCTATGGACCTGACCGATCCATTTGACTGTGACTGCCGAAAATAGTGCTGGAGTTAGATGTTGTTGCCCTTTTCAATCTGGGTTTTGTCTAAACCTGATGAACAATTAACCCTCGTGCTTTTGTACAGTTTGTAAGCTAGAGTTAGATTTTGTTGCCCTTTTCAACTTGGCCGTGACTATCATATTTTCTTTGAAACAAGGCAAATGACTTGCCATTTGTTTAATTAAGAGAGAAATATTGTAACCAATCCCAACCAAGGGAAATAACATCACTCTCGCCGGCTGCTTGAGCTCACTGTGCATTACAGAACCCAATTGATTAGCCCCCACTAGCACCCAAAAACTTATTTTGAACTAGCACACTACTGGAATCAGCAGATTTGCTATCTGCCCACTCTTTGCCGTCCGACAGGCATGCCTTTGCTGTCAGCCATGGCAGACGACAAAGTTCCTGATTCCTGTAGTGGCACACCAAATGGGCTGTAAATTTTCATAAGAAAGGCTGCATGGCCGTGACAGATTTGGATTCTGACATTTGGGACCCATGAGGAAAAGGCCTATCCAAGGTGGCATCGACTTACTAGTCAACAAATGATTCTGCCTACCAGCCGTTGGATTGACATACAAGGTCGTCGCAGTCCCGTCGTAGGGCATCCCATACTGGTACGAGATGACCGGCGCCGTGGTCGCGGTTGAGGGCGGCGGCGGCGGGGGTAGCTGCTGTTGGTGTGGTGACGGAGGAGGTGGCTGCTGTGGATGCGGCTGGGCGCATAGGGCCCGATGAGGAAGGCCCTGATGCCCGCCACGACCTGCCGTAATTCCAGGATTGCGGCTGTCATCTGCCCCGGGGTGAGGACGAGGGCGGACGGAGCCGGGGCAGAGGGTGCAATCGCCCCTGAGGACGCCAGCACGCCCAATACCGGCACGCCTGCTGTGTGGGGCAGCAGCGCCGATGAAGACGCTGATGGTGGCGGGTAGGTGGGCAGCGGCGGCGGGTGGGAAGAACTCGGTGGAGGGCTGGACATGATCGAACCAGGGAAAGCTGATACCAGATTGTTATGGCGCTGCTAGAAGGAGGGCGCGAGAGGGCCGGCCGGGGGCCTTTTTGCCCACGGCCGAGCAAGAGGGAAGGGATTTCCTTCTTAATTCTTGCTTGGTTAGATTGATACATCTCCTCTCTTTATATAGAGAGGTTTACTTGACTCCCAAGCAAGGCTTACATGACCCCTAAGCAAGCGATCCTTGTCTCTAATTAACCCTAAGACTAATGGGATATAGTGCCAGCCCAGGCCCATTAGGCCCATTACGTACTCTAACATGATGTCAGTCTGTCACATAGAATTCCCTTATCAAGTAGCCACAAAAAGATAGACATGCTAATCAATTAGAAGCACTTGCCAATTTTACCATTAATTTCCAGGGTTCCACCTAACAGTTTGATACATTGCTTTTGTAGTAAGCTTCATCTTTTTATGTGCAAGTATGTATGTTGCTTGTTTGATTTTTGTGCATTCACCCGGAACATCTTTATAAAGAGTGTCATTCTTGTTAATGGCAAAACTAGATATATTTCAACAGTTTTGCTAAAGCACATCTCTATATACAGAAAACAAACAGAGGGCACTGGCTTTGCTAGTTTGACAAGTATGTACAAGTTGTGCTTAATAAGCGGACCAATTGTGCTTAACAGCGGTATCGTCGGTAGGGGGAGGCACTCGATCTTGTGGTGGCAGGGCTCGTCCTCGTCGAACACGCCACGCCGGGCGATGCGGATGGACTCCATGGACCAGGTGAGGTAAGCAGCAAGGTCCGCGTCTTCATAGTGGAAGAGCGGTCGTCGTTGATGACCAGCCACTTGTTCCCGTCCCTGGCGAAGGCGGCGACGCGCTCCTGGCCTTGGTAGATTGGGGAGCGCCATGGATGTCAGCTGACCTCTCGATCTGGGGCCTCGGGTAGGGGGAAAGGGTGGGGGTGGGCAGCGGGAGGGGGAGCCGGTGTCGGCGGCGGTGGCGGGGGAGCGAGTGCCAGCGCCGGTGGCGGGGGAACGGGTGCCGGCGGCGGCGGTGAGGGATAAGATGATAGGAGCGGCGGCGCTAGTGGGTGAGAGAGAGGTTGGAGAAGAATCGAGAGGGAGAGAGAGAGATAGATGAGTTGTGGGCCCATAGAATTTCTCATTGCTAGCGTGAAGTTGGAAAGTTTTAGGTGGCGTTGGCAAAAAAAGTCGGTCACACGACGCCATCAGTAACTGGTTAAAACAAAAACAAATTTTAAATAGACACATCCAATTACTAATGATGTTCTGGTTAGCCTGCACGTCATCGGTATGCATGATACTAATGTCATGGTAAAAGGGTAACACGTCATCATTAACCTGTATCGGATCAGACTACTGGATCCCAAATACTGGTGGCATGGATTGTAGACAGCACGCCACCAGTAACGCTATAGTGGTGACGTACGAAATATGCCACCAGTATTAAAAATAGTGGTGGCATGGATTGAAAATGACGCGCCACTAATTAAAGTTGTGGCTAGCCTTTTTGCCACTAGTGTATGGAGCAGTGGGAGCGTGGCTGGTGGCGGTCAAAGCGATGGCTCGCCTCGTGGTGAGCCTGCACAGTAAACTACTGGCATGCCTACCGTCATTTCACCCAGCTACTCGCACACCTCCCAATGACACTGCACAACGAGCACATATCCCGTCAATTCACACACCTGCACGCACGCCTCCTGGCCTGCCTGCGCGGCAGACTACTCGCATGTGTCCCATCTACTCACAAATGCTCGCACGTCACATGGGACGCATGGCGACACGTATATTGTTTTTCTATTTTGATGATTAATGCTACCGCTTTATTGTTTACGTGAAGCATGTGGCGTATCCATTTTTGGTCTAACGCCCACGGTTCGAATAAATAATCTGTTTGCGATAATTGTTCCCAATTATTAATAATCTCCCATTTGTAAGAAGATAAAGATTTCATCAAAACTTGTCTCAAATCTGACAAAAAAGTACAATACCAAAGTCTGTTGCTGTCCATATGACAACACGATAAGTTTCATGAATGTGGATTTACTAGATTTTAAAAATCAAGATTCTCAATGTTTGAAATTTGTTGCATGGGGACTAAACATGCACCCAGTGACACACATATGTTTTTCCAATCCATTTTGGTGCACTGTCACATGTGCATGGAGCTCAAATTTGATTTTTGCACATTATACCCCTAAAAAATCAATCAATGCACTAAAACATCTTAATGATCTCTGTTTTTTTAATTAAACACATCCCTCCTTTAGTCACATATGTTCGCCACATTTTAACATGTGTCGTAGTTGCGGTGGATGTGCGGTGTGTGTCTGGGAGGGTCTGGCAGTACACTATGAGTCGTGAGCCACCGTGTGGAATTGGGATTGACCGTTTTGTCAGGCAGGTGCCACATTAAAGTCATAAATTTGTTATTTACAACATTACACAACCCTCTCATACATACATGTTTGGGCCACATGTAGTCGGTGGTTGTCCTATACGGCACTCACTTACGCGTGACACTTTCTATGGGCCCGCGAGATTGTCGTCCATGACTTCAACCTACAACCAGAGAGGTTAATTTGACCAGCAAGGTTGATTCTTTTTGTTCGTGTTACGGTAGGAGTATATAGTATGCGTCGAAGAGGTGGGAGGGGACCAGCATATATACTACGTACGCGTCCATGAACACACCTCACTCAGTGTGGGGACTTTCCGATTTTTGAGGCACGTGCCACATCAAAGTTGTTCATTGGCTATTCAAACATCACACAACACCTCTTTGGGCCACATGCATACAGGCGGTGGTTATCCTAGGACACTCACGTGTGACGCTTCCATCTGTGGGCCTGCGAGGTCGTCGTCCATGCATGCATCACTTTGATCTACATTGGGAGAGGTTAATAAATTTGACCATCAAGGAGGATTATTTGTATTACGGTAGGAGCATATAGTACGCGTCGAAGAGGGGGAAGGGGACCGGCATATACTATGCTTCATGAACCTCGCTCTGTGTGGGGACTTTATGGTTTTAGAAGCATGTGCCACATCAAAGTTGTGTATTTTGGGTATTCAAACATCGAAACCACACACGCCTCCATTCATATGTTTGGCCCACATGCAAAGCGATGGCTGTTGCCCTCCGGCACCCACTCATGCGGTTATCAATGATAAAGATGCTTTCCATCTATGGGCCCGCTTGGTCCATCACTTTGATCAACAGCGAGAGAGGTAAATTTGACTTAGGTGAGGATTATATTTTGGTTTGTATTACGGTACATAGGTCATGCTCTGGGATTACATAATATAGTTTGAGCACATGCATGTGTACCCATGAATCCCTCCCACCAGGTCGAAGTGGGCGGCTCGGGGGGGGGGGGGGGTGCAGCACATGACGCATCATGAACCAATCTCGCTCTGTCTGGGGGTTGTACGATTTTTGCTGCAGGCGCTGCCGGGGTTATGATCCTGACAATGAGTACTAGGGGTACGAATAAGGGGCAGAGACTAGCTACAGCGCAGGTGTAGCACTCGGTGTTTAGCGAGTTTAGGCCCCTCTCGACAGAGGTAAAATCCCTACGTCTCTTGCCCTGAGGCTTGATTTGATTTGATGGGTATCGTTACAGAGAGTGAACGTGCCTGGCTATGGAGAGGGGTGCGTGATGCGGAGGATCCCATGATCATACCCATGGACCTACCATCGTCTCATCAAGAGCCAAGAGGACCCATGACACGAGCACGAGCTAGAGCTCTCGAGAATGAGGTGACTTCCTTCCTTAGTGATATCGCATATGATCCACTTGAGACATGGATACTACCTAAGTCCGATATGTTATGCATGATCAGGTGTCAAGAGGACCCTCACGAAGATGCACGTGAAGACGGATAAGCCACCAAGTCCATGGATGAAGAGAATCAACGGAAGAAGGAAAGTTAACCTTCCAGGCCCCGGACATCCGGCCCCTGAAGATGTCAACAACAGCAGCAGCCCAGCCATCGAAGTGCTACAGGGCCCAGAAATCCGGCCCCATGCCCCGGACATCCGGCTCCTCCCTAAGCCCCGGAAATCCGGCCTCTTCGCCCGGACATCCGGCCCCGCCTATCCAGAGAGCACAGAACGCAGCCATGCCAGCCCGGACATCCGGCACCTCCTGAAGGCCCGGACATCCGGCCCGACGCCCGAACATCCGGCTCCACCTGTCTGCGCACAGTAAAGGGCCGAGGCCCATGTACCTCTTCACCCCCCTAGACTATATATACTCCGTCCCCTTCTTCTTTCTAGGGTTAGCACTGGTTTAGCTCATATGTGAGATAGAGCATTGCTCATCCATTACGGATCTACTCCACGAGAGAGACCGCGACCCCTCTACGGAGAAGATCACCTTGGATTCAAGACCCCCTCTTGGGTGGCCCCCATTAAGACCTCCTTACGGAGAAGAACCGGTTACCCTTTGTATCATCCGTTGTTGACTTTGGATCTTGTATCTCACCTTTGTATTCATCGATCTAGCGCATGTGTGATCTATTCTTGTTGGTTGAGTGATTTCTCTCATGTTTTCCCTCGTGTTTCCCCTCGTGTTCCTCGAGTTCCTCTTTGGGATCCGCTCCTTTCGTGAAAGATCGGCCATCTAGGGTTCCACCCTACATCATCTTGGTATCATGAGACACGTTGATCACGATTTCGGAGCCCCCTCTCTTTGTTTTCTAGCTTGATTTTGTTGATTTCGTCCTAAATCCGAAAATTGCCCCACAAAAATAGCCCAATTTTTTTGCGATTTGTTGGTGTGATGAAGTTTTGTTGGATTTGATCCACGAATTTTGTGTGTTGCAGGTAGATCTAGCTTTTCCCCATCTTTTCCCCAAATTCCATCCACAAAATCTTCCGAATTTTGCCCCGGATTTGACCTCTCCACGCGGTGTTCTTCGAGTTCGTCCATGAATCCCGAGCCCGGACATCCGGCCCGACAGCCCGAACATCCGACCCGGCCCGGACATCCGGCCATCAGCCCGGACATCTGGCCTGTGACAGCATCACTTCCATCATCCACTCCGTTTCCCGCCTAACTCTCGCCAAATTTTGTCGTTGAGCGTTTATTCAACTTTGCATCTCTGAATTGATTATTGCTGACATTTTTGCTACCATATCATAAGCCTTCCCAGCTCCACATACATCTACATCGTGCATTTGACACCACCTGGCAATCGCTCTGTCCAAGCTTTGAGAGTTTTGACTACAATGGTTGCCAATCAGCACCTGCTGCTGGGTAAGAACTGGTAAGAATTTGAGATTTGCTTGACGGTTTTATGACACCCCACCATCACCATTTTATTGTAGTTTGTAGGATCATATTCTTGTGTGTTTTCTATTGCTGCTAACAATGGCAGGACCAGAAGCCGACAAGATTGACTGGGAGAACATGTCGAAGAAGGAGCATCATGATAAATTTCAACAAATGTTGGGTCAACAGGTGGAAGACGTGATGGCTAGCTTTGGAAAAGCACTAGAGAGGATTGATGACATTGAGAAGACAATTGACACTAAGTTGGATGCCAAGTTCGATGAAGTAATCGCGTTGTCTACCACAACCACCACCCGCATCTGCTGCACCATTACAACAACAACAACCACCTCCACGTCATGATCCAGCAGGGCGAGCGCAACGTGTTCCTCTTGAGTCAGGACAAACTTCTAGTGCCACCCCAGGTATGAGATTATGACCATATTTATAAATTAAAATTGAATATTCCATCGTTTGAGGGTAGATACATTCCTGATGTATATCTTACATGGGAGTTAGAAACTGAACAACGTTTCACATGCTTACAATATCCTGAGGATAGATGTGTTGCTGCTGCTGTTTGTGAATTCACTGAAATTTTTAGATTATAGCATGATAATATCCCTACTACTTGGGCTGCTTTGAAAACTGCTATGCGTACTCGTTGGGTTCCACCATATTATCAACGTGAATTACTTCAAAAACTGATGTAGTGTAGAACCCTAGATGCCCGATCTTTCACGAAATGGAGGGGATCCCGCAAAGAACACGAGGGAAAAACACAAGGGGAAACGAGAGGAATCACTCAAATCAACGAGAAATGGTCACACATGTGCTAGATCCATGAACAATATGAGTGATACACGATGCAAACGCAACAAAGGACGATACAAGAGGTTCATCTGCGTTGGAGGCCATGAGGGGGTCTTCCCGTGAGGGGTCTTGAATCCACTTAGGGGGATCTTCTCCGTAGAGGTCATGATCTCCTATGGAGAAGGTATCAAGTGGATGAGCAAAGATCTGTCTCTCAAATGAGCTATCCTTTGCTAACCCTAATTTGGAGCTAGGGGACGAGTATTTATAGTCCAAGGGGTAAGTTGGGGATACATGGGGCGAAACCCCTTTCACTGCGCACAGGCATGGCAGTAGTACCAGTCATGGGGGCTATTGTACCGCTGGGAGCTCAGGTGCTGGTTCTTGGAGGTATTCGCGGAAGGGATTAGCGGTAGTACCGGTGGTTGGAGCAGTTGTACCAGTCTTACGGCTGTTACAGGGACAAACCTGGGCGGTACCGGCCTTGCACCGCTCGATTACAGAAGCTGGACCGGTAGTTGGGCGGTATTCGAGAGGTTGTACCGGTCGGGGGGTAGTTGGGCGGTTGTACCGTAATTTCTGGACTGGGCAGATTCTCTTCATGCTCTTGATATCCATCTTGCACCATAACTTCTCCTTGGTTGATTCCTTGGTACCTAAGCACAGAAAGCATCTCCGTTTGAGGTAGTAGCCATGTCTCAAGTGGGTCAAAGGGGTGTTCAACAAGGAGAGAGTTAACCTCATTCTCGATCGCCCTCACACGAGCTCGTGTCATCGGTCCATGTGGTGTCTTGGGAGACGAAGGTAGGTCCATGGGGATGGCCATAGGATGCTCTGGAGCATCTCCCCCCTTGGGAATGATCCGAACTCGGATCGAAATCCTCATCACCATGGTAGGGAGAGAGATATTTGACGTTGAATATATCGCTCAAGGAGTACTTGTCGCATTGTAGGTCGATCTTGTACCCATTGTTATTGTAGCGCTCGGGCTCATGGTCATAGCTTGGATTCGCGTTTGTTGGGGAAGTGTTCCTTGCGAAGGTGTAGCCATACAAGATCTCCAATGTTGAATATCATGGGTTGCTTGTTGATGTTGAGCGCGAGTCGTTGGACTTGGCGCTCGATGGTGTGCCTTGTATCTTCATGCATCTTCTTGAGGTAGTTCACGCGTGCACTCGTGTCCATCTTGATGCACTCTTGTAGTGGTGGAGGAAGAATGTCCAATGGGGACAATGGGTTGAAGCCGTAGACAACCTCAAAGGGGGCCTTGACGGTAGTAGAATGTCTTGCGCGGTTGTAGGCGTATTCGGCGATGGGTAAACACTCCTCCCACTCCTTGATGTTCTTCTTAATCAACACACGTATGAGGGTAGATAGCGTCCGGTTCGTGAGCTCTGTTTGGCCGTCGGTTTGAGGATGGTATGCTGAAGAGAACAAAAGCTTGATTCCGAGCTTGGCGCATAGAGTCTTCCAAAAGTAGCTTAAGAACTTGACGTCGCGGTCCAAGACAATCATCTTTGGCACTCCATGTAGGCGCAAGATTTCCCTACAAAAAAGATATGCAACATGTGAAGCATCTTCTATCTTGCTGCATGGGATGAAATGAGCCATCTTAGAGAATCGGTCCACAACAACAAACACAGAATCTTTGCCATTTCTAGTTCTAGGCAAACCAAGCACAAAGTCCATACTAATATCTTCCCATGGGTCATATGGAATAGGCAGTGGCATATAGAGACCATGGGATTGAGCTTTAGACTTAGCTTTGCAACATGTAGAGCACCGGTTGGTGAAGCGTGAGACATCGCGGAACATCTTGGGCCAAAATAGTTCTTGGAGGGCATGGCGAATGTCTTGTCATGTCCAAAGTGTCCCATAAGTCCTCCACCATGAGATTCTTGCAAAATTAACAAACAAAGAGAAGACTCGAGAATACATAGTTTGTTAGCTCTCATAAGATAATGATCTTTGATGTAATAGCGTTCCCAAGACGTATGCGTCAAACATTTGGCATAGGGAATAAAAAAGTAGGATCATGCGCATACAAGTCTTTTATGTGCTCAAAGCCAATGACATTCAAGTCAAGTTTAGTAACAAGCATGCATTTGCGGGAAAGAGCATCTGCCACAACATTTTCCCTACCTTTGATGTATTTGATGACATAAGGAAATGACTCAATGAAATCACTCCACTTAGCATGACACTTGTATAACTTAGTTTGACCCTTAAGGTACTTAAGCGTTTCATGGTCGGTATGAATGACAAATTCATGAGGGCGAAGATAATGTTCCCACTCACGCAAAACTCGCACTAAAGCATATAGCTCTTTGTCATAGATGGGATAATTGAGTTGCGCTCCGAAAAGTTTTTCACTAAAGTAAGTAATTGGGCGCTTCTCTTGCATTAGCACACCTCATATGCCATTACCGCTAGCATCACAATGAACTTCAAAAGTTTTGTCAAAATTGGGCAAAGCAAGCACGGGAGCATGTGTAAGCAAATTCTTAAGCTCATTAAATATGGTATCTTGGGATGGTCCCCAAATAAATGGTGCATTCTTCTTACTCAAGGCATGCAAAGGGGATGTAATGTTGCTAAAGTCCTTAACAAATCTATGATAGAAACTGGCTAAACCAAGGAAACTAGGCACTTGTTGCAAGTTGGTTGGTTGTGGCCAAGTTATAATAGCAATGACCTTAGATTCATCAACATGCACACCCTTAGAAGATACTACAAAGCCCAACAAAAAAGCTTATCAACACCAAAAAGTCATTTGTCCATATTAGCATAAAGGCGCTCTTTTCTAAGAGTTTGCAACACGGTTCTAAGATGGGTGACATGATCTTTGAGAGATTTGCTAAATACAAGAATATCGTCAAAATAGACCACAACAAATACGCCAATATAGGGTCGAAGAACAAAATGCATGACTCGCATGAAACTACCGGGTGCTTTGGATAAGCTCATTGGCATAACAAGCCATTCATAAGCCAAACTTGGTTTTGAAAGCGGTTTTCCATTCATCACCCTCTTGGATGTGAATTTGGTAATAGCCACTCTTAAGATCAATCTTAGAGAAAATGGTGGCTTCGCTAAGCTCGTGTAGCATATCATCTAGGCGTGGAATGGGGTAACAATAACGAATGGTGATAGCATTGATGGGATGGCAATCGGAACACATGCGATATGTACCATCTTTCTTGGGAACAAGGATTACCGGGACGTCACATGGGCTCAAACTTTCTCATACATGGCCGTTGTCGAGAGTTGTTGTACTTGCCGTTGGATCTCCTTGGTTTCCGTGGGGTTGACGCGGTAGGGAGCTGTAACACCCCCAGTGTCATGCAACAGTAACCCTCTGTGATTAAACTAATCATTTTTCCAAACAGTGCTTAATCACCTTTGTTCAATATCCCATTTGGAAGTCCAGTCAATTCAACTTCAAGTGAAGTTTGAAGTTGCTCAAAAGTTGCTCGAGAAATGTTCATCATTTGTCAAAAATTCCATAACAATTATTTGTTAAGGAACACAACATCATGTGCAAAGATAAGCATTAGCAATTATAACATCACCAATTCAGCATTTTTAAATGCTATCCTATTTATGAAAATTACCAAATGAATTCTTCTGGTCTCCAAAATATTTGTGGCACTGTCTAAGATCACCAGGGAATAAAAGGGGCACCTCCCATATTTTTCCTAAGTAAATAGCATGCCCAATATTTTCTTACCCATCTCTGTTTATTAGAAAAACAGAGATCAAAGAAAGGAGAAAAGGAAAAAGAGAGGCCCCCCTTCCCCCTGGGCCTTAGCCCACCAGGGCACGCCGGTCCACTCAAACCCCCTCGCCCCTCTTCCCTGTTCCTCGGGCGCGTCCGGCAGAGCGCCTGCGCGTGCTCATCGTCGCCCGACCCCCTCATCGGTGATGGCCGGGAGGATAAGGCCCCCAGCAACCCCCGCCTCCTCGGCCCCCCTCCCCACTTGCCCCCTCACGCTCTCCCTCATCCTCTTGCCCTTGCTCCCTCTCCTCGGATACCCTTTTCACCGAGCAACCGTGCCGCCGCCGTCGGCCACCACCGCGGCGACTGCCGTCCCTGCGCCTCACCGACGTGTTCGTCTGCCTTGCCGTCGAGTTCCTCTCCCTCTGGTGTAGCTCCTCGGGATCAAGGAGCGCTGCAGCGTCGGTTCCACCCCGTCTTCCTCCTCGGGACGCTCGAGCTCGCCGCCGTCGATTCGCTACGCCGAGCCTCCCCCGAGCCCACGATTGCACACCTGTAGGCTCCCGGTGAGACGCTCCTTCCTTCCACCTTCCCTGCGACACCCCGTTTGCCCGTAGCCATGCTCGCCGCTCTGGGCCGAGCTCAGCTCCGCTGTACGGCTCGCTGTCGTTGCCCTCATCGTTGTCATGGCCATCCGAGCACACCGTTGTGCTCGGGGCACTCCAATGGTGCGGCCTGCCCCCCTGCTTCGCTCGCAAACACCCTGCGTAGCTGTCCCCATTGAGGCCCGAAGCCAACCGCGGCCTCTGCTCAACGCCGGCGCCAAGTCTGGCGGCCTCAGCTCCTACCAATGCCCCCACATGACGCGGCGGGCTCTCCCCGTTCGAACACGCCCACCCGCGCCCATTTTGGCCGCCGGACGGTGAATCCCAACGCATGGCCGCGCCCTCCGCCGCGGATTTGGTCGCCGGAGCTAGCTCCGGCACCACCGCTGCCTGGCCGGCCGGGACCACCCCCTGGGTCGCTGACCCGTGGGCCCCTGGGGACCGGCTGACTTGTTGACTTTGGTCAACTGCTGACTGGGCACTCTGACCCACTGACATGCGGGCCCCGCTAGCTTAAACGTTTAAAAATAAATAAATCTGTTAATTAATTAGTAATTAGTTAGTCACTGACACCAGGGGCCCACCCCTCTAATTAGCCTTTTAGTTTAATTTAAATTACTGTTGGACTAACAAAGGCTGACATGTGGGTCCCACTTGACCCATAGGCCAGGTTTGACCCTGGTCAGCGAGTCTGTTGACTTCTGACGTCATCCCCACGCAATGCTGACATCATAATGAATTTCTGTTAATTTGAGTAATTCCAAAAAATACTTTAAACTTTAGAAATTCATAGAAAATAAACCGTAGCTCGGATGAAAATGTTCTCTACATGAAAGTTGGTTAGAACGACGATACAAATCCGAATACGTGTTCCGTTTACCTGTCAGATGCCTCTAACTATCTGAACATGGAACATTCCCCCTCCGGTCATCTGTCTGACACAGGTCCGGAACCGAGAATACCTTCCCGGTTGAATTGCCCCTTGACCTGTATCATGCAGCACTACGTTAGAACACTCCTAGCGCTGCGTATTGCCATGTTATGCCTTGTGATGCCTTGTTTGCTCTATATTTACTGTTTCTTCCCCCTCTTCTCTCCGGTAGACCCTGAGACTGGTGCTGCCCCTATGATTGACTACGTCGACGACGACCTTTCTTCCCTTTCAGTGGAGCTTCCAGGCAAGCCTCTCCTTTGATCATCCCAATATCGCCCATTCCATTCTCTCATGCTTGCATTAGATTTTGCTACTGTAATTGTTTGCTCCTATTCTGATGCATAGCCTGCTTTTGTATCTGCTGATGTACCTTACCCGCTTATCTTAAACTGCTTAGTATAGGTTGGTTAGTGATCCATCAGTGACCCCCACCTTGTCCTTGTTGCACCTGCTTCATCATCGAAGACCCGATCAACGGGATCAAAGACTAGGCCCCGACACCGCACATCACTTTCCCCTTAGTTGCTCGACACTACTGGGTTACTATCGAGTGTCGAGGGTGAGACCTCATCAGCACTTCTGATGTTAACCCTGTAGTGTAGCTATTAGGTCGTGGTCATCGAGGGTGATTCCGCCTTAACCACTTCCGATGCGACTCTGTTGTGCAACCCCTCAAGTGTGAACCTTGAGGGTGGTTCCTCTTACATTAACCTTGATGATTACATCGATTGGAATCCATCGAGGGTGGTTCCTCAGGGTTCCCCTTGGTGTTAGACACACAGTTACTATGGCTACTATGACTTTACACTAAACCATGTTACTAAAGACGGGTCGGCCCTGAGGGGTACCCGCGCGAGCTTAATTGTGAGTGATGTGGAGTCGGGTTAACCTGGACGGTGCCCGCGAGATAATGACGAGGCGTGGCTGGGCATTCTTAGCCCTTGCCGCATGTCCTCGAGATGGGGCGATGGGGTCACATCGATCGTGAGTCTCTGCTCGTTACCGCGTGCTCCTAATCCACTATGATTTGGATATTTGATCCGAGGGTCCTCTGGCCTGATAGCACTAACCATTACGTGGGCATAGTATGGGCGTTTTGCGTCGTATGCATCAGCCGAAGCTTAATGGACGTCAGCGACTGAGCGGCGCGCGCCGGGTTGGGTTCCGTAAGCACCTGCCTTTTTAAGGAGGTAGTTAGGTCTGCTCACCGGCCGACCTCGCAACGTGCAGGAGTTCCCGGGGCGATGGCCCAAGACCCCTGGGGGCATAGGTTTAGTCCGGCGTGCTGACCTCTCTATTAAGCCTAGGTCGGGTTGCAGCGTATTGTTTGGCCGAGGCCGGGCATGACCTAGGAAAGTGTGTCTGGCCGGAGTTAATCGAGCGTGGTGGGTAGGTGCACCCCTGCAGGGAAGAAAACATCTATCGATAGCCTGTCCTACGGTAACGGACACTTGGAGTTGTATCCTGATCGATACAACTAGAACCTGACACCTGAGATGAGAACTGGATAGTATGGCTGTGGGATTTCTTTCTCGTAGTGAGTCGAGGAAGGATCTCTGGGCGAGGTTGATGACACTACTACTACTTTACTTTATGCTACTCTTATCTCTTCTGATGCTGCAAGATGCTTGGAGCTACTTGAAGATGCTAGTCTTTGATAGGCTAGGCTTTCCCCTTCTCTTCTAGCATTCTGCAGTTCAGTCCACAGATACTACCCATTTCATTTATACCGATGCATATGTAGTGTAGATCCTTGCTAGAGAGTACTTTGGATGAGTACTCACGGTTGCTTTGCTCCCCTTTCCACCTCTTTCCATTCTTCTCGGATGATGCAACCAGATGGTGGAGCCCAGGATCCAAACGCCACCATCGATGAGGACTGCTACTACACTGTGGGTGCCTACTACTACGTGGAGGCCGCCGACGACCAGGAGTAGTTAGGAGGCTCCCAGGCAGGAGGCCTTGCCTTTTCGATCGATGTTGCTTTTGTGCTAGCCTTCTTAAGGCAAACTTGTTTAACTCATGTCTGTACTCAGATAATGTTCCTTCCGCTGAATCTTGTGTATTTGAGCTTATGTAATAGAGCCCTCGAGGCCCCTGGCTTGTAATATAAAGCTTGCATTATTTTAATTTGTGTCTAGGGTTGTGTTGTGATATCTTCCCGTGAGTCTCTGATCTTGATCGTACATATTTGCGTGTATGATTAGTGTACGATTGAATCTAGGGCGTCACAGGAGCCTTGTTGGGAAGAGGTGCTCTGGGGATGAGGTCGATGCGGTGTTCGATGCCTCGAAGAGGAGGTAGACCCGGAGATAGCTCGTTGGGGAATACATCTTGGAATTCCTGCAGTAGATAAGATAACACTAAAGGTAGATTGTGAGAGTTGTTAGTTTTGGGTGCCTCGTCCTTGCACAAAAGGACATAGTGCATGACACTTGATGGGTTCTCACACACTTCTCTCATCTCACTTTTGGTGGCAAATAGGACTAGGTTTTTCTTGTCGCTCATCGTGGAGGCACTCATTTTGGGCTTGTGGCTCTCACTCCCTTTTGGGTGGCTCACTTTCTCACTATTCTTGTAGATTGCTTGTGGGTGATCACTTGGCTTGCAGGCATAGGTCGTAGCACGTACTCCTTTCCCTTCATCTTGAAGCTATAGTGGTTTGTTCGCCCATTGTGGAGGACGCCTCGGTCAAATTTCCATGGTCGTCCAAGAAGGAGGTGGAAAATGGACATCGAAATGACATCACATTCCAACGTGTCTTCATATGCTCCTATCTTGAAGGAAACTTGCACCATGTGCTACACTTGAATAGTGCCAGAGTCGCTTAGCCATTGGACCTTGTAGGGGTGAGGGTGCTTCATCTTGACCAATTGGAGCTTGGAGCATAGTTCTTCACTTGCCAAGTTATGGCAACTTCCTCCATCAATGATGACCTTCACGGACCTTCCATCGATGTCGGCCTTGGTGTGGAAGATATGACATCTTTCGTCTTTGTCTTGTTGATGTTGAAGTGTCAAGACCTTGGAGACAACGAGAGTGGGGTTCGAATATTCGTCGCAAAAGACTTGATCATCTTCATTGACTTGCCGGTTCATAGCCACATTCTCAGGCACTTCCATTTCTCCTTCACTCATGGAGTCGTATGTACCGTCGTTGTTGAGGATCATGGTACGCCTGTTGGTACACTCGAAGGACTTGTGGCCTTGGTTGAACTCCTCTTGATGGTCTCATCGGTTGGAGTAGATGATCAATAAGCTCTCGGCTTGAAATTCCTTGGAGTAGGAGGACGACTTGAGGTTGTCAAAGTTTTCTTGGAACTTGACTTGTCGCCGTTGCTTGTAAAAGGTTTCATTGAGGTAGAAGGTGGTGGAGTCGTTGAAGCTTGGTTGTTGTAGCCGTATGTCTTGGAAGAGTATTTGGCATACTTGAAGTCATCTTGCACCTGTCGTTCCGCCTTTATAGCTTGGTGCACTAGCTTGATGAGGTTTGAGTAAGGTTGGAAGTCGGCAATCTTCTTTATAGGTTGGTTGAGTCCATTCAAGAAACATGCCATATTTTTCTCATCATCTTCCGTGACATTGGCTCAGATCATGGCAATCTCCATTTCCTTGTAGTACTCTTCAACGGTCTTTGTTCCTTGCTTGAGGAGTTGTAATTTCTTGAAGAGGTCGCGATTGTAGTATGTTGGCACAAAACGTGCTCTCATGACATCCTTCATTTGCGCCCAAGTTGTGATGGGTGGTTCACCTCTTGCCTCATAACACTCAACGACTTGCTCCCACCAAATGAGGACCTAGTCTTGAAACTCAAGGGATGCCATGGTGATCTCCTTCTCTTCCTCATATTTGTGCAAACAAAAGATTTTGTCGACCTTCAATGCCCATGAAAGGTACTCTTCAGGATCATTGCTTCCGGAGAACTTAGGCATGGTGAACTTTAGCTTGCCGTATCATTGCTCTTCATTGTGGAGGATTCCCATTGTCTTGTTGCTCTTGGTGACCTTGAGGTTCTTGTATAGCTTGAGGAGGAGCTTGTGTAACTTGTCGGTGCAATCGTGCTTGATATTTTCTTTCTTGAACTTCCTCGCAAAGCGGTTCTTCTTGCTCACGAGTACGCCGGTTGCGCGTGGCTACGGTGCGACTTGTCTCTCGGAGGGTGCGTTGCGCCTGAAGTGCTTGAGCTTCATGTCGTTGTTATTGAAGACGTTGTGCCTCGGCATCTTGTTCGTCTTGGTGTTGTCGCTCTCTCTCTCTTCCTCTTGTTGGCGTAGGCGTTGTCGTTCTTCTGCTTGCGCAAAGGTAGCTTGATTTTGGCGATGTCGATGTTCTTGCGGTAGAAGTTGCTCTTGATGATCGGTGTCATGTAGAGGATTGCGGTTTACGTGACGGTCTTGGCGCGCGGCTTGGCGAAGAGTGTTCGACGTTGGTGTACTTGAGTTGTCGGAGGAATGTCGACTCTAGTGGCTCCGTCTTGAGTATGGCAAAGTGGTAGAAGAGCGGTTGACCAACAAGGCATGAATCTCGTCCATTCTTGCATTGTTATCTTGTTTTTGTTCGTCGAGCTTGTTGTCGAGGTAGTCTCTTGTACGTTGCTCGGAGAGACGCAAGTTGGTGGTGAGGTTGTCTATGCGGTCGCTCAATGCTTGTTGTTCTTGATGCAAAGCTCGTTCTGCACCGAAGAGGTGGTTCTTGGTGACGTATTTGTTCGGGTCCTTGACTTGCTTGATGAAGAGTGGGTTGGTAGAATTAGTTGGCCTATCCATCATTCCAAGCAAATATGCGAGTGGAACAATAAAAGAAATAAACCAAATGTACCTTGACCGATGTTGAGAATGGATCAATGATCACTCAATAGTGTAGCAAGGAAATAGCACAATTGGTACCATATCTTGTCAATCTCTCACACCTACACAAATAATGCTTATAGTGGGGCTCGGTTAGGATGTTGAAAAATATTCGAAAATTCACAAATGCAACAAGTAGACCAATAGCAAATAGGGGTACACGGAAACACACACACGGAAATATAAAAGGGGTCGTGCAACCAAAAATGAGCTCAAAATGTCGAATCCATGAAAAATGTTCTTGTTGCACAACTCTAGTGAGACGCTAGCACGATTGCACAATAGGCGGATACGAGACTTGTGCACAACCTACTAAGCCAAATGCCACGACTTCTATCCCAAATATGCTATATGTATGGTGTTTCGGTGATATGATCCAAGATGATCGAGTATGACAATCTTAATGTAGTATGATGCTAAGGTTCTTACTTAAAAGCTCTTTGCTTATCTTTTCCTTTTGCTTAAAAGCTTGTTTGGCTCTTTCTCTTTTGAGCTCTTTCTTTGGCCTCTGATTGAGAACTTCACGAACCAAGATAGCAGTTGCGTATATGCGATGACAACTTTTGTGACACAAGAGATGATACCAAGATATGTATATCAATATAAGATGGTGTGTATGCAATGGGAACTATGACCACTAATGTGCACAAGTAACATTGCCAGCAATACTCAAATGGCTAGTCTTGATAGGAAAGATACGCAAAAATGGGCTATGGGGTTATCAATGCAATGGCAAGGAGTACACAAAGGTGTCGTCGAAGTTACCGTCCTTGCTTATGGTCGAGGGTGTCAAAATTGTGAAGAGGTTGTTGTAGGTGACGAGTCCATGTCGAAAATGAGCAGTGGTGATGTCGATGTCGAACCGTTCCTAGTTAGCCGAAACACCCTAGGAAACGATGAACCACAACTCAAATTCTCAAAACCAAGGTCAAATGGTGGTAGTGGATTGCGGTGGTGGTGTCGACGTTGGCAATGCGGAAGTTGTTGTGGTGGTTGATGATGAAGCAACCGTCCCTAAGTAGCCGAAACACCTTAGGAGACTCAAATCACAACTCAAACAACCACAAATGCTATGGAAATCAAAATGTGTTAAGTTGCGGAACTCGGTGGTGGTATAGCAGATGATGTGGTGAAGGCCCTAGGCAAAGATGTCAAAGTTCCAAAACTTTGATGGAGTCAAATGATGTTGGAACCTATCTATATGGATGGGGGATGTCAATAGCTATCCAACGAGCTAAAGAACGTCAAAATCGGTCTCCGGATGAATTAGTTATGAACAAAACGGTTAATCAGCCGAGGCTGAAACTCGGAGTGGCGCTTGTATCGCTTGCGAGGGTGGTTGTACCGCTCCTGGAGCGTCTTGGGGTTCCAGTTTTGGGCTGGCAGAAGTATCAGGGGATGGGGTAGCGGTTATACCGCCTCAGGGGCCAGTTGTACTGCTTTTGTTAGGAAAATTTCCGGATCTAAGTATGGGATGGATTTGGAGCAGAAATGGATGATTTTGGAGGCAAAATTGCAAAGATTTCATGGACGGAAGGTGGGGAAACTTATGGGGAAGCTAGATCCACTCGAAACACAGCGAATCCACGGATCAAAATCAACAAAACTGCATCACACCAACAAATCATGAAATTTTTTGGGGCTATTTTGGTGGGGATTTTCGAATTTAGGACGGAATCAACAAAATTAGGCTAGAAAACAAGGTGTAGGGACTCCAAGTTCATGATCAATGTGGCTCATGATACCAAGATGATGTAGGGTAGAACTGTAGATGCCGTATCTTTTACGAAATGGAGGGGATCCCGCAAAGAACACGAAGAACACGAGGGGAAACAAGAGGAATAACTCAAATCAACAGAAATGGTCACACATGTGCTAGATCCATGATCAATACGAGTGATACACGATGCAAACGCAACAAAGGACGATACAAGAGGTAACTAGTTCATCTCCGTGAGGAGGCCTTGAGGGGGTCTTCCCATGAGGGGTCTTTAATCCACTTGGGGGATCTTCTCCGTAGAAGTCGTGATATGCTATGGAGAAGGTATCAAGTGGATGAGCAAACCTCTATCTCTCAAATGAGCTAATCCTTTGCTAACCCTAATTCCGAGCTAGGGGACGAGTATTTATAGTCCAAGGCGTATGTTGGGGATACATGGGGCAAAACCCCTTTCACCGCGCACAGGCAGGGCGGTTGTACCGGTTGGGCGGTTGTACCACTGGGAGCTCAGGTCCTAGTTCCTGGAGGTGTTCGCGGAAGGGATTACCGATAGTACCGGTGGTTGGAGCAGTTGTACAGGTCTTACGACTGTTATGGGGACAAACCGGGGCGGTATCGGCCTTGCACGGCTCGATTAGAGAAGCTGGACCGGTAATTGGGCGGTAGTCGAGCGGTTGTACCGGTCGGGCGGTAGTTGGGCGGTTGTACCGGGATTTCTGGACTGGGCAGATTCTCTTCATGCTCTTGATGTCCATCTTGCACCATAACTTCTCCTTGATTCCTTGGTACCTAAGCACACAAAGCATCTCCGTTTGAGGTAGTAGCCATGTCTCAAGTGGGTCAAAGGGGTGTTCAACAAGGAGAGAGTTAACATCATTCCCGATAGCCCTCGCACGAGCTCGTGTCATCGGTCCATGTGGTGTCTTGGGAGACGAAGGTAGGTCCATGGGGATGGCCGTAGGATGCTTCGCATAAAAAACTGCAGCATTTGAGATAAGGAAAAAATTCTTGAGAGGAGTATTATTAGGAATTACAAACTGGCATGATTAGATGTGGTATTGTTGAGGATAATGAAGCTATGCTTGCATGTTTTATGGGTGGATTAAAAAGAGAGATTTAGAACATTTTAGAGTATAAGGAGTATAACAATATCACTCGTTTATTCCATCTTGCTTGCAAAACTGAACGTGAAGTGCAGGATCGACAGATGGCGTGAACTAACTTTTCTGCAGGTCGACATTCATCATGGACACTGCGTGCTTCCTCTACTTCCACATGTTCTGCTACACTGTCACCTCCGTCAGCTGCCACCTCCAGCCGTTATAGAAGAAAGCAGGCACTACCACCACTATCTGCCAAGAGCACACCTACAGGAATGCATAGAGCTCTTCTTCATCTATGGCATCAACAAGGCACACACATGATATTATTTGTCATCGTTCTTAGGGTAGAGGTCATTTTAGGAGAGAATGCAAATCTCCGCGTGTTATGATTGCTACTGAGGATGGTGGGTATGAGTCCTCTAGTGACTATGATGAGGAGACTTTGGCTCTTATTACAAGTGAAGAACACGGTGGAGATGATTCTGATCATGAGACGCAATACATGGCTGCTGAAGATGCTGATGGGTATGAAAGTTTAGTTGCTCAACGTGTTTTGAGTGTGCAGGTCACACAAGCTGAGCAAAATCAGAGGCATAAATTGTTCCGTACAAAGGGAGTTGTTAAGGAGTGTTCTATTCACGTCATCATAGATGGAGGGAGCTGCAACAACTTGGCTAGCAAGTAGATGGTGGAGAAGCTATCTCCCACCACAAGGCCACATCCACATCCTTACTACATCCAATGGTTCAACAACAGCGGCACGGTTAAGGTAACATGTACTGTTCGTGTGCATTTTAGTATCTCTACATGCCCTGATTCTGTTGATTGTGATGTGGACCCATGCAAGCATGTTCCTTATTACTTGGTAGACGATGGCAATTTGATATTTATTCTATACACCATGGTAGAAGCAATCAGTATACTCTTGTTCATAAGGATAAACATATTACATTGCTTCCTATGTCTCCTGATTCCATTTTGAAAGATGATATTAATAGAGCTAATAAAGCAAAACATGAGAAAAATAAGAGTGAAAATCAGATTGTGGCAAAAGAATTTGAGCAACAAATGAAGCCTAATAATAAACCATCTAGTGTTGCTTCTCAAATTAAATTGAAAAGTGTGTGCTTACTTGCCACCAAATCTGATATTGATGAGCCAGATTTCAGCAAATCTGTTTGCTATGCTTTTGTGTGCAAAGAGGCATTATATTCATTCGAGGACGTGCCTTCCTCTTTGCCTCCTGCAGTCACTAACATTTTGCAGGAGTTCACTAACGTCGTTCCACAAGACTTGCCACATGGATTACCACCTATTCGAGGGATTGAGTATCAAATTGACTTAATTCCTGGTGCATCCCTGCCAAACCGTGCGCCATACCGTACCAATCCAGAGGAGACGAAGGAGATTATGTGTCAAGTACAGGAGCTGCTCGCAAAGGTTATATACGCGCATCTCTTAGTCCTTGTGTTGTTCCTATTATACTAGTGCCAAAAAAGGATGGTACTCGCGTATGTGTGTTGATTGTCGAGGCATTAATAGTATTACTATTCATTATCTTCATCCTATTCCTAGGCTAGATGGTATGCTTGATGAATTGAGTGGATCTATAATATTCTCCAAAGTTGATTTGCGTAGTGGATACCAGCAAATTCGTATGAAATTTGGAGATGAATGGAAAACAACATTTAAAACTAAGTTTGAGTTATAAGAGTGGTTAGTCATGCCTTTTGGATTAACTAATGCACCTAGCACTTTCATGAGATTAATGAACAAAGTTTTACGTGCTTTCATTGGACGATTTGTGGTAGTTTACTTTCATGATATATTGATTTATAGCAGATCTTTGGAGGAACATTTACATGTTGTTTTTATTACTCTATGTGATGCACGTTTGTTTCGTAACCTTGGGAAGTGCACCTTTTGCAACTACCGAGTATCTTTTCTTGGCTATGTTGTTACTCCACACGGAATTGAAGTTGATAAAGCCAAGATTGAATCTATTGAGAGTTGGCCGCAACCCAAAACGGTGACACAAGTTAGGAGTTTCCTTGGCCTCGCTGGTTTCTATAGGTGTTTTGTGAGAGATTTCAGCACCATTGCTACACCTCTTAATGAGCTTACAAAGAAGGATGTACCTTTTGTTTTCCGCACACAAAGAAGCCTTCATGGTATTGAAAGATAAGTTGACACATGCTCCTCTACTCCAACTTCCTAATTTTAATAAGACTTTTGAGCTTGAATGTGATGCTAGTGGAATTGGATTAGGAGGTGTGTTCTTACAAGATGGTAAACCTGTTGCATATTTTTCTGAAAAATTGAGTGGGCCTAGTTTGAATTATTCTACCTATGTTAAGGAATTATATGCTCTTGTTCAGACTTTGGAAACATGGCAACATTATTTATGGCCCAAAGAATTTGTTATTCATTCTGATCACGAATCTTTGAAACATATTAAAAGTCAAGCAAAACTAAACCATAGACATGCTAAATGGGTTGAATTCATTGAGACTTTCCCTTATGTCATTAAACACAAGAATGGTAAAGAAAATGTTATTGCTGATGCATTCTCTTGTAGTTATACTATGCTTTCACAACTTGACTTTAGATATTTTGGTTTGGAGACCATCAAAGATCAATATGTGCATGATTCTGAATTTAACGATGTATTTCAGATATCTAAAGAAGGGAGAACATGGAACAAGTTCGTCGTTAACGATGGATTTTGTTCTGTGCTAATAAGCTATGCTTTCCAGCTAGCTCTGTTTGTCTTTTGTTTTTGCAGGAGGCGCATGGAGGAGGATTAATGGGACACTTTGGCATGAAGAAGATGGAGGATGTACTTGCTACACATATCTTTTGGCCAAAGATGAGACGGGATGTTGAGCGCTTTGTTGCTTACTACACATGTCAAAAAGCTAAGTCACGACTCAATCCTCATGGTTTATATATGCCTTTTACTGTACCTAGTGTTCCATGGGAGGATATATCTACGAATTGTATTTTAGGATTACCCCGAACAAAGAAGGGGAGGGATGGCATATTTTTTGTCATGGATAGATTTCTGAAAATGGCACACTTCATAACATGTCATAAAAGTGATGATGCTGCTAATGTTGCTCATTTGTTCTTTCGTGAAATTATTCGCTTGCATGGTGTGCCAAATACTATTGTTTCAGATCGTGGTACTAAATTTCTTAGCCACTTTTGGAGATGCCTATGGGCTAAGTTGGGGACTAAACTGCCTTTTAGTACTACTTGTCACCCCAAAACTGATGGACAAACTGAAATAGTCAATAAAACATTGTCTACTATGCTTAGGGCTGTTTTGAAGAATAACAACAAAATGTGGGAAGAATGCTTGCCTCATATTGAATTTTCTTATAATCGTTCGCTGCATTCTACTACTAAGATGTGCCCTTTTGATATTGTGTATTGTTTTCTACGTCGTGCACCTATTGATTTGTTGCCTCTTCCATCTTCGGAACATGTTAATTCTGATGCTAAACAATGTGCTGAATAGGTCTTAAAAATGCATGAGTTAACTAAGAAGAACATTGAGCGTATGAATGCTAAATATAAACTTGCTGGAGATAAGGGTGGAAAACATGTTGTGTTTGCACCCGGAGATTTTGTTTGGTTACATTTGTGTAAGGATAGATTTCCTGATTTGTGCAAATCAAAGCTAATGCCACTTGCTGATGGTACTTTTAAAGTGTTGGAGAAAATAAATGATAATGCATATAAACTTGAGCTGCCTGCTGATTTTGGGGTTAGTCCCACTTTAAACATTATAGATTTTAAGCCTTATTTGGGTGAGGAAGATGATCTTCCATCGAGGACGACTTCATTTCAAGAAGGGGAGGATGATGAGGACATCAATACCATCGTTACACCCACAGCCCCTGTTGCTATACATACTGGACCATAGAGCTTGCGCACGCCAATTAAATTAGCAGGTACTTTCGTTTCTTGGTAATGATTCTAGCGTTTATGAGAATATGATGCTGCCTAAATTGGATACATTTGTCTTGCTTACAAATGAAGGGCCTGGCTTAGAGAAGAAGGATGGACATTGGAGCAAGATCAAGCATGGAGATGATGGCGTCCACAAGGGTAACAAGAATGAAGTTTCAAGTTATGATTTCAGGACTTTGAAGTCACCATAATGAGTGCATAAAGGCTTGGACAAAATATACAAGATGCCACTTCATAAATTTCGTCCAGAAGCTCTTATAGGTGCCGTGTCACCTTATTATTGGGCCAGGCCCATGTAATTTCGAATTACTTAAGTATAGGCTGTTTTTAGAGCCCGTATGTGTTGAGAAACAAGAGTTAGGGTTGGTTTTGGACCAATCCTCCAAGGGCCACGAAATTCCCCCCGTCTTCCTCCATATATACAACCCTTAGGGCGTCGTTTAGACTTTGGGTTTTGTTTAGATTGAAAGTTCGCCATAGCTGCAACTCCACGTACTTTGTTTGTGTTCAACGACCAGACCAAGACGTCACAGAACCCCACCATGATCAAGAAAGCTTTCATCTTATATTCTCTATATCCAGATTGCAATCTTAGTTTCTTGCTTGTTCTTCGTTTGCTTGCAGGAAATAGACCCTCGTGGTCAGGTTGATCGTGCTCCGGCGTGTTCAATAACCCCTTGAAAGTAGGTTTATCTATTGCTAAGGCACGATATCTTCCCACGTTCGTAGTTGTATCGTCAAAGTCGACCCCCCGCAGAAAATGATAGCTATCTCGTAGAAACATTGGGACACCTTCGCCTCTATCATGCTCTAACATGGCAGTGTGATATCTGGTTGCATGTTGCATATGGTGCCTAGCTTGTATTGCTCCTAATTTGTTAAATAGCATCTCCTTAGCTCACAAATTATACATGTGAATATGACACGCCTTCCTGTTTTTGGTACATACTACATCTGCCTATCACACCATGTTCTTACATCAAACTACTGTTCTTGTGTATCCTGCATCTATCATTTATGATGAGACAATCACACACGTGGGTTAGTATGAGATGCGCTACTCTTATAAAGTGTGCAGTTTGATCCTCCCCACATGATTCTCAAGAAACAACAAGTCTAAATAAAGTTATTGAACATATCTCTATACTTGAAGGCCTCATTTCTCCTACACCACCATCGCAGGTGCTTGCTCTAACTTCACAGTGTGATATGTGGTTGCATGTTACATATGGTGTCTAGCTTGTAATGCTTCTAATGAGGGTAAATTGCATCTACTTACTTTACACATTATACCTGTGAATATGACATGCCTTCCTATTTTTGGTACATACTACATCTATCTGTTAACCATGTTCTTACATGAAACTACCGCTCTTCTGTATCTTGCATCAATCACTTACGATGAGACACATTTATTCGTTGCATATTGCATATTATTTCTAGCTTGTTGACATGTATTTCTTCTAATTTGGTCAAATAAATTTATGAGGCCACCCTTTTAATTTGGCAGAGTGATATTGGTTTCATCTTTCATATGGTGTCTAGCTTGCTTTGCTTCTAATTAATTAGTTCAAACACCTTGTGCTTAGTTTACACTTTACACATCATACATGTCAATATGTCACGCCGTCCTGTTTTTCATACATATTCCATCCTCCTATCATGCGGCTGCCTTACATGAAAGTAGTGTTCGTCAGTATCATGCATCAATGAGTTCTGAAGAGAAAAATTTATTCCTTTTTCTTGTGGGTTTGACTTGACAAGGCAAAATCAAAAAAGAGGAAGGAAAAGAGTAAGGAAGGCAATGATGGTGGTCCTCTGCAGCAATGTAAATGGAGCATCTGTATGGATTCTCCTCGTACTGCTAGTGCATTACAAGTTGCAAGTCTCCGCTCCCCTACTCCACCATCCCAGGTGCTTGCTCCAACTTGGCAGTGTGATATCTGGTTGCATGTTGCATATGGTGTCTAGCTTGTATTGCTTCTAATTAGTGTAAACTGCATCTGCTTAGCTTACACATTATACGTGTGAATATGACATGCCTTCCTGTTTTTGGTACATACAATATTTGTCTATCACACCATGTTCTTACATGAAACTACTCTTCTTGTGTATCCTACATCAGTCACTTATGATGAGACACCTTTAAGTTGGCAGTGTGATAATGGTTTGCATCTTAAATATGATTTCTAGCATGTAGTGCTTCTAATTTGATGAACGCCACCTATGACGAGACATTTTTAACTTGGCAGAGTGATATTGGTTGCAACCTCCATATGGTGTCTAGCTTGCAGTGCTTCTAATTTGTTGAAGTGCCTTCGGCTTAGTTACCACATTATGGTTGTGAATATGTCATGTCATCCAGTTTTTCGTACATATTCCATCCTCGTATCATGACTTTGCCTTTCATCAGAGTAGTGTTCGTCGGTATCATGCATGGATGAGTTCTGACGAGCGAATTTTATTCCTTTTTCTTGTCGGTTTGACCTCATAATGCAAAATCAATAAAGCGGAAGGAAATTGGTAAGGCATTGGATGATGGTGGTCCTTCCGAGACAACGCAAGGCTAGACAGTCAACGTAGCTGTGTAGATGATGAGCACATCTCCCCTACTCCACCATCACAGGTGCTTGCTCTAACTTGGCACTATTATATGTGGTTGCATGTTGTGTATGATGTCTAGCTTGTATTGCTTCTAACTTTGTTGTATTGCATCTACTTACTTTACACATCATAACTGTGAATATGACACGTGTTCCTATTTCTAGAACATATTATATCTGATCACACCATGTTCTTACATCAGACTACTGTTCTTGCGTATCTTGCATCAGTCACTTATGATGAGGCACCTTTAAGTCGCCATTGTGATATTGGTTGCGTCTTGCATACGATTTCTAGCATGTACTACTTATTTGTTGAAATGCCAAACAGTTTGAACTTGGCAGAGTGATATTGGTTGCATCTTTCATATGGTGTCTAGCTTGTAGTGCTTCTAATTTGTTGAAATGCCTTCTGCTTAGTTACCACATCATTGGTGTTAATATGTTACACCGTCTTGTTTTTCGTACATATTCCATCCTCATATCATGTGTTTGCCTATCATCCGAGTAGTGTTCGTCAGTATCATGCATGAATGAGTTCTGAAGAGCGAATTGTATTCCTTTTTCTTATCGGTTTGACTTCATAATGCAATATAATTACAACTGAAGGAAATTAGTAAAGCAGTGGATGATGGTGGTCCTTTGGAGCA
Source organism: Aegilops tauschii subsp. strangulata (assembly GCF_002575655.3). Taxonomy (NCBI): domain Eukaryota; kingdom Viridiplantae; phylum Streptophyta; class Magnoliopsida; order Poales; family Poaceae; genus Aegilops; species Aegilops tauschii. Next base: position 243,087,213 of record NC_053037.3, on the reverse strand, counting down.
ACTCAAACAGAGGGTCACTACAGATTCTACTCCGTCATCCTCCCAACAAGATTTGCAAGACAACACAAGGCTGGACAGTCAACGTAGCTGTGTAGATGATGAGCACATCTCCCCTACTCCACCATCACAGGTGCTTGCTCTAACTTGGCACTGTTATATGTGCTTGCGTGTTTCGTATGATGTCTAGTTTGTATTGCTTCTAATTTTGTTGAATTGCATCTGTGTAGCTTACAATTTATACCTTAAACAATCACTTACCCATAAAACACATTTAACTTGGTAGTGTGATGTATGTTGCATCTTGCATTGTCTTCTAGCTTGTACTGCTTCTAATTTCTTGAAATGACACTTATGACGAGACACTTTTTACCTGGTAGAGTGATATTGGTTGCATGTTCATATGGTGCCTAGCTATCATTTCTTCTAATTTGTTTAAATGGCTTCTGATTACTGTTTTTCATACATATTCCATCCTCCTAGTGTACGTGTGAATATGCAATGCTGCGTTTTTTGTATATATTCCATCCTCCTATCATGCGCTTGCATTACAACAAAGTAGTGTTCGTCTGTATCATTCATCAACCTGTTATGCAGAGCTAATTTTATTAATTTTCTTGCGGTTTGACTTCATAAGGCAATATCAAAAAAGAGGAAGGAAAATATTAAGTTAGGGGATGTTGGTGGTCCTCCGGACTGACACAAATGGAGACTCTCTAGATTTGCCACTACTACTACTAGTGCAGTTGAAGTCCAAGTCTACATGATGAGTTCATCTCCCCTACTCCACCATCGCAGGTGCTTGCTCTAAGTTGACAATGTGATAATTGGTTTCATGTCGCATATGTTGTCTAGCTTGTATTTCTTCTATTTTGATTAAATTGCACCTGCTGAGTTTATACGTTATACATGTGCAGATGACATGCCTTTCTGTGTCTAGAATACACTGCATCTATCTATCATGCCATGTTCTTACATCAAAGTACTGCTGTTGTGTATCCCGCATTAATCATTCATGATTGGATGCTTTTAACATGGCAGTGTGATAGTGGTTGCATCTTGCATTGATTTCTAGGTTGTACTACTTCTAATTTTTCGAAATGCCACTTATGACAAGACACTTTTAACTTGGCAGAGTGATATTAGTTTAATCTTTCATATGGTGTCTAGCTTGCATTACTTCTCTTTTCTGGAAAATCCTTCAGCTTAGTTTACACATCGTAGCTAGGAATATGTCACCCCGTCCTGTTTTTCTTACATATTCCATCGTCATACGGTTGTCTTAGATCAAAGTATTGCTTGTCTGTATCATGCATCAATGAGTTCTGAAGAGCGATTTTATTCTTTTGTGTTGTGGGTACGGCTTGACATGGCAAAATAAAAAAAGAGCAAGGAAAATAATATAGTAGCGAATGGTGTTACTCGTCGGGTGCAACGGAAAAGGATCTTCCCTTGAGATTCTGCTGCTACTTATAGTGCAGTAGAAGGTACAAGTCCACCGGCTAAATCTACAAACACAATATCACCTGCTCCACTAGCTGCAGCATCCCCTTCAACTGTACCGGCATCTCAACGAGTTACTCGTTCGTTTGCTCCGCAACTGGCCTGTTCCCAAGCTGCCTTCACACCTAACACTACTTCCAAAGCACTACTGACACAATAGGACTTGGCAAGATCAGATGAACCTCATGAGCATCAACACCAAGACGGTACCTGACCGAGTCAAGTTGCAGTTGCATGCTACTTTATATGTATTCTCACAGTTTGATGTGCACTAACACTTTTCGTATTCGTTGTTGAACTCGCACCACGGCGCAAGCGAAAACAGACATCAGGGATAATGCTTGACAAATTAACAAAATCTAAAGGAGGAAGAATGGAGATCCATTTTGGGGCAGGTTTAAACAGGCCACGTGATGCTATAGAGTCAGCCAAGTTAGTATCAGAGGCAACCGTTGCCATTAGGTGTCATGCGCATATCCTCCTAACATGGATCAAGTACAGGAATGAGAAACACGATACCCAGTTTAACACCTTCCTTGACCATTTATCCGTAAGTTATGTTATTCATCGCAGTTTGTAATATTGTCTTGCTCTGTACCATACTTTCTAGCTTCGTCCTAATAAGACTCACATTCTTTTTTCAATAGATGAGGTTCAAGTTGGATCCAAAAGATGATGCAACTAAAAAAGCATGCACTCATGTTTTTGAGTTTGCTCTACGACAGTATCAGTGTCACCTTAGAAAAACTCACTTTGAAGGCAGGGCTAACAATGAAATCGCCCACACATCTCAAGTGGAATATATTACATATGAAGACTGGACAGCCCTTGTTAAACACTGGTCTAATTCAAAGTATCAGGTAGGGTATATGTATTTGATCAGATCACATGTTGAACTCATATTTACATATGTGCCTTACAAGTGTATATTCTTCTAGGCTAACTGTTTGAACAACAAGACCAACCGTTCTAAAGTGAAATTCCAATGGACAACAGGATCTCGTAGCTATATTGCACATTGCGAGGCTCTTGTAAATAGCTGCTAGTTCCTTCTTTTTTCTATGCCATATTATCGTATTTATATTGACTTGTTCCAAATACAGAGGAAAGCCCATGCGGACCAAAAAGAACCTGAATCGAATGCAGTGCAAATCTTGAAGGATTGCCACACCAGCAATATGAAGGGCATGAGCACACCAGTCCAAGCCGCTGTTGTAAGTCGTTACTCCTCCTGCCTTTGAACTGCTTGTTACTGTGACGTATTCATTTAACTGATTGGTTTGCAGCCAATGTCAGTTACTCTGTTCACTTTTATATACGGTTGTCTTAACGTATCATTTCACCTTACATGGTTTAAAAGAGAGGGAGGATATTCTTTTGCTCTTGATATGTAATCTAGTTGTGATGTTCACATGCCCACACAATGATAAAATAGCATGTTTGTTTGATATCTGTTTGCCCATGATATGAATGATGTCATACTATGTTCATCCTACTTTAAACCATGTCTCTTTATCCTTAGATGTCAATGAATGTGAGGAAATAGACAATACAGTACGCATTACATGGACATATGTTTCGAAAGTGATTTATTATGTAGTTGGCACTACAATACATGCTATTGTATTACAGTAGTTTACCAAAGTTATGTATAAACGTGAAACCTACTTTGTTTGTTTTTGTCTCATTAGTAACTTATCTGGTACACTAATCTACAAGTTCAAACTTTCAGCAAGCTATGGAACAAATGATTGAACAGCCACAACCACCTGAAGGTGACGAGGCTACCACAGGCACAATGTCACCTCTTACTGTAGTGCCTCAATATCTCTCCACTAACAGTGCAAAAAGCACCTTCCTTCATAATTTTGGGTTGGTTGTCAAGGTAACCTCATCCAAATCGCCTACTGAACAAAATCTTCCGGCTCGAGAGAGTGATATATATATGCTCCAGACACAAGTCCAATCCCTAATGGAGGTCATTTCAGAAACAAGAATAGTGGTTGAAAAATTTCATCAAGATACGAATGGTTTTGAAGCCAGACTATCAGACATTTGCTTCGTTGTTCAAGAGCAATGGCGGAAAAAAGGGGAAGATCATGATGCCCCACCAGATTCTACAGCCTGAAACATTAGCACTCAGGTCAACTGATCTGTGCTTCTATACATCTGATGGTGCTTTTATCTGCAAGGACTATAAACTTTATGCCAACATGCCTTTTGGTGTATGGCTGGAATTTATTTTGTTGTGATACAGTATTTATTGTGCTGCCAAAGGCTATAGAAATTACGATGCTATTTTTGTACGATGTAGGTTTATCTTAGTAATGTATTCGGCCGAAAGCTTCGTAAGAGCCCAACGTGCCAACATTCGTCGGGCCCACAATTCCAATTGGTCTAAAAACGATTATGGGCCGTAATTTGCATGTAGCTCACTAAAAATATCTGGTCCTAAATCAGCATAAGCTTTCTTATTTTTGGTAGGCCTGTGCCCACAGTGGGCCTTTAACATGCCTAAACATAATTTGGGCCCTCAGTAACAATAGGCCGTTAATATGTGTAAATATCTCGAGCCCATAAATAACATGGGCCTTTAATAGGACGAATGATGCGGAGCATCCTACGGTCATCCCCGTGTACACTACGACTACTCCCCAAGCGCCAATGAGATGCATGACGAGGCCTCGAGCATACGCCGTTGGACATAATGATGAGGACATCAATACCATTGTTACACCCACAACCCATGCTGCTATACATACTGGACCAATTACTAGAGCTCGCGCACACCAATTGAATTACCAGGTACTTTAGTTTCTTGGTAAAGATTCTAATGTTCATGAGAATATGATGCTGCCTAAATTGGATACATTTGTTTTGCTTACAAATGAAGGGCCTAGCTTGGACATGGACAAGAAAGATGAACCTTGGAGTAAGTCCAAGCATGGAGATGATGGCATGCACAAGGGGAGCAAGAATGAAGTTTCAAGTGATGATTTCAGGACTTTGAAGCCACCATAATGAGTGCATGAATGCTTGGATGAAATATACAAGATGCCACTTCCTAATTTTTTCCAAAGGCTATTATAGGTGCTACGTCGCCTAATTTTTGGGCCTGGCCATGTAATTTTGAAATACTTGAGTATATGATGTTTTTAGAGTCCGTATCTGTGGGGAAATAAGAGATGGTTTTTTTCGGACCCCTCCTCCAAGGGCCACGAAATTCCCCCCTCTTCCCCCATATATACAGCCCTTAGGCCACCATTTAGACTTTGGGTTTTGTTTAGATTAAAAGTTCGCCATAGCTGCAACTTCGTGTACTTCATTTGTGTTCAGTGACCAGACCAAGACGTCACAGAACCCCACTTGATCAATAAAGCTTTCCTCTTTATTCGCAATATCCAGATTGCAATTTCCGTTTCTTGCTTGTTCTTTGTTTGCTTGCAGGAAATAGACCCTCGTGGTCAGGTTGATCATGCTCCGGCGTGGTCAATAACCTCTTGGAGTTGGTTTTTTGATTGCTTAGGCGTGACGTCCTCGCACGTTCGTAGTCAGATCATCAAAGTCTACTCCACCAAAAAGGATAGCCATCATCTAATCGATAGACGGGACACCTTTGCCTCTATCAACTGGTATCAGATTTCTAGATTGCTCGGTGAGATTTTCCTGTTTTTCATAGTTTAGATCGAGTCTGTTCTTCATACCTATAGTCCACGAAAAAGCCAAAAAATAATTTAGGATTAGTTCAAAATATCCGAACAAATCTGAGCATTTGCATAGTCTTTTTAGTGTTTTGCATTGTTGAATTTGCAGTTGGATCGTCGTGTCAGGTTGCTGGTCTTCGTGTCTAGTCCCTTAGAGTTTCGAGTTCTGTTCACAGGTTATCATGCCGCCGCCGCACCATCATCACCACCGTTGCCATATACCACCATTGTCATCACCACTGCCATATATCACCATCGTCATCACCGCTATCTTATACCACCATCGTCATCACCACTACCATATACCACATATCCACCGCCATCACGATAATCCGAGTCCACCTCCATCACAGATTCACCACCAGTCTGTGCTCCACCGGCCTACATATATCCGCCACCAGTCCGAGTTTCCACCAGATTCGTATCCTCCACCAGTCCTAGTCCGAGTCTAGTATTTGTTTCTTTGTTTTTGATTTCCAGATCATGGCATACTCCGAGTCGTGACCATGTCGGTTTCCGCCGCTTCCGTGCCACCCGCAGAAGAAAAATAGTTCCAGTTTCAAAGAAAAATACTCCGAGCCATGACCAAGTCTGGAAAATTCTGGCTAGGTAGTTTTTAGACCATTTGTAGACTTTTTTGAAAAAATTTGTTGCGGAGCAACAAAAAAAGAGAGGAAAAAAGTGCAAAATAAAGTGAAAAATAGAACAAAAAAATTTCAAAGTGTGCTCCTCCCTTGTTTACGTGCAACGCCATGATTTTGTTAGTGTTCTAGGCTTGCGTCTCTAGTATGGTCTAGCCTAGGACCAGGACATTATCATCGTTGAGCGTTTATTCAAGTTTGCATCTCTGAACTGATTATTGCTGACACTTTTTGCTACCATATTATAAGCCTTCCTAGCTCCACATACATCTACGTCGTGCGTTTGACTCTCCCTGGTAATCGCTCTATCCAAGCTTTGAGAGTTTTGACTACAATGGTTGCCGATCACCACCTGCTGCTGGGTAAGAACTGGTAAGAATTTGAGGTCTGCTTGATGGATTTGTGACACACTGCCACTTTCTAGTAGTTTGTAGGATCATATTCCTGTGTGTTTCTATTGCTGCTAACCATGGCAGGACTACAAGCCGACGAGATTGACTGGGAGAACATGTCGAAGAAGGAGCTTCATGATAAATTTCAGCAAATGTTGAGTCAACAGGTGGAAGACGTCATGGCCAGCTTTGGAAAGGCACTAGAGAGGATTGGTGATGTTCAGAAGACAATTGACACCAAGTTGGACGCCAAGTTCGATGAAGTACGCGCGCGTCTTCCACAACCACCACCTGCATCTGCTACACCATTACAACAACAACCACCTCCATGTCATGAAATAGCCCTCCGCCGAGCGGGCCATGTTCCTCTTAAGCCAGGACAAAATTCTAGTGCCACTGCTACTGTTGTTGATCCTTCTATAACTCTTGCTGCTACTGCAGAGGTGGATGACTATAACGAGGTTGAGCTTGATCAAAATCAGAACTACGTGCAACCACCAACACCACCACCACCAGATCGACCTCATGCATATCGCAACGGTAGGGCTACAACACCACATCAGGTACGAGATTATGACCATATTCCTAAACTAAAAATTGAATATCCCACCATTTGAGGCTAGATACATTCCTGATGTATATCTTACTTGGGAGTTAGAAACTGAACAATGTTTCACATGCTTACAGTATCCTGAGGATAGATGTGTTGTTGCTGCTGTTTGTGAATTCACTAGTTTTGCCTTTTTGGTGGTCTGAACATTGTAGATTATGTCATGATAATATCCCTACTGCTTGGGATGCTTTGGAAACTACTATGCATAGTCGTTGGGTAACAGGAGCAAAATAAGAGTGAAAATCAGATAGTGGCAAAGGAATTTGAGCAACAAATGAAACCTAATAATAAACCATCTAGTGTTGCTTCTGAAATTAAATTGAGAAGTGGATGTTTACTTGCCACCAAATCTAATATTGATGATCTAGATTGCAACAAATCTATTTGCAATGCTTTTGTGTGCAAAGAGGCATTATTTTCATTCGAGGACGTGCCTTCCTCTTTGCCTCTTGCTGTCACTAACATTTTGCCGGAGTTTGCCAACGTCTTTCCACAAGACGTGCCACCGGGATTACCACCTATTCAAGGGATTGAGCATTAGATTGACTTAATTCTCGGTTCATCGCTACCCAACCGTGCACCATACCGTACCAATCCAGAGGAGACGAAGGAGATTATGCGTCAAGTACAGGGGCTGCTCGACAAAGGTTATATACACGAATCTCTTAGTCCTTGTGTTGTTCCTATTATACTAGTGCCAAAAAGGATGGTGATATGCTTGATATAATCTACAATACGATTGTTACACCCACAGCCCCTGCTGCTGTACATACTAGACCAATTACTAGAGCTCCCGCACGCCAGTTGAATTACCAGGTAGTTTCGTTTCTTGGTAAAGATTCTAATGTTCATGAGAATATGATGCTGCCTAAATTGGATACATTTGCTTTGCTTACAAATGAAGGGCCAAGCTTGGAGTTGGACAAGAAAGATGAACCTTGGAGCAAGTTCAAGCATGGAGATGATGCCATGAGCAAGGGGAGCAAGAATGAAGTTCCAAGTGATGATTTTAGGACTTTAAAGCCACCATATTGAGTCCATGAAGTCTTGGACGAAATATACAAGATGCCACTTCCTGAATTTTGTCCAGAGGCTATTATAGGTGCCGTGTCGCCTTATTTTTGGGCCCGGCCCATGTAATTTTGAAATACTTGAGTATAGAATATTTTTAGATTCTGTATGTGTGGGGAAACAAGAGATAGGGTTGTTTTCGGACCCCTCCTCCAAGGGCCACGAAATTCCCCCCTCTTCCTCCATATATACAGCCCTTAGGGCGCCATTTAGACTTTGGTTTTTGTTTAGATTAAAATTTCACCATAGCTGCAACTTCGTGTACTTCGTTTGTGTTCAACGACCAGACCAAGACGTCACAAAACCCCATTTGATCAATAAATCTTTCCTCTTTATTCGCAATATCCAGATTGCAATTTCTGTTTCTTGCTTTTTCTTCGTCTGCTTGCAGGAAATAGACCCTCATGGTCAGGTTGATCGTGCTTCGGCGTGGTCAATAACCTCTCGGAGTTGGTTTAGCGATTGCTAAGGCGCACGTCCTCGCAAGTTCGTAGTCGGATCGTCAAAGTCTACTCCACCAAAAATGATAGCCATAATCTCATCGAAAGGCGGGACACCTTTGCCTTATCACATAAGGTGAACTCGCTCCTCTCCGAACCGTCACTTTCCACATGTGAGACATGGCTACTACCTTAAAAACATGTGCTATTTATGACCAGGAACCAAGAGGAAGACCATTGAATAGCTAGGAGCATTGGACAAGACGGCAAGGACACCAAACGCGAGGCACAAGAGGAAGAGCTGCTAGAAAGCTACATATCTCGGACGTCCGACGACCTCCAGACGATCGTCGATCTCCGAACGTCCGACGCCTGGATATTCCACCAGCCAGAACGACACCAGCCGAGGCACGCTACAGCGCCTGGACGAGCGCCAGACACGGGACGTCCGACACTCTCCAGCGCCCGGACATCCGACCACCACCGTAAATCCGCCAACTCCATCCAGAGCCAAAACGCCAGACGTCCAACCCCTACCGGACGACTGATGCCTTTATGCGCACAGTGTTTCGGGCCGAAGCACATGTACCCCTTCGCCCCTCACTTACGCCTTCGTAGCCCTAGACTATATATGTTACTCCACCTCCACCATTTTAGGGTTAGCAATAGTTTAGCTCATTTGAGAGATAGAGCATTGCTCATCCACATGATACCTACTACATTGGAGGCCACGTCCTCCATGTAGGAGAAGATCCCCCAAGTGAATTCAAGCTCTCCACTGTGACGCCCGGATAATCAAGCTATAGTAAACCTCTGCTAATGATTCCACGTCACCTCGATTACTGTTGCTAATCTCGCATTGGATCAAAACTGTTCAAATTCAAATTTGAATTTTTGTCAAACATCAAAAAATTTCAAACATTAAAACTAAAATGTTCGGAGTGTGCCAATTAATGCTTAGGTATTTTTGTTGAAGGAACCACACTTTTACCGGATGCCTAAATATTTTAAAATGAATTAAAACAGAAAAGGAAATAAATAGAAAAAGGAAAAGAACAAAAACAGAAACAGAAAACAAAACTAACAAAGTAAAAAGAAAAGCAAACCCCCCCTCACTCGGCTCCGGCCCTGCAGGCCACCAGCGCAACTGGGCAAAGGCCCAACCGGCTAGCCCACCCCACTCCCTTATCCCCTCACACCCACAAACCCTAACCCTCATCGCCCCACTTCCCCCCCCCCCATGTTCGCCTCCTCCTCCCCGATCCATATCGGGATCGGGGGAATGAACCCATGGTCGCGCCCGAGCCCGACGCGCCCCCACTGCTCGACGCCGACGCCGGAGCCGTCCCTCGCCGCAGCCGCTCGTCTCCCCGTCGCTCGGTCGTCTCCGTCCTCCTCCTCAACCCCCACTGCCCATGCCCTACGAAACCCCCGTGAGGCTCCCCTCCTTGCTCCTTTCCCCGCGGTCACCGCTGCTTGCTCGTGCTCGCTCGCCCCGCACCGCTACTGCATCATCGACGCTGCTCTGCTGCGGCCGCCTCACTCCGCCCCTCGCCATGGCCACACCTGGACCGGCTCTGCCCTGCGCCCCGCCCGTGGTTGCCGTGGACCACGCACGCCCGCGCGCTCACAGCCGCGCCAGCCGCGTCGTCGTTTCCCGCCCCCACCTCGGCTACTCGCCATCGCCGTCATGCACGCCGCCCGCACCGACCCCGAACCTTCCCTGCTGCTGCTCCCTGTGGCCGCACACTGCATGTCGGGGCCACCGCCGCGCCGCACTTGCGCTGCAGCCCCGCTACGCCTCCCTGCTCCGCCGCACTGGCTCCGCGTCGCTGCTGCTGCCCCGCCGTGCCCGCGCGCGCACGACACCGCCCCTACCTATGGCTGCTACTGCCGCACAGCCGCGCCCCCTGCGTCGCCGACCGTCGCCCGGCTCCATTTGCTCCGCCCCAGTGTCCACTCGCCGCGCCGCTTGCTCCCTGCGCCACCCCCGCCGCGGCTGCGCTCTGCCTCGCCGGCGCCACGCCGCTAGCCGTGCCCAAGGCCAGCTCCTGGGTTCCCCCAATCGGGCGCCCAGCGCCTGTCGCCCATCCCCGCTCGTAGGGCCCGCTCGTTAAGCCCCTCTGGGCCACTGACATGGGGGCTCCATGCCCCGCAGAACATTTTTATTAAAAAAGAGAATACAAAATAATTAATTAAAAAATTAATTAATTAATTAATTAATTGTGTTTAATTAATCTAATAACTAATTAACCTAATTAACTACTGTTAATTAACTTAACTAATGTGTTAACTAAACTAATTAACCTGGTTAGTTAGTTAACAGCCAATGACATGTGGGACCCACATGTCAGCGACCCAGTCAACACCTCTATTGACTGCTGACGTCGTGTTGATGCAATAATGCTATTTTTGATTTAATTTAATAATTGATTAAATCTTTTAAATTAATATAAAATAATCCGTAGCTCGGATGAAAATCCTTTGTACATGAAAGTTGCTCAGAACGACGAGACGAATCCGAATACGTAGCCCGTTCGTCCGCCACACATCCCTAGCATAGTGAACATGCAACAATCCCCCTCCGGTTCATTTGTCCGAAAACGTCAAACACCGGGAATACTTTCCCGGATGTTTCCCCCCTTCGCCAGTATCACCTACTGCCGCGTTAGGGCACACCTAGCACCGCTCATTGTCATGTCATACATCGTCATGCTTATGTTTGCATTATATTTATTGTTTCTCCCGCCTTCTCTTGTTAGACACCGAGACCGACGCCGCTGCTACCCAGTATGACTACGGTGTTGACGACCCCTCCTTCTCGGCTGAGATTCCAGGCAAGCCCCCCCTTGATCACCAGATATCGCCTATTCCTTCTCTCTACTGCTTGCATTAGACTAGTGTAGCATGTTACTACTTTCGGTTAATCCTATTCTGCTGCATAGCCTGCCATTGTTGCTACAGTTGTTACCCTTACCTGCAATCCTAAATGCTTAGTATAGGATGCTAGTATTCCATCAGTGGTCCTACATTCTTGTCCGTCTGCCATGCTATACTACCGGGCCGTGATCACTCGGGAGGTGATCACGGGTATATACTTATATACATAATACATGATACATGTGGTGACTAAATTCGGGTCGGCTCGTTGAGTACCCGCGATTGATTCACGGATTGGGGCCTGAAAGGACATACTTTTCCGACGGCCCTTTGTGTGGATCTTTGTGGTGGAGCGACAGGGCAGGTTGAGACCACCTAGGTGAGAGGTGGGCCTGGCCCTGGTCGGCGTCCACGCTTACTTCAAAATAACACGCTTAACGAGATCTTGGTATTTGATCTGAGTCTAGCCATTGGCCTATACGCACTAACCAACTACGTGGGAACAGTTATGGGCACTCGACGTCGTGGTATCAGCCGAAGCCTTCTTGACGTCAGTGACTGAGCAACGCGCGCCAGATTGGACTGGAACGCCTGCTCTTGTATTAGGGAGGCTAGGTCTGCTTCCAGCCGCCCACGCAACGTGCAGGTGTGCAATGGGCGATGGGCCCAGACCCCTGCGCGCATAGTATTTAGACCGGTGTGCTGGCCTCTCTGTTGTGCCTAGGTGAGGCTGCGACGTCTTGTTCTTCTGAGGCCGGGCATGACCCAGGAAAGTGTGTCCGGCCAAAGGGGATCGAGCGTGTTGGGTAATGTGGTGCACCCCTGCAGGGAAGTTTATCTATTCGAATAGTCGTGATCCTCGGTAACAGGACGACCCGGAGTTGTACCTTGACCTTATGACAACTAGAACCGGATACTTAATAAAACACACCCTTCCAAGTGCCAGATATAACCCGGTGATCGCTCTCACACAGGGCAACGAGGGGAGGATCGCTGGGTAGGATTATGCTATGCGATGATACTTGGTGAACTTACCATCTACTCCCTTCTACATGCTGCAAGATGGAGGCTGCTAGAAGCGAGTCTTCGACAGGACTAGCTATCCCCCTCTTATTCTGGCATACTGTAGTTCAGTCCACCGATATTGCCCCTTTACACTGATACCCATTCATATGTAGTGTAGATCCTTGCTTGCGAGTACTTTGGATGAGTACTCACGGTTGCCTTGCTCCGTCTTTTCCCCCTTTCCTTTCCTCTCGGTTGTCGCAACCAGATGCTAGAGCGCAGGAGCCAGGCGCCACCATCGATGACGACTCCTACTACACCGGAGGTGCCTACTACTACGTGCGGGCTGTCGATGATGACCAGGAGTAGTTTAGGAGGATCCCAGGCAGGAGGCCTGCGCCTCTTTCGATCTGTATCCCAGTTTGTGCTAGCCATCTTATGGCAACTTGTTTAACTTATGTCTGTACTCAGATATTGTTGCTTCCGCTGACTCATCTGTGATCGAGCACTTGTATTCAAGACCTCGAGACCCCTGGCTTGTATTACGATGCTTGTATGACTTATTTATTTTTAGAGTTGTGTTGTGATATCTTCCCGTGAGTCCCTGATCTTGATCGTACATGTTTGCGTGTATGATTAGTGTATGATTGAATCGGGGGCGTCACAAGTTGGTATCAGAGCCGACTGCCTGTAGGAATCCCCCTTTCCAACTCCTTGGCCGAAGTTGAGTCTAGTCATTGCTAAACTTTTACTAACATGGTTGTGTGGCTTACCGGCTCACGTCGCCATTGGGTGGTATTAGGATCTTTTATTCCTCGTCTATACTCTGGGACTCTTATCTCTCTTCTACTCGGGTTAAATGGTTTTACTAACTCTAACTCTAGGTTCTCATAACTACTTCCTCTCGGAGAGCCACTCGATACAGGTGATCGCCTGATGCACTAGAAGATTCCGAAGTTACTCTCCGATGTTCCCTCGATACTTTGTGCCATCGCTTTTGCAATTCCATTCCATCGGTAAACCCCAATGGATAACCAAGTACACTTGCCATTCATACAACCATTCCTCGTTGATATTGTTATTACAAGATACCCCGAAATTCTCTCTAATGTTCTGAGAATACTTGGTGCCTACTGCCTTGCAGTTCCTTGCCACATGAATACCCCTACGGATAATTTCTGCACTTACTGAGTATCCAATCATCCCCAGTTGATTCATGTATGTCACCAATCTTCGAAATACCATTCCATCTTCCAAAAATCCTCAGCAGCCTATTGCTCTTGAAATTCTTGCTTTCTTACATTATGGTTAATCCCGTAAGTCTAGTAATCTTATTAGCATCCTTTGTCACTATCATTTTGATTCCGTCCATTCAATATGCTGCGGATGCTTGCAATCCTCGGGATTTATCCTTCTGGCTCAGACATCATTTTAAATATGAGCTGGTTCTCGACCAATCGGATTGCCATCGATTGTATCCCTAAGCCTACTCAACTTATCCATCCTTAATTAGAGTGTTTGCTTCTGATCCCTTGATTTGGAAATCACAATTCCTTTGCATTTGAGCTTTGAATTAGTTAGTTGTTTCTAGAATCCAATGCCTTTGCATTGTTTCTTCCTCTGTTTGACTACCGATGTTTACATTAGATCCCTTGAAGACCATCGGATCCTTTGTTGGAATTTATCCGACAACGTCCATCATATTCAATCACTTTGGAAGTTCTTTCCCTGATACATAATGGCATCGCTAAATCCTATCCCGTGATTTGGCCAACCATGCTCTACTTTTGAGCTTGTATGAATTACTCCGAAGAGGTCATCAAAGACTAAACAAACGGTCCATAGGATAACACTCTTCATGAATTAGTATATCCTAAATATCATGGTTTAATCCTCCCAAAAATGTATCCATAAAATCTTCTTAACTTCCTTCTAAAAATGGGTGCAACAAGGTAGTTTGTAAATCATTATAATATTTTGTTACAGTGTCACTACCTAGTTTTAAATGGTGTAGTTTTTTAATCATGCCACGAGTATAATAAACATCTACGAATCTATCTCTCATGACATGTTTTAAATCATCCCAAGTAGTTGGTATAAAATTAGGGTTTAAATGACAATATTCACTCCACCAAACTGAAGCATAACTAGTGAATGAACCAACTGCGACCTTAACTTTTTTACAATCAGCAAAATTATGGGAAGCAAATATATTATTTATGTTGAACTCCCATGCAATATATAAAGCAGGTCTAAAACGGCCATTTAATGGTGGTGTATAAACATTAACCTGATCATGTGCGTTTGGATGTTTGTGTATCTCTCGTGACAGTTGTAGTATTTGCTTAGGTGGTGGCACGTCTCCCACGATCGATGAAGCCCAAGAACTAACAACTCCAGAACCTGCCATAATTAGTAGAAAGCAAGAAACAAAATCTGAGAATAATGTTCCTATGAACCACTAGGATGTGGTGGTACAACGCTCACAGTATAGCAAATATCAATGTCTTCCAAGTTCTTACCATGCACCAGGTGGTGACAGGAAACTAGCAGTGTCAAATAACTCCGAAGATTGAGTAAAGCGATTGCCAGGGGAACATACGTATACACAGTGTAGAAATATGTGGAGCTTGGAAGGCCTAAATATATGGTAGCAAAGATTAGCAATAATCAATAAAGAGATGCATTATTGAATAAACGCTCAATGACGGTATTGTGCTAGTCCTATGCTAGACCGGACTAGAGACGCGAGCCTAGAACACTAATGAGGTCACAACCTAGCACAACTCGCATCAATAGAGGATATGAAGTAGCTTTGGACAGCAAGATATAAGTGAAGATCACAATGGCAGTAAAATAATGATGAGAAACAACTGCCAAGCAAGATATACCAACAACTCTCTCTCCAACTTTCCTCTAAAACAATTGTGCCAATTTTTTGATAATTTTTCTATAGAATGCTACTGACTCAAGCTTTTCAACTCAAAAAGAATCATTCAATTCCGAATTGATATGAGGAGTCAAAAAATCTAAAACTGGCTTGAAAAACTGGAACACGCCATGTTCGCGAACTTCGGAGGGCAAAAAGACCTATTTAGAAGCCGATTTTGTGGTGCCAAATATTGAAGTTACCTCTGCAACTATTCAGACGCGGATCGTCGCTAGCTTTAATTTGAGTACTCGGGGAGCCTAAACTGAACAATGCACAAAACAGATTCCAATCCGAATTCAAATACGAGATTGAGTCTAGTTAGATCCCAATTTTTTTCTCTTTTCTTTTCTCACACTTTTTTTTAAAAAGCTCCTTTTTTTCTCTGACATTTTTTTACTTTTTTTCTCTCTCTCTTTTTTTTGCTTTTTTCACTCCTTTCCAAAATAAACTATAAGATGCAGATTGGATCAAGCGAAGATGTTAACGACCTCAACTATGATTATGGCAATGAACGATGGGTACCACGTGGTGGAAATTCATGGATGGGGTGGTGGACAACGGAAGGGATAATGATGCAGCGGCGGCATGACTAATGTGAACAGAACTTGAAACTCTAAAGGACTAGATACTAAGACGAGCAACTCGACATGATGATGTAGCCGATAATTCAATATTGCATACAATGAAAAGAAAATTGCAAAGGTTAAAACTGGCTTGGACGAAGAATGAATAGATCTAACTTTTTTTGTGGCTTTTTCTTGGACAATAGGTAAGAAAATAAATATAATCTAGGGAAAACTGGAAATTATCACCGAGCAAACTGAAAACTTATACCAATTGATAGAGGCAAAGGTGTGCCATCTTTTGATGAGATGGATATTATCGTTTTTGGAGGAGTAGACTTTTACGATCCGACTACGAGCGTGTGAGGACGTCGGGACTTAGCAATCGCTAAACCAACTCTGAGAGGTTATTCACCACGCTGGAGCACGATTAACCTGACCATGAGGGTCAATTTCCTGCAAGCAAACAAAGAACAAGCAACAAACTAAGATTGCAATCAGGATATTGCGAATATAAGAGGAAAGCTTTATTGATCAAGGTGGGGTTTTGTGACGTCTTGGTCTGGTCGTTGAACACATAAGAAGTACGCGCTGTTGCAACTATGGTGAACTTCAATCTAAACAATACCCAAGGAAAAAGCTACTAGATTGATCAACTTATATAGGATCAAGGGTGAGAGAGGCGAAGGTGTCCCGATGTTTCAATAAGATAGCTATTGTTTTCTGCGGGAGTCGACCTTCAGGATACGACTAGGAACGTGATGCGCAGCATCTCACGGTCATCCCCATGGACACTGTCGGATCACGGGTTCTGGAAAAACCCTTAAGGTTCGAACTCTGGGGTGCGCGCGAAGTTCTCTCCCTACCGATCTACGCCCTAGCTCTCTAAGATCTTGCGGACGAACTCGACGAACTCGCAACATAGAAAGACACAAGATTTATACTGTTTCGGGCCACCGATGTGGTGTAATACCCTACTCCAGTGTGTGGTGGTGGATTGCCTCTTGGGCTGATGATGAACAGTACAAGGGGAAGAACAGCCTCCTGAGGTTGAGGTGTTCTTGTGCTTGGTGCGTGGCTAAGGATTGGCTCTAGATCTGACCAGATGCCCCTACTGTGGTGGCTAGTTCTACTTATATAGGCCCTGGTCCTCTTCCCAAATATTGAGCGGGAAGGGGGCCAACAACGGCGGCCAATTTGAAAGGGGACAACTAGTACAAGCTATCCTGACAAAAGCGGTCTTCGCCTGCAAAGGCTCTGGTGATGACGCCGTCTTGGGCTCCATGGTGACCTCCGTCCTGCTGGCCTGCTGGTCTTGGTCTCATCGCACTGATATGGAAACCTTTGCTTGATGCCTCGGTACTTCGCGCCTGCGCCCGCCTCCTTAGCACCAAAGAGGAAACAAGGATGCTGCGCGCTGGCGCCCGCCTGGTGTCGATCGTCATGGCTCATGTCACGAGAGCCTCGTGAGGTTTCCCCCGCCTTGATACCTCCGCTCCTCGTGAGCCTGCCTGGCGAGGCCGCTCCGGAGGAGGTCTTGGGTCGTCCGCCCCGTGAGGCTTGGCCGCTTGCGAGGGTCTTGAATGCCTTGTCGATGAAGATTGGCCGTACGGCCTGCTAGCATAGCCACACCATGGGCTGCAGGCAGGCAAGTCTAGGGACCCCCGTTCCCAGAACACCGACAGTAGCCCCCGGGCCCAAGGCGCGCTCGGTCTTGGCTTCTAGGCGAAGCCAAAGGTCAAGCACGGAGCACCGCGGGACCCAAACGCCTGTGGCCTCGGTTGACGCATGGCGGTTGATTGGACGTGGGCGTCTCCGCTTCCCCACGCTGCCTCGGCAACTGCTCGACTTGACAAAAAGGCTGGCGCAGACAGTGCTTGCCTTCATTGCTTCACAGTGCTCGCCACCAATACCTCCAGATCTGCTCCAATCTTGCTCCGCATCTGTGACCCATGGCGCCGCGCAAGGTCAAGTCCTCCTCGGCGCCAGCTTGGTTCGAGCCAGCTCTTGAAGCGCCCAACGTCACAGAGAAGAGCCTCGCCTCCGCGCGCCTGCTGACGGCGGGGGAGAGCAACGAATGGGGGAAGACGGAGCTCCGGCTTGCCTCCGACGTGCCGGAGCCTGAGGGAAGCACCTTCTTCCCCTTCTTCTCGAGCAGCATCGCCATCGGGTTGGTTCCCCCCTTCTCCGATTTCTTTTATGAGGTCCTTCACCACTACGGGCTGCAGGCATTGCACCTCCATCCCAACTCTATCCTCCTCCTGTCCATCTTCGCCTACTATTGCGAGGCATACCTGGGCGTGATGCCATCTGTGGCGCTTCTATGCCACTGCTTCTTCCTTCGCGTCAGTGATGGACACATCTCTGGGTGCGCCAATTTTATCGCATCTGGCAAGGCCAACTCAATCTCGAGCACCGGGAAGAGGGCCGACAACATCCGAGCCATGGGTCATGATGGACGCCAAGTGCGCCCATCTGCACTTGGCATTGCCAACGGAGGCGCCCCAGTTTAACAAGGGGTGGCTCCGCGGAGAGCTCGCTGATGAGCGGGCAACGTCTGTGTTGGGGCAGATGACGACCGACTTGAAGCCGGGCAACGCGAAGGAGGCCAAAGTGACGGGGATCATCCTCCTGAGGGAGTTCTTGATGTTGCGAGTTGCTCCACTTCAGGCGCGCGTGCGCCCCCTGTGGAAGCTTGGAGATGAAGGAGACAAGACCCGCCTGAGGCCGGGGGCCCTGCCTGACGACGAACTGGCTGCTGTCCTGCGCCTCCTGGTTGGGGACAACCAGGAGTACCCGTCGAGCGCCTTCGTTCCTTTGTTCCACCGCAAGGACTGGGAGGAATTTGTCGCCTCCAGACCGACCTTTGACGCGTGCGGGCTGGTGCCGCCGGCGCTCACAGGAGCCTCTGCAGCACCGAAGCCGGTGGAGGTGTCCTCTGATGAGTCCCGTGGGGAGGAGGAAGAGGAGGTGGACTCGGAGAAGACTCTCGAAGAGGTGGGGGAGACTCCTCCTCTGAGCAAGGCTGAGATCCTCCAGCCCTGCCAGACGACGCCGAGACCGACGCTCGCCAGGAGGAGAGGGAGCAGCCACTCATCCCGACAAGGGGTAGGTCGTCGTTGATTCCTCGAGATGCTGCCTCCGTCTTGACACCTCCCGGGGCCGGCTCCGGCCCTTCTGCTGCGCCGCCTTCTGCCGCCGGAGCCCGCGCGCCCACTTCTCAGGCCCCGACGCTTTTAGGCTTCAAGCTTCTCAAGCGGAGGGTGGAATACACCGCGGTGGACCAGTAAGTGCTTGATCTCCGTCTTGTTTTTGCTCCTGTCGCTGCTTCCTGACTTCCGTCTTTGGTTGTCCAGGCCGCTGTTTGCGGCGAAGAGGAGGAAGGAGGGAACGGCGGCTGCACCCCCTTCTGCTGAGAAAGGAGACGTCAACGCTCACACCTCCCTAGCCCAGTCGTCTTCGCGAGGCCAAGAATAGCATCGCCGGGCGGAGTTAGCCCCCATGGCCCCTCTGGACCCTGAGGTGCGGGCGTCTGGCTCGGCTGAAGAGGTCCCGACTACCCCGGAACCCGCAGTCTCCCAGGCCCTGGTGACGGCATCGTCTCCTCCCACTGCTGCACCTCCACTCCCAGGTTCTTCTGCCTCTACTGCTGTCTTGGAGTGTGCTCTTTTGGAGATGACCCAGTTGCAAGCAGATCTCTTGAGCGCAGACCCGCACCTGGTGGCCGGGCGCCTGGAGCTGGCCTCGGGCTAGCTTCACTCCGACTCGGCGGTTCGCGCAACGCTGAGCCAGGCCGTGGTGTCTTCCGAGAAGGAGAAGCAGAGCGCCGCCAATGCTGCAGCCGATCGTGAGGCGGCACTGAAAGACGTCAAGGCCGCCCGCGACCGCTGCCAAGAGCTGGAGGACGAGCTGAAGAGCCTGCGCGACAAGCACGCCGAAGAAGCACGCGGCCGCCAGGTGAAGGAGGAGGAGATGAGGGCCCGGGAAGACGCTGTCAAGAACCGTGACGCTGAGTTGGGGGAGTTGGGGAAAACGCAGGCCGCCGAGTGCAGCCGGCTGGAAGAGCTGGAGCGGAAGGTGAAGGCGAGGGAGGCCGATCTTGACACCAAGGCGCGGGGCCTGGCCGAAGACCGCATGGCCTTTGCCGATCTCGAGGAGAGGTCTCGCGTGGCACTGAAGACGCTCTACGAGCACGGCTTGGAGAGGCCGCTGACCACCGATGAGAATGGCCCTGCCCTGCTACTTCCCCTCTTGGTAAAGGCGCTCGAGGAAGTCGCGGATGGTATCGGTCCCATGGCAGAGGCAGAGGCTCGCGTCCTGTCTTCAGCTGCATTGACTCGCGTCTTCAGCCATCTGCACCTTCGTGACCCCAACGCTTGTCTTGACGAGCTGCTGGAGCCTGTGGCCGATGATCACTGCGCAGCCACCGTCGCGGCCGTGTAGGGTCAGGTGGAGGCCCTGCTAAATAAGTTCCGCGGCTTTGCCTCCGCACCCTTGTCTGGCGATGCCGCCGATCCTGCGGCTGGTGGCGCAGGTGAAGGTGACGTTACCCAGGGAGGAGCACCTTCTGCAGGCGATGGCGGTGTCCAGGGGTGACCTGCGGCTGCTCTCATGTTTCATTCCTGTAATATGCATCAGGCCTCGTGGAGGCGTTAAACTTTCATTTGATATTGTGAGGACAATATGTTTTGTAATATTTGCTTCGAGATTTTGCGATTTTCTTACTATTTTCTTTGTGTTCTGTGTCGGCAGAGCCCGGCCCCGCGCATACCTCAACCGCCGTTGAGCCGACCGGAGACCAGGAGGGACCAAGGAGTGAGGGGCTACGTGACCAGTTAGGCTCCTGAGTCGCGATGCTCAGGAGTCCCCCTTGATGCGCAAACAACTAATAGGGAAGAGACACGAGGATAGGTAAATGTTCTACGTCGGCAGAGCCTGGCCCCGCGCATACCTCAACCGCCATTGAGCCGACAGGAGACCAGGATGGACCATGGAGTGAGGGGCTACGTGAGCAGTTAGGCTCCTGAGTCGTGATGCTCAGGAGTCCCCCTCGACGCGCAAACAATCTCCAGACCTGCCCTCGCCGAGGCCTCACGAGAGGCATGTGATGACCAGGTCTGAGAGACCTGGTTAGGTGGCGTGCACTTGGGCGTGACCTGAGCGTAGCCCCCGTGCCCAGCCCCCTCGAGCGGCTCTCCCGAGGGGAGGCATTGTGGTGAGGCCGGTTGCTGAGCTCTGGGGCTCCCTGAGGTTGGTACGGCCGTGAGGCCGCCCTCGGTTGTTTATCACCAGCGCGGAGCATAGTGCTTCCGCTTATGCATGGGCATAGCCACTCCTCAGCAGTGTCGACGGCCAGCGCGGAGCATGGTGTTTCCACTTGTGCGTGGGAGGGGGTTCCCTCTGAGGAGAGCCCCCGGGGCGTGTATAGCCCTGCCCTGACACGTGGCTTGCACGACAGGGCTGCGGGGTGTATATGGGCACTCGTGAGCCAGCGCGGGACTCACGAGGCCCTACCTCAAGGCGGGTTGCGCCTGGTCTTGGGTCTTTGATGGTTGTGTGTTCCTGCGAGACGGTTAGGTACAAGTGCTCTACGTCCTCAGGTCCCGGCCCTCGAGCGAGCTCAGCTGCCTCTGGTATGCCAGGTCGCGATGCCGTGGTCAAGGCCAGGGGGTGAGGGCTGGAGAGCTAGTAAGAGCTCCCGAGTCGCGATGCTCAGGAGCCCCCCTTTTAACGCGCAAGCAAATTGCATGAAGGAGGGGCGGACCCATGGTAAGCGGCAATCGAGCAGGTGGTAATCATAGATAGATTAAACACGAGAGCAGCAGGCTTATGTAAATGCATGGGAGATACATGCCACTGGGTTAGGCCCGAGTGGCTTGGGGATAATGCAGCCCGAGGGGCGCCCCCAGCAAGGTAAGCTAAAAGGCATAAGTAAAGGATACACGCCACAGGGACGGACCCACGCGGCCTGGGAATAATGCAGCCCGTTGGGCACTCCCAGCTAAATGAACTTGGAAAATGTCACCTGGTTTTGTCGACGAAGGAGAGTTGAGGCAGCTGAAGGCGTGGAACGAAGGGGTAGCTCCTCACGAACCACCGGGGCCCTAAGCCTCAGGAGGTTCTGGGGGCTCGGGCGGTTCCTGGAGGACTGTCTCTATCTCTGCCAGGAAAGCACGGTGCCTGGCCTCCTGAGCCGCCAGGATGCTCCGCGGGTTGCGCTGGTAAACGTACGATACGCTCGGCAAGCCAAAAGGCATGCGAACATAGTTGTGTGGTGGACCCTCGCAGCGCCCCGCGCGCGAAGGCCAGAAGAGCTCCTGAGAAGCGGCCCTGTTGAGCCCTAGAACGTCAATGCAGACGCGCAGCCCGGCATCCTCGCCTGGATTGGAAGCTGCGCCTCGTGAGCGGCGGTCGTCGCGCATGGCCCGTGCGTCTTGCTATTCCTGTGTGGTCTTGGTGATGAACTCCTGAACGGTGGGTGATTCTTGCCGTGGGCCCTCCTGAGGAAAACGTGCCGCGAAGCACGCCTTCAAGTGTTGCCCAAGCGCCTCCCTCGTGATGTTGGCAAGGTCTGAGGCCCTCCAGAAGAGAGCTCCCGAGCCTTGCCCGAGGAGAGCGCTGGGCGTGCCTTCCTATGCGATGGAGGGGGGGCGCCCCTGGAGCGGGCGCTGATCCTAACGAGGTCCCAACCGTGACGCCACTCTCCTAAGGTCCGGCGCGGCGCAGCTGCTTCTTCTTGGGGATGGCCTCTAGAGGGCCCTCGCCCTTGCTGTCAGGGTCGTCGATTGCCGCAGCTTGAAAGGCATGCTCGAGGGAGCACACCGCGTCTCTTTCTTCGCACGGGACTTTGATGATTCCGCCGCTTCCCGGCATCTTGAGGACGTTGTAGCCGTGGTGGGTGACGGCCTTGAACTTGGCCAGGGCAGGATACCCGAGGATGGCGTTGTACGGCAGACGAATGTGCGCGACGTCGAAGTCGATGAGCTCGGTGCGGTAGTTCTTGCTTCTCCGAAGGTGACAGGGAGGCGAACCTGCCCTATCAGCGTGGTGGAACCGTCGGTCACTCCTGAGAAAGGCTTGGTAGGCTGAAGCTGGTCATATGGGCACATATCAATGGACAGGACGTTGAGCCCTACGCCGCCGTCGATGAGGGTCTTGGTAACATGTACGTTGCTGATGACTGGTGAACAAAGCATCGGGAGGGCACCAGTGTTAGCTGCGCACTTGAGCTGATCTGCCGAGCTGAACGTGATGGGGCACTGGGACCACCTGAGCGGGCGCGTGGCCTCGAGCTTGGGGAGGACTGCATTCACTTCACGAGCAAACTGCTTGAAGATGCGCTGCGAGGCTAGGGCCTGGGCTCCGCCCAAGATGCAAGCGATAGCACGCGGCTCTTGGAAGCCCCCAGCCCCCTCGTCTTGATGGTGGTCGTCGTTCCTTCTTGGCGGTGGCGGCAGCAGGGGAAGACCGGCGTTGCCCTGAGGGCGATCCTCACGAGGCTGGTCTCTCCAGGTGCCCTCGCGAGGATGATCCTGCCAGCGGTCCTCACGAGGCCGGTCGCGCCACTCCTGGCGAGGGCCGCGGTCGTCCCAGCGTCCGCCACCACGTCCTCCTCCTCGGCCGTAGCCCTGGTCGCTGCGCTCGGGGCGTCGACCGAAGCGTCCTTTGCGAATGGCTCTGAGCTCTTGACAGTCACTGGTGTTGTGGGTGTTCAGGTTGTGGAAGGCGCAGAACGGCCGGCTGTTCTTGGATGACTCGGGCTGATCTCTGCCTCGCTTGGTGTCGGGCTCCGCTGCGAGCACAACTGCTTCCTTGCGCTTCACGTCCTTGGCCTTGGCCTTCTTCTCCTCTGCGCCCGCAGCTGGCAGCTCGAGGAGGGAGAGGCGCCCCTCCTCAGCTCTTGTGCACTTGGTCGCCAGGTTGAACAGCTCCTGAGACATGCACAGCTCCTCGTGGATAGCCAGCTCCTCCTTCATCTTGACGTCACGGACACCGTCGGAGAACGCGGAGATGATGGCCTCATCCATGACCTTGGGGATCTTGAGACGAGTGTTGTTGAAGCGCTGGATGTACTTCTGGAGGGTCTCTCCTGGTTGTTGCTTGATGCGGCGCAGGTCGCCCGCGGGTGCTATGGAAGTTGGCGACGAAGCGCTCGCGCATCTCGTCTCAGGAGGAGATCGAGCTCGGTGGCAGGTTCAGGAGCCAGGAGCGGGCACCATCCTTGAGAGCCATGGGAAAGCAGTTCGCCATGACTTTCTCGTCGCCATTGGCCGCTTCGATGCTCGGCTCATAGAGCTGCAGGAACTCCGCGGGGTCGTCTGCCATGCTAGACTCCATCGCACACGTTTTCCAACAATTACCGTTTGTGATAATGTTCTATCACAAATGATTCAGGAGCCCCTTCGCACGCATACAAGTGTTGCAGACCGTTTGTGATTTCTTAGGTGTCACCGACGGTTGCCGCAAGAGTGACGTGTGCTTTTCGTTTGGGATCCCGCACTTTTCCTGAAAAAAATACGATTGGGATTGTATTTTGTATTGGGCACGGATTACTCCCAGTTCTCGTGTGCGATAACGTGATATGACAAATAGTTTCGGAGAACCTACGCACACGTAGTAGTGCTGCGAATCGTTTGCGATCTGCTGTGTATCACCGACGGTTCCAATACGATTGACGTATGCTTTCCGATGTGGATCACACACACTCATTTAGTTGAACCATGTGCGGAGCAATTGCTAGGTTAAAACAAAAATATCCCATTTTGAATCGGCACGCAAAAAGCAAATTCGCCACAATATTCAATTGAACAAATAAACAAAAATATCCCATTTTGAATCGGCACGCAAAAAGCAAATTCGCCACAATATTCAATTGAACAAATAGTGTCCACAGGAAGAACGTTCATCATATTTCGCAACAATTGCAATTGAACATATGGTAGCTAAATTCCAATGATTTGTCCACACATATATGCATTACATAATTAATCATAGTGTACGAAATACGAAGACCTCATCAGATGGAAAATAATGGATCCATGCGTTTTATGTTTAGCGGCTAACTCTTACTCAACATTTCAGGAGAAACCATGCTGAAATCTTCATCATCACCAGTGGGATTGATGTAGTGATCCAGGAAGAAGTCACTGATAAATCTCCGAACCATCAACAATTCACCAGCCGGGAGCGGTTCAGGGGTCCTCGGTTTTAAGACGAGCTACAGTATTTTTAAGATCAGAATGTGCCATATGAGTGGAATAGAAGATATTAATTAAGATAGACTTACTGGTACTAATTCGCGAGGATCATCACAACTATCAGCAGATTTGCTGATGGAGATCATGTGTCTGCAAACATAGTATCCACAAAGATTGGTCCCTGCTTCTTGCTGAGGACACTGAAATTTTTTGTACAAAATTAGTCATGTATTTGTCCTGTTAGGAACAACCTAACCGGTGTTAGATGTATTTTTTTTATTTGGACAAAATAGAAAGAGGTTTATTTAGAAGCTTGAACATTTGACTAGCGTAAGGAAAGGTATTTGCAGACTGTTGGATAAATTTTCCGAAAATAATGGATTTCGGTGTGTTACTGGAGAGACGATCTCATGCTGTAGAGGTAGTTTCCTCTTGAATAGGTTCCCTATTTTAGTTTTCCACAATGCGAGCACACTCCAAATGATGATGAATTTTGACAACATCAATTATAGAACCAGATATGAATGCAAATTAATTTCAACATCATAGAATTCAATACCTATCCAAGAATTGCTGAAGATGCGTTCTTGGATAGGTACTGTGTTCTTGTTTGGAACAATGAATACCAATATCCAGTGATTGCTACATATTAAGAAAGCCATGAACTTATGAATGATGTTGAAATCTGAAAGACAATCAGTGTATGTGTGGTTGTTTACTTGACTTACCCTTCATGATATGGCCAGAGAAATGATTCTGCATGGGACGTTTTTTCAAAGATACGGACGACTATGTTAACGGCCAAGTCCCTTCGGTCCTTTTCATGTAATGTTGTGCCATTTGCTAATGCAGGATCTATGAAATACAGACTCTCACTTTGTCTTCTCTGCGCGTTCAATCCCCTGAGAGGAATAAAATGCAGTTAGCTGTTTATCACTTACAGCCTTGTATGGAGAAGTTGATCAGAGTTTGTTAAGTACTTACAAAATCACGCATCTAACAAGAGTGGCATCGAGCACATTGAAGTTGAAGAAGAGATGTAAGTCCTCGAAACTCACAATGATGGAACCAGCATCGTGTCGGAAATGATCTCTATTGTAGTGGACTAGCAAATGGTGATGACCTTCTGACATTTGATCTATGCAATATTCATGTAACTCGCGGCAACTGGAACTGCACTCATCAAAGTATTCGCCAACAAGAAATGGCTGACCATGGACGTAATTGCGTGCTTCAAGTACGTCCGCTTTTCTTTTAGCAAGCAACAATTCTACTTCTTCATCATCCATGGCGTCAAAAATAATATTAATCCCCGATTCAAACAAGCTGCTGTTAATTTGGTTCTGGGCGATGAGTGTTTTAAGTAAGAGGCAATCGTTCTCTTTCCTCTTCACTTTCCCGCTGCGCTTCCTCGTGGTCGTGGGTGTAGCCTTTTTGGCCACTTCCTTCTTGGTACTTGAAGCATTTCTGGCAGAACGTCTGGTTGCCTGCATAGTAGACTACCGAGCAGACGGTGAAGCTTGGACGGACTTCTTAGCAGACTATTTATCTATGCCGGACCGCCGAGCTGGCGGTGCTGTAGTGGCGGACTGCTGGGCTGTAGGAGCAGAGGCATCGGACTGCTGACCATGCATTGAAGCTATGTCGAGTTTCTGCGCAGGTGGTGCCATGTTGTCGGTGTGCTGAGGAGGCCATGCCAACACATTGGTTTGCTGAGCAGGAAGTGCTGATGCATTGGTATGCTGATCACGCGCCTGTGGACCGACGGACTGATGAGCAGTCGGTTCTGGACCTACAGACTGCTTAGCAGGCGGTTCCGAAGCATCAGACTGCTTAGCAGTCTGTTCCACCAAGTTGGTCTGCTGAGCATGTGCTACAACGGGGTCTACCCCCGCTGCTTCAGCGGCCAACAATTGAACCGGTGGTGTGTCATCAGCAGTTGTAGGCCTTGCCACTGGCTGCTTTGGGGTGGAGGATGACATGGCCTGTACGCCACAAAGTCGTTCCGGCTGATCACAGGTTGATGCATCAGCCCGCGAGAGCTGCTCTGGCAAGGAGAGCGTCACCGGTTGAGGGGCGATAGTGGTTGCTCTAAGCGGGGCTTCAGGAATCTCATCGATGAACACTATTTCCTTTCGTGGCCAATGCATGTGATGTAACAGTGTTTCTCCCAAGGTCCTTTGCTCATCGAAGTCTCCTAGGACATTCTTCAGGGAAAATTCATTGAATCTAGGCTTTACTTCAGTCGCGTAGCACTTCACACAACCCGGCTTCAATGGCAAATTGTCCAAGAAGAGGCCATCTTCCAAGAAGGGTGGGCAAACCCAGGCTGTTGCACATTTTAATGTACTTTCATAATGTGTAAGCACGCCCTTCAGTCTGTCTTCCATTCCAGATAGATCAGATATAGCATCATCACAAGCAGCTGCAGTCTAAGTGTCGCTGGGGTTAGCTCATGCACAGCTACTCTTGTGCAGTGTTGTCGCATAAGCAGCATCATCCATGCCTGCCTCCCCTCCCATCTGCTGGCTATCTGTCAGTGTTAGAGTCTTCTGCATCATCATCATTGACTCCTCAACATCCTTTTGAACAACCGGATAAATGTCCTTCTTGAACTTTTCAAACAATGCATTCTGCTTCATTTCACTCCTCGCTTTTTTCATGCTGAGCCTCTCTTCTTTGCTGAGTGTGAAAGCCCTCTTGTGCGGGACATTAACGCCTATACCCCTTGCACGGCCAGGGGGCTCTTTTGTGTCCAGAGCAATGGATAGAATGTCACATGGCCCTGAGTTCCTGTAGAACCTTCTAGGGATCTTGGAAGCCTCTACCATCACTTCATACAGTTTGGCGTCACGTGCGTTTTCAAAGTAATAAGTTCCGTCATCACGCCTCTTTGCACGTGCCTGCAAGTAGTCTCTGGTGCGTTCGCCCTTGATTTCACTAAAGGCCGGACTCCCACCCGCCGCTACTGCTTCTTTGTCCTCCTATTCCCATATCAGTTTCATGCTGTAGTATCCTGCCACACCCATATGGTGGGGGTGTATGTTCTTCTTCTGAAGTTCTGATTGCTTGAAACTCTTCATAGCAAACTCTGGAGTTGCCCTGACCCTTTTGAATTCTGCCCAGTCTGCCTTTGTAATTTGGGGGTATGTGGGGATTGGGTCCTTTCCTTCACTCAAGTACTTTTTGTACAGCACGTGCTTCTAGTTTCTCCAAGCATCCCTAGCCTTCTTCAGTGCAGCGTGTTCCACCTGCATTCTCCACTGCTCTGGAATGTTTAAGTGATCCATTATCTCCCGAACTATCCTTCACCGTGTTTCTGTGTTAGCCTTCCGAAACCCCGACAGATTAATGTTAAGCCTTGCCCTGCCAATAAATCCACACACACTCCTGAACCTCATGCGTGCTTTATCTGGTTTAGTTGGAGCCCAAGACTTTATATCAATCTCGGTTACTTCATATACACCTTTATGCTGGTGTGTGGGCTTCCTTGGAGCGTTCCTCCATGTCCTGACCGGAAGGGTAATTGCTGCAGCTCTATCCCATTCAAGACTACTTGATCCCTCACATTCTGCTAAAGACCTAGGGTTGTCCGAATCAGATGAAGATACATGGCCTGGATGAGTGCTATCGCTGCTACTCGGCATCTACAGAGAACACATGCGAAACTCAGGAAAGGAGGATAAGCATAAAACTAACAATTTGGTATCAAGCTTTCTAAACATGCCATGCAATAATTTAGAAAATGTACGGCTACTTTGTTACGTTTGTGTGACTCGGGCGCCTGTGATCTGTAAATAGGCAGTAACTTATTGGAACAAATACAACTTATTGTAGTAAGGAAGGTAGATAATGAACATATATACGCTCTCCGTTACTTTATAGCCAATTTGGGAACATACGGAACGAAATTGGAAGAGGGATTGCGAGGAAATATGCCTCACCGCAATGGAGAGCAGTAACTAACAGGCTTCTTAATGGAAACCCGGCCGGACCACAGGAGAGGCGAGGGTTACTGCATCTATATGCTCGAGGGTGGCTGGCCAGCAAATAAAGACGGCGAGGCGCGGGCCGCCGCATGTTGGGAACGGCAGTGGAGGTAGGCTTGACGCCGAAGAGCGGGCACACGGCCGGGGTGAGCACGGCAGCGCCGGAGAGGGTTCTGTTGTGGATCTGGGGGAGGGGGGAGCTGGCGAAGGAGATTGGGTGGACTAGTTGAGTGAAACACGGGCGGACGGTGGGGGGTGTTGGGGGCCTAGGTGAAAAGGGTGAAAAATTTCCCCGGTCGCCGCGCGCGCGGATAGGCCTATGCAAACGGTTGCCTCTAAGCGCTCGTGTGCACAAACAGAATAATTTCGTTTGATATGAAGACATACTAATTTTGAAATGAAGACGTGAGTTCATCGTTTCTCATCTAAATTTTTCGCACGTAAACCACTCACACTTTTACCATGGGTTTGATTTGCTGGCGCATTTCAGGTCTCGTGTGCTATCTGTAAGACATTTTTTGGCATTTATCATGCATGTTTGCATATAAATCAATTCCTAGCCGGACTGCATTTCCTGTCGAAAGGGATGAGGATTGCCGTTAGATCTGGGAGCATCCAACGGTGCAGATGTACGATCCGTGGGGTTTGGGTTCTGGCCAATCAGAATGCACGACTCAGATGGCATGCTCAGCGAGGGGGGTGGGGGCATCGGCCATGGTTTGGTAGGCACACGGCTTTAGTGTGTGAACCGTGTGCTATTTGAAAACATATTTTTTGGGAGGGGCTATTTGAAAACATGTACATGTGTTGTCGAAAGGGATGAGGATCGCCGTTCGACCAAGGAGAATCCAACGGTGCAGACGTACGATCCGTGGGGTTTGGGTTCTGGCCAATCAGAACGCACGACTCAGATCGCGCGCATGGCAGAGGGGTGGGGGGTGCATCGGCCATGGTTTGGTGGACACACGGATTTCATGAGTGAACCGTGTGCTCTTTGAAAACATTTACATTACCTAAAATAATATTTTTGTTCGAATGAAAACATGAGTTCATCGTTTCGCCTCCAATTTTTTTCCACGGTAAGAAATCATGAGTATAGTGGAGAGTGTCATATACTAGTATCATGAATATACAACACATATGATACTACCTTTAATTAATTATAGCGCATAGTATAATACATAGAGTATAGTATATCATATACATATATCATATTTATTGCCATGCATGACACAAATTAGCATCGCATTTAACATGATATAGTATCTACCTACTATATGTTACTCTAACCCTCTTTATATATATTTAATTCTTTGCCACATCAGCATATATACTTGCTATTTCCGAGTGCATGACATCATCGGCTATGATACCACCACTATGGCGAGCCTTATATAGGGAGTATCATATAGTACTATATATATATAGTGATATGCATATGATACTAGTGTATGATACTACGTACGTACCTTCATAGTGCATATATAGTATCATAGAGTAGTACTAGCTCCCTCTGTAAACTAATATAAGAGCGTTTAGATTACTAAATAGTGACCTAAACGCCCTTATATTAGTTTACGGAGGGAGTATATATCATAGATGACCGTATTTATGGCCATGCATGACACAAAGTAGTATAGCATTTATTATATATATATATGTTACGGTATCTACCTATGTTACTGCTTCTTTGCCACATCATCATATTTTCTATTCCCGGGTGCATGATACCAGCTATGATACCCCCACTATGGCCACCCTAATAAGGCTGGTCGTAATATGGGAGTATCAAGCGGTATGATGCATGCCAACTAGACTTTTTGGATGATGTGGCACACAGTTAAATGATGAAAGAGAGGGTGTGTGGTATCATATCATGATACCATATCATATCATGATACCGTATCATATTAAATGTTGTACTGCTTTGTGTCATGCATGGTAATTAATAAGGAACCTAAGATACTAACTCAAGATACTATGCATGCGCGCATTACGGAGGTATTGCCGATCATATACTAGTATCATGTATATATACTCCCTCCTTTCCGGTTTATAGGCTTATCTCAAAATTTTAGTTTTTCCATTTTATAAGGCTCAATTTGGTTGTTCCCCATCACATGTCCAGATTCCAAGGTGCATTAAATCATTGCATGCAAGTATTAAGAGAAAGTTGACCAATGCATGTACTTTATATATGCATGCATGTATTGCAATTAATACATTGGAAAACATAAATTTTTGAGGAAAACAAAAGCATTAATTGGGTGTTCTTACAAACTACAAAAGGTGTTCCACCACTCACCATCTACCTTGGTTGGTGAGATTTTTGAATTGAGCCCTATAAGGCTGGTTGTAATGGGGAGTATCATATATATATACTAGTATTATCATGCATATATATGATAGTGTAGCTAGGATACTAGCTACTTCCGTAATGCATAGTATCATAAGTTAACGTATTAGGTTGCCTTAATAATCACACAAAGTAGTAGTACAACATTTAATATGACACGGTATCATGATATGATACCACATCCTCTCTTGTGTGCCACATCATCCAGAAAGTCTAGTTGGCATGCATGATACCGCTTATGATAATACCATTACAACCAGCCTAGCTAAACCGAAAAGGAGGGAGTATGAGACTAGCTAGCCACAATGGAGAGTAGTACACTGGTAACATACACATATCCCTAGACTATATATGTTACTACCTTGGGTAGTACATAAGTGTAGTGTCATGCAAAGCTTCATTTCTTAGGTTACAGACTCATATTGCATTGGGACATGTGATGCTACAATAACTATCTAAGTTACTGAAACTATCTTTCTCCTCATTAACTTATTGCCACATAAGCAAGTTTGCTGAGTTGGAGTAGGTGTTACTACTGAAGTTACTCCCATTGTGGCTAGTCTGATACTAGCTAGTCGTCTATGATATACTAGCTACCTCACTAAGAGCATGGTTAATAATACAACCAACTCTCGACTATAAGAAGTTGACTTTTCATATACAGCCAACCTCTTAGCGGGAATGTACAATAATAAGTTTTATATACGTACTAGTTTATCAATAGTTGGCCGACCTTACATCCTCACAAAGTGTCTTGGGTCTCCTGTTGCAGCTGGCTCTACTAACCAAGAGCCCGCTTCTCTTCTCTTTCCTCGAACTAATAAGCACATATATATTATTCTATTCCTTATAGCCAGACTACCCAAAGTGGGAGTAACATAGGTAGTAACATCACACGTATCTAGATAAAATAGATGATGTGGCAAGCAATAAATGAAGAAATGGAGGAAAGTGGATATGTGTGATGTTACTACCTATGTTACTCCCATTGTGGGTATAGTCTTACTATAGTATGAGACTACCCACAATGGGAGTAACATAGGTAGGAACATCACACATATCTAGATAAAGTAGATGATGTGGCAAGCAATAAATGAAGAAAGAGAGGAAAGTAGTAACATAGCTAGTTACTAGTAGTATGAGTAACATCACATGTACATATCAAGGCAAGATGTGTCTATAGCCTAATAAATGAAGTGTTGCATGTTACCACACATATATGTTACTCCCCACTATAGATGTAGTAACATAGACTAGTGTAACACATGGGCATGTTACTAGTCTATGTTACTACCCATTGTGGCTAGTCTGAGTAACATCACACATCTCAAGGCAAGATGAGTCTATAGCCTAATAAATGATGTGTTGCATGTTACTACACATATGTTACTCCCCACTATAGAGGTAGTAACATAGACTAGTAACATTCTATGTTACTACCCATTGTGGCTAGTCTTATGTCACTCTATTGTGTACTTACTTGCTCTAATAATGCATAGTATCATAGAGTAGCTAGTATCATATGTAGTACTTTATTTCTATTGTCATGCATGACACCTAGTAGCATAACATTTATTATGATACGGTTTCATGATATGATACTTAACCCTCTCTTTCTTCATTTAATTAATTCTATGATAGCTCATCAAAATTGCCTAGTTGGCATGCATGATACTAGCTATGATACCCCCTTACTATCAGCCTAGTAAAGGTGTACAGATCATTTGTGCGTCACTTTGTGAGATTTCATCTGTTTGTTCAAGAAGCGGGGAGAAGTTTCAAACATTTCGGCCGCGAGATGCGGCCACTGGCGTAGGCCTAGTTGGTATTTTAATTACAGAAAATTCAGATGGAGTTCGGACATCATCAAAATCGATGTGTGCCTGTGGCGTGCTCTCACGACCCCGCGGAAAAAAATTGGGAAAGTTTGGCACAAGTTTTGATGACCGCTCCTTCCAAACCGGAGCATCTCACATGAAGGATCATGGTTTTCCAAAAGGAGACGTGTCAATTCAAACTCCTGTGGCCGGTGACTTCATCGTTTGGCCTCATAAAAATTTCCACGGTATGCAATCACCATTATACCACGGGTTTGATTTTCTGGCGCATTTCAGGTATCGTTAGCTATATTTAAGACATTTTTTGATATTAACGTGCATTTTGTGCATAAAAATAAAATTACAACCGGAACTGCATGTGCTGTCGAAAGGGATGAGGATTGCCGTTCGATCTGGGAGCATCCAACGGTGCAGACGTACGATCCGTGGGGTTTGGGTTCTGGCCAATCAGAAAGCACGACTCAGATCGTGGGTGGGGTGGTGGCAGGGTTTGGTTGGCACACGGCTTTCATCAACGAACCGTGTGCTATTCGCAAACCAGATTGCATATTTTTGTTCACACATACTGTAGTGAGATCGATTGAGTGTGCTACCTCTATGATATAATAATAATAACAAAAACAGTTCATATTCATTGCCTGAGCTGATAGCATATCAAGGTCAACATATTAACGGTTCTTACATCAACAGAAAACTGGGCATAACTCACAAATTAAATACACGCGACAGTTCTAAATTGAACAAATTAAGTTGCAGGGTAGGCATAAAGACTAGTCTTACAGCTTAATTCCCATGTACATGTGGGAACTGGGATCATTAAGTTGACCCCGGATGAACTTGGGGTTTTTGATGATTTTAAACTTCTTCTCTATTACACTGGTGCGTGATCCCTTGGCTGGCAACTCATCAAATTCATCGTACTCGTACTGATCGGCAACATCGTTGACACCCAGTACCCTTCTCTTTATGCAAGGGGTCTTCCAGAAAGAAAATCTGGGTAGCATCGCTGGCAAGAATGAATGGGTCCGCGTGATATGCCATCGTTGTCCTGGTAACACAGGTCTTCCTATACTCATCATTCCTTACCTGACCAAGAGGGATCCATGCGCACCTGAATAATGCCACCTTAACTTTCACATAGTCAAGCTCCCAAATCTCTTTGATGGTTCCATAGTATACCCTTTTATCAGCTTCATTTATAGTCATCCATTCTATTCGAACAGAGCTGTTTTGATACAAGGTCTTCTTATCAAGTTCCTCAGTGTAGAACGTGTATCCATTTATGTCATATGCTTGGTATGTCAGCATCGTACGTGATGGCTTTTGTGCAACCACGTAGCAATGCCATCGATGGATCCTTGTGCCAAACGATTCTTCAGGCATTCGGTGTAGTTCTTAGTGTGCTCCTTCATCTCCACCTCTGATGAAGGCACCGTTGGTAAGAATCTTTGGCGTATCTCCGCCAAGTGTTCTTCGCCATAAGCGATGAGAATTGGGTTGTTAAGCAGTACCGTCAAATGGGCTTTCTCTGCCAATTCTCCGGGTGCAGCCATTTGCGTGCCAGCAAGGACTGGCTTACCTTTCAGCCTTCTGATGCGGAGCATCCTACTATCATCCCCATGGACCTACCATCGTCTCAACAAGAGCCAAGAAGACCTATGACACGAGCACGAGCTAGAGCTCTCGAGAACGAGGTGACTTCCTTCCTTAGTGATATCACATATGATCCACTCGAGACATGGCTACTACCTAAGTCCGATATGCTATGCATGATTAGATGTCAAGAGGAACCTCCCGAGGATGCACGTGAAGACGGACAAGCCGCCAAGAGAACCGCCGAAAGGAGAGGAAGACAGCTCCAGGGCCCGGACATCCGGCCCCAGCCCCGGACATCCGGCCGCTGGAGACATCTATTACAGCCACCTCCCAGCCGACCAACATCTACAGGCCCCGGACATCCGGCCCCAGCCCGGACATCCGGTCAGAAGCCCGGAAATCCGGCCCCTCCTATCCAGAGAGCACAGAACGCCTCCACGCCAGGCCGGACATCCGGCCCCCAGCCCGGACATCCGGCATCTCCTGAAGGCCCGGACATCCGGCCCGACGCCCGGACATCCGGCTCCGCCTGTCTGCGCACAGTAAAGGGCCGAAGCCCGTGTACCTCTTCGCCCCCCTAGACTATATATACTCCATCCCCTTCCTCTTTCTAGGGTTAGCATTGGTTTATCTCATATGTGAGATAGAGCATTGCTCATCCATTACGGATCTACTCCACGAGAGAGACCGCGGCCCCTCTACGGAGAAGATCACCTTGGATTCAAGACCCCCTCTTGGGTGGCCCCCATCAAGACCACCTTACAGAGATGAACCGGTTACCGTTTGTATCGTCCATTGTTGACTTTGGATCTTGTATCTCATCTTTGTGTTCATCAATCTAGCACATGTGTGATCTATTCTTGTTGGTTGAGTGATTTATCTCGTGTTCCTCTCGTGTTTCCCCCTCGTGTTCATCACGTTCTTCGTAGGGATCCGCTCCTTTCGTGAAAGATCGGCCATCTAGGGTTCCACCCTACATCACCTTCCCTTCTGGCAAGAGAGGGGCAAACCTATAGGTCTTTGTTTCATGTATTCGGTGCAAAACTCAAACACCTCCTCCGCGGTATAACCTTGTAGGATGCTTGCCTCTGGATGGTTTCGGTACCGACAAAAGCGCTTCAGGATTCCCATGAACCGCTCGAAGGGATACATGTTGCGAAGAAACACAGGACCACAATACTTTATCCCGTCGACAAGGTGCACAGTGAGATGGACCATGATATCAAAGAATGACGGTGGGAAAAACATCTCTAGGTTGGACAATATTCTTGCAATATCATCTTGCATATGATCCAACTCTTCGGGATCTACAACTTCTGCCATAGTTGGTTGAAGAAATCACAGAGGTCAATGAGTGTGTTTCTTATATCTTTGTCCATCAGATTCCTGATGGCCACCGGGAGGATTTGTGTCAACATTACGTGGCAATCATGTGACTTCATGTGTCCCAACTTCATTTTACCTGAGCTCACCTCCACGAGACTTCTGATGTTTGCGGAGTAGGTAGAGGGTGTCTTAACTGACAACAAATAGGTGAAGAACTGTGTTGCTTCTTTTGTACTAGAATTGTAACTCTGGCGAGCTTTGATGAATTTGTCATCATCTTCTGCTTCACTCTTGCATTGTGATTGATCAGCAAGCATATCGAGCCATGAACCGTCACCATCCTTTCTTTTACCTTTAATCTTGAGCAGAGTACGAAGGATGCTTTCACATACGTTCTTCTCTACATGCATGACATCGATGCAGTGACGTACACGTAGAATATCCCAGTAAGGTAATTTCCAGAACACCGATTTCTTCTTAAACACTTGATCCTTGGGTGTTAGTTTCACCGTCAAAGGGTGGTTTTTGCCAAGCACAACATTAATTTTTTTAGCCATGTTGTGGACCACCACCCCTTCATAGGGTCTTGGGGCTGCAGCTGCCTTTGCCGTACCATCAAATTCAGCTTTCATCTTTCGGTATGGGTGATTTTTCCGTAAGAACCTACGATGACGCAAATACACTGTTTTGTGCGAGTTGGGAAGTCTTCTGCTAGCTGTCCTATCCATGCATGTGACACACCCTACTTCTCCCCTTGTTTTCTGCCCCGATGTGTTGCCTAATGCCGACATATCTTGAATGGTGTGCACTAGCCTGGCATGTAGATGGAAAACATCCTTTCTGTAAGCATCATAACATTTTACAACAGGCGCATCTATCCACACTGTCAGCAGTTCTTCTACCAGTAGCTGAAAGTAAATGTCGATGCCATTTCCAGGTTGCTTTGGGCCTTGGATAATCATTGACGGCATAATGTATTTTTTCTTCATACACAACCAAGGAGCAAGGTTATATATGCACAAAAGCATCATCCATGTGCTGTGATTGGCGCTCATATCGCCAAAAGGATTCATCCCGTCAGTACACTCCCCGAGCCTTATACTTCTAGGATCCTTGGCAAAATTTTCAAACTTTTTGTCGATTAATTCCCACTGAGCCCCATCTTTCGGGTGCCTCATATACCTATCCGCAATTCGCTCACGATGATGCCACCGCAACCTCTTTGCCTCTCTAGGGTTTGCAAACAAATGCCTCAACCTTGGAATTAAAGGCAAGTACCAAACAACCTTGAACGGGACTCCTGTCTTGATCTCTTCGTCCAATTTGTACTTGTCCTTTGCTCTCCTACGCTTGTATCGTCCATGCTTGCATGTGGGACATGCACGATAATCTTTCTACTCACCACGGTACAATATACAATCATTCAGACAAGCGTGTATCTTCTGTACTTCAAGTTCCAATGGGCAAACAATTTTCTTCGCTTCATTCGTGCTTCTAGGGAGCACATTATCTTCCGGAAGAATTTCTTTCAAAAGACCTAACATCTCTGTGAAGCCCTTGTTTGACAGACCGTTTGCTGCTTTAAATCTGAGAAGCGCCAGGGTGGCACTCAACCTGGAATATTTCTTTTTGCAACCTGGATACAATTCTTTCTTGGAGTCCGCATCAATGGTTGGCAGATCCTTGTACCCAATCATATGCTTATCTGGGCCCTCGAAATCTGCAATCATAGCAGCAAAATCTGGCATATCAAGATCGTCGTCATCTGCATCGACGTCTTGGTTTTCCAGTGGGTGTTTCGGCTTTCCAGTGTTCCATTGGTAGCTTGACGCCTCTGCCCCGATGTTAGATTCAACATCCATGTGACACTGATCGGGGTTTGGCATCTCGCTACCCTGGGTATCTTCATCCACGACCTCCTCTTCACCGTGTCTGGTCCAACGTGTATATCCATCCATGAATCCCCTAGAGATTGAGTGCATCTGGACATCTGCAACTTCATGTGACTCTGTATTGGCACAATCAGTAC
This sequence comes from Aegilops tauschii subsp. strangulata, assembly GCF_002575655.3. Taxonomy (NCBI): domain Eukaryota; kingdom Viridiplantae; phylum Streptophyta; class Magnoliopsida; order Poales; family Poaceae; genus Aegilops; species Aegilops tauschii. The sequence goes on along the minus strand of NC_053037.3, from coordinate 243,049,141 downwards.
ATGGACATAGGATGTAATCCGCATCACCAATTCTCCTCTTTGTACTTTCAGCCAAATTCATGAACTCTGTCACGCCACTGATAAAATCTGCGGTTTTCTGATTCTTTATCCATCGAGATTGTTCCATCTGCAGCACACAAATGGTAATTAAATACAAAACAACAACATTAATACACAAATTAACTGTTGTCCAAAGATGCGTGCATAAATCACAAGGTTTTATTTTAATAATTATTGAGGGCGCTCCATGTTGTTATCCAGACGTGCTATGACAAAATTAATAGCCAGTCAATTTACACGCAGAGTACTAGTACAACACTACACTTAGGAATTGAATACCTAACTTTAGCCACTCACGAAAAGAATACCTTAATTAATTAGCCGCGCGGTGACCTCCACCCAGCAGACAGACAAGCGCGATGCGGCGGCACGCCGAGACAGCAGGGTCGAGGAGCAAAGCTTAATGCGGCTGCCGCCTGAAGTTCGACCTCCACTATCCCGCCATCGACCGCGATGGATGTGCTCGAATCACGCCGCCGTCGACCTCGATGGTTGAGCTCCTCCTATCTCCCGCCGCAGAACGAGCATTGACCTCCTATGATGCCGCCACCGCCCACCGACCGAGGATTGACCTCTTCTCCGGTAGCCGCTGCCTAGGCCGCCACCGTCATCTCTATATGCAGAGCGGCTGTTTTTCTACAGATATCCGCGGAGCGGCTGTTTACACGGTATCTCACTGTAACACAATTATATGGACAGGGTAGTACAACACATACGGTTATGTAACGACAACCGTGTCTAACCTACATTGTCTTCTCACACGGTTTGGTGCGGAAATCGTGTGTGACGTTGTAATACCTAACACAAACGACATGTACAAACAGTGTGCCATATACAACATATATATAGTGCCATTAGTAGTTCCTGACCATTAGCTTATCTCCATAGTTTCCCCATTTCCCCCAAATCCCTACATAGCCTCCAAATTCCCTCGCGTGGTGCTGACATTGGGGTAATGCGGATGAGTGGTGCTGATGGTTTCGGTGCGGCTGCTCCTACTCGTATCACCGCCACGACGGCGGTCACCGCCGAGCACTTGCCTAAGGTCATCAGAAGGCAGGTGTACTACGGATCCGAATCGTCCTGTCAGGTTCCAATCTATCCCGATCTTTTTTACCATGTCCAAAGTATGGCTCCTTGCTGAATCCGTCCTGAATGACCCCCCCCCCCCAGGAAAGCGATCTGCCGCCGGATCCGGAGCTTGACTCCAGACTCCCGCAACACGAGTTCGACTCCGAGGTTTGCACCACCGAGAAGTACCAAAAGCTGAGTTGTGTGCACGGGCACACTCCTGCTCGACGTGTATGCACGGAGGGATTCGACATTGGCAGGCGGTTTCTCAGTTGCCCCTTAGAGGTTAGTGTTAATTAAGTTCATCATTTTACTTCAGTTAATGCCACCGCTCATCCATAATACTATTTAACATTGGCAGGGATATGAGGCTTGTCCCTTTGTTAACTGGCTGGATGAAGAATGGCATGGCAGGGCTTGGAGTGTTATCACCAAGCTCGCAGAACATAATGTAAAGCTGAAGAAGAAACTGGCTGATCTGAAATGTACAATCAGTACGATGAACCAAGAAAGAATCAATCACAGGCAACAGATGAAAGCAAGAGACAAGAAGGAACTAGCATGTGTAGTTGTGGTTGTCGCATTAGCCATGTTCTATGCGCTGTTTGCAGTGATGATTAGGGGTTTTGTTTGACAGTATTTCTAAAGCACATCTATATGTGCTCTAAGTAATGCACATCTAGGTCCTATATATGCCATTTATGTTACACGAAGATTCGTGCAGATATTTTTCTGTCTTTTTTCTTTTCCTTTCTAGTTTGATTATTACTGGCTTTATAAATAAGAAGAGCTCAATGTATTGCTTGCCAAATGTCCTACTCCGTTTGTACCGGTACCGGTGCATAATCCGAAAACTCGTTCCTTGTTTTTGTCTTGAAAAGGAAACCAGCCAATAGGAGTCCTGCGCAACCCCGGGAGTTTGGAGCGACTGGATACAAATAATTACGGTTGATTATATCAGCGGTTAGATAATACATCAACCCCGCTTCAATCCCCGCTTCAATTGGCAGTTCCTCTTCTCTGCATACCCCGCTTAAGTGTCCACCATCTTCATCGTCCCCGGCAGGCCGCGCTACACACTGGCACACACTCTGCAGCCATGTCGAGCGATAGCGAGGACGATAGTTCGGCCATCAGTCTGGCGCCCGATGATAGGTCAACATCGGAATCATCCCGCTCGTCTTCCATGAGTCCGGTGTCGAGCCCAGACCTCGATTATATCCGGTTCATGGAAGGGACGCCGCCTCCGGAGTCGTCAGACGACAACCAGACGGACGAGGAGCCATCGGAGGACAAAGAAGAAAACGACGATGATGAGGAGGAGGAATGGTTGAACGAGGAGGAGGACGACGACGACAACAACTACGATGATGACGGCGACAGCGATGAAAATCGAACGGTCAACGGCAAGAAGCGTCCTTGCCTAGACGATGTCACGGGGCCATCCAACAAGAACAACAAGAAGAAGAAGGACTAAATTAAGCAGACTGTATATATCTCTGTTTATCCTGTCAATCTCATCGCAGACGGTTAGTAATATGTATTCGACAGAGATCTTCTACATTATCGCCAACAGGTTGGTTTGTTGAACTGTGTGCCCTGACGAGCACACAATTCACAAAAAAGACCGTATGGACTGTCTATAATGATCGCACACAATTCTGATTACTGATCTGTTCGCCGGGTATCACACACATCTTGTTATGCCGAATCGTTTGTGTTCACCTCACTCATCGCAAACGGTTCATCGGAGTGAACTGTATGCCGTATATCGCACACACCTTGATCTGGCTGCCCGTTTCTGTTGCTCTGTCTCATCGCAAATAGTTCGTAGAGATCAACCGTATGCCCCTCAACGCACACGCAACTAAAATCTGAACCGTGTTTGATCTATCATTCATCGCAAACGTTTTGCATCATTTCTGACGGTTTTCATACAACACCCTTTGCGATTATTGCATCGCACACAGTTTCTCGAAGGGTCTCTGATCATAGTGTCGCGTTAGCAGCATCCTGCAGTAGTGTACCTCCACTACGAGGCATCGAACACCGCATTGACCTCATCCCCGGAGCACCCCTTCCTAACAAGGCTCCCTATCGCGTCAATCCCGAGGAAACTAAGGAGATCCAACGGCAGGTACAATAACTCATTGACAACGGACAAGTACGTGAAAGCTTGAGTCCTTGTGCCGTCCCGGTAATCCTTGTTCCCAAGAAACATGGTACACATCGCATGTGTTCTGATTGTCGTCCTATCAATTCTATTACCGTGTGTTATCGTTACCCCATTCCACGCCTAGATGATATGCTAGATGAGCTTAGCGGAGCCGCAATTTTCTCTAAGATTGATCTTAAAAGTGGCTACTATCAAATATGCATCCAAGAAGGTGATGAATGGGAAACCGCATTTAAGACCAAATTTGGCTTATACGAATGGCTTGTTATGACAATGGGTTTATCCGGAGCACCCGGTACTTTCATGCGACTCATGCATTTTGTTCGTCGACCCTATATTGGCGTATTTGTTGTGGTCTATTTTGACGATATCCTTGTCTTTAGCAAATCTCTTAAAGATGATGTCACCCATCTTAGAACCGTGTTGCAAACCCTTAGGAAAGAGCGCCTTTATGATAAAATGGAAAAATGCCTTTTTGGTGTTGATAAGCTTGTTTTCTTGGGTTTCGTTGTGTCTTCTAACGGTGTTCATGTAGACGAATCTAAGATCAATGCTATTAAGACTTGGCCCCAACCAACAAATTTCCAACAAATGCGGTTTAGCCAGTTTCTACCATAGATTTGTGAAGGATTTTAGCACCATTGCTTTACCTTTATATGCTTTGAGTAGGAGGAATGCACCCTTTGTTTGGGGACCATCTCAAGGTTGCGCATTCAATGAGGTGAAGAATTTGCTTACACATGCTCCTTTTCTTGCTGTACCCAACTTTGATAAACCTTTTGAGATACATTCGATGCTAACACTACAAAAGAAATACACTTCCGTGATGATACGTATTTGTCACAGTAGGTCACGTTTTCTGTCATGCATGTACATCCATGATGATTTTATGAAAAAATCAAGATACTCATACCTGTGCTGTCGTAGAAGTGTTCCATGACATTACCAAAATTATCATCACATAAGTGTCCACTTCCATGACGAGAAATGCCGCGTCATGGAAGTGATTTCATCAAGGGGGACCGACACGTGGCATCCACCGTAACGGGTCGCCGGTAAGCTATCAGGTCCGGTTTTGGATCCGATAACCCGCTAACAGCCATGACCAATGACAATTTTCCACGTGTAAAATTCTTATTGGTCGACGGAACCACGTGTCAGCTCCGCGTTGGCACAGGTGTCACTCATCCAATGGGTGAGATGCGCCTATGATATGTCGACACGTGTACCGGCCCAACAGCGGCCCATTCAGGTTAAAAGGCCGGGCCTGTCAAAATAAGCGGGCCGGCCCATTATCGGCCTACTTGACTCAGGCCCATTTACAAGCACGGCCCATACAAGTTACACAGAATCGGCCCATCAAAGGGCCCATTATACATTTACCAATTTCCAGCCCATCATCAGTTTTAGCCCGTTAATGGCCCGCTACGTCTTTGGGCCCAATTGCGGCCCGAGCTTCTTTTGGCATGTTAGCGGCCCATCGTCAGTTCCAGCCCGTTAACGGCCCGAAACATCTTTCGGCCTTTTCTCGGCCCATTCTGCACTTGGGCCAATCCTAGCCCACTGTGAGTTTAGGCCTATAATTGGCCCATTCGGTAAATGGGCCAACTCCTAGCCCACTTTGTCTCTCGGCCTGTTAATGGCCCGCACAACAGTTGGGCCTTTGACTTTAGGTCTATTAGGGGCCCACGTTCCGCAGGGCATCATTTCAGCCCAGCACGACTTTCGTCCTGTTAAAAGCCTAGTTTGCAAATTGGGCCTCCTCTACCCCATAACACTTTCGGCCTCTTACTGGCCCGTAAAGTAAAAGGGGCGAGACAAAATTGACATCTATTTCGGCCTGCTAGAGGCCCGCGGGCCATTTCCATTTATACGGCCCTATCGAGCTTTTGGCCTGTTAACGGCCACATCATTTGGGATCCACTTAATATTATTTTGAACAGCCCAATTAAGGCCCGCTTTGACTACACATGTTTGTTCGTTTGTATGGTGTCCAGGAAATGTTTGGGTGTGTGGGCCCCCGTTTCAACAATATAGCATATTCAAGAATTATCCTACTCTATACTATCGCCTCTAAAAAACATACACTATACAATAACAAGACTAAGGCATATAAATGTAGAATAATCCTACACTAGACAATAAAGAAATTACAGCCGAATATACCCACTGAGCATTATAGTTCGGCACCAGTGATAATAGATCATACACAAACAGCAAATTACATACACTGGACAAATAAAGCTCATACATCATGGACACGCATCAACAGAACTTACCATTTGAACTATAATCTCTTCAGAAAATAGGATTGGCCGTATTCAGATAGCACAAATTTCAGTCTGCAAAATCTCCAATTCCTTCGTGGTTACCTCAGTGTCTTGTTTCATTTTTTGACTCCTGCATTTAATACCTGCATGTCCAGTCTCAACTTGTTGATTGTACGTTGAGAATCATGTACACGTTGTCTTGCCACCTCTAGTTGATGCTCGAGAACATCAACACATTCCAATTCCAATCCATAATCATTCGGTAACGACCATGCCGCATTGCTCGCAGATCTTTGTGTTGATGTCACTTCATCCTGAAATGTTTCTGTAAGTACACATGACTAGGGCAAAAATATAGTTACAACAGTGAAGCGAGCAAGACAGACTATTTTGTACATGGCAAAACAGGACTAACAATAATATTACACGTCATGAAGCATAAGCAGGTGATATTTTAAAAATTAAAAAAATGGTAGTCTGTGCAGCATGCATACATAAATCTCTCTTAGCTCACCAGGGGAGCATGATGTTGGGGCCAAATCCAAAACACAGAGAAGTTACAAATTTAGACAACACGTTGCGTATAAGTAAGCAAGCAGTTGACCATTCTGTAGCTCAATTAAAGTCTTAGGGAGCATAATGAACAGTAGAGGCATTCATACAAACCTACTACAGCAAGCAAAGCTATGCAATCATTAGCCTAGTATAAACTAGATTGTGAGCCTCATGTAGTAACAGTTGGTTAATAGACTTCAAAGCTTTAGGCACACTTCGCAAGAGTAATTAAATGGTAAGGCCTTTAATTATGTCAATTAATAGTTATAAAAGTACCCAACATAAGGCATCATTGTTTGGCATCTCATTAACTGAGGACAAATAAAGCAATTGAAAAGAGCAAATTAACTATGCCTGAAACAAACAAGGAATTGAACTGTTGAGTCAGATACAGTGACTTACCTTAACTGGTTGAACAGGCTCAGCGCTGCTCCTACTTCTCTTGCAAGGCTCCTTCCTAACATCTTGTACTTGGAAATCCTCAATCTTATCTTCATTGCACCCCCTCTGCAACGTGACACAAACTAGTTACTCGTCTCCTTGGAAGATAAATATGCATACTTTCCAGTCTGTGATCAACACAAAAGGATGAGATTATAACAAAACAACACCAGATAACGAAAATGACACATCTCTTGCACTTGCACACAATGAAATGAGCATTTACTATGTGTGCACTATGTAAAAACTAGGCATACCTTCGAACTGGATCTCCAAGTACTCTTGGAGATCCTACTTTAGTGTACAGCCAAACCTTTATGTCACCTATGAGTTAGACAAGCCCCCACTACAGCAGCCTTTAGTGTTTAAATCGTTGACAAGCTCTGTTAGAGTGTTAGGTCAAGAACAGCAAGTAATCAAAGCAAATAGTTCTGGTATGGCTGGCTGATGCAAACAAGCAATTGAATAGATGTATCAAGAAAGAAGCAAAGAAGGAGGCTTAAAGACCATCACTTCACAGACCAGATTTAAGGGGCATTTAAACATCATGAGCAACATATCAACTAACATAAACATTGCATATTCCAGATTCTACAATGGAATGCACATTTATTAGATTATGCCATGTATGATGATGCCTAAATGTACACTATAGCAGGCAGGCGTGATTCATTATTGCACGCAGAATTGAATTGCGGGTTAAGGGCTAGTTCAATTCCGCCTTTTCAGAGCTTATTGTCAAAATAAGCCATAAAAAATGTAAAGAAGTCATTTTTGAGTTCTGGGCTTGGGCTTAACTTATTTCGCTTTAGAGGGGGTGTTTCGGGTAGAAGCTCACTAAAAATTGAAGGGAAGGGGAATAGTGAAATGACTCTGTTGTCTGCCTATATTACACTGAAAATGCAAAGCCCATACCCAGAACTCCGATTAAGAAAAAAATGGAACCGCCTGCACTTCCGCTTGCATCTCCTCTCCCCTTTCCCTCTACCTCGATCCCCTGCCTACAGCGCTAGGTTTCCTCCAGCGAGCCGTCGACACTGGTCCCATCTGTCCTGGTCCTCGACGATGCTCTGTCCAGCTAGGCTAGATGGCCAGCGGGTAGGGCCAAATCTCCTCGGTTGCTCCTCCCTCTGGCGCCGCCCCTCATTCTCATGGTCTCCAGCAGCTGCTCCACTATGGTCCGTCCAACGCACTACTCCGATAGGCGACGCACAACTACGGCTGATGACACACTGCGGCAGAAGGCACCTTATTCCCCCTCCCCTCCTCCTAGGCCATGGCCTTGAGGTGCTGTTGAAGGATGAGCTCATCCAACAAGGTGAGGATCTCCTCTGATTTTTTGCCAATTTTTCATTTTGATCCACTATACGATGAATTGCTATGAGCTGCTTCTGCTGCTGCTATATGATGCATTGCTATGAGCTACTCCTGCTAGTGCTAAATGATGAATTGCTATGAGCTGCTGCTGCTATATCATGAATTGCTATGAGCTTCTACTGCTATATGATTAGTTGCTGTAAGCTGCTCCTGCTGCTGCTATATGATGAATTGCTATGAGCTGCTTCTGCTGCTGCTATATGATGAATTGGTATGAGCTGCTCCTGTTGCTGCTATATGATGAAATGCTATGAGCTGCTGTTGGTATATGATGAATTGCACACTGCTGCTGCTGCTGCTGTATGATGAGTTGCTATGAGCTGCTACTGCTGTTGTATGATGCTTTCACGTGGTGTTGCTATATGATAATAAGCAGCCACTTGGACCATCGAATCTCAATAAATAATTGTTCTTCATTTAAATGTGGGTCATGCGTTCTTCGTTTAAATTAGGCAATGGGATCTCTATGGAAGACATTGACCAAAGTAGATTGTGCCAAGTAGATGGTATCTTTGTATTTGCATTTTGAACAAATAGTGATGGTATGTTTTCCTATCATATTAATTACTGCAGTCGGTTCAATTTGTGATGTTTGCAAGTCAAATTAATTTTCATATGGGCAAAAAAATGACAAAATATAATGCAATCTAGACTTTTCACTAATCATACCAAAGATAAGCTGAAAAGGAAGGCAATGAAAAGAACTAGTTGGCTTATTACCTGGAGCTTATATTCACATGTGCTTATTTTCTTAGGATAACTCGTAATAACTGTCCCTAAGAAACTTGTCCAATAGAACTAACATACAAATAACATGTCACGATGATTGCAATGGAGTGACCTACCATAGAACATTGTATAGGCTCACCGCTGCCTCTCCTTTTTTTGCGATGTTCCATGAAATTGCCACATACATCTTGTACTTCTTCATTGTGTAACCCTATCTGCAAGTTGACATGGCTAATTTTAGACATCTCTACATGATAATACATTGTATATCCCTTGCGCATGTTCAAACCAACAATTAACGATTGTGTGCGCAGCATAAACAAGCCATGACTCTGTGTGCTGGACTAGCAGTCACTCTAAGGGAGCCTAATGTAGTGCACTGGAATTCCTACATGCCACCTACGATTTTGTGTAATGTTCTACCTCTATTACTAAATATATGTCTTTGTAGAGATTCCAGTATGGAACACATACAAATGTATATAGATGCATTTTCGAGTGTAGATTCACTCATTTTGCTCCGAATGTAGCCTATAGTGGAATCTCTAGAAAGACTTATATTTAGGAACGAAGGTACGAGGTAGTATCATGTATGACATCTACATATCTAATTTAGCAGCCTGTAGTAGAAGTCATTGTCTGCACAAAGGGATTAGTGGTCGAAAAACCTAGCAAAGCACGCTGGCAGGCACACAACAATACAAGAGAGAGAGACGCACATACAAGATCATAGCAATGCCTCAGTCCATGATCTTGGTTGGCCAAGTTGTTAGATCCAGAAGAAACATCGTCCTTGTAGTTTTTGCCGGCTCCATAACAGGTAACAACGACATGTTAGTATATTTGAAGTACATCGGGCAGGTGATGCTGGCTGGTTTAAAGGTGAAGTACCTAGGCCGTGGCGGGTGCTTGGCATCTTACCAGACGGTGGGAATCAGGTTAGAAACTTCAAGGGTGATGACGCTGCGCTGGCTGTCGGGGTCCGGTAAGGAGATCTAGAACCGTCGAGTAGGGTCTTTGTGGAGCGGCTCCAGTAGGGTGGACTACGGTGTGGGCGAAGCGGATCTATGGCCGTGGACGAGGGCGTCGGTGAAGCTTCTCCGGTGGTTGGGTTAAGGATGGTGTCGATGATGCGGATCTGCGGCTGTGGACGGGGCGTCAGAAGCTGCTCCGGTAGATTGGATGAGGGTGGGACGAAGCGGATCTGTGGCCTTGGACTTGTGAGTTGGCAAAGCGGCCCCGGTAGGGTTTAGAATGATATAGGCGAAGCTACTCCGGTAGGGTTGATGATGGTGTTGGCAAAGCGGCTCCGGTAGGGTTGAGGAAGGTGTCAGCAAAGAGGATTAGAGGCCGTCGATGGGGGCATCGGTGGGGCAGCTCCAGGGGGTGTGGACGAAGTGTCTCCGGTGGGGAGTACGAATGAGCCACTGCAGATGCGTTGCGGTTGACGAGAGTACCGGCGAAGCAGATCCGGCGTCGTGGACATAGCCGGCACTAAATGGGCTGTGGTGCAGTGGTGGATGAGCAGTCTACTTGTTTCTAGTGGAGGTGGGAGGGGTAGATGCGGCCGCAGAAGCAGATCCACCGAGGTGTACGCCGCTGGCAGTGAATGGGCTCTGGTACACCGGTGGATGAGCAGTCTAGGGTTTCGAGAGAGGAGGCCCGATGAAGTACGGACGGCGTGATGAAAGATGCTCTGGTGCTGTGGAGTTAGTCGTTTTGAGGGAGGGGAGAGGAAATGGGGGTACCGTGTGGTGGGGGGAACCGGAAGTTACCAAAGCAGCCCCGACCTATTATGTAGATGAGGGTGGTATTGTTACTGTTGTTCTCCGTGCACCAAGGACAAAAGGGGAATTTCGCATGCTAAAGAGTAGGTGGCGGAAATTTTAGAAGGAGGCGGGAGATTTTGCCGCCCGCGGAATCGTTCGTATCTAGTTTCAACTAATTTTGTACTGTGCTAGCGGGAAGGTCATGCGAGACTGTGTACACGGGGCACGTGTCAGCAGTTAATAACTAGTGTGAAGTCCACCCTAGAAAAAAAGACAATAACTCGGGATGATGCGAACTTGGACGTTCACACGGGCGCGGCCAATCGTACGGGTGTAGAGGCGCGTTCACAAAAAAAGGGATCAAACGCTCAGCCTATGTATTTCTCGTGTAAATAGATAATTTAGTGCCATTGGTTATTTAGTTTAAACATAATGCATTGACGTGTTAGTGTAAAGGCGCACAAAAAGAAATGGATATTGTAGTCCGCTACTTAAAAGTGTTACCTCGAATGATTACATAGCCTCCATTTAACAAATTCCGTACCCGTTGAATTCATATATGAATTTTAAATATATTAATTTAGAATAGAACCTTAAATCATCCAAGACTAATGAATTTGAATGCAAGAGTAACAATGGTGCATGTACATGATTGCTACATTGGTTGTTTGAAGAAACATCACTGTAACTTTGGCATGAACGGTTGAAAAGGTTTATTTAGATAAAAAAATGTGATATGTGAGTGTCCAATCTTTATAGCGTTGAATCGATATTGTACCTTTGGCCATGGTACGAAGTAGATATTGATTTATGTTCAAGCGATGCACGTCCACGATCGCTAGATAGTGATACGTGAATGAATTGTGCAATCTCTCTCTCACACACATACATATCTCATTTCCCCGTGGGCATCGGAATCACACACGCGCACTTCGTGTATTTCTCTCCCTCCGTCAAGGTTAGAATTCGTCTTTCTACCCCGTCCTACAAGTCTCTCACACAGAAACACAAACGCTCTCTCTGTCGAACACGCCCACCCCTTTAATTCCGCCCACCCACAACCACTAATGTCTCAAAGGATAATTATGTCTCTCACACATATGCCTAAGGTTAACTCGAGTTCCGGAACCATATGAATACATACAATGGGATTCCAGCAAAGCACCTTTTATTTTGAGATTTCGCTCTCTCTCTCTCTCTCTCACACACACACACACACACACACACACACACGTAGACATTGTTTATCGCTTCATTTTTTCCGACACTTGCATGCACACCGTTTGCTTATCTCTGTGATGCTTGAAGTATGTCTCGCACACATCCTATCTACCTATCCCTTAATATAGATATTGATGCGGAGCATCCCATGATCATCCCCATGGACCTACCATCGTCTCATCAAGAGCCAAGAGGACCCATGACACGAGCACGAGCTAGAGCTTTCGAGAACAAGGTGACTTCCTTCCTTAGTGATATCTCATATGATCCACTCGAGACATGGCTACTACCTAAGTTTGATATGCTATGCATGATCAGGTGCCAAGAGGACCCTCACGAAGATGCACGTGAAGATGGACAAGCCACCAAGTCCATGGATGAAGAGAACCAACGGAAGAAGGCAAGTTCACCTTCCAGGCCCCGGACATCCGACCCCTGAAGATGTCAACAACAGCAGCAGCCCAGCAATCGAAGTGCTACAGGGCCCGGACATCCGGCCCCATGCCCCGGACATCCGGCTCTTCCCGAAGCCCTGGAAATCCGGCCTCTTTGCCCGGACATCCGGCCCCGCCTATCCAGAGAGCACAGAACGCAGCCACGCCAGCCCGGACATCCGGCCCCCAGCCCGGACATCCGGCACCTCCTGAAGACCCGGACATCCGGCCCGACGCCCGGACATCCGGCTCCACCTGTCTGCGCACAGTAAAGGGCCGTGGTCCATGTACCTCTTCGCCCCCTAGACTATATATACTCCATCCCCTTCCACTTTCTAGGGTTAGCATTGGTTTAGCTCATAGTTGAGATAGAGCTTTGCTCATCCATTACGGATTTCCTCCTCGAGAGAGACTGCGGCCCCTCTTCGGAGAAGATCACCTTGGATTCAAGACCCCCTCTTGGGTGGCCCCCATCAAGACCTCCTCACGGAGAAGAACCGGTTACCGTTTGTATCGTCCGTTGTTGACTCTGTCTTGTATCTCACGTTTGTGTTCATCGATCTAGAGCATGTGTGATCTATTCTTGTTGGTTGAGTGATTTCTCTCGTGTTTCCCCTCGTGTTCTTTGAGTTCCTCTTTGGGATCCGCTCCTTTCGTGAAAGATCGGCCATCTAGGGTTCCACCTTACATCATCTTGGTATCATGAGCCACGTTGATCACGATTTCGGAGCCCCCTCTCTTTGTTTTCTAGCTTGATTTTGTCGATTTCGTCCTAAATCCGAAAATTGCCCCAATTTTTTTTTGTGATTTTTTGGTGTGATGAAGTTTTGTTGGATTTGATCCGCGGATTTTGTGTGTTGCAGGTAGATCTAGCTTTTCCCCATCTTTTCCCCAAATTCCATCCACAAAATCTTTCAAATTTTGCCGCGGATTTGACCTCTCCATGCGGTGTTCTTCGAGTTCGTCCACGGATCCTGAGCCCGGACATCCGGCCCGACAGCCCGGACATCCGGCCCGGCCCGGACATCCGGCCCGGCCCGGACATCCGGCCATCAGCCTGGACATCCGGCCCCTGACAGCATCCCTTCCATCCTCCACTCCGTTTACCACCTAACTTTCGTCCAATTTTATTCCGGAGCCCACATACACTTCCGCATACCACCACCACTTCCGCATAGCACCACCATAGCCTTTCCCGCTACCAACTCCGACAAATTTGACCCGTTTTGCTTTGAGAATTTGAGTTGTGGTTTCCGTGTCCTATTGTGTTTCGGCTATCTAGGTACGGTTCGGCATCAACATCACCACCGCTCATCTTCGCCAAGGACTACTACGAACGGCTACATCACTTTGGTATCACGTCACCTTGGTATCACTTTGGTATCGTGATATCATCATACTCTCTTGCATTTGCATTGATAACCCCATAGCCTTACTTTTGCGTCACTTACCCATCAAGACTAGCCTTTGAGTATTGCCGGCAAAGTGACTTGTGCACATTAGTGATCATACTTCCCATAGCATACATACCATCATCGTGTTGCATATCTTGGTATCATCTCTTGTGTCACAAAGTTGTCTTCGCATACACAATTGCTATCTTGGTCCGTGAAGCATTGCATGAGAAAAGAGCTCAAACAACAAAGAGCCAAACAAGCTTTTAAGCAAAAGGGAAAGATAAGCAAAGAGCTTATAAGCAAGAACCATAGCATCATACAACATTAAGATTGTCATACTCGATCATCTTGGGTCAAAGCATAGGAACATCATACATATAGCATACTTGGGATAGAAGTCGTTGCATTTTTGCTTAGTAGGTTCTGCACAAGTTCGTATCCGCCTATTGTGCAATCGTGCTAGCGTCTCTCTAGTGTTGTGCAACAAGAGCATCTTGGTGGATTCCACATTTTGGCTCATCCTTGGTTGCCCAACCCCACATTATCTATTTGTGTGTGTGTTTCCGTGTACCATATCTTGCTATTGGTCTACTTGTTGCATTTGCAAATTTGTGAATCCTTTCCAACATTATTGAGTCTCACTTACAATTGCATCAAACTTTGTGCCACCATCCTAACCAAGCCCCACCATAAGCTTTTACTTGTGTAGGTGTGAGAACCGACAAGAATTGGTACCAATTGTGCTATTTCCTTGATACACATTGGAGTGATCTTTGATCCATTTTCAACATCGGTCAAGGTACATTTGGTATTGGTTCTTCTTTTTCTCCCACTCACATATCTTTGTTTGGAATGATGGATAGGCCAAGTACTTCTACCAACCCACTCTTCTTGGAGCAAGATGACGACATGTCATCCTACGTCAGCAAGACTCAACTATTTCGTGCACACCGAGCTTTGCATCAAGAACAACTTGCTTTGGGCGACCGCATCAACAATCTCCCCACCGACCTACGACAATCCGAGCAACGTACAAGAGACTACTTCGACACATCATTGAGTTTGCTCAAAGAAGATATCCGAACCATGATGGTCCGCTCTTCTACAACTTCGTCCTCTTCAAGACAGAGCCGCTCAAGTCGTCACTCCAACGACACCCTCTCCGGTTCAAGTACACCGACATCGAATACTCTTCGTCGTGCCGCGCGTCAAGACCGTCAAGCTAACCGCAATCCTCTACATGGCACCGACTCTCAAGAGCATCGACATAATCAAAACCAAGCTGCTTTCACACAAGCACAAGAACGGCAACGGCAACGCCAACGACAACAAGAACAAGAGGAGCGAGCGCGACAACATCAACATGCACAAGACGCCGAGGCACAACGTCAAGAACAACAACTACGTGAAGCTCAAGCACTTGAGGCGCAACGTGCCCTTCATGACTCAAGTCGTGCCGTAGCCAATCGAGGCCGTCAAGCTCGACTACATCAAGAAACACTTCGCGACGAAGCTCAAGAAAGAATTTACCAAGCACGTGTGCATCGACAAGCTCCTCGTCAAGATCGACAAGCTCCTCGTCAAGATAGATAAGCTCCTCCTCAAGCGAGACAAGAACGTCAAGTCCATCTTGAGGAAGAAGACAATGGACCACGTCCTCGCCAAGAGCAACATGAGGTCGACAACCCTCCTCGCCAAGAGCAACATGTGGAAGACAACCCTCCTCGCCAAGAGCAACATGAGATTGCCAATCCTCACCGACATGGGCGTCATCATCCCCGACCCCAACACAATGAAGAGCAATGATATGGTAAGCTAAAGTTCACCATGCCCAAGTTTACCGGAAGCAATTACCCCGAAGAGTACATATCATGGGCATTGAAGGTTGACAAAATCTTCCGCTGTAACATCCCAAAATTTCAATTTGGAATGTTATACATAGAGCATCATTGCATATCATGTTTTATTGCATTTTGACAAATCCTCGATAAATCCTAAGCAACTCAAGGACCCTCGGAGAGAGTTGGGGATTTTTCTCGAATTTTCTTTTGATTTTTCAGACGAGGATTTTGGTTTTAATTATTTTCTCTCCGGAAAAACATTTCATTCTTAAAATAAACGAGAGGAGAAAACATGACTTCTCCAAAAATATTGAAATACCGGAGGAAAAATGTTAAAATCATTATTTGGAAATTATTTGGATTTTATTTGTAATTTTTATTGCATTTAAAAATATGCGTGTTTTCAAAATATTTATTTTTGATTTTAAAAATGTTCACCCTATTCTAGATTTTCTAACTAGACGGGGAAAATTTATTTCATATTTTTCTGATTTTTATTTATTTTTCTACGCACTTTTCTTCGCGGAATTTTTTTTTTTAAAAAGAAACGCCCGCGCCGACTGGGCCAAAGGCCCAGCCGACGGCCCGCGCCGCCCGTCGTCTCCTCGCGCAGCACGCCGCCCGCCGCCGCCGGAGTTCGGCTCGGACACGCCGCCCGCCGCCGCCTTTGCCCCTCCTCCAAGCACCCCCCCCTCATATATATTCCCCCCTCGCCTCCTCCCTCTCACCGCCGCCGCCGCACCCCGCCGCCCGCACCCGCGCCGCCGCCGCCCGCACGCGCCGCCTCGCCGAGCCCCGCGCCGCCGCCGCCTTGCGCCGCCGCCGCCGCCCCCGAGCCCGAGCCTCGCCGCCCTCGCCGGAGCTAGCCGGAGCCCCGCCGGAGCTCTACCCCGACGAGGTAGTTCTCGCCCCGTTGACCGGTTTTTTTTTAAAAAACCCTTCGTTTAAAAAAAACCCTAGATCGGTTTTTTTCGGTTTTCTTATTTTACGAGCGTTCACCGAACCGTTCGTTTTAACGAACGCGTTCATCGGTTTTTCTCTGTTAACGAACGTCCGTTATTTAACCGTTCGTCCGTTTTTCTTTTCGTCGGATTTTTCTCGTTATTTTCTCAGATTCGATTTCTGATCGAATCTTCGTTTCTGTTTAACTTCTCGCTCGTTTATCGGAATCAGGTGATTCAAGCGCCTAGAGTTTCGTCTCGAAATTCTCTTTCCGTTTAACCTACTCAAACAAGTTTTTGCTACAGTAAAATTTGACCTAGATCCAGATTAGCAAACGAAGTTTCTTTCTTCCGCCCTTTGACTTTCGTTGTTTCTTTCGAGTTGATTCTTTTTGCAAACCGGAGTTCTTAAGTTGAACTTTCTGGTTGGATCTTTCATTCGAGTTTTACCTGTGCATTAGTTGAGTACTAATTGTATGCTTGTTTGTTTGCGATAGAGTACCCGGAGTGTGCCGCTTGTTACTTCGAATCGCTAGGTTTTGCGGATCATCAGCAAGGCAAGTAACACTTTGATCATACCCCGTTCATACCCAGTTTTATTGCATTAGATCTATTCCTTCAAACACATTGCATGATTAGGATCTAATAAACTGTGGGTATTGGGAAGTAGTTGAGGTAGTACCTATTACCTGTTTTTCTATCAAACCCTTGGGAGTTACTTCTACGTTGCTTTTATTAGTGCCATGCTATGCTCGTAGACGTGGATTGGGTTTGAGTGAAATTCATGACAGATGTGAGATTGTTAATTAATGGTTTACTTAAGGTGGCAACTTAAACTCACATCTGGGTGGATTGAGGTACCTGGGTATTCCAGGATTGCCTGTTTTTCTTTTGGACCGCCACCCAGGTTCAAAGGGATCATGAGATTTTTCATGCTAGAAACTTCCGTGTGCAGCCGCAAGCTATTATGGGCTCTAGCATAGTTGATTAAGTTGTGTGAACTCTTACAGTGGTAGACTAGCAGATGTAGGGGAAAGTAGGTGTAACGGTCTACCCATACGTAAGGTGCAAACACTTCTGAAAGACTGTGTCTTGGTCATCCGTTACTCAAACACCATGTAGTGCGAGTAATCCAACGGAGGAGATCAAGTCTTGTGGGAAAAGTGCACAAACCTCTGCAGAGTGTACAAACTGATCATGATTAGCCGTGTCCCCGGTTATGGGCAACTTGAGTATCTAGTACTTGGACTATCATGTGAATCTCAACACTATGTTACTTCTAATTAATTTTGTTGGGTTATTGATGATTTTTAATTGGGATTGAGATGCTGTCAACCATCTCAATGTTTCACAACCACCATGATAGTTAAATAAAATTTATTCCTTTGAAGTAGGATAAAATTGGCTTTTCGCAAAACTGTAACCATAGAGCTTTCCACCAGCCATATATGCATATAGTATAGCATTATTATTGTTCATTATTCTCTATGTGTTACATTGCCAGCATATTCCATGTGCTGACCCGTTTTCGGGCTGCAACATTTCATGTTGCAGACTTTTCAGACGACGAGTAAGGTGCCTTAGGTCGTGGTCTTATACTCAGTGATGCCGCTGGAGTTGATGGACTCACTTATCTTCCAAGTCTTCCGCTGTTATCGTTATTAGATGGCCTTAAGCCATGTTTATTATACTTAGTCTCTATGGAGATATTCGATGTAATAAGTGTGTGATTGCTACTCTGTTATAAATCCTCCATTTGTACTGTGCGTGTCAGCATTACTGATCCAGGGATGACACTGGTGCACAGTAGCACAGGCCATTTGAGGTCTGGTCGCTACATCCGCTTGCACAACTATGAAGAAGAGAAGAAGATCGCAATGGCATCCCTTGAATTCCAAGACTACGTCCTCATTTGGTGGGAACTAGTCATTGAGCGCCGAGCGACAAGAGGTGAACCACCAATCACCACTTGGGTACAAATGAAGGAGGTCATGAGAGCACGATTCGTGCCAAACTACTACAACCGCGACCTCTTCAAGAAACTCCAACAACTCAAGCAAGGAACCAAGAGCGTTGAAGAATACTAAAAGGAAATGGAGATTGCCATGATACGAGCCAATGTCAAAGAAGATGATGAGCAAACTATTGCACGTTTCTTGAATGGACTCAATCACCCTATCAAGAAGATTGCCGACGACTCCAACACATTCTACCTCAACCAAGCCATCTACAAGCAATGGCGACAAGTCAAGTTACAAGAAAACTTCGACAAGCTCAAGTCGTCCTCCTACTACAAGCAACTTCCAGAAAGCTTCATCATCATCTACTCCAACCGATGAGACCATCAAGACAAGTTCCATCAAATGTTTCACATGCGGAGGCCGAGGCCACAAGTCCTTCAAGTGCACAAACAAGCACACCATGATCCTCAACGATGACGGAACCTATGACTCCATGAGTGAAGGAGAAATGGAAGCCCTTGAACAAGTGGCCATGCACCGACAAGTGAACAATAAAGAAGAAGATGATCACATCTTTTGTGACGAAGACTCAAGTCCCGCTCTTGTTGTCTCCAAGGTCTTGACTCTTCAACATCAACAAGACGAAGATCAAAGATGCCATATCTTCCACACAAACGCCGGCATCAATGGACGGTCCGTCAAGGTCATCATCGATGGAGGTAGTTGCCATAACTTAGCAAGTGAAGAACTATGCTCCAAACTCCAACTGGTCATGATGAAGCACCCGCACCCCTACAAGGTTCAATGGCTAAGTGACACCGGCACCATCCAAGTCGAGCATAGGGTACAAGTCTCTTTCAAGATCAGCACCTATGAAGACACTTTGGAGTGTGATGTCCTTCCGATGAACGTGTGCCACCTCCTTCTTGTACGGCCATGGCAATTTGACCGAGATGTCATTCACAATGGGCGTACAAATCACTATAGCTTCAAGATGAAAGGGAAAGAGTTTGTGCTACGTCCTATGTCTCCAAGCCAAGTGCTCGCCGACAAGCAAAACAACCATCGTGGAGAGAATAGTGAGAGAGCGACCCACCAAAAAGAGAGTGAGCGCCACAAGCCCAAATTGAGTGCCTCCACGATGAGCGACAAGAAAAACTTAGTTCTCTTTGCCACCAAACGTGAGACGAGAGAAGTGTGTGAGAACCCATCCAATGTCCTACAGTATGTCCTATTGTGCAAGGACGAGGCACCAAAAGCTAAAACCTCGCACAATCTTCCTCTAGTGTTATCTTCTTTATTGCAGGAATTCCAAGATGTTTTCCCCGATGAGCTACCTCCGGGTCTACCTCCAATACGAGGCATTGAGCACCGAATCGATCTCATCCCCGGAGCGCCGCTTCCAAACAAAGCTCCCTACCGCGTCAACCCCGAAGAAACCAAAGAAATACAAAGGCAAGTAAAGCATCTCATAGAACATGGACATGTGCGTGAAAGTTTGAGTCCTTGTGCCGTACCGGTCATTCTTGTGCCAAAACGAGACGGTAGTTTTCGCATGTGTTCCGATTGTAGACCTATCAATGCTATCACCGTTCGTAATAGGTACCCCATTCCACGCCTTGATGATATGCTTGATGAACTTAGCGGTGCCACTATCTTTTCCAAAATTGATCTTAAAAGTGGTTACTACCAAATCCGCATACAAGAGGGTGATGAATGGAAAACCGCTCTCAAAACAAAGTTTGGTCTATATGAGTGGTTAGTCATGCCTATGGGTTTATCGGAAGCACTCGGTACTTTCATGCGCCTTATGCATTATGTGTTTCTCCCTTACATTGGTGAATTTGTTGTTGTCTACTTTGATGGTATCCTTGTGTTTAGCAAATCTCTCAAAGAACATGTCACCCACCTTCGCACCGTTCTACAAACTCTTCGAAAAGAGCAACTTTATGCAAATATGGAAAAATGCCTATTTGGTGTTGATAAGCTCGTTTTCTTGGGTTTCGTAGTATCTTCTAAGGGTGTTCATGTTGATGAATCTAAGATCAATGCTATTAAAACGTGGCCCCAACCAACCAATTTGCAACAAGTGCGTAGTTTTCTTGGTTTAGCCGGTTTCTACCGTAGATTTGTGAAGGATTTTAGCACCATTGCTTCACCTTTGCATGCTTTGAGTAAGAAAAATGCACCGTTTGTTTGGGGAACATCCCAAGACATCGCTTTCAACGAGCTTAAAAATTTGCTTACTCATGCTCCCGTGCTTGCATTACCCAACTTTGACAAACCTTTTGAAATTCATTGTGATGCTAGTGGTAATGGCATATGAGGTGTGTTAACGCAAGAGAAGCGCCCCATTGCATACTTTAGTGAGAAACTCTCCGGAGCGCAACTCAATTACCCTATCTATGACAAAGAGCTATATGCTTTAGTGCGAGTTTTGCATGAATGGGAACATTACCTACGCCCTCATGAGTTCATCATCCATACCGACCATGAAACACTTAAATACCTTAAGGGTCAAACTAAGTTGAACGAGCGTCATGCTAAGTGGAGTGAATTTATTGAGTCATTTCCTTATGTCATCAAGTACATTAAAGGTAAGGAAAATGTTGTGGTGGATGCACTTTCCCGTATATGCATGGTTGTTACTCAACTTGAGTTAAATGTCATTGGTTGTGAGCACATAAAAGACTTGTATGAGCATGATCCTACATTTGCTATTCCTTATGCCAAGTGTTTGATGCATACTTCTTGGGCTCGATATTACCTCAAGGATGGTTATCTTATGAGAGCTTACAAACTTTGCATCCTCGAGTCTTCTCTTCGTTTGTTACTTTTGCAAGAATCTCATGGAGGAGGACTAATGGGACATTTTGGACGAGACAAGGCATTCGCCACGCTCTCCAAGAACTACTTTTGGCCCAAGATGTTTTGTGACGTCAATCGCTTCACCAACCGATGCTCTACATGTCGCAAAGCTAAGTCTAAAGCCCAATCTCATGGCCTCTATATGCCACTTCCAATTCCATATCAACCATGGGAAGATATTAGCATGGATTTTGTGCTTGGTTTGCCTAGAACTCGAAATGGCAAGGATTCCGTTTTTGTTGTTGTGGACCGATTCTCCAAAATGGCACATTTCATTCCCTGCAACAAGATACACGATGCTTCACATGTTGCAAATTTGTTTTGTAGGGGAAATCTTGTGCCTTCATGGAGTGCCAAAGACGATTGTCTCAGACCGCGACGTCAAGTTCTTGAGTTACTTTTGGAAGACCTTGTGCGCCAAGCTCGGAATCAAGCTTTTGTTCTCTTCGGTATACCATCCACAAACCGACGGCCAAACGGAGGTGACCAATCGCACGCTCTCCACCCTACTACACGTGTTGATAAAGAAGAACATCAAGGAGTGGGAGGAGTGCCTACCTATCGCCGAGTACGCCTACAATCGTGCAAGACATTCGACTACCGGCAAGTCCCCCTTCGAGGTCGTCTATGGCTTCAACCCATTGTCACCATTGGACATTCTACCTCTACCGCTAAAAGAGCGCACAAACATGGACGCGAGTGCCCGAGTCAACTTCCTCAAGAAGATGCATGAAGATACAAGGAACACCATCGAGCGCCAAGTACAGCAACTCGCGACCAAGCTCAACGTCAACAAGCAACCCATGATGTTCAATGTTGGAGATCTTGTGTGGCTACACCTTCGCAAGGATCGCTTCCCCAATGAACGCAAGTCCAAGCTACTACCCCGAGTGGATGGACCCTTCAAGGTGCTTGCACGCTACAACAACAACGCATACAAGATCGACATCCCACGCGACAAGTACTCCGTGAGCGACATCTTCAACATCAAAGATCTCTCCCCGTACCATGGTGATGAGGATTTCGATCCGAGGTCGGATCTTTCCCAAGGGAGGGGAGATGATGTGGAGCATCCCATGATCATCCCCATGGACCTACCATCGTCAGATCAAGAGCCAAGAGGACCCATGACACGAGCACGAGCTAGAGCTCTCGAGAACGAGGTGACTTCCTTCCTTAGTGATA
Organism: Aegilops tauschii subsp. strangulata; assembly: GCF_002575655.3. Classification (NCBI taxonomy): domain Eukaryota; kingdom Viridiplantae; phylum Streptophyta; class Magnoliopsida; order Poales; family Poaceae; genus Aegilops; species Aegilops tauschii. The sequence continues at coordinate 243,026,845 of NC_053037.3, read as the reverse complement.
TCGCATATGATCCACTCGAGACATGGCTACTACCTAAGTCCGATATGCTATGCATGATCAGGTGTCAAGAGGACCCTCATGAAGATGCACGTGAAGACGGACAAGCCACCAAATCCATGGATGAAGAGAACCAACAGAAGAAGGCAAGTTCACCTTCCAGGCCCCGGACATCCGGCCAAGGCCCCGGACATCCGGCCCCTGAAGATGTCAACAACAGCTGCAGCCCAGCAATCGAAGTGCTACAGGGCCCGGACATCCGGCCCCATTCCTCGGACATCCGGCTCTTCCCGAAGCCCCGAAAATCCGGCCTCTTCGCCCGGACATCCGGCCCCGCCTATCCAGAGAGCATAGAACGCAGCCACGCCAGCCCGGACATCCGGCCCCCAGCCCGAGCATCCGGCACCTCCTGAAGGCCCGGACATCCGGCCCGACGCCCGGACATCCGGCTCCACCTGTCTGCGCACAGTAAAGGGCCGTGGCCCATGTACCTCTTCGCCCCCTAGACTATATATACTCCATCCCCTTCCTCTTTCTAGGGTTAGCATTGGTTTAGCTGATAGTTGAGATAGAGCTTTGCTCATCCATTACGGATCTCCTCCTCGAGAGAGACTGTAGCCCCTCTTCGGAGAAGATCACCTTGGATTCAAGACCCCGTCTTGGGTGGCACCCATCAAGACCTCCTCACGGAGAAGAACCGGTTACCGTTTGTATCGTCCGTTGTTGGCTTTGGATCTTGTATCTCACCTTTGTGTTCATCGGTCTAGCGCATGTGTGATCTATTCTTGTTGGTTGAGTGATTTCTCTCGTGTTTTCCCTCGTGTTTCCCCTCAAGTTCTTCGAGTTCCTCTTTGGGATCCGCTCCTTTCATGAAAGATCGGCCATCTAGGGTTCCACCCTACATCAGATATGTGTCACACAAACTCCTTCTCACTACTAGCAAGATGCCTGTGCGTTGCACGGAACATCAAGATGCATTTGTATGTGTAGTTTATCTTGTGGGAGAAAAGGATGAACGAGGGAATGCCTTATTTGCAAATGTTGAGACGGGTGTGGGTATCTTTTTGCAAAATTGCAATAGTTTCCTTCCTATCCGTCAGATATAAATCGGATGGCCTATATTGCAGGATGGCAGGAACACCATCATCACCTACTCTGCTTTTATAAGAGTAGAGATATGTAAGTGTCACTGCCCCCCCCCCACCCACCCACACACACACTTCCCGATACCGAAGGAGTAGGGTGACACCTCGATCTTGATACTAATCTATCGACTGGCTTCTCTCTCAAACACACACACACACACACACACATACACACACTACCCGACATCGAAGGAGTAGGGCGGCATCTCGATCTTGATAGTAATCTACCTACTCCTCTTTCAAACACACACAGATACACACACACTTGCTAGTTGTGCCTCTGTGCCTACTGGGCACACTCTCGATACGTCTTTCTCTCGCTCCCCCTTCCCACCCCCCCAACCCCAACAATGACAGCAGAAGGGTGACAACTCGATCTGATCTTAATCTGTCAATTGGTTTCTCTCTCAAACATTGTGTCTCTGTGCCTCGCTCAGACACTCTCGATACGTCTTTTTCTTCGTAGCCCCCTCGATATGTAGACTTCTCGCGCGCGCACAACTGTAGTGACGATGACACTGAACCCAATGTGCCTTGTTTTTACCGGCCTCATGTGATAGTTTTCACCCTGTTTTCTGTTAATTAACAAGACAACCTTTTCTTTGTTACTACTAGTGAATCTGAAATCATTTGGGGTAGACATAAAATATATCACTTCAACCCAATTATCACAGTAACTATTTTAAAAGAAACTAGCTAGATGTCCCGTGCATTGCACGGAACATCAAGATGCATTTGTATGAGTAGTTTATCTTGTGAGAGACTACCAAGATGCCCATGTGTTGCACGGAACATCAAGATGCATTTATATGAGTAGTTTATCTTGTGGGAGAAAAGGATGAACGAGGGAAGGCCTTATTTGCAAATGTGGAGAGGGGTGTGGGTATCTTTTTGCAAAATTGCCATAGTTTCCTTCCTATCCATCAGATATAAATCGGATGGCCTATATTGCAGGATGGTAGGAACCCCATCATCACCAACTCTATTTTTTATAAGAGTAGAGACTCCTATAAAAGACTCAGTTGGTGATGAGGGTGTGTCTGCCATCCGTCTTTTCTAACCATCAGATCTGCATCTAACGACTATGATGTAAGTCGTGGCATTTTTGCAACAAGACCCCACTTCTCTGCTCCAATTTGCAGAAACCCCTTAGTATCTTGAAACCTACCACATCCCTCCGCCACCTCATCAAAACAGCCACAAGGAATATATTTTGAGTGAAACCTAATACGAGTATATATTTAGTGATATATACACCAAACTAGAGTGTTTTTCGTTCAAGTTTGTGAACATGTATTATTCTATTTTGGATCTATTGCAACGCACGGGCACATTGCTAGTAAGAGTAGAGAAAAGGATGAACGAGGGAAGGCCTTATTTGCAAACGTGGAGAGGGGTGTGGGTATCTTTTTGCAAAATTGCCATAGTTTCCTTCCTTCCGTTAGATATAAATCCGACGGCCTATCTTCGGTATGACACGCAGACCATCATAACCAACTCTGTTTTCTACTCCCTTTGTTCCTAAATATTTGTCTTTTAGAGATTTCAACAAGTGACTACATACGGAGCAAAATGAGTGAATCTACACTCTAAAATATCTCTACATACACATCTGTATGTGGTAGTCCATTTGAAATCTGAAAAAGACAAATATTTAGGAACGGATGGAGTATAAGAGTAGACATGGAGATATATCTCCAGCATGGTCTACAACAAAAATGTGCTGGACTGGTTAGCACCGGATGCTCACAACGCGATGACCTGAGTTCGAATTCTGCCTTTAACTTTAGATTTTTATGTTATATATTACTTATTTAATATATACTTATTTCGCTACTGTACTGACAGTGGAACCCACAGAGTACTTAGAATACAAGATTAAGGATGGACTTGTTTCTTTTTAACTTTCTTGACGAAGCTGTAGCCACCATGCAAGTCACGTGTACACTGTACATGCAATTAACTTTTTGTAGAGGGAGAATCATACACGCAATTAACTCAAATGGATTGGATGTGACTCTATTATTTCCAGCATATGAGCATCTCCAATGGCAGCCGGCAAATTTCCTCCCGCTTCCTTCTGCGGAGGACGACATCAAACGCCAGCGGCATACATTTTCACAACTCTAACCAACCAGATGAAATTCGTGCAATCATGGACTGTTTTCATATAAGCATGCAGGATTTCGTATAAAAAAGCTGGATCTTCATATTAATATGATGGATTTCATTACATTTACATGAACTAAGCGGTGCTAATCCGGCTCTCTTGGTATAATTAATACTCCCTCCGTCCGGAAATACTTGTCCTAGAAATGGATGTATCTAGACTTATTTTAGTTATATATACATCCAATTTATCCATTCTTAGAACAAATATTTCCCGCCAGCCACAGAGGGAGTACCAAATCTAAATGGCGCCCGCAGATCCCTTTGTCTTCCTCATGTCCGGCAGACACTTGCGAGGTCGACGAAGGTCCTCGGAAGAGACGAAGCAGCAAAGAAACCACCTGAATGCGCAGTCATCGCCTCGGCGGTGGCCTTCATGGGACCCAAGTGGCGGCGGCCTCCCGTGTTCTACTTCTCTCGATTATGGCGGCAGACATGCAGAAGCTGGCCACCGACTCGTCGCTCTCCACCCACGCGGCTTCTATCTCTACTTGCATGGCATTGCCACAGCACAGGAGGCGCAGCTGCAGGCACGGGAGGCGCGCCCACAGACACGGGAGGCGCGGCCACCACAGACACTGGTCGCGCGGTACGACGCGGCAGCGAAGACGCCCATACCGGCGTGCTCGCCGCCGTGCCAGCGTGGAGCAACTCGCCCCTCCTCATCGAGTTGAACTGGAGCGGCGAGTTGCTGAACTACACGCCGGATTGGGGCGGCAACTGGCTCCGTCAGGCCAAGCGAGGTTGATGAAGCACCGAGCGGCCTCGCCCATATCTGGAGGGATCGGCCGGCCACCTAGCCAGGTAGTATGCCATACAACGGCTCCTTGGAAGCCATCGGAAGAGTAGAGAAAATGGTGAAGGAGGAGATGGGGGAGCAGTGGAGGGGTGCGATTCTTGCCCGCTGTCTGTCTGGCCTCATTTAAACTGAGGGCGAACGTAGGAGCTTGGCCGACGTCTGGCCTCATGTAAACTGAGGGCATACGGGAGGAGCTCGGCCGGTGTTGCGTTTAATTCCGGCCCGCTCATGAACGAACGTGTGGCCAGAGTAGGTTTCTTGGTTTGCATGCCGGTTTAACGGAGGGGTTTGATGGAGGCGTGTTCAGCCGAGCGTGCAGCAGGCGGCGCAGTACTATTCGATTTGATAGCGGGCGGCATAGTTCCCGATACGGCTTTAATGCAGACGAGGAGGGGTAGCGGTTCCCAAAATGTTGAACGACCAATGATGCATCCTCCTTCAATTAGCATCGTGCATGCATGAGGGAAGTAATGGGAGGAGGACCGGGAAAAGAGGCTGCACGATGTGAATGCAACGCAGTTTGCACTCATATAAAGGCGCCCTCCATTCCAATGCATCTACCACATCGTCTGCACCTAAGCATTTGCCTAAGCACCTACACTAAGCGCAAAAGTGCTCACTCCAGACCCATGGTGGCGATGCGCGCAAGCAGCAAGCGGCTGTGCCAGATGGTCCACGACGCCGGCCTGCGGCATGGCATCGAGGATCGTCTCCGGACGGTGTTCGCGATCGGCTGGTGGATGGCCGCCGTCGACACCAACTACGACTCTCAGTTGGACCAGATGATCGTTGCCGCCACCAACAAGTTCACCGTCCTCAAGAAGCTCGGGGACGACATCGCCGTACTGCTCTAGCCCGCGCGCCCGGGCTCCTCATTGCTTGCCACCCTAATCGGCCTCCATGGCTGGAACCTCTTTCAAGCACTAGTGGCCCTGCGACAGCCCGCCGACGCCATGAAGAATGTCCACCTGGAGGTTGCCCTCGCCGCGAGGCACCTCGCCTTGCAAGAATTGGTCGACCTACACATCCACATGTACGAGCAAATCGTGTACATAGGTATCTACAAGGCCACTGAGGATGCTATGACGTTGGCCTTCCTCAACCGGCTGGAAGCCTTGGATGCCTTTGCTGAGAAGCACCTTCACCTCACCACAAAAGCCGCCGCTCCTTAGCCGCCAGTCGGTGGCCCGACGCACTAAGTCGAGGAGGAGGAGGTCGTACGTTGATGGATGCATCTTTCTTCTTGCCTCCTGTAACCACCATTGCGATAGCATCATCATGGCCTTAATTCTTATTGTGTTATTGCATTCTCGTTCCAGTCAATACCGACATGTGCGATCCCTTTGCTTAATTATATGCATCACTGTAACTAGTACTCCATCCGTCAATTTATAAGTTGTGCTTACCTTTTCCATCAACTTCGTGCAACGCACAGGCATCTTGCTAGAAACACTAGAACATGTCGGACTGCATGTGACCAAACCGACGATGCCCCAGCCTAGCTACTACGTACCCTGCTTATCTGGCGGAAATAGCCCCGCACTAGCGTTTCCAATCGTTATTTCTATCTATCAATCGTGCCAAGGAGCAGAACCAAATGTTACAATTTATACATTTTTCTCTACTCCTACTACTCCTCTAAAAGACTCAGTTGGTGATGGTGGTGTGTCTGCCATCCGTTGTTTTTGACCATTAGATCTGCATCTAACGGCTGTGAGGTAAGTTGTGGCATTTTTGCAACAATAGCACACTTCTCTGCTCCAATTTGCAGAAAACCCCTTTGTCGGTGTACAAAAGTAGGGGCTCTCTTTTATCCCCCTTTACTTGTGCACGGGCAGTCAGAGCCGCACCTGCGGCCACACTTAGCAGGGCAGAGGAGGGAAGCAGAAATACAAGACTACCAGAGCAGCGCCAAGGCAGAGGCGCAAGAAGGTCAAGCAACAAGATGGGCTTTCCCCCAGCAAGACCCTTGCCGGGGTGGCCTACGCAACCCCGGCAAGCGTCTTGCCGGGGCAGGTCACCCAATGCCAGCATAGCAGTCACCCTTCAGCCTGAGAGTTCCGACACCATCAACAATGTTGGAACCAAGGCTCGGGAAGCACCTGCATGGTGGCAAGCAGATCTTTGTGAAGACAAAGAGCCTACAAAGCCCAGATGAGAACCAGAAGGCAAGACAACTGCGAGGCTCCTTGCCGAGGATGCCCACAAGGCCCTGGCAAGGCTCCTTGTCGAAGACACCCGCATGGCCCCGGCAAGGCTCTTGCCGAGGGCGCTCACAAGGCCCCGGCAAGACTCTTGCCGGGAATATCCACAAGACCGCGGCAAGGCCTTGCCGCCCCATCGCCGCCCTAGCTCAGCGGCCAACCCACCAACCAAAGCAAGTATCCACGTGGCTCCTAATCCAACTAGTCAAGCACCTGCGTGGTGGCATGCAGATCTTTGTGAAGACCCTACCACCACGCCAGCCTACATGGCGCTGCATGCCTCGTTGGCCTGGACGCCTGTCGGAGCAAGGCGTAGCGGCGACGGAAGGGACGGGCCTCGTTACCGTCCCCGATAAAGCAAGTGGACACATAAGTAGCGCATTTAATGCGTTTTGTCTTGTAATTACCGGCGATAAGCTTGTACTCTGTACATACCTTTCCACGTCCCGTGTGCCACTGTGGCGACCCCTTTGACTATAAAAGGTGGCCCGAGGCGTACTGAGGAAGGATTCAGATCTTTTGGACTAGACACGCACCATAGCTAGTTCAAGAGCTCAAGAACACTCAGATATACACAAAAGCAGGACAAGGGTGTTACGCATCTCCGCGGCCCGAACCTGGGTAAAATCTCGCTGTGCTAGCTACTAGACCCGCTCTTTGCACAATCCCGCATCCGCCAACCGTAGAAGGGATCTCCGTGATCCCATAGGTGTCGTTTCCCCCCGACATCTTTAGCGCGCCAGGTAGCGGGCGCCGTTGTGAGAATCCGGCCTAGCAGTTAGTATAGCAGTTCTTCATGACCATGGCTCCCAAGAAGAAGACAATCACGGCGATCGGTTCATCTGGAGCCGAACAGACTGTACCACTGCGGGCGAGCGACGGGGCGGTCGCGGACGGAGGCTGAGGCGCGGCCTACGAACACCGACATCGCTCTGGCAGCCAAAGCCTGGCGAGCGGCATCGTTCGTGCGTGAGACGACGAGCCGCACGCCACCAAATCCAAAGACAGAGCCTTGCCCCCGCAGGTGGCGCGGGGCCCTCCAAGGGCGGCGTCGTGCCACCTATAGGCGGCATGGCGACTTCCAAGACGCCTACGCCGGCGCCCGCAACACGCTCTTCTCAGGTTGTGCGCGATGAGCAGCGCCACCATGCTAGTGACCTCGGGCGCCGCCGCGGGAAGAGTCCTACGCATCATTCACGGGACGTAGAAGACCAGCATGCACGCCGAGGCACTGGCGAAAATGGCGCGCAGCCACAAGGCCGTGATAGAGCTCCTTCTAACGTGGTTAGAAGTCGGAGCGCGTCACGGTCCAAGCAGCTTTCGCCGCCACCCACGCCAGCAGAAGCTTTGGCGCGTGTGCAGTTGCTCCTCGACTTCCCTCCTGCTGCGGAAAAGCTCGACGAGTGGAGAGCCACCATCTGAAGCCTCGTCGGCATCGTCAACAAAGATGAGCCGCGACCAGCTAGGCCCTCAGGCCGACGCTCTATCGAGCCACCGCATGCCAGTGGTGGAAGGACCGGAGGTGCTGCAGCCACGGTGCACTCTCCTCCTCCACGCCAGTTACCGCGGATGTCGGTCCGTTGGGACGATGCTTGTGATAACATTTCCATAGCATCGTCCGACCCACGGACCCACGGCGATCAGCGCCAAGTTCTTCGAGAGCGAGCCCATGAATACGCTCGAACCACCATCGAGCGACGGCGCGACGCGCGCCATCAGTCAGATAGGTGGGCAGGGCCCACTATGGACCACCCAGCACAGGGGGCTCTGGTGGCCTACCTTACGAGGTGGGTTGCCCGACCTTTACCCGTGAGTTGCGGCAGTTCCAGTGGCCCACTCACCGCACGTTCAAGCCTGACATCGGCGAGAAGTACAACGACAAGACTCACCCGTCAGAGTTGCTTAGCATCTACACCATCGCAATGCAAGCTGCCGGAGCTCGCGACGACAAGGTGCTTGCCAATTACTTTCCGTTGGCACTTAAACCCAACGTCATGTCATGGTTGATGCACTTGCCAGCGGATTCTATTTCTTCTTGGTCGGATTTGTGCCATGAGTTTGTTGGCGCCTTTACGGGAGGCCACCAAGCTCATGGCCAGGCAAGCGACTTGCATGTCATCCCCAGAAAGAAGGCGAAAACCTGCGCAAGTACATATAGAGGTTCAGCCGAGTGCAATACAACATCCCGGATGTTCATCCCGCCGCTATCATCAGCGCGTTCCATCAGAATGTGCGTAACCATAAGATGCGTGAAGAGCTGGCGATGAACAAGGTCAAGGATGTGGCGGAACTCTATGTTCTAGCCGATAGATGTGCTCGGGCTGAAGAGGGAAGGAAGTACCCCGGCGAAGACGCTGGTGTGGAAACCGACTCCTCAGATGAAGACGTCGTCGCCCCGACAAAGAAGGGCCGACGCCGCAACAGGAAGTGCAAGGGCAAGTCCGTGCTTGCCGTCGAGGGATCCGACGACGCCGGTGCTGCCAAGAAGACCAAGGCAGATGACCCAGGCAAGGAAGTTGCCGGGTGCGCCCCCTGCCGGGCCTTGGCGGCTGCCGACAAGCCAGGAGGGTCCGACAAGCAGTACTGCAAGATCCATCGCACCAAGGGCCATGACCTCTAGAACAGCCGGCAAGTCGAGTAGCTCGCAGAGAAGCAGAAAGCCGAATATGAAAGGCGGGACAAGGAGAAGGGCCAGGATGGTGCTGAGGGATCCGGGAAGAAGCGTGGCGGCCAAGTTGGCCGCTGTGGCAAAGATAATCAACAAGAAAGGCCCGCTCGGGGCCGCGACAAGAAACAGGAAGACGACGATCATGACGAGGACGATGAGTCCGGCGAGCATGAGTTCCAGAAAGCTACGGAGGCCATGTGCGTCGATGGTGGCGCCTTGCTGCACACCTCTCATCGGCGGCTCAAGCAGTGGGCGCGTGAGATCACAGCAGCAGAACCATCGTTCGATGCTCAAAAGCCACTGAAGTGTCCAACACGCCTATCATTTTTGACACCGAGGACCACCCTGATCGCACAACTGCGGTCGGGTGTTTTCCGTTGTTGGTCTCACCAACAATACGCAACCACAAGATGACAAAAATGCTGGTTGACAGCAGGGCCGGTCTTGATCTCGCCTGTTGTGATCAAAAGGCTGCAGATTCCTGATGGAGACCTCGAAGAGACGGGCATGTTTCTAGGGGTCAATCCGGGAAGAAGTCAGCCAAAGGGTAAGGTCACGCTGCCCGTTACATTTGGAGGCGAGCTGAACTATAGGACAGAGAGGATTGTTTTTTATGTTGCCGGGATCCCCTTGCCCTACAATGGGATTCTGGGCCGCCCAACACTAGCCAAATTCATGGCGGCGTCACATTACGCTTACAACACGCTGAAGATGCCTGGGCCGATGACCATCATCACCGTCCCCTCCGACAAGAAAGATGTGCTGATCTGCGCTGACCAACTCTACCGGGAGGCAGTTGCAGCAACTGCCGCTAAGGCACTTGCTCCTGCCGCTGAAGCCCCGGGAGGGAAGAAGACCGTCAAGATCTCTTGCACCCACTCCGGCAAGCGCACCTCTTCGGAGAGCTGTGCTCCCGTCGGGGACGTGCCAGAGAGCTCCACCGGCAAAAGCAAGAAATCTAGAGCTGCACCGCCAGAGACCAAGAAGGTGTCCGTCAAGGAGGATGGCATGGGAGGGGCTTTCACCATAAGCTCCACCCTCAACAGCAAATTGGACGGCACGCTCGTCACCTTCCTACAGGCGAATGTCGATGTGTTTGCATGGCAAGCATCCGACATCCCCGGCGTTCCCAGGGAGGTGATTGAGCACCATCTTGTTGTCTACCCTCATGCGCGACCCATTAAGCAGAAGGTCAGGAAGCAAGCTTTGGAACGACGAGAGTTCATCACAGAGGAGATGAGGAAGTTGGAAGCGGCAGGCTTGGTAAGAGGAGTGCTCCACCCGATGTGGTTGGCCAATCCAGTGGTGGTGCGCAAGGCAAATGGGAAGTGGAGGCTGTGTATTGATTACACACACATCAACAAGGCTTGTCCAAAGGATCCTTTACCTTTGACGCGCATCGACCAGATTGTGGAATCCACGGCCGGGTGTGATTTGCTGTCATTCCTTGACGCTTACTCAGGATACCACCAGATCTTCATGACAAGAGAAGATGAAGAGAAGACCGCGTTTATCACCCCATGTGGTACGTATTGTTTCACACGAATGCCTTTCGGGTTGAAGAGCGCTGGTTCAACGTTCGCAAGAGCAGTCCAAATTGGTTTTGAACCTCAGCTACATAGAAATATGGAAGCCTACATAGATGCCATAGTGGTCAAAACCAAGGACAGGGCAACACTCATACAAGACTTAGAAGTAACATTTGCGAATTTGCGCAAGATCAACCTCAAGATGAACCCTGAGAAGTGCATCTTTGGTGTTTGTGTCGCAGCGCGGGATCGAGGTGAACCCCGACAAGATCAAAGCGATTGAGAAGATTGAGGCGCCAAGGCGACTCAAGGATGTGTGTTGGCTTGTTGGCTGTATTGCTGCCTTAAGTAGGTTTATCTCCAAATCTGTTGAGTGCGCCCTTCCCTTTTTCAAAATCTTGAAAAAGGCGGGCCCAATGGAATGGACCCCGGAGGCCGAGGCAGCGCTGCAGGATTTAAAGAGGTACCTCTCCTCTACACCGATACTAGTTGCGCCTAAACCACAAGAGCCGTTGCTATTATATCTAGCAGCAACGAATCAAGTGGTCAGTGCTGCACTGGTGACGTAGAGGGAGGTCGATGAAAAGGCAGTAGCAGCGGCAGAGTTTACGGATGGCAAGCCAGAGATCCCCCCGGCAGAGGTTGACGCCGGCATGGCAGGACCCGCACAAGCAAACGAAGTGGTGCAAAGAAAGAAAATGATGCAGCACCCAGTTTACTTTGTCATCTCCCTCTTGCAAGGGGCTCGATCGAGGTACTCTGGTGTGCAGAAATTGCTCTTCGGCCTCCTTATGGCCTCAAGGAAGCTCCGTCATTATTTCCAAGCACATGAGATGACTGTCGTCACCCGCCTCCCGTTACAGCAGATTTTGCATAACCCAAATGGCACCGGGAGGATTATGGAATGGGCGTTGGAGCTATCCAGTTTTGGTCTTAAGTTTAAGTTTGAGAGTACTTCGACGATCCAAAGCGTATTCTTGGTAGAGTTCATTGTAGAATGGACCGCAACACCCGACGAAGAAGTTCAAGAGACTACTCTCCCCGGCAAGGAAGCAATTCGCAACTGGATTATTTACTTTCATGGGGCCTTCTCGTTGCAAGGCGCTGGTGCCGGTGTGCTGCTTGTCGCGCCCACCAAAGAGCACCTCAAGTATGTAGTCCAGATGCAGTTTCCCCGGGAGAGATCAACAAATAACACTTCAGAGTACGAGGGATTGCTTGCCGGTCTCAGGATTGCGGCAAACCTCGGAATCAAGAATCTCATCGTTAGGGGTGACTCACAGCTTGTCGTCAAGCAAGTTAACAAGGATTACCAGAGCCCGTTGATGGAGGCATACGTAGATGAAGTGAGGAAGTTGGAGGAGCGTTGACGGTATACAAGCAGAGCATGTTCCCCGAGCGGAGAACGGCATCGCCGACTACTTGTCGAAACGCGCTGCCCTCAAACTGCCTGTGGAACCAGGTACCTTTGTGCTTCGATTAACTCAACCATCCGTTGAACCATCGACAGAGCAGAACAAGCGGAGGAAATCAGGCCCCGGCAAGTACTTTCCTGCCGAGCTCCCAGGAGCCGCCGGCAAAGATGTTGCCGAGGACACTGAGCCTGCCATGGGGCGACAGACTCCGACAGGGCGCCAAGCCCTGGCCGTGGAGACAGCCGCTCCCATGGTAGAAGAGATGCCTTTAGTCCTTGCTGTCGAGCCTCAGGCTCCGGCATGGGCACAACATACCATTCGATTTCTCCAAACCAGGGAACTCCCTGAGGAACAGGAAGAAGCGGAGAAAGTAGCCCGCCGGTCTGCCATGTATCAGTTCATCGACGACGTACTGTACAGGAAGAGACCAAACGACGTGAAATTGAAGTGCATTCCCCGGGAGGACGGACTAGAGCTATTGGCAGAGATACACAGAGGTATATGTGGCTCCCACATAGGGTCGCGAGCCCATGCCGCCAAGGCATTCCGGCAAGGTTTCTGCTGGCCCACTGCCCTCCAGGATGCAACGGCACTAGTAACCAAGTGTGAAGCGTGTCAGTTCCATTCAAAGAAGCTTCATCAACCAGCTCAAGCTCTCCAAACATTCCCTCTTTCCTGGCCATTCCGGTCTGGGGGATCGACATAATGGGCCCCTTTCCCCGTACTGTCGGGGGCTTTGAGTACTTGTACGTTGCAATTGACAAGTTCGCAAATTGGCCAGAGGTGGAAGCAGTGAGAATGGTGACAACACAATGAGCCGTCAAATTCTTCAAGGGCTAGTCTGCCGTTTTGGTGTGCCAAACAGAGTCATCACGAACAACGGCACGCAGTTCACAAGTCGCACCTTCATGCAGTACATCCAAGACCTCGGCGGCAAGGTCTGTTTTGCTTTTGTTGCACATCCACAAAGCAACGACCAGGCAGAGAGGGCAAATGCCGAAGTACTGCGAGGCCTCCGGACAAAGACTTTTGACAGGATACACAAGTGCGGAAGACACTGGATTGATGAATTGTCTGCAGTTCTTTGGTCAATCAGAACGACACCAAATCGAGCCACCGGCCAGACACCCTTCTCCCTCGTTTACGGGGCAGAAGCAGTTCTCCCCACAGAACTCACATACGGGTCACCCCGAGTGCTCGCTTATGACGAGCTTGAGCAAGAGCAATTGTGGCAAGATGACACAACGCTCCTTGAGGAAGATCGCCTTCGGGGGGCTGTGCGAGCAGCACGCTACCAGCAAGCCTTGCGCCGCTACCATAGCCGCAAGGTTCATGCCCGAAGCTTTGAGGAAGGCGACCTTGTTCTTCGGCACGTTCAGTCGGCCAAGAATTCCAACAAGTTAAGGCCGAAGTGGGAAGACCCTTATCGGGTAATACTAGTCAACAGGCCTGGCGCAGTCCGCCTGGAGACCGAAGATGGTATTCCAGTGAGCAACTCCTGGAACATCGAACATCTTCGCAAGTTTTACCCATAAGGCGCGGTTGCCGGGCTCCCCGGCAGACCACTTTTTGTACAAGCCTTGCCGACAAGGCATGTAACCCTTTGTACAGAGCCAGGCGCAGACCTTGAGCATAAATAAACGAAGCGCTGGCGCCCTAAGTCTTAGCATGCATGCTAGGTTGAGTCTCTCTCTGTTAGGGTTGATAGTGCTTAGCAACGACTAACCCCCAGCATAGAGGTTGAGTATGCGTCTCTCTGTTCCTTTCCATCCTCTTTTGTTCGCAGGGTGCGTGGACGTTTCTACTGAGCTGTTTGGAAGAAAGAGAACAGGCCAACGCTCCGACCCCGGCCAGCCAAGGTTGCCAGGGGCTGCAGATCCAAAGATCCGACCACGGCAATCCAAGATTGCTGGGGGCCACAGAATCAGATAAGTCTTTCATCCCCCACTCTATATTTCCATATGAAACTTGGACGTACGAGACTTCGCTCACTCTTATACCATCTTGCTCCCTCTTTCTCGTGCCCAAAAAAACCCTTAGTTTGGGCCGGAACTTTGTCGTAGTGCGGTGGGAAGGGAACGAGCAAAGGGCCTAATCCTACTTTGCCCCTACCTCCGCCAAGGGCGTGTGTGTAGTCGAGCTATAGAGCAGAAAGACGGCAAGGTCTGTTGCCGGGTTACAATGTTTATCTTAAGATAACGAGGATTTGTTCCTTGGTGTGGGCCTCGCCCACGCACAAACAAAACCCGGCAAACACCCTTCTCTTCATTAATACGTTGTTAAAAAGTACAATTCATACAAAATGCATACACGAGCAAGGGGGTTACAAGGTTTAAATTTTACTAAGGCCCGTAGGCTTAAAAACTAAAAATAGATAAGGTGCCCATAATCCTTTCTTGTCCCTCTCCTCGGGAAATGGAACAAGATGGCAGAAGGGCAAAAGGAGTGCCTAGGCGAGGTACGAGCAGCAGAAGACACCAAAAGAACATCCCGGCGGCCGTCCATAAGAGGGCAGGTGATGATGGTGTCGAGAGAAGAGCTGAAAGATGAGGCAGCGGGCCGGCAATACGCGATGAAGGTGTCGGTGCCCGCATACTCTGACTTGATGGCCCGCCACCCGCCTTCTTCATCTTTTCCGGCCTTCCCACACCAACCGCCCAAGGAGGCGACCCCGAGAAGTTCAAGGAGCTAGCGACGCAGATGATGGTGCGGCAGGCGTTGCCCACGGACGGTATGTCTGACGCCTAGTCGGACCCGTCATCCTCCCGCCTGCTGCCCTCGTCGTCGCTGTCGCTGTCCTCCCGTTCACTTTCACTCGAGGAGGAGCTTTCATCATCAATCGAGCTCTCCTCACAGCACCCTAGCCTGTACACCGAGCGCCCGAAGACCTTGACGGAGAGCAGGTCGCTCTCCGCTAACTTGAAGCAGAGAACATGCCCCTTCATCAAGCAGTGGGCACGCGCGAAGGTCTTCCAACCCCGAGAAAGGAACATTACATGAGGGGCGGGGAACCTTGTGTTCGCCCACATGTCGCCATTGCAACACCCCTTCATGTGAAGCCTCAACCTCGGTGGCTGGTCGACCTCCAGCACCCTCGCAAACGCTTTGGGGAGACGAAGGCGGCTGCGCGGCGGCTCGCGCAGATTCAGAATCAACTCCAGCGCCGTGTCCCCGACATGGCCGCTCGACGAAGCAGGAGGAGACGGCGGAGGAGATGGAGATGGAGATGATGACGACGCGGGTGTCCCCCATCCACGGCCGCCTCTGCCTCGACTGCCTTGCCGACCGTGGCCCTGGCCGGTGCCTCTGCCTTGGGCATGACCTTCGCCTTGAGCATCCGGCTCTTCCTTGACCGCCGCGGCTCTCTGGCGGGAGGAAGACCTGGTCGCCTCCGCGGGAGGACGGCCCCGACCACGCCCTCTCACCATGATAAGGGAAAGAAAGGGATAAGATTAGAAAAAGATGGATGTAGGAGAATGCTGTCCCTCTCCCTTTTTATAGGGGGACGAGGCCGAGCGAGCCTGAAGGCGACTGCCCCAATCAACCAATCCAGCCGCCGAAGGCACAAGGAGACGGGACAGACCCGCTGCCCCAATCAGCGGCGCCCGGCCCTCCGCCCCGGCGTTAAAGCCCATGCCTTCTGTGTCCACCGCCAGCCCTTCCCGACTCATGGAGAACGCGTGGCGGGCAAGCCAGGACTCAGATGGCAAGTGGAATGTCGCGCCCTGCGATCGTGGGGTGCGGGTGCCATAATGGCCACGACCCGAGTCCACTTAGTAAATGAGCCACGCCCCTGCGGCTTCCTCTATTTTTTATGGGAGAGGCGCGGGCCGCCTCTTTACCATTTACCATGATGTGACGCATGAGGGCAGCAACCGCCCCACGCATGACCCCCACGTCACACACGACCCCCACATCGCGCATTCAACACAGGTCGTGGGGAAGCGCAACCAGCGGAGAAGTTACGCAGTAAAACTCCACCCCGCATGCCCGCGCACCGTTCTGGGCCTAGCCCAACAACGTGTTGCGCTTATGTGTGGCCCAGGCCCGGGCGCTCCTGTCGGTGTACAAAAGTAGGGGCTCCCTTTTATACCCCTTTACTTGTGCACAGGCAGTCAGAGCCGCACCTGCGGCCACACTTAGCAGGGAAGAGGAGGGAAGCAGAAATAGAAGACTACCAGAGCAGCGCCAAGGCAGAGGCGTAAGAAGGTCAAGCAACAAATGGGCTTTCCCCCGGCAAGGGTCTTGCCGGGGCAGCTCACCCAACGCCAGCATAGCAGTCACTCTTGAGCCTGAGAGTTCCGACACCATCAACAACGTTGGAACCAAGGCTCGGGAAGCACCTGCATGGTGGCATGCAGATCTTTCTGAAGACAAAGAGCCTACGAAGTCCAAATGAGAATCAGAAGGCAAGACAACCATGAGGCTCCTTGCCGAGGACGCCCATGAGGCCCCGGCAAGGCTCCTTGCCGAAGACACCCGCAAGGCCCCGGCAAGGCTCTTGCCGAGGGTGCTCACAAGGCCCCGGCAAGACTCTTGCCGGGAATATCCACAAGACCGCGGCAAGGCCTTGCCGCCCCATCGCCGCCCCAGCTCAGCGGCCGACCCACCAACTAAAGCAAGTACCCACATGGCAGTACGTGGCTCCTAATCCAACTAGTCAAGCACCTGCGTAGTGGCATGCAGATCTTCGTGAAGACCCTACCACCACGCCAGCTCAGCAGCTAGCCAGCCTACATGGCGCTGCATGCCTCGTTGGCCTGGATGCGTGTCGGAGCAAGGTGGAGCGGCGACGGATGGGACGGGCCTCGTTACCGTCCCCGATAAAGCAAGTGGACACCTAAGTAGCGCATTTAATGTGTTTTGTCCTGTAATGACAGGCGATAAGCTTGTACTCTGTACATACCTTTCCACCTCCTGTGTGCCACTGTGGCGACCCCTTTGACTATAAAAGGAGGCCCGAGGCGTACTGAGGAAGGATTCAGATCTTTTGAACTAGACACACACCGTAGCTAGTTCAAGAGCTCAAGAACACTCAGATATACACAAAAGCAGGACTAGGATGTTACGCATCTCCGCGGCCCGAACCTGGGTAAAATCTTGTTGTGCTAGCTACTAGACCCGCTCTTTGCACAACCCCGCGCCCGCCAACCGTAGAAGGATCTCTGTGATCCCATAGGTGTCGTTTCCCCCGACACCCTTATTATCTTGAAAGCAACCACATTCCTCCCTCACCTCATCAAAACAGCGTGAGAAATATATTTTGAGTGAAAAGTAACATATTAGGATTATATCAAAACTAGAGTGATTTCTTTCAAGTTTGTGAACAAGTACTACTATTCTACTACTTTGGATCGGTCGCAACGCACAGGCACATTGCGAGTAAAAGGAAAAGCCTTTCGCGTTCGCATCGCAAACCCACACGCCCGAGAATCGGGAGTACTCCACGGCCCGTCTGGCACGCCACATAGCTAGCGAAGGCGTGTTGCCTAGCATTTTCACATTCATGTGGGACCGCCGTTGAGCAAACCGACTATTGGCAAACCGCAACCCGCCCGCCGCCGGGTTGGAAAACAGAACAAGGGGAAGATCTAGCTGTAGCACGGAAGCTAAGAAATTTGGTTTCTGATGGGGCTCGTTGATAGATGTTATTTATTCATAACTAGCAAGATGCTTGTATGAGTAGTTTATGTTGTGGGAGAAAAGGATGAACAAGAGAAGGCCTTATTTGCAAATGTGGAGAGGGGTGTGGGTATCTATTTGCAAAATTGCCATAGTTCCCTTCCTTTCCGTCAGATATAAATCAGACGGCCTATATTGCAGGATGGCAGGCACACCATCATCACCAACTCTGTTTCTTATAAGAGTATAGATATAGATATAGATATAGATATAGATATAGATATAGATATAGAGAGAAGAGATTTGGTTACCAAATCTCATGCGTTCAATGCACGTGTACCATACTAGGTGGTTACCAAATCTCATCCGGGTTTGGCACGAGCTCGTACTGCAGGAGCATCACAAGGCCTGCCATAGGAGTTACATTTCCCTCTCGGGGCCCACGGGAATGAGCTTCAGTGGCTTAGTGCACCGGCCTATGAGTCAATGACATGCGGACCTTAAATGCGGCTGGACCACATGTCATTCTCATGGTGGTGGCGTTGTTCGCGACTCACTCGTTCGAGATGAACCGGCCGGTGGTGGCGGGGCCGTGGCAAGGGTGCCACAGCTGGGCATCGAGGCATTACGAGGCGTAGATGGCCACACCGGCAGGTACTACCTGTAGTACAGAAGTACTCCAGCTGAGGATTGATGCCCGGGATGAAATGTGTCACAACCACTGGATTAAAATTCGATGGTGCAGGAGTACGGATCGGAGCACAGGAGCGGAGCAGGCAAACCGCGTCCAATCGGATGTGGCTGTGGTAGAAAGTCGATGGTCGCTGTAGTTCAGCTGGCCCGCATGTCATGCACACAATGGCAGAGGAGCGGTGGGGCCGAGAGGGATGAGGCGCACGTCGAGGGACGTCGTGCCGTGGGTTGGAGCGGCGTCGTGGGAATCGTGTGTGGGTGTGGCAGTGGTAGAAACAAGAAACGTGATGGTCATCGTGGTTCAACTTCCATGGACAAGCTGTCATGTCTGCTGACACATGCATTGCATACCGCTCACTGCAAGGAGCAGTAGTAGAGAAAACTTGTTCCAAAGATACCATTTTTTCGATAAAATTCTCGAGATATCATTAGTTTTTACACATGGGATTACTCCTGCAAGTGTCAATCACAACAGGTGTTTGTAAAAAAATGCATCTTGATGTTCCCTGCAATGCACGGGCATCTTGCTAGTTACAGAAGAAGCCCACACGGGCATCTTGCCGCAAGGTGTGCCACCGACCCAAACTCAATTTTTTTCCAGACGCTTCGGTGCACCGGATGCCGTGCCACGCTACAAAATGTAAGAAAAATAGCTCTAATTTTTTAAAACCTGTTGTCTTCAAACCATCAAAACAGCCCGAGGAATATATTTTGAGTGAAGCATGGTTTACTTTTACTGATATATGTATATCGAAACTAGAGTGTTTATATTTCAAGCCCATGAACTATTATTCTACTACTTTGGATTCATTGCAACGCATGGGCCAACACATTGGTAGTAGTAGTCTCTATCTCTATCTCTACTCTACTCTTATAGAAAACAGAGTTGTTGATGATGGTGTGCCTGCCAGCCTGCAATATAGGCCGTCCGATTTATATCTGACGGATAGGAAGGAAACTATGGCAATTTTGCAAAAAAATACCCACACCCCTCTTATACTAGCAAGATGCCTGTGCGTCGCACGGAACATCAAGATGCATTTGTATGAGTAGTTTATCTTGTAGGTGAAAAGGATGAACGAGGGAAGGCCTTATTTACAAATGTGGAGAGGGGTGTGGGTATCTTTTTGCAAAATTGCCATAGTTTCCTTCCTATCCGTCAGATATAAATTGGATGGCCTATATTGCAGGATGGCAGGCACACCGTCATCACCAACTCTGGTTTTTATAAGAGCTGGATGGCAGGCACACCATCATCATCAACTCTGCTTTTTACAAGAGCTCTTATAAAAAGCAGAGTTGGTGATGATGGTGTGCCTACCATCCTGCAATATAGGCCGTCCGATCTATATCTAACGGATAGGAAGGAAACTATGACAATTTACCCGTACTCCTCTCCACGTTTGTAGATAAGGCCTTCCCTCATTCATCCTTTTCTCCCACACGATCTTGATGTTCCATGCAATGCACAGGCATCTTGCTAGTTTCTACTATTATAAAAACAGGGTTGGTGAAGATGGTGTGCTTGCTACCCTGCAATATAGGCCGTCCGATAAGGAAGAAACCTACACCCCTCTCCACATTTGCAAATAAGGCCTTCCCTCATTCATCCTTTTCTCTCACAACATAAACTACTCATACAAATGCATCTTGATGTTCCGTGCAACGCACGAGGATGTTTCCTTGGGGGTCTCTCCAGCACGGAGTGGCCATAGTTGCAAGTTGACGCCCTTGAGATGCCGACGTTGAGGGGCACTCGGATTTTGTTCGATGAGCAGGTAAGATGAGTTTGATCACGTAGTAAATGCATTCTAAAGACTACTTCTATGTCCATTTCCTAATTCTCCCCCTGCCCACTATTTCACATGTTAGGCTCGGTGCGAGTGGAGATTGTCTTGCATATGTACGGGAGGGTTCCAACATCAATTTGCACAACATTTACAATGGTGACACCGTTCCCGTAGAACCTTTGTCCAACATTAGGATCAGCCATGCAACGGGCCACCGCCTGAATTGGTACGATAGAACCACGGTGAGATTGAAGAAGATAGCACGAACCTTGCACATGGCGGTCAAAGGTGGACGATGCTATCTGCAGCCGATTTGTTGCCGTACGAGTACGAAGACGCTGTGCTCCTTTCTAACCGCATCTTCGCGGTGACAAACCAGGGGACTTGTTTCGTATGGTACACATCCTACGGTATACTCCCTCTCTCCCAGTTTATTTGTTTGAATTTTTTCGTTTTATAAGTTTCAAATTCAAATTTAGAGCTCCCCATCACATGTTGAGATCACAATGTCCATTAAATCATTGCGTGCATGTATAGTAAAGAAACAAATATCAAGTTTGCCACGAGTTCGTGCAGCGGTAGCACCACAAGGCATGCCGCAGGAGTTACATTTACCTCTCGGGGCCCTCGGGTCTGAGCTTCAGCGCCTTACGACACCTACCTTTGAGTCAATAACATGTGGACCCAATAGATGGCTGGTCCACATGTAATGCTCCCGAAGGCAGAGGGGCAGTGGGGCCGAGAGGGCTGAGCCACAGGTCGGGGGACATGTGGTGTCATGGGTTCGAGCGGCGTCGTGGGACTCGCGTGTGGCTGTGGTAGAAACTTGATGCTCGCCGCATTTAAGTTGGCCCACATGTCATGCACACAAAGGCAGAGGGGCGGTGCGGCCGAGAGGGGTGAGGTGCACGTCGGGGGACATGGTGCCGTGGGTTGGAGCGGCGTCGTGGGAATCACGAGTGGCAGTGGATGAAACGTGATGGTCGCCGTAGTTGAACTTCCATGGACAAGCTGTCATGTCTACGGACACATGCTGACGCGGAGCATCCTATGGACATCACCATGTCAAGAGTTCGTTTGGCAAGTGACACGTGCGACATCTACTTCACATAGACAAAGGTGAATCATCTCCTTTACACGTGCTCACTTCACCACTTCGAGGATGGTATACTACTTGACACTCCACTCGTGTGCATGCATAGGTATTGTCGGAAAACTACGGACGACGAGGAGTGCAAGCACCAAGGAACAACTACACCATCCGCGAGGGAAGCCTGGAAGCGACGACGGAAGAAGACGGAGCTGCTGAAGCTACAAGCGGCCGGACATCCGGCGCCTGGGTAGTCGCCCAACAGCTGCACCAACAGAAGGCCGAATAAGCTTCAGCGGCCGGACATCCGGCGCCTCGCCAGAGCCCGGACATCCGGCGCCTCACCAAAGCCTGGACATCCGGCGCCTCTCCTGGAAATCCAGCATCGAATGACAAAACGCACCCGAAGTTTGGCCACTTCAGTCCGAACATCCGGCGTCTCACGAGAGCCCGGACATCCGGCCCCCAGCCCAGACATCCGGCGCCTACCTGCGCGCAGCCACGGGCCAGAGGCCCATGTATCCCTCTCCACTTACCCCTTTGAGGCTTAGACTATAAATAGATCTCCCCCTCCTCCATTCTAGGGTTAGCAAAGTGATAGCTCATTTGATAGAGACCTTTGCTCCTTGTACCACTCTACTCTTGAGAGAGAGAGACTACTACTCCTTATGGAGGCCAAGACCTCCATCCAGGAGAAGATCCTGCGGGATATATCATCAAGACCCCCTCTTGGGCGGAACCCTTCAAGACCTCCTCATGGAGATGAACTTTACCTTGTATCTTTCCCTTTGTTGTTCATGTACCTTGTGGATCTTGTGTGTTTGATTGTCTAGTGGAAGTGTGATTGGACTTGTTCTTGAGTGTTCCCCCTTGTGATTTCTCTCCGTTCTTCCCCGTGTTCATCGTGTTCTTCGAGGGAACCCACTCCAATCGTGAAAGATCGGCCTATACCGGGTTAGCCCCGTATCATATGGTATCATGAGCCACGTTGATCACGTATTTGGAGTCCCTCCCACCGTTTTCTAGCCTTCTTTTGCTTGATTTCGTCCTAAATTCGAAAATCCCCACCAAAAATAGCCCCCAATTTTTTTTGTGATTTGTTGGTTTGATGATGTTTTGTTGATTTTGATCCGTGGATTTGCTTGGTTTCAAGTGGATCTAGCTTTCCCCCATCTTTTCCCCCTTTCTATCCATACTCTCCAATTTTGCCCTTGGAATCATCCATTTCCGCCCCCAATTCGAAAATTTCCGCCCCAAACGAGATCTGGAATCGTCTGGCCGGACATCCGGGCCTCAGGCCGGACATCCGGGCCATCTGGCCGGACATCCGGGCCCCAAGCCGGACATCCGGCTCCTGGAGCACCAAATTTGCACGGTTGTGGACACTGACCCCCGGAAATCCGGACCCAACCCCGGATGTCCGACCCCTGTAGATTTCAGCCTCCCGTGTTTCACCTTTTGTCCATAACTTGCACATCCGGAGTCTGATTTTCGCGTTCTTTAGCTCTTTGAGTAACTATTGACATGCTCTATCCCTCTAGATAGGTCCCATCACCATTTGACTCCATCAATTTTTTGGCACTTTGGCATCTTTGCCTAGGGCTTTCACCATAACTTCCGCATAACCACCACCGACTTCCGCAACCTAACCAATTTTGTTTCCCTTTGCATTTGAGGTTGTTTGAGTTGTGATTCAAGTCTCCTAAGGTGTTTAGGATACTTAGGGACGGTTGCTTCTTCATCAACCACCACCACCACCATAACTTCCACATAGGCTTGCCCACCATACACTTCGCCATGCCAACTTAACCCAATTTTGTTTGTGTTGTGAGTTGTGTCTCCTAAGGTGTTTCGGCTACTTAGGGACCGTGCTTCCAACTCCGACACCGTGTATAGTCACCCTCGACTTCCGCATTGCGTACTCCAAACCCCATCATTGCATTTCCGCAATCCCATTGAGCTTCCGCACAACCACCACCGCTTTCCACAACCACCATTTGACTTTTGTCCTTGAGATTTTGAGTAGTGGTTTTTCCATTTCCTAAGGTGTTTCGGCTAATTAGGAATGAGTTGACATCGACAACACGGCCTCTCATCATCGACACGGATGGTAACCTCAACGACACCATTGTATATTCCCCTTGCAATTGCATTGATAACCCCTAGCCCATTTTGCGTCACATGCCTATCGAGACTAGCCATTTGAGTATTGCCGGCAACGTTACTTGTGCACATTAGTGATCATTGGTCTACACCTTCCATTGCATATATACCATATCATATTGGTATCATCTTGCTATCATATCATATCTTGTGTCACAAGTTTGTTCCCGCATGTACACTATTGCTATCTTGGTTTGTGCATTTCGCAAAGTGGCCATACAAAAAAACAATAATAAGCTTTTAAGCAAAGAAAAAGAGTGAACAAAGAGCTTATAAGCAAGCGCCATAGCATCGTATCATAGTGCATTACAATATATCATATGGTATCATACTTGATCATCTTGGATCATTGTGTGAGAAACACCGGGAACCATACATATATAGCATACTTGGGATAGAAAGTTTATCCATTTTGCATCTTATAGGTTGTGCACAAGTGTCGTATCCGTCTATAGAGCAATCGTGCTAGCGTCTCTCTTGAGTTGTGCAACACGAGCGTATTCCGTGGATTCCACATTTTGTGCTCATTCCTTGGTTGCACGACCCCATTTATCTATCCGTGTGTGTGTTTCCGAGTGCCATTCTTTGCTATTGGTCTACTTGTTTCACTTGCGAATTTGTGAATCTCTTTCAACATTATTGACTCTTGCTAACATTTTGCGTTATATTTTTGTGCCACTATCCTGACCGGGCTACTCCATAAGCTTTAGTTTGTAGGTGTGAGTGAACATGTCCGGTAGCAATTCCACTATTCTTTCATCTCACATTGAGTGAAACGGGATACATCCTCAACTTTGGGAAAAGGTAACTTGGTATTGTTTATATCATTTCCTACTCACCTCTACTCGAGTCTTGTGATGGATAGGCAAGGTATTTCACCCTCGGTCTACAACAACAACAACGAGTTCGATGCCACGAACAACTCCAACGACGCCAAGATGAACGCTCAAATGGAGGAGATCAAAGCACTCATCAAGTCCTACAAGCGATCTTCCTCATCTTCGAGAAGACGCTCAAGAGCACATGCTTCCGAGCTACCATCTCCGGCAAGTTCACATCGGCATCGACACCATCACCACCACGAACGTGAAGGTCAAGAGCTCAAAACCAAAAACCACTCAACGACTTCACCATCTCCCTTGGCATCTTCGCGAAGTGACTTCAAGGCATCTTCGCCTTTGGATATACGGCATCTTCGCCAACAAGCACCTCAAGACTACGCTCAAGAGAAGCTCCCCAAGCTCAAGTCCGCGACATCCACGAGCTACTACGACCTGGACACCGACCATAAGATTCCTTTCTATGGGACTCAAGAACCCGAGGAGTATCTCGAGTGGGAGCACCTAATGGACGACTACCTCAAGCTACATCAAGTTCCTCCCGAAGATCAAGTGAAGTGCGCCACAAGAAACTTCCACGACTACGCCTCGACATGGTGGCTTCACACACCTTCGGACACCTACGACATGAGTTGGCCCAAGACGAAGAGAGCTTTGCGGCGAGAGTTTGTGCCTCCAACCTACACGGAACAACTTCTATGCTAATTGGAGAACACCATCCAAGGATCCAAGTCCATCGACGAGTACTTCAAGGAGATGAAAAAAGCCTTGCGACGAGCCGGCGTGGACGACCCCATGTCAATGAAGTTCCACTTCATGATGGGATTGAACAATGACATCTCCAAGACTATCTTCCTCGAGAACTACAAGTCCCTCGACGACTACTACATTGGTGCTCTCAAGGCAGAACAAGAACTCATGAAGGCCAAGTTTTCTCCACCCCAAGCACACTTCTCGAAGACCAAACTCAAAAGACGACGAGCATGAGGCTAGTACCACCAAGATGTCCAAGCCCGATGAGCTCCAAGACGATGCTCCCAAGTTCGACTTCACCGCCATCCCTCTTTGTGGCATTGATGATGTCGAGTCCTCCACGACTCTTTTTCAAGATGGTGCGGCGACGAGTACGACTACGGAGACCTTCAAGGACCAAGCTTTTGAGGCAAGCGATATGGTGACGAGCAAGGATGATGCTTCCATCTTAGGAGGCGAGAGTGGTGATGTGCCATCTTCGGCCTTCATCCACGGCGACGATGACGAGATGATTGAGTATGGGATTTTCCCTTCGGTCATGGACGAGAGTGATGATGTGCCATCTTCGGCCTTCATCCACGGTGACAACGAAGAGATGGTTCAGCATGGGATTTTCCCTTCGACCACGATGACGTATGATGACTTGAGTGACTTGTGCCACCATATTGAGAGTGAGAGTGTCTTCACCACTAGCCCCATATACGATGTGTTGCCCCAATTCCCATGTGAGGAGAGCCACAACCCCCACCATTTGAGTGAGATGAGTGACTCCACCATATGTGAGTTTGAGTGCACCTACCTTGAGGGAGTGAGTGAGCCACCACATAGAGAGAGTGAGGCCACTATGATTTCTAACGACTTAACATCTACCTCTATTGTGTCTTCTCATTTGGTGCTAGGTCCCATATATGATGATGCGCCGATTCACGATGACTACGTCCTTCCTTTGGACAAGAAGATGGCCATGGTGGAATATGATGCACCCCCCACATGGTTCCATCAAGATGAAGATGACCACCATTTGGTCTTTCCCACCTCACCTACACCACTTGAGTGGAATGACAAAGGTAACATAGGTGACGGTGATGCTCTAGTCCCACTAGTGGACATTCTTGACATTATTTGCTTGCATGATGTTGATCAACCTATTACCATGCTTCATGCTAGTATGATTTCCCCATGCGATGATTTACCCATTTATGATGAGTTTGATGATTGTCATGTGGAGTCTCTTAGTTGTGATGCCATGTTACATAGGATTTCTTGTGACAATTCTTTAGGTCACATCATGTTTGACAACCCGCTTGACTTGTCATATGCTATGCATGAGATCAATCATATGTCATATTTTCAATCTCTTCGTAGTGACTATGCATATGCCATTAAAATTAACCCAATTTGCACATATGGCGTAGATGACAAGCCCATGGTTATTGGCATTTGTTTTTCTTGTGATGATATTGATATGCTTCCTTTGCATCATTTATCTCATATGCCATGCCATGACCAACTAGCTTCGGATATGCATTGTTTTGGATGTTGTCCATTTTCTCCATATGATGTTTCCAATATTGCTCATGAGGAGACCCCCATAGTTTCCTCATACATGTTAGGAGATTTAGATTCATCCTATCCACTGCATGATCCCAATAATTATGTGCACAGTATGCTTCCCATGAATAAACATGCTATTGATGTGCCATATACTTCTATGCTAAATTTGCATCCCCATCGTGTCATACACAATAACTATTCTTTCATGATGGATGACATGTTCTTATACCGTGCATCAAATTTCTTCGGGTGATGCTTATCTTGTGCTAACACTCACGTGCACATACACATCATCACGGATGATGTGTACATTTACTACGCGCATAATTTCTTTGGTTTGTGTCTCTTTTGTGTAGGTACCCATGAACACTTGTCAACCACACAATCCCATGGGTTGACAAAACGAGCTCTAGAGAGCAATGATGACTTGGGATCCCATGGATTGCCCTTCGCACCGCTCTCTTCACGCGGAGTCTTCGCACATTTCTTCTACATGACCCTCACTTGGCTATGGGTTATTGTCCATTACATATTATATGCCCATCTTGCCATGTTCACTTTGCATGATATGCTCATTCCTATGCCTTTGCCATGCATTTGTGACCCATGCTTTGCATTACACATGACGATTAGTACTTGTATGTGTATTTGCAAGCTTAGTGGCGATATTGCTTGTTATTGGCATGTTCCACTTATGACCCATTCCTATGATGATACTATCATCTTGCTTTGTGTTCGTGCTTGCGATAAGTCATGTGCATTGCCTATGCCTATTATTTGCTCACATGACATGATTGCCATGATTTCCCCTAGTGTGTTGCATCTTCGCTCCACTAGTTTGCACGACTTGATTACTATGATTGCTTCCCTTGTTTCATCACCGATGATTCATACTTGCTCAGTTTATGTGGTTGATGACAACTATCTGCATGCTTTGCACATGATTGTTATTGCTTCTTGTCATATCTCTCCATATGTTGCCTCCCTCATGCTAGATGATTTGACATGTATTGAGTGCAACAATGCCTTTAGTCTTGATAATGAGTTTGCCCCCATAGCATTCTCACATATATATGGAGATTTTGACATATTTCTTGTGAAGCATGCTTGTCTTACCTCTTTGCACCATATACCTAGTGCCATGAATATTGCCATTGTTGCATCATATTATTCATGCACGTGTGCTTCTAATGGTTATGTGCAAGAGAAGAGAACCATCATGATGGATGATGTGTTTATCTACCATGCGCACACGTTCTTTGTTTTGTTGTGTGCATGTGTAGGATTCTTGGACTTTGTGTCGACTTCCACATCACGTGAGTTGACCATTCGAGCTCTTGAGAGCGAGCCTCATACATTCTACCACGACTTGCTTCTACACTGCTTTTGCTTGCGTTTCGGCATTGTGAAGGACGCACAAGGACACACCTTCAAGGTGACATCTTTCATGAGCATGGATATTATGGATCATACTACTTGTGTCCCTTGCACCATGAGACTTATTGTTCATCTTGGACCACTTGATTGCACACATGTTAGACATCTTGCTTCGACTTGTTATTTTCACCGTTCCATGCATCATGATATATATGCCTTGTGTGTTGCATCCGATTCTTGGATTACTTGCTCCTATCACATGTTTGGTTGCAACAATGTCATCACTTCACATATGACATGTCTGATTGATTGCTACATGCTTGACTTGATTGCCTCGCACATGAGGAACAATTTCTCTTTCTACTGTGTTGAGTGCCACACAATATTCACCACACCCCATGCACGTTACGCCTGGATTGCCTTGCACTTGACCCATATGTTTAGACATCTCATCTTATTTGGTGTTGTGAATGATTCATATGCCTACCATAGACCTTTCATTGAGCAATTTGTGAATGCTTGCTATGAACTTGAGGTAGATGCTTATTCTCTTGACACACATATTTGCATCTCTACCTCCCATTTACATGCTTGTCCCCATGATATTTTTGCTTGTGATCAATTGATATGCTTACATGCCATGTCACAATCCTTTGTCAAACCATATGCTTCGCATGATGACGACACTTGTTTGGTGAATCACCTCTTGAATGCTTGGTTTTTCACTAACGCTAACCACATTTGTTTTTTCCAAGTGTTTGTTGTCCTTACTCCTTTTGAAGGAATCACAAGATGGTGCGACATTGGAGAGTGCCCATTTCGAGCTTCAAGATGACAAGTACTTGGTGAACGTCCACTTCTACATGGCGAAGCCATCTCTTTCCGATGGTGATTTGGTTTTTGATCCGAGGTCAGATCTTTCCCAAGGGAGGGGAGATGATGCGGAGCATCCTATGGACATCACCATGTCAAGAGTTCGTTTGGCAAGTGACATGTGCGACATCTACTTCACATACACAAAGGTGAATCATCTCCTTTACACGTGCTCACTTGACCCCTTCGAGGATGGTATACTACTTGACACTCCACTCGTGTGCATGCATAGGTATTGTCGGAACACTACGGACGACGACGAGGAGTGCAAGCGCCAAGGAACAACTACACCATCCGCGAGGGAAGCCTGGAAGCGACGACGGAAGAAGACGGAGTTGCTGAAGCTACAGCGGCCGGACATCCGGCGCCTGTGCAGCCGCCCAACAGCTGCACCAATAGAAGGCCGAACAAGCTTCAGTGGCCGGACATCCGGCGCCAGCCCTGGACATCCGGCGCCTCTCCCGGAAATCCGGCATCGAACGACAGAACGCACCCGAAGTTTGGCCACTTCAGCCCGGACATCCGGCGTGAGCCCCGCACATCCGGTGTCTCACGAGAGCCCGGACATCCGGCCCCCAGCCCAGACATCCGGCGCCTGCCTGCGCGCAGCCACGGGCCAGAGGCCCATGTATCCCTCTCCACTTACCCCTTCGAGGCTTAGACTATAAATAGACCTCCCCCTCCTCCATTCTAGGGTTAGCAAAGTGATAGCTCATTTGATAGAGAGCTTTGCTCCTTGTACCACTCTACTCTTGAGAGAGACAGAGACTACTACTCCTTATGGAGGCCAAGGCCTCCATCTAGGAGAAGATCTTGCGAGATATATCATCAAGACCCCCTCTTGGGCGGCCCCCTTCAAGACCTCCTCATGGAGATGAACTTTACCTTGTATATTTCCCTTTGTTGTTCATGTACCTTGTGGATCTTGTGTGTTTAATTGTATAGTGGATTTGTGATTGGACTTGTTCTTGAGTGTTCCCCCTTGTTATTTCTCTCCGTTCTTCCCCGTGTTCATCGTGTTCTTCGAGGGAACCCACTCCAATTGTGA
This sequence comes from Aegilops tauschii subsp. strangulata, assembly GCF_002575655.3. Taxonomy (NCBI): domain Eukaryota; kingdom Viridiplantae; phylum Streptophyta; class Magnoliopsida; order Poales; family Poaceae; genus Aegilops; species Aegilops tauschii. The sequence continues at coordinate 242,997,117 of NC_053037.3, read as the reverse complement.
AAGATCGGCCTACACCGGGTTAGCCCCGTATCACATGAATTGCATACCGATCACTAGAAGGAATAGTAGAGAAAGCTAGGTAGATAAATAGTTCCTTATTGTCAAGCGGACCCATGCTACTACTTGTTCCAAAGACATGCACACCATCGAAATAGTCCATCTATATCAATATACATAGAGAGAGGATATTTGTTACAAGAGAGGAAATAGTTCATCCATCCATAATGCCCTGCTGCTGGTGCAGCATCTTCTTCTTCTTCTTCTTCTTCTTCTTCTCATTTTCTGTGGGAGACGGCTTCGCAACAAGCTCTCTGGACCTTGCAGCTATCTCGAAACTCACACGGGCATCGAGGGCAGCATATTTTATCCGCTCATACGTCAAGGGATAATTCTCCCATCCATACGACCTTAATGCCAGCGTCTCGTCACCCTTCTAAAGATTTGTTCCGAGCACAAAATTTGCTATGTCGAATAGGGATGGTGTCGGTTTATCACAATCTTCCACATGAATTTTTATTTTGGTTTGTACGTCAGCGAAGCTTTTCAAATCAATGTTGTACGGCTCCAACTTCTGTTTGTCCCCTGCGATGGCTGCCCCACAGAAGTATATGTCCTCCCGAGACAAGAAATCGTGAAGCTCACATGGTATGGAGGGCGCGTGCATGATGTGGTACACCAAAACATCATCTTCGAGGCACAGCTGAAGGACGGCGGCCCGTTGGATCTTCCAGGTGGCACGCTCCGTGTACTCTGCATCGAGACCGATGACCTTCATCTCCACCTTTTGGATGGAGTTGGATACACTGTTGATCCACTTCCAAACAACCCTTGGGTGGTCGGTGACTGTGGCAACTATGCTCAACGAGCCTTCGACGAGGACATGTTGGACGCTAAAAACCTGCATCTCGATATCTTTCGCCATTTGGAACCGCTGGACTGGAGGGCTATGGTTTGGAGAATTAGGATTAGATGGCTAGTCTAACTGAAGATGATGATTATTTATAGGGGCTTCGGAATTACTCCAGAAGGATGTGAAGAGGTTAAAACAATGTGAATGAAGTGTGGTTTGGATGCAAATGAAGATGAAGGAGTAGTGAAGAAGCTGAGGAAAATCGGTTCCCGATGGAGAAGTAAATGTTAGAAGTGGCCTGCAGGCAGTTGATTAGACGGCTAGGTAGACTAAACAAAAAGGCTACGCGGGTAGACTGAGGAGTGGGGTCTGTCCCTGTACGTGCCGATCCTTCTAGCGCTACATGTGCCACAGATTAGTTGAGGTCACTCTTTCAAATCATCGTGGCGGGACATTCTATGATTCCTTTTTATTTCTGCACCCCTCCTGACAGGTGGGACCTATGCAAACGGATAAAAAAATGTGTCGCAGCTGGTTCGGATGGATATTGGCGCGTGCGCGGGAGACACAACATTCTCTAGTTAAGGAATATGCGGTTATCCTCAAAAAAGAAAAGTCCTTCGCGCTTCCGCATGCACGAGAATTTGGTTTTGCTCGCAATATGGATGAGACCTGGAGGCTGAAGTGAACCCAGAGGCATGCTAGCACAGGAGTACTACTCATGTTCCTACTACTCCTACTACTAGTAGTAATACAACTGTGGAACACTTGATGGTCAAAATACTATTACTCATCCGGTCCTCACAGTGAAGTGACAAGACCCTGCGCCCGAGGTGATACTAGTCCAGGCGGCGTGTCCGAGTTACCAAAGTCAGACTCACCTTGTGCACTGTGCAGTCACTGTCACCGCCGCTATATAGCATGCCTCGCCTCGTCTCCCTCTCCCCTAGCACCACTCCATCTCCATCTCCATCTCGCCGGAGATCCTGAGGTCACTCTTCATCTTCTCACTGTGCCCCCGCGTACCCTCGCCTCGCTCGCCTCCCCCAGTACCACTACTCCCTCGCTAGGCGCTCCAGCACCGAGAGCCTTCTCCCTCGTAAATCAAGCCCCCCAAAACCCGACCTTCCAAACTCCACCATGGCCGAACGTGAACCGCGCAGCATCCATATGAGCCACGATTGGAGCAATCTCCCTAGTGACGTCCTCGACCTCTGTTGTTCGTGTATGGATATGTTGAGCGCCCTGCGGTTGGCTGCATGCTCGAGGGGCATGCACACGGCCATCATCGAAGCGAGGCCTAAGCTTTGCAAGACACCCTGCTTGCTGCTATCTAGTCTTGCGAGATTTTCTCACCATGATACGGAGGCGTACAAGATGCCCCTCGACTTCAATCCGACCTCCATTAGCCGAAACTTCTTTGCAGGTATGTAGTGGGTCACCGTACATCATTTCCCTCGACTTCGATCCGATCACCATCGCCGGAAACTTCTTGTAGGTATGTACTGGGTCGGCATGAACTCCCACTGGATGGCTGCCGTCAGAGAAGACGGGAAAAAGTTGGTGCTCATGAACTTACAGACATCCCATGAGATTATCCTTCCTCCATTGGATGATTTAGAGGTTTACCGTCACGGTCCAAGTCATCTAAATTACACCGTCAGTTGGACCGACCTTGTTTTGCAGAAGATTGTAATCTGCCAAGTGCCCAGACGACATGCGGATTATGCAGACTTCAAGCTAATTGCCTTGTTCGACAAGGGACTCGCCTATCTTTTCGCCGGTGCCTTCTTTAGCTGGAGATAGCTCAGCTCGCACTGGATCGTCGTCAAAGCTGATACACACTTCTGTGATGCTATTGAACACAATGACATCATCTACGCGATCGACAAAGCAAATGGCATCACATATTGCTGGGACGGCGCGAGTAAGTTGTTTCTACCTGATGTTAATGATGACACCATGACACTGTTTGAACTTTTTGTGATGATTGACATATCCTTGTTTGAGCAGAATTTGAGTAGAACTATGGTAATGTATTAGAGACGCCATAAATCAGCTATATTTGGAATGAGTTAATTCATGCGATTGTGACCATATCATTACAACCAATTTCTACCCCTGAATAATCAAACGGTTAGGAAGATATTGACATTCTCCTTATTTTATAGTAATCTATATACTACTAAATATGAGTGTGTATCAATGCAATGTTAGTTTCCTCATTTTCATGATGTAGAAACATGCATCACACTGTTGGTTTCATCTAACCATACATTAGGGAAGTAAATGTGCATATGGAGAACTCTATATTTGGAAGTAGTGAAATCCTGTAATGCTTACCATGTGTACATACCTATGTTCGCCCTTCAGCAATCAATGGCTAGAATAATATGCTCACAATTTTTTTCCCACAGAACATGAGTATATAACAATGCATGGTCTGTTAGTTTCCTTGAAGAATTTGTTTGTGAAGATAGAACATGATTACATAACATGCATAGCATGGTAGTTTCCTATGAAGAATCGATTGTGAGATAACATGAATATAACCATGCATGGCACTTCTATATTTTCGAACCTAGTATACATTTCCCTGTATTTTCTTCCTAGTTCCAATAGGGACATATCAATGTTGTTTCTTGCATTATCCTACTCATACTCTGAACAATACTGATCTTACATTAACAATGCCTGTCCTTTTTGATATGATGCAGTATCCCTAAAGTTACTGCCCTTTGTAATCACACCACCTTTGCCAATAACAGGGAAGCACAACTAGTTCCTCGCTCGATCAGATGACGACAAAAGATTGATGATCATTCAGACACATGAGCCGGAAAAGTTATATCGCAAAAACCCCACCGTATGCAAGCACCGTGAAATACGTGAGTATCCGGACAGTGGCTGTTACGTCTATGAGCAGGATACCATCTTGTTGGGGCCTTCAGGATTTTTGAGTTGGAGGCGGGTAAACAGCCTTGGTTCACACTCTCTGTTTCTTGGAATCAATTATCCGATTAACCAGGTGATCACCGTTGGCCAGGACCTTGATGGCAGAGAGGCTATGTTTTCTATGGAAAACTGTGTCTACACGGCGAGCCCTAGGAGTTCGGGAGCAAACTCCCCTGATTGTCAACGATACAGCCTGCAACCAAAAGAAGGTGAGAATGACAAAGCCATCTGGATTAACTTTCACTACTAGGGAAAACCCTAGTAGTAGCGTCCGTTTAATGCCCACTAGTAGCGCGGGACACCGCGCTACTAGTAAGGCGCTATAGCTATTCCTTAGCAGTAGCGCGTGAGACACGCGCTACTGCTAAGACATATAGTCGCAGCGTTTGTTCACTCCCGCAATACTGCTAATATAGCTAGTAGTAGCGTGTTTACTCTCCATCGCTACTAGTATTCATTTTCTCATTTTTTTTTAGTTTTTAGTGTATTTGTACGCCGTTATACAAATTTTGGTACAATACCAATTATGAGGATGTTATATCAATATGTCCATAACAGTGTGTCAAATGAAGGTGGATTAGGTTCAAGTGGAGGCAACATGTGGTGCATGTCAAAAGTATTACTACTAATCCAAACTTGATCTAGTTTGGACTAGTAGTACTTTCGATGTGCACCACATGTTGCCTCCACTTGAATCTAATCCGCCAACACAAGCTATTTAATCATCATCATAGTCATTACCACCAGCAGTAGCTATTTAATCATCATAGTCATAGTATAGCACACATCATTATCTTCAAACTCATTCTAGCTAGCTAATCACCACCAACACTAGCTGCGGTAGCTATCTAATCACCACCAACACTAGCTAATAATAATCATCATAGTCATTACCACTAACACTAGCTATTTAATCATCATAACTCATTTCTATCTAGCTAATCACTCCTGCTGCTCTCTCTCAATTAAAATAACATAAAACATGTGTAACACTCCTGCTTCATCAAGTTGGAGCATACAGATGAACCTGTCTCCTAATCGTGGGCTGCGCTTCTGATTGCTGCCCCCTAGTACTTCTCTACGATCGTTCACAATTTTGCTCCAGTATTTCACTATTAAGCATTCCTCGCTATTAGAAATCCTGAATGCACTAAAGTGCATTGTAGGATATCTTGGCCGTAAGCTAACAATTCTCATGCGACCTTTAGTATCGATCCAATGAGGCACAACATTCATCGGGAGTCCCTATTGAAGAACATCGTATAGTAACATACTTAGCAATGAAGTTTAGCTTAAAAAATAATGTATGCAAAAGATGCACTGAGGACAAATAGTAAAAATCTTACCATCTTTCCTAAATAGATGTTACCGTAGTTTAGTACGAACACTATTGGTCGCACGTTCTGAGTACTAAGATTTTGAAGTCCAGGAAAATAATTTGTCTTGACAGTATGAAGATCCTCAAGCCATGAAACATAATGACCTATCTCCTCGCAGTTTAGTTCAGCCCCGGGACAGTGGATGGTCATGTCTACCAAGCGCCGGACATGTTTGCTTGAATGGAAATAAGCTGTCAATAGAAAGTAGTTGTCAACTATTTTTGAATAAACAATATCGAAGACATAAATATGGTTGAGAAACTCACATAATGGTATAACTGGAGGCGTCTGCACATCGACCCAGATGTCTCTATTGCCTTCAATATCATCTTCGGGACGAATATCAAAGGTGATAAACATATCAGGCTCAAATGCATAAGCCTTGCATAGTGCTTGCCAAGTTTTGCATTCAAAATAGGTGCAGGTGTCTACGTTGTATAATTTTGCGTGGAAAGTATAACCATGCTCGGTCTTCAAGTTAACTCTCTTTACCTCCATAGTAGTTTTCATAGGACTGAAACCTATCTTATCCAAGACAAAAACTCTTGCATGGCAGGGGATACGCTAGTAGAATAGTAAAAGATTTAAATTATAAGTTGAAGCAAATGAAGCAGATGTCATGCTTAATTACGAAAATAGACTTGTTGTTGTGACTTACTGTATCCACTTCGAAGTTCTCGTCCAGCTTGATGCTGAAACGCCTATCATCATCTAGGAAGATTCTGTCGCACAGGCCGCGCTCGTCTTCGCAGTATTCGCAAATACCGAAATCCTTTTCGTCGTCAGACATTTCCTATGATCATAGTTGAAACATTAATTGAAAATCGATCGAAGGCAACTACCAGGATACTCAACACAGAAATCCGGGGCACTTGATATTTCCTACATATTCTGGCACAAGTCATGCCAAAATTCACGGAAAATTCCGGCATGACCATTGCTAAAATAGACATATCAAGCGCCTGAAATTTGCCGGAACGGAAATGAATCAACACTGGCAAAACATAGGCCACTCGGAGGTATAACCTGCAAACATGACCGGCCACTTGGGCAGCACATATCCTATTTGAGCAACACAAGATATACATTTCAAAATATCTTATAGGACTCATATTGACATGAGCATTCAATAAGCAAAACCAAATCGTAAAATGAATAAGTATTCAAATTAGCATGCATTCAATAAGCAAAAGTAAATCATCTCAGGCGTCCGTACATCGTCGAATATTAGCACTAATACATCCCGAATAGTATCATACATATAACATCACTAATACAACTAAAACCCTAGCGCACGATGGGTATCGACGCGTGCGGTGGACACCCAAAGAGAAGGAACCATCACAGGATCATAGCTCCAGTGAGATCCCTGGAGAACCTGCCAGGTATTGGAGAGCCTATGCTCCAACGCAAACAAGTAGCGACGGACGTGCGCATTCTCCTCCCTGACACAGTGATGTACCACCTCCGCGGGGTCCTCGAGCCTCTGGACCGTCACTGGCCCGCGCGACCGCCACCAAAGAAGGTTCGGGTCAACGACGGGCTGACTCCTCACCAAGCTGCGCCCCCCGGTAGGTAGCGCCTCCCAGTACCAGCCCGGCGGAGCCCAGTCCCAGACATGGCCCATCTAGTCAAGCAGGTGTCCTCCGCCGAGTCGACGACGAGGATGCGGGATAGGCATCATCGACATCGATGCGGGAATAATTGCTTTAACTAAAAAAATAAGAACAAATGTGACATGTTCAACTAGTTCTATTAATTCAACTAGGTCTTACTAAAAATAAACTTATTATAAATAAAAATAAACTAGTACCTAATTAGTACATAGTTCTTACTAACTAATTAGTACCTAGGAACTACTGCCCTAATTACCATCTAATTTGATGAACCTAGGGGTGGAAAGTGGTAGCGGATATTCCAATTATCCAACTTAAAAGTGAAATAAGTGGTCAAATTTTACTCGTTTTATTATGCGTTACAATAGCGTTTATTCATCATCTAAGAAAACATCATCTAAGAAAACATCCGAGCCGCATCCGTATCCGATAACATCCGCATGCGATTCGTTTCCACCCAAAGATGAACCCTAACTAATTTGATGCAACTAAAATTTGAAGAACCCTAGGCGAGGGGGAGGGGGAGGAGCAGGTGTGCTCACCTCGGGTGCCTGCGGCGAGGGAGGGGAAGGCAACGTCGAGGTCGGGTCGGGGCTCTGGCGCGCGGCGGAGGGACGACGTCAAGGTCGGGGTCGGGGGTGGCGTCGAGGTCGGTGGCGGGGGCGGCGCCGAATCCGGGGTCGGGGGCGGCGTCGAGGGTGTGCGGAGAGCGATGGGAGAGCGCGCGGCGGCCGACGTGCGACGGCGGCGGCGACAGCGGAGGAGTTGGATTTGGGGGAAGTGGCCGTGGGGAAGAACGAACCGCGCGGTTAAGTCAGAAGTAGCAGTAGCGCGTTCCAGGAAGTGCACTGCTGCTAAGCTAGCTATAGCGCGTTCCTATACGCGCTACTGCTATTCCTTTCTCTTTTTTCCTCGTTTTCATCTATTTTTCTTTACATTTTTTTCCTTTCACCTTTTTCTATTTCTTTCATTTTCATCTACTTTTCTATGTGCTTTCCATTTAATTTTATTTCTTTTAGCAGTAGCGCCTTTCAGCGTAAACGCGCTGCTACAAAGCAAGTAGCGGTAGCGCGGTTCGACGCAGATCGCTACTACTATGTGTAGCCTATCGGGTAAGCCGTGGAAATTTTAGTAGTAGCGCTTTTATCTTCAGGCGTGCTACTGATACAACTATATCTGTAGCGCCGTTTACAACAGCGCGCTACTGCTACTTAGCACCAGCGTGCTTTTTTAACACGCGCTACCGCTAAAGTTCTGTGTATAAGGTTTTCCCTAGTAGTGTTTGATCCTTGGATGTGTCGAGTCCGACAGGTAGTGATGTGGTTCAAGCCTTCAGGTTGATAGGTAATTGGGCTGTTGCGTCGAAGGGGTGGAGTACTGGTGTCTTCGGATCACTGGTGGCTGAACTGGGGCTGCAAATTATGATGGTGTTGGATCATCCCTCTTTGAATGACTTGTTGTCTTTGCTACTTGTTCTGGATGGGTAGTTCTCTCTTTTTTTATGCATATTCCGTGTCCTTTGGTCATCCTCGTCTATGTCACTCTTACTATGTAATAGTTGCCTGTATTTAGAATGTCATTCTCGTCTGGATCACGAGCGTCTGAGCGCTACAGATGGGTGCGTTGTGGTGGTGTAGCAAGACTTCTTATGAACTATCATGTCTTGTTGTTTATGTCAGTAGTAGTCACTAGTCAGTGTTTGAATGTTGTATATATTGTTGTTTCGAACTGTTTATTGTCTCGAACTGCTGGTGGGCTAGATGAGGGCATCACCATTCTCTAGTGTTCAGAGTATATCTCCTTTTTTCAAGTTATAATTTGAGCTCACTGTCTTTTTGATGATGTACACTTGTTTGGGCCAGTGAGGTGTCATTGAATATGGGCCGAGTAGTAACGCAATGCCAAATAGGTCAATTATGACTCTCAGGCCGGGCTCTCAAAAGATCCTCAAAAAAAGGCCGGGCTCTCAAAAAAAGAAAGAATAGGGACTCTTAGGCCGACATGTGGGCGCCACGTGTGTTTTCGTGCGCTTGCGCGCCGAGAGCATATTAGCGCGTGTTCGAAATTCATGCTACCTTTTCATCCCCAATCTCCCGCCCCTCCCCCACCTCTGGAATCTCAATTCCTACTCCAGTTCCCCCAAATCCCCCTCCTGTACTCCCTGTACTCAAGCGCACTATCATGTCGCCGGTCAACGCGGATCTCCGAGCCGGAGATCCTGAGGTCCGTCCTGCCTTCGGGCGCTGCGTGTTGTCGCTCAACAGTGCCATGGCGGCGCTTGACGACCAGTTTGCCGCCAAAGTGCTGATGGTAACCATCAACAACGACCGGCCTCCCGTCTCGCTGGACGGCCTTGTCAAAGCTCTTGGCATTGTGCACGACATCCAAATAAGTGACTTGCTCGTCGAAGTTTGTCCGACACCGGCTGATTTCTTTGTCAGGTTCTGGACAACTTTCGACTGCAGTCGTGTGTTCGAATCTTCCTGGCGTTTGTTCTGCGATGGCGCGCTGGTGAGCTTTGATGGGTAGCACCCAGGACGGGACTCGGTGCCCTCTGAGCTTGAGTTTTTAACAAATCTTACCTTCCACGGCATGCCTCGACGTGCTTGGAATTGCGAGTACATGAATGAGCTTATCAACGACCTTGGAGGTGAGCTCGTAAGTATGTTTGTTCCTCCAGACAGCTGGGCTCTGATGGTTATGGCATGGATGAAGAAGCCGTCAACCATACCGAAGGTGATTGGTGTTGAGATACCGGTGCAGGAACCGGGGTTGTACTATTCATCGCCACCAAGACCGCCGCGGACCACGTTAGGGATGTACCTGTATCGAGTGTTCGTGCATGTCGAAGAAGTGGTCAATCCATCAATCAAAGTCCTGCCGCCGCCTCTAGTGCCCGGGTCCGTCGATGACGTCCATACAGGAGTCAACGTCGGACTTTCCCCGTGTTGCTCGGAATGATGGATGGCACAGGGCCTACTCCATCGCGCGGCGGAGGCCACTGCTTCTTTGGGAGAAGAGGCAGGGCTGGCTGCCTTGATATGCTCTAATTTGAGGTAACAATTGAATCTTGTCAGATACTATACTAGTTAAATCCGAGCTATGGGTGTGAAGCACTGATGTGCCAGTACATTTGATTATGACATGTTCTATTTTTTTACCTGTACTTTTTTTAGAAAGGGTTGTACGTCAACTTAATGTTCTAGCAGAACTTATATATTGTGTTGTCTGTCTGTTTTCTTTGCACAACATTCAAGATATTTTCCCATCATTGCTAAAGACGATGAACCGTTATGTACGAGTTCGTTGGTTTCAACATAGCCCTACCCGTAGCGATCCACTGCTTCCACCCTGATTGTGCCGCCTACGTGAAAGTTTTGTATGCAAGTTCAGTGTGCTATGATGTTCTATATGATGATGTCAACTATATAAGTTTTTACTGAGCATCATCAATGCATATGGCTGAAACATGTATTTACGAGCATCGACCGATGGGTCTCTCTCTCACACACACACACACAAACACACACACGCACACACACACACACACAAGTGGGACCCGTTAAATTATTTCTTCGCTTGTGACAGCTTTGAATTAGGTTCCACTGTACTCTAACTTTTTTCTTAAGTTATTAATTAAGCTCAGTGACTTCACAAAGTTGTACAGAAGCCTTGTTTGGGCCTTTCCTGCGTCGTTGAATGTGGGCTGAGTAACCATGTAAGGTTGTACTGTACTACACAGGCCTTTTTTTCAAGATCAGCAATGCAACTGGGCCGACAGTTGTACACAATCCGGGTCAACTTGTTATTCTCCGCCCCGCTGGGCTGCAAATCTTTCCTAGGAGGGATGCATTAGGCTTAACAAGAAACTGTGCTTTAAGAAATAATAAATGGGATGTAATTATAAAAACTGGGCAGCAACTATAAAAAAATGCACCAAACACGTAATTAGTTTATAAAATATTACTTTTGGATTTTGAAAATTTTAATTTCATTAATTGTTGTGCGCGCAATGTTTTGTTAGATTTTTACGTAATACAAATTTATATTAAATTGTATTTAATCTGACTAGAAATTTCGGGACAAAAATATTTCGGATCCCATCAAAATGTGGGAAATTTTATTGAATTCTATTTTGAACGGTTGGTTGAAATTATTAATCGTTGTCCTAGCTAGAAAATAGGCTGTCCTTTTAACAAACTGTAAATGGGCTGTAGTAAATTCCATTAGAATTCAAAAATGGGCTATACATTCTTACGCTATAAGTTCTCTGCCACACACTTGTGGGCCTACTAAGTTGACGCGTATGCAAGGATTTGTCAACTTATAGTCAACACATGGTTCTAGCAGCAGTGTCTGTTGGATGTCCATCCAACGGATGTCATGCTTCTTCTTCAATCTCGGATATTCTAGCTTCAGCCGCCCAAAAAATGATTCCTCCCCCTCACATCTGGGGCACACCGTTTCGGAGGCTGACCTGTGGGCCTCCTAAGTTGACGCGTACCAAGGGCTTTGTCAACTTAGTCAATATAAATGATTCTAGCTGCAGTGACCGTACGATGTCCATCCAACGGATGTCGTGATTCTTCAACCTCTGGTCTTCTTGCTCCAGCCGCCCAAAGCAGCGCCGGTCGTGCCGCCTGCTCCTGCCTCTCGTGGTCGGTTGTGCTGCCGCGAAGGCCTCACCGCCCCCTACAACTCCCACCGCTGGCCAGGCCCTGCGGCGACGGCATCCTCACACCGCAGCCGAACCACTCGTACTCCTCTCCGCATGGGTATCCACTGCCGCATCTTCCCCGGCTCCGCGTCGTCCCCTTCCTAGGCCTCGCCGTCATCCACCGCCCTGGTGGTCTCGGCGCGGCGTGGTCAACCTGGTCAACAAACGACATCCATCGGGCGTGGACTGTATGTGGAGAGGCTGACAACTGGGTCCACGGCCACACACAAGGAAATGCCTCCTTATTATGCGCAAAATAATGATTCCTCCACCTGACATCTGGGACCCACCGGAAGTGCCTCTGTATTTCGCGAAAAAATGTCCCCCCCCCCCCCCCCCGCTGACAGGTCGGACCCACCAGCTATATCTTCGCACGCAAGGAAGTGCCTCCTTATTACGCACAAAAAAAGAATACTCCCCGTGCTAGCTGGGACCCAGCATAGTGGGTGGCTGACTTGTGGGCCTAAGAAGTTGACGGGGATGGAGGGCTTTGTCAACTTAGCCAATATGAACGATTCTAGCTCCAGTGACCATACGATGTCCATCCAACGGCCGTAGTGCTTCTTCAATGTCTTGTCTTCTTGCTCCAGCCGCCCAAAGCAGTGTCGGTCGTGTCGCCTGCTCCTGCCTCCCGTGGCCGGCTGTGCTGCCGCGGAGGCCTCACCACCCCCTACCACTACCACCGCTGGCCAGGCCCTGCGGCGACGGCATCCTCACACCGCACCCAAACCAGTGAACCCTCGTACTCCTTTCCGCGTGGGCATCCACTGCCGTGTCTTCCCCGGCTCCGTGTTGTCCCCTTCCTAGGCCTCGCCGTCGTCCACCGCCTTGGTGCTCTCGGAGCGGCGTGGTCAATGTGGTCAACGACCGACTTCCATCGGAAGAGTACTGTACATGGAGAGGCTGACAGCTGGGGTCCACGGCCGCAGCAAGGAAGTGCCTCCTTATTACGCGAAAATAATTATTCCTCCACCTGACAGCAGGGACCCACCGGACGGGCCACCGTATTTTGCGGAAAAACGTTCCCCCCCTTACTGCTGGGACCCACCAGCTACATCTTCGCACGCAAGGAAGTGCCTGACAGTCGGGACCCACCCGGTCGAACCGTATGTAGCGTTGTCATTCTGGTCGCGAACGTGTACGTACATACTGGTCGATGTGGAGGCGCGCACGTGTCGTAGTAGAGGCGCGCACGTAGCATGTACATGTACGTACATCGGCCAAGTGCAAGAAAGTAAATACGACCACGTACGTACATACGGGCGGTGTCTCGAACGCCTACTCACGCATACGTACGGCCAGGGCTCGTGTACATGGCTAGGTCGGAACAGAGAAACTGCGTCATCGTCGTGTTCATGGGGAGGCAACAGAATGCACCGTGGTCATCGGGAGGCAACGGAACACGTGCTGTTCATCGGGAGCCAACCGGCTTGGACGGAACAACCGATGGAAACGAGGCCTGGAGTACCGCAGAACGGAGGAAACAACCTTGTGTTCGACCGGCCACGGTCGAAACGGGATCCTTTTCATTGGGACGGGCCTGGCGTACTGCAAAATGGAGGAAACGGACCTCCTACGGTTGAAATGGGGTCCTGTTGATCGGGAGGGGTGTGGCGTACCGCAAAACAGAACTCCACGGGATACTGTTCATCTCTACCATTGACTGCCTCCACGGGCTACTATTCATCCACCGTCGACCTCCTCCAGCCTCCACCTACGACTGTTCATCCACGGGCTCCTGTTCATCCAGCCTCCACCACGCACTCCTCCATTGTCTATTGTTCAACCAGCGCTCTCCACGGGGTCCTCGTCAACCACCCCTCCACCGGCTAGTGTTCATCCAGCCCTCCACCGGCTATTGTTCAACCAGCCCTCCACGGGGTCCTGTTCATCCACCGACTTGATCAATCGGGGTCCTTTTCATCCAGCGACAACGTCCTCTACTACCACGGGGTCCTATTCATCCAACCCCCCACTGGGAACTGTTCATCCAAACCCCCCAACAACGCTCACTGTTCATCCAGAGGCAGCATCGATCGGCTTGAGTTAGTAGCAATAGCGAAGGAATCACTCGGGTTCAATTAATAGCAAGGGATCTATCGATCGCTCGAGTTCAGTAACGCGTAGCCTGCAGTGCAATCGCTCGGGTTCAGTTAGAGCCCAACGCCTCGCACATACGCGCGTACGTACGAGAGAAACGCGCATCGCTCGGCCCCCAACCACCCACCGTAACTGGGAACTCCCCCGATATTTTCCTCGCCCTCGCTTCTATCACGGTTTTTTCCGTCATGGACGGCCCAAAGAATGTCATGCAACTGCGTCTCCGGCCCACCCAGGACGGAAAGCCCATTTTCTGTCATGATTTTTTGTCATAGAAGTAGGAGCCCACCACATCTATGTTTATACCGGGTTTTGTCACAATTATCATCATAGAACTGTCATAAGCATGACAGAAAACATTTTCGTTCAGCACAAAATGTCACGGATGTGTCTTTTTTTGTAGTGTAGCGGTTATGGCATAGGAGGTGCGGTAATGCAAGAGAGGCTCCCCATAGCCTACATTAGTGAAAAACTTTCCGGAGCGCAACTCAATTATCCCATCTATGACAAAGATCTATATGCTTTAGTGAGAGTCTTGCATGTTTGGGAGCATTATCTCCGCCCCCATGAGTTCATTCTTCACACCGATCATGAAACACTTAAGTACCTTAAGGGTCAAACTAAGTTGAACAAGCATCATGCTAAGTGGAGTTAATTCATTGAGTCATTTCCTTATGTCATCAAATATATCAAAGGTGAGGCAAATGTAGTGGCGGATGCTCTTTCCCACATATGCATGCTTGTTACCCAACTTGAACTAAATGTCATTGGCTTTGAGCACATGAAAGACTTGTATGCACATGATCCTACTTTTGCTATTCCATGTGCTAAATGTTTGATGCATACATCTTGGGAGCGATATTACATCAAAGATGATTATCTTATGAGAGCTAACAAACTATGTATTCCCGAGTCTTCTCTTCGTTTGCTACTTTTGCAAGAATCTCATGGAGGAGGTCTAATGGGACACTTCAGACGCGACAAGACATTCACCACGTTCTCCAAGAACTACTTTTGGCCCAAGACGTTCCGCGACGTGATGTAGGGTGGAACCCTAGATGGCCGATCTTTCACGAAAGGAGCGGATCCCAAAGAGGAACTCGAAGAACACGAGGGGAAACACGAGGGAAAACACAAGAGAAAGCACTCAACCAACAAGAATAGATCACACAAGCGCTAGATCGATGAACACAAAGGTGAGATACAAGATCCAAAGTCAACAACGGACGATACAAACGGTAACCGGTTCTTCTCCGTGAGGAGGTCTTGATGGGGGCCACCCAAGAGGGGGTCTTGAATCCAAGGTGATCTTCTCCGAAGAGGGGCCGCAGTCTCTCTCAAGGAGGAGATCCGTAATGGATGAGCAAAGCTCTATCTCAACTATGAGCTAAACCAATGCTAACCCTAGAAACAGGAAGGGGATGGAGTATATATAGTCTAGGGGGGCGAAGAGGTACATGGGCCTCGGCCCTTTACTGTGCGCAGACAGGTGGAGCCGGATGTCCGGGCATCGGGCCGGATGTCCGGGCCTTCAGGAGGTGCCGGATGTTCGGGCTGGGCGCCGGATGTCCAGGCTGGCGTGGCTGCATTCTGTGCTCTCTGGATAGGCGGGGCTGGATGTCTAGGCGAAGAGGCCGGATTTCCGGGGCTTCGGGAAGAGCCGGATGTCCGGGGCTTGGGGCCGGATGTCCGGGCCCTGTAGCACTTCGATTGTTGGGCTGCTGCTGTTGTTGACATCTTCAAGGGCCGGATGTCTGGGGCCTGGAAGGTGAACTTGCCTTCTTCCGTTCGTTCTCTTCATCCATGGACTTGGTGGCTTGTCCGTCTTCACGTGCATCTTCGTGAAGGTCCTCTTGACACATGATCATGCATAGCATATCGGACTTAGGTAGTAGCCATGTCTCGAGTGGATCATATGCGATATCACTAAGGAAGGAAGTCACCTCGTTCTCGAGAGCTCTAGCTCGTGCTCGTGTCATGGGTCCTCTTGGCTCTTGATGAGACAATGTTAGGTCCATGGGGATGATCATGGGATGCTCCACATCATCTCCCCTCCCTTGGGAAAGATCCGACCTTGGATCAAAATCCTCAGCACCATGGTACGGGGAGAGATCTTTGATGTTGAAGATGTCGCTCACGGATTACTTGTCACGTGGGATTTCGATCTTGTATGCGTTGTTTTTGTAGCGTGCAAGCACCTTGAAGGGTTCATCCGCTCGGGGTAGTAGCTTGGACTTGCATTCATTGGGGAACCGATCCTTGCGAAGGTGTAGCCACACAAGATCTCCAACATTGAACATCATGGGTTGCTTGTTGACGTTGAGCTTGGTCGCGAGTCGTTGTACTTTGCGCTCGATGGTGTTCCTTGTATCTTCATGCATTTCTTAAGGAAGTTGACTTGGGCACTCGCGTCCATGTTTGTGCGCTCTTTTAGAGGTAGAGGTAGAATGTCCAATGGTGACAATGGGTTGAAGCCATAGACGACCGCGAAGGGGGACTTGCCGGTAGTCCAATGTCTTGCACGATTGTAGGCGTACTCGGCGATAGGTAGGCACTCCTCCCACTCCTTGATGTTCTTCTTTATCAACACACGTAGTAGGGTGGAGAGAGTGCGGTTCGTCACCTCCGTTTGGCCGTCGGTTTGTGGATGGTATGCCGAAGAGAACAAAAGCTTGATTCCGAGCTTGGCGCACAAGGTCTTCCAAAAGTAACTCAAGAACTTGACGTCGCGGTCCGAGACAATCGTCTTTGGCACTCCATGAAGGCGCAAGATTTCCCTACAAAACAAATTCGCAACATGTGAAGCATCGTCTATCTTGTTGCAAGGAATGAAATGTGCCATTTTGGAGAATCGGTCCACAACAACAAAAACGGAATCCTTGCCATTTCGAGTTCTAGGCAAACCAAGCACAAAATCCATGCTAATATCTTCCCATGGTTGACATGGAATTGGAAGTGGCATATAGAGGCCATGAGACTGGGCTTTAGACTTAGCTTTGTGACATGTAGAGCATCGGTTGGTGAAGCGATTGACGTCGCGAAACATCTTGGGCCAAAAGTAGTTCTTGGAGAGCGTGGCGAATGTCTTGTCTCGTCCAAAATGTCCCCATTAGTCCTCCTCCATGAGATTCTCCCAAAAGTAACAAACGAAGAGAAGACTCGGGGATGCAAAGTTTGGTAGCTATCATAAGATAACCATCCTTGAGGTAATATCGAGCCCAAGAAGTATGCGTCAAACACTTGGCATAAGGAATGGCAAATGTAGAATCATGCTCATACAAGTCTTTTATCTGCTCACAACCAATGACATTTAACTCAAGTTGAGTAACAAGCATGCATATACGGGAAAATGCATCCGCCACAACATTTTCCTTACCTTTAATGTACTTGATGACATAAGGAAATGACTCAATAAATTCACTCCACTTAGCATGACGCTTGTTCAACTTAGTTTGACCCTTAAGGTATTTAAGCGTTTCATGGTCGGTATGGATGATGAACTCATGAGGGCGTAGGTAATGTTCCCATTCATGCAAAACTCGCACTAAAGCATATAGCTCTTTGTCATAGATAGGGTAATTGAGTTGCGCTCCGGAGTGTTTCTCACTAAAGTATGCAATGGGGCGCTTCTCTTGCGTTAACACACCTCCTATGCCATTACCACTAGCATCACAATGAATTTCAAAAGGTTTGTCAGAGTTGGGTAATGCAAGCATGGGAGCATGAGTAAGCAAATTTTTAAGCTCATTGAAAGCGATGTCTTGGGATGTTCCCCAAACAAACGGTGCATTTTTCTTACTCAAAGCATGCAAAGGTGAAGCAATGGTGCTAAAATCCTTCACAAACCTACGGTAGAAACCGGCTAAACCAAGAAAACTACGCACTTGTTGCAAATTGGTTTTTGGGGCCACGTTTTAATAGCATTGATCTTAGATTCATCAACATGAACACCCTTAGAAGATACTACGAAACCCAAGAAAACAAACTTATCAACACCAAATAGGCATTTTTCCATATTTGCATAAAGTTGCTCTTTTCAAAGAGTTTGTAGCACGGTGCGAAGGTGGGTGATATGTTCTTTGAGAGATTTGCTAAACACAAGGATATCATCAAAGTAGACAACAACAAATTCACCAATGTAAGGGCGAAACACATAATGCATAAGGCGCATGAAAGTACCGGGTGCTTCCGATAAACCCATAGGCATGACTAACCACTCATATAGACCAAACTTTGTTTTGAAAGCGGTTTTCCATTCATCACCCTCTTGTATGCGGATTTGATAGTAACCACTTTTAAGATCAATTTTGGAAAAGATAGTGGCACCGCTAAGTTCATCAAGCATATCATTAAGGCGTGGAATGGGGTACCTATAATGAACGGTGATAGCATTGATAGGTCTACAATCGGAACACATGCGAAAACTACCGTCTCGTTTTGGCACAAGAATGACCGGTACGGCACAAGGACTCAAACATTCACGCACATGTCCATGATCTATGAGATTCTTTACTTGCCTTTGTATTTGTTTGGTTTCTTCGGGGTTCACGCGGTAGGGAGCTTTGTTTGGAAGCGGCGCTCCGGGGATGAGATCGATTCGGTGCTCAATGCCTCGTATTGGAGGTAGACCCGGAGGTAGCTCATCGGGGAAAACATCTTGGAATTCCTGCAACAAAGAAGATAACACTAGAGGAAGATTGTGAGAGGTGTTAGCTTTTGGTGCCTCGTCCTTGCACAATAGGACATAGTGTAGGACATTGGATGGGTTCTCACACACTTCTCTCGTCTCACGTTTGGTGGCAAAGAGAACTAAGTTTTTCTTGTCGCTCATTGTGGAGGCACTCAATTTGGGCTTGTGGCGCTCACTCTCTTTTTGGTGGGTCGCTCTCTCACTATTCTCTCCACGATGGTTGTTTTGCTTGTCGGCGAGCACACGGCTTGGAGACATAGGACGTAGCACAAACTCTTTCTCTTTCATCTTGAAGCTATAGTGATTTGTACGCCCATTGTGAATGACACCTCGGTCAAATTGCCATGTCCGTCCAAGAAGGAGGTGGCACACGGTCATCGGAAGGACATCACACTCCAAAGTGTCTTCATAGGCGCCGATCTTGAAAGAGACTTGTACCCTATGCTCGACTTGGATGGTGCCGGTGTCGCTTAGCCATTGAACCTTGTAGGGGTGCGGGTGCTTCATCTTGACCAATTGGAGTTTGGAGCATAGTTCTTCACTTGCTAAGTTATGGCAACTACCTCCATCGATGATGACCTTGACGGACCGTCCATTGATGCCGGCCTTTGTGTGGAAGATATGGCATCTTTGATCTTCGTCTTGTTGATGTTGAAGAGTCAAGACCTTGGAGACAACAAGAGCGGGACTTGAGTCTTCGTCACAAAAGATGTGATCATCTTCTTATTTATTGTTCACTTGTCGGTGGATGGCCACTTGCTCAAGGGCTTCCATTTCTCCTTCACTCATGGAGTCGTAGGTTCCGTCGTCATTGAGAATCATGGTGCGCTTGTTTGTGCACTCGAAGGACTTGTGGCCTCGGTCTCCGCATGTGAAACATTAACTTGTCTTGATGGTCTCATCGGTTGGAGTAGATGATGATGAAGCTTTCTTGAAGTTGCTTGTAGTAGGAGGACGACTTGAGCTTGTCGAAGTTTTCTTGTAACTTGACTTGTCGCCGTTGCTTGTAGATGGCTTGGTTGAGGTAGAATGTGTTGGAGTCATCGAAGCTTCATTGTTGGAGAGGCCATAGGGCTTGGATGAGAACTTGGCATACTTGAAGTCGTCTTGTACTTGCTGTTCCACTTTTGTAGCTTGATGCACTAGCTCGATGAGGTTCGAGTATGGTTGGAAGTCGGCAATCTTCTTGATAGGGTGATCGAGTCCATTCAAGAAACGTGCCATAGTTTGCTCATCATCTTCTTTGACATTGGCTCATATCATGGCAATCTCCATTTCCTTGTAGTATTCTTCAACGCTCTTGGTTCCTTGCTTGAGTTGTTGAGTTTATTGAAGAGGTCGCGGTTGTAGTAGTTTGGCACGAATCGTGCTCTCATGACATCCTTCATTTGTACCCGAGTGGTGATTGGTGGTTCACCTTTTGTCGCTCGGCGCTCAATGACTTGTTCCCACCAAATGAGGACGTAGTCTTGGAATTCAAGGGATGCCATTGCGATCTTCTTCTCTTCTTCGTAGTTGTGCAAGCGGAAAATTTTGTCAACCTTCAATGCCCATGATATGTACTCTTCGGGGTCATTGCTTCCGGTAAACTTGGGCATGGTGAACTTTAGCTTGCTATATCGTTGCTCTTCATTGTGTTGGGGTCGGGGATGATGACCCCCACGTCGGTGAGGATTGGCAATCTCATGTTGCTCTTGGCGAGGAGGGTTGTCTTCCTCATGTTGCTCTTGGCGAGGAGGGCTGTCAACCTCATGTTGCTCTTGGCGAGGATGTGGTCCATTGTCTTCTTGCTCTCGATGGACTTGACGTTCTTGTCTCGCTTGAGGAGGAGCTTGTCTATCTTGAGGAGGAGCTTGTCGATCTTGACGAGGAGCTTGTCAATGCACACGTGCTTGGTAAATTCTTTCTTGAGCTTCATCGCGAAGTGTTTCTTGATGTAGTCGAGCTTGACGGCCTCGATTGGCTACGGCACGACTTGGGTCATGAAGGGCACATTGCGCCTCAAGTGCTTGAGCTTCACGTAGTTGTTGTTCTTGACGTTGTGCCTCGGCGTCTTGTGCATCTTGATGTTGTCGCGCTCGCTCCTCTTGTTCTTGTTGTTGTTGGCATTGCCGTTCTTGTGCTTGTGCGAAAGCAGCATGGTTTTGACGATGTCGATGCTCTTGAGAGTCGGTGTCATGTAGAGGATTGCGGTTAGCTTGATGGTCTTGACGCGCGGCACGACGAAGAGTATTCGATGTCGGTGTACTTGAACCGGAGAGGTTGTCGTCGGAGTGATGACTTGAGCGGCTCCGTCTTGAAGAGGACGAAGTTGTAGAAGAGCGGACCATCATGGTTCAGCTATCTTCTTTGAGCGAACTCATGGATGTGTCAAAGTAGTCTCTTGTACGTTGCTCGGATTGTCGTAGGTTGGTGGCGACATTGTCGATGCGGTCGCCCAAAGCAAGTTGTTCTTGATGCAAAGCTCGGTGTGCACCAAATAGTTGAGTCTTGGTGACGTAGGATGACATGTCGTCGTCTTGCTCCAAGAAGAGTGGGTTGGTAGAAGTACTTGGCCTATCCATCATTCCAAACAAAGATATGTGAGTGGGAGAAAAACAAGAACCAATACCAAATGTACCTTGACCGATGTTGAAAATGGATCAAAGATCCCTCCAATGTGTATCAAGGAAATAGCACAATTGGTACCAATTCTTGTCGGTTCTCACACCTACACAAGTAAAAGCTTATGGTGGGGCTTGGTTAGGATGGTGGCACAAAATTTGATGCAATTGTAAGTGAGACTCAATAATGTTGGAAAGGATTCACAAATTTGCAAATGCAACAAGTAGACCAATAGCAAGATATGGTACACGGAAACACACATGCAAATAGATAATGTGGGGTTGGGCAACCAAGGATGAGCCAAAATGTGGAATCCACCAAGATGCTCTTGTTGCACAACACTAGAGAGACGCTAGCACGATTGCACAATAGGCGGGTACGAACTTGTGCACAACCTACTAAGCAAAAATGCAACGACTTCTATCCCAAGTATGCTATATGTATGATGTTCCTATGCTTTGATCCAAGATGATCGAGTATGACAATCTTAATGTTGTATGATGCTATGGTTCTTGCTTATAAGCTCTTTGCTTATCTTTCCCTTTTGCTTAAAAGCTTGTTTGGCTCTTTGTTGTTTGAGCTCTTTTCTCATGCAATGCTTCACGAACCAAGATAGCAATTGTGTATGTGAAGACAACTTTGTGACACAAGAGATGATACCAAGATATGCAACACGATGATGGTATGTATGCTATGGGAAGTATGATCACTAATGTGCACAAGTCACGTTGCCGGCAATACTCACAGGCTAGTCTCGATGGGTAAGTGACGCAAAAGTAAGGCAATGGGGTTATCAATGCAAATGCAAGAGAGTATGATGATATCACGATACCAAAGTGATACCAAGGTGAGGTGATACCAAAGTGATGTAGCAGTTCGTAGTAGTCCTTCACGAAGATGAGCGGTGGTGATGTTGATGCCAAACCGTACCTAGATAGCCGAAACACAATAGGACACGGAAACCAGAACTCAAATTCTCAAAGCAAAACGGGTCAAAATTGTCGGAGTTGGTAGCGGGAAAGGCTATGGTGGTGCTATGCGGAAGTGGTGGTGGTATGCGGAAGTGTATGTGGGCTCCGGAACAAAATTGGACGAAAGTTAGGCGGTAAACGGAGTGGAGGATGGAAGGGATGCTGTCAGGGGCCGGATGTCCGGGCTCGGGATCCGTGGACGAACTCGAAGAACCCCGCGTGGAGAGGTCAAATCCGGGGCAAAATTCGGAAGATTTTGTGGATGGAATTTGGGGAAAAGATGGGGAAAAGCTAGATCTACCTACAACACACGAAATCCGCAGATCAAATCCAACAAAACTTCATCACACCAACAAATCAAAAAAAAATTGGGGCTATTTTTGTGGGGCAATTTTCGGATTTAGGACGAAATCAACAAAATCAAGCTAGAAAACAAACAGAGGGGGTTCCGAAATCATGATCAACGTGGCTCATGATACCAAGATGATGTAGGGTGGAACCCTAGATGGCCGATCTTTCACGAAAGGAGCAGATCCCAAAGAGGAACTCGAAGAACACGAGGGAAAACACGAGGGAAAACACGAGAGAAATCACTCAACCAACAAGAATAGATCACACATGCACTAGATTGATGAACACAAAGGTGAGATACAAGATCCAAAGTCAACAACGGACGATACAAACGGTAACCGGTTCTTCTCCGTGAGGAGGTCTTGATGGGGGCCACCCAAGAGCGGGTCTTGAATCCAAGGTGATCTTCTCCGAAGAGGGGCCGCAGTCTCTCTCGAGGAGGAGATCCGTAATGGATGAGCAAAGCTCTATCTCAACTATGAGCTAAACCAATGCTAACCCTAGAAAGAGGAAGGGGATGGAGTATATATAGTCTAGGGGGGCGAAGAGGTACATGGGCCTCGGCCCTTTACTGTGCGTAGACAGGTGGAGCCGGATGCCCGGGCGTCGGGCCGGATGTCCGGGCCTTCAGGAGGTGCCGGATGTCCGGGCTGGGGGCCGGATGTCCGGACTGGCGTGGCTGCGTTCTGTGCTCTCTGGATAGGTGGGGCCGGATGTCAGGGCGAAGAGGCCAGATTTCCGGGGCTTCGGGAAGAGCCGGATGTCTGGGGCATGGGGCCGGATGTCCGGGCCCTCTAGCACTTCGATTGCTGGGCTGCTGCTGTTTTTGACTTCTTCAGGGCCCGGATGTCTGGGGCCTTGGCCGGATGTCCGGGGCCTAGAAGGTGAACTTGCCTTCTTCCGTTGGTTCTCTTCATCCATGGACTTGGTGGCTTGTCCGTCTTCACATGCAGCTTCGTGAGGGTCCTCTTGACACCTGATCATGCATAGCATATCGGACTTAGGTAGTAGCCATGTCTCGAGTGGATCATATGCGATATCACTAAGGAAGGAAGTCACCTCGTTCTCGAGAGCTCTAGCTCATGCTCGTGTCATGGGTCCTCTTGGCTCTTGATGAGACGATGGTATGTCCATGGGGATGATCATGGGATGCTCCGCATCACGACGTCTCACGCTTCACCAATCGATGCCCTACATGCCGCAAAGCTAAGTCTAAAGCTCAATCCCATGGTCTCTATATGCCACTTCCTATTCCGTATCACCCATGGGAAGATATTAGCAGGGATTTTGTGCTTGGTTTGCCTAGAACTAGAAATGGCAAAGATTCCATGTTTGTTGTTGTGGACCGATTGTCTAAGATGGCTCATTTCATTCCTTTCAACAAGATAGACGATGCTTCACGTGTTGCAAATCTTTTTTGTAGGGAAATCTTGCGCCTACATGGAGTTCCAAAGACTATTGTATCGGACCGCGACGTCAAGTTCTTGAGCTACTTTTGGAAGACTCTATGCGCCAAGCTCGGAATCAAGCTTTTGTTCTCCTCGGCATACCATCCACAAACCGACTGCCAAATAGAGGTGATGAACCGAATACTCTCCACTTTACTTCGCGTGTTGATCAAGAAAAACATCAAGGAGTGGGAGGAGTGTCTACCCGTCGCTGAGTACGCCTACAACGGCGCAACACATTCAACTACCGGCAATTCCTCCTTCGAGGTCATCTACGGCTTCAACCCCTTGTCCCCATTGGACATTCTTCCTCTACCGCTACAAGTGCGCATCAACACGGACGCGAATGCACGAGTGAGGTACCTCAAGAAGATGCATGAAGATACAAGGCACACCATCAAGCGCCAAGTACAACGACTCGCAACCAAGCTCAATGTCAACAAGCAACCCATGATATTCAACATTGGAGATCTTGTGTGGGTACACCTCGCAAGGAACGCTTCCCCAATGAACGCAAGTCCAAACTTCTACCACGAGCCGATGGACCCTTCAAGGTGCTTGAACGCTACAAGAACAACGCCTACAAGATCGACATCCCACGCGACAAATACTTTGTGCACAACATCTTCAACGCCAATGATCTCTCCCCGTACCATGGTGATGAGGATTCCGATTCGAGGTCAGATCTTTCCCAAGGGGGGGGGATATGATGCGGAACATCCCACGGTCATCCCCATGGACACTACCTCAACTATCCAAGATCCAAGTGGACCCATGACAAGAGCAAGAGCTGGTGCTATTCAATCCAAGGTGACATCACTCCTACTTGAGTTTCCCTTTCCTTCGAGTGAGACATGGCTACTACATAAGTCCAAAACGCTATGTGTGATCAGGTACAACGCACAAGCCACGGAGCCGGGAGCTGAGGAAGAAGGAACAGGCGTGAACTCTCTATCCAGCCCAGAACTTCTGGCCAGAGCCCGGAACCTGCGGCCGACCCGGAGCTTGCCTCCGACGACCCAAACCAGCCCGGGCGTGCCAACTCTCTGGTTAGCCTGGAACCTGGCTCGGACCTTCTGGCCCCCGAAACCTTCGGCCCGCCCGGACCTTCTGCCCCCCCCGAGCCCCCCCCCCCCCGTGCCAACTCTCTGGTTAGGCCAGACCTTCCCCGGAACCTGGCCCAGAACTTCCGGCCTCGCCCGAAACTTCCGGCCCTGCCTGCGCGCAGTGACTTGGGCCGAGGCCCATGTACCCTTTCACCCCCGAGACTATATATACTCTTCTCCTACCTACGTTTTAGGGTTAGCAAAGTAGTAGCTCATTTAAGAAGCTTTGCTCTCCACTTGATCCCCTTCTCCTTAGGAGTTCACGCCTCTACGGAGAAGATCCCCCTAGTGGATTCAAGACCCCTCATGGGAAGACCCCTCAAGACCTCCTCTCGGAGAAGAACTTGCTACTTGTATCCTCCCTTGTTGATCAGGGATCTTGTATCTCTTTTTATTTCATGGATCTAACACATGTGTAACCGGATCTTGTTGGTTTGAGTAATTTCTCCCGTGTTTTTCCCCGTGTTTCCCTTGTGTTTTCCGCTTTTGTTCCTCGTGTTCTTCGCGGGATCCGCTCCTTTTCGATCGGACATCTAGGGTTCTACCCTACATGAGAACGTGTGAGATGTCGCGCCTTAGCAATCGCTAAACCAACTTCCGAGGGGTTATTGACCGCGCATGAGCATGATCAACCTGACCACGAGTGTCTATTTCCCGCGGGAAATGAAGAACAAGCAAGAAACTGAGATTGCAATCTAGATATTGCGAATATAAGAGCAAAGCTTTATTGATTAAAGTGGGGTTCTGTGACATATTGGTCTGGTCGTTGAACACAAACGAAGTACGCGAAGTAGCAGCTATGGCAAACTTTTAATCTAAACAAAACCCAAAGTCTAAACGATGCCCTAAGGGCTGTATATTTGGAGGAAGAGGGGGGAATTTCGTGACCCTTGGAGGAGGGGGTCCAAAACAAACCCTAACTCTTGTTTCTCCACATATGCGGACTCTAAAAACAGCCTATACTCATGTATTTCGAACTTACATTGGCCTGGCCCAAAAATAAGGTGGCGCAGGACCTATTATAAGCTATGGACGAAATGTATGAAAGGCATCTTGTATATTTCGATCATGTCCTTGTATGTCATCAAGGAGGCTTCAAAGTACTAAAATCTGCACTAGAAATGTCGTTCTGGTTCCCTTCGCGCGCGCCTTCATCTCCATACTTGTTTCTACTCTAGTGTTCATCCCTCTTGTCCATGCTAGCCCCTTCATTAGTAATCAACACAAATGTATCCAATTTAGGCAGCATCATATTCTCATGAACATTAGAATTATTACCAAGAAACGAAAGTACCTGGCAATTCAATTGGCATGCGCGAGCTCTCGTGATTGGTCCAGTATGTATAGCAACAGGTGCTGTGGGTGTAACAATGGTATTGATGTCCTCATCAAAGGGGTGGCGGACAAGGAGGTGGGAGGACGTCCCAAGGCATCCTACAACTAACCCTAGGTCATAAAAGGCCCATGGGCCCAAGTGGAGGTGATGCAGCACCTTTGGACTTGTAGTTTGACTCGGATTCTGTTGCAGCGTCAGATTGTTTTATCAATATCTAGAAGCTTCAGACGAATTTGAAGGTGAATCCAATTGGGCTGGAAAAAAGATCACGAAATCTACTTTCCAACAAAAAAAGAATCACCAAAGTCGGAGGCCGGATGAAAGACATCTTGGCGTTTTCAGTCAGGTATGTATGTTGATGTAGGGTAGAACCCTAGGGGCCGATCTTTCACGAAATGGAGGGGATCCCACGAAGAACACGAGGGGGGAAACACGAGGGGAAACGAGAGGAATCACTCAAACCAACAAGAAACGATCACACATGTGCTAGATCCATGAACACAAAGAGAGATACGAAGGTCCAAATACAACAAAGGGGGATACAAGAGGTAACTAGTTCATCTCCGTGAGGAGGTCTTGAGGGGTCTTCCCGTGAGGGGTGTTGAATCCAAGAGTGGATCTTCTCCGAAGAGGCCGCGGTCTCTCTCAATGGAGTAGAACCACATGGATGAGAAAATCTCTATCTCTAAACGAGCTATCACAATGCTAACCCTAACTAGAGGAAGGGGAAGGAGTATATATAGTCTAGGGCCATGAAGGGGTAAGTGAGGGGCGAAATGGGTACATGGGCCTTGGCCTGATACACTATGCGCAGAAAGTCAGTGTTGGACGTCCGACAGGCATCGGTCGTCCGGTCGCTCGCGGGCGTCCTGAGGAGGCCGGACTTTCGACATTTTGGCTCTAGTCCGGTAGCGCCAGATTTCCAGCCGGGGTCGGTCGTCCGGGCGCTGATGAGTGTTGGACGTCCGGTGTCCGGTGGTCGTCCGGGCACTGCAGGTTGCCTCGACTGGAGTCGTCCTGGCTGGTGGAGTCTCCAGGCGTCGGACGTCCGGATATCGTCGGTCATCCGGAGGTTATCGGACGTCCAAGAGTTGTAGCTTTATGGCAACTCTTCCTCTCGTTCCTCGCGCTTGGTGTCCTCGCCGTCTTGTCCAACGCTCCTAGCCGCTCTATGGTATTCCTCTTGGTTCCTTGTGTCCAATGGCGTATGGTCAAGGTCTCTTCATGTGTCCTTGATAACCCGAAGTATAGGGATCTATCGTAGTCCTTTCGATAAGTAAGAGTGTCGAACCCAACGAGGAGTAGAAGGAAATGTCAAGCGGTTTTCAGTAAGGTATTCTCTGCAAGCACTGAAATTATCGGTAACAGATAGTTGTGTGATAAGATAATTCATAACGGGTAGCAAGTAACAAAAGTAACTAAGGTACAGCAAGGTGTTCCAATCCTTTTTGTAGCAAAGGAAAATCCTGGACAAACTCTTATATAATGCAAAGCGCTCCCGAGGACACATGGGAATTGTTGTCAAGTTAGTTTTCATCACGCTCATATGATTCGTGTTCGTTACTTTGATAATTTGATATGTGGGTGGACCGGTGCTTGGTTGCTACCCTTACTTGGACAAGCTTCCCACTTATGATTAACCCCTCTCGCAAGCATCTTCAACTACGAAAGAAGAATTAAGATAAATCTAACCATAGCATGAAACGTATGGATCCAAATCAGCACCTTATGAAGCAACGTATAAACTAGGATTTAAGCTTCTTTCACTTTAGCAACCCATCATCTACTTATTACTTCCCAAGACCTTCCCCTAGGCCGAAACAATGGTGAAGTGTCATGTAGTCGACGTTCACATAACACCACTAGAGGAGAGACAACATACATCTCATAAAAATATCGAACGAATACCAAATTCACATGATTACTTATAACAAGACTTCTCCCATGTCCTCAGGAACAAAAGTAACTACTCGCAATATCATGTTCATGTCCAGTGTGGTGTCCTCCGTAGGCCTCGGAGTGACACTTGCGTAGGATCTATTCCTGTTCGTGCTCAGGTACACAACGTCTAATAACACCACCTACTCCTTCCTTATAAAGGCATGGGTCATCCCAAAAGTAATGTCTTAAACATAGAAAAACTTTTTCTTTTGCTGGTATGTGAAACTAGGTGGTATAAATTTAGCAACAATGTAATTAGCATAATCAGCATACCAAGGAGTATTACGACAAGCATTTATGATAGCTAATTGCTCATCAGGAAAGCTATCATCAATAGGCAGTGGGCCATCAAGAATATTTTCTAAGCTAGACAAGTTGTCTGCAACAGGGTTCTCAGCTCCCTTTCTATCAATAATATGCAAATCAAATTCTTGTAACAAGAGAACCCATCTAATAAGTCTAGGTTTAGCATCTTTCTTTTCCATAAGATATTTAATAGTAGCATGATCAGTGTGAACAGTTACTTTGGAATCAACAATATAAGATTTGAACTTACCATAAGCAAAAACAAGTGCTAAAATTCTTTTTCAGTAATAGCATAATTTCTCTGGGCACTGTCTAGAGTTTTACTAGCATAATGAATAACATTCAATTTCTTATCAACTCTTTGCCCTAGAATAGCACCAACAGCATAATCACTAGCATCACACATAATTTCAAAGGGTAAATTCCAATCAGGAGGCTGAACAATAGGTGCAGAAATCAAGGCTTTCTTAAGTATTTCAAATGCTTCTACACAATCATCATCAAAAACAAAAGGAACAACTTTTTGCAAGAGATTAGTGAGAGGCCTAGAAATTTTAGAGAAGTCTTATAAACCTCCTATAGAAACCTGCTTGACCAAGGAAACTTCTTATACCTTCGATATCTTTAGGACACGACATGTTTTCAATAGCATCTACTTTAGCTTTATCAACTTCAATACCTCTTTCAGAAATTTTATGCCCCAAGACAATACCTTCATTTACCATAAAGTGGCACTTCTCCCAATTCAAAACAAGATTAGTTTCTTCACATCTCTACAAAACTCGATCAAGGTTGCTTAAAAAATCATCAAAAGAAGTTCCATAAATGGAGAAATCATCTACGAAAACCTCAACAATCTTTTCACAAAGTCAGAGAATATAGCAGCCATACATCTTTGAAAGGTAGCTGGTGCATTGCGTAAACCAAAAGGCATACATCTATAAGCGAAAGTAAGAAAGGGCAAGTAAAAGTTGTCTTTTCTTGGTCTTCTTTTGACATAGGTATTTGAGAAAAACAAGAATAACCACCTAGAAAGCAAAAATGTGTATGTTTGGACAGTCTTTCTAGCATTTGATCAATAAAAGGTATAGGGTAATGATCTTTTCTAGTAGCTTTGTTTAATTTGCGAAAATCAATTACCATTCTATAACCTATAACAATTCTTTGAGGGATCAATTCATTCTTATCATTAGGAACAACAGTAATACCTCCTTTCTTAGGGACACAATGAATGGGACTTACCCATATACTATTATCAATAGGATAAATTATACCTACCTCCAGAAGCTTTAGTATTTCATTTCTTACCACTTCTTTCATCTTAGGATTTAACCGTCGTTGATGATCAACAACTGGTTTAGCATCAGGCTCCATATTAATTTTGTGCTGACATAGAGTGGGACTAATGCCCTTAAGATCATCAAGAGTATATCCAATAGAGGCATGGTGCTTCTTTAGATTTTTCAATAATTTCTTTTCTTCATGCTCTAAAAGGTTAGCACTAATGATAACAGGATATATCTTCTTTTCATCAAGATTAGCATATTTCAAAGTATCGGGTAATTGCTTAAGCTCAAACATGGGATCACCCTTGCGTGGAGGAGGATCTCTAAGTTTTCAACAGGCAAATTGTGTTTCAAAATAGACATTTGGTTAAAGAATATTTCATGTAATTCCTTTCTTCCATTCATAAACATATAATTCTCATGGTCTAGCAAATATTGTTCTAAAGGATCGGTAGGAGGCACGGCAATAGAAGCAAGCCCAATAATTTCATCCTTACTAGGCAATTCTTTATCATGGGGTTGTCTACAAAATTTAGAGAAATTAAAATCATGAGACACATCTCCAAAACTTACAGTAACAATTTCTGTCTCACAGTCTATCTTAGCATTGACAGTGTTCAAGAAAGGTCTACTAAATATAATGGGACACAAATCATCTTGTCGGGAACCAAGAACAAGAAGATCAGTAGGGTATTTTATTTTCCCACACAAGACTTCAACATCTCTAATGATCCCATTTGGTGTTATAGTATCTCTATTGGCAAGCTTAATAGTAACATCAATATCTTCTATCTGAGCAGGTGCAATATCATCCATAATTTCTTGATATAAAGTAAAAGGAATTGCACTCACACTAGCACCCACATCACATAAGCCATGATAACAATGATCTCCTATTTTAACAGAAACAACATGCATGCCAACAATAGGTCTATGTTTATCTTTAATACTGGGTTAAGCAATCCTAGTGGCTTCGTCACAGAAATAAATAACATGCCCGACAATATTATCAACCAAGAGATCTTTAACCATAGCAATACTAGGTTCAACTTTAATTTGTTCAGGGGGTGTAGGTGTTCTAGTATAACTCTTACAAACCAAATTGGAAGCTTTTGCATGATCCTTTATCCTAATAGGAAAAGGTGGTATCTTAATATAAGCAGTAGGAACAATAGGAACAACATTATAAGTAACAGTTTCTTCTTCAACTTTAATAGGTTCTACTACTTTCACTTCAATGGGAGGATGATATTTAAACCAATTCTCCTTAGGGAGATCAACATGAGTAGCAAATGATTCACAGAAATAAGCTACTATCTCAGAGTCAAGTCCATATTTAGTGCTAAATTCATGAAAAGCATCGGTATCCATAAAAGATTTAACACAATCAAACTTAAGGTTTATACCTGAGTCATTACCTTCGTCAAGATCCCAATCTTCAGAGTTCGGTTTAATTCTTTGCAATAAATCCCATTTGAATACAATATTCTTCTTCATAAAAAAACCAGTACAAGAAGTATCGAGCATGGATTGACCATTACGTGAAAGCCGAGCATAAAAGTTCTGAATAATAATTTCTTTTAAGAGCTCATGATTGGGGCATGAATATAACATTGACTTAAGCCTCCCCCAAGCTTGAGCGATAATTTCTCCTTCACGACACCAAAAATTAGAAATATAGTTCCGATCACGATGAACCAGATGCATAGGATAAAACTTCTGATAAAATTCCAATTTCAATCGGTTGTAGTTCCAGGATCCAATATCATCACATAGCCTATACCATGTCAATGCCTTTCCCTTAAAAGATAAAGGAAGACCTTCTTGACATCATCCTCGGGCAAACCTGCAAGCTTAAATAATACACAAACTTCATCCACATAGATTAGGTGCATATCAGGGTGTAATGTTCCATCTCCTGCATAAGGATTAGCTAGCAGTTTCTCGATCATACCCGGAGTAATTTCATAATAAATATTTTTAGTAGGCTCAGTGGGTTGAGGAGCAACTCTTTGCTCTACCAGTCGAGGTGAAGATACCCCGAACAAGCCCCTCAATGCATTATTTTTCATAGTGACAAGTGACAGTAAATTTCAGCACGTAATATAAATATTTCCTTAGAAAATTCCACTCACCAAAGCCGCTTCACTCCCCGGCAACGCCGCCAGAAAAGAGTCTTGATGATCCACAAGTATATGGGATCTATCGTAGTCCTTCCGATAAGTAAGAGTTTCGAACCCAGCGAGGAGCAGAAGTAAATGACAAGCGGTTTTCAGCAAGGTATTCTCTGCAAGCACTGAAATTATCGGTAACAGATAGTTGTGTGATAAGATAATTCATAACGGGTAGCAAGTAAAAAAAGTAACAAAGGTGCAGCAAGGTGGCCCAATCCTTTTTGTAGCAAAGGCTAAGCCTGGACAAACTCTTATATAATGCAAAGTGCTCCCGAGGACAGATGGGAATTGTTGTCAAGTTAGTTTTCATCATGCTCATATGATTCGCGTTCTCTACTTTGATAATTTGATATGTGGGTGGACCGGTGCTTGGGTGCTGCCCTTACATGGAAAATCCTCCCACTTATGATTAAACCCTCTCGCAAGCCTCCGCGACTATGAAAGAAGAATTAAGAAAATCTAACCATAGCATGAAACATATGGATCCAAATCAGCCCCTTACGAAGGAACGTATAAACTAGGGTTTAAGCTTCTGTCACTCCAGCAACCCATCATCTACTTATTACTCCCAATGCCTTCCCCTAGGCCCAAACAATGGTGAAGTGTCATGTAGTCGATGTTCACATAACACCACTAGAGGAGAGACAACATACTTCTCATCAAAATATTGAACGAATACCAAATTCACATGATTACTTATAACAAGACTTCTCCCATGTCCTCAGGAACAAACGTAACTACTCACAAAGCATATTCTTTTTCATAATCAGAGGAGTAATAATTATCATTAAGAATCTGAACATATGATCTTCCACCAAATAAACCAACTAGCATCAACTACAAGGAGTAATCAACACTACTAGCAACCCACAAGTACCAATCTGAGGTTTTGAGACAAAGATCGGATACAAGAGATGAACTAGGGTTTGAGAGGAGATAGTGCTGGTGAAGATGTTGATGGAGATTGACCCCCTCTCGATGAGAGGATCGTTGGTGATGACGAGGGCTTCGATTTCCCCCTCTGGGAAGGAAGTTTCCCCGGCAGAACAGCTTCACCGGAGCCCTAGATTGCTTCTGCCTAGGGTCCGCCTCGAGACGGCGGCGCTTCGTCCCGAAAGCTTCCTCTTGATTTTTTTCCAGGTCAAAACACATCATATGGCAGAAGATGGGCACCGGGGCTTGGCAGGTGGCCCACAAGGTAGGGGGGCGCGCCCTCCACCCTTGTGGCTGCCTGGTGGGTCCCCTTTGGTACTTTCTGTCGGCGTCCTTGGAATGGGGGTCCCCAGACTTGCCTGCCTGCGGCCCGCGGCGTGGCTCCACGAGCGGCCTTATACGACCCATCTGCACCAGCAAACACTCAAGACCATCGCGAGGGTCCAAGCATCGCGAGGCAGACGACACAAGACCTCCTCGGGACGGCCTTACTAGGCTGGCTCGCGAGGGGCGGAGAGATCAAGGCAAGGGACACCTCGCGAGGTTCCAATGACGCAAGCCATGACGACTGGAGTCAGGCGGGTGCCAGCGTGCACAGTGTCCTCGTTTCCTCTTTGGTGCTAAAGGGGCTAGCGCAGGCGAGGAGTCCCGAGGCATCAGGCAAAGGTTTCCATATCGGTGCAACGATACCAAGACCAGCAGGATGGCAAGATGGAGGTCACCATGAACCCAAGACGGCGTCACCACCAGAGCCTTTGGCAGGCGAAGACCACCTTTAGTCAGGATAACTTGTACTAGTTGTCTCCCTTCGAATTTGGCCGTTGTTGGATCCCTTCGCGCTCAATATTTGGGGAGAGGACCAGGGCCTCTATAAATAGGACTAGCCACCACCATAGAGGGGGACGAATGATGGAGATCTCCCTCAACCACACAAGTTCACCAAGCACAAGAGAACCTCTCCTCAGGAGGCTGTTCTTCCCTTGTAACTGTTCATCCTCAGCCCGAGAGGCAATCCACCACACCACACTGGAGTAGGGTACTACACCACATCGGCGGCCCGAACCAGTATAAACTCTTGTGTCTCTCGTTCTTTTGGTTCGTCGAGCTAGGCCTTGCGATTGTAGTGGGAGCGATCTAGGGAGAGGGGGATCTTTGTGCGCACCCCAGTGTTCGAACCTCAAGGGTTTTACCGGAACCCGAAATCCGACATTTGGCGCGCCAGGTAGGGTGCGCCGAAGCCTCCCTCCCACCAATCCGCGTCCCGTCGCTTAGCCGCATCCATGGCGGACGCTCGCCGCGCCCGCGCTGAGCGCCGGGCCGCCCTCGCCGCCCGTGTCACTCAGACAGCTCCGGTCGACGGGTCTCCCCATCATTCCCCGTCACCCGCTTCCAACGCCGTCACCGGCCCGGCGGGAAATGAGCAGCAAGCATCCTCGTTGCACCACTCTGTGTGGCGGGACGGCCGCACCGCCACTCTGTCGCTAACCCTAGCCGGCTCGTCATCTCATGCTCGTCGCGCTCCCACGGGCGCACAGGCCGTGCTGCTCATGGCACGCAAGCTCCTGCGCTACCGCCCAGTCGACGACCACCATCAGGACGAGGGGGTTGGGGGCTTCCAGGAACCGTGTGCTATCGCCTACATCTTGGGCGAAGCTCAGTCCCTTGCTTCTCAGCACATCTTCAAGCAGTTTGCTCGCGAGGTGAACGCAGCCCTTCCTAGGCTCGAGGCCACGCGCCCGCTCAGGTGGTCCAAGTGCGCCATCACTTTCAGCTCAGCGGACCAGCTCAAGTGCGCGGCCACCGCTGGCACCCTCCCGATGCTCTGCTCACCCGTCATCAGCAACCTTCAAGTCACCAAGACCCTCATCGACGGCGGCGCAGGGCTTAACGTCCTGTCCGTCGAGACGTTCGACAGCCTCCAAGTGCTGTACGACCAGCTTCAGCCTACCAAGCCCTTCTCAGGAGTGACCGACGGCTCCACCACCCCGATAAGGCAGGTCCGCCTCCCTGTCACCTTCGGACAACGCGACAACTACCGCACCGAGCTCATCGACTTCGACATCGCCCGCATCGGCCTTCCGTACAACGCCATCCTTGGGTACCCAGCTCTGGCTCAGTTTATGGCGGCGACCCATCCGGCCTACAACCTCATGAAGATGCCCGGGAGCAAGGTCGTCCTGACCGTGGTTGGAGATACAAAGGAGGCTCTGGTGGTGCTGAAGTTGGCCCTCAAGACCGTCATGACGGTGCGCCCAGCCAACGAGGCCACCTCTGGAGTTAAGGAGGCCGCGCCGGCCAAGAAGAAGTAGATGTTCACTCATGATCGGGCGGAAACCAAGCAGGTGCCGGTCGAGGAAGATGGGTCTTCAGGAGCCACCTTCACCATAGGTGCCAACCTCGACTCAGATCAAGAGGAAACATTGGTAAAGTTCTTGCGCGCACACAAGGAGGTATTCGCCTGGGAGCCTGATCAGCTGGTAGGGGTCCCAAGAGGAGTGATCGAGCATCACTTAAGGGTGTGCCCCAATGTACGCCCTAGGAAGCAGAAGGTACGGCGACAGTCCACGGAGAAGCAGTCCTTCATCGTCTAGGAAACCCGCAAGCTAGAGGCAGCAGGTGTCATTCGCGAGGTTCGGTACCCCGAGTGGCTAGTGAACCCTGTCGTTGTGCCATAGAAAGGCGGGAAGGAGCGCATGTGTGTCGACTTCACCAACCTCAACAAAGCTTGTCCCCAAGATCCGTTCCCGCTTCCGCGCATCGATGTCGGAGTAAATGGCCACGGGTAGCCTAACTGTCTCCCCTTGGTTCTCTGAAAAATTATCAGGCCGATTGGGCCTTCAAGTATCCAAAACACAGGGCCGCCTTCCCCTGGTCGGCTATCTCATAGGCCGACTACCGGAAGGCGACCCGACCTCCAAAAATCTCCCGAAGAAAACCATAAGATGGCCGACTCCCAGAAGCCGGCCATAAGTAGACCGACTCCCAGAAGCCGGCCATAAGTAGACCGACTCCCAGAAGCCGGCCACAAGAAGACCGACTCCCGGAAGCCGGCTAAGACTGCACCCACCAGGGCTGCGCCCACATAACGTTGATGAGACGGGGCATGGCCACAGTACAGCCTGCCACCCCCGAATCCCGGAGCATGCATGGCCACAATGCGCCGTACGGGTCAGCCATCCCCCGTCTGGCGTGGCACTGTTGCCATGTTGACCGTGATGTCACCCACGACAGGCGCCAGTACGGCCCGCTGGCGGCGGGCCCCTTCAGCCAGAGAGACGCTCGAAGGCGGCCCGGCCTCCCCTAGTCGGCCTGAGGCGTAGCTGGCTCCCAATAGCCGGCTACCTCCCTCCCTTGAAGTATGTGCATTATTAAGGAGACAAGATGAGGTGAGGCTACAGTGAGAGCCCGCCAGGCGGTGGCACTGTAGCCACGCTTACCTCGACAAAGCCCTTGTCATTAGGGGCGAGGCAACAGTAACCAGTCGCCGACAAAGCCCCTGGGCGGTGGTGCCGGCCTGTCAACCAAGAGGCCAGCAGCCGGCGGGACCCACCAGTCGGCGGGCCACAGCGGCCGGCGGAGAAGCCGGCGAGCACAGACACTGACGGCTGGGACCCGCATCCAGCCGTATTACCATTATATCCCTGGGGAGTAGGCCTATATAAACCCCCCAGGGCACCCATGCAAAGGGTGGATCTGGAAGATAGTTTTAGCCACCACGTAGAGGGAAGAGGAGAGCTAGACTTGCCTTTCTTCCTCCTCTAGCCAAACAGCTCAAGGAGCACTTGTAGCTACTTGTGTTGATCTAGTGATCATGCGGAGACCCCGCAGAGCAGGACCAGGGGTGTTATCTCCACGGAGAGCCCCGAACCTGGGTATGATTCGTCGGCGTGCATGTCTTCGCCTTGTCTCGTTTCCAGGCACCGGCGATGTCTTACTGGCTCCCACAATGATAAGCCACCCGTTGGCATATGTCGCACCTACCACCCGACATTTGGCGCCCACCATGGGGCCAGGTGCACCGTCGTCCGGAGACCTGTTCTGGACAAGAACCCTTTTCCTCCCCCGCGAGCATAGCCAGCCTGCTACGCCCGATGGCGCTTGCCCTGACGCGCTGCAAGGCGTCGACGACGCCTGCGCGGCGAGCTGCCTCGCCGATCTTCTTGGCGAGGCTCACATCTCCGACGAGCCTGCGTCCGACGCGGGCACAGACTGTCCTGAGAGCCGCCTCGTCAGCCTCCTCGACCAGCTTCACGTCTCCAGCGAGCATGCTGTGGACTTGGAGTCGGTCGGCTCCACCGACCCGTTGCTTGTCGACTCCGAGACGGCATCGCTTGACGCCTTCCCCACCAACGTGGTGATCATCGACGACCCTCTCCCTCGAGCCGACAGTGGCAGCAGCGCTGTCACTGAGGTGCTGGTCATCAGCCACGGCGCCGTCTTGGGCGAAAACGCCCACGACGCCCTACAAGCGGCGCTGCACAACTTGTCCGTCCCCATCCCGGCCGACGCCGACGCCGAGACTCTGGAGGCACGCCGCCTCGCCCTCATCGCGGAGGGCCAGAAGATAGCATCCATGAGACGCCTCACTAAGGCTCACCAGCGCAAAGTCGACCGCGCCGCCTTTGGTACACCGCCTCCTGGCGGGCTGAGCCGAGCCGGCCTTGTCAAGAAGCGCGGCGCGGCCATCTCCAGCATGCTGGGAGTAGACCGCCCAGTCTACGCCACGCCACTCGAGAAGCTGCGTGCCGCTCAGGCGGCCGTAGACGAGCTGAACGGGCTGGGGGATGATGAGCAGCTGAGCGACGCGGCCGCAGAACAGCATGAAGCCGGCGCCCGCGCTGAAAGTCCTCCCCCACGCCGAGAGGACGCCGCGACATCCCGGACGCCGACTGCAAGCGGCACCTGCGCAAGAAAAGACAAGGAGCCGTAGTCGGACTCGGGTCACCATTCAGCGCGACGCAGAAGGCCGCCCCCGAGCGGTGGAACGACAAGGCAATCCGCCTCCCCCCCCGCCTCGTGGGGAGAGGTATCCCACCCCGCCGCCTATCATGCATCCGACTCTCGGCGGCCGACTAGGCCACCGCGAAGGAGTCGGCGAGAATGATGCCCGCCACCGGATCGACAGCCTAGCGCGATCCCTGGCGCTAGAAGAAGAAGATGATGTCGGCCCGCCTTGCTTTGGCCCCGCATGAGCGACGAGCCCTTCCCCAAAGGGTTCTCACTCCCAAGAGACACGCCAAAATACAACGGCTCCGTGAAGCCGGAAGATTGGTTGATCGACTACTCTACCGCAGTCAGCATAGCAAACGGCAACAGGTGCATTGCCATCAAGAACGTCCCTCTCATGCTTCAAGGCACGGCACGCACCTGGCTGAACAGCCTCAAGCCCTACAGCATCAATAGCTGGCTAGACTTCACGGAAGTCTTCGTCCGCAACTTCACCAGCACATACAAGCGGCCTCCCAAGCCCCGCCAGCTCTCCTTATGCGTCCAAGGGCCCAGCGAATCGACTCGCGACTACCTCACGCAAGTAGCCACCGTCGAGGACGAACAGCCCGAAGAGCGGCCCGCGCCCAAGAAGGGCGGCAGGCCGGCTTGGCAGCCGGCCTTCTCCTACGAGCAAACTCTTGATGCCCCTTGCAAGTTCCACAGCGGCGCGAAGCCGTCCAACCACACGACCCGGAAGTGCCATTGGCTCACGCGGATCTCCAAGGGCGAGGGGTTGCTGCTGCCTCCACCTCCTGGCCCACCGCCTCCAGCCCCTCAGCAGCCGGCTATTCGACCAACAGTCGGAGCCATTCAAGATGAGTTCCCAGATTAGCACGCCGCCTACATCGTCTTCACGAGCCAAATTGAAGACAAGCGCAGTCGGCGCCGAC
The DNA here is from genome assembly GCF_002575655.3 of Aegilops tauschii subsp. strangulata. Taxonomy (NCBI): domain Eukaryota; kingdom Viridiplantae; phylum Streptophyta; class Magnoliopsida; order Poales; family Poaceae; genus Aegilops; species Aegilops tauschii. The sequence continues at coordinate 242,958,475 of NC_053037.3, read as the reverse complement.
AGCACCAAGAAGTCACCGCGGTCGCTTGCATCAACCCCGAGTTCATGCATTGGTCTGAGAAGCCTATCAGCTGGAGCCAGGCCGATCACCCAGAGGTGATGCCATCTCTCGGCTCTTATGCATTGGTGTTGGACGCCACCCTCACGACAGAAAGTCGAGCTGCCCGTTTCTCCCGTGTGCTGATTGATGGTGGAAGCAGCATCAACATACTGTACCGCGACACCATGGAGAAGTTGAACATCAAGGCGAAGCAACTCATGCCAAGCCGGACTGTGTTCCATGGCATCGTACCCGGCTTGTCCTGTTCCCCAATCGGCAAGATCAAGATGGATGTTCTCTTCGGAGACAAGGATCTCTTTCGCCGAGAAGCGATCTGGTTTGAAGTAGTGGATCTAGAGAGCCCTTACCACGCCTTGCTTGGCCGACCTGCCCTGGCCAAGTTCATGGTTGTGCCCCACTACGCCTACCTCAAGATGAAGATGCCGAGTTCAAAGGGGATCATCACCATAGCCGGAGACTACAAGAAGTCCACCGAGTGCACTGCGGCCAGCAGCCGGCTGGCCGAGTCCCTCGTGATTGCTGAAGAGAAGAAGATGCTGGACCGAGTCGTGGCCATGGCCGGCAAGCAGCCGGCCCTGTCCCCCAACCCCAAGGAATATGATGCTCAGGGCTCCTTCCAGCCGGCCAAGGAAACAAAGAAGATACCTCTGGACCCGGAGAACCCGGAGAGGTTTGCTGTCATTGGTGCAAACCTGGACAGCAAATAGGAAGGCGAGCTCGTCGACTTCCTCCGTGAGAATCGGGACATCTTTGCATGGTCCCCAAAGGACATGCCGGGTGTTCCGAAGGATTTTGCCGAGCACAAGCTACACGTCCGAGCGGACACAAAACCAGTGAAGCAGCCTCTCCGCCGACTGTCGGAGGAGAAGAGAAGGATCGTAGGAGAAGAGATAGCCCGGCTCCTGGATGCCGGCTTCATTATGGAGGTGTTTTTTCTAGAGTGGCTTGCCAACCCGGTCTTGGTGTTGAAGAAGAACAATAAATGACGTATGTGTATAGATTACACCAGCCTCACCAAAGCCTGCCCCAAAGATCCGTTTGCCCTACCACGGATCGATCAAGTGATAGACTCCACAGCCGGATGCGAGCTGTTGAGTTTCCTGGATGCTTACTCAGGCTACCACCAGATCAAGTTGGACCCAGCCGACCGCCTGAAGACTGCCTTCATCACACCATTCGAAGCTTTCTGCTACCTGACTATGACATTCGGCTTGAGAAATGTCAGTGCCACTTTTCAGCGTTGCATGCAGAAATGCCTCCTCAAGCAACTCGGCAGAAATGCCCACGTCTATGCAGACTATATTGTGGTGAAGACGGAGAAGCGCGGCACCCTGCTGGAAGACCTCAGAGAAAACTTTGCCAACTTGCGCCGATTTCAGATCAAGCTCAACCCTGAGAAATGCATGTTCGGAGTACCAGCCAGCCAGCTTCTAGGCTTTTTGGTCTCCGAACGCGGCATTGAGTGCAACCCAGTGAAGACCAAGGCCATAGAGAGAATGGATATTCCTACCAAGCTGCGAGACGTTCAGAATTTTACCGGGTGCCTGGCCTCCCTAAACCGCTTTATCAGCCGGCTAGGGGAGAAGGCTCTCCCCCTGTACCGACTCATGAAGAAGTCCACCCACTTCGAGTGGAATGACCAAGCAGACCAAGCTTTCCACGAGTTGAAGAAGATGCTGACCACACCACCTGTCCTGGCAGCGCCGACTGAGAAAGAGCCCATGCTCCTTTACATTGCTGCGACTAGCCGAGTGGTCAGTACAGTCATCGTGGTCCAACGCCCAGAAGAAGGCCGAGCTCAGTTAGTCCAGAGGCCGGTATATTATTTGAGTGAAGTAATGTCCACCTCGAAGCAAAACTACCCGCATTACTAGAAGATGTGCTATGGAGTGTATTTCGCCGCCAAGAAGCTGAAGCCCTACTTTCAAGAGCATCCCATCACGGTCGTATGCACTGCCGCGCTTGCCGAGATCATAGGCAGCCGGGATGCATCCGGCCGGGTGGCGAAGTGGGCCATTGCGCTGGCTCCTTACACGATCTTCTACCAGCCCCGCACCGCCATCAAGTCCCAAGCATTGGCCGACTTCCTTGTCGACTGGGCCGAGACCCAGTACCTACCGCCGGCTCCCGACTCCACTCATTGGCGGATGCACTTCAACGGATCCAAGATGTGCACCGGCTTGGGAGCCGGCATCGTCCTCACCTCTCCCAAGGGCGACTAGCTCAGATACACATTGCAAATTCATTTTGCCGCCTCCAACAATGTGGCCGAGTAAGAGGCGCTCATACACGGGCTCCGGCTAGCCAAAGAACTCGGCATACGCCGGATGCTGTGTTATGGCGACTCGGATTTGGTGGTCCAGCAGTCATCTGGTGACTAGGACACCAAGGACGCAAACACGGCGAGCTATCGATTCCTCGTCTAGCAAATCAGCGGATACTTTGAAGGGTGCGAGTTCCTCCACGTGCCACGGGCCGACAACGAGCAAGCAGATGCCCTGGCACGGATCGGCTCCACCCGACAAGCTATACCAACCGGCGTCTCTTTCCAACGCCTCCTCAAACCTCTGTCAAGCCGTCTCCAGAATCGGACTCCATCTTCGTACCGCCTGCCCCTGATGTAGTCGGATCCGACTTGGGGAACCCAGCAGGCGACTCGGGGACTTCGACAAGCGGCCCGGGGACTGCCGTAGTCGCACCCGGCTTGGGGACTTCAGAACCCGGCCCGGGGACTGCAGCAGTCGGCCCGGGGACTGCAACGACACAACAGGCGGGGGCCGACTCCAACTCTTCACCACCCAACCCACCCACCTGGGTCACAGTAGCCGTACTGACAACAGAAGAAGTCACAGCTCCATCATGGGCCCAGCCCATCCTCAACTTCCTAGTAAACAGAGAGCTGCCGACTGATGAGATCTCGGCAAGACTAGTTCAACGCCGAGGCGGGGCAGAAGCAATAATAAACAGAGAACTTGTTAAGCGTAGCGTCACTGGAGTCTTCCAGCGCTGCGTCGAGCCAGAGAAGGGCATAGCAATCCTCAAGGATATCCACCAAGGCGAATGCGGCCACCTCGCGGCCTCAAGATCACTTGTCGCCAAAGCTTTCCGCCATGGTTTCTTCTGGCCAACTGCTTGGAAGATGCCAAGGAATTAGTCAGATGCTGCAAAGGATGCCAAGTCTCCAGCTCCAAGCAACACCAGCCGGCTTCTGCACTCAAGACCATCCCCCTCACCTGGCCCTTTGCCGTTTGGGGGCTGGACATGGTGGGCCCATTCAAGACAGCCCGCGGCGGCATGACACATCTGCTTGTCGCCGTGGACAAATTCACCAAGTGGATTGAAGCGAAGCCAATCAAGAAGCTGAACAGGCCGACTGCCGTGACATTCATCGCAGATATCACCACTCGGTATGGTATACCACATAGCATCATCACCGACAAAGGCACGAATTTTGCCAAGGGAGCACTGGCACGTTTCCGCGTGACACAGGGCATCCGACTGGACTTAGCGTCCGTTGCCCACCCACAGTCAAACGGCCAGGTCGAGCGAGCAAACGGCCTCATCCTCTCCGGCATCAAGCCCCAACTGGTCGTACCACTGGAGCATTCGGCCGGCTGCTGGCTCGATGAGCTGCCGGCGGTCCTCTAGAGTCTGCGTACTACCCCGAACAAGTCAACCGGCTTCACTCCTTTCTTCCTTGTATATGGTGCCGAGGCTGTCATCCCAACTGACATCGAGTTCGACTCGCCTCGGGTCACCATGTACACGGAGGCGGAGGCCAAGGAAGCGCGAGAAGACGATGTCGACCTGCTGGAAGAGGGACGGCTGTTAGCACTCAGCCGGTCCGCCATCTACCAGCAGGGTTTGCGCCGTTACCACAACCGGAAGGTCAAGCCAAGATCCTTCCAAGAAGGTGATCTTATGCTCCGGCTGATCCAGCGAACAGCCGGCCAGCACAAGCTCTCGGCCCCTTGGGAAGTCCCATTCATCATCAGCAAGGCCCTAGGCAACGACTCCTACTACCTGATCGACGCACAGAAGCCGAAGGCACGCAAGAGGGATGATTCCGGCAAGGAGTCGGAACGACCATGGAACGCCAATCTCCTGAGAAGATTTTACAGTTAAAAGCAGTATGTATCATGCTACCTTTTGTATTAAGTACAAGACAACGGGCCCCCGAGGCGCACTCGGGGACTACCCTCTTTTATCTATGAATCACGAGTGTCATACCCATGAATGTACTATTACATTTGATTTTCTATCTGGCACCGGGTTCGACTAGTCGGCCCGGGGACTGGCCGCCTTGAGTTATATTAAAAGTTCGACGTGAAGTCAGACAAGTAGTGTGCCGGCACCCGAGCCCTCTCTTATTGAAAGTCGCAGCTCGAAGAACCGACTGTCCGACTGGCAAGAGCCAAAGGCAGGAAAGGATGCCCACATGAAAAACGGCTAAGGACTAACGAACCTATATAACACAAGCCGGCCTCCCACCACACCTACCGGCTGTCAGAACAGCCGGCTGGCCGGCTTCCCAGTCACTTCGCTACAATCCAAGACTAACTTTCCCTCCCAACCGGCCAAGCACTTCTCCAGCCATAGACTGCAGAGCAGCTGTCCGGCTGGGAAGGCGGCAACCATGGGAGGGCGACAAAGGAAACAGCCAAAGGATGAAAAGCAAGAACAATGGGAAGCCAAACACATGCATGATTATATTTACACATAAGGCCTTCAATAGGCCGGTAGTCAACATAATTTGAATACACCCCCAGTGGGTGGAATTGCGCAAACTTAACAAAATATTGTTCGAAGAGCAATAAACAGGAAAGCAAAGATGGCAGATCAGACTAAGGGCGCAATAGGCGAGCCGGGCTGGTCGGTGGAGACAGCAGTGCCAGCTGGAGGAGTGGCCGGCTGGCGAGTCTCGGCTTAATCATCGCCGGCTCCAGGCGGCGCGTTCGCACGCGCCTTGTTGCTGGAGGCACGATCAAGTTGAGGCTGGCCGGTTGCTCCACCATCTGGCACGGCGTCTTCACCATCATCTCCCTCCTCCTCCTCGCCCTCGTCACTGGAGTCGATCTCCTCCACCGAGTCCTCACCATCCGCCGAGTTCAGCCCGAACCACTCCTCCGGCTGAGCAATGCCATTATCATCCACCTCAGGAGCAAAGGCGCTGGTGTCGGTGTAGTCGGCGATTGCCGAAGCGCGCTGGATGATTGCCGGCCGCACTGCCTCGAACTCCATGTCAGCCTCCTGCCGCCAGGTGGCCAGCTGGTCCAAGCTCAACTCGGGATACCAGGCTTTGACGAACTCCAGCGCCCGCCTGGTGCCTGACCGAGCTGCAGAAGCCTTCCAGGCCTCGAAGCGGCCAACCGCTACCTCCAGCCAGTCGGCAGTCCGACTGGGGGTACGGGGAACCGCCTCGCCAGGCCAGAGGGCGGCCAGCACTTGCGCCCCAACGCGCTGAAGACGGCGGAGCATGCGGTGAGCCGGTTGGAGGCGGGCTTGGATCGCTAGAAGCTGCTCCTCAAGCGACCGATGAGCATTCGGCGCGATCTCCACACCGGCTTGCCTTCGTGCCTCGCGGTGGGCCTCGACAACCTGGTTGGCGGCGGTAGAGTAACCAGGGAAGTACTCTACACAAGAAAGAAAGAGAAAAATACGAAGTTAGAGAATGAACCAAACGGAAAGCGGCAAGCAAGGAACGAAGAAGAGGGCGGCCTATCGTCGACCAAGTCTTCGACCTGGCCGTAGCCGCTGATCAGCGATTGCCTTGCCTCAGACCAGCTCGCCGCCTCGGTCTCGTACTCGGCTTGAAGGGCGGCCTCGCTGTCCTGCACCGCCTTCAGGGCCGCCTTGTGGCTCTCCTCCTGGTCGGCGAGCCTCTTGACCAGGCGGTCACGATCCTGAACCAAGGCGTCAAACTCGCCTTCCTCGGCGCGAAGGGCGGTCTGGGTCCCACCCAGCTGCTCCCTCAGGCTGGCATTGGCCTCTACAGATATGGCAAACAAGAAAAAAGCAATAAGAAAGAAGTCGTCAGGAAAGATCCGACCCGACTGCTAAGTTACTCCGGCTCTCAGTTAGGTCAGCAGTCTTCTGGGTCAGCTCCCGAGCCTGGGAGTTGAAGGCAGCCGCACGGAGGTTGTGGTAGTCCTGCAAGTCGGACAGAGAAGCGAACAAGAGCAAGATAAGCAATCAAAGTCTACTAAGAAGTTCCAAGCCGCCTGCTCAGCAGCCGACTCGGAACTCGGGGACTACACCTAGTGGGTGCGCTGACGCGCCCCCACGGAAGAGAGCAAGATCAAGAAACAGAAAAGCGGGAAGGCTCACCCGAATGGCCGCCCGTGTCGCGAGGAACTCATCATTGTACTGCCTCAGCACGCGGCCTGGGACTGAAGCCGGTTCCGGACTTCTTGCGCCGCCACGTTCACCATGGCCTCCCGCCACCCGGCGTCCACCCCGAGCTGGTGCTGGCTGTCTCCGGATCCTAGGTCGACGAGCTAGAGCCCGGCGCCGAAGTCGCCTTCCCCGCGCGTTGGCGTGATGACGATCGGACCACCAGGTCTGTCTTCGCAGCCGGATCACCTCCAGCCGGCCGCACGGGCAGCGCATCAAGTCGGCCGCCTCGGTCTGCCCCAGTCGGCGATGGTGGTGCCGCCTCCCTCTCCCGGACGACGACGTCGTCCTCCTCCCTCTCTATCCCCGGCAGGTGCCGCCGGCTTCCTCCGGCGGGGGCTCCGGGATCTCGGGCGCCGCGACACGCAGGGGGGCGACAAGCAAGGCCCCCTCCGCTGCCGCTGCGGCTGCAGCCTCTGCCTGGGCCTTGACCGCCGCGTCGGCTTATACCTTCACCAACTCCTCCGCCATCTCCTGCGCCGCCTTGGCAGCGGCCGCCCTCAGCTCCTCCGCCTCCCGCTCCTCCCGCGCCTCCCGCGCATTCCGCTCCGTTGCCGCCTGAAGCTCGGCACGAGGGTCCATGCAGCGGGTATTTGCGGATCCTCCAGACGATCCAACCACGGAGGCGGCAGCGATCCGCTCAAGAGAGAGCGGAGCCCTGTTTGATGAGATAATACATGGATTCAAAAGTCGACAAGAAAAGAAGAAGGAATATGCAAGAGAATCTACACTTATGCCGAAACCGTTTGCGGCTGCTTCACCACCTTGCGGAAGCGGACCACCTTCGCGGCCGCCTCGTCCCGCCTGGTCGCCGCCGCTCCGCCCTTGGGCTTCTTCGGCCGACTACCGAACAAGCCCGACACGGCCTGGCGCTTCTGCGCGCCGCCTCGAGCAGGCGGCGCGGCGGAGGAACCCGCGCCATGGTCGGACGCCGGCTGGCGGCGCGGGACGATTTCCGCCTCGTCGTCCTCCGGCCAGTCGTCAAAGCTGGCTCCAAGCCCGGAGCCGCCTGCTTCGCCGCCTGCTTCGCTGCCTCCTGCCTCGGTGTTATCGTCCATGGCGGCCGCCCCCAAGTCGGGGTCCTCCAAGTCATGCTCCGCCCGGTCGGGGAGAAATTGGTGATCCGCCCCGTTGTCTCGGCCGCAGGTCGAAGAAGAGGGCTCTGCCAAGACGTGTCGACTGGTCAGAGTCGGCCAAGAAAAACTTGGTGACAAAACTAAAAGAAGAGAAGATAAAGAAAGCATATCATAGGCGGGGGATTGGCACAGGAGTACGGCTCCTTGCCAAACTGCCACTCTGCGGAGAGCTTGCAGTTCGCGAGATAGTTCACCATATGAGCCACCTCGTCATGAGGCATCTCCTTGGTGCACATCTGACTCGGATCAAGTTGTCCGCTCATTTGACTGATCAAATGAGGGCGGCCTTGAAGTGGGAGCACCCGGCGCACCACGAAGGCGGCCAGCAGGTCGGGCCCAGTCAGGCCCTTCGACTGGATCATTACCCGGAGTCGGGCGACGGCGGCGGCTCCAGCCGGCGACAGCGTCCTGGCCCGATAGGACCACTGGGGCCGCCTCCTAGCCGGCGGGCCTGCTACGTAAGCCGGCAAATTGACGTAGTCGCCTTGCGGGGCGACGTTCTTCACATAGAAGTATGATTTCTGCCAGAGCTTCACCGACTGGATCAGCGTGATGGCAGGGAAGGGGTTGTCGGCTGCCGGCCTCCGCACCGCGATGAAGGCGCCGCTCTGATCCGGCACGCCCTGCATGCGGGTGCCAAGCTTGGATTGGAAGAATCCCCCCCAGAGCTCGAGGGTGGGAAGGACGCCGAGGAAGCCCTCGCACAGAGTGACGAAGGCGGACAGCAGCACCACCGTGTTTGGAGTGAGGTGGTGTGGCTGGAGTTGATAAAATTCGAGGAAGGAGTGGAAGAAGGCGCTCGCGGGCAGGCCGAGGACGCGCAGGAAGTGCGAGCGAAAGATTACCCGCTTGCTTTCCTCCGGCGCCGGCGTGATCTCCTTCTTCGGTGCAAGACGGACCCGCACCTGGTCCTCGCCGGGCATCCGCCGCATCTTGCGGAGGAAGTCGATGTGGTCCGCGTGGATGTTGGAGCCATCCCAGTCTCCGCTGTGCTGCATGACGGCAAGAAGCCGGCAAGAAAGGGCGCGGCGACGGCGAAATCACGGCCCCGCGGCGGCAAAGCTGCGGGGTAGTGCGAAGACTAGAGGGACGGCGCGGTGGCGAAGGGCTGCTGCGGCGGAGAAGGAAAGGAAGAAAATGGCGAAGCGAGGGGAGCGTGCAAGCGCCTGCCGTTCCCCCTCCTCCCCCTACTTATAGCCTCGTGCGGCGAAGCCGAGGAGGCGAGGCGTGGGGGGAACGTGGGATTAACTGCTCCACTCCCCCACGTTCCGCGGTTAGTGCGCCCTAACGACGTGTAGAAACTGCCGCTGGAAGGCGTGCGGCCCGCTTTGGGCCACAGAGAATCCGCGCCTGGGCCTAGGTGTGGGAGTGATGGGCCCCCGGCCTGCGGCGACGTCCCATCACGCGCGTGGGTTGGCAGGCTTTTTTCAGCCGGAGGGTGCCACGTGGTACGCTGGCGGCGAGCGGCAGGCCCGCAACCCGACGTGCTCACCAACCGACTCCCGCCTTCAGACTTCAAAATCTCGCCAAGACGGCGTACCCAACCGAAGACGGCTCCTAGCTGCTGGCTCTTCAAGATAGGAAGCTGACTGAGCTTCTCGTCCTCTTCTCAGCCTCGAAGCCCAACCAGCTTCGGGGACTACTGTCGGAGTAAATGGCCACGGGTAGCCTAACCGACTCCCCCTGGCTCTCTGAAAAATTATCAGGCCGATTGGGCCTTCAAGTATCCAAAACACAGGGCCGCCTTCCCCTGGTCGGCTATCTCACAGGCAGACTACCGGAAGGCGACCCAACCTCCAAAAACCTTCCCGAAGATAACCATAAGATGGCCGACTCCCAGAAGCCGGCCATAAGTAGACCGACTCCCAGAAGCCGGCCACAAGACGACCGACTCCCGGAAGCCGGCCAAGACTGCACCCACCAGGGCTGCGCCCACATAACGGTGATGAGATGGGGCGTGGCCACAGTACAGCCTGCCAGCCCCGAATCCCGGAGCAAGCATGGCCACAGTGCGTCGTACGGGTCAGCCATCCCCCGTCCGGCGCGGCACTATTTCCATGTTGACCGTGACGTCACCCACGACAAGCGCCAGTACGACCCGCGGGCGGCGGGCCCCTTCAGCCAGAGAGACGCTCGAAGGCGGCCCGGCCTCCCCTAGTCGGCTTGAGGCGTAGCTGGCTCCCAATAGCCGGCTACCTCCCTCCCTCGAAGTATGTGCATTATTAAGGAGACAAGACGAGGTGAGGCTATAGTGAGAGCCCGCCAGGCGGTGGCACTGTAGCCACGCTTACCTCGACAAAGCCCTCGTCATCAGGGGCGAGGCAACACTAACCAGCCACCGACAAAGCCCCCGGGCGGTGGGGCCGGCCTGTCAACCAAGAGGTCGGCAGCCGGGGGGACCCACCAGTCAACGGGCCACAGCGGCTAGCGGAAAAGCCGGCGAGCACAGACACTGGCTGGGACCCGCATCCAGCCGTATTACCATTGTATCCCTGGGGGTAGGCCTATATAAACCCCCCTGGGAACCCATGCAAAGGGTGGATCTGGAAGATAGTTTTAGCCACCACGTAGAGGGAAGAGGAGAGCTAGCCTTGCCTTTCTTCCTCCTTTAGCCAAACAGCTCAAGGAGCACTTGTAGCTACTTGTGTTGATCTAGTGATCATGGGGAGACCCCGCAGAGCAGGACTAGGGGTGTTATCTCCATGGAGAGCCCCGAACCTGGGTAAGATTCGCCGGCGTGCATGTCTTTTCCTTATCCCGTTTCCAGGCACCGACGATGTCTTACTGGCTCCCACAATGATAAGCCACCCATTGGCATATGTCGCACCTACCACCCAACAATCGACCAGATCGTTGACTCCACCGCCGAGTGCGACCTGCTGTGCTTCCTGGATGTGTTTTCAGGGTATCACCAGATCAAGATGGCAGTAGAGGATGTGGAGAAGATGGCCTTCCTGACCCCCTGCGGGGTGTACTGCTAAACTTGCATGTCATTCGGGCTGCGCAATGCGGGCGCAACCCTCCAACGGCTGATGCACATCGCCCTGGGCCAGCAGCTCAGGAGGAACGCAGAAGCCTACGTCGACAACATTGTGGTGAAGTCTCGGGAGGCGAGAACTCTGATTCAGGACATGGAGGAAACCTTTGCGAGCCTGCGCCAAGTGGACTTGTGGCTCAACCCGGAAAGTGCGTATTTGGTGTCCCTTCCGGCAAGCTGCTGGGCTTCCTTGTGTCCCACTGGGGGATCGAAGCCAACCCAGAAAAGGTCAAGGCGATTGAAGACATGAGCCCACCCCAAACCCTCAAGGAGATGCAGAAGCTTGCCGACTGCGTGACTTCGTTGGGACGGTTCATCTTGATGTTGGGTAGAACCCTAGTGGCCCGATGTTTCACGATTGGAGCGAATCCCGCGAAGAACACGAAGAACACGAGGGGAAGCACGAGGGGAAACATGAGAGAAATCACTCAACCAACAAGATATAGTCACACATATGCTAGATCCTCGAAACACGAGAGGAGATAGAAGATCCATGATCAACAAAGGACGATCAAAAGGGTAACCGGTTCTTCTCCATGAGGAGGTCTTGAGGGGGCCGCCCAAGAGGGGGTCTTGAATCCAAGGGGGTCTTCTCCGTAGAGGGGCCGCGGTCTCTCTCGTGGAGTTGATCCGATATGGATGAGCAAAGCTATATCTCTAATGAGCTACTACTTTGCTAACCCTCAAATGGAGGAGGAGGGGGTCTATATATAGTGCTAAGCCACGAAGGGGTAAGTGAGGAGCGAAGGGGTACACGGGCCTCGGCCCAAGTCACGCGCGCAGGCGGGGTCCGGATGATCCGGATGATGGCCCGGATGATCCGGGTGTCGGGGGTCCGGATGATCCGGCTCGTCGAGCAGGCTTCGGGTGTCTTCGGGCACATTAGCCGGATCGTCCGGGTGGTCATCCGGATCGTCCGGGCTCGGTCCGGATAGTCCGGCTGGGGTTCCGGATGATCCGGGCAAGTCATGTCTTGTCCGTTCTTCTTCTTCCTTCTCCTCTTCCATGCTTGGCCTTGGTACTTGGATCCTCGATGGTCATCTCAGTTGTACCTGAGTATATGCAAGGTCCATGCATGAGGTAGTAGCCATGTCTCGTATGTGGAAAGCTACGGTTCGAAGAGGAGTGAGTTCACGTTGTGTCCAATGGCGTATGGTCGAGGTCTTATCGTATGTCCTTTTGGGGCGTATGGTCGAGGTCTTATCGTATGTCCTTTTGGGGCTTGGGGTGTAGTCGAAGTGTACATGGGGATGATCGTGGGATGCACCGCATCATCTCCGCCCCCCTTGGGAAAGATCCGACCTCGGATCGTGATCCCCATCACCATGGAAACGGTTGTTGTGGACAGACTTGCAGTTGGACGGAGTTGAAGACAATGCGCAATCCAAGTACTCCAAGGTGTCGCCGGGGTGGTGTACATGCAAAAAGAGCAAACACAAACAACACTCGGAAATACAATGGTTAGCGCACACAAAGTGTCCATCATGTAAGAATGAGTCTGTGAGGCAAGATTGTTCGTGAAAAAACACATGAAGCTTATCAAGATGATAGAGAATGATATGCAAAGCGTTCATGGGAGAAAAATCTTACAATGTGCACACAAATGTGTTGTGAATATGATCAATGCAACCACGGTGCAAAATGATGTCATAGTGAGACGGTTTATCAATAGCATGAATATGGCAATGGATGTTCAATATGAAAAAGTTATCATACAATTGATGGTAGGCAATATGATCATGATGTATGAATATGTCATCAAGAAAGATCACACCAAATTTGCTAAGGAAATGCACAAGCTCATATATCATGGATGACATAGAAATACAAGATGCAACAAGGCAATCATAAGGTGAGTCAATCCATGCATAAGATGCAAATTTGCTATGTGTGGTGTTGTACCAAAGCTCGATGTTGTGGCACTCCTCAACTTGAAGGTCCATAGGGTCCATCTCCAATGTCGGTCCTCCCTCCAATATGTGTGTCATGTAGACAAGAAGAAGGAAAGAACAATGAAAGAATGACCCATCCAATATGCATAATTGAGGATGGATCAAAGGGAAGGAGTTCACCATTAGGAGATTCTCGCAAATGTTGGTGTTGCACATCGTGTATGCCTTCACATAACCAATATGTCTCCTTATGGTACCGCCTTGTGAATCCTTCAAAATGAAAGAACATGACAAACACTCGGAAAAACAAATGAGGTTAGTGCAAATGCAACACCTATCATTCGTGTGGTAAGATACCCAACAAGTGTATGCATCATGCTCATCATAAGAAAGGACAAGGGAGCATTTCATATTATGAAAGCATATGATGCGAGAACAACCAAATACAATAGGCTCAATCAAACAAGCATGCTTCACAAGTAATATGTCCAAGTCTCCAAGATCATTAAGCATAGAGGCAACTATTGGAGGCAAGCGACAATGAACAAGATATATCATGTGAGAGGCATGAACATATATGTCATCAACCCAAGAAAGCGAGTAAGAATGGAACATGGGTGATGCGACAAAGCAAGCAATCATAGCGAACAAGTGGTGCAAGCTAGTAGTGCGAAGATGCAACGTACTAGAAGGAATCATGCCAAGCATGTCATGTGTGCAAATGGTAGTCATGAATAATGCACAAGACATATCACAAGTATGGAAGCAAGATGTGAGGAAAGTATCATCAATGTATTGGTGAGAGGCCATATGTAAATAGCAATGGGACATCATGACTCTCCCAACACAACAAGCATCAATAGTATGAGGCACATGGTTTACATGGCAATAGCAAAAAGGATCTCCACCAAGCATGCAAATACACATATGAGTAGTAAAATGGTGAATCATGGGTAGATGCAAGCAAGGGTCACAATTGCATGGCAAAGACATAGAAATAGTCATAACATGCAAAATGAACACGATAGTATAGGCATAAGGTAACAAGTGATATATAGCCCATAGCCGTGTGAGAGACAAGTAAAAGAGATGCGCGTAGTCCTTGCGCGAAGGGAATGGTGGTAAGGATAGTCCACAGGATCCCAAGTTATTGTTGCTCTCAAGAGCTCGTTTCATCAACTCATGGGATTGTGAGGTTGACGAGTAGTCATGAGTACCTAAACAAAACAAAGGCAAAGGAAAAATTGTGTGTGTGTGGTAGATGTACACATCATCCATTATGATGCGCACGTGCTTGTGTTGGTTAGCACAAAATAGCCAATGCTCAAATAAATGAGATGCGTGATATAGAAACATGTCATCCATCATGATAGGTTTGGTGTTATGTATAGCATAATGGAGACTCAAATTATATAATGCATCACGAGAAATAGGTGGAGCATTGTTATTCATGGAATGCATATGGTGCAAGCAATTATGGGAATCATGCAAAGTACGGAACGCATCAAAATCTCCTAATATGGATGAGGAAACTATGGGGGTCTCCTCATGAGTATTGGTAGAAACATCACATGGAGAATATTGACAACATCCAAACAAAGCATATTTGGAACAATATGATCATGGCATGGCATAGTAGATGAATTGCGCAAATCATGTAAAGGAAGCATAGCAATATAATCACATGAAAAACAAAAGCCAATGACCATCATCTCGTCATCTATGCCATCAGTGCAAATGGGATTTATCTTAATGGGGCATGCATAGTTACTATGTTGAGATTGAAATGAAGCAATATGGGAGATCTCACTCATAGCATATGACAAGTTCAAAGGATTGTCAAACATGACGTGACCTATAGAATTTTCACATGATATCCTATGGAGCATAGCATCACAACTAGGCAACTCAACATGCTCATCATCATATTCATCAAAAATTGGTAAGTCATGACATGAGGAAGTCGCACTAGCATGAAGCATGGTAATAGGTGGATCAACATCATGCAAGCAATCATTGGTGAGATAGTCCACTAGTGGCACAAGAGAAGCACCATCACCTATGTTACCTTTGGATCATCGCTCATGTGTTGTAGGTGAGGTTGCAACTTGATGATACCATGTGGGGGGTGCATCTTCTTCCACCATGGCCATCGGTTTTCCCATTGGAGGTATGGAATCGTCAAGGATAGGCATGTCGTCATGTAGGAGACCTAGCACCAAAGAAGAAAACACACTAGGAGTACATGTTAAGTCATTAGAAATCATAGTGGCCTCACATGCCGTGTCAACTACCTCACTCACTAAGTGTTGTGGCTCACTCACTCCCGGTAAGATGCTCTCACTCATATGGTTGGTGTAGGCACTCAAATGGCTCTCAACCTCACATAGGATGTGTGGCATGCTCTCATGTGTGGGGCTAGTGGTGGTCACACTCATCCTCTCATAGGAAATGTGAAGGAAATATGCCCTAGAGGCAATACTAAAGTTATTATTTATTTCCTTATATCATGATAAATGTTTATTATTCATGCTAGAATTGAATTAACCGGAAAGTTGATACATGTGTGAATACATAGACAAACAGAGTGTCACTAGTATGCCTCTACTTGACTAGCTCGTTGATCAAAGATGGTTATGTTTCCTAGCCATAGACATGAGTTGTCATTTGATTAACGGGATCACATCATTAGGAGAATGATGTGATTGACTTGACCCATTCCGTTAGCTTAGCACTCGATCGTTTAGTATGTTGCTATTGCTTTCTTCATGACTTATACATGTTCCTATGACTATGAGATTATGCAACTCCCATTTACCGGAGGAACACTTTGTGTGCTACCAAACGTCACAATGTAACTGGGTGATTATAAAGGTGCTCTACAGGTGTCTCCAAAGGTACTTGTTGGGTTGGCGTATTTCAAGATTAGGATTTGTCACTCCGATTGTCAAAGAGGTATCTCTGGGCCCACTCAGTAATACACATCACCATAAGCCTTGCAAGCATTGTAACTAATGAGTTAGTTGTGGGATGATGTATTACGGAACGAGTAAAGAGACTTGTCGGTAACGAGATTGAACTAGGTATCGAGATACCGACGATCGAATCTCGGGCAAGTAACATACCGATGACAAAGGGAACAACGTATGTTGTTATGCGGTCTGACCGATAAATATCTTTGTAGAATATGTGGGAACTAATATGAGCATCCAGGTTCCACTATTGGTTATTGACCGGAGAGGTGTCTCGGTCATATCTATATAGTTCTCGAACCCGTAGGGTCCCCACGCTTAACGTTACGATGACAGTTTTATTATAAGTTTATGTATGTTGATGTACCGAAGGAGTTCGGAGTCCCGGATGAGATCGGGGACATGACGAGGAGTCTCGAAATGGCCGAGACATAAAGATCGATATATTGGACGACTATATTCGGACTTCGGAAAGGTTCCGAGTGATTCGGGTATTTTTCGGAGTACCGGAGAGTTACGGGGATTCGTATTGGGCCTTAATGGGCCATACGAGAAAGGAGAGAAAGGCCCCAAAGGGAGGCCGCACCCCTCCCCATGGACTAGTCCGAATTGGACTAGGGAAGGGGGGCGCCCCCTTCCTTCTTTCTCCTTCTCCCTTCCCTTTTCCTACTCCAACAAGGAAAGAAGGAGTCCTACTCCCGGTGGGAGTAGGACTCCCCCCTTGGCGCGCCCTCCTCCTTGGCCGGTGGCCTCCCCCTTGCTCCTTTATATGCAGGGGCAGGGGGGCACCCCATAGACACACACTTGATCATTGATCTCTTAGCCGTGTGCGGTGCCCCCCTCCACCATATTACTCCTCGATAATATCGTAGCGGTGCTTAGGCGAAGCCCTGCGTCGGTAGAACATCGACATTGTCACCACGCCGTCGTGCTGACGAAACTCTCCCTCAACACTCGGCTGGATTGGAGTTCGAGGGACGTCATCGAGCTGAATGTGTGCTGAACTCAGAGGTGCCGTGCGTTCGGTACTTGATCGGTCGGATCGTGAAGACGTACGACTACATCAACCGCGTTGTGTTAACGCTTCCGCTTTTGGTCTACGAGGGTACGTGGACAACACTCTCCCCTCTCGTTGCTATGCATCACCATGATCTTGCATGTGCGTAGGAATTTTTTTGAAATTACTACGTTCCCCAACAGTGGTATCAGAGCCTGGTTTTATGCGTTGATGCTATGCACGAGTAGAACACAAGTGAGTTGTGGGCGATATAAGTCATACTGCTTACCAGCATGTCATACTTTGATTCGGCGGTATTGTGAGATGAAGTGGCCCGGACCGACATTACGCGTACGCTTACGCGAGACTGGTTTCACCGTTGCGAGCACTCGTTGCTTAAAGGTGACTGGCGGGTGTCTGTCTCTCTCACTTTAGTTGAACCGAGTGTGGCTACGCCCGGTCCTTTGCGAAGGTTAAAACAGCACCAACTTGACAAACTATCGTTGTGGTTTTGATGCGTAGGTAAGAACGGTTCTTGCTAAGCCCATAGCAGCCACGTAAAACTTGCAACAACAAAGTAGAGGACGTCTAACTTGTTTTTGCAGGGCATGTTGTGATGTGATATGATCAAGACATGATGCTATATTTTATTGTATGAGATGATCATGTTTTGTAACCGAGTTATCGGCAACTGGCAGGAGCCATATGGTTGTCGCTTTATTGTATGCAATGCAATCGCCATGTAATTGTTTTACTTTATCACTAAGCGGTAGCGATAGTCGTAAAAGCAATTGTTGGCGAGACGACAACGATGCTACGATGGAGATCAAGGTGTCGCGCCGGTGACGATGGTGATCATGACGGTGCTTCGGAGATGGAGATCTCAAGCACAAGATGATGATGGCCATATCATATCACTTATATTGATTGCATGTGATGTTAATCTTTTATGCATCTTATCTTGCTTTGATTGACGGTAGCATTATAAGATGATCTCTCACTAAAATTTCAAGATAAAAGTGTTCTCCCTGAGTATGCACCGTTGCGAAAGTTCTTCGTGCTGAGACACCACGTGATGATCGGGTGTGATAGGCTCTACGTTCAAATACAACGGGTGCAAAACAGTTGCACACGCGGAATACTCAGGTTAAACGTGACGAGCTTAGCATATGCAGATATGGCCCCGGAACACAGAGACCGAAAGGTCGAGCGTGAATCATATAGTAGATATGATCAACATAGTGATGTTCACCATTGAAACTACTCCATCTCACGTGATGATCGGACATGGTGTAGTTGATTTGGATCACGTAATCACTTAGATGATTAGAGGGATGTCTATCTAAGTGGGAGTTCTTAAGTAATATGATTAATTGAACTTAAATTTATCATGAACTTAGTCCTGATAGTATTTTTGCAAATTATGTTGTAGATCAATAGCTCGCGTTGTTGCTTCCCTGTGTTTATTTTTTGATATGTTCCTAGAGAAAATTATGTTGAAAGATGTTAGTAGCAAAGATGCGGATTGGATCCGTGATCTGAGGATTATCCTCATTGCTGCACAGAAGAATTATGTCCTTGATGCACCGCTAGGTGACAGACCTATTGCAGGAGCAGATGCAGATGTTATGAACGTTTGGCTAGCTCAATATGATGACTACTTGATAGTTTAGTGCACCATGCTTAACGGCTTAGAATCGGGACTTCAAAGACGTTTTTAACGTCATGGACCATATGAGATGTTCCAGGAGTTGAAGTTAATATTTCAAGCAAATACCCGAGTTGAGAGATATGAAGTCTCCAACAAGTTCTATAGCTAAAAGATGGAGGAGAATAGCTCAAGCAGCGAGCATGTTCTCAGATTGTCTGGGTACTACAATCGCTTGAATCAAGTGGGAGTTAATCTTCCAGATAAAATAGTGATTAACAGAATTCTCTAGTCACCATCACCAAGTTAGTAGAACTTCGTGATGAACTAAAGTATGGAAGGGATGACGAAAGTAATTCCCAAGCTCTTCGTGATGCTGAAATCGACGAAGGTAGAAATCAAGAAAAACATCAAGTGTTGATGGTTGACGAGACCACTAGTTTCAAGAAAAGGGCAAAGGGAAGAAGGGGAACTTCAAGAAGAATGGCAAGCAAGTTGCTGCTCAAGTGAAGAAGCCTAAGTCTGGTCCTAAACTTGAGACTAAGTGCTTCTACTGCAAAGGGACTGGTCACTGGAAGCGGAACTACCCCAACTATTTGGTGGATAAGAAGGATGGCAAAGTGAACAAAGGTATATTGGATATGCATCTTATTGATGTGTACTTTACTAGTGTTTATAGCAACCCCTCGGTATTTGGTACTGGTTCAGTTGCTAAGAGTAGTAACTCGAAATGGGAGTTGCAGAATAAACAGAGACTAGTAAAAGGCGAGGTGACGATGTGTGTTGGAAGTAGTTCCAAGATTGATATGATCATCATCGCACACTCCCTATACTTTCGGGATTAGTGTTGAAACTAAATAAGTGTTATTTGGTGTTTGCGTTGAGCATGAATATGATTTGATCATGTTTGTTGCAATACGATTATTCATTTAAATTAGAGAATAATTGTTGTTCTGTTTACATGAATAAAACCTTCTATGATCATACACCCAATAAAATGGTTTGTTGGATCTCGATCATAGTGATACACATATTCATAATAATGAAGCCAAAAGATGCAAAGTTAATAATGATAGTGCAACTTATTTGTGGCACTGCCGTTTAGGTCATATTGGTGTAAAGCGCATGAAGAAACTCCATACTGATGGGATTTTGGAATCACTTGATGCTTGCGAACCGTGCCTCATGGGCAAGATGACTAAAACGCCGTTCTCCGGAACTATGGAGAGAGCAACAGATTTGTTGGAAATCATACATACAGATGTATGTGGTCCGATGAATATTGAGGCTCGTAGCGGGTATCATTATTTTCTGACCTTCACAGATGATTTGAGCAGATATGGGTATATCTACTTAATGAAACAGAAGTCTGAAACATTTGAAAAGTTCATATCATTTCAGAGTGAAGCGGAAAATCATCGTAACAAGAAAATAAAGTTTCTACGATCTGATCGTGGAGAAGAGTATTTGAGTTACGAGTTTGGCCTTCAGTTAAAACAATGTGAAATAGTTTCACTACTCACGCCACCTGGAACACCACGGTGTAATGGTGTGTCCGAACATGGTAACCATACTTTATTAGATATGGTACGATATATGATGTCTCTTACTGATCTACCACTATCGTTTTGGGGTTATGCATTAGAGACAGCTGCATTCACGTTAAATAGGGTACCATCTAAATCCGTTGAGACGACATCCTATGAACTGTGGTTTGGCAAGAAACCAAAGTTGTCGTTTCTTAAATTTTGAGGTTGCAATGCTTATGTGAAAAAGTTTCAACCTGATAAGCTCAAACCCAAATCGGAGAAGTGCGTCTTCATAGGATACCCAAAAGAAAATGTTGGGTGCACCTTCTATCACAGATCCGAAGGCAAGATATTCGTTGCTGAGAATGGATCCTTTCTAGAGAAGGAGTTCCTCTCGAAAGAAGTGACTGGGAGGAAAGTAGAACTTGATGAGGTAACTGTACCTGCTCCCTTATTGGAAAGTAGTTCATCACAGAAATCTATTCCTGTGACTACTACACCAATTAGTGAGGAAGCTAATGATGATGATCATGTAACTTCAAATCAAGTTACTACCGAACCTCGTATGTAAACCAGAGTGAGATCCGCACCAGAGTGGTACGGTAATCCTGTTCTGGAGGTCATGTCACTTGACCATGACGAACCTACGAACTATGAGGAAGCGATGATGAGCCCAGATTCCAGGAAATGGCTTGAGGCCATGAAATCTGAGATGAGATCCATGTATGAGAACAAAGTATGGACTTTGGTTGACTTGCCCGATGATCGGCGAGCCATTGAGATTAAATGGATCTTCAAGAGGAAGACAGACGCTGATAGTAGTGTTACTATCTACAAAGCTAGAATTGTCGCAAAAGGTTTTCGACAAGTTCAAGGTGTTGACTATGATGAGAGTTTCTCACTCGTATCTATGCTTAAGTCTGTCTGAATCATGTTAGCAATTGCCGCATTTTATGAAATCTGGCAAATGGATAAACAAAACTACATTCCTTAATGGATTTATTAAAGAAGAGTTGTATATGATGCAACCAGAAGGTTTTGTCAATCCTAAAGGTGCTAAGAAAATATGCAAGCTCCAGCGATCCATCTATGGACTGGTGCAAGCATCTCGGAGTTGGAATATACGCTTTGATAAGTTGATCAAAGGATATAGTTTTATACAGACTTGCGGTGAAGCCTGTATTTACAAGAAAGTGAGTGGGAGCACTACAGCATTTCTGATAAGTATATGTGAATGACATATTGTTGATCGGAAATAATGTAGAATTATTCTGCAAAGCATAAAGGAGTGTTTGAAAGGAGTTTTCAAAGAAAGACCTCGGTGAAGCTGCTTACATATTAAGCATCAAGATCTATAGAGATAGATCAAGACGCTTAATAAGTTTTTTCAATGAGTACATACCTTAACAAGATTTTGAAGTGATTCAAAATGGAACAGTCAAAGAAAGAGTTTCTTGCATGTGTTACAAGGTGTGAAATTGAGTAAGACTCAAAAGCCGACCACGGCAGAAGATAGAAAGAGAATGAAAGTCATTCCCTACGCCTCAGCCATAGGTTCTATAAAGTATGCCATGTTGTGTACCAGATCTATTGTATACCCTACACTGATTTTGGCAAGGGAGTACAATAGTGATCTAGGAGTAGATCACTGGACAGCGGTCAAAATTATCCTTAGTGGAATAAGGATATGTTTCTCGATTATGGAAGTGACAAAAGGTTCATCGTAAAGGGTTACGTCGATGCAAGTTTTGACACTAATCTAGATGACTCTAAGTCTCGGTATAGATACATATTGAAAGTGGGAGCAATTAGCTAGAGTAGCTCCGTGCAGAGCATTGTACACATAGAAATTTGCAAAATACTTACGGATCTGAATGTGACAGACCCGTTGACTAAAATTATCTCACAAGCAAAACATGATCACACCTTAGTACTCTTTGGGTGTTAATCACATAGCGATGTGAACTAGATTACTGACTCTAGTAAAACCCTTTGGGTGTTGGTCACATGACGATGTGAACTATGGATGTTAATCACATGGTGATGTGAACTATTGATGTTAAATCACATGGCGATGTGAACTAGATTATTGACTCTAGTGCAAGTGGGAGACTGAAGGAAATATGCCCTAGAGGCAATAATAAAGTTATTATTTATTTCCTTATATCATGATAAATGTTTATTATTCATGCTAGAATTGTATTAACCGGAAACTTGATACATGTGTGAATACATAGACAAACAGAGTGTCACTAGTATGCCTCTACTTGACTAGCTCGTTGATCAAAGATGGTTATGTTTCCTAGCCATAGACATGAGTTGTCATTTGATTAACGGGATCACATCATTAGGAGAATGATGTGATTGACTTGACCCATTCCGTTAGCTTAGCACTCGATCGTTTAGTATGTTGCTATCGCTTTCTTCATGACTTATACATGTTCCTATGACTATAAGATTATGCAACTCCTATTTACCAAAGGAACACTTTGTGTGCTACCAAACGTCACAATGTAACTGGGTGATTATAAAGGTGCTCTACAGGTGTCTCCAAAGGTACTTGTTGGGTTGGCGTATTTCAAGATTAGGATTTGTCACTCCGATTGTCGGAGAGGTATCTCTGGGCCCAATCAGTAATACACATCACTATAAGCCTTGCAAGCATTGTAACTAATGAGTTAGTTGCGGGATGATGTATTACGGAACGAGTAAAGAGACTTGCCGGTAACGAGATTGAACTAGGTATCGAGATACCGACGATCGAATCTCGGGCAAGTAACATACCGATGACAAAGGGAACAACGTATGTTGTTATGCGGTCTGACCGATAAAGATCTTCGTAGAATATGTGGGAACCAATATGAGCATCCAGGTTCCGCTACTGGTTATTGACCGGAGAGGTGTCTCGGTCATGTCTACATAGTGCTCGAACCCGTAGGGTCCGCACGCTTAACGTTACGATGACAGTTTTATTATGAGTTTATGTTTGTTGATGTACCGAAGGAGTTCGGAGTCCCGGATGAGATCGGGGACATGACGAGGAGTCTCGAAATGGCCGAGACGTAAAGATCGATATATTGACGACTATATTCGGACTTCGGAAAGGTTCCGAGTGATTCAGGTATTTTTCGGAGTACCGGAGAGTTACGGGAATTCGTACTGGGCCTTAATGGGCCATATGGGAAAGGAGAGAAAGGCCCCAAAGGGAGGCCGCACCCCTCCCCATGGACTAGTCCGAATTGGACTAGGGAAGGGGGGCGCCCCCTTCCTTCTTTCTCCTTCTCCCTTCCCTTTTCCTACTCCAACAAGGAAAGGAGGAGTCCTACTCCCGGTGGGAGTAGGACTCCCCCCTTGGCGCGCCCTCCTCCTTGGCCGGCGGCCTCCCCCTTGCTCCTTTATATACGGGGGCAGGGGGGTACCCCATAGACACACAATTGATCATTGATCTCTTAGACGTGTGCGGTGCCCCCCTCCACCATATTACTCCTCGATAATATCGTAGTGGTGCTTAGGCGAAGCCCTGCGTCGGTAGAACATCAACATTGTCACCACGCCGTCGTGCTGACGAAACTCTCCCTCAACACTCGGCTGGATCGGAGTTTGAGGGACGTCATCGAGCTGAACGTGTGCTGAACTCGAAGGTATCGTGCGTTCGGTACTTGATCGGTCGGATCGTGAAGACGTACGACTACATCAACCGCGTTGTGTCAACGCTTCCACTTTCGGTCTACGAGGGTACGTGGACAACACTCTCCCCTCTCGTTGCTATGCATCACCATGATCTTGCGTGTGCGTAGGAAATTTTTTGAAATTACTACGTTCCCCAACAAAATGCACTCAATGTCATATAGGGTGGAGTCACTCATCTCACTCATGGGTTGGTGGCTCTCCTCACATGGCAATTGGGTCATCTCATGATATGTGGGTGTCGGAGAGATGTTGGTGCAAATGTCTCCATGCTCAACTCCTATCGCCGCCTTGGTTGAAGGGATAGTCCCATGCTGAACCTTCTTGTCACCGTCTTGTTGTTGGAGGCCCATATCATGTGGCACCTCGTAGCTCGTCTTCATGACCGAAGGGAATCTCCCATGCTCGGCCATCTTCCTTGAGGGGCTTCCGAAGATGGAAGTGTCGCCCTTACTTGTAGGTGGTCACCTCGTTGTTGAAGATGTCGATGTATGCGAATTCGTGGGATGTAGGCGAAGATGCCGTACGTCCAAAGGCGAAGATGCCTTGATAGCACTTTGCGAAGATAACGAAGTGGTAGATGTAGTCGTAGCTCCGTCTTGGTGGTGCTTGTCTCGCGGTCTTCTCTTATGCTCATAAAGCTTGGACTTGGTGTGAAGTAGGTCTTGTTGGGACTTGTACGTTTGCGCTTGTGGAGCATCTTCATGTTGATGTTATCGTTGTCGCACTTGAGCTCGTAGTAGATGTCGTTCGTCATCATTGTGCACATGATGCTTGGAGGTGACTTGCTCTTCATGGCGATGTGGATCACGAATGTGATGATGGTCGCCATGTAGATGTGGACGTGGACGACTTGCGCTTGTATCGCATGGGCGCTCCGAAGATGATTGACTTGCTCGCCGCCGCCTTGAGGATGATGAAGGGGAAGAAGACTTGTAGTCGGCCACCATGTCTCGTAGTTGATCCTTTAGCTCGCCCAACTTGGTGTCGATGTAGTCCCTTTTCCATGCTTCGGAGTGGTCTATGTCGATGGCGAGGTTGTCGAGGCGCTCTCACAAGGTAGATTATGTGCCTTGCATTTGTCGTTGTAGATCGAAGATGGACGCTTTGGTGATGTAGTTGTTCACGCCGTCGTTGTTGTCGAAAACCGAAGATGAAATGCCTTGCCTATCCATCACAAGACTCAAGCAAATATGAGTGGGAGAAAGAGAAGAACTATACCAAATTTACCTTGACCGATGTTGAAAATGAATCAATGATCACTCAATGTGTAACAAGGAAATAGCACAATTGGTACCAATTCTTGTCGGTTTCTCACACCTACACAAGTAAGGCTTATGGTGGAGCTCGGTGAGGATAATGGCACAAAAATTTGATGCAAAATGTTAGCAAGAGTCAATAATGTTGAAAGAGATTCACAAATTTGCAAGTGAAACAAGTAGACCAATAGCAAAGAATGGCACACAGAAACACACACACGGATAGATAAATGGGGTCGTGCAACCAAGAAATGAGCTCAAAATGTGGAATCCACAGAAAACGCTCGTGTTGCACAACTCAAGAGAGATGCTAACACGATTGCTCTATAGGCGGATACGACACTTGTGCACAACCTATGATATGCAAAATGGATAAACTTTCTATCCCAAGTATGCTATGTATGTATGGTTCCCGGTGTTTCTCAAGATGATCCAAGATGATCGGATATGACAATCTTATGTGCAATGTGGTATGGTGCTATGGCACTAGCTTACAAGCTTCTTTGCTCTTTCTCTTTTTGCTTAAAAGCTTATTCTTTGTTTTTTTGTATGGCCACTTTTGCACAATGCACAAACCAAGATAGCAATTGTGTATATGCGGGAACAATCTTTGTGACACAAGAGATGATATGATACCAAGATGATATGGTAAGTATGCTATGGAAGGTGTATCGATGATCACTAATGTGCACAAGTAACATTGCCAGCAATACTCAAATGGCTAGTCTCGATAGGCAAGTGACGCAAAATGGGCTAGGGGTTATCAATGCTATTGCAAGGGGAATATACAATGATGTCGTCGAGGTTACCGTGCCTTGCGATGATGAGTGGCGGTGTTCTTGATGTAGATACCAAAATGATGGAGACTCGTCCCTAAGTAGCCGAAACACCTTTGGAAACGGAAAAACCGTGAACTAAAAATCTCAAATGACAAATGTCAAATGGTGGTAGCGGAAAGCGGTGGTGGTTTTGCACTAGGCAATGATGGGTTTTGGAGTAGGCAATGTGGATGTGGAGATTATGATGGTGGACTATACACGGTGTCAGAGTTGAAATCACGGTCCCTAAGTAGCCAAAACACCTTAGGAGACACAACTCACAACACAAACAAAATTGGGTTAAGTTGGGGTGGCAGAAGTGTATGGTGGGCAAGCCTATGTGGAAGTGGTGGTGGTTGATGCAGAAGCAACCGTCCCTAAGTAGCTGAAACACCTTAGGAGACTCGAATCACTACTCAAGCAACCACATATGCAATGGGGAACAAAATGGGTTAGGTTCCGGAAGTCGGTGGTGGTAATGCGGATGATATGGTGGAGGGCCTAGGCAAACTTGCCAAATTTCAGAACATTTGATGGAGTCAAATGATGGTGGTGTTATTTTTGTGGGATGGGGGATGTCAAGAGCTTCAAAACGAGCTAAAGAACGTCAAAAACGGAGTCCGGATGAATTAGTTATGGCCGAAACAAGAATTCAGCCGAGTCAGTGTCAGGGTTAGCCGGACATCCGGGAGGAGGTCCGGATGATCCGGGTTTGGTCCGGATGATCCGGGTTCGTCAAGGTCGGTTCTGTTGTCTAGGTGTCCGGACGTCCGGGAGAGGGTCCAGCTGATCCGGGGGATGTCCGGATGATCCGGGAGCAAGTCCAGATGATCCGGGCAGGTCAACTCTGCTCGGGAATTCCTCTCGGGGGCGAATTTTTGGGCGGAAATGGATGATTTTCGGGGCAAAATTGAGGAGATTTTGTGGATGGAAGGTGGGGAAACTTGGGGAGATGCTAGATCCACTCGAAACCAAGCAAATCCATGGATCAAAATCAACGAAACATCATCAAAACCAACAAATCACAAAAAAAATTGGGGCTATTTTTGGTGGGGATTTTCGAATTTAGGACGAAATCAAGCAAAAGAAGGCTAGAAAACGGTGGGCGAGGCTCCGAAATCATGATCAACGTGGCTCATGATACCAAGATGATGTAGGGTGGAACCCTATACGGCCGATCTTTCACGAAAGGAGCGGATCCCGTCCAAGAACGCGAAGAACACGAGGGGAAAAAGAGGGAAAACACAAGAGGAAACACGAGAGAATCACTCAACCAACAAGAATAGATCACACATGCGTTAGATCGATGAACACAAAGGTGAGATACAAGATCCAAAGTCAACAACGGACGATACAAAGGTAACCGGTTCTTCTCCGTGAGGAGGTCTTGATGGGGCCGCCCAAGAGGTCTTGAATACAAGGGGGATCTTCTCCGTAGAGGGGTCGCGGTCTGTCTCGTGGAGTAGATCCGATATGGATGAGCAAAGCTCTATCTCTAATGAGCTCTATCTCCAAGTTGGGAGAGCGCGCCCTGCCGTTCTTCAAGCTGATGAAGAAGAAGGGCCCATTCGAGTGGACTCCGGAGGCTGACCAAGCGTTTCAAGACCTCAAGAGATATCTGACCAGCCCTCCAGTGATGGTGGCGCCACGCCCTCTCGAGCCCCTGGTGCTCTACCTTGCCGCCACTCCTCACTCAGCCAGTGCAGCTCTGGTGGTGGTTCGGGAAGAGCGCCAGGCCAAGGACAAGTCCCGCTGAACCGCGCCCCCAGCCGGGGCGACGCAAGACCCGAAGGAGACCGCGGGGGGTACAGCAATGCCAACGGATGACCCAGCTCAGCAGGATGGCAACCTTAGGCCCGCCGAGGCCCCAATGGGCGATCAGGCTCCGGAGGTTCCATCGCCTGAGGAGGCGCGCTAACCTCTGAAAGACGCGGGTCCCGCTAACGCGCCCGCCCTCGTTGAGAACCCAGTGTACTTCGTCAGCATGGTACCGTGGGATGCAAGGGCACATTACCCCATGCCTCAGAAGCTCTTGCTCGCACTCTTGGTGGCCTCACGTAAGCTGCACACTACTTTCAAGGCCACCCAGTGAAGGTCGTCTTGGCCTACCCACTGGAGAGGGTACTCAGGAGCCCCAATGCAGCTGGAAGAGTCACTGAGTGGAACATCGAGCTGCAAGCATTCCAGCTGGAATTCAGTACAACCAGAGTCATCAAGGGAGCCGTGCTCGCCGACTTCGTGGCAGAATGGACGGACGCCCCGGAGCTTGAGGCAGGCGAGGATCGGTCCCTCTTGCCAGTAAGTGATGCGCCAGACGGCTGGGTGATGTATTTCGATGGCGCGTTTGTGCGCCAGGGCGCGAGGGCTGGAGCAGTGCTCATCTTGCCCACTCAGGACAAGCTGCACTACGCCGTGCAGCTCTGCTTCCAGCAGGGTGAGAAGGTCTCCAACAACATAGCGGAGTACGAAGGCCTCATAGCTGGCCTTAAGACTGCGGTGGCCCTCGGAGTGAAGCGCCTCACCATCAGGGCGACTCGCAGCTCCTCGTCAACTTCTCCAACAAGGTATACGAGCCAAGGGACGAGCACATGGAGGCATACCTTATGGAGGTACGCAAAATGGAAAAGCAGTTCTTGCGCCTGGAATTGCAGCACGTGCCCCGCGGCACCAACAAGGAGGCCGACGACATCGCCAAGAGAGCATCCAAGCGGCTACCCCAAGAGCCAGGCGTCTTCGAGGAGCGGCTCTTCAAGCCATCAGCAACACCACCACTTTCGAGGCCGGCGCTGCCTCGGGAGAAGCTCCCCCAATCACCTGCCTCGGGAGCCCCGGCCTGCGGCCCGACCTCAGGAGCATGCCTACTCCTGGCGCTCGAGCCTCAGGAGGGGTGCTGGACCAAGGAATTCAAGGAATACCTGACGCAAGGGGTGCTACCGGAGAAGGAGGAGGACGCAGAGCGCGTGGCTCGGCAGGCCACGGCCTACTGCATCCAAGATGGTGAGTTATACAGGAAGTGGCCGAATGATGTTACCTTGCGTTGTATCTCTAGGGAACAGGGGAAGAGCTGCTAGCTGACATACACGGCGGAGACTGCGGGCACCACTCGTCATCACGAGCCCTCGTCGGCAAGGCATTCCGCAGTGAGTTCTATTGGCCTACGGTGCTCAACGACGCGACTGAACTGGTGAAGTCCTGTGAGGTCTATCAATTCCACGCCAAGAAAATCCATCAGCCGGCACAGGGCCTCTAGACCATCCCACTCTCGTGGACGTTCGCGGTCTGGGGACTGGATATCCTGGGCCTGTTCCCTCGAGCACCTGGGGGCTACCGCTACCTCTACATCTCCATCGACAAGTTCACCAAGTGGGCGGAGGTACAAGCCAAGCGCACCATCTCGGCCAAGTCCGCTGTCAAGTTCATCAAGGGTCTCTTGAGCCGGTTCGGGGTCCCCAACCGCATCATCACCGACAACTGCTCGCAGTTTACTAGCAATCTCTTCAAGACATATTGTGCTAACCTTGGAACGCAGATCTGCTACGCTTCGGTGGCACACCCCAGGAGCAATGGTCAGGCCGAACGCGCCAACACCGAGGTCCTGAGAGGCCTCAAGACTAGGACCTTCAAGAAGAAGCTCGAGGCCTACGGCAGGGGCTGGCACGATGAGCTCCAGTCTGTGCTGTGGTCCATCCGCACCACCGCCACCAGGCCAACAGGCGAGACCCCATTCTTCCTCGTCTACGGAGCAGAGGCGGTTCTCCATCACGAGGTCAAGCATCGCTCCGCGTGGGTCCTGGCGTTTGATGAAACGCAGTAGGACGCCATGCGGGGGATGGACCTTGTCCTGGGGGAGGAACGCCGCCGTGAAGCCACGCTTCGAGCAGCAAGATACCAGTAGGCGCTGCGGTGGTACCACTGCCGCAGCGTCCGCCCCAGGACGCTCGAGGTGGCTGACCTCGTCCTAAGGCGGGTGCTCTCCAGGGAAGGGCTGCACAAGCTCTCGCCCATGTGGGAGGGACCGTTCAGGGTCGCCCACGTCTCCAGGCCTCGCGCAGCGCGTCTGGAGACGCAGGACGGGGTCCCCATCCAGAACGCCTGGAACATCCAGCACCTCCGGAAGTTCTACCCATGAAGAAAGGCCCAGTGCATGTGGAGAAGGCCCAGTGCCTGTGAAGGTCTCCGCTCGTGACACTCTCACGTAATAATGAGTGGGGCTGTACATGCCCCGGAGTCTCAGGAGTGGCGACCTCGGGCCTTGGGGGCTCCCTCCAACGTCCTAGTGGCAGCACTTAGCTCCGCGCTGGTGAGAAGACAAGAATACTAGACTAGGTGCCGGACGCGGCTTTTCATTTGCTTTCCGTAGTTGTGTTGCCTCTCTTCAATGAAAATTTTCTTTCTAGTGTTCCTTGCCGGTTTGGTCCCATCGCCTTTTGCCTCTGCCTCTGCTTTTGGTTCCTTGTTTCGACCTGTACTCTCTCTCGCATGCCTCGCGAGGGGGCTGGACAGGTGCCTTCTTGAGTGTTTTTCCTGTTTTTTGCGAGGCGCCCTTGTTCGTGCTTGTAAGCTGGCGCACTTCTCTCAATCTGTGCCCCTCGGGTACCACGATGTGAAGCGCTGGATCGTGGCCAGTGGCACCTACGACCAGGCCTCGGAAGAATAAGAGTTTCCTAAGGAATTATTGCACTTTCGAGATGCCTTCCAGGCCAAGGAGGCCTCGCCTGGTACTGGGAAACGCGCACCTCATGAGGAGAGAACTACTTCGAGCATGTCAAGCTAAGTTATTTCTACGCGCCTACATAAAACATTAATGCTGCAACGCGACACAGGAACAACAAACATAGCATAGCAACTTGAAAACCATGGTTCGTTGCACGCCCCTGCGGGGCCCCATACTTGGCCCATGCCAAATGGAAGTGGCGCATGCCCCTGCAGCAGCTCGCGGGGATGGCCCCATGGCGCTCTCCCGAGCTCAGCCGGATCCCTTCTCGCGCTTCACTGGGGCACGACGACAAGACGACCCGCTGCCGCCCTCGAAGCAGGCGCAGCGGCGTGGCGGCTGATCGTAGCCGCCGCTGCTGGAGCTGTCGCCAGAGGGAGAATCGCCGTAGCTGGGCGAGCAGCGTCCAGCACCAAAGGCAAGGCCATCCTCACCCTCGCCTCGACCGTCGCCGAGGCCGAGCACCTCGTTGCCATCGTTGTCCTCGGGGCAGCACTCGACGCGGCGGCCATCTTCTTCGAAGACCCTCACGTAGAGGGTCGCGTTGCCGTCATATTCGAAGTGGAGGGTGCATCGCCTGCCCAGGCCGCGTGCGCGGGCAAACGTCTGCCAGCCGCGGGCCAGGGCTGTGTTGCCTGCGTCAGAGACCTCGACCGCAACCCATGAAGCTTTGCTGCAGCAGTCGTCCGCCTGCAGCCAGAGCCCACCTGGACCTGTGGCCGGCAGCTCGCCGGCGAAGAAGCGCGGGAGCTGAAGCCAGGTGCCGGCCGGGTTCTCTGACCACACGACGAACTCCGGCAGCACCTCCGCCAAGTGGAAGCACGGCCGGGGAGGCCGAGCGACCATGGCGCACCTCCCTTCATCGACGGGGCTGCCACGATCTGGGCGAGTCCCACCGCGAGAAGAGGCGCTGCCGCGGCCGCGAGGGGCCGCGGCAGGGGTAGCGGTGTGCTTACGGGGACGGCCGCGCCCACCCTTGGGCGGCGGAGAGCCGGGCCCCTCTGGGCAAGCCTTCCCCTTCTCTGCGTCCAGGAACCTCTTTGCAGGTGCCATGGGGGTCGCTACTAGCAATGAAGCGAGGAAGAAGAAGCGAGCGGAGCAGGAAGAGATGAATGACGGGGGCTCCGCCCCCTCCTTTATAGCGGGAGAAAGCCAACCGGCGATCCCCATGATCAGAGGTAATGATGATTTCTCTTTGCATGCAGTAGGGACTCGTCAAGTCGGGCAGTTGCCGAGACAGCGTAGGGAAGTGGAGACGCCCACGTCCAATCAACCGCCACGCGTCAAGCGGGGCCACAGGCTATTGGGGCCCGCGGCACTCCGCACTTGCTGTCAGTGTCAAAACCGGCAGATCTCGGGTAGGGGGTCCCGAACTGTGCGTCTAAGGTCGATGGTAACAGGAGACGGGGGACATAATGTTTACCCAGGTTCGGGCCCTCTCTATGGAGGTAATTCCCTACTTCCTGCTTGATTGATCTTGATGAATATGAGTATTACAAGAGTTGATCTACCACGAGATCGTAATGGCTAAAACCCAAAAAGTCTAGCATGTATGACTATGATTATGATGATTCCTTCCTACGGACCTAGCCCTCCGGTTTATATAGGCACCGGAGGGATCTAGGGTTACATAAGGTCGGTTAGAGAGAAAGGAATCTTCATATTATGGACACCAAGCTTGCCTTCCATGCCAAGGAGAGTCCCATCCGGACACGGGTAGAGTCTTCGGTCTTCATATCTTCACAGCCCATCTGTCCGGCCCATGGCTAACAGGCCGGACGCCCGAGGACCCCCTAGTCCAGGACTCCCTCAGTAGCCCCCGAACCAGACTTCAATGATGAGGTGTTCGGCGCGCAGATTGACTTCGGCATTGCAAGGCGGGTTCCTCCTCCGATGACTTCAAAGTGATGTATTCGGACTTCTATTTAATGTCGTACCCCTCGGCTTCTGTGTATCAACAACTTCAGCCTCCACGTGTCAAGAATGCGAGAGGTTAGGGTATTTTTGCACATAACACCCCGGCCATGCGAGGAAGAACGTCTATTTAAAGAGACTGGATCTCAGATCCATTCGGCACCCCGCGAAAAAATCCTTAGAGATTGCTAGGAAAGACCACCCCAACATAGCTAGCACTCCCAGCTCCTCCTCCCGTCCATGCGGCCCAGAAAAAGGCGAGTGGGAGAGGTGCTATGTATCCCATGGTCAGCTAGATAAGCTACAAACACAGGGATTTCTTCCCCCTGTGGATTTGGTCCCTGTTCAAGCAGGATTGACCTTCTTCAATGGCAGGGCTCAGGCTGAAAATTTCCCCAATCCATCCTGGGGGGAACGAGTGTGCTTCGTCCCATATCTACTAAGAGGTGTCGGATTTCCAATTCACCGTTCCTCCGAGGGCTTCTGGAGTACTACGGCCTCCAACTGCACAACCTTACCCCGGCCTCCATCCTGCATATCATGGGTTACGTCGCCCTTTGCGAGCTATTCCTGGGTTGCGAGGCCCATTTTGAATTGTGGAGAAAGCTATTCTGTCTCGTTCTGTGCAACCACGAGGGATCAATATTTGAAGTGGGCGGAGCCGAAATATGGCGCATCACCGAGACCGGATACCTATCCGGCACACCAAAGAAGGCATCCGAAGAGTGTCCTTCCGAATGGTTCTATATTGAGGACGTCGCACTTCCAGACCCAGTTCGGAGGGGTAGACAAGCTTGCTTCTTCGTGGACCCTTTGTGGGTGGAGCCCTCCGCGGACTCGCGCAACCGTTACCCTTCGTGGGTTGAAGTCTCCATCAACGTGGATGTACGTTAGCTCCACCTATCGGAACCATGCCAAAAATCTCCATGTCTACATTTCATTTGCCTTCTCCAAACCATTCCCTTCACCTTCATATTCACTATTTCACTTTCGGTTGCTACACTTGTAGAATTGCATGTGTACGTTGATTGCTTGACTTGTACTAGTTGCTAAAATCTGCCAACACTTAAAATTGAAAAGGCTAGATTTTTATTTGGTCAAGTAGTCTAATCACCCCCGTCTAGACCTACTTACGATCCTACAAGTGGTATTACAGCTTTGGTCTCCATTTGCCTTGATTTCCATAGCATTGGTGATCATAGCCTTGGTTTCACAGCCTAGGAGAGTATGGCGTCTAGCGAGGGAAATTACCACCGTAGAGGTCCTTACTTTGATAGTACTAATTTTGCTAGTTGGAAGCATAAGATGAAAATGCACATTCTTGGTCATAAACCCGTCGTTTGGGCTATTGTGCACATTGTCTTGCAAGGTGAATACTTCGAGGATGGAAGAGAACCGAATCATGAAGCGTCCACGGAAGAGTTGAAGATGTTGCAATACAATGCTCAAGCTTGCGATATTCTCTTGACAGATTGTGCCCCGAAGAATTCGGCAAAATCAGCCGCCTTGAGAATGCAAAGGAAATTTGGGATACTTTGGTTGATATGCACGAAGGTACCGAGTCCATCAAGGAATCCAAATTGGATGTGCTTCAGAGTCAACTTGACAAGTTCAAAATGAAGGATGGTGAGGAGTCGCTAAGATGTACTCTAGGATTTCTCTAATCACAAATGAGATTGCCGGCTTAGGAAGCTAAGTGATGACCGACAAATTCATCATTAAGATCCTAAGAGCATTGGATGGAAAATATGATACCGTGTGCACCTTGATCCAAATGATGCCTAGCTACAAAATCTCAAGCCAACGGAAGTCATTGGTAGAATTGCTGCTCATTAGATGTCACTCAAGGATAAGGAAGAGCTCCACAACAAGTTTAGTGGTGCTTATAAAGCTTCATGTGATGCTCCTACAACATCAAGTGAGAACCAAGTCTTCAATGAAGAATTGAGATTAATGGTGAAGAACTTCAACAAATTCTACAAGAATAGAAGCAAAGAGAGAGGTTCCAAGTAAAGGTCCTACAATGACAAAAGATCTTCTAGTCGTGATCGCAATTGATATAATTGTGGAAGGCCCGGACACTACTCCATTGAGTGTACGACTCCCTACAAGAGAAGAGAAGATTCAAATAAAAGGAGAAGTAAAAGAGATGAATCACCACCAAGAGAGAGGAGTAGAGATGATCGTTATGAATGAAGACCCTCTCCTAGAAGCAAGGATTCGGAAAGGAAGGACAAGTCATCAAAGAGCTACACAAGACGAAGACATCAAGCTCACGTTGGTGAATGGGTATCCGGTTCCGACTCCAACAACTACTCCGAGAGAAGTTATCACTCCGACTCCGAATATACTCAAGATGAAAGTGTTGCCGGCCTTGCACTTGTGTCATCCAACTTGTCGGCGTCCTAGAAACGGGGGTACCTAGACTTGCCTGCCTGCGGCCCACGGCATGGCTCCACCAGCGGCCCGGTACAGCCCAACTTCGGCAGCAACAACTCCAGACCCCCGCGAGGGGCCAAGCCTCACGAGGCGGACGACACCAAGACCTCCCTGGGGGGCGGCCTCGCTAGGTTGGCTCCCGAGGAGCGGAGATATCAATGCAAGGGGCACCTCGCGAGGTTCGCATGATGTCAGCCGTGACTACCAAGGCTAGGCGGGCGCCAGCGGGCGTAGTGTACTGGTTTCCTCTTTGGTGTTAAAGAGGCAAGCGCAGGCGAGGAGTCCTGGGGCATCAGACAAAGGTTGTCATATCGGTGCGACGAGACCAGGACCAGCAGGACGGCAGGATGGAGGTCATCGCGGATCCCACGGCAATGTCACCACCAGAGCCTTTGGCAGGAGAAGACTACTTTTGTCAGGATAACTTGTACTAGGTGTCTCCCCTCGAAATTGGCCGTTGTGGGATCCCTTCCCACCTACATTTGGGAAGAGGACCGGGGCCTCTATAAATAGGACTAGCCACCACCATAGGAGGCAACTCCTCTTGGACCGGATCTATTCCACCAAGACCATCCTCACCAGCTCATAGAGCTCAAGAACACCTATCCTTCGGAGGTTGTTCACCCATTGTACTAGTTCATCCTAAGTCCACGAGACAATCCACCACCACCACACTGGAGTAGGGTATTACACCACACGGTGGCCCGAACCAGTATAAATCACTGTGTCTCGTGTTATTTGGATTCGTCAAGCTAGGCCGTGGAATCGTTGGGTAGGCAGGCTGGGGAGAGAGAGTCCTTCGTGCGCACCCCAGAGTTCAAACCTCTCAAGGGTCTGCGGAGCCCTGAATCCGACATTTGGCACGCGAGGTAGGGGTGCGCCGAAGCTTTCCTCTCCATCGATCGACCTGCCATCGCCTCGCGGTTCCGATGTCTAACAATCTGAGGACCCACGCCGACCACTGGGCTGCCTGGCCAGCCCGGGCACCGCCGTCTGCTCAAGAAGACCTCAACTCCGCGCTCCAGGCGGCCCGCGCGCCGCCCAGCACCCGCGGGCACGGGCAGCACCGGCCGGCGGCGACCGCCCTCGCGCCGCGGCACACGCGCGCAGCTGTGCGATCCTCAGGTTACGCTGCAGCAACGGCGCCACACACCCAACAGGAGTAGGCGAACATGCGAGCCGCGCTCATCATGGCGCGGGAGCTGCTGCGGTGCAGGTTGGCGGAGAGCGGCCGCGAGGCACTGCTGGAACGAGTCGCTGAACTGCTGGATGCCTCCTGCAGGGGTAGGCTGCCCTTCTGCTCCTTGGCCATGCCCCAGGTTGTGGCGGAAGCGCGCGCGAGGCCCCGGCGAGCTTGTGCGCCCCCAGGAGCGTCAGGGGGATCCGACAACAC
The DNA here is from genome assembly GCF_002575655.3 of Aegilops tauschii subsp. strangulata. Classification (NCBI taxonomy): domain Eukaryota; kingdom Viridiplantae; phylum Streptophyta; class Magnoliopsida; order Poales; family Poaceae; genus Aegilops; species Aegilops tauschii. The sequence continues at coordinate 242,922,587 of NC_053037.3, read as the reverse complement.
TAACATAGTCCCTAGCACGGGCCGCCCTGCCACGACCGCGCCGCCACTAGGAGGGACAAGTGCTGACGGCCCGCCGCGAGGACGCGCCGGGATGCCACCCAGCTGCCACCAAGCCCGAATGTCGTGACTGGCGGCTCAAGGCGCGGGGCACCTGGGTGGCGGTTCCGGCAAGGTGATCGCGGACGCCGACATGCCCCGCATGGTGAACCTGGAGTACCTGCTGGGGGAAGACCCCGATCGGTTCCCTGGACCAGGATGGGCGGCTGGAGAGCCCGAGGCGCGGGCCTTCCACGAGCCGCCCGGAGGCTTCACCGACCCCTTCAGCGGCGACGACGGCGGGGTACACGCGATATCTGAGGAGCAAGCTTACGCTAACCCTGAACTGCAGGAGAACCAGACTGCAGTGGCAGTTAGAGACCCTAGGGAAGTGGCCCTGCCCACGGTAGGAGTGGTGCTCTGGGGGCGGCGCGGGAGAGGCCCGGAGCCAGGCCCTCCACCGCGCTGCGCGGAGCAAGGTGCTACACAGAGGTAGGTCCTCTGCCGGGGGAATCGTTGGTGAGCCTTTCCCCACCCGCAGAGGGCCTGTGGTCACCGAGGGCGCCGTCAGTGTCCTCTTTGCCCCTTGGTCTCGTCCTGGTTTCCGGACGCCCCAATGGTGGTCGAGGGTGGCGCAGGGCGGGGCCCTCGCCTGGCGATATGAGGTAAGGCTTGCGCCTATGAAGGTCTCCGCTCGTGACACTCTCACGTAATAATTAGTGGGGTTGTACATGCCCCGGAGTCTCTGGAGTGCCGCCCTCGGGCCTCGGGGGCTCCCGACCACATCCTAGTGGAAGCAACATGCTCCGCGCTAGCCGTCGACACTGTCCCCCAACGACTATGCTCACGGCCAGTGAATGCACTTAGCTTTGCGCTGGTGGGAAGAGAAGAAGACTAGCTAGGTGCCGGACGCGGCCATTCGCTTTCATCCCTTTTTCTGTAGCTCGATTTGTCGCCTTTCGGAGTTGAACATGGAATCTCATTTTCGTTGCCAAGTTTGGGGGGGAGTCTTCTTTGTTCGAATGAATTTCCTGCGTTTTGGTTGCGTGCTTAATTTCGAGGCTTGCGCCTGCTACCCCTTCCCTTGCGCGAGCAGGGGCTGGGCGTGGTATGCATAGAACGACCGTGCTCAGGCGAGCTCGGGTGGCGGCGACCCCCCCCAGGACCAAGAATGTAATCGCCGCAGGACCACCGCGCGCACACCCTACCATAGTCTGGCACTCGCTCCTCGCGAGGCCTTCTCAGGCGGACCAGCAGGCTCCTCGGGGAATCTAAACCTTGTGAGCCCCTGGAGGGCCCCTCTCAGGAAAAAGGCGCATCGACAACCACAAAACTAGTTCAAGGCCTGCTGGGACCAGGCAAATCACAGCAGCAGAACCTGCTGAGGGGTTCGTGAGCTTGCAGAAGCGCGTTCAAGTCTAGCCTAAAAAATAGAACAGTAATTTACTTACACGAGGGGCTCCCCCTCCAAAATGCTCTTACGCCTCGCGATGCCGTGTCCAAGTCTTTACGTGCAGGTTCAAGCAAGGGATCTAGGGCTCAACTGGACATGTCGCTTGCAGCGTCATCCTGGTCGCTCTCGTACGCGCTGCATGTGCTATTGCTGGCGTCGTCCTCACAGTCATCAACCGCGCCGTCTTCGTCCGCCGCGACCAGCACCACGTCGTCCTCGATGGCGAAGGCCCTGACCAGAGCATCCACGTTGTCGTCCACCCAGCGCGCCAGGTTGTCCCGAATAGCCCCGGGCACTGGGGCGATGGCGGCGTCAAAGTCGAAGTGGGGGTCGATGTTCTGGAGATGACTAAAGACATGGGAGAACGCGCGAACGAGGAGGCCTCGTCTCCTTTCCTCAACAAGCTTGCAGGCCCTCGCGGCCCGGTCCTCCAAGCGCGTCACGACGTCGGTAAAAAAGCAGAGATGCCTGGCATAGTCTTCCACGTGGGGATGAGGGGCGTGGTCTTCGTAGATGATGCCCAGCGCCCGGTTGGCCCTCACCCTGAGGTCCTGAAGCATGTGAGCATGCTTGCGCTGCAGCGCCTGCTGACGACACGCCTCCTCCCTGCTCTGCTGCATGAGGGACGCGATGCCATCAACCTGCTGCTGGAGCGAGAGCAGATCAGCACGAGCGGAGGCCTGGTCGGCCTAGACAGAGATCAAGGCCGCTGCAGCGGCCCTCTCGTGCTGCTCCGCTTCATCCAGCCTTGACCTGAGGGTGGTGGTTCTGCCCTCTGCTTTGGCCTCCAGCAGCTTTAGCTTCAGGTCATGCGTATTGACAAGATCTGCACGAGCCTTCGCCACCCTACGGTCAACCTGCTCCTGGATCCGGGCTTCGCGCGCGCTGATGGCGTCTTCAGCCTGGGCCACCTGGCGCTCCCTCGTCTCCAACTGTTCAAGCTCGAGGCAGCGCTCCGAGGCCTCCAGCATCAACGCTTCCTCGCGCTTCAAGATCTCCCTCTCTTCGGAAGGCGCTCCCCTCATCGACGCCAATACAGCGTTGCGCGCTTCAACCTGCTGCTCAAGGATGGCGTTCAGGGCCTGGAGCTCCCTTCCGCGCTCCTCGGCGGCCTCGTGGCGGCGATCAGCCTCCTTGGCCTCCTCCAAGGCCCAGGCGCTGGCCTCGCGTGAGGCCGCAAGGGACGACTCGGCCTTTGCACTGGCGCGCTCATGCTGAAGACGCCCAAGGTTGATTGCCACTTCAATTGACGACACTCGTCCGCCAGCCGGAGGCCCTCCATCTCAAGGCGGGCGTCAACATCGACAAGCTCTTCGCCTAGCTGACTCAATGCGCCCATCCCTTCCTGGAAGAGCTCGTGGTGGACAGCGCCGCACCTGCGCACAAGCTCAAACGCGCGGCCGGGTCCGTCCTCTGCACCAAGGACCGTTGAGGAAACTTGAGGCGGCTTACCTACTCCTAGCAGGGGGCCGGAGACCGGTGCCTTTCCTGCCGTCTTCCAGGCCTCAGCGGAGGCCCTGCAGGACGGAACCACATTGCTCGAGGACGGGGCCAGGTCTGAGGTCGCCCAGCCACGGGTGTTGACAAGTGGGGGGCCCTCGGCATGCTTTCAGCACCCCGGGCAGGACCACGAACGAGGGACGACAAGAGCGCAGGGTCAAGACGCCTGGTCAGTGCATCCACCTCCCCAGGAGGCCTCGCGCCACGTGCGACAGACTGGCAAGAAGCGCTCAGGGTTAGCGGAGGGCCCGAAGCAGGCGGAGGTCGCTTCTCGGGAGATTTCGCTGCCCTAGCAGAAGGGACCCTAAAAAATTGCGGTCAGGAGGAGATGCAGCACTCGGGAAATTACGAAGATAAGGTACTCACTCATCTATGGCAATGTATTTCCTCCGCTTCAATGGCCGAGAGGCGTCACTGCTGCAGCTTGGAGACCCCTTCCTCTTGCGGAGCGCTTCGAAGTTCAGTCGGAGCCGGCCGAAGCCCTGGATACGGTCACCAGTGCCAGGCCCGGCTGGTGTGGCTCCTGAGGAGGCGACCTCAGGAGTGTTGGGCTGCGTCGACTTCTCGGCTTCCGCTTCGTGACGGCTCGCCAGGGCCTCAGGGGCTTCAGCCTCAGGAGCATCGGACTGCGTCAGCCCCCCGGTCGCCTCCTCACGACGGCTCTCTCGAGCCACAGGGGCCGTCACTTCAGGAGCCCTGAGCCATGCCGGTTCTTCAGCAGCCGCGTCGCCAGCGTTCGATAGCGGTCGCGCCCCTACGCCCACTTCTAGGGTGAGCGCCGCGCTGGCGGTGTGAAAGGGAACCATGAAGACAGGGCTCTCGCGAGGCCCCTGAAGCCGATCGGGCGCAACCCCCATTCGTCGAAGGGGGGCATCTACCTCGCGAACTCCACCTTGTTCGAGCAGCAGTACAAGAGGCAGCCCTCCTCCGGCAGATCGGCTGGCTTTGGGTCACCCGTCAGGAACTCAAGCACAGTTCGCTGCGCCTCGGGAGGAAGCTCGGGCGCGTGGAGTCTTATGGGGTCCATGCTACCGGAGAGGGTCCACATCGGTCGAGAGTGGCGCTGGAGCGAGCGATGCGGCACCGGATGAACTCCTTTACAACCATGGGCGCTCTCACCCCAAGATCCTTCAACCTGGTTAGCCGATGCCAGACATGGGCGAGACGCGGGTCAACGAGCCTCTCGTGCCCCTAGCCAGAGCTGGGAGCAGCTGGTGCCATCGGGAGCAAGAGCAGGGGGCTGAGCACGCCGGCGTCCACGAACACCCACCGCTTTCGGAATCCGCTCACAGCCGGCGAAAGCTTGAAGTCAATCCCTAAGCCGGCCATCGCTGCCACGGCCTGGAAGCTCAAGTATCCTGAGCGCTGCCGGGCATCAGTCAGATGTAGTGAGAAGAAATGGCGAAGTAAGACCACGGAGGGAGCAATGTCCACCATGGCCTCGCAGACAAAGGTGAATACGGCAAGAAGAATGATAGACTGGGGATCCAGGTGCAGCGCCTGGACTTGGTAGTGAGAGAGCACAGCGTTGAAGAAGGCGGAGAAAGGGGGAATCAGGCCAGCCCAGAGGGCGTGAGGATGGATGGGGATCTCTGTGGCCGTCCTTTCGACCGCAGCGCGAGATGCAGGCCAAGTCACCGTCTTCCCCCACTCATTGGAGTCGGCGATGAGCGCTGGGCGAACCTTGTCCAGCGCTTCCTGTTTGAGCACCACCGACAACTCGACGGCGGGCTCAAAGGCCGGCGGTGCTTCGGCTGATGCTTGGGGCTTCTTCTTTCCCTTCTTCTTCCGGCTCAGCGCCATGGCGATGGAGAGGGTTGGATCTTGATCGGGTTGGAGGAGGAGGCCTCTATTTTCTAGAAGACGGGGGAATTGGGGAGCACGCTGCCAGTGTTGAAGGCGGGGCTGTGTAGACCTTGGCGGCCGCCTAGCCAGGCGGATAGCAAGGCAGCGTGGGTAAACGGAGGCGCCCACGACCTGTCAATCGCCACGCATCGACCAAGGCCGCAGGCGTTGGGGCCCGCGGTGCTCCGCACTTGCCCTTTAACTTCGCCTCGAAGCCAAGTTCGAGCGCGCCTTGGGCCCAGGGGCTACTGTCGGCGTCCTGGGAATGGGGGTACCCAGACTTGCCTGCTTGCGGCCCATGGCGTGGCTCCATCAGCGGCCCGGTACGGCCCAACTTCGGCAGCAACAGCTCAAGACCCTCGCGAGGGCCAAGCCTCGCGAGGCGGATGACACCAAGACCTCCCTGGGGGCGGCCACGCTAGGCTGGCTCCCGAGGAGCAGAGATATCAATGCAAGGGGCACCTTGCGAGGTTCGCATGACATGAGCCGTGACGACCAAGGCCAGGCGGGCGCCAGCGGGCACAGTGTACTGGTTTCCTCTTTGGTGTTAAAGAGGCAAGCACAGGCGAGGAGTCCCGAGGCATCCGACAAAGGTTTCCATATCGGTGCAACGAGACCAAGACCAGCAGGACGGCAGGACGGAGGTCATCGCTGAGCCCACGACAACGTCACCACCAGAGCCTTTGGCAGGCGAAGACTACTTTTGTCAGGATAACTTGTACTAGTTGTCTCCCTTCAAAATTGGCCATTGTGGGATCCCTTCCCGCCTACATTCGGGAAGAGGACTGGGGCCTGTATAAATAGGACTAGCCACCACCATAGGAGGCAACTCCTCTTGGACCTGAACCATTCCACCAAGACCAGCCTCACCAACTCATAGAGGTCAAGAACACCTCTACTCCGGAGGCTGTTCACCCATTCTACTAGTTCATCCTCAGCCCATGAGGCAATCTACCACCACCACACCGGAGTAGGGTATTACACCACTCGGTGGCCCGAACCAGTATAAATCTCTGTGTCTCGTGTTCTTTGGGTCCGTCGAGCTAGGGTGTGGAATCATTGGGTAGGCATGCTGGGGAGAGAGAGTCATTCGTGCGCACCCCAGAGTTCGAACCTCTCAAGGGTCAGCAGAGCCCTGAATCCGACACAACTCCTACGACATATTTTACTCACCAAATGAAGGAATTGGAAGATGCTTCATGGCTAAAGCCCTAAGGTATCACACCCTGAGTATGTTGATTTCAATAGTGATGAAGATGATTTGCTAGGTGAGGATGATTTACTTGTTGACAACACTAGTGATGAAAAAGATGATGAATTTGCTATTAATCATGCTAATCAAGATGAAACGAATGACGATGATAAGAAGGAGATTGAGAGACTAACTCAAGAACTAAACACTCTTAAGTTAGCTCATGAAACAACTCTAGAGGATCATCGAGAGCTTTTAAAGACTCATGAGAAGCTACACTTCGAGAAGCTAAATTTGGAACAAGAGCATGGGTTCTTAAAAGCAATCCATGATGATCTTCGAAAGAAAAGTTCTTCTTACATTGCCAATCATTTACTCTTGTCTACTTATATGCCACAAGTAAAATCTAGCAACAAGAGCAAGAAAGATTTTCTTCTAGTAGTAACAATAATCAAGTTAAATCCAATATTGTTGCTTCTAGTAGTTCTCTTGATTCCACTAATGATTCTCTTAGCCAAATTACACCTGAGCAAGAAAATAGCTTATTGAAGGGAATTATAGAGAAAGGTATTTACAAGAGCCTTGCCGGAAGTAAGCAATTTGAGGAAGTATGCAAGCAAGTAAGGCATCGGAAGAATCAAAGTGTTCGTTTTGAACAAAAGTTCAAAGCAATGAAGTTGAGTGGGAAGAAGATCAATACCCCAAGATGAAGTTTGTTCCTCAACAAGAGAAGTATGACCCCACTTCTTTCAAAGGAACACAAGCTCAAGATGATCTTCCACCAGAACACCACAAGCTAAAAGGCAAGGACAAGCTTCAAGAGAGATTGATTCATTTGAAGAACCTCCTAAGGCCTTGGTCAAGTGGGTTCCCAACACCACATCAAGTTCTACTTCATCAAGTACAACTACAACTCCAAGGATTCCCATCAAGTTGATGTAGATCCCAAAGAAGAAGAACTAGAGAGTTCTTGAGGGTGACTCCGCCAACATACTTCACTCCTTTTCATTTTGGCAAGGACAAGTGAAATCAACTTCCTTATCTTGAACTAGTTCAAGAAGTCACAAACCCTCTTGTTGGTAAGACAAGGGACAAGGTAACCTAATGTTTTCATGGACATCATCATATGTGTATTTCACTCTATGTCTATGGATATCCTTGTGTGTTCCTTGTGGGACTAACCCATGTAGGTATTGAAAGTGCAACTCACTCCAATGGATTGCTCCAAATGATCTACATCAATATTGAGCATCCACATCTTCAACACCTACATGAAGTCATCATCGACAAAACCCAAGGTTAGTTCATCCCTCTAAGGGGGGATATCACATCTAGGGGGAGCTTTGCTCTAAGAATTGAGCTAAAGCGACTCTAATGGTGTGAACACAACAATGCTTTATGTAAAAGTGGTAACACTTGTGCTTAAATGATGAGTATGACCTGCGATCAAATGTTCTCATTTGACTCCTCAGTCAATATACTCATATATAGATGACCTAGTCATCGCCAATTGCTTGATAGATGCTAGAGTGATTGTGCATGCTTTGCCACATGTTTTATTTGCCATCTTATTGTGTGAGCATGTTGGTTGCATAATTTTCTCCATTCGAGGACATCAATTTGTTGCTTTGATTGTTTGGTTTTTCCTTTTTGCCAAATGGATGGACAAGAATGCCTAATTACTCCCACTAGCTATCTATGCTTTTTCTCGTCTCAAACTCTATTCATGCTACATCACAAAGTTTGAACAAGTCAAATTCGGACCCTCCGGGTGAGGAGCACGCGGAGCCACCGATCCGTCAAGGGCTTAACTTCCAAAACCTCTTAATGCATCTCGGTCAGACCAACTCACTCCTACTCAGTCTCACCGAAATCATTAAGATTATCTAGGTTTTCGTCTCGGTTCAACCATTTGAACAATTCAGTCACACCGAGTTGCAGCAACTGCTAGCAGTTTTGCATCTTGGTGCCACCGAGTCGTTCTACTCGGTCACACCGACAGTGACTGGGTACATATACCGCGGGTTGAAAATTTGGAAACTCCTCCAAACACTCGACCACGCCTCCTAGCTCTGCCCCCCCTCCCCCCCTTGGTCTCCTGATTGTCGTTGTCTTCACTAGTGATCCCCTGCCGCCGGTCTCTGCCGCCGTCAACGGGATTCTCACCGCCATTGCCGCTGTAGCAAGTCCGTCGCCAAGTTAGGGTACGGATTTGACCCCTTTGGGCTTTAAGTTCTTTGCCATTGTTCCTCCCACGTATGAGATAAATCTATCAACCAAAAGTATTCATTAGAATAGATTTGATGCAAAAACATAGGGTTAGGTTTCCGCCGAACTCATCTCGGACCGACCGATCTGAGGATCTCGGTCACACCGATTGGCCCTGGCCATTGCACAAGTACAACTCAGTCTGACCAAAGTGTACTGATCGGTGCGACTGAAATCACTTACTCTGTGAAATCCTAGCATCTCCGAGTCACCGAATTGCATTTTGGTCTGACCGAAACTGTGTGTTTAGACTCTGTAGTGCTTCGATGTCACTGAGTTTGTCAAATCGGTAGCTCCAAAATGCTTTCTCTAGAAAAATAAAATTAAGTTTTGTCTCAATATTTTTTTGCAAAAAAGCTGTACTTTGTGATGCTCATCCACTCTATCTATACTCAACTATTCACAGGGTCAATTTCAGCAATGTCAGAAGGCAGTGATAGCCAGAACAAGTCTGAAAAGCAAGTATCCCTCGGTGAGGGCACTAGTCCCTCAAGTAGTTATGATGAGGGGAGCAGAAGCACTCCCAGCAACTTGCCCAAAGCAGCCACCAGGACAAGGAAGAAGAGAACATCTGAATCTGAGGATGAAGACTTTGTCATTGAGGAGGAGGTGACCAACAAGAAGAAAGTACTCAAGAAAGAGTATGCTGCTGCTGCCACCAAGCCTGGATGCAGAAGAAGGCTCCTACTAAGAGGAATCATATGTCAAAAGCTAGAGCCTCCACTCAAGAAACCATGGAGTTCACTCTTGTACCAAGAGAGGAAGAGGCTGCTGGAGGAAAGAAGAGGAAGGAGAGAGTCAGAAAGACCATTGCCAGGGTCATTGGAAAACCATCTATGATGAGAGACTCTGATGAAGAAGAGGAGGAGGAAGAGCCTGCTGCACCTCCTGCAAAGACTCAGAAGCTTATGGGGGATGCCATAAGGATTGGGGCTACTACATCAAAGCCCAAGTCTGCCCCCAAGCCTCCAACTCAAGCTCAAGCCCCCAAACCATCTGCACCCAAGAGATCAACAAGGAACATATCTGCTGCTAAGAAGAACAAGGCCCAGTGCCTGAGGCTCAAGAAGTAGAACAGCAACAAGTGCTCAGAAAGCTGAAGCCCAAGATTCCAGATCATAGTGATGATCATCCTGTGGCGGAAAATATGAAACTAAGGAAGGATGCAGGTCTGAGACTCTGGAGAAAGACTGATCCCTATGCCACCAGGAGGAGAACCGCTGTGGACTTTCGTTTTCACACCAAGGAACAACATGATTTCTATGAGACATTCTTGTTGCACAAGAAGCCCATTGTCTGTGATACGAAGTGGGTTGATTGGAAATTCATTGATTACAATGAGGACTAATTCCCAGGTGTGCATGAGAGCTTCAGGATGAATGAAGTTGATAAGTTTGTTGGTCAGAAGTTGACCAAGTGGAACGAGGAGATGATCATGCAATTGTATTCCACTGCTCACTTCTACCCTGATGGAAGGATTTTCTAGATGACTGGAGGAACAAAGTATCAATCAACAATCTCTGAATGGGCCAATTTGGTAAATGCCCCAAAGGAAGAGGAGAATCACACTGATGTATATGCCAAGCCTAGGAAGGATCACAACTCCATGGCCAACATGTACAAGACCATTCCTGATGATGCCCTGGAGACTCATAAGCTTGGATCCATATACTATCTGTTGTCTAGTTTGACCACTATCAACACTATCTTGAGGCACACTCTTTTGCCCAAGTCATGAGATCATAGAATGATCCGTGGTCACTCAATCAACTTGCTCCACATGTTTGATGTACCTCAGAAGTTTAAGCTGATGAGTTTGATTGTTGAGACTGTGAAGAGAACAGTTGCTGATCAGAAGAGATCTTGTGTATATGCCCCTCACATTCAAATGTTGGTCAATTCCAAGATGGGAACTGGGACATATCTTCTTGATAAAGAGCATCTTCCCCTGAGGCCAGATTTTGAGGACAATGAGGTTGTCATGGATGCATCCCATCCTACTTGCGCAGAAGCCTAGGAGAAGAGAGAGAGAGAGAGAGAGAGAGAGAGAGCAAAGGCTGCAAAAGCAGCAAAGGCAGCAAGTGCACCAGATGCTTCTACAGTGGTGCTCAAGACCAAGCAGGATCAACTCAGTTATTTGCTTGAGGCTACAGTGATCAACCCATATAAGGCCTACTTGTGTCAGGTCCATTTAAGCCCACGACCCATACGAGATGTGCCAATTCGGCCCGTCAACGGCCCGTTAACGATTTGACACCATTGCGGCCCATCGTCAGTTCGAGCCCGTTAACAGCCCGCTATATATTTGGGCTCAATATCGAACCGATGTGGTTTCGGGCTGTTAACGGCCCATTCAAGGGATGGGTGATTTTCAGGATGTACATCTTCCGGCCTTTTAGCGACCCATTTAAGTGTTGGGCCAATTTCCGGCCCGGTGTGTCTTACAGCCTATTGACGGCCCATAAATGTGTTGGGCCATTTGTAGTCGGACCTGAGTTTGGCCTTTTAACGGCCCATGCTCTTCATGGTCCAATACCAGCCCCGTTTCTCTTTTGGCCTGCTAAAGGCCCACAACACAGTTGGGCCATATACAGTACGACCTGACTTTCGGCCTCTTAGCGGCCCATGCTCTTCATGGTCCAGCATGAGCCCGCTGTCTCTTTCGGCCTGCTAAAGGCCCACAGTATAGTTGGGCCATATGTAGCCCGACCTTAGTATCGGCCTATTAACGGCCCGTGAAATCAAATGGGCCCACCTGTTCCCCACTTCGATGTCGGCCTGTTAATGACCTGGGAGGTAATAGGGCCGACCATTAACTTTCGGCCTGGTAACGGCCCATTAACTTAATGGGCCCATTAAAGTTAAAACATGTCTATAGGCCCAATTAGATAATTTGATCCCATTACGACGAGCAATTATGCACAGGACTAAAACCGATCAATCAAAGGCCTATGAGAATTTTGGCCCCTACGAGCCCATTAGGGAAGCTCATTAAGGCTAGTGGGCTGCTTCCTTCATATAGGGCCCATGAGTGTTCGTGCTAACTAATAATTTCACTGCTTTTTTAGCTTCCTAGCGACCATTTAGCTGGAATGCGAGGCGTGCTAAGCAAAGGTACGGCATACAAGGGAAAATGTTGCACATCCAACATATATTACAGGAAATTACATCCACTGGGCAACAAAAGATTGATGCCAGTGCAAATAAATGAATAGAACCTAATGATCTACAACGTCACAATCTGCAACCTCAGCGCGGATGACGTGATAGAGCCAAGGGGCCCGATGTTTCGCTGAGATGGTGGCTGTCGTTTTTGGTGCAGTAGCCTTTGATGATCCGGCTACGAACGTGCGAGGACGCCGCGCCTTAGCAATCACTAAACCAACTCCCAGGTGTTATTGACCACGCCGGAGCATGATCAACCTGACCACGAAGGTCTATTTCCTGCAAGCAAATGAAGCACAAGCAAGAAAATGAAATAGCAATCTGGATATTGCGAATATAAGAGGAAAGCTTTATTAATGAAGGTGGGTTCTGTGATGTCTTGGTCTAGTCGTTGAACACAAATAAAGTATACGAAGTCTAAACGACGCCCTAAGGGCTGTATATATGGAGGAAGAGGGGGGGGGATTTCGTGGCCCTTGGAGGAGGGGTCCGAAACCAACCCTATCTCTTGTTTCCCCAGACATACGGACTCTAAAAACATCCTATACTTATGTATTTCGAAATTACATGGCCTTGGCCCAATAATAAGGTGATGCAGCACCTATAATAGCCTCTGGACGAAATTTGTGAAGTGGCATCTTGTATATTTCGTCCAAGACTTCATGCACTCATTACGGTGGCTTCAAAGTCCTGAAATCATCACTTGAAACTCTGTTCTTGTTTTCCTTGCGCGTGCCATCATCTCCATGCTTGTTCTTGCTCCAATGTTCATCCTTCTCCAAGCTAGGCCCTTCATTTGTAAGCAAAACAAATGTATCAAATTTAGGCAGCATCATATTCTCATGAACATTAGAATCATTACCAAGAAACGAAAGTACCTGGTAATTTAATTGGCGTGCATGAGATCTAGTAATTGGTCCAATATGTATAGTAGCCAGGGCTATGGGTGTAACAATGGTATTTATGTCCTCATCATCCTCCCCTTCTTGAAATGAAGCCGCCCTCGACGAAAGCATAGTATAGCGACGAGACAATGCATCGGCAATAACAGCAGCAGGAACACGTCTCTCCTCAGGATATATGGAGGAAGAGGGGGGGATTTCGTGGCCCTTGGAGGAGGGGTCCGAAACCAACCCTATCTCTTGTTTCCCCACACATACGGACTCTAAAAACAGCCTATACTTATGTATTTCGAAATTACATGGGCCTGGCCCAATAATAAGGTGGCGCAACACCTATAATAGCCTCTGGACGAAATTTGTGAAGTGGCATCTTGTATATTTCGTCCAAGACTTCATGCACTCATTACGGTGGCTTCAAAGTCCTGAAATCATCACTTGAAACTCCGTTCTTGTTTTCCTTGCGCATGATATCATCTCCATGCTTGTTCTTGCTCCAATGTTCATCCTTCTCCAAGCTAGGCCCTTCATTTGTAAGGAAAACAAATGTATCCGATTTAGGCAGCATCATATTCTCATGAACATTAGAATCATTACCAAGAAATTCAAGTATCTGGTAATTTAATTGGCGTGCACGAGCTCAAGTAATTGGTCTAGTATGTATAGCAGCAGGGGCTGTGGGTGTAACAATGGTATTGATGTCCTCATCATGATGCCCATAAGAATGTGCGCAAGTTCTTCTTGCTTTGCTACACTGTCTCTGGAAACATTGATCAGTTGTTGTTGCGCACGAATGTGCACCTCTGATTCCTCCACCATTTTCATCATTGCTTCAGCCAGTAATTGGTTCACAAACATACATTTTTTCCTTTGCATTCGAGACAGAGGAAACTGAACAGATTCAGATGGCGATTTTGGCAGGCTTGTATTATTGATAGTGGAGAGCGTCTCGACCACTGCATCATAACATAAATTAGGAGGGGAATCGAACAGATTAATCAAGAGTTATTGCCATATTACTTGGCCTAGATTTATTGGAAACACAATGGGGTTGCCTTGCTGTTTTCAGAGTTTGTCTTCTTATCTTCAGCAGCCCCCACCAAGTTAACACACTAGCATTGCTATCATTGGCCAGGTCAGATAGTAGGAAAGCAACATTGACACAACGAACGTTCGGGCAACCAGACCACACCAGCCTACACCAAATTAACACAATATTGCACAGCTATCATTAGCCAGGTAAGGTAATACGAAAGCAACATTGACACAATGAATGAATGGGCAGCCAGAGCAGCACTACAATTTAGTAACGTGCATGATATGAGATAGTACACTCATGTAGCTCAGTATGCAAAACTACTAGGCAGTTTTCCTTACAAAAATCAACATTGTCGCCTTTATGGTCAGTTTGGTTGGAGACTAGTGTGGCCAAGCCAATGTGTGGCTAGCCACACAAGTATGGCAAGCCACACAAGTGTGGCTGAGAAACTGGACGCCAAACTTTGGCAAAAGTTGGCAAAAAATTGTCTCTATGACAAGTGGGCCATAGGGGCAATAAAGTGTGGCAAGCCAAAGTGTGGCAAAAACCAAACACATGCCAACTAAACTGTAGCTGCAAAATTTTGGCTTGGCAAACTGTGGCTGGGAACTAAACAGCCCCAAACATTTTCCTACAACTAAATTTGGATCAGATAAAGGTTAGATTCATGCCGATTAACAAAATACATGCTGATGTAAAAATATAGTGATATAGAACAGGTACTTACATCAGCACTGGAGCACAGAGAATTCCCGCAAGATACTTTCCTCGAATACGATCCGAGTGCAGAAAGTCTTCTATCCTTTAACCTTATTTTCTAAAAGAGGAGGGTAAGAAACATGTAGAAAATATGATCAGAATGCTATAAAATTTCATGATGCGAGGATACGCACATGCTTCTTAGAATGGAGTTGACATATTCTTGCTGGACTGGAGCGGACTAGTTTTTTGGCCACTGGAATCTACTTATTATCAGTAGGAGTTGGGTTTCTCTGTGCTGGAGCAGTATCTATGAAAACTGGAGTTGGTTTACTATCTCCTGGCATTTGGATCTTTTGCAAAGGCCTGGTTTGTAACCCTTCAGATTCTAACATAGCCGTCTTCCCCTTGCATGCCTTATATAGAAGATTGGTGCTTCAGTTATAAAGAAGAGATGGAATAGGTACTGAAGAATAGAAAGGCATGACATATTGACATGTATTCCCTCCATCCGAAAATAAATGGATGGGTCTAGGCGTATTTTAGTTCTAGATACATCCATTTTTATCCATTTTTGCGACATGTAATCCAGATGGAGGGAGTATGATGTAAGAGCTAGGGATACGACAGGACAACAGTGTAAAAAAGCACTACTTGAATGTAAAAATGTATGCTAGCGGAATACATACAGAAGAACACTAAGGCAACATATGCGTGTATGATTGGGAAACTAAGATGGCATTGCAACAGACCACTAGAACAACATTTCAATGTAAAAAAAGAACATGGTATGGTAGACAGATGAAGTACCTACTGATGAATAACAATGCATAAGATATTCAGAAGCATGATGTCCAAACTAAGCAGATGGCATTGCGATAGAGTAGAATGACATTACTTGAATTTGAAAACATGTTATCATGAATGGAATATGTACTGAAAACAGGAACGCATGACATATTTACATGCATGATCAATAGGCTAAGCACAAGGCATTGCAACAGAGTAGATGCACTCCAGGACATTTTATGCATGTTGTACCCATATCACGGGCCAAGTTAGAGAAAGGACCTTGTGGGGTGAATAGGATTCATCATCTTTCTGCAAGTCTTATGAAGAACTGCCTTTACATGTTCCATCATATTGGGTATCATTGACGTCAAGTTTGTTGGCCGTTACATTGCTCGGTGAGGTTCTTGTGGATAAATCAGTGTGTGCAATTATATCTAACATGCATGGAAGAAAACTAGTAGTTAGATTTATGTAATGAGTTCCTGTAGGAGACGACATAAATAGTAGGACTGGGGTTAACTAGCAGCAACAGGTCTCAAAAACTAAAGGGAGAACACAGATGAAAGCTACAGAATATGTATCGTTTGTACTCGAGATTAACTAGATGGCACACAAAAGTATTAAAGAACAACATAGGTAATACTATAAGTGGTATAATACTATAATCACCTGCATGTGGGATAGCATTAGTTGTTGGATGATAACTATGGAACATCGTTACCTAAAGAACAACTCTCTTAGCTGAACTATGGAACAGTGTTAACTCCTGAACAAGACCCGTAAGAGATCAGCATGAATATACAGTGAAATGTGATAATCTATTTTCCATGCTTAGATGAATAACAAAGCCATAAATGCTGCACACAAGTAAGATGAGGGTACAACCTATCTGGCCGCCATCCATAGGAGTGAGCATCATGTGCTGACTTGTCGATGGCCCTGCAGTTATTGTGGCTGTCCATGTCGGGCACGCGCATTCGATGCAGGGAATTGTTGAGTGGGGACTATAGCTCCCTTCTGGTGTAGCTTCCCTTGTTGGAGCAGTTGCGGTGAGTCGGAAGACGGTGTGGCTGAAGATGCACACTTTTTCAGTCACTCTTTCTATTTCACTCTCTCTCTCTCTCTCTCTCTAGTTAGGTACTTTCAAAGCATATGGATGTTTTGAAAAGTCAAACCTTAGAAAAGTTTGACCAGGTATATGTGGAGAAAAACTCTTACATCTGGAACGATCATTAGATTCGTCACAACATGTACTTACTTCATACTATCATTTATCTTTGGTATTGTAGATATAAGTAATTTCTTTATAAACTTGGTCAAAGTTTCAAAAGTTTGACTTTAAGAAAAATGTAGGCACTACATTTCACTCTCTCTTTGGTATTGTATATTGTTTAGTTGACCGGTAAACTAGTCCACATGCTGCCTTGTCAGCTCGTGTTCCCTATTTTCGTGTGCTGGGCCATGTGGCAGTGGGTGAAAATAAGTAAACTAGAGGCCCATCTGACACGTGGTGAAGTAAACAAAGTTGAAGCACCCTGCACGCTAGTAAATTGAGGGCACACTTATTCCGCGTGAAGGACGCACTCGCACACACCCAGCACACAACACACACCAGCACATGTGTACGCCGGCGTCGCCGCTGGCTGAGATGGACGGCGAGGCAGCCAACAAGCGGAGGCGGCTTGAGCCAAAACCGCATCCGGCGAGCCTGGACTTCATCAGCAGCCTCCCTGACGACATGCTGCTCGTCATCATCGGCCTCCTCCCCACCAAATCTGCTGTGTGGACCACACTGCTCT
Source organism: Aegilops tauschii subsp. strangulata (assembly GCF_002575655.3). Classification (NCBI taxonomy): domain Eukaryota; kingdom Viridiplantae; phylum Streptophyta; class Magnoliopsida; order Poales; family Poaceae; genus Aegilops; species Aegilops tauschii. The sequence goes on along the minus strand of NC_053037.3, from coordinate 242,905,900 downwards.
CCCGGAGGTGGCGCCCCCTCTGGCGTCGCGTCCCCCTCAACCTCATCGTCGACAGCTGCCTCTGCGACGGGGATTGCAAACACATGGCCACAGTCTCCAAGATCCTTTCATCTCACGCTGGGCCAGCCAGACGCCTTGACATCCGCATGTTCAGTACCAACTGCAAGGTCCAAGCCAAGTTCGATGAGTGGTTCTTATCCCCCGCCCAAGATCAGCTCGAGGAGACGATGTCGCTCTCTACCTCCGTCCGTGCTCCGCCTCATGGCAATGCCGCGCTGTGCCAGCTTCAGCTCCTGCTATCTTCCCCAGATTAATGTCGCGCCCGCCCTTCTTCTCCCTCAACTCAAGCAGCTCGACCTCTTCGACGTTGGCATCTCGAAGAAGACTATGGAGCACCTACTCCGCAGCTGTACTGCGCTCGAGTACCTTCATCTTCAGCAGATCCATGGGTTCATTAGCCTCCACATCGCCTCGACGAATCTCCGATGGATTTATGTGTGTTGCTGGCCCCGCAACAAGACATCAATTGGGAAGAGATCACTCCAGCTATTCCACGTTATGGTCATTGAGAACGCGCCTTTCCTTGAGAGATTACTTGTATCTAATCTAGAAGGTCCAACAAAAATCAGGGTCATTGACGCACCGAAATTGACAGCGTTGGTGCACTCGTCTGCCAATTTCTCCGAACTCTGTATTGGATCCGTAATCGTTCAGGTACAACACTCATCTTCTTCTCCGTATTCTTGAAATTCGCATTTTTAAATTTCTTCTTGATGTATTTACGACTGTCATCCAGAAAATGATTCCCACAAGCTTGACCCGGTCTATGCGCATAGTGAAGATCTTGGCAATAAAATCTATCGGCCCCAATCCGGATCAAATTGTTGGATTCCTTAGATGCTTTCCGTGCATGGAGAATCTACTCATCGAGGTGAAACTTCTTTCCAATTAGTAAACGGTAATCACAAAGTAGCTCAATTTTTACGTAGTTTTCCAAAATTACGATGATAAGTGTAGTGTTCAAAACTGCATCTACGCACTGCACCGAAAGAAATGTTTTTAGTATTTTTTTCTCACGTGATAACCTGCATCATTTTTTTGTTGTACTACTACAGTAGCCTAGGCTAGTCATAGTGGCAAGTAACTTAGACTAGTAACTCTATCGTTACCCTAAGAGCAAGTACTACCTTTGTCCCGGTTTACTCTTCCTATTTTGTAGTATCAAAATTTGACCATAGATTTAACTGACAAAATGTTAATGCATGTCACTAAAAATTATGTCGTTGGATTCGTATTTGAACATAATTTCAAATGGTATAATTTTTGGTGACATGCATTGGCATTTTCTTAGGTAAATCTATGGTCAAAATTTTACACTAAATACGAGGTAGTACAAAAGTGGGCTATAACGGCCCTCCACTATGTAGGCCAAAACATGCGCCAAATTCACTTGTGATGCATTTGGCATCGATGCCCCTCCATTGCTCACCTGGTGCCCCAATCTGGATCACCTACTTTGTTCCGGTGCCAAATTAACTCACGCAATGAAAAAACACTTGCATGGGAGAGGAAGAGGACTGAGGCAATAAAAAACACTTGTTTGGGAGAGTGAGAGGCTGGCGTAGTTGGTTTGATTGATTTATTTATACATGTGGGTCTGTGTGCACAGCGGTGCCAACTCTCTCACATCGCTAGAGCGGTGCCAAAATCTTTTGATTTGACATCAATGCATATTATGTGGCATACTTTTGAGAAATATGGCATCGATCACATAGTGGAAGGCAACAAAAGACCAAGCTCTTCACGTGCTCCTAGGTAAATGAGAGGAAAGAGAGAGAGAGTGAAAAAATATCACTAGCCAGCCAACCCTAGCATATGAGCGAATGATATTGGTACCTCTTGATGACACGGCAATCTTATACAGCCAACTGCTCTAATATGTTCTCTTCTTTTGCAGATAAAAAAAGACCCGAAAGTGAAAATTGTGCTGCACTATAACAATCTCATCGAATGCCTTGTTCTCCATCTTACAGAAATTGATTTGATCGACTACCGAGGTAGCACATCTGAGATTAAATTGGCCAGGTTCTTTGTTCTGGAGGCAAGTGTGCTCAAGGTAATGAGGTTTGGTGTTCTTTGGCGCAACAATGAATGGCGTGCTGATCATTGCAAGCATCTAAGCCTAAATGACAAAGTCTCCGCAGAAGCGGATTTTTTTTTGAAACATCAAGTGGCCAGAGACTCGAAAATTTATTTGCCCATTAGTGACTTGTCAGGGCAGTGGATTTTAGTTTGTACGATAATGCTGCATCCACCTAAAGTAACAATAGTTCCTACGTAAACTTCCTAGTAATTCCCTCTTCGTAGGTGCAGCATTACTCCTAACATTTGTAATATCAGTTTGAAACTTGTAATATTGCCGTGTCATATTCCTGCATTTTCAAAATCCTGCGAATCAAAGAGGTCCTGAGTTGGTGATGATGTTGTGCCTGCCATCTTTCACCAATAGCCGTCGGATCTAGATCTGACGCATACAAACCAAACTTCTGCAGTTTTGCAAAAAGATGTCTGCACTTGTTCCCCATTTACAAACAACTCCTTGTCTCTCACAATCAGCCTTATCTCCTCCCCACCACATCTAGAAGGCCATGGAAAAATCTAGCGTGATGGCCGCTGCCGGCGCCGTCCACCCCCAATCTTGGTGTTCCATGCAATGCACGGGCATCTACGCACGGGAAATTATGTCGAACACGGCTAGTTGTAAGCAGGCTAGCTCTACAGCCATGATGATAGTGACTGCAGATTGTGAGGCTGACTTTGGCATGCCGAACATGGAGCCTACACTCAGGTGTCATCTCCGGTGCAGGGTCTTGTTACTTCACTGTGAGGAGCAGCATGTAATAATTTGACCAACAGGTAGTACAGTACTACTACATTAGTAGTACTACTACTAGTGCTAGCACCACCGTCTGGATTTACTAGTACGACCACGTCCATCTGGATTTAGTATTTGACTAGCAATATCTAGTAATGCATGTCAAAAAAAATATACTACTCCCTCTGTAAATAAATACATGGTGTATTGTTTTATTCGTTTTTGAATGTAGTTCCCGGTGATATTATACACTCTCCCTTCCGGTAGGTGGCTCAAGTCTGAAGTCTCATCAATAAGACTACTATTGTACTCACCAAGCGCTCAGCTTGGTAAGCTACGAACAAAAAATTGCAATCAAAGACTACTATTGTACTCCCTCCGTATTGGTGCATTAGTCACGTTACGAAAATGAAATAGTAATCCCAAAACTTTTTGGCGCGGTGCATTAACTGCCCACCTTGTTCCCTGTTTTTTGCCACGAAAAAAGAAATCACCCAATAGGAGACGTGGGGTGCGTATGCAGAGACTACTTAGCACAACATTTTTGGTTACATGCATTAATATTTTATTAGTTAAATCAAAGGTCAAAACTTGGCGCAAAATGCAAAGGGGACCAATAAACTAGTAAACATCAAAGTTCTCTCGTTTGGCCCCAACTAGGTCCGGTGAGATGACTATACTACACCAGCACGGAGGGGGTGCAGCTTCATTGACTTACTGCACCTGCCTTTGGGTGTATGACAGGTGGGCCCAACAGGTGGCTGGCCCTCCTATCATACAACCAAAGGCAGGTGCAGTTAAGGCACCGGCGCTCAGTCCCATAGAGGGAGGGCTGAGGAGTAGATGGCCAACCCACACGTGAATGCAACGCAGTCTCCACTTCTCATATAAAGGCTCCCTGCGAGTCCAATCTACAAAATCCTACGCACCTACGCACCCTAACCAAGGGCAAGAGTGATCACTCCAATCGCAAGATCAGTTGACAAGAAGCTAGACCCATGGAGGCGATGAGCGTGAGCATCAGCCGGCTGTGCCAGATGGTCCACGATGCCGGCCTGCGGCTCGGCACCGAGGAACGTCTCTAGGTCATGCTTGAGGCCGCCAGGGCGAGAGGACGCTTGGACGACAACTTCGTCTCCTTGTTCAACGAGGTCCTCGTCGGCTTCCTCGACAAGTTCATTGTTGTCAAGAAGCTTGCGGACGACCATGACGTACGCCTCCAGCCCACGCGCCCATGCTCTGCGATGCCCGCCACCCTGAACGGCCTCTCTGGTGGCAATCTCTTCGACGCACTAGTGGCCCTACGACTGCCCGCCGTCGCGTCAGAGAATGTCCACCTCGAGGTCGCGCTCGCTGCGCAGCGCCTGGCACAGCAAGACACCATCGACATAATCACCCACGTCTACGCGCAAATCGTCCACAAGGACTACTATGTGCAAGAGGAGGACGGTAGGTCGCTGGCCTTCTTGAACCGCAGGGCAACCTTGGACAGCATTGTTCAGAAGCACGTTCAGCTCGCCGCCAACGCCGCTGCTCCTCACATGTCGGTTGGTGACCCGGCGCACTAGGGCGTGAGGATGTCGTTGATGGATCCATATGTATCTTTATCTTTCCGTCAAATCCATGTAGTAGTATATGGTACTACTAGTAACTATCTTACCTTTCGCATCAACTTCATAATTTTCGTACGTACTCCATGCATGAAACGCACCAGAACCAAACTTCTCATTACTCTAGGGAAAATCGTTATGTCTATCTATCGGTAGCACCATGGAGCAGAACCAAATTTTACAAGTTACAAGTTCAAAAGGAAAAGCATGTCGTGTTCGCGTCGCACCCCAACGCGGTTGGTCCGGCACGCCACTCAAGGGGGAATGCATGTTGTGTTGTATTTTCACTTACAAGTGGGACCGCAGTTGAGCAAACCGACTATCGGCAAAGCCCCACCCCGCCCACCACGTGATGGCTGAGAAAACGGGAGGGAGAAGAGATGGTTGTAGCACGGACTCCAAGGAAATTGGTGTCAGATGGGACTCATGTCGGTGGCGTGTGCCGTCCTGCTAGACGTCAATGCTAGTTATGGCCCGTGCCACCCCACTATATCGATCCTAAATCGAGGTGCTGACGTAGAACAAATTTCCTGGAGTCCGTGCTTAGCCCTCCTCTCTCTCTCTGTCTCTTCTCAGCCAGCCTGCACACGCGCGGAGCCCATCATCTGTTTGCTCACATGCGGTCCCACATGTCAGTGAAAACGCAAGAGGACCCACTGAACCTGCACATCTTTCACCTCGACATGCTGGTGATGAAAAACAAATCCAATAAAGATCTTCGGTGGCTGCTTTTGGAGTTACTCAAGAGTAAGATTCTATTTACAGTTTAACCCAAGATGCACATCACGTGGCTTCAACTAGCTCTCCATTTTCTTGCATGACACGACCTTGATGCTGGATGTCCCACGTGTCGGCAAAAGAAGGAAGAACTCGACCAAATCTTCTCCACATTTAGACCGGAGGAGTAGGAAACACGACAAGCCCTGTGCCTAGCTCATGCAGTCACGCTACCACCATATTTCTCGGCGTCCGTGTGACACCTAGCTCTAGTTGATCTAACTAGAACTAACTATTGTGCTAGCATACTCCAATATTAGGTTGGCTCTATGTGATGTGGCAAATTCATACCGGATGCTGGCTATAATACTACAGTACTCACACTCCAAGAAGTGAGTCAAAAAACATTCATAAATTGAGTTTATGACATGCATATGCAAATGTACCATTCATTACATACAACAAGTCATCAACACACAACGACAACAAGGATACATGTTGGATTATAGATTAGTTCCAAGAAAACATTCTAGCAAATACTAAAGTTTTCATCACACAACAAATGGCCTCCATCCCCCACACGAGCGAAGCCACTTCGCACCCCCACACGGTTGGTCCGCCACGCCGCTAGGGAAACACGTGCTATCTTGCATCTTCACTTAGGACAACTCCAGCGCGTGCAGCTTGGATGCGTGCTCGCCCAACCCCCTTTCCCTCGACGCCCCTGAGATACCCAACCACGACTACGTGTTTTGCGCACCCGACGGCCGGATTTGGAGCGGATCCGGTCGGGCTTGAGCTCGCTCGGCTGTGGGAGGCCGCGCCGCACCATGGACTGGCCGGGCACCGGGCCGGAAGGCCCCGCCAAGGCCGCATGCAGGTACTGACTCCTCCTCTAGCCACTCGGATCTACACTGTCGGTGCTCCGCCGGCAGATACATGAATGACGGTCGGCCGGGCTCGGTGCTGGCCCAAAAGCTCATCGGCGCACCGTTGCCACTCATTGCGTGTGACGACTGCCCAAAGAAGGTCTTGCGCCGTGTGTCTACAACGTCGGAATATCCCAGATGGGTGTTCATCAAGTGCTCAACCGATGGGGTATGTGCTACTTTAGCTTCGGTTGTGCTCTCGGATTTGACTAGTTGTGCTAACTTAAAATTTTATTGTGTAGAATGGATGCAAGTTTTGGTATTGGGAAGAAGAGTATATCGATATATTGATAGAGCACAATTTAGTAGATGTTCTAGCACTTTTAGCTAGCATAGAGGCTACATATGAGACTAGTGCACTTGTTGATAGAATATAGGCTAGACATGAGACTAGATGCGAGGAAGCAACATCTACTTCTTTAAACTCGAAGAAGAAAGAAGCACGCAAGATCGAGCCTCCGCAGATCCACAATGAATGCATCGAGAAGGCACTAATCCAACTTACAGGAGCAGTTATGGAAGTTGGTTATCTTCTAAAATGTATTCTTGGGGTTCTTGTTTTCTTTGGTCTTGCTTTTCTAGTCAAAATTTGGTGATGTATTTCCATGTACCAAAAATCAATGATGAAAAAAGGATATGTGTTTGCAAAGAAAAATGTACGCGGCCGGGATGTGTCTGCGCATTGTCCGCACGGCCACTACATCCGAGAAATGGCACGGACAAGACCCCATTGCCCTACCCAAACGGGCAGAATCCGGGCAAAACGGACGTCCGTTTGGGGTCGTGCGTTGGAGTTGGCCTTACAAGTTGGACCGCAGTTGAGGAAACCGACTATCGGCAAACCCCCACCTCGCCCGCCGCGTGATGGCTGAGTTAGAGAAACAAGGAGGTTGAAGAGATAGATGTAGCACGGACTCCAAGAAATATGGTGTCAAATGGAAGTCATGCTGGTGGCGTGTGACGTACTCCTGGACGTGAATGCTTGTTCTGGCCCATGCCACCCTACTATATATCGAGGATTCAAGGTGCTGGTTATGTACAACGAACACATTAACATATGGCCCACCTCACACCGTCGCCAAATTTCCTGGAGTCTGTGCTAGGTTAAAAAGTATTCTTTGTGAGTATGGATGGCTGGTCTCAAGTTTAAAACTTGTTGTATTACATATACGTAGACATAGAGATAGTGCGTCAGTTTTGAAAGTTTGAAGCCAAACATCAGAATGCAATTTCTACTGGACTCATCCGAGGACCTAGGATGATGTGATTCGTAGCTACAGTAAAAAGACCCGCCCGACGCGCGAAGCATGTGAAGCTAGTACAAATAGTAGTACTATTGTTGATTGGACTTATCTAATAACCTTTTCCAATGCACGTACAATTATGTATTCGGAAAATATATTTTTGCCTCGTGGCAGCACCCACTCTGAGAAGCGACTCGAAAGCCATTCATAAATTTAGTAAGTTTATCATAGGCATATCATTTCGCATTACATACAACAGGTCATCAACCCACAAGGACAACGTGGATACATTATAAGTACTAAAGTTTTCATCACACAACAAATAACAAGTAATGAAATGAACTTCAGCTCAACCACTCGTCAGCGTTGGAAACACTTGCTTTGAACCAGAAGTGATTCTCTGGGAATGGCCAGCTATTGTCAATCTCGAGACAATCGCAGGACTGATCATCCAGGCTGAAGCGGCCTATATCAGGACGCATATTGTGATAGCCACGGTAGGGAACCATGGCAATGTCCTAGGTATAGATATAGTTGCTTCTCATAAATGGTAGTAACGTTGTGTCAATAGCAGCTGGATCGCCTTTCACCATCATTGGATAGTTTTATCCAAGGAAGAGCGATTTTCCTCCAAGACTATTAATACTGAACCTGGGAGAAGGTGTTGGCGCTAGCATGCTAGTATCCATCCCGAATACCCTGCAACGGATGTTGGAATAGGTCCGGAGAGTGCGACCATGCGAGACAACACCTGCTTCCTTAGTAACATTAGTTATGCCCTGTATACAGACAAGAAGAGGTGATCCATCGGAATAAGTTGCCAGGCGCCACTGAGTATATGGGTCCTGCTCGTCCTCATGCTCGTGATCATCACCATCTTAACACAAGGCGAGGCTTCCGTTGTCCGTGCGCCAGTCATCAGCAGGTTCACGGCGAAGAAGATAGCGGAGATCAAACCGCTCCTGGATCCTTGGGTTCCTTGTAATGATGTTATTAGTTGAGTCGAGAATGGTCTTGAACGAACCTTCCATGCTAGCCGAGGTGATGACGTCGCACCGATCAATGAGTTCCTCCACCCCGTCATCTTTCAGATTGTGGCAAGAATAACCGGGTCATTTCCGACCTGTTCCCTCCATGGAGAAGACGATCGAACAATGGCAGAAGGAAGGTAGGAAGATCGTGCGACAACAGTTCCAAATTGAGAGCGAAAGGCGAAGAAGCGGTGGACGGTTGCCACGGTACACGAAGAGGCGCCTCGGCCTACATAGACGTCCGTTCGGAAATTGTACAAAAGGACTCGTCGTCGTCTTATTAACATGTTGGAACGGGACCACATGTCAACGAAACATGGTGTGTAATTTCTCGTGCAAAATGCGATCCGGCCGCGTTGGCCCGAGGTGCCGCATTAGTTATCGTCCTTTATTTTTTTAGTAGTGTCCCGTTCAGTTTTGAAACACAACTAACTGGTACTATATGCAGAGAAAATATAAACTACTCTACCACTACTCCACCTCTAATACTAGTATCAAAAAAGATATATAGGCTGGAGCTTTAGCGCTTTCTTGCTAAGGGCTGCCCACTTACTTCTCACACTATCACCCTCTCTCCAGACCTAAAAAAGACGGCCTCTCTCTCCCTCCTCACTGGCAGTTTTAGTTGCACCGCAAGATCCAAAGGTGGCAGTTTACTGAATAAAAATGCCTACCTCCGTAGAAACTGACAAGCTATTCTAAAGAAAATGCCATGCGAATCTGAAGAAACTGCCAGCAAGAACATTCGCAAATGCCTTATCTCCTGGCGCACGTTCATCAGCTAATGCGATCCTACATGTACACTATCCGACCTACTCGATCCTACACGTACACTATCCGACCTACTCGATCCTACACGAATAAATAGCAGATCACACACGTACTACCTCCTTTCCGGTTTGCAGGGCTCAATTCAAAAATCTCACCAACCAAGGTAGATGATGAGTGGAGGAATCATTTCTTACAAGGAGGGAGTACCTCATCTGGATGATTCGAGTGAACTCATTTGACCATCATGTCGATGTGCGACCCAGCACGCACTGACGGGACGGGACGACACATCAGTTTTTCCAGTTTTCCACGGTAAGCTGGCGCGCTAAGCCATGCTTGCTTATGCACCGAATTCTGATGACCGTCGCGTTTCCCGCGACACGCTGCTTCACCTACCTTCCGCCTATAAGTACTGGTTCCCGCCGTTCTTCGGTAGCACCGTCACCCAACTCGCCCTATCGGCTCCCCTCACAACCCCCACCGGCCCGATGTCGCTCGCCACTTGCCCTCACTCTCGCCACGTCCGTCATGCCCCCGACCATCCACAATAGGCGATGCTAGAGGTGCTCACCGTCGGAGCTAGTGTTCGGTTATTGACCAGAAGGAAGAAGGAGGGAGGAGGCACTCTATCGGTCTTTAGATGCCAATGCAGAGTATGAGGACTTGTTGGAGCGCGACTGCCTGTTGGAGGAGCGCGTATCGCCAATTTGCGCCGCCAGCGGGGCATGGAGCAGCAGCGCACCACCACTTTGAGTCGCAAGCAGAGCGCCCGTGACTGGGCCGACTACGTGGAGGCCGGCGCCCGGCAAATAGCCCTAGAGGCTGTCGGGCACGCACGCATGCGCGACGCTAAATTTTACTACCAGCTCGTCAAGTGGGTTTCCCGCTTAGAAGCTAAAGCTTCGGTGGACCACGCCGGCATGGAAAGGGCCAACGTGCGCGAGCAACGCGCCCTATCGCACCTCCGGCAAGTCCGAGGCGAGGAGGAGGACGTCGGTGCCGACATTTAGCGTGTACCGCGGATGGCGGCCGACATTGTCTAGTTAGCTAGGAGTAAGTCAGTACTTGTACACTAGAGTATTAGTGGGAGTAGGTAGTTAACTTGGCTATGATGGTTGTCAACGTGGAAGTTCAGTACTCTATATCTGGTCAGACCTGTTACTTTGCTCTGTATGTTGAACTTTCCATGTGAACGTATGGAATGGGCTGTTATTTTTTTAAATGGGTTGTATTTGTTCGGCACGGGTTTAGAGGCTGACTTCTGGGCCTACTAGGTTGACGCGTACACAATCAGGAGATGATTGTACATGGAGAGGATGACAGCAGGGACCCACAAGGGTCATGGCAGTACGCAAGCAAGTGCCTCCTTATTTCAAGCCAGAAAAATGGTTCGTCCTAATGGATTTCTAACATCTGGGTCCCATGCCATTGTCAGCGTAATAAAAAAATGAGAGAATTGCACAATGAGTGGCTGACACGAGGGACCCAGTAGCTTGCCCAATTTTTTTTCAGGGAAGTAGCTTGCCCAGTTATCTTTGTTTTTTAGACAGAAGCAGGGTGTCAACTGGGCTGTGTGGGGCACTCTGGCCTGTCTAGCCAGCCTTTTCTTTTATGTTTACCACAAGACCAGCCCAGTAGTTTTTTTCTTTCTAAAAATGGCTAGCCCAGTTTTTTTGTTCTTTTGCAGAATACCCAACCGAGGCCTACTTGCTTTGTCAGCCCTGCTGGGCTGCAAATCTTTCAAGACGAGAAAATGGGCTATCAGTAGTGAGAAATGGGTTGTACATTTTTAAAACAAATCAAACCAGCAATTAGTTTCAAATTTCTTTTTTTCGAGATTTTAAATTCCATTGATTTTTATGCATGGATAATTATTTGGATTTTATATTGATATGAGTTTATTTTTCAAATTAGTTTGAATATGACTCAAAATTTCAGGATTAAAAACAGTTGACCGCACTGAAATATGCAAAATTTCGTATAATTTTTATCCATGGCCACAATATGGGCTGCAATGCTAACAAAAAGAAGATGGGCTCCAAAAAATCCAGAATTAGAAAATGGGCTGTAAATTATTAGAAATAATGGCAGATGGGTTGTATGATGTTTTCCACACATTTGAGGATGACTTGTGCGCCTACTATAGGTTGACTTGTACGCTTTCCGGAAAACAGGTTGACGCACACACAACGCCGTGTCAACTTAGTCAACACACGAGAGCAGTGATTGTTGGATGTCCATCTAACGGTCGTCGTGCTTCTTCAGTCTCTGCTCTTCTCGCTCGAACAAGCACCGACGGGACTGCTTGCTCCCTCCTCATGCGGCCAGCTGTGCTGCCGCGCAGGCCTCACCGCCCCACCGTAGTCCCATCGCTAGCCTAGCCATCCCTCTACTCACCCACACCTGTTGTTATTCTCCGGCGATGGAAGACGAACCAGTAAACCCTCATACTCCCCTCCGCGTGGGAAACAACTGCCGAGTCTTCCCTGGCTCCGTGTCGTTCCCTTCCTAGGCCTCGCCGTCGTCCACCGCCCTGGTGCTCTCGGTGCGGTGTGGTCAACGTGGTCAACGAACGACATGCATCAGAAGTGGACTCTACGTGGAGAGGCTGATAGCTGGGTCCATAGCCGCACGCATTATTACGTGCAAAATAATGATTCCTCCACCTGACAGCTGGGACCCACCAGAAGGGCCTCTGTATTTCGTGAAAAAATGTTCCCCCCACTGACATCTCGGACCCACCAGCTATATCTTCGCACGCAAGGAAGTGCCTCCTTATTACACACAAAAAATGAATACTCCCCCTGCTAGCTGGGACCCACCGTAGTTGGAGGGAGACTTGTGGGCCTACTGACACAGACAGAGGGCTTTGTCAACTTAGTCATTATGAACGATTCTAGCTCCAGTGACCATACGATGTCCATCCAATGGCCGTAGTGCTTCTTCAACCTCTGGTCTTCTTGCTCCAGCCGCCCAAACCAGCGCCGGTCGTGCCGCATGCTCCTGCCTCCCGTAGCCGGCTGTGCTGCCGCGGAGGCCTCACTGCCCCCTACTACTACCACCGCTGGCCAGGCCATCCCTCTACCCACCCACACCCCCTGTTATTCTACGGCGACGGCAGCCTCACACCGCAGCCAAACCAGTGAACCCTCGTACTCCTCTCTACGTGGGCATCCACTGCCGCATCTTCCCCGGCTCCGCGTCGTCCCCTTCCTAGGCCTCGCCCTCGTCCACCGCCTTGGTGCTCTCGGTGTGGCGTGGTCAATGTGGTCAAGGAACGACTTCCATTGGAAGAGTACTTTATGTGGAGAGGCTTACAATTGGGTCCACAACCGCAGCAAGGAAGTGCCTCCTTATTACGCGCAAAATAATGATTCCTCCACTTGACAGCAGGGACCCACCGGACGGGCCACCGTATTTCGTGAAAAAAAAAATGTTTCCCCCTGACTGCTGGGACCCACCAGCTACATCTTCGCATGCAAGGAAGTGCCTCCTTATCCTCCCTTACAGTCGGGACCCACCTGGTCGAAGCGTACGTAGCGTTGTCATTCTGGTCGCGAACGTGTATGTACATATGATCGGTCTGTCTACAAGCTGCAGCGATAAACCGTGGCCGAGTAAGGAAGGGCACGTGTCGTAGTAGAGGCACGTACGTAGCATGTCATGCAGTCCCATTAATATCATGTACACGTACATACAACCAGGGTGCAACATAGTAAATACGTCCACGTACGTACATACGGGCAGGGTCTCGAGCGCCTAATCGCGCATACGTACGGCCATGGCTCGTGTACATACCTGGGTCGGAATGGAGAAACTGCGTCGTCGTGTTCATTGGGAGGCAACAGAATGCGTCGTGTTCATCGGGAGCCAACCGGCTTGGACGGAACAGCCGATCGAAACGAGGCCTAGCGTACCGCAGAACGGAGGAAACAGCCTTGTGTTCGACCGCCTACGATCGAAACGGGATCCTGTTCACCGGGAGGGGTCTGGCCTACCGCAAAAAGGAGGAAACGGACTTCTCTTTGACCTCCGACGGTCGAAACGGGGCCATGTTAATTGGGAGGGGTGTGGCATACCGCAAAACAGAGGAAACGGACTTGTGTTGGAGCGCTACGGTCGAAACGGGGGTCCTGTTCATCGGGAGGGGTGTGGCGTACCGCAAAACGGGACTCCACGGGCTACTGTTAATCTCCATCGTCGACCTCCTCCAGCCTCCACGGGCTACTGTTCATCCACCGTCAACCTCCTCCAGCCTCCACCTGCGACTGTTCATCCACGGGCTCCTGTCTATCCAGCCTCCACCGCTCCTCCACCGACTACTGTTCAACCAGCCCTCTCCACGGGGTCCTGTTCAACCATCCCTCCATGGGCTACTGTTCATCCAGCCCTCCACCGGCTACTATTCCACCAGCCCTCCAAGGGGTCGTCTTGTTCATCCAGCCCTCCACGGGGTCCTGTTCATCCACCCCCAACCGGCTCGATCGATCGGGGTCCTGTTCATCAGGTGGCAACGACTTCAGTAGGTGAACACCTTGCTCGGTTCAGTTAGATCCCCATGCCTCGCACCCACGCGCGTATGTGTACGAGAGAAACGCGCATCGCTTGGCCCCCGACCACCCACCGTAACCGGAACACCCCGATATTTTCCTCGCCCTCGCTTCTACCGCGGTTTTTTCCGTCATGGACGGCCCAAAGAATGTCATGCAGCTGCGTCTCCGGCCCGCCCAGGACTAAAATCCCATTTTCTGTCATGATTTTTTGTCATAGAAGTAGAAGCCCACCACATCTATGATGATACCGGGTTTTGTCACAATTATTGTCATAGAAGTGTCATAAGCATGACAGAAAAAAATTTGTTCGGCCCAAAATGTCACGGATGTGTCTTTTTTGTAGTGGAGAATCGAGAAGGGCTTGGCCACCCTGACTCAAAATCAAGAGAGTCTTGAGAGGATCATTGAGACTAAATGTCATGATCTAGATGTGAAGGTCACAGAGATATAAAGCACTGTGGAGAAGCTCCAGGAAGAAGCTAATGATAGGAATGACAGACCAACCACTGATACTATCCAGAGAGTGCCAAGGGCACAAAGGTCATCGGCAATGCCAGTTGTTAGAGATTCCGGGACTACTACTTTAGCGCCTCCAGCAACTGCCACGATTGCACCTCCAGTTTCAACTCCTCCAGCTGCATAGACATCTTCTGAAGCATTTGCAGATGTTGTCCTCTCCACGCCATCTATGCAGACCGGAGCAACTAGCCAGAAGACTCCTTCGGGAGCTCCCGGAGATTGTGCCTAGAGTGCCATATAGCACTATACATTTTCAAACTTTTTGGTAACTTGTTGCCAAAGGGGGAGAAAGTGTATAGATCATTAGGCTTCAAGAGAGAGCGTGTTTTGCTTTTATTTGCCTCTCTTGCTACTTTGATCATTTGCTTTGATCATTTGGTTGTTTGATTCCTCTGCTACAATTTGTGTCATGCTCGTGAGATACTCTTGTGATCATGTGTTTGATCATAATATGCCTTAATGTGTGCTTGCATGATGATATCTATGATACTTGTGTATGATCAATCACTTTTACCTTTGGTGATGAGTGCAAGTTATTTAACTCTTACCATTTTGAGCGCTCCACCAAGATGTATGTGACATGGAAGAGTGACCCATGATGCTAATCGATTGTGCATGCATTCAAAAGCAAATTTTAAATAATGCACAAATTTAGGGGGAGATCTTGCTTATCATTTGTCAAAGCTTTGATCTATATGTTGTCATCAATTACCAAAAAGGGGGAGATTGAAAGTGCAACTAATCCCTGGGTGGTTTTGGTAATTCATAACAACCTATAGCTCATTCAACTAATATCCATTCAAGTTAAATATTTCAGAAAGTTGAATGATTGGCATGGCATGGACTAAAGATGTGAACCCTCAAAATGCTAAGGACAAAGATAGGCAAAAGCTCAAGATTATTCATTTTCATTTTAGTGATCCAAGATCACATTGAGTCCATAGGAAAGCCAATACTATTAAAAGGGGATGAGGTGTTGCTTAATGGTCGACTTGCTCAAAGTTCTTAGTGATATTGCTCCAAAACCCTCAACCACTTTCTCATTTCCACATTTGTCCAAAACTCAAAGTCAAACTCGGCCCCACCAATTTGATCTATCCGACGCCACCGAGTTTAGTTGACCTAGCCACTGCCAGAAACCCTAGACAATTCGGTCACACCGATACAGATCTCGGTCTCACCGAGATGGCCCTGCAAACTCTCTGTTGCCTGTTGTAATTGTTTCGGTCTCACCTAAATGTGCAATCGGTCCCACCAAGTTTGCTTGACCAACTCTCTGTTTGCTCTTTGCTGAAATTGGTCTCACCGAGTTCAAGCAATCGGTCTCACCGAGATGAGGTTTTTCCCTAGCCCTAGCACATCGGTCCCATAGAGTTTTTCCAGACGGTCCCACCGAGATTCCAAACATTCACATTTGGACTAAATCGGTCTCACCGAGTTCTTCTATTCGGTCTGACCGAGTTGGGTCAAATGTGTGTAACGGTTGGATTTTGTGTGGGGGGTACATATACCCCTCCACCCCCTTCTCCATTTGAGAGAGAGCCATCAGAACGTGCCTACACTTCCACTACTCATTTTCTGAGAGAGAACCACCTACTCATGTGTTGAGACCAAGACATTCCAATCCAACCACAAGAATCTTGATCTCTAGCCTTCGCCAAGTTGATTTCCACTCAAATCATCTTTCCACCATAGCCAAATCTGTGAGAGAGAGTTGAGTGTTGGGGAGACTATCATTTGAAGCACAAGAGCAAGGAGTTCATCATCAACACACCATCTATTACCTTTTGGAGAGTGGTGTCTCCAAGATTGGTTAGGTGTCGCTTGGGAGCCTCCGACAAGATTGTGGAGTTGAACCAACAAGTTTGTAAGGGCAAGGAGATTGCCTACTTCATGAAGATCTACCCGAGTGAGGCAGGTCCTTCATAGGTGATGTCCATGGTGGGATAGACAAGGTTACTTCTTCGTGGGCCCTTCATGGGTGGAGCCCTACGTGGACTCGCGCAACCGTTACCCTTCGTGGGTTGAAGTCTCCATCAACATGGATGTACGATAGCACCACCTATCGGAACCATGCCAAAAAGCTCTGTGTCTACATTGCGTTTGCCTTCTCAAACTCTTCCCTTTACCTTCATATGCAATGTTTTACTTTCCGCTGCTACACTCTTAGAATTGCATGTGTACGTTGATTGCTTGACTTGTACTAGTTGCTAAAATCTGCCAACACTTAAAATTGGGAAAAGGCTAGATTTTTATTTGGTCAAGTAGTCTAATCACTCCCCCTCTAGACCTACTTTCGATCCTAAAGTAATGTATCATCTTTTTATTGGCAATAAGTGCTATGTAAATACCAATGGAATATCATGACTCTCCCATCACAAGAATCAACAATAGTAAGGAGCATGTATAGAACACGGCAATAGCAACAAGTATCTCCACCAAGCATGCAAATACACATAGAAGTAGTATAATGGTGAATCCTGGGTAAATGCAAGCAAGGGTCGCAGATGCATGGCAAAGGTGTAGAAGGAAGTATAACATGCAAAGTGAACACGGTAAAATGAGCATAAGAAGACAAATGGTGACCCGGAAAGAAAGGAGACAAATGGTGTATAGCCCAAAGTCGTGTGAGAGCCAAGTAAAAGAGGACGGTGATAAGGACAATCCACGGAATCCCAAATCGTCCTTGCTCTCAATAGCTTGTTTAGTCAACTCTTGGGATTGAGAGGTTGACGAGTATATGTGAGTACCTAGACAAAACAAAGGCAAAGGGAAAATTGTGTGTGCGTGGTATATGTACACATCATCCATTATGATGCGCACATGCATGTGTTGGTTAGCACAAGATATCCAATGCTCAAATAAATGAGATGCATGATATAGAAACATGTCGTCCATCATGAGAGGTTTGTTATTGTGTATAGCATAATCGAGACTCAAATTGTGTAATGCATCACTAGTAATATCTAGAGCATTTTCATGAATGGTGTGCATATGGTGCACACAAGAGATGCATTCATGCAATCTATAATCATTCTCATGGCATGGAATTTATAATGCATCACCATATTCATGTGTAGCAATTTTATTCATGAGATGATGCACACAATGTATGGAATCATGCGATACACAATATTTTTCATGGCATGACATATGAGATGAATTGCACAAATTTTGCAAAGGTAGTTTAGCAATATCATCGCAAGATAAGCAAAATCCTATAGTCATTTTGTCGTCTATGCCATAAGTGCAAATGGGATTTATTTTAATGGGGCATGCATAGTTACTATGTTGATATTGTAATGATGCAATATGGGAGCTCTCACTCACAGCATATGACAAGTTCAATGGATTGTCAAACATGACGTGACCAATAGAATTTTCACATGATATCCTATGGAGCATAGCATCACAACTAGGCAATTCAACATGCGCATCATCGTATTCATCATAAATGGGTGGCATATCGAAACAACACATAGTATGCGATGAATCCATAAGGTGATCAACATCATGCAACCAATCATTTGCAAGATAGTCCACTAGTGGGACAAGCGAGTACCATCACCTATGTTACCTTTAGAGCTCCGCTCATGTGTTGTAGGTGAGGCTGCCAAAATTGACACTTGGTCAATAGCTTCATCAACTTGATGGTACCAATGCCATCCATGTAGGCCTCCACATTCTGACAGATTTGTTTCTGCGGACACTTTTGGATCATGAAAGTGGCCCCAACAGTTTTCGATCTGAATGGCATGGTGATATAGCAAAAACACCCGAACCGGGTGATGAACAATGTTTTTATTTTAGCGGGGTCATACATTCGGATCTGGTGGTACCCGGAGTACGCACCAAGAAATGACAACCGCTCACACCCAACAGTAGAATCTACTATCTGATCTATGCAAGGGAGAGAGAAATGATCTTTTGGGCAGGCCCGATTCATGTGCTTAAAATCGATACACATTCAGAAAGAATTATTCTTCTTTTGTACCATGATGACATTAGCGATCCACTCGGAGTGGTACACCTCTCGGATGAACTCCGTGGCTAGGAGTCGCGCTGTCTCCTTGTCGATCGCCTTGCGCTTCTCGGTGGAGGATCATCGAAGGTGCTCTTTGACAGGATTCATCATCATGTCAACACGGAGTTTGTGCTTGGCCAGCTCCCTGGGAACACCCGACATATCAGAAGGTTTCCATGCGAAGATGTCCCAGTTCTCACGGAGGAGCTGGACGAGCTCGACTTCCTATTTGTTGTCAAGCATGGTGGAGATGTTCGTCGGGGCAGCACTTGGATCCTACGGTGGACGTGCACTGGCTTCGTCTCCCCTGCCGACTGGAAAGCGGATTCCACAGTCGGCTTCTTGGACTTCAGCAGCTCGCTTAAATCTACCACCTTCTTGTATTCGTCTAGCTCGGCCATCGCCATCTGCTCTTTAGCAATCTGGGAGCCCTTCTGGAGGCACTCTTCGGCCAACTTCCTATTGCATGTGATGGTGATCACAACTTTCGGTCCTGGCATCTTAAGCTTAAGATACACGTAACATGGACGGGCCATAAAACGTGCGTAGGCAGGCCTACCCAGGATTGCGTGATAAGCGCTTCGGAAGTCCACCACCAAGAAAGTTAGCCGTTCCTTTCGGAAGTTCTTCTCATCGCTGAGTACGACGTCGAGGGCAATCGGGCCAAGTGATTTGGCCTTCTTCCCGGGGATTAACCCGTGGAACTGCATGTTGCTCTTGCTAAGCCGGGTCACCAGGATCCCATCGCCTCTAGTGTGTCGGTGTAAATGATATTAAGCTCGTTGCTGCCGTCCATTAGGACTTTGTGTAGTCGGAATCCTCCCACGACAAGATCTACCACCAAGGACTGCCCCCGGGGTCGGTATGTGGGCCGGGTGATCCGACTGATCAAAGGTCATTGGCGTCTTGGCCCAGTCGAGATATTTGGTGGCAGTCGGAACTGCCATGTTGACCTCTCGGTTGATGACTTTGAGGCGACTCCTGCTCTCGATGTCAGCAAAGATCATTGATGTCACTTGAGTTACATCGGTATTTCCCCAAAGAGGAAGGGATGATGCAGCACAGCTACGGTAGGTATTTTCCCTCAGTTATGAAACCAAGTTATCAATCCAGAGAACCAAACAACACTATGCACTACAAAAAAAGACACATCCATGACATTTTGGGCCGAACGAATTTTTTTCATGTCATGCTTATGACACTTCTATTATGATAATTGTGACAAACTCATGTATCATCATAGATGTGGTGGGCTCCTACTTCTATGACAAAAAATCATGGCAAGAAAAAGGTCTTTTCGTCCTGGGCGGGCCGGGGACGCACTTGCATGACATTCTTTTGGCCGTCCATGACGGAAAAAATCATGGTAGAAGCGAGGGCAAGGAAAATATTAGGGAGTTCCCAGTTACGGTGGGTGGTCGGGGCCGAGCAATGCATGGAGGTTTGCGCGTTTCTCTCGTACACGTACGTACGTGCGTGTGCGCGGTGGGGTGTTTGGCTCTAACTGAACCCGAGCGATTGCACTAGCTACGCGTTACTAAACCCGAGTGATCGATCGATCCCGTGTCTGTTAACTGAACCCGAGCGATTCTTCCCTACTGCTAACTGAAGCCGATCGAACCTGCTGCCTCTTGATGAACAGTGACCGTTGTTGGGGGTTGGATGAATAGTTCCCGGTGGGGGTTGGATGAACAGGACCCCGTGGTAGTAGTAGGCCGTTGTGACTAGATGAACAGGACCTCGAGGAGGCCGCCGCACCCCATCCGGTTGGGGTGGATGAACTGGACCCCATCGAGGGCTGTTTCAATAGTAGCCGATGGAGGTTGGATGAACATGACCCCGTGGAGGGCTGGTTGAACAGTAGCCAGTGGAGGTGACCCCGTGGATGGACAATAGCTGGTGGAGGCAGGAGGAAGTCGACGGTGGATGATCAGTAGTAGGTGGAGGCTGGAGGAAGTCGACGATGGATGAACAGTAGCCCGTAGAGGCTGGAGCGAGGCAGTAGACGGTGGATGAACAGGACCCCGTGGAATACCATTTTGCAGTACGCCACACCCCTCCCGATGAACAGGACCCCATTTGAACCGTAGGCGCTCCAACACAAGTCCGTTTGCTCCGTTTTGCGGTACGCCACACCCCTCCCGAACAACAGCATCCTGTTTCGACCGTAGGCACTCGAATAGAAGTCCGTTTCCTCTGTTCTGCGGTAAGCCAGACCATTCCCGATGAATAGGACCCTTTTTCGACCGTAGGTGGTCGAACGGAAGGCCGTTTCCTCCGTTCTGCGGTACGCCACCTCGTTTCAGCTGTTCCATCCAAGCCGGTTGGCTCACGATAAACAGGACGCATTCCGACCCAGTCGGTGCCTCCCGATGAACACAAAGTTGTGTCCTCCGTTCTGACCTAGCCGGTTGGCTGCCGATGAACAGGACGCCGTCAATGTATGCGTTCGAGACCATGCCCATATGTATGTAGGTGGCCGTCTTTTTTGCAGCGTAGTTGTCGTATGTCTACAGGATTTAGACGAGACTGCCTGAACTGCTACCGCTCCTTACTCGGCCACGGTTCATCGTGGCGACAGACCGATCGACCGGTATGTACACAGAGAATGCCACGTCCGCTTCGACCGGGTGGGTCCCAGCTGTCAGGGAGGACAAGGAGGCACTTCCTTGCGTGCGAATATGTAGCTGGCGGGTCCCAGCGGTCAGGGGCGGAATCATATATTTTTGCCCGTAATAAGGAGGCACTTCCTTGCATGCAAAGATGTTGTTGGTGGGTCCCAGCTGTCAGGGGAAGGAATAAGGAGGCACTTACTTCCTTGCGAAGATATAAGTGGTGGGTCCCAGCTTTCAGGGGGAGGAATAATTTTATTTTCACGTAATTAGGAGGCGATGGCATGCATGCGTTGATGTCTACTACACAACCTTCTTCTTGTAGACGTTGTTGGGCCTCCAAGTGCAGAGGTTTGTAGGACAGTAGCAAGTTTTCCTCAAGTGGATGACCTAAGGTTTATCAATCCGTGGGAGGCGTAGCTTGAAGATGGTCTCTCTCAAGCAACCCTGTAACCAAATAACAAAGAGTCTCTTGTGTCCCCAACACACCCAATACAATGGTAAATTTTATAGGTGCACTAGTTCGGCAAAGAGATGGTGATACAAGTGCAATATGGATGGTAGATATACGATTTTGTAATCTGAAAATATAAAAACAGCAAGGTAACTAATGATAAAAGTGAGCGTAAACGGTATTGCAATGCTAGGAAACAAGGCCTAGGGTTCATACTTTCACTAGTGCAAGTTCTCTCAACAATAATAACATAATTGGATCATATAATTATCCCTCAACATGCAACAAAGAGTCACTCCAAAGTCACTAATAGCGGAGAACAAACGAAGAGATTATGGTAGGGTACAAAACCACCTCAAAGTTATACTTTCCAATCAATCCGTTGGGCTATTCCTATAAGTGTCACAAACAACCCTAGAGTTCATACTAGAATAACACATTAAGACACAAATCAACCAAAACCCTAATGTCACCTAGATACTCCAATGTCACCTCAAGTATCCGTGGGTATGATTATACGATATGCATCACACAATCTCAGATTCATCTATTCAACCAACACATAGAACCTCAAAGAGTGCCCCAAAGTTTCTACCGGAGAATCAAGACGAAAACGCGTGCCAACCCCTATGCATAGGTTCATGGGCGGAACCCGCAAGTTGATCACCAAAACATACATCAAGTGAATCACGTGATATCCCATTGTCACCACAGATACGCACGGCAAGACATACATCAAGTGTTCTTAAATCATTGAAGACTCAATCCGATAAGATTACTTCAAGGGGAAAACTCAATCCATTACAAGAGAGAAGAGGGGGAGAAGAAACATAAGATCCAACTATAATAGCAAAGCTCGCGATACATCAAGATCGTGCCAAATCAAGAACATGAGAGAGAGAGAGAGATCAAACACATAGCTACTGGTACATACCCTCAGCCCCGAGGGTGAACTACTCCCTCCTTGTCATGGAGAGCGTCGGGATGATGAAGATGGCCACCGGTGAGGGTGTCGGAACAGGGTCTCGATTGGTTTTTGGTGGCTACAGAGGCTTGCGGCGGCGGAACTCCAGATCTATTCTGTTCCCCGAATGTTTTAGGGTATATGGATATATATAGGCGGAAGAAATACGTTAGGGGAGCCACGAGGGGCCCACGAGGGTGGAGGGCGTGCCCAGGAGAGGTGGGCACGCCCCCCTGCCTCGTGCCTTCCTCGTTGCTTTCTTGACGTGGACTCCAAGTCCTCTGGATTGCTTTCCTTCCAAAAATAACTTCTCCAGAAGGTTTCATTCCGTTTCGACTCCGTTTGATATTCCTTTTCTTCGAAACACTGAAACAAGGGAAAAAATAGGAACTGGCACTAGGCTCTGGGTCAATAGATTAGTCCCAAAAGTAATATAAAAGTGCATAATAAAGCCCATAAACATCCAAGATGGATAATATAATAGCATGAATACTCCATAAATTATTGATACGTTGGAGACGTATCAGCATCCCCAAGCTTAATTCATGCTCGTCCTCGAGTAGGTAAATGATAAAAGAAAGAATTTATGAAGTGTGAATGCTAGGAGGTGCATAAGTTTGATCAATGATAATTTCAATCACCTTTTCTAGCATCATCATATGTCATAACAGTAGTTCAACTCATAGAACTTTTCATGATCAAGTAACAAACTATTTACATGTTAAAGCATAGATCATAAACTTTCTTGAAAACTAACAAACTATGTTCTCAGTCATCAAACAATTACAATTCATCTTATTTTCAGGAAGAGTCTATGTCAGAGCTTTGATTCAGCAAACTTCACATACTCAACTATCTTTTAGTCTTCCATGATTGCTACCACTCAAAGCATATTTTTAGAACAAATAGTATTCATCGAACACAGAGAAAGATAGGGGCTTAATGTTTCGCCTCCCAACCTTTTACCTCAAGGGTAATTTCAACAATAATAATTCATGCTCAAATACATTTGAATGGCCATATACGCTTAGATCTTTCCATCATATGATGCTTGCCAACTAAAGAGTGGGTTGGAATGAGAAGGAATACTATTGACTCTTGCATAAAAGTAAAAGATAGGCCCTTCGCAGAGGGAAGCAAGGATTTGCAGAGGTGCCAGAGCTCGAAGCAAAAACAGAGATGAAAATAATTTTGAGAGGTATGCTTTCATTGTCAACATAACGACCAAGAGTTCCCAATATCTTCCATACTACATACATTATAGGCGGTTCCCAAACAGAAAGGTAAAGATTTTTACTCCCCCTCCACCAACAATCATCAATCCATGGCTTGCCCGAAACAACGGGTGCCTCCAACTAACATCAAACCTTGGGGAGTTTTGTTTGCAATTATTTTTGATTTGATTTCGATCTTTTGATCATGGGAGTGGGCATCACAGTTACCAGCCATTTTCTCGTGAATGATGAGCGGAGTCCACTCATCGTGAGAATAACCCACCTAGCATGGAAGATACTGCTAACCCGTAGTCGCTACATGAGCGATTCGGGCATACAAAACAGATTATTATTTGAAGGTTTAGAGTTTGGCACATGCAAATTTACTTGGAACGGTAGGTAAATACCGCATATAGGTAGATATGGTGGACACTCATGGAAGAAACTTGCTTCAAGGAATTTGGATGCACAAGCAGTATTCCCGCTTAGTACAGATATTTTGGCTAGCAAAGGATTCTAAATAGCAAGCACCACATGTTAGAGGATCCAAAACAATATAACTTATACAAATATACCCAAGCATAACTCATTATGTTGTCTTCCTTGTCCAACTTCAACTAATTTGCTCAGGTTTGAAAATAATTAATGGGGATCACAATCATAGAAGATGTCCAAGATAGTATATTTATATGTGAAATCTCTCTTCCGTCAATATTCTTTCATGAATTGTTCAAGTGACCAATACAATGTTTGCTAACCTTCAATAAATTTACCACCTCTACTTCTTATATGTAAAGGCATTACTTCCCATGGGAAAAGCATATGAAACATATATAATTTCAGATTTATGACATTCAAATCATTCAACCATTTACTCATAGGATATAAGTGAAGCACACGAGTAAATGACAAACTACTCCAAAAAGATATAATTTAAGATCAATGAGTAGTTAAATAATTATATAGCTATGCGAAGACTCTCTCTCATTTAAGAATTTCAGATCTTGGTATTTTATTCAAACATCAAGCAAAGCAAAAGAAAATAAAATGACGCTCCAAGCAAAACACATATCATGTGGTGAATGAAAATATAGCTCCAAGTAAAGTTACCGATGAATGAAGACGAAAGAGGGGATGCCTTCCGGGGCATCCCCAAGCTTAGACGCTTGGTTATCCTTGAATATTACTTTGGAGTGCCTTGGGCATCCCCAATCTTAGGCTCTTGCCACTCCTTATTCCATAGTCCATCGAATCTTTACCCAAAACTTGAAAACTTCACAACACAAAACTTAACAGAAAACTCGTGAGCTCCGTTAGCGAAAGAAAACAAAACACCACTTCAAGGTACTGTAATGAACTCATTCTTTATTTATATTGGTGTTAAACCTACTGTATTCCAAGTTCTCTATGGTTTATAAACTATTTTACTAGCCATAGATTCATCAAAATAAGCAAGCAACACACGAAAAACAGAATCTGTCAAAAACAGAACAGTCTGTAGGAATCTGTAACTAACGCAAACTTCTGGAACTCCAAAAATTCTAAAATAAACTGGTGGACCTGAGGAATTTTTCTAGTAATCATCTTCAAGAAGAATCAACTAAATAGCACTCTCCAGTAAAAAGTTGAAGCTAATCTCGTGAGCGCAAAAGTTTCTGTGTTTTACAGCATGATCATAAAGACTTCACCCAACTCTTCCCAAAGGTTCTACTTGGCACAAACACTAATTAAAACATAAAACCACATATAACCAGAGGCTAGATGGATTATTTATTCCTAAACAGAACCAAAAAGCAATAAACTAAAATAAAATTGGGTTGCCTCCCAACAAGCGCTAACGTTTAACGCCCCTAGCTAGGCATGATGATTTCAATGATGCTCACATAAAAGATAAGAATTGAAACATAAAAAAAGCATCATGAAGAATATGACTAACACATATAAGTCTAACCCACTTCCTATGTGTAGGGATTTTGTGAGCAAACAACTTATGGGAACAATAATCAACTAGCATAGGAAGGCAAAACAAGCATAGCTTCAAGATTTTCAACACATAGAGAGGAAACTTGATATTAATGCAATTCCTACAAGCATATATTCCTCCCTCATAATAATTTTCAGTAGCATCATGAATGAATTCAACAATATAACTATCACATAAAGCACTTTTTTCATGATGCATAAGCATAGAATTTTTGTTACTCTCCACATAAGCAAAATTCTTCTCATGAATAGTAGTGGGAGCAAACTCAACAAAATAACTATCACGTGAAGCATAATCCAATTGAAAATTAAAATCATGATGACAAGTTTCAAGGTTATCTTTATTCTTTATAGCATACGTGTCATCACAATAATCATCATAAATAGGAGTCATGCTTTCATCATAATAAATTTGCTCATCAAAACTTGGGGGACAAAAAATATCATCTTCATCAAACATAGCTTCCCCAAGCTTGTGGCTTTGCATATCATTAGCATCATGGATATTCAAGGAATTCATACTAACAACATTGCAATCATGCTCATCAATCAAATATTTAGTGCCAAACATTCTAATGCATTCTTCTTCTAGCACTTTAGCACAATTTTCCTTTCCATCATACTCACGAAAGATATTGAAAAGATGAAGCATATGAGACAAACTCAATTCCATTTTTTGTAATTTTATTTTGTAAAATAAACTAGTGATAAAACAAGAAACTAAAAGATTCGATTGCAAGATCTAAAGATATACCTTCAAGCACCCACCTCCCCGGCAACGGCGCCAGAAAAGAGCTTGATGTCTACTACACAATCTTCTTCTTGTAGACGTTGTTGGGCCTCCAAGTGCAGAGGTTTGTAGGACAGTAGCAAATTTCCCTCAAGTGGATGACCTAAGGTTTATCAATCCGTGGGAGGCGTAGGATGAAGATGGTCTCTCTCAAGCAACCCTGCAACCAAATAACAAAGAGTCTCTTATGTCCCCAACACACCCAATATAATGGTAAATTGTATAGGTGCACTAGTTCGGCGAAGAGATGGTGATACAAGTGCAATATGGATGGTAGATATACGTTTTTGTAATCTGAAAATATAAAAACAGCAAGGTAACTAATGATAAAAGTGAGCGTAAACGGTATTGCAATGCTAGGAAACAAGGCCTAGAGTTCATACTTTCACTAGTGCAAGTTCTCTCAACAATAATAACATAATTGGATCATATAACTATCCCTCAACATGCAACAAACAGTCACTCCAAAGTCACTAATAGCGGAGAACAAACGAAGAGATTATGGTAGGGTACAAAACCACCTCAAAGTTATTCTTTCCAATCAATCCGTTGGCCTATTCCTATAAGTGTCACAAACAACCCTAGAGTTCGTACTAAAATAACACCTTAAGACACAAATCAACCAAAACCCTAATGTCACCTAGATACTCCAATGTCACCTCAAGTATCCGTGGGTATGATTATACGATATGCATCACACAATCTCAGATTCATCTATTCAACCAACACATAGAACCTGAAAGAGTGCCCCAAAGTTTCTACCGGAGAATCAAGACGAAAACGTGTGCCAACCCCTATGCATAGGTTCATGGGCGGAACCCGCAAGTTGATCACCAAAACATACATCAAGTGAATCACGTGATATCCCATTGTCACCACAGATACGCATGGCAAGACATACATCAAGTGTTCTCAAATCATTAAAGACTCAATCCGATAAGATTACTTCAAGGGGAAAACTCAATCCATTACAAGAGAGAAGAGGGGAGAAGAAACATAAGATCAAACTATAATAGCAAAGCTCGGGATACATCAAGATCGTGCCAAATCAAGAACACGAGAGAGAGAGATCAAACACATAGCTACTGGTACATACCCTCAGCCCCGAGGGTGAACTACTCCCTCCTCGTCATGGAGAGCCCCGGGATGATGAAGATGGCCATCGGTGAGGGTTCCCCCCTCCGGCAGGGTGCCGGAACAGGGTCCCGATTGGTTTTTGGTGGCTACAGAGGCTTGCGGCGGCATAACTCCCGATCTATTCTGTTCCCCGAAGGTTTTAGGGTATATGGATATATATAGGAAGAAGAAATACGTTAGGGGAGCCACGAGGGGCCCACGAGGGTGGAGGGCGTGCCCAGGAGAGGTGGGCACGCCCCCCTGCCTCGTGCCTTCCTCGTTGCTTTCTTGACGTGGAGTCCAAGTCCTCTGGATTGCTTTCCTTCCAAAAATAACTTCTCCAGAAGGTTTCATTCCGTTTCGACTCAGTTTGATATTCCTTTTCTTCGAAACACTGAAACAAGGGAAAAAACAGGAACTGGCACTGGGCTCTGGATCAATAGGTTAGTCCCAAAAGTAATATAAAAGTGCATAATAAAGCCCATAAACATCCAAGATGGATAATATAATAGCATGAATACTTCATAAATTATAGATACGTTGGAGACGTATCATGCGTCTATGGACCGGCTGCGTCCCCACTGTCAGCCTCTCCACGTATAGTCCTCTTCTGATGACTCTCGTTTGTTGACCATGTCGTGCCGAGCAGACCAAGGTGATGGACAACAGCGAGGCCCCGGACGACAACGAGCCGGTGATGGGAAGACGCGACAGTGGAGTCACAAATGGTGAGGTGTACGAGAGTTAATTGGTTTTGGTGCGGCGTGGTGCTGCAGTCGGCGGAGAATAACAGGAGGTGTGGAGGGGTGTAGGGATGGTTAGCTGCTAGCAGCCGAAGGTGAGAGCAGGTGGTCCCGGTGGGGCTGGAGGAAGAAGACGAGAGATTGAAGATGAATGTCGGCTGTTGGATGTACATGTAAATGCAATGGCTATCGATGTCAGAATCATTGTTGACTAAGTTGACAATGCCTTTGGCTTCGACCTATTGGCCCACATTCCAGGCTCCAAAAATGTCACACATATTCAACCCATTGTTTTAGAATTTAAAGTTCATTTGCTGCGCTAGGTCAACAAATAATGTAGCATCCATGCGGCCCATTTATTTTTTTCTTAAACACTACAACCCATTTCCACTTTCTAGAAATACACGAATTTGCTGGCCTGGGTGAACAAATAATGTAGCGTCCATGTGGCCCATTTATTTTTTGCCAAAAACTTACAGTCTATTTTGCACTTTCTCGAAATACACGATTTTGCTGGGCTGGTTCTAATTATAATGTTGGGTTGGGCGTAGCAATGTTATAAAAAAATTAACAGGGGCTAAACATTTTGTTATAAATATATTCAAATAATAAGTGCTTTATTTACATTGGTACTTAAATCTTACCAAGCTTTTGTACACAATCATCTGTATTTTCGTTGACCTTAAGTAAAAAAAACCCAGGATTTTATTGTTAAACATTTATTTATATAAGTCCATAATACGTGGGATATTTTTTCATATATATGTAAGTATCTGTTAAATATATTATGATAATAACAATAATATATAATAACATATAAATAATATAAATATATATAATATAGTTAGAAGGGAAACATAAGTTGGACCTGGTGTTCCTATTCTTATATAGAAAAATAGAATAGACCTCTGTGTTTTCTTAAAAAAATACATAAGTTGGGCTGCGGATGTTTAAGAAAAAAATATAACCTAGGATGGGAGGGCCATAGGCCGGTCAATACATGGCGGCCCTCAAAAAAATACAATCCGGCATGTCGTGGGCTGCACATGTTAAAAAAGAAAGCCTAGACTGGGAAGCCCACAACCCAGCTAATACTTGTTGGCCCACTGATAATAAATGATACATGCCAGCTCCTCGATGACTATTCATTGTAAATTTATCTCCTTTAGTAACTACGTTGACAAACCCGTGGCCCCTAATGTCAGTATAGCATTAGGAGGAAGTATTTTTTCAATGAGGCACTTGCTTGTGTAGGGCCATGGACCTGGTGGGTCCCAACTGTCCGCCTCTCCACGTACAGTCCTCTCGAGATTTCTCTCGGTTGTTGAGCATGTCCACAACGGCAGACAGCGGCGCCGCAGTGAGCACATAAAGGCGGAGGATGACGTCCAGGCCCCGGACGGGAATGCACCGGAGCCGGGGAAGACGTGCTATAGTAGTGGTAGATGTTGTGCCTAATTACTAGAGAAAGTACTGGAGTAGCCTAGTGGCCACGTTCCACTCCCCAACCACTGCTCCACCCGGATTCAATTCCACCTGATGCAGTGAAAATATCCACAAATTTTTGCCTCTACCTCTGACATGTGGGTGCCCATTGTCATCTACGCACACCACCTCCACCACTTGCCAAAACATCGTCCTTCTCTGTCATTCGCACACTCAACATTTGTATGGGCATTATGAAAATAGTATATTTTCTGATTGTACATCATATGAAGATGTGCTATGCACGAATGTTGATCAGCATGATATTAACTGGCTGGTAGTTCCATTTTCGACCTTGAATAATACTTCCAACATGATGATATCCCTGTTTGAAAAGGGCGTGTTAATATAAATGCTCTGACATTTGCAATTTCTTATCTGAAACAGAAACTTGCAGTTTCTTCTCTGAGAATCAGATTGTCTGCACTTTTATATGAAACTTCATTTTTTAAAGTGCTAAAAATAGATCTCCAGAATTCATAAAATACTCTGTATGCTCAATACTGCAAATACGAAATTCAAAAGACATTCATATCTGAAAGTACTCTCAAATCTGCAACACAAAACACAATTCACAACCTGCAAATACTGACAACCCTAAGCTCCTCTTCAGACTATTTGGGGGGGAGTCCCTTCCTATTCCTCTATGGCAGACAGCCACCTCGTGGGACGAGGTGAATGGTGAGGGAGAGGATCGCGGGGAAGGGGCATCGCGCCAACTGTTTTTCTCCTGTTGCAGTTGGGGTCGGTCGACAAAGACTCCATTAGCTCGCTCTGCCATGGCACCCTCACAAACGGCATCGTGTAGATGCTCGATACTTCAATCTCGGGTGGATGCTACATCTTGAATCAATAGTCCCACCACCGCAGCCTCGCGATCAGATCCGGTGAATCTGTTTGCTCCATGGCCCAGAGGTGCATCCCTCTGTACTCCCGCGCGACTCCCTCCGGGAGTATCATCGCCTTTTCGCTCTTTTCCAGATATTTGGCCATCGCTGTCACCGTCGCCGCTAATTGCTCCGGGTTGTCAAACCAAGACTGCATCTCCAACATCCTAGCTAGCTTCACACGGTCGCCACCTGCGAGCCACACGTATCAGTTGTACTCCTCCATCGATCTACTTCTCCACAACACCTTGACTCGCCGGCGGTGGTTTTTGAATGGACGAGGAGAGGAGCGACGCTGGTTTTGGATTAGAACGGGAGAGGAGCGGCGGTGGTTTTGAAAAGGAAGAGGAAAGGAGCGGCGCTGGTTTTGGATTGGAACAGGAGGGGAGCGGCGGTGGTTTTGAAATGGAAGAGGAGAGGAGCGGCGCTGGTTTTGGATTGGGACAAGAGAGGAGCGGCAGTGGTTTAAGAGGAGAGGAGTGGCGCTGGTCTTGGAAGTATTTTTTTTGTTTTGCGTATTTTGGGTCAAAGTTTGACCACATACTGTATTTGACAAGCAAAATGTGAATGCATGTCATCAAAAATTGTATCGTTTGGTTCGTATCTCAATGTACTTTAAAATTATATTATTTTTGCAACATAGAACATATATTTTATTTGTGAAAATCATGGTCAAATATGACCCAAAATACAAGGGAGACTAGTTAATGTGGAGTCACTTTCTTAATTGAAGGGTAAATTGATTTTGATCCAGTCACAGCGCGCAGGCCCTCTCGTCCAATCCTAAATCGCTGTCGCACGCTCCTCTCCCTCTTCTCCATTGCAAAATCACCCCCACTCCTCTCCATCATCTCCATTCCAAAACCACCATCTCGCCTCTCCCACTTCTCCATTGCAAACCCACCCCCTCTGTTCTCCATCTTCTCCATTGCAAAACCACTATCTCGCCTCTCCCTCTTCTCCATTGCAAGACCACCATCTCTCCTCCCATCTTCCAAAGCTAGCACCGCACCTCACTGAAGGACATCTATGGAGAGGATGCAGCAACGAGTTAGGCAGATCGCCAGCGGTGACCAGGAGAAGTTAGCCAGGTTGCAGGAGATCCTTACTTGGTTTGAGAATGAGTGAGAGATTTCAAGGACGGTGAGGGCCATGTGGCAATGTATGCGAAAGATCGAGACGGCGGCAATGTACTCCCCGGCGGCAGTCACGCCATAGTCCTTCGAGTTCATCGAGTATCTCCTTTGGGCGATGGAGCAGACAGATTCGCCCGAGGTGAAAGTCAGGTGGAGGTGGTGAGCATACAGGTCGAAGGTTGAGCATCCAGAGGATAACGAATCCATTGAGTACGGTGTGCCGTTCGTGAGGGTGCAGTGCCAGCCGGAGCCACATGAGTATTAGTTCTCCCACCGCAAGAGGAGGCCGGATGGTGCGACATCGCTTCCCCGCCGTTCTCCACGGTTCCCTCGTTGCTCGCCTCGTTTCAATGGCGGTGGTAGGGTTTAAGGTAAGCTTCGCACTAACCTAATCTTCCACCTGCTCATGCTTACAATCAGTGTGACGGCTAACGAAAATCATACGGATAAGTACTGGGTAGTACTCCGAGTCTCCAAGTACTACGCCAATCACCCTAAAATAGCTCTGGACCAAAAACAAAGTTGTGACACTATGTACAAATAAAGAAAAATTGATTGGTGCTTCTTTAAGAAAAGAGTACTCCCTAGAAAAGTGCCAATATAAGCTACTAGTGGTGGATGCCAATGCTTAGATGGAGCATGGTTGGTGTCGGTAATTTTTACTTGGCACCTCGCACTCTGCATATATGTCGGTTCCATCTGTACATTTGTGCAGTTCCACCAAAATGCAGCTGAATAACCCTATTTGCACAGATAATGAAAAAGCGTGATTACATTATAGTGGCACTAGTTGATGAAACATACACTAATAAATAGAAGAAACTTCATTTTCTTAAGGGGAAAATATTGCGATAGTATCACAGTATCCATGCTGCAAGGGTGAGATGGGCCCTACGACGCCTCATACGATAGGCCTCGTACTGGAAATCGACCCAATTCTCCCCGATACACCTCCTGCCAGTGATGAACATCAGTGTACAACGGCAGTACAAGGAGGGGCCATGAGACATTCCGATCTCTATTTTTGTGCAGATTGATAACCCACAAGTATAGGGGATCGCAACAGTTTTCGAGGGTAGAGTATTCAACCCAAATTTATTGATTCGACACATGGGGAGCCAAAGAATATTCTCAAGTATTAGCAGTTGAGTTGTCAATTCAACCACACCTGGATAACTTAATATCTGCAGCAATGTATTTAGTAGCAAAGTAGTATGGAAGTAATGGTAATGGTGGCAAAAGTAACAGTAGCAGTTTTGTAGTAATTGTAACAGTGGCAACGGAAAAATAACTAAGCAAAGAGCAATTTGTGAAAAGCTCATAGGCATTGGATTAGTGATGGATAATTATGTCGGATGCGATTCCTCATGCAATAGTTATAACATAGGGTGACACAGAACTAGCTCCAATTCATCAATGTAATGTAGGCATGTATTCCAAATATAGTCATACGTGCTTATGGAAAAGAACTTGCATGACATCTTTTGTCCTACCCTCACGTGGCAGTGGGGTCCTATTGGGAACTAAGGGATATTAAGGCCTCCTTTTAATAGAGTACCGGACCAAAGCATTAACACTTAGTGAATACATGAACTCCTCAAACTACGGTCATCACCGGGATTGGTCCCGATTATTGTCACTTCGGGGTTGCCGGATCATAACACATAGTAGGTGACTATTGACTTGCAAGATAGGATCAAGAACTCACATATATTCATGAAAACATAATAGGTTCAGATCTGAAATCAATGCACTCGGGCCCTAGTGACAAGCATTAAGCATAGCAAAGTCATTGCAACATCAATCTCAGAACATAGTGGATACTAGGGATCAAACCCTAACAAAACTAACTCGGTTACATGGTAAATCTCATCCAACCCATCACCGTCCAGCAAGCCTACGATGGAGTTACTCACGCACGGCAGTGAGCATCATGAAATTGGTGATGGAGGATGGTTGATGATGACGACGGCGACGGATTCCCCTCTCCGGAGCCCCGAACGGACTCAGGATCAGCCCTCCCGAGAGAGATTAGGGCTTGGCGGTGGCTCCGTATCGTAAAACGCGATGAATCCTTCTTTCTGATTTTTTCTCCCCAAACGTGAATATATAGAGTTGGAGTTGAGGTCCGTGGAGCACCAGGGGGCCCACGAGGTAGGGAGGCGCGCCCAGGGGGGTATGCGCGGCCCCCACCCTCGTGGACAGGGTGTGGGCCCCCTGGCCTTGATTCTTTCACCAGTATTTTTTATTAATTCCAAAAATATTCTCCGTGAAGTTTCAGGTCATTCCGAGAACTTTTATTTCTACACAAAAATAACACCATGGCAATTCTGCTGAAAACAGCGTGAGTCCGAGTTAGTTCCATTCAAATCATGCAAGTTAGAGTCCAAAACAAGGGCAAAAAGTGTTTGGAAAGTAGATACGATGGAGACATATCAACTCCCCCAAGCTTAAACCTTTGCTTGTCCTCAAGCAATTCAGTTGATAAAATGAAAGTAATAAAGAGAAACTTTTACAAACTCTGTTTGCTCTTGTTGTTGTAAATATGTAAAGCCAGCATTCAAGTTTCAGCAAAGATTATGAACTAACCATATGCACAATAACATTTAGGTCTCATGTTTACTCATATCAATGGCATGATCAACTAGCGAGCAATAATAATAAATCTCGGATGACAACACTTTCTCAAAACAATCATAATATGATATAACAAGATGGTATCTGGCTAGCCCTTTCTAAGACCGCAAAACACAAATGCAGAGCACTTTGAAGATCAAGGACTGACTAAACATTGTAATTCATGGTAAAAGAGATCCAGTCATAGTCACACTCAATATAAATTAATAGTAATGGATGCAAATGACAGCGGTGCTCTCCAACTGGTGCTTTTTAATAAGAGGACGATGACTCAACATAAAAGTAAATAGATAGGCCCTTCGTAGAGGGAAGCAGGGATTTGTAGAGGTGCCAGAGCTCAATTTTTGAAATAGAGGTAAATAATATTTTGAGCGGCATACTTTCATTGTCAACATAATAACCGAGAGATCACGATATCTTCCATGCTACACACATTATAGGCGGTTCCCAAGAAGAATGGTAAAGTTTATACTCCCCCACCACCAACAAGCATCAATCCATGGCTTGCTCGAAACAACGAGCGCCTCCAACTAACAACAATCCTGGGGGAGTTTTGTTTGCAATTATTTCGATTTGATTTGCTTAGAGCATGGGATTGGGCATCCCGGTGACCAGCCATTTTCTCGTGAGTGAGGAGCGGAGTCCACTCCTCTTGAGAATAATCCGCCTAGCATGCGAGATACAGACAGCCTTAGTTGATACATGAGCTATTCGAGCATACAAAACAGAATTTCATTTGAAGGTTTAGAATTTGGCACATACAAATTTACTTGGAACGGCAGGTAGATACCGCATATAGGAAGGTATGGTGGACTCATATGGAATAACTTTGGGGTTTATGGAAGTGGATGCACAAGCAGTATTCCCGCTTAGTACAAGTGAAGGCTAGAAAGAGACTAGGAAGCGACCAACTAGAGAGCGACAACAGTCATGAACAAGCATTAAAATTAATAAACATTGAGTGCAAGCATGAGTAGGATATAATCCACCATGAACATAAATATCATGGAGGCTATGTTAATTTTGTTTCAACTACATGCGTGAACATGTGCCAAGTCAAGTCACTCGAATCGTTCAAAGGAGGATACCACCCTATCATACCACATCACAACCATTTTAATAGCATGTTGGCACGCAAGGTAAACCATTATAGACTCCTAGCAAATTAAGCATGGCATAAGCAACTATAATCTCTAATTTTCATTGCAAACATGTTTCATTCATAATAGGCTGAATCAGGAACGATGAACTAATCATATTTACAAAAACAAGAGAGGTCGAGTTCATACCAGCTTCTCTCATCTCAATCAGTTTATCATATATCGTCATTATTGCCTTTCACTTGCATGACCGAACGGTGTGAATAATAATAATAGTGCACGTGCATTGAGTAA
This sequence comes from Aegilops tauschii subsp. strangulata, assembly GCF_002575655.3. Taxonomy (NCBI): domain Eukaryota; kingdom Viridiplantae; phylum Streptophyta; class Magnoliopsida; order Poales; family Poaceae; genus Aegilops; species Aegilops tauschii. Next base: position 242,870,212 of record NC_053037.3, on the reverse strand, counting down.
AGCTGGAATATGCAAGCATTCAATACAAAGGAGAAGACAAGATAATATGGGCTCTTGGTTAAATAAAAAATAATGCATATAAGAGCCACTTCAACATTTTAATTATGGTCTTCTCCTCTCGACTCCCCAAAAAACGAAAGAAATAAAACTATTTACACGGGGAAAGCTCCCAACAAGCAAAAGAAGAATAGGAAATCTTTTTGGGTTTTCTTTTAGTTAATACTCATGAAAAGTAAACTAGCTAAAAACTACAACTAATTTTTTTGGTTTTTCTTATAGTTTTTCAAACACACAAGAAGAAAGCGAGAAAAGAAAATAACTAGCATGGATATTACAATGAAAAAGTATGAGCACCGACAACTAGAATGAGTGTATGAACATGAATGTAATGTCGGTGAGAAATACGTACTCCCCAAAGCTTAGGCTTTTGGCCTAAGTTGGTCTAGGGCCATGGCTGGCCTGGCGGATATCCAAAGTTGTAGCTGGGGTCGTACTGAGAAGCAGCAGCTATTGCCTGATGAGCTGCAGCTTGGAGGCGAGCTGCCTCTGACCTCCTCTCATACTCGTTCGCCTCCTCCCTAGTTATAATATATCTCCTTTTTGCCTGAAAGTCAAAGAAACCAAGAGCAGGGAGAGAAACATGGACAGTGCGACATCTGTCAAAGATTAGTCGGTACTGGAGAGGTTGTTCATTCCTCTCAATAAACTGATGGCGAACCATAGCATTATAATCTAGATAAGTGGGAGTCAATTCCATATCATTTTCATGTATGGGTATCTCAAGAAAATTAGCTACACGGGTTGCATAAATCCCACCAAACAAGTCTCCACTTAAACCATTATTATGCAACCTTCGTGGAACAATGGCCCCCAAGTTATATTGTTTATCTCCTAATACGACACTCTTGAGAACACTAAGGTCAGGAACACACATGTGACATGCCTCATCCTTACCGTTTATGCATCTACCTATAAAGAGAGCAAAATAATGTATAGTAGGAAAATGAATGCTCCCTATGGTAGCTTGTGTTATTTCCCTAGATTCCCCCACAGTGATACTAGCCAGAAAATCCTTAAACTCAGATTTGCGAGGTTCACTAGCACTACCCCACTGCGGAAGTTTACAAGCAGTATTAAAATCTTCTAAGTCCATAGTATAAGATTTACCATAGAGATCAAATAGGACAGTGTGAGAATTGCGTGAAGATGAAAATTTGAACCTTCTCACAAAGGAATCAGTTAGGTGATAATACTGAGGGCACTTATCTAGCATGAAGCCCTCGAGTTCAGCATTACGCACATATGCGTCAAATTCGTCCTTAATTCCTGCTCGAACCATGAAATCTTCTGACGGCCATTCACAAGGCCGCACTTGAGCTTCTCTTGGTGGTTCATGGTCTGGCTCACGTATTGCGGGCTTGGGTCCTTGCTTCCTTGAGGAACCACCTTGGTACATTTTCCTAAACATATTTCTTCCTCTGAAAAATTTCAGAAAATTTTAGTAACTTAAAATAAAAGTGAACCAAACTCAACAAAATTGATAGCAACTACTCCCACAAGTGCCTAGAGGCTATATCATGCATTAGAACTACTTGGGACCAAATAAATTTGACATGCAAGCTCAAGAACAGGGTCACCTAAGCACCAAAAATTTGCAACAAATAAAGCACTCGAACAAAAACTAATTGGACCATTGGAGGAGTCACATACCGAAGAACAATCCCCCAAAGCATTTTTGTGAGTGGAGCTTTGAGCAAGGAGATCGAAAATGGCAGCAAGATGAGCTAGAACTCGTGCTTGAGTTGGTTGGTGATTTTTTTGGGAGGAAGAAGGAGTGTGTGGTGGCTGGAATAAGTGGAGGGGGGCCACCAGGGGCCCACGAGGCAGGGGGCGCGCCCTGGACCCTCGTGGCTAGGTGCTTGCTCCCCCTGATGTGTTCTCGGTGCCAAATACTCTCAAATATTCTAGAAAAAATCATATTTCATTTTCGGGGCATTTGGAGAACTTTTATTTTCGGGGTATTTTTTTATTGCACGGATAATTCAGAAAACAGACAGAAAATAATATTTTTGCTTTATTTATTCTAAATAACAGAAAGTAAAAGGAGGGTACAGAAGGTTGTGCTTTCTAACTTCATCCATCTCATGCTCATCAAAAGGAATCCACTAACAAGGTTGATCAAGTCTTGTTAACAAACTCATTCCGAATAACATGAAACCGGAGAATTTTCGAATAACACTAGGTTACCTCAACGGGGATATGCACATCCCCAACAATAAGAATATCATATTTCTTCTTGACAGTAGGACGAGGAAATTCAAAACCTACAATAGTAATAGTTGAAATTTTTCCAATAGAATTGATACTGTGGACTTGAGGTTGTTTCCTCGGAAAGTGGACCGTATGCTCATTACCATTAACCTGAAAAGTGACATTGCCTTTGTTGCAATCAATAACAGCCCCTGCAATATTCAAAAAGGGTCTACCAAGGATAATCGAGTACTATCATCCTTGGAAATATCAAGAATAACAAAGTCTGTTAAAATAGTAACATTTGCAACCACAACAGGCACATCCTCACAAATACCGACAGGTATATCGGTTGATTTATCGGCCATTTGCAAAGATATTTCAGTAGGTATCAACTTATTCAAATCAAGTCTACGATATAAAGAGAGAGAGGCATAACACTAACACCGGCTCCCAGATAACATAAAGCAGTTCTACCATAGTTTCTTTTAATGGAGCATGGTATAGTTGGTACTCCTGGATCTCCTAGTTTCTTAGGTATTCCACCTTTAAAAGTATAATTAGCTAGCATGGTGGAAACTTCAGCTTTCGATATATTTCTTTTATTTGTAACAATTTCTTTCATATACTTTGCATAAGGATTCATTTTAAGCATATCAGTCAAACGCATACGCAAAAAGATAGGTCTAATCATTTCAGCAAAGCACTCAGAATCCTCATCATCCTTTTTCTTGGATGGTTTAGGAGGAAAAGGCATGGGTTTCTGAACCCATAGTTCTCTTTCTTGATTCTTTGATTGTGGGTTATCAAGATCAACAGCAGGTTCAATTTCTACATCATTGTTATTGCTAGGTTGAGCATCAACATGAACATCATCATTAACATTATCACTAGGCTCATGTTCATCACCAGATTGTGTTTCAGCATCAGAAATAGAAATATCATTGGGGTTCTCAGGTGTGTCAACAACAGGTTCACTAGAAGCATGCAAAGTCCTATCATTTTTCTTTTTCTTCTTATTAGAAGGACTAGGTGCATCAACATTAGTTCTCTGAGAATCCTTCTCAATTCTCTTAGGGTGACCCTCAGGATACGAAGGTTCCTGAGTAATTTTACCCCCTCTGGTCATAACTCTAACAGTGTTATCCTTTTTCGTATTATTTAATTCATTGAGCAAATCATTCCGAGCTTTAAGCACTTGTTCTACTTGAGTGGTAACCATACAAGCATGTTTACTAATGAGTTTAAGTTCACCTTTAACTAAAGACATATAATCACTCAAGTGTTCAATCATATAAGCATTGCGTTTCAATTGTCCACCAACATAAGCATTGAAGTTTTCTTGTTTAACAATAAAATTATCAAACTCATCCAAGCATTGGCTAGCAGACTTATAACAAGGAATATCACCTTCATCAAATCTATAGAGAGAGTTTAACTTATTACCTATGCCAGGTTATCAAGACCATGTATTTCTTCAACAATCGGCAAATTAAGACCATGTATTTCTTCTATAGGAGGTAAATTATTAACATCCTCAGTTTAATACCCTTTTCTTTCATAGATTTCTTTGCCTCTTGCATATCTTCAGGGCTGAGAAATAGAATACCCCTTTACTTCGGAGTTGGCTTAGGAGTTGGTTCAGAAAGTGTCCAATTATTTTCATTAGTCAACATATTATTCAATAGAAATTCAGCTTGATCAACTCTTCTTTCCCTGAAAACACAACCAGCACAACTATCCATGTGGTCTCTGGAAGCATCGGTTAGTCCATTATAAAATATATAAAGTATTTCATTTTTCTTAAGAGGATGATCAGGCAAAGCATTAAGCAATTGGAGAAGCCTCCCCCAAGCTTGTGGGAGCCTATCTTCTTCAATTTGCACACAACCAGGATCAAGAGAAGTAATAAATCATATCCTGGGGACTACGCACACAACCAGGATCAAGAGAATTAAACCATGTTTTGGCATCACCCTTTAATGAGAACGGAAATAACTTAAGGATATAGTAGTAGCGAGTTTTCTCATCATTAGTGAACAGGGTGGCTATATCATTTAATTTAGTAAGATGTGCCACAACAGTTTCAGATTCATAGCCATAAAAAGGATCAGATTCAACCAAAGTAATTATCTCAGGATCAACAGAGAATCATAATCCTTATCAGTAACACAGATACATGAAGTAGCAAAAGCAGGGTCATATTTCATTCTAGCATTCAAAGACTTTTCCTTCAGCTTAGCTAATAATTTCTTAAGATCATTCCTATCATTGCAAGCAAGAAAGTCTCTAGCAGTTTCTTCATCCATAACATAACCCACAGGCACAACAGGCAATTCGTATCTAGGGGGAGAATCTTCATCATCACTTTCATCAGTATTATCATTTTCAATAATTTCATTCTCTCTAGCCCTAGCAAGTTGTTCATCAAGAAATTCACCCAATGGCACAGTAGTATTAAGCATAGAAGTAGTTTCATCATAAGTATCATGCATAGCAGAAGTGGCATCATCAATAACATGCGACATATCAGAATTAATAGCAGAAGCAGGTTTAGGTGTCACAAGCTTACTCAAAACAGAAGGTGAATCAAGTGCAGAGCTAGATGGCAGTTCCTTACCTCCCCTCGTAGTTGAGGGAAAAATCTTAGTTCTTTCGTCTTTCAAGTTCCTCATAGTGACCAGCAGATATAAATCCCAATTCACTCAAAGAATAGAACTATGCTCCCCGGCAACGGCGCCAGAAAATAGTCTTCATAACCCACAAGTATAGGGGATCGCAATAGTTTTCGAGGGTAGAGTATTCAACCCAAATTTATTGATTCGACACAAGGAGAGCCAAAGAATATTCTCAAGTATTAGTAGTTGAGTTGTCAATTCAACCACACCTGGATAACATAATATCTGCAGCAAACTATTTAGTAGCAAAGTAGTATGGAAGTAACGGTAACGGTGGCAAAAGTAACAGTAGCAGTTTTGTAGTAATTGTAACAGTGGCAATGGAAAAGTAACTAAGCAAAGAGCAATATGTGAAAAGTTCATAGGCATTGGATCAGTGATGGATAATTATGTCGGATGCGATTCCTCATGCAATAGTTATACCATAGGGTGACCCAGAACTAGCTCCAATTCATCAATGTAATGTAGGCATGTATTCCGAATATAGTCATACGTGCTTATGGAAAAGAACTTGCATGACATCTTTTGTCCTACCCTCCCGTGGCAGCGGGGTCCTATTGGAAACTAAGGATATTAAGGCCTCCTTTTAATAGAGTACCGGACCAAAGCATTAACACTTAGTGAATACATGAACTCCTCAAACTACGGTCATCACCGGGAGTGGTGCCGATTATTGTCACTTTGGGGTTGCCGAATCATAACACATAGTAGGTGCCTATTGACTTGCAAGATAGGATCAAGAACTCACATATATTCATGAAAACATAATAGGTTCAGATCTGAAATCATGGCACTCGGGCCCTAGTGACAAGCATTAGCATAGCAAAGTCACAGCAACGTCAATCTCAGAACATAGTGGATACTAGGGATCAAACCCTAACAAAACTAACTCGATTACATGGTAAATCTCATCCAACCCATCACCGTCCAGCAAGCCTACGATGGAATTACTCATGCATGGCGGTGAGCATCATGAAATTGGTGATGGAGGATGGTTGATGATGACGACGATGACGGATTCCCCTCTCCGGAGCCCCGAACGGACTCCAGATCAGCCCTCCCGAGAGAGATTAGGGCTTGGCGGCAGCTCCGTATCGTAAAACGTTAGGAATCCTTCTCTCTGATTTTTTTTCTCCCCAAACGTGAATATATAGAGTTGGAGTTGAGGTCGGTGGAGCACCAGGGGGCCCACGAGGCAGGGGGCGCGCCCAGGGGGGTAGGCGCACCCCCACCCTCGTGGACAGGGTGCGGGCCCCCTGGCCTTGATTCTTTCACCAGTATTTTTTATTAATTCCAAAAATATTCTCCGTGAAGTTTCAGGTCATTCTGAGAACTTTTATTTCTGAACAAAAATAACACCATGGCATATCTGCTCAAAACTGCGTCAGTCCGAGTTAGTTCCATTCAAATCATGCAAGTCAGAGTCCAAAACAAGGGCAAAAGTGTTTGGAAAAGTAGATATGATGGAGAGGTATCACAGATCAACTAAAATTAAGCACCCCAGTTTGCAGAAACACTTAAGCATTAACAATGGGACTAGTTGATGAAACATATACTAACAAAGAGAAGCACTTTCTTTATCTACATTGGAAATGAAATGATAGAGAGGACACTAGCTCTATTTTAACTATATTGTTACTTCAGTTTATCAGTGGCACTAGGGCCGAACAGGTGGCGAGCGAGGTGTACCGTGCGTCGCAAGGATGGAGGTCGGGGGTGCTTAGACTGGGATGCTGAAGATGGCTCTTTCAGTCCCTATCTCCCCCCTGATGTTTCTGTGGTAGCTTTTGGGTTGTAATCCAAACTTGGTCGAGCTGGGGCTGCGTCCCCTACCTGCCTAGCTTATGTGGCGAACTTGTCTCCTGCTAGTACTCAGTTTGTTCTAGTAGTAGTTGCATAACTGCCCGTTTTCACTGAGATGTTGTCGGATAATGGTTCTCTCTGGTTGGGTTTCTTTAATGAAAGGAAACCGCCTCTTTTGATATAAAAAGAAAATCGGTGGCACTAGCGGTGCCAAAACTTTGCCTCAAATTAATAGTGCCACTAGATTAAGGTGCAAAATAATAACATTACTGCTTTATCATGGCAGTGCCAAAACAGTAGCACCAGAGCAGAGTTAACATGCAGGATCTTTGGCAAACGGTCGGACCAAAAAGGAGCATAGCTCGTGATGGGAACTATATCTGTAGTCAACACCATCGTAGAAGGGATGACACCAGTCATCAACATGGATGATTCAATTCATGGGACCTTTTTATGCAGTTCACCTAAAATGAAGTAATGCTTGCATCATGCAGTTAGCAAGTACTTGGTCCCATGAGCTAGCAACTTCTTCTTCATTAGCTGCAATAAAATAGAGCAACATCAAGGTTGGTCGTGAAGCTCGTGGAATGTTCAACTATAATTTGGATATCATTTTGTGCAGTTCAACTAAGATCAAGCATGAAATGTATATCACTGTTTTGTTGCAACAAATCCAAACTTGGTCAAGCTGGGACTGCGTCCCCCTACCTGCCTAGCTTATGTGGCGAACTTGTCTCCTACTAGTACTCAATGCGTTCTAGTAGTAGTTGCATAACTGCCTGTTTACACTGAGATGTTGTCGGATAATGGTTCTCTATGGTTGGGTTTCTTCAATGAAATCGGAGGAAACCCCCTCTTTTGATATCTAAAAAAACAGTGGCACTAGCGGTGCCAAAACATTGCCTCAAATTAATAGTGCCACTAGATTAAGGTGCAAAATAATAACATTACTGCTTTATCATGGCACTGCCAAAACAGTAGCACAAGAGCAGAGTCAACATGCAGGATCTTTGGCAAACGGTCAGACCAAAAAGGAACATACCTCCTAATGGGAACCATATGTGCAGTCAACGCCATCGTAGAAGGGATGACAAGTCATCAACATGAATGATTCAATTCATGGGACCTTTTTGTGCAGTTCACCTAAAATGAAGCAACGTTTGCATCATGCATTTAGCAAGTACTTGGTCCCATGAGCTAGCAGCTTCTTCTTCATTAGTTGCAATAAAATTGAGCAACACCAAGGTTGGTCGTGAAGCTCGTGGAATGTTCAACTATAATTTGGATATCCTTTTGCGCATTTCAACTAAGATCAAGCATGAAATGTATATCTCTGTTTGCACAAAAAGGTGGAAAGGAGCATGACGATGAAACATACATCAAATGAAAGGAGAGTAGGCGGATCAGGACAGTTGCATTTCTAACGAAAGGAAGCAACTTATCTTAATGGGAAATTTAACAGGACACGAAAAACAATGCCATTGATTCATATTACTGGAGGCATTACATTGAAAGCAACATTGCTTTAACGTGTCCTTACTTTAATAGTGGGACTGCTACATTTTACCAGTGGCATTACATAAGAGGGCCTCGGGTCAACAAACATCCAAACAGGATATCTGGGTTGGTCCCATTTTTGTTCGGTATAGCCACCTTATACCGTGAGAGGCTAGCAAATCTAGTGCTAGACATACTCTATTGACTTGTCCCCCAGTCCCCACTTTCTTTCCTTTTTCAGCCAATAGATCGGTTTATATCGAGTTTGTACTGTGTTCCCCTTTATTTCCCTATTATACCAAGAGACGAGTTGGATAGCCAATCTCTGCTACTTTTCGGCCCCATTATTTCCTCTTTCGACCAAGTCCTAGATTCAGGTAACAAATCTTCCCCCACCCCCACCCCATTTGTTCCCTGTTTGAACCAAGTAGTACTATATTCGACTGCATGAAATAGTACAACTAGATTGAACTGCATGAAGTAATTTTACCTCTTAACAATAAAAATTTATGTGGCTTTCGAATAGCCGATCGATCCTATCTACGAGGGGGCTAAGAAATAGTAAAAGATACAAATGGAGCGACGTGAGGAGCTGGCACAATAGAGCAAGGCCGATTTTGAAGGAAGTTATACCTGAGGGTCGCCGGGATGTCGTAGGTGGGCGGCGGGAGGCCGGATCTGTCCACACTACGGCAGCGAGGAAGAGGCCCTCCCTAGACGGCGCTGTGTGGGAGAGAACGGCAAGGCATGCTGATCGGGATGCGTCGGCAGTGGGTAAGAGCCGTCGCCAAGGACGACCGCGTGAGCGTTGCACCTTCTCACCTTCCCCGACAGAGGGGATCCGGCTGGATCTGTGACCAGCGGTGAGCAGAGACAGTGTGTGGCCACCGCTGTCCTTTTTAGATCTGGAGAGGACGAGAGAGTGTGAAGAGAGCAACACTAGGAAGCAAGCGCGGAGGCTCTTGCCTATATAGTGGAGTAGTTTTCCTTTTTCTACCAGAGCCGGCTTGACCTCGTCAATGACTGTCGAGAAGTCTTCATGCACGTGCCCCAGAGGCGCGGTTGTCGTCATTTTGATCTGAAGCACCGAATTAACATATAACACGAAAAATGCCACATGACAAGAAACCGTAACCTCACTACCCCAAGGAGACAACATGAATCCCGAAGGACAAACTAGACGAGGATCAAAGCTCAAATTAAAGACAAAGTCATAGAAAAGGGGCCAATCGATAGATGTCCTAATTAACATAGCCGCCTTGACATAGATGGCAGCCAAGTAGTCTTCGTGCATGTGCCCCCAATGAGCAGTGCCTTGGAGGAATGCAGTTGTCGTTGCTTAACCCTCGCAGTGATCCGAAGCACATGACACCAAATATTGGGAGATGACAAGAAACCTTTTTTAGATTTCTCATCAGAACTACAGCCCTATATAACATAGCCTGCACGATATGTAGACGATAGCCAATCCAGTTGTCTGTACATGCATGGACAAACTGATCTCCCATGTCGTGCAGGGTTCGTCCAAGCACCCACGTGTGTACAACACTGCTCCACTACTATCGCTCGTCTCTCTCTTCTATTAACTCAGCTGACTTGCGGGCACGGGGGAGTGTGCCTATGGTTTGTTCTCAATTGCGCTTCCACATGTGTGTGCAGACGCAATATGACGCGCGTTTCATTCAGAGAGTGGCGTGCCAGACCGACCGACCGTTTGGGGTGCAACACGAATGCGACGGGCGTGCTATATACATGTGTACCACCATTTTCTTCAAGCTTTGCTCAATGGAGCAATCCATGGATACAAAATTATAGTATTTAAAAGTCGAGGGCGGGGCTTTTCTTGTGTGGTAGACGGGCCAGTTTCGCCTAGTCGGTTCGACAGAGAGGCGAGAAGATGAGGGAGTAGGCTGCTGCAAACGTAGGGCTATGTGATTTGACAGCTTGTTACTGCTGGACAGGTGGGGCCCTGTTATTTGACTTGCCATTATCATTATTACTGCGGCGCTACGATAGGCGTGAGTCTCCCGATTCCTGACCACCTCCATGGTATACAGGTGTTGTACTACCTAGCTACTTACTCCTTGGCAAATGCAATAAATACTATGAAGAAAGAGAGAGAGAGAGGTAAAAAATACTCTTATAGCCAAACTTATAGCTAACCTTGTTGTATGAGTGACTATAAGTGATGACATGCCAACATCAGATAGCCTAACGCACCTGGACGGAGGAAGTAGTTTCATGCATGCGAAGTAGGGAAAATGCTCATTTATAGCCATCTGAAATCTCCAAGGACGCGACCACGCGAGCGAGGAGACGGTCGTGGTAGGTGCGACCATGATACGGGCTGCTGACAGCCCTTGGATCTGAGATCGAACGGTCGCATGCTAAGTTGCTGAAAATTTCCAGAATAACCCTCTAGGATAGGATATTCACCCATAGATCTAGAATCACGCCATGCAACCATTCGATCTCAGATCCAAGGGCTCTCAGAAGCCCGTATCACCTGTAATTTTCCCGACGCTTGGCGTGCGAACACGCGGATGCATGAAGCCATTTAATTGGGCATCTAGTAGACATGACATCTAATCCATGGGGCAAGCCACTACCCTACCGTCCGCACGGCCCACTCAGCATTTTTACAATCGGAAAACCGCTAGCAGTTCGCTCGTACTCGTCCCCGGCCGTCCTTTAACATTAGAGCAACTCCACTCGTTCGGACCCCTAGTGCAGCGGCCGGCACCATTTCGGACCTTTGCCCGGCGCTTTTTAGGCCCTGGGGGCAATCTAGGTCCCAGCCACGCCCCCAGGTGCCACCCCCAAGGCATCGTAAATTCAAACTTGTCCATTCCCGCTACCCAAAAAACGCCACAATGTCCGGCGATCAGCGCCACGAGTTCGGTGATCGGCGATCACCTTGCCATAGTTTGGCGATCAAATAAAAAGTTCGGTGTTCAAAAGAAAGGACGCGTAGGCAATGCATCAAATGGTGGCATCGATCTCCGGCGTCGGACTGGCAGGCGTCGGCATGCGCGGGCTGGTCGACGTCGGTGTGGCTTTTGTGTTGGGCATCGTGGAAGCATCATCGCTCGGGCTTGGGGGTGGTGTTGGGGTCGGCATGGGAGTTGGCACCACCATCGACGGCATCTGGTTTAGGATGAGGCCACGCTCCCCCAGGTACCATGCCTTGACCTGCTCGTCCATCGTCAACATGTCCCACCATCAGGAATGATAGGTCGGTGTTCCACTTCTTCGCGGCGACGTTGGTCCGGAGCAGGTCGAGCTTGATGGCGCTTTTTCGTCATCAACGCTGACCATCGCGCCTCGGTTTTCTCTTCCCTCTGGGCTACGCGGGTCTTAACATCAGCGAAGCAATGCTCGATGGACTCTTGCAGACGCGCGGTAGCCGGCGCGGCATCCTTCGCCGACTTGGCTCACTGGTTGCCGTTCGGGCGCCCATCGGCCGCGCCCGGCATCAGTGCATCTGGCTTGTACGTCTCCTTGGCCTTGGCGAGGGTGCGCCAGACTTCCGCCCACTGCTCGCACGTTTTGATCCAGGAGAACACGTGGAGGTACTTGAAATCTTGGTCGGTGCTGCTGTCCTGGCGATACATGGCGAACATCCGGACCATCTGCTCCGAGGAACAAGTGTCGGCGACGCACACGGCAAAAAAACAAGCGAGAGACCGGCGTCATAGCTGACCCTCGATGTTGGCACCGCTCTCCGGCCAAGCCGCGATCTCCTAAACGATCCCATGCCATTTGTTGCACGCCGTTTGGATGAGCGCCCAATGATTCGCTGTGGCCTTCGAGCCGCACTGCATGTGGACACCGGCGAAGTAGGGGTCGACCAGCTTGCGGTCATCGAACTCCGACTTGAGGCGCTCCCAATATGTACCGACGCTCTGGTTCGTGCCGGTGATCGGTTCGAGGCAGGCGATCTTCCATGCTTCGGCAACGCTTCGGCGAGGTACTCGTCTTCTTTGGACGCCCACTTGACGCGCGGCTCGCCAGTCCTGGCCGCCCCCTTCTTATTTTTCCCTTTCCTCGCCGGGGCAGGCGGCGGCTCCTCCTCGCCGTAGTTGAGCTCGCCGTCCATGTCGCCATTGAGGTCCATTGTATCTTCTTGGGCATTGAACCCGGGGGTGGCGGCGGTGATGGCCAAGCCGGTCGTCATGATGTCGTCCATGTCGTCCTCCGTAGCGCCAGGGTTAGCGAGATGCGACGACGAGGCTTGTGAGAAGAGCAGCGCCCCATGGCGCAGAGGTGGCATTGGGGAGGATGCGTAAGCCCGCGGGGAGTAGGTGTACGGGTGGTACTGGACGCCGGCGAACGGGGCTGAGGGCGTGCGCTGGGCAGGGTGACCATGTGGAAAGGTGATGTTGGGGTCGAACCCGTCGTGCGTGTCACCGTCGGCGTAGCCAGGTGAGGGCGTGCACACCCAGGGGTGTGTCAACGGTGAGAAGCCGGCCGGCGACCCGACGCTCTGCTGGCTCCATGGAGCGTACGGGCCATGGCCGCCAGGCGGATTCATCATCCCCGCGCAAGATGCCTCTGCTTGTTTTGCCGCGTGATCTGCCTACTCCGCCATGGCCGCAGCCGCCGCCCTGTCCCAGGCCTTCTTGGCGTTGGCCTTGTTCCGCCGGTTGGCGGTGACAGCCTCCCGGAGCTGAACCTCCGCCTTCCAGTCAGCGTTTGACATGCCCGGGGGCTTGGACGGCGGCGCCTCTGCTTCTTCTGCATTGGCTGGGCGGCGTTGGCATCGGTAGCGGCGCGAGGGGCCGTGTACTGCTTTGGCGGCATGGCGGCCGGATGGATGGGAGAGGGACGAGAATGGCGGGAGAAAAGGGAATGGGGGAAAACGGAGGGGGAAAAGCAGAGGGTCGGCGGGAAAAGGGCCTTCTCTCGCTGATAGAGCAGACCCACACGCCTTTTCGCTTCATCCGGCGCCCCCAGGTGACCCTCGGGGGCTTGGATTCGGCTCGGGTTCGCCGGCTGTTATTTCGGCCCAAACCGGTGATAAACGAGATCCTGGGGGTGTGACTTAGCCGATTTTTTGGGCGTCGGCGCTAAAAATGGCCTGGGGGCCTGTTGGGAGCGCGGTTGGAGTTGTTCTTACAGCAGTTCGCTCCTAGTCGTCCCGTCCTTTCACATTACATCAGTTCCACTAATCCTAACCCTCCTCCTAATCCATGGTGTCACAAATCTCCATGATCGGCGATGAGTACAAGGTTAGAACCATCACCGACGATGAGTTCAGCGTCATCTACACCCGTTCTTCCGCGATAGTGAAAGGATGCCTTGCTCGCTTCAGACGCATGTTCGAAAAGTCAAATGGTGATGAGTGGGTCGTTGGGCTAGATGTTGAGTACACCACAGTCCTGGGAAAAGAGAAGAATCTAAAGGAGGAAGAGAGGAAGAAGCCCGCCGTGATCCAGGTTTGCATGCATTACTTGTGCTTGGTCTACCACATATGCCATGCCGACGTTGAGTGCGAGGATTTTAAGAACTTCCTCGCGAGCGGCAAAGTCAAATTCGTTACTGTAAACTTTACGAATGATAGAAGAGTCCTGAATCGGATAGGCCTCGTTGTAGGCCAGCCCTTCGACCTCTACAAGAATGGGCTGGTGTCCTCCCGTCAGCCTTCAATGCTGACCCTGGCAGGAGCCATGGTTGATCCTTCGTACGGTAAACTAACGAAACCTCCGCCCGAGTTTCATCTTGCATGGCAGTGGAATGTACTAGATAGAGACCACATCCAGTACACTGCAATGGATGCCTACCTTTGTTTCAATATCTATGAGGATTGGATGAAGAGTGAGAGCCAAGTGTGCGGTTCAAGCAAAGAACTATAGGCCAAGAGGAAGAGGGACAAGGACGAAGTCGGTCACTTGGACGAGGAGTCCGAGTAAGGTGGAAGTGTCGTTGCTCATGGTGGTTCTAATGCAGTGTCTACCAGATTAGTTGCTTAGTTTAATTTCAGGGTGCTTAGTTTTATTTGAGGGGTGTGTTGTGCAGAGCCCCTAGTAGAACTATGTTATGTTCCTTCTGGTTACTTTAACTCTTCAGTACGTACATACTATTATTTCTTACAGTGCATCTCATAGTTGGTAGTACTACCACTCGTTTCTTCACATTATATACGTACAATATATATATATATATGGCCAACATCATATAGCCAGCAGTTGACTATACTATTTACCATGCGCTAAGCATGCCACATACGCAAAACACTTAAATGAGATATGTAATTCTAAAAAAAACTTAAATTGAGAGAAGTTTACCCAAAGCATGAAGGAGTTTAGTTGTCAAAGAATTAAATAGGTATGCTAATTTTTTTAATAGTCTTTAGCACCCCATCTAAGCATGCACTAGCTTTTTTTAATAGTACTATATGCATAATTTGGCGACGAGCGCCCTCTATATGTACCACCTTTTTTCTTTAATTCATCTTGTTAGTTTTGCTCCATGGCACAATCCATCAATACTAGTATTGTGCAAAAGTACACATTTAAAAGGCTAGATGGCGGGGCTGTCTCGCTTGGTCGGTTTCATGAGAGGCGAGGGCCTTTGTGATTTCACGGCTCATTACTGCTAGAAGGCGGGGCCTTGTGATTTGCCTGCTCGTATAAATGTTGCTGACAACCTGAGGAGGAGCAAAGAACCGTGTGGTAAACTCAAGTTTTCCACTAGAGTACTAGTACGATGGAGGAGCGCGAAACCGATAGAGGCGGGGTGTCCTAATCTTTCAATGAGATGATAACTATCAATTTGGTGGAGTCGACTTTGACGATCCGACTACAAACATGCACGACGTTGCGGCTTAGCAATCAGTAAACCAATCTCCGTGAGGTTACCGACGATATCGAAAGCACGATCAGCCTGACCACGATGGTCTGTTCCTACATGCAATCGAAGAACAAGCAAGAATATGATAAAAGCAATCTGAATATTGCAAATGTGGATGGAGTATTGATAAAGGTGGGGATCCGAAAGCGGTCTTTGTCTGGTCGTTGGACACAAACGAAGTACACGAAGTTGCAATGGCTAACTTTTAACTAAAGAAATCCCAAGGAAAAAGCTACTAGATGGATCTAGTTATATAGTAGCAAGGGGTGGCAGCCAAGGAGGTGGAAGGACGTCCCAAGGCAGCCTAAAGCTAACCCTAGGTCGTACAAGGCTCATGGGACCAAGTGGAGGTGATGCAACACCTTTGGACTTGTAGTTTGACTCGGATTCTCTGCAGCGTCAGATTGTTTCATCGATAACTCAACGCTCCGGAGGAATTTTAAGGTGAATCTAACAAAGAAAGAAGCACCCAATTCGGAGTCCTTGTGAAAGAGTTCTTGGCGTTTTGATTCAGGTATGTATGTGTAGTCCGAATCTGAATCCAGAACGTGAGAGACTTGGACTCTATCTTCTCTTGGCCCAAAAGTGACGTGAGAGGACTTTTTGAACAGCACATAAACTTCTCTTTTACCCTTACCTTCATATGTGGATTGACAAATGTCCCATACACCTGCAATTAGACATGACACAAAGGTTTGTGAAGTATCTTTGTCCTAGATGACATAAATAAATTATTGCATAGTTTGCATTAGAAATCACCTCACTAATATACATGTATGGAAATATTTTTCTTCATATCCAAGGTAGTCATGTCCTCATCAGAAACACGGGAGCCCAGTGCGATATGGCGATAAAAAAGGATATAATTTGCTAGTCATCGATCCCACGGTGCCGCTCATCGTTAACATTGTTCTGTTCATGCGTCGCAGAGAATATGACACATGCAGCAAAACACCCAAAGCAAAAGGAGAAACACAGGAGCAAAAGAAGAAGGAAGATTACCCCCCCCCCCCAAAAAAAAGAAGGAAGACGCAGACACAAGTCTGGGGCGCTACTCTCTACTTCACGAAGAGTTAACCACTGAGTCCTAACTGCTTCTAAATCACCTCCACGACCTTCATCTCCTCGCTCGTCTCCTCCGCCATCTTTTTCATTCTGTCAGTGATGCGGGACTTCTCAAGGTGAGTGTTCATCATCTGTTCCACGGCCGCATTACGTACCTTGATTGCAGCCGGTGCTTGATGCGGAGCTTCGCCAACTCCTTCCGTTCCATGACGAGGGCGTGTTGCATCTTCACCGAGGAACTACTCTTCTCATCTAGCTTCTTCCAGCCGGCGTTCTCCTCCTTCAGCAGGTCGAGCTCGTGGCGGAGCTTTGCCTTTCCTCCTGAAGTTGCAGGATTCCGTCGGTCGCCTTCTTACCTGAGGCAATGCTCTCCTTCAGCAGGATCACCAAGCCGGCGGTCAACTCCTCCTGCTTATTGAGTTCAGCGGGCATGTCGTCGAGGCCCTCCTTCAGCAGCTCCACCAAGCCATCGATGAACTCCTACTTATTGAGCTTATAGGGCATGTCGTCGAGGGATAACAACTCAAGGACCGCCAGCTCGGCATGTTCACCTCCGCGGCTAGGGCGCTCCTGGGAGCCCTCGCCTGCCCGTGAGAGATCTTTCGAGGTCTCTGCGAGGCGGCGAGCCCTCTCTTTTTTTCCGCGGCCTTGGTCGCTGCTGCCTTGTTATGAGTAGTTCTCGACCTAGAGCTCTCCACACCGGCCAGGGCAAGGGCGGACGAACAAGAAAGATTTATGAGGAGGAAGGTAGAGTAATTTTCGGCTAGGTAGTTCCCCTTTTTATCACCTAGTACTAGCACTAGTACTAAAACCTGCATAGTGGGAACACGTTCAGGTTTGATACGTACTAGGTGTGAGCAGGTTTGCACTTAATTATAAGCATGGTAGTACTAATTTGGAATGTGATGGGAACAAGCTAAAGATTAATTGATGGTTTTGGTTTCGAGGCCCGAAACATCTCCCGATGAGTTTCCTGGAACACAAATTTCAAGTACTACTGCTCAAATGCGGTCGCACAAGTCAGTGATGTAACAGGTCATACATGTCCGACCAAGCCGATGCATGTCCCCTCGGTGGGACGTGGGTCCGACCGACCGTTTGTTGGTGCGGCCGACCGTAAGTATTACTCGATGGACACTTGTGGTTGTGGCTTCGGGTGATTGTAACGACCAAGCATTCAAAAACTAGTGATAGATCAATTACCATCTTTTTCCAAACGACCAAGTATTTTCACAGGAATACAATACGTATAGATGGAGTGATTGTCATGATTGCAAACCGCCATGTCGCCGCAAGTTCACTACAGCAGCAACCGAGTAGGGCACTGCATCGCTGGCGGGGAAGGAGGGCAGCTCACCTCGCCTATGATGCATGCCCAGTGCCGCCACCGCAGCTGGTCCCACGATTTGGCTTCTCCTACCGCCCATTTGAACAGTTGCACTGGCTGCTCATGACATTCCGCAGGCATGCACGCTCTTTCCTCCGCAGTCGACTCCGTGAATATGATCTCTGCCATTAGCCCCAGCTCAAAATCAACGCAACGCTGCCAGATGCTGACATCCCTCAGCATCTCTCCCCTAAGATCGACTTGCGCCTTCGCCTTGTGCTTCGCCAGGCGTAGCTCCTTCGACCTTCGATGCGACGCTTCCTTGATTTGATTTGCCCTTGCTACCCACCACCTGAAACGCAGCCCTGGCATGTCCTCCAGCGCCACAGATATGTGATTCCAGAGCAATGGATCCCCTCTGAAACACATGTGGGTTTCTCTCAAAGGCGGCAGTGCTGTAGGCCGCAGCGAGAGGGCAGCCCGCGGGATCCTGGGATCTAAGGGATCCTCCATGGCGGGATCCAGTGGGCGAGGCGGGGAGGCGAGCTTAGGGCTGGGAGAGCCCTACGAGGCTTAAATGAAGATAGTACTACTCCACTCGGTCCATATTTAAATACAAAGGCCACCAACAGTAGCCTAGGCAAAAATTGATCGTGCTGCATGCGTCCTGGTTTATTGGCCCCGTTTTTATTTTGTGCCAATTTTTGACCAAAAATTTAACTAAGAAAATGTTAATGCATGTCACCAAAAATTATATCATTGGAATCACATTTGAACATAGTTTTCGATGATATTACTTTTTACGACATGCATAAATATTATGTTACTTAAAAATATGGTCAAATTTGGCACAAAATACGAAGGAGATCAATGGAAGTAGCAACCCATGATTTAACTACTCGCATGCACGCAGTCGAGTAGTAATGTCATTCTCAACTACTTCCTCCCTCATGTCCACTCCATTTGCATGCGTTGTATTACTTGACAATCAATTAAGTGAATGACTTTGCACGCGTACAAAAATGCGTCCCACCGTGTACCCGCGTGTGCATGCAAGGGAATGAGTGCATGCGTGTAGATCTTCGCTTCATGAACGTACTTCCAGTGTGTGTGAGAGAGGACGAGTACATTCTTCTGGAACCAGCAGCACATCACTGTGATCAATCCACACAAGAATGTCGTGACTACGCCTCCACATGTGCCATGTGGCTTCATGGATGCCCCCACATCATTTTAATCGTAATATATTAACTGAAAAGGGGAGAGACATTGTGCAGCATGCCATTGGAATTCTAATTTTACATGTTTTGCACATATTGGAAGTACTAGTAAGGTACACGTGCATTGCACGCATGAGATTTGGCAACCAAATTATGAATAAACACCTCACTATAGCATGTAAGCTTTGAGTCATATATGCATGATGTAGATGTTCGTTTAATTCTTATAGTTCATCCCATTCAAAACCAATTAGTTTTTAGAAAAAAGTTAATCTAATTTAAGATTCATGGAATTGTGCATTGTAAAGCACAAAGTAAAAACAGATAAATGCAATTCATCTAGAATTTTTTTGGGCAGTTATGATACGGAAGATTCTAGAACAAAGGAGAAGTGCTTGTTTCTTGAGGTTTGTGCATTATGCTTAAGTTCAACCATGGAGTATTCTAGATTGTACATGTGGCAGAATCTGGTGGAATGTAGATGATATTCAACGACCGGTAGTGCTTGGATCTGCCATCTCTGCCCCGTCGGATTGGCTTCATCCAACGACCATCTTTCAAAGTTATTCGCACACTGTATAGGGGTATAGATATAGATATATAGACTAGTGGCACATCGTCTAAAGCCTTTCTACACGCTCATTTTTTGTACAAATGTGCTCCACCGTGCACCCGCGCGTTTGTATGTGGGAATGAGCCCGTGTGTGCACCTCTTCTATTTCGTACACGTAGTCTATGTGTGTGAGAGATATTGAGATATAGTGAGGGAATACGTGTCAATGCAATTTGTGTGAAGGAGAGGCCTATATACATACATGTATGTGCATGGGGCCGGGGTGATATACGAGAAGGGAGGGGAGAGGTCGACTGCACGAGGTATCGATAGAGACAGATAGAGGGAAGAGCTCTACGAGCGTAGAAGCACTGGGATATGGTGAGTGCTAGAAGATGGTGCGAGGGGCCAAGTGGAGGGATACTTGGAAGGAGTGCACAAGTGCGAGATCGATATTTAAAGAGAGGGGGCGAGAACGTGCGCGATTGCGCAGTGGCGGAGCCATGAAAATTAAATGAGCTAGGGGGGCCAAGCATTCCTAATCCTTTATGGGGAGGGCCAATTCATCAACTTAAACCATTTTACAAGCAATTGATATACTGATCACATTCATATTAGCTCAATACAGTGATGTTAGGGGGTCCAGGGCCCTTGTTGCCCCCTGTCTTCGTCACTGTGCGCGCGTCTGAGAGATGAAGCGGAAGGCATGGATGATGAGAGGGAGACGATGGATAGATAATGTGTATGTATTAGCCGTGTAGTTCTATATAGAGAGTTAGATTTTATCGACGTGTACGTGGGAAAGAGCAGGGTGAGACCTAACTAGAGATATAGATCGATCGGTTTGTGTGGGAAACTAGGACAGACCTAACTATATATATATACAAATAGAGGAACATCGATCATTGTGCATGCATGTGAGAGATAAAGAATGGCCGAAGTGATGAAGAGGGGGAGGTGTGTGTGTGTGTGCATGCATGGGAGAACGAAATGAAGAAAAAGATTACGTGTGTGCGATGGATAATGCTGAGTAGTAGTGTGTGTGCATGCATGCATGACAGAAAGTAAGTGGTACAACTATAAAGAGAAGACAAATGTGTGGGTGCAAAAGACTTGGTGAGGTCATTATCAATGTAAAGTTGAAATCAAATATTTGAATAAGAGATCATGATGTTTGAAACCCATGCATGCATGAATATAATTGAGATATGCGTGGCGTGGTTTTGAAACGAGCATGCTATACTGTTCACACATTGAACAAGGTTAAACTGATTTGAATTTGAGATACCAATGGCAGGTATTGTTTGGCGACATTGCATCCATGCATGGACACACTATTAAAATTGGAAATGATGGGTGGCTTTCGCAGCACATATCTAAATGGTGTGTGTGTGTGTGTTGTGTTTGTTAAACACATTGTACAGAGTATCATACATGGTTTAGATTTCGAACATCTAGCTAGAGCATACATGTACTATGATTTGAATTCAACATAAAATGGATACATATTTTTGAATTCGAGATCGTATGTACATGTAGTTCATATTTATATGGGAATTTACTACTCACATATTCATGTCATGTGTTGTGAAGATAATATTTAGATGGTTGTATAACTAACCCGCGTACAATCCCATTCAAACAGGGAAAATGTACTCAAATTTAGTCCACATTCTAGATAGTAGGAAATGTTTTTTTATTGTTGAGGGAAGTGCAAATTGATTTGGTATTGTACACGTTAAGCTTGTTGTCCCGATTTTTTTAGTTTTTTTGTTGTTGTTTTTGAATGGCGTTTCTAGTAATAATATAGTAACACGAGACATGGCTCTCTCTAGTGGGGTGCGAATTGTCTTTTTTGTTTTTGTTTTTTTTTTGCACACGTTAAGCTTGTTCTCCCCAAATTTCAAGCCGCGCCTTGTTATGCTGAAATTTCAAGCTAGCATCTCTGTCTATCGTGCTGCGAAACTCCCACTTCTTCACCCGTGCCTTGTTGTCCCAAAAGTTTAAGATATCTCATTGTCTCGTTGTGCTCCAAAAAATCCCTCCATCTCAACCCGCGGCTTTGCTATCCCAAAATTACAACGCACGCGGAAACTCCCATCTCCTGCGAAATCCCGACACGCAAAATTCCCGTGATACCCGAAACCGATAGAACCGCCTAGTTCAAATCGGTGGGGGTACTTTCGTAACTTACCCCACATTTCGGACAAGTGCATCTCTAAGACATGGTTCCACCTCCCATCCCCTCCGCCCCCATTCATACACCGAGGCCGCGAAAACCCGCGAAGCCCCACACCTTCCTTCGTCCACCACCCAGCCGGAGCCTCTTCCCCGACGACATCATCCATCGCAATAGCTCGACGTCCCTCATCCACCGCACCGGATGAGGGTCCGTCATCGATCTCATCGTCCCGCTGGTTCAGCCACCCCGTCCTCCACCTCCAAGGAGCTACCCCGAAGTTCACCTCGTCTACCGCACCACCTCCATTCCCACACCTCCGTCTTCACCTGCACCACCGGAAGAGCAGCACCATCATCGATTCCTCGGAAGAAGCGGAGGCCTAATCGGCACCACCAAAGAGTTTCTACACTAATCGCTGCATTTTCTTCTTAATTCGATCTCACGGTGCTGCCGGTGCTCGGTACTGAGCCGCCATGGCGCGGCTCCTTCTACGGCGGCGTCGCCGGCCAGTTCCTCCACGGCATCTCTCCCTCGGCGGCGACGTCGACATCAGTACGAGCTGCTGCTGCTTCGGCTCTCGCTTGTGCTGCTGCTATGCTCATGCTCTCGGTCCCCTGCCTAGTCTGCTCTTGCTCTTGCTCGCACTGGTGATCTTGTTCTTGCTCTTGCTTGTGTTGCTACTCTACTCTTGCTTGCGCTTCTGCTGCACAAGCAGCAACTCCGGCTGTCGCTCGAGCTCCTGTTGCTGCTACCCGAGATGCTGCTACATGACCAGCTGCCCCGGCTCTCGCACGCGCTGCTGCTCTGGGCGCTCCTGCTGCTGCACGACCAGCTGCCCCGGCTGCTCTCTGGTACTACGTTCCTTGCCGGAGCGGCTACCGATTTAGATCACTGCTACTCTGCCACTAGTGCTCGAGGGTGCAAAACTATTAGTGCACTGCTTTTCTGCTACTAGTGCGTTCAGTCTCAACAGTAAAATTCATTTCCGACAGCAAAATTCAGTTTCGATAGTAAAATTCAGTTTCAACAGTTAAATTCAGTTTCGACAGTTAAGTTCAGAAATGATCGGCTCATGTATTTTACATCTAGCACTTTGTAGTTATATATTTTACATCATCTATTGGAGATGGTATTAGAATTCCGATCACGTTTACATTGTCTCTCTTGTCCTGCTTCAGCCTCGTCGTCTTACAACTCACCGGAGCTGCTCCGACGATGAAACCCTCCATCACAGCGGAGCAGTACCCTCGGCTCCATCTCCAGACGCCTAAGATCTTCTTCCCCTCCTCCGACAGCCACATCAGCCACAGCATCCTCAGCGACCAACCCAATGATGCTGAGATCTACATGGCTTCACCAAAGAGGTTGTACACTTGTTGCATCACTTTTTTACTCTACATGTTATATATATTGTCCACTGAGCTCGCGTAATAATGTGAAATACGATTAGTTTCTCCTACTATATGACAAGCAGTGAGGTACCAGGCAACTTAGCTATCCGTGATGGACTCTCTCGAAAGCCATCATTATTTATTTCTTCGCGTTTGAGTTATGCATTTGTAGATGGGCCAGGGAGTTCAGCTAGTAGGGTAGTGGCCTGGGTCCAAAGTAGTAGAAGTAGCACAAAAACATTTATAGAGTGTAGGCTTTTGCGTGTTCAAGCCTGCCTATAGAATCGCCACTGCTTGAAAGGAAAAGAGAAGGAAAAACATAGGATTTGGAAAGTTTCCTATGGTACTACTATTCATGCATTTGGTTCAAAGGAATGGAGCAAATGAAAACTATATGATTTGTTCCTTTAGTGTCTCTTTCAAAGAAAAACCGTAGGAATTTTAATATCCACTTGGCCTCCTTTTCAAATTTCTATTCATGAAGCACAAGACTAAGAGATACTAGCACAATGGCATTACAACTATACATTTTCCTGTGGGTTGACTTAATTTCACCATGCTTTGCATTCTTGTGATCTTCCAATTCTTGTGAACCAAACACCCAGATTGACAGAAATCTATGTTTTTAAATTCTCTATTTTGCACGTATATTCCTATCTATTCCTGTGTATTTCCTATCCCTGCATTGTTAGAATCTTCCAATTCAATCAAGCCCTTACAAAATTACTTCTGTTACAGATATGTGTCAAAGAAAACCTTGTGTGGTTTGTGCCGCTCCTGTTGCGCTGTCGTCCACCCTAGCTCAGTTGCTCCAACGAAAGATGGGTTCAGCATAGTAGGGATCCGCCCTCCAGACTGTCTTTCGCCGCCTCGGATCTTCTTCCCTGCTGCCGGTACCCACGAGAACTGCATTACCATCATCAACTGAGCAGATGGCCTTGATGACTACACGGGTCCGCAAGAGAGGTCGCACTCTTTCGTGTCTGCTTACGTTATGCATCGCTTAATATGGCATGCTACTTTATTGTCATGTTCATCGATTAGACCCCGATTGAGGGCCAAACTAATGCTCAAACTTGAGTTTTTAAATGGTTGTGGGGTACATATTGGGCAGCAATCAATAGTATTTGTCTACTATCTACTTATTCTCGGGTGTCTACTATGAATTTTATATTGGGTGGGAAACAACCATTAGAGGAGCCATTATCTGTATTTTTTTAACTGAAGCTATTATATGCCCGCTATCATTGGTTTTGGGTTTATCCACAGGTTGCTACCATCACTCTGGATTTGTGCATGCACTCCTTGCAAATCTCATTGTGTTTTATTCCTATGCATGTCAGTTATTCTACACAATGCTACTGAACATGTACAACAAAAGAGACGAGCCTTGCATGGCAATAAAATTTCATGCAGGCATCGATCCATGGTAGAAGCGAAAGCAACCCAGCTCCACCCGTTCCATACTGTAATCAAGAGGAAGATAACTATTCACAGGGGGATCCAGAGGGAGCAGACCACTCCTATTTACCCCCTGAGGTCTTTTGCTCTAACTTGGCATGCTGATGTTGGTCATATCATGCATATGATGCCTTGCATTGCTTACTTTATACATAAAATATGTCATGTGCTTAGTTTAGACATGCTTTGTGTGAATGCCATCTGTTTAGTTTCTATATCATATATGTGAATCATGCAATGCCATCTTATTTAGCCAGGCATCATATATGTGAATTTTGCAATGCCATCTTGGTTAGCCAATCATCTTATATGTGAATTATATCATGCCATCCTTTTTTATTACGTATTAAATTTGTCAATAATGTTAGTAAATTCAATTACTCTTCCTCTGCATCAGCCATTCGACACGGCCATGGAAAAATATGGAGTGAAAACAAGGTCTTCAGAGCATACAATGCTATCTGAAGAAGGGCATGTCTTGCTGGTTACGGATAGCTCCTCAGAGGAGGATTCAGAGACAGATGACCAGTCCTATTCCCCCCCCCCCTGAGGTGCATGCTATAACTTGGTAGGGTTATATTGCTCATATCGTGCATATGGTGTCTTGCATTGCTATGTCATTTGCTTAGTTTAGACATGCTTTGTGTGAATGCCACCTATAGTGTCTAATTACCATATATGTGAATTATGCAATGCCATCTTGTTCCAAGACATTATATATGTGAATTATGCAAGGTTATCTTGTTGCAAGGCATTATATATGTGAACTATGCAATGCCATGCTGTTTAGCCAAGCATCATATATGTGAATTATATCATGACTTCCTTTTTGTATTAGGTATTCCATTTGTCGACAATGTTTGTATATTCAACTACTCTTCCTGTGCATCAGCCATTTGAATTGGTGATTAAAAATCTGGAGTGAAAACAAGGTCTTCAGAGCAGACAATGCTACCTGCTGAAGCAGATATCTTGCTGGTTCTAGATAGCTCCTCAAAGGATTCAGAGACAGATGACCAGTCCTATTTCCCCCCTGAGGTGTATGCTCAAACTTGGCAGGGTTATATTACTCATATCATGCATATGTTGTCTTACAATGCTTAGTTTTTACATCATATACACAATATTGAATGCCATCTACTTAGTTTACACATCATATATGTGACTGCCCTCTTCTTACTTGCTTAGTATATAAATCATATATTTGAATTATATCATGCCATGATGTTTACATAGACAACATGCATCTAAATTATGGCATGCCAAACCATTTTCTAAAGACATAATATAGTTATATCATCTTATCCTGTTAACATAATCATCATATTTTGAATTATGTCATTCTATCCGTGAATTATATCATGCCATCATGGTTTACATCGATGGCATGTATGTGAATCATGGCATGCCAACTACTTTAATAGACACATCGTATAGTTATATCATGTCATCATGTTTACATAGTCATCATATTTTGAAGTATGTCATTCTGTCCTGTTTAGTTAGCCATCATATATGTGAAATTGTGTCATACTATCTTGTTTAGTTAGCCATCATATATGTCATGCCATCCAGTTTGGTTAGACAGCATAATTGTGAATTATTTCATGCCCTGTTTTTTCCCTACTATCCATTGCACCTTGTCTATCATACAATGTATGTACATTCAATTACTTTTCTTGTCTATCAGCCATTTGAATTGGGGGGTGATGGCAGTATTTATGGGAGTAAAAACACGGTCTTTAGAAAAGATAGTGCGACCCGTCGATGCAGATAGAACCATGGTTGTACTTGCCCAAGAACCAGCCCCACCACATATAACCCAGACTCACGCAGATTGTACCCCTACCCAGTTGGACAGAGAACCAGCTACACCCCTTCCAACCCCAGCGGATAGTAATCCAGTTCTAGCTGACACAGCACCGTCTCCACCACAAAGCACCCAAACACGAGCAGTTAGTAAGGCAACTGCAGTGCCCAAAGCACGAGGACCACCACTCTGAACCCCAAGTAAACGCTTAAAGCAGAAGAAGAATTGTTCTCAGGCCAAGTTCCATAACTATGGTTCATACTCCTTTTCTCTTGCATCACTATATTTACTCATAACAACTAATTCCAAATTTGGCAGATGCAATTGAAAATCCAACGGCGCAACAGGTATGTTTTAAACCTGTTTCTTTAACTGGTTTGCTGTTGTAACTTGCTCTATGTTGATTTCAATTTCAATTGAATAAACAGTTATGTTCTCATGCCATGCAAATTACAAGTGTTGTTAGTGTTGTGTAGTTTCCCACACTTATATTCTGTATATGTTGCTTTGTCTTGAACAATTATGATTTGAACTGTCTCTATCTTTGATAGAGGCGAATGTGTCCTGATGTTTCGATGAGATGGTGACTATCGTTTTCTGTGGGAGTCGACCTTGACGATCTAACTACGAATGTGCGGGACGTCGCGCCTTAGCAATCGCTAAACCAACTTCCGAGGGGTTATTGACCATGCCGGAGCACGATCAACCTGACCACGAGGTTCCGTTTCCTGCGAGCAAAACAAAGAACAAGCAAGAAACTAAGATTGCAATCTGGATATTGCGAATATAAGAGGAAAGCTTTATTAATGAAGGTGGGGTTCTGTGACGCCTTTGTCTGGTCATTGAACACAAATGAAGTACGCGAAGTTGCAGCTATGGCGCACTTTTAATCTAAACAAAACCCAAAGTCTAAACGACGCCCTAAGGAAGAGGGGGGAATTTCGTGGCCCTTGGAGGAGCGGTCCGAAACCAACCCTAACTCTTGTTTCCCCACACATACGGACTCTAAAAACAGCCTATACTTAAGTATTTTGAAATTACATGGGCCTGGCCCAATAATAAGGTGACGCAGCACCTAGAATAGCTTCTAGACGATATTTATGAAGTGGCATCTTGTATATTTCGTCCAAGGCTTCATGCACTCCTTATGGTGGCTTCAAAGTCCTGAAATCATCACTTGTAACTCCGTTCTTGATCCCCTTGCGCATGCCATCATCTGCATGCTTGGTCTTGCTCCAGTGTTCATCCCTCTTATCCATGTCATGCCTTTCATTTGTAAGTAAAACAAATGTATCCAATTTAGGCAACATCATATTCTCATGAACATTAGAATCATTACCAAGAAACGAAAGTACCTGATAATTTAATTGGCGTGCGCGAGCTCTAGTAATTGGTCAAGTATGTATAGCAGCAGGGGCTGTGGGTGTAACAATGGTATTGATGTCCTCATCATCCTCCCATTCTTGAAATGAAGTCGTCCTCGACGGAAGCTCATCTTCCTCACCCAAATAAGGCTTCAAATTTGCAATGTTAAAAGTGGGATTAACCCCAAAATCTGCAGGTAGCCCAAGTTTATATGCATTATCATTTATTTTCTCTCACACCTTAAAAGGACCATCAGCACGTGGCATTAGCTTTGATTTGCGCAAATCAGGAAATCTATCCTTACGCAAATGTAACCAGACAAGATCTCCAGGCGCAAAGACAACACGTTTTCTACCCTTATCTCCAGCAAGTTTATATTTAGCATTCATACGTTCAATGTTCTCCTTAGTTAACTCATGCATTTCTAAGATCAATTCAGCATGTTGTTTAGCATCAAAATTAACCTTCTCCGAAGATGGAAGAGGCAACAAATCAATAGGTGCACGAGGAAGGAAACCATACACAATTTCAAAAGGGCGCATCTTAGTAGTAGAATGCAATGAACGATTATAAGCAAATTCAATATGAGGCAAGCATTCTTCCCACATTTTCTTGTTATTCTTCAAAACAACCCTAAGCATAGTAGACAATGTTCTATTGACTACTTTAGTTTGTCCATCAATTTGGGGGTGACATGTAGTACTAAAAAGCATTTTGGTCCACAACTTAGCCCATAAACATCTCCAAAAGTGGTAACGAAATTTAGTATCACGATCTGAAACAATAGTATTTGGCACACCATGCAAGCGAATAATTTCACGAAAGAACAAATCAACAACATTAACAGCATCATCGCTTTTATGACATGGTACAAAGTGTGCCATTTTCGAGAACCTATCCACGGCAACAAATATGCTATCCCTCCCCTTCTTTGTTCGAGGTAAACCTAAAACAAAGTCCATTGATATATCCTCCCAAGGAACAATAGGTACACGCAAAGGCATATATAAACCATGAGGATTGAGTCGTGACTTAGGTTTTTGGCATGTAGTGCAGCGAGCAACAAAACGCTCAACATCTTGTCTCATCTTTGGCCAAAAGAAATGTTTAGCAAGTATATCCTCCGTCTTCTTCACACCAAAGTGTCCCATTAATCCTCCTCCATGCGCCTCCTGCAACAACAAAAGACGAACGAAGCTAGCTGGAATGCATAGCTTGTTAGCACGAAACACAAATCCATCGTTAACGACGAACTTGTCCATGTTCTCCCTTCATTACAATTCTGCAATACATCTTTAAATTCAGCATCATGCACATATTGATCTTTGATGGTCTCCAAACCAAATATTTTAAAGACGAATTGTGAAAGCATAGTATAACAATGAGACAATGCATCAGCAATAATATTTTCTTTACCCTTCTTGTGTTTAATGACATAAGGGAAAGTCCCAATGAATTCAACCCATTTAGCATGCCTACGGTTCAGTTTTGCTTGACTTTTAATGTGTTTCAAAGATTCATGATCAGAATGTATACCAAATTCCTTGGGCCATAAATAATGTTGCCATGTTCCTAAGGTCCGAACAAGAGCATATAATTCTTTATCATAAGTAGAATAGTTCAGACTAGGCCCACTCAATTTTTTAGAAAAGTATGCAACAGGTTTGCCATCTTGTAATAACACACCTCCTAATCCAATTCCACTAGCATCACATTCAAGCTCAAAAGTCTTACTATAATCAGGAAGTTGGAGTAAAGGAGCATGTGTCAACTTATCTTTCCATACCGTGAAGGTTTCTTCCTATGCGGTACCCCAAACGAAAGGCAGATCCTGCTTTGTAAGCTCATTGAGAGGTGCAGCAATGGTGCCGAAATCTCTCACAAAACGCCTATAAAAACCAGTGGGGCCAAGGAAACTCCTCACTTATGTGACCGTTTTGGGCTGCGGCCAACTCTCAATAGCTTCAATATTGGCTTTATCAACTTCAATTCCCTATGGAGTAACAACATAGCCAAAAAAAGATTTGCTATAAAAACAAATAAACGTGCATCATGTAGAGCAATAAAAACAGCACGTAAATGTTACAAATGTTCTTCCAAAGATTTGCTATAAATCAGTATATCATCAAAATAGACTCCGACAAATCGTCCAATGAAAGCACGTAAAACTTCGTTCATTAATCTCATGAAAGTACTAGGTGCATTAGTTAACCCAAAAGGCATGACTAACCACTCATATAAACCAAACTTAGTTTTAAATGTTGTTTTCCATTCATCTCCCAATTTCTTACGAATTTGATGGTATCCACTACGCAAATCAACTTTGGAGAATATTGTAGAGCCACTCAATTCATCAAGCATATCATCTAGCCTAGGAATAGGATGACGATAATGAATAGTAATATTATTAATGTCTCTACAATCAACACACATACGCGACGTACCATCCTTTTTAGGCACTAGTATAATAGGAATAGCACAAGGACTAAGAGATCCGTGTATATAACCTTTGTCGAGCAGCTCCTGTACTTGACGCATAATCTCCTTCGTCTCCTCTGGATTGGTACGGTACAGTGCATGGTTGGGTAGCGATGCACCAGGAATTAAGTCTATTTGATGCTCAATCCCTTGAATAGGTGGTAATCCCGGTGGCACGTCTTGTGGGAAGACATCAGTGAACTCCTGCAAAATGTTAGTGACAGCAGGGGGCAAAGAGGAAGGCACGTCCTCGATTGAGAATAATGCCTCTTTGCACACAAAGGCATAGCAAATAGATTTGCTGAAATCTGGATCATCAATATCAGATTTGGTGGCAAGTAAACATGCACTTTTCAATTTAATTTCAGAAGCAAGAGTAGATGGTTTATTATTAGGCTTCATTTGTTGCTCAAATTCTTTTGCCACAATCTGATTTTCACTCTTATTTTTCTCCTGTTTTGCTTTATTAGCTCTATTAATATCATCTTTCAAAATGGAATCAGGAGTCATAGGAAGCAAAGTAATATTTTTATCCTTATGAACAAGAGTATACTGATTGTTTCTACCATGGTGTACAGAATTTTCATCAAAAATCCATGGTCTACCAAGTAATAAGGAACATGCTTGCATAGGTACCACATCACAATCAACATAATCAACATATGTAGAGATACTAAAATGCACACGAACAGTACGTGTTACCTTAACTTTGCCGCTCTTGTTGAACCATTGGATGTAGTAAGGATGTGGATGTGGTCTTGTGGTGAGAGATAGCTTCTCCATCATCTCCATGCTAGCCAAGTTGTTGCAGCTCCCTCCATCTATGATGACGCGAACGGAACGTTCCTTCACAACTCCCTTTGTATGGAACAAATTATGCCTCTGATTTTGCTCAGCTTGTGTAACCTGCACACTCAAAACATGTTGAGAAACTAAACATTCATACATGTCAGCATCTTCAGTAGCCATGTATTGCATCTCATGATCAGAATCATCTCCATCGTGTTCTACACTTGTAATAAGAGCCAAAGTCTCCTCATCATAGTCACTAGCGTACTCATACCCACCATCCTCCGTAAAAATCATCACACGCTTAGATGGGCATTCTCTCGCATAATGACCTCCACCCTTGCCACGGCGACAAATAATATCATGTGTTTGCCCTGTTGATGCCATGGATGAAGAAGAGCTCTGTGCGGAATCGGAAGGTGTACTCCTGGCAGATGGTGGTGGTGGTGCCTGTTTTCTTGTATCTTGGTTGGAATTGGCGGCTGAAGTCAGTGGTGTTGTAGTAGGATGTGTAGGAGTAGAGGATGCACGCGGTGTCCATGATGAAGGCCGACCTACAGAAAAGTTAGTTCGCGCCAATGCATGTCGATCCCGCACTTCACGTTCAGCTTTGCAAGCAATATGGAATAAACGAGTGATATTATTATACTCCTTATACTCTAGAATTGTCTGAATCTCTTTATTTAATCCACCCATAAAACATGCAAGCATAGGCTCATTATCCTCAACAATACCACATCTAATCATTCCAGTTTGTAATTCCTGATAATATTCTTCTACAGAATTTTTTCCTTGTCTTAAACGCTGCAATTTTTGAAGTAATTCACATTGATAATATGGTGGAACCCAACGAGTACACATAGCAGTTTTCAACGCAGCCCAAGTAGCTGGAATAGGATATAATCTACAATGTTCAGACCACCAAACACATGCAAAACTAGTGAAAGCACAAACAGCAGCAGGAACACGTCTCTCCTCAGGATATTGTAAACATGTAAAACGTTGTTCAGTTTCTAACTCCCAAGTAAGATATATATCAGGAACATATCTACCCACAAATGGTGGAATATTCAATTTTAGTTTAGGAAGATGGTCATGATCTCGTACCGCGGGTGGTGGTGCAGCCCTACCGTTGCGATGATATGCATGAGGACGACCTAGTGGTGGTGGTGTTGGTGGTTACACGTAGTTCTGATTTTGATCAACCTCATCCTCGTAATGGTCCTACACCTCTACAGTAGCAGCAGGAGCTACAGAAGCATCAACAGTAGGTACGGCGGCACCAGAAGTTTGACCAGGCTCAAAGGGAACGCGTTGTGCTCGTCCCACTTGATTTGGAAGGCGTTGTTGTTGTTGTTGTTGTTGTTGTTGTTGTTGTTGTTGTTGTTGTAGAGGTGCGACAGGTGCAGCGGGCGGTGGTTGTGGAAGACGCACGAGCAATTCATTAAACTTGTTATCGAGCTTTGTTTCGAATGCCTTCTCAATGCCATCTATCTTCTCCATGGCCTCTTCAAATCTGTTGAGCACATCTTCCACCTGTCCACTCATCATTTGCTGAAACTTATCATGAAGCTCCTTGTTCGTCAGATTCTCCCAGTCAATCTCATCGGCTTCTGATCTTGCCATGGTTAGCAGCAATAGAAAGACACAAGAATATGATCCTACAGACTACTAACAAGTGGTGTGGTGGGTGTCACAAATCCGTCAAGCAAATCTCAAATTCTTACCAGTTCTTACCCAGCAGCAGGCGGTGATCAGCAACCGTTATAGTCAAAACTCTCAAAGCTTGGATAGAGCGATAACCAGGGAGAGTCAAACACACGACGTAGATGTATGTGGAGCTAGGAAGGCTTATAATATGGTAACAAAAAGGGTCAGCAATAATCAATTCAAAGATGCAAAGTTGAATAAACACTCAACGACGGTACTATATGCTCGTCCTAGGCTATACCGTACTAGAGACGCGAGCCTAGAACACGAACAAAATCACGGTGGCACACGTAAACAAGGGAAAAGCACACTCTGAATTTTTTTGCTCTTTTTTTTGCACCTCTTTTTTTTTTGCGAAAAATCACTATAATGGCGAGTGTCTCAAAACTCTTCCCAAGTCAAACTAACAGGATAGGCACGAAATTTTTTTGACAATTTTTTTCGGAAATCAGGGCAGTGACGAAGAAAAAGTGCGACAAAAAATCACTATGATGGCGAGTGTCTCAAAAGACTCAGAGAAGCCTAAAAACAGTATAGGGAAAAATATTTTTGACTGCCAAAATTTTGTCCTAAAAACTGCCCGGGGGTCTCCAGACTATTTTTCCCGAAACCTACTCAGGCAAGGAAACACGAATCGGAAAATAGATGGATCTCGAAAACAAACGTAATATGAGAATAACTCGGATTGGTGGTGGATATATGATTGTAAGATATGGCAGTGGTGGTGGTATATGGAGCGGTGGTGGTATATGGATACAGATTGGTGGTGGTATATGGATACGGATTGGTGATGGTATATGGATACGGATCGGTGGCGGATAAGCGGTGGTGGTAGATGGCAGTAGCGATGATGATGGTGCGGCAGTGGCGTGACAACTTGTGAACAGAACTAGAAACTCAAAGGGAAACTAGATGCTAAGACCAGCAACTTGACACAACGATGCAACCGCAAATTCAACAAAGCAAAATACAAATAAGACTACGCAAAGGCTCATACTAGTTCGGATATGATGATCTAACCCTATTTTTTGGATTTTTCGTGGACTATAGGTATGAAGAACAAACTCGATCTAAACTAAGAAAAACTGTAAAATCTCACCAAGCCACCTGGAAACCTGATACCACTTGATAGTGGCGAAGGTGTCCCGATATTTCGATGAGATGGTGACTACCGTTTTCTGTGGGACTCTGTAGCGACCCGACCTCAGACGGTCAAGTCTCTGTGCTTAAGTGTCATCCCTGGATCGGTATGCTGACACACACAGTACTCGAGGATTTACAACAGAGGTAAATCACATGTATAAAGTAACGTAAATACTATTACCTCAATCCATAAAGCGGAAGTAACAACAAGGTTGTGGATTCCATCAACACCAACGGCAAAGTTGAGTGTAGAAATCGTAACCCTAACGTATCACTTACTCGTCGTAAGAATACTACAACATGAGACGTTGCAGCCACAAAGGGTCAGTACATTGAATGTACTGGCAAATTCACACCATAGGATAATGATGAATAATAGCTATCACTACATGCATATATGGCTGGGGGGAAGCCCTATGGTTATAATGTTTTTGCGAAATGCCAATTTTTCCCTACATCAAAGGAATATATTTATTTAACTACAAAGTTGATTGAAAATATTGAGAAGGTATATCCCCAACTCAATCCCAACTAAAAGAAGTAATTATTAACCCAACAAAATTAATTTAGAGTGATGAGATCCATATGATAATCCAAGAACCAGATACTCAAGATATCCATAACCGGGGACACGGCTAATCATGATTAGTTTGTACACTCTGCAGAGGTTTGCGCACTTTTCCCCACAAGACTCGATCTCCTCCGTTGGATTTCTCGCACTACATGGTGTTTGAGAAACGGATGACCGAGACACAGTCTTTCAGAAGCATTAACTCTTTACTCTGGGTGGACAGTTACACCTACTTTCCCTCTACATATGCTAGCCCACCACTGAAAGAGGTCACACAACATACTCAACTATGCCAGAGCCCATAATGGCTTGTGGATGCACACGGAAGTTTCTAGCATGAATAATCTTATGATCCCTTTGAGCCTGGGTGGCGAACCAAATGGACAGCACTGGTCTATCCCCAGGTGCCCGCAACCAATCCACCCAGATGTGTATTAAAGTAGCCACCTTAAGTTGAACCATTAAGTAAACAATCTTACATCTGTAATGGGGTACACTCAAACCCAATCCACGTCTACGAGCATAGCATGGCAATATAAGCATAACGTAATAGTAACTCCCAAGTTTTGAATGCAGGGCAATAGGTTCCTACCTCATCTACTACTTCCCAATACCCACATGTTATCAATTCCTAACCATGCAATGTTTGTGAAACATCCCAAATTTTCAATTTGGAATGTTATACATAGATCATTCTTGCATATCATATTTTATTGCATTTTCGTTCGCGATCCTCGAAATCCTAAGCAACTCAAGGACCCTCGGAGAGAGTTGGAGATTTCCCGGTTTCATATTTGATTTTTTATCAAATATTAAAACGAGGATTTTGGTTTTAATTATTTTTCTCTCCGAAAAATATTTCATATTAAAATATATGGGAGGAGATAATATGACTTCTCCAAAATAATTGAAATATTGGAGGAAAAATATTAAAATCAAATATTTGATTTTATTTGGATTTTATTGCAATTTTATTTGCATTAGAAAATTTGCACGTTTTCAAAAATTGCATTTTAGGGCCAAGAAAATGTTCATCTCGTTCTAAATATTTTATTTAGACGGTGAAAATTTGTTTTGGCATTTTTAGATTTTTATTTTATTTTCTAGGTTTTATTTTCTGTTCGGTGGAATTGTTTAAAAAAAAACTTCCAGCGCCCGACTGGGCCGAGGCCCAGCCGAGCCGGCCCATCTCCCCCGTGCCGCCGTCTCCCACCTGGAGACAGTGCGCCGCCGCCGCCGACTCGGACCGGAGTCCGAGCCAGACTCCTCCTCCCCCGCCGCCTTGACCCCTCCTCCAAGCCGCCCCCTCCCCCTCTTAAATACCCACCGGACCCCCGCCACCACCACCAACCCCGCCGCCCGCAGCCGCGCTGCTGCCTCTCCGCGCTTCGCCACCGCCGCCCCTCGTCGCGCCGTCGCCCCGCCGCCGCAACCCTGCCGCCCGAGCACCACCTCACCGGAGCCTCGCCGGAGGTAACGCCGTTCGTCGTCGCCGGTTTTTTTTAGAAAACCAATTCATTTTTTTTAAACCCTAGTTCGTTTTTTAGATCGGTTCACCGGTTTTCTCGGTTTATCTATTTAGCAGGCGTTCGTCCGTACGTTCGTTTTAACGAACGGTTTTCGCCCGATAGTTACAGACAACGAACGTTCGTTCGTTAGCCTGTTCGTCAGTTTTCTTTTCTTCGGATTTTTCCGCGATTATTTTCGATCGTGATTTCTGATCCGATTTTCGTTTCAGTTTAACT
Organism: Aegilops tauschii subsp. strangulata; assembly: GCF_002575655.3. Lineage (NCBI taxonomy): Eukaryota > Viridiplantae > Streptophyta > Magnoliopsida > Poales > Poaceae > Aegilops > Aegilops tauschii. The sequence goes on along the minus strand of NC_053037.3, from coordinate 242,834,322 downwards.
ATTCGCTCGTTTATCGGAGTCAGGCGATTCAAGCGCCTAGATCTTCGTCTCGAGACCCTTTTTCTGTTTAACCAACTTCAACAAGATTTTGGTACTGTAAAATTTGACTTTAGTTCAGATTAGTAAACGGATCTTGTTTCTTTCGCTGTTTGAGTTTCGTTGCTCCGTTTGATTTGATTCTTTTTGCAAACCGGAGTTCTTAAGTTGAACTTTCTGGTCAATTATTCTTATTTGAGTTTTGCCCGTGTGTCTTTTCTTGATTGCTTATGTAAGTATTGTTTGTTTGCGATAGAGTACCCGGAGTGCGAAGCGTGCTACTACGAATCCCTAGGTTTTGCGGATCGTCAGCAAGGCAAGTAACACTTTGATCATATCCTTTCCATACCCAGTTTTTATGCATTAGTTTCATCCCCAAACAATTGCATGGTTAGGAGTTGAATTAAATTGTGGGATGGGAAGTAGCTGAGGTAGTACCTATTCACCTGTTTATTGTCAAACCCTGGGAGTTACTTCTACGTTATGCTTATATTGCTATGCTCGTAGACGTGGATTGGGTTTGAGTGTATTCATGACAGATGTGAGTATTCTTAATTAATGGTTAACTTAAGGTGGCAACTTAAATACACATCTGGGTGGATTGAGGCACCTGGGGAACTCCAGTGATTGCCTGTATTTTTTGGAAATCCCGGGGTACCGTGTGATTCTCCTATGGACCGCCACCCAGGCTCAAAGGGATCATGAGATTATTCATACTAGAAACTTCCGTGTGCAGCCACAAGCTATTATGGGCTCTAGCATAGTTGATTAAGTCCTGTGAACTCTTACAGTGGTAGACTAGCAGATGTAGGGGATGTAGGTGGTACGGTCTACCCATCGTAAGGTGCTAACGCTTCTGAAAGACTATGTCTCGGTCATCCGTTTCTCGAACACCTTGTAGTGCGAGAAATCCAACGGAGGCGATTGAGTCTTGTGGGGAAAAGTGCACAAACCACTGCAGAGTCTACAAACTAATCATGGTTAGCCGTGTCCCCGATTATGGACATCTTGAGTATCTGGTTCTTGGATTATCATGTTGATCTCATCACGTTACTTAAATAATTTGTTGGGTTGTTAATGATTACTTTTAATTGGGATTGAGAGGGGGTTTACCTTGTCAATATTTTTCAACCAACTTTGTAGTTAAATAAAATTTATTCCTTTGTTGTAGGGAAAATTGGCTTTTCGCAAAACTGTAACCATAGAGCTTTCCACCAGCCAAATATGCATGTAGTGATAGCATTATTTCTGTTCATTACTCTCTATGTGTTACTTTGCCAGCATATTCCGTGTGCTGACCCATTTTCGGGCTGCAACGTATCATGTTGCAGACTTTTCAGACGACAAGTAAGGAGCCTTAGGTCGTGGTCTTATACTCAGTGATGCCGTTGGAGTTGATGGACTCACTTTATCTTCCAAGCCTTCCGCTGTTATTGTTTTAGATGGCCTTAAGAGATATTTATTGTAATAAGTTCTCTCTTGAGACAATTCGATATAATAAGTGTGTGATTGCTACTCTGTTATAAATCCTTCAAGTACTGTGCGTGTCAGCATTACCGATCCAGGGATGACACTGATGCACAGAGACTAGACTGTTTGAGGTCTGGTCGCTATAGTTTGAGGGTGAAACTAATGCATAAAAACTGGGTATGAAAGGGGAATGATCAAAGTGTGAACTTTCATGTAGTGTTGATGAAGATGATTCACACTCAAAACTCTTGATAGTTCTACTCGTCACACTCCGGTCAATCTATTGTAAGCAAGCAATCGTAACCACACATAAGCAATCACTCAAAAGATCAGAAAGATCGAAGAAGACAATTCAGAAAACATCAAAACCAAGCAAATAACTCTTGCAACATAAAACAATTTCTAACAGTACCAAAATTATGTGAATTGGGCCTTATCAGAAAATTTAGGTCAAGAGCTTCGAATAGCAAAAGGAATCAACTAAATCGGAGTTATAAAACTCCAGTTATGATCAAAAGAAGTTCAAATACAAATATGTTTGAATTAAAATTTTAAAACTTTCAAAAACATGTTCAAGTTGATTAACTGGATAGAGGGGATCTTAACGAAGAAGTGGGCGTTGGTTTCGTTGGATTTGGATAAACGGGCTAAAAGTTGTGACCGTTTGAAGAACAGGGACTATTTGGTAAAAACTTTAATTGTGAAGAGGTCCCTGACCTAAATAAAACAGAAAAAGAAAACTTAACCGACGAACGTTCGCTACAGAAGCATAAGCGACGAATTCATCCACTACATAGGCCTAACCAGTGAACGTTCGCTAAATAACTAAACCTAAAAAACGATCTAACGATAAAAACCGAAAACGAATAAAAAAATTAAACCGGGGCGGTTCGCGGTTTATACCGGTCGGGGCGGTTTTTCTTCGAAAACCGGTGACGGATCTTCGGCGGTTTTCCCGCAGCGGCGGGCGTCAGCGAGGAGCGGCGCTTGGGCAGAGGCGAGGCGAGGCGGCTCCGACGCGGCGACTCGGCGAGAGGCGGCGGCGCGGTGGTTGCGGCGGCGGTGCTAGCAAGGCGGCGCGGGGCGGTTGGTGGCGGCGATAGCAAGCGGCGGCACGGCGGCTGCGAGGTGAGGGGAGAGGAGAGACGGGGCCCGGGCGGCTTTATAGGAGGGAGGCGGGGCAGCGGCGTGCGGGAGGGGCAACGGAGATGCGGCGGAGGGAGTCCCGGACGGACACGGGCGGCGGCGGCGATTTCGTGGCGGAGGCGGACTCCGCCGGAGTCGGGAACGGGCGCGGGCGCGCTGGGCCGCGGCCTGGCTGGAGCTGGGCCGGCGCAGTCGGCGACGGGAAACTTTTTTTTAACACAGAGAAAAAGAAAAGGAAAAAAATATAAAATAAAATATTATATAGGCATATAATATATCAAAAAAATTAGAAAATTATATTCTACGACATGAACATTTTTCTAAAGTCAAATAAAATCCACACAAATTTTAATGAAGCAAATAGTGCTACTGCTATAATAAAATGCAATAAAAATCATTTTAAAAATAACAAAATAAATTCAAATTTATTTCTCTCCAGTTTTGTATTGTAGGGAATCATTTTACCCCATTTTCCGTATATTTTATTTTTGGAGAAAATAATTTGAATAAAAATCAAACAACTCCAAATTGAGAATAATTTCATAGGGACTTTAAATTTGACTCATTGAAAACTTCCAACTGATATTTCATATAATTTGAAGAAGTCATTTTATCTTCTCTCGTGAAAATCATTGAGTTGCATCAAGTTTCTGATTTGAAAAATATTTCCAAATGAAATTCAAATCTTTCAAAACCCTTTTTCATTCATTTTAAATGGAAGAAGTCATGTCATCTTCTCTCCAGGGTTTTGTGATGAAAAGAATTTGAATTCACGGAGATCCTAAATGCAAAATGAAAGTTTGGGAGAGTCCTTTTATTCCCTCTCATTTAACTTTCAAAAAGTTTTGAATTTCACTCAATTTCACACAAGCAATCAATCCATCAATCACAACTATCTATTTATTATAACATTCCAAAATTTAGAATTTTGGGATGTTACAAACCTACCACCCTTAAAATGAATCTCGTCCTCGAGATTCGGAGAGTCTAGAAAGAAATAGGTTAGGTTTGGGGGTCTTCTCAAAATCCATCGATCATCACAGGGGGTCTGGGGTGCTACCACCCTTAGAAACATGGTTACGGTTCCTTCATAAACTCATATACTCCATTCTTATTGCTGACAGTGTCGGTCTTTTCAGATTCTCGGGAAAATTCATTCTCTGGGCTCTTCCGGTAGTGGCATAACCTTTTTCCTCAATTCTTCTGTCCTTTCATCTTGGTACGGTTCTTCTGAGATTGGGTCTTCTTAGCTGACAGGTCTGACGCCAATACTAATCAACTATTGATATCTCATGGTGGTCAACCATTATGGTTTCTCCTGCAAGAAATGGGTCTGGGTTGAACCTCGCTATATATCGTACGATTGGCAACAGCTGCCTGGTACAAGGGGAAAATTGTCATACCATTCTAGGGCTTAAAAAAGGTTTTGATCGTCGTCTCTCTACTATAGGTAAGTCACTCAGATTTACCATCCCATGTAGCAAAGCGAATAATAAGAGTAAGTCGGTATGGTGATCAATCCATCCCGCACCCAAATCATTACCTTGTATACGGTTTAGCGAATCTCGCATTCTAACACTCGGTCATCCTCACAAGCATTGCAGAATTTCTCGTGTCGACGAACTAAGTTCGGATAAATCCATGGATTCTGTAAGCCAAACAACATCTATCGTTTCTTAGCAACTCTCAGGTTTTGCGTTTACTCCTATAAGATCGTCTGTCGATAAGATCGTAACTTCTTCCAGGGTTTTTCCTTCAGCAAGAGTGTGCTTGCTTCTTGGCAGGTCCTGGGGCCTGTGGGTTATGGCCCATCTCATCACTTGAAATCCTTGAACTCATCATTGGGGCAATTGATCACTATTCCAACATCCAGCTTCCTAGCATTCTTAAATCCATCCAATTGTACTGTCTTTCTTCCTTCTATTTGTACCATACTCATATGTCATTACTCAAACTCCTCATGGAGTTGCAATTGCTCTATATTACTAACATTCTACCTCCTTTATATCCAATAGTACTTCATCCCTTCATAAACTTGGGGTGTCCCATATATCGAGACAAAACTCACACTTATTTTGTCCGAAAACCACTCCATGGAATATCCTTATCTTCTCTAAGGGTCAAGGGTCCTCATAGGGTACTACCACCCTTAAAATGCACAAATTCATCCATAGACCATATTTCTCATATCCTCGAAAATGGTCAAAATCTTTCTTCATAGAGTAACAACTCATAAAGATTCAGCGCATGAAATCATGACACAAGAACTTTATTGATTTCATGAATTCATTACAATATCTCAAACTTCCATTCCATAACTCACTTCCATATCCCAAAAAAATGCTTCCTACTACGCTTATTACCAATACTAAATTCTCAACTACTTAGCAACAACTTTCATCTTGTCGGGACATTTATTAGCATAGTGTCCTGTTTTCCTGCAGCGTAAACAAATAACTTTCGATAAGTCTTTAGGCTTCTTGGGGATCGTGTCCGCCCTTTGGGCTCTTGGCTTCCTCTTTTGACATTTATCGGCGTATTTCTTCTTTCGACATTTATAGGCGTAATGACCTAAATCCTTGCACCTGTACCAGATGATATGACTCAGATCCTTCTCTGCAGAAATTGAGTTGTTCCTGGAATCCAATTTATTTCTCTTCCTGGACTTTTCCGTGCCAGTCAGGGATGCTATTTCCTGTGGGTCATACTGTACTTCCACTATCGGGAATGGTACTAGATCTCCCTTCAAACAATTCTGGGAAAACTGTCCTTCTTCCGCACACGAATAGCAAGACTTGGTGCAGGGTTTAACTGGGTCTTCTTCGGGTGTGTCCTCCACCTCTTCCTTCATCACAGGTTCTTCTAAAATTTCCATAAGGGCTCCTTTCGTTGCTTGTTTCTTCTGCTGGATGGTTCTTTGTACCATGGGGTAAATGTGACACTGAGCAGGGTAGTGGGTAGTCCCTTCACACAAGAAACAAGTGATCTGCCTAGTTGGGCATTCTTCGGCTGGGTGACTTCCTTCACAATTAGGGCATTCATCCTTGTGTTCTTTATTATTGTGTCCTATTTCTCCACAGAGCTTGCATGCACAAGGTTTCTTCATATCATTTCCATAAGGCTTCAATTTCTGAAACACAAGCGGAGACTTTAGCAAAGTCAACTTAAATTCCTTCCAAGTGGTTACTCCTTGCCATCCATTGATGGTTTGGTACATCCTCCACTAAGTAGCAGCACCTCTTTCAAAGCACTTAAGAGCATGCTGGGCCATGTCCTTTCCGGCTATAGTGTTATTCTCCATATGATCCTCCCTGTTCTGAATCCATCGGTCTGTCTCCAATTGACTCATCGGTCCAGAAAATATGGTTTCATCTCCATTCATCCTCTATTGGGTCCATGGGTTTGGGGTGGGATAAGAGAGATAGAGAGGGATACACATAAAACAAACAATAGTTTTGAAAAGACAGATTTTATTTTGTGGCTCTCGGAAAAACATCAAACAAATGACAGCTCACAATCGTCGAATCTTGCATAGGTATATAACAGGGGTTTGGTCTTCTAAAGGTTAATAAATCTTCAAAGCCATCAAACTCTTCAAGTCTTTTTCATGCTTCCAATGGCTTCTTCCGATCATGCTAGTCTTTCTCAAGTTCTTTTGCCAGGTCATCACTATTTACGCGAAGTCTCTCGCGACATCCTTTAATATTTCTGGAGTTGCGTTCCAACTTCTGGGTTTCAACATCCTTGACATGAACCATGGTCCTACTGTCCTTCAGTTTCGGACGAATCTCCGGTGTCTCGAGGGTTTACTCCTCCAGCTTGGCTACTTCCAGCTTCTAGTCTTGAGTTCTTCAGGAAATGCCTCCTTGTCAAATATGACTTCCTGCAGGTCCATCTTAAATTCTTCATGTAATACTCCAGATCCCGGCGATGCTCCATCAGCCTTCTACCATCCAATCCTTCCATGCATATGCATGCTTAACTCAGCACGGTGACCATAGCATCAGCGGGCGATGACATCACGGATAACCGTGTTTCTGCCCTTGTCATTGCCGTGAGCTATCATTCCATAGTTGATATCTCCTGCCTTAGGGTTTCTAATGCTCCATGCTCCGGTCTGTCTCCGATACACCTTGATCTCGGGTATTGACAGCTTCCATAGTCTGCCAGGTTCCATAAGGGTAGCCTTCCTAGGTCATACAAATCTGGAAATTCTTCAAAGCCTTCAAATTCTCCTACTCTTCGGAGTCTTAAAACGTTGCAGTTTCCATTCTTCTAATGCACGGTAAAATCCTCTTCATCCCGAAGTGGTCTTAGTTGTGCGATATCTTGTACCTCTTGGAGTGGTCTCATCAGTTGAATCTTCGTGGTCAAAAGGGGAAAGGAGAATAGTCTCACTAAAAGGGAATTTGAATAAACTTAGGAGAGAATAGAGGTAAAAGATATTTTTGAAAACGAAGTTGTAGGTAAAATCTTTCCTATGGGCTTGCCAGTTTATAGGGTCACGTCCTACAGTCAACATGTGCTCTGATACCATCTTGTAGCGACCCGACCTCAGACGGTCAAGCCTTTGTGCTTAAGTGTCATCCCTGGATCGGTATGCTGACACACACAGTACTCGAGGATTTATAACAGAGGTAAATCACATGTATAAAGTAACATAAATACTATTACCTCAATCCATAAAGCGGAAGTAACAACAAGGTTGTGGATTCCCATCAACACCAACGGCAAAGTTGAGTCTAGAAATCGTAACCCTCACGTATCACTTACTCGTCGTAAGAATCCTGCAACATGAGACGTTGCAGCCACAAAGGGCCAGTACATTGAATGTACTGGAAAATTCACACCATAGGATAATGATGAATAATAGCTATCACTACATACATCTATGGCTGGTGGAAAAGCTCTATGGTTATAATGTTTTTGCGAAAAGCCAATTTTTCCCTACATCAAATGAATATATTTATTTAACTACAAAGTTGATTGAAAATATTGAGAAGGTATATCCCCAACTCAATCCCAACTAAAAGAAGTAATTATTAACCCAACAAAATTAATTTAGAGTGATGAGATCCATATGATAATCCAAGAACCAGATACTCAAGATATCCATAACCGGGGACACGGCTAATCATGATTAGTTTGTACACTCTGCAGAGGTTTGCGCACTTTTCCCCACAAGACTCGATCTCCTCCGTTGGATTTCTCGCACTACATGGTGTTTGAGAAACGGATGACCGAGACACAGTCTTTCAGAAGCATTAACTCTTTACTCTGGGTGGACAGTTACACCTACTTTCCCTCTACATATGCTAGCCCACCACTGAAAGAGGTCACACAACATACTCAACTATGCCAGAGCCCATAATGGCTTGTGGATGCACACGGAAGTTTCTAGCATGAATAATCTTATGATCCCTTTGAGCCTGGGTGGCGAACCAAATGGACAGCACTGGTCTATCCCCAGGTGCCCGCAACCAATCCACCCAGATGTGTATTAAAGTAGCCACCTTAAGTTGAACCATTAAGTAAACAATCTTACATCTGTAATGGGGTACACTCAAACCCAATCGACGTCTACGAGCATAGCATGGCAATATAAGCATAACGTAATAGTAACTCCCAAGGTTTGAATGCAGGGCAATAGGTTCCTACCTCATCTACTACTTCCCAATACCCACATGTTATCAATTCCTAACCATGCAATGTTTGAGGGTGAAACTAATGTATAAAAACTGGGTATGAAAGGGAAATGATTAAAGTGTGAACTTGCCTGTACTGTTGATGAAGATGATTCGCACTCAAAACTCTTGATAGTTCTACTCGTCACACTCCGGTCAATCTATCGTAAGCAAGCAATAATAACCACACATAAGCAATCACTCAAAAGATCACAAAAATTGAAGAAGAGAATTCGCAAAACCAAGCAAATAACTCTTGCAACATAAAACAATTTCTAACAGTACCAAAATTAGGTCAAGAGCTTCGAATAGCAAAAAGAATCAACTAAATCGGAGTTATAAAACTCCAGTTGTGATCAAAATAAGTTCAAATACAAATCTGTTTGAATTCAAATTTTAAAACTTTCAAAAACATGTTCAAGTTGATTAACTGGATAGAGGGTATCGTAACGAAGAAGTGGGCGTTTGTTTCGTTGGATTTGGATAGACAGGCTAAAAGTTGTGACCGTTTGAAGAACAGGGACTATTTGGTAAAAACTTTAATTGCGAAGAGGTCCCTGACCTAAATAAAACAGAAAAAGAAAAACTTAACCGACTAACGTTCGCTACAGAAGCATAAGCGACGAATTCGTCCACTACGTAGGCGTAACCAGTGAACGTTCGCTAAATAACTAAACCTAAAAAAACGATCTAACGATAAAAACCTAAAACGAATAAAAAAATAAACCGGGGCGGTTCGCGGTTTATACCGGTCGGCACGGTTTTTCTTTGAAAACCGGTGAGGGATCTCCGGAGGCTTTCCCGCGGCGGCGAGCGTCGGCGAGGAGCGGCGCTTGAGCAGAGGCGAGGCGAGGCGGCTCTGACGCGGCGACTCGGCGAGAGGCGGCGGCGCAGTGGTTGCGGCGGCGGCGCTAGCGAGGCGGCGCGGGGCGGTTGGTGGCGGCGAGATGTGCGGCGGCGGCTGCGAGGCGAGGGGACAGGAGAGACGGGGCCCGGGCGGCTTTATAGGAGGGAGGCAGGGTAGCGGCGTGCGAGAGGGGCAACGGAGATGCGGCGGAGGGAGTCCCGCGCGGACACCGGTGGCGGCGGCAATTTCGTGGCCGAGGCGGACTCCGCCGGAGTCGGGAACGGGCGCGGGCACGCTGGGCCGCGGTCTGGCTAGAGCTGGGCCGGCCCAGTCGGCGACGGGGAAACTTTTTTTAAAACAGAGAGAAAAAGAAAAGAAAACAAATATAAAATAAAATATTATATAGGCATATTATATATCAAAATTTTCACAAAATTATATTCTACGAGATGAACATTTTTCTAAAGTCAAATAAAATCCACACAAATTTTAATAAAGCAAAGAGTGCTACTGCCGTAATAAAACCCAATAAAAATCATTTTAAAAATAACAAAATAAATTCAAATTTATTTCTCTCCAGTTTTCTATTGTAGGGAATCATTTTACCCTATTTTCCGTATATTTTATTTTTGGAAAAAATAATTTGAATAAAAATCAAATAACTCCAAATTGAAAATAATTTCAAAGGGACTTTAAATTTGACTCTTTGAAAACTTCCAACTCATATTTCATATAATTTGAAGAAGTCATTTTATCTTCTCTCATGAAAATCATTGAGTTGCATCAAGTTTCTGAGTTGAAAAATAATTCCAAATGAAATTGAAATCTTTTCAAAACCCATTTTCATTTATTTTAAATGGAAGAAGTCATGTCATCTTCTCTCCAGGGTTTTGTGATGAAAAGAATTTGAATTCACGGAGATCCTAAATGCAAAACGAAAGTTTGGGAAAGTCCTTTTATTCCCTCTCATTTAACTTTCAAAAAGTTTCGAATTTCACTCAATTTCACAGAAGCATTCAATAAATCAATCACAACTATCTATTTATTATAACATTCCAAAATTTAGAATTTTGGGATGTTACAGAGTCGACCTTGACGATCCGACTACGAACGTGCGAGACGTCGCGCCTCAGCAATCGCTAAACCAACTTCCGAGGGGTTATTGACCACGCCGGAGCACGATCAACCTGACCATGAGGGTGTGTTTCCTGCGAGCAAAATGAAGAACAAGCAAGAAACTGAGATTGCAATCTGGATATTGCGAATATAAGAGGAAAGCTTTATCAATGAAGGTGGGGTTCTGTGATGCCTTTGTTTGGTCGTTGAACACAAACGAAGTACGTGAAGTTGCAGCTATGGCGAACTTCTAATCTAAACAAAACCCAAAGTCTAAACGACGCCCTAAGGGCTGTATATATGGAGGAAGAGGGAGGAATTTCCTGGCCCTTGGAGGAGGGGTCCGAAACCAACTCTAACTCTTGTTTCCCCACACATATGGACTAGAAACATCCTATACTAAAGTATTTTGAAATTACACGGGCCTAGCCCAATAATAAGGTGACGCAGCACCTAGAATAGCCTCTAGGCGAAATTTATGAAGTGGCATCTTGTATATTTCGTCCAAGTCTTCATGCACTCCTTATGGTGGCTTCAAAGTCCTGAAATCATCACGTGTAACTCCGTTCTTGTTCCCCTTGCGCATGCCATCATCTGCATGCTTGGTCTTGCTCCAGTGTTCATCCCTCTTATCCATGCCAGACCCTTCATTTGTAAGTAAAACAAATGTATCCAATTTAGGCAGCATCATATTCTCATGAACATTAGAATCATTACCAAGAAACGAAAGTATCTGATAATTTAATTGGCATGCGCGAGCTCTAGTAATTGGTCCAGTATGTATAGCAGCAGGGGCTGTGGGTGTAACAATGGTATTGATGTCCTCATCAATCTTGATTTGTCAACATAAACTAGAATGATATAGACCATACACTAACCATAGTGCATAGGTATATGTTTGTTTCATGCTGTTATCCTGTCCACCTTTCTACTGAACTGGTTTACCAAAATGAGTTTCATAAACAACATGGTAAACCTGTAATGTGTCTGCTTGTTTCTCTTTTAGAATGTGGACAAAATATTGGAGAAGAGTACTACGTTATGCAATGGTAAAGGAAGTAATGCATATAAGGTTCAAGATAGTGAGACATCCCTGTTGGTCTCCAAGAAAGCTGATAAAAACTATCTTGAAGACAGTGAGACAACCGCAATGTCCTATCTTGATGTACTATTCGAGTTACTGGCCACTACTCCTGGCACAAGCTCTTCGAACTCGCTACCTGAATCAGTTCGGCTTCTTGAGTCTCAACTTCAAGTTGAAAGACATCGATCAGATGTGCTGTGACAAGAAGCCGAAGGACTGAGGAAGTCCTTGCAGAATTCAGGTGCGGACTTTCTGGTGCAACAACAAGCGTTGGAGGATTTAAGCGCCAAACAAGAGAAAGCTAATAAGCTTGCTAAGCGTCTTGCCAGCATGGTGGATACCCAAGATATTGTTTCATGAGCTCTTGTGAAGTGGTTTTAGTTCTGTACTTGTTTTGCTACGGCCTTTATTTGCACTGGTCGCCAACTTTGACAACCAGTGTATGTAATATGCTGCTTTGTTCCCCATATTTGCACTGGTGGCGAACTTTGATGCCCAGTGGATGTAATATGTGCAATAGTCGTAATAGCCTAGCGTAAGTTGCTTGCTTATTTATTTCCTTGTTTATTTGTAGTCAGTGCAGTTCTTTTTCCGCGGTTTGCTAGTGGTCGCAATAACCAATATTTTAAAACTAGGCCACAATAACCATGGGCAACATACGGACCGTTGCCACCATGGTCCTGCTATCTGCTGTAGTGACCATGGGCCTCCTACGCACCTTCTACGGGATGTAGAATCAATGGGCCTTCTACGGTCCGTATGATTGATTGGCCGAACATGGGCCAATAACGGACCGCATTGTGGGACGCAATGGGCTAGAGTGAGAGTCGTCCATTCATGGGCTGACCATAACGGGTCGTTAATAGGCCAATGAGTGTAACGGGCTTAATTCTATCGACAGGCATAACAAGACGTTAATGGGCCATATTTGATGACGCTATGAAAACGGCCCAAAGGATTAACGGGCCACAAGCGGGACGACTTTAACCAGGGGCTGAATTTGTTCCATAATTAGAAAAGGCCAGTAACGGACCATAAGTAATCGATTGCTGCAAATCAGCCCAAGAATAAATGGGCCCTTAGAAGGCCGAAAGATAACACGGGCTGGAAACGGCCCAACAGAATAATCGGCCTTTAATGGGCATAAAGCGATACACTGTTCATTATGGGCCAGTTTCACCACGGGTCATTAGTGGGCCAAGAGTTACACAGGGCCTCATATGGGCCGAAAGACATCATGGGACATACATGGGCCGAAAGTTACAACGGGCTGAAATCCTATTGGACGGCCCAGATGACGCTACTGGTCCTAATTTGGATAGGCCATGATGGGCCATGTGTTAGCAGGCTGTAAATGGGCTATATGCGAACAGGCCGTTAACAGGCTTTCAGTGGGCTGGGCCGTTACCTTTTGACCAGGTCAAACGGGCCGGCCTTTTGACCTGAATGGGCCACTGTTGGACCGAGCCACATGTCGATGTATCATAGGCGCATCCCGTCCATTAGCTGGATAACATCTGTCCCAACGCTGAGCCGACACGTGGAACCGCTGGCGAATGAGAATTTTACACGTGGAGAATCCCCATTGGTCGTTGCTGTTAACGGGTTATCGAATCCAAAGCCGGACCCGATAGCTTAACGACGACCCGTTACAGTGGATGCCACGTGTCGGTTACCCTTGACGAAAGCACTTCCATGACGCGTCATTTATCGTTATGGAAGTGAACACTTCTGTGATGATAATTTTGCTATTGTCATGGAACACTTCTACGACAGCACAGGTATGACTATCTTGATTCTGTCATAAAATCGTCAAGGATGTACATGCATGACAGAAAATGTGACCTGCTGTGACAAACACGTATCATCATGGAAGTGTATTTTTATTGTAGGGATATAAACGGTACCTGTCACAGATATACCCGGCGGTGTAACCCGGCCGGAAGTGTGACCCAGCTAGACTTGGCGACTCACTAAGTGACCCGCCCGGGTTTCTTCACTCACTGATGACCCGGCCAAGCCTGGTGACTCATGGGTGATTCGACAAGGGGGTCAGATCAATGACAAGGCCCAAGACCCAGAAGGCGACTTACGAGAAGACCGGCTCTTTGTACGGTGTCCGGTGGGCCGGCTTGGGAGGAAAGGCATAAGGAATATTTCCCTTACAAGGGAAGCAAGATCTGGACTAGGATTTCACTTGTAATAGAAGTTGTCCTAATCCTACTAGGACTAGTCATGTAGGCCGCCCCTTCAACTTATATAAGGAGGGGCAGGGCACCCAAGAGGAATAGGTGGAGACAGACAAGTCAATAGCTCTCGAAGGAGAGGTAGCGAAAGAGCACCCTTGTAATCGTGAGCATCACCATGATAAATATCAAAGAAGCAGGATGTAGGCTTTTACCTCCATCGTGAGGGGCCGAACCTAGGTAAAACCTCGCGTCTCTCGATTCCGACCAACCCCGTTCAAGCTACTACCTAGTTGTGATGGCCTCATGACATGTCCTCACAGTAGGTCATCTGTCGTGACAAAACCACGACAGTTGGTGCCCACCGTGGTGCCGTGCACGGTGTTTTCTGTTCTTGGATGGAATTCTTCAGGGATCGAGGAGCTGGCGATTGACCGGATGAAGAAGAGCGAGAGAACAATTGGGCGGGATAACCCTTGTGGCAGAGTCGAAAAGTTTGTCGTTTGAGATCAGAATCGTAGCTAATTCTGGAGCTGGCACATTCAAAGTTTGAGATGAGAATTAGGGAGGCGCGTTGTACGCCGCTGCAAAGTCGCCGAGGTTGATTTGACGCCTCCGTCGTCTGTGTACAGGTTTGAAAATAACAAAATTTGCCGAAGCCGTGTCGAAGATGAATCAGTGCAAGGATCATAACCAATAGCGGTCGACGGCAAGTGTCCAACCAGCCATCACTTTGTCCTACGTGAAGACCGAGGTCAAACTCATCCATCCAGCCCTTGAAGCAAGATCTATGTGAAACTCCATTGTGCTATTTCAACTAGTACTACTGGCTCCGCATGATGGGCTAGTTGATCTACAAATCCTTATATACATCTGTAGTCCGATACTACAATGATTAGATTTAGAAAAAAAGGGGAGTCGACGACTCGGAAGTGGACAGCCGTCTCCGCACCTACGGCCGGACCTCCCGCTGTTCCTCTGTCGTGGCCCGCCCCGCCGGCGCCTCTCCGATGTGGCCGCGCTGAGCCGCCGGCCGGCGAACCTGGCGAGCCGCCACTGGCCTTGCTCTAACTCACCTCCGCAGCAGCCACCCGCCTCCACCATCGCCTTCGCGGCCTCAACAGCTCGCCTCCACGGCCTTGCATCAAGCCGCCGGCATCCGTTGTCGCATCAAGCCGCCGGCGACCGTCGTTGCCTCCGAGGAGCCCCGTGTTTCACCCGCCGCTTCCGTCTGTGAGCTGCCCCCGCCATCATGGCCTCAACTCGTCTATATTAAGCCTCGCCTCCTAAGAGCATCTCCAGCCGTTGCCCCCCCCCCTAGGAGGCATAAAAATCGCTGCCTGGGGGCGAGCCGACGGTAGAATCGGCGCGGGGGGAGGTTGGGCATCCAGCCGTCACCCCAGGCGCCGATATCGGCCCATTCGTGGCCGCTTTTCGGCCCATATTCAGCGAGAATCGGCCCATATTCGGCGTGGTTCAGCGTTGAATTCTCAACATAAATAATTTTTATCACATAGTTTATCACAGAAAATCAAATAGTTCAACAAAATAGTGCAACAACAAATAGTTCAATACAAATTATGTGGCACCCTGGCTCAGAGAAACCGGAACGCCCCGTATTCCAGCCCAGAGATCGAGGAGAAGTCATCTGGAATACGACGCTGCTTCGCATAGAACAAATCAGCTCTTTATTACAATCTATATGGATACAAGGGTTACATCGGCATGGCGACACTATGCCTGCCACAGTTGCTCCATGCAAGTAGCAGAACAACACGATGCAGCAGAATAACTCTAGCAGCGGAACAACGAGGACGGTGATGAACTCCACTCCACAGGGACTCCGGCTGGAACGCTTATCCTAGCTCGCAAACAAGGGATCCACGACAAACAAGCAATCAAATCCGGCATGACCTGCAAACTGGCATGACACGCCAGGTCAGTACATTGAATGTACTTGCAAGCTCACAGCAACCAAGAGCAATCAAGACAAACAACAGCATGGCAATTACAGATTAACAAGGATTAACATGATACTATCAGAACAACATGGCATGAACAACATGATACAGCTAGAACGATACGAGCATGGCATGAACATATAAACATGATGACACTATCATGCAACATGATGACGTTATCATGCACCAACTTACTCTGTTCGGGTTACCTCGTAACCATCACGGATATCACACGGTCATCTCAGGATCCAATCAAGCTTGGTATTACAATACCGTAGTAATCATTACATGACCACAAAGAGCTTGATCTTTACCCTTGACTCTCGCATAACACCACAAACATCCATCAACTCGGTATCCTCGATACCACGGTGATCATCTCACGATCACAACCAATCTCTTTCTCATCATCGAACCCGAGTTGTTATTAATCAAGTTATTATTATTACTGTTGACCCATAGTGTGACCAACTACGAACTTGGCCCTTATCCGTGGGTGCGGCTATCGATAGATTTAATATACACTCTACAGAGGTAGCGCACTGTACCCATACCACGGAACCCATGGCCTCGCACTCCCATTCGGGTGGCCAACGGCGTTCCGACAAAACCGTCCTACTGCCATGACACTCTCCCGGCCACTCCGACAAACTCCCCTTTGGGCTAAGTCATGGGTGGCCCCGTGCCTACCAAAGGCATCAACGGCCACCGTCGTGGCAAAACATAAACGGTCCCATATGGGGACAATGGATCCATACTCAACAACGGGCACACAAAGCTTATGCCGTCCTACCCGGCCAAGGTAGCGCCCACGCATAACCTTCCCTCGTTGGAGGCGTCGGCGAGATGCATGACAATAGACCCAGTTAGGACCTCCCCATAAAGGCAAATGTGGTTGCACTGGTCAGCTCGATATGGTGGGACCATGACTCAGCCAACAGTTGTTCAAGTTCAATTTAATCCGGTTAAACTTGAATGCAATATGTTGAGCCATGATAAAATAACATGATGCAATTATAATGCATGAGTATGATATAAGCATGGGGTGCGACAACCATATCAACAATGAATCATATTCAACTAAGCATGGCATAATGACAAGCATGAATATCAAAAGTACAACAGTACTCATAGCATAACATGACCACTAGCATCAACAATAAATACCATCCAAGAACACATCAATAACCTTATCGAGTAAACTCTAAACCAACTAACAGGAAAGGAACAATGCATATCAACGGTATTCGGTAACCGACGACAGTCATCCTCGAAGAACATGACCAACCCAACATGTACTACCACCAAGCATGGCCAATATGTAAGTAATACTAGCAGGTAGAACATGATAACAGAGTGCAAGAAAACATAGCATGACGGTAATCACCGATCCATAAGCATAACCGAAATAACGACAGCAGTAGCAAAACAAACATACAGTTATTAAAGATTCAAGTTGAAAACCAATGCTACTGCATGGCTATCATGCAAATTGTGGTTGTGGCTTGCCTGGGGATGAAGAAACCACCGGGAAGAACTGCGGAAAGATCGCGGAAGGAATCACCGGAAAAGTTTCTCTCCCGAAGGGGCTGATTAGGGGCAAGGGCAAAAGGTCATTTTAACAGTGTCAAACCATAGTAAAAATGGAACCAAAATATAGAGCCCGATGAGATGAAGAAGTAGGATTTGGATTCACCTCATTCGGAGTCTCGAGCAAAAAGTTGTGATAGTTTTTTTGCTAGGGACCTATCTGTGAAAAGTTTTTTGCAAACAAGCCCCTGACTGAGAAAACTGAAAACGCATTCGGGAAAAATACGCTTTCTGCGAAAGAAAATGCATTTCCAGCTGTAATACAATGAAAATACGCCTTCCAGAGAGGAAAACGTAATCAAGCCCAAACAGGAGACGAAGTACGTTTTCGGAAAATGAAAACGTACTCCGGGGATGACGCCTCCACTTACTGACGTGGCGAGGGCGGGGTCAACGCCCGTGCGGCTGACGGGTGGGGTCGGAGGAAGCTGGCTCGTCTCCTTCCTCCCGCACACGCGCGCCTGGCCGAGGGAGGAGCTCACCCCGACGGTGATTGCCGGCGGCACGGGTCACCTCAGGCGGCGCCTGGCCTACCGGCGGGTTCAGGAGACCGATGCGCGCACGCCCATGTAGGTATCGACCGCCGTGGAGCTTGGGGAAGAGCGGGACATCGACCGCGGCGGAGCATGCCGTCGGCCACCAGTGAGATCACGGCTACAAGCCTTTGTAGGAGGAGGAGAGGTGATGGGGTGGTTCGGTAGTGGTGGTGGAGGCCTCTGGAGGTGGTGGAGCGGAGGGAGATGGCTAGGGTCGCCGGAATCGGAGGGACCCGAGGCAGCGGCCGGGGCAGCGATGGAAGAGCAGGGGAGCAGCTCGAGCTCAAAGCAGAGGCTGGGGAGGTTGCTAGGAGTGAGGTGAACCTATTGAAGTGCTCGGATGGCCTCGGGGATGCCCATTTATAGGCGGGGCGAGGGACACGGGCTCGGGTGCCACCGCTCACATCCGGTCGAGGCTCTGGCGAAGGGCAGCGATCACAGGAGGGCGCGGGAAGGCGACGATGGAGGGAACGGACGAGCTGCAGAGGTCACGGAGACGAGCAGAGCTCGGGGACAAGAAGAGGAAGAGGACACCGAGGAGCAAACGACGGTCGGCTACAGCGCGTTCGTGGGCACGCGGCGACGAGCGCTGATGGAGAGGCTTATGGAGGGGGAGATGGCTCCAGGAGGACGGCAACGATGAGAGGAAGCTAGGGGACATGCCCGTGCTCGCTGAGATGCCGAGCAGAGGAGGGGGCCCGAAGGAAACCACGTCCTGGACGCGCGCACTGCATGCCAAGTCGATGGTCACCGCGTGCACTGGTGCACACAGTGCCACAAGCTATGCCAAAAGATGTCTGGGGGTTAGTCCTTCCAGGGTAGGTTTCAATTGCGGTGGTATCTCGGTTAAAGACTCTGTGGTTAAACTTGATCATCATGCAGTGATCAACAGAGTGAGGTTAAGAGGCAAACTAGATGTCAGGGGAGTTTAGGTTAGGAAGAACTATAGTCCTGTGAATCTTGAGATGATTAGGACAAGTATTTTATATAGTTGCTTTACAACTACATAAACTAGTCCAGAAACAAGAACATGAAGAAGCACTCACATAGAGTGATGAATTGAGATGAAAATGGGCATGGCAGGATTACTTGGGCATATGAGAGTGCTATAAAAATTTTCATGCCATTTGGCCAAACCAAAATGGTACTTCCTTCATACAGCACTTCTCTGGACAGAAACTTAGGAAAATCCTGAGGGAAAATGGCATGATGAAATGAGCCCAAATCTTGTGGAGATAGGTTATATAGGTAGGAGAAGGCCCTGGAAAATTTTCAGCAATAATGGAGCAATATAAAATGTACTTGCTTCACTAACTGAAAATTTGGACAGAAACAAAGATTTGAAGCTGTGCTCCCATGGAGGCATTGCATGAGCTCAAATTTGGTGGAGATCTTTGATTTGATAATATGAAGGACCATGCAAAATTTCAACTCATTTGGACCATCCTATCTAGTACTTCCTTCACAACCAATTCCCTCAGACAGGAACTTTGAAAATTTGCTCACGAATATTCACTAGGCAAATTAAGTTGAATTTTGGCATGAGGCAATTATATGGACATGAAAAGGTGTCCAAAAATCTTGAGGTCAATTGGGCAAAGGTAAATGGCACTTGCTTCACAATCTGCCATTCAGGACAGAATAGGAAAATAATTAATTGAGCATGATGAGGAACATGGCAAATGAAATACTTTGCCATATTTGAGGAAGATATGACCCAAACAATTTATGAGAATTATTTGGGAATTTTAGGAGTGATAGAAATATAGGTTGCTTCACAACCTAGGGCAAATTGGGTTATTCCTTTAATAGAAAAGGAATATTCCCAAGGAAAATAATATTGGGGTTTGGCTAGGATGAAAATTGCAAGGTCTTGGGAAGGGTTTGAGGATGACAAGCCACTCTGGAAAGAAAGAAGAGGTCATCTTCTTCAATTTCCAGACCACATAGCCACGGAAAAAGAAAACTCAAGCAAAAATCTCAGAGGAACAAAAGAAAAAGAAAGGGCCAAAAATCAGGTTGTGACAAATTATATAGTTCAACAAATAAAAACTCATATTTCATCACACGTCGAGCCCGGTGTCTCCCTTGATCCTCCATAGGTGCTCCACCAGATCTTGCTGCAGTTGATGATGCACCTGTGGGTCTCAAATCTCCTGACGCATACTGAGGTAGGCAGTCCAGTTTGCCGGTAGCTCGTGATCAACTTCGGCTAAAGGACCCTACCTGTAGTATGGTTCAGTATCAAACACTGGCTCTTCCTGCTCACTCTCGATGATCATGTTGTGCAAGATGACACAACAAGTCATGATCTCTCACATTTGATCTTTCGACCAGGTCTACACAGGGTATCGGACAACAGCAAATCGAGATTGGAGCACACCAAATGCCCGCTCGACATCCTTCCTGCAACCCTCCTGCACCTTGGCAAAGTGGGACTTCTTGCCTCCTGGCACAGCGTTTGAGATAGACTTCACAAATGTAGACCATCTCGGATACATGCCATAAGCTATGTAGTACCCCTTGTTGTAGTGCCGCCCATTGACCTCGAAGTTCACCGGAGGAGAATGACCTTCAACAAGCTTGGCAAAGACAGGGGAGCACTGCAGCACGTTGATGTCATTATGAGTTCCTGGCATACCAAAGAAGGAGTGCCAAATCCAGAGGTTCTGTGTGGCCACCGCCTCAAGTACCACACTGCAACCACCTTTGGCGCATTTGTACATCCCCTGCCAAGCAAATGGGCAGTTCTTCCATTTCCAATGGATGCAGTCGACGCTTCCAAGCATCCCAGGAAATCCTCTTGTTGCATTCTGTGCTAGGATCCGAGTAGTGTCTTCCGCATTGGGTGTTCGCAAGTATTGCGGTCCAAACACAGCCACCACTGCCCGATAGAACTTGTAGAAACACTCAATGGTGGTGGACTCAGCCATGCGCTCATAGTCATCGAGTGAATCACGGGGAGCTCCATATGCAAGCATCCTCATCGTTGTCGTGCACTTCTAGATTGAGGTGAATCCAAGTTTGCCGGTGCAATCCTTCTTGGACTTGAAGTAGCTGTCCAACTCCCGGATGGAATTCAAAATCGTGAGGAAAAGCTTTCGACTCATCCGATAATGGCGCCGAAATGTTTTGTCGCCGTGTAGTGGAGCGTCGGAGAAGTAGTCGGAGTAGAGCATGCAGTAGCCTTCGAGACGATGCCGGTTCTTTGCTTTCATCCGCCCTGGCACCGAGACACCTCGCTGCGGCTTTTCATTGCTCGCTAGCAGGCCGGCGATGGCGGTGAGGACCATGAGATGTTCCTCTTCCTAGACGCCGGCCTCGGCTTCCTCCTCCAGCAGCGCGGTGAGCGCTTCCTCGTCGTCCGAGTCCATAGCCGAGGCAGGCAAAGCGCCGAACACCATGCGGGAGCGGTGGGCGCGCACCCGCCGATACACTACCCCTCCGCGGACGGAACACCAGAAAAATTGCCCAGCCGGTGGTGGAGAGGCTGCCTTGGCAAAACCTCTGCTCTTTTTCCGGCGGGGAATGGCCATCTAGCGGTGGTGGTCGGTCGGCAGCACCGGGATCAGCCGGTTGGCGGCCGAGCGCGCGGGGGGTGGGAGGCGAATCTGGAAGATAGACTTGACTTTTCGCCTGACGGTGTGGGCCAAACGTGTTTTTCCCTTGCGCCGGAGGCTACTGCCCCATTGGTGAAAATTTAAAGGTCGTCAGAAAATTTCCGGCTTTAAAAGTGCCTGGCAATCAAAAAAATTCGGCTCAATGGAAGAGTTCCGGGTTATCAAAAAAGATTCCGGTTCAAAATCCTTGTGTTGAGCTATTAATATCTGGTTCAAGAAGAATCTATCTCTCGCAAGTTCGAGTTCTCAGAAAAATGAAAGGTTGCCAAAGAGAACTTGCTTCCACGATGCGCGGTTCAAACATGGGTATCTTGCCATATGGGCTTATCATATCATAAACTTAACAATGCCAGCATCCCTAAAATCCGGGGCCTCTATCCTTTCATTTTTGTGCATATGAGTCTTTGTTAATTGATCATAAAGTCATTTGGGGGTTTTCAACCCACCGGGTTTAGCTTTTATACCCTCTTGACCAGGCGTGGACACCAAATTTTGGATTAAACCTGCTTGTTTGCAAGTTGCTACTCCGCCAGGTGACCCGCCAAACTCTTAACAGTCAATCTTTTTTAATGACCTGAACTTGTTAAGGTTAAAACGGCGGCTTGTGTCACGTGAGAGCTGGCTTACAGTGAGCTAGGATTAACCACGGCTGTTGCAGCCTTGAAAGCAATCATGTGGCCTGAGTGCCAAACAGTTGTTGAGGTCTTTGAAGCAATCATGTGTCCTGAGTGCCAAATGGCTGTTGCGGCCTTGAAAGCAATCATGTGTACTGAGTGCCAAACGACTGTTGCGTCCTTGAAGCAATCATGTGGCCTGAGCGCCAAATGGGTGTTGCGGCCTTGAAAGCAATCATGTGTCCTGAGCACCAAACGACTGTTGCGGCCTTGGAAGCAAACATGAGTCCTATGAGCCAACTTTTTTCGGTCGTGCCTTAAAAGCTGGCTTAACAAAATATTTGAGATTTATATATTCTCAGTTTTGGTTTTTTCAGACATTTTTATGTTTTCAATTTTTTGCTATGATGCAAAAAATGTATCCCCGGTTCATTCTGGCTCTGGTTTATCTTGCTCATATTTGAGTCTTTGGGTTAGTACCCGTCCTAGCTTTTGACTTTAAGTCGCCAGTATAATTTTGGCTATAAGCTGCCATTATGATATTTTTAATAATTGTTTATGACCATAATTCTCGGGGTTATAACCTGCCCTGGATTAGAGCTTCAAAAGCTGGTCTTTTTGTCGAGCCTTAAAAGCCGACTTATGAACTATATTATTGTCCATATTTGCAATTTTTATAACATCTATGCAAGGTTGGAAAAAGCGGTAGGCGTAAGCGAGGCGGTTGGCCTTCGCCTAGTGCCTAGGCGGTGCTTAAGCGCCCTAGGCGCAGCCTAGGCGGTTATGTAATTTTCACTATCGGGGTGTATATGTGGTTATTATATGTGTATTTTAATAATTTAGGGCATATAAGTATGTTAACTACCAGTACTATGAATGGAATATGGCCCTTTTGTCTTATGAGTGCAATATGGCATGATTTCTCGCTTGGGTAGAGAATTTCTTACTTCCTCTGCCTAGACTTCTGCTTATGCCCTAGGCGAGGCGTTTGGCCATTTCCTAGCGCCTAGGCATGCCTAAGCGCCTCCTAGGCACTGCCTTTTCCAATATATTTGTAGGGGTTATCAGTTCTTGATTTTTACAAAGGCTATAAGCCGTCGGGTTACATCCCGCAGTGCAATGGGTGCGCATTAAATCGCCATCGGCCAAGAGCCGCCGGGTATTTAAATTCCGGATTTACTTGTCAACAGACAAGGTCTTGTGATTATAAGTCGCCAACAAGCAAATTGCTGAGTCTTTTCACAGGTATGGCGGGTTGATGATAACTACAATTGTTGGGACAAATATTCATTACAGTTGCATATCAAGCACCGGTTTTCATACTGGATTATATTAGTGAAATCTTTAAATAGCCAAACATGGTTGGATTTTCATTATTGTTGTCATAACCAGTATTGACCAATTGAGGGTTACATACCGGATTATATTATTCAAATCTTTAATAGCCAAACATTGCTGGAATTCCATTATGGTTATCATAACCAGTATTGGATGATTGAGGTTTTCGAAAGCTCCTTCAAAGCAATGGCTATTATTCCTTTATCCAAAAATACTGGCTCACAACAGAGAGCAAGGTTTAATATTGATATGGAAATCATGAACAATATCGTTCGAACAGTGGATATGATTTATTTTACAATGGAAGGAATAGTCCCAAGTCGCCGCAGGCATACGACCTGGCACTTGGGGGCTATATTATTCAAATCAAGATTATATCAAGTATGCAAGTCCCATGTCACTGCAAGCATGCACCATGGAACTTGGGGGCTAATGGAAGGTCATTTATTAATCGCCTTATTGAAGACCCGACCCATCACATCGTGATGAGCCGGCCCTTGGGGGCTACTAATTGCTCCTGTCAAAGGTAACCCGAAACTTGGGGGCTATATCACATGATATTGTTTTCAATGAAGTACATGTGAAGTCACGGCTCAGTATTATCTTACTGAGCCGGCCCTTGGGGGCTACACATTGCTATTAAAGTTTAAGTAATCAGATCTACAAAGTCCATGGTCATCCGGACTTGGTGACTAACTAAGTGACCCGCCCGGGTTTCTCCACTCACTGATGACTCGGCCGAGCCTGGCGACTCATGGGTCATCCGACAGTTGGGTCAGATGAATGACAAGGCCCAAGAACCAGAAGTCGGCTTATCAGAAGACCGGCTCTTTGTACGATGTCCGGTGGGCCGGCTTGAGAGGAAAGGCATGAGGAATATTTCCCTTATAAGAGAAGCAAGATCTGGAAAAAGAATCAACGCGAGACGATGCCCGAGGGGCCCACATGCCCTAGGGGCTTGCCCCCCAACCCTGGGCGCGCCTAGGTGGCTTGTGGCCACCCCGTAAGGTGGTTGGTGCCCTTCTTTCGCCGCAAGAAAGATAATATTCGGATAAAATTCATGTTAAAATTTCAGCCCTATCGGAGTTACGGATCTCCGGGAATTTAAGAGACGGTGAAAGGCCAGAAAATAGGAGCGCAGAAACAGAAGGAAATAGAGAGATATCCAATCTTGGCGGGGCTCCCGCCCCTCCGCCTCCATGGAGGCTAAGGACTAGAGGGGAAACCCTTCTCCCATCTAGTGGGGAGGCCAAGGAAGAAGAAGAAGAAGGAGTGGGGCTCTCTCCACCTCTCTCCCAGTGGCGCCAGAATGCCGCCGGGTCCATCATCGTGACGGCGATCTACACCAACAAATTCACCGCCATCGTCACCAACTCTCTCCCCCTCTATTTAGCGGTGTGACACCCCTTCTCCCTGCTGTAATCTCTACTTAAACATGGTGCTCAACGCTATATATTATTTCCCAATGATGTATGGCTATCCTATGATGTTTGAGTAGATATGTTTTGTCCTATGGGTTAATTGATGATCGTGATTGGTTTGAGTTGTATGTTTTATTATTAGTGCTCCCCGTGTCGCGCAACCGTGAGGGATCCCACTGTAGGGTTTGCAATATGTTCATGATTCGCTTATGGTGGGTTGCTGGAGTGACAGAAGCTTAAACCTGAGTAAGGGGGTTGTTTGCATATGGGGGTAAAGAGGACTTGATACTTTAATGCCATGATTGGGTTTTACCTTAATGATCTTTAGTAGTTGCGGATGCTTGCTAGAGTTCCAACTGGTCTAGTTATCGATTGCCTTGGGACAAATAACTTTCTTGTGACAAAAAGCTCTCTACTAAGACTAACTTAGTTCTTTCTTCGTCTAAACAGCCCCTATCTTTTATTTACGTGTTCTTTATTAGCTTGCAAACCTATACTATCACACCTACAAAGTACTTCTAGTTTCATACTTGTTCTAGGTAAAGCAAACGTTAAGCGTGCATAGAGTTGTATTGGTGGTCGATAGAACTTGATGGAATATTTGTTCTACCTTTAGCTCCTCATTGGGTTCGACACTCTTACTTATCGAGAAAGGCTACAATTGATCCCCTATACTTGTGCGTTATCAAGACCTTTTTCTGGTGCCGTTGCTGAGGAGCAATAGTGTAACATCCCAAAATTCTAAATTTTGGAATGTTATATTAAATAATTAATTATGATTGTTTGTTTGTTTGTTGTGTGATTGATTGTGTGAAATTGGTGGAATTTGAAACTTTTTGAAAGTTGAATGAGAGGGAATAAAAGGACTTTCCCAAACTGTCATCTTTGCATTTTGATCTCCATGAATTCAAATTCATTTCATCACAAAACTCTAGAGTGAAGATAATATGACTTCTTCCATTTAAAGAAATGAAAAGGGGTTTTGGGAAAAAAGGATTTGAATTCCTTTTGAAAAATAGTCCAACTCAGAAACTTTATGCCACTCAAGGATTTTCATGAGAGGAGATAATAGGACTTCTTCAAAATGTATGAAATAGAGTGGGAAGTGATGAGGAGCACTTTTGAATTTCATTTGGTTCACTTTGGAAAGTTTCCATTTTGAGTTTCAAAATAATTTCCATGTATTCAAATAAAATAAAGAGAGAAGGAAATATGACTCCTTCAAATATGAGAAAGAAAACATGGAAATGGATTATGAAACTAATAGAAGTAATTTCAAAATAATATTTGAAATCATTTGCATCTCATGATTTTTTGCATTTTGGAGTTTTCTCGAATGTTCAAATATTATTTTCCACTCAAGAAAAATAAAGGAGAGGGGATAAGATGACTTCCTCGAAATATAAAAGAGATGGAAATTTCATTTGAATATTAGTTGGAGTTTTTAGAACTTATTTGGTATTTATTCCGTTTGCAAAAAGTACATTAAATGCATTAGGAAAATATTTTCAAATTCTTCTATGCTTAAATAAATGTTCACTGTGCTCTAGATATTCCAAGATAATTTTAGAAATTATCATGGTATTTTTAGGATTTTGTTTGGTTTCGTTTTGGCCTTGGAAAGTTTTTTGTAAAAAAAAAAAGAACAGAGCACCGCCTGGACCGAAACTTGGTTCTTCCCAGGGGCACGCCAGCCAGCCACTGGCCATTTAGGCCCAAGGCCAACGCTCGCACGTCACCCAGCGCCCGCGTACTCCCCACTTTGCTTCGCTCGCCCCCTCGTCTCTCTCTGGCTCGCACGCCGCTGCCGCTGCTAGACAGGACCCACCGCCAGGCCGCCCCGTCCCTAACCTCCCGCTCGCTCCGCACGGATAGAGCTCGCACCATCACCGCCCGCAACTGCCATACGACGCCCTCGGGGATAAAGCTTATCCCGCAGCCCAACGTGTCCTCTCCGTGCCTATAAAATCCCCGAAGCCCCCTCTCTCTCCATTCAGCCACTTCGTTAGCCCTCTCACCGGTCATAGCCGCCGCCCGTCGTTTTGCATCTCACCGGAGCCGGAGCTTCTCATCGTCGTTTCCGTCACCGGTGGCACACCCGAACCCTCTTATTCTCTGTCAATCAACTTGCCTCGGCATCCCGCGTCATTTTGAGATGTTTTTGCCACCCAGGTCTCGACGAAGGCGTCATTCCGACGACGTTCGTCCTCGCCGGAGCACAGCCGCCGTCCCCGCGCAGCACGACCCCGACGTCCCCGACGCGAGCCACCTCCACAACCGGACCGCCAACGTCCCACCCATCCCGTTCGTCTCCTTCCCCGCCGCCGGAGGCCACCGCAGTCGTAGCCCCGTTCGCCGTCCGTCACCCGAGCCAACGCCACCATCTCTTCTATGACATCGTCACCGCTGTGAGCCGCTCGCCCTCCCCGTTCTTTTATTTTTTTTTTAATTTTATTTATAGTATTAGATCGGTTAACCCGGTTTTAGTTAAACATAAATGTTTTGATTAAAACCGATTGTTGTTTTTTTTTAGTTAGCCACCGCATAGTATTTTTCTTATTTAGCGGCCGTTCGCTGTATAAGTCCCGCAGCAGACGCTGCTCGGCGAGCTACGTGGCCGAGGACCAGTTTGTAGTTTTATTTTCTTCTATTTCACAGTTTAGTCCCTTTTATCACAAATTGGTCCCTGAACATAGAATAGCCACAACTTTTTAACCGTAGAACCAAACTCGATGAAACCAGCGGCAAATTCTTCGTCATGTTTAGATCTATCTAGTGGAATCATTTTTGTATACTTTTGTCAGATTCAAAATTGAAATTCTTCATATTTGAATTCAAACTTCAACTGGCCATATCTCTTAAACCATAGCTCCGATTAAGTTGATTCCTTTTGCACTTTGTCACCCTAGCCAAACCCTATCACCTAGACCTTTCTCAAAATATTTTCACACACTTAGGATTTGTCCATAGTAGTTTTACTCGTATGCCTTGTATGCACTATGCTTCACATCACCTTTTTGAACCTCATGTCACATGTTGTTTTGCACTTAGAAATTTTGTGATAGTTGAGTGCGTTGGATTTTCATTTGGTTCTTCTGAGTCTTTTTGTTGTGCATGTTATTTTGGTTCTCTGAAATGATTGCTTATGTGAATACAATGTTTGACATTATAGATTTTCATCGGGGAGTGACGAATATTTTGTTGGAAATATGCCCTAGAGGCAATAATAAAGTGGTTATTATTATATTTCCTTGTTCATGATAATTGTCTAATGTTCATGCTATAATTGTATTAATCAGAAACCGTAATACATGTGTGAATACATAGACCACAACATGCCCTAGTAAGCCTTTGGTTGACTAGCTCGTTGATCAATAGATGGTTGTGGTTTCCTGACCATGGACATTGGATGTCGTTGATAACGGGATCACATCATTAGGAGAAGGCGAGTACTGGGCGCCGGCGCACCGGCCCAAGATTTTGGCCGGTCGGCCACCCACCGTCCGATTGGCCCGCGTTTGGCCGTTAGATCAAGTCAACGCAACCCCCTTCCACTCCATCTTTCTTCCTCGACTCGCCTCTGCCTCATCATCGAGCGTGTTGTCCACCTTGCCGCGAGCACCCGTCCAACCGTCCTGCAGTGCTCGAGTCCCCACCCCCTCACCGCATCTCCGCCACGCGGTTGCGGCATAGCTTGCTTGCCGCCCCTCACCGCATGGCCACCGGAATTACATCATGACTTGTGTTGGATCCTGCAGACTCCTTTCCATTAACGATTGTAGCTCTCGCACCGCTGGTTCGAGCATACGGTCACCGTGGTGGCAGCATCTCATCGTCACGGCCGCCGCCGTCCCTCGCTCGCCGTCATAGGCATGTATCACCGTGTGCTGACAAAAAAACATAATCAGCAAAAAATCTGGTTCGTCGTTGGTGGCAGCAAAAATAATCGCGGGTGCTAGCAAAACAAAATCACGGTTCCAACAAAAAACAACAACGCTTCGCTGTTCGCCGTTGCAGCAAAAAAATCACCACAAAACAAATGGGTCACCGTCTTCCTTGATTGTAGCCCTGCCCATGATCATTGCAGCTCCTGAAGAAGCTGGTTCCAGCAAAAAGAGCACCACCACTCGCCGGTCGTAGCAGTTGCTCCCGGTAGTAGCAAAAATTCTTGCCGGTTCTAGCAATTTTTTTGCCGGTCCAAGCAAAATGATTTCGACGCCATCTAGTTCCAGCATCGGTCCATGGTGGTTGTAGCTTTTTTGCCATGTGGTTCCAGCAAAAAATATCTCCGGTTGCAGCATCGGATTGTTGGAAATATGCCCTAGAGGCAATAATAAATAGTTATTATTATATTTCTTTGTTCATGATAATAGTCTATTATTCATGCTATAATTGTATTGTCCGGAAATCGTAATACATGTGTGAATACATAGACCACAACGTGTCCCTAGTAAGCCTCTAATTGACTAGCTCGTTGATCAACAGATAGTCATGGTTTCCTGACTATGGACATTGGATGTCATTGATAACGGGATCACATCATTAGGAGAATGATGTGATGGACAAGACCCAATCCTAAGCATAGCATAAAAGATCGTGTAGTTTCGTTTGCTAGAGCTTTTCCAATGTCAAGTATCTTTTCCTTAGACCATGAGATCGTGCAACTCCCGGATACCGTAGGAGTGCTTTGGGTGTGCCAAACGTCACAACGTAACTGGGTGACTATAAAGGTGCACTACGGGTATCTCCAAAAGTGTGTGTTGGGTTGGCACGGATCGAGACTGGGATTTGTCACTCCGTGTGACGGAGAGGTATCTCTGGGCCCACTCGGTAATGCATCATCATAATGAGCTCAATGTGACTAAGGCGTTAGTCACGGGATCATGCATTGCGGTACGAGTAAAGAGACTTGCCGGTAACGAGATTGAACAAGGTATTGGGATACCGACGATCGAATCTCGGGCAAGTAACATACCGATTGACAAAGGGAATTGCATACGGATTGATTGAATCCTCGACACCGTGGTTCATCCGATGAGATCATCGTGGAACATGTGGGAGCCAACATGGGTATCCAGATCCCGCTGTTGGTTATTGACCGGAGAGGCGTCTCGGTCATGTCTGCATGTCTCCCGAACCCGTAGGGTCTACACACTTAAGGTTCGGTGACGCTAGGGTTGTAGAGATATATGTATGCGGAAACCCGAAAGTTGTTCGGAGTCCTGGATGAGATCCCGGACGTCACGAGAGGTTCCGGAATGGTCCGGAGGTGAAGAATTATATATAGGAAGTCCAGTTTCGGCCACCGGGAAAGTTTCGGGGGTTACCGGTATTGTACCGGGACCACCGGAAGGGTCCCGGGGGTCCACCGGGTGGGGGCCACCTATCCCGGAGGGCCCCGTGGGCTGAAAGTGGAAGGGAACCAGCCCTTAGTGGGCTGGGGCGCCCCCCTTGGGCCTCCCCCCATGCGCCTAGGGTTGGGAACCCTAGGGGGGAGCTTCCCCCTTGCCTTGGGGGGCAAGGCACCCTTTCCCCCTTTGGCCCCCCCCCCTTGGAGATCCCATCTCCCTGGGCCGGCGCCCCCCCAGGGGGCCTATATAAAGGGGGGAGGGAGGGCAGCAACCTACAGCCTTGGGCGCCTCCCTCCTCCCCTGCAACACCTCACTCTCTCTCGCAGAAGCTCAGCGAAGCTCTGCCGGAGAACCGCTACATCCACCACCACGCCGTCGTGCTGCTGGATCTCCATCAACCTCTCCTTCCCCCTTGCTGGATCAAGAAGGAGGAGACGTCGCTGCACCGTACGTGTGTTGAACGCGGAGGTGCCGTCCGTTCGGCACTCGGTCATCGGTGATTTGGATCACGGCGAGTACGACTCCGTCATCCACGTTCATTGGAACGCTTCCGCTCGCGATCTACAAGGGTATGTAGATGCACTCCCTTCCTCTCGTTGCTAGTATACTCCATAGATGCATCTTGGTGAGCGTAGGAAAATTTTAAATTATGCTACGATTCCCAACAGTGGCATCATGAGCCAGGTCTATGCGTAGTTACTATGCACGAGTAGAACACAAAGCAGTTGTGGGCGTTGAGTTTGCCAATTCTTCTTGCCGCTACTAGTCGTTTCTTGTTTCGGCGGCATTGTAGATGAAGCGGCCCGGACCGACCTTACACGTACGCTTACGTGAGACAGGTTCCACCGACTGACATGCACTAGTTGCATAAGGTGGCTAGCGGGTGTCTGTCTCTCCTACTTTAGTCGGAACGGATTCGATGAAAAGGGTCCTTATGAAGGGTAAATAGAAATTGGCAAATCACATTGTGGTCATACGTAGGTAAGAAAACGTTCTTGCTAGAAACCTACAAACCACGTAAAAACTTGCAACAACAATTAGAGGACGTCTAACTTGTTTTTGCAGCAAGTGCTATGTGATGTGATATGGCCAGAAGATGTGATGAATGATATATGTGATGTATGAGATTGATCATATTCTTGTAATAGGAATCACGACTTGCATGTCGATGAGTATGACAACCGGCAGGAGCCATAGGAGTTGTCTTTATTATTTTGCATGACCTGCGTGTCATTGAATAACGCCATGTAATTTACTTTACTTGGTTGCTAAACGCGTTAGCCATACAAGTAGAAGTAATCGTTGGCGTGACGACTTCATGAAGACACAATGATGGAGATCATGATGATGGAGATCATGGTGTCATGCCGGTGACGAAGATGATCATGGTGCCCCGAAGATGGAGATCAAAGGAGCATGATGATATTGGCCATATCATGTCACTATTTGATTGCATGTGATGTTTATCATGTTTTTGCATCTTATTTGCTTAGAACGACGGTAGTAAGTAAGATGATCCCTTATAATAATTTCAAGAAAGTGTTCACCCTAACTGTGCACCGTTGCGAAGGTTTGTTGTTTCGAAGCACCACGTGATGATCGGGTGTGATAGATTCTAACGTTCAAATACAACGGGTGTTGACGAGCCTAGCATGTACAGACATGGCCTCGGAACACACGCAATACACTTAGGTTGACTTGACGAGCCTAGCATGTACAGACATGGCCTCGGAACACGGAGGACCGAAAGGTCGAGCATGAGTCGTATAGAAGATACGATCAACATGGAGATGTTCACCGATCTTGACTAGTCCGTCTCACGTGATGATCGGACACGGCCTAGTTAACTCGGATCATGTTTCACTTAGATGACTGGAGGGATGTCTATCTGAGTGGGAGTTCATTGAGTAATTTGAGTAGATGAACTTAATTATCATGAACTTAGTCTAAAATCTTTACACTATGTCTTGTAGATCAAATGGCCAACGTTGTCCTCAATTTCAACGCGTTCCTAGAGAAAACCAAGCTGAAAGATGATGGCAGCAACTATACGGACTGGGTCCGGAACCTGAGGATCATCCTCATAGTAGCCAAGAAAGATTATGTCTTAGAAGCACCGCTAGGTGAAGCACCAATCCCAGAAAACCAAGACGTTATGAACGCTTGGCAGCAGCGCGCTGATGATTACTCCCTTGTTTAGTGCGGCATGCTTTACAGCTTAGAACCGGGTCTCCAAAAGCATTTTGAGAAACATGGAGCATATGAGATGTTCGAGGAGCTGAAATTGGTTTTCCAAGCTCATGCCCGGGTCGAGAGATATGATGTCTCCGACAAATTCTTCAGCTGTAAAATGGAGGACAATAGTTCTTTTAGTGAGCACATACTCAGAATGTCTGGGTTGCATAACCGCTTGTCTCAGCTGGGAGTCAATCTCCCGGATGATGCGGTCATTGACAGAATCCTCCAGTCGCTTCCACCAAGCTACAAGAGCTTTGTGATGAACTTCAATATGCAGGGGATGGAAAAGACCATTCCTGAGGTATATTCAATGCTGAAATCAGCTGAGGTAGAGATCAGAAAAGAACATCAAGTGTTGATGGTGAATAAAACCACTAAGTTCAAGAAGGGCAAGGGTAAGAAGAACTTCAAGAAGGACGGCAAGGGAGTTGCCGCGCCCGGTAAACCAGTTACTGGGAAGAAGTCAAAGAATGGACCCAAGCCCGAGACTGAGTGCTTTTATTGCAAGGGAACTGGTCACTGGAAGCGGAACTGCCCCAAATACTTAGCGGACAAGAAGAAGGCCAGCAACACCAAAGGTATATGTGATATACATGTAATTGATGTGTACCTTACCAGTACTCGTAGTAGCTCCTGGGTATTTGATACCGGTGCGGTTGCTCATATTTGTAACTCAAAACAGGAACTACGGAATAAACGGAGATTGGCGAAGGACGAGGTGACGATGCGCGTCGGGAATGGTTCCAAGGTCGATGTGATCGCCGTCGGCACGCTACCTCTGCATCTACCCATGGGATTAGTTTTAAACCTCAATAATTGTTATTTAGTGCCAGCTTTGAGCATGAACATTGTATCTGGATCTCGTTTAATTCGAGATGGCTACTCATTTAAATCCGAGAATAATGGTTGTTCTATTTATTTGAGAGATATGTTTTATGGTCATGCCCCGCTGGTCAATGGTTTATTTTTGATGAATCTCGAACGTGATGTTACACATGTTCATAGTGTGAATACCAAAAGATGTAAAGTTGATAACGATAGTCCCACATACTTGTGGCACTGCCGCCTTGGTCACATTGGTGTCAAGCGCATGAAGAAGCTCCATGCAGATGGACTTTTGGAGTCTCTTGATTACGAATCATTTGACACGTGCGAACCATGCCTCATGGGTAAGATGACCAAGACTCCATTCTCCGGAACAATGGAGCGAGCAATCAACTTATTGGAAACCATACATACCGATGTGTGTGGTCCAATGAGTGTTGAGGCTCGCAGAGGATATCGTTATGTTCTCACTCTCACTGATGATTTAAGTAGATATGGGTATGTCTACCTAATGAAACACAAGTCTGAAACCTTTGAAAAGTTCAAGGAATTTCAGAGTGAAGTTGAGAATCAACGTGACAGAAAAATAAAATTCTTACGATCAGATCGTGGTGGAGAATATTTAAGTCACGAATTTGGTACACACTTAAGGAAATGTGGAATAGTTTCACAACTCATGCCGCCTGGAACACCTCAGAGAAATGGTGTGTCCGAACGTCGTAATCGCACTCTATTGGATATGGTGCGATCTATGATGTCTCTTACCGATTTACCGCTCTCATTTTGGGGCTATGCTTTAGAGACTGCCGCATTCACTTTAAATAGGGCTCCGTCGAAATCCGTTGAGACGACACCGTATGAATTATGGTTTGGGAAGAAACCTAAGCTGTCGTTTCTAAAAGTTTGGGGATGCAATGCTTATGTCAAGAAACTTCAACCTGAAAAGCTCGAACCCAAGTCGGAAAAATGCGTCTTCATAGGATACCCTAAGGAAACTATTGGGTATACCTTCTACCTCAGATCCGAAGGCAAGATCTTCGTTGCCAAGAATGGGTCCTTTCTGGAGAAGGAGTTTCTCTCGAAAGAATTGAGTGGGAGGAAAGTGGAACTTGATGAGGTGATAGTCACCCCTTCCAAACCGGAAAGTAGCGCAGCGCGGGAAAATGTTCCTGTGGTGCCTACACCGACTGGGGAGGAAGTTAATGATGATGATCATGAAGCTTCGGATCAAGTTACTACTGAACTTCGTAGGTCCACAAGGACACGTTCCGCACCAGAGTGGTACAGCAACCCTGTCCTGGAAATCATGTTGTTAGACAACGGTGAACCTTCGAACTATGAAGAAGCGATGGCGGGCCCGGATTCCGACAAATGGCTAGAAGCCATGAAATCCGAGATAGGATCCATGTATGAAAACGAAGTATGGACTTTGACTGACTTGCCCGATGATCGGCGAGCCATAGAAAACAAATGGATCTTTAAGAAGAAGACGGACGCGGATGGTAATGTGACCATCTACAAAGCTCGACTTGTCGCTAAGGGTTATCGACAAGTTCAAGGGGTTGACTACGATGAGACTTTCTCACCCGTAGCGAAGCTGAAGTTCGTCCGAATCATGTTAGCAATTGCCGCATACTATGATTATGAGATATGGCAGATGGACGTCAAAACGGCATTCCTTAACGGCTTCCTTAAGGAAGAGTTGTATATGATGCAGCCGGAAGGTTTTGTCGATCCTAAGAATGCTAACAAAGTATGCAAGCTCCAGCGCTCAATCTATGGGCTGGTGCAAGCATCTCGGAGTTGGAACATTCGCTTTGATGAGATGATCAAAGCGTTTGGGTTTACACAGACTTATGGAGAAGCCTGTGTTTACAAGAAAGTGAGTGGGAGCTCTGTAGCATTTCTCATATTATATGTGGATGTCATACTATTGATGGGAAATGATATAGAATTCTTGGAAAGTATAAAGGCCTATTTGAATAAGTGTTTTTCAATGAAGGATCTTGGAGAAGCTGCTTATATATTGGGCATCAAGATCTATAGAGATAGATCAAGACGCCTCATTGGTCTTTCACAGAGTACATACCTTGACAAGATATTGAAGAAGTTCAGTATGGATCAGTCCAAGAAGGGGTTCTTGCCTGTATTGCAAGGTGTGCAATTGAGCACGGCTCAATGCCCGACCACGGCAGAAGATATAGAAGAGATGAGTGTCATCCCCTATGCCTCGGCCATAGGGTCTATTATGTATGCCATGCTGTGTACCAGACCTGATGTAAACCTTGCCGTAAGTTTGGTAGGAAGGTACCAAAGTAATCCCGGCAAGGAACACTGGACAGCGGTCAAGAATATCCTGAAGTACCTGAAGAGGACTAAGGATATGTTTCTCGTTTATGGAGGTGACGAAGAGCTCGTCGTAAAGGGTTACGGCGACGCTAGCTTCGACACAGATCTGGATGACTCGAAGTCACAGACCGGATACGTGTATATATTGAATGGAGGAGCAGTAAGCTGGTGCAGTTGCAAGCAAAGCGTCGTGGCGGGATCTACATGTGAAGCGGAGTACATGGCAGCTTCGGAGGCAGCACAGGAAGCAGTCTGGATGAAGGAGTTCATTACCGACCTAGGGGTGATTCCCAATGCGTCGGGCCCGATGACTCTCTTCTGTGACAACACTGGAGCCATTGCCCTTGCGAAGGAGCCCAGGTTTGACAGGAAGACCAGGCATATCAAGCGTCGCTTCAACTCCATTCGTGAAAGTGTTCAAAATGGAGACATAGATATTTGTAAAGTACATACGGACATGAATGTAGCAGATCCGTTGACTAAACCTCTCCCTAGGGCAAAACATGATCAACACCAGGACGCAATGGGTGTTCGATTCATCACAATGTAACTAGATTATTGACTCTAGTGCAAGTGGGAGACTGTTGGAAATATGCCCTAGAGGCAATAATAAATAGTTATTATTATATTTCTTTGTTCATGATAATAGTCTATTATTCATGCTATAATTGTATTGTCCGGAAATCGTAATACATGTGTGAATACATAGACCACAACGTGTCCCTAGTAAGCCTCTAATTGACTAACTCGTTGATCAACAGATAGTCATGGTTTCCTGACTATGGACATTGGATGTCATTGATAACGGGATCACATCATTAGGAGAATGATGTGATGGACAAGACCCAATCCTAAGCATAGCATAAAAGATCGTGTAGTTTCGTTTGCTAGAGCTTTTCCAATGTCAAGTATCTTTTCCTTAGACCATGAGATCGTGCAACTCCCGGATACCGTAGGAGTGCTTTGGGTGTGCCAAACGTCACAACGTAACTGGGTGACTATAAAGGTGCACTACGGGTATCTCCGAAAGTGTATGTTGGGTTGGCACGGATCGAGACTGGGATTTGTCACTCCGTGTGACGGAGAGGTATCTCTGGGCCCACTCGGTAATGCATCATCATAATGAGCTCAATGTGACTAAGGCGTTAGTCACGGGATCATGCATTGCGGTACGAGTAAAGAGACTTGCCGCTAACGAGATTGAACAAGGTATTGGGTACCGACGATCGAATCTCGGGCAAGTAACATACCGATTGACAAAGGGAATTGCATACGGATTGATTGAATCCTCGACACCGTGGTTCATCCGATGAGATCATCGTGGAACATGTGGGAGCCAACATGGGTATCCAGATCCCGCTGTTGGTTATTGACCGGAGAGGCGTCTCGGTCATGTCTGCATGTCTCCCGAACCCGTAGGGTCTACACACTTAAGGTTCGGTGACGCTAGGGTTGTAGAGATATATGTATGCGGAAACCCGAAAGTTGTTTGGAGTCCCGGATGAGATCCCGGACGTCACGAGAGGTTCCGGAATGGTCCGGAGGTGAAGAATTATATTTAGGAAGTCCAGTTTCGGCCACCGGGAAAGTTTCGGGGGTTACCGATATTGTACCGGGACCACCGGAAGGGTCCCGGGGGTCCACCGGGTGGGGGCCACCTATCCCGGAGGGCCCCGTGGGCTGAAAGTGGAAG
The DNA here is from genome assembly GCF_002575655.3 of Aegilops tauschii subsp. strangulata. Lineage (NCBI taxonomy): Eukaryota > Viridiplantae > Streptophyta > Magnoliopsida > Poales > Poaceae > Aegilops > Aegilops tauschii. The sequence goes on along the minus strand of NC_053037.3, from coordinate 242,797,217 downwards.
GGAACCAGCCCTTAGTGGGCTGGGGCGCCCCCCTTGGGCCTCCCCCCATGCGCCTAGGGTTGGGAACCCTAGGGGGGAGCTTCCCCCTTGCCTTGGGGGGCAAGGCACCCTTTCCCCCTTTGGCCGCCGCCCCCCCTTGGAGATCCCATCTCCCTGGGCCGGCGCCCCCCCTAGGGGGCGTATATAAAGGGGGGGAGGGAGGGCAGCAACCTACAGCCTTGGGCGCCTCCCTCCTCCCCTGCAACACCTCTCTCTCTCTCGCAGAAGCTCGGCGAAGCTCTGCCGGAGAACCGGTACATCCACCACCACGCCGTCGTGCTGCTGGATCTCCATCAACCTCTCCTTCCCCCTTGCTGGATCAAGAAGGAGGAGACGCCGCTGCACCATACGTGTGTTGAACGCGGAGGTGCCGTCCGTTCGGCACTCGGTCATCGGTGATTTGGATCACGGCGAGTACGACTCCGTCATCCACGTTCATTGGAACGCTTCCGCTCGCGATCTACAAGGGTATGTAGATGCACTCCCTTCCCCTCGTTGCTAGTATACTCCATAGATGCATCTTGGTGAGCGTAGGAAAATTTTAAATTATGCTACGATTCCCAACACGGATCCCCCCATCTCCACCTCCGGCGGCTGCTGGTTGTAGCAACCATGGCTACTGGTTCCAGCATCGCTGGACTCCCGTTGCAGCATCGCCGAACTCCGCTCTAGGGCCACGGACCGCGCTGGTTGCATCAGACCACCGGAGGAGAGGACGGCGAGAGAGACAGAGGAGGGGATAGCTCAGGCAAAGCAGATGAAGAAGAGAAGCATTTGTGGATGAGAACAATCTGCGGGAGGAGATAAGGCAGAGGAAGATGTGTCATTCGTCTCGAGAGCTACGATCTGTTTTGATTGAGCGCACACTGCGGGACTGGCCAAACGCTCCGCCGGTCGAACGTACACAAACGTTTCCCTTAGGAGAATGATGTGATGGACAAGACCCAAGCCTAAGCATAGCACAAGATCATGTAGTTCGCTTCCTAGAGCTTTTCTAATGTCAAGTATCATTTCCTTAGACCATGAGATTGTGCAACTCCCTGATACCGTAGGAATGCTTTGGGTGTATCAAACGTCACAACATAAATGCGTGGCTATAAAGGTGCACTACAGGTATCTCCGAAAATGTCTGTCGGGTTGGCAGGAATCGAGACTGGGATTTGTCACTCCGTATGACGGAGAGGTATCTTTGAGCCCACTCAGTAATGCATCATCATAATGAGGTCAATGTGACTAAGGAGTTAGCCACGGGATCATGCGTTACGGAAAAAGTAAAGAGACTTGCCGGTAACAAGATTGAACGAGGTGTGGGGATACCGACGATCGAATCTCGAGCAAGTTACATACCGATGGACAAAGGGAATTGTATACGGGATTGATTGAATCCCCGACATCGTGGTTCGTCTGATGAGAACATCATGGAATATGTGGGACCCAACATGGGTATCTAGATCCCGTTGTTGGTTATTGGCCGGAGAGATGTCTCAGTCATGTCTGCATGGTTCCCGAACCCGTAAGGTCTACACACTTAAGGTTCGGTGACGCTAGAGTTGTTATGGGAAATTGTATGTGGTTACCTAAGGTTGTTCGGAGTCTCGGATGAGATCCTGAACATCACGAGCAGTTCTGGAATGGTCCGGAGGTGAAGATTTATATATGGGAAGTATAGTTTCAGTCGCTGGAATGGTTTCGGGGGTTATCGGTATTGTACCGGGACCACCGAAAGGTGTCCGGGGGTCCATCGGGTGGGGCCACCTACCCCGGGGACCAAGTGGGCTGAATATGGGAGGGAACCAGCCCCCTAGTGGGCTGGTGCGCCCCCCAAGGGCCCAAGGCGCCTAGGGTTGGAAACCCTAGGGGGAGGGGGCGCCTCCCACCTGCTTGGTGGTCAAGTCTCCCCCTCCTGGCCGCCACCCCCTCTCTAGATGCATCTAAGGGGGCCAGGCCCCTCTCCCCTTCACCCTATAAATAGTGGGGGGTGGGAGGGAAGCCGCACCTCTTCCCCTGGCGCAGCCCTCCACCCTCCAACACCTCCTCCTCCTCCGTAGTGCTTGCCGAAGCCCTGCCGGAGAACCGCAAGCTCCAACACCACGCCGTCGTGCTGACGGAGCTCTCCCTCAATTTCTCCTCTCCCCTTGCTGGATCAAGTAGGAGGAGATGTCCTCGGGCTGTACGTGTGTTGAACGCGGAGGCGACGTCCGTTCGGCACTTGGATAGGATCTTCCGCGATTTGAATCGCAGCGAGTACGACTCCATCAACCGCGTTCTTTTAACGCTTCCACTTAGCAATCTTCAAGGGTATGAAGATGCACTCCGTCTATCTCGTTGCTAGCTTCTCCTAGATTGATCTTGGTGACACGTAGGAAAATTTTAAATTATTACTACGTTCCCCAACAGTGGCATCATGAGCTAGGTCTATGCGTAGATTCTATGCAGGAGTAGAACACAAGTAGTTGTGGGCAATGATTTGTTCAATTTGCTTACTGTTACTATTCTTATCTTGATTCGGCAGCATTGTGGGATGAAGCGGCCCGGACTGACCTTACACGTACGCTTACGTGAGACAGGTTCCACCGATTGACATGCACTTGTTGCATAAGGTGGCTAGCGGGTGTCTGTCTCTCCCACTTTAGTCGGATCAGATTCGATGAAGAGGGTCCTTATGAAGGGTAAATAGCATTTGGCATGTCACCGTTGTGGCTTTTGTGTAGGTAAGAAACGTTCTTGCTAGAAACCCATAGCAGCCACGTAAAACTTGCAACAACAATTAGAGGACGTCTAACTTGTTTTTGCAGGGTATGTTATGTGATGTGATATGGCCAAAAGGATGTGATGAATTATATATGTTATGTATGATATTGATTATGTTCTTGTAATAGGAATCATGACTTGCATGTCGATGAGTATGAGAACCGGCAGGAGCCATAGGAGTTGTCTTAATTTATTATATGACCTGCGTGTCAATAAAAACGCCATGTAATTACTTTAGTTTATTGCTAACCGTTAGCCATAGTAGTAAAAGTAATAGTTGGCGAGACAACTTCATGAGGACACGATGATGGAGATCATGGTGTCATGCCGGTGACGAAGGTGATCATGCCGCGCCTAGAAGATGGAGATCAAAGGCGCAAGATGATATTGGCCATATCATGTCACTTTACGATTTGCATGTGATGTTTCTCATGTTTACATCTTATTTGCTTAGAACGATGGTAGCATAAATAAGATGATCCCTCACTAAAATTTCAAGAAATGTGTTCCCCCTAATTGTGCACCGTTGCGAAGGTTCGTTGTTTCAAAGCACCACGTGATGATCAGGTTTGATAGATTCTAACGTTTGCATACAACGGGTTAAGCCATATTTACACATGCGAAACACTGAGGTTGACTTGACGAGCCTAGCATGTACAGACATGGCTTCGGAACACGAGAGACCGAAAGGTCGAACATGAGTCGTATAGTAGATGCGATCAACATGGAGATGTTCACTGTTGATGACTAGTCCGTCTCACATGATGATCGGACACGCACTGAGGTTGACTTGATGAGCCTAGCATGTACAGACATGGCCTCGGAACACGAGAGACTGAAAGGTCGAACATGAGTCGTATAGTAGATGCGATCAACATGGAGATGTTCACCGTTGATGACTAGTCCGTCTCACGTGATGATCAGACACGGCCTAGTTGATTCGGATCATGTATCACTTAGATGACTAGAGGGATGTCTATCTGAGTGGGAGTTCATTAAATAATTTTATTACATGAACTTAATTATCATGAACTTAGTCTAAAATTGTCTTTACAATCTATATTGTAGATCCAATGGCCCATGCTAATGTTGCCCTCAACTTCAACGCGTTCCTAGAGAAAACCAAGTTGAAAGACGATGGTAGCAACTATACGGACTGGGTCCGTAACTTGAGGATCATCCTCATAGCTGCCAAGAAAGCATATGTCCTTGAAGCACCACTAGGTGATGCACCCATTTCCCCAGCAACTCAAGACGTTATGAACGACTGGCAGTCGCGTAGTGATGATTACTCCCTGCTTCAGTGCGGCATGCTTTATATCTTAGAACCGGGGCTCCAAAAGCGTTTTGAGCAACACGGAGCATATGAGATGCTCCAAGAGCTGAAAATGGTTTTCCAAGCTCATGCCCGGGTCGAGATATATGAAGTCTCCGACAAGTTCTACAATTGTAAGATGGAGGAAAACAGTTCTGTTAGCGAGCATATACTCAAAATGTCTGGGTTGCACAACCGCTTGTCTCAGCTGGGAGTTAATCTTCCAGATGACTCGGTCATTGACAGGATCCTCCAGTCGCTTCCACCTAGCTACAAGAGCTTTGTGATGAACTACAATATGCAAGGGATGGAGAAGTCCATTCGTGAGTTATATTCAATGCTGAAATCAGCGGAGGTGGTGATCAAAAAGGAACATCAAGTGTTGATGGTGAATAAGACCACTAGTTTCAAGAAAGGCAAGGGTAAGAATAACTTTGTAGTGATCCGACCTCAGACTGTCAAATCTCTGTGCATAAGTGTCATCCCTGGATTGGTAATGCTGACACACACAGTACAAAGGAGGATTTATAACAGAGTGCAATCACACATTTATTACATCGAATGTCTCAAAAGAGAACTTATTACAATAATATGGCTTAAGGCCATCTAAATAAGATAACTGTGGAAGCTGATACGTCTCCAACGTATCTATAATTTTTGATTGCTCCATGCTATAATATATTCTGTTTTGGACATTATTGGGCTTTATTATACACTTTTATATTATTTTTGGGACTAACCTATTAACCGGAGGCCCAGCTCAGAATTGCTGTTTTTTGCCTATTTCAGAGTTTCGCAGAAAAAGAATATCAAATGGAGTCCAAACGGAATGAATCCTTTGGGAACGTGATTTTCGGAACGAACGTGCTCTAGAGGACTTGGACCCTACGTCAAGACATCAACCAGGAGGCCACGAGGTAGGGGGGCGCGCCTACCCCCCTGGGCGCGCCCTCCACCCTCGTGGGCCCCCTGTTGCTCCACCGACGTACTCCTTCCTCCTATATATACCTACGTACCCCAAACTACCAGATACGGAGCCAAAAATCTAATTCCACCGCCGCAACCTTCTGTACCCGTGAGATCCCATCTTGGCGCCTGTTCCGGAGCTCCGCCGGAAGGGGCATCGATCACGGAGGGCTTCTACATCAACACCATAGCCTCTCCGATGATGTGTGAGTAGTTTACCTCAGACCTTCGGGTCCATAGTTATTATCTAGATGGCTTCTTCTCTCTTTTTGGATCTCAATACAATGTTCTCCCCATCTCTCGTGGAGATCTATTCGATGTAATCTTCTTTTGCGGTGTGTTTGTTGAGACCGATGAATTGTGGGTTTATGATCAAGTTTATCTATGAACAATATTTGAATCTTCTCTGAATTCTTTTATGTATGATTGGTTATCTTTGCAAGTCTCTTCAAATTATCAGTTTGGTTTGGCCTACTAGATTGATCTTTCTTGCAATGGGAGAAGTGCTTAGCTTTGGGTTCAATCTTGCGGTGTCCTTTCCCAGTGACAGTAGGGGCAGCAAGGCACGTATTGTATTGTTGCCATTGAGGATAACAAGATGGGGTTTATATCATATTGCATGAATTTATCCCTCTACATCATGTCATCTTGCTTAAAGCGTTACTCTATTCTTATGAACTTAATACTCTAGATGCATGCTGGATAGCGGTCGATGTGTGGAGTAATAGTAGTAGATGCAGGCAGGAGTCGGTCTACGTGTCTCGGACGAGATGCCTATATACATGATCATACCCAGATATTCTCATAACTATGCTCGATTCTGTCAATTGCTCAACAGTAATTTGTTTACCCACCGTAATACTTATGCTCTTGAGAGCAGCCACTAGTGAAACCTATGGCCCCCGAGTCTATTTTCCATCATATTAATCTTCCAATACTTAGCTATTTCCGTTGCCTTTTATTTTGCTTCTATTTTACTTTGCATCTTTATCATAAAAATACAAAAAATATTATCTTATCATATCTATCAGATCTCACTCTCGTAAGTGACCGTGTAGGGATTGACAACCCCTTATCGCGTTGGTTGCGAGGATTTATTTGTTTGTGTAGGTGCGAGGGACTCGTGCGTGGCCTCCTACTGGATTGATATCTTGGTTCTCAAAAACTGAGGGAAATACTTACGCTACTTTGCTGCATCACCCTTTCCTCTTCAAGGGAAAACCAACGCAGTGCCCAGGAGGTAGCAAGAAGGATTTCTGGCGCCGTTGCCGGGGAGGTCTATGCAAAAGTCAACATACCAAGTACCCATCACAAACCCTTATCTCCCGCATTACATTATTTGCCATTTGCCTCTCGTTTTCCTCTCCCCCACTTCACCCTTGTCGTTTTATTCACCCTCTCTTTTCTGTTCGCCTCTTTTTCGCTTGCTTCTTGTTTGCTCGTGTGTTGGATAGCTTGTTTGTCTCGATGGCTCTACCAAGATTTGGTGATCCCCACCTTAAAAGGCTAGAAGAGGTCGAAAGCAACATCAGGAGTTTCATGGTCTTACAATTTGAACATAACAATTTCTTTAGAAACGAGCTTAAGGAACAAAAAAACTTTATGAGTTATATGAATAAAGAGCTCGATGATATGTCTAAAGAATTTTATGGTTTGACATCCCAAATTGCTCATCTTGAGAAGTTAATAGCTGAAATATCGGATAAGCAGGCCACCTTAGTTAATAAGATGGCCGCTAAACCGGAAAACTTTGAAAACAAAGATGAAGATCTAAAAGCTATTGATGTGTATCCTATTAAATCTTTGTTTTGCAATATGAATCTTGATAATGATGAGACTAAATATGATCCACCTTTACCTAGAAGGCGTTCCAGAAATTTGGAGTTTTTAGATTTTGATGCTAAAATTGATAGAAGTGGGATTGAAGAGATCAAAACATTAGATATTAATAAACCCACTATTTTGGATTTCAAGGAATTTAATTATGATAATTGCTCTTTGATAGATTGTATTTCCTTGTTGCAATCCGTGCTAAATTCTCCTCATGCTTATAGTCAAAATAAAGCTTTTACTAAACATATCGTTGATGCTTTGATGCAATCTTATGAAGAAAAACTTGAGTTGGAAGTTTCTATCCCTCGAAAACTCTATGATGTGTGGGAACCTACTATTAAAATTAAAATTAAAGATCATGAATGCTATGCTTTGTGTGATTTGGGTGCTAGTGTTTCCACGATTCCAAAAACATTATGTGATTTATTAGGTTTCCGTGAATTTGATGATTGCTCTTTAAACTTGCACCTTGCGGATTCCACTATTAAGAAACATATGGGAAGAATTAATGATGTTCTTATTGTTGCAAATAGGAACTATGTGCCCGTAGATTTTATTGATCTTGACATCGATTGCAATCCTTCATGTCCTATTATTCTTGGTAGACCTTTCCTTAGAACGATTGGTGCAATTATTGATATGAAGGAAGGGAATATTAGATTCCAATTTCCATTGAAGAAAGGCATGGAACACTTCCCTAGAAAGAAAATAAAATTACCTTGTGAATCTATTATGAGAGCCACTTATGGATTGCCTACCAAAGATGGCAATACCTAGATCTATCCTTGCTTTTATACCTAGCTAGGGGCGTTAAACGATAGCGCTTGTTGGGAGGCAACCCAATTTTATTTTTAGATTTTTTGCTTTTTGCTTCTGTTTAGGAATAAATTTTTGATCTAGCCTCTGGTTAGATGTGTTTTTATGTTTTAATTAGTGTTTGTGCCAAGTTTAACCTATAGGATCTTCTTGGATGATAGTTATTTGATCTTGCTGTAAATTCCAGAAACTTTCTGTTCACGAAAATGATTGTTAAAAATCACCAGAACGTGATAAAATATTGATTCCAATTTATTCTGATCAATAAACAAATTGTCTAGGTCGTCCTATTTTGGATGAATTTTTGGAGTTCCAGAAGTTTGCGTTAGTTATCGATTACTACAGACTGTTCTGTTTTTGACAGATTCTGTTTTTCGTGTGCTGTTTGCTTATTTTGATGAATCTATATCTAGTAAAATAGTTATACACCGTAGAGAAGTTTGAATACAGTAGGTTTAACACCAATATAAATAAAGAATGAGTTCATTACAGTACCTTGAAGTGGTCTTTTGTTTTCTTTCGCTAACGGAGCTTACAAGATTTTCTGCTGAGTTTTGTGTTGTGAAGTTTTCATGTTTTGGGTGAAATATTTGATGGATTATGGAACAAGGAGTGGCAAGAGCCTAAGCTTGGGGATGCCCATGGCACCCCAAGATAATCTGAGGACACCTAAAAGCCAAAGCTTGGGGATGCCCCGGAAGGCATACCCTCTTTCGTCTACTTCCATCAGTAGCTTTACTTGGAGCTATATTTTTATTCACCACATGATATGTGTTTTGCTTGGAGCGTCTTGTATGATTTGAGTCTTTGCTTTTTAGTTTACCACAATCATCTTTGCTATACACACCTTTTGAGAGAGACACACATGATTCGGAAATTATTAGAATACTCTATGTGCTTCACTTATATCTTTTGAGTTATATAGTTTTTGCTCAAGTACTTCACTTATATCTTTTAGAGCACGGTGGTGGATTTGTTTTATAGAAACTATTGTTCTCTCATGCTTCACTAAGATTATTTTGAGAGTCCTACAAAACAGCATGGTAGTTTGCTTTAACAATGATAGGCATTCAAGATTAGTAAAAAATCTTTTCTTATGAGTGTGTTGAATACTATGAGAAGTTTGATGCTTGATAATTGCTTTGAGATATGAAGATGGTGATATTAGAGTCATGCTAGTTGAGTAGTTTTGAATTTGAGAAATACTTGTGTTAAAGTTTGTGATTCCCGTAGCATGCACGTATGGTGAACCGTTATGTGATGAAGTCGGAGCATGATTTATTTATTGATTGTCTTCCTTATGAGTAGCGGTCGGGGACGAGCGATGATCTTTTCCTACCAATCCATCCCCCTAGGAGCATGCGCGTAATACTTTGCTTTGATAACTTGTAGATTTTTGCAATAAGTATATGAGTTCTTTATGACTAATGTTGAGTCCATGGATTATACGCACTTTTCCTCCTTCCACCATTGCTAGCCTCTCTAATACCTCGCACTTTTTGCCGGTATCATACACCCACCATATACCTTCCTCAGAACAGCCACCATACCTACCTATCATGGCATTTCCATAGCCATTCCGAGATATATTGCCATGCAACTTACCATCGTTTCGTTTACTATGACACGCTCCATCATTGTCATATTGCTTTGCATGATCATCTAGTTGACATTGTATTTGTGGCAAAGCCACCGTTCATAATTCTTTCATACATGTCGCTCTTGATTCATTGCATATCCCGGTACACCGCCGGAGGCATTCACATAGAGTCATATTTTGTTCTGAGTATTGAGTTGTAATTGTTGAGTTGTAAGTAAATAAAAGTGTGATGATCATCATTTTTAGAGCATTGTCCCAAGTGAGGAAAGGATGATGGAGACTATGATTCCCCCACAAGTCGGGATGAGACTCCGGGCGAAAAAAAGAGGCCATAAAAAAGAAGAAAAGGCCCAAATAAAAAATGAGAGAAAAAGAGAGAAGGGACAATGCTACTATCCTTTTACCACACTTGTGCTTCAAAGTAGCACCATTATCGTCAGGATAGAGAGTCTCCTATGATATCACTTTCATATACTAGTGGAAATTTTTCATTATAGAACTTGGCTTGTATATTCCAATGACGGGCTTCCTCAAAATGCCCTAGGTCTTCGTGAGCAAGCGAGTTGGATGCACACCCACTTAATTTCTTTTGTTGAGATTTCATATACTTATAGCTCTAGTGCATCCGTTGCATGGCAATCCCTACTCACTCACATTGATATCTATTGATGGGCATCTCCATAGCCCGTTGATACGCCTAGTTGATGTGAGACTATCTTCTCCTTTTTGTCTTCTCCACAACCACCATTCTATTCCACATATAGTGCTATGTCCATGGCTCACGCTCATGTATTGCGTGAAGATTGAAAAAGTTTGAGAACGTTAAAAGTATGAAACAACTGCTTGGCTTGTCATCGGGGTTGTGCATGATTTAAATATTTTGTGTGGTGAAGATAGAGCATAGCCAGACTATATGATTTTGTAGGGATAACTTTCTTTGGCCATGTTATTTTGAGAAGACATAATTGCTTAGTTAGTATGCTTGAAGTATTATTATTTTATGTCAATATTAAACTTTTGTCTTGAATCTTTCGGATCTGAATATTCATACCAATATTAGGAAGAATTACATTGAAATTATGCCAAGTAGAATTCCACATCAAAAATTCTGTTTCTATCATTTACCTACTCGAGGACGAGCAGGAATTAAGCTTGGGGATGCTCGATACGTCTCCAACGTATCTATAATTTTTGATTGCTCCATGCTATAATATATTCTGTTTTGGACATTATTGGGCTTTATTATACACTTTTATATTATTTTTTGGACTAACCTATTAACCGGAGGCCCAGCCCAGAATTGTTGTTTTTTTGCCTATTTCAGAGTTTCGCAGAAAAAGAATATAAACGGAGTCCAAACGGAATGAAATCTTCGGGAACGTGATTTTCGGAACGAACGTGATCCAGAGGACTTGGACCCTACGTCAAGACATCAACCAGGAGGCCACGAGGTAGGGGGAGCGCCTACCCCCCTGGGCGCGCCCTCCACCCTCGTGGTCCCCTTGTTGCTCCACCGACGTACTCCTTCCTCCTATATATACCTACGTACCCCCAAACTATCACATACGGAGCCAAAAACCTAATTCCACCGCTGCAACCTTCTGTACCCGTGAGATCCCATCTTGGGGCCTGTTCCGGAGCTCCGCCGGAAGGGGCATCGGACACTGAGGGCTTCTACATCAACACCATAGCCTCTCCGATGATGTGTGAGTAGTTTACCTCAGACCTTCGGGTCCATAGTTATTAGCTAGATGGCTTCTTCTCTCTTTTTGGATCTCAATACAATGTTCTCCCCCTCTCTCGTGGAGATCTATTCGATGTAATCTTCTTTTGCGGTGTGTTTGTTGAGACCGATGAATTGTGGGTTTATGATCAAGTTTATCTATGAACAACATTTGAATCTTCTCTGAATTCTTTTATGTATGATTGGTTATCTTTGCAAGTCTCTTCGAATTATCAGTTTGGTTTGGCCTACTAGATTGATCTTTCTTGCAATGGGAGAAGTGCTTAGCTTTGGGTTCAATCTTGCGGTGTCCTTTCCCAGTGACAGTAGGGGCAGCAAGGCACGTATTGTATTGTTGCCATCGAGGATAACAAGATGGGGTTTATATCATATTGCATGAATTTACCCCTCTACATCATGTCATCTTGCTTAAAGCGTTACTCTGTTCTTATGAACTTAATACTCTAGATGCATGCTGGATAGCGGTCGATGTGTGGAGTAATAGTAGTAGATGCAGGCAGGAGTCGGTCTACTTGTCTCGAACGTGATGCCTATATACATGATCATACCTAGATATTCTCATAACTATGCTCGATTCTGTCAATTGCTAAACAGTAATTTGTTTACCCACCATAATACTTATGCTCTTGAGAGAAGCCACTAGTGAAACCTATGGCCCCCGGGTCTATTTTCCATCATATTAATCTTCCAACACTTAGCTATTTCCGTTGCCTTTTATTTTGCTTCTATTTTACTTTGCATCTTTATCATAAAAATACCAAAAATATTATCTTATCATATCTATCAGATCTCATTCTCGTAAGTGACCGTGTAGGGATTGACAACCCCTTATCGCGTTGGTTGCGAGGATTTATTTGTTTGTGTAGGTGCGAGGGACTCGTGCATGGCCTCCTACTGGATTGATATCTTGGTTCTCAAAAACTTAGGGAAATACTTACGTTACTTTGCTGCATCACCCTTTCCTCTTCAAGGGAAAACCAACGCAGTGCTCAAGAGGTAGCAGAAGCATCGAAGGTAAATGAGTTCATCAACTCCAACGGCATAGCTGAGTGCACGACAACAACCTAGCGCACCTTACTCTTCGTCTAAAAAGTCTGCAACATGATATGTTGCAGCCCGAAACAGGTCAGCACATGGAATATGCTGGCAAAATAACACAGTAGAGCAATGAACAGAATAAATGCTATCACTACATGCATATATGGCTGGTGGAGGCTCTATGGTTATAATGTTTTTGCGAAAAGCCAATTTTTCCCTACAACAAAGGAATATATTTTGTTTAACTATCATGGTAGTTGATAAACATTGAGAATGGTAACCCCATCTCAATCCCAATTAAATAGTAATTAACAACCCAACAAATTAATTTAGAGTGATGAGATCAACATGATAATCCAAGAACCAGATACTCAAGATGTGCATAACTGGGGACACGGCTAACCATGATTAGTTTGTACACTCTGCAGAGGTTTGCGCACTTTTCCCCACAAGACTCGATCTCCTCCGTTGGATTTTTCGCACTACATGGTGTTTGAGAAATGGTGACCGAGACACAGTCTTTCAGAAGCATTAACTCTTTACTCTGGGTAGACAGTTACACCTACTTTCCCCTACATCTGCTAGCCTACCACTAAAAGAGGTCATGCAACATACTCAACTATGCTAGAGCCCATAATAGCTTGTGGCTGCACACGGAAGTTTCTAGCATGAATAATCTTCTGATCCCTTTGAGCCTGGGTGGCGAACCATAGGATGATCACACGGTAACCCCGGGATCTCCTAGGACAACACTGGTATAACCCAGGTGCCCGAAACCAATCTACCCAGATGTGTATTTAAGTAGCCACCTTAAGTTAACCCTTAATTAACAATCTCACATCTGTCATGGATAACTCAAACCAAACCACGTCTACGAGCATAGCATAGTAATATAAGCATAACGTAGAAGTAACTCCCAAGGTTTGATAATAACAAGGCAATAGGTTCTACCTCATCATCTACTTCCCAATACCCACAAGTTAATCACATCCTAATCATGCAGTGTTTGAGGGTTGTAACTAATGCATAAAAACTGGGTAATAAAGAGGTATGATCAATGCGTTACTTGCCTTACTGACGATCCGCAAACCCTAGAGACTCGTAGTAGCACGCTTCGCACTCCGGGAATTCTATCGCAAACAAACAATAGCATACATAAGCACTCAAGCATAGATGCATAGGTAAAACTCAAACGAGAAAGTCCAATCTGAAAATTCAACTGAAGAGTTTCGATTTGCAAAAAGAATCAATCGAATCGGAGCTAAAGAACTGAAACTGCGGTCAAAAGAACTTCGAATTCAAATCTGCTTGAAACCAAATTTTAAATTGTCAAAACCATGTTCAAGTTGTTTAACCGGAAACAGGGGCTCGAGATGAAGATTTTGGCGTTGGTCTCACTGGATATGGATGAACGGTTAAAAAGTTGCGAGGGTTTGAAGATCAGGGGCTAATGCGCAATAAAAATAAGCGTGGATAGGTCCCTAGCCAAAAATAGAAATAAAAAGAAAAATCTATCAGACGAACATCCGCTAACAGAGACTAGAGAACGAATTCGTTCCTTACAGAAACTAAATGAACGAATGTTCGCAGATTAGATCTAAACCGAGAAAAACCGAGAAAACCGATCGGTTAAAAAAGGGAGTAGATTAAGGGTTTTGAAAAAACCGAACGGACCGGAACAAAGAACGGCGGCGGCGACGAGTCAAAGGAGACGGCGGGCGGTGGCTCCGGCGAGCGGGCGGCTCGGCGAGGCGGCGGCGTTGGCGCGGGGCGCCGGCAGCAGCGGCGGACGGCGCAGGCGGCGGCGGCGGTGGTGCGGGACGAGGGGGAAAGGGCGGCGGGGCGTCGGTACTTATAGGAGGTCGGGGGGTGGCCGACTTGGGGAGGGGGTCTGTAACACCCTGAGGATCATGCTACAGTAACCCTCTGTGATTAAGCTAATCATGTTACTAAACAGGGCTTGATCACATCTGGAACACATTTCTTTTCAAACTCCTAATTCAAACTTCAATTAAATTTAAAGTGGAAAATAAAAGTTTTCAAAAATTTAAACAAAAATGTTCGGGCACTGCCAGAAATTGCACTGATAATTATTATGGAGAAAACACATTTTTATAAAATACCTAAACACTTTTAAATGAAATAAAACAGAAAAGAAAATAAACAAATAAAAAGAAAAAGCAAAAGAACACAACACAGACAAAAAAAAGAAAAAAAAGGAGAAGGCCCTCCCCCCACTGGACCCCTGGCCCGACTGGGCCGACCCCCCGGCCCAGCCCACCTCTCCCACTCGCCCCCCTCCCCTGTTCCCCCGACCGGGGTCGGAACAGGGGCCGTCCCCGCCGCACCCCCTCGCCGGCGACGGGGAGGATAAGGGCGCCAGCTCCCCCCGCCTCCTCGGGCCTCTCTCCCACTCACCCCCCCCCCCCCGCGCTCTCCCTCTCGGCCGCTGCGCCTCCCCCGTCAGATCCACCTCCCTCTCCCCTTCGATCCCCACTGCCCGAGCGTGCTCGCCGCCGTTCACCGTCGTTCCCGCGGCCACCGTGCCCCAGCCGCCACTTCGCCGTGTCGTACGCCGTCGCCGCCCTCGACTACACCACCTCCACCTCTCCGTTGGAGCTCCGAGCCACGGCAACGGCCTCCCCGAGCTCGTCTTCCCCGCACGGCCGCCGTCGGTCGCTGCCCCGTTTCACCGCCTCGAGCCTCCCCGAGCACGCTGCCGTCCCCCTACAGCCTCGCCGTGAGCCTCTCCCCCTCCTCCCCTGTCTTTTCTCTCTCGCGCGCCCCCTAGCTGCTTCCCCACGCGCGCCCGAACGCCGCGCCGCGGAGCTCGCCGCCGGCGAGGCTCCGGTGACCTGTTAGTCACGGGCTCAAGCCCGTTGCACTCCCCACCTCGCGTAGATGCCCCCCAGCCCCTCCGCTTGCTCGATAGGCCGCCGTAGCCTCGTTTCCGTCGGGCACCCGTGCGCGCCGCCGCCTCCGCCGCTCGCCGGCGCCGATTCCGGCCAAGTCCGCCGAAGCCCCGGCCACCCCTGGATGCGGCGCTGCGAGCCCTTTCGAATGGGCCTAGCCCCGCTCCTCCCCGAGCCCCGTAGCGCGATTCCGGCCAACTCCGGCGAGGGGCCGCCGCTGCTTTGGTCGCCGGAGTTGCTCCAGCGCCGGCCGCCGACGTGGCCGGCCTGGGCCCCCCCCCCTAGTGCCACTGCCAGTGGGCCCGTGGGCCCCGTTGACTGGGTCCACCCAGTCAACGTGCTGACTGGGCAGGCCCAGCCACTGACATGCGGGCCACGCCGCAAAAAAAAGAAAAAAGAAAAAGAAAAGGAAAATGTTTTATAAATAAAAATAATTAATTAATCTAATCACTCACTGACAGGTGGGCCCAGTAGTTAATTAACTAAAAATTAATTAGTTTAATCCTCTGTTAACCCACTGTCTATGACAGGTGGGTCCCCCGTGTCAGTTTTGACCAGTCAACCGGACTGTTGACCGCTGACGTCACTCATACGTCATGCTGACGTCATATCCCTTTTCTGTTAATTAAATAATTCCAGAAATTCAAATAATCTTTGAAAATTCATATCTTTTAAACCGTAACTCGGATGAAAATGTTTTCTATATGAAAGTTGCTCAGAACGACGAGACGAATCCGAATACGCAGTCCGTTCGTCCACCACACCTCCCTAACCTATCGAACTAGCAACTTTCCCCCTCCGGTCCGTCTGTCCGAAAACGCGAAACATCGGGAATACCTCCCGGATGTTCCCCCCCTTCGCCGGTACCACCTACTGTCGCGTTAGGGCACACCTAGCACCGCTCATTGTCATGTCACGCATCGTCATGCTTATGTTTGCATTGTATTTACTGTTTCTTCCCCCTCTTCTCTTCGGTAGACTACGAGACCGACACTGCTGCTGCCCAGTTCGACTACGGAGTTGACGACCCCTCCTACTTGCCAGAGCAACCAGGCAAGCCCCCCCCCTTGATCACCAGATATCGCCTATTCTTCTCTATACTGCTTGCATTAGAGTAGTGTAGCATGTTACTGCTTTTCGATATCCTATCCTGATGCATAGCCTATCCTTGCTACTACTGTTGATACCTTTACCTGCAATCCTACATGCTTAGTATAGGATGCTAGATTTCCATCAGTGGCCCTACATTCTTGTCCGTCTGCTGTGCTATACTATCGGGCCGTGATCACCTGGGCAGTGATCACGGGTATATACTTATATACTACATACATGACACATGTGATGACTAAAGTCGGGTCGGCTCGTAGGAGTACCCGCAAGTGGATCTTTGTGGCGGAGCGACAGGGCAGGTTGAGACCGCCTAGGTGAGAGGTGGGCCTGGCCCTGGTCGGCGTTCGCGGTTACTTAACACGCTTAACGAGATCTTGGTATTTGATCTGAGTCTGGCCATTTGGTCTATACGCACTAGCCATCTACGCGGGAGTAGTTATGGGTATCCCGGCGTCGTGGTATCAGCCGAAGCCTTCTTGACGTCAGCGACTGAGTGGCGCGCGCCGGATTGGACTGGAACGCCACTAGGCTAGGTCTGCTTCCGGCCGCGTACGCAACGTGAAGGTGTGCATAGGGCGATGGGCCCAGACCCCTGCGCGCATAGGGTTAGACCGGCGTGCTGACCGCTCTGTTGTGCTTAGGTGGGGCTGCGACGCGTTGATCTTACGAGGCCTGGCATGACCCAGAAAAGTGTGTCCGGCCAAATGGGATCAAGCGTGTTGGGTTATGTGGTGCACCCCTGCAGGGAAGTTTATCTATTCGAATAGCCGTGTCCCTCGGTAAAAGGACGACCCGGAGTTGTACCTTGACCTTATGACAACTAGAACTGGATACTGAATAAAATACACCCTTCCAAGTGCCAGATACAACCCGGTGATCGCTCTCTAACAGGGCGACGAGGAGGGGATCGCCGGGTAGGATTATGCTATGCGATGCTACTTGGAGGACTTCAATCTACTCTCTTCTACATGCTGCAAGATGGAGATGGCCAGAAGCGTAGTCTTCGACAGGACTAGCTATCCCCCTTTTATTCTGGCATTCTGCAGTTCAGTCCACTGATATGGCCCTTTACACATATACCCATGCATATGTAGTGTAGCTCCTTGCTTGCGAGTACTTTGGATGAGTACTCACGGTTGCTTTTCTCCCTCTTTTCCCCTTTCTGTACCTGGTTGTCGCAACCAGATGTTGGAGTCCAGGAGCCAGACGCCACCGTCGACGACGACACCTACGACACTGGAGGTGCCTACTACTACGTGCAGGCCGCTGACGACGACCAGGAGTAGTTAGGAGGTCCCAGGCAGGAGGCCTTGCCTCTTCGATCGTTGCTACTTTTGTGCTAGCCTTCTTAAGGCAAACTTGTTTAACTTATGTCTGTACTCAGATATTGTTGCTTCCGCTGACTCGTTTGTGATCGAGCAATTGTATTCGAGCCCTCGAGGCCCCTGGCTTGTATTATGATGCTTGTATGACTTATTTATGTTTTAGAGTTGTGTTGTGATATCTTCCCGTGAGTCCCTGATCTTGGTCGTACACATTTGCGTGCATGATTAGTGTACGGTCAAATCGGGGGCGTCACAAGTTGGTATCAGAGCCGACTGCCTGTAGGAATCCCCCTTTCCACACTCCTTGGCCGAAGTCGAGTCTAGACATTACAAAACTTTTACTAACATGGCTGTGTGTCTTACGGGCCCACGTCGCCATTGGGTGGTACTAGGATCTTTTACTCCTCGACCTTTACTCTGGGACTTTGAACTCTCTTCTACTCGGGTTAAATGAATTTACTAACTCTAACACTAGGATCCCGTGACCACATTCACCCCAAAGTTGGATAAGCCATAGTTGTTTCTTAGAGTAGTATTTTGAACAATTCACACACTGTCATTTGACTCCTTTGAAACGTCTTTGCTTTCAGATGGAACCCACGAGGCAGGTCGTTCGCCACACGACGGCCATTGGTGCCTCGGGATCACCTGCGGTGCTAGCTGAGATGATGACCTATCTGGGTTATCGCTGGCACCCTGAGTACACCGTCTACGAGGAGTACCAGGACTTTAACCAGGAGCAGTACCGTGCCATCGTCCACCTCTACACTCGGGAGTATGACTCCACTACTGTGCTGCACACCGCACATGGTGTTGGTGTGACCATCGATATGGCTGTCCACGATGCTGCCTATGCTGCTCTGACACGTCTTCGTGGAGAGTATCGGGAGTTGGACACCTCCCTTTCAGGCACATTGCTATCGCATCTGATGTTGGTGCGGAGGGATACTATACTGCTGCCTACTCCACTGTCACCCGAGAGCCCTTCTACCATCAGCACCTGGTTCTGCATGCTGATGGGCTGGATCGAGCTAACCGAGCTCTTCGCCACGAGATGTACACCACCCGTCAGCACCTTTACCGTGCTCTGACGCTGCTGCACCCCTTTGTCCGATCTGGACAGGTACCGCGTACTGCGATCTACCCAGCCAGGACCGTGATGCCCCACGGTGTCGGTTGGCCAGAGGTGGGAGGCTACTCTCCCGTACTTGGCCCTCTTCTGCCACCTGAGCGTCGGGCTCTACACCTGAGTATTCACGGCCCCCAGTCTGCTGACGTCGAGGGCTATCCGTTGCCTCACTACCAGCTGTCGGGCTACGATTACCTCCACAGTACCTCTTGGGACTGATGTAGGCTTGCTTGTAGTATTAGTTGCAGTCGCCGCGACCTTGTGTGCCGCCTATGATGTATTCGTCTATGTACTGAACTCTATGTACTGAACTCTAAGCATGACCCCTTTCGTAAGTTATGCTGGCTACTATGTAGTAGCTATCGTGCTCCTTTCATTATGCATGTTTCATCATGAATGATTCTTGCCATTGCAAATTTCTCAATGCTGAACTACCCCTGTTATATATTAGCAGGGTGGTTAGACCAGGTGGTCGTGGTCGTGGTGGCGATGCCCCACCACCACCTGAGTACATGGCTGGTATGATCCAACAGTTTGAACTGAACCGCCAATTCATGGAAAATATGATGGCTCAGTTTCCTCGCCCCAATATGAACCAGCAGCAAGCCCAAGTGACTCTTCAAGATTTCATACGCCTCAACCCAACCATCTACCGCAGCTCAACTCAGCCTCTGGATGCTGATGACTGGCTCCGTGACATCACCTATGAGATGGAGTCTGCTGATGTAGCCCCTGCCAGCTATGTCACCTTTGCTTCCTTCTTCTTGAAGGGACCCGCAGCTCAATGGTGGGACAGCCACAGGCGTACTCTGCCAGCTGGAACAATCATCACATGGCCAGACTTCCAAGCTGCTTTCCGTGCCCGCTTCATTCCTCAGGGAGTCATGGACCGGAAGAAGCGTGAGTTCCGCAACCTCACCCAAGGCAACAAAACTGTCGAAGCTTATCAGCGGGAGTTTCTGGACTTGTCCCGCTATGCTGAAGAAGACATTGCAACTGATGCACGCAGACAGGAGAAGTTTCGTGATGGCCTTCAAGCTGACATCAAGCTCGCACTTCTAGTGCATGACTTTGCTGATTTCTCCACCTTGGTGAACAAGGCCATCAATGTCAAAACTGGTCTGCAGGAATACCAGAGCTCTCACAGGCGCAACCGTGAAACGGGCTCATCTTCGGGCCCGCCCTCACAGAAGCGTAAGATATGGATCCCGAACAGCATGTACCGTCCAAATGCATCTGCCCCAAGGCAGACCTATGCTGCACCTCGTCTGCCTCCACCACCATCTAGGCAGTCAAGACTTCCAGCTCCACCATCCCAAGCTCCTGTTCCCACTCCGAATAATGGCTTGTGCTTCAGGTGTGGTCAACCAGGACACCGTGCTAGAGAATGCAACCAGAACCAGAATCAACTAGCCCTTCCAACAACTGGCCGTGGTAACAATCAGCCTCGCAACAACAATGCTAAGTCTTATGGTCGTGCTCATGCCAACCACGTTGATCTCAACGAAGCTCAAGACCAGCCTGCTACTGTGATGGGTACACTCCTCGTAAATTCAGTACCAGTATCCGTTTTATTTGATACAGGTGCATCGCATTCATTCATGTCAGAAGATTTTGCATACAAGCACGACGTTAAATGTGAGGAGATGAACACCTCCGTATTGGTCAAAACCCCCGTGGGACAGTGTCAAACCTCCTTGGTTGGCATTGATGTCCCCGTGAAAATCGAAGGGCTGGAATTCTATGCCTCTCCCATTATCCTGAAGTCGTCTAACATCGACCTCATTTTGGGTATGGATTGGTTGAAAGCGCATACTGCTTCTATAGTTTGCGCCACTAAAACCGTCCATCTGCTACACCCTTCAGATGAAATAGTTGCTTACCAAGCTCATCTGGTGCAAAATGCCGAGGCAAGGCTCTATGCATTGAATGCATTGAACGCTGCACCACTCGAGGGCATTGAAAACATTCCCGTCGTGCGTGAATTCCTCGACGTGTTTCCTGAAGAACTTCCAGGGATTCCCCCTGCTAGAGTTGTCGAATTCATCATCGACTTGAAACCAGGCACCACTCCTATAGCCAAGCGACCCTACAAAATGCCGCCGCATGAACTCCTTGAGCTTAAGGAGGAAATCGACAAATCTCTTCGCAAGGGATTCATTCGCCCAAGTTGCTCTCCTTGGGGAGCACCTTCTCTCTTTGTCAAGAAGAAGGATGGGACAAACCGGTTAGTTCAAGACTACCGTCCTATAAACCAAGCTACCATCCAGAATAAATACCCTCTTCCTCGGATCAATGATCTGTATGATCAACTGGCGGGTTCGTCAGTGTTCTCTAAGCTCGACTTGAGGTTGGGCTACCACCAGATCCGTGTTCGAGAAGAGGATATCCCAAAGACCGCCTTCGTGACTCGCTATGGTTCATACGAGTACACCGTCATGTCTTTCAGTTTAACCAATGCTCCAGCCACCTTCTCTCGTCTGATGAACTATATATTCATGGATTACCTCGACAAGTTCGTCGTGGTTTATCTGGATGATATCCTGGTATTTTCCAAGAACGAAGAAGAACATGCCGAACATCTTCGACTTGTGCTGGAAAAGCTACGAGAGCATCAACTATATGCCAAGTTCTCCAAATGTGAATTCTGGCTACCGGAAGTAACCTATCTTGGGCATGTCATCTCTAAGGATGGTATTGCCGTCAACCCCGAGCGAGTTCAGGCTATTCTTGATTGGACTCCTCCCAAGAACGTTAAGCAAGTCAGAAGTTTTCTCGGTCTCGCCAGCTATTGCCGTCGATTCGTCGAGAACTTCTCTAAGATCGCCAGGCCTCTGACTAACCTGTTGCATAAGGGTGTCAAGTTCCAATGGACAGACAAATGTCAGGAAAGTTTCCAAGCACTCAAAGACAAGTTGACTTCTGCTCCAGTTCTAGCTCCACCTGATACTAAGAAGGACTTTGTCATTTACTGCGACGCTTCCCGTCAAGGATTAGGCTGTGTCCTAATGCAAGACCGCAAAGTGATTGCTTATGCCTCTCGGCAATTGCGCCCTCACGAAGAGAACTACCCAGTTCACGACCTCGAACTTGCTGCTGTCATTCATGCGCTAAAGCAGTGGCGACATTACCTTCTCGGTAATCGTTGCGAGATCTTCACTGACCACCAAAGTCTGAAGTATCTGTTTACTCAGCCAGATCTGAACCTCCGTCAACAGAGATGGATGGAGCTTGTTGCAGACTTTGACTTGGGTATTTCCTATACGCCAGGCAAGGCTAATGTAATGGCTGATGCCTTGAGCTGCAAGTCTTACTGCAACCACCTCCAGGTTCACAAAGTTCAGCCCTCGCTTGTTGAAGAATTCAGGAAGCTGAACCTCCATATTGTCCCTCCGGGTGCACTCGCTCCCCCTCCTAAGGAGTTTGGCAAGGTGAACCTCCACGTTGTTACCCAGGGTTCCCTCAATACCCTAGTTGCTAAACCAGACCTCGTGGATAGCATCAAAAGGCTACAGAAGTATGACTCTGAAGCCCACAAGATTAAGCGCTACCTCGCAGAAGGAAAGCCCTCATTCTTCACCATTGCTGAAGATGGCACCCTATACTTCAAGGGCCGCCTAGTGGTGCCATGTACAGAGAAAAACCTGGATATGACACAGGAAGTTATGAAAGAAGCTCATGATACACCTCTGTGTATCCATCCTGGTAGTACAAAGATGTACCAAGACATCCGTCAGAGATTCTGGTGGTCTAATATGAAGCAAGCCATTGCTCGTTATGTTGTTGAGTGTGACGTTTGCCGTCGTATCAAAGCAGAACATCAAAGGCCTGCTGGAACTCTGCAACCTATCTCTATTCCTGAATGGAAATGGGACCATGTTGAGATGGACTTCGTCACTGGATTTCCCAAATCACAGAAAGGTAATGATGCTATTCTTGTCGTCATTGACCGACTTTCCAAAGTTGCACATTTTCTGGCGGTCAAAGAAACGATCACTGCTAGCCAGTTGGCAACGCTCTATATGACCAGGATTGTTTCACTCCACGGTATTCCATTGGTTATCAGCTCAGACCGTGGCAGCTTATTCACTTCAAGATTCTGGGCAAGTTTCCAAGAAGCTATGGGAACTCATCTGTCATTCAGTACTGCGTTTCATCCTCAATCGCAAGGACAAGTTGAACGCGTCAACCAAGTTCTCGAAGACATGCTTCGAGCTTGCGTTATTTCCTTCGGCAAGAAATGGGAGGAATCTCTCCCGTATGCTGAGTTCTCTTATAATAATAGCTATCAAGCTAGTCTGAAGATGGCCCCTTCGAAGTGTTATATGGACGAAAGTGCCGGACCCCTCTGAACTGGTCAGAAACTGGGGAACGTCCACTCTTCGGTCCGGATATTATCCAAGATGCCGAAGAACAAGTCCGCATTATTCGCGAGAATCTCAAGACTGCTCAGTCACGTCAGAAGAGTCAGTATGACCGTCATCATAAAGACATGGTCTATCAACCTGGCGAAAAGGCTTATCTTCGAGTCACACCTATGAAGGGTGCTCACCGCTTCGGGATCAAGGGCAAACTAGCTCCTCGCTATATTGGCCCATTCACTATTCTCGAAAGGCGTGGAAAAGTGGCATACCAACTGGAGCTACCGCCGAACCTTTCTCAGGTTCACGATGTGTTCCATGTGTCACAGCTCCGCCGTTGCTTCAAGGATCCAATCCGAGCTGTGGATCATGAAGTGCTCGAATTGCAGCAGGACCTCTCCTATAAGGAACATCCGGTCCGCATTCTCGACCAAGCCGAACGCCGCACACGTCAGAAGGCGATCAAGTTTCTCAAAGTCCAGTGGTCGCACCATTCTGAAGATGAGGCCACTTGGGAACGAGAGGATCGTCTGCACGAAGAATACCCCGCACTGTTTCCTTCTACCTCCTAAATCTCGGGACGAGATTTCTTGTAGTGGAGGAGATTTGTAACACCCTGAGGATCATGCTACAGTAACCCTCTGTGATTAAGCTAATCATGTTGCAAAACAGGGCTTGATCACATTTGGAACACATTTCTTTTCAAACTCCTAATTCAAACTTCAATTAAATTTAAAGTGGAAAATAAAAGTTTTCAAAAATTTAAACAAAAATGTTCGGGCACTGCCAGAAATTGCACTGATAATTATTGTGGAGAAAACACATTTTTATAAAATACCTAAATACTTTTAAATGAAATAAAACAGAAAAGAAAATAAACAAATAAAAAGAAAAAGCAAAAGAACACAGCACAGACAAAAAAAAAAGAAAAAAAGGAGAAGGCCCTCCCCCCCACTGGACCCCTGGCCCGACTGGGCCGACCCCCCCGGCCCAGCCCACCTCTCCCACTCGCCCCCCTCCCCTGTTCCCCCGACCGGGGTCGGAACAGGGGCCGTCCCCGCCGCACCCCCTCGCCGGCGACGGGGAGGATAAGGGCGCCAGCTCCCCCCGCCTCCTCGGGCCTCTCTCCCACTCACCCCCCCCCCCCCGCTCTCCCTCTCGGCCGCTGCGCCTCCCCCGTCAGATCCACCTCCCTCTCCCCTTCGATCCCCACTGCCCGAGCGTGCTCGCCGCCGTTCACAGTCGTTCCCGCGGCCACCGTGCCCCAACCGCCACTTCGCCGTGTCGTACGCCGTCGCCGCCCTCGACTACACCACCTCCACCTCTCCGTTGGAGCTCCGAGCCACGGCAACGGCCTCCCCGAGCTCGTCTTCCCCGCACGGCCGCCGTCGGTCACCGCCCCGTTTCACCGCCTCGAGCCTCCCCGAGCAAGCTGCCGTCCCCCTACAGCCTCGCCGTGAGCCTCTCCCCCTCCTTCCCTGTCTTTTCTCTCTCGCGCGCCCCCTAGCTGCTTCCCCACGCGCGCCCGAACGCCGCGCCGCGGAGCTCGCCGCCGGCGAGGCTCCGGTGACCTGTTGGTCACGGGCTCAAGCCCGTTGCACTCCCCACCTCGCGTAGATGCCCCCCAGCCTCTCCGCTTGCTCGATAGGCCGCCGTAGCCTCGTTTCCGTCGGGCACCCGTGCGCGCCGCCGCCTCCGCCGCTCGCCGGCGCCGATTCCGGCCAAGTCCGCCGAAGCCCCGGCCACCCCTGGATGCGGCGCTGCGAGCCCTTTCGAATGGGCCTAGCCCCGCTCCTCCCCGAGCCCCGTAGCACGATTCCGGCCAACTCCGGCGAGGGGCCGCCGCTGCTTTGGTCGCCGGAGTTGCTCCGGCGCCGGCCGCCGATGTGGCCGGCCTGGGCCCCCCCCAGTGCCACTGCCAGTGGGCCCGTGGGCCCCGTTGACTGGGTCCACCCAGTCAACGTGCTGACTGGGCAGGCCCAGCCACTGACATGCGACTCCGCCGCAAAAATAAAAAAAGAAGAGGAAAATGTTTTATAAATAAAAATAATTAATTAATCTAATCACTCACTGACAGGTGGGCCCAGTAGTTAATTAACTAAAAATTAATTAGTTTAATCCTCTGTTAACCCACTATCTATGACAGGTGGGTCCCCCGTGTCAGTTTTGACCAGTCAACCGGACTGTTGACCGCTGACGTCACTCATACGTCATGCTGACGTCATATCCCTTTTCTGTTAATTAAATAATTCCAGAAATTCAAATAATCTTTGAAAATTCATATCTTTTAAACCGTAACTCGGATGAAAATGTTTTCTATATGAAAGTTGCTCAGAACGACGAGACGAATCCGAATACGCAGTCCGTTCGTCCACCACACCTCCCTAACCTATCGAACTAGCAACTTTCCCCCTCCGGTCCGTCTGTCCGAAAACGCGAAACATCGGGAATACCTCCCGGATGTTCCCCCCCTTCGCCGGTACCACCTGCTGTCGCGTTAGGGCACACCTAGCACCGCTCATTGTCATGTCACGCATCGTCATGCTTATGTTTGCATTGTATTTACTGTTTCTTCCCCCTCTTCTGTCCGGCAGACTACGAGACCGACACTGCTGCTGCCCAGTTCGACTACGGAGTTGACGACCCCTCCTACTTGCCAGAGCAACCAGGCAAGCCCCCCCCCCTTGATCACCAGATATCGCCTATTCTTCTCTATACTGCTTGCATTAGAGTAGTGTAGCATGTTACTGCTTTTCGATATCCTATCCTTGCTACTACTGTTGATACCTTTACCTGCAATCCTACATGCTTAGTATAGGATGCTAGATTTCCATCAGTGGCCCTACATTCTTGTCCGTCTGCTGTGCTATACTATCGGGCCGTGATCACCTGGGCGGTGATCACGGGTATATACTTATATACTACATACATGACACATGTGATGACTAAAGTCGGGTCGGCTCATAGGAGTACCCGCAAGTGGATCTTTGTGGCGGAGCGACAGGGCAGGTTGAGACCGCCTAGTGAGAGGTGGGCCTGGCCCTGGTCGGCGTTCGCGGTTACTTAACACGCTTAACGAGATCTTGGTATTTGATCTGAGTCTGGCCATTTGGTCTATACGCACTAGCCATCTACGCGGGAGTAGTTATGGGTATCCCGGCGTCGTGGTATCAGCCGAAGCCTTCTTGGCGTCAGCGACTGAGTGGCGCGCGCCGGATTGGACTGGAACGCCACTAGGCTAGGTCTGCTTCCGGCCGCGTACGCAACGTGCAGGTGTGCATAGGGCGATGGGCCCAGACCCCTGCGCGCATAGGGTTAGACCGGCGTGCTGACCGCTCTGTTGTGCTTAGGTGGGGCTGCGACGCGTTGATCTTACGAGGCCGGGCATGACCCAGAAAAGTGTGTCCGGCCAAATGGGATCAAGCGTGTTGGGTTATGTGGTGCACCCCTGCAGGGAAGTTTATCTATTCGAATAGCCGTGTCCCTCGGTAAAAGGACGACCCGGAGTTGTACCTTGACCTTATGACAACTAGAACTGGATACTGAATAAAATACACCCTTCCAAGTGCCAGATACAACCCGGTGATCGCTCTCTAACAGGGCGACGAGGAGGGGATCGCCGGGTAGGATTATGCTATGCGATGCTACTTGGAGGACTTCAATCTACTCTCTTCTACATGCTGCAAGATGGAGATGGCCAGAAGCGTAGTCTTCGACAGGACTAGCTATCCCCCTTTTATTCTGGCATTCTGCAGTTCAGTCCACTGATATGGCCCTTTACACATATACCCATGCATATGTAGTGTAGCTCCTTGCTTGCGAGTACTTTGGATGAGTACTCACGGTTGCTTTTCTCCCTCTCTTCCCCTTTCTGTACCTGGTTGTCGCAACCAGATGTTGGAGTCCAGGAGCCAGACGCCACCGTCGACGACGACACCTACGACACTGGAGGTGCCTACTACTACGTGCAGGCCGCTGACGACGACCAGGAGTAGTTAGGAGGTCCCAGGAAGGAGGCCTTGCCTCTTCGATCGTTGCTACTTTTGTGCTAGCCTTCTTAAGGCAAACTTGTTTAACTTATGTCTGTACTCAGATATTGTTGCTTCCGCTGACTCGTCTGTGATCGAGCAATTGTATTCGAGCCCTCGAGGCCCCTGGCTTGTATTATGATGCTTGTATGACTTATTTATGTTTTAGAGTTGTGTTGTGATATCTTCCCGTGAGTCCCTGATCTTGGTCGTACACATTTGCGTGCATGATTAGTGTACGGTCAAATCGGGGGCGTCACAGGGTCGGGCGGCACGGCGGGGCGAGCTCGGACTCCTTCAGGAGTCCGGCGACGGCACGGCGTCGCGCGGCGGGAAGCCGGCGGCGGCTGGGCTTCGGCCCGGCTCGGCTCGGGCCGGCCCAAACTTTTTAAAAAAAAAATTCCGCCAAAAGAAAAATCCTAAATAAATATAAATAAATTCTAAAAATGCGAATAACAATTTTCACCGTCTAAATAAAATATTTAGAACAAAGTGAACATTTTTCTGGCCTAAAAATTCAATTTGAAAAATGCATATTTTTTCTAATTCAAATAAAATAGCAATAAAAATCCAAATAAAATATTTATTTGATTTTAACATTTTTCGTCCAATACTTCTTTCATTTTGGAGAAGTCATTTTATCTCCTCTCTTTTATTTGTATATTGGAAATATTTCGGAGAGAAAAATTATTAAAACCAAAATGATCCTCTTTTCAAATTTGAGAAAATTCAAATATGAAAATGAATGAAATCCCCAACTCTCTCCGTGGGTCCTTGAGTTGCTTAAGATTTCAAGGATCGCAAACAAAATGCAAGTAAAATATGATATGCATATGATGACCTATCCCCCTTAATATGATATCCAAATTGAAAATTGGGATGTTACAAACCTACCCCCCCCCCCCCCTTAAGATGAATCTCGCCCTCAAGATTCGGCTTGGCTAGAAAATAGGTGTGGGTGGTCTTTCTGTAGGTCTTCCTCTCGTTCCCAGGTGGCTTCATCCTCGATATGGTGGCTCCATTGAACTTTGCAAAACTTGATAACCTTACTGCGTGTGACTCGGCTGGCAAACTCGAGAATCTTGACTGGTTTCTCCTCGTAGGTCAAATCACTATCCAACTGAATTGCTTCCAGGGGCACTCTATCTTTCAGAGGAATATCGTCCATCTCAGCATGGCACTTCTTCAACTGAGAAACGTGAAACACATCATGAACTCCTGACAGTCCTTCGGGTAACTCCAACTTGTAGGCTACCTCTCCCATACGCTCCAAAACTTGGTATGGTCCTACAAATCTCGGGGCTAACTTTCCTTTAACTCCAACTCGTTTAACTCCTCGCAGAGGTGACACTCGTAGATATGCTCGGTCTCCGATTTCATAGACTACCTACTTGCGTTTGGAGTCTGCATAACTCTTCTACCTGGACTGAGCTACATTCAGTCTATCCGGAATCAACTTAACCTTCTCTTTGGACTCTTTAATCAAATCTGGTCCAAACAACTGACGGTCTCCGACTTCATCCCACATCAACGGTGTCCTGCACCTCCTTCCATACAAAGCTTCGAAAGGTGCCATCTTCAAACTGGCCTGGTAGCTGTTGCTGTATGAGAACTCTGCGTGAGGCAAATTATCATCCCAACTAGATCCATAATCTAGCGCACAAGCTCTCAACATGTCCTCTAGAATCTGATTGACTCTCTCAGTCTGTCCATCTGTCTGCGGATGGAAGGCTGTACTAAACTCTAGTCTGGTCCCCAATGTCTGGTGCAGCTGATGCCAAAACTTTGAAGTAAACTGTGTCCCTCTATCTGATACGATGGTTCTTGGAACTCCATGCAGACATACGATCCTAGTCATATATATATATATATATATATCTTGGCCAACTTCGCACTCGTATAGGTGGTTTTTACTGGGATAAAGTGAGCCACTTTGGTCAAGCGATCAACTACTACCCAGATAGAATCATATCCCGATCGGGTCCTGGGTAATCCGGTGATGAAATCCATGCCAAGCTTATCCCACTTCCATTCGGGTATCGGCATATGTTGCAGTAATCCTGCTGGCTTTTGATGTTCTGCCTTCACTCTTTGACATACATCACATACACCCACATACTCGGCAATATCCTTCTTCATACCTGTCCACCAGGAACGCTCCTTCAAATCCGAATGCATCTTGGTGTTTCCGGGGTGAATCGAGTATGGCAAGTCATGAGCTTCCTGAAGTATTAACTTCCCGATCTCCGCATTATTGGGTACATAAACATGGTCCTCAAACCATAAAGTGTCGTGCTCATCCTCACGAAAACCTTTGGATTTTCCTTTGCTCATCTTCTCCTTTATCTCAGCAATCTCCTTATCATCCTTCTGAGCTTCTCGAATCTTTCCCAATAATGTTGACTGAACTTCCATCGCTGCAACAAAACCTCTAGGGACTATCTCCAAACGAAGCTCCCTGAGATCTTCGGCTAACTCCTTTGGTAATCCTCCGCTTACGAGGGTATTGGCATAACTCTTCTGGCTCAGAGCGTCTGCTACGACATTGGCCTTTCCTGGGTGATAATGCAACTTCATAGCATAATCCTTTATGAGCTCCAACCATCTCCTTTGCCTGAGATTCAGCTCCTTCTGAGTGAAAATGTACTTCAAACTCTTGTGATCCGTGTACACATCACAACAGTTTCCAATAAGAAAATGTCTCTAGGTCTTGAGTGCATGAACTATAGCTGCTAACTCCAAATCATGTGTGGCATAATTCAACTCATGCGGTTGAAGCTGTCGTGAGGCATATGAAACAACTCTTCCGTCTTGCATAAGTACACCTCCAAGTCCTAAGCTAGAAGCATCGCAATACACTTGGAAATCCTTACGTATATCCGGTAGAATCAGCACTGGGGCTGTAACCAAACGTTTCTTCAACTCTTGAAAACTTTCCTCACATTCCTCTGTCAATTTGAACTTGGTGTCCTTCAACAACTCCGTCATAGGCTTCGCAATCTTGGAAAAATTCTCAATGAATCTCCGATAATATCCCGCGAGTCCAAGAAAACTGCGGATCTCTCCTACTGAGGTGGGTGTCAACCACTCAGTGACAGACAGAACCTTGGTAGGATCCACTGCTATACTTTCTCCTGATATAACATGTCCAAGAAATCCAACTTCCTTCAACCAAAACTCACATTTGCTGAACTTAGCATACAACTGATGTTCCCTGAGCTTCTCGAGAACTAGACGCAAATGTTCCTTGTGCTCCTCTTCATTCTTCGAGTACACCAAAATATCATCAATAAACACCACAACAAACTTATCCAAGAACTCCATGAACACCTTATTCATCATACTCATGAAATAGGCTGGGGCGTTAATCAACCCAAATGACATAACTGTATACTCATATAGCCCGTACATTGTGGTGAAGGCTGTCTTAGGTCGGATCTTCAGCTGGTGGTATCCTGATCGCAGATCGATCTTGGAAAATACTTTAGCTCCTTGCAGTTGGTCAAACAAATCATTGATCATTGGCAATGGGTACTTGTTCTTGATCGTCACTTCATTCAATGCACGATAATCAACAACCATTCTCAAAGATCCATCCTTCTTCTCAACCAAGAGCACTGGGGATCCCCATGGTGATGAACTTCGCCGAATGTACCTTTTCTCGAATAACTCTTTAATCTGCTTCTTAATCTCCTCCAGATCATTTGCGGGCATCCGGTATGGTCTCTTCGATATCGGTCCGGTGCCTGGCAACAACTCTATCAAAAACTCAATGTCTTGATCCGGCGGCATGCCTGGTAATTCCTCTAGAAATACATCCGGGTAATCCTTCACTACAGGCACTTCCTCCTGAACAACTCCTGAGAGGGAATTTACTTGGGCCCTCCTAGGCGCATGCCTAGATACATACTTAATCCTTTTTCCCTCCGGGGTGGTGAGCAGAATTGACTTACTGGCGCAATCGATGCTTCCTCCATACATCAATAGCCAATCCATTCCTAGTATCACATCCAATCCTTGCGACTCCAAAATTATTAGGTCTGAGGGAAAAACATGCCTACCTATGGTCAATGGCATCTGAAAACATCCTTGGCTTGCTGTATACTCTGCTCCTGGCGAGCTTACTAACATAGGTGTCCTCAGAACTTTGGTGGGAAACTTATACTTATCCACAAATCCCCTTGATATGTATGAATGCGATGCACCAGTATCAAAAAGAACGATTGCAGTAAATGACTTAACCAAAAACTTGCCTATAACTGCATCTGGCTGCTCTTCAACCTCCTCCACGTTCACGTGGTTCACTTGTCCCCTGTTGAAAGGGTTGGGATTCTTCCAAGAGCTTCCATTGCCATTTCCATTCTTTGGTTCAGAACACTCATTGGCATAGTGTCCAGTCTTCCCGCACTTGAAACAAGTAATGTGACTTTGGTCCTTCTTGGCGGGTGTGGCTGGGTTAGAGCGGTTCTGGTTGCTGCTTGCTCCATTCCCATTTCCATTCTTGGGGCCACTGTGGTTATGCGAACTTCCTCCATTGTGCGTGTGGCCTCCATGGTTATGGGTATATCCTCCCGAGTTCGAGGTAAAACGAGGCTTCTGCTAAGCTCCTGAATTGTACTTCCCTTGTCCATACTTCCTTTTGCGGCTCTCTATCTGCTGCTGCTTCCCTTCAATCATTAGAGACTTGTCTACCAACTCCTGGTAGTTGTTAAATGTTGCCACCATTAACTGCATGCTCATCTGATCATTCAGCCCTTCCATAAACTTCTCCTGCTTCGCGGCATCTGTGGCCACATCATCTGGGGCATAGCGAGCTAACTTACTGAACTCATCTACGTACTGCCCCATAGTACGTTTTCCCTGGCGTAAGTTGCGAAACTCACACTTCTTCATGCTCATAGCTCCAGTTGAGACATGTGCAGTGCGGAATGCTTGCCGAAACTGCTCCCAAGTGACATTGGCTATGGGGAAAGTGGCGGTGTAATTCTCCCACCATGAGGCTGCGGGTCCATCCAATTGATGTGCGGCAAAACGCACCTTCTCTGCATCCGTGCAACCTGCGGTGGTCAAATCCCTTCCAATCCTGCGTAGCCAGTCATCAGCAACTATCGGCTCGGTGCTACTGGAAAACACCGGCGGTTGCAACCTCAGAAAACGGGCTAAGTTGTCAACTGGAGGTGGTGGCGGTGGGTTGTTGTTGTTGTTGCCTTGGTTCTGGACTAGCAACTGCATCAGGGCATTCTGCTGTTGGATCAGCTGAGTGAGCTCCGGTGGGAAGACAAATCTGGGGTCACGTCTCGGAGGCATCTGATGGGTTTAGAGGGGAGAGGTTAGAATAGAGCGAGGTCTAGTGAGAAAGCAGTACCCATATGCACATGAGACAAACACATCCATATCACACCACTCAATTCAAACAAGGGCATACAAACGATCTAACTACCGTTACAAAAGTGCCGGACTATTACTATATACATGGGGGAAGTACTACTACTAATAATATGGTGGTCATCTAGAAATTTTGATCGGTGGAAGACTCCATGATATTTGCTCCAGCTTTGTCTTCGTAATCATCATCACTACTGTCGGGGTTGGAGTCAGTGTCGTCGATAATGATGTAGTCTTCAGAACGAATGCCCTCGGGATGGTCGTCATCTCCTCCTGGCGCGGGTTCTCCCATGAATACTCCTAGCTTCCTCGTCAGGTCGTCATTCTTCTCCACTAGTATTGCGATTTCCTCCTCATATCCGTCGCGTGTAGACTTGAGTTCCTCTTCAAGCTCCATGTTCCTGGTCATCACCTTCTTCAGGTCTATCATGCTTGCACACATTTGGTTCTCCTGGCGACGGATGTGCTGGTTTAACTCCTGGATGAAAGATGCAATGGACCTGTCCCTCCTGGTGCTGATCATCTCCCATTGCTCATCTTGGCGCCCACATATCTGGTAGATGGTGTCCTTAAGATCCTTGTCATAAACTTCGCCGATGCGTCCCATGGCGATGTGGGCTACCATGCTCTTTCCTAGACTCCAGGTTGGTGCATCAAAGGAAAACACTATGGGCTCAGTAACTGGCGTGAATTTCCTTCCTGGAACTTGAACTCGAATCATCCAATGCTCCTCCTCTGGTAAAGTGGCGGTGTAAGTCCCGGTGAAGCTTGGTATTCCGATGTTCAGGTACCTAGTGACTTCCTCAAGTGTCGTCCAAAAGGTAAGTTTGATAAGATATAAATAGTGATGAAATAGGGACCAATACCTATGACATGTATGGCAAGAAATAGTGATGAAAAAGTTGGTGATTCTTAAACTGAAAACTCCCATTGATGCACACATGTCTCCGTAGTGTGCTAATGTGCCATCGTTTGTTTTTGTTGTTTTTCTTTACTCGCCCGTAATAACACCCCATTGCGAACATGACATGAATAAATGCATGATCACTTGCCCGTTTCTTTGTACGGATTAAATCTACATGCAAGCCGTGTTGAAATAGAACACCTGTAGAATCTTACACTGTGCTTTTATAGGTTAAGACCATCTTTGTTTGGGCAATAACTACAAATTCTTAGATCATAGACCATTTTTTGTAAATTAAGAGTGTGTGGTAATTTTTTCTCCCGTTGCAATGCACGGGCCTTTTTGCTAGTGTTTAAAAAGGAAGAGTGAGCAAGTGAGTCAATGCATTATCGTAGATGCAGTGGGTGAGTGACATGGCACTTGATGTCAAACCATAAGCATCCATAAAAAACGTATGTGCAGAATTCGGCTATCAGTGTGACTATGTTCACTGTAAGAACACAAGATTATAGTCCTGAGACAGTTTGGATGTATCTAAAACACCATAGCCACAATGCGGATCAGGCCATAGTACATAACTTTTCTTTTTAACTGTCTACTGTAGTTTGTGAGGGAGAAATCAATACATGCGGTAAATACAGTGAGACAACAAAGAATTAATTTATAAAATGTAGTTAGGTTCAAGGTTGTCTTTGGTAGGAGAGCACTAACAAAACAAGAAAGAGAAACAAAATCCCTTCTCTAGAAGTACACTGGACCAAGAATGCCTTTTCTGTGAATTTGTATGTATAAATGTAGCCAAAGCTTGGATTTCATTCAGCAGAAGGCATGGATTGGAATAAAATGCAGGTAGGGCTAATTTAGTTTTGACAGGATTGCTTACTATACAAAAGGCTCCGTGAGAACCCTGTTGCTATAAGTCGATCTACTTTACTAATTACCAAAGGACAGGGGATAAAACAATAACACCTAAATGTGGGTATGCATATGGCATAACAAATCACATTACTTAATCAACTTAGTTTTTTTATGGGATAGGTGTTTCATTTAGTTACATTTCTGTCCGCATCAAGCTCTGGGCTATCAAACCGCAACTCTTTGGTGCAAGTAGGGTTACATTTCAGAAATTAGCTTTCGAGAAGAACCGGTTGTCAACGAATGATTCATCATGCCTACAGTCTTCACAGACGGAGGATCAAGGGGAAACACTCGGGTTGGAAGGGGGAGAACAGTACTTAGGAAATATAGGAAACCCAAGTCCAGAGATCAAACAGATCAAAATACAGGAACGGGAGGAGTAATTCCTGCTGTAAAGATCAATCGCAGCTAGATGTGGCTTTCTCCATATCGAATCACTCATTGATTTGAGCAGCAGCGCAGATCTAGGTATATGTTTGAGGAGAAGTGAGAGGAGCGAAGCAGGAGAGCGAAGTGGGGGAAGGGGATCACACCGGTTGGGTGGATGCGTGTGTGGGACGGTGAGTGGATAGAATCACCTCGCGCACCGCTGCTGAACAATAGAAGCCGCTGCTCTAGGCAAGCAGGGAGGCCACACGTGTGGCTCTCGGGCGATGGTGATCTAACCAGCGGTCTAGCGATTCCCTGGTGCTGTTAGACCAGAACTCCTACCCCCACACTGGGATACCATGGGTCCAGCTGAGAGGAGCTAGCCCACCGGGCAGTGAGAGTGACCCAACACACGAGTAGAGAACGTGTAGGATAAAGGGAAATGCAACCATCGCCAATGGGACGTATTTCTTCCTGTGATCCAAGATGCTTTTGGGCCGGCCTGATGAAAATAAACTATGAAGGAAAAGATAATTTATTTAGAGTAATCTTATTTAACAGGACAAATTAGTACACAACATGCACCTAGGATAAAACAAGGCAATTATATATTTGCATGTACTAATTAGGTTCAATACCAAATTGATGGGATTACAGAACGTGAACCAGAAGGTCAGCGGGTAAAGCACCAAATGCCTAGACTGTAGTTTTGTTGTCTCCATTTAACAGTCAGCTCTTTCAATATTATAAAGGTCGAGCACGTGTCCATATTAATCACTATCGTCCTATTCTTCTACATAACCAAATGCAATCCTGAGGAACTGAATGGCGTCATGTGAAAGCTTGCTCAGCTGAGAAACATCACGTTGAACTTCTGAGTTTTTCCTATCCAACTCAACACTTGGTGTGGACCCAGCTGGAAGTGATTCAGATTCAACCAAGGAAGATATGTGATCACAAGTTGAAAACACAGTACTTATGTAGTTACCGGTGGTCGTTGCTAGCCCTTTGATCCTTTCATCTTTCTCAGCTAGTAGGTCAGTTAGATGTAGCTTGGTCTCCTCTGATCTTTTCAATTCAATATAGTTGTAGTCTTGCAGGACCTTCTTCTGATGATCTTCCATATAGTGTATTGCCTTTGGAGCAACTACATCTATTGTGCTCTGCAAGTTATGCAGGGGAGAGCTCGAGAGTTTGACTGGTGTAGGTGGGCGTCGCGGATGTTCTTTTGAGGGATAAAATGTAACATCGGTCACAAACTGGCCTCGTCGATGTGTCCGAGAGTGATAGCGTGGTGCTGCAAGATCGATTTTATCTAATGCACCTCTGAGTAGAAATGTACCCGAAACCTCGACGATCTCTATATCATCGTCTATCAAAAAAAGAAAATCACCTGGTGAGTTTGAAGCTATGATAATACTCACAGACAAAGAATACGTATAACTAAATAGTGTGAAGCACATGAAGCATAGCAGAGATTGGGCACAAAAGATAGTGCATAAATAATGTGTAACAGTAAATATAAAGATAGGGAAACTTTGTCACTATAGCATTAAACGGTAATGAACATGTTTGAAAGGGCCTAGTTCAACCTAGATGGTAATAGCACGTAGACAAAAGTAGGCACATCCTATACACAGAATTAAGAGACACTTCGATGGATAATGCAACGGGTTATATCGGAGGGCAAACGATATGCGGCATCACATTCTTTTTTGCAGCTCCTTTGCGAGACAGACACTCATGTATTCAATTATATCTGGGAGATCTCCAAAGTAAGGTTCATCACAGCCGCATTTTGCATTTTTTCAAAAAAGTAGTACATATATCTGGCACTCCCTCCGTCCGGAAATACTTGTCATCAAAATGGATAAAAGAAGGTGTATCTAGACGTATTTTACTTCTAGATACATCTGTTTTTATCCATTTTGATGACAAGTATTTTCGGACGGAGGGAGTAGATAGGAGCCAACCTCTGGCAAGCTTCTTGCCCTTGACGTTTGATTCTTTGAGCTAAATTTTCAAGGAAGCTGATTCGATTTTCCCGACACTTTGTTTTTGCATAGTTTATGTCTCTGACAACTGTGTTGATCATTGTCGCTATTTATTTGACAGCTTTGATTGCAGCAATATCTTCGGCAGTGACCTCGTCTATGCAATACTCTCCAGGCACAGACACGTCGATAATCGAGCCTCCAATATTCAAAGCAATATTGTTGAAGTTAACGATAACGTGAACCTTCTTGTCCTCATGGATAGCGCTCTCCTACTAGGTGGGTTGAAGCCAAGGTTTGCAAGGAGCATTTCAAGCTCTATTTTCGAGTCGCTCGACTAGTCGTGACTAGTCAACGAGTCACACTTGCAGGGTCGACTCAGCCTGGTGTCGACTCATGGGATGAGTCGAGCGACTAGTCATGACTAGTCGTGTTTTCTGGGTCGCGACTCATTTTTTGTTGGGCACCACCTGTCATATGTTTCTTTACTGTATCCAACCATCCCCCTGGAAACCTAGATCGAACTAGTTCCCCCTCCCCCGACCCAACCCTGTCCTTGGCAGTCGCCGCCTCCCTGGTTCCTGGCTTGCTGCTCCTCCCCTCCTCCCCTTGTTGTTGCTGCTGGTCTGCTCCTCCCCTGGTTGTTGTTGCTGCCGGCCTGCTCCTCCCCTCCTCCCCTGGTTGCTGCTACTGCTGGTCTGCTCCTCTTCTCCTCCCCTGGTTGCTTCTGCTGTTGGTCTGCTCCTTCCCTAGTTGTGCATGAAAAAGGGTGGCTGTGCATGATGAAGAGTTGAGGGCTGAATTGCAACCACTCAAGAACAAGGCCGGTTTTATTGTACCTACTACCCACTGCTTAACTCACGTAGACTTGTCCCATGTCGACTCGTCGATCATGAGTCTAGACTAGTCACAACTAGTCTAGAGTCGCCCCCCTCGAGCGACTCGTCGACTCATCGACTCAAAAACCTTGAATTCAAGTATCACTTGTATGGAATTTTGAATACCCTTGTAACATCCTGCAGCAGGACATAATGTGAATTATGAATGGACGAATAACTAGAGGTTGGGATACACACCCTTTCTAACTAATATGAACACTATTAAATGTATAGGAATGTTTTTAAGAATAAGAATGCGGCCAAGAAGTGAGGCTAAAGGGATGCGCAACTCATATATGGTCCAACCTACTTTATCAAGAAAACCAAATAGCATTGATACGTCTCCAACGTATCAATAATTTATGAAGTATTCATGCCATGTTTACAACAATTTTATATGGTTTTGGTATGATTTGCATGGAACTAACCCGGACTGACGTTGTTTTCCCCACAACTACCATGGTGTTGTTTTTGTGTGCAGAAATGAAAGTTCTCCAAATGAGCTGAAACTTTTTCACGATTTTTTGGAACAAAAGAGATCCCCAAAGCTTCGTGGGAGGGCTAGAAGAGCCACGAGGAGGGCACAACCCACCAGGACGCGTCTGAGGGGCCCGGCTTGCCCTGGTGGATTGTGCTGACCTCAAGGCCCATCTTCACGTGATTCCAACGCCAAAAAATCCTATAAATAGAGAAACCATCAGAAATAATCCCCGATCAGAAGTTCCACCGCCGCAAGCCTCTATAGCCACGAAAAACCAATGTGCCGGAACAGGGAAATCATCACCGGTGGCCATCTTCATCATCCCGGCGGCCACCATGAAGAGGATGGAGTAGTCCACCTTCGGGGCTGAGGGTTTGTACCAGTAGCTACGTGTTTAATCTCTCTCTCTCTCTATCTCTCTCTCTCGTGTTCTTGAGATGTCACGATCTTGATGTATCGCAGGCTTTGTTAATATAGTTGGATCATATGGTGTTTTCCCCTCTCTATCTTGTTGTGAATTGAGTTTTCCCTTTGAGATTTTGTTTTATCAGATTGAATACTTTTATGGACTTGAGAGCACTTGATGTATGTCTTGCTATGAATACCCGTGGTGACAATGGGGTATCATATTGATTCACTTGATATGTGTTTTGGCACTCAACTCGCGTATTCCCGAGGTGACATTGGGGTAATCTATGGATAGGGGTTGATGCATGTTCTCGTCTTTGTTCCTCTGGTAGAAATCTTGGGGCACTCTTTGAGGTTCTTTGTGTTGGATTGATTATTATGAATCTAAATTTGTTTCCATGTTATTTTAGTACAAACTCTTGATAGATTGATCGGAAAGAATAACATATGTTATTTTAGTACTAACTCTTGATAGATCGATCGGAAAGAATAACTTGGTGTTATTTTAGTTTGAACTATTGGAAAGATCGATCAGAAAGAATAGCTACAAACAATTTCTTCTTATGTTCTCGGCTAGATAGGAACTTTGGAGTGATTCTTCATCGCACTTTGAGGGATGGTTATATGATCCAATTAGATTAGCATTGTTGAGAGATTGCACTAGTGAAAGTACAAACCCTATGCCTCATTTTCAAGCATTGCAATACCGTTTGTGCTCCGTTTTATCAATTACTACCTTGCTGTTTTTTATTATTCCTATTACAAAAATCAATATCTACTACCATTACTACGCTTTTATCACCATCTCTTCGGCGAACTAGTGCACCTATACAAATTACCATTGTATTTGGTTTGTTGGGGACACAAGAGACTTTTTATTATTTCGTTGCGGGGTTGTTCGAGAGAGACCATCTTCATCCTACGCCTCCCATGGATTGATAAACCTTAGGTCACCCACTTGAGGGAAATTTGCTACTGTCCTACAAAACTCTGCGCTTGGAGGCCCAACACGAGTCTACAAGAATAAGTTGTGTAGTAGACATCAAGCTCTTTTCTACCGCCGTTGCTGGGGAGGTGAGTGCTTGAAGGTATATCTTTAGATCTTGCAACTGAATCTTTTAGTTACTTGTTTTATCACTAGTTTGGTTTACAAAAAGAAAACTACAAAATAATGGAATTGAGGATGCATCATATTATTCATCTTTATAATGTCTTTAGTGAAAATGATGGAAAGCAAAATTGTGCTCAATTGATAGAAGAAGAATTATATAAAATGTTTGACAAAAAATCTTTGAATGATGTGCATGATCGCAATGTTGTTGGTATGAATTCTTTGAATATCCATGATCCTAATGATATGCAATTCCATAAGCTTTGGGATGCTATGTTTGATGAAGATGATATTTTTAGTCCCCCAAGTCTTGATGAGAATATTTATTATGATGAAAGCATGCCTCCTATTTATGATGATTATATTGATGAAAGTGGATTTGGAGAGGTCATGACTTAATTTAATGATGATTCCACTATCTTGGAAGAGGTTTCAATTGATTATGACAACAAATTTATTATCAATGATGATTATGGTGATGACATGTATGCATATTGAATAATGATAACCATAAAACTTGTCATCATGATTTTAATTTTAAATCACATGATAGTTATTTTGTTGAGTTTGCTCCCACTATTATTCATGAGAACAAATTTGCTTATGTGGAGAGCAATAAATTTTCTATGCTTGTGGATCATGAAAAGAGTGCTTTATGTCATAGTTATATTGTTGAATTCATTGATGATGCTACTGAAAATTATGATGAGAGAGGAATATATGCTTCGACATATATCAATAATATCAAGTTTCCTCTCTTTATGTTGAAAGTTTTGAAGTTGCACTTGTTTTGCCTTCCTATGCTAGTTGGTTCTTGCTCCCATAAGTTATTTGCTCACAAAATACCTATGCATGGGAAGTGGGTTAGGCTTAAATGTGCTTGCCATGTGTTTCATGATGCTCTTGTCGTGTTTCAATTCTTATCCTTTATGTGAGCATCATTGAAATCATCATGCCTAGCTAAAAGGCATTAAAGAAAAGTGCTTGTTGGGAGACAACCCAACATTTACCCCTACTGTTTTTGTGTTTTAACATGATAAGGCTACTGTAGTAATCATGTTTTATAGCTTTTGTTTCAATAAAGTGCCAATAAAGCTTTTGGGATAGTGTAGATGATAGTTG
The DNA here is from genome assembly GCF_002575655.3 of Aegilops tauschii subsp. strangulata. NCBI lineage: Eukaryota > Viridiplantae > Streptophyta > Magnoliopsida > Poales > Poaceae > Aegilops > Aegilops tauschii. Next base: position 242,756,680 of record NC_053037.3, on the reverse strand, counting down.
ACTTGATTCTGTGGAACAATAGTAACTTTTGCACTCAGTCCAGGAATTTCGTAAATTCACTGGAACGTGCTTTTGATCAGATTTTTTTACAGGTGATTGATATAAACATTACCTATGTTGTCCTAATTTTTTAGAATTTTCGAAGTTACAGAAGTATGGTTGGAGTACAGATTACTACAGACTGTTCTATTTTTGACAGATTCTGTTTTCAATGCATAGTTTGCTTGTTATCTAGTTTCTATGGCCTATATTGCTCAATATAAATTGTGGAAATGATGAGGTATAGTAGGAATTGTGTGAGAACAATTATGAATCTTGTCTTTGATAGTACCAAAGTGAATGATTTGTCTTTACCATACTAACCCCTCTCATGAAGTTCCGTTAAGTTTTGTGTGATTGAAGTTTTCAAGTTTTGGGTGAGATATCGATTTGAGGAGAATAAGAAGTGAAAAGACCCTAAGCTTGGGGATGCACAAGGCACCCCAAGGTGATATTCAAGGAAGATCCAAGCAACTGAGCTTGGGGATGCCCTTGAAGGCATCCCCTCTTTCGTCTCCAACAATATCGGTAACCTTACTTGAGGCTATATTTTTATTCATTGCATGATATGAGTTTTGCTTGGAGCGTCATTTTATTTTGTTTTGATTTTCTTGCTGTTATTTAGAATAATGTTTTGTATCTCTTATTTCAATAAAAGTGGCAAGGATAGCCTTTGACCATGCTTATTTTGCAAGTATATGTGTTGTTGTTTCAAAACATAAAGTTTGTCGCTGTTGCAAAAATTCCCGAAAAGTCAGAATGTGATAAAATGTTGAAAGTTCTTGCAAAATAAGCTATGATAAATTTTCTACAGTGTGGTAAATTTTCAGAATTTTTTTAGTTAAATAAGTATGGATACTTCTTCATCCATTGCAGACTGTCCTGTTTTGGCAGATTGCTGTTATGTTTGCATTGTTTGCATATGTTTGCCTGTTTAATGATTCTATTTGAGGAGAGGAGTATTAAATATGCAGAGGCATTTAGTATGCGATGTTAAATAATAATATTAGTGATTAGCTACAATAGAGAATGATAAGGTTATTGCATTGATTTATACTAACTTATCTCACGAGTTCTTGTTAAGTTTTGTGTGAATGAAGTTTTTGAGATTTAGGGAAACCGTGATATAAAAGGAATTAAGGAGACACAAAAGCTCAAGCTTGGGGATGCCCAAGGCATCCCAAGATAATATTTCAACAAGTCTCAATCATCTAAGCTTGGGGATGCCCCCGTAGGCATCCCACCTTTCTTCTTCAACAATTATCGGTTAGCCTCGGTTGAGCCTAAGTTTTGCTTCTTCACATGATGTGTGCTATTGTTGGAATGCCATTTTATTTTGTTTTGCTTGTTGTTTTAATAAGATACTTAGATCTGAAAGTTTGTAAATAAAAGAGAGTCCTCAATTAGCTACCCATCTACTTAGCTACTCGCATGATCTTCACTTATATCTTTTTGGAGTAGTTTGTCTTTACTCTTGTGCTTCAACTATGTCCTATGAGTAAATTGTTGAATGAATTGAATATCATGAAGTTGAAATTATATGTTCATATCATGCCTAGTGGTAGCTTTACATTGGGTTTAGAAAGTGAAATCTTTTGAAGCTTGACAATCACAATATTGGTCATACAAGCAATTCATGAATGATTAGTATAAGGAAGAGAACTTTCACATACAAATATATTATCCTGGACATCTTCTCTGATTGTGACCCATTAATTATCTTCAAACTTGAGAAAATTAGATGAAGTTGGACAAGGAAGACAACGTAATGAGTTATGGTTGTGTATATTTGCATAGAAGTTATATTGTCATAGATCCTCCAACATGTGGTGTTTGCCTAGGATCTTTTGCTATCCAAAAATTCGTACTAAGTTGTGACGCCCGGAATATTAAGCTACAGCAATCTCATGCTAATGATGCCAGGTCATCACTCTTACTGTTCCTAATCCTCACTTGATCCAAATCATAATTCTAATTCAAATTAAAGCCCAATATTCAAATTTCTCAAACATGCAAGATAAAATGTTCAACATGTGGAAAATATTCCATAACTAATTATGGTGGTGACCCAACACTTTTGTAAAATATTTAAATGCCCTTTTGTGAATATAACAGTGGCTAAAACAATTGTTAAATGCTTTTTAAATTATAAAAATGGTAAACTATTTTCTTTTAAACCTCAAACTAATTGTGGTAGTGGCATAATTACTAATACTAATTTAGGGGCTAAGTTTGTGTTTTATAAAACCTAAAAATAAATTAAAAACACAAAAAGAAAACAAAACAAAGAAATATGGGAAAAGGAAACCCCATGGCTCCCCCTAGGCCTCGGCCCACTCCCACCCAGCCAGCCTAATTCCCCTCGCACCGGTTGCCTTGACCTCTCCCTGCTTCCTGTTCCTTGGTCTCAGACCGCAACAGGGGCGCGTCCCCGTCGAACCACCTCGCCGACGCCGTCCCGAGGGAAAAAGGACGCCAACGCCGCGCCCCCTCGATCCCCTCTCCCACTTCCCTCTGCCTCCCCACTCTCCCACTCCACCCTCCACTCCCTCCTGCTCCACCTCCCTCTCTAGATCCCTCACCGACGCCGCACCACCATCGCAGCCACCGGCCTCCCTGCGCCGCGCGGTCGTGTTCCCGGGGACCGCCGTGCTTCGCTTCATCGACCCCACCCCGAGATCGACGCCGGGGAGCTTCACCAGCACCGCCCACGACCACCTCGTCTTCGGCATCGCGGCAACACCACCGTCGATCCGCGTCGCCCTCGCTGCTCCGACATCTCCCGACCCTCCCCGAGCCCACTTTCATACGACTACAGGGCCCCGTCAGCTTCCCTTCCTCCCCTGACCCCATGTGCTTCCGTTCACCCGCGAATTCCCCACGCTCGAGCTCATCGTGAGCTCGCGGTCGCCGCGGCCTCTCTGCTGCGCCGCCGCGTTCCCTGGCCCCTGGGATGTTCTGGCCTCGCGCCCGCTCACGCCCGTCGCTCCCCGCGGCAGCGCCCTGCTTCCTTCGCTTGTGCGCGCTTGCGTTCCCGCTGCCCCGTTGCCTTGCTGCTACTGCTTCTGTTGCCTGCTGCCGCTGCCTTTCGCCCTGCCGCCCATGTCGCGTGCTCTGCCGCGCCCCTCCCCCAGTCGGCGCGCCCCTCTACGGCCTGGCCGCGCTCGCACCACGGTCGTCGTCGCCCTGCGCCCAGACGCGCACCCATGCTCCTGCTGTTGCCGTCGTCCACAGCCCGCCCCGCCATCGTGTTCGCCCCCGCTGCAACCTGCAGGCCCACGCGGCCACGGCTGCCTGCCGCGGCACCGCCGCGTGCAGCATGCCCTCCGACGCCACCCCTGCTCGCTGCTGACTTGCTGCAGCTCCGCTGCTGCTGCCGTGCGCCGGCCTTGCCTTTCCCCCGTAGCCTCACCCGCGCTCGCGCGCCACCGCCCCCAGCGCCCGTCTCCGGCCGCCTCCTTCCAGGGCCGCCGCCCCCTCGGCCCCCTGCGCCGGCGCCCCACTGCCCTCGCGACCTGCTCCTCCTCATCGCCCGGCGGCCTCGCCCCGTGTTCGGGCGGGCTACGCCCACGCGTCCTCGCCCGCTAGCCCGTGCCCGTTTTGGCCTCCTCGGCCACTGCCAATGGGGCCCCACGCCCCCTTTTCTAAAAAAAGGAGATTGAAAAAAATTAAAATAATTAACAGATTAATTAATTAATTAATTGAAAAGTAAATTAACTTAATTAACTAGCTGTTTAATCTGCAATTAGTTAAATGAGCCTATGACAAGGGGGCCCCACCCCCTTTTGACCAGTCAAAGGTTGACTGGTCAACTGGACCCCCTGGACCCGCATGTCACCCTCTGGTACACCTCTGTGTACACAGATCTGGGTGCACGTAGCATTAGCTATTTAATTTCGAATTAATAACAAATTCAGAATATTGTTTAAATCTTTGAAAAATCGTAGAAAATAACCCGTAACTCAGATGAAAAAGTTTTATACATGAAAGTTGCTCAGATCGACGAGACGAATCGGAATACGCTCTCCGTTCATCTGTTAGATGCCCCTAGCATAGCGAACATCGAACTTTTCCCCTCCGGTCCGTGTGTCCGAAAATGCCTAACCTCGGGAAAACCTCCGCGGATGTTATTCCCCTTCGCCGGTATCGCGTAGTACTGCGTTAGAACACGCCTAGTGCTGCTTATTGCCGTGTCATGCATCTGTGTGCCTTATATTTACTGTTTCTTCCCCCTCTTCTTCTTCGGTAGACCCCGAGACCGCTGCAGATGCCCCTGTGATCGACTACGTCGACGACGACTCTTCTTCCCTTTCATCGGAGCTTCCAGGCAAGCCCCCCTTTGATCATCCCGATATCGCCCATTCCTTTCTCTCATGCTTGCATTAGATTTTGCTACTGTTATTGATTGCTCCTATTCTGATGCATAGCCTGCTTTTGTACCTGCTATTGTTACCTACCTGCTTATCCTAAACTGCTTAGTATAGGTTGGTTAGTGATCCACCAGTGACCCCCACCTTGTCCTTGTTGCCCCTGCTTCATCATCGACGACTCGATCAACGTGATCGACGACCAGAGCCCGACACCTCACATCACTTGACGCCCCTTTTGTTACTTGACTCTGCAGAGCTACTATCGAGTGCCGAGGGTGATCCCTCATAACGCACTCCTGATGATAATGCTTTAGTGTAGCTATTCGGTCGTGGTCATCGAGGGTGATTTCCTCTTTCACCATTCCCGATACGGCTTATCGTTCAACACCTCAAGTGTGAACCTCGAGGGTGGTCCCTCTTACGTTCACCTTGATGATTACATTGAGTGGAATCCAACGGGGGTGATTCCTCGGGTTTTCCCCTTGATGTCTGGACAAACGGTTACCTTGACTTTACTTGAGACCCTTGGGAAAGTCAGGCAGGCCCGGAGAGCACCCGCAAGATGGTTACGAGGCACGGCCGGGCTGGGAGGCCGCCCCCGAGTGGGCTGGGCTAGCCCTTGCCGTATTTCCTCGAGACGGGGCGACCGGGTCACATTATCGTGAGTCTCTGCTCGTCTCCGCAAGCTAATAATACACTATGGTTTGGGTATTTGTTCTGAGTTGGCCTTTGGCCTTTACGCACTAACCACCATGCGAGAATAGTTATGGGCCTCGACAACGTAGTACCAGCCGAAGCTTTGTCAGACGTCCAGTTCAGCATTGTGGGCCTGTCGGGCCAGTGCCATCCAGTATGAGGTGGTGCTCGTCCTGGCTCGTCGCACAACGACCCGGAGTGCAACGAGCGATGGGCCCAGACCCCGGAGTGCTTAGGATGTAGACCGGCGGGGACCTCTCTGCTGAGCCTAGGTAGGGCTGCGACGTGTTGATCTTGTGAGGCCGGGCATGACCCAGGAAAGTGTGTCCGGCCAGAGTAATCAAGCGTGTTGGAAAACGTGGTGCACCCCTGTAGGGAAGATTATCTATTAATAGCCGTGTCCTCGGTAACGGACGTTCAGACTTATATCCTGATCTTTTACAACTAGAAATGGATACTTGAGATATGTGGCTCCGGGATTGCTTTCTCGTAGGGAGTCGAGGAAGGATCTCTGGGCGTTAATGCTACAACATGTTTGTTGAATATAAACTGCTATTCTTTACTCTTCTACATGCTGCAAGATGCTAGTCTTCGATAGGCTAGGCCTTCCCCTCTATTCTGGCATTCTGCAGTTCAGTCCACAGATACAACCCTTCCATTTGATACCAATGCATACTTAGTATAGATCTGATGCTTGCGAGTACTTTGGATGAGTACTCACGGTTGCTTTGCTACCCCTTTTCCCCCTTCCTTCTTCTTTCCGGTTGATGCAACCAGATGGTGGATCCTTGGAGCCAGATGCCACCGCCGACGGATGCCACTACATGGTTGCCACCGAAGACCAGGAGTAGTTAGGAGGTCCCAGGCAGGAGGCCTTGCCTCTTTGATCGTGTTGCTTTTGTGCTAGCCTTCTTAAGGCAGTCTTGTCTAACTTATGTCTGTACTCAGATATTGTTGCTTCCGCTGACGCTTGTGTATCGAGCTATGTATTCAAGCCCGCGAGGCCCTTGGCTTGTAATATAAAGCTTGTATTATTTTGATTTGTGTTTAGAGTTGTGTTGTGATATCTTCCCGTGAGTCCCTGATCTTGATCGTACATGTTTGCGTGTATGATTAGTGTACGGTCGAATCGGGGGCGTCACATAAGTAGAGATACTACTAGTGCATCCAAAAACCCTTAAACCCAGTTTCTTGCCATGAGTGTCCACCATACCTACCTATGGATTGAATAAGATCCGTCAAGTAAGTTGTCATCGGTGCATAAAGCAATAAAAATTACTCCTAAATATGTTTGATCTTTTATTGTAAGGAAAAATTGAGCGTTGTACGAACTTGTGATGGCAAAGTAATAAAAGTGATGAACTACATAATAAAGGTTGCTATCATAAGGGGCAATAAAACATGGCATTCCTTCGCATTAAGAGCTTGGGCATCCAAATAAAAAGCGCATGACAACCTCTGCTTCCCTCTGCCAAGGGTCTATCTTTTACTTTTTAGTATTTACTTTTACACAAAGAGTCAATAGTATGCATTCTCATTACGACCTCAATTATTGTCTAGTTGGCAAGCATCATGTGGTGGGGAAAGATCTAGGCACATATGACCAGTCAAATATATTTGGTCATGATTTATTATTGTTGACAATTATCTCTGTGATAAATGAGTTGGGAGGCAAAATATTAAGCCCCTAACTTTCTTTGTGTTTGATGGATGCCATTTGTTCTAAGAATATGCTTTGAGTACTAGCAATCATGGAAGACTATATGATGATTGAGTATGTGGAGCTCTTACTTAGACTATGTTGAATAAGATGAATTGCAATTGTTTGGTGACAAAGAATATAGGTTGTTGAGTTTCAAGAGAATTCATTGTTTGAACCTTAACATGTGAATTGATTGCTACTTTGTCATGATGAATTTTATGAGAAAGAGTTATTGTTATGATGCTAGGAAAAGTGATTGAAATTATCATTGATCAAACTTATGCAATATGCTATCATTCACACTTCATAAATTATTTCTTTTACCATTTACCTACTCGAGGTCGAGTAGGAACTAAGCTTGGGGATGCTGATACGTCTCCAACGTATCTATAATTTATGAAGTATGCATGCCATGCTTACAACAATTTTGTATGGTTTTCGTATAATTTGCATGGAACTAACCCGGACTGGCGCTGTTTTCAGGAGAACTACCGTCGTGTTGTTTTTTTGTGTGCAGAAATGAAAGTTCTCCAAATGAGCTGAAACTTTTGGACAATTTTTTTGGGAACAAAAGAGACCCTCGAAGCTTTGTGGGAGGGTCAGAAGAGCCACGAGGAGGGCACAACCCACCAGGGCGCGCCTGAGGGGCCGGGCTTGCCCCAGTGGGTCGTGCTCACCTTAAGGCCCATCTTCGCGTGATTCCAACGCCAAAAAAATCCTGTAAATAGAGAAACAATAAAAAATAACCCTAGATCAAAAGTTCTACCACCGCAAGCCTCTGTAGCCACGAAATACCAATCTAGACCCCGTTCCGGCACCCTGCCGGAGGGGGAAATCATCACCAGTGGCCATCTTCATCATACCGGTGGCCACCATGATGAGGATGGAGTAGTCCACCCTCGGGGCTGAGGGTTTGTACCAATAGCTATGTGTTTAATCTATCTCTCTCTCTTGTGTTCTTGAGATGTCACGATCTTGTAGTATCGCGGGCTTTGTTAATATAGTTGTATCATATGGTGTTTTCCCCTCTCTATCTTTTTGTGAGTTGAGTTTTCCCTTTGAGATTTCGTTTTATTGGATTGAATACTTTTACGGATTTGAGAGCACTTGATGTATGTCTTGTTATGAATACCCGTCGTGACAATGGGGTATCATATTGATTCACTTGATATGTGGTTTGGCACTCAACTCACGGATTCCGAAGGTGACATTGGGCTAATCTATGCATAGGGGTTGATGCATGTTCTCGTTTTTGTTTCTCCGATAGAAATCTTGGGGCACACTTTGAGGTTCTTTGTGTTGGATTGATTATTATGAATCTGAATTTTTTTGGTGTTATTTTAGTACGAACTCCTGATAGATCGACCGGAAAGAACAACTTGTGTTATTTTAGTACGAATTCTTGATAGATCGATGAGAAAGAATAACTTGGTGTTATTTTAGAATGAACTCTTGGATAGATCGATCACAAAGAATAGCTACAAACAATTTCCTCTTATGTTCTCCCCTAGATAGGAACTTTGGAGTGATTCTTCATCGCACTTCGAGCGATGGTTATATGATCCAATTAGATTAGCATTGTTGAGAGATTGCACTAGTGAAAGTACGGACCCTATGCCTCATTTTCAAGCATTGCAATACCGTTTGTGCTCCATTTTATCAATTAATACCTTGCTGTTTTTTATTGTTCCTATTACAAATATCAATATCTACTATCATTACTACGCTTCTATCACCATCTCTTCGCCGAACTAGTGCACCTATACAATTTACCATTGTATTTGGTGTGTTGGGGACACAAGAAACTTTTTATTATTTGGTTGCAGGGTTGTTTGAGAAAGACCATCTTCTTCCTACGTCTCCCATGGATTGATAAACCTTAGGTCATCCACTTGAGGGAAATTTGCTACTGTCCTACAAAACTCTGTGCTTGGAGGCCCAACACGAGTCTACAAGAACAAGTTGTGTAGTAGACATCAAGCTCTTTTCTGGTGCCATTGCCGGGGAGGTGAGTGCTTGAAGGTATATCTTTAGATCTTACAATTGAATCTTTTAGTTTCTTGTTTTATCACTAGTTTGGTTTACAAAAAGAAAACTACAAAAAATGGAATTGAGGTTGCATCATATTATTCATCTTTATATTGTCTTTCGTGAAAATGATGGAAAGCAAAATTGTGCTCGATTGATAGAAGAAGAATTCTATAAAATGCTTGACAAAAATCTTTGAATGATGAGCATGATTGCAATGTTGTTGGTATGAATTCGTTGAATATCCATGATGCTAATGACATGCAAATCCATAAGCTTTTGGATGCTACGTTTGATGAAGATGATATTTCTAGTCCCCCATTGATGAGAATATTTATTATGATGAAAGCATGCCTCCTATTTATGATGATTATATTGATGAAAGTGGATTTGGAGAGGTCATGACTTTATTTAATGATGATTCCACTCTCTTGGAGGAGGTTTCAATTGATTATGACAACAAATTTGCTATCTATGATGATTATGGTGATGACATGTATGCTATATTGAATAATGATAACCATGAAACTTGTCATCATGATTTTTATTTTCAATCACATGATAGTTATTTTGTTGAGTTTGCTCCCACTATTATTCATGAGAACAAATTTCCTTATGTGGAGACTGATACGTCTCCAACGTATCTATAATTTTTTATTGTTCCATGTTGTTTTATTATCAATCTTGGATGTTTTATAATCATTTTATATCATTTTTGGTACTAACCTATTGACATAGTGCCAAGTGCCAGTTGCTGTTTTCCCATGTTTTTTACATCACAGGAAATCAATATCAAACGGAGTCCAAATGCCAAGAAACTTCACGGGGCCAGAAGGAACACAACAGGCCCTGGTTGCACTTGGGGGGAGTCCCGAGGTGGGGACAACCCACCAGGGCGCGCCAGGAGGCCCAGGCGCGCCCTGGTGGTTTGTGCCCACCTCGGGTGCCCCCGGACCGCCTCTTTGCTCTATAAATACCCCAATATTCCAGAAACCCTAAGAGCGTCGACGAAATATTCATCCAGCCGCCGTAGAGTACAGAACCACCAGATCCAATCTAGATACCATCTCGGATGGGGTTCACCACCTCCATTGGTGCCTCTCCGATGATGCGTGAGTAGTTCTTTGTAGACCTTCGGGTCCGTAGTTAGTAGCTGGATGGCTTCCTCTCTCTCGCTGAATTCTCAATACAATGGTCTCTTGGAGATCCATATGATGTAACTCTTTTTGCGGTGTGTTTTTGTTGGGACCTGATGAACTTCGAGTTTATGATCAGTTATATCTTTTTATATCCATGAAAGTTATTTGAGTTTATTTGATCTCTTATATGCATGATCTCTTATAGCCTCGTATTTCTTCTCTGATATTTGGGTTTTGTTTGGCCAACTTGATCTATTTATCTTACAATGGGAAGAGGTGCCCGGAAGTGGGTTCGATCTTACGGTGCTTGATCCCAGTGACAGAAAGGGAAATGACATGTATGTATCGTTGCTACTAAGGATAAAAAGATGAGATCTATATCTACGAAATAGATAAAAGGATCTTGTATACGTCATGTCATCGTTCTTATTGCATTACTCCGTTTTTCCATGAACTAAATACACTAGATGCATGCTGGATAGCGGTCGATGTGTGGAGTAATAGTAGTAGATGCAGGCAGGAGTCGGTCTACTAATCTTGGACATGATGCCTATGTAATGATCATTGCCTAGATATCGTCATAATTATTTGAAGTTCTATCAATTGCCCAACAGTAATTTGTTTACCCATCGTTCGCTATTTTTCTCGAGAGAAGCCACTAGTGAAACCTATGGCCCCGGGTCTTGTTTCTCATATATTTGCTTGCGATCTACTTTTCCTTTGCATTTTTATTCAGATCTATTAAACCAAAAATACAAAAATACTTTGCTGCACTTTATTTTATTTGTGATATATTATTTCAATCTATTACAAATTTCTGGCATCGTTACCCTAAAGGGATTGACAACCCCTTTAACACGTCGAGTTGCGAGGTGTTGTTATTTGTGTGCAGGTGTTGTTTACGTTGTGTTGCTTAGTTCTCCTACTGGTTCGATAACCTTGGTTTCATCACTGAGGGAAATATCTACCTTCGTTGTGCTACATCATCCGTTCCTCTTTGGGGAAATACCGATGTAGTCCTAGCAGACAGGAGCTTTCTGGCGCTATAGTCAGGGAGCAATCATAAGGAATTTCTGGCGCCGTTGCCGGGGAAGATGTTCAACATAACCAGGTTCCTAATCACAAATCTCATCTCCTCGCAATTTACATTATTTTCCATTTGCCTCTCGTTTTCCTCTCCCCCACTTCACAAAAATTTGCCGTTTTATTCGCCTCTATTTTTCCATTCGCCGTTTTCTTGCCGGATCTGTTTTTGCGTGCATTCTTGTTTGCCGTTATGGATAGTTCTTCCTCTATTTCTTGCACTCCCGAGGATAAGGTCATCAACTTTAAACAAAGGGGAGGAGAAAATTTAAAAGATGCTTGGTATAGAATTTGCAATGCTCATAATAAATCTATCTGTAAGCAATCTACCGTTGTGCTTCTGCGTTGTTTTTATGTTGGCATCACCACTTGGTATAGATTCGTCCTTGATACGATTACCGGTGCAAATTTCTTAATGAGTCCTCCTTTTGATGCTCTTAATGCTATGGGAAATTTTGTGGGCTCACCACCTCTTATGGTTAATGAAACAATTTTGACTCTTGAGCATGTTATGGAAAGCCTAGATACTATCGAAAAGAAAATGCTCTCCAAAGATCATATGGAAATTATACATAAAAAGATGCATAATTTTGCTACTAATCTTGGGTCAAAAGCGGGCGATATTTTTAAGTTGTTAAAAGAGAGGGGTACCTTAATCCATGAAAGAATAGAAGAAAGTCCGTCTCGGATCGATAAATTGGAAGAAATCTTTAGTAATCTAATCATGGCTTTCACTACCACTAAAATTATTGAGGAAACTCCCGTAAAGAGTAGGAGATCTAGGAACAAGGGTGCAACTTCTAGTAATAATGATAAGGGAGACCTTAAGATGATTAGCATCCATCCGGATTTTGTTGAAGTGATAAGAGATCCTTTTTGTAAGAATGAAATATTTAAATTTACTCCGAGGAGTATTGCTATTGAAGGTCTTTATGCTAAACCCTTCAAGGATTCTAAGTGTTTGATTGAACAGTTGGACAAAGATGACAAAACTTAGATCCTTGCCTTACGCCTAGCTAAGGGCGTAAAACTATAGCGCTTGTTGGGAGGCAACCCAATGAATAAAATTTATTTTGCTTTTTGCTTTCTGTTCTTGAGTGTTTGCACAGTTATGCTACTGGTATGATTGTGTTTTTTGTGTTTTAATTAGTGTTTGTGCCAAGTAAAGCCTTTAGGATCTTCTTGGGTGATAGTTGTTTGATCTTGCTGAAAAAGACAGGAACTTTGCGCTCACGAAAACAATTCTCATTTTTTATCATAAAGAGCTTTTGCCCTGATTCTTTTTGCAGAAGATTAATATAAAAATTACCCTGGTCTTCCTAATTTGGTAGAATTGTGGGAGTTCCAGAAGTATTCACAAAAGTCAGATTGCTACAGACTGTTCTATTTTGACAGATTCTGTTTTCGTTGTGTTGTGTGCTTATTTTGATGGCTCTATGGTTTTCTTTAATGAGTTTTTGCCATATAAAAGTTGGAATACAGTACATATAATACAAAAAGAAAATATGAATTGGTTTGCTACAGTATTTATAATAGTGGTTTGCTTTCTTTTACTAACGGATCTCACAAAGGTTTTGTTGAGTTTTGTGTGATTGAAGTTTTCAAGTTTTGGGTTATCTTACGATGGATGAGAGAAGGATAGAAGAGCCTAAGCTTGGGGATGCCCCGGAATCCCAAGCTATTATCCAAGAATGAGCAACCAACTAAGCTTGGGGATGCCCCCGAGTGGCATCCCTGCTTTCTTCCAACAACTATCGGTATTTTACTCGACGCTATATTTTTATTCGTCACATGATATGTGTTTTGCTTGGAGCGTCTTGTATGATATGTGTCTTTGCTTGTTTTATTTTGTGTTTTAACTCATCAATCCTTGCTGGACACACCTATTTGAGAGAGCCAAAATTATGTCATGATTTGTTAGAATTGCTCTCTGTGCTTCACTTAAATCTTTTATGAGCTAGGACTTGCTCTAGTACTTCACTTATATCTTTTTGAGAACGGTGTGCTTAGTATTTTTGAAGAAATGCTCTCTTGCTTCGCTTAGATTTATTTGAGAGTTAGTAAAATTTTGAAGAAATTCTCTCTTGCTTCACTTAAATTATTTTGAGAGAAATAAAAAAAATTATGCTCATGATCTTCACTTATATTTGTTTGAGCTTATGAAAAGCAACACATGAAAATTAGTCCCAAACTGATAGATATCCAAGAAGGATGAAGAAAAAGGAAAAAATGTCATAAAGATCATTGGACAAATAAACTTGATTCTTAGTAATAGTTTTGAGATATGATGATGTGATATGTGAGTTATGTTGATGAGTAATTGTGCTCTAGTAAGAATATTGGTGTTAAGGTTTGTGATTCCCTATGCATGCATGAAAGTCAATAATCATGCAATGAAAATTATATCCTACTTGTCGTGCATTATTCGGTGTTAATTATGCTTAATGCTTACTTATGAGGTTATTCGTTCCTTGGTTGGTCACTTCTCGATCTTTTGCTAGCTTCTTGCACCAAGTATGATCTCTACTTGTGCATCCAAAATCTTTTAAACCAGTTTTGCCACATGATTCCACTATATCTACTTATATGGGGTATTCTTTTGCCATTCTAAGCAAATTTGCATGTGCAATCTCTAATTTTCAAAATAAACTTCTCTTTTGTGTATTTGTTTCGCTCGCGGAACGGAACGGGTGGCTAATATTTCCCATTCTGGATGTGTTATTCTCATGATGAGTGTTTATTCACTTGTCATTGCACGAGAGTAAGGCAAAGGTTTTAGGGATACCCAGTCCCGAAATGAAAAAATGAATTTACTTTATGTTGTCAAATAATAAATTCCTTGGAAAGTGTTGGTATGGAGGGCACCCGTGGATACGGTTAGCCATGGGAAGTGAAAGTATGGTGGAAAATGGAATAAACTTTATTTTCTCTTTGGGAACCGCCTATGGCATATCTAGCATGGAAACTGTTCGGAACTCTAAGTCGTTTTCGTTGGTGGGATGGATACACCTCCCAAAATGTTTTTATCTCTAATTTTTTTGCTTTGAGCTCTGGCACCTCTACAAATCCCTACTTCCCTCTACGAAGGGCCTTTCTTTTAATTCGTGCAATTTTTATTTTGAAATTGAGTGTCCATCTTCTCTTGGTATTTTGAAAGACTTGGTTGCTTGTTGATATGCTTGACTATCTAAATTATTATGTCAAAACTATACTATTGCTTTGAATCACATAAAAGTCCAAATGTCCATGCTATAAGGAAAAGAATATGATATGACATGATAAACAACACTCCACATCAAAAATTCTGTTTTTATCACTTACCTACTCGAGGACGAGTAGGAGTTAAGCTTGGGGATGCTGATACGTCTGCAACGTATCTATAATTTTTGATTGTTCCATGTTGTTTTATTATCAATCTTGGATGTTTTATAATCATTTTATAATCATTTTTTGGTACTAACCTATTGACATAGAGCCAAGTGCCAGTTGCTATTTTTTCCATGTTTTTTACATCGCAGGAAATCAATATCAAACAGAGTCCAAATGCCACGAAACTTCACGAAGAATTTTGATGGGCCAGATGGAACACAACGGGCCCTGGTTGCACCTGGGGGAGTCCCGAGGAGGTGACAACCCACCAGGGCGCGCCAGGAGGCCCAGGCGCGCCCTGGTGGGTTGTGCCCACCTCGGGTGCCCCCGGACCGCCTCTTTGCTCTATAAATACCCCAATATTCCAGAAACCCTAAGAGCGTCGATGAAATATTCATCCTGCCGCCGCATAGTCCAGAACCACCAAATCCAATCTAGACACCATCTCGGATGGGGTTCACCACCTCCATTGGTGCCTCTCCTATGATGCGTGAGTAGTTCTTTCTAGACCTTCGGGTCCGTAGTTAGTAGCTAGATGGCTTCCTCTCTCTCACTGAATTCTCAATACAATGGTCTCTTGGACATCCATATGATGTAACTCTTTTTGCGATGTGTTCGTTGGGATCTGATGAACTTCGAGTTTATGATCAGTTATTTTTTTTATATCCATGAAAGTTATTTGAGTTTCTTTGATCTCTTATATGCATGATCTCTCATAGCCTCGTATTTCTTCTCTGATATTTGGGTTTTGTTTGGCCAACTTGATCTATTTATCTTGCAATGGGAAGAGGTTCCCGGTAGTGGGTTCGATCTTACGGTGCTTGATTCAAGTGACAGAAAGGGAAACGGCATGTATGTATCGTTGCTACTAAGGATAAAAATATGGGATCTATATCTACGCAATAGATAAACGGATCTTGTCTACATCATGTCATCGTTCTTATTGCATTACTCCGTTTTTTCATGAACTTAATACACTAGATGCACGCTGCATAGCTGTCGATGTGTGGAGTAATAGTAGTAGATGCAGGCAGGAGTCGGTCTACTAATCTTGGACGTGATGCCTATGTAATGATCATTGCAATGATATCGTCATAATTATTTGAAGTTCTATCAATTTCCCAACAGTAATTTGTTTACCCACCGTTTGCTATTTTTCTCGAGAGAAGCCACTAGTGAAACCTACAGCCCCCGGGTCTTCTTTCTCATATATTTGCTTGCGATCTACTTTTCCTTTGCATTTTTATTCTGATCTATTAAACCAAAAATACAAAAATACTTTGCTGCACTTTATTTTATTTGTGATCTATTCTTTCAATGTATTACAAATTTCTAGCATCGTTACCCAAAAGGGATTGACAACCCCTTTAACACGTCGGGTCCGAGGTGTTGTTATTTGTGTGCAGGTGCTGTTTACGTTGTGTTGCTTGGTTCTCCTACTGGATCAATAACCTTCGTTTCATCACTAAGGGAAATACCTACCTTCGTTGTGCTACATCATCCCTTCCTCTTTGGGGAAATACCGACGTAGTCCTAGAAGACAAGAGCTTTCTGGCGCTATAGTGAGGGAGCAATCAGAGAGCAAAATTTTTTCTATGCTTATGGATCATGAAAAGAGTGCTTTATGTCATTTTTATATTGTTTAATTCATTCATGATGCTGCTATAAATTATTATGAGAGAGGAATATATGCTTCTACATATCTCAATAATATGAAGTTTGCTCTCTTTATGTTGAAAGTTTTGAAGTTGCACTTTTTTTGCCTTCCTATGCTACTTGATTCTTGCTCCCATAAATTATTTGCTCAAAAAATACCTACGCATAGGAATTGGTTAGGCTTAAATGTGTTTGCCATGTGTTTCATGATGCTCTTGTCATGTTTCAATTCTTATCCTTTATGAGCATCATTGAAATCATCATGCCTTGGAAAAAAGCATTAAAGAAAAGCGCATGTTGGGAGACAGCCCAACATTTACCCCTACTGTTTTTGTGTGTTCACATGATAAGGCTACTGTAGTAATCATGTTTTATAGCTTTTATTTCAATAAAGTGCCAAGTAAATCCTTTGGGATAGTGTGGATGATATTTGAGACTTGATTCTGTGCAAAAATAGAAACTTTTGCACTCAGTCCATGTATTTTGAAAATTCAATGGAACATGCTTTTGATCTAAATTTTTTTCAGGTAATTGATATAAAAATTACCTACGTTGTCGAATTTTTGGAGTTAAAAAAGTATGGTTGGAGTACAGATTACTACAGATTATTCAGTTTTTGACAGATTCCGTTTTCAATGCACAGTTTGCTTGTTATCTACTCCCTCCGTCCCATAATATAAGAACGTTTTTGACACTAATGTAGTGTCAAAAACGTTATTATATTATGGGATGGAGGGAGTAGTTTCCATGGCTTATATTGCTCAATATAAATTGTGGAAATGATGAGGTATAGTAGGAATTGTGTGAGAACAATTATGAATCTTGTCTTTGATAGTACCAAAGTGAATGATTTGTCTTTACCATACTAACCCCTCTCATGAAGTTCCGTTAAGTTTTGTGTGATTGAAGTTTTCAAGTTTTGGGTGAGATATCGATTTGAGGAGAATAAGAAGTGAAAAGACCCTAAGCTTGGGGATGCACAAGGCACCCCAAGGTGATATTCAAGGAAGATCCAAGCAACTGAGCTTGGGGATGCCCTTGAAGGCATCCCCTCTTTCGTCTCCAACAATATCGGTAACCTTACTTGAGGCTATATTTTTATTCATTGCATGATATGAGTTTTGCTTGGAGCGTCATTTTATTTTGTTTTGATTTTCTTGCTGTTATTTAGAATAATGTTTTGTATCTCTTATTTCAATAAAAGTGGCAAGGATAGCCTTTGACCATGCTTATTTTGCAAGTATATGTGTTGTTGTTTCAAAACATAAAGTTTGTCGCTGTTGCAAAATTCCCGAAAAGTCAGAATGTGATAAAATGTTGAAAGTTCTTGCAAAATAAGCTATGATAAATTTTCTACAGTGTGGTAAATTTTCAGAATTTTTTTAGTTAAATAAGTATGGATACTTCTTCATCCATTGCAGACTGTCCTGTTTTGGCAGATTGCTGTTATGTTTGCATTGTTTGCCTATTGTTGCTTGTTTAATGATTCTATTTGAGGATAGGAGTATTAAATATGCAGAGGCATTTAGTATGCAATGTTAAATAATAATTTTAGTGATTTGCTAGAGTAGAGAATGATAAGGATATGGCATTGATTTATACTAACTTATCTCACGAGTTCTTGTTGAGTTTTGTGTGAATGGAGTTTTTGAGATTTAGGGAAACCGTGATATAAAAGGAATTAAGGAGAAACAAAACCTCAAGCTTGGGAATGCCCAAGGCATCCCAAGATAATATTTCAACAAGTCTCAAGCATCTAAGCTTGGGGATGCCCCGGTAGGCATCCCAACTTTCTTCTTCAACAATTATCGGTTAGTGTCGTGGGTAACCAGTGCCACCTATGGGGCCATGAGCCCCTTGTGGTTCAGCAGGGGGATGAGCACCTTGCACAAAGAGCAGAGAACGTAGCACAGCACGGTAGAGATCACATGGGCAGTTTCACCCAGGTTCGGGCCGCTGCGAGGCGTAAAACCCTACTCCTGCTTTGGTGGATTAATGAGAGGACCGTGGTGGAGGCGCAACGCTCTAGCCCGGCAGGGTTGCCTCCGGGCAAGGGCGGCTACGCGTGTATGTACAAGGGTACGAATCCTTTCTATAGTTGCCACGACCCTCCTTTTATAGATCAAGGGGTCACCACAATGGCAAATCAGTCATTGTGTACCGGTTAGTTAGCAAACAGTGCTATCATACCTAACCCTGCAGACAGGGCAGAGCGCATTAAATACACCACTTAGTGTCACATCGTGGCATGCTCGGCAAGCATTGTCGGGCTGTCCAGCCACCTTCTTGTATGTTTGCTTGACACGTCTCTGGACGGGTGTCATTTGGAGGTGATTTCCTTCGAAAGTGGCTGCCATGTGTTAAAAAACAGCTACTTAGTCACTTGGGGGCTTGACACCGCACCTATCGATGACTTGCATCACTGTGAGGTGGAGCGGTGGGGCCTTTAGCGGGGTAGTCCGCCCTTGGCGTCCCTGGCAAGCTTGCCGGGGTAGTCTTGAGACTTGTCTCTGGGGCAACCTCGACCTTGCCAGGCTCGCCTGCCCAGCAAGCCAGGCTTTCCCTTAGTGGTATCTTGCTTCCTTTGGCTTGTCTTGTTCTTCTCGATCTGCCCTTTGATCCCTGAAAAGAGCTGATCTCTTCTGCTTGGTCTGGTCTTGGATGTTGACAGTCATCGGGTTGGAGGTTTACTGTCCGTGCACAAGTCAGGGGAGAGCATACACCCCTGTCTGTGCACCCCGACAGAAGCCCCCGGGCTTGAGCCATACGTGTCGCTGGGCACGTTGGGTTAGGCCCCAAACAGTGCACAGACACGTGGCAGGAGAATACAGCGCATGCAGCGGTTTGCCATGATGACTAGTCAATCCAATGTCCACTGCGCATAATTACCGCGGGTCGTGGGGTCATGGGACTACAACAGTTAATGTAAAACGGTAACTTCTGAAGAGTCGTGCCCTCCCCTGCATCCTTTTCTCTTAAGAGAGAAAAACGCGAAGGGGCATTGCTCATTCATCGTCTGCTTCGCTCTCCACCATCTTCTTCCGCAAGCCAAACAACTACCCTTCTTCCACATTCGCGTTTGCCACTAATCCCTTTCTATCTTCCTCCCCTTCCCTGCCGAAGGTCGAAGAGATGTGGAAGAAGGCCGCCACCCCCCAAAGGGAAGTGGGCGAGTACCGCGCAGGAGACGGCCGCCGGGGGGAGCAAGAAGAGAGTGGCAGAGCTTGACAAGAAATGACGGGGACACGTGGTCTTCTTCCCGTCGAGTCTGGATGGTGATGTTTTGAAGGCAAGGTACGGATATCTGTGGGGAGGGAGGTTCCGAAGGGGCCTGACGCACCCAAAGTTCTGGCGGAGGGGAAAGAGGAACCGCCAGATTCATACCGATTCTTCTGTGCGTACTTCATTTGTGGCCTCTGTCCCCCCTTCTCGGATTTCTTCGAAGCCATGATGATGATCTATGGATTCCATCTCTTGGACTTCACGCAAACACAATGGAGTGCATCGTGATTTTTGCCCACTTGTGCAAGAACTTTGTCGGGGTTGCCCCCAATGTCGACTTGTTCATGCACTATTTTGTCCCGCGGGTGGAGAGCAAGGTCCACCACTCCGGGAATATAAGCTGGATGCCTTGGGTGGTGAGGGAGAATTGGGGCTACCTCCCTGGCTAACAACGCGATAGATGGGAGGAATGGAGGGGAGATTGGTGCTGGAGGCAAGATGAGGAAGCCCCAGAATTCTGCCAGGCACGGGAAGAGTGCGTTCTGCAGGACAACGTGTGGAAAGAATTTGGCCTCACCGATGACAGGCTTCGCCCCGCAATAAACAGGATCACCTGCCTAAAGGCTGCCGGGCTGACCATCGGGAATGTGGGGGCCGACCTCTTCGGACGCCGCATTGCGCCTCTACAGAAGAGGGACGGGTTCGCGTGACACTATGGAGATGCTGTAGATAGGATGAGGTTGCTCCCTGGCCTGACCAACAATCTGTCGGTCTATGGATATGCTTGGTTGTGCGAACAACTGTTCGGCAGCCTTCGGCCGTTCAAGTTGCTGGCAAATGTCATCTCACCGAACATCAAATCTGCCCGGGATCAGATCCTGAAATGGATGCGAGATTGCAATGCTCATGGAGTTTCGGGTGATTGGCAGTTACCCATGCTCCAGGAAGAGCTCGCATGGTCCTCTAGCCTGGTGCAAAAGGCTACTAGGGTGGAGACCAATATGTACAAGCGCACTTCCAAGATGGAGGAGACATATATCAGGAGGCGGCTCGAGGAAGACAGGGCATTTCGAGCCGCCACGAAGGCAAGGGCCGGGAAGGCAGCGGAGGGGAAGGGGGAGGTTGACGGCGAAGGCTCCTCCCATGGCAGAGACGAGGCACAAGCCACAGAGTGGGGATGATCCTGCTGGGAGGGAGCTTGCCGGGGATGAGCCTGCCAGGGACGAGCCTTCCGGGATTGAGGCTCTGTACACCGCGGCGGCAGAGGCCTAGGAGGAAGAGGGGGTTGAGGAGGCGGAGGAGCCCGAGGAGGAGTGGTTCGCGGCAGGCCCTCATGCTCTCGAGCCAGTCTTGGACCAGCGCCCTCGCAGGCGGGTTGCCAACCGGGGAGGGGTGGTTCCCGATCCTCCGCCTGCCGCGGAGGAAGAAGATTACCTCCAAGGGCAACAAGCCGAATGTGGTGCGCCGACAGTCCTCCCGCCTTGCCGGGGCTAAAACCCCTCCCGCCAAGCAATCGGCGGCTGTGGGAGTTGACTCCAACTCCTAGTACGGCTCGAGCTCCTCGCAGAACTCGTCCTCGTCGAAGCCCCCTGCGCCTCAGCAAGGCTCAAAGATGCTAGTAAATTCCGTTCCCCCGCCCTAAAAAAGAGGTCGGGCGCCCTCACCGCCCATTGAGTTCGAGTTGAGTCCATGCTCATCGATGAAGAGTAAGAGAGAACGATCTCCTTTCCTTGTAGTAGTTTCAGTATGCATGCTTGCTCTTGTTGACTGATCTTTTGCTTGTTGCTTTTGTCAGGGAGGAGGAGAAGGATACAGAGACTCTCATCCACCGGTCCAAACGGCTCAAGTGTGTGGAGCTGCCAAAGATTGTGGAGGGCTCGGGACTGGCTGGGAGCAGCACAAACGACCCGACACCAAGCCCCCAGCTCAGCCCCTGGCACGAAAGCACGGGATTGGCCCCTCACGTGGGGAGCGATGCAGGAGAGCTCCCAACCTCCTTGGCTGGAAGAGGAGGAGAGATGACCCAGGGCGAGCCCCTTCAAGACAGACTTACCCCGCCCGCTGATCGAGTAGAGGAGCACCCGACAATGGCTTCCATGGGAGAGCTTGCCCAGGGCGACACCGTGGTTGTCACGGAAGGGGACAAAAATCATGGCCCGGCAACTGATGTCGCCGGGGAAACTGAGGCTTCCGCCCAATAGACTCCTTCAGGTAATTCATCTATTCTTTTCTCCCCCTTTTTTTACCATCTCGCTCCATGCTTCGGGCTTCTCTAATACTTCTGCTTCTTTATTACTTGCCTATTGTCTTTGCTTGCAGTCCCTCACGCCGAAGAGCCTGAACTGTTGGAAGAAGTGGCTAGCATAGGGAGAGGCGCCGTGGATGAAGCCTCCAAGACCACTGTCGCGGAGCGACATGGACATGCTGCCGGGAGTGTTCAGGAGACGTTGACGGAAACGGAGCAGATCCCTGACGGCGCGCCAGGGGCGGGGGCGACGGTCCAGGAGAAAGTCCCCCTCCAATCCATGGATCGCCTCCCCTCATTTGGTATTGTGGCGGGGGCCTCACAACCATCCTCGAGCCAGTTGGTGCTGGTGCTTGGGCAGCCTGGGCTCGGAGCCCCCGGCTCGTCAGTGTCGATGAGTGCAGAACTTGATGAAGAGCTCCAGCGCATTGTGGCATCGCTGTACCAAGGGGTCGAAGAGTCGCGATGGACTTGTCTTTTATGGAGTCCATGCCGGCAGACATTAAGGAGATGCAGGGCCGACACAACCAGAAATGGCAGGTGCTCAAGGAGCAGCGCAAGTCCGCCAACAAGGTGGACCATCAACTGAGGGACAAAGGTAATGATTTGCCCGATTGGCACGCAAGCAGTTTTAGGTCCTGATGAGGCAGCATGAGACAATCTCGATGGCGAGGGAGGATGTCATTGCCCAGGAGGCTCGCATGGTGGAGCGCAAGGGGCTTCTGGACGCCAAGGAGCAGGACATCTCTTCTCTAGAGGAGAAGCTCGAGGCCACCCTCCGCGCCAAGGACAATGATCTAGAAGCCCTCATGCAACAACGCACCAAGGAGCTAGAGGACAAGCACAAGGCCGCCCTGGATGCCCTCATTGCTGATTCTGCTACCCAACTGAAGAAGCTCAATGATGACCTTGCCGCTGCATCCACTGCCAAGACCAACCTTGACCAACAGGCGACCAAGCTAACTGAAGAGCTTGCCGGGAGTGCCAAGGAGGTCGCGACCCTCAAGGAGGAGGCGCAGAAAGCAGAGATCCTTTTGAAGGATATACAATCGCAGCTCTCCTCCAAGAGCCAAGGCCTCGAGACCGCCAACGGCACCATTGAAGATTTGAAAACCAGGATTGGCACCTTGAAGAGCTCGGTAGAATCCAGTGGGGCTTGTGAGCAGCAACTGACAAAAGACCTGGACACCGCAAGGTGTCTTTGGAAGGATGCAGAGGACAAAGTGGCGAACCATTCCGAGCAGGCTGACCTCTGGATCAAGAGCTTGATTGACATTGCCGAGCACCTCACTACTCAAACTGTAGCGATGGGCATGGAAGGGCCAGTCTTCTCGGTCAGTAGGAAAGAGGTCTCCAGCGTCAAGCTAGGGCTCTTCTTCAACAAGCTGATTGAAAAGCTGAAGGCGCATGAGGAGGGAAGGGCCGGCCGCTTCACGACTGAATCTCATAAGCTTTCCCGTAATGCCCTCCTCATGGTTCTGAGCAATATCGCCTGCCGCCATCCGGACCTCAACCTTGCCGATGGCTTTAGGAAGCCGCCGGAGGGCGCAGATGTTTCTGCTACCGAGGAGAAGGCTGCCCCCCTTGCCGACAAGGTCCTTCCCATCCCAATGGCTTCAGGAGGTCGCCAGGCCCGACACTGAACTATGCTCACCACCATGCTGTCCTGTAACAAAACATGATGCATGTCCTGTGTTTAGACATCATATTATTTATGCCTGCGTGAAATTGATGTTTCTACTTAATCTTAATTGCGTGTTTATCCCTTTAGAGTTCACCCACTAGCATTCGACGATTATTCTTTGTGCGTATTCCGGCTGCCTACCGATGTCGTACTGCCACGATTTTCGTAAGGGTCTGGCCCTTAGCAGTTATCTTGGCGAGGGTACGTCCCGACAGGTTTTTCCTTGGTAGTTTTGCCATTGCTGCCCATTCTGCCAGCAGGCTCGGAACAAAGTGAGGGCGTAGAAAAAACCTAACAAGGTACACGGAAGATTTCCTCGTACAAGCACCTTGGCATCTAAGGGATAAACAACCGCAAAATCCTTAAATCTATGAGGGAGCAACGACTGTATGGACTTAGCTTTTGTCCTTGCTTCCTCCCACTCCCTCCGGTCTCGGCCGCTTGCCGCGTTCGCACGTCCTCGTGAGGATGGATGTCGTGCATGTTGTTCTCCGGCTCCCGGAAGGGGTCAGTAAAAATCATATGTATCTTGTGGGCGGCAGGATGTGGTGCAAAGCACGATCAGTTTCTCTCTCCTCCTCTCCATACTCTTTAAACAATCTGGTGGCGGCTGGCACAGAAGTCGTGCTAACGTGGACGGCCTTGCCGGAGCACACTTGCCGGGGCATCGGTCAATGGATTTGCACAAGCGCTCCACTCGGGAATTCCCTAAGCAGGGTAAATGCCGAACCGAGTTTCGCACAGTGCTCATTGACATTGTCGATGTTAAAACTCGGAGTGGCTCGACTGTCGACAAGTGAAAGTGGCGGAGAGAGAAACTTCATACTCATACACTTTGATCCTTTCCCCTGGACGGGGCTTGCATGGCAATCATGTCGCCTGAACCGTTGGGGTTGGCTCGCCGCCGTCATTACTGATTCTTGCCACTGCAGCAGCTGTGGCGGAGGGAGGCGATGGAGATTGAACAGGGTGTGGGGAAGCGATATCGCTCTCTCTCTTCATTGCCATCATCCCCCGCCTTTTCTTGGGCGTCATGGATGATGAAGCCGTCGATGAAGAAAATGATGATGAAGATGACACGCTGTGTACGCTTCTCGCGTTCGCATAAGCGCTTCCCCCTTCCTGGCGCGCCAAAGATGTCATGGGAAACCACGGCCACCTATGGGGCCATGAGCCCCTTGTGGTTTGGCATGGGAATGAGCACCTTGCATAAAGAGCAGAGAACGTAGCACAACACGGCAGAGATCACACGGGCAGTTTTACCCAGGTTCGGGCCGCCGCGAGGCGTAAAATCCTACTCCTGCTTTGGTGGATTGATGAGAGGACCATGGAGGAGGAGTAGCGCTCTAGCCCGACAGGGTTACCTTGGGGCGAGGGCAGCTACACGTGTATGAGTGTACAAGGGTCTGAATCCTTTCTATGGTTGCCACGGCCCTCCTTTTATAGATCAAGGGGTCACCACAATGGCAAATCAGTCATTGTGTACTGATTAGATAGCAAACAATGCTATCATACCTAACCCTGCAGACAGGGCAGAGCGAATTAAATGCACCGCTTAGTGTCACATCATGGTGTGCCCGGCAAGTCCGGCCAGCTTCTTGTCTATCTGCTTGACACGTCTCTGGACGGATGTCATTTGGAGGTGATTTCCTTCGGAAGTGGCTGTCATATGTCAAAAACAGCTACTTAGTCACTTGGGGGCCTTACACCACACCGACCAATGACTTGCATCGCTGTGAGGTGGAGCGGTGGGGCCTTTGGCGTGGTAGTCCGCCCTTGGCGTCCCCGGCAAGCTTGCTGGGGTAGTCTTGAGACTTGTCTCTGGGGCAACCTCGACCTCGCCAGGCTCGCCTGCCTGGCAAGGGAGGCATTCCCTTAGTGGTATCTTGCTTCCTTTGGCTTGTCTTGTTCTTCTCGATCTGCCATTTGATCCCTCAAAAGAGCTAATCTCTTCTACTTGGTCTGGTCTTAGATGTTGAGAGTCGTTGGGCTGGAGGTTTACTGTCCGTGCACAAGTCAAGGAAAATATACACCCCTGTGTGTGTACCCCGACAGTTAGCCTCGGTTGAGCCTAAGTTTTTGCTTCTTCACATGATCTGTGCTATTGTTGGAATGAAATTTTATTTTGTCTTGCTTGGTGTTTTAATAAGATACTTAGATCTGAAAGTTTTTAAATAAAAGAGAGTCCTCAATTAGCTACCCATTTACTTAACTACTCGCTTGATCTTCACTTATATCTTTTTGGAGTAGTTTGTCTTTTACTCTTGTGCTTCACCTATATCCTATGAGTAAATTGTTGATTGAATTGAATATCATGAAGTTGAAATTATATGTTCATATCATGCCTAGTTGTAGCTTTACATTGGGTTTAGAAAGTGAAATCTTTTGAAGCTTGACAATCACAATATCGGTCATACAAGCAATTCATGAATGATTAGTATAAGGAAGAGAACTTTCACATACAAATATATTATCTTGGACATCTTCTATGATCGTGAATACCCATTAATTATTTTCAAACTTGAGAAAATTAGTTGAAGTTGGACAAGGAAGACAACGTAATGAGTTATGGTTGTGTATATTTGCATAGAAGTTATATTGTCATAGATCCTCCAACATGTGGTGTTTGCCTAGGATCTTTTGCTAGCCAAAAATTCGTACTAAGTAGACATACTACTTGTGCATCCAAAAACCCTTAAACCTAGTTTCTTGCCATGAGTGTCCACCATACCTGCCTATGGATTGAATAAGATCCGTCAAGTACGTTGTCATCGGTGCATAAAGCAATAAAAATTGCTCCTAAATATGTTTGATCTTTTATTGTAAGGGAAAGTTGAGCGTTGTACGAACTTGTGATGGCAAAGTAATAAAAGCGACGGACTGCATAATAAAGGTTGCTATCATAAGGGGCAATATAATGTGACGTTCCTTTGCATTAAGAGGTTGGGCATCCTAATAAAAAGCGCATGACAACCTCTGCTTCCCTCTGCGAAGGGCCTATCTTTTACTTTTCAGTATTTACTTTTACGCAAAGAATCAATAGTATGCATTCTCATTTCGACCTCAATTATTCTCTAGTTGGCAAGCATCGTGTGGTGGGGAAAGATCTAGGCACATATGACCAGTCAAATATATTTGATCATGATTTATTATTACTAACAATTATCTCTATGACAAATGAGTTGGGAGGCAAAATATTAAGCCCCTAACTTTCTTTGTGTTCGATGGATGCCATTTGTTCTAAGAATATGCTTTGAGTACTAGCAATCATGGAAGACTATATGATGATTGAGTATGTGGAGCTCTTACTTAGACTATGTTGAATAAGATGAATTGCAATTGTTTGGTGACAAAGAATATAGGTTGTTGAGTTTCAAGAGAATTCATTGTTTGAACCTTAACATGTGAATTGATTGCTACTTTGTCATGATGAGTTTTATGAGAAAGAGTTACTGTTATGATGCTAGGAAAAGAGATTGAAATTATCATTGATCAAACTTATGCACTATGCTAGCATTCACACTTCATAAATTATTTCTTTTACCATTTACCTACTCGAGGTCGAGTAGGAATTAAGCTTGGGGATGCTGATACGTCTCCAACGTATCTGTAATTTATGAAGTATTAATGCCATGTTTACAACAATTTTGTATGGTTTTCGTATGATTTGCATGGAACTAACCCATACTGGCGGTGTTTTCAGGAGAACTACCATCGTGTT
The DNA here is from genome assembly GCF_002575655.3 of Aegilops tauschii subsp. strangulata. NCBI lineage: Eukaryota > Viridiplantae > Streptophyta > Magnoliopsida > Poales > Poaceae > Aegilops > Aegilops tauschii. The sequence goes on along the minus strand of NC_053037.3, from coordinate 242,729,726 downwards.
GTTTTTTGTGCAAAAATGAAAGTTCTCGAAATGAGTTGAAACTTTTTGACGATTTTCTTTGGAACAAAAGAGACCCCCGAAGCTTTGTGGGAGGGTCAGAAGAGCCACAAGGAAGGCACAACCCACCAGGGCACGCCTGAGGGGCCTAGCTTGCCCCGGTGGATTGTGCTCACCCCAAGGCCCATCTTCACATGATTCCAACGCCAAAAAATCCTATAAATAGAGAAATCATCAGAAATAAGCCTAGATCAGAAGTTCCACCGCCGCAAGCCTCTATAGCCACGAAAAACCAATCTAGACCCCGTTCCGGCACCCTGCCGGAGGGGGAAATCATCACCAGTGGCCTTCTTCATCATCCTGGCGGCCCCCATGATGAGGATGTAGTAGTCCACCCTCAGGGCTGAGGGTTTGTACCAGTAGCTATCTGTTTAATCTCTCTCTCATGTTCTTGAGATGTCACGATCTTGATGTATTGCGGGCTTTGTTAATATAGTTGGATCATATGGGGTTTTCCCTCTCTATCTTGTTGTGAATTGAGTTTTCCCTTTGAGATTTTCATTTTATCGGATTGAATACTTTTATGGATTTGAGAGCACTTGATGTATGTCTTGCTATGAATACCCGTGCTGACAATGGTGTATCATATTGATTCTCTTGATATGTGTTTTGGCACTCAACTCGCGGATCCCCAAGGTGACATCGGGGTAATCTATGCATAGGGGTTGATGCACATTCTCGTCTTTGTTTCTCTGGTAGAAATCTTGGGGCACTGTTTGAGGTTCTTTGTGTTGGATTGATTATTATGAATCTGAATTTGTTTTGGTGTTATTTTAGTACGAACTCTTGATAGATCGATCGGAAAGAATAACTTGTGTTATTTTAGTACGAACTTTTGATAGATCGATCGGAAAGAATAACTTGGTGTTATTTTAGTACGAACTCTTGGATAGATCGATCGAAAGAATAGCTACAAACAATTTCTTCTTATGTTCTCCGCTAGATAGGAACTTTGGAATGATTCTTCATCGCACTTTGAGGGATGGTTATATGATCCAATTAGATTAGCATTGTTGAGAAATTGCACTAGTGAAAGTACGAACCCTATGCCTCATTTTCAAACATTGCAATACCATTTGTGCTCCGTTTTACCAATTGCTACCTTGCTATTTTTATTGTTCCTATTACAAAAATCAATATCTACTATCATTACTACACTTTTATCACCATCTCTTCACCGAACTAGTGCACCTATACACATTACCATCGCATTTGCTGTGTTGGGGACACAAGAGACTTTTTATTATTTGGTTGCAGGGTTGTTTGAGAGAGACCATCTTCATCCTACACCTCCCATGGATTGATAAACCTTAGGCCATCCACTTGAGGGAAATTTTCTACTGTCTACAAAACTCTGCGCTTGGAGGCCCAACACGAGTCTACAAGAACAAGTTGTGTAGTAGACATCAAGCTCTTTTCTGGCGCCGTTGCCGGGGAGGTCAGTGCTTGAAGGTATATCTTTAGATCTTGCAATTGCATCTTTTAGTTTCTTGTTTTATCACTAGTTTGGTTTACAAAAAGAAAACTACAAAAAAAATGGAATTGAGGTTGCATCATATTATTCATCTTTATAATGTCTTTCTTGAAAATGATGGAAAGGAAAATTGTGCTCAATTGATAGAAGAAGAATTCTATAAAATGTTTGACAAAAAATCTTTGAATGATGAGCATGATTGCAATGTTGTTGGTATGAATTCTTTGAATATCCATGATGCTAATGATATGCAAATCCCTAAGCTTTGGGATGCTATGTTTGATGAAGATGATATTTTTAGTCCCCCATGTTTTGATGAGAATATTTATTATGATGAAAGCATGCCTCCTATCTATGATAATTACATTGATGAAAGTGGATTTGCAGAGGTCATGACTTTATTTAATGATGATTCCACTATCTTGGAAGAGGTTTCAATAGATTATGACAACAAATTTGCTATCTATGATGATTATGGTGATGACATGTATGCTGTATTGAATAATGATAACCATGAAACTTGTCATCGTGATTTTAATTTTCAATCACATGATAGTTATTTTTTTGAGTTTGCTCCCACAATTATTCATGAGAACAAATTTGCTTATGTGGACAGTAATAAATTTTCTATGCTTGTGGATCATGAAAAGAGTGCTTTATGTCATAGTTATATTGTTGAATTCATTTGTGATGCTCTGAAAATTATTATGAGAGAGGAATATATGTTTCTACATATCTCAATAATATCAAGTTTCCTCTCTTTATGTTGAAAGTTTTGAAGTTGCACTTGTTTTTCCTTCCTATGCTAGTTGATTCTTGCTCCCATAAATTATTTCCTCACAAAATACCTATGCATAGGAAGTGGGTTAGGCTTAAATGTGCTTGTCATGTGTTTCATGATGCTCTTGTCATGTTGAAATCATCATGCCTAGCTAAAAGGCATTAAAGAAAAGCGCTTGTTGGGAGACAACCCAACATTTACCCCTACCGTTTTGTGTATTCACATGATTATGCTACTGTAGTAATCTTTGGGATAGTGTGGATGATAGTTGACTTGATTCTGTGCAAAAACAGAAACTTTTGCACTCAGTCTAGTAATTTTGAAAATTCACTGGAACGTGCTTTTGATCTGAATTTTTTACATGTGATTGATATAAAAATTACCTACGTTGTCGTAATTTTTTAGAATTTTTGGAGTTATAGAAGTATGGTTGGAGTACTGATTACTACAGAGTGTTTTGTTTTTGACAGATTCTGTTTTCAATGCATAGTTTGCTTGTTATCTACTCCCTTTTTGAAAATGTTCTTATATTATGGGACGGGCAGAGTAGTTTCTATGGCTTATATTGCTCAATATAAATTGTAGCAATGATGAGGTACAGTAGGAATTGTGTGAGAACAATTATGAATCTTGTCTTTGACAGTACCAAAGTGAATGATTTGTCTTTACCATACTAACCCATCTCACGAAGTTCCATTAAGTTTTTGTGTGATTGAAGTTTTCATGTTTTGGGTGAGATGTCGATATGAGGAGAATAAGAAGTGAAAAGACCCTAATCTTGGGGATGCACAAGGCGTACTGAATTGTGTGTAGCCTTTTAGAGGGAACATACCTAACTGTAGCCTGACTGCTCTGATCTATCAAAATTCATGGATTTTGGTTTAATCAAATTGTTTATCTATACAAATAAACATTCTTACTTCAGTACCTTTTCCGTTTAGTTCAACCTGTGTCCAGGGTGCATGTCATCGTCTATATATTTAGAAAAAGATAACATTTTGCCCTTACCATGCCAACTAGGAAAGAGGACGGCCGGACTAACCTGGGCAAGCACTCACATATTGTTATTGGTGGAGGCAGCCGAGCTTGAAGAGCTATGATCCTGGAGCCCCTGGCCAGACATAGAAACCTGAAAGTGCAATTGGTGGATCTTGAAGATCAAGTAGACGAAAGCATCGAGCGAACGGGAAAAGGAAGCAAGGTCATCTGTTGATGGAAGCACGATTGTACCTTCAAAGAGAAGCCAAGTTAGGAAGGGGGAGCTGGAGGTGCACACCAGAAGCTCGATGGCAGGTGGAGGCGGCGCGGCGAGAGGCGAAGGCAAAACACAATCGAGAGGGCGAATGAAATGACCCAACTATGACCTAGTTAGGGTAAAATAGAGAAAGAGCTATAACGAGCCTTTGCCTGCGTCCTTGCCAAACGAAAGCCTTCAAATGGGATGCAAGCTTATTCATTGTATCACGTATCTCTACATTCAAAAACGGTCTCTCAAAAGTGCTTCGTTCCCTACTTTTTTCCTTTTTCGTCTTGAATCTGTTTTTTACACTTTTCTATGGCTGGGCATCTATATTTGCTTGATCTAGTTGTTTGTTTTTTCTATTGGTTTTACATTTTTTAATCTAGTATTTGTACCCTCCGTGCATGTTTGAGTTTTATGTTTTCTCTAGTTTTATACTGGGCAGTGTCAGATGTTTATATATATTTTGTATTAGTTTCCTTTTTCCTTGGTGACCGCACACCTATATCTATGAGCATGTAAGCACCTCTGAGAGTGTTCATGGAAATGTACAGTTTACAGAAACCACAACAGCAGAACAAGCGAAAATTAAAATTATCAAATGTTGGCCATTGGCTATAGTAGCAATCAATAGGAAGGGCTGATTTGTTAACCAAGAACTTAGACGAGACACTAGGACGGGCACACATACATTCAAGCAAATAGATTGACCCCTGATACGTCCATTATGCATCATGTTTTCGTACTGTTATTTATGATGTTTTTATGCATAATAATGCTTTTTGGAGTAATTCTAATGCCTTTTCTCTCATAATTTGCAAGGTACACACAAAGAGGGGGAATTCCGGCAGCTGGAAATCTGGACCTGGAGAATCTACGTCAAGCAACCTATTCTACACAACTCCAAACAAGATGAAACTTCACGGAGATTTTTTATGGAATATTTGAGGAACAATGGAGCAAATAAGTACCAGAGGGGGCCACCCTGGTGAGCACAAGACACCAGGGCGCGCCTGGGCCCCCAGGCGCGCCCTGGTCGGTTGTGCTCCCCCAGGCCCACCTCCGGTCCCCATCTTTTGGTATATAAGTCATTTTGACCTAAAAAAATAAGGAGAAGACTTTCGGGACGGAGCGCCGCCGTCTTGAGGTGGAACTAGGGTAGGAGCACTTTTGCCCTCCGGCGAAGCGATTCCGCCGGGGGAACTTCCCTCCCGGAGGGGGAAATCATCGTCATCATAGTCACCAACAACTCTCCCATCTTGGGGAGGGCAATCTCCATCAACATGTTCAACAGCACCATCTCATCTCAAACCCTCTTTCATCTCTTTTTTTCAATCTTGTTACCGGAACTATAGATTGCTGCTTGCGGGTGACTAGTAGTGTTGATTACATCCTGTAGTTGATTACTATATGGTTTATTTGGTGGAAGATTATATGTTCAGATCCATTATGCTATTTAATACCCCTGTGATCTTGAGCATGATTATCATTTGTGAGTAGTTAATTTTGTTCTTGAGGTCAACACGAATCGAATCAACATGATGAAAGTGACTAGATCAAATTCCCGTGTACCCTCAAGAACGCTTTGATTTTTATAAGAGACTGTTTTGGCCTGTCCTTTGTCTCAAAAGAATTGGGCTACCTTGCTGCACTTTTGCTACTATTATCTTACTTGCTCATTACAAATTATCTTGCTATCAAACTACTCTGTTACTTACAATTTCATCACTTGCACACATTACCTTGCTGAAAACCACATGTCATTTCCTTCTGCTCCTCGTTGGGTTCGACACTCTTACTTATCTAAAAAAGATACAATTGATCCCCTATACCTGTGGGTCATCAATGCTATTTTCTGGCGCCGTTGCCGAGGAGTGAAGCGCCTTTGGTAAGTGGAATTTGGTAAGGAAACATTTATATAGTGTGCTGAACTTTACTGTCACTTGTTACTATCGAAAACAATCCTTTGAGGGGTTCGTTCGGTGTATCTTCACCTCAACTGGAACCACAATTAACTACCCCTCAACCTACTGCACCTACTGAAAAAATATTGAATAAGAAATTCCTTCGGGTATGATAGAACAACTGCTAGCTAATCCTTATGCAGGAGATGGAACCGAACATCCTGATATGCACTTGATATATGTGAACAAATTTGTGGATTGTTTAAGCTTGCAGGTTTACCCGGAGATGAAGTAAAGAAGAAGGTTTTCCCTTTATCTTTGAAGGGAAAAACATTGGCATGGTATAGGATATGCGATGATATTGGATCTTGGAATTGGAGTCGATTTAAATTGGAATTTCACCAAAAAATTTATCCTATGCATCTAGTTCATCATGATCGGAATTACATATATAATTTTTTCCCTCGTGAAGGAGAAAGTATCGCTCTAGCTTGGGGGAGGATGAAGTCAATGTTATATTCATGCCCCAATCATGAGCTCTCAAGAGAAATTATTATCCAGAATTTTTATGCTCGGCTTTCTCATAATGATCGATCCATGCTTGATATTGATGACCCACAAGTATAGGGGATCAATTGTAGCTCATTTCGATAAGTAAGAGTGTCGAACCCAACGAGGAGCAGAAGGAAATGACAAGTAGTTTTCAGTAAGGTGATGTCTGCAAGTGTTGAAACTGTAAGTAGCAAGTAGTTTGATAGCAAGATAATCTGTAACGAGCAAGTAACGTTAGTAGCAATAAGTATGCAGCAAGGTAGCCCAATCCTTTTGAGGCAAAGGACAGGCCAAAACGGTCTCTTATGATAAGCAAAGCGTTCTTGAGGGTACACGGGAATTTCATCTAGTCACTTTCATCATGTTAGTTTGATTTGTGTTCGCTACTTTGATAATTTGATATGTGGGTGGACCGGTGCTTAGGTGCTGTTCTTACTTGAACAAACCTCCTACTTATGAATAACCCTCCCGCGAGCATCCGCAACTACGAGAAAAGTATTAAGAATAAATTCTAACCATAGCATTAAACTCTAGGATCAAATCGGTCCCTTGCGGAATAGTGCTTAAACTGGGGTTTAAGTTTCTGTCACTCTCACAACCCACCATCTATTTACTACTCCACACAATGCATTCCCTTAGGCCCAAATATGGTGAAGTGTCATGTAGTCTACGTTCACATGACACCACTAAGGGAATGACAACATACATACTATCAAAATATCAAACACATATCAAGTTCACATGATTACATGCAACATGATTTCTCCCGTGACCTGAAGAACAAAAGTGACTACTCACAAATAATCAACATGCTCATGATCAGAGGGGTATTGATATGCATAATGGATTTGAACATATAATCTTCCACCAAATAAACCATATAGTAATCAACTACAAGATGTAATCAACACTACTAGTCACCCCCAGCAATAATCTATAGTTCCGGTAACAAGATTGAATACAAGAGATGAACTAGGGTTTGAGATGAGTTGGTGCTGGTTAAGATGTTGATGGAGATTGCCCTCCCCGGATGGGAACTGTTGGTGATGATGATGACGATGATTTCCCCCTCCGGGAGGGAAGTTCCCCCGGTAGAGTCGCTCCACCGGAGGGCAAAAGTGCTCCTGCCCAAGTTCCGCCTCGAGGCGGCGGCGCTCCGTCCCGAAAGTCTTCTCCTTATTTTTTCTAGGTCAAAATGACTTATATACCAGAAGATGGGCACCGGAGGTGGGCCGAGGAGGCCACAACACACCAGGGCGCGCCAGGGGGGCTTGGCGCGCCTAGGTGGGTTGTGCCCACCTGGTGGCCCCCCTCTGGTACTTATTGGCTCCAATATATCTTAAATATTCCATAAAAAATCCTCGTGGAGTTTCATCTCATTTGGAGTTGTGCAGAATAGGTGGCCTGACGTAGCTTTTTCAGGTCCAAATTTCCAGCTGCCGGAATTCTCCCTCTTGGTGTGTACCTTGCAAATTATGAGAGAAACGGCATTAGAATTACTCCAAAAAATCATTATTATGGATAAAAACATTATAAATAACAGTAAGAAAACATGATGCAAAATGGACGTATCAACTCCCCCAAGCTTAGACCTCGCTTATCCTCAAGAGAAAACCGAAATCGAGAACAAAATATGGACATGGAAGCATCATGTGGATTATTATAACAGCAACAAATTTAAACATAAAACTTTTATCATGCACTTCCCATGAATAAGTAATAGTTCATCACATAATCGAAGTATAAAGCAAAAACTCTATTAGAAACCAACAAACTATGTTCTCAGTCAACTTGGCTACTATAATTCATCATCTTTTCAGGAAGGGTCACGTGTCGGAGCCTTTAGGCAAGTCCACATACTCAACCATCATATAGTCTTCTATGATTGCTAACACTCACCGAGTACACAAAAGCAAAACGTTTCAACCGGACACATAGAAAGATAGGGGCTTATAGTTTTGCCTCCCAACATACTCACCTCAAGGGTGATGTCAACAATAATAACTCATGTTATCTATATTCAACTGGACATATGTGCCTAGATATTTCCTCACAACATGATGCTTGCTAAAAGAGAAAATAAAAAGGAATAGAAGGAAAACTTTGACTCTTTGCATAAAAGTAAATACATAAAAGTAAAAGATAGGCCCTTCGCAGAGGGAAGCAGAGGTTGCCATGCGCTTATTTGTTTGCATGCTCAACCCCTTAGTGCAAAAGAACGTCACGTTACATTGCCCCTTAAGATGACAACCTTTATTATGCAGTCTGTCGCTTTTATTCTTTGTTATCCAAGTTCGTGCAATGCTCAATTTTCTCTTACACTAAAAGATCTCACATATTTAGAAGCAATTTTTATTGCCTTTTTGCACCGATGACAACTTACTTGAGGGATCTTGTCCAATCCCTAGGTAGGTATGGTGGACACTTGAAAAAGATTTGGGTTTAAGGGTTTTTGGATGCATAACTAGTATCTCTACTTAGTGCGGGATTTTTGGCTAGCAAAGATAGGGGGCAAGCATCTCATGTTAAAGGATCTATGACAATATGACTTCTATGTGAATATAAATATACATAAACCATTACATTGTCTTCCTTGTCCAACGTCAACAATTTTGGCATATAATATTTTGATGAGGGCTCACAATCACAAAAGGTTTCTAGGATGGTATATTTATATGTGAATCATCCCTTCCCTTATTAATTCTTGCATGAGTTGCATCACTGACTAATGCTATGTTTGTTAATCTCTTAGAAAATTTTCTTACTTATACTTTTCCTTATGCAGTGCTATCACCTACCATAGGATTAGTATATGATCTTATTGATTTATTTCCTTTCTTTTATTTGCTTTCTTTCTCTTTTTCATTTCTTTATTTACAACATGAAAGTAAAGAAAGTAAAAACTTGAACTAGCTTTATTGTATAACTTGCATACGATAACAATGATAGATCACTAAGCAAACTCTCAAAGAAGAAAAGATCGAACTAGACTTTATTCACCTAAGAAAAAGATTGAACTAAGATAAGTAAAAGCAAAAAGATAGTGGGATGATATGATACCGGGGCACCTCCCCCAAGCTTGGAGAAAGCCAAGGGGAGTGCCCATGCCCGATACTTAGTTCCCCTTTGGTGGTGTCCGTAGGCTCCTCCCTCTTAGTATCGATCCTCATCAGCCAAGCATCTTCTTCCATGTGGCTGGAGGAGCAGGAAGATATGATGCCTGGCTTGACAAATCTGACCTGAGGTAGCAAGAAAAGAGAACAGAGAATTTTCTCCGCGATACGGTGGTTAACAGGTTCGGGAGGTATATATAGATTTTTTTTATCTTGGAGGACAAGCATATAGAAGAAAAACGGAGTACGAGAGGTGTCCCAGGTGGGCACAACCCACTTGGGCACACCAGGCATGCCTGGCGCGCCCTTGTGTCTTGTGCCCACCAGGGGACGCTTCCTGGGAGTTTCTTTATTCCTAAAATTCTAAATTATTCCAAAACTGACAAAAATATTTTTGTAGATTCTTCGGAGTCTGTTTACTTACCGTATCACGTACCTCCTTATTTTGACGATTCTGGAGTGTTTTGGAAGGACTCTTTTATGTGTTCTTCCGGTGTCAAAGTTTGGATAATATTGCTTTCAACATTAATAGGCGTACCTGAAATATAATGGTTTATTCGTTGCCCGTTGACAACCTTCGGGAGTGCCTTCAAAATTATTTATTTTGATTGCTCCAGACCGGTAAACCTCCTCGATGACATATGGGCCTTCCCATTTAGAGAGGAGCTTTCCTGCAAAGAATAAAAAACGAGAGTTGTACAAAAGAACATATTCTCCAACTTTAAACTCACGTTTCTGAATTCTTTTGTCATGCCATCTTTTAACCTTTTCTTTGAATAACTTTGCATTTTCATAAGCTTGGGTTCTCCATTCATCTAATGAGCTTTTATCAAATAACCTCTTTTCACCAGCAAGTTTGAAATCATACTTGAGTTCTTTAACTGCCCAATAAGCTTTATGTTCTAACTCAAGAGGTAAATGACAAGCTTTTCCATAAACCATTTTATAAGGAGACATACCCATAGGATTTTTATAAGCTGTTCTATAAGCCCAAAGTGCATCATCTAATTTCTTAGACCAATTCTTCCTGGACCGATTAACAGTCTTTTGAAAAATTAATTTTATTTCTCTATTGCTTAGCTCAACTTGACCACTAGACTGAGGATGGTAGGGTGATGCAATTCTATGGTTAACATCATACTTAGCAAGCATCTTACAGAAAGCACCATGAATAAAGTGTGAACCACCATCGGTCATTAAATATCTAGGGACTCCAAACCTTGAGAAAATAACTTCCTTAAGCATTTTAATAGAGGTGTTGTGATCAGCACTACTAGTTGGAATAGCTTCTACCCATTTAGTAACATAATCAACAGCAACCAAAATATGTGTATACCCATTAGAGGAAGGAAAATGTCCCATGTAATCAAATCCCCCAACATCAAATGGTTCAACAGCAAGTGAATAGTGCATAGACATTTCTTGACGCTTACCAATATTACCTATTCTTTGGCATTCATCAAAAGATGAGACATACTTACGAGCATCCTTGAAAAGAGTAGGCCAGTAGAATCCAGACTGCAATACCATATTAGCAGTTCTATCTCCAGCATGATGCCCTCCATAAGCCTCGGAGTGACATTTCCGTAGGATTTGTCCCTGTTCATGCTCAGGTACACAACGTCTAATAATACCATCTACTCCTTCTTTATAAAGATGTGGGTCATCCCAAAAGTAATGTCTTAAATCATAGAAGAATTTTTTGTTTTGTTGGTAAATAAAGCTAGGTGGCAAATATTTAGAAACAATATAATTAGCATAATCAGCATACCAAGGAGTACTATTAGCAACATTTATTGCAGCTAACTGCTCATCAGGAAAACTATCATCAATAGGAAGTGGGTCATCAAGCACATTTTCAAGCCTAGACAAGTTATCAGCTACGTGGTTCTCAGCTCCTTTTCTATCAACAATATGCAAATCAAATTCTTGTAACAAGAGAACCCAACAAATAAGTCTAGGTTTAGCATCTTTCTTTTCCATAAGATATTTAATAGCAGCATGGTCTGTGTGAACAGTTACTTTGGAATCAACAATATAAGGTCTAAACTTATCACAAGAAAACACCACTGCTAAGAATTCTTTTTCAGTAGTAGCATAATTTCTTTGAGCACTGTCTAGAGTTTTACTAGCATAATGAATAACATTCAATTTCTTATCAACTCTTTGTCCTAGAACAGCACCAACAGCATAATCACTAGCATCACACGTAATTTCAAAAGGCAAGTTCCACTCAGGTGGTTGAGCTATAGGTGCAGTAATTAAGGCTTTCTTGAGTGTTTCAAAGGCTTCCAGACAATCATCATCAAAAACAAAAGGAATATCCTTTTGCAAAAGATTAGTAAGAGGCCTAGAAATTTTAGAAAAGTATTTGATAAATCTCCTATAGAAACCAGCATGACCTAGGAAACTACGAATACCTTTGATGTCCTTGGGACATGGAATTTTCTCAATTGCATCAACTTTAGCTTGGTCCACTTGAATACCTCTTTCAGAAATTTTATGACTCAAGACAATGCCTTCATTAAACATAAAGTGGCACTCCTCCCAATTCAAGACAAGATTTGTTTATTCACATCTCTGCAAAACTCGATCAAGATTGCTTAAACAATCATCAAAAGACATCCCATAAACAGAGAAGTCATCCATGAAAACCTCAACAATCTTTTCACAAAAGTCAGAGAATATAGCCATCATGCATCTTTGAAAGGTAGCAGGTGCATTACATAAACCAAAAGGTATAAGTCTATAAGCATAGGTTCCAAAAGGACAAGTAGAAGTGGTCTTTTCTTGATCAGGTTGAGAAACAGGTATTTGTGAAAAGCTAGAATATCCATCAAGGAAGCAAAAGTGTGTGTGCTTAGATAATCTTTCAAGAATTTGATCTATAAAAGGCAAAGGGTAATGATCTTTTCTAGTTGCTTTGTTAATTTTCTGAAGTCAATTACCATTCTATAGCCTGTAACAATTCTTTGTGGAATAAGTTCATTCTTATCATTATGAACAACAGTAATACCTCCTTTCTTAGGGACACAATGAACAGGACTTACCCATCTACTAACGGCTATAGGATAGATTATACCTGCTTCCAGAAGTTTTACTATTTTCGTTCTTACCACCTCTTTCATCTTCGGATTTAACCGACGTTGGTGATCAACAACTGGTTTAGCATCAGGTTCCATATTAATTTTGTGCTGACATAGAGTGGGACTAATGCCCTTTAAATCATCAAGAGTATATCCAATAGCAGCTCGGTGCTTCCTTAGAACTTTCAATAATGTTTCTTCGTCATGTTCTGAAAGTTTAGCACTAATAATAACAGGATATATCTTCTTTTCATCAAGATAAGCATATTTCAAAGTGTCTGGCAATTGTTTTAATTCAAACACAGGATCACCCTTAGGTGGAGGACGACCTCCTAGAGTTTCAATAGGAAAATTGTGTTTAAGTAGAGGACGTTGTTCAAAGAAAATATTATCTATTTCATTTCTTTCATGCATATGTAAAACATTTTCATGGTCTAGCTAGTATTGTTCTAAAGGATCAGTAGGTGGCACAACAATAGAAGCAAGACCAATTAATTCATCCTTACTAGGCAATTCTTTTTCATGATGATTTCTACTAAACTTGGAAAAATTAAACTCATGAGACTCATCACCAAAGCTAACTTCCACAGTTTGTTTTTGGCAATTTATATTAGCATTAACGGTGTTCAAGAAAGGTCTACCAAAGATAATGGGGCAGAAGTCATCTTGTGGGGAACCAAGAACAAGAAAATCAGTAGGGTATTTTACTTTCCCACACAAGAGTTCAACATCTCTAATAATCCCACAAGGTGATATGGTGTCTCTATTTGCAAGTTTAATAGTAACATCTATGTCTTCTAACTCTGTAGGTGCTATGTCTTCCCTAATTTCTTGATATAACTTGTAAGGAATAGCACTCACACTAGCACCCATGTCACATTAACCATGATAACAGTTGTAGCATCCCAAAATTCTAAATTTTGGAATGTTATAATAAATAGATAGTTTTGATTGCTTGTTTGATTTTTATGTGATTGATTGACTGAAAGTGAGTGAATTCGAAACTTTTTGAAAGTTAAATGAGAGGGAATAAAAGGACTTTCCCGAACTTTCATTTTTGCATTTATGATCTCCGTGAATTCAAATTCTTTTCATCATAAAACCCTGGAGAGAAGATGACATGACTTCTTCCATTTAAATAAATGAAAAGGGTTTTTGAAAATATTTGAATTCCATTTGGAAATATTTTCCAATTCAGAAACTTTAAGCAACTCAATGATTTTCACGAGCGAAGATAAAATGACTTCTTCAAAATATATGAAATATGAGTTGGGAGTTTAAAAGGACCAAATTTAAAGTCCTTTTGAAAGTATTTTCAATTTGGAGTTATTTGGGTTTTATTCAAAATTACTTTTCTCCAAAAATAAAATATATGGAAAATAGGGTAACATGATTCCCTACATCAGAAAATTGGAGCGAAATAAATTTGAAATCATTTTGGTATTTTTAAAATGATTTTTATGAGGTTTTATTGCAACAGTAGCACTCTTTGAATTATTTGAATTTTTCTCGATTTTATTTGACTTTACAAAAATGTTCACGTTGTACAAAATCTTTTTCTGAAAATTTTGTAATATTATATGCCTATATAATATTTTTATTTATTTTGTTTTTATTATTTTTGTTTGTCAGAGAAAATGTTTTTTTAAACGTTCCGCCGACTGGGCCGGCCCAGCTCCAAACGGGCCAGGCCAAAGCCCAGCGCGCCGCGCTGCTCGTCCCCGAGCTCGGGACGAAGTCCCGAGCGCCGCCGCCTTGATGTCTGTGCCGCCTTCGGACTCTGCGCCGCCCCCTTGCCCCTCCGGCACGCCACCTTGCCCCCCTCCTTAAATACCTCGCCCCGGGCCCCGCCTCTCTCTCCTTTTCCCGTTTTCGCCGCCGCCGCCTCTCCTCGACTCGCCGCAACTGCAGCCGCTGGTGAGATCTGCCGCAGCCGCGCCTCGTCGCCGCCTCCTTGCCGCGCCGCCACCCGCTAGCGTCGCTGCCTGCCGCGCCGCACCCCGCCGCCTGCTGTCGCGCCGGAGCCGCCGTCTCGCCTCATCCCGCTCGCCGGAGAACGCCGCCGGGTTCCCTCACCCGAACCGGTATAACCGATTTAACCCGCGCAGGTTTACTTTTTTCGGTTTTATTCTTTTAGGTCGATTTTATTTAGGTTTAGTTTATTTTGCGAGCGTTCATTAGCTAGGGTTCGGTAGCGAACGATTTTCGTTCGTTAGCAATCGGTAACGAACGTCCGCTATTTAGTCTTTTTCTTTTTATTTTAGTTTTCGGCCAGGGACCCATCCGTTAATATTTTTATTTACAGATTAGTCCCTGAACGTCAATCGATCATTACTTTTCGCTCGTTTATCCAAATCCAACGAAACCAACGCCCACTTCTTCGTTATGATACCCTCTATCCAGCAAAACAACTTAAACATGTTTTTGAAAGTTTTAAAATTTGATTTCAAACATATTTGAATTTAAACTTCGTTTGTTCGTAACTTGAGTTTTATAACTCCGTTTGAGTTGATTCTTTTTGCAAATCAAAGCTCTTTACCTAAACTTTCTGATAAGGCCAAATTCACCCAATTTTGGTATCATTAGAAATTGTTTTATGTTGTAAGAGTTATTTGCTTGGTTTTGTTGTTTTCCGAATCGTATTCTTCGTTCTTTCCGATCTTTTGAGTGATTGGTTACGTGTGGTTACTATTGCTTGCTTACGATAGATTGACCGGAGTGTGACGAGTAGAACTATCAAGAGTGTTGAGTGTGAATCATCTTCATCAACTGTACAAGGCAAGTTCACACTTTGATCATATCCCTTTCATATCCAGTTTTTATGCATTAGTTTCACCCTCAAACATTGCATGAGTAGGATTGATAACATGTGGGTATTGGGAAGTAGTTGATGAGGTAGGAACCTATTGCCCTGCATTCAAACTTTGGGAGTTACTATTATGTTGCTTATATTGCCATGCTATGCTCGTAGACGTGGTTTGGGTTTGAGAGTATTCATGACAGATGTGAGTATTGTTAAGTAATGGTTCAACTTAAGGTGGCAACTTTAATACACATCTGTGTGGATTGAGGCACCTGGGGAATCCAACGATTGCCTGTATTTTTGGAAATCCCACGGTACCGTGTGATTCTCCTATGGACTGCCACCCAGGCTCAAAGGGATCATAAGATTATTCATGCTAGAAACTTCCGTGTGCAGCCACATGCCATTATGGGCTCTGGCATAGTTGAGTAAGTTGTGGGAAACCTTTCCATGATGGGCTAGCAGATGTAGGGGATTGTAGGTGTACCGGCCTATCTATCGGTTAAGGGGACCTGTTCGGAAAGACTGTGTCTCGGTCATCTGTTTCTCAAACATCATGCAGTGCGAGAAATTCAACGGAGGAGATCGAGTCTTGTGGGGAAAAGTGCACAAACCTCTGCAGAGTGTACAAACTAATCATGATGAGCCGTGTCCCCGGTTATGGACATCTTGAGTATCTGGTTCTTGGATTATCATGTTGATCTCATCACTCTATAATTAAATTGTTGGGTTTTAATGATTATTTTTAATTGGGATTGAGAGAGGGTTTACCTTCTCAATGTTTTCAACAAACTTTGTAGTTAAATAAAATATATTCCTTTGCAGTAGGGAAAAATTGGCTTTTCGCAAAAACATTATAACCATAGAGCCTCCACCAGCCATATATGCATGTAGTGATAGCTATTATTCATCATTATCCTATGGTGTGAATTTGCCAGTACATTCAATGTACTGACCCTTTGTGGCTGCAACATCTCATGTTGCAGGATTTTCTTACGGCGAGTAAGTGATACGTTAGGGTTACGATTTCTACACTCAACTTTGCCGTTGGTGTTGATGGGAATCCACAACCTTGTTGTTACTTCCGCTATTTGGATAGAGGTAATAGTATTTACGTTACTTTATACATGTGATTTACCTATGTTATAAATCCTCGAGTACTGTGTGTGTCAGCATACCGATCCAGGGATGACACTTAAGCACAGAGACTTGACCGTCTAAGGTCGGGTCGCTACAAGATGGTATCAGAGCACATGTTGACCGTAGGACGTGACCCCTAGAAACTGGCAAGCCCATAGGAAAGATTTTTCTCTACAACTTTCTTTTCAAAAAGATCTTTTATCTCTCTTCTCTTCTGAGCTTATTCAAATATTCCCTTTTAGTGAGACTATACCCCCTTCCCCATTTGACCATACGAGGATTCGACGGATGAGACCACTCCAAGAAGTACAAAATATCAGACAACTAAGACCACTTCGGAATGAAGAAGATTTTACCGTGCATTAGAATAATGGAAAATACAATGGTTGAAGACTCCGAAGACCAGGAGAATTTGAAGGCTCTGAAGAATTCCCAGATTTGTATGGCCTAGGAAGGCTACCCTTATGGAACTTTGCAGACTATGGAAGCTGTCAATACCCGAGATCAAGGTGTATCGGAGAAAGACCGGAACAGAACTCAAAGTTTTGTCAACAAAACCCTAAGGCAGGAGATATCAACTACGGAATGATAGCTCATGGCAATGACAAGGGAAGAATCATGGTTATCCATGATGTTATCGCCCGCTTATGCTATTTGTCACCGTGCTGAGTTAAGCATGCATATGCATGGA
Source organism: Aegilops tauschii subsp. strangulata (assembly GCF_002575655.3). NCBI lineage: Eukaryota > Viridiplantae > Streptophyta > Magnoliopsida > Poales > Poaceae > Aegilops > Aegilops tauschii. The sequence continues at coordinate 242,712,885 of NC_053037.3, read as the reverse complement.
AGGATTTGATGGTAGAAGGCTGACGGAGCACCTATATGTAAAAGGTGAAGTTTTAACCTTAGCTGGTGTCCCCAGGATCTGGCGCAGAAGTTAAGATGGACTTGCAGGAAGCCGTATTTGACAAGGAAGTATTTTGTGAAGAACTTAGGACCCAGAAGTTGAAAGTAGCCAAGCTGGAGGAGCAAAACCTCGATATACCGGAGATTCGTCAGGAATTGAAGGACAATGGGACCATGTTTCATTCCAAGGGTGTTGAAACCCAGAAGTTTGGAATGCAACTCCATAAAAATTAAATAATGTCACGAGAGACTTCGCGTCAACAGAGATGATCTGGCAAAAGAACTTGAGAAGGACAAGCACGATCAGAAGAAGCCATCGGAGACATGAGCAAGACTTGAAGAGTTTGGCGATTTTGAAGATTTATTGACCTTTAGAAGACCCAACCCCTGTTATATGCCTACGTTAGATGCGACGTTTGTGAGCTGTCATTTGTTTGATGTTCTTCCGACAGCCACAAATAAAATCAGTCTTTTCAAAACTATTGTTTGTATTGTGTGTATCCCTCTCTCTCTCTCATATCTCACCCCAAACCCATGGACCCATTAGAGGATGAATGGAGATGAGCTTGTATTTTCTGGACCGATAAGTCAATTGGAGACAGACAGATGGATTCAGAACACGGAGGATCACATGGAGAATAACCCTATAGCCGGAAAGGATATGACCCAGCATGCTCTTCAGTGCTTTGAAAGAGGTGCTACCACTTGATGGAGGATGTACCAAACCACCAATGGATGGCAAGGAGTAACCACTTGGAAAGAATTTAAGTTGACTCTGCTAAAGTCTCGGTTTGTGTCCCAGAAATTGAAGCCTTATGGAAAGGATACGAAGAAACCCTGTGCATGCAAGCTTTGTGGAGAAATAGGACACAATCATAAGGAACACAAGGATGAATGCCCTAACTGTGAAGGAAGTCACCCAGCTGAAGAATGCCCAACTAGGCAGATTACTTGTTTCTTGTGTGAAGGGACTACCCACTACCCTGCTCAGTGTCACATTTACCCCATGGTACAAACAACCATCCAGCAGAAGAAAGAAGTAATGAAAGGAGCCCTTATGGAAGTTTTAGAAGAACCCGTGATGAAGGAAGAGGTGGAGTACACATCCAAAGAAGACCCAATTAAACCCTGCACCAAGTCATGCTATTCATGTGGAGAAGAAGGACACATCTCCCAGAATTGTCTGAATGGGGATCTAGTAGAATTCCCGACGGAGGAAGTAGAGTATGACCCACAGGAAATAGAAGCCCTGATTGGAACGGAAAAGTCCAGAAAGAGAAGTAGATTGGATACCAGGAAAGATATGAGTCATATCACCTGTTATAGGTGCAAGGAGTCAGGGCACTACCTCAGCAGTTGCCCAAAAAAAGGAAGACGAGGACCCAAAGAGGCTATGTAGTCATAAGGAAACCACGAGACTTGTCGGAAGTAAAAAGTTTCTGTTGAAATGAAGCAGGGCACTTTGCCAGATTGTCCCAAAGAGAAGGAGGCTTGTGCTAAATAGTTGAGATTGCAACAACAGTATAGTAGTAGAAGTGAGAACACTTCCTTTATATTGAGGCGATGAGTTAAGGCATGTAATGGAAAAGCAAGAGAATTGTAATCGTTGGAGAATCAATAAAGTTAGCATCGTTGGTACTGATTGGGTTATATGAGTTGTTACTCTATGGAGAAAGATTTGACCATTTTCGAGGATATGAGAAATATGGTCTATGGAAGATTGGAGCATTTTAAGGGTGGTAGTACCCTGTGAAAACCCTTGACCCCTGGAAGAGATAATGATATTCCACGGAGTGGATTTCGGACAAAATAAGTAGGATTTTTATCTCAATATGTTGGACCCAAGAATATGAAGGGATGAAGTACTATTGGATATAAAGGAGGGAGAATGTTGGTAATATGGAGCAAGTGTAACTCCATGATGAGTTTGAGTAATCACGTATGAGTTGGTACCAATAGAAGGAAGGGAGATAGTGCAATTGGATGGATTTAAGAATGCTAGGAAGCTGGATGTTGGAATAATGATCAGTTGCCCCGATGATGTGTTCAAGGATTTCAAGTGATGAGATGGGCCATAACCCACAGGCCCCAGGACCTGCCAAGAAGCAAGCACACTCTTGCTGAAGGAAAAACCCTGGAAGAAGTTACGATTTTAGCAACAGACGATTTATAGGATTACCGCAAAACCTCAGAGTTGTGAAGGAACGATAGATGTTTGTTTGGCTTGCAGGATCAATGGATTTATCCGAACTTAGTTCGTCGACAAGAGAAATTCTGCAATGCTTGTGAGGATAACCGAGTGTTAGAATGCGAGATTCGCTAGACCATATACAAAGTAATGATTTGGGTGCGGGATGGATTGATCACCATACCGACTTACTCTTATTATTAGCCTTGCTATATGGGATGGTAAATCTAAGTGACTTACCTATAGTAGAGAGACGATGATATTAAACCTTGTTTAACCCTCAGAATGGTATAAGTATTTTCTCCCCTTGTACAAGGCAGCTGTTGCCAACCGTAGGTTATACGGTGAGGTTCAACCCAGACCCATTTCCTGCAGGAGAAACCATAAATGGTTGACCACCATGAGATATCGATAGTTGTTTAGTATTGGCGCCAGACCTGTCAGCTAAGAAGACCCAGTCTCGGAATAACCTTACCAAGATGAAAGGACAAAAGAATTGAGGAAAAGGTTATGCCGTTACCGGAAGAGCCCAGAGAAAGGATTATACTGAAGATCTGAGAAGACCGGACCTGTCAAGAATAAGGATGGAGTATATGAGTATTGATGGGACTGTAACAATGTTTCTAAGGGTGGTAGCACCCCAGACCCCCTGTGATGATCTGGATTTTGAGAAGAACCCCAAACCTAACCTTTTTCTTTCTAGCCTCTCCGAATCTCGAGGACGAGATTCATTTTAAGGGTGGTAGGTTTGTAACATCCCAAAATTCTAAATTTTGGAATGTTATAATAAATAGATAGTTTTTATTGCTTGTTTGATTTTATGTGATTGATTGACTGAAAGTGAGTGAATTCGAAACTTTTTGAAAGTTAAATGAGAGGGAATAAAAGGACTTTCCCGAACTTGCATTTTTGCATTTTATGATATCCGTGAATTCAAATTCTTTTCATCATAAAACCCTGGAGAGAAGATGACATGACTTCTTCCATTTAAATAAAAGAAAAAGGTTTTTGAAAATATTTGAATTCCATTTGGAAATATTTTCCAATTCAGAAACTTTAAGCAACTCAATGATTTTCACGAGCGAAGATAAAATGACTTCTTCAAAATATATGAAATATGAGTTGGGAGTTTAAAAGGATCAAATTTAAAGTCCTTTTGAAAGTATTTTCAATTTGGAGTTATTTGGGTTTTATTCAAAATTATTTTTCTCCAAAAATAAAATATATGGAAAATAGGGTAACATGATTCCCTACATCAGAAAATTGGAGAGAAATAAATTTGAAATCATTTTCGTATTTTTAAAATGATTTTTATGAGGTTTTATTGCAACAGTAGCACTCTTTGAATTATTTGAATTTTTCTCGATTTTATTTGACTTTACAAAAATGTTCACGTTGTAGAAAATCTTTATCTGAAAATTTTGATACATTATATGCCTAGATAATATTTTTATTTATTTTTATTTATTATTTTTGTTTGTCAGAGAAAATGTTAAAAAAACGTTCCGCCAACTGGGCCGGCCCAGGTCCAAACGGGCCAGGCCAAAGCCCACCGCGCCGCGCTGCTCGTCCCCGAGCTCGGGACGAAGTCCTGAGCGCCGCCGCCTCGACGTCCGTGCCGCCTTCGGACTCTACGCCGCCCCCTTGCCCCTCCCGCACGCCACCTTGCCCCCCCTCCTTAAATACCTCGCCCCGGGCCCCGCCTCTCTCTCCTTTTCCCGTTTTCGCCGCCGCCGCCTCTCCTCGACTCGCCGCAACCGCCGCCGCCGGCGAGATCTGCCGCATCCGTGCCTCGTCGCCGCCTCCTTGCCGCGCCGCCGCCCGCTAGCGCCGCTACCTGCCGCGCCGCGCCGCACCCCACCGCCTTCTGTCGCGTGCTGCCACGCCGGAGCCGCCATCTCGTCTCGTCCCGCTCGCCGGAGAATGCCGCCGCCACCGCCGGTTTCCCTCACCCGAACCGGTATAACCAATTTAAACCTCACCATTTTTTTTGTTTTATTCTTTTAGGTCGATTTTATTTAGGTTTAGTTTATTTTGCGAGCGTTCATTAGCTAGGGTTTGGTAGTGAACGATTTTCATTCTTTAGAGATCGGTAATGAACGTCCGCTATTTAGTCTTTTTCTTTTTATTTTAGTTTTCGGCCAGGGACCCATCCGTGAATATTTTTATTTATAGATTAGTCCCTGAACTTCAATCGATCATTACTTTTCGCTCGTTTATCCAAATCCCACGAAACCAACGCCCAATTCTTCGTTATGATCCCTATCCAGCAAAACAACTTAAACATGTTTTTGAAAGTTTTAAAATTTGATTTCAAACATATTTGAATTTAAACTTTGTTTAATCGTAACTTGAGTTTTATAACTCCGTTTGAGTTGATTCTTTTTGCAAATCAAAGCTCTTGACCTAAACTTTCTGATAAGGCCAAATTCACCCAATTTTGGTACTGTTAGAAATTGTTTTATGTTGCAAGAGTTATTTGCTTGCTTTTGTTGTTTTCTGAATCGTATTCTTCGTTCTTTCCGAACTTTTGAGTGATTGCTTATGTGTGGTTACTATTGCTTGCTTACGATAGATTGACCGGAGTGTGACGAGTAGAACTATCAAGAGTGTTGAGTGCGAATCATCTTCATGAACTGTACAAGGCAAGTTCACACTTTGATCACATCCCTTTCATACCCAGTTTTTATGCATTAGTTTCACCCTCAAACATTGCATGAGTAGGATTGATAACATGTGGGTATTGGGAAGTAGTTGATGAGGTAGGAACCTATTGCCCTGCATTCATACTTTGGGAGTTACTATTACGTTGCTAATATTGCTATGCTATGCTCGTAGACGTGGTTTGGGTTTGAGAGTACTCATGACAGATGTGAGTATTGTTAAGTAATGGTTCAACTTAAGGTGGCAACTTTAATACACATGTGGGTGGACTGAGGCACCTGGGGAATCCAGTGATTGCCTGTATTTTTGGAATGCCGGGGTACCGTGTGATTCTCCTATGGACTGCCACCTAGGCTCAAAGGGATCATTTAATTATTCATGCTAGAAACTTCCGTGTGCAGCCACATGCCATTATGGGCTCTGGCATAGTTGAGTAAGTTGTGGGAAACCTTTCCATGATGGGCTAGCAGATGTAGGGGATTGTAGGTGTACCGGCCTATCTATCGGTTAAGGGGACCTCTTCGGAAAGACTGTGTCTCGGTCATCCGTTTCTCAAACATCATGCAGTGCGAGAAATTCAACGGAGGAGATCGAGTCTTGTGGGAAAAGTGCACAAACCTCTGCAGAGCGTACAAACTAATCATGGTTAGCCGTGTCCCCGGTTATGGACATCTTGAGTATCTAGTTCTTGGATTATCATGTTGATCTCATCACTCTATAATTAAATTGTTGGGATGTTAATGATTACTTTTAATTAGGATTGAGAGGGGGTTTACCTTCTCAATGTTTTCAACAAACTTTGTAGTTAAATAAAATATATTCCTTTGAAGTAGGGAAAAAATTGGCTTTTCGCAAAAACATTATAACCATGGAGCCTCGACCAGCCATATATGCATGTAGTGATAGCTATTATTCATCATTATCCTATGGTGTGAATTTGCGAGTACATTCAATGTACTGACCCTTTGTGGCTGCAACGTCTCATGTTGCAGGATTTTCTTACGACAAGTAAGTGATACTTTAGGGTTACGATTCCTACACTCAACTTTGCCGTTGGTGTTGATGAGAATCCAGAACCTTGTTGTTACTTCCGCTATTTGGATTGAGGTAATAGTATTTACGTTACTTTATACATGTGATTTACCTTTGTTATAAATCCTCGAGTACTGTGTGTGTCAGCATACCGATCCAGGGATGACACTTAAGCACAGAGACTTGACCGTCTGAGGTCGGGTCGCTACAACAGTGATCTCCTATTTTGACTGAAATGACAGGCAGGCCAACAACTGGTCTATTTTTATCCCTTTTATCGGGTTTAGCAATTCTAGCAGCTTCTTCACAGAAGTAAATAACATGCCCATCCACATCTTCTTCTAAGAGATCTTTAACCATAGCAATATTAGGTTCAACTCTAATTTGTTCATCATGTTCAGGTGTTCTAACAAAGCTTTTGTTAACCACAGTTGAAACTTTAGCATGTTCCTTTATACTAACAGGAAAAGGTGGTTTTTCAATATAAGCAATAGGAACATGGATCAACATTGTAGAGTATAGTTTCTTCTTTAACCGGTACCAGTTCTTTAGTTTCATCTTTAAGAGGTGGGTGATATTTAAACCACTTCTCTTTAGAGAGTTCAACATGAGTAGCAAATGATTCACAAAAGGAGGCTACTATCTCAGAGTCAAGTCCATATTTAGTGCTAAATTTTTGAAAAGCATTGGTATCCATAAAAGATTTAACACGATCATACTTAAGCTTTATACCTGACTCTTCACCTTCGTTGAGTTTCCAATCTTCAGAGTGGCGTTTAATTCTTTCCAAGAGATCCCATCGGAATTCAATAGTTTTCTTCATAAAAGAACCAGCACAAGAAGTATCCAGCATGGTTTGATCATTACGAGAAAGCCGAGCATAAAAGTTCTGAATAATAATTTCCCTTGAGAGCTCATGATTGGGGTATGTATATAACATTTACTTAAGCCTCCCCCAAGCTAGAGCGGTACTTTCTCCTTCACGAGGCCAAAAATTATATATATAATTCCGATCACAATGAACTAGATGCATAGGACATATTTTTTTGGTGAAACTCCAATTTTAAACGATTCCAATTCCATGATCTAATATCATCGCATAGCCTATGCCATGCCAATGCCTTTCCCTTCAAAGATAAAGGGAAAACCTTCTTATTTACTTCATCTCCGGGTAAACCTTTTTAATAACTTCATCCTTGGGTAAACCTGCAAGCTTAAATAATCCACAAATTTGTTCCACATATATCAAGTGCATATCAAGATGTTTTGTTCCATCTCGTGCATAAGGATTAGCTAGCAGTTGTTCTATCATACCCGAAGGGATTTCATATTCAATATTTTCAGTAGGTGCAGTAGGTTGAGGGGCAATTAATTGTGGTTCCGGACGAGGTGAAGATACCCCGAACAAACCCCTCAAAGGATTGTTTTCCATAGTAGCAAGTGACAATAAATTTCAGCACACTATATAAATGTTTCCTTACCGAATTCCACTTACCAAACGCGCTTCACTCCCCGGCAACGGCGCCAAAAAATATCCTTGATGACCCACAAGTATAGGGGATCAATTGTAGCTCTTTTCGATATGTAAGAGTGTCGAACCCAACAATGAGAATAAGGAAATGACAAGTAGTTTTCAGTAAGGTGACGTCTGCAAGTGCTGAAACTGTAAGTAGCGAGTAGTTTGATAGCAAGATAATTTGTAACGAGCAAGTAACAATAGTAGCAATAAGTTTGCAGCAAGGTAGCCCAATCCTTTTCAGGCAAAGGAAAGGCCAAAACGGTCTCTTATGATAAGCAAAGTGTTCTTGAGGGTACACGGGAATTTCATCTAGTCACTTTCATCATGTTGGTTTGATTTGTGTTCGCTACTTTGATAATTTGATATGTGGGTGGACGGGTGCTTAGGTGCTTTTCTTACTTGAACAAACCTCCTACTTATGATTAACCCTCCCGCAAGCATCCGCAACTACGAGAAAAGTATTAAGAATAAATTCTAACCATAGCATTAAACTCTAGGATCCAATCGGCCCCTTACGGAATAGTGCATAAACTGGGATTTAAGTTTCTTTCACTCTCGCAACCCACCATCTATTTACTACTCCACAATGCATTCCCTTAGGCCCAAATATGGTGAAGTGTCATGTAGTCGACGTTCACATGACACCACTAAGGGAATCATAACATACATACTATCGAAATATCGAACACATATCAAGTTCACATGATTACTTGCAACATGATTTCTCCCGTGACCTCAAGAACAAAAGTGACTACTCACAAATAATCAACATGCTCATGATCAGAGGGGTATTAATATGCATAATGGATATGAACATATAATCTTCCACCAAATAAACCATTTATTAATCAACTACAAGATGTAATCAGCACTACTAGTCACCCCCTAGCAACAATCTATAGTTCCGGTAACAAGATTGAATACAAGAGATGAACTAGGGTTTGAGATGAGATGGTGATGGTGTAGATGTTGATAGAGATTGCCCTCCCCAAGATGGGAGAGTTTTTGGTGATGATGATGACGATGATTTCCCCCTCCGGGAGGGAAGTTCCCCCCGGCAGAATCGCTCCGCCGGAGGGCAAAAGTGCTCCTGCCCAAGTTCCGCCTTGAGATGGCGGCGCTCCGTCCCGAAAGTCTTCTCCTTATTTTTTGTAGGTCAAAATGACTTATATACCAGAAGATGGGCACCGGAGGTGGGCCGAGGAGGCCACAACTCACCAGGGCGTGCCAGGGGGGCCTGGCATGCCTAGGTGGGTTGTGCCCACCTGGTGGCCTCCCTCTGGTACTTATTGGCTCCAATATTTCTTATATATTCCATAAAAAATCCTCGTAGAGTTTCATCTCATTTGGAGTTGTGCAGAATAGGTGGCCTGACGTAGCTTTTTCAGGTCCAGATTTCCAACTGACGGAATTCTCCCTCTTGGTGTGTACCTTGCAAATTATGAGAGAAAAAGCATTAGAATTACTCCAAAAAGCATTATCATGGATAAAAACATTATAATAACAGTAAGAAAACATGATGCAAAATGGACGTATCAGATACTTCTTGTGCTGGTTCTTTTATGAAGAAGACTATTGAATTCCGGTGGGATCTTTTGGAAAGAATTAAACGCAACTCTGAAGATTGGGAACTCGGCGAAGGTAAAGAGTCAGATATTAAGCCTAAGTATGATTGTGTTAAATCTTTTATGAATACCGATGCTTTTCAAAAGTTTAGCACTAAATATGGACTTGACCCTGAGATAGTAGCCTACTTTTGTGAATCATTTGCTACTCATGTTGATCTCCCTAAAGAGAAGTGGTTTAAATATCACCCACCTATTAAAGATGAAATTAAAGAACCGGTACCAACTAAAGAGGAAACTATACTTTATAATGTTGATCCAGTTGTTCCTACTGCTTATATTGAGAAAACCTTTCCCTGTTAGGATAAAGGAACATGCTAAAGTTTCAACTGTGGTTAACAAAAGTTATATCAGAACACCTAAACCTGATGAACAAATCAAAGTAGAACCTAGTGTTGCTATGCTTAAAGATCTCTTGGAAGAAGATATAGATGGGCATGTTATTTACTTCTATAATGAAGCTACTAGAATTGTCAAACCAGATAGAATGGAACATAGACCTGTTGTTGGCATGCCCGTTGTCTCAGTTAAAATAGGAGATCACTGTTTAAACACAATTTACCTATTGAAACTCTAGGAGGTCCTCCTCCACCTAAAGGTGATCCGGTGTTTGAATTAAAACAATTTCCAGACACTTTGAAATATGCTTATCTTGATGAAAAGAAGATATATCATGTTATTATTAGTACTATCCTTTCAGAACATGAAGAAGAAAGATTATTCAAAGTTCTAAGGAAGCACTGAGCTGCTATTGGATATACTCTTGATGATTTAAAGGGCATTAGTCCCACTGTATGTGAGCACAAGATTAATATGGAACCTGATGCTAAACCCGTTGTTGATCACAACCATCGGTTAAATCCGAAGATGAAAGAAGTGGTAAGAACGGAGATACTAAAACTTCTGGAAGCAGGTATAATCTATCCTATAGCTGATAGTAGTTGGGTAATTCATGTTCATTGTGTTCCTAAAAAAGGAGGTATTACTGTTGTTCCTAATGATAAGAACGAACTTATTCCACAAAGAATTGTTACAGGCTATAGAATGGTAATTGATTTTAGAAAATTAAATAAAGCAACTAGAAAAGATCATTACCCTTTGCCTTTTTCAAGTTGAGCTTAGTAATAGGGAAATAAAATTAGCCTTGCAAAAACTGTTAATAGGTTCCGGAAGAATTGGTCTAAGAAATTAGATGATGCACTTTTGGCTTATAGAACAACATTTAAAAATCCTATGGGTATATCTCCTTATAAAATGGTATATGGAAAAGCTTGTCATTTGCCTCTTGAGTTAGAACATAAAGCATATTGGAAAATCAAAGAACTCAACTATGATTTCAAACTTGCCGGTGAAAAGAGGTTATTTGATATTAGCTCTTTAGATGAATGGAGAACCCAAGCTTATGAAAATGCCAAGTTATTTAAAGAAAAAGTTAAAAGATGGCATGATAAAAGAATCCAAAAGCGTGAGTTTAAAGTCGGACAATATGTTCTTTTGTACAACTCTCGTTTCAGATTCTTTGGAGGAAAACTCCTCTCCAAATGGGAAGGACCCTATGTGATCAAGGAGGTTTATCGGTCTGGAGGTTTATCGGTCTGGAGCTATCAAAATAAATAATGCCGAAGGTACTAACCCGAAGGTTGTTAATGGGCAATGAATAAAACATTATATCTCAGGTACGCCCATTAATGTTGAAAGCAATATTATCCAAACTTTGACACCAGAAGAACACATAAAAGAGTCCTTCCGGAACACTCTAGAATCTTGAAAATAAGGAGGTGCGTGATACGGTAAGTAAACGGACTCCGAAAAATCCGCAAAAATATTTTTTGTCAGTTTTGGAGTATTTAGAAAATTAGGAAAATAAGAAACTTCCAGGAAGTGTACCCTGGTGGGCACAAGACACCAGGTGCCGACCTCGGGTACCTTCCGGACTCTGTTTTTCTTCCATTTGCTTGTTTCACAAGATAAAAATAATCTTTATGTACCCCCCGAACCTATTGACCACCGTATCGCGGAGAAATCTTCTGTTTTTTTCCTTGTTGTTTTCTGCCAGATCCCATCTACCAAGGCTGCTTCAAGCTCCTCGAAGGACAAGTTCTTCAAGAACATCATCAACCCATATTTGTGGGAGGTGGTGCAGCACCCTTAGGCCATCCAGATGCATGAGGGGGTGCTGCACATCGGCGATGTGCAAGGACCCAAGGGGACGGGAACCGTGGAGGCCAGGCTTGAAGCTATTGAGTAGGAAGTCTTCCGGTGCAAGGGGATGGTTGAGCATGGACTCAATGCCAATCTCCTCATGATTACGGACCTTACACGTGATCTCAAGGTGGATGGCAAGTCCATGAAGGACATCGTCTTCACCCTCAACTAGCAAATGAACTTCCTCGAAAGCCAGATCTATGATCTTCAAAACTAAGTCTTTGAATATGAGGCGAGGTTTAAAGGTATGAGTTTGGCTACCGATTGCAGGACCCGTGAGACTCACTCTTCCTCTTATGATGGTGGACCTCTTCAATGGAAACCTGAGGACAAGATCTCTTCTTCATCACCACCACCTTCTTCTTCATCACCAAAAGAAAACCGAGTATCGGGTATGGGCACTCCCCTTGGATTTCACCGAGCTTGGGGGAGGTGCTCCGGTATCGTATCATCCTCACTATCTTTTGCCTTTACTTATTTTAGTTCAATCTTTTGCTCTAGATGAATAAAAGTTTAGTTCGATCCTTTCTTTTCGAGAGTTTGCTTAGTGATCTATCCTTGTAATCGTGTGCGAGATATATAAAAAAGTTTAGTTTGAGTTTTTGCTTTCTTTACTTTCTTGTTGTAATCATATGCTAATCTTATGGTAGGTGATGACACCACATAAGGAAAAGTATAAGTATAAAAATTTATTTGAGATTGGCAAACATAACATTAGTCAATGATGCAACTCATGAAAGAATTAATAAGGGAAGAGAAGATTCACATATAAATATACTATCCTAGAAATCTTTTGTGATTGTGAGCCCCAATCAAAATATTATATTCCGAAATTGTTGACGTTGGACAAGGAAGACAACTTAATGATTTATGTTTGTTCATATTCACATAGAAGTCATATTTTCATATGGTGCTTGCCCCTATCTTTGCTAGCCAAAAATTCCGCACTAAGTAGAGATACTACTTGTGCATCCAAAAACCCCTAAACCGAAATCTTATATTCAAGAGTCCACCATACCTACCTAGGAATTGAGAAAGATCCCTCAAGTAAGTTGTCATCGGTGCAATAAGGTAATAAAAATTGCTTCTAAAAGTGTGAGATCATTTAGTGTAAGACAAAATTGAGCGTTGTACGAACTTGTGATGGTGAAGAATAAAAGCGACAGACTATATAATAAAGGTTGTCATCACAAGGGGCAATACAGTGTGATGTTCTTTTGCACTAAGGGGTTGAGCATACAAACAAATAAGCGCATGGCAACCTCTACTTCCCTCTGCGAAGGGCCTATCTTTTAGTTTTGTAGCGACCAGACCTCAAACAGTCTAGTCTTTGTGCATCAGTGTCATCCCTGGATCGGTAATGCTGACACGCACAGTACTCGAAGGATTTATAACAGAGTAGCAATCACACACTTATTACATTGAATAGTTCAAGAGAGAACTCATTATAATAAATATGGCTTAAGGCCATCTAAAAAGGATAACAGCGGAAGGCTTGGAAGATAAAGTGAGTCCATCAACTCCAACGGCATCACTAAGTATAAGACCACGACCTAAGGCTCCTTACTCGTCGTCTGAAAAGTCTGCAACATGATACGTTGCAGCCCGAAAACGGGTCAGCACATGGAATATGCTGGCAATGTAACACATAGAGAGTAATGAACAGAATAATGCTATCACTACATGCATATTTGGCTGGTGGAAAGCTCTATGGTTAAAGTTTTGCGAAAAGCCAATTTTTCCCTACCAAAGGAATAATTTTTATTTAACTATCATGGTGGTTGTTGAACATTGAGAAGGTACGTCCAACTCAATCCCAATTAAGAACGTGGTTAACCCAATCAAATTAAATTAAGTAACATGATGATGAGATTCACATGATAATCCAAGAACTAGATACTCAAGATGTCCATAACCGGGGACAGGGCTAATCATGATTAGTTTGTACACTCTGCAGAGGTTTGTGCACTTCTCCCCACAAGACTCGATCGCCTCCGCTTGATTTCTCGCACTACATGGTGTTTGAGAAATGGATGACCGAGACACAGTCTTTCAGAAACACTACTCTTTACTCCGGGTGGACAGTTACACCTACTTTCCCCTACATCTGCTAGCCCACCTCTTCAAGAGGTCATGTAACCTACTCAACTATGCTAGAGCCCATAATAGGTTGTGGCTGCACACGGAAGTTTCTAGCATGAATAATCTCATGATCCCTTTGAGTCTGGGTGGCGGTCCATAGGATGATCACACGGGTACTCCGGATATCCAAAAATACAGGCAACACTGGTTTCTCCAGGTGCCTCAATCCACCCAGATGTAAATTAAAGTAGCCACCTTAAGTTGAACCATTAATTAACATCCTCACATCTGTCATGGAAATTCACTCAAACCCAATCCACGTCTACGAGCATAGCATAGCAATATAAGCAAACGTAGAAGTAACTCCCAAAGGTTTGATAGTAAACAAGGCAATAGGTACTACCTCATCTATTTCCCAAAACCCACATATTAATCAGATCCTAATCATGCAATAGTTTGAGGGTTGATCTAATGCAATAAAACTGGGTGGTAAAGAGGTATGATCAAAGTGTTACTTGCCTTGCTGATGATCCATGAAACCTAGAGACTCGTAGTAGCACGCTTCGCACTCCGGGTACTCTATCGCAAGCAAACAATACATACATAAGCAATCAAGCAAGGGTGCACGGAAAAAACTTAAAAGAAGAGATCTAACCAGAAAGTTCAACTTATGAACTCAGGTTTGCAAAAAGAATCAAATAGAACGAAGCAACGAAACTCAAACGGCGAAAGAAACAAGCTTCATTTACTAATCTGGACCTAAGTCAAATTTTACAGTAGAAAAAACTTGTTTGAGTTGGTTAAATAGAAAGAGAGTTTCGAGATGAAACTCTAGGCACTTGAATCGCCTGATTCCGATAAACGAGCGAAAAGTTATACTAGAACGAAAATCGGATCAGAAATCACGATCGAAAATAATCGCAGAAAATCCGAGAAAAAGAAAAACTGACGAACAGGCTAACGAACGAACGTTCACTGTCTGCGGTTAAACGACGAAAACCGTTCGTTAAAACAAACGTACGGACGAACGTCCGCAAAATAAATAAACCAAAAATAAATAAACCGAACCGATCTAAACAAAACCGAAACTAGGGTTTACGAAATAAAATCGATCGGTTATATAAAAAAACCGGCGGCTACCTCTAACTCCGGCGAACGGATCCGGCGGCGGTGGTTGGCGGCGACGGGCGGCGGGGCGGCGCGGGGCGGCGACGTGGGCGGCGGGGCGGCGCGGGCGCGGGCGGCGGCGGCGGCGCGAGTCCCGAGGCGGCGGCGGACGGTTAGGGTTTCGGGTGGTCTGGCGGCGCTGGGGCTCGGGGTCTCAGGCTTTTAAAGGCCGGCCCGAAGAGTCCCGCTCGGGTACGGCCCGGAGTTGGTTGACTTTTTTCTTAAATAATTCGGACGTGCAGAAAAAGTAAGAAAAGAAATACTAAAGGGACTCCAAAAATCCGGAAATAAATTTTCCCCGTCCTCTAAAAATAAGCCAGACAAGATGAACATTTATTTGGGCCTAAAATGCAATTTTGAAAAACGCATATTTTTCCTAATTCAAATAAAATCCAAATAAAATCAAATATTTGTTTTTAATATTTTTCCTCCAATATTTCATTATTTGTGGAGAAGTCATATTATCTCCTCTCATATATTTTGATATGAAATATTTTCTGATAGAAAAATAATTAAAACAAATGATCCTATTTTCAAAATTTGAGAAAACCCAAATATGAAAATAACGAAATCCCCAACTCTCTCCACGGGTCCTTGAGTTGCGTAGAATTTCTAGGATCGCAAACGATAATGCAATAAAATATGATATGCAGGAATGATCTATGTATAACATTCCAAATTGAAAATTTGGGATGTTACAAACCTACCCCCTTAAGATGAATCTCGCCTTCGAGATTCGGGTTGGCTAGAAAATAGGTGAGAGTGGTCCTTCCGTAGATCTTCCTCTCGCTCCAGGTGGCTTCCTCCTCGGTATGGTGACTCCACTGGACTTTGCAAAACTTGATAACCTTGCTGCGGGTGACTCGGCTGGCATATTCAAGAATCTTGACTTGTTTCTCCTCATAGGTCAAATCACTATCCAGCTTAACCGCTTCCAAGGGTACTGTATCTCTCAGTGGTATCTCAGCCATCTCTGCATGGCACTTCTTCAGCTGAGAAACATGGAACACATCGTGAACTCCCGACAATCCTCCGGGCAATTCCAACTTGTAAGCAACTTCACCCATACGCTCCAAAACTTTGTATGGTCCTACAAAACGTGGCGCTAACTTTCCCTTAACTCCAAAGCGCTTCACTCCTCGAAGTGGTGATACTCGAAGATAAACTCTGTCTCCGACTTTGTAAACTGTCTCCTTGCGTTTAGAATCCGCATAGCTCTTCTGCCTGGACTGGGCTACCTTGAGCCTATCACTTTCTGTTCATACTCTTTAATCAAATCTGGTCCAAACAACTGGCGGTCTCCAACTTCGTCCCACAACAACGATGTCCTGCACCTCCTTCCGTATAGAGCTTTGAAAGGGGCCATCTTCGAACTGGATTGATAACTTTTGTTATAAGAGAACTCTGCATATGGCAAATTGTCATCCCAACTAGATCCATAATCTAGCGCACAAGCTCTCAGCATGTCCTCCAAAATCTGATTGACTCTCTCGGTCTGTCCGTCTGTCTGTGGATGAAAGGCTGTACTGAACTCTAGCCTGGTACCCAAAGTTTCGTGCAATTGATTCCAAAACTTTGAAGTAAACTGGGTTCCTCTATCTGATACAATGGTCCTCGGACGTCCATGCAGACATACGATCCTGGTCATGCATATCTTTTCCAACTTAGCACTTGATAAGTGGTCTTTACTGGGATGAAATGAGCTACCTTCGTCAAACGATCAACTACAACCCATATCGAGTCATAGCCTAAACGAGTCCTGGGCAATCCCGTGATAAAATCTATGCCTAGCTTATCCCACTTCCATTCGGGTATCGGCAATGGTGGTAGCAATCCTGCTGGCTTCTGATGCTCTGCCTTTAGTCTCTGACATACATCACAAACTGCTATATACTCCGCAATATCCTTCTTCATTCCGGTCCACCAGAAACTGTCCTTTAAATCCAGGTACATCTTGGT
The DNA here is from genome assembly GCF_002575655.3 of Aegilops tauschii subsp. strangulata. Classification (NCBI taxonomy): domain Eukaryota; kingdom Viridiplantae; phylum Streptophyta; class Magnoliopsida; order Poales; family Poaceae; genus Aegilops; species Aegilops tauschii. The sequence continues at coordinate 242,696,385 of NC_053037.3, read as the reverse complement.
ATTTCCTGGGTGAATCGAATAGGGTGAATCATGGGCCTCTAGCAAGATCAACTTCCTGATCTCCGTGTTGGGGAACGTAGTAATTTCAAAAAAAATCCTACGCACACGCAAGATCATGGTGATGCATAGCAACGAGAGCGGAGAGTGTTGTCCACGTACCCTCGTAGAACGAAAGCGGAAGCGTTATCACAACGCGGTTGATGTAGTCGTACGTCTTCACGATCCGACCGATCAAGTACCGAACGCACGGCACCTTCGAGTTCAGCACACGTTCAACTCGATGACGTCCCTCGAACTCCGATCCAGCCGAGTGTTGAGGGAGAGTTTTGTTAGCACGACGGCGTGGTGACGATGATGATGTTCTACCGACGCAGGGCTTCGCCTAAGCTCCGCAACGATATTATCGAGGTGTAATATGGTGGAGGGGGGCACCGCACACGGCTAAAATATCATATATCAATTGTGTGTCTAGAGGTGCCCCCCTGCCCCCGTATATAAAGGAGCAAGGGGGGAGGCCGGCTGCCCTTGGGGCGCGCCAAGGAGAGGGGGGGAGTCCTCCTCCTAGTAGGAGTAGCACTCCCCTTTCCTAGTCCAACTAGGAAGAGAGAGGGGGAAGGAAAGAGAGGGAGAGGGAGAGGGAAAGAGGGGCCGCGCCCCCTCCCCTAGTCCAATTCGGACTCCTCATGGGAGGGGGCGCGCCACCTCCTGGCTGCTGCCCTCTCTCTCCCCTCAGGCCCACTAAGGCCCAATACTTCCCCGGGGGGTTCCGGTAACCCCTCCGGCATTTTGGTTTTATCCGAAACTTCTCCGGAACATTTCCGGTGTCCGAATATAGTCGTCCAATATATCAATCTTTATGTCTCGACCATTTCGAGACTCCTCGTCATGTCCGTTATCACATCCGGGACTCCGAACAACCTTCGGTACATCAAAACATATAAACTCATAATATAACTGTCATCGTAACGTTAAGCGTGCGGACCCTACGGGTTCGAGAACTATGTAGACATGACCGAGACACCTCTCCGGTCAATAACCAATAGCGGAATCTGGATGCTCATATTGGTTCCTACATATTCTATGAAGATCTTTATCGGTCAGACCGCATAACAACATACGTTGTTCCCTTTGTCATCGGTATGTTACTTGCCCGAGATTCGATCGTCGGTATCTCGATACCTAGTTCAATCTCGTTACCGGCAAGTCTCTTTACTCGTTCCGTAATACATCATCCCGCAACTAACTCATTAGTCACAATGCTTGCAAGGCTTATAGTGATGTGCATTACCGAGTGGGCCCAGAGATACCTCTCCGACAATCGGAGTGACAAATCCTAATCTCGAAATACGCCAACCCAGCAAGTACCTTTGGAGCCACCTGTAGAGCACCTTTATAATTACCCAGTTACGTTGTGATGTTTGGTAGCACACAAAGTGTTCCTCCGGTAAACGGGAGTTGCATAATCTCATAGTCATAGGAACATGTATAAGTCATGAAGAAAGCAATAGCAACATACTAAACGATCGAGTGCTAAGCTAACGGAATGGGTCAAGTCAATCACGTCATTCTCCTAATGAGGTGATCCCGTTAATCAAATGACAACTCATGTCTATGGCTAGGAAACATAACCATCTTTGATTAACGAGCTAGTCAAGTAGAGGCATACTAGTGACACTCTGTTTGTCTATGTATTCACACATGTATTATGTTTCCGGTTAATACAATTATAGCATGAATAATAAACATTTATCATGATATAAGGAAATAAATAATACTTTATTATTGCCTCTAGGGCATATTTCCTTCAGTGTCCCACTTGCACTAGAGTCTATAATCTAGTTCACATCGCCATGTGATTTAACATCAATAGTTCACATCACCATGTGATTAACACCCATAGTTCACATCATCATGTGACCAACACCCAAAGGGTTTACTAGAGTCAGTATTCTAGTTCACATCGCTATGTGATTAACACCCAAAGAGTACTAAGGTGTGATCATGTTTTGATTGTGAGATAATTTTAGTCAACGGGTCTGTCACATTCAGATCCGTAAGTATTTTGCAAATTTCTATGTCTACAATGCTCTGCACGGAGCTACTCTAGCTAATTGCTCCCACTTTCAATATGTATCTAGACCGAGACTTAGAGTCATCTAGATTAGTGTCAAAACTTGCATCGACGTAACCCTTTACGACGAACCTTTTGTCACTTCCATAATCGAGAAACATATCCTTATTCCACTAAGGATAATTTTGACCGCTGTCCAGTGATCTACTCCTAGATCACTATTGTACTCCCTTGCCAAAATCAGTGTAGGGTATACAATAGATCTGGTACACAGCATGGCATACTTTATAGAACCTATGGCCAAGGCATAGGGAATGACTTTCATTCTCTTTCTATCTTCTGCCGTGGTCGGTCTTTGAGTCTTACTCAATTTCACACCTTGTAACACAGGCAAGAACTCTTTCTTTGACTGTTCTATTTTGAACTACTTCAAAATCTTGTTAAGGTATGTACTCATTGAAAAAACTTAATAAGCGTCTTGATCTATCTCTATAGATCTTGATGCTCAATATGTAAGCAGCTTCACCGAGGTCTTTCTTTGAAAAACTCCTTTCAAACACTCCTTTATGCTTTGCAGAATAATTCTACATTATTTCCGATCAACAATATGTCATTCACATATACTTATCATAAATGCTGTAGTGCTCCCACTCACTTTCTTGTAAATACAGGCTTCACCGCAAGTCTGTATAAAACTATATCCTTTGATCAACTTATCAAAGCGTATATTCCAACTCCGAGATGCTTGCACCAGTCCATAGATGGATCGCTGGAGCTTGCATATTTTGTTAGCACTTTTAGGATTGACAAAACCTCCTGGTTGCATCATATACAACTCTTCTTTAATAAATCCATTAAGGAATGCAGTTTTGTTTATCCATTTGCCATATTTCATAAAATGCGGCAATTGCTAACATGATTCAGACAGACTTAAGCATAGATACGAGTGAGAAACTCTCATCGTAGTCAACACCTTAAACTTGTCGAAAACCTTTTGCGACAATTCTAGCTTTGTAGATAGTAACACTACTATCAGCGTCCGTCTTCCTCTTGAAGATCCATTTATTTTCTATGGCTTGCCGATCATCGGGCAAGTCAACCAAAGTCCACACTTTGTTCTCATACATGGATCCCATCTCAGATTTCATGGCCTCAAGCCATTTTGCGGAATCTGGGCTCATCATCGCTTCCTCATAGTTCGTAGGTTCGTCATGGTCAAATAACATGACCTCCAGAACAGGATTACCGTACCACTCTGGTGTGGATCTCACTCTGGTTTACCTACGAGGTTTGGTAGTAACTTGATCTGAAGTTACATGATCATCATCGTTAACTTCCTCACTAATTGGTGTAGGAGTCACAGAAACAGATTTCTGTGATGAACTACTTTCCAATAAGGGAGCAGGTACAGTTACCTCATCAAGTTCTACTTTCCTCCCACTCACTTCTTTCGAGAGAAACTCCTTCTCTAGAAAGGATCCATTCTTAGCAACGAATGTCTTGCCTTCGGATCTGTGATAGAAGGTGCACCCAACTGTCTCCTTTGGGTATCCTATGAAGACACATTTCTCCGATTTGGGTTTGAGCTTATCAGGATGAAACCTTTTCACATAAGCTTCGCAACCCCAAACTTTAAGAAACGACAACTTTGGTTTCTTGCCAAACCACAGTTCATAAGATGTTGTCTCAATGGATTTAGATGGTACCCTATTTAACGTGAATGCAGTTGTCTCTAATGCATAACCCCAAAAACGATAGTGGTAGATCGGTAAGAGACATCATATATCGCACCATATCTAATAAAGTACGGTTACGATGTTCGGACACACCATTACACCGTGGTGTTCCAGGTGGCGTGAGTAGTGAAATTATTTTACATTGTTTTAACTGAAGGCCAAACTCGTAACTCAAATACTCTTCTCCACGATCAGATCGTAGAAACTTTATTTTCTTGTTACAATGATTTTCCGCTTCTCTGAAATTATATGAACTTTTCAAATGTTTCAGACTTATGTTTCATCAAGTAGATATACCCATATCTGCTCAAATCATCTGTGAAGGTCAGAAAATAACGATACCTGTCGTGAGCCTCAACACTCATCGGATCGCATACATCCGTATGTATTATTTCCAATAAGTCAGTTGCCCGCTCCATTGTTCCGGAGAACGGAGTCTTAGTCATCTTGCCCATAAGGCATGGTTCGCAAGCATCAAGTGATTCCAAAGCCCATTAGCATGGAGTTTCTTCATGCGCTTTACACCAATATGACCTAAACGACAGTGCCACAAATAGGTTGCACTATCATTATTAACTTTGCATCTTTTGGCTTCAATATTATGAATATGTGTATCACTACGATCGAGATCCAACGAACCATTTTCATTGGGTGTGTAACCATATAAGGTTTTATTCATGTAAATAGAACAACAATTATTCTCTAACTTAAATGAATAACCATATTGCAATAAACATGATCAAATCATATTCATGCTCAACGCAAACACCAAATAACACTTATTTAGGTTCAACACTAATCCCAAAAGTATAGGGAGTGTGCGATGATGATCATATCAATCTTGGAACCACTTCCAATACACATCGTCACTTCATCCTTAACTAGTTTCTGTTCATTATGCAACTCCCGTTTCGAGTTACTACTCTTTAGCAACTGAGCCAGTATCAAATACCGAGGGGTTGCTATAAACACTAGTAAAGTACACATCAATAACATGTATATCCAATATACCTTTGTTCACTTTGCCATCCTTCTTATCCACCAAATACTTGGGGTAGTTCCGCTTCCAGTGACCAGTCCCTTTGCAGTAGAAGCACTTAGTCTCAGGCTTAGGACAAGACTTAGGCTTCTTCACTTGAGCACCAACTTGCTTGCCGTTCTTCTTGAAGTTCCCCTTCTTCCCTTTGCCCTTTTCTTGAAACTAGTGGTCTCGTCAACCATCAACACTTGATGTTTTTCTTGATTTCTACCTTCGTCGATTTCAGCATCACGAAGAGCTCGGGAGTTACTTTCGTCATCCCTTGCATACTATAGTTCATCACGAAGTTCTACTAACTTGGTGATGGTGACTAGAGAATTCTGTCAATCACTATTTTATCTGGATGATTAACTCCCACTTGATTCAAGCGATTGTAGTACCCAGACAATCTGAGCACATGCTCACTGCTTGAGCTATTCTCCTCCATCTTTTAGCCATAGAACTTGTTGGATACTTCATATCTCTCAACTCTGGTATTTGCTTGAAATATTAACTTCAACTCCTGGACCATCTCATATGGTCCATGACGTTCAAAACGTCTTTGAAGTCCCGATTCTAAGCCGTTAAGCATGGTGCACTAAACTATCAAGTAGTCATCATATTGAGCTAGCCAAAACGTTCATAACGTCTGCATCTGCTCCTGCAATAGGTCTATCACCTAACGGTGCATCAAGGACATAATTCTTCTATGCAGCAATGAGGATAATCCTCAGATCACGGATCCAATCCGCATCTTTGCTACTAACATCTTTCAACATAATTTTCTCTAGGAACATATCAAAAATAAATAGGGAAGCAACAACGCGAGCTATTGATCTACAACGTAATTCGCAAAAATACTATCAGGACTAAGTTCGTGATAAATTTAAGTTCAATTAATCATATTACTTAAGAACTCCCAGTTAGATAGACATCCCTCTAATCCTCTAAGTGATTACGTGATCCATATCAACTAAACCATGTCCGATCATCACGTGAGATGGAGTAGTTTCAACGGTGAACATCACTATGTTGATCATATCTACTATATGATTCACGCTCGACCTTTCGGTCTCCGTGTTCCGAGGCCATATCTGCATATGCTAGGCTCGTCAAGTTTCACCTGAGTATTCCGCGTGTGCAACTGTTTTGCACCCGTTGTATTTGAACGTAGAGCCTATCACACCCGATCATCACGTGGTGTCTCAGCACGAAGAACTTTCGCAACGGTGCATACTCAGGGAGAACACTTTTATCTTGAAATTTTAGTGAGAGATCATCTTATAATGCTACCGTCAATCAAAGCTAGATAAGATGCATAAAAGATTAACATCACATGCAATCAATATAAGTGATATGATATGGCCATCATCATCTTGTGCTTGTGATCTCCATCTCCGAAGCACCGTCATGATCACCATCGTCACCGGCGTGACACCTTGATCTCCATTGTAGTATCGTTCTCGTCTCGCCAACTTATTGCTTTTACGACTATCGCTACCGCTTAGTGATAAAGTAAAACAATTACATGGCGATTGCATTTCATACAATAAAGCGACAACCATATGGCTCCTGCCAGTTGCCGATAACTCGGTTACAAAACATGATCATCTCATACAATAAAATATAGCATCATGTCTTGACCATATCACATCACAACATGCCCTGCAAAAACAAGTTAGACGTCCTCTACTTTGTTGTTGCAAGTTTTACGTGGCTGCTATGGGCTTAGCAAGAACCGTTCTTACCTACGCATCAAAACCACAACGATAGTTTGTCAAGTTGGTGCTGTTTTAACCTTCGCAAGGACCGGGCGTAGCCACACTCGGTTCAACTAAAGTGAGAGAGACAGACACCCGCTAGTCACCTTTAAGCAACAAGTGCTCGCAACGGTGAATCCAGTCTCGCGTAAGCGTACGCGTAATGTTGGTCCGGGCCGCTTCATCTCACAATACCGCTGAACCAAAGTTTGACATGCTGGTAAGCAGTATGACTTATATCGCCCACAACTCACTTGTGTTCTACTCGTGCATAGCATCAACGCATAAAACCAGGCTCGGATGCCACTGTTGGGGAACGTAGTAATTTCAAAAAAATTCCTACGCACATGCAAGATCATGGTGATGCATAGCAACGAGAGGGGAGAGTGTTGTCCACGTACCCTCGTAGACCGAAAGCGGAAGCGTTATCACAACGCGGTTGATGTAGTCGTACGTCTTCACGATCCGACCGATCAAGTACCGAACGCACGACACCTCCGAGTTCAGCACACGTTCAGCTCGATGACGTCCCTCGAACTCTGATCCAGCCGAATGTTGAGGGAGAGTTTTGTCAGCACGACGGCGTGGTGACGATGATGATGTTCTACCGACGCAGGGCTTCGCCTAAGCTCCGCAACGATATTATCGAGGTGTAATATGGTGGAGGGGGGCACCGCACACGGCTAAAATATCGTATATCAATTGTGTGTCTAGAGGTGCCCCCCTGCCCCCGTATATAAAGGAGCAAGGGGGGAGGCCGGCTGCCCTTGGGGCGCGCCAAGGAGAGGGGGGGAGTCGTCCTCCTTGTAGGAGTAGGACTACCCTTTCCTAGTCCAACTAGGAAGAGAGAGGGGGAAGGAAAGAGAGGGAGAGGGAGAGGGAAAGAGGGGCCGCGCCCCCCTCCCCTAGTCCAATTCGGACTCCTCATGTGAGGGGGCGCGCCACCTCCTGGCTGCTGCGCTCTCTCTCCCCTCAGGCCCACTAAGGCCAAATACTTCCCCGGGGGGTTCCGGTAACCCCTCCGGCACTCCGGTTTTATCCGAAACTTCTCCAGAACACTTCCGGTGTCCGAATATAGTCGTCCAATATATCGATCTTTATGTCTCGACCAATTCGAGACTCCTCGTCATGTCCGTGATCACATCCGGGACTCAGAACAACCTTCGGTACATCAAAACATATAAACCCATAATATAACTGTCATCGTAACGTTAAGCGTGCGGACCCTACGGGTTCGAGAACTATGTAGACATGACCGAGACACCTCTCCGGTCAATAACCAATAGCGGAACATGGATGCTCATATTGGTTCCTACATATTCTACGAAGATCTTTATCGGTCAGACCGCATAACAACATACGTTGTTCCCTTTGTCATCGGTATGTTACTTGCCCGAGATTCGATCGTCGGTATCTCGATACCTAGTTCAATCTCGTTACCGGCAAGTCTCTTTACTCGTTCCGTAATACATCATCCCGCAACTAACTCATTAGCACAATGCTTGCAAGGCTTATAGTGATGTGCATTACCGAGTGGGCCCAGAGATACCTCTCCGACAATCGGAGTGACAAATCCTAATCTCGAAATACGCCAACCCAACAAGTACCTTTGGAGCCACCTGTAGAGCACCTTTATAATTACCCAGTTACGTTGTGCGGGAGTTGCATAATCTCATAGTCATAGGAACATGTATAAGTCATGAAGAAAGCAATAGCAACATACTAAACGATCGAGTGCTAAGCTGACGGAATGGGTCAAGTCAATCACGTCATTCTCCTAATGAGGTGATCCCGTTAATCAAATGACAACTCATGTCTATGGCTAGGAAACATAACCATCTTTGATTAACGAGCTAGTCAAGTAGAGGCATACTAGTGACACTCTGTTTGTCTATGTATTCACACATGTATTATGTTTCCGGTTAATACAATTATAGCATGAATAATAAACATTTATCATGATATAAGGAAATAAATAATACTTTATTATTGCCTCTAGGGCATATTTCCTTCAGTGTCCCACTTGCACTAGAGTCTATAATCTAGTTCACATCGCCATGTGATTTAACATCAATAGTTCACATCACCATGTGATTAACACCCATAGTTCACATCATCATGTGACCAACACCCAAAGGGTTTACTAGAGTCAGTATTCTAGTTCACATCGCTATGTGATTAACACCCAAAGAGTACTAAGGTGTGATCATGTTTTGATTGTGAGATAATTTTAGTCAACGGGTCTGTCACATTCAGATCCGTAAGTATTTTGCAAATTTCTATGTCTACAATGCTCTGCACGGAGCTACTCTAGCTAATTGCTCCCACTTTCAATATGTATCTAGACCGAGACTTAGAGTCATCTAGATTAGTGTCAAAACTTGCATCGACGTAACCCTTTACGACGAACCTTTTGTCACTTCCATAATCGAGAAACATATCCTTATTCCACTAAGGATAATTTTGACCGCTGTCCAGTGATCTACTCCTAGATCACTATTGTACTCCCTTGCCAAAATCAGTGTAGGGTATACAATAGATCTGGTACACAGCATGGCATACTTTATAGAACCTATGGCCAAGGCATAGGGAATGACTTTCATTCTCTTTCTATCTTCTGCCGTGGTCGGTCTTTGAGTCTTACTCAATTTCACACCTTGTAACACAGGCAAGAACTCTTTCTTTGACTGTTCTATTTTGAACTACTTCAAAATCTTGTTAAGGTATGTACTCATTGAAAAAACTTAATAAGCGTCTTGATCTATCTCTATAGATCTTGATGCTCAATATGTAAGCAGCTTCACCGAGGTCTTTCTTTGAAAAACTCCTTTCAAACACTCCTTTATGCTTTGCAGAATAATTCTACATTATTTCCGATCAACAATATGTCATTCACATATACTTATCATAAATGCTGTAGTGCTCCCACTCACTTTCTTGTAAATACAGGCTTCACCGCAAGTCTGTATAAAACTATATCCTTTGATCAACTTATCAAAGCGTATATTCCAACTCTGAGATGCTTGCACCAGTCCATAGATGGATCGCTGGAGCTTGCATATTTTGTTAGCACTTTTAGGATTGACAAAACCTCCTGGTTGCATCATATACAACTCTTCTTTAATAAATCCATTAAGGAATGCAGTTTTGTTTATCCATTTGCCATATTTCATAAAATGCGGCAATTGCTAACATGATTCAGACAGACTTAAGCATAGATACGAGTGAGAAACTCTCATCGTAGTCAACACCTTAAACTTGTCGAAAACCTTTTGCGACAATTCTAGCTTTGTAGATAGTAACACTACTATCAGCGTCCGTCTTCCTCTTGAAGATCCATTTATTTTCTATGGCTTGCCGATCATCGGGCAAGTCAACCAAAGTCCACACTTTGTTCTCATACATGGATCCCATCTCAGATTTCATGGCCTCAAGCCATTTTGCGGAATCTGGGCTCATCATCGCTTCCTCATAGTTCGTAGGTTCGTCATGGTCAAATAACATGACCTCCAGAACAGGATTACCGTACCACTCTGGTGTGGATCTCACTCTGGTTTACCTACGAGGTTTGGTAGTAACTTGATCTGAAGTTACATGATCATCATCGTTAACTTCCTCACTAATTGGTGTAGGAGTCACAGGAACAGATTTCTGTGATGAACTACTTTCCAATAAGGGAGCAGGTACAGTTACCTCATCAAGTTCTACTTTCCTCCCACTCACTTCTTTCGAGAGAAACTCCTTCTCTAGAAAGGATCCACTCTTAGCAACGAATGTCTTGCCTTCGGATCTGTGATAGAAGGTGTACCCAACTGTCTCCTTTGGGTATCCTGTGAAGACACATTTCTCCGATTTGGGTTTGAGCTTATCAGGATGAAACCTTTTCACATAAGCTTCGCAACCCCAAACTTTAAGAAACGACAACATTGGTTTCTTGCCAAACCACAGTTCATAAGATGTCGTCTCAATGGATTTAGATGGTACCCTATTTAACGTGAATGCAGCTGTCTCTAATGCATAACCCCAAAAACGATAGTGGTAGATCGGTAAGAGACATCATATATCGCACCATATCTAATAAAGTACGGTTACGATGTTCGGACACACCATTACACCGTGGTGTTCCAGGTGGCGTGAGTAGTGAAATTATTTTACATTGTTTTAACTGAAGGCCAAACTCATAACTCAAATACTCTTCTCCACGATCAGATCGTAGAAACTTTATTTTCTTGTTACGATGATTTTCCGCTTCTCTGAAATTATATGAACTTTTCAAATGTTTCAGACTTATGTTTCATCAAGTAGATATACCCATATCTGCTCAAATCATCCGTGAAGGTCAGAAAATAACGATACCTGCCGCGAGCCTCAACACTCATCGGATCGCATACATCCGTATGTATTATTTCCAATAAGTCAGTTGCTCGCTCCATTGCTCCGGAGAACGGAGTCTTAGTCATCTTGCCCATAAGGCATGGTTCGCAAGCATCAAGTGATTCATAATCAAGTGATTCCAAAGCCCATCAGCATGGAGTTTCTTCATGCGCTTTACACCAATATGACCTAAACGACAGTGCCACAAATAAGTTGCACTATCATTATTAACTTTGCATCTTTTGGCTTCAATATTATGAATATGTGTATCACTACGATCGAGATCCAACGAACCATTTTCATTGGGTGTGTAACCATATAAGGTTTTATTCACGTAAATAGAACAACAATTATTCTCTAACTTAAATGAATAACCGTATTGCAATAAACATGATCAAATCATATTCATGCTCAACGCAAACACCAAATAACACTTATTTAGGTTCAACACTAATCCCGAAAGTATAGGGAGTGTGCGATGATGATCATATCAATCTTGGAACCACTTCCAATACACATCGTCACTTCATCCTTAACTAGTTTCTGTTCATTATGCAACTCCCGTTTCGAGTTACTACTCTTTAGCAACTGAACCAGTATCAAATACCGAGGGGTTGCTATAAACACTAGTAAAGTACACATCAATAACATGTATATCCAATATACCTTTGTTCACTTTGCCATCCTTCTTATCCACCAAATACTTGGGGTAGTTCCGCTTCCAGTGACCAGTCCCTTTGCAGTAGAAGCACTTAGTCTCAGGCTTAGGACAAGACTTAGGCTTCTTCACTTGAGCAGCAACTTGCTTGCCATTCTTCTTGAAGTTCCCCTTCTTCCCTTTGCCCTTTTCTTGAAACTAGTGGTCTCGTCAACCATCAACACTTGATGTTTTTCTTGATTTCTACCTTCGTCGATTTCAGCATCACGAAGAGCTCAGGAATTACTTTCGTCATCCCTTGCATACTATAGTTCATCACGATGTTCTACTAACTTGGTGATGGTGACTAGAGAATTCTGTCAATCACTATTTTTTTGGATGATTAACTCCCACTTGATTCAAGCGATTGTAGTACCCAGACAATCTGAGCACATGCTCACTGCTTGAGCTATTCTCCTCCATCTTTTAGCTATAGAACTTGTTGGAGACTTCATATCTCTCAACTTGGGTATTTGCTTGAAATATTAACTTCAACTCCTGGAACATCTCATATGGTCCATGACGTTCAAAACGTCTTTGAAGTCCCGATTCTAAGCCGTTAAGCATGGTGCACTAAACTATCAAGTAGTCATCATATTGAGCTAGCCAAGACATTCTGCATCTGCTCCTGCAATAGGTCTGTCACCTAGCGGTGCATCAAGGACATAATTCTTCTGTGCAGCAATGAGGATAATCCTCAGATCACGGACCCAATCCGCATCTTTGCTACTAACATCTTTCAACATAATTGTCTCTAGGAACATATCAAAAATAAATAGGGAAGCAACAACGCGAGCTATTGATCTACAACATAATTTGCAAAAATACTATCAGGACTAAGTTCATGATAAATTTAAGTTCAATTAATTATATTACTTAAGAACTCCCACTTAGATAGACATCCCTCTAATCCTCTAAGTGATTACGTGATCCATATCAACTAAACCATGTCCGATCATCACGTGAGATGGAGTAGTTTCAACGGTGAACATCACTATGTTGATCATATCTACTATATGATTCACGCTCGACCTTTCGGTCTCCGTGTTCCGAGGCCATATCTGCATATGCTAGGCTCGTCAAGTTTAACCTGATTATTCCGCGTGTGCAACTGTTTTGCACCCATTGTATTTGAACGTAGAGCCTATCACACCCGATCATCACGTGGTGTCTCAGCACGAAGAACTTTCGCAATGGTGCATACTCAGGGAGAACACTTTTATCTTGAAATTTTAGTGAGAGATCATCTTATAATGCTACCATTAATCAAAGCAAGATAAGATGCGTAAAAGATTAACATCACATGCAATCAATATAAGTGATATGATATGGCCATCATCATCTTGTGCTTGTAATCTCCATCTCCGAAGCACCGTCATGATCACCATCGTCACCGGCGTGACACCTTGATCTCCATCGTAGTATCGTTGTCGTCTCGCCAACTTATTGCTTTTACGACTATCGCTACCGCTTAATGATAAAGTAAAACAATTACATGGCGATTGCATTTCATACAATAAAGCGACAACCATATGGCTCCTGCCAGTTGCTGATAACTCGGTTACAAAACATGATCATCTCCTACAATAAAATATAGCATCGTGTCTTGACCATATCACATCACAACATGCCCTGCAAAAACAAGTTAGACGTCCTCTACTTTGTTGTTGCAAGTTTTACGTGGCTGCTACGGGCTTAGCAAGAACCGTTCTTACCTACGCATCAAAACCACAACGATAGTTTGTCAAGTTGGTGCTGTTTTAACCTTCGCAAGGACCGGGCGTAGCCACACTCGGTTCAACTAAAGTGAGAGAGACAGACACCCGCCAGTCACCTTTAAGCAACAAGTGCTCGCACCGGTGAAACCAGTCTTGCGTAAGCGTACGCGTAATGTCGGTCCGGGCCGCTTCATCTCACAATACCGCTGAACGAAAGTATGACATGCTGGTAAGCAGTATGACTCATACCGCCCACAACTCACTTGTGTTCTACTCGTGCATAGCATCAACGCATAAAACCAGGCTCGGATGCCACTGTTGGGGAGCGTAGTAATTTCAAAAAATTTCCTACGCACACGCAAGATCATGGTGATGCATAGCAACGAGAGGGGAGAGTGTTGTCCACGTACCCTCGTAGATCGAAAGCGGAAGCGTTATCACAACGCGGTTGATGTAGTCGTACGTCTTCACGATCCGACCGATCAAGTACCGAACGCACGGCACCTCCGAGTTCAGCACACGTTCAGCTCGATGAGCCCCTCGAACTCTGATCCAGCCGAGTGTTGAGGGAGAGTTTTGGCAGCACGACGGCGTGGTGACGATGATGATGTTCTACCGACGCAGGGCTTCACCTAAGCTCCACAACGATATTATCGAGGTGTAATATGGTGGAGGGGGGCACCGCACACGGCTAAAATATCGTATATCAATTGTGTGTCTAGAGGTGCCCCCCTGCCCCCGCATATAAAGGAGCAAGGGGGGAGGCCGGCTGCCCTTGGGGCGCGCCAAGGAGAGGGGGGGAGTCGTCCTCCTAGTAGGAGTAGGACTCCCCTTTCCTAGTCCAACTAGGAAGAGAGAGGGGGAAGGAAAGAGAGGGAGAGGGAGAGGGAAAGAGGGGCCGCGCCCCCCTCCCCTAGTCCAATTCGGACTCCTCATGTGAGGGGGCGCGCCACCTCCTGGGTGCTGCCCTCTCTCTCCCCTCAGGCCCACTAAGGCCCAATACTTCCCCGGGGGGTTCCGGTAACCCCTCCGGCACTCCGGTTTTATCCGAAACTTCTCCGGAACACTTCCGGTGTCCGAATATAGTCGTCCAATATATCAATCTTTATGTCTCGACCATTTCGAGACTCCTAGTCATGTCCGTGATCACATCCGGGACTCAGAACAACCTTCGGTACATCAAAACATATAAGCTCATAATATAACTGTCATCGTAACGTTAAGCGTGCGGACCCTACGGGTTCGAGAACTATGTAGACATGACCGAGACACCTCTCCGGTCAATAACCAATAGCGGAACCTGGATGCTCATATTGGTTCCTACATATTCTACGAAGATCTTTATCGGTCAGACCGCATAACAAAATACGTTGTTCCCTTTGTCATCGGTATGTTACTTGCACGAGATTCGATCGTCGGTATCTCGATACCTAGTTCAATCTTGTTACCGGCAAGTCTCTTTACTCGTTCCGTAATACATCATCCCGCAACTAACTCATTAGTCACAATGCTTGCAAGGCTTATAGTGATGTGCATTACCGAGTGGGCCCAGAGATACCTCTCCGACAATCGGAGTGACAAATCCTAATCTCGAAATACGCCAACCCAACAAGTACCTTTGGAGCCACCTGTAGAGCACCTTTATAATTACCCAGTTATGTTGTGACGTTTGGTAGCACACAAAGTGTTCCTCCGGTAAACGGGAGTTGCATAATCTCATAGTCATAAGAACATGTATAAGTCATGAAGAAAGCAATAGCAACATACTAAACGATCGAGTGCTAAGCTGACGGAATGGGTCAAGTCAATCACGTCATTCTCCTAATGAGGTGATCCCGTTAATCAAATGACAACTCATGTCTATGGCTAGGAAACATAACCATCTTTGATTAACGAGCTAGTCAAGTAGAGGCATACTAGTGACACTCTGTTTGTCTATGTATTCACACATGTATTATGTTTCCGGTTAATACAATTATAGCATGAATAATAAACATTTATCGTGATATAAGGAAATAAATAATACTTTATTATTGCATCTAGGGCATATTTCCTTCACTCCGGATCATTGGGCACATAAATGCGGTCCTCAAACCATAAGGTATCGTGCTCATCCTCACGAAATCCCTTGGCTTTTCCTTTACTCATCCTTTCCTTTATCTCAGCAATTTCCTTGTCTGTCTTCTGAGCTTCTCTGATCTTATCCATCAAAGTAGACTGAATCTCCAATGCTGCTACATAGCTTCTCAGAACTATTTCCAAACATAGTTCACGAAGATCCTCTGCTAACTCCTTGGGTAACTCTCTGGTCATGAGTGTGTTGACATGGCTCTTGCGGCTCAACGCATCGGCTACTACGTTAGCCTTCCCTGGGTGATAATGCAATCTCATATCATAATCCTTAATGAGCTCCAACCATCTCCTTTGCCTGAGATTCAACTCCTTCTGCGTGAAAATGTACTTCAAACTCTTGTGATCCGTGTACACCTCACAATGGTTTTCGATGAGAAAATGTCTCCACGTCTTCAACGCATGCACTACGGCTGCTAACTCCAAATCATGTGTAGATTAATTCAACTCATGGGGTTTGAGCTGTCCTGAGGCATATGAAACAACTCTTCCCTCCTGCATTAGCACTGCTCCAAGTCCTCGACGTGAAGCGTTGCAATATACTTCATAATCCTTGCGTTGATCTGGCAAAATCAACACTGGCGTTGTAACCAAACATTTCTTCAACTCCTGGAAACTAGCCTCACATTCCTCAGTCCAATTGAATTTGGTGTCCTTCTTCAACAACTCCGTCATAGGCTTTGCAATCTTCGAGAAATTCTCGATGAATCTCCGGTAATATCCTGGGAGTCCAAGAAAACTCCGGATTTCTCCAACTGTCGTGGGTGACTCCCAATTTGTCACAGTGTTAACCTTGGTGGGATCTACTACTATTCCTTCTCCGGATATAACATGTCCAAGGAATCCAACTTCCTTTAACCAAAACTCGCACTTGCTGAACTTGGCATATAACTAATGTTCTCTGAGCTTTCCAAGTACCAAACGCAAATGCTCCTTATGCTCTTCTTCATTCTTCGAATAGACCAGAATATCATCAATGAACACTACGACGAACTTATCCAAAAACTCCATAAACACTTTGTTCATCATGTTCATGAAATAGGCGGGTGCGTTAGTCAGGCCAAATGACATAACGGTGTACTCATATAGCCCATACCTTGTGGTAAAAGCTGTCTTGGTTATATCCTGCTCTCGAATCTTCAACTGGTGGTATCCTGATCGCAAATCAATCTTGGAAAATACTTTAGCTCCTTGTAGTCGGTCAAACAGATCATTTATCATCGGCAGTGGGTACTTGTTCTTGATTGTTACTTCATTCAATCCACGATCATCAACAACCATCCTCAACGATCCATATTTCTTCTCCACTAGAAGTACTGGTGATCCCCAAGGTGACAAACTTGGGCGAATATATCCTTTATCCAGTAACTCCTTAATCTGCTTCTTAATTTCTTCCAAATCCTTAGCGGGCATCCTGTACGGTCTCTTAGATATTGGCCCTATGCCTGGCAAAAGCTCAATCAAAAACTCAATGTCTCTATCCGGTGGCATGCCTGGCAACTCCTCTGGAAATACGTCAGGGAAATCCTTCACCACTGGTACTTCCTCCTGTACAACTCCTGATAAGGAATTTACTTGAGTCCTCTTCGGCACATGCCGGGATACGTACTTAATCCTTCTTCCTTCTGGGGTAGTAGGCAAGATCGTCTTACTGGCGCAATCGATGTTTCCTCCATACATCGATAGCCAATCCATTCCCAAAATCACATCCAAACCTTGCGACTCCAAAACTATTAGGTCTGAGGGGAATACATGACTACCTATGGCCAATGGCATCTGAAAACATCCTTGGCTTGCCATATACTCTTCTCCTGGCGAGGTTACTAACATAGGGGTTCTAAGAACTTTGGTGGGCAACTTAAACTTATCCACAAATCCCCTTGATATGTATGAATGCGATGCACCACTATCAAAAAGAACGATTGCAGTAAATGACATAACCAAAAACTTACCTATTACTGCATCAGGCTGTGCTTCAACCTCCTCCACATTAACGTGGTTCACCTGTCCCTTGTTGAAAGGGTTCGGCTTCTTCCCCGAGCTTCCATTGCCATTTCCATTCTTAGCTTCCGGACATTCAGTTGCATAATGTCCAGTCTTCTGGCACATGAAACAAGTAACGTGGCTTAGATCCCTCTTGGCTGGGGTTGATGGGTTGGTACGGTTCTGTCCGTTGCTTCCTCCGTTCCCATTGCCATTCTTGGGGCCACTATGATTGTGCGAACTTCCTCCATTGTGATTGTGACCTCCATGGTTATGCTGAAGGTGTCCTCCCGAGTTCGGGGTAAAACGAGGCTTCTGGTGAGCTCATGTGCTGTACTTTCCTTGGCCATACTTCCTCTTACGACTCTCAATCCGCTGCTACTTCCCTTCAATCATGAGAGCTCTATCTACCAACTCCTGGTAGTTGTTAAAAGTTGCCACCATCAACTGCATGCTCAGCTCATCATTCAGTCCTTCCAGAAACTTCTCCTGCTTAGCTGCATCCGTAGCAACGTCATCTGGGGCATAACGTTCTAACTTACTAAAATCCTCCACGTACTGGCCAACGGTACGTCCTCCTTGGCGTAAGTTGCGAAACTCACGCTTCTTCATGGCCATAGCTCCTGCTGAAACATGGGCAGTACGGAAAGCTTGCTGAAACTGGTCCCATGTGACATTGTCAATGGGGTGAGTGGCTGTGTAATTCTCCCACCATGATGCTGCGGGTCCATCAAGCTGATGTGCGGCAAAACGCACTCTCTCCGCATCTGTGCATCCTGCAGTGGTCAGCTCCCTTCCAACCTTGCGGAGCCAATCATCTGCCACAATCGGCTCGGTGCTACTGGAGAACACCGGCGGATTCAGCCTAAGAAAACGGGCTAAGTGATCAACAGGTGGTGGGGGTGGTGGGTTGTTGTTGTTGTTGCCTTGGTTTTGAACTAGCACTTGCATCAGGGCATTCTGCTGCTGAATCAACTGAGTGATCTCCGGTGGGAAAACAAATCCGGTGTCGTGTCTCGGAGGCATCTGATGGTTTAGAAAAGATGAGAAAATAGGATAGAATGAGGTCTAGAGGGAAAACACTACCCATATGCACATGAGACAAACACAATCATATCACTCCAATCAATTCAAACAAGGCATACAATCGATCTATCTATCGTTACAAAGTGCTTGGACTATACTATATGCATGGTGGAATACTACTTCTAATTTGGTGGTCTACTAGAAAAATTGCTCAGTCGAAGACTCCATGATATCTGCTCCGGCTTTATCCTCCAAATCATCCTCACTGGGGTCCGAGTCAGTGTCGTCGATGATGATGTAATTCTCCGGGCAAGTAGAATCGTCATCATCTCCTCCTGGTCCTGGGTTTCCCATGAAGACTCCTACTTCTTTGTCAGGTCGCCATTCTTCTCCACTAGTGCGACGATTTCCTCCATATAATCCTCGCGTGTAGCCTTGAGTTCTTCCTCCAGTTCCATGATCCTAGTCTTTGCCTTATTCAGATCTATCATGTCTGCGCACATCTGGTTCTCCTGGCGACGAATGTGCTGGTTTAACTCCTGGATGAAAGCTGCAATAGATCTATCCTTCCTAGTGCTAATCATCTCCCATTGCTCGTCTCGGCGCCCACAAATCTGATAGATAGTATCCTTGAGATCATTGTGGTACACTTCTCCAATGCGTCCCATGGTGATGTGGGCTGCCATGCTCTTTCCTAGACTCCAGGTTGGTGCATCAAAGGAAAACTCTATGGGCTCAGTGACTGGCGTGAACGTCCTTCCTGGAACTTGAACTTGAATCATCCAGCGCTCCTCTTCTGGTAGTGTGGCGTTGTAGGTTCCGGCGAAGCTTGGTATTCCGATGTTCAGGTACTTAGTAACTTCCTTCAAGTGTCTTCCAAAAGGTGTATCCTCATCCGGTTGGGCGAACTTGTTCCTTGCATCCTCCATCCTAAAAGAGTGGAAGAAAGGAGAGGAGTTAGAAATTAGAAGAGAGTAGTGATCTAGGGCTTTAGCTTAGTGGTCGTGTCCTACAGTCAGCGTGTGCTCTGATACCATCTTTGTAGCGACCAGACCTCAAACAGTCTAGTCTCTGTGCATCAGTGTCATCCCTGGATCGGTAATGCTGACACGCACAGTACTCGAAGGATTTATAACAGAGTAGCAATCACACACTTATTACATCGAATAGTTCAAGAGAGAACTCATTATAATAAATATGGCTTAAGGCCATCTAAAAACAATAACAACGGAAGGCTTGGAAGATAAAGTGAGTCCATCAACTCCAACGGCCTCACTGAGTATAAGACCACGACCTAAGGCTCCTTACTTGTCGTTTGAAAAGTCTGCAACATGATACGTTGCAGCCCGAAAACGGGTCAGCACATGGAATATGCTGGCAATGTAACACATAGAGAGTAATGAATAGAATAATGCTATCACTACATGCATATTTGGCTGGTGGAAAGCTCTATGGTTACAGTTTTGCGAAAAGCCAATTTTTCCCTACCACAAAGGAATAAATTTTATTTAACTATCATGGTGGTTGTTGAACATTGAGAAGGTACCTCCAACTCAATCCCAATTAAGAACGTGGTTAACCCAATCAAATTAAATTAAGTAACATGATGATGAGATTCACATGATAATCCAAGAACTAGATACTCAAGCGGTCCATAACCAGGGACACGACTAATCATGATTAGTTTGTACACTTTGCAGAGGTTTGTGCACTTTTCCCCACAAGACTCGATCGCCTCTGCTTGATTTCTCGCACTACATGGTGTTTGAGAAACGGATGACCGAGACACAGTCTTTCAGAAACACTACTCTTTACTCCGGGTGGACAGTTACACCTACTTTCCCCTACATCTGCTAGCCCACCTCTTCAAGAGGTCATGTAACCTACTCAACTATGCTAGAGCCCATAATAGCTTGTGGCTGCACACGGAAGTTTCTAGCATGAATAATCTCATGATCCCTTTGAGTCTGGGTGGCGGTCCATAGGATGATCACACGGGTACTCCGGGATATCCAAAAATACAGGCAACACTGGTTTCTCCAGGTGCCTCAATCCACCCAGATGTAAATTAAAGTAGCCACCTTAAGTTGAACCATTAATTAACATCCTCACATCTGTCATGGAAATTCACTCAAACCCAATCCACGTCTACGAGCATAGCATAGAAATATAAGCAAACGTAGAAGTAACTCCCAAAGGTTTGATAGTAAACAGGGCAATAGGTACTACCTCGTCTACTTCCCAAAACCCACATATTAATCAGATCCTAATCATGCAATAGTTTGAGGGTTGATCTAATGCAATAAAATTGGGTGGTAAAGAGGTGTGATCAAAGTGTTACTTGCCTTGCTGATGATCCGTGAAACCTAGAGACTCGTAGTAGCACGCTTCGCACTCCGGGTACTCTATCGCAAGCAAACAATACATACATAAGCAATCAAGCAAGGGTGCACAGATAAAACTCAAAATAAGAGATCTAACCAGAAAGTTCAACTTAAGAACTCCGGTTTGCAAAAAGAATCAAATCGAACTAAGCAACAAAACTCAAACGGCGAAAGAAACAAGCTTTGTTTACTAATCTGGACCTAAGTCACATTTTACAGTAGCAAAAACTTGTTTGAGTTGGTTAAACAAAAAGAGGGTTTCGAGATGAAACTCTAGGCACTTGAATCGCCTGATTCCGATAAACGAACGAAAAGTTATACTAGAACGAAAATTGGATCAGAAATCGCGATCGAAAATAATCGCGGAAAATCCGAGAAAAAGAAAAACTGACGAACAGGCTAACGAACGAACGTTCGCTGTCTGCGGTTAAACGACGAAAACTATTCGTTAAAACGAACGTACGGCCGAACGTCCGCAAAATAAATAAACCAAAAAAAAAAAAATAAACCGAACCGATCTAAACAAAACCGAAACTAGGGTTTACGAAATAAAACCGATCGGTTTTATAAAAAAACCGGCGCCTACCTCTAACTCCGGCGAACGGTCCGGCGGCGGTGGTTGGCAGCGACGGGCGGCGGGGCAGCGCGGGGTGGCGGCGCGGGCGGCGGGGCGGCGGCGGCGCGGGTCCCGAGGCGGCGTCGGACGGCTATGGTTTCGGGTGGGCTGGCGGCGCCGACGGCGGCGGCGGCGCGGGTCCCGAGGCGGCGGCGGACGGCTAGGGTTTTAAGTGGGCTGGCGGCGCTGGGGCTCGGGGTCTCGGGCTTTTAAAGGCCGGCCCGAAGAGTCCCGCTCGGGTACGGCCCGGAGTCGGTTGACTTTTTTTTAAATAATTCGGACGTGCAGAAAAAGTAAGAAAACAAATACTAAACGGACTCCAAAAATCCCGAAATAAGTTTTCCCCGTCCTCTAAAAATAAGCCGGACAAGATGAACATTTATTTGTGCCTAAAATGCAAGTTTGAAAAACGCATATTTTTCCTAATTCAAATAAAATCCAAATAAAATCAAATATTTGTTTTTAATATTTTTCCTCCAATATTTCATTATTTGTGGAGAAGTCATATTATCTCCTCTCATATATTTTGATATGAAATATTTTTGGAGAGAAAAATAATTAAAACAAATGATCCTATTTTCAAAATTTGAGAAAACCCAAATATGAAAATAACGAAATCCCCAACTCTCTCCGTGGGTCCTTGAGTTGCGTAGAATTTCTAGGATCGCAAACAATAATGCAATAAAATATGATATGCAGGAATGATCTATGTATAACATTCCAAATTGAAAATTCGGGATGTTACAAGTTTTATGTATTTACTTTTATGCAAAGAGTTAAAGTTTTCTCTCTATTCCTTTTTATTTTTCTCCTTTCGCAAGCATCATGTGGTGAGGAAAGATCTAGGCACATATGTCCAGCTGAATATGGGTAGCATGAGTTATTATTGTTGAAATCACCCTTGAGGTGAATACGTTGGGAGGCGAAACTATAAGCCCCTATTTTTCTATGTGTCCGGTTGAAACGTTTTGCTCATGTGTATGCTGTGAAGGTTAGCAATCATAGAAGACTATATGATGGTTGAGTATGTGGACATGCCTAAAGGCTATCATGCGTGACCCTTTCTGAAAAGATGATGAATTGTAGTTGCAAAGTTGACTGAGAACATAGTTTGTTGGTTTCCAATAGAGTTTTTGCTCTATACTTTGATAGTGTGATGAATTGTCACTTTCTCATGAGAAGTGTATGATACAAGTTCTAAGATAAGAGTTTTATGTTTAAATTTGTTGTTGTTATAATAATCTACATGATGCTTCTATGTCCGTATTTTTGTTTTTATCGACACCTCTCTCTCTAAGCATGTGGACATGTTTTTCGATTTCGGTTTTCGCTTGAGGACAAGCGAGGTCTAAGCTTGGGGGAGTTGATACGTCCATTTTGCATCATGTTTTCCTACTGTTATTTATGATATTTTTATGCATACTAATGCTTTTTGGAGTAATTCTAATGCCTTTTCTCTCATAATTTGCAAGGTACAGACAAAGAGGGAGAATTCCGGCAGCTGGAAATCTGGACCTGGAAAAGCTACGTCAGGCTACCTATTCTGCACAACTCCAAACAAGCTGAAACTTCACGGAGATTGTTTATGGAATATTTGGGGAATAATGGAGCAAATAAGTACCAGAGGGGGCCACCCTGGTGAGCACAAGACACCAGGGAGCACCTGGGCCCCCAGGCGCGCCCTGGTGGGTTGTGCTCACCCAGGCCCACCTCCGGTGCCCATCTTCAGGTATATAAGTCATTTTGACCTAAAAAAATAAGGAGAGACTTTCAGGACGGAGCGCCGCCGTCTCGAGGCGGAACTTGGGCAGGAGCACCTTTGCCCTTCGGCGGAGCAGTTCTGCCAGGGGAACTTCCCTCCGGAGGGGGAAATCATCGTCATCATCATCACCAACAACTCTCCCATCTTGGGGAGGGCAATCTCCATTAAGATCTTCAACAACACGATCTCATCTCAAACCCTAGTTCATCTCTTGTGTTCAATCTTGTTACCGAAACTATGGATTGGTGCTTGTGGGTGACTAGTAGTGTTGATTACATCCTGTAGTTGATTACTATATGGTTTATTTGGTGGAAGATTATATGTTCAGATCCATTATGCTATTTAATACCCCTCTGATATTGAGCATGATTATCATTTGTGAGTAGTTACTTTTGTTCTTGAGGTCATGGGAGAAATCATGTTGCAAGTAATCATGTGAACTTGATATGTGTTCGATATTTTCATAGTATGTATGTTGTGATTCCCTTAGTGGTGTCATGTCAACATTGAGTATGTGACACTTCACCATATTTGGGCCTAAGGGAATGCATTGTGGAGTAGTAATTAGATGATGGGTTGCAAGAGTGATAGAAGCTTAAACCCTAGTTTATGCGCTATACCATAAGGGACCGACTGGATCCAAAAGTTTAATGCTATGGTTAGAATTTATTCTTAATACTTTTCTTGTAGTTGCGGATGCTTGCGGGAGGGTTAATCATAAGTAGGAGGTTTGTTCAAGTAAGAACAGAACCTAAGCACCGGTCCACCCACATATCAAATTATCAAAGTAGCGAACACGAATCGAATCAACATGATGAAAGTGACTAGATGAAATTCCTGTGTACCCTCAAGAACGCTTTGCTTATTATAAGAGACTGTTTTGGCCTGTCGTTCGCCTGAAAAGGATTGGGCTACCTTGCTGCACTTTTTCTACTATTATCGATACTTGCTCGTTACAAATTATCTTGCTATCAAACTACTCTGTTACTTACAATTTCAGCACTTGCAGACATTACCTTGCTGAAGACCACTTGTCATTTCCTTCTGCTCCTCGTTGGGTTCGACACTCTTACTTATCGAAAAGATCTACAATTCATCCCCTATACTTGTGGGTCATCAACCCCTCAGCAGAAAGAAATATAGATGAACATCATATGTAACCATGTTTTCAACTACAATCTAGTTCCAATGCCAAAGATTGTAGTTTCATAATTGATATGATGTTGTTTTATACACACTAATATGTTTACAATATTATTAATAAAAAGGTTCATCACCAAAAGATCAAGATATCATCTAGGAAACCATAGATCGGCCATGGGGAACATCCACATTGACCTCACGAGGAGCTTCTCGTGTACATCGCTTCATGATGGGGTAACCAAATCCAACACAGAAAGGTTTGGCCTGACAGGCTCAAACAATTTGATAGCAACGACGTGAAATGATGGCCATCTTCCAAAGAAACTTCCAAGCGAGGCACGAACAACAAATTTGCATCTCCTGGAAAGCAGACCATCGAGTTCAGGCGGGGTCTTCCTCAGCATTGAGGCTGCTACATGAACATTGGGAATAGCAGGGCCATGATGAGTGCTATTGCGAAGGACTTGTCTAGCAGATCAACCGATGATCTGTTGTGCCTTCTCCCCAAACAATTCAAATTCAGCATCTCCTCTTCGATCTTTTGCACGGACAAACAATGTGTACCTGGCAATCAACATACATGTGGTGAGCAGGGCAAGCAGATGATCACCACTCGATAAAAATTTGGATCGCTCTTACCTAATTGTTGCACTCATACATGAACAAGATCGGTGACATCACGTATAAACATCTGGCTGGGTAAGCGTTGTTGCAGCTGGCATAGACATGTAATGGCAGTCTGTACAGAAGGTGTCCCACCATTTTTTCAAATGTGAGACGCTGGTAATCACCACATTGCATCTGAAGGTATCTGCCCGGGAAGTTAAATATTGTAGTGTATCATCAATCTATTTGTAAAGATATAAATCACAAGCATCATGGGCAGACTGTAAAACTACATGATATCACAAGGGTACCTCCTTTTGATATAAGTTGATTTTTTGAGGTGGGTTAATAACACCATCGGATGCACGTCAGCATGTTGGACCTGTAGGATAATCATAGTTGGTGCAGGAAGATGTTCAATCACAGGGAGCTTGAGAAGGAGAGATGATACAATACTTAGGCACAAATCAAAGGGAACAAATGCTATATGAACAGACCACGGTCCTCACCTGCTCCTAGATACGTTTATATCTGGTATATCATGGTTAACATACCATTTTCAAGCACATCCTCCAGATAATTCCTTGCACCCTACGTCATGATAAATAATAAGACCATTAAATAAACTAAAGGCGGTATGAAACAAGTAAGCACATTCATTTGGTTGTTTCCTAGTCACCTTCATACATACAAACGGTGGTGCCAACAAAGATAGCAACAGCCGGGTCTGTTTGACCCATGAAATGCACTCTCTCTCTCTCTCTGTTAAATCGAATAGCGCTCTCACCCTAGAGGATTATTCCAATTTCAGGGCCACTAACGCAAGATGGGAATAAAAAGGCAGAAGAAGATCAGTATAAGCTTCCTTAATAAAGTGGAGAACAGGGAAATAGAACGACAGTAAAAAATGACAAATAAGATCACATTCTTATTATCAGAGAGGAGCACACGGTGCTTGAACACTTGTCTAAGCATATTAGGCACTCGAATAGCTTTCACATGAGAAATCACCATGATAACTCTATTAGCATCTGTACAAGTAAATATGCAAACCACTACTTAGTATATAGAAGTGTCCACTGAACAACATATTAGACCATAAGAAGAGACAAGGAGTGCAATCTGTGTTACCAATGTAAGCCTGTGGGGTATCATTTGTAGGGGTAATTCATTTATTGGGGTCAGGTTGAATTTCCACTCTAAAAACTCGTCATTTAGATGGAAACAATTATTCACAATTGTAAATTGTGTAAATTTGATCATCAATGGGGCATCGATGGGGTTTAGAACGACTGGTCGAGACAACACGGCAAAATGACTAAATTCATACACTACCCCCTCATGCAGCATGTCAATATGAGTGACAAGAAAATCCGTTAGAACAAGTGCATAGCCGTGGTTACCCTGCAATAATTTCGCACTGTATCAGACATAGACCAGCACAAAACAATAGCGGCATATCTCAAAATATTTCTGGATCGTACATGAGCGTCAATGAGAACCATGTGCACAAGCTTGACATGTCGATTCTCTAAACCACACAGTAGTGCCATAGGCGGGACACATGGACACACACGACCTGCTTGTCCCAACTAGCACGTAGATCGGATAGAGCGAGATAAGACATCTGGCAAGAACAACAACAAAAGCATCGCAATCATATCATAGATGCGAAAGCAAGTAGACAATGAATACATTGGGACTCCAGCTCGATAGAATCCAAAAGATTTGCAATGCAATTCCTAACAAAATTAGAAATGCAAGGAATACACCAGCAGCAACAAAAGACAGAAGCAAGAGCACGGAGCAAACAAGTTGGATGCAGCATCACAGGACACTTTCTTAGACAAGTAGAACGAAAGGTAGAAGAAACTTACCAGAAGGGCGAGGAGGTGAAACCCTAGAAGCGGCACTGACTGGAAAGGGGAAACCAAGCTGGAATCCAGTGAAGGAGGCAAATGTATATGCACGCTGGAAAAGTGGGTCATCCAGAGATGGGCCGAAACTTGAAGCCCGAGAAAGGTGAAGGCCTCTTACGGGCCCAACGGCAAAACAGAGAGGCAATACCAAGTGGGTCATGTGTTCGTTGTCGACGACGTGTTTATGTAAACAACTCTTCTCTTCTGTGAGCCAATACACTCGCTAAAGATACGAATAAGAATGCGCAATAGGAACCGGACAACCGAAATATTGTCAAAGAGGTTAGAAACATGTCCACGCAAGATAAGCAATGTGCTAAATGTGACTCACAAGACAATAGAATTCTTACAATCTCCCATATCAAATGGCTTAGCACATGAAACTCAAATGTGAAATAAATCGAGTTGAACAAAATCCAAGAAACAAGCCACAGGGGAACGAATAGGTGCAACACATGTAAATGCAAGTCCAAAGAAGAGCACGGTTACTGATTAGGTTCAACGATTCATAGGCAGTGCGAATACAGACCAGGTGAGCCACCATGCAATCAGAGTGTATCAATCGCCCATCTATTTACAAAGGAAACAACGCTGCCATAAGTTCTTATTAGCCTCTACACATAGATATCGCCATGACCGAAACTGAAATGAGAGGGCTAAAAGCACTTCACAGGGCATGCCCAGCCACCCGGCCTTCCATCTCACTTCGGGGCACCGAGTCCAAAGCATGTATGCATGCATCAATCTTATATATCCTACACACATGCAGCAGAGAAGGACTAAGCATAAGATATCATAGAGATATACACCTAGAAGGGAAAGCGCAAAGAATGAGTCCACATCATTCAAACCTGACAAAATGATGGCCGTTATCCAAGTACACCGATAGTCCAGACGGACAGCAACACAGCCGTGTAACAGCCATTGTTACCCATAAGCAACCAAGTGATGAGGCAGTAAGTGCCTGCGAGCCGAAGCTCAAGCAGGGGAGTCGCTCGTACATGCAGACTGGAAACTAACCGTCGATCTACATGAACACTAACCAAAAGATATGGACCACCAAAAGTTGCCTCGCCTCATGAAACAACATGAAGAACAACAGGGAACCATTAGTGAAAACCTGATAGACTAATACAGGTCTTGAGAAGATACAAAATTAATCCAAAAAGGAAATACCTTATGCTTACCCAGGAGATATTCCTACTTCTTCTTGCCTCGCTTGCTCGGGTTACCACGAGCGTCAACAGGAATAGGCAAGCGAGACCTAAAAACGGAGTGGTGAATAAGCAGCCTTGCAATGGAAGCAGAATAGTTGGATACATAAGCAAAGAAATGGACAGCACCTCTTTTGTAACATCCCAAAATTCTAAATTTTGGAATGTTATATTAAATAAACAATTATGCTTGTTTGTTTGATTGTGGTGTGGTTGTTTGTGTGAAATTGAGTGAAATTTGAAACTTTTTGAAAGTTGAATGAGAGGGAATGAAATGACTTTCCCAAACTTTCACCTTGCATTTATGATCTCCATGAATTCAAATTCATTTCATCACAAAACCCTAGAGTGAAGATGATATGACTCCTCCATTTAAATAAATGAAAAGGGTTTTGAACAGATTTGAATTCCATCTGAAAATATTTCAAATTCGAAACTTTATGCAACTCAATGATTTTCACGAGAGAAGATAAAATGACTTCTTCAATTATATGAAATATGTGTTGGAAGTTACAAAGAATCAAGTTGAAAGTCATTTGGAAGTATTTTGAAACTCCCTTTCAATTTGGAATTATTTGGATTTTATTTAAATTATTTTTTCTCCTGAAAATAAATAAATGTAAATAAGGGTAAAATGATTCCCTTCAATGGAAAATTAGGAGAAAATAATTTTGAAATCATTTTGGTATTTTAAAAATGATTTTTGTTGGGTTTTAATGCAACAATAGCACTATTTGCTTTATTTGAATTTTTGTAGATTTTACTTGCCTCTGAAAATGTGTTCATGTTTTAGAAATTATTTTTCTGAAACTTTTGATATATTATATTCCTATATAATATTTTTATTTATTTGTGTTTGTTTTATATTATGTGTTTTGTTAAAAAAAGCAAACGGCAGAAGCCACCGAGGCCCATCTCTTTGTCTCCCCCCTAGCTACCGAATGGGCCAGCCCAACTCCCGAGCACCTGGCGCCCTTGCGAAAACCCTTCGCGCAGGTCGCCCGCTCCCTCTAGCTCTTGCCCGCAGCCACTGACGCGTGGGGCCCGCCGTCTTCTTCCTCCCCACGCCAAGTCGCGCCGCCGCCGCCGGAATCCCGATCTTCTCGGGATCACGAATCCCCTCGCCCCTCCTCCAAGAACTCCTCCCCCTATAAATACCCCTCTCCCTCGACCCGTTCCCCTCCTTTCCCCGCACCAAGAACCTCTGCTGCCTCCCCGATTTCTCGCCGGATCCGAGCGCCGCCGCCGCACCATTGTTGCCTTACCTCACCACCCTGACCACCTAGCCGCCACTTGGGATCACCACCGTAACCTCCTCGCTCGTCCGCACCTCCCCGTGCGCTCGCGCGAGCCCGAAACCCACCGGAGCGCCGCCACCGCCGAAGCCCGAACGCCACTGCCACCTCGACCTCGCCGCCGACCTCCTCCGTCAACCTACGACGCCACCTCGACCACCGCTGGACTCGCCGTCGAACGCCTCGTTCGCCCGTGCCCTCGCGGGAGCTCTCCGACGACCGGAGCGCCGCCGCCGACGACGTCCGAGCCGCATCGCCGGCGACCACCACCGCTGTAAGCTCCGACGACTCTCCCCGCCGTTAGGCTTTCATTATACGGCTTAGATTAGATGCAAACGAATAGGTAGGTTTTATGTATTAGATCGGTTTTAATGCGATTTTATTTACGGTTTAGATTGGTTCAGATCGAACCGGGCCTCCTCCGGTTTTCGGCTTTAGCAGCACAGTCATGGTTTTGTTAAGTTACGGCCGAGCGTTGTTTTGTTCAGATCGCCCACTGCTTAGGCCCAATAGCAGCCCGACGCGTAGTACCTGCCAGTTTTTTTTTTCGTCTCTGTTTTAAAAACAGAAATAGTTTCAATTTTAGATTGCTTATATCTTTTAGTGTGTTTATCCAAATTGAGTGATTTGTTTTGCATTATATTCAAAATTTCTTGAAGTTTCTGTTTGTGTCTTTAGTTATCGAGTTTGAGTAGTTTAAATTTTGAGTTTGATGAAATTTGTTCAAATCACTAATTTGGCCGTATCTTGAGTTTTATAAAATATTTTTGAGTGGTTCTTTTTGCTACGGTTTTGTTATTGTTTTGTATATCCAGAGTCATATAGTGATTTATTTTTAGTTTATTTTAAATTAAGTTTTTAGCAAAAATAGTACTATTTTAGTTATAGTTTTGTTTTAGTCTTTTCTTTATTGTTTTTATTAGTTTTAAATTATTTCTTTTTGTCACTCTTGAAAATTTTAGTTTTGTTTCTGTTAGTCAAGAAAAGAAAATTTTGTTTTTATTTTAAAATTTTATTTTACTTAGTTTTGTATGAAAACTTGTTTAGGTCATAGTTAGTGTTTCATAAAAGCTTTTTATTTGTTTCTTTTTGCTATTAAAAGTTTATGAAAAATACTTTCTGTTAAAATTAGTTGTTTTATATTTTCTTTTCTGTTTATTTATTATGTTAGTATTTTCTTTGTTGTTAAATTTTAGTTAGGACAAAGCTATTTTGGGTTATGTCTTAGAATTTTCTTTAGTAGTTTTCTTGTGTAGTTTTCATTGGTTTTTTGTATTTTGTGTTCTTTGTGATTTGCATTTTATTCTTTGATTTTTTTTGTGAGTGTTAGAAATTGCTTGCTAGTATGTTTGCTTATGTGAATACTATGTTTTACTATATAGATTTTCATCGGAGAGTTGCGTATAGTGCTATCAAGTTTTGCAAGAGCGAGATTATCTTCATCAAGTAATACTAGGCAAGTTCACTTTGACCATGTTTTTCATACCTATGTTTTATTTGCATGTAGTAGCACCCTTTTAACAATCCCTCCAGTAGTGTTATTGAATCTTGTAGTTGAGTAGAATGCATGAGGTAGGAACCCATCTCCCTGTTACCGCCCGGGACGTTGTTTAGTTTCAATGCTACGCTATAGTAGACGGGGTTTGTATGAGTTTTTGGGAGTGGTGTGAGAATGGAGGACTCTACGTCAATGGCGACAACTTCATGATGGCATCGGCAAGGACTGCATCTTCAGGACTCCAAGACCTCAAGATTTCGAGACTCGAGACAAGAATTCAATACACACTACTGGGTGAAGGACGATTGACGGGCACCCTGGAGAAACCAGTGGATGGCCGGGATGCATGGAGAAGCGCCATGACATCTTGCGGAAAGTTTCACCCAGACTCAAAGAGACGGAAGAATACTTCATGACCGGAAGCTTACCTGTGCAACCGCAAGTCACTATGGGCTCTGGCTTGGTTCACCTTAGTTGTGACTTTGGCTAGGATGGTGCTAGCAGATGTAGAACTACGGTAGGATTGGATGAGCACCGGACAATGGTCAGAGGAACTCTTTGGAAGATCATGTTTCGGTCATCTTGTTCTCAAACACCCTGAAGTGCGAGAACGTAAAAAGAGGGATCGAATCTTGCGGGTAAAGTGTACAAACCTCTGCAGAGGGTTAAAACCTAATCGATTAGCCATGTCCCCACTTATGGACAAATTGAGCCTCTGGACTTGGATCTATCTCGGAACTCTCAACACCGGACTGATAACATAATTGTGGGCAACTTATGATGATTTGGGTTATGAGACATCGGTTGGCGGAACCATGTCATGATAGAAAACTCCGTAGTACAGACTCCGGTTAATTCCTTTGATGTAGGGAAAATAAAACCAGCTTTTACGCAAACAAAACTTAGATACAGTGCCACAAAGCCGTATTGCATATAGTATAGTTTATCATCTGTTTTTCTTACAGTGATCTTGCCGGTACATTCAATGTACTGACCTACACGGCTGCAACGTCTCATTTTGCAGATATGTTTCTTCCGACGAGTAAGAGTACGGTACAGGGTTACGGTCTACAATCAACCTGCCGATGGCGTTGATGGGACTCCACACCCGATTGTTTGTTTCCGCTGAGACCTATGATGTACTCCCTCCATTTCGAAATACATGACGTTTTGCGTCTGCACGTTGAAATCTCGTAACGCTACGAAATATTTGCGTTTTCCATTTTTACCCTCGACCGCATCGCTCTCAGTCTCCCTCGCCCGTATCGCTCTCTGCTTCTCTCCCACCGCATCTCCCTCGCCCATGGCGCCGCCGCATCTCCGTCGCCCGCGTCGCCGCGTATCTCCCTCGCCTACGTAGCAGCCGCATCTCCCTCGCTTGCGTCACTGCATCTCCCTTAACCGCGTCGCCGCTGGCCTCTTTCTCTCGCGTCGTCCCTGCTTCGTCGTCCCAAGATTCGATTTTTACCGCCGGAGAAGCTGCTCGAGTAGGAGGAGCTGCGGGAAGAGGAACTGTGGCGGTGAGGAGCTGCCGGATCTGTGCGGCTATGGGGAGCTGCTGCATCTATGCGGCTGTGACGAGGAGCAGTAGGCGATGCCAAGCGTCGACGTGCCGAAGGAAAGGAGGATGGTGAGCAGCTGGACCCACGACGGCACCTCCGCCCGGCCCCCGCGCTTGAGCGCGTCGTACACCATCTGACGCCGAAGGATGCGGTCGAACACCACCTGCGGCAGCTTGTCGTCGCCGCGGCTGCCGCCGTCCTCCTCCTTGCGCGCGGCCTCCATGAGCGACTCCTTGAGGAGCAGCTGCTGCGTCAGGTGGCGAGAGGATGGACATGGTGGCCCGGCTATGCATCCATGGATGATGACTCCTTGAGGTATTGCTCTATCTTCCTCTTACTGTCTCTTCTCCGTGAAAACTTAATGTCAGATGCTAGGAGTAGTGCTAGGAGTAGGGCTAGCAAATGGAGATTCTTGTGATCTTGTGTACTGCTAGGAGTAGTGCTAGGAAATGTTACGGATGCTAATGTCAGATGTGAGGCCTTAATGGCCTACCAAGCTCTCTGTAATCAACCAAGTAGCAGCAGCACTCCAACATTTCTTCAGAGGTTTACTGTCGATGGTCGATTGTTTTGCTTCAGTTGTCGTTCAATTCAGAGTTCCAATCCTCTGTTGTGCTTATAGGGCGACGCTGACGGTGGTGCTTGTGGTGCCCGACGCTGATGCCATGCTCGTGGTGCCCGACGCCTCCTGCTTCAGTCATTCATTCAGAGGAGTATCATATGCTGATGTGGAATTGCATGTTTTGGAGTCTTGTTTGGAGTTAAGTGAGGCCTGATGTGGAATTGCCCGACGCCTGATGCTTGCTCTGCTCTTCTCTTCTCAAATAAAAAAAAGTGAGTTCAAGATTTGGAGTAGTGTAGATCTTCTCTTCTCTTTTGACAGTTAATTTAAGTTAACTCAAACCTTCCAGTTTCTTTAATTAAATTAACTAAAACCTTTTTGTATTAATTAAACTAACTGAAACCTTTTTCTGTTAATTAAACTAATTAAACGAAACTAGAGAGAAACTAATTAAACCACACAGTAAAAAAAGAGAGTTAGAGATCTGAGGGCCTCCTCTACAATACAGTAGTAGCTTGCCATTTCATTCAGTCAACACAGAGTAAGAACCAATGATAGGATTTGATCTTGCACAACTATACCTGGAGACTTGGAGTATACCTACTTTGGAGTACAAAGAACACACGACACTAGTTATATTTGTGCTTCCATTTATTTGGAGAGGCACCTGTTTGTTCACATATCAAATTTATTTGGAGTACTACATGAAATGCTAGGAGTAGTTCTTATGTGTACAGCAACCCCAAATTTAACTGAATTTAACATGTGTTAGAGCAACAAATTTATTTGGAGTACTACAGGAAATGCTAGGAGTAAATTTGTTGGTGCCTGCTTGCTGCCAGTATTTAATTGAATTTAACATGTCTTAGAGAAACTAAGCTACTCTCAGAGAGATTTTTCAGAGGACTGCTTGCTGCCATAAGTATCCCATAGTAATGCCCCATAGCTGGCGGTCCATGCGGCGGTTTGAAATTGTACTTGCTGAAATTTCTTGTTTGCACTGCTTGCTGAAATTTCTTGCTAGGAAATGCTAGGAGTAGATAGGAGTATTTCATACTGTACTTGTTCAAATTCTTGATTGCTTACAATTTCTTCAGGTTTTAGCAAGTTTTCAGTTGATTAAAAACTGAAAGCTTTTCTGTTAATTAGGGAGGATAGCAGTAGTATAGCACTCCAGCAGGAGTATTAAATTGAAACTTTTCAGTTAATTAGGAGTAGCGAGCAAGCTGATTTCCAGTAGCAATTCCAGTACCAATTTCTGTAGGATTATCTTCTTGCTCTCTTCTCTTGGCAACAAGCATCTCAGGTCTCTTGGCAACAAGCATCCTCAGGTCTCTTGGCAACAAGCATCTCAGGTCTCTTGGCAACAAGCATCTCAGGCCTCTTCCATTATTGAACCCTCTCCATTAGCCCTAAGTTGTGTAGGGCATTTGCGTAAACCTCTTGAGGGCACGACAGTCTTGGAGGTAGCTGCCCAAGACCCTCGAGCCTTTCCTTGTTCACATGTGGTATTTTATACCCATTGCCCCCTGCATGGTTCAGGATCTCAATCATGCACGTTTGCAGAGTTAGAAAAATTCTGTTGAGCTTGTAAACCTCATAGCCTTCAAATTCCTCCAAAACACCATTAATAAGGTCTTGTAGTGTTTTAGGACTCAGACAATCTGTCAGGATTGCAGCGAGTTGAAAAACCCAAGGTCAAGCATATTCAAATCAGGACTGTTGGCAGGTTGTTGTATTATTCTGATGTCAAGTCTAGTTTTTGCGACAACCGCTATAAATTCTGGGTCATTTGGCAAGATATGGGGCTTAGCATTATCCTGTTGAATGTAGATGGTCTGTCCAGCATCACTTTCAGGCCAAACTGCTTGTATCGCTGGCAAGACCTTCTCTATTAGGAACTCCCTCATCACTTTTCTGTCCACCTTTATTGACTTTGTCTCTATTGTACCTCTGGGCCTGTTATCACTTCTCCTCTGAGCAGGAACTTCTTTCACGAATGGCCAGATACCGATTTTCCCAGAGAAGGTCACGTTTCCTTCACGATCCCACCTTGGCCTAGCAACGGCCGTCAAGAACATCACCTTGCCAATGCAGTTGCCATGTATAGGCCTCGTAGGCTCCTCCTCCCCATCCAACAGATAGTAGGTCTTATTTTTCTTGGTCATATTGAACCATTTCTCATCAATGTGCACAACATTATGCATTGTCTTCCATTTAGGCCTTGAAGTTTCTATCGTTGTCTCATCAAGCATTGACATGCAAAATTCCATCCTATCCTTCTTATTCTTTTCCTTCAGAGCTGGCTTCACATAGTTTGTGTGCCTCTTTATCAAATTTAGCTTGAAGTTTCTACGCAGTGTGGTAGGGCTACATCCCAGTTGCCAAGCTAGAGATCTGATAGTGGACCTCTTGTTTAGTGGAATAGTAGGGATTTGCTCTAAATTGATGTTCTTTGGCTTTCTTCCAGAGTTTCCTTTTCTCTGATCGGAAACATTCACCTCTAAACCTTCTGAAATTTGCTCCATCGCCTTCTGCCAGACTCTTTGTATACTCCTCACTTCTACCTTAAAAAATTGTGCAAGGTCTTTCTTATCATTTCTTTTGAATTTACCACCTCTGCTCATGCACACTGAATGCAATGCCACATAAGCAGCATATCTTTGCTTGTCAGTGAGGGTTTTCTTTTTTCTAACTCCTTGCTGAACAACTGCAACAAGAAACAAAAAAATGAAAAAAATATTAGTCCATGCTTCGTTCATCTGTTGGTACAGCATAATAAGCCAAGTTCTCGCAGGATAATAGGGTGCTCGGTGTAATAAAATGTGCTTCGCTCATCTGCTGCTGCTACAGATGAGTAAGGTGCTTACTACAATATTTGCGTGATCACCGGTATATATTTGAAATTCAGTCTTATGACCGGCAAATCCCAGAGGAAGACCTGACATGATCAAGTGCTCCGTTAGCTAAT
Organism: Aegilops tauschii subsp. strangulata; assembly: GCF_002575655.3. NCBI lineage: Eukaryota > Viridiplantae > Streptophyta > Magnoliopsida > Poales > Poaceae > Aegilops > Aegilops tauschii. The sequence continues at coordinate 242,660,340 of NC_053037.3, read as the reverse complement.
ACTCTTATTCTAAGACATGAAATTCATTCATTGGCCTTTTTTATCAACATTAGCCATGGTCTAGGAAACAATTTATGACCTGATCTTAGAACTTGAATATGGCATCAAGTCCCAGGGAATGTGTGGGTTTAGAAAACCATTTTTCACACACGTTTAATACCAAACTTTGTTATTAAACATTGTTAATACCAAATGGATTTTTTAATTGCTCAACACTTGCTAGCTACTCCATTATAGGGGTACAAATGAACTATTGATTGTTCATGGCAGGAGTACTGGAGCCCACCAACTGCATCTTGACCTGGATCGATGCCCTCTTCCTCTTCCATGTTCATATCATCTTGGAGTATGTCTTCTTCTTCGGCTGGAGTGCAGTTGAGATCAAAATCCATGCCTCTGCCCTGACTATGTCTATTTCCTTTTTCAGTTGCTGCCTGTTCTGAAGTTGGTGCAATGGAGCTTGGAGCTCCACCTGCTGGACCTGGAGCCTGTTCAGGTACTGCCACGGTATAAGTTCATGCAACATCAAGCACTATAGTACTCCAACATCATGCAATAGTACTCTTGTCATGAAAATGATGTTGCATGACGTTGTAAAAGTGATTCTGCCCTTGTAGTACTTCATCATGCAGCTGTACTCCAACATCATGTTATTTTGTTAATGATACTCCAACATCATGCAATTGTTTCAGTAGTATTGATTTTTTGTTAATGATACTCCAACATCATTGGAGTACTGCACTTTTACTCCAATGCAGTGCTGATTTTTTGAATCCTCCCAACATCATGCAACATCATGCTCCAGTACTGAATTTTGTCATGCTAAATTTGCAACTGAATTGCCCCTTTTTGGACCTGTTGAACGACCAGGACCTGAAGTCAGCGGCGATCTGCAGTACCTGGAGGTGGAGCTGGCGAGGCCCTGGGAGGGTGGCGGCAATCTGCAGCAGGGCGCTGGCCTTGGGATGACGAGGTGGGGGATCTGCTGGCCCAGGACGATGAGGGGGATCTGCTGGCCCAGGAAGATGGGGAGGATGGAAGGGGGTCTGTTGGGCGAGATGGGAGGCGATGGAGGTGGAGGTGGAGTATCTGGAGGTGGGGGGCGACGGAGGCGGGGGCGATGGAGGTGGAGGATCCAGAGGTGGGGAGCGACGGAGGCGGGCGGATCTGGAAGACGACCTGGGTGGAGACGAGGAGAGAATTCAAAACTGGAGGGTAACCTGGTCATTTCGCTGCTTTTTCACCTAGTCAGAAAAAAAAACCCAGCGTCATGTATTTCGGAACGGAGGGAGTATATATCATACGTTATTTATACATGTGATTGCACTTTGATATATACATTGATGTACTGTGTGTGCCAGCATACTGATCCAGGGATGGCACAGATACACAGAGACTTGACCGTTTGAGGTCAGGTCGCTACATCTTTGCATCGGAAGTTTGATGAAACAATTCCATGTTCTCTTTCTCTATGGAAACACCAAGCTTGGACAATGTCTCCCGCTTAGTGATAGACCTAGTGCCCTACGAGAGGAACCATGTATAAATAAATAAGCATAGACAGGAAGGAGATGTTTGCAAATAAAAATGGTCTAGAAATTACCAAGCTGTCAGCATCCCCATCGACAAGCTCATCGTCCACTATATTAGATATTATAGCGGTAGCTGAGACATGTGCTTTGTCATTAAAAAGACCACGTTGACACTTTCGTTTAACCTCGGACATGACACCGTTATGGAAAAAGAAAGAAACACATATGAGATACAATCGTAACAAAGAGCCTAAAAACAACGACAAGCTAAGTGTAATTGCACGGACCAGTCATGCTTGGCTTCGTGACAGAAGGAGGAGACGACAAAGCAGGCAGCAGGGCTTGACTCTTAACTAGAAGAATAAAAATGATTAAATAACAAGAGAGGACATAGAAACTGGGCTGATGATCAATCCAAAAGGGTAACTTTCAAAAAGAAGATGATGCTCAGGAGTGTTAGCAACTGAAGGTGGGGGTGTGTAACTGCCCGACGCCAGATTGCCAGATGATGCAGTGATAGAGGCGGGGTGTCCCGATCTTTCGATGAGATGATAACTATTGATTTGGTGGAGATGACTTTGACGATCCGACTAAAACATGCACGATGTTGTGCCTTAGCAATCGCTAAACCAACTCCGACAGGTTATTGACCACGCCGGAGCACGATCAACCTGACCACGAAGGTCTATTCCTGCATGCAATCTAAGAACAAGCAAGAATATGATAAAGCAATATGAATATTGCGAATATATATGAAGTGTTGATAAAAGTGGGGTTTCATAAGCAGTCTTGGTCTGGTCATTGGACACAAACGAAGTACACGAAGTTGCAGCGATGGCTAACTTTTAGCTAAATAAAACCCTAGTCTAAACGATGCCTTAAGGGTTGTATTTATAGGGGAAAGAGAGGGGACTTCGTCCACCCTTGGCAAGGTGGGACTTAAACACCTCCTAAGTCGTTTCCCCTACAACACGGACTCTGAAAATAGATTACATGGGCCTGGCCCAAAATAAGGTGGCGCAACACCAATAATAAGTTATGGACAAAATTTATGAAAGGCCATCTTGTATATTTCGTCCATCTTCTTGTATGTCATCATGGTGGCTTCTAAGTCCGAAAATCTCCATTGGCAGCTCCATTCTTGTTCTCTTCGCATGCACCTTCATCTCCGTGCTTGATCATGCTCCAATGTTCATCCTTCTTGTCCGTGCTAGGCCCTTCAATTGCAAGCAACTCAAATGTATCTAAGTTAGGCAGCATCATATTCTCATGAACACTAGAAACATTACCAAGAAACGAAAGTACCTGATAATTTAACTCGTGTATGCGAGCTCTAGAAATTGTTCCAAGAGGTAAAACGACAGGGGATATGGGTGTAACTATGGTAGCTATGTCCTCATCATCCTCCCCTTCTTGAAAACAAAGTCGTCCTCGGCGTTGCTTAATCTGAAATGTGGCTTGTCACTACCTCTTATGATCAACTCAGATGATGTAGGCACTCTCGGCGGCGATAGGTCACGTGGTGGAGGTGATGCAGTGCTCTCAACAACGGATGTTGTTGTCATGGTAGGCGCAATGGAAGGAACCACCGTATCATCTCTTGGAATGTGCACCTTTCGTTTATTCTCCTTGTGGGCAACACGTCGTTTTATTTCCTGTTCAGTTTTGCAAGAAAGACGAAACAAACGGTCCATAGGATAACACTCTTCATGAATTAGTATCCCCTGAATATCACGGTTTAATCCTTCCCAAAGTCTATCCATAAAATCATCTTTAGTTTCCTCTAAAAAGGAGTGCAACAAAGTAGTTTGTAAATCATCATAATATGTTCTTACGGTGTCACTACCTTGTTTTAAATGTTGTAGTTTTTTAATTATATCACGAGTATAATAAACATCGACGAATCTATCTCTCATGAGAAGTTTTAAATCATCCCAGGTAGTAGATACATAATCAGGATATAATCGACAATGTTCACTCCACCAAATAGTAGCAAAACTAGTGAATGTACCAACCGCGATCTTAAATTTTTCACGTTCAGAAAAATTATGGGAAGAAAATATAGCATTTATTTCAAACACCCATTGAATATATAAATCAGTCTTAAAGCGACCATTAAAAGGTGGCATGGAAACAAGAACCTATTTGTGCGCATTCCGATGTCTTTGTACTTCTTGTGATGGTGGTTGTATTTTTTGAGGTGATGGCACGTCTCCCACGATCGATGAAGCCCAACTGACTCTAGAACCTGCCTTGATTAGTAGAAACAAGAAACAAAATTCAAGAATAATGTTTCTATGAACTACTGGGATGTGGTGGTAAAACGCTCACAGTAGAGCAAAAATCTAAGTCTTGCAAGTTCTTACCATGCAGCAGGTGGTGATCATCAACCGGCGCTGTCAAATAACTTCAAAGATTGGGTAAAGCGATTGCCAGGTGAAAGTATGTATGCACAATGTAGAAATACGTGGAGATGGGTTGACTTTATATATGTGTAAAAAATACTACAACCACATTAATTTATGCAGCTAAAAATCTGTTTAAAGTGGTCGAGTGCTGGTCCTAGACTAAACTGTGCTAGAGACGCGAGCCTAAGACACAAATGATTTTCACGCACTTACAAAGTAGCACAAAGAAATATGCAGTGAGGGAAAAAACTGCTCTCCAAGATACTTCCGAACAATAGGATGCTCTCCAAACAAAATAAACCACTTAAATCTATCTCATCCTTCCACCATATTCTCTTTTTATTTGCAGCATGCTCTCCAAGGTGAATGATTCCAACCAAACAAACTAGCAAGTATAGATGTGCTTCTTTTTTTTTCCTCAATTGCAACTTTTCAACCGGACCAACACAACAGAAGCTGTGGAATCTGTTCTTTTTCTATCCTTCCAAAAGATGTGCGTGTAGCTTCTCTCTTCTACCACGTGAGGCCTTTCTTTGAAAACAAGATGAAAAAAAACTGAAATTTCCTTCAACTGGCGAAATTTGGATCAGCACTTGCCTTCTTTTTTTTTGCTGCGATCTCCACTTCTCCCGGAAGGAATCTGCTCTCTTTTTTTAGCTGATCCGAAGTTATCAAACCAGGGAGGATTCGGCCAGATCTTTTTTTGCAGTCAAAACGCCCGAGCAAACTTCATTAGCCAGCTACCAAACACCAATGCACTTGCCTTTTTTTGGCGCAGATCCCAATAGAAATCTGGTCTATAATTTTTTGTTTGTGCGTCTTTCCTATTGACACGTCCAAACTTTCCTCTACGGAAAGAGACCAAATCAGCAGCCGATCCAACTTTCCAAAATATGTTGCCTATTCAGGTTCCTTCTTTTCTTTATCTCCGAAAAAAATCAGCGATTTGGAACATGTATGTAGGCCACGAATACAAGAGTCCTTCCAAAGTTACGACCAATCAGATCGGCGCTCATTTTTTTTCTTTGCCACGATCTCCAAGTCTCCCGCAAGGAAGCTGCGTATCCCTTGTGAATCCAAACCAAAACTCTCTCGTATTCTATCCAGAGTCACTCCAAGAAGATATATATGATAGGACACGTGGCAAGTCCTAGTTCTACTAGTACTTTATTCCTTTGCTCTTTCCTAGTAGGCTGGTCATAGTGGGAAGTAACTTAGACTACTAACATGCATATGTTACAAGTCTATGTTACTACCTTCATAATGGGTAGTAACATATGGATGGTAACATGCACGCCTTCATTAATTGAGATATAAACTCATTTTATCTCTGGGTGTGTTATGTTACAGTAACATATTATGTCACCACAAGCATGTCTTTCCTCATTAACTTCATGCCACATAAGCAAATTTGTGTTGAGATGTGTTATGTTACTACCTAAGTTACTTCCACTATGACTAGCCGTAGTACTACCAAACGAGAGACATCAGCCCGGGATTTCTTTACAAAAGTAAGGCTCGGTTTCCAAGGAATAAAGCTGGCAATGAATTTATTGCCTCACTAACAACCGAAACAAATATGGCTGATTTCTTTAATCCTTTTTATTGGCAACGTCCCAAAGAGTTGCCTTTTAGAAGGCCAGAAGGAATCCCTCCTTTTCTCTTTCCTAGTTTCTTTTCTTCGTTTATTTTCTCTCTCTTTTCAGGATGAATCAAATCGCAAGACAGTGACGAGCAAAAATAGCAGATGGATGGTGCTGATGGCGACAGTGGTGGTAATGAAAGTAAATGGCAGCGGATGATGAAACAAAATGGATGATGGTGTATGTGGATGTGACGTGAACGAAACGTGACTAGAACTCGAAACTCTAAAAGTCTAGACACTAGAACCAGCTCGACACACGATGCAACCGTAAATTCAATAAAACAAAAACTAAGTGGTAATGACAAAAAGGATCAGACTGTCTGGGACACGGATGAACTAATCTACAATTTTTTTGTGGCTTTTTCTTGGACTCTAGGTATGAGAACAGATGCAATCTAGACAAGTAAAAACTGGAAAATCTCACAGAGCAACTTGAAAACTGATACCACTTGACAGAGGTGGGGTGTCCCGATCTTTCGATGAGATGATAATTATTTATTTGGTGGAGATGACTTTGACGATCCGACTACAAACATGCACGATGTTGTGCCTTAGCAATCGCTAAACTAACTCCGAGAGATTATTGACCACACCGGAGCACAATCAACCTAACCACGAAGGTCTATTCCTGCATGCAATCGAAGAAAAAACAAGAATATGATAAAGCAATCTGAATATTGCTAATATATACGAAGTGTTGATAAAAGTGGGTTTCATAAGCGGTCTTGGTCTGGTCGTTGGACACAAACGAAGTACACGAAGTTGCAGCGATGGCTAACTTTTAACTAAATACAACCCGAGTCTAAACGATGCCTTAAGGGTTGTATTTATAGGGGAAAGAGAGGGGACTTCGTCCACCCTTGGCAAGGTGGGACTAAAATACCTCCTAAGTCGTTTCCCCTACAATACGGACTCTAAAAATATATTACATGGGCTTGGCCCAAAATAAGGTGGCGCAACAGCAATAATAAGTTATGGACGAAATTTATGAAAGGCCATCTTGTATGTTTCGTCCATCTTCTTGTATGTCATCATGGTGGCTTCAAAGTCTAAAAATTTCCACTGGCAGCTCCATTCTTGTTCTCTTCGCATGCACCTTCATCTCCGTGCTTGATCATGCTCCAATGTTCATCCTTCTTGTCCGTGCTAGGCCCTTCAACTGCAAGCAACACAAATGTATCTAAGTTAGGCAGCATCATATTCTCATAAACACTAGAAACATTACCAAGAAACGAAAGTAACTGATAATTTAACTCGTGTATGTGAGCTCTAGCAATTGTTCCAAGAGGTAAAACGGCAGGGGATATGGGTGTAACTGTGGTAGCCATGTCCTCATCATGCAGCTGGTAGCACCACAGGAGGAGCACTGTCATGAGGCAAGGAGCATGAGGTAGTTGCTCCAGTTGTAACACTTGAGGCCCGATATGCCACAGAATACTGTGGCTGCTTTCCAAGAGGTGTGTCAACCCTAAGCACTTGGAACGACGGATCATCATCATCACTGGTGAAACATTTGCTAGATATGGAGACAACAAAACGAAATTTCTATGATACAACAACAAAGAGCTCTTGTGGGGTGAATGGTTCCCCATGGGCAGACTGGACAATCTCTTGAAGTGGGGCAACACATGATCGACCATGACACAAGAGGCTTATCAGTGGTGCGCCAACCAGTTCCCTTCCCACTGTGTCCAAAAAGACAAATTCAGCCTCACCAGGCTCATTGACCTCAGCATCATCGTCTCTTGCAACGTAACAAATCTGGTACCTTTGAGAGAAAACAAAGAGGCATGTCAATAAAACCAACAAACTGAAGCGAATAGCTCGTAGCAGCAGGCAAGGTTTTGCGAACATAGTGTTACCTTGGAATGGCATCTATTCCAGCATAAGCTGGATCTGAACACCTATAGGCAGTACCATCTGGAAGAGACAACTTATGACAAGTAGTGCATGAAGAGAACCACCAACGATGACAAGGATTAAGTCTACTGAAAACAGTCGTGTAGAAGAATCGAGAGTCCTACAACAAAGTAGAAAGAAACATGAGAGAGAAATAGCCGAAGACGAGTCATCATTGCATGGTAAAAGTATATAGGCAAGTTAATTACCTAGTAATCAAACATATCCAAATTAGCCAGCTCTCGCACTGTTTTCATCTCTAAGTTAACCTGCGCATCCACCTCAGGAGCTGTCTATCCGGGTAAGTTGATATGCTCAATAGGACTGAAATTATCACGTAGCCTACAATCTGAGGGCGTAAGAAAACATAGTCAAAACAATGGATGACCTTGTTATTTTACATCAACATGGAAACCTCTTCGGCTCTATTGCAGAAGAAGGAACACACTAAATCACCTCTTGCGGAAGTCACATATATCAAGGAGGTCTTCATTAATGTACCAATGATAGGCAGCACTATCGCTAACACCCCTATGACCTGTTAAAGAACAAGCTCACAATCAGTCGCATGATACCGACAAGCCAATGTGCATGTTACAGTCCATACAGGCAAACTCCGAGATTCTCAACATCATAAGTTTTCACCAATGTACCAACAAGGATCATTATGACATGTTTGGTGTTGTCGAGCCCCATAACCTCATCAGCTTCAAATGTCAGATTCGCCTCTCCCCACAGTATGACACTGATTTGATGTCCTCTATGTAAATCATACCAATAAAATGCCTCACCATAAGGAAACAACTGTCATATTTACATAATAAAAAAGACAAAAAAGCATCAGGATCATACGTTAGATCTTTCAAATGGATAACCCTCTTAATGGAAGGTTCAATTCTGCTTGCACTAATATACTGAACAAGCTTTGAAATTCCAGTAATCAATCCAATGACATCTACACAAGCAAAGAGAACCACCCACTAACCAAGAGAAAAAAGATGATCAGTTGCAGAATCACCAGTGAAGCACTCAGGCATATCTGCAGGCCTGGGGAGCTGAGCTATTGGAGTCAACACATACGTGCAAAACGGGAATTCTTCCTCCATTCCAGTTCTCTCCACAAGCTCAGTGCACTTAGGAAACTTGATCATTGAGTGCCCTTCCGTTGGCCTCAACACATATTTCCTTGGGAACACCAAGAACTTCCAAATGTCATCTATCTTTCCCTCTTTGATACGATCGATGAAGTTATCAACATTCTTTTCTGGGACTTCAGCATACATGTGATTACCCTATGAATTAGAGTACCACAGTGTAAGTAGCTATAGAAACAAAGATCTAGAAATCACTCTAGAAGACGACAACCATAAGCAGCAAACAGGAGGCCATACCTATGCATCCAAAAGGACCATATCTGTATGCTTGATGGGGCCATGGTCAGTCCCACCACGATGCTGCCATAGCCTGGAGACATAAACACGGACACGCCAAATGGTGTTACCTTTGCAAAGCTGGGACAAAGGGCTAAAGTCCATCTACAAAAAGAACAATAGGATGATATAAGCGAGTCTCTAGAAGAGCAAATGGAAAACAGGAAAGCTGGAAATGAAACGGCACACACAACACACAACAACAAACTGGCAGCACCACAGAAAATAACCTTATATGAGGAAAAAACCAATTGTTTGCAGAATGCATTGGCAGGGAAGAACAAGATCAGAACAAACATGTTCACTTCTCTTGTGTAATAAGATAGGCACCACTCAAAATGTAAAATCGCGTACAACAAAAGAGACGGGGCAAATCACCACAAGTATATATATGCACACCAGAGGATCACTAAATTCATCCGAAACATGACAGAAGGGCGAAAAATAGATAAGGCAACAACAGCAAGTATGTGCAAGCAGGAACATCAGCAGGTTATACCACGGAGACATAATAGAAAAGCATATATCACTATAGACAGTAAGAACAAAAGCAAAGCAATCAAAGGGAACCAGCCGAGGCGTAAACCTCGGGGTACACAATATTCCGAGTCTCAGATGTGCACTTCCCATCTTTATCTTCAATAATAGATTTAAGGGATTTCCTAGACGTGACTCGCGACACAGTAACATAGAGCTGCCCATGGGTAAACACAGGTTGTTTGAGATATATCCCAACAAAGGATAAGGTCTGACCCTGATTTTTATTTATTCTCATTACATAGCACAGTCTAACAGGAAACTATCGATGTTTCAAAGTGAAAGTCCATTTGGTTTTCTTTCCCGTCAATTCAATTCTAGGTATGTGAACAATGTCTCCTTTATGAGAACCTGTCATAATAACAATCTGAACCACATGATCGGCCAACTCTCTAATGATCAGTCAAGTCCCATTGCATAGACCATTAGCTTGACAAAGATTCCCTGGTTTTAAGAATATCTTATGCTCAGGGAAATTGATCATAGAGACATCGTTTAAAACCTCAGGAAGATAAAACACATTCCTTTCTTTAACAACGTCAGCAGAATCAAATATCGAGTCACAACTAAAATACTGTCGACCATTTCATGGCATGAGCGACAACACATGGATATTAACCTTTTCTGCTACCTTATTGGTCGGGGTTAGAATATTTTGCTCTCGAAGATACCAAGGCTTTTCATAGTTTTCAAGAAAATCTGTATAGGTCGACGAAACTATGGCCAAAATGTTATCACCATCAGTATGAATCAAGAGGTCATCAGGTATTTTTATCCATGTGGATTCAGTCTCTACTTCCCTCTTGGTTGCCGGTAGTTTTCCATTTCCCAAATCTAGAACCCACTTATTAAATAATGCCACACCTTGCTACAACACATGATCCGCACCAGGCATAGAAAGGTGCATATTGATGAATAGATGCAAGACCAAAACAGATTTCCATAGAGGAGAATTCATTATGGTCGCATGAACAATCTCTGGCCTAGATCCCCCTCAGTAACCGGTAGTATCTGTCTAAAGTCACTTCCTAACACCACAATTTCCCCCCAAATAGGACATCAGCAAGAGATGGATCCTCACAAGACAAAAGATCACACAAAGTTTGATCTAGACACTCAAAGCATCTTCTGCTTATCATGAGTGTTTGAACCTAGATGATCAAAGAAGTATCTCTCAAAAGAACACCTAGGTGTGTGCCTCTGTTCATATCACATAGTGTCGTCTGATATCAAAAGTGGTATTTCAAATCGAGAGTAAGAAGTTCTTCCACCAGCAAGTAGCAAGGCCACAACACCCGAAGACGCAACAGTCAGAACAATTTTTTTGTCCCCTAAGAGAAATTATATTCCATAGAGAAGTTTTCCCAGCCCCACCATACCCAATGATAAAGTAAAACCCAGCATTACCTTGCAAAACACAATAAACAATAGTCTGATAAGCTGCTCGGTGATCAGCATTGAGCATCCCAAGTAAAACTATTGCTTCTTTTGCAAGCCTTTCAGAATCATATGACAGTTCCTCGCGAATCAACCTATTTTAATAAATAGACGATTCGAAATATGTTCTAGGAGGAAGATTCAAATCGCCTATCTTTTGAAACACATTAGAGAGCTCTTGAAGCAACAGGTCTCTAAGCTGGTCAACCGGTATTTCACACCCAGGATTACCCGTCGCAAGTCGAACACGATGTTTAATATCATCAGCAAGCATAACCCAGTACCCCTCAAAGAACAAGCTCTCATTCTTAACCCCACAATGAATCAACATGGTGACAAATAGTTGTCGAAGGCTTGGCCCAAAACCTCAGATCGATGCCTCATCACATGCCTATTACCATTCAAGGTCATCACCTAGCAACCCTCTGGCTGCACATGCCTCTTTGAAAGTACCATAAATGATACCCTCGAAGGTTCTAAGATCCTCATAGCTCCTTGCTCATTTTACAATCATAAGAAGCATCCATAGGTAATACAGCTCACCACACATGGGTGAACATACTAAATACGACCTATCTTTTGAACCCCTCTCTAACATGCCATGACCTATCAGCACTATCCCACGTAAATTTAGTAGGGAACTCACAATATATTAATTCTAAACCTTCTCATGCTCTAAATTAGCTTTGAACCACTTAGTGAGCATTGTTTTCTTAGGAAATGGGAATCAATGATCGTTTCTAGCTTTGCCTAGGCACTAAAACTAACAAAGTTCATATTTGGCAAATGAACAACCAAACGCCCAAAAGAGGGAACCTTTCCATTGTATAATAAACACATATATGCACCACATGCCACTATACTCACATATATACCTACAATTTTGATATTCTTTAATTTCATCCACCCAATCGGAGCCTTCAGCATGATCATCACCCTCTTATCAACATTGCTTCTTTCCAAAAATCACCTTTGAAAAGTCTGGGCCTTTAGTGACATACTTAAATAAATATTTCGTAACTTACGTTTTGTTACACCACTCAACATTTATATGCTCTTGGAATTTTTTAAGCAGGGCCATATTGTAAGGCACACATGCTATTATCAAGGTAATGACCATTTTTAACCACACGGTGGTTGTCATCACGTCGCCTATACAAAGCGAAACCATTTTCATCTATAGTCATCATATCTTGAAAAATCTTGGGAAAATGCTTAAAGCAGACACCCTTTTCATCAAAACACACTCATCATCCATTTTGCCACACGGGCTATGCATCGTAAATTCAGAAACTAATGCATACCCCAAAGGATCAATAAGAGGGTCTGGGATCTCAGCACACACAAAGGAGTCAAAAATATCTGTACTAACCTTTGAGTGATCTCCCTTTAACCAGACCAGGATATGAGCATGTGGCAGTCCTCGCTTTGGGAACTCAACATTGTAGAGACCTGCAAGGTGAAACAACATGAGCTCAGATAAAACAGAGGAACCCTATGCATAAGCCAGATAGCTCATGCTCTAGCTAGACAGAAAGGGAAAGAAACATTATTAGCCTTTATATAACCGTAGGCACAGCCCGGCTTAATTTCATCCGGATATTCATTAAGTTTCATGCTAAAGACCCAAACAACAATGTCAGCCCTATCACGCGACTTCTGCCCATGCTCTAACAACAAGGCTTCAGCAATCTCAAACCACTTTGGATTACATGTAAAGGTAGTAAAAATTTCAGTTACCCCATTGAAGACCCACAAATATAGGGGATCAATCATAGTCCTTTCGATAAGTAAGTGTGTCGAACCCAACGAGGAGCAAAAGGAAATGACAAGTGGTTTTCAGCAAGGTAATCTCTGCAAGCACTGAAATTATCAGTAACAAATAGTTTGGTAGCAAGATAATTCATGACTGGTAACAAGTAACAAGTGGTGCATAAAGGTGGCCCAATCCTTTTTATAGAAAAGGACAAGCTTGGACGAACTCTTATATAAAGCAAAGCACTCCCCAGGGCACATGGGAATTATCATCAAGTTAGTTTTCATCACGCTCATATGATTCGCGTTCGCTACTTTGATAATTTGATATGTGGATGGACTGGTGCTTGTGTGTTATCCTTACTTGGACAAGCCTCCCACTTATGATTAACCCCTCTCGCAAGCATCCGCAACTACGAAAGAAGAATCAAGATAAATCTAACCATAACATTAAACACGTGGATCCAAATAAGCCCCTTACGAAACAACGCACACTAGTACAACGAGATGCTATACACACGGTTTTTAACCCCTTTTCGCGACGGAATTTTGAACTGTCGCCAAGTTAGTGACTGCGATAAGGGGGGAGTCCTTGCCATACGACCCAGAAACCATCGGGGATATGGAGCCATGATCTAGAGGCCTTGCCAAATGTAATCGTATGCGATGCAGCACACACTAAATTCTTTCACACGTGTGGGATCGGTGATTAAACATTTCTAGTGACGCACTGAAACCAAATGGTGTGTCATAATGAACCGTTAGGGAAACAGTATGTAAGGCACACGGGCCAACATATGAACTATGTGTGATATGTGCCCCATCGCACAAGAGTTTTCTGCGGAACCCGTCTACCATGCAAGACTCCATCGCACACGTTTCCAAACAATTACCGTGTGCGATAATGTTCTATCACAAATGGTTCAGGAACCCCTTCGCACACATGCAAGTGTTGCAGACCATTTGTGATTTGTTGTGTATCATCGACGGTTGCGGCAAGAGTGACGTGTGCTTTTCGTTTGGGATGCCACACGTTTCCTGAAACATTTACGACTGGGATTGTATTTTACATTAGGCACGGTTTACTCCGAGCTCTCGTGTGCGATAACGTGATATCACAAACGGTTCCGGAGCCCCTAAGCACACGTAGTAGTGCTGCAAATCGTTTATGATCTACTGTGTATCACTGGTACCGCGAGGTGCTATACAAACGGTTTTAACCCCTTAACACGACGATGTTTCGAACTGTCGCCTACTGAGTGACTGCGATAGGGGGGGTTCCTCCCACACGACCCAAAATCCGTCGGGGATAGGCCCTCCTGGCACACACGCTCGGCTAAATCAGGTCGTGTACGACCGGTGAGCGATCAAATACGGTTATGCAGGCCCAATCAGTTCCGGTCGTAAGTACATCCCACACAGTCAGTCCCAAACAAACATTTCCTTTTGTTATGTACATCCTACACAGTCAATCCAGGGAAATTTTTTCCATTCTTATTTACCCACACGGTCAATCCAGGGAAAACGTTTCTGTTCGTATGTACATCCCACACAGTCAATCCAGGGAAAACATTTCCGTTCGTATATACATCCCGCACAGTTTTATGTATAGCCTTGCGTGTGGTAGGTGTAACTATCACACATGCTCTGCCTCGGTTAACCTTTTTCTTTATTCAACTACATCACACACGATTGATGAAGAAAACCATATGGCATCGGGCTATCCATCACAAGCGCTTTTACTGCTAGAACCGTTTGCAAATTTCGATGACCCATTTAGCAGGTTTATTAGTTTATAATTAATAATTCTAGTATTACGCAAATTCACATTTCATATCAAACAGTTGTTTGCCAATTTCATATCAGGCACATAAATATATTTTAACATCACTGTACGATAGAAACCTGAAAACAGCACAATACAACATATAACTAGTACACCTTCATAAGAACAATATTAGAACAACATATTCATTTCCCTAATCAAGATCATCCAGGCTCGTCTTATCAACCTCTGCTTTCAGTTCAGTAAGAACCTGTTTTGCACTGGCCAACTTTTCCTCCACCTTCGCCAACACCATCTTAGCAAGGTCTGATTTAAATAATCTGAGCTCATTCTCCATCTTCCTCTTTTTACCCCGCATCTTCAAATATTCTTCAGCATTGACAACACTTTCTCTAATCCTACCTCTATTCTCTTCCTCATACATGCTACAATGCTTTGCTATAGGCACATCTTCAAAGACTGTGGCCACTCTTGATCAACCCACTCCAGATAAGAACACTTCTGTTTATCCTATAATATTTAAAACCAGATCAGTAACAATTGTAGGGGAAATGGGTTTCTGGCAACATAGAAAATTACCAAATACATATTTTGATAAACTGAAGAAAAATGTTAATTATGACATATCTTCTCAAAAATATCAATGTGCAAATGAATTAATTGCTACTGAGACAATGACCAAATTCTGAAACATCAGAAGCTATAATTAACTACAACAATGCTACAAGTTCTTAGTCATGTACTATAAATAAAAAAAATGAACATTTTATGAGGAAGCTAAATATAACTGCAACAGCATAGTGGCAGTGATTGGATGACATCAAATTGATACTAACAGGTGTGTACATTCACAAATTTAGTAACATTGAACTAATAACACTAAGGCCGTCCACTGTGTATGCCATAACCAGTATAAATACAACTATTGCAACATTTGGCAGCGGTGCCCTGCACTGGCAAGCCGATGCAACGGAAAAAAATCAGGGACCCAGACTGCGGAGCACCTAGCTGCTCCGATGCCCAGTTCCTTCGTTCCACAAAGATTTAGTATTTTACTGCTTGGCTGCTCGGATGTGTGGACCAAAGTTGGCTGCACAAACTGCTGAAGCGGTGCCAAATAATTTTCTAGTGGCACCACTGATGAGATGGCAACATTTTTAGATACTAGGTACAAACTGTGACACTGTCTTAACATCCACAATAACATAGCACAGTGACAGTGTCTGAATCACATCTAACAAATGATTTGTAACAATGTAAGTGGGGCTAACTGTCGGTGTCAAAACCGGCGGATCTCGGTAGGGGGTCCCGAACTGTGCGTCTAAGGCGGATGGTAACAGGAGGTGGGGGACACAATGTTTACCCAGGTTCGGGCCCTCTCGATGGAGGTAATACCCTACTTCCTGCTTGATTGATCTTGATGATATGAGTATTACAATAGTTGATCTACCACGAGATCGTAGAGGCTAAACCCTAGAAGCTAGCCTATGATTATGATTTTTGTTGTCCTATGGACTAAACCCTCCGGTTTACATAGACACCAGAGGGGGCTAGGGTTACACAGAGTCGGTTACAAGGGAGGAGATCTATATGTCCGAATTGCCAAGCTTGCCTTCCACGCAAAGGAGAGTCCCACCCGGACACGGGACGAAGTCTTCAATCTTGTATCTTCATAGTCTAACAGTCCGGCTAAAGCATATAGTCCGGCAATCCAAGGACCCCCTAATCCAGGACTCCCTCAGTAGCCCCTGAACATGGCTTCAATGACGATGAGTCCGGCGCGCAGATTGTCTTCAGCATTGCAAGGCCGGTTCTTCCTCCGAATACTCCATAGAAGATTTCGAACACAAGGATAGTGTCCGGCTCTGCAAAACAAATTCCACATACCACCGTAGAGAGTATAATATTTCCACAAATCTAATCTGCTGACACATTTCATAGCGTGACATCACGCCACGGCCCGGTCATTATTTGAACCGTTTTTCTCAACCAGCTATTGCACATATTGCGAGGCGGTTTCCTTGGCACATCTTGTCGAAGCAGAGATCGTGTCCCCTTATCACGGGATTCTCATCAATACGGGTGCGGGTAACCCAACCGCGCCATCAATTACGGCGCTTAGGGAATAAGCGAGTTTACCAGGCAGGTGAGGAGGCGCATAGTTACCTCCGCCCTTATAAAGGGACAAGGACTCCTCCTTTTTACCGACGCTTTCTTCTTCCCTGCCCATCCACTCCTGCGTGCTCGAGCCCCAGCGCCCAAGTTCGCATTTTCTCCACGAAACCACTCCAAACATGTCTGGAGCGGGAGGCAAGTGGATGGTCTCCTCCGTTACGGAGGAGAACATTACGAAGCTTCGGGAAGCCGAATACCTGGCCGCAGATATCACGCACCGGCTCCCACACGCGGGGCAGATCGTCCCCACCCCCGAACCCCACAAAAGGGTTGTATTTCTTACCCATTTCGTCCGCGGGCTGGGATTTCCCCTCCACCCATTTGTTCGCGGGCTCATGTTCTACTACGGGCTGGACTTCCATGATCTGGCCCCCAGTTTCATCCTCAACATCTCGGTGTTTATCATCGTGTGCGAGGCCTTCCTCCGTATCAAGCCCCACTTCGGCCTGTGGCTGAAGACCTTCAACGTTAAACCGAAGGTGGTGGTCGGCCAGCAAGCGGAGTGCGGAGGCGCCATGGTGGGCAAAATGCCCAACGTCACCTGGCTTGAAGGCTCCTATGTGGAGACCATAAAGGGGTGGCAATCGGGGTGGTTCTACATCACCGAGCCGCGCGACACCAACTGGGTGGCGGCCCCCGAATTTCGATCCGGTATCCCCATGCGGCTCACCTCCTGGAAAGAGAAGGGCCTATCCTGGGGTTCATCGGTGGAGCTGACCGGACTCCAGACCTGCGTCAAAAACATGATAAGAAAGAAAATCAAGCTTGTCAACATGGTCCAAGTCATGCCCTTCCGCTGGATCCTCCCGTGTCAAAGACGGGCATTCAATTTGTGGGAGTTCGACCCGGCTAAGCACCAGACGCTGTGAGAGCTCTTCGACACGACGCACCAAGACATCTGGAAGGTGCTGTTTAAGTCTGCCGAAGTGCCTCCTCCCCTTACCGAGGATCGCGGACTCAGCGCGAAGCGCCATGCCAATCCGGTAAGCTCCTTATGTCTCATAAGATGTTTCTTTCCCCAGTATAATCATGTGAGGGATCTAAGCCTCCACGCCATTTAACAGGACTGGGTCACGACAGCGGAGCAGATCGATTGTCCGGCCCCACTGCCCGAAGATCCAGCAAGGGCTCTCTTAACGGAGATGCTGGTTCCGGCGCCCTATGAGGCACCAGAGAGGAAGGCCAAGAAGAAGGCCACGGGGACCAGGAAAGGTCTCCGGCGCAAGGTTGTATCGGACTCATCATCCGATAACACCGAGGCACCCTCCTCCCACGAAAATGAGGAGGAGGAAAGTTCTCCCCCCCCCCCCAGCCGGGGGAGACAAGAAAAGGAAGGCTGCCCCGTCTGGGGAGGCCGAAGGGTCCAAGAAGGGAAGGACTCAACTTCCGGACTGTTCCACGGCGGCCGCTTTTAGCGACGAGGAGTGGTTACCCAGGGACAAGCCCCTGGCGAAGTCGTAAGTATCCGGATACCCTAATAGTTCTTGGTACGTTTTATTTTATTGCTTCTTATCATGCCGAACATGATCATGCAGTCCATCCAAAGCCCATATCGACGTATCCTCTTCGGAGGATTCTTTGGGCCCATCGGAGATGAACAACGATTCACTCCCTACCGCCTCCTCCCCCCGCCCTACGGACGACGTCGAGGTGTTGTCTCAAAGGGCACTGCACCAAGGGGAGACAGTTCCGGAGGCCCACCAAGGCGACATTCCAGGCGCTGGGCGCACGAGGGGCAAAACTCCCATGGGCCCTAATGTCGGGGGCAGCAAGTCTAGCCCCTAGCCGAATACTGCGCCGGAACCTCCAGTGGTTCCGGATTCTGTCAGGCGACCCCTCGCCAAGGGGGGGCGAGCCGTCTGTGCCGATGGCCTCTGTCCATCCAGAGGCATCGGACAATTTGCTGGAAGCACTTCGTGGCGCTTCCATTGACGAAGAGCACCGCACTATCATGAGTGCAGTGGTCGAGAAGGTTCGGTCCGCAAAAAGCGTACTGACTGAAGCCTGTGCCAGCCTCCTAACAGGCTTTGAGGTAAGTGATCAAATTATGACAAAATGTTACAGCATAGACAGTAGCCCCTGATGCTCTGTTTGGTGTTCGCAAAGAAAGGCCGAACAGAGGATTAAATAATAATCACAGGAATCTAATCAGAATATTTCTATGTGAATAAGCAGTCGCTACTGGCCGTTGCCGCTGGCACAGCGGAGGTCGCCGCACTGAAGCGGGACCTTAAGCGGTCCGAAGAAGAGCTTGGCCTTACCAAGAGGCAGCTCGAAGAGAACAAAGGTAAGTAATACCCCGTCTGTTTATTGATAAAGAAGAAGTATGGTGGTTGTTAGATCACAGGATCGTCATGATTTTTGCTAGGGGCCACGACCGAAGTGGTGGCCCTGAAGAAGGCGCTGTCCGAGGCCGAAGGCAAAGCGGCCAAGGAACGCGCCGAGCGCGAGAAGCAAGAGGCCCGAGTCGGCGAGGTGCAGCAAGAGCTCCAGGACTTTGTCAAGAAGTACGAGTCCTTGGAGCGTGACTCTAAGACGCAAGGGTCCGAGCTTGCGAAGGCCCTCGAGAACGCACAAAATGCCAAGGCCCAAGCCCAAAAGGCCCTCCAAGAAATTGAGGCGGTCAAGAAGATAGCGGCGGGTAAGGCATTCATTATGCAAAGCAAGCATGTGAAGGAAACTTTCCTTTTACTTACCCGAATTCGGAGCTCTCCAGGAGCGTTCGCAGATCTACCCAGCAGTGTGTCGGATGCTGCGGAGTTCTACCGGGCCGAGGAAGGGAGCTCGACGGAGAAGTTGTTCTGGTCTCAGTATACTGGGACCGAACATCGGATGCGTTTGAGCGACCAGTTGAAGCAACTGGTCGAGCTTCACAAGGCGGCCGAACTGGCCATGAAGGGCCTCATAGTCCGGATGGGGCCTGGCGAGCCCTTGCCTGGTAGCTATTTCGGCCTGGTAAGGCGGCTTGTGAACGCTTGCCCACGGTTTGAAGCCATAAAGCGGTCCATCTGCATTGAGGGTGCGCGCAGGGCTTTTGCCCAGGCGAAAGTGCACTGGGCGAAGATGGACGCCGAAAAGCTGGTGAAGGAGGGGCCGCCGGAGGGCAAGGAGCATTGCCACCCCGAAAAGTATTATGACAGTGTCATGAAGGGTGCTCGCCTTGTGGCAGAGGAATGTGCTAAGGATGTAATATTTGAATGAATGTGCTCATGTGATCCTGTAATATGAAACGAGTTCATGTGCGCTATGTAATGCTTGTTAATTTAAAATATTACCTTCTGTGCGGCCGTTTGTAAAATTTGAGAGTTGGCGAGTCGTCGGCTTCTGCCCCCATGTAACTAGTACTGAGGTGTTCGGGATAAACCTGATCATTCTTTATCCCAGTTTTGGGTCCTTCGAAGGAGGTGTTCAGCACAATGAACCAGGCAATCGGACTATAAAGCTTTATCACTCTCACTTAGCCATAGAAGTCTACAATTTTAAATTTTGGCGAAGCCCCTAGCATTCGGAAGGCCGAACTTGGGGCGCTATGTATGCCTAAATCAGACAAGGCCAACTCCTCGCCTGAAGCGAAAAAAATCTTTAAGGATTTGAGACCTCTCGAACAACGACCAGCTCTCGCCTCATCATGACAGTCAGTTTTCGGCTTTCTCTACTGAGGTGTTCGTCCGGAAGAACCGGGACACAATCGCAGTAGTTCTCCCAACGCTACCTTAGCCGATATAGCGGAACGTAAGGTACCAAAACATGGGAGCCGGGCAAACCCAACTATTGACCCTAGACATGATTCGGAGCTGATGCATATAATGCTATAAGTTCGGGGTGCCACACTGTCGAAAGTGTTCGGACTTTTCTTGCCGTGTTATGGGGTACACTGAAGCCCCTGGCGCACTGGACGTATCAGAATGTACGGGTGCGATTTGTCGTAAATAAGCAGACAGGGAAAAAAGATAAAGGAGTGCAATAATGAGCTAATGTTGTATGTTGTTATTTAAATGATACGTCAGAGCGCATACATACGTATATTGCAATAAGTAAAAAATAGGACTATTTGACATGTCCTATCCAAGGGCAAGCTGCGTGTGGGTATGCAAAACAGGTATACCGATCGTTATTAGAGACCACATGTGGATTCCATTGTACGTCAAAGCTTCTTGCTTCCTTGGTGTTTCCTTCCCTTGACGGGTCCGATAATCAGACGATCGGAGAGGGCCTTCAGATAATAGGGGCCTGAAAGGAAGAAAATGTTAAAGGTATACGGGTCCTGAGGCGGTTGAGCCGCATTGTGGGTCGTGCCATGGTCGTGCCTCCGCCTATGCCCATGGTATCTTGAGTGCGTAATTATGTACGCGTGGCGCAAATTTCGTCGCTTGACTGGGACTAGGACGGAGGCCGAATTGCTAGGCGAGCTCTAAACGTGCCTGGCGATCCTCTTGCAGGGTACTCCGGACTCGCTTGAAGGTGTCCGGGGTGTTTTCCGCCGAATTGGTGGTTTGCCTAATAAGGCTGCTTTGCGCTTCTGCTGCGAGGGCCACAGTGTGCTCCTCCGTGCGGAGCGAGCGTTCTGTGTTTCCATTAAATGTTATAACCCCACGAGGTCCTGGCATTTTGAGCTTGAGGTATGCATAATGCGGTACCGCATTGAATCTGGCGAATGCGGTTCGCCCGAGCAGTGCGTGATAGCCACTGTGGAAGGGGACGATATCGAAGATTAACTCCTCGCTTCGGAAGTTATCCGGAGATCCGGAGACCACTTCCAGTGTGATTGAGCCCATGCAATAGGCCTCTACACCTGGGATGACACCTTTAAAGGTGGTTTTGGTGGGTTTGATCCTCTAGGGGTCTATACCCATTTTGCACAATGTATCCTGATAGAGCAGGTTCAGGCTGCTGCCACCGTCCATAAGGACTCGAGTGAGGTGAAATCCGTCAATGATGGGGTCAAGGACCAATGCGGCAGAACTGCCATGACGGATACTGGTAGGGTGGTCCCTGCGATCGAAGGTGATCGGACAGGAAGACCATGGGTTGAACTTTGGGGCGACTGGCTCCATCGCATAGATGTCCCTCAGTGCACGCTTCCGTTCCCGCTTGGGAATATGGGTTGCGAATATCATGTTTACCGTTTTCACTTGGGGAGGAAATTTCTTCCGTCCTCCTGTGTTCGGCGGCCAGGGCTCCTCCTCATCGTTGCTATGCAGCCCCTTTTCCTTGTTTTCGGCATTCAACTTGCCGGCCTGTTTGAACACCCATCACTCTCTGTTGGTATGGTTGGCTGGTTTATCGGGGGTGCCGTGAATTTGACACGAGCGATCGAGTATGCGGTCCAAGCTGGACGGGCCCGGATTGCTTCTTTTGAACGGCTTTTTCCGCTGACCAAATTTAGAGCTACTGAATCCGGCATTAACTGTCGTATCTTCGGCGTTGTCGCCATTGTTGTGGCTCTTGTATCTGTTGCGCCGTGGCCTGCCGTTGCTATCTTTGGCATCTGAATTGCTAGGATTTTGTGATGTGTTGTTGCTGTGAGCCAGCCAGCTGTCCTCGCCCGCACAAAAGCGGGTCATGAGTGTCGTGAGGGCTGCCATGGACTTCGGCTTTTCTTGGCCGAGGTGTCGGGCGAGCCAGTCGTCGCGGATTTTATGCTTAAATGCCGCTAAGGCCTCGGCATCCAGACAGTCGACAATTTGGTTCTTTTTAGTTAGGAACCGAGTCCAGAATTTCCTGGCTGATTCCCCTGGCTGTTGGGTTATGTGAATCAAGTCATCGGCATCCGATGGTCGCACATAAGTGCCTTGGAAGTTGTCAAGGAATGCGTCCTCCAAATTCTCCCAACTGCCTATGGAATCTGCCGGCAGGCTATTGAGCCAATGCCAAGCAGGTCCCTTGAGTTTTAATGGGAGGTACTTGATGGCGTGTAGGTCGTCACCGCGGGCCATGTGGATGTGGAGGAGGAAATCTTCAATCCATACCGCGGGGTCTGTTGTACCATCATATGATTCAATGTTCACGGGTTTAAAACCTTCTGGGAATTTGTGATCCATTACTTCATCAGTGAAGCATAGGGGGTGTGCGGCGCCTCTGTGCCAGGCTATATCACGACGCAGTTCATATGAGTCTTGTCTGTTGTGTTCGGCCCGGCCGGATTTGCTTTTAGTATATCCGGCGTGACGGTCGCCGTCGCGTGGTGGGGCGCGCCCACGTGATCCGTAGATCGATCTTGCATGTCCTGCTTTGTTTTCCAATACGTCTCGCAGGTCCTGCGTGTTACCCCGGGCCTTGGTATTTTTGTTTGACTGGCGACGGGGTGTGGGCTGGACTTCGGCCTGATATGCCGCTTTGTCTCGGCCACAAGGTGGCCGGTCAGCCGCATCATACGCTGAAGGCATAGGCCTTAATGCTTCCTCCTCAAGTTGGGGTAGCGACCTGCGCTTTGGGTTACTTTTGGTTGGGCGCTCGAGTTCGTATTCCTTGGCCGCTAGGACCTCGGTCCATCTATCCGCTAGCAGATCTTGGTCAGCTTGAAGCTGCTGTTGCTTTTTCTTCAGGCTTTTTGCTGTGGCTATGAGCCGGCGCTTGAAGAGCTCCTGTTCGACGGGATCCTCAGGCACGATAAATTCTTTCGTCGCCGAGGCTCACCTCGTCTTCGGAGAGAGGCATGTAATTGTCATCCTCTAATTCTCCGTCTGCTGCCTGTTCCTTAGGGCTAGCTTGCCCATCCTCCCGCTCGAGGCTTGGCTGGAGGGGATTGTCTTCGTCTTCGGCACTATCCGTTGCGTTATTGTCTCTTATGCCGGTATCGCTGCTTTTGCTATGGCGGGACTTAGAGCGGCGCCGAGGACGCCGGTGCTTAGATTGCTTCTCAAGGGGATTATCCTCCGTTGCCTTATTGCCATTGCTTTCTTTGGGGGTGTCCACCATGTATATATCGTATGATGAGGTGGCAGTCCAGCGCCCTGTGGGCGGTGGTTCTTGTTTTTCTCCTACATCGTCGTCCATACCGTCGATGTCTTCGGAGCCAAAATCAAGCATGTCGGTTAAGTCGTCGACAGTGGCTATTAAGTGGGTGGTGGGTGGGGAACGAATTTCTTCGTCGTCCGCTTCCCACTCAAGCCGGACACAGTTCGGCCAAGGGCCTCCTGACAAGGAGAGAGACCTTAATGAATTTAGCACATCGCCCAGGGGCGAGTGCTGAAAGATATCCGCGGAGGAAAACTCCATGATCGGTGCCCAATCAGATTCGATAGGCGCTGACGCAGGCGGTTTGGAGCCCATGGCCGGGGACAAATCCAGGAGTCCGGCGGCACAGGTCTCATAGGAGGTGAAGTCAGTATTCGGCTCTATCGCCACTGACTGTGCAGCCTCCGAGGCGGGCTCCATCCACCCGTCCTCGGACGGCGCAATCGGCTCCGGATCGAGGGCCAGAGTAGCCACAGGTGTGATCTCCCGAACACCGTCCGACGGCAGAGCTAAGTCATGCTCGTCGTGACTGTGCGGCGCACTTGACATGGGCTCGAATCCGTCAAAGATCAAGTCTCCGCGGATGTCGACAGTATAGTTTAAGCTTCCAAACCTGCCCTGACGGCCAGGGGCGTAGCTTTCGATCTGCTCCAGATGGCCAAGCGAGTTGGCCGGCAGTGTGAAGCCGCCGAATACGAAGATCTGTCCGGGGGGAAAACCTCACCCTGGATCGCATCGTTGCCGATGATCGAAGGAGCCATCAAGCCTTGCATTGACGGCACAGTGGAACTCTCAATGAAAGCACCAATGTCGGTGTCAAAACCGACGGATCTCGGGTAGGGGGTCCTGAACTGTGCGTCTAAGGCGGATGGTAACAGGAGGCGGGGGACACAATGTTTACCCAGGTTCGAGCCCTCTCGATGGAGGTAATACCCTACTTCCTGTTTGATTGATCTTGATGATACGAGTATTAAAAGAGTTGATCTACCACGAGATCGTAGAGGCTAAACCCTAGAAGCTAGCCTATGATTATGATAGTTGTTGTCCTACGGACTAGACCCTCCGGTTTATATAGACATCGGAGGGGGCTAGGGTTACACAGAGTCGGTTACAAGGGAGGAGATCTATATATCCGAATTTCCAAGCTTGCCTTCCACGCAAAGGAGAGTCCCACCAGGACACGGGACGAAGTCTTCAATCTTGTATCTTCATAGTCCAACAGTCCGGCTAAAGCATATAGTCCGGAAGTCCGAGGACCCCCTAATCCAGGACTCCCTCACTAACCTTCTGTGCACACGTCAGAAACTTACTCCTACTGTCCATAGATACAAACGCAACTAGCTTCACGCATGGAGATTGATGGTGACAACGAGCAGGCAGATCTTCAGCCACCCCGCTCCATTCGTTCCAACTGATGGTCCTAGGGAGCTACAAGAGGAATAAATGACTCAAATCGACTGCCAGGTTAAAATCCTTCATTCCAAGTTATAACCCAATAGAGAGAAGAGAGGCATACCCGGGGTTGAAAAATTCGTCGTCGGAGGAGGAACCGCTGGAGAGGTCGTTGAAGAAGACCATGGCGACCGTTGTGTTAGCATGCAATATGGCGAGAGCGAGGAAGCAAGCGAGGAAGCGGCTATAGCTTCGGAAGGAAGGAGGAAATAGGGGAAATGTGATTTCTGGTCGGGGAGAAAAGGGGATGGGGGTGCGGGGGTAGATATTTCGGCGGTAGGCCAAAATTTTCGAGATGTGGAGGCAAACTTTGCACGCGGTGCCGCCGGACACCATTCACTTTGAACGATTGTGTGCATCGCAAATGATTCTTCTGCTTTACGTGCATGGGATGAGTTTGATAATTCAAATTTTCTTGGAAATTTCCATGGGTACTGTCCTCATCCACGTCACTGCATAATTTAACATTTTGCTAATTTGGGCACACAAAAGAGCGTACAACACAGAGACCACACTTACTGAATCGAGGAATTCTTGTAATTAAATAAAGCCAATTGACCTAAACATTGCTCTAACAAAAGACCAGCATTAAAAACAAAGCCTAAGTACGCATAATTTTAACAAAGTTGCCGCCGTGCCGGCCTATGCATCGCCGGTGTGAGATGAGACGTCGATGACTAGTCCTGGAGACATGCCGCCGTTGGTGGACTCCGCGTCCCCCCTGCTGAAGTCGACCGCGTCCTCGTCGTCGGCGCCGCCCTCAAGGTTGTAGTACTCGTACTAGTGGCTGCGCCAGAGCTCGCGTTGGTACTCCACCGCCAATTCCTCGACGGACAGACTCTTCTCTACCTGGACCTCGACCACACGCAACTCCTCTTCCCGGTGCTCCTTGATCTCCACCGCCTCCTACATCTTTAGCTCCCACTCGGCGATCTCATGAGGAATGGGTGCTCCATGGGCACCACCGCCTTTTCGGACGTGGGTTGCATGCTGGATTCCGATGTGGCCTGGAATATCTTGGCGTGTGCGTCCTTGATCTTGGCGTGGATGGACTCGACCCGTGCTCGGGCGGCATTGGCGGCACGGATGGTAGCTCGAGCGCTCTCGGCGTTTGCAGCCGCTGTTGCAGCAGCTATTGTAGCTGCCCTATCGGCTGCCGCAGACGCCCTCTCGGTGGATGCGGCCGCGCTCAATGCGGATGCGACAGCACTCTCGGCGTAGGAAGCCACGCTCTCGGCGCAGGCGGCGGCGCTCGGGGAGGACGCGGCCATCTTACGGGCCCTCACGAAGCGTTTCCACAGCGCCATCTTTTGCAAGAAGGGGTTGCGGGAATTGGGATCGGGATTCGTGGATTCGGGGGTTGCCGACACTAGAGCAGACGAGCCGGCGAAGCTTAAGGAGGAAGACTTAAATAGACCCATGAATTTTCATCGCAAACGTTTCCTGCAAGACAATTGTGTGTGATGTTGTTGATATTTTTTATTAGCTATGAAAGACGAATTTGGAGTAAAGTGGCAACGGATGGTGTGAAAGATGAATTTGGAGTAAATTTGTAGTACTAATATAGCTGTCATTTGAAAATTTGGAAAATTCCAGGGGTTATTTGACCTTTTAAGACATTTTAGTGATTTTCTAGCCATTTAATAACCGTAATTTAAATTTGAACTACATCTACATGCAACAGCTAACCATAACGGTTTTGAAAAATCATATTTGTGTACTTGTGTACGACGTAATTTCATGTGCAGTAAATTGGAAGGAATTTTCAAATAGATTGGTCTCACGGCTATGACATAAAGCATGGAGTGCCATGGCATTTAAATTCCAAAAAGTAAAAAAGAAGATCAGAAACACATGAAACCTTGGTTGATGTAATGCCATGCCACCAAGATGACGTGGTAAAAAAATTGGCATGTTTGACGAAAGTTTGGACACGCACCCCTCACAAACCGGAGAAACTCACTAGAAGGCTCGTGGTTCCGAGAGGTAACAATGCATGTTTGATGACGAACGGACGATAGCTTCCTCTTACGGCCTTAAAAAAAATTCTACAGTTAACGTGCACTAATACAAATGTCATTTGAAAATTTAGAAAATTCCAAGGGCCATTTGACCTTTTAAAGACATTTAAGTGATTTTGTAGCCATTTAATGACCGTAATTCAAATTTGAACTGCATCTACATGCAACGGCTAACCACAATGGTTTGAAAAAACATATTTGTGTACTTGTGTGGAGTTAATTCTTTGTGCAGTAAATTGGAAGGAATTTTCAAACATATTGGTCTCACGGCTATGAGACAAAGCATGGAGTGCCATGGCATTTAAATTCCAAAAAGTAAAAAAAACAGAAACACATGAAACCTTGCTTGATGTAATGTCATGCCACCAAGATGACGTGGTAAAAAATTGGCATGTTCGAAAGTTTGGACACACACCCCTCACAAACCGGAGCAACTCACTAGAAGGCGTGTGGTTCCAATAGAGAACAATGCATGTTTGATGACGAACAGGACATAGCTTCCTCTTACGACCTTCAAATTTTTTCTACAGTTGACATGCACTAATACAAATGTGATGTGAAAATTTGGAAATTTTCCATGGGTCATTTGACCTTTTAAAGACATTTAAGTGATTTTCAAGCCATTTAATGACCGTAATTAAAATTTGAACTACATCTACATGTAACGGCTAACAATGACGGTTTGAAAAATCATATTTGTGTACTTGTGTGCGAGTTAATTCCATGTGCAGTAAATTGGAAGGAATTTTCAAACATATTGGTGCACTACCTAGACACATGCATGGAGTGCCATGGCACTTAAATTCCAAAAAATAAAAAAATGATTAGAAACACAAGAAACCTTGCTTGACGTAATGTCGTGTCAACAAGATAATGTGGTAAAAATTGGCATGTTTGACGAAAGTTTGGACACACACCCCTCACAAACTGGCAGTAGAAGGCTCGTGGTTCCGAGCGGGAACAATGCATGTTTGATGACGAATGGGAGATCGCTTCCTCTTATGGGCTTCAAAAAAATTCTACAGTTAAGGTGCACTAATACAACTGTCATGAGAAAAATTATAAAATACTAGGGGTCATTTGCGTTGGGGAACATAGTAATTTCAAAAAAATTCCTACGCACACGCAAGATCATGGTGATGCATAGCAATGAGAGGGGAGAGTGTGTCAACGTACCCTCGTAGACCAAAAGCGGAAGCGTTAGCACAACGCGGTTGATGTAGTCGTACGTCTTCACGAGCCGACCGATCAAGTACCGAACGTACGACAACTCCGAGTTCTGCACACGTTCAACTCGATGACGTCCCTCGTACTCCGATCCAGCCGAGCTTTGAGGGAGAGTTCCGTCAGCACGACAGCGTGGTGACGGTGATGATGTTTCTACCGACGCAGGGCTTCGCCTAAGCATCGCTACGATATGATCGAGGTGGACTATGGTGGAGGGGGGCACCGCACACGGCTAAGAGATCAAGAGATCAATTGTTGTGTCTATGGGGTGCCCCCCTCCATATACAAAGAGGGGGAGGAGAGGGCCGGCCAAGGGGAGGAGGTGCCCCCAAGGGGGAGTCCTACTCCCACGGGGAGTAGGATTCCACCATTTCCTATTTGGAGAGGGAGAGGGAAGGAAGAGGAAGGAGGGAGGAAGGAAAGGGGGGCCGGCCCCCCTCCCAATTCGGATTGGGCTTGGGGGGGCGCCCCCTCCCTTGCTCCTTTCCCCTCCTTTTCACTAAAGCCCATTAAGGCCCATATACCTCCCGGGGGGTTCCGATAACCTCCCGGTGCTCCGGTATTATCCCGATCTCACCCGGAACCATTCCGGTGTCCAAATATAGTCATGCAATATATCGATCTTTATGTCTCGACCATTTTGAGACTCCTCGTCATGTCCGTGATCACATCTGGGACTCCGAGCTACGTTCGGTACATCAAAACATAAACTCATAATATAACCATCATCGAACATTAAGCGTGCGGACCCTACAGGTTCGAGAACTATGTAGACATGACCGAGACACGTCTCCGGTCAATAACCAATAGCGGAACCTGGATGCTCATATTGGCTCCCACATATTCTACGAAGATCTTTATCGGTCAAACCGCATAACAACATACGTTGTTCCCTTTGTCATCGGTATGTTACTTGCCCGAGATTCGATCGTCGGTATCTCAATACCTAGTTCAATCTCGTTACCGGCAAGTCTCTTTACTCGTTTCATAATACATCATCACGCGACTAACTCATTAGTTACAATGCTTGCAAGGCTTATAGTGATGTGCATTATCGAGTGGGCCTAGAGATACCTCTCCGACAATCGGAGTGACAAATCCTAATCTCGAAATACGCCAACCCAACAAGTACCTTCGGAGACACCTGTAGAGCACCTTTATGATCACCCAGTTATGTTGTGATGTTTGGTAGCACACAAAGTGTTCCTCCGGTAAACGGGAGTTGCATAATCTCATAGTCATAGGAACTTGTATATGTCATGAAGAAAGCAATAGCAGAATACTAAACGATCAAGTGCTAAGCTAACGGAATGGGTCAAGTCAACCACATCATTCTCCTAATGATGTGATCCCGATAATCAAATGACAACTCATGTCTATGGCTAGGACACATAACCATCTTTGATCAACGAGCTAGTCAAGTAGAGGCATACTAGTGACACTCTGTTTGTCTATGTATTCACACAAGTATTATGTTTCCGGTTAATACAATTCTAGCATGAATAATAAAAATTTATCACGATATAAGGAAATAAATAATAACTTAATTATTGCCTCTAGGGCATATTTCCTTCAATTTGACCTTTTAAAGACATTTTAGTGATTTTCTAGCCATTTAATGACCGTAATTCAAATTTGAACTACTTCTACATGCAACGGCTAACCATAACGGTTTGAAAATCATATTTTTGTGTACTTGTGTGCGAGTTAATTCCATGTGCAGTAAATTAGAAGGAATTTTCAAACATATTGGTGTCACGGTCTAGACACATGCATGGAGTGCCAGGCCATTTAAATTCTAAAAAAATTAAAAAATGATCAGAAACACATGAAACCTTGCTTGACGTAATTTCATGCCACTAAGATGATGTGGTAAAAAAATTGGCCTGTTGACGAAAGTTTGGACGCACACCCCGCACAAACCGGAGCAACTCACTAGAAGGCATGTGGTTCTGAGAGGGAACAATGCATGTTTGATGACGATGATAGCTTCCTCTTATGGGTTTCAAAAGTTTTCTATAGTTAACATGCAGTAATACAACTGTCATGTCAAAATTTGAAAAATTTCTGGTGTCATTTGACCTTTTTAAGATATTTAAGTGATTTTCTAGCCATTTAATGACCGTACTCCAAATTTGAACTACGTCTACATGCAACGGCTAACCATAACGGCTTGGACACATGCATGGAGTGCCATGGCATTCAAATTCCAAAAAAAAATTATCAGACGATGTAAATATCTGGTGTTCAAAAAAGAAAATATAAAGATCTCAAATTTGAACTACGTCTACATGCAACGGCTAACCATAACGGCTTGGACACATGCATGAAGTGCCACGGCATTCAAATTCCAAAAAAATGATTAGACGATGTAAATATCTGGTGTTCAAAAAAGAAAATATAAAGATGTGGCAAGACAACCGGGCCCCACACGATTGGCACCCTATTTCATACCTCGAGGTTTGGAAGGTGAGTAGCGTGGGTTATTAATTAGACACGGTTCTGTATTGGAAAACATCAACTATTAAGTTCACACACGGCTTTTGCTGCAGGAATCGTGTGTAATTCAAACTACAGTACTCGTAAATTCCGGTGACCGGCGTGTGTACTGTTCCAGTCAATCTAGATTCCGGCTGCTAATAAATACAACCTTGCTCATGTCGTCTCGCCTGTATTCTCATCTACATCCTCCCCTCATTCGCCCTCTCTCTCTCTCTCTCTCTCTCTCTCTTTCTCTCTCTCTCAAATCTCTGCCATGGCGCCACCGATCTGCCTACGCGCTGACGAGGAGCCGCTGCCCCTCGAGGACGATCAGTCGAAGAGCAGCGACGAGGAGGACCCGTACGCGCCGCCGGACCCCCCAACTTTGGAGTGGTTTTGGGGCAAATACATTCTTTGTCTGTGGAAGTCGCTGTCGCTGGCTTAGAAAGCCAGACAAGTGGCGTTCGAGAAGGAGATGGCGAAGAAGGAAGCCAGGTACCAGGCGGCCTGTGAAGCCCATGATGCCGCCTGGAAAAAGGAGCCGATGGAGCTTTGGGGGAGGGCGCGTCATCATACAGAGGAGGTGTACGAAGACGGGTACTTTGCGAGGAAGGTCAAAGGCACTAGGCGCCTCATCGCTGTGTGGTGGTTGGCCAATAAGCTCCAGCGTGCCACCGACGAGGAGCAGCGGTGGGCGACCAACAAAATGGCAAGATCGTTCGCGCTCATCCGCCAGCAAGAGGCAGATCGGTATGTCAAGCGCTGCGAGGCAGAGGAGGCTGAGTACTGCCTCCACGCTGGGAAGACACCGCGCACCAGGGAGCTGCTGGTGAGGGGCTGCCGGAATACTGCCCCTAGGAGGGATTATTAGTTTTAGTGTTGTTCGTTTTCAATTTTATGCATTGTACCTAGTAGTTAAGTATCATCACGTATATGTGATGATATTATATATATTCCATGATGAACTAATGAACAATTAATATATATTATGAATTCCATTTTCTATCTGTTTTCGTATACTAATTTGTATCTAGCTGTTATCATCCACATATACATTATGGAAAGCAAATACACACACATTGAAACAGAACATATAAGAACGAAAAACAGAGTACACACATTGAAACAGAGCAATATTATGATTGATGTGAATACATAGCGATGCACGTCGAAACGACTCAACAAAATAAAATGCGTCTATGAGACCATGACCAGCAGCCCTTGCCTACGGTACCTCTTGGCTGTGCCTGAACTCGTGCAGGCGTTCGTCCAAGCCATCGACACACTCGCGGTACATCTGGAGCGCGATCTCAAGCTCCAAGTTGCCTATTTCATCGGAGATCACCAGCTCAAGGATGCGAATGTTTCGCCGTATTATTAAGTATCCTTCTTAGTTTTTTTCTCTATCTAGAAGTGACCAAAGATCTTGCGCGGCAGGTCCGCCAGGAAAACTCAAAAGAGAAAGAAGTCTCGTTAATCTCTTCATTGGAATTCACTCAATCAGTTAATTATGGAACAAGAGAGCTGTTTCATCTTTGTTTTAAAGAAATATAAAAATGAATTATGAATGACTGCCATGTTCCTCTACTGCACCCAGGTGGACGGTCGAGCCTAGCGACCGGTGCGTTGGCATCGAGCGGGCTGCGGACAAGGCGAACGACGCGGCCCATGCGAAGGGCGCAGCAGGCGTCCAGTGCAAGTACGGCGTGGCCGAGCTCTGGTGCAAGTACGATGCAGACGGCCTCTACCCACTCCTAGCAAGGAATAGGGGTACTGACGGGACATGTACCCAGCCGTGACTCCCTGTGAACAGCAGGCAAGCGCCGATGGATCCGCTCTTTCTGTGTGGCGCACTGCGCACCTCGCTCTGCGATGCTCCAACGG
Organism: Aegilops tauschii subsp. strangulata; assembly: GCF_002575655.3. Taxonomy (NCBI): domain Eukaryota; kingdom Viridiplantae; phylum Streptophyta; class Magnoliopsida; order Poales; family Poaceae; genus Aegilops; species Aegilops tauschii. Next base: position 242,627,714 of record NC_053037.3, on the reverse strand, counting down.
TCTCGCTGTGCGGCGAGCCGCAGCCTATCGGCGCAAACGCGCCTAGCTTTCTCTGCGGCGTGCCATTGATCATGTTGTGCGGCGAGCTATAGCCTCTCGGCGCTGACATGCCTATCTTGATCCGCGGCGCTGAAGCGCCATTCTCCAAGGGTCTGCTCAACCCTGGAGATGACGCGCATCATGGCATCATCCATCGCAATGCCGGGGAGCGCCTCGGCCTCGACGGGCCGTGGCGCATTCTCGTTTTCCTTGTTGAGGAGGTTGTTGGCAGAGGCGGTTCTTTGGTGGGTTGGCATGCTTGGAAAAGGTGGATGTGCTACAGGCTGTGCTTGTTGCCTCTGTGCGTCATGCTCCGCCTAGGTTTATGCGCAATATCGCTAGGTGGCGGCGGGAAATGGGTTAGGAAATGGCGGGAAACGGTGGCGTGTTCATAAAACACCATCAATTAATGGAAACTTAGCATAGAAGGAACATCGAGCTAGCACGACGTTTCCGGGCACATGGCCCGCCCACGGCTGTGATCCATGTACCCAACATAGCACACTATTCACAGTAAAGAATATTGTTCCGTATGCCATATATCGCACACACCTTGATCTGGCTAACCATTTCTTTTGTGTTGCCTAATCACAGATAGTTCATCCGAGTGAACTATATGTCGTATATTGCAGACACCTTCATCTGGCTGCCCGTTTCTGGTGTTCTGCCTCAGCACAAACAGTTTATCAGAGTCAACTGTATGCCGTATATCGCACACGCCTTCGTTTGGCTGCCCGTTTCTGTTGTTCTGCCTCCTAACAAACAGTTCATTGAACTGAACCGTATCCCCGCATCGCACACATAACTAAAATATGAACTGTGTTTGATGGCTCCGCCATCCCAAATGTTTTGCATCTTTTTGACGGTTTTTTTACATCCCCGGTTGCGATTAATGCATCGCACATAGTTTCGTCAAACGATCTCTGATCGTAGTGTCGCGTTAGCAGCATCCTGCAGTAGTGTATCACCGATGGTTCCGCTATGATTGATGCATGCTTTCCGATGTCGATCTCACACACTCATTTAGTTGAACCATGTGCGGAGCAATTGCCAGGTTAAAACAAAAATATCCCATTTGAATCGGCATGCAAATACCAAATTCGCCACAATATTCAGTTGAACAAATAGTGTCCATAGGAAGAACATTCATCCGATTTCGCAACAATTGCAATTGAACACATGGTAGCTAAATTCCAATGATTTGTAGACATATATATGCATTACATAATAAATCATAGTGTACGAAATATGAAGACCTCATCCGATGGAAAACAATGGATCCATGTGTATAGGTTTAGCGGCTACCTCTTACTCAATGTTTTAGGAGAAGGCATGCTGAAATCTTAATTGTTACCAGTGGGATTGATGTAGTGGTTCAGGAAGAAGTCGTTGATAAATCTCCGAACCATCAGCAATTCACCAGCGGGGAGCGGTTCAGGGGTCCTCGGTTCTAAGATGAGCTACAGTATTTTAAGATCAGAATGTGCCATATGAGTGGAGTAGAAGATATTAATTAAGCTAGACTTACCGGTACTAATTCGTGAGCATCTTCCGAACTATCACCAGATTTGCAGATGGAGATGATGTGTCTGCAAACATAGTATCGACAAAGGTTGGTCCCTGCTTGTTGCTGTGAACACTGAAATTTTTTGTACAGAATTAGTCATGTATTTGTCCTGTTAGGAACAACCTAACCAGTGTTAGATGTATTTTTTTCTTCGGACAGAAATAGAAAGAGGTTTATTTAGAAGCTTGAACATTTGACTAGCATAAGAAAAGGTATTTGAAGACTATTGGATACATTTTCCAAAAATAACGGATTTCGGTGTGTTACCGGAGAAACGATCTTGTGCTGCAGAGGTAGTTCCCTCTTGAATAGGTTCCCTGGTTTAGTTTTCCATAATGCGAGCACACTGCAAATGAAGATGAATTTTGACAACATAATTATTGAACCAGGTGTGAATGCAAATTAATTTCAACATCATAGAATTCAATACCTATCCATGAATTGCTGAAGATGCGTCAGATCCTGAGCGTTTGTTGACTCTCTGAGAGAATCCATGTAGTAAACTGTGTTCTTGTTTGGAACAATGAATACCAATATTCAGTGATTGCTACGTATTAAGAAAGCCATGAACTTACGAATTATGTCAAAATCTAAAAGACAATCAGTGTATGCGTGGTTGTTTACTTGACTTACAGTTCATGATATGCACTACAAAAAAAGACACATCCGTGACATTTTGGGCCAAACGGAATTTGTTTCTGTCATGCTTATGACACTTCTATGAAGATAATTGTGACAAAACCTAGTATTATCATAGATGTGGTGGGCTCCTACTTCTATGACAAAAATCATGACAGAAAATGGGCTTTTCGTCCTGGGCGGGCCGGAGACGCAGCTGCATGACATTCTTTGGGCCGTCCATGACGGAAAAAACCGTGGTAGAAGCGAGGGCGAGGAAAATATCGGCGAGTTCCTGGGTACGATGTGTGGTCGGGGGCCGAGCGATGCACGTTTCTCTCGTACACGAACGCACGTGGGTGCGAGGCATTGGGCTCCAACTGAACCCGAGCGAGGCGTTCGACTACTAAACCCGAGCGATTGCACTGCAGGCTACGCGTTACTGAACCCGAGCGATCGATCGATGGCTATTAACTGAACCCGATCGAGCGATTCCTTCGCGACTGCTGCTAACTGAAGCCGATCGATGCTGCCTCTTGATGAAAAGTGAGCGTTGTTGGGGGTTTGGATGAACAGTTCCCGGAGGGGGGTTGGATGAACAGGACCCCGTGGTGTTGCCGCTGGATGAACATGACCCCGATCGATCGAGCCGGTTGGGGGGTGGATGAACAGGACCCCGTGGAGGGCTGGATGAACAGGACGACCCCGTGGAGGGCTGGTTGAACAATAGCCGGTGGAGGGCTGGATGAACAGTAGCTCGTGGAGGGTGGTTGAACAAGACCCCGTGGAGAGGGCTGGTTGAACATTAGCGGGTGGAGGAGCGGTGGAGGCTGGATGAACAGGAGCCCATAGATGAACAGTCGCAGGCGGAGGCTGGAGGAGGTCGACGGTGGATGAACAGTAGCCCGTGGAGGCTAAAGGAGGTCGACGGTGGAGATGAACATTATCCCGTAGAGTCCCGTTTTGCGGTACGCCACACCCCACCTGATGAACAGGACCCACGTTTCGACCGTAGCGCTCCAATCCAAGTCTGTTTCCTCCGTTTTGCGGTACGCCACACCCCTCCCGATCAATAGGACCCGTAGGAGGTCCAAGACAAGTCTGTTTCCTCTGTTTTGCGGTACGCCAGACCCCTCCCGACGAATAGGATCCCGTTTCGACCGTTTCCGGTCGAACACAAGGCCGTTTCCTCCGTTCTGCGGTACGCCAGGCCTTGTTTCGATCGGCTGTTCCGTCCAAGCCGGTTGCCTCCTGATGAACACGATGTATTCCGTTGCCTCCTGATGAACACGACGCATTCCGTTGCCTCCCCATGAACACGACGACGACACCGTTTCTTTGTTCCGACCCAGCCATGTACATGAGCCCTGGCCATACATATGCGCGAGTAGGCGTTCGAGACCCCGCCCGTATGTACGTACGTGGCTGTATTTTTTGGCGTGTGGCTGTATGTACGTGTACACAGTTTAGACGGGACAGCCAGAACTGCTACATGGGGGGCTCTACTATGACATGTGCCGCTACTTACTCGGCCATGGTTCATCGTTGCAGAGCGACCGATCGACCAGTATGTACGTACACATTCTGACAAGACAAACAACGGTACATACGCTTCGACCGGGTGGGTCCCAGCTGACAGGGAGGATAAGGACGCACTTCCTTGCGTGCGAACATATAGCTGCTGGGTCCCAGCTGTCGGGGGGGGGACATTTTTTAACCCGTAATCGGGACGCACTTCCTTGCATGTGAAGATGTAGCTTGGTGGGTCCCAGCAGTCAGGGGGAGAAAACATTATTTTCAGGGTAAAAAGGATGTAGTTGCATGCAAGCGTCCATGGGCGTGGTGTGTCCCCACTGTTAGCCTCTCACGTACAGTAATCTTCCGATGACTCTCGTTTGTTGACCACGTTGACCACACCATGCCGAGCGCACCAAGGCCGGTGGACGACGGCGAGGCCCTAGACTGGAACGACTCGAAGATGGGGAAGATGCGGCAGTGGAGTCGCAGATGGAGAGGAGTGGGAAACTTGAGTGGTTTGGGTGCACGGCAACACTCGCGCCCACGGGAGACAAGAGCAAGAATAGAGGTTGAAGAAGGAGCACAACTGTTGTATTAACATCCAACGGTCCAGCTGCTAGAATCATTTGTTGATTAAGTGACAAAGCCCTGCGTACACGTCAGCTTAGTAGGCCCACAAGTCAGCCACCAAATATGCCGGGTCCCAGCTGTCATCGGGAGGAATAGTTTTTTCGCATAACAAGGAGGCACTTCCTTCCGTGCAAAGATACAGCCGGTGGGTCCTAGCTGTCAGGGGGAGGAAACAGCTTAATAAGGAGGAACTTTCCTTGCGTGCGACCATGGACCTCGTGGGTCCCAGCCATCAGGCTCTCCACGTACAGTCCTCTTCCGATGACTCCCGTTTGTTGACCACGCCGCGCCGAGCGCACCAAGGCCGGTGGACGACGGCGAGGCCCCAGACTGGAACGACCCGGAGATGGGGAAGACGTGGCAGTGGAGTCGCAGACGGAGAGGAGTGAGGAACTTGACTGGTTCGGGTGTGGGGTGGGCCTACACTCGGCAGAGAATAACAGGAGGTGCGGACTGGAGGGATGGCCTGGCCATCGGCGAGGTAGCGTTTCACTGCGAGGCGCGCAAAACAACATCGCTGGACGCCGGAGGCTAGAGCAGGCAGTCCCGGCAGCACTACGGGAAGAAGACAAGAGATTGAAGAAGAATGCCGGCCGTTGGATGTAAATCCAACACCTTGCTTAGGCATCGACCTACTGGCCCACATGTCAGCCAGTCCATTTTTTTAGTCCATTTGGTGGGCTGGGTGAAACAATGATGTAGCATCTATGCAGCTCGTTGATATATATGGTAGAATTTAAAGCCCATTTGCATTTTTCTCGAAATCCGCGGACTTGCTGCGCTGGGTGAAAATATCATGTTGGGATGGACGGAGAAATGTTATAAAAACATAAACACATGATTACACGTCTATTACTGCATTGGTCAGTAAAATCTTTGTAAGCTTATGTACGCAATTAGTAGGAGTTAACTTGCCAAGTTATATGTAAACAATTATTATTATTATTTTGTAAGAACTTTCAATTTACGAAATAAAATATCATTTTAATTTGTTGAGTTAATAGGACGTGGGGTATTATTATTTTTTAGGCTAGCCGTGGGACAGTTGAGTTGGTTCTAGGGAAAAGTACTGGGAGAAAACTCAGTTTACATCGAAAAAGAAAGTGGGAGAAAATTCAGATATAGGATTAACGAAAACGAAAAATAAAGGAAGTGGGAAGGTCTATAAAATGGTTGGGCGAATGACAGGTTTAATGGAACCTTATGTTGTTTCTATTATATATATGTAATAAAATAAGATATAAGATATACTATTACAGAAGGGAAAACATAGGTTTAGTTTTGCATTCTTATAGAAAAATAGAACTGAGTTGTGCGTCGTCTTGAAAAAACAAACATAACTTGGGCTGCTGATATTATAGACAAGCTAGGTTGGGAGGCCCAGAGGCCACTTGATACCTGCTGGATCCAAAAAATGTTGAAACATGTCGTGGGCTGCCCATGTTAAACAACAAAACCTAGGCCATGGACCTGGTGGGCCCGGGACTGTCAGCCTCTTGACGAACAGTTATTTCCCGATTCCTCTTGTTTTGTTGACCATGTTGGGAACGACAGACGGCGGCGCTGAGGTGAGAGCACCAAGGCGGATGACGACATCGAGACCTCTGACCGAACGAACCGGACCGGGGGAAGACGCAGGCGGAGGGGAGTACGAGGGTTGACTTGTTTGGGTGCAAGGTGGGCCGGCGGAGCTGCCGCCGCCGGACAATGTGTGGGAGTAGATGGATGGCCTGGCCAACGCCATAGGCTATGATGGCCAGCCACTGTATAGGAAGAGGACGAAAGATTGAGCAAAATAAAGAAATACAAATGGATAGGTGGTTGGTCCCATATGTCTGTGTACGAGAACTGCTGGGTCCACCTGATAAGGGGAATATGTTGGCAGGAAGGAGATTCAAAGCACGGCAGCTGAGTGAACTAGTTTTTTTCTTGAAACGGACGAGTGAACTAGTTACATACACATGCAAATAGCCACTAAAGAAAAGCAAACAGGTTAATGGTTCTTAGAAGAAATATTCCGGACAAAACAGATAATTACGATACATAGGCTAATGCATGTAACACTCAGATGATAAAGGTGCTTATAAACAGATAAAGTACATCATCTACACCTTCCTGGCATGCTTGATCATGACGTTGCCGTTGTTCGTGTACTCGTTGGTTACGGGAAGCAGACACACCCTCATGTCCAAGATCCGCCTGTACATGTCGTAGCATGCGTATGCGTCCTTGGCCGTGTAGGTTATGTAGGCTAGACTCAGAGATACCTCCCACGTGTTCATGTCCTTGGTATCGTTGTCTTCTTTCATGTTGGCGTAGCAGGGGACGATGATGGTCTCGGCGAGGTCAACCACGGAGTCCTTCTCCTGCCCGTTGCTGATGATCTTGTATTGCTTCTGGATGTCGACAAGCTTGTTGCACCAGATGGCTGAATCGTTGCGTTCTTCCTTCTCTCCACCTTAGCGAAGGTGCAGTCAGCGCGGCCGATGAAACGGGCGAATGCTCCAGAACCTCTGATGGCCCTACAGCAGTGGTAGACGAGAACCTCGTCCCGCACACATACCTGGGCGACCGCGATCCGCTGGTCCCTGTCAGGAGACGAATGGATGGGCACAAGGTCTAGTCGTGCGACTGTAACATCCCAAATTTCCAATTTGGAATGTTATACATAGGTCATCATATGCATATCATATTTTATTGCATTTTGCTTTGCGATCCTCGAAATTCTAAGCAACTCAAGGACCCACGGAGAGAGTTGGGGATTTCACCGTTTTCATATTTGAATTTTCTCAAATATCAAAACGAGGATCATTTTGGTTTTATTTATTTTTCTCTCCGATTATGTCAAAAGTCAAAATATATGAGAAGAGATAATATGACTTCTCCAAAAAAAAAGAAATATTGGAGGAAAAATATTAAAATCAAATAAATAATTTTATTTGGATTTTATTGCTATTTTATTTGAATTAGAAAAAATATGCATTTTTCAAAATTGCATTTTAGGCCTAGAAAATGTTCACTTAGTTCTAAATATTTATTTAGATGGTGAAAATTGTTTTTGACATTTTTAGAATTTTTTTGAATTTATTAGGATTTTTCTCAGCGGAATTGCTTTAAAAAAAATGTTTCGGACCGACTGGGCCGAAGCCCAGCCGGCCCATCTCGCGCGTCCCCGACCTCGAGCGGGACTCCCGCCCGCGCACGACGCCGCCGCCGTGGCCGAGTCGGCCACCACCGCCGTCGCCCCTTCCCCAAGCCAGCTCCGCCCCCCTTATATCTATACCCGCCGCCGCCACCCCTCCCCACCACCTCGCCCCGCCCCGCAAGCCGCAGCAGCCGCAGCGCTCCGGCGCCACCGTTGCAGCCGCCGCCGCCGCAGCGCTCCACCACCGCCGCACGCCCCCGCCTCGCCGGAATCTGAGCCGCCGCCGTCGGATCTCGCCATCCCGGTTTTTTTCTCTGTTTTAGGTAAAACCGCCGGTTTTTATAAAACCCTAGTTTGTTTTTTTTAGATTCAGTTTTTTTCGGTTTAGTTCGTTCGCGAACGTTCGTTCGTTTTAACGAACGAATTCGCCCGTTCGTCGCTGTTAACGACCGTTCGTGCCGTAGTTTTTTCTTTTTATTTTCTTTTTCCGCCAGGGACCTATCCACGATTATTTTTATCGCAGATTAGCCCTGATCTTCAAACCCTCGCGGTTTCTAAACCGTTTGTCCAAATCCGGTGAAACCAATGCCAAAATCTTCGTCCCGAGCCCCTCTTTCTGTTTAATCAACTTGAACAAGGTTTTGACAATTTAAAGTTTGGTTTCAAGCAGATCTGAATTCGAAGTTCTTTTGACCGTAGTTTCAGTTCCGTAGCTCAGATTTCGATTGATTCTTTTTGCAAATCGAAGCTCTTCAGTTGCACTTCCAGTTTTGATCTTCTTATTTGAGTTTTACCCATGTATCGATGCTTGAGTGCTTATGTATGCTATTGTTTGTTTGCGATAGAATTCCCGGAGTGCGAAGCGTGCTACTACGAGTCTCTAGGGTTTGTAGATCGTCAGCAAGGCAAGTAACACATTGATCAAACTCTTTTCATACCCAGTTTTTATGCATTAGTTACAACCCTCAAACATTGCATGAGTAGGATATCTTAACATGTGGGTTTTGGGAAGTAGATGATGAGGTAGAACCTATTGTCCTTTATTATCAAACCTTGGGAGTTACTTCTACGCTATGCTTACATTGCCATGCTATGATGGTAGACGTGGATTGGGTTTGAGTGTATCCATGATAGATGTGAGATTATTTATTTAATGGTTAACTTAAGGTGGCTACTTAAATACACATCTGGGTGGATTGTTTGCGGGCACCTGGAGAATCCACTGTTGTCCTAGGATATCCCGGAGTACCCGTGTGATCATCCTATGGTTTGCCACCCAGGCTCAAAGGGATCATAAGATTATTCATGCTAGAAACTTCCGTGTGCAACCACAAGCTATTATGGACTCTAGCATAGTTGAGTATGTTGCATGACCTCTTCCAGTGGTAGGCTAGCAGATGTAGGGGATGTAGGTTGGTACTGTCTACCCAGGGTTAGAGTTAATGCTTCTGAAAGAATATGTCTCGGTCATCCGTTTCTCAAACACCCTGTAGTGCGAGAAATCCAACAAAGGAGATCGAGTCTTGTGGGGAAAAGTGCGCAAACCTCTGTAGAGTGTACAAACTAATCATGGTTAGCCGTGTCCCCGGTTATGGACATCTTGAGTATATGGTTCTTGGATTATCATGTTGATCTCATCACTCTATATTAATTTGTTGGGTTATTAATACTGCTTAATCGGGATTGAGTTGGATGAACCTTCTCAATGTTTAACAACTACCATGATAGTTAATAAAAATATATTCCTTTGTTGTAGGGAAAAATTGGCTTTTCGCAAAACATTATAACCGTAGAGCCTCCACCAGCCTCATATGCAAGTAGTGATAGCTTTTACTTGTTCATTGCTCTACTGTGTTATCTTGCCAGCATATTCCATGTGCTGACCCATTTCAGGCTGCAACATATCATGATGCAGACTTTTCAGACGAAGAGTAAGGTGCGCTAGGTCGTTGTCGTGCACTCAGCTATGCCGTTGGAGTTGATGGACTCACTTTATCTTCCAAGCCTTCCGCTATTATCTTATTAGATGGCCTTAAGCCATATTTATTGTAATAAGTTCTCTTTTGAGACATTCGACGTAATAAGTGTGTGATTGAACTCTGTTATAAATCCTTCAAGTATTGTGTGTGTCAGCATTACCGATCCAGGGATGACACTTATACACAGAGATTTGACCGTCTGAGGTAGGATCGCTACAAGATGGTATCAGAGCACACGCTGAATGTAGGACACGACCACTAAGATGAGCCGTAGGTCACTCTTCTCTACTCATTTCTGACTCCTCTCAAGTTTCTACCCTATAGGATGGCGGACTCAAGGAACAAGTTTGCACAACCGGATGAAGACACACCCTTTGGACGACACTTGAAGGAAGTCACTAGGTACCTGAACATTGGAATACCAAGCTTCACCGGGACCTACACTGCCACTTTACCAGAAGAGGAGCGTTGGATGATTCGAGCTCAAGTTCCAGGAAGGACAGCCACGCCAGTCACTGAGCCCATAGAGTTTTCCTTTGATGCACCAACCTGGAGTCTAGGTAAGAGCATGGCAGCCCACATCGCCATGAGACGCATCGGCGAAGTTTACCACAAGGATCTTAAGGAAACCATCTACCGGATATGTGGGCGCCGAGATGAGCAATGGGAGATGATCAGCACTAGGAGGGACAGGTCCATTGCAGCTTTCATCCAGGAGTTAAACCGGCACATTCGTCGACAGGAGAACCAGATGTGTGCAAGCAAGATAGACCTGAAGAAGGTGATGACCAGCAACATGGAGCTAGAAGAGGAACTCAACTCTACACGCGATGGATATGAGGAGGAAATCGGAATACCAGTGGAGAAGAATGACGAGCTGACAAGGAAGCTAGGAGTATTCCTGGTAGACCCCGCGCCAGGAGGAGATGACGACCATCGCGACGACATCCATTCTGAGGACTACATCATCATCGACGACACCGACTCCGACCCCGACAGTAGTGATGATGACTATGAAGACGAAGCTGGAGCGGATATCATGGAGTCTTCCACCGATCAAAATTTCTAGTAGACCACCACATTATCAGTAGTATTCCCCCTTGTATATATTAGTAGTCCAAGCACTGTAACGATAGTTAAATCGATTGTATGCCCTTGTTTGAATTGATTTTGGTGTGATATGAATGTGTTTGTCTCATGTGCATATGGGTAGTGCTTTCTCACTATACCTCATTCTATTCTAATCTCTCCTCTCTATACCCATCAGATGCCTCCGAGACGTGACCCCGGATTTGTTTTCCCACCGGAGCTCACTCCGTTGATCCAATAGCAGAATGCCTTAATGCAGCTACTAGTCCAGAACCAAGGCAACAACAACAACAACAACCACCCACCGTCTCCACCTCCAGTTGACAACTTAGCCCATTTTCTGAGGTTGCAGCCACCGGTGTTTTCCAGTAGCACCGAGCCAATAGTTGCTGATGACTGGCTACGCAGGATTGGAAGGGAGTTGACCACCGCAGGTTGCACAGATGCTGAGAAGGTGCGTTTTGCCGCACATCAATTGGATGGACCTGCAGCCTCATGGTGGTAGAATTACACAGCCACTTTCCCTATAGCCAATGTCACTTGGGAGCAGTTTTAGCAAGCATTCCGCATTGCTCATGTCTCAACTGGAGCTATGAGCATGAAGAAGAGTGAGTTTCGCAACTTACGTCAAGGGAACCGTACTATGGGGCAGTACGTGGATGAGTTCAGCAAGTTAGCTCGCTACGCCCCAGATGATGTGGCCACAGATGCCGCGAAGCAGGAGAAGTTTATGGAAGGGCTGAATGATGAAATGAGTATGCAGTTAATGGTGGCAACATTTAACAACTACCAGGAGTTGGTAGATAAGGCTTTTATGATTGAAGGGAAGCAGCAGCAGATTGAGAGTCGCAAAAGGAAGTACGGACAAGGGAAGTACAATTCAGGAGCTCAACAGAAGCCTCATTTCACCCCGAACTCGGGAGGATATACCCAAAACCATGGAGGCCATACCCACAATGGAGGAAGTTCGCATAACCACAGTGGCACCAACAATGGAAACGGGAATGGAGCAGGCAGTAATCAGAACCGCTCTAACCCAGCCACGCCCGCCAAGAAGGATCTAAGTCACATTACCTGTTTCAAGTGCGGGAAGACTGGACACTACGCCACCAAGTGTTCTGAAGCAAAGAATGGAAATGGCAATGGGAGCTCTGGGAAGAAGCCCAACCCTTTCAACAGGGGACAAGTGAACCACGTGAACGTGGAGGAGGTTGAAGAGTAGCCAGATGCAGTTATCGGTAAGTTTTTGGTTAAGTCATTTACCGCTCTCGTTCTTTTGATACTGGTGCATCGCATTCATACATTTCAAGGGGATTTGTGGACAAGTTTAAGTTACCCACCTTAGCCGTTAGGGCACCCTTGTTAGTATGCTCACCAGGTGTAGAGTATATGGCCAGCCGATGGTGCGATCGGTTACCCTTAACCATTGGTAGCCATGTTTTCCCCTCAGACCTAATAATTTTGGAGTCACAAGGATTGGACGTGATATTAGGAATGGATTGGCTATCGAAGTATGGAGGAAACATTGACTGTGCTAGTAGGTCAATTCTGCTCACCACCCCGGAGGGAAAAAGGATTAAGTATGTGTCCAGGCATGCACCAAAGAGGACCCAAGTAAATTCTCTCTCCGGAGTTGTTCAAGAGGAAGTGCCTGTCGTGAAGGATTACCCAGATGTATTTCCAGAGGAACTACCAGGCATGCCGCCGGATCGAGACATTGAGTTTTTGATAGAACTGTTGCCAGGTACCGGACCAATATCTAAGAGACCATACCGGATGCCCGCAAATGATCTGGAGGAGATTAAGAAACAGATTAAGGATTTATTGGAGAAAGGTTACATTTGACGAAGTTCGTCACCATGGGGAGCCCCAGTGCTTTTGGTTGAGAAGAAGGATGGATCATTGAGAATGGTTGTTGATTATCGGGCATTTAAAGAAGTGACGATCAAGAACAAGTACCCGCTACCGATGATTAATGATTTGTTTGACCAGCTGCAAGGAGCTAAAGTATTCTCTAAGATCGATCTACGATCAGGATACCACCAGCTGAAGATCCGAGAACAGGATATACCTAAGACAACCTTCACCACAAGGTACGAGCAATATGAGTACACGGTTATGTCATTCAGATTGGCTAATGCCCCTGCCTATTTCATGAGTATGATGAATAAGGTGTTCATGGAGTTCTTGGACATGTTTGTTGTGGTGTTCATTCAAGATATCTTGGTATACTCGAAGAATGAAGAGGAACACAAGGAGCATTTGCGTTTAGTTCTCGAGAAGCTCAGGGAACATCAGTTATATGCCAAGTTCAGCAAATGTGAGTTTTGGTTGAAGGAAGTTGGATTTCTTGGACATGTTATATCAGGAGAAGGTATAGCAGTAGACCCTACCAAGGTTAAGTCAGTCACTGACTGGCTAGCACCCACCTCAGTAGGAGAGACCGCAGTTTTCTGGGACTCGTAGGATATTAGCGGAGATTCATCGAGAATTTCTCCAAGATTGCAAAGCCGATGACGGAGTTGTTGAAGAAGTACACCAAGTTCAAATGGACAGATGAATGTGAGGCAAGTTTCCAGGAGTTGAAGAAACGTTTGGTTACAGCCCCATAGCTGATTCTGCCGGATATACGCAAGGATTTCCAAGTGTATTGCGACGCATCTCGCTTAGGACTTGGAGGTGTGCTTATGCAAGATGGAAGAGTTGTTTCTTATGCCTCACGTCAGCTTCGACCGCATGAGCTGAATTATGCCACACATGATTTGGAGTTAGCAGCCGTAGTGCATGCGCTCAAAACCTGGAGACATTTTCTTATTGGAAATCGTTGTGATGTGTACACGGATCATAAGAGTTTGAAGTACATTTTCACACAGAAAGAGCTGAATCTCAAGCAAAGGAGATGGTTGGAGCTTATAAAGGACTATGATATGAAGCTGCACTATCATCCAGGCAAGGCCAATGTCGTAGCAAACGCTTTGAACAGGAAGAGTTATGCCAATACCCTCGTAAGCGGAGGATTGCCAAAGGAGTTAGCCGAAGATCTCAAGGAGCTTCGTTTGGAGATAGTCCCTAGAGGTTTTGTTGCAGCATTGGAAGTTCAGTCGACATTATTGGGAAAGATTTGGGAAGCTCAGAGGGAAAAGCCAAAGGTTTTCGTGAGGATGAGCATGACACCTTGTGGTTTGAGGACCGTGTTTATGTGCCCAATAATGCAGAGATTGGGAAGTTGATACTACAGGAGGCTCATGACTCGGCATACTCGATACACCCCGGAAACACCAAGATGTATTTGGATTAAAGGAGCGTTTCTGGTGGACTGGTATAAAGAACGATATTGCCGAGTATGTAGCCCTATGTGATGTATGTCAGAGAGTGAAGGCAGAACATCAGAAGCCAGCAGGATTACTGCAGCCTATGCCGATACCCGAATGGCAGTGGGACAAGCTTGGCATGGATTTTATCACCGGATTACCCAGGACCCGATCGGGATATGATTCTTTCGGTAGTAGTTGATCGCTTGACCAAGGTGGCTCACTTTATCCCAGTAAAGACCACCTATACAAGTGCGAAGTTGGACAAGATATATATGACCAGGATTGTATGTCTACATGGAGTTCTGAGGACCATTGTATCAGATAGAGGAACACAGTTCACTTCAAAGTTTTGGCACCAGCTGCACCAGACTTTGGGGACTAGGCTAGAGTTTAGTACAGCCTTTCATCCGCAGAGAGATGGACAGACCGAGAGAGTGAATCAGATTCTGGAGGACATGTTGAGAGCTTGTGCGCTAGATTATGGATCTAGTTGGGATGATAATTTGCCTTACGCGGAGTTCTCATACAACAACAGCTACCAGGCCAGTTTGAAGATGGCACCTTTTGAAGCTTTGTATGGAAGGAGGTGCAGAACACCTTTAATGTGGGATGAAGTTGGAGACCGTCAGTTGTTTGGACCAAATTTGATCAAAGAGTCCGAAGAGAAGGTTAATCTGATCCGGGATAGACTGAAGGTAGCTCAGTCCAGGCAAAAGAGTTATGCAGACTCAAAACGCAAGGAGTAGTCTATGAAATCGGAGATAGAGCATATCTTCGTGTGTCGCCTCTGCGAGGAGTTAAACATTTTGGAGTTAAGGGAAAGCTAGCCCTAAGATTTGTAGGACCATACCGAGTTTTGGAACGTATGGGATAAGTAGCCTACAAGTTGGAGTTACCCGAAGGACTATCAGGAGTTCATGATGTATTTCACATTTCCCAGTTGAAGAAGTGTCATGCTGAGATGGCCGATATCCCTCTGAGACATATAGTGCCCCTGGAAGCAATTCAGTTCGATAGTGATATGACCTATGAGGAGAAACCAGTCAAGATTCTCGAGTTTGCCAGCCGAGTCACACGCAGCAAGGTTATCAAGTTTTGCAAAGTTCAGTGGAGCCACCATACCGAGGATGAAGCCACATGGGAACGGGAGGAAGACCTACGCAAAGACCACCCACACCTATTTTCTAGCCAACCCGTATCTCGAGGACAAGATTCATCTTAAGGGGGTAGGTTTGTAACATCCCAAATTTCCAATTTGGAATGTTATACATAGGTCATCATATGCATATCATATTTTATTGCATTTTGCTTTGCGATCCTCGTAATTCTAAGCAACTCAAGGACCCACGGAGAGGGGATTTCACTGTTTACATATTTGAATTTTCTCAAATATCAAAACAAGGATCATATTGGTTTCATTTTTTTCTCTCCGAATATTTCAAAAGTCAAAATATATGAGAAGAGATAATATGACTTCTCCAAAATAAAAGAAATATTGGAGGAAAAATATTAAAATCAAATAAATAATTTTACTTGGATTTTATTGCTATTTTATTTGAATTAAAAAAATATGCATTTTTCAAAATTGCATTTTAGGCCAAGAAAATGTTCATTTAGTTCTAAATATTTTATTTGGACGGTGATAATTATTTTTGGCATTTTTAGAATTTTTTTTACATTTACTAGGATTTTCTCGGCGGAATTGTTAAAAAAACTGTTTCGGACCGACCGGGCCGAAGCCCAGCCGACCCAGCTCGCACGTCCCCGACCCCGAGCGGGACTCCCTCCCGCGCACGACGCCACCGCTGTGGCCGAGTCGGCGACCACCGCCGTCGCCCCTTCCCCAAGCCAGCTCCAACCCCCTCCTATATATACCCGCCGCCGCCGCCCCTCCCCACCACCCCGCCCCGCCCCGCAAGCCGCCGCAGCCACAGCGATCCGCCGCCGCCGCCTGTCGCCGCCGCCTCGCCCCGTGCCACCCTAGCCACCGCCGCACGCCCCTGCCTTGCCGGAATCTGAGCCGCCACCTTCGGATCTCGCCGTCTCGAATTTTTTTCTCGGTTTTAGGTAAAACCGCCAGTTTTTATAAAACCCTAGTTTGGTTTTTTTAGATTTGTTTTTTTGTTTAGTTCCTTTGCGAACGTTCGTCCGTTCATTCGTTTTAACAAACGAATTCGCCCGTCCATCACTGTTAACGAACGTTCGCGCCGTAGGTTTTTATTTTTATTTTCTTTTTCAGTCAGGGACCTATCCGCGATTATTTTTATCGCAGATTAGCCCCTAATCTTCAAACCCTTGCCATTTCTAAACCGTTTGTCCAAATCCAGTGAAACCAACGCCAAAATCTTCGTATCGAGTCCCTCTTTTTTTTAATCAACTTGGACAAGGTTTTGACAATTTAAAATTTGGTTTCAAGCAGATTTGAATTTGAAGTTCTTTTGATCGTAGTTTCAGTTCCGTAGCTCCATTCGATTGATTCTTTTTGCAAATCGAAGCTCTTCAGTTGCACTTTCAGTTTTGATCTTCTTATTTGAGTTTTACCCATGTATCGATGCTTGAGTGCTTATGTATGGTATTGTTTGTTGGCGATAGAATTCCCGGAGTGCGAAGCGTGCTACTACGAGTCTCTAGGGTTTGCAGATCGTCAGCAAGGCAAGTAACACATTGATCATACTCTTCTCATACCCAGTTTTTATGCATTAGTTACAACCCTCAAACATTGCATGAGTAGGATCTCTTAATGTGTGGGTTTTGGGAACTAGATGATGAGGTAGAATCTATTGCCCTTTATTATCAAACCTTGGGAGTTACTTCTACGCTATGCTTATATTGCCATGCTATGCTCATAGACGTGGATTGGGTTTGAGTGTATCCATGACAGATGTGAGATTATTTTTTTAATGGTTAACTTAAGGTGGCTACTTAAATACACATCTGGGTGGATTGGTTGCGGGCACCTGGAGAATCCAGTGTTGTCCTAGGATATTCCGGAGTACCCGTGTGATCATCCTATGGTTCGCCACCCAGGCTCAAAGGGATCATAAGATTATTCATGCTAGAAACTTTCGTGTGCAGCCACATGCTATTATGGGCTCTAGCATAGTTGAGCATGTTGCATGACCTCTTCTAGTGGTAGGCTAGCAGATGTAGGGGTTGTAGGTTGGTACTGTCTACCCAGGGTTAGAGTTAATGCTTCTGAAAGACTGTGTCTCGGTCATCCGTTTCTCAAACACCCTGTAGTGCGAGAAATCCAACGGAGGAGATCGAGTCTTGTGGGGAAAAGTGCGCAAACCTCTGCAGAGTGTACAAACAAATCATGGTTAACAGTGTCCCCGGTTATGGACATCTTGAGTATCTGGTTCTTGGATTATCATGTTGATCTCAACACTCTCTATTAATTTGTTGGGTTATTAATACTGCTTAATCGGGATTGAGTTGGATGAACCTTCTCAATGTTTAACAACTACCATGATAGTTAAACAAAATATATTCCTTTGTTGTAGGGAAAAATTGGCTTTTCGCAAAACATTATAACCGTAGAGCCTCCACCAGCCTCATATGCAAGTAGTGATAGCTTTTACTTGTTCATTGCTCTACTGTGTTATCTTGCCAGCATATTCCATGTGCTGACCCATTTCAGGCTGCAACATATCATGATGCAGACTTTTCAGACGAAGAGTAAGGTGCGCTAGGTCGTTGTCGTGCACTCAGCTATGCCGTTGGAGTTGATGGACTCACTTTATCTTCCAAGCCTTCCGCTATTATCTTATTAGATGGCCTTAAGCCATATTTATTGTAATAAGTTCTCTTTTGAGACATTCGACGTAATAAGTGTGTGATTGAACTCTGTTATAAATCCTTCAAGTACTGTGTGTGTCAGCATTACCGATCCAGGGATGACACTTATACACAGAGATTTGACCGTCCGAGGTCGGATCGCTACAGCGACCTTGTGCTTTCTCATCCTGTAGGTACTGCTTGAACTCGGCGAGGCAGAGCTTCACCGAGTCCGGATCGTTGGTGTACATCACATTCAACTTGGTGCAGCCATGGGACTTAACGGCAAACTCAAAGGTGAACTCCTTGCTGAAGTCCATATCCAGCAGGCTCACCCCTTGGATCGCCATTGGAGTCTCTTCAAGTGAACGAGTGGATAGGCGGTGGCAGCAGTTCGTTTTCTTAGGGAACTAGATTCAACAGTAAACTGAGTGTGTACAGGTGAAAACAGTTACTACCCCTCCCTCGCCCGCTGCACGCCCGGCAGAACATGCACCCTTGGCGCATTCAAACGCCTCCATTAAGAAATCTATTCCGGCCACACGTCGGTTCACGAGCGGGTCTGTATTGGTATTGTAATAACAAGTGTTAGTGGTCACTTTACTTTAATTTAATTAGCTTTAATAGAAACTTATTCTTAAAACAAGCAATGCATTGGCTCGTTCTATCAGTGCGCCACAGGATCAACATGCACAACAATTAGAATTGTTATTCTCAGGACGTACACGATCAGCACATTTGTCGCAGTTTCACACAGATAATACTACCAAGTTTGAACTGTTTGTTATGGTTGTTGTCCTCTGCATCACCATGCCATGTTCCCCAGCTTGCAAGATTCAGAACCAACAAATAAGATTCAAATAGTAAGTACATCAAAGATGCCTACACATCTCATTGATTCCCAGCTTGCAAGATTCAGAACCAACAAATAAGATTCAAACAATAATTACAACAAAGATGCCTACACATCTCATTGATTCCCAGCTTGCAAGATTCAGAACCAACCCATTAGAGCCTTTTGATAAACTGAATATCGGGATTAAATCCATCTTGGCAGCCGTGTCATACAACCCAAGAACTTGGCGAATGCTCTTGACCATCACAACATCTGCAATTGAGTATTCATGTTTGCACATATAAGAAAGAGCATGATTACTATAATAGTGGCACTAGTTGAAGCAAACTTTATTTCCAAAACGAGAAAAGATTGTGATAGAATAGCTTTATTTAAAAATAGAACATTAGCACAGTATGACAAAGCACAATCATGTTGATAAAGGACAATACTGACTGATGTGAGGGGCCCTATGCCACCACGACTCGATGTGGTGAACCTACAAATCCACTCGGATGAGGCCAGCCTAGAGTTTCGTGCTTCAATTGATGCGCCTTTTTCTGAAGTTCACCTGAAATGAAGCAAAGATCAGCTAGCAAGAAGTACTTGCTCTTGTGAGCTGGCAGGTTCTTCTTTAGTAGTTGCACTAAAATTGAGCAACATTAAGGTTAGTTGTCCTGCTCATGTAAGGTGTAACTATAATTTCCTTATCCTTTTGTGTTGTTCCACTAAAATAAGGTGCCATTGTGGTGACAATGACAGCAGTGGCGGAGCCAGCTCCCGGCCACCCTGGGCACTTGCCGGGTTCGATGGCCGCGGGACAGCATACACACGTGACAGACAATGGGGCAAAATCTGCTATGCATCGAAGTTTACCAGGGTAGGTGTACGTGTATACGTAATAAAGAATGGGCTTCTACCAAGAGGGCTAATATTTAAGTGATGGGCTAATTAACTCGGCCTGCCAAGTGTAGTCCGCGTCAGTCATGGGCTGCAATTCCTTCTTCCAAAATAATTACCTGAGGAAACGTGTAGTCACAGCCCTATTCGGCACGACGCCACTTTGATTGTTTGTTTCTCACGTACCGTAGAGGCGGACCGGTGGTGAGCGAATCCGGAGGCTGCAGTAGGCGCACGGCCGACGGCGGGTGGAGCGGATCCGTCCGCGACTGGGGCGGAGCAGATCCATCTCTAGCGATTGCTTCTTTCCCTTAGGTAAAATTGCTAACTAATTTGAAGATTCCCCTAAATAAACTAATTTGAAGATTGGTAGATTTAGGGCTAAATTTTGAGGTCAGGCGGTGGGGCATTTGCCTCATGATTTTCTTAAGCACACTAGTGATATATTCTACAAGTCTGTCTCTTTTCTTACAAGCTCTCTATTTCGAATATGTTCAGAAATCACAATAGTTCATTTACTTAAATTAGAAATCCATTTTTGTACCTTGTATAGTGCTTTCTAGAATGTTCGGATGCTAATTTTGATGGCTATACTTTTACTCGTAGCATGGCAAATTTAGTTCTATGCATGGTCTTGCTTTATGACTTATGTTGTCACATGAAAATATCTGGTAGCTCCTAGCACTGTTTTGCGAGAGCCTTCTCCAGGATACTCGGCAAAGGGTGACACATGGCACAACCTGGGCAGCCCTTTGCCGAAAGTTGTTTACCGAGGGTCATCGAGGGCAGTACTGATCGAGGGGGTACTCGACAAACCTACAAACGTCTTTCCAAAGAGGGCCCTCAGCAAACATCAAGGACACCTGACACCTTCCAATTGAACCGTCTTCACCTAGTTTCGTGCGGTAGGTACTCGACAAACCTATGAACACTTTGTCGAAGATGATACTTGGGAAAATATTGAGGACACGTGTCGCGCTTCAGTTGTCCTATCTTCACTGAGTATGGTATGAAAGGTACTCGGCAAACACAACATGCCATGTGGAGGCCCCATATCTACCTACTTTATTTTGCCAAGTAGCTCATTTTGACACTTGGCCAAGTATCCAAGGGAAGGAACTCAATGAAGCTCTCTTAGACGAAAATGGGTGTGCGAAGTAGGGTTTGTCGTGTGTCACACTCGGCAAACTGGTTGCTGAAACTACAGGAATCAGCTACTTTGCCGTCTGCCAAGGCAGACGGCAAAGGCATGGAAGGTGGACAGCAAAGGTCTTTGCCGTCTGCCGCGGACGGCAAAAGGCGCCGGCAAAGAAAGGATCGGCGAAGACCTTGTTTGCCATCTGCTTCCTGACGCGGACGCCAAAGGAGCCTTTGCCATCAGCGGCGGACGGTAAAGAAAGCCGACGGCAATAAATGCGCTGTTAGTCCGTTAGGTGCCTAATGGCAGTCTTTGTCGTCCGTGGCTGACGGCAAAGAGCATCAGGCCTTTGCTTGGGCTTCTTGATACCACGCAAGGCGTAGTAGTCTCGAACAGCCTGCACCCGAGCCTCGTGCCGTAGGTTCTGTAGTACGCGCTTGCAGACGTTCTCGATAACATTTGCCGCCTCCTCCTCGTATCCCTCCCCACACCTGTAGAATGTCTACAATTAATAACTAGCTAGTTGAAGATTTTTAATTGTGTAAAGGAGAAATTACCCAGAATTTTCTGATCACCACGTCTGCCCTCGTGTCGCACAAGACACCGTCGATAATCTCACCCGGCGGGGCCGGGGCAGCCAAGTAGTGCTCCCAGTTTAATCCAAGCTCTGGAAGCCGACCCTCACCAGGCAACGTGACAAACCCCGGGAAGTTTTGCCGGCAAAGCACTCCAAGGACGGGGTTGGGCCGGCAGACCTTCTCATGGTGGTCCCAACCCCTGCAGCATGACAAGGCCAACACATTAGATATTTGAAGAAACGTGAATGCAGAAGGTACAAAATTATTAAATGCACTTACCTCTCCCCATCAGGGAAAATCAACCACCTCTGCTCACGGGTCGCCGGCACAGACGGGAGCCGTGTACAACCACGCTGGTAGACGGTGCCCCCTCCTCCTCAATATCAGTCGGCTCCCCGCCATCATTAGCATGGCCACTCGGCCCCTCAGGCTGATCCGGCCAGGTACCCCATCCAGACGTGTGCTCGTCCGGGGTCTCGTGGGCCCAACTATCGTCGGCCGAAGGCCCGTGGACCGGAGTCCGTGTAGCCTCCTCCTCGGACGAGTCCACCCTAGCAGTCACGTGCTCGGGTGAAACAGCTGGGGGTGGCGGCGAGGAAGTCACCCTAGCAGTCAGGTGCTCGGGTCAAACAGCTAGGGGTGGCAGCGAGGAAGGCACCCTAGTAGTCACCCTACCTCCTCTCCCGCGACCACGTGCTCCAGCTCCTCTCTTCTTCCCTCTCTTTCCTCGTCCCCTACTGGGCACCGCGGTTGACGAAGAAAGGCCCGGCGGTGTCGCCATA
This sequence comes from Aegilops tauschii subsp. strangulata, assembly GCF_002575655.3. NCBI lineage: Eukaryota > Viridiplantae > Streptophyta > Magnoliopsida > Poales > Poaceae > Aegilops > Aegilops tauschii. Next base: position 242,605,805 of record NC_053037.3, on the reverse strand, counting down.
CTGTCCAGCAACGCTCGGCGGATTTGTGCGGGTGGAATGGAAGACCTCCCACCACGCGCCGACGAAGAAGGGGCCTCGGAGCGCTCCGGACCAGCGCCCACCATCTTTCAACACCTGCCATGACAAAGAGTAAACGAAATTAATACAACATAAAAAAATACCGACATGAATAATAATATATGATGTTTTTCATAACAAAATCAAAATATATATATGATGTTTAAATCTACCCGATCAACACAATTATATATGACGTTTCTCATAACAAAATCGAAAAATATATGATGCAAGGGTGTCGGGGGTCGGGGTCGGGGTCGGGGTGCCGTGTCAGGGTCGGGCTGCTGTTTCGAGGTCGGGGTGTCGGGTGTCGGGGTCTCGGGGTCGGGGTGTGGTGTCAAGGTGTCGGGGGTCGGGGTCGGGGTGTCGGGCCGGGGTGTCAGGGTGGCGGGTCGGGGTGTCGGGGTCGGGGTGTGGTGTCAGGGTGTCGGGGGTCGGGGGTCGGGGTCGGGGTGGCGTGTCGGGGTCGGAGTGTCGGTCGCGCTCGGGGCACGTGACAACCTTTTCTTCTTCTCTTCTTCTCCTCCTCCTCCTCCTCCTCTTCTCTTCCTCCTCCTCCTCCTCCTCCTCTTCCTCCCTCCTCATCCTCTTCTCTTCCTCCTCCTCCTCCTCCTCTTCTTCTTCTTCTTCTTTCTTCTTCTTCTTTTCTTTCTTCTTCTCCCTCCTCCTCTTCCTCCCTCCTCCTCCTCCTTCTACTCTTCTTCTTCTTCTGAACTAAAACTAAAACTAATCTAAAATAAACTAAACTAAAAATAAAAACTAAAACTAAATGAAACTAAAACTAAACTAAAACTATACTAAAACTAGTCATTCTAGCACTAAAACTAAACTGAATCTAACACTAACAATTAAACAGCAAAAAAAAGAAAAAACGAAAAAAACTCACTGGAGCGGCGACGACGGGGGCGACGGTGGCGCCGGGGCGGTGAGCGGCGGCGCCGAGCCGGCAGGGAGGCGGGGGCGATGGGGCCGCGGTGCCGCCGCGGGCGACGGTGGCGCCGGGTGGTGGGCGGGTGGTGGGGGCGGTGGGGCGGTCGGGCGGCGACGTGGTGGGGCGGCGTGGCGCCGGGGCGGCGGGGTCGTGGGGCGACGAGGCGTCGACGCGTGGGGGCGGTGGGGTGGTGGGTCGACGGGGCAAGCGGCGGCGATGGGTAGTGGGGGCGGCGGCGGGGGCTCCTCTGGTCGTCGGGGAGGACAGAGGGAGAGAAACAGAGAGAAGGGGCGAGGTGGGGCTCGGCCGTTAGTTAGGTCACTTCTTTGCCGTCCGCCCACCCTTTGTCGTCTGCTTTGTTTCCTCTTTGCCGTCTGCCAGCGGACGGCAAAGAGGGGGGCCGTTAAGTTTTTCCAATTAGTTCATTTAGTGGGGCCAGCTCTCTCTTTGCCGTCAGCCAGCGGACGGCAAAGAATCTTTGCCGTCCGCTAGCTGACGGCAAAGAACAGGCTAATGGCAAAGACCTTATTTGCCGTCAGCCTGTTCTTTGTCGTCCGTTTTCTGTAAGCGGATGACAAATAACTGGCAGACGGCAAATAAGCTAATTCCAGTAGTGTGAGCTGATATCTGCCTTCACCGAGTACTTTCATGCTCGACAAAGAACCTGATTGTAGTAGTGTATAAAAATGAATATTGATATACCATATAATAACTAACTTTAAAATGGGTTTGTCGTGTGTCACACTCGGCAAACTAGTTGCTGAGCTGATATCTGCCTTCGCCGAGTACTTTCATGCTCGACAAAGAACCTGATTGTAGTAGTGTATAAAAATGAATATTGATATACCATATAATAACTGACTTTAAAATTGCATTTCCATGACTACTATGTTCATATTTTGACTTCATTATTATTGTGGATTTATATTTCTGAATCTTGGGGTGTATCGGAACACTAGATTTTGATTTCCAAATTAGACACTTAGGCTCAAGCTTGCCCAGGCTTCACAAAAGTTCTAGCTCCGCCACTGAGTGACGACTCATCTTGCAAAAGCTAATAAAATGTTGCACAAGATTACCAGCAGAATTTGATGGAGATTTTGGAAACTCCAATCACCATTTTGTGCGGTTCCACCGCCCACGTGACATTTTAGTTGAACTGCACAAGACACTCATTCAAAAAAAAGTGTTTTGTGTAGTTCACCAAAAGGTCACAATAGCAACAAGGTGAAATGGATATCCCTATCTGCACAAAAAGATAGAAAGTAAACAGTTGTTGGTCAACAAGAATATACGAAACATGCACGAAATGAAAAGAAGCATCTTAATTATGTTCATGGCAATCACGTAAGGACAGTAGAAATTTTAAAATGTCAGCAATGCTTCATGTTACCGGAAGCATTACGATCAACTATGACATTCGTCAAATAGGGGATTACTTTAATGGTGGCATTGCTTGTTTACCAGATACAGTAAATCAACAACAGCTAAAGATTTGGTTTAAGGGCATGGGACCGTGGGGACATCAGGTCACTCAGCAGCGTAAAGAAGCAACTTACTTATCATACTGGGGAAAACAGAAGGAGTACCATTTGTAACACAGTTTAATTGCATCATATCACTGGAGGCATTAGAACAATAACACTGGTTAGACATGTCCTTAAGGTAACAGTGTGATCTCTTCATTTTACATGCACCCTTACATTAACAACAGCAAAAGGTTGGTACAAGGACATGCGAAAGTGGACGCATCAGCACAACGTACCTACAAGGAGGCATAAAGTGGTGATGCCGAGTTTGTTCATGCTCTGTGAGGGCAGCAAATCTAATCCTGGAGACCTTTTACTATGTGAGGGCAGCAAATCTAATCCTGGAGACCTTTTACTATGTGAGGGTAGCAAATCTAATCATGAAGACCTTTTACTATGTGACGGCAGCAAATCTAATCCTGGAGACATTTTACTATGTGAGGGCAGCAAATCTAATCCTGGACATACTCTGTTGACTTGTACACCAGCTGCCACTTTCTATCCTTTTTTCAACCATTAATAGATCTGTTCCTTATCCAGTTTGTACTGAGTTTTCCCATTATTCCCATTTCAACCAAGAGAATGGTTGGGTATCCGGTCTCTACTACTTTCGCCCTGTTATTTCCTCTTTGAATCAAGTCCTAGATTCATGCTACGACTTTCCCCCCTTCTTCGTTGTTTGAACCAAGTCCTAGATTCGAATGCATGAAGTAGCTTTACCTCTAATAATACTAAACATTTAGGTGGATTTGGAAGAGCTGATGGAAGTAGAAAAAGATGCACATGCAGACACGTGGGGAGCTGGGGTAGTAGAGCAAGGCCGCTTTCGAAGAACTTGTACCTAAGGGTCGTCGGGATGTCAGCGGCGGCAGGTCCGATCTGCGCACAATATGGCAGGGAGGAACAAGGGTCGGAGGACCTCCCGAGCCGGCGATGTGTCGGAGAGAAGGACAAGGGCATAGGCTCGGGCCCCGCCTGCAACTGTGGTTTTCCTCCCTCGCCGGCGATGACCGCGTGAACGATGCACCGTTTAGTCCTCTACACACACCGGCCGAAGGGATCCGGTCGGATCTGTGACCAGCGGTGAGAAGAGAGAAAATGTCGCTACCACTGTCTTGTTTAGATCTGGAGAGGATGAGAGAATGAAGAGAGCAACCCTAGTAAAGCAAGCGCTCAGGCCCCTGTGTACATATATAGTGGAGTGATTATCTTTTTCTCTCCACAACAAGCATTTCAATTTGTGTACGTGGCATTAAAGAAAAGAGACTCTCTATTTAAGGTGCCTAACTGTATGACTCCTACTTACTACTACTAGTAGTAGTATTGTTCACTTGTGCTCCCCGGCCCTTCATTCAGTGAAAAACCCCACGGGTGAATAAACATACAGTACTAGTATTTATATAGAACGAACAAGCTCGAACTATTTTCGCATAGTTAAAAGTTGAGGGCAGGGCATTTCCCGGGCAGTACGCGTAGCAGTTTTCGCGTAAGCGGTTTGACAAAGAGGTGAGGAGGGTGAGGGAGTAGTGGATTCAACTTACTTACTATTGGAAAGGTCGGGCTGTGCGATTTGACGACGCGTTACTGCTGGAAAGACTTGTGATATGACTACTCACTATAGTCATGAATTACTGGCGCTACGACCGGGGTGATGCCCCCCTTCCGTTCCGCACTCTAATCTGGTGCACGACACGTTGACCTGGATGCTGGCTCTCCCACATGTCGGCGAAGTACGTAGCACGGTAAGAAGGAGCAAAGAATCATGCGGTATATACTAGTACTACTACTCACGTCGGAGGAGTGCGAACCACAGCAGCCCAGTGAACCAGCAATGCGAACCATGGCAGCCCAGTGAACCAGTAGTAGAAAACAATGTGGTGACTAGCAAGATGCCCATGCGTTGCACGGAACATCAAGATGCATTTGTATGAGTAGTTTATCTTGTGGGAGAAAAGGATGAATGAGGGAATACCTTATTTGCAAATGTGGATAGGGGTGGGGGTATCTTTTTGCAAAATTGCCATAGTTTCCTTCCTATCCGTCGGATATAATCGGATGGCCTATATTGCAGGATGGCAGGCACACCATCATCACCAACTCTGTTTTTTATAAGAGTAGAGATATGGCCATAAAAAACAATGTGCTACGGTCCAGACTATAGCATGTACAGTACTACTCTTTGTTTGGATCCCTGAGTTAGAGCTAGTTTGGGTTGAAATAGCCTCAAATTATCCAAACAGGAGGGGTTAGTTTGAGCTAGTTTGCTCTAACCCAGCTAAAAAAACTAGCCCGGTGGAGAGGTTCTAATTGGGTTAGTGCTCCTCGGGCCCACTAAAAGAGAACTAAAGAATCTCCCCTACCCGCACCAGATCGCTCCCTCCGCCCCCCTCGCACGACTCCTCTCTGTTCTCCACCGGGCCGCCCGCCCAAGCGCCGCTCCGCCGCTCGCCCTCTCTCTCCTCCGGCCGGCCTCTCCCTCCGGCCTCCGGCGCCCTCCTCCGGCCACCCTCTCCATCCGGCCTTCGAAGCTCGCCCCGCCCCCCTTCACCGGTCGTTTTTCTCCCTCTATCGTGCGCGGCGGCGGCGCATCTACCAGGGAGGTTGCGAGAGGGGTGAGTTTGTTCATTCCTTCTCTGTCTCACAGCCATATCATTGATCTTGCTTGCTCTAGCGCTAATTCTGATTTGGAAAAGTAGATCCTAATTAAACTTGGTATAGATTTGTGGTGCAAACATGGAATTGTTTGATGCTGCTTGAGGAGGTAATAAATCTTTCTAGAGGCCCAAAGATTCAATTCACCTTTCTAGGTATTTTCAGTTTCAGGCTTGCATTATTTCTAGAGGCCCAAAGATTCAGTTCACCTTTCTAGGTATTTCAGTTTCAGGCTTGCATTATTTCTAGAGGCCCAAAGATTTAGTTCGCAGTCGTCGGGAAGCTGCCCTGCTACCCATGCCGGTGTCGACCTCAACTCGCAAGCGTCGGAGGGGTTCCCCAGGCTTGGGCTCTACAGAGCCTTCCTCCAGAGCGACGATGACGAGCTCCTCCCTGGGTGCGTGAGGGGCTCCGGGATCCCTCCCTATCGTGAATGACTTCCGTGATAAGTTAGCTCATGCTTTGTTTCATCGAGTGTATTTTTTTGTGAAGCTTGATCGACTTGTATGTTTAAGTGGGATCTCATGGAGTATCCCACTTAAACATACAAGTCGTCGGAGGGGTTCATGGAGTGTTTTTGCGAAGCTTGATTGACGACTTGTGAGTATCTCATTTGTATGGACAAAGTAAAATTTATGATGTTTTGCATGCTTGATTTGTAAAGATGGTTCGTTTATGTCAATTGTGAGTGGGACGAGGCCACACAAGAGCCGGCCACAACAAATCTGGCAGGAAATAGGGTCCAAAGTAGTCAAATGATTGAGAAAGAGCATTTATTGTCAATCTAACCTTGCCATCCAAACACCTCTTTGGTTTAGAGTTAGTTCAGGGTTAGTTCAGGGATTCTAACCTCTAACTGATTTAGAGTTCTCCTTGTCTCAGTTCATCGCCATCATACTTTCCCCATTCCTATGTTTTCAGTATCCTGCGAATCAAAGAGGCCCTTAGACTGGTTTAGGTCCGGTCGTTTTTTATAAACGTGTTATGTCCAAAATTTAATGAACGTGCTCTGGTTTCTACGGAAATAATCAGGTTTCATGTAGTAATTCATTTATTTATTTATTCTTCTGCGGGGGGTTTGCATGTAAATCGTGAGATCTGAAATGTAAAGTACCCAGGCATATGCTCCGAGTCGTGCATGCACTATGTCCCAGATGCTCTATGTCCCACATGTCAGCGAAAGGGAGCACGTGGAAATAGCCTAGGAGTACATATAGGAGGATAAATGCGTGAAAAAATATGTACTGTGAAGCGTAGCTGCGGTTCAAAAAGGAGACCTAAAGTGATGACAGGTATAGGTCGCACACACCAAACTAGTGGTACTAGACATACGACTATTTTTTCCCTAAAAAAAGAGGTACGAGTGCTCAGTACTCCTATTCTATCAACACGAGTCCCATCTGACAACAGCGTTTGTTCTACAGCTAGCTCTTCTCCCTCGTTTCTCTCTTCTAGTAATTCTAAACTCAGCCGACGCTCGGTGGGCGGGGTGGGGATTTCCCGATGGTCGGTTTGCTCAACTGTGGCCCCACCTCATAGTGAAACATTGCGACTGGAATAAAAATTCCATATACTCCCTTCGTTCCTAAATATAAGCCTTTTTAGATATTGAAAATGGAATACAACATACGGATGTATGTAGACATATTTTAGAGTGTAGATTCACTCATTTTGCTCCGTATGTAGTCACTTGCTGGAATCTCTAGAAAGGCTTATATTTGGGAACAGAGGGAGTACTATACTAATAAAACATTAAGGCCACGAGGCGATGCAGTGCTGGTTACAGGAGGCAAGAAGAAGAGATGCATCCATCGACGACGTCAACCTCCTCGACTCAGGGCGCCGACCCACCGAATGGTGGCTAAGTAGCACAGGCTTTTGTGGCCAGGTCGACGTGCTTCTGAACAATGGTGTCCAAAGATTCCAGCCTCTGGAAGAAGGCAACGTCTTTCTGTCCTCGCTGGCCTTGTAGTGGCCTATGTAGACGATGAGGGTGGCAGGCAATGAGGAGCCTGGGCGCGCGGGCTGGAGCAGTACGGCAAGGTCATCTGCACGCTTCTTGATAGCGGTGAACTTGCGGATGGAGTGGACCATCAAGTCGTCCATGCGAGAAGCGAAGTCTGCGTCGGCGAGGGCTACGACGCCGTCGGTCACCAGCATCGTCTTGGATGGTTTGGCACAGCCGACTGCCGCTCGCGTCCATCGCCTCCATAGAGGCTTGTGGCTTCTGGTCACTTGGTCTTGGATTGGAGTGAGTAGTGTTGAGCAGAGACTAGGAGTAGATGGATTGGAGTGGTGGGGCGCCTTTATATGAGAGTCCAAACTCTGTTGCATTCACATCATGTTGGCTCTATTCTGCTTCTCCAATTAATTCCCTCTGCATGCTAATTGAGGATGCATCATTGACCGTTCAACGTCTCGGGAACCACTATCCTCTCCTTCCTTGGCATTCAATCCGTATCAATGTAAATGCGGGCCAAGAAGAGACTAGTTACTACATTGTGCACCGCAACCGTGTGGGGGTGCGACGCTAACAGCACAGGCATGCTGTACTTGTTCCACTTTCTCGTTTTGAACTCGTGACTTGTAGTAACACTCAGTTTTGAATATACTTTATAAGTTTGGTTGTTGCGCCAATATATACAGCACTCCCTCCATGTAGGTTGGGTCGCTGAAGTCAAAATTAGACACAAAACACGATGGTGACGGACCAGTCTACCTCCGTCCTAGTTTATTGCTCCCCATCGTAATTTGTTCCAAATTTTGACCATAAATTTGACTAACAAAAGGTTCATGCATGTCACCAAAATTATATCATTGAAAACTATGTTCAAATACAAATCAAATGATATAATTTTTGTTGACATGCACTAACATTTTGTTAGTTAAATCTTTTGTCAAAATTTAGCACAAATTACAAAAGGGACTAATAAACAAGGACCTAGGTAGTAGTACACCAGGTCGAAGATAGTGATACTACAAATAATTAACGCCGAATAAGAGCAAGGGATCACACATGTCATTTACGACTGGAATAAAAATGCTATACACTAATAAAACATTAAGGCCACAAGGCGATGCAGTGCTCGTTACAGGAGGCAAGAATAAAGATGCATCCATCGACGACGTTCACCTCCTCGACTCAGGGCGCCGACCCACCGAACGGCGGCTATGTAGCAGCGGCTTTTGTGGCCAGGTCGACGAGCTTCTGAACAATGGCGTCCAAAGATTCCAGCTGCTGGAAGAAGGCCAACGTCTTTCTGTCCTCGCTGGCCTTGTAGTGGCCTATGTAGACGATTTCCTCCGAGACGTGTATGTGCAGATCGACGATTTCTTGCATGGCAAGGCACTGCGCAGCGAGCGCGGCCTCGAGGTGCACATTCTTCTTTGCGACCTCTGGCAGCTGCAGGGCCACCAGTGCTTCAAAGAGTTCGTCACCTTGGAGGCCGATGAGGGTGGCAGGCAACGAGGAGCCTGGGCGCGCGGGCTGGAGCAGTACGGCAAGGTCGTCCGCGTGCTTCTTGACGGCGGTGAACCTGCGGATGGAGTCGACCATCATCTAGCGCATGCGAGAGGCGAAGCGGGCGTCGACGAGGGCTATGACGCCGGCGGTCGCCAGCACCGTCTGGAAACGCTCCGCGGTGCGGGGCCGCAGGTCGGCGTCTTGGACGACCTGGCAGAGCCGACTGCCGCACGCGTCCATTGACGCCATGGGTGCTTGTGGCTTCTGGTCACTTGGTCTTGGTCTTGGATTGGAGTGGGCACTGTTGCACAGAGACTAGGAGTAGATGGATTGGAGTGGTGTGGCGCCTTTATATGATAATCCAAACTGCGTTGCTTCTCCAATTACTTACTCCTACCTCTGCATGCTACTTGAATGCGGAGGAATCATTGACCGTTCAACGTTTCGGGAACCGCTACCCTCTGTGTCATTGGCATTCAAGCCGTATCAACGTAAATGCATGTCAGGAGATGTTCCCGTCGATCACAAGGTGCCTACAATGACTTCGTAAATTTCAAGATGATATGCCGGCTCAGTCTTTCGGAGGTGCTCATAGGGGTAGGGTGTGCGTGTGTGCGTTCATAGGGGTGAGTGTATGCGCGTGTATATGAGCGCTTGCGTCTTTACTGTGTTAAAAAAACGTAAATGCGTGTCAAAAAGAGACTAGTCAGTACTAGTATACTCAATATTGTGCACCGCGACCAAGGCGGAGAGGAAAACGAGAGAACTACGTATTTATTTATGGTGTAGATTCACTCATTTTGCTCCATATGTACTATAGTCATTTAGGGTGTAGTCTAGTCACTTGTTGAAATCCCTAGAAAGGCAAATACTCCTTTCGAGTTTACATGGCTATAATAGCAAGTAGTACTACAATAGTGGGCTCAAATAGCAATTTTCTCTCATGCAAGAGCCTCGCTATATGCGTGCTCCAAGGCACCGCCCCACGCCCCACCCCTACACAAACACTGCCACGTGAGCATTCACAACTGCCATGTTTAGGTTGCGCTTGGCTCTTCGCCTCTTTGAGAAGACGAACAATGATGTTACTACTACTTCTACAGTATCGAATCCACCGCTGCATGTCCGTCCACCGCGTGCGGGAGGGATAGCCACCGTGCGCATGGGCGAGGGAGAAGGCGTGTAGTAGTAAAATCAAGCTTCTCCTCGTTGTACGAGTTGACGCGACACATCATTGCACTGGCCCCACATGCTTGCCTCTAAACTTGGCTGAAAGACCCGCAGTGTACAATATATTTGCTCCAACCTCTAACATTTACCCCACCACAAATTAAAATATATTTTCCTGTCTTGACCAAATGAGCGTGCAAACTACAATCACCAGGATGACACGTAGGGCCAGAAGATTATTTTAATCAACAAAAAAATTCTTCGAGACGGCCTCATAGCATGGAGCCGACCCCAACGATTATAAGCTTACAGGCATGGTACACGCTATCCTAGACTACTCTGCTAGTACACGTGAAACTGCCACACGAGCGTCCGGGCTGCGCTTGGCTCTTCGCCTCTTCGGGAACTCGAACAATGATGGAGTACTACTGCAGTGGAGGAGTACTACAGTATGCTTCTGGCCATCTGACACCGATTGAACTGTTGCATGTCCACCGCATGCGGGAGGGAGAGAGTGTAGCGAAAGCTTCTCCTAATCCTGCCAGCCACCACGCTCATGGGCGAGGGAGGAACGCAACTTCGTTGACTTACTGCTCCTACCTTTGCGTGTATGATAGGTGGGCCCAACAGCACCGGAGCTCAGTCCGCGAGGGAGAGGGTGTTGTAGTAATCAAACTTCTCAGTCTTGTACGAGTTGATGCGACACATCAAAGCACTGCACTCGATATATTTCAATAATTTGCGTTTACCGATGCATTAATCACAACGCATGCATGCATGTTGTGACTCTCCTTTTGATACTTGCATGTGCTGATTTTAATGCACCTTGAAGTAGTATGAATATGTGACGGTAAAGCTTTGTAATGCCTCGGCCCTAAAGCGAGAGATGGTTGTGCACGAGGAGGGCGAGATAATGCAGACGGAACAGGACCCGACAATGAAGCTCTCTATGGTCTCAATGGACCTCACCTTGCTCCACTGCCCCTTGTTCCTCCACACCTTGAAGCCTCCAGTGTATCAGGTTCGAATACACCTCGTCCGTTCGGCTGATCGAGCAAGGTGCAGGTTTCTTGATTGATGTGTTGTTCGATTGGTTTGTGTAGTGCAAGGGAGGGCACCTGACCTATGCGGACTGCCGCGTCGAGCGCCCCGGGAACCAGCGGCAGTGCCAGAAGTGCGAGCGTGGCGGTGGCTTCGACGTGTGGAAAACGGCGGTGGACGCCGTCCTCTCCTCGGTGAGGCTGGAGTACCCGCACGAAGGCTGTGGGCTCTACGTCACTTACCACAAGCTCGCCGATCACCAGAGCGTGTGTCCGCTCGCGCCCTGCAAATGCCCCATGCCCGTCTGCGGCTACAAAGGCCCTCCAGCGGCACTCTCCCACCACATCAGCACCGTGCATCCCATGCCCATGCATAGGATCCAGTACGACAAGGTGCTCCAGCTGCAAGTGCCACTGTCGGAGCCATGGCTCTTGCTGTTCATGGAGGAGGACGGCCACACATTTTTCTTGGTCGGCGGCATGCTCGACATCGGCGCACCTATCACCGTGTCGGTCGTCTGCATCAGAGCGGGGGCGTCCCCACTGCGCAACACTGCTACATGATCATGCAAAGCAGTATGACAATGATGGAGCGTGTCATAGTAAACGGAACGGTGAACAGTTGCATGGCAATATATCTCGGAATGGCTATGGAAATGCCATAATAGGTAGGTATGGTGGCTGTTTTGAGGAAGGTATATGGTGGGTGTATGATACCGGTGAAAGTTGCGCGGTATTAGAGAGGCTAGCAATGGTGGAAGGGTGAGAGTGAGTATAATCCATGGACTCAACATTAGTCATAAAAAACTCACATACTTCTTGCAAAAATCTATTAGTTATCGAAACGAAGTACTACACACATGCTCCTAGGGGGATAAATTGGTAGGAAAACACCATCGCTCGTCCCCGACCGCCACTCATATGGAAGACAATCAATAAATAAATCATGCTCCGACTTCATCACATAACGGTTCACCATACGTGCATGCTACGGGAATCACAAACTTTAACACAAGTATCTCTCAAATTCACAACTACTCAACTAGCATGACTCTAATATCACCATCTTCATATCTCAAAACAATCATAATGAATCAAACTTCTCATAGTATTCAATGCACTTTATATGATAGTTTTAATTATACCCATCTTGGATGCTCATCATATTAGGACTAATTTTATAGCCAAAGCAAATTACCATGCTGTTCTAAAAGACTCTCAAAATAATATAAGAGAAGCATGAAAGATCAATAATTTCTATAAAATAAAAATCACCACCGCGCTCTAAAAAGATATAAGTGAAGCACTAGAGTAAAATTATCTAGCTCAAAAGATATAAATGAAGCACATAGAGTATTCTAATAAATTCCAATTCATGCGTGTCTCTCCAAAAGGTGTGTACAGCAAGGATGATTATGGTAAACTAAAAAGTAAATAATCAAATCATCCAAGACGCTCCAAGCAAAACACATATCATGTGGTGAATAAAAATATAGCCTCAAGTAAAGTTACCGATAGACGAAGACGAAAGAGGGGATGCCTTCCCGGGAATCCCCAAGATTAGGCTTTTGGTTGTACTTGAATTTTACCTTGGGGTGCCTTGGGCATCCCCAAGCTTAGGCTCTTGCCACTCCTTATTCCAAAATCCATCAAATCTTTAGTCAAAACTTGAAAACTTCACAACACAAAACTTAAACAGAAAATCTCACGAGCTCCGTTAGTATAAGAAAATAAAACACCACTTTAAGGTACTGTAATGAACTCATTCTTTATTTGTATTGGTGTTAAACCTACTGTATTCCAACTTCTCTATGGTTCATACCCCCCGATACTACTCATAGATTCATCAAAATAAGCAAACAACACACGAAAAACAGAATCTGTCAAAACAGCATAGTCTGTAGCAATCTGTATCAAACGAATACTTCTGGAACTCCAAAAATTCTGAAATAAATTGGTGGACGTGAGTAATTTGTCTATTAATCATCTTCAAAAAGAATCAACCTAAAAGCACTCTCCAGTAAAAAATGGCATCTAATCTCGTGAGCGCAAAAGTTTCTGTTTTTTACAGCAAGATCGCAAAGACTTCACCCATGTCTTCCCAAAGGTTCTACCTGGCACAAACACTAATTAAAACATAAAACCACATCTAAACAGAGGCTAGATGAATTATTTATTACTAAACAGGAACAAAAAGCAAAGAACAAAAATAAAATTGGGTTGCCTCCCAACAAGCGCTATTGTTTAACGCCCCTAGCTAGGCATAAAGACAAGAATAGATATAGGTATTGCCATCTTCGGTATGCAATCCATAATTGGCTCTCATAATTGATTCATAAGGAAATTTCATTTTATTTCTAGGGAAGTGTTCGATGCCTTTCCTTAACAGAAATTGGAATCTAATATTTCCTTCTTTCATGTCAATAATTGCACCAATCGTTCTAAGGAAAGGTCTACCAAGAATAATAGGACATGTAGGATTGCAATCTATATCAAGAACAATGAAATCTACGGGCACATAATTGCTATTTGAAAAAATAATAACATCATTAATCCTCCCCATAGGTTTCTTAATGGTGGAATCCGCAAGATGCAAATTTAAAGAACAATCATCAAATTCACGGAAACCTAGCACATCGCACAAAGTTTTGGGGATCGTGTAAACACTAGCACCCAAATCACATAAAGCATAGCATTCAAGATCTTTAATCTTAATTTTAATAGTAGGTTCCCACTCATCATAAAGTTTTCTAGGGAAACTTCTAGTTCAAGCTTTTCTTCATAAGATTGCATTAAAGCATCAACGATATGTTTAGTGAAAGCTTTATTTTCCTTATAAGCATGAGGAGAATTCAACACGGATTGCAACAAGGAAATACAATCTATCAAAGAGAAATTATCATAATTAAATTCCTTGAAATACAAAATAGTGGGTTCATTGCTATGTGAAGTTTTGACCTCTTGAATCCCACTTTTATTAATTTTTGCATCAAGATCTAAAAACTCCGAATCATTGGGACGCCTTTTAACTAAAGTTGACTCATCACCACTCCTATCTTTATTAAGATTCGTATTGGAAAACAAAGATTTAATAGGAGTCACACCAATCACTTTTAGATCTTCATCGTTATTATCATGAAAACTAGAAGAACACGCTTTCACAAAGCATCTTTTTTAGCACGCATCCTAGCGGTTCTTTCTTTGCACTCATCAATGGAAATTATCATGGCTTTGAGAGACTCATTGATATCATGCTTAGGTGGAATAGATCTAAGTTTCAAAGAATCAACACCAAGAGAAATTCTATCCACGTTCCTAGCCAACTCATCAATCTTAAGCAATTTTTCTTCAATCAAAGCATTGAATTTTTTTTGCGAATTCATAAATTCTTTAATACTAGTCTCAAAATCACAGGGCATCTTATTAAAATTTCCATAAGAGTTGTTGTAGGAATTACCATAATTATTAGAGGAATTACTAGGGAACGGCCTAGAATTAAAGTTTCCTCTATACGCGTTGTCACCAAAATTGTTCCTACCAACAAAATTCACATCCATAGATTCATTATTATTCTCAATCAGAGTGGACAAAGGCATATCATTAGGATGAAAAGAAACACTTTTATTAGAAAACAATTTCATAAGTTCATCCATCTTTCCACTCGAAACATTAATCTCGTCACTCGCATGAACCTTTTTACTAGTGGATCTTTCGGTGTGCCATTGAGAATAATTAACCATAATATTATCTAGGAGTTTAGTAGCTTCTCCTAAAGTGATTTCCATAAAAGTGCCTCCCGTGGCTGAATCTAAAAGATTTCTAGAAGCAAAATTCTATCCGACATAAAAGTTTTGTATAATCATTCACAAGTTCAAACCATGTGTAGGGCAATTACATATCATTAATTTCATCCTCTCCCAAGCTTGTGCAACATGCTCATGATCAAGTTGCTTAAAATTCATAATATCGTTCCTAAGAGAGATGATCTTAGCGGGAGGAAAATACTTAGAGATAAAAGCATCTTTGCACTTATTCCATGAATCAATACTATTTTTAGGCAAGGAAGAGAACCAAGTTTTAGCACGATCTCTAAGCGAAAACGGAAATAGCTTCAATTTAACAATATCATTATCCATAACTTTCTTCTTTTGCATATCACACAAATCAACAAAGTTGTTTAGATGGGTAGCGGCATCTTCACTAGGAAGGCCGGAAAATTGATCTTTCATGACAAGATTCAACAAAGCAGTATTAATTTCACAAGATTCAGTATCGATTATAGGAGCAATCGGAGTGCTAATAAAATAATTGTTGTTGGTATTGGAAAAGTCACATAATTTAGTATTATCTTGAGCCATCGTGACAAACAATCAATCCAACACACAAGCATACAAGAGGCAAGCGAAAAGAGGCGAACGGAAAAGAGGCGAAGAAAATGCAAAGGTCTTTTGAAAATCGTTTTAGAAGTGGGGGAGATGAAAACGAGAGGCGAATGGCAAATAATGTAATGCGAGGGAGAAGAGTTTATGGTGGGTACTTGGTATGTCTTGACTTGAGCGTAGATCTCCTCGGTAACGGTGCCAGAAATCCTTCTTGCTACCTCTTGAGCATGCGTTCGTTTTCCCTTAAAGAGGAAAGGGTGATGCAGCAAAGTAGCGTAAGTATTTCCCTCAGTTTTAGAGAACCAAGGTATCAATCCAGTAGGAGATTACACGCAAGTTACCTAGTACCTGCACAAACAATCAAGAACCTTGCAACCAACGCGATAAAGGGGTTGTCAATCCCTTCACGGTCACTCGGAAAAGTGAGATCTAATAAAGATAGTAAAGTAAATATTTTTGGTATTTTTGTTGTATAGATTGGAAAGTAAAGATTGCAAAATAAAATAAATAGGAAACTAGAATTATAGATCGGAAACTTATATGATGTAAAATAGACCCGGGGGCCATAGGTTTCAATAGTGGCTTCTCTCATGATAGGATGTATTACGGTGGGTGAGCAAATTACTGCCGAGCAATTGACAGAAAAGCGCATAGTTATGAGAATATCTAGGCAATGATCATGAATATAGGCATCACGTCCGTGTCAAGTAGACCAAAACGATTCTGCATCTACTACTATTACTCCACACATCAACCGCTATCCACATGCATCTAGAGTATTAAGTTCATAAGAACAGAGTAACGCATTAAGCAAGATGACATGATGTAGAGGGATAAACTCAAGCGATATGATATATACCCCGTATTTTTATCCACGATGGGAACAATACAATACGTGCCTTGCTACCCCTACTGTCACTGGGAAAGGACACCGCAAGATTGAACCCAAAGCTAAGCACTTCTCCCATTGCAAGAAAGATCAATCTAGTAGGACAAACTAAACCGATAATTCGAAGAGACTTGCAAAGATATCAAATCATGCATACTAGAATTCATAGAATAACCAAATATTATTCCTAGATAATCTTGATCATAAATCCACAATTCATCGGATCTCGGCAAACACACGGCAAAAAGTATTACATCGAATAGATCTCCAAGAACATCGAGGAGAACTTTGTATTGAGAATCAAAGAGAGAGAAGAAGCCATCTAGCTAATAACTATGGACCCGAAGGTCTATGGTAAACTACTCACGCTTCATCGGAGAGGCTATGGTGTTGATGTAGAAGCCCTCCGTGATCGATTTCCCCTCCGGCAGATCGCCGGAAAAGGCCCCAAGATGGAATCTCATGGGTACAGAAGGTTGCAGCGGTGGAAAAGTGGTTTCGTGGCTCCCCTGATGTTTTTAGGGTATAAGAGTATATATAGGCGAAAGAAGTACGTCGGTGGAGCTCCATGGGGCCCACGAGGGTGGGGGCGCGCCTACCCCCTCGGCACGCCCTTCTGCCTCGTGGCCACCTCGCGGAGTTCCAGCCTTCAACTCCAAGTCTTATGGATTGCGTTTGATCCAAGAAAGATCCTCGCGAAGGTTTCATTCTATTTGGATTCCGTTTGGTATTCCTTTTCTGCAAAACACTGAAATAGGGAAAAAACAGAAAGTGGCACTCGGCCTTCGGTTAATAGGTTAGTCCCAAAAATAATATAAAAGAGTATATTAAAGCCCATTAAACATCCAAAACAGACAATTTAATAGCATGGAACAATAAAAAATTATAGATACGTTGGAGACGTCTCACTTCTCGCGCCCACCGCTTGAGCTGGCGGTGAGAAGCTTGTGTGCAGAGATTCACCTCCATCGACGCACAGGGCGTCCGTCGCCTTCTGAAACTCTTGCTCACTGGTTTCCTTCTCATCCCCTCCATCACTCTCATCATCACAGGTTTCCTTCTCTCGACCTCTGGCGGGCTTTCCATGGTTCCGAAAGGGTTTGGCGGGGCGGTTTACTTCACCACCTTTGGCCCTTACCGCCAACAACATTCTGACCTTTTTCCTTATCACACTTCTCATACTCTGCTTTCTGTTTCTTGACTGCTCAACCTGATAACACTCTTGAAGGTCGCGGCCCTTGGTCCGATGAATCTTGCAATACGGCCCATCACCTTTCCCGGCTTTCTCGGCAGTAGCGGCTTCCCGGCAGTCAGTGCACATGATAGCTTCCTTGTCGGGGGCCTCAGCTTTGGCCTTCTTGCCGGTACTAGGCGTAACCGATCCTTCAACAGTCATCACTGCCTTATCTCTCAGCTTCTTACTGCGCTTCTTGCTCTTCTTCTGACTAGTTGATTCATCCTCATCCTCTGAATCAACATTGGTGCAATCTTCCTCTCCAGGCAACTTCCTTCCCTCCTCCATCCGAGCGCACTTAGCCACCAACGTGTAAAGCTCCTTCACAGTCTTGGGCAACTGCACATTCATCTTGGAATGGATACGATGGTTGCGCACATTGGACTGGAAGGCAGCTGTTACAGCTGTCGGATGGATATTTGGGATATTTCTATGAACTTTGTTGAATCTCTGTAAATACTTACGGAGGTTTTCTCCTTCCTTCTGCTGGAGAAGCTGCAAATCACTGGGCCTGCCGGGTTCCTGATGACTGCCAGTGAAGGCTCTAATGAACTCGTGGCACAGGTCAGCCCATGATGAGATGGAGTTCTCCGGTAGGTGCATCAGCCAATACCTCACATTAGACTTGAGGGCCAAAGGGAAGTAGTTGGCGAATACCTTCTCATCTCTTCCCCGGCAGCCTGAACAGCGATGGCGTAGACGGTTAGGAACTCTACCGGGTTCAGCCTCCCGTCGTACTTCTCAGGTACCTCTAGCTTGAACGTGCGAACGGACGACCAACGGACTTGCCGCAGCTCTCGTGTAAAGGCTGGGCAGCCAACCTCGAAAGGTAGGCACCCACCAACACCGAGCGCGGGCTCGTCGACGTTGAGGCCGTCATACCCGTCGGTCCGGCGGAGGTCGTCGCGGCGTTGCTCGACGACGCGCGCGTCTCCTCTCCGCCTATCCTCCGGGGCTCGACGTCAGCCTGGACGTGCTCGAGGGTCAGAAGAAGCCATCGAGACGTTGTCGGGGTCTTGATTCGGTTGTGCTCAGGCTGGCTGCCACTGTAGGGACTGCACCGTAGGGATGGCCCCTTCCATACGGTCAGCAACACGAGCTGTGGCTGTCGCTTGGGGAGGTCGCGGTGGGTCAGCTCGCCGTGAGCCCCTAGCTTTGGTGAAACCGAGCAGGCTTTGGATGGTGGCACGCCATTCGTCCATGTGCTTGGCCGCTGGCACAAACCTCAACAGTAGTTGAGCCCGCGCCATGGCCTCTGAACCGTACTTCGCAAGGATGATGATGAAGTCGATCGTACCGTCGCTCGGCTCCTGACGGTGCCAGCGGCGGTAGTACTTTGCCCCCGCTGCGGCTGTGGGGCGAGCACCTTGACGTGGTGCGGCGAAGGCACTTGAGGGCCAGTGGCTCCGTTGGGCGCAGCGGCTTCGTC
Organism: Aegilops tauschii subsp. strangulata; assembly: GCF_002575655.3. Lineage (NCBI taxonomy): Eukaryota > Viridiplantae > Streptophyta > Magnoliopsida > Poales > Poaceae > Aegilops > Aegilops tauschii. Next base: position 242,587,029 of record NC_053037.3, on the reverse strand, counting down.
GGCCCGTCCCAGGGAAGGTGCACGCGCTGCGACCACACCCGCGGTGGGGGCGGCAGGGGGGCGGCGGTTCTCCCCAGTCCGAGAGTCGTTGTTATGGTTGTGCCCGTCGATGGGGAAATGGCTGCAGGTGGATTGGCCCCTTCACCCGTTCCTTGGGGAGCGTCACCGTCGGGGTGTTGTCGATGCCGCTCTCCTCCGGTGCCTACTGCTTCTACATCGGCTGCGGGAGAAGTGGTGATGGCGCTGATGCGGCTTGAAGCTACGTCGGTATTTCCCCAAAGAGGAAGGGATGATGCAGCATACCAGCGGTAGGTATTTCCCTCAGTGATTAAACCAAGGTTATCGAACCAGTAGGAGAACCAAACAACACAACGTGAACCCGACGTGTTAAAGGGGTTGTCAATCCATTTCGGGTAACGGCGCCAGAAATTGGCACGTGGATGGGAGAAAGTAGTAAATATTGATAGATCGAACGCCAAATAAAATAAAGTGCAGCAAGGTATTGTTGTATTTTTGGTTTAATAGATCTAAAAATAAAAGCAAAGGAAAAGTAGATCGCGAAGGCAAATAATATGAGAAAGAGACCCGGGGGCCGTTGGTTTCACTAGTGGCTTCTCTCGAGAAAAATAGCAAACGGTGGGTAAACAAATTACTGTTGGGCAATTGATAGAACTTCAAATAATTATGACAATATCCAGGCAATGATCATTATATAGGCATCACGTCCAAGATTAGTAGACCGACTCCTGCCTGCATCTACTACTATAACTCCACATATCGACCGCTATCCAGCATGCATCTAGTGTATTAAGTTCATGGAGAAACGGAGTAATGCAATAAGAACGATGACATGATGTAGACATGATCTATCTATGTAGAGATAGACCCCATCGTTTTATCCTTAGTAGCAATGATACATACGTGTCGGTTCCCCTTCTGTCACTGGGATCAAGCACCGTAAGATCGAACCCACTACGAAGCACCTCTTCCCATTGCAAGATAAATAGATCAAGTTGGCCAAACAAACCCCAAATATCGGAGAAGAAATACGAGGCTATAAGAAATCATGCATATAAGAGATCAAAGAAACTCAAATAACTTACATGGATATAAAAAGATAGATCTGATCATAAAGTCAAAGTTCATCGGATCCCAACAAACACACCACAAAAAGAATTACATCATATGGATCTCCAAGAGACCATTGTATCAAGAATTTAGCAAGAGAGAGAGAAAGCCATCTAGCTACTAACTACGGACCCGAAGGTCTACAAAGAACTACTCAGGCATCATCGGAGACGCACCAATGGAAGTGGTGAACCGCTCCGTGATAATGTCTAGATTGGATCTGGAGGTTCTGGACTCTCCGGCGGCTAGAATTGATTTTCGTCGACTCCCCTAGGGTTTCTGAAATATTTGGGTATTTATAGAGCAAAGAGGCGGTTCATGGGGCACCCGAGGTGGGCACAACCCACCAGGGTGCGCCTGGGCCTCCTGGCGCGCCCTGGTGGGTTGTGCTCCCCTCAAAGCACCCCCCAGGCGCAGCCTTGGCCCATTTGGTGTCTTCTAGTCCAAAAAACTCACCGTGAAGTTTCGTTGCATTTGGACTCCATTTGTTATTGATTTCCTGCAATGTAAAAAATATGCAGAAAACAACAACTGGCACTTGGCACTATGTCAATAGGTTAGTAACAAAAAATTATATAAAATGACTAATGATTATAAAACATCCAAGATTGATAATATAACAGCATGGAACAATCAAAAATTATAGATACGTTGGAGACGTATCAGGCACCGCCTGCTCCGACCACTTCCCCAGCAGCGTCCGCGTCCTCGTGCGCCTCCGCACCCCCCACAGCGTTGGAGGCTGTGGGCGGCGGAGCCTTCGAGGTGGATGGGTGAGCCGAAGAACCGGGCTTCTTCTTGGGCGCCATGGTCGATGGCATCATCGAAGATGAAGATGGTGATGAAGTCGACGCGCTGCGCACGCCTTCAGGTTCGTGGAAGCGTGCCCCCTACCTGGCGCGCCAAAGATGTTGCGGGAAACCTCATCACCTATGGGACCAGGAGGTCCCTTGCTGGTTCGGCAGGGGGGCGACGCGTTGCGCAAAGAGCAGACGAGCATGGGACAACATGACAGAGATCACACTGGCAATTTACCCAGGTTCGGGCCGCCGTGAGGCATAAAACCCTACTCCTGCTTTGGTGGATTGATGTTGGAAAAGGTGGTGGCGAGCGTAGTACACTTGGCCGATAGGGGTTGCCTTGGGGCAGCAGCCACTATGCGCATATGGTGGTGTGAGTAATCCAATCTTCTAACCCTTTCTACGGTTGCCATGGGCCTCCTTTTATAGATCAAGGGGTAACCACAGTGGCAAATTAGTCATTACGCACTGATAAGATAGCAAACAATGCTATCATACCTAACTCTATGGGCTGACAGGGCGCATTAAATGCACCGCTTAACATCACATCGTTGGTTGCCCGGCACGGCTTGCTAGGCCATATTGCCAGCTCCGCACCTATTCTCTTGACACGTCGCAGGACGGGTGTCATCTGTGGGTTTCTCCTGTAGGAAATGGCTGCCATGTGGCGAATGGCTGCCACTTACTCACTTTGTAGCTTGACACTGCATTGATCGACGACATGGGTCGTGGTGGAGTGGTTGATGAGGTGGTTCTGCCTCCGTGAGCCCTGGCAACCCCTGTCGGGGTGTCCCGGTTGTCTGCTTCTGGAGGTGGCCTCGCCCCTTGCCTGGCTCACCTGCCCGGCAAGGGAGGCTTTTCCCTTGACGATATCCTGCTTCCTTGGTTCGTTCTTGGCCTCTCTGATCTGCACGTTGGTCCCTCGAATCTCTTGGGTCCTTGTACTCTGACTTGGGCTGGTGCTTCAATCTTGTTCTCATGCCTGTGCACAGTCTGGGCAACAAACCCATGGTTTGTTGCACCGATACTAGATGGCGTCTTCTCTCTCTTTGATTCTCAGTACCATGTTCTCCTCGATGTTCTTGGAGATCTATCCGATGTAATATTCTTTTGCGGTGTGTTTGCCGAGATCTGATGAATTGTGGATTTATGATAAGCTTATCTATGAATCTTATTTGAATCTTTTCTGAATTCTTTTATGCATGGTTTGATATCTTTGAAATTCTCTTCGAATTATCGATTTGCTTTGGCCAACTAGATTGGTTTTTCTTGCAATGGGAGAAGTGCTTAGCTTTGGGTTCAATCTTGCGGTGTCCTTTCCCAGTGATAGTAGGGGCAGCAAGGCACGTATTGTATTGTTGCCATTGAGGTTAAAAAGATGGGGTTTTCATCATATTGCTTGAGTTAATTCCTCTACATCATGTCATCTTACTTAATGTGTTACTCTGTTCTTCATGAACTTAATACTCTAGATGCAGGCAGGAGTCGGTCGATCTGTGGAGTAATAGTAGTAGATGCAGAATTGTTTCAGTCTACTTGACACGGACGTGATGCCTATATTCATGATCATTGCCTTAGATATCGTCATAACTTTGTGCTTTTCTATCAATTGCTCGGCAGTAATTTGTTCACCCACCGTATTATTTGCTATCATGAGAGAAGCCTCTAGTGAAACGTATGGCCCCAGGGTCTATTTTACATCTTATTAGTTTCCGATCTACTATTTTGCAATCTTTTACTTTCCGATCTATAAACCAAAAATACCAAAAATATTTACTGTATCTTTTGTTTGTAGTTTATCTATCTCTATCAGATCTCACTTTTGCAAAAACCGTGAAGGGATTGACAACCCCTTTATCGCGTTGGGTGCAAGTTGTTTGATTGTTTGTGCAGGTATTAGGTGACTTGTACGTTGTCTCCTACTAGATTGATACCTTGGTTCTCATACTGAGGGAAATACTTATCTCTAGTTTGCTGCATCACCCTTTCCTCTTCAAGGAAAAAACCAATGCAAGCTCAAGAAGTAGCAGGAAGAATTTATAGCGCCTTTGCCGGGAAGATCTACACCAAGTCAAGACATACCAAGTACCCATCATAAACTCTCATATCTTGCATTACATTATTCACCATTCGGGTCTCGTTTTCCTCTCCCCCACTTCTAAAACGATTTTCGAAAAGATTTGCCATTTTTTCGCCCCTCTTTCGTTCATCTTGTTCGTTTGCTTTTTGTGTGCTCGTGTGTTGGATTGCTTGCTTTGTCACGATGGCTCAAGAGAATACCAAATTGTGTGAATTTTCCAATACCAATAACAATGATTTTATTAGTACTGTGATTGCTCCCGCCACTAGTGCGGAATCTTATGAAATTAATGCCACTTTGCTAAATCTTGATATGAAAGATCAATTTTCCGGCCTTCCTAGTGAAGATGCCACATCCCATCTTAATAATTTTGTTGAGTTGTGTGATATGCAAAAGAAAAAAGATGTGGATAAGGATATTATTAAATTGAAGCTATTTCCGTTCTCACTTCGAGATCGTGCTAAAACTTGGTTTTAATCTTTGCCTAAAAATAGTAGTGATTCATGGAATAAGTGTGAGGATGCTTTTATTTCCAAGTATTTTCCTCCCGCTAAGATCATCTCCCTTACGAACGATATTATGAATTTTAAGCAACTTGATCATGAACATGTTGCACAATCTTGGGAGAGGATGAAATTAATGATATGAAATTGCCCTACTCATGGTTTGAATTTGTGGATGATTATACAAAAAAATTATGCCGGATTGAATTTTGCTTCTAGAAATCTTTTAGATTCGACCACGGGAGGTACTTTTATGGAAATCACTTTAGGAGAAGCTACTAAACTCCTAGATAATATTATGGTTCATTATTCTCTATGGCATACCGAAAGATCTTCCACTAGTAAAAAAAGTGCATGCGATAGAAGAGATTAATGTTTTGAGTGGAAAGATTGATGAACTTATGAATTTTTTTTGCTAGCAAAGTGCTTCTATTGATCCTAGTGATATGCCTTTGTCTACTTTGATTGAAAATAATAATGAATCTACGGATGTGAATTTTGTTGGTGGGGACAATTTTGGTAATAATGCGTATAGAGGTAATTTTAATCCTAGATCGTTTCCTAGTAATTCCTCTAATAATTATGTTAATTACTCCAACAATTATTATGGAAATTATAATAAGATGTCCTCTAATTTTGAGAATAGTGTTAAAGAACTTATGAGTTCGCGAAAGAAGTTTAATGCTTTGGTTGAAGAAAAATTGCTCAAGATTGATGATTTGGCTAGGAACATGGATAGAATTTCTCTTGATGTTCATTCTTTGAAACTTAGATCAATTCCACCCAAGTATTATATTAATGAGTCTCTCAAAGCTATGAGAATTTCCATTGATGAGTGCAAAGAAAGAACCGCTAAGATGCATGCTAAACGAGATTGGTTTGTAAAAACGTGTTCTTCTAGTTTCCGTGAAAATAACGATGAAGATCTTAAAGTGATTGATGTGACTCCTATTGAATCTTCGTTTTCCAATATAAATCTTGATAAAGATGGGACTGTAGATGAGTCAACTTTAGTTAAAAAGCGTCCGAATGATTTGGAGTTTTTAGATCTTGATGCAAAAATTGATAAAAGTGGGATTGGAGTGGTCAAAACTATAAGTAGCAATGAACGCACTCTTTTGGATTTCAAGGAATTTAATTATGATAATTGTTCATTAATAGACTGTATTTCCTTGTTGCAATCCATGTTGAATTATCCTCATGCTTATAATCAAAACAAAGATTTTACTAAACATATCATTGATGCTATGATGCAGTCTTTTGAAGAAAAGCTTGAATTGGAAGTTTATATCCCTAGAAAACTTTATGATGAGTGGGAACCTACTAATAAGATTAAGATTAAAGAATATGAGTGCCATGCTTTGTGTGATTTGGCCTGATTATTTTATTAATAATATTTAATAATCACGTAATTACGATACTGGGAAAGGATTGGTCTAAATTTGAGAAATAGTAAGGACACTGGGCACTACAGCGTCCAGACCTGGACTCTATTGCGCACAGCGTCCAGACCTGGACGGCACTGTCAACAACGTCCCTATAATTGGTCTGATCTGCTGCTATTAAAAGGATTAAACCGAGTCATTCTCTTCAAACAGACAGAAGTTTTGCCAGCTGTAAACCCTAGAACGCATGGAATCGCCGCTCGTTGACCTCGCCATGTGCTAACCAGCCTCCAACACTCGACGCATCTGATCACTATATCTCTGTTGTTCCCCGGTCACCATTAGGATCCTCGAATCTATCTCGTGGTTGGGACATGAGAATTGTGGTAGGGTTGTCTTGCATCTTTGTTAGTTCTTTGTCCAATTGATTCAGTGACTTGTAAGCAAACAGTGTTTAGATATTTGGTTTCTATATTCATATGGTGGTACAGTTGAAAATTGGTATGTTAAAGAGAAGTGATAGGTTGCAAAATTTCAAGTTTACATAGTCGGCAGCAGATCAATGTAAGGTTGTCATATTTACACCTTGCATGTTCATGTTAGGAGGTGAAGATAAGAACATGTTAATCGTACTGGCATATGTGGATGGTGAAGTGCAACATGGATCCACAGGTGTGTATTATAGTGTTCCTCCCAAAGTCACTTTTCTAGCATCTGAGGAAACCACTTTTGAAGATGTCAAGAGTGAGATATGTCGAGGACTTGGAGTTGGCGATGATCAGTACAACCTAAATATGCAAGCTCGCTTGATATTGGAGCTCCTGGACCACATAATTTTCAATTAGTTCCAATATATGAGGAAAGAGGATGGACCATGAATTTTGAGAAGACTAAGTCTCAGACAACATGGCAAGTGATAGAGCTATATGTTAACATTTCACAAAATTGAGACATGTTGAACCAAGTCAATTATGCAAGCAACGTCCCAAGAATTGGAAGTCAAGAACGAATGTATGAAAGTGCAATGCATTGCTCATTAAATCAAAGCTCGCTCGGTGATTTTCTAGAATGTAGCACAGGTGCTCCTCATCGCAACATGTCACATGCTCCACCTTCAAGTCATGTTAATGCAACAAATGATTTGCAAACAAGCATTGGTGATGACCCATATTATCAGGAGGATACAGACCTTGAGGATGATTTGATAGGAGAGCTTGATGATGATGATGAGCATGATTCAGATGGTGCACCTAACCAAAGTTCGGATGATGATTCAGAACTAAGGCATGTGCATACTGTCCATACATTTCCATTCATGCGGAGCTCCGGACAGAATGGTGTGAGAGCCTTTAGTGACATATTTGTACTAAGGGAGACAACAGCGGATGAACGTTTTTTGGATGTAAGAAATATTTTACGAGTCCATTGTCGGAGCTTCAGATTTTTGATTCGAAAGAGCACCTTAAAATTGCAATTGGTGAATTTCACATAAACATGAACTTGGAAGTAAAGTATAGCACAAGCAGTCAATCTAAACTTATAGCAGAGTGTATCAATGATAGTTGCATGCGGAGGTTGTATGCAACACCAACAAAAATTGGTTCATGTTGGCAAATAAGAAAGTGTCCTTACTCTCACACTTGTCGTGCACCAGCAAATAGAACTGACCATTCTCAGTTATCAGCCTCTACAATTATTGATGTGATTTGTGAAGCACTAAAGGATGACCTGGAGTTGAGTATAAAAAATGTTCGAGCATTAGTCAAACAACGTTACCGAAATGTGAAGCCATCATACAATAAGTTGTGGCATGGAAGAGAGAAGGCCATAGCACAACTTTTTGGTAGCTGGGAGGGATGATACAATCTTCTGATCCCTTTCCTCGAAGCTATTAAAGTTAAAAATCCAGGTACAGAGTATACTCTTCTATCAAAACCCATGGTGCAAGATGTCAAAGAGAATTTCAATGTGTGGCTTGGCCATTTGGACCTTGTATTGAAGTTGTTCCTCACATTCGACCTGTAATAAGTGTGGATGCTTTATTTCTATCAGGAAGGTACAAGGGAAGGTTGCTAATGGCTTGTGGATACGACGGTAATAACCAACTAATATCTCTTGCATTTGCCATTGTGGAGAAAGAGGATGCAACAAACTGGGGTTGGCTCATGAGATGGCTTCGGAGGGAGGTAATTGGTGCTAGAAAGTTCATGTGTGTCATTTCAGATCGCCACAAAGCAATCAAATGGGTGTTTAAGCAGCCACACATTGGTTGGGACGAGGGTGCTGGTGAGTGTGTTCATCGATTTTGCTCCCAACATGTCACGGAGAACCTATACAAATCTTACCGGGTTTATAACATTTTGAAAATATTCAAGTGGGCAGTCAAGAAAAAGAAACCTCGTAGGTTTGAGGAGGGCATGTCATGTATTGCACATACTTGTCCCGATGCAATAGCACATATTGGAAAGGTCGGTAAGTATTTGCAGGAAGACAAAAATGAGAGAGAAAACCTGAAAAAGTATTTCAATGCATGGATGGGGGGTATCATTGGGGGACCATGACAAGCAATGGGTCTAAGTCCTTAAACAATGTGTTTAGGCTTTCCCGAAGGCTCCCAGTGGCAGTGATTGTGGAGGAAACATTTTCAAAGTGTCTTGAGTGGTTTGTGGAAGAAGGCGAAGTGCTCTTAACTTAGTTGATGATGGAAAGCAATGGTCTGAACGGGTGGACAAACTTTTGGTGAAAAGGGGTGACAAGGCAGGACATATGCATGTTATTTCATATGGCGATGAAGTAGGAATATTTGAGTTAAGGTTGATCACGAGAGAGTTCCATTACGCCATGGAGATCATGTTGTTTTCATTCATAAAGGCTTCAAGTACAAGGTCATTTTGCAACCAAATATCGCTCCATCTTGCGAATGCCTAAAGCCGAACCTAACTAGTGTGCCATGTGCTCATGTGCTTGCTGTTTGCAAGTATCGGAATCTGAATGAAAATGAAATAGTACACTCGTATTACTCTTCTCAAGTTCTTGCAAACACTTGGGCTGGGCAATTTCATCCCTATGGAAACCAAAATGAGTGGCCAACATATAATGGCCCTACTATTGTTTCCGATGAGAAGTTAGTAAATCGTGGGCGCCGTCAGCACAAAAGGATTCCGATGTACATGGATGAAATGCAAGGAAGGCGAATGGGGCACCAGGCCCGACGTTCCACAAGAGACAATAATCAAATAGGTATTGAAGCTTGTTATACAGTACTGGTTTATATGCAAAATTTATTCACATTTGATTTAACTTGTCTGTCTTACCTTTAGGCACATCATCTAGTCAAGGACAGATCTCATCGTCGAGTCGAGGAAAGAGGTTGAGTCAAGGGAAGAGCACATCATCCATAGGAAAGAGGTCGAGTCAAGGGAAGATCATAGCATCTAAACAGAAGAGATCAAGTAAAGAGAATACCACATCACCTAGTCGAAATTACAACACTAGGACTACCATCTGATGACTAGTATTCTGGGAAATTTTTATTAAATTTGGAGTCAGACATTGATAGATTCGTCCATTGTTCGTTCAACCAAAATTTTGAACCCAAAATAAAAGTGTCCAGAAATTATTGACCTTTTGACACAAGTACAACCATATGATGACTACTATTCTGTGAAATTTTCAGCCAATTTTGAGTGACACATTGAGAGGTTCGTCCATTTTTCGTTTTCAACCATAATTTGCCCAAAAATTTGAAGCTGAAAAAAAGTGTCCAGAATTTTATGAAATTTTGACACAACGACTACCATATGATGACAAGTATTCTGGGAATTTTTCATGAAATTTGGAGTAACACGCTGAGAGAACTGTTCATTCTTCGTTCTCAGCCATAATTTGGCCAAAAATTTGAACCTGAAAAAAGTGTCCAGAATTTTATGAAATTTTAACACAATGACTACCATATGATGACAAGTATTTTGGGAATTTTTCATCAAATTTGGAGTAACACGCTAAGAGAACTGTTCATTCTTGTTCTCAGCCATAATTTGGCCAAAAATTTGAACCTAAAAAAAGTGTCCAAAATTTTATGAAATTTTCTGTTGTCCGTCTTCCATCTACCATGGCTTCACCAACATTGAGATATGATGTAAAACCTCTCCCGGAGTATATCCAATCATTAAATACATCAGAGTTGCTATCTTTCGGGGGGCTCGGTGGGTGAGCAATATCTAAAACCTCATCATCAGTTGGTATATCTTCGATCTTCAGCGGCAATATAGCCTCAGCGAGCATGCTTTGCAGCCTAGGCTCCAAGTTGAGATCCATCAAATTTCCTACAGGACCTCAGTATAGATTTGCCTTTCTTCTTGCATCCACTGGTAGTACTACATTTGATCCCCCATGCAGCATTCTTTATCTCACGTAGGCTCTACAAGTGACAATACAAATATTAAATCATGTGATTGTTACTGCATTGCAAATAAATAATGAAAATATTGCACACACTTACGATGCGATCCAATGGTGGACCGCTAGGCATGTACCCGGTCCATTCGATGCTATCTTGAGGATATGGGATTGGTTTATCTAGGCCTCCTAAGCATTGAGATTCAAAGAATAGTATGTACATACCATTTTGCTGCAACCAATGTCTGTAATCGGTAAACTAGCTACATCAAATGGAATATCCTCTGGCACCACTCCTACTCGGACACGAACATACTCTTCAACATATCTTGAACATACTTGGCATGGACTTCTTCCCAATTATGCGGTTTTCCTGCGGAATGCTTAATTTCTCGCAGTTTGCGAACCTCTACCTCGCCGCATGGAGGGGAAGGTGGAATGGCTTGTCTTAATCCGAATTGCCGCATCACCCTATTTGGATAGTGAAATTCTACAACCCAAAAATTTATGAGTGGTAGAGCAAACCACCAATCAGTATCATCATGTACTTCGACATGCATCGCATCCAAAAGGTCGTCATATGGTTGCCATTCAATTGCACCTTCTTGAATCAGATCAATCTGATTTCGATAATATTCGGTACCTATATAGTTCATTTGCAAGTGAGAAAAAATAGTTTTCATAACACAAACAATGTCTAATAGATGAGGTGAGTACAATACGATACCCGCATTATGTGGAACATCAAATTCAAGTGCAGCACACCACTTTGCTCCAAATACAGGGTTATAATCCAAGTCTACTTCTTCATCTTCCTCATCTCTGGGTTCCTCCCTTTCTTTTGGCTTCTCAATAATATTTTTAGGGCGACCAAGTGGCAAATGGGACCAAGACTATAACTGTAGCAGCAAGAAAGGCCCCAACATTTCTAATCTCTCCTTCTCAGCCCCCATGCTCAACTGTCTATATAACATAGCAAGAACAGCTTCTCCCCAATTATACTCTGTTGGTTGCACAACATTCTACATAAACTGAAGATACATAGCTGGCACTCCATCTCCAGATGTATCAGTGAACACCGTGGAGCCAAGGATTTCTAGAACAATTGCTCGAGCATGCCAATGAATCTCTCGGTCCACTAGATTATCCGGCATCACGTGGAAGCGTTCTCGCAATTTACCTAAATTTAAAGAGTACTGTGAATTCTTCACAGGAATATTGTCATCATCTTTCTGCCTTCTCTTTTGCTTCATGTGTTGTTCATCTAGGGGAATCCCAAGCAACCTCTCAATCAATCCAGACCATGCAGCATCAGCTTTGCCTATAAGTGGTTTACCATGGATACGCAACCCCCACAAACAACTCACGTCTTGTAGTGTGACAGTCATTTCTCCTACAGGTAAATGAAAACTATTTGTCTTAGGCCGCCAACGCTCGACCAATGCTGATATCAAATTTTTGTCGACATTGATTTTCTTCATTTTTGCAATTTGATAAAAAACCAAGGTTCTGTATGGCTGTGCTACATAGAGGATCCACTAGAATGCCAACAACGGTGACACCGTACATTCAAGCAAATGTTAGGCTGCATTAAGATATACAAAAATTAGTTTGAGCCAACCATTAAGTGCAACAGACCACATGGAAATTCGATTAATACTTATATTTTCCCAAGATTTGGATATTTTATGTTGGCTGTGCGGCATCCATAATAAATCGCTGAAACACTCACTTGTATTCATTTCAGTACCTTGTTACAAGATAGAAGAACATTTAAGCAGTTCAAGTGAAATACCAGGTCAGCCATTCACATTAATTTTCTTCAAAATACTCCACTAGATGAACCTCAATTAATCCTATTCTCTCACTAAGACTTGTGCTTATGAAACAACTGAAGATCATTAAAGCGACATCATCAAGAATAGCAATCAATTACTCTCAACTACTTACAAGGACCATGTTACACTCATGAAAATTCAGGAATACACATTATTTTGGTTTGATGCAGTATCAATATCAATCTATCAATCACCAAAAGAGACAAGTAACGATATAGACAGAAGAGATTAGCTAGCATCTAATGTAGTGTGTCATTCAATTGGAGATCAGGAAGAATCGTATACCAATTTAAGAGAAAAATAAAGTGCCTACCTATGGTGTGCTCCTACGGGGGAGGATTGACGCTGCGAGGCTTGCTGCAACGAGGAATGAACCAGATGTGGAGACTGCCGTGGAGAGACGAGAGATGGGCCATCATGTCCGCCGGACTCGCCGTGGTGGCACAACCTACTTTGACCGTTAGGTGGTGGATGAGGGGATGATGCAGAGGTGGGAGGCTGCCATGAGGTGGTGCGCGAGGGAACGACGCACAGGCGACCCTGAGGTGGTGAGCGAGAGATGAGGTGGAGGGCGGAGGCGGCCAGGGACAGGTGGTCGAGGGGATGAGAGGCGGAGGGCGACGGCGGCAGCGGCGGCCGTGGAGAGGAGCCCAAGGGGACGAAACGCCCAAACCAGAGTCAAGTCAATAGGCTATTGGGTTGGGGGTCAACCTCTATGGAAGGGGTTGATACTAGCGTCCAACCCCGGACGTTACTTGTGCTAGCGTCCGCTCCTGGACGCTGTAATGCCCAACATCCTTACTATTTCTAAAATATAGACCAATCCTTTCCCAGTATCATAATTACATGATTATTAATTATTATTTATAAAAAATGCTAACGTCTCCACGATTCCAAAAACTTTATGTAATGTGCTAGGTTTCCGTGAATTTGATGATTTTTCTGTAAATTTGCATCTTGCGGATTCCACTATTCAGAAACCTATGGGAAGGATTAATGATGTTCTTATTGTTGCGAATAGGAATTATGTGCCCGTAGATTTCATTATTCTAGATATAGATTGCAATCCTACATGTCCTATTATTCTTGGTAGACCTTTCCTTCGAACGATTGGTGCAATTATTGATTTGAAAGAAGGAAACATTAGATTTCAATTTCTGTAAAGGAAGGGCATGGAACACTTTACTAGAAATAAAATTAAATTTCCATATGAATCTATTATGAGAGCTACTTATGGATTGCATACCAAATATGACAATACCTACATCTATTCGTGTTTTTATGCCTAGCTATGGGCGTTAATCAATAGCGCTTGCTGGGAGGCAACCCAATTTTATTTTTGTTCTTGCTTTTTAGGTTCTGTTTTGCAATAAATAACTCATCTTTTCTCTGGTTAGATGTGGTGTTGTGTTTTAATTAGTGTTTGTGCCAAGTAAGACCTTTAGGATAGCTTACGGTGATAGTTGATTTGATCTTGCTGAAAAACAGAAACTTTTACGCTTAGGAAAACAATTATCATTTTTAACAGAACCATGATAAAATATTGATTATTTTTGCAGAAGATTAATAAACAAATTTATTAGGTTCTCCTAATTGTTCGGAATTTTTGGAGTTACAGAAGTATTCGAGAGATATAGATTACCACAGACTGTTCTGTTTTTGACAGATTCTGTTTTCTATGTGTTGTTTGCTTATTTTGATGAATCTATGGGTAGTATCGGGGGTATGAACCATAGAAAAGTTGGAATACAGTAGATATTACACCAATATAAATAAAGAATGAGTTCACGCCGGTACCAAAAGTGGTGATTTATTTTCTTATACTAACAGAGCTTATGAGATTTTTTGTTAAGTTTTGTGTTGTGATGTTTTCAAGTTTTTTTGGGTAAGGATTTGATGGACTATGGAATAAGGAGTGGCAAGAGCCTAAGCTTGGGGATTCCCAAGGCACCCCAAGGTAATATTCAAGGACAACCAAGAGCCTAAGCTTGGGGATGCCCCGGAAGGCATCCCCTCTTTCGTCTTCGTCTATCGGTAACTTTACTTGAGGCTATATTTTTATTCACCACATGATATGTGTTTTGCTTGGAGCGTCTTGTATGATTTGAATCTTTGCTTTTTAGTTTGCCACAATCATCCTTGATGTACACACCTTTTGAGAGGGACACACATGAATCGTGATTTAATAGAATACTCTATGTGCTTCACATATATCTTTTGAGCTACGCAATTTTGCTCTAGTGCTTCACTTTTATCTTTTAGAGCACGGCGGTGGTTTTATTTTATAGAAATTATTGAACGCTCGTGCTTCACTTATATTATTTTGAGAGTCTTTAAACAGCATGGTAATTTTCTTTGGTTATAAATTTAGTCCTAATATGATAGACATTCAAGGGGGGTATAATAGAAACTTTCATATAAAGTGCATTGAATACTATGAGAAGTTTGATTCCTTATGATTGTTTTGAGATATAAAGATGGTGATATTAGAGTCATGCTAGTGAGTAATAGTGGATTGTAGTAATACTTGTGTTAAAGTTTGTGATTCCAGTGGCATGCACATATGGTGAACCGTTATGTGATGAAGTCGGAGCATGATTTATTTATTGATTGTCTTCCTTATGAGTGGCGGTCGTGGATGAGCGATGGTCGTTTCCTACCAATCTATCCCCTAGGAGCATGTGCGTAGTACTTCGTTTCGATAACTAATTGATTTTTGCAATAAGTATGTGAGTTCTTTATGACTGATGTTGAGTCCATGGATTATACGCACTCTCACCCTTCCACCATTGCTAGCCTCTCTAGTACCGCGCAACTTTCGCCGGTACCATACACCCATATACCTTCCTCAAAACAGCCGCCATACCTACCTATTATGGCATTTCCATAGCCATTCCAAGAGATATTGCCATGCAACTTTCCACCATGCCGTTTATTATGACACGCTACATCATTGTCATATTGCTTTGCATGATCATGTAGTTGACATCGTATTTGTGGCAAAGCCACCTCTCATAATTCTTTCATACATGTCACTCTTGATTCATTGCACATCCGGGTACACCGCTGAAGGCATTCATATAGAGTCATATTTTGTTCTAAGTATCGAGTTGTAATACTTGAGTTGTAAGTAAATAAAAGTGTGATGATCTTTATTATTAGAGCATTGTCCCATGTGAGGAAAGGATGATGGAGACTATGATTCCCCCACAAGTCGGGATGAGACTCCGGACAAGAAAAGGAGGCCAAAAAAATGAGAGAAGGGGCAATGCTACTATCCTTTTACCACACTTCTGCTTCAAAGTAGCACAATGATCTTCATGATAGATAGTCTCCTATGTTGTCGCTTTCATATACTAGTGGGAATTTTTCATTATAGAACTTCTTGTATATTCCAATGATGGGCTTCCTCAAATTGCCCTAGGTCTTCGTGAGCAAGCGAGTTGGATGCACACCCACTTAGTTTCTTTTTGAGCTTTCACAAACTTATAGCTCTAGTGCATCCGTTGCATGGCAATACATTGATATCTATTCATGGGCATCTCCATAGCCCATTGATACGCCTAGTTGATGTGAGACTATCTCCTTCTTTCTGTCTTCTCCACAACCACCATATTCTATTCCACCTATAGTGCTATGTCCATGGCTCACGCTCAGGTATTGCGTGAAAGTTGAAAAAGTTTGAGAACATCAAAAGTATGAAACAATTGCTTGGCTTGTCATCGGGGTTGTGCGTGATTTGAATATTTTGTGAAATGAAGATGGAGCATAGCCAGACTATATGATTTTGTAGGGATAAGCTTTCTTTGGCCATGTTATTTTGAGAAGACATAATTGCCTTGTTAGTACGCTTGAAGTAATATTTTTTTATGTCAATGTCAGTGTACAAAAGTAGGGGCCCTTTTTGTACCCCTCTACTTGTGCACGGGCAGTCAGAGCTGCCCCGCGGCCACACTAAGTAGGGCAGAGGAAGGCACAAGACGGGCAAAACAATGCCAACACCAAAGACACAAAGAGCAAGAGGGCGAGGTGGATGCCCCCGGCAAGACCCTTGCCGGGGCGGCTTCCGCGGCCCCGGCAAGAGCCTTGCCGGGGCGGCCTCCGCGTCCCCGGCAAGAGCCTTGCCGGGGCAACTTGCCCAACACTAGCAGAGTGGGCCGCCCTTGAGCCCAAGGGTTCCAGATGCCAACGACCACATTGGAACCAAGGCTCGGGAGGCACCTCCATGGTGGCATGCAGATCTTCGTCAAGATCATAAACACACAAGATCAGATGAGGACCAGAAGACGAAGATCCTCGGTGAGATCCTTGCCGAGGAGATCCACGAGACGGGGACGACCGCGATGCCACGGAAAGACCCTTGCCGAAGACACCTATGGGGCCGCAGCGAGGCCCACATCTGCCAAGACTCCACCGCCGTTCCCATACAACTGCCAGCCCAACCAGCAGGGCAGGCACCTGCGTGGCGACATCCGGCTTCCAGGCCAACTCAGCAAACACCTACGTGGCGGCGGGCAGATCTTCGTGAAGACCTTGCCACCACACCATCTCAGCAGCCTGCCAGCCTACGTGGCGCTGCATGCCTCATTGGCCTGAACGCGCGTCAGAGCAAGACGGAGCGGCGACGGACGGGACGGGCCTTGTTGCCATCCCCAATAAAGCAACGAGACACCTAAGGAGCGCATTTAATGCACCTTGTCCCATAATGACAGGCGATAAGTTTGTACACTCTAGACCTTTCCACCTCCTGTGTGCCACTGTGGTGACCCCTTTTTCTATAAAAGGAGGCCCGAGGCGTCCAGGAGAGGGATTAGGATCTTTTGGACTATGCACGCACCGTAGCTAGTTCAAGAGCTCAAGAACACTCAAATATACACCAAAGTAGGACTAGGGTTTTACGCATCCTCGCGGTCCGAACCTGGGTAAATGATCTTTGTGCTGGCTGCTAGACCTGCTCTTCGCACAACCACGCGTCCGCCAACCGTAGAAGGGATCCCTGTGATCCCATAGGTGTCGTTCCCACCGACATCTTTGGCGCGCCAGGTAGGGGGCACAGTTGTGGAAATCTGGTCTGGTTGGAGCAACGGCTTCATCGTGGTCGTCACTCCAAGGAAGAAGATGACCAAACGGGCGGCGTCGCCTGCGGATGCGGTGAACGCCTGCGCAACGACAGAAAAGCTAAGTCACGCGAAATCTTGGTTATTTTCACTTATATAAGGCTGTTCTCCCCGAGAGACCTCGTTCTTCGTATGGGAAACCTGCACGCGATGGGACCCTCCGCTGTTGGCAACGCCTTTGTTTCTGTCTCGAGCCCGCTCGACAGTTCATGCGACTGTGCTGGCGGCGGCAAGGTGGCCTACCCATTCCCAGCTGCGCTCTTGTCCTGCCTCGAGTCCGCTCGACAGTTCAAGCGACCACGCTGGCGGCGGCAAGGTGGCTCGCCCAGCAGCAAGCGTCCTTCTCGCAGGGTGCTAAGGATCCGTCCTTAAAGCACCACGGCATGGGTTTACGCGCCGCTAGCCTTATCTCAACAAGCGTAGGGTACGAACATACGAAGAAAGATCTAACGGGAAGATAGCATGCATGATATTAAAGTACTGCAGAGTTATATTACATCAATTGTTGTCGCGGTTCTAACTAAAGATAAAAATTGTCCTGGTCATGAACCTGCAGTGGCGATGAGAAACGGGGTGCCTAATCCCGGCGCTGGCCCTCTACCCTCCGAACTCCGTCGACGCGGCTAATGATGGGCTCGATACGCTCCTCGAGCGTCGCGAGGTCCAAATCCTCCGGCAAGCTCTCCAGCGCGGCGTCGAAGTCGAGGTTGGGGTTCCAGTACGCCACCTTGGTGAGGACCTTGGTCTTGACACCCCGGCAGAGCTTCCGGGCCTCATCGGCCAAAGAGGTCGCCCTGTTGGAGCAGAACGGCTCCAGTGCCCTGAGAACACCCTCGAAGAACAGGGTCAGCTTGGCGTTGGGACTCATGTTCGGCTCCGGGGCGTACCTCACGTTTGGCATCCCCATGGCCGCCAGCTTCGTGGTGATCCTGCCGGCGACGTCGGCGAGGTGGCTGATCCAGAGGTTTTAGCCCTTCACGAAATCCGCGTGGTTGGCGGCCTCGTTCTTCCGCAGCTGCCTCTCCTTCTCCAGATCCTTGGTCAGGGTCTCCTCCCGGGCCCTGACCGCCGATAGCGTCTCCTTAAGACCCTCCAGCTTCAGCTTCAGGTCTTTGATGGAGTCGTTGGCCGTGGAGAGCTACTCAGCCTTGCCGAGGACTGCGCCCTGCGCCTCCACCAGAGCACCGTTGAGCGTGTCCTTCTCCTTTGCCAACTTCAGGGCCAGATCCTTCGGCCCGTCCCGCTCCACCTCCAGCTCTTTCACCTTGTCGGCATCACTACAAAAAAGACACATCCGTGACATTTTGGGCCGAACGAATTTTTTCTATCATAGTTATGAAACTTCTATGACGATAATTGTGACAAAACCCGGTATCATCATAGATGTGGTGGGCTCCTATTTCTAGGACAAAAAATCATGATAGAAAATGGGCTTTTTGTCCTGGGCAGGCCGGAGACGCAGCTGTATGACATTCTTTGGGCCGTCCATGATGGAAAAAACCATGGTAGAAGCGAGGGCCAGGAAAATATTGGGGTGTTCCCGGTTACGGTGGGTAGTCGGGGTCGAGTGATGCGCGTTTCTCTCGTACACGCACGCGTGTGGGTGTGAGGCGTTGGGCTCTAATTGAACCTGAGCGAGGCGTTGGGTTCTAACTGAACCCGAGCGATTGCACTGTAGGCTACGCGTTACTAAACCCGAGCGATCGATCGATGGCTGTTAACTGAACCCGATCGAACGATTCCTTCGCTACTGCTGCTAACTGAAGCCGATCGATGCTGCCTCTGGATAAACAGTGAGCGTTGCTGGGGGGTTGGATGAACAGTTCCCGGTGGGGGTGGATGAACAAGCCCCTGTGGTGTTGCCTTTCGATGAACAGGACCCCGATCGATCGAGCCGGTTGGGGCTGGATGAATAGGACCCCATGGAGGGCTAGATGAACAGGACCACCCCGTGGAGGGCTGGATGAACAGTAGACGGTGTAGGGCTGGATGAACAGTAGCCCGTGAAGGTGTGGTTGAACAGGAGCCCATGGAGAGGGCTGGTTGAACAGTTGTCGATGGAGTAGCGCGCGGTGGAGGCTGGATGAACAGGAGCCCGTGGATGAATAGTCGCAGGTGGAGGCTGGAGGAGGTCGACGGTGGACTGAACAGTAGCCCATGGAGGCTAGAGGGGGTTGACGGTGGAGATGAATAGTATCCCGTGGAGTCCCGTTTTGCGGTACGCCACACCCCTCTCGATGAACAGGACCCCCGTTTTGACCGTAGCGCTCTAACACAAGTCTGTTTCCTCCGTTTTGCGGTACGCCACACCCCTCCCAATGAACAGGACCCCTGTTTCGACAGTAGGAGGTCCATTTCCTCCGTTTTGCAGTACGCCAGACCCCTCCCGATGAATAGGATCCCGTTTTGAACGTGGCCGGTCGAACACAAGGCCATTTCCTCCGTTCTGCGGTACGCCAGGCCTCGTTTCCATCGGCTGTTCCGTCCAAGCCGGTTGGCTCCCACGCATTTCGTTGCCTCCCGATGAACACGACGTATTCCGTTGCCTCCCCATGAACACGACGATGACGCAGTTTCTCCGTTCCGACCCAGCCATGTACACGAGCCCTGGCCGTATGCATGCGCGAGTAGGCGTTCGAGACCCCGACCGTATGTACGTAACATGGCCGTATTTACTTTCTTGCAACATGGCCGCTATATGTATGTGTACATGCTACATGTGCGCCTCTACTACCAGAAGTGCGCGCCTCTACTACCACACGTGCCCCTCCTTGCACGGCCACGGTTCATCGCTGCAGCCTGCAAATAGACCGATCGACCAGTATGTACGTACACGTTCGCGACCAGAATGACAACGCTACGTACACTTCGACCGGGTGGGTCCCGACTTCAGGCACTTCCTTTCGTGCGAAGATGTAGCTGGTGGGTCCCAGCAGTCAGGGGGCGAATAGTTTTTTTGCCCGTAATATGGACGCACTTCCTTGCGTGCGAAGATGTAGCTGGTGGGTCCCAGCAGTCAGGGGGCGAATCATTTTTTTTGCCCGTAATATGGACGCACTTCCTTGCGTGCAAAGATGTAGCTGGTGGGTCCCAGCAGTCAGGGGCAGAAAACATTATTTTTCAGGGTAAAAAGGATGCAGTTGCATGCATGCGTCCATGGCGTGGTGCGTCCCCACTGTCAGCCTCTCACGTACATTCATCTTCCGATGACTCTCAGTTGTTGACCACGTTGACCACACCGTGCCGAGCACACCAAGGCCAGTGGACGACGGCGAGGCCCCTGACTGGAATGACCCGGAGATGGGGAAGACGTGGCAGTGGAGTCACAGATGGAGAGGAGTGGGAAACTTGACTGGTTCGGGTGCGCGGCAGCACTGCCGCGGTGCCGCCCACGGGAGACACTTGCAAGAACAGAGGTTGAAGAAGGAGCACGGCTGTTGGATTAAGTTGACAAAGCCCTGCGAACACATCCGCTTAGTAGGCCCACAAGTCAGCCGCCAAATCTGACGGGTCCCAGCTGTGAACGGGAGGAATATTGTTTTTCGCATAACAAGGAAGCACTTCCTTCCGTGCGAAGATACAACCGGTGGGTCCCAGCTGTCAGGGGTAGGAAACAGCTTAATAAGGAGGAACTTTCCTTGCGTGCGACCACGGACCTCGTGGGTCCCAGCCGTCAGGCTTTCCACGTACAGTCCTCTTCCGATGACTCCCATATGTTGACCACGCCGCGCCGAGCGCACCGAGGCAGTCGACGACGGCGAGGCCCCAGACTGGAATGACCCGGAGATGGGGAAGACGCGGCAGTGGAGTCGCAGATGGAGAGGAGTGGGAAACTTGACTGGTTTGGGTGCGGGGTGGGCCTACACTCGGCAGAGAATAACAGGAGGTGCGGAGT
Organism: Aegilops tauschii subsp. strangulata; assembly: GCF_002575655.3. NCBI lineage: Eukaryota > Viridiplantae > Streptophyta > Magnoliopsida > Poales > Poaceae > Aegilops > Aegilops tauschii. Next base: position 242,565,885 of record NC_053037.3, on the reverse strand, counting down.
GGAGGGATGGCCTGGCCGTCGGCGGGGTAGCGGTTCGCTGAGGCACGCAAAACAACGCCGCTGTACGCCGGAGGCTGGAGCAGGCGGTCCCGGCAGCGCTGGGGGAAGAAGACAAGAGATTGAAGAAGAATGCCGGCCGTTGGATGTAAATCCAACGCCTTCTTAGGCTTCGACCTACTGGCCCACATGTCAGCCAGTCCATTTGTTTTTTAGTCCATTTGGTGGGCTGGGTGAAACAATGATGTAGCATCTATGCAACCCATTTATATATATGGTAGAATTTAAAGCCCATTTGCATTTTCTCGAAATCCGCGGACTTGCTGGGCTGGGTGAAAATATCATGTTGGGCTAGACGTAGAAATGTTATAAAAACATAAACACATGATTGCACGTCTACTGCTGCATTGGTTAGTAAAATCTTTGCAAGCTTATGTACGCAATCACTAGGAGTTAACTTGCCAAGTTATATATAAACAATTATTATTATTATTTTGTAAGAACTTTCAACTTACGAAATAAAATATCATTTTAATTTGATGAGTTAATAGTACGTGGGGTATTATTATTTTTTAGGCTAGACGTGGGACAGTTGAGTTGGTTCTAGGGAAAATTACTGGGAGAAAACTCAGTTTACATCGAAAAAGAAAGTGGGAGAAAATTCAGATATAGGATTAATGAAAATGAAAAATAAAGGAAGTGGGAAGGTCTATAAAATGGTTGGACGAACGACAGGTTTAACGGAAACTTATGTTGTTTCTAATATATATATGTAATAAAATAAGATATAAATATAGGTTCAGTTTTGCATTCTTATAAAAAACATAGGTTCAGTTTTGTTATAGAAAACATAGGTTCAGTTTTGCATTCTTATAGAAAAATAGAACTGAGTTGTGCGTCGCCTTGAAAAAACAAACATAACTTGGGTTGCTGATGTTATAGACAAGCTAGGTTGGGAGGCCCAGAGGCCGCTTGATACCTGCTGGATCCAAAAAATGTTGAAACATGTCGTCGGCTGCCCATGTTAAACAATAAAACCTAGGCCATGGACCTGGTGGGCCTGGGACTGTCAGCCTCTCAACGAACAGTTGTCTCCTGATTCCTCTTGTTTTGCTGACCATGTTGGGAACGACAGACGGCAGCGTTGCGGCTAGAGCACCAAGGCGGAGGACGACGTTGAGACCTCGGACTGAACGAACCGGAGCGGGGGAAGACGCAGGAGGAGGGGAGTACGAGGGTTGACTTGTTCGGGTGCAGGGTGGGCCGGTGGAGCTGCCGTCGCCGGACAATGTGTGGTAGTAGAGGGATGGCCTGACCAACACCATAGGCTATGATGGCCAGCCGCTGTATAGGAAGAGGACGAAAAATTGAACAAAATAAAGAAATACAAATGCATAGGTGGTTGGTCCCATATGTCTGTGTATGAGACCTGTTACATAAGCAAATAGCCACTAAAAGAGCAAACAGGTTAATGGGTTCTTAAAAGAAATATTTCGGATAAAACAGATAATTACGACACATAGGCTAATGCATGAAACACTGAGATGATAAAGGTGCTTATAAACAGATAAAGTACAACATCTAGACCTTCCTGGCATGCTTGATCATGACGCTGCGGCTGTTCGTGTACTCGTCGGTACGGGAAGCAGACACGCCCTCATGTCCAAGATCTGCCTGTACATGTCGTAGCATGCGTATGCGTCCTTGGCCGCGTAGGTTATGTAGGCTAGATTCAGAGGTACCTTCCATGTGTTCAGGTCCTTGGTATCGTTGTCTTCTTTCATGTTGGCGTATCAGGGGTCGATGATGGTCCTGGCGAGGTCAACCACAGAGTCCTTCTCCCGCCCGTTGCTGATGATCTTGTATTGCTTCTGGATGTCGACAAGCTTGTTGCACCAGATGGCCGAATCGTCGCGTTCTTCCTTCTCTCCACCATAGCGAAGGTGCAGTCGGCGCTGCCGATGAAACGGGCGAATGCTCCAGAACCTCTGATGGCCCTACAGAAGTGGTAGATGAGAACCTCGTCCCGCACACATACCTGGGCGACGGCGATCCGCTGGTCCCTGTCAGGAGAAGAATGGACGGGCACAAGGTCTAGTCCTGCAACCTTATGCTTTCTCGTCCGATAGGTACTGCTCGAACTCGGCGAGGCAGAGCTTCACCGAGTCCGGATCGTTGGTGTACATCACATTCAACTTGGTGCAGCCATATGACTGAACAGTGAACTCAAAGGGGAACTCCTTGCTGAAGTCCAAATCCAGCAAGCTCACCCCTCGGATCGCCATTGGAGTCTCTTCAAGTGAACGAGTGGGTAGGCGGCGGCAGCAGTTCGTTTTTCAGCTCTTGGGGAACTCGATTCAACAGTAAACTGAGTGTGTACAGGCGACAACAGTTACTACCCCTCCCTCGTCTGCTACACGCCCGGCAGAAGATGCACCCTCGGCGCATTCAAATGCCTCCATTAAGAAACCTACTCTAGCCACACGTCGGTTCATGAGCAGGTCTGTATTGGTACTGTAATAACAGGAGTTAGTGGTCACTTTACTTAAATTTAATTAGCTTTAATAGAAATTTATACTTAAAACAAGCAATGCATTGGCTCGTTCTATCAAGCCACAGGATCAACATGCACAACAATTAGAATTATTATTCTCAGGACGCACACGATCAACACATTTGTCGCACTTTCACATAGATAATACTACCAAGTTTGAACTGTTTGTTATGGTTGTTGTCCTCTGCATCATCATGCCGTGTTTCCCAGCTTGCAAGATTCAGAACCAACAAATAAGATCCAAATAATATGTACAACAAAGATGCCTACACATCTCATTGATTCCCAGCTTGCAAGATTCAGAACCAACAAATAAGATTCAAATAATAAGTACAACAAAGATGCCTACACATCTCATTGATTCCCAGCTTGCAAGATTCAGAACCAACCCATTAGAGCCTTTTGATAAAGTGAATATCGGGATTAAATCCATCTTGGCTAGCCATGTCATACAATCAAAGAACTTTGCGAATGCTCTTGACCGTCACAACATCTGTAGTTGAGTATTCCTGTTTGCACAACACAAATGAGAGGAGCATGCTTACTATAATAATGGCATTCCTTGAACTCAACCTGCAGCTCCACTCGGATGAGGCCAGCCTGGAGTTCCATGATTCAATTCATGCGCCTTTTTCTGCACTTCACCTGAAACGAAGCAAAGATCGCATCATTCAGCTAGCAAGAAGTACTTGCTCTCGTCAGCTGGCAGGTTCTTCTTTAGTAGTTGCACTAAAATTGAGGAACCTTAAGGTTGGTTGTCCGGCTCATGTAAGGTGCAACTATAATTTGCTTATCCTTTTGTGCAGTTCCACTAAAATAAAGTGCCATGTGGTGACAGTGACGGTTCATCTTGCAAAGGCTAATAAAATGTTACACGAGATTACCAGCAGAATTTGACGGAGATTTTGGTAACTCCAATCACCATTTTGTGCAGTTCCACCAAAATTGAGAGATGTTGCCCAAGTGACATTTTAGTTGAACTGCACAAGACACTCATTCAAAAAAAAAGTGTTTTGTGCAGTTCACCAAAAGGTCACAATAGCAACAAGGTGAAATGGATATCCCTATCTGCACAAAAAGATAGAAAGTAAACAGTTGCTGGTCAATAAGAATATACGAAACATATACGAAATGAAAAGAAGCATCTTAATTATGTTCATGGCAATCACGCAAGGACAGTAGAAATTTTAAAACGTCAGCAATGCTTCATGTTACCAGAAGCATTACGATCAACAATGAGATTCCTCAAATATGGGATTACTTTAATGGTGGCATTGCTTGTTTACCAGATACAATAAATCAACAGTAGCTAAAGAGTTGGTTTAAGGGCATGGGACCGTGGGGACACCAGGACACTCAACAGCGTAAAAGAGCAACTTACTTATCATACTGGGGAAAACAGCAGGAGTACCATTTGTAACACAGTTTAATTGCATCTTATCACTGGAGGCATTAGATTAACAATAACACTGGTTAGACATGTCCCTAAGGTAACAGTGTGATCGCTTCATTTTACATGCGCCCTTACATTAACAACAGCAAAAGGTTGGTTTAAGGACATGCGACAGTGGATGCATCAGCACAATGTACCTACAAGGAGGCATAAAGTGGTGATGCCGAGTTTATTCATGCTATGTGAGGACATCAAATGTAATCCTGGAGACCTTTTACTATGTGAGGGCAGCAAATCTAATCCTGGAGACCTTTTACTATGTGAGGGCAGCAAATCTAATCCTGGAGACATTTTACTATGTGAGGGCAGCAAATCTAATCCTGAGACCTTTTACTATGTGAGGGCAGCAATTCTAATCCTGGAGACTTTTACTATGTGAGGGCAACAAATCTAATCCTGGACATACTCTGTTGACTTGTCCACCAGCCGCCACTTTCTATCCTTTTTTCAACCAATAATAGATCTGTTCCTTATCCAGTTTGTACTGCGTTTTCCCATTATTTCCCTTTTCAACCAAGAGACCGGTTGGGTATCCAGTCTCTACTACTTTCACCATATTATTTCCTATTTGAATCAAGTCCTAGATTCAAGCTACAACTTTCCCCCTTTTCTTCGTTGTTTGAAGAAAGTCCTAGATTCGAATGCATGAAGTAGCTTTACCTCTAATAATACTAAAAATTTAGGTGGCTTTTGAAGAGCTGATGGGAGTAGAAAAAGATGCACATGCAGACACGTGGGGAGCTGGGGCAGTAGAGCAAGGCCGCTTTCGAAGAACTTATACTTGAGGATCGTCGGGATGTCGGTGGCGGCCGATCGGATCTGCAGACAATACAGCAGGGAGGAAGAAGGGTCGGAGGACCTCCCGAGCTGGCGCTGTGTCGGAGAGAACGACACGGGCAGAGGATCGGGCCCCTCCAACAGCTGTGGGTTTCCTCCCTCGCCATCGATGACCGCGTGAACGATGCACCTAGTCCTCTACACACACCAGCCGAAGGGATCCGGCCGGATCTGTGACCAACGTTGAGCAGAGAGAAAATGTAGCTACCGCTGTCTTGTTTATAATCTTGAGAGGATGAGAGAATGAAGAGAGCAACCCTATTAAAGCAAGCACTCAGGCCCCTGCATACTTATATAGTGGAGTGATTATCTTTTTCTCTGTACAACAAGCGTTTCAATTTGTGTACGTGGCATTAAAGAAAAGAAACTCTCTATTTAAGGTGACTAACTGTACGACTCCTACTTACTACTACTACTAGTACTCCCTCCTTCCATCTATATAGGGCTTAATGCGTTTTTCCAGGCTAACTTTGACCAAATATTAGAGCAATAACATATGACATGCAACTTACGCAAAGCACACCGTTAAATTCGTGTGTGAAAGGAGCTTTCAATGATATAATTTTCACATTGTGCATGTCATGTACTATTAATCTTGTCAATAGTCAAAGGCGGTCTTAAAAACGCATTAGGCCCTATATAGATGGAAGGAGGGAGTAGTAGTATTGTTCACTTGTGCTCCCCGGCCCTCCATTCATTGAACAACCCCACGGGTGAATAAACATACAATACTAGTATTTATATAGAACGAACAAGCTCGAACTATTTTCGTGTAGTTAAAAGTTGAGGGCGGGGCTTTTCCCCGGCAGTACGCGCGACAGTTTTCGCGTAGGCGGTTTGACAGAGAGGCGAGGAGGGTGAGGGAGTAGCGGATTCAACTTACTTACTGCTGGAAAGGTCGGGCTGTGCGATTTGACGGCGCGTTACTGCTGGAAAGATTTGTGATATGACTACTCACTATAGTCATGAATTACTGGCTGTACGATCGTGGTGATGCCCCCTTCCGTTCCGCACTCTACTCTGGTGCATGACATGTATTACGTCGACCCGGACGCTGCTGACTGTCCCACATGTCGGCGAAGTAGTACGTAGTAGTAAGAAGGAGCAAAGAATCATGCAGTTTAAGTCTTTCTAGAGATTCCAACAAGTGACTACATACGGAGCAAAATGAGTGAATCTACACTCTAAAATATGTCTACATACATCCGTATGTTGTAGTCAATTTGAAATGTCTAAAAAGACTTATATTTAGAAATGGAGGGAGTAGTAGTACTACTACTCACGTCGGAGGAGTGCGAACCACGGCAGCCTAGTGAATCAGCAGTAGAAAACAATGTGCTGATATGGCCATAAAAAACAATGTGCCACGGTCCAGACTATAGCATGTACAGTACTATTCCTCTTTGTTTGGATCCCTGAGTTAGAGCTAGTTTGGGTTGAAATAGCCTCAAATTATCCAAACAGGAGGGGTTAGTTTGAGCTAGTTTGCTCTAACCCATCTAAAAAACTAGCCCGGTGGAGAGGTTCTAATTGGGTTAGTTCTCCTCGGGGCCACTAAAAGAGAACTAAAAAAATCTCCACTGCTCGCACTAAAAAAATATGTACGGTGAAGCGTAGCTGCGGTTCGAAAAGGAGACCTAAAGTGATGACAGGTATAGGTCGCACGCACCCAGCTAGTGGTATTACTAGACATACGGCTGCTTTTTCCCTAAAAATAAGAGGTACAAGTGCTCAGTACTCCTATTCTATCAACGCGAGTCCCATCTGACAATAGCGTCTGTGCTACAGCTAGCTCTTCTCCCATGGCGAGGCGCTGCGCGACGAGCGCGGCCTCGAGGTGCACATTCTTCATCGTGACCTCCGGCACCTGCAGGGCCACCAGGGATTGAAAGAGTTCGTCACCATGGAGGCCGTCTGGAAACGCTGCGCGGTGCGAGGCCGCAGGCCGGCGCCTTGGATGATTTGTCACAGCCGACTGCCGCTCGCGTCCATCGCCTGGTCTTCCGGCTTCTGGTCACTTGGTCTTGGATTGGAGTGAGCAGTGTTGCGCAGAGACTAAGGAGGAGTAGATGGATTCGAGTGGTGGGGCGCCTTTATATGAGAATCCAAACTCTGTTGCATTCACATCGTGCTGGCTCTATTCTGCTTCTCCAATTAATTCCCTCTGCATGTAATTTCAGGATGCATCATTGACCGTTCAACTTCTCGGGAACCGCTACCCTCTCCCTCCTTGGCATTCAAGCACCTATGGAGGCGACTGCCGCTCGCGTCTATCGCGTGTCAGGAGACGTTCCCATCGACGACGAGGTGCCTATGGTGACTTCATAAATTTCAAGATGATAGTACTAGTATACTCAATATTGTGCACCGCGACCAAGGCCGAGAGGAAAACGAGAGAACTACGTATTTATTTACGGTGTAGATTCACTCATTTTGCTGCATATGTACTCCGTCTCAGTGCTAGTCACTTGTTGAAATCTCTAGAAAGGCAAATACTCCTTTCCGTTTTACAGGGCTATATTAGCAAGTACTACAATAGTGGGCTCACATAGCAATTTTGTCTCATGCAAGAGCCTGGCTATATGCGTGCTCCAAGGTTCGCAACTGCCACGTTCGGGTTGCACTTGGCTCTTCGCCTCTTCGATAAGACGAACAATGATGTTACTACTGCTACTTCTACAGTATCGAATCCACTGCTGCATGTCTGTCCACCACGAGCGGGAGGGATAGCTTGTTGTAGTAGTATAAGCAAAAACATGTCCTCGTGAGAGAGCCACCGCGCGCATGGGCGAGGGAGAAGGCGTGTACAGTAAAATCAAGCTTCTCCTCGTTGTACGAGTTGACGTGACACATCATAACACTAGCCCCACATGGTTGCCTCTAAACTCGGCTGAAAGACCCGCAGTGTACAATACTCCATTTGCTGCTACCTCTAACATTTACCCCACCGCAAATTAAAATATATATTACTGTCTTGACCAGATGAGCGTGCAAACTAGAATCACCAGGATGACAGGTAGGGCCAGAAGATTATTTTAATCAAAAAATAAAGCATGGAGCCGACCCCAACGATTTTGAGCTTACATGCACGGTACACGCTATCCTAGACTACTCTACACATGAAACTGCCACACGAGCGTCCGGGCTGCACTTGGCTCTCACCTCTTCGGGAAGTCGAACAATGGCCCTATTTGGTTTCATGAGTTAGAGTTAGTTTGGGTTAGTTTTGGACTCAACTAACTCAAAAATATCCAAACTGGAGGGTTAGTTTGGTCTAACCCATCAAAAAATCTAACCCACCCAAGAGGTGCTTATTTGGGTTAGTTCTTCTTGGGACCACTAAAAACACCTTTTCTCTCACTCTCCACGCAGCATACCCCCTCATCTCCCTGCGGCCCGTCCACCCGCCGGTAAGCAGTCGTGGCTCCTTGCACGGCCCGTCCCTGTCGGTCTCGGCCAGCGCGACTCCTTGCCTAGGGATGGCAGATTCGGCCGGCGGGCTACACGAGAGGCCAGCACGGCTCCTTGCTGGGCGCGTCCCGGTCTGCCTCGGCCAGGCTCGCTCCGCCAAATCTAGCAGGAAATAGGGTCCAAAGTAGTCAAATGATGGAGTACTACTGAAGTGGAGGAGTACTACGGTATGCTTCTGGCCATCTGACACCGATTGAACTGTTGCATGTCCACTGCGTGCGGGAGGGAGAGCGCGTAGCGAACGAAAGCTTCTCCTAGTCCTGCTAGCCACCACGCTCATGGGCGAGGGAGGGACGCAGCTTCATTGACTTACTGCTCCTACCTTTGCGTCTATGACAGGTGGGCCCCACAGGTCGGTGGCCCACCTGTCATGCAGCCAAAGGTAGGTGCGGTTAAGGCGAGAGGGCATTGTAGTAATCAAACTTCTCGGTCTTGTACGAGTTGACGCGACACATCAAAGCACTGCACTCGATATATTTCAATAATTTGCGTTTACCGATGCATTAATTACAACGCATGCATGCATGTCGTGACTCTCCTTTTGATACTTGCATGTGTTGATTTAATGCACCTTGAAGTAGTATGAATATGTGATGGTAAAGCTTTGTAATCCCCGGGCCCTAATAAAGCGAGAGATGGTTGTACACGAGGAGGGGGAGATCATGCAGACGGAACATGACCCGACGATGGAGCTCTCTATGGTCTCGATGGACCTCACCTTGCTCCACTAGCCCTTGTGCCTCCGCCCCTTGAAGCCTCCAGTGTATGAGGTTCGAATACACCTCGTCCGTTCGGCTGATCGAGCAAGGTGCAGGTTTCTTGATTGATGTGTTGTTCGATTGATTTGTGAAGTGCAATGGAGGGCACCTGGCTTGCGCGGACTGCCGCGTCGAGCGCCCTGAGAACTAGTGGCAGTGCCAGAAGTGCGAGCGCAGCGGTGGCTTCGACGTGCGGAACACGGTGGTGGACGCCATCCTCTCCTAGGTGAGGGTGGAGTGCCCGCACGAAGGCTGTAGGCTCTACGTCGCTTACCACAAGCTCGCCGATCACCAGAGCGTGTGTCCGCTCGCGCCCTGCAAATACCCCGTGCCCGTCTGCGGATACAAAGGCCCGCCGCTGGTGCTCTGCCACCACATCAGCACCATGCATCCCATGCCCATGCACAGGATCCAGTACGGCAAGGCGCTCCAGCTGCAAGTGCCACTGTCGGAGCCACGGCTCTTGCTGTTCGCGGAGGAGGAGGGCCGCGCGTTTTTCTTGATCGACGGCATGCTCGACATCGGCGCTCCTATCGCCGTGTCGGTCGTCAGCATCAGAGCGGGGGCGTCCCCACTGCCGCACTACGTGGACAAGCTGTGGGCGAACGGCCCGTCGGGGGAGCCCAAAGGCAGGACCGACGTCGTCAAGGTGGAAATGGAGGTGACAAGCAGCAGGGATCCCGGCGACGTCACTGTTTAGGAGCTGACCTTCTTCACAGTTCCGCCCAAGCTGCTGGCCGGGGCTAAGCTGGTGTCCCTCCACATTCAGATTGACAAGCTCACGTCCTAAATGATTCTATAGTGCCTTCTGTTTATCTTAGTAATATGCTAATATAGGGGTTATCTCGGTCTACTTTAGCTTAAAAGATGGTGGGTTTTGGTGGCGACGCAGCAATTACCTCGACATCAGATCAGCAGTGAAAGTAATTTCGAACAGTCGAATGGATATTTTGTGTCTGTTGGATATAAAGATCCTTTGGGTAAGAAGTAACAGCTTATATTCTTTTTTTCGAAACGGAACAACGATACTAGTATAATTTTTGTTGACATGCACTAATATTTTTTAAGTTAAATATTTATTCAAAATTTGGCACAAATTACAAAGGGGACTAATAAACTAGGACAGAGGTAGTACCACGCTATATTTAATTGCAAACCTGTTCACACCAATCACAACCTAAACGGTTTCCCACTTAGGAGCGTATTAGTAGTACTCGGTTATAAAGAGTACTATGCCAAGATGACTGCACATTCCTAATATGTGCCTCCAATTAATATAGTAGTAGTAGAGTACTTAGTCACGTACTCCATAACATCACTGGGCATTGCACGTACAACATTTAGTGGTAGTAAGAGACAAATGCCTATATGCCACGCATGTTCATACTATTTGTGCCTTTCTACTTCACTTACTGCGCTAAATTACACGGGTTCACATGTCCACTCCTAGGTACATATCCGTCTCGTAGTTCCAGTCCCACGTGTTCTTCATATAGATGGAACGATCCTTGCATGACACGTGCACCTTGATGCTAGATGTCTCGCGTGTTGGCAAAAGGATGAACAAAGCTCGCATAAAAAAATAGAGTGGAAGAACATAGATTCCCGATGACCGAGAAGGAGCAAGGAACCTTGTGGTGGAGCGTCTGCACTCATAATATTTTATATTATTCAGCGATATAAAATCAACAAATCATCTCCACAGTGGACTGGAAGAGTACGAAACACGGCAGCCCAGTGTAGTTACATCATACTAGTACATGGCTAACCCACGCTATCACCATATTTCTTGGCTTGCGTGCGACACCTATCTCTAGTAATCCAGCAGCCTGTATCGCTTCTCCCTCCTCGTCTCTCTCAAAGTGCGGCGGGCTGGCGTTTTTGCCGTCTATTGAGGTCGGTTAACTCATCACATGTTAGCGACATGCCAAGAGCATTCTAAAAAAAATTCCTTTCACGTTCTGTTTTCAAAAAAGAAACAAAATCCTTTCACGTACGAATTTGACTGTATGCTTTGAGCAACTTGCATGTCCTATACTGCTCCTATTTGGATACTCTAACTTAGCCAGAGGTTAGACTAACTCATGACTAACCCTGAACTAACTGTAGCCAAAGAGATGTTTGGGTGACAGGGTTAGATTGACAATAAATGCACTTGATGGAGAGAGAAAAGTGATTTTTCAGTGGTCCCAATAAGAACTATCTCCAGTTAGCACCTGTTGGGTGCGATAGTTTTTTTTGTGGGTTCGGTGCAACTTGCTCCAATTTAAACCCTCATGCTTGGATACTTTAGGGCTATTTGAGCCCCAACTAGCTCAAACTAACTCTGACCCATGGATCCAAACAGGGCCTATGGCCAGCCTCGACGCGGAGCAGTCGCGTGCACCGGGAAGCGGCGCTCTCTCGGTCGTCGCGCCGCTTCAAAGCCAGCGCCAGTGAGAGGTCGCCTCCGCTCTGGCCGGGCATTAATGCGGCACTGACGCTCCAGGGCGACGCTGACCGTTTCACGCGGAATGCGCGCGCTGGCAAGGGAGTATAGGTTTTGAACCGTTTCAGGTGTAGTACTGGTAGTTTGCAAAACTACTCAATGATTGCAGTCAGTTTCCTAAGAAATTGTGGTAAAAAACGTTACTCCATAGCCCGCTTCCCTTCTCCTTCCTCTTCCACCGCCCGCGCACGTCCACGGGAAGCGACCGGCCAACCCTTATATAGGAGTGCTAGCACAAAAAGATGCATGCATGACCACTAAAATTTCCAAATTAAGGCGCCGCTCCGGCGGGAGTATGGCGTCTGTTGTTACCTTCGGCCGGGCCATGGCTATCGGGCGACGGCGACCGGAGAAGAGGCGGCGGGAGGGGAATGAATGCAGCTACTGTTTGGGTTCACCGTCCAACTTAAATAAATGTGCATTATCACTTGTACCCGCGGGTGCACAAATTGTAACATACGTGTCTGCTTAAGTGGGTGTCACGTAACTGGTTTGTGTGTGTGTGAGATTCTAAGAGACAGAGTGCATGTGTGCGACTCTAGTCTTCGGACATGTACTCAACCTTTTGCATCGGGATATAAGTATAATGGTATTTACTTTAGCTAGTGATTTACGTGGCCATGTTAACGTGGTTGTGTAAAAAAATGTCACTTCCTGCTCGTGATTTGCGTTATATAATTACAAGCAAGATGCTCGTGCATTGCACGGAACATCGATATGCATTTTTTTTACAAAACACCTGTTGTGAATTACCCATGCAGGTGTAATCCCATGTGTAAAAACTAATGATATTTCGAGAATTTTATCGGAAAACTGGTATCTCGAGAATGTCATCGAAAAAATGGAAGATGGGAGATAAGGTGAGGAGGAGTGGAGCGTGGTGGCTACTGGTGGTCGGAATGGGCGGAGGCATGGGGATGGACGGCGCCGGCAGGCGGTAGCGGCCACCATGCTAGATTGTTCCAGAGACTTTCTTTTTTAATTGCTCAGCAATGAGGTTGTGGGAGATAAGGATGTGGAGAGAGGTGCGGGTATCTTTTGTAAAATTATCATAGTTTGCTTTCTATCCATCAGATATAGATCAGACGGTCTATATTACAAGATGGCAGGCACACCATCATCTCCAACTCGGTTTTTTATAAGGGTACAGATGATAAGTTTGCTAACTACTAAAGTAAAGTGGAATTTGTCCATGTTATACAAGTAAATTAAGGTGATTGTTTATCATACGGGTAAGGTTGGATGAAGGGTGGTAGGAACAAATGCTCCGCCTAGAGCATGTGTGTGTGAGATGGAGTCTTAGTGTGTGTGTGTGGGTGTGTGTGTGTGTGAGAGAGAGAGAGAGAGAGAGAGATGGAGTCTTAGTGTGTGTGTGTGTGCGTGTGTGTGATGGAGTCTTAGTGTGTGTGTGTGTGTGTGTGTTTGTGTGTGTGTGTGGGTGGGTGCGTGCATGCGTGTGTGTGTGTTTGTGTGTGTGTGTGTGTCACGGGGTCCTCGGTGGCGGATGTAATTTAAGTGTGCATGGCTTCATCATAGAGAGGTGATGTGTATGGCCGAGGCCACCAACGATGGGGTGTGAGAGAGAAAATTCCCGTAGAGAGGGAAGAGAAGGTGTGTGCGCGTGAGAGGAGTCGACATCGAGAGAACATGTTTGTTCGAGAGACACCAAGGAAGACTATTATATATCGATGGTGCATGTAGGCGGGAATAAACGAAGGGATGGTCTTATTGGTTTCGGGGGGGGGGGGGGGAAGAGTGAGATGGGGGGTAGCTAGAAGGAGATTGTTAAGTGTGAGTGTGTGTTTTACCCATCCAAGCGGAAGTTATGTGCACGCAAGAAGAGAATGATTCGATGTGGCGTTAGGGTTGAGGGTAATTAACTACGTATGGAGACATAGAGACCTTGAACGTGCATGTGTGAGAGGTATACATCTATACGTGGGATGTGTGTGTGCGCGCACGCATGATCGAGATAAAAGAAAGAAGACATAAGTCATAAGATCAACGACATGGGAGAGACGGATCGGTATGACAATATGCATGCATGTGAGAATGCAGGGAAGAAGGCCCGACAATAGAGCATCTGCTGTTGTCTTTAAGAGATAGTGACGTGGGCTGGAGCATGCATCTATGGCGAGCAGAGGGAGTGAGTCACAACGATTGTGCAAAAGAGATCAACCTATAAATGAAAGAAGGTTGATGGAGAAATAGATAAATAGAAAGATAAAGATGCTAGCTAGCGTGCGTTAGAGATAGGAGTCGAGTGGATCAGAAGGCTGAGTTATGTGTGTGGGTGTGACAGAGATGAAGAAAGGGTGCATGTGACTCACATACAAACAAATATCGGAGAGAAATGAGATCCCGAGAGACAGAGTTTTGTGTCTGCGAGAGAGAAAGATATTTCACAACGAGAGTGATAGCTAGAGAGACATATGAGGGAACGCAAGATATCTCTAGGGAGAGAGAGTGTGTGTGAGCGACATACAAGAGAACGGTGGAGAAATATGAGACCATGGGAGACATCGTTTATGTTTGTGTGTGAGAAAGAGATATTTAAGAGGAAGAGTCGTAGGTTCTCATACCTAAGGAGCGAAAGACATCTCTGTATGAGGGGTGTGCGAGTGGCATACAGTGGAATAGTAGAGAGAAATGAGACCCCGGGAGACAAAGTTTTATGTTTGTGTGAGAGAAAGAGATTCCACATGGAGAATCATAGTTAGAGACACATAGCAGGGAGCGAGATATACTTAGAGAGAGATAGAGTGATGAAGGTCGAGGGAGAGAGTACGGTCAGTGTGTTACGAAGATAAAAGATCATTGTCGACATACAGGTAGCACGAGAGATACCCGAGAGACGATGAACACCTATAGGTCTAGAGAGATAGTCCTATATAAGCATGAGTGATAGTTATATGAGACGAATATCTGGATTAAATGGGATTCAAAATATTTAAACTGGAGATCACGACATCGATAATATCATAACGCAAATTGGTATATCAAACATGCATATTCATTTGAATTTGGGGACACGTGTAATGTTATATAGTTTATCAATATTGGTGATCCATAGATTCTTTAATTAGAAACAATGCATAGTTTATATGCAATTAATGTCTAAACGGGATTACACTATATGTTGCGTGTGTGAAACACATTATACATGTTTGAGAAGTAAAAAAACCCGCATGAAACACACATTAATTGGAGACAGTTAGGGAGGAATGCATACATTGGATTTCAACATAAAGTGGTTTCAAATATTAGAAAATCCAAATTGATGGATACAACCTTATGAATCTAAGATCATGCCATTTGTAAACCATATTTATGTATAAAGGGTGTTGTGCTTTTGAAAGTATATATAAAAAAATGGTGTATATAGAATTTTATTCCAATCGAAAATGGATCCTGCCCGAAAAAAAGCAGAATACAAATGAGATTCGAATTGAGTTGGCCCGGTAAACGTGCACTCTGCAAAATTTGAACGAAGCGGGGAAAGTAGCACTAACCGCCCGAAACCAAAATCAGCGAGATGGAAATTACTACCGCCTATCCCTGCCACGCAAAGCCTATCTGCTCGATTTCTATAGGTTTCGATAGGGGTAGGTTTGTAATTTCACTCAAATGTGACATAACCGCCTCTCACCCGGATTCATGCACGGTGGGCGCCAAAACACAGTGTGTCCTCGGCCGAAATCGACTCCCTCCCCGATTCATACACGGTGGCACCAAAAACAAACTCTCGTCGGCAAATATTCGGTGTATGCGAGATTATCGTCCTATCCCCAACCGACTAATATTGATGTGATGTAGGAAATTTGAAACGGGGGCTAAATTTGTAAATCTCCTCGCATTTGAGACTAGCGCACCCTGAAGACATGGTTCCCCCCTTCCTCTCTACCTCCATTTCCCCATTCGTACTCCGTGGGCGCCAAAACACCCTCTCCACCCCAGCCTCCTCCGTCCGCCACCCCATCCACCGCCGTCCTCCTCCACCATGCCGGAGCTAATACCCCGCCGTCGTCGTCCATTACAAGAGATCGACCTCTCTCATCCACGGCTTCGGACAGGGATCCTTGCATCCCATCCTCTCGCTTCATCCCCGCCGTCGTCCACCTTGCCGGTGCCGCTCCTACGACCGTCTAGTCCACCGCGCCCCGCCGCCACCGTCTACCCTCCTAGATCTGCTTCCACGCCGCCGACAGCCATCGCTACCGCAGCACCGTCAAATTCTTAGCAGATGCATACACGGCGCCGCACCAGAGGCGGTACTTTTTCGTATCTCCTCAACTTATTTATCGCAGCAAGAAAATAGATCGCCATTGCTTTACTCTGATTTCTTGTCCATCACTTACTTGCTAGTTGAAAGCAAACATTGGTTGCGAAGTTGCCTTTGTCCGGTTCGCACCTTCAAATCCGCCATGGCATGCTCAACACTATACTCCCAATGCTTACGGTTTTCCCCTTTTATATTCCACACTAGTTAAATCAAAGTAGACTAAATTTCAAAATTGGGTTAGTCGATTTTTCAGAGCTCGCCGGAGTTCGCCGGTGTGAACGAAGGGACTCGGGTGGGGACAGAGGTTGTGGGGGCGGTGGTCGGGCCTCTCCCTATGAAGAAAACTCGACGCGGGCGGGGGCGGGGTGGGGTGGGGGTGGCGGAGGAACACAGGCGGCGGGGGCCGGCGGCCCGTGCGGTGTTCTATATGGGAAGAATCAGAGACGAGGAAGAAGAACGGTTAGGAGACGTAGGATCTTCATCCAATCGCCTGAAATGGTCGACTGACCCAAATGACAAAAGTCACGCGACTTGCATGCAAACATGCCTTTATATTCAGTACCATCATCGTACCTGCTTAGCACTGCTCCTGAATCCATCAAGCTAAACAACATGCCACTCATAATTCCAAACTTGTTGCTCAAGTATGAATCTGATATGATGCTGATATTACTAAAACAGATAACATTTAATTGGTGAGCTAATGTTCCTACTTTACTTTTGAAAAAGCACGTGCACCACATATAGAGAGACAGCAGGGAGTTGCTTTCTTAATGCGCTCTGGTTCATCATGTGTGGGCACTGCGCAACGAACATTTTATTATCCAAAATCTGCTCGCTCTTCTTTAGCATGTTCCTCTTCCGTTCTTCTTTAATAACTAGTCTCTCCGTTCCTAAATACAAGTCTTTGTATAGATTGCGCCATGGACTACATATGGAGCAAAATTAGTTAATCTACACTCTAAAATGTATCTGGACACATCTGTATGTGATCCATAGTGGAAATCTCTACCAAGACTTGTATTTTGGAACAGAGGGAGTATGATAGTAGTACAGTATGTTCCTTGTAGTGAAGATGAGCAGGGACATTTGCAGTGTAGAGGTCTATACGGTCGGTTGTGATGGACACTTTGAACTCTTCGGGCCTCTTTGATTCGTAGGATTTTGTAAACATGGGAATAGGATTTGTAGTGGCCTTCCCACTTGAATCCTATAAGAATAGCAAGGAAATGCGGGGAGTTGTGTCGCCTTTGAGAGTTACACTGATATTAACAGTACCGCACCTTCAGTTGAAGAGAGCTGGTATCCGAAGCCTTTCTAGCCGTACTGACAATACTAGCACATATATTCCAGAAAGTTCCACTTTGCTGATTTTACTTTGATGCTTACGGTTTTCCCGTTATATCAACACTATGATCTGTGTAGCTGCTTTGTGTCACACTAGTAGCAGTCCACTCTTGAAGCTAAACACTGCAATGACTTACAAAATTGGCACCAAGGCATTGAGTGCCATTCTGGATGCAATGAAACTCATACGCTCCCCACCTGTTGATTCTTGTTCAGAATATGATCCTAATGACTATTCTAACCTCGAGGAGTCAAAGGCAGATGGCCTGTCCTATTCACCCATCAAGGTGCCTGTTCTAATTTGGCAAGGTTTTATTGATTGCGCGTATCTTGCATATGTTGTCTTGCATTTCTTCTACTTTGTTGCACCGCCATGTGCTTAGTTTACTCATCATATATGTTGAGATGCCATGCCCATCCATTATCAATACATATTCCATCTGTCATCATACCATGTTTTTCCACTCAAATGTTGTTCTTGTGCATCAGACATCAAAAAGGAAGAGGGTGATTGCCGAACCTGAAGGAGCACCAGCAAAGTCCTTGAAAAACGTGGTTGTGCCGGAGAAATCAGACAGCACCCCACTTATATTGGCTGTACAACCAGTGACACAAAATGTAGGACCGACTCTAGTAGACTGTACCCATACTTCACTGGCCACACCACTAGCCCCACCACAAAGGACCTGCACTCCAGCAAAAGGTATGCCAATTTCAGTTGCCATAGCACTAGCCGTACCACTGAAAAATCCCACTCCAGCAAAAGTACAGCAAGTCCACCGGCCGAAGACCTATCCCAACTACAGAGACGTCCAATTCCTACAGATTGGAACCCCATTCCAGTTATTCCCAGTTTAAAAGACAATGCTTTCAATGTTGTTAGGGACTACGTGCATATATTCCCATCATGGGAAGATTATAGTGAAGACAAACACCATTTTCCATCTTCCTGCCCCACTTACGTGTAAGTGCTATTATTCATGGTTATTATTTTCCTGTTTTCTTGTTATTGAACACATCAATGATTTACATTACATTGTTGTAAGTGGGCGAGGGTCAAGCTGTATAGTCATGACGAGCAAAGCTTGCTTGCGCTTTTCAAGGAAGCATTGCAGCAGTATCGGTGTTCCCCGAGGAAATCACACTTTGATGGCAAGTCTATAAACGAATTTCTGGTGAAGTCTCCTGTGCTAAATTTAGAAGACATTGAATGGAAAAACCTTGTTATGCACTGGTCTCGTTCCGAGGATGAGGTACTGTCTATGATATCGCATGACAATTTGAACCTCTACTTTTCCGCATGTGCCTTACGGATCTTTTTTGCAGGAAATCTTCTCGAAAAAGAATTCTGGTTTGAAAAGAATGACAGGATATCACAAATATGCTGCCCGCTGCTTTGCTCTTGTTAGTACCTGTTGTCCTGTATCACTGCACTTGCATACATACCTGGTTCATTATGTGACAGCAGTATGCATGATAGCTTGCTTATCAATTGTTCGCTCCAAATTATCTGATCTGTATGAATGGTTACATTAGTGTAGAATATATCCAATGCCAATGAATTTTTTTAGCTTTCTTATAAGTACCTGTTGTCCTTTATCAGTGTACTTACATTGACAGGTAGTTGTTCATGTACCATCACTCTGCAGCTTATTTTCCTTTGCCCTCCATTTTCTACACATAAGATCTATATTTACTCTTACCATAAGGTTGGATAACACCGATGGTACTGAAGAAGTTTAGCTCTGCATTGCGCTTGGCTGTACCTTTCGCCTGTATCATTGTACTTACATTTCTAGCTACTTGGTTATGTAGCATCACTCTTCATCTTATCTTAAATATTCTCCATTTTTTCTTATATTGTCACATGTATATTTACTCTTAACAAAATGTAGAATAAAGGCAATGCTTATGAAGAAGATTCTGTGGTAACTTCTTGAATTGCCCCCCCCCCCCCATCAGCATGGACAAGGGCTTTATAGAGCCTGCCTTCACCAATAATGTAAGTTTGTCCTTCTCAAGCCTTCAAACTTTGTTGTGTATATTTGGTTAGGCATGACTGCAACAGTTGTTTATATTTGGTGTTTGCATCAAATTGCATGTTTAAAGTTTATTATGTATAGTTCATAAACAAAAGTTTGTCCTTCTCAATTTAAGTTTTTAGTTGTACAACCAAGTTCCTTCTTCATGCCATGTAAATTAAACTATACAGAGCAAGTGATCTTATTTTGCCAATCTGAAATGGAATAAATTGACATCACACTAACCATTGATACTTATGAGTTCTTGATCTGTAATCCAGTGGTGTCGTGAAGCTGCCAACTCCTTCACAATGTCATTTCCTGCCATGTCTTGACCTGAACAATACCATATTGTGTTAATGCTATTTTAAACTGTGTCACTTTATTCGTCAGTAAGAAATGTGATGAATTGTCAGCACTGATACTTATATGTGCAAAACCTGTCATCTGTCTGCTTGTTTATCTTTCAGAGTGAGGATGATATAAGTGTCAAACAAGTGCAGTCTCATCAGCTTGCTCAGCTACTTGCGATGCAGCTCCCGAGCAGGGCTAACCTTTCTTGAACTCTATTGAAGTGCTGTCGGTTTTGTATATTATTTTGTCGGCGTGTTTAATTGCACTAGTGGCGATCTTTGATGCCCAGTGTATGTAATCTGCTGTCTGCTTGTGCTTTATTATCGTAGTGGCGAACTTTGATGCCCAGTGGATGTAATATGCCGTAATTTCTTTATTGTATAGTCTAGGTTTTTTTCTTATTCACGATGCTGCAGTTATTTTACTGTATATATATCATGTCTTCGCAGTAAACCGGACAAACCGTAAAATTACGGTACATAATCGGGCCGTCATGGAAATCACTATGTATGATCCGCATCATGGGCCACGTCATCATGGTCTGTTAACAGGCCTAAATGTAAACTGGCCCACTAGTAGATCCGGGCCTTTAATAGGCCGAGTAAACGGCCGACCCCATTTTCCCAGGAAAACTCAATGGGCTTTTAGGAGGCTGAAAAGTAGGTTGGGCCTGAAACGTGCCGAACAGCTCACGGGCCGGCAGCTGGCCGAAATAGACCCCGGCCCATGATTGTGCCAATCAAATCATGGGCTTATAACAGGCCAAAATTGTATCGGTCCTTGTTTGGCCAATCAGATTATCGTCTGTGAGCAGGTCGGACGCAAACGGGGCCGTAGTTAGGCCCAACTATATGACGGGCTTTTAAAAGGCGAAAATATATATAGGGCCAAAATGTTAAACGGGCCTTTAATAGGCCGAAACTAATATCAGGCCGAATTACTAAATGGGCCTTTATCACGTCGGCCCAAAAGCATAGCGTCCAGTTGACGGGCCGAATCTGATACGGGCTATAATTTAGCCCAAAGCCTCTCAAAGGGCCGGACCTGATCTGGGCCGTAATTTGGCCCAAAACGTGGTAGGCTTATAACGGGCCGGATCTCATATGGGCCTTTATTAGGCCCAGAACATGGCAGACTGTTAATGGACCGGATCAAATATGGGCCGGCATTTGGCCCAAAACATAGGAGCCTGTTAATTGGCCGGCCTACTAGTGTCATCAAAATCTTTTTGGCCTTCAGTTGGGCCGGCCCATTATGGTCGGCGAAATCTCTTGGGCCTTTAGCTTGGTTGGCCCATTATAGTCCGCAAAATATTGTGGGCCTTTAGCTGGGCCGGCCCATTATGGTCCACAAAATCTCGCAGGCCTTTAGCTGGGCCGGCCCATTATGGTGCGCAAAATCTTGTGGGCCTTTAGCTGGGCCGGCCCATTATGGTCCACAAAATCTCATGGGCCTTTTGCTGGGCCGGCCCATTATGGACCGCAGAATCTTGTGGGCCTTTAGTTGGGCCGGCCCATTTAAAATTTATGGGCCACTTTTGGGCCGGTCCACGTGTCAACATTTCATAAGCGCATCTCGCCCATTGGATGAGTGACACCTGTGCCAACGGGGAGCCGACACGTGTTTCCTCCAGCCAATGATGATTTTACACGTGGAAAATCCCCATTGGTCGTGGCTGTTAACGGGTTATCGGATCCAAAACCAGACCCTATAGCTTAACGGTGTTCCATTACGGTGGATGCCACGTGTCAGTCACCCTTGACGAAAGCACTTCTATGACACACGATTTTTCGTCATGGAAGTCGACACTTCCGTGATGATAATTTTGGTAATGTCATGGAACACTTCTACGACAACACAGGTATGACTATCTTGATTCTGTCATAAATTTGTCATGGATGTACATGCATGACAGAAAACGTGACCTACTGTGACAAACACGTATTTTCACGGAAGTGTATTTTTTTTGTAGTGCATGGACCAGAGCTTGGGCATTGAGCGCCTCCTTGTGCCTCTGCCCCAGCTTCTGGGTCCACTGCACGCCAAGCTTCTCCACCTCGTCATCCTTGTCGCGGAGTGTGGCGGCGAGCTTCTCCTCATGAGCGGCAAGGTCCTCCTCCTGGGAGTTCAGCTCGGCCTGGTGCTGGTGCCGAGCGGACTCGTCCTTGGTTGCCTGCTCCCTCGCCAGCTCCTGGGCCTTCTCGATGTTGGCCTGCTTCATGACAAGCTCCAGCTTGCGCTCGGCCAGCACATCCTGGGCGGCTTTCAGCTCCTTGTAGGCCTCGCGAAACCAAGCCTGCGTCTCGGTGAAGCGCTCCTTGAGGTCCGCCTCCGCCTTGTCCACCATCGCCATCCTGGACTTGGCCTTGTCTAGGCGGGCGCGGTGAAGCGCCTGGAGCTTCTGGAAGTTGGCGCTCATGGCCTGGAGGAGCCGCTCTTCCTGGGAACCGCTGCCACCGGCGCTCGGTTCGTCACCAACTTCAAGCCCGGCAGCGGCGAGCACCTCGTCATCGAACACCTTCCCCTCGGTGGCCGCCCCGGTGCTCGCCGCCCCTGGGAGGTGGACGAAAAGGTTGTCACTCACCCTCAGGTACCTGCCCGAGCCAGAGGCAGTGGAGGAGGAAGGTAGGTCGTCGACCGCCCCCTCCTCGGCATCGGCCTTGCCGGCCTCCCCGGCAGGCCCCTTGCCGGCCTCCTCGGTAGCGGCCCTGCCGGTCTCCTCAGCTGACCCCTTGGCGACCTCTTCAGTGGTAGTCTTGGCGGCCTCCTCGGCGGCGATCTTGTCGGCCTCGGCCGCGGCGTCCCTGGCGACCTCCTCGATGATGGTGTCAACGTCCTCCGGGTCCGCCGGGGAAGGATCTGGACGCGGAGAAGGGGAGTAAGGCGAGGCCAGGACCAAGATTCCAAAAAGAAGAAGAACGGGCAGGGACAGAAGGCAAATAACTCACCCGCGCCAGGCTGGGAAGAAGTGGCCCCCTCCCCACCAACATTCGGTGCCGGGACGGAGCCGCCGGTGCCCGGGTTCTCCTCCTCCTCCTCCTCCGTGCGCATGGGCTCGGTGCTTGCCGCCCTTGCCGAGGACGCCCCTCGGGGCGCCGTGGTCGATGGGGGCGGCGTGTTGGGGGTGGCCCTCAGTGGCTCCTCCTGCTGCCGTCCTCCTCCTGCAAGCACGGCAAGGTCAACGCCAAGAGATCATACCCCAATGCACGTCGATAGGGAGTGAGTGATGAACGCACGCTGGGGGCTGCGCCGGGGACTGCTATCCGGGCTGCTCTCCACCTCCAGCGGCGTGCCCGAGGTACCCGCCGGGGGCTGGCCGGCCGTCGAGGCCCTGGCCCTCTTCGCCACCCTCTGGGCCAGCATCTCGACATCCCTGCAAAAATAAAAAGAAGTCAAGAAAAGCGGTGCGATCTAAGGGGACGGGGATGATGGAAGAGAAGATACTTACTCATCCTCCGCCTCCTCTTCCACTGCCTTCCTCTTCCTCCTCGAGCTCAGAGACCCAAGGTCGAAGACAACGTCCGTGTCGACATCCGCGGGAGGAGGGGAAGCGGGTGGAGTCCGAGGGCGCTTGGACGAAGAAGAGGCCGTCGCTTTCCTCTTCGCCACCGCGGCCTTCACCACCTTCTTCGCTGCCGCGGCCCTCGTCGGGCGCACGGACTCCCCCTGGATCTCTTGCCGCTGCTCGGTCCTGCCGGGCCGGATCGGCTCGCTAGAGGTGGCCCGCCGCAGGACGCGCTTTCGCTCCAAGGCCGGAGGATCGTCAGCCTCGGCCTCCTCCTCGGTCGACTCGTCGACCACGTGTTCAATGAGAGGGGCCCCGGTGTCGGTGCTGCTGCCCTCCCCAGTGGACTCTGCCCACCCGGCAAGCTCCTTCTCCTCCACGGCAGCCTCGGCCTTGTCCTCCACATGGCCGGTGCTGCCGGGCTCCTTGGTAAGCTCCGCCTCCGCCGCCCTGGCGGCGATGTAGTCAACTCCACTTGGCTGGTGTCCTGGATGAGCAATGGCTCGGAATGGACGTACTTCTCTGATAGTTTGGGTCGAGCCCGTGCGCGTTGAAGTCTGGCATCATGGCGATGATGTCTTTTCGGCGGGAGTTGTTGCTTAGCGGGACCACTCCCGCCGGCACGCCAAACAAGGGCCCCTTGACGACCTTGCCGACCTTCGCGGCCTTGCCGGACCTCTCGGCCCTGCCGTCGTGGTACACGTCGAGCTGGAAAAGCCTCTGGCAAAGGTGGGCATGCCTCATCACCGTGAGGTTGTGGTCCAAGCCAGGGCGAAGCCTCATGATGTCAGCCGCTTTCCTGGAAAAGCCAGGCCGACCTCCCCTTGTTATGCAGTGGAGCGATTCGGCGGCGGATGAAATCCACCCAAATCATCTCAAGGGTGAGCCCGGCCATGGAGAGGTGGTGAATCCTGGTGGTGGCGACCGTGAGCTTCTCGTCATCGGCGTCGACATTGCTCCAAGCGTCTCTGCGAACTGGCGGCGCTTGGCGGACCCGGCAAAATTCCTGTGGGTCCTCCTCCTCAATCCAGCACCACCGGCACCGCCACTCCTCCCACCTCTCCTTTTGGGCGCCCTCCGGATATGTCCCCTTTCCCTGGCTCCTTGGGATCCAGGCGACACAACCGGAAATCGCGCCTCCCTTTTGGATACGAGGATATAAGTAGTGGCAGAAAAGCGCCATGCTAGGATGCACTCCGGCAAAGCCATCATAGAGATGAGCGAAAAGGGCCATGCACGGCACGGCATTCAGAGTGAAATCCAGAAGTTGGAAGCCATAGGTGTGCATGACGTCGTTGAAGAAATCAGAGAAAGGAGGGTAGAGCCCGCAGGAAAAGTAATCAATGAATAAAGGTTACTGATTCGAGCCAGGCTGGGTGAAACCGGCGGGGATGATGCGCGTGGCAGGATGCCCGTTCTTCTTGCACCTCCACAGGGGCTTGAAGTAGTCCCGGAGGTGGATCACGTCGACCGTCAATGGAAAGTAGGTGAGCTGCGTCCGCCGCGCCGCCAACTCACTCTCCGGCGCCTCCCTCTCCCCGGCATCCTTGGTATGTCCCTTGCCCCTGCTGGTTTTGGGCGCCATGGCAACTGGAGGAGGGGCGGAGAATCAAGAGCAATGGGGGCGGCGGCGGTGAGCGAAGGGAAGAGCTTGAGGAGGTAGAGGGAAGGGACGGCGGTTCCGAGATTGGAGAAGGCACATAGGGTAAATGGGCGTCGCGCCTGCGGTTTCTCCTTTTTATGGGGAAGGTGCGGGCCGCATCGTTACCATTTACTGCGATGTGATGCATGAGGGAAGCAGCCGCCCCACGCATGACCCCCACGTCACGCACGACCTTCCACGGCGTGCATTCAAGGCGGGTCACGGGGAAGTGCAACGAGCAAAGAAATTACCACGGTAAAATTCCGCCCCGCCTACCCGCGCACCATTCTGGGCCTGGCCCAACAACGTGTTGCGCTTATGTGTGGCCCAGGCCCGGGGGCTCCTGCCGGTGTATAAAAGTCGGGGCCCTTTTTGTACCCCTCTACTTGTGCACGGGCAATCAGAGCCGCGCCCGCGGCCACACTAAGTAGGGCAGAGGAAGGCACGAGACGGGCAAAACAACGCCAAGACCAGAGACACAAAGCGCAAGAGGGCGAGGCGGACTCCCCCGGCAATACCCTTGCCGGGCGGCCTCCGCGGCCCCGGCAAGAGCCTTGCGGGGGCAACTTGCCCAACACCAGCAGAGTGGGCCACCCTTGAGCCCAAGGGTTCCAGATGCCAACAACCACATTGGAACCAAGGCTCGGGAGGCACCTCTGTGGTGGCATGCAGATCTTCGTCAAGATCATAAACACAGAAGATAAGATGAGGACCAGAAGACGATGATCCTCGGCGAGATCCTTGCCGAGGAGATCCATGAGACCCCTGGCAAGATCCTTGCCGGGGACGACCACGATGCCATGGCAAGACCCTTGCCGGGGCCCCGGCAAGGCCCATGCCAAAGACACCTACGGGGCCGCAGCCAGGCCCGCGTTTGCCAAGACTCCACCGCCATTCCCATACCGCTGCCAGCCCAACCGGCAGGGCAGGCACCTGCGTAGGGACATGCGGCTTCCAGGCCAATTCAGCAAACACTTGCATGGCGGCAGGCAGATCTTCGTGAAGACCCTACCACCACACCATCTCAGCAGCCAGCCAGCCTACGTGGCACTGCATGCCTCTGGCCTGGATGCACATTGGAGCAAGACGGAGCAGCGACGGACGGGACGGGCCTCGTTGTCGTCCCCAATAAAGCAACGGGACACCTAAGGAGCGCATTTAATGCACCTTGTCCCGTAATGACAGGCGATAAGCTTATACACTGTAGACCTTTCCACCTCCTGTGTGCCACTGTGGCGACCCCTTTTTCTATAAAAGAAGGCCCGAGGCGTCCAGGAGAGGGATTCGAATCTTTTCGACTACGCACACATCGTAGCTAGTTCAAGAGCTCAAGAACACTCAAATATACACCAAAGCAGGACTAGGGTTTTACGCATCCTCACGGCCCGAACCTGGGTAAATGATCTTTGTGCTGGCTCCTAGACCTGCTCTTTGCACGACCCCACGCCCGCCAACCATAGCAGGGATCCCTATGATCCCATAGGTGTCGTTCCCACCGACAGTCAATATTAAACTTTTGCTTTGAATCTTCTGGATCTGAAGATTCATGCTACAATAAAGAGAATTACATTCATAAATATGTTAGGTAGCATACCACATCAAAAATTCTGTTTTTATCATTTACCTACTCGAGGACGAGTAGGAATTAAGCTTGGGGATGCTTGATACGTCTCCAACGTATCTATAATTTTAGATTGTTCTATGCTATTATATTATCTGTTTTGGATGTTTTATATGCATTAATATGCTATTTTATGTTATTTTGGGACTAACCTATTAACCTAGGGCCCCTGTGCTAGTTTCTGTTTTCCCTTGTTTTTGAGTTTTGCATAAAAGGAATACCAAACGGAGTCCAAATGGAATAAAACCTTCGTGATGATTTTTCCTGGACCAGAAGACACCCAGGAGACTTCGAGATGAAGTCGGAGGAGCCACGAGGCCGCCACAAGGGTGGAGGGGCGCCCAGGGGGTAACGTGTGCCCCCTGTCTTGTGGGCCCCCTGTGACTCCCCTGACCTATTTCCTAAGCCTATATATTCACATATATTCCCAAAAATCACCAGAAGTATCCACAAAAACACTTTTCCACTGCCGCAACCTTCTGTACCCGTGAGATCCCATCTAGGGACCTTTTCCGGTACCCTGCCGGAGGGGGATTTGATCATGGAGGGCTTCATATCCACTAGAGTAGCATACAAGAGATCCACAAAAATACATGAACAATTCAAGGAAAATAGCACCTGGGGAAAAGTTCTTCCCACTAGGTGAGGTCTTCATATCCAAGAGGATCTTCTCCAAGAGGAGGGCTTGATCTCCAAGAGGAGATCTAAATCTCCTAGAGGAGAAAGTTGAGCAAAGCTCTCTCTTTGTGTTTCTAATACTTTGCTAACCTCTCAAATGAGCTAGGGAAGGAGTATATATAGTCTAGGGATGAAATAAAGGGGAGAGGGGGATACAAGGGTCAAAGCCCAAACTTGCACGCAGGCACTCTCGGAGTGGTCCGAGCACCCGGGGTAAAGGGGTCCGGGCACCCGGACCGGTCAGGGACATGTACTTAGGTTCGGCCGGGCACCCGACGCGGAGAAGACCGGGCACCCTGACCGGACAGGGGCCGACTGAAGGTGGGCCGGGCACCCGGTTGTCCCAAGCCCGGACACCCGGAGTGGCCCCAGGCGGCTGGGGCAGAGGGCCGGGCACCCGGGGGGTGGCTAGGAGCAGGGGGCCGGGCACCCTGGACTCAAGGCCGGGCACCCGGGGGCGGCTGGGAGCAGCGCCCAGGGGGGTGCGGGCACCCGGGCCCTCCATGGCCGGGCACCTGGGGCTGGCAGGGGCCAAAGTGGTCGGGCACCCGGAGTGTCCAAAACCTCCCCTTCTTCATCCTTCTCGCTCCTTTCCTCCTTCTTCTTGTCTGTAGGTGCTCGGGTCCTCGTGCTAGCCTCTTAATGATCAACACCTTGATAACTAATCTTGCACAACACTTCCGTTGAGGTATAACCCAACTCTCGTGTGAATTTGGGTGGAGCTCGAAGAGGAAAGAGTTCACATCGTTCTCGATGGCGCGTGCACGTGCTCTTGTCATTGGTCCTCTCGGTGCTTGCGGCGGTGATGGAGTGTCCGTGTGGGTGGTCAAGGGATGCTCCGCTTCATCTCCCCCCCCTTGGGAGAGATCCGTCCATGGATCGTGATCATCATCACCATGGTACTTGGCCAAGTCTTTGACGTTGAAGATGTCGCTTATGTTGTACTTGTCACGTGGAATGTTGATCTCGTAGGCATTGTTGTTGTAGCATGCGAGCACCTTGAATGGTCCATCGGCTCTCGAAAGTAGCTTTGACTTGCGCTCCTTGGGGAAGAGGTCCTTGCGGAGATTTAACCATACTAGGTCGCCCAGTTGGAACACCATCGGTGACTCGTTGATGTTGAGCTTGGAGGCGAGGCAGTGTACTTGACGCTCAATCGTGGCTCTTGTTTCTTCATGCATCTTCTTGAGGTAGATGGCTCGTGTGCTAGCGTCCATGTTCACTCGTTCTTGTAGCGGTAGAGGAAGGATGTCCAACAGCGACAAAGGGTTGAAGCCGTAGACAACCTCGAAGGGGGACTTGCCGGTGGTAGAGTGTCTTGCGCGGTTGTAGGCGTACCCGGTGATGGGTAAGCACTCTTCCCACCCCTTGATGTTCTTCTTGATCAACACGCATAGGAGAGTGGCGAGCGTCTGGTTGGTGACTTCTATTTGGCCATCGGTTTGAGGATGAAACACTGTGGAGAAGATTAGCTTGATCCCGAACTTGGCGCATAACGTCTTCCAAAACTAGCTTAAGAACTTGACGTCTCGGTCCGACACAATTGTCTTTGGCACACCATGTAACCTCGAGATTTTCCTACAAAAGAGATTTTCAACATGTGAAGCATCGTCTATCTTATTGCATGGGATAAAATGAGCCATTTTAGAGAATCGGTCCACGACAACAAATACGGAATCCTTGCCATTTTGAGTCCTAGGTAATCCAAGCACAAAATCCATGCTAATATCTTCCCAAGGTTGATGTGGAATAGGTAGTGGCATATGTAAACCATGGGATTGAGATTGTGACTTAGCTTTGCGACATGTAGAGCACCGGTTGGTGAAGCGTGAGACATCGCGGAACATCTTGGGCCAAAATTAGTTCTTGGAGAGCGTGGCAAAAGTCTTGTCACGTCCAAAGTGTCCCATGAGTCCACCTCCATGAGCCTCTTGCAAAAGAAACAAACGAAGAGAAGACTAAGGGATGCATAGTTTGTTAGCTCTCATTAGATAACCATCTTTGATATAATATTGTTCCCAAGATGTATGCGTTACACACTTAGAAAAAGGAGTAGCAGAAGTCACATCATGCTCATACAAATCTTTGATATGAGCAAATCCAACAACATTCAATTCAAGTTGAGTAATTAACATGCATTTGCGGGAAAGAGCATCCGCCACAACATTCTCTTTGCCCTTAATGTACTTCACATAGGAGAAAGATTCAATAAATTCTCTCCATTTAGCATGTTGTTTATTCAACTTGGTTTGACCTTTAAGGTACTTAAGTGTCTCATGATCGGTATGTATGACAAACTCATGTGGTCTAAGATAATGCTCCCAAACATGCAACACACGCACTAAAGCATACAATTCTTTGTCATAGATGGGATAATTAAGTTGAGCACCAAAAAGTTTTTCACTAAAATATGCAATGGCTTGCTTTTCTTGCATCCAAACTCCATCAATTCCATTACCACTAGCATCACAATGAACCTCAAAAGTTTTGTCAAAGTTAGCCAAAGCAAGAATCAGAGCATGAGCAAGCAAGGATTTGAGCTCATCAAATGCGGTAGATTGCAAAGGTCCCCAAACAAAGGGTGCATTTTCCTTACTCAAGGCATGCAACGGTGCGGAAATAGTGCTAAAGTCTTTCACAAAGCGACAATAGCAACCCGCAAGGCCAAGAAAAATGTGCACTTGTTGCAAATTTGTGGGTTGTGGCCAAGTTTTAATTGCTTCAATTTTAGATTCATCAACATGGACACCCTTTGAAGAAACAACGAAACCCAAGAAAACAAGCTTGTCAACTCCAAAAGTGCATTTTTTCATGTTGGCATAAAACGTTCCTTGCGAAGAGTTTGCAAAACGGCCCTAAAATGATTTACATGATCTTTGATGGATTTGCTAAAAACAAGTATGTCGTCAAAGTAGACCACAACAAACACTCCAATGTAAGGACGAAGCACAAAATGCAGAAGACGCATGAAAGTACCGGGAGCTTCCGATAAACCCATAGGCATAACTAACCACTCGTACAAGCCAGATTTAGTTTTGAAAGTGGTTTTCCATTCATCACCTTCTTGTATGCGCATTTGATAGTAACCAATTTTGAGATCAATTTATTAGAAAATAGTGGCACCACTAAGCTCGTCTAGCATATCATAAAGGCGAGGTATGGGATGCCTATAACGAATGGTGATAGCGTTGATGGGTCTACAATCGGAGCACATGCGCAAACTACCATCTTGCTTAGGCACAAGGATAACCGAGACGACACAAGGACTTAAGCTTTCACATACATGACCGTTGTCGATGAGTTGTTGTACTTGCCGTTGGATCTCCTTAGTTTGTTTGGGGTTGACGCGGTAGGGATCCTTGTTCAGGAGAGGTGCGCCGGGGATGAGGTCGATCCGGTATTCAAATGCCACGTAGAGGAGGGAGACCGGGAGGTAGCTCATCGGGAAAAACATCCGCGAATTCCTGCAACAAGTTAGAGAACACTAGAGGAAGATGATTAGAATTGTTAGTTTGTGCCACCTCATCTTTGAATAGGAGGACATAGTGGATGACACTCGATGGGTTCTCACACACTTCTCTCATCTCTCTTTCTGTGGCTAGGAGGACTAAGTTTTTCTCTCTTGCCGAAGAGTCACTCAATTTGGGCTTGTGGCACTCACTTTCTTTGTGGAGGTTCACTCTCTCACTAGTATCTCCATGATTGGTGGAAGCTTGCTTGTCGGCGATCACTTGGCTTGGTGACATTGGTCGTAGCACGTACTCCGTGCCCTTCATCTTGAAGCTATAGTGGTTATTTCTTCCGTTGTGGATGACGCCGTGGTTGAATTGCCCAGATCTTCCGAAGAGAAGATGGCACACGGACATAGGAACCACGCGCACTCCAAGGTGTCCTCGTAGGTGCTGACCTTGAATGAAACTTGCACCGTATGCTCTACTTGAATACTGCCAGAGTCGCTTAGCCATTGCACCTTGTAGGGTCAAGGATGCTTCTTCTTGACCAATTGCAGCTTGGAACATAGCTCTTCACTTGCCAAGTTGTGACAACTTCCTACGTCGATGATGACTTTCACGGAACGCTCATTGATGCCAGCCTTGGTGTGGAAGATGTGGCACCATTGGTCTTTTTCTTGGTGGGTTGAAGCGTCAAGACCTTGGAGACCACAAGAGAGGGACTTGAATCGTTGTCACAAAACACTTGATCATCTTCATATTCGTTCATGCGCCGGTGCATGGCCACGTGCTCAAGGGCTTCCATTTCTTCTTCACTCATCGAGTCGTATGTTCCATCATCGTTGAAGATCGTGGTTCGCTTGTTGGTTCATTCGAAGGAATTGTGTCCTCGGCCACCACATGTGAATCACTTGAATGAACTTTTCTTGACGGGATCATTTGGTGCCGCCGAAGATGAGGAAGTCTTGGATTTGTAGGTGCTTGCCGGAGGACGAGTTGAGGAAGGCGTAGCTTGCTTGAAACTTGACTTGCCACCGGTAATTGGTGATGCTCCAGTTGAGGTAGGAGGTGCCGAAGTCGCAGGAGCTTGAGAGTAGGAGCCGTAGGTCTTGCATGAGTACTTGGTGTATTTGAAGTCATCTTGCACTTGTCGCTCGGCCTTGGTCGCTTGATGAACTAGCTCGAGAAGGTTTGAGTATGGTTGGAAGTCAGCAATCCGCTTGATTGGGTGGTTGAGGCTGTTCAAGAAGCGTGCCATAGTTTGCTCGTCAATCTTCCTTGACATTGGCTCATATCATGGCAACCTCCATTTCTTGGTAGTATTCTTCCACCGTCTTCGTGCCTTGCTTGAGGAGTTGCAACTTCTTGAAGAGATCACAGGTGTAGTGTGTAGGCACGAAGCGAGCTCTCATGACATCCTTCATTTCCGTCCAAGTTTTGATTTGTGGTTCGCCTCTTGTTTGTCGTTGCTCGATCACTCGTTCCCACCAAATGAGGAACGTAGTCTTGAAACTCGAGGGAGGCCATGGCGATCTTCTTTTCCTCGTCCTAGTTGTGAAAGCGGAATATCTTGTCCACCTTCAAGGCCCATGAGAGATATTCTTCGGGATCATTGCTTTCGGAGAACTTGGGCATGGTGAACTTGAGCTTGCTGTAGCGGAGTTCTTCATCGTAGTGGCAGTTTTGATGTTTCTCTTGACGAGGAGGAATGTCCTAAAATGCTAGTTCCTCGTGATGTCGCTCTTGTCGTGGAGGAGGATGAGGCATGTGCGCTTGGTTTCTTCTTTCTTGTTCCTCTTCAAGTCGAGCGGCTTCTTCTTGTCGTTCTTGACGAAGTGCACCTTCTTGTTCACGGACTTGGCGGTTGCGCTCTTCAACGGCTCTAGTGGCCTCATTGAGTGTGCGTTGAGCTTCGATTCCTTGAGCTTCGCGTTTGAGGGCTTGTGCTTCACGGCGCTCTTGTGCTTGTCGAATTGCATCACCGTCTTGAGGTGTTTGACGTTGCACTTGTGGAGGTATTTGCTCTTTCTCCATTGCTTCTTGTGCTTGTTGTCGCACCCTTTCACGTTCTCGGACTTGGTCTTGTAAGCCATTGCCTTGGAATGGATTTTCTTGAGCTTGGTGATCTTGGGGGTCTTCACGTCGAGGAAAACGAGCTCATGGATAACTTGCATCGTAAGAGGAGTAGTCCGAAGATTGCCGACTTGAGCAGTGGCTTGAGTGGCGCCGCCTTCACAAAGATGTCGAGGAAGACGGGCGTCTCACGATCATGGTGTGTAATTCTTCCATTTGTGTGGTGAACTTGGCGTCGATGTAGTCGCGGTTCCTTGCTTCCGATTGACGAAGGTTAGTGGCGAGTTGCTCAAGGCGTTCCCCCAAGGCTTCACTTTCTTGATGGAGAGATCATTGCGCGATGAAGAAGTGGCTCTTG
The DNA here is from genome assembly GCF_002575655.3 of Aegilops tauschii subsp. strangulata. NCBI lineage: Eukaryota > Viridiplantae > Streptophyta > Magnoliopsida > Poales > Poaceae > Aegilops > Aegilops tauschii. The sequence continues at coordinate 242,532,994 of NC_053037.3, read as the reverse complement.
GTGACGTAGTCGCGATCATCACCTTGCTCCTCGAAAAGCGGGTTCGCCGAAGAACTTGGCCTATCCATCATAACCAAGTGGGGTGAGTAGGAAAATGAGATAACAATACTGAAGTTACCTTTTCTGAGGATTGACGATGTATCAAGTGTCACTCAAAGTAATGCCACAATAGGAGAACTGGTACCGGGTTTGTTTCTCACACCTACACAAGTAAAGCTTATGGAGTAGCTCGGTTGGGATGGTGGCAAAAATTTCAAGCAAATGTTAGTCAAGATATCAATAAGGTTGAGAGGGTTCACAAAATTGCAAGTAAAGCAAATAGATCAAACCCAAGAATATCACTAGGAACACACACACACGGAAGATAGATGGGATCCGCACAACCAAGGAGTGAGCTCCAAATGTGTAACCACGGGAAATGCTCTCGTTGTACGGATGCTAGAGAGACGCTAGCTCGATTGCTCAAATGGGCAAAATACGCTTGTGCACCAACCTATGAGAGAAACGTGCCATCTTCAATCCCAACTATCCTATGTATGCGGTGACCGGGATGATATGTGTATGCAAAATGGCTCAATGCTATTGCTTACAAGCTCTTTGTTTCTCCTCTTTTGCTTAAAAGCTTTTCTTTCTTTTTTTCACCATGCTTGATGCTCGAGCCAAGTATGATATGAGACAAGTATGTAAGATATGCACAGGAGAGACTTATGGCACAAAGATGATAGCAAGATCACTACCGTGCACAATAGCGTGGCCCAACAATTCTCAACTCGCTAGCCTCGATGGGTAACTGACGCAAAATGGCCCGGGTTATCAATGCAAAAGCAAGGGTATGAAGTAAGTGTCCTCAAGGTTACCGTCCTTTCTTACGGTTAGTGGTGTCAACGCTGAAGATCGTTGGCGAAGATGACTCCGAGGCGATGATGAATGGCGGTGATGTCGATGTCACACGTTCCTAAGTAGCCAAAACACATTAGGAAACGGAAACCACAAGTCAAGATCGGTCAAATGCGGAAGGCGGGTGCTTTTATGATGAATTTTTTGATGGATGCTAATGGTGGTGGTAATGATATATGTGGATGGGGGATGTCAAGAGCTTCCAAACGAGCTAAAGAACACCAAAAACGGACTTGGGAGTTGGAAGTTATGGCCAAAACGGAGGTGTAGTTGGGTTGATTTGGGGGGGGGTGCGAGCACCCGGGGGTGGGAGGCACAGATGGCTGGGGTGGTCCGAGGAAAACAGCCCGGGGGTGCGGGTGCCCGGTGGTTCGAGGTGCGGGCACCCAGTGGTCTCCGATTTGGGCGGAAAATTTTGGGGAAAAGCTTAATTCGGTGGATTTCATGGTGGGAAGGGTGGGGATTGATGGGTATGGGCTAGATCCACTTGCCAAACAAAAAATCCATGGACCAAAACAACCAAATCTCACAAAATCCAACAAATTGCAAGACAAAATTTTGGGGCTATTTTTGTGGGGATTTCGAATTAGGAGGAAAAACAACAAAATCAAGCTAGGAAATGGGGGGTGGGACTCCAAGATGTGAATCAACCATGCTCATGATACCAAGATGTTGTAGGGTGAAACCGTAGAGGGGATCTTTTCACACTTGGAGGTGGGGAAAGAGCAAGAACACACAAGAACACAAGGAGGAAATCACTCTAACAAACCCAAATAACACATCCACTAGAGTAGCATACAAGAGATCCACAAGAATACATGAACAATTCAAGGAAAATAGCACTAGGGTAAAAGTTCTTCCCACTAGGTGAGGTCTTGATATCCAAGAGGATCTTCTCCAAGAGGAGGGCTTGATCTCCAAGAGGAGCTTCTCCAAGAGGAGGTCTAGATCTCCTAGAGGAGGAAGATGAGCAAAGCTCTCTCTTTGTGTTTCTAATACTTTGCTAACCTCTCAAATGAGCTAGGGAAGGAGTATATATAGTCTAGGGACGAAATAGAGGGGAGAGGGGGATACAAGGGCCAAAGCCCCAACTTGCACGCATGCACCCTCGGAGGGGTCCGAGCACCCGGGGTAATGGGGTCCGAGCACCCGAACCGGTCAGGGACATGTACTCAAGTTCAGCCGGGCGCCCGGGGCGGAGAAGACCGGGCACCTATACCGGACAGGGGCCGGCTGAAGGTGGGCCAGGCACCCGGGGGTCCCAAGCCCGGGCAACCGGGGTGGCTCCAGGCGGCTGGGGCAGAGGGCCAGGCACCCGGGGCTCCATGGCCGGGCACCCGGGGGGCGGCTGGGAGTAGGGGGCCGGGCACACAGGGGCGGCTGGGAGCAGCGCCCAAGGGGGTGCGGGCACCCACGCCCTTCATGGCCGGGCACCCAGGGCTGGCATGGGCCGCGCCCAGGTTGGGCCCGGGCACCCGGGGCCAAAGTGTCTGGGCACCCAGAGTGTCCAGAACCTCCCCTTCTTCATCCTTCTCGCTCCTTTCCTCCTTCCTGTCATCCATAGGTGCTCGGGTCCTCGTGCTAGCCTCTTCATGATCAACACCTTGATACCTAATCATGAACAACACTTCCATTTGAGGTAGGACCCAACTCTCGTGTGAATTTTAGTGGAGCCCAAAGAGGAAAGAGTTCACCTCGTTCTCGATGACGCATGCATGTGCTCTTGTCATTGGTCCTCTCGGTGCTTGCAGTGGTGATGGAGTGTCCGTGTGGGTGGTCGAGGGGTGCTCTGCATCTTCAACTCTATTATCCTTCCGATGAAGCGTGAGTAGTTTACCACAGACCTACGGGTCCATAGTTAGAAGCTTGATGGCTTCTTCTCTCTCTTTGATTCTCAATACCATGTTCTCCTCGATGTTCTTGGAGATCTATCCGATGTAATACTCTTTTGCGGTGTGTTTGCCGAGATCCGATGAATTGTGGATTTATGATCAGCTTATCTATGAATATTATTTGAAACTTTTCTGAATTCTTTTATGCATGATTTCATATCTTTGTAATTCTCTTCGAATTATCGGTTTGGTGTGGCCAACTAGATTGGTTTTTCTTGCAATGGGAGAAGTGCTTAGCTTTGGGTTCAATCTTGCGGTGTCCTTTCCCAGTGACAGTAGTGGCAGCAAGGCACGTATTATATTGTTGCCATCGAGGATAAAAATATGGGGTTTTCATCATATTGCTGGAGTTAATTGCTCTACATCATGTCATCTTACTTAATGCGTTACTCTGTTCTTCATGAACTTAATACTCTAGATGCAGGCAGGAGTCGGTTGATGTGTGGAGTAATAGTAGTAGATGCAGAATCATTTTGGTCTACTTGACACGGACGTGATGCCTATATTCAAGCCTTAGATATCTTCATAACTTTGTGCTTTTCTATCAATTGCTCGGCAGTAATTTGTTCACCCACCGTATTATTTGCTATCGTGAGAGAAGCCTCTAGTTAAACCAATGGTCCCTGGGTCTATTTTCCATCTTATTAGTTTCTGATCTACTATTTTGCAATCTTTTACTTTCTGGTCCATAAACCAAAAATATTTACTTTACCTTTTGTTTATCGTTTATCTATCTCTATCAGATCGCACTTTTGCAAATAACCGTGAAGGGATTAACAACCCCTTTATCGCGTTGGGTGCAAGTTGTTTGGTTGTTTGTGCAGGTATTAGGTGACTTGTGCGTTGTCTCCTACTGGATTGATACCTTGGTTCTCAAACTAAGGGAAATACTTATCTCTACTTTGCTGCATCACCCTTCCTCTTCAAGGAAAAAACCAACGCAAGCTCAAGAAGTAGCATTCAGCAATTAAACAGAGCTAGCTGACCTAAACATTACTCTAACAAATTAAAGACCAACGCTCTTAATTTTTTTTTTGAATTTTTTTTTTTGAAATTTCCCAACGCTCTTAACTAAACAAAATAAAGAGTACTACTACGCCTGGTGCTCATCGATCTCCGCTGCCTCCTCCATGTCCAGCTCGCTCCTGATGGTCTCCTTGGGAAGGGGCTCCATGGCATCCATCGCACCATGCTCGGCAAGCATCTCGTCATCCGCGTCCGCCATCTCTTTGGAAAAGGCCTCCACGAGCTGGGTGTGGGCGGCCATGATCTGGGTTTGGACGAGCTCCATCGTGGCAAGGTATGCGGCGGAGGAATGGACTGTTGCTCGAATGCTCTCGACAATTGCCAACTCTTCGGCCGTGGGTTGCCGACTATTGTCGGAGAAACTTCGTACGGTTTGTGTGGTGACCGCCACGATCTGGGCGTGGGCGGCCTCCATCAGGGCTAAGGCCGCCGCTACGGAACGGACAGCTGTTGTGCCGCTCTCGCCAGTTTCTATCCCCGAGGCGGATGTTGATGTCGCCACCTGAGAAGCAACATCGGTCGTTTGGGCTTCCTAGGCCACCCAGTCGCAGATTGTGGCCGTGCTCATGCATCTTGTTAGCATGCACATGGCGGCTGCATCCGTGCTCTCTCCGGAGTGGTCTGCTGAAGTTGCCCTCACGACGCGGGTCCACGTCCCCATCTTTCACCGGCGATGATTGAAGAGAGAAATGATATTTGGGGAGCGAGCTAGTGTCCTTGACACGTCGGCTGTGGAGTGTAGTCGACGCACCTTCTCGCGTAAGCCATAGGCGTACTATACTCCGATGGTGCTCCAAGATATTTTGTACTCCATCTCACACGGTTGGTGATAATAAACTGTGTGCGATCTACTTGATTTTTCATCTTGGTTTGAATTACATAATGGGGTCACAGCGGCAATGGAGGGTGTTTGAATTGCTAGAGCTTTTATCTGCAGTGAACATGAAACTATAGGTGTGTCATAAAAAATTGGAATTATTCAGGGTTCGTTTGGACATTTTACACATTAACTTGGTTTTCTAGCCATTTCAGGTGCACAATGCAAAATTGAACTACATGCACATGCTCCGGTGCACCAACATGGGTTGTAAAATCGTATATGCTTCCATGGGTTTATGCTTATGTCCCATGCAAGAAATGGGGATGAATTTCGAACACCACGGCACCATGGCTCTCCAGCAAACATTGAGGTACTTGCTTTTGTAATTCTAGTAAATCCAAAACCTGTCTGAAATTCATGAACCATGGCATGCTATCATGGAATGGCATCAACATGCTGGGGTAAAAAATATTGTCTCATTTGGGGCAGGTTATGGTATAAGCTTCTCACAAACCAGAGATTCTCACAAGAAGCCTCATGGTTTCGTTAGGGAAATGTGTCACCTTTGTGGAAAAAATGATATTCGTTGCCTCTTCTTACTTTCAATTTTTTCCTGGTGTCAACATAGAACAACAGGAGTGTCATGTTAAATTTTGGAATTATTCGGGAATCATTTGGAAATTTATATATGTTAACTGAATTTTCTAGGCATTTATGTTCATAATTCAAAACTAGACTACATGCACATACTCCAGTGCATAAAAACGGGTTGAAAAATCAAATGTGTGTCCTTGGTTGCAAGCTTAGGTCACATGCAAGAAATGAGAATGAATGTCAAACACCTTGACACTGTCGCTCGGCCGCTAACATTGAGATATATGGTTTTAAAATTCTAGTAAATGGAAAACTCATTTGAAATTCATGAAACTTGACATGATATCATGGAACGACATCGACATGCCATGGTAAAAATATTGTCCTATTTGGGACAGGTTTGGGTATAATCTTGTCGCAAACTAGAGCTTCTCTCACAACAAGCGTGATGGTTTCGGTAGGGAACGTGCCACCTTGGGGGACGAAACGATATTTTTTGCCCCTTCTTAGTTTCAGTTTTTTTTTTCTCATGTTAACATAGAACAACAGGAGTGTTGTGTCAATTTTTGGGATTTTTCGGGGTTCGCTTGGACATTTTTATATATTAGCTGAGCTTTCTATGCATTTATGTGCATAATTTAAATTTGAACTACATGCACATGCTCCAGTGCATATAAATGGGTTCAAGATTGTAATGTGTGTCTTTGGTTGCATGCTTAAGTCCCATGCAAGAAATGAGAATGAATGCCAAACACCTTGCCACCGTCGCTCGGGCGCTAACATTGAGATACATGGTTTTTAAATTCTAGTAAATCAAAAATGCGTCAATTTTTTTTGAAACATGACATGCTAGCATGGAACAACATCAACATGTATCACCTTTCTGGACGTTGGGGCAGGTTGGGGTATAAGCTTCTCACAAACCAGAGCTTCTCACAACAAGCCTCATGGTTACGGTAGGGAACGTTTCACCTTTCTGGACGAAACGATATCCGTTGCCTCTTCCTAATTTCAATTTTTTTCTAGTGTCAACATAGAACAACATGAGTGTTGTGTCAATTTTAGGAATTTTTCGGGGTTCGTTTGGACATTTTTATACATTAACTGAGTTGTCTATGCATTTATGTGCATAATTCAAACTTGAACTACAGGCACATGCTCCAGTGCATGTAAATTGGTTAAAAATCAAATATGTGTCCTTGCTTGCATGCTTAGGTCTTATGCAAGAAATGGGAATGAATGTCAAACACCTTGCAATCGTCGCTCGGCTGCAAACATTGAGATACATGGATTTTTAAATTCTACTAAATCCAAAACTTGTCTGAAGTTCATGAAACTTGACATGCTATCATGGAGCAGCATCAACATGCCGTGGTAAAATTTTTGTTCCATTTGGGGCAGGTTTGGGTATAAGCTTCTCGCAAACAAGAGCTTCTCACAACAAGTCTGATGGTTTCGGTAGGGAACATGCCACTTTTGGGGACGAAACGATATTCGTTGCCTCTTCTTGCTTTCAAAATTTTTATAGTGTCAACATAGAACGACAGGAGTGTTGTGCAAACTTTTGGGAATGAATTTCAAACACTAGGGCACTGTTGATTGCTGGCAAAAAATTGAGATACTTTGTTTTTTAATTCGAGTAAATCCAAAACTCGTCTGAAATTAATGAAACTTGGCATGCTATCATGGAATGGCACCCGACGTGATGTGGTATTTTTCATGTCAATTTTGAGAGAAGGCGCACTCGAATAACAGCCAACAAAGGCATGTTGAAACAAATAGCTGCCACTTTAACATCTCAAACATTTGTATAATTTAAAGTGTGTGCGTTTTGTTAACCATTCACGTGACGCCACGTGTCTCTCTTTTAATGGATATAGGAGACGTTGTGTGGACAGCTGCTTGACTAAACGGGAGGCGTGCGAGCGCAGTAAGGTGCGCAGGCTGACCGAGAGACGTGGAAGCTGTCCTCCAATGCGCAGGCTCATCGGGAAGCATGCGAGTTGTACGTTGCACAGGCTCACTTGGAAGTGAGCCCTTTGACTTCCATGGCCGCCCCCCTTGCTCGCATCCTCTCCATTAATGGCGCCCGAGCCGCAGTTTAGTACAGGCGGCCTTACTGTTCGCCTCCGATTCCCCTCCCTCCCGCCGACCTCCACCAACGCCATGGCGCAGAAGGATCATCTGCCACTAGTCTTCAACTTTGGTGAAGTCGACTTCGAGCAGGCGGAGATAGAAAATAAGGAGGAATGGGGCTCATGGACATGGCCCTGAACGAGCTGGCCGTGGCGGTTGCTGCCCCCGCGCCCGTCCCAGCTCCCATTCCCACGACCGTGCTAGCGACCATCCCCGTAGCATTGACGGGCTGGTCACCGAGCTGGAAGCCGCGGGCGTCAGCGAGGTCTCCGCGGACCCGCATGAGCTCGTGTACACGCCAGCGCTAGTGCCCGTGCCCATCCACGCCCCTATGATAACCCACAAGTATAGGGGGTCGCAATAGTTTTCGAGGGTAGAGTATTCAAACCAAATTTATTGATTCGACACAAGGGGAGCCATTGAATATTTGCAAGTATTAGCAGCTGAGTTGTCAATTCAACCACACCTGGAGATTAATTATCTGTAGCAAAGTGATCAGTAGCAAAGTAGTATGATAGTTTTGATAGTAGTAGCAACAGCAATAGTAATGGTAACAGTGACAGCAATGATTTTGGAGCAAGTGCAAAAGTAACAGTAGCAGTAGTAACTTAGCAGAAACAATATATGAGAAATTTATACGAATTGGATCGGTGAATTCGTTGGATGATATTCATCATATAATAGTCTCAACCTAGGGCGATACGTCACTAGCTCCAGTTCATAAATATAATCTAGGCATGTATTTCGTAAATAGTCATACATGCTTATGGAAACAACTTGCATGACATCTTTTGTCGTACCCTCCCGTGGCAGCGGGGCCCTATTGGAAACTAAGGGATACTAAGGCCTCCTTTCAATAGAGAACCTGAACAAAGCATTAACACATAGTGAACACATGAACTCCTCAAACTACGGTCATCACTGGGAAGTGTCCCAACTTCTGTCACTCCAGGGTTGCCGGATCATAACACGTAGTAGGTGACTATAACTTGCAAGATCGGATCTAGAAAATAGATATAATGGTGATAACATAAACGGTTCAGATCTGAAATCATAGCACCCGGGCCCGAGGTGACAAGCAATAAGCGGGCAAAGTCATAGCCACATCAATCTCAGAACATAATGGATACTAGGGATCAAGCCCTAACAAAACTAACTCGATTACATGATGAGCCTACGAAGGAATTACACACTCCTGGTGGGGAGCATCATGGAATTAGCGATGGAGAAGGGTTGGTGATGACGAAGATCGAATATTCCCCTCTCTTGATCCCCAAACGTACTCTAGATCTGGCCTCCCGATAAAGAACAGGAGGTGGTGGTGGCGGTGCAACAAACCCTGGGTCCGTTGCCCAGACTGTGCATAGGCATGAGAACAAGATCGCAGTGCCAAGGTCAGACTGAAGCACAAGGGATCAGTCCTTCAAAGGACTGGCGTGCAGCACAAGAAGACTAAGAAGAGCCAGAAGAATAAGATATTGCTAAGGGAAAAACCTCCCTTGCCGGGCAGGCGAGCCTGCAAGGATGGGGTTACCCCCGGAAGCAAGCCTTCGGGTCGTCCCGGTAGGCCTGCCGAGGCTTACGGAGGCAGAATCACCCCACCGCACCACCTCAACACGACGCACTGATGTCTACTACGCAACTTTATTCTTGTAGACTCGTGTTGGGCCTCCAAGCACAGAGTTTTGTAGGACAGTAGCAATTTTCCCCCAAGTGGATGACCTATGGTTTATCAATCCGTGGGAGGCATAGGATGAAGATGGTCTCTCTCAAACAACCCTGCAACCAAATAACAAAAAGTCTCTTGTGTCCCCAACACACCAAATACAATGGTAAATTGTATAGGTGCACTAGTTCGGCGAAGAGATGGTGATACAAGCATAGTAATGATAGTAGATATTGATTTTTGTAATAAGAACAATAAAAAACAGCAAGGTAGCAAGTGATAAAACGGAGCACAAATGGTATTTCAATGTTTTAAAATGCGGCCTAGGGTCCGTACTTTCGCTAGTGCAATCTCTCAACAATGCTAATACAATTGGATCATATAACCATCCCTCAACGTGCGATGAAGAATCACTCCAAAGTTCTTACCTAGCGCAGAACATAAGAAGAAATTGTTTGTAGCTACTCTTTCCGATCGATCTATGCAAGAGTTCTACTAAAATAACACCAAGTTATTCTTTCCGATCGATCTATCAAGAGTTCGTACTGAAATAACACCAAGTTATTCTTTCCGATCGATCTATCAAGTGTTCGTACTAAAATAACACCAAGTTATTCTTTTCGATCGATCTATCAAGAGTTCGTACTAAAATAACACCAAAGCAAATTTAGATTCATAATACTCAATCCGTCAAAAAGAACCTTGAATAGTGCCCCAAGATTTCTACCGGAGAAACAAAAGACGAGAACGTGCATCAGCCCCTATGCATAGATTACCCCAATGTCACCTCGGGAATCCGCGAGTTGAGTGCCAAAACATATCTCAAGTGAATCAATATAATACCCCATTGTCACCACGATTATTCATATGCAAGACATATATCAAGTGCTCTCAAATCCATAAAAGTATTCAATCTGATAAAACGAAATCTCAAAGGGAAAACTCAATTCACAACAAGATAGAGAGGGGAAAACACCATATGATCCAACTATATTAACAAAGCCCGCGATACATCAAGATCATGACATCTCAAGAACATGAGAGAGAGATTAAACACATAGCTACCGGCACAAACCCTCAGCCCCGAGGGTGGACTACTCCCTCCTCATCAAGGTGGCCGCCAGGATGATCAAGGCCACCGGTGATGATTTCCCCCTCCGGCAGGGTGCCGGAACAGGCTCCCGATTGGTTTTTCATGGCTACAGAGGCTTGCGGCAGCGGAACTTCTGATCTAGGGTTACCCCGAGGTTTTTTGGAATATTTGACAATTTATAGGGCAAAGAGGCAGTGCGGGGGGACACCGAGGTGGGCATAACCCACTTGGGCGTGCCTGGGCCCCCAAGTGCGCCCTGGTGGGTTGTGCCCCCCTCGGGGCTCCCCTCTGGCACTCTTTGGCCCACTGGATGTCTTCTGGTCCAAAAAATCTCCGAAAAGTTTCGCTACATTTGGACTCCCTTTGGTATTGATTTCCTGCGATGTAAAAACACAAGCAAAAAACAGCGACTGGCACTGGGCACTATGTTAATAGGTTAGTCCCAAAAAATGATATAAAGTTGTTATAAAGTGATTGTAAAACATCCAAGAATGATAATATAACAACATGAATACGTCATAAATTATAGATAGGTTGGAGACGTATCAGCATCCCCAAGCTTAACTCCTACAAGTCCTCGAGTAGGTAAATGATAAAAGAAATAATTTATGAAGTGTGAACGCTAGCAAAGTGCATCAGTTTGATCAATCATAATTTCAATCACTTTTCCTAGCATCATAACAACAATTCTTTCTTATAAAACTTCTCATGTTAAAGTAACAACCAATTCACACGTTAAGGTTCAAACAGTGAATTCTCTTGAAACTCAACAACATATATTCTTAGTCACCAAACAATTGCAATTCAACTTATTCAACAGAGTCTAAGTAAGAGCTCCACATACTCAGTCATCATATAGTCTCCCATGATTGCTAGTACTCAAAGCATATTCTTAGGACAAATGGCATCCATCAAACACAGAGAAAGATAGGGGCTTAAAATTTTGCCTCCCAACTCATTTATCATAGAGATAATTGTCAACAATAATACATCATGATCAAATATATTTGACTAGTCTGTGCCTAGATCTTTCCCCACCACATGATGCTTGCTAACTAGAGAATAATTCTGTTTGAAATGAGAATGCATACTATTGACTCTTTGCATAAAAGTAAATACCAAAAAGTAAAAGATAGGCCCTTCGCAGAGGGAAGCAGAGGTTGTCATGCGCTTTTTATTTGGATGCCCAAGCTCTTAATGCAAAGGAACATCACGTTATATTGCCCCTTATGATAGCAACCTTTATTATGTAGTCCGCCGCTTTTATTACTTTGCCATCACAAGTTTGTACAACGCTCAATTTTCCCTTACAATAAAAGATCAAACATATTTAGGAGCAATTTTTATTGCTTTATGCACCGATGACAACTTACTTGAGGGATCTTATTCAATCCATAGGTAGGTATTGTGGACACTCATGGCAAGAAACTGGGTTCAAGGGTTTTTGTATGCACAAGTAGTATCTCTACTTAGTACAAATTTATGGTTAGCAAAAGATCCTAGGCAAACACCACATGTTGGAGGATCCATGACAATATAACTTCTATGCAAATATACCCAAACATAACTCATTACGTTGTCTTCCTTGTCCAACTTCAACTAATTTTATCAAGTTTGAAAATAATTAATGGGTATTCACAATCATAGAAGATTTCCAAGATAATATATTTGTATGTGAAAGTTCTCTTCCTTATACTAATCATTCATTAATTGCTTGTATGACCAATATTGTGATTGTCAAGCTTCAAAAGATTTCACTTTTTAAACCCAATGTGAAGCTACTACTAGGTATGATATGAACATATAATTTCAACTTCATGATATTAAATTCATTCAAAAATTTACTCAAAGGATATAAGTGTAGCATGAGAGTAAATGGTAAACCACTCCAAAAAGATATAAGTGAAGATCATGCGAGTATTTAAGTAAATGGGTAGCTATTTGAGGACTCTCTCTTATTTAAAACTTTAAGATCTAAGTGTTTTATTAAAATAGCAAGAAAAAAAAATGACATTCCAAGAATAGCACAACTCATGTGAAGAAGCAAAAACTTAGGGTCAACCGATACTAACCGATAATTGTTGAAGAAGAAAGGTGGGACGCCTACCGGGGCATCCCCAAGCTTAGATGCTTGAGACTTCTTGAAATATTATCTTGGGATGCCTTGGGAATCCCCAAGCTTGAATTTTTGTGTCTCCTTAATTCATTTTATATCACGATTTCCCTAAATCTCAAAAACTTCATCCACACAAAACTCAACAAGAACTCGTGAGATAAGTAAGTATAAATTAATGCAAAAACCTTATCAATCTCTACCGTAGAAAATCACTGAAATTATTATTCAACATTGCATACTAAATGCCTCTGCATATCTAATAGTCCTATCCTCAAATGGAATCATTAAATGAGAAAACATATGCAAACAATGCAACCATAACAGCAATCTGCCAAAACAGTACAGTCTGTAAAGAATGCAAGAACAATCATACTTTTGTAAGTCCAAAAATTCTAAAATTTACCACACTTGAGAAAAAAATTTCAGAGCTTATTTTGCAAAAAGTTTCAACATTTTATCACATACTGACTTTTCTCGGGAATTTTTGCAACAGCGATAAACTTTCTGTTTTGAAACAGCAACATGTAGACTTGCAAAATAAGCATGGTAAAGGCTATCCTTGACATTTTTATTGAAAAGAAAGATGAAAAACATTATTCTAAATAACAGCAAGCAAATCCTAACAAAATAAAATGACGTTCCAAGCAAAACACATATCATGTGACGAATAAAAATATAGCTCCAAGTGAGGTTACCGATAATGTTGGAGACGAAAGAGGGGATGCCTGCCGGGGCATCCCCAACCTTAGTTGCTTGCATCTTCCTTGAATATTACCTTGGGGTGCCTTGCGCATCCCAAAGCTTAGGGTCTTGTCACTCCTTATTCTCCTCATATCGACATCTCACCCAAAACATGAAAACTTCAATCACACAAAACTTAACGGAACTTCGTGAGATAGGTTAGTATGATAAAGAGCAAACCATTTCACTTTGGTACGGTCAAAGACAAGATTCATAATTTTTCCACACAATGCCTACTATAGAATATCATTTCCACAATTTATATTGAGCAATATAAGCCATAGAAACTAGGAAACAAGCAAACTATGCATTGAAAACAGAATCTGTCAAAAACAGAATAGTCTGTAATGATCTGGACACCAACCATACTTCTGCTACTCCAAAAATTCTGAAAAATTAGGAAAACGTAGGGAATTTGTATATCTATCACCTGTAAAACATTCAGATCAAAAGCACATTCCAGTGAATTTTAGAAATTCCTGGACTGGGCGCAAAAGTTTCTGTTTTTGCACAGAATCAAGTCAACTATCATCCACACTATCCCAAAGGCTTTACTTGGCACTTTATTGAGACAAAAGCTATAAAACATGATTACTACAGTAGCATAATCACGTGAACACACAAAAACAGTAGGTAAAAGTGTTGGGTTGTCTCCGAACAAGCGCTTTTCTTTAGTGCCTTTTAGCTAGGCATGATGAGTTCAGTGATGCTCACATAAAAGATAAGGATTGAAACATAACAAGAGCATCATGAATCATAAGTTCCTCTCTCATAATAATTTTCAGTAGCATCATGAATAGATTCATCAATATAACCGTCACATAAAGCATTCTTTTCGTGATCCAAAAGCATAGAAAATTTATTACTCTCCATACAAGCAATTTTATTCTCATTCACAACAGTGGGAGTATCATATGAAACTCAAATACTAAAAAAATCCAGATTAAAAGAGTAATGTTCAGTAAAAGGATGTTCAAAATTATGACAATAATTATCACTGCTTTTTACAACATAAGTATCATCACAATAATCATCATAAGTAGCTACTTTGTTCACATCATAGATAGGAGGCATGCAATCATCAGAGCAAATTTGATCATTCGAAGTAGAGGGGCTAAAAAGATCATCTTCATTAAGCTTATCATCCCTAGCTTGGGACAAGCATTAATTGCAGCAAATAAATTCTCAAACATGTCATTATCATCAAACATAGCATCCCCAAGCTTGTGTCTTGGCATATCATAAGCATAATCACTCTCATCATTAATAGTATGAATTGCACTAACGGTATAACAATTGCCATCATCATAATTTCCCAAGTTGGTGCCAAAATATTTCCAAGATTATAAGAAGTATCATTATCTTACCAATCATTATCAATCATCATCAATAGTGCTCTCGGACATTGTGCCAGAAGACATAGAAGCAATATCATCATCAAGTGCATCATCTTTCACAATTATTTTTGATTCATTTTCATGAGGCACAACAATAATAGGAGCAACCTTATTTGGGATAGATACCTTTTTACCTCTATTCTTTCTTCTTTTCTTCTTCTTCACCACATCATGTGTGGGTTTAATTAATTTTTTCGAGCTTCTTATTGATGAGATTGTTTGAATAGGGAGCTCCTCCTCGTCACCTATTTCATCACGAGAGACAATAGGAGGGAAAGTGGAAATCTTTACCCTTTCATTAGTATTCCTTTTATATTCTATTGGTTTTCCCATCTTTCTATAGTTGCCAATATAAGAATTCTCATTGAAATTTACCATGCAAAACATATAGATATTTTTTAGATTAGTTTCGATGTCATCTATGAGAATGAATACTTCAAACCAACTATTTTTATGTGTCAATTAATCACTCCCGGAAAATAGACAAAGCTCATTATAAAGTTCAAGGGTGATCAAGTTATTGCAATATTTGGACACGATTCGATCATGAAAAAGCATGCATTGGAAATTAAGGTTACCATCTTTATTGCAAAGTTCACAAGTAATAGGACAAAGAGAGCATAATTTTGCAACAAATTCATCTATTACTTTGAGCAAAAAATTGGTTCTATCATGCTTATGCTTCTTACAAAATCTATATTCCCTATAAGGCACGTCTTCACAAAGTCTTTCCACTCCACAAAAATTGACATGCTTATAAGAAACATTTTTATCATGACTAGTTCAATAATCATTAGCATTTTTGATATTCAAATAATTCATACTAACAACATTGCAATCATGCTCATCATTTATGCCAAACATTTTATTGAATTCTTCTTCTATCAATTGAGCACAATTTTCCTTTCCATCATTTTCACGAAAGACAGTATAAAGATGAATTATATGAGACCACCTCAATTCCATTTTTTGTAATTTTCTTTTTATAAACCAAACTAGTGATAAACAAGAAACTAAAAGATTCAATTGCAAGATCTAAAGATATACTTTCAAGCACTCACCTCCCCGGCAACAGCGCCAGAAAAGAGCTTGATGTCTACTACCCAACTTCATTCTTGTAGACTCGTGTTGGGCCTCCAAGCGCAGACTTTTGTAGGATAGTAGCAATTTTCCCTCAAGTGGATGACCTAAGGTTTATCAATCCGTGGGAGGCGTAGAATGAAGATGGTCTCTCTCAAACAACCCTGCAACCAAATAACAAAAAGTCTCTTGTGTCCTCAACACACCAAATACAATGGTAATTTGTATAGGTGCACTAGTTCGGCGAAGAGATAGTGATACAAGCATAGTAATGATAGTAGATATTGATTTTTTTAATAAGTACAATAAAAAACAGCAAGGTAGCAATTGATCAAACAGAGCACAAACGGTATTGCAATGCTTTAAAATGAGGCCTAGTGTCCGTACTTTCGCTAGTGCAATCTCTCAACAATGCTAATATAATTGGATCATATAACCATCCCTCAACATGCGATGAAGAATCATCCAAAGTTCTTCTCTAGTGGAGAACATAAGAAGAAATTGTTTGTAGCTATTCTTTCCGATCGATCTATCCAAGAGTTCTACTAACATAACACCAAGTTATTCTTTCCGATCGATCTATCAAGAGTTCGTACTAATATAACACCAAGTTATTCTTTCCGATCGATCTATCAAGAGTTCGTACTAAAATAACACCAAGTTATTCGTTCTGATCGATCTATCAAGAGTTCGTACTAAAATAACACCAAAGAAAATTCAGATTCATAATACTCAATCCATCACAAAGAACCTCGAACAGTGCCCCAAGATCTCTACCAGAGAAACAAAAGACGAGAATGTGCATCAACCCCTTTGCATAGTTTACCCCAACGTCACCTCGGGAATCCGCAAGTTGAGTGCCAAAACATATCTCAAGTGAATCAATATAATACCCCATTGTTACCACGAGTATTCATATGCAAGACATATATCAAGTGCTCTCAAATCCATAAAAGTATTCAATCCGATAAAACGAAATCTCAAAGGGAAAACTCAATTCACAACAAGTTAGAGAGCGGAAAACACCATATGATCCGACCATATTAACAAAGCCCGCGATAAATCAAGATCATGACATCCCAAGAACACGAGAGAGAGAGATAGATTAAACACACAGCTACTGGTACAAACCCTCAGTCCCGAGGGTGGACTACTCCCTCCGCATCATAGTGGCCGCCGGGATGATGAAGATGGCCACCGATGATGATTTCCCCCTCCAGCAGGGTGCCGGAACGGGCTCCCGATTGGTTTTACGTGGCTATAGAGGCTTGCAGCGACGGAACTTCTGATCTAGGGTTACCCTGAGGGTTTTTGGAATATCTGACAATTTATAGGGGAAGATGCGGTGCGGGAGGCCATCGGGGGGGGGGGGGGCATAACCCACCTGGGCGCGCCTGGCCCCCAGGGGAGCCCTGGTGGGTTGTGCCCCCCTTGAGGCTCCCCTCTGGAACTTCTTTGGCCCACTGGATTCTTCTGGTCAAAAAAAAACTCCAAAAAAAACAACAACTAGCACTGGGCACTATGTCAATAGGTTAGTCCCAAAAAATGATATAAAGTTGTTATAAAATGATTGTAAAACATCCAAGAATGATAATATAACAGCATGAATACTTCATAAATTATAGATACGTTGGAGACGTATCACGCACGTCGTCGATCAATGTGGTGTCAAGCTACAGAGTGACTAAGTGGCTACTATTCGCCACATGGCAGCCACTTCCTACAAAAAACACCTCCAAGCAACACCCGTCCTGCGACGTGTCGAGCAAGCAAGCGCTAAGCTGGCAAAACAACCCGGCATGGCTTGTCGGGCAAGCTATGATGTGACATTGAGCAGCGCATTTAATGCGCTCTGTCAGCCTGCAGAGTTAGGTATGATAGCATTGTTTGCTATCTAATTAGTGTATAATTACTGATTTGCCACTATGGTGACCCCTTTATCTATAAAAGGAGGCCCAAGGCAACCGTAGAAGGGGGTTGGCTAATCCACACCCTTCACACACTCATAGGCGCGTAGTTGTTCTCGCCACGAGGCAAACCCTGCCGGGCGAGCGTGCAACGCTCACCACCATTTTTCCACCATCAATCCACCAAAGCAGGAGTAGGGTTTTACGCCTCACGACGGCTCGAACCTGGGTAAAGACTGCCCGCGTGATCTCTGCCGTGCTGTTCCACGCTCCTCTGCTCTTTGTGCAACGTGCCACCCCCCGCCAAACCAGAAAGGGACTCTTGGTCCCATAGGTGGCCGTGGTTTCCGACGACATCTTTGGCGCGCCAGGTAGGAGAGATCACTTGATCGAACCAGAAAGCGTGAGTAGCGCGTCATCTTCATCGCCGATGGCTCCATCGACTATGGCGCCTAAGAAGAAACCCGGTGTTGCAGCTCACCCGTCCACCTCGAAGGCTCCGCCACCCTCGGCCGCCAACGCCGCGGGGAATGCGGAGGCATACGAGGATGTGGGCACTACGGGGAACGCGGCCGGCGCGGGTGTTGTTGTCACCACCTCCCCTGTGGACGAAGCAAGAGCGGGAGACACCGGAGGAGAGCAGCATCAGCAACATCCCAGTGGTCATGCTCCACGAGGTACGAACGAAGGGGTTATTCCATCTGTACCTCTGCCCCTCGCCGAAGGGCACAACCACAATGGTGGCACCCTGTCTGGGGCGAATCACCATCCATCGTCCGCCCCCGCCGCAGGACGCGCGCCTCCCCGGAGCGAGTTGACATGACAACTGTGCCCAATGGAGCCACTGGCCCCCAAGCGCCTTAACCGTGTCACCGCACCATCCAAGTGGCAGGCTCATAACAGCGAGGGCGCGACGGAGTCGCCACCGGCATCGTTAGAAGCTCGGCGACGGTACAATCTACATCATCATCACCAATGCCAAGCACCGCTACGGAGGCCATGGCGCGGGCCCAGCTGCTGTTGAGGTTCCCGCCGATGGCCGATCAGATGGATGAATGGAGATCCACCATTCAGAGTCTGATTGGCTTCGCCGAGGCTGGGGGCTCACAGCGAACTGGCTCGCTGCGACCTCCCCAAGCAACAACAACGGCTCGCGCTGCTGGCCATACGGAAGGGGCTACCCCCACTATGCAGTCCCCACCATGGCAATCAGCACGGGAGCTGCGGAATCAAGAACCCGACGACATCTCGATGACCTCTTCCGACCCTTGAGCACGTCCAGGCCAACGGCGAGCCCCGGAGGACAGGCGGAGGGGAGGCGCGCGCGTCGTTGTCAAGCGACACCATGACAACCACTGTCAGACCAATGGGTGCGATGGCCCCGACGTCGACGAGCCTGCGCTCGAGGATGCCGGGTGCCTGCCTTTCGAGGTTGGGTGCCCTGCCTTTTCTCGTGAGCTGCGGCATGTCTGTTGGCTCCGCTCACACGTTCAAGCCAGAGATACCCGAGAAGTATGATGGGAGGCTGAACCCGGCAGAGTTCCTGAGGATATACACCATCGCTGTTCAAGCTACCGGAGGAAGAGATGAGAAGGTGTTTCTCAAGTACTTCCCTTTGGCACTCAAATCCAATGTGAGGTCTTGGCTGATGCACCTGTCGGAGAACTCCATATCGTCGTGGGATGACCTGTGCCACGAGTTCATTGGCACCTTCGCGGGTGGCCATCAAGAACGAGGACGGCCCAACGACTTGCAGCTTATCCAGCAGAAAGAAGGAGAAACTCTCCGCAAGTATTTGCAGAGATTCAGTACAGTCCATAGAAATATCCAAATATCCACCCGGCAGCTGTGATAGCTGCCTTCCAGTCCAAAGTGCTTA
The DNA here is from genome assembly GCF_002575655.3 of Aegilops tauschii subsp. strangulata. Lineage (NCBI taxonomy): Eukaryota > Viridiplantae > Streptophyta > Magnoliopsida > Poales > Poaceae > Aegilops > Aegilops tauschii. The sequence goes on along the minus strand of NC_053037.3, from coordinate 242,513,750 downwards.
ACCGCATGATACGTTCGAAGATGAATGTTCGGTTGCCCAAGACTATGCAGGAGCTTTACACCTTGGTGGACAAATGCGCTCGGGTGGAGGAGGGAAGGAAACTCCCTGGAGAGGAAGATTGCGTTGACATCGACTCAGAGGATCCACCAGCCAGAAGAAGAAGAACAAGAAGTGCAACAACAGGGGCAAGGATAAGGCAGTGATGACCGTCGAAGGATCGGGCACGCTTAGTACCGGCAAGAAGGCTAAGGCCGAAGCCCCCGGCAAGGAAGCTGCTGCGTGCACTCCCTGCCGGGAGGCTGCGGCTACCGAGGGAGCTGGGAAAGGTGATGGGCTGTATTGCAAGATTCATCAGACCAAAGGCCACGATCTCCAAGAGTGTCATCAGGTTGAGTAGCTCATCAATAGGCAAAGGGTTGAATAAGAGAAGTGTGATAAGGAAAAAGGTCAGAATGGCACTAGCGGGAAGGGCCGGGGCGGTGAAGCAAATCGCCCCGGCAAGGCTTTTCGGAACCAAAGTCCGACAGGGGCAGAGAGAAGGAAGTTTGCAATGATGAGAGTGATGGAGGGGATAAAGAGGAAACCAGCGAGCAGGAATTCCAAAAGGCCACTGACGCCCTGTGCATTGACGAGGGTGCATCTTTGCACTCCTCTCACCGCCAACTTAAACGGTGGGCACGTGAGGTCAATGCCGTGGAGCCACCGACAGAGTCTCGGAAGCCGCTCAAATGGTCACGCACGCCCATCATCTTTGATGAATAGGACCATCCTGACCGCACCACCGTGGTAGGGTGTTTGCCGTTGTTGGTCTCTCCAACAATCCGCAACCTCAAAGTCACAAAGATGTTGGCTGATGGCGGGGCCGGGTTGAATCTGATTTCCCCAAAGGTTATCAGCAAGCTTCAGATAGCTGAGGAAGAACTAAAGGTCACGGGCATGTTTCAAGGAGTTAATCCCGGCATGAGTCATCCTAAGGGAAAGATGATGTTGCCAGTGACATTGGGGGGGGGGATTGAACTACCGGATTGAAAAGGTTGTGTATGATGTGGTCGACCTCCCCCTGCCGTACAATGGGATCCTTGGACGCCCAGCTCTAGCAAAATTCATGGTGGCATCTCACTATGCCTACAACAGCTTGAAGATGCCAGGGCCGGTGGGAGTCATTTCTATTCCGTCAGATAAGATGTATCGGGATGCAGTCGTGGCAGAGGCCGTGGCAGCAGCAGTTCCCGCCAAGGAGAACAGAGGGAAAAAAGAAGGATAGCAGGGACACTAGCAAGGAATAAGGGAAGCGTGCCTCTTCGGAGTGCGCTACGCCTGTTGATGACTTGCTGGAGAGTTCCAACAGCAAGAGGTCCAAGGTTGTTGCACCACATGTGAAAAAGGTCCCGGCAGGGTTGGCTGCCGTTGATGGTACCTTCACTATCAGCGCCACCCTTGATGACAAATAGGAAAGCACGCTCGTTGCCTTCCTGCGGGCAAATATCGATGTGTTTGCCTGGCAACCATCTGATATCCCCGGTGTTCCCAAGGAGGTAATCAAGCACCAGCTTGCTGTCTGCCCACATGCCCGACCCGTCAAGCAGAAGGTTCGAAAGCAGGCCTTGGAAAGGCATCAGTTCATTGCCGAAGAGATTAAGAAGCTTGAGGCAGCTGGTCTGGTCAGAGGAGTGCTCCATCCGATATGGTTAGCAAACCCAGTGGTCGTGTGCAAGGCTAACGGAAAATGGAGGTTTTGCATAGATTTCACAGATCTCAACAAAACTTGCCCGAAGTCCCATTTCCCTTGCCGCGCATCGACCAGATCGTGGACTCCACTTTAGGTTCCGATTTGCTCTCCTTTCTGGATGCATACTCTGGGTATCATCAGATCTTCATGTCTAAGGAAGACGAAGAGAAGACCTCGTTCATCACCCCATGTGTTACATACTGCTGTGTATGCATGCCTTTCGGGTTAAAGAGTGCCGGGTCCACTTCTGCAAGAGCAGTCCAGATTGGTTTTGAAACACAATTGCACAGAAACATTGAGGCTTATATGGATGATATTGTGGTCAAGACCAAGGACAGATCAACCCTCATCCAGGATTTGGAGGAGACATTTGCTAATTTGCGCAAGATCAACTTGAAGCTAAAACCGGAGAAGTGTGTGTTCGGCGTTACCTCCGGCAAGCTACTTGGGTTCTTCGTTTCCCATCGTGCGATCAAAGCCAACCCCGACAAAATCAAGGCTATCAAGCAGATCCAGGCACCCAGGACAGTCAAATATGTGAGGCGCCTGACAGGGTGCGTTGCCGAACTTAGCAGATTCATCTCCAAGTCTGTCGAGCGCGCCCTGCCGTTCTTCAAGATTTTGAAGAAGGCAGGGCCCATGAACTGGACCCTAAAAGCATACGTAACTTTACAAGATTTGAAGACCTACTTGTCCTCTATGTCCACTTTGGTTGCCCCTAAACCACAAGAGCGGTTGCTGCTGTACTTAGCGGCAACTAATCAAGTGGTTAGTGCAGCCCTAGTGGCGCAGTGGGAAGTAGAGGAAATAGAGAGTGAGCAAAGCCCGACAGGACCGGATGAGGATCAGAACAAAGAAGAGCATGGCAGCAGGGGCAACCCCAAGGACACGACAAGGAAGAAAGTGGTGCAGCGCCCAGTGTACTTCGTTAGTTCCCTGTTACAGGGTGCTAGACCGAGGTACTCTGGTGTGCAAAAGTTGCTTTTTGGCCTAATCATTGCCTCAAGGAAACTGCGCCAATACTTCCAAGCCCATGAGATTACGGTTGTCACCCGCCTTCCGTTGCAAAGGATACTCCGAAACCCCGAGGCTACTGGCAGAATAGTGGAGTGGGCCTTGGAGTTATCCAGCTTTGGCCTGAAATGTGAGAGCACGTCAATAATTCAGAGCAGGGCATTGGCAGAGTTTATTGCAGAATGGATGCCAACCCTTGATGAAGAAGTGCTAGAAACAGTTAGCCCCGGCAAGGAAGCACCCCAAGAATGGATCATGTATTTTGATGGTGCATTCTCCCTGCAAGGTGCAGGGGCTGGCGTGCTTCTCATTACTCCCACAGGGGAGCACTTGAAGTACGTCGTCCAGATGCATTTTCCCCGGGAGGAAGCAACCAACAATACAGCTGAGTATGAAGGGCTCCTTGCCGGGCTCAGGATTGCAACAGAATTGGGAATCAGGAAGCTGATCATTCGAGGAGATTCACAACTTGTGGTGACGCAATTCAACAAGGATTACCGAAGTCCATGATGGAGGCATACGTTGAGGAAGTTAGAAGATTGGAGGAGCGCTTTGACGGATTGCAAACAGAGCACGTACCCTGTGAGGAAAACAACATAATTGATCATCTGTCAAAGTGTGTCGCGCAAAAACTTCCAGTGGAACCAGGAACTTTTGTTCTCCATCTTACTCAGCCCTCTGTATCCCCGGCAACAATGGCCTGAAAGAGGTGGAAGTTGTACTCCGGCAAGCCTCTCCCAGCAGAGCCTCCCGGGGCTCCTGGTAGGGACCCTGCCGGAAACAACACCCAATGGATTGCCGGGCTGGGCCCTCCTGCCGGGCCACTGGTCCCCACGGTCGACGAACGCGCTCTCGCAGATGAGGACGTGTTGTTAGTCCTTGTTGCTGAGCCCCAGGCTCCAACTTGGGCAAGGCACATAGTCTGTTTCCTCCAAACGTGAGAACTTCCTGATGAGCAAGAGGAAGCTGAAAGAGTAGCCCGAAGGGCTAGTACGTATCAGTTCGTCGATGACACTCTATACAGAAGGAGGCCCAATGGTGTGAAATTGAAGTTCATCTGTCGGTAAGAAGGAAAGGAACTGCTGGCGGAAATACACAAAGGCATGTGCGGCTCCCACATTGGATCACGGGCATTAGTTGGGAAAGCATTCTGGCAAGGATTCTATTGGCCCACAGCCCTCCAAGATGCGGTTGAGCTGGTCACCAAGTGTGAAGCCTGGCAGTTCCTTTCCAAGAACATCCATCTGCCTGCACAAGCTCTTCAGACAATCCCTTTGTCATGGCCGTTTTCGGTCTAGGGGCTCGATATCCTTAGCCCTTTCCCCCGAGCTGCCAGGGGCTTTGAATACTTGTTCGTTGCAATCGACAAGTTTACAAAGTGGCCGGAAGTAGATGCCGTGAGAAAGGTGACTGCTCAGTCATCTATCAAGTTCTTGAAAGGATTGGTGTGCCGCTTCGGGGTCCCTGCCAGGATCATCACCAACAATGGCACCCAGTTCACGAGCCGCGCCTGCCTGAAATATGTTCATGCTCTCGAAAGCAAGATCTCATTTGCCTCTGTTGCTCATCCCAGAAGCAATGGACAAGCTGAGAGGGTGAATGCTGAAGTGTTGCGAGGACTCAAGACAAGAACGTTTGATACGCTGCACAAGTGCGGTAGGCGATGGATCGATGAGCTGTCGGTAGTTCTCTGGTCCCTCAGAACGACACCAAATCGAGCTACCGGGCAGACTCCCTTCTCCCTAGTTTATGGGGCAGAAGTAGTTATCCCCATGGAAATCATTTACGGGTCGCCTCGGTGCTTGCCTACAATGAAGTAGCGCAGGATCAGCACCGGTTTGATGGCGCTGTGCTTCTCGAGCAGAACCGTCTCTGGGTAGCTGCGCGTGCTGCACGCTATCAGCAAGCCCTGCGTCACTATCACAACCGCAGGGTTCATGCCCGGTGTTTTGAGGAAGGCGAACTTGTCCTTAGGCGCGTTCAGTCCGCCAAGGGTACGGACAAGTTGACGCCAAAGTGGGAAGGCCCTTACCGGGTAGTTCGAGTCACCAGACCTGGCGCAGTCCGTCTGGAGACTGGAGATGGCATTCAATTGCAAAACTCATGGAATATTGAGCATCTCTGCAAGTTCTACCCATAAGGCGCGGCTGTCGGGCCCTGCCCGGCAGCCACATCGGCAACAAAATAGAGGGTACCGGCAGGATGGCCTACCGGGGTGAACTCGTTTATTTAAAATATAGAGGCATTCCACCTCTGCATGGACATTTACATGCACGAGTACCCGGCAAGGTTCATCTTTTTCATTAATATGCTGACCGAACAAGTACAGACCTTACAGGACACATACATGTATTCAAGAGATTACATTATATGAGCTAAAATTTGTCAAGTGCCTACAGATTTAAGATTGAAAACAGATATGTTCCCTGTAAACTCCTCTCACTACAAAAAAATACACTTCCGTGATGATACGTGTTTGTCACAATAGGTCACGTTTTCTGTCATGCATGTACATCCATGACAAATTTATGACAAAATGAAGATAGTCATACCTGTGCTGTCGTAGAAGTGTTCCATGACATTACCAAAATTATCATCACGGAAGTGTCCACTTCCATGATGATAAATCGCGCGTCACAGAAGTGCTTTCGTCAAGGGTGACCGACACATGGCATCCACCGTAACAGAACACCGTTAAGCTATCGGGTCCGGTTTTGGATCCGATAACCCGTTAACAGCCCTGATCAATGGGGATTTTCCAAGTGTAAAATTCTGATTGGCTGACGGAAACACGTGTCAACTCCGCGTTGGCACAGGTGTAACTCATCCAATGGGCGAGATGCGCCTATGATATGCTGACACGTGGACCGGCCCAAAAGTGGCCCATAAAGTTTAAATGGGCCGGCCCAACTAAAGGCCCACAAGATTTTGCGGTCCATAATGGGCCAGCCCAGCAAAAGGCCCATGAGATTTTGCGTATCATAATGGGCTGGCCCAGCTAAAGGCCCACGAGATTTTGCGGGCCATAATGGGCCGGCCCAGCTAAAGGCCTGTGAGATTTTGCGGGCCATAATGGGCCGGCCCAGCTAAAGGCCCGCGAGATTTTGCGGACCATAATGGGCCGGCCCAGCTAAGGGCCCAACATTCTCAGTTAAGGCCCATACGGCTAGTGTCAAATCGGCCCATCAACGGCCTGTCCTAAACTTGTCATCCTCGCGGCCCATGGTCACTTCTGGCCCGTTAACAGTCCGCTAAGTATATGGACCGAATTACGGCCCGGTGTATTTCCGGCCTATTAAAGGTCCTCCTTAATTTGGGCCCATTTACAGGCCATTGAAACTTTCGGCCCATAACTGACCATGAAGGATTTGGGTCATATTCGGCCATGTCTGACATTCGGCCTGTTAGAGGCCCACTATAGATTTGGGCCACTTTCGGCCTGTTTTGATTTTCGGCCTGTTAACGTCGGACAAAATCCATGGGCCATATGTGGCCCAACGTCACATCGGGCCCATTAATGGCCAATATAAAAATGATGATAATCTAGCCCGACCGAACTTCCAGCCTGTTAAAGGCCCGTGTATTAGGTCGGCGCATTTACGGCCCGTCCGAATTTCGGCCTGTGAAAGATCTGCATCGTAAATGGGCCCAATCTCACTTTCGGTCTTTTAAAGGCCCATGTTTTTTATGGGCTCGAGATATTTACACCTGTAAACGGCCTATTGCTACTGAGGGCCCAATTATGTTTAGGCCTGTTAAAGGCCCACTATGGGCACATGCCTACCAGAAAAATATGAAATCTTATGCTGATTTAGGCCCAGATATTTTTAGTGGGCTACATGCAAATGTCAACCCATAATCGTTTTTAGCCCAATTGGAATGGGCCCAATGAATGTTGGCATGTTGGGCCCCTACGAAGCTTTCGGCCGAATACATTACTAAGATAAACCTACACTATACAAAAATAGTGTCGTAATTATTGTAGCCTTTGGCAGCATCATAAATGCTGTATCACAACAAAAGGCATGTTGGCATAAAGTTTACTGTCCTTGCAGATAAAAGCACCATCAGATGCATAGAAGCACAGATCATTTGACCTGAGTGCTAATGTTTCAGGCTGTAGAATCTAATGGAGCAGCACGATCTTCACCTTTTTTCCGCCATTGCTCTTGAACAACGAAGTGAATGTTTGATAGTCTGGTTTCAAAACCATTCATGTCTTGACGACATTTGTCAACCACTATTCTTGTTTCCAAAACGACGTCCATTAGGGATTGGACTTGTGTCTGGAGCACAGATATATCACTCTGTCTAGCAGGAAGATTTTGTTCAGTAGGCGATTTGGACGAGGTTACCTTGACAACCAACCCAGAATTACGCAGGAAGGTGCTTTTTGCACTTTTAGTGGAGAGATACTGACGCACTGCAGCAAGAGGTGACATTGTGCCGGTGGTAGCCTCGTCACCTTCAGGTGGTTGTGGCTGTTCAATCATTTTTTCCATAGCTTCCTGAAAGTTTGAACTTGGAGATTAGTGTACCAGATAAGTTACTAATGAGACAAAAACAAACAAAGTAGGTTACACGTTTATACATAACTTATTTTGGTGAACTACTGTAATACATTAGCATGTATTGTAGTGCCAACTACATAATAAAATCACTTTCGGAACATATGTCCATGTAGCATGCCTACTGTATTGTCTATTTCCTCACATTCGTTGACATCTAAGGATAAAGAGACATGGTTTAAAGTAGGATGAACATAGTATGACATCATTCATATCATGGGCAAACAGATATAAAACAAACAGGCTATTTTACCATTGTGTGCACACGTGAACATAACAACTAGAATACAGATCAAGACCAAAAGAATATCCTTCATCTCTTTTAAACCATGTAAGGTGAAATGATACGTTAAGACAACTGTGTATAAAAGTGAACAGAGTAACAGACATTGGCTGCAAACCAAGTAGTAAATGTACACATCACAATACCAATCAGTTCAAAGGCAGGAGGAGTAAGGACTTACAACAGCGGCTTGAACTGGTGTGCTCATGCCCTTCATCTTCCTGGTGTGGCAATTCTTGAAGATTTGCACTGCATTCGGTTCAGGTTCTTTTTGGTCCACACAGGCTTTCCTCTGTATTTGGAACAAGTCAATATAGATATGATAATATGGCACAGAAAAAAGAAGGAAGTAGCAGCTATTTACAAGAGCCTCGCAGTGTGCAATATAGCTACGAGATCGTGTTGTCTGTTGGAATTTCACTTTAGAACGGTTGGTCTTGTTCTTCAAACAGTTAGCCTAGAAGAAGATACACTTGTAAGGCACATACATAAATCTAAGTTCAATATGTGGTCTGATCAAATACATATAGCCTACCTGATACTGTGGATCAGACCAGTTTAACGAGGGCAGTCCAGACTTCATCTGTAATATATTCCACTGGAGATGTTTGGGCGATTTCATTGTTAGCCTTGCCTTCAAAGTGAGATTTTCTATGGTGGTACCGATACTGTCGTAGAGCAGACTGAAAAACATGAGTGCATGCTTGTTTAGTTGCATCATCTTTCAGATCCAACTTGAACCTCATCTGTTGAAAAAAGAATGTGAGTCTTATTAGGAGGAAGCTAGAAAGTATGGGACAGAGCAGAACAATATTACTAATTGCGATGAATAACATTACTTACAGATAAATGGTCAAGGAAGGTGTTAAACTGGGTATTGTCTTTCTCATTCCTGTACTGGATCCACGTTGGGAGGATACGTGCATGACACCTAACGGCAACGGCTGCCTCTGACACTAACTTGGCTGACTCTGTAGCATCACGTGGCCTTTTTAAACCTGCCTCAAAATGGATCTCCATTCTTCCTCCTTTAGATTTTGTTAATCTGTAAAGCATTATCCCTGATGTATGTTTCCGCTTGCGTTGTGGTGCTAGTTCAACAATGAATATGGAAAGTGTTAGTGTACATCAAACTGTGAGAGTACATATAAAGGAGCATGCAACTTCAACTTGACTCGGTCAGGTACCGTCTTGGTGTTGATGCTCATGAGGTTCATCTGATCTTGCCAAGTCCTGTTGTGTCAGCTGTGCTTCAGAAGTAGTGTTAGGTGTGAAGGCAGCTTGGGAACTGGCCAGTTCTGGAGCAAACGAACGAGTAACTCATTGAGATGCTGGTACAGTTGAAGCGGATGCTGCAGCTGGTGGAGCAGGTGATACTGTGTTTGTAGATTTAGCCGGTGGACTTGGACCTTCTACTGCACTATAAGTACCAGCAGAATTTGGACGGCAGATCCTTTTCCGTTTCACCCGACGAGTAACACCACTCCCTACTATATTATTTTCCTTGCTCTTTTTTGACTTTGCCATGTCAAGCCGTACCCACAATACAAAAGAATAAAATCGCTCTTCAGAACTCATTGATGCATGATACAGACAAGCAATACTTTGATGTAAGACAACCATATGAGGATGGAATATGTAAGAAAAACAGGACGACATGACATATTCACAGCTACGATGTGTAAACTAAGCAGAAGGATTTTCAAGAAAATAGAAGTAATGCAAGCTAGACATCATATGAAAGATGCAACCAATATTACTCTGCCAAGTTAAAACTGTCTTGTCATAAGTGGCAATTCGAAAAATTAGAAGCAGTACAACGTAGAAATCAATGCAAGATGCAACCACTATCAAACTGCCATGTTAAAAGTGTCCAATCATGAGTGAGTAATGTGGGATACACAACAGCAGTACTCTGATGTAAGAACATGGTATGATAGATAGATGCAGTGTATTCTAGACACAGAACACCATGTCATATGCACATGTATAACGTATAAACTCAGCAGGTGCAATTTAATCAAAATAGAAGAAATACATGCTAGACAACATATGCAACATGAAACCAATTATCACACTGTCAACTTAGAGCAAGCACCTGCGATGGTGGAGTACGGGAGATGAACTCATCATGTAGACTTGGGACTTCAACTTCATTAGCAGTAGTAGTGGCAAATCTAGAGAGTCTCTGTTCGCGTCGGTGTGGAGGACCACCAACATCCCCTAACTTACTCTTTTCCTTCCTATTTTCTGATATTGCCTTATGAAGTCAAAACCACAAGAAGATGAATAAAATTAGCTCTGCATAACTGGTTGATGCATGATACGGACGAACACTACTTTGATGTAAGGCAAGCGCAGGATAGGAGGATGGAATATATACAAAAAAGACAGCGTTTCATATTCACACGTACGATAGGAGGATGGAATATGTATGAAGAAATAGTAAGAGGAAGGCATTTCAACAAAATTAGAAGAAATGAAAGCTAGGCACCATATGAACATGCGACCAATATCACTCTATCAGGTAAAAGTATCTCGTCGTAAGTGCCATTTCAAGAAATTAGAAGCAGTACAAGCTAGAAGACAATGCAAGATGCAACCTACATCACAGTCCCAAGTTAAATGTGTCTTATGGGTAAGTGATCGTTGCAGGTATAAGTTGTAAGCTACGCAGATGCAATTCAACATAATCAGAAGCAATACAAACTAGACATCATACGGAAAACACAACCACATATAACAGTTCCAAGTTAGAGCAAGCACCTGTGATGGTGGAGTAGGGGATATGTGCTCATCATGTACACGTATGTTCTATAAACAGGAACACGTGTCATATTCACAGTATTCACAGGCATTATGTTAAAGTAAGCAGATGCAATTCAACAAAGTTAGAAGCAATACAAGCTAGACATCATACGGAACATGCAACCACATATAATAGTGCCAAGTTAGAGCAAGCACATGTGATGGTGGAGTAGGGGAGATGTGTTGTAACGCCCACGATGCGGCTATATCTCCCACGTGTCGAGGCACGACTTAGAGGCATAACCGCATTGTGGTATTGTCGCAAGAAGGGTTATCTTCACACAATCCCATGTAATGAACAAGAATGGGATAACGAGAGTTGGCTTACAATCGCCACTTCACACAATACATAAATTAATTCATACATCATTCAAAATCCACACATAGACCGACTACGGTCAAATCCAAATGAAAATAAAATAACCCCAAATGCTAGATCCCCGATCGTCCCAACTGGGCTCCACTACTGATCATCAGGAAAAGAAACATAGTAACGACCACGTTCCTCGTCGAACTCCCACTTGAGCTCGGTTACGTCATATGCACTGGTATCGTCGGCACCTGCAACTGTTTTGGTAGAATCTGTGAGTTACGAGGACTCAGCAATCTCACACCCGCGAGATCAAAACTATTTAAGCTTATAGGAAAGGATGGTGTAATGAGGTGGAGCTGCAGCAGGCACTAAGCATATATGGTGGCTAAACAACGCAAAAGAGAGCGAGAAGAGAAGCAACGCAACGGTCGCGAAGCTAGAAATGAAAAAGAAGTGATCCTGAAACTACTTACGTTCATGCATAACTCAAACCGTGTTCACTTCCCGGACTCCGCCGAGAAGAGACCATCACGGCTACACACACGGTTGATGTATTTTAATTAAGTCAAGTGACAAGTTCTCTACAACCGGACATTAACAAATTCCCATCTGCCTCATAACTGCGGGCACGGCTTTCGAAAGATAATACCCTGCAGGGGTGTCCCAGCTTAGCCCATTATAAGCTCTCACGGTCAACGAAGGATAAACCTTCTCCCGGGAAGACCCGATCAGTCTCGGAATCCCGGTTTACAAGACATTTCGACAATGGTAAAACAAGACCAGCAAAGCCGCCCGATGCGCTGACAAATCCCGATAGGAGCTGCACATATCTCGTTCTCAGGGCACACCGGATAAGTCAAGCTACAAGTAAAACCAGGCCTCGAGTTTCCCCGAGGTGGCCCCGCAGGCTGCTCGGTTCGGACCAACACTCGAAGGAGCACTGGCCCGGGGGGGTTAAATAAAGATGACCCTCGGGCTCGCGAAAACCCAAGGGAAAAGGCTTAGGTGGCAAATGGTAAAACCAAGGTTGGGCCTTGCTGGAGGAGTTTTATTCAAGGCGAACTGTCAAGGGGGTCCCATAAATCACCCAACCGCGTAAGGAACGCAAACTCAAGGAACATAATACCGGTATGACGGAAACTAGGGCGGCAAGAGTGGAACAAAACACCAGGCATAAGGCCGAGCCTTCCACCCTTTACCAATTATATAGATGCATTAATTAAATAAGAGATATTGTGATATACAAAAATTATCCATGTTCCAACATGGAACCAATTTCAACTTCACCTGCAACTAGCAACGCTATAAGAAGGGCTGAGCAAAAGCGGCAACTTAGCCAAACAATGGTTTGCTAGGAAAGGATGGTTATGGCTTGACATGGCAATATGGGAGGCATGATATAGCAAGTGGTAGGTAGCGCAGCATGGCAATAGAGCGATCAACTAGCAAAGCAAAGATAGAAGTGATTTCGAGGGTATGGTCATCTTGCCTGCAAGGTTCTCAGAGTTGTCGAAAGCTTAATCCTCGTAAGTGTACTCAACAGGTTCCTCGTTCACGAACTCGTCTCCTGGCTCTACCCACAGCAAGAACACAAGTAATGGAACCACAATCAATCACGGGAAATGCACAAGCAACATGATGCAATACATGCATGATATGGAAGATATGATATGCGATGCGTATGCGTGCTCCGGAAGAAAAAGGATCAACAAGGCAGTAACTTGGCAAACCAAGTGTGCCACTGGAAATATGAGATGATTTCGGTCAAAATCGATATAAAGATCACCGGAAACGGATGCACGGTTTGCAAATGGCAAGCAAAACAAGAATGACACGATTCTGCGATTAACAGAATGATAGCACTTAGAATACATCAAGTAACTATGCTGCAGCACTCCAACATACCAACAAAGCACATGGCAGTGACCTACAGGAGATGCTTGACAAAATATGAATACTGAGCTACGACTAGATCACAACATAACAGGTTCAAACAAGCATGGCAAAAGTGCAAAAGATATCAGTTTCACAGACTCGGTGAAATTACTGGACATGGCATAACCAGCATCAGGTAGCAATGTTCAGAGCAAGAAAAACACGTGCTACAGGAACTTAACATAGCAAAACAAGGCATTGCATGAATCTACTAAGTGCATATAACAAAAATCCCTTACTGACCATGAGCCAAAAAGGACCAGAAGATATGATGGCACCTATGTAAACATAGCAAGTTTCGTTAACAGGTTTCAGACAGCAGAAAACAGAGCATGGCATTAACAGAAATTATGAGGGCACCTTGGTGAGCTTGATTCACTCAGTACAAAGCAATGCATGACAAAACAAGCATACCTACAGCAAGATGGCATGTTTATGAAGCTATCCATGGCAAGAGCAAGTTTATATCATGTATGGATCAACTACAACAACGTTGGAAAAATTGAATATCATGTTAACAATCTGCCAGGAATATTTTTATGGCAAAAGTAGAGCAAGATTAAGACATGCTATGGCACTCTATAATTGCAAACAGGGGCATGGATGGATAGAGCACAACTATATCTACAAAACATCCTTCCTGAATATACTCAAAAGAACCATGGATCTCTCTGTAGACACATGGATACATGGCAACAAAATAACAGCAGTAACAGACAGCAAAAACCTAAGTCCCTGAAAACAGAAACGTCACGAAGCCTAGTTTGCATGCTTGTGATAGTCACCACATAGATCATAAAAATACATGGCATACACCCCTGTAAATATGGCATGGTATAGATAAAAATACCTGTAGAGCTCATGCCCATAAGATGCACACATTAAATGTAGCAAAAATAACAAAACACCAAGTTCTGACAAGTAACAGCAGAAAACATCATATAGCATTCTTGCACCAGATATTTGGGCATCAAGATGGACTCAAACGAGCATGGAACAATGGAACAAAATGAAGAGCATCTCGAGGCGAACATTACGATATATTACACGCACGAAACGGAGCAGTATGCAGAGAGTTATGATGCAATGAACATGGCAACAGAATGTGAAAATACTTCGGGACGGAGAATTTCGGGGGGGGGAGTCAACCTCTCGAGATCTTGGGTTCGGTGGGCACGGACGCCGAGGCAGCGACTCGCCGGAGCTCGAGGACGGGCGGCCGGAGTGAGCTCGGGAGACGGAGGAAGCCGGCCGGGAGGAGGTGCGGGAGCGCGGCGCCGGCGGGCGAAGGGGTCGGCGGAGGACGGCGGAGCGGCGGGCACGGGCGGCGGCGGTCGCAGACGGCGGCGAGGCGGCGCGGAGAGGTGGCGGCGTCCGGCGACGAGGCGTGCGGCGGCGGCTCGCCGGCTCGTGCGGGAGGGCGGCGGAGTCGGGCGGCGCGGGGGCGCGGACCGGGCGGTGGTGCGATGGGCTCGGCGGGCCCGATGCGGGCTCGCGGGCCGGTGGCGGAGGGAGGCAGCGGTGCGCCACGTGGCGGCCTCCGGTTGGACGGGCGCGGCGGCGGGTTTCGTCCGGCGCCGGGCGGACGTGTCCGGCGCGCGAAGGGAGCGGGGCTAGGGTTTTTACCCGGATTTTGGACGGGGAGGACATATTTATAGGTAGAGGGAGCTAGGAGACTCCAAATGGAGTGTGGTTTTCGCCCACACGATCGTGATCGAACGGCCGAGAGCATGGAAGGGACTTAGGTGGGTTATTGGACTGTTTGGAGGGGGATTTTGCTGCAACACACAAAAAGGACTTTGCGGTTACCCGGTTAACCGTTGGAGCATCAAACGACCTCCAAATGGAACGAAACTTGACAGGTGGTCTACCGGTGGTGTACCAAGGCCACTTGGCAAGACTCGGTCCATTCCGAGAACGTTTAACACCCGCTCACGAAAAGAGATAAGAGGGATGCGCCGGCGCATGTGGGAGTGTCGGATTGCAAAACGGACAACGGGGAAAATGCTCGGATGCATGAGACGAACACGTATGCAAATGAGATGCACATGATGAGATGATATGAAATGCATGACATAAACAAAATGCAAAACGAAAGACAAAACCCGACCACGAAGGGAATATCATCATACATAGCCGAAAATGGCAAGAGTTGGAGTTACAAATATGGAAAGTTACATCCGGGGTGTTACAACACTCCACCACTACGAGAGGATCTCGTCCCGAGATCTAGGACTGAAAGAACTCCGGATATTCGGAACGGAGGTGGTCCTCGCGTTCCCAGGTGGCTTCTCGGTCGGAATGGTGCGACCACTTCACTTTCAGGAATTTGATTGACTTGTTGCGAGTCTTGCGCTCAGTTTCTTCAAGAATAGCAACGGGGTGCTCATGATAAGATAGATCTTCTTGGAGATCAATCTCTTCGAAGTTGATGGTGCGCTCAGGCGTCTTGAAGCACTTGCGAAGCTGTGACACGTGGAACACATCGTGCACATTCGCGAAGTTGGAGGGAAGCTCAAGTTGATAGGCGAGGTCGCCTCTTTTGCCAATGATCTTGAAAGGACCCACGTATCTAGGGGCAAGCTTCCCTTTGATACCGAAGCGACGAGTGCCTTTCATTGGAGAGACGCGGAGGTAAACATGGTCTCCGATCTCGAAAGCCACATCACGGTGCTTGCTATCATAGTAACTCTTCTGGCGCGATTTCGCGGCTTTGAGATTTTCACGGATGACTTTACACATTTCTTCAGCCTGTGTGATTAAGTCGTTACCAAGAAGTTGGCGTTCACCAGTCTCTGACCAATTGAGAGGAGTACGACACTTTCTGCCATATAGAATCTCGAATGGGGCCTTGCCCGAACTCGCTTGGAAGCTGTTGTTGTAGGAGAATTCGGCATATGGAAGACAATCTTCCCACTTCATGCCAAAGGAAATGACACAAGCCCTGAGCATAACTTCAAGAATTTGATTGACTCGCTCGACTTGGCCACTAGTTTGACGATGGAAAGCTGTGCTGAAGCGAATGTTGGTGCCCATGGCCTTCTGAAAGGAGTCCCAGAACTTAGAAATGAAGATGCTTCCATGATCTGAAGAAATCAATTATGGAATGCCGTGCAAGGAGACAATCCTGGAGGTGTATAGCTCTGCCAACTGAGCTGCTGTGATGGATTCTTTGATTGGAAGGAAATGAGCCACTTTAGTAAGCTTGTCGATGACAACGAAGATAGCATCATTTCCGCGCTTGGACTTTGGAAATCCAGTCACGAGGTCCACTTCGATATGATCAAACTTCCATTCTGGGATAGCAAGAGGTTGGAGGAGACCAGCTAGTCGTTGGTGTTCTGCTTTCACCCTTGGACAGACATCACATTCATTCACGAATTGGGCGATTTCTCGCTTCATTCGAGTCCACCAATACGACTGCTTGAGGTCATGGTACATCTTTGTACTTCCAGGATGAATGGAAAGCAGAGAATTGTGTGCCTCGTTCATAATGACTTTCCTTAGATCACCTTTAGGAACCACAATCCGGTCCTCGAAGAATAAAGTGTCTCTGTCATCAATGCGATAGCACTTGTATTTCGAAAGACCCTTGACAATACCACGTTTCACCTTCTTCACCATGGTATCCAGGAGTTGTGCCTCATGAATTTGATCTTCCAAAGTAGGAGAGACTATGAGGTTGGCAAGAAAGCCTTGAGGAACAACTTGGAGATTCAGTTTGCGGAAAGCTTCACAAAGATCCAGTTGAAATGGCTTGAGGATTAAACTGTTGCAATAAGCCTTCCTGCTCAAAGCATCTGCAATGACGTAGGCCTTGCCTGGAGTATACTCAATACTCGGATTGTACTCTTGAATCATTTCGACCCATCGAGTTTTCCTGAGGTTGAGGTTGGGCTGAGTGAAGATGTACTTGAGACTCTTGTGATCGTTGAATATGTCCACTTTTCTTCCCAACAAGAGATGTCTCCATGTTATTAATGCATGGACAACTGCCGCCAACTCAAGATCGTGAGTGGGGTAGTTCTTTTCGTTGGGCTTCAACTGACGAGAGGTATAGGCCACAAATTTCTTCTCTTGCATTAACACAGCACTGAGACCTTGAAGAGAAGCATCACAGAAAACTTCGAATGGCTTGGATTCGTCAGGAGGAGTTAAGACAGGACCTGTGACGAGTTTCTCTTTGAGAGTGTTGAAAGCAACGTCACACTTAGGAGACCAGACATACTTCACATGCTTCTGGAGGAGGTTGGAAAGAGGCTTTGCAATCTTAGAGAAATTCTCAACGAATCTTCGGCAATAGCTTGCAAGACCAAGGAAACTGCGGAGCTGCTTGACGTTCTAAAGAGGTTCCCAATTCACAATTGCAGACACCTTCTCGGGATTAACAGCGATGCCCTTGGCAAAGATGATATGACCAAGGTAAAGAACTTCATCAAGCCAAAACTCACATTTGGAAAACTTCGCATAAAATTGATACTCTCTGAGCTTGTCGAGCACCAATCGCAAATGTTTGGCATGATCCTTCTTATTCTTGGAGAAGACCAATATATCATCGAGATACACCAGGACGAATTCATTGGTATAGGGGTTGAAGATGAAATTCATCATTCGAGAGAATGTTGGAGGAGCATTGAAAGGCCGAAAGACATGACATTATATTCATAAGAACCAAAGCTTGTTCTGAATGCTGTCTTGGGAATATCTTCTTCATGAATGCGCATCTGATGATAACCCATACGAAGGTCAAGCTTGGAGAATACTTTAGCACCTTTGAGTTGCTCGAATAGCTCATTGATGTTGGGAAGTGGATACTTGTTCTTGATTGTCTTCTTGTTCAATGGACGGTAGTCGACACAAAGTCGGTCCGTGCCATCCTTCTTCTAGACAAAAAGAACACCACAACCCCACGGAGATGAACTCGGTCTGATCAAACCCAGACGCTCTTGTTCATCGAGTTGTTTCTTCAATTCCTTCAGCTCCTTGGGTCAAGCTTGTAAGGACGCTTGCAAACGGGTTCAGTGCCAGGCTCAAGATCGATAACGAACTCAACTGGCCGGTGAGGAGGCATACCCGGAAGCTCTTCTGGAAAGACATCTTGGTACTCACAAACGACTCGAATTTGAGAAATAACATCCAACTCGCCCTTCTCATTGAGAGAAAACAACCGAATGGTTTCATCACGAGCGGCATAGATGATAACATCATCAGAAGAGTTTGTCAATTGAATTTCCCTGGCAGCACAATCAAGTTGAGCCTTGTGCTTAGAAAGCCAGTCCATCCCGAGAATTAGATCAATATCCGAGTCACCAAGGACAATTGGAGAAGACAGAAATTTATTGTTTCCCATCTTGATGGAAACATCCGGAACCACCAAACTAGAACTCAAACGTTTACCCTGAGAAACGAGATCCATGGGTTTACCCAAATGTGAACAAGTGAATTCATGCTTGGCAAAAAAACGGTCTTGACATGAAACAAAGCGAAGCACCAGTATCAAATAAGAATTTTGCAGGAATATCATTAACTGAGAGATTACCCATTATCACATCAGTAGATTCCTCCGCTTGAGCTGCATTCATCATGTTCACCTTTGCTGACTTAGGATTATGCTTGACCACTGCATTGCTGGAAGATCTCACAGGAGGAGGAGGCGGAAGGCGCCTTTGGTTGAAGCACTTGTTAGCATAGTGACCTTTTTGCTGACACTTGTTGCAAGTCACCTCTGAGAGTGGACGATGATAAGGAGCATTCGACTTTGGAGCTTGATTATGAGACTTGTTCTGATAGCCAGGGTTGGGTGGGTGGGAAGATCCATGGCCACCTTTGTTCTTCTTCAGGAAAGGCTGACGAAATGGAGGAGGAGGCAACCAGAACTTCTGTTGCTTAGCAGCCACTAGTGAGGAAAAAGAAGACTGAACTGTGTCCCTGACTCTCTTCTTAGAAGCCTCACACTTGAGCTGAGCAGCCTCTTGCTTCAGTGCCATATTGTAGAAATCATCATACTTGGTCGGCTCAAAAAGCACGAGAGTTAATTGCAGATCTTCTCTAAGGCCACCTCTGAATTGATAGATCATGCTCTTTTCCTCAGGAACGTCTTGCTTACCGAAGCGAGCGAGTTTCTAAAACTGAGTATTGTATTGATACACGGACATGCTGCCTTGCTTGAGATTGCAGAACTCCTCACGCTTGCTCTCAACAACACTTTGTGGAATGTGGTGAGCTTTGAAGTCTTGGCAGAAATCATCCCAGGTAATCACACGACCTCCTCTGGAATCTTTGTATTGTTGATACCACTCGGCAGCTTGATCCTTGAGTTGAAAAGAAGCGAACTTGACAAAGTCCTCAGGCCTGACATTGCTACATTCAAAATGCTTGTTGATGTCCACGAGCCAATCATCGGTGTCTATGGCCTCGGCACAGTAGCTGAAAGACTTCGGCTGATTTGCAAGGAACTGGTTGAGGGTAGCGAAGTGAGGCTGATTGTTGCCTTGGCCTTGATTTCCTTGATTGCCTTGCCCTTGGGTGCGTTCTTGCAAGAGTTGCAAAATCATCTGAGCATTGGAGTTGGTGGCTGCCATGATAGCTTGCCATGCCTCCGGAGGCAGAGGTGGTGGCGGAGGGTTCGCCTGACTCCCCTCATTGCGTTCCGGATTCGGACACGTTGGCGGAGCCATCCTGAAGAGGGTGACATCCGTTAGCATCTTGATAGACAGATAGGCAAATGGAATCAACGGATAGAAATTGCAACATATAGTCTTCACAATAAACATTCGAACGAGGATGAACGAATGAATTCCATAGTAAATCATCACACTTCCATTAAGGTGAGAAGCCACTTGATAAAGGATTGATGAATAAAATAAAAAAAGTACGAGTGGAACAAATTAGTGGTAAGGATTACCCAATCACAAACCAAATATCTGCGCGAAGAAATGCTAAGAGCTACTTGAATCCCACCTATAAACTCCCGAAACTTTCTGGTTATGCAATTTGGTGTTGGGGATACAGGGGACACAAAATATATCACCCAAACTAGCAATCCCTAGATCCAGCTGTATCCATCCGTCAACACATAACCAAGAAACTTCGGAAATCGTGTACCTCAACCTTCGAAAAGCATCCGTTATACTAGTTATGGCAATACTCCCGAACTCCCGCCCCAGTACTGGGTGGCGTCGAGGTGATCTCACCAACAACTGCATAAAAGAGATTTCGATGTCGGCGAAACTCAGGTATTCCAGAACTGCAACGATAAAATTGTGACGACAACACCTCAGAGCTCAACTCCCCGGGACACTTCCACAACCCCTAAATGTCAGGAGGCACCAAGAACAATGTTCTCGTCACAAAACCATCGGAACGAATAAATTTTTTTTAGTGAAATTTGAGGAGAGGAGAGTCAAAACTTCTACGTCAGGAGGCCTCACCAGAGCGACGAAGGGACCGAGGAGTAAAAAGAATCCTACTCTCCGATATATATAATCCTAAGACTCAAAACATTTTTGTTCTAGACTCAACAACGCCAGCGATTCGATCAAGCAGGGGGCTCCTAAGTCGGGGACGGCTCTGATTACCAACTTGTAACGCCCATGATGTGGCTATATCTCCCACGTGTCGAGGCACGACTTCGAGGCATAACCGCATTATGGTATTGTCGCAAGAAGGGTTATCTTCACACAATCCCATGTAATGAACAAGAATGGGATAACGAGAGTTGGCTTACAATCGCCACTTCACACAATACATAAATTAATTCATACATCATTCAAAATCCACACATAGACCGACTACGGTCAAATCCAAATGAAAATAAGATAACCCCAAATGCTAGATCCCCGATCGTCCCAACTGGGCTCCACTACTGATCATCAGGAAAAGAAACATAGTAACGACCACGTTCCTCGTCGAACTCCCAGTTGAGCTCAGTTACGTCATCTGCACTGGTATCGTCGGCACGTGCAACTATTTTGGTAGAATCTGTGAGTCACGAGGACTTAGCAATCTCACACCCGCGAGATCAAAACTATTTAAGCTTATAGGAAAGGATGGTGTAATGAGGTGGAGCTGCAGCAGGCACTAAGCATATATGGTGGCTAATATATGCAAAAGAGAGCGAGAAGAGAAGCAATGCAACGGTCGCGAAGCTAGAAATGATCAAGAAGTGATCCTGAAACTACTTACGTTCATGCATAACTCAAACCGTGTTCACTTCCCGGACTTCGCCGAGAAGAGACCATCACGGCTACACACACGGTTGATGTATTTTAATTAAGTCAAGTGACAAGTTCTCTACAACCGGACATTAACAAATTCCCATCTGCCTCATAAACATAGGCACGGCTTTCGAAAGATAATACCCTACAGGGGTGTCCCAACTTAGCCCATTATAAGCTCTCACGGTCAACGAAGGATAAACCTTCTCGCGGGAAGACCCGACCAGTCTCGGAATCCCGGTTTACAAGACATTTCGACAATGGTAAAACAAGACCTGCAAAGCCGCCCGATGCGGCGACAAATCCCGATAGGAGCTGCACATATCTCATTCTCAGGTCACACCGGATAAGTCAAGCTACGAGTAAAACCAGGCCTCGAGTTTCCCTGAGGTGGCCCCGCAGGCTGCTTGGTTCGGACCAACACTCGAAGGAGCACTAGCCCGGGGGGGGGGGTTAAATAAAGATGACCCTCGGGCTCGCGAAAACCCAAGGGAAAAGGCTTAGGTGGCAAATGGTAAAACCAAGGTTGGGCCTTGCTGGAGGAGTTTTATTCAAGGCGAACTGTCAAGGGGTCCCATAAATCACCCAACCGCGTAAGGAACACAAACTCACGGAACATAATACCGGTATGACGGAAACTAGGGTGGCAAGAGTGGAACAAAACACTAGGCATAAGGCTGAGCCTTCCACCCTTTACCAAATATATACATGCATTAATTAAATAAGAGATATTGTGATATGCCAAGATTATCCATGTTCCAACATGGAACCAACTTCAACTTCACCTGCAACTAGCAACGGTATAAGAAGGGCTGAGCAAAAGCGGTAACTTCGCCAAACAACGGTTTGCTAGGAAAGGATGGTTAGGGCTTGACATGGCAATATGGGAGGCATGATATAGCAAGTGGTAGGTAGCGCAGCATGGCAATAGAGCGATAAACTAGCAAAGCAAAGATAGAAGTGATTTCGAGGGTATGGTCATCTTGCCTGCAAGGTTCTCAGAGTTGTCGAAAGCTTGATCCTCGTAAGCGTACTTAATAGGTTCCTCGTTCACGAACTCGTCTCTCGGCTCTACCCACAGCAAGAACACACGCAATGGAACCACAATCAATAACGGGAAATGCACAAGCAACATGATGCAATACATGCATGATATGGAAGATAGGATATGCGATGCGTATGCGTGCTCCAGAAGAAAAAGGAGTAACAAGGGAGTAACTTGGCAAAATAATTATGCCACTGGAAAGATGAGATGATTTCGGTCTAAATCGATATAAAGATCACCGGAAACGGATGCACGGTTTGCAAATGGCAAGCAAAACAAGAATGACACGATTCTGCGATTAACAGCATGATAACACTTAGAATACATCAAGTAACTATTCTACAGCACTCCAACATACCAACAAAGCATATGGCAGTGACCTACAGGGGATGCTTGACAAAAGCTGAACACTGAGCTACGACTAGATCACAACATAACAGGTTCAAACAAGCATGGCAAAAGTGCAAAAGATATCAGTTTCACAGACTTGATGAAATTACTGGACATGGCATAAGCAGCATCAGGTAGCAATGTTCAGAGCAAGAAAAACACATGCTACAGGAACTTAACATAGCAAAACAAGGCATTGCATGAAGATAATAAGTGCATATAACAAAACACCCTTACTGACCATGAGCCAAATAGGACCAGAAGATATGATGGCACCCATGTAAACATAGCATGTTTCGTTAACAGGTTTCAGACTTGGCAGAAAACAGAGCATGGCATTAACAGAAATTATGAGGGCATCTTGGTGAGCTTCATTCACTCATTACAAAGCAATGCATGACAAAACAAGCATACCTACAGCAAGATGGCATGTTTATGAAACTATCCATGGCAAGAGAAAGTTCATATCGTGTATGTATCAACTACAACATCCTTGGCAAAATTGAATATCATGTTAACAATCTGCCAGGAATATTTTTATAGCAAACGTAGAGCAAGATTAAGACATGCTATGGCACTCCATAATTGCAACCAGGGGCATGGATGGATAGAGCAAAAATATATCCACAAAACATCCTTAGTGAACATACTCAAAACAAGCATGGATCTCTCTGTAGACACATGGATACATGGCAACAAAATAACAGCAGTAACGGACTTGGCAAAAACCTAAGTCCCTGAAAACAGAAACATCACGAAGCCTAGTTTGCATGCTTGTGCTAGTCACCACATAGATCACAAAAATACATGGAATACACCCCTGTAAAGATGGCATGACATAGATCAAAACACCTGCAGTGCTCATGCCCATAAGATGCACACATTAAATGTAGCAAAAATAACAAAACACCAAGTTCTGACAAGTAACAGCAGAAAACATCATATAGCAATCTTCCACCAGATATTTGGGCATTAAGGTGGACTCAAACGAGCATGGAACAATGGAACAAAATGAAGAGCATCTCGAGTCGAACATTTCGATATATTACACACACGAAACGGAGCAGTATGCAGAGAGTTATGATGCAATGAACATGGCAACAGAATGTGAAAATACTTCGGGACAGAATTTCGGGGGGGGGGGGGAGGGGGGGAAGTCAACCTTTCCAGATCTAGGGTTCGGTGGGCACGGACGCCGAGGCAGTGACTCGCCGGAGCTCGAGGACGGGCGGCCGGATTGAGCTCGGGAGAGGGAGGAAGCCGGCCGGGAGGAGGTGCGGGAGCGCGGCGCCGGCGAGCGACGGGGTCGCCGGAGGACGGCGGAGCGGCGGGCACGGGCGGCGGCGAGGCGGCACAGCGAGGTGGCGGTGTCCGGCGACGAGGCGCGCGGCGGCAGCTCGCCGGCTCGCGCGGGAGGGCGGCGGAGTCGGGCGGCGCGGGGGCGCAGACCGGGCGACGGCGCGATGGGCTCGGCGGGCCCGACGCGGGCTCCTGGGCCGGTGGCGGAGGGAGGCGGCGGCGCGCCACGTGGCGGCCTCCGGTTGGACGGGCGTGGCAGCGGGTTTCGTCCGGCGCCGGGCGGACGTGTCCGGCGCACGGAGGGAGCGGGGCTAGGGTTTTTACCGGGATTTTGGACGGGGAGGACATATTTATAGGTAGAGGGAGCTAGGAGACTCCAAATGGAGTGCGGTTTTCGCCCACACGATCGTGATTGAACGACCGAGAGCATGGAAGGGACTTAGGTGGGTTATTGGGCTGTTTGGAGGGGGTTTTGCTGCAACACACAAAAAGGACTTTGCGGTTACCCGGTTAACCGTTGGAGCATCAAACGACCTCCAAATGGAACGAAACTTGACAGGTGGTCTACCGGTGGTGTACCAAGGCCACTTGGCAAGACTCGGTCCATTCAGAGAACGTTTAACACCCGCTCACGAAAAGAGATAAGAGGGATGCGCCGGTGCATGTGGGAGTGTCGGATTGCAAAACGGACAACGGGGAAAATGCTCGGATGCTGAGACGAACATGTATGCAAATGAGATGCACATGATGACATGATATGAAATGCATGACATGAACAAAATGCAAAACGAAAGACAAAACCCGACCACGAAGGGAATATCATCATACATAGCCGAAAATGGCAAGAGTTGGAGTTACAAATATGGAAAGTTACATCCGGGGTGTTACATGTGCTCATCATCTACACAGCTACGTTGACTGTCTAGCCTTGCGTTGTCTTGCGAATCTTGTTGGGAGGATGGCGGAGTAGAATCTGTAGAGAACCTCTGTTTCAGTTGCTCGGAAGGACCACCATCATCCAATGCCTTGCCAATTTCCTTCAGCTTTATTGATTTTGCATTGTGAGGTCAAACCGACAAGAAAAAGGAATATAATTCGCTCTTCAGAACTCATTCATGCATGATACTGATGAACACTACTCTGATGAAAGGCAAAGTCATGATACGAGAATGGGATATGTACGAAAAAATGGACGGCTTGACATATTCACACCTATGATGTGGTAACTAAGCAGAAGGCACTTCAACAAATTAGAAGCACTTCAAACTAGACACCATATGAAAGGTGCAATCAATATCACTCTGCCAAGTTAAAACTGTCTCGTCATAGGTGGCGTTCATCAAACTAGAAGCAATACATGCTAGAAATCATATTCAAGACGCAAACCAATATCACACTACCAACTTAAAGGTGTTCCATCATAAATGACGGATGCAGGATACACAAGAAGAGTAGTTTCATGTAAGAACATGGTGTGATAGACAGATATAGTATGTACCAAAAACAGGAAGGCGTGTCATATTCACACGTATCATCTGTATGCTAAGCAGATGCAGTTTACACTAATTAGGAGCAATACAAGCTAGACACCATATGCAACATGCAACCAGATATCACACTGCCAAGTTAGAGCAAGCACCTTGGATGGTGGAGTAGGGGAGCGGAGACTTGGACCTTGAAATGCACTATCAGTACAAGGAGAATTGGTATAGATGCTCCGTTTATGTTGCTGCAGAGGACCACCATCATCGCCTTCCTTACTATTTTCCTTCCTCTTTCTTGATTTTGCCTTGTCAAGTCAAACCCACAAGAAAAATGAATAAAATTTGCTATTCAGAACTCATTGATGCATGATACTGATGAACACTACTTTCATGTAAGGCAGACACATGATAGGAGGATGGAATATGTATGACAAATAGGACGGCGTGACATATTGACATGTATGATGTATAAAGTGTAAACTAAGCACAAGGTGCTAGAACTTGTTAGAATCAATGCAAGCTAGAAACCATATGAAAGATGAAACCAATATCACTCTGCCAAATTAAAAGTGTGCCCTAACAAATGTATTTGCCCAAATTAGAAGCAATATATGGCAACAGGCTAGAAATAATATGCAATATGCAACGAATAAAGGTGACTCATCGTAAGTGATTGATGTAGGATACATAAGAGAGGTAGTTTCATGTAAGAACAAGGTTAACACATAGATGTAGTGTGTACCAAAAATAGGAAGGCATGTCATATTCACAGTTATAATGTGTAAACTAAGCAGATGCAATTTACCCTAATTAGAAGCATTACAAGCTAGACACCGTATGTAACATGCAACCACATATCACACTGCGAAGTTAGAGCAAGCACCTGTGATGGTGGTATGGGGGAATTGCGGTCATCAACTAGAGAGCTACGTTGACTATCTTCATTTAGCCTTGCTGTTTCTTGAGAATCATGTGGAGAGGATGACACTGCACTCTTTAAACGAGTATGGCGTCTCACAGTAACCCACCCGGGTGACTGTCTCATCATAAGTGATTGACGAGGGATACAAAAGAGCATTAGTTTGATGTATGAACATGGTTAATAGACATATGTAGTATGTATCAAAAACAGGAAGGCATGTCATTATCAAAGGTATAATGTGTAAAGTAAGCAGATGCAATTTAACCAGATTGGAAGCAATACAAGCTAGACACCATATGCAACATGCAGCCACATTTGACAACACGAAGTTAAAGCAAGCACCTGGGATGGTTGTGTGTGGCAATTGAGATCATCAACTGCAGAGCTACATTTACTGTCTCCAACTGCTGACACTTCATCCTTTAGAGCGCTGAAACACTTAGTGCTTATCTTCGAATTACACTGGAGCGACTTCTGTCTTTTCTTTTCAGCATTCATCAACACTGCGTCAGAGTCTAAAATACCCATGCATAAAAAAACAATAGTGTGAGTATGGGTGAAGTGTGTGCACAATTAGTACAGTGTAAAGGTAGCAGATAGCAGGTTGGTGAGAAATAAATGACGGGAGACATATGATAGCTCTACAACATGCATGGCACACTAAATTACTACAGGATTCTATGAAAATAACATTCGACTAAAAACAAATAGGTCAGTACATTTTTTTGCACCGTCCGATGTACAAAGAACGGGCAGATCGCCTTCATCTACCTCCAGCCAGTCAGTGTTGACGATCTTCCTCGAAACGGTTGCGGCCGCCGGCCCAGTCCCCTACCTGCGCCCTCCCCTCGACCTCACCGCACCGCCGTGCTTGGCACTGCCCCCCCGGCAATCCATTCAAGCCCCGCCGACCTCCAGATCGGGCGCAAGCAGCTCCTGCGCCCCACACCCCTATGATAGACACCGATGCGCCGCTTCCCCGGCGAACAGGGGGACTAGGTGCTCCGCGCGCCTAAGCGGGTGCTGCTTCTTTTAATTGCGGTTCGACTGACCCTGAATTGAAATCCAGGCGGGCTACTGACCTCTAGCAAAGGTGAAATAGTAAAGGGAGGAAACCTTGTGCATTTAGTATCACGAAGAAGATGCGGTAAGAAGAGCTCAACTAGTTTCTTTCGTGGGATGAATACGGTGTGAGTAGAGACGTAAGGTTTGCATGAATAAGGGAAGAGGACCTCTTTCTGCTGGCAGTGTTGTGTCCTCCTTCTATTTTTCCAACGATCTTCTTGTGGTTCGCTGGAAACAAGAAGTTGTGGAGGACGGTGCAGCCTTGTACGAACCCATGGCCAACTTGTTGAGTGTGGTGCGGTGGCCGTCTGTCGGCGGCGGGGAAGGAGATCCGAGGCGGCGAACGACGGCGTAGCGGGAACAGCTCCGGTGCGGTGGACGGTTGCGACAGTGGAGCGGCAGCAGTGAGGCGCAGGACGGCGTGGTCGGAGTGGTTCTGGTACGGCGCACGTCAGCGTCGGCCTCGGCGTCGTGGAGGTAGCTCTACCTCGGCTTCAACTGCTAAGTCCTTGAGGGCGTTGCGGTTGCGGTTGCGTTGGACAACGACGTCGGGGTACCGGCTCCGGCGTGATGGAGTTGGGCGGCGGTGGATTGGGCGCTATGGGGTGGAGGACGGAGGAGGCTGGGGTTTCGCGGCTGGTGGAGAGGGCATTTTGGCGCCCATGGAGTATGAATGGGGAAACGGAGGGAGGCGGGGAACTAAGGGGGAACAATGCTTCGGTTTGGGACGTGCTTGTTTGAAATTTTGGGAAAGTTACAAACTTTGCCCCCATCTAAAATTTCGGACATATTGCCGGTTGGGGGTAGGACAGTAATCTCAGGTGGCCCAAAGGTGGGCGGGATAGGTTTCGGCCGAGCGCATGGGTGTTTAGGCGCCCACGGCGTATGAATGCTTCTCGGAGGCGGTTGAGACTGGCATCTTGGTGAAGTTACAAACCTACCCCGGTTTAGACCTTTGGACATCGGGCCGATAGGCTACACGGGCCAGAGTCAGGACAGTAATTTCCTACCACCAAACATTAGTCTCGCGCGGTTTCTGGTGACTAGAGGCCTATTTGGTGCTTCGTTCAATATTTGGGAGCAGAAGCATTAACGTTTTCGGTTCTCTTCAATTGAACATTCAGGATTTGTCAAACTTCACAAATCTTTACTCTTGAAAATCCTAAATCTACGATTATTTTGGAATGGAGGTGGTACATTTGAATATACATTGTACACGAGTATATATTAAAAAATATGCAACTTACCTCAGTTCATGCATGGTTCCAGATATAATCTCCTTGGTTGCAAAAAAAAAGTTAGACATGCGTATGAATATATATAGCATGTTCAAACGCACAACAAAGATTGATGCCCCCTTTTACATCTGATTTACAAATGCCATTATCTCGGCTTCAAATAGATGAATGCACTTCCTATGAATTCGAATATTCGAAACTCCCTTTATGCCGAATTCGACATGTATTCTATTTCATAGCTAGCAATTTGGAATATATCCATGCAAGTGACAAATGTATAAAGTGCTTCACACTAACCACATGGAGTGCACTAATTAATGTTTATATATGAATTGCAAAAGCATCCATTGCCTGTATTTCAAACCACTCTCACTCTATGGATCGATAATATGAAATAAACACATGCACATGCTAGAATTCAATAGAGTATGGGTGTCTGATAGACCGATTTTCGTCCATACGCAATTTGCAAAATTCATGATCTCATCCAAAAATAATAATGCCATTTATATTTTAATTTAATGCATAGAATCGCCTTTTACACATAGATGCACTATGCTTCGGCCCGTTCTCACAAACGCGCTATATATCTCTCTATCTACCGCATAAGTGCACACACTTTATATGCATCGGCATTTCTCTTTCACACATGCTCACAATCTCTCTCGGGGTGTCGGGGAGTCTCACGCACATGCTCTCTCTGTATCTCTCTCTCTTTGTGACTAGTATGTACCACTCTTTTCACTAATCTCAGTTGGAAAACACTATTTCTCTCACATGCATATATACACACGCACGGTCTCTACTAGCCCTCTATACGCACATATATGTGCCTACGTGTCTCCCGCACGCACATTATCTTTAGGCCTCTCTCGCACACATTGCCCCCCCAGACACACCTCTCTCTTAGTAGTTGGCAGATATGATTCCATCATATCATTCGGTAGGATATCACTGACTATTAGGCTGGATGGTAATACGAGGCAAAGTTTTACCCTAGTTCGGACCCTTGCAGTTGAGGAAAAATCCTACTACTGGTACTGTATATTAGTGATAGGGGTGTGTACAAAGTACACGTGAATACCAGGCATTGTGCGTGTGTGTGTACTATCGACGAACTAGCCCCCAAGCTTCTATGACATACTGGGGGCCTAGGGTTACAAATCATATATAGTCGGCTTATCACCAGTGGGGATAGAGTCCTCCGCGACTCTGGTAACTAGCTTCGTGTTGTACGCCGAGTCCTCCACATGGGTCTTCGTATAACGCGTCTCGATCCATCCTATGTGGCGCAGGATGGAACCGACCCATGAGTCCTCATGTTGACCCACCACAACTAGAAATGATGTGCCCACCACACCACACACGCAATCGGCCACTAAGAAAATAAGCATATACAATAGTACAATGTTATACATGAAAGTTAATTGCATGGTGCATCCAAAAAAATTTGTTCTGCATTGTGAATGTTTATATATTCTCCTAAAATATTAGTCACGGGAAAGAGAAACGAAGGGCATATCTCTCCTTGTCTCCACCAGACATCCCCTCTTTCTACACCACTTTCATGTACGCACACAAACTATCTCTCGGCCCTCTAAAAGTATGCATGCCCACGACACATTCACGCATGACGGTCACTGTATTTCAAGCTAAAGCACTGTACGGTCACTGGAGTTCAGAATATGCTCATTACGGTCACCGTATACATTCTCGTGGTGATCATACGGTATCTAGCTCACGATACATCTCCGTATTTTCTTGATGACACTGACGGACTTTGCATTTGATGCGTGCTCCGTATTTTGTTGACTACACTTACGGTCATTGTATTTGAAGCGAAAGCATGATATGGTCACTGGACTTCAGACTAATCTCATCACGGTCACCACATACATTTTGTCGTGCTAACCAACATATGGTTGGATGGTTAGGAGGACAGTGGTTTCTCAAGCCCACCAGGGTTAAAGTCCCGGTGCTCGCATTTATCCTGGGTTAATTTCAGTATTTTCCAGCGATGTGCGTTCAGTGGGAGGAGACGTTCCACTCAACTACGAGGCACCTATGGTGACTTCGTAAAATCTCAAGATCATATGCTGGCCCACTCTCTTGAAGGTGCTCATAGGGATAGGGTCTGCGTGTGTGCGCTTATAGCGGTGAGTGCTTGCACGTATATATGAGCCCTTGCGTCTATACCGTGTTAAAAAAATACATGTCATGATTATACGGTCACTGGCTCACCCGTACAACTCTGTATTTTGTTGATGACACAATCAATTGACCAGTCAAACGTTCCACGTGGCGCAACTAGTGTTGCACCATCGGGGCGCTTAACCGTGGGGCCCACCTGTCAGCCCGTATATGAAAGAAAGAAATGGTAGTTTGAGTTTGTACTGTGTTAATAAAATACATTTTAGGGTGATCATACGGTCACTGGCTCACCATACAGCTCCATAATTTGTTGATGACACGATCAATTGACCAGTCAAACGGTCAACATTCAGCAGCACACATTACCATAGGGCCAACCTGTCAGCGTGTATATGAAGGACAGAAATGGTAATAAATTAGTGGTCGGTGGGTACTCGAAGTCATGAGACCTCTGGTTGGCAGTCGCGGGGGGAGCGCGTTGATTGGGCGGTGGGGTGGGGATCGCCGGAGAAAAAGCTCGGGGCGGGGGGCCTAGAGGGATGGCCGGTGCGGCGGCGGACCGGCGGTGAGGAGTGGTTTCGGGGCGGGCGGGGCAGCGTGGCGGCGCGGGCCGGCCACGGGCGGCGAGGGCCGGCGGTTCGGCCGGTGGTGGCTGGCGGCTCAGGGGGGTGGAGTTTGATGATAAACTGCAGGCCCTTGATTTCGTATCCAACGGCTGGAAAATCTAATGACCAGAGATGAAAAAGTCAGTCGACTGACGTGTAGCCTCACCCTGCACGTACACATGCACGCATGCAAGACACGCACACATGCAGGCGTGCAACACTGACACGTACACATAACGAACACACGCACGCATGCAGGCATGCAACACTGACGCGTACACATGCACTCACGAACACACGCACGTACGCACACATGCATGCAACACTGAAACGTACTCTTGCACGCACGCAACACTCGCACGCCTGCATGCACACAGCACACGACGCAAGACACACGCTCAACCTATACGTGCATGCACCCTTTGTCAAGGACATGGATTGTTACGGGTATTAATCAATCTTATCTGTGATAAGCAGAACATTGATGTTTGTAGCGGTCTTTATGAATCACAACATATCGAACAGGCTATCAACATAGTAGGCTTATCTACAGGAAAAGGATGATGTCATACTCAATGAACAATCATCGGTTTATGAAATGCCCGCTTCTGACCGCCCTGGCCCACCAAAGGTTCATCTGCTGTGCGCTGCCTACGTTGGGTCACTGACATGCAGGCCATGTACCCAAAGAGCCCACACGTCAGTGGAAGAACGGCACGCTGTCCTACGTCAGAGTCGAGGGCGCCACTCACTGCACACCCTGCTGAACACGCCTCCTTGCCGCATTCAAACGCCTCCATGAAACCTGCCCGTGTGGAAGCCGAGAAACCCACTCTGGACACACGTCCGTTCATGACTGGGCCGGCATTAAACACAACGCCGGCCGAGCTCCTCCCGTCTGCCGTCTATTTAATCTCCTATTTAAACGAGGCCAAACGCCGGCAAAGAATCGCACACCTCCGCCGCTCCCCTATCTCCTCCTTCACCATTTTGTCCACTGTTACAATGGCTTACGAAGAGTAGTTATTCCGCATCCAAGCCGGCTGGGTGGCCCGCCGAACCCACGGATACGAGCTATGCAGCTCGCTGATCCACCTCCCTCCCCTCGCCCGACGGAGCTAGTTGCCGCCCCAAGCCGGCGCGTAGTTCAGCAACTCGCCACTCCAGGCCAGCTCGACGAGGAGCAGCGCACGGGCGTTGTTGCTGCCGTCCATGCCACCGCCTCGTAGCACGTCTCCCGTTTCTGTGGCTGAGACTCCCATGCCAGCAGCCGCGCCATGCAAGGAGCGACAGATGCCGGGTGCACGGAGAGCGACGAGTCCGTGGCCAGCGCCTCCGCGTCCGCCGCCATCATCGAGGAGAAGTAGAACACGGGAGGCCGCCGCCGCTTGGGTCCCATGAAGGCCACCACAGAGGTGACGCCGACGTACACAGCAGGTGTCTTGCCGGATCCTTTTGTTGCGAGGAACTTCGTCGACCCCGCATATACCTCCGGGGCTCTCGGCAGTCCGGTGATCATGCTGCCGGACATGAGGAACACAAATCGATCGGCGAGCGACCATTTAGGCCAGGTATTATATACCTGTGTTGTCTATAACTAGCACCGCGTAGTTCATTTGGATGTATTGAAATTCGTCATGTTTGTATGAAAATCTAGTATCTTATATGATTTCCGTCGTTTGTTTATATGAAATATCGCCGTGTTTGCGTGAATTTCGTCCGGTTGGTTGACTTGCTGTCATAATGTGTGCGGCTACGGTTGGATGGCGTAATTTGCGGGTCGTCGCTCGGTCTGCGGGCGGCTCGGGCGGCGTGGTGGGACAAAAAGAACACAGCTCGTGCGAGCTTGTCTCCAACGTGCGCGCTGGAGGATGCATGAGACCCCGAGCCATTCCTCGTTCATCGGTGGCAAAGCCACCGGTGGACAAAAGGGTCGCCAATATTTTGGCTACCCCGGGCAAGATCCAAACAGCCCCTCCCAACAGATTCAAATCCCTCGTTCGCCGTGGAATTTTGCCATATGTTGTTTTCATGGACTAGCAAGATGCCCGTGCATTGCACGGAACATCAAGATGCATTTTTTTACAAAACACCTGTTGTGATTGACCCATTGTCGGTGTGGAACGACACCTATGGGATCACAAGATTCCCTACTACAGTTGCCGGGGTGCAGGGTTGCGAGGAGAGCTGGGCTAGTAGACAGCACAGGGATCGCTTACCCAGGTTCGGGCCGCGAGGATGCGTAAAACCCTAGTCCTGCTTTGGTGGGTGTATTTCTGAGAGTTCTTGAGCTCTCGAACTAGCTGTGGTCAGTGCGTGGTTCGAAAGAGCCGAATCCTCCTCCAGTATGCCATGGGCCTCCTTTTATACTTGAAAGGGGCAGCCACAGCGACACACAGGAGGTGGAAAGGCGTACAGTGCCCTAATCTTATTGCTCGTATTACAGGACAAGACGCATTTAATGCATAGCTTAGGTGTCCCCTTGCTTTATTGGGGACGGGGGCGACGCCCGTCCCGTCCGTCGCCGCTCCTCCTCGCCGTGACACGAGCCCTGGCAAGTGAGGTGCGTGGTGCCATGTAGGCAGTCAGGCAGCTGAGGTGGCACGGTGGCGGAGCCTTCACGAAGATCTGCATGCCACCATGCAAGCGCTCGATGAGTTGGCCTGGGAGCTGCATGTTGCCACGCAGGTGCCTACCCAGCTGGTCGGGCTGGCAGCTGCATGTGAACGGTGGTCGAAGCTTGTTTCGCGCGGGTTTGGCGGTGGCCCCGCTGGCGTCCTTGGCGAGGGTCTTGCCGGGTGGCCCGGCAAGGGTCTTGCCGTGGCGTGCTGTCGACCCCCGGCAAGGACCTTGCCGGGGGTCTGGTGGCCTTCCTCAGTAGGTATCTTGCCGAGAATCGTCGTCTTCTGATCCTCATCTGATCTTGAATATTTCTTCACAAAGATCTGCATGCCACCACAAAGGTGCCTTCCCGAGCCCTGACCCCATGTTGATGACGGCGTTGGGGCCGTGGGCTCAAGGGTCACTCGCTCTGTTGGTGTGGGCGAGCTGTCCTGGCAAGGGTCTTGTCGGGGCCGCTGAGGCCGCCCGGCAAGGGTCTTGCCGGGGGAACCTGCTTCGCCCCTCTGCTCTTTGTGGTCTTGGCCTTGGCGTTGCTTTGATTGTCTTGGGCTTCGGTCTTACCTTGGCTCACCTCCCCTGTTCTGCTTGGTGTGGTCGTGGGCGCGGCTCTGACTGCCCGTGCACAGGTAAAGGGGTACAAAAGCGTGCCCCTCTTTTTGTACACCAACACCCATGCAGGAGTAATCCCATGTTGTAAAAACTAATGATTGCTCAAGAATTTTATTGGATAAATGGTATCTCAAGAATTTTATCGGACTCCATTTTTGTATACAAGGCCACAAACCCATATTACAGGTACCAAGGCAAAAATTAATATCTTCTAACTCAATGTTGCAAGCCACCTTGTTTCCTTGTTTGCCGTGTAAATTAATGTGTATTCTTCTCTTTCATGCACATCAAGCCAATGCTCACACTCCCGCATGCATGCAAGGGATAATTAATGTCCTCCTTTGCTAGTAGTACTATGAGGCAAACACCATTAATATTGCATCGATTAGTGTTAGTGGCCTTGTATATCTGCAAATTGTAATTTTGATAGTGGCCTTGTATATAAAAATGGAGGGAGAAAGATGAGAGATAAGGTGAGGAGGAGTGGGGCGTGGTGGTGACTGGTGGTCGGACTGGGCGGAGCCATGGGGATGGACGGCGCATTATGTCTAGGTTTGTATCTCTATAGTCCCTCTCACACACACCCACGTAGGTGGGGGACGTGCACGAAGAGAAGAGGTGCACGCACGGCGCACGTACTCCCGTCTCTTTCCCAACCACACCCGCGCGGGTACACGGTGGAGCTCATTTCTGTACGAAAAGGCAGCCCACGTGTTAACTTGACACGTGTCCTAGTTGTCCACTAGCTGGAGGGAGGATCGTCTACCACGGGTGAACAAACAAATTGCGACTTGACGCGTTATGTTAAAAAAGAGGCAAACCCTGTGGGGCCTACCTTAGAGGCAAGGCTCTATACACTAGAGTACTTTTGATGTGTCCCGTCAACTCGCAGAACGAGGAGAAGCATGCTTAGTATGCCGTCTCCCCCGCCCATGGGCGCAGTGGCTCGCAGGATGAGGTGAAGCTTGCTTACTATGCCTTACGCCCGCTCCCTCGCCCACGCGCGTGGTGGCTCGCAGGACGAGGAGAAAATTTTACTACTCCCTCCGTTTACTCCTCGTCCCTACTACCTTGGTTAGAGAGATTATCATATTGTTTGGAATATATATGTCCTTTAGTACTCCCTCCATTTACTTATACAAGGCCAATATAAAAAAAATACATTTTGCATCTATACAAGCCACAAATAGTAATCGAGACAAAAGTTACTACTCCCTCCTTTCCAGTTTATGGCTCAATTTCAAAATCTCTCCAACCAAGGTAGACGGTGAGTGGTCGAATTAATTTCGTACTCCTAGTTTGCACAAGTAATTAGTACGCTTGTTTTTTTCAAGAAGTTATGTTAGGCATTAATTAGAATGAATGCATGAATGACCACTAAATTTCCATGAACTTCTACATGCATTGGTGAGTTTTCTCTTGACACTGCTTGCATCGGGTGATCTAACGCACCACGAAATCCAACATGTGATGGTACTACTACTAGTAGTAGAATTGAGACTTATAAAACGGAAAAACGAATGTTTTTTAGATGAGCCCTATAAACCCTAGTGGGTACGTACTCCGTAAAATCATATTTTCCCAAAACTAAGTCGCTCAACCTTTATTTGCTTGTTTCCCTTCCTGCCTCCTTGCCTTGAATAGACTATGCCAAACTCCCCTGCCTGCCGCGTGGGAAAAGACCCGCCCTCGCCTTTTTTAGTCCGGGTTTGTATCGATGGATCGCGCGAAGCAGCAAAAACCCAAGTCGTGTCTTGTACTCCTCCGTCGACGCTCGCTTTCATGAATTCTGTACTTCCTGTCGCCGACATGTGGGACATATAGCAACCGGGTCGACGTGTCAAGCACCAAATAATAGTGCAGAACAGCAGGGGGGACGCACCCCAGTCGTACCGCCCCAGTAGTAGTAATGAGCAATGAGAAGTCAAATCACAATGCCGCACATTCCCAGACGGACGAAGCAACCATTATTTCACACTTCGGTTTGCCATCATCTCAAACCACGCAGTATTGCTTCTGCCTCAAGAGGGACACGCGCATCGCCTTGGTACATCATGACACGTGGGACCGCATGACAGGCCATGCTCCCCCGCCGATCGCTCGGTAAAATCACCTCATTTTTACTACTATACTTCCTTCGTATCGGTTTACATGGTATGCATGCCATTCTAGGTTGAGAATTTAACTGTCTATATATGTGATGAACAGTATATGTTTAGAAACTACGTCCACTTAATAATCCAATGATATACTTTTTGTGACATAGTAACTCAGATTTAGTTAGTCAAATGGATGACCTAGAATTGCGTGCATGCCCTATAAACCGAGACGTCTAAAAAAACGAGACGGAGAGGGTAGTTCAGTATGTATCTTTTTAGATCAATATAGTCGGGATTCACCAAGGAGCAAAACCAAGTGGTAGGCTGCACCTATCATGTTGGCGTAGCGACTCAAGCAGGGTCAGTCCGCACACGAAATGGTGACACACTTAACAAGACCCCTTTGGCCGACATGTGGCTCATCCACCGTCTTGTTCGACGTGCGATGCAGCAAATTACAGTTCGGAGCAGCGGATGGAATTGGAGGCACCCGGTTGTAGCGCCACAGTAGTAGAAAATGAGCGACGAGGGGTCAAATCACAAAGCCCCACCATTCCCGCATTAAGCTGGACGGACGAATCAACCATCATTTCACTCTAGGGCACAAGAGCATAAAGAAAAGAGAAAACCAATGATGCATGTGGCAGCTACCTAGGGCACCCTAGGGTAGGGGTCTCCACTACATTTCATTTTTTTAAAGCGCCTCCACTACAAATCGCTTCTCCCACGTCCTCTTGAAGTAAACCGATGATGCGTGCGGCGGTAGTAGGAGTACTACTAGGGCGTGCGGGGCCACGTCGTAGTAAACGGGAGAGGGATTGAGTTCGAGTCGACGCCTTAAATATGTGTGGGCCACTTGGTTTTAGGGGAACGAGGCAGCATTTTGGGTTCGGGGACCAGTGAAGATATAGTACGTACAAAAAATTGTGGACGTAGGTTCGACCAAAAGGCAATGATGCATGGGCCCTGCATTTTGATATACCCGGGGCCGCGTGAAATTTGCTACTCTAGTCAAAACTAGTAAGGTACACATGCATTGAACGCATGAGATTTCGAAACCAAATTATGAATAAATACACACTATAGCATGTAAAGCTTTGAGTCATATATGCATGATGTAGATGTTCGTTTAGTTCTTATAGTTCATCTCATTCAAAATCAATTAGTTTTATAAAAATGTTAAGATTCATGGGGTTGTGCATTGTAAAGCATAAAGTAAAAAACAAATAATGGTAATTCATTTAGAAAAAAAATCAATTATGATACGGAAGATTCTAGAACAAAGGAGAAGTGCTTGTGTTTTGAGGTTTGTGCATTATGCTTAAGTTCAACCATGGAGTCTTCTAAATTGTACATGTGGCAGATCTGGTGGAATGTTGATGATATCCAACGGCCAGTAGTGCTCGGATTTGCCATCTCTGCACTGTCGGATTAGCTTCATCCAGCGACCATCTTTCAAGTTATCCGCACACTATATAGTTCTTGTGCCATAGTTGCATGTCTTGGAAAAAAGCTACTAGTGGGTTGTACCAGCTATTTAGGAATAGAAGATGTATACATGGAAGTTGTAGGGAAAGAGATGACATGGAGTATCTCAATTCCTATGAGTAGGGATTGGAAAAGAGATGTCATTTGGTTGACATCATAGGAACTTTTCTATTGAATCTAGAGATGACATGTATCTCAATTCCTATGAGGAGGGATTAGAAAAGAGATGTAATTTGGTTCATATCATATGAACTTTTCTATTGAATATAGGCTAATGTTTATTTTCCTTTGAAATTATGGGAGTATAGGAATCCATTCATATGAACCAAGTGGCTCTAAAGCTATAGAAATGATATCATGTTTATTTCCTTTGAAATGTGGAGTATATAAATCTATTCCTATGAACCAATTGGCTCTAAAGGAAAAAATCCTATAAAAATCATATCATATAGAGTTCCTATGATATTCCTCCACACCAAAGGATGGTTGAAATTGCTGTAGGTGATACGATGGTCTTTCTTTTTAGACTCCCCCCATCTTTATAGTTACCTCTCGAAGATGAATGAAATGATATATACAGTGTATTCTACATGTGCAATTTGGTACATGAAAACTCGGTAAAAGTTTGCGAGGTTCGAATTTTCAATAAAGCTATATGCACTGCATTTTGGAACGGAGGGAGCATACGGCAGTTGCTAACACTCACGTGGAAGATTTGTGTGTAGGAGGAGTGGCTGTTCTGTTAAATGACATGGCAAAACTGACACTGTCGGATGCCGATCTAACGGTTCTTACGGCGTCCGTCAGGAAAAGGCTTGTGGCGAACGTTTGTCGGATAATGATTTACGGACACATGCATTGCATTGATACGTGCCCCCTCTCTCTCACGCACACGCACCCTCCCGAGTCCTCTCGCACCCACCGTCTATCTGCAGGTAGATGTCACACACATATGTGCTCTTCACACCCTACCCTCAGAACTTCTAAAAAACAAAAGACGTCGCACACATTTTATTTTAGCTCACACATCACACACTTATACTATTACTCTTGTGGCGAACGTTCTTTGGGCATAGTATATTGTACTCTCATGAAGAGAAGTGGTGCACGCACGCACTAGTTCTCTCACACCCACTCGCGGGTACACGTAGGAGCGCATTTTTTGAAGATGGTACAACAAAATCACTCCACTATATATATAAGCAGGAGCCTTAGCGCTTGCTTTACTAGGGTTCCTCTCGTTCACTCTCTCAAGCTCTCCAGATCTAAGCAAGACATAGGTGGCCACACTCTGTCTCAGCTCACGGCTGGTCACAAATCCGGCAGGACAACCTCGAGCGGGGCAGGGGTGTAGGTGCATCATTCACGCTGTCGTCGGCGGCGAGGGTGGAGACCAACGGCTGCCCGCGCGTCCCGATCGGCGGCCATGCCGTTCTCTCCGAGAGAGCGCCGGCTCTAGAGGGCCTCCGACCCCTTCTTCCTCCCAGCGGTATTGTGGCCAAGATGCGGCCTCCCGACGCCATCTTTGCCACATGCCGACGACCCTCAGGTATATATTCCTTTGAAACATGCCTTGCTCTACTGCCCCATCTCCCCACTTGGCTTCGTGTGGATCTTTTTCTACTTCCGTCCGCTGTTCCAAAGCCACCTAGACTTTTATTATTATTATTTGAGGTAAAGCTAGCTCATACAGTCGACTCTATGAGTTGGTTCAAACAGGGAAGAAAGTGGGAAAGTTGTAGCATGAATCTAGGACTTGGTTCTAAGAGGAAACGGGGGAAAGTAGTAGATACTGGCTACCCAACCGGTCTCTTGGTTGAAAAGATGAAGAAAGCATGGTGGATGGCGAAGGGTGGGGGAACTGGACCTATCTCTTGGTTGAAAGAGGAAAGAAAGTGACGGGTGTTGGGGGACAACGCAAATGAGAATGAGCAGGTCTAGATTTCTTGTGCTCACATAGGAAAATGTCGCCGAGGAGATAAAAAATGGGACAAATGCAGACATGCTGCCTGAGTGTTTGCCGCTCTTGGCAACCACATCTGCCTCACCACTTTATGCCTCTACTGTCCCTACGCCAATATCGCTACCGTTAATGTAAAATCACATGAAGCATTAAGCAATGCCACCTAATGTCACTATAAGTAATGGTGTAGTGCCGTCGATAAATTGAAGCAATGCCACCACCATTTTATGAAGTGCTCCCGTCTTGCTTTATTTCCCATGAATTGTGTTTTTGCAGTTACACTTAAATCTCACACCGCTAACATCTTCATCCAGTGGTACTGCACAAATTTGATTGCACATTTATTGACCATGTGCTACTCTCATGACAGTAATACTAATGCTATTGTTTTGCATGTTAATCTAGTGGCAGTGTTGATGTGATGTGATGCTACTTACTTAAGGACACTTTCATACTGTCAATCTAGTGCCAATTATAACACAATAGATGTTGTTGTTAATCATACGCCACTGCAAATATCTGTCACTGTTTAAATAACCGTATTTCGTATTTGCGCAAACAAGGATGTCTGT
Organism: Aegilops tauschii subsp. strangulata; assembly: GCF_002575655.3. Classification (NCBI taxonomy): domain Eukaryota; kingdom Viridiplantae; phylum Streptophyta; class Magnoliopsida; order Poales; family Poaceae; genus Aegilops; species Aegilops tauschii. The sequence goes on along the minus strand of NC_053037.3, from coordinate 242,473,332 downwards.
CTCCATATCGTTTCGGGATGTCTGTCTCCGTATCGTTTCTATTAGCGCAATCAAAAGCACACACCTCAGTTTTAGTAGAACTGCGCAAAATGAGATGGCTATCCCTCGTTGCCGTCGTCTAACCACCCGTCTTCCAGGTATTACTACATTGGTAGTTACTAGGTAGAATGACCAACGCAATCTAAAAGAAGCTGATTCATACATTTTACTTCCTGATTGCAGTGCAGGGACGAGCGAAAACATCTGCATCCTAGTCCGAAATGCACTTTCTTCCAGTTCATCCATGGACCGAGTACAAGCTGGCACGACTGCATGGAGGTTTTTGGGACAGGTGCGCGGACAAGAGGCATTGTGGTCTGCTTATTTCTGCAAATAGCGGTGCTTAAATTTAGTGGAATGCACAAGACTTTCAGCTGGTCAGTACACTGCATGGTTCAGTTCAGCATTCCAGCTGAGAACACAATTATAATTGGTTATTCTGGAATGAGAGAACCTAACCCTGGATGGTGGCAACAAGAAAAAACCAGAGTGAACTCCAGGAAATTTAAGCCTGCCGGGAGGCCCTTTGCTCAGAGAAGCCTTGCTTGTTTTTTCCTGATTTGTAAACCTTCTCACAACTTTGTCTTTTGATATTAACTAGTATATGTTTGTTATGTTCTATGAATCATTGAGATGTATAAAATTTCTTAACTTATGCTTTTCAAGTTTATTATGAAGCCGGGTTTAATGTGAGTGTTCTACATGAACGCTGGACTAGCATGTGAATGTTTGGAATTTACATTGTGGCCTCAGTTAACTGCATGAACCACTATAACAAGATACATAGTTGCTTATGTGTCATACAGCAGACTGTTAATTATTAGCTGGTCGATAGCCTAGTGTCGAAGCGAGCTGAGCCAATGTGTCGTATTTTGCACAACTGCTTACAAGTGGGGTAGCACCAACAGTGTTTACAAGTACTTATGTATACGTCGGCGCACAGTTCTCGAACAAGTACTCTATTTCATCAAAACACACACTGCTTGTATGATAAAACTAGTGAGGACACATCTGTTTCGGCAACAATTACAATGATTCACGGGCACACAAAAGTAGCAGCAGTTCCCATAGACAGATTCAAACAGAGTACTAGCCCCAGAGGGCTCGATAAGAGGCAAGGTTCGGATAATTAGACAGAATCCAAACTACTATTAAACACTAGCTGGGGCAAGTATTTCATGCCTCGATCTAATTTGGGTTGGACACAAGACGGACCTTGCCATGAACATCATCGAGGACGTCCCGCAGCAGCTCAATCCTGTGAACCTTCATGAAGACAACCTTGTGGCCTTGCCACTCATAAACTTGTTTGTGGAGGCATGCCACGTCATCTTCCTGCGTAAGCTTGACAAGAACAGTGTGCCTCACAAACGAAGGAGTAGCTTTGAAGTTCTTGTGCTTCAGTACACCCTGGACAACACGACTGACAACAGTGAGGCTAGAATACAACTCTTCATTGGTATAAGCGCAAATGGCTTCCAGGATCCAACAGCCTAAAAACTCGGTTTTCCCAGTGCGTATATTCAGGTCATCCGCCTCATAGCGAGTGACATGTACAACCACACAATCCTTGTCTGCATCAGGGCTCTAATTGAAACAGAAACAAATTCTGAATTACTTTCCAGTATAAGAAACACAAGTTATTTAAACCACTATGTATAGCATGGCATCAAAGCAAATAAAATTTTGCATTATTCATCACCACATACTTAGATGAAAAACTACAATCGAGATCGGCAAAGAAGAAAATCACCTTGGGCGGCTCAGCGGGGGGGGGGGGGGGGGACACATCCTCGAAGGGGGAAAACTGCTCCTGCAGTGCCACGGGGGCTGTAACCTCGAACGGGGCGTTGACCATCTCAGTAGTGGCCGTGAGCGTATCTGGGGTCGGCTCGGTGGCTGCCTCCATCTTCTTGGAGCTCTCTGTCTCGTGGGGATCAGCCTCCCGCGTCTGCTCCAATATCGGAAGATCTTTGCCTGGTTCTCCTTGGTCCATCATGAAACTGACGAATACTAGGAGACCACTGAAAGGAAAACACAATCGCAATGACAATGAAACAAAAAAGAGAGTGAGGATCGGTTACTGCTTTGCAAAAGTTCTTTTTTTTTTCTCTGAACGAAAATATACCAACATCACGGATCCGCTTACCCTCCCTTCGTTGGGAGAGAAGAACAGTGGCAGATGCGAGTATTGCCTTTCTTGAAGACGGTGAGGGAGAAGGGGATTCAGCGAAGAGTGAAATGATGGTTGCTTCGTCCGTCAAACTTAGACTGCGGGGAGGTGGGGTTTTGTGATACGACAGCTCATTATTGCTGCACTACGACCGGGGTGACTCTCTGCTGCATACTGCCTTCTAATTTGGTGGATGGCATTTGGGCCCGCGCGCTGCATGGCCCGCATGTCGGTGAACAAAAGTATAACGGCATTCAGTAGAGGGAGACGTTTCGATGACCTAGGAGGAGCCAGAAGCGGTATTGTATCCACTGTACTAGTAGTAATTGTTTTTCTGGGTAGCTGTAGAGTGTCTCCACTTTACTAGTAGTAATTGTTTCTCTGGGCCCAAGACAAAACAGCCCATCCACCCTAGTAAATAGTAAAATCAATTCAAAAGTCCATATATTTACTGAATGAGAGGCGCTACCCACACCCAGCACACCGCCCCCCAAAAAACCTGGGTGTTCTTCTTCCTCCTCACTCCCACCCACCTCACGTCAGCTCGCTCCACTCGTACCCCCAAATTCCTCACCTCACTCCTACAGAAAACCCCAGCTCCCCTTCTTCCTCACTACTACAGAAAAACCCCAACTCCCCTTCTTCTTCTCTCGCACTACAACTAGGCTCGTCATTCGTTACTCTGCTCAAATCCATGAGCGCGACGCGACGCCCTCGAGGAAAATGGAGTCGGCTGACCCCAGCGCCAAGAAGATGAGGCTCCCGCCAGCGGCGACGTCTGTTGTACATCCCGCACCCGGCAGCGCGGGGAGAAGCGGCGACCCCGCCCCCACCGGATCCCAGGAACCCGTAGAATCTCGGGTGGACCACATCAGCGATCTCCTAGACGCCATCCTTGGGGAGATCATCTCGCTTCTCCCGACCAAGGATTACTGCCGCACCCAAGTCCTCTCCATTCGGTGGCGCCCTCTATGGCGCGTCGTGCCCCTTAATCTCGACTGTCGTCAGCTATCTCTCTTCAATGATTTGAAATCCCCAGAGCCATCATCTCCTCCCACCATGGCTCCGTTCAAAGCCTCTGCATCCCATCATGCTACCTGAGCAAGCATACCATGCCCTGCATGGTGGACACCTGGCTGAAATCCCCTGAATTCACAGAACTACAGCTGCTTGAGTTCTACTATTCCCTTGGAAATCACCTACCAGATACCGAACGCCATACCTGTGCCCTCAGCACCGATGTCCATCTCGCGGTTTTCCTCCTCTCTCCACACCACCACCTTTGTGATGTGCGACCTAACAGACAATCTGGTACTAAACCTTTGACTCCCATTTCTCAAGAAACTTTCACTTGTGCGGGTTCGTATATCGGAGGCCTCATTGCACATCATCATCCACTCCAGTTGCCCTGCCCTGGAGTGCTTGGTGCTTGTTTTCATAGTTAGTAATCGGTTGTCTCCAAATAAAGTCGCCTAACCTTGTAAGAATTGGAATTTTTTTTGACGGAAGGCAGCTCATCATCCAAGATGCCCCTTCACTTCAAAGTTTGATCATTGATTCTAGTTATTCACCGTTGCAAATAACCGTCCTCTCTGCGCCTAAACTGGAGACCTTGGGTGTAATACATGATCTTTGTGCTCATTTCAATATGCTGTTTGGCTCCACAGTTCTTGAGGTACTTTACATTATCATCTACACTTGTAACCATAAGTTGCATTTTAAATTTCTGCGCATAAGTTATATGTCATCTTGGAGTACACATTTTGTACTAATATTATGTTCTATGCTCAATGAAGAGTTTCTCCATGGATGGCCTATCAATGGTGCTGGATTCTGTCAAGATCTTATATATCCAAATGAATAGTTTTGATCTGAACAAGATTATTGGCTTGCTGCAAAGCTTTCCATGTCTGGAGAAGTTGTATATAAAGGTGATAAATTTCACGCACATTGGAACCACGCATATAGTGTACTAGCATTAACCGTTCAGCTGTTGCTCTTTCGAGACTCTTTTTTTATACCTTAACTGTTTTCAATCTTCATGTCTATTTAGGCAACAGGACGGGTTAAGAAAGTTATAACCAATCGGTGGATTCGTAAGCATCGGGATTTTCTCACTTCTCATGAGATTCGATTGACGACAATAACGCTAGAACGATATGTAGGCAACCGTGCAAACACTAGATTTGTCACATTCTTCCTGGTGAATGCAAGGTTACTATTGTCCATTAGGCTTAAGTTTATCAGCAGCATGGTTTTGACGGATGGGTATGTGGAAGAGCAAAAAAAGGAGTTTCAGGTGGGCAAAAGAGCTTCTGAACGTGTCGGGCTTCTATTTACAACATATTGTGGTCATAATCCAGTAAATTTTACGACCCAGGATGTTCATTCTATAGACCTGGCCGATACATTTGACTGTGACTGCCAAAAACAGTGCTGGAGTTAGATGTTGTTGCCGTTTTCAACCTAGGTTTTTTTGTAAACCTGATGAACAATTAATCCTCGTGCTTCTGTACAGTTTGTAAGCCGGAGTTAGATGTTCTTGCCCTTTTCAACTCGGCTGTGACTATCATATTTTCTTTGAAGCAAGGCAAATGGCTTGCCAGTCGTTTAATTTAGAGTGAAATATTGTAACAACTAACAAATCCCAACCAAGGGAAATAACATCACTCTCGCCGGCTGCTTGAGCTCACTGTGCATTACATAAGCCAAGTGATTAGCCCCCACCAGCACCCACAAACTTATTTCCAACTAGCACATCAAATGGGCCATAAATTTTCATAGGAAGGGCTACATGACCGTGACAGTTTTGGATTCTGACATTTGGGACCCGCGAGGAAATAGCCTATCCAAGGTGGTGTCGACTTACTATCCAGTCAACAAACGATTCTACCTACAAGCCGTTGGATTAACATCCAACATCTTTCGTGATGTAGGGTGGAACCCTAGATGGCCGATCTTTCACGAAAGGAGCGGATCCCTATGAAGAACGCGATGAACACGAGGGGAAACACGAGAGGAACACGAGAGAAATCACTCAACCAACAAGAATAGATCACACATGTGCTAGATCGATGAACACAAAGATGAGATAGAAGATCCAAAGTCAACAACGGACGATACAAACGGTAACCGGTTCTTCTCCGTGAGGAGGTCTTGATGGGGGCCACCCAAGAGGGGGTCTTGAATCCAAGGTGATCTTCTCCGTAGAGGAGCCGCGGTGTCTCTTGTGGAGTAGATCTGTAATGGATGAGCAATGCTCTATCTCACATATGAGCTAAACCAATGCAAACCCTAACTAGGAGGAGGTGGGGAGTATATATAGTCTAAGGGACGAAGCGGTACATGGGCCTCGGCCCAGATGCGCAGCACGCAGGCAGGGAGGGGCCGGATGTCCGGGCGTCGGGCCGGATGTCCGGGCCTTCGCGAGGTGCCGGATGTCCGGGCTAGCGGGTTGGATGTCCGGGCGGGAGTGCCGGTCTCGGAGCTCTCTGGATAGGCGGGGTCCGGATGTCCGGGCTGGGGGCCGGATGTCCGGCAGCTCGGGAAGAGCCGGATGTCCGGGCCTCTGGCCGTATGTCCGGGCTGACGGGGTTCAGCTTCGGGTGCATTCTGTGATGGGCGCCGGATTTCCGGGGGTCGGGCCGGATGTCCGGGCTGGGGCCAGATGTCCCGGCTGGGGCCGGATGTCCGGGGCCTATAGCAGCTGTCTCTTCTTCCTTCTCCTTCCTTTGGTTCTGCGCACGCTTGGCCTTGGTCCTTGGGTTCGCCAAGGTCTCCTCGGGTGTACCTGAGTATGAACAAGGTCCGCGCTTGAAGTAGCATCCATGTCTTGCATGCAGAAAGGGAAGATTCGGAAAGGAGCGAGTTCACCTTAGGTCCAATGGCGTAGGCTCGAGTGTACATGGGGATGATCGTCGGATGCTCCGCATCATCTCCCCTCCCTTGGGAAAGATCCGACCTCGGATCGAAAACCTCATCACCATGGAAACGGTTGTCGTGGACGGACTTGTAGTTGGACAAAGTGGAAAACATGGCGCAATCCAAGTACTCCAAGGTTTGTCCGGAGTGGTACACATGCAAAAAGAGCAAACACAAACAACACTTGGAAATACAATGGTTAGCGCACACAAAGTGTCCATCATGTAAGAATGAGTCCGTGAGGCAAGATTGTTCATGACAAAGCACATGAAGCTTAGCAAGATGATATGGAATGAGATGTAAAGCATTCATGGGAGCAAAAGCATTCATTGTGCACACAAATGTGTTGTGAATGTGATCAATGCAACCACGGTGCAAAATGATGTCATAGTGAGACGGTTTATCAATAGCATGAATATGGTAACGGATGCTCAATATGAATAAGTTATCATGCAATTGATGGTAGGCAATATGATCATGATGTATGAATATGCCATCAAGAAAGATCACAACAAATTTGCTATGGAAGTGTACAAGCCCATATATCATGGATGACATCGAAATACAAGATGCAACAAGGCAATCATAATGTGAGTCAATCCATGCATAAGATGCAAATTTGTGATGGGTGGTGTTGTACCATAGCTTGATGTCGTGGTAGAAGTGTTGGTCCGGTGGTGCATCCGCTAAGTCCGAGCACTTCTCAACTTGAAGGTCCATAGGGTCCATCTCCAATGTTGCTCCTCCATTCACGAGATGTATCATGTAGACAACAAGAAGGAAACAACAATGAAAGAATGACCCATCCAATATGCGTATTTGAGAATGGCTCAAAGGGAAGGAGGTCACCTTTAGGAGTTTCTCAAGGATGATGGAGTTGCACATCTTGTATGCCTTCACATAACCAATATGTCTCGTGATGGTACCTCCTTTTGAATCCTTCAAAATGAAAGAACATGACAAACACTCGGAAAAACAAATGAGGTTAGCGTAAATGTAAAACCTATCATTCAAGTGGTAAGATACCCAACAAGTGTTCTCATCATTCTTATCATAAGAAAGGACAAGGTGTGACATGTTATGTAAGCATATGATTCAACTACAACCAAAGACAATAGGCTCAATCGACCAAGCATGCATCACAAGTGAAGTATCCAAGTCTCCAAGATCATTAAGCATAGAGGCAACTATTGGAGGCAAGCGACAATAAACAAGATATATCATGTGAGAGGCATGAGCATATATGTCATCAACCCAAGAAAGCGAGTAATGGAACATGGGTGATGCAACCAAGCAAGTAATCATAGAACAAGTATCTCCACCAAACATGCAAATACACATAGGAGTAGCATAATGGTGAATCATGGGTAGATGCGAGCAAGGGTCACAATTGCATGGCAAAATCATAGAAAGAGGCATAGCATGCAAAGTGAACACGGGAAAATGGACATAACGTAACAAGTGATATATGGCCCAAAGCCGTGTGAGAGCCAAGTAAAAAGAATGCGCGAAGTCGTTGCGCGAAGGGAATGGTGGAAGGACAATCCACGGGATCCCAAGTCATCTTTGCTCTCAAGAGTTCGTTTCGTCAACTCATGGGATTGTGAGGTTGACGAGTGTTCATAAGTACCTACACAAAACAAAGACAAAGGGAAAATTGTGTGTGCGTGGTAGATGTACACATCATCCATCATGATGCATACGTGCTTGTGTTTGTTAGCACAAAATATCCAATGCTCAAATAAATGAGATGCGTGATATAGAAACATGTCATCCATCATGAGAGGTTTGTTATTATGTATAGCATAATGGAGACTCAAATTGTGTAAAGCATCACAAGAAATGTCTAGAGCATTGTTATGAATGGTATGCATATGGCGCAAGCAATTATGGGAAACATGCAAAGTATGGAATGCATCAAGATCTCCTAATATGTATGAGGAAACTATGGAGGTCTCCTCATGAGCATTAGTGGAAACATCACATTGAGAATATTGACAACATCCAAAACAATGCATATTTGGAACAATGTGATCATGGCATGGTATAGTAGATGAATTGCGCAAATCATGTAAAGGAAGCATGGCAATATCATCACATGAAAAACAAAAGCCAATGACCATCATCTCGTCATCTATGCCATAAGTGCAAATGGGATTTATTTTAATGGGGCATCCATAGTTACTATGTTGAGATTGAAATGAAGCAATATGGGAGATCTCACTCATAGCATATGACAAGTCCAATGGATTGTCAAACATGAAGTGAACAATAGAATTTTCACATGATATCCTATGGAGCATAGCATCACAACTAGGCAACTCAACATGCTCATCATCATATTCATCATAAATTGGTAAGTCATGACATGAAGAAGTCGCACTAGCATGAAGCATGGGAATAGGTGGATCAACATCATGCAAGTAATCATTGGTGAGATAGTCCACTAGTGGGACAAGAGAAGCATTGTCACCTATGTTACCTTTGGAGCATCGCTCATGTGTTGTAGGTGAGGTGTCGAAGATCAAGCCATGGTCATCTTCATCTTGATGGAACCATGTGGGGGTGCATCATCGTCCATTATGGCCATCGTCGTCTCCATTGGAGGTATGGACTCGTCGAGGATAGGCATGTCGTCATGTCGGAGACCTAGCACCAAAGAAAACACACTCGGAGTAGAGGTTAAGTCGTTAGAAATCATAGTGGTCTCACGTGCCGTGTCAACTACCTCACTAAGTGTTGTGGCTCACTCACTCCCGGTAAGATTCTCTCACTCATATGGTTGGTGGAGTCACTCAAATGGCACTCAACCTCACATAGGATGTGTGGCATGCTCTCATGTGTGGGGCTAGTGGTGGTCACACTCATCCTCTCATAGGAAATGCACTCAATGTCATATATGGTGGAGTCACTCATGTCACTCATGGTTGGGTGGCTCTCCTCACATGGCAATTGGGTCATCTCATGATATGTGGGTGTCAGAGAGATGTTGGTGCAAATGTCTCCATGCTCAACTCCTATCGCTGCCTTGGTTGAAGGGATAGTCCCATGCTCAACCTTCTTGTCGCCGTCTTGTTGTTGCAGGCCCATATGATGTGGCACCTCGTAGCTCGTCTCCATGACCGAAGGGAATTTCCCATGCTCGGCCATCTTCCTTGAGGGGCTTCTGAAGATGGAAGTGTCACCCTCGCTCGTAGGTGGTCGCCTTGTTGTTGAAGATGTCGATGTAGGCGAACTCATGGGAAGTAGGCAAAGATGACGTACGTCCAAAGGCGAAGATGCCTTGATAGCCCTTGGCGAAGATGCCGAAGTGGTTGTTGTAGCCGTAGCTCCGTTTTGGTGGTGCTCGTCACGCAGTCTTCTCTTACGCTCATGAAGCTTGGCCTTGGCATGAAGTAGGGCTTGTTCGGACTTATGCATTTGCCCTTGTGGAGCATCTTCATGTTGATGTTGTCGTTGTCGCACTTGAGCTCGTAGTAGATGTCGTTCGTCGTCGTCGTGCACATGATGCTTGGAGGTGACTTGCCCTTCATGACGATGTGGATCACGAACGTGATGGTGGTCGCCATGGAGATGTGGACGTGGACGACTTGCGCTTGCATCGTTTTGGCGCTCCGAAGATGATCGACTTGCTCGCCGCCGCCTTGAGGATGATGAAGGGGAAGAAGACTTGTAGTCGGCCACCATGTCTCGTAGTTGATCCTTTATCTCACCCAACTTGGTGTCGATGTAGTCCCTTTTCCTTGCTTCGGAGTGGTGTATGTCGATGGCGAGGTTGCCGAGGCGTTCTCGCAAGGTAGTATGCGCCTTGCATTTGTCGTTGTAGTCCGAAGATGGACGCTTTGGTGATGTAGTTGTTCACACCGTCGTTGTTGTCGAAGACCGGAGATGAAATGCCTTGCCTATCCATCACAAGACTCGAGCAAATATGAGTGGGAGAAAGAGAAGAACGATACCAAATGTACCTTGACAGATGTTGAAGATGGATCAATGATCACTCAATGTGTAACAAGGAAATAGCACAATTGGTACCAATTCTTGTCGGTTTCTCACACCTACACAAATAAGGCTTATGGTGGAGCTCGGTGAGGATAGTGGCACAAAAAATTTGATGCAAAATGTTAGCAAGAGTCAATAATGTTGAAAGAGATTCACAAATTCGCAAGTGAAACAAGTAGACCAATAGCAAAGAATGGCACACGGAAACGCACACATGGATAGATAAATGGGGTCGTGCAACCAAGGAATGAGCACAAAATGTGGAGTCCATGGAAAAACGCTCGTGTTGCACAACTCAAGAGAGACGCGAGCACGATTGCTCAATAGGCGGATACGACACTTGTGCACAACCTATGATATGCAAAATGGATAAACTTTCTATCCCAAGTATGCTCTATATGTATGGTTCCCGGTGTTTCTTTCAAGATGATCCAAGATGTTCGGATATGACAATCTTATATGCAATATGGTATGATGCTATGGCACTTGCTTACAAGCTCTTTGTTCTTTTGCTTAGAAGCTTATTCTTTTTTTTGTATGTATGGCAACTTTGCGAAATGCACAAACCAAGATATCAATTGTGTATATGCGGGAATAAACTTGTGACACAAGGGATGATATGGTACCAATATGATATGGTATGTATGCAATGGGAGGTATAGATCACTAATGTGCACAAGTAACATTGCCGGCAATACTCAAATGGCTAGTCTCGATAGGCAAGTGACGCAAAATGGGCTAGGGGTTATCAATGCAATTGCAAGGGGAATATACAATGGTGTCGTCGAGGTTACCGTCCATGGCGATGATGAGTGGCGGTGTTCTTGATGTAGATACCAAGATGATGGAGACTCGTCCCTAAGTATCTGAAACACCTTAGGAAACGGAAAAACCGCGAACTCAAAATCTCAAGGACAAAAGTCAAACGGTGGTAGTGGAAAGCGGTGGCGGTTTTGCAGAAGCTCAATGGGATTGCGGAAATGCAATGACGGGGTTTTAAGACGCAATGCGGAAATGGAGGGTAAGGTGGTGAACTATACACGGTGTCGGAGTTGGAAGCACGGTCCCTAAGTAGCCGAAACACCTTAGGAGACACAACTCACAACACAAACAAAATTGGGTTATGTTGTTGTCGGAAGTGTATGGTGGGTAAGCCTATGCGGTAGTGGTGGTGGTGGTTGATGAAGAAGCAACCGTCCCTAAGTAGCCGAAACACCTTAGGAGACTTGAATCACAACTCAAACAACCACAAATGCTAAGGGGAACAAAATGTGTTAGGTTGCGGAAGTCGGTGGTGGTTATGCGGAAGTTATGGTGGAAGCCCTAGGCAAAGATGCCAAAGTGCCAAAACTTTGATGGAGTCAAATGGTGATGGGACCTATCTAGAGGGATAGAGGATGTCAATAGCTACTCAACGAGCTAAAGAACGCAAAAATCGGACTCCGGATAAATTAGTTATGCACAAAACGGTGAAACGGGAAAGCTGACATGTACAGGGGCCGGATGTCCGGGGTGGAGCCCGGATTTCCGGGGCTGTCTGTCCAGAACCGAGCAGATTTGGCGCTTCAGGAGCCGGATGTCCGGCTTGGGGCCCGGATGTCCGGCCCGACGATTCCTGGTCTCGTTTGGGGCGGAAATTTTTGAATTGGGGCGGAAATTGATTATTCCAAGGGCAAAAATTGGAGAGATTTCGTGGATGGAAAGTGGGGAAAATTGGGGGAAAGCTAGATCTACTTGAAATCAAGCAAATCCATGGATCAAAATCAACAAAACATCATCAAACCAACAAATCACAAAAAAAAATTGGGGGCTATTTTTTGGTGGGGATTTTCGAATTTGGGACAAAATCAACAAAACTAGGCTAGAAAACACAACGGGGAGGCTCCAAATTCGTGATAAACCTAAGCTATGATCCAAGATGATGTAGGATGGAACCCTAGATGGTCGATCTTTCACGAAAGGAGAGGATCCCTACGAAGAACGCGATGAACACGAGGGAAACACGAGAGGAACACGAGAGAAATCACTCAACCAACAAGAATAGATCACACATGCGCTAGATCGATGAATACAAAGGTGAGATACAAGATCCAAAGTCAACAACGGAAGATACAAACGGTAACCAGTTCTTCTCCGTGAGGAGGTCTTGATGGGGGCCACCCAAGAGGGGGTCTTGAATCCAAGGTGATCTTCTCCGTAGAGGGGCCACGGTCTCTCCCGTGGAGTAGGTCCGTAATGGATGAGCAATGCTCTATCTCACATATGAGCTAAACCAATGCTAACCCTAACTAGGAGGAGGTGGGGGAGTATATATAGTGTAAGGGATGAAGGGGTACATGGGCCTCGGCCCAGATGCGCTGCACGCAGGCAGGGAGGGGCCGGATGTCCGGGCTAGCGGGCCGGATGTCCGGGCTAGAGTGGTCGGTCTCGGAGCTCTCTGGATAGGCATGGTCCGGATGTTCGGGCTGGGGCCGGATGTCCGGCGGCTCGGGAAGAGCCGGATGTTCGGGCCTTTGTCCGGATGTCCGGGCTGACGGGGTTCAGCTTCGGGTGCGTTCTGTGATGGGCGCCGGATTTCCGGGGGTCCGGCCGGATGTCCGGGCTGGGGCCGGATGTTCGGGTCCTGTAGCAGCTGTCTCTTCTTCCTTTGCTTCCGCGCACGCTTGGCCTTGGTCCTTGGGTTCTCCAAGGTCTCCTCGGGTGTACCTGAGTATGAACAAGGTCCGCGCTTGAAGTAGCATCCATGTCTTGCATGCGGAAAGGGAAGATTCGGAAAGGAGCGAGTTCACCTTAGGTCCAATGGCGTAGGCTCGAGTGTACATGGGGATGATCGTCGGATGCTCCGCATCATTTCGTGTATCTTCTATCTCTTGTCTTCTTCTTCCTCCAGCCACCCAAACCAAACCACCCCATCGGCTCCGCCTGCTCACGCCTCCCATGGCTGGCTGCGCCGCCGCCCTACCATACGTACCCTCCAACGTTGGCCAGTCCCTCCCTCTATTCCCCCACACGTCCTGTTATTCTCTGGCGACGTCAGCCCCAACACACACCCGCACCCGAACCAGTCAACCCTCATACTCCCCTCCGCCTGCGACTGGACTGGCGCATCTTCCACGGCTCCTGTTCGGTCCGTCCGAGGCCTCGCCATCGTCCTCCGCCTTGCAGCCTTGGTTCGCTCGCCGTGCGCAGTGCGCCGCCCTCTTGCGTTGTCAACGTCTTCAACAACCGAGAGGAACAAGGAGATGACTGTACGTGGAGAGGACGACAGTAGGGACCCACCACCGTCATGGCAGTACGCAAGCAAGTACCTCTATATTACAAGCCCAAAAATATGGTTCCTCCTAATGGTTGGACATCTGGGTCTCACGCCATTGTCAACGTAGTCAATAACCGAGAGAATTACACTACGAGTAGGTCGCGCAGTTTTTTTTTGAGGAACAAGCAGTTGTTATTTATACTAGTTTTAGCGACGGATCAGGGTAACACCGGGGCTGTGCGGGGGCTGTGGCCCGTCTAGCCAGGGTTTTATTTATGTTTACCACATCATGAGCCCAGTTGTGTTTTTTCTTGCTGAAAATGGCTAGCCCACTTCTATTTTTTTTAAGAAATACCCAAACGAGGCCTACTTGCTTTATCAGCCCTGTTGGGCTGCAAATCTTTCAAGCCGAGGAGAGTTTCATTCGGTTTGCCCAGAAATGGGCTGTACATTTTTAAAACACATCAAACCGGGAATTAGTTTCAATTTTTTTTTCATTACAAGATTTTAAATTCCATTGATTTTTATGCGTGGACAATTATTTGAATTTTATATTTATATAAATTATTTTTCAAAATAGTTTGAATGTGAATCGATATTTTGAGATTAAAAATAGTTGACCGCACTGAAATATGCAAAAAAATTCGTATACTTTTTAACCGTGGCCACAATATGGGGTGTAATGCTAACAAAAAGAAGATGGGCTCCAAAAGAAATCTTAAGAATTAGCAAATGAGTTGTACATTATTAGAAATAATGCACACGAGAGCAGTGACTGTTGGATGTCCATCCAACGGCTGTCGTGCTTCTTCAATCTCTTCTTTTCCTGCTCTAGCTGCTCAAACAAGCGCCGGCGGGACTGCCTGCTCCCTCCTCCCGCGGCCGGCTATGCTGCCGCGCAGGCCTCACCGCCCCACCGTACTCCCATTGCTGGCCTAGCCATCCCTCTACTCACCCACACCTGCTGTTATTCTCCGGGGATGGCAGACGAACCAGTAAACCCTCGTACTCCTCCGCGTGGGAAACAACTGCCGAGTCTTCCCTGGCTCCATGCCGTTCCCTTCCTAGGCCTCGCCATCGTCCACCGCCCTGGTGCTCTCGGCGCGGCCTGGTCAACGTGGTCAATGAACGACATCCATCGGAAGTGGACTGTACGTGGAGAGTCTGACAGCTGGGTCCATGGCCGCATGCAAGTAAATGCCTCCTTATTAAGCACAAAATACTGACTCCTCCACCTTACAGCTAGGACCCATGGGAAGGGCTTCTGTATTTCGTGAAAAAACGTTCCCCCCGCTGACAGGTCGGACCCACCAGCTATATCTTCGCACGCAAGGAAGTGCCTCCTTAAGACGCACAAAAAAAGGAATACCCCCTGCTAGCTGGGACCCACCATAGTGGGTGGCTGACTTATGGGCCTACTAAGTTGACGGGGATAGAGGGCTTTGTCAACTTAGTCAATATGAACGATTCTAGCTCCAGTGACCGTACGATGTCCATCCAAGGGCCATAGTGCTTCTTCAACCTCTGGTCTTCTTGCTCCAACCACCCAAAGCAGCGCCGGTCGTGCCGCCTGCTCTCGCCTCTCGTGGCCAGCCGTGCTGCCGCGGAGGCCTCACCGCCCCCATACTACTACCACCGTTGGCCAGGCCATCCCTCCACTCACCCACACCCCCTATTATTCTGCGGCAACGGCAGCCTCACACCGCAGGCGAACCAGTGAACCCTCGTACTCCTCTCCGGGTGGGCATCCACTGCCGCGTCTTCCCCGGCTCCGCGTCGTCCCCTTCCTAGGCCTCGCTGTCGTCCACCGCCTTGGTGCTCTCGGCGCGGCGTGGTCAATGTGGTCAACGACCGACTTCCATCGGAAGAGTATTGTACGTGGAGAGGCTAACAACTGGGTCCACGGCCACAACCCAGTTTTTTGTGATTTGCCAAGTAAGTCGCTTTGTCAGGCATGTTGGGCTGCAAATCTTTCAAGACAAGGAGAGCTTCATTCGGCTGGCCGAGAAAATGGCCTATCAGTAATGAGAAATGGGCTGTACATTTTTAAAACACATCAAACCGGCAATTAGTTTCAATTTTTTTTCATTTCGAGATTTTAAATTGCATTGATTTTTATGCGTGGACAATTTGTTGGATTTTATATTGATTTCAGTTTGAATGTGACTCGAAATTTTGGGATCAAAAACAGTTCGGACCGCACCGAAATATGCAAAATTTCGTATAATTTTTTAACCGTGGCCACAATATGGGCTGTAATGCTAACAAAAAGAATATGAGCTCCAAAAAAAACCTTAAGAATTAGCAAATGGGCTGTAAATTATTGGAAATAATGGCAGATGGGCTGTACTTTTCCACAGATTTGAGGCTTTCCTAAAAAAGGTTGACGCACAAGCAGTGACTGTCGGATGTCCATCCAACGGCCGTCGTGCTTCTTCAATCTCTGCTCTTCCTGCTCAAGCCGCTCAAACAAGCGCCGGCGGGACTGCCTGCTCTCTCCTCCCCGCGGCTGGCTGTGCTGCCGCGCAGGCCTCACCGCCCCACCATACTCCCATCGCTGGCCTAGCCATCCCTCTACTCACCCACACCTGTTGTTATTCTCCGGCGAACCAGTAAACCCTCGTACAGTCGTACTCCCCTCCGCGTGGGAAACAACCGCCGAGTCTTCCCTGGCTCCGTGTCGTTCCCTTCCTAGGCCTCGCCGTCGTCCACTGCACTGGTGCTCTCGGCGCGGCCTGGTCAACGTGGTCAACGACCGACATGCATCTGAAGTGGACTGTACATGGAGAGGCTGATAGCTGGGTCCACGGCCGCACGCAAGGAAATGCCTCCTTATTACGCGCAAAATAATGATTCCTCCACCTGACATCTGGGACCCACCGAAAGGGCCTCTATATTTCGCGAAAAAAACATTACCTCCGCTGACAGCTCGGACCCACCAGCTATATCTTCGCACGCAAGGAAGTGCCTCCTTATTACGCACACAAAAAATGAATACTCCCCCTGTTAGCTGGGACCTAGTATAGTGGCAGGCTGACTTGTGGGCCTACTAAGTTGACGGGGACGGAGGGCTTTGTCAACTTAGTCAATATGCACGATTCTAACTCCAGTGACCGTACGATGTCCATCCAACGACTGTAGTGCTTCTTCAACCTCTGGTCTTCTTGCTCTAGCCGCCCAAACCAGCGCCGGTCGTGCCTTGTGCTCCTGCCTCCCGTGGCCGGCTGTGCTGCCGCGGAGGCCTCACCGCCCCCTACTACTCCCACCGCTGGCCAGGCCATCCCTCCACTCACCCACACCCCCTGTTATTATGCGGCAACGGCAGCCTCACACCGCAGCCGAACCAGTGAACCCTCGTACTCCTCTCCGCGCGGGCTTCCACTGCCGTGTGTTCCCCGGCTCCGCGTCGTCCCCTTCCTAGGCCTCGCAGTCGTCCACCGCCCTGGTTCTCTTGGCACGGCGTGGTCAACGTGGTCAAGGAACGGCTTCCATCGGACGTGGACTGTACGTGGAGAGGCTGACAGCTGGGTCCACGGCCGCAGCAAGGAAGTGCCTCGTTATTACGCACAAAATAATTATTCCTCCAGTTGATAGCGGGGACCCACCGGACGGGCCACCGTATTTCGCAAAAAAACATTTCCCCCTGACTGCTGGGACCCACCAGCTACATCTTCGCACGCAAGAAAGTGCGTCCGGGCAAAAAAACGATTCGCCCCCCTGATTGCTGGGACCCTCCAGCTACATCTTCGCAGGCAAGGAAGTGCGTGACAGTCGGGACCCATCTGGTCGAAGCATACGTAGCGTTGTAATTCTGGTCGCGAACATGTACGTACATAATGGTCGATGTAGAGGCACGCACGTGTCGTAGTAGAGGCGCACACGTAGCATGTACACGTATGTACAGCGGCCAGTGTGCAAGAAAGAAAATACGGCCACGTACGTACATACGGGCAGGGTCTCGAACGCCTACTCGTGCATACGTACGGCCAGGGCTCGTGTACATGGCTGGGTCGGAACGGAGAAACTGCGTCGTCGTCGTGTTCATGGGGAGGCAACGGAATGCATCGTGTTCATCGGGAGGCAACGGAACGCGTGGGAGCCAACCGGCTTGGACGGAACAGCCGATGGAAACGAGGCCTGGCGTACCGCAGAACGGAGGAAACAGCCTTGTGTTCGACCGGCCACGGTCGAAACGGGAACCTGTTGATCGGGAGGGGTGTGGCGTACCGCAAAACGGAGGAAACTGACCTCCTACGGTCGAAACAGGGGTCCTGTTGATCGGGAGGGGTGTGGCGTACCGCAAAATGGAGGAAACGGACTTGTGTTGGAGCGCTACGGTCGAAACGGGGGTCCTGCTCATTGGGAGCGGTGTGGCGTACCGCAAAACGGGACTCCACGGGATACTGTTCATCTCCACCGTCGTCCCCCTCCAACCTCCACGGGCTAATGTTCATCCACCGTCGACCTCCTCCAGCCTCCACCTGTGACTGTTCATCCACGGGCTCCTGTTCATCCAGCCTCCACCGCGCGCTACTCCACCGGCTACTATTCAACCAGCCCTCTCCACGGGCTCCTGTTCAACCACCCCTCCGCGGGCTACTGTTCATCCACCCCTCCATCGTCTACTGTTCATCCTGCCCTCCATGGGGTGGTCCTGTTAATCCAGCCCTCCACGGGGTCCTGTTCATCCAGCCCCAATCGGCTCGATCGATCGAGGTCCTGTTCATCCAGAGGCAACACCACAGGGTCCTGTTCATCCACCCCCACCGGGAACTGTTCATCCAAAGCCCCTAGCAACGCTCACTATTCATCCGGAGGCAGCATCGATCGGCTTTAGTTAGCAGCAGTAGCGAAGGAATCGCTCGATCGGGTTCAGTTAACAGCCATCGATCGATTGCTCGGGTTCAGTAACGTGTAGCCTGCAGTGCAATCGCTCGGGTTCAGTTAGAGCCCAACGCCTCGCTCGGGTTCAGTTAGAGCCCAACGCCTCGCACCCACGCGCGTGCGTGTATGAGAGAAACGCGCATCGCTCGGCCCCGACCACCCACCGTAACTAGGGACACCCCGATATTTTCCTCGCCCTCGCTTCTACCACGGTTTTTTCCGTCATGTACGGCCCAAAGAATGTCATGCAGCTGCGTCTCCGGCCCACCCAGGATGAAAATCCGATTTTCTGTCATGATATTTTGTCATTTAAGTAGGACCCCACCACATCTATGATGATACCGGGTTTTGTCACAATTATCGTCATAGAAGTGTCATAAGTATGACAGGAAAAAAATTCGTTCGGTCCAAAATGTCACGGATGTGTCTTTTTTTTGTAGTGTCTCCCTGTCCCTCTTGTCCCAGGTATTGTGGTGGGAAGAGAAGAGGGCGAAAGGGGTGCATCGGCAAACGTCACTACAATCTCGTCGAGGCCTGCCAGGTGCAGCCTGACAACATCAGGAGTGGCAAGGCTGCGACTGAGGAGGACAGAGGGAGCACCTCGGCGGTGCCCTGGTCACCGCATCCAGGGCCAGTCAGAAGCCCTAGTGTCAGCACCGGCAGGGAAGGCCGTTGGAGCTCAGCTGGAAGACTGCTGGAGGAGGCAGAAGCGCTAGGAAGACGATCCCTTCCCGAGTGACCGAGAAAACGGTGATGACAGTGCCAGGGAAGGGAGGGGAAAGACGAGGCAACCGGTCACCAGTACGAGACAAATGCGTCGGTGCTATCGTACTCCGACCTGGCGACCTGCCTCCTGCCGTCTCCATCTTCCCTGGCTTCATCTTCATCAACACCACTCCAGGGAAGCGCCAGGCCCCCAGCCCGACGCCTTCCCTGGAGATGCAGCCAAGGGCCAAGACGGCCAGCGGGCTCGAGGCGCGCCGCTCCCCACCTTGGCGGGCAGGAAAACACACCTCCCCTCAACATCAGCCCTAGGTTCACGGGAAGGGGCAGTGCTGGGATTACCAACGGTCCCCAGCCCTGCATTCCGGGCGGACATCAAGGGCGCCAAGAACCTGGTCGCCGGGCTAACAAGCGGCGGCAGCTCAAGGCAAGATGCCACATCACCTAACGGACAACCGACCGTGGCAGAAGAGACAAGCATTTCCCTACAATGGGGAAGCTTGATATCTCACACACCACGGATGACTCCTCCACCGTGTATTCTCTGGGCTTGGACCAGACTCACTCCCCAAGCATCATCATGAGCATTCGGTTTTGCCAACCTCAAGCTACGGCCTTCTCGTCAGCATAAGTAGCAGAAAGCAGAAGATGGGGGAGAAAGGATGTGGGGATGAATGCCTCCGCTCTTCCCCACCCCTCCTTTTATAGGCGGGTCTGGGAAGAGAGTTGATCCCTCCATGGGTAACCGCCGCCCTCCTGCACCAATCCAAGAAGACCGGGCTCCTGCCTTGACGCTCTCCCGCACCACACGCCTCCGTTACCTACCCCGCGCGATGCATGCAACATACGTGGCTGAGGATAAGGACGTGGTGGGAAGAGTGAATTGGTAGTTACTCCCCCGTGCGTTAAAGTCATTCACGGGCCATTACAAGAATGGCCCCACCAAGATTGGCTTTACGCGACGCGCGGGGAAACCGAAACTGGCCCGGACACAAGTTAATGAAGAAGCAAAGAAGATCTCAAGGGGCCAGCCGCTTCCACGCCCCTGACTGTGCACTTGTTAGGACCAACCTCGACGACGCCCGGCAGCGCGTTCGGGCCAGGATCGGGGGCTTCTGTCGGTGCAACAAACCCTGGGTCCGTTGCCTAGACTGTGCACAGGCACGAGAACAAGATCGCAATGCCAAGGTCAGACTGAAGCACAAGGGATCAGTCCTTCAAAGGACCGACGTGCAGCACAAGAAGACCAAGAAGATCCAGAAGAGCAAGATACTACTAAGGGAAAAACCTCCCTTGCCGGGCACGCGAGCAAGGCAAGGATGGGGTTACCACAGGAAGCAAGCCTTCAGGTCGTCCCGGCAGGCCTGCCGGGGCTTACGGAGGCAGAATCACCCCACCGCACCACCTCATCATGACGCACGTCATTGATCAGTGCGGTGTCAAGCTGCAAAGTGATTAAGTGGCTGCTATTCGCCACATGGCAGCCACTTCCTACAGAAAAAACCTCCAAGCAACACCCATCCTGCGACGTGTCAAGCAAGCAGGCGCGAAGCAGGCAAAACAACCCAGCAGGGCCTACCGGGCAAGCTATGATGTGACGTTGAGCGGCGCATTTAACACGCTCTGTCAGCCTACAGAGTTAGGCATGATAGCAGTCTTCGCTATCTAATCAGTGTATAATGACTGATTTGCCACTGTGGTGGCCCCTTTATCTATAAAAGGAGGCCCAAGGCAACCGTAGAAGGGGGTTGGCTAATTGTAATGCCCGGATAATTAAGCTACAGTAATCCTCTGCTCATGATGCCACATCACCATGATTTCTGTTGTTAAACTCTGATTGATTCAAAACCGGTCCAAATTCAAATTTCTCAAACATGCAAAGTAAAATTTTCAAAGTGTGGAAAATATTCCATAACTAATTATGGTCATGACCCAACACTTTTGTAAAGTATTTAAATGCCCTTTTGTGAATATAACAGTGACTAAAACTACCACATTAGTCTTATTACTTTTATTTAAAAAAGTCGAATGAATTCGATTATTACCCCAACCATTTTTTGGTAGTGTATAAATATGCAATGCTAATTATGGACCAAGTCCTATGTTTTATAAAACTAGTTTACTACTAAAAATAAAAGCAAAGCAGAAAAGAAAATTAAGTAAAGGCAGAAAATAAAGAGAAAAGCGAAACCTTCTCCCGCGGGCCTCTTGGCCCACCTAGCTAAACAACCAGCCCAACCCACACCCCACTCATCCCCCACCTCACGCTACAGGAGCAGGGGGTCGTGGAATCCATGCCATGGCGCCCCTGGTCCCGTAGCGGCCATCCCCGCTCCCTCCCTGTGGTTAAGAGGACGCCCTCGCTCTCCTCCCTTCCTTGCCGAACCCTAGCGCGACCCTTCCCTTTCCTCTTGCCTCTCCCCCCTCATCTCCCTCGAAGACGAGCGCCGCCATGGACGCGCCGCGGTGAAGCTCGCAGCCACCGAGCTTCTTCCGCCTCTTCGATCTGTCCAAGAGCTCCGCCTCGACGCCCTCTACCTGTAAGTCAACGCACGCAAGCAGGGGAGAACTGCATCATCGGATCACCGTGGTCGTCCACCTCAGGACACGGGAGCTCCTTGCTGTCAATCCGCCGCCCGCTGCGGCTCCTAAGCTTCCCGTCGGCCACCGCGTGCCTCTCGGTGAGCTCCTCCCTTGGTTCCCCCCTTTTTTCCCTTTCGATTTGGGTGCCATAGGCCGTTGTCTCCGTCGTGCACGAAAACCCCGCTTACGCATAAGTGCGTGCGGTTGATGCTGTTGTGCCTCGTGCACTTACAACCACGTCCACCGCTACTCGCATCCGCAACTCGACCTTCCGTAGTTGCACCACCGCCGCGCCGGAGAGCTCTACTCACCGCGCCCACCGCGCCCGCTTTCACCAGCCGCCGCTGCCGCCGTCGGATGCTGTCGCGCCCTTGACCACCCACGAGCACACGTCCCCGCTACAGCCTCGCTCGCATCGCCGCTTCTCGCTGGCCGCTGCGCTCCCATCCACGCGCACTCCCCGTCGCGTCCCCTCGCGCCCGCTGCTACGTTGCCACTGCTACTGCCTCTGCTTGCTGCTGCCCGCGGCTGCGACCGCACTGCCCCGCGCACCTTCACCCTCCCCTGCTCACTGCTACTGCCCTGAGCGCGGTTGCTGCTTGCTTCCGCCGCACAGCCTCGTCGGCTCCGCCCGCCACTTGCAGCTCCTACATCACGTGCCCCCGCGGCCTCCGTTGTTGCCTCACTCGCCCTAGCCATGGCCTTTATGCCCAGCGTGCACGCCCCAGTAATGGCCCAAGGCCAGTTCCCGTACGGGCCGGCCCTTGGCTAGCTTAGGTGCTAATTCTCCTTTAAATTAACCTCCTCTAACTAGTCTATCACGTGTGTGTCCCCACTGCTAAATTAGCTAGTTAAATAAATCTATTAAAAAACTAGTCTCTGATAGGTGGACCCCCCTTTAATTATCCACTAAAAGAAAGAAAATGATGAATATCTGTGAATGACACCTGGGCCCCATCTATAGTTTTGACTAGTCAAAAGTTGGCTGTTGACTAGGTCAACTGGGACCCCCTGGACCCACTATCATCCTCTGGTGCATTGCTGGGTGCACTGCACCGGGTGCACCTAGCAATTTCCTCTTTATTTTCGAATTAATAATGTTTTCAGAATATTTAAAACTTTAGAAAATCATAGAAAATTAACCGTAAATCGGATGAACAAGTTTTATACATGAAAGTTGCTCAGAATGACGAGACAAATCCGATTTCGTAGTCTGTTTGTCCGTCACACATCCCTAGCATAGAAAACATGCAATCGTCCCCCTCCGATTCAACTTTCCGAAAATGCCAAACTTCGGGAAAGCATTCCCGGATGTTTTCCCCCTTCGCCAGTACCGTATAACACTACGATAGGTCACCCCTAGCACCACGTATCGTCTTGTGATGTATCTGTTTACTTGTATTTACATTTTCTTCCCCCTCTTCTTCTCCGGTAGACCCCGAGACCGCCGTTGATGTCCTTGTGATCGACTACGTCGACGACGACCCTTCTTCCCTTTCAGCGGAGCTTCCAGGCAAGGCCCCTCTTTGATCATCCCGATATCGCCCATTCCATTCTCTTATGCTTGCATTAGATTTTGCTACTGTAATTGATTGCTCCTATTCTAATGCGTAGCCTAATTTTGTACCCGTTGTTGTACGTTACCTGCTTATCCTAAACTACTTAGTATAGGTTGGTTAGTGATCCATCAGGGGGCCCCCACCTTGTCCTTGTTTCCCCTGCTTCATCATCGACGACTCGATCAACGTGATCGACGACCAGAGCCCAACACCTGACATCACATCACGCCCTTTTGCTACTCGCCTCTGCAGAGCTACTATCGAGTGCCGAGGGTGATACCTCATAACACACCCCTGGTGATGACTCTGTAGTGTAGCTATTCGGTCGTGGTCATCGAGGGTGATTCCTCCTTTACCGCTCCTGATACGACTCTGTCGTGCAACCCCTCAAGTGTGAACCTCAAGGGTGGTTCCTCTTATGTTGACCTTGATGATTACATCGAGTGGAATCCATCGAGGGTGATTCCTCGGGTTTTCCCCTTGATGTTTGGACACACGGTTGCCTTGACTTTACTTGAGACCTTGGTGAAAGTTGGGCGGGCCCAGAGAGCACCCGCAAGATAATTACGTGGAATGGCCGGGCATTCTGGGCCCTTGCCGTAAGTCCACGAGACGAAGCGATGGGGTCACATCGATCATGAGTCTCTGCTCGTCTCCGCAAGCTAATAATACACTATGGTTTGGGTATTTGTTCTGAGTTGGCCTCTAGCCTTTACACACTAACCACCACGCGGGAATAGTTATGGGCCTCAGCGTCGTAGTATCAGCCGAAGCTTTGTCAGACGTCCAGTTCAGCATTGCGGCACGGTTGGGTCGGCACCATCCTGTAGTGGTGGAGCCTGGACCCGCCCTGCACGCAATGACGATGGGCCACCCCGGAGTGCTTAGGATGTAGACCGATGGGGACCTCTCTGCTGAGCCTAGGTAGGGCTACGACGTGTTGATCTTCCGAGGCCGGGCATTAACCAAGAAAAGTGTGTCCGGCCAGAGTAATCAAGTGTGTTGGAAAACGTGGTGCACCCCTGCAGGGAAGATTATCTATTAATAGCCGTGTCCACGGTAACGGATGTTCAGACTTATATCCTGATCTATTATGACTAGAAATGGATACTTGAGATATGTGGCCCCGGGATTGCATTCTCGCAGGGAGTCAAGGAAGGATCGCTGGGCATTAATAATACAACATGCTTGTTAATTAAGATGCTATTCTTTACTCTTCGACATGCTGCAAGATGCTTGGAGTCGCTTGAAGATGCTAGTCTTCGATAGGCTAGGCCTTCCCCTCTATTCTGGCATTCTGCAGTTCAGTCCATAGATACAGCCGTTCCGTTTGTTACCAATGCATACTTAGTATAGATCTGATGCTTGTGAGTACTTTGGATGAGTACTCACGGTTGCTTTGCTACCCCTTTTTCCCCCTTCTTTCTTCTTTCCAGTTGTTGCAACCAGATGGCCTACTACTACATGGAGGCCGCCGAAGACCAGGAGTAGTTAGGGGGTCCCAGGTAGGAGGCCTTGCCTCTTCGATCGTTGATGTTTGTGCTAGCCTTCTTAAGGCATCCTTGTTTAACTTATGTCTGTACTCAGATATTGTTGTTTCCGCTGACGCTTGTGTATCAAGCTTGTATTCGAGCCCTCGAGGCCCCTGGCTTGTAATATAAAGCTTGTATTATTTTAACTTGTGTCTAGAGTTGTGTTGTGATATCTTCACGTGAGTCCATGATCTTGATCGTACACATTTTTATGTATGGGTAGTGTATGGCCGAATCGGGGGTGTGGCAAGCTGGTATCATAGCCGACTGCATGTAGGAACCCCTTTTCTAACTCTATGGCCGAAGTTGAGTCTAGTCTTTGAAAAACTGATTTACTAACATGGCTGTGTGCCTTATGGGCCCACGTCGCCATTGGGTGGTTTTAGTATCTTTTACTCCTCGTCTATACTCTGGGACTCTGATCTCCCTTCTATTAGGGTTAAATGATTTTGCCAAATCTAACATTAGGGTCTCGTGATCACATCCACCCGAAGATTTGTATTACACCTTTCTTGAATTGAGGGACAAGTTCTGCTTCACATTCTTCACTGACCGCAGGATCCTCGTATCGAGGGCACCCTGCGTCGTCACTTGCAAATCCCTCGCTCCAGAGGTTTTCCCCGACGCTGATGTAGCATTTGCTAGGTCTCGTTGTTATATCCCTCCATCGCGTGCATGCGTACCGCCTAGTATGTCTAGAATGTTTCTCTTGTCTGAACTCATACTAACAGCGTGTAATTGGCCCCGTATATGTATCAGTGTGTCTTCAATGACTACTGCTTTGTACATACTGCGCCTTTGTTCACTGTTGAGGTTACATCATGGATTACTCCATTCACTTCCTCGACCCCTTGATAAACTACCCCTGTTGCATTTAAGCAGGATGGTTACACCCGTTGGTCGTGACCGGTGACTACAACCCACCACTGCTCGAATACATGGTCGTAATGATACATCAATTGAGTTGAATCACCAGCTTATGGAAAATGTCATGGCTCAGTTCCTGCACCCCAATATGAATCAGCAACCAGCCCCAGTGACTCTGCAAGACTTTGCGCGTCGCAACCTTTTCATCTAACGCATCTCAACTCAGCCCCTTGATGCTGATGACTGGCTCCGTGACATCCCTTTCGAGTTGGAGTCAGCTAATGTTGCCTCTGCCAGTTACGTCCCCTTTGCGACATTCCACTTGAAAGGTCCCACTGCCCTATGGTGGGATTGCCACAAGCGTTCCTTACCTGTTGGAACCGCCATCACTTGGCCAGAATTTCAAGCTGCAATCCGCGGTCTAATGTCGAACCACCATGGTTAGTCACAACATCCCCTTTGAAATTGAAGGGCTAAAATTCCATGTTTCCCCCATTGTTTTAAAGTCGTCCAATATCGACCTCATTCTGGGAATTGAATGGTTGAAAACACATACCGCTTCTATCATTTGTGCCACTAAAACCGTCCATCTACTACATCCTTCAAGTGTGATAGTAAGCTACCATGCATGCTCATCTTGTTTGAAATGCCGAAGCACGGAGTAATTCCTTGAATGTGTTAAAACGCTTCTCTTGAGAGAATTAGATACGCTCCAGCCATTTGTGGATTCCAAGATGTCTATCCGGAAAACAACCCAGTCGATGGCCTTGAACTTGTTGTAGTTAAATTTGCACTAAAGTTGTGGCGACATTTCCTTCTTGGTACTCGTTGCGAGATCTTCACCGATCATCAAGGTTTGAAGTATCTATTTACTCAGCTAGATCTGGACCTCCATCAATAGATGTATGGAAACAATCATAGACTATGACTACGACATTTCTTCTACCCGTGGCAAGGCTAATATCATGGCCGATGCCCTGAGTCACAAGTCTTATTGCAACAACCACCTGGGTTATAAAGCTCAACCCCTGCAAGATGATCTCACTTACCGAGAGCATCCGATCCGCGTCCTCGATCAAGCTGGACGTCGCGCCCGTCTGAGGGCTACCAAATTTCTTAAACTTTAGTGGTCAAATCATTCTGAAGATGAAGCCACTTGGAAACGCGAGGATCGTCTTCGTGATGAACACCCCGCTCTGTTTCCTTCTACCTCCTAAAATCTCGGGACGAGATTTCTTGTAGTGGAGGAGATTTGTAACGCCCAGATATTAGGCTACAATAATCCTGTGCTAATGATGCCACGTCACCATGATTTCTGTTGTTAAACTCTAATTGATTCAAAACCGGTTCAAATTCAAATTTCTCAAACATGCAAAGTAAAATGTTCAAAGTGTGGAAAATATTCCATAACTAATTATGGTCATGACCCAACACTTTTGTAAAGTATTTAAATGTTTTTTTGTGAACATAACAGTGACTAAAACAGCCACATTAGTCTTATTACTTTTATTAAAAAATCAAATGAATTCAATTATTACCCCAACCATTTTTTGGCAGTGTATAAATATGCAATGCTAATTATGGACCAAGTCCTATGTTTTATAAAACTAGTTTACTACCTAAAATAAAAGCAAACCAGAAAAGAAAATTAAGTAAAGGCAGAAAATAAACAGAAAAGAGAAACCTTCCCCCGCGGGCCACTTGGCCCACCTAGCTAAACAACCAGCCCAACCCACACCCCCACTCATCCCCCACCTCACACTACAGGAGCAGGGGGTCGTGGCGGCCATCCCATGGGGCCCCTGGTCCTGTGGCGGCCATCCCCGCTCCCTCCCTGTGGTTAAGAGGACGCCCTCGCCCTCCTCCCTTCCTTGCCGAACCCTAGTGCGCCCCTTCCCTTTCCTCTCGCCTCTCCTCCCTCGTCTCACTCGAAGCCGAGCGCCGCCATGGACGCGCCCTAGTCAAGCTCGCGGCCACCGAGCTTCTTCCGCCTCTCCGATCTGTCCAAGAGCTCCGCCTCGACGCCTCCTACCTATACAACGCACGCAAGCAGGGGAGAACTCCATCGTCGGATCGCCGTCGTCGTTCACCTTGGGACACCGGAGCTCCTTGCCGTTGATCCGCCGCTCCAGCTCCTAAGCTTCCCGCCGACCACCTTGTGCCTCTCGGTGAGCTCCTCCCTCGGTTCCCCCCTTTTTTCCCCTTCGATTTGGGCGCCATAGGGCGTCGTCTCCGTCGTGCCCAAACAACCCGCGTACACATAAGTGTGTGCGGTTGCTGCTGCTATGCCTTGCGCACTTACAGCCACGTCCACCACTACTCGCGTCTGCCCTCGTCCCGTTCGCACATGTGCCGAGCCCTGCTGCTCCGCGCCGGCCGTGCCTCGACCTTCCGTTGTCGCGCCACCGTCGCGCCCGCCGCGCCCGCTTTCACCAGCCGCCGCTGCCGCCGTTGGATGTCGTCGCGCCCTCGACCACCCGCGAGCACACGTCCCCGCTCCAGCCTCGCCTGCATCACCGCTTCTCGCTGGCCATTGCGCTCCCATCCCCGCGCACTCCCTATCGCGTGCCCGCTGCTGTGCTGCCACTGCTACTGCCTCTTCTAGCTACTGCCTGCGGCTGCGACCGCGCCGCCCCGCGCACCTTTGCCATCGCCTGCTCACTGCTGCTGCCCTTAGTGCGGCTGCTGCTTGCTGCCACCGCACAGCCTCGTCGGCTCCGCCTGCTACTTGCTGCTCCTGCATCACGCGCCCCCACGGCCTCCTTTGCTGCCTCGCTCGCCCTGGCCATGGATTTTGTGCCCCGTGCGTGCACGCCCCAGCAATGGCCCAAGGCCAGTTCCCGTACGGGCCGGCCCTTGACTAGCTGAGGTGCTAATCCTCCTTTAAACTAACCTCCTCTAACTAGTCTATTACGTGTGTGTGCCCACTGCTAAATTAGTGTCCCCACTGCTAAATTAGCTAGTTTAATAAATCTATTAAAATACTAGTCTATGACAGGTGGACCCCCCCTTTTAATTATCCACTAAAAGAAAGAAAATTTTCAATATGTGTGAATGACACCTCGGCACCATCTATAGTTTTGACTAGTCAAAAATTGACTGTTGACTAGG
Source organism: Aegilops tauschii subsp. strangulata (assembly GCF_002575655.3). NCBI lineage: Eukaryota > Viridiplantae > Streptophyta > Magnoliopsida > Poales > Poaceae > Aegilops > Aegilops tauschii. Next base: position 242,444,685 of record NC_053037.3, on the reverse strand, counting down.
TCAACTGGGACCCCCTGGACCCACTATCATCCTCTCGTGCACTGCTAGGTGCGCTGCACCGGGTGCCCCTAGCAATTTCCTGTTTATTTTCGAATTAATAATATTTTCAGAATATTTATAACTTTAGAAAATCATAGAAAATTAACCGTAACTCGGATGAAAAAGTTTTATACATAAAAGTTGCTCAGAATGACGAGATGAATCTGATTTCGCAGACCGTTCATCTGTCACACGTCCCTAGCATAGCGAACATGTAACCGTCCCCCTCTGATTCATCTGTCCGAAAATGCCAAACTTCGGGAAAGCATTCCCGGATGTTTTCCCCCTTCGCCGGTACCGTGTAGCACTACGATAGGTCACCCCTAGCACCGCGTATCGTCTTGTCATGTATCTGTTTGCTTGTATTTACATTTTCTCCCCCTCTTCTTCTCTGGTAGACCCGGAGACCGCTGCTGATGTCCCTGAGATCGACTACGTCGACAACGACCCTTCTTCCCTTTCAGCGGAGCTTCTAGGCAAGCCCCCCTTTGATCATCCCGATATCGCCCATTCCATTCTCTCATGCTTGCATTAGATTTTGCTAGTGTAATTAATTGCTCCTATTCTGATGCATAGCCTACTTTTGTACCTGCTGTCGTACCTTACCTGCTTATCCAAAACTACTTAGTATAGGTTGGTTAGTGATCCATCAGTGACCCCCACCTTGTCTTGTTGCCCCTGCTTCATCATCGATGGCTCGATCAACGTGATTGATGACCAGAGCCTGACACCTCACATCACATCACGCCCCTTTTGTTGCTCGACTCTGCAGAGCTACTATCGAGTGCCGAAGGTAATACCTCATAACGCACTCCTGGTGATGACTCTGTAGTGTAGCTATTCGGTCATGGTCATCGAGGGCGATTCCTACTTTACCACTCCCGAGACGACTCTGTCGTGCAACCGCTCAAGTGTGAACCTCGAGGGTGGTTCCTATTACGTTCACCTTGACAATTACATCGAGTGGAATCCACCGAGAGTGATTCCTCAGGTTTTCCCCTTGATGTGTGGACACACGGTTGCCTTGACTTTACTTGAGACCTTTGTGAAAGTCGGGCGGGCCCGGAGAGCACCCGCAAGATAATTACGTGGCACGGCCAGGCATTCTGGGCCCTTGCCATAAGTCCACGAGACGGGGCGAGAGGGTCACATCGATCGTGATTCTCTGCTCGTCTCCGCAAGCAAATAATACACTATGGTTTGGGAATTTGTTCTGAGCTAGCCTCTGGCCTTTACACACTAACCACCACGCGGGAATAGTTATGGGCCTCGGCATCGTAGTATCAGCCGAAGCTTTTTCAGACATCCAGTTCAGCATTCTGGCACGGCTGGGCCGGCACCATCCTGTAGTGGTGGAGCCTAGACCCGCCCTGCACGCAACGACCCGGAGTGCAACGGGCGATGGGCCTAGACCCCGGAGTGCTTAGGATGTAGACCGGCGGGGACCTCTCTGCTGAGCCTAGATAGGGCTACGACGTGTTGATCTTCCGAGGCCGGGCATTAACCTTGAAAAGTGTGCCCGGCCAGAGTAATCAAGCGTGTTGGAAAATGTGGTGCACCCCTGCAGGGAAGATTATCTATTAATAGTCGTGTCCACGGTAATGGACGTTCAAACTTATATCCTGATATATTATAATTACAAATGGATAGTTGAGATTTGTGGCCCTGGGATTGCTTTCTCGCGGGTAGTCGAGGAAGGATCTCTGGGCGTTAATACTACAACATGCTTGTTAATTAAAAATCTATTCTTTACTCTTATACATGCTGCAAGATGCTTGGAGTCACTTGAAGATGCTAGTCTTCGATAGGCTAGGCCTTCCCCTCTATTCTGGCATTCTGCAGTTCAGTCCACAGATACAGCCCTTCCATTTGATACCAATGCATACTTAGAATAGATTTGATGCTTGCGAGTACTTTGGATGAGTACTCACGGTTGCTTTGCTACCCCTTTTCCCCCTTCTTTCTTCTTTACAGTGATTGCAACCAGATGGTGGATCCCAGGAGCCAGATGCCACCCCTGTCGACTACTACTACCCGATGGAGCCTACTACTACATGGAGGCCGCCAAAGACCAGGAGTAGTTAGGAGGTGCCATGCAGGTGGCCTTGCCTCTTCAACCTTTGATGTTTGTTCTAGCCTTCTTAAGGCATCCTTGTTTAACTTATGTCTGTACTCAGATATTGTTGTTTCCGCTGACGCTTTTGTATCGAGCTTGTATTCGAGCCCTCGATGGCTTGTAATATAAAGCTTGTATTATTTTAACTTGTGTCTAGATTTCTGTTGTGATATCTTCCCGTGAGTCCCTGATCTGGATCGTACACATTTGCGTGTATGATTAGTGTACGGTCGAATCGGGGGCGTGACACTAATCCACATCCTCAGACACTGATACGCACGTAGCCGTTCTCGCCCCGAGGCAAACCCTGTCGGGCAAGCGTGCAATGCTCACCACCATTTTTTCCACCATTAATCCAACAAGGCAGGAGTAGGGTTTTACGCCTAACGGCGGCCCGAACCTGGGTAAGGACTGCCCGCGTGATCTGTGTCGTGCGGCTCCACGCTCCTCTGCTCTTTGTGCAATGTGCCATCCCCCCGCCAAACTAGAAAGGGACTCTTGGTCCCATAGGTGGCCGTGGTTTCCCATGACAGGCGGCAGCTCCGTCTCGCGAAGCGCGATAATTCTTCCTCCCTGATTTTTTTCTCCGAAAATGTGATTTTATAGTATCAGGGTTGAGGCCTGCAGGCCCACCAGGTGGGGATAACCCACCTGGGCACGCTTGGAGGGGGGCTCCCTGGTGGATTGTGCCCACCCAGGTCCCCCTCTGGTTGTTCTTGGCTCCAAAAATTATCTTTTATTATATAAAAATTCCTCGCAAAGTTTCGTTCCAATTCAAGAACTTTTATTTCTGCACAAAAACAACACCATGGTAGTTCTGCTGAAAACAGCGTCAGTCCGGGTTAGTTTCATTCAAATCATGCAAATTAGAGTCCAAAACAAGAGGAAAAGCGTTAGGAAAAGTAGATACGATGGGGACATATCAACTCCCCCAACCTTAAACCTTTGCTTGTCCTCAAGCAATTCAGTTGATAAACTGAAAGTGAAAAAGAAAAACTTTTACGAACTCTTTTGCTCTTGTTTACATAAATAATCTTTAGTAGCACCTAGGTTTTCAGCCAAGATCATGACTAACCATGTCGACAATAACTCTTAAAAATTATATTAACTCATATCAATGACATAATCAACTAGCGAGCAATAATAAGATATCTCAAATGACAACACTTTATCAAAACAACCATGATATTATATAACAATAGTGGTATCTCGCAAGCCCTTTCTGAGACTGCAAAACATAAATGCAGAGCACCTCCAAAGTTCAAGCAGCGACTAAACATTGTAATTCATGGTAGAAAAGATCCGGTCATGATGCACCCAACATTAGCTACACACAATGTATGAGGATGACAATAGTGCTCTCAGGTTCTGGCGCTTATTTGAGAAGTTGATGACACAACATAAAAGTAAATATATAGTCCCTTCGTAGAGGGAAGCGGTGATTTACAGCGGTGCCAGAGCTCATGTTTTAAAATAGAGGTAAATGAAAATTTGAGAAATGCACCCTTCTTGTTCACTTCATGACAATTAGTTATTGGTATCTTCCATGCTAAACACATTCATGGCGGTTCCCAAGCGATAAAAGTAAAGGTTTACTCCCCCTCCACCAACAATCACACTCCACTTGTCCGAAACAACGGGTACCATCCATACCAACAACAGTCCTGGGGGAGTTTTGTTTAATTATTTGCAATTTGAATTCAGGACTTGGAATCCCTATTACCACCCCTCTCGTGCAAGGATGAGTGAATAAACACTCATCATGAGAATAACCCGCTTAGCATGGAAGATACTGACTAACTCCCGTCGCTCTATGAACAATCCACACACACAAAACGGATATTTAGTTGAAGTTTTTAGAGGTGGCACATGCAAATTTACTTAGGACGGCAGGGTAATACCGCATATAGGTAGGTATGGTGGACTCATCTGGAATAATTTGGGTTTCAGGATTTTGATGCACAAGCAATAATTCCACTTAGTACAGGCGAAGGCTAGCAATTAGATTGGGAAGCGGCTAGCTAGAGAGTGAAAATGGTCATGAACATGCATTGTGCATAAGTAACATTGGATACTAGCATGATTAGGATATGAACACCATGAACATAAATATATAGAGGCTATGTTGGTTTTAATTCCACTACATGCATGAACATGTGCCAAGTCAAGCCACTCGAACGTTCAGAGGAGGATACCATATCATCATACTACATCACAATCATTTTAACGCAATGTTGACATCCAAGATAAATCATTATCCGCTCCTAGCTACTTAAGCATGGCATGAGAAATTGTACTCTCCAATTGTCATTGCAAACATGTTTGATCATAATAGGTTGAATCATGGATACTAGGTTAAACATATTTACAAAAACAAAACAAGTTGAGTTCATACCCGTTTCTCTCTGCCATAGCCAGTTCATGAAATATCGTCATTACTACCTTTCACTTGCACGACCGAATGATTTGAAAATAATAATAGTGCAAGAGTGCCGTGGACTAAGCTGGAATCTGCAAACATTTTATTCAAAAAGGAGAAGACAAGGTAATATGGGCTCTTTGTTAGATCAAAAATAATGCATATGAGAGCCACTCAACAATTTCATCATGGTCTTCTCATCGGTATGACTCGGTAAAATGAAAACGAAATTCAGAGAAACACACTGAAATATTTTTGGAGTTTTTGCTTTTTCTTGATCAAGCAAATGAAAGGGAAACCAAAAACGAGAAAAACTATTTACACAGGAAAGCTCCCAACAAGTAAAAGAAGAACAAGGAAATATTTTTGGGTTTTATTTTTAATACTACAACTAATTAAACTAGGAAGAAAAACCAAAAAGAAGCAGGAAATATTTTTGGATTTTCTCAAAGTTTTTCAAACACACAAGAAGAAAGCGAGAAAATAAATCTAGCATGGATAATACAATGAAAAGTGTGGTCACCGACAACTGGAATCAAATGTGTGAACATGAATATAATGTCAGTGGAAATACGTACTCCCCCAAGCTTAGGCTTTTCGCCTAACTTGGTAATCACTGTCAGTAGCCTGCATAGTGGTCGAAGTGATAGCTTACGAAGGCTCTAGGTGCAGATGCCTCAGCCCGCCGCGCAGCCACAACCACTGTGTTATGTGATCGGGTCTCGCTCTCAAGAACATAATATATTCCCTTGCTGTGAACAGCAAAGAGAGCAGGCGCAGGCAAAAAGGTATCCAAAACGGACCTTTTATTAAACAACAGGTTATAAGTAAAATTATGGGCTTCACCACTAAGGATCTTATGACATTTCATAGTGTCAAAGTCCAAGTACTACGTGGGTAGGATGGGGTCATAAGGCCAAGGTGAAACACCCACCTCTCTTGCTAAGCGTGTGGCATAAATTCCACCATAAAAATATCCACTACCAGCGTTGTGTTGCAACCTGCATGCAACAATCGCTCCAAGGTTATTAATTTTTTCACCGGTGAGAGCGATGTGTATGAGGCTCAACTCTGGAGCACAAAGTGTACTACAATCCCATTTGTCTACAATGCATTTCCCGTTAAAAAGTGCAAAGTATTGAATTGAGGGAAAATGAATGCTCTTTATAGCATAGGCTAGTCAAGAATGTTTCATACTCAGATCTAGGTGGTTCGTCTAGCGAGCCCCAAAATGGAATTTTGCAGTTGTAAGCAAATCTCTCTAGAGATAAGGTAAATGGGTTGTCATACAGTTTAAACGACACCCTAGACTCACGAGGGTGGAATTTAAATTCTTTAGTAAATGATTCAGTGAGGTTGAGGTGTTGGTTGCACTTATGTGAAATGTAGGGACCGAGCTCGGCATTGTGAACATATTGCTCAAATTCTTCTTTAATGCCTACCCGCACCATATACTCGTTGTATGGCCATAAACATGATTTGGTTTTAGCTTCTCATATGGAACTTTCACTTGCTTCAACATAAGACCGATGAATGGAGCTGCTACTAGAAGTTGCCTCCGAGGACCTCCTCCTCGAAGGACTCCTCCCAAAGAGGTTCATCATATTTGCGTACAATTTTCTGGAAAAAGAATTTGGGTCACAAAATTTTGTCAACAAAACTTCTCAAGATTGATAGTGACTACTCATAGGGATGCATACAGGCCATATCAAGCATTCAGACTACTTATAACTCTAAGAATTCAACATGCAAGCTCATCTACAACAGCACCAGGAGTAACTAATTATTCAAAATATAAACCACTAAAGCAAAAACTAATTGGACCAATGCAGGAGTCATATACCAAGCAACGATCCCCTGAAACAGTTTCCAAAATGGAGCTTCGAGCAAAGAGATCAAAATCCACGAGTTTGAGAGCAAGAACACAAGAGAAAGAGCAATTGTGATTTTTTTCTGGAGGTAGGTGTCGGTGTCAAAACTGGTAGATCTCGGGTAGGGGGTCCCGAACTGTGCGTCTAGGATCGATGGTAACAGGCGACGGGGGACACGATGTTTACCCAGGTTCGGGCCCTCTCTATGGAGGTAATACCCTACTTCATGCTTGATTGATCTTGATGAATATGAGTGTTACAAGAGTTGATCTACCACGAGATCGTAATGGCTAAACCCTAGAAGCCTAGCCTGTATGACTATGGTAATGTGTATCTCTATCCAAACTACTCTCTCCGGTTTATATAGACACCAGAGAGATCTAGGGTTATATGGAGTCGATTACACCAAAGGGAATCTACATAGTCGGTTGCCAAGCTTGCCTTCCACGCCAAGTAGAGTCCAATCCGGACACGGGTACAATCTTCGATCTTCATGTCTTCACAGCCCATCAGTCTGGCCCATGGATACCAGGCCGGACGCCCGAGGACCCCTTAGTCCAGGACTCCCTCAGTAGCCTCTGAACCTGGCTTCAATGACGAGGAGTCCGGCGCGCAGATTGTCTTCGGCAGTGCAAGGCGGGTTGCCCTTCTTCCGAACTCCAAGATAGTCTCTGGATGATTATCCGGACCTGTGTATACATTTGCAAAGAATACAATATTCCACAAGTCCAATATGTTACCAACTGTTTGTGACATTGTATCACGCCTGCCCGACTATTATTTCCAACCGCTGGCTAGCCCGTCGCCCCACGTCTCGGGATGTGGTTTCACTGGCACGTCTTGTCAAAGCAGAGATCGTGCCCCCTTCTTCACGGGATTTTCATTAATGCAGTCGTGGTTAACCCAACCGTCCCCTGGGTACAACTCTTTGGGGATAGGTAAGTTTCGAGACCCAGGAGGAGACGCTCAGTATTTTGGGTCTTTATATAGGGACCCAGACTCGTCTCTTTCTTTTGCGCTTGCTTCTTCCTCAACCCCAGCCACCTCGAGTTCTAATCCTCGGGTTCCAATATCCACCAGCCCCAATCATGTCCGGATCCAGCCATCTAGGCCGGTGGGTGGCTTCTTCTGTCGCGGAGGAGGATATTGCGAAGCTCCGCACGGCGAGGTATCTGACCCCAGAAATCCTTCATCGGCTTCCTGCAAAGGGGCAGGTTATTCCTACCCCCAAATCCGGCGAGAGGGTAGTATTTGTCTCCCACTTCCTCCACGGGTTAGGGTTCGCGCTTAACCCCTTCGTCCGGGGGCTATTGTTCTACTATGGGCTAGATTTTCATGATCTAGCCCCGGAGTGTATTCTCCTCATCTCAACATTTATCGTCACGTGTGAGGCCTTCCTCCGGACTCCTTCGCACTTTGGCTTGTTGATGTGGAGCATCCCATGATCATCCCCATGGACCTACCATCGTCTCATCAAGAGCCAAGAGGACCCATGACACGAGCACGACCTAGAGCTCTCGAGAACGAGGTGACTTCCTTCCTTAGTGATATCGCATATGATCCACTCGAGACATGGCTACTACCTAAGTCCGATATGCTATGCATGATCAGGTGTCAAGAGGACCCTCACGAATATGCACGTGAAGATGGACAAGCCACCAAGTTCATGGATGAAGAGAACCAACGGAAGAAGGCAAGTTCACCTTCCAGGCCCCAGACATCCGGCCAAGGCCCCGGACATCCGGCCCCTGAAGATGTCAACAACAGCAGCAGCCCAGCCATCGAAGTGCTACACGGCCCGTACATCCGGCCCCAAGCCCCAGACATCCGGCTCCTCCCGAAGCCCCGGAAATCCGGCCTCTTCGCCCGAACATCCGGCCCCGCCTATCCAGAGAGCACAGGACGCAGCCACGCCAGCCCGAACATCCGGCCCCCAGCCCGGACATCCGGCACCTCCCTAAGGCCCGGAAATCCGGCCCGATGCCTGGACATCCGGCTCCACCTGTCTACGCACAGTAAAGGGCAGAGGCCCATGTACCTCTTCGCCCCCCTAGACTATATGTACTCCATCCCCTTCCTCTTTCTAGGGTTAGCATTGGTTTAGCTCATATGTGAGATAGAGCATTGCTCATCCATTACGGATCTACTCCACGAGAGAGACCGCGGCCCCTCTACGGAGAAGATCACCTTGGATTCAAGACCCCCTCTTGGGTGGCCCCCATCAAGACCTCTTACGGAGAAGAACCGCTTACCCTTTGTATCGTCCGTTGTTGACTTTGGATCTTGTATCTCACCTTTGTGTTCATCGATCTAGCACATGTGTGATCTATTCTTGTTGGTTGAGTGATTTCTCTCGTGTTTTCCCTCGTGTTTCCCCTCGTGTTCCTCGAGTTCCTCTTTGGGATCTGCTCCTTTCGTGAAAGATCGGCCATCTAGGGTTCCACCCTACATCATCTTGGTATCATGAGCCACGTTGATCATGATTTCGGAGCCCCCTCTCTTTGTTTTCTAGCTTGATTTTGTTGACTTCGTCCTAAATCCGAAAATTGCCCCACAAAAATAGCCCAATTTTTTTTGTGATTTGTTGGTGTGATGAAGTTTTCTTGGATTTGATTCGCGGATTTTGTGTGTTGCAGGTAGATCTAGCTTTTCCCCATCTTTTCCGCAAACTCCATCCACAAAATCTTCCGAATTTTGCCCCGGATTTGACCTCTCCACACGGAGTTCTTCGAGTTCGTCCACGGATCCCGAGCCCGGACATCCGGCCCGGCCCGGACATCCGGCCCCTGACAACATCACTTCCATCATCCACTCTGTTTCCCGCCTAACTCTCGCCAAATTTTGTCCCAGTGCCCACATACACTTCTGCATACCACCACCACTTCCGCATAGCACCACCATAGCCTTTCCCGCTACCAACTCCGACAATTTTGATCCATTTTGCTTTAAGCATTTGAGTTGTGCTTTTCGTGTCCTATTGTGTTTCAGCTATCTAGGTACGGTTCGGCATCAACATCACCACCGCTCATCTTCGCCAAGGACTACTAGGAACGGCTACATCACTTTGGTATCACCTCACCTTGGTATCACTTTGGTATCGTGATATCATCTTACTCTCTTGCATTTGCATTGATAACCCCATAGCCTTACTTTTGCGTCACTTACCCATCGAGACTAGCCTTTGAGTATTGCCGGCAATGTGACTTGTGCACATTAGTGATCATACTTCCCATAGCATACATACCATCATCGTGTTGCATATCTTGGTATCATCTCTTGTGTCACAAAGTTGTCTTTGCATACACAATTGCTATCTTGGTTTGGGAAGCATTGCATGAGAAAAGAGCTCAAACAACAAAGAGCCAAACAAGCTTTTAAGCAAAATGGAAAGATAAGCAAAGAGCTTATAAGCAAGAACCATAGCATCATACAACATTAAGATTGTCATACTCGATCATCTTGGATCAAAGCATAGGAACATCATACATATAGCATACTTGGGATAGAAGTCATTGCATTTTTGCTTAGTAGGTTGTGCACAAGTTCGTATCCCCCTATTGTGCAATCGTGCTAGCGTCTCTCTAGTGTTGTGCAACAAGAGCATCTTGGTGGATTCCACATTTTGGCTCATCCTTGGTTGCCCAACCCCACATTATCTATTTGCGTGTGTGTTTCCGTGTACCATATCTTGCTATTGGTCTACTTTTTGCATTTGCAAATTTGTGAATCTTTTCCAACATTATTGAGTCTCACTTACAATTGCATCAAATTTTGTGCCACCATCCTAACCAAGCCCCACCATAAGCTTTTACTTGTGTAGGTGTGAGAACCGACAAGAATTTGTACCAATTATGCTATTTCCTTGATACACATTGGAGTGATCTTTGATCCATTTTCAACATCGGTCAAGGTACATTTGGTATTGGTTCTTCTCTTTCTCCCACTCACATATCTTTGTTTGGAATGATGGATAGGCCAAGTACTTCTACCAACCCACTCTTCTTGGAGCAAGACGATGACATGTCATCCTACGTCACCAAGACTCAACTATTTGGTGCACACCGAGCTTTGCATCAAGAACAACTTGCTTTGGGCGACCGCATCGACAATCTCGACACCGATCTACGACAATCCGAGCAACGTACAAGAGACTACTTCGACACATCCATGAGTTCCCTCAAGGAAGATATCCGAACCATGATGGCCCGCTCTTCTACAACTTCGTCCTCTTCAAGACGGAGCCGCTCAAGTCGTCACTCCGACGACACCCTCTCCGGTTCAAGTACACCGACATCGAATACTCTTCGTCGTGCCGTGCGTCAAGCCCGTCAAAACCAAGGTGCTTTCGCACAAGCACAAGAACGACAACGCCGACGACAACAAGAACAAGAGGAGCGAGCGAGACAACATCAAGATGCACAAGACGCCGAGGCGCAACGTCAAGAAAAACAACTACGTGAAGCTCAAGCACTTGAGGCGCAACGTGCAATTCATGACTCAAGTCGTGTCGTAGCCAATCGAGGTCGACAAGCTCGACTACATCAAGAAGCACTTCGCGACGAAGCTCAAGAAAGAATTTACCAAGCACATGTGCATCGACAAGCTCCTCGTCAAGATAGACAAGCTCCTCCTCAAGCAAGACAAGAACTTCAAGTCCATCGAGAGCAAGAAGACATTGACCACGTCCTCGCCAAGAGCAACATGAGGTCGACAACCCTCTTCGCCAAGAGCAACATGAGGAAGACAACCCTCCTCGCCAAGAGCAACATAAGATTGCCAATCATCACCGACATGGGCGTCATCATCCCCGACCCCACACAATGAAGAGCAACGATATGGCAAGCTAAAGTTCACCATGCCCAAGTTTACCGGAAGCAATGACACCGAAGAGTACATATCATGGGCATTGAAGGTTGACAAAATCTTCCGCTTGCACAACTACGAAGAAGAGAAGAAGATCGCAATGGCATCCCTCGAATTCCAATACTACGTGCTCATTTGGTGGGAACAAGTCATTGAGCACCGAGCGGCAAGAGATTAACCACCCATCACCAATTGGGCACAAATGAAGGATGTCATGAGAGCACGATTCGTGCCAAGCTACTACAACCGCGACCTCTTCAAGAAACTCCAACAACTCAAGCAAGGAACCAAGAGCGTTGAAGAATACTACAAGGAAATGGAGATTGCCATGATACGAGCCAATGTCAAAGAAGAAGATGAGCAAACTATGGCACGTTTCTTGAATGGACTCAATCACCCTATCAAGAAGATTGCCGACTTCCAACCATACTCGAACCTCATCGAGCTAGTGCACCAAGCTACCAAAGCGGAACGGCAAGTACAAGATGACTTCAAGTATGCCAAGTTCTCATCCAAGTCCTATGGCCTCTCCAACAATCAAGCTTCAACGACCCCAACACCTTCTACCTCAACCAAGCCATCTACAAGCAACGACGACAAGTCAAGTTACAAGAAAACTTCGACAAGCTCAAGTCGTCCTCCTACTACAAGCAACTTCAAGCCGAAAGCTTCATCATCATCTACTCCAACTGATGAGACCATCAAGACAAGTTCCATCAAATGTTTCACATGCGGAGGCCGAGGCCACAAGTCCTTCGAGTGCACAAACAAGCGCACCATGATCCTCAACGACAACGGAACCTACGACTCCATGAGTGCAGGAGAAATGGAAGCCCTTGAGCAAGTGGCCATGCACTGACAAGTGAACAACAAAGACGAAGATGATCAAGTCTTTTGTGATGATGATTCAAGTCCCGCTCTTGTTGTCTCCAAGGTCTTGACTCTTCAACATCAACAAGACAAAGATCAAAGATGCCATATCTTCCACACAAAGGCCGGCATCAATGGACGGTCCGTCAAGGTCATCATCGATGGAGGGAGTTGCCATAACTTAGCAAGTGAAGAACTATGCTCCAAACTCCAATTGGTCAAGATGAAGCACCCGCACCCCTACAAGGTTCAATGGCTAAGCGACACCGGCACCATACAAGTCGAGCATAGGGTACAAGTCTCTTTCAAGATCGGCGCCTATGAAGACACATTGGAGTGTGATGTCCTTCCGATGACCGTTTGCCACCTCCTTCTTGGACGGCCATGGCAATTTGACCGAGGTGTCATTCACAATGGGCGTAAAAATCTCTATAGCTTCAAGATGAAAGGAAAAGAGTTTGTGCTACGTCCTATGTCTCCAAGCCAAGTGCTCGCCGACAAGCAAAACACCCATTGTGGAGAGAATAGTGAGAGAGCGAACCACCAAAAAGAGAGTGAGCGCCACAAGCCCAAATTGAGTGCCTCCACGATGAGCGACAAGAAAAACATAGTTCTCTTTGCCACAAAACGTGAGATGAGAGAAGTGGGTGAGAACCCATCCAGTGTCCTACACTATGTCCTATTGTGCAAGGACGAGGCACCAAAAGCTAACACCTCTCACAATCTTCCTCTAGTGTTATCTTCTTTATTGCAGGAATTCCAAGATGTTTTCCCCGATGAGCTACCTCCGGGTCTACCTCCACTACGAGGCATTGAGCACCGAATCGATCTCATCCCCGGAGCGCCGCTTCCAAACAAAGCTCCCTACCGCGTCAACCCCGAAGAAACCAAAGAAATACAAAGGCAAGTAAAGCATCTCATAGATCATGGACATGTGCGTGAAAGTTTGAGTCCTTGTGCCGTACCGGTCATTCTTGTGCAAAAACGAGACGGTAGTTTTCGCATGTGTTTCGATTGTAGACCTATCAATGCTATCACTGTTCGATATAGGTACCCCATTCCACGCCTTGATGATATGTGTGATGAACTTAGCGGTGCCACTATCTTTTCCAAAATTGATCTTAAAAGTGGTTACTATCAAATCCGCATACAAGAGGGTGATGAATGGAAAACTGCTTTCAAAACCAAGTTTGGTCTATATGAGTGGTTAGTCATGCCTATGGGTTTATCGGAAGCACCTGATACTTTCATGCGTCTTATGCATTACGTGTTTCGCCCTTACATTGGTGAATTTGTTGTTGTCTACTTTGATGATATCCTTGTGTTTAGCAAATCTCTCAAAGAGCATGTCACCCACCTTCGCACCGTGCTACCAACTATTCGAAAAGAGCAACTTTATGCTAATATGGAAAAATGCCTCTTCGGTGTTGATAAGCTTGTTTTCCTGGGTTTCGTAGTATCTTCTAAGGGTGTTCATGTTGATGAATCTTAGATCAATGGTATTAAAACTTGGCCCCAACCAACCAATTTGCAACAAGTGCATAGTTTTCTTGGTTTAGCCGGTTTCTACCGTAGATTTGTGAAGGATTTTAGCACCATTGCTTCACCTTTGCATGCTTTGAGTAAGAAAAATGCACCGTTTGTTTGGGGAACATCCCAAGACATCGCTTTCAATGAGCTTAAAAAATTTCTTACTCATGCTCCCGTGCTTGCATTACCCAACTTTGACAAACCTTTTGAAATTCATTGCGATGCTAGTGGTAATGGCATAGGAGGTGTGTTAACGCAAGAGAAGCGCCCCATTGCATACTTTAGTGAGAAACTCTCCGGAGCGCAACTCAATTACCCATCTATGACAAAGAGCTATATGCTTTAGTGCGAGTTTTGCATGAATGGGAACATTACCTACGCCCTCATGAGTTCATCATCCATACCGACCATGAAACGCTTAAATACCTTAAGGGTCAAACTAAGTTGAACAAGCGTCATGCTAAATGGAGTGAGTTTATTGAGTCATTTCCTTATGTCATCAAGTATATTAAAGGTAAGGAAAATGTTGCGGCGGATGCACTTTCCCGTATATGCAAGCTTCTTACTCAACTTGAGTTAAATGTCATTGGCTTTGAGCATATAAAAGACTTGTATGAGCATGATCCTACATTTTCTATTCCTTATGCCAAGTGTTTGACGCATACTTCTTGGGATCGATACTACATCAAAGATGTATATCTTATGAGAGCTAACAAACTTTGCATTCCCGAGTCCTCTCTTCGCTTGTTGCTTTTGCATGAATCTCATGGAGGCGGACTCATTGGACACTTTGGACGTGACAAGACATTTGCTACGCTCTCCAAGAACTACTTTTGGCCCAAGGTGTTTCGCGACGTCAATCGCTTCACCAACCGATGCTGTACATGTCGCAAAGCTAAGTCTAAAGCCCAATCTCACGGCCTCTATATGCCACTTCCAATTCCATATCAACCATGGGAAGATATTAGTATGGATTTTGTGCCTGGTTTGCCTAGAACTCGAAATGGCAAGGATTCCGTTTTTGTTGTTGTGGACCGATTCTCCAAAATGGCACATTTCATTCCTTGCAACAAGATAGACGATGCTTCACATGTTGCAAATTTGTTTTGTAGGGACATCTTGCGCCTTCATGGAGTGCCAAAGACGATTGTCTCAGACCGCGACGTCAAGTTCTTGAGTTACTTTTGGAAGACCTGTTGCGCCAAGCTCGGAATCAAGCTTTTGTTCTCTTCAGCATACCATCCACAAACCAACGGCCAAACGGAGGTGACGAACCGCACGCTCTCCACTGTACTACGCGTGTTGATAAAGAAGAACATCAAGGAGTGGGAGGAGTGCCTACCTATCGTCGAGTACGCCTACAATCGTGCAAGACATTCGACTACCGACAAGTCCCCCTTCGAGGTCGTCTATGGCTTCAACCCATTCTCACCATTGGACATTCTACCTCTACCGCTACAAGAGCGCACAAACATGGACGCGAGTGACTGAGTCAACTTCCTCAAGAAGATGCATGAAGATACAAGGAACACCATCGAGCGCCAAGTACAACAACTCGCGGCCAAGCTCAACGTCAACAAGCAACCCATGATGTTCAATGTTGGAGATCTTGTGTGGCTACACCTTTGCAAGGATCGCTTCCCCAATGAACGCAAGTCCAAGCTACTACCCCGAGCGGATGGACCCTTCAAGGTGCTTGCACACTACAACAACAACGCATACAAGATCGACATCCCACGCGACAAGTACTCCGTGAGCGACATCTTCAACATCAAAAATCTCTCCCCGTACCATGGTGATGAGGATTTCCATCCGAGGTCGGATCTTTCCCAAGGGAGGGGAGATGATGCGGAGCATCCCATGATCATCCCCATGGACCTACCATCGTCTCATCAAGAGCCAAGAGGACCCATGACACGAGCATGAGCTAGAGCTCTCGAGAACGAGGTGACTTCCTTCCTTAGTAATATCGCATATGATCCACTCGAGACATGGCTACTACCTAAGTCTGATATGCTATGCATGATCAGGTGTCAAGAGGACCCTCACGAAGATGCACGTGAAGACGGACAAGCCACCAAGTCCATGGATGAAGAGAACCAATGGAAGAAGGCAAGTTCACCTTCCAGGCCCCGGACATCCGGCCAAGGCCCCGGACATCCGGCCCCTGAAGATGTCAACAACAGCAGCAGCCCAGCCATCGAAGTGCTACACGACCCGGACATCCGGCCCCATGCCCCGCACATCCGGCTCCTCCCGAAGCCCCGGAAATCCAGCCTATTCGCCCGGACATCCGGCCCCGCCTATCCAGAGAGCACAGAATGCAGCCACGCCAGCTCGGACATCCGGCACCTCCTGAAGGCCCGGACATCCGGCCCGACGCTCGGACATCCGGCTCCACCAGTCTGTGCATAGTAAAGGGCCGAGGCCCATGTACCTCTTCGCCCCCCTAGACTATATATACTCCATCCCCTTCCTCTTTCTAGGGTTAGCATTGGTTTTGCTCATATGTGAGATAGAGCATTGCTCATCCATTATGGATCTACTCCACGAGAGAGACCGCGGCCCCTCTACGGAGAAGATCACCTTGGATTCAAGACCCCCTCTTGGGTGGCCCCCATCAAGACCTCTTTACGGAGAAGAACCGGTTACCCTTTGTATCGTCCGTTGTTGACTTTGGATCTTGTATCTGACCTTTGTGTTCATCGATCTAGTGCATGTGTGATCTATTCTTGTTGGTTGAGTGATTTCTCTCGTGTTTTCCCTCGTGTTCCTCGAGTTCCTCTTTGGGATCCGCTCCTTTCATGAAAGATCAGCCATCTAGGGTTCCACCCTACATCACTTGTGGCTCAAGACCATTGACGTGAGGCCGCAGGTGACAGAGGAGCAGCAGGCAGAGTGCGGCAGCGTCATAATAAGCAAGCTTGCCAGTGCGGTTTGGTTTGAAGGATCTTTCACCAAGTCTTCTGACCTATAGCGGCAGGGGTGGTTTTATATCAATGAGCCGCGTGGCTCTAGGTGGGCGGCTATGCCCGCGTTCCGTCCCGGCTCTCCAATTCATCTTGCTTCATGGATCAATAAGGGATTGGACTGGGGATCCGTCAATGAAGTGCAGACTCTGCAAAGTCGCATCCGAAGCCTTACCGAGAAAGGCATCAATCTTGTGAATGTCGTTCAAGTAATGCTAGTCCGCCGGACCCTGCCATGTCAGCGGCGGCCCTTCCGTATGTGGGAGTTTAATCCAGAAGGGTGGCGAACTCTTCAGCACCACGCACGAAGGAATGTGGAAATTATATTTCGGGGAACGAGAGCAATGGCCGGATACCACCGAAGATGTTGGCCTTGACTGCAATCACCCGGACACTTCGATAAGTATTCAATCTTCGAACACCTTTTATTCAAGCCTCTCTTGGAAAGATACTGAACAATCCATCCCTATACAGGACTGGATAAAGAAGGCGGTTTTAATCTGGTGTCTGGCGCCCCTTCCCGAAGACTCTGCGACCGTCCTGCTGATGAGAATGCTGATTCCGACACCGTACCAGGTGTCTGTAGAGGGGGGCGAGAACAGGGAGACCAGAGGTGATCCCCGCCCTGAGGATAAATTAGACGCTGCGTTTGGGGGAACTGAAACCCTTTTGCCCGAGGGCGAAGGTGCGGAGGAAGCCCTCTATGGCAAGAAGAGGGCCGCTTCCGAAGATCGGGAAGGGAACCCTTCCAAGAGAGGAAGAATGCCATCGTCGGGCAGCTTGGGCTGGGCAAGCGATGTTGTCGTGGAGCTTTATGATGAGGACAAACCCCTGGCCAAACCGTAAGTGAAGCTGGGGCACTTTAAACATACCTCATTCTTTTCCAATTAGTGAAGTAATCACCCGACATATGTACATCCATGCAGGTTAACGCCTGGTGTTTCTCAGTCGTCCTCCTCCCTGGGAGACCTTCTTCCGGAGATGATGGAGAGTGAAATGCCTTCTCCGGCCTCCTCGCCCGACAGGGCGGATGATTCCGAGGTCTCGTCCCGGAGCGCTCCTCCCGATCGACAAGTAGTGCGGGTAACGAAGAAGGCGTTACCCGAAGGTGGTGCCTCTATCACTCAGGGTTCGGGAATCAAGAATGACGGCCCCGAACTATCCGCTTTACAGCCGGGGACGATTCTGGAGGCGAGTAAGCGGATTCTTTCAAAGGGATGCCGTACTCCGGCGGAGGTTTCCGAAGACCCAGGAGCGCCGGAAATGCTGACGGACATGCTGCGACAAGCGTCCATGCCAGAGGAGCACCGTGCCTTGATGGTTATGGTGGGCGAAAGGGTTCTATCCGCGAAGAGTGGATTGGACAAGGCCTTCTCGAGCCTTCTAAGAGGTTTTGAGGTTTGTGATGTAGTTTTGCCAATTGAATAATATTGACAGAATGCACCTGTTGTATATGCAGTAGCCCCTGAGACTCGAATTGCCTTCCGAAGGAAGCGATCGGAGGATCAAAAAGATATGCTCAGGTACTAACCTTGATTTAACTTGGAATACAGGCTGCCTCCCATCCCGCGGCGACCCGAAATACGGAAGTGGCCGAACTGCAGCGAAAGCTGGATATTGCAGAGGATGACATTGCATTGATCAACAGGCGTCTTGACGACTCGCAAGGTATATATTTCGAGCATTCCTTACACCAATGTGCTTGTTATTTAGGCCTGACGCCGAAAAGAGTTTTATATGAAATGTGCATGAGTGCAGATGGTGCGGCCACCATTGAGGCTCTTCGAGCGGAGCTAGCCCGGGCCAAGGACCAGGCCCGGTGTAGTAATGCGGCTGCCGAGAAGGCGTTGGCTGATCTAAGAGTCGAACAAGCAGCTCAGCGCCAAAATGAGGAGAAAATATCTGCACTAGTGCTTGAATTGAAGAATACTGCCAGCCGCTGTGAATACCTTGAGAAGGAGAATAAAGCCAAAACGGCTGAGCTTGATAAAGCCGTACGAGAGGTGAGTGAAGCTCGGTCTGAATCTAGGGCAGCTCGTGAAGAGATTCGGCAGGCTAAGGAGATAGCGGCCGGTAAGCCCTTTTTGCTTCAGACTAAGTTTGGCGATCCGGACTATGCTTAGCTGAACCAGGTCTGGAGTTCTCCGGTTTAATTTTTGGACTTGCCGAAGAGTTCTTCCGATGCGGCGCAATTTTACCAAGCACAAGAGGGGTATGCAACGGAGAAGCTTTTCTGGTCACAATTTGGCGCATCAAAGCGCCCTTTGTTGCTGAATGAACAGATGTCCCAATGGGCCGAGCTTCATAGGATATCCGGCGACACCATGAAGAACGTCATAATCCGGTTGTGGCCAAATGAGCCTGTTCCAAAGAGCTACTTTGGCCTGGTGCCGCGTCTTGTTGAGGCGGTGCCGCATATCGACGCTGTGAAGCGGTCGGCGTGCATTGAAGGTGCACGGATGGCCTTTGCCCGAGTCAAGACGTTCTGGGGGAAGATGAAGGCCGTCGATGTTGCGGCGAAGAGCCCACCCAAGGGCACGGACCGTAATGAGCCGGAGCATTATTTTGAAGACGTCCTGGAAACCGCCCGCCTGATAGAGGGTCAGTGCTTGAAAAACATAATGTTCGAGTGAGGTGTATTAGAATTGTAAAAGACAATATTATAATTCATCTATTTATATTTTGCTCAAAAGCTTGAATTCCTCCTGTGCGGCCGTTTTAATATAATCTAAAAGTTTTCCACTCGTCGGCTTCAGCCCCCTCGTAGGAAGTACGGGGGTGTTCGGAAAAGCATTTAATCACTCTTTATCCAATGTCTTGGTCCATGAAGGAGGTAATAATGCGGCGAACCAGGCAATCGGACTATAAGGCGTTAACACTTTCACTTAGCCATAGGAGTTTTATGGTGGGACTATGACATAGCCCCTAGTATGTATGCGGCATATGGTGCCTTACATATTTGATCTGAGAAAGATCCCTCATGTGACACGGAGAATCGCTAAGGATTCCAAGAAGTCGTCAAGTGGTTGACCAGCTCTCGCCGCATCATGACAGTCAGTTTTTGGCTTTCTCTACTAAGGTGCTCATCCGGTTTAGACCAGGGCACAATCGCAGTAGTTCTCCCTTTACTACCCCAGCCGATAGAGCGGAACGTAGGGCAGCAAGCACAGGAGCCGGGCAACCCAACTATTGACCCAAGACAATGATTCGGAGCTGATGCATATAAGGCCAAACTTGCGACGCCGAAGTACGCTATAGAGTTGTTCGGACTTTTGCTGGCAACTCATTCGTTCCCATACCGAGCCCCTGGCAGGGTATGCCGAGGTGTATCTGTAAAGCAGCCGTTAAGGCCGCACTCATTGTTGAAAGAGTATGAAAGATTAGTTCGGATGAGGTTTACTGGGAGCGGAGTAATATGCCAATGATAAATTCATGTATATAAAAAAAAGGAAAACCACAAACCCGGCTAGTTGACATACTCGGGGTTGGGAACGGAGGAAAAAATGCATAGTACAGGCTCGAAATAAAGAGTGCGGTCTACAAAAAGTTATTTTGGACCTGCTGTCGCACGTCTGCGCTGCCCGTCCTCGGGGAGGGGAATCCTTAACGGAAGTAGCCCCTTAGGTGAGTGTACGGATCCGAACTATGATAGAGTTCGTTGTAAATGCTGTCCTATTAGTCACCTGTTTTTAAGAGATGATAAAGAAAAATAAGGAAAACAGATAAAAAACGTTACGGGATTGCTTGTAGAGTTGTCCGTATTTGTGCTTCCGCCGATGCCCATGGTATGTTGAGTGCGCAGTGATGTACGCGTGGTGTAAATCTTGCCAGTATAGTAGGTGGGTGGCGGAAGCCGAACTGCTATTTCCGTTCCGGGAGTGGTTGAACTTCAGAGGGAAACTGTTGCTGGCCCCTGGTGTTCGGCTAGCGAGCCGCTCTATCGTCTTTGTCGCCTGGTGGCCTCCTCCCCTTGTGCTCGGCGTTAAGCTTGCCTGCCTGCTTGAAGACCCAATAGTTTCTGTTGGTATGATTAGCTGGCTTATCAGGGTGACCGTGAATCTGACAAGGTCGGTCCAATATCCTCTCAAGGGTGGATGGTCCATCCTGGTTCGGCTTTCATGGCTTCTTCCGTTGACCGGGTTTCGGATTGTTAAATCCGGCGTTGACCGCTGTGTCGCGTAATCTTTCATTATTATTGCGACTTTTGTGTTCGGTTTGTCGTGGCTTGCCGTTGCCGTCTCGGATTTCGGAAGTGCCCAGGTCGCTGGCGTAGTTGCTTTTACGAGCGAGCCAGTTGTCTTCTCCCGCACAAAAGCGAGTCATTAGAGCGCTAAGGGCTGTCATGGATTTGGGTCCTTCCTGGCCGAGGTGACGCGCTAGCCATTCATCCCGGACGCTATGTTTGAAGGCCGCAAGGGCTTCCGCGTCCGGAGAGTCGAAAATTTCGTTCTTTTTTTACTAAGAACCTAGTCCAGAACTCCCTGGATGACTCGCCGGGCTCCTGGACAATATGACTCAAGTCATCTCCATCTGGTGGCCGGACATATGTTCCTTGGAAGTTGTCTCGAAAGGCGTCTTCCAAATCTTCCCAGTTGCCAATAGATTTTTCTGGCAAATTGTTTAGCCAGTACCGAGCTGGCCCTTTGAGCTTAAGAGGTAGGTATTTAATGGCATGAAGGTCGTCTCCGGGAGCCATGTGAATATGGAGGAGTTAATCCTCAATCCATAGCGCGGGATCTGTTGTTCCATTGTATGATTCGATGTTGATGGGTTTAAACCCGTCTGGAACTTCATGCTCCATTACCTCGTTAGTGAAGCAGAGAGGGTGTGCGGCTCCTCTATGTTGGGCCACACTTTGAAGCACCTCCGGCGTACTCCGCTTACGGTTTTTGGACCGGACATGGTCGGGTCTGTTGTGTCCGAATAGGTGACCATCATCACAGGTCGGGGCATGCCCCCGCGACATGTATATCGATTTTGTGTGTCCTGTTCTACCCTCCAGGTTTTGTTGGATGTCGCGAGTGTTCCCCCGAGCTGTTTTGTTCTTGCTTTGATGGCCGGATGGAGTGGTATGGTGCTCTGCTTGGGCTGTCGCTTTATCCAGACCGAACTGTGGTCTGCCTACCGCATTATTTGATGGTGGTACGGGCTCCAACGCCTTGCCATCGTATTGAGGGAGCCACCTACACTTGGGGTGGCTTTTGTCTGGGCCGCTAAGGCCGTACCCTTCAGCGGCCAAGACCTCGGTCCATCTATCATTGAGCAAATCTTGGCTCACTTGAAGCTGCATCTGCTTCTTCTTTAGGCTCCTTCCAGTGGCTATGAGCCAGCGTTTAAAGCGCTCCTGCTCGAGAGGTTGCTCAGGCATGATAAAATCCTCATTGCCGAGGCTCTCCTCTTCCTCGGAGAGTGGGAGATAATTACTATCCTCCGAGTCCTCAAACGTGGCCAGTTCATCAGGGTTGTCTTGCCCGCTTTCCTATTCCTCCTGTTCGGATCCTACTTCAACAGGGTCTTCATTGTCCGGAGTGTTATCCTCTCCGGTGCTAGTATTGTTTTCTCTTGAGTGACGTGACTTACAGCGGCGCCGGGGTCGCCGGTGTTCGGACTGTGTACCAGGAGGTTTATCCTCAACTGGATCCTCCTTGTCATCGTCGAGAGCGTCATTGGCTGTGTCTACCATACACTCGTCATACCAGGAAGTGTCCATCCCGCGTCTAGCGGGTAGTGAGTTCTGGCCCTGCCCCTCATCGTAGTCTATACCGTCGATGTCTTCAGAGCCGGGGTCTAGCGTGTTGGTTGGGTCTTCGACAGTAGGTATGAAGTGGGTGGCGGGTGGGAAGCAAAATTCTCCATCATCCGCCGCAAGTTCGAACCGAACATAGTTCGGCGGCGAGTCACCTGCCGGGGATAGGTTTTTTAGTGAGTTTAGCCTGTCGCCCATGGGCGAGTGTTGGAAGACGTCTGCGACGCTGAACTTGAAGATCGATAACCGATTGAGTTCGGTATCCGTGGACTCGCAGGGTTTGGAACTTGTCGCCGGAGACGAATCCGGAGTTCCGTTGATGCAGATATCGTATGAAGTAGAATCTGTGTGCGGCTCCAACGCTGCGGAATCGGTAGCCTCCGTGATGGGGTTGAGCTTCCCATCCTCTGGCAACTCAATCTGCTCTGGATCTAAGGCCAGAGTTGTTACGGGAGATATCTCCTGGATGTGGCCCGATGGCAGGTTTAAGCCATGCTTATCGGGGCGAAGGGGAGCGGTTGCCGCGGTTTCAAATCCGTCGAAGATCAGGTCTCTACGGATATCCGCAACATAGTTAAAGCTTCCAAATCTGACCTGATGGCCAGGGGCGTAGCTATCCATCTGCTCCAGATGGCCAAGCGAGTTGGCCCGCAGTACGAAGCCGTCGAACACAAAAACCTGTCCGGGGAGGAAGGTTCCTCCTCGGACAGCGTCATTATCAATGATTGAAGGAGCCATCGAACCTTTTGACGACGGTGCATTGGAACTCTCAATGAAAGCACCAATGTCGGTATCAAAACCGGCGGATCTCGGGTAGGGGGCCCCGAACTGTGCGTCTATGATCGATGGTAACAGGAGACGGGGGAAACGATGTTTACCCAGGTTTGGGCCCTCTCTATGGAGGTAATACCCTACTTCCTGCTTGATTGATCTTGATGAATATGAGTGTTACAAGAGTTGATCTACCACGAGGTCATAATGGCTAAACCCCAGAAGCCTAGCCTGTATGACTATGGTAATGTGTATCTCTATCCGGACTACTCTCTCCGGTTTATATAGACACCGGAGAGATCTAGGGTTACATGGAGTCGGTTACACCAATGGGAATCTACATAGTCGGTTGCCAAGCTTGCCTTCCACGCCAAGTAGAGTCCAATCCGGACATGGGTGCAATCTTCGGTCTTCATGTCTTCACAGCCCATCAGTCCGGCCCATGGATACCAGGTCGGACGCCCGAGGACCCCTTAGTCCAGGACTCCCTCACTAGGTGATGACATGGGATGAATAGATAAGTGAGGGGTCCCACATGGGGCACACAATCCACCAGGGCACGCCTGGGGGTGCTGGCGCGCCCAGGTGGGTTGTGCCCACCTGGTGCACCCCCCTCTGATGTTAGTTGCATCAAAAATTCAGAAAAAAAATCATATTAAATTTTTAGAGCATTCTGAGAACTTTTTTTGGGGCCATTTTTATTGCACGGAAAATTCAGAAAACAAACAAAACATGGCATTTTATTTTATTTTATTAATAAAAATAGAAAACGGAAGGTAGAGACAGAAGGTAGTGCCCACTGAATTCATCAACTTCATACCTCTAAAAAATGGTCCATTAATAAGGTTGATCAAGTCTTAATAACAACCACTTCCGACTAGCATGAAATGGGAGAACTTTCGTAAATCACTAAGTTACCTCAACGGGGATATGAGTGTCCCCAACAATAAGCATTTCATATTTGTTTTTAGCAGTAGGTAGAGGTAGTTGAAAACTTCCAATAGTGATTGTCGGAGATTTTTCAATAACATTAATACCATTCACTTGGAATAGTTTCTTCGGAAAGTGCACCGTGTGCTCATTACCATTGATATGAAAAGTGAATTTGCTTTTAATGCAATCAATAACAGCCCATGCAGTATTCAAAAAGGGTCTACCAAGGATAATCGACATGTTGTCGTCCTCGGGCATCTCAAGTATAACAAAGTCAGTCAAGATAGTAACATTAGCAACAACAACGGGCACGTCCTCACAGATACCGATAGGTATGGCAGTTGATTTGTCAGCCATTTGCAAAGATATTTTAGTAGGTGTGAGTTTATTCAGATCAAGTCTTTTATATAAATAGAAAGGCATAACACTAACACTAGTCCCTAAATCACATAAAGCAGTTATCACATAATTCCTTTTGATGGAGCAAGGTATAGTTGGTATTCCCGAATCTCCAAGTTTTTTAGGTACTCCATCCTTAAAGTCTAATTAGCAAGCATGGTGGAGATTTCAGCTTCCGGTATTTTTCTCTTGTTGGTGATGATGTCTTTCTTGTACTTTGCATAAGGGGGCATTTTTAGGATATCAGTCAAGCGGGTACGCAAAAAGACGGGCCTAAGCATTTCAGCAAAGCGTTCAAATTCTTCATCATCTTTCTTCTTAGTTGACTTAGGTGAAAGGGCATAGGTTTTTGAACCCATGGTTCTCTTTCCTTACCATGTTTTCTAACAACAAAGTCCCTTTTATCATATCTTTTATTCTTGGGTTGTGGGTTATCAAGATCAACTGCTGGTTCTATCTCAACATCATTGTCTGGTTCTTCATTATTATTTTGAGTGTCTTCGTGAACCTCATCATTATCTTTTTCATTATCTGAAGGTGAGTGCTCATTACCAGATTGAGTTTCAGCATCAGAGATAGAGACTTCATTATCATTATCAGGAGCTTTTTCTACTTCAGGTTCACTAGAGGCATGTAAAGTCCTATCATTTTTCTTGTTCCTTTTCTTTTTAGAAGGACTAGGTGCATCAGTGTTAACTCTTTGAGAGTCTTGGTCAATTCTTTTTGGGTGTCACTCAGGATAAAGTGGTTGCTGAGTCATTCTACCTCCTCTAGTCATTACTCTAACAACATGATCATTGATATTATTGTTCATTTCATCAAGCAATTCTCTTTGAGATTTAGCAACTTGTTCTAGTTGAGTTTGAACCGTAGAGGCATGTTTTCCTACACCTCTAACATCATTGGTGATTCTAAATAACAAGTCACTCAAGCGAGTAATCATATCAGAATTGTATTTCAATTGTTTCATAACATTTGCATTGAAGATCTTGCTTTCTAATTTAGTTATCAAACTCATAAAGACATTGACTAGGGTGCATATTGTAAGGATTGTCATTGTCATTGAATTTCATTAAAGAATTTACCTCTACCAGCTTAGGTGGTGGTGATGTATGAAGCCCAAGTATTTCTTCAATAGGAGGTAAATATTTTACATCCTCAGCTTTAATACCTTTTTCCTTCATAGATTTCTTTGTCTCTTGCATATCTTCAAGACTGAGATATAAGATACCCCTCTTCTTCGGAGTAGGTTTGAGCGGTGGTTCGGGAAGAGTCCAATCATCATAATTTTTCAATATGTTATTCAATAATTCTCCAGCATGTTCAACAGTTCATTCCCTGAAAACACAACCAGCACAACTATCTAGGAAATCCCTAGAGGCATCTGTTAGTCCATTATAGAAGATATCAAGTATTTCATTTTCTCCTAAGAGCATGATCAGGCAAAGCATATAAGCAATTGGAGAAGCCTCCCCCAAGCTTGTGGGAGACTCTCTTCTTCAGTTTGCACAAAGTTAAATATTTCATGTCAAGCAGCTTGTTTCTTATGAGCAGGAAAATATTTTTCAGAGAAGTAATAAATCATATCCTGGGGACTATGCACACAACCAGGAGCAAGAGTATTATACCAAGTCTTAGCATCACCCTTTAATGAGAACAAAAATAATTTGAGAATATAATAGTAGCGAATTTTCTCATCATGAGCAAAAAGAGTGGCTATGTCATTCAACTTAGTAAGATGTGCCACAACAGTTTCAATTTCATAACCACGGAAAGGATCAGATTCAACAAAAATTATTAACTCTGGATCGACAGAGAATTCATAATCCTTGTCATCTACAAAGATAGGTGAAGTAGCAAACTTAGGATCACATTTCATTCTAGCATTCAAAGATTTTTCTTTCAGTTTGCATAATAATTTCTTAAGATCATCCCTATCATTGGAAGCAAGAAAGCCTCTAGTTGTCTCGTCGTCCATAACATAACCTTTCGGTATCTTAGGCAATTCATATCTAGGAGAACTAGGTCTAATATGTGTTTCAAGATTTTCAGTTTCAAGCTCTTCATCAGTTTCAACAATTTCATCAGTTTCAACAATCTCAAAAGCTTTAGTTCTAGCAAGTTGTTCATCAAGAAATACACCTAGTGGCACATTATCATCAAGCAAGGTACTAGCATCATCATAAATATCATTCATAGCAGAAGTAGCATCATCAATAACTTGCGACGTATTAGGATTAATAGCATGTGGTGGTGTTGCAAGTTTACTTATAGCAGAAGGTGAATCAAGTGCAGAGCTAGATGGCAAGTCCTTACCTCCCCTCGTCTCGGAGGGAAAAATCTTAGTCTTAGCGTCCTTTAGATTCTTCATAGTGATAATTTGATAATAATCCTAAGTGACTCAACAAATATAGCTATGCTCCCAGCAACGGCGCTAGAAAAAGGTCTTGATAACCCATAGTTATAGGGGATCGCAACAGTTTCCGAGGGTAGAGTATTCAACCCAAATTTATTGATTCGACACAAGGGGAGCCAAAGAATATTTGCAAGTATTAGAAGCTGAGTTGTCAATTTAACCACACCTGGAGATTAATTATCTGCAGCAAAGTGATAAGTAGCAAAGTAGTATGATAGTTTTGATAGTAGTAGCAATAGCAATAGTAACGGTAACAGTGATAGCAATGACTGTGTAGCAAGTGCAATAGTAATAGTAGCAGTAGTAACTTAGTAGAAACAATATAGGAGAAATTCGTAGGCATTGGATCGGTGAATTCATTAGATGATATTCATCATATAATAGTCATAACCTACGGCGATACGGCACTAGCTCCAGTTCATAAATATAATGTAGGCATGTATTCCGTAAATAGTCATACGTGCTTATGGAAAGAACTTGCATGACATCTTTTGTCCTACCCTCCCATGGCAGCGGGGTCCTATTGGAAACTAAGGGATATTAAGGCCTCCTTTTAATAGAGAACCAGAACAAAGCATTAACACATAGTGAATACATGAACTCCTCAAACTATGGTCATCACCGGGAAGTGTCCCGACTTCTGTCACTCCAGGGTTGCCGGATCATAACACATAGTAGATGACTATAACTTGCAAGATTGGATCTAGAACATAGTTATAATGGTGATAACATAAATGGTACAGATCTAAAATCATGGCACCCGGGCCCAAAGTGACAAGCATTAAGCATGGCAAAGTCATAGCAACATCAATCTCATAACATAATGGATATTAGGTGTCGCGGGAAACCATAGCCACCTATGGGACCAAGAGTCCCTTGCTGGTTCGGCGGGGGGATGGCACGTTGCACAAAGTGCAGAGGAGTGTTGGACAGCACGACAAAGATCACACAAGCAGTTTTACCCAAGTTCAGGCCGTCGTGAGGCATAAAACCCTACTCCTGCTTTGGTGGATTGATGGTGGAAAAAATGGTGGTATGCGCAACACGCTTGCCTGGCAGGGTTGCCTCGGGGCAGAACAGTTACGCGCGTATAAATATGTGAGGGGATGGATTCGCTAACTAATGTTCCAACCCTTTCTACGGTTGCCTTGGGCCTCCTTTTATAGACTAAGGGGTCACCACAGTGGAAAATCAGTCATTATGCACTGATAAGATAGCAAATAGTGCTATCATACCTAACTCTGCAGGGTGATAGAGCGCATTAAATGCGCCACTCAACGTCACATCCTAGCTTGCCTGGCAGGCCCTGCCGGACTGTTTTGCCAGGTTTGCATCTGCTTGCTCGACACGTCGCAGGACGGGTGTCGCCTGTAGGCATTTCTTGTAGAAAGTGGCCGCCATGTGGCAAATAGCGGCCACTTAGTCACTTTGCGGCTTGACACCGCACTGATTGACGACCTGCGTCGTCGTGAGGTTGTTCTGCCTCCGCGAGTCCCTGCAGGCCCTGCTGGGGCGTCTTGGAGGCTTGCTTCCCGGGGTGACCCCGTCCTCACCAGGCTCGCTTGCCCGGCAAGGGAGGCTTCTCTCTTGACACCATCTTACTTCTCTGGCTTTTTATTGGTCCTCTTGAGCTACAGGTTGGTTTCTTGAAGATCTGATATCTTGTGCTTTGGTCTGACCTTGGCGCTACAATCTTGCTCTCGTGCATGTGCACTGTCTGGGCAACACACCCAGGGTTTGTTGCACCAACAGAAGCCCCCGGGCCTCGCCTGAACGTGCTGCCAGACATCGTCGGGGTAGGCCCTAATAAGTGCACAGGCAGGGGCATGGAAGTGGCTGGCCCCTTGAGATCTTCTTCGCTTCTTCATTTATTTTGAGCTCGGGCCAGTTTCCGTTTTTCCCGCGCATCGTGTGCGACATTACGGAAAAATTCAGATCATGGCCTGCGGGCTGCCCATGCTCTATGATCACGGGGCGGAAACTACCATCCCACTTGCTTCCTGCTTCAAGCGCATCCGCCACGTGTACTCCATGCATTGAGTCGGGTAGGTGGTGGATGCGGAGAGCGCAAGGACGAGCGTCAAGGCAGAAAACCAGGCGACATTGGTTGGAGCAGAGGCTCGGCCCTGATTCCACGAGCCGTTGGAGGCGCGGTGTATACGACCAAAAATATTGCATACATGTATATTTGTGAGGTGATTTCCAATGCAAACTGTGCAATGATTTATTTATGTCATCCAGGACAAAAATACTTCACAGACTTTTGTGCCATGTCTAATTGCAGGTGTATGGGACATTTGTACAATCCACATATGAAGATAAGGAAAAAAAAGAAGTTTATGTGCTGTTCAAAAAGTCCTCTCACATCACTTTTGGGCCAAGAGAAGATAGAGTCCAAGTCTCTCACGTTCTCGATTCAGATTCGGACTGCACAGAGATACCTGACACAAAACGCAAATAACTCTTTCATATGGACTCTGAATTGGGTGATTCTTTTTTTCTTGGAAAGTAGATTTCGTGCAATTTTCAACACAATTGGATTCACCTTCAAATTAGTTAGGAGCGTTGAGTTATGGATGAAACAATCTGATGTTGCAGCAGAATCCGAGTCAAACTACAAGCCCAAAGGTGTTGCATCACCTCCGCTTGGGCCCATGAGCCTTGTACGCCCTAGGGTTGATTTTAGGATGTCTTGGGACGTCCTCTCACCTCCTTGGCGGCCACCCCTTGCTCCTATATAAGTAGATCCATCTAGTAGCTTTTTTCTGGGGATTTGTTTAGTTAAAAGTTAGCCATTGCAACTTCGTGTACTTCGTTTGTGTCCAACGACCAGACCAAGACCTCTTTCGGATCCCCACCTTTATCAATACTTCATCTATATTCGCAATATTTAGATTGCATTATCATATTCTTGCTTGTTCTTCGATTGCGTGCAGGAATAGACCTTCGTGGTCAGGCTGATCGTGCTTCCAGCATCGTCGATAACCTTGGGAGATTGGTTTAGCGATTGCTAAGGCGCAACGTGGTGCACGTTTGTAGTCGGATCATCAAAGTCGTCTCCATCAAATCGATAGTTATCATCTCATCGAAAGATCGGGGCCCCGCCTTTATCAAGTGGTATCAGTTTTCAAGTTGCTCAGTGAGAAATTCCAGTTTTTCCTAAATTAGATTTATTTTCTTACCTATTGTGCAAGAAAAAGCCACAAAAAAGTTTGATCTATTCAGCCTTTGTCCAAGCCAGTCGGAGCGTTTGAAATTTTCTTTTTATTGGTTGCATAGTTGAATTATCGGTTGCATCGTCGTGTCGAGTTGCAGGTCTTAGTGCCTAGTTCGTCTAGAGTTTCGAGTTCTATTCACATTAGTCATGCCGCCACTGCATCGTTATCCCTTCCGCTGTCCACCACCCATCCATCAATTTCCACCACGTGCTACCCACCGTTTGGATCTTATCTAGTTTGTTTCGGAAAGAGGGAGAGAGCAAAAAAGACAGACAAAAAAGAGAGAGAGAAAAAAGTAAA
Organism: Aegilops tauschii subsp. strangulata; assembly: GCF_002575655.3. Taxonomy (NCBI): domain Eukaryota; kingdom Viridiplantae; phylum Streptophyta; class Magnoliopsida; order Poales; family Poaceae; genus Aegilops; species Aegilops tauschii. The sequence continues at coordinate 242,414,225 of NC_053037.3, read as the reverse complement.
AAAAAGTCAGAGAAAAAAAAGAGAGAAAGAAAAGGAAAAAAGTGTGAGGAAAAAAAGAGAGGAAAAAATTCGGATCTATCTAGACTCAATCTCGTAGTTGAATTCGGATTGAAATCTGTTTTGTGCACTGTTCAGTAAAATAGGCATAACTTCCACATACGATGTCCGTTTTGGCTTCGCGAGTACTCTAATGAAAGCTAGCGACGAGCCGCATCTAAATAGTTGCAAAGGCAAGTGCAATATTTGGCACCTCAAAATTGGCTTTGAAATAGGCCTTTTTGCCCACCGAAGTTCGCGAACACAGCTTATTCCAGTTTTTCAAGCCAGTGTTAGAATTTTTTGACTCCTCATATCAACTCGGAATTGAGTGATTCTTTTTGCTTTTGAAAGCTTGAGTCAGTGCCATTCTTGAGAAAAATTATTAGAAAATTGGCACAAACTTTTCAAGAAAAAAGTTGGAGAGGAAGTTGTTGATATATCCTGCTTGGCTGTTGTTTCACATCATTATATTTACTGCTATTGTGATCTTCACTTATATCTTGCTGTCCAGAGCTACTTCATATCCTTTATTGATGCTAGTTGTGCTACAACGTGACCTCATTAGTGTTCTAGGCTCGCGTCTCTAGTCCGGTCTAGCCTAGGACCGGCACAGTCCGTCGTTGAGCGTTTATTCAACATTGCATCTCTGAATTGATTATTGCTAATCTTTTGCTACCAAATATTTTAGCCTTCCAAGATCCACATATTTCTACACTGGGTATACGTATATTCCACTGGCAATCGCTTTACTCAATCTTCAGAGTTATTTGACACCACTGGTTGCCTGTCACCACCTGCTGCATGGTAAGAACTTGTAAGATATTGATATTTGTTATACTGTGAGCGTTTTACCTCCACATCCTAGTAGTTCATAGGAACATTATTCTCGGATTTTGTTTCTTGTTTTCTACTAACTATGGCAGGTTCCAGAGTTGTTAGTTCTTGGGCTTCATCGATCGTTGGAGATTTGCCATCACCTAAGAAAATACAACAACCGTCACAAGAGGAGCAACAACATCAGAATGCACATAATCAGGTTAATGTTTCCATGCCACCATTTACTGGTCATTTTAGGCCTGATTTATATATTGAATGGGAGTACCAAATAAATGCTATATTTGCTTCCCATAATTTTGATGAGCATGAAAAATTTCAAGCTGCGTTTAGTACTTTCAGTAGCTTTGCTTTAGTTTGGTCACTGAATATTGTCGATTAAACCCTGATTTTATACCTACTACTTGGGATGAGTTGATGTTTATTATACTCGTGGCATGATTAAAAAGTTACAACATTTAAAACAAGGCACTGACACGGTAACAAAATATTATGATGATTTACAAACTACATTGTTGCACTCATTTTTAGAAGAAAGTGAAGAAGATTTTAGGGATAGATTTTGGGGAGGATTAAACTGTGGTATTCAAGAGATAGTAATTCATGAAGAGTGTTATCCTACGGACGATTTGTTTCGTCTTGCTTGCAAAGCTGAACAGGAAATAAAACGACGTGTTGCCCACAAGGAGAACAAGCGCATAGTGCACATTCCAAGTGTTGAGACAGATGTTTCTTCAACTACTAAGGCATACTATGACAATCACACCCATTGTTGCGAGGACCACATCATCTCCACCATGTGACACATCACCATCGAGAGTGCCTACATCATCTTTGCACATATGACACATGTACACATATGAAATATACATATACAACATGTACACCTTGTCTGTTTTGTTAGCTACATTTCAGATTAAGCAACGCCAAGGACGGCTTTGTTTTCAATAAGGGGAGGATGATGAGGACATGACTACCTTGGATACGACCAAAAATATTGCATACATGTATATTTGTGAGGTGATTTCCAATGCAAACTATGCAATAATTTATTTATGTCATCCAGGACAAAAATACTTCACAGACTTTTGTGCCATGTCTCGGGACCCCGCTTCTATCACGCGGGGAGGCCGTGTTGGAGGAGCGGGGCGGCCTCTCCCTGTGAGAGGCCAGCCCCCTGCCTTGTCTTCCTCTATAAAAGGGGGTGGGAGTGGTGCGTTTGCTTGCACACACTTCTTCCTCTTCCTCCTCAATCTTCCTCTGCTTGTCATGGTGAGAGGGCGAGGGTGCGGTGGTACTCCAGCGACGGCGATGAGAGCTTCTGCTCGACAACGCATCCCTCCTCCTCCGGACCACGCGGTGGCAGAACCCATCGTGAGAGGAGGAGGAAGGGGGCGAGGTCGTGGTCGTCATGGTACTCGAGGAAGAGGAGGACGGGGTGACGCTTTGGGCGTGCCCCCACCGGAGGCTCTTCCCCCGATGGAATGCCACATCAGGGACCAGCCTCGACAGCTTGTCATTAGGCTGTACAAGCCTCCGTGTGGCCACCTTTGCCTCCCTACTCCATTTGCAGGGGTAATAGAGCTCGAACAGCCACGCACATTGAGGTTGCTTATGAGGGGTTGTGGGAATGGCGGCATGTGGGTGGACGTTGACTTCCCTGCCCCTCATGTTATGTACCTCCACCGTGGTTGGAAGACCTTTGCTCGAGCCCATAGCTTGTTGGAGGGGCTTATTCTCCAGTTTAAATTAGTGGAGAGCGGCCTGGTTTCCGTCAAGATCTTTGGGAACTCAGGAGCTCGCTTAGGGTGCTATGCGGAGAGCTGCACCGACGACGAAAGCTCCTCCTCGAGCGAAAGCGACGAGGAGGACAGTGACGGCGATGACGACGGCAGCGACCAGGAGGACGATGACTCTGACTCCGACTGAGTGTCGCCCGCACCATCTTCATCAGGCGGCAACACCATCATCTGCACCTGCATCTCCTTCCCGGCAAGGTGATTTGCCGGGGAGTTGGATGCAGAGGTGGAGGTGGTGCCTCCGGCTCCCTCCAGCTAGACCCCGGCAGGCTTCATCTCGGGCTGCAGCTCCGTTAGCCCTGCCGCGTCCTGCTGGCCCTGGTGGTGGCGGTTGGCAGGTCGCCTCCGCCATGCTCTCCATCGAGGCGTTCGTCGTTGTCCTCCCGTCCCCGTCAGGCTACCTCTCCTGGAGCCCGACGGGGTCAGGCTGGGCATCTGCCCAGGCGCCCCTTTTGCCCTCTTCGCCTTCTACCGCCGTTCCTAGGAGGAGAGGGACAAGAAAGGGCATAACGGGGCACTTATCTTTTTTCAAACTTAAATCTGTAGGCACTTGCCAAATTTTAGTACGAATAATGTAACCTCTTGTACCCATGCTTGTGTTCTGTAAGGTCTATACTTGTTTGATCAGCATATTAATGAAAAAGATGAACCTTGCCGGGAACCCATGCATGTATATGTCCATGCAGAGGTGGAATGCCTCTATATTTTAAATAAACGAGATTTTCCCGGTAGGCTATCCTGCCAGTACCCTTTATTTTGCTGTCAGGGACTAAGCCTACCGGGCATAAACAAAGGGACCAGCCCCCCGCCAATCTATTTTCACCAAAGGCCACTGCAACCACCATGACCGAAGCAATGTTCGTGTCAAGGGGTGAGAGCACCTCCTAAGTCTCAAAAAGCGGCGAGGTTTTCCTATGCACAAGTATTTACTTACAAAACACGTATGGACAAGAGATAGACCTTATCTGTTTAGCTTGCCGGAGACCACAGCATTGGTTCATCTTTCCAGCTCCGTGTAGAGGCCAAGCTCACGTAGAGGCCAAGCTCTCGACAGGAACCTTCAATGTTATGTAGATGGAAAAGATGCAAGATGCGATCTTATCTACATGCATATGCAGTGCTCATGAGATGCTTATGCAATGCACATGGTATGATTATGCAATGTTGATGATATGCTTATGCATGCATGCAACTTGTCGGGGGCCCCCAGCAGTTCGTTTATTTCTTTGTTGCTGAGGGTGTGCGCCTGGCTTTGTACAAGGGGTTACATGCAACTGAGGCAATGTCTGTAAAAAAGGGTAGCTGCCGGGCAGGGCCCAGCAGCCGCGCCTTACGGGTAGAACTTGCGGAGATGCTCAATATGACATGCGTTTTGCAATTTTATGCCATCTCTGGTCTCCAGACGGACTGTGCCGGGTCTGGTGACTCGACCTACCGGGTAAGGGCCTTCCCACTTCGGCGTCAACTTGTTTGTACCCTTGGCGGACTGAACGCGCCTAAGGACAAGGTCGCCTTCCTCAAAACACCGGGCATGAACCCTGTGGCTGTGATAGCGATGCAGGGCTTGCTGATAGCATGCAGCACTTGTAGCAGCCCGGAGATGGTTCTCCTCGAGTAGCACAGCATCGTCACACCGGTGCTGATCTTGCACTACTTCATCGTAGGCAAGCACTCGAGGTGACCCGTAAATGAGTTCCGTGGGGATAACTGCTTGTGCCCCGTAAACGAGTGAGAAGGGAGTCTGCCTGGTAGCTCGATTTGTTGTCGTTCTGAGGGACCAAAGAACTACCGACAGCACATCGATCCACCGTCTGACGTGCTTTTGCAGCGTATCAGGTTCTTGTCTGGAGTCCTCGCAGCACTTCAGTGTTCGCCCTCTTAGCTTGTCCATTGCTTCTGGGATGTGCAATAGAGGCAAATGAGATCTTGCTTCCGAGGGCATGAACATATTGCATGAAGGCCGACTCATGAACTGGGTGTCGTTGTTGGTAATGATCCTTGCCGGGACTCCAAAACTGCACACCAATTCTTTCAAGAACTTGATAGCTGACTGAGCAGTCACCTTTCTCACCGCAGCTTTTTCCGGCCACTTTGTAAACTCGTTGATAGCAACGAACAAGAATTCAAAGCCCCCGGCAGCTCGGGGCAAAGGGCCGAGGATATCGAGCCCCCAGACAGAAAACGACAATGACAAAGGGATTGTCTGAAGAGCTTGTGTAGGCAGGTGGATGTTCTTGGAATGAAACTGGCAGGTTTCACACTTGGTGACTAGGTTGACCGCATCTTGGAGGGCTGTGGGCCAATAGAATCCTTGCCGGAATGCTTTCCCAGCAAATGCCCTTGATCCAATGTGGGAGCCGCACATGCCTTTGTGTATTTCAGCCAGCAGTTCCTTTCCTTCTTCCCATCAAATGCACTTCAATTTCACATTGTTGGGATCCTTCTTTACAGAGTGTCATCAACAAACTAATACATACTGGCCCTCCAGGCTACTCTTCCAGCTTCATCTTGGTCATCGGGAAGTTCTCTGGTTTGGAGGAAATGGACTATGTGCCTTGCCCAAGTTGGAGCCTGGGGCTCGGCAACAGGACTAGTGGCACCTCCTCAACTGCGGGGGCATGTTCCTCATTCGTGGGATCCATTGGCTAGGCTGGAGGGTGCGGCCCGGCAGGTGATGGGGAGTTGTTTCCGGTAGGGTCCCTGCCAGGAGCCCCGAGAGGCTCTACCGGGAGAGGCTTACCGGAGTCCATCTTCCTCCTTTTCCAGGTTATTGTTGCTGGGGATACAGAGGGTTGAGTCAAGTGGAGAACAAAAGTCCCTAGTTCCACAGGAAGCTTCCGGCAGCACATTTTCACAGATGATCAGCTATGCTGTTTTCCGCACAGGGTACGTGCTCTGTTTGCAATCCGTAAAAGTGTTCCTCCAACCTTCTCACTTCCTCAACGTATGCCTCCCTCAATGGACTTTGGTAATCCTTGTTGACTTGTCTCACCACAAGCTGTGAATCTCCTCGAATGATCAGCTTCTTGATTCCCATCTAAGGCAATCCTGAGCCCGACAAGGAGCCCTTCATACTCTGTTGTATTATTGGTTGCCTCCTCCCAGGAAAAATGCATCTGGATGACGTACTTCATGTGCTTCCCCATAGGGGCAACGAGAAGCACACCAGCCCTTGCACCTTGCAGGGAGAAGGCACGATCAAAATACATGATCCATTCTTGGGGCGCTTCCTTGCGGGGGATAACTGTTTCCAGCACTTACTCATTAGGGGTTGGCGTCCATTCTACAATAAACTCTGCCAACGCCCTACTCTGAATTGTTGATGTGCTCTCAAACTTCAGGCCAAAGCTGGATAACTCCAAAGGCCACTCCACTATTCTACCGGTAGCCTCAGGGTTTCGGAGTATCCTTTGCAACGGGAAGCGGGTGACAATTGTGATCTCATGGGCTTGGAAGTAGTGGCGCAGTTTCCTTGAGGCCATGATGAGGCCAAAAATCAACTTTTGCACACCAGAGTACCTCGATCTAGCCCCCTGTAACAGGGAGCTAACGAAGTACACTGGGCGTTGCACCACTTTCTTCCTTGCCGCATCCTTGGGGTTGCCCCTACTGTCGTGCTCTTCTCTGCCCTGATCCTTATCTGGCCCTGTCGGGCCCTGCTCACTTCCTGCTTCCTCTACTTCCCGGTGTGCTACTAAGACTGCGCGAACCACTTGATTGGTTGTCGCAAAGTATAGCAGCAACGGCTCTTGTGGTTTGGGGGCAACCAAAGTAGGCACAGAGGACAAGTAGGCCTTCAACTCTTGTAAAGCTGCATCTGCTTCCGGGGTCCACTTCATGGGCCCTGCCTTCTTCAAAATTTGAAGAACGACAGGGAGCACTCGACAGACTTGGAGATGAATCTGCTAAGCGCACAACACACCTTGTCAGACGCCTCACATCCTTAACTCTCTTGGGTGCTTGGATCTGCTCGATAGCCTTGATCTTGTCGGGGTTGGCTTCGATCCAATGATGGGATACAAAGAACCCAAGTAGCTTGCCGGAGGGAACGCCAAACACACACTTCTCCGGATTTAGCTTTAAGTTGATCTTGCACAGATTGGCAAATGTTTCTTCCAAATCCTGGATGAGGGTTGATCTATCCTTGGTCTTAAACACAATATCATCCATATAAGCCTCAATGTTTCTGTGCAACTATGGTTCAAAACCAATCTGAACTGCTCTTGTAAAAGTGGACCCAGCACTCTTTAACCCGAAAGGCGTGCGCACAAAGCGGTACGTACCACATGGGGTAATGAACGAAGTCTTCTCCTCATCTTCCTTGGACATGAAGATTTGATGATATCTAGAGTATGCATCCAAGAAGGAGAGAAAATCACAACCTGAAGTGGAGTCCACAATTTGGTCGATGCGCGGCAAGGGAAATGGGTCATTCGGGCAAGCTTTGTTGAGATCTGTGAAATCTATGCAAAGCCTCCATTTCCCGTTAACCTTGCGAACGGCCACTGGGTTTGCTAGCCACGTAGGATGCAGTACTCCTATGACCAGACCAGCTGCCTCAAGCTTCTTAATCTCCTCTGCAATGAACTATTGCCTCTCCAAGGCCTGCTTTCGAACCTTCTGCTTGACAAGTTGGGCATGTGGGCCGACAGCAAGGTGGTGCTCGATTACCTCCCTGGGAACACCGGGGATATCAGATGGTTGCTAGGCAAACACATCGATATTCGCCCGCGGGAAGGCAACGAGCGTGCTTTCCTATTTGTCATCAAGGGTGGCGCTGATAGTGAAGGTACCATCGACGCCGGCCAACCCTGCCAGGACCTTCTTCACCTGTGGTGCAAGAACCTTGGATCTTTTGCTATTAGAACTCTCCGGCAAGCCATCGACAGGCGCATTGCACTCCGAAGAGGTACGCTTCCCGGATTCCTTGATGGTGTCCTTGCAATCCTTCTTCTTTCCTTTGTTCTCCTTGGCGGGAACTGCTGCTGCCGTTGCCTCTACCACGACTGCGTCCCGATACATCGTATCCATGCAAATGATTGCGTCCTTCTCATTTGATGGGATGGAAATGACTCCTACCGGCCCAGGCGTCTTCAAGGTGTTGTAGGCATAGTGGGATGCTGCCATGAATTTCGCCAGAACTGGGCGTCCAAGAATCCCATTGTACGACAGGGGGAGGTCGACCACATCAAACACAACCTTCTCAGTCTGATAGTTTAGTTCTCCCCCAAACGTCACTCGCAACATGATCTTTCCCTTAGGATGACTCCGGCCGGGATTAACTCCTTGAAACGTGCCCATGACCTTCAGCTCCTCCTCTGCTATCTGAAGCTTGCTAATAACCTTTGGGGAAATCAGATTCAACCCAGCCCGACCGTCAACCAAGATCTTTGTGACCTTGAGGTTGCGGATTGTCGGAGAGACCAACAATTGCAAGCATCCTACCGCGGTGGTGCAGTCAGGATGGTCCTCTTCGTCACAGATGATGGGCGTGCGTGACCATTTGAGCATCTTTCAAGACTCTGCCGCTAGCTCCACGGCATTGATCTCACGCACCCACCGTTTAAGTTGGCGGTGAGAGGAGTGCAAGGATGCACCCCCCTCAATGCATAGGGCATCAGTGGCCTTCTGGAACTCCTGCTCACTGGTTTCCTCTTCATCCCCTCCATCACTCTCATCATTGCAAACCTCCTTCTCTCGGCCCTTGACGGGGTTTCCTTGGTTCCAAAAAGCCTTGCCGGGACAATTTGCTTCACCGCCACGACCATTACCGCCAGTGCCATTCTGACCTTTCTCCTTGTCACGCTTCTCATATTCAGCTCTCTGCCTCCTGACAAGCTGCTCAACTTGATGACACTCTTGGAGGTCGTGGCCTTTGGTCCGATGGATCTTCCAGTACGGCGCATCGCCTTTCCCAGGCTTCTCGGCAGCCGCAGCCTCCTGGTAGTCAGTGCACGCGGTAGCTTCCTTGCCGGGGGCTTCTGCCTTGGCCTTCTTGCCGGTACTGAGCGTGTCCGATCCCTCAATGGTCATCACTACCTTATCTTTGCGTCCCTTGTTGCGCTTCTTGTTCTTCTTCTGACTAGTGGATTCATCATCATCCTCGGAGTCAAGGTTGACACAATCTTCTTCCCCAGCAAGTTTCCTTCCTTCCTCCATCCGAGCACACTTGTCCACCAAAGTGTAAAGCTCTTTCACGGTCTTGGGCAGCCGCACATTCATCTTAGAATGAATCCTGCGGTTGAGCACATTGGACTGGAAGGCAGCTATCACTGCCACTGGATGGATATTCGGGATATTCCTGTGGACTCTACTGAATCTCTGCAAATACTTGCAGAGGGTTTCTCCTTTTTCTGTGGGAGAAGCTGCAAATTGCTGGGCTGTCCTGGTTCTTGATGGCCGCTGGTGAAGTCGCCAATGAACTCATGGCACAGGTCAGCCCATGACGAAATGGACTTCTCCGGCAGGTGCATCAGCCATGATCTCACATTGGACTTGAGTGCCAAATGGAAGTAGTTGGCAAACACCTCCTCATCTGTTCCTCTGGTAGCTTGAACAACAATAATGTAGATGCTCAAGAACTCTGCCGGGTTCAGCCTTCCATCATACTTCTCTGGTATCTCTGGCTTGAACTTACGAGCGGATGGCCAACGGACTTGCCGCAGCTCACGAGTAAAGGCCGGGCACCCAACCTCGAAAGGCAAGCACCCGCTATCCTCAAGCGTGGGCTCGTTGATGTTGCACCATTGCACCCATTATGCTGGCGGCGGTCGTCACGACGCTGCTCGATGACAACGTGCGCGTCTCCCCTTCGCCTGTCCTCCGGGGCTCGTTGTTGACCTGGGTGTGCTCGAGGGTCCAAAGAGGCCATCAAGACGTCCTTGGGTTCTTGGTTCTGCCACGCCCGCGCTGGTTGCCGCAGTGGGGACTACACCGTGGGGGTGGCCCCTTCCGCACTACTAGCAGCGCGAACCATTGTCGTTGCTTGGGGAGGCCGTGACGGACCAGCCCGCTGTGAGCCCCCAGCTTCAGCGAAGCCAATCAAACTCTGAATGGTGGCTCTCCATTCATCCATCTGATTGGCCATTGGGGGAAACCTCAACAGCAGCTGGGCACGTGCCATGGCCTCTGTAGTGGTGCTCGGCATCGGTGATGATGATGTAGCCCGCACCGTCGCCCAGCTTCTGATGGTGCTGGTGGCGACTGCGTCGCGCCCTCGCTATTGTGAGCCGACCATTTGGAGGGAGGGTGCCATGGCGAAGGCACTTGGGGGCCAGTGGCTCCATTGGGCGCAGCGGTTGGGTCAGCCCGTCCCGGTGGAGGTGCGCCCCCTGCGGTCGCACCCGTGGCATGGGCGGCCAGAGGGTGGCGATTCGCCCCATTTCGGGTGCCACCACTGTGGTTGTGCCCTTCAGTGAGGGGAAGAGGTGCGGATGGAATAACCCCTTCACTCGTACCTTGTGGGGCATGGCCACCGGGATGATGCTGGTGTTGCTCTCCTCTGGTGTCTCTTGCTCCTGCTCCGGCCGCGGGGGAGGTGGTGACAACACCGCCTGCGTCGACCGCGTCCTCTGCAGCATCCACATCCTCTTGCACCTCCGCGGCCCTCGCTGCATCGGTGGCGGCGGGCGGCGGAGCCTTCGAGGTGGATGGGTGAGCTGAGGCACCGGGCTTCTTCTTGGGCGCCATAGTCAATGGAGCCGCATGATGATGAAGATTGCGATGAAGATGACGCGCTGCTCATGCTTCAGGTTCGCGCAAGTGATCCCCCTACCTGGCGCGCCAAAGATGTCGCGGGAAACAATGGCCACCTATGGGACCAAGAGTCCCTTGCTGGTTCGGCGGGAGCATGGCACGTTGCACAAAGAGCAGAGGAGCGTGGGACAGCACGACAGAGATCACTCAGGCAGTTTTACCTAGGTTCGGGCTGCCGTGAGGCATAAAACCCTACTCCTGCTTTGGTCGATTGATGGTGGAAAAATGGTGGTATGCGCAACATGCTTACCTGGCAGGGTTGCCTCGAGGCAGAACGGTTACGCGCGTATGAATATGTGAGGTGCTGGATTCGCTAACTAATGGTCCAACCCTTTTTACGGTTGCCTTGGGCCTCCTTTTATATACTAAGGGGTCACCATAGTGGCAAATCAGTCATTATGCCCTGATAAGATAGCAAATAGTGCTATCATACCTAACTATCCATGCTGACAGAGTGCATTAAATGCGCCGCTCAACGTCACATTGCAGCTTGCCCAGCAGGCCCTGCAGGGCTGTTTTGCCAGCTTTGCATCTGCTTGCTCGACACGTCGTAGGACGGGTGTCGCCTGTAGGCATTTCTTGTAGAAATTGGCCGCCATGTGGCAAATGGCTGCCACTTAGTCACTATGCGGCTTGACACCGCACAGATTGACGACGTGCGTCGTGGTGAGGTGGTTCTTCCTCGGCGAGTCCCGGCAGGCCCTGCCGGGGCGTCTTGGAGGCTTGCTTCCGGGGTGACCCCGTCCTCGCCAGGCTCGCCTACCCAGCAAGGGAGGCTTCTCTATTGACAACATCTTACTTCTCTAGCTTAGTTTTGGTCCTCTTGAGCTGCACGTTGGTTTCTTGAAGATCTGATCTCTTGTGCTTTGGTCTGACCTTGGCACTGCAATCTTGCTCTCGTGCCTGTGCACAGTCTGGGCAACAGATCCAGGGTTTGTTGCACCGACACTAGGGATCAAGCCCTAACAAAACTAATTCGATTAGATGATGAATCTCGTCCAACTCCTCACTGACCAGCGAGCCTACAAAGAAATTACTCACTCCCGGTGGGGACCATCAAGGAATTGGCGATGGAGAAGGGTTGGTGATGACAAAGATCGAAGATTACCCTCTCTCGAGCCCCAAACGGACTCAAAATCTAGCTTCTCGATGAAGAACAGGAGGTGGCGGCGGCTCCGTCTCGTGAAACGCAATAATTCTTCCTCCCTGATTTTTTTCACCGAAAATGGGATTTTATAGTATCAGGGTTGAGGCCTGCAGGGCCACCAGGTGGGGACAACCCACCTGGGCACGCCTGGAGGGGGGGCGCTCCCTGGTGATTTGTGCCCACCCAGGTGCCCCATCCGGTGGTTCTTGCCCCCAGAAATTATCTTTTATTATATAAAAATTCCTTGCAAAGTTTCGTTCCAATCCGAGAACTTTTATTTCTGCTCAAAAACAACACCATGGTAGTTCTGCTGAAAACAATGTCAGTCCGGGTTAGTTTCATTCAAATCATGCAAATTAGAGTCCAAAACAAGAGGAAAAGATTTAGGAAAAGTAGGTACGATGGAGACGTATGACCCTGCACCCACCGCGGCGATGGTCGCCAGGCGTTTGCATGCACCTGCTGCGCCCGTGCCCATGCACGTGCACCCCTCAGCGGCATGGGACACCGCCATCGACCGCTACCCCGCAGCGCCGCCAGTTGCCGTCCTCTCGTGCCCCGCTCGTTGATCGTGCAACAATATGATGTTTGATTTCCAAGTGAAGAACATTTTTTGCTGCCTTGAAGACTTCAACAACGGCATCCTGGAGGACGACAACGACAACGTCGGCGCGGCACGCCGCCTCCTCCACCGCGGGAAATAGTTCTTTCGGGTTTAATATTGTATCTCGATCATATGAATATAAATTCGTAGAGTGACTGAATGAAAGATATGTTTTGAACGAATTGGCGTTTTTCTCTCTTAATGTACAGACTTATCAAATAATTTTCTTTAAAAAACGTCAATGCTTTTTAAATATAAACACTCTACGCAAATGTTTTAGTTAGAACACCCGTATGCAAACCAACAGCTTCCCCAGGAAGCCAAGGGCAAATGTGTCGAGCGGGATTTGCAGCTCTTGATCACAAACGTTTTAGATAGAACACCCATATGCAAAGTGAGAGCTATGGTCTTCCCAGTCAGTCAAGGGAAAATTCGCAGCACGGGATTTTTGCATCTCTTCAATGCAAATGGTTCAGATTGAATACGGTATGCAAAGCCAAACTTCAGCGCTAAGCCAAGAGAAAATGTCCCGAGCAGGATTTGTACATCCCTTCAACGCAAACGGTTGTTTGGATGACCCGTGTGCAACCACATACAGACAATTTGGTTAGATTTGCATTTGTCATATTGGGTATATTGCCATTTGTCAAGCTCGAAAGATTGACATTTGTTGATCTAGTAACATTGCCATTTGTCAACCTTGTAAAACCGTGATCTGTCAAAATATGCAGCTAAAAATCACTAGCACTATCTAATTTTTGCAACTAAAATTCATTAATTAAGCATAGATTTCATTCATCGATTAATCAGTTGTTCTTTATACAAACAGTTCAACTCGTCAGCTGAACCGACCAAACGTTTCCCCAATTGTTGCCAACGACGTACTGAAATAGGTAGTTCAACTATATATAGTAGCTAATTTTAAGTACGTTGTACGTATCCACCACATCTATAGTCAGATGAACTGAACTAAATAACCCCTAAATAGTACTACTACGGAGGGGCTTTGTACTACTTTCGGCAGCCTCTCCTCTGTCGAGCGTGCTCAGTAAGAGGCAGAGTAGGAGGAGCCTACTGACAAGCTAGACAGCTGCAATACGGTGCCTTCCGCTGCTGCGCCTTCAGCGACGCTCACCTCGAAACACCCTCTACCGCTCCATACGACCCCTCTTGAAGTAGTGGTTCTCCTCGTAGATCTCCTAGTTCCTCGCCTCGGTGGTGGCATGTGTTGTGGCCATGGCGGCGGTAAGGCTCTTTGCGTGCTAGATGAGGCACTCCTCCTCCTCCCGCAGGACCTCGATGTAGCGCGCAAGGTCGCTGACGCACGTGCGGGCCTCCACCTCCACCTCCGACTTCGGGCAGCGGTGGCGGAGCGGTTCATGACACCGGTGGACGAGGGTGGGCTGGGGGCCACGGCGGCTGACGATAGGGTGGCAGCCACAACCACCATCTCCCGCCTTCGGGTCGTGGCGGTGGAGCAGGTGATGCCCATGGTGGCCGGTAGTGGGGTGGCAGGCATGATGGCCACCTCCCGCCTTCAGGCCGCAGTGGTGAAGCGGGCAATGGCCCTGGCTTTCGACGGTGGTGTGATGGCCACAACGGCAGACGGTGGGGTGGCAGCAATGGTAGCTGGCAACAACTGCCGACGGGCAGCAACGGCGGAGCGTGTGGTGGGTGTTCCGCGCACACCCAACAGAGACGCCACGTGCACTACACTACGCCGGGGACTGCGCCGCAGCCGTGGTGTAGCCTCCCAGCTGGAGCTGTGCTCTGATGACGGCGGAGTGGCTGAGCGACGACGACGGACCGGTGCCATTGGCAATTGTGGGAGAAGCAGACGAGATAAGCTACAGGGAGGGAGGGGAAATGCGACGCAGGACTCACCGGCGAGGAGGGTTTATATAGCAGGCCGGTAAGCATTGGGATTTTGGTGGATTTCACCGAGTCGGGCGGGAAGCTTGCATGGGAACCTGCGCGGTTGCGCGGGAATGGGCTCACCACCGTTTGGCCAAAAGAACGACACCGCGCACTGCTGAAGCTTGCGCTGTAAGTTGTCTGCGGCAGCGAGGTGACAAGAAGTGCGAGAGGAGGACTAAAGGACACGTACACATGTGGTTAATAAAATAAAATGTTTGCGATTAAATTACCAACTACCCCCGTCTTGGTTTATAAGTCGTCTATGTATTTTTGTGCCAAATTTTGACTAGAGATTTAACTAATAAAATTACAAATGCATGTCGTCAGAGATTATATCATTGGATTCGTATTTGAACATAGTTTCCAATTATATAATTTTTGTAACATGCATTAACATTTTTTGGGTTAAATATGAGGTCAAAATATGGCACCGAATATAAAGGGGACTAATAGACCAAGATGTCGGTAGTAGCACACGGCCGCTCTCTACGCAGCCACGCAATTGTCGGCCGGCTTGTAGACGACCATTTCCTGCATGTTCAACTGTAGTATGTGTGTGGTTGCTTGCGGTTGAGGCGGCCGCGGTGCGCTCTGCTCGCGTCCCTCTGGGCGCTCTGCCCTTGTCCCTCCACGCGCGCTGCTAGTGTTTGGGGCCGACGCACAATCACACATGTTCGTGTGCATGCGGTTGCGCCGGGCGCGGCGCCATGATGCAGTTACTTGCTGCAAAAACTTCCATGCGGACGCGCCAAGTATCCAGGCTGCTCGGCCCCCATTTATTCCTGCGGCCATTTACCTTCATCTCTCGCGCCACACGACATAATAAGCACACCCACGATGACACATACAGAAAGGACATCCAGCTGTTCAAATGGCGCTCTCCGTGGCTCCGATGGCGCTCCCAGCGGCCAACGATGACAACGGCGGGCAGTTCACCGTGTATCACGTAGTGGACACCCACGTGAGGGGAAGGCCCTATCGGTGGTGTACACGAATGAGCCGGTCTTGGTGGAGAGCTCCATCCAAACTATGGAGCAATTGCTTGCCGAGGATAAGTACCAAGTGGTCGGCTTCGACCTCGAGTACACCATCGGTCGTGTCGGGAATGATCAGAAGGTTGTCGTCGCCCAGTTGTGCGTGCAACATGACGTCCTCGTTTACCACTACCACATGGCCACAAGGCCTTGCGAGCGTTTCTCCAGGTTTATCAACAGCTTCGACTACAGTTTTGCTAGACTGGACACTACCAACGATCTAGAAGTGCTCAAGGTTTCAGGCTTGAAATGTTAGAATCTTGTCAACATCCAGGACCACTACAAGGTCTGGGACAGCGACAACAACAAATAGAACTCCTTGGTTGACCTCACCTCAGCCATCATCGACCCCTACTACATGAAGATGAAGGATGAGAGCAAGACGGACAAGAACGCCTGGCATAGTGTCTGACATGAGAGACTGGATGAACAACACATCAAGTACGCGGCCAAGGACGCGTACGCAAGCTATGATATGTACATGCGGATCGTTGACATGAGGGAGTGTCTTCTTCCTGCCGTAGAAGAGGGATCAAGCCACAGAGCAGTGGCAGGAGCGTCACAAGAAGTAGATGACTAGATGATCGTTTCCCCTAGTTTAGAATGCATACAATTGTTTATTGAGGTGTGTGGGAATGATCTGTATAGTCACTTATGTACTTGGATGTTTATTTTAGTTTTATATGTTATTCTTCTGTAGACAGAGCAAATCACACGACTTATTCATAGCAATCGTCTATGTAATTATTGGTCTTCGCACACATTTCTGATTACACACCTGTTTGCCGCGTATCACACACATCTTGTTCAGTTCAACCGTTTCTATTGTGTTGCCTAATCACACACAGTTCATCCTAGTGAACTGTATGTCCTATATCGCACACACCCTCATCTAACTGCCCGTTTCTGTTGTTCTACCTCATCGCAAACAGTTCTTCTAGATTAACCGTTTGCCACGCATCACACATGCAACTCCAATATGAACCGTGTTTGATGTGACCGCCATCGCAAAAGTTTTGCATCTTTCTCGATGGTTTTATTACATCATCATTTGTGATTGATGCATCGCACACAGTTTCATCGAAGGGTCTCTGATTGGACTGTCGTGTTTGGACCATCCTACAGTAGTGTATGGTTCGATTTTCTGGTGCATTTGAGATCTCTTTTGCTATATTTGAGTCATTTTTTGCACACACACACACACACACACACACACACATATATATATATATATATATATATATATGTATATATATATAGTCGCAACTACACATGGTTCTTAGCAAGATCATTTGTGTGTCGCTTTGCGAGTTTTCATTCATTGTCTGAGAAACAGGAAAAAACTTCAAACAGTTCAGCCGCAGGGTGCGGCCAGAGGCGTAGGCCTCGTTGGTATTTTAATTACAGGAAATGCATATAGAGTCCAAAAATAACGAAAATCCTTGTGTCACTGTGGCGTGCTCTCACGATCGCATGGAAAAAAAATTGGTAAAGTTTGGCACAAGTTTGGGTGCTTGCACCTTCCATACCGGAGCATCTCACAAGAAGGATCATATATAGTTTCCAAAAGGAGACGCGACACTTCGGACTCCAAATTGTGAGTGACTACATCGTTCTGCCTCGCAAAAATCATGGATATACCCTTGGTTTGATTTTCGGCCCATTTCAGGTCTCGTCTGCTATGTTTAAGTCATTTTTTGCACTAACCTTGCATTTAGTGCATATAAAGTCAAAACCCTACTACAACTACATGTGGGTGTTTTGTTAGGCTACTCATAGTGGAGAGTATCATATGATAGTATCATGCATATGATACTAGTGTATGATACTACCTTTAATTATAGTGCATAGTATAATAGAGTAGTATCATAGATGATCATATTTATTGCCATGCATGACACAAATTAGCATCACATTTAACATGATACATATATGTTACTCTAACCCTCTCTATCTTCTTTAATTCTTTGCCACATCAGCATACTTGCCATTTCCGAGTGCACGATACCGGCTATGATACCAGCACTATATCTAGCCTTATAGTGGGGAGTATCATATACTAGTATCATGCATATGATACTAGTGTATGATACTACCTTCATAGTGCATAGTATCATAGAGTAGTATCATAGATGACCGTACTTATGGCCATGCATGACACAAAGTAGTATAGCATTTACTATGTTACGTATCTACCTACTCCCTCCATTTCAGTTTACAAGTCCTGCGCGTATACCTAGGTTTTCAATTTTATCACCGTAATATAAACTATATAACACAAAAATTATACCGTTTAAGACTAGAACATCTGATGTTTATAATGGTATGTTTTTTTAATATATGACTTCTATTAGGTTGGTCAAATAGAAGACCTAGGGGTACGCGAACGCCTTGTAAACTAAGAGAGAGGGATTATGTTACTCTAACCCACTCTCCCTTCTTTAATTTCTTGCCACATCATCATATTTGCTATTCCCGAGTGCTTGATACCGGCTATGAAACCCCCACTATGGCCAGCCTTAGCAAAGAAGGTGTGCAAATCATTTGTGCGTCGCTTTGCGAGTTTTAATCCGTTTGTCCGAGAAGCGGGGAGAAGTTTCACACATTTCGACCGCGAGGTGCGGCCACTGGTGTAGGCCTAGTTGGTATTTTAATTACAGGAAATTCAGATGGAGTCCAGACATCATCAAAATCGATGTGTGCTTGTGGCGTGCTCTCATGACCCAGTGGAAAAAAATTGGTAAAGTTTGGCAGAAGTTTTGATGGTCGCTCCTTCCAAACCGGAGCATCTCACATGAGGGATCATGGTTTCCAAAAGGAGACGTGTCAATTCAAATCTCCAGTGACCGGTGAGTTCATCATTTGGCCTCACAAAAATTTCCATGGTATGCAATCACCATTATACTATGGGTTTGGTTTTCTGGCACATTTCATGTATCGTTAGCTATATTTAAGACATTTTTTGAGTTTAACATGCATTTTGTGCATAAAAATAAAATTGGAACCGGTACTGCATTTGCTATCGAAAGGGATGAGGATTATCGTTTGATCTGGGAGCATCCAACGATGCAGACGTACGATCCATGCGGTTTGGGTTCTGTCCAATCAGAAAGCACGACTCAAATCGCACGCGAGGTTTGGTCGGCACGCGGCTTTCATGAATGAACCATGTGCTATTCGCAAACTAGATTGCATATCTTTTGTTCAGACATACTGGAGTGAGATCAATTGAGTGTGCTACCCTTCATATTCATTGCCTGAGCTGACACCATATCAAGGTCAACATATTAACGGTTCTTACATCAACTGAAAACCGAGCATAACTCACAAATTCAGTACCCGCGACAGTTCTAAATTGAACGAATTAAGTTGCAGGGTAGGCATAAAGACTAGTCTTACGGCTTAATTCCCATGTACATGGGGGAACTGGGATCATTACGTTGACCCTGAATGAACTTGGGTTTTCTGATGATTTTACGCTTCTCTATTAGATGGGTGTGTGATCCCTTGGCTGGCAACTCAGCAAATTCATCGTACTCGTCCTCATCGGCAACATCCTCGATACCCAGTACCCTCCTCTTCCCATGCATCACTACATGGCAGTTCTTATGCAAGGGGTCTTCCGCACAGAAAATCTGGGTAGCATCGCTGGCAAGAATGAACGGGTCTGCGCGATATGCCATCGTTGTCCAGTTAACAGAGGTCTTCCTGTAATGATCAACCTTTACATGACCAAGAGGGATCCATGCGCACCTGAATAATGCCATCTTAACTTTCACATAGTTATGCTCCCAAATCACTTTGATGGTTCCATAGTATACCCTTTTATTAGCTTCATCTACAGTCATGCATTCTACTCAAACTGAGGTGTTCTGATATGAGGTCTTCTCATCATGTTCCTCAGTGTAGAACGTGTATCCATTTATGTCATATGCTTGGTATGTCAACGCCGTAGGTGATGGCTTTTGTGCCAACCACGTAGCAATGTCATCGATGGATCCTTGTGCCAATTGATTCTTCAGCCATTCGGCGTAGTTCTTAGCGTGCTCCTTCATCTCCACATCTGATGAAGGCACCATTGGTAAGAAGCTTTGGCGTATCTCCGCCAAGTGTTCTTCGGCATAAGCACTGAGAATTGGGCTATTAAGCAGTACCATCAAATGGGCTTTCTCTGCCAATTCTTCGGGTGCAGCCATTTGCGTGCTAGCAAGGACCGGCTTACCTTTCAGCCTTCCCTCGTTGTTGGTGTCAAAACCGGCCGATCTCGGGTAGGGCATCCCGAACTGTGCATTTGAGGATCGAAGGTAACAGGAGGCAGGGGAAACAATGTTTACCCAAGTTCGGGCCCTCTTAATGGAGGTAATACCGTACTTCCTGCTTGATTGACTTTGATGAGTATATGGGTTACAACAATTAATCTACCTCAAGATCGTATTGGCTAAACCCTAGATGTCTAGCCTATATGATTGTGATTGCCTTTACGGACTAAACCCTCCGGTTTATATAGACACCGGAGGGGCCTAGGGTTGTACATAGTCGGTTTACAAAGAAAGGAATCTTCATATCCAAGCGCCAAGCTTGCCATCCACGCAAAGGAAAGTCCCATCCGGACACGGGGGAAGGCCTTCTATCTTGTATCTTCACAGCCCATCAGTCTGGCCCATATCACATATCCCGGAGGCCCGGCGACCCCCTAATCTAGGACTCCCTCAGTAGCCCCTGAACCAGGCTTCAATGACGATGTGTCTGGCACGCAGATTGTCTTCGGCATTGCAAGGCGGGTTCCTTCTCCGAATATTCCAAAGTAGTTGAACAAAAGAACTATATCTGGCTCTGTATAATAGTTACAACCCTGAACCACAAGGGCAAAATACTTAAACAAAAATAGGTTATGTCTTCTGACAGCTTTTCTGGCAAGACGTTATGTTCTGGCCTTATTATTTCCCGCTTCGCGTTTTGAGGCGCGGTCTTCATCGACACGTCTTGTCAAAGCAGAGATCGTGTCCCCTTATTGTGGTATTCTCATCAATACGGGTTTGGGTAATCCAATTGTGCCGTCTGCACGAGTCCTTGGGAATAAGCGAGTTTTAAGGCTCGTGGGGGGATGCTCGATATTTACTGCATTTATAAGAAGATAAGGATCCGTCTTTTTACCCCACGCCTTCTTCTGCCTCAGCCCATCCGCCCTCGAGCTCCAGCGCCCAAGTTTCAATCCTTTCTTTCCCCAGCAAACACTACAGCCATGTCCGGATCTGGAGCGCAGGGTAAGTGGATGGCCTCCTCCGTCACGGAGGGGAATATCAAGGAACTCCGGGAAGCGGGGTACTTGGTTGCGGAACTCGCCCACCGGCTCCCTGCCAAAAAGCAGATCATCCCCACCCCGGAGCCTAACGAGAGGGTAGTGTTCATTCCCCACTTCCTTCGCGGACTAGGGTTTCGTCTCCACCCTTTCGTCCGCAGGCTCATGTTTTATTACGGGCTAGATTTCCACGATCTCGCCCCGAATTCCTTCCTCAACATTTCGGTGTTCATCGTCGTGTGTGAGGCGTTCTTCCGCATCCCACCCCCACTTTGGCCTGTGGCTCAAGGTCTTCAACGTGAAGCCAAAAGTGGTCGATGGACAACATGCGGAGTGTGGCGGCGCCATGGTGAGCAAGCTCCCCAACGTCACCTGGCCCAAGGTTCCTTCATGGAGACCGTGAAGGGATGGCAGCAGGAGTGGTTCTACATCACGGAACCCCGCGATGCCACATGGGCCGCCACTGCTGAGTTCAAATCCAGTCCTCCAATGCGGCTTGCATCATGGATTAACAAGGGCCTGGATTGGGCGTCGTCCGACAAGGTGATGACCCTGCAGAAGCGCATTAAGAGCATGATGGAGAAGAATACCGGTCTTGCCAACGTGATCCAGGTGATTATTTTTTGCCGGATCCTCCCCTGCCAACGCCCGACTCTCCATATGTGGGAGTTTGATCCGTCCAGTCCCCGGACCTTGAAGCGGTTTTTCGGCACAACGCATGAAGATATATGGAAGCTGCTTTTCAAGGCCCGGAAGTCGTGGCCAAAAACAACCGAAGACCTCGGCCTCGACTACGCTCATCCGGCTACTCCAGTAAGTTTCTCAGATTTCCAAACATATCCTCAACTTGTAGATCAAGGAGTATGTTAAGCCTTTCCCTCATCCTTCAGGGTTGGGCGAAGAAGGCGGAGCGGATCCAGTGTCTGGATCCACTGCCCGAAGACCCAGCTATTCCTCTTCTAACGAAGATGCTGGTTCCAGCGCCGTACCAGGCGCCGGAGAAGAAGGCCAAGAAGAAGGGCATGGAGGCCAGAAGTGGCCTTCGCCGTAAAGTTACTTCAGACATAGCATCCCAAGATACCGAAGCTCTCTCGTCCCACAAGGGAGATGAAGATGAGGAGGAAGAGGAGGAGAGCAATTCTCCCCATAAGGGGGGGAGAAGAAAAGGGGAGCTTCCGTGGACCTAGAGGCGGAGGCGTCCAAGAAGGGGAAGATCTCCCTTTCGGACGATTCAGAATTGGACGCCGAAGCTGTCCTTGAGTGGCACCCCAAGCCGAAGCCCCTAGCCGAATCGTAAGTACTCAAAGATACTGTATATATCCAGATTTTTATAAATTGTAGGATAACATATTATCTATGTGTTGCAGTCCGGCCCATGATCTTCCCCAACAATCATCGTCTTCGGGGAATTCTTTTGTGCCGGAGATGATTGAGAGTGAAACGCCTCCGCGAGCCTCTCCGCCTCATGCCGCGGACGACACTGAGGTGTTGTCCCAAAGGACCTCTCCGGGCTAGGGAGAGGTGCGGAAGGCCGCAGAAACGACACCAGAGGGTAATGCCTCGGTTGCCGAAAACATGGGGGGCACTACCCCCATGGAAACTGATGACGAGGGCCCGAACCAGTCCGCCCCCCAGCCGAATATGACTCCGAAGACCCACGTGGCTCCGGAATCGAGCGAGCAGCCCCCTTTGAAGGAGGGGGGAGCTCCGACTCCACCGACGACCTCCATCAATCCGGAGGCGCCGGATACATTGAGGGAAGCACTTCGACGTGCTTCTGTCATAGAAGAGCATTGTACCCTAATGGGTACGGTGGTTGAGAAGGTTCAGTCCGCAAAAAGTGGGCTGAACGAAGCTTTTACCAGCCTGCTAACAGGCTTTGAGGTATGCGACTTAATATTCTTAGCCGCTTTTGCATGTGTAATAATATGCCTGTGTGTAGATAGTAGCCCCTAAGACTCTGATCGGCTTTTTGAAAAAGGGGCCGGACAGAGGATCAAATATTCCCGAGATAACATACTTGTCTATTTTGGTGAACAGGCTTCACTGCTAGCAGCTTCAGCCAAGGACGCGGAAGTTTCTGAACTCCAGCGAAAACTGAAGCTGGCTGATGATGAGATCAACCGTATTAACAAGCGGTTCGTTGAGGCCCAAGTTATGCTTTTAAAAGACCCCTTACATGCCTAAATTATAATGCAAACTTAGAGTTTAAGCTCGTGCGCTACTATGCAAATGATTGTAGGCAACGCGACCGAGATCGAGGCACTCAAGAGTGCCCTTGCCGAAGCCGAGGTGGAGGCGAGGGCAAGCAAAGCGGCCGCAGAGAAAGCTGTTGTGGATGCTGAGGCCAAAATGGCGGCCCGCCTTCAGTATGAGGCGAGGGTGACTGAAGTAGAGCAAGCGCTCCGGGAGGCCACCAACTAGTGTGAGTCCTTGGAGGAGAGTAACAATGCTCAACCGGCCGAACTCTCCAAGGCTCTTCAAGCGGCGAAGGAGGCGCAGTCCGAGTCCCGGGCGGCTCGTGGGGAGATCAAGCAAGCCGGAGAGATAGCGGCTGGTAAGCCTTTTCTTTTACAAGATATACTTTGCTAAATCGACTGTGGAGTGCTACAGACGCTTTTGCGGATCTCCTGAGGATTGTTGTTGATGCCGCCCAATATTTCTGGGCCCAAGAAGGGAACGCGACGGAGAAGCTCTTCTGGTCGCAGTACTTGGCGCCGGAGCGTCCAGCGCTTCTAAATAACCAGATGATGCAGCTAGCCGAGCTGCACAGGATGTCTTGTTTGGCCATGAAGGATATCATAGTCCGGCTATGGCCGGCCGGACCAATTCCGAGCAGCTACTTCGGCTTGGTCAAGTGGCTGGGCGATGCCTTGCCCCGAGTGGAGGTAGTGAAGTGCTCGGCATGCATAGAAGGTGCGCGGATGGCCTTTGCCCATGTCAAGATGCACTGGGCGAAGATGAAGGCTGCTGTCGTAGCGGTTGAGGGTCCGCCTGGAGGCAAGGACCACCGCTAGCCGGAGCGCTATTTCGAAGACGTCCTCAAGGGTGCCCGTTTGATAGAAGGTCAATGCTCGAAGGATATTATGTTCGAGTAAATGTATCCGGGCATCCCGTACCATGTATTATAAACGGAGGTTGTGTAATATATTTTATGCTGTTATCTGAACTACTTTCCTCCTGTGCGGCCATATATTATTATTCTGAAAGTTTGCAAGTCGTCGGCTTCAGCCCCCACGTAGATACTACGGGGGTGTTCGGGATAATGCGTAATCACTCTTGACCCAACGTCTCGGTCCGTAAAGGAGGTGATTTACGTAGTGAACCAGGCAATCAGACTATGCGGCTTTAGCACTTTCTCTTAGCCATAGGAGTTTGACGATGGGTCTGTGAGGTAGCCCTTGGTGCGTATGCGGCTATCCGGACTTGGATGCCTTAAGCGCGTGTCTGGAAAGAGCTAGTCCTTCGTGTAATACGGAAGAAATCGCTAGATATTTAGTGAGTCGCCGAATTGCTGACCAGCTCTCGCCGCATCATGACAATCAGTTTTTGGCTTTCTCTACTGAGGTGTTTAACCGGATGAACAAGAAACACAATCGCAGTAGTTCTCCCTTTACTATCTTAGCCGAATTATCGGAACGTAAGGTAGCAAACACAGGAGCCGGGCAACCCAACTATTGACCAAAGACATGATTCGGAGCCGATGCATATAATGCAGTATTCGGGACGCCGAAGTCTACTCTGAGAGTGTTCGGACTTTTCTGTTTTCACAAATATATATGGCTGAATAGAGCCCCTGGAGATTTAAGTCGTACCAAGGTGTATATGCCAATTGACGTAAAGGGGGAAAACAGATTAAGAAATAAGCTGATACCGAAAAAGGTTGGGCGAAACTGTTTCCATTATAGTCTGATTGGTACGTCAAAACATATTTTTACAGAAGATGTGATAAGCATCACGGCTATTTTACATGCCGAGAACAAGGGAAAGATGTATACATGTCCTAAAATTGAAAAGGTGATCTTGAACATCCTTTGGATGCTCTGCCGCACGTCTGGGCCGCTTTTCACCTTGGTGTAGGATCCTTTGAGAGGGTATGCATAAGGGGCCTAGAAAGGGGTCCTTGTTACCATCAGAAAGTGATGTGGGTTGTAAAGAACCTGAAAAATAAAAACAAGAAGAAAAAGGTGGGAAAATATGAAGGTCCGGATAGGGTCGAGCCATACTATGGACTTTATGTTTAATATGCCTCCTTCCTTTCCCATGGTATCTTTAGTGCGTAGTTATGTACACGCGGTACGTATGCCGCTATCAGGTTGGGGTTTTGACGGAGGCTGAATTGCTAATCTAGCTCTGGACGAGCCGGACTGTCACTCTGCAGGGTAGACCGGACCCGTTTGACAGTGTCCGGGGGCTTGGCTACCGATTTAGTTTTTGGCTCAATAAGGCCACCCTATACTTTGGCTACAAGGGCCGCGGTATGCTCCTCAGTACGGAGGGAGCGCTCCATGTTTCCATTAACTGTTATAATGCCGCAGGGTCCCGGCATTTTGAGCTTTAAGTAAGCATAATGCGGGACTGCGTTGAAGCGGGCGAAGGCGGTTCTCCTAAGTAGTGCGTGATAACCACTGCGGAAAGGGACGACGTCGAAGATAAAGTCTTCACTTTAGAAGTTTTCCGGCGAACCGAAGACCACTTCCAATGTTATTGAGCCCGTGCAGCGGGCTTCTACACCGGGTATATTACCCCTTTAAAGGTGGTTTTAGTGGGCTTGATTCTTGATGGATCAATACCCATTTTACGGACAGTGTCCTGATAAAGCAGATTAAGACTGCTGCCGCCATCCATAAGGACTCGCGTGAGGTGGAACTTGTCAATAATTGGATCGAGGACCAATGTGGCCGAACCTCCATGACGGATACTGGTCAGATGGTCTCTGTGATCGAAAGTGATCGGACAGGCTGACCATGGGTCGAATTTTGGGGCGACTGGCTCTATGGCATAGACGTCCCTTAGTGCGCGCTTGCGCTCTCTTTTGGGGATATGAGTAATGTAGATCATGTTCACCGTTTTGACCTCGGGGGGAAATTTCTTCTGTCCCCCTGTGTTCGGCAGGGAAGGCTCTTCATCGTCGTCCTTGCTGGGCGGCCCTTTCCCCTTATGCTCGGCATGTAGTTTGCCGGCCTGTCTAAAGGCCCAACAATTTCTGTTGGTATGATTGGCAGGCTTATCAGGGGTGCTGTGAATCTGGCAAGGCCGCTCGAGTATTCTGTCCAAACTAGATGGACCATCCTTGTTTCTTTTGAATGGCTTCTTCCACTGACCGTGTTTGGAGCCACTGAATCCGGCGTTGACCGCCGTGTCTTCGGTATCTTCGTTATTGCTTCGATGCTTGTGCTTGTTGTGTCGTGGCTTGCCATTGCCATCCCTGGCTTCAGAGGTGCCAGGGTCGCTGGTGCTATTGCTTCTACGATCGAGACAGCTATCTTCTCCTGCGCAAAAGCGGGTCATAAGTGCGGTAAGGGCTGCCATGGACTTCGGCTTTTCTTGGCCGAGGTGTCAAGCGAGCCAATCATCTCGGGCGCTGTGTTTAAAAGCCACGAGGGCTACGGCGTCCGGACAATCCACAATTTGGTTCTTCTTAATTAAGAACCTGGTCCAGAGTTTCCGGGTTGATTCTCCGGGTTGCTGGATTATGTGACCAAGGTCATCGGCGTCTGGAGGCCGAACATAGGTACCTTGGAAGTTGTCTCTAAAGGCGTCCTCCAAGTCTTCCCAGCTGCCAATAGAATTTTCTGGGAGGCTGTTTAACCAGTGTCGTGCTGGTCCCTTTAATTTGAGCGGGAGGTATTTGATGGCATGGAGATCATCACCGCGGGCCATGTGGATATGGAGAAGAAAATCTTCGATCCATACTGCGGGATCTATCATACCATCGTACGATTCAACGTTCATGGGTTTAAACCCTACTAGGAACTGGTGCTCCATCACCTCATCGGTGAAGCATAAGGGGTGTGCGGCGCCTCTATATCCAGCGATATCGCGGCGCAGTTCGGATGAGATCCGTATGCGGTTTTCGGCCTGGGTGAGGTTGTGCCTGTCACGCCAGGCCTGCTGGCCGTCCTCTCGCGTTGGAGCATGCCCCTTAGATCCATAGATTGATCTTGTCTAACCGGCTCTATTGTCCAGGTCCTTGCGTAGGTCGTAGGTATAGCCCAGGCCGTTGCCTCCTTGCCTCGACGGCGGAGTGGCGCGGGCTGGTGTTCCGCGTAAGTAGCCGGTATGTCCCGTCCACGTGGTGGGCGGTCGGGTTCGTCTGTAGTTTTATGCTTTGGTGGTATTGGCTCAAGGGCCTCGTCATCAAATTGTGGTAGTAGCTTGCGCTTCGGGTAAATCTTAGTTGCGCGTTCGAGGCCGTATACCTCGGCTGCAAGGACATTAGTCCATCTATCATTGAGTAAATCCTGTTCAGCTTGAAGCTATTGTTGCTTGTTTTTCAGTCTTCTCGCAGTGGCGATTAGCCAACGCTTAAAGCGCTCTTGCTTGAGGGGTTACTCGAGCACGATGAAGTCTTCGTCGTCGGGGCTCACATCCTCTTTGAGATCGGTAGGTAGTTACTATCCTCCGAGTCCTCGGGGTTAACTTGCCCATCCTCCCAATCATCCTGTTCGGATGTTGTCACAGCCCTAGAATACCTGAGTGGAATAGTTGCATCTGCACTCATGCATCATGGCCAAAATTTCTAAAAGTTGAATTGAGGTTTGTTGAAACCCTCAGAAACCAGTTCAAAAATAATCAACATTTAATTCTCATCAAATGAGTCCAAGGAAATGTTCCTGTTACTCTGTGAAAATATTGGTAAGAGGTAAAATTCAAACCAATATTTTTGGAGTCACAGAAATATTTATTTTCGGCATTTGAATTAAATCATAATGTATTTGAATTGGCTTTATTTCTGTTATAAAAGAAATACATGCCCAATAATTTTTGAAATTATTGTGGGGCTCTAGAATAATATCTCTAGTCCATACAATAATTTACAGAAGCAAATAAATTTGTTTAGTACTCCTACTAAATCAAAACAAACATAACAAAAATAGAAAACAGTAAAAAAAATTAAAAAGAGGCAGAAGACCTACCTGGCGCTTACCTGCCGCCTAAGTGGTCAGTCCAGCCCACCAGCGCCCCCTTGTCATCTTCCTCCTCTGCCAGAAGGACTGGGCGCGTGGTCTCCCCGCGCGCGCCCGCTCTCCGCCAGCTCCTGCTTGCCGCTTCCCCGGGACGCCCTGGAGACGCCACGCACCCCCCTGACCCCCTCGCTCACTCTCTTCCATCCTCATACCCGCCTCTGCCGCCTCTCTCTTCCGAAACCGAATGTCACCGTCGCCGCCGTTCACTGGCCACGCGCTCCCCGCCGTCCCCTCGACCGCCCGTCGTGTTTGAGAGCTCCGCCATGTTGTCTTCTTTGTCCTCGACGAGCCACGCGAGCCGGGAGAGCCTGGAACGCCGCCACCGCCGTCGTCTTCATCACCGGCCGACCGAGATCGCCGTCGTTGTTTCGTCGTCACCAAGCCGTCCCCGAGCCCACTGAGACTGTCATCGACGCCACATGAGCTCCTCTTCGATTCCCCTCTCTCCCCGCGCGATTTTGCTCGCTCTAGCCATGCCAATCGCCGGAGCCGTGAGCTTCCGGTCGCCGTCCATGTCGCCGCCGCAGCCACAGTCGCTGGTGCTCGCATTCAAGCGTGTCACTGAACTCACCGTGCTCCCAGGAGCCGAGAACGTCCACCAGCTCGCCCTCCCGTGCACCGTAGCACGATCCCCGTAAACACCCGAACTCGAACGCCGCCGCGAGCCCCGTTCCGGCAAGCTCCGACCACCCCGCGTCGATCCGTCGCCTCCCCTGGATGCTGCCGAGCCTGGGCTTCGTCCTGGTGGTCTCAGCACATCCATCCGCCGCCTGTAGCGTAGGTCCGGCGAATTGCCGCCACGGGTTTGGTCACCGCCGGCCGAACTCCGGCGAGGCCGACGTGGCGCCGTCATTAGCACCTAACCACCTGCTAATAACCCCGCTAACCAACCCCACAGCAACTGACATGTGGGCCCCACGCCCTAATTAACCCCAGGTTTTAATTCCTGTTTAGTTAAGATTAACCCAGCGGGACCCACCCGTCAGAGTTGACCCTGCTGATGTGGCCGTTGACCTGGCCCACCCGTCAGCGAGCTAAACAGTCGTGTGGCACTGACGTGTGGCCCCCACACGTCAGGTTTGACCCGAACCAGCCCTGTCGACTTGCTGACATCATCATGACGTCAGGCTGACGCAGTAAATACTTTCTAGAATTTTGAAATAAATCAGAAATGATTTATTATTTTCAGAAAACACCCAAAACTTCTAAAAATCATATTAAATCAACCGTAGCTCAGAATGAAATAAATTATATATGAAAAATGATTAGAAAAATATGAAGAATCTGTTTATGGCATTCTCATGCATGTTTGAACAACTTACAGCCACTGTATATGATAATTTGAATTAATGGTATTTGGAATCCCTCATGTGGAGTTCAAATTTGAATCTAGTGTTCAAACCAACTCCATTTAAATCGTTGCTAGCTGCATTAGCTCAAATCACAGCATATTGCCATGTCACATTCATACATCATATTGTTGCATTGCATTGATTGTGTTTCCTCTCTGTTGCCGGTGTTGTTCCCCCTCGGTAGACATTGTTCCGACCTTGTGATCATTGACACTGATGAAGACTCAATGCTATCTTCAGAAGTGCCAGGCAAGCAAAACCCCCTTGTTCATTCCGATACAATCCCACTCTCTCGCTCCTGCTCTCCTTTACTGCATTAGGACAACAACGATTCAACTGTTACATGCTGCGGTAGTTGAACCCCTTTTCCTCTGCATGACCTGTCATTGCCACAGTAAATAGATGAAACCCACTAGCATGAGTAGGAGTTGTTTGAGCTCTGATGTGCCTACTCATTCATGCTTGTTGTCATGCCTGCTACTGCTTAGAGTTGAGTCAGGTCTGATTCATCGGGGATGAATTGGAATGGTGATGAACATGTCCTACTGTGTGTGAGCTAAGTGTGTGAACACGATTTGGTAAAGGTAGCGGTGAGAGGCCATGTAGGAGTACATGGTGGGTTGTCTCATTGAAACCGTCCTCAGGAACTGAGTTCTGTGTTTGTGATCCATGAACAGCTCCTACCACACGTTGGGCCCTGAAATATGACCCCGCTCGACTTATTAACCGCCCTGCCCTCTGTCCAGGAGTTGCAACTAGTTTCTGGTGTTTGTAGGATATGTGTTGGAGGCCGTGCATAGCGCTGACCCTAGGGGTGGGCTATGATGCGGTAGATACACCGTGGCTCGGTGTACCGAGCGCCCGTTTGGTGTCTCGGGAACCCTGCACACATCGTTTTGGGCTGTGAGCGAAACCCCGGCCGGATCTCCTCGTGGATGGAACCCGAATAGGCGATAAACCTGGACTAGAGACTTGTGTGGTTGGTTAGGTCGTGGTCTACACCCACGTCGGCTTTCGCTTGAAGTCTGCCGAGCACATGTCGTGTGCGGACGCTAAGTGGTGGAAACATGTGTGAAGAAGTACACCCCTGCAGGGTTATAAATGATCTATTCGAATAGCCGCGTCCATGGTAAAGGACTTCTGGGTTGCCTGTACAGTTCATAGATAACTTGAAATGGATACTCTAAAATGCGCAAGATAAGCGTGAGTGCTATGGATGGCGTTCTCGTAGGTAGACGGGAGCGGATCCATAGTGGTGTATTGATATGGTGAATATGTGGACTCGTGTGCGCCACCTCAAAAGAGTTACTTGCAGTCGTAGTTCAGGATAGCCACCGAGTCAAAGCTGGCTTGCTGAAGTTAAACTCCACCACCCCCTTTGTTGATACTGATGCATATGTAGTTAGTTCTGATGTAAGTTTTGCTGGGTACATTTGTACTCACGTTTGCCTATTTTATGTTTTGCAGAGAGACGTCAGTCTCGCTAGTAGTTCCCTATGGACTCCGACGTTTAGCTTGATACCTCAGCTATGATCTTGTGCCCTCGGCAGGATCTGGTAGATTGTCAGGCTTCTCAGCCTTTTTCATTTGTAGATGTTTGTACTCAGACATGTTAAGCTTCCGCATGTGCTTTGACTTGTATGGTCTGAATGTTGGGTCATGAGACCCATGTTTGTAATATCTCGCTCCTCGGAGCCTATTGAATAAATACTTGAGTCGTAGAGTTATGCTGTGATGCCATGTTGTATTCACACATATCGAGCATATTATGTGTATGATTGAAATGCTTGGTATGTGTGGGATCCGACAACCTAGTTGTTTATCCATGGTAGCCTCTCTTATGGGGAAATGTAGTCTTGTGCTTCCATGAGCCATAGTAGTCCGCTATAGCCCGGTTCACCGGAGTCCTGCTAGCCCAGCACTACTGCTCCGGAACACTTGACTGGCCGGCATGTGATTCACTTCGTTCCTGTGTCTGTCCCTTCGGGGAAATGTCACGCGGTGACATCCGGAGTCCTGCCTAGCCTGCTACAGCCCGGTTCACCGGAGTCCTATTAGCCCAGTGCTACAGCCCGGATTCGCACGCTGCTGACCGACATGCTCGCTGTTGATTCATGTATGCCTGTCCCCGTAAGTTAGTGCCACTTTGGGTTCATGACTAGTCATGTCGGCCCGGGTTCTCTGTCATATGGATGCTAGCGACACTATCATATACGTGAGCCAAAAGGCGCAAACGGTCCTGGGCCATGGTAAGGCGACACCCATGGGAATACCGTGCGTGAGGCCGCAAAGTGATATGAGGTGTTACTGGCTAGATCGATGGGACTTGGAATCGGGGTCCTGACAGTTGTTGGCTCAACAGGGGCTTCGGAGTCTTTGGCGTTCTCCGGAGTGTTATTGTCTCCGGTGCCACTATTGCTGTCTTTTTCGCGACGCGATTTTGAGCGGCGCCGCTGACGTCGACGCTTCGGAGGTGCTTCAGCAGGCTTGTCCTCAATCGTATCTTTCTTGCCGTCGTCGTCATCCTCTTTGGGTGTGTCTACCATGTACACGTCATATGTGGAGGTGGCCGTCCAACATCCGATGAACGGAGGATCTTGGCCTCGTACGTCTCCGGCATCGTCGTCCATGTCGTTGATGTCTTCGGAGGCGTAGTCCAGCATGTCGGTTTAATCTTCGACAGTGTCTATGAAGTGGGTGGTGGGTGGGACGTAAAATTCCCCGCTCTCAGCACCTAGTCCGGGCTGGGCATAATTCGGGAGCGCCTCTGTAATGGCGAGGGATCGCATTAAGTCCAGAGCCTCGTTTAGGAGCGAGGTTTGGACAGAGAAACGAGAGTCCGCAGGGCTGACCGGGGTGAGAGCCTCCTGGCAGCGCCCGTTTGATGTGGACCTCGAGAGTACGGATTTGAAGTCCGAGGGAGAGTCCGGCACTTTAGCGATAAGGGGAGCCCGGTTCGTCTTCGGGTTAGCCGATGACCCAGTCCCCTCTGGATCTCCGGTAGCAAGTTCCATAACTGCAGAGAGTCCGGCGGGCTCTAAACTCCCGTCTTCGGACCTGGTAGTGTGCTCTCGATCTAAGGCCAGAGCGGCGGTCGAGGCCATGAATCCTTCGAAGAACGAGTCTCCTCGGATATCAGCGACATAGTTCAGATTTCCAAAACTGATCTGATGACCAGGGGCGTAGCTGTCGATCTGCTCAAGGTGGCCAGTCGAGTTGGCACACAGTGCGAAGCCGCCGAATATGAAAATTTGGTCGGGGAGGAAAGTCTCCCTCGAGACGGCATCGTTGCGGATGATCGAACGATCCATCAATCCTTCCGTCGACAGCACAGAGGAACTGTCAATGAAAGCACCAATGTCGGTGTCAAAACCGGCCAATCTCGGGTAGGGTGTCCCGAACTGTGCGTCTGAGGATCGAAGGTAACAGGAGGTAGGGGACACGATGTTTACCCAGGTTTGGGCCCTCTTAATGGAGGTAATACCCTACTTCCTACTTTTGACTTTGATGAGTATAGGGGTTACAAGAATTGATCTACCTCGAGATCGTAATGGCTAAACCCTAGATGTCTAGCATGTATCATTGTGATTGCCTCTACGGACTAAACCCTCCGTTTATTTAGACACCGGAGGGGCCTAGGGTTGTACAGAGTCAGTTTACAGATAAAGGAATCTTCATATCCGAGCGCCAAGGTTGCCATCCATGCAAAGGAGAGTCCCATCCGTACACGGGGGAAGGACTTCTATCTTGTATCTTCACAGCCCATCAGCCCGGACACCCGGGGAACCCCCTAATCCAGGACTCCCTCACTCGTGGCAAGAGAGGGCAAACCTATAGGTCTTTTTTGCATGTATTCGGTGCAAAACTCAACCACCTCCTTCGCAGTATAACCTTGTAGGATGCCTACCTCTGGACGGTTTCGGTTCTGACAATAGCGCTTCAATATTCCCATGAACCGCTCGAAGGATACATGTTGCAAAGAAACACAGGACCACAATCTGTTATCTCGTCGACAAGGTGCACAGTGAGATGGACCATGACATCAAAGAATGACGGTGGAAAAACATCTCTAGGTTGGACAATATTCTTGCAATATCCTCTTGCATATGATCCAACTCTTCAGGATCTACAACTTTCTGGCATAGTTGGTTGAAGAAATCACAGAGCTCAATGAGTGTGTTTCTTATATCTTTGTCCATCAGATTCCTGATGGGCACTGGGAGGATTTGTGTCAACATTACGTGGCAATCATGTGACTTCATGTGTCCCAACTTCATTTTACCTGAGCTCACATCCATGAGACTTCTGATGTTTGCGGAGTAGGAAGAGGGTGTCTTAACTGACAACAAATAGGTGAAGAACTATGTTGCTTCTTTAGTACTAAAATTGTAACTCTGGCGAGCTTTGATGAATTTTTCATCATCTTCTGCTTCACTCTTGTGTTTTGATTGATAAGAAAGCATATCGAGCCGTGCACCATCACCATCCTTTGTTTTACCTTTAATCTTGAGCAGAGTACCAAGAATGCTTTCACATACATTCTTCTCTACGTGCATGACATCGATGTAGTGATGTACACGTAGAATCTCCCGGTAAGGTAATTTCCAGAACACTGATTTCTTCTTAAACACTTGACCCTTGGGTGTTTGTTTGACCGTCAAAGCGTGCTTCTTGCCAAGCACAACATTAATTTGTTTTGCCATGTTGTGGACTACCTCCCCAGCATAGGGTCTTAGGCCCACATCTACCTCTATCGTACCATCAAATTGGGCTTTCATCTTTCGGTATGGGTGATTTCTTCGTAAGAACCTACGATGACGCAAATACACGGTTTTGCGCGAGTTGGGAAGAAATATGCTTGTTGTCCTATCCATGCATGTGACACACCCTACATCTCCCTTTGTTTTCTAACCCGATGTGTTACCTAATGCTGAAATATCTTCAATGGTGTGCACCATCATCGCATGTAGATCGAAAATCTCCTTTTTGTAAGCATCATAACATTTTACAGCAGGCGCATCTATCCACACTGTCAGCAATTCTTCTACCAATAGCTAAAAGTAAATTTCGATATCATTTCCTGGTTGCTTCGGGCCTTGGATAATCATTGACATCATAATGTATTTTTTCTTCATACACAACCAAGGAGCTAGGTTATATATGCATAGAAGCACCGGCCATGTGTTGGGATTGGTGCTCATATCGCCAAAAGGATTCATGCCGCCAGTACACTCCCCGAGCCTTATACTTCTAGGATCCTTGGCATAGTCTTGAAAGTTGTTGTCGATTAATTCCCACTGAGCCCCATCTTTCGGGTGCCTCATATATTTATCCATAGTTCGCTCATAATGGTGCCACCACAACCTCTTTGCCTCTCTAGGGTTTGCAAACAAACGCCTCAACCTTGGAATTAAAGGCAAGTACCAAACAACCTTCAAGGGGATTCCTCTCTTGATCTCGTCGTCCAATTTTTACTTGTCCTTTGCTCTCCTGCACTTGTATCGTGCATGCTTGCATGTGGGACATGCACGCAAATCTTTGTACTCACCACAATACAATTTACAATCATTCACACAAGCGTGTATCTTCTGTATTCAAGTTCCAATGGGCAAACAATTTTCTTTGCTTCGTTCGTGCTTCTAGGAGCACATTATCTTCCGAAATAATTGCTTTAAAAATACCTAACATCTCTGTGAAGCCCTTGCTTGATAGACTGTTTGCTGCTTTAAATCTGAGAAGCGCCACGGTGGCACTCAACTTGGAATATTTCTTTTTGCAACCTGGATACAATTCTTTCTTGGAGTCCACATCTATGGTTGGGAGATCCTTATACCCAATCATATCCTTTTTTGGGCCCTTGAAATCTGCAATCATAGCAGCAAAATCTGGCATATCAAGATCATGGGCGTTTCAGCTTTCCAGTGGGCGTTTCGGCTTTCCTGTGTTCCATTGGTAGTTTGACGTCTTTGCCCTGATGTTAGATTCAACATCCATGTGACACTGACCGGGGTTTGGCATCCTGCAGCCCTAGGTATATTCATCCATGACCTGCTCCACACCGTGTCTCCTCCAACGTGTATATCCATCCATGAATCCCCGAGAGAGTAAGTGCCACTAGACATCTCCAACTTCACGTGACTCTGTATTGGCACAATGAGTACATGGACACAGGATGTAATCCGCATCACCAGTTCTCCTCTTTGTACTTTCAGCCAAATTCATGAACTCTGTCATGCCACTGATAAAATCTATGGTTTTCCGATTCTTCATCCATTGAGATCATTCCATCTGCACCACATGAATGGTAATTAAAAACAAAACAACAACATTAATACACGGATTAGCTGATGCCCAAAGATGCATGCATAAATCACAAGGTTTTATTTTTCATAATTAGTAAGGGCGCTCCATATTGTTATCCAGATGTGCAATGACAAAAATTAATGGCTAGTCAATTTACACGCAGAGTATACTACAACAGGAATTGAATACCTTGATTAAGCCACTCACAAAAATAATACCTTAATTAATTAGCTGCGCGGCGACGTCCACCCAGCAGACAGAGAAGCATGATGCGGCGGCACGCCGAGACAGCAGGGTCGAGGAGCAAAGCTTAGTGCGGTTGCTTCCTAAAGTTTGACCTCCACTATCCCACCATCGACCGCGATGGATGTGCTCCAATCACGCCGCCGCCGACCTCGATGGTTGAGCTCCTCCTATCTCCCGCCGTAGACCGAGGATTGACCTCCTATGCCGCCACCACCGCCCATCGACCGAGGATTGACCTCTTATCCAGTAGCCACTGCCTAGGCCGCTGCCGCCGCTGCCTAGGCCGCCGCCGCCGCCGTCATCTCTATTTTTAGAGTGGTTGTTTATTTTTTGACGGATATCTGCAGAGTGGCTGTTTACACGGTATCACTGTAACTCAATTATATGTACAGGGTAGTACATCACATATGGTTATGTAATGGCAACCATGTCTCACCTACGTTGTCTTCTCACACAGTTTGGTGCAGAAATCATGTGTGAAGTTGTAATACCTAACACAAACGACATGTATAAACAGTGTGTCGTATACAACATATAGTGCCATAAGTAGTTCTCGACCGTTATCTTGTCCCCACGGTTTCCCCATTTCCCCCAAATCCCTAGAGAGCCTCCAAATTCCCTCGCGCGATGCTGACATTGAGGGAATGTAGACAAGTGGTGCTGATGGTTTCGGTGCGGCTGCTCCAGCTCGTATCGCTGCTCTTGGCAGCGCCGCCATGATGGCGATCGCCACCGAGCACTTGCTTAAGGTCATCGGAAGGCAGGTCTACTACGGATCCGAATCGTCTTCTCAGGTTCCCATCTATCCCGATCTTTTTTAGCATGTCCAAAGTAGCTCCTATTGAATCCATCTTGAATGACACCCCCCCACCACCACCAGGAAAGCGATCTACGGCCGGATCCAGAGCATAACTCCAGACTCCTGCAACACGAGTTCGACTCTGAGTTTTGCGCCACAGAGAAGTACCAAAAGCTGAGTTGTGTGCACGGGCACACTCTGGCTCGACGTGTATGCACGGAGGGATTCGACATTGGCAGGCGGTTTCTCAGTTGCCCCTTAGAGGTTAGTGCTTAGTTCATCATTTTACGTGAGTTAATGCCACTGCTCAACCTGAATACTATTTAACATTGGCAGGGATATGAGGTTTGTGCCTTTCTTAACTGGATGGATGAAGAATGGCATGGGAGGGCTCGAAGTGTTATCACCAAGCTCGCAGAAGATAACGTAAAGCTGAAGAAGAAACTGGCTGATCTGGAAACTAAAGCACATCTAGACGTGCTCTAAGTAACGCACATGTAGGTCCTATGCCATTGATGTTATGCGAAGATCCTGCAGATATTTTCCTTTGTATTTTTTTCTTTTCCTTTGTACTTTGATTTTTACTGGCTTCATTAATAAGAAGAGCTCAATGTATTACTTGCCAACTGTCCTAATCCGTTCGTACCGGTACCGGTGCATAATCCCAAAACTCGTTCCTTGTTTTTGTCCTGAAAAAAGAAATCAGCCAATAGGATTCCTGCGGCTAGTATGCATTCAATGACTTCAGACTACTTACCATAACATGCATGCAATGGTCAATTCTCTACATGCAATGGTATTGATTACCAAATACTGCCTCTGTGCCAAAATAAGTGACTCAACTTTGTACTAAAGTTAGTGCAATGTTGAGTCACTTATTTTGGGACGGAGGGAGTAATCATCAATTTATCTCATTTTCCCCCACCTAGGTCGCCGGTATGGAGGGAGCAAAAGTACTACGAAAAATGCTTGTTTCATATTTGGACGCTCCAACGCGTGTGCGTAATTAATTATCACATTGAGAACTGCGCAACCCTGGGAATTTGGAGTGACTGGGTAGAAATAATTGTGGTTGATTATATCAGCGGTTAGATAATACGTCAATTGCCGCTTCAATTGGCATTTCCTCTTCTCTGCATACCCCGCATAAGTGTCCACCATATTCATCGTCCCCGGCCGGCCGCGCTACACACTTGCACACACACTGCAATCTCGCTCCCTCGCGGTTTTTATACGACCGCAACCATGTCAAGCGACAGCGTGGACGACATTTCGGCTAGCAGTCTGGCGCCCGATGATAGGTCAACATCGGAATCATCCCGCTCGTCTTCCATGAGTCCGACATCAAGCCCAAACCTCGATTATATCCGGATCATGGAAGGGACGCCACCTCCGGAGTCGTCAGACGACAACCAGACGGCGAGGAGCCATCGGAGGACGAAGAAGAGGACAACGATGATGATGAGGAGGAATGGTCGAACGAGGAGGAGGACGACAACAGCAACGACGATGACGATGGCAGCGGTGTGAAAAGCCAACGGTCAGCGGCAAGAAGCATCCTTGCCAAGACGAGCCAAGAAGAAGGACTAAATTAAGCAGTCTATATATATCTCTATTTTCGTTCTCTCATATTAATTTGTTATCTCTGTTTATCTTGTCAATCTCATCGCAGACGGTTAGTAATACATATTCGACAGAGATCTTCTACATTATCGCACACATGTTGGTTTGTTGAACTGTGTGCCCTGACGAGCCCACAATTCAGAGAAAAGACCGTATGGGCTGTCTATAATGACCGCACACAATTCTGATTACCGACCTGTTTGCCGGATATCACACACATCTTATTACGCCGAATCGTTTGTGTTCACCTCGATCATCGCAAACGGTTCATCGGAGCGAACTGTATGCCCTATATCGCACACACCTTGATCTGGCTGCCTGTTTCTGTTGTTCTGTCTCATCGCAAACAGTTCGTATGGATCAACCATATGCCCCACATCACACACACAACTAAAATCGGAATTGTGTTTGATGTATCATTTATCGCAAACATTTTGCATCTTTTTGGTGGGTTTTTCACATCGCCATTTGCGATTAATGCATCACACACAGTTTCGTCAAAGGGTCTCTGATCGTAGTGTCGCGTTAGCAGCATCCTGCAGTAGTGGAATAAAATAGGGTTTAAGCTTCTGTCACTCTAGCAACCCATCATCTACTTGCTACTTCCCAATGCCTTCCCCCAGGCCCAAATCATGGTGAAGTGTCATGTAGTCGACGTTCACATAGCACCACTAGTGGAAAGACAAGATACATCTCATGAAAATATCGAACGAATACCAAATTCACATGATTACTTATAACAAGACTTCTCCCATGTCCTCAGGAACGAAAGTAACTACTCACAAAGCATGTTCATGTTCAAGATTAGAGGGATATTGAACATCATTAAGGATATGAACATATGATCTTCCACCAAATAAACCAACAAGCATCAACTACAAAGAGTAATCAACACTACTAGCAACCCACAGGTACCAATATGAGGTTTTGAACAAAGATTGAATACAAGAGATGAACTAGGGTTTGAGATGAGATGGTGCTGGTGAAGATGTTGATGAAGATTGCTCCTCCCACGATGAGAGGATCGTTGGTGATGACGATAGCTTCAATTTCCCTTCCAGGAGGGAAGTTTCCCCAGTGGAATCGCTGTGCCGGAGCCCTAGATAGCTTCTGCCCAGGTTTCGCCTCGAGACGGCGGCGCTTCATCCCAAAAGCCTTCTTATGTTTTTTTCTAGGTCAAAACCCTTCATATAGCAGAAGATGGGCACCAAAGGTTGCCTAGGGGGCCCACAAGCTCAATGGGCGCACCCCCCAGGCTTGGGGCCACCTGGTGGGTCCCCTCCTGGTATTTCTTCGCCCTATATTTTTTATATATTCCAAAATAATTCTCCGTAAAGTTTCAGGACATTTGGAGTTGTGCAGAATAGGGATCTCAGATTTGCTCCTTTCGGATCCAGAATTCTAGCTACCGGCATTCTCCATCTTCATATAATTCTTGCAAAATAAGAGAGAAAAGGCATAAGAATTGTATCATAAAGTGTAATGACAATCCGTAACATATCAACTCCCCCAAGCTTAGACCTCGCTTGTCCTCAAGCAAAAACCGAAATCGATAACCATGACCACTTGTTTGGAGATAGAGGTGTCGATAAAACAAAATACAGACATGAAGGCGTCATGATCATCTTTAGAACTGCTAAAGTGATAATTCGTTCACAAGGTAAAGTATGAACCATAAACTTCATTGAAAACCAACAAACTTTGATCTCATTCGTTGATGCAATTGCAATTTGTCATAATGTGAGAAAGAGTCAATGTAAGAGCTTTTATTTAGCAAGTTCACATACTCAACCATCATTTAGTCTTTCATAATTGCTAGCACTCACGCGATACTTATGAGATCAAAGCTTCAGTCAGACACATAGAAAGATAGGGGCTTATAATTTCGCCTCCCAACCATTTACCTCAAGGGTAATGTCAACAATAATAACTCATGATCACCTACATCCGAGTGGATATGTATGTCTAGATCTTTCCCCAACACATGGTGCTTGCCAAAAAGAGAAAAAAAATTAAAGGAAGGGTGAAGATCACCATGACTCTTCCATAAAGGTAGGCATTAAAATAAAAGATAGGCCCTTCGTAGAGGGAAGCAGAGGTTGTCATGTGCTTTTTATTTGGATGCATAAAATCTTAATGCAAAGGAACGTCACTTTATATTGCCACTTGTTATAGATAACTTTATTATGCAGTCTGTCGCTTTTATTTCTTCGCCATCACAAGTTCATACAAAGCTTATTTTCCTCACACTAAAAGATCATACATATTTAGAGAGCAATTTTTATTGCGTTTACCGATGACACCTTACTTGAAGGAACTTACTCAATCCGTAGGTAGATATAGTGGACTCTCGTGACATGAAACTAGGTTAAAAGTTTTTGGAGGCACAAGTAGTATCTCTACTTGGTGCCGAATTTTTGGCTAGCATGGGATATAAAGCAAGTTCAACATGTTGGAGGATCCATGACAATATAACTTCTATTCGGATATATGAAAACATAACTCATTACGTTGTCTTCCTTGTCTAACATCAACTTATTAGCATATAATATTTTAATGAGTGCCCACAATCACAAAAAATGTCCAAGATAGTGTATTTATATGTGAAACCTCTCTTTCTTTATTACTTCTCATTAATTGCAACAATGACCAATACTATGTTTTTCAACCTTCAACAAATTTCATACATTATACTTCTTATATGTGAAGTCATCACTCTCCATAAGATTATTATATGATCTTTTATTTCCTTTATTCTTTGCCATCTCTAAGATCAAAGCAAGAATGTAAAACACTCAACTCAAAAATAATCTTTATTATATAACTCACACTCGATTACATAGAGAGATCAAGAAGCAAAAAACTTAAAGACTAGATCATACTAAAAACTTTAATTCTACTAGATCACGATTTAACCACAAGGATCGAACTTAGATAAACAATAATGATAAAGGTGGTGATACGATACCGGGGCATCTCCCCCAAGCTTCGCACAAGCCAAGGGGAGTGCCCATACCCGTGTACTCAAGTCTCCTTCTTCGGAGTTGGTGGTGCAATATTCTTGGTAATAATGCATCTGAGAATGCGATTTTCTTCTTCGAGTTTATTGATTTGCTGCCTGAGATCCGTAATTTCCTAGTGGAGCTTTCCAATGACAGTCAAAGCACCATCCACCCACGGATGCATCCTGGCTATAGAGTAAGAAGCAACACTCCTTTTCAAGTTATTGTAAGAGATAAATTTTGTGTTGGGGGGGGGGGGGGGTTGACCGAATCTGACAGGCTTGATTTCTTGAATTCCACATGCATGTCACCAGGTTGAGGAAGAGAAGTAAGTTCTTGATCTTCCTCCATGGCATCCACTCTTTTTAGGTCAGCTTTTATTTCTTCCTCCGTCGACCACCCATAGGGGCCAACTTCATCATACGCTCTTGGACCCGTCGTGAGGTGAGAGACACGACTCTCTTCGACCGATTCTTGCAAAGACATATTGCTCTAAATCTACCATAGAAATAGCTCGAAACAAGAACAGAGGATATTGTCGGAAAACAGTGATCAAAACCTTCAGGAGTTTATATAATGAATTTTTACCATGCAAAACAAGTAATCTGGGAGAAAACGGAGTCCAGAGGGCACACGAGGGCACCACAAGCTCGGGAGGCGCGCCCCCCAGGCTTTTCGCCAGCTCATGCGCTTTCCGGACTACTTATTATTTTCCTAATTTTTTAAATGTTCCAAAACAGAGTAAACTTTCTTTTATGGAACTTTTGGAGTCGGTTTACTTACCATATCACATACCTATTCCTTTTCAGGGTTCTGGAGCATTCTGGAAAATTTCCTTTACGTACCCCTCCAGTCTTATGGACTAAGTAATGTTGGTTTCAACATTTATAGGCGTACCTGAGAAATAATTCTTGATTCTTTGCCCATTCACCACCTTCAAGTTGGTGCCTTCGGCATTGTTGATCTTGATAGCACCGGAATGAGAAACTTCTTCAATAATGTAAGGTCCTTCCCGATGCGGAGCATCCCACGGTCATCCCCATGGACACTATCCAAGCTCCAAGTGGACCCATGACAACAGCAAGAGCACGTGCTATTCAATCCGAAGTGACATCCCTCCTACTTGAGCTTCCCTTTACTCCGAGTGAGACATGGCTACTGCCTAAGTCCGAGACGCTATGTGTGATCAGGTACAACGCACAAGCCACGGAACCGAGAGCCGAAGAAGAAGAGACAGGCGTCAACTCTCTGTCCATCCCAGAACTTCCGGCCAGAGCCCGGAACTTCCGGCCCCCGGAACCTCCGGCCGACCTAGAGCTTCTGGCCTCCGACGACCCAGACCAGCCTAGGCGTGCCAACTCTTTGGTTAGCCCGGAACCTCCGCCCCGCCCGGACCTTCCGGCCCCCGGACGCCAGCCCAGCTCCTCCCGTGCTAACTCTCTGGTTAGGCCGGACCCTCCCCGGAACCTGGCCCAGAACTTCGGCGCCCGAACCTTCCGGCCCTTCCTCCATGCAGTGACTTGGGCCGAGGCCCGTGTACCCTTTCACCCCGAGACTATATATACTCTTCTCCTACCTACGTTTTAGGG
The DNA here is from genome assembly GCF_002575655.3 of Aegilops tauschii subsp. strangulata. Classification (NCBI taxonomy): domain Eukaryota; kingdom Viridiplantae; phylum Streptophyta; class Magnoliopsida; order Poales; family Poaceae; genus Aegilops; species Aegilops tauschii. The sequence goes on along the minus strand of NC_053037.3, from coordinate 242,371,693 downwards.
TTAGCAAAGTAGTAGCTCATTGAGAAGCTTTGTTGTCCACTTGATCCCCTTCTCCTTAGGAGTTCACGACCTCTACGGAGAAGATCCCTAAGTGGATTCAAGACACCTAACGGGAAGACCCTCAAGACCTCCTCGCGGAGAAGATTGTGCCACTTGTATCGTCCCTTGTTGATCGTGGATCTTGTATCTCTTTTGTTTTTTGAGAATCTAGCATATGTGTAACCGAATCTTGTTGATTTGAGTGATTTCTCCCGTGCTTTCCCCGTGTTTCTCTTATGTTTTCCCCTTGTGTTCCTCGTGTTCTTCGCGGGATCCGCTCCTTTCATGAAAGATCGGGCATCTATGGTTCTACCCTACGTCATCTGGGTATCATGAGCCACGTTGATCACGATTTCAGAGCCCCCCTCTTTGTTTTCAAGCGTAATTTTGTTGTGATTCGTCCCAATTTTGATAATCCCCACAAAAATAGGCCACCCAAAATTTTTGTGATTTGTTGGTGTGATGAAGTTTTGTTGGATTTGATCCATGAATTTTGTGTGTGGCACGTAGATCTAGCTTCCCCACCCTTCCTTCCAGCCAAAATTTTTCCCTTATCCCTCGGATTTGGGTTTTTCCCAATGTTTTTTCGCCCAAATCCACGATCCCCAATTTCCTGTTCTTGCAGAATCGCGATCGCCTGGACCTTTCGGCAACCGGACCTTCCGGCCCCGCCCGGAACTTCCAGACCCCGGACCTTCCGTCTTGCCCAGAACTTCCGGCCTAGACAGAAAGTCTGCGCATCTTTGACGACTTCCGCTCCTTCGACAACTCCGACTACGGTGCAGCGGCATCTTCGCCAACGTACTGAAGACCATGCACTACGACATTGACAACAATCACATCATTTTGACACTCTCAACCGTACGCAAGAACGGTAACCTCGACGACACTTCGTGTAATCCTTGCCATTGCTTTGATAACCCCATAGCCTTCCTTTTGCGTCGCTTACCCATCGAGACTAGCCTTTGAGTATTGCCGGCAACATCACTTGTGCACATTAGTGATCATACTTCCCATTGCATAGGTACCATATCATCTTGGTACTTATCTTGGTCGCATCTCTTGTGTCACAAGGTTATCATCGCATATGCAATTGCTATCTTGGTTCATCCAATTTTGCATGAGAAATATCTCAAAAGAGAAAGAGCCAAACAAGATTTTAACCAAAAGAGAAAAGATAAGCAAAGAGCTTTTAAGCAAGAACCATAGAATCATACTACATTAAGATTGTCATACTCGATCATCTTTGATCATATCACCGAAACATCATACACATAGGATACTTGGGATAGAAGTCGTCGCATGTTTGCTTTATAGGTTTGTGCACAAGTTTCGTCTCCGCCTATTGTGCAATCGTGCTAGCGTCTCTCTAGTGTTGTGCAACAAGAGCATTTTTGTGGATCCCACATTTTGGCTCATTCCTTGGTTGCACGACGCCATTTATCTATCAGTGTGCGTGTGTTTCCGTGTACCATATCTTGCTATTGGTCTACTTGTTGCATTGCAAATTTCCGAATCTTTTTCAACATTATTGAGTCTCGCTAACAATTGCATCAATTTTGTGCCACCATCCTAACCGGGCTCCACTATAAGCTTTATTTGTGTAGGTGTGAGAACCCACAAGAATTGGTACCAATTGCGCTATTTCCTTGTTACACCATTGAGTGATCTTTTATCCACCCTCAACATCGGTCAACGGATATTTCGTATAAGTTCTTCTCCTTCTCCCGCTCACATATTTGCTTGAAATGATGGATAGGCCAAGTTCTTCTACCAACCCACTCTTCCTAGAGCAATACGACGACCCGAACAACTACGTCACCAAGATCCACCTATTTGGCACACTACGAGCTTTGCATCAAGAACAACAAGCAATGAGCGACCGCATCGACAGCCTCGCCACCGACTTGCGACTCTCCGAGCAACGTATAAGAGACTACTTCGACAACAAGCTCGACGAACAAAAGCAAGAGAGCAATGCAAGAATGGACGAGATTCATCCCTCATTGGTCAAATGCTCTTCTACCTCTTTGTCTTACTCAAGACGGAGCCGCTCGAGTCGACACTCCGACAACACCATCTCCGGCTCAAGTACTTCGACATCAAACACTCTTCTACGAGCCGCGCATCAAGATCACCAAGCAAACTGTAATCCTCTACACGAAACTTATCATCAAGAGCAACTTCGAGCGCAAGAGCAGCGATATCGTCAAAACCAAGCTACATTCGCAGAAGCACAAGAACAGCAACGTCTACACCAACAAGAGAAAGAACGAGCGAGACAACACCAAGACAAGCAAGATGCCGAGGCACAACGTCAAGAACAACAACGACAAGAAGCTCAAGCACACGAGGCACAACGTGCACTCCACGACACAAGATGCGCCGTTGCCGCACGCAACCGTCATAGGCGCGAACAAGAAGAAGCACTTCACGAAGAAGTCCAAGAGAGGAACTATCAAGCACGATTGCCCTGACAAGCTCCTCCACAAGCTCGACAAGAACCTCAAATTCACCAAGAGCAAGAAGAAAATGGGAATCCTCCACGACAAGTGCAAGTTGAGGGAGACAATTCACCTTGTCAAGGACGTCATCACCCTCGACCCCAACACAATGAAGAGCAACGCTATGGCAAGCTAAAGTTCACCATGCCCAAGTTTTCTGGAAGCAATGATCCCGGAGAGTACCTATCATGGGCATTGAAGGTTGACAAAATCTTCCGATTGCATAACTATGAGGAAGAGAAGAAGATCGCTATGCCATCCCTTGAGTTCCAAGATTACGTCCTCATTTGGTGGGAGCAAGTCATTAAGCGCCGAGAGAGAAGAGGTGAACCACCCATCACAACCTGGGCGCAAATTAAGGATCTCATGAGAGCATGTTTCGTGCCAACCTACTACAATTGTGACCTCTTCAAGAAACTCCAACTACTAAAGCAAGGAACAAAGACCGTTGAAGAATACTACAAGGTAATGGAGATTGCCATGATACGAGCCAATGTCACGGAAGATGATGAGCAAACTATGGCACATTTCTTGAATGGACTCAATCACCCTATCAAGAAGATTGTCAACTTCCAACCTTACTCCATCCTCAGCAAGCTAGTGCATCAAGCCACCAAGGCGGAGCGGCAAGTGCAAGATGACTTCAAGTATGCCAAGTTCTCTTCCAAGTCCTATGGCTTCTCCAACAACCAAGCTTCAACAACTCCAACACCTTCTCCAAGCAACGGCGACAAGTCAAGTTAAAAGAAAACTTTGACAACCTCCAGTCGTCCTCCTACTACAAGCAACTTCAAGCCGAAAGCTTCATCATCATCTACCCCAACCGATGAGACCATCAAGACAAGCTCCATCAAGTGCTTCACATGTGGCGGCCGAGGCCACAAGTCCTTCGAGTGTACCAACAAACGCACCATGATCTTCAACGACGATGGTACATATGACTCTATGAGTGCAGGAGAAATGGAAGCCCTTGAGCAAGTGTACATGCACCGACAAGTGAACAAAGATGAAGATGATCAAGTCTTTTGTGACGAAGATTCGAGCCCTGCTCTTGTTGTATCCAATGTCTTGACACTTCAACATCATCAAGATGAAGACCAAAGATGACGTATCTTCCACACCAAGGCCGGCATCAATGGAAGGTCCGTCAAGGTCATCATCGATGGAGGTAGTTGTCATAACTTGGCGAGTGAAGAATTATGATCCAAGCTCCAATTGGTCAAGATGAAGGACCCGCATCCCTACAAGGTTCAATGGCTAAGCGACTCCGGCACTATCCAAGTCGAGCATATGGTGCAAGTCTCCTTCAAGATCGGAGCTTATGAAGACACTTTGGAGTGTGATGTCGTTCTGATGTCTGTTTGCCATATACTTCTTGGACAACCATGGCAATTTGACCGAGGTGTCATCCACAACGGGCGGATGAACCACTATAGCTTCAAGATGAAGGGAAAGGAGTGCGTGCTACGACCTATGTCACCTACCCAAGTGATCGCCAACAAGCAAGCCACCCATCATGGAGAGAATAGTGAGAGAGCAAAACATCAAAAAGAGAGTGAGTGACACAAGCCCAAATTGATTGCCTCCACGATGAGCGACACGAAGAACTTAGTCCTATTTGCCACCAAAAGTGAGATTAGAGAAGTGTGTGAGAACCCATCAAGTGTCATGCACTATGTCCTTTTGTGCAAGGACGAGGCACCAAAAACTAGCACCTCTCACAATCTACCTTTAGGGTTATCTTCTCTCTTGCAGGAATTCCAAGACATTTTTTCCGATGAGCTACCTCCGGGTCTACCTCCACTACGAGGCATCGAACACCGCATCGACCTCATCCCCGGAGCACCAGTTCCTAACGAGGCTCCATACCGCGTCAACCCCGAGGAAACTAAGGAGATCCAACGACAAGTACAACAACTCATCGACAACGGCCATGTACGTGAAAGCTTGAGCCCTTGTGCCGTCCCGACAATCCTTGTTCCCAAGAAAGATGGTACATATTGCATGTGTTCCGATTGCCATCCTATCAATGCTATTACCATGCGTTACCGTTACCCCATCCCACGCCTAGATGATATGCTAGATGAGCTTAGCGGAGCCGCAATTTTCTCTAAAATTGATCTTAAAAGTGGCTACTATCAAAGACGCATCCAAGACGGTGATGAATGGAAAACCGCATTTAAGACCAAATTTGGCTTATATGAATGGCTTGTTATGCCAATGGGCTTATCCGAAGCACCCAGTACTTTCATGCGACTCATGCATTTTGTTCTTCGACCCTATATTGGTGTATTTGTTATGGTCTATTTTGAAGATATCCTTGTTTTTAGCAAATCTCTTAAAGATCATGTCACCCATCTTAGAACCGTGTTGCAAACACTTAGGAAAGAGCGCCTTTATGCTAATATGGACAAATGCCTTTTTCGTGTTGATAAGCTGTTTTTCTTGGGCTTCGTTGTGTCTTCTAAGGGTGTTCATGTAGATGAGCCTAAGATCAATGCTATTAAAACTTGGCCCCAACCAACAAATTTGCAACAAGTGCGAAGTTTCCTTGTTTTAGCCGGTTTCTACCGTAGATTTGTGAAGGAGTTTAGCACCATAGCTTTACCTTTACATGCTTTGAGAAAGAAGAATGCACCCTTTGTTTGGGGACCATCACAAGATGTCGCATTCAATGAGCTTAAGAATTTGCTTACACATGCTCCTTTGCTTGCTTTGCCCAACTTTGGTAACTCTTTTGAGATCCATTGTGATGGTAGCGGTTATGGCATAGGAGGTGTGTTAATGCAAGAGAGGCGCCCCGTAGCCTACTTTAGTGGAAAAAAATTCTGGAGCACAACTCAGTTGTCCCATCTCTGACAAAGAGCTATATGCTTTAGTGAGAGTCTTGCATGTTTGGGAGCATTATCTCCGCCTTCATGAGTTCATTCTTCACACCGGTCATGAAACACATAAGTACCTTAAGGGTGAAACTAAGTTGAACAAGCGTCATGCTAAGTGGAGTGAATTCATTGAGTCATTTCCTTATGTCATCAAATACATCAAAGGTAAGGAAAATGTTGTGGCGGATGCTCTTTCCCGCATATGCATGCTTGTTACCCAACTTGAATTAAATGTCATTGGTTTTGAGCACATAAAAGACTTGTATGCGCATGATCCTACTTTTGCTATTCCATATGCCAAATGTTTGACGCATACATCTTGGGAACGCTATTAAATTAAAGATGATTATCTCATGAGAGCTAACAAACTTTGTATCCCTGAGTCTTCTCTTCATTTGTTAATTTTGCAAGAGGCCTAATGGGACACTTTGGACGCGACAAGACATTCACCACGCTCTCCAAGAACTATTTTTGGTCCAAGATGTTCCGCGACGTCTCACGCTTCACCAACCGGTGCTCTACATGCCGCAAAGCTAAGTCTAAAGCTCAATCCCATGGCCTCTATATGCCACTTCCTATTCCGTATTACCCATGGGAAGATATTAGCATGGATTGTGTGCTTGGTTTGCCTACAACTAGAAATGGCAAAGATTCTATGTTTGTTGTTGTGGACCGATTCTCTAAGATGGCCCATTTCATTCCTTGCAACAAGATAGACGATGCTTCACATGTTGCAAATCTTTTTTGTAGAGAAATCTTGCGCCTCCATGGAGTTCCAAAGACTATTGTCTCGGACCGGGACATCATGTTCTTGAGCTACTTTTGGAAGACTCTATGTGCCAAGCTCGGAATCAAGCTTTTGTTCTCCTCGGCATACCACCCAGAAACCGACGGCCAAATGGAGGTGACGACCGAACACTCTCCACTCTACTTCGCATGTTGATCAAGAAGAACATCAAGGAGTGGGAGGAGTGTCTACCTATCACCGAGTACGCCTATTACCGAGCAAGACATTCGACTACCGGCAACTCCCCTTTCGAGGTCGTCTATGGTTTCAACCTATTGTTCCCATTGGACATTCTTCCTCTACCACTACAAGAGCACATCAACATGGACGCGAGTGCACGAGTGAGCTACCTCAAGAAGATGCATGAAAATACAAGGCACACCATCGAGCGCCAAGTACAACGACTCGCGACAAAGCTCACGTCAACAAGCAACCCATGATATTCAACATTGGAGATCTTGTGTGGCTACACCTTCGCAAGGAATGCTTCCCCAACAAACGCAGGTCCAAACTTCTACCACGAGCCGATGGACCCTTCAAGGTGCTTGAACGCGACAACAACAACAACGCCTACAAGATCGACATCCCACATGACAAGTACTCCGTGAACGACATCTTCAACGTCAAAGACCTCTCCCCGTACCATGGTGATGAGGATTTTGATCCAAGGTCGGATCTTTCCCAAGGGGGGGAGATGATGTGAAGCATCCCACGGTCATCCCCATGGACACTATCCAAGCTCCAAGTGGACCCATGACAAGAGCAAGAGCTCGTGCTATTAAATCCGAGGTGACATCCCTCCTACTTGAGCTTCCCTTTACTCTGAGTGAGACATGGCTACTGCCTTAGTCCGAGACGCTATGTGTGATCAGGAACAACGCACAAGCCACTGAACCAAGAGCTGAAGAAGAAGAGACAGACGTCAACTCTCTATCCAGCCCAGAACTTCCGTCCAGAGCCCGGAACTTCCGGCCCCCGATGACCCAGACAACCCGGGCGTGCCAACTGTCTGGTTAGCCCGGAACCAGCCGGGACCTTCCGGCCCCCGGACGCCAGCCCAGCTCCTCCCGTGCCAATTCTCTGGTTAGGCCGGACCCTCCCCGGAACCTGGCCCGGAACTTTCGGCCCTGCCTGCGCGCAGTGACTTGGGCCGATGCCCGTGTACCCTTTCGCCTCGAGACTATATATACTCTTCTCCTACCTACGTTTTAGGGTTAGCAAAGTAGTAGCTCATTGAGAAGCTTTGCTCTCCACTTGATCCCCTTGTCCTTAGGAGTTCAAGACCTCTACGGAAAAGATCCCCCAAGTTGATTCAAGACCCCTAACGGGAAGACCCTCAATACCTCCTCATGGAGAAGATCGTGCCACTTGTATCGTCCCTTGTTGATCGTGGATCTTGTATCTCTTTTGTGTTTCGAGAATCTAGCACATGTGTAACCGGATCATGTTGGTTTGAGTGATTTCTCTCGTGCTTTCCCCGAGTTTCTCTTGCGTTTTCCCCTTGTGTTCCTCGTGTTCTTTGCGGGATCCACTCCTTTCGTGAAAGATCAGGCGTCTAGGGTTCTACCCTACATCACTTCCCATTTGGAGAGAAGTTTTCCTGCAAAAAAAATCTTAAATGAGAATTGTATAGCAAGACTTGGTCACCTACATTAAATTCCCGCTTTTGTATTATTTGGTCATGCCATCTTTTGACTTCTTCTTTAAAAAATTTAGCATTTTCATAGGCTTGGGTTCTCCATTCATCAAGGGAGCTAATGTCAAATAACCTCTTTTCACTGGCAAGTTTAAAATCCTAGTTGAGCTCTTTAATTGCCCAATAAGCTTTATGTTCTAATTCAAGAGGTAAGTGACATGCTTTTCCATAGACCATTTTATATGGAGACATACCCATAGGATTTTTATAAGAAGTTCTATAAGCCCATAGTGCATCATCAAGTTTCTTAGACCAATTCTTTCGAGATCTATTGACAGTATTTTGCAAAATTAACTTTATTTCCCTATTACTTAATTCTACTTGACTACTAGCCTCGGGATGATAAGGTGATGCAACTCTATGGTTAACATCATATTTAGCAAAAAGTTTGCGGAAAGCTCCATGAATGAAGTGTGAACCACCGCCTGTCATTAAGTATCTAGGGACTCCAAACCTCAGGAAAATAACTTCTTTAAGCATTTTAAGTGGAATAGTTTCTACCCACTTAGTACCGTAATCAAGAGGAACCAAAATATGTGTATACCCATTAGAGGAAGGAAAAGGTCCCATATAATCAAATCCCCAAACATCGAATGGCTCAATAACAAGTGAATAATTCATAGGCATTTCCTGACATCTACCAATGTTACCAATTCTTTGACATTCATCACAAGATAGAACAAACTTACGTGCATCTTTGAAAAGAGTAGGTCAATAAAAACCAGATTGTGATACCTTGTGTGCAGTTCTGTCTCCCCCATGGTGTCCTGTGTAAGCCTCGGAGTAACACTTCCGCAGGGATTTATTCCTGTTCATGCTTAGATATACAACATCTAATAATACCATCTACTCCTTTATACAGATGAGGGTCATCCCAAAAGTAATGTCTTAAATCAAAGAAAAACTTCTTCTTTTGTTGGTATGTGAAACTAGGTAGTATATATTTACCAACGATGTAATTAACATAATCTGCATACCAAGGAGTACTACGAGAAGCATTTATGACAGCTAGTTGTTCATCAGGAAAGCTATCATCAATAGGTAGTGGGTCATAAAGAATATTTTCTAACATAGACAACTTATCAGCTACTGGATTCTCACCTCAATTCCTATCAATGATATGTAGATCAAATTCTTGTAGCAAAAGAACCCACCTAATGAGTCTAGGTTTAGCATCTTTCTTTTCCATAAGGTATTTAATAGCAATATGATCAGTGTGAACAATTACTTTAGAATCAACAATGTAAGACCTGAATTTATCACAAGCAAACACAACTGCTAAAAACTCTTTTTTAGTGGTAGCATAATTTCTTTGAGCATTGTCCAGAGTTTTGCTAGCATAATGGATAACATTTAATTTCTTCTCAACTCTTTGTCCTAGAACAGCACCAACAACATAATCACTAGCATCACACATAATTTCAAAGGGTAGGTTCCAGTCAGGTGGTTGAACAATAGGTGTAGAGAATAAGGCTTTCTTAAGTATTTCAAAGGCTTCCACACAATCATCATTAAAAACAAATGGAACATCTTTTTGCAACAGATTAGTAAGAGGCCTAGAAATTTTAGAGAAGTCTTTAATAAAGGACAACGCTAACGCCCACACGTGTTGTGGGAACGAAACCCGCCCACACGCCCTCTAACACACAGACTGCGCCACGTCATCGCATGCATGCATGTGGGAATCTTTTTGGATTTTCAGTTTTTAAAATGTTTTATCTCTTAAACGAAAAATCCGATTGAAGATCCGTTTTCACCATTAAATCCCTCACGACGAGATCTTCGAAACTAGATCCCGTGTTGATATGTTTCAACGAAAATGTTTTTGGGTTAAAAGTTGCCATGTCTATTGCATATGAATTGCCATGGTGTTTACACTAAAGTTGCCATGATATGTTTCAGCTATTTTCTTCTACATTTAAAAGTAAATTTGGATATTTATAAAACAGGGAATTAAGAAACTAGACTTGCCATGAACCATAAACTAAAATTGCCATGATACATGCACTTCAAATTGTCATGGTTCATACAAAAAATAATTTTCATGGTCAAAGTACTGGAGTTGCCATCATCAAAATACTAAAATTGCCATGCTCTACAAACTGAAATTGCCACATGGCAATTTTAGTCTAAGCCCTATGGCAATTGCAGTGTAAACATCATGGCAACTTTTGGGCAAAAAAAAATTTTGTCGAAACATATCAACATGGGGTCTAGTTTTGAAGATCTCGTCGAGACGGATTTAATGGTGAAAATGGATTTTTAATTCGATTTTTTAATTAGGAGATAAAACATTTTTAAGCCGAAAACCAAAAAAATTCCTGCTGATGTCATCTATTCACTTGTGGCAAAATGAGTGGTAAAGGAGGCGTGTGGGTGATATGCAACATGCCACACGTGTGGGCGTTAGCTTTTTCGTTAATAAATCTCCTATAAAAACTGGCATGACCAAGGAAACTTCTTATACCTTTCATATATTTAAGACACAAGATTTTCTCAATTGCATCAACTTTAGCTTTATCAACTTCAATACCTCTTTCAGAAATGTTATGCCCCAAGACAATACCATCATTCACCATAAAGTGGCACTTCTCCCAATTCAAGACAAGATTGGTTTCTTCACATCTCTGCAAAACTCGATAAAGGTTGCTTAAGCAATCATTAAAAGAAGTTCCGTAAATGGAGAAGTCATCCATGAAAACCTCAACAATATTTTCAAAAAAGTCAGAGAATATAGCAGTCATACATCTTTGAAAGGTAGCAGGTGCATTACATAAACCGAGAGGCATACGTCTATAAGAAAAACTACCAAAAGGGCATGTAAAAGTAGTTTTTTCTTGATCCTCTTGTGACACATGTATTTGGGCAAAACTAGAGTATCCATCTAGAAAACAGAAATGTGTATGTTTTGATAATCTTTCTAGTATTTGATCAATAAATGGTAGAGGGTAATGATCTTTCCTAGTTTTCTAAAATCAATCACCATCCTATACCCTTTTATAATTCTTTGTGGGATAAGTTCATTTTTATCATTAGGGACAACGGTAATACCCCCCTTCTTAGGAACACATTGAACATGACTTATCCATCTACTATCAGCTATAGGATGGATTATACCTGCTTCCAGAAGCTTTAGTGTTTCATTTCTTACCACTTCCTTCATCTTAGGATTTAATCGTCGCTGGTGATGAACAACAGGCTTGGCATCTGGCTCCATATTAATCTTGTGCTGACATAGAGTGGGACTAATGCCCTTAAGATCATCAAGAGTATATCCAATAGCGGCACGGTGCTTCTTCAGAGTTTTCAATAATCTCTTTTCTTCATGCTCTGAAACGTTAACACTCATAATAACAGGGTATATCTTCTTTTCATCAAGGTAAGCATATTTCAATGTATCAGGCAATTTCTTAAGCTCAAACACGGGATCACTCTTGGGTGGAAGAGGATCTCCAAGAGTCTCAACAGGCCAGTTGTGCTTCAAAATAGGAATTTTTTAAAGAAAATCTCATCTATTTCGTTTCTTTCATTCATATGCATATCATTTTCATGGTCTAGCAAATATTGTTCTAATGGATCATTAGGAGGCACGGTAATAGAAGCAAGACCAATAATTTCATCCTTACCAGGCAATTCTTTATCACGATGTTATCTACGGAATTTGGAGAAACTGAACTCAGAGACACATCACCAAAATTAACACTAACAGTTTCTTTAGTGCAATCAATCTTAGCATTAACCGTATTCACGAAAGGTCTAGCAAATATAATGGGACAAAAAACATCTTGTGGGGAACCAAGAACTAGAAATCAGAAGGGTATTTTATTCTCCCACACAAGACTTCAACATCTCTAACAATCCCAAGTGGTGTGATAATATCTCTATTAGCAAGCTAATAGTAACACCAATGTTTTCTATCTCAGCGGGTGCAATATCATTCATAATTTCTTGATATGAGGTAAATGGGATAGCACTCACACTAGCACCCAAATCACATAAGCCATGATAACATTGAACTCCTATTTTAATAGAGACAATAGGCATGCCAACAACATGTCTATTCTTATCTTTATCATCGGGTTTAGCAATTCTAGCAGCTTCACCACAGAAATAAATAACATGCACATCAATATTATCTACCAAGTGATCTTTAACCGTAGAAACATTAGGTTCAACTTTAATTTGTTCGGATGGTGTAGGTGTTCTTATATAACTTTTGCGGACCACACTTGAAACCTTAGCATGTTCTTTTATCCTTATGAGAAAAGGGGGGTTTCTTAATATAAGCACTAGGAATAACTGGATTAACACTATAAGTAATAATTTCCTCTTCAACTTAGTAGGTTCTTCTACTTCCACTTCAATAGGTGGATGATATTTAAACCACTTCTCCTTGCGGAGATCAACATGAGTAGCAAATGATTCACAGAAAGAGGCTACTATCTCAAAGCCAAGTCCATACTTAGTGCTAAAATTATGAAAAGCATCGGTATCTATAAAAGATTTAACACAATCAAACTCAAGCTTTATAACAGACTCATTTATCTTTGTCGAGTTCCCAATATTCATAGTTGCGTTTAGTTCTTTCCAAAAGATCCCATCTGAATTCAATAGTCTTCTTCATAAAAGAACCAGTACAAGAAGTATCGAGCATGGATTGATCATCACGAAAAAGCAGAGCATAAACATTCTGTATAATAATTTTGTCAGGACCCCGATCCTAAGTCTCACCGATCTAGGAGGTAACACATCGTATCACTTTGCGACCTCACGCACGGTATTCCCACGGCTATAGCCTTACCTTGGTCGGGACCGTTTGTGCCTTTAGGCTCACGTATATGATTGTGTCGCTAGCATCCATATGACAGATAACCCGGGCCGACATGACTAGTCGTAAACTCAAGGTGGCACAATCTTACAGGGACAAGCATACGTAACGCAACAATGAACGTGTCGCTCATTAACGTATGAACCCAAGTCGTAGCAATCTACAAGGACTCAAAGGAACAACGCGTGACATCTCCCCGAAGGGACAGACACAGGAACAAAGAAGGATACATGCCAGCCAACCTAAGTGTTCCGGAGCAGTAGCGAACTACCATGGCTCAGTGAAAGCAATAGGAGACACTTCCCCATAAGGAAGGCTACCAAGAATAAACAACTAGCTATCGGATCCCACACATACCAAGCATTTCAAAAACATACACACAATATGCTCGACATGTGTAAATACAACATGGCATCACAACAAAACTCTATGACTCAAACTATTTATTCAATTGGCTCCGAGGAGCTAGATATTACAAACACGGGTCTCATGACTTGTCTGAGTACAGACAACTACAAAAGAAGAGGGCTAAGAAGCCTGAATATCTACAAGGCCCTTCCATAGGAACCAGACCTGTCTGGGATTCCCAAGCTAATTGTCGAAGCCCACGTAGAACTAATAGTGAGACTGAAGTCTCTCTGCAAAACATAAATTAAGCAAACGTGAGTACAATTGTACCTAGCAAGACTTACATCAGAACTAGCTACATATGCATCAGCATCAACAAAGGGGTGGTGGAGTTTAACTGCAGCAAGCCAGCTTTGACTCAGTGGCTATCCTGTACGACGCTATCCTGTATGACGACTACCTTCAATTTCTTTGGGGTGGCGCACACGAGTCCACATATTCACCATATCAATACACCACTATGGATCGGCTCCCGTCTCCCTATGAGAAGGCGATCCATAGCACTCACGCTTATCTTGCGCATTTTAGAGTATCCACTTCCACTTGTCTATGAACAGTGTAAGCGTTCCAAGTAGTCCATATCCGCGGATGCGGCTATTTGAATAGATCGAATTACCCTGCAGGGGTGCACTTCTTCACACATGCTCTCACCACTTACCGTCGTTTACATGACATGTACTCGACAACCTTCAAGCGGAAGCCCAGCGAGGGTGTCAGCCACGACCTGACTAACCACACAAGTCTCTAGTCCAGGTTTATCGCCTATCCGAGGCTGAACCCACAAAGGAAGTCCGGTCGAAGTTTCCATGATGGACCCAAACGGTGTGAGCTGGGTTCCCAAGCCCACCATCTGGGTGCCACTTGGTACACCGTGCCACTGTGCCTAGTCTGTCCCAAGCCCACCTGTATCGGGTGCCACTTGGTAGACAAATAGCACTACCTACAAACACCAGAAACTAGTTGCAACTCCTGGACAGAGATCGAGCCGATTAATAAGCTGAGAGGGGTCGAGTTACCAGAACCCAATATGTGGTAGTTACTGTCTTGGATCACAAACACAGAACTCAGTTCCGGAGGACGGTCCTAATGAGACAACCCACCATGTACTCCTACATGGCCTCTCATCGCTACCTTTACCAAATCGTGTTCACACACTTAGCTCTTAACAGTAGGACATGTTCACCACCATTCCAATCCATCCCAGATTAATCAAGCGAGATACAACTCTAAGCATAGCAGGCATAACAAGCAACATGAATTAGTAGGCACAGCATGGCTCAAACAACTCTAAGCATTGCAGGCATAACAAGCAACATGAATTAGTAGGCACAGCATGGCTCAAACAACTCTAAGCATAGCAGGCATAACAAGACATGTAATGTAGAGGAATGGGTTCAACTACTGCCACAGGTAACAGTTGAATCGTTGTTGTCCTAATGCAATAAAAGAGAGCAGGAGCGAGAGAGTGGGATTGTATTGGAATGCTCAAAGGGGGTTTGCTTGGCTGGCACTTCTGAAGATAGTAAAACTCTCCATCGGTGTCATCGAACCCATCGTCAGAACTATGTCCACTGAGAGGGAACAAACACCGGTAAACAAGAGGGAACACAATCAATGCAATGCAACAATATGATGCATGATCATGACATGGCAATATGCTAGTGTTTGAGCTAATGCAAAAGGCTACCATGTTAGTTGAAGTTAATTTGAATGAAAGATTCAAATTCAAACTCCAAAAGAAGCATTTAGAGTGCCCTTTAATTAATTTGACCTGATCAGCAGGTATAAGTTGTTCAAACATGCATGAAAATGACATAAACAGATTCTTTGGATTTTTTCGATCATTTTTCATCTATAAATTATTTCATTTGGAGTTACGGTTTAATTTCTATGAATTTTAGAAGTTTTGGTAATTTTCTGGAAATAAATAAATCATTAGATTTATCTAAAATCTAGAGAAGCATTTATGATGTCATCACTACATCACAATAACGTCAGCCGGTCAATAGGGCCGGCCCAGGTCAAACCTAACCAGTAGGTCCCAGTAGTTAGTGTCATAGGGCTGGTTAGGGTCACAGACATGTGGGCTCGGTCAAAGGCCACATCACCACGGTCAAGCTGACGCGTGGGTCCACTGGTTTTATTAATTAACCTAATTATTTTGGTTAACCAGTAAACTAATAGAGGGGGACCCATGATGTCTACTATGCAACCTTCTTCTTGTAGACGTTGTTTGGCCTCCAAGTGCAGAGGTTTGTAGGACAGTAGCAATTTTCCCTCAAGTGGATGACCTAAGGTTTATCAATCCGTGGGAGGCGTAGGATGAAGATGGTCTCTCTCAAGCAACCCTGCAACCAAATAAAAAATAGTCTCTTGTGTCCCCAACACACCCAATACAATGGTAAATTGTATAGGTGCACTAGTTCGGCGAAGAGATGGTGATACAAGTGCAATATGGATGGTAGATATAGATTTTTGTAATCTGAAAATATAAAAACAGCAAGGTAACTAATGATAAAAGTGAGCACAAACGGTATTGCAATGTGTAGAAACAAGGCCTAGGGTTCATACTTTCACTAGTGCAAGTTCTCTCAACAATAATAACATAATTGGATCATATAACTATCCCTCAACATGCAACAAAGAGTCACTCCAAAGTCACTAATAGCGGAGAACAAACGAAGAGATTATGGTAGGGTACGAAACCACCTCAAAGTTATTCTTTCTGATCAATCCATTGGGCTATTCATATAAGTGTCACAAACAGCCCTAGAGTTCGTAGTAAAATAACACCTTAAGACACACATCAACCAAAACCCTAATGTCACCTAGATACTCCAATGTCACCTCAAGTATCCGTGGGTATGATTATACGATATGCATCACACAATCTCAGATTCATCTATTCAACCAACACATAGAACCTCAAAGAGTGCCCCAAAGTTTCTACCGGAGAGTCAAGACGAAAACGTGTGCCAACCCCTATGCATAGGTTCATGGGCGGAACCTGCAAGTTGATCACCAAAACATACATCAAGTGAATCAATAGAATAACCCATTGTCACCACGGTTATCCCATGCAAGACATACATCAAGTGTTCTCAAATCCTTAAAGACTCAATTCGATAAGATAACTTCAAAGGGAAAACTCAATCCATTACAAGAGAGTAGAGGGGGAGAAACATCATAAGATCCAACTATAATAGAAAAGCTCGCGATACATCAAGATCGTGCCAAATCAAGAACACGAGAGAGAGAGATCAAACACATAGCTACTGGTACATACCCTCAGCCCCGAGGGTGAACTACTCCCTCCTCGTCATGGAGAGCGCCGGGATGATGAAGATGGCCACCGGTGAGGGTTCCCCCCTCCGACAGGGTGCCGAAACAGGGTCCCGATTGGTTTTTGGTGGCTACAGAGGCTTGCGGTGGCAGAACTCCCGATCTATTCTGTTCCCCGAAGCTTTTAGGGTATATTGGTATATATAGGAGGAAATACATCAGGGGAGCCACGAGGGGCCCACGAGGGTGGAGAGCGCACCCCCTGCCTCGTGCCCTCCTTGTTGATTCCCTGACGTGCACTCCAAGTCCCATGGATTGCTTCCGTTCCAAAAATAACTTTTCCGAAGGTTTCATTCCGTTTGGACTCCGTTTGATATTCCTTTTCTGCGAAACACTGAAACAAGGGAAAAAACAGAAACTGGCACTGGGCTCTGGGTCAATAGGTTAGTCCCAAAAGTAATATAAAAGTGCATAGTAAAGCCCATAAAACATCCAAGATGGATAATATAATAGCATGAATACTTCATAAATTATAGATACGTTGGAGACGTATCAGCATCCCCGAGCTTAATTCCTGCTCGTCCTCGAGTAGGTAAATGATAAAAGAAATAATCTATGAAGTGTGAATGCTAGCAGGTGCATAAGTTTGATCAATGATAATTTCAATCACCTTTTCTAGCATCATTATATGTCATAACTGTAGTTTAACTCATAGAACTTTGCATGATTAAGTAACAAGCTATTCACATGTTAAAGTATAGATCACAAACTTTTTTGAAAACTAACAAACCGTGTTATTAGTCATCAAACAATTACAATTCATCTTATTTTCAGGAAGAGTCTATGTCAGAGCTTTGATTCAGCAAACTTCACATACTCAACTATCATTTAGTCTTCCATGATTGCTACCACTCAAAGCATATTTTTAGAACAAATAGTATTCATCGAACACAGATGAAGATAGGGGCTTAATGTTTCGCCTCCCAACCTTTTACCTCAAGGGTAATGTCAACAGTAATAATTCGGGTCAAATATATTTGAATGGCCGTATATGCTTAGATCTTTCCATCACATGATGCTGCCAACTAAAGAGTAGGTTGGAATGAGAAGGAATACTACTGACTCTTGCATAAAACTAAAAGATAGGCCCTTCGCAGAGGGAAGCAGGGATTTGCAGAGGTGCCAGAGCTCGAAGCAAAAATAAAGATGAAAATAATTTTGAGAGGTATGCTTTCATTGTCAACATAACGACCAAGAGTTCCCAATATCTTCCATACTACATACATTATAGGCAGTTCCCAAACAGAAAGGTAAAGATTTTTACTCCCCCTCCACCAACAATCATCAATCCATGGCTTGCTCGAAACAACGGGTGCCTCCAACTAACATCAATCCTGGGGGAGTTTTGTTTGCAATTATTTTTTATTTGATTTCGATCTTTTGATCATGGGACTGGGCATCCCAGTTACCAGCCATTTTCTCGTGAATGATGAGCGGAGTCCACTCATCGTGAGAATAACCCACCTAGCATGGAAGATACTTCTAGCCCCTAGTCGCTACATGAGCAATTCGGGCATACAAAACAAATTATTATTTGAAGGTTTAGAGTTTGGCACATGCAAATTTACTTGGAACAGCAGGTAAATACCGCATATAGGTAGATATGGTGGACACTCATGGAAGAAACTTGGTTCAAGGAATTTGGATGCACAAGCAGTATTCCCGCTTAGTATAGATATTTTGGCTAGCAAAGGATTCTAAATAGCAAGCCCCACATGTTAGAGGATCCATAACAATATAACTTCTATACAAATATACCCAAGCATAACTCATTATGTTGTCTTCCTTGTCCAACTTCAACTAATTTGCTCAGGTTTGAAAATAATTAATGGGGCTCACAATCATAGAAGATGTCCAAGATAGTATATTTATATGTGAAATCTCTCTTCCTTCAATATTCTTTCATGAATTGTTCAAGTGACCAATACAATGTTTGCTAACCTTCAATAAATTTACCATCTCTACTTCTTATATGTAAAGTTATTACTCCCCATGGGATAAGCATATGAAACATATATAATTTCAGATTTATGATATTCAGTTCATCCAACCATTTACTCATAGGATAAAAGTGAAGCACACGAGTAAATGACATACTACTCCAAAAAGATATAAGTGAAGATCAATGAGTAGTTAAATAATTATGTAGCTATGTGAAGACTCTCTCTCATTTAAGAATTTCAGATCTTGGTATTTTATTCAAACAGCAAGCAAAGCTAAAGAAAATAAAATGACGCTCCAAGCAAAACACATATCATGTGGTGAATAAAAATATAGCTCCAAGTAAAGTTACCGATGAACGAAGACGAAAGAGGGAATGCCATCCGGGGCATCCCCAAGCTTAGACTCTTGGTTATCCTTGAATATTACCTTGGGGTGCCTTGGGCATCCCCAAGCTTAGGCTCTTGCCACTCCTTATTCAACAGTCCATCGAATCTTTACCCAACACTTGAAAACTTCACAACACAAAACTTAACAGAAAACTCGTAAGCTCCGTTAGCGAAAGAAAACAAAACACCACTTCAAGGTACTGTAATGAACTCATTCTTTATTTATATTGGTGTTAAACCTACTGTATTCAAACTTCTCTATGGTTTATAAACTATTTTACTAGCCATAGATTCATCAAAATAAGCAAACAACACACGAAAAACAGAATCTCTCAAAAACAGAACAGTCTGTAGTAATCTGTAACTAACGCAAACTTCTGGAACTCAAACAATTCTAAAATAAATTGTTGGACCTGAGAAATTTTCTAGTAATCATCTGCAAAAAGAATCAACGAAATAGCACTCTCCAGTAAAAAGTTTTGGCTAATCTCGTGAGCGCTAAAGTTTCTGTTTTTTACAGCATGATCATAAAGACTTCACCCAAGTCTTCCCAAAGGTTCTACTTGGCACGAACTCTAATTAAAACACAAAACCACATCTAAACAGAAGCTAGATGGATTATTTATTCCTAAACAGAACCAAAAAGCAAGAAAGTAAAATAAAATTGGGTTGCCTCCCAACAGGCGCTAACGTTTAACGCCCCTAGCTAGGCATGATGATTCCAATGATGCTCACATAAAAGATAAGAATTGAAACATAAAGAGAGCATCATGAAGAATATGACTACCACATTTAAGTCTAACCCACTTCCTATGCATAGGGATTTTGTGAGCAAACAACTTATGAGAACAAGAATCAACTTGCATAGGAAGGTAAAACAAGCATAACTTCAAAACTTTAAGCACATAGAGAGGAAACTTGATATTATTGCAATTCCTACAAGCATACATTCCTCCCTCATAATAACTTTCAGTAGCATCATGAATGAATTCAACAATATAACCAGGACCTAAATCATTCTTTTCATGATCTACTTGCATAGAAATTTTACTACTTTCCACATAAGCAAAATTCTTCTCATTCGGAATAGTGGGAGTATCATAAGAGACTTGAATACTATAAATTGTTTCCACATTAAAAGAGTAATGTTCAGAAAAAGGGTAATCGTAATCATGACAAGTTTTATAAATATAATCATCACTACTTCTTATAGCATAAGTTTCATCACAATAATCATCATAAGTAGCAACTTTGTTCTCATCATAATCGATTGAAACCTCTTCCAAAATAGTGGATACATCACTAAATAAAGTCATGACCTCTCCAAATCCACTTTCATAAATATTATAAGATTCAACATCCTCCAAAATAGTGGGATCATTACTTCCTAAAGTTGACACTCTTCCAAACCCACTTTCATCAAAATAATCATCGTAAGTAGGAGGCATGCTATCATCATTATAAATTTGCATATCGAAACTTGAGAGGCTAGAAATATCATCTTCATTAGACATAGCATCCCCAAGCTTGGGACAAACATTAATTGCAGCAAATATATTCTCAAAAACATCATCTTCTTCAAACATAGCATCCCCAAGCTTGGGCCTTTTCATATCATAAGCATAATCACTCTCATCATTAATAGTATGGATAGCACCAATAGTATAGCAATTGTCATATTCCAAGCAAGTGCCAAAAAGATTTTCAAGATCATAAGAAGTATCGTTATATTCCCAATCATAATCATCACAACAAGCAATAGGCATAACGAGATCATCATCAAGTGCATCATCTTCATTTTCATGAGGCACAACAATAATAGGAGCAACATTATTTGGGAGAGATATCTTTTTACCTCTCCTTTTTTTTGAAGCAATATGCAAGTAGTTCAATCCTCTTTTTGGAGCTCCTTATTAATGAAATTGGTTGAATAGAAGGCTCCTCCTCGTTACCTGATTCATCATAAGAAATAATAGGAGGATATTGGGAAGTCTCTTCCCTTTCATTAGTATTCTCTTCATCTTCTATTTGTTTTCTTTTCTTTATGTAGTTGGCAATATAATGATTTTCAATGCAATTCACCGCACAATACATATAAATTTCCTCTAGATCAAAATGAAGAACTCTATCAAGGGCAAATTCTGGAATAACCTTAGTTATACGTTTCAGTTCTTCATAACCCAAGAGCAAACTAAGTTCATTATGATGTGCAAGGGAAATCAAGTCATCCCAATTTTTGGACACGATACGATCATGAAACAATTTGCATTGGGTACTGAAATGATCATGTTCATTGCAAAGTTCACAAGTACGGCTAAGAAAATTTAAATTTTCAGCACAAACATCTAGCGTTTCTTGCAACCATTTAGTTTCTAAATGTTTATGCCTCTTGCAATATCTATCGTCCCCATTTGGTGTGTACTTGCAAACCCAATGCACTCCACAAAAATTGACATGTTTATAGGAGACATTTTCATCATAACTAGTGCAATCATCATTAGTACTATGGATATTCAAGGAGTTCATACTAACAACATTGCAATCATGCTCATCGTTCAAAGACTTAGTGCCAAACATTTTAATGCATTCTTCTTCTAACACTTTGGCACAATCTTCTTTTCCATCATACTCACAAAAGATATTAAAAAGATGACGCGTATGAGGCAGACTCAATTCCATTTTTTTGGTAGTTTTCTTTTATAAACTAAACTAGTGCTAAAGCAAGAAGCAAAAAGATTCGATTGCAAGATCTAAAGATATACCTTCAAGCACTCACCTCCCCGGCAATGGCGCCAGAAAAGAGCTTGATGTCTACTACGCAACCTTCTTCTTGTAGACGTTGTTGGGCCTCCAAGTGCAGAGGTTTGTAGGACAGTAGCAAATTTCCCTCAAGTGGATGACCTAAGGTTTATCAATCCGTGGGAGGCGTAGGACGAAGATGGTCTCTCTCAAGCAACCCTGCAACCAAATAACAAAGAGTCTCTTGTGTCCCCAACACACCCAATACAATGGTAAATTGTATAGGTGCACCAGTTCGGTGAAGAGATGGTGATACAAGTGCAATATGGATGGTAGATATAGGTTTTTGTAATCTGAAAATATAAAAACAGCAAGGTAACTAATGATAAAAGTGAGCACAAACGGTATTGCAATGTGTAGAAACAAGGCCTAGGGTTCATACTTTCACTAGTGCAAGTTCTCTCAACAATAATAACATAATTGGATCATATAACTATCCCTCAACATGCAACAAAGAGTCACTCCAAAGTCACTAATAGCGGAGAACAAACGAAGAGATTATGGTAGGGTACGAAACCACCTCAAAGTTATTCTTTCCGATCAATCCATTGGGCTATTCATATAAGTGTCACAAACAGCCCTAGAGTTCGTAGTAAAATAACACCTTAAGACACACATCAACCAAAACCCTAATGTCACCTAGATACTCCAATGTCACCTCAAGTATCCGTGGGGTATGATTATACGATATGCATAACACAATCTCAGATTCATCTATTCAACCAACACATAGAACCTCAAAGAGTGCCCCAAAGTTTCTACCGGAGAGTCAAGACGAAAACGTGTGCCAACCCCTATGCATAGGTTCATGGGCGGAACCTGCAAGTTGATCACCAAAACATACATCAAGTGAATCAATAGAATAACCCATTGTCACCACGGTTATCCCATGCAAGACATACATCAAGTGTTCTCAAATCCTTAAAGACTCAATTCGGTAAGATAACTTCAAGAAAACTCAATCCATTACAAGAGAGTAGAGGGGGAGAAACATCATAAGATCCAACTATAATAGCAAAGCTCGCGATACATC
The DNA here is from genome assembly GCF_002575655.3 of Aegilops tauschii subsp. strangulata. Taxonomy (NCBI): domain Eukaryota; kingdom Viridiplantae; phylum Streptophyta; class Magnoliopsida; order Poales; family Poaceae; genus Aegilops; species Aegilops tauschii. Next base: position 242,349,045 of record NC_053037.3, on the reverse strand, counting down.
AAGATCGTGCCAAATCAAGAACATGAGAGAGAGAGATCAAACACATAGCTACTGGTACATACCCTCAGCCCCGAGGGTGAACTACTCCCTCCTCGTCATGGAGAGCGCCGGGATGATGAAGATGGCCACCGGTGAGGGTTCCCCCCTCCGGCAGGGTGCCGGAACAGGGTCCCGATTGGTTTTTGGTGGCTACAGAGGCTTGCGGCGGTGGAACTCCCGATCTATTCTGTTCCCCGAAGGTTTTAGGGTATATTGGTATATATAGGAGGAAGAAATACATCAGGGGAGCCACGAGGGGCCCACGAGGGTGGAGGGCGCACCCAGGGGGTGGGCGCACCCCCCTGCCTCGTGCCCTCCTTGTTGATTCCCTGACGAGCACTCCAAGTCCCCTGGATTGCTTCCGTTCCAAAAATAACTTTTCCGAAGGTTTCATTCCGTCTGGACTCCGTTTGATATTCCTTTTCTGTGAAACAGTGAAACAAGGGAAACAACAGAAACTGGCACTGGGCTCTGGGTCAATAGGTCAGTCCCAAAAGTAATATAAAAGTGCATAGTAAAGCCCATAAAACATCCAAGATGGATAATATAATAGCATGAATACTTCATAAATTATAGATACGTTGGAGACGTATCAACCCACTGCCAGTGTCTAGTGTTAAACTAATAGGGTTAATTAGTCCCTAATCTAATGGCTGCCATGTCGACTAACCGGCGATTAGCCACCGGTGCTAAGCAGGACACAGCGGAGACACTAGTCCGGTCGTTTCCCGCAACGAGAGGTCGCCCAGATGGGTTCTGCGGGACCACCGCGACGAGGCGCATCGGACGGTGGCAACGGGGGGTGCTGGGGTGGCTGGAATCGGCAACAGCGATGAGTGATGCGACGGCTGGAGCACGGCTGTGTTCGGGCACGGGGTTGCGGCTCACAAGTGGGCGAGCTAACCAGCTTGGCGGCATCTACATAGCATGGGGAGCACACGAACGTGCTCGGATGTGGCGTGGGTGGGCTCTAGCCACGGAGGCGTCATGGACGGTGGTGGCGAGCTTCGGGCACAGCGAGGAACGGTGCTACGACAAGCAAATGGATGCAAGGTTAGAGGGAAAGCCTCAGGGGCTCACAGCGTGTCGGATGGTCTACTCATCCGGCTCGGGGAAGGCTTGGAGACGATGGGACGACGATGGCAATCTCCGGCGGCCGATGGTGAAAACGACGATAATGGCGATGAGGCGGAGCCCTCAGGCTCATTTCCTTCAGCGTGGAGACGAGGTGCTCGAAGGCTGAGCTTCTGGACATGGCGACGCGGCGAGAGGGGACGGTGGCTACGCGTACGTGCGACGGCAGCTGCTCTTGGACGGAGCTCGGGGATGAGCTAGAGAGCGGGGCAGAGAGTAGAGAATGAGGGAGAAGGACCAGGGGGCTCTGGGCGTCTCCAGGCGCTCGAACGAGGGCAGGGGAGGAAGTAGGAGGTGGAAGCAGGAGGTGGAGCTCGGTTGTGCGGGCGTCGACACGGCGTCGTCCTCCTGGAGAAGCAAGGAGACGACTGGCAAGGTGGGTTGGTGGGCTGGGCCAACTGGGCCAGCTCCAGGTAAGATAGGTTAGGTTTCTCTCTTTTTTTACTTTTTGTTTGTTTTCTATTTGTTTATTATTTGCCGCTATTTTGAATTCAAAATGAATTCAAACCCAATGCAAAACTCTCTGAATATTTTTATGTAGCTAGATGGATTTTTCCAAAGCACATAAAACATTTCATGGGCATTTGAAGTTATATTCTAATTATATGAATATAATTCAAATTCAAATAGCTATTAGTTTAAATTCAAAGTCCCAAAAGTAAATCCTTAGAAATGTTCATTATTTTTGGTTTGGATCAAAACCCTTGCCAAAAATATCAAAATATCAATGAAGAGGTTTTTGGAAACATTGAATGAGATTTTTAGGGTTCTTGCCCTTTATTAAATTTTCTGAGGCTTTGATTATTCCTCAATTCAAATTTCTCCAAATTTACATCATGCATGATGCCCTCTAATGCAACTACTTACAAGAAGATTCTAGGGTTGTGACAACTCACCCCCACTAAACAAGAATCTCGTCCGAAGATTCAGGACGTGAGGTAAGAAGACAGAGAGGACATGGAACTGACACATTCTTCATGATCCAATTGCCCTTCTCGAAGATGTTCATCCACTACATCATATTGATTATGACATCCTTGCCTTCGAGAACTTCATCCAAACATGGCGACAATAGAGCGAGACAACTCCACAAGAATGGATCATCTTAATGATCACAAGATCAACTCATGGAATGAGACGTAGAAACATCTCTTGAACTGAGATGCAAAACACACATCAGAGATGATGGAAGAGAAAAAGATGACAAAGGTTCAAATTGGTAGGCAACAATCCCACGCTTAAATAGATGGTGAGTATGTGTCAAAGTAGCAAGGACATAAATTGCCATGACCCCATAACGGGGCGCCTTAGGAAGGTGACTCATAGAATTATTCCCTTAAGTGGCAAAAAGAATTATTTTTGATACATAGATCATTGAAACTCTTCATACCAGGTAAGGAAATTCACAAACGATCGTTTGAAGGAGGTGGAAGAAATGGCATACTCATATTGGAAAGGAAACTATGGTTATAGAACAACTCAGCAAACTGGAGACACATCCCAATTGATACCGAGGATATAACCTAGTGACTGAGCGTGCTCTCAAGAAATTGAGCATTTCCATATTCATCTGAGTTTTACCAACACCTATGCCAAGATCTTGGCAACACTTCATACTACCATGATGAATAATGATGGAGGATGTAGATATAAAGGAAGACATCACTTTCTCATATTTCACCTTAGCAATGCCAAGGACAAAAAATCTGGATGATCGACCGAGAGACATTTAGCACTCTGCTTCTAATGTTCTCCTTGATGTTCTAGCTACCACTGTCATGCTTAAAAGCATCAACATGGCCATCAAGTAAAGGTCGGACTTCGGGAACACAAGGATCCACAAGGATCAGCTTCCAGAATAAGTCAAATCCTCATGGGGAGTGGATGATATCTTGACTCAGCAAAATGACCACTACATTGACTTACCGGGATTACAGAAAAACCAAGATCAAAATCTTTGAAATGTCCCAACCATCATATCTGCCTACGATTTAGATCTGGTTGGTGGCAAGATGCTTCAGAGTCAGCATGTCTGAAGAGAAAGGTTGCAACACAAATCGATTAGATGACGTGACGTTGCGGGATTCTCGGGAAATGAACTATGATAGCAAGCTCCAAAACATGAGCTGGTTCTACTACACACATGGGAACACGCTGTCCAACACAAGCATGACCACATAGTAGTTTTATAATAAAACACTACCAAGTTCAGGTGGGGAACCATCAACGAGGATACCGAAGTCCTTACATAAATCCGGATTAGCTCTTAAGAAGGAACTTCTTCTCCTTGAAAAAATCAATCAGTGGCTTGGTGTGCTAGGAAATACAAGTGGAATGGAGTTTGCAAATCTACGAAACCATAGTATACTTCACATGTGCATGACTGACTTGGGACGCCTCCAGAGGAAACAAAAAAACAAACTTTCTCGAATTCATGGTGGCAACTTGCATCAAATGTACATGAATTAGAGGGAGTCACTTCTTTCATCCAAACATATGCTTCATGAGCGAGCATAAAGAAATGCTTTCAAAAGTTTCCAACACTAGCTTAATGTTCAACATGAATCATGGACGAGATAAAATGTTGCTGATGGGCTCAACAACAAGTCATTGGGATTTCCATATAACTGGATTTCCACAATTATGTGAACAAGGTAATAGCATTGGTTAGACCAAAAGATATAATGGTGCATGCTCAAGGAACAAACACAAGTAAGACAACATTACGAACATCATTGGTTCTGATTTGAGTTGACGATAGCCCATACTCAAATCAAAGTTTGGACAAGACGATAGATCCAATAGTTGATCACGAAGATCAATCGATGAAACTATCATCTTTCTTCAACACATAAACACACACAAGCACAAGATAGCCCTTCGGAACAAGCTAAATCAGTCAAAGCTTTTATCTTCCAACTCTCCAAGTTGTGTTTAACTTAACCAACTAGCTCAGGGGTACCCAACACAGATTCTTGGAGAAGAGGTGGTTTATAAGAAAATCAACTTGATCACAAGCTCAACATTACGGTCAGGGGACAACCTGGTAATACTTCAGAGAGGACATTCGGAAAATCACGAACCACCAATATGCTATTAAGCTCGAGAACGATCTTTCTTTTCAGGGTAAGATGATATGATCAAAAGAGTGAGGGGTTGACACAATTCTAACTCATTGATCAAAGAGTGCACCAGAAATAAGGACTAAGTAGGACATTCAATCTTAGAATGGTGATTCCATAACCAACACACTAAGAATGAGATTATCATCCATTAACTACCAAGTACCGGAGTTGGTAGGAGTATTGATTTCACACATCACATTTCATTTGTTGGTATTCCAGTTACAACAACACGGAACTAAGGAAAGAACAATGATGGCGAGAGGTATCACTGCATCAAGAATCCATAGGATGGTGTGCAATTCCCATGATATCCTTGACATAAAGAAGGCAATACTCCAAGGTAGAACAGAACAAAAGCTGGTTGGCATTTTGATCTGCGGAATACAACTACTTTGACCCAATCCTCGAAATGGACGAGGTACTGGAGTTTGTTTCTCCTAGACATTGTGAAATAAAATGGCTTGACGGACCACAGGAGTAATAGGCATCGACGAACACGAATGCACACATACTCTTGACTATCAACTGATAGACAGAGGTCGGAATACACTTAAAGAGCGACAACTCAAAGGAACACACGATTTTCTGAGTTGTGGACACATAGATTAGTATGTCGAACAAGGCTCAACATATTTCTTCCGGATAACCCATGCAGAAGAGGAAGGACTAGCGGATTCACAATGTATAATGGAGAACTCATCAAGAGCACTCTGATTGTTATCTTTTGGTTCACAAGAACTTCTGCCAAGGATGGTTCATGGTATTTGGAAGAATGATATACCACGGACCTCGAGGACTATCACAAAGGTTACTAATAGCTTAAAGGAATGAGCAAACACTATCAACGGGAATAAGCGGATCGAATCATGGGTTCAAGAACCCAGAGATGGAATGCCTACTAGCTAATAACATCACATGATGCTTTCGAGAATGATGGCCAGAATTATCACACTGGGAATACCAAACATAGCTAGATTACTATTTGGTTCTCTAGGATACCCTAATGTCATAATACTAGCTTCAACATATATGTCGAGGCAATGAAGTACCTCAACATGCTGATTAGTGTGGTTAGTCTGGCCCAAAAGGATATCAGGAACAGGAAGGAAGAATTTGCAAATGCATCAGACTACCTAGAAACCTGGGACAACTCGGATAACATAACAGTTGTAAATGCTCAAAAAATATTTCGAGACATCCTGTAAAATGGTGGTATAACCAGTCAACATCACAATATCAAGGTTCCCAGACCAACTGTTAACACACGGAAGTAGTAGAAACTGCACTGAGACTTGAATCCATCATTCCTATAAGTCTACGGATTAGTAACACGTGATCCTGATAGAAAAGTGAGAAGCCCGGTTCTTAATCCCCGTAGAAAATAAGAGGGTGACTCACATCAGAAGGACATAAGGTAAAGGAGTAAAAAGAGCCTAATGTTCCCTTCCACAATCAATTCCCTTATATAACTAAAGAATTTCTAGACTTGACTTTGACCAATTTGGCTTGGTAATCCTACAGATAGTCAAGCTATGATACCAAACCTGTCAGGACCCCGATCCAAAGTCACCCCAATCTAACAGGTAACACATCATATCACTTTGCGACCTCACCCATGGTATTACCACGGATGTAGCCTTACCTTGGCCGGTACCGTTTGCGCCTTTTGGCTCATGTATATGATTGTGTCGCTAGCATCCATATGACAGAGAACCCGGGCCGACATGACTAGTCATAAACTCAAGGTGGAACAATCTTACAGGGACAAGCATACGTAACCCAGCAATGAACGTGTCGGTCATCAACGTATGAACCCGAGTCATAGCAAGCTACAACGACTTAAAGGAACAACGTGTGACATTTCCCCAAAGGGACAGGCACTGGAACAAAGAAGGATACATGCCGGCCAACCTAAGTGTTCCGGAGCAGTAGCGAACTACCATGGCTCAGTGGAAGCACTAGGAGACATTTCCCCATAAGGAAGGCTACCAAGAATAAACAACTAGGTGTCGGATCCCACACATACCAAGCATTTCAATAACATTCACACAATATGCTCAATATGTGTAAATACAACATGGCATGACAACAAAACTCTATGACTCAAAGTATTTATTCAATAGGCTCCAAGGAGCTAGATATTACAAACATGGGTCTCATGACCCAGCATTCAAGTCATACGAGCAACAAATACATGCGGAAGCTTAACTTGTTTGAGTACAGACAACTACAAAAGAAGAGGGCTAAGAAGCCTGACTATCTACAAGACCCTTCCATAGGAACTAGACCTCTGTCTGGGATTCCCAAGCTAATTGTCGAAGCCCACGTAGAACTAATAGTGAGACTGAAGTCTCTCTGCAAAACATAAATTAAGCAAACATGAGTACAATTGTACCCAGCAAGACTTACATAAGAACTAGCTACATATGCATCAATATCAACAAAGAGGTGGTGGAGTTTAACTGTAGCAAGCCAGCTTTGAATAAGTGGCTATCCTGTACTACGACTACCGGCAATTTCTTTGGGGTGGCGCACATGAGTCCACATATTCACCATATCAATACACCACATGGATCTGCTCCCGTCTCCCTACGAGAAGGCCCTCCATAGCACTCACGCTTATCTTGCGCATTTTAGAGTATCCACTTCCACTTGTCTATGAACAATGTAAGCATTCCAAGTAGTCCATATCCGCGGACGTGGCTATTCGAATAGATCATATTACCCTGCAGGGGTGCACTTCTTCACACACGCTCTCACCACTCATCGCCGTTTACACGACATGTACTCGACAACCTTCAAGCGGAAGCCCAGAGAGGGTGTTGGCCACGACCTAACTAACCACACAAGTCCCTAGTCCAGGTTTATCGCCTATCCGAGAATGAACCCGCAAAGGAAGTCCGGTTGAAGTTTCCATCATGGACCCAAATGATGTGAGCATGGTTCCCAAGCCCACCATCCAGGTGCCACTTGGTACACCGTGCCACTGTGCCGAGTCTGTCTCAATCCCACCTGTACCAGGTGCCACTTGGTAGACAAATAGCACTGCCTACAAACACCAGAAACTAGTTGCAACTCCTGGACAGAGATCGAGGCGATTAATAAGCCGAGAGGGGTCGAGTTACCGGAACCCAATGTGTGGTAGTAACTGTCTTGGATCACAAACACAGAACTTAGTTACTGAGGACGGTCCCAATGAGACAACCCACCATGTACTCCTACATGGCCTCTCATCGCTACCTTTACAAAATCGGGTTCACACACTTAGCTCTCAATAGTAGGACATGTTCACCACCATTCCAATCCATCCCATATGAATCAGACCTGACACAACTCTAAGAATAGTAAGCATAACAAGCAAGCATGAATGATTAGGCACATCATGGCTCAAACAACTCCTACTTATGCTAGTGGGTTTTTACTAATTACTGTGGCAAAGACAGGTCATGAGTGGAATGGGTTCAACTACCGCAACAGGTAGCAGTTGAATCGTTGTTGTCCTAATGCAATAAAAGAGAGCAGGTGCGAGAGATTGGGATTGTCGAATGCTCAAACGGGGTTTGCTTGCGTGGCACTTCTGAAGATAGTAAAACTCTTCATCGGTATCATCGAACCCATCGTCGGAACTACGTCTACTGAGAGGGAACAAACACCGGCAAACAAGAGGGAACACAATCAATGCAATGCAACAATATGATGCATGATCATGACATAGCAATATGCTAGTGTGTGAGCTAATGCAAAAGGCTACCATGTTAGTTGAAGTTCATTTGAATCAAAGATTCAAATTCAAGCTCCAAAAGAAGCATTTAAAATGCCCTTTAATTGATTTGGCCTGATCAGCAGGTATAAGTTGTTCAAACATGCATAAAATATATTCTTTTGATTTTTTGATCATTTTTCATATATAAAATATTTCATTTGGAGTTATGGTTTAATTTCTATGAATTTTAGAAGTTTTGGCAATTTTCTGGAAATAAATAAATCATTAGATTTATCTAAAATCCAGAAAAACATTAATGATGTCATCATTGCATCACAGTAACGTCAGCCGGTCAATAGGGTCGGCCCAGGTCAAACCTGACCAGTAGGGCCCACTGGTCAGTGTCACATGGCTGGTTAGGGTCACAGACATGTGGGCCCGGTCAAAGGCCACATCAGCACGGTCAAAGCTGACGCGTGGGTCCACTGGTTTTATTAATTAACCTAATTATTTTGGTTAACCAGTAAACTAATAGAGGGGGGGCCACTGCCAGTGTCTAGTGTTAAACTAATAGGGTTAATTAGTCCCTAATCTAATGACTACCACGTCGGCTAACCGGCTTAGCCACCGGCGCTAAGCAGGACACGATGGAGATCCTCGTCCGGCCGTTTCCGGCGATGAGAGGTCGCCCGGATGGGTTCTGCGAGACCGCTCGACGGGGCACGTCGGACCGTGGTAACGGCGGATGCTGGGGTGACTGGAATCGGCAACGGGGACGAGTGGTGCGGTGGCTGGAGCACGGCTGTGTTTGGGCATGGGGCTGCGACTCACAAGCGTGCGAGCTAAGCGGCTTGGCGGCATCTACAAAGCATGGGGAGCGCGCTAACACGCTCATTCACGGTGTGGGTGGGCTCTAGCCACCGCGACATCATGGACGGCGGTGGTGAGCTTCGGGCACGTGGAGGAACGGTGCTACGGCAAGCAAATGGATGCGGGGTTAGAGGGGAAAGGCTCAGGGGCTCACAGCACGTCAGATGGTGATCTCGGGCGGCCGACGGTGAAAACGACGATGATGGCAATGAGGCGGAGCCCTCCGGCTAATTTCCTTCGGCGTGTAGACAAGGTGCTCGACGACGGAGCTTCTGGACATGGCGATGTGGTGAGAGGGGGAAGGTGGCTACGCGTATGTGCTACGACGGCTGCTCTCGGACAGTGCTCTGGGAGGAGCTAGAGAGGGGGGAAAGAGCAGAGAATGAGGGAGATGGACCAGGGGTCTCTGGGCATCTCCAGGCGCTCGAACGAGGGTGGGGGAGGAAGCAGGTGGTGGAGCTCGGTTGCGCGCTCGTCGACACGGCGTCGTCCTTCTGGCAGAAGCTAGGAGATGACTGGCATGGTGGGTTGGTGGGCTGGGCCAACTGGGCCAGCTCCAGGTAAGATAGGTTAGGTTTCTCTCTTTTTTACTTTCTGTTTGTTTTCTATTTGTTTATTATTTGCCACTGTTTTGAATTCAAAATGAATTGAAACCCAATGCAAAACTCTCTGAATATTTTTATATAGCTAGAAGGATTTTTCCAAAGCACATAAACCATTTTTGGGGCATTTGAAGTTATATTCTAATTATATGAATATAATTGAAATTCAAATAACTATTAATTCAAATTCAAAGTCCCAAAAGTAAATCCTTAAAAATGTTCATTATTTTTGGTTTGGATCAAAACCCTTGCCAAAAATATCAAAACATCAATGAAGAGGTTTTTGGAAACATTGAATGAGATTTTTAGGGTTCTTGACCTTTATTAAATTTTCCAAGGCTTTGATTATTCCTCAATTCAAATTTCTTCAAATTGACATCATGCATGATGCCCTCTGATGCAACTACTTAAAAGAAATTCTAGGGTTGTGACAAATTTATAAAACCCAAAACTTTGAGAGAAAATCACCAGTGGGGAAAAACCCAAAACCCAAATACCTAAAACCCAAAGTGATTGAGCACCACTGAAGGGATTGTTCCTGTGTGGAACCGACGCTTGTTACCTTTGAAGACTGTGCATCTTCCAGATGGTTAGCCGTCAACGTCTTGAGCATCCAAGAGGAATTGTGGATCACCGAGTGACCAAGTTTGTGAAGGTTTGGAAGTCACCTTGAAGACTTACCACGAGTGATTGGGCGAGGTTTGTGTGACCTTAGCTCAAGGAGAATACGGTAAGGACTGTGTGTCTTGGGACTATGTGTCCTTTGATTTAAATACAAAGCTGCTCCAACCAGATGTACAACTATCATAGTAGTTGGAACTGGTGTACCAAATCACTATCTTGACCAAGCTACCGGTTCTATTTCCTCAACCCTCTCATTTCCTTGCTTATGTGTTGATGAAATTGATCGTTACTGTTTGAATACTTTGACTGAAGACTTTCTCAATTTCCTCAATCCTATTTCTTCAGTCACCTTGTCTTCATTTCATCATGATGACTATGCTACTGTCTTGTTATGCATGCACCTGAGTACTTTATCCACTGCTTGTATTTCGTCATTTAGCAAATTCATCAAGTAGTATTTCCTCCTATTCACCCCCCTCTAGTCCACATAAGGCACTTTCAATTGGTATCAGAGCAAGGTACTCCCTTGTTCTGTGTGATTTTGGTCTAACCACCTGGAGTTCTAGTTATGTCGACTGCAGGCATGATCAAGGTCTGGGCTGGGTGTCCTACCTTCGATGGGACGGACTACCCCTACTAGAAGAACAATATGCGCATGCATCTTGAGGCAATTGACAACGATCTCTAGTACATTGTGGAAAATGGCGTTCCCTCCGTCACGCCCACCGTAAATGCTACTGATGTGAACAGATTCAAGCAACTCGACTCTCAAGCAAAGAATTTCATATGTGGCCATCTGAGCAAAGGACCGTACGGTAGAGTGAGTGCTTTGGAGAGTGCAAAGGTTATCTGGGACAGGCTATCCAAGGTCAACGAAGGAATCTCAACCCAACGTGATTCTTGAGTTGACGTTCTTCGCAATCTCTTCAACCGCTTCAAAAGACTCGACAATGAAAATGTTCAGCAAACCTTTGATCGCCTCACTGACATCTCAAATGATCTTCAAGCACTTGGTGGCACTGACATCACCGACCATGAGGTGGTGAAGAAATTGCTGAGATCACTTGATTCCTCATTCGATACACTGTCACTGATGATTCAAGAATGTGGAGACTACTAGTCACTAGATCCTGCTGATATCCTCGAGAGAACCCATGAATTCCAACAAGACGAGAAGAGAGACCTCTACGGGCCAAGCTATGGAAGGTCACATGCACTGAAGGCCAAGGAATTTCCTCATCTGAAGGGGAAGATTCCGATAGCAGCCTTGGTGATCTCGAGGAACTTAGCCAGGAGCTAGCAATGCTCATGAGGAAATTCCAAAAGTTCTCAAGGCATGGCCGTTTTGCAAAATCTTCAAGAGGTGATGACTTGAGATCAGATTCTTCATCCCACGATTACAAGAAAAGGACTTGCCACAGATGCAAAAAGCCTGGTCACTACATGGCTGATTGTCCTTAGTGGCTGAAGGAATCAAAGAAGAAGAAGTACAAGGATGACAGTTCAGATAACTTGAAGAAAAAGAAGAAATCTTCAAAGTCCTCATCGTCAAAATCTTCAAAGTCTTCATCTCACAAGAAGAGCAGTTCCAGAAAGCCTTGAGCATTTATTGGCAAGGAAATGGATTCTGAAGCTAAATCTGAGGTAAATGAGGAAGAGGAGGAATTTGAGGAGTCAGACTCTCGTGTGGCGAGCCTAGCTCTCGCTACTGCTTTCGTCAGCAAGTCCATCTTCAACACCGAGGAATATGGAAACTCCAACACCGTTGATGATTGCGACGATGACTTTTCTCCCACCTATTGCTTCATGGCAAAAGGTGCCACGGTACTCAAATATCCTTCTCTAAATCTAGTGAAGATGAATCTTATGACAACCTCAAACCTAGCTATTCCAAACTTGCTAATATTGCCATGAAACAACAAAAAGCTTTGGAAAGGATTCATAATTTGCTAGAGAAAAGCGATGACCTGTTGGGTGACGAATTGGATCAAACTCAAACTCTGATTGATGATCATCAACGACTTCAGTCTAAGTTTGATAACCTTCAAGGTCGTCATGAAACACTCTTAGCCGATCATGACAAGCTTTCTTATGAATTTCTTCAAAGAAAGCAAGATCTTGAGAAACTAATGGTGACTCATGATGATCTTAAAAGGGCAAATAATTCTTTGCTTGCTTAACGTATCAGTTCCACTCAGGAAGAATTCATTCCACCATGTTTGAAATGCATCGAATGCGAGTCTGCTAATTCTTCACCTGAAAGTTCAAATGCTTCTATTGCTGCAAATTCTTCAACTATTTATGTGGTCACAAATTACTCATTTGAGGATACCACAAGTATCACTGACGAAAATGCAGGGTTGAGGGAATTGTATGTGACAGACATGTACAAAAGCCTCAAAGGGCATCAGGCTCTTTGTGATGTGCTCAAAGCGCAGATCCTCAACAGGAACCCTAGGAAAGAGGGTATTGCATTTGAGAGGAAACTCAATGCTGATGGGTCCTACTGGAAACCTGAGCAGTATCCCAAAACCTCATGGGTTGCTGCAAAATAACCTCCCGTAGATCCATCTAGTTTATCTGGTTTTACATGTGAATCCTCATATTCATCTGATGAGTCATTTGACTCCAACTATAAACTGTTCAAAAATCAGAATGGTGAGGTATTTGCCAGATATGTTGGAACTAACTATAGGAATGGTCCTCCTATAAAGAAAATATGGGTTCCCAAAAGGTGCCTTGAAAGTCTTCACGTGAATGTCCTGATGACACCATTTGTGAAGAATAGGAACCCGAGATCAAATTCTTCATATGGACTAAAGTCTTCATATGGTCAAAAGTACACTTATTCTCGTGCTAATGCTTCTGTTTCACAGGAAAAATCTAAGAATCATGAATATGTGCATTATTCTTCAAATCATTATGTTCATAAGTCCTCGAAGAATTTCTCTGCTTATTCATATGCTTACTCTAACCCTCTTCTGTGAAACGAAGTGCACTGGCTTCTATGCCACCCTTCTCATATGGAGCTCACAAAATGATGAACTCTTTGCCACCCCTCCATATGTGGGTGGTGAAAAAAAAAGAACTAATCTCTTATGCAGGGTCAGGTCAGGTCTCCAGCCGAACTTGAACGTCTGAAGAATTCTGCTGGAAACCTGAGAATGCTTGAAAGGACGCAAGCTAAACATGAAGAAATGAATTACTCATTTCTCACGCCCGTATTGTTGTATCCATTGCACTAGATGAAATTCTATCTGATGAATTTGGTGTCACATTCTTCACTATGAAGTATATGAGTTCGTAAGATGCACTAATTCATCAGCAGGATGAATCTCTCAAAGCTACTGAGTGGGTCCTCGACAGTGGATGTATAAATCACATGACTGGTGACAAGAACTTACTCATGGACTCTGCTCCTTCGCCAACGTATCTGAAGCATACCACCTAGGCTGACAAAGGAAAAAGCAAGGTATTGGGTCTCGGTAGGGTTGCAATCTCAAAGGATCGACACATGGACAAAGTCATGCATGTCGAATCTCTCAGATTCAACCTCATGTCTGTCTCAATGCTTTGTGATCTTGATATGGTTGTCATCTTTGGCAAATATCGCTGCATAGTACTCATGGAATCTGACAAATCCAAAGTCTTCGAAGGCTTTAGGAGAGGAGACTTGTATATTGTTGACTTCTCTGCAAGACCACAGCCTGCCACATGTCTACTTGCAAAAGCTTCAGAAGGCTGGCTATGGCATCATCGACTCGGTCATGCTGGCATGAGGAACTTGCACACTCTTGTGAAGAAGAAGCACGTCATCGGCATCGAGGGTGTCAAATTCCTCAAATATCATCTTTGTGGGGCTTGTGAGGCTGGAAAGATGACCAGATCCAAGCATCCCTCAAAGACTATCATGACTACCACTCGTCCTTTTGAATTGCTTCACATGGACCTCCTTGGCCCCACTCATTATGCCATACTAACAAATGCAACATCATTATATGGCTTTTTTATTGTTGATGATTACTGTCGTTACACCTGGGTGGTCTTCAAACGATTTTCCTCAAGGGCCTCGACGAATTTCGGTGTGAAGATCAAGCACATCAGGAGTGACAATGTGTCGGGGAAAATGACACCTATGAGACCACGGGGATCCCTTCTATGGTTTGGCAGGGAACAGGGGCTAAGCAAAGAGCAGATCTAGTGATCAACACCACGGGTCTTACCCAGGTTCGGGCCGCTGAGATGCGTAAAACCCTAGTCCTGCTTGATTGTGTATTGAGTGTTCTTGAGCTTCGGCTCGTTGCTACGCATGCAAGCTGGGTCGAGAGTGAAAGATCGTGGATGTCGCCTAGAGGGGGGGTGAATAGGCGCTTTAAAATAATTACGGTTTAGGCTTGAACAAATGCGGAATAAACCTAGCGGTTAATTTGACAAGCACCAAACCTACAACAACTAGGCTCACCTATGTGCACCAACAACTTATGCTAAGCAAGATAAACAACTAAGTGATAGCAAGATATATGACAAGAAACAATATGGCTATCACAAAGTAAAGTGCATAAGTAAAGGGTTCGGGTAAGAGATAACCGAGGCACGCGGAGACGACGATGTATCCCGAAGTTCACACCCTTGCGGATGCTAATCTCCGTTTGGAGCGGTGTGGAGGCACAATGCTCCCCAAGAAGCCACTAGGGCCACCGTAATCTCCTCACGCCCTCGCACAATGCAAGATGCCGTGATTCCACTAAGGGACCCTTGAGGGCGGTCACCGAACCCGTACAAATGGCAACCCTTGGGGGCGGTCACCGAACCCGTACACTTTGGCAACCCTTGGGGGCGGTCACCGGTACCCGTCAAATTGCTCGGGGCGATCTCCACAACCTAATTGGAGACCCCGATGCTTGCCCGGAGCTTTACACCACAATGATTGAGCTCCGAACACCACCAACCGTCTAGGGCGCCCAAGCACCCAAGAGGAACAAGCTCAAGGGCACCAAGCACCCAAGAGTAATAAGCTTCTCAACTTGTAACTCCAAGATCTAGATCCAAGGGGTTCCCCTCACAAAGAGGAGAAAGTGATTGGTGGAAATGTGGATCTAGATCTCCTCTCTCTTTTCCCTCAAAAACTAGCAAGAATCCATGGAGGGATTGAGAGTTAGCAAGCTCGAAGAAGTTCAACAATGGGGGAAGAACACGAGCTCAAAGGATAAGGTTCAATGGGGAAGAAGACCCCCTTTTATAAAAGGGGAAAAATCCAACCATTATGTGCTCAGCCCGCACACGAGCGGTACTACCGCTCTGGCGGAAGAAGCAGGGAAAAGGAGCAACCAAACATGAACCTTGGGGCGGTAGTACCGCTTATAAGCGGTACTACCGCGCACCCCAGCGGTACTACCGCTGGAGGAGCAGAACACGGGACCAAAAAACAGTAGCGGTACTACCGCCCGACCGGAGCGGTACTACCGCTTATAGGCGGTACTACCGCCCATCAGGGCGGTACTACCGCTTATAGGTGGAACTGCCGTGCCTTACTGCCGTGCAACTACTGCAAAACTCGACACGAAAAATGCAAGACCCAAAATCGAGGCGGTACCAGCGCGGAACCGTAGCCGTACTACCGCTTATGGCCATAGGCGGTACTACCGCTTTGGACAGCGGTACTACCGCTTGGGGTGATAAGCGGTACTGCCGCTCTGGCCGCGGTACTACCGCTAGGAAACCAAAACTGCCATAACTTCTGCATATGAGCTCCGAATTGAGCAAACTCAAGCTTGTTGGATTGAGAAAGACGAGTAGCATCAAAACAGTGACTGGTTATAGTAAGAAGAGGCAGGGGAGGTATGCCAAAAAATAGAGGAGTGAAACCTCCAACCGAGAAGAACCGGCATAACCTCCAACATCGAAAACATCATAGAAGATGCGAGTGAACTCCGTTTTCGATGAACTCGAGCTTGTCATCAAGATGACCATAAGCTCCAAAACTCACAAAGAGAAGAACCAAACAAGAACCAACAAAGATGATGCAAGGATGCAATGGTTTGAGCTCTCTATGAACGATATGATCAAGCTACTCATCGAGAGCCCCCCTTGATAGTACGGCAATCGATCCTATAACCCGGTCTCCCAACTATCATCATGAGACCGGTAAAATAGAAAACCTATCAAGAGCAAACCTTTGCCTTGCACATGGTCCACTTGAGCCAGAAGATGACGATCTTGACTCCCTCAAGATGGACCACCTTTCTTGGTTGTGTTGGCTCGATGAAGACTAGTTGATTGCTCCCCCATACTCCACTATGGGTGAGCCACTCTTCCGCACATCTTCACAAGTCCATTGTCACCACAATGGACGGCAAGCTTCAAGCATTTGATCTCTTCATGATGCTTCACTTGAACTTGCACACCGCAACATCTTCACAAGTCCATTGTCGCCACAATGGACGGCAAGCTTCAAGCATTTGATCTCTTCATGATGCTTCACTTGAACTTGCACACCGCAACCTAAACCCACAAAGAACTCTCACGGAGATCATGGGTTAGTACACAAAGCGTAATCGACAATGCTTACCACACCATGGGATCGCTTGATCCCTCTTGGTACATCTTGTGCGCTTTGTGTGTTGATCAACTTGATAGTCTTGATCAACCTTGACTCTTTCCAACTCTCTTCATTTGGATGATGTCTTGAAGGTAAACATGAATGATCACACAATCTTCTTCTTCAAGACATGCTTGCAATAAGCTCTACTCTCACATGACCAATCTTTGGATAATTCCTTAATAACACCTTGGTCACCACATAAACTCCTTGAAACCAACACATGGACTTCAAGAAATGCCTATGGACAAATCCTTCAAATATAACTCAAGGCAACCATTAGTCCATAGAGATTGTCATCAATTACCAAAACCAAACATGGGGGCACCGCATGTTTTTTCAGAGAGGTCCAAAAAGCCGAATCCCCCTCCAGTACGCCATGGGCCTCCTTTTATATGACCAAGGGGCTACCACAGTGGCATACAGAAGGTGTAAAGTAACTACAGTGTATGCAGGAGCTGTAAACCGCCATAGTACACATGCTTATCTTGGCCATTAAGGAAAAATGCATTAAATGTGCCGCTTACGTGCCCTCTAGCTTTATCGGGGACGGGGAGAGTGCCCGTCCCGTTCGTTGCCACCTGCCCTGTCTTGACACGCGTCCATGCCGCTGGGGCATGCAGTGCCAAGTTGGCTGGCCAGCTGCTGCACTGGAGAGGTGGCAGGGTCTTCACGAAGATCTGCATGCCTCCACGCAGGCGCCCGCCAGGCTGACAGGTCAGCCCCCGCACTGGAGTGGTGACTGGGCAGCCGAGTCTGGCCACAGTCTTGCCGATGTCCTCGGCAAGGATCTTGCTGGGGCCTCGTGGGCGTCCTCGACAAGGATCTTGCCGGCGTCTTGTCTTCTGGCCTTCACAAAGATCTGCACGCCACTACGCGCGCGCCCTTGGATTCTGGCCTTAACATTGTCGATGGTGTCAGAGCTCTCAACCACAAGGGTGGTGCTCTGGTTGGTGCTTTGTAAGTCATCCCGGTAAGGATCTTGCCGGGGTCTCGCAAGCCGCCCCGGCAAGGGCCTTGCAGGGGACCGAGCTCATCCTCTATTCTCTGTCTTGACTGTTCTTCTTTGTCTTGTATCTGTCCCCAATCGCCCTCTTCGTGCTTCACAGCACGTGGGGTTATGACTGTCCGTGCACAAGTATGGGGTGCTAAAGGCCCAAACTTTAGTACACCGACAGGAGCCCCCGGGCCTGGGCCACACACGAGTGCGAAGCATCGTTGGGCCAGGCCCAAATAGTGCGCGGGCACGGGTGGAATGGAATAACCACTATAATCTTCTCGTCCGCTGCGCTTCCCCACGACCTGCATTGAGTGCGCGGCGTGGGGGTCATGCATGGAACGGTTGCAGTAGGCTTGCCTCTGCGCCAATGACTCTGCATCGAATAGTAAAGAGGCAGCCCCGCGCCTTCCCCATAAAAAGAGGAATCCACAGGGGCGCTGCTCATTTACCCCCTTTGCTTCCCCCAATCTAGGAACCGCCGCCTCCTTCTTCTTCCTTGAGCCCAGGCTAGAGCTTCTTCCTCCATCCGCCACCGGCGCGCTCCCCCCATTGCCCCCAATCCCCCGCCCTTTCCTGGCGGCTATGGTGCCCAAGAAGGGCAAGGGACAAGAAGAACCGGAGAGCAAGCTGGTGGGGATGCAGAGAAAGTACGTCGTCTTCACCTCGACGCTCGACGCGCACGCGCTCAGGGATCGGTACCTGTGCATGTGTGGGAGGGAGACGACGGGGCATCCCGCCACCCGTGTCATCCCTGCTTCTTGCGCCAAGCCCGCCGCAGATAAATTCCCCTTCTTTGTCGATTACTTCTACTGCGGGCTCTGCCCCCCATTTTCTGATTTCTTCATCGACATTATGTACACCTTCAGCTTTCACCTTTTGGATTTTTCCCTGAATGTCGTGGCGTGCATGGCCATTTTTGCCCACCTCTACGAGAACTTTGTCGGGGTGGTCCCCAACACGGCACTCTTCCGCCACTACTTTCTCCCCCGCATCCAGCCAGGAGGGGCCCTGTCTGGCTGTGTTACTTGGATCCCGAGGGCCTGGACCAAGGACACGTACCCGAGCGGGACCCGAAAGGAGAGGTGGGAGGAATGGCGGAGAAAGTGGTGCTAGATCGTCGAGAAGGAGCCGCAGCCGTTCTGCACCCCTCGGCGAGTGCAAGTGGTCCGCGGCAAGAGCTGGAGCGACCTTGACCCTCAAGACGCAAAGCTCACAGTCGCCATCACCAAGATTCACCGTCTTAAAGCCGTCGGGCTCACGCTCGAGATGATTGGGGCCGACTTCTCCGCCGCTGCAATGCTCCCTTGCACAACAGGGGGAGGCCGGCCTGGGATTTCTGGAATGCGGCAGACATCATGAGGCTGCGCCCTGGCTTGAACAATAATTTTACGGTGATGCAACACGCAGCCATTTGCCAAAGGCTGTTCCAGCTCAAGGCCGACAAGACCGGCAAGGCCGGGAAGACCGGCAAGGCCGGGAAGGCCGGCAAGGACGAGAAGGCCGATAACCCGTTCAAGTTGCCGGCGGCCGTGGTCCCTCTGAGCAACAATTTTGCTCGGACCTCCATCATCGCCATGATGCCGGTGTTCAACGCCCATGGCCTTGACCAAACCTGGGCCGAGCTAGACGAGGCGCGGGTGCAGGAGTTCTTCGACAACTTGTCAGAGAGGCTCATCCGCGACGAACCGCAGCTCATCTGCGACACCACCGATGAAGAGGTGGCTTACATCGCCACCAGGGCGGAAGAGGCAGCCCTTGCCGAGGAGGCCGCCAGCGTCAGCTTTGCGGAGGACGAGGCCGGCGCAGAGGAAGATCTTGCCGGGCCGAAGGGGTCCGCCGGTAAGCGCGGCGGCGCGGGCGCCGGGGGCCCTCACTCTGAGGAGGAGGATGAGGAGGTGTCTGAAGAGACGGATGAGGAGGAGGACGAGGAGGAAGAGGAGGAGGAGGATGAGGACGAGGACGATGAGGCCGAGGAGGCCGATGAGTCGCCCCCAGCCTCCAACAAGAAACGTGTTCTTCGGCGAGCCGTCTCCAGCGAGCCAGTTCTGCACGCCTCTTCACACGTGGGGGCCCCGGTAAGGGAGCGGCCAGCAAAGGCAAAGGGGTGGCCGGCAAGGCCGTCCAGCGGCAAGAAGCCCAGGTGCAACCCATGCGTCATATGAGGCGCGCGGCCGCGGCGACAAGGGAAGCAGCGGCTGCCGCCTCTCCCACGGCCAAGCGGCCTAGGTCTCCATCCCCACCCCTCCGCACGGACACCATACCAGAGGCTGATCACGACCTCTCTGGCATGAGCCCGAACAGGAGGGCGCAGAGGAAGAGGACGAAGAAAGGGGCAACTGAGTGCTCCACCACCTTCTCCATCTCTTGAATTCCTGTTCTGGTTATCTTGCTTGATTTAACTTTGTCTTGGCTTGCTTTTGCAGGGACACGGAGACACTGGCGCAGAGGATGGCGAAGAGGGCCAAGACCTCAACGGGCGATGAGCCCCCGGCAAGCACCTCGAGCGCTGGAGGTGATCACGATCAGCCCGGGCCCAAGCCCACGACGCAGCCCTCGACTCAGCCCCCAGCGTGAGTCCACTACCCACTTTCCGTTGGCGAGCGCTGGGGCGTGTCTTTTCACCATCAGACTTGCCGGGTTTTTAGGGGAAGAGCGGCAATAGGAGGGGCCGTCACGGGCCGCCCCCAACACGCCTCCTCCATCAATCAGCACACCACCCAAGGACGGGTCCCCGGCAAGGGCTTCTACCGGCGAGCCCACGCCACCAAGGGAGAGATCTCCGGCGAGGCCTTCCCCCGACGAGCCCAAGCGTGCGGAGGAGGAGCCAGCAAGCATGGGTGCCGGCGGCCCTATCCCGGCAACGAGTGTTGGCGGGGAGGGAACCACTCCTCCCCAATGATAACCCACAAGTATAGGGGATCACAACAGTTTTCGAGGGTAGAGTATTCAACCCAAATTTATTGATTCGACACAAGGGGAGCCAAAGAATATTCTCAAGTATTAGCAGTTGAGTTGTCAATTCAACCACACCTGGATAACTTAATATCTGTAGCAGAGTATTTAGTAGCAAAGTAGTATGGAAGTAACGGTAATAGTGGCAAAAGTAACGATAACAGTTTTGTAGTAATTGTAACAGTGGCAACGGTAAAGTAACTAAGCAAAGAACAATATGTGAAAAGCTCGTAGGCATTGGATCGGTGATGGATAATTATGCCGGATGCGATTATTCATGCAACAGTTATAACATAGGGTGACACAAAACTAGCTCCAATTCATCAATGTAATGTAGGCATGTATTCCGAATATAGTCATACGTGCTTATGGAAAAGAACTTGCATGACATCTTTTGTCCTACCCTCCCGTGGCAGCGGGGTCCTATTGGAAACTAAGGGATACTAAGGCCTCCTTTTAATAGAGTACCGGACCAAAGCATTAACACATAGTGAACACATGAACTCCTCAAACTACGGTCATCACCGGGAGTGGTCCTGATTATTGTCACTTCGGGGTTGCCGGATCGTAACACATAGTAGGTGACTATAGACTTGCAAGATAGGATCAAGAACTCACATATATTCATGAAAACATAATAGGTTCAGATCTGAAATCATGGCACTCGGACCCTAGTGACAAGCATTAAGCATAGCAAAGTCATAGCAACATCAATCTCAGAACATAGTGGATACTAGGGATCAAACCCTAACAAAACTAACTCGATTACATGATAAATCTCATCCAACCCATCACCGTCCAGCAAGCCTACGATGGAATTACTCACGCACGGCGGTGAGCATCATGAAATTGGTGATGGAGGATGGTTGATGATGACGATGGCGACGGATTCCCCTCTCCGGAGCCCCAAACAGACTCTAGATCAACCCTCCCGAGACAGAATAGGGCTTGGCGGCGGCTCCGTATCGTAAAACGCGATGAATCCTTCTCTCTGATTTTTTTTCTCCCCGAACGTGAATATATAGAGTTGGAGTTGAGGTCGGTGGAGCTCCAGGGGGCCCACAAGGCAGGGGGCGCACCCAGGGGGTAGGCGCGCCCCCCACCCTCGTGCAGAGGGTGTGGGCCCCCTGGCCTTGATTCTTTCGCCAGTATTTTTTATTATTTCCAAAAATAATCTCCGTTGATTTTCAGGTCATTCCGAGAACTTTTATTTCTGCACAAAGATAACACCATGGCAGTTTTGCTGAAAACAGCGTTAGTCCGGGTTAGTTCCATTCAAATCATGCAAGTTAGAGTCCAAAACAAGGGCAAAAGTGTTTGGAAAAGTAGATACGACGGAGATGTATCAACTACCCCAAGCTTAAAACTTTGCTTGTCCTCAAGCAATTCAGTTGATAAACTGAAAGTGATAAAGAAAAACTTTTACAAACTCTGTTTCCTCTTGTTGTTGTAAATATGTAAAGCCAGCATTCAAGTTTTCAGCAAAGATTATGAACTAACCATATTCGCAATAACATTTAGGTCTCATGTTTACTCATATCAATGGCATAATCAACTAGCGAGCAATAATAATAAATCTCGGATGACAACACTTTCTCAAAACAATCATAATATGATAACAAGATGGTATCTCGCTAGCCCTTTCTGAGACCGCAAAACATAAATGCAGATCACCTTTGAAGATCAAGGACTGACTAAACATTGTAATTCATGGTAAAAGAGATCCAGTCATACTCAATATAAATTAATAGTAATGGATGCAAATGACAGCGGTGCTCTCCAGCTGGTGCTTTTTAATAATAGGGTGATGACTCAACATAAACGTAAATAGATAGGCCCTTCGTAGAGGGAAGCAGGGATTTGTAGAGGTGCCAGAGCTCGGTTCTTGAAATAGAGATGAATAATATTTTGAACGGAATACTTTCATTGTCAACATAACAACCGAGAGATCTCGATATCTTCCATGCTCCACACACTATAGGCGGTTCCCAAACAGAATGGTAAAGTTTATACTCCCCCTCCACCAACAAACATCAATCCATGGCTTGTCCGAAACAACGTGGGTGCCTCCAACTAACAACAATCCTGGGGGAGTTTTGTTTGCAATTATTTTGATTTGATTTGCTTAAAGCACGGGACTGGGCATCCCGGTGACCAGCCATTTTATCGTGAGTGAAGAGCGGAGTCCACTCCTCTTGAGAATAACCCGCCTAGCATGGAAGATACAGACAACCCTAGCTGATACATGAGCTATTCGAGCATACAAAACAGAATTTCATTTGAAGGTTTAGAGTTTGGCACATACCAATTTACTTGGAACGGCAGGTAGATACCACATATAGGAAGCTATGGTGGACTCATATGGAATAACTTTGGGGTTTAAGGGATTGGATGCACTAGCAGTATTCCCGCTTAGTAGAAGTGAAGGCTAGAAAGAGACTGGGAAGCGACCAACTAGAGAGCAACAACAGTCATGAACATGCATTAAAATTAATAAACATTGAGTGCAAGCATGAGTAGGATATAATCCACCATGAACATAAATATCGTGGAGGCTATGTTGATTTTGTTTCAACTACATGTGTGAACATGTGCCAAGTCAAGCCACTTGAATCATTCAAAGGAGGATACCACCCTACTATACCACATCACAACCATTTTAATAACATGTTGGCACGCAAGGTAAACCATTATAAACTCCTAGCTAATTAAGCATGGCATAAGCAACTATAATCTCTAATTGTCATTGCAAACATGTTTATTAATAATAGGCTGAATTAGGAACGATGGACTAATCATATTTACAAAAACAAGAGAGATCAATTTCATACCAGCTTCTCTCATCTCAATCAATCCATCATATATCGTCATAATTGCCTTTCACTTGCACGACCGAACGATGATAATAATAATAGTGCATGTGCTTTGGACTAAGCTGGAATCTGCAAGCATTCAATAAACAGGAGAAGACAAGGCAATATGGCCTCTTGGTTAAATCAACAATAATGTATATAAGAGCCACTTCAACATTTTCATTATGGTCTTCCCCTCTCGACCCCCAAAGAACAAGAAAAGAAATGAAACTATTTACACGGGAAAGCTCCCAACAAGCAAAAGAAGAACAGGAAATCTTTTTGGGTTTTCTTTTAATTATTACTACTACAGCATGAAAAGTAAACTAGCTAAAAGCTACAACTATTTTTTTCTTAAGGTTTTTCAAACACACAAGAAGAAAGCATAAAAAGGAAAATAAACTAGCATGGATAGTACAATGAAAAAGTATGAGCACCGACAACTAGCGTGAGTGTGTGAACATAAATGTAATGTCAGTGAGAAATACGTACTCCCCCAAGCTTAGGCTTTTGGCCTAAGTTGGTCTATGCCCATGGATCAAAGTTGTAGTTGGGGTCGTACTGAGATGCAGCGACTATTGCATCGTGGGCTGCAGCTTGGAGGCGAGCTGTCTCCGACCTCCTCTCATACTCGTTCGCCTCCTCCCTGGTTATAACATGTCTCCCCTTTGTCTGAAAGTCAAAGAAAGTAGGAGCAGGGAGAGCAACATGGAAAATGCGGCGCCTGTCAAACATTAGTCGGTACTGGAGAGGTTGTTCGTTCCTCTCAATAAACTAATGGCGAACCATAGCCTCATATCCTAGATAAGTGGGAGGCAATTCCATATCATTTTCATGTATGGGTATCCCAAGGAAATTAGCCACACGGGTTGCATAAATTCCACCAAACAAGTCTCCACTCAAACCATTATTATGCAACCTCCGTGCAACAATGGCCCCCCAAGTTATATTGCTTATCTCCTAAAACAGCACTCTTTAGAACACTAAGATTAGGGACACACATGTGACATGCTTCACCCTTACCATTTATGCACCTACCTATGAAGAGAGCAAAATAATGTATAACAGGAAAGTGAATGCTCCCTATGGTAGCTTGTGTTATATCTCTAGATTCCCCCACTGTAATACTAGCAAGAAAATCTCTAAACTCAGCTTTGCGAGGTTCACTAGCACTACCCCATTGTGGAAGTTTGCAAGCAGTATTAAAATCCTCTAAGTCCATAGTATAAGATTGGCCATAGATATCAAATAGGACAGTGTGAGAATTACGTGAAGATGAAAATTTGAACCTTCTCACAAAGGAATCAGTTAGGTGATAGTACTGAGGGCACTTATCTAGCATGAAGCACTCGAGTTCAGCATTACGCACATATGCATCAAATTCCTCCTTAATTCCTGCTCGAACCATGAAATCTTCTGACGGCCATTCACAAGGTCGTACTTGAGTTTCTCTTGGTGGTTCATGGTCCGGCTCACGCATTGCGGGCCTGGGTCCTCGCTTCCTTGAAGAACCACCTTGGTACATTTTCCTAAACATATTTCTCCCTCTGAAAAATTTAGTAACTTAAAATAATAGTGAACCAAACTCAAAAAAATTGATAGCAACTACTCCCACAAGTGCCTAGAGACTATATCATGCATTAGAACTACTTGGGACCATATAAATTTGACATGCAAGCTCAAGAACAGGGTCACCTAGGCAGCAAAAATTTGCAATGATACGGGAATTCGTATTGGACCTTAATGGGCCATACGGGAAAGGAGAGAAAGGCCTCAAGGGTGGCCGCGCCCCTTCCCCATGGACTGGTCCGAATTGGACTAGGGAAAGGGGGCGCCCCCTTCCTTCCTTCTCCTTCTCCCTTCCCTTTTCCTATTCCATGTGGGAGGTGGAATCCTACTAGGACTAGGGAGTCCTAGTAGGACTCCACACTTGGGCCCCTATGAGGGCCGGCCTCCTCCTCCCTCCATCCTTTATATACGTGGCCAGGGGGCACCCCATAGACACACAAGTTGATCATTGATCTCTTAGCCGTGTGCGGTGCCCCCTCCACCATAATCCACCTCGGTCATATCGTCGTAGTGCTTAGGCGAAGCCCTGCGCCGGTGGCTTCATCATCACCGTCATCACGCCGTCGTGCGAACGAAGCTCTCCCTCGACACTCTACTGGATCGTGAGTTCGTGGGACGTCATCGAGCCGAACGTGTGCAGATCACGGAGGAGTCGTACTTTCGGTACTAGGATCGGTCGATCATGAAGACGTACGACTACATCAACCACGTTGTCATAACGCTTCCGCTTTCGGTCTACGAGGGTACGTGGACAACACTCTCCCCTATCGTTGCTATGCATCACCATGATCTTGCGTGTGCGTAGGAATTTTTTTGAAATTACTACTATCGTTGCTATGCATCACCATGATCTTGCGTGTGCGTAGGAATTTTTTTGAAATTACTACGTTCCCCAACACTACACGATAAAGGTGTAGGAGGAAATCAACCGGGAATGTTTTCCCGGTTCTGGACCTGTGTCAAACAAATGACCGGAGGGGGAAAGTTCCATCTACAGATAGTTAGAGGCATGTGACAGATGAATGGACCGGGTATTTAGATTCGTTGGATTTTTCTGAGCAACTTTCATGTAGAAAGTTTTTTGATCCGAGCTACGGTTTATTTTCTATGAATTTTCAAAGATTAAACCATTCTTTGGAATTAATTAAATTGACAGAAAAGAATTACTACGTCAGCATGACATCATTGTGACATCAGCAGTAAACAAGACAGATGACTAGGTGAAACTGACCAGTAGGTCCCACCTGTCATACACTGTGGACTAACAGAAGTTTAAACTAACTAAAACGAGGTTAATTAACAACTAGGCCCCACATGTCAGTAGCAGATTAGATTACTGATTACTTTTAATTATAAAAACATTTTAATTAGCTTATTATGTGGTGGTGCCTGCATGTCAGAGGTACTGGGCTGCCCAGTCAGCATGTTCACTGGGTCAACCCCGTCAACGGGGCCCCCATGGCACACTGGCCGTGACCCAGGGGTGGGGCCCGTCTAGCCACGTCGGCGACCGGCGCCGGAGTTGCTCTGGTGACCCAAAACACGGCGGCGCGTCGCTGGAACGCGTCGGGTTTCATCTACGATGGGTGGTTTCGCGCGCGCTTGGGCGCGTTCGAACGAGCAGCGAGTGTCGCGTCCAGTGGTGGTGGTGGTTTCACCAAAATCGGCGCTGGCGACGAGCGGAGGCGGCGGCGTTCTCGGGCGCTCGTCGAGCTAGGTGCTTGGGGGGCACGGGAAGACACGTGCCCATGTGCGTTGGTCTCCTGGGAACCCCAAGAGCACAACGGTGAGCTCGGGCGAGCGTGTCAACAGCCACAACGACGGCAACGAGCTCGTCGGCGCCGATGCCTGCGGATGCTAGCGGAGCGGCAGCTACGGGTGGCGAAAATTTTCGTGGAGAGAGGGAAAAGGGGGAGAGGCTCACCGAGAAGGCGCAAGCAGGCTTGTTGATAGATTAGTAGTAGCAGCGGTGCCGGAATCGGAGAGGATCGCCCGCGGCAGAGATGAAAGGGGGCAGAGGAGAGCGGCCTCTATAGAGCACCTCAGCTCCTGCTCGAGGTCGAGGTCGAAGGAGCGGAGGATGGCGGAGCTCGTGGACGTGCAGGCTAAGCTCGGGGTCGACGGTGGCCGCGGTGACGACGGAGGATGGCGGCGGGCGCGCTCGGGCACTGGGGAGAAAGGGCGAGCGCGAGCGAGGGAGAGAGGGGAGTGGATCTGGGAGGGGGCGACTGGGAGAGGTGGCAGGGGGGAGGCCAAGGCGTCGCCCTTATCCCCTCGGGGCGGCGCCTGCGAGGTGGGTTCGACGGGGACGCGCCCCTATTCGGGCGCGGTCGGTGGAGCAGTGCGCGGGGAGAGAACACGACAAGGACGGGGGAGTGGGCCGACTCCGGTGGGCCGCAGCCCAAGTGGGGCAGGGGTTTTCTCTCCCCTCTGTTTTTTTCTTTTCTCCTTTTTTCTGTTTTTTTTCTTTATTTAATAAATAGAGGTGGGTAAGAAAATATTGGGCATGCTATTTACATAGGAAAAATATGGGAAGTGCCCCTTTTATTCCCTGGTGATCTTAAACATTGCCACAAATATTTTGGAGACCAGAAGAATTCATTTGGTATTTTTCATAATTAGGATAGCATTTAAAAATGTTGAATTAGTGTTGGTATAATTGCTAATGCTCATCTTTGCACAAAAGTGATGTTGTGTTCCTTAACAAATAATTGTTATGGAATTTTTTGACAAATGATGAACATTTTTCCAGCAACTTTTGAGAAATTCAAACTTCACTTGAATTTGAATTGACTGGAATTTCAAATGGGATAATGAACAAAGATGATTAAGCACTATTTGGAAAAATGATTAGCTTAATCACAGAGGGTTACTGTAGCATGACACTGGGGGTGTTACAAATCTCCTCCACTACAAGAAATCTCGTCCCGATATTTAAGGGTGGAATAAGGGGGGAAGACTCGGGAAGGACGGAGCTCAACACAAGATAGTTACCTGGGGACTATCTCAGTGAACGTGGCAAAGAGGCATCTCTCTAGTTGAAATTCAAGAAAGTCATCGAGAGCAAGGTAAGAAGGTGCAATAAGAAGCTTCAATCGGGTAGGCAATTTTTCGATGTATGAAGCAAAGTGTGAAAGCGTTTCGGATCAACGAGAATAAGTATCACGTCTGATACCAGAACGAAAACATGGTATGGACTATTAGCTCGTGAATTACATACGAAGCCAAGTGCAAAGGATACTTTAACATCAAGGGTGTACAGGAGAGTCAGGTTTCGATCCTATGGAACTGTAGGTTATGGGCCCACCATGTGGTTCAAAAGTAGGAAGGACGCTAACATATTGCACGGTCATGGTAGCAAGGCATGTCAGAGGATAACCTGTCAGTTATGTTGGCAACAACGTTGGTACCAATGGCGAGGAACGAAGAGAACCATTTTCCTGCTCGTTGAGACGAGGCGGACCAATAGGCAAAGTTCTCGTCCATCGGTGGTTACCGGAGTGTCAACAGCAATAATAACAGGGTCTTACTGACAAATTGTACACCGAGGTGTTGACATAAGCAGGGAACTATTACTGCTTATATCATATAGATCACAAGAAAGGGTAAACAAAACAATGGAAAGGAAAATGTGATTATTGTATTAATCAGTCAAATGGAAAGGAAAGGTGTTTATACTCACATATCAGAGTATACCCTTCCAAAGGACAAGCAGAGATAGATATACCCATCAAGACAATAAGCAGATAACGATTTGGGAAAAAAGGCGACGAAACTCCTGACGTTACCCATGCCATGGTGTTTGGATAATTGATCAAGAAACATTAAGCATTGCGCTTCCAATGTTCTTCAGAGTACCACAGTCATGCTTCGGGGTAACATTAAGGCAGTCGGAAAAGGATTCTCGAAAGTCGGAGAATACTTTCGGGTATCTTTTATTAACAAGAACAACTAGGGATGGAAGTATGAACGGCGAGGTACGCAGTTATCCATAAGGATTCAATGATGTTAAGGGATTGCAAATGAAATGGACACAAGTTCTCGGGAGTAGATCGGAGAGTATCTTCGAAGTCTTCTCATGAAGCAGGCAACCATCCGGAATGAAGGGGCTCTCTGGGGAAAGTCGTTACGAGAACCTAATGTAGTTAGTAAATTCACTTAACCCGAATAGAAGAGAGAACAGAGTCCCAGAGTAGAGACGAGGAGTAAAAGATCCTAATACCACCCAATGGCGACGTGGGACCATAAGCCACACAGCCATGTTAGTAAATCGATTTTCGAACACTAGACTCAACTTCGACCAAGGAGTTGGAAAGGGGGGTTCCTACAGGCAGTCGGCTCTGATACCAACTTGTGACGCCCTCGATTCAATCATACACTAATCATACACGCAAATGTGTACAATCAAGATCAAGGACTCACGGGAAGATATCACAACACAACTCTAGACATATATTAAAATAATGCAAGCTTTATATTACAAGACAGGGGCCTCGAGGGCTCGAATACACAAGAGTCAGCGGAAGCAACATATCTGAGTATAGACATAAGTTAGACAAGTTTGCCTTAAGAAGACTAGCACAAAAGCAACTGATAATCCCCAAGTGCAGGGAATCATCGTAGCAATTTCCAAAGGTGGAAGTGATAAGTATGGAGTGTCGAACCCACAAGGAGCTAAAGGTATGATCAATATTCTCTCAAGCCCTATCTGCCACTGATACGACTCTACGTACACCGAACGTTTGCTTCCAACTAGCAACGAGAAATAAAACTACGTTGTGGGTATGAAGTGGATAACTTTGCATGATATCGGAGAGCTAAAACATAAAAGTAGGTGTTGTTATCATAAAGTTAGAATATATTACTAAATATCATAAATAGCGAGTGTGGAATAATGATGGATCGGTGTGCGGAATTGTCCTAGGCAATTGTTAACAAGACCGGTAGTCGTCATTGCAATTTCATATGAGGGAGAGGCATAAGCTAACATACTTTCTCTTCTTGGATCATATGCACTTATGATTGGAACTCTAGCAAGCATCCGCAACTACTAAAGATCATTAAGGTAAAACCCAACCATAGCATTAAAGCATCAAGTCCCCTTTATCCCATACGCAACAACCCCCTTACTCGGGTTTGTGTTTCAGTCACTCACCAACCCACCATAAGCGAATCATGAACGTATTGCAACACCCTACAGCGGGAATCCCTCACGCTTGCGCGACACGGAGGGCACAATAGGACAGCACCAAAATAAAACATACAACTCGTACCAATCTAGATCATCAATCAACCCAAGGACAAAAGATATCTACTCAAAACATCATAAGATGGCAACACATCATTGGATCGTAATATGTGGCATAAAGCACCATGTTCAAGTAGGGATTACAGCGGGGTGCGGGAGAGTGGACCGCGTAAAATAGATGAGGATGGTGGTGATGATGGTGATGTTGATGAAGACGATCACCGCGGCGATGATTCCCCTCCCGATGGCACTCTGGTGCCATCGGAAGAGAGCAGGAGAGGTTCTCCCCCTTGTGCTTCCTCCTCCATGGCCTCCCCCCTAGATGGCGAGAGGTTCTCCCTCTGGTCCTTGGCCTTCATGGCGATGATGGCCTCTCCGGGATCCTCCTCCATGGCCTTCGGTGATGATGGCCCCCTCCAGCAGGGTGCCAGAGAGGGCCTAGATTGATTTCTCGTGGCTACAGAGGCTTGCGGCGGCGGAACTTCCGATCTAGGTTTCTTTCTGGAAGTTTGGGTATATATGAGA
This sequence comes from Aegilops tauschii subsp. strangulata, assembly GCF_002575655.3. NCBI lineage: Eukaryota > Viridiplantae > Streptophyta > Magnoliopsida > Poales > Poaceae > Aegilops > Aegilops tauschii. The sequence goes on along the minus strand of NC_053037.3, from coordinate 242,318,204 downwards.
GGTGTTGGCGTTGATTTCACGTCAGGGGGGTTTCCGGGCTGTCCACGAGGCAGGGGGCGCGCCCCAGGGGGGTGGGCGCGCCCCCACCCTCATGGGCAGCCCGGGACTCTTCTGGCCTACTTCCGGTACTCCGTGGGCTTCTTCTGGTCCAAAAATGATCTCCGTCAAGTTGGACGTCAATTGGACTCCGTTTGGTTTTCCTTTTCTGCGATACTCTAAAACAAGGAGAAAATAGAAACTGGCACTGGGCTCTAGGTTAATAGGTTAGTCCCAAAAATCATATAAAAGTGTATAATAAAGCCCATTAAACATCCAAGATAGATAATATAACAGCATGAATACTTCATAAATTATAGATACGTTGGAGACGTATGAGCATCCCCAAGCTTAATTCATGCTCGTCCTCGAGTAGGTAAATGATAAAAGAAATAATTTATGAAGTGTGAATGCTAGCAGGTGCACAAGTTTGATCAATGATAATTTCAATCACCTTTTCTAGCATCATTATATGTCATAACAGTAGCTCATCTCATAAAAAAAATTCATGATCAAGTAACAAGCTATCCACATGTTAAAGTATAGATCGTAAACTTTCTTGAAAACTAACAAACAATATTCTCAGTCATCAAACAATTGCAATCCATCTTATTTTCAGGAAGAGTCTATGTCAGAGCTTTGATTTAGCAAACTCCACATACTCGACTATCATTTAGTCTTTCACAATTGCTAACACTCACGCGATATTTATGGGTTCAAAGTTTTAATCAGACACAGAGAAAGATAGGGGCTTATAGATTCGTCTCCCAACCTTTTACCTCAAGGGTAATGTCAACAATAATAGTTCATGATGCCTTACATCCAATTGGATATATATATCAGAATCTTTCCAACACAATGCGCTTGCCAAAGGATAAAATGTAAAAAGGAAAGGTGAAAATCACCATGACTCTTGCATAAGGTTAAGAGATAAAAGTAAAAGATAGGCCCTTCGCAGAGGGAAGCAGAGGTTGCCATGCGCTTTCAGGGTTGGATGCACAAAATCTTAATGCGAAAGAACGTCACTTTATATTGCCACTTGTGATATGGACCTTTATTATGCAGTCCATTGCTTTTATTTCTTCCACATCACGAGATCGTATAAAGCTTATTTCCTCCACACTAGTCAATCATACATATTTAGAGGGCAATTTTTATTGCTTGCACCGATGACAACTTACTTGAAGGATCTTACTCAATCCATAGGTAGGTATGGTGGACTCTTATGGAAAAACCGGGTTTAAGGGTATTTGGAAGCACAAGTAGTATCTCTACTTAGTGCAAATAATTTGGCTAGCATGAGAGGGAAAGGCAAGCTCAACGTGTTGGGCGATCCATGACAATATACTTTATTTCAGATATAAGAAAACATAACCCATTACGTTGTCTTCCTTGTCCAACATCAACCTTTTAGCATGTCATATTTTAATGAGCGCTCACAATTACAAAAGATGTCCAAGATAGTATATTTATATGTGAAATCCCTCTTCCTTCAATATTCATTCATGAATTGTTCAAGTAACCAATTCTACGGTTGCTAACTTTCAATAAGTTTACTACCTATACTTATTATGTGTGAAGTCATTACTCCCTATGTTATAAGCATATGAAACATATATAAATTTAGGTTTATGACATTCAATTTATTCAACCATTTACTCATAGGATATACGTGAAGCACATGAGTAAATGACAAACTACTCCAAAAGATACGAGTTGAAGAACACTGAGTAGTCAAATAATTAACTAGCCATGGGAGGATTATTTTTCATTCAATATTTCAGATCCAATGATTTTATTCAAATAGAAAGTAAAATTGAAAATACGCTCCAAGCAAAACACATATCATGTGACGAATAAAAATATAGCTCCGAGTAAGGTATACCGATAGTTTTGGAGACGAAAGAGGGGATGCCTTCCGGGGCATCCCCAAGCTTAGGTACTTGATTCTTCCTTTATTACATTGGGGTGCCTTGGGCATCCCCAAGCTTAGGGTCTTTCCACTTCTTATTCTCCTCATATCGATATCTCACCCAAAGCTTGAAAACTTCAATCACACAAAACTTAACAACACTTCGTGAGATAGGTTAGTATGATAAAGAGTAAACCATTCACTTTGGTACTGTCAAGGACAAGTTTCTATAATTGTTCTCACACAATGACTACTGTACCATATCATTTCTACAATTTATATTGAGAAATATAAGTCATAGAAACTAGAAAACAAGCAAACTATGCAATGAAAACAAAATCTATCAGAAACAGAACAGTCTGTAATGATCTGAACATAAACCATACTTCTGCTCCTCCAAAAATTATTAAATAAACTGGTGGACATGAGGAATTTGTCTATTAATATTCTGAAAAAAGAATCAACTCAAAAGCACTCTTCTGTAAAAAATGACAGCTAATCTCGTGAGCGCAAAGTTTCTGTTTTTTACAGCAAGATCACATTGACTTTCTCCCAAGTCTTCCCAAAGGTCTTACTTGGCACTTTATTGAAACAAAAGCTATAAAAAATGATTAATACAGTAGCTTAATCATTTAAACACACAAAAACAGTAAGGTTAAGTATTGGGTTGTCTCCCAACAAGCGCTTTTCTTTAATGCCTTTTAGCTAGGCATGATGATTTCAATGATGCTCACATAATAGACAAGAATTGAAACACAAAGAGAGCATCTTGAAGAATATGACTATCACATTTAAATATAACCCACTTCCTATGCCTAGGGATTTTGTGAGCAAACAATTTATAAGAACAACAATCAACTAGCATAGGAAGGCAAAACAAGTATAACTTCAAAACTTTAAGCACTTAGAGAGGAAACTTGATATTATTGCAACTCCTACAAGCATGTATTCCTCCCTCATAATAATTTTCAGTAGCATCATGGATAGAAACTTTGTTATCATACTCAATTGGACCCTCTTCCGAAATAGTGGAATCATTACTAGCTAAAGTTGACACTCTTCCAAATCCACTTTCATAAATATCACACTAAGATTCAACACCCTCCAAAATAGTGGGATCACTAATTCCTAAAGTTGACACTCTTCCAAACCCACTTTAATTGATATTATTATTCATACTCCAAAAAATATAAGTGAAGTTCATGGAGCATTCTACAATTAATATAGACTAACCAATATCCAAGCTCAAAATGTATAAGTGAAGCACATGAAGCATTCTATAAAACCATACTCAAAAGATTTAAGTGAAGCACAAAGAGCGATTCCATAAGATAATACTTAAAATATTTAAGTGAAGCACATGAAGTATTCTATAAATCAATGAAGGGCTATCTCATGCTATCATGGTTCTTAAAGGAAAAACAAAAACACAAAAGACACAAATCATGTGAACAAAGCAAAAACCGAGGTATACCGATATTTGTTGAAGAAGAAAGATGGGATGCCAACCGGGGCATCCCCAAGCTTAGATGCTTGAGTATCCTTTGAAATATTTACTTGTGGTGCCTTGGGCATCCCCAAGCTTGAACTCTTGCCTCTCTTTATTCTTCTCATATTGATAGCTCCTCGACCTTCGGACACTTCATCCACACAAAACTTTAACAAAAACTAGTGAGATCCGTTAGTGTAATAAAGCAAATCACTACCTTTAGGTACTGTAATGAACTCATTCTTTATTTATATTGGTGTTAAACCTACTTTATTCCAACTTCTCTATGGTTCATACCCCCCGATACTAGCCATAGATTCATCAAAATAAGCAAACAACACGCGAAAAACAGAATCTGTCAAAAACAGGACAGTCTGTAGTAATCTGGAAGTTTAGTAAACTTCTGTAACTCCTAAAATTATGAACTAAATTTGAACAATTTGTACAGAAGTAATTTGCAAAAAGTTTCAGACCCATTTGACTCTCCAGTAAAAAATGTAAATTCATGCACTACAGCCAAAGTTTCTGTTTTTGTTCTGCACATAGCAAACAAGCAATCTAATCATCCTAAAACCAAAGCTTGGCATATTATTTTTATAATACAATGGATATACACAAAGGGATAATTATTTACAGAGAAACTTCCATGAAAAATTCTACATTGTTTCTGTGAGCATGAACACAAGTGCTCAAGGTCGACCCTCACTTCTTCAATGCATAACTTTCCAATCACTTCTCTTTTTGAAAAACTTTTTAGGCATGAGAGGCAAGTAATTTTTTTTTGTATTTTCATTTTTTTCATTTTTTTTGTATGTTTCACCCACAACCAAACAGAAACAAAAAGGAAAAACAAAAATCTACTTTGTGAAGAAAGCAAACAAGCACACACGAGAATATCAACCCCACGCTATTGCTCCCCGTCAACGGCGCCAGAAAAGAGCTTGATAATCCCCAAGTGCAGGGAATCATCGTAGCAATTTCCAAAGGTGGAAGTGATAAGTATGGAGTGTCGAACCCACAAGGAGCTAAAGGTAAGATCAATATTCTCTCAAGCCCTATCTGCCACTGATACGACTCTACGTACACCGAACGTTTGCTTCCAACTAGCAACGAGAAATAAAACTACGTTGTGGGTATGAAGTGGATAACTTTGCATGATATCGGAGAGCTAAAACATAAAAGTAGGTGCTGTTATCATAAAGTTAGAATATATTACTAAATATTATAAATAGCGAGTGTAGAATAATGATGGATCGATGTGTGGAATTGTCCTAGGCAATTGTTAACAAGACCGGTAGTCGTCATTGCAATTTCATATGAGGGAGAGGCATAAGCTAACATACTTTCTCTTCTTGGATCATATGCACTTATGATTGGAACTCTAGCAAGCATCCGCAACTACTAAAGATCATTAAGGTAAAACCCAACCATAGCATTAAAGCATCAAGCCCCCTTTATCCCATACGCAACAACCCCCTTACTCGGATTTGTGTTTCAGTCACTCACCAACCCACTATAAGCGAATCGTGAACGTATTGCAACACCCTACAGCAGGAATCCCTCACGCTTGCGCGACACGGAGGGCACAATAGGACAGCACCAAAATAAAACATACAACTCGTACCAATCTAGATCATCAATCAACCCAAGGACAAAAGATATCTACTCAAAACATCATAAGATGGCAACACATCATTGGATCATAATATGTGGCATAAAGCACCATGTTCAAGTAGGGATTACAGCGGGGTGCGGGAGAGTGGACCGCGTAAAATAGATGAGGATGGTGGTGATGATGGTGATGCTGATGAAGACGATTACCGCGGCGATGATTCCCCTCCCGATGGCACTCCGGTGCCACCGGAAGAGAGGAAGAGAGGTTCTCCCCCTTGTGCTTCCTCCTCCATGGCCTCCCCCCTAGACGGGGAGAGGTTCTCCCTCTGGTCCTTGGCCTTCATGGCGATGATGGCCTCTCCGGGATCCTCCTCCATGGCCTCCGGTGATGATGGCCCCCTCCGGCAGGGTGCCAGAGAGGGCCTAGATTGATTTCTCGTGGCTACAGAGGCTTGCGGCGATGGAACTTCCGATCTAGGTTTCTTTTTGGAAGTTTGGGTATATATGAGAGGTGTTGGCGTTGATTTCACGTCAGGGGGGTTTCTGGGCTGTCCATGAGGCAGGGGGCGCGCCCCCCACCCTCGTGGGCAGCCCAGGACTCTTCTGGCCTACTTCCGATACTCCGTGGGCTTCTTCTGGTTCAAAAATGATCTCCATCAAGTTGCACGTCAATTGGACGCCGTTTGGTTTTCCTTTTCTGCGATACTCTAAAACAAGGAGAAAATAGAAAGTGGCACTGGGCTCTAGGTTAATAGGTTAGTCCCAAAAATCATATAAAAGTGTATAATAAAGCCCATTAAAAATCCAAGATAGATAATATAATAGCATGAATACTTCATAAATTATAGATACGTTGGAAACGTATCAGCAACATCGATCGAAAAGGCAAGGCCTCCTGCCTGGGAGGCTCCTAACTACTCCTGGTCGTCGGCGATCTTCACGTAGTAGTAGGCACCCTCGGGATAGTAGCAGTCGTCAAAGGTGGCATCTGGCTCCTGGACTCCACCATCTAGTTGCAACAACCAGAAAGAAGAAAGAAGGGGGAAAAGGGGTAGCAAAGCAACCATGAGTACTCATCCAAGGTACTCGCAAGCAAGGATCTACACTACTTATGTATCGGTATTAATGAAAGGGGTAGTATCTTTGGACTAACTGCAGAATGCCAGAATAAGAGGGGGAGAAGCTAGTCCTATCGAAGACTAGCATCTTCTGGAAACCACCATCTTGCAGCAACAGGAGGCAGGAGAGTAGTATAACATAAGTCATATTTATGTTGTCGTATCAACGCTCCGAGATCCTTTCTCGACTCCCGAAGCAACATATCCAAATCATGCCTCAGCGTCCAGTTCTAGTTGTATCGATCGGGATACAACTCCAAGTGTCCGTTATCGTAGGACAGGCTATCGATAGATGTTTTCTTCCCTGCAGGGGTACACCAACTTACCCACCACGCTCGATTAACTCCGGCCGGACACACTTTCCTGGGTCATGCCCGGCCTCGGCCAAACAATACGCCGCAACCCGACCTAGGCTAAATAGAGAGGTCAGCACGGCGGACTAAACCTATGCCCCCAGGGGTCATGGGCCATCGCCCCGGGACCTCCTGCACGTTGCGTACGCGGCCGGTGAGCAGACCTAGCTACCTCCTTAAAAAGGCAGGTGCTTACGCAGTCCAACCCGGTGCGCGCCGCTCAGTTGCTGACGTCTATTAAGCTTCGGCTGATGTATACGACGCAGAACGCCCATACTATGCCCACGTGACGGTTAGTGCTATCAGGCCAGAGGCCCCTTGGATCAAATATCCAAATCATAGTGGATTAGGAGCACGCGGTAACGAGCAGAGACTCACGATCGATGTGACCCCGTTGCCCTGTCTCGAGGACTTGCGACAAGGGCTAAGAATGCTCAGCCACGCCTCGTAAGTATCTCGCGGGCACCTTCCAGGTCAACCCGACTCCACATCACTCGCAATTAAGCTTGCGCGGGTACCCCTCAGGGCCGACCCGTCTTTAGTAACATGGTTCAGTGTAAAGTCATAGTAACCATAGTAACTGTGTGTCTAACACCAAGGGGAACCCTGAGGAACCACCCTCGGTGGATTCCACTCGATGTAATCATCAAGGTGAACATAAGAGGAACTACCCTCGAGGTTCACACTTGAGGGGTTGCATGACAGAGCCGTATCGGAAGTGGTTAAGGAGGAACCACCCTTGATGACCACGACCAAATAGCTACACTATAGAATTAACATCATAAGTGCTAATGAGGTGTCACCCTCGGCACTCGATAGTAACCCAGTAGTGTCGAGCAACTAAGGGGAAAGTGATGTGCGGTGCCGGGGCTTGGTCTTCAATCCCTTTGATCGGGTCTTCGATGATGAAGCAGGGGCAACAAGGATAAGGTGGGGGTCACTGATGGATCACTAACAAACCTATACTAAGCAGTTTAGGATTAGCAGGTAAGGTACAACAACAGATACAAAAGCAGGCTATGCATCAGAATAGGAGCAAACAATTACAGTAGCAGAATCTAATGCAAGCATGAGAGAATGGAATGGGCGATATCGGGATGATCAAAGGGGGGGCTTGCCTGGAAGCTCTGCTGAAAAGGAAGAAGTGTCGTCGTCGACGTAGTCGATCACAGGGGCGGCATCGGTCTCGGGGTCTACCGGAGAGAAGAGGGAGAAGAAACAATAAATATAAAGCAAGCATAGCATCACAAAGCATAACATGGCAATATGTTGTGCCGGGTGTGACCTAACATATGGCTACACGATAAAGGTGAAGGGGGAATCAACCGGGAATGTTTTCCCGGTTCCGGACCTTGGTCAAACAAATGACCGGAGGGGGAAAGTTCCATGTACAGATAGTTAGAGGCATGTGACAGATGAACGGACCACGCATTTGGATTCGTTGGATTTTTCTGAGCAACTTTCATGTAGAAAGTTTTTCGATCCGAGCTACGGTTTATTTTCTATGAATTTTCAAAGATTAAACAATTCTCTGGAATTAATTAAATTGACAGAAAAGAATTACTACATCAGCATGACATCATTGTGATGTCAGCAGTCAACAAGACGGCTGACCAGGTCAAACTGACCAGCAGGTCCCACCTGTCATAGACAGTGGACTAACAGAAGTTTAAACTAACTAAAACGAGGTTAATTAACAACTGGGCCCCACATGTCAGTAGCAGATTAGATTACTAATTACTTTTAATTATAAAAACATTTTAATTAGCTTAATTATGCAGTGGGCCCTGCATGTCAGAGGTACTGGGCTGGCCAGTCAGCACGTTCACTGGGTCAACCCCGTCAACGGGGCCCCATGGCCCACTTGCCGTGACCCAAGGGTGGGGCCCTCCTAGCCACGTCGGCGGCCGGCGCCGGAGTTGCTCCGGTGACCCAAAACGCGGCGGCGCGTTGCCGGAACGCGTTAGGTTTCATCTACGATGGGTGGTTTCGCGCGCGCTTGGGCGCGTTCGAACGAGCAACGAGTGTCGCGTCCAGTGGTGGTGGTGGTTTCACCGGAATCGGCGCTGGCGACGAGCGGAGGCGGCGGCGTTCTCGGGCGCTCGTCGAGCTAGGTGCTTAGTGGGCACGGGAAGACGCGTGCGCGTTGGTCTCTTGGGAACCCCAGGAGCATATGAGCTCGCGCGAGCATGTCAACGGCCACAACGACGGCAACGAGCTCGTCGGCGGCGACGCGTGCGGATGCTAGCGAAGCGGCGGCTACGGGTGGCAAAAAGCTTCGCGGAGAGAGGGAAAAGGGGGAGAGGCTCACCGAGAAGGCGCAAGGAGGCCCGTTGATAGATTACTAGCACCAGCGGCGCCGGAATCGGAGAGGTTCGCCGGCGGCAGAGACAAAAGGGGGCAGAGGAGAGCGGCCTCTATAGAGCCCCTCAGCTCCTGCTCGAGGTCGAGGTCGAAGGAGCGGAGGATGGCGGAGCTCGTGGATGTGCAGGCTAAGCTCGGGGTCGACGCTGGCCACGGTGACGACAGAGGACGGCGGCGGGCGCGCTCGGGCAGTGGGGAGAAAGGGCAAGCGCGAGTGAGGGAGAGAGGGGAGTGGATCTGGGAGGCGGTGAGTGGGAGAGGTGGCAGGGGGGAGGCCGAGGCGTCACCCTTATCCCCTCGGGGCGGCGCCGGCGAGGTGGGTTCGACGGGGACGCGCCCCTGTTCGGGCGCGGTCGGTGGAGCAGTGTGCGGGGAGAGAACACGACAAGGACGGGGGAGTGGGCCGACTCCCGTCTGTTTTTTTTTCTTTTCTCCTTTTTCTGTTTTTTCTTTATTTAATAAACAGAGATGGGTAAGAAAATATTGGGCATGCTATTTATTAGGAAAAATATGGGAAGTGCCCCTTTTATTCCGTGGTGATCTTAAACAGTGCCACAAATATTTTGGAGACCAGAAGAATTCATTTGGTATTTTTCATAATCAGGATAACATTTAGAAATGCTGAATTGGTGCTGTTATAATTGTTAATGCTCATCCTTGCACAAAAGTGATGTTGTATTCCTTAACAAATAATTGTTATGGAATTTTCTGACAAATGATGAACATTTTTCCAGCAACTTTTGAGCAACTGGAATTTCAAATGGGATATTGAACAAAGGTGATTAAGCACTATTTGTAAAAATGATTAGCTTAATCACAGAGGGTTACTGTAGCATGACACTGGGGGTGTTACAATAGATCTACACAACAGTATATATACTACACGAGTACAGGTATATCCCCATGCAAAGAAAAGAGTACAGGTATGTCCACACATAATAAAAATAGTGAATGCACACGTGCAAATAAAAAATACGTGTACATGTTCGGCAAGCAAGAGAGACGTGCCCCGGATCACTAATTTTTGGGAGGTTGTTATTGCATGCAAGTATGGATAACTAACAAAAGGACATCCAATAACCAGAAACCCGCTAAGAGAGATGGGAGCGAGATGGGAGTATGTACACCCAAGAGTACGGAAAAGGAGTCACATATATAAGCCCGATTAGGTGTTCCCGAACTCCCGAAACGGTACAGTGGACTGGAGGAAAAAGAAAAAAACACCTCCATCCACTCCCGACCACTCCCCCACGATCCCCACCAGCCCATCCCCACCTTCCACTCCCCTCTCCACAACCCCGCCGCCCCTTGGTGCTGGCGCACCTCCCGCCGCCCGCCACCCCGGCCCGGCCCCGTCGCCGCCCCCGACCCCAACACACCTCCCGCCGCCAGGCACCCCAACCCCGCCGCACCTCCCGCCGCCGGCCGCTTGGCCCCGTTGCCGCCCCCCGACCCTAGTGCGCCTGCCTCGTCGACCGCTCAAGGTTGCCGGTCGCCGCACGCGAACTGCCTCCACCCCAAACCGCCGGCGTGCCACCATGCCCCACATCCCGACCGCTGCCGCTCAAGGTTGCCCGTCGCCGCACGCCTTCACTTCGCTGTCGCACACAACCATGCAGCAGCGTCTGGCTCAACCGGCGCGACTGCCCCGCGCGTCTCCACCCCACAGCGCCGTTTGCTACCGCCCGGCGGCCGCCCCGCACGCCCCTCTGCCGGCCTCCTGTCGTGGCCAGGCAACCTACCTGGTCCCACGACGACGGCCGTACTGTATGCCCGGGAAGATCCCCCCGCTGCCACAACCTCCCTGTCACTTCAATTCTGTTCAACCTGCCCAGCCACATCAGTTCGATATTGTGTTTTGAAGAAGAAAACAGAGATGACTCAAAATTCGTAGCAGTTCGATGGATCTCACAAATGGAAGGAAATCACGTTGCAAAAAGTTGCTTCCACCCATTCCGGTGCTGCTGCAAATTCTCTTGTTTGTGTGTCGTCACAGTTTTGTTTACCGATCATGTGGTGCTACTTCTCTCTCTCTAAATGATTCTAATCCATAGCCGGCAGTGCTCCTAAAATTCTTCAGATTGAGCTCTTGCGACCAATTGCTGACACAAAAATGCAACTCTGCACACTCCACAAAATGGTCATCATATTCTGAAGAATAGCATGATTGTACTATTTGGTCGAGCTAGTACTACCAGAGTGAAAAAATTGAAGAGTTGGATTTTAGAGCGTGAACATTTTCAGAAAGTGGTCAAGTGAACCTGAACCAAATAGATTGACCTGAAATTCATTTGAGCTAGTTACTACCAAATTGAAAAAATTGTAATAGATTGATAAGTGCTATTGTACTATTTTCTATTGTGTGGTAATGCTCATACCCCATGGCCATGGAAGGTTCATATGTTATGCTCTTCTTTTATGGCTGATTCATGTTCTATTTTGTAGCCTTAATGATATTCTGTACACTGATGGCGAGAACTCAACCATGGCTATACGCCAAGTTCTACGATGGCTATGCGTCTGTCGTCGGGAAGTCCTACTATAGCTATAACGCCCTTTGAGTGGCATGGGGAACATGCTAAAGTGTGTGTTGGTGCACTGGTGTATGTTGTATAGATTTTTATGAAGTTCATGTTGTGAACCCAACTAAGTTAGAACACAAAAATTCAGATCGTAGCTTCCTTGAATTTGCTCTGGTCGCAGAAATCTCGCTTCCATGTGTTGTACTATGTCCACTTATGTAGTGTTTCTAAATAACTTCTTGTCTGGAATTCAGTGTACATGTGGGTGCAAAAAAGTTGGTGTCTGAGCCAAAAAAAATCCGACTTTGCGCATCCACGCTTGCGTCCTCCTCACGTTCCCTTCCCCATCCTTGTGTATGCCTATTTCGATGTGGAAAATTCCATCAACTAGTTCGCATCTTACGGTTGTGCAGGTTGAGAACAAGTAAAAAATAGCTTGAAGATTGGTGTGTTCTGATTGGGATCAACCCATAAAAGGGGCAGCATCAACAGAGGAATAAATCCCCCAAGTCTAGTGTTGTTTTGGGACGTAGATTGTAGTGTTATGAACTTTGTTTCTGGACGAAAGTCTGCTGTTGTGCTCCTCTGATCTGTCTTTGATTCGAGATGTGTAAGCATTTCTGCTGATCCATCTTTGATTTCAGTGTGCTAGTTAGTACTAAACTTTCCTACATGTTGATGCATCCCGCGTGCACATCTTCAACCTCCTTCATGTATGTTCTGTGTGTAGAAAAGTGCTCAATGAAATTTATGTTCCGAGAAGTTCATATATTATTGTGTGGAAAGGTAGTTGAAAGAGAGAAGTCATCCTAGCACATGAGGAAAAGCAAGAAGTTCAAATTAACATAAGACATGACTTTGATGCTTATTTTTCATAAAAAGAACATTGTTTTATGGTTTCAAAAAATGGAAAAGAAAGTATTTCAAATAAACCAAGAAGTCCAAATTATAAAAAAGAGAAGTTCAATATATATATAAAAACACAGGTTTGCTTCGTTACTAAAGAATAAAATTAAAGAAGTTTAAATTAAAATAAAAGGAGTAGTTTGATGTTTACGGAAAACTCAAAATCTTTCCATTTCTAGGAAATATAAAAGTATGAGGTTCGATTTAAAAAATGTTTGATGCTTATTTGAAAACATATTTTCTTCTAAGAATAAGACTAAGAAGTTCAATTTGAAACAACATAGAAGTTCGAAGAATATAAAAAACTTAGATTTGTTGCAAGAAGTTCACGTGCACCCCCGTGCACGGTTCAGAATTTATATCGCAGGACAGTCAACCTCCAATTACATGTTTTAAAATGGCAAGAAATGGCGTTCGACCTTCAGTTGTGTGTAATTCGACGTATACACAAAAAAGTGACAAAAGTTCATAGTGAAAACAACGAGAAATTCAAGTACTGCAAGGAATGCATTTCAGGTGAGAATAAAAGTATAGGAAAATAAAAACTTAAAACTTTTGTTGAAAGAAGTTCAAGTGCTCTGTCCGGGGAAGTTGAAAAATTCTTGCGAGAGAGGTTCACCTTGTATTTCCATGTTCAAAAACACAAAAAGTAATTGTTTTTTGCATTTTAAAATAATTCTCTCAATCCACAAAAGAAGTTCAGTATATTATTTGGGAGCAATTTGATTTAAAAAAATTCAAATTATAAAAATGGAAAAAGTTCATGTACTACATGGTGTGTGTTTAATATGAGAAAAATGAATTAAAGGGCAAGGTCCAAATTTTTTGTTGTTATAAGTTCAAGTCCCCGGTTGGATAAAGTTAAAAAAATTATTGTGAGAGAGGTTTGTACAAAAGGAAAATCATTTGTGTAACACTAACGAATGGATGAGAAAATTTCGAACGAAAATACGTCACAGAAGTTCAACGTGAAAACAGCAGGAAGTTCAACTACTACACTGAATGAATTTCAGATGAAAAACTTTTAAAACCGTCGCGAGTATGAAAAAAAATGATCAACACGGGAAAGTTGCGTGTTTACAACAGCTTTCCATCGGTATATCACTTGCTCAATTCCGGTGAGTGGATGGAGAGCTACGAGCAAAAAAAAAAAGCATGTGAATAATAGAGTGAAGTTCAAGTAGACATGCCGAGAAGTTCAAGTTCTTCATGCGATGCATTTTCGACGAATCTGTTTCGCGATAAAGGCAGAACGAATGATCTCGCCATTTTCGAAATTACTTGAAAACATCTAGGAATCAGAGAAAACCATCAACATGAAGAAGTTTTGCATTTTCCATAGTTTTTCAACGGTATAGTATTTGCCCCATTCCGATGAAGTTTGTAGAAATTACGGCAAAAATAAGTTTTCATCCATTTTCAAAATTGACTTAAAACCGTAAATAATTGGGAGAAACTATATATACCAAAAAGTTTCGCATTTGTTCAAGCTTTCCAACGCCATATCGTTTGTTGCATTCGGACGTACGGTTAGAAAATTAACTTTAAAATACGAACTTGGTGGAACTTGTACTGTTTTCTAACTTACTCTTAAACCGTTCAAAATTAGAAAACACTTTCAACATGAAAAAGTAGCGCATTTTCATAAGCTTTCCAACGGCATATCATTTGCTTCAATTGCATTGGCCGTTTAGAAATGGCATCGGAAATACGAACTCACCTATTCGGTTTGTGATATTTTACGATTTTCCAAATTATTCTTTAACAATAGGGAATTAGAGAAAACTTTCAACATGCGGAAGGAGCGATTTTGCAGTATATTTGCAATGCCATATTATTTTCCTCATTCCGATAAATGATTTAGAAATGCGATCGAAAATACCATTCGGGTTTTTTGTATGAAGAAAAAACGATTTTTAAAACTGCTCTTAAACTGCTTACATTTTGCCAAAAATTTAGCCGGGGTCAAGATACTCGTTTCCATAGCTTTCCAACGTTATATTGCAAGCCCCATTTGGGCAATGTTTGCGGAAGTTCAACCTAGCACCGGAGGAAGTTAAGGTCGAACAACTCAGGTAGTAAAATTGCAACAGACGCATGTTCATCACGACCCGAGAGCAAAATCCGCCAATGAGCAAGATTCCTATTTAAAACAGGCATTAGTTGCTAAAACCCGTTTCTAGATTACACTTACATCACATAGAACACAACTGACCAGAATAATTCGCGCGGGGAGACACGGTTGCGAAGATAGCCCGAAGGTCGGGTTCACACAAAGCGAAGTTCCGGTTGTGTAACTCAGGAAGTTCAGGTTGTGATCAGAATATATATATAATGAGTTTTTAATGTCCTCAACAGCATTCACTTACTCCTAATTCTTCAAGTTGTTTTTCCTCTAAGTGAATGTGATCGGACCCGTTCCCCCTCTATGCTAAACTCAACCCAGTCTGCTCACAAATTCTTCATGTGCGTTTTATTTGAAACCCATTCAAAGTCTTCACTGTGTCCTTGATAGCTGAAGAATTTGCGAACGAAACTTTAAAATTTTCATATCTAATTTCTGGGCAGTTGCCGCTTAAACCGTTTCACTTCCCACGATGGAATATAATACTCACCCACGATCCCCCACGATCTCCACTTCTTAGTACGTGGGTGACACATGTTGATAGGATAGCAAGGGTCAGGGGCATGTTCATCCAAATTCTTCGGGCGAACAGTTTTTCTCTTCGGCTATAAATACCCCTTACCCTCCACTGGCCTCAATAACTCCGCTCGACCGCGACTCTTCTCGCTTAAGCTCAGACCTAGTGCCGCCGCCAAACTACATCGTCGCCTGTGAGGACGAGCTTCGCTGCCTCAACCTCGTCGCTGTTGTACTCGCGCCGGTCGCGGAAATATTCACTCTACCGCTGCCGTAGCTGTTTCCCGGCGCCGAGTTAGGGCGTGGGAGATCTGGACTGATGAACTTCTCCATCTCCACTCCCAGTTCATCGTGTTCTTCATCAAGGGTAATTAAAATCTGATTTTACTGCCCTACTTTGGTTCTTATGATTTTCACAAAATCCACAAAAGGTGTTTATTCTTCAACAATCTACTCCTTAAACACTGCAATGCTTCCTTTCCTTGATTTATTTCTCTAAGCAATGGTTTTCCTCAAGATTCCTCAATTGTGTGGATTTTCAAATCTATACAACTTTGGAACATGGGTCAAGAACGCTTAGTGAAATTCCTCAAGACATCTATGGTCAAATTCCTCAACTTGATACTTTTTGAAAAAATTCTGAGAACGCATATGACCTCTTCAAATCCTTCGCACCTATACACTGTTCACAGGTACAAAATATCTGCTGATGAATCTCTAGGTTCTCATCAACTTAACTCATTTGCAGCTTTCCTCGAAGACAAATTGCATACTAGTTCGAAAGATCAAAATACTCAAGTGAGGAAAATGGCAGATGGGAAAAGACCTCAGAAAGGAGGAAAGAGGCCTGAAACAAACACATCATTTGAAATCCCTGAGGATATTTATGATGAATATTGCAACCAGATGAAGAAACTCATGGGAAGAAGACCAAGACACAGCACAAAGTGCACATACAGAGGATTGAGAGAA
Source organism: Aegilops tauschii subsp. strangulata (assembly GCF_002575655.3). Classification (NCBI taxonomy): domain Eukaryota; kingdom Viridiplantae; phylum Streptophyta; class Magnoliopsida; order Poales; family Poaceae; genus Aegilops; species Aegilops tauschii. Next base: position 242,302,277 of record NC_053037.3, on the reverse strand, counting down.
GACGGGCGAAGGAATGGAAGGAATATCGTTATGTTACTCCCAAGTACATGAAGAAATTCGCTATAAATCCTCCATGCCCAAGACCACCTCTGGCTGCTGGCCAACGAGCTGATCCTACCAGCATCAAGCGTGGTGAGGAATTTCCAAAGGAATGGGCCAAGCACCAAGCAAAGCTTCAGAAAGTTGCTGCAGAAGCAGTGAGGAAATTCAATGAAGACACTCAAGCTGCTGCTGCTGAGGCCTCTGCTAGTAAATGCGCACCCAACAAGGCCATGCAGAAGAAACATGCTTTGAAGCCAAAGTCTTCGAGCTCAATGCCCTCACGGCCAAGTTCCTCAATAGAAAAGCCCTCAGTTTAATTTTCTCAGGCAACTTCCTCAAGGACAGCGCCAACTCCTTCTGTTGCTGCAAAATCTTCACCTGTTGTCGCAAAGTCCTCAACACTAGTTCATCTTGCAACGTGTCAGCGAACTGCTGGATTTTCAATTGCCTCGGGGGCATCTGCAACTTCGTAAGCTCAACCACAATCCTCAAGTGGTCCATCTCTACTGAAGGTCAAGTCCACTGCTGGACGTGGTAAGAGGCCAAGTCCTCACAAGAAGCAAGTGGCTTTCCAAGTCCCATCTGATGATGATGAACTTGCCGAAATCATTAGAGATAGACAAGGAAGGGCTACAAGAGCCAAAGGCAGCTCTGTTCCTCTTATGCTAGATCCAAAGAAGATCCTTGACTTCATTGACATTTGGCACCAGGATCCAAATACTCCACTCTCTGACCTGAACCTGACTCCTGGTCAAAGTCACATGCTGACTGCCTTCATAGGTGAAAAAAGGGAAATTTGAGAAGGACAAGCGAGTCAAGAAGGACTAGTACAAGAAAGAGCGCTTTCTAAGGAACAACATTCTCACCTTGTCTCCTAAAGAACTTGTTAGAGTTCAGAAGGAAATCAAAGTCCTTAGTGATGAATTTGACCGATACCATGCTGATTAGCTATGAGCCAAGGTCTGATTTGTCAACATCGCCAAGAACCTCAAGGCAAATGTTGCAGCTCCATCGCAACAACAAATTCCTTAGGCTGAAGATTATGTTCAGCCTGCTCAAGATAATGCAAGCGCAGCTGAAGAAATTCAGGCTCCTGAAGAAGCTACCAGGGGAGCTGAAGAAATTGCTGCTCCTAAAGAAACTGACAAGGCAACCCCCAATGTTGCGCCTGAAGAACAACCAAGGCCAACTGAAGAAACTGTTGATCCTGAAGAAACTCAGAATGCCAGGGCGACTGCATCAGTCGTGCCTGAAGAAACTGCGCCAACTTCTCCTCTGCGCCTCCTACAAAATCTTCAAATGAGAAGAAAACAACACTTCCTTCTACATCAGAAGTGAAGAAAACTAAAGCTGTGGAGAAGGAAGCCGCAAGGAAAAGGAAAGCATCAACCTCTGCAGAATCCTCAACTACTAAGAAAGTGAGGACTTTGACGAGCTCTTTCAGTGAACCAAATGATGTTGTTCCCATTTCTATTGTGCCATCAAAGGAATTAGTTCCATTTCATGAAGAATATGTCATTCCTGATGATGACAATGATGAAGAAAATCATTCTGCTACTTCCTCATAGCAGATTGATGAAGAAATTGACATGGAAGTTGTTGCTTCAACACCACTGGTATCATCGCCCCAGCCTCAGTTCACTGCTGAAGAGGCTGGTGTAGAAGAACTTGGTGAAGATGTGGACATTGGCTCAACCACTCCTATCCGCAATGATGATTATTGGGAAAATCTTCACCCTAATTCACCAATCACCACACCTCTCCATCAAATTCCTCAATCCCCTATGTACACTGAAGAAATATTGACAGGGTCTGAAGGACGCCAAACTTCTCTCCAGTCCATTCCTGAAGAAATTCCAGCTGCATCAGCTAAAGAAATAGAGACCCAGACTGCTGCTGATGAAACTGTCGCTTCAATTCCTCGGTTTGCTCCTCGAAAAGTTGTGACTGAAGAGGTTGTGAGGCCTATTACTGCAAATCATCAGTCGAAGCCTCAAAATCCTCAGTCTGGCATAAGGAGGCCAAAATTCAAAAATGCCGATTTCTTCAATGAGCATCATTTTTAACTGATGCAAATCCTTATGACTCAGCAAGATTAAGGTGCAAGAGGTTCTGGACTTCAAGTAAGATGAATTTCTATGCTGCTGTTCTATTTGACAAGAACAAAGTCTTCCAACACCGTCAAATTCCTCATGTGGATATGGAGTCCATTCCATGCTTTCAACCAGTTCTGAATGTTCTTCATGAAGCTGGACTCCTTGACGAGGACATCAATACCATTGTTACACCCACAGCCCCTGTTGCTATACATACTGGACCAATTACTAGAGCTCACGCACGCTAATTAAATTACCATGTACTTTCGTTTCTTGGTACTAATGTTCATGAGAATATGATGCTACCTAAATTGGATACATTTATCTTGCTTACAAATGAAGGACCTAGCTTGGACAAGAAGAATGCACATTGGAGCAAGATCAAGCATGGAGATGATGGCATGCGCAAGGGGAACAAGAATGGAGTTACAAGTGATGATTTCAAGACTTTGAAGCCACCATAATGAGTGCATGAAGCCTTGGACGAAATATACAAGATGCCTGTCGAGGTTTGTCATGGCAAGATGTCCTAGTGTGAGGACTTAGTCGTGAGGCCAACGCATCTAAGTAGTAGCTTGAACGGGGTTGAGCGGGACGAGATACATGAGATTTTACCCAGGTTCGGCCCCTCACGGTGGAGGTAAAAGCCTACATCCTCCTTGATTGACATTGATGATGATGACGATCTCAGTTACAAGGGCGGTGTTTCGCTACCTCTATCTTGAGAGCATCTACTTTGATCTTGTCTAAGACTTGTCTATCTAAGACCTATCTATTGTCATTTGTCAAACCTGACCCTCTTGGGATGCCTTGCCCCTCCTTATATAAGTTGAAGGGGTGGGTTACATATAGAGTCCAGGTCGGATTAAGACTTAACCTATTTTGGCTTCTTCTCGCGGGCTTATTAACCCTGGGCTTCTTAACGCCTGGGCTTGTTAACTCCAGGTGACTCATCTTCAAGGCTCATCTCCGTGACTCCATGTGTTTGTCGGGTCACAATCTGTCGGGTCTCAATATGTCTGCCGGGTAATAACTGTCTGTCGGGTTAGAAACTGTATGCCATCTTAGAACTGTCTACCGGCTTAGAAACTGTCTGCTGGCTTACAACTGTCTGCTGGCTTACTATTGAATGTTGGGTTAAGTCCAGAGATGACTTAATAGTGCTGCTTAAGTCCAGAGATGGCTTAACGTCATGAGCCGGGTTAAACCGTGGGTAATTCCCCCGACATTAGCCCCAGATTAGCTTGAATACAGGCTTGTCATGCATTCATGCTAAGCTTCTTGAAATAAGAATAGATAGTAAACCGGCTCCTTGAAAATCTGGGTCTCTGTCATATCAATATGCCAATAATAACTTCATGTAGAAAAAATAACTCATATGATATCTCAAATTGTCTTCAAAAAATGCCTTGGCTTGATAAGAACAAAATTCGTCTGATATTGTACCAATCTTTAAATGCTTCGTATTTTGATATTGAGTTGACCTGTATGAATAGCTTGGAGAAGATAAAGTTTTGCCAAATTTTTCACAAAAAACATGAGACCTGGTTCACTGAACTGAGAATTTGAAGGTATGCTTATATCCATATTACCTGTAGCCCCCAAGTCTTAAGAGGCAAACATAGTGATAACTTAAGACTTGCTTCAATATAAATGTTGCAACTTTGGAGAAATCCGGGTTGTTCGTCTGAGTCACCAGTCATAAGTCGAATGTTCCACATATGTAGCCCCCAAGTACCGGGTTGTCTTGCCTGCCGCATCCTAGGACTTGTAATTTTCTTATGCTTATAAAACTTCAGCCAGTGTAGCCCCTAAGGGTCGGGTCATTATGCAATAATGAGCCGGGACTTTTGCAGATCTGATCTATACCTACTAATAAAAGAAATAGGTATTCTTAGTCCGTTTTGCTATTTTATAGAAACCCCCCCCTAATGTTTCTAATATTCAACCCATAGTAAATATCAAATGTTTTTTAAAATACTCATATCTTCTAAACCGTAGCTTCAAATTTAACATGTTATATGTGGAATTTGATTAGAAAAATATGTAAAATCTGAATATGATGTTATTTTACCTGTTAGCAATTAAAAAAACACTATTTAGACTGCAATGTTAATCAACAATGCATTGTCCGTCTTTTTTTCATACCGGTACTGATTCAGATTGGGGATGAACACCTCAGAAAAATCAGGATTGGACATGAAATTGAAGAAAAAATTGCTAGAGACACCCAATAAATAAGGACATGCATGAAAAGAAATAAAAGAATGACCCAATAAAGATGGGATGTCCGCTATAAAACAAATAAAGAGAAAATGCAAAGGAGATCAGATAAAGATGAGATGTTGCGCTATTCTAAAGTATAAGTAGAAAAAAGAGGACATGCATGAAATAAAGTAAAAAAGGAGGCATGCATGACAAAAAATAAAATAAAAGACAAGTTTGATATGATATAAATAGTTATGAAACAGGGACCAATACCTATGACATGTATGGCAGGAAACAGTGATGAAATAGGGGCGCAAGTACCTGCATCCACAGGAGAACATACAAAAAAATTTCCATACAAAAAAAATCTCTTTTTATGATTAAAAAATCTTGTACCTTTTTAAAAACCTTTTTAACAACTCTTCATGTATTTAAGAAATATGCATGTTAAAAAAGTATTCAAGAGCTACCCTAAGTTGGTGATTCTTAAACTGAAAACTGACATTGATGCACACATGTCTCCGTATTGTGCTAATGTGTCATCGTTTATTTTTGTCGTTTTTCTTTACTCGTCCGTAACAACACCCCATTCCGAACATGACATGAATAAATGCATGATCACTTCCCCATTTCTTTGTACGTATTAAATCTACATGCAAAATAGAACACTTAGAATCTTAAACTACGCTCTTATAGGTTAAGACCATCTTTGTTTGGGCTGTAGCTATAAATTCTTAGATTATAGACCATTTTTTGTAAATTAAGAGCATATGGTATTTTCTTTCTCCCATTGCAACGCATGGGCCTTTTTGCTAGTTATATATACTTTGAAGAGCAATGTGTAGCCCCCAAGGGCCAGCTCAGTAAGATAATACTGGGCTGTGACTTAGAAATTGATGAAAGGTCGGCTCATCTTCCTGAGATAACCGGGTCTGTTGACAATGTGATGATTTGAAAAGCAACTTGCATTAGCCCTCAAGTGCCATGGTGCATGCTTGAAGTGACATGGGACTTGCGTACTTGATGTAATGTTGATTTGAATAAAGTAGCCCCCAAGTGCCGGGTCATGTGCCTACAGTGACTCGGGACTATTCCTTCCATTGTAAAATAAATCATATCCACTGTCTGAATGATGTTGCTGAATGCCTTGCAAATCAATATTAAACCATGCTCTTTACTGTAAGCTGGTATTTTTGGATGAAGGAATAATAACCGTTACTCTGAAGGGGCTTTAAAAACCTCAATCATCCAATTACTGGTTTATGATAACCATAATAAACATCCAGCCATGTTGGCTATTAAAGATTTGAATAATATAACCCAGTTTGAAAACTGGTTCCTGCAACATAAATCAATATATCCGTGCATATATGATGCATGGTATGATAATGCAATGTATGATGATGTATGTGTATGATAACATAGTATAAAAATGTTGGCTTTCAAGGCTCAACACAAGACTGGTTTTGAAAAACTCAATTGTTTGCTTCGAAGAAGCTTGGCGTGATAACCTTTCATCCCGTAAGTTGGCTCTCACATGACATAAATCCCTCGTTTTAACCTTGACTAGTTCATGGTCTTTCGAGAAGATTCACTGTTAAGAGTACGAACGGGCCACATGGCGGAGAGACTACAGCGCAGACAAGTGAGTTTATCCTAGCTCTCTGTAAGCTGGCTCTCACGTGACAAGAACCGTCGTTTTAACCTTGACAAGTTCAGGGTCATGGAAGATTGACTGTCAAGAGTACGGCGGGTGACCTGGTGGAGTAGCAAGTTGCAAACAAGCAGGTTTAACCCAATTATGGCATGGAAGCCGGTCAAGTGGGTATGAAAGCTATACTCGTTGAGTAGGAAGCCCCCAAGCGACCTATAGTATGGCATGGAAGCCGATCAAGAGGGTAAGAATATATATGCTCACTGAGCGGGAAGCCCCAAAGTGACCTATAATACAATAAGCCAATAAGGCAAGATACCCATGTTTGAACCGAGCATCTTGGGAGCAAGTTCTATTTGGCAACCTTCCATTTTTCTGAGAACTCAAACTTGCGAGAGATGGTTTCCTCTTGAGCCGGATTTTAAAAGGGATATTGAGAGCTCAAAACTTTGCGAGAGAATGATTTCCCTTGAACCGGATTCTGAGCCGGAATTGAGCGCTCAAAGCTTTGTGAGAGACAGATTTCCCTTGAGCTAGATTTTGAACCGGACTTTTCTGATTGCCCTGCACTTTTTGAGTCGGAAATTTTCTGACGACTTTTAAATTTTCACCAATGTGGCAGCAGTTTCCGGGACCGGGTTGTGTTCCCTGCAATAACCCAGGGTTCTTGAATTTGCTGAAATCGGCCAACTATGTCGAGTCATGACTGTGTAGCCCCCGAGTCTTAAGTCGACTCGAGGAGTAGGCTTGAGATTCTTCATATTTTGTCGTGGCATAAGATGGCATATAATTGACAGTGGAACGCTGTAATATGTTGAAGTTGGAGCCTAGGTGGCAAGTTGATGATCTTCACAACACTCATTGTATATCCTTGGTGTTGATAACCGCGAAGAAAATCCATGGAAGGTTGAGGCCGACCGTGGCGGGTCATAAATGATCCCGTATGAGTTGGTTCAATAATCCGGTCGATGGTTCGTCCCGGCTGGTTGTTGTAGATAACCAAAACCATAGTGCGGCGACTTGTGCGCCTGTGCATTGAGTCATGTGGTGAAGACGGAGGCTGATATTATTATTTGCTCCAGAGTTTATTGGAATAGACCGAACCGCAGGGCGGCGGCTTTCACACGTCGATTGGGCAGCTTGTATGAGCGGGTGCGACCCTGATATGCTGATATAGATTGGTCCACAAGGGTGGCAACTTGGGTGCTTCTATTGAGCGGCACGGCAAGGACAAACATCCGTGATATAACGCCACTTTGAAGTGAATAATTGTCCTGCATATAAAAGTATACAAACGAAAGTAATTGTTCTTTGACAAAAACACTATGTGCAAATAAAATATACTTAGATGGATATCACCTGATTCATCCGGACGACAGATGAATCGTATATAGCGTACGTGGATCACCTCTAGTAACTTCAATGGTGATTTAACCACTCTCTCGAGATAGCGGCGGAGGTGGCAGGCCGTAGCAGCGAAAACGGCTCGAGGCGAGACCGCGGATGATGAGGCAGAGGCGCCACGCAGCGGACGCGCGGCGGCTCGGAATAAGGCCGACCGGGGTGGCCCTGCGCGAGGTCACATCAACGACAGCGGAGGCGGTAGCTTAAGCACGACCGTAGCAGAGCATGGGACCGGGCGGCTTAGAATGGACCCTCCGGGTCATGTTGACCCCCCTTTTTTTGGCAGCTGGCCCACTATTTCTTTACTGCCTTTTTTGACCTCATCTCATTCTTAGTACTTGAATGTAGAGAGAGAGAGAGAGGCGACTGAGACAAGTTGCGGCGGCTCGAGGCAGAAGCAGCAGGGCCGGCATGAGGCGGCAGGTCAAGGCATAGCGGGGTCAGGTGGTCGGAGCAGTGGCTCGACGTGCGGCTCTAGTCACTGCAAGCGGCAAGGAACGCCATGGCGGAGGCGGAGCGGCAGCTCGGAGGCGAACAAGGGCGGCGACTCACAAGCGCGGCTGCGGTCGAGGCTCGCGGGCGGAGGTGACGCTCAGCGGGAAAAAGCGCAGCGGCGGCTTAGGACAGCAGAGACGCCAGCGGCCGGAGGCGGCTTGAAGGCAGTGCGACGCGTCTCGGGGCAGATCGGATTGGTGGACTCAGCAGCATGGACGCGGTGACTGATGTAGGTGGCTCGGCGGAGGAAGCGCACCAGCAAAGAGAGGTGCGCCGAGCCAGGTGGCCGCAGGGTCGCGGGCCCCTATGGCCAGCTCGAGCTCACTGGCTGTAGGCAGAGGCGCCGTGAGCGAAGACAAACTAAAGCGGGAAGCTCTCGGCTGCGACGGCGGCTCTCAGAGTGTTGACGACTGGGCGAGGTCCTGGCCACGGTTGGCGGGCCGCCGGGGCGGAGGCCGGAGGAGGCGACTTGCTGCAGCTCACAAGCCGAGCAGGCAGCTCGTCGAGGCAAGAGCCGTGGAGGCGGATGATACGTCTCCAACGTATCTATAATTTTTTTATTGTTCCATGCTATTATATTATCTGTTTTGTATGTTTAATATGCATTATTATGCTATTTTATATTATTTTCGGGACTAACTTATTAACCCATAGCCCAGTGCCAGTTTCTGTTTTTCCTTGTTTTTGAGTTTTACAGAAAAGGAATATCAAACGGAGTCCAAACGGAATAAAACTTTATGATGAATTTTCTTGGACCAGAAGACACACGTAGGACTTGGAGAGGATGGCAGAAGAGTCCCGAGGGCTCTGTCGGTGTCAAAACCGGCGGATCTTGGGTAGGGGGTCCCGAACTGTGCGTCTAAGGCGGATGGTAACAGGAGGCGAGGGACACAATGTTTACCCAGGTTCGGGCCCTCTCGATGGAGGTAATACCCTACTTCCTGCTTGATTGATCTTGATGATATGAGTATTACAAGAGTTGATCTACCACGAGATCGTAGAGGCTAAACCCTAGAAGCTAGCCTATGGTATGATTGTTCTTGTCCTACGGACTAAGCCCTCCGGTTTATATAGACACCGGAGGGGGCTAGGGTTACACAGAGTCGGTTACAAGGGAGGAGATCTATATATCCGTATCGCCAAGCTTGCCTTCCACGCCAAGGAGAGTCCCATCCGGACACGGGACGAAGTCTTCAATCTTGTATCTTCATAGTCCAACAGTCCGGCCAAAGGATATAGTCCGGCTGTCCGAGGACCCCCTAATCCAGGACTCCCTCAGTAGCCCCCGAACCAGGCTTCAATGGCGATGAGTCCGGCGCGCAGATTGTCTTCGGCATTGCAAGGCGAGTTCTTCTCCAAATTCTGAATACTTGTTTGAGTAGTGTCCGGCTTCCCATAAATGTTGCACTCCTTGGCTTCCGCGCCTAATAATGGATATTCCCAACTCGTCGAGCGAATGCGAGAAGTCGGGGCATTTTTACAATTGCCACCCTAGCCTTGTGTGGGTAAATCATCTATTAAAGAGACGGGGATTCTTAGATCCAGATCACACCATCCTCCCACAGCGAGTATCCATCGGAGCGCGCCCAGAAAAAATCCATTCCAACATGGCCGGTCGTCGGAGCTCCTCCTCTCGCTCCCGTAGTCCTAAGCCTGGCAATTGGAAGAAGTGTTCAGTCCCCCACAGCCAATTAGTAGAGTTGCAGACCCAGGGATTTCTCCCCCCAGCGTATATGGTCCCCGTTCGAGCCGGGCTAGCCACCTATAACGGCGGGGGGCAAGCGGAGATCTTTCCTAGCCCATCCATGGGGGAGCGGGTATGCCTCGTCACTTACTTATTAAGAGGGCTTGGATTTCCAATTCATCCGTTCCTCCGCGGGCTCCTGGAGTTCTATGGCCTCCAGCTGCATAATTTCACTCCTGCCTCCATATTACACATTGCTAGCTATGTCGCCCTCTGCGAGCTGTTTCTGGGCTGCGAAGCTCATTTTGAGATATGGAAGAGGCTATTCTGCCTCGTACCCCGTACATAGGAGGGGTCACTATACCAAGTGGGTGGAGCCAAAATATGGCGCATCGCCAGGACCGGATACCTGTCCGGTACTCCGAAGAAGACATCCGAGGACTGGCCTTCGGAGTGGTTTTATATGGAGGATGTCCCCCTTCCGGACCCTATTCGGATGGGCCTCCCTGAGTTCGACAACGCTCCCCTGAAGAAACGCTGCAGCTGGTGCCCTCGGAGCCCTCAGGAGGAAGATAACGGAGAAGTCCTTTACCTGATGGGCCGGATAAAAATGCTGGCTCAATCAGGACTGACAATAATCGAGGTTATGTCAATATGTATAATGCGGGGGGTGCAGCCACTTCAATATCGAGGGCACCCCATGTGGCACATTAACGGGGAAGATGATGCCACCCGCTGCGGGCGTAAGGAACCGGACTCAGTTGCTGCTCTAGCAAAAATTCTGTCCGATTTGTACAAGGGAGAGGAAGAGGAGTTCATCCGCATTAAGCCACGGGATGGATTCTCCATGTACAACCCTCCAAGCTGGGTGAGCTGTCACTTTTTACTCCCAGCCTTCCCGCATTCTTCGTCATAAGTACTTACCTTGCCGTTTCATGGCAGGAACTGCGAAAAGCTGTAAGGGAGGTCAATAGCCCGCCTCCACAACCGGAGGACCCTGACCGGGCCCTCGATCCCGGACTCGAAGAGGATCCGGACATATTTGTGGAGCCAATCGACAGGACATTCTATCAATTGAGCCGCGATGATGCAATGGTGGCCATCATAGCCAACTATCCTGGGCTACTCCCTGCATCGCATGTAAGTAAAACTGGAGTCCCAACTTCCAAGGAAGATCCCCTTTTTTGCACTTCACCTACCGTACACATATGGTGTCTTACAGGGAAGGCCCTCGGGACGCGATGCCGAACCCGCAGTGACTCGCCAACAAGGGGCACCGAAGCCGGGTAGGCTAAAAAGGAAGGCAGTCAGGACTGAAACGCCGTCGTAGAGGTATGATACAGAACCTCGCTCCGTGGTTGTCGTCTTTTAAAATATAATAATGTTCACGTTTCCTAGTAGGAAAAACGCTCGCCAGACTATATCCGGAGAGGTTGCCGATCACGCCTCCACCAGTCGGGCTCCAGGGCCGGACATAGAGGCGGAAGCTAACACGGGGCAAACGCCGGATACTCCTCCTACAGAGGATGCGGATAGGCTATCCGCCACTAATTCCGAAGTGGAGACTGCCATGAATCACCGGCGCCGCCGCGCCGTACTCCGTGACGCTTGTTTCTCCCAAGAGGCGTTCGATGCCTTCAACTCAGGAGATGCGTACATCCGTGCTGCTCAAAATGGTCTTGCCAGAGCCACGGACCAGTATGTAAAGGATACACGGGTAGGAAAATCTGATGATTATATATATCAGTAGCCCCTAAGACTTGAAACAGTTGACACAACTGATTTAAGGATCATTATTTGTGCAGGTTCTTACAGAGAAGAATACCCAATTGTCTCAAGAGCTGGAAGAATGCAAAGCCCAGCTACGGGCCGCAGTTTCCGCGTTGAAGGAGTCCGAGAAGGCCCCCTCTGGTAACACTTGTTTCCATTGCAAAGAATGACAGGTACCAGATAGTATGCGGCATACATGCAAATCTAACAATAGATGTTACAGATGACTCCGGAGTGAATCCGGAGGCTGTGCCGGGGGATGCGCAACGTGCTAATTGACAGCTAAATGCTGGCGAGCGCGTGCTTACGTGGGTTAGGCAGGAGAAAAATGATCTCCAAGACGCCAATGTCCAGCTGGGCGTGGAACTGAAAGATGTTCGAGCCCAGCTTGCAGACTCCGTGAAGGAGAATAAGCGGCTTCGACGCGGTATTTTCAGTAAGTGCTTGAACAAACTTTTGAAAGAGTTCGGCGAAGAAGCTGGCTAATAGAGTTATGTCTGCAGGTAGGCTGACGGGTCATCCCGGGGAGGAGATGCCCGGGTCTGCGGGTGGTCTTCTACCAGAGCTCTCACAACTGCACGAACGAGTTCGGCAGGTGATGCAGGGTATTGCCCAAGCCTTGTGGCCGTCCGTCTCCCCGCCAGGAGGCATGGGGGAGCTTATAGAGAAGCTCAAGGGAGCGCGGCGGCGCTTCCGATAATGGAAGATATCAGCCTGCCGACAAGGGGCAAGGGAAGCCTGGGCCAGGGTGAAGACGCGATATACCAAAGCTCACCCAAACCACATGGCCGAGGTCGGACCTGTGGGGCCCGATGGGAAAGAGATCCCGGTCAGTTTGGTGTATGACCAAGTAGAATTAGCCGCAAAGTATTCCCAACAGGATTGTAGGCTAGACAGCCTGTTGGATGGTATGGAAGAAGAATTTAGTCAGTCTAAGTGACTGTGTACTTCAAGTGACATATATTGTCCCTAACCGAATTGTAAATCATTTGTCATGGCGGACCTTTTCGCTTCTACCTTTGGACCCGATAGTCCGGAGTGTATCCAAATACCCGCTCAGTTATGTAAAAACCGGGGTATGCGTGGAAACCAGGCGTAGGGGTCATAAGTGCTTGAACAGACAAGTACCCAACTAGCTATGTTATATTACATGGATAGTAAGAAACATCTTCCAGGGAGAATAGTTCCGTTAAGGGTTCCTTTCCCTGGGTACGCATGCCCTAATGTGCATGTCCGAACTGCGAAAAGAGACGCAGGCTATAAACATCTGGGGGCATGTATTAAAATAAATAAAAAGTCATCTTTTGTTCACCGACCGAGTATTCCCTTAAGAACACTAGCTTTCGGCTTCACCCAGTCTGAGGTACACATCCGGCTGACCCGGCAGTAACAATCGCAGAGGTGCTCCCCTTATGCCCTAGCCAAATTAACGGGAACGTAGGGCATAAACACAAGAGCCAGGCAACTCAGCTTGGCCAAAACTTAAGTCATATCGATGCATATAATGGCAAAAAAAGGTACATGTGGAAGAATAACACATGTGTGGGGCGTAAAGCCCGGAAAATAGTTATATTAAGCTTTTGTATAAGAAGCCCCCAGGTATAATGAGCACGGTTAGCGCATCAAGATTGTGTAGTCAAGACACAATTTAGCCTTTTAAGGCCTTGAAGAAAAGGAAAAAAGAAGAGAGAAAGGGAGAAAAGACAGATAGCGGATATGTAAAAAAATTGACGGAGGTAAGGAGACGAACATAGAGTCCGGCGCTAGGCGTAGAACCTTCGGAGTCTGGCTGCGTTCCATGGATTTGGCTCGAGTCGATTATCCGATGCATCCCGCAGACGGTACGCTCCACCGGTCAGAACCTGGTCAATAATGAAGGGACCTTCCTATTTGGGCTTGAGCTTGTTCTTTTTCTTCTCCGGTAGGCATAGAACGAGTTCGCCAACGTTATAAGCTTTGGCCCGTACTTCTCTGCTTTGATACCTTCGAGCCTGTTGCTGATAGAATGCGGAACGGGCTTTTGCCACGTCACGCTCCTCCTCCAGGGCGTCCAAACTGTCCTGCCGATCGAGCTCGGCCTCTTTTTCTTCATACATGCGTTCTCGAGGTGAATCATGAATTATGTCGCAGGGCAATACCGCCTCTGCGCCGTACACCATAAAAAACGGTGTGTATCCGGTAGTGCGATTCGGCATGGTCCGCAGCCGCCATAGTATGGAGTCGAGCTCCTCTACCCAATGCGTGTTTGATTCCTTTAAGGACCGCACTAATCTGGGTTTAATGCCGCTCATTATAAGACCATTTGCTCGCTCGACTTGACCGTTAGTTTGCGGGTGATAGACAGACGCATAATCGAGCTTGATGCCCATGTTGCTGCACCAAAGCTTTACCTCGTCGGCTGTGAAGTTCGAGTCGTTATCGGTGATGATGCTATGGGGGACGCCATAACAGTGTACCACCCCGGATATGAAGTCTATCACTGGTCCGGATTCGGCTGTTTTGACAGGTTTGGCTTCTATCCATTTGGTGAATTTATCCACCATGACCAGTAAGTATTTTTTCTTATGGCTTCCCCCTTTGAGGGGTCCGACCATATCAAGCCCCCAGACCGCAAAGGGCCAAGTAATGGGGATTGTTTGGAGAGCGGTAGGCGGCATATGGCTTTGGTTTGCAAAAAGCTGGCAACCGATGCAGCGTTGAACCAGATCCTGTGCATCTGCTCGGGCCGTCGGCCAATAGAAACATGTACGGAAGGCCTTGCTTACAAGGGCCCGGGTTGCGGTGTGGTGGCCGCCGAGTCCAGCATGGATTTCTGCCAAAAGCTTCCACCCTTCCTCCTCGGAGATGCACCTTTGAAGGACTCCGGTAGTGCTTTTCTTATAAAGCTCCCCCTCGTGGACCTTGTCAGCTTTAGACCGCCGCACTATGCAGCGTGCCTCATTTTGGTCCTCGGGTAGTTCCTGCCTGGTTAGGTAGGCTAGGAATGGTTCTGTCCACGGGGTGATGACGACCATTATCACGTGGGCTGAAGGTGTTATTTCGGTGGCAGAGCCTCCGATTGTGTCAGAGTGTTCGATATCTGGTGTTGTGGCCAGGTCCGGACTATTGTTACCAGTGTCCCCTTCCCATACCACGGATGGCTTAAACAGCCTTTCCAAGAAGATGTTAGGTGGGACAGGGTCGCGCTTAGCGCCGATACGGGCGAGGATATCTGCCGCCTGATTGTTTTCTCGAGCCACATGGTGGAATTCAAGCCCCTCGAACCAAGCTGACATTTTGAGGACGGCGTTGCGATAAGCCGCCATTTTCGGATCCTTGGCGTCGAAGTCTCCATTTATTTGAGATATTGCGAGGTTCGAGTCCCCACGCACCTCCAGGCGTTGAATGCCCATGGAAACTGCCATCCGGAGACCATGTAACAGGGCCTCGTATTCGGCGGCGTTGTTGGAGTCTGTGTATAGTATTTGGAGTACGTATTGGACTGTATCTCTGATGGGGGACGTCAGAACAACGCTAGCCCCCAGACCAGCCAGCATTTTAGAGCCGTCGAAGTGCATGATCCAGTTGGAGTACGCGCCGTATTCTTTAGGGAGTTCGGCTTCTGTCCACTCGGCGACAAAATCGGCCAGTACTTGCGACTTAATGGCTCGCCGTGGTCTGTATGTTATGTCGAATGGGAGGAGCTCGATAGCCCATTTGACAATCCGGCCCGTGGCATCGCGGTTGTTTATTATGTCGTTGAGTGGTACTTCCAAGGCCACCGTAATTGAACACTCTTGAAAGTAGTGTCGTAATTTCTGGGATGCCATAAATACCGCGTATGCTATCTTTTGATAATGTGGGTACCGTGATTTGCATGGAGTGAGGACAGTGGATACATAATATACCAGCTTTTGAAGTGGGAATTTATGTCCGTCCGTCTCTCATTCGACGACGAGCACTGCACTTACAACTTGGTGAGTTGCCGCTATATATAACAGCATTGGTTCGCCGACATTTGGCGCGGCCAAGATTGGGTTGGTGGCCAGGATGGCTTTTATTTCTTCCAATCCGGCCGTGGCCGCATCCGTCCAGTCGAAGTGTTCGGTGCGCCGAAGAAGGCGATAAAGGGGTAGTGCCTTTTCTCCTAATCGGGAGATAAAGCGGCTTAAGGCCGCCACGCATCCAGTTAACTTCTGGATTTGCTTGAGGTCCGTTGGGATAGCCAACTGTGGCAGAGCTCGGATTTTAGCCGGATTTGCTTCAATTCCTCTACTGGAGACGATGAAGCCCAGGAGCTTTCCGGCGGGCACGCCAAAAACGCATTTTTCCGGATTGAGCTTGATGTCGTATGTTCGGAGATTGTCGAACGTGAGCCTCAAGTCGTCTATTAAGTATTCGACGTGTCTGGTTTTGACGACCACATCGTCTACGTATGCCTCCACTGTTTTGCTGATCTGTTTTTCCAGACATGTCTGAATCATGCGTTGATATGTTGCACCGGCGTTTTTGAGCCCGAAGGGCATTGTGTTAAAACATAAGGGGCCGTATGGAGTGATAAATGCCGTTGCGGCTTGATCGGACTCCGCCATTTTAATTTGGTGGTAACCGGAGTATGCGTCGAGGAAGCACAATGAGTCGTGTCCTGCGGTAGCGTCGATAATTTGATCGATGCGAGGGAGGGGGAAGGTATCCTTTGGGCAAGCCTTATTAAGGTCCTTGAAGTCGACGCATAGGCGCCAGGATTTGTCCTTCTTTGGTACCATCACCAGGTTTGCTAACCATTCCGGATGTTTTATTTCTCTAATGAATCCGGCCTCCAGTAACTTGGCTAGCTCCTCTCCCATGGCTTGTCGCTTAGGTTCGGAGAAACACCGAAGAGTCTGCTTGACCGGCTTGAATCCCTTTAGAATGTTAAGGCTATGCTCGGCCAGCCTGCGTGGGATTCCTGGCATGTCTGAAGGATGCCAGGCGAATATGTCCCAATTCTCCCGCAGGAACTCCCGTAGTGCGGCGTCTACAGCGGGGTTTAACTGTGCCCCGATGGATGCTGTTTTTGTAGGGTCCGTTGGGTGGACTTGGAATTTGACTATTTCATCCGCTGGTTTAAAAGAGGTGGACTTGGATCTTTTGTCGAGTATCACGTCGTCCCTGTCCACTGTGGAGCGCAGCGCAGTTAATTCCTCGGCCGCGAGGGCTTCGGATAATGCCTCGAGGGCCAGTGTGGCTGTTTTGTTTTCGGCGCGGAGTGCTATGTCCGGATCACTAGCTAGAGTGATGATTCCATTGGGCCCGGGCATTTTGAGCTTCATGTACCCGTAATGGGGTATGGCTTGGAAGATCGTGAATGCCTCCCGCCCTAGAAGGGCGTGGTATCCGCTACTGAACGGGGCCACTTGGAATGTAATTTCTTCGGACCTATAATTCTCCGGCGTGCCGAATACCACATCTAGTGTGATTTTCCCAGCGCATCGTGCCTCCCGACTAGGGATAATTCCTCTGAAGGTCGTGCTGCTTTGCTCAATGCGGTTTCTGTCTATTTCCATTTTTTGAAGAGTCTCCTCATAAATGAGGTTTAATCCGCTGCCGCCATCCATGAGCTCTTTAGTAAGCCGAAAGCCGTCCACAATTGGACTAAGGACCAAGGCGGCTGGTGCTCGGGCTGTTCGGAATTTAGGTTCGTCACTGGCATTGAAGGTGATAGCCGTGTCGCTCCATGGATTTATTGCTGCCATGTGGCAAACTTCGGCAAGGCTGCAGAGTGCTCGCTTACGCCTATTATTTGAGGCGAAGGTCTCGAAGACTGTCAATATTGTATTGTTGTTATCCACTGGGTGGTGCTCTGTGGTATTTTTAATGAGGAGATCCTCACCGCTCTTGGCCACCTGCCGGAGTACCCAACATGCTCTAAGGCTGTGTGTTGGTATGGTATCCGATGTACTGTGAATTTTGCATGTCCCATTAAGCCATCCCTCCAATACGGTTCCACGCCCTGTAGTGGACTTTTGCTTCTTTGTAATTGAGTCGGGCGACTTGTGAGAGTGCACCCTTTTAGTTCGGACTGGGGGTTTTGTCAGAGCCGGATTATCCCAAAATTTTGTTTGGGTTTTCCAGGCGCTTTCCATCGCACAGTACTTCCGTACTATGGCTGCCAAGTCAGCGAAGTGTGCTATGTCACGACGACTTATGGCGTTGAGGATTCCCTTGTCCGTGCAATTATTGCAAAAGAATGAGATTGCGTCTTCCTCGCGACAGTCCTTGACCTTGTTCATTACAAGGAGGAATCTGGCCCAATAGTGATGTACTGTCTCGTGGGGCTCTTGCCTAATGTGGGAAAGATCGTTTATATCTGGGTGGGTGGGTGGATTTAAGTCCGGACCTTGACCCGATCTGAGACCCAGGGGCGGAGGAGTTTCCGATCTTGGAAGTTCGGGCTCCGGGATTCTAGGTTCAGGGTTTGGGCGATGTCCTCCCGTAAACGGGTATCCGGCTCGGAGAGCTCGGGAATCCAGACATAGTTCGTCCTCAAGATAGAGGAAGAATCGCCGCGTTGTTCCTCCACCACCGCTATCTGATGGGTGACCGGCGGAGAGTTAATCTCCCTTGGGTCCGGTTTAAGCCCAATCCGATCATAGTCCATAGCGACTCCCAAAGCGGCGATGTGATCCAAGAGCTCGTTCAAAGAGGAGAGCTCCATTGGATTCATCTGCTCGGTAAGTTCCGAGCCGATGTGAAGGCTGTTTTCGATGACCCGAGAGTCATCGTCGGCGCAGCGGCCGAACGGGCGGTCATGACGAAGTCGCCTAGTCGGAGAGTTTGGCCTACAGCCAGGGCTCCCCCAGAGGTGATGTTGTGCCTGACAACGAGACGATCCATCCTTCCTTATGATGACGGCACAGTGGAACTCTCAATGAAAGCACCAATGTCTGTGTCAAAACCGGCGGATCTCGGGTAGGGGGTCCCGAACTGTGCGTCTAAGGCGGATGGTAACAGGAGGCGGGGGACACAATGTTTACCCAGGTTCGGGCCCTCTCGATGGCGGTAATACCCTACTTCCTGCTTGATTGATCTTGATGATATGAGTATTACAAGAGTTGATCTACCACGAGATCATAGAGGCTAAACCCTAGAAGCTAGCCTATGGTATGATTGTTCTTGTCCTACGGACTAAGCCCTCCGGTTTATATAGACACCGGAGGGGGCTAGGGTTACACAGAGTCGGTTACAAGGGAGGAGATCTACATATCCGTATCGACAAGCTTGCTTTCCACGCCAAGGAGAGTCCCATCCGGACACGGGACGAAGTCTTCAATCTTGTATCTTCATAGTCCAACAGTCCGGCCAAAGGATATAGTCCGGCTGTCCGAGGACCCCCTAATCCAGGACTCCCTCAGGCTCCACAAGCCCTCAGGGCGCGCCCTAGGGGGGGATCGCTTGTGGGCCCCACGGGACTCCTCTAAACCTAATTCTTGGCCTATAAATTCAGAAATATTCTCAAACCAACAGAAGCGTCCACCAAAAATATTTTTCCGCCGCCGCAAGCCTCTGTTTCCGCGAGATCCCATCTTGGGGCCTTTTCCGGCATCCAGCCGGAGGGGGATTCGATCACGGAGGGCATCTACATCAACTCTATTGCCCTACCGATGAAGCGTGAGTAGTTTACTACAGACCTACGGGTCCATAGCTAGTAGCTAGATGGCTTCTTCTCTCTTTTTATCTTTAATACAATGTTATCCTCGATGTTCTTGGAGTTCTATCCGATGTAATCTTCTTTTGCGGTGTGTTTCTTGAGATCCGGTGAATTGTGGATTTATGATTAGATTATCTATGAATATTATTTGAATCTTCTCTGAATTATTATATGCATGATTTGATATCTTTGTATTTCTCTTCAAACTATCAGTTTGGTTTGGCCAACTAGATTGGTTTTTCTTGCAATGGGGGAGGTGCTTAGTTTTGGGTTCAATCTTGTGGTGTCCTCACCCAGTGACAAAGTAGGGGTAGCGAGGCACGTATTGTATTATTGCCATCAAGGGTAATAAGATGGGGTTATATTGCTTGAATTTATCCCTCTACATCATGTCATCTTACTTAAGGCATTACTCCGTTCTTATTAACTTAATACTCTAGTTGCATGCTAGATAGTGGTCGATGTGTGGAGTAGTAGTAGTAGTAGATGCAGGCAGGAGTCGGTCTACTTGACATGGACGTGATACCTATATTCATAATCGTTGCCTTGGATATCGTCATAACTTTGCGCTTTTGTATCAATTGCTCGACAGTAATTTGTTCACCCATCGTATTATTTTCCATCAAGAGAAAAGCCTCTAGTGAAACCTATGGCCCCTGGGTCTATTTTCCATCATATATTTTCAGATCTATAAACCAAAAAGCCCAAAAATACCTTGCTGCAATTTATTTACTTTTATTTTGTTTTACATTTTAGTAATCTTTTATATCTATTCTATCAGACCTTATCCTTGCAAGTGACCGTGAAGGGATTGGCAACTCCTTTACCGTGTTGGGTGCAAGTGTTTGATTGATTGTGCAGGTCCATAGATTGGAGACTTGCGACTCAGGGGAGGCAAGGCCCAACGACGACTCTGACGAGAGGCAAGGCACAATGGCGACTCAAGGGAGGCGAGCCCAGACGGCGGCTCGGAGGAGATGACTCGCGACCCGTGGTGGCAGAAGTCTCTGGGGCGGTTCAGGTGGAGGCAAGCGACGAGGCATGGTGGCTCATACACACAGCCGTGAGGACGGCATCCGTCGGAGGCGACTGTCAGTAGAGGAAGCTCGAAGACGGCGCCTTGGAGCATAGCAGGCGGGGGAAGCTCGCGACCGCGGAGGCGACTTAAGGACTAGGACAGTGCCATGGAGGCGAGGCGGCTTGGCAACGCTGGTTTGAGGTCGTGACGGCAGAACCGTGGCCGTGGAGGCACGACTTGAGTAAAGTAGCGGGCGACTTGGAGGTGAAGCTGCACCAGCAACCACGGTGGCCGGCAGCTCGAGGTGAAGACAGTGGAGGCCGCGCTGCTCGTGAAGGGGTGGCTCAGCTAGGCCACGGGCGATGATTTGAGGTGTTAGCAGCACAGGACTGCCGTGGAAGTGCGATGGTGGAGGTGGAAGAGCTGTGGCGGAGGCGGCCGATTTGGAGCGAGGCCACAGGGGCGTAGCCGGCGCCCAACGACTCGTAGCGAGGCCGAGCAAGGCCGGGGCGGCAGCTCGGTGTCATGGGGGCGAGTCCGATGGAAGCGACCGTGGAAGCGAGTCTGAGCAGGGAGGCGAGGTGCAGGCGGGCCATAGAGAAAAAACAGCGGCTGCTAGCGGCTTGATGCGAGGCGGAGGTGGAGGCAAGAGCGCTTAGCGCGAGCGACTCGAGGCGCGGGTAGGCAACGCTGCCCGGTCGCAAGCCGGCACGGGTCGGCGCGTGGCTAGAGCGGGCAGGGCAGCCAGAGCAAGCCAGCACAATGTGAAGTTGCGGCGGCTCTCGAGTAGCGGTGGCTGACGGTAGAAAATGACCCCAGGCGGCAGATGCGGGCCGAGGCGGCCGGCGGCTTGCGGCGCTCGCGGCCACAAAGGCGGGCTGACCGGGGGAAGCTGAGGCAGTGGCTAAGACCACGGTGGCGGCTCGTGGCGGCTTGGTGCCGTCCTCGACGGAGATGGAGGTAGGGCCGCAGCGAGCCATGGCGGCCGGCTTGAGGATGAGGAGGCGTGATGCGCGGTGAAAGGATCGAGAAGAGGTGTCTAGAGGGGGGGGGGGGTGAATAGACTCTAATCAAGAAAAGTTGCAGTTTTTAATTTCTTTGAGTAGAGGTGGAGTTTTAGCACAAGTTTAAACATTCACAATACATATCAAGCAAGCATGACAAGAGTATATGAGCAGCGGAAAGTAAAGCATGCAAGTTGCAAGAATGTAAAAGGATGGGATTGGAGTGTGCAAACGCAATTGGAGACACGGAGATTTTTGGCATGGTTCCGATAGGTGGTGCTATCGTACATCCACGTTGATGGAGACTTCAACCCACGGAGGGTAACGGCTGCGCGAGTCCACGGAGGGCTCCACCCACGAAGGGTCCACGAAGAAGCAACCTTGTCTATCCCATCATGGCCATCGCCCACGAAGGACTTGCCTCACTAGGGTAGATCTTCACGAAGTAGGCGATCTCCTTGCTCGTACAAACTCCTTGGTTCAACTCCACAATCTTGACGGAGGCTCCCAAGTGACACCTAACCAATCTAGGAGACACCACTCTCCAAAAGGTAATAGATGGTGTGATGATGATGAACTCCTTGCTCTTGTGCTTCAAAGATAGTCTCCCCAACACTCAACTCTCTCTCATATGATTGGATTTGGTGGAAAGATGATTTAAGTGGAAAGCAACTTGGGGAAGGCTAGAGATCAAGATTTATGTGGTTGGAATGGAACATCTTGACCTCAACACAAGTGTAGGTGGTTCTCTCTCAGAAAATGTATGTTGGAAGTGTAGGCATGTTCTGATGGCTCTCTCCACGAATGAAGAGTGGGTGGAGGGGGTATATATAGCTTCCACACAAAATCTAACCGTTACACACAAATCACCAAACTCGATGGGACCGAATAATGAAACTCGGTCAGAACGATTCAGTTCATAATGTGACCGTTAGGCATTTCGGTGGGACCGACATGATCAACTCGGTGGGACCGATGTGCTAGGGTTAGGGAAAAACCTCATCTCGGTTTGACCAATTACATAAACTCGGTGGGACCGATTTGGGTAATAAGAAAAACAGAGAGTTGGTCAAGCAAACTCGGTGGGACCGATTACAGAACTCGGTAAGACCGAATTTAATGCAACAGGATCCAGAGAGTTTGCAAGCCCATCTCGGCGAGACCGGGATCCCATCAGTAAGACCGAATTGATTAAGGTTTGTGGCAGTGGCTATGTCAACTGAAGTCGGTGGTGCCGGATAGAAAGTTTCGGTAGGGCCGAGTTTGACTTTTGGTTTGGGACATATGTGGATATGAGAAAGTGGTTGAGGGCTTTGGAGGATATCACTAAGCACTTTGAGCAAGCAAGCCATTAAGCAACACCTCATCCCCTTTTAATAGTATTGGCTTTCCTATGGACTCAATGTGATCTTGGATCACTAAAAGTAAAATGTAGAGTCTTGAGCTTTTGAGCTTGAGCCAATCCTTTGTCCTTAGCAACTTGAAGGGGTTCCACATCCTCTTGTCCATGCCACTCCATCTGTTGAACTTATCTGAGATACACTAGATGGAAACATTAGTCCAACAAGAGATATGTTGACATTAATTACCAAAACCACCCGGGGAGCACTTGTGCTTTCAATCTCCCCCTTTTTGGTAATTGATGACAACATACATCAAAGCTAGAGATAAAGATATAGGGAATAGCAAGTAAAGCTTTGGAAGGACATTTAACCTGCATAGGCTCCCCCTACATGTATGCATTCATGTAAATATGGAATGTAAGAGCATGTGAACACATAATCATGACAGAGCAGGCAATGAGTTACATGTATCTTGGCTATATGCATCAGAGCAAATAGTGTGAATTTAGGAAATGTACCTTCATGGTTATGAGTCCTTGAAAACAGTATGTACATCAGTAAGAGATCCTCATGCACATGAGTGTGATGCATATACTTACCTTGTGGTCTTGAGTTGGCTTTGAAAGAGATGAACCTGAGTAAACAAGGTTAGATAACACAAAAACATCTACTAAGCAGAGCAAGAACATCAAGCCACAAAAGTACCAAGATTGGGATAACATGTAGAGAGTGAGTACTGGGTACTCTATTGGATATTGACATGTCCCCAAAAGGTAAAGATAATGAATTCTCAGATTTCCTTCCCTTAGATGTCTTGCTCCCCCTGAATCTTATATGGGATACTCGGAGAAGATAGGGAATAGAAAATCAGAGCAAAACAAACACACAAACAACATGAAGATGTCTTTCCCCTCTAAAGACATGTGACTTCTCTCCTCTTGAACACTAAGCATCTGGGCATGTTATTCTTCTCTCCCCCTGTTTGAAGCATCCTCTCCCCCTTTTGAAGGATTAAGCTTTGATGTGAACTCTCTCTCCCCCTGTGACATCAACTTCCAATAAGGGATCCTCTGGAGTGTGAGTCAAAACAGGTTTGCTCCTTGAGTCACAGAGTAAAGTAGCAAATAAAATGTGATGCTGGTAGAGGACAAGAATCATTGAGTGGAGCTGGAACAATAAAAAAGAACAGGAACAAGTGGCAAATTGTCTTCTCTGCAGTGAAATCGGTGGCACCGAGTTGTGTTCTTCGGTTGCACCGAACGGATTCGGTTAAACAAAAAATATCAGACCGGTGTGACCGAG
Source organism: Aegilops tauschii subsp. strangulata (assembly GCF_002575655.3). Classification (NCBI taxonomy): domain Eukaryota; kingdom Viridiplantae; phylum Streptophyta; class Magnoliopsida; order Poales; family Poaceae; genus Aegilops; species Aegilops tauschii. The sequence continues at coordinate 242,278,588 of NC_053037.3, read as the reverse complement.
TTCAACATGGAGAGAACACTTGTCACCTCAGCTCACTAGGCAAATACGATCTCACAAAGATTTGCAAAGGAATTAATTAAAGGATTTGCAATGAATTCGATGCAAGAAATGCAGAACAAAACAGAGAAAAGAAAATCTAGATGAAGTTTTTTTATAAAAGAAGGGGAATAAATATGCAAGGGACAAATGCAGAGAGCAAATGCAAAAACTCAGAGAGACACTAGAGAACTTCATCTAGAATTGGGCGGTGACTAAGTCACCTATGTTAGAGTATATTGACTAAGGAGTCAAGTGAGAGCACTTGATCATAAGTCATACTCATCGTTTAAGCTCAAAATGGGGTTACCATTTTTCGTTTAAGCATTTGATGTATTCACATCTTGTTGAGTTGCTTTGACCCATAACTTGGGGTAAAGCTTCTCTAAGATGGAATAACATAACTTGGGTGGTGGTGTTGAACTTGATCATGTAGTTGGACTTGTGTGGAATGCTCAAGATTGATGTAAGAGTTGGAAGCACCATTTTTATTTGGAGTTCATCCACCTACATGAGTTAGTCTTGCAAGGAAGAGCGATTGTGTATCCAATATGACAATCATGAAATTTGATACGAAATGAAATTTGATATATAGAATTTGTCAAAGGATATGTTGAAGGGTTTCATGCTTCCTTGTCTTCAACCACCATTGTGTAGAGACTTGGTGATGTAGAGATTACTCATGATGTGAGTGAGTTGCAATCTCATAGATTTAGATTCATCCAAGTACCTACAAGGGTTAGATAGCATGCAATGGTACAAATATATCCAAGACATATGATTATGATCTTAAGAGAAAAATGTCAAGGATTAGTCAAAGGCTCATGCCTTGCATGTATCCTCATGGAGTTCCTACTCCAAGTTTGAAGCATCAATGATGTTAAATTCACCTCTCAAATGGCAAAATAATTTCTCATGAAGTGGTTTGGCGAATATATCCGCCAATTGCTTATCGGTACGAACATGCTTAAGATCAATGTCCCCTTTAGCAACATGATCTCGAATGAAATGATGACGAACTTCAATATGCTTAGTTCGAGAATGTTGCACAGGATTTTGAGCAATCTTAATAGCACTCTCATTGTCACAAAGCAAAGGAACATGTTTCACATAGATCCATAATCCTTAAGAGTTTGGGCAATCCAAAGTAATTGAGCACAACATGAACCGGCGGCAATGTATTCCGCTTCGGCGGTGGATAAGGATACCGAGTTTTGTTTCTTGGAGGACCAAGACACAATATATCTACCAAGAAATTGACAAGTACCCGAAGTGGACTTTCTATCAACCTTGTCACCGGCGTAGTCCGAGTCGGAGTAGCCAACAAGATCAAAGGAAGACCTCTTAGGATACCAAATGCCAAAATTTGGTGTATGTATTAAGTATCTCACTATCCTTTTCACAGCCTTAAGATGACATTCTTTAGGGACCGCTTGATATCGTGCACACATGCACACACTTAGCATAATGTCAGGACGGGAGGCACATAGATATAACAATGAACCAATCATAGATCGGTAAACCTTTTGGTCAACCGATTTGCCATCCTTGGTCAAGTCAAGATGTCCACGAGTAGGCATTGGAGTTTTCATACCTTTGCTTTCTTGCATGTTGAACTTCTTGAATAAGTCCTTGGTGTACTTTGTGTGAGAAACAAAGGTGCCTTCCTTAGTTTGCTTGATTTGCAAACCAAGAAAGAACTTGAGTTCACTCATCATAGACATCTCAAACTTCTTTGACATTAGCTTCCCAATCTTTTCACTAAAATGAGGGTTAGTCGAACCAAATATGATATCATCAACATAAATTTGGCACACAAATAATTCTCCATTAACCCTTTTAGTAAAAAGAGTAGAATCTATTTTTCCAATCTCAAAGCCTTTTTCAATAAGGAACTTGGCCAAGCATTTATACCATGCTCTAGGAGCTTGTCTAAGACCATAAAGAGCTTTGTGAAGTTTGTAAACATGATCGGGTTTCTTATGATTGACAAAGCCGGGAGGTTGTTTAACATAAACTTCCTCCTCAATTTCACCATTTAGAAAAGCACTTTTAATGTCCATTTGGTACAAGGTGATATCATGGTGATTAGCATAGGCAAGTAAGATGCGGATGGACTCAAGTCTAGCAACGGGGGCATATGTCTCACCGTAGTCCATACCTTCGACTTGAGTGTTGCCTTGGGCGACGAGACGTACTTTGTTGCGAACGACTTGACCATCTTCATCTTGTTTGTTGCGAAACACACATTTGGTACCGATGATGTTGTGGTTGTTGTCAGGCTTCTCGACCAATGTCCACACTTGGTTTCTTTCAAAGTTGTGTAGCTCTTCATGCATAGCATTTATCCAATAAAAATCTTCCAATGCTTCTTCAACCTTCATAGGTTCAATTCTAGAGATGAATGAATAGTGTTCACAAAAATTAGCCAAATCAGATTTAGAGCGAGTGATTCTCCCTGTTTGAATGTCATTGTAGATTTGCTTGACGGGATGGTCTCTGGCGACTCTTGCTCTAACTCGTGAGAGCTTTTGTTTTGATCGGGGTGGAACATCTTCTTCATCCTCTGGTTCTTCTTCTTGGCCTTCATTATTGACGTTGTCGTTCTCTTGTCATGGTGGAGAAGGAGGTTGATGAGGTTCTTCTTGGTGTACTTCCTCATTTTCTTCATCTTGGTGTGTCCCACTTGTGGATGCTTCCGTATCAACTCTTGGTTCACCTTGTCGTGAGGTAGAAGCTTCCACTTGGACGGACGAGGTACTCTCCTTCACCTCCGTTGGACGAATCTTACCAATAGACAAGTCTTGGATTGCTTCCGAAGGATCTTTATCTCCTACATCAATTGGCAATTGCTCTACTTGCGAGCCGTTAGATTAATCAGACTTCACATCTACCGTCTCTTCAACTTTTCGGGTGAAATTGTTGTAGACACGGTAAGTGTGAGAGTTTGAGCCATAACCAAGTAGGAAACCTTCATGAGATTTAGGATCAAATTTAGAACGATGATGCTTATCAAGAATGTAACACTTTGAGACAAATACTCAAAAGTATCCAACTTGGGGTTTGTTACCGGTGAGGAGCTCGTATGCCGTCTTGCCGAGTAGCTTGTGAAGATACAAGCGATTTGTTGCATGACAAGCTGTCTGAACTGCTTCCGCCCAAAAGTGTTTTGGAGTCTTGTACTCATCAAGCATCGTTCTTGCCATCTCAATAAGAGACCGGTTCTTCCTTTCAACAACTCCATTTTGTTGAGGCGTGTACGTAGCCGAGAACTCATGTGAAATCCCCACTTCGTCAAGAAAGGTATCCACATTTGTGTTCTTGAACTCCATTCCATTGTCACTGCGAACCTTCTTGATCTTCACTTCAAATTGGTTTTGGGCCTTCCTAGCGAAGTTCTTGAAGATCTTTTGGACCTGCGATTTATCATCAAGAAAGAACACCCACATAAATCATGAAAAATCATCAACTATAACTAGACCAAATGAGTTTCCACCGAGACTTTTGTAGGCGTTAGGACCAAAAAGATCCATATGAAGTAGCTCGAGTGGTCTTCTTGTGGTCATGATGTTCTTCACGGGGTGACTTTTTCCTGCTTGACAAGCACTACAAAGTCTATCCTTGTCAAATATAACATCTTTTACTCCAAGTATATGATCACCTTTAATAAGCTTATCAAGATTTCGCATGCCCACATGACCTAACCTTCTATGCCACAACCAGCCTTTAGAGGATTTAGCAATTAAGCAAGTTCTAGGTTGAGCCTTTTTTAGTGAAATCAACAATATATAGATCACCTCTACGGATACCGGTAAAGACCATTTTATGATTATCTCTATGAAACACTTGGCAATCTACTTCAGTAAATAGAACATTGAAACCAAAGTCAGCAACTCTAGATACGGAAAGTAAATTGTAACCAAGAGATTCAACGCGCATAACATTTTGTTTGGAGCTATCATATGAGATGGCCACCTTACCAAGGCCAACCACCTTACCCTTTGAGTTATCACCAAAAGTGACATACTTCCAAGGGCCGTCGTTTTCAGCAAGCTCACGAAACATATCCTTGTCTCCGGTCATATGATACATCCACTATCAAGGACCCATTCCTTTCCTCCAGCCATGTAGCCGCGAAGATTAGCCATAAGACCAAAGTGTCTCATCGACTCATCGAGATCAAAGTCACTATCATCATCCTCATCATAGTATCCATATTCAACATCATCTTGTGATTGACCGTTTCCTAGAAAAGGTGATTCATTAGAAGTATGACCGTAACAATGTTCATCTCTATGGATTCTAATGACTTCGGAAATGATATTGCTAATAATTCCAACATATCCTTTGGCACGCATGAGATCACGAAGCTCAAATAGACATCATCAAACTTAGGATCACTAGTACTCATCCTATTCAAGGCAATAGACTTATGGAGAATCTCATCTAGATTTTTCAAGGAATAGTTTGGAAAGCATTCCTCAAGAAATCTCCATATAGTGTAGGCACAATTAAGAGTAGGTAAGCTAGCAATCAAATTTTTGGGCAATCCTCTAATGATAAGATTGATAGTTCTAAGATTGCGAGTCATGTCAAGATCCTCATCGGGAGTGGGATGCAAAGGATCACTAGGGGAAATGCAAGGACTAGTAATGTACTTGTTCAAGTGATATTCATTGAAAATCTCAAGCATCTCATTTTTCCACTCATGAAAGTACTCTCCATCAAGTATAGGCACTCTATTCTAAGACTCCCCAATGTAGACTCATCCATCTTCCTCCAATGGTGATTAAACCAAAGCAATGGAGACCAAAGCTTTGATACCAATTCAAAGGATCAAGAAGAGGTGTCTAGAGGGGGGTGAATAGACTCTAATCAAGAAAAGTTACAGTTTTTAATTTCTTTGAGTTGAGGTGGAGTTTTAGCACAAGTTTAAACATTCACAATATGTATCAAGCAAGCATGACAAGACTATATGAGCAGCAGAAAGTAAAGCATGCAAGTTGCAAGAATGTAAAGGGATGGGATTGGAGTGTGCAAACGCAATTGGAGACACGGAGATTTTTGGTGTGGTTCCGATAGGTGGTGCTATCGTACATCCACGTTGATGGAGACTTCAACCCACGAAGGGTAATGGCTGCGGGAGTCCACGGAGGGCTCCACCCACGAAGGGTCCATGAAGAAGCAACCTTGTCTATCCCATCATGGCCATCGCCCACGAAGGACTTGCCTCACTAGGGTAGATCTTCACGAAGTAGGCGATCTCCTTGCCCGTACAAACTCCTTGGTTCAACTCCACAATCTTGACAGAGGCTCCCAAGTGAAACCTAATCAATCTAGGAGACACCACTCTCCAAAAGGTAATGGATGGTGTGATGATGATGAACTCCTTTCTCTTGTGCTTCAAATGATAGTCTCACCAACACTCAACTCTCTCTCATAGGATTGGATTTGGTGGAAAGATGATTTGAGTGGAAAGTAACTTGGGGAAGGCTAGAGATCAAGATTTATGTGGTTGGAATTGAATATCTTGACCTCAACACAAGTGTAGGTGGTTCTCTCTCAGAAAATGAATGTTGGAAGTGTAGGCATGTTCTGATGGCTCTCTCCACGAATGAAGAGTGGGTGGAGGGGGTATATATAGCCTCCACAAAATCTAACCGTTACACACAAATTACCAAACTCGGTGGGACCGAATAATGAAACTCGGTCAGACCGATTCAGTTCATAATGTGACCATTAGGCATTTCGGTGGGACTGACATGATCAACTTGGTGGGACCGATTGCTAGGGTTAGGGAAAAACCTCATCTCGGTTTGACCTATTACACAAACTCGGTGGGACCGATTTGGATAATAAGTGAAACAGAGAGTTGGTCAAGCAAACTCGGTGGGACCGATTACAGAACTTGGTAAGACCGGATTTAATGCAACAAGATCCAGAGAGTTTGCAAGCCCATCTCGGTGAGACCGGGATCCCATCGGTTAGACCGAATTGATTAGGGTTTGTGGCAGTGGCTATGTCAACTGAACTCGGTGGCGCCGGATAGAAAGTTTTGGTAGGGCCGAGTTTGACTTTTTGTTTGGGACATATGTGGATATGAGAAAGTAGTTGAGGGCTTTGGAGCATATCACTAAGCACTTTGAGCAAGCAAGCCATTAAGCAACACCTCATCCCCTTTTAATAGTATTGGCTTTCCTATGGACTCAATGTGATCTTGGATCACTAAAAGTAAAATGTAGAGTCTTGAGCTTTTGAGCTTAAGCCAATCCTTTGTCCTTAGCAACTTGAAGGGGTTCCACATCCTCTTGTCCATGCCACTCCATCTGTTGAACTTGTCTGAGATACACTAGATCAAAACATTAGTCCAACAAGAGATATGTTGACATTAATTACCAAAACCACCCGGGGAGCACTTGTGCTTTCATGCGGACTACTCGGAGGCAGAGGCCAGGCGTGGGCAGCTCGAGGTGAGCGGTAGCCGAGGCTTGGTCTGGGCATAGACCGTGGGATCGATATGACATAGACCGAGTCAACCCCCTTTTTCCTATCTTTCCAACGCCAGAGTGAACCTCCGTTGGATCAAGGAGATCTTTTCTTTCTTTCTTTTATAGAATCAGCATCTACGTCACATGTGATTGTAGTACTAGTTGTCTGACTCGGTCTCGGACCGCTTGGGTTAGCTGTCGTTGTTGGAATCGACCTGGGAGTTTCAGGAGACAAAATCCCACAGACGCTTGTCTCAGGCGAGAGGTGGAGCAGATGATCCGCTGGCCATCGGAGGAGCAGGGAAGCGGGGTCCTTCGACGAGCGCATGTTTTGGTCTAGGCCGGGCCGAGGAAGGGGGTCAGATTCGGCTCAGAACTTGAAGCACACATCAAAGCGTGGAGCAGTAGCCGCAAGTCGTCGGATTGGACAGAACGACCGCCGCGGAAATTTCCTGCCCGTCTCGGTGTAACACGTCGTTCCAACTGCTCGTCGACGGTGTAGATCCTTCCCTTTTTTTCATCCAGAAATTTAAGAACTTCTCAAAACCTTGGGAAAGATCCCTCCAAGAACTCAACACCACCGTGCGTAGGCCCCACGATGGGCGCCAACTGTTGTGGTTTTGTCACGGCAAGATGTCCTAGTGTGAGGACTTGGCCGTGAGGCCAACGCATATAAGTGGTAGTTTGAACGGGGTTGAGTGGAACGAGAGACGCAAGATTTTACCCAGGTTCGGCCCCTCACGGTGGAGGTAAAAGCCTACATCCTGCTTGATTGACACTGATGATGATGACGATCTCGGTTACAAGGGCGGTGTTTCGCTACCTCTATCTCGAGAGCCTCTTCTTTGATGTTGTCTAAGACTTGTCTGTCTAAGACGTATCAATTGTGACTTGTCAAACCTCACCCTCTTGGGGTGCCCTGCCCCTCCTTATATAAGTTGAAGGGGCTGGTTACATGTAGAGTCCAAGTCGGATTAAGACTTAACCTATTCTGGCTTTTTCTTGCGGGCTTCTTAACCCTGGGCATCTCTTCGTGGGCTTCTTAACTCCATGTGACTCATCTTCAAGGCTCATCTCCGAGACTCATCTCCATGACTCCAAGCGTCTGCCGGGTCATAATCTATCAGGTCTCAATCTGTCTGCCAGGTTATAACTGTCTACCGGGTTATAACTGTGTGTCGGCTTACAACTATCTGCCGGCTTAGAAACTGTTTATCGGCTTACAACTGTCTGCCGGCTTAGAAATTGTCTGACGGTTTACAACTGTCTGCCGGCTTACAACTGTTTGTCGTCTTAGAAACTATCTGCCGGCTTACAACTGAATGTCGGGTCAGGAACTATCTGTCGGGTTAAGTCCAGAGATGACTTAACAGGGCTGCTTAAATCAAGAGATGGCTTAACGTCATGAGCCGGGTTAAACCGTGGGTAATTACCCCGATAATGCCACTACATAAATTTCGTGCAGAGGCTATTATAGGTGCCGCGCCACCGTATTATTGGGCCAGGCCCATGTAATTTCGAAATATTGAAGTATAGGCTATTTTTAGAGTTCGTATGTATGGGGAAAACAGAGTTAGGGTTGGTTTCGGACCCCTCCTCCAAGGGGCCATGAAATCCCCCCTCTTCCTCCCTATATACATTCCTTAGGGCGTTGTTTAGACTTTGGGTTTTTGTTTAGATTAAAAGTTCACCATAGTTGCAACTTCGCGTACTTCGTTTGTGTTCAACGACCAGACCAAGACGTCACAGAACCCCACTTTCATCAATAAAGTTTTCCTCTTATATTCGCAATATCCAAATTGTAATCTTAGTTTCTTGCTTGTTCTTCGTTTGCTCGCAGGAAATAGACCCTCATGGTCAGGCCGATCGTTCTTCGGCATGGTCAATAACCCCTCAGAAGTTGGTTTAGCGATTGCTAAGGCGCGATGTCTTCACACGTTCGTAGTCAGATTGTCAAGGTCGAGTCCCACAGAAACGATAGCTATCTCATGGAAACATCGGGACACCTTCGCCTCTATCAAGTGGTATTAGATTTCTAGGTTGCTCGATGAGACTTTCCAGTTTTCATAGTTTAGATCGAGTCTGTTCTTCATACCTATAGTCCATGAAAAATAAAAAAAACAGGGTTAGTTCATCATATTTGAACCAATCTGAGCCTTTCCATAATCTTTTTAGGGTTTTTCTTTGTTGAATTTTCGGTTGCATCGTCGTGTCTAGTTGCTGGTCTTAGCGTCTAGTCCTTTAGAGTTTTGAATTTTGTCACAGGTTGTCACGTCGCCGCCGCACCATCGTCATCACCGCTGCCATATACCACCATCGTCATCACCACTGCCATATACCACCATCGCCATCACCGCTGCCATATACCACCATCGTCATCAACGCTGCCATATATCACAGATTCGCCACCAGTCTGTGTTACACCGCCCTACATATATCCGCCACTAGTCCGAGTTTCCACCAGATTCATCTCCACCACCAGTCCGAGTCCAGTATTTGTTTCTTTGTTTTCAATTTCCAGATCACGCCATATTCCAAGTCGTGACCAATTCAGATTCCGCAACTTCCGTGCCACCCGCAGAAGAAAAATAGTTCCAGTTTAAAAAAAACTAAGTCTGGAAAATATTGGCTAGGCAGTTTTTAGACCATTTGTAGACTTTTTCGGAAAAAAATTGTTGTGGAGCAAAAAAAAGAGGAAGAAAGGTGAAAAAGATATTCAGAGTGTGCTCCTCCCTTGTTTACGTGCAGCACCATGATTTTGTTAGTGTTCTAGGCTCGCGTCTCTAGCACGGTCTAGCCTAGAACCAGCACAGTACCGTCGTTGAGCGTTTGTTCAACTTTGCATCTCTGAATTGATTATTGCTGACATTTTTGCTACCATATCATAAGCCTCCCCAACTCCACATACATCTACATCACGTGTTTGATACCACCTGGCAATCGCTCTGTCCAAGCTTTGGGAGTTTTGACTACAACGGTTTCTGGTCACCACGTGCTGCTGGGTAAGAACTGGTAAGAATTCGTGATTTGCTTGATGATTTGTGACACCCCACTACTAGGGAAAACCTTATACACAGAATCTTAGCAGTAGCGCTGGATAAAATGAAGCGCTACTGCTATTTAGGAGTAGCGTGTGTCACTAAAAGGTGCTACTGCTATCCTATTAGCAAAACGCGCTACTGCTAAGTTTGAACTGGGCACACATGGCTAGCCCCACTTAGCAGCAGTGCTTATCCTTATCCAGCGCTACTGCTATGCTACGTAGTAATAGCACTTTTCTTCAACCCGCGCTGCTACTAACCCTACCTTATCATCCCCGTGCGGCCGACCCTCTCACTCACTCTCCCCGCACCCCCTGTCATCCGCCGCCGCCGTCGTTCCCCGACCACCATCGTCGTCGCCCGCCGTTGCGGACGCTCCTTCTCCTCCTCCATTGAGGTAGTCCCTCCATCCCTCCTCCTCCCTCCTCCCCTCCCTCCTCCTCCCATTGCACCCTCATGCCTCCTTCTCGACCTGCTCCCTCCTCCCTCCTCCTCCTCCGGCCGCCCCTCCTCCCTCCTCCTCCGGCCAAGCCCTCCGCCAGTAGCCCTCCTCCCACCGCCCTCCTGCCCCTCCTCCTCTCTCCTCCCTCCTCCTCCTCCCTCCTCCCACCCCTCCTCCCTCCATCTCTCCTAAACCCTAAACTCTTTTTTACTGTTCTTGTATAATGTAGTTTTTTACCATTTTTTAGTAAGTGTTTAATAGAATTAGTAAGAAAATTAATAGAACTAGTTGAACTAGTTTATTTTTAGTAAGAACTAGTTTATTTTTATTTTTAGTAAGTGCTTAGTTGAACTAGTTGAATTAATAGAACTAGTTTATTTTTAGTAAGAAAATTTAGGTATATGAGATTTGATGATCTAATTAAAATTTTGCTATAAAACTAGTTTATTTTTAGTAAGAAAATTAATAGAACTAGTTTATTTTTAGGTGTATTTAACAGAATTCTAGGTTGATTCGTTTTGAAGTGAACATGTCACATTTGTTGTTATTTTTTTAGTTAAAGCAATTATTCCCGCATCGACGTCGACGATGCCTATCCCGCATCCTCGTCGTCGGCTCGGCGGAGGAGGCCTGCTTGATCAGAGGGGCCATGTCCGGGACTGGGCTCCACCGGGCTGGTACTGGGAGGTGCTACCTTCCGGGGGGTGCAGCTTGGTGAGGAGCCAGCCCGTCGTTGACTCAGACCTTCTTTGGTGGCGGTCGCGTGGGCCAGTGACGGTGCGGAGGCTTTCGTCCCCCGCAGAGGTGGTACATCACCGTGTCAGCGAGGAGGATGAGCACGTCCGTCGCTACATGGTTGCGTTGGAGGGCAGGTTCGACAATACCTGGCAGATTCTTCAGGGATCTCACTGGAGCTATGATCCTGTGATGGTTCTTTCTCTTTGGGTGTCCACCGCCCACGCCGATACCCGTTGTTTGCTAAGGTTTTAGCTGAATTAGTGATGTTATATGTATGATACTATTCGAGATGTATTAGTGATAATATTCGACGATGTACGGACGCAAGAGATGATTTCGTTTTGCTTATTGAATGCATGCTAATTTGAATATCAATTTATTTTATGATTTAGTTTTTCTTATTGAATGCTCAAATTGGAGAACTACTCCTATTTTGAATGCTCAAATTGGAGAGCACTATGCAAGGCGTATGCATTTGATTAGTTGATAGCTTATAGGGTTTTTGTTTTTGCAGAATTCAAGGAGCCCCTCCATCATCCCCGCCATCGTCCCCGTCACCGACCCCCTCCGACCTCAAGGTGAGACCAGCCAAATCTCCATGTCAATATGAGTCCAATAAGATATTTTGAAATGTTTTTGTTCATATTTTCAACCATCGAAATGCAATGACCATCAAGTTTGAATGCTCATATGATGTAGATATAAACATGTATATCTTGTGTTGCTCAAATAGGATATGTGCTTGCCCAAGTGGCCGACCATGTTTGCAGGTAACACCTTCGAGTGGCCTATGTTTTGCTGGAGTGTTGATTAATTTCCGTCCGGCAAATTTTAGGCGCTCGATATGTTCTTTTTTAGCAAAGGTCATGCCGGATTTTTCCGTGAATGTTGGCATGACTTGTGCTAGAATATTTAAGAAATATCGAGTGGCCTAGATTTTCTAGAAAGATAATTAAACGACATTTTGGGTTGACTTTAAGTCTGTCAAGACAGCCAACAAATGAGTGAGGGAGAAAGTCTGCACCATATATGAGAGAAGAAGAATCCCAACTATTGTCGTGGGGGTCATTTTTCCTTCTTCTCCTTGTGCTAGACCTTTGTTATGCAGTAGGGGAAGGAGGAATAACGACCATCACCGATGGTCGAAATATCAGTGAGGGGGTGTGTCCACCATATATGAGAGAGGACGAAGAATCCCGACTGTTTTCGTGGCGGTCGTTTCTCCTTCTTCTCCTTGTGCTAGACCTTTGTTATGCACTAGGGGAAGGAGTAATGACCATCACCGACAGTCGCAAATGTCAGAGAGGAATCAGTGAGGGAGAGTCCCCACCATATATGAGAGGACGAAAAATCCCGACTGTTGTCGTCGGGGTCGCTTCTCCTTTGTTCCCGTGTGCTAGACATTTTGGTGTAATGCACTTGGGAACGAAAGGAGGAGCGACCGTCACCAACGGTCGAATGTATACACCACGTGAGTTGAGAGTTTTCAAGAAAAGACTTGACATACCGATAGTCAACTCGTGATGAATAATAATGATCTAATTTAGTTTTTGTAGTACACATATTTAATTGTACAAGTTTTAATCTTTGAATTATGAACATAGGAAATGTCGTCGTCGGACGACGAAAGTCTCCCAGCGGAGTGCGACTCGTGCGGCGACGACCGAGGTCTGTGCGACATGCCTCACCTGGTAGACGGTCGGCGCTTCAGCATTAAGCTCTAGGAGACCTTCAATGTTGAAATGGTACGCAATGATGACAAGTGTTTTTTTCATAATTAAGCACGACTTCTGCTTCTTCAACGTGTAATTTTCGTCTTTTACAATTCGACTAGCTTATCCCATGCCATGCAAGATGCTATGTCTTAGAGAGGATGGATTTTGAAGATCATGAAAGTATGGAAACAAAGATATTTCACCTAAGGACCCATCATGGTATGGATTTTGATGTAAATCTATACAATTCTGAGAGCGTAACCCATTTTGGTTGCCCGAATTGGGAAGCACTTTGCAAGACGTATGCTTTTCATGAGGGTATGCTTGTCACCATGGATCTTGGTGATCGTAACATCGCCGAACACAATATGGAGATTTGGGTCCTTGTTGATACGCTTCCAATTCTACCGCTATGCGAGTTTCTCAAACATAGTTATTAAGTAATTTATATTATTTATTTCAAAATAGTTGACAGCTTCTTTTCATTCTTCAAAGAATGTGCGGAAATGGTAGATAGAACCTACTACGCCGATGGCTTAGAGTTAACTTATCAGGAGAAAAATCATCTGATCTCATTTATTAATGATCTTGAGAATTAGAATATCTATTATCAAACTCCTCCAAATTATGGTCAATACGTACCACTAGTGCACGTGTTGAACTAGGGTAACATCCATGGAGATGTCATGGTAAGATTTTTTTACTATAACGACATCCATGCATCTTTTGCATAAATTCTTCTAAAACTCAACTACATTGCTAACTACGAAGTTATTACTATGTTTATCAACAGAAAATCCCGAAGGATTGTGTGCCTCATCTGATGTTTCCGAAAGGTCGCCTTGATGTTATGAACTTACGACCAGGTCATCCTACACATCATTGTTGTTCATAACGAATTTCTAAAACCGATGAAGACATGACAATCAAAGATTGGAAAAATGTATGGTCAATCTTAGGGAGCTACTTGGAAGCAACATTGTGCGAAGCGCAGTAATTGGAGACAGGATAATCTCCATTCTCCATAATGGAGAGTCAGGGCCTATCTTGTTTTATGCTATTTTACCTAAGAGAGGGTAGTAGGTCCTATGAGAGAGGAGTAGGTCCTAGTTACAATGTGTTAGAGTTGATGATGATGAGGAGTTGTGATTATGACTAGTGACCAACCTGCTATATGATGTCTCATTGATGAAAATGATGATCATGAGGAGCTGTGATTATGACTAGTGACCAACTTGCTATATGACAATGATGTATTATGATGATAAGTTGTTAATGATATGATGATGATGATGATGATGATGAGGATGAGGATGATTTATATCATTGGGTGAAAGAACCGCGGATTAGTTTCAAGTGGATGGATCCATCCACTTGAAACTAGTCCACGGTTCTTTCACCCAGTGATGTAATAACTCAATATGATGTAAAAACAGTATCTAAATTGCTATTGTATGAAAACTTGTATAATGGTGTATGAATATGACATAAATGCAAAAGAAATAGAATACGCAATAATAGTAGTAGCGTGGGCACACAGGCGTGCTGCTAGTACTTACCAGTAGCGCGGTATGAAAAATGCGCTACTACTAAGTACGTATAGCAGTAGCATGTGTAGACCAACGCTACTGCTAACCTTTAACTATAGCGCCTTATCAGTAGCGCGGAACCCCGCGCTAGTGCTAGGCCAAAAACTAGTGCTATTGCTAGGCTTTTCCCTAGTAGTGCTCCACCACCACCACCTTTTAGTAGTCTGTAGGATCATATTTTTGTGTGTTTATATTGCTGCTAACCATGGCAGGATCACAAGCCGACGAGATTGACTGGGAGAACATGACGAAGAAGGAGCTTCATGATAAATCTCAGTAAGTTAACAGGTGGAAGACATGATGGCCAGCTTTGGAAAGGCACTGGAGAGGATTGATGACATTGAGAAGACAATTGACACCAAGCTGGAAGCCAAGTTCGATGAAGCACTTGCACGTCTACCACAGCCACCACCCGCATCTGCTACACCATTGCAACAACATCAGCAGCCACCTCCACGCCGTGATCTAGCAGGGCTAGTGCAGCAATTTCCTCTTGAGCCAGGAAAAACTTCTGGTGCCGCTGCTACTGCTGTTGATGCTTCTGTAGCTCCTGCTGCTACTGCAGAGGTGGAGGACTATTACGAGGATGAGGTTGATCAAAATAAGAACTACATGCATCCGCCAACACCACCAACACCAGGTCAACCTCATGCATATAATCGCAATGGTAGGGCTGCACCACCACCTTAGGTACGAGATTATGACCATATTCCTAAATTAAAATTGAATATTCCACCGTTTGAGGGTAGATACATTCCTGATGTATATCTTACTTGGGAGTTAGAAACTGAACAATGTTTCACATGCTTACAATATCCTGAGGATAGACGTGTTGCTGCTGCTGTTTGTGAATTCACTAGTTTTGCTTCTGTTTGGTGGTCTGAACATTGTAGATTATATCATGATAATATCCCTACTGCCTGGGCTGCTTTGGAAACTACTATGCATAGTCGTTGGGTTCCACCATATTATCAACGTGAATTACTTCAAAAACTGCAACGTTTGAGACAAGGATTTTTTTTGTAGAGGAGTATGATCAGGAATTACAAACTGGCATGATTAGATGTCGTATTGTTGAGGATTATGAAACTATGCTAGCACATCTTATCGGTGGATTAAACAATAGAGATTCGGACAATTTTAGAGTACAAGGAGTATAACAATATCACTCGTTTATTCCATCTTGCTTGCAAAGCTGAACGTGAAGTGTAGGATCGACGGGCATTGGCGTGGACTGATTTTTCTGCAGGTCCACCTTCATCGATGACACCGCGTGCATCTTCTACTTCCACACGTTCTTCTACACCGGCACCTCCGTAGGGCACACACATGATATTATTTGTCGCCGTTGTAAGGGTAAAGGTCCTTACGAATGCAAATCTCCGCGTGTTATGATTGCTACTGAGGATGGTGGGTATGAGTCCGGTAGTGACTATGACGAGGAGACTTTTGCTCTTATTACAAGTGAAGAACACGGTGGAGATGATTCTGAACATGAGACGCAATACATGGCTGCTGAAGATGCTGGTAGGTTTGAGAATTTAGTTGCTCAAAGTGTTTTGAGTGTGCAGGTAACACAAGCTGAGCAAAATCAGAGGCACAATTTGTTCCATACAGAGGGAGTTGTGAAGGATGGTTCCGGCCGTGTCATCATTGATGGAGGGAGCTGCAACAACTTGGCTCGCATGGAGATGGTGGAGAAGCTGACTCTTACCACAAGACCCCATCCACATCCTTACTACATCCAATGGTTCAACAACAGTGGCAACGTTAAGGTAACACGTACTGTTCGTGTGCATTTTAGTATCGCTCCATGTGCTGATTATGTTGATTGTGATGTGGTACCCATGCAAGCATGTTCCTTATTACTTGGTAGACCATGGCAATTTGATAAAAATTCTGTACACCATGGTAGAAACAATCAGTATATTCTTGTTCACAAAGATAAACATATTACTTTGCTTCCTATGACTCCTGAACACATTTTGAAAGATGATATTAATAGAGCTAGTAAAGCAAAATAGGAGCAAAATAAGAGTGAAAATCGGATTGTGGCAAAAGAATTTGAGCAACAAATGAAGCCTAATGATAAACCATCATCTAGTGTTGCTTCTGAAAGAAAAGTGGATGTTTACTTGCCACCAAATCTGATATTACTGATCTAGATTTCAGCAAATCTGTTTAATGTGCTTTCGTGTGCAAAGAGGCATTATTTTCATTCGAGGACGTGCCACCCTCTTTGCCTCCTGCTGTCACTAACATTTTTTAGGGATTCGCTGACGTCTTTCAACAAGACGTGCCACCGGGGTTACCGCCTATTCGAGGGATGGAGCATCAGATTGACTTAATTCCCGGTGCTTCGCTGCCAAACCATGCGCCATACCGTACCAATCCAGAGGAGACCAAGGAGATTATGCGTCAAGTACAGGAGCTGCTCGACAAAGGTTATATACGTGAATCTCTTAGTCCTTGTGTTGTTCCTATTATACTAGTGCCAAAAAGGATGGTACATCACGTATGTCTGTTGATTGTAGTGGCATTAATAATATTACTATTTTTTATTGTCATCCTATTCCTAGCCTAGATGATATGCTTGATGAATTGAGTGGCTCTACAATATTCTCCAAAGTTGATTTGCGTAGTGGATACCATCGAATTCGTATGAAATTGGGAGATGAATGGAAAACAACATTTAAAACTAAGTTTGGATTATATGAGTGGTTAGTGATGCCTTTTGGGTAAACTAATGCACCTAGTAATTTCATGAGATTAATGAACGAAGTTTTACGTCCTTTCATTGGACGATTCGTGGTAGTCTATTTTGATGATATACTGATTTATAGCAGATCCTTGGAAGAACATTTGGAACATTTACGTGTTGTTTTCATTTCTCTACGTGATGCACATTTGTTTGGTAACCTTGGGTAGTGCACCTTTTGCACCGACCGAGTATCTTTTCTTGGCTATGTTATTACTCCACAGGGAATTGAAGTTAATAAAGGCAAGATTGAAGCTATTGAGAGTTAGCCGCAGCCCAAAACGGTCACACAAGTGAGGGGTTTTCTTGGACTCGCTGGTATCTATAGGTGTTTTGTGAAAGATTTCAGCACCATTGCTGCACCTCTCAATGAGCTTACCAAGAAGGATGTGCCTCTTGTTTGGGGTACATCACAGGAAGACGCCTTCATGGTATTGAAACATAAGTTGACACATGCTCCTTTACTTCAACTTCTTGATTTTAATAAGACTTTTCAGATTTAATGTGATGCTGGTGGAATTGGATTGGGAGGTGTGTTATTACAAGATGGTAAACCTATTGCATACTTTTCTCAAAAATTGAGTGGTCCTAGTTTGAACTATATATTCTACTTATTGTAAGGAATTATATGCTCTTGTTCGGATTTAGAAACATGGCAACATTATTTATGGCCCAAAGAATTTTTTATACATTCAGATCACGAATCTCTAAGACATATTAAAAGTCAAGCAAAACTGAACCGTAGACATGCTAAATGGGTTGAATTCATTGAGACTTTTCCTTATGTCATAAAACAGAAGGGTAAAGAAAATGTTATTGCTGATGCACTGTCTCGTCTCTATACTATGCTTTCACAACTTGACTCTAAATATTTGGTTTGGAGACCATCAAAGATCAATATGCGCATGATGCTGAATTTAAAGATGTATTGCAGAATTGTAAAGAAGGGAGAACATGTAACAAGTTCGTCATTAATGATGGATTTGTGTTTCGTGCTAACAAGCTATGCTTTCTAGCTAGCTCCGTTCATGTTTTGTTGTTGCAGGAGGCGCATGGAGGAGGATTAATGGGACACTTTGGCGTGAAGAAGATGGAGGACGTACTTCCTACACATTTCTTTTGGCTAAAGATGAGACGGGATGTTGAGCGTTTTGTTGCTCGCTGCACTACATGTCAAACAGCTAAGTCATGACTTAATCCTCATGTTTATATATGCCTTTGTTTGTACCTAGTGTTCCATGAGAGGATATATTTATGGATTTTGTCTTAGGATTACCTTGAACAAACAAGGGGAGGGATAGCATCACTACAAAAAAAGACACATCCGTGACATTTTGGGCCGAACGAAAAACTTTTCTGTCATACTTATGACACTTCTATGACGATAATTGTGACAAAACCCGGTATCATCATAGATGTGGTGGGCTCCTACATCTATGACAAAAAATCACGACAGAAAAATGGGCTTTTCGTCCTGGGCGGGCCGGAGAGGCAGCTGCATGACATTCTTTGGGCCGTCCATGACGGAAAAACCGTGGTAGAAGCGAGGGCGAGGAAAATATCGGGGTGTTCCCGGTTACGGTGGGTGGTCGGGGCCAAGCGATGTGCGTTTCTCTCGTAAACGCACGTGCGTGGGTGCGAGGCATTGGGCTCTAACTGAGCCCGAGCGAGGCGTTGGGCTCTAACTGAACCCGAGCGATTGCACTGCAGGCTACGCGTTAGTGAACCCAAGCGATCGATCGATGGCTGTTAACTGAACCCGATCGAGCGATTCCTTCGCTACTGCTGCTAACTGAAGCCGATCGATGCTGCCTCTGGATGAACAGTGAGCGTTGCTGGGGGGGTTTGGATGAACAGTTCCCAATGGGGGTGGATGAACAGGACCCCCTGGTGTTGCCTCTGGATGGACAGGACCCCGATCGATCGAGCTGGTTGGGAATGGATGAACAGGACCCCGTGGAGGGCTGGATGAATAGGACCACCCCGTGGAGGGCTGGATGAACAGTAGACGGTGGAGGGCTGGATGAATAGTAGCCCGTGGAGGGGTGGTTGAACAGGAGCCCGTGGAGAGGGCTGGTTGAACAGTACCCGGTGGAGTAGCGCGCGGTGGAGGCTGGATGAACAGGAGCCCGTGGATGAACTGTCGCAGGTGGAGGCTGGAGGACGTCGACGGTGGATGAACAGTAGCCCGTGGAGGCTGGGGGGGGGGGTCGACGGTGGAGATGAACAGTATCCCGTGGAGTCCTGTTCTGCGGTACGCCACACCCCTCCCGATGAACAGGACCCCCGTTTCGACCGTAGCGCTCCAACACAAGTCCGTTTCCTCCGTTTTGTGGCACGCCACACCCCTCCCGATCAACAGGGCCCCCGTTTTGACCGTAGGAGGTCTGTTTCCTCCGTTTTGCGGTATGCCAGACCCCTCCCGATGAACAGGATCCCGTTTCGACCGTGGCCGGTCGAACACAAGGTCGTTTCCTCCGTTCTGCGGTACGCCAAGCCTCGTTTCCATCGGCTGTTCCGTCCAAGCCCTCCCGATGAACACGACGACGCATTCCGTTCCGACCCAGCCGGTTGGCTCCCCATGAACACGACGACGTAGTTTCTCCGTTCCGACCCAGCCATGTACACGAGCCCTGTCCGTACGTACGTGCGAGTAGGCATTCGAGACCCCGCCCGTATCTACGTACGTGGCCGTATTTAGTTTCTTGCACCCAGGCCGCTGTACGTACGTGTACATGCTACGTGCGCGCCTCTACTACGACACGTGCGCGCCTCTACTACGACACGTGCGCGCTTCTACATCGACCAGTATGTACATACACGTTCGCGACCAGAATGACAACGCTACGTACGCTTTGACCAGGTGGGTCCCGAGTGTCAGGCACTTCCTTGCGTGCGAAGATGTAGCTGGTGGGTCACAGCAGTCAAGGGGCGAATCGTTTTTTTTGCCCGGACGCACTTCCTTGCGTGCGAAGATGTAGTTGGTGGGTCCCAGCAGTCAGGGGGAAACGTTTTTTTCACGAAATACGGTGGCCCGTCCGGTGGGTCCTCGTTGTCAGGTTGAGGAATAATTATTTTGCGCGTAATAAGGAAGCACTTCCTTGCTACGACCGTGGACCCAGCTGTCAGCCTGTCCACGTATAGTCCACCTCCGATGGAAGCGTTCCTTGACCACGTTAACCACGCCGCGCCGAGAGCACCAGGGCGATGGACGATGGCGAGGCCTAGGAAGGGGACGACGCCGAGCCGGGGAAGACGCGACAGTGGATGCCCACGCGTAGAGGAGTATGAGGGTTCACTGGTTCGCTGCGGTGTGAGGCTGCCATCGCCGCGGAATAACAGGGGGTGTGGGTGAGTAGAGGGATGGCCTGGCCAGCGGTGCGAGTAGTAGGGGGTGGTGAGGCCTCCACGGCATCGCAACCAGCCACGGGAGGCAGGAGCACGAGGCACGACCGTCGCTGGTTTGGGCGGCTGGATCAAGAAGACCAGAGGTTGAAGAAGCACTACGGCCGTTGGATGGACATCGTACGGTCACTGGAGCTAGAATCGTGCATATTGACTAAGTTGACAAAGCCCTCCGTCCCCGTCAACTTAGTAGGCCCACAAGTCGGCCTCCCACTATACTGGGTCCCAGCTAGCAGGGGGGGTATTCTTTTTTTGTGCCTAATAAGGAGGCACTTCCTTGCGTGCGAAGATATAGCTGGTGGGTCTAAGCTGTCAGTGGCGGTAATGTTTCTTTCACGAAATACAGAGGCCCTTTTGGTGGGTTCCAGATGTCAGGTGGAGGAATCATTATTTTGCGCGTAATAAGGAGGCATTTCCTTGCGTGCGGCCGTGGACCCAGCTGTCAGCCTCTCCACGTACAGTCCACTTCAGATGCATGTCGGTCGTGGACCACGTTGACCAGGCCGCGCCGAGACCACCAGGGCGGTGGACGACAGCGAGGCCTAGGAAGGGAATGACACGGAGCCAGGGAAGACTCGGCAGTTGTTTCCCACGCGGAGGGGAGTACGACTGTACGAGGGTTTACGGGTTCGTCTGCCGTCGTCGGAGAATAACAGCATGTGTGGGTGAGTAGAGGGATGGCTAGGCCAGCGATGGGAGTATGGTGGGGCGGTGAGGCCTACGCGGCAGCACAGCCGGCCGCGGGGAGAAGGGAGCAGGCAGTCCCGCCGGCGCTTGTTTGAGCGGCTGGAGCAAGAAGAGCAGAGATTGAAGAAGCACGACGGCCGTTGGATGGACATCCAATAGTCACTGCTTGTGCGTCAACCTTTTTTTTAGGAAAGCCTCAAATCTGTGGAAAATGGCATATAGCCCATCTGCCATTATTTCTAATAGTTTACAACCCATTTGCTAATTCTTAAGGTTTTTTTGGAGCCCATATTCTTTTTGTTAGCATTACAACCCATATTGTGGCCACGGTTAAAAAATTATACGAAATTTTGCATATTTCGGTGCGGTCCGAACTGTTTTTAATCCCGAAATTTCGAGTCACATTCAAACTGATTTTAAAAATAAATGTATATCAGTATAAAATCCAACAAATTGTCCACGCATAAAAATCAATGCAATTTAAAATCTCGAAATGAAAAAAAAGAAATTTGAAACTAATTGCCGGTTTGATGTGTTTTAAAAATGTACATCCTATTTCTCATTACTGATAGGCCATTTTCTCGGCCAGCCGAATGAAGCTCTCCTCGTCTTGAAAGGTTTGCAGCCCAACAGGCCTGACAAAGCGACTTACTTGGCAAATAAAAAAAAACTGGGCTAGCCATTTTCAGAAAGAAAAAAAAACTACTGGGCTGGTCTATGGTAAACATAAAAGAGAAGGTTGTCTAGACAGGCCAGAGTGCCCCGCATAGCCCAGTTGACACCCTGCTTCCGTCTCAAAAACAAATAAAATAAATTCCACTCCAATTATGGCGATTCATAAAAATGCCACTGCAATTTCCAAACTTTGAAAAATGCCACTGCAATTTTTGCAAACTTTGGAAAACGCCACTGCAATTTGCAAACTTTGAAAAATGCCACTCCAGACGTCGAAAAATGCCACTGGAAATGGCATGAAATGGCATTTTTCAAAGTTTGGAAATTGCAGTGGCATTTCTCGGAAACACCAGATTTGGAGTGGCATTTATCAAATTAACCCAAAACAAAAATAACTGGGCGAGCTGCTGGGTCCCTGGTGTCAGCCGCTCGTTGTGCAATTCTCTCGTTTATTGACTACGTTGACAATGGCATGGGACCCAAATGTCAGAAATCCATTAGGAGGAGCCATTTTTTTATTGGCTTGAAATAAGGAGGCACTTGCTTGCATACTGCCATGACCTTGGCGGGTCCCTGTTGTCATCCTCTCCACGTACAATCATCTCCTGATTGTGTATGCATCAACTTGGTAGGCCCACAAGTCAGCCTCTAAACCCGTGGAGGAGAAATACAACCCATTTAAAAAAATAACAGCCCATTCCATACGTTCAAACGGAAAGTTCAACATTCAGAGCAAAGTAACAGGTCTGATCCACATATAGAGTACTGAACTTCCACGTTGACAACCATCATAGCCAACTAACTATCTACTCCCACTAATACTCTAGTAGCGTACAAGTACTAACTTACTCTTAGCTAACTAGACGATGCCGGCTGCCATCTGCGGTACATGCTAAACGTCGGCACCTGCGTCCTCCACCTCGCCTCGGACTTGCCAGAGGTGCGATAGGGTGCGTCGCTCGCGCGCATTGGCCCTTTCCATGCCGGCGTGGTCCACCGAAGCTTCGGCTTCTAAGCGGGAAACCCACTTGACGAGCTGGTAGTAAAAATCAGTGTCGCGAACACGTGCGTGCCCAACAACCTCCAGGGCTATTTGCCGGGCGCCGGCCTCCACGTCGTCGGCCCAGTTGCGGGCACTCTGCTCGCGACTTAGAGCATCGGCGCAAATCGGCAATACGCTGCTCCTCCGCCAGGTGGTCGCGCTCCAACAACTCCTCATAGTCCGCATTGCCATCTAAAGACCAATAGAATGCCTCCTCCCTCCGTCTGCCTTCTGGTGAAAAACCGAACACTAGTTCCGGCGGTGACCGCCTCCGGTGTCGCCTATCGCGGACGGGTGGGGGCATGGCAGACGTGGCGAGAGCGAGGATAAGTGGCGAGCAACGTCGGGCCGGTGGGGGCTTATGAGGATAGGGCGAGTTGGGTGATGGTGCTACCGGAGAAGACCGGGAAACAGTAATTATAGGTGGAAGGTAGGCGAACTAGCGTGTCGTGGGAAACGCGATGGTCATCGCGGTCATCAGAATTCAATGCATAAGCAGGCATGGCTTAGCGCGCCAGCTTGCCGTGGAAAACTAGAAAAACTGAAATTATGACTATGTCGTCCCGTCCCGTCAGTGGTGCGTCCCGTCCGTGCTGGGTCGCACGCCGGCATGACGATCAAACGAGTGCACTCGAATCATCCATATGAGGTACTCCCTCCTTGTCAAAAATGATTCCAAAACTCATCATCTACCTTGGTTGGTTAGATTTTTGAATTAAGCCCTGCAAACCGGAAAGGAGGTAGTACGTGCGTGATCCGCTATTTATTCGTGTAGGATTGAGTAGGTCGTTTTTTGAATTGAGCCCGGCAAACCAGAAAGGAGGTAGTACATGCATGATCCGCTATTTATCCGTGTAGGATCGAGTAGGTCGGATAGTGTACGTGTAGGATCGAGTAGGTCGGATGGTGTACGTGTACGATCGCATTAGCTGATGAACGTTCGCTGGGAGATAAGGCATTTGCGAACGTTTTTGCTAGCAGTTTCTTCAGATTCGCATGGCATTTTTTTCAGAGCAGCTTGTCAGTTTCTTCATAGGTAGGCATTTTTATTCAAAAAACTACCACTTCGGATCTTGCGTCGGAACTAAAACTGCCAGGAGCGCATTAGTAGGCTAGCTAGTGATTAATCAGTAACTTGTAAACACTGAGCGAACGGAAATAAGGAACTCTTAGTAACTTGTAAACACTTAGAACACAGAAATAAGGATCATGCTGTGCACAACAGTAATAGCCTTTCCGTTCAAAATGTTCACACGAGACTCACATGCCTGGCATTGTAATATGTTCACATTAGTAGCCCAAATTCAAAACCAACTAGTACGATTCCCATACATAAGATCAACATGTTAATGCATCTCAATGATTCACAGATCATATATAAATATGTAGCTCCAAAAGCAAAGATCTAGAAAAAACATTTGTTCTTCCTACTAACATGGATGCTTCTCTTTGCCAACATTCAATACAGACTTAAAGACAAATTTGTTTGTGAAGTCTACAATTCCTCTTTTAAACGTAAGTGGTTTCACCAACAGCTAGAACCATGAGAATGAACCACACATGATGGAGGAACATCCACTGCAATATGATTTGGTCTTCTCTCGATCACACGGCGAGACTATTTTCGGAATACAAACTTTAACTTAGGCAAAATGATGCCCATTGTATAATAACACCAAAGCAATGAAGCACCTAGTGTTGGCCAATAAATAGTACAATACTACTTTTCTGCAGTCCATGAAGTGACTATCCAATCTTTCTGTGTCTATTTTCAAATGGCACTGCATGCAGTGACTATACTATTCTCTTGTGCAGTTCAACCAAAATTGCGGTCACTTTGTGTGTTTGCCAAATAGCAACGGGCAGACGTCTCTGTCTGCACAAATATCAAGCAGCTAGTAAACATATACCCCACCTTGTATTTTCGGTTTAAACATGCCTCTTCCGCTTAGCATCTGTCATGTTTTGCACTGGACAATTTGATACAGTCATGTTTTGCCTTGGACAATTTCATACTGAATTGATTTGCTGGTTCAGAGTAGAAATATAGCGCCTATTCTTCATCAGACCAAGGATATCCATGTTCGCAGTGGTGGAAGAGCTGAAATCGATACAACCGAAATTGAGCATCCAATCATTGAATCCTGCCCTGCACCTCCAATGTAGGTCCACCCTGCCAATAAATTCACATGCAAACCACTAGTATTACTATCTAATGACAGTACAAAAAGAGTAGCAAGATAGTAGCAAACCATGTACCATCATAATGAACAGCTCATAGTGCCACCAATTGGATATAAAGGTTTGGAAGAAAACATGCACCTAATGTTGAACCAGTTGGACTTTTTGTGCAGTTCCACTAAAATCGAGCATCCCTGTTTGCATAGATATTGAAAGTGTGATTACTATAAAAGTGGCACTAGTTGAAGCATAGACTCACAAATATAAGCATTCCAATTTCTTAATGGGAAAAGGTAGTAAGTCTGTTTCTAACCACCTATTTGAATGAATAAATAAGGCAACAACGGCTGATGTCAGAAAGGCATATATAGTTCTTTCTGAAAGAATGATCGATTCCCGACCTTTCCTCTTCTTTTAAGAATATTTTGTGCAGTTCAACTAAAATAAAATGCCATCACCACCTTCACAATTCAGTGACACTGTACAAAAGGAAATGACTTAACATTATATCATGATGTCAGGTATGTAGTCGACGGGCATTAGAGACAAACATATAGACCTCCTCCGATAACATAATGAACATTAATTTTAACAAAGGTGTGACTAGCTTTACCGGGATAATTTGAGTGAACTCTACACCCTCTGTTCCTTAATATAAGACGTTTTCGCAGTTCAATTTAAAGTACCCAAATGTCCAGTATTTAGAAAAACAAGTAGTAGTTTTCTTGAGCACATATCTGGGAAAGCTTGCCACACTTTATATATGTCCATACGCTAAAGCAACACCATTCGAATAGTACAAATATACACTAGTCCAGTGGCTAGTGCAACAGTAGAGTAGTTATTTTATTACAGGGTACAGTATAATGGTTTTACTGAACAGATTTCCATAAGCTCTAGCACTGGAAGATTTCTATAAGAATTAATAATGCAAAATGTAAAGGTAACAAGTTTCAGCATTGGTATACTAGCTATGCAAGAGCATTAAACCAAATACAAAAGTCTGAAGGTAACTA
Source organism: Aegilops tauschii subsp. strangulata (assembly GCF_002575655.3). NCBI lineage: Eukaryota > Viridiplantae > Streptophyta > Magnoliopsida > Poales > Poaceae > Aegilops > Aegilops tauschii. Next base: position 242,252,775 of record NC_053037.3, on the reverse strand, counting down.
GCATTATTAACTAATGACAGTATTAAAAAATTGCAAACCATGTACCTTCAAGGTAAATATCATTTTGAACTCGAGTGGACATGAAAAATTGCTATCCCAATCTTGATAATCGATCAAACATAAAAACTTGATCGAACGAATCAATACAATAGCCAAAGGAGGAGGTGCGCACTCTTGACCTTTCCTCTTGTCTTCATAATTTTTTTGCAGTTTAACCAAAATAAAATGACATCAGCGCCTTGGCATTTAGGTGACACTGTACAAAAAAATTGACTTATCTCATGAAAGTGAGGTGTGTAATCTATAAGCATTAACAGTGCAAAAAATCTGAAGGTAGTAACAAGTTTGATCGTTGGTATACTGGCTGTGCAACAACATTAGAATGCCATAGCTGAAAAATCTTTAATACATCCACAATCAACAGCTAACCCTGAAATAATCCAGAGACATTAAATGGCATTGCTTAAATTTATCGGTGGCATTAGACTGAGTGCGGCATTAGTTAAATGTGGCATCACTTTAGCAGTAGCATTGGTTGACTTTACCGCTGGCATTATACTAACAGCAAAAAAAGTGGCAATAAGAGCATGGGAGACCCATTCGGACAGTGGGCGCACCAGTACGATGTACCTCCACAGATGCATACAGTGGTGAGGGAGGTATGGTTGCCCAGAGCAACAAATATCCAGGTAGCATATGTGGATTACGTCCCATTTTTGTTCTATTTAGCCACCTTTTTCCTATGTGAGGACAACAAACCGATCGACCCGGTCATTCTCTATTGTGTTGTCATGCCTTTCTACCCTTCTTCAACCAAGAGACACGAGACTCGTTCCTTAGCTACTGATTTTCCCCTTTTCAACCTAGATGCGGGTTCGATGCCTACTCTCTTGGACAGTATAGTCTCCCTTCCCTTCCTTATTCAACCCAGACATGGATTAGTCTGCATGAAGTAGGGTTTCCTTTAATAGTGCAAATTAAGGTTTTCGTCTGCGTGACCAGCAGAGCAGAGGATAGGAAATTGGGAAGATGGTGGAGTGGAAAAAGATCCACATGCAGCGACGTGGCAGATGGGGCAATAGAACAAGGGTATGGTTCGAAAAGAGGTAGCATACCTGAGGGTCGGCGGGAAGTGGCTTCGCTCGTGGTCGTCGTCCTCCGCACGCACTACGGCAGTGAGCTTGGGGACGGAGGCCATCTCGCGCGGGCGCTAGGTCTGAGAGGACGGCCTTCTCGTCAGTGCTTGACCTCGCTCGCCGACGATGAGTGCGTCAACACTGCATGTCCTTTTCTTCCCCGGCGGATCTGTGACCACCGGTGAGGAGGGAGAGAGAGGCCGTCTTTTTTAGATCTGGAGAGAGGGTGATAGTGTGAGAAGCAAGTGGGCAGCCCTTAGCAAGAAAGCTCTGAAGCTCCAGCCTATATATCTTTTTTATACTACTAGTACTAGAGGTGGAGTAGTGGTAGAGTAGTTTTAATTTTCTCTGCAAACAGTACTAGTTAGTCGTGCTTCAAAACTGAACGACACGCCATTAAAAAATAAAGGTCGATAATTAATGCGACACCTCGGGCCAATGCGGCCATATCGCATTTTGCACGAGAAATTACACACCATGTTTCGTTGACATGTGGTCCCGTTCCAACATGTCAGTGAGACGACGGCGAGTCCTTTTGTACAATTTCCAAAAGGACGTGTAGGCCGGGGCGCCTCTTCGTGTACCGTGGCAAACTGGCAACCATCCACCGAGTCTTCGCCTTTCCCTCTCGATTTGGAACTGCTGTCGCATGCTCTTCCTCCCTTCTCCATTTGCCTTCACCCTTCCTTCTTCCATTGTTCGATCGTCTTCTCCATGGAGGGAACAAGCCGGAAACGACCTCGTTAGTATTGCCCCGATCTGAAAGATGACGTGGTGGGGGAACTCATTGATCGGTGCGACGTCATCACCTCGGCTAGTATGGAAGGTTCATTCAAGACCATTCTCGACTCAACTAATAACATCATTACAAGGAACCCAAGGGTCTAGGAGCAGTTTGATCTCCGTTATCTTCTTCGCTATAAGCCTGTTCGCATGGGCGCGGACGACGGAGGCCTCGCCTTGTGCAAGTTGATGCCGCTTGATAACGATACGTGTGATGTCAAGATGCCATCGCTTCAGGGTAAGGCCTGGGCTGGCGCAAATGGAGATTGGGTTGTTTATATTGGGTACAATTGCGAGTGGGAACATGTGAATGTGTACACTTGTCAGCGGATTCCACTTCCAAAAATCTCAGAGTGCCCTGAGGTTGAGCACATAGATGATCTACGTACGTTCAAATACGATCATGGAGGCTGTCGTCTACGGAAGATAGCAATTTGTCGAGTTCCCAACCGCTCTTGGAATTACAAGAACTAGGATGTTGTTGCTATCTTCGACAAGCTTATTGCCATCATTACTGATTCCACGGTTCGTCCATGGATATTGCTCAAAAATCAGTTTCTGTACACGGATGAGTACTGTGATGCAATTGAATACGAGGATCTTGTGTTTGCTACCACCACTCGTGGCACTGTTTTTGCATGGGATCCTCGTAGTTTCGGTACGTTTATCTTCCACTGTAATTATAATTGTTTCATCCACATGCATGCGGGTTAGCAAGTTTCCCTTTACTAATTAACCTTCTTCTTGTGTTTCCAAGGTCCTGTGAACATTCCACCACCTATACTTGAAAAAAATTATAACCAAGGGGGAGATGATGATGGTGATGATCACGAGCATGAGCATGAGGACGAGCAGAACTTACATACTCAGTGGCGCCTGGCAACTAATTCCGATGGATCACCTCTTCTTGTCTGTATACAGTGCACTGTGATTGTTACTACTGAGGTAGCAGGTGTTGTCTCCCATGGTTGCCCTCTCCGTACCTAGTCCAACACCCGTTGCAAGGTATTCGGGATGGATACTAGTGTGCTAGCGCCAACACCTTCTCCCTGGTTCAGTATTGATAGTCTTTGTCAGGACCCCGATTCCATGTCACATCGATCTAGCCGGTAACACCTCATATCACTTTGCGGCCTCACGCACGGTATTCCCACGGGTGTCGCCTTACCATGGCCCGGGGCCGTTTGCGTATTTTGGCTCACGTATATGATAGTGTCGCTAGCATCCATATGACAGAGAACCCGGGCCGACAGGACTAGTCGTGAACCCAAAGTGTCACTAACTTACGGGGACAGGCATACATGAATCAACATCGAGCATGTCGGTCAGCAGCGTGCGAATCCGGGCTGTAGCACTGGGCTAACAGGACTCCGGTGAACCGGGCTGTAGCAGGCTAGGCAGGACTCCGGATGTCATCGCGTGACATTTCCCCGAAGGGACAGACACAGGAACGAAGTGAATCACATGCCGGCCAGTCAAGTGTTCCGGAGCAGTAGTGCTGGGCTAGCAGGACTCCGGTGAACTGGGCTGTAGCGGACTACTATGGCTCACGGAAGCACAAGACTACATTTCCCCATAAGAGAGGCTACCAAGGATAAACAACTAGGTTGTCGGATCCCACACATACCAAGCATTTCAATCATACACACAATATGCTCGATATGTGCAAATACAACATGGCATCACAACAAGACTCTATGACTCAGAGTATTTATTCATTAGGCTCCAAAGAGCCAGATATTACAAACATGGGTCTCATGACCCCAACATACAAAGCATACAAGCAACAAGCACATGCGGAAGCTTAACTTGTCTGAGTACAGACAACTACAAATGAAAAAGGCTGAGAAGCCTGACTATCTACAAGACCCCGCCGAGGGCACAAGATCGTAGCTGAGGTAACAAGCTAAACGTCGAAGTCCACACAGCACTACTAGCGAGACTGACGTCTCTCTGCAAAACATAAAATAGGCAAACGTGAGTACAAATGTACCCAGCAAGACTTACATCAGAACTAACGACATATGCATCGGTATCAACCAAGGGGGTAGTGGAGTTTAACTGCAGCAAGCCAGCTTTGACTCAGTGGCTAACCTGAACTACGACTGCAAGCAACTCTTTTGAGGTGGCGCACACGAGTCCACATATTCACCATTCAATACACCACTATGGATCTGCTCCCGTCTACCTACGAGAACGCCATCCATAGCACTCACGCTTATCTTGCGAGTTTTAGAGTATCCACTTTCACTTGTCTATGAACTGTACAGGCAACCCAGAAGTCCTTTACCGCGGACACGGCTATTCGAATAGATGATGTTAACCCTGCAGGGGTGTACTTCACACACGCTCTCGCCACTTACCACCATGTACACGTCGTGTATCTCGGCAACCTTGAAGCGGAAGCCTAGCGAGGGAGTCAGCCACGACCTGACTAACCACACAAGTCTCTAGTCCAGGTTTATCGCCTATTCGGGTTCCATCCGCAAGGAGATCCGGCCGGGGTGTCGCTCACGGCCCCAAACGATGTGTACAGGGTTCCCAAGCCCACCAAACGGGCGACGCTTGGTATACCCGGCCACGGTGCCTAGTCTGTCCCAAGCCCACCTGTACCGGGTGCCACTTGGTAGACTACTAACACTACCTACAAACACCAGAAACTAGTTGCAACTCCTGGATAGAGATCAGGTTGATTAATAAGTCGAGAGGGGCACTTAAGCATTCCAATGCGTGGTAGTAGCTGTTCATGGATCACAAACGCAGAACTCAGTTCCTGAGGACGGTTTCAATGAGACAACCCACCATGTACTCCTACATGGCCTCTCACTGCTACCTTTACCAAATCGTGTTCACACACTTAGCTCTCAACAGTAGGACATGTTCACCACATTACAATTCATCCCCGATGAATCAGACCCGACTCAACTCTAAGCAGTAGCAAGCATGACAACAAGCATGAATGAGTAGGCACATCAGGGCTCAAACAACTCCTACTCATGCCAGTGGGTTTCATCTATTTACTGTGGCAATGACAGGTCATGCATAGGAAAGGGGGTTCAACTACCGCAACATGAAACAGTTGCATCGTTGTTGTCCTAATGCAGTAAAATATAGCAGAGCGAGAGAGTGGGTTTGTATTGGAATGAACAAGGGGGTTTTGCTTGCCTGGCACTTCTGAAGATATTATAGTTCCTCATCGGTGTCATTGATCACGTCATCGGAATCACGTCTATCGGGAGGGGACAATTACCGGCAACAGAGAGAAAACACAATCAATGCAATGCAACAATATGATGCATGAATAATACATGGCAAGATGAGTGTGTTGGGATAATGCATCTACAACCAGGGTGGTTTGAGCTCATTTGAATCAAAGATTCAAATACAAACTCAAGTTGAGGTTTATAAAGTGCATTAACATGTATTGATATAAACAGAAGGTTTAAGTTGCTTTATCATGCATGAAACCAGTGCAGATGGATAGATTAGATTTTTCTGTTCATTTTTCATATATAATTTGTTTCATTTGGAGCTACGGTTGAATTTATATGATTTTTAGAAGTTTAAGCCTTTTTCTGGATTTTCTGAATTGTTTTAAATACAGAAACTATTTACTGCGTCAGCATGACATCAATATGACGTCAGCAGGTCAACTGGGTCAGCCAGGTCAAACCTGACCTGGGGGACCCACTGGTCAGTGACAACACTAGTTAACCGAGTTAATTAGCACTAAGCCAGATTAGTTAGCGAGGTGGCCCCCACACGTCAGTGACTCAGGCGGTCAAACTGTGGTCAACCCTGGGTCAAACTCACCGGAGTTGACCCGCAGCTCGTCTCCGGAAAGGCCAGAGACGGTGGAGGGCTTCGGGTTTCTTGCTCCGGCAACCAAATGGCCGGCGGAGACCACCTACGTGACGCTGGCGATCCCGCGCGTCGAGTGGTGCAGTCAGTTACGCTGGGGGCGACCTATATCAACGGCGGCGAGCTCAAAGGCGGCGGCCGGAGTTCAGGTCTCAGCGGAAACGGTGTTGCGAGGCACGAGCGAGCGAAGTAAAACGCTACGCAGCCTCCTGGGGTCACCAGGAGCTCGGTGAGGTGCACGGGCGCGACTCGTTCGAGCTCAGGCCACGACGGCGACAAGGCCGGGCGGCGGTGAGCTTCTAGCACGGCGGGGATCGATGGCTGCGGCACGAATTTATCAAGGGGAGCAGGGGTAAGTGGTAAGGGGCTCACAGCGATGACGAGGGGACGCTCGGCGAGGTCGGGGACGGTCCGGAGCCGACGAATTTGACGGAGATGGCCGGCGGTCCCGAGGTTGAAGAAGGCATCGATGGTGGTGTTGCGGTGAGACCCAGCTTGCGTGGCTCGTCGAGGAGATGCTTCGCGTCCTTGCGGAGCTATTGGTCACGGTGGTTGGGCTAGGGGATGGCCGTGGCTGCGGCGGTGCTCGTCGGCGTGCCACGGGGTGTTCGAGCGCGCTGCGGAGAGGGAGCAGAGGCGGGGAAGGGCGAGGGAGTGGGAGAGAGGGACCGGGGTGGCGCGTGGCGTCGTCCAGCCGCGTCGGGGAAGCGGCACGCAGGCAGGGAGGAGCTGGCCTCCTCGGCCGCGCGCGTGCGAGCACGCAGCTGCTCCTACTGGCAGGAGGAAGGCGACAGGAGGCACCAGGTGGGCTGGGCTAGTGAGCTGGGCCGGCTACGGGTAGATGGCCAGGTAGTCCTTCTCTCTCTCTTTTATTTCTGTTTTCTGTTTTCCTTTTCTGTTATTTGTTTTGATTTAGTTTTAAGCACTAAACCATTTTGCTTTCTTCTGATAATTTTGCAGGGACTGAAAGGATTATCCCAAAGCCCCTCACAATTTCTCAGAATTATTGGACACATATTCGATATATAGCAAATATAAATCCAATGCAAATAGTTATTGCATTAGCTTCAAATGCCCAAAATAAATATTTATGAGCTCCTAAAAATATTGGTTTGAATTTTAATTCTGGCCAATATTTTCATAGAGAAACATGAACATTTTCTTGGACCTATTTGAAGCAATTTTTATCTTGGTCTTTTTCAGAAATGATTTCTGAGGCTTTCACATGTCCCCATTTCAAATTCATTGAAATTTAAACATGATGCACACATGACTAGCTAGCCTAGAGCAAACCAGAACTAGGGATGTAACAACTCACCCCCACTAAACCAGAATCTCGTCCCGAGATTCAGGCGTAGGGTAAGAGGAAGAGGGGACACAAAAGCTAACACAATCTTCTCGATCCAATTGCCCTCATCGAAGATGTTAATTCATTACTTCAAATTGATCTTGTCGTCTTTGCTTCCGGGATCTTCATCCAACACGATGACGATAGAAGAAACTCTATAGGAACCGATCTTCTTAAAGATCGAGCAACTTACGATCAACTCATGGAATGAGATGTTGAACATCTCTCGAGCTACGACACGAAGCATACATCCCGAGGGATGGAGTGAAACAGAGAACGAGGATCCAAGTTGATAAGCAAAATTCCATGCTGAATAAGATGGTGCATGGTTTCAAGATAACAAGGAGTTATCTGCCATGATTCCATAATGGCACCTTAGGGAAGGTGACTTGTAGAAATATTCCCTTAAGTGGCAAAAAGAATTACTTTTGATTCGGAGATCATTGAAACTCTTTATACCAGCTTAAGGCAAATCACAACAATCGTTTGGCGGAGTTCGGGAGAACGACACACTCGGGCTAGAATGGATGATGTGGATACCTTGTTGAAGACAACACAAGGGATGATTTTGCTTGTGCGTGCTCTCAAGAACTTGAGCATTTCCATATACATCAAGGTTTTACCATTATCCGTGTCGAGGATCCTGGCAACACAACATACTACCATGATGAACGGTGATGGAGGATGCAGGTGCAAAGGAGGACAACACTTTCTCACATTTCACCTTAGCGAAGCCAAGGGAGCAAAATCTGGATGATCGACCAAGAGACATTTAGCACTTCGCTTCTAATGTTCTCCTTGATGTTCTAGCGTAACCCATTAGATGTGGTTTGGTATCTTGAACATCAAGTAGTAGGTCGGACTTCGGGAGCGCAAGAATCCATAAGGAACAACTTTTAGAATAGATCATACGAAATCCTCATGGAGAAGATGGTCAAATTGCTTAATCAAGAAGCTACAATAATAGATCTTCCGGCTAGGTGCGTCGGCCAGAACATCAACCTTGTCGGGACCTACATCATAGATCCTGGAAAAAGTTCCAACCATCATATCTGCCTGAGATTCAGATCTGGTTGGTAACAGGATATTTCAGACAACGTGTCTGGAAAGAAAGTTTGCAACACAACCCGACGAGATGATGTTGCGAGATTCTCGGGAGATGAGCTACGATAGCAAGCTCTAGAACATGAGCTGGTTCTGCTACAACCTGTGAACACTCTGTCCCAGACAAGCATGACCACATGGTAGTCTTACAACAGAACACTACCGAGCTCTGGTTGGGAACCATCATTGAAATAACGAAGTCTTGTGCATGTCCGTCCGGGCCCTTCAGGAGTAGCGCATGAACTTCTTTTCTTTGAATAAATCAATCAGTGGCTTGGTGTGCTAGGAAATACCGATGGGATGGAGGTAGCTAATCTCTCAAGCCATGGTATACTTCGCACGTGACTGACTTGGGATGATTCCAGAGGAAGCAAAAATAACTTTCTTGAATTCACGACGACAACTGGCACCTAATGCACGTGAACTTGGAGAAAGCCACTTCTTGCACCAAACATATACCTCATGAACGCAACATGAAGGCAATGGTTACAAAGTTTTCAACACTAGGTTGATGTTCAACATGAATCATGGGGGAGACAAAATGCTGCTGATGGGCTCAACAGCAACTCATCGGAATTTGCATATCACTGGACTTCCACCAACATGTGAACACGATGATAGCATTGATCAGACCAAAGGATGTAATGGTGTATGCTCAAAGGATCAACCACGAGTAAGACAACATTACGAACATCACTGGTTCTGATTTGATTTGATGATAGCCCATACTCAAATCAATGTTTGGACAAGACAATAGATCTAACAATTGATCACAAGGATCAATCAATGAATATATCATCTATCTTCAACACACGCAAATATATCCCTTGAAATGAACTAAGCTGGCAAGCTTTTATCTTCCAACTCTCCAAGTTGTTGTTTAGCTTGACCAACTAGCTCAGGGGTATCCAACACGGATTCTTGGAGAAGGGGTGGTTTAGAAGAAAACCAACTTGATCACGAACTCAACATAGCGGTCAGGTGACGACCTGGTGATACTTCCGAGAAGATATTCGGAAAATCACGTACCACCGATATGTTGCTAAGCTCGAGAACAATCTTGCTTTTCAGGGCAAGACGATATGACCAAGAGAGTGATGGATTGACACAATCCTATCTCATTAATCGAGGAGTGCACCAGGGAAAATGGACTAGGCCGCACGATAAATCTTAGGATGACGATTCAATAACCGGCATACTAAGGATGAGAGTATTGTCCATTAACTACCAAGCAACGGAGTTGCTTGGAGTATTGATTTCACACATCACAATTCACTTGTCGGTATTCCGGTTATAATAACACGGGGACCGAGGAATGAACGATGATGGCGAGGAGTATCACTTAATCAAGAATTCATAAGAGGTGGTGCAATTCTCATGACACTCTGACATAAAGATGGTAACACTCCAAGGTAGAGCAGAACAAAAACTGGATTGGCATTTTGATCTGTGGAATACAACTACTTTGACCCAATCCTAGATATGGACGAGGTACCGGAGTTTGTTTCTCCTAGTCATTCCGGAATAGAATGGCTTGACGGACCACAAGAATAATAGGCATCGATAACACGGATGCACAACTAGTCCTGACTATCAATTGATAGACGAGGGTGGGAATACAACTAAAGAGGGACAATCCAAAGGAACATATAATTTTCTAAGTTGCGGATGCATAGATTTAGTATGTCAAACAAGTTCAACATATTTCTTCCAGATAATGCATGCAGAAAGGTAGGACTGGCAGATTCACAATGCAGAATGGAGAACTCATCAAGAGCACTCTGGTTGTGATCTTTTGGTTCAAAGAACTTCTGCCATAGTGGTTCATGGTATTGGAAGAACGATATACCACAGACCTCGAGGACTATCGCAAAGGTTACTAATATCCTAAAGGTACGAGCAACACTATCAACACGAGGTAAGTAGAGTGAATCTCGGGTCAAGAACCCAGGAGTAGAATACCTACTACTAAATAGCATCATACGGGATGCTTTCGAGAATAATGGCCAGAATCATCACACTGGGAACACAAAACATGGCTAGATTATTAGGTGGTTCTCTAGGACACCTAGGGTCATAATAATAGCTCCAACATGAATGTTGAGGCAATAGAGTACCTCAACTCAGCAATTAGTGTGGTTAATCTGGCCCAAAAGGATATCGGGGTCGGAAAGAAGGGATTTGCAAACGCATCAGACTATTTAGAAACCTGGGGTGACTCGGACAGCATAACGGCTGTAAATGCTCAAAAATATTTGAGACATCCTGCAAAATGGTGGCATAACCACTCAACAACATCATAATATCAAGGTTCTGGTTCAACTGACAACATACTAAAAGTAGTAGAAACTGAACTGAGGCCTGGAACCAACAATCTTATAAGTCTACAGATTAGTAACACGTGATCCTGATAGATAGACGAGAAGCCTAGTTCTTAATCCCCGCAGAAAAGAAGAGGGTGACTCAGATTAGAAGGGCATAAGGTATAAGGAGTAAAAAGAGCCTTACGTTCCCATCCACGATCAATTCCCTTATATAACTAAGCATTTCTAGACCCAACTTCGACCAGTTTGGCTTGGTAATCCTACAGGCAGTCAGGCTCTAATACCAAAGCTGTCAGGACCCTGATTCCAAGTCACATCGATCTAGCCGGTAACACCTCATATCACTTCGCGGCCTCACGCACGGTATTCCCACGGGTGTCGCCTTACCATGGCCTGGGGCCATTTGCGTCTTTTGGCTCACGTATATGATAGTGTCGCTAGCATCCATATGATAGAGAACCCGGGCCGACATGACTAGTCGTGAACCCAAAGTGGCACTAACTTATGGGGACAGGCATACATGAATCAACATCGAGCATGTCGGTCAGCAGCGTGCGAATCCGGGCTGTAGCACTGGGCTAACAGGACTCCGGTGAACCGGGCTGTAGCAGGCTAGGCAGGACTCCAGATGTCACCGCGTGACATTTCCCCGAAGGGACAGACACAGGAACGAAGTGAATCACATGCCGGCCAGTCAAGTGTTCCGGAGCAGTAGTGCTGGGCTAGCAGGACTCCGGTGAACCGGGCTGTAGCGGACTACTATGGCTCATGGAAGCACAAGACTACATTTCCCCATAAGAGAGGCTACCAAGGATAAACAACTAGGTTGTCGGATCCCACACATACCAAGCATTTCAATCATACACACAATATGCTCGATATGTGCAAATACAACATGGCATCACAACAAGACTGTACGACTCAGAGTATTTATTCATTAGGCTCCGAAGAGCCAGATATTACAAACATGCGTCTCATGACCCCAACATACAGAGCATGCAAGCAACAAGCACATGCGGAAGCTTAACTTGTCTGAGTACAGACAACTACAAATGAAAAAGGCTGAGAAGCCTGACTATCTACAAGACCCCGCCGAGGGCACAAGATCGTAGCTGAGGTAACAAGCTAAACGTCGAAGTCCACACAACACTACTAGCGAGACTGACGTCTCTCTGCAAAACATAAAATAGGCAAACGTGAGTACAAATGTACCTAGCAAGACTTACATCAGAACTAACGACATATGCATCGGTATTAACCAAGGGGGTAGTGGAGTTTAACTGCAGCAAGCCAGCTTTGACTCAGTGGCTAACCTGAACTACGACTGCAAGCAACTCTTTTGAGGTGGCGCACACGAGTCCACATATTCACCATTCAATACACCACTATGGATCTGCTCCCGTCTACCTACGAGAACGCCATCCATAGCACTCATGCTTATCTTGCGAGTTTTAGAGTATCCACTTTCACTGGTCTATGAACTGTACAGGCAACCCAGAAGTCCTTTACCGCGGACACGGCTATTCGAATAGATGATGTTAACCCTGCAGGGGTGTACTTCACACACGCTCTCGTCACTTACCACCATGTACACGTCGTGTATCTCGGCAACCTTGAAGCGGAAGCCTGGCGAGGGAGTCGGCCACAAGTCTCTAGTCCAGGTTTCTCGCCTATTCGGGTTCCATCCGCAAGGAAATCCGGCCGGGGTGTCACTCACGGCCCCAAACGATGTGTACAGGGTTCCCAAGCCCACCAAATGGGCGACTCTTGGTATACCCGGCCACGGTGCCTAGTCTGTCCCAAGCCCACCTGTACCGGGTGCCACTTGGTAGACTACTAACACTACCTACAAACACCAGAAACTAGTTGCAACTCCTGAACAGAGATCAGGTTGATTAATAAGTCGAGAGGGGCACTTAAGCATTCCAATGCGTGGTAGTAGCTCTTCATGGATCACAAACACAGAACTCAGTTCCTGAGGACGGTTTCAATGAGATAACCCACCATGTACTCCTACATGGTCTCTCACCGCTACCTTTACCAAATCGTGTTCACACACTTAGCTCTCAACAGTAGGACATGATCACCACATTACAATTCATCCCCGATGAATCAGACCCGACTCAACTCTAAGCAGTAGCAGGCATGACAACAAGCATGAATGAGTAGGCACATCAGGGCTCAAACAACTCCTACTCATGCTAGTGGGTTTCATCTATTTACTGTGGCAATGATAGGTCATGCACAGGAAAGGGGGTTCAACTACCGCAGCATGAAACAGTTGCATCGTTGTTGTCCTAATGCAGTAAAATACAGCAGAGCAAGAGAGTGGGTTTGTATCGGAATGAACAAGGGGGTTTTGCTTGCCTGGCACTTCTGAAGATATTAGAGTTCTCATCGGTGTCATTGATCACGTCTATCGGGAGGGGACAATTACCGGCAACGGAGAGAAAACACAATCAATGCAATGCAACAATATGATGCATGAATAATACATGGCAAGATGAGTGTGTTGGGATAATGCATCTACAACCAGGGTGGTTTGAGCTCATTTGAATCAAAGATTCAAATACAAACTCAAGTTGAGGGTTTATAAAGTGCATTAACATGTATTGATATAAACAGAAGGTTTAAGTTGCTTTATCATGCATGAAACCAGTGCAGATGGATAGATTGGATTTTTCTGATCATTTTTCATATATAATTTGTTTCATTTGGAGCTACGGTTGAATTTATATGATTTTTAGAAGTTTAAGCCTTTTTCTGGATTTTCTGAATTGTTTTAAATACAGAAACTATTTACTGCGTCAGCATGACATCGGTATGACGTCAGCAGGTCAACTGGGTCGGCCAGGTCAAACCTGACCAGGGGTACCCACTGGTCAGTGACAACACTAGTTAACCGAGTTAATTAGCACTAAGCCAGATTAGTTAGCGAGGTGGCCCCCACATGTCAGTGACTCAGGTGGTCAAACCGTGGTCAACCCCGGGTCAAACTCACCGGAGTTGACCCGCGGCTCATCGCCGGCGAGGCCAGATACGGTGGAGGGCTTCAGGTTTCTTGCTCCGGCAACCAAATGGTCGACGGAGACCACCTACGTGACGCTGGCGATCCCGCGCGTCGAGTGGTGCAGTCAGTTACGCCAGGGACGACCTATATCGACGACGGCGAGCTCAAAGGCGGCGGCCGGAGTTCGGGTCTCAGCAGAAACGGCGTTGCGGGGCACGAGCGAGCGAAGTAAAACGCTGCGCAGCCTCCTGGGGTCACCAGGAGCTCGGTGAGGTGCACGGGCGCGACTCGTTCGAGCTCAGGCCACGACGGCGACAAGGCCGGGCGGCGGTGAGCTTCTGGCACGGCGGGGATCGATGGCTGCGGCACAAATTCGTCAAGGGGAGCAGGGGTAAGTGGTTATTGGCTCACAGCGATGACGAGGGGACGCTCGGCGAGGTCGGGGACGGTCCAGAGCCGACGAATTTGATGGAGATGGCCGGCGTTCCCGAGGTTGAAGAAGGCATCGATGGCGGTGTTGCGGTGAGACCCGGCTTGCGTGGCTCATCGAGGAGATGCTTCGCGTCCTTGCGGAGCTATTGGCCACGGTGGTTGGGCTAGGGGATGGCCGTGTCTGCGGCGGTGCTCGTCGGCTTGCCACGGGGTGTTCGGGCGCGCTGCGGAGAGGGAGCAGAGGCGAGGAAGGGCGAGGGACTGGGAGAGAGGGACCGGGGTGGCGCGTGGCGTCGTCCAGACGCGTCGGGGAAGCGGCAGGCAGGCAGGGAGGAGCTGGCCTCCTCGGCTGCGCGCGTGCGAGCACGCAGCTGCTCCTACTGGCAGGAGGAAGGCGACAGGAGGCGCCAGGTGGGCTGGGCCAGTGAGCTGGGCCGGCTACAGGTAGATGGCCAGGTAGTCCTTCTCTCTCTCTTTTATTTCAATTTTCTGTTTTCCTTTTCTGTTATTTGTTTTGATTTAGTTTTAAGCACTAAACCATTTTGCTTTCTTCTAATAATTTTGCAGGGACTGAAAGGATTATCCCAAAGCCCCTCACAATTTCTCAGAATTATTGGACACCTATTCGATATATAGCAAATATAAATCCAATGCAAATAGTTATTGCATTAGCTTCAAATGCCCAAAATAAATATTTATGAGCTCCTAAAAATATTGGTTTGAATTTTAATTCTGGCCAATATTTTCATAGAGAAACATGAACATTTTCTTGGACCTATTTGAAGCAATTTTTATCTTGGTCTTTTTCAGAAATGATTTCTGAGGCTTTCATTGAAATTTAAACATGATGCACACATGACTAGCTAGCCTAGAGCAAACCAGAACTAGGGATGTGACAGTCTTGGAGAAAACTCGCTCTTCCTTGGACAAAACTATCCAATGATGGTGAAAGGCGATCTAGCTGCTGTTGACACAACGTTACTACCATTTATGAGAAGCAACTGTATCTATACCTCAGACATTGTGGTGGTTCCCTACCCTAGTCCTGATATATGCCGCTTCAGCCTGGATGATCAGTCCTGCGTTGCTCTCGATATTGACAATAGCTGGCCCTTCCCAGAGCACCTATGGTTCAAAGCAAGCATTTCCAACGCCGAGGATTGGTTGAGTTGAAGTTCATTTCATTGCTTGTTATTTGTTGTGTCATGAAAACTTCAGTATTTACTGGAATGTTTTGTTGGAAATAATCTATAATCCAATATGTATCCTCGTTGTCGTTGTGTCTTGATGACTTGTTGTATGTAATGAATGGTACATTTGCAAATGCATGTCATGGACTCAATTTATGAATGGTTTTCGAGTCATTTCTTGGAGTGTGAGTACCGTAGTAGTATAGTCAGCATCCGGTTAGTATATGAAGTTGCCACATCACATAGAGCCAACCTAATATTGGAGTATGCTAGCCCTCCACCGGCGCGCCGCTTCAAATAGCGGAGGAAGTGAGAGGTCGCGTCACCTTGTCTCCAGATCTGAGATGCCACCTGTACCAGATGAATGACTCCAAGTTCGACCACTGTGATGCTAGGTGCGAGCCGAGGAACACTGTTGGAGAGACCCCCCTCATAATTTTCCTACATTGGTCGTTTGATTCATAGGATAGAATGCTATAGGATTTTTTTCCTATGTAATCATGTTTTCATTGGCAATCTAGCATCCACTCCAACTTTTGTTTCACTTCCTTTGTTCCTACGAAGAGAGTACTTGCTCTAAATGATGTGCCGCTGCAAGAGCCGCCTATATTAATTAACCATGCTCTAAAAAGGTGGACCAGCTTTGGCTATAGTAGTAATGTACTAGGTTAGTAGGTGACCTTGCGCTTGGCTCTTCTCCTCTTCCGGAAGTCGAACAATAATGATGGTACTACAGTAGTACTTCTGGCAATCTGACACCAAATGAACTGCTGCACCTCCACGGCTTGTAAGCAAAAGTTCCTCCTCGTGCTGCGAGCCACCGCGCACGCGTTGCCGAGGGAGAAGGCATAGTAAGCAAGCTTCTCGTCGTTCTGCGAGTTGACGGGACACATCAAAGTTATTTATTAGTACTCTCTTCAAAAAGGGCCGAGCATGTCCATGGCTACCATCCCGTGCTCTGTCATTGAGTACGTGCACTATTCACGTGCCATCGAGGAGAAAAAATATTGCGTAGTAGTACTAGGTGCCATCGAAGTGCACGACTCACTTACGCACTGCATATCTCCATTTTCTTGCATGACACACCACCTTGATGCTAGATGTCCCGCGTGTCATGGAGGCATATAGTATGATTTTGTAAACTGGAGGCATATAGATGTCCCGCGTGTCGGCAAAAGGATGAACAAAGCTCATGTCTTAGACGAAATAGTGCAAGAACATAGATTCCCGACGACCGAGAAGGAGCAACAAACCTCGGGGTGGAGCGTCTGCACTCATAATATTTTATATTATTCAGCGATATAAAATCAACCAAATCTCTCCACGTTCCTATACCATTCTATAGTATGAGAATAACTTTGAACGTAAGCCATTGATTCACTCTATCCAATGGTCATAGTTGGAAAATCCAAACAAAACCAAGCATTGGATCAACTCTTTTTTCGAGATCAACTCTTTTAGCACTTACAGATTGTTGCCGCCTGCCCACCTAGCCCACCTATATATCCGCTCACGTGTGATGACCACATGTGCTATCCACTCAGATTGTATGTTAAAAAAAGGTCGATAACTAATGCGGCACCTCGGGCCACGTGGCCAGATCGCATTTTGCACGAGAAATTACACACCATGTTTAGTTGACATGTGGTCCCGTTCCAACATGTCAGTGAGACGACAGAGAGTCCTTTGTACAATTTCCGAAAGGATGTGTAGGCCGGGGCGCCTCTTCGTGTACCGTGGCAAACTGGCAACCGTCCACCGACTCTTCGCCTTTCCCTCTCGATTTGGAACTGCTGTCGCACGCTCTTCCTCCCTCCTCCATTTGCCTTCACCCTTCCTTCTGCCATTGTTCGATCGTCTTCTCCATGGAGGGAACAAAACGGAAACGACCCCGTTATTCTTGCCCCGATCTGAAAGATGACGTGGTGGGGGAACTAATTGATCGGTGCGACGTCATCACCTCGGCTAGCATTGCAGGTTCGTTCAAGACCATTCTTGACTCAACTAATAACATCATTACAAGGAACCCAAGGGTCCACGAGCAGTTTGATCTCCCTTATCTTCTTCGCTATAAGCATGTTCGCATGGGTGCGGACGACGGAGGCCTCGCCTTGTGCAAGTTGATGCCGCTTGATAACGATACGTGTGATGTCAAGATGCCATCGCTTCAGGGTAAGGCCTGGGCTGGCGCAAATGGAGATTGGGTTGTTTATATTGGGTACAATTGCGAGTGGGAACTTGTGAATGTGTACACTCGTCAGCGGATTCCACTTCCAAAAATCTCTGAGTGCCTTGAGGTTGAGTACACAGATGATCTACGTACGTTCAAATACGATCATGGTGACTGTCGTCTACGGAAGATAGCAATTTGTCGAGTTCCCAACCGCTCTTGGAATTACAAGAACTATAAGTTGTTGCTATCTTCAACAAGCTTGTTGCCGTCCTTCGTGGTTCGACTGGATGGATATTGCTCAAAAATCAGTTTCTATACATGGATGTGTACTGTGATGAAATTCAATATGAGGGTCTTGTGTTTGCTGCCACCACTCGTGGCATTGTTTTTTGCATGGGATCCTCGTAGTTTTGGTACGTTTGTCTTCCACCATAATTATAATTGTTTCATCCACATGCATGCGAGTTAGCAAGTTTCCCTTCACTACTAATTAACCTTCTTCTTGTGTTCCCAAGGTCATGTGAACATTCCACCACCTATACTTGAAATTTTTTATAACCAAGGGGGAGATGACGATGGTGATGATAACGAGCATGAGGACGAGCAGGGCCCATATGCTCACTGGCGGCTGGAAACTAATTCCGATGGATCACCCCTTCTTGTCTGTATACAGCCCACTGCTGATGTTACTACTGTGGGAGCAGGTGTTGTCTCCCATGGTCGCACTCTCCGGACCAATTCGAACACCCGTTGCATGGTATTCGGGATGGATACTAGTGTGCTTGCACCAACACCTTCTCCCTGGTACAATATTGATAGTATTGGAGAAAACTCGCTCTTCCTTGGACAAAACTATCCAATGATGGTGAAAGGCGATCCAACTGCTGTTGACACAACATTACAACCATTTATGAGAAGCAACGGTATCTATACGTCGGACATTGCGGTGGTTCCCTACCTTGGTCGTGATATAGTAGGCCGCTTCATCCTGGATGACCAGTCCTGCGTTGGTCTCGAGATTGACAGTAGCTGGCGCTTCCCAGAGAATCGCTTGTGGTTCAAAGCAAGCGTTTCCAACGCCGAGGATTGGTTGAGTTGAAGTTCATTTCATTGCTTGTTATTTGCTGTGTGATGAGAACTTTAGTATTTATAATGTATCCTCGTTGTCGTTGTGGGTTGATGACCTGTTGTATGTAATAAAATGATATGCCTGTGATAAACTTACTAAATTTATGAATGGATTTCGAGTCGCTTCTCTGAGTGGGTGCCGCGACGAGGCAAAAAATATATTTTCCGAATACATAATTGTACGTGCATTGCAACAGGTTATCGGATGAGGCCAATCAACAATAGTACACTATTTGTACTAGCTTCACATGCTGCACTATCTCTATGTCTACGTACGTAATATAACAAGTTTTAAACTTGAGACCAACCACCCATCCTCACAAAGAACACTTTTTAACCTAGCACAGACTCCAGGAAATTTGGCCATAGTGTGAGGTGGGCCATATGTTAATGTGCTCGCTGTACGTAACCAGCACCTTGAATCCTCGATACTACTACTATAAGTAGTAGGAGTAGTATGGTGGCATGGGCCAGAACAAGCATTCACGTCCAGGAGTACAGCACATGCCACCAGCACGACTTCCTTTTGACACCATATTTCTTGGAGTCCGTGCTACAGAAATCTCTTCAACCTTGTTGTTTCTCTAACTCAGCCATCGCGCGGCGGGCGAGGTGAGGGTTTGCCAATAGTCGGTTTCCTCAACTACGGTCCCACTTGTAAGGCCAACTCCAACGCATGACCCCAAACGAACCTCTGTTTTGCCCGGAATCTGTCCGTTTGGGTAGGGCAATGGGGTCGTGTCCGGGCCATTTCTCGGATGCGGTGGCCGTGCGCCGAACGCGCGGGCGCATCCCGACCGCGTACATTTTTCTTTGCAAACACATATTTTTTTTTCATCATTGATTTTTTGGTACATGGAAATACATCACCAAAATTTTGACTAGAAAAGCAAGACCAAAGAAAACAAGAACCACAATAATACATTTTAGAAGATATCCAACTTCCATAACTGCTCCTGTAAGTTGGATTAGTGCCTTCTCGATGCATTCATTGTTGATCTGCGGAGGCTCGATCTTGCGTGCTTCTTTCTTCTTCGAGTGTAAAGAAGTAGAAGTGTCTAGCCTCTATTCTATCAACAAGTGCACTAGTCTCATCTCTAGCCTCTATGCTAGCTAAAAGTGCTAGAACATCTACTAAATTGCGCTCTATCAATATATCGTTGTACTCTTCTTCCCAATACTAAAACTACCTGGAGACGAAGCTGTCGTCCAAGCGGCCCCTCACCCTGGCGGCCTCAAGCACTACCTGGAGACGTTCCTCGGTGCCGGGCCGCAGGCCGGCGTCGTGGACCATTTGGTACAGCCGGCTGATGCTCGCGCTCATTGCCTACATGGGTCTAGCTTCTAGTCAACTGATCTTGCGATTGGAGTGATCACTCTTGCCCTTGGGTGCGTAGGTGCGTAGGATTTCGTAGATTGGACTGGCGGGAGCCTTTATATGAGAAGTGCAGACTGCGTTGAATTCACGTGCGTGTTGGCCATCGACACCTTGCCCCTCTACTGCACCTGCCTTTGGCTGTATGACAGGTTGGCCATCCACCCGTTGGGCCCACGTGTCATACAACCAATGGCAGGTGCAGTAAGTCAATGAAGCTGCGTCCCCCTCCGTGCCAGTGCAGTATAGGCATCTCACCGGACCTCTAGTTGGGGCAAAACGAGAGAACTTTGATGTTTACTAGTTTATTGGTCCCCTTTGCATTTTGTGCCAAGTTTTGACCTTTGATTTAACTAATAAAATGTTAATGCATGTAACCAAAAATGTTGTGTAAGTCACCTTACGAAAACCAAATAATCCCAAAACACTTAGGCACGGTACATTAACTCCCTCCTCGTTTCTTATTTCATGACATATCAACCAATGAGAGATGTGGGCCGTGCATGCTTTCAATGACTTGAGACTACCAAACATCACATCGGTGGTTAGTTCATTGCATGTAATCCTATTAAGTAGCAAAAAGACATTAAGTTATCTCACCGATAGGAATAAAACAATACACCATGTATTTATTTACAGAGGGAGTAGTACATTTTTTGTGACATGCATTACTAGATATTGATAGTCAAATACTAAATCCAGATGGACGTGGTACTACTACTAAATCCAGACGGTGGTGCTAGTACTATTAGTAGTACTACCAATGTAGTAGCACTGTCCTACCCGTTGGTAAAATTATTACGTGCTGCTCCTCACAGTGAAGTGACAAGACACTACGCCGGAGATGACACCTGAGTATAGGCACCGTGTTTGGCATACCATAGTCAGCCTCACTGTCTGCAGTCACTATCATCATGGCTGTAAACCTAGCCTGCTTACAACTAGCCGTGTTTGACATAATTTCTCGTGCGTAGATGCCCGTGCATTGCACGGAACACAAAGATTGGGGGGTGGACAGCGCCGGCAGCGGCCATCGCGCCAGATTTTTCCATGGCCTTCCAGATGTGGTGGGGAGACAAGGAGTTGTTTGTAAATAGGGAATAAGTGTGGGCATCTTTTTGGAAAACTGGAGAAGTTTGGTTTGTATGTGTCAGATCTAGATCCGATGGCTATTGGTGAAAGATGGCAGGCACAACATCATCACCAACTCAGGACCTGTTTGATTTGCAGGATTTTGAAAACGTAGGAATAGGACACGGCAATATTACAAGTTTCAAACTGATATTACAAATGTTAGGAGTAATGTTGCACCTATGAAGAGGGAATTACTAGGAAGTTTACGTAAGAACTTTCGTTACTTTAGGTGGATGCAGCATTATCATACAAACTAAAATCCACCGCCCAGACAAGTCACTAATGGGCAAATAAGTTTTCGAGTCTCTGGCCATAGATGTTTCAAAAGAAATTCAGCTTCTGCGGAGACTTTGTCATTTAGGCTTAGACGCTTGCGGTGATCAGCACGCCATTCATTGTTGCGCCAGAGAACGCCAAACCTCATTACCTTCAGCACACTTGCCTCCAGAACAAAGAACCTGGCCAATTTAATCTCTGATGTGCTGCCTCGGTAGTCGATCAAATCAATTTATGTAAGATGGAGATCAAGGCATTCGGTGAGATTGTTATAGTGCAGCACATTTTTCACTTTCGGGTCTTTTTTATCTGCAAAAGAAGAGAACATATTAGAGCAGTTGGCTGTATAAGATTGTCGTGTCATCAAGAGGTACCAATATCATTCGCTCATACGATAGGGTTGGCTGGCTAGTGATATTTTTTCCCTCTCTCTCTCTCTCTCTCTCTCTCTCTCTTTCTCTTTCCTCTCATTTACCTAGGAGTACATGAAGAGCTTGGGCATTTGTTGCCTTCCACTATGTGGCCGATGCCATATTTCGCAAAACTATGCCACATAATACGCATCGATGTCAAATCAAGAGATTTTGGCACCGCTCTCGCGATGTGAGAGAGTTGGCACCGTTGTGCACACAGACCCACATGTATAAACAAATCAATCAGACCAACTACACCAGCCTCTCACTCTCCCAAACAAGTGTTTTTTATTGCCTCAGTCCTCTCTCTCTCCCACGCAAGTGTTTTTTCATTGCGTGAGTTAATTTGGCACCAGAGCAAAGTAGGTGATCCAGATTGGGGCACCAGGTGAGCAATGGAGGGGCATCGATGCCAAATGCATCACAAGTGAATTTGGCACGTGTTTTGGCCTACATAGTGGAGGGCCGTTATAGCCCACTTTTGTACTACCTCTTATTTAGTATAATATTTTGACCATAGATTTACGTAAGAAAATGCCAATGCATGTCACTAAAAATTACACCATTTGAAATTATCTTCAAATACAAATCCAACGATATAGTTCTTAGTGACATGCATTAACATTTTGTCAGTTAAATCTATGGTCAAATTTTGATACTACAAAATAGGAAGAGTAAACCAGGACGGAGGTAGTACTTGCTCTTAGGGTAACCATAGAGTTACTAGAGTAGTCTAAGTTACTTTCCACTATGGCTAGCCTAGGCTACTATAGTAGTACAACAAAAAAATGATCCACGTGATCACGTGAGAAAAATACTAAAAACATTTCTTTCGGTGCAGTGCGTAGATGCAGTTTTGAACACTACACTTGTCATCGTAATTTGGGAAAATTACGAAAAAATTGAGCTACGTTGTGATTACCGTTTACTAATAGGAAAGAAGTTTCACCTCGATGAGTAGCTTCTCCGTGCACGGAAAGCATGGAAGGAATCCAACAACTTGACCCAGATTGGGGCCGATAGTTTTTATTGCCAAGATCTTCACTGTGCGCATAGACTGGATCAAGCTTGTGGGAATCATTTTCTGGAAGACGGTCGTAAATACATCAACAAGAAATTTAAAAATGTGAATTTCAAGAAGATGGAGAAGAAGATGAGTGATGTACCTGAACGATTACGGATCCAATAAAGAGTTCGGAGAATTTGGCAGACGAGTGCACCAACGCTGTCAATTTCGGCGCGTCAATGACCCTGACTTTTGTTGGACCTTCTAGATCCGATACAAGCAATCCCTCAAGGAAAGGCGCATTCTCAATGACCATAACGTGGAACAGCTGGAGTGATCTCTTCCCAATTGATGTCTTGTTGCGGGGCCAGCAAGACACATAAATCCATCGGAGATTCTTTGAGGCAATGTGGAGGCTAATGAACCCGTGGATCTGCTCAAGACGAAGGTCCTCGAGTGCAGTACAGCTGCGGCGCAGGTGCTCCATAGCCTTCTTCGAGATGACAACGTCGAAGAGGTCGAGCTGCTTGAGTTGAGGGAGAAGAAGGGCGGGCGCGGCATTAATCTTGGGAAGATAGCAGGAGTTGAAGCTGGCGCGGCGCAGCGTTGGCGCGAGGCGGAGTGCGGACGGCAGCAGAGAGCGACATCATCCAGCTTCAAAGCTGAGCTCCTCGAGCTGATCTAGGGCGGGGGATAAGAACCACTCGTCAAACTTGGGTTGGACCTTGCAGTTAGTACTGAACATGCGGATGTCAAGGCGTCTGGCTGGCCCAGGGTGCGATGAAAGGATCTTGGAGACTGCAGCCATGCGTTTGCAATCCCCATCGCAGAGGCAGCTGTCGACGGTGAGGTTGAGGGGGACGAGGCGCCAAAGGGGGCGCCACCGCCGGGAGAGCAGGGCGGTCCGCACGGCAGATTTGGTGGGGAGGAGGCCAATGATGACGAGCGGCATGTCGTCGGGGAGGCTGCTGATGAAGTCCAGGCTCGCAGGATGCGGTATTGGCTCGAGCCGCCTCCACTTGTTGGCTGCCTTGCCGTCCATCTCAACCGGCATCGACGCCGGTGTACACGTGTGCTGGTGTGTGTTGTGTGCTGGGTGTGCGCGAGTGCGTCCTTCTGTGCATGCCGCCGCGCAGTGTTGAATTGTGCGCGAGTGCGTCCTTCACGCAGAAGAAGTGTATTCTCAATGCGCCCTCAATTTACTAGCGTGCGGGGTGCTACCCCGAGTGGTTTCAACTTTGTTTACTTCACCGCGTGTCAGATGGGCCTCTAGTTTACTTATTTTCACCCACTGCCACATGGGCCAGCACACGAAGATACAGAACACAAGCTGACAAGGCAGCATGTGGACTGGTTGACCGGTCAACTAAACAATATACGGAGCTATACGCTGACACAGTGAGCATATAATCCGTCGGTATAGAGTGTTCGAGTGAGAGGGAAGGCCCGTGAGAGATAGCAGAGAGAGAGAAAGAGCTACTCCCTCCGTTCGATAATGTAGTTCCAACATTTTTTAGAAGTCAAACTTTTGAAACTTTGATCAAGTTTATAAAGAAATAACTTATATCTACAATACCAAAGATAAATGATAGTATGAAGTAAGTACATGTTGTGTTGAATCTAATGATCGTTCCAGATGTAAATGTTTTTCTCCACATATACCTGGTCAAACTTTTCTGAGGTTTGACTTTTCAAAACATCCATATGCTTATGGACGTGAGAGAGTCCCTAACTAGAGAGAGAGAGTGAAATAGAAAGAGTGAGTGAAAAAAGTGTGTGTGCGTGTGTGAAAGAGACATGGACAACACTCGATAAAAGTCGAGAAAAAACGTGTGTGTCTTATGCAAACATATCACACATGCATCTTCGACAACGGAAGCAAGGTGAGGAGATAGTGTGTGGTTGTTTGCAACCGAGAGAGCAAGACCCCTAGCACGTGGCCAAGAGGGGTCTGACAAACAAGGGAGAGAGGTCGAGAGAGACGTACGGAGAAAATGCAAACATGGGGAGGAGAGAGTGTATGTTTGTCATAGAGAGATCCCCTATAGATCGTGATGGGACTACATGGGTGGGAGATCGAGTGACAAGGTGTGTGCGCGATAGAAGATACCCCGAGAGATATCGAGATAGACGTATGGATGGAAGGAGACAATACGTGTGTTCCTGATGGCTAGTGAGAGATAATCATACTTAGGGGGGGAGTGCTTGCGCCTATGATGGAGTGAGGGATTATGGTACTTATTAGGGGGGTGCGTGTCACATAGAGAGAGAACAAGGGAGGAGAGTGTTAGATGAGTCTATATGTATAGCGCTGCGAGACATGTGTATGTGTGAACCAGGGAGATGTAAATTTTGAGAGAGATTGAGGAGCCCCGATAAGGCTGAGTGGTGCGTCAGATAGCTGAGAGGGGGAAAGAGATATTCCATCCGCTCGATAATGCAGTGCAGTAAATTTTTTAGAAGTCAAACTTTGGAAACTTTGATCAGGTTTACGCAAATGTTATTTATATCTACAATACCAAAGATACGTCATACGAAACTACATCTCATGGTGAATCTAATGGTATATGTTTGCCGTTCTAGATGTAATTGTTTTTCTCCACGTACATGGTCAAACTTTGTGATGTTTGACTTTTCAATAAATAAATATGCTATGGACAGAGGAGAGTGCCTAAGTCGAGAGAGATCAAGTGCGTGTGAAGGAGAATGAGTAAGTGTGCAAAAAGAGTATGTGTGTGAAAGAGAAAGTGACAAAAAATGATAAATTAGAGACAGTGTGTGTGTTTTCGTTTCTTAGGCGAACATCTCATGTATGCATCTCTGAGACAGAAAAGCGAGGCGAGGAGATACACAAAGATAGCTAGTGTGTGATTGTTTGCAACGGAGAGAGACACCCCTATAGCACATGTCCAATAGAGGTCTGGCCAACAAGGAACAAAGGTCGAGAGGGACACATGGATAACATGGACGCATGGGGAGGGTGAGAGGGTATGATTGTGATAGAGAGATCCCCTCGAGATCGTGAGGGGACTATATGGGTGGGAGATCGAGGGAGGTGCGTGCGCGATAGAAAGATGCCCCGAGAGAAGTCGAGATAGACCATGCACATCTTTGTGATGGAGACTAAGATTAGCTAGTCATATACATATAGGCGGGACTGCGTGTGCCTACAATTGAGTGAGAGACCATCATACTTGGCTAGTTAGGCATGAGATTGTGTGTGTGTGTGTGTGCGTGTGAGATGGAGAGAGAGCGAGGGAGAGAGATAGAGTTTTAGATGGGCCTATCGAGTGCGAGTGAGATATGCATGTGTATGTGTGACCCTGGTAGATGGAGAGTTTGAGAGAGAGGGGGGAGAGCTCCGAGATGATAGAGTGGTGCGTGAGAGAGTTACGGGAAACGAGCCAAGGAATTTGTGTGCGTATGATGAGTGCACCCAAGATATCTAGCTTGGACTAGAGAATCATACATAGTGTGCGAGAGAGACCTATAGATGGAGTATATATGCATGCGAACTAGAAAGACCCCCCCCCACACACACAAAGAGAGAGAGAGAGAGAGAGAGAGAGAGAGATGGAGAGAAAGCGAGAGGGACCAACAAGGTTTGTGTGTTGCATGTGTGCGACAGAATTGAAGAATGTCGGAGAGAGAGAGAGCACAAGAGTCCGGGAGAGGGGGAGGTCGCGTTTTATGAATCAAAGACTGATATAAACCATGTTTCGATATAAACTTGGATTCAAATATTTAAATTGGAGAACATGTTGTCTGCAATCCACACATGAACAGATATATGCGTATATCAAACAAGTTCATTAATTTTACTTTCAACATGTTCATGGAGTACTATAATACTGTACAACATGCTACTCGATTGAGGTGTTCAATTTTGGATTTAGTTCACTATTTTGACCTGGTGAATGAGCTATTTCATTGAATCAAGATATTTCATTTTGGGTTTGATTCCCGTTTTTGAGTGGGTCAACTATTTGTCATATAGTAAATCGCTAGCAACGAGCATGTAAAAACACATTACTCCCGAGAATCATCTCTCCATCTAAAAAACAAGTGGCAAGCTAATATTTCAAAGTTTGATTCGAATCGACTTGGTAAGGTAGATGTGGATGCTCGTTCTCCCAAATTTTGAATAAACCGTTAAACATCCTCTGCTCGGTG
This sequence comes from Aegilops tauschii subsp. strangulata, assembly GCF_002575655.3. NCBI lineage: Eukaryota > Viridiplantae > Streptophyta > Magnoliopsida > Poales > Poaceae > Aegilops > Aegilops tauschii. The sequence goes on along the minus strand of NC_053037.3, from coordinate 242,225,909 downwards.
GAATTCGCCCGAGCAAATAAATGGGAGATGCGAAATTACCGTCCTATGTGGGACATGCATCAATTGGCCCGTTGTAAATCGAGGGTAGGTTCGTAACTTCATCCAAGCGCGCCTTCTCCTCGGCCGAAATGACATGTGCCGAATAATTCATAAACCATGGTCGGCAAAACACGCTCTCCTCGCCCGAAATAGCTCGCGCCCACTATTTCAAAACACGCTCTCCTCGCCCGAAATCGCTTGCGCCCACTATATTTCAAAACACGCCATCCTCACCCGAAATCGCTCCCGCCCACTATTTGGGGAGAAGCAAAGTTACTCTACTATCCCCGACCCTCAGTACACAGACCCAAGCCGAGAAGCCTAAAGGCAGGGGTAGAACTGTAACTCCCCCTCACATTTTAGACAAATGCGTCCGTAAAACATGGTTCCACTCCCCTCCCAATTCCCCTCATTCATACCTCGTGGGCGCCAAATCACCTTCTCCCCGGAAGCTCCCTTCTCCCGAGCCGCGAAACCTCAGCCCCTCCTCCATGGCGCCCCCACCACACCAATTTCACAGCCGCCCTCCTCCCTAATGCCGGAGACGCTATCCATTTGCCGTCGTGCACTAGGCCGTGTGCCTCTTACTCCGTGGTGCTGGAGCTGCCTCGACGACGGCCGCATGAACCGTACCGCAGCCGATTCACCCCCGCCGTTGTTCACGGCGCCGGAGCGGCTCCAACTTCGGATCCGTCCAGAGTCCCAGCGCTGCTTCCCCGTAGCCGTCGACCGTCGCGACATCGCTGTTTCCCTGCCACCGGTCGCCACCGCAACCGCGCCTGCCTCACCGACTCGGCAGCTGGACCTGACTACTTCACCATGCCACCAGATAGGTCGCACCCTCATCTCGAATCACTTTATTTAGGCGTCAGTTGTCTGAATTATTATTCTAGGCCAATTGATTCCCAATGGGAAGCAACACCCCTCGAGGCGGCGGAGCTCCTAGGCTGCCGGTTGGCTGGTGTCTAACGTAAGGGTGCGGGGCCACAAGTTCGCCGCGCAAGAAGCGCTTAGATGGCTATCTTAGAGTTGCGTGGGTTGAAGGTACTGCCGCCGCCGGATCTGGATGATGGGGAGTCTTTGTGGATTGGCCCGGGGGCGGCGCAACCACGGCAGTGTGGTGGGGCGGGGAGCAGGGTTTTGGCCGGGGCCACGGACGGCGGAGGCAGGCTGCTCTGCAGTTGGTCGCTGGCTCTTCGGGGAAGATTCCTAACAGCGTCAGCCGGGAGGCACAAGACGGCCATCAAGCCATCCGGCGTAGATCGGACAGTACCAAAATAAGATAAAATCGTGTGACCCCAATTTAGTCTTCAGTCAATAGACGTGTGACCACTCTCGTACCTTGCTACTGATCTCTTAGTGTATTTCTTCAGATCAAAGAGATGTGTCGTTCTTAACATTATGCGTTATCTGCATCTTCAGCCACACCGTCTTCCGACTCACCACAGCTGCTCCAACAAGGGAAGCATACACCAGAAGGGAGCTATAGTCCCCACTCAACAGTTCCCTGCATCGAATGCGCGTGCTCGACATGGACAGCCACAACAACTGCAGGGCCATCGACAAGTCAGCACATGATGCTCACTCTTATGGATGGCGGCCAGATAGGTTGTACCCTCATCTTACTTGTGTGCAACATTTATGGCTTTGTTATTCATCTAAGCATGGAAAATAGATTATCACATTTCACTGTATATTCATGCTGATCTCTTACGGGTCTTGTTCAGGAGTTAACGTTGTTCCATAGTTCAGCTAAGATACTTGTTCTTTAGGTAACGCTGTTCCATAGTTATCATCCATCAGCCAATGCTATCCCACAGGCTGGTGATTATAGTATACCACTTCTAGTATTACCTATGTTGTTCTTTAATACTTTTGTGTGCCATCTAGTTAATCTCGAGTACAAATGATACATATTCTGTAGCTTTCATCTGTGTTCTCCCTTTAGTTTTTGAGATATGTTGCTACTAGTTAACCCCAGTCCTACTATTTATGTCGTCTCCTACAGGCACTCATTACATAAATCTAACTACTAGTTGTCCTCCATGCATGTCAGATATAATTGCACACACTGATATATCCACAAGAACCTTACGGAGCAATGTAAAGGCCAATAAACTTGATGTCAATGATACCCAATATGATGGAACATGTAAAGGCTGTTCTTCAGAAGACTTGCAGAAATATGTTGAATCCTCTTCACCCCACAAGATCCTTGCTCTAACTTGGCCCGTGATATGGGTACAACATGCATATAATGTCCTGGAGTGTATCTACTCTGTTGCAATGCCATGTGCTTAGCATGTTGATCATGCATGTAAATATGTCATGCCTTCCTGTTTTTCAGTACCTATTCCATTCATGATAACATGTTTTCAAATTCAAGTACTGTCATTCTACTCTATCGCAATGCCATCTGCTTAATTTGGACATCATGCTTCTGAATATCTTATGCATTGTTATTCATCAGTATGTACTTCATCTGTCTACCATACCATGTTTTTTTACATTGAAGTGTTGTTCTAGTGCTCTGTTGCAATGCCATCTTAGTTTCCCAATCATACACGTGTATGTTGCCTTAGTTTTTTCTGTACGTATTCCGCTAGCATACAGTTTTACATTCAACTAGTGTTTTTTACTGTGTTGTCCTATCGTATCCCTAGCTCTTACACCATACTCCCTCCGTCCGGATTACATGTTACCGAAATGGATAAAAAAGGATGTATCTAAAATTGAAATACACCTAGACCCATCCATTTTTTTCCGGATGGAGAGAATACATGTCAATATGTCATGCCTTTCTATTCTTCAGTACCTATTCCATCTCTCCGCTATAGCATGTTTTATAATTGAAGCACCATTCTTCTATACAAGGCATGCAAGGGGAAGACGACTATGTTAGAATCTGAAGGGTTACAAACCAGGTCTTTGCAAAAGATCAAAACGCCAGGAGATAATAAACCAACTCCAGTTTTTATAGATACTGCTCCAGCACAGAGAAACCCAACTCCTACTGATAATAAGCAGATTCCAGTGGCCAAAGAACTAGTCCGCTCCAGTCCAGCAAAAATATGTCAACTCCATTCTAAGAAGCGTGTGCGTATCTTTGCATCATGAAATTTTAAAGCATGCTGATCGTATTTTCTACATGTTTCTTACCCATCTCTCTTTTAGAAAATAAGCTTAACAGATAGAAGAATTTCTGCACTGGTATCGTCTGTGAGGAAAGATTCTTGCCGGAATTCTCTGTGCTCCAATGCAGATGTAAGTACCTGTTGTATATCACTATATTTTTACATCAGCATGTATTTTGTTAATCGGCGTGAATCCAACCTTTATCTGATCTAAATTTAGTTGTAGCAAAATGTATGATTAAAGGCCACAATGTTAATTTTTGTAAGGAAAACTGCCTGGTAGTTTTGCATCTTGAGCTGCATGAGTGTACTATCTCATATTAGTGGGTTTGATTACTTCTGTTCTGCAATGGGTTTTTAGTGTTTTTTTACTATGTTGTCCTGTCGTATCCCTAGCTCTTACATCATACTCCCTCCGTCCGGATTACATGTCACAGAAATGGATAAAACTGGATGTATCTAGAACTGCAATGCGCCTAGACCCATCCATTTATTTCCGGATGGAGGGAATACATGTCAATATGTCATGCCTTTCTATTCTTCAGTACCTATTCCATCTTTGCTGTAGCATGTTTTATAATTGAAGCACCATTCTTCTATATAAGGCATGCAAGGGGAAGACGGCTATGTTAGAATCTGAAGGGTTACAAACCAGGTCTTTGCAAAAGATCCAAATGGTAGGAGATAATAAAGCAACTCCATTTTTCATAGATACTGCTCCAGCACAGAGAAACCCAACTCCCACTGATAATAAGCAGATTCCAATGGCCAAAGAACTATTCCGCTCCAGTCCAGCAAAAGAATGTCAACTCCATTCTAAGAAGCGTGTGTGTATCCTCGCATCATGAAATTTTATAGCATTCTGATCATATTTTCTACATGTCTCTTACCCATCTCTCTTTTAGAAAATAAGGTTAAATGATAGAAGACTTCCTTCATTGGGATTGTATTCAAGGAAAATATCTTGCGGGAATTCTATGTGCTCCAATGCTGATGTAAGTACCTGTTGTATATCACTATATTTTTACATCAGCATGTCTTTTCTTAATCGGTGTGAATCCAACCTTTATCTGATCTAAAATTAGTTGTAGCAAAATGTTAAAGGCGCCAATGTTGATTTTTGTAAAGAAAACTTCCTGGTAGTTTTGCATGCTGAGCTGCATGAGTGTACTATCTCATATCATGCACATTACTGAATTGTAGTGCTGCTCTGGTTGCCCATTCATTCATTGTGTCAATGTTGCTTTCTTATTACCTTACCTGGCTGATGATAGCTATGCCATATTGTGTTAATTTGGTGTTGGCTAGTTGCCCAAACGTTCGTTGTGCCAATGTTGCTTTCCTATTATATGACTTGGCCAATGATCGCAATGCTAGTCTCTTAATTTGGTGCAGACTGCTGAAGATAAGAAGACAAACTCTGAAAACAGCAAGGCAGCCCCATTGTTTCTTTCCAATAAATCTAGGCCAGGTAATATGGCAATAACTCATGATTAATCTATTTGGTTCCCCTCCTAATTTATGTTATGATGCAGTGGTCGAGGCACTCTCCACTATCAATAATACAAGCCTGCCAAAATCGCCATCTGAATCTGTTCAGTATCCTCTGTCTCGAATGCAATGGAAAAATGTATGTTTGTGAACCAATTAATGGCTGAAGGAATGATGGAAATGGTGGAGGAATCAGAGGTGCAGAGTCGTGCGACACAACAACTGATCAATGTTTTCAGAGACAGTGTAGCAAAGCAGCAAGAACTTGCCCACATGCTTATGGGCGTCATCTGTGCTGAGGTTGCAGATTGTGACGTTGTAGATCGTTAGATTCTGTTCATTTATTTGCACTGGCATCAATATTTGATTGCCTAGTGGATGTAATTTCCTGTAATATATGCTGGATGTGCAACGTTTTTCCCTGTATGTCTTACCTTTGCTTGATCGGTTTTGGTCCTGTGCATAATTGCTCGTCGTAATGGGCTCAAATTATCTAATTTGGCCTAAAGACATGTACGAACTTTAGTGGGCCCATTAATTTAATGGGCCTTTACCAGGCCGAAAGTTAATGGTCGGCCCATTTAACTCCCGGGTCGTTAACAGGCCGACATCGAAGCGGGCAATAGGTGGGCCCAATTGATTTCACGGGCCGTTAACAGGCCATTACTAAGTTCGGGCTACATATGGCCCAACTATACGGGCCTTCAGCAGGCCGAAAGAGACAGCGGGCTTGTACTGGACCATGAAGAGCATGGGACGCAAAGATGCCGAAAGTTAGGTCGTATTGTAAATGGCCCAACTGTGTTGTGGGCCTTTAGCAGGCCGAAAGAGAAACCGGGCTGGTATTGGACCATGAAGGGCATGGGCTGTTAAAAGGCCAAAACTTAGGTCCGACTACAAATGGCCCAATAGATATATGGGTCGTCAACAGGCTGGAAGACACACCGGGCCGGAAAATTGGCCCAACACTTAAATGGGTCGCTAAAAGGCCGAAACTCGGGTCCGACTACAAATGGCCCAACTGATTTATGGGCCGTCAACAGGCTGAAAGACACACCAGGCCGGAAATTAGCCCAACGTTTAAATGGGTCGCTAAAAGGCCGAAAGATGTACATCGTGAAAATTGGCCCATCCACTGAATGGGCCGTTAACAGACCGGTATCTCATCGGGCCGATATTGAGCCCAAATATATAGCGGGCTGTTAACGGGCTCGAACTGACGATGGGCTGCAATGGTGTCAAATCTTTAACGGGCCTTTGACGGGCCGAATTGGCACATCTCGTATGGGCCGTGGGCTTAAATGACACAAGTAGGCCTTATATGGGCCGACATGCTAATTTTTACTGGGCCGACCTTTTTCACCGGAATGGGCCACTGTTGGGCCGTGCCACGTGTCGACCTATCATAGGCGCCTCCTATCCAATGAGTGGATGACATCTGTCCCAACGTGAGGCAACACGTGTTTCCTCCAGCCAATGATGATTTTACATGTGGAAAATCCCCATTGGTCCGGGCTGTTAACGGGTTTGATCCAAAACCGGACCCGATAGCTTAACGGCGTTCCGTTACGGTGGATGCCACGTGTCGGTCACCCTTGACGAAAGCACTTCTGTGACGCGCGATTTATCGTCATGGAAGTGGACACTTTCGTGATGATAATTTTGGTAATGTCAGGAACACTTCTATGACAGCACAGGTATGACTATCTTGATTCTGTCATAAAATCGTCATGGATGTACATGCATGACAAAAAACGCGACCTACTGTGACAAACACGTATCATCACGGAAGTGTATTTTTTTGTAGTGCATATTTGTTGTCTTGGATAGATTTTCGAAAATGGCACACTTCATACCATGTCATAAAAGCGATGATGTTGCTAATGTTGATGATTTGTTCTTTCGTGAAATTATTCGCTTGCATGGTGTGCCAAATACTATTGTTTCAGATCGTGATACTAAATTTCTTAGCCACTTTTGGAGATGTTTATGGTCTAAGCTGGGGACTAAACTGCTTTCTAGTACTACTTGTCACCCCCAAACTGATGGACAAACTAAAGTAGTCAATAGAACATTGTCTACTATGCTTAGGTTTGTTTTCAAGAATAACAAGAAAATGTGAGGAGAATGCTTGCCTCATACTGAATTTTCTTATAATCGTTCGCTGCATTCTACTACTAAGACGTGGCCATTTGAAATTGTGTATGGTTTCCTACCTCGTGCAACCGTTGATTTGTTGCCTCTTCCATCTTCGGAGAAGGTAAATTTTGATGCTAAACAACATGCTAAATTGATCTTAAAAATGCATGAGTTAACTAAGGAAAACATTGAGCGTATGAATGCTAAATATAAACTTGTTGGAGATAAAGGTAGAAAACGTGTTGTCTTTGCACCTGGAGATCTTGTTTGGTTACATTTGCATGAGGATAGGTTTCCTGATTTGCACAAATCGAAGCTAATGCTACGTGCAGATGGCCCTTTTAAGGCGTTAAAGAAAATAAATGATAATGCATATAAACTTGAGCTGCTGCAGATTTTGGGGTTAGTCCCACTTTTAACATTGCAGATTTGAAGCCTTATTTGGGTGAGGAAGATGAGCTTCCGTCGAGGACAACTTCACTTCAAGAAGGGGAGGATAATGAGGACATCAATATGATTGTTACACCCACAGCCCCTGCTGCTATACGTACTTGACCAATTACTAGAGCTCGCGTCCAATTAAATTACCAGGTACTTTTGTTTCTTAGTAATGATTCTATTGTTCATGAGAATATGATGCTGCCTAAATTGGATACATTTGTCTTACTTACAAATGAAGGGCCTAACTTGGATAAGAAGGATGAACATTGGAGCAAGTTCAAGCATGGAGATGATGGCATGCACAAGGGGAACAAGAACTGAGTTACAAGTGATGATTTCAGGACTTTGAAGCCACCATAATGAGTGCATGACGCCTTGGACGAAATATACAAGATGCCACTACATAAATTTTCTCGAGAGGCTATTATAGGTGCCGCGTCACCTTATTATTGGGCCAAGCCCATGTAATTTCAAAATACTGAAGTATAGGTTGTTTTTAGAGTCCGTATGTATGGGGAAAACCGAGTTAGGGTTGGTTTCGGACACCTCCTCCAAGGGGCCACAAAATTCCCCCCTCTTCCTCCCTATATATAGCCCTTAGGACGTCATTTAGACTTTGGGTTTTTTTAGATTAAAAGTTCGCCATAGCTGCAACTTCGCGTACTTCGTTTGTGTTCAACACCCAGACCAAGACGTCAGAGAACCCCACTTTCATCAATAAAGTTTTCCTCTTATATTCGCAATATCCAGATTGCAATCTCAGTTTCTTGCTTGTTCTTCATTTGTCGTAGGAAATAGACCCTCGTGGTCAGGTTGATCATGCTCCGGCGTGGTCAAGAACCCCTCGGAAGTTGGTTTAGCGATTGCTAAGGCGCAACGTCTTCGCACGTTCATAGTCGGATCATCAAAGTCGACTCCCACATAAACGATAGCTATCTCATCGAAACATCAGGACACCTTCGCCTCTATCACTCCTCACTTTCTATGCTGACATATGTGATTGGAATGAAGAACTCATTCTTCACTTCTATGCAATACTGCACCTCACTAGCAATGTCTTAGATGTCAATTCATGGGTTCTGGACTGGATGACTAATAACACTCACTACAAAGCTCCAGCAACTGAATTGCTTCATGCCATTCCAGTTAGTCCTCTCGCAGAAGGTGCAAGGCTTATTTATGAGGAACCTGACATCAAAATCATCTCATGCAAGTGTTGATAGGCCTTTGCGGCCCGGCCAAACTCCAAGAACCACTTTCCTCGTGAAGGATTTGTTGTATGTGCCCAGGACCATCTACCACATCTTGACCAAAACCCTCAGTCCAATCAAAGGTCACAACTCTGAAGAAGAAGAAGTTGTTGGTAGCATCAAGAATATGTTGTTCAACATCATTCATGGGATTCCCATTAACTATCACAATTTTTTCATGAGGACTTTGGCCAATGTTGCTCTATCTCCATTCGCATTAAAGCCCTATGCTCCTTGGATAATTAGGTTCATCAGAACTAGGTCTTCAATTCCATACAAGGCTGACTTCCAGAATCACTTCAACTTTCTGCCTCCTATTGAAGTCCTCAAAGGACAATTTCCTTAGTTGATGAAGAAGGCAAAGTTGTTGTTATTGATGAACACACTCGTCCATTGGATGGTCAATTTCGTAGGGCTGCATCTTACTCCACCAATGATGACTCTGCATCCCAGGACTCTGCTGCTAAAGCCACTGAGCAAAATCCTCAAGCCACTGCCCCGCGTGTGATGACTGATCGCGAGCTTCTTCTTACTCTTCACTAGAAAGTCGATCGCAATCACAAGTGGGTCAAGCGTCAATTTGGCTCAATTTCTTCAAAACATGACTGTCACACAGAATACTGTGAAGAAGAATCATTACTATGTGCATGAAATCTTTGATCGCACTTGGGCTATACTTTCTTATCTTTACAGTGATGAAGACCTCAAGCAGATGGACTTTCAGCAGAACTTTGACTGGTCTCATCCTCCTTCAAAGAAATTCAAGAAGGTCAAAGTTCCTCTGTTGGTCACAAGTTCATTTTCTTCATCGCGTGAGACGGATGAAGATGAGGATCTCGACGACATTGTGGCAGGCCCTACACCGACAAATGACCCCGATAACGCTGATGCTCCTCCACCGACCTCAAGCTGATATTCTTCAGGGGCATTAGTCCTCAAGTTTCGTCCCTTTTGGTCATTTGATGACAAAGGCAGAGAAATTTGAGTTAGTCTTCAAGCGGGTCTCTATATATGGGCTGTTTTTTCTTTAGGTTACAACTCTCATTCTTCTGAGGTGTTTGTTTGAGGAGTTGTAAACTTAAGTCTGATGCTGGTCTGATACTTTTGAACTGCTTTCTGCATGCTTATTTCCTCAAGTACCTTAATGCACACATGCAAAATTTCATCAGACACCATTTTCTATCATGCATTTCAAATTCCTCATACTATATGTTAAATGCGTGTATGCATTACAAGATATAGGGGGAGATCTCCAAGATTTTATCCTACCATGTGCATTTGCAGTCCAAAGCAAATTCCTCAAATATGCACATCTTCAGGGGAGTTCTTCTATATCTTTCAATCAAATTCCTCAAAATCAGTATTTACACTTCATATGTTTATCCCCATTGAAAACTTAACCTATTTGTCATCAATCACCAAAAAGGGGGAGATTTTAAGTGCATCTAGTGCCCCTTAGTGATTTTGGTGTATTGAAGACGTATAGGTTAAGAGACTAATGTGTTTGTGAGTGTACACGGGTCTTATCAGTCTCTGAGGAGTTTGATATGTCCGAATAAAGTCGACCCCTAAAAATGAATGTCTTCATCTAAAGACTTTGGTTTTCTTGAAGACTTTGAAAATGAGGAAATTGGTGTGACCTTGAAGATATTGATGCGAGGACTATGAAGCATGAAGACTTTTGTTTTCGTAGTTTCATTTCCTTCTTTTGAGTCATAGGAAACACTATACTTTTAAAGGGGGTCGAGGTAATACTAAGGAAAAATTCCAAGTGATGCTCATCTCAAAGCCTACACATACACAATCCTTCGAGCGTAGCCTTTGGAAATCTCCTGCAGATCAGTCAATTTCTTCAGTGACAGAGACGAAGTTCATCTGGTCTCTGAGGAATTTGTTCTGACTAAGGAGTTAGGAATTCGCTAGTGCGAATTGCCTACAGTGAGGAACATGATAGTCCTGAGGAATTTGAGAGCTCAAATTTCCGACTGTTGTTGTGCTTCGCGCTAGCTGTCCCAAATATCTTGTCCACATAACGGTCAAATCATTAGGGACATTTATGTCTTATCATGTCGGGCTGCTCCTCGGCTATAAAATCCGGCCCCCTTCAACCACTAGCTGGTTGGCTGCTCCGAGAGATAGATTGACACTTGTCATTTAGAGCATCCCATCCTCCGAGGACTTTGAGAGAAAATCATCAGCGAGGAAAAACCCAAAACCCAAACACCTAAAACCCAAAGTGATTGAGCATCACTCAAGAGATTGTTCCTGTGTGGAACCGACGCTTGTTACCTTTGAAGACTGTGCATTTTCCAGATGGTTAGGCGTCAAGGTCTAGAGCATCCAAGAGGAATTGTGGATCGCCGAGTGACCAAGTCTGTGAAGGTTTGGAAGTCACCTTGAAGACTTACAAGAGTGATTGGGCGAGGTCTGTGTGACCTTAGCTCAAGGAGAATGCGGTAAGGAATGTGTGTCCTGGGATTGTGTGTCCTTTGGTTTAAATACCAAGCCGCTCCAACCAGACGTACAACTGTCACGGCAGTTGGAACTAGTCTACCAAATCACTGTCTTCACCAAGCTACTGGTTCTATTTCCTCAACCCTCTCATTTCCTCGCTTATGTGTTGATGAAATTGAACATAACTGTTTGAAGACTTTGACTGAAGACTTTCTCAATTTCCTCAATCCTATTTCTTTAGTCACCTTGTCTTCTGCCTATTTGTCATGTTTTCACGCTACATGTGCTCTGTGTATGTTTCATTTCATGATGATGACTATGCTACTGTCTTGTTATGCATGCACCTGAGTACTTTATCCGCTGCTTGTATTTCGTCACTTAGCAAATTCCAAGTAGTATTTCCTTAGTGACGAATTTGTAAAAATCGCCTATTCACCCCCCCTCTAGTCAATATAATGCACTTTCAACATGCCAGCTTAAGTAATCCACAAATCTCATCCACATGTATTAGGTGCATATCAGGATGCAAGGTTCCATCTCCTGCATAAGGATTAGCTAGCAGTTTCTCTATCATACCTGAAGGAGTTTCATAATAAATATTTTCAGTAGGTGCAGTAGGTTGAGGAGCAACTCTTTGTGCTTCCGGACGAGGTGAAGATACCCCAAACAAACCCCTCAAAAGGATACTTTTCAATAGTGACAAGTGACAGTAAATTTCAGCACATAATATAAATGTTTCCTTAAAAAAAATTCCACTCACCAAAGGCGCTTCACTCCCCGGCAACGGCGCCAGAAAAGAGTCTTGATGACCCCCAAGTATAGGGGACCAATCGTAGTCCTTTCGATAAGAGTGTCGAACCCAACGAGGAGCAGAAGGAAATGACAAGCGGTTTTCAGCAAGGTAATCTCTGCAAGCACTGAAATTTTTGGTAACAGATAGTTTGGTAGCAAGATAATTTGTAACTGGTAACAAGTAACAAGTGTAACAAAAGTGCAGCAAGGTGGCCTAATCAAGCATAGACTAACTCTTATATAAAGCAAAGCACTCCCGAGGACACATGGGAATTATCATCAAGTTAGTTTTCATCATGCTCACATCATTCGCGTTCGCTACTTTTATAATTTGATATGTGGGTGGACCGGTGCTTGGTGCCGTCCGTACTTGGAAAAGCCTCCCACTTATGATTAACCCCTCTCGCAGGCATCCGCAACTACGAAAGAATCATTAAGATAAATCTAACCATACATTAAACACGTGGATCCAAATCAGCCCCTTACATACTAAGCAACGCATAAACTAGGGTTTAAGCTTTTGTCACTCTAGCAACCCATCATCTACTTGCTACTTCCCAATGGCTTCCCCTAGGCCCAAACCATGGTGAAGTGTCATGTAATCGACGTTCACATAACACCACTAGAGGAAAGACAACATATATCTCATCAAAAGACGAATACCAAATTTACATGATTACTTATAACAAGACTTCTCCCATGTCCTCAGGAACGGAAGTAACTACTCACAAAGCATGTTCATGTTCAAGATCAGATGGGTATTGAATATCATTAAGGATATGAACATATGATCTTCCACCAAATAAACCAACTAGCATCAACTACAAAGAGTAATCAACACTACTAGCAACCCACAGACACCAATCTGAGGTTTCGAGACAAAGATTGAATACAAGAGATGAACTAGGGTTTGAGATGAGATGGTGCTGGTGAAGATGTTGATGAAGATTGGTCCTCCCACGATGAGAGGATCGTTGGTGATGACGATGGCTTCGATGTCCCCCTCTAGGAGGGAAGTTCCCCTGGCGAAATCGCTCTGCAGGAACCCTAGATTGCTTCTGCCCAGGTTCCGCCTCGAGATGGCGGAGCTTCGTCCCGAAAGCCTTCTTATGTTTTTTTCTAGGTCAAAACCCTTCATAGCAGAAGATGGGCACCGGAGGTTGGCCAGGGGGCTCACAAGCTCAGTGGGCACGCCCAGGAGGGTAGTGTGGCCCCCCTGAGCTTTTGGCCACCTTGTGGGTCCCCTCCTGGTATTTCTCCGCCCAATATTTTATATATATTACAAAATAATTCTCCGTAAAGTTTTAGGACATTTGGAGTTGTGCAGAATAGGGATCTCAGATTTGCTCCTTTGTGGTCTAGAGTTCCAGCTGCCGACATTCTCCCGCTTCATATAATTCTTGCAAAATAAGAGAGAAAATGCATAAGAATTGTATCATAAAGTGTAATAACAATCCATAATGCAATAAATATCGACATAAAAACATGATGCAAAATGGACGTATCACCCATATCTATAATACCTAAATAGTTCATCCCCACTACCATATTTCTCTTGACATGCAACCTGTCCACATCAGCGCCCCGCCACATCAGCATTTTGTTATAGCTTACATGGGGGACCCACTACAGTATAGACATACGCATCAGCTTTCGGTTACTAGAAGTGTACCCGCCATAGGCTGACCACGAATGCCTCTTTCTCCCCACTTCCGTCGGTTCCACCGCAAACAAGACCATCCGATTTGAAGGAAATATGCCCTAGAGGAAATAATAAAGTTATTATTTATTTCCTCATATCATGATAAATGTTTATTATTCATGCTAGAATTGTATTAACCGGAAACATAATACATGTGTGAATACATAGACAAACATAGTGTCACTAGTATGCCTCTATTTGACTAGCTCGTTAATCAAAGATGGTTAAGTTTCCTAACCATAGACTTGAGTTGTCATTTGATTAACGGGATCACATCAGTAGGAGAATGATGTGATTGACCTGACCCATTCCGTTAGTTTAGCACATGATTGTTTAGTATGTTGCTATTGCTTTCTTCATGACTTATACATGTTCCTATGACTATGAGATTATGCAACTCCCGTTTACCGAAGGAACACTTTGTGTGCTACCAAACGTCACAAGTAACTGGGTGATTATAAAGGTGCTCTACAGGTGTCTCCGAAGGTACTTGTTGAGTTGGCGTATTTCGAGATTAGGATTTGTCACTCCGATTGTCGGAGAGGTATCTCTGGGCCCTCTCGGTAATGCACATCACTATAAGCCTTGCAAGCAATGTGACTAATGAGTTAGTTGCGGGATGATGCATTACATAACGAGTAAAGAGACTTGCCGGTATCGAGATTGAACTAGGTATTGAGATACCGACGATCGAATCTCGGGCAAGTAACATACCGATGACAAAGGGAACAACGTATGTTCTTATGCGGTTTGACCGATAAAGATCTTTGTAGAATATGTGGGAGCCAATATGAGCATCCCGGTTCCGCTGTTGGTTATTAACCGGAGACGTGTCTCGGTCATGTCTACATAGTTCTCGAACCCGTAGGGTCCGCACGCTTAAAGTTCGGTGATGATCGATATTATGAGTTTTCGTGTTTTGATGTACCGAAGGTAGTTCGGAGTCCCGGATATGATCACGGACATGACAAGGAGTCTCGAAATGGTCGAGATGTAAAGATCGATATATTGGACGACTTTGTTCGGACACCGGAAGTGTTTCGGGAGGTTTCAGACATTTACCGGAGTACCGGGGGGTTACCGGAACCCCCCGGGGAGTATATTGGGCCTAATGGGCCTTAGTGGAGAAGAGGAGGGGCGGCCAAGGCAGGCCGCGCTCCCCCTCCCCGTCTAGTCCGAATTGGACAAAGAGGGGGCGGCGCCCCCCTTTCCTTCCCCTCTCTCTCCTCCTTCCCCCTTCTCCTACTCCTACGAGGAAAGGAGGAGTCCTACTCCCGGTTGGCGCGCCCTCCTTGGCCGGCCGCCTCTCCCCCCTTGCTCCTTTATATACGGGGGCAGGGGGTACCTCTAGACACACAAGTTGATCTGTTGATCTCTCCCAGCCGTGTGCGGTGCCCCCCTCCACCATATTCCAGCTCGATCATATCGTAGCGGTGCTTAGACGAAGCCCTGCGTCGGTAGCAACATCATCACCGTCATCACGCCGTCGTGCTGACGGAACTCTCCCGTGAAGCTCTGCTGGATTGGAGTTCGCGAGACGTCATCGAGCTGAACGTGTGATGAACTCGTAGGTGCCGTACATTCGGTACTTGGATCGGTCGGATCGTGAAGACGTATGACTACATCAACCGCGTTGTGCTAACGCTTCCGCTTTCGGTCTACGAGGGTACGTGGACAACACTCTCCCCTCTCGTTGCTATGCATCACCATGATCTTGCGTGTGCGTAGGAATTTTTTTGAAATTACTACGTTCCCCAACAGTGGCATCCGAGCCAGTTTATGCGTAGATGTTATATGCACGAGTAGAACACAAGTGAGTTGTGGGCGATACAAGTCATACTGCTTACCAGCATGTCATACTTTGGTTCGGCGGTATTGTTGGATGAAGTGGCCCGGACCGACATTACGCGTACGCTTGCGCGAGACTGGTTCTACCGACGTGCTTTGCACACAGGTGGCTGGCGTGTGTCAGTTTCTCCAACTTTAGTTGAACCGAGTATGACTACGGCCGGTCCTTGAGATGGTTAAAACAACACTAACTTGACGAACTATCGTTGTGGTTTTGATGCGTAGGTAAGAACGGTTCTTGCTCAGCCCATAGCAGCCACGTAAAACTTGCAACAACAAAGTAGAGGACATCTAATTTGTTTTTGCAGGGCATGTTCTGATGTGATATGGTCAAGGCATGATGCTATATTTTATTGTATGAGATGATCATGTTTTGTAACAGAGTTATCGGCAACTGGCAGGAGCCATATGGTTGTCGATTTATTGTATGTAATGCAATCGCCCTGTAATTGCTTTACTTTATCACTAAGCGGTAGCGATAGTCGTAGAAGCAATAGTTGGCGAGACGACAGCGATGCTACGATGGAGATCAAGGTGTCGCACCGGTGACGATGCTGATCATGACGGTGCTTTGGAGATGGAGATCAAAGGCACAAGATGATGATGGCCATATCATATCACTTATATTGATTGCATGTGATGTTTATCCTTTATGCATCTTATTTTGCTTTGATTAACGGTAGCATTATAAGATGATCTCTCACTAAATTTCAAGGTAAAAGTGTTCTCCCTGAGTATGCACCGTTGCCAA
This sequence comes from Aegilops tauschii subsp. strangulata, assembly GCF_002575655.3. Lineage (NCBI taxonomy): Eukaryota > Viridiplantae > Streptophyta > Magnoliopsida > Poales > Poaceae > Aegilops > Aegilops tauschii. The sequence continues at coordinate 242,209,868 of NC_053037.3, read as the reverse complement.
AGTTCGTCGTGCCGAGACACCACGTGATGATCGGGTGTGATAAGCTCAACGTTCATCCACAACGGGTGCAAGCCAGTTTTGCACACGCAGAATACTCGGGTTAAACTTGACGAGCCTAGCATATGCAGATATGGCCTCGGAACACTGAGACTGAAAGGTCGAGCGTGAATCATATAGTAGATATGATCAACATAGTGATGTTCACCATTGAAAACTACTCCATTTCACGTGATGATCGGTTATGGTTTAGTTGATTTGGATCACGTGATCACTTAGATGATTAGAGAGATGTCTATCTAAGTGGGAGTTCTTAAGTAATATGATTAATTGAACTTAAATTTATCATGAACTTAGTACCTGATAGTATTTTGCGTGTCTATGTTGTTGTAGATAGATGGCCCGTGCTGTTGTTCCGTTGAATTTTAATGTGTTCCTTGAGAAAGCAAAGTTGAAAGATGATGGTAGAAATTACACGGACTGGGTCCGTAACTTGAGGATTATCCTCATTGCTGCACAAAAGAATTACGTCCTGGAAGCACCGCTGGGTGCCAGGCCTGCTGCAGATGCAACTGACGACGTTAAGAGCATTTGGCAGAGCAAAGCTGATGACTACTCGATAGTTTAGTGTGCCATGCTTTACGGCTTAGAACCGAGACTTCAATGACGTTTTCAACGTCATGGAGCATATGTGATGTTCCAGGAGTTGAAGTTAATATTTCAAGCAAATGCCCGGATTGAGAGATATGAAGTCTCCAATAAGTTTTACAGCTGTAAGATGGAGGAGAATAGTTCTGTCAGTGAACATATACTCAAAATGTCTGGGTATAACAATCACTTGATTCAACTGGGAGTTAATCTTCCGGATGATAGTGTCATTGCCAGAATTCTTCAATCACTGCCACCAAGCTACAAGAGCTTCGTGATGAACTATAATATGCAAGGGATGGATAAGACAATTCCCGAGCTCTTCGCAATGCTAAAGGCTGCGGAGGTAGAAATCAAGAAGGAGCATCAACTGTTGATGGTCAACAAGACCACCAGTTTCAAGAAAAAGGGCAAAGGGAAGAAGAAGGGGAACTTCAAGAAGAATAGCAAACAAGTTGCTGCTCAAGAGAAGAAACCCAAGTCTAGACCTAAGCCTGAGACTAAGTGCTTCTACTGCAAGCAGACTGGTCACTAGAAGCGGAACTGCCCCAAGTATTTGGCGGATAAGAAGGATGGCAAGGTGAACAAAGGTATATGTGATATACATGTTATTGATGTGTACCTTACTAGAGCTCGCAGTAGCACCTGGGTATTTGATACTGGTTATGTTGCTAATATTTGCAACTCGAAACAGGGACTACGGATTAAGCGAAGACTGGCTAAGGACGAGGTGACGATGCACGTGGGAAATGGTTCCAAAGTCGGTGTGATCGCCGTCGGCACGCTACCTCTACATCTACCTTCGGGATTAGTTTTAGACCTAAATAATTTTTATTTGGTGCCAGCGTTGAGCATGAACATTATATCTGGATCTTGTTTGATGCGAGACGGTTATTCATTTAAATCTGAGAATAATGGTTGTTCTATTTATATGAGTAATATCTTTTATGGTCATACACCCTTGAAGAGTGGTCTATTTGTGTTAAATCTCGATAGTAGTGACACACATATTCATAATGTTGAAGCCAAAAGATGCAGAGTTGATAATGATAGTGCAACTTATTTGTGGCATTGCCGTTTGGGTCATATTGGTGTAAAGAGCATGAAGAAACTCCATACTGATGGACTTTTGGAATCACTTGATTATGAATCACTTGGTACTTGCGAGCCATGCCTCATGGGCAAGATGACTAAAACGCTGTTCTCCGGAACAATGGAGCGAGCAACAGATCTGTTGGAAATCATACATACTGATGTATGTGGTCTGATTAATATTGAGGCTCGCGGCGGGTAACATTATTTTCTCACCTTCACAGATGATTTGGGCAGATATGGGTATATCTACTTAATGAAACATAAGTCTGAAACATTTGAAAAGTTCAAAGAATTTTAGAGTGAAGTGGAAAATCATCGTAACAAGAAAATAAAGTTTCTATGATCTGATCGTGGAGGAGAATATTTGAGTTACAAGTTTGGTCTACATTTGAAACAATGCAGAATAGTTTCGCAACTCACGCCACCTGGAACACCACAGCGTAATGGTGTGTCCGAATGTCGTCATCGTACTTTACTAGATATGGTACGATCTATGATGTCTCTTACTGATTTACCGCTATCATTTTGGGGTTATGCTTTAGAGACGGCTGCATTCACGTTAAATAGGGCACCATCGAAATCCGTTGAGACGACGCCTTATGAACTGTGGTTTGGTAAGAAACCAAAGTTGTCGTTTCTTAAAGTTTGGGGATGCGATGCTTATTTTAAAAAGCTTCAACCTGATAAGCTCGAACCCAAATCGGAGAAATGTGTCTTCATAGGATACCCAAAGGAAATTGGGTACACCTTCTATCACAGATCCGAAGGCAAGACATTCGTTGCTAAGAATGGATCCTTTCTAGAGAAGGAGTTTCTCTCGAAAGAAATGAGTGGGAGGAAAGTAGAACTTGATGAGGTAATTGTACCTGCTCCCTTATTGGAAAGTAGTTCATCACAGAAAACGGTTCCTGTGACACCTACACCAATTAGTGAGGAAGCTAATGATGTTGATCATGAAACTTCAGATCAAGTTACTACCGAACCTCGTAGGTCAACCAGAGTAAGATCCCCACCAGAGTGGTACGGTAATCCTATTCTGGAGGTCATGTTACATGACCAAGGCGAACCTACGAACTATGAAGAAGCGATGGTGAGCCCAGATTCCGCAAAATGGCTTGAGGCCATGAAATCTAAGATGGGATCCATGTATGAGAACAAAGTATGGACTTTGGTTGACTTGCCTGATGATCGGCAAGCCATAGAGAATAAATGGATCTTCAAGAAGAAGACTGACACTGACGGTAATGTTACTGTCTACAAAGCTCGACTTGTTGCAAAAGGTTTTCGACAAGTTCAAGGAGTTGACTACGATGAGACTTTCTCACCCGTAGGGATGCTTAAGTCTGTCTGAATCATGTTAGCAATGCCGCATTTTATGATTATGAAATTTGGCAAATGGATTTAAAAACTGCATTCCTCAATGGATTTCTGGAAGAAGAGTTGTATATGATGCAACCAGAAGGTTTTGTCGATCCAAAGGGAGATAACAAAGTGTGCAAGCTCCAGCGATCCATTTATGGACTGGTGCAAGCCTCTCGGAGTTGGAATAAACGTTTTGATAGTGTGATCAAAGCATATGGTTTTATACATACTTTTGGAGAAGCCTGTATTTACAAGAAAGCGAGTGGGAGCTCTGTAGCATTTCTAATATTACATGTGGATGACATATTGCTGATTGGAAATGATATAGAATTTCTGGATAGCATAAAAGGATACTTGAATAAGAGTTTTTCAATGAAAGACCTCGGTGAAGCTGCTTACATATTGGGCATCAAGATCTATAGAGATAGATCAAGACGCTTGATAGGACTTTCACAAAGCACATACCTTGACAAAGTTTTGAAGAAGTTCAAAATGGATCAAGCAAAGAAAGGGTTCTTGCCTGTGTTACAAGGTGTGAAGTTGAGTCAGACTCAATGCCCGACCACTGCAGAAGATAGAGAGAAAATGAAAGATGTTCCCTATGCTTCAGCCATAGGCTCTATCATGTATGCAATGCTGTGTACCAGACCTGATGTGTGTCTTGCTATTAGCCTAGCAGGGAGGTACCAAAGTAATCTTGGAGTGGATCACTGGACAGCGGTCAAGAGCATCCTGAAATACCTGAAAAGGACTAAGCATATGTTTCTCGTTTATGGAGGTGACAAAGAGCTAGCCGTAAATGGTTACGTCGATGCAAGCTTTCACACTGATCCGGACGATTCTAAATCGCAAACCGGATACGTGTTTACATTGAACGGTGGAGCTGTCAGTTGGTGCAGTTCCAAACAAAGCGTCGTGGCAGGATCTACGTGTGAAGCGGAGTACATAGCTGCTTCGGAAGTAGCAAATTAAGGAGTCTGGATGAAGGATTTCATATCCGATCTAGGTGTCATACCTAGTGCATCGGGACCAATGAAAATCTTTTGTGACAATACTGGTGCAATTGCCTTGGCAAAGGAATCCAGATTTCACAAGAGAACCAAGCACATCAAGCGACGCTTCAATTCCATTCGGGATCAAGTCCAGGTGGGAGACATAGAGATTTGCAAGATACATACGGATCTGAATGTTCCAGACCCGTTGACTAAGCTTCTTCCACGAGCAAAACATGATCAACACCAAAACTCCATGAATATCATTACTGTGTAATCTAGATTATTGACTCTAGTGCAAGTGGGAGAATGAAGGAAATATGCCCTAGAGGCAATAATAAAGTTATTATTTATTTCCTCATATCATGATAAATGTTTATTATTCATGCTAGAATTGTATTAACCGGAAACATAATACATGTGTGAATACATAGACAAACATAGTGTCACTAGTATGCCTCTACTTGACTAGCTCGTTAATGAAAGATGGTTAAGTTTCCTAACCATAGACATGAGTTGTCATTTGATTAACGGGATCACATCATTAGGAGAATGATGTGATTGACTTGACCCATTCCGTTAGCTTAGCACTTGATCGTTTAGTATGTTGCTATTGCTTTCTTCATGACTTATGCATGTTCCTATGACTCTGAGATTATGCAACTCCCGTTTACCGGAGAAACACTTTGTGTGCTACCAAACGTCACAACGGAACTGGGTGATGATAAAGGTGCCCTACAGGTGTCTCCGAAGGTACTTGTTGAGTTGGCGTATTTCGAGATTAGGATTTGTCACTCCGATTGTCGGAGAGGTATCTCTGGGCCCTCTCGGTAATGCACATCACTATAAGCCTTGCAAGCAATGTGACTAATGAGTTAGTTGTGGGATGATGCATTACATAACGAGTAAAGAGACTTGCCGGTAACGAGATTGAACTAGGTATTGAGATACCGACGATCGAATCTCGGGCAAGTAACATACCGATGACAAAGGGAACAACGTATGTTGTTATGCGGTTTGACCGATAAAGATCTTCGTAGAATATGTGGGAGCCAATAAGAGCATCCAGGTTCCGCTATTGGTTATTGACCGGAGACGTGTCTCGGTCATGTCTACATAGTTCTCGAACCCGTAGGGTCCGCACGCTTAAAGTTCCGTGACGATCGATATTATGAGTTTTTGTGTTTTGATGTACCGAAGGTAGTTCGGAGTCCCGGATATGATCACGGACATGACGAGGAGTCTCGAAATGGTCGAGACGTAAAGGTCGATATATTGGACGACTATGTTCAGACATCGGAAGTGTTTCGGGAGGTTTCAGACATTTACCGGAGTACCGGGGGGGGGGGTTACCGGAACCCTCCGGGGAGTATATTGGGCCTGATGGGCCTTAGTGGAGAAGAGGAGGGGTGGCTAGGGCAGGCCGCGCGCCCCCTCCCCCACTAGTCCGAATTGGACAAGGAGGGGGGGGGGGGGCGGTGCCCCCCTTTCCTTCCCCTCTCTCTCCTCCTTCCCCCTTCTCCTACTCCTACTAGGAAAGGAGGAGTCCTACTCCCGGTGGGAGTAGGACTCCGCCCTTGGCGCGCCCTCCTTGGCCGGCTGCCTCTCCCCCTTGCTCCTTTATATACGGGGGTAGGGGGCACCTCTAGACACACAAGTTGATCTGTTGATCTCTCCCAGCCGTGTGCGGTGGCCCCCTCCACCATATTCCACCTAGGTCATATCGTAGCGGTGCTTAGGCGAAGCGCTGCATCGGTAGCAACATCATCACCGTCATCACGCCGTCGTGCTGACGGAACTCTCCCGTGAAGCTCTGCTGGATCGGAGTTCGCGGGACGTCATCGAGCTGAACGTGTGCTGAACTCGGAGGTGCCGTACGTTCGGTACTTGGATCGGTCGGATCGTCAAGACGTATGACTACATCAACCGCGTTGTGCTAATGGTTCCGCTTTCGGTCTACGAGGGTACGTGGACAACACTCTCCCCTCTCGTTGCTATGCATCACCATGATCTTGCGTGTGCGTAGGAATTTTTTTAAAATTACTATGTTCCCCAACATGATTCCCCTTCCAGCTTCTGTAACCGACGACTCAATCTTATATCCACCATCATTTTCTAACCTTCCTCGAGATTGACCCGATGAGGTGCAGTGCCGCTGCCGAGCGATCCCCGGCGAGCCAGGCACGCCATACGGTGTGACCCCGGTTGGCCGACACACGATCCCCGCGACATCGCCTTGACCCCGCTACCCCGTCTCCCCATTGGCGCCGCCACGTGTGACATCTGCGAGCCATCCCACGCGCCGCGACCCCCCTGCGAGCGATGTCGTTCTGACGACCCTGGCTACTAATTGGGTGTCTGGTCTTCCACCTATCGCTCCAGCTGCTGTTTAGGGGCTGGCCACTCCCGTCGGCACCTGGTGGCCGACAGAGGTCTCCTGGACCAGATCTGCCGACAACTCAATGCAGGAAGGAGTCCTTCGTGACTTCAACCCTAGCTATGTAGCCCTTGTGGATAAGTACCCAGGAAGGATGTGGAATCAGCTGTTGACTATGCCTCTACGTACACATCCATCCGTTTGAGGGTGACCACAATTGGTAATATCTAGGACAATTAGGCCACAAATTGATCTGATATCAAATGTTGTAGATTAGTAGATACAACATATAGATACGGTCCACTGGGATGGACATAGTTTAACCATATTTCTTTAATGTTATATACTGCAGTCTTCTATTTTTTACTATAATTTCCTTGATTTTCTTCATTATTTTCATCATATCGAGCCTTTTTCATTGTGAAATATGAAAATAAATCATCGCTGACTATGTACTTTTATTCTTTTTACTATCTTAGGAACCGAGAAAATTAAAAGAGGGTTTCTGTTTCATCTTCCTCGATGCTGTCTGGCCAACAGATGCACATACTTCACCCCATTAATATCATGCAGATGCTACGTTGAAAAACCCTTTTGTAATGCCACCGTCATCCAGCCCGCACGCCTGCTCGCGTCCACATCTTGGAACCGACCACCATTTCTGGTAGCACCCCCTGTTTTCAACCACCTAAGGATTCCTATACTAAGCTTATGTTTTGTCAGATTGCCCCGAGGATTGAAAAGTGCTCCATGTTTTACTTCATAAGTCTCTTGCTAGTTGAATTGACTTGATCACTTCAGATGTCTCTTGTTGGATACTCCCTTTTTCCAGCTACCCCTAATTTTCTATGATTAACTTATGTTTTTAATTTGTCAGATCGCACTCCAGATCGAAAGATGCAAGGTGTTTTGCTTCATAGTTCATGTTGTTGGCATTGACTTCATTAATTCACAGGTCTCTTGCTACTCGAATTTGTACTGAAGCTCTCCTTTGTTAATATTTTTCCCTTCATGAGCATTTGCACCTTTTATTTATATATCATTGGAATTTCTTTCTCTGGAGCTTTTCCAGTTCAGAGAACTTAACTTCACAATTGACATCAGAAGAGAAGAAACAGATAACAATTACTATAAATTTCTTAGAATGTCGACAGATAAAATTTAGAAAATCTATGGATGAAACTAAGCAAGGGATATATTAGCCATGAGGTGCTTTCCAGATGTATAAATCAATTTTATTTTGTCCATCCAGGTTTATTGTCTATAAGAAAGTTGATGTCAATATCCATGCATCCTTCCGCCCCTAGAAATCAATTTTCTAGAATGTAGAATGGTGTGATGTGTGCCTTGAGTTATCTTTTTATTGCATTGCAGTTGTAGGAAAATTTGTATTTTTGGTGTTTGCGTGGAAGTAGTGTAAGTAGAAGCACACATCATATGGTATCATGATCGTTGCCGGTACAATGGAATGTGCAGCTATTCTGTGAAGTTGTGTAAGTGTTCTAACCTACACACCAGCTAGGACTCTTTTGCAGCATGTATGTTTGCAACCTCTATACCTGTGATTTTGCTCGACCGTGCGTGTTGTACCACAAATTTTGTAGGAAACAATTTACAAGGAAAAAACATTTACTACATGTGATTGCAAATAATGTACTAAACCATAAGTGCCAGGTATGCAGATGTATCAAGTACAAACTGTCTTTCCTGAGTTTTAATTAATATGCATGTATTCTTTAGCAGACCAACATTGTGACCATCTGCTTTAGAATTATTTTTCTTGACATACCATGTACTTCGGAAATAAGCTAATCATGTATATCCTGAAGATGCAACTCTATTTCCCTTTTTGCTTTCCGCTGTTGATAGTTAAGCATTTAGATGTTTAATTGTGAGATATAATGATGCAAGGATTTTACATACTTGGCTTTTGAAATGCCAAGTCTATTCAATTTTTATTAGCTTCAATAGGTGCGCTATTCTGAACTTTGAAGCCCTCTTACTAGCCACTGTGATCAGAGAATTTAGTTTACATACTTTGGTAAGCATGTTTCCTATTCTCTAGGACTTTATGAAACATGTCTTAGTTTGAGTTAGTATGGGAAAACATATATGTTCTTTTCAGAGGGGAGAGATCTTTACATGTCCAACGTTCAAAATGTTAGCTACACCTACAGGTCCAGAGAGTATTAGTATCTCTGCTCAATGACTTCTGATTATGCTCCTATTGGAAAACAAGGATAGTTATGGCATGTCTGATCAGCATCTGATGTTCCAATATGATTACTGAAAGCAGTCGATGGAGGATCCAGTGAGAGATCTAGAGATGTTCTGTCGGAGGTAGATGTGGAAAAGAGTGGTAAAGTTGGACTACTTTTGTTCCCTTTAAAAACAAGCTTGGATTGTCTATCTTTAATTTATCTAATTTCTATAATATATATGATTTTTAAGAGTTTAATTCTGTGTACCGATACGACATTGTGATAATAACTGTCAGTTTGTAATGCTGCCATGAGACTATTGGACTAAGAAAATTTATGCACCTGTACTGTTTGTTTCAAGTCAGTGCACAAGCTCAGCATTTCTTTGTTTTCTTTGGGATTCAAGATAGGGCAACAATAGTGTTTGTGCCATAGCCATTCCAACTGAAAGTACAAGGTCTATTTTGATGGGTAGACATTTGATCATGAATGATAGAAATGGTACGCCGAACGGGGTAGTAAAATTGATGGAAACGGTCATTCGTCCTGATGTAATAAATAAATAAATATATTGTTTAATCATTTTGGACATGTCTCTATGCATCAAATTTAATCTACAAAATCCCGCAGTAACGCGCGGGGTGTCATCTAGTACTCTACAAATTGTAAGACCATCTTGAAAATTCTCCTGAAAGTAGCGTCGACCACCGGTATGGCTCAACGACACAATAGTTTTCTTTCCAATAGTTGCACCATCGATACAACCCTGTCCCACTTCATCTGTGATACCCTGCATATGCTCACAGCGAAGATCATCCTGGTGCCTAAGTATGTACCAAAGTCATTGTTCATCAATGCACACTCGACAGTCAACAACAACTTGCGAAGACAAAGCTCCATAACATAAGTAAGGATTTGGTTGTTCCAGTCGGTAATAACATCGATAACAATAATAATCCTGTATAGTAACCTTACCCCTGGTCTTTTCCCAACTCACAACCCTTTGTATGGAACATCAACTTGGAACCCCCTCTCACCATACGGGAACAAAAGCGAATACTGCAAAGGTGTAGGCCAGGTGCAAAGAATTAATTTGTTGTAGCCCCTCACCCCTATCATGTATCATGATGTCTCGACAGGCTGCATCTAATGTAAAATCACCAACCACCGGAGCTGCCAGCTCATTAGTCGTGGGCAGATTATACCGTGGACCATCACCATCACCAGGCGCAGTGATCCTAATAGCTATACGCTCAGTCGGGTGGCCCTTTAACATTTCTTTAGCCATCCTAAATTTCTTTTACCAAAGAATTGTTCTGATCAAGCATATCTTTTAAAGCCTCAACAATAGAATGATCTAATTGTTCGGGGAAGTACCATCTACACTGATCGCGTTCATCCTATGGCCCACTTCATTAGCAGTGTCAGAAATATACATCTCAGCAAATTTAGGAGAATCGTCGTTAGATGGCAAAAGAGAACCAATATGATGATGAACCTGACCACAAATTTTGAAAAGATTAGGTCCATGTGTACCCTCTCACGAACGATGGATAGTCACCCCCATAGACGTAAATCCAAACCTGCAATTGTATTGGCATATCTTTGTCAGAAATTGTCTGGAAACACGATCACCGTCATAAGACAACAAACGAGTCAATAAAGTAGGAGGTTCTTTGAAAGGTTTAATAACGACTTTTCCACCTTTGCGGCTATAAACGATTTTGCGGTTCACCTACAAGGAAGACGACTTGACCCTATCATCGAACCAAAAACATGCTTTGGAATGAGGGAATTGGTACTCAGGAGGACCATGGTAAGACATGTCCTTATAGGAAGCTACAGAAAACACAACGCTTAGAAGGTCGCCATCACAGGAAAAAGATAAAAGCAGAAACATCATCAACCTAATAGTTAGTACCTTTGAGACTGTCAACAACCAAAGCAGGAAACCCCATCCAATCAGTTGGTAACTCAGTCGGCAACCCATCTTTAAACCCATCCGACAGGGCAGACTAGCACCTGTAACACCATGGCGACAAAGAGTCCTAAGAAACTTGCGCCTTTTTCGATTTCTAGCCGACATGGCAGGAGTGAGCACAGGGAACCAACCATCCCCTAGGGAACTGACAGAGTCAATGCAAATGAACAAGCGCATGCTAAACAAGACGCAAGTAAATGGCTACACAAGACAACATACTCTTTCTCTTATGAACACCCGAGCATCAACAGTAGGAGCATGCAAAACATGGCAACGATGAGCCATCATGAACAACAAGCACAAATGAATGCAAATACTACATGTTCAGATAAAACGAAGGTAAAGCCAACAAAGATAAACACCCACCAAGAGCAGGGGAGACAAGAAAACTAATTAAACAAACTATAATTCATGTATAGGAAGAGGTGTTTCTTACAAAGACATCCAAGCTAACAATACAACAACTCTGACACGGCCTAGCTAACACACTCCTAGCTATACCCTAGAACCCACATGCTAAATTAACCAACTATGAATACACAATTGCAATTGAACACTCACATTTACAGAAGCGGTGTTGTCTGTCCACCTGCATGCACCAAAGGCGAGGCAGACCGAGCAAGCGCCCCTGCAAGCACCACAGCCGACTGTGCAAGACCTTTATATGCTAACATGCTCGCATAATCATAATCTACTATAACAAACCATACATCCCTTGCAAAAATTGGACCGCCTTAAAAGCAGCCAGATCATACAAAGAGGAGCAGCGGTCAAACGAACTGCCCTACAAAAAATATGTTTGACGTCGTACCACATCATCCCTAATAAGAACATCAATCTCAACCCCTCCAAGCAGAGAACCATCAGACGCCACCTCTCGAACATAGGAATGGAACGGCTCGACAGCAACGGCCTCAAACAGGGGCACACAAGAAGAATGAAGAATAAACATGCCTGTAAAAATTAGTCATTAAAGGAACAACCAAGAAAACAGCAACGCACATGATGTCTACTACGCAACCTTTTTCTTGTAGACTCGTGTTGGGCCTCCAAGCGCAGAGTTTTGTAGGACAGTAGCAAATTTCCCTCAAGTGGATGACCTAAGGTTTACCAATCCGTGGCAGGCGTAGGATGAAGATGGCCTCTCTCAAACAACCCTGCAATCAAATAACAAAGAGTCTCTTGTGTCCCCAACATACCCAATACAATGGTAAATTGTATAGGTGCACTAGTTTGACGAAGAGATGGTGATACAAGTGCAATATGGATAGTAGATATAGGTTTTTGCAATATGAAAATATAAAAGTAGCAAGGTAACAAGTAATAAAAGTGAGCGAAAATGGTATTGCAATGCTTGAAAACAAGGCCTAGGGTTCATACTTTCACTAGCGCAAATTCTCTCAACAATGATAACATAATTGGATCATATAACAATCCCTTAACGTGCAACAAAGAATCACTCCAAAGTTTCTATCGGAGAATGTAGAACAGAAACGTGCATCAACCCCTATGCATAGATTACCCCAATGTCACCTCGGGAATCCGCTAGTTGAGTGCCAAAACATACATCAAATGAATCAATAGAACATCCCATTGTCACCACAGATTTCCCATCGCAAGACATACATCAAGTGTTCTCAGATCCAACATAATGAAACCTCAAAGAACAAGACTCAATTCATCACAAGAAGTTAGAGGGTGAGAAACACCATATGTTCCAACTATAATAACAAAGCTCGTGGTACATCAAGATCATGCCAAATCAAGAACACGAGAGAGAGATCAAACACATAGCTACTAGTACATACCCTCATCCCCGAGGGTGAACTACTCCCTCCTCATCATGGAGACTGCCGGGATGATGAAGATGGCCTCCGGTGATGGTTTCCCCCTCCGACAGGGTGCCGGAATGGGCCGCCGATTGGTTTTTCGTGGCTACAGAGGCTTACAGCGGCGAAATTTTTGATCTAGGTTTCTTTTCGGAGGTTTCTGTATTTATAAGAATTTTTGGCGTCGGTCACATGTCAAGGAGGTGCCCGAGGTGCCCACAAGCCCGGAGCCCCCCCCCCGGGGGGGGGGGGTGGGGGGTAGGGCGCACCTAGAGGGCTTGTGGACTCCTCGTCCACTTCCGGGCCCAGCTCTTGTGCTTCGGGGGTCTCTTTTGGTCCATAAAAAATCACCGTAAATTTTCAGCCCATTCCGAGAACTTTTATTTCTGCACAAAAAACGACACCATGGTACACTACTGCAGGATGCTGCTAACGCGACACTACGATCAGAGACCCTTCAATGAAATTGTGTGTGATGCAATAATCGCAAATGGTGGTGTAAAAAGATCGTCAAAAAAGGTGCAAAACATTTGCGATGATGGATGCATCAAACATGGTTCAGATTTTAGTTGTGTGTGCGATGCAGGGCATACGGTTTAGTTCAATTAACTATTTGCGATCAGGAGGAACAAAAGAAACGGGCAGCCAGATGAAGGTGTGTGCGATATACGGCATGCGGTTCACTTGGATGAACTGTTTGTGTTGAGACGAGAGAACAGAAACAGTTCAATATAACAAGATGTGTGTGATACGCGGCAAACAGGTATGTACTGAGAAATGTGTGCGAAGACCGATAATAACACAGACGGTTGCTGCTAATAAGACGTGTGTGTTGTGCGATGGGATTGCATACAGAACAACAACATATATATATATATATATACATATATATATACACACACACTCTTATAAGGACATGGTTGCATAACCAAATTAAACATCCACTTACATAGGTGGCTACTACAACCATGGCATTTGCACACACCAAAGTAAACTATTACATGCATAATTACATAGGTGGGTACTACACACATGACATTTCCACACACCGAAGTAAACTATATATTACATGCATGATTAACTAGGATAAACGATCATCTGATCATCATCTACTTCTTGTGACGCTTGCTCTGGTTGTGGCTCGATTCGGCCTCGTCGATCTCTGTAACAAGGCACTTTCTCATGTCAACGATCCGCCTGTGCATCTCATAGCATGTATACACGCTCTTGGCCGCGAACCTAAGGTGAGGTTCATCCAGTTGCCGCATCCAGGCCCCGTGCTAGGATACGGGACGTGTTCTGTTCGCATCCTGCTTCATATTTTCGTAGTATGGGTCGATGATGGCCGAGGCGAGTTCAACCAGGGAGTCCTTCTTCGTGATGCCCCAGACCCTGTAGTGCTCACGGATTTTGACAAGGTTCTCGCAGGCCAAGCCCGTAACCCTAAGCGCTTTTACATCGTCTGTGGTTTCCACCGTGGCGAACTTGTAGTCGGTGCTGTTGACAAACCTGTTGAAACGATCGCAAGGCTCTATGGCCATGCAGTAGTGGTATATGAGGACATGATGGCGCACGCACAACTGAGCGACCGCAACCTTCTGATCTATGTCGGGACGACCGGCGGTGTACTGGAGGTCGATGCCGACCACCTTGTACTTGTCTCGAGCAAGCAACTGCTCAACGATGTTGATGTAGTCGTCCACCACGGCCGGGTCGATGGTGTACACCACCAAGAGATCCGTCTCCCTCGCGTGGGTCTCCACTTTATGCTTGCCGAACTTCATTGGAGCGCCACTAGACATCCCCTCTCTATGTGTCGTGATGGGTGTGCTTGTTGTGTTGTGGGGCACGATCGAAAGGTTGAAGAGACTAAGGTTATAATGGCCGCAGGAATTAAAGGGGAAGCCAGACGGCCAGGAATATCGGCAGGCCCTGATGGCAGTTCTAATTTGCAGCGCATAACTCCATCGTGCCGCACGTAACTGCATCGCGTGGCAACACGCGCGGCGGAACCACATGCATATGGGGCCCCCGACGTGATCATGTGCACGCCCAACCGCTGGTAGAGTGCGCACGGAGGGACGTGAGCAGAGTGCTCCGCGGTCGCCTCAACGGCGAGCAACCATATATATATGCATATAGCAGTTGAACACGCAAGGAAAAGCTGTTCACAAGCCGAGCACGCCGACGGACGTGAGCAGAGCGTACCAACGGAGGCGAGCACAGCGTGCCGCGGCGCCTAACGGTGAGCAAAGCTTGCCGAGGGACGCGAGCAGAGGCCGACACAGTGATACGTGGCAAATAAGACGAACTGTGCGAGCCATGTCGGAGACATCAAGCACGAATCAGATTAGAGTTGTGTGTGCGATACGTGGCATATAGTTGATCCATCTGAGCTGTATGTGATGGAATAAGCCATGTGTGTTGCGGGCAACGCTTGCTAGTATACAACCTTAAATTTAACCAAAAAAGTGTTAATGCATGTTACAAAAATTGTATAGCTGGAAACTATGTTCAAATACGAATCCAACGCTATAATTTTTGGCGACATGCATTCGTATTTTATTAGTTAAATCCTACTTATAAACCAGGACGGGGTATAGTAGGTAATTAAATCACAAATGTTTTTTTGTATTAACCGTATGTGTACGTGTCCTTTCGTCCTCCTCTCACACGTCTTGTCACCCTGCTGCCGTAGACGGCTTATAGCGCAGGCTTGCACAGCGCACGGGGGTGTTCTTTTGGCCAAACAGTGGCTCGAAGTGGTGCCAATGAATCGTCGGTGTGGCCGTTCCCGTGCAACCTCGCAGGTTCCCGCACAAGCTTCCCGCCCGACTCGGTGGAATCCCCCAGAAGCCCAATGCTTACTGGCCTGATATATAAACCCTCACGGCCGGTGAGTCCTGCGTCGCATTTTCCCATCCCTCCCTGTACCTTATATCGTCTGCTTCTCCCACAATCGCGAATGACACCGGTCCGTCATCATCACTCAGGCACTCCGCCGTCATCAGAGGACAGCTCCAGCTGGGAGGCTACATCGCAACGGCGGCGCAGTCCCCGGTGTAGTGTAGTGCGCATGGCGTCCTTGTTGGGTGTGCACGGAACACCCACCACACGCTCCGCCGCTGTTGCCCGTCAGCAGCTGTTGCTGGCCGACATTGCCGCCACACCACCGTCGAAAGCCGGGGCCATCGCCCGCTCCGCCGTCGCAGCCCGAAGGCGGGAGGTGGCCGTCGTGGCCGCCACCCCACTGGCGGCCATCACCCGCTCCGCCACCGCGGCCCGAAGGAGGGAGGTGGCCGTCATGGCCGCCACCCCACTGTCGGCCATCACCCGCTCCACCACCATGGCCCGAAGGCGAGAGGTGGCCGTCGTGGCCGCCACCCCATCGTCGGCCGCCGTGGCCGCCAGCCCACCGTCAACCGCCAGGAGCATCACCCACTCCGCCACCGCCGCCCAAAGGAGGGAGGCGGAGGTGGAGGCCCACACGTGCGTCAGCGACCTTGCGCGCTAAATCGAGTTCCTGCGGGAGGAGGAGGAGCGCCTCATCGAGCACGCAAAGAGCCTTACCGCAGTCATGGCCGCAGCACACGCCGACGCAGAGGCAAGGAATCGGGAGATCTACGAGCAGTCCGGCCACTTCGAGAGGGGTCGTCTGGAGTGGCAGTGGGCGTTCGAGCTGGCGACCGTCGCTGAATGTGCAGCAGCGGCAAGCACCGTATTGCAGTTGTCCAGCTCATCGGTAGGCTCCTCCTCCTCCTCTGCCTCTTACTGAGCGCGCTCGGCAGAGGAGAGGCTGCCGGAAGTAGCACAAAGCCCCTCCGTAGTAGTACTAGTATTTAGGGGCTATGTTGTTCAGTTCATTTGACTATAGATGTGGTGGAACTGTACAACGTACTTAAAATTAGCTAGTATATATAGTTGAAATAGCTATTTCAGTACGTGGTTCGCAACAATTGGGGAAAAGTTTGGTCGGTTCAGCTGTCGAGTTGAACTGTTTGTATAAACTAAGAACGACTGCTTAATCTATGAATGAAATCTATGCTTAATTACTGAATTTTAGTTGCAAAAATTATATAGTGCTAGTGATTTTTAGCTGCATGTTTTGACAAATCGCAGTGTTACAAGGATTGACAAATGGCAATGTAACTAGATCAACAAATGTCAATCTTTCCAGTTTGACAAATGGCAACATACCCAATATGACAAATGCAAATCTTACCAAATTGTTTGTACGTAGTTGCACACGGGTCATCCAAAACAACCATTTGCGTCGAAGGGATGCACAAATCCCGCGCTGCGAATTTTCCCTCGACTTAAGGGGGAAGACCATAGCACCCACTTTGCATACGGGTGTTTTATTTAAAATGTTTGCGATCAAGTGCTGCAGAAATCCTGCTAGGCACATTTTCTCTTGGCTTCCTGGGGAAGCTATCGGTTTGCATACGGTTGTTCTAACTAAAACGTTTGCGATCAAGAGCTGCACAAATCCTGCTCGTCACATTTTCCCTTGGCTTCCTGGGGAAGTTGTCGGTTTGCATACGCGTGTTCTAACTAAAACGTTTGTGATGAGTGTTTTATATTTAAAAACCGTATTAAACTGCGGCTTGGGCGCCATTAATGGAGAGGATGCAAGCAAGGCGGGCGGCCAAGGAAGTCAAAAGACTCGCTTCCTGGTGAGCCTGCGCGGCATACAGCTCGCACACTTCCCGATGAGCCTCCGCATTGGAGTACAGCTCGCGCACCTCCCGTTTAGTCAAGCACTCAAGCACCTGTCCGCACGACATCTCCTAGCCATTAAAAGAGTGAGGCGTGGCGTCACATGAATGGTTAACAGAACGCACACAATTTAAATTATACAAAACGTTTGAGATGTTAAAGTGGCAGCTATTTGTTTCAAAATGCCTTTGTTGGATGTTACTCGAGTGCGCCTTCTCTCAAAATGGACACGAAAAATACCACAGCATGTCGGGTGCCATTCCATGATAGCATGCCAAGTTTCATGAATTTCAGACGAGTTTTGGATTTACTAGAATTTAGAAACAAAGTATCTCAATGTTTTGCCGGCAATCAAAAGAGCCCTGGTGTTTGATTCATTCCCATTTCTTGCATGGGACCTAAGCATGCACCCCAAGGACACATATTTGATTTTTCAACCAATTTATATGTACTGGAGCATGTGCATGTAGTTCAAATTTGAATTATGCACATAAAATGCATAAAAACCCCAGTTAATGTATAAAAATGTCCAAACAAACCCCAAAAAATTTCAAAATTTAACACAACACTCCTGTTGTTCTATGTTGACACTAGAAATTTTTTGAAAGCAATAAGAGGCAACGGAGATCGTTTCGTCCCCAAAGGTGGCACGTTCCCTACCGAAACCATCACGCTTGTTGTGAGAAGCTCTGGTTTGTGAGAAGCTATACCCAAACCTGCCCCAAATGGGACAATTTTTTTACCACGGCATGTTGATGCCGCTCCATGATAGCCTGCCAAGTTTCATGAATTTCAGACGAGTTTTGGATTTACTAGAATTTAAAAACCAGGTATCTCAATGTTTGCGGCCTAGTGACGGTGGCAGTGTGTTTGACATTCATTCCCATTTCTTGCATGGGACCTAAGCATGCAACCAAGGACACAAATTTGATTTTTCAACCAATTTATATGCAGCAGAGCATGTGCATGTAGTTCAAATTTGAATTATGCACATAAAATGCCTAGAAAACCTAGTTAATGTATAAAATGTCCAAACAAACCCCGAAAAATTCCAAAATTTAACACAACACTCCTGTTGTTCTATGTTGACACTAGAAATTTTTTGAAAGCAATAAGAGGCAATGGATATCGTTTCGTCCCCAAAGGTGGCACGTTCCCTACCGAAACCATCACGCTTGCTGTGAGAAGCTTATACCCAAACCTGCCCCAAATGGGGCAAATTTTTTACCACGGCATGTTGATGCCGCTCCATGATAGCATGCCAAGTTTCATGAATTTCAGACGAGTTTTGGATTTAGTAGAATTTAAAAACCAGGTATCTCAATGTTTGCGGCCGAGTGACGGTGGCAGGGTGTTTGACATTCATTCCCATTTCTTGCATGGGACCTAAGCATGCAACCAAGGACACATATTTGATTTTTCAACCAATATATATGCACTGGAGCATGTGCATGTAGTTCAAATTTGAATTATGCACATAAATTGCCTAGAAAACCCAGTTAATGTATAAAAATGTCCAAACGAACCCCGAAAAATCCCAAAATTTAACACAACACTCCTGTTGTTCTATGTTGACACTAGAAACTTTTTGAAAGCAATAGGACGCAATAGATATTGTTTTGTCCCCAAAGGTGGCACGTTCCCTACCGAAACCATCACGCTTGTTGTGAGAAGCTCTGGTTTGTGAGAAGCTTATACCCAAACCTGCCCCAAATGGGACAAAACATTTACCACTGCATGTTGATGCCGCTCCATGATAGCATGCCAAGTTTCATGAATTTCAGACGAGTTTTGGATTTACTAGAATTTAAAAACCAGGTATCTCCATGTTTGCGGCCAAGTGACGGTGGCAGGTGAAGGAAATATGCCCTAGAGGCAATAATAAAGTTGTTATTTATATTTCCTTATATCATGATAAATGTTTATTATTCACGCTAGAATTGTATTAACCGGAAACTTGATATATGTGTGAATACATAGACAAAACAGAGTGTCCCTAGTATGCCTCTTCTTGACTAGCTCGTTAATCAAAGATGGTTAAGTTTCCTAACATAGACATGTGTTGTCATTTGATGAACGGGATCACATCATTAGAGAATGATGTGATGGACAGGACCCATCCGTTAGCTTAGCATTATGATCATTGAGTTTTATTGCTATTGCTTTCTTCATGACTTATACATGTTCCTCTGACTATTAGATGATGCAACTCCCAAATACCGGAGGAACACCTTGTGTGCTATCAAACGTCACAATATAACTGGGTGATTATAAAGATGCTCTACAGGTGTCTCCGAAGGTGTTTGTTGGGTTGGCATAGATCGAGATTAGGATTTGTCACTCCGTGTATCGGAGAGGTATCTCTGGCCCCTCTCGGTAATGCACATCATTATAAGCCTTGCAAGTAATGTGACTAATGAGTTAGTTGCAGGATGATGCATTACAGAACGAGTAAAGAGACTTGTCGGCAACGAGATTGAACTAGGTATGGTGATACCGACGATCGAATCTCGAGCAAATAACATACCGATGACAAAAGGAACAATGTACGTTGTTATGCGGTTTGACCGATAAAGATCATTGTAGAATATGTAGGAGCCAATATGAGCCTCTAGGTTCCGCTATTGGTTATTGACTAGAGATGTGTCTCGGTCATGTCTACATAATTCTCGAACCTGTAGGGTCCGCACGCTTAACGTTCGATGACGATTTGTATTATGAGTTATGTGATTTGATGAGCGAAGTTTGTTCGGAGTCCCGGATGAGATCACGAACATGACGAGGAGTCTCGAAATGGTCGAGACGTAAAGATCGATATATTGGAAGGCTATATTCGGACATCGGAAAGGTTCTGAGTGGTTCGGGTATTTTTCGGAGTACCGGAGAGTTATGGGAATTCGTCGGGGGAAGTATTTGGCCTTCATGGGCCTTAGTGGAAAGGAGAGAAGGGCCACAAGGGTAGACCGCGCGCCCCCCAACGGGCTGGTCCGAATTGGACTAGGGAGGGGGCGGCGCCCCCCTCTTTCCTTCTCCCTCTCCTACTCCTTTCCTCTCTCCCCTCTTGGAAAAGGAAGGGGACTCCAACTAGGATTGAGAATCCTAGTTGGACTCCCCTATAGGCGCACCCCTCCTAGGCTGGCCTCCTCTTCCCCCTCCTTTATATACGTGGCCAGGGGGCACCCCGTAGACACACTAGTTGATCTTTTAGCCGTGTGCGGTGCCCCCCACCACAGTTACACACCTCGGTCATATCGTCGTAGTGCTTAGGCGAAGCCCTGCACCGGTGAACCTCATCATCACCGTCACCATGCCGTCGTGCTGACGAAACTCTCCCTTGGCCTCAACTGGATCAAGAGTATGAGGGACATCATCGAGCTGAACGTGTGCTGAACACGGAGGTGCCATACGTTCGGTGCTAGGATTGGTCGGATCGTGAACACGTACGACTACATCAACCGCGTTGATAAAACGCTTCCGCTTTCGGTCTACAAGGGTACATGGACACACTCTCCTCTCTCATTGCTATGCTTCTCCTAGATAGATCTTGCGTGATCGTAGGAATTTTTTTGAAATACTACGTTCCCCAACAGGGGCATCCGAGCCAGGTCTATGCGTAGATGTTATATGCACAAGTAGAACACAAAGAGTTGTGGGCGATAATAGTCATACTGCTTACGAGCATGTCATACTTTGATTCGGCGGTATTGTTGGATGAAGCGGCCCAGACCGACATTACATGACCACGTTCACGAGACTGGTTCTACCGCCGTGCTTTGCACACAGGTGGCTAGTGGGTGTCTCTTTCTCCAACTTTAGTTGAATCGAGTGTGACTACGCCCGGTCCTTCTTGAAGGTTAAAACAACACACTTGACGAAAAATTGTTGTGGTTTTGATGCGTAGGTAAGAACGGTTTTTGCTAATCCCGTAGCAGCCACGTAAAACTTGCAACAACAAAGTAGAGGATCTCTAACTTGTTTTTGCAGGGCTTGTTGTGATGTGATATGGTCAAGACATGATGATATATAAATTGTTGTATGAGATGATCATGTTTTGTAAAAGTTATCGGCAACTGGCAGAAGCCTTATGGTTGTCGCTTTATTGTATGAAATGCAATCGCCATGTAAATGCAAGCGATAGTCGTAGAAGCAATAGTTCGTGAGACGACAACGATGCTTCGATGGAGACCAAGGTGTCAAGCCGGTGACGATGATGATCATGACGGTGCTTTGGAGATGGAGATCAAAGGCACAAGATGATGATGGCCATATCATATCACTTATATTGATTGCATGTGATGTTTATCCTTTATGCATCTTATTTTGCTTAGTTCGCCGGTAGCATTATAAGATGATCTCTCACTAAATTTCAAGGTATAAGTGTTCTCCCTGAGTATGCACCGTTGCGACAGTTCGTCGTGCCGAGACACCACGTGATGATCGGGTGTGATAAGCTCTACGTTCACATACAACGGGTGCAAGCCAGTTTTGCACACGCAGAATACTTAGGTTAAACTTGACAAGCCTAGCATATGCATATATGGCCTCAGAACACTGAGACCGAAAGGTCGAGCGTGAATCATATAGTAGATATGATCAACATAGTGATGTTCACCATTGAAAACTACTCCATCTCACGTGATGATCAGACATGGTTTAGTTGATATGGATCACGTGATCACTTAGATGATTAGAGGGATGTCTATCTAAGTGGGAGTTCTGAGTAATATGATTAATTGAACTTTAATTTATCATGAACTTAGTCCTGATAGTATTTGCATAACTATGTTGTAGATCAATAGCTCGCGATGTAGCTCCCCGTTTATTTTTGATATGTTCCTAGAGAAAAATTATGTTGAAAGATGATAGTAGCAATAATGCGGACTAGGTCCGTGATATGAGGATTATCCTCATTGTTGCACAGAAGAATTATGTCCTTGATGCACCGCTAGGTGATGGACCTATTGCAGGAGCATATAACAGACGTTATGAACGTTTGGCAAGCTCGATATGATAACGACTTGATAGTTTAGTGCACCATGCTTTACGGCTTAGAACCGGGACTTCAAAAACGTTTTGAACGCCACGGAGCATATAAGATGTTACAAAAGCTAAAATTGGTATTTCAGAGTCTGCCTGAGTCGAGAGGTATGAGACCTCTGACAAGTACTAATTTGCCTACAAGATGGAGGGGAATAGCTCAACCAGTGAGCATGTGCTCAGAGTGTATGAGTACTACAATCGCTTGAATCAAGTGGGAGTTAATCTTCCAAATAAAATAGTGATTGACAGAGTTCTCTAGTCACTGTCACCAAGTTATTGGAACTTCGTGATGAACTATAATATGCAAGGGATGACGAAAACGATTCCCGAGCTCTTCGTGATGCTGAAATCAACGAAGGTAGAAATCAAGAAAGCATCAAATGTTGATGGTTGACAAGACCACTAGTTTCAAGTAAAAGGGCAAGGGAAATAAAGGGAACTTCAAGAAGAATGGCAAGCAAGTTGCCAGTCCCATGAAGAAACCCAAAGCTAGACCCAAGCCTGAAACTGAGTGATTCTACTGCAAAGGAAATGGTCACTGGAAGCGGAACTGCCCCAAATACTTGGCGGATAAGAAGGATGGCAAAGTGAACAAAAGTATATATGATATACATGTTATTGATGTGTACTTTACTAGTATTCATATTATCCCCTGGGTATTTGATACTGGTTCAGTTGCTATGATTAGTAACTTGAAACAGGAGTTACAAAATGAACAAACACTAGTTGAGGGCAAGGTGACGATGTGTATTGGAAGTGATACCAAGGTTGATAAGATCACCATCGCACACTCCCTTTACCTTCGAGATTAGTGTTGAACCTAAAATAAATGTTATTTGGTGTTTGCGTTGAGCATAATATGATTGGATCATGTTTATTGCAATACTATTATTCATTTAAGTCAAAGAATAATTGTTATTCTATTTACATGAATACAACCTTCTGTGGTCATACACCCAAGGTGAATGGTTTATTAAATCTCGATCGTAGTGATACACATATTCATAATATTGATGCCAAAAGTTGCAAAGTTGATAATGATAGTGCAACATATTTGTGGCACTGCTGTTTAGGTCAAATTGGTGTAAAGCGCATGAAGAAACTCCATCCTGATGGGTGATGTCTACTACGCAACCTTCTTCTTGTAGACGTTGTTGGGCCTCCAAGTGCAGAGGTTTGTAGGACAGTAGCAAATTTCCCTCAAGTGGATGACCTAAGGTTTATCAATCCGTGGGAGGCGTAGGATGCAGATGGTCTCTCTCAAACAACCCTGCAACCAAATAACAAAGAGTCTCTTGTGTCCCCAACACACCCAATTCAATGGTAAATTGTATCGCTACACAAGTTCGGCAAAGAGATGGTGATACAAGTGCAATATGGATGGTAGATATAGATTTTTGTAATCTGAAAATATAAAAACAGCAAGGTAGCAAGCGATAAAAGTGAGTGTAAACGGTATTGTAATGCTAGGAAACAAGGCCTAGGGTTCATACTTTCACTAGTGCAAGTTCTCTCAACAATAATAACATAATTGGATCATATAACTATCCCTCAACATGCAACAAAGAGTCACTCCAAAGTCACTAATAGCGGAGAACAAACAAAGAGATTATTGTAGGGTACAAAACCACCTCAAAGTTATCCTTTCTGATCGATCTATTCAAGAGTCTGTAGTAAAATAACACAAAGTTATTCTTTCTGTTCGATCTATCCTAGAGTTTGTACTAGAATAACACCTTAAGACACAAATCAACCAAAACCCTAATGTCACCTAGATACTCCAATGTCACCTCAAGTATCCGTGGGTATGATTATACGATATGCATCACACAATCTCAGATTCATCTATTCAACCAACATAAAGAACTTCAAAGAGTGTCCCAAAGTTTCTACCGGAGAGTCAAGACAAAAACATGTGCCAACCCCTATGCATAAGTTCACAAGGTCACTGAACCCGCAAGTTCATCACCAAAACATACATCAAGTAGATCATGTGAATATCCCATTGTGACCACAGATAAGCACATGCAAGACATACATCAAGTGTTCTCAAATCCTTAAAGAATCAATCTTATAAGATAACTACAAAGGGAAAACTCAATCCATGACAAGAGAGTAGAGGGGAGAAACATCATAAGATCCAACTATAATAGCAAAGCTCGCCGTACATCAAGATCGTGCCAAATCAAGAGCACGAGAGAGAGAGAGATCAAACACATAGCTACTGGTACATACCCTCAGCCCCGAGAGTGAGATACTCCCTCCTCATCATGGAGAGCGTCGGGATGATGAAGATGGCCACCGGTGATGGATCCCCCCTCCGGCAGGGTGCCGGAACAGGGTCCCGATTGGTTTTTGGTGGCTACAGAGGCTTGCGGCGGCGGAACTCCTGATCTAGGTTTCTTTCTGGGGGTTTCTATATTTATAGGAATTTTTGGCGTTGGTTTCACGTCACGGGGGACTCCGAGTCGTCCACGAGGCAGGGGGCGTGCCTAGGGGGGTAGGGCGCGCCCTCCACCCTCGTGGACGGCTCGGGACTCTTCTGGCCCAACTCTTTTACTCCAGGGGCTTCTTTTGGTCCATCAAAAATCGTCAAAAATTGGCACGTCAATTGGACTCCGTTTGGTATTCCTTTTCTGTAAAACTCAAAAACAAGGAAAAAACATAAACTGGCATTGGGCTCTAGGTTAATAGGTTAGTCCCAAGATCATATAAAATAGCATATAAATGCATATGAAACATCTAAGATGGATAATATAATAGCATGAATACTTCATAAATTATAGATACGTTTGAGACGTATCAATGGGCTTTTGGAATCACTTGATTATGAATCACTTGATGCTTGCGAACCATGAGCCATGGGCAAGATGACTAAGACACCGTTCTTCGGAACAATGGAGCGGACCACTGACTTATTGGAAATAATGCATACCGATGTATGCAGTCCGATGAGTGTTGAGGCTCGCGGCGGGTATCATCATTTTCTGACCTTCACAGATGATTTGAGCAGATATGGGTATATCTACTTAAAGAACATAAGTCTGAAACATTGAAAAGTTCAAAGAATTTCATAGTGAAGTAGAAAATCATCATAACAAGAAAATAAAGTTTCTACGATCTGATCGCAGAGGCGAATATTTGAGTTACAAGTTTGGCCTTCAATTAAAACAATCTGGAATAGTTTCAAAAACTCATGCCACCTGGAACACCACAGCATAATGGTGTGTTCGAACATCATAACCGTACTTTATTAGATATGGTGCGATTTATGATGTCTCTTACCAATTTACCACTATTGTTTTGGGGTTATACATTAGAGACAACTGCATTCACATTAAATAGGGCACCATCTAAATCCGTTGAGGCGACACCATATGAACTGTGGTTTGGCAGGAAACCTAAGTTGTCGTTTCATAAAGTTTGGGGTTGTGATGCTTATGTGAAAAAGCTTCAACCTGATAAGCTCGAACCCAAATCGGAGAAATGTGTCTTCATAGGATACCCACAGGAGACTGTTGGGTACACCTCCTATCACAGATCCGAAGGCAAGATATTCGTTGCTAAGAATGGATACTTTCTAGAGAAGGAGTTTCTCTTGAAAGAAGTGAGTGGGAGGAAATTAGAACTTGATGAGGTAATTGTACCTTCTCTCGAGTTGGAAAGTATTTCATCACAGAAATCAGTTCCGGTGATGCCTACACCAATTAGTGAGGAAGCTAATGATGATGATCATGAAAACTTCAGATCAAGTTACTACCAAACCTCATAGGTCAACCAGAGTAAGGTCCGCACCAGAGTGATATGGCAATCCTGTTCTGGAGGTCATGTTACTTGACCATGACGAACCTACGAACTATGAGGAAGCGATGATGCGCCCAGATTCTGCGAAATGGCTTGAGGCCATGAAATCTGAGACAGGATCCATGTATGAGAACAAAGTATGGACTTTGGTGGAATTGCCCGATGATCGGCAAGCCATTGAGAATAAATGGATCTTCAAGAGGAAAACGAACGCTGATGGTAGTGTTACTATCTACAAAGCTCGACTTGTCGTGAAAGGTTTTCGACAAGTTCAAGGTGTTGACTATGATGAGATTTTCTCACTCGTAGCGATGCTTAAGTCTGTCCGAATCATGTTAGCAATTGCCGCATTTTATGAAATCTAGCAAATGGATAACAAAACTGCATTCCTAAATGGATTTATTAAAGAAGAGTTGTATATGATGCAACCAGAAGGTTTTGTCAATCCTAAAGGTGCTAACAAAATGTGCAAGCTCCAGCGATCCATCTATGGACTGGTGCAAGCATCTCGGAGTTGGAATATACGCTTTGATAAGTTGATCAAAGCATATAGTTTTATACAGACTTGCGGTGAAGCCTGTATTTACAAGAAAGTGAGTGGGAGCACTACAGCCTTTCTGATAAGTATATGTGAATGACATATTGTTGATCGGAAATGATGTAGTATTTTCTGGAAAAGCATAAAGGAGTGTTTGAAAGGAGTTTTTCAAAGAAAGACTTCGGTGAAGCTGCTTACATATTGAGCATCAAGATTTGTAGAGATAGATCAAGACGCTTGATAAGTTTTTCAATGAGTATATACCTTGACAAGATTTTGAATTAGTTCAAGATGGAGCAGTCAAAGAAGGAGTTCTTGCCTGTGTTGCACGGTGTGAAGTTGAGTAAAGACTCAAAACCCGACCACGGCAGAAAATAGAAAGAGAATGAAAAGTCATTCCCTATGCCTCAGTCATAGGTTCTATAAAGTATGCTATGATGTGTACCAGACCTATTGTGTACCTCACCATGAGTTTGGCAAGAGGGTACAATAGTGATCTAGGAGTAGATCACTGGACAGCGGTCAAAATTATCCTTAGTGGAATAAGGAAATACTTCTTGGTTATGGAGGTGACAAAGAGTTCGTCGTAAAGAGTTACCTCGATGCAAGCTTTGACACTGATCTGGATGACTCTGAGTCTCAATCCAGATACATATTGAAAGTGGGAGCAATTAGCTAGAGTAGCTCCGTGCAGAGCATTGTAGACATAGAAAATTGCAAAATACATACGGATCTGAATGTGGCAGACCCATTGACTACACCTCTCTCACAAGCAGAACATGATCACACCTTAGTACTCTTTGGGTGTTAATCACATGGCGATGTGAACTAGATTATTGAGTCTAGTAAACCCTTTAGGTATTGGTCACATGACGATGTGAACTATTGGTGTTAAATCACATGGCGATGTGAACTAGATTATTGACTCTAGTGCAAGTGGGAGACTGAAGAAATAAGCCCTAGAAGCAATAATAAAGTTGTTATTTATATTTCCTTATATCATGATAAATGTTTATTATTCATGCCAGAATTGTATTAACCGGAAACTTGATACATGTGTGAATACATAGACAAAACAGAGTGTCCCTAGTATGCCTCTACTTGACTAGCTCGTTAATCAAAGATGGTTAAGTTTCCTAGCCATAGACATCTGTTGTCATTTGAGGAATGGGATCACATCATTAGAGAATGATGTGATGGACAAGACCCATCCATTAGCTTAGCATTATGATCATTGAGTTTTATTGCTATTGCTTTCTTCATGACTTATACATGTTCCTCTGACTATGAGATTGTGCAACTCCCGAATACCGGAGGAACACCTTGTGTGCTATCAAACGTCACAACGTAACTGGGTGATTATGAAGATGCTCTACAGGTGTCTCCGAAGGTGTTTGTTGGGTTGGCATAGATCGAGATTAGGATTTGTAACTCCGTGTATCGGAGAGGTATCTCTAGGCCCTCTCGGTAATGCACATCACGATGAATGTTGCAAGCAATGTGACTAATGAGTTAGTTGCGGGATGATACATTACAGAACGAGTAAACAGACTTGCCGGTAACGAGATTGAACTAGGTATGGTGATACCGACGATCGAATCTCGGGCAAATAACATACCGATGACAAAGCGAACAACGTATGTTGTTATGCGGTTTGACCGATAAAGATCTTCGTAGAATATGTAGGAGCCAATATGAGCATCCAGGTTCCGCTATTGGTTATTGACCAGAGATGTGTCTCGGTCATGTCTACATAGTTCTCGAACCCGTAGGGTCCGCACGCTTAACGTTTGATGACGATTTGTATTATGAGTTATGTGATTTGATGAGCGAAGTTTGTTTGGACTCCAGTATGAGATCACGGACATGACGAGGA
Organism: Aegilops tauschii subsp. strangulata; assembly: GCF_002575655.3. Classification (NCBI taxonomy): domain Eukaryota; kingdom Viridiplantae; phylum Streptophyta; class Magnoliopsida; order Poales; family Poaceae; genus Aegilops; species Aegilops tauschii. The sequence continues at coordinate 242,181,409 of NC_053037.3, read as the reverse complement.
GTCTTGAAATGGTCGAGACGTAAAGATCGATAAATTGGAAGGCTATATTCGGGCATCGGAAAGGTTCTGAGTGGTTCGGGTATTTTTCGGAGTACCGATGAGTTACGAGAATTCGCTGGGGGAAGTATTGGGCCTTCATGGGCCTTAGTGGAAAGGAGAGAAGGGCCACAAGGGGAGGCCACTCGCCCCCCATGGGCTTGTCCTAATTAGACTAGGGAGGGGGCGGCGCCCCCCTCTTTCCTTCTCCCTCCCCTACTCCTTCCCTCTCTCCCCTCTTGGAAAAGGAAGGGGACTCCAACTAGGATTGGGAATCCTAGTTGGACTCCCCCTATAGGCACGCCCCTCCTATCCCAGCCTCCTCTTCCCCCCTCCTTTATATACGTGCCCATGGGGCACCCCATAGTCACACAAGTTGATCTTTTAGCCGTGTGCGGTGCCGCCTCCACAGTTACACACCTCGGTCATATCGTCCTAGTCCTTAGGCGAAGCCCTGCGCCGGTGAACTTCATCATCACCGTCACCACGCCTCGTTCTGACGAAACTCTCCCTCGGCCTCAACTGGATAAAGAGTATGAGGGACGTCATCGAGCTGAACGTGTGCTGAACACGGAGGTGCCGTACGTTCGGTGCTAGGATCAGTCGGATCGTGAAGACGTACAACTACATCAACCGTGTTGATAAAACACTTTCGCTTTCGGTCTACAAGTGTACATGGACACACTCTCCTCGCTCATTGCTATGCTTCTCCTAGATAGATCTTGCGTGATCATATGATTTTTTTGAAATACTACGTTCCCCAACAACATGGTGTTTGACATTCAATCCCATTTCTTGCATGGGACCTAAGCATGCAACCAAGGACACATATTTGATTTTTCAACCCGTCTATATGCACTTGAGCATGTGCATGTAGTTCAAATTTGAATTATGCACCTGAAATGCCTACAAAACCAAGTTAATGTATAAAAACGTCCAAACGAACCCTGAATAATTCCAATTTTTTGACGATACACCTATAGTTGCATGTTCACTGCAGATAAAATTTCTAGCAATTTAAACACCATCCTTTGAAGCTGTGACCCCATTATGTAATTCAAATCAAGACGAAAAATCAAGTAGATCGCACATAGTTTATTATCACCAACTGTGTGAGATGCAACACAAAATATCTTGGAGCACCGTCTGAGTATAGTACGCATACGGCTTACGCGAGAAGGTGTGACGGCTATAGTCCACAGCCGGCGTGTCAAGCACACTAGCTCGCTCCCCAAATATCATTTCACTATTCAATCGTCGACGGTGAAAGTTGGGGACGTGGACCCGCGTCGTGAGGGCACATTCGGCGGCCCACTTCGGCAAGAGCGCGGCCGCAGTCACCAGGCGCGTGCTAACAAGCTCCGTGAGGGCGACCGCAATCTGCGTCTGGGCGGCCAAGGCAGCCCAAACAGCCGCTGTTGCTTCACAGGCGGTGGCAGCAACATTTGCCTCGGGGATAGCAACTGGCGAGAGCGGCACAGCAGCTGTTGGAGGCCGCCCACGCCCAGCTCATGGCGGTCACCGCACAAATCGAACGAAGCTTCTCCGACAACGGTCAGCAACCCACGGCCGAAGAGTTGGCAATCGCCGAGAGCGTTCGAGCAGCCGTCTGTTCGTGCGTGGCATACCTTGCCATGACAGAGCCCGCCAAAGCCCAGATCACGGCCACCCACGCCCAGCTCGTGGCGGCCTATTCCAAAGAGATGGCGGATGCGGATGGCGAGATGCTTGCCGAGTATGGTGCGATGGATGCCATGGAGCCCCTTCCCTAGTAGACCGTCGAGCGCGAGCTGGACATGGACGCGGGGATGGAGATCGACGAGCACTAGCCATAGTAGTACTCTTTGTTTTGTTTAATTAAGAGCATCAGTCTTTAATTTGTTAGAGTAATGTTTAGGTCAGCTAGCTATGTCTAATTGTTGAACTTGCTTGATTAAGAAGTGTGGGTGTGCTGTAGTCTCCTTTGTGTACCCAAATTATGCAATGACATGGATGACCACTGTAACCAGGGAAATTCGAACCAAATTTTTTTATGTTCAAACTCATCACACACGGGTTAAGCTATCTGAATTGTTTGTGATGTTCACATATCGTACACAGTTCTGAATAAGGGACCGTGTCTGATGATACTTTGCGCGCCAGTTTTTTTGCTGAACCGATTCAAAATTTTCGGCTTCCGCGGAAATATCTACCTCCCCGCCCCTCCCCCTTACCAAAAGCCACATTTCCCCTGTTTTCGCCTTCCTTTCAAATTTGAAACCTTCACTCCTTGCTTGCAGCGCCGCCCCCCTCGCCGGCAACCCTCCTTCATGCTGCTCGGCCTCGTCTATCCAGGCAGGTAATCCACACCAGACCCCCATCCTCCTCCTCCTTCCACATCCCACATGCCCCGACCACCGACGCGACACCTTCCACCCAAATCACTGACCCCTCCAACAAATAATCGCCGCCCTAAGCCATGGTGCATGCAGTATAGCCATGAGCTCAAGGAGCATTTGGCAGCGGAGAAGCAAATTGCGGCCGCAGGCGCGGATGAGGTCGCGATGGCTGTCATTCGTGCCGACCCCTAGATCTTGGAGGAGCACCTCGCCGTCGAGGCCACCGTCGACGCCTCAGGCGCCGACACCGCGACGCGGTTGGCTGCTTTAAACGACAGTTCGTGGTGTTTTCTTGAGGCCACCCTCAGTGCCTTCGACGAAGACTACGAGGTGTTTTCTCAGCGTGCACGTGCTTACCTAAACTCAAGAGCCAGCAGGTTGGTGCCCGGAGTGGCTCAGGCAACTCACCACTACGACGAGGGCACCCACGATGCGGAGGCCTCGCCCTCTTCCATGTACAAGGAGCCAATCATCATCGATATCTCCGACAATGAGGAGTAGCTTGTCTTATTAGCTCACTATAAGGACCCATGTTCAGTTTGCTAGCTACTGCCTTTCCTTAACACATTCTAGTGAATTGCGCTATCTACTTTTACCATGCAATCTGTTGCTCTAGTGTATATGTTCTATATGTCATGCAATGTGGTGCTCACTTATTAACTGTTTGGTTATTTAGTTGTCGTGTTCAGTTAACTGTTTGGTTCAATTCTATAGTGATGTTCAATTCTTCAGGGTGCAATTTTGTATTGTCTTCCATGTGAGAAATAAATTGAATTTTTCTTTACAAAATACATGAGAAACAAATACAATTGCTATATTTCCAAGTTATCAAGCATGCTTGGTTTGGTTAACTGTCTGATCTTATACTATGTTATACATTGTGCAATGTGGTGCTCAGTTAACGTTTGGTTCATTTGTTGTGGTGTTTAGTTAACTGTTTAGTTCAATTCTGCAATGGGATATTCAATTGTTGTGGGTGCATTCTATTATTGTATACCATGTGAGAGATAAATCGAATTTGGCTGTACTAAATACATGAGAAACAAATACAATTGCTATATTCCCAAGTTGTTAAGCATGCTTGGTTTGGTTAATTGTCTGATCTTCTATTAGGAGTATGTTATATTGTGCAATGTGGTGCTTAGTTAACGTTTGGTTCATTTGTTGTCGTGTTTATTTAACTGTTTGGTTCAATTCTGCAATGCGATGTTCAATTGTTGTGGGTGCATTCTGTTACTGTATACCATGTGAGGAATAAATTGAATTTGGTTGTACTAAATACATGAGAAACAAATACAATTGCTATATTTCCAAGTTGTTAAGCATGCTTAGTTTGGTTAACCGTCTGATCTTCTATTAGGAGTGTGTTATATTGTGCAATATGGTGGTCAGTTAATGTTTGGTTGATCTTCTATTAGGAGTATGTTATATTGTGCAATGTGGTGCTGAGTTAATGTTTGGTTCATTTGTTGTGGTGTTTAGTTAACTGCTTGGTTCAATTCTGCAATGCAATGTCCACTTGTCGTGGGTAGAATTTTGTATTGTTGTGCATGTGAGGTATAAATCGAATTTGGCCGCACTTAATATATGAGAAACATATACAAGTGCTACATTTCCTAGTTCTTGATCATGCTTGGTTTGGATAAATGGGTTTTCCATGTGGCTTGAATTAATCTGATGAATCTGCAATGTGCTTATTTTTCATCAACATATTTTACTGACAGCATGCGAACCCTCACTTAACCTGATGACTAACTACCTTATATCTGTTGCAGGGAAACACTGGGAAGCAGTGAGGTTTACAATCGAGGTTTGCACATGCGTGGTCCTTTGTCTAATAGCACATTATTGTGCAATTGCAGGAACCATTCTAATATTTAGGTTTTTAACAATTTGGTCTTGCACATGTAGGTCCTGCTGTCAGAGGTTTTGACCCATTGTTCGACCATTTTTGCATATGGGGAAATGAGTTGTCCATGAATATCAGTCAAGTCAAGAAACTCAGAAAGATTGTTAGGATGAAGAAATTAGTGACAAAAAACAACAAGATCTTCGTTTGCACAATGAAGAAGACATCAGTTCACTACGGGATGATACTAACTATTATACCTTGCCTTTTTTATTTATTTGCCCCATTTCCAATATAGAGAAGATATTTATGCACATCCGTGTTTTCAGGCCTTTCCAAAGCAGTTCACTGATGATTACCTCTCAAACCACCTGTATGGTTAGGAGGCGAGGAAGGTATTCATACAACACCCATGGTTAAATATTGAAGTGTTCCTGAAGAGGACGAAGGATGTGTTGGAGATATGCCCTAGAGGAAATCATGTATGATGATATTTCCTATGTGTTTATGAATAAATATAGTCCTTGGACATTATAAATGATGTGTATCAGCAAGTACGTGACTTGTTTGTGGGACTATGCATTGTATGATGACTGTCCTAAAAGGTCCCTAGTCGAAAGGACTGTGTGGACGCGCAGCCGACTAGACTAGCATATGACACGGTCGATGGCTTGGTCTCACTAGCCATGGAGCATTAGATGCTAACTGGATAATATGGACTTGGAAGGATCTGATTGGATTCGACGTAGTCGGATCCGAGTCGAGATAAGATCCGAGTGGATAGACCCAACTATGAGACGCAGCGATATGTCATATGTGAGTCTCTAGTGCAACATACGTTCTATGTCCTAAGACCTGAGCTGACGCATGCACTCGGGATGGTGACAGACTTGCTTTGGGTCGACCAAACGCTAATCCGTGACTGGGTACTTACAAAGGTAGGTTTCGGGCTTGTCCAGACCCATGCTGCGAGACATGGTCGAGCAAGATGGGATTTGCCCCTCCGATCAGGAGAGATATACTCTAGGCCCCTCGTGTGATCCGACCAGGATAAGCATGGCCATGCGACAAGGATTATGAGATAATCCGGTTTGTGGTCGGCATCACTGGAACGAGAAAGAGGTTGGGCTAGCACCAGGATGACAGACTCGCCTTGAGCCCGATAACATATATCTTGTGGCAAAAGGAATGGAAGTGTGATGTACAGGTTCGCCAACCGGCTTCATTGTCTGCTTGGTGGTCGGCACGCCTTGCTAGAGGCCGCTACCAACCATGCAGTTCGGAGGTGATCCGAACTGCGACCAAGCCGGCTTGAACCTAAGGGGTCACGCGCTTAAGGGAAGGAACCTAAGAGGTCGGATCCGAGGACACTGGTCGGATGTGATCCGAGCTGTATTCGGATTGTGGCCGAGTGGACTTATGGGCTTTAGGGTTCGTGCGAGGCTCAAGTGTTGAGCCCGCGACGGACACCTATACAAAGTGGAGGTGCCGCACACTCATGAGGTTGATCGCTTATGCGTTCTCACTAGGGTTTGCATGTTGTCGGTGTGGAACAACACCTATGGGATCACAAGAATCCCTACTACGGTTGCCGGGGCGCAGGGTTGCGAGGAGAGCAGGGCTAGTAGACAGCACAGGGATCGTTTACCCAGGTTCGGGCCGCGAGGATGCGTAAAACGCTAGTCCTGCTTTGGTGGGTGTATTTCTGAGAGTTCTTGAGCTCTCGAACTAGCTATGGTCAGTGCGTGGTTCGAAAGAGCCGAATCCCCCTCCAGTATGCCATGGGCCTCCTTTTATAGTTGAAAGGGGCAGCCACAGTGACACACAGGAGGTGGAAAGGCGTACAGTGCCCTGAGCTTATCGCTCGTATTACAGGACAAGACGCATTTAATGCATAGCTTAGGTGTCCCCTTGCTTTATTGGGGACGGGGGTGAGGCCCGTCCCGTCCGTCGCCGCTCCTCCTCGCCTTGACACGCGCCCTGGCCAGTGAGGTGTGTGGTGCCATGTAGGCAGTCATGCAGCTGAGGTGGCGCGGTGGCGGAGCCTTCACGAAGATCTGCATGCCGCCACGCAGGCGCTCGATGAGTTGGCCTGGGAGCTGCATGTTGCCATGCAGGTGCCTGCCCAGCTGGTCGGGCTGGCAGCTGCATGTGAACGGTGGTGGAAGCTTGTTTGGCGCGGGTTTGGCGGTGGCCCCGCTGGCGTCCTTGGCGAGGGTCTTGCCGGGTGGCCCGGCAAGGGTCTTGCCTTGGCGTGCTATCGACCCCCGGCAAGGACCTTGCCGGGGGTCTGGTGGCCTTCCTCGGCAGGGATCTTGCCAAGAATCGTCGTCTTCTGATCCGCATCTGATCTTGAATATGTCTTCACAAAGATCTGCATGCCACCACAGAAGTGCCTCCCGAGCCCTGGCCCCATGTTGATGACGGCGTTGGGGGCCGTGGGCTCAAGGGTGGCATGCTCTGTTGGTGTGGGGCGAGCTGTCCCGGCAAGGGTCTTGTCGGGGCCGCTGAGGCCGCCCGGCAAGGGTCTTGCCGGGGGAACCTTCTTCGCCCCTCTGCTCTTTGTGGTCTTGGCCTTGGTGTTGCTTTGATTGTCTTGGGCTTCGGTCTTACCTTGGCTCACCTCCCCTGTTCTGCTTGGTGTGGTCGTGGGCGCGGCTCTGACTGTCCGTGCACAGGTAAAGGGGTACAAAAGCGTGCCCCTCTTTTTGTACACCGACAGGAGCCCCCAGGCCTGGGCCACACATAAGCGCGACACGTTGTTGGGCCAGGCCAAAAACGGTGCGAGGGCAGGTGGGGCGGTTTTTACCATGGTAAGACCCTTCGCGCGCTCCGCTTCCCACGACCCACACGCGCGGCGCAGCGTGGAGGGGCGTGCGTGACGTGGGCGGCATGCGTGGGGCGGTTTCCACACGCATGCGTCATATCGCAGTAAAGAGGCGGTTCGCGCCCTCCCCGTAAAAAGAGGATGGCGTGGAGGCGCGGCTCATTTACTGAGCGGGGGCGGGGTGCGGTCTTCAAGGCGTCCACTCCCCACGATCACGGCGGGGTGGGGAGAGGTCGCTTCACTCGTCCCCTCAGTTATGCACGTCTTGAATATGTCTTTCATGCGCCCGGGGTGGCAAACGGTGGAGGCGGGAAACCGGGCCGTCGCTGGTTGGGGCAGCGGGTCGGTCCTGGTTCCCTGCACCTCCGGTGTCTGGATTGGCCGAGCGGGGCGGCAGAGCCCCAACCCCGTTCCTTTATAAAGAGGGGGAAGGGGGATGGCATCCCGCATTCTTCCATCTTCTATCTCCTCCTGCTTCTGCTTCTTCCTCTCACCCGCCATGGAGAAGGGGAATCCTGGTCCCTCGACGGTGGCGACGAGGGTCGCCGCTCGACAGCGCGTCCCTCCTCCTCCTGAGCCCGCGGTGGTGGAACCCGGCCGCGAGGGGAAGGGGGAGGGGCGAGGCCGTGGGCGAGGCCGGGGCAGAGGCCGTAGCACTCGGGGAAGAGGAGGACGGGGTGGCACGCCGGCCTTGCCCCTGCCAATGATGCCCTTCCCGACGAAGGGCCACGTTGAAGACCAGCCTTGCGAGTTCTTCATCAGGCTGCGCCGGCCTCCGCGTCGTCGTCTTCGTCTCCCCGCCCCGTTTGCTCGGGTGATGGAGCGTGACCCGCCCCAGACCCTCAGATTGCACATGAGGGGCTGTGGGAATGGGGGCACGCGGGTTGACGTCGACTTCCCAGCTCCTCTGGTTATGTACCTCCGCCGTGGATGGAAGACGTTCGCCCGCATCCACAGCCTGACGGTGGGGCTCGTCTTCTATTTCAAATTAATGGAGGACGACCTGCTCTCCGTCAAGGTCTTCGGAGAGTTTGGAACTCGCCTGAAATGTTGCATGGAGAGCTCCTCTGATGGAGATTCCGATGATGGAAGCTCTTCCTCGAGTGAAAGTGACGAGGAGGACAGCGGGGACGAGTCCGACTAGGCGTCGGATGCCCCGCACCTGGGCGGGTGCGGCAGCAGCGACATCTGCACCTGGCCGCTCCTCCGGCAGGGTTTTGCCGGGGGCGGGGCCAGCTCCTTGAACTTCTCGGGGCCGTCTCCTTGGGCGGCTGGCGTCGGGAGGTTGCGGAAGAGGAAGAGGGCGGGCGGCAAGGCCGTCAACTCAGAGTACGCGGGCACCGACGCCTTCATCGCGTATTGCCGGTCCTGCCGCCTCGTCTTCCAGCTCCTTCCCGGCACCGTCATCACCGGCCCGCCTGTGGGCGGCCACCGAGGTGTTCTCTTGGTGCTTTCTGCTGCTGGTAGCTCGCCTAGCGCCCCTTTTGCCCTCTCGCCTCCTTGACCTGCCTCCTGAGGAGAGGGACAAGAAAGGGATCACGGGCACCTTATCTCTTTTTTTAATCTGTAAGCCTGCGGGCCTTGTTAAATTTAAAGCTTGTAATCCCCTTTGTCCATGGTTTTCGTTTCGTATGAACTGTACCTGTATGGGATGTTTTTAATGAAAAAGGGATGCTTGCCGGGATTTTCGTTTGTGGGTAAATCCCGCGACAAGGAGCGAATCCTCGTTATTGTTTAGGATAAACGTTTTTCGCCCGGCAATAGGCCTTGCCGTTCCCCCCACTCCATTCGACCATTCTCGCGCTCTTGGCGGAGGCAGGGATGAAGTGGGCTTCAGGCTCCTCATCCCACCTCCTTGCCGCCGTGGCTACAACCAAATCCGGACCAAGGAAATAATCTTTAGGTATGGGAAAAAGGGGAGCACGGCTGCCTAGAGATAGAAACGAGGGTTCACATGCCCCAGTCCTGTTTCGAAATGTATGACAGGGGTTAAAAAGACTTATCTAGATCTGCAGCCCCCGGCAGTCTTATCTTGCCGTAGTTGGTCCTCGTGCTTGTAGTCCCCGGCAACTCTGGTTTGCCGGGGTCGGGACGCCGGTCCATTTCCTTTCTTCCAAGTAGCTCAGCAGAAGTGCTCATGTGCCCTGCGAACCAAAAGAGGACAGAAGAGGAACAGATAGACGCGCACTCGACCTCTAAGCTAGGGGCTAGTCGCTGCTGAGCACTATCAACCCTAACTGAGGAAGAGAGTCGACCTAGCATGCATGCTATGACTTAGGGCACCAGCGCTTCATTTATTTATGCTCAGGGTCTGCACCTGGCTTTGTACAAAGGGTCACATGCCTTGCCGGCAAAGCTTGTACAAAAGGTGGCTTGCCGGGAGTTGCTCACTGGGATGGCATCCTCGGTCTCCGGGCGTACTGTGCCAGGCCTTGTGACTCGCATTACGCAATAAGGGCCTTCCCACTTCGGCGTCAACTTGTTGGAATTCTTGGCCAACTGAACGCACCAAAGAACAAGGTCGCCTTCCTCAAAGCTTCGGGCATGAACCTTGCGGCTATGGTAGCGGCGCAAGGCTTGCTGGTAGCGTGCCGCTCTCACAGCCGCCTGAAGAAGATCTTCCTCAAGGAGTGTCGCGTCATCTTGGCGCAACGGCTCTTGCTCAAGCTCATCATAAGCGAGCACTCGAGGTGACCCGTATATGAGTTCCGTGGGGAGAACTGCTTCTACCCCGTATACCAGCGCAAAAGGTGTCTGGCCGGTGGCTCGATTTGGCGTCGTCCTGATCGACCAAAGAACCGCCGGCAACTTATCAATCCAGCGCCTTCCACTCTTGTACAGCTTGTCAAAGGTCTTCGTTCTCAAGCCTCGCAATACTTCAGCATTTTCCCTCTCCGCTTGGCTGTTGCTCCGTGGATGTGCCAGGGAAGCAAAACAGACCTTGCTGCCGAGGTCTTGGATGTACTGCATGAAGGTGTGGCTTGTGAACTGCGTGCCGTTGTCAATGATGACTCTGTTTGGCACACCAAAATGGCAGACCAGTCCTTTGAAGAACTTGACGGCTGACTGAGCAGTCACCTTCCTCACTGCTTCCACCTCCGGCCACTTTGTGAACTTGTCGATTGCAATGTACAAGTACTCAAAGCCCCCGATAGCGCGGGGGAAAGGGCCCAGTATATCGAGCCCCCAGACCGAGAATGGCCAGGAGAGAGGGATTGTTTGAAGGGCTTGGGTTGGTTGATGAAGCTTCTTTGAATGGAACTGGCACGCTTCACACTTGATTACTAGTGTCGTCGCATCCTGGAGGGCGGTTGGCCAGAAGAAACCTTGCCGGAACGAGAGCCACATATGCCTCCATGTATCTCCGCCAATAGCTCCAGTCCTTCCTCCCGGGGGATGCACTTGAGTTTCACACCGTTCGGCCTTCTCCGGTACAGGACGTCATCGACGAACTGGTATAGGGCGGACTGATGGGCTACTTTCTCCGCTTCTTCCTGCTCCTTAGTAAGCTCCCCTGTTTGGAGGAATTGGACGGTATGCTACGCCCATGCCAGAGCCTGGGGCTCGACGGCAAGGACCAAAGGCATCTCTTCCGCCATGGGAGCGGTTGTCTCTACAGCCAGGGCTTGACGCCCTGCCGGAGCCAGTTGCTCTTGGGCAGGCTCAGCGTCCGCGGCAGCACCCTTACTGGCAGCCCCAGGGGGCTCGGTAGGAAAGTACTTGTCGGGACCTGATTTCCTCTGCTTGTTCGGCCCCACTGATGGTTCGACGGATGGTTGAGTTAACAGGAGCAAAAAGGTACCTGGTTCCACAGGTAGCTTGAATGCGGCACGCTTTGACAGGTAATCGGCGATGTCGTTCTCCGCTCGGGGGACGTGCTCTGCCTGGATACCGTCAAAGCGTTCCTCCAGCTTCCTCACCTCATCTACGTAAGCTTCCATCAATGGGTTCTGATAATCCTTGTTGACCTGCCTGACAATGAGCTGCGAGTCACCCCTGACGATGAGCTTCTTAACCCCAAGGTCTGCCGCGATCCTGAGACCGGCAAGCAATCCCTCGTACTCAGCAGTGTTGTTGGTGGACATTTCCCTGGGGAAGTGCATCTGGATCACGTACTTGAGGTGTTCTCCGGTGGGTGCGACGAGCAGCACACCGGCACCGGTGCCTTGCAGCGAGAAAGCCCCATCAAAGTACGTGATTCAGTCGCGGTCTGCTTCCTCGCCGGGGAGAGTGGTCTCCTGGATTTCTTCATCAGGCGTCGAGGTCCATTCTGCGATGAACTCCGCCAAGACTCTGCTCTGAATTGTTGAGGTACTTTCAAACTTTAAACCGAAGCTTGACAGCTCCAAGGCCCATTCCACAATCCTTCCGGTTGCGTCTGGGTTGTGCAGTATCCGTTGCAACGGGAGGCGGGTGACGAGAGTGATCTCGTGGGCTTGGAAGTAGTGACGCAGCTTCCTCGAGGCCATAAGGAGGCCGAAGAGCAATTTTTGCACGCCGGAATACCTCGACCTAGCCCCCTACAAGAGGGAGCTGACAAAGTAAACCGGGTGCTGCATCATCTTCTTCTTCGGCACCACCTCACTCGACTACGCGGGCACTGCCTTGGTGGCACCAGACTCTGTCGGGGGTCGCGCCTTGTCGGCACCAGGCCCTGCCGGGGGAATCTTTGGCTTGCCATCCACTGGCTCTGCCGCCATTGCTGCCTCCTCGTCGACCTCCCTCTGTGCCACCAGTGCAGCGCTGACCACTTGATTCGTTGCCGCCAGATACAGCAGCAACAACTCTTGTGGTTTAGGCGCAACCAGTATTGGCGTGGAGGAAAGGTATTTCTTCAGATCCTGCAGTGCTGCCTCGGCTTCTGGGGTCCACTCTATTGGGCCTGCCTTCTTCAAGATTTCGAAGAAGGGAAGGGCATGCTCGGCGGACTTGGAGATGAATCGGCTCATGGCGGCAACGCAGCCGGTGAGCCGACGCACATCCTTGATTCGCTTGGGCGCCTCGATCTGCTCAATAGCCTTGATCTTGTCTGGGTTTGCCTCGATCCCGCGCTGTGACACAAAGAACCTGTCATGGAATTGTGACGGCAGATGTCCTAGGATGAGGACTTAGTCGTGAGGCCAGCGCATCTATGTGGTAGCTTGAGAGGGGTTGAGCGGAATCGAGAGACGCAACACAGGACGAGGATTTAGACAGCTTCGGGCCCCGGGAAACATCATCCGTTAACAACCCTACATGCTGTTTGAGGCTAGGTCTCATTATGATCACGAGGGAGTCGCCGGTAAACCGGCTCTTTGTGTCTAGCCCTAGAGATTGTTTCTTTTTGCTTGTCCCTCTTTGGGGAGCCCTGCCCCTCCTTATATAAGTTGAAGGGGCGGGTAACATGTGGAGTCCTACTAGGATTAGGACTAGTCTATCTCTAATACAAACCGGATACAAGTCCGGGTCTTTAACTCCTTGTAAGGTAATATTCTTCACGCCTTTCCTATTAAACCGGCCCACCATTAACATAAACCGGCCTTTTGGGCTTTGGGCCTTGTCACCGTCTGTCCCGCCCGCCGGGTTACCAGTGAATCATAATGTTCAGTTAGGTTGCTTGTAAACCGTCTAGTCTGTGCGGGTCGCCGGTGAATCGCCAAGTGTCAGCGGGATCTCAAATAAACCGCCAAGTCCGGCCAGGTTATACTTCCGGCCGGTTTACGCCGCGGGGTATATCCCCGACATTAGCCCCCAAGTTTAGCTTGGATTTATCCATGGTAAACTTATGCTGCAAAAGAAACACAAGAACAAATTTGATAGGTTGTGCTCCGGGTTAAGAATTCTTGTAAACCGGCACCTGATCATCCTTAAGTCCTTGTCATTCCTCCTTCTAGAAAATCCAGGTCAATAACCAGCTTCATACTCAAATTGCTGACGCTGGTTTCTCATAGAAAAATATTGTGAAGAATAATCCACTTGAGTCGGCTTCCAAAGCGCCGGCTTAAGAAATATTGGTCTTGAAATACTCATCTGATATTCAGCCGGTTTGAAGATGTAAAACTTGCCGGTTTAATATTACCAAAATTGTCGGGTTGTAAATATGGATGGCACCGAGTCATAATTGTTACCGACGCCGGGTCATAATTGTTGCAGACACCGGGTCAATCTGGTTTGCTCAGAACTGAGAATTTGAAGATATTTCTCTGATAATAATATAATACCTGTAGCCCCCAAGTCTTGAGCAGAACAAAGTGATGGATTAAGACTTGCTTCAATATAAATACTGCCACTTTTGAAGAAATCCATGTTGTTCATCCCAGTTACTAGTCACAACTGAATACTCCATATATGTAGCCCCCAAGTACCGGGTTGTCATGCTTGCAGCAACCTGGGACTTGTATGTGCTTATAAAAGCTTCAATCAGTGTAGCCCCTAAGGGTCGGGTCATTATGCAATAATGAGCAGGGACTTTGTAAATATAATCATGTAGACTTGAGCAGTGATGTGTAGCCCCCAAGGGCCTGCTTAGTAAGATAATAATGAACCAGGACTTGATATATACTTCAAAAATAACATCTTATACTGTAGCTTCCATCATAGGGCTTGAACCCATGTCCACAAGGTTAATAGCTTTGTGCTTTACCAACTGAGCAATGAACCCTTTAATATAATGGATTAATGCTTGTATACCTTTAATGTTTGACAGGAGCAATTGGTAGCCCCCAAGGGCCGGCTCATTATGATATGATGAGTCGGGTCTTCAATAAGACTAGTAAAAATGACTTTGCATTAGCCCCCAGGTGTCATGGTGCATGCTTGCAGCGACATGAGACTTGCATGTAATCTCAATTTGAATAATGTAGCCCCCAATTGCCGGGTTGTAAGCATGCAGCGACTTGGGACTATTCCTTCCATTGTAGAATAAATCATATCCTTTGATAAAATAATAGCCATTGCGCTAAAGCGACTTTGAAAACCTCAATAATACCGGTTATTAATAACCATAATAAAATCCAGCCATGTTGGCTATTCAAGATAATATAATCCGGTATGAAAACCTTATTCATTCAATATCATAATGAAAATTCAGCCAAGTTTGGCTATTTGAATAATATAACCCAATGATTTATAAGCGCATGATTCCAATGGCACAATCCCAATATATCCTGGCGACTTATAATCCAAAGCCAGGCCGGTTCAATAAACACCGGATAATTTCTCATCATATACTGGCGCCTTATCGTCTTAAAGCCAGGTCGGTTTAATAAACACCAGAGAATTTATCATCATACCGGCGACATATAGTTGAAAGCCAGGCCGGGTTAATAAACACCGATGATTTATAATCATGCTTTATTCAACCTGTTTCTGCATACAACAAGTTTAAAGTGTCCTGGCGGTTTACCGCCGGACGGGTCATAATGCCCAACATATAACCCGGGTTTATAACCAAGGCTGCACTTAAGAATAATCAAATATGAAATATATCATACCTGTGACATTGAATCACATCATTGGTTTACCAACTTTTTGTAATAAGGGTGATAACCCCAATCTTGAGTACTGATAACTCCTTCCATATTGTGCCGATTTATGATAAAACCGTACCGGGTTGTGATAAACACCGGATTAACCATATATAAAACTGGCGACTTGTAGTCAAAACCAGACCGGGTTGATAATCTCCAGATTGTGACTGGTCATATACTGACAACTTGTAGTTGACAGCTTAACCGGGTTGATAAATGCCGGTTTGAAAACGTCACAAATCTTATGAAAACAACGAAAACTCAGCAAAAGGCAAGTAAAAACCATTGTAGTCGAGGCATTTTACGGGCTGCCAGGCCCTAAATTCGATAGCAAAGAAATCCCAAGCAATATTGTGAGCTGTGCTCAGTGGGTGCCTATGTTTGAGCTGTTGTTTTACAACACTCTCTTTGGCCCCGGTTTGACGTGGCTTTGAGCCGATCAAGAGGCGTGACTATGGTTCGGGTTCGACCAAGTCCCCAAGTGATGCTGTGGCATTACGCCGATCAAGAGATGTAGCTATGGTTCGGATACGACAAAGCCCCCAAGTGATGCTGTGGCATTACGCCGATCAAGAGGTGTAGTTATGGTTCGGATACGACCAAGCCCCCAAGTGATGCTGTGGCATTGCGCTGATCAAGAGGTGTAGCTATGGTTCGGGTACGACCAAGCCCCCAAGTGATGCTGTGGCATTGCGCCGACCAAGAGGTGTAGCTATGGTTCGGGTACGACCAAGCCCCCAAGTGATCAATAATGTGATAAGCCAATAAGGCAAGATACCCATGTTTGAACCATGCATCATGGCAACAAGTCCTCTTCGGCAACCTTTAACTTTTTGCAAGAGATAAATTCTTCTTGAACCGGATGTTAAACCGGATTCTGAGAGCTTCAAAGCTTTGTGGGAGACATCTTTCCCTTGAACCGGATTGTAAACCGGATATTTCAGAGCTTCAGTAAGACTGACGTCCCTTGAGCTGGACTTTAAACCGGATATTTGAGAGCTTCAACGCTTTATGGGAGAGAGAGAGATGTCTCTTGAACTGGATTTTGAACCAGAATCCTTTCTGATGACCCGGGACTTCATTGAAACGGGATTTTGTAATTGTCATATACTTTCTAAGCCGGAAATTTTCTGACGGCCTTTAAATTTTCATCAATATAACAGTAGCCACCGGGACCGGGTTATCTGTCCCTCCATTGTCCTGGGGTTCTTAAATTTGCTAAAACCGGCAAGATTTGCTTAATCATGTCATCGTAGCCCCCGAGTCTCAAAGGTGACTCGAGGAGTTGTTGAGATTCTCCATATTTTGACTGTGATATAAACCGGCATAACTTGTGTATCATTGGTGTTGATAGCACGATGTGAATCCATGGAAGGTTGAGGTGATTGCGGCGGTTTATAAATGATCTGTATGAGCCGTGTCAACAACTCGGCCAATGGTTCCTTCCAACTGGCTATTTGAAGTTATCAAAACTGTAGTGGCGGCGACTTGCGTGCCTACACATTGAGCTATCCAGTGCATACGGCGGTTGATAGTATATGATAATTTGCCTCCAATTTGTTGAAAGAAAAACCGGGCTACCCAAGCTGTGACTTGCTTTATATTCAATAAATAGCTCATGCAGATAGGTGCGGCCCCGTCTGTTGATGTAGACCAGGCCGCGATAGATGGACGAAAAAGACGACCGCGGCTTCAGAGGCGGCATAGACAGATGAGTCGGCCGCGATGTTGTAAACCGGCGCAGGTGGGAGAATCAGCCGCGGGGGCGGACAATAAGTCAATCGTGTGTGTTGATGTAGCGGGGGTGGCAACCTACGCAGGATGAGCGCTAGTGCAAAAATAATATTTGCTCACGCCCCTTTCGCAACACCTTTTGTAATAATGGTCCTGTGAAAAAATATCATAGACCAAGTAATTGTTCTTTGATAAAAACAATATGTGTTAAGAAAAATAATCATTAGATGAATATCACCTGATTTGTTCGGATGACGAATGATCCCTTTCATCGCGACAGAGGTGGCTCAGGCAGACCAATGACTCAAAATAGTCCAGCGGTTAAGGAAGATGAGTCGGCCGTGGCGTTGTAAACCGGCGCGGACGAGCAAATTTTCCTCCTCGTTGTAAGCCGATGCGGACGCGTGAAGCGGTCGCGAGGGCGGGCGGGCGAGTCGTCGGTGGCGCTGTAATGCGGTGCGGACGGGCGAGTCGGCCGGCGCGTTGACGTAAACCGAACCATGACACACCTGTCCGTAAAGCCGCGCGGCACAGCCGAACGTGCATCTGTGGTATAACACCACCCTGTTCCATTGCCGCGCTGCCAAGTGCCGGGCGAGTCGGTCGCGGGTGCAGGCAGATGAGTCGGCCGCGGCGATTATAAACCGGTGCGGACGGGAGAGTCGGCCGCGGCGTTGTAAGCCGGTGCAGTCGCAAGAGACGGCCACGGCGTTGTAAGCCGGTGCGGGAGTCCGTTGAGTAACAACGACCACCTGTGCCGAATGATGTTGGCGCGCCTCCATCTCCGCGGTATAATGCCACTTTGTAATGAATAATTCTCCTGCATATAAAATAAAGCGGGGCAAAGTAATTTTGCTTGGATGAATTATGTACTTAAAAATAAATAGGATAAATAGCACCTGGTATTTTTCGCACGTCTGTAGGTGCGGCCATTAGCGCGCAGCTGGTCTCCACATATGTGTATTCCATCCCATTTATACAAACTGATGTCCAAAGAAAATCAGCCAAATACGGAGTACCAGCACTAGTCACGTTGGATTATTCCCTGGATCTCCTCGGGACTTGAAGCTGTAGGTGGACGGGGAGACGTGGCCAAAGTGATTCTTGATGGTAGTCAGCACTCGAGCGGCAGAACGCCCGGCGTTCCCCTGACAACGATTGTTTAAACGCGGCGGGTCCAGTGTCTCAGAGGCGAGTCATGGCGATGACTCGTGGTCAAACGTGTTGCAGCTCGGCGACGGCGACTTGGCAGTGCGGCAATGCGGCGACTCTCCTGTTGCAGTTGAAACAGGCGGCGGTTCGGCACTGCTATGATTGCCGCGGCAGGGGAGGTCGGCCATGGCTGCGCGCGAAGGCAGACGGCGGCTCACAGCATCTTGGTGGCTCACGGCGGAGGTGAATCAGTACAGCGGCGGCTCAGAGCGGAGGTTTTGCACGAGGCCCAGACAGAGAAAAGGACTCTGGTGCGATGGCCGGGCGGCTCAAATGATTGATGGTGCTAGTGGATGATTGTTCCCGTATAGTGGCTCGCCTAATTGATCTTGACGTGTGCAATCAACTAGTACTTGGTACAGTAGATGAATTGTTTTTCTTCACGTGGAGGAAGCAGCAGAGGCAGTACACAGGCGGAACCAGCTAGCGTCGCAGACACGTGGAGATGAATCGCTGTGAGGAGAGTCTGGCAAGATAAACCAATCGAGACGGCGATTCACGACAGCGGAGACTTCCAAGCGAAAACGGCGGCTCAGCAGCGATCCGTCAACGAGGCGGAGGTGAGGGCGGTTTGATATCGGAGACCGAGCACGCGTCCCAATCCGGTTCCGGGTCGTGGCCATCCCTTGTGGGCCTGGCACTTGAAGCGGGCGCCGTGGCAGCCCCTGGCGATGAAGCGGCGGCTTGGCACCGATTTATTTTCTTCATCGGACAGCATAATCGAGATTGATCTGGACAGATAGCCTGGCAACGCGCGTAAGATTACAAAGATCCTGGCACGTAATCTTTCCTGATCGCGGCGTTACGGAGCAACAGAGTAATCGGCGGCACGTAATCTTTCTTGATCTTGAATTACTCGGTTGCTCTGTAAGATTGTTCCATGTCGGCTCTTCTTCATCTGATCATATCGCGAGCTTTCGATCCCTAGTAGAGATCCCTCTAAGAACTCAACACCACCGTGCGCAGGCCCCATGGTGGGCGCCCACTGTCGTGGAATTGTCACAGCAGATGTCCTAGGATGAGGACTTAGTCATGAGGCCAGCGCATCTATGTGGTAGCTTGAGAGGGGTTGAGCGGAATCAAGAGACGCAACACAAGACGAGGATTTAGACAGCTTCGGGCCCCGAGAAACATCATCCGGTAACAACCATACATGCTATTTGAGGCTAGGTCTCATTATGATCACGAGGGAGTCGCCGGTAAACCGGCTCTTTGTGTCTAGCCCTAGAGATTGTTTCTTTTTGCTTGTCCCTCTTTGGGGAGCCCTGCCCCTCCTTATATAAGTTGAAGGGGCGGGTTACATGTGGAGTCCTACTAGGATTAAGACTAGTCTATCTCTAATACAAACCGGATACAAGTCCGGGTCTTTAACTCCTTGTAAGGTAATATTCTTCACGCCTTTCCTCTTAAACCGGCCCACCATTAACATAAACCGGCCTTCTGGGCTTTGGGCCTTGTCACAGTCTGTCCCGCCCGCCGGGTTACCAGTGAATCATAATGTTCAGTCAGGTTGCTTGTAAACCGTCTGGTCTATGTGGGTCGCCGGTGAATCGCCAAGTGTCAGCGGGATCTCAAATAAACCGCCAAGTCCGGCCGGGTTATACTTCCGGCCGGTTTACGCCGTGGGGTATATCCCCGACAGAACCCGAGAAGCTTGCCGGACGGAACACCGAAGACACACTTCTCAGGGTTCAGCTTGAGGTTGATCTTGCGCAGGTTAGCAAATGTCTCTTCTAGATCTTGCACAAGAGTTGGCCCGTCCTTGGTTTTGACCACTATGTCATCCATGTAGGCCTCCATATTTCTATGGAGCTGAGGTTCAAAACCAATTTGGACTGCTCTTGCGAACGTTGAGCCAGCACTCTTGAACCCGAAAGGCATCCACAAAAAGCAATACATACCACATGGGGTGATGAATGCTGTCTTCTCTTCATCTTCTTTTGTCATGAAGATCTGGTGGTAGCCTGAGTAGGCGTCGAGGAATGATAGCAGATCGCACCTGGCCGTGGAGTCAACAATTTGGTCGATGCGTGGCAACGGGAAGGGGTCCTTAGGGCAAGCCTTGTTGATATATGTGTAATCAATACACAGTCTCCACTTCCCATTCGCCTTGCGCACCACTACCGGATTGGCCAACCACGTCGGGTGGAGCACTCCTCTCACCAAACCCGCTGCTTCCAACTTCCTCATCTCCTCTGTGATGAACTCCTGCCTCTCCAGAGCCTGCTTTCTGACCTTCTGCTTGACGGGCCACGCGTGGGGGCAGACAGCTAGGTGGTGCTCAATCACCTCCCTGGGAACACCGGGGATGTCGGATGCTTGCCATGCAAACACGTCGACATTCGCCCGCAGGAAGGTGATGAGCGCGCCTTCCTATTTGTTGTCGAGGGTGGAGCCTATGGTGAAGGCCCCTCCCGTGCCATCCTCCTTGACGGGCACCTTCTTGGTCTGTGGCGGCTCGGCCTTGGGTCTCTTGCTCTTGTTGGTAGAGCTCTCTGGCACGTCCTCGACGGTAGCACAACACTCTGAGGAGGTGCGCTTGCCGGAGTGGGTGCGAGAGGTCTTGTCGGGCTTCTTCTTCCCTCCCGGGGCTTCAGCGGCAGGAGCAGGTGCCTTGGCGGCAGCCGCTGCAACTGCTTCCCGGTAGAGCTGGTCGGCGCAGATCAACGCGTCCTTCTTGTCGGAGGGGACGGAGATGATGGTCAACGGCCCGGGCATCTTTAGCATGTTGTAGGCGTAGTGTGACACCGCCATGAACTTGGCTAGTGCCGGGCGGCCGAGGATCCCGTTGTAGGGCAAGGGGATCTCGTCTACGTCGAAGACGATCCTCTCCATTCTGTAGTTCAACTCTCCTCCAAACGTCACGGGCAGTGTGACCTTTCCTTTCAGCTGGCTCCTCCCCGGATTGACCCCTTGAAACATGCCCATTTCCTCGAGGTCTCCATCAGGGATTTGCAACTTTTTGATCACGACAGGTGAGATCAGGTTCAGGTCGGCCCTGCCGTCAACCAACATCTTGTTCACTCTGAGGTTGCGTATCATTGGTGAGACCAACAATGGCAAACACCCGACCGTGGTTGTGCGGTCAGGGTGGTCCTCGGCGTCAAAGATGAGGGGCGTGCTAGACCACTTCAGCGGCTTCTGAGCGTCGAACGACGGCTCTGCTGCCGTAATCTCATGCGCCCACTGCTTGAGCTGGCGATGAGAGGTATGCAGCGAGGCGCCGCCATCGACGCACATGGCCTCCATAGCCTTCTGGAACCCTTGCTCACCAGACTTGTCGTCCTCGTCGTGATCATCGTCTTCTTGTTTCTTGTCGCGGCCCCGGGCGGGCCTCTCTTGCTGGTTGTCCTTGCCGGGGCGGCCTCCTTGGCCGCCACGCTTCTAGCCGGACCCCTCCGCAGCGTCCTGGTCCTTCTCCTTGTCCCGTCTCTCATACTCAGCCTTTTGCTTCTCAGCAAGTAGCTCGACTTGCCGGCAGTTCTGGAGGTCGTGGCCCTTGGTGCGGTGGATCTTGTAGTATTGCTTGCCGGAGCTTCCTGGCTTGTCAGTAGCCGCCAAGGCTCGGCAGGCGGCGCACCCGGCAATCTCCTTGCCGGGGGCGTCTGCTTTGACCTTCTTGTCGGCACCGGTGTCGTCAGATCCCTCAACGGCAAGCACGGTCTTGCCTTTGCGTTTCCTATTGCGACGCCGGCCCTTCCTCGTCGGGGTAGCGGCGTCTTCATCGGTAGAGTCAGTTTCCGCGCCGGCGTGTTCGCCGGGGTACTTCCTTCCCTCTTCAGCCCGGGCGCACCTATCGACCAGGACGTAGAGCTCGGTCACGTCCTAAACTTTGGTCATCGCCAGCTCTTCGCGCATCTTGCGATTGCGCACGTTCTGGTGGAACGCGCTAATCACAGCGGCGGGATGAACGTCGGGGATGTTGTACTGCACCCAGCTGAACCTCTGGATGTACTTGCGCAGGGTCTCCCCTTCCTTTTGGGGAATGATGTGCAGATCACTGGCCTGGCCATGAGCTTGGTGGCCTCCTGTGAAGGCGCCAACGAACTCATGGCACATATCCGACCAAGAAGAAATGGAATCTACCGGCAAGTGCATCAACCAAGACATCACATTGGGCTTGAGCACCAGCGGGAAATAGTTGGCAAGCACCTTGTCGTCGTGAGCCCCAGCAGCCTGCATCGCGATGGTGTAGATGCTGAGGAACTCGGACATATGGGTTTTGCCAGTGTACTTCTCGCCGATGTCGGGCTTGAACATGCGGTGGGACGGCCACTGGAACTGCCGCAGCTCACAGGTAAAGGACGGCCACTGGAACTGCCGCAGCTCACGGGTAAAGGCCGGGCAGCCAACCTCGTAAGGTAGGTCGTCGGAGCCCCCCGGTGCCGGGTGGTCCATAGCGGGTCCAGCCCGCTTGTCCGACTGGCGGCACGTTTCGCGCCGACGCTCGACGGTGGTTCGAGCGTCTTCGTGAGCTCGTTCCCGAAGGACCTGGCGCTGGTCGCGGAGGGCCCGCGGGTCGGACGACGCTATGGAGATGTTATCACAAGCGTCGTCACGACGGGCCGACGCCCGCGGCGGTTGGCGAGGAGGAGGAGAGTGCACCGTGGCCGCAGCTTCCTTGGTCCTCCCAGCGCCAGCATGTGGTGGCTCGGTGGGGTGCCGACCCGAGGGCCCCGCTGGTCGCGGATCGTCTTTGTTGGCGACGGTGACGAGGCACCGGATGGTGGCCCTCCACTCGTCGAGCTTCTCAGCAGCAGGAGGGAAATCGAGGAGCAGCTTCGTGCGCGCCAAAGCTTCCGCTGGTGTGGGCGGCGGCAACAGCTGCGTGGATCGCAGCGCGCTTCGACTTCTAACTATGTTAGAAGGAGCTCCATCACGACCCAGCGGCTGCGTGCCATTTTCACCAGCGCTTCGGCGAGCGTGCTGAACCCCTTCATCTTGCCGATGACGCACAGGGCTCTTCCAACGGCGGTGCCCAGGGTCACCAACGTGGTGACGCTGCTCGGCGCGCACACCATGGGAAGAACACGCGGTGGTCGCCGGTGTAGGCGTCCTGGAGGTCGCCGCACCACCCGGAGTCGGCACAACGATGCCCCTGGAGGGCCCCGCGCCGCCTGCGGGGGGCAGCTCCGTCTTTGGATCCGGCGACGTGTAGCCGATCCTCTGGCGCGCGAACGACGCCGCTCGCCAGGCTCCGACTACCTGGGCGTTGCTGGTGCTCGCGGGCCGCGGCCCGGGTCCTGTCTGCGACCGGTCCGCTGCTCGTCCGCACCGGCACGGGCCGTTCAGTTCCCAACGAGCCGACCGCCGTGGTCGTCTTCTTCTTAGGGGCCACGGCGACGAAGAACTGCTAGGCTAACTACCAGACCAGATTCTCACAATTGCGCCCCCTACGTGGCGTGCCAAAGATGTCGGTGTGGAACGACACCTATGGGATCACAAGAATCCCTACTACGGTTGCCGGGGCGCAGGGTTGCGAGGAGAGCAGGGCTAGTAGACAGCACAGGGATCGTTTACCCAGGTTCGGGCCGCGAGGATGCGTAAAACCCTAGTCCTGCTTTGGTGGGTGTATTTCTGAGAGTTCTTGAGCTCTCGAACTAGCTGTGGTCAGTGCGTGGTTCGAAAGAGCCGAATCCCCCTCCAGTATGCCATGGGCCTTCTTTTATAGTTGAAAGGGGCAGCCACAGTGACACATAGGAGGTGGAAAGGCGTACAGTGCCCTGAGCTTATCGCTCGTATTACAGGACAAGATGCATTTAATGCATAGCTTAGGTGTCCCCTTGCTTTATTGGGGACGGGGGCGAGGCCCGTCCCGTCCGTCGCCGCTCCTCCTCGCCTTGACACGCGCCCTAGCCAGTGAGGTGCGTGGTGCCATGTAGGCAGTCAGGCAGCTGAGGTGGCGCGGTGGCACCAAAGATCTGCATGCCACCAAAGAGGTGCCTTCCCGAGCCCTAGCCCCATGTTGATGACGGCGTTGGGGGCTGTCGGCTCTAGGGTGGCTTGCTCTGTTGGTGTGGGGCGAGCTGTCCCGGCAAGGGTCTTGTCGGGGCCGCTGAGGCCGCCCTGCAAGGGTCTTGCCGGGGGAACCTTCTTCGCCCCTCTGCTCTTTGTGGTCTTGGCCTTGGCTTTGCTTTGATTGTCTTGGGCTTCCGTCTTACCTTCGCTCACGTCCCCTGTTCTGCTTGGTGTGGTCATGGGCGCGGCTCTGACTGCCCGTGCACAGGTAAAGGGGTACAAAAGCGTGCCCCTCTTTTTGTACACCGACACATGTGTTGCGAATAGCCACCTCCACTCGCCGCCGACTATGTGATCGGGCCTAGCAGTCCGCCGCACGGTGTTCCTCCTGCACGCGCGGATACCGTTAGAGGCGGTGCACTTGCGCCGCTCCGGCAAACTTGTACGGGGATCCGATGACTGGCTATTCGAGGTAGATTGGACGAGGAGGAGACGATCCACACGGACGCGCTGCCTCAACTCTTCTTCCGCTGCACGGCACTGCGCGTCTAGTGGTAACGATCTGTGATCCATTCCCATAGCATGTTCCTGGTTGTTCTACGCGTAGGAAAATTTTAATTTGCAGTCGACGCACCCTATCATAGAACCCAACAGTGGTATCAGAGCCTCTGCTATAGGATTGGGATTCAGGTCGTATGCATATTAGATATGTGGAGGCGGCAGATGAGATCTGTTGTCATTGATGAGATCGGCTGTGTGCACGGTTGATGAGATCAACTGCACATGGGGATCGATGAGGCTATGCTTTATGTCAATCGGGATCGATGAGGTCGTGACACAACCTACCCCTACCGGTCGGTATCCGCCATCGGGGTTAATAGTGAAACATAAATCCGACTCGGATTCACGATGATCGATGAGATCGGTCAGATCGGAAAATTGGCGTGATCGGAGTTCAGATATGATCTTTGATTTCCGAAAACCGGTAGAATGCGATTCTATGCGTAGCGCCTTGTATTTCGTACACGATCACTCAAACTGGTAGAATGCGATTCTATGCGTAACTTTTTTGCAGGTTTGATGTGAATAGTATGGCTCATGTGTATGTGATGCATGTGTGTAATTTATACATGGCATGCGTGTCATGTTTGTCAGCTGGCAGGAGCCAAAGTGTTGTCATTATAATGTATAACGACCTGCGTGTCGACTTGTGATTCTCTATGTAAAATTCATTACTAGTTGTAGTATTTGGATAATAGAGATCAGGTTGGTCGCTTGGCGTCCCGGCGTGACAAACAAGATGGAGTTCCTAGATGGTCATCGGAGTCGGAGCCGACCTGGAAGAACATCCATGAAGGAGCCATACTATTTCACAATATGTATTTATTTGTTGTTATGCTTCTTTGTTTCTATGCATGTTAAAATGGTAGAAAGATCCCTCATGAATATCAAGCGAATTGCCATCCCCAATGTTGCACCTTCGCACGTCAAGTACGTCTAGTAGTGGGCTCATAAAATTGGAGTGCTGCTAGGTGTCCTTGAACTGATGGGTTCATGTCGGTCACTGACATGCACTGCATCAGGTTAACTTGACAAGGCTATCAAAACGGTTTTGGGCCTTGTGGCAAAGAAGGTTGGGAGCCAGGGTATGAGATACCTTCCTGACCGACAGGAGTCGTATAGAGATACGATTAGTAAGGAGTTGCTTACCGGATAGGCATGTTGTCTAGCAGTGATGCTAAAGCTCACTAGTCGCATGTGCTAGTCGGATCCTAAATCACTAAGAGTTTGCGGAGGGATGCTAACTTCGGTGGGAGTATTTCTGTTTAGGCTTGAATTACTCTGCATAAACACATTGCTTAGTGATTGCATATTTTTTGTTGTAGATCAATGGCACCACCTGCTCAACCCAACTTTGCATTGAAATCAATTCTGGAAAAGGATAAACTGAATGGAACAAACTTTACCACCTGGTATAGAAATCTGAGAATTGTTCTCAAGCATGATTAAAAGGAACATGTTCTAGAGGCTCCACTTCCAGAGGAACCTGCCGATAATGCTAATTCCACAACTAAGAATGCCTACCAGAAACTCGTTGACGAATCAACGGAGATCAGCTATCTGATGCTGCTTGTATGGAGCCCGATTTGCAACAGCATTTCGAAAATGTTGAGGCTGACGATATGATCGAGAGTCTCAAGAGCATGTTTCAGACACAGGCTAGGACTGAAAGGTTCAATGTCTGGCGATCCTTGATGGATTGCAAGCTGAAGGAAGGTGATCCACTGAGCCCACATGTGATCAAGATGATCGGATATGTGCAAGCTTTGGATCAGTTGGGCTTCCCGCTCTTGGATGAGCTGGCTACTGATGCAGTTCTAGGTTCTCTTCCGCCTAGCTATGGGATGTTCATCTCGAACTATCATATGCACGGCATGGATAAGAAGCTCACTGAATTGCATGGGATGCTCAAGGTGGCAGAGCAAGATATTAAGAAAGGCACACATCAAGCGTTGATGGTGCAGGACTCGGCTAAGTTCAAGAAGAGTTGGTCTAAGAAGAAGGCTAAGGCAAAGGGCACGGAGATGGTAACCTCCGCTGCGGCGCCAAAGTCTAGACCGGACACAAAGACCATTTGCTACCATTGCAAGGAAACTGGTCATTGGAAGAGGAACTGTACCAAGTGGCTTGCAGAGCATGGCAAGAAGGCCGGAAATGCTTCTTCGGGCAAAGGTACACTTGTTGCATATGTTATAGACATTTACCTTGCTGACATACCTAGTAGCTCTTGGGTATTTGATACCGGATCGGTTGTTCATATTTGCAACTCGATGCAGGGGCTGGTAAGAACTAGGCATGTGGCACAAGGGGAGATTGACATCAGGGTCGGCAACAAAGTAAGAGTTGTTGCATTGGAGGTCAGCACGATGCAGCTCCAGCTTCCTTCTGGATTTATTTTGGAATTGAATAATTGTTATTACATTCCTGCACTTAGTCGGAACATTATTTCTGCCTCATGTTTGATGAGTCAGGGTTATGAAGTCAATTTAAAGGACAATGGTTGTTCGTTTTATTTGAATGGTATGTTCCACGGCTATGCACCCATTGTTGATGGGCTATTCATATTGAATCTGGAATAGGAACCGGTCTGTAACGTGAATGTCAAGAGGCATAAGCCTAATGAGATAAATCCGACATACTTCTGGCATTGCCGGCTTGGACACATTAGTCTGAAACGCATGAAGAAGCTCCATGATGATGGGCTCCTAACTTCGTCCGACTTTGGGTCGTCCGAGACATGTGAATCATGCTTGCTCGGCAAGATGACTAAGTCTCCATTTGCAAAGAGTTGAGAGGGGGCGTCCAAGCTATTGGAGCTAATACACAGTGATGTGTGTGGTCCAATGAGCACAACTGCTAGAGGTGGCTATCAGTGCATCGTAACTTTTACCGACGACTTGAGTACATATGGATATATCTATTTGATGAGGCACAAGTCGGAAACTTTTGAAAAGTTTAAACAGTTTCAGAACGAGGTTGAGAATCAGCTCGGCAAGACTATAAAGCTTCTACGATCTGATCGTGGAGGTGAGTACATGAGCCAGGAGTTCGATGATCATCTGAAAAGCCAAGGTATAGTACCTCAGCTCACACCTTCGGGTACGCCACAAAGAAACGGCGTGTCGGAACGGAGGAATATGACCTTGTTGGACATGGTCCGGTCTATGATGAGCAAATCGGATTTACCCTTGTCATTCTGGGGATACGCTCTAGAAACTGCAGCTTTCACACTTAACAGGGTACCATCAAAATCCGTAGACAGGACACCACATGAGATGGGGACCGGGAAGACTCCCAGTTTGTCTTTTCTAAAGATTTGGGGTTGTGAAGCATTTTTCAAATGACTTATGTCAGACAAGCTTACACCTAAGTCGGATAAATGCATATTCGTGGGATATCCGAGGGAAACCTTGGGATATAGCTTCTACAACCGGGAAGAGAACAAAGTGTTTGTTGCTCGGAACAGGGTTTTCCTTGAGAAAGAGTTTCTCAGTCGGGAGGCCAGTGGGAGGACGGTCCGACTCGAAGAAATTCGAGGACCACTTGGGGACGGCTCGGCTGGTGATGAGATCATACCGGAGTCAGTCAGGGAACCCGTAGTGGAAGCGGCACCAGAACCATGGAGGTCGAAGAGATTGCGCAGAGTGCGCGATGTATTGTTGCTAGAAAGCGACGAGCCGGCCGCATATGCAGAAGCGATGGTGATCCCTGAAGAAAATATGCCCTAGAGGCAATAATAAAGTTGTTATTTATATTTCCTTATATCACTAGTGCACAATCGGGCTTTAGCGCCGGTTCGTAACAGCCTTTAGTGTCGGTTCTACAACCGGCGCTAAAGAGTGGAGACTAAAGCCCCCCCCCCTTTACTACCGGTTCGGCACAAACCGGCGCTAAAGTGCCACCACGTGGCACGAGCCAGGCCCGGGTGCTGGTAGACCATTAGTACCGGTTGGTAGCACCAACCGGTACTAAATGTTTGGGGGGGTTGGTTTTTATTTTTTATTTTTCCATTAATTTTGTGTTTTCCATTTAATTTTTTTTGTTTGCTGTATTTTACGATACTACATATTGTACACGTTATGCATATATATAAATAGATTTTCTCGTAGAACCGATCATATATATATAATCGAACGTCTCACAAACCACCATTAATTATTCACACATACACATGTACATATATACAATTTCTCCTACATGTTGCCTTGGTGCCTTCGGAGCACGATGACAAGTGGTTCATGGGGTCGGTAGCGGGTAATAGAATTCTCCTTTGGGATCTATGACCTGGTCGAGCAAAAATCCCGCTATTTCCTCTTGAAGTGCTAGTATGCGCTCCGTTGGTAGGAGTTGCTGCCGCACCTCTCTGAACTGTTAAGGAGATCAATATGCATGTGTATTAGTTGTGTGACTAGATATCGATAATGGTGTAAAAATTTGTGAATAGTGTTCTGACAAACATACCCAGTCCTGTCTTTGAGATCTGCTCCTTTCGGATGCCATCATGCGAATGTTCTCGCAAACGTGGAATGCACACAGATCAGTCCCCGGCGCCTGCTTCAGGGCCTTTACGAGAATTGAATTTAATCAGGTAATAATTAATCAAGCATGATAATTAATTAATGGTATTGAAACAAGAATTAAAGAGATGGTAGCTAGCTAGTACTACTTAATTACTTACCTTGGGTCGATACCAAAACAGCTTTTCTCGCCATTTGCCAGGAGTCACCTTGATGAACTTTGCCCAAGCCCTGCCCGCCGGCAAAGAAAATTAATAAAGGGGTTATTAAATAGTTCATATCAGGAAATGACGAACTAAATAGGCCGAGATATAGTTAATAATGATTGAAATTACCTATTGACTATCCCCTTCACGATGCTGTAGTCACTTTCTTTTTTAAGTAGTGAGTCCAGTACTTCAACTTTTCCTTCATCAACTTTAATGTCTAACAAGATCCAGTGATACCTGCATGCGCATACATTTGCATGTATAAATTAAGCGGGCATGTGCATAACACTAATCAACTAACCCTAAACCCTATACACTTATTAACATCTAGCTAGTAAGCAAAACAGAATTTGTAGTACAAGACAGTGTGACTCACTCGAAGTTGTAAGGAAGTAGTATATCTTCATTGGAATTGAGGCGCTTCAAGAACTCTAGCATTTTATTCTCTACATCTTGTCTATACCATTCCAGTTTCCATGTGTATTCATTAACGGTATTTGGGTCAATGAACCCAATGCCATAGCGTCCAGCTTTTTTCATTTCATAGATCATCATCCTGCATAATACCACAGAAAAGAATATAGTGAGGATAATTACAGGTAATGATCGATCAATGAGCACTAAAACTAGCTTCAGACTTAAATTACAGAAAGAAATCACTTACAGAAAATGTGATGTAGGGTGGAACCCTAGATGGCCGATCTTTCACGAAAGGAGCGGATCCCTACGAAGAACGCGATGAACACGAGGGGAAACACGAGGGAATCACGAGGGGAACACGAGAGAAATCACTCAACCAACAAGAATAGATCACACATGCGCTAGATCGATGAACACAAAGGTGAGATACAAGATCCAAATCCAACAAAGGACGATACAAAGGTAACTAGTTCTTCTCCGTGAGGAGGTCTTGATGGGGCCCACCCAAGAGGGGGTCTTGAATCCAAGGTGATCTTCTCCGAAGAGGGGCCGCAGTCTCTCTTGAGGAGGAGATCCGTAATGGATGAGCAAAGCTCTATCTCAACTATGAGCTAAACCAATGCTAACCCTAACTAGGAGGAGGAGGGAGTCTATATATAGTGTTAGCCCACGAAGGGGTAAGTGAGAGGGGGGATACATGGGCCCTTGGCCCGTTCACTGTGCGCAAACAGGCGCCGGATGTCCGGGCTGGGGCCGTATGTCCGGCGGCTCACGAGGAGCCAGATGTCCGGGCCTCGGGCTGGATGTCCGGGCTGGAGTGGCCAATTCTTCTGCTCTCTGGATAGCGTGCGCCGGATTTCCGGGCAGGCGCCGGATGTCCGGCCCGTCGCGGGGCGCCGGATGTCCGGGGGTCGGCCGGATGTCCAGCCGCTGTAGAGTCGCCTAGCTTCTGTCTCTCTTTGGTCTTCTTCTGGTTGGTGGCGCCGGATGTCCGGGCTCCTGCCGGATGTCCGGCCGCTGTAGCTCCGCGGCGACTCCACTTGAGGCACTTCTTGATCCGCTTCCGTGTGGACTTGGCGTATGCCTCGAGCATCTCCATGATCGTCTCCTTGGTTTCTAAGCACATGTAGCGTCTTTGCATTAGGTAGCAACCATGTCTCGTACGAGTGGAAAGGGGAAGCATGTAGGAACGGGTTCACCTTAAGTCCAATGGCGTATGCTCGAGTGTACATGGGGATGATCGTAGGATGCTCCGCATCATCTCCCCTCCCTTGGGAAAGATCCGACCTCGGATCGAAATCCTCATCACCATGGAAACGGTTGTCGTGGACGGACTTGTAATTGGACGGAGTGGAAGTCATGGTGCAATCCAAGTACTCCAAGGTGTCTCCGGAGTGGTATACATGCAAAGAGAGCAAACACAAAGGACACTCGGAAATACAATGGTTAGCGCACACAAAGTGTCCATCATGTAAGAATGAGTCTGTGCAGCAAGATTGTTCATGACAAAACACATGAAGCTTATCAAGATGATAGAGAATGATATACAAAGCGTTCATGAGAGAAAAATCATACATTGTGCACACAAATGTGTTGTGAATATGATGAATGCAACCACGGTGCAAAGTGATGTCATAGTGAGACGGTTTATCAATAGCATGAATATGGCAATGGATGCTCAATATGATTATGCTATCATGCAATTGATGGTAGGCAGTGTGATCATTATGTATGAATATGCCATCAAGAAAGATCACAACAAATTTGCTAAGGAAATGCACAAGCTCATATATCATGGATGACATCGAAATACAAGATGCAACAAGGCAATCATAATGTGTGTCAATCCATGCATAGGGTGCAAACTTGTGGTGAGTATGATATTTCCATCGAGCATGACATGTATGAGCACAATCAACAAATATGAAGGTGGGGGTGCAATGTGTCAAAGGAGTGTTGATGTACCAATGCTCGATGTCGTGGCAGGAGTGGAGGTTCGAAGGTGCATCCGATAAGTCCGAGCTCTCCTCAATGTGAAGGTCCATAGAGTCGATTTCCAATGTCGGTCCTCCATCCAATAGATGTATCGTGTAGACAATAAGAAGGAAACAACAATGAAAGAATGACCCATCCAATATGCATATTTGAGGATGGCTCAAAGGGAAGGAGGTCACCTTTAGGAGTTTCTCAAGGATGATGGAGTTGCACATCTTGTATGCCTTCACATAACCAATATATCTCGTGATGGTACCTCCTTTTGAATCCTTCAAAATGAAAGAACATGACAAACACTCAGAAAAACAAATGAGTTTAGCGTAAATGCAAAACCTATCATTCGAGTGGTAAGATACCAAACAAGTGTATGCATCATGCTCATCATAAGAAAGGACAAGGGAGCATTTCATAGTATGGAGGCATATGATGCGAGAACAACCAAATACAATAGGCTCAATCAAACAAGCATGCATCACAAGTAAGGTGTCAAAGTCTCCTAGATCAATAAGCAAAGTATGGTTGCACTCACTACAAGTAGATATGAGAGAGTCAACTAATGGACACAAGAGACAATGGTCAAGATATATCATGTAAGAGGAATGAACATATATGTCATCAACCCAAGAAAGCAAGTAATAATGGAACATGGGTGATGCGACAAAGCAATCAATCATAGAGATCAAGTCAAGCAAGCTAGTAGTGCGAAGATGCAACGTACTAGAAGGAATCATGGCAAACATGTCATGGGTGCAAATAGTGTGCATGAATAATTCACATGACATAACACAAGCATGAAAGCAAGATATGAGCAATATATCATCAATGTATTGGCGAGAGGCCATATGTAAATAGCAATGGGACATCATGATTCTCCCAACACAACAATCAACAATAGCATGAGGCACAAGGAAAGCATGGTAATAGCAACAAGTATCTCCACCAAGCATGCAAATACACATAGAAGTAGCATAATGGTGAATCATATGTAAGTGCAAGCAAGGGTCACAATTGCATGTCAAAGGCATGGAAAGAGGTGTAACATGCAAAGTGAACACGATAGAATGGGCATAAGGTAACAAGTGATAAATAGCCCAAAGCCGTGTGAGAGCCAAGTAGAAGAGATGCGCGTAGTCCTTGCGCAAATGGAATGGTGGTAACGATAGTCCACGAGATCCCAAGTCATCGTTGCTCTCAAGAGCTCATTTCGTCAACTCTTGGGATTGAGAGGTTGATGAGTATACGTGAGTACCTACACAAAACAAAGACAAAGGAAAAATTGTGTGTGCGTGGTATATGTACACATCATCCATCATGATGCATACGTGCATGTGTTGGTTAGCAAAAAATAGCCAATGCTCAAATAAATGAGATGTGTGATATAGAAACATGTCATCCATCATGAGAGGTTTGTTATTATGTATAGCATAATGGAGACTCAAATTGTGTAATGCATCACTAGTGATATCTAGAGCATTGTTATGAATGGAATGCATATGGTGCAAACAATTATGGGAATCATGCAAAGTACGGAATGCATCAAGATCTCCTAATATGTATGAGGAGACTATGGGGGTCTCCTCATGATCATTTGTAGAAACATCACATGGAGAATATTGACAACATCCAAAACAATGCATATTTGGAACAATGTGATCATGGCATGGTATAGTAGATGAATTGCGCAAATCATGTAAAGGAAGCATAGCAATATCATCACATGAAAAACAAAAGCCAATGACCATCATCTCGTCATCTATGCCATAAGTGCAAATGGGATTTATTTTAATGGGGCATGCATAGTTACTATGTTGAGATCGAAATGATGCAATATGGGAGATCTCACTCATAGCATATGACATGTTCAATGGATTGTCAAACATGAAGTGACCAACACCTCGTTCGGATGTTGATATTGGGGCCTTCAAATTGATATTGGTATTGGGCAGCCCAAATGCCATTGTTCGGATGGTTAGGGTATTGACTAGCTGAACTGGGCCAAGATATTGGCTGGCTCCATTCACAGCCCACGTAGTTGTTGCCAAATTCAGAGCATAGGAGCTCGACTTTGCCTAATATTCGGGATCGAGCGCCTAAATTACCGCTTCGCCCGCGCTCGAGGGAAAATAAACAGGCAACCGAGCAAGAGAGGAGACGAACAGAGACACGACAGGGAGCTCCGGCGGCGTAGGTCAGACCTCTCCGCCCTCCTCCTCCTTCTCTCTTCTCTCCTCTCTCCGGCGGGTCCGCTCCTCCCCCCGTGTGCGCCCACCTCCATGCGCGTCCACCTGACCCATCTCGCGCGCTCGTCCCTCTGGTCGCCGCCTGCTTGACCCACTGTACACCCGCCTCCCATGGCAGATGGCACGACCGCTGCTTCCCCCCATGGCTGCTTCTTCCTGTAGCCCCGGTGCCACCGTCCCCTAGATCCCTCCCTAACCCTACAAAGAAGCCCTAATCCCCTCTAATCCTCGCCCACATGTGCTAGTATTCTGAGTTTTTTTCTTAACCTTTTGCAGCTCATAGTCGTGAGATGTTGATACAAATTTCGCTTTTGGTCCTTCCGTTTTGGTACTCGGCAGGCCAAGACGTGGAAGACAATGCATTAGTAGCTGATGCTGAAGTGTTTATTTAATTTGGCATATGAGCTAATGTACATGTTGGAAACCACTGTCGAAATTGATCCGAATGATTCTTCAGATTCCGCTGTGGAGTGCTTGAACTACACAGATCTGAATTTGATCTTTGTAGTATGGTGTATGTACGAGCTGATGTATGTACGAGCTCATTTATTCAGTCGGTGTTTGTCTGAACTATGAAAGCTCATGCGTTTCAGATCCAGAGCGCTAGTTCACATGGTAGTTGCTACTGTCCAGAGTGTTCTCTCAGGCAGAGGTATTCACAGCCAATTC
The DNA here is from genome assembly GCF_002575655.3 of Aegilops tauschii subsp. strangulata. Lineage (NCBI taxonomy): Eukaryota > Viridiplantae > Streptophyta > Magnoliopsida > Poales > Poaceae > Aegilops > Aegilops tauschii. Next base: position 242,147,296 of record NC_053037.3, on the reverse strand, counting down.
ATGTGTTTGCGTTTCAGAACAATCAAAAAATACTTGCTACTGCTCCTTACATATATATAGTTGGTACTGAAAACCAATGACAAAATGTATAGGTACCAGTGTACTGACACCATTTTCTTTATAAAGAAATTACATCAAAAGGCAATTCCAATGTAGACAATGACCATCCAAACAAGCTTCAAAATTTAGCCTCTCATGCGAATTCCAAATGTCAATATCGTGCACATCCAAACAACAGAATTCAAGTTCAATGTCAATATCAAAGTCTGGGAGATTTGATATTGGAGCCGATTCAATTCCATGGCCCTGAATATCAACATCCAAACGGAGCACAATAGAATTTTCACATGATATCCTATGGAGCATAGCATCACAACTAGGTAACTCAACATGCTCATCATCATATTGATCATAAATTGGTAAGTCATGACATGAGGAAGTCGCACTAGCATGAAGCATGGGAATAGGTGGATCAACACCATGCAAGCAATCATTGGTAAGATAGTCCACTAGTGGGACAAGAGAAGCACCATCACCTATGTTACCTTTGGAGCATCGTTCATGTGTTGTAGGTGAGGTGTCGAAGACCAAGTCGTGGTCGTCTTCATCTTGATGGAACCATGTGGGGGGTGCATCATCGTCCACCATGGCCATCATCGTCTCCATTGGAGGTATGTACTCGTCGAGGATAGGCATGTCATCATGTAGGAGACCTAGCACCAAATAAGAAAACACACTCGGAGTAGAGGTTAAGTCATTAGAAATCATAGTGGCCACACGTGCCGTGTCAACTACCTCACTCACTAAGTGGTGTGGCTCACTCACTCCTTCAAGGATGCGTTCACTCGTATGGTTGGTGGAGTCACTCAAATGGCTCTCAACCTCACATAGGATGTGTGGCATGCTCCCAAGTGTGGGGCTAGTGGTGGTCACACTCATCCTCTCATAGGAAATGCGCTCAATGTCACATATGGTGGAGTCACTCATATCACTCATGGTGGGGTGGCTCTCCTCACATGGCAATTGGGTCATCTCATGATATGTGGGTGTCGGAGAGATGTTGGTGCAAATGTCTCCATGCTCAACTCCTATCGCCGCCTTGGTTGAAGGGATAGTCCCATGCTCAACCTTCTTGTCGCCGTCTTGTTGTTGGAGGCCCATATGATGTGGCACCTCGTAGCTTGTCTCCATGACCGAAGGGAATTTCCCATGCTCGGCCATCTTCCTTGAGGGGCTTCCGAAGATGGAAGTGTCGCCCTCGCTCATAGGTGGTCGCCTTGTTGTTGAAGATGTCGATGTCCAAAGGCGAAGATGCCTTGATAGCACTTGGCGAAGATGCCAAAGTGGTTGGTGTAGCCGTAGCTCCGTTTTGGTGGTGCTCGTCTCGCGGTCTTCTGTTTTGCTCATGAAGCTTGGACTTGGCGTAAAGTAGAGCTTGTTGGGACTTGTGCATTTGCGCTTGTGGAGCATCTTCATGTTGATGGTGTCGTTGTCGAACTTGAGCTCGTAGTAGATGTCGTTCGTCGTCGTTGTGCACATGATGCTTGGAGGTGTCTTGCCCTTCATAACGATGTGGATCACGAGCGTGATGTTAGTCGCCATGGAGATGTGGACGAGGAAGAATTGCACTTGCATCGCGTGGGCGCTCCGAAGATGATCGACTTGCTCGCCGCCGCCGTGAGGATGATGAAGGGGAAGAAGACTTGTAGTCGGCCACCATGTCGCGTAGTTGATCCTTTAGCTCGCCCAACTTGGTGTCGATGTAGTCCCTTTTCCTTGCTTCGGAGTGGTGTATGTCGATGGCGAGGTTGTCGAGGCGCTCTTGCAAGGTAGATTGTGCGCCTTGCATTTCGTGTTGTAGTCCGAAGATGGACATTTTGGTGATGTAGTTGTTCACGCCGTCGGTGTTGTCAAAGACCGGAGATGAAATGCCTTGCCTATCCATCACAAGACTCGAGCAAATATGAGTGGGAGAAAGAGAAGAACGATACCAAATGTACCTTGACCGATGTTGAAGATGGATCATCACTCAATGTGTAACAAGGAAATAGCACAATTGGTACCAATTCTTGTCGGTTTCTCACACCTACACAAGTAAGGCTTATGGTGGAGCTCGGTGAGGATAGTGGCACAAAAAATTTGATGCAAAATGTTAGCAAGATTCAATAATGTTGAAAGAGATTCACAAATTCGCAAGTGAAACAAGTAGACCAACAGCAAAGAATGGCACACGGAAACACACACACGGATAGATAAATGGGGTCGTGCAACCAAGGAATGAGCACAAAAATGTGGAGTCCACGGAAAACGCTCATGTTGCACAACTCAAGAGAGACGCTAGCACGATTGCTCTATAGGAGGATACGACACTTGTGCACAACCTATGATGTGCAAAATGGATAAACTTCTATCCCAAGTATGCTATGTATGTATGGTTCCCGGTGTTTGATCCAAGATGATCGGATATGGCAATCTTATATGCAATGTGGTATGATGCTATGGCTATTGCTTACAAGCTCTTTGCTCTTTCTCTTTTGCTTAAAAGCTTTATTCTCTCTTTTTTTTGTATGGCCACTTTGCGAAATGCACAAACTGAGATAGCAATTGTGTATATGCGGGAACAATCTTGTGACACAAGGGATGATATGATACCAATATGATATGGTATGTATGCAATGGAAGGTATAGATCACTAATGTGCACAAGTAACGTCGCCGGCAATACTCAAATGGCTAGTCTCGATAGGCAAGTGACGCAAAATGGGCTAGGGGTTAACAATGCAATGTGCAAGGGATTATATACAATGGAGGGATATCATGATACCAAGATGATATGGAGGTTACCGTACGTGGAGATTATGAGTGGCGGTGATCTTGATGGAGATACCAAGATGATGGAGACTCGTCCCTAAGTAGCCAAAACACCTTAGGAAACGGAAAAACCGCGAACTCCAAATCTCAAATGTCAAATGTCAAATGGTGGTAGGGGAAATGCGGTGGTGGTTGCGGAAGCTCAATGGGATTGCGGAAATGTAATGATGGGTTTTGGAGTACACAATGCGGAAGTCGAGGGTAAGGTGGTGGATTATACACGGTGTCAGAGTTGGAAGCACGGTCCCTAAGTAGCCAAAATACCTTAGGAGACACAACTCTCAACACAAACAAAATTGGGTTAGGTTGGGTTGGCGGAAGTGTATGGTTGGCAAGCCTATGCGGAAGTTATGGTGGTGGTTGATGAAGAAGCAACCGTACCTAAGTAGCCGAAACACCTTAGGAGACTCGAATCACAACTCAAACAACCACTAATGCTAAGCGGGACAAAATGTGTTAGGTTGCAGAAGTCAGACGTGGTGTAGCAGATGATGTGGTGGAAGCCCAAGGTTGTCAAAATTTTATGGAGTCAAATGATGTTGGTGGTATTTTTGTGGGAAGGGGGGTGTCAAGAGCTTCAAAACGAGCTAAAGAACGTCAAAATCGGACTCCGGATGAATTAGTTGTGCACAAAACGGTGAAACGGGGAAGGCTGAAATCCCAGGGGCCGGACATCCGGGGCTCGGGCCGGATTTCCAGGATCTGATGTCCAGAACCTCGCGCGAAAATGCGCTCCAGGAGCCGGATGTCCGGGCCACGCGCCGGATATCCGGGGGGCCAGATGTCCGGGGCTACGGGACGGATGTCCGGGCTCCAAATCCGAGGATGAACTCGAGGAACTCAATTTTAGGGGCGGAAATTGATGATTTCGGGGGCAAAATTGCGGAGATTTCATGGATGGAAAGTGGGAAAACTTGGGGAAATGCTAGATCTACTCAAGACACAACGAATCCACGGATCAAAATCAACAAAACATCATCAAACCAACAAATCACAAAAAAAATTGGGGCTATTTTTGTGGGGCAATTTTCAAATTAGGAACAAAATCAACAAAACTAGGCTAGAAAACACAACGGGGAGGCTCCAAATTCGTGATAAACCTAAGCTCTGATCCAAGATGATGTAGGGTGGAACCCTAGATGGCCGATCTTTCATGAAAGGAGCGGATTCCTATGAATAATGCGATGAATACGAGGGAATTACGAGGGGAACATGAGAGAAATCACTCAACCAACAAGAATAGATCACACATGCGCTAGATCGATGAACACAAAGGTGAGATACAAGATCCAAATCCAACAAAGGACGATACAAAGGTAACCAGTTCTTCTCCGTGAGGAGGTCTTGATGGGGGGCACCCAAGAGGGGGTCTTGAATCCAAGGTGATCTTCTCCGAAAAGGGGCCGCAGTCTCTCTCAAGGAGGAGATCCGTAATGGATGAGCAAAGCTCTATCTCAACTATGAGCTAAACCAATGCTAACCCTAACTAGGAGGAGGAGGGGGTCTATATATAGTGTTAGCCCACGAAAGGGTAAGTGAGAGGGGGGATACATGGGCCCTTGGCCCGTTCACTGTGCGCAGACAGGCGCCGGATGTCCGGGCTGGGGCCGGATGTCCGGCGGCTCACGAGGAGCCGGATGTCCGGGCCTCGAGCCGGATGTCTGGGCTGGAGTGGCCGATTCTTCTGCTCTCTGGATAGCATCCGCCGGATTTCCGGGCAGGAGCCGGATGTCCGGGGGTCGGCTGGATGTCCGGCCGCTGTAGAGTCGCCTGGCTTCTGTCTCTCTTTGGTCTTCTTCTGGTTGGTGGCGCCGGATGTCCGGGCTCTTGCCGGATGTCCGGCCGCTGTAGCTCCGCGGTGACTCCACTTGAGGCACTTCTTGATCCGCTTCCGTGTGGACTTGGCGTATGCCTCGAGCATCTCCATGGTCGTCTCCTTGGTTTCTAAGCACATGTAGCGTCTTTGCATTAGGTAGCAACCATGTCTCATACGAGTGGAAAGGGGAAGCATGTAGGAACGGGTTCACCTTAGGTCCAATGGCATATGCTCGAGTGTACATGGGGATGATTGTAGGATGCTCCGCATCACAATAGCAACTGACGAGAGATTTGTCGAGTGCATCTTGATTGAATAACTGAAATAGTTCTAAATACTCAACGGACACAGCTAGCTTATGGAAGTAATGATCTTCCTCGACTTTCACCATGAGGGACTCTCGATTGGAAATCTTGGTAATGTTCATGTACCATTGATGCAATTCATACATTCTCGTTGGGAGGTTCTTGAGCTCGTCTGGCTTGACCAAAGGTTGTCCCCGGGCATATTTCCGTTTTATTTCCTCCTCTCTAAGCGGAGACATGGGCATATTTCCGTCTAACAGTGATCTTGAGCATTTCAGCCTGCATTATATGCTCCTCGGTTATTACCACATCGCCCAGCTAGGGAACGTTAACGGTTTGCCCACAATAATATTGGGCGCGCGTACTCTCATGTGTTGTTGGCACAACAAGCGGGGGGATCGATTGCGCCGCCTGTTCTCCCAGCTGGGGAACAGTTTTCCCGCATTTTTTGATAGCTACTTGTTGGCTCGAGCTCGAGCTCGCTTCCTTCTTTAGTCGTGCTTGATGTAGCTTCCTGAGTTGGTGCTCATAGTCTGAGTCAACAGGCTTGGGAGCTGGTTTTCTTGCCATATGAATAAAGTGGTCCATAACTTTCTCAGGCACTTTCTACCTTGGCGGCGGTACCGGTTTCGGTCCAAAATGGGCGTCCACTTGGGCCTGCACTATGGCTGTGTTTTGCTCCTCAGTCATGTCGTAAGGCCTCTGAGGAAGAGGGGCGAGGCTTGGACCATATTTATATCGCTTGTCTCCGCTTGTACTTCCTGTACTACCTTGACTCGTACCGCTACGCACCATAGCTGCGGCGTGTCTCTTCTGCGATTGCTGAGGTGGCGGAGACGGCTGACGTGGCTGAGTTGGAGCAGGAGGAGTGGCCTGACGCTGTGCTGGACTTGAAGAAGGAGGTGTGGCCTGACACGGTATCAGACTTGAAACAGGAGGAGTGGCCTGAAACTGTGCCGGACTTGAAGTAGGAGTCTGCTCATGCGTTCGTGGACTTGGAGGAGCGGGAGTCTGCTGACACGGTGGCGGACTTCGAGGAGGAGTCGGCTCACGCGTTCGTGGACTTAGAGGAGCGGGAGTCTGCTGACTCGGTGGCGGACTTCGAGGAGGAGTCGGCAAACGCGGTGTCGGTGGACTTCGAAAGACAATGCAATCCTTTCTCCATAGGATGATACGATGTATGGCCTCTCCCAGTGTGTGCTCGTCGTCACCTCCAGGAATGTCAAGCTGTAGCCCCAAATATGGTTCCACCACCTCATCAACCAAGACACGAGCATAGCCCGCTGGAATCGGGGTGCAATGGAAGGTTGCTTCGGGGGTAATTGTAAAAGCAACGGCGTCTGCCACCTTCATGGATATGTTCTTCATTTTGAAGTGTAGCTCACAGTTAGTGTTCTCTATGATGTCATCCATAGGGTATGTATCCAGCAGTGCATCGCCCGGGGTGGAACCAACGCTGCTTCTCGGCATGGATGGGACGGTTCTATCCAATGCTGGACGATCATCCGCTTGCTGCTGCCGCTGCTGAGACCCCATTTCCTGGCTAAGTGAGTCGAGTGCTGCTGCTGCTGGAATTTGAGTGCCAAGTCTGCGTGCCTTGGTTCTAGGCCTTTAAGGCGTTCTGCGTCCTGCTTCCTCTCCTCCTCCTCCAGCTTCCTCTTCTTCTCCTCCATCTTCTTTCTTTCACGGGACCTGTAGTCATCGTTCCATTCCGAAAAGCCCTCATACCAGGGAATAACGCCCTTGCCTCGTGTTCTTCCCGGGTGTTCAGGATTCCCCAGGGCGCGCGTAAGCTCGTCGTTCTCTCTGTTGGGTGTGAACACCCCCTTTCGAGCATCTTCTATTGCGTCAAGTAACTTTTGTTCGGCTCCTTTTAGACTTGCCTTCTTCGAAACCAGGCCTGTCTTCGGGTCCAACGCCCCCCCCCCCCCCCGTGCGCATAGAACCAAGTTCTGCACCTGGGGGGCCAGCTCCTAGTAACCGGAGTGACCCCTGCATCCTCCATCCCTTTCTTAGACTTATCCCACTTAGGCATTGCCACCGCGTAGCCACCTGGCCCCAGCCTATGGAACTACGTGCTTGTTTTTTCTCGACCGTTCCTTAGATAATTCTAATTCCTTGAATTTCACGAAAGCGGGCCAGTGTTCTCTTTGCTTCTCCAGTGTTCCCTTGAATTCTGGAGTCTTCCTTTCTGCAACGAGGTAGTTGGCCCATACAGTTTTCTTGTGGGTGTTGAATGCAATTGCCATCTTCTTAAGAGCAGCGTCCTTGACTTTCTGCACATCTGCATCAGTGAAATAATCTGGTAGGGTGAAATGTTCCATCAGAGATTCCCAAAGCTTTTGTTTTGCTCTGTCGTCGACCCAAGTAACATCTGGATGTTTAGTTTTTGGCTCTTTCCATTCTTGAATGGAGATCGGGAGTTGGTCCTTCACAAGAACTCCGCACTGACGAGTCCACTTGTTCGCAATGTTCTTAGGCGTGAGGGGTTCGCCATTAGCTTTGATGGAGTCAATGTTGTACTTTACACCCTCCTTCAACTTTTTGCACGGGCCTTGCTTTGTCCTGCTGTCTGTAGAAGCAGATTTGCTCGATCGGGAGGGCTGAAAGAAGAAAGATCGATTCGTTAATATATCTTCAAATAAAAAAACATGTGATGATCACCAGATGCCTGCTTATATAAATATACCTCGCCGGTTGTCTTTGTTATTTCAAGATCAACATTGTCTGTGTCATCATAAACATTGTCTGCGTCATCATAATCATAATCATAGTTCATGACTTCATCAGCTCGGTCATCGAGATCGAATATCTTATCATCACCCTCCCCGGTATTGTTCAGATATTGGGAGCCGTCATCTGCTTCATTCAGATCATCTATCCTGCGAGGGCTGCGTATGATCTCGAAAAATTCCTCTTCTCTCTCTGCCGGTATTGTCCGCCATAGCTTTTACTTAACTAATACAGAAGAAATATAAAACAATTTAGTATTCAAATTACAATGCATGGACGCAATCAATAAGGAAAAACTGAATCATATAGTACATAATATGCATCGTCTCGAATAATATATAATCTCGAATACATCATCTGGAATAATATATATAATCTCGAATACATTGTCTCGAATATTATATATCGAATACATCACTGGCTAGGTACCTAATAAAGATCGAATACTACAGAAGAATCTAGGCCACTCGCGGTTCCTGGGACGCGGGAGGTGGACACCCAAAGAGAAGGAACCATCACAGGATCATATCTCCGGTCATCTGCCCAAAGAACCTGCCAGATATTGGAGAACCTGACGTTCATAGCAGCCATGTAGCGATGGACGTGCTCGTCCTCCTCCCTGACACGGTGACGCACCACCTCCGGCGGGGCCGGCTCCCTCTACACCGAATGTGGCCCACGCGAACGCCACCAAAGGAGATCAGGGTCGACGACGGGACCCGACGCCGGGTTCCTCACCAGGTAGCACCTCCCAGTGCCAGCCCGGCGGAGCCCAGTCCCGGACATGGATCAGCCGGACGTCGTCGCGAATGGGTCGACGGCGAGGATGCGGGCTGGGCATCGTCGAGAACAAATACTATATGCCCGCAAAAGGTAACATCTTTTAAATGATTGGATGGTGATAACTAAATTTCTATATGCAAATTCTAACAATTTGACATTAATCTAATTCATCTAACTAAAACTAATTCTAATATTTCTAATATTTCTATAACTAAAACACAGAAAAATTGCTAACATTTCTATAAATATTTCTATAACTAAAAAACAGAAAAAATTTATAACATTTCTATATAACTAACATTTCAAAAACATTTCTAATATTTCTATAACTAAAAAACAGAAAAATTTCTATAACTAAACTTTATAACTGAAAAACTAATGTGTGTGTGTGTGTGGACATGGCGGCCGGGGCAGGAGCTCACCGGCGAGGCGCGGCGACGGGGGCCGGCGACGGGGATGGAGACGGACGGTGACAACAGGGATGGGGACGGGGCGGCGACGACGGGGACGGTCCGGGCAGGGACGACGGGGCGGGGCGCAGCGACGGGGCGGGGCACGGCGACGGGGACGACGGGGACGGGGATGGCCGGGGCGGCGACGGCGACGGACGGCGATGGGGACGGCAATGGGGGCGGTGACGAGGGGCGGCGGCGATGGGGCAGAGGAGAAAGAAGCAAAGGGAGAGATGAGAAACTGAATTTTGTTGAAGTGCTTTCTTATATAGAACACCCCTTTAGTACCGGTTGGAGCCACCAACCGGTACTAAAGGTCTGTTTTGGCCAGGCCAAGCGGCGGGAAGCGCCCCCCCCCCTTTAGTACCGGGTGGTGGCACCAACCGGTACTAAAGACCCACCCTTTAGTACCGGGTGGTGGCACCAACCGGTACTAAAGGGTGTGCGCTGCCAGGCGAGGGGCGCAGAAGTTTAGTCCCACCTCGCTAGTTGAGGAGCGCCAAGACCAGTTTATAAGCCCCGGCGCGGGCACTGCATTGAGCTCCTCTCAAAAGCAAGCCTTCTGGGCCTACCTCTCCTACTCTGCCTGTGGGCCTACTGGGCTTGCGGGCCTGCATCCTGGCCCAACTACAGGTTGGGTTTCTAGTCGTATGCAGGCCGCTCTGGCCCAGTAGGTGGGCTTTTTATTTTCTTATTTTTTTGCTTTATTTATTTTTCAGTTGTTTTTTGCTGTATTTAGAGTTTCTTTGTGAATATTTTTGCTTTAGGTACAAAAAATTACAAACTTTCTGTTAGTGCCGGTAGTTTTCAAATTTGAATAGTTTAAATTTTGAATTATTTGAAATTTGTCTGAATCACTAGTTTGTGAATAACTTAACTTTGAAAATAGATTTTCCAATGATTCTTTTTTCTTATGTTTAATATTAGTGTGTTTTATCATTATATTCAATTTGGTAATGCTTAGGTTATTTAAAAAATGAAATGCCTTTGTAACAGATGAGTTTTCGTCCGAAACCCTGATACTTCGAAAGAGATTGTCCATTTTGTACACGAAGTGCATCAAGTTTTTGCGGTAACCCTCTCCACTTTTCTACACATGCTATGTGGGTAAAATTATGATACCATGCCAACTTTCAACCTTTTCTGAGTTCATTTGAAATGCTTTTCAATTTCAGGGTCATTTAGTTGAAAAAAAATCAGTAAATGCATGAAAGAACTTGTTTGCACATAAAATTTCTTCGCGTTTCAAATGCCAAAACACATAACTACCCTAACTATTACAGAGATTCCCTCCTGGGTGTGAAACACAGAAGAATGTGATGATAGTGAAGCCGATCACATCCCAGATCTTTGGGTGTGAAACTTTTTCTTCGCGTGTGTCCCTTTGCGCCGTAGCCATGGAAAATCTTCATCATTTAACTGGATGCTCGGGTCAATATTCACTGTGAATGGAGCAATTTCATCAAACTTTTCATAATCTTCTGACATGTCTGTCTTGTCATCCACTCCCATGATGTTTCTCTTCCCAGAAAGAACTATGTGGTGCTTTGGCTCATCGTATGATGCATTCGCTTCCTTATCTTTTCTTTTTCTCGGCTTGGTAGACATGTCCTTCACATAGAAAACCTGTGCCACATCATTGGCTAGGACGAATGGTTCGTCTGCATACGCAAGATTGTTGAGATCCACCGTTGTCATTCCGTATTGCGGGTCTTCCGTTACCCCGCCTCGTGTCATATTGACCCATTTGCACCGAAACAAAGGGACGTTCAAACCACATCCATAGTCAAGTTCCCATATGTCCTCTATGTAACCATACTATGTTTCCTTTCCCGTCTTGGTTGTTGCATCAAAGCGGACACCGCTGTTTTGGTTGGTGCTCTTCTTATCTTGGGCGATCGTGTAAAATGTTTTACCATTTATCTCGTACCCTTTGAAAGTCATTATATTCGAAGATGGTAATTGGGAAAGCGAGTACATGTCATCTTCAATAGAGGCGTCATGCATGGTACGTGTCTGCAACCAGCCGGCGAAACTCATGGTTTGTTGACGTGTAATCCAGTCATCAGACCGCTCCGGGTGTTTGGAGAGTAGGAAATTCTTGTGTTCGTCCATATACGGAGCCACCAAGGCAGAATTCTGTAGAACTGTGTAGTGTGCTTCAGTGAGAGAATGTCCGTCCATACATATTATTTGATTCCCTCCTAGTGTGCCTTTTCCATCCAGTCTTCCCTTATGCCGCAATTCAGGAACACCAATCGGCTTAAGGTCAGGAATAAAGCCAATAAAAAACTCAATGACCTCTTCATTTTCATGGCCCTTGGAGATGCTTCCTTCTGGCCTAGCACGGTTATGAACATATTTCTTTAAGACTCCCATGAACCTCTCAAAGGGGAACATATTGTGTAGAAATACAGGACCCAAAATGTTAATCTCTTCGCATAGGTGAACTAGGACGTGCGTCATGATGTTGAAGAAGGATGGTGGGAGCACCAACTCGAAACTGACAAGACATTGCACCAAATCATTCTCTAACCTTGGTATGATTTCTGGATCGATTACCTTCTGAGAGATTGCGATGAGGAATGCACATAGCTTCACAATGGCTAATCGAACGTTATTCGGTCGAAGCCCCCTCAATGCAACCGGAAGCAGTTGCGTCATAATAACGTGGCAGTCATGAGACTTTAGGTTCTGGAACTTTTTCTCTTCCATGCTTATTATTTCTTTATATTCGACGAGAAGCCAGACGGTACCTTAATACTGAGTAGGCATTCAAAGAAGATTTCCTTCTTCTTTGGTAAGAGCGTAGCTGGCATGACCCTGACGTATGTCGTCTTTTCCGTGCATACGTTGCTGGTCCTCCCGTGCCTCAGGTGTATCTTTTGTCTTCCCATACACGCCCAAGAAGCCAAGCAGGGTCACACAAAGATTCTTCGTCACATGCATCACGTCGATTGCGGAGCGGACCTCTAGGTCTTTCCAATAGGGAAGGTCCCAAAATATAGATTTCTTCTTCCACATGGGTGCGCGTCCGTCAGTGTCATTCGGAACAGGTTGTCCGCCAGGACCCTTTCCAAAGACTACCTTCAAATCCTTGACCATATCATGTACATCAGCACCAGTACGGTGGCGAGGCTTCGTCCGGTGATCCGCCTCACCTTTGAAATGCTTGCCTTTCTTTCTTACGGCATGCCTGCTCGGAAGAAATCGACGATGTCCCAGGTACACATTCTTCCTACAATTGTTCAAATATATACTGTCGGTATCGTCCAAACAGTGGGTGCATGCGCGGTATCCCTTGTTTGTCTGTCCTGAAAGGTTACTGAGAGCAGGCCAATCATTGATGGTGACGAGCAGCAATGCCTTTAGGTTAAATTCTTCCCCCATGTGCTCATCCCACGCACGTACACCTGTTCCATTCCACAGCTGTAAGAGTTCTTCAACTAATGGCCTTAGGTACACATCAATGTCATTGTCGGGTTGCTTAGGGCCTTGGATGAGCACTGGCATCATAATGAACTTCCGCTTCATGCACAACCAAGGAGGAAGGTTATACAAACATAGAGTCACAGGCCAGGTGCTATGGTTGCTGCTCTGCTCCCCAAAAGGATTAATGCCATCTGCGCTTAGACCAAACCATACGTTCCTTGCGTCATCTGCAAACTCCTTCCCGTACTTTCTCTCGATTTTTCTCCACTGCGACCCGTCAGCGGGTACTCTCAACTTTCCGTCTTTCTTACGGTCTTCTCTATGCCATCGCATCGCCTTGGCATGCTCTTTGTTTTGGAACAAATGTTTCAACCGTGGTATTATAGGAGCATACCACATCACCTTGGCAGGAATCTTCTTCCTGGGGCGCTCGCCCTCGACATCACCAGGGTCATCGCGGCTGATCTAATAGTGCAATGCACCGCATACCGGGCAAGCGTTCAAATCCTCGTACTCACCGCGGTAGAGGATGCAGTCATTAGGGCATGCATGTATCTTCTGCACCTCTAACCCTAGAGGGTAGACAGGCTTCTTTGCTTCGTTAGTACTCTCGGGCAATTCGTTGTCCTTTGGAAGCATATTCTTTATCATTACCAGCAACTTTCCAAATCCCTTGTCAGATACACCATTCTCTGCCTTCCATTGCAGCAATTCCAGTGTGGTGCCTAACTTTTTCTTGTCAGCTTCGCAATTCGGGTACAACAATTTCTTGTGATCCTCTAACATGCGCTGCAACTTCTTCTTCTCCAAATCACTTGCGCAGTTTCTCTTTGCATCGGCAATGGCCCGACCTAGATCATCAGCGCGCTCATCTGATGCCTCTTCTTCAGCTTCTTCCCGCATTGCTGGCTCAGCTTCTTCCCCCATTGTTGTATCATCGTATTCAGGGAACCCATGGCCAGGATAGCTGTCGTCGTCCTCTTCTTCATTGTTTTCCATCATAACCCCTCTTTCTCCGTGCTTGGTCCAAACATTATAGTGGGGCATGAAACCGTACTTAAATAGGTGGACGTGAATGGTTCTTGACGTAGAGTAATTGTGATCATTCTTATAGATAGCACATGGACAAGGCATAAAACCATCCGCCCGCTTGTTTGCCTCAGCCGCAAGCAGAAAAGTATGCACGCCATTAATGAACTCAGGAGAGCATCGGTCATCATACATCCATTGTCGGCTCATCTTCATTACACAACACCGAAAAGACCAAATTAATACAAGTTCATACATAAAGTTCATACAACACTTAAATGCAACAAACAAATAACTCTCTAGCTAAAGCATTTAAATGCAACAACGAATGCGATCAAGATTGCAACTAAGGTAACAATTGCTCCAACAGCATAATGATACCAAGCCTCACTATCAATGGCATATTTTCTAATCTTTCTAATCTTCAAGCGCATTTTCTCCATCTTGATCTTGTGATCATCGACGACATCGGCAACATGCAACTCCAATTCCATCTTCTCCCCCTCAATTCTTTTCAATTTTTCTTTCAAATACTCGTTTTCTCTTTCAACTAAATTTAACCTCTCGACAATAGGGTCGGTTAGAATTTCCGGTTCACATACCTCCTAGATAAAAATATCTATGTCAACTTGATGGGCATAATTTGTCATAAACACGAAATGCAACAACTAGTTTTAAAAGAGAATATACCACATCCGAATCATAACAAGGACGAGGGCCGACGGGGACGGATATCAAAACCATGGCACTATGTATAACAAACAACGTACAGGTAAGATAATTATACGAGTAACTATATATCCAAATCACACAAACATCAATTTGGTAATGTAAAACATTCATGAACAAGAGGCTCACCACAAGCTAGGTGGTGTCGGCGACGGGACGGTGCGGGCGATCGACGGTGGTTACGATGGAGATTTAGAAGGCACTAAGTAAACCACACCTACATATGCAAACTAAGTGTTATTTTTGACCTCAAATTGCTTATAAATCAAATACTAGCACATATAATTCCTCCCAAATTACTAAACTCACAAATTAATCACTATACAAAGCATTGCAAGAGCTAATCTAGCAATGAGAGATGAAAGGACAAAGTTGCTAACCTTTGTGATCATTTGAATGGATGGGGGCCTTCAAATCTTGACAAATTTTGGGCAAAATGTGTGATGAGCTCGAGAGGAAGAGGGGAAGAACAGAGAGGAGAGGGGAAAGGGGAAGAACAGAGTGCGCTCGGGTGGATGAAGGGTTTATGTAGGACGACCTTTAGTACCGGTTCGTGACACAAACCGGTACTAAAGGTGCTGGAGGGGCCCCAGACTGACAACATTCTGCCACCACCCACTTTAGTACCGGTTCGTGTCACGAACCGGTTCTAAAGGTTCGCCACGAACCGGTACTAATGAGAGCAGCCGGCTAGCCGTTGGAACCGGCACTAATGGACACATTAGTGCCGGCTCAAAATCAAACCGGCACTAATGTGCTTCACATTTGACCCTTTTCTACTAGTGTATCATGATAAATGTTTATCATGCTAGAATTGTATTAACCGGAAACTTAGTACATGTGTGAATACATAGACAAACAGAGTGTCCCTAGTATGACTCTACTAGACTAGCTCGTTAATCAAAGATGGTTAAGTTTCCTAGCCATTGACATCTGTTGTCATTTGATGAACGGGATCACATCATTAGAGAATGATGTGATGGACAAGACCCATCCGTTAGCTTAGCATTATGATCGTTTAGTTTATTGTTATTGCTTTTTTCATGACTTGTACATGTTCCTATGACTATGAGATAATGCAACTCTCGAATACCGGAGGAACACTTAGTGTGCTATCAAACATCACAACGTAACTGGGTGATTATAAAGATGCACTACAGGTGTCTCCAATGGTGTTTGTTGAGTTGGCATAGATCGATATTAGGATTTGTCACTCCGATCGTCGGAGAGGTATCTCTAGGCCCTCTCGGTAATGCACATCACTATAAGCCTTGCAAGCAGTGTGACTAATGAGTTAGTTGCGGGATGATGCATTACGGAACGAGTAAAGAGACTTGCCGGTAACGATATTGAACTAGGTATGGTGATACCGACGATCGAATCTCGGGCAAGTAACATACCGATGACAAAGGGAACAACGTATGTTGTTATGCGGTTTGACCGACAAAGATCTTCGTAGAATATGTAGGAACCAATATGAGCATCCAGGTTCTGCTATTGATTATTGGCCGGAGATGTGTCTCGGTCATGTCTACGTAGTTCTCGAACCCGTAGGGTCCGCACGCTTAATGTTCGATGATGATTGGTATTATGAGTTTATGTGATTTCATGCACCGAAGGTTGTTCGGAGTCCCGGATGAGATCACAGGCATGAAGAGGAGTCTCGAAATGGTTGAGACATAAAGATTGATATATTGGACCATGTTGTTCGGACACCGGAAGTGTTCCGGAGAGTTTCGGATAAAACCGGAGTGCCGAATTGGACTAGGGGAAGGGGGAGGCGCCCCCCTTTCCTTCCCTTCCCCCTCTTCCTTCCTTCTCCCTCTCTCCCTCTTGGTGGATCCCTACTAGGACTTGGAGTCCTAGTAGGATTCCCCTCTTGGGTCTCTCTCTCCAACAATTATGATAATGCAATATAATTATGTTTGTTGCATTATCATAATTATTTTGCATGTTTCATTCCTATTTGTTTGTTGCCATGATTATGATGAATGTCGTTGCCATATTTTGTTTATTGCATCATGTTCATCTTTTATTATATTGCATTGTGCCATTTCATTGTGTTGCATTGAGCCTCTTGTCATTTTGCATCATGCCATCCTTTGCCTGATGCGTCATATTATAGCATTTTGTCATCCATGTTGTTTCCAAGTTTATCATGTGCATTGCCCCTACATTATGATTGTTGGTTGCATCAGCACGTCCTCCATCCTTCTTCTTTCTTTCATTTTGGCAAGTGAACTTTTCATCTCTCCATAAAGATTGAATCTTTTCCTATCTATTTTAGAACCATGTCCTCAGCCTCTCTGCCAAATCTGATCCCATTTGGAGTTGTTTTGGTTGGGTTCAAAAATGGCTCAAGTTTGAATTTAATTCAAACTTGAGTTTTTTTTCTACCTCTAAAAATGCCCAAACCAATTTATTCAAATAGTACATGTCACCAGGAGCCTGAGGATATCATTATATCTTCCAAATTCTTTTCCTAGCTGTCCCTTCTTTTCCTATTCTGAAATATGTTGATTATAAAGGAAACAGAGGATAAGAGAAGGAAGGAGAGAGAATCCAGCCCTCCTGGCCTTCCTTGCTCCAGTCGCAGCCCAGCGATCACCTCCCTGGTAAAAACCCCCCCATCGCCAGCTGATCACCCCGCCGACCCCACCTGCAAGCGACCCGGCTCCCTCCTTTTCTTCTTCCTCCCTCTCTGTCTCTCACGGTGAAAACTAGGGGAAGCACATGGCCACCGTGGCTTCACCACGACTCCTTCACGCCTCCAAGCCCTCCTATAAAACCCCCTGCAGCTCCCCTAGGGTTTCCCTCGCCCTCCTCTTCTCCCTGCCACCGCCGCCAAGGTAAGATCCAACCCACGTCCACGCCCATGCCACCATAGCCATTGCCCGCGCCATGGCCGAGGAGAGCTCGAGCTCTTCTCCAACTTGATCCTCGTCGTAGCCGTCTTCGTCTTCTTCCACGACCCCGTTCCTGCTATGATCCAAGGCCGGAGACGCCAAGTCCATCGCATAGTAGCCGGGTTCGCGGGTCGAGGGTGCGTTCCGTGACCCGGGGTCGATCGGCCCCAATCGCGGGTCGGGGACGAGGTGGGGTCGTGATGGGTCGTCAGGCGGATTGCGACCCTGATCGATCGATGATACCCCAGAACCCCAGATCAAGAACAACTGCGGGGAAACGGGTGTCATGGTGAATCGAGGGTTACCTAGTAATCGCGCTCCAAATTCAGAAATCCACCGGACTGTTGGTGTCCGCCGTCTGCAGTCCGCCACTCGCCGCCGGTCGTCGAGCTTCTTGGTGTGGTATCCGCCCTCTCTCACCTCGCTCCCATAGTCCTGCCATTGATGGATAAGAGGCCTCGATGGATAAACGCTTGGTGTGAAAGATTTGGCCTCGATGGAAGCTGGAAGGGCAAACTGGAGGAGTGCTGAACGACTCGTGGCTTGGAACGGGATCGGAGACTAGAGCTCTGCAGATGAAGTAAAGAAGAAAGATATGGGAATAGTTACTCTTGGTGTGATAGAATATGGTAAATGAGAAGGTCACGCCGTAGACGGCTGACTTGTGGCGTCATTTTTTCTGGGAAAGTAGGAGGGAAATAAATCACCGGTCAGATCATAATCTTTTCAGGCGGGAATGGCGGGATCTCTCTTTCCATCCATGGCAAAATCACCATGACCCAGAGTCATCGACCTGAAATAGTTTGGGTCACGACCCACGTTCCCAATTGACGTCCTAGAGATGTATACCCCTTGTCGAACCTCGATCCGGAGGGGTGGCGAACCACGACCCGCAACCCCGTTCCTCGACCCGGCCGACCCTGATTCCTGGCACCTATGGTCCATCGACGCATTCTTCCCCTGCTTTCTCTGCTTCTCGGACCCGAGGACGTCGCCCCGACCAGTAGCTCGTCGTCGCCCTCTCCTTCATCTCTCGGCCTCCTCGCCGTATCCCTCAAGCCCCTGGTGAGCAACCGCTCCTCCCAGCCCCTCTTCCGCTTTGATTCCGTCGTGGTAGTCGCCGATCCTCGCGCCCTGAGTTCGTCCGCCATGGGTGATCTCGAGTTTGAGCTCATGCTTGTGTCGCTGCTTCTGCTCGCTGATCCCACACACACAGCCTCCACGCTCGCTCCGCGCTGCACGCATCCATGCACGTCATCTCTGTTCCAGTCGGCAGCCATGGTCGTAGCCATGTGACCCATGTCCAGCGAGGCTTGGCCTCAACGCACGCCCAGCCACCCTACCTATGCATCCACACATGCCTCCTTCCGCACACGCTCCTGCACGCACACCACACTCCTCTTTGCCTTGCATAGAGGAAGCGCCCCGCAACTTGCCTCGCCGTGCTTCACTACCATGGCCGCAAGCTCCTGCTGTGCAGTGCGCACACCCACACATGCCCCGTCGTTGATCCGCGCCCGCGCACACGCAGTAGCACCCACCCCTGTTTCCGCACCCCCGCCGGCTCACCACAGCAGCAGCTGCCGCTACGTTTGCTCACCGGCATCGCCTCCGATGCACCCGTGTATTCGCTGGAGAAGAAGGCTAGGCGTTCTGATCATTCAAAAAGAGCTGAGCTTCCGTTTAGCAGCAAGTATAGCAGCAGCTCAGTGGTCTGGGCCACGCAATCCTACAGGGGAGCCCTGAGATCGAACCCCCCTCTGTTGCGCATTCTTTTTCGTGCAATTTTGTGCCTTCAGACTTTCAGAGTTTCTGGCTGCTTCATCTACGGCCAAACCCTTTCAACTTAATGCATCCAGTCTAGTTCAACTCGTTAATCACGCTTATGCACAACCAGAAGGTGCTGGATTCGAATCCCATGCCCCTAATTTTTGCCCTGTTTTTCTTTCCTCTGCGCACACACTATCACTTGGGCCAAATCTTCCTGCACCGCTGCAGGTTGCTGCAATCTGGCCCACGTTTTTTTTTCACCTTAGAGATTTTCTCTATTTTCGGTGCATGCATAATTACATTAAATGCCATTGCTTTAAGATGCTAATAACTAAATTATCCATGCATCCAAATGAACATGTCATATATGCATCTTGCTCAAATTTTCATGTTCTTTAACAGTATGCAACTTTCATCCATGTTAAAGATGTTTAAACTTGTTGTTTGCATTGTTTTGCACAAATGACATGTCATATATGCTAATTTTTGCCCTGTTTTTCTTTCCTCTGCGCACACACTATCACTTGGGCCAAATCTTCCTGCGCCACTGCAGGTTGCTGCAATCTGGCCCACGTTTTTTTTCACCTCAGAGATTTTCTCTATTTTTGGTGCATGCATAATTACATTAAATGCCATTGCCTTAAGATGCTAATAACTAAATTATCCATGCATCCAAATGAACATGTCATATAGGCATCTTGCTCAAATTTTCATGTTCTTTAACAGTATGCAACTTTCATCCATGTTAAAGATGTTTAAACTTGTTGTTTGCATTGTTTTGCACAAATGACTTGCTAAAATGGTTTATTTCATAACTAAATAACCGTAGCTCCGATTTAAATAAACTTTATGTGTAAATGGGTTAGAAAAATGCATAGATTAACATGGTGCTCTTCTTTTTGCTGTTTAACAACATTAAACTTGTGTATAGGGCAGGTTAGTACCAAATCCGAATATTGCTTATGACGATTTTCCGAAATTGTTGTTTGTTATTTCCGGCCTCATTTAAATTGCCTAGATAGGTAGTTTTCTTATGCTTCACCTCTTGCCATGTTTAACAACATTTAATATTGATGGGTAGCATAAACGAGAGTGAACTGAATATTTGAATGTGGTGTTCCCTCAATATGCAACGAGTTGCATATTGAGCTCCACTTAATGTGTAGTATTGTTTTTGCACTTTGTCATGCCATGCATATTTAATCCGGACATGCATCATATGTGTTTGCGTATCATGCCATGATTATGCTTGTTTGTTTACCATGTTGTTAGCTTCTTTCCGGTTGTGCTTCTCGTTGATAGTTCCGGTTCCGTTGCGATCGTGAGGATTTGTTCGACTACGTTGGTTCGTCTTCTTCATGGACTCGGTCTTCTTCCTAGCGGGATCTCAGGCAATATGACCGTCACCTTGGATATCACTACTATCTTTGCTATGCTAGTTGTCTCGATGCTATCGCTATGTCGCGCTACCTACCACTTGTTTATCAAGCCACCCAAATTGCCATGATAGGCTCTAACCTTTTCCACCATCCTAGCAAACCATTGTTTGGCTATGTTACCGCTTTACTCAGCCCCTCTTATAGTGTTGCTAGTTGCAGGTTGTTCCATGTTGGGACATGGATATCATGGGATATCACATATCTCTTATTTAATTAATGCATCTATATACTTGGTAAAGGGTGGAAGGCTCAGCCTTTTGCCTGGTGTTTTGTTCCATTCTTGCTGCCCTAGTTTCCGTGATACCAGTGCTATGTTCCCTGATTTTGCGTCCCTAACACGGTGAGGATTTATGGGCCCCTCTTGACAGTTCGCTTTGAATAAAACTCTTCCAGCAAGGCCCAACATTGGTTTTATCATTTGCCTAATAACAACTAAAACTTGCATAGGGACTTTCCGGACCCCGAGGACTTAATCAACCCCCCGGGCCAGTGCTCCTCATGAGTGTTGGTCCAAACTAGAGCACCATGCAGGACTGCCCCTAGGCCCCCAAGGCAACTTGGGGTATTTCGTTCATGTACGCTTCACTCATTTGATCGTGGCCTGAGACGAGATACGCGCGGCTACTATCAGGGTGTCGGCACGTCGGGAGGTCTTGCTGGTTTTGTTTTGCCATTGTCGAAATGTCTTGTGCACCGGGATTCCGAGTCTGATCGGAGGGTCCCGAGATGGAGGATTGTCTCCGCAGATTGTGAGCTTGTCATGGGCTAAGTTGGGACACCCCTGCAGGGTTTAAACTTTCGAGAGTCGTGCCCGTGGTTATGTGGCAGATGGGAATTTTCAATATCCGGTTGTAGTGGGCTTGATCCAAACTTAATTTAAAATACACCAACCGCATGCTTAACCGTGATGGTCTCTTTTCGAGTGAGTCGAGAAGAGAACACGGTGGGGTTATGTTTGAACGCAAGTAGTTCAGGATCACTTATTGGTCATTACTAGTTTGCGACCGTTTGCGTAGTTTCTCATCTTACTCTTGTACTCGTAAGTTAGCCACCATACATTGCTTAGTCGCTTGCCGCAACCACACCACTTATCCATTCCTTACCCATTAAGCTTTGCTAGTCTTGATACCCATGGTAATGGGATTGTTGAGTCCTCGTGGCTCACAGATTACTACAACAACAGTTGCATGTACAGGTAATGCGATGATCATGACGTGAGAGCGATGTTTACTTGTTTTTGAGTTCTTCTTCTTCGTAGATCCTAGGATAGGTTCCTGGTCGGCAGCCTGGCCTAACATGGTGGATGTCGTTTGAGTTTCTGTTTGTGTTTCATCCGTAGTCGGGTGTTGTTCTCATGTATGATGTTTGATGTATTCGTGTGGCATTTGTATGCCCTTTGTATGTATCCCCAGAAGTTATGTAATGGTACGATGTAATGATATCCACCTTGCAAAAGCGTTTCAATATGCGGCTCTATCCTTGGAGGGACCTTCGAGTTCCTCTCGGATAGGATCGCATATTGGGCGTGACAAGTTGGTATGAGAGCCTCGATCGACCATAGGAGATCCCTGATTGACCGTAGTTGGCCGTTGTCGAGTCTGGAAGAAAAGCATTTTCGAAGTCTAGTTATATCGGAGAGTAGGAATTCTTTTTACTCCTCAGCCCCTTCGTCGCTCTGGTGAGAAATCTTGACGCAGGTGTTTTTGACTTACTCCTCTTCCCCTTCAATTTTTTTAGGATCACGCAGTTAGTTCTCGTTCGTTGCGATGTCAGCTCTTTTTATCCGGCGCACTTCCTTTGAGCCATTCGACCCTCGTCGTGTTTTAAGAGATCAATCCTCAGTTCTTTATCAACGACGTTGCTCCCCCATATGAAGTTGTCTTTCTTTTTCCCACCCGCCCACCCTTTTTCTTCTTGGAGCCGAAGTCCATAATCGAGTATCCATCCTACTCGTGCGAAGCCTTTGTACTCTTTCCTCAATTATTTCAACCGGTACTTTTCTCTTCAAGTTATTCGTCGGTTCCCCATTCCAAGTTGCCTTTGTTTCCCCGCCCTCCCACCCCTTTTATTCCCAGAGTTTGAGCCTCTATTCGAGCATATATTACATTCGTGCGGAGCCTCTTCAGTCTTTTCTCAATTGTCTCAACCGGTGAATTCTCATCTAGTTAATCATTGTTTGTCTCGTTTTCTTTCCGGTGGATCCAATTAAAGTTTTTCGTTGTTGATCATATTCCTTTCCTCGACTCAAGTGTTCTCCCTTGCTCGTTCGCCTCTCGCCATTTTATCCTTCTGGAGTGCTCAAGACATCTCAGAAGATTCATGTTTGCATTCAATTATTTTGAGGTTGTCACCTCATTCAAGTCTTCCAGTTGTTCCGGTGCATCAGCTCTCTCTCCAACAATCCTATCCAACAGTGTTTTCTTTTCAGTGGGCCCTAACCCACAGGTCTTTTCCCAGGATCTTACCTGACTCTTCTAATTTCCCGGAGTTATTCTCAAATTCATTTCGAAGTTTGACGAAGAATGAATTTCATCAGTCAGATGCTTTTCCAAGACCGATTTCAAATTATTTTAATTGTTGTCTCAACCTCTTCACTTTTCATTCTCCCGGAGTATCTCAACAATTTTGGTGGTGTTCCTTGTCGTCATTTGAAGACCGAAGAAGAGTTTTCCTCTAAATCGTGTCCGTTCTCTCGAAGATTCATGGTTCTAGCTTCATGTTATCCTCTCGAATTATTCAATTTGTCAGAAATTCTTTTCTTACCCATCCGGAGTGTGTCAGGAGTTGTTTTCCATTTTGTTTCAACGGAGGCTATCATTCCAGAAGAATTCTTCATCCTCATGTTCCAGCTATCATTCATGCTTTTCTAATTCTTCCCGGCGAGGAATTCTCTTTCTTCATTCATTTTCTAATTCTTACGGTGGTTCGTTCAAGATTCCTCTTCCTTTGTTATCATATCAACTCATCCGTTCGTTCTAATCCTACCAGTGGTTCATGAAGACCTTCCCAAGTTTTGCGCTATATCTCCCCTTAATCTTTTCCAACGCAAATAAGTTGTATGCAATCCATTGTTTCTCATCAATTTAATTGGTGGAGGATAAGCATAACATAATTCTCATTCTTCTTTCATCAAGTTGTTTAATCTCTTCTTTTGGAGTTTGTTTATCATATCACATTCTCGGTTCGAAGTGTTTTCATCTTTTCTTTTCCGGAGTTCAAAGTTTCCTTGGCCATCTCGTCGGAAACTCCATTTAAATCATCGCAATGTTTCACCTCGTTCTTTTTCAACATTAGTTTCTTTAATCCTTTTAATACCGGAGTTCTTCGAGAGTTCTTCACGGTGGTTCATCAAGGATTTAATTCATTCTTCAAGTGTTTATCAAGATTCTTGTTGGAGCTCAAGTATACCTCTTCTTGCATACCGAAGTGCAACTAATTCTTCCTTGTCTTTCAGACATGTGGTTTACATGTTTCGTCTCAAGCAAACAATCTTTTCTGTTTGTGGTCGGTTATCACCTCATAATTTTGAGATGCTATCCATAAGCCCACAAAAGTTTATTCCTTTTTGTTGTTGAATTTCCAACAACTCCATTCAACCCTTCTTCGTAAGAATGCTTTTTCAAACTCAATTGTGGTAGAAGTTGTCATTTTCTTCTTCGTTCTTTTCGTTCCACTTTTCAATTCTTCTGGAAGCATTGTGTTGTTCCTCTCGTCAGGCATCGTCCAATCTTGTCAAGATCATGTTCTATTCTTTCCATGTTCAGCCGGATTGCTCCCTAAATTCTTTCGTTCTTATTCCTTTTCTATCTTGTTCTAACCGGAGTGGTTCCAGAGTCTATCTTATTCCTTGAGCTTTTGATTCTCGCCATAATCGTTGTTCCTCTTTTCTACCCGAGTGCTCTCGACTTCCTTCATCTTCTCTCGGGCGCTCTTGTTTATCTTATCCTTTTTCTCTTCCGTCTCGTTCCTAAGATCTCGGGACAAGATCTTCTATTAGTGGAGGAGAGTTGTAACGCCCCAAGACCGACGCTTCAGTTGCCCTTCCATTTTTTTAGTTGTTGACGTGTGTTTATTATGTTTGTTGCATTATCATAGTTGTTTTGCATATTCATTACTATTTGTTTGTTGCCATGATCATGATGAATGTCCTTGCCATATTTTGTTTATTGCATCATGTTCATCTTTTATTATATTGCATTGTGCCATTTCATTTTGTTGCATTGAGCCTCTTGTCATTTTGCATTATGCCATCCTTTGTCTGATGCATCATATTATAGCATTGTGTCATCCATGTTGTTTCCAAGTTCATCATGTGCATTCCCCCTACATTATGTTTGTTGATTGCTCCACGTATGATCATGCATCAGCACCTCCTCCTTCCTTCTTCTTTCTTTCATTTTGGCAAGTGACCTTTTCCCCTCCTCCATAAATGTTCAATATTTTCCTATCTATTTTAGACCATGTCCTCAACCTCTCTGCCAAATCTGATCCCATTTGGAGTTGTTTTGGTTGGGTTCAAAAATGGCTCAAGTTTGAATTTAATTCAAACTTGAATTATTTTTCTACCTCTAAGAATTCCCAAACCAATCTATTCAAATAGTACATGTCACCAGGAGCCCGAGGATATCATTATATCTTCCAAATTATTTTCCTAGCTCCCCCTTCTTTTCCTGTTCTGAAATCTGTTGATTATAAAGGAAACAGAGGATAAGAGAAGGAAGGAGAGAGAATCTAGCCCACATGGGCCTAGCTTGCTCCTGTCGCAGCCCAGCGATCACCTCCATGGTAAAAATCCCCCCATCACCAGCTGATCACCCCGCCGACCCCACATGCCAGCGACCCGGCTCCCTCCTTTTCTTCTTCCTCCCTCTCTGTCTCTCACGGTGAAAACCAGGGGAAGCACATGGCCACCGTGGCTTCACCACGACTCCTTCATGCCTCCAAGCCCTCCTATAAAACCCCCTGCAGCTCCCCTAGGGATTCCCTCGCCCTCCTCTTCTCCCTGCCACAGCCGCCAAGGTGAGATCCAACCCACGTCCACGCCCCGCCGTTGCTCCGCGCCCGCGCACATGCAGTAGCACCCATCCCCTGTTTCCGCACCCCCGCCGGCTCACCACAGCAGCAGCTGCCACTGCGTTTGCTCGCCGGCATCGCCTCCGACGCACTCGTGTATTCGCTGGAGAAGAAGGCTAGGCCTTCTGATCATTCAAAATGAGCTGAGCTTCCCTTTGGCAGCAAATATAGCAGCAGCTCAGTGGTCTAGGCCACGCAATCCTACAGGGGAGCCCCGAGATCGAACCCCCCTCTGTTGCGCATTCTTTTTCGTGCAATTTTGCGCCTTCAGACTTTTAGAGTTTCTGGCTACTTCATCTACGGCCAAACCCATTCAAGTTCACGCATCCAGTCTAGTTCAACTGGTTAATCACGCTTGTGCACATCCAAAAGGTGTTGGGTTTGAATCCCAGATGCCCCTAATTTTTGCCCTGTTTTTTTTCCTCTGCACACACGTTGTCACTTGGGCCAAATCTTCCTGGGCCGCTACAGGTTGCTGCAATCTGGCCCGCATTTTTTTCACCTCGGAGATTTTCTCTATTTTTGGTGCATGCATAATTACATAAAGTGCCATTGCTTTAAGATGCTAATACCTAAATTATCCATGCATCCAAATGAAACATGTCATATATGCATGTTACTCAGATTTTCAGGTTCTTTAACAGTATGCAACTTTCATCCATGTTAAAAATGTTTAAACTTGTTGTTTGCATTGTTTTGCACAATGACATGTTAAAATGGTTTATTTCATAACTAAATAACTGTAGCTCCGATTTAAACAAACTTAATATGTAAATGGGTTAGAAAAGTGCATAGATTAACATGGTGCTCTTCTTTTTGCTGTTTAACAACATTAAACTTGTGTATAGGGCAGGTTAGTACCAAATCCGAATATTGCTTATGAGGATTTTCCGAAATTGTTGTTTGTTATTTCCGGCCTCATTTAAATTGCCTAGATAGGTAGTTTTCTTATGCTTCACCTCTTGCCATGTTTAACAACATTTAATATTGATGGGTAGCATAAACGAGAGTGAACTGAATATTTGAATGTGGTGTTCCCTCAATATGCAACGAGTTGCATATTGAGCTCCACTTAATGTGTAGTATTGTTTTTGCACTTTGCCATGCCATGCATATTTAATCCGGACATGCATCATATGTGTTTGCGTATCATGCCATGATTATGCTTGTTTGTTTACCATGTTGTTAGCTTCTTTCCGGTTGTGCTTCTTGTTGATAGTTCCGGTTCCGTTGCGATCGTGAGGATTTGTTCGACTACGTTGGTTCGTCTTCTTCATGGACTCGGTCTTCTTCCTAGCGGGATCTCAGGCAAGATGACCGTCACCTTGGATCACACTACTATCTTTGTTATGCTAGTTGTCTCGATGCTATCGCTATGTCGCGCTACCTATCACTTGTTTATCAAGCCTCCCAAATTGCCATGATAGCCTATAACCTTTTCCACCATCCTAGCAAACCATTGTTTGGCTATGTTACCGCTTTGCTCAGCCCCTCTTATAGCGTTGCTAGTTGCAGGTTGTTCCATGTTGGGACATGGATATCATGGGATATCACAATATCTCTTATTTAATTAAAGCATATATATACTTGGTAAAGGGTGGAAGGCTCAGCCTTTTGCCTGGTGTTTTGTTCCACGCTTGCCGCCCTAGTTTCCGTCATACCGGTGTTATGTTCCTTGATTTTGCGTCCCTAACACGGTGAGGATTTATGGGCACCTCTTGATAGTTCGCTTTGAATAAAACTCTTCCAGCAAGGCCCAACATTGGTTTTATCATTTGACTAATAACAACTAAAACTTGCATAGGGACTTTCTGGACCCCGAGGACTTAATCAACCCCCCGGGCCAGTGCTCCTCATGAGTGTTGGTCCAAACTAGAGCACCGTGCGGGACCGCCCCTAGGCCCCCTAGGCAACTTGGGGTATTTGGTTCCTGTACGCTTCGCTCATCCGATCGTGGCCTGAGACGAGATACGCGCGGCTACTATCAGGGTGTCGGCACGTCGCGAGGTCTTGTTGGTTTTGTTTTACCATTGTCGAAATGTCTTGTGCACCGGGATTCTGAGTCTGATCGGAGGGTCCCGAGATGGAGGATTGTCTCCGTGGATCATGAGCTTATCATGGGCTAAGTTGGGACACCCCTGCAAAGTTCAAACATTCGAGAGTCGTGCCTGCGGTTGTCTGGCAGATGGGAATTTTTAATATCCGGTTGTAGTGGGCTTGAACCAAACTTAATTTAAAATACACCAACTGCGTGTGTAACCGTGACGGTCTTTTCGAGTTAGTCGAGAAGAGAACATGGTGGGGTTATGTTTGAACGTAAGTAGTTCAGGATCACTTCTTGATCATTACTAGTTTGGGACCGTTTGCGTAGTTTCTCATCTTACTCTTGTACTCGTAAGTTAGCCACCATACATTACTTAGTCGCTTGCCGCAACCTCACCACTTATCCATTCCTTACCCATTAAGCTTTGCTAGTCTTGATACCCATGGTAATGGGATTGTTGAGTCCTCGTGGCTCACAGATTACTACAACAACAGTTGCAGGTACAGGTAATGCAATGATCATGACGTGAGAGCGATGTTTACTTGTTTTGGAGTTCTTCTTCTTCTTCTTCGACGATCTTGGGATAGGTTCCTGGTCGGCAGCCTGGGCTAGCAGGGTGGATGTCGTTTGAGTTTCTGTTTGTGTTTCATCTGTAGTCAGATGTTGTTCTCATGTATGATGTTTGATGTATTCTTGTGGCATTTGTATGCCCGTTGTATGTATCCTGAGATATTATGTAATGGTATGATGTAATGATATCCACCTTGCAAAAGCGTTTCAATATGTGGCTCTATCCTTGGTGGGACCTTCGAGTTCCTCTCGGATAGGATCGCATATTGGGCGTGAAAAGTTGCTTCAGAGCCTCGACCGACCATAGGAGCCCCCTGATTGACCGTAGTTGGCCGTTGTCGAGTCTAGAAGAAAAGCATTTTCGGAGTCTAGTTATATCGGAGAGTAGGAATTCTTTTTACTCCTCAGCCCCTTCGTCGCTCTAGTGAGAAATCTTGACGCAGGTGTTTTTGGCTTAGTCCTCTTCCCTTCAATTTTTTTAGGATCACGCAGTTAGTTTTTGTTTGTTGTGATGTCAGCTCTTTTTATCCGATGCACTTATTTTGAGTCATTCGGCCCTCGTCGTCTTTTACGAGATCAATCCTCAGTTCTTTATCAACGACGTTGCTCCCTCGTATGAAGTTGTCTTTCTTTTTCCCACCCGCCCACCCTTATTCTTCTCGGAGCTGGAGTCCGTAATCGAGTATCCATCCTACTCGTGCGAAGCCTTTGCATTCTTTCCTCAATTATTTCAACCGGTACTTTTCTCTTCAAGTTATTCATCGGTTCCCCATTCCAAGTTGCCTTTGTTTTCCCGCCCTCCCACCCCTTTTCTTCCCGGAGTCTGAGCCTCTATTCGAGCATACATTTCATTCGTGTGGAGCCTCTTCAGTCTTTCCTCAGTTGTCTCAACCGGTGAATTCTCATCTAGTTAATCATTGTTCCTCTCGTTTTCTTTCCGGCGGATCCAATTCAAGTTTTTCGTTGTTGATCATATTCCTTTCCTCGACTCAAGTGTTTTCCCTTGCTCGTTCGCCTCTCGGCAGTTTATCCTTCCGGAGTGCTCAAGACATCTCAAAAGATTCATGTTTGCATTCAATTATTTCGAGGTTGTCACCTCATTCAAGTCTTTCAGTTGTTCCGGTGCATCCACTCTCTCTCAGACAATCCTTTCCAACGGTGTTTTTTTTCAGTGGGCCCTAACCCACAAGTCTTTTTCTAGGATCTTACCTGACTCTTCTAATTTCCCGGAGTTATTCTCAAATTCTTTTCGAAGTTTGACGTAAGAATCAATTTCATCAGTCGGATGCTTTTCCAAGATCGATTTCAAATTATTTTCATTGTTGGCTCAACCTCTTCGCTTTTCATTCTCCTGGAGTATCTCAACAATTTTTGTGGTGTTCCTTGTCGTCATTAGAAGGCCGAAGAAGATTTTTCCTCTAAATCTTGTCCGTTCTCTCGAAGATTCATGGTTCTAGCTTCATGTTATCCTCTCGAATTATTCAATTTGTCAGAAATTCTTTTCTTACCCATCTGGAGTATGTTAGGAGTTGTTTTCCGTTTTGTTTCACCGGAGGCCATCATTCCAGAAGAATTCTTCGTCCTCACGTTCCAGCTATCATTCATGCTTTTCTAATTCTTCCCGGCGAGGAATTCTCTTTCTTCATTCATTTTCTAATTCTTACGGTGGTTCGTTCAAGATTCCTCTTCCTTTGTTATCATATCAATTCATCCGTTCGTTCTAATCCTACCGGTGGTTCATGAAGACCTTCACAAGTTTTGCGCTATATCTCCCCTTAATCTTTTCCAACGCGAATAAGTTGTATGCAATCCATTCCTTCTCATCAATTTAATTGGTGGAGGATAAGCATAACATAATTCTTATTCTTCTTTCATCAAGTTGTTTAATCTCTTCTTTTCGGAGTTTGTTTATCATATCACATTCTCGGTTCGAAGTGTTTTCATCTTTTCTTTTTCGGAGTTCAAAGTTTCCTTGGCCATCTCATTGGAAACTCCATCTAAGTCATCGCAATGTTTCATCTCGTTCTTTTTCAACATTCGTTTCTTTAATCCTTTTAATACCGGAGTTCTTTGAGAGTTCTTCACGGTGGTTCGTCAAGGATTTAATCCATTCTTCAAGTGTTTATCAAGATTCTTGTTGGAGCTCAAGTATACCTCTTCTTGCATACCGAAGTGCAACTAATTCTTCCTTGTCTTTCGGACATGTGGTTTTACATGTTTCGTCTCAAGCAAACAATCTTTTCTGTTTGTGGTCGGTTATCACCTCATAATTTTGAGATGTTATCCATAAGCCCACAACAAGTTTATTCCTTTTCGTTGTTGAATTTCCAACAACTTCATTCAATCCTTCTTCGTAAGTATGCTTTTTCAAACTCAATTGTGGTAGAAGATGTCATTTTCTTCTTCGTTCATTTCATTCCACTTTTCAATTCTTCCGGAGGCATTGTGTTGTTCCTCTCGTCAGGCATCGTCCAATCTTGTCAAGATCATGTTCTATTCTTTCCATGTTCAGCCGGAGTGCTGCCTAAATTCTTTCTTCTTATTCCTTTTCTATCTTGTTCTAACCGGAGTGGTTCTGTAACACCCACGATGCGGCTATATCTCCCACGTGTCGAGGCACGACTTAGAGGCATAACCGCATTGTGGCTTTGTCGCAAGAAGGGTCATCTTCACACAATCCCATGTAATGAACAAGAATAGGATAAAGAGTTGGCTTACAATCGCCACTTCACACAATACATAAATAGAATTCATACATCATCCAAACTTCCACACATAGACCAACTACGGTCAAATCCAAATGAAAATAATATAACCCCAAATGCTAGATCCCCGATCGTCCCAACTGGGCTCCACTACTGATCATCAGGAAAAGAATCATAGTAACGACCACGTTCCTCATCGAACTCCCACTTGAGCTCGGTTGCGTCATCTGCACTGGCATCGTCGGCACCTGCAACTGTTTTGGTAGAATCTGTGAGTCACGAGGACTCAGCAATCTCACACCCGTGAGATCAAGACTATTTAAGCTTATAGGAAAGGATGGTGTAATGAGGTGGAGATGCAACAAGCACTAAGCATATATGGTGGCTAACATACGCAAGAGAGAGCGAGAAGAGAAGCAACGCAACGATCGCGAAGCTAGAAATGATCAAGAAGTGATCCTGAAACTACTTATGTTCATGCATAACTCAAACCGTGTTCACTTCCCGGACTCCGCCGAGAAGAGACCATCACGGCTACACACACGGTTGATGTATTTTAATTTAAGTCAAGTGACAAGTTCTCTACAACCAGACATTAACAAATTCACATCTGCCTCATAACCGCGGGCACGGCTTTCGAAAGATAATACCCTGCAGGGGTGTCCCAACTTAGCCCATTATAAGCTCTCACGGTCAACGAAGGATAAACCTTCTCCCGAGAAGACCCGATCAGTCTCGGAATCCCGGTTTACAAGACATTTCGACAATGGTAAAACAAGACCAGCAAAGCCACCCGAATGTGCCGACAAATCCCGATAGGAGCTGCACATATCTCGTTCTCAGGGCACACCGGATGGGCAAGACGTCGGGTTGGCATAGACCCTGGTTGCCCAGGGGGCGCCGGACATCGCCCAGTTTGGGCCAGCACTCGAAGGAGCACTGGTCCGGGGGTTTAAATAAAGATGACCCTCGGGCTCGCGAAAACCCGGGGGAAAAAGGCTTAGGTGGCAAATGGTAAAACCAAGATTGGGCCTTGTTGGAGGAGTTTTATTCAAGGCGAACTGTCAAGGGGGTCCCATAAATCACCCAACCGCGTAAGGAACGCAAACTCAAGGAACATAATACCGGTATGACGGAAACTAGGGCGGCAAGAGTGGAACAAAACACCAGGCATAAGGCCGAGCCTTCCACCCTTTACCAAATATATAGATGCATTAATTAAATAAGAGATATTGTGATATTCCAAAATATCCATGTTCCAACATGGAACCAACTTCAACTTCACCTGCATCTAGCAACGCTATAAGAAGGGCTGAGCAAAAGCGGTAACTTAGCCAAACAACGGTTTGCTAGGAAAGGATGGTTAGAGGCTTGACATGGCAATATGGGAGGCATGATATAGCAAGTGGTAGGCAGCGCAGCATGGCAATAGAACGAACAACTAGCAAAGCAAAGATAGAAGTGATTTCGAGGGTATGGTCATCTTGCCTGCAAGGTTCTCAGAGTTGTCGAAAGCTTGATCCTCGTAAGCGTACTCAATAGGTTCCTCATTCACCAACTCGTCTCCCAGCTCTACCCAAAACAAGAACACAAGCAACGGAACCACAATCAAACACGGGAAATGCACAAGCAACATGATGCAATACATGAATGATATGCAAGATGTGATATGCAATGCATATGCGTGCTCCGGAAAGGAAAATGATGAACAAGGCAGTATCTTGGCAAACCAAGTATGCCACTGAAAAGATGAGATGATTTTGGTTGAAATCGATATAAAGATCACCGGAAACGGATGCACGGTTTGCAAATGGCAAGCAAAACAAGAATGACACGATTCTGCGAGTAACAGCATGATAGCACTTAGAATGCAACAAGTAACAATGCTACAGCACTCCAACGTAGCAACAAAGCATATGATAGTAATCTACAGGAGATGCTTGACAAAAGATGAACACTGAGCTACGGCTAGATCACAACACAACAGGCTCAAACAAGCATGGCAAAAAGTGCAAAAGATAACAGGTTCACAGACAATGAAATTACTGGACATGGTTGAAACAGCATCAGGTAACAATGTTCAGAGCACGAAATCAACATGCTACAGGAACTTAAAATAGCAAAACAAGGCATGGCATGAATCTACTAAATGCATCTGACAAAAGTCCCTTACTGACCATAAGCCAAAAAGGACCAGAAGATATGATGGCAACCATGTAAACATAGCAAGTTTCGTTAACAGGTTTCAGACATCAGAAAACAGAGCATGGCAGAAACAATAATATGAAGGCATCTTGGTGAGCTTGATGCACTCATCACAAAGCAATGCATGACAAAACAAGCAAACCTACAGTAAGATGGCATGTTTATGAAACTATCCATGGGAAGAGAAAGTACATAGCATGTATGAAACAACTACAACAAGCTTGGCAAAATTGAATATCATGTTAAGAATCTGCCAGAAATATTTTATAGCAAAAGTAGAGCAAGATTAAGACATGCTATGGCACTCCATAATTTCAAACAAGGGCATGAATGAATAGAGCACAACTATATCTACAAAACATCCTTACTGAACATCACCAAAATAACCATGGATCTCTCTATAGCCACATGGATACATAGCAACAAAATATCAGCAGTCACAGACTTGGTAAAATTATTAAGTCTCTGAAAGCAGAAACATCACGAAGCCTAGTTTGCATGCTTGTGCTAGTCACCACAGAGATCACAAAAATACATGGCATACACCTCTGTAAATATGGCATGGCATACATTAAAACACATGTAGAGCTCATGCCCATAAGATGCACACATCAATAGCAACAAAAATAACAAATCGCCAAGTTCTGATAAGTAACAGCAGTTAACAGCAATTAGCACTTTTGCACCAGAGATTTAGGAATCAAGATGGACACAAATGAACATGGTGCAATGGAACAAAATGAAGAACATCTCGAGGTGAACATTTCAATATATTACACGCATGAAACAGAGCAGTATGCAGAGAGTTATGATGCAATGAACAGAGGCATATTATGTAAGAAATAAAGGACAGAAATTCGGGGAGAGGGAGAAAAAGTCAACTGAGGCGTTTCAGATCGGATCGGGCCGAGGCTCGCCGGCTCGGGCTCGCCGGAGCTCGGGGCGCGCGGGGCCGGAGTTGGCGCGGGGAGGAGCCGGCGGGGAGGAGGGAGAAGGGGCGCGGCCGGAGGAGGAGCGCGGCGGGCGCGGGGCACGGTCGGCGGTGGCACCGGCGGGAGGAGGAGCGGTGGCGCCGGCGGGCGAAGTCGCCGGAGGGCGGGCGCCGGCGCTGCGAGGCAGAGGGCGGCGGCTGGCGGCGGCGCGCACGGGCGGGGAGGCGCGCGGCGGCTGCGGGCTCGGGGGCCAGGCACAGGCCCGGCGGGCCGGCGGCGCGCGCGGCGTACGGCTGCCACGTGTCGGCCCCTGGTTGACCGGGCACGGCGGCGGGGAGGTGTCTGGTGGCGGCGGACACGTCCGGCGGCGGCGGGAAGATTTTTCTAGGGTTTGATCTGCGAATATTTCGGAGGGGGGAGGTGTTTTATAGGTAGAGGGAGCTAGGAGAGTCCAAATGGAGCACGGTTTTCGCCCACACGATCGTTATCGAACGACCTAGAGCATGGAAGAGACTTAGAGGGGTTTTGGGATGTTTAGAGGGGGTTTTTGCTGCAACGCACAAACGGACTTTGCGGTTACCCGGTTAACCGTTGGAGTACCAAACGGCCTCCAAATGGAACGAAACTTGACAGGTGGTCTACCGGTGGTATACCAAGGCCACTTGACAAGACTCGGTCCATTCCGAGAACGTTCACCACCCGCTCACGAAAAGAAAACAAAAGGGGTGCGCCGGAGGAGGTGGGAGTGCCGGATTGCAAAACGGACAACAGGGAAAATGCTCGGATGCATGAGACGAACACGTATGCAAATGAGATTCCCATGACATGATTTGAGATGCATGACATGAACAAAATGCAAAACGAAAAACAAAACCCGACCACGAAGGGAATATCATAACACATAGCCGAAAATGGCAAGAGTTGGAGTTACAAATATGAAAAGTTACATCCGGGGTGTTACAGGTTCCAGAGTCTATCTTATTCCTTGAGCTTTCGATTCTCGTCATAATCGTCGTTCCTCTTTTCTACCCGAGTGCTCTCGACTTCCTTCATCTTCTCTCTGGTGCTCTTGTTTATCTTATCCTTTTTCTCTTCTGTCTCATTCCTAAGATCTCGGGACGATATCTTCTGTTAGTGGAGGAGAGTTGCAACGCCCCGAGACCGACGCTTCAGTTGCTCTTCCATTTTTTAGTTGTTGACGTGTGTTTATTATGTTTGTTGCATTATCATAGTTGTTTTGCATATTTCATTCCTATTTGTTTGTTGCCATGATCATGATGAATGTCACTGCCATATTTTTTTATTGCATCATGTTCATCTTTTATTATATTGCATTGTGCCATTTCATTTTTTTGCACTAAGCCTCTTGTCATTTTGCATTATGCCATCCTTTGCATGATGCATCATATTATAGCATTGTGTCATCCATGTTGTTTCCAAGTTCATCATGTGCATTGCCCCTACATTATGTTTGTTGATTGCTCCACGTATGATCATGCATCAGCACCTCCTCCTTCCTTCTTCTTTATTTCATTTTGGCAAGTGGCCTTTTCCCCTCCTCCATAAATGTGCAATCTTTTCCTATCTATTTTAGACCATGTCCTCAACCTCTCTGTCAAATCTGATCTCATTTGGAGTTGTTTTGGTTGGGTTAAAAAATGCCTCAAACTTGAATTATTTTTCTACCTCTAAAAATGCCCAAACCAATTTATTCAAATAGTACATGTCACCACGAGCCTGAGGATATCATTATATGTTCCAAATTCTTTACCTAGCTCCCCCTTCTTTTCCTGTTCTGAAATCTGTTGATTATAAAGGAAACAGAAGATAGGAGAAGGAAGGAGAGAGAATCCAGCCCACCTGGGCCTTCCTTGCTCCAGTCACAGCCCAGCGATCACCTCCATGGTAAAAATCCCCCCATCGCTAGCTGATCACCCCGCTGACCCCACCTGCCAGCGACCTGGCTCCCTCCTTTTCTTCTTCCTCCCTCTCTGTTTCTCACGATGAAAACCAGGGGAAGCACATGGCCACCGAGGCTTCACCACGACTCCTTCACGCCTCCAAGCCCTCCTATAAAACCCCCGGTAGCTCCCCTAGGGTTTCCCTCGCCCTCCTCTTCTCCCTGCCATTGCCGCCAAGGTGAGATCCAACCCACGTCCACGCCCACGCCACCATAGCCATTGCCCGCGCCATGGCCGAGGAGAGCTCGAGCTCTTCTCCGGCTTGATCCTCACCGTAGCCGTCTTTGTCTTCTTCCACGACCCTGTTCCCGCTGTGATCCAAGGCCGGAGATGCCAAGTCCATCGACGCATTCTTCCCGTGCTTCCTCTGCTTCTCAGACCCGAGGACGTCGCCCCGACCATCAGCTCGTCGTGGCCCTCTCCTTCATCTCCCGGCCTCCTCATCGTATCCCTCGAGCCCTTGGTGAGCAGCCGCTCCTCCAAGCTTCTCTTCCGCTTTGATTCCGTCGTTGTAGTCGCCGATCCTCGTGCCCTGAGTTCGGCCGCCATGGGCGATCTCGAGTTTGAGCTCGTGCTCGTGTTGCTGCTTCTGCTCGCCGATGCCACACACACAACCTCCACGCTTGCTCCGCGCTGCACGCATCCATGCACGTCGTCTCCGTTCCAGTCGGCAGCCATGGCCCTAGCCATGTGACCCATGTCCCGTGAGGCTTGGCCTCAACGCACGCCCAGCCACCCCACCTATGCATCCACACATGCCTCCTTCCGCACGTGCTCCTGCACGCACACCACGCTCCTCTTCGCCTTGCACAGAGGCAGCGCCCCGCAGCTTGCCTCGTCGTGCTTCGCTGCCGTGGCCGCAAGCTCCTAATGTGTAGTATTGTTTTTGCACTTTGCCATGCCATGCATATTTAATCCGCACAAGCATCATACGTGTTTGCGCATCATGCCATGATTATGCTTGTTTGTTTACCATGTAGTTTGCTTCTTTCCGGTTGTGCTTCTTGTTGATAGTTCCGGTTCTGTTGCGATCGTGAGGATTCGTTCGACTACGTTGGTTCGTCTTCTTCATGGACTCGGTCTTCTTCCTAGTGGGATCTCAGGCAAGATGACCGTCACCTTGGATCTCACTACTATCTTTGCTATGCTAGTTGTCTCGATGTTATCGCTATGTCGCGCTACCTACCACTTGTTTATCAAGCCTCCCTGATTGCCATGATAGCCTCTAACCTTTTCCACCATCCTAGCAAACCGTTGTTTGGTATGTTACCGCTTTGCTCAGCCCCTCTTATAGCGTTTCTAGTTGCAGGTTGTTCCATGTTGGGACATGGATATCATGGGATATCACAATATCTCTTATTTAATTAATGCATCTATATACTTGGTAAAGGGTGGAGGCTCAGCCTTTTGCCTAGTGTTTTTTTCCACTCTTGCCGCCCTTGTTTCCATCATACCGGTGTTATGTTCCTTTATTTTGCGTCCCTAACACGGTGAGTGTTTATGGGCCCCTCTTGACAGTTCGGTTCGAATAAAACTCTTCCAGCAAGGCCCAACATTGGTTTTATCATTTGCCTAATAACAACTAAAACTTGCATAGGGACTTTCCAGACCCCGAGGAATTAATCAACCCCTCGGGCCAGTGCTCCTCATGAGTGTTGGTCCAAACTAGAGTACCGTGCTGGACCGCCCCTAGGCAACTTGGGGTATTTGGTTCCTGTACGCTTCACTCATCCGATCGTGGACTGAGACGAGATACGCGCGGCTACTATCAGGGTGTCGGCAGGTCGGGAGGTCTTGCTGGTTTTTTTTTACCATTGTCGAAATGTCTTGTGCACCGGCATTCCGAGTCTGATCGGAGGGTCCCGAGATGGAGGATTGTCTCCGCGGATCATGAGCTTGTCATGGGCTCAGTTGGGACACCCCTGCAAAGTTAAACTTTTGAGAGCCGTGCCCGTGGTTATGTGGTAGATGGGAATTTTTAATATCCTGTTGTAGTGGGCTTGAACCAAACTTAATTTAAAATACACCAACCGCGTGCATAACCGTGATGGTCTCTTTTCGAGTGAGTTGGGAAGAGAACACGGTGGGGTTATGTTTGAACGTAAGTAGTTCAGGATCACTTCTTGATCATTACTAGTTTGCGACCATTTGCGTAGTTTCTCATCTTACTTGTACTCGTAAATTAGCCACCATACATTGCTTAGTCGCTTGCCGCAAGCTCACCACTTATCCATTCCTTACGCATTAAGCTTTGCTAGTCTTAATACCCATGGTAATGGGATTGTTGAGTCCTCGTGGCTCACGGATTACTACAACAACAGTTGCAGGTACAGGTAATGCGATGATCATGACGTGAGAGTGATGCTTACTTGTTTTGGAATTCTTCTTATTCTTCGACGACCTTGGGATAGGTTCCTGGTCGGCAGCCTGGGCTAGCAGGGTGGATGTCATTTGAGTTTCTGTTTGTGTTTCATCCGTAGTCGGATGTTGTTCTCATGTATGATGTTTGATGTATTCTTGTGGCATTTGTATGCCCTTTTGTATGTATCCCCAGATATTATGTAATGGTACGATGTAATGATATCCACCTTGCAAAAGTGTTTCAATATGCGGCTCTATCCTTGGTGGGACCTTCGAGTTCCTCTCGGATAGGATCGCATATTGGGCGTGACACCCAACAATGGCATCCCAGCCAGGTCTATGCGTAGATGTTATATGCACGAGTAGAACACAAAGAGTTGTGGGCGATAATAGTCATACTGCTTACTAGCATGTCATACTTTGATTTGGCGGTATTGTTGGATGAAGCAGCCCAGACCGACATTACATGACCTCGTTCATGAGACTGGTTCTACCACCGTGCTTCGCACACAGGTGGCTAGTGGGTGTCTGTTTTTCCAACTTTAGTTGAATCGAGTGTGACTACGCTCGGTCCTTGTTGAAGGTTAAAACAGCACACTTGATGAAAAATCATTGTGGTTTTGATGCGTAGGTAAGAACGGTTCTTGCTAAGCCCATAGCAGCCATGTAAAACTTGCAACAACAAAGTAGAGGATGTCTAACTTGTTTTTGCAGGGCTTGTTGTGATGTGATATGGTCAAGGCGTGATGATATATAAATTGTTGTATGAGATGATCATGTTTTGTAAAAGTTATCGGCAACTGTATGAGATGATCATGTTTTGTAAAAGTTCGGCAACTGGCAGGAGCCTTATGGTTGTCGCTTTATTGTATGAAATGCAATCGCCATGTAATTACTTTACTTTATCACTAAGCGGTAGCGATAGTCGTAGAAGCAATAGTTGGCGAGACGACAACGATGCTTTGATGGAGATCAAGGTTTCAAGCCGGTGACGATGGTGATCATGATGGTGCTTTGGAGATGGAGATCAAAGTCACAAGATGATGATGGCCATATCATATCACTTATATTGATTGCATGTGATGTTTATCCTTTATGCATCTTATTTTTCTTAGTATGGCGGTAGCATTATAAGATGATCTCTCACTAAATTTCAAGGTATAAGTGTTCTCCCTGAGTATGCACCGTTGCCACGGTTCGTCATGCCGAGACACCACGTGATGATCGGGTGTGATAAGCTCTACGTTCACATACAACGGGTGCAAGCCAGTTTTGCACATGCAGAATACTCGGGTTAAAATTGACGAGCCTAGCATATGCAGATATGGCCTCGGAACACTGACACCGAAAGGTCAAGCGTGAATCATATAGTAGATATGATCAACATAGTGATGTTCACCATTGAAAACTACTCCATCTCACGTGATGATCGGACATGGTCTAGTTGATATGGATCACGTGATCACTTAGATGATTAGAGGGATGTATATCTAAGTGGGAGTTCTTAAGTAATATGATTAATTGAACTATAATTTATCATGAACTTAGTACCTGATAGTATTTTGCATGTCTATGTTGTTGTAGATCAATGGCTCGTGCTACTGTTCCTTTGAATTTTAATGTGTTCCTAGAAAAAGCTAAGTTGAAAGATGATGGTAGCAACTACATGGAATGGGTCCGTAACTTGAGGAATATCCTCATTGTTGCACAGAAGAATTACGTCCTGGAAGCACCGCTAGGTGCAAGACCCGCTGCAGGAGCAACGCCGGACGTTGTGAACACCTGGCAGAGCAAAGCTAATGACTACTCGATAGTTCAGTGTGCCATGCTTTACGGCTTAGAACCGGGACTTCAACGATGTTTTGAACGTCATGGAGCATATGAGATGTTCTAGGAGTTGAAGTTAATATTTCAAGCAAATGCCCGGATTGAGAGATATGAAGTCTCCAATAAGTTCTACAGCTGCAAAATGCAGGAGAATAGTTCTGTCAGTGAGCACATACTCAAAATGTCTGGGTACCACAATCACTTGACTCAACTGGGAGTTAATCTTCCGGTTGATAGTGTCATTGACAGAGTTCTTCAATCACTGCCACCAAGCTACAAAAGCTTCGTGATAAACTATAATATGCAAGGGATGGATAAGACAATTCCCGAGTTCTTCGCGATGCTAAAGGCTACGGAGGTAGAAATCAAGAAGGAGCATCAAGTGTTGATGGTCAACAAGACCACTAGTTTCAAGAAAAAAGGTAAAGGGAAGAAGGGGAACTTCAAGAAGAACGGCAAGCAAGTTGCTGCTCAAGTGAAGAAGCCCAAGTCTGGACCTAAGCCTGAGACTGAGTGCTTCTACTGCAAAGGGACTGGTCACTGGAAGCGGAACTGCCCCAAGTATTTGGCAGATAAGAAGGATGGCAAAGTGAAAGGCATATTTGATATACATGTTATTGATGTGTACCTTACTAATGCTCGCAGTAGTGTCTGGGTATTTGATACTAGTTTTGTTGCTCATATTTGCAACTCGAAACAGGGACTACGGATTAAGCGATTGGCTAAGGATGAGGTGATGATGCGCGTGGGAAATGGTTCCAAAGTCGATGTGATCGCCGTCGGCACGCTACCTCTACATCTACCTTCGGGATTAGTTTTAGACCTGAATAATTGTTATTTGGTGCCAGCGTTAAGCATGAACATTATATCTGGATCTTGTTTGATGCGAGACGGTTATCCATTTAAATCAAAGAATAGTGGTTGTTCTATTTATATGAGTAATATCTATTATGGTCATGCACCCTTGTTGAGTGGTCTATTTTTGTTGAATCTCGATAATAGTGACACACATATTCATAGTATTGAAGCCAAAAGATATAAGTTCAATAATGATAGTGCAACTTATTTGTGGCACTGCCGTTTAGGTCATATTGGTGTAAAGCGCATGAAGAAACTCCATGCTGATGGGCTTTTGGAATCACTTGATTATGAATCACTTGATGCTTCCGAACCATGCCTCATGGGCAAGATGACTAAAACTCCATTCTCCGGAACTATGGAGCGAGCAACAGACTTATTGGAAATAATACATAGTGATGTATGCGGTCCGATGAGTGTTGAGGCTCGTGGCGGGTATCGTTGTTTTCTAACCTTCACAGATGATTTGAGTGGATATGGGTATATCTACTTGATGAAACATAAGTATGAAACATTTGAAAAGTTCAAAGAATTTCAGAGTGAAGTGGAAAATCATCGTAACAAGAAAATAAAGTTTCTACGATCTGGTCGTGGAGGAGAATATTTGAGTTACGAGTTTGGTCTTCATTTGAAACAATGCGGAATAGTTTCGCAACTCACGCCACCCGGAACACCACCGCGTAATGGTGTGTTCGAATGTCGTAACCGCACTTTATTAGATATGGTGTGATCTATGATGTCTCTTACTAATTTACCACTATGGTTTTGGGATTATGCTTTAGAGACGGCTGCATTCACGTTAAATAGGGCACCATCTAAATCCGTTGAGACGACACCATATGAACTGTGGTTTGGCAAGAAACCCAAGTTGTCGTTTCTTAAAGTTTGGGGCTGCGATGCTTCTGTGAAAAAGCTTCAACCTGATAAGCTCGAACCCAAATCGGAGAAATGTGTCTTCATAGGATACCCACAGGAGAATGTTGGGTACACCTTCTATCACAGATCTGAAGGCAAGATATTTGTTGCTAAGAATGAATCCTTTCTAGAGAAGGAGTTTCTCTCGAAAGAAGTGAGTGGGAGGAAAGTAGAACTATATGAGGTAACTGTACCTTCTCCCTTATTGGAAAGTATTTCATCACAGAAATCAGTTCCAGTGATTCCTACTCCAATTAGTGAGGAAGCTAATGATAATGATCATGAAACTTCTGATCAAGTTACTACCGAACCTCGTAGGTCAACCAGAGTAAGATCCGCACCAGAGTGGTACGGTCCTGTTCTGGAGGTCATGTTACTTGACCATGACGAACCTACGAACTATGAGGAAGCGATGATGAGCCCAGATTCCGCGAAATGGCTAGAGGCCATGAAATCTGAGATGGGATCAATGTATGAGAACAAAGTATGGACTTCGGTTGACTTGCCCGATGATCGGCAAGCCATAGAGAATAAATGGTTTTTAAGAAGACTGACGCTGACAGTAATGTTACTGTCTACAAAGCTCGACTTGTTGCAAAAGGTTTACGACAAGTTCAAGGAGTTGACTACGATGAGACCTTCTCACCCATAGCGATGCTTAAGTCCGTCCAAATCATGTTAGCAATTGCCATATTTTATGATTATGAAATTTGGCAAATGGATGTCAAAACTGCATTCCTGAATGGATTTCTGGAAGAAGAGTTGTATATGATAACAACCAGAAGGTTTTATCGATCCAAAGGATGCTAAAAAAGTGTGCAAGCTCTAGCGATCCATTTATGGACGGGTGCAAGCATCTCGGAGTTGGAATAAATGTTTTGATAGTGTGATCAAAGCATATGGTTTTATACAGACTTTTGAAGAAGCCTGTATTTACAAGAAAGTGAGTGGCAGCTCTGTAGCATTTCTAATATTATATGTGGATGACATATTGTTGATTGGAAATGATATAGAATTTCTGGATAGCATAAAAGTATACTTGAATAAGAGTTCTTTCAATGAAAGACCTTGGTGAAGCTGCTTACATATTGGGCATCAAGATCTATAGAGATAGATCAAGACGCTTAATTGGACTTTCACAAAGCACATACCTTGATAAAGTTTTGAAGAAGTTCAAAATGGATCAAGCAAAGAAAGGGTTCTTGCCTATGTTACAAGGTGTGAAATTGAGTCAAACTCAATGCCCGACCACTGCAGAAGATAGAGAGAAAATGAAAGTCATTCCCTATGCTTCAACCATAGGTTCTATCATGTATGCAATGCTGTGTACCAGACCTGATGTGTGCCTTGCTATTAGTTTAGCAAGGAGGTACCAAAGTAATCCAGGAGTGGATCACTGGACAGCGGTCAAGAACATCCTGAAATAACTGAAGAGGACTAAGGATATGTTTCTTGTTTATGGAGGTGACAAAGAGCTCGTCGTAAATGGTTACGTCAATGCAAGCTTTGACACTGATCCGGATGACTCTAAGTCACAAACCGGATACGTATTTATATTGAACGGTGGAGCTGTCAGTTGGTGCAGTTCCAAGCAAAGCGTCATGGCGGGATCTACGTGTGAAGCGGAGTACATAGCTGCTTCGGAAGCAGCAAACGAAGGAGTCTGGATGAAGGAGTTCATATCCGCTCTAGGTGTCATACCTAGTGCATCGGGTCCAATGAAAATCTTTTGTGACAATACTGGTGCAATTGCCTTGGCAAAGGAATCCAGATTTGACAAGAGAACCAAGCACATCAAGAGACGCTTCAATTCCATCCGCGATCAAGTCAAGGAGGGAGACATAGAGATTTGCAAGATACATACGGATCTGAATGTTGCAGACCCGTTGACTAAGCCTCTCTCACGAGCAAAACTTGATCAGCACCAAGACTCCATGGGTGTTAGAACAATTACTATGTAATCTAGATTATTGACTCTGGTGCAAGTGGGAGACTGAAGGAAATATGCCCTAGAGGCAATAATAAATTTGTTATTATATTTCCTTATATCATGATAAATCTTTATTATTCATGCTAGAATTGTATTAACCGGAAACTTAGTACATGTGTGAATACATAGACAAACAGAGTATCCCTAGTATGCCTCTACTAGACTAGCTCGTTAATCAAAGATGGTTAAGTTTCCTAGCCATTGACATGTGTTGTCATTTGATGAACGGGTTCACATCATTAGACAATGATGTGATGGACAAGACCCATCTATTAGCTTAGCACTATCATAGTTTAGTTTATTGCTATTGCTTTCTTCATGACTTATACATGTTCCTGTGACTATGAGATTATGCAACTCCTGAATACCAGAGGAACACTTAGTGTGCTATCAAACGTCACAACGTAACTGGGTGATTATAAAGATGCTCTACAGGTGTCTCCAATGGTGTTTGTTGAGTTGGCATAGATCGAGATTAGGATTTGTCACTCTGATTGTCGGAGAGGTATCTCTGGGGCCTCTTAGTAATGCACATCACTATAAGCCTTGCAAGCAATGTGACTAATGAGTTACTTGCGGGATGATGCATTACGGAATGAGTAAAGAGACTTGTCGGTAGCGAGATTGAACTAGGTATGGTGATACCGATGATCGGATCTCTGGCAAGTAACATACCAATGACAAAGGGAACAACGTATGTTGTTATGCGGTTTAACCGATAAAGATCTTCGTAGAATATGTAGGTAGGGGTGGACTAACGAGCAGCTCGGCTCGTTAAGCTCGTGCTCGTTAAGACTCGGCTCGTTAAACTCATTAAGATTAACGAGCAGAAAACCTTGCTCGGCTCGGCTTGTTTGAAGCTCGTTAAGCTCGCGAGCGCTTGTTAACAGGTTATAATGTGTTACGATATACATGATGAATGTGTAGGTATGATTTTCAAGATGAAATATGGTGACTACAAAAAGAAATGAAGTAGTTTGTTGGCTCATATGTCGATTAGATTAAATAGATGGGTTGAGGTGCTACAAAAAGTTTGTCACGTAAGATGAAAATATGTGTTGTGTTGTTACTAACGAGCTTAACGGGCTACTCATGAAACTCGTTAGCTCGCTCGTTAAGCTCGTTAAGCTTAACAAGCTTAAATCAATGATTGGCTCTGTTCA
Organism: Aegilops tauschii subsp. strangulata; assembly: GCF_002575655.3. Classification (NCBI taxonomy): domain Eukaryota; kingdom Viridiplantae; phylum Streptophyta; class Magnoliopsida; order Poales; family Poaceae; genus Aegilops; species Aegilops tauschii. The sequence continues at coordinate 242,102,428 of NC_053037.3, read as the reverse complement.
TTAAGAAGCGAGCTACAAGCTTAATGAGCCGAACTATCGAGCACTCATTAAGCTCGCGAGCTACGAGATTTTGGTCCAACCCTATATGTAGGAGCCAATATGAGTATCTAGGTTCCACTGTTGGTTATTGACCGGAGATGTGTCTCGGTCATGTCTACATAGTTCTCGAACCCGTAGGGTCCGCACGCTTAACGTTCGATGACGATTGGTATTATGAGTTTATGTGATTTGATGCGCCGAAAGTTGTTTGGAGTCCCGGATGAGATCACGGACATGACGAGGAGTCTCGAAATGGTCGAGACATAAAGATTGATATATTGGACCATGTTGTTCGGACACCGGAAGTGTTCCGGAGAGTTTCGGATAAAACCGGAGTGCCGGAAGGGGTTACCGGAACCCCCGGGAGAACTAATGGGCCTCTATGGGCCTTAGTGGGAAGAGAGGAAGGGCTAGGAGGGGCTGGCCGCCCCACCCCCTGGGTCCGAATTGGACTAGGGGAAGGGGGCGGCGCCCCCCTTTCCTTCCCTTCCCCCTCTTCCTTCCTTCTCCCTCTCTTCCTCTTGGTGGATTCCTACTAGGACTTGGAGTCCAAGTAGGATTCCCCTCTTGGGGCGCGCCCTAAGGGCTGGCTGGCCCTCCCCTCCTCCCTCCTTTATATACGGGGGAGGGGGGCACCCCATAGACACACAAGTTGATCTTTAGCCGTGTGCGGTGCCCCCTCCATAGTTTTACACCTCGGTCATATCGTCGTAGTGCTTAGGCAAAGCCCTGCGCCGGTAACTTCATCATCACCGTCACCACACCGTCGTGCTGACGAAACTCTCCCTCGACCTCAGCTGGATCTAGAGTTTGTGGGACGTCACCAAGCTGAACGTGTGCAGATCGCGGAGGTGCCGTGCGTTCGATACTTGATCGGTTGGATCGCGAAGACGTTCGACTACATCAACCGCGTTACTAAACGCTTCCGCTTTTGGTCTACGAGGGTACGTGGACACACTCTCCCCGCTCGTTGCTATGCTTCTCCTAGATAGATCTTGCGTGATCGTAGGAATTTTTTTGAAATACTACGTTCCCCAACAAGCCCAGATTCTGAGGCATGGCTGGAGGCCATGAGATCCGAGTTAAAGTCCATGGATGAGAATCAAGTCTGGGACTTGGTTGATCCGCCGCCTAGCGTAACAGCCATTGGTTGCAAATGGGTCTTTAAGAAGAAAACCGATGTGGATGGAAATGTTCAGATCCACAAAGCTCGGCTTGTCGCTAAGGGTTATGGACAAGTTCAAGGAATTGACTACGATGAGACTTACTCGCCGATAGCGATGCTGAAGTCGGTGAGGATCGTACTAGCTATAGCTGCATATTTCAATTGCGAGATATGGCAGATGGATGTCAAGACGGCTTTCCTTCACGGAAATTTAACCAAGGACGTGTATATGATACAGCCCGAGGGTTTTGTCGATCCGACTAGCGCTAGTAAGGTATGCAAGCTCAAGAGATCCATTTATGGGTTGAGGCAAGCTTCTCGGAGCTGGAATATTCGTTTTGATGAGGTCATCACTGGTCTCGGTTTCATCAAAAGCGAAGAGGACGCTTGTTTATACAAGAAGTTAAGTGGGAGCTCAATAGTGTTTTTTATCTTGTATGTGGATGACATATTGTTGATCGGGAACGATGTTTCGATGCTGAACTCGGTCAAGGAGTCATTGAATGGCAAGTTTTCTATGAAAGACCTTGGTGAGGCAGTGTATATTTTAGGCATTAAGATCTATAGAGATAGATCGAGGAGGTTGCTCGGCTTAAGCCAGAGCACGTACATAGATAAAGTGTTGAAGCGGTTAAACATGAGTGAGGCGAAGAAAGGGTTCTTGCCACTCTCACATTGTATAAGGCTAAGCGAGACTCAGAGTCCTTCGACATCTGATGAGCGAAGCAGGATGAGTAGGATTCTGTATGCCTCGGCAATCGGATCCATCATGTATGCCATGATATGTACAAGGCCTGATGTTACTTTTGCAATAAGCCTAACAAGCAGATACCAGGCCAACCCAGGTGAGAGTCACTGGGCAGCGGTAAAGACTATTTTGAAGTACCTGAAAAGGACTAAAGAGATGTTCCTAGTTTATGGAGGTGAGGAAGAGCTCGTCGTACGGGGTTACGCCGATGCTAGTTTCCAAACCGACAGAGATGATTGTCGATCACAGTCCGGATTTGTGTACGTCATGAACGGAGGGGCAGTGAGCTGGATGAGTTCCAAGCAAGATACGGTGGCCAATTCTACCACAGAAGCCGAATACATTGCGGCTTGTGAAGCTGCAAAGGAAGGTGTTTGGATCCGGCATTTTCTAGATGATCTTGGTATTTTCCCAGCCTCAGTAAAACCGTTGGACCTTTCTTGTGACAATTCTGGTGCCATCGCACAAGCCAAGGAGCCGAGGAATCACCACAAGGTCAGACACATAGATTGGAAATATCACCTGATACGAAAGATCGTAAAGAATGGTGATGTAGAGTTATGCAAAATTCACACGGATGCAAATGTTGCAGATCTGTTGACTAAGCCACTTCCACGACCCAAGAATGAGGGGCATGTTAGAGCTATGGGCATTCGATGTCTATTTGATTGACTCTAGTGCAAGTGGGAGACTGTTGGAGATATGCCCTAGAGGCAATCATGTATGATGATATTTCCTATGTGTTTATGAATAAAGATAGTCCTTGGACATTATCAATGATGTGTATCAGCAAGTACATGACTTGTTTGTGGGACTATGCATTGTATGATGACTGTCCTAAAAGGTCCCTAGTCGAAAGGACTGTGTGGACGCGCAGCCGACTAGACTAGCATATGACACGGTCGATGGCTTGGTCTCACTAGCCATGGAGCATTGGATGCTAACCGGATAATATGGACTCGAAAGGATCTGGTTGGATTCGACGTAGTCGGATCCGAGTCGAGATAAGGTCCGAGCCGGACAGACCCAACTATGAGACGCATCGATATGTCATCTGTGAGTCTCTAGTGCAACATACGTTCTATGTCCTAAGACCTAAGCTGACGCATGCACTCGGGATGGTGACATACTTGCTTTGGGCCGACCAAACGCTACTCCGTGACTGGGTAGTTACAAAGGTAGGTTTTGGGCTTTTCCAGACCCATGCTACGAGACATGGTCGAGCAAGATGGGATTTGCCCCTCCGATCAGGAGAGATATACTCTGGGCCCCTCGTGTGATCCGACCTGGATAAGCATGGCCATGCGACAAGGATTATGAGATAATCCAGTTTTTGGTCGGCATCACTGGAACGAGAAAGAGGTCAGGCTAGCACAAGGATGACAGACTCGCCTTGAGCCCGACAACATATATCATGTGGCAAAAGGAATGGAAGTGTGATGTACAGGTTCGCCAACCGGCTTCATTGTCTGCTTGGTGGTCGGCACGCCTTGCTAGAGGCTGCTACGAACCGTGCAGTTCGGAGGTGATCCGAGCTGCGACCAAGCCGGCTTGAACCTAAGGGGTCACGCGCTTAAGGGAAGGAACCTACAAGGTCGGATCCGAGGACAATAGTCGGATGTGATCCGAGCTATATTCAGATTGTGGCCGAGTGGACTTATGGGCTTTAGGGTTCGTGCGAGGCCCAAGTGTTGAGCCCACAACGGATGCCTATATAAAGTCGAGGTGCCGCACATTCATGAGGTTGATCGCTTCGGCGCTGTCACTAGGGTTTGCGTGTGTTGCGAATAGCCACCTCCACTCGCCGCCGACTGTGTGATCGGACCTAGCAGTTCACCGCTCGGTGTTCCTCCTGCACGCTCGGATACCGTTAGAGGCGGTGCACTTGCGCCGCTCCGGCGAACTTGTACGTGGGATCCGATGACTGACTGTTCGAGGTAGATCGGACAAGGAGGAGACGATCCACGCGGACGCGCTGCCCCAACTCTTCTTCCGCTGCACGGCACTGCGCGTCTAGTGGTAACGATCTGTGATCCATTACCGTAGCATGTTCCTGGTTGTTCTGCGGGTCATGGATCACAGATCGTTACTACTAGACGTGTAGTGCTGTGCAGCAAAAGAAGAGTTGGGGCAGCGCGTCCACGTGGATCGTCTCCTCCTCGTTTGATCTACCTCGAACAGCCAGTCGTCGGATCCCACGTACAAGTTCGCCGGAGCGGCGCAAGTGCACCGCCTCGAACGGTATCCGCGCGTGCAGGAGGAACACCGTGCGGCGGACTAGTAGGTCCGCGTAGGAAAATTTTAATTTGCAGTCGACGCACCCTACCGTAGAACCCAACAGGATGGACTGTCAATCATCCATAGGCACTGGCCTAAAGTTGCAAAGACCTTCAACATCAATGAAGGCTCAAATTCGCCTTCTGCTTCAGCAGTTTTCCAGATGTTATACATCTGTCTATGTACTGTGTATGATGCTAATTTCGAAAGGTTATAGATGTTGCATGTGAAACTTGGTGCTGGTGCTGTTGTGTAATGGGGTAGCTGAGTGCTGAAGCTATATGATGTTGTACTCTGATGTATTTCAATTATGAAAATGAAATATATTGTGTGCTTAATATGAAATGTCAATTAGAGTAATAAATGGATTATTAATAATAGGATAATTAGCCTGCTAATTGGGGGTTTTCTATTGCAAACGGTTATTGAGAAAACACCGTGGGCGATGACCTCAGGCAACGCACACAGTTTCTAGGAATAAACCGTGTTAGATTAATGAACAATCACACACGACATCCTCTTGAAAACAGTTTGCGTTAGGCCACCTGGCGCAAACATTTACCACATAAAAACTGTGTGTGATGGATAGCCTTTGCCACACAGTTTCTTCTACGCACCGTGTGTGATGCATTCAAGAACACAAACGATAAAATTGTTAATACCGTGTGCAATGGAAACGCTATCACAGACGATTTAACGGGGAAAATTGTGTGTGATGTACATGCGAACAGAAATGTTTTCCTTGGAACGACTGTGTGAGATGTATATACGAATGGAAACATTTAGCGGGGACTGACTGTGTGGGATGTACTTACGACCGGAAATGATTTCGCATATATAATTGTATTTTTTAGCACTACTGTATGTATAACCGTATTTGGTCGCTCGCCGCTCGCGCACGACCTCATTTTGCCGAGCGTGCATGCCAGGAGGGCATATCCCCGACGGTTTCTGGGACGTGTGGGAAGGACCCCCCCCCCTATCGCCCACACCTCACTAGGCGACGGTTCCAAATGCTGTCACGGAAAGGGGTTAAAACTGTTTGTATAACACCTCGTTGTACTAGTGGTAGTTCTGCTGAAAACAGCGTCAGTCCGGGTTAGTTCTAATCAAATCATACCAAAACCATATAAAATTATTGTAAACATGGCATGAATACTTCATAAATTATAGATAAGTTGGAGACGTATTAGCACACCGCACAAAGGAAAAGTATGAGCATATGCAGTACAAAAAAATGAGGATAAGGGCATAACAAGCAACATGACAATAAGCAGTGCATGACTCACCGTGTGAAACCAGCGGCAGTGCAACCAGTCAGCAAGCACCAACATCACAACAGACTCGGAGAGCTCAGCCGTAAACTGAAAGAACCGTAAGTGACAAGTGCACATAATCACAAAAACAAAGAAGCAACAGAATAAGCATATACGAGAGTGCCAAACAAAAGCATGTAGACCAGGCGGACACAACAAGCATGAAATCCATCCAGGAGCACATGCACATCATGTATAAACACGTGACACAGCCCATAAGCACATCCAGGAGCACCCCACTAGGAAAACAACAACAAACATACCCTAGCGAGCCCACAGACAACATTCTCTTCCCAGCCAACCACACGAGCCACACAACAACATGAACCCAAGCAATGATCAGTTCAAAACAAGCCAGGACCAAACCATACCAACCGAGGCAAATCAAACCACCCTAAATAAGACAATGATGAGACCATTCCTCCCATTATATCTCACAAAGTCGCTGGACCAATCCAAAAGCACCAGAACATTCCAAAAGAGACATCATGTAGCAGACAAATTGTGACACCCCGAGACCGATGCTCCAGATGCCTTCCTTTATTTTAGTTGCTGTCATGTGTTTATTGTGTTTGTTGCATTATCATAATTATTTTGCATATTTCATTCCTATATGCTTGTTGCCATGTTCATGTTGAGTGCTTGTCATATCTTGCTTCTTGCACCATACTCATCTCACTTGTTATGTTGCATTGTGCCCTTGTCATTTTGCATTTCATCATGCTCATCATGTGCATTGTGAGATTCATCTTGTTACTTTACTTGCTCTATTTGTGTGTTGATATTCCACAACTTGTTTCCTCTCTCGACCTATCGATGCACCATTATCTCCTCCTTCCTTCTTCTTTATTTCATTTTGGCAAGAGACCTTTTCCCCTCCTCCATAAATGTTCATTCTTTTCCTGATGGTAGTGCATCTCATCCTTAACCTCTCTGCCAAATTTCATCCCATTTGGACTTGTTTGGTTGGGTTCAAAAATGGCTCAACTTTGAATTTAATTCAAATTTGGATTATTTTTCTACCTCTAAAAATTGCCAAGTCAATTTATTCAAATCCTGCACAAATTCAGGACTCCACGGATATTCTCATATCTCTCTCAACCCTCTCCTATATTCCGTGCTTTTCGGTCTTTATTTTTCTGTCTGAAGAAAACTAAAAGAAAGAAGAAGTAGTAGCGCAGTAGCAACCCAGCGTAGCAGCCCACCTGCCACTTACCTGTTTGATTTCAGCCCACCAAGCCCATCAGAGGCGATCCCTCCTATTCTTCTCCTACCTCCTGTACGGCAGACCATTAGGAGTGTCCACGTCGACATCCTCCGTGATTTGACGGCCGGAGACTGCCCGAGAGCCCTATTTAGCACGTCATGTGCCTTGCCCTAGACCTCCTCTTTCCATTCCCTCCTCTCCTGCCCTCGCCGCCACCCAAGGTAAGCCTCTCCATCACTCCATTCCAAGCCGTCGCCATGGCCCAGAGGGAGCCCGAGCTCCTCGCCGGCGTGACCCACCCCCTGCAGCCACCGTCTTCTTCTTCGGGAGCGTCGAGAACGTCTTCATCGTCTTCCTCACCCTTGCCGCAACCACAAGGACTCAGAGGCTTCCTCCTCGACGTCCTCTTCTTCGCCATGGTCGAGCTAAGCTGGAGTTCGAGCTCGGGTTGATCCGCCCATCTCCGTCCAGCTTCTTCTGCTAGGAGCACCAGCGCGTCGACCGCCGTCTTCCTCGCCCGCGCACGCGTCCACACGGTCTCCAGAGCTCCTTCCACGACGTCCTCGTCATCCTCTTCTTCAGTGCGTCCCCACGGCGTCTCCTTGTTAGACTTCGTATTGTAGCCCTACTGTGTAAACCATACCTTATTGGTATTGGACTTGTATGTCATCATTACATATATGTGATAGGCCACCCCTTTGAGGGTTGAGCCAGTTCCCCCAAAACCTACGTTTTACATGGTATCGAGTCTAACCTAGGTCCTCCACCTCCACCCCACCCGCCGCCGCCGCCGCACCAAAACCCTAAACCCTAGGGCTGCCGCCGCCGGCGCCATGACCGCTACCGCTTCGGGCGCTGCCAGCTCCGGGTCTATTCCCGCGTCGCTTGCCGCCCTCCTCAACCTCCCACCTCGCCCCTTGGCTCCGTCAGTGCCTCAGTTCTTTGGCACCACCGCCGTCGGCTCCCTGTTTTCAGCGCCGACCCACCGTCACCGCCCGCGACGGCCTCAGCACCAGTCGCGCCACCGCCGCCCGCGATGGCCTCCTCTGGATCCTCCTCGACACTCGCCGTCATCCCGGCGACCTCGGGGGAGACGCTGCCTGTGGAGCCACCCGCGGCCTCGCTCATGGCAGCACCCGCGGCCGTGATCCCGTCCCCACGCCGCCACCCGCGGCATCGGTCGCGGTTGTGGATCCTCGCGGCTCCGCCGCCAATCGTCCCTGCTGCTGGCGCAATCACGCCCACCGGGCCGTTCCACTTCGACAACTTGATCGCCATCCGACTCACGCCGGACAACTACTTGTTCTGGCGCGCCAAGGTCCTACCGCTGCTACGCAGCCGGTCTCTCCTCGGGTTTGTTGATGGTTCGCTACCGTGTCCTCCGCAGGTCATCCCTACCGTCCATGGCCCGGCCATCAACCCGGAACACCGTATGTGGGTGCAGCAGGACCAAACGATCCTCTCTGCCATCCAGGGTTCCCTCGGCGACGGGGTCGCTGGCCTTTGTCTCTTCGCTGCCACCTCCATGGACGCCTGAACGACCCTGGAGCACGCCTTTGCCCAGGTCTCTACCTCCCGCTCGATGGCCCTTCGCAGCGAACTCGCCGACATCAAGAAGCTGGACTCCTCCGCTACGACCTACTTCAACAAGATGAAGGTGCTGGCGGACACGCTCACCTCTATTGGTTGGCCGCTTAGCGACGAGGAGTTCGCCGGCTTCGTCATCAAAGGCCTCAACGCCAACTACGACAATCTCGCCGAGGCTGTCCACAACGCCAAGCCAGCGATGCCTCCTCACGAGCTCTACTCACGCCTCCTCTTCACCGAGCAACGCGTCGAGGCTCGTCGCTCCCCCGCCACCATCACCGCCCAGCCGGCGGCCTTCTGGGCCTCTCGTGGCCAGCACCCACCTGCCCCGTCACCTGGCAAGGCAGCCCCGCCTCCTGCATCGACCCTGGGTGGGGGCCCTAACACTAGGGTGGTGTGCCAGCTATGTGGTCATGAACGCCATGTCGCCTCCAAGTATCACCGCCGCTTTCAGAGGAGCTTCCTTGGCATCGGCAACGACGGCAAGGGCAACGAGCGCCAGTTTGCCATGGCAGACTTTGGTCCTCCCGCCGCCGCCCCGGCTGCCCACATCGCTGCTGCCCCGTCTGCCCACGTCGCCGCCAAGGGCAAGGACCCGCGCGTCGAGCAGGGATACACACCATCCTACCCTGTTGATCCAGCCTGGTACATGGACACCGGCGCCACGGATCACATGACGAACGAGCTCAACAAACTCTCCACGTACCAGCCCTACTACGGGCACGATCAGGTTCACACCGCCAATGGTGTAGGTATGCCCATCTCTCATATTGGCCAAGCATCTCTTTTAACTAGTCATCCCTCTAGGCAGCTCCATCTTCGTAATGTTTTACGGGTACCCACGGTAACTCGTAATCTCTTATCTGTCCCTAAGCTCACCCTTGATAATCATGTCCTATGTGAATTTCACCCTTTTAATCTTTTTGTTAAGGATCGAGCAACCCGGGACGTTCTGCTTAGTGGCCGGTTGAGCCAAGGCTTGTACCGTTTGGAGGAGCCATCCGCCCCGTGCGTCTTCAACGGTGTTCGTGTGTCGCCTTCCCAGTGGCACTCTCGCTTTGGTCACCCCGCCACACCCATCGTTCGCCACATAATCCACCGTCATGAGCTGCCATTAGTGTCTAGCAATAAAGAGATGTCCGTGTGTGATGCCTGTCGGCAAGGCAAGAGTCATCAGCTACCTTTTGTTTCATCTACTAGAGAAGTAAAGAACCCTCTTGAAATTGTGTTTTCTGATGTGTGGGGTCCGGCACAAACATCTGTTAGTGGTCACACCTATTATGTCAGTTTTGTTGATGCCTATAGTCGCTTCACTTGGCTTTATCTTCTTAAGCGCAAATCTGATGTGTTTGATATATTCATACAGTTTCAATTGCATGTTGAATGTCTACTCAAGCATAAAATTATCCATGTTCAATCAGATTGGCGGGCAAATATCGCAACCTCAACACCTTCTTTAATAAGCTTGGGATCTCTCATCGTTTATCATGCCCGCATACACATCAGCAGAATGGCGTTGTTGAGCGCAAACATCGCCATATAGTTGAGACCGGCCTCACACTTCTCGCTCATGCTTTTGTACCCTTTCGTTTTTGGAGTGATGCTTTTGCTACCGCGTGTTTTCTCATTAACAGATTACCTACGCGTGTTCTTAATATGAAAACTCCGATTGAGCTTCTCTTAGGTGAAACCCCTGACTATACCTTTTAAGGTGTTCGGGTGTGCCTGCTGGCCTCATCTTCGTCCTTATAATGATCGCAAACTTGAGTTTCGCTCCAAAAAGTGTGTGTTCTTAGGGTATAGTTCTCTCCATAAAGGCTACAAGTGTCTCCATGTCCCAACCAATAGAGTCTACATATCTCGGGATGTTGTTTTTGATGAGACCGTCTTCCCCTTTTCTGCCATGCCTCAGTCATCCACCACAACACCTTCTATGCATTCATCTCCTCTTATGCCTGGCCAATTTGAAGATGTTGCATATTCGCCTGTGTTGTTACCTAATCATGGTGCATGAACTGGACGTGGAGCTCGCCTGGAACTCCTCCCTGATGGACCCGCTATGTCGCCTGTGGTGCACGTCGATCGGCCGGTGCATGCACCGCCTCCCGCCCTCGACCCCGCATCGGGCGCCCCGTCTCCAACCGTGCCTGGGCCGGAGCCCATGCTGGCTACTGCGACCGGGCCACAGCCTGCGACGGCCTCCTCTGAGCAGTCTCCGTCGCCAACTCCTCGCCCGGACTCCCCTCCATCGTCGCCCTCGCCATCCTCGTGGGCGCCCTTGGTGCCTACTTCGCCCGGGTCTGCAGCGGCTCACACGCCGCCGGGGCCTACGTCGCCAGGCCTGCTGTCGCTTGGTCCGCCGTTGCCCGGCCCGGCGTCACCCGGTCCTTCTTCGCCGGAGTCCCCTGGACCAGCCTCACCTACTCCAGACATCCCGCCGGCCCCGGTGTTTGCTCCCCCGTGGCATCCACACACTCGCAGCCGCAGTGGCATTGTTCGTCCCAAGGAGCGCACCGATGGCACGGTCACCTATCTTGCTACTTGCCCGGCTCATGTTGTGGATGATCCAACCGCCGAACCACGCAGTTATCAAGCCGCTATGAGTATTCCACACTGGAGGGCTGCTATGGAACAAGAATATCATGCTCTTATGAAGATAAGACCTGGACACTTGTTCCCCCTCCGTCTCGCGTCAACATCATTGATTCGAAGTGGGTGTTCAAGGTGAAGAAACATGCAGATGGTTCCATTGAGCGCTACAAAGCGCGTCTCGTGGCTAAGGGCTTTAAACAGCGTCAGGGCCTGGACTATGAGGATACATTCAGCCTAGTTGTCAAGCCTACCACTATTCGACTTCTTCTGTCTCTGGCAGTTTCTCGCGGATGGTCTCTCCGCCAGCTTGATGTGCAGAACGCTTTTCTTCATGGATTGTTTGAAGAAGAGGTTTACATGCGGCAGCCACCTGGATTTATTGATCACACTCAGCCTCATCATCTCTGTCATCCGACGAAGGCCATATATGGACTGAAGCAGGCTCCCCGTGCCTGGCATGCTCGCCTGGCTTCAGCTCTACGCACTCATGGGTTCATTCCTTCGACGGCTGATACTTCACTGTTCTTGTTTCAGCGACCGAGTGGGACCATGTACCTCCTTGTGTATGTGGATGATATTGTCCAGGTGAGCTCATCTCTGACGGATGCTGATGCTCTTGTGACTGCACTTGGTCGTGATTTTGCAGTTAAGGATTTGGGACAGCTTCATTTCTTCCTGGGAATTGAGGTTGCTCATCAGTCTCGTGGCAGTTTGGCTCTCACCCAGAAGAAGTACTCTCTTGATCTCTTGCGCCGTGCTGGTATGCTCAAGTGCAAGCCATCGCCTACGCCCATGTCCTCCACTGACACCCTTTCTGCTGCTGATGGTGCTCTTCTCTCTGCTAAGGATGCTACTAAGTACAGGAGTATTGTTGGTGGCCTGCAGTATTTGACGATCACGCGTCCTGATCTCTCCTTTGCGGTTAACAGGGTGTGCCAATATCTTCATGCTCCCACTGATGTACACTGGTCTGCTGTGAAGCGCATACTGCATTATGTGCGTCTCACTGTCTCCTTTGGTCTTCATCTGCGCCCCAGTTCCTCCGGAGTTCTTTCTGCATTCTCTGATGCTGATTGGGCTGGGTGTCCAGATGACAGGCAATCCACGGGGGGACATGCTGTGTTCTTGGGTCCTAATCTGATCGCCTAGAGTGCACGCAAGCAAGCCACTGTTTCCCGCAGCAGCACAGAAGCTGAGTACAAGTCGGTTGCCAATGCAACTGCTGAACTTATATGGATCGAGTCCCTACTTCGAGAGCTAGGAGTTGCTCAGCCACATCCTTCGGTCCTTTGGTGTGACAACATCGGTGCTACGTTTCTGTCGTCAAACCCGGTGTTCCATGCACGGACTAAACACATTGAGATTGACTATCATTTTGTGAGGGAACGTGTTGCACAGAAGCTACTACAAGTCAGGTTTATCTCTTCAAAAGATCAACTTGCGGACATCTTCACCAAGCCTCTACCTTCTCCCATGTTTGAGGTCTATAGGCGCAATCTCAACCTCCTAGATACTTCAGGAGTGAGTTGAGATTGAGGGAGGGTGTTAAACTTCGTATTGTAGCCCTACTGTGTAAACCATACCTTATTGGTATTGGACTTGTATGTCATCATTACATATATGTGATAGGCCACCCCTTTGAGGGTTGAGCCATTTCCCCCAAAACCTACGTTTTACACTCCTCTGCTTCCCCGGCGAGTCCGTCGTCACCGGCAAACCCACGGTGATGCTCCACTCCTTCTCCCGTTTTTCCTGCTCCGTTCCATACGCTGTAGTCGCCGCCCTTCGCGAACAGGAGCTCCGGCCACCATGACCTGCCATGGTAGCGAGCAGAAGCTCGTGCCTTTAGCTCCTCTGTTCGGACCCTTGCGCACGACACCCGCAACCTCATCAGTTTCCGCATGCACGCACACCAGCAGCTCTCGCACGCAATCAGAGCCTCGCCCATCGCCTTGCAGCCATCCCATGCATCGCCGTGGTCGCCGCCATGGCCACAAGCTCGGCCTCCCGCAAGCCCCACCTGTGCATCCACACAAACAGCAAGCGTGCATCCCCACCTAGAGAGCCCAAGCACGTGCGTGTCCCATAGCTGCTACCTTCACAGGTTTTCGAAAGCCCGCTGCTGTCCGGTAGCTTCAATCCCCACTGTTTTTCTCGCTTTCGTCATCGGCGAGCATCGCCGTGATGTCATGGTTCTGAAGGATCGGCCCTCTGTCGCTTGCTCAAGTAAAGAAGCTTCCTCAATTTTTTAGAAACAACTCCCAGTCGGGCTGGTCAGCTACTCTAGTATTCATCCAGGAGGTCTTGGGATCAAATCCCAGGCGCCCCGCGTTTTGCCCTGTTTTTCCTTTTCAGTTTTGCCATTGTTTAGATTGTTTATAACCGAAATTGCATTGGAGCACACGGCGACCACACCCACTGAAATCTGCCCCATTAATTTACGTTGGGATTCACGCTGCTATATTAGATCCTATGTATTAGGAGAATATGATCCATGTATCTCATCTAATATAGACTTGTATTCATGTCCTTTCCCCGCCTGACGTTGTCAGTGCGGCGCAGACCACGCCCGAGGACCTCAACCACCAGCTCCCAACTACCTAATCAATGCACCCACGTTCACACGAACTCATCTTTCCATGGGCGCCCGTTCTCCCCCACCTGACACTGCTCATGTTCTTCTTCCTCCCTCTAATTTCATGTTTCTTCTTTGAGCTCATGGTCTTCTCCTCGGCAACTCATGGACATGGCAAAAAAACGTGAACAAGGAAGACTATGTCGCTGCTGACGGGAACAACGTTGAGGAGAATGAGATAGTCGTCCGAGCTTGCCGCATCCCGTGCGGACATGGCCAATGACATGACGTCTGCCCTACCCGCTGAAACCAAGTCCCCCTTCCCGCGGCCAGCGAGAACGTCTAGGAAGAAAGCCAGGAGAACGACTAGCCGTTGACAACAAGCAAATTGATGCAGCCATCGTCCAAGCTTGCCGTTTCCTACGCGGCAACGGCCAATGACACCGCGTCTTCCCTGGCTGCCGACACCATGGCCTTGCCTTCCTGCACCCTGCGGTACTACTCCCAAGTTACAAGCAGGCTAAGAACTGGCCGATTCCCCTAGCTGCCGTGTACGTCGTCCGCGTTCGGGTCGTCTCTGTCGCCGTCAAGCTCAGCATGTACGTGCTCCTCCTCATCCACAGTGTTCTGTACGTCATGCTACTGGTCGAGGACGTTGGCTTCATGCTCGTGGCTGGCGCCCTTGACCCGAGCTTGTGCCTTGGTCGACATCCCTTCGACACGGCCCTGCTTGATGGCAACAAACGTACTTCACCCCATCTCAGCATCTGACAAAACACAGTTGGGGGCTGAAATAAATGTGAATCATTGTCCATACGCAGTATACTTCTCGTATTGGATGAAAGCAACTTGAACTGCATTAACTGCATCCATACCGAGACAGTAATGGACGTGTAGATTACAGGGAGCGGAGCCTCCATGTGCTCCTAGTCCGCATCCGTTTATAACTAAATATCCATGCATCTAAATGAAACCTGTCATATATGCATCATGCTCAGTTTTTCCTGTGCTTTCATAATCTGTAACTTTCATCCATGTTAAAATGTTTAAACTTGTTGTTTGTATTAATCTGCTTAAATGTTATGTTAAAATGGTTTATTTCGTAACTAATTAACCGTAGCTCCAAATTAAATAAACTTTATATGTAAATGGGGTGAAAAAAATGCATAGATTAACTTGGTGCACTTTATTTTTATGTTTAACAACTTTAAAATATGGTTTAGGGCAGAACAGTACCAACTTTGAAATATGCATATGGGGATTTTTCGGAATCGTTGTTTGTTATTTCCGGCCTCATTTAAACTTGCCTAGATAGGTAGTTTAATTATGCTTCATCTATTGCCATGTTAACCAACATTTAATCTTGTCTTGTCCCTAAACGAGAGAGAACTAAATAATTGTTGTGAAGTTCCGTCAATATGCAACTTGTTGCATATTGAGCTCCACTTAATTTGTAGTATCGTTTGTTGCACTTTGCCATGTCATACCTTATTTAACCGGACATGCATCATACTTGGTTGTGCATCATGCCATGTTTATGTGATGGTTGTTTACCATGTTGTTTGCTTCTTTCCGGTGTTGCTTCTTCTTGATAGTTCTGGTAACGTTGCGGTTGTGAGGATTCGTTCGACAACGCTTGGTTCGTCTACGTCGGTTCATCTTTTTAATGGACTCAGTCTTCTTCCTAGCCGGATTTCAGGCAAGATGATCATTACCCTGGATACCACTACTATCTTTGATTTGCTAGTTGTCTCTATGCTATCGCTATGTCGCGCTACGTACCACTTGTTCATCAAGCCTCCCAAATTGCCATGATAGCCTCTAACCTTTTTCACCATCCCAGCAAACCGTTGTTTGGCTATGTTACCGCTTTGCTCAGCCCCTCTTATAGCGTTGCTAGTTGCAGGTTGTTCCATGTTGGAACATGGATATCATCGGATATCACAATATCTTTTATTTAATTAATGCATCTATATACTTGGTAAAGGGTGGAAGGCTCGGCCTTTTGCCTGGTGTTTTGTTCCACTCTTGCCGCCCTAGTTTCTGTTATACCGGTGTTATGTTTCTTGATTTTGCGTCCCTAACACGATGCGGGTTTATGGGCCTCTCTTGACAGTTCGCTTTGAATAAAACTCTTCCAGCAAGGCCCAACATTGGTTTTACCATTTGCCTAATAACAACTAAAACTTGCATAGGGACTTTCCGGACGCCGAGGACTTAATCAACCCCGGGCCAGTGTTCCTCATGAGTGTTGGTCCAAACTAGAGCATTGTGCGGGGCCGCCCTAGGGCAACTTGGGTTATTTTGGCACTTGTACGTGTCGCTCATCCAGTCGTGGCCTGAGACAAGATACGCGCGACTACTATCAGGGTGTCAGCACGCCGGGAGGTCTTGCTGGATTTGTTTTACCATTGTTGAAATGTCTTGTGCACCGGGATCCCGAGTCTGATCGGATGTCCCGCGATGGAGGATTGTCTCCGCGGATCATGAGCTTGTTATGGGCTAAGTTGGGACACCCCTGGAGGGTTTAAACTTTTGAGAGTCGTGCCTGCAGTTATGTGGCAGATGGTAATTTTTAATATCCGGTTGTAGTGGACTTGAACTAAATTTAATTTAAAATACACCAACCGCGTGCGTAACCGTGACGGTCTCTTTTCGAGTTAGTCGAGAAGAGGACACGGTGGGGTTATGTCTGAACGTAAGTAGTTCAGGATCACTTATTGATCATTACTAGTTTGCGACCTTTTGCGTAGTTTCTCATCTTACTCTTGTACTCGTAAGTTAGCCACCATACAATGCTTAATCGCTTGCTGCAACTTCACCACTTATCCTTTCCATACCCACTAAGCTTTGGTAGTCTTGATACCCATGGTAATGGGATTGCTGAGTCCTCGTGTCTCACAGATTACTACAACAACAGTTGCAGGTACAGCTAATGCGATGATCATGACGTGAGAGCGATATTTACTAGTTTTGGGGTTCTTCTTCTTCATCGATCTTGGGGTAGGTTCCTGATCGGCAGCCTGGGCTAGCAGGGTGGATGTCGTTTGAGTTTCTGTTTGTGTTTCATCCGTAGTCGGATGTTGTTCTCATGTATGATGTTTGATGTATTCTTGTGGCATTTGTATGCCCTTTGTATGTATCCCCATCTATTATGTAAGTACGATGTAGTGATATCCACCTTGCAAAAGCGTTTCAATATGCGGCTCTATCCTTGGTGGGACCTTCGAGTTCCTCTTGGATAGGATCGCATATTGGGCGTGCCACAAATCCAAAAGGAACATCCCATGCATCCATGCCTTCCTAACCACAACCACCACCAACCCATGCTCACAGAAAGGGAAAATCCCAGCCTCAGCAAAATCTAAAAAAGAAGAAAAAACACAAGCTTGCCACTCATAAACAAACAAACAAAAAAGGAACGAAACCCACAAAGATCCAACCAGAGACAAAGAAATGCCTTGGTCCTGCCACAATAACATACGAAGACAACAAAGGAATGCACCGCTTTGTCACCGTGCACACCTACCCCAACGACACACACAACATACGAAGCCCAACAATCCATACACACAGGCGCATGACCGTGAACGAAAGCACACAAAGAAACCTAAAAACAAAGAAAGAAGGAAAGAGGGGTCGACCTCCAGATCCCTGGAGCAATACGCGCAGACCAGCACAGACCCAACGACAAACAGGCGAAAAGATCAAGCAGGAGCAGCTACACAGAACGACCCATGCCACAAAAATGTCAGAAGCTACATCAGGTCAAGAAAATGATGAAAAATTAGGCCAGAAGAAAGACCTACCCACATATCGATGAATGACGCAACCGATCCAGGCCCAGCGACGAGGAGAAGAACGAATCTGCAAGCAATGGTGTGGGGACCCCGACTCATAAGTCGTGATCACCGAATGCACGTGTAAAGTGATCCCAGAGATCAATGCTCACTGAACACACAGAAGCTGAATAACAAGAGTCTTACATCCATACATACCGTCTTACACAAATTATGACCATTATGGTCAAGTCTTACATAGATAAAGCCACAAGGGCTGAATACCAAATAAACTTAAGCAGCGGAAATCCTCGTCGATAAGTAGAACCCATGCCATCTGCCTTAACCCTACAGGCATTCTGACTGGGAAACGTCCTAGTTCGCATGTTCGTCTCCAAAGAACTCTTCTTCGAACTCCTGTTCTTCCATGCATGTCCAATTAAATAACCAGTGGAAAGCCAATGAGTACTTTGAATGTACTCGCAAGCAACCCATGTTTTGGCTCAAGATACAACAGTGCATGACATAGGTAAATTTTTGCAGAAAGCTAATTTTATGGTTATGACATGTTCAACAATTGGTAAATCATGCATCGTATGATTTCAAGTAACCATAGGGACTGGTTATAGATATCAACATAAAGGGAGTGGGCTTCAACCCAACTCAATCATGTCAAGTCCTTGACTTGACCCAATTAGTTCTTCCCACTTATCCGAACACACACACACTGGTTTGTAAACAAGTGGACGTAGCCCAAGAGCGGTTACCCAACTGTCCTTGACCGTGGACACGGCTATTCGAATAGTTTTACACTCTGCAGAGGTCGCACACTTTACCCACAAGATCCGGGGAACTTCCGTGTCATCCACGACCCGCAGTACCTCAAGTACCAGGGGTAAGCACCCGATCACTATCTTTCCCTAGACGACACTAACATAGAGTCCACTCGATTGGTAGTAACCCCCGTGCCCAACATTTCACATCTTAAAATTGTGGAGCCTCGCTCCCATATTCATCACATACCGCAAGCATGGGGTACCAACGGTGTGTTCGGTGCTCTGTGAAAACAGTCATGGCCGCCCTACCTGGCACGACCCCATCCCGAGAGAGCGCAACAACGACTCTCCCGTCACTAGTAATGCGGGCTCCAAGCTAGTATCGGCCTAGGTAATCAATAATGCCCTTTCCCATATAAGGGCAGAGTGGTTGCGCATGTAAGGTTGGAATAACGGTCACAACTTAAACCAATCCATTTTGAAAACAACGCACACACTTGCCTCGGTACACCACTTCGTCATCAAGTGGTTACCCAACTCATTATCTCCTTCGGGCATAAGTGGCACCCGACAGGGTTTTCGAAAAGTCTTTTGAAAACAATCTTGCTTCCATCACCATGCATATGCCCAACCCATTTGCGTAGCAGTTACTTAGCATCCTAACTACACCCTCTCGCATAACCCTCATAGAAAGGTAGGGTCATGCATCATGCAGGTGTCAATGAGAAAAGCAACGGAGGCAAACCACCTCAAGTGGTCACCATTTTATCATGACTTCGATGCAAGCAATGAAAGTGCCATATGACATGCATAGAAAGGGTTTCTTAGACATGGTCAAAGGGCTACTTGCCTGGCTCAGCAAAGTCTTCTGGTCCAACGCAATCTATCGTCGCAAAATAATAATGAGAAAAAAAATAAGGCAATAATAAAGCAGAAAAACAAAAGTGCTCAGAAAAATGTAAACTCATTTTTGTTAAATACTAGGGTGAATACTAAGAAGGGAAAATTCCTAGTTTTGGATTTGGAGTGGCAGAATAGGAGAAATGGATTTTCAGAGTAGTTTAAATATATTCAAATTTGAATCTGAATATGAACAGTACATAAAAGTTGTTTGGACATGAGTGAAAGTTATACCATCAAATAGGTGGGAGTTTTAGAAAAATATTGGAGTTGGAATTATTGCATTTGGATGCATATTTAATCCTGTGGAATTTTTGCAAGTTTAACAGAAAAGAAAAAGGAAAAGGAGCACTGTGCAACTGGGCCAGAAGGACCACAGTGCAGCAGGCCCAGCCCAGAGAGGATCCAGCCCGCGCGAGGCTGCCACGTCGAAGGCGCATTTGGGAAATACGCCTCCAGCCGACGCAGCGAACCGGTGCGCGCGCGTGTTTTAAACTTGACGTGTGGGACCCACACGTCAGGACGTGAGGCTGATGGACAGGCCCCACGGCCGTCGTCGTCAACCTCGGGCCAGAGAGGGCGGCGAGCTCACCGGTTCCGCTGTGGTCGACGGCGAGGCGATCTGAGGACACCAGCGTGCTCAGGGCGGAGTCGCCGTTCGGGTGGAGGTGGAGGCGGTCGCCGGAGTGTAGGGGTTCGCTGGTGACGAGGAAGCCGGCGGAAGGGCTTCGGGAGGTGCTTGCCCCGGTCGATTCCGGCTGCAATAGAGAGGGGAGACAGAGGGGAAATGGTTAAGAGAGGTGAGGCGGTTCCAAATCGAGAGAGAGAGGGCAAACGAGGCCTGTACCACGAGATCGACGGCGACCCGAGGCGGCGGAGCTCGAGCTCAATCTCGAGCTCGGGCGGCTCTGGGGATGAACGGGAGGCTCAGGAGGAAGATTGGGAGTGGGAGAGAGCGAGTGGTGGAGAGAAAGAGGCTCGGGGAGGCTTAAATAGAGGGGGGCAAGGTGCACCGAGGCTCGTGCACCGGCGAGCTGGTAGCCGTTACTGGAGGCCACGGGGGCTCGCTTGAGCGTGTCTGGGGTCCTTGTGGGAGTGGTTTACGTCCAGGGGGAAGAAGAGAAGGATTAGGGGAGGTCCAGAGCATCGCGCATGTGAGCATGCTCATTGGAGCTTTCGGGCGGCCATGGCGCGCGTGTGAGGGAGGCAGCAAGAGGAGGAAAGAGGAGGGGGCCGACCAACTGCCGTGCTGAGGATGCCGAGGCACCTCGTCGGGCGCGCTGGGGAGAGCCGAGGTGGCCGGAGGTGCTTGGCAGGGGGCGGCTACTGTAGCGCGCTCTAGAGCATGCAAATGGCTGGCATGGCCATTTTTAAAGGGCCAGGGCATGTCCCTTTGTGCCTTGGGGTTTCCTTGGATGCCCTTGGGTGGAGAGATGCTAGGTGGGGTGCTGGCATATAAAAATGGGAGGGAGAGAGAGGTGCTGCCATGGGTGAACGGAGAGAGAAAGAGGTGGTTTTACCACCCCAATAATTGTTCTGAGCTGCTGCCATTGCTACTGGAGGTAGAGGGGGACTAGGAGGGGCTGTGGTAAAACTTTGAGCCCATGGAGATTAGTGGAAAGGGTCAGAATGGTGTTTCTGGAAATGTGGCAGAAGGTGTTTGATATTGGTTTGGGCAAGCAGAGGATTTCCATTTGTCATGAGACTCCACAGGGTGAAATGGCACATATAATTAGGGCCTTCAACCAATTTTGAGCTCATTTGGGCAAAGTTGCCAATGCAACTTTTGTAAACCCTAGAAATCAACAGAAATGCATTTACCAAGATCTAGTCATGCAAAACCATTCCCCTTGATGCACCACTTGGTGTAGTGTCATCATTTGGGCTTTTGAGCATGACCACAAAGATTGGGGGCATTTGGAATAAGTTGGTAATGTAAAGTTGTTCAAATTTGGATCTGGACAGAGATGGGTTTGGGGTACTTTGGTGAACCAAAATAGTTTGGATTGAGCTGAAACTTTGCAAGGTCATCATATTATGCATATGTGACTTGCTAGAATTTTCCTGGATTTAATGGGAAGAAATATTTCAAATACTTGAAATGGACAGAAATGGTTTTGGAGGGTTTTGGCCAATATTTTGAACATGACCATGTGTTGAAATTCTTATATATGGAAAATATATGTCCACTGAGTTTCCCTGATTTTGCTGAAATATTTTTGAAGCTTTAAAATAATTTTAACCTATTAAATACCATTTCTGGCCTTAAGAAAAAGCCTTCAAATAAAATAGGAAAAATAATTTTAAAATTATATTTTTGTGGTTTATGGGAGTCCTATATCTAATAGGTTTCAAATATACTCTTTGAAATATTTTTCATACCCCAAATCAAGTACTTGTAGTGCAAACCTCAATTCAGGGGTTTTTGGAAACTAATTTTAGAAAATACTTTTTTGCCAAATTATTTTTGTAAGAAAATACTATATTGCTCTATGCACATGGCATGATCATTGGGCAGAAGCTTGGGGCAAGGAGATGAGGTATAAAAGGTGGAGTTGTGTTGACTTTAAAAAGCACTTGAAAAACACAAAGAGAAAACCAACTCCAAATAAAAGCCAAATAATGCAAAAGTTTTTGTCAAACCACACTTTATCATGATTTATTAGCTTAAGTGTTGCGGCATGAAAATCAGGGTGTGACAAATGGACACACAAGATCCAAAACCGGCTAGGCATCACAAATCGAACGCATAAAAGGGGAAAGAAGCGGGAGGAGAGCCACCTTAACCGGCCTCGCCGCTACGCGATGCCATCGTTCTTCGCTAGCAACCAACCAACCTCGGCGACGACTCGCAGGCCAGCAAGTAGGATGATGCAGAGCAGGAAGTGGAGCCGAGACAAAACGAAATGAAAGGATGAGGGGAGGAGAAGTGGCAGGCGGCGACGCAGGATAAGGGAGGCCACCCACGCCACCGAACAGTGCTGGGCCGCTTGAACGAATCACAGACGGGCAACTCACGCCACGGGGCACGCCGCGTACCTGACGAAGAACGACGCCCCGTCACATCGACGAGGTGCCCCCCCCCCCCCCCCCCGGCGGCCCCCTTGCCCCGACGCGGGAACCACCTCACAAATGCGTGCACCCAGAGAGAGGAAGGGTCGAGCGTAGACTCACCGGTAAGCGACGAGCGTGAACGAGAGGAGGACGAAAACGAATCAGAACCGGAGCAACCGAATGGCCAGGATCACGCCACCTCAAACTGGACCCACATATCGAACGGCCATCGTTCAGAACGAGCTGAGAAGCCTCATGTTCGGGCATGAATTAAGAATTGAGATGGTTTTCGTTAATGATGTGATTATACGACCATCAATTGAGGAATGACTGGACTCATGTGTCTCTGTTAAAAAATACTTGACATGGTTTTACTTCAAATTGGAGAAAGTAGGTAATTAATGAATGACAATGGGGTTTGTGTATATATAAGCAAGATGCAACAAAAATTAGAAAAAAAACTCTCAGGGTGTCCAAAGGGCAATAAAGAAAAGAACCTCATCCAAAAGGCCAAAAGGAGAGACGGAGGAAAAACAATCGTTTAAAGCGTGCACTTTAAAACCGGGTGGGTCCCAGCCTATCTCAGTCTATAAAGGTCACCTCCGCCCTTCCATTTACGCTACCCCCCACCCACACGGCCACACACCAAAAACCAAACGGCACGGAACGCTGCAGTTTTCCAATCAGCCCCTGACCGACCACATATTTGGAAAAGCTTTCCCACTTGTGCTATCCCTTTTACGCGTAGCCCCCAGCATCTCGCGTGTGACTTTCGCCGGAGCTACAATATGAATGGTCAAACCACGATGGGGCTCGCCGCCGCCGCGAGGCCATGCCGCCAGCGCCTCCTCACCTCCGCCTCAGCCGCGGCCGCGAAGGCCTCTGTGATCCGGCTCTTCCCAAGATGCCCCCACCCGCAACACCACCACCACGGCCGACGCCTCCCGTTCCTCGTGTCGGCGGCGTCGCATACCTCGCAGCCCGACCCGAGCACCACCCCCACCCCCACCCCCGTAACCTCCGATCCCCGTTCCGCCGTCGCTGGCAACCTCCCCTTCTTCGACCGCGTGCTCTTCCCGGGCTCCTTCCCTCCGGAGACCCCGCCTGTGGAGGACCCAGCGCCGCCGGCTGATGAACGTCCGGCGTCTGCTTCACCGGTGAGAGAGGAGACGGAGACGGAGAGGGAGGCATGGAGGCTACTGAGAAGGGCTGTGGTGAGCTACTGCGGCGAGCCGGTTGGCACGGTGGCGGCGGAGGACCCCGAGTGTACGGAGATGCTTAACTACGATCAGGTCTTCATCAGGGACTTTGTGCCCTCCGCTCTTGCCTTCCTCATGCGCGGGGAGACCGAGATCGTCCGCAATTTCCTCCTCCACACCCTGCAGCTGCAGGTGAGCGTCTGTGCATATTGGGATCCGGATCCGGATCATTTCGTTGAGCTATTTTTTTATTCGAAATAATTAGAGCGCTGTGACTAGTATTATTTGCGTGCACGGTGTGTGCTAATTGGGATAAGAGATCAGCGAATTCGTATGCAGGGTTAGAATATATATGAGATTTTTACTGGCTTTAAAGGTCGTAATTACCCTCTCCCTCTGTAATGAGTTCGCTTGCAGCATGTGGTTTTGTAGTTTTGTGATGAATTCTTGTTCTGTATGGGCTTGTATTCTGTGGACGAGACAAAGATAAGATTTACCTTTTGACGCCTAACACGTCTCTTCCGTACATATTGTCTTCGAAGAGATTTTGGAAACTCATTGGCAGCAGTTATCAACATGAACCATATGCGGTATCCTGTTTACGGTTGAGTGATTTATCAGATGGATTATGCTTTGGAAATCCTTTGCCAAATCTCAATATCATAACTTATAAAGACGTCTACTGCCGAATTCAACCTATTCTAGGTATCTGTGAGCAATACCACCAGTGATGTAACCAAATATGCTTGTAGAAGTTTCTGAAAGCTAGATCAGATGGCAAAAATATGATAACTTAAATCTTTTGTGACAATTTCCCTGAAAACTTAATAAAATGGCTTACTAGTTAATGTCTGTAAACAGAAGCTTCTTATCTAGCACTTAAAATCAATTTGAATCTTTATTCAGTGATGTACCTCATTTATCTGATGGTCAGAGCTGGGAGAAAACTGTTGACTGTTACAGCCCGGGGCAAGGCTTGATGCCAGCTAGTTTTAAGATTAGGACCGTTCCACTTGATGAAAACAATGAAGCATTTGAGGAGATTCTGGATCCTGACTTTGGTGAATCAGCTATTGGCCGTGTAGCTCCAGTTGATTCTGGTATATCGACCCCTCTCTCTTTCATGCAGCCATACTGATATTAATCTGTAACAATTGTGAAATGTCTGTCCTGCAGCTTTAACCTAATCTAACCTAACCATTTGCAGGACTTTGGTGGATTATCTTACTTAGAGCATACTGCAAGATTACAGGAGACTATTCATTGCAAGAAAGAGTGGATGTGCAAACCGGGATTAAGCTGATCTTGAGTTTGTGTTTGTCTGATGGGTTTGACATGTTCCCCACTTTACTGGTCACAGACGGATCATGCATGATAGACAGGAGGATGGGGATACACGGGCATCCTCTTGAGATTCAAGTAAGCTGAAATTGAGACTCAATTCTGCAGTGTGGAACAACTGTATTATCTCAATAGTCTAAGTCTACATGTAGGTACTGATGCTGTTCTTAAATGGTAGAATGACTTATGACTTTTAGCCTGTTGCAATGAAGCAACTAATGTGTTACTGAATGCAATACTATTTTGAAAGAACATGATGCTGCTACTTTAAACCTGTATTATCTAACATGTCGTTAGTACAGAGAATCCCTTTACTTATGAGGCTTGGCCTGTTTTCAGGCTTTGTTCTATTCTGCTCTAAGATGCTCAAGGGAAATGATTGTTATGAACGAGGGCTCAAAACACCTCCTCCGAGCCATCAACAACAGGCTCAGTGCATTGTCTTTTCACATTAGGGAGTACTACTGGGTCGATATGAATAAGATAAACGAGATCTACAGATACAAGACAGAAGAATACTCACATGATGCAACTAACAAATTTAACATTTATCCCGAGCAAATTCCTTCCTGGCTTGTTGATTGGATTCCTGAGAAAGGGGGTTATCTTATTGGAAATCTGCAGCCAGCTCACATGGATTTTAGGTTCTTCTCACTTGGCAACCTTTGGGCCATATCTTCATCTCTAACTACTCCAACACAAGCCGAGGGAATACTTAGCCTTATTGAAGAGAAATGGGATGATCTTGTAGCAAATATGCCCGTCAAGATCTGTTACCCTGCAATGGAATATGATGAATGGCGCATTATTACAGGCAGTGACCCTAAGAACACGTGAGTCATCGCGCTGATAAAACTGATATTTTATTCTGTGTTTCTCTTTCTTTTGGTGGCAGCATATCTTTATGGTGTGTCCTATTCTATTTTCGAAGACTTAAATCTGCTCTCTAAACATAACACCACAGTTATTTGACATCTAACTATGTTGTGCACGTGCAGCCCATGGTCATATCATAATGGTGGATCTTGGCCAACCCTACTGTGGCAGGTATGTATATATCAATGCACTTCTCCAAAATTCTTGTACCCTTATATGCTTATAAATTATCAGTGACCAACCATTGTTGCTGCTTATAGTTTACACTGGCCTGCATCAAAATGGGAAGACCAGAGTTGGCCCGCAGGGCCATTGCAGTGGCCGAGGAGAAGCTCTCAGCTGACAAGTGGCCAGAATACTATGACACCCGGTCTGGAAGATTCATTGGGAAGCAGTCACGGTCATATCAGACATGGACTATTGCTGGTTTTCTGACCTCCAAGATGTTGCTGGAAAACCCAGAGCTGGCTTCTATCCTGACCTGTGATGAGGATCTTGAGCTCCTTGAAGGCTGTGCTTGCTGCCTCTCGAAGAGGACTAGATGCTCACGACGTGCGGCCAAATCAGATATCATTGGGTAAAACAGCAGAAACCCTTCTACTCTTGCTCCTCCGCACACAAGTATATGATCGACTGAGAATTAACTGAAGTGGATAAACTCTAGCCATGTACTTACAAATCAGATATCATTGGGTAAAACAGCAGAAACCCTTCTACTCTTGCTACTCCGCGCACAAGTATACGATCGACTGAGAATTAACTGAAGTGGATACACTCTAGCCATGTATATTATAGGTTTACGTTAGATATCCATCCATTCATTCATTCCCTCAATGTGCGCTCATTCTTTTTTGCTGAGCCGCCATTGATGGGAACTGCCCTGGGTGATACCGGTGGTCTAGAAGAGAATCGCCATTTTATGTTGGAGCTCTCATTTACACACAAAAGAGTAATTTGTTCTTGTATCGGTCACCTGCCACTCCTGACTCGGGAGTGATGCCAAGTCCTGACGAGTATATCTCTATCAGCATTTGAGCTGTATGTTGCATTATTTGCAAAACTGAGACTCTGTACAATGTTCTTGTCATGAATAATGATACGTTTTCCATTTGATTCTGCTGGATGTTTGAGATGCTCAGAATTGGTTTCAGTGTTGCTCTTTTAGTGGTCCTAGCCTGAACTTCTGGACAAGTAAAGTTCATGTTACTCTTGTTGGCTAACAACTACTCCCTCCGTTCCTGAATATACGCCCTCCTTTCAGAGATTCTAATATGGACTACTTACAAGGCAAACAGAATGAATCTACCCTCTAAAATATATCCGTATGTAGTTAAAGATTTCAATATGAACTATAGACAAGGCATATCGGAATGAATTTACACTCTAAAATACGTTTATATACATCCGTATATAGTGCTAGTGATAATATATCTCCTAGCATATCTGGTATATGATCTGATGTAATCATTAGCTACAGACAAGGCGAATCGGAGTGAATTTACACTCTAAAATACGTTTATATACATCCATATGTAGTGTTAACGATAATATCGTCTAGCATATCCGGTATATGATCTGATATAATCACTAGTTGTCTTGTATAGGAGATCCTAGGATCACTTATATCAATCAGAGATTCACCTGATTATTGTGTATTCTCTCCGTCCGAAAATACTTGTCATAGATATCGATGTATCTAGATGTATTTTAGTTTTAGATACATCCATTTTTGACAAATAATTTCGGACGGAGGAAGTACATGTTGTACAAACCTATGTACGTGATGTACAAGGCTGCTCCTATATAAACAGGCAAGAGGCCGGCTGGTGTTAACCACGGAAATCATATCTTCGTATTTTCAACTTGTAGTTCATATTGAAACATCTAAAATGTCTTATATTTAAAAGTAAAGTACGTCTATATACATTTATATGTAGTTTATATTAGGGATAAGTATATTTTTCGTCCTCAAACTCTTTCAAGAGTTTAGAAATCGTTCCTCAACTCAAAACCGGATAGTTTTCGTCCCTCAACTATCAAAACCGGATAGTTTTCGTCCCTCGTGCCGCTTTGGGTAGTTTTAGTACGTGGTGAATAGTAACACGATGAACAGTAAAATCGAACAAAATAGCAAACAAAATCAAAAAAATCTGAAATTTTACAGCATCGAAGATACTCTGGTGTGCAAGACCCGTGCAAAATTTCGTGGTGTTTCGACATTCGAGCAGCTCGCGGCAAACAAAAAAATGTAAATATATACGTCAGTGAACAGTAAATTCAAAAAATAGCAAACAAAATCAAAACAGTATGAATTTTTTTGGCATCAAAGAGGCTTGGGTGTGCAACGTGTGTGCAAATTTTTGTGGTGTTTGGGCATTGTACGAACTCGTGGAAAAAAAAACAAAATTTGGCTCAAATTTTTCTTTTGAAAAAGTGCACTCTTTTTTTTTTTGCTAGAGCTCCTCGTATGTCATTTGATCACGAAATTTTCATACCTGAGCATCAAAATTTTTATTTTGTTTGCTATTTTTTGAATTTACTATTCACCGATGTACGTATTTACAGGTTTTTGTTTGTCATGAGCTGCTCGAATGTCGAAACACCACGAAATTTTACACGGGTCTTGCGCACCAGAGTATCTTCGATGTTGTAAAATTTCAGATTTTTTTATTTGTTGTTGCTATTTTTTTATTGTACTATTCACCCAGTTACTGTTCACCGCGTACTAAAACCGCCTGAAGCGGCACGAGGGACGAAAACTATCCGGTTTTGATAGTTGAGGGACGAAAACTATCTAATTTGGGGTTGAGGGGCGATTTCTAAACTCTTGGAAGAGTTCAAAGATGAAAAATATACTTATCCCTTTATATTAAAATCTCTAAAATGCCTTATATTTAAAAACGGAGGGAGCAAGAGAGAAAAAAGCACTCAATCAACTTGGCCATTAAGATGCATGAACGAAAAGAAAGGCGAGAGAAAAGCGAACTAGGTCAGCAGCCGCCGGCCGGCGCTGCTGCTGCTCCTTCCGGCCCTCCGCGCTGCGGTAGTCGTGTTTGTTTCCAGCCGGCGCTGCTAGCTGGATGTCTTTCGTTGCATGGATCTGATCTGATGCGTGCAAGCATCCACTGTTGATGTAAGGAGAATAGCAACTTGATTTTATTAAAAGGCCAAAGCCAACCTGTATATGTACAAAAAGATACCAAGAGACTACAACAGTGGTGGAGCCAGCGAATTGCCAGAGCCCGGGCATCTTGTAAGCTAAAATTTACTTTGGTCTATCAAACACGATAAGTATCATATAAATGTCATGTGCAATATACGCACTGATGTTTTATAGACCAAAGAAGTAAATAAAAACTTGAATACAATACCAAATCAAATAACTCACCTAGTTCCCGCTTGCCTTTAGCCCTAATTGTTGGCGCTCTGCTACTGGATTTCTTTTGGTCATGGCCTTCAACGTACGGGTTGAGCGCTCGCTGCCGCTGCTCGTGTCGCTAGTGTGGACGGTGACGACCCAACGTCCGGTCGAGCCGGAGTTGAACTCTCACTAGTGGTACCGGAGGATTCGCCGCCGTGGCGCCCGCGCTTACGCTTCCGATCTTGACCGTCGCCCGCCGGAGTCATAGCCGAGGCCTGGCCGCGTGTCATCTCTGATCTTTTTCGCAATCTTGCCGGCCGATGTTAATCTGGCTGCCGGGTTCCGTCAGGCGACAGTCTGCCTCGCGCCCTTGCCGTGTCGGAGGCGCAGCCGCGCAGCAGATGATAAAGGTCGACACCGACCTCGCGTTCCTGCGCACGAAAACGAACAGGCATCGATCGATTCTGCTTCAGTCCATCCATGGATCGATCGAGCAAACAAGGCCTACTGGCTGTTGTGGCCCATGTGATTGCTTAGCTGATATGAGTAAGGCCCAAACTGCAAAAAACGCCCAGACTGGCCCAATTAGAGAAGTTTACGTACTTTCCATCATATTTTTTGTTTTTGAGCGTTTTTTACGCATACGATGCCTAGGAAGGTTGTTCAAAAATTCGACGGGATGGAGCCCAGGCACGTGCCCAGGGTGCCCATACGGTAAATTCGCCCCTGGACTACAGTATAAAATGCCAAAAGACATCACTAATATAACCCTTAACAACCCCTCAAACTCATGGTGGGTCCACGACACTGAGTTTGGAGAGGTGAAATCCATGTTGCGTTCTAGTCTGCACCTTCGTGAAGGAGTCTGCTAGCTGTAAGTCAGAAGGCACATACTGAAGAGAAATAACATGATCTTGCACAGCAGTGCGCACATAAGAAGCATCAACACCAATATGCTTGGTGAGCTCATGCTTCAAGAGATCCCGCGCAATACTGATAGCATCGTAACCAAGTCACCTGTACCCAGGGGCGGAGCCAGGATTTGGACATAGGGGGGCTAAGGAGACATGATAGATTATTCTAGATAATATACATAGTCTGCTGAGTATAGTGGATTTTGAACAAAAGGTAGAATGAAAATCAAGATAACATGAAGAATGTATAAATAAGGCTCATGATTTCTTTGTTATTGCAGGGAAAATAGTCAATAAAAAGGGGTAATTAGTTATTAATCTTGTCTCTTTTGATAAATATATGATCTTTACGTAAGTAAATTGTGCATACATTTACATTTTTTTGATAAGACATGTAACCAGTAATCAATCTAAAAAGTAGAGATTGTATACAACTGTACCTTGACTAGGTCAAGATGAGTAGGCTTAATTAACGAACAACAATAAGATGCCCAGATGCCGCGGAACGGCATAGTGTTGCTTCAAGAGCGTCAACAATCCAGTAGTATGAAATCCATCACGGCAAGTCGCAACCATCATTCTTTGAAGGGCCACTGAAATTGAAAAGAGATAGTTGCATTAGACTATCTTTTAGGCTTCACGTGGTGTATATTTTGTACCTTCAGGTTTCATACTGCAACGAACCAACGATCGAATTCACGTGGCAGTTTTCATTTCTTCGTGGACTGGCGACAGCGAGACGGCGGCGACGCTAGGGAACTAAGAGAAGATTTATCTTTCAGTAGATGGGAACGAAGAGAAGATAGAAATCATCCTTGTACCCTTGTCCAATCCAGATGGCCTAGGTCCTCATAGGTATGTACATGGCTAGATGGCCAAATTGGTCTTCACTTTTCGTTGGGCCACGTAAATTTATTGGGCTCAATTCCTAATTAGTGCTAATTATATGTGTGCTGCCAATTTGTACGCACATTATTAGCTGCTGTAAATCCATAGGGGGGCGAAGTGATGGGGTGTATGACCTTGCTTGCACCCCCTGTCTCCGCCCCTGCCTCTGTCGTCACAAGAGTCATAGCTCGCAACTTAGTCTCTACACTCGGATGTGAAATTGCAGTATGTTTCTTCGTTTTCCAGACAATGAGAGAACCACCCCAAAAAAACACAGTAAGTAGAAAGTGCACGGCGATCCATATGATCACTAGCCCAAGTAGCATCCGAATAGGCCTGGAGCTATAACAAGCTAGAATTGGGAAAAATAGATGATGATAGATCGTGCCACGAAGATATCGTAGAACACGAAGAAGGTGACTATAGTGAACTGAAGTGGGTGCAAAAACAAACTAACTCAGAATATGGACATGATAGGAGATATCTGAACGAGTGACAACAAGTTAGACAAGACTCCCAACAAGATGACGATAACGCGTTAGGTTAGATAAGGGCTCACCATCAAAAGCGCGAAGGTGAACATTGATCACCACAGGTGATGTGAGCACGACCTCAGACGTGACGCTGATTTGTCCCAATCTTTCACGGTGCAAGAAGCGCAACTAAATTTCACTGATAAAAGTTCCCAATTACGCGAACGATACACGCAACCTGAAACTATGGTAACAACAACTGACAAGCAATACCTCGGAAAACAAGGCACCTCCCGTCGGAGTAGAAGTAACCAGCAAGTAATCCGTCGCCGAGGATGGACCTCAAACCAATAGCTAGCAAATTCTCAATCACGAGAATCCTCCCGCCAAAGTGTAATCTTCTTAATAGAAAATCTCACATAGAAAAACAAGACAAATGCCCAGAGGACCGCTTCATAATCTATTCTGTAAACTTTAGAAAATAACCTCCACTAAAAGCATCGGTAACCAAGAATATATCTAGCCCGTACAAACCGATTTGTCGGCCTAAACAAGGCACGCAGGCCAATTACGTAACTGAGTTATCTTTCACCGCGTGATTGTTGTAGCGCTGCCAATCTCCTGGCCGTTATGATCTTCTTCCTTTATTTTTCTTTTCCAAACGTACATAGTTGACCGATTTGAAAACATATCCCTAGCATGTACGTGGATGCTCCTTATATTCCCTTTTTCTAGCACATGCAAATGAGCCATTTGTTTATTTGGGAATGCACAACTAACGAATCTGGTGCTTGTAGTTTGTTTCCTTTTTATTCTCCGTGTTCTCCACATACTATTATTTCTCCAAATGCATGGATGGTATTCTTTTGCAAGTCGGTTAGGAAACAAATAATAATTCCTTTCTAGTTTTGTATGTGCATGCACTTGCATGAAAACATCTAATGTAGCCTTGCCCTCACATTTAATATGGGCTCCTTCTTTGTGTATAATCGGCAAAAATTCTGGACCACATAATATACACAAGTGTCCATCTTTCCCTTTGCTAAGATGTGCCATCTTCTTCATAATTTTGTCATCCTCGTTCCGTACTTTCTTTTTGACCTCCGCCTGCTCGACCTGCACTGTCATGGCCTCATCTACAATAACTTCTGTTTGAATCCCTTTCTCAATGGTCTTTGCAACCGTCTGTAGCTCCTTGTTAATGACTGGCGTAGTCAATATGCCATGTGTGCTAGGCATATATGTGGTAGTATGCTACATCATCCTCCCTCCCTTGGAAGGAAACCGTCCTCGGTTTCGAGTTGCCCTTCATACCACTCTCTTTCCGTATTGTCAGCACCATATCTGAGCAAATCGATTTCCCTTCCATTGGCTTTAGTATAATTTGCTTCTCATCATGAACAAAAGTATATGTATTCATCTTCCCGGCATGTGTTGCATTGCGATCATACTGCCATGGCCGTCCAAGCAATAAATCACAAACATCTAATGGCAAAACATCACATTCCACCTCATCAGTATAGTCTCCAACTTTAAACAGCACACGCACCTTATGTGTAATTTTGAGCTGCCCACAATTATTCAACCATTCCAAACGATGTGGTTCATCATATCGCCATGTGGACAAGCCAAGTTTCTCCACCAACATCTTGCTGATTCCATTGGTGCAACTACCTCCATCAATCATCAATTTACACGCCATTCCCTTGATGTCGCACTGAGTCTGAAACAAACTCCAGCGCTGCCCTTTATCCACCTTATTACTGCTGCCATCATGTACCCTCTTGAGTTGTACATTCAGCCCACTCATTGGTGATGCCGCTTCCTCTCTTATTGCCGTGTCCACATGCACCTCTGAAACCTTGTGAACAATAGGTAATGTTAGTTTCTTCTCATTTGGAGTAATCAACATCGCAGTTGACTTATTGGTCCCCTTCACCACCAACTTATCAATTTTAGCATTGTGCTCCAGACTTTGACTTTCTGAGTACGTGCCTCCACTGGAGTTGCGACCATGGTCACCAACTACCATGACGAGACGGTAAAAATTCCGCCCTTAAAAAGTTTCGGAAATCCTTCCAAATAGTCGTAGAGTAATGTAACTTTTTGTCACGTTTCTCCTTACGCCCCAACTCATACAACTCATCATCCACACACTCCAGTGCAAGATCTAAAGCAATAAACTCGTCAAAATTAGAATCTTGTGATGCACGCTTGTCAAACGTACTTTTCATCCTATTTTCCCATGATCTGTACTCTGTCGGTGTAGCATCACTGTCCAACCAGGCTGTGATTTTTGGCGTCTCCATCTTGTCATTGTGGGACTTGTATCCATAATAGTCAGAGTCACCGTACATCCTCAATTACGCAGAAAAATGCACCGTGAGAAACCCAGTAATCTGATACCACCTGATGTGAGCACGACCTCAGACGTGCTGCTGATTTGTCCCGATCTTTCACGGTGCAAGAAGCGCAACTAAATTTCACTGATAAAAGTTCCCAATTACGCGAATGATACACGCAACCTGAAACTATGGTAACAACAACTGACAAGCAATACCTCGGCAAACAAGGCACCTCCCGTCGGAGTAGAAGTAACCAGCAAGTAATCCGTCGCCGAGGACGGACCTCAAACCAATAGCTAGCAAATTCTCAATCACGAGAATCTTCTTAATAGAAAATCTCACATAGAACAACAAGACAAACACCCAGAGGGCCGCTTCATAATCTGTTCTGTAAACTCTAGAAAATAAGCTCCACTAAAAGCATCGGTAACCAAGAATATATCTAGCCCGTACAAACCGACTTAGTCGGCCTAAACAAGGCACGCAGGCCAATTACGTAACTGAGTTGCCTTCCACTACGTGACTTGTTGTAGCGCTGCCAATCTCCTGGCCATTATGATCTTCTTCCTTTATTTTTCTTTTCCAAACGTACATAGTTGACCGATTTGAAAACATATCCCTAGCATGTACGTGCATGCTCCTCAGTTCAAAAAAAAAAATGTACGTGCATGCTCCTTATCTTCCTTTTTTCTAGCACATGGAGATGAGCCATTTGTTTATTTGGGAATGCACAACTAACGAATCTGGTGCTTGTAGTTTGTTTCCTTTTTATTCTCCGTGTTCTCCACGTACTATTATTTCTCCAAATGCATGGATGGTATTCTTTTGCAAGTCGGTTAGGAAACAAATAATAATTCCTTTCTAGTTTTGTACGTGCATGCACTTGCATGGAAACATCTAATGTAGCCTTGCGCTCACATTTAATATGGGCTCCTTCTTTGTGTATAATTGGCAAAAATTCTTTACCACATAAAATATACGCAAGTGTCCATCTTTCCCTTTGCTAAGATGTGCCATCTTCTCCATAATTTTGTCATCCTCATTCCGTTCCGTACTTTCTTTTTGACCTCCGCCTCCTCGACCTGCACTGTCATGGCCTCATCTACAGCATCTTCTATTTGAATCCCTTTCTCAATGGTCTTTGCAACCGTCTGTAGCTCCTTGTTAATGACGGGCGTAGTCAATATGCCATGTGTGCTTGGCATATCTGTGGTATTGTATGCTACATCAACAGGGGTCTCAACAGTGCGCTCATCACTAAGAGTCGCACGAGCAAGAAGATCATGAATATACTTTTCTTGAGAAATAGAAAAGCCATCATAGGTGGAGGAAACCTCAGTCCCAAGAAAGTAACAAAGATGACCAAGATCAAACATAACAAACTTCTCATTAAGACGAGCCTTGACAAAGGCAATGTACTCAGAATTGTCGCCAGTGATGATCATGTCACCAACATATAGAAGAAGAGTGCGACCACGAGTAGAAATGTGGACAAACAACGTTGGGATCATGATCACTGGGAGAAAATCCAGTTGCAATGATCACAGTGGCAAAACGTTCAAACCAAGCATGGGGGATTGCTTAAGGCGATAGAAAGGGCGACGAAGACGACAAACCATGCCATCAGGAACTGAATACCCAAGTGGCGGCTGCATATAAACCTCCTCACGCAACTCACCATTAATAAAGGCATTCTTAACATCAAGCTGAGATACACATGAGTGGCGAACAGAGGTCACGACGAGAAGTGTGCGGACAATGGTCATATGGGCCACAGGAGCAAATGTCTCATCGTAATCACGGCCATGCTCCTGGTGAAAGCCACGAGCCACAAGACAAGCTTTATAACTCTCAAGAGAACCATCAAAGCGAGTCTTAATCTTATAGACCCACTTGCAAGTGATGGGACGAATGCGGGGAGGAAGAGAAACTAGATCCCACGTGTCGGTGCGCTCAAGTGCGGCAATCTCCTCTGCCATCGAAAACTGCCATTCAGGATGAACAACAGTATCACCATAAGAGGTAGGCTCAAGTACAGCCAAAAGACCATATCGACTAGGAGAATAGTGGTCATGAGGAGGGCAAGGTCGAGCCCGAAGACCATAAGTCGGTTGGGACGAGGAAGACGACGCACCTAAAGTAGATGGCACATTAGTAGAATCATCCACAACACATGGACGACAGGTATAATGAAAACGAAAAGTGGGACGGGAAGGAACAACTGGAGGTGATGGAGATGGGGAAGACATCGGTGATGAAGGTGGAGAGTCATGTGACAAGGGAGGAGAAGAAACCGTAGGAGAAGGTGGCGGTGGATCTGTAATAGTGGGATGAGAAGGAGTAGGAATACGACGCATAGAGGGGAGGTGTTTAGGCCGAAGAGCACTCTTGGTCATATGTTAGTCGAAGAGTGGTCTGGGACCCACCTCTTCGCGTGAGTGGCAGGCCGAAGATGCATGGGAGCTCTCTTCGGCTTATGTTAGGCCGAAGTGTTTTTTTTTTGCAATTTCACTTATGAATCCAACTGAATCCTGCCAACTCAATCCCGCAAATCCTTTTTCGCCATTTTTCCTGACAACTCTTTCCTGCCAACTCAATCCCGCCAACATTTTCTCGCAACCTTTTCCCGCCATTCTTTCCCGCCATCTTCTCTTCTCTACCTATAAAACCCCCTCCACACTAAGGTGGGTAAGCAGTCCAGTGTAGTATCGTCAACAAGGTTGTCAGAATCGCGATCCTGTTATACGATTCTACGACTTTACGATCCAAACTAACCCCTATGATTCCACGATTTTAGGTCATAGAATCTACGTTTCTACGATCCTGATAGTGAAGATTCTACTATTTGCGATCCTACCATCGGAGCTCCGATCCGATTCAAAATCGCGATTCTGACAACCTTGATCGTCAAGATGTCCGGTTATCCTTTTGATCGTTGTTTTCATCCTAGTATGAGCCAATGTCTTCTAAGGTTAGCCAGCGATTTCAAGATAGGCAATAGGGTAGTTACATGGGACGAACTCCTTAGTAGTGACACCATACTGAATGAGTTGGCTCATGCGTTAAGTAGTAGATGTGGGTGGCCTGCAAGGACCTATCAGGAGATACAAAAAGAACTTCTCAGGTTGCATGGAAGGTGGAAGAAGCAACAACATAAGAGTGCAACATACCTAAAGATTGCAGCAGAGCATACTTATTTATGGACTGCCGACAGTGAAGACGATATCTTCATGCCGAGCACCAAGGCCAAGAGTATCGCATCGTCTAAGGGCAAGAGTATCGCATCGTCAAAGGGCAAGAGTACCACATCGTCGAAGGGCAAGAGTATCGCATCATCGAAGGGCAAGAGTGTTACATCGACGGAGGATGACGATGATGCCTTCATGTAGTATGTAACCTGTATTTTTTAAGTTCAACCCTACTATCTAATTCAGATGTACTTGTATCTTAATTATCGGTTGCAGTCTCTTTGGAAATGTAACTGGAATAACAATGCGAATTAATACTAATATGTCTCTCGCATACATAAAACGATATATGTCTCGTGATCAGATAGAAGCAAGTGCGATAGTAACACATACATGAAGCATGTCTCATACATAGATAATGACTCACACATGAGAATCGTCTGAAACTAACATAGATAATGACAAAAACATAGATCACCATATCACTGCTGGGGACGACGACGAATCTAGGTCTTCCTCGGATGAGGACCGGAAGGTGATAAGCGCTCAGGCGGTGGACGAGGCTCACGATAACGACGACCATAGATAAACTCGTCTGTCACTGTCTGTGTCTCCTGCGTCGGTGGTGGTGGTGGAGTGTGAAAAACTGTCTGCGAGAAGTCATAAGTGTTTGCAGCTTGGTCAACGTCGTCGTCGTCGCTCTGTAAGAACGAACCAGCACCACTAAGCATCGGTGACTGGACTGAATGCATGAACGGTTGCGACTGGCTGCCGACTGCGGTAAAGTAAAATATGTGAAATGATTTGTGAACCTACAATGTTTAAAAGAATGTACAAAGTTGTGTTACCTAGTTCCATTTGATGCTGCCAATAAGAGCTCCTTGGTTGTGAAGGAGGTGGCTGCTGCCAGTAAGAGCTCCCTGGTTGTGAAGGAGGTTGCTGCTGCCAGGAAGAGCTCCCTAGTTGTGAAGGTCGTGGTACTGAACGGTGCACAGAGGGTCGTTGTCACACCCAATATGCGACACTATCCTAAAGAGACTCGAAGGTCCCACCAAGGATAGAACCGCATATTGACACGCTTTTGCAAGGTGGATATCATTACATCAAACCATTACATAATAGATGGGGATACATACAAAAGGCATACAATGCCACAAGAATACATCAGCACATCATACATAGATCAACATCCGACTACGGATGAAACACAAACAAAAGCTCTAACAACATCCACCCTGCTAGCCCAGGCTGCCGACCAGGGACCTAACCAAAGATCGACGAAGAAGAAGAACTCAAAACGTGCAAACATCGCTCTCGCGTCATGATCATCGCATTCCCTGCACCTGCAACTGTTTGTAGTAATCTGTGAGCCACGAGGACTCATCAATCCCATTACCATGGCTATCAAGACTAGCAAAGTTTAAAGGGTATGGAAAGGATAAGCGGCGAGGTTGCAGCAAGCGGCAATGCATGTATGGTGGCTAACATACGAGTACAAGAGTAAGATGAGAATCTACGCAAACGGTCGCCAACTAGTAATGATCAAGAGGTGATCCTAAACTACTTACGTTCAAACATAACCCAACCGTGTTCTCCTCTCGAACTTCCCCGAAAAGAGACAATCATGGCTACACAATGCGGTTGGTGTATTTTAATTAAGTTTACTTCAAGTCCTCTACAATCGGATATTAACAAATTCCCATCTGCCACATGAACGCGGGCACGGTTTTCGAAAGATCAAACCCTGCAAGGGTGTCCCAACTAAGCCCATGACAAGCTCACGATCCGCGGAGACAATCCTCCATCGCGGGACCCTTCGATCAGAGTCGGAATCCCGGTGCACAAGACATTTCGACAATGGTAAAACTAATCCAGCAAAGCCTCCCAGCGTGTCGACACCCTGATAGTAGCCGCACGTATCTAGTCTCAGGACACGTCCGGATGGGTCAAGCTATGAGTAAAACCAGCCCTCGAGTTTCCCCGAGGTGGCCCCGCAGGCTGCCCGTTTGGGACCAACACCATCAGCACTGCCCCCCTGCTATGTAGAAAAATCCTAGGGTTTGCGATGCCCTATGCAAATTAATTATTAGGTTCAAGTATTATTATGGCAAATGTTAAAACCAATGTTGGGCCTTGCTGGAAGGGTTTTATTCAAAGCAAAACGTCGAGAGGGTCCCATACCCCTCATCGTGTTAGGGATGCAAAATCGAGGAACATAACACCGGTATGACAAAAACTAGGGCGGCAAGAGTGGAACAAAACACCAGGCATAAGGCCGAGCTTTCCACCCTTTACGAAGTATATAGATGCATTAACTAAATAAGAGATATTGTGATATCCCATGATATCCATGGGAACCATGTCCCAACATGGAACAACCTGCAACTAGCAACGCTATAAGAGGGGCTGAGCAAAACGGTAACATAGCCAAACAACGGTTTGCTAGGAAGGGTGAAAAGGTTAGAGGCTAACATGGCAATTTGGGAGGCTTGATAACAAGTGGTAGGTAGCGTGACATAGCGATAGCTCGAGACAACTAGCATAGCAAAGATAGTAGTGAGATCCAAGGTGATGGTCATCTTGCCTGAAGTCCCGCTAGGAAGCAGATCGAGTCCATGAAGAAGAAGAAGCCACGTAGTCGAACGAATCCTCACAATCGCAAAGTTACCAGAACTATCAAGAAGAAGCAACACCGGAAAGAAGCAAACAACACGGTAAACACACCATCACATAAACATGGCATGATGCATGTCCGGTTTAATGAGTCATGGCATGGCAAAGTGCAACAAACAACACTACAAATTAAGTGGAGATCAATATGCAACGAGTTGCATGTTATTAAACATGGCAAGGGGGTGAAGCATAAGTAAACTAACTATTCAGGCAAGTTTAAATGAGGCCGAAAACAATAACAACAATTCCGGAAAATCCTCACATGCAAATTTCTAATTAGCTACTGTTCTGCCCTAAAACATATTTTAATGTTGTTAAACAGTAAAACAAAGTGCACCATGTTAATCTATGCATTTTTCCACCCCATTTACATATAAAGTTTATTTAAAATGGAGCTACGGTTATTTAGTTATGAAATAAACCATTTTAACATGTCATTATGCAAAACAAATGCAAACATCAATTTAAACATTTTAAACATGGATGAAAGTTGCATATTATGAAACTAGACGAAATTCTAAGCATTTTACATCTATAAATTATTTAGATATGATGTATGGTTAATTAGTTATTGGATGCATGAACACTAGGGGTTTTCTGTAAAACTGCACTCTCACGACAAATAGCTAAAGCTCGCAGGATTGAAAAAAAACATGTACTGGGCTGAATCTGAATCGTACTGTGCCAACAGAGAGAGAAGGGGATGCTCACCCATGGGGTTCGGCCCGTTGGTGAGGAGGGAGGCCGAGGTTTGCTGGCTTCGGCTGGGCCTTGCAGCCGCAGCAACCCACGGGGGCGAGCAGAGGAGGCTCGCGCGGGTGATGTGGAGCGGGTCCACGCTGGATGCGGACAAGCGCACGAGGTCAACGCGGGGAAGTGGAACTTGGCGCTGGTCGTCGTCCTCACATGCACGCACACAGAAGCAGGGGAACGGCGCGCCAGCACGATGCAGAGGAGGCAGAAGGCGGCGAGGAGGACCGGTCTCAATGGACTGGTGGCGGAGGTCGCCGGATCTGAACGAAGACGACGGCTTGGACGAGAGGTGCGGCTGGCCTGGCGAACTAGCGCGGTGGAGCCGTTCGGCCTCGAGGTGCTGCTCTATGTGGCCGACGCGTTGCGGGGGAAAAAGAGGCCGGCGGGAGAGGTTCAAGGTGGCAGCATCGTGGAGGAAGACCGGCGGGGACTTGAAGCGGAGCTCCGGCAGCTCGACGTGGTTCAGCAAGTCGGGGACGGCCGACTCCGGCCGCGGGACACCGGTTCCCAGCGACCGCGAGGCGAACTGGAGCTCGGGGAGGCATCCATGGCGTTCGAGTGACGACGGAGACTCACGGGAGCACGAGACGAGGAGGTCACTGGCGTCGCTCATGGCGGCGGCCATCCATGGCGGAGGGGCTCCTCCTGTAGGCAAATAGAGAGGGACGGAGTCGGGTGAGAGAAGATGAGAGGGATCGAGAGAAGGGAAGGGGTGACGCTGGGCACGGCGGCTACCTGCTGGCTCGGTGGTGCTCCGATGAAGATGGAGGCGATGGGGTCAGGTGAAGGTGCGCATGGGAGGAGCTCAGGCTCCTAGACGAGAGGGGGCTCGGGCGATGGGCAGTGGAGGCTGTGGATTGGGCAGTGGCGAAAATCAAGGGATGTGGTCGGAGAGAATTTGGATCGGGTGGAGATCCCGAGGTGGGAGGTGGAGTGTGGCGGCGGCGATTGTATAGGGGGGATGGATGGGATAGCCTAGGGTTAGACTGATATATATATATATATATATATATATATATATATATATATATATATATATATATATATATATATGAGATCTAGTTAGGGGTCTTTGGACCCTCCGATCGTAATCGGGCGGTCGAGAATAAATAGGCTAGAGAAGCCCAAATAAGAAGCCGGAGATATTTTATAGATGTTTGGGGATGATCTGGACCCATTGGTGATGACTGAGCGGGTCGGGTCCGGGAGAGTTTTCGAACATTTCGCGACGAGGGTCTGAGAACTGTGCAGAGAGGGGGTTCTGACAAAAGGTCAACGGAGACAGAGAGAAGCGACACTATGAACGACTACAAGTTTTATGAGAAAAAATGCGGATGCAATATGCATGATGAGATGATGAAATGCAACAACAACAAAAATAAAACACATGACGGCAAAGAAGAACATGGAAGGCTTCTGGAGCGTCGGTCTCGGGGTGTCACAACACTCCTCCACTTACAAGAGATCTCGCCCCGAGATCTAGGGATCGCACCGGAGAGAAGCGAAAGAGCAAGAGGTAAAACAAAGTTGCTTCTTTGACAAACGAGTGAAACCATGAACCTTGAGAGGTTGAACAAATTGAAAGAAAGAATACAATGAAGATGAACGAGATTGCAAACAGTCTGTTGGACAAGAGGAACAATGAATATGATGAGAACCAAGAGCTTAGGGGACAAGATAGATTTTGAAGCCACTCCGGTTAAAATTAGCTGGACAAGGAATAAGAATAAAAGAATTCGGGCATCACTCCGGTTGAAAAGAGACGCAAAGCTGAAAGAACTTGAATGAGAACACAACACTCCGGTTAAATGGAAGGAATCAACATGCATTTGACAAGATTGGGCAATCCTTGACAAAAGGATCAACACAACGCCTCCGGAAGAAATGAAAGAATGGAATGAAATGAATGGAGATGAACATGAAAACTCTCCCAATTAAAATTGAAAGAGTATCCTTACGAAGAAGGGTTGAACGGAGTTGTTGGAAAATCAACAACGAAAAGAACAAGCTTGTTGTGGTATTATGGAACACATCTCAAAATTATGAGGTGACAACCGGCCACTAACGGAAATAGTTGATGGATTGAGATCAACAAGGAGATGAAAAACTTCTTCACCAAGATGAGAGGGAGAAAATTGGATAATTGATAAACACCATAAATAGATACATTCCTTAGGGAAGGCTATAGGTGAAATATAACCCAATACAACTCCAACAAAAAGATTGATTGGTTGAAAAGACCTCTTGAACGAAGATAAAATGATGGATTTAAATATGTCACTCTTGAAAATTTGTGTACATGAAACACGAAGGGAAATTATCAAGAATGACATAACACCACCTCAAAAGATAAGTAGGAAGAATTGCACTTCGGAATGCAAGATGAAGAATGCTTGAACTCCTCAAAACAAAACATGTGTTGAACACCATGTTTATTTTAGAGTATAGCTTGGCGGATCTTAACTTCGAGAAAAATCTTGAAGAATAATTCGAGAATGAAAGGAATCCTTGATGAACCATCATGTTGAGCCTCCATGAAGAACTCCGGTAATAAAAGGATGATAGAAAGAAAGAGAAGTTGAAAACACAAGGTGAAGCCTTGCAATGATTTAGATGGAGCTTCGTGACGATATAACCGAGGAAACTTGGAACTCCGGAAAAGGAAAATATGAGACGCATGAAATCGAGCATTGATAATATGAATGAAGTCCGGAAGAAGGAACTAATCACTTGGATGGAACAAGAATAAGAATTATGTTATGCTTATCCTTCATCAACTTAAATTGATGACTAATAATGGATTTTTGCACACCACTTATTCTCGTTGAAAAGGGTTAAGGAGAGATATAGCGCGAACTTGGGAAGGTCTTCAACAAACCACTGGTAGGATTTGGAAACAACAAATGAATGAATTTATATGAAAACAAAGGAATAGGAATCTTGGACGAACCACTGTAAGAATTAAAAGGACGGACGGAGATCCTTAAGGGAATTCAAATACGGGAGAACGAAGAGATCATGAACTGATTATAGGATACTTGAGCGAAGCACCGGAAGAATTGGAGATGAATGAAGAGGCATCAATTTCGAATAATTGGAGAACGAAGCCGAATGAGAAGGGAGAGAAATCTTGAATGCAACACTAGAAGAATTGGAGAACAAGAGCTAAAAGCTGAGAATGGGTTATATTCAGAAATGATGGCCTTCGGATGATCGAGAAAGGAAAGCAACTCCTGAAATGCGTCGGATGGGTGAAAAGAATTCTCACAATCGAAAACAATTATGAGAGGATGGCATCAATCTTGGACTACATCTCTTTGGAAGAACGGGTAATGATTTAAGAGGAACTCTTCTTCGGTCTTCAAAATCCGAGAATGATGACGAGAAACACCACCATGAATTATTGAGGCACTCCGGAATGAAGAATAGAAAGATTGAACCAATGACGAAAAGAATTGAAAGATCTTGGAGAAGTCATCTAACTGATGATAATTCATTCTCACGTCAAACTTTGAAAAGAATTTGAGAATAACTCCGGAAAATTAGGAGAGTCAGGTAAGATCCTGGGAATAAACCTGTGGTTTAGGGCCCACTCAAAAGAAACACCGTAGAAAATGGTTGCTGGAAAGAGAGATTGCATCGGTTGAATTAAATGGCTTGAATGAGAGAACAACTTCGAAATAACTCGAACAGATTAAGAATGGAAACTTGAATCTTCTGAGATATCTTTAGCACTCCGGATGTGAATAGAGAGAGGTGAACGATTATGAGAGGCTTAGATAAGAACTTCCAACATGGAAATCATGTGAAACAAAAGGAAGAGATATAATCAACACCGAAGCTTGAATTTATCCACCAGAGAAGAAGAAAAAAGAACAAAGAATGATAAACGCGAAGCTCCTGAGCATCTTCACGAGGAAACACCGGATAAGAACATTGAGTGGAAAAATGAAGAGACTTCTCATGAATAAAATGGATACTTGATTAGGATATATGAGTCCTTGAAGTAACGGGTGGGATGGTGGGAAAACAAAGGCAACTTGGGACGGAAGAAAGGAACATCGTTGATAGAATTGAGAATTGACCTTTCAATTGTCGAAAGGATCAGATTAATTTGAAGAGAAGTTCACCGGTTGAAAAGACATGACAATCTCGATAAACAAGAAGGATTAGCACTCCCATAGAAATATGAGAACACCATTTAGAAAAGGTATGGAATCCACATTTGACATTGAAGCAACTCGAATACTACAACTCAAAACAAAACAAAGATTTGGCTTGCAGAATAAGCGGGAACAAATACATATGATAGAGATTTACCCAATCCCATATCATGCATCAGTCGGAAAGATATTCTAGGAGCTACTTGAATTCCCACCTATTAACTCCCAAAACTTTCTGGTTATGCAATCTGGTGTTGGGAATACAGGGAGGCACAATATATATATCACACAACTAACAAGCCCTACGCT
This sequence comes from Aegilops tauschii subsp. strangulata, assembly GCF_002575655.3. Taxonomy (NCBI): domain Eukaryota; kingdom Viridiplantae; phylum Streptophyta; class Magnoliopsida; order Poales; family Poaceae; genus Aegilops; species Aegilops tauschii. The sequence continues at coordinate 242,057,930 of NC_053037.3, read as the reverse complement.
CCAACTGTATCCATCCGTCAACACATAACCAAGAAAACTCCGGAAATCGTGTACCTCGACCTTCGAAAAGCATCTGATATACGAGCTGTGGCAATACTCCCGAACTCCCTCCCTAGTACTGGTTGGCGTCGATGTTATCTAACCACTAACTGCATATAAGAGATTTTCGATGTCGGCAAGCTCAGGTATACCAGAACTGCAACGATAAAATTGTGACGACAACACCTCGGAGCTCAACTCCCCGGGACACTGCCACAACCCCTAAATGTCAGGAGGTACCAAGAACAATGTTCTTGTCACAACAATATCGGAACGGTCCCAAGATACCCGCGTGATCCTAATTTTTTTTTAGTGAAAATGAAGAGAGGAAAGTCAAAACATCTACGTCGGGAGTCCTCGCCAGAGCAACGAAGGGGGATGAGGAGTAAAAAGAATCCTACCCTCTGATATATATAATCCTAAGACTCAAAATAGTTTTCTTCTAGACTCAACAAGGGCCAACTACAAACAATCAAGGGGGCTCCTATGGTCGGTCGAGGCTCTGATACCAACTTGTCACGCCCAATATGCGACACTATCCTAAACAGACTCTAAGGTCCCACCAAGGATAAAACCGCATATTGACACACTTTTGCAAGGTGGATATCATTACATCAAACCATTACATAATAGATGGGGATACATACAAAAGGCATACAATGCCACAAGAATACATCAATACATCATACATAGATCAACATCCGACTATGGATGAAACACAAATAAAAGCTCTAACAACATCCACCCTGCTAGCCCAGGCTGCCGACCAGGAACCTAACCCAAGATCGACGACGAAGAAGAAGAACTCAAAACGTGCAAACAACGCTCTCGCGTCATGATCATCGCATTACCTGCACCTGCAACTGTTGTGTAGTAATCTGTGAGCCACGAGGGCTCAGCAATCCCATTACCATGGGCATCAAGACTAGCAAAGCTTAAAGGGTATGGAAAGGATAAGTGGTGAGGTTGTAGCAAGCGGGTAAGCATGTATGGTGGCTAACATACGAGTACAAGAGTAAGATGAGAATCTACGCAAACGGTCGCCAACTAGTAATGATCAAGAAGTGATCTTGAACTACTTACGTTCAAACATAACCCAACCGTCTTCTCCTCTCGAACTTCCCCAAAAAGAGACAATCACGGCTACGCAACGTGGTTGGTGTATTTTAATTAAGTTCACTCAAGTCCTCTACAACCGGATATTAACAAATTCCCATCTACCACATAACAGCGGGCACGGCTTTCGAAATATCAAACCCTGCAGGGGTGTCCCAACTTAGCCCATGACAAGCTCACGATCCGCGGAGACAATCCTCCATTGCGGGACCCTCCGATCAGACTCTAAATCCTGGTGCACAAGACATTTCGACAATGGTAAAACTAATCCAGCAAAGCCTCCCGATGTGTCGACACCCTGATAGTAGCCGCGCGTATCTAGCCTCAGGACACGTCCGGATGGGTCAAGCTACGAGTAAAACTAGCCCTCGAGTTTCCCCGAGGTGGCCCCGCAGGCTGCCCGTTTGGGACCAACACCATCAGCACTGGCCCCCCTGCTATGTAGAAAAATCCTCGGGTTCGCGATGCCCTATGCAAATTAATTATTAGGTTCAAGTATTATTATGGCAAATGTTAAAACCAATGTTGGGCCTTGCTGGAAGAGTTTTATTCAAAGCGAAACGTTGAGAGGGTCCCATACCCCTCATCGTGTTAGGGATGCATAATCAAGGAACATAACACCGGTATGATGGAAACTAGGGTGGCAAGAGTGGAACAAAACACCAGGCATAAGGCCGAGCCTTCCACCCTTTACCAAGTATATAGATGCATTAATTAAATAAGAGATATTGTGATATCCCATGATATCCATGGAAACCATGTCCCAACATGGAACAACCTACAACTAGAAATGCTATAAGCAGGGCTGAGCAAAGCGGTAACATAGCCAAACAACGGTTTGCTAGGAAGAGTGAAAAGGTTAGAGGCTAACATGGCAATTTGGGAGGCTTGATAACAAGTGGTAGGTAGCGCGACATAGCGATAGCATCCAGACAACTAGCATAGCAAAGATAGTAGTGAGATCCAAGGTGACCGTCATCTTGCCAGGAATCCCTCTAGGAAGAAGATCGAGTCCATGAAGAAGACGAAGCCACGTAGTCGAACGAATCCTCACAATCGCAACGTTACCGGAACTATCAAGAAGAAGCAACACCGGAAAGAAGCAAACAACATGATAAACACACCATCACATAAACATGGCATGATGCACAACTAAGTATGATGCAAGTCCGGTTTAATGAGTCATTGCATGGCAAAGAGCAACAAACAACACTACAAATTAAGTGGAGATCAATATGCAACGAGTTGCATATTGACGAAACACCACATGCATTTATTTAGTTCACTCTCGTTTATGTACCCAACAATATTAAATGTTATTAAACATGGCAAGGGGGTGAAGTATAAGTAAACTAACTATTCAGGCAAGTTTAAATGAGGCCGGAAACAATGACAACAATTCCGGAAAATCATCACATGCAAATTTCGAATTAGCTACTGTTCTGCCCTAAAACATATTTTAATGTTGTTAAACAGTGAAACAAAGTGCACCATGTTAATCTATGTATTTTTCCACCCCATTTACATATAAAGTTTATTCAAAATGGAGCTACGGTTATTTAGTTATGAAATAAACCATTTTAACATGTCATTGTGCAAAACAAATGCAAACAGCAATTTAAACATTTTAAACATGGATGAAAGTTGCATATTATGAAACTAGATGAAATTCTAAGCATTTTACATATATAAATTATTGACATATGATGCATGGTTAATTAGTTATTAGATGCATGAACACTAGGGGTTTTTTCTGTAGAACTGCACTCTCTGGACAAATAGCTAAAACTCGCAGGATTGGAAAAAAACATGTACTGGGCTGAATCTGAATCGTACTGTGCCAACAGAGAGAGAAGGGGCTGCTCACCCATCAACTTCGGCCCGTTGGTGAGGAGGGAGGCCGAGGTTGGCTGGCTTCGGCTGGGCCTTGCAGCCGCGGCAGCCCACGCGGGCGAGCAGAGGAGGCTCCCGCGGGTGATGTGGAGCAGGTCCATGCTGGATGTGGACAAGCGCACAAGGTCAACGCGGGGAAGCGAAACTTGGCGCTGGTCGTCATCCTCGCTTGCTCGCACACAGAAGCAGGGGAACGATGCGCCAGCACGATGCAGAGGAGGCAGCAGGTGGCGAGGAGGACCGGTCTCGACGGACTGGTGGCGGAGGCCGCCGGATCTGAACGAAGACGGCGGCTTGGACGAGTGGTGCGGCTGGCCTGGCGGACTAGCATGGTGGAGCATCTCGGCCTCGAGGTGCTGCTCGATGTGGCCGATGCGTTGCGGGGGAAACAGAGGTCGGCGGGAGAGGTTCAAGGCGGCGGCGTCGTGGAGGAAGACCGGCGGGGACTTGAAGCGGGGCTCCGGCAGCTCGTCGTGGTTCAGCAAGTCGGGGACGGCCGGCTCCGGCCGCGGGTGATACGTCTCCAACGTATCTATATTTTTTTATTGTTCGATGCTATATTATATTATGTTTTGGATGTTAATGGGCTTTATTATACACTTTTATATTATTTTTGGGACTAACCTATTAACCGGAGGCCCAACCCAAATTGCAGTTTTTTTTTGCCTATTTCAGTGTTTCACACAAAAAGGATATCAAACGGAGTCCAAACTGAATGAAACCTTCGGGAATGTGATTTTCGGAACAAACGTGATCCATAGGACTAGGAGTCCACGTCAAGAAATCAACCAGGAGAGCACAAGGCAGGGGGGCGCGCCTACCCCCCCTAGGCGTGCCCTCCACCCTCGTGGGGCCCACGTTGCTCCACCGACGTACTTCTTCCTCCTATATATACCTACGTACCCCCAAACTATCAGATACGGAGCCAAAAACCTAATTCCACCACCGCAACCTTCTGTACCCGTGAGATCCCATCTTGGGGCCTTTTCCGGCGCTCCGCCGGAGGGGGCATTGATCACGGAGGGTTTCTACATCAACACCATAGCCTCTCCGATGATGTGTGAGTAGTTTACCTCAGACCTTCGGGTCCATAGTGAAGGAAATATGCCCTAGAGGCAATAATAAAGTTATTATTTATTTCCTTATTTCATGATAAATGTTTATCATTCATGCTAGAATTGTATTAACCGGAAACATAATACTTGTGTGAATACATAGACAAACAGAGTGTCACTAGTATGCCTCTACTTGACTAGTTCGTTAATCAAAGATGGTTATGTTTCCTAGCCATAGACATGAGTTGTCATTTGATTAACGGGATCACATCATTAGGAGAATGATGTGATTCACTTGACCCATTCCGTTAGCTTAGCACTTGATCGTTTAGTATTCTGCTATTGCTTTCTTCATGACTTATACATGTTCCTATGACTATGAGATTATGCAACTCCCGTTTACCGGAGGAACACTTTGTGTGCTACCAAACGTCACAACGTAACTGGGTGATTATAAAGGTGCTCTATAGGTGTCTCCGAAGGTACTTGTTGGGTTGGCGTATTTCGAGATTAGGATTTGTCACTCCGATTGTCGGAGAGGTATCTCTGGGCCCACTCGGTAATGCACATCACTATAAGCCTTGCAAGCATTGCAACTAATGAGTTAGTTGCGGGATGATGTATTACATAACAAGTAAAGAGACTTGCCGGTAACGAGATTGAACTAGGTATTGAGATACCGACGATCGAATCTCGGGCAAGTAACATACCGATGACAAAGGGAACAACGTATGTTGTTATGCGGTCTGACCGATAAAGATCTTCGTAGAATATGTAGGAGCCAATATGGGCATCCAGGTCCCGCTATTGGTTATTGACCAGAGAGGTGTCTCGGTCATGTCTACATAGTTCTCGAACCCGTAGGGTCCGCACGCTTAACGTTCGTTGACGATATATTACTATGAGTTATGTATGTTGCTGACCGAATGTTGTTCGGAGTTTTGGATGAGATCACGGATATGACAAGGAACTCCGGAATGGTCTCCGGAATCCATCGGAAGGGGTTCCGGATGTTTCCCAAAATGTTTGGGCACGAGAACACTTTATCTGGGCCAAAGGGGAAAGCCCACGAGGTTTTTGGAAAGCGCAAAAGGAAGTTTTGGGGAGTACAGGGGCCAGACGCCAGGGTCCCTGGCGTTTGGGTCCAGACGCCGGGAACCCTGGCGTCTGGCCCTGGAGTCCGAGAAGGACTCTTGCCTTTCGGGTGAAACCGACTTTGTGGAGGCTTTTACTCCAAGTTTCGACCCCAAGGCTCAACATATAAATAGAGGGGTAGGGCTAGCACCCAAGACACATCAAGAAACACCAAGCCGTGTGCCGGCAACCCTGTCCCCTCTAGTTTATCCTCCATCATAGTTTCTGTAGTGCTTGGCGAAGCCCTGCGGAAATTGTTCTTCACCAACACCGACACCACGCCGTCGTGCTGCTGGAACTCATCTACTACTTCGCCCGTCTTGCTGGATCAAGAAGGCGAGGACGTCATCGAGCTGAACGTGTGCAGAACTCGGAGGTGCCGTGCGTTCGGTACTTGGATCCGTCGGATCGTGAAGACGTACGACTACATCAACCGCTTTGATAAACACTTCCGCTTACGGCCTACGAGGGTACGTAGACAACACTCTCCCCTCTCGTTGCTATGCATCACCATGATCTTGCGTGTGCGTAGGAATTTTTTTGAAATTACTAAGTTCCCCAGCACATAGTTATTAGCTAGATGGCTTCTTCTCTCTCTTTGGATCTCAATACAAAGTTCTCCATGATTCTCGTGGAGATCTATTCGATGTAATCTTCTTTTGCGGTGTGTTTGTTGAGATCGATGAATTGTGGGTTTATGATCAAGTTTATCTATGAACAATATTTGAATCTTCTCTGAATTCTTTTATGTATGATTGGTTATCTTTGCAAGTCTCTTCGAATTATCAGTTTGGTTTGGCCTACTACATTGATCTTTCTTGCAATGGGAGAAGTGCTTAGCTTTAGGTTCAATCTTGCGTTGTCCTTTCCCAGTGACAGCAGGGGCAACAAGGCACATATTGTATTGTTGCCATCGAGGATAACAAGATGGGGTTTATATCATATTGCATGAGTTTATCCCTCTACATCATGTCATCTTGCTTAAAGCGTTACTCTGTTCTTATGAACTTAATACTCTAGATGCATGCTGGATAGCGGTCGATGTGTGGAGTAATAGCAGTAGATGCAGGCAGGAGTTGGTCTACTTGTCACAGACGTGATGCCTATATACATGATCATACCTAGATATTCTCATAACTATGCTCAATTCTATCAATTGCTCAACAGTAATTTGTTCACCCACCGTAATACTTATGCTCTTGAGAGAAGCCACTAGTGAAACCTATGGCCCCCGGGTCTATTTTCCATCATATTAATCTTCCAACACTTAGTTATTTCCTTTGCCTTTTATTTTACTTTGCATCTTTATTTCTCTTTATCATAAAAATACCAAAAATATTATCTTATCTTATCTATCAGATCTCACTCTCGTAAGTGACCGGTGAGGGATTGACAACCCCTTTCGCGTTGGTTGCGAGGTTCTTATTTGTTTGTGTAGGTGCGAGGGACTCGTGCGTGATCTCCTACTGGATTGATACCTTGGTTCTCAAAAACTGAGGGAAATACTTACGCTACTTTACTGCATCACCCTTTCCTCTTCAAGGGAAAACCAACGCAGTGCTCAAGAGGTAGCAAGAAGGATTTCTGGCGCCGTTGCCGGGGAGATTCGCGCCAATTCAAGTCAAGTCAAGACATACCATGTACCCATCACAAACTCTTATCCCTCACATTACATTATTTGCCATTTGCCTCTCGTTTTCCTCTCCCTCACTTCACCCTTGCCGTTTTATTCGCCTCTCTTCTTCCGTTTGCCTCTTTCTCGCTTGCTTCTTGTTTGCTCGTGTGTTGGATTGCTTGCTTGTCACGATGGCTCAAGACAATACTAAATTGTGTGACTTCACCAATACCAACAACAATGATTTTCTTAGCACTCCGATTGCTCCTCTTACCGATGCTGAATCTTGTGAAATTAATGCTACTTTGTTGAATCTTGTCATGAAAGATCAATTCGCCGGCCTTCCTAGTGAAGATGCCGCTACCCATCTAAATAGCTTCGTTGATTTGTGTGATATGCAAAAGAAGAAAGATGTGGACAACTATATTGTTAAATTGAAGCTATTTCCTTTTTCGCTTAGAGATCGTGCTAAAGTTTGGTTTTCGTCTTTGCCTAAAAATAGTATTGATTCATGCAATAAGTGCAAGTATGCTTTTATCTCTAAGTATTTTTCTCCCGCTAAAATCATCTCTCTTAGAAACGATATTATGAATTTTAAGCAACTTGATCATGAACATGTTGCACAAGCTTGGGAGAGGATGAAATTAATGATACGTAATTGCCCTACACATGGTTTGAATCTTTGGATGATTATACAAATTTTTTATGCCGGATTGAATTTTGCTTCTAGAAACCTTTTAGACTCGGCCGCGGGAGGCACTTTTATGGAAATCACTTTAGGAGAAGCTACTAAACTCCTAGATAATATTATGGTTAATTATTCTCAATGGCACACCGAAAGATCTACTAAAAAGGTGCATGCAATAGAAGAAATTAATGTTTTGAGTGGAAAGATGGATGAACTTATGAAATTATTTTCTACTAAGAGTGTTTCTTCTGATCCTAATGATATGCCTTTGTCTACTTTGATTGAGAATAATAATGAATCTATGGATGTGAATTTTGTTGGTCGAAATAATTTTGGTAACAACGCGTATAGAGGAAACTTTAATCCTAGGCCGTACCCTAGTAATTCCTCTAATAATTATGGTAATTCCTACAGCAATTCTTATGGAAATTTTAATAAGATGCCCTCTGAATTTGAGACTAGTGTTAAAGAATTTATGAATTCGCAAAAGAATTTCAATGCTTTACTTGAAAAAAAATTGCTTAAGGTTGATGAATTGGCTAGGAACGTTGATAGAATTTCTCTTGATGTTGATTCTTTGAAACTTAGATCTATTCCACCTAAGCATGATATCAATGAGTCTCTCAAAGCCATGAGAATTTCCATTGATGAGTGCAAAGAAAGAACCGCTAGGATGCGTGCTAAGAAAGATTGCTTTGTGAAAGCGTGTTCTTCTAGTTTCTGTGAAAACAAAGATGAAGATCTAAAAGTTATTGATGTGTCCCCTATTAAATCTTTGTTTTCCAATATGAATCTTGATAATGATGGGACTGAATATGAGCCACCTTTACCTAGAAGGCGTCCCAAAAATTCGGAGTTTTTAGATCTTGATGCAAAAATTGGTAAAAGTGGGATTTAAGAGATCAAAAATCTAGATATTAATGACCCCACTATTTTGGATTTCAAGGAATTTAATTATGATAATTGCACTTTGATAGATTGTATTTCCTTTTTGCAATCCGTGCTAAATTCTCCTCATGCTTATAGCCAAAATAAAGCTTTTACTAAACATATCGTTGATGCTTTGATGCAATCTTATGAAGAAAAACTTGAGTTGGATGTTTCTATCCCTAGAAAACTTTATGATGAGTGGGAACCTACTATTAAAATTAAAATTAAAGATCATGAATGCTATACTTTGTGTGATTTGGGTGCTAGTGTTTCCACGATTCCAAAAACTTTGTGTGATTTGCTAGGATTCTGTGAATTTGATGATTGATCTTTAAACTTACACCTTGCGGAGTCCACTATTAAAAAACCTATGGGAAGAATTAATGATGTTCTTATTGTTGCAAATAGGAACTATGTGCCCGTAGATTTTATTGTTCTTGATATAGATTGCAATCCTTCATGTCCTATTATTCTTGGTAGACCTTTCCTTAGAATGATTGGTGCAATCATTGATATGAAGGAAGGGAATACTAGATTCCAATTTCCAGTAAGGAAAGTCATGGAACACTTCCCTAGAAAGAAAATAAAATTACCTTATGAATTTATTATGAGAGCCACTTATGGATTGCCTACCAAAGATAGCAATACCTAGATCTATCCTTGCTTTTATGCCTAGCTAGGGGCGTTAAACGATAGCGCTTGTTGGGAGGCAACCCAATTTTATTTTTAGTTTTTTGCTTTTTGCTTCTGTTTAGGAATAAATATTTGATATAGCCTCTGGTTAGATTTGTTTTTATGTTTTAATTAGTGTTTGTGCCAAGTTAAACCTATAGGATCTTCTTGGATGATAGTTATTTGATCTTGCTGAAAATTCCAGAAACTTTCTGTTCACGAAAACAATTGTTACAAATCACCAGAATGTGATAAAATATTGATTCCAATTGCTGCTGATCAATAAACAAATTTTCTAGGTCTTCCTATTTGTGTAGATGTTTTGAGTTCTAGAAGTTTGCGTTAGTTACAGATTACTACAGACTGTTCTGTTTTTGACAGATTCTGTTTTTCGTGTGTTGTTTGCTTATTTTGATGAATATATGGCTAGTAAAATAGTTTATAAACCATAGAGAAGTTGGAATACATTAGGTTTAACACCAATATAAATAAATAATGAGTTCATTACAGTACCTTGAAGTGGTGTTTTGTTTTCTTTCGCTAACGGAGCTCACGAGATTTTCTGCTAAGTTTTGTGCTGTGAAGTTTTCATGTTTTGGGTAAAAGATTTGATGCATTATGGAACAAGGAGTGGCAAGAGCCTAAGCTTGGGGATGCCCATGGCACCCCAAGATAATCTAAGGACACCAAAAAGCCAAAGCTTGGGGATGCCCCGGAAGGCATCCCCTCTTTCGTCTACTTCCATTGGTAACTTTACTTGGAGCTATATTTTTATTTACCACATGATATGTGTTTTGCTTGGAGCGTCTTGTATTATTTGAGTCTTTATTTGTTAGTTTGCCACAATAATCCTTTCTGTACACACCTTTTGAGAGAGACACACATGATTCAGAATTTGTTAGAATACTCTATGTGCTTCACTTATATCTTTTGAGCTATATAGTTTTTGCTCTAGTGCTTCACCTATATCTTTTAGAGCACGGTGGTGGATTTGTTTTATAGAAACTATTGTTCTCTCATGCTTCACTTATATTATTTTGAGAGTCCTATAAAACAGCATGGTAATTTTCTTAAATTGAGAAATTAGTCCTAAAGTAATAGGCATCCAAGATTAGTAAAAATTATCTTATGAGTGTGTTGAATACTATGAGAAGTTTGATGCTTGATAATTGTTTTGAGATATAAAGATGGTGATATTAGAGTCATACTAGTTGAGTAGTTGTGGATTTGAGGAATACTTGTGTTAAAGTTTGTGATTCCCGTAGCATGCACGTATGGTGAACCGTTATGTGATGAAGTCGGGGCATGATTTATTTATTGATTGCCTTCCTTATGAGTGGCGGTCGGGGACGAGCGATGGTCTTTTCCTACCAATCTATCCCCCTAGGAGCATGCGCGCAATACTTTGCTTTGATAACTTGTAGATTTTTGCAATAAATATATGAGTTCTTTATGACTAATGTTGAGTCCATGGATTATACGCACTCTCTTCCTTCCACCATTGCTAGCCTCTCTAATACCGCGCACTTTTCGCCGGTATCATACGCCCACCATATACCTTCCTCAAAACAGCCACCATACCTACCTATCATGGCATTTCCATAGCCATTCCGAGATATATTGCCATGCAACTTACCACCGTTACGTTTACTATGACACGCTCCATCATTGTCATATTGCTTCGCATGATCATGAAGTTGACATCGTATTTGTGGCAAAGCCACCGTTCATAATTCTTTCATACATGTCACTCTTTATTCATTGCATATCCTGGTACACCGCCGGAGGCATTCACATAGAGTCATATTTTGTTCTAAGTATTGAGTCGTAATTGTTGAGTTGTAAGTAAATAAAAGTGTGATGATCATCATTTTTAGAGCATTGTCCCAACTGAGGAAAGGATGATGGAGACTATGATTCCCGCACAAGTCGGGATGAGACTCTGGACGAAAAATAAAAAAAGGGAGAAAAAAGAGGCCATAAAAAAGAGAAAAGGCCCAAATAAAAAAATGAGAGAAAAAGAGAGAAGGGACAATGTTACTATCCTTGTAGCACACTTGTGCTTCAAAGGAGCACCATGATCTTCATGATAGAGAGTATCCTATGATATCTCTTTCATACTAGTGGGAATTTTTCATTATAGAACTTGGCTTGTATATTCCAATGATGGGCTTCCTCAAAATGCCCTAGGTCTTCGTGAGCAAGCGAGTTGGATGCACACCCACTTAGTTTCTTTTGTTGAGCTTTCATATACTTATAGCTCTAGTGCATCCGTTGCATGGCAATCCCTACTCACTCACATTGATATCTATTAATGGGCATCTCCATAGCTCATTGATACGGCTAGTTAATGTTAGACTATCTTCTCCTTTTTTGTCTTCTCCACAACCACCATTCTATTCCACATATAGTGCTATATCCATGGCTCACGCTCATGTATTGCGTGAAGATTGAAAAAGTTTGAGAACACCAAAAGTATGAAACAATTGCTTGGCTTGTCATCGGGGTTGTGCATGATTTAAATACTTTGTGTGGTGAAGATAGAGCATAGCGAGACTATATGATTTTGTAGGGATAACTTTCTTTGGCCATGTTATTTTGAGAAGACATAATTGCTTAGTTAGTATGCCTGAAGTATTATTATTTTTATGTCAATATTAAACTTTTGTCTTCAATCTTTCGGATCTGAATATTCATACCATAATTAAGAGAATCAATTGAAAATTATGCTAAGTAGCATTCCACATCAAAAATTCTGTTTTTATCATTTACCTACTCGAGGACGAGCAGAAATTAAGCTTGGGGATGCTTGATACGTCTCCAACGTATCTATAATTTTTGATTGTTCCATGCTATATTATATTCTGTTTTGGATGTTAATGGGCTTTGTTATACACTTTTATATTATTTTTGGGACTAACCTATTAACCGGAGGCCCAGCCCAAATTGCCGTTTTTTTTGCCTATTTCAATGTTTCGCAGAAAAAGAATATCAAACGGAGTCCAAACGGAATGAAACCTTCGGGAACGTGATTTTCGGAACAAACGTGATCCAGAGGACTTGGAGTCCACGTCAAGAAATCAACCAGGAGAGCACGAGGCAGGGGGCGCGCCTACCCCCCTGGGCGTGCCCTCCACCCTCGTGGGGACCACGTTGCTCCACCGACGTACTTCTTCCTCCTATATATACCTACGTATCCCCAAACTATCAGATACGGAGCCAAAAACCTAATTCTACCGCCGCAACCTTCTGTACCCGTGAGATCCCATCTTGGGGCCTTTTCCGGCGCTCCGCCGGAGGGGGCATTGATCACGGAGGGTTTCTACATCAACACCATAGCCTCTCCGATGATGTGTGAGTAGTTTACCTCAGACCTTCGGGTCCATAGTTATTAGCTAGATGGCTTCTTCTCTCTCTTTGGATCTCAATACAAAGTTCTCCACGATTCTCATGGAGATCTATTCGATGTAATCTTCTTTTGCGGTGTGTTTGTTGAGACCGATGAATTGTGGGTTTATGATCAAGTTTATCTATGAACAATATTTGAATCTTCTCTGAATTCTTTTATGTATGATTGGTTATCTTTGCAAGTCTCTTCGAATTATCAGTTTGGTTTGGCCTACTAGATTGATCTTTCTTGCAATGGGAGAAGTGCTTAGCTTTGGGTTCAATCTTGCGGTGTCCTTTCCCAGTGACAGCAGGGGCATCAAGGCACGTATTGTATTGTTGCCATCGAGGATAACAAGATGGGGTTTATATCATATTGCATGAGTTTATCCCTCTACATCATGTCATCTTGCTTCAAGCGTTACCCTGTTCTTATGAACTTAATACTCTAGATGCATGCTGGATAGCGGTCGATGTGTGGAGTAATAGTAGTAGATGCAGGCAGGAGTCGGTCTACTTGTCACGGACATGATGCCTATATACATGATCATACCTAGATATTCTCATAACTATGCTCAATTCTATCAATTGCTCAACAGTAATTTGTTCACCCACCATAATACTTATGCTCTTGAGAGAAGCCACTAGTGAAACCTATGGCCCCCGAGTCTATTTTCCATCAAATTAATTTTCCAACACTTAGTTATTTCCTTTGCCTTTTATTTTACTTTGCATCTTTATTTCTCTTTATCATAAAAATACCAAAAATATTATCTTATCATATCTATCAGATCTCACTCTCGTAAGTGACCGTTGAGGGGTTGACAACCCCTTTATCGCGTTGGTTGCGAGGTTCTTATTTCTTTGTGTAGGTGCGAGGGACTCGTGCGTGATCTCCTACTGGATTGATACCTTGGTTCTCAAAAACTGAGGGAAATACTTACGCTACTTTACTGCATCACCCTTTCCTCTTCAAGGGAAAACCAACGCAGTGCTCAAGAGGTAGCAGCGGGACACCGGTTCCCGGCGACCGCGAGGCGAATTGGAGCTCGAGAAGGCATCCATGGCGTTCGAGTGACGACGGAGACTCGCGGGAGCACGAGACGAGGAGGTACCTGGCGTCGCTCGTGGCGGCGGCCATCCATGGCGGAGGGGCTCCTTCTGTAGGCAAACAGAGTGGGACGGAGTCGGGTGAGAGAAGATGAGAGGGATCGAGAGAAGGGAAGGGGTGACGCTGGGCACGGCGGCTACCTGCTGGCCCGGTGGTGCTCCGATGAAGATGGAGGCGACGGGGTCAGGTGAAGGCGCGCACGGGAGGGGCTCATGTTCCTGGACGAGAGGAGGCTCGGGCGATGGGCAGTGGAGGCTGTGGATTGGGCAGCGGCGAAAATCAAGGGAAGTGGTCGGAGAGAATTTCGATCGGGAGGAGATCCCGAGGTGGGAGGTGGAGTGTGGCGGCGGCGGTTGGATAGGGGGGAATGGATGGTATAGCCTAGGGTTAGACTGATATATATATATAGTAATACTATTCATCACCCAGGTTGCAGAATAAGTTATTCTTCGTCCGAGGTAATCTTACGATCGCTTCATAAATAAATTACATTTGGAATACAAATAGTTACATTCATATTGATTCACTACGTAAAATTTGGTATAAAAAAACAAAAAATAGGTTATAAGACCAGAAATATCTCATTTTATGTATGTTTTTACGTTCGTAACTTTACGTAACATAAAATATTTTTTACGGCAAGTATATATTTTCTTACGTTCTCTTTTTACGTATGAAATAAGACAAAATTTACGAAACATAAAAATACGGTGCATTGATGTCAAAATAGAGAGGGGGTGAAGAATAACTATTCCTCACCCAGGGTGACGAATAGCGCGACCCATATATATATATATATATATATATATATATATATATATATATATATATATATGGGATCTAGTTAGGGATCTTTGGACCCTCCGATCATAATCGGGCGGTCGAGAATAAATAGGCTAGAGAAGCCCAAATAAGAAGCCGGAGATATTTTATAGATGTTTGGGGATGATCCGGACCCATCGGTGATGACTGAGCGGGTCGGGTCCGGGAGAGTTTTCGGACATTTCGCGATGAGGGTCTGAGAACTGTGCGAAGAGGGGGTTATGACAAAAGGTCACCGGAGACAGAAGAAGCGACACTATGAACGACTACAAGTTTTATGAGAAAAAAATGCGGATGCAATATGCATGATGAAATGCAATAACAACAAAAATAAAACACATGACAGCGAAGAAGAACATGGAAGTCTTCTGGAGCGTCGGTCTCGGGGTGTAACAGTCGTGGTTCTGAGCGGTGCACAGAGGGTCGTGGATCTGAATGCTGAAAAGAGGGACGTGGCGGACGATGTGCTGGACGAGGAACTGCAACATCCGAAGATCGTCTACATGTAACAGCTGCGTAAATTCCGCGTAGCTTCTCATAAAACATAGTACAGACATATTACAAAGTGAAACATAGTCCAGGCGCATTACAAATTAAAACATAGTCCAGACATATTACAAATAAAAACATAGTCCAGACATATTACAAACTAAAACATAGTCCAGACATATTACAAATTAAAACATAGTCCAGACATATTACAAACTGAAACATAGTCCAGACTAGTCTGATACATTATATAACTTGTGAGTTATTTCTTCCTCGTCCTCCCCTTCGTCCTCGACTGCCACGACCACGTCCTCCTCTTGCTCCTGTTGTCGCAGTCGTCGATGTGGAAGCACCGTCTTTGTCCAGGTCGGGACAATATTTCATCCTATGCCCATAAGTCGCGCATAGCAGACATTGTCTAGTTGGTCCACTAGCTTCAAATTGGCCCATATCATTTCAGATGCGACGAGCCTTACGTCTACCTGCTACTTCTTGAGCTTGCGTTGGTTTTCCCTTGAAGAGGAAAGGGTGATGCAGCAAAGTAGAGATAAGTATTTCCCTTAGTTAAGAACCAAGGTATCAATCTAGTAGGAGAAGAATGCGTAAATCACCAATACCTGCACCAACAATCAAACACTTGCACCGAACACGATAAAGGGGTTGTGATGCGGAGCATCCTACGGACATCACCATGTCAAGAGTTCGTTCGACAAGTGACACATGCCACATCTACTTCATACATACAAAGGTGAATCATCTCCTTTACATGTGTCCACTTGTACCTTTCGAGGATGGTATACTACTTGACCCCTCTCTCGTGTGCATACGTAGGTGTGAGCGGAGCTACACATTCATTGAGGAGGTGTCCAAGAAGAATAGAGCATCTACACCATCCAAGAGGGAAGCCTGGAGGCGGAGAAGGAAGCGCCAAGAAGAAGGCAACAGCTCCCAGGCGACCCCATGTGCACGGGCCCCTTCGACCCCGTGCCCACGGGCCTCCCAGGCTGGCGGCCCTGAAGACCCCGTGCGCACGAGCATGTACCATGCCCACGGGACCCCCGTCTCCACGGGCCTCATGGACCCCATGCACACGGGCTCATGCGTTAGGTCTCTGGATACCCCGTGCGCACGAGCTCCACTTACCCCGTGCACACGGGCCCCCCTGAATGTTGTTGTGGGCTTTTCCCATGTAATGTCCATTTCGCCCCTGCTTACCCCTTCATCCCCTAGGACTATATATACTCCTTCATCTCCTCCATTTAGACTTAGCTAAGAATAGATCTAGACATTAGAGCTTAGCTCATGTACCTCCCCTTGTGGGATTCCTCCTCTTGAGAGAGAGAGAGAGACACTCCATTGAAGTTCAAGACCTCCTTTGGAGAAGATCCCTAGGGATTCATGACCCCCTTGAGGGAAGGATCTACCTAGATCACCAAGGCCTCATCTCCCTTTGGATTTGAGATGAACTTTACCATGTATCCATGTTCCCCATGTTGTTTATGTACCTTTGTGGATCTTGTGTGGATTTGAGTCTAGTGGATGTGTGATTGGACTTGTTCTTGAGTGTTCTCTTGTGTTTTCCCCCTTGCGTTCCTTTTGTTCTTGGGGATTTCCCCTCCAATTCGTGAAAGATCCATCTTAGGGTTCCACCCTACAACATCTTGGTATCATGAGCCATGGTTTCTCCCGAAATTGGAGCCCCCCTCTTTGTTTTCTAGCCTAATTTTGCTTGTTCTTGCCCAATTTAGAAAATCCCCACAAAAAGAGCCATACCATTTTTTTGCGATTTGACGTTTCTTGTGAGTTTTTGTTGATTTCAATCCATGGATCTGGTGTTTAGCAAGTAGATCCACCTCCAATTGCGTCCCCATAGCCTAATTTTTCTTTTCCCCTTTGAATTTGACCAAAAAATTGCGAAATTTCCGTTTACCCCGTGCCCACGGGCCCCAGACCCCGTGCGCACGGGCCCCCGATAGTCCCAGGTGACCCCGTGTACACGGCCTTGTACCGTGCGCACGGGACCCCGTGTCCACAGGCCTTTCGACCCCGTGCACACGGCCCTCCGAGAATCAGCCGCGCCCACTTTACGTTTTCGGTCATAACTTCCACTCCCGAACTCGGATTTGGGTGTTCTTTGGCTCGTTGAAAAGCTAGCGACGTGACCGAGCTGCTCATCTTGGTTTTGCCACCATTTGAACCATAAAATTTGGTCCATTTTTGCATCTTTTGCATAGTCCTTCCGCCATAACTTCCACACAACCGCATAAAACTTCCGCCAACTAACCCATTTTGGTTCCTTTGGTATTTGTGGTTGTTTGAGTTGTGATTTGAGTCTCCTAAGGTGTTTCGGATACTTAGGGACGGTTACATCTTCATCTACCACCGGCGACTTGTATCGTTCCATCGACTACATCCACCACGACATTCTGCATCGACGACGATCATCCATCTTTTGAGACCATCTTCAACCGGAAGCAAGGCCGGTTACCCCCGACTTCGTGAAAGGTTAAGTGTGACGAAGGTATCCATTCTGTCTTAAGCTTTTCCTTCCTTGCCATTTCATCTTGATAGCCCACCATCTTTGCGAATACCTTCATACCTATTGCGACGAGCTATCTGAGTATTGCCGGGCTTCGCGAAAACTTGTGCACCATAGTGATACGATATCATATTGTTGCATCATTGGATATATCATATAGTGACATTGCTTGCTCCCGTGCATATCTTGTGATACTTATCTCATGTTTATGGTTGAGGCTCAATAAGCATAGTGGAAAGGAAGAGAAGAGCAAAAAAAAGTCAAAAAAAGCTTTTAAGCAAGAAAAGAAAGATCATAAGCTTATAAGCAAAAGAGAGTTGAGCATAAAAAGAGATACTTGTGCATGAGGATACATGGAATAGGACACATTCTTGTTTCATACATATAGGTTGGTGCCAAGTGGTGAATCGTGCCCCAGTGTGCAATCAAGCTAGTGCTCTCCTAGTGTTTGTGCAACACGAGCTTAGTCTTCGTTAGGCAATTTTGTATTGCTCATCCCTATAGTTGCACAAGCCCCTTTATCCCACCGTGTGTGTTTCATTATTGTCCTCCTCTATATTTGCGATCACTTGCTTTGCATTTTGATTCCTTTGGATTTATTTCAACATTGACAATACCTTGGACTTCAATTTGCATGAATTTGTGCCACTTTCCCTAACCAAGCCACTCGATAAGCTTTACTTTGTAGGTGTGAGTGAACAAGTCCGGTACCAATTCCACTATTCTTTCATTTCACATTGAGTGACACGAGATACATCCTCAACTTTGGGAAAAGGTAGCTTGGTAATGTTTATCTCGTTTCCTACTCACATTTGCTCGAGTCTTGTGATGGATAGGAATAGCACATCACCTCCGGTCTACAACCACGACGACGAGTTCGATGCTATGAAGAACTTCATCGATGCCAAGATGGACAAGCACATGGAGGAGCTCAAGGTCCTCATCAACAACCGCAAGCGGTCTTCCTCATCTTTGAGAAGATGCTCAAGTGCAAAGACTCCCAAGCTACCATCTCCGGCAAGTACACACAAGCATCGACATCGACAAGACCATGAAGAGCGACCTACTAGACGAGAGTTGGCTTCTCTGCCACCCCCGTGCACACGGGCCTTCGACCCCCGTGCACACGGCCTCCGACAACCCCGTGCGCACGGGCTATACAGAGTTGCGACATCAACCCCAAGGCTGTAGCTTCTTCAACAACATTGGCATCTTCATCAAGTGACTTCAAGGCATCTTCACCTTCGGATTTACGGCATCTTCGCCTACTCCACGAGCTCAAGTCCACTACTTCCACAAGCTACTTCGACTTCACCGACGATGATGAGATTCCATTCTTTGGGACTCATGACCCCGAAGAGTATCTTGAGTGGGAGGGCAAGATGGACGACTACCTCAAGCTACACCAAGTCCCCTCCGAAGATCAAGTGAAGTGCGCCACAAGTACCTTCCACGACTACGCATCGACATGGTGGCTTCATAGACCTTCGACAAGCTTCACCATGACTTGGCCCATGATGAAGAAAGCGATGAGGCAAGAATTTGCACCTTCCACCTACACGGAACATCTTCAACGCCAATTGGAGAACACCATACAAGGATCCAAGTCCCTCGACGAGTACTTCAAGAACATGAAGGAAGCCTTGCGACGAGCCCGTCTGGATGACCCCATTTGGATGAAGTTCTACTTCATGATGGGATTGAACAATGACATCTCCAAGACTATCTTCCACGAGAACTACAAGTCCCTCGTCGACAACTACATTTGTGCTCTCAAGGCGGAGCGAGAACTCATGAAGGCCAAGTCTACTGGACCCCAAGCACACTTCGCGCCGACCACGCTCCCAGACGGCGAGCATGAGGCTAGTACCACTGAGATGACCAAGCCCGATGAGCTCCAAGATGATGCTTCCATCTTTGGAGGCGAGAGTGATGATGTGCCATCTTCAGCCTTCATCCACGACGAGAGTGATGATGTGCCATCGGCCTTCATCCACGCCGACGACTACGATATGGTTGAGCATAGGATTTTCCCTTCGACCACGGCGACATATGATGACTTGAGTGACTTTTGCCACCATATTGAGAGTGAGAGTGACTACACCACTAGCCCCATATATGATGAGCTGCCCCAATTCCCATGTGAGGAGAGCCACCACCACCACCACTTGAGTGATTTGAGTGACTCCACCATATGTGACATTGAGTGCACCTACCTTGAGGGAGTGAGTGAGCCACCACCACATAGAGAGAGTGAGGTAGTTGATAGGGCATGTGAGGCCATTTCGATTTCTAATGACGTAATCTCTACCTCTATTGTGTCTTCTCATTTGGTGCTAGGTCCCATATATGATGACGCGCCGATCCTCGAGGACTCTGTCCTACCTTTGGACAAGACGATGGCCATGGTGGACTATGATGCACCCCCACATGGTTCCATCACGACGATGACGTTGACCACGATTTGGTCTTTGCCACCTCACCTACACTACATGAGTGGAATGAGAAAGGTAACATAGGTGAAGGTGATGCTCTAGTCCCACTAGTGGACATTCTTGATATTGATTGCCCGCATGATGTTGATCCACCTATTACCATGCTTCATGCTAGTATGATGTACCCACTTATGATGAGTTTGGTGATTGCCATGAGGAGTCTATTAGTTGTGATGCCATGTTACATAGGATTTCTTGTGATAATTCTCTTGGTCACATCATGTTTGACATTCCGCTTGACTTGTCATATGCTGTGCATGAGATCAATCATTTGTCTAAGTTGCAATCTCATCGTACTTACTATGCATATGCCATTAAAATAAGCCCAATTTGCACATATGGCATAGATGACAAATATGGTTATTGGCATTTGTTTTTCTTGTGATGATATTGATATGCTTCCTTTGCATCATTTATCTCATATGCCATGCCATGACCACCTAGCTTTGGACATGCATTGTTTGCCATGTTGTAAATTTTCTCCATGTTATGCTTCCGCTATTGCTCATGAGAAGACCCCCATAGTTGCATCATACCCATTAGGAGATTTTGCTACATCCTATATTTTGCATGATTCCCATGATTGTGTGCACCATATGCATCCCATGAATACAAATGCTATTGTTATTCCACACACTTGCTATAATTGCGTCACAATCATGTTGAACACAATAACTATTCTTTCATGATGGATGACATGTTACTCTATCGTGCCTCAAATTTCTTTGAGCGATGCTTATCTTGTGCTAACTCACACATGCACATACACACCATGATGGATGATGTGTGCATTTACCACACACACACTTTCTTTGGTTTGCGTCTCTTTTGTGTAGGTACCCATGAATACTCGTCAACCTCACAATCCCACAAGTTGATGAAATGAGCTCTAGAGAGCAATGATGAGTTGGGATCCCGTCGATTGTCCTTACCACCATTCCCTTCGTGCAAAGACTTCACGTATTTCTTCTACATGGCCCTCACATGGTTATGGGTTATATACCACTTCTCACTTTATGCCCATATTGCCATGTTCACTTTGCATGATATGCTCATGTCGATGCCTTTGCCATGCATTTGTGACCCATGCTTTGCATCTCACATGACATTTGATTCTCATACTTGTATGTGTATTTGCATGCTTGGTGGAGATATTGCTTGTTATTGCCATGTTTGCTTTGTGCCCACTGCCTATGATGATACTTTGATCATATCTTGTTTTCATGCTTGTCATATATCATGTGCATTGCCTATGACTATTATTTGCTCACATGAGATGATTGCCATGATATCCTCTAGTGTGTTGCGTCTTCGCTCCACTAGTTTGCACGACATGATTGATATGCTTGCTTATGTTGCATCACCCATGATTCATACTTGCTCATTTCATGCGGTTGATGGCATTCATTTCCATGCTTTTCACATGATTGCTATTACATGTTGTCATATGTCCCCATATGTTGCCTCTCTCATGCTCGATAATTTGCCATGTATTAAGTGCAACAATGATTCTAGTCTTGCTAATGAGATTGCCCCCATAACATTCTGACATATATTTGGAGATTTTGACATATTTCTTGTGAAGCATGCTTATCATCCTTCTTTGCACCATATGCCTAGTGACATGAATATGCACATTGTCACATCATATTATTCATGCACTTTTGCTACTAATGATTATGTGCAAGAGAAGAGAGCCATCATGATGGATGATGTGTTTATCTACCATGCACATACATTGTTTGCTTTCTTTTGTGCATGTGTAGGATACTTGGACTTCGTGTCGACTTCCACTTCACGTGAATTGACCATTCGAGCTCTTGAGAGTGAGCCTCATACATTCGACCACGAATCGCTTCTACACCACATTTCCTACCACTTCGGCATTGTGAAGGACGCACAAGGACATGCTTTCGAGGTGATACCCTTCTATCTCAAGAACACCCAAACCATGAGCATGCATATTGTGGATCATACTTCATGTGTTGCTTGCACCATGACACTTTGCACACATGCTAGCGATCTTGCTTCGACTTATCATTGCCACATTGCTATGCCTCATGACATATATGCCTTGTGTGTTGCATCTAGTTCTTGGATTACTTGCTCCTATCATATGTTTGGTTGCAACAATGTCATTTCTTCACATATGCCATGTCCCATTGCTTCTCACATGATTGACTTGATTGCCTCACACATATTGAACAATTGCTCTTTCCTTTGTGTTGAGTGCCACGATATCTTCACTACACCCTATGCACATTACGCTTGGATTGTCTTGCACTTGCCCCATGTGTTTAGACATATCATTATATTTGGTGTTGTGGATGATTCTTATGCCTACCATAAACCTTTTGTTGAGCACTTTGCGCATTCTTGCAATGACCTTGAGGTAGATGCTTGTTCACTTCTCAAACATATTTGCATCTCTACCCCACATTCGCATGCTTGTTTCCATGATGTCCTCGATTGTGCTCAATTTATATGCTTAAATGCCATGCCACACTTCTTTTAAAACTATATGCTATGCTTGATGACAACACTTGTTGGGTGAATCACCTCTCGAATGCTTGGTTTCGCTCTAACGCCAACCACATCTATTTTTCCAAGTGCTTATTATCTTTGCTCCTTTTGAAGGAATTACTAGATGGTGCGACATTGGAGAGTGCCCATTTGGAACTACAAGATGGTGAATGCTTGGTGATCGTCTACTTCTACACGGCGACATCATCTCTTTTCCATGGTGATTTGGATTTTGATCCGAGGTCGGATCTTTCCCAATGGGGAGGGGATGATGCGGAGCATCCTATGGACATCACCATGTCAAGAGTTCGTTCGGCAAGTGACACATGACACATCTACTTCATACATACAAAGGTGAATCATCTCCTTTACACGTATCCACCTATACCTTTCGAGGATGGTATACTACTTGACCCCTCTCTCGTGTGCATACGTAGGTGTGAGCGGAGCTACAAATTCATTGAGGAGGTGTCCAAGAAGAAGAGAACATCTACACCATCCAATAGGGGAGCCTAGAAGCGGAGAAGGAAGCGCCAAGAAGAAGGCAATAGCTCCCAGGCGACCCCGTGCGCACGGGCCCCTCGACCCCGTGCCCACGGGCCTCCCAGGCTGGCGGTCCTGAAGACCCCGTGCGCACGGGCGTGTACCGTGCGCACGGGCTCATGCATCAGGTCTCTGGATACCCCGTGTCCACGGGCCTCACGGACCCCGTGCGCATGGGCTCATGCGTTAGGTCTCTGGATACCCCATGCGCACGGGCTCCACTTACCCCGTGCACACGGGGCCCCTGAATGTTGCTGCGGGCTTTGCCCATGTAATGTCCATTTCGCCCTACTTACCCCTTCATCCCCTAGGACTATATATACTCCTTCATCTCCTCTATTTAGACTAAGCTAAGAATAGATCTAGACATTAGAGCTTAGCTCATGTACCTCCCCTTGTGGGATTCCTTCTCTTGAGAGAGAGAGGGAGACACTCCATTGGAGTCCAAGGCCTCCTTTGGAGAAGATCCCTAGGGATTCAAGACCCCCTTGAGGGAAGGATCTACCTAGATCACCAAGGCCTCATCTCCCTTTGGATTTGAGACGAACTTTACCATGTATCCATGTTCCCCATGTTTTTTATGTACCTTTGTGGATCTTGTGTGGATTTGAGTCTTGTGGATGTGTGATTGGACTTGTTATTGAGTGTTCTCTTGTGTTCCGCTTGCTCTTGGGGATTTCCCCTCCAATTCGTGAAAGATCCATCTTAGGGTTCCACACTACAACAGGTTGTCAATCCCTTCACGGTCACTTGAAAAGGTGAGATCTGATAGAGATAGATAAATAAAACTAAACAAAAGATAAAATATTTTTGGGTTTTTTGGTTTATAGATCTGAAAGTAAAAGATTGCAAAATAGTAGATTGGAAACTAATATGATGGAAAATAGACCCCGGGGCCATAGGTTTCACTAGGGGCTTCTCTCATGAAGGCAAATAATACGATGGGTGAACAAATTACTGTCGAGCAATTGATAGAAAAGCACAAAGTTTTGACGATATCCAAGGCAATGATTATGTAATATAGGCATCACGTTTGTGTCAAGTAGACCGACTCCTGCCTGCATCTACTAGTATTACTCCACACATCGACCGCTATCCAGCATGCATCTAGAGTATTAAATTCATAAAGAACGGAGTAACGCCTTAAGTAAGATGACATGATGTAGAGGAATAAACTCATGCAATATGATGTAAACCCCATCTTTTTATCCTCGATGGCAACAATTCAATACATGTCTCGCTACCCCTACTTTGTCACTGGGTGGAATCACGCAAGATTGAACCCAAAGTAAGCACCTCTCCCATTGCAAGAAAAACCAATCTAGTTGGCCAAACCAAACTGATAATTCAAAGAGAAATACAAAGATACCAAATCACGCATAAAAAAATCAGAGAAGATTCAAATAATATTCATAGATAAGCTGATCATAAATCCGCAATTCATCGAATCTCGACAAACAGACCGCAAAAGAAGATTACATCGGGTAGATCTCCAAGAACATCAAGGAGAACATGGTATTGAGAATCAGAGAGAGAGAGAAGAAGCCATCTATCTATTAGCTATGGACCCGTAGGTCTGTGGTAAACTACTCACGCTTCATCGGAAGGGAAATAGGGTTGATGTAGATGCCCTCCGTGATCGAATCCCCCTCCGGCATGATGCCGGAAAAGGCCCCAAGATGGGATCTCACGGGAACAGAAGGTTGCGGTGGTGGAAAAGTGTTTCTGTGGATGCCTCTGGTGGTGGGAATATATGTGAATATATTGGAGGAAGAACTAGGTCAGGGGGGTCACAAGGCCCACAAGGCAGGGGGTGCCCCCCTAGGGCACGCCCTCCACCCTTGCCTCCACCTCGCGGCTCTTCTGACTTGAACTCCAAGTCTCCTGGGTGTCTTCTGGTCCAAGAAAATTCATCGCGAAAGTTTTATTCCATTTGGACTCCGTTTGGTATTCCTTTTCTGCGAAGCTCAAAAACAAGGAAAAACAGAAATTGACATTGGGCTCTAGGTTAATAAGTTAGTCCCAAAAATAATATAAAATAGCATATTAATGCATATAAAACATCCAAAACAGATAATATAATAGCATGGAACAATAAAAAATTATAGATACGTTGGAGACGTATCAAGCATCCCCAAGCTTAATTCATGCTCGTCCTCGAGTAGGTAAATGATAAAAACAGAATTTTTGATGTGGAATGCTACCTAACATATTTATCCATGTAATTTTATTCATTGTGGCATGAACGTTCAGATCCATAAGATTCAAAACAAAAGTTTAATATTGACATAAAAACAATAATACTTCAAGCATACTAACAAGGCAATTATGTCTTCTCAAAATAACATGGCCAAAGAAAGTTGTACCTACAAAATCATATAGTTTGGCTATGCTCTATCTTCATCACACAAAATATCCAAATCATGCAACAACCCCGATGACAAGCCAAGCAATTTTTTCATACTTTTGATGTTCTCAAACCTTTTCAACTTTCACGCAATACATGAGCGTGAGCCATGGAGATAGCACTATATGTGGAATAGAATATGGTGGTCGGGGAGAAGACAAAAAAGAAGGAGATAGTCTCACATCAACTAGGCGTATCAACGGGATATGGAGATGCCCATCAATAGATATCAATGTGAGTGAGTAGGGATTGCCATGCAACGGGTGCACTAGAGCTATAAGTTTATGAAAGCTCAAAAGAAAACTAAGTGGGTGTGCATCCAACTTGCTTGCTCACGAAGACCTAGAGCAATTGAGGAATCCCATCATTGGAATATACAAGCCAAGTTCTATGAAAGTGACAACATAGGAGACTCTCTATCATGAAGATCATGGTGCTACTTTGAAGCACAAGTGTGGAAAAAGGATAGTAACATTGCCCCTTCTCTCTTTTCTCTCATTTTTGTCCTTTTTTATTTGGTGGGCTTCTTGGCCTCTTTTATTTTTTGTAAAGTCCGGAGACTCATCCCAACTTGTGAGGGAATCATAGCTTCCTTCACCCTTTCCTCTCATGGGACAATGATCTAATAATGATGATCATCACACTTCTATTTACTTACAACTCAAGAATTACAACTCGATACTTAGAACAAAATATGACTCTATATGAATGCCTCCGGCGGTGTACCGGGATGTGCAATGACTCAAGACTGACATGTATGAAAAAATATGAAAGGTGGCTTTGCCACAAATACGATGTCAACTACATGATCATGCAAAGCAATATGACAATGATGGTATGTGTCATAATAAAACGGAACGGTGGAAGTTGCATGGCAATATATCTCGGAATGGCTATGGAAATGCCATAATAGGTAGGTATGGTGGCTGTTTTGAGGAAGTTAATAGATGGGTGTATGGCACTGGCGAAAGTTGCGTGGTACTAGAGAGGCTAGCAATGGTGGAAAGGTGAGAGTGCGTATATTGCATGGACTCAACATTAGTCATAAAGAACTCACATACTTATTGCAAAAAATTATTAGTCATTGAAACAAAGTACTACGCGCATGCTCCTAGGGGGATAGATTGGTAGAAAAGACCATCGCTCATCCCCGACCGCCACTCATATGGAAGACAATCAATAAATAAATCATGCTTCGACTTCATCACATAACGGTTCACCATACGTGCATGCTACGGGAATCACAAACTTTTAACACAAGTATTTCCCCAATTCAAAATTACACACTAACATGACTCTAATATCACCATCTTTATATCTCAAAACAATCATAAGGAATAAAACTTCTCATAGTATTCAATATACTTTATATGAAAGTTTTTATTATATCCCCCTTGGATGCCTATCATATTAGGACTAAATTCATAACCAAAGCAAATTACCATGTTGTTTAGAAAGACTCACAAAATAATATAAGTGAAGCATGAGAGTTCAATAATTTCTAGAAAATAAAGCCACCGCCGTGCTCTAAAAAGATATAAGTGAAGCACTAGAGCAAAATTGCCTAGCTCAAAAGATGTAAGTGAAGCACATAGAGTATTCTAATAAATCACGATTCATGCGTGTCCCTCTCAAAATGTGTGTACAACATTGATGATTGTGGCAAACTAAAAAGTAAAGACTCATATCATACAAGACACTCCAAGCAAAACACATATCATGTGGTGAATAAAAATATAGCCTCAAGTAAAGTTACCGATAGACGAAGACGAAAGAGGGGATGCCATCCGAGGTGTTGAGCGTGACATATCTGTAATTACCTCCAATTGATCTTCCTATGATCTCTAGCCTTGTATAGCTTGACTCCTAGAGATATGGTAGGGTTAGTTGGCTTGTCACGCAAGACATCACATGTATATATTGTAACCAACTCCGATGAATGCAATTGAGTTGCATCCAATACCTTTCTACATGGTATCAGTTACCCTAGCGATCTCCACCGCTTCTGCTCCCCGCAGCCGCCGCCCCCTCTAGGCTGCCGCTGCCACCTCTCCTACCCTAAGGCCACCGCCGCTCCTCTCTGAAGCCGCTGCCGCCCTCCACACTCAAAAATCCTAGCCGCCGCTGCTCTTCTCTGCAGCCGCCGCCTCCCTTCCCAAACCCTACCGCCGCCACCGCTGCCCACCACCATCATGTCCCGCTCCAAGGACAACCTCGCCGCCCCCGCCTTCACCTCTGACCGTCTCAATGACCTCATCATCAAAGATCACGTGCCCATCATCCTCGACCTCGACTCACCGTCCTACAACGCCTGGCGCACCTACTTCGGGCTCCTGATTCGCTCCTACCGTCTCGTTAAGCACGTTGATGGGAGCGTTGACATCCGTGATATGAAGTACGATGACGAGTGGCTGGCCGTTGACGCTTGCATCGTCAAGTGGATCTTACGCACTGTCTCGCGGGGCATCTTCGACATGGTCAACACCCGTGACCCCTCGACACACGCCATCTGGACGCGGGTGTGCGACCTCTTCCTCTACAACCAACTCCAGCGTCACGTCTTCCTCCAAGGTGAGTTCTTCACGCTGCAACAGAACGATGTCTCGATCGATGACTACTGTACGCGGCTGAAGGTGCTTGCCGATGAGCTTCGTGATGTCGGCATGACCATTGACGACTCCGTCCTCCTCACCGACCTCCTTCGCGGCCTCCACCCTGACCTCGGCCAGTCCGCCGCCAACCTCTCCCTCATCACGCCGACGTACGCCAAGGCGGTCACCTACCTTCGGATGAAGGAGAAGCGCCTCCGGCACTCCACGTGGCAGGCGACCCATATGGCGTTGCACGCCGGCCATACCAGCGGCTCCGGTGCCGCTCCACCAGCTCTCTGGGCCCTTGCCCTGGTCCCGCCACCCGCGCCCGCGCCTACTGCCGGGCGGAACTAGAAGGGTCGGGGGGTCGCGATGGTCAGGCCCTGTTGGAGATATAACTATCGAATATGACCCGCCCAGGAGGGGCCGGGTTATACCGCTGGTGTTTAGTTATGACAAAGCCCAGGAAGATGTTGGAGATGGCGGTTCACGAAGCAGGCTTACTGAAGGCCCAAAACCCAATGGCGACTTAAGGCCCAACAAGTATAAACCGCCATATATGTATGACTTGTATTATAAGGCATGTGTAGTTAGTCACCGAGCCGGACACGTTGTGTATGAGCCGGCCGGGACTCCGTGAGCCACTGGGCGTCAACCTGTGTATATAAAGGGATGACCCAGCGGCGGTTTAGGACAGGAAACAACAGATCGAAAGCTAGGTCAAGCGTATTCGCTCCCTGGTAATCGAGACATAAGCAATACCACCTCAAACTGAATTAGGCCTTTACCTTCACCGCAAGGGGCCGAACCAGTATAAATTCCTTGTGTCCTTTGTCCCGTTTAACCCCTTTAAGCTAACCTAGTTGCGATGGCTCCACGACTAAGTCCTTCTGCTAGGACATCTACCGTGACAATTCCACGACGGTTGGCGCCCACCGTGGGGCCAGCGCACGGTGGTTTCGAGTTCTTACAGGGCAGCTTCGCAGGGATCAAGGGATACGCTGTGGGTCGGATGACCAAGAGTCATCACGGCAAGCTCTACATCGACGATGCAGGCTGGGGCTCCAAGGCTGGCTCAATCAAGTACGGGTATCGGGTCCCCTTCGGTGTAATCCACGTCTTCATCGGCAAGATCGGCGAACCGGGCCCTGAGCCGGACATCTGCACCGACATCATCGAGACAGCTCAGCGTGCACGACCCGCCTGGGTTCAACCCGCCGTGAAGCGTGCCTTCGTTGGATTTATCCATGGGGCGGAATTTGAGGAAAAATCTATGTCTGGCGGTGAGACGGCCATCTACTCCGATGGTGAATCGTCCACAGGCGAGACTAATTCAATGTATCAGCTGCAAGACGGCCGGCTTGGGGGCTGTTCCGATGGTGACAGTATTCTGGACCCCTATGAGCCGCCGAACAGGGTGGCGATCTTCATGGCCAGTACACAGCCGGTGCTTGGTTCAACGGCTGCCACAGCTATGATCTCCAATTCAGCGGCTGCGGCGGCGGCTAGTGCTGGCGGCTCAACGCGCCCGCCGGCTCAAGTTTTAACGGAGCTATTGGAGGCTCTGGCGACTTTGATGGAGATAGAGGTAACCCTGGACAACCAGGAATAGCATAAGGTAGATGTGGCTAAGCTGCAAGATGAGATAGCTCAAGTCAAGGAAGATCTGGCGGCTGAGAACGCTAGGATGACTGCGGAGCAGGCTGTTTTGGATGCCCAGGCACAACGGATTCAAGCGGATTCCTTCCGGCTCACATTGGATCAGAACGGTTCAAACGAGATCATGAGGAGGAGGCACCAGAGTCGTTTGCCCCCGGTTTATGATGCGACAAACCTCTTCAATACGCCTGGAGCGGGGATCAGTAACCCACCGGAGGTAAATAGGGTGGTAGCAACTCCTGGGGCTAGAGCGCCGGCTCAGTCGCGCATGATAGATCCGCCGCGCTTGAATACTACCCTGCCGCAGTATGTGCCGATGCCACCGGGTCATTATTCTAACCCTTTGGATAACATGATCGATGCGGCGACATGATTGGCGGCTCTCCCAGTTGAAGGCGAGTCTCCAGCTGCGATGGAAACGCGGAGGGCCAGAGAACTTCTTTAGACAGCATTGGTCCAACAGGAGGCGTACTCTTATAGCCGTGAGAGGATTCATTCAACCCCTCGCCCGAGTCGGAGTTATAGTAGGCACATCGATTCACCAGCAGTCTCCTACAGTGACAGGCGCCGTAACCAGCCTCGTGGACATGACCCGGCGCGTAATGGTGCTAATGTTCAGGCTTTGGTGGATCAGGGTAGAGCACGTTGGGAGGCTGAGCTGGCGGCTCAGCAAGTGGCTCATCAACATTCTCCGGTTTATCCGACAACTTCGGTGGAGACATGCGTGACCTCCAGAACCTTGGGTGTACCATGTTTAGTGCTGGCTCTACGTAACGTGCGTTTGCCCAAGGATTTCAAGGGCCCTCGTAAGGTGCCTAAGTACACAGCAGATCAGCCCCCTGAAGCTTGGGTTGAAAGTTATGAGATGGCAATGGAACTGTTGGATGTTGGCGATGCTGCATGCGCTAAGTATTTCACTATGATGTTGGATGGGACGACTCGTACTTGGTTGAAAGGGTTGCCAGCCAACTCCATTGGGTCATGGGCCAAGTTAAAAGCCCGGTTCTTCCAGAATTTTAAAGACACGTGCAAGCAGCCTATGTCAATTGTGGATTTGGATTCCTGTGTCCAAGAAGAGGGCGAGTCAACAACCCATTGGGTGCGCCGGGTCTCAGCCATCCTACACTCATCAGACTGTATCAACACTGGGTTAGCAGTTCTAATGTTGGAGAAAAGCTGTCGTTTTAAGCCTCTTAAGCAGAAGTTGGGGCGGCTCAAACGCCACTGCAGTGACATGGGGGAGCTCATGGCGGCTCTGGTCAAGTATGCCAACTCTGATAGTACCAAGGACCCTGAGTCTGATGAGGAACGGCCGGGTAAGGGAAAGAAGAGCAGCAACACCAAAGGGCAGCAGCATAACCCGACGAATCAGGGGGGCAATGGTAAGCGCAAGGCTGATAGTAGTTTGGATTTTGTGGCTAACACCAACACGCAGAATAATGGTCAGCGTCGTAAGGGAAAGCCAAACCCTCGGTTTGGAGGGCAAAATTTCAACCTTGAGGAGATGATGAGTCAGCCCTGCCCAAAGCATGGTACACTGGAGAAGCGGGCCGCTCACCTCTGGAAGGATTGCTTCATCATGAGAGAGTACATAAATTCTAATTTTTTCCAGAACAATCATGTGCCAAACGGCGACTCAGGACCCGACTCTCACGGTCCGGGTTACGGTGGTGGTGGCTCAAGTTCCGGTTTTCAAGGCCAAGGCAATGAGGGTGCTTATAATCAACAGTGTGGTCAGGGGGCTCAGCAGCAGCAACAGTCTGGTTATCAGAGTAACCCGAAGCAGTTGAATAGTGGGCAGTACCACGTCTTCACCACAAGTTTATGTAAGCGGGATCAGAAGCTCCATAAAAGGGCAGTGAACGCTGTTGAGCCAGCGGTTCCCCGTTACTTGCGATGGTCTGAGCAGCCCATTGTGTGGAGTCGTGAGGATCACCCACCTCGAGTTGATAATCCAGGTCACTTGGCCTTGGTGGTGGCGCCTCAGGTAGGAGGGTACAAGTTCACTAAGG
The DNA here is from genome assembly GCF_002575655.3 of Aegilops tauschii subsp. strangulata. Taxonomy (NCBI): domain Eukaryota; kingdom Viridiplantae; phylum Streptophyta; class Magnoliopsida; order Poales; family Poaceae; genus Aegilops; species Aegilops tauschii. The sequence continues at coordinate 242,026,210 of NC_053037.3, read as the reverse complement.
TACTCATGGATGGAGGCATCAACATTAATATCCTTTACTATGGTACTTTCCGTTGCATGGGATTGACTGATAAAAATCTTAAACCATCAAATACTGTTTTCCATGGAGTGGTGCCTAGTAAGTCGGCGTACCCTGTAGTCAAGATTGCCCTGGAAGTAGCCTTTGGGGATGAACATGATTCCAGAGCGAAAACTTTGACTTTTGAAGTTGTCAAGATTCAAAGCCCGTATCATGCTCTGTTTGGACGGCCGGCTTACGCTAAATTCATGGCAAGGACTTGTTATGTTTACTTACAACTTAAGATGCCGGGTCACAAGGGCACCATCACAGTGCATGGAAGTCGCAAGGTAGCCTTGGAGTGTGAAGAAGGTGATGCTACTTATGCTGAGTCTATTTGTGCAACAGAGGAATTGAAATTTTACAAGGATAATGTTGACTCGGCAGATATGACGTCTTTGAAGAAGCCAACCACAGAGCATGACCCCTTATTGAAGTTTAAATCGGCAGATGACACTAAGCTGGTTGACTTCGTTCCTGGCGAATCATCCAAGCAGTTCAACATCAGTGCTAATCTGGATCTGAAATAGGAAAGCGCGCTCATCGAGTTCATCCGTGAGAACTGGGACATCTTTGCATGGAAACCTTCTGACATGCCAGGTCTACCGAGGGAACTCGCTGAGCACACTCTTAATATTGATCCGAAGTTTAAGCTGGTCAAGCAATTCCTTCGTCGTTTTAATGAAGAGAGGCGTAAAGCCATTGGTGAAGAAGTGGCCCAGCTCTTGGCGGCGGGGTTCATTGTTGAAGTCTTTCATCCTGAGTGGTTGGCTAACCCGGTGCTTGTACTTATGAAGAATGGCACTTGGCGTATGTGTGTGGATTACACAGACTTAAATAAGGCTTGTCCGGCTGATCCTTTTGCTCTCCCCCGTATTGATCAAATTATTGATGCTACGGCGGGTTGTGAGCGTTTGAGCTTTTTGGATGCCTATTCTGGTTGTCATCAGATCCAGATGGCGGTTAAGGACCAGGAGAAGATAGCTTTTATCACTCCCTTTGGAGCCTTCTGTTATGTGTCAATGCCTTTTGGGCTCAAGAGTGCCCAGGTGACTTACCAGCGATGTGTGCAAAATTGCCTTCATGATCAGATTGGGCGCAATGTTCATGCTTATGTGGATGATATTCTGGTAAAGTCCAGGAAGAAGGAGACCTTGATAGAGGATTTGAAGGGGACCTTTGACAATCTCTGGGTTTACAAGATGATGCTTAACCCGACCAAGTGTGTTTTTGGTGTGCCTGCGGGCAAGCTCTTGGGCTTTCTGGTTTCCGAACGGGGTATTGCAGCTAACCCGGAGAAAATTAAGGCTATTACTTCCCTGGCTAAGCCGACGTGTATTGATGATGTTCAGTGGCTGGCAGGTCGAATTGCGGCCTTAAGCCGGTTCATAAGCCGGTAGGGTGAAAGGCTATCCCTCTTTACCAGATGATGAAGAAGACAGATTACTTTGTTTGGAGTGATGCTGCTGATCAAGGATTTGAGGCCTTGAAGAAACATTTAGCTGAGCCGCCGGTTCTCGCTGCTCCCATTGATAAAGAGCCGTTGTTGTTATATGTGTCTGCCAACAGCCGAGCAGTTAGCGTGGCGATTGTGGTGGAAAGGAAGGAATCAGGCAAGGAGCATCCGGTTTACTACATTAGTGAAGTGCTAATTGAGTCCAAGCAGCGATATCCGCATTGGCAAAAGCTTGTATATGGGGTGTACATGGCTAGTCGAAAGCTCAAGCAGTATTTTCTGGGTCATCCCATCATTGTGGTCAGTTCTGCCCCTTTAGGGGATATTATTCAAAACCGCAAAGACATAGGTCGGGTAGCCAAGTGGGCCATTGAGCTTGGACCTCATGGTTTGAAGTATATGCCTCGCACAGCTATCAAGTCTCAAGCACTTGTGGACTTCATAAATGATTGGACAGAGCTGTAGATGCCTGAGGAGAAGCCGGATAGCACATATTGGACTATTCACTGTGATGGATCCAAGCAGTTGGAGGGCTTGGGGGCTGGAGTTGTCTTAACTTCCCCACGAGGTGATAATTTTTGTTATGTTTTATGGTTGATGTTCCCTTGTACTAATAATGCAGCTAAGTAAGAAGCCTTGCTCCATGGTCTTCGGATGGCTAAGGAGATGAATTTAAGCCGGGTGAGGTGTTTCAGCGACTCAGATTTGGTAGCTCAGCAAGTTTCTCGCACTTGGGACTCCAAGGATCCACTCATGGCGGCTTATCGCCGAGAAGTTGATGCTATCACTGGTCGCTTCAAAGGTTATCAAGTTGAACATGTTGATCGCAGGAAAAATGAAGCGGCTGATGCTTTGAGCTGGTTAGGATCCCAGTGTAAGCCGGTGCCACCTAACACTTTCCTGGATATTCTTCAAAACCCTTCAGTCAAATTGCCTACAGAGGAAGATCTAGCTATTCCTCACCCGGAAGCACAGTTGGTAGCAGCTCTTCATGTTATTCCTGATTGGACAGTTCCATATTTTGCTTATATGAGCCGGGGCGAGTTACCTGAGGATGAAACCTTGGCTAGGCAGATAACCGGCGGTCTAAGTCAATGACTATTTTCAATGGGGAGTTGCATCATCGCAGTGTCACAGGGGCGTTTCAACATTGTGTTTCTCCTGAGGAAGGCTGTTAGATTCTACGAGAGATTCATGAAGGAGATTGTGGTCATCATGCCGGCTCTAAATCTCTTGTAGCCAAGGCTTTTCGTCATAGGTTTTACTGGCTGACGGCTCATGCCGATGCAGAAGATTTGGTCAGTAAATGTGATGGTTGTCAGAAATTTTCACGACGAGCTCATGTGCCGGCTCAAGAATTGAGGATGATTCCAATTGCTTGACCATTTGCAGTCTGGGGGCTTGATATGGTTGGGCCTTTCAAAAGATCCAAAGATAAAAAGACCCACCTTTTGGTGGCGGTTGACAAGTTTACAAAATGGGTTGAAGCAGAGCCGGTTAGTAAGGTGACGCGGCGACGGCGGCGCAATTCATCAAAAAGGTGATTTTCCATTTTGGCTTTCCCCATAGCATTATAACTGATAATGGCACTAGCTGTCCAAGGGTGCTATGAAAGAATTTTGTCAGCGTGAGCATATCCCACTTGATGTATCATTAGTGGCTCACCCCCAGTCCAATGGTCAAGCTGAGAGAGCCAATCAAGAAATTTTGAGAGGCATCAAGGCCCGGCTTATGGTTCCTTTACAAAGGACGCCGGGTTGTTGGGTAGAGGAGTTACCCTCAGTGTTATGGAGTATCAATACTACCCCCAACAGATCTACGGGTTACATGCCTTTCTTCATGGATTACGGAGCAGAGGCGGTTCTCCCTAGTGATATCCGTCATGATTCGCCCCGTGTGGCGGCTTACGTTGAAGCTGATAATGAAAAAGCACGTCAGGATGCACTTGATCTATTGGATAAGGAGCGTGACCTTGCAGCGGCTCGTTCGGCGATTTACCTGCAAGATTTGCGCCGTTATCACAGCCGCCGGGTTAAAACCAAAACCTTTCAAGAAGGCGACTTGGTGCTCCGGCTTATCCAGGATCAGACTGATATGCATAAACTATCCCAGCTTGGGAAGGGCCTTTTGTGGTCAGCAAAAATCTAAACAACGGGTCATACTACCTCATTGATGTTCGAGGCCACAAGGACTCACGCACGTCAGAGGAGGAGACCCGCCGGCCATGGAATATTACTCATCTTCGGCCTTACTATACTTGAGCCTCCGGCTCTGGTGATGTACATATTTTGACAATGTATATATTATGATGAATATAATAAAGCCGGCACCCGTGATAATTCAGGGCCTCTGTCGTTTCATTTCTAGAATAATGAGTATTTATTGTCATATCATATGGTCACTTGGGGGCTTCTTGCTCATCAAGCATAGCTATGACTACCCTCTTGATCCGGCTTATACGCCATGATTACTAAATACTTGGGGGCTTCCTGTTCGTTGAGCATAGTTGTGATTATCCTATTCATCCGGCTTGTACGCCTGGAATGAAATATTACTTGGGGGATCTTTGTTCAACGGACAAGAGTTTTTTGACCCTTGCAATAGGCTTGGAAGCCAGGTGTATTCACCTAAAAACCCCGATTATCCTGCCATTTAAGTCTGCCACTCCGCCTAGGTTGACTGGAATGGCTCGTACTTTTGACAAGTTAATCTTATACAGACCCTGAACTTGTCAAAGTTAAAACGACGATTGGTCATGTGATGCCCGGCTTATAAGGTTAAGTGAAGGTTTAACTCAGCGGCTGTGCGGCCCTTTGACAACACTTGATTTGAAGGTTTGGCAGCCTATGAAGGCCTTGTTTTTATCTTTTAATGTATATTTGATTTGGATCTTTTTTGACATGTTGATACATTGTTGAAAACCAATGAGGGCTATGATACCTTATGGTTCACATATGAATCTATCCGGAGTTTGTTAACCCGGCCTGGTTTGGACTGTAAGTCGCCAGTGTATAATGATTTTATATACTTAGAAGCAATGTGCTCTAAGTTTTGTGATATTAATCCTTGCTACATACAACGTTGTACCGGGGTTATATGTCAATTGAACAAGGCATTGTACACTCAATATTTTGGGTTGTAACCCTCACTGAACAGGTATGATAAGCCGACAGTATGAGAAAATATCACATGTATGATATTTTGTTATAACTAATAAGGTTTAGCTAAGCCGGCCCTGGTTATGCATTATCTTAGTCACCAGTGGTTTTTTATATAGGGTATTGTGACCCGCCCTGGGGTAAACCGCCAGGGTACTTGTGCTCTGTTTTGTGTACAGGTAAAATACTAAATTTAGCATACAGAGTTGATGAAATCATGAGCATAAGTGGCCAAACTACAAGTGGTAAAGCAGCAGTGTCATGCGAAGCAAAACATGCATGATGGCATCGAAGATCAAGAGTTTAACTAGCCTATTACAAGGCATCTAATAGCCCAATGAGAATAAGTGTTTCGGAGCTGTCAGCATAGCAAAGTATTCTGATTAATAAACCGGCTTATGACTGATGGCGTGTTGAAGCCTCCGGGTCTTCCTGCACCTCTTGTTCATCTTTAGCTCCTTGCTTATCCATCAGCTGGAAGTCAGGCGTAGCCCAGTTGATACCGGTCAACGCTCTGAACATATCTTCATCATCAATAAGATTGGATGGATCAATGTCAGGAGCGATGGTGTGCTTACGAATCGGCGGGATGAGATCTTTTGGCTCGTAAATCGGCGCGCTAACTCTCTTGTTGTCAGCATCATAAGCCGCCTGGTATGTGGATAGACTGGTTTCATCAGCCAGTTTGCTTGCTAAGGGACGCATGGCTCTTGCTATCTCTGCAAAATCGTCAGCACTGAAGGCAGATCCATCTTCTTTAACAGTGGGGCAGCCGTTGGCCAAGTCTTCCGGGTCAAGATTAGCTTGCCATGCCTTTTCCCGGCTTAAAGCAGTTAAGGCGCCGACTCTAGCAGCTCCCCGTTTCAAGTCAACAATCCTTTTGGGCAGCACGGATAACTGTTTCAGTGTATCTTTGATAAGTGTTGAGGGAGTTTTCTTGTGCATCGTAGCAGCAATGGTTCATTGGGCACCAGTATATAACTGTTCTACAAGAGTTTAGATAGCCTTAAGCTGGACGCGCATGTCTGAGCCCAACGTCGCGCTCCGCGAACCTATATCGGTAAAATTATGAGTAAACCGACAGATATTCACAATGTGATTCTTGAGGTGCAAGGAAGACATGTTTTTCTACTTACCAAAGATGGCTGATGACATGATATTAATCTGTTGCTTTAAGCCGGATAACTCTTCAGTCACCGGCTTAAGTGCCGCCTCGTCATCTTCTGCTCTCTTCAATAGAGCCACCTTTCCAGTTTCCCAGCCATTTTTGTCAGTATCGAAGTTTTGCTTGAGTTGCTCAATGTTCTCTAAAGTAGTCTTCAATTCTGATTTGGCCTTGGATGTTTGAGACTGTTGAGTTTTTACATTGGCCTTCAGATCATTGAGCTGTGAGTCCTTCTCAGAAAGATCAGCCTGTAGGATAAGCATGGGAAGATATCATGGGCATGATTAATGTTGAAGTCCCAAGCACAATACAAGTATTTTCCTTGGCACATTGTGGCTAATGTATCTTGCTCTTAAGAATTTTTGAAGTCCCAAGAACAATACAAGTATTTTCCTTGGCACTTGGGGGCTAATGTATCTTGCTCTTAAGAATTTTTGAAGTCCCACACACAATACAAGTGTTATACTTGGCACTTGGGGGCTAATGCATATTGTTCTTTGTTAAGACAGAATTATTGGTTGACCCGGACAAATGATGTGATCCGGTTTACAAAGACTGCAAATTGGATTATTAATTTCAAACAGGATGGTTAGTCCCACATTATTCATCACTGACTAAGCTGGCCCTTGGGGGCTACGGATGTAATATTGATTCTTGCTACTTCAAGTCTCGGCTTAATATATTTATTAAGCTGGCCCTTGGGGGCTACACATGCAAAGTTGAAGTGATGGTATTATAAGTCCCGATTCATATTGAAAGCATAAACCGTCCCTTGGGGGATACTGGATTTGATCTATGCAACTATTGAAGTCTACAACATATTCACATTCTGTCATATCCTATAGACTTGGCAGCTAATAGACAGTTAATTATGAAAAAGAATGGTGATTAAATTACCTCATAGTATTCCTTCATCAAATTGACCAAGCCGGTTTCAAAGTCGCGGCTGGTGTATAGACGGTTCAAGTAACCAGAGTGGATGTCTTGGGCACTGAATTGAGCATAGCTCTCTCAGTCGGCCTTCCACTTGCCTTTATCTTCAGCACAAATTTCTTCTTTGGCGCTGTGCTTAGACAAGACAGTGGTGTCGGTGTACAAAACTAGGGGCCCTTTTTCTACCCCTCTACTTGTGCACGGGCAGTCAGAGCCGCGCCCGCAGCCACACTAAGTAGGGTAGAGGAAGGCACGAGACAGGCAAGGCAACGCCAAGACCAAGGAACACAAAGAACACGAGGGCGAGGTGGACTCCCCCGACGAGGCCCTTGCCGGGGTGGCCCCCGCGGCCCCGGCAAGAGCCTTGCCGGGGCACTTGCCCAACGCCAGCAGGGCGCGCCACCCTTGAGCCCAAGGGTTCCAACACCGCCAACAACCACATTTGGAACCTAGGCTCGGGAGGCACCTTCGTGGTGGCATGCAGATCTTCGTCAAGATCATAAACACACAAGATCAGATGAGGACCAGAAGACGACGATCCTCGGCAAAATCCTTGCCGAGGAGATCCACGAGACCCCCGGCAAGATCCTTGTCGGGGACGACCGTGATGCCACGGCAAGACCCTTGCGGGGCCCCGGCAAGGCCCTGGCCGAAGACACCTACGGGGCTGCAGCCAGGCCCGCGTCTGGCAAGACTCCACCACCGTTCCCATACAGCTGCCAGCCCAACCAGCAGGGCAGGCACCTGTGTGGTGACATGCGGCTTCCAGGCCAACTCAGCAAACACCTGCGTGGCAGCATGCAGATCTTCGTGAAGACCCTACCACAACGCCATCTCAGCAGCCAGCCAGCCTACGTGGCACTGCATGCCTCGTTAGCCTGGACGCATGTCTAAGCAAGACGGAGCAGCGACGGACGGGATGGGCCTCGTTGCCGTCCCCAATAAAGCAACGAGACACCTAAGGAGCGCATTTAATGCGCCTTGTCCCGTAATGACAGGCGACAAGCTTGTACACTATAGACCTTTCCACCTCCTGTGTGCCACTGTGGCGACCCCTTTTGTCTATAAAAGGAGGCCCGAGGCGTCCAGGAGAGGGATTCAGATCTTTTGGACTACGCATGCACCATAGTTAGTTCGAGAGATCAAGAACACTCAAATATACACCAAAGCAGGACTAGGGTTTTACGCATCCTCGTGGCCCAAACCTGGGTAAACGATATTTGTGCTGGCTCCTAGACCTGCTCTTTGGATAACCCCGCGCCCGCCAACCGTAGAAGGGATCCCTGTGATCCCATAGGTGTCGTTCCCACCGACATCTTTGGTGCGCCAGGTAGGGGGCATAGTTGTGAAAATCTGGTCTAGCAGTTAGTTTAGCAGGCCTTCATCGCCATGGCTCCCAAGAAGAAGACGATCACGACGATCGGTTCGTCTGGAGCCGAACGGCCCGTACTAGTGTGGGCGAGTGGCGGGGCGGTCGCGGACGGAAGCTGGGGCGCGGCCCGCGAACACCCACATCGCTCTGGCAGTCAAAGCCTTGCGAGTGGCGTCGTTCGTGCGCGAGACGACGGGCCGCACACCACCAAATCCAAAGACAGAGCCGGGCCCCCCGCAGGCGGCGCGGCGCCCTCCAGGGGCGGCGTCATGCCACCTACGGGCGGCACGACGACTTCCAAGACACCTACGCCGACGCCCATGACGCGCTTCTCCCAGGTTGTGCACGATGAGCCGCGTCACCAAGCTGGTGACCTTGGGCGCCGCCGTGGGAAGAGTCCTGCGCTTCATCCGCAGGACGTAGAAGGCCAGCATGCACGCCGAGACGCTAGCGAAAATAGCGCACAGCCGCCAGCCGTGATAGAGCTCCTTCTAACGTGGTTAGAAGTCGGAGCGCGTCACGGTCCACGCAGCTTTCGCCGCCACCCACGCCAGCAGAAGCTTTGGCGCGCGCGCAGTTGCTCCTCGACTTTCCTCCAGTTGCGGAAAAACTCGATGAATGGAGAGCCACCATCCGGAGCCTCGTCAGCATCGCCAACCAAGATGAGCCACGACCAGCGAGGCCCTCAGGCCGGCGCTCCGTTGAGCCACCGCATGCCAGCGGTGGAAGGACCAGGGGTCCTGCGGCCACGGTGCACTCTCCTCCTCCACGCCAGCCACCGCGGGTGTCGATCTGTCGTGATGACGCTTGTGATAACATTTCCATAGCGTCGTCTGACCCACGGACCCACCGCCATCAGCACCAAGTTCTTCGGGAGCGAGCCCATGAAGACGCTCGAACCACAATCAAGCGCCGGCACGATGCATGCGACCAGTCAGATAGGCGGGAGGGGCCCACTACGGACCACCTAACACCAGGGGGCTCTGGCGGCCTACCCTACGAGGTGGGTTGCCCAGCCTTTACCCGTGAGCTGCGGCAGTTCCAGTGGCCCTCCCACTGCACGTTCAAGCCCAACGTCGGCGAGAAGTACAAGGGCAAGACCCATCCTTCGGAGTTCCTCAGCATCTACACCATCGCCATGCAAGCTGCTGGGGCTCGCGACGACAAGGTGCTTGCCAATTACTTCCCATTGGCACTTAAACCCAATGTCATGTCATGGTTGATGCACTTGCCAGTGGATTCTATTTCTTCTTGGTCGGATTTGTGCCATGAGTTTGTTGGCGCCTTTACGGGGGGCCACCAAGCTCATGGCCAGGCAAGCGATTTGCATATCATCCCCCAGAAAGAAGGTGAAACCCTGCGCAAGTACATACAGAGATTCAGCCGGGTGCAGTACAACATCCCAGATGTTCATCCCGCCGCCGTGGTCAGCGCATTCCACCAGAATGTGCGCAACCGCAAGATGCATGAAGAGTTGGCGATGAACAAGGTCAAAGATGTGGCCGAACTTTATGTTCTGGCCGATAGGTGCGCTCGAGCTGAAGAGGGGAGGAAGTACCCCTGCGAGGATGCTAGTGCGGAAACCGACTCCACAGACAAAGGCACAGCCACCCCGACGAAGAAGGGCCGGCGCTGCAACAGGAAGCACAAGGGCAAGACTGTGCTTGCCGTCGAGGGATCCGAGGACACCGGCGCCACCAAGAAGGCCAAGGCAGACGACCCCGACAAGGAAATTGCCGGCTGCGCCGCTGGCCGGGCCTTGGCGGCTGCCGATAAGACAGGGGCTCCGACAAGCAGTACTGCAAGATCCACCGCACCAAGGGCCATGACCTCCAGAACTGCCGACAAGTTGAGCTACTTGCTGAGAAGCAAAAAGCTGAATATGAGAGGCCGGACAAGGAGAAGGTTTAGGATGGTGCCAAAGGATCCGGCAAGAAGCATCGCGGCCAAGGGGGTCGCTGCGGCAAGGATAGCCAGCAAGAGAGGCCCGCTCGGGGCCGCGACAAGAAGCTGGAAGATGACGGTCATGATGAGGACGACGAGTCCGGCGAGCAAGAGTTCCAGAAAGCTACGGAGGCCATGTGCGTCGATGGTGGCGCCTTGCTGCACACTTCTCACCGCCAGCTCAAGCAGTGGGCGCGTGAGATCACAACAGCAGAACCACCACTCGATACTCAAACGCCACTGAAGTGGTCCAGCATGCTTATCATTTTTTACGCCGAGGATCACCCTGATCGCACAACTGCGGTCAGGTGCTTGCCGTTGTTGGTTTCGCCAACAATACGCAAACTCAAGGTGACAAAAATGCTAGTTGACGGCGGGGCCGGTCTGAACTTGATCTCGCCTGTTGTGATCGAAAGGCTACAGATTCCCGATGGAGACCTCGAATAGACAGGTACTTTTCAAGGGATCAACCCGGGAAGGAGCCAGCCGAAGGGTAAGGTCACGCTGCCCGTGACGTTTGGAGGCGAGTTGAACTACCGGACAGAGAGGATTGTTTTCGATGTAGCCGAGACCCCTTGCCCTACGACGGGATCATCGGCCGCCCGACACTAGCCAAGTTTATGGCGGTGTCACATTACGCCTACAACATGCTGAAGATGCCTGGGCCGATGACTATCATCACCGTCCCCTCCGACAAGAAGGATGCGCTGATCTGCGCTGACCAGCTCTATCGGGAGGCAGTTGCAGTGACTGCCGCCAAGGCACTTGCTCATGCCGCCGAAGCCCGGGGGGAAAGAAGACCGTCAAGACCTCTCGCACCCACTCCGGCAAGCGCACCTCTTCGGAGTGCTGTGCTCCCGTCGAGGACGTGCCAGAGAGCTCCACCGGCAAGAGCAAGAAATCCAGAGCTGCGCCTCCAGAGACCAAGAAGGTGTCCGTCAAGGAGGATGGCATGGGAGGGGCTTTCACGATAAGCTCCTCCCTTGACAGCAAATAGGAAAGCGCGCTCGTCACCTTCCTGTGGGCGAATGTCGATGTGTTTGCATGGCAAGCATCCGACATCCCCGGCGTTCCCAGGGAGGTGATTGAGCACCATCTTGCTGTTTGTCCTCATGCGCGACCCGTCAAGCAAAAGGTTAGGAAGCAAGCTTTGGAGCGACAGGAGTTCATCACGGAGGAGATCAGGAAATTAGAAGCGGCAGGCTTGGTGAGGGGAGTACTCCATCCGACGTGGTTGGCCAATCTAGTGGTGGTGCGCAAGGCAAATAGGAAGTGGAGGCTGTGTATTGATTACACGGATATCAATAAAGCTTGTCCAAAGGACCCTTTCCTGTTGCCATGCATTGACCAGATTGTTGACTCCACGGCCGGGTGCGACTTGTTATCATTCCTCGACACCTACTCAGGATACCACCAGATCTTCATGACGAGAGAAGATGAAGAGAAGACAACATTCATCACCCCATGTGGTACATATTGTTTCTTACGATGCCTTTCGGGTTGAAGAGTGCTGGCTCAATGTTTGCAAGAGCAGTCCAAATTGGTTTTGAACCCCAGCTGCATAGAAATATGGAAGCTTATATGGATGACATAGTGGTCAAAACCAAGGACAAGGCGACACTCATACAAGATTTGGAAGAGACGTTTGCGAACCTGCGCAAGATCAACCTCAAGCTGATCCCTGAGAAGTGCGTCTTTGGCGTTCCGTCTGGCAAACTTCTCGGGTTCTTTGTGTCACAGCGCGGGATCGAGGCGAATCCAGATAAGATCAAGGCTATTGAGAAAATCGAGGCACCTATGTGGATCAAGGATGTGCGCCGGCTCACTAACTGCGTTGCCACCATGAGCAGGTTCATTTCCAAGTCTGCTGAGCGTGCCGTCCCCTTCTTCAAAATCTTGAAGAAGGCAGGCCCAATGGAGTGGACCCCAGAAGCGGAAGCGGCACTGCAGGATTTGAAGAAATACCTATCCTCTACACCGATACTAGTTGCGCCTAGACCACAAGAGCCGTTGCTGCTGTATCTAGCGGCAACGAACCAAGTGGTCAGCGCCGCGCTAGTGGTGCTGAGGGAGGTCAAAGAAGAGGCAGTGGCAACGGCAGGACTGGCGGTTGACGAGTCAGAGCTGCCCCCGGCAGGGCCTGGTGCCGGCAGGGCTAGGCCCCCGGCAGAGTCTGACGCTGGCGGGACGGAGCCTGTGCAACCAAATGGAGTGGTGCAGAAGAAAAAGATGATGCAGCACCCGGTTTACTTTGTCAGCTCCCTCTTGCAAGGGGCTAAATCAAGGTACTCCGGCGTGCAGAAATTGCTGTTCGGCCTCCTTATGGCCTCGAGGAAGCTGCGTCATTACTTCCAAGCTCACAAAATCACCGTCGTCACCCGCCTCCCCTTGCAACAGATATTGCATAACCCAGACACAACCGGGAGGATTGTTGAATGGGCCTTGGAACTGTCGAGCTTTGGTTTGAAGTTTGAAAGTACTTCAACGATCCAGAGTAGAGTCTTGGCAGAGTTCATTGCCGAATGGACCTCAACGCCCGACGAAGAGATCCAGGAGACCACTCTCCCCGGCAAGGAAACAAGTCGCAATTGGATTATGTACCTTGACGGGGCTTTCTCGCTGCAAGGCGCCGGTGCTGGTGTGCTACTCGTTGCACCCACCGGAGAGCACCTAAAGTATTTAGTCCAGATGCACTTTCTCAGGGAGATGTCAACAACAACACTTCTGAATACGAGGGGTTGCTTGCTGGTCTCAGGATCGGGGCAGACCTCGGGATCAAGAAGCTCATCGTCAGAGGTGATTCACAACTCATCGTCAAGCAAGTTAACAAAGACTATCAAAGCCCATTGATGGAGGCCTATGTGGATGAGGTGAGGAAGCTTGAGGAGCTTTTTGACGGTATACAAGCAGAGCATGTTCCCCGAGTGGAGAACGACACCGCCGATTACCTGTCGAAGCACGCTGCACTCAAACTACCTGTGGAACCAGGTACTTTTGTGCTTGGTTAACTCAACCATCCGTTGAGCCATCGACAGAGCAGAACAAGCGCAGGAAATCATGCCCCGGCAAGTACTTTCCCGCCGAGCTCTTAGGAGCCACCAGCAAGGATGTTGCCGTGGGTGTCAAGCCTGCCACAGGGCGACAGACTCCGGCATGGCGTCAAACCCCAGCCATAGAGACAGCCGCTCCGGTGGCAGAGGAAATGCCTTTGGTCCTTGCCGTCGAGCCCCAGGCTCCGGTATGGGCACAACATACCGTTCGATTCCTCCAAACAGGGGAACTCCCTGAGGAGTAGGAAGAAGCGCAAAACGTAGCCCGTCAGTCTGCCATGTATCATTTCGTCGATGATGTTCTGTACAGAAAAAGACCAAACTGTGTGAAATTGAAGTGCATTCCCGGGAGGAAGGACTGGAGCTGTCGGCAGAGATACACGGGGGTATATGTGGCTCCCACATAGGGTCGAGGGCCCTTGCCGGCAAGGTTTCTTCTAGCCCACTTCCCTCCAGGATGCAATGGCGCTAGTAACCAAGTGTGAAGCGTGCCAGTTCCATTCAAAGAAGCTTCATCAACCAGCTCAAGCTCTCCAAACAATCCCTCTTTCCTGGCCATTCTCGATCTGGGGGCTCGACATACTGGGCCCCTTTCCCCGTGCTGTCGGGGGCTTTTGAGTACTTGTACGTTGCAATCGGCAAGTTCACAAAGTGGCCGGAGGTGGAGGCAATGAGAAAGGTGACAGCGCAATCAGCCATCAAATTCTTCAAAGGGCTAGTCTGCCGTTTTGGTGTGCCCAACAGAGTCATCACCGACAACGGCACACAGTTCACGTGTCACGCCTTCATGCAGTACATCCAGGACCTCGGCAACAAGGTCTGTTTTGCTTCTGTTGCACATCCACGGAGCAACGGCCAGGCTGAGAGGGCAAATGCTGAAGTGCTGCGAGGCCTTCGGACAAGAACTTTTGACAGGCTACGCAGGTGCGGACGATGCTGGATTGATGAATTGCCGGCGGTTCTTTGGTCAATCAGAACAACACCAAATCGAGCCACCGGCCAGACACCTTTCTCCCTTGTTTACGGGGCAGAAGCAGTTCTCCGCACGGAACTCACATATGGGTCACCTCGAGTGCTCGCTTATGATGAGCTTGTGCAAGGGCAGTTGCGGCAAGATGACGCAATGCTCCTTGAGGAAGATCGTCTTCGGGCAGCTGTGCAAGCAGCGCACTACCAGCAAGCCTTGAGCCGCTACCATAGCCGCAAGGTTCATGCCCGAAGCTTTGAGGAAGGTGACCTTGTTCTTCGGCACATTCAGTCGGCCAAGAATTCCAACAAGTTGACGTCAAAGTGGGAAGGCCCTTATCTGGTAATACGAGTCACCAGGCCCGGCGCAGTCCGCCTAGAGACCGAAGATGGTATTCCAGTGAGCAACTCCTGGAACATCAAACATCTTCGCAAGTTTTACCCATAAGGCGCGGTTGCCGAGCACCCCGGCAGACCACCTTTTGTATAAGCCTTGCCCGCAAGGCATGTAACCCTTGGTACAAAGCCAGGCGCAGACTTTGAGCATAAATAAATGAAGCGTTGGCGCCCTAAGTTTTAGCATGCATGCTAGGTTGAGTCTCTCTCTGTGTTAGGGTTGATAGTGCTTGGCGGCGACTAACCCTTAGCATAGAGGTCAAGTATACATCTCTCTATTCCTTTCCGTCCTTTTTGGGTTCGCAGGGTGCATGGACATTTCTGCTGAGCTATTCTGGAAGAAAAGAGAACAGGCTGACGCCCGGACCCCGACAAGCCAAGGTTGCCGGGGGCTGCGGGTCTGAGAATCTAGACACGGCAAGCCAAGGTTGCCGGGGGCTGCGACATCAGATAAGTTTTTCTCCCCCACTCTGTGCCTCCGTATGAAACTTGAACGTACGAGACTTCGCTCGCTCTCATACCATTTTGCTCCCTCTGTCCCGTGCCCAAAAGCCTTACTTTGGGCCGGAACTTGGTTGTAGTGCGATGGGAAGGGGATGAGAAAAGGGCCTAAACCTACTTGGCCCCTATCTCCACCAAGGGCGTGAGTGTAGCCGAGCTATAGGGTAGGACATCAAGGCCTGTTGCCGGGGTACAGTGTTTATCTTAAGATAACGAGGACTCGCTCCTTGGTGTGGCCCTCGCCCACGCGCAAACAGAACCCGGCAAACACCCTTCTCTTCATTAATACGTTGCTAACAAGTACAATTTGTACGGAATGCATACATGAGCAAGGGGGTTACAAGGTCTAAATTCTACTAAGGCCCGTAGGCTTACAAACTAAAAAAAGATAAGTGCCCCGTGATCCCCCTTCTTGCCCTTTTCCTCCCAGTGCGGCAGGTGAAGGCAAAAAAGGGGTGATGGGGAACACGCCGATGGAGAGCTTGACGAGGAAGGCCCTCGGCAGGGCGTGTGGCCAATGGAGGAGCGACGCGGTCAATCGGAGTCGGAGTCGGCGTCCCTCCGCTCGGAACCCTCGTCGTCCCTATCGCTGTCCTCCTCGTCACTCCCGCTTGAGGAAGAGTTTTCGTCATCGGAGGAGCTCTCCACGCAGCACTTTAGGCGAGTTCCAAAGTCTCCAAAGACCTCGACGGAGAGTAGGCCGTTCTCCATTAATTTGAAATAGAGAATGAGCCCCGCCGCCAGGTTGTGGATACGAGCGAAGGTCTTCCATCCGCGACGAAGATACATGATGTGAGGGGCGGGAAAGTCGACATCAACCCGCGTGCCGCCATTCCGGCAGCCCCTCATATGCAACCTCAGAGACTGAGGCGGGTCGAGCTCCATCTCCCTAGCGAATGGAGTAGGGAGACGAAGACGACGACGCGCTGGCCGGTGCAGCCTGATGAAGAACTCACGGGGCTGGTCCCCGACATGGCCCTCTATTGGGGGAGGGACCGCCGGTGGAGGTGAGGCCGATGCGCCGCCGCGTCCTCCTCTTCCCCGAGCGCCACGGCGACCTCGGCCTCGCCCCCTCCCCCTTCCCCTCATGGCCGGCTCCGCCACCACGAGCTCTTGGGAAGGAGGGGCGCGCTGTCGAGCGGAGACCCTCGACGCCACCGTCGAAGCACCGGCGTGCCCTCTCGCCATAACAGAAGAGAGAAAGAAGCCAAGGTGGATAGAGGCGAATGGTGAAAGATTGAGGGGTGCCATTCCCCCTCCCCTTCTTATAAAGGGGTGGGGTCGGGGCTCAGCCACCCCGCTCAACCAATCCAGCCATCAAGGGCGCAGGGAATCGAGACCGATCCGCTGCTCCAATCAGCGGCGGCCCGGTTTCCCGCCTCGTCATTCAAGGCCCGCGCCCGCCGCCTGCCATCCTCAAAGCATGGAAGACATGTGGCGAGCGAACAGAAATCGAGGGGACAAGTGAGGCGACTGTTTTCCACCCCGTGATCGCAGGGCACGGGCGCCTCGAAGGCCACGACCCGAGTCCACTCAGTAAATGAGCCGCGCCCCTGCGTCTCCCTCTTTTTATGGGGACGGCGCGAGCTGCCTCTTTACCATGATGTGACGCATGAAGGCAGGAACTACCCCACGCGTGACCCCCACGTCACGCAGACCCTCCACGTCGTGCATTCAACGCGGGTCGTGGGGAAGCGCAACGAGCGAGGAAATTACCGTGGTAAAATTCCGCCCCGCCTGCCCGTGCACCGTTATGGGCCTAGCCCAACAACGCATTGCGCTTATGTGTGGCCCAGGCCTGGGGGCTCCCGTCGGTGTACAAAAGTAGGGGCCCTTTTTGTACCCCTCTACTTGTGCACGGGCAGTCAGAGCCGTGCCCGCGGCCACACTAAGTAGGGCAGAGGAAGGCACGAGACGGGCAAGGCAACGCCAAGACCAAGGAACACAGAGAACAAGAGGGCGAGGTGGACTCCCCCGGCGAGACCCTTGCCGGGGTGGCACCCACGGCCCCGGCAAGAGCCTTGCCGGGGCACTTGCCCAATGCCAGCAGGGCGCGCCACCCTTGAGCCCAAGGGTTCCAGCACTACCAACAACCACATTTGGAACCCAGGCTCGGGAGGCACCTCCGTGGTGGCATGAAAATCTTCGTCAAGATCATAAACACACAAGATCAGATGAGGACCAGAAGACGACGATCCTCGGCGAAATCCTTGCCGAGGAGATCCACGAGACCCTTGCTGGGGCCCAGGCCAGGCCCTTGCCAAAGACACCTACGGGGCCGCAGCCAGGCCCGCGTCTGCGAAGACTCCACCGCCATTCCCATACAGCTGCCAGCCCAACCAGCAGGGCAGGCACCTGCGTGGCGACATGCGGCTTCCCGGCCAACTCAGCAAACACCTGCGTGGCGGCATGCAGATCTTCGTGAAGACCCTACCACCACGCCATCTCAGCAGCCAGCCAGCCTACGTGGCGCTGCATGCCTCATTGGCCTGGACGCGTGTCGGAGCAAGACGGAGCGGCGACGGACGGGACGGGCCTCGTTGCCGTCCCCAATAAAGCAACGGGACACGTAAGGAGCGCATTTAATGCGCCTTGTCCCGTAATGACAGGAGATAAGCTTGTACACTTTAGACCTTTCCACCTCCTGTGTGCTACTGTGGCGACCCCTTTTGTCTATAAAAGGAGGCCCAAGGCGTCCAGGAGAGGGATTCAGATCTTTTGAACTACGCACTCACCATAGCTAGTTCGAGAGCTCAAGAACACTCAAATATACACCAAAGCAGGACTAGGGTTTTACGCATCCTCGCGGCCCGAACCTGGGTAAACGATATTTGTGCTGGCTTCTAGACCTGCTCTTTGCACAACCCCACGCCCGCCAACCATAGAAGGGATCACTGTGATCCCATAGGTGTCGTTCCCTCCGACAAGTGGGGTGACCCGGTGCTGTGAAACCAAACCCGGTGATGACTACATCATCAGTTTTTTCCTCAAGAGGCTTAGCTGGACTGCCGGCTTAGAGATGGCCGGCTCAGCATCCATACGGTCTGTGGAGGCTTCATGGTCTTGAGGCGGCGGATCATCAATAATATCTTCAGCAATTGGGTGAGAGAGTTCTGGTTGTTGTTGCTCCTGCTCAGATGGGTTGGCATCTTCGACCGGCTTGTTCAGCTTTGCCTTCTTGTTGGGTTTGGCCTGGCCCCTGAAAATAAGAAGCATAAAGAGGTCAGTATAATGATCAGGTATAAGGTTTGAATAATGGAATATATTCTCACCCAGGTACAGTCTTGAAAGCTGGGATTTGAGTTCCTGTTGATTCGCCAGAGGAGGAATGAGAAGTCCCCTGATAGTTTGAATCAGACGGGTTAAGAGGTTGTCGAAAATGACCCGCCTTGGGATAAAGTATATCAGAAATAGGTAAGACCTCTGGGCGGCGTTTGCGAACCGGTGTGTTTGGTAAGCCGGACGAAGTAATCACACCACCACTGTGCCGGGTGGTGCAGGGAGCTTCGTGTTGCTGTTTCTCCAAAAGAAAGTTGGGATCCAAGTGAGCTAGAGGGTGAGAAAAGCTTTCTTTCTTTCTTGCTTGTCGGGTTTTCTGTGTTGGCAGAGGTTCTGAGCCGGAGGAAATAATAATTACCTCTGCGTCACCTGCACAGCTGGCTTTTGCGTCGTCCTGATAAAAATCATTGTCAATGAGATGTATAAAAAATGAGCCAAGAGAGTCAAGTTCTATCTTTGACTCATCATCATGATTGTCATCATCAATGTTTGAACCGACGGGGTCGGTGGTCTTCTGCTTAGCAGGCCTTTTGGTGGCCTTGGTTTTGGTACGAGCCGGTTTGGCCGGCTTATCTTGCGGTTTCTTCTTCCAAAACGGAGAATCAACCTGTTAAGGTCAAAAAGATCATAAGTGGGTTGTACGTATCCAACGTATCTATAATTTTTGATTGTTCCATGCTATATTACATTCTGTTTTGGATGTTTAATGGGCTTTATTGTGCACTTTTATACTATTTTTGGGACTAACCTATTAACCGGAGGCCCAACCCAAATTGCTGTTTTTTTTGCCTATTTCAATGTTTTGCAGAAAAAGAATATCAAACGGAGTCCAAACGGAATGAAACCTTCGGGAACGTGATTTTAGGAACAAACGTGATCCATAGGACTTGGAGTCTACGTAAAGAAATCAACCAGGAGAGCACGAGACAGGGGGGCGCGCTCTCCACCCTCGTGGGGCCCATGTTGCTCCACCGACGTACTTCTTCCTCCTATATATACCTACGTACCCCCAAACTATCAGATACGGAGCCAAAAACCTATTTCCACCGCCGCAACCTTCTGTACCCGTGAGATCCCATCTTGGGGCCTTTTCCGGCGCTCCGCCGGAGGGGGCATTGATCACGGAGGGCTTCTACATCAACACCATAGCCTCTCCGATGATGTGTGAGTAGTTTACCTCAGACCTTCGAGTCCATAGTTATTAGCTAGATGACTTTTTCTCTCTCTTTGGATCTCAATACAAAGTTCTTCATGATTCTCGTGGAGATCTATTCGATGTAATCTTCTTTTGCGGTGTGTTCGTTGAGACCGATGAATTGTGGGTTTATGATCAAGATTATCTATGAACAATATTTGAATCTCCTCTGAATTCTTTAATGTATGATTGGTTATCTTTGCAAGTCTCTTTGAATTATCAGTTTGGTTTGGCCTACTAGATTGATCTTTTTTGCAATGTTAGAAGTGCTTAGCTTTGGGTTCAATCTTGCGGTGTCCTTTCGCAGTGACAGCAGGAGCAGCAAGGCACGTATTGTATTGTTGCCATCGAGGATAAAAAGGGGTTTATATCATATTGCATGAGTTTATCCCTCTACATCATGTCATCTTACTTAAAGCATTACTCTGTTCTTATGAACTTAATACTCTAGATGCATGCTGGATAGCAGTCAATGTGTGGAGTAATAGTAGTAGATGCAGAATCGTTTCGGTCTACTTGTCGCGGACGTGATGCCTATATACATGATCACCTAGATATTCTCATAACTATGCTCAATTCTATCAATTGCTCTACAGTAATTTGTTCACCCACCGTAATACTTATGCTATCTTGAGAGAAGCCACTAGTGAAATCTATGGCCCCCGGGTCTATTTTCCATCATATTAATCTTCCAACACTTAGTTATTTCTTTTGCCTTTTATTTTACTTTGCATCGTTATTTCTCTTTATCATAAAAATAACAAAAATGTTATCTTATCATATCTATCAGATCTCACTCTCGTAAGTGACCATGGAGGGATTGACAACCCCTTTATCGCGTTGGTTGCGAGGTTCTTATTTGTTTGTGTAGGTGCGAGGGACTCGTGCGTGATCTCCTACTGGATTGATACCTTGGTTCTCGAAAACTGAGGGAAATACTTACGCTACTTTACTGCATCACCCTTTCCTCTTCAAGGGAAACCAACGCAGTGCTCAAGAGGTAGCAGTGGGCATAATTATTGAAAATATTGATTGAGCAGAAGGTGTGCAACACTTACGGCCGGTGGCTTGTTGAAGGTGCTGAAAGGACTAAGTCCTGTTTTACTGCATTCCTTTAAAGGTTCGTTCAGCAATTTCTTGGTGGCCTCAGTAATTTCTGCATCAGACAGTTGAATGTCACAGTGGCACTGGGGATCTTTTACATCGCCAGTATATTCGCACGTTAAGCCGGGGCGACGGCTTAATGGCAAGATACTCCAGGAAACCCAGCACCAGACAAAGTCGATGCCAGTTAAGCCGTTGGCCATTAAGGCTCTGAGCTTTGAAAATGATGGCGCATATTTGGCTCGTTCCTTTGCACTGAGCCGTGAGGGGAGTGGATGTGTGATACTAAGTCGGTGATAGCGGTAACCCAGTAGAGGATTCTCGCCAGCTGGAGATGTATCTTGACAATAGAACCAAGTTTGGTTCTAGTCTTTGGGATGACTATGCGGCTTAGCTTGGGGAAAGCTGACTTCTTTCCTCTTTTGAATGGAAACCCCACCGAGTTCGGTGTTGGGCCCGTCAACAAACTCTGTCTGACGGTTTAAGTAGTAGAATTCTCTGAATAAATCAACTATGGCCTCCTCTTGAAGATAAGCTTCACAGAATACTTGGAAATTGCAAATGTTGGACACGGAGTTGGGTCCAATATCTTGAGGGTGAAGTTGGAAAAAATGAAGTACATCACGGTAAAACTTTGAGCCGGGTGGGCTGAACCCCCGACTCAGATGGTCAGCAAAAACAATCACTTCTCCATCCTTGGGTTTAGGAGGATTTTCTTCACGAGGGGCCCTTGAGTGGATGTCCTCTTTCTTGCCTAAAGCGCAAGTGGCAACGAAATTGTTCAGATCTTCTTCAGTAATCCGGGATTGGACCCTGATATGTCTCCAACGTATCTATAATTTATGAAGTATTCATGCTATTATATTATCCATCTTAGATGTTTTATATGCACTTATATTATATTTTATATGATTTTTGGGACTAACCTATTAACCTAGAGCCCAGTGCCAGTTTCTGTTTTTTCCTTTTTTTTGAGTTTTACGGAAAAGGAATACCAAAAAGAGTCCAATTGACGTGCCAATTTTTGACAATTTTTTATGGACCAGAAGAAGCCCACGGAGCATTGGAGATGGACCAGAAGAGTCCCGAGCTGTCCACGAGGGTGGAGGGCGCGCCCTACCCCCTGGACGTGACCCCCTATCTCATGGACGACTCGGAGACCCCCCTGACGTGAAACCGACGCCAAAAATTCCTATAAATACAGAAATCCCCAGAAAATAACCTAGATCGGAAGTTCTGCTGCCGCAAGCCTCTGTAGCCATGAGAAATCAATCTAGGCCCTCTCTGGCACCCTGCCGGAGAGGGCCATCATCACCGGAGGCAATGGAGGAGGATCCCGGTGTAACGCCCACGATGCGGCTATATCTCCCACGTGTCGAGGCACGACTTAGAGGCATAACCGCATAGTGGTTTTGTCGCAAGAAGGGTCATCTTCACACAATCCCATGTAATGAACAAGAATGGGATAAAGAGTTGGCTTACAATCGCCACTTCACACAATACATAAATATCATTCATACATCATCCAAAATACAAGCATATAGACCGCCTACGGTCAAAATCCAGATGAAAATAAGACAACCCTAAATGCTAGATCCCCGATCGTCCCAACTGGGCTCCACTACTGATAATCAGGAAAAGACACATAGTAACGACCACGTTCCTCGTCGAACTCCCACTTGAGATCGACGCCATCATCTGCACTGGCATCGTCGGCACCTGCAACTGTTTTGGTAGAATCTGTGAGTCACGGGGACTCAGCAATCTCACACCCACGAGATCAAGACTATTTAAGCTTATAGGAAAGGATGGTGCAACAAGGTGGAGCTGCAGCGGCAAAAGCATATATGGTGGCTAACTTGCGCAAACGAGAGCGAGAAGAGAAGCAACGGAACGGACGTCATCTAGCAATGACCAAGAAGTGATCCAGAACACCTACTTACGTCATTCATAACACAGACCGTGTTCACTTCCCGGACTCCGCCGAGAAGAGACCATCACGGCTACACACGCAGTTGATGGTATTTTAATTGGGTCAAGTGACAAGTTATCTACAACCGGACATTAAAAATTCCCATCTGCCTCATAACCGCGGGCACGGCTTTCGAAAGATAATACCCTGCAGGGGTGTCCCAACTTAGCCCATCATAAGCTCTCATGGTCAACGAAGGATAAACCTTCTCCCGGAAAGACCCGATCAGTCTCGGAATCCCGGTTTACAAGACATCTCGACAATGGTAAAACAAGACCAGCAAAGCCACCCGAATGTGCCGACAAATCCCGATAGGAGCTGCACATATCTCGTTCTCAGGGCACACCGGATGAGACATCCTACGAGTAAAACCAGACCTCGAGTTTCCAAGAGGGGGCCCCGCAGTCTGCTCAGTTCGGACCAACACTCGAAGGAGCACTGGCCCGGGGGGCGGGTTAAAATAAGATGACCCTCGGGCTCGCGAAAACCCGGGGGAAAAGGCTTAGGCGGCAAATAGAAAGACCAAAGTTGGGCCTTGCTGGAGGAGTTTTATTCAAGGCGAACTGTCAAGGGGGTCCCATAAATCACCCGACCGTGTAAGGAACGCAAACTCAAGGAACATAATCCCGGTATAATAGTAACTAGGGCGGCAAGAGTGGAACAAAACACCAGGCATAAGACCGAGCCTTCCCCTCTTTACTAAAATATATAGATGCATTAATTAAATAACAGATATCGTGATATCCCAACATATCCATGTTCCGACATGGAACCAACTTCAACTTCACCTGCAACTAGCAACGCTATAAGAAGGGCTGAGCAAAAGCGGTAACTTAGCCAAACAACGGTTTGCTAGGAAAGGATGGTTAGAGGCTGACATGGCTAAAATGGGAGACATGATATAGCAAGTGATAGGTAGCGGAGCATGGCAATAGAGCGAACAACTAGCAAAACAAAGATAGAAGTGGTTTCGAGGGGTGGTCATCTTGCCTGCAAGATTCTCAGAGTTGTCGAACGCTTGATCCTCGTAAGCGTACTCGACAGGTTCCTCGTTCACGAACTCGTCTCCCAGCTCTACCCAAGACAAGAACACAAACAAACGGAACCACAATCAACAACGAGAAATGCGCAAGCAACATGATGCAAAACATGTATGATATGCAAGATATGATATGCGATGCATATGCGTGCTCCGGAAGGAAAATGATGAACATGGCTGTAACTTGGCAAACCAAGCATGCCACTGGAAAGATGAGATGATTTCGGTCGAAATCGGTATAAAGATCACCGGGATCGGATGCACGGTTTGCAAATGGCAAGCAAAACAAGAATGACACTAATCTGCGATAAACAGCAAGATAGCACTTAAAATGCAACAACCAACAATGCTAAGACACCCCAACATAGCAATAAAGGATATGACAGTAAACTACAGGAGATGCTTGACAAAAGATGAACACTGAGCTACGGCTAGTTCGCAACATATCAAGCTCAAACAAGCATGGCAAAAGTGCAAAAGATAACAGGTTCACAGACTTCGTGAAAAACTGGACATGGCAGTAAACAGCATCAGGTAACAATGTTCAGAGCACGAAATCAACATGCTACAGGAACTTAACATAGCAAAACAAGGCATGTTAGTGTTCTACTAAACGCAGATGACAAAAGTCCCTTACTGACCATAAGCTAAAAAGGACCAGAAGATATGATGGCAAGCACGTAAACATAGCAAGTTTCGTTAACAGGTTTCAGACTTAGCAGAAAACAGAGCATGACAGAAATAATAATATGTAGGCCTCTTTGTGAGCTTGGTGCACTCACTACAGAGCAATGCATGAAAAACCAAGAACACTTACAGCAAGATGGCATGTTTATGAAGCTAACCATGGAAAGAACAATTTCATAGCATGTATGGATCAACTACAATAAGCTTGGCAAAATTGCATATCATGTTAAGAATCTGCCAGAAATATTGTATAGCAAAAGTAGAGCAAGATTGAGTCATGCTATAGCACTCCATAATTGCAAACAGTTGCAGGAATGGATCAATAACAACTATAGCTACAAAACATCCTTACTGAACATCTCCAAAATATGCATTGATCTCTCTGTAGCATCAAGTTTACATGGGAACAAAATTACAGCAGACAAGGACTTAGAGAAATCACTAAGTCCCTGAAATCAGAAATATTACGGGGCCTACTTTGCATGCTTGTGCTAGTCACCACAGAGATCACAAAAATACATGGACTACACCACTCGAAAGATGGCATGGCATACTTCAAAACGCATGTAGAGCTCATGCTCAAAAGATGCACAGATTAAATGATACAAAAATGACAAATCTCCAAGTTCTGTCAAGAACCAGAGAATAACAGCAACTAGCCCTCTTCCAACAGAGATTTGGGCATCAATATGACCTCTAATGAACATGGTGCTATTGAACAAAATGAAGAGCATCACGAGACGAACAATTTGACATATTACACGCGCGAATCGGAACTACATGCACGGAGTTATGGCATCGGGAACAGGTGCACATGCTATGAAATTATGAGGACTTGGAGGAAAAAAGGAGGGGGAGAAAGTCAACCGATGGGTTACTGTGGATCTGGATCGTGGCCGTCCTGGAGGGAGCTCGAGCTCGCCGACGGGCTACGGGAGAGGAGAGGCGACGGCGGCGGGTCGCCGGAGGGAGGAGGAGCAGGGCGCCGCGCGGGACCACGGCGGCGGCGCGGCGAGGAGAAGGCGGGGCGCTCGGGCCCGGCGCGGGGACGGGCGGGCCGGCCTCGGGCCTCGCGGTCCCGCGGCGGCGCGCGGCGGCGCTTGCCATGCGGCGTTCACTGGTCGGCGCGGGGGCGGTGTCTGAGGGCGGCGGCGACTTCGTCCGGTGGCGCGAGGAGGGGAAAGGCTAGGGTTTAGACTGCGATTGTATTTCGGGAGGGTCACATATTTATAGGTAGAGGGAGCTAGGAGGCTCCAAATGAGGTGCGGTTTTCGCCCACACGATGGTGATCGAACGACCTAGAGCATGGAAGAGAGTTTGGTGGGTTTTGGGCTGGATTTAGAGGGGTTTTTTGCTGGACACTCAAATGGACATTGCGGATGCCCGGTTAACCGTTGGAGTACCAAACGACCTCCGAATGGAACGAAACTTGACCGGTAGATTCCGGGTGGTATAATAAGGCCACTTGACAAGCCTCGGTCCATTCCGAGAAAGTTTGACACACGCACACGAAAGAAAACAAGAGGGGTGCACCGGAGGAGATAGGAGCGCCGGATTGCAAAACGGACAACGGGGAAAATGCTCGGATGCATGAGACGAACACGTATGCAAAAGCAATGCACATGATGACATGATATGAAAATGCATGACATGACAAAATACAAAACGAAAAACAAAACCCGACAACGGAGGGAAAAACATAACGCATAGCCGAAAATGGCAAGAGTCGGAGTTACAAATATGGCAAGTTACATCCGGGGTGTTACAACACTCCACCACTACAAGAGGATCTCGTCCCGAGATCTAGGACTGAAATAACTCCGGATATTCGGAACGGAGATGGTCCTCGCGTTCCCAGGTGGCTTCCCGGTCGGAATGGTGCGACCACTTCACTTTCAGGAATTTGATTGACTTGTTGCGAGTCTTGCGCTCAGTTTCTTCAAGAATAGCAACGGGGTGCTCATGATAAGACAAATCTTCTTGGAGGTCAATCTCTTCGAAGTTGATAGTGCGCTCAGGCGTCTTGAAGCACTTGCGGAGCTGTGACACGTGGAACACATCGTGCACGTTCGCGAAGTTGGAAGGAAGCTCAAGTTGATAGGCGAGGTCGCCTCTTTTGCCAATGATCTTGAAAGGACCCACGTATCTAGGGGCAAGCTTCCCTTTGATACCGAAGCGACGAGTGCCTTTCATTGGAGAGACGCGGAGGTAGACATGGTCTCCGATCTCGAAAGCCAAATCACGATGCTTACTGTCATAGTAACTCTTCTGGCGCGATTGCGCGGCTTTGAGATTATCACGGATGACTTTACACATTTGTTCAGCTTCAGTGATTAAGTCATTGCCAAGAAGTTGGCGTTCACCAGTCTCTGACCAATTGAGAGGAGTACGGCACTTTCTGCCATAGAGGATCTCGAATGGGGCCTTGCCCGAACTCGCTTGAAAGCTGTTGTTGTAGGAGAATTCAGCATAAGGAAGACAATCTTCCCATTTCATGCCAAAGGAAATGACACAAGCCCTGAGCATATCTTCAAGAATTTGATTGACTCGCTCGACTTGGCCACTAGTTTGAGGATGGAAAGCTGTGCTGAAGCGAATGTTTGTGCCCATGGCCTTCTGGAAGGAGTCCCAGAACTTAGAGGTGAAGATGCTTCCACGATCAGAAGAAATCAATTGTGGAATGCCGTGCAAGGAGACAATTCTGGAGGTGTAAAGCTCTGCCAACTGAGCTGCTGTGATGGATTCTTTGATTGGAAGGAAATGAGCCACTTTAGAAAGCTTGTCGATGACAACGAAGATAGCATCATTTCCGCGCTTGGACTTGGGAAATCCAGTCACGAAGTCCATTTCGATATGATCAAACTTCCATTCTGGGATAGCAAGAGGTTGGAGGAGACCAGCTGGTCGTTGGTGTTCTGCTTTCACTCTTCGGCAGACATCACATTCATTCACGAATTGAGCAATTTCTCGCTTCATTCGAGTCCACCAATACGACTGCTTGAGGTCATGATACATCTTCGTACTTCCAGGATGAATGGAAAGGAGAGAATTGTGCGCCTCATTCATAATGACTTTCCTTTGATCACCTTTCGGAACCAGAATCCGGTCCTCGAAGAACAAAGTGTCTCTGTCATCAATGCGATAGCACTTGTATTTGGAAAGACCCTTGTCGATACCATGTTTCACCTTCTTCACCATGGCATCAAGGAGTTGTGCCTCACGAATTTGATCTTCCCAAGTAGGAGATACTATGAGGTTGGCAAGAAAGCCTTGAGGAACAACTTGGAGATTCAGCTTGCGGAAAGCTTCACAAAGATCCGGTTGGAATGGCTTGAGAATTAAGCTGTTGCAATAAGCCTTCCTGCTTAAAGCATCTGCAATGACATTTGCTTTGCCTGGAGTATATTCAATACTCGGATTGTACTCTTGAATCATTTCGACCCATCAAGTCTGCCTGAGGTTGAGGTTGGGCTGAGTGAAAATATACTTGAGACTCTTGTGATCAGTGAAAATGTCCACTTGTCTTCCCAACAAGAGATGTCTCCACGTTATTAATGCATGGACAACTGCCGCCAACTCAAGATCGTGAGTGGGGTAGTTCTTCTCGTTGGGCTTCAACTGACGAGAGGTATAGGCCACAACTTTCTTCTCTTGCATTAACACAACACCGAGACCTTGGAGAGAAGCATCACAGAAAACTTCATACAGCTTGGATTCATCAGGAGGAGTCAAGACAAGAGCTGTGACTAGTTTCTCTTTGAGAGTGTTGAAAGCAACGTCACACTCAGGAGACCAGACATACTTCACATGCTTCTATAGGAGGTTGGAAAGAGGTTTAGCAATCTTGGAGAAATTCTCCACGAATCTTCGACAATAGCTTGCAAGACCAAGAAAACTGCGGAGCTGCTTGACATTTTGAGGAGGTTCCCAATCCACAACTGCGGACACCTTCTCGGGGTTAACAGCGATGCCCTTGGCAGAGATGATGTGACCAAGAAAAAGAACTTCATCGAGCCAAAACTCACATTTGGAGAACTTCGCATAGAATTGATACTCTCTGAGCTTGTCGAGCACCAATCGCAAATGTTTGGCATGATCCTGCTTATTCTTGGAGAAGACCAAGATATCATCGAGATACACCAGAACGAATTCATTGGTATAGGGGTTGAAGATGAAATTCATCATCCGAGAGAACACTGGAGGAGCATTGACAAGGCCGAAAGACACGACAGTATATTCATAAGAACCAAAGCTCGTTCTGAATGCTGTCTTGGGAATATCTTCTTCACGAATGCGAATCTGATGATAACCCATACGAAGGTCAAGCTTCGAGAATACTTTAGCCCCTTTGAGTTGCTCAAATAGCTCATTGATGTTGGGAAGTGGATACTTGTTCTTGATTGTCTTCTTGTTCAATGGACGGTAGTTGACACAAAGTCGGTCCGTGCCATCCTTCTTCTTGACAAAAAGAACACCACAACCCCATGGAGAAGAACTCGGTCTGATCAAACCCAGACGTTCTTGTTCATCGAGCTGTTTCTTCAATTCCTTCAGCTCGTTGGGTCCAAGCTTGTATGGACGCTTGCAAACGGGTTCAGTGCCAGGCTCTAGTTCGATAACGAACTCAACTGGCCGATGAGGAGGCATACCCGGAAGCTCTTCTGGAAAGACATCTTGATACTCGCAAACGACTGGAATTTGAGAGATGGCATTCAATTCGCCCTTCTCATTGAGAGAGAAAAACCGAATGGTTTCATCACGAGCGGCAAAAATAATCACATCCTCAGACGAGTGTGTCAATTGAATTTCCCTGGCAGCACAATCAAGTTGAGCCTTGTGCTTAGAAAGCCAGTTCATCCCGAGAATAAGATCAATATCCGAGTCACCAAGAACAATTGGAGAAGACTGGAATTTATAGTCGCCCACCTTGATGGAAACATCGGGAGCAACCAAACTAGAAGACAAAAGCTTACCCGGAGAAACAACTTGCATAACTTTGGATAAAATCTCTGTGTCAACATTGTGCTTCGTTGCAAATGGGTATGACAAGAAAGAATGCGATGCACCAGTATCAAAAAGAACTTTTGCAGGAATATCATTAACTGAGAGATTACCCATTATCACATCAGTAGATTCCTCCGCTTGAGCTGCATTCATCATGTTCACCTTTGCAAACTTTGGATTATGCTTGACCACTGCATTGCTGGAAGATCTGACAGGAGGAGGAGGAGGAAGACGCCTCTGGTTGAAGCACTTGTTAGCATAGTGACCTTTCTGCTGACATTTGTTGCAAGTCACCTCTGAGAGTGGACGGTGATAAGGAGCATTGGACTTTGGAGCTTGATTCTGAGACTTGTTCTGATAGCCAGAGTTGGAAGAGTTGGAAGAACTATGGCCACCTTTGTTCTTCTGCTGATAAGGCTGACGAAACGGAGGAGGAGGAGGCAACCAGAACTTATGTTGCTTAGCTGTCACAAGTGAGGAAGAAGAAGACTGAACTGCGTCTCTGACTCTCTTCTTAGAAGCCTCACACTTGAGCTGAGCAGCCTCTTGCTTCAGTGCCATATTGTAGAATTGATCAAAATGAGTAGGCTCAACAAGAACGAGAGCTAACTGCAGATCCTCTTTAAGGCCACCTCTGAAGTGATAGATCATGCTCTTCTCATCAGGAACGTCTTGTTTAGCAAAGCGAGCAAGTTTCTGAAACTGAATGTTGTATTGATACACGGACATGTTGCCTTGCTTGAGATTGCGGAACTCCTCACGCTTACTCTCAACAACACTTTGTGGAATGTGGTGCGCTTTGAAGTCCCGACAGAAGTCAGTCCAAGTGATCACACGACCTCCTCTGGAATCTTTGTATTGCTGAAACCAATCAGCAGCTTGGTCCTTGAGCTGAAAAGAAGCGAACTTGACATAGTCCTCAGGCCTGACATTGCTACATTCAAAATGCTTGTTGATGTCCACGAGCCAATCATCGGCATCCGTGGCCTCGGCACAGTAGCTGAAAGACTTGGGCTGATTTGCGAGAAACTGGTTGAGAGTGGCAAAGTGAAACTGATTGTTGCCTTGACCTTGATTGCCTTGATTGCCTTGCCCTTGAGTACGTTCTTGCAAGATTTGCAGAATCATCTGAGCATTGGCGTTGGTGGCTGCCATGATAGCCTGCCATGCCTCCGGAGGTGGAGGTGGTGGCGGAGGGTTCGCTTGACTCCCTTCATTGCGATCCGGATTCTGACGCGTTGGCGGAGCCATCCTGAAGAGGGTGACATCCGTTAGCATCTTGATAGACAAATAGATAAGTAAAATCAACGGATAGAAATTGCAACATATAGTCTTCACAATAAACATTCGAACGAAGATGAACGAATGAATTCCATAGTAAATCATCACACTTCCATAAGTTGAGAAGCCACTTGAAAAAGATATGGAATCAACATATGAATTCGAAGCAACTCGAATATCACAAATGAAAAGAAAACAAAGTATTGGCTTGCAGAATAAGCTGGAACAAATATATGATAGAGGTTTCGTCCGAAGTTTTCATGGTGGGGCCCACACGGGCTCAATCGTACAACACCATCATGTACAAGGCTGTGCACATGACATACGAAGCGTCCCCGAGTCGGCAAAGCCATGGACTCTTTAAGACACTACGAGACCACTGTAAAATCAACCGTGGAAAGGCGGACCACTAGACGTCGAACCCCAATCTCATATCATGCGTCTGTCGGAAAGATGTCCTAAGGCTACTTGAATTCCCACTTATAAACTCCCGAAACTTTCTGGTTATGCAATCTGGTGTAGGGGATACAGGGGACACAAAATATATCACCCAAACTAGCAATCCCTAGATCCAGCTGTATCCATCCGTCAACACATAACCAAGAAACCTTCGGAAATCGTTTATCTCAACCTTCGAAAAACATCCGTTATACAAGTTATGTCAATACTCCCGAACTCCCGCCCCAGTACTGGGTGGCGTCGAGGTGATCTCACCAACAACTGCATAAAAGAGATTTCGATGTCGGCAAAACTCAGGTATTCCAGAACTGCAACGATAAAATTGTGACGACAACACCTCGGAGCTCAACTCCCCGGGACACTGCCACAACCCATAAATGTCAGGAGGCACCAAGAACAATGTTCTCGTCACAAAACCATCGGAACGATTCCAAGATACCCGCGTGATCCTAAATTTTTTTTTAGTGAAATTTGAGGAGAGAAAAGTCAAAACTTCTACGTCAGGAGACCTCACCAGAGCGACGAAGGGACTGAGGAGTAAAAAGAATCCTACTCTCCGATATATATAATCCTAAGACTCAAAACATTTTGTTCTAAACTCAACAAAGCCAGCGATTCGATCAAGCAGGGGGCTCCTAAGTCGGGGATGGCTCTGATACCAACTTGTAACGCCCACGATGTGGCTATATCTCCCACGTGTCGAGGCACGACTTAGGGGCATAACCGCATAGTGGTTTTGTCGCAAGAAGGGTCATCTTCACACAATCCCATGTAATGAACAAGAATGGGATAAAGAGTTGGCTTACAATCGCCACTTCACACAATACATAAATATCATTCATACATCATCCAAAATACAAGCATATAGACCGCCTACGGTCAAAATCCAGATGAAAATAAGACAACCCCAAATGCTAGATCCCCGATCGTCCCAACTGGGCTCCACTACTGATCATCAGGAAAAGACACATAGTAACGACCACGTTCCTCGTCGAACTCCCACTTGAGATCGACGCCATCATCTGCACTGGCATCGTCGGCACCTGCAACTGTTTTGGTAGAATCTGTGAGTCACGGGGACTCAGCAATCTCACACCCGCGAGATCAAGACTATTTAAGCTTATAGGAAAGGATGGTGCAACAAGGTGGAGCTGCAGCGGCAAAAGCATATATGGTGGCTAACTTGCGCAAACGAGAGCGAGAAGAGAAGCAACGGAACGGACGTCATCTAGCAATGACCAAGAAGTGATCCTGAACACCTACTTACATCATTCATAACACAGACCGTGTTCACTTCCCGGACTCCGCCGAGAAGAGACCATCACGGCTACACACGCAGTTGATGGTATTTTAATTGGGTCAAGTGACAAGTTATCTACAACCGGACATTAACAAATTCCCATCTGCCTCATAACCGCGGGCACGGCTTTCGAAAGATAATACCCTGCAGGGGTGTCCCAACTTAGCCCATCATAAGCTCTCACGGTCAACGAAGGATAAACCTTCTCCCGGAAAGACCCGATCAGTCTCGGAATCCCGGCTTACAAGACATCTCGACAATGGTAAAACAAGACCAGCAAAGCCACCCGAATGTGCCGACAAATCCCGATAGGATCTGCACATATCTCGTTCTCAGGGCACACCGGATGAGACATCCTACGAGTAAAACCAGACCTCGAGGGGGCCCCGCAGTCTGCTCAGTTCGGACCAACACTCGAAGGAGCACTGGCCCCGGGGGGGGGGGGGGTTAAAATAAGATGACCCTCGGGCTCGCGAAAACCCGGGGGAAAAGGCTTAGGCGGCAAATAGAAAGACCAAAGTTGGGCCTTGCTAGAGGAGTTTTATTCAAGGCGAACTGTCAAGGGGGTCCCATAAATCACCCGACCGTGTAAGGAACGCAAACTCAAGGAACATAATCCCGGTATAACAGTAACTAGGGCGCAAGAGTGGAACAAAACACCAGGCATAAGGCCGAGCCTTCCACCCTTTACCAAAATATATAGATGCATTAATTAAATAAGAGATATCGTGATATCCCAACATATCCATGTTCCGACATGGAACCAACTTCAACTTCACCTGCAACTAGCAACGCTATAAGAAGGGCTGAGCAAAAGCGGTAACTTAGCCAAACAACGGTTTGCTAGGAAAGGATGGTTAAAGGCTGACATGGCTAAAATGGGAGACATGATATAGCAAGTGATAGGTAGCGGAGCATGGCAATAGAGCGAACAACTAGCAAAACAAAGATAGAAGTGATTTCGAGGGGTGGTCATCTTGCTTGCAAGATTCTCAGAGTTGTCGAACGCTTGATCCTCGTAAGCGTACTCGACAGGTTCCTCGTTCACGAACTCGTCTCCCGGCTCTACCCAAGACAAGAACACAAACAAACGGAACCACAATCAACAACAAAAAATGCGCAAGCAACATGATGCAAAACATGTATGATATGCAAGATATGATATGCGATGCATATGCGTGCTCCGGAAGGAAAATGATGAACATGGCAGTAACTTGGCAAACCAAGCATTCCACTGGAAAGATGAGATGATTTCGGTCGAAATCGGTATAAAGATCACCGGAATCGGATGCACGGTTTGCAAATGGCAAGCAAAACAAGAATGACACTAATATGCGATAAACAGCAAGATAGCACTTAAAATGCAACAAGCAACAATGCTAAGACACCCCAACATAGCAATAAAGCATATGACAGTAAACTACAGGAGATGTTTGACAAAAGATGAACACTTAGCTATGGCTAGTTCGCAACATATCAAGCTCAAACAAGCATGGCAAAAGTGCAAAAGATTACAGGTTCACAGACTTAGTGAAAAACTGGACATGGCAGTAAACAGCATCAGGTAGCAATGTTCAGAGCACGAAATCAACATACTACAGGAACTTAACATAGCAAAACAAGGCATGGTAGTGTTTTAATAAAAGCACATGACAAAAGTCCCTTACTGACCATAAGCCAAAAAGGACCAGAAGATATGATGGCAAGCACGTAAACATAGCAAGTTTCGTTAACAGGTTTCAGACTTAGCAGAAAACAGAGCATGGCAGAAATAATAATATGTAGGCCTCTTTGTGAGCTTGATGCACTCACTACAGAGCAATGCATGACAAACCAAGAACACCTACAGCAAGATGGCATGTTTATGAAGCTAACCATGGCAAGAACAATTTCATAGCATGTATGGATCAACTACAATAAAATTGGCAAAATTGCATATCATGTTAAGAATCTGCCAGAAATATTTTATAGCAAAAGTAGAGCACGATTGAGTTATGCTATGGCACTCCATAATTGCAAACAATTGCAGTAATGGATCAATAACAACTATATCTACAAAACATCCTTACTGAACATCTCCAAAATATGCATTGATCTCTCTGTAGCATCAAGTTTACATGACAACAAAATTACAGCAGACAAGGACTTAGAGAAATCACCAAGTCCCTGAAATCAGAAATATTACGGGGCCTACTTTGCATGCTTGTGCTAGTCACCACAGAGATCACAAAAATACATGGACTACACCACTCGAAAGATGGCATGGCATAATTCAAAACACATGTAGAGCTCATGCTCAAAAGATGCACAGATTAAATGATACAAAAATGACAAATCTCCAAGTTCTGTCAAGAACCAGAGAATAACAGCAACTAGCCCTCTTCCAACAGAGATTTGGGCATCAAGATGACCTCTAATGAACATGGTGCAACTGAACAAAATTAAGAGCATCATGAGACGAACAATTTGACATATCACACGCGCGAATCGGAGCTACATGCACGGAGTTACGGCATCGGGAACAGGTGCACATGCTATGAAATTATGAGGACTTGGAGGAAAAAAGGAGGGGGAGAAAGTCAACCGATGGGTTACTGTGGATCTGGATCGTGGCCGTCCTGGAGGGAGCTCGAGCTCGCCGACGGGCTACGGGAGAGGAGAGGCGACGGCGGCGGGTCGCCGTAGGGAGGAGGAGCAGGGCGCCGCGCGGGACCACGGCGGCGGCGCGGCGAGGAGAAGGCGGGGCGCTCGGGCCCGGCGCGGGGACGGGCGGGCCGGCCTCGGGCCTCGCGGGCCCGCGGCGGCGCGCGGCGGCGCTTGCCATGCGGTGTTCACTGGTTGGCGCGGGGCGGCGTCTGAGGGCGGCGGACATGTCCGGGCGGCGGCGACTTCCTCCGGTGGCGCGAGGAGGGGAAAGGGTAGGGTTTAGACTGCGATTGTATTTCGGGAGGGTCACATATTTATAGGTAGAGGGAGCTAGGAGGCTCCAAATAAGGTGCGGTTTTTGCCCACACGATGGTGATCGAACGACCTAGAGCATGGAAGAGAGTTTGGTGGGTTTTGGGCTGGTTTTAGAGGGGTTTTTTGCTGGACACTCAAATGGACATTGCGGATGCCCGGTTAACCGTTGGAGTACCAAACGACCTCCGAATGGAACGAAACTTGACCGGTAGACTCCGGGTGGTATAATAAGGCCACTTGACAAGCCTCGGTCCATTCTGAGAAAGTTTGACACACGCACATGAAAGAAAACAAGAGGGGTGCACCGGAGGAGATAGAAGCGCCGGATTGCAAAACGGACAACGGTGAAAATGCTCGGATGCATGAGATGAACACGTATGCAAAATCAATGCACATGATGACATGATATGAAAATGCATGACATGACAAAATAAAAAACGAAAAACAAAACCCGACAACGGAGGGAAAAACATAACACATAGCCGAAAATGGTAAGAGTCGGAGTTACAAATATGGCAAGTTACATCCGGGGTGTTACACCCGGAGGGGCCATCATCGCCATGAAGGCCAAGGACCAGAGGGAGAACCTCTCCCCATCTAGGGGGGAGGCCATGGAGGAGGAAGCACAAGGGGGAGAACCTCTCCTCCTCTCTCCCGGTGGCGCCGGAGTGCCATCGGGAGGGGAATCATCGCCGCGGTGATCGTCTTCATCAACATCACCATCCTCATCTATTTTACGCGGTCCACTCTCCCACACCCCGCTGTAATCCCTACTTGAACATGGTGCTTTATGCCACATATTATGATCCAATGATGTGTTGCCATCCTATGATGTTTTGAGTAGATATCCTTTATCTTTGGGTTGATTGATGATCTAGATTGGTACGAGTTGTATGTTTTATTTTGGTGCTGTCCTATTGGGATTCCCGCTGTAGGGTGTTGCAATACGTTCATGATTCGCTTATAGTGGGTTGCTTTAGTGACAGAAGCATAAACCCGAGTAAGGGGGTTGTTGCGTATGGGATAAAGGGGACTTGATATGTTAATGCTATGGTTGGGTTTTACCTTAATGATCTTTAGTAGTTGCAGATGCTTGCTAGAGTTCCAGTCATAAGTGCATATGATCCAAGAAGAGAAAGTATGTTAGCTTATGCCTCTCCCTCATATGAAATTGCAATGATGACTACCGGTCTTGTTAACAATTGCCTAGGATAATTCCGCACACCGACCCATCATTATTCCACACTCGCTATTTATAATACTTAAGTAATACATTCTAACTTTATGATAACAGCACCTAGTTTTATATTTTAGCTCTCCGATACCATGCAAAGTTATCCTCTTCATACCCACAACGTAGTTTTATTTCTCGTTTCTAGTTGGAAGCAAAACTTCGGTGTACGAAGAGTCGTATCAGTGGCAGATAGGACTTGAGAGAATATTGATCTTACCTTTAGCTCCTTGTGGGTTCGACACTCCATACTTATCACTTCCACCTTTGGGAATTGCTACGATGATTCCCTGCACTAGGGGATTATCAGACCCAGTTGCAAGAAATATATGTCTTAGCCATTTTTTCGATGATCTGAAAGAAAGATTATGTCGGTTCAAGATTACATGGTTAAGCCGGCTGATGGTTTAAAAGGAAAACAATAATGAAGCATGCATAGGTGTTAAACCAAAGATTGGCATTGAAGTTATAAAGATGAGCGATTGGCGGCTTAGGAGGGGACTAATGGTACCCAGCGGGTTACTATTTCTGAGTTAAGACGCCCAAACAATTATTGAAGTACATATCTGAGAAAGGAAAATTGCTAAGTGTTGGAAAAACAGGTTTCACAGATTAATGTTATGATTTTGGATCTACGGCATTTCAGATAATGGAAAATATCTAGACCTAAATTACAGTGCTTGAGCAGTTCATGTGTCCAGATCGGATTTCTTATAAGCCAAGGAGATGCTTTAATAGCAAAAATAAG
Organism: Aegilops tauschii subsp. strangulata; assembly: GCF_002575655.3. Classification (NCBI taxonomy): domain Eukaryota; kingdom Viridiplantae; phylum Streptophyta; class Magnoliopsida; order Poales; family Poaceae; genus Aegilops; species Aegilops tauschii. Next base: position 241,988,952 of record NC_053037.3, on the reverse strand, counting down.
TATTACGACTATCACCAGACAGGAGGGGTACCAAGTTTGAATCAAAAATGAGTGCTACAGTGAAGAACGAAGATGAACTCTGACGAACTCGAGGAAACTCTAATGGGATCTATGAGAAAAGGAAGGATGAGAACTCACCGAGCTGTTGAACAACGGAGGCGCGCGGATGAACTCTGGTCGATTCAGGTTGATGCAGCGGCCGTTGTTGAGGCAGTGGCAAAGGTGGACGGCGGCGGCGGATCTCGGGTGTTGAGGCGACGCGAGGTGGAAGACAGAGACGAGGAGGCAAGGGGGGATAGTGAAAGGGACCCCTGGCCCTATTTATAACGTCCAAAGGATAAGTGACATGCATGGTAATCGAGGAGGCTAAAAAAATGGATATGTGACATCGCAGACGCCCCGATTTTTGGGAGCTTATTAAAAGAGAAGGTATATTAAGATTTGGGCCTTGTGTAATATTAATGATAGGTGAAATCACGACGGGTTACTACGATCCTAAAAGATGACGTCACGGCGGGTTACAGGGTCTCGCAAGAATAAATGAAGAAGGGTTTTTTCTTAGGGTTGAAGATTGATATGAACAAGTTCAAATCAACCTGGGGCCTAATGTTGGGGATATAACTATCGGATATGACCCGCCCAGGAGGGACCGGGTTATAACGCTGGTGTTTAGTTATGATAATGCCCAGGAAGATGTTGGAGATGGCGGTTCATGAAGCAGGCTTACTAAAGGCCCAAAACCCAAAGGCGACTTAAGGCCCAACAAGTATAAACCGCCATATATGTATGACTTGTATTATAAGGCATGTGTAGTTAGTCACCGAGCCGGACACATTGTGTATGAGCCGGCTGGGACTCCATGAGCCGTTGGGCGTCAACCTGTGTATATAAAGGGACGACCCGACAGCGGTTTATGACAAGAAACAACAGATCAAAAGCTAGGTCAAGCGTATTCGCTCCCTGGTAATCGAGACATAAGCAATACCACCTCAAACTGGATTAGGCCTTTACCTTCACCACAAGGGGCCGAACCAGTATAAATTCCTTGTGTCCTTTGTCCAGTTTAACCCCTTTAAGCTAACCTAGTTGTGATGGCTCCACGACTAAGTCCTTCTGCTAGGACATCTGCAGTGAAAATTCCATGACAGGCCCGCTCCACCAACACCACGCCGCGCCCCCTGCCAACTCCGCCGCGACGCCCACGCCGACTTGGCTGTCGGGGTATAACCCCTGGACGAGTGTGGTGCATGCATATTCCATGCCCATCCCGCGTCCTCCTGCTTTGGATGTGCTTGGTCCCCAACCGGTGCCTCACCATGCACTTCTGACTGCGCCCGCCCCCGTCTCCTCGGCATATGGGGGTGCTCCGGCGTACGGTGGACTCTCAACATATGGCGCTCCCTACGGCGCTCCCTCTTCGTCTGGTGGTACTGTTGGCACGTGGGACCCTGCACTCCTCGCCGCTCTACATGCCGCACCTTCCCTGAGCAACTATAATGGCGGCGGTGACTGGTACATGGACTCTGGTGCTAGCTCTCACATGGCTTCAAATCCCGGTATCCTCTCTCGTGCCTCTTCCTACCCTTTCTTTTCTCGCATCGTTGTCGGTGATGGCACCACTCTTCCCATCACTCACCACAGTGCATCTTCCCTCCCTCTTTCTTCTTCATCATTACCTCTTCATAATGTGCTTGTTTCTCCATCCTTAATCAAAAACTTATGTTCTGTTCATACTCTTACTCGTGAACATCCAGTCACTGTTGAGTTTGATGCTCTTGGTTTCTCTGTTAAGGATGCCCACTCCCGGAAGGTTCTGCACCGATGTGATTCCCCCAGCGACCTCTACCCGTGTGGTCCATCCACGAGCGGCGGCCCGGTTGCTCTCCACGCCGGTGTTTCTCTTTGGCACACTGGTCTTGGTCACCCCGGTGCCCATGCTCTTCACAAAATTTTGCACACTTTTCCCTTTTCTTGTAATAAATCGGAGGCTCATACTTGTCATGCCTGCCGCATAGGAAAACATGTTCGTTTGTCGTTTACATCTTCCTCCTCAATTGCCACTTTTCCCTTTGATGTTATTCACTTTGATGTTTGGACCTCTCCGGTGACTAGAAATTTGGGTTTATCATATTATGTCGTGATTTTAGATGATTTTTCTCATTTCACTTGGACTTTTCTGTTACGCCGCAAATCAGATGTAGCTTCGACTCTCCATTCCGTTTATGATTACGTTGCTACACACTTTCATCGTACCATTGCTCACCTCCAAACAGACGACGGAAAAGAATTTGATAATCTCACCATTCACAACCTTTTATCTACCCACGACTCTATTTTCCGTCTCACCCATCCTTACACATCACAGCAAAACGGTTGTGCCGAACGTGTTCTTCGCACACTTAATGAGAGTGTTCGTGCTTTGCTTTTCCATGCACACATGCCTGCACGATTTTGGCCAGATGCTCTTGCTACCGCCACACTTCTTCTCAACATTCGGCCGTGCAAACCGCGGTGGCACTATACACCTCATCACCTCCTCTTTGGGTCTCCTCCATCTTATGACGATCTTCATGTTTTCGGATGCTTGTGTTATCCCAATATCACCGCCACCGCACCACATAAACTCGGGCCTCGCTCTCTTGCCTGTGTTTTCCTTGGGTATCAACCTAACACCAAAGGTTTTCGTTGCTGCGACCCGGTGTCCCATCGTTTGTTCGTCTCGCGACATATTTACTTTGATGAGGTTCAGTTTCCCTTTTAGCAGGCATCTTCGACCGCGCCCCCATCTCCGGATGCACCCTCTCGACGATCTCGTGGCGCCCTTGAGCTCCACCCGGCTGCCTGGTTGGGCTGCTCCGCCGGGTCCTCGGCTTCTTCGGGCAGGCCTTCGGCCTCCTCTTCGCCCGCGTCCTCGGGCGGCTCTTCGCCCGCTTCTTCGACCGACACCACAGTCCTCCCGTCGCTGTCTCCCGCGGCCTCGCCCGAGCTGCCGTCCTCGCCGGTTGTGCCCGCTGTTGTGGTTCCTCGTCGTTGTGGCCCCATCCTCCGCCTCATCATTATATGGTGACGCGTGCCAAGGATGGGATCCGACAGCCGAACCTGCGCTACCACAACCTCAGCATCACGACGATCTCTCCGGTACCGCGCTCGGTGCGCTCTGCATTGAGTAATCAGCACTGGCTCGCTGTCATGCGCGCAGAGTACCACGCACTTGTCGCCAACCAGACTTGGACTTTGGTCCCTTGTCCTCCTGGCGCCAACGTCATCTCCAGCAAGTGGGTTTTTCGGCATAAACTCCTCCCGGATGGCTCCCTCGATAGGTATAGGGCTCGTTGGGTTGTTTGCGGGTTTGCTCAGCGTGCCGGTGTTGACTTCTTGGAGACTTTTTCTCCTGTTGTCAAACCCGCCATGATCCGCGCCGTCCTCCAGCTGGCTGCTTCTCAACGATGGCCCGTATATCAGCTCGATATCAACAACGCTTTTTTGTACGGTCATCTCCAGGAGTGTGTTCTCTCTCAGCAGCCCGCTGGCTTCGTCGACCCACAACGACCGGATGACGTCTGCCTATTATCCCGGTCGTTCTACGGCCTGAAATAGGCCCCTCGTGCGTGGTACCAATGCATCACGACGTTCCTCACTGCTCTCGATTTTCGCAGCACCACATCCGACATGTCATTATTCATGCTCCATCGAGCCGATCATGTCGCCATGCTCCTTCTGTATGTTGATGATATTGTCATCACTACATCACGAGAGGACATGCTTCGCGACATCATTGGCAGGGCTCGGAGTGTTATCACCAAGCACACAGAAGATAGCGTAAAGCTGAAGAAGAAACTGGCTGATCTGGAATGTACAATCAGTACGATGAAGCAAGAAAGAATCAATCACAGGAAACAGATGAAAGCAAGAGACAAGAAGGAACTAGCATGTGTAGTTGTGGTTGTCGCATTAGCCATGTTCTATGCGCTGTTTGCAATGATGATTAGTGGTTTTGTTTGACAATATTGCTAAAGCACATCTAGATGTGCTCTAAGTAATGCACATCTAGGTCCTATGCCATTGATGTTACGCGAATATCCGTGCAGATATTTTCCTTTGTCTTTTTTCTTTTTCTTTGTAGTTTGATTATTACTGGCTTTACCAATAAGAAGAGCTCAATGTATTGCCTACCAGCTGTCCTACTACGTTCGTACTGGTACTGGTGCATAATCCCAAAACTCGTTCCTTGTTTTTGTCCTGAAAAAAGAAATCAGCCAATAGGAGTCCTGCGCAACCAGGGAATTTGGAGCGACTGGGTACAAATAATTGCGGTTGATTATATCAGTGGTTAAATAATACGTCAACACTCGCTTCAATTGACATTTCCTCTTCTCTGCATACCCTGCTTAAGTGTCCACCATCTTCATCGTCACCGGCAGGCCGCATTACTCACTTGCACACACTCTGCAATCTCGCTTTCTCGTGGTTTTTATACGACCACAACCATGTCGAGCGACAGCGAGGACGACAGTTCGGCCAGCAGCCTGGCGCCCGATGACAGGTCAACATTGGAATCATCCTGCTCATCTTCCATGAGTCTGGCGTCGAGCCCATACCTTGATTATATCTGGATCATCGAAGGGACGCCGCCTCCGGAGTCGTCAGGCGACAACCAGACGGACGAGGAGCCGTCAGAGGACGAACAAGAGGACAACGATGATGATGAGGAGGATTGGTCGAACGAGGAGGAGGAGGACGATGACAGCAACGACGATGATGGCGGCGGCGACGATGAAAAGCCAACGGTTAGCGGCAAGAAGCATCCTCGCCAAGACGATGTCACGGGGCCATCCAACAACAACAACAAGAAGAAGGACTAAATTGAGCAGACTGTATATATCTTTGTTTCCGTTCACTCATATTAATTTGTTATCTCTATTTATCCCGTCAATCTCATCGCAGACGGTTAGTAATACATATTCGACAGGGATCTTCTCCATTATCGCCCACAGGTTGGTTTGTTGAACTGTGTGCCCTGACGAGCACACAATTCACAAAAAAAGACCGTATGGGCTGTCTATAATGATCACACACAATTCTGATTACCGATGTGTTTGCCGGGTATCACACACATCTTGTTACGCCGAATCGTTTTTCTTCACCTCGATCATCGCAAACGGTTCATTGGAGCAAACTGTATGCCGTATATCGCACACACCTTGATTTGGCTGCCCGTTTCTGCTGTTCTGTATCATCGTAAATAGTTCCTATGGATCAACCGTATGCCCTGCATCACACACGCAACTAAAATATGAGTTGTGTTGGATGTATCATTCATCGGAAACGTTTTGCATCTTTTTTGACGGTTTTTTTACATCACCGTTTGTGATTAATGCATCGCACACAGTTTCGTCAAAGGGTCTATGATCGTAGTGTCGTGTTAGCAGCATCCTGCAGTAGTGATCCTCCTCCGGTGATGGCTCAAATCTGAAATCTCATCAATCAGACTACTATTGTACTCCCTCCGTACTTGTGCATTTAGTCACATTACGAAATCCAAATAATCCCAAAACTTTTAGAAACGGTGCATTAACTACCCACGTTGTTCCCTGTTTTTTGCCACGAAAAAAGAAATCATCCAATTGGAAACCTGGGTTGCGTATGCATTCAATGAATTTAGACTACTTAGCACAACATGTAGTGCTCAATCCTCTGCATGCAATGACATTAATTACAAAATAAACATCAAGTTCTCTCGCTTTTCCCCAACTTGGTCTGGGTGAGATGACTATACTTCACCGGTACGGAGGGAGTAAGGGCCGAGGAGTAGATGGCCAACACACACGTGAATGCAACACAGTATGCACTTCTCATATAAAGGCTCCCCGCCAGTCCAATCTACGAAATCCTATGCACCCTAACCAGGGGCAAGAGATCACTCCAATCACAAGATCCGTTGCCTAGAAGCTAGATCCATGGAGGCGGTGAGCGCGAGCATGAGCCGTCTATGCCAGATGGTCCACGACGCCGGCCTGCGGCCCGACATCGAGGAACGGTTCTAGGTCGTGCCCGAGGCCACTAGGGTGAGAGGCCTGTTGGACGACAGCTTCATCTCCTTGTCCGACGAGGTCCTCGTCGACTTCCTCGACAAGTTCACCGTCGTCAAGAAGCTAGCGGATGACCTTGACGTATGCCTCCAGCCCACGCGCCCAAGCTCTACGATGCCCGCCACCCTCAGTGACCTCTATGGTGACAACCTCTTCGATGCACTGGTGGCTCTGCGACTGCCCGCCGTCGCGTCGGAGAATGCCCACCTCGAGGTCGCGCTTACCGCGCAGCGCCTGGCGCAGTAAGACACCATTGACATAATCACCCACGTCTACGAGCAAATCGTCCACAAGGAGGACGATAGGACGCTGGCCTTCTTGGACCGAAGGGCAACCTTGGACGACATTATTGAGAAGCATGTTGTGCTCGCCACCAACGCTGCTGCTCCTCACACGTCGGTTGGTGACCCGGCGAACTAGGGCGAGAGGATGTCGTTGATGGATCCATAAGCATTTTTATTTTTGTGTCAATCCCATGTAGACTGTAATTTTCTTACCTTGTGCATCAACTTCATAACTTTTGTACGTACCACGCATGAACCGCGCCATAACCAAACTTCTTATATATTAATATTCACGTCTAATGGGAATGTTTAGGTCCCATGCAAGAAATGGGAATGGATTTCAAACTTCTGGGCGTGGTGGTTTAATTTGCGGAGGCACACACATAAACAACCAAAGCAAAGTCATTTTGGAATAAAGAGATGCCATGTTACAATCGGAAACAAAAGTAGTATTGAAACCGTGGACGTTCTACTAACCATTTAAGTGCTGCCACGCGTCCCTCTATTAATTGGCTACTAGGAGGTGTCGTGCGGGGTACTACCTCCGTCCTGGTTTACTGTCCCCCTTAGTGTTTTGTGCCAATTTTTGACTATGAATTCAATTAACAAAAATAGTATCATTGGAAACTATGTTCAAATACGAATCTAACCATATAAATTTTAGTAACATGCATTAAAATTTTATCAATTGCATCTATGGGTCAATTTTTTTGACACAAAATATGGAAGGACCAACAAATCAGGATGGAGTCTTTCAGTAGACGGGAGGCGTGCGAGCAGACCGTTGCGCACGCTCACCCCAAACGGTCGTTCTGGCCCGCCCCTAAATGCAAAATGGCTAGGAATATCACTTACATGTGGGACCACAGGTAAGCAAAGCTCCCCAGCTTATCACATGGCAAAAGCCCAGTGCTATCATTTTGAATCGTTATTTCTATTTTTTAGGGAAAATCGTTATTTCTATCTGTTGGTAGCGCCAGGAGCAGAACCCAAGTGTTACAACTTACTAGTAATACAAGTTCAAAAGGAAAAGCCTGCCTTGTTCACATCGCACCCCCACACAGTTGGTCCGGCACGCCGCTCAAGGGGGGAACGAGTGATGTGTTGCATCTTCACTTACAAGTGGGACCGCAGTTGTGGAAATCGACTATCGGCAAGCCCCCACCCCGCCCGCCGCGTGATAGCCGAGTTTAGAGAAATGAGGAGGGAGAAGAGATAGCTATAGCACAGACTCCAAGAAATATGGTGTCAGATGGGAGTCGTGCTGGTGGCGTGTGTTGTACTCCTGGACGTGAATGCTTGTTTTGGCCCATGCCACCCTACTATATCGAGGATTCGAGGTGCTGGTCACATACAACGAACACATTAACATATGGCCCACCAAACACTGTGGCCAAATTCCTGTAGTCTGTGCTAGGCTAAAGAGGGTGGATGGCTGGTCTCATGTTTAAAACTTGTCGTATTATGTATATGTAGATGTAGAGATAGTGCAATAGTTTTGAAAGTTTGAATCCAAACATCAGAATGCAATTTCTACCGTTGATTGGACTCATCCGACGACCTAGGATGCTGGGATTCGCGGCTATACATTACAAACACCCGCCCGCCGCGCGAAGCATGTGAAGCTAACTAGTAGTACTATTGTTGATTGGACTCATCCGATAACCTGTTGCAATGCTCGTACAATTGTGTCTTCGGGGAAAAATTGTCGCGTCGGAGCACCCACTCTGAGAAGCAACTCGAAAGCCATTCATAATCTCTATCTCTATCTCTACTCTCACGGATAGGAAGGAAAGTACGACAATTTTGCAAAAATATACCCACACCCCTCTCCACATTTGCAGATAAGGCCTTCCCTCGTTCATCCTTATCTCACAAGATAAACTACTCATATAAATGCATCTTGATGTTCCGTGCAACACACGGGCATCTTGCTAGTATATTTCCAAAGAACACGCAAGTTCTATCTTTCGGCCAATGCATGCACGAGTAGAGACAAGAGAAATTTGCATGCGAGGGATTAAGGGAGGGAGGCCAGCGGCTAGGTATTTAAAGAAGGTTGCATGCAAAATTTACACGAGGCCCAAAATCTAGTTAGCTTGCAATTCGGTTGGCCAACTACTACTCTCAAAATATGCTCGTCGTTCTGCGTACATGTCTTGGCATGAGAGATTAAAAAGTTAGGCCCTGTAAAAATGGAAGGAGGGAGTACAAGTCATGGGACGAAGGAACCATCATGATTTTGTTGAATATGCTTCTTCAAGAAAACTTACCGCACCAGCAGTACTGCTACCACACGCGAAGACTGGACACACTGTAGCACGTCATATATATCACTCTAACCCACTAGGCCAATCTAGCCAGCCTAACGCGTGGGAAAGCCCCACCCTCGTCATTTTGTTGTGGATTTCTATCGATCAATCGCACGAACATAGCCTAGTTTAGTAAGTTTGTCACATGCATATCATTAGTATTACATACAACAAGTCATCAATGTACAACGACAACGAGGATAAATTATACTAAAGTTTTTATCACACAACAAATAACAAAGCGATGAATAAACTTTAGGTCAACCAATCCTTGGCGCTGGAACGCTTGCCTTGAACCATAAGTGATTCTCTGGGCAGGGCCTATTGTCAATATCGAGACCAACACAAGACTCGTCATCCAGGCTGAAGCAGCCTATATCAGGAAGGATATTGTGATAGCAAGGGTAGGGAACCATAGCAATGTCCGAGGTATAGATACAGTTGCTTCTCATAAATGGTAGTAACATTGTGCCAACAGCAGCTGGATCGCCTTTCACCATCATTGGATAGTTTAGTCCAAGGAAGAGCGAGTTTTGTCCAAGGTTATCAATATTGAACTAGGCAGAAGGTGCTGGCGCTAGCACACTAGTATCCATCCCGAATACCCTGCAACGGGTGTTGGAATAGGTCTGGAGAGTGCGACCATGGGGCAGAACACCTGCTTCCGCTGTAACATCAGCAGTGCCCTGTATACACACAAGAAGAGGTGATCCATCCGAATAATTTGCTAGGCACCACTGATTATGTAGGTCCTACTCGTCTTCATGCTCGTGATCATCACCATCGTCATCTCCCCCTTGGTTATAAAATTTTCCAAGTATTGGTGGGGGAATGTTGGCAGGACCATCGAAAACACAGGAAGGTTAATTAGTGTACAGGGATACTAAACTCACATGCATGGTGAATGAAACAATTACAGTGGAAGACAAATATACCGAAACAATAAGGATCCCATGCGAAAATAGTGCCACGAGTGGTGGAAACAAACACAAGACCCTCGTATTGAATTGCATCACAGTACACATCCGTATACATAAACTGATTTTTGAGCAATATCCATCGAGTCAAAGGACTAAGGACGGCAACAAGCTTGTCGAAGATAACGATAACACAAGCGTTCCTATAATCCCAAGAGCGATTCGGACCTCAACAAATTGCTATGTTCTGTAGACGACAGTCACGATGATCGTATTTGAACTTATGTAGATCATCTGTGTGCTCAACCTCAAGGCAGTCTGAGACTTTTGGAAGTGGAACCCGGCGACGAGTGTACACATTCACAAGTTCCCACTCGCAGTTGTACCCAATATAAACAACCCAATCTCCATTTGCGCCTGCCTAGGCCTTACCCATAAGCGATGGCATCTTAACATCACACATACATTATCAAGCGGCATCAACTTGCACAAGCCGAGGCTTTTGTCGTCCCCGCGCCAGTGAGCAGGGTCATGGTGAAGAAGATGGGGGAGATCAAACCGCTCGTGAACCCTTGGTTCTTCGTAATGATATTATTTGTTGAGTCGAGAATGGTCTTGAACGAACCTGCCATGCTAGCCGAAGTGATGATGCCGCACCGATCAATGAGTTCCTCCACCACATCATCTTTTAGATCGGGCCAAGAATAACGGGGTCGTTTCCGGCCTGTTCCCTCCGTCGAGAAGACGAACAATGGCAGAAGGAAGAGTCAAGGCAAATGGAGGGAGGAAGAGCGTGCGCCAGCAGTTCCAAATCAAGGTTGGTTATGTTGTAAGCCGTGGGCTCAAGGGTGGCGCGCCCCGTTGGTGTTGGGCGAGCTGCCCCGGCAATGCTCTTGCCGGGGCTGCTGAGGCTGCCCCGGCAAGGGTCTTGCCGGGGGAACCTACTTCGTCCCTCTGCTCTTTGTGTTCTTCGTCTTGGCGTTGTTTTTGTTAGCCTTGTGCTTTGGCTTCTCTCCGGCTTCCCTCCTCTGCCCTGCTAAGTGTGGCCGTGGCACGTAGCTCTGACTGCCCGTGCACAAGTAAAGGGGTCAAAAGGAGAGCCCCTACTTTTGTACACCGACAGGAGCCCCCGTGTCTGGGCCACACATAAGTGCGACGCTTTGTTGGGCCAGGCCCAGCACGGTGCGCGGGCAGGGGGAGCGGATTTCCGTTGTAGTAACTGTTTCGTCCGCTGTGCTTCCCCATGACCCGCGTTGAACGCGCGATGTGGAGGGTCGTGTGTGACGTGGGGGTCATGCGTGGGGCGGTTCCCGCATGCATGTGTCACATCATGGTAAAGAGGCGGCTCGCGCCTTCCCCTTAAAAAGAGGGAGGCACGGCTCATTTACTGAGTGGACTCGGGTCGCGGTCTTCAAGGCGCCCACGCCCCACGATCATGGGGCGGGGAACGGTCGCCTCACCCGTCCACTCGATCCTGCTCACTCGCCACCCGTCCTCCATGCAGGTGGCAGGCGGTGGAGGCGGGAAACCGGGCTGTCGTTGATTGGGGCAGCGGGTCGGTCCTGATTCCCTGCGCCTCCGATGGCTGGATTGGCTGAGTGGGGCAGCCGGGCCTCGACCCCGCCCCTTTATAAGGAGGGGGAGGGGGATGTCATCCCACATTCTCTCAGCATCCATCCTTTTCCACCTTCGCTCCTTTCTTCCACCCGCCATGGCGAGAGGGGGTGCTGGGACTTCGACGGTGGCGGCGAGGGTCGCCGCTTGACAGCGTGTTCCCCCTTCTCAAGAGCCCGCGGCGGCGGAGCCGGCTATGAGAGGAAGGGGGAGGGGGCGAGGCCGATGTCGCCGTGGCGCTCGGGGAAGAGGGGGACGAGGCGGCGCCATGGCCATGCCTCCGCCATCGATGCCCCCCGCGATGGAGGGCCACATCGGGGACCAGCCCCGCGAGTTCTTCATCAGGCTGCGCCGGCCACCGCGGCGTCATCTCCGCCTCCCCTCCCCATTTGCTCGGGAGATGGAGCTCGATCCGCCCAAGACCCTCAGGCTGCACATGAGGGGCTGCGGGAACGGCGTCATGCGGGTCGACGTCGACTTCCCCGCTCCTCACATCATGTACCTCCGTCACGGATGGAAGACGTTTGCTCGCGTCCACAGCCTGACGGCGGGGCTCGTCCTCTACTTCAAGTTAATGGAGGGCGGCCTGCTCTCCGTCATGGTCTTTGGAGATCTTGGAACTCGCCTAAAGTGCTGTGTGGAGAGCTCCTCCGACGAGGAAGATTCCTCCTTGAGCGGGAGTCACGAGGAGGAGAGTGACATCGACGACAAGGGAGTCGAGCGGCGGGATGCCGACCCCGACTGACCGCGCCGCCCCTCCCTCGGCCACGCGCCCTGCCGAGGGCCTTCCTCGCCAAGCTCTCCATCGGGGCGCTCCCCATCGTCTCCTTGGGCAGCTGGCGTAGTAGGGCCGGAGAAGGCGAAGAAGGCGGGTGGCGGCCGTCAAGTCAGAGTACGCGGGCACCGACGCCTTCGTCGCGTATTGCCGGCCCGCTGCCTCGTCTTCCAGCTCCTTTCCCGGCACCAAGATGTTTCTTGGTGCCTTATGCTCCTCGTACCTTGCCTAGGCGCTCTTTTTGCCCTCCTGCTGTCTTGTTCCACCTTCTGAGGAGAGGGACAAGAAAGGGATTACGGGCACCTTATCTCTTTTTAGTTTGTAAGCCTGCAGGCACTTGTTAATTTTAAGACTTGTAATCCCCTTGCTGATGTTTTTAATTCCGTATGAACTGTACCTGTATGGGATGTTTTTAATGAAAAAGGATGTCTGTCGGGTTCTTTGTGCGTGGGCGAGGCCCATGCCAAGGAACGAATCCTTGTTATTTTTAGGATAAACATTGTCGCCCGGCAACAGGCCTTGCCGTCCCCTGACTCCAGTCGACCATTCTCACGCTTTTGGCGGAGGCAGGGGCGAAGTAGAGTTAGGCCCCTCGTTCATTTCCTTGCCACCGCATCTACGACACGGTTCTGTCCAAGGGACTTGGGTACAAGAAAAAGGGGGAGCACGGCGGTCTTGGAATAAAACGAGGTTTCATTTGTCCCAGTTCCATACGGAAATGCACAACAGGGGATGAAGGACTTATCTGAATCCGCAGCTCCCGGCAACCTTGGCTTGCCGTGGTTAGATCCTTGTGTCTTCAGCCCCCGGCAGTCCTGGCTTGCCGGGGCCGGAGTGCCGGTTCGTCCTCTTTCTCCCAAGCGGCTCAGCAGAAGTGTCCACGTGCCCTGTGAACCAAAGAGGACAGAAAGACGCATACTCGACCTCTAGGCTAGGGGTTAGTCGCCGCTAAGCACTATCAACCCTAACCGAGGGAGAGACTTAACCTACCATGCAGGCTAAAACTTAGGGCGCCAGCGCTTCGTTTATTTATGCTCAGGGTCTCCGCCTGGCTTTGTACAGAGGGTTACATGCCTTGCCGGCAAAGCTTGTACAAAAGGTGGCTTGCCGGGAGGCCCGGCAACCGCGCCTTATGGGTAAAACTTGCGAAGATGTTCGATGTTCCAGGAGTTGCTCACTGGGATAGCATCTTCGTTCTCCAGGCGGACTGCGCCGAGCCTGGTGACTCGTATTACCCGATAAGGGCCTTCCCACTTTGGCGTCAACTTGTTGGAATTCTTGGCCGACTGAACGCGCCGAAGAACAAGGTCGCCTTCCTCAAAGCTTCGGGCATGAACCTTGCGGCTATGGTAGCGGCGCAAGGCTTGCTGGTAGCGTGCTGGTCTCACAGCCGCCCGAAGATGATCTTCCTCAAGGAGCGTCGCGTCATCTGGCCGCAATTGTTCTTGCTGAAGCTCGTCATAAGTGAGCACTCGAGGTGACCCGTATGTGAGTTCCGTGCGGAGAATTGCTTCCACCCCATATACCAGGGCAAAGGGTGTCTGGCCGGTGGCTCGATTTGGCGTCGTTCTGATTGACCAAAGAACCGTCGGCAACTCATCAATCTAGCGCCTTCCACTCTTGTGCAGCCTGTCAAAAGTCTTTGTCCTTAGGCCTCGCAACACTTCAGTATTTGCCCTCTCCGCCTGGCCGTTGCTCCGTGGATGTGCCACAGAAGCGAAACATACCTTGCTGCCGAGGTCTTGGATGTATTGCATAAAGGTCTTGCTTGTGAACTGCGTGTCGTTATTGGTGATGACTCTGTTTGGCACACCAAAACGACACACTAGCCCCTTGAAGAACTTGACGGCTGATTGTGCTGTCACCTTCCTCACTGCTTCCACCTACGGCCACTTTGTGAACTTGTCGATCGCAATGTACAAGTACTCAAAGCCCCCGACAGCGCGGGGGAAAGGGCCCAGGATGTCGAGCCCCCAGACCGAGAATGGCCAGGAAAGAGGAATTGTTTGAAGGGCTTGAGCTGGTTGATGAAGCTTCTTCGAATGGAACTGACACGCTTCACACTTGGTTACTATTGCCGTTGCATCCTGGAGGGCACTGGGCCAGAAGAAACCCTGCCGGAACGCCTTGCCGACAAGGGCCCTCGATCCCACGTGGGAGCCACATATGCCTCCGTGTATCTCCGCCAACAGCTCCAGTCCTTCCCCCCGGGGAATTCACTTCAATTTCACACCATTCGGTCTCTTCCTATACAGGACGTCATCGACGAACTGATACATGGCAGACCAACGGGCTACTTTCTCCGCTTCTTCCTGCTCCTCAGGAAGCTCCCCCGTTTGGAGGAATCGGACTGTATGCCGTGCCCATGCTGGAGCCTAGGGCTCAACGGCAAGGACTAAAGGTATTTCTTCTGCCATGGGAGCGGCCGTCTCCACAGTCAGGGCTTGACGGCCTGCCGGAGTCAGTCACTCCTCGGTAGGCTCAGACTCCGCGGCAACACCCTTGCCGGCGGCCCCTGGGGGCTCAGCGGGAAAGTACTTGACGGGGCCTAATTTCCTCCGTTTGTTCTGTTCCGTTGATGGTTCGACGGATGGTTGAGTTAACCGAAGCAAAAAATTACCTGGTTCCACAGGTAGCTTGAATGCAGCGCGCTTTGACAGGTAATCAGCGATGTCTTTCTCCGCTTGGGGAACGTGCTCCGCATCTATACCGTCGAAGCGCTCCTCCAGCTTCCTCACCTCATCTACGTAGGCCTCCATCAACGGGCTCTGATAATCTTTGTTGACTTGTCTGATGACAAGCTGCGAATCACCCCTGACGATGAGCTTCTTAACCCCGAGGTCTGCTGCGATCCTGAGACCGGCAAGCAGCCCCTCATACTCAGCAGTGTTGTTTGTGGACATCTCACTGGGAAAGTACATCTGGATTACATACTTGAGGTGCTCTCCGGTGGGTGCGACAAGCAGCACACCGGCACCGGCGCCTTGCGGCGAGAAAGCCCCTTCAAAGTACATGATCCAGTCGCGACTTGCTTCCTTGCCGGGGAGAGCGGTCTCCTAGATTTCTTCGTTGGGCGTTGAGGTCCACTCCGCAATGAACTCCTCCAGGACTCTGCTCTGGATCGTTGAAGTACTTTCAAACTTCAAACCGAAGCTCGACAGCTCCAAGGCCCACTCCACAATCCTCCCGGTTGCGTCTGGATTATGCAATATCCATTACAACGGGAGGTGGGTGACGACAGTGATCGCGTGTGCTTGGAAGTAATGACGCAGCTTCCTCGAGGCCATAAGGAGGCCGAAGAGCGATTTTTACACACCGGAGTATCTTGACCTAGCCCCCTGCAAGAGGGAGCTGACAAAATAAACCGGGTGCTGCATCTTCTTCCTCTGCATTACTTCTCTTGGTCGTGCAGGCTCTGTCCTGCCGACGTCAAACCCTGCCAGGGGTCCTGCCTTGCCGGTACACGGCCCTGCCGGGGGAATCTCTGCCTTGCCATCCGCCGGCCCTGCTGTTGCCACTGCCTCTTCATCGACCTCCCTCTGCGCCACCAGTGCGGTGCTGACCACTTGATTCGTCGCCGCCAGATACAGCAGCAACGACTCTTGTGGTTTAGGCGCAACCAGTATTGGCGTAGAGGAAAGGTATTTCTTCAGATCCTGCAACGCTGCTTCAGCCTCTGGGGTCCACTCCATTGGGCCCGCCTTCTTCAGGATTTTGAAAAAGGGGAGGGCATGCTCAGCGGACTTGGAGATGAATCTGCTCAGGGCGGCAACGCATCCAACGAGCCGACGCACATCCTTGATCCGCTTGGGTGCCTCAATCTGCTCAATAGCCTTGATCTTGTCTGGGTTCGCCTCGATCCCACGTTGTGACACAAAGAACCCGAGAAGTTTGCCGGACGGGACTCCGAAGACACACTTCTTAGTGTTCAACTTGAGGTTGATCTTGCGCAAATTTGCAAACATCTCCTCCAGATCTTGTACAAGTGTTGCCCTGTCCTTGGTCTTGACCACTATGTCATCCATGTATGCTTCCATATTTCTATGCGTCTGGGGCTCAAAACCAATTTGGACGGCTCTTGCAAACGTTGAGCCAGCACTCTTCAACCCGAAAGGCATCCGTAAAAAGCAATACATACCACATGGGGTGATGAATGTTGTCTTCTCTTCATCTTCTCTTGTCATGAAGATCTGATGGTATCCTGAGTAGGCGTCAAGGAATGACAACAGATCACACCCGGCCGTGGAGTCAACAATCTGGTCGATGCGCGGCAACGGTAAAGGGTCCTTGGGACAAGCCTTATTGATATATGTGTAATCAATACACAGCCTCCACTTCCCGTTCGCCTTGCGTACCACCACCGGATTGGCCAACCACGTCGGATGGGGCACTCCTCTCACCAAGCCTGGCGCTTCCAACTTCCTGATCTCTTCTGTGATAAACTCTTGCCTTTCCAAAGCCTGCTTCCTGACCTTCTGTTTGACGGGCCACGCATGAGGACAGACAGCAAGGTGGTGCTCAATCACCTCCCTGGAAACGCCGGGGATGTCGGATGCTTGCCATGCAAACACGTCGACATTCGCCTGCAGGAAGGTGATGAGCGCGCCTTCCTATTTGCTGTCGAGGGTGGAGCTTATGGTGAAAGCCCCTCCCGTGCCATCCTCCTTGATGGACACCTTCTTGGTCTGTGGTGGTGCAGCTCTGGATTTCTTGCTCTTGCCGGTGGAGCTCTCTGGCACGTCCTCGACGGTAGCGCAACACTCCGAAGAGGTGCGCTTGCCGGAGTGGGTGCGGGAGGTCTTGCTGGTCTTCTTCTTCCCTCCCAGTGCTTCAGCGGCAGGAGCAAGTGCCTTGGCGGCAGCCGCTTCAACTGCTTCATGGTAGAGTAGGTCGGCGCAGATCAGCGCATCCTTCTTGTCGCAGGGGACGATGATGATGGTCATCGGCCCAGGCATCTTAAGCGTGTTGTAGGCGTAATGCGACGCCGCCATGAACTTGGCTAGTGTCGGGCGGCCGAGGATCCCGTTGTAGGGCAAGGGGATCTCGGCTACATCGAAGGCAATCCTCTCCGTCCTGTAGTTCAGCTCGCCTCCAAACGTCATAGGCAACGTGACCTTCCCCTTCGGCTGGCTCCTTCCCGGGTTGACCCCTTGAAACGTGCCCGTCTCCTCGAGGTCTCCATCGGGAATTTGCAGCCTCTTGCTCTCAACGAGCGAGATTAAGTTCAGACCGGCCCCGCCGTCAACCAGCATCTTGTTCACCTTGAGGTTGCGTATCGTTGGTTAGACCAACAACGGCAAACACCCGACCACAGTGGTGCGATCAGGGTGGTCCTCGGTGTCAAAGATGATGGGCGTGCCGGACCACTTTAGTGGCTTCTGAGCGTCGAACGATGGCTCCGCTGCTGTGATCTCACGCGCCCACTGCTTGAGCTGGCGGTGAGAAGTGTGCAGCGAGGCGCCACCATCGACGCACATGGCCTCCGTAGCCTTCTGAAACTCTTGCTCGCCAGACTCGTCGTCCTCGTCAAGATCATCGTCTTCCTGCTTCTTGTCATGGCCCCAAGCGGGCCTCTCTTGCTGGTTATCCTTGCCGCGGCGGCCTCCTTGGCTGCCACGCTTCTTGTCGGATCCTTCGGCACCATCCTAACACTTCTCCTTGTCCCGCCTCTCATAGTCGGCCTTTTGCTTTTCGGCAAGCAGCTCGACCTGTCGGCAGTTCTGGAGGTCATGGCCCTTGGTGCGGTGGATCTTACAATACTACTTGTCGGAGCCTCCTGGCTTGTCGGCAGCTGCCAAGGCCCGGCAGGCGGTGCACCCAACAATCTCCTTGTCGGGGTCGTCTGCCTTGGCCTTCTTGGCAGCGCCGGTGTCGTCGGATCCCTCGACGGCAAGCACGGCCTTACCCTTGCGTTTCTTGTTGCGACGCCGGCCCTTCTTCGTCGGGGCGGCCGTGTCTTCATGAGTAGAGTCGGTTTCCACACCGGCGTCCTCGCCAGGGTACTTCCTTCCCTCTTCAGCCCAGGCGCACCTATCGGCCAGAACATAAAGTTCGGCCACATCCTTAACCTTGTTCATCGCCAGCTCTTCACGCATCTTGCGATTGCGCACATTCTGATGGAATGTGCTAATCACGGCGGCGGGATGAACATCGGGGATGTTGTACTGCACCCGGTTGAACCTCTGTATGTACTTGCGCAGGGTTTCCCCTTCCTTCTGGGGAATGATATGCAAATCACTGGCCTGGCCATGAGCTTGGTGGCCTCCGGTGAAGGCACCAACGAACTCATGGCATAGATCCGACCAAGAGGAAATGGAATCCGCCGACAAGTGCATCAACCAAGACATGATGTTGGGCTTCAGTGCCAACGGGAAGTAATTGGCAAGCACCTTGTCGTCGCGAGCTCCAGCAGCTTGCATCGCGATGGTGTAGATGCTGAGGAACTCTGACGGATGGGTCTTGCCGTTGTACTTCTCGCCGACGTCGGGCTTGAACGTGCGGTGGGACGGCCACTGGAACTGCCGCAGCTCACGGGTAAAGGCTGGGCAACCCACCTTGTAAGGTAGGCCGCCGGAGCCCCCCGGTGCTGGGTGGTCCACAGCAGGTCCTGCCCACTTATCCGACTGGTGGCGTGTATCGCGTCGGTGCTTGATGGTGGTTCGAGCGTCTTCATGGGCTCGTTCTCGAAGAACTTGGCGCTGGTCGCGGTGGGTCCGTCGGTCGGACGACGCTATGGAAATGTTATCACAAGCGTCGTCACGGTGCGGGCCCAGCTGCACCATCAGAAGCTGGGTGACGCTACGATCTACATCATCATCACCAATGCCAAGCATCGCTACGGAGGCCATGGTGCGGGCCCAACTGCTATTGAGGTTCCTGCCGGTGGCCGATCAGATGGATGAATGGATAGCCACCATTCAGAGTCTGATTGGCCTCGCCGAGGCTAGGGCTCACAGCCAGCTGGCCCGCCGCAGCCTCCCCAAGCAACAAAAATGGCTCGCGCTGCTGGCCGTACGGAAGGGGCCACCCCCACTATGCAGTCCCCACCACGGCAATCTGTGCAGGAGCCGCGGAATCAAGAACCCGTCAATGTCTCGATGGCCTCTTTCGACCCTCGAGCATGTCCATGCCAACAGTGAGCCCCGGAGGACAGGCGGAGGGGAGGCGTGCGCGTCATCATCGAGCGACACCGCGACGACCACCGTCGGACCAATGGGTGTGATGGCTCCGACGTCGATGAGCCTGCGCTCAAGGATGGCGGGTGCCTGCCGTTCGAGGTTGGGTGCCATGCCTTTACTCGAGAGCTGCGGCAAGTCCGTTGGCCATCCGCTCGCACGTTCAAGCCAGAGATACACGAGAAGTATGATGGGAGGCTGAACCCGGCAGAGTTCCTGAGCATATACACCATCGCTGTTCAAGCTGCCGGAGGAAGAGATGAGAAGGTGTTTGCCAACTACTTCCCTTTGGCACTCAAATCCAATGTGAGGTCTTGGCTGATGCACCTGCCGGAGAACTCCATATCGTCATGGGCTGACCTATGCCATGAGTTCATTGGCGCCTTCACGGGCGGCCATCAAGAACCAGGACGGCCCGGCGACTTGCAGCTTCTCCTACAGATAGAAGGAGAAACTCTCCGCAAGTATTTGCAGAGATTCACCAGAGTCCCCAGAAATATCCCAAATATCCACCCGGCGGCTGTGATAGCTGCCTTCTAGTCCAATGTGTGAACCGCATGATACATTCCAAGATGAATGTTCGGTTGCCCAAGATTGTGAAGGAGCTTTACACCTTGGTGGACAAATGCACTCAGGTGGAGGAGGGAAGGAAACTCCCTGGAGAGGAAGATTGCGTTGACATCAACTCAGAGGATGATGATGAATCCACCAGCCATAAGAAGAAGAACAAGAAGCACAACAAGAGGCGCAAGGATAAGGTAGTGATGACCGTCGAAGGATCGGGCACGCTTAGTACCGGCAAGAAGGCTAAGGCCGAAGCCCCCAGCAAGGAAGCCGCCACGTGCGCTGACTGTCGGGATGCTGCGGCTGCTGAGAGAGCTGGGAAAAGTGATGGGCCGTACTGCAAGATTCATCAGACCAAAGTCCATGATCCCCAAGAGTGTCATTAGGTTGAGCAGCTCGTCGAGAGGCAGAGGTCTGAATACGAGAAGCGTGATAAGGAAAAATTCAGAATGGCACTGGCGGGAAGGGCCGGGGCGGTGAAGCAAATCGCCCCGGCAAGGCTTTTCGCAACCAAGGAAAGCCCGCCAGGGGCCGAGAGAAGGAAGTTCGCAATGATGGGAGTAATGGAGGGGATGAAGAGGAAACCAGCGAGCAGGAATTCTAGAAGGCCACTAACGCCCTGTCATTGACGGGGGTGCATCTTTGCACTCCTCTCACTGCCAACTTAAACGATGGGCGCGTGAGGTCAATGCCGCGGAGCCAGTGGTAGAATCTCGGAAGCCGCTCAAATGGTCATGCACGCCCATCATCTCTGACCAAGAGGACCATCCTGACCGCACCACCGCGGTAGGGTGTTTGCCATTGTTGGTATCTCCAACAATCCGCAACCTCAAAGTCACAAAGATGTTGGTTGACGGCGGGGCTGGGTTGAATCTAATTTCCCCAAAGGTTATCAGCAAGCTTCAGATAGCAGAGGAAGAACTAAAGGTCACGTGCACGTTTCAAGGAGTTAATCCCAGCAGGAGTCATCCTAAGGGAAAGGTCACGTTGCCAGTGACATTTGGGGGAGAATAGAACTACCAGACTGAAAAGGTTGTGTTTGATGTGGTCGACCTCCCCCTGCCGTACAATGGGATCATTGGACGCCCAGCTCTAGCAAAATTCATGGCGACATCTCACTATGCCTACAACACCTTGAAGATGCCAGGGCCGGTGCGAGTCATTTCCATTCCGTCAGATGGGAAAGATGCAATTATTTGCGTGGATAAGATGTACTGGGACGTAGTCGCCGCAGAGGCCGCGACAACAGCAGTTCCCGCCAAGGAGAACAGAGGGAAAAGGAATGATAGCAGGGACACCAGCAAGGAATCCGGGAAGTGTACCTCTTCGGAGTGCGCTACGCCTGTCAATGACTTGCCAGAGAGTTCCAACAGCAAGAGATCCAAGGTTCTTGCACCACATGTGAAAAAGGTCCCGACAGGGCTGGCTGGCGCTGATGGTACCTTCACTATCAGCGCCACCCTTGATGACAAATAGGAAAGCACGTTTGTTGCCTTCCTGTGGGCGAATATTGATGTGTTTGCCCGGCAACCATCTGATATCCCTGGTGTTCCCAGGGATGTAATCGAGCACCACCTTGCTGTCTGCCCACATGCTCGACCCGTCAAGCAGAAGGTTCGAAAGCAGGCCTCGAAAAGGCAGCAGTTCATTGCCAACAAGATTAAGAAGCTTGAGGCAGCTGGTCTAGTCAGAGGAGTACTGCATCCGACATGGTTAGCAAAGCGAGTGGTCATGCGCAAGGCCAACGGAAAAATGGAGGCTTTGCATAGATTTCACACATCTGAATAAAGCTTGCCTGAAGGACCCATTTCCCTTGCCGCGCATCAACCAGATTGTGGACTCCACTTCAGGTTGTGATTTGCTCTCCTTTCTGGATGCATACTCTGGGTATCATCAGATCTTCAAGTCCAAGGAAGATGAAGAGAAGACCTCGTTCATCACCCCATGTGGTACGTTCTGCTTTGTGCGCATGCCTTTCGGGTTAAAGAGTGCTGAGTCCACTTTTGCAAGAGCGGTCCAGATTGGGTTTGAACCACAATTGCACAGAAACATTGAGACTTATATGGATGATATTGTGGTCAAGACCAATGATAGATTAACCCTCATCCAGGATTTTGAGGAGACATTTGCTAATCTGCGCAAGATCAACTTGAAGTTAAATCCGGAGAAGTGTGTGTTTGGCGTTCCCTCCGGCAAGCTACTTGGGTTCTTCGTATCCCATCGTGGGATCGAAGCCAACCCCGACAAGATCAAGGCTATCGAACAGATCCAGGCACCCAGGATAGTCAAAGATGTGAGGCGCCTGACAGGGTGCGTTGCCACACTTAGCAGATTCATCTCCAAGTCTGTCGAGCGCGCCCAACCGTTCTTCAAGATTTTGAAGAAGGAAGGGCCCATGAAGTGGACCCCGGAAGCAGACACAACTTTACAAGATTTGAAGACCTACTTGTCCTCTGTGCCCACTTTGGTTGCCCCTAAACCACAAGAGCCGTTGCTGCTGTACTTAGCGGCAACTAATCAAGTGGTTTGTGCAGCCCTAGTGGCATAGCGGGAAGTAGAGGAAATAGAGAGTGAGCAAAGCCCGATAGGACCAGATGAGGATCAGAACAAAGAAGAGCACGACAGCAGGGGAAACCCCAAGGACGCGACAAGGAAGAAAGTGGTGCAGTGCCTAGTGTACTTTGTTAGTTCCCTGTTGCAGGGGGCTAGATCGAGGTACTCTGGTGTGCAATAGTTGATTTTTGGCCTCATCATGGCCTCAAGGAAACTATGCTACTACTTCCGAGCCCATGAGATTACAGTTGTCACCCGCTTTCCATTGCAAAGGATACTCTGAAACCCTGAGGCTACCGGCAGAATAGTGGAGTGGGCTTTGGAGTTATCCAGCTTTGGCCTGAAATTTGAGAGCACTTTAACAATTCAGAGCGGGGTGTTGGCAGAGTTTATTGCAGAATGGACGCCAACCCCTGATGAAGAAGTGCTGGAAACAGTTACTCCCCGGCAAGGAAGCGCCCCAAGAATGGATCATGTATTTCGATGGTGCATTCTCCCTGCAAGGTGCAGGGGCTGGCGTGCTTCTCATTGCTCCCACAGGGGAGCACTTGAAGTACGTTGTCCAGATGCATTTTCCCCGGGAGGAAGCAACCAACGATACATCAGAGTATGAAGGGCTCCTTGTCGGGCTCAGGATTGCCACAGAATTGGGAATCAGGAAGCTGATCATTCGAGGAGATTCACAAGTTGCGGTGAGGCAAGTCAACAAGGATTACCAAAGTCCATTGGTGGAGGCATATGTTGAGGAAGTGAGAAGATTGGGGGAGCGCTTTGACGGATTGCAAACAGAGCACGTACCCCGTGCGGAAAACAACATAGTTGATCATCTATCAAAGCGTGCTACGCAAAAACTTCCTGTGGAACCATGAACTTTTGTTCTCCATCTTACTCAGCCCTCCGTACCCCCGACAACAATGCCCGAAAGAGGAGGAAATTGGACTCCGGTAAGCCTCTCCTGGTAGAGCCTCCCGGGGCTCCTGGTAGGGACCCTGCCGGAAACAACTCCCCATCGATTGTCGGGCTGCGCCCTCCTGCTGGGCCACTGGTCCCCGCGGTCGAGGAACGCACTCCCGCAGATGAGGAGGTGTCGTTAGTCCTTGGTGTCGAGTCCCAGGATCCAACTTGGGCAAGGCACATAGTCCGTTTCCTCCAAACTGGATAACTTCCTAATGTGCAAGAGGAAGCTGAAAGAGTAGCCCAAAGGGCCAGTATGTATCAGTTTGTCGATGACACACTATACAGAAGGAGGCCCAATGGTGTGAAATTGAAGTGCATCTGCCGGGAAGAAGAAAAGGAACTGCTGGCGGAAATACACAAAGGCATGTGCGGCTCCCACATTGGATCAAGGGCATTAGTTGGGAAAGCATTCCGGCAAGGATTCTATTGGCCCACAGCCCTCCAAGATGCGGTCGAGCTTTTCACCAAGTGTGAATTCTGCCAGTTCCATTCCAAGAACATCCATCTGCCTGCACAAGCTCTTCAGGCAATCCCTTTGTCATGGCCGTTTTCAGTCTGGGGGCTCGATATCCTCGTCCCTTTCCCCCGAGCTGCCGGGGGCTTTGAATTCTTGTTCGTTGCCATCGACAAGTTTGCAAATTGGCTGGAAGTAGATGCCGTGAGAAAGGTGACTGCTTAGTCAGCTATCAAGTTCTTGAAAGGATTGGTGTGCCGTTTTGGTTTCCCTGCCAGGATCATCACCGACAAGGGCACCCAGTTGACGAGCCGCGCCTTCATGCAATATGTTCATGCCCTCGGAAGCAAGATCTCATTTGCCTCTGTTGCTCATCCCAGAGGCAATGTACAAGCTGAGAGGGCGAATGCTGAAGTGTTGCGAGGGCTCAAGACGAGAACGTTTGATACGCTGTGGAAGTGCGGCAGGTGATGGATCGATGAGCTCCCGGTAGTTCTCTAGTCTCTCAGAACGATACCAAATCGAGCTACCGGGCAGACTCCCTTCTCCCTAGTTGATGGGGCAGAAGCAGTTATCCCCACGAAACTCATTTATGGGTCACCTCGAGTGCTTTCCTACGATGAAATAGCACATGATCAGCACCGGCGTGATGACGCTGTGCTTCTCGAGGAGAACCTTCTCCGGGCTGCTACGCGTGCTGCACGCCATCAGCAAGCCATGCGTCGCTATCACAGCCGCAGGGTTCATGCCCGGTGTTTTGAGGAAGGCGACCTTGTCCTTAGGTGCGTTCAGTCCGCCAAGGGTACAAACAAGTTGACACCGAAGTGGGAAGGCCCTTACCGGGTAGTTCGAGTCACCAGACCTGGCGCAGTCCGTCCGGAGACCGGAGATGGCATTCAATTGCAAAACTCATGGAATATTGAGAATCTTTGCAAGTTCTACCCGTAAGGCGCGGCTGTCGGGCCCTGCCCGGCAGCCACCCTTTTGTACAGGCCTCGCCTCAGTTGCATGTAACCCCTTGTACAAAGCCAGGCGCAGACCCTGAGCAACAGAGAAATAAACGAAGCGCTGGGGGCCCCCCGACAAGTTGCATGCATGCATAAGCATTTCATGGGCATCGCATGTTCATGTAGATAAGATCGCATCTGGCATCATTTCCATCTACATAAAACTGCAGGTTCCTGCCGAGAACTTGACCTCTAAGGGAAGCTGGAAAGATGATCCAACACTATGATCTCCGGCAAGCCAAACAGATAAGTTCTATCTCTTTTCCATACGTGTTCTATAAGAAAAATCTTGTGCATAAGAGAACCTCATCGCTTTTTGAAACTTAGGTGCTCCCATCCCTTGACTCGAACGTTGCTTCGGTCAGGATGGTCGCAGTGGCCTTTGGTGAAAAAAAAATTGGCGGGGGGCTGGTCCCTAGTCACTATTTGTGCCTGGGAGGCTTAACTCCTCGGAAACAAAATAGAGGGTACCGGCAGGATAGCCTGCCGGGGCAAACTCGTTTATTTAAAAATATAGAGGCATTCCACCTCTGCATGGACATATACATGCACGAGTCCCCGACAAGATTCATCTTTTTCGTTAATATGCTGATCAAACAAGTACAAACCTTATAGAACACATACATGGATTCAAGAGATTACATTATTTGAACTAAAATTTGGCAAGTGCCTACATATTTAAGATTGAAAAAAGATAAGTGCCCCGTGATGCCTTTGCCCTTGTCCATCTCCTTCAGGGTATTATAGGGAAGGACCAAGGAGGTAGGAGGCGGGCCCGGCTTGGATTCGGCACCTCCCGTGGATCAGGATGGCGCCGCTTCCCAGCTAGGAGGAAGAAACCGGAGGGCGGGTGCGGAGGGTAACGCTGCCGGAGGCCTAGATAGGAGAAACGGAGTCACCAGCAAACACGACTCATCGGAACGGTCGTCCCCGTTCTTGACGCATCGTGGGTTGCCGCCGCCTTCCATATCACTCCCATTCGAAGACCCCCGCACGACAACCGCGTCGGGCACCATGCTCTCTGGACAATCCCACAAAGTGCATGGTCGTCCCCAATTGCCCAGACATCAGAAACCACCGCACGTTCGGGAGACGTGTATGGGAGCAAAGAGCCCTCCTGTAAAAAAGCGGATGGTGCCTAGGAGGGGTCAGGTTCGCCTTTGCTGATGGCAATTCCATCCCGCGACCCCTCTCCGGCGCCGCGGGGGAAGGAGGAATGGGCCACGACCGACTACCGCGCCCCGTACCCATTATGGGCCTCGGCGTGGTGTCGTTTGTGTCGCCTCTCACTAGAATTGAAGCTACGGGCAACCCGGCGATGAGCGCACCAGAGTCGCCACCTCCAGTGCTATCGCCGTGCCACCCGAGCGCTCCCCTGAGGCCCATGCGAAGATCTAAGCTAGGTCCCGGGGCTTGGCCCCGGGTTCTCCTTCTCAGCATATCCAGGAGAAGGCAGAAGATGGAGCTGAAGGGATGCGAGGATGAATGCCTCCGCTCCTCCTCTGCCCCTCTTTTTATAGGCGGGTCGAGGAAGGGAGCTGATCCCTCAACGGGTAACCGCCGCCCTCCTCCACCAATCCAAGAAGACCGGGCCCCTGCCTTGATGCTCTCCCGCACCAAGCGCCTCCGTTACCCACCCCACGCGATGCATGCTGCATACGTGGCTGAGGGTAAGGGCGTGGTGGGAAGAGTGAATTGGCAGTTACTCCCCCATGCGTTACAGTCATTCACGGGCCATTACAAGAATGACCCCTCCATGATTGGCTTTATGCGACGCGCGGGAAAACCGGAAGCTGGCCCGGGCGCAAGTTAATGAAGAAGCAAAGAAGATCTCAAGGGGCCAGCCGCTTCCACGCCCCTGCCTGTGCACTTGTTAGGACCTATCCCGACGAAGCCCGGCAGCGTGTTCGGGCTAGGCCCCGGGGCTTCTATCGGTGCAACAAACCCTGGGTCCGTTGCCTAGACTATGCACATGCACGAGAACAAGATTGCAGTGCCAAGGTCAGACTGAAGCACAAGGGATCAATCCTTCAAAGGACCGGCGTGCAGCACAAGAAGACCAAGAAGAGCCAGAAGAGCAAGATACTGCTAAGGGAAAAACCTCCCTTGCCGGGTAGGCGAGCCTGGCAAGGATGGGGTTACCCCTAGAAGCAAGCCTTTAGGTCGTCCCAGCAGGCCTGCCGGGGCTTACAGAGGCAGAATCACCCCACCGCACCACCTCATCACGACGCACGTCGTCGATCAATGTGGTGTCAAGCTACAAAGTGACTAAGTGGCTGCTCTTCACCACATGGCAGCCACTTCCTACAGAAAACACCTCCAAGCAACACCCGTCCTGCGATGCGTCGAGCAAGCAGGCACGAAGCTGGCAAAACAACCCGGCAGGGCCTGCCGGGCAAGCTATGATGTGACGTTGAGCGACGCATTTAATGCGTTGTCAACCTGCAGAGTTAGGTATGATAGCACTGTTCGCTGTCTAGTCAGTGTATAATGACTGATTTGCCACTGTGGTGACCCATTTATCTATAAAAGGAGGCCCAAGGCAACCGTAGAAAGGGTTGGCTAATCCACACCGTCACACACTCATACGCGCGTAGCCGTTCTCGCCCCGAGGCAAACCCTGTCGGGCGAGCGTGCAACGCTCAGCACCATTTTCCCACCATCAATCCACCAAACCAGGAGTGGGGTTTTACGCCTCACGGTGGACCGAACCTGGGTAAAGACTGCCTGTGTGATCTCTGTCATGCTGTTCCACGCTCCTCTGCTCTTTGTGCAACGTGCCATCCCCCCGCCGAACCAGAAAGGGACTCTTGGTCCCATAGGTGGCCGTGGTTTCCCACGACACTCGGGTTCAGTAAGAGAACGCCTCGCTCGGGTTTAGTTAGAGCCCAATGCCTCGCGCACACACGTGTACGTGTACAAGAGAAATACGCAAACCTCCGTGCATTGCTCAGCCCCGAGCAACCACCGTAACTGGGAACTCCCTGATATTTTCCTCGACCTTGCTTCTACCACGATATTTTCTATCATGGATGGCCCAAACAGTGTCATGCAGGTGCGTCCCTGGCCCGCCCAGGATGAAAAGCCCATTTTGTCATGATTTTTTTCATAGAAGTAGGAGCCCACCACATCTATGATGATACGTGGTTTTGTCACAATCATCGTCATATAAGTGTCGTAAGCATGACAATTTTTTTTCGTTCGGGCCAAAATTTCATGGATGTGTCTTTTTTTGTAGTGAAGATTCCGGCAGGCCAAGCCCGAAATCTTGAGCGCTTTTATATCGTTGTTGGTGTCCACCGTAGCAAAACTGTATTCGAGGCTGTTGATAAAACGGACGAAACACTCGCAAGGCCTTGTGGCCAGGTGGTAGTGGTAGACGAGGACGTCATGGCACACGCACAACTGGGTCCCGACAACCTTCTGATCATACCCAGCATGATCGCCGGTGAACTCAAGGTCGAAGCCGATCACATGGTAGTCGTCCTCAGCAAGCAACTGCTCCATAGTGTGGATGGAGCCCTCCATCGAGACCGGCTCGTTCATGTACACCTCCGAGAAGGCCTCCCCCTCGTGTGGGTGTCCACTATGTGAGGCGTGGTGAACTGCCACCTGTTGTCATTGTCGGCGTTCTGGGAACGGGGGTCCCTAGACTTGCCTGCCTGCGGCCCACGGCATGGCTCCACTAGCGGCCCCGTACGGCCCATCTTCACCAGCAAACACTCAAGACCCTCGTGAGAGGCCAAGCCTTGCGAGGCGGACGATGCAAGACCTCCTCAGGGGCGGCCTCACCAAGCTGGCTCGCGAGGGGCGGAGAGATCAAGGCAAGGGACACCTCGTGAGGTTCCTGTGACGCAAGCCATGACGACTGGAGCCAGGCGCGCGCCATGCAGGCGCCAGCGTGCGCAGTGTCCTCGTTTCCTCTTTGGTGCTAAAGAGGCAAGCGCAGGCGAGGATTCCCTGAGGCATCAGGCAAAGGTTTCCATATCGGTGCAACGAGACCAAGACCAGCAGGACGACATGACAGAGGTCACCGTGGAGCCCAAGACGGCGTCACCACCAGAGCCTTTGGCAGGCGAAGACCACCTTTAGTCAGGATAACTTGTACTAGTTGTCTCCCATCGAATTTGGCCGTTGTTGGATCCCTTCCCGCTCAATATTTGGGGAGAGGACCAGGGCCTCTATAAATAGGGCTAGCCACCATCTTAGCAAGGGGACGGATCACTCAGATCATCCTCTTCCACACAAGTTCACCAAGCACAAGAACACCTCTTCTCAGGAGGCTGTTCTTCCCCTGTAAATGTTCACCCTCAGCCCAAGAGGCAATCCACCACACACAGTGGAGTAGGGTATTACACCACATCGGTGGCCCGAACTAGTATAAACTCTTGTGTCTCCTTGCTCTTTGGGTTCGACGCGCTAGGCCTGACGATCGTTGCGAGAGCGAGCTAGGGGGAGGGAGAGATCTTCGTGCGCACCCCAGTGTTCGAACCTCAAGGGTTTTGCCGGAACCCGAAATCCGACATTTGGCGTGCCAGGTAGGGGTGCTCCGAAGCTTCGCCCCTCCCTGACGGCTTCGCCTCTTCGACCGGCTCTCATGGACGGCGCCGCTTCTCTGACTGGATCGACGAGCGCCATCAGCTGCGCCACCGGGCTCCGGGCCTTCACCCCCGCCTTGCGGCAGGTGCGGTGGCCGCGCAAGTTCAAGCCGGAGATGACGCACCGCTACGATGGTGCGGCGGATCCGGCGGCCTTCCTGCTAGCATACTAGGAGGCCGTTCTGGAGGCTGGGGGCGACGATAAGGCCATGGCCAACTGGCTCCCCATGACCCTCGCTGGCGTGCCGCGTGCTTAGCTCCTTCACCTGCCGGGATCTTCTGTGGCCACCTGGGGGGAGCTGCACGACCTTTTCATCGCGCGCTTCGGGGGACCAGCACCCCCACCGTCGCAGCTCTCCTTGGCGGCTCGCAGGCGCCACCCACAGACCATCACACCAAGCCGTTCTTTCGCCAGATCGGTGCCGCCTCCATGCGGCAGGGGGCTCCCCCGGGTTGGGCGGCGCCCAAGGCCAACCTGACCATTGACTCGGGAGATCACCCAGTCACCACCGTCAGCTCGGGCGTGCTCCCAATGCTTTGCATGCCCACCATCTACAGCGTAGCCGTCACCAAGACCCTCATCGACGGCGGCGCCGGCCTCAACGTGCTCTCTGTGGAGGCTTTTAGCCTCCTTCACGTACCGCTTGAGCGGCTCCGCCCCAGCAAGCCTTTTTCCGGGGTCGGCGGCGGCTCCTCAAACCCCCTGTGGCAGATCCGCTTCCCCGTGACCTTCGGCACACGCGACAACTACCACACCGAGCTAATCGACTTCGACATCGCCCGCATCGACCTACCATACAACGCCATCCTCTGGTACCCGGAGCTGGCCCAA
Source organism: Aegilops tauschii subsp. strangulata (assembly GCF_002575655.3). NCBI lineage: Eukaryota > Viridiplantae > Streptophyta > Magnoliopsida > Poales > Poaceae > Aegilops > Aegilops tauschii. The sequence continues at coordinate 241,958,821 of NC_053037.3, read as the reverse complement.
TTCATGGCGGCTACTCATCCTGCCTACAACCTCATGAAGATGCCGAGGAGCAAGGGCGTCCTCACCATGACCGGAGACACCAAGGAAGCCTTGGCGGCCCTCAAACTCGCTTTCAGGGCCACGGCGGCAGCTTGCCCGGCCGACAAGGTCATACCCGGGACCAAGGGGGGCTGCACCGACCAAGAAGAAGCATCTATTCACTCAAGGTCAAGCCAAGACGAAGCAAATACCGGTCAACGAGGACGGGGCCTCGGGCGCCACCTTTACTATTGGCGCCGACCTCGCTCCATGTCAAGAAAGGGAGTTGGTGGACTTCCTGTGGGTGAACAAGGAAGTGTTCGCCTAGGAGCCCAAGCAGCTAGTTGGGGTCCCGAGAGGAGTGATTGAGCATCATCTGAAGGTATGCCCCAACATGCGCCCTGTGAAGCAGAGGGCAAGGCGACAGTCCGCAAAGAAGCAGTCTTTCATCATTTAGGAAACCCGCAAGCTGGAGGCAGTAGGTGTCATTCGCGAGGTCCGGTACCTAGAGTGGCTAGCGAACCCGGTCTTCGTGCCGAAGAAAGGAGGGAAGGAGCGCATGTGTGTCGACTTCACCAACCTCAACAAGGCCTACCCTCAAGACCCATTCCTGCTACCGCGCATCGACCAGATTGTCGACTCCACCACTGAGTGCGGCCTGCTATGTTTCCTGGACGCGTTCTCGGGCTACCACCAGATCAAGATGGTGGTAGAAGATGTGGAGAAAATGGCTTTCTTGACCCCGTGCGGGGTATACTGCTACACTTGCATTCCATTCGGACTACGCAACGCAGGAGCAACCTTCCAGCGGCTGATGCACATCGCCTTGGGATGGCAGCTCGGGAGAAACGCTGAGGCCTACGTCGACGACGTTGTGGTAAAGTCTCAGGAGGTGAGAACTTTGATTCAGGACCTGGAGGAGACCTTCGCGAGCCTGCGCCAGGTGGACTTGCGGCTCAACCCGGAGAAGTGCATGTTTGGTGTGCCATCCGGCAAGTTGCTGGGTTTCCTCGTGTCCCACAGGGGGATCGAGGCCAACCCGGAAAAGGTCAAAGCAATCGAAGACATGATCCCACCACAAACCCTCAAGGAGATGCAGAAGCTTGTAGGCTGTGTGACTTCGCTGGGACACTTCATCTCCAGGCTGGGGGAGCGCGCCTTACTGTTCTTCAAGCTGATGAAGAAGAAGGGCTCGTTCGAGTGAACCCCCGAGGCTGACCTGGCATTTCAAGACCTCAAGAGATACTTGACCAGCCCGCCGGTGATGGTGGCACCTCATCCTCTCGAGCCCTTGGTACTCTACCTGTCTGCCACACCCCACTCCACCAGCAAGGCGCTGGTGGCCCTCATAGAGGAGCGCCAGGTCAAGGGCCCGCCAAGTGGAGCCGCCAAGCCAGATGAGGCAGCACAACACCGAGGCGATGCTCCTGGGACAGCGGCTGCCCCGGCAAGTCATCAAGCCCCTGAAGCCGGAAATCCACATGAAGCACCTCAGTCCCCAGAAGCCAAAGACTCCGTCAGCTCCCCCACCCTCTTTGAGCACCCGGTGTACTTCGTCAGCACTGTGCTACGGGATGCGAGAGCACGATACCCCATGCCTCAGAAGCTCTTGCTCGCGCTCCTAGTGGCTTCGCGTAAGCTGCGCCACTACTTCCAGGGTCACCCCATGAAGGTCATCTCAGCTTACCTGCTGGAGAGAGTGCTCAGGAGCCCCAATGCTCCGGGGAGGGTTGCCGAATGGAACATCGAGCTGCAAGCGTTTGACTTGGAGTTCAGCACGACCAGGGTCATCAAGGGGGCTGCGCTCGCCGACTTTGTGGCAGAATGAACCGACACCCCGGAACTCGAAGCAGGCGAGAACCAGTCCCTCTCGCCAGGGAGTGAAGCGCCGGATGGCTGGGTCATGTACTTCGACGGCGCGTTCGCACGCCAGGGCGCAGGGGCTGGAGCAGTGCTCATCTCGCCCACTCAGGACAAGCTTTACTACGCTGTGCAGATCTGCTTCCATCGGGGCGAGAAGGTCTCCAACAACATCGCAGAGTAAGAGGGCCTCATCGCCGGCCACAAAGCTGCGGTGGCCCTGGGTGTGAAACGCCTCACCATCAAGGGAGACTCGTAGCTCCTCGTCAACTTCTCCAACAAGGTGTACGAGCTGAAGGATGAGCACATGGAGGCATACCTCGCGGAGGTACGCAAAATGGAGAAGCAGTTCCTAGGTCTAGAGCTACAGCATGTGCCTCGCAGCACCAACAGGAGTCCGACGACATCGCCAAGAGAGCATCCAAGTGGCTACCCCAAGAGCCTGGCGTCTTCGAGGAGCGGCTCTTCAAGCCTTCGGCAGCACCTCAGCCTGTGGAACCGGCGCCTCCTCATGAGGAACTCCCCCAGCCACTAGCCTCGGGAGCCCCCGCCTGTGGCCCGACCTCGGGAGCGCGCTGCTCTTAGCGCTCGAGCCTCAGGAGGGGCGCTAGATCGAGGAGTTCAAGGCATACCTGACGCAAGGCACGTTGCCGGAGAAGGAAGAGGACACGGAGCGTGTGGCTCGGCAGGCTACGGCGTACTGCATTCAGGACAGTGGGCTATACAGGAAACGGCCAAATGATGTTTCTCTATGATGCATCTCCAGGGAACAGGGGAATGAGTTGCTGGCTGACATACACGGCGGAGACTATGGGCACCACTCGTCGTCGCGCACCCTAGTTAGCAAGGCTTCCGCAACGGGTTCTACTGGCCCACGGAGCTCAACGACGCGGCCGAGCTGGTGAAATCCTGCGAGGCCTGCCAATTCCACGCCAAGAAGATCCACCAGCCAGCTCAGGGCCTCCAGACTATCCCACTCTCATGGCCGTTCGCGGTCTGGGGGCTGGATATCGTGGGCCCATTCCCTCGAGCGCCTGGAGGTTACCGCTACCTCTACGTCGTCGTCGACAAATTCACCAAATGGGCGGAAGTGGAAGCCGTCCGCACCAGCCCTGCCGGGTCAGTAATCAAGTTCATCAAGGGTCTCATAAACCACTTTGGGGTCCCTAACCACATCATCACCGACAACGGCTCACAGTTCACTAGCAACCTCTTCAAAACGTATTGTGCTAACCTTGGAACACAGATCTGCTACGCTTCCGTGGCGGAAGTCCCGAGGGGCCTCAAGACCAGGACCTTCAAGAAGAAGCTCGAGGCCTGCGGTAGGGGCTGGCATGACGAGCTCCAGTCCATGCTATGGTCCATCCGCACCACCGCCACCAAGCCGACATGCGAGACCCCGTTCTTCCTCGTATACGGAGCAGAAGCGGTTCTCCCACACGAGGTCAGGCATCGCTCCGCACGGGTCCTTGCGTTTGATGAAACGCAGCAGGACGCCATGCGGGGGATGGACCTCGTGCTGGGGGAGGAACGCCGCGGTGAAGCCTCGCTCCGAGCCGCAAGGTACCAGCAGGCGCTGCGGCGGTACCACTGCCGCAGCGTCCGCTCCAGGACGCTCGAGGTGGGTGATCTCGTCCTGAGGCGGGTGCTATCTAGGGAAGGGATGCACAAGCTTTCACTCATGTGGGAGGGCCCGTTTCGGGTCGCCCACGTCTCCAGGCCTGCCGCCGCACGCCTGGAGACGCAGGACGGGATCCCCATCTAAAACGCCTGGAACATCTAGCACCTCCGGAAGTTGTACCCGTGAAGCAAGGCCCGGCGCCTGTGAAGCAAGGCCCAGTGCCTGTGAAGGTCTCCGCTCGTGACACTCTCACATAATAATGAGTGGGGCTGTACATGCCCCGGAGTCTCTGGAGTGCCGCCCTTGGGCCTCGGGGGCTCCCTCCCACGTCCTAGTGGCAGCACTTAGCTCCGCGATGGTGAGAAGACAAGAAGACTAGAATTGGTGCCGGACGCGGCTTTTCATTTGCTCTCCGCAGTTGGCTTGCCCCTCTTTAATGAAAATTTGCTCTGTGATGTTCCTTGTCGGCTTGGTTCTATTGCCTTTTTCCTCCTTTTTCTGCCCTCGGTTTTTCATTTTGGCCCATACTCTCCCTCACATGCCTCGCGAGGAGCCTAGACAGGTGCCCTCGTGAGCATTTTTCCTGTTCTTCGCGAGCCACCCTCACTCGAGCTCGCAAACTAGCGCACCCCTGTCAATGCGTGCCCCTCGGGTACCGCGATACGAAGCGCCGGGTCATGGCCGGCTGCCCCCGCGACCAGGGCTCGGAAGGGCTCGGAAGAATAAGAGTTTCCTAACAAATTTTTGCAGTTCCTAGACGCCTCCCAAGTTAAGGAGGCCTCGCCAGGTACTGGGAAACGCACGCCTCACGAGGTGGAAACTACTTCAAGCGCGTCGAGCTAAGTTATTTCTACACGCTTACATAAAACATTGATGCTGCAACATGACACAGGAACAATAAACATAGCATAGCAACTTGGAAATTATGGTCCACTGCACGCCCCTATGGGGCCCCATACTTGTCTCTCTCTCAATGCAGAAAGAAAAGGAAGAACGAAACAAAAGTGGCGTGTGCCCCTGCAGCAGTTCGCGAGGATGGATCCATGGCGCTCTCTTGAGCTCAGCCGGACCCCTCCTCGTGCTACACTGGGTCACAGCGACGAGATGACCCGCTGCCACCCTAGAAGCGGGCGCGGCGACGCGGCAGCTGGTCGTAGCCGCCGCTGCTGGAGCTGTCGCCGGAAGAAGAGTCGCCGTAGCTGGACGAGCCATGGCCGGCGCCAGACAAGACTGCCTTCACCCTCGTCGCGGCCGTCACCAAGGCCGAGCACGTCACCACCATCGTTGTCCTCAGGGCAGCACCCGACGCGGCGACCATCTTCCTTGAACACCCTCACGTAGAGGGTCGCGTTGCCATCATACTTGAAGTGGAGGGTGCACCGCCGGCCCAAGCCGCGTGCGCGGGCGAACGTCTGCCAGCCGCGGGCCAGGGCTGCGTTGCCCGCGACAGAGACCTCGACCGCAACCCATGAAGGCTTGCTGCAGCAGCCGTCCGCCTGCAACCAGAGACCGCCTGGACCTGTGGCTGGCAGCTCACCGGCAAAGGAGCGTGGGAGCTGAAGCCAGGTGCCGACCGGGTTCTCCGACCACACGACAAACTCCGGCAGCACCTTCGCCGAGTGGAAGCGCGACTGGGGAGGCCGCACGACCATGGCGCCTCCCTTCATCGATGGGGCTGCCACGACCTGGGCGACCGCCACCACGTGAAGAGGCGCCGCCGCGGCCGCTGGGAGCCACGGTAGGGGTCGCGGCGTGCTTGCGTGGGCGGCCGTGCCCCCTCTTGGGCGGCGGTGAACCGGGCCCCTCCCGGCTGGCCTTCCCCTTCTCCGTGACCGAGAACCTCTTCGCAGGCGCCATGGGAATCGCTTCTAGCAATGGAGCAAGGGAGAAGAAGTGAGCGGAGCAGGAAGAGATGAGCAACGGGGGCTCCGCCCCCTCCTCATTTATCGCGGGAGAAGACCAACGGCGATCCCCATGATCACAGGTAATAATGATTTTTCTCTGCATGCAGCAAGGACTTGTCAAGTCGGGCAGTTCCCAAGGCAGCGTGGGGAAGTGGAGACGCCCACGCCCAATCAATCGCCACGCGGCGCTCCGCACTTGCCCTTTGGCAACGCCTCGAAGCCAAGTCCGAGCATGCCTTGGGCCCGGGGGCTACTGTCGGCGTTCTGGGAACGGGGGTCCACAGACTTGCCTGCCTGCGGCCCACGGCGTGGCTCCACCAGCGGCCCCGTACGGCCCATCTTCACCAGCAAACACTCAAGACCCTCGCGAGGGGCCAAGCCTTGCGAGGCGGACGATGCAAGACCTCCTCAGGGGCGGCCTCACCAGGCTGGCTTGCGAGGGGCGGAGAGATCAAAGTAAGGGATACCTCATGAGGTTCCTGTGACGCAAGCCATGATGACTGGAGCCAGGCGCGCGCCAGCATGCGCAGTGTCCTCGTTTCCTCTGTGGTGCTAAAGAGGCAAGCGCAGGAGAGGAGTCCCCGAGGCATCAGGCAAAGGTTTCCATATCGGTGCAACGAGACCAAGACCAGCAGGACGACAGGATGGAGGTCACCGTGGAGCCCAAGACGGCGTCACCACCAGAGCCTTTGGCAGGCGAAGACCACCTTTACTCAGGATAACTTGTACTAGTTGTCTCCCTTCGAATTTGACCGTTGTTGGATCCCTTCCCGCTCAATATTTGGGGAGAGGACCAGGGCCTCTATAAATAGGGCAAGCCACCATCTTAGCAAGGGGACGGATCACTCAGATCATCCTCTACCCCCCAAGTTCACCAAGCACAAGAACACCTCTCCTCAGGAGGCTATTCTTCCCCTGTAACTGTTCACCCTCAGCCCAAGAGGCAATCCACCACACCACACTGGAGTATGGTATTACACCACATCGGTGGCCCGAACCAGTATAAATCTTGTGTCTCCTTGCTCTTTGGGTTCGACGCGCTAGGCCTAACGATCATTGCGAGAGCGAGCTAGGGGGAGGGAGAGATCTTTGTGCGCACCCCAGTGTTCGAACCTCAAGGGTTTTGCCGGAACTCGAAATCCGACAGTCACCGTCAGCCGCTGGGAGCACCATTGGAACCATAGGGAGTGCCATTGGAGCCGCTGGATATCCTCTCTATATGTGTCGTCATGGGTGTGCTTATTGTGTCGCGGGGCACGAAATATTAAGGTAAATGGCCGATGGGATAAATGGGGGTTGGGCGGCCTGGATTCTCGGCACGTTCACATGGCAATTTGTAGCAGCAGGTAACTGCATCATGGTGTCGCACCCGGCGCAACCGCATGCATAATGGTAACAGGAACATACGTGATCATGTGTCGGCCCCAAACGCCGGCAACACGCGTGGAGGGATGCGGGCAGAGCGCTCTGTAGCCACCTCAACCGCGAGCAACCACACGCATAGAGCAGTTGAACACGCAGGGAATGGCCATCTACAAGCCTGGCGGCAACTGCGAGACATCGACATGATGTGGAACTACATCATGTTCCACATCACATGGTGGGCGAACAATCATTCGTGAAGCTGCGTAGAGAGCGGCCATGTTCTAGGTAATTAAATCGCAAACATTTTTCTTATTAACCGTATGTGTTCGTGTCATTTCGTCCTCCTCTCGCACGTTTCTTCACCGCGCTGCCATAGAAGGCTTCGAGCACAAGCTTGAGTATCACACATGCGTTCTTTTGGCCAAAACGGTGACTCTAAGAGGCACCAATGAATCGTCGGTGAGCCCGTTCCTACGCAACCGAGCAAGCTTCTCGCCCGACGTGGTGAAATCCCCAAAACCCAATGCTTTCCACCCTCCTATATAAACCCTCACGACCGGCAAGTCCTACGTCGCATTTTCCGTTCCCTCCCCGTGGCTTATCTCGTTTGCTTCTCCCACAATCGTCCATGGCACCGGTCTATCGACGTTGTTAGCCACTCCACCGTCATCAGAGGACAACTCCAGCTGGGAGGATACACCATGACGGCGGCGCAGCCCCGAGCATCGTGTACTGCGTGTGGCATCCCTGTTGGGTGTGCGCACAACAACCACCACAAGCTCCGTCGCCCCTGCCCGTCGGTAGCTATTGCCGTTCGTCATTGCCGCCACCTCATAGTCTGACCCCATGGCCACCACACCAGTGTCGAAAGCCAGGGCCATCACCCACTCTTCCACTATGACCCGAAGGCGGGAGGTGGCCGCCGTGGCCGCCACCCCACTGTCGGCCGCCGTGGCCATCACCCACTCCGCCACCGCAGCCCGAAGGTGGGAGGTGGCCGTCCTGGCTGCCACCTCACCATTGGCCGCTACGGCCACCACCCCACCGTCGACCGTCGGGGTCATCACCCGCTCCGCCACCGCCACCCGAAGGCGGGAGGTGGATGTGGAGCCCCACATGTGCATCAACGACCTTGCGCGCTACATCGAGTTCCTATGGGAGGAGGAGGAGCGCCTGGTCGAGCACGGGAAGAGTCTTACCACCATCGTGGCTGCAGTACACACCGCCGCGGACGCCCGGAATGCGGAGATCTACAAGGAGTCTCGCTGCTTCGAGAGGGATCGTCTGGAGCGGCAGAGGGCATTTGAGGTGGGCGTCGCTATAGGTGCAGCAGCGGCAGACACCGGATTCCATTTCTCGAGCTCGCCGGTAGGCTCGTCCTCCTCTTCCTCATACTGAGCGCACTCAACAGGGGAGAGGCTGCTAGAAGTAGTACAACACCCCTCCGTAGTAGAAGTATTTAGGGGCTATTTTGTTCAATTCATTTGACCATAGATGTGGTTGAACTGTACTATGTACTTAAAATTAGCTAGTATATATAGTTGAAATAGCTATTTCAATACGTGGTTGGCAACAATTAGGGAAAGTTTGTATAGTGCAGCTGTCAACTTGAACTTTTTGTATATAGAATGACTGCTTAATCTATGAATGAAGTCTATGCTTATTGAATTTCAGTTGCAAAATGAGACAGTGCTAGTGATTTTTAGCTGCAAATTTTGAAAAATGGCAGTGTTACAAGTAGGGACAAATGACAATGTTACTAGATCGACAAATGCCAATGTTTCCAGTTTGACAATGGCAATATACCAAATATGACAGATGCAAACCTTACCAAATTGTTTGTAAGTGGATGCACACGGGTCAACATAAAAATCATTTGCGATGAAGAGATGGACAAATCTTGCGCGCCAGCTTTTCTCTTGGCTTAGTGGCGAAGGAACCATAGCTCTCGCTTTGCATGCGGTGTTCAATATGAACTGTTTGCGATGAAGAGATGAACAAATCCTGCCCGGCAAATTTCCCTTGGCTTAGTGGGGAAGGAAGCATAGCTCTCTCTTTGCATACGAATATTCTATCTAAAACGTTTGCGATGAGTGTTTTATTCAGAGAAAACATTGACGTTTTTAAAAAAATCCTTTGATAAGTTTGTACATTCAGAGAGAAAAATAGAAGTTTGTTCAAACCATAGGTTTCATTCAGTCAAAATGTGACTTTACATTCATAGGATTGAGATGCAATATGAGACCCCAAAAAATAATTGTGGCGAAGGCGGAGGCGGTGTGCTGCACTAGCGTTGTCGTCCTCGGAGACGCTGTTGTTCAAGTCTACAAGCCAGCCCAAAATGTTCTTGACTTGGATATGAAAGACCCCGTCATCGCGCGATCGACGGGTGGAGCGTGGGAGGATGATGACTCATGGCGCTGCAAGGTAGTGGTCGAGGCGGCGTCCTTTGATGCTTTAGGGGGCGCGGCAGGTGCAGGCGCGCGCACAAGCATGACGTAGCTGGTGCAGGCAAACACATGGGGACCGATGTCGCGGTGGGTGCAGGGGTGTTCACGGGCACAGGCGGGGGCGCTAACGCTGGCATGTAAACGAGCTCGCGCGGGTCCACGGGGACCTCGCTGACGCGTGCGGCTTCTAGCGCTGCGATGGTGCGACGACTAGTCCGTCAATTCCATGGGGATGGTCATTGGCGTGAGCGTGAGGATGGGAGCTGGGAAGGGCGCGAGGGGTAGCATCCACTGCAGCCATCTCGTTCTGGGCCATGTCCATGAGGCCCCATTCTCCTTATTTTCTATCTCATCCGGTTAGGAGTGAACTTCACCAAACTAGAAGACTAGTGGCAGATGATCCTTTTGCGCCATGGAGTTGCTGGAGGTCTGCGAGAGGGGAATGGGAGGCGAAGAGTAAGGCCGTCTGTATTAAACAGCGACTCGAGTGCCATTTATGGAGAGGTTGGGAGCGAGGCGGGCGGAGATGGAAGTCAAAGGGCTCGTGAGCCTTCGCAGCGTATAGCTCGCACGCTTCCCAGTGAGCTGACGTAGTGGAGGCCTACTTGCATGCCTCCCGGTTAGCCTACGTAGTGGACTGCGCTCACATGCCTCCCATCTACTCGAGCAGCTGCCTACACAGCACCTCCTAGCCAATAAAAGTGTGACACATGGCGTCACGTGAGTGGTTAGCAGAACGCCCATGAATCAAATTATACAAACATTTAAGATGGTAACGTGGCAACTATTTGTTTCAAATGCCATTGCTGGCTATTAATTCGTGCGCCTTCTCTCAGATTGGACACAAAAAATACCAGAACATGTTGGTCCCATTTCATAATAGCATGCCAAGTTTCATGAATTTCAGACGAGTTTTGGATTTACAGGAATTAAAAAAACAAGTTTCTTAATGTTTGCGTCCGAGCCACGAAGCCGAGTTGTTTGAAATTCATTCTCATTTCTTGCATGGGACCTAAACATACACACAAGGACACATATATAATTTTTCTACCCATTTTGGTGCACTAGAGCATGTGCATGTAGTTCAAATTTGAAATATGCACGTAAAATGCCTAGAAAACTCAGTTAATGTATAAAAATGTCCAAACGAACCCCGGATAATTTCAAATTTTAACATGACCGTCCTATTGGTCTATGTTCCCTCTAGAAAATAATTCAAGGCGAGAAGAGGTGGCGAATGTCGTTTCGTCCACAAAGGTGACACATTCCCTACCAGAACCACGAGGGCTCCTTGTGAGAAGCCATGGTTTATGAGAAGCCTATACCAAAACTTGGCCCAAATGGGACAAAATTTTATCATAGCATGTTGGTACCATTTCATGATAGCATGCCAAGTTTCATGAATTTCAGATGAGTTTTGGATTTACTAGAATTTAAACACCAAGTATCACAATGTTTGCGGCCAAGCCACGATGTCGAGGTGTTTGAAATTCATTCCCATTTCTTGCGTGGGATTAAGCATGCACCCAAGGACACATATATGTTTTCTCAACCCATTTTGGTGCATTGGAGCATGTGCCTATAGTTCAAATTTGAATTATGCACATAAAATGCCTAGAAAACTCAGTTAATGTATAAAAATATGCAAACAAACCCCGAATAATTCCAAAATTTAACAAGACACTACGATTGGTCTATGTTGGCTCTAGAAAAAAATTCAAGGCAAGAAGAGGCAATGAATGTCGTTTCGTCCACAAAGGAGACACATTGCCCACCGTGGCCGCGAGGCTTCTTCTTACAACCTCTGGTTTGTGACGAGCGTATACCAAAACCTGCCCCGATTGGGACAAATATTTACCACAACATGTTAGTGCCATTCCATGATATCATGCCAAGTTTCTTGAATTTTAGACGATTTTTGGATTTACTAGAAGTTAAAAACCAAGTATGTCAATATTTGTGGCCGAGCCATGATATCGAGGTGTTTGAAATTCATCCCCGTTTCTTGCATAGGACCTAAGCATGCACCCAAGGTCACACATATAATTTTTCAACCCATTTTGCCGCACTGCAGCATGTGCCTGTAGTTCAAATTTGAACTATGCAGATAAAATGCCTAGAAAACTCAGTAAATATATAAAAATGTCCAAACGAACCCCGTATAATTCCAAATTTTAACACGACACTCCTATTGTTCCGTTGCATCTAGAAAAAAATTCAAGGTGAGAAGAGGTCTAAATTTTGGCCTAAAAACTGGCCAGGTGTCTAAACTAGGGGGTCTAAGCTAACCCTAATTTTTTGGCTTTTTCGTGGATTATAGGTATGAAGAACAAAATCGATCTAAACTATGAAAGACTATAAAATCTCACAGAGCAACCAGGAAATCTGATACCACTTGATAGAGGCAAAGGTGTCTCGATGTTTCGATGAGATAGCTATCATTTTCTATGGGAGTCGACTTTGACGATCCGACTACGAACGTGCGAAGACGTCACGCCTTAGCAATCGCTAAACCAGCTTCCGAGGGGTTATTGACCACGCGGGAGCACGAACCCACAAGGGTGTATTTCCTGCGAGCAAACGAAGAACAAGCAAGAAACTGAGATTGCAATCTGGATATTGTGAATATAAGAGGAAAGCTTTATTGATGAAAGTGGGGTTCTATGACGTCTTGGTCTGGTCGTTGAACACAAAAGAAGTACGCGAAGTAGCAGCTATGGAGAACTTTTAATCTAAACAAAGCTCAGAGTCTAAACATCACCCTAAGGGCTGTATATATGGAGGAAGGGGGGCTATTTCGTGACCCTTTGAGGTGGGCTCCGAAACCAACCCTAACTTTTGTTTCCCCACACATACGGACTCTAAAAATAGCCTATACTAAAGTATTTCAAAATTACATGGGCCTGGCCCAAAAATAAGGTGGCGCAGCACCTATTATAAGCTATGGACGAAGTTTATGAAAGGGCGTCTTATATATTTTGTCCATGTCATGGTATGTCATTAAGGTGGCTTCAAAGTACTGAAATCTGCACTAGAAACACCTCTCGGGTTCCATTCACGCGCCCCTTCATCTCCATGCTTGTTTCTGCTCCAGTGTTCATCCCGCTTGTTCATGCTAGACCCTTCATTAGTAATCAACACAAATGTATCCAGTTTAGGCAGCATCATATTCTCATGAACATTAGAATTGTTACCAAGAAACAAAAGTACCTGGTAATTCAATTGGCTTGCGCGAGCTCTAGTGATTGGTCCAGTATATATAGCAGCAGAGGTTGTGGGTGTAACAATGGTATTGATATCCTCATCAGCCATGGTGCATGCAGTATAGCCATGAGCTCAAGGAGCATTTGGGAGTGGAGAAGCAAATCGCGGTCACACGTGCGAATGAGGTCTCGATGGCTGCCATGCATGCCGACACCCAGAACTTGGAGGAGCACCTCGCTGTTGAGGCCACCGTCGACGCCTCGCACGCGGACGCCGCCACGCGGTTGGCTTCTTTAAATGATAGTTTGTGCCGTTTTCTCGAGGCCACAATCGGTGCCTTCAACGAAGACTATGAGGTGTTTTCTCAGCGTGCCCGTGCTAACCTCAACTCCAGAGCCAGTGGGTTGGTGCCCAGAGTGGATCAGGCGCCTCACCACTAAGAGGAGGGCAGCCACAATGTGGGGGCCTCGCTATCTTCCAAGTCTAAGGAGCCCATCGTCATCGATATCTCCGACCATGAGGAGTAGCTTTTCTTTTTGCTCACTATAAGGACCTATGTTTAGCTACCTAGCTAGGTCGGTTAAGCATGTTTGGTTTAAATGTTGCATGTGCTGCTCCTGCCTTCCCTTTACAAATTCTAGTGAATTGTCCTATGTACTATTACTATGCAATCTGATCCTCTAGTATATATGTTTTATATATTGTGCAATATGGTGCTCGGTTAACTGTTTGGTTATTTTGTTGTCATGTCTAGTTAACTGTTTGGTTCAATCCTGCAATGTGATGATCAATTCTTGTGGGTGGAATTTTGTATTCTCTTGCATGTGAGAAATAAATTTAATTTGGCTATACAAAATACATGAGAAAAAAATTAAATTGCTATATTTCCAAGTTGTTAAACATACTAGGTATGGTTAAATGTTCGATCTTCAAGTATGTTCTATTGTGCAATATGGTTCTCAGTTAACTGTTTGCTTCATTTATTGTGCTGCTTAGTTAACTGTTTGGTTCAATTCTGCAATGTGATGTTCAATTGTTCTGGGTACAATTTTGTATTGTTATGCATGTAGAAATAAATCGAATTTGGCTGTACTAAATACATGAGAAACATATACACTTGCTATATTTCCTTGTTCTAAAGCACCCTTTGTTTGGTTAAATGGCTTTTGCATGTGGCTCGATTTAATCTGCTGAATCTGCAATGTGTTTATTTTCATCAACATATTTTACTGATAGTATGCCAACCCTCACCTAACCTAATCAATAACTACCTTATATGTGTTGCAGGGAAACAATGGGAGGCAGTGAGGTTTACCATTGAGGTTTGCACATGCATGGTCCTTTGTCTAATAGCACAGTATTGTGCAATTGCAAGAACCATTATAGTATTTAGGTTTTTAACAATTTGTTCTTGCACATGTAGGTCCTGCCGAGAGAGATTTTGACCCATTGTTCGACCCATTTTGCATTTGGGGAAATGAGATGTCCATGAATATTGGTCAAGTCAAGAAACTAAGAAATATTGTTAGGATAAAGAAACTAGTGACGAAAAACAAGATCTTTGTTTGCACAATGAAAAAGACAATAGTGAACTACATGATGGTACTAAGTGTTACACCTTGTTTTTTAATTCCTTTGCGCCATTTCTAAATTTGGAGAAGATATTTATACATATCTTTGTTTTAAGGCCTTTCCAAAGTAGTTCACTGATAATTACCTCTCAAACCACATGTATGCTCAAGAAGCGAGGAAGGTGTTCATACAACACTCACAGTACAATATCGAAGCCTTCCTCAAGAGGAAGAAGCATGGGCCGTCAATCATCCACAAGCACTGGTGAAAGAACAAGTGCTCCATGGGTGATTTTGGTAATTAATGTCAACATATCTCTTGTTGGACTAATACCTTCACCTAGTGTATTTTAGATCTGTTCAACAATGGCATGGTAAGGACAATAGGATGTGGAATCCCTTCAAAATGCTAAGGACAAAGATTGGCAAAAGCTATAGACTCTTCATTTTCATTTTAGTGACCCAAGATCACATTGCGTCCATAGGAAAGCCAATACTATTAAAAGGGGATGAGGTGTTACTTAATGGTCTACTTGCTCAAAGTGCTTAGTGATATTGCTCCAAAACCCTCAACCACTTTCTCATTTCCACATTTATTCAAAACTCAAAGTCAAACTCGGCCCCACAGATTTGATCTATCCGGCGCCAACAAGTTCATTTGACCTAGCCACTCCCAGAAACTCTAGACAATTCGGTCACACCGATACGGATCTCGATCTCTCCGAGATGGCCTTGCAAACTCTCTATTGCCCATTGTAATTATTTCAGTCTCGCCGAAATATGCAATCGGTCCCGCCGAGTTTGCTTCACCAACTCTCTGTTTGCTCTTTGCTGAAATCGGTCTCACCGGTTCATGCAATCGGTCTCACCAAGATGAGGTTTTGCCCTAGCCCTAGCACATCGGTCCCACCGAGTTGTTCCAGTCGGTCCCACCGATATTCGTAACGTTCACATTTTGAACTAAATCGGTCTCACCGCGTTCCTCTATTCGGTCTGACCGAGTTGGGTCAAATGTGTGTAACGGTTGGATATTGTGGTGAGGCTAGATATACCCTTCCACCCCCTTCTCCATTTTTGAGAGTGCCATCAGAACATGCCTACACTTCCACTACTCATTTTCTGAGAGAGGACCACCTACTCATGTGTTGAAACCAAGACATTGCGATCCCACCACAAGAATCTTGATGTCTAGCCTTCCCCAAGTTGCTTTCCACTCAAATCATCTTTCCACCATAGCCAAATCTCGAGTGTTGGGGAGACTATCATTTGAAGCACAAGAGAAAGGAGTTCATCATCAACACACCATCTATTACCTTTTGGAGAGTGGTGTCTTCTAGATTGGTTACTGTCGCTTGGGAGCCTTTGACAAGATTGTGGAGTTGAACCAAGAAGTTTGTAAGGGCAAGGAGATCGCCTACTTCGTGAAGATCTACCTGAGTGAGGCAAGTCCTTCATGGGCGATGGCCATGGTGGGATAGACAAGGTTGCTTCTTCGTGGAACCTTCATGGGTGGATCCCTCCATGGACTAGCACAACTATTACCTTTTGTGGGTTGAAGTCTCCATCAACGTGGATGTACGATAGCACCACCTATTGGAACCACGCCAAAAATCTTCGTGTCTTCATTGCGTTTACACACTCCAATCCCATCCCTTTACTTTCTTGCAATACGCATGTTTTATTCTTTCCGCTGCTCATACTCTTGCCATGCTTGCTTGAAATGTATTGTGAATGCTTAAACTTGTGCTAAATCTCCACCTCAACTTGAAGAACTTAAAAACTGCCACTTTTGTTTGTTGAGGGTCTAATCACCCCCTCCGGGCACCTCTTATCGATCCTTTCAATTGGTATCAGAGCATTGGTCTCCATTGCTTTGGTTTAATCACCATTGGAGAAAGATGGATAAGTCTACGATTGGGAGTATTAGACATAGAGTGCCTATTCTTGACGGAGAATTTCATAGTGCTTGGAAAAACGAGTTGCTTGAGATTTTCAATGAATATGATTTGAACAAGTATATTAATAGCCATTATGCGCCTCCTATTGATCCCTTGTATCCTACCCCCAATGAGTATCTTGACATGACCCGCAACCTTAGAGCTATTGATCTTATCATTAGAGGATTGCCTAGAAATTTGCTTGTGTGCTTGCCTACATTTGAATGTGCTTATACTATATGGAGATACCTTGAGGAGCACTTTCCAAACTATTCCTTGAAAAATCTAGATGAGATTCTTCAAAAGTCCATTGCTTTTCATAAAATGAATCCTAGTGATTCTAAACTCGGTGATTGTCTATTTGAGCTTCGTGACCTTATGCGCGCCGAAGGAGATGTTGGGGTCATTAGTAGCATCATCTCACAAGTCATTAGAATTCATAAAGATGCACATTGTCATGGTCATAAATCTAATAAATCACTCTCTCTAGGTGATGATCAACCACATGATGATGTTGAACATGGATATTATGATGAGGATGATGGTAGTGACTTTGATCTTGATGAGTCAATGAGACACTTTGGTCTTATGGCTAACCTTTGTGGTTACATGGTCGGAGGAAAGGAATGGGTTCTTGATAGTGGATGTACCGATCACATGACCGGAGACAAGGACATGTTTCGTGAGCTTGCTGAAACTGACGGTCCCCGAAAGTATGTCACTTTTGGTGATAACTCAAAGGGTAAGGTGGTTGGCCTTGGTATTGTGGCCATCTCACATGACAGCTCTATCGAAAATGTTATGCTCATTGAATCTCTTGGCTACAATTTACTTTTCGTATCTAGACTAGCAGATTTCGGTTTCAATGTTCTATTCACCGAAGTAGATTGCCAAGTGTTTCAAAGAGATAATCATAATATGGTCTTTACCGGTATACGTAGAGGTGATCTATACATTGTTGATTTCACTAAAAGAGCTCAACCTCGTACTTACTTAATTGCTAAATCTTCCAAAGGTTGCTTGTGGCATAGAAGGTTAGGTCACGTGGGCATGCGAATCTTGATAAGCTTATTAAAGGTGATCATATCCTTGGTGCTAAAGATGTCATATTTGACAAGGATAGACTTTGCAGTGCTTGTTAGGCAGGAAAACAAGTTGGAGGGAAGTCATCCCGTGAAGAACATCATGACCACGAGAAGACCGCTTGAGCTACTTCATATGGATCTTTTTGGTCTCGACGCCTACAAGAGTCTATGTGGTAACTCGTTCGGATTGGTCATTGTTGATGATTTTTCAAGATTTACGTGGGTGTTCTTTCTTGATGATAAATCGCATGTCCAAAAGATCTTCAAGAACTTTGCTAGGGAGGCCCAAAACCAATTTCAAGTGAAGATCAAGAAGGTTCACAGAAACAATGGAACGGAGTTCAAGAACGGCAATCTGGATACCTTTCTTGACGGAGAGGGGATTTCACATGAGTTCTCGGCTACGTACACACCTCAACAAAATGGAGTTGTTGAGAGGAAGAACTGGACACTTATTGATATGGCGAGAACGATACTTAATGAATACAAGATGCCAAGACACTTTTGGGCGAAAGCGGTTGAGACAGCTTGTCATGCAACAAATTGACTATACCTTCACAAGTTTCTCGGCAAGATGGCATACGAGCTACTCACCGGTAACAAACCCCAAGTTGGATACTTTCGAGTATTTGTCTCAAAGTGTTACATTCTTGATAAGCATCGTTGTTCAAAATTTGCCCCTAAATCTCATGAAGGTTTCCTACTCGGTTATGGCTCAAACTCTCGCACGTACCATGTCTACAACAATTTCACCCGAAAAGTTGAAGAGATGGTAGATGTGAAGTTTGATGAATCTAACGGTTCGCAAGTAGAGAAATTGCCAATTGATGTAGGAGACAAATATCCTTCGGAAGCAATTCAAGACTTGCCCATTGGCAAGATTCGCCCAACGGAGGTGAAGGAGAGTACCTTGTCCGTTCAAGTGGAAGCCTCAACTTCATGACAAGCTGAACCACAAGTTGACTTGGAGGCATCCACAAGTGGAACACGTCAAGACGAAGGAAATGAGGAACTACAACAAGATGAACCTCATCGACCTCCTTCTCCACCTCCACAAGAGAACAACAACACCACCAACAACAAAGAAGGACAAGAAGAAGAAGACAATGAAGAGGATGTTCCACCCCGACCCAAACGAAAGCTCTCACGAGTTAGAGCTAGAGTCTCAAGAGATCCTCCCGTCGAACAAATCTTCGATGATATTCAAACCGGGAGAATTACTTGCTCTAAAAATTGTTTGGCTAACTTTTGTGAACATTACTCATTCATTTCTATCATTGAACCTATGAAGGTTGAAGAAGCTCTTGATGATCCGGATTGGGTGAATGCTATGCATGAAGAGGTACACAATTTCGAGAGGAATCAAGTGTGGACGTTGGTTGAAAAGCTGGACGACAACCACAATGTCATTGGAACCAAGTGGGTGTTTCGGAATAAGCAAGATGAGGATGCACAAGTTGTACGCAACAAGGCCCGTCTCGTCACCCAAGGCTACACTCAAGTCGAAGGTACGGAGTATGGTGAGACATATGCCCCCGTTGCTAGACTTGAGTCCATACGCATCCTACTTGCTTATACCAATCACTATGATATCACTTTTTACCAAATAGACATTAAAAGTGTTTTTTTAAATGGTGAAATTGAGGAGGAAGTCTATGTTAAACAACCTCCTGGCTTTGTTAATCCTAAGAAACCTGATCATGTTTACAAACTTTAGAAAGCTCTTTATGGTCTTAAACAAGCTCGTAGAGCATGGTATAAATGCTTGACGAAGTTCCTTATTGAAAATGGCTTTGAAATTGGGAAGATTCATTCTACACTTTTTACTAAAAGGGTTAATGGTGAATTATTTGTGTGCCAAATTTATGTGGATGATATCATATTTGGTTCGACTAACCCTCATTTTAGTGAAAAGTTTGGAAGGCTAATGTCAGAGAAGTTTGAGATGTCTATGATGAGTGAACTCAAATTCTTTCTTGGTTTGCAAATCAAGCAAACTAAGGAAGGTACCTTTGTTTCTCAAACAAAGTATACCAAGGATGTTTTCAGAAGTTCAACATGCAGGAAGGCAAAGGTATGAAAACACCCCTGCCTACTAGTGGACATCTTGACTTGACTAAGGACGCCAAATCGGTTGACCAAAAGGTTTACCGCTCTATGATTGGTTCATTGTTATATCTATGTTCCTCCCGTCCCGACATTATGCTAAGTGCGTGCATGTGTGCATGATATCAAGCACCCCCCTAAAGAATTGTAGCGACCTGACCACAGACGGTCAAGTCTCTGTGCTTAAGTGTCATCCCTGGATCGGTATGCTGGCACACACAATACTCGAGGATTTATAACAGAGGTAAATCACATGTATAAATAACGTAAATACTATTACCTCAATCCAAATAGCGGAAGTAACAACAAGGTTGTGGATTCCCATCAACACCAACGGCAAAGTTGAGTGTAGAAATCGTAACCCTAACGTATCACTTACTCGTCGTAAGATTCCTGCAACATGAGACGTTCCAGCCATGTAGGTCAGTACATTGAATGTACTGGCAAATTCACACCATAGGATAAAGAAGAACAATATCTATCACTACATGCATATTTGGCTGGTGGAGGCTCTAAGTTTAACTTTTGCATAAAGCTAATTTTTTCCTACAACAAAGGAATATGTTTTATTTAACTACAAAGTTTGTTAAAAAAATATTGAGAAGGTAACCCCAACTCAATCCCAAATTAACATCAATAACCCAACAAATTATTTAAGTAACGTGATGAGATCAATCAAATAATTCAAGCACCAGATACTCAAGATGTCCATAACCGGGGACACGGCTAATCATGATTAGCTTGTACACTCTGCAGAGGTTTGCGCACTTCTCCCCACAAGACTCGATCTCCTCCGTTGTATTTCTTGCACTGCATGATGTTTGAGAAACGGATGACCGAGACACAGTCTTTCCGAAGCATTAACTCTTTACGATGGGTAGACCGTACCACCTACATTCCCTACATCTGCTAGTCTACCACTTTAAGAGGTCATACAACATACTCAACTATGCCAGAGCCCATAATGGCTTGTGGCTGCACACGGAAGTTTCCAGCATGAATAATCTTATGATCCCTTTGAGCCTAGGTGGCATTCCAATAGGATGATCACATGGATACCCCGGGATCTCCTAGGACAACACTGGATTCCCCAGGTGTCCGGGCAAGCCACTGGTACCCCCAGGGTGCCCCAACCAATCCACCCAGATGTGTATTAAAGTAGCCACCTTAAGTTTCCCATAGATAATATTACTCTCGCAACTTTCATGAATTCTCTCATACCAAACCACGTCGACGAGCATAGCAAAGCAGTATAAGCATAACGTAGTAACACCCAAGGTTTGAATATAAGACAATAGGTTCTACCTCATCAACTACTTCCCAATACCCACATGATATCAAGTCCTACTCATGCAATGTTTGAGGGTTGAATCTAATGCATAAAAACTGGGTAATAAAGGGATATGATCAAAGTGTGAACTTGCCTTGTACTGTTGATGAAGATGACTCGCACTCATAACTCCTAATAGTTCTACTCGTCACACTCCGATCAATCTATCGTAAGCAAGCAATTGCATACATAAGCACTCATGCAAAAGAATCAAAGAAAAGATCTCGGAAAACTTCGAAAAAAAGCAATTAACTCTTGCAACAGAAAACAATTTCTAAGAGTACCAAAATTAGGTGGATTTGGTCTTATCAGAAAGTTTAGGTCAAGAACTTCGATTTGCAAAAAGAATCAACCAAATCCGAGTTACGAAACCCAAGTTATGATCAAAAGAAGTTTGAATATGAATCTGAACAAATTTTGAAATTTGAAAATTTCAAAAAGTTGATGTGACAGGTTCACTGGATAGGTAAAAACAGGACGAAACTATAGACGTTGCTTTCATCTAATTTGGATGAACAGTAAAAAGTTATGGCTATTTAAAAAATTAGGGCCAAGCTGTTTTACGGAAGAAAAGTAGCTATGACTAAAAGAATTCTAGGTCTAATGTATACATACATAGACTAGTTGATAATCTAATTATTTTGCCGTACTAGTCTAGAACTAATAAACTATGGAATTATAAAAAAACGAAAAAATATACCTTTATAAGATAGAGAAAAGACGACTTCGGAGAGAAGAAACGACTTCCAGAATTTCCGCCGGAGAGAAGAAATATATTTTTCTTTAATGAATCTAGTCAAATCAAAATATTGATTTAACCCGAATCGGATGATTTTTGGAGGCTCATGGGTCTCTATTTATAGGTGGAAAAGAGGTTTACGGGTCAAAGTCTAGGCAATGTGAGACTAAACGTAGACGTAAAAATAGAAAAGAGAAAAACGCACGGGCTAAATTGTTCGGCCGGCAGGCGTACGCGCGCTGCACTTTTTTTGAACTTTTTTAAGAAAAAGAAATATTTCTAAAAATAATATTTTTTCTCTCCAAGCATAACCGATAAATAAATAAAAACAGTTACGGGCCAGTCTGCTGACCATGCTGCGCACGTGGGGGACGGATAGTTATAGGACGCATACGCAGTTTGTTTTTTAAAATAGAAACAGAAAATGAAAAACTGAATAACGAAAATAGAAATAAAATTTTATATAGGCATATTATATATCAAAATTTTCAGAATTTTTTCTACAACCTGAACATTTTTTTAGCGTCAAATAAATTCCACAAAAAAACAAAATAAAGCAAACAGTGCTACTGGTTTAATAAAAGCCAATAAAAATTATTTTAGAAATACCAGAATAATTCCAAATTTATTTCTCTCCAATTTTCTAATGTAGGGAATCATTTTACCCTAATTTCCATATATTTTATTTTTGGAGACAAATAATTTGAATAAAACCCAAATAACTCCAAATTGAAAATAATTTCAATTTGGAGTTTTAAATTTGATTCTTTGAAACTTCCAACTCATATTGCATACAATGGGAAGAAGTCATTTTATCTTCTCTAATGAAAATCATTGAGTTGCGTAAAGTTTCTGAATTGGAAAATATTTCCAAATAAAATTCAAATCTTTTCGAAACCCTTTTCATTTATTTAAATGGAAGAAGTCATGTCATCTTCTCTCCAGGATTTTATGGTGAAAAGAATTTGAATTCATGGAGATCATAAATGCAAAAATGAAAGTTTGGGAAGTCCTTTTATTCCCTATCATTTAAATGAAAGTTCGAATTTCACACAAGCAACCACACCACAATCAAACAATCAATCAAAACTATTTATTTATTATAACATTCCAAAATTTAGAATTTTGGGATGTTACAAGAATGTCATCTTAAGCCTGTGAAAAGGATAGTGATATACTTAATTCATACACCAAATTTTGGCATTTGGTATCCTAGGAGGTCTTATTTTGATCTTGTTGGCTACTCCGATTCGGACTACGCCGATGACAAGGTTGATAGAAAGTCCACTTCGGGTACTTGTCAATTTCTTGGTAGATCTCTTGTGTCTTGGTCCTCCAAGAAACAAAACTCGGTATCCTTATCCACCGATGAAGCGGAATACATTGCTGCCAGATCATGTTGTGCTCAATTACTTTGGATGACCCAAACCCTTAAGGATTATGGGATACATGTGAAACATGTTCCATTGCTTTGTGATAATGAGACTGCTATTAAAATTGCTCACAATCCCGTGGAACATTCTCGAACTAAGCATATTGAAGTTCGTCATCATTTCATTCGAGATCATGTTGCTAAAGGAGACATCAATCTTAAGCATGTTCGTATCGATAAGCAAGTGGTAGATATATTCGCCAAACCACTTGATGAGAAAGTATCTTGCCATTTGAGAGGTGAATTGAACATCATTGATGCCTCAAACTTGGAGTAGAACCTCCATTTGGATACATGCAAGGCATGAGCCTTTTTGACTAATCCTTGATATTTCTCTTATGATGATGATCTTATGTCTTGGATCTATAGTTGTACCCTTGCATGTTATCTAACCCTTGTAGGTACTTGGATGAGCCCAAATCTATGAGATTACAAGTCACTCACATCTTGAGCAATCTCTACATCACCAAGTTCCTACTATATGGTTGTTGAATACAAGGAAGCATGAATTCACTCAACATATCCTTTGACAATTTATATATACCAAATTTCATTTGGTATCAAGTTTCATGATTGTCATTTTGGATACACAAGTGCTTTTCCTTGCAAGACTAACCCATGTAGGAAGATGAACTCAAACTACAAGTGGTGGTCCAAATTCTTGACGGACTACATCAACCTTGAGCATCCAACACAAGTTTGACTACATGATCAAGATCAACACCACCCAAGGTATGTTATTCCATCTTAGAGAAGCTTTACTCCAAGACTTGGGTCAAAGCAACTCAACGAGATGTGAATACATCAAAATGCTTAAAGGAAAAATGGTAACCCCATTTTGAGCTTAAACGATGAGTATGACCTACGATCAAGTGTTTTCACTTGACTCCTTAGTCAATATACTCTAACATAGGTGACTTTGTCACCGACCCCTTCTAGATGAAGTTCTCTATAGTTTCTTTGTTCACTTACTTTGTGTTTTTGCATATGTTTCTTGCTATCTAAAAAACTTCATCTAGATCTCTTTCTTTATGTATGGTTTTCTCTGTATTTTCTGCATCAAATTCATTGCAAATCCTTGTGAGATTTAATTTGTCAAGTGAGCTGAGTTGACAAAACTTTTCCTCTACATTGAACTTGGCCTCACCGATCCAAGTCTATCGGCCAGATCGAACTACAAGAATACCTTGTAGGCAGTTCATCGGTACAACCGATGTGGACTAACCCGGTCTGACCGATATGAATCATCCATGACACTGCCAACTCGGTGCCATCGATGAAAACGGATCGGCGTTACCGATTTCACTGCTGAGAAAACTTATTGCCATTGCATATTTTATTGCTTATCCAGCTCCACTCAATGATTCTTATCCTCTACCCGCATCTTAATCTACATGCTGCTTTGTAGTGTGTCTCAAGGACTGAACCTATTTGACTCATGCTCCAGAGGTTCCCTTCTTGGAAATTGATGTCAAAGGGGGGAAGAGAGCACATGAAAGCTTATCATATGGGAGAGAGAGCACATCTTAGCTCTTCCAGATGCCAATAAAACAAAGAGGAGAGAAGTCACATGTCTTTAAGAGGGGAAAGACATGTTATGGTTGTTTGCACCATTTAATGCTCTGATTTTCTCTTACCCTAACTTCTCCCATTATCCAAGATCAGATTCACGGGGAGAAAGAGTCCATCTCTAGGGAAGAAAATCTTTGGAATTCATTGCATATCTTTAAAATATTTGGGGACATGTTTATATCCAAATGAAGTACTAAGTACTCACCCATTACATGTCATCCCAGTCTTGGTACTCTTGTGGTTTCCTGAAATTGCTTTAACTAGAATGTTCTTGTGTTATCTAACCCTGTTTTCTCAAGTTCATCTCCTTCCAAAGCCAGCTCAAGACCACAAGGTAAGTATATCCATCACACTCATGTGCATGACGATCTCTTGCTGATGTACATATTGTTTGCAAGAAGGATTCATGAACATGAGGGTACACTTCCTTTATCTACATCATTTGCTCTGATGCATATAGCCAAGATACATGTAACTCACTGCCTGCTCTGTCATGCTTATGCTTTCACATGTTCTTATATTCCATCTTTACATGATTGCATACATGTAGGGGGAGCCTATGCATGTTACATGTCTTTCCAAAGCTTTACTTGTTACTCTTCATATATTTTATCTAAAGCTTCGATGTATGTTGTCATCAATTACCAAAAACAGGGAGATTGAAAGCACAAGTGCTCCCTGGGTAATTTTGGTAATTAATGTCCACATATCTCTAGTAGGACTAATACCATCACCTAGTGTATTTCCGATCAGTTCAACAATGGCATGGTAAGGACAAGAGGATGTGGAACCCCTTCAAAATGCTCACATTGAGTACATAGGAAAGCCGATACTATTAAAAGGGGATGAGGTGTTACTTAATGGTCTACTTGCTCAAAGTGCTTAGTGGTATTGCTCCAAAACCCTCAACCACTTTCTCATTTCCACATTTATCCAAAACTCAAAGTCAAACTCGGACCCATCGATTTCATCTATCCGGCGCCACCGAGTTCATTTGACCTAGCCACTGCCAGAAACCCTAGACAATTCAGTCACACCGATACGGATCTCGGTCTCACCGAGATGGCCTTGCAAACTCTTTGTTGTCTGTTGTAATTATTTCGATCTCACCGAAATATGCAATCGGTCCCACCAAGTTTGCTTGACCAACTCTCTGTTTGCTCTTTGCTGAAATCGGCCTCACCAAGTTCATGCAATCGGTCTCACCAACATGAGGTTTTGCCCTAGCCCTAGCACATTGGTCCCACCGAGTTGTTCCAGTCGGTCCCACCGAGATTCCTAACGTTCACATTTTGAACAAAATCGGTCTCACCAAGTTCCTCTATTCGGTCTGACCGAGTTGGGTCAAATGTGTGTAACTATTGGATTTTGTGTGGAGGCTATAGATACCCCTCCACCCTCCTTCTCCATTTGTGAGAGAGCCATCAGAACGTGCCTACACTTCCACTACTGATTTTCATAGAGAGAACCACCTACTCATGTGTTGAGACCAAGACATTACAATCCTACCACAAGAATCTTGATCTCTAGCCTTCCCTAAGTTGCTTCCCACTCAAATCATCTTTTCACCATAGCCAAATCTGTGAGAGAGAGTTGAGTGTTGGTTAGACTATCATTTAAAGCACAAGAGCAAGGATTTCATCATCAACACACCATGTATTACCTTTTGGGGAGTGGTGTCTCCTAGATTGGTTAGGTGTCGCTTGGGAGCCTCCAACAAGATTGTGGAGTTGAACCAAGAAGTTTGTAAGGGCAAGGAGCACTACACCACAACACTATATTCCCAACAGCCAAGTTGGTTGGGAAAACAACTTTTGTCAACACACAGTCGGTTGGGAAAGACTATTGCCGACTGATCAGGTCTGTTGGGGAAAGTCCATGTGGGAAAAGCCTTTCCCGACCGACATATCTTTCCCGACCGACTACTTGACGGCTATGGTGTATCTTTTCCGAGCAACAATCTGTTGGGCCTGCCATGGGCTTTTCCCGACCAACAGTCTGTTGAGGTAGCAATGGGGCTTTCCCGACCAACTATCAGATGGGAATTCTTTCCCGACCAACATTCTGTAGGGCCTGGTTTTAGCCTTCCCCAACCGACTATGAGGCAGGGTTTGTTTTGCCGGCCAATAGTCAGACGGTGTTTTCTTTTGCTATCAACAGTTCATTAACATTTTGTTTATCCAATCACAGCTTTAATTAAACAAATGGTACTGACTGTCACATACATACAGTTTATGTGTTCTAACCATAATCACCAAGACATTTTTTATTCCATTAACTAATGGTCACAACCATACACTTCAGTCTGTTCCAAACATAACCACCAAGACACCATACATCAGGTTCAACAAAGGACAGCGAAAAGACTGCAACTATGAGACATCAGTTGTACAAAATGAAAACTAAAACATCCATTTGATGCAGATCGCTGGCTTCATGGTTCATTGTGAGTCGAGTCCTTATGTTTGCTTCCTATACAAAAGTTAAACAAGTCTCAATTATTAGAATGCTCAATTAATTTATGAAATTGAATGCAGGCAGAATTCACATGTGCTCTGTGCACACAGCAGCAGAAAATGAAGAATACACTTGCCTAATCTACAAAACTAGCATTTTTGGACGTGAAGATCTCCAATCAACTTCCAGCAATAGCCATGGATGTGGCAAGAAGCCATCGGTCCACCTTTTGTCTATCTATTTGAAAGAAAACACATCATTTAATTACTTTGTATGATTGCTGATCACATAGTCTCCTGGGAATATACTTAAGTTACTGTACATAGTTATGAGAAGCCAATATTCCAACACTTGTTTGCAAAGAAAATAAACATACAACTTTATAGATAGTAAATACAGTGAGTAAACAAGATTCGGGTCTAGCCTTGTTCTTGAGCCAACTCCAGAGTGATTTCCCCTTTTTAGGCATGGGTCTCACCTTGACTTGTGGTAGTTTCTCCTACTCTACAGAGTTAGCATCAGGATTCACACATTTTGAATTAGCAAGGTGAAAGTACTAACAAGATCAAAAAATGTGGAGCCAAATCCTCTAAACTTTTGCCGATTTTTACATGAATTGAGGTTTGACCTTTGAGGCTTTGTAGTCAGATTTAAAGTTTCAGGTAACAGAAGACCAAAGGCCCAAACTTCTCAATCAAACTCCATAGTGGAGTAAGAGATCGAAGGCTTTTGCATAAAAGTGGCCAAGGATCCAGATAATGTACGTCAAGTGAAGTAATCCTGTGCAAACATTCAGATTAGCTTCTCCTATAACACCATTCATTTAAACTGAAAACTGATTCATATGGGCTTCAGGATTTCAGACCTGTTAGTTTAATCCTCTAATTCAAGGGTACTATTCAAAGTTTTCAGTGCCCAAACTAATAGGTCCAGAATTAGTGGATTAAAGGGTACTTGTCAAAGTTCCACGGAAAGCAGTAAAAGTTGGAGCCAGGTATATATTTATGGCCAGAAACATATATACATACAGAAACACATAGCATAAGGAAAGTATCTATCAAGTACATGGAAACCCAGGTCACTGCCAAAATGAAGAAACATGAAGAAACGGGTACAAAAGCGATGAACAAAACATTAACTTTGCCCTTTGGAGTATCCAACTAATAGGGACAACAGTATTAGAAACTGTATGAGATGTACCATACAGCTAGTCAAATGATAGGTTTCTTACATTGCTTGGAGTTGGATGTGAAAACGTCATTATGTAGAGATTAATTTTTCAGCACCACATACTGATCGGCTAAAAATACTGGCACATGGAGGTCCCATCCCATAACATCGCCAAGCATCAATAAAAATCAGGGAAGGAAAATATAATGAAACCAAAGATAATACCATAGCTCCAGATCAGGAAAATGAGCACTCGTAGAAATAAGAGACGTAGACCACCACCTACGAATCTTATATATGAACTTGTTTCTAGCTTCCAAGACCAACTTGCCAGAGTCAAGGTTTTCTTAGCATGTAGATAATAAAAAATAGACAAAAGAACCATAATTAGAGAGGAGACAAAAATTAGCCAAAGAAATAGTAGTGGGGATAAGTGGTGGATTTGAAGGCATTTGTATCTTCTCCTCGCCAGTCGCCACAAGAAAATAGTGGTGGATTAGGTGTGGTGTATATGCATATTCCCTGGTACACTTGGCTCATTTACCTCCGTGGCAAAGAACCATAATTAGAGAAGAGACCATATCCATTTGACGTGCAACGACACACTGGTGAGTTTCTCTGCCTCGAGTCCTGACGACCTCTCTCTGTCTCTGAAAAATCCTTCAACATTATGTTTCTTCGTCTGTGATTTAGTGCGCTGTATGTGGTTGTTCTTTGCTTAGAAAACAATTTTGTCAGATAAGTTGGTATATGCTGACTCGAAGTAATTTCAGTCTTAGATGAATTTTGTTCATAAGATGTGGTGCGTCCAGTTTTTTTCTTTCAGTATACAATCAATGTTGTGATTTAGTAGCTTGGAGGCTGGCACTGGGGTAGTGCATGATTTATACTTTGTGTTAAGAAGATGGGGCATGACAAGGCTATATGATTTTGTAAGGATAGCGTTCTTTAGCATTTATATTTTGAAAGGCATGATTGTTTGTTGGTATGCCTGAGTAGTAATGTCTTTCTGTCAAATTAGAGACTATTGCTTTGAATCATTCGGATCTAAATATTCATACCATAAAAGAAAGATGACATGATAGACATGTTAGGTAGAATTCCACATCAAAAAAATTGTTTTTATCATTTACTTGCTCGAGGATGAGCAAGAATTAAGCTTGGGGATGCTTGGTACGTCTCCAACGTATCTATAATTTTTCTATAGTTCCATGCTATTATAGTATCAATCTTGGAAGTTTTATATGCAATCATATATCATTTTTTGGGACTAACCTATTAACCTAGTGCCCAGTGCCAATTGCTATTTGTTGCTTGTTTTTGGCTTTTCAGAAAATCAATATCAAATAGAGTCCAAACGGAGAAAAATCTTTGGATTAATTTTTTCTGGACTAGAAGGGGCCCTAGAAGGTTCGGAAGAATTCATGAAGAGTCACGAGGGAGCGACCAGCGTAAGAGGCGCGACCTCCACACTCGTGGGCCCCTCATGGCACCTCTTGACCTAATTCCACCTCTATAAATTCGCAAATATTCCCAATACATCAGAGAACCACCCAAATAGTTTTTCTGTTGCCGCAAGTTTCTGTTCTTCTGTGATCGCATCTGGAGGCCTTTTTCGGCACCCTCCTGGAGGGGGAATTGATCATGGAGGGCTTGTACATCAACCTTGCTTCCCTTCCGATGATGTGTGAGTTGTTTACCATAGACCTCCGGGTCCATAGCTAGTAGCTAGATGGCTTCTTCTCTCTCTTTTATCTTCATACAACGTTCTCCTCGATGTTCTTGGAGATATATTTGATATAATCCTCTTTTGCGGTGTGTTTATTGGGATCCAATGAATTGTCGGTTTCTGATCAGATTATTCATGAATACTAATTGAGTCTTCTCTGAATTCTTTTATGCATGATTATTGTAGCTTTGTATTTCTCTCTGATATATCCATTTGGTTTGGCCAACTAGATTGATCTATCTTGAAATGGGAGAGGTGCTTTGTAATGGGTTCGATCTTGCGGTGCTCAATCCCGGTGATAGAAGGGGACATGACACACATTTGTATTGTTGCCATTAAGGGGAAAACAAGGGGTTTATTCATATTGCTAGGATTTCCTTTGTCTACATCATGGCATCTTGCTTAAGGCGTTACTCCATTTTTCATGAACTTAATACCCTAGATGCATGCTGGATAGGTGTCGATGGGTGGAGTAATAATAGTAGTTGCAGGCAGGAGTCGGTCTACTTGTCTCGCACGTGATGCCTAAATACATGATCATTGCCTTGAATATCATCATCACTATGCACTTTTCTATCTATTGCCCAAGAGTAATTTGTTTACCCACTGTTTGCTTTTGTACGAGAGAGAAGCCTCTAGTGAAAACTATGGCCCCGGGTTCACTTTTATGATATATAAAATCCAAAAGTACATTGCTTCATTTTACTTATGGTTATTTTATTTTGTGTTTTATTTATCTATGTATCACTATCAGATTTGATTCTTGCAAATAACCGCCAAGGGGTTTGACAACCCCCTTGACCGCGTTCGGTGCAAGTATTTGCTCTTTTATGTGTAGGTGCTGCTAACGAGGTTTTGCGTGGTTCTCCTACTGGATTGATAAACTTATTTCTTGACTGAGGGAAATACTTATCCCTGCTATACTGCATCATCCTCTTATCTTTGAGGAAATCCCAACGCAGCTGACAAGTAGTAGGTAGCCGGACGTTTGGGCAAGTGCATACTTGCACTTCTTCTCCTTTCTTTTATCTCCTTTTCCATGCTTCCCTTGAGAATAGTGTATTCGTTCCTTGGTGATTGCACTCCTGCTCGTCATCCGTGAAGTTCCGACAGTACCTATGTATGCACACGAGAGGGGTGTCCGGTAGTATACCATACTCGAAGGGGTCAAATGAACATGTGTAAAGGAGATGATTCACCTTTATGTATGTGAAGTAGATGTTGCACATGTCTCTTGCCGAATGGATTCTTGACATTGTGATGTCCGTAGGATGCTCCGCATCATCCCCTCCTCCTTTGGAATGATCCACCCTCGGATCAAAAACCAAATCACCATGGGGAAGAGATGGCGTCGCTGTTGGAAATATGCCCTAGAGGCAACAATATTGTATTATTATACTTCCATGTTTATAATTAAGAGTTTATATTCTATGCTGTAGCTGCTATGATCCTGGAATATGCGTTTCAGCGGAAAACTAATATGCAAATGTGGAATAATAAACGGTAAAATATGATTCTTGGTCACGCCTCTAAGACTGGCTCAAGAGTTATCGGTGATCATGTTTTGCAGATCTTAGGATATCATCAATTATAACGATAGTCCTAAAACAACTTTTAGAATATGACATTGGAAGAACGAGCATATTGAATTGACCCAAACTTGTTTGTTATACTTGATGCAATTGTCATAAGTCAATTGCTATAACACGAAGAGTTAATGTGTGATTTAGTTTCTTGGACCATAAGAGTATCATAGTCACTTCTTACCGTGTAGTGGACTTTGGGGTTTCTCAAACGGCACCTGTAACACGGTGATCACAATGACAACTTATAGATTCATTGGAAAGTTTGACAAGGGACAAGATAGCTCAAGAGTGGGATTTGCTCCTCGATGATGGAGAGATATTCTTAGGTCCTCTTGATGTGATGGCATCGATCATCGTGTAGCCAAACATAGGTGCCTAGGTCATAGGGACGCCATAACATGTCAAAGAGAAAGAAGAACAAAATTGGCAATGAGGAGTCTAGTATAGTGAGCATGGGAATGACTCAAGAGGATACCGATACATCTGACCTTGGGTTTTGTAAAGTATCGCGAAGCAAAGGGAATAGCATATGATAACCAAAAGTTCACTCGAATGTCATTCGTGTACCATAGGGATCGATATGGATGTCCACGGTTCCGCTATCGGTCACTAAATGAAACAGGTTTTGTTCATGTCTATGTTTTACCGAACCTACAGGGTCACAATATTAAGGTAATCATGATCTGCTGAGTGTTAGTAGGACAGGGATAATGAGAAAATATTTATGAACTGGTTTCACTAATATTCGAAATAGTTTGGAGAGGAACCAGAAGCATTTCGGGGGGAACCGAAAGGGTTTCAGGGTTTATCGAGCAATGTCAGGTATTACCAATAAATTATATATAGATGGAAATAGTTTCGAGAGATGTTAAATTAATAATAGAAGTCACTAATAATAGTTAGGAGGCTTTATATTTAACTAAATACCAACACACCTTAAAAGGCCAAGTGGTGGAAAGATATTGGGCCACTTGGGCCCAATAGGGGACACGCCCCTTAGCTTCCTTGAGAAGCAAGGGGGGAGCTAAATTGGAAACAAACCCCCTCCTTGTGTTGAATAATTAGGCATAATTTTCATGATTAATTCCAGAATAATAAGCATGACGATTGCAGCTAGTAACATGTGAATCTCAAGCATACTAGATGCACTAAACAACATGAAAGTAGCAACACAACATCGCAAAACATAAAACTGACAAACATGTTTAACCAACGAACTGGGACACTACAATTATACCGATCGTTTGTAGATGAGGTAGCCATTGGTGCAGCGATGTTGTTGATGACGACGTTGGTGAAGACCGATCGCAGAAGAGGATGTTGTTGTAAGTGCATCTAGTGCCACCCC
This sequence comes from Aegilops tauschii subsp. strangulata, assembly GCF_002575655.3. Classification (NCBI taxonomy): domain Eukaryota; kingdom Viridiplantae; phylum Streptophyta; class Magnoliopsida; order Poales; family Poaceae; genus Aegilops; species Aegilops tauschii. The sequence continues at coordinate 241,926,337 of NC_053037.3, read as the reverse complement.
TAGTTGGTTTTGGAATATTGACGACAAACTTGGTTGAGGGACTAATGTGTTTGTGAGAATTGCAGGATAACACAGGTAGTAGTCCCTTATTGATTCGGTTTACCTACCAGAGATGACCCCTAAAAATGTGTGAAGACATTGAAGACAATGGTGGTTCGTGAAGACATTCACATTGAAGATTATGACATGAGAAGACATTCATGTGAAGACTATGGAGTGCGAAGACATAGTTGTTTCGTAGTTTCCTTTTCTTCTTTCTTGAGTCATAGGAACCACCATACTGTTACGTGGGGTCCAATTGAACAAAGTCAGAGTGACTGAAGTGATGCTCAACCAAAATCCTATGTCTTCGAGCGAAGACAATGAGAGCAAATCTTATCTAGAGCTGGATGAGTCAGCTTTACTTGTAGCCCAAGTCAAGCTGTCGCGTGTGTTTGAAATCCGACCGTTGGACACGTGTCGGTTCCTTAGTGACCCAGGGTCATTTCGGACAAATCAGGTCGGGTTGCCTCCTGGCTATAATTAGCCCACCCCCTACACCATAAATTGGTGGCTGCTCAAAGTTAGTGCACGACTTTTGTTGTTTGAGAGCAACCCACCTCCGAAGCATTTGAGAGAGAGATCCTTGCGAGGACAAAGCCCAAACCACCCAGAGCCAAAGAGTGTTAGGCATCACTGAAGTCTTTCTGACCGTGTGACCTGAAGACTTGTTACACTTGAGGACTGTGAATCCTCCAGCCAGATAGGCGCCGCGTTCTGAGCATCCAAGAGCCATTGTGGATCGCCGGTGAACGAAGTTTGTGAAGGTTTGGAAGTCTACCTTGAAGACTTACCAGAGTGATTGGGCGAGGACTGGGTGTCCTTAGCTCAAGGGGAATAAGGTGAAGACGCGGTCTTCCGAGTTAAATCTCAGCCTCCCTAACTAGACGTATGAAGGAAATATGCCCTAGAGGCAATAATAAAGTTGTTATTTATATTTCCTCATATCATGATAAATGTTTATTATTCATGCTAGAATTGTATTAACCGGAAAACTTAGTACATGTGTGAATACATAGACAACAGAGTGTCACTAGTATGCCTCTACTTGACTAGCTCGTTGAATCAAAGATGGTTAAGTTTCCTAGCCATAGACATGAGTTGCCATTTGATTAACGGGATCACATCATTAGAGAATGATGTGATTGACTTGACCCATTCCGTTAGCTTAGCACTTGATCGTTTAGTTTATTGCTATTGCTTTCTTCATGACTTATACATGTTCCTATGACTATGAGATTATGCAACTCCCGAATACCGGAGGAACACTTAGTGTGCTATCAAACGTCACAACGTAACTGGGTGATTATAAAGATGTTCTACAGGTGTCTCCGATGGTGTTTGTTGGGTTGGCATAGATCGAGATTAGGATTTGTCACTCCGTGTTACGGAGAGGTATCTCTGGGCCCACTCGGTAATGCACATCACTATAAGCCTTGCAAGCAATGTGACTAATGAGTTAGTTGCGGGATGATGCATTACGGAACGAGTAAAGAGACTTGGCGGTAACGAGATTGAACTAGGTATTGAGATACCGACGATCGAATCTCGGGCAAGTAACATACCGATGACAAAGGGAACAACGTATGTTGTTATGCGGTTTGACCTCTAAAGATCTTCGTAGAATATGTAGGAAGCAATATGAGCATCTAGGTTCCGCTATTGGTTATTGACCAGAGATGAGTCTCAGTCATGTCTACATAGTTCTCGAACCCGTAGGGTCCGCATGCTTAACGTTCGGTGACGATCGGTATTATGAGTTTATGTGTTTTGATGTACCGAAGCTTGTTCGGAGTCCCGAATGTGATCACGTACATGATGACGAGTCTCGAAATGGTCGAGACATAAAGATCGATATACTGGATGGCCATGTTTGGACATCGGAATGGTTCCGGGTGAGTTCGGGCATTTACCGGAATACCGGGAGGTTACCGGAACCCCCCAGGGAGTATATGGGCCTTATTGGGCCTTAGTGGGAGAGAGGAGGAGTAGGCCAAGGAGGGGGCGCGTCCCACACCCAAGCCCAATCCGAATTGGGTGGGGGGCCGGCCCCCATTTCCTTCCTCCCTCTCTCCTCCGTCCTTCCTCTCCTACTCCAACTAGGGAAGAGGGGAATCCTACTCCCAGTGGGAGGAGGACTCAGCTAGGGCGCGCCACAGAGAGGGCCAGCCCCTCCCCTCCTCTACTCCTTTATATACGGGGGAGGGGGCACCCCATAGACACACAAGTTGATTGTTTAGCCGTGTGCGGTGCCCCCTCCACAGATTTCCACCTCGGTCATATCATTGTAGTGCTTAGGCGAAGCCCTGCGTCCGTAACTTCATCATCACCGTCATGACGCCGTCGTGCTGACGAAGCTCTCCCTCGACACTCAGCTGGATCTAGAGTTCGTGGGACGTCACCGGGCTGAACGTGTGCAGATCGCGGAGGTGTCGTACTTTCGGTACTAGGATCGGTCGGATCGTGAAGACGTACGACTACATCAACTGCGTTGTCATAACGCTTCCGCTTTCGGTCTACGAGGGTACGTGGACAACAGTCTCCCCTCTCGTTGCTATACATCACCTAGATGGATCTTGGGTGTGCGTAGGATTTTTTTTGAAATTACTGGGTTCCCCAACAGTGGCATCCGAGCCAGGTCTATGCGTAGATGTTATATGCACGAGTAGAACACAAAGAGTTGTGGGCGATAATAGTCATACTGCTTACCAGCATGTCATACTTTGATTCGGCAGTATTGTTGGATGAAGCGGCCCGGACCGACATTAAGCGTATGCTTACGCAAGACTGGTTCTACGGACGTGCTTTGCACACAGGTGGCTAGCGGGTGTCAGTTTCTCCAACTTTAGTTGAATCGAGTGTGACTACGCCCGGTCCTTGTTGAAGGTTAAAACAGCACACTTGACGAAAAATTGTTGTGGTTTTGATGCGTAGGTAAGCACGGTTCTTGCTCAGCCCGTAGAAGCCACGTAAAACTTGCAACAACAAAGTAGAGGACGTCTAACTTGTTTTTGCAGGGCATGTTGTGATGTGATATGGTCAAGACATGATGCTAAATTTTATTGTATGAGATGATCATGTTTTGTAACACAGTTATCGGCAACTGGCAGGAGCCATATGGTTGTCGCTTTATGGTATGAAATGCAATCGCCATGTAATTGCTTTACTTTATCACTAAACGGTAGCGATAGTCGTAGAAGCAATAGTTGGCGAGACGACAACGATGCTACGATGGAGATCAAGGTGTTGCGCCGGTGATGATGGTGATCATGACGGTGCTTTGGAGATGGAGATCAAAGGTACAAGATGATGATGGCCATATCATATCACTTATATTGATTGAATGTGATGTTTATCCTTCATGCATCTTATTTTGCTTAGTTCGGCGGTAGCATTATAAGATGATCTCTCACTAAATTTCAAGGTACAAGTGTTCTCCCTGAGTATGCACCGTTGTGAAAGTTCGTCATGCCGAGACACCACGTGATGATCGGGTGTGATAAGCTCTACGTTCACATACAACGGGTGCAAGCCAGTTCTACACACGCAGAATACTCGGGTTAAACTTGATGAGCCTAGCATATGCAGATATGGCCTCGGAACACTGAGACCGAAAGGTCGAGGGTGAATCATATAGTAGATATGATAAACATAGTGATGTTCACCACTGAAAACTACTCCATCTAATGTGATGATCGGACATGGTTTAGTTGATTTCGATCACATGATCACTTAGATGATTAGAGGGATGTCTATCTAAGTGGGAATTCTTAAGTAATATGATTAATTGAACTTTAATTTATCATGAACTTAGTACCTGATGGTATTTTGCATGTCTATGTTGTTGTAGATCAATGGTCCGTGCTACTGTTCCTTTGAATTTTAATGCGTTCCTAGAGAAAGCTAAGTTGAAAGATGATGGTAGCAACTACACGGATTGGGTCCGTAACTTGAGGATCATCATCATTGTTGCACAGAAGAATTACGCCCTGGAAGCACCGCTAGGTGCCAGGCCTGCTGCAGATGCTGCTGATGACGTTAAGAACATCTGGTAGAGTAAAGCTGATGACTACTCGATAGTTCAGTATGCCATGCTTTACGGCTTAGAACTGGGACTTCAACTACGTTTTGAACATCATGGAGCATATGAGATGTTCCAGGAGTTGAAGTTAATATTTCAAGAAAATGCCCAGATTCAGAGATATGAAGTCTCCAATAAGTTCTACAGCTGCAAAATGGAGGAGAATAGTTCTGTCAGTGAACATATACTCAGAATGTCTGGGCACCACAACCACTTGGCTCAGCTGGGAGTTCATCTTCCTGATGATAGTGTCATTGAAAGAGTTCTTCAATCACTACCACCAAGCTACGAGAGCTTCGTGATGAACTATAATATGCAAGGGATAGATATGACAGTTCCCGAGCTCTTCGCGATGCTGAAGGCTGCGGAGGTAGAAATCAAAAAGGAGCATCAAGTGTTGATGGTCAACAAGACCACCAGTTTCAAGAAAAAGGGTAAAAGGAAGAAGGGGAACTTCAAGAAGAACGGCAAGCAAGTGTTGCTCAAGTTAAGAAGCCCAAGTCTGGACCTAAGCCTGAGACTGAGTGCTTCTACAGCAAAGGGACTAGTCACTGGAAGCGGAACTGCCCCAAGTATTTGGCGGATAAGAAGGATGGCAAGGTGAACAAAGGTATATGTGATATACATGTTATTGATGTGTACCTTACTAATGCTCATAGTAGTGCCTGGGTATTTGATACTGGTTCTGTTGGTAATATTTGCAACTCGAAACAGGGACTAGGGATTAAGCGAAGATTGGCTAAGGACGAGGTGACGACGCGCGTGGGAAATGGTTCCAAAGTCAATGTGATCGCCGTCGGCACGCCACCTCTACATCTACCTTCGGGATTAGTTTTAGACCTGAATAATTGTTATTTGGTGCCAGCGTTAAGCATGAACATTATATCTGGATCTTGTTTAATGCGAGACAGTTATTCATTTAAATCCGAGAATAATGGTTGTCCTATTTATATGAGTAATATCTTTTATGGTCATGCACCCTTGAAGAGGGGTCTATTTTTGTTGAATCTCGATAGTAGTGACACACATATTCATAATATTGAAGCTAAAAGATGCAAAGTTGATAATGATAGTGCAACCTATTTGTGGCACTACCTTTTAGGTCACATTGGTGTAAAGTGCATGAAGAAACTCCATTCTGATGGACTTTTGGAATCACATGATTATGAATCACTTGGTACTTGCGAACCATGCCTCACGGGCAAGATGACTAAAACTCCGTTCTCCGGAACAATGGAGCGTGCAACAGATTTATTGGAAGTCATACATACTGATGTATGTGGTCCAATGAACATTGAGGCTCGCGGTGGGTGTCGTTATTTTCTGACCTTCACAGATGATTTGAGCAGATATGGGTATATCTACTTAATGAAACATAATTCTGAAACATTTGAAAAGTTCAAAGAATTTCAGAGTGAAGTGGAAAATCATCGTAACAAGAAAATAAAGTTTCTACGATCAGATCGTGGAGGAGAATATTTGAGCTACGAGTTTGGTCTTCATTTGAAACAATGCGGAATAGTTTCGCAACTCACGCCACCCGGGACACCACAGCGTAATGGTGTGTCCGAACGTCGTAATCGTACTTTACTAGATATGGTGCGATCTATGATGTCTCTTACTGATTTACCGCTATCTTTTTGGGGTTATGCTTTAGAGACAACTGCATTCACGTTAAATAGGGCACCATCTAAATCCCTTGAGACGACACCTTATGAACTGTTGTTTGGCAAGAAACCCAAGTTGTCATTTCTTAAAGTTTGGGGCTGCGATGCTTATGTGAAAAAGCTTCAACCTGATAAACTCGAACCCAAATAAGAGAAATGTGTGTTCATAGGATACGCAAAGGAGACTGTTGGGTACACCTTCTATCACAGATCCGAAGTCAAGACATTCGTTGCCAAAAATGGATCCTTTCTAGAGAAGGAGTTTCTCTCGAAAGAAGTGAGTGGGAGGAAAGTAGAACTTAATGAGGTAACTGTACCTGCTCCCTTATTGGAAAGTGGTTCATCACAGAAATCAGTTCCTGTGACTCCCACACCAATTAGTGAGGAAGCTAATGATGATGATCATGTAACTTCAGATCAAGTTACTACTGAACCTCGTAGGTCAACCAGAGCAAGATCCGCACCAGAGTGGTACGGTAATCCTGTTCTAGAGGTCATGTTACTTGACCATGACGAACCTATGAACTATGAGGAAGCGATGATGAGCCCAGATTCCGCGAAATGGCTTGAGGCCATGAAATCTGAGATGGGATCCATGTATGAGAACAAAGTGTGGACTTTGGTTGACTTGCCCGATGATCGGCAAGCCATCGAGAATAAATGGATCTTCAAGAAGACGACTGACGCTGACGGTAATGTTACTGTCTACAAAGCTCGACTTGTTGCGAAAGGTTTCCGACAAGTTCAAGGAGTTGACTGTGATGAGACCATCTCACCCGTAGCGATGCTTAAGTCCGTCCGAATCATGTTAGCAATTGCTGCATTTTATGATTATGAAATTTGGCAAATGGATGTAAAGACTGCATTCCTGAATGGATTTCTGGAAGAAGAGTTGTATATGATGTAACCTGAATGTTTTATCGATCCAAAGGGTGCTAACAAAGTGTGCAAGCTCCAGCAATCCATTTATGGACTGGTGCAAGCATCTCAGAGTTGGAATAAATGTTTTGATAGTGTGATCAAAGCATATGGTTTTATATAGACTTTTGGAGAAGCCTGTATTTACAAGAAAGTGAGTAGGAGCTCTGTAGCATTTCTAATATTATATGTGGATGACATATTGTTGATTGGAAATGATATAGAATTTCTGGATAGCATAAAAGGATACTTGAATAAGAGTTTTTCAATGAAAGACCTCGGTGAAGCTGCTTATATATTAGGCATCAAGATCTATAGAGATAGATTGAGACGCTTAGTTGGACTTCCACAAAGCACATACCTTGATAAAGTTTTGAAGAAGTTCAAAATGGATCAAGCAAATAAAGGGTTCTTGCCTGTGTTACAAGGTGTGAAATTTAGTCAGACTCAATGCCCGACTGTCGGTGTCAAAACTAGCGGATCTCGGGTAGGGGGTCCCGAACTGTGCGTCTAAGGTTGATGGTAACAGGAGACAGGGGACATGTTGTTTACCCAGGTTCGGGCCCTCTCTATGGAGGGAATACCCTAATTCCTGCTTGATTGATATTGATGAATATGAGTATTACAAGAGTTGATCTACCTCGAGATCGTAATGGCTAAAACCCTAAAAGTCTAGCCTGTATGACTATGATTGTCCTTGTCTCTACAGACTAAGCCCTCCGGTTTATATAGACACTGGAGGGGACTAGGGTTATACAAAGTCGGTTGCAGAGAAAGGAATCTTCATATCCAGGCACCAAGCTTGTCTTCCACGCCAAGGAGAGTCTCATCCAGACATGGGAGAGAGTCTTCGGTCTTGTATCTTCACAGCCCATCAGTCCGGCCCACGTACCATAGTCCGGATGCCCGAGGACCCCTTAATCCAGGACTCCCTCAGTAGCCCCTGAACCAGGCTTCAATGACGAGGTGTCCGGCGTGCAGATTGTCTTCGGCATTGCAAGGTGGGTTCCTTCTCCGAACACCGCAACACAGTCTTTGAACACAACGAACGTGTCTGGCTCTGCAAAACAAGTACCACACACAACCACAGAGAGTATAATATTTCACGAGTCCAACATGCTGACAACTTTTTGTAGCATGAATATCACGTCCCTGCCCAGTTATTATTTGGAACCATTTTTTGGCCTGCCGCTTCACATTTCAAGATGCGGTTTCTATTGGCACGTCTTGTCGTAGCAGAGATCGTGTCCCCTTATTACGGGATTCTCATCAATACGGGCGTGGGTAATCCAACCGTGCCGTCTGCACAGACCTTGGGAACAGGCGAGTGGGGAGGCGCTTGATATTCACTGCCTTTATAAGGAGATAAGGATTCCTTTCTTTCACCCATGCCTTCTCTCTCTCTACCCTCCCACTCTGGAGCTCCAGCGCCCAAGTCCTCGTCTTTTCCACCTCAAGAAAGCACTCGATCATGTCCGGATCTGGAGCGCAAGGCAAGTGGATGGCCTCCTCCGTCAAGGTGAAGGACATCACGAAGCTTCGGGAGGCCGGGTATCTGGCTAAGGAAATCGCCCACCGGCTTCCGGCCAAGGGGCAAATTGTCCCCACCCCGGAGCCCAATGAGAGGGTGGTGTTCATCCCCCACTTCGTCCGCGGGTTAGGGTTTCCTCTCCACTCTTTCGTCCGCGGACTCATGTTCTACTACGGGCTAGATTTCCATGATCTAGCCCCAAATTCTTTCCTCAACATCTCGGCATTTATTGTCGTGTGCGAGGCCTTCCTCCGCGTTCCACCCCACTTGGGACTGTGGCTTAAGATCCTCAACGTGAAGCCGAAGGTGGTGGATGGCCAACACGCAAAGTGCGGAGGTGCCATGGTGAGCAAGATGCCCAACGTCACATGGCCCAAAGGTACCTTTGTGGAGACCGTCAAAGGGTGGCACCAAATATGGTTCTATGTCACAGAGCCCTGCGATGCCACCTGGGCCACGGCTCCCGAATTCAAGTCCGAAGCCCCAATGCGGCTCACCTCCTAGCTAGAGAAGGGCTTGAATTGGTCTTCGTCGGACGAGCTGACAGCACTGCAAACGCGCATCCAGAGCATGGTGGAAAAGAACATAAAGCTCGTTAATGTGATCCAGGTGATGCTAGTTCGCCGGATCCTTCCATGCCAGAGCCGGACTTGCCATTTATGGGAGTTCAATCCGGCCGAGCACCAGACCTTGCAACGGTTCTTCGGAACTACGCACAAAGACATCTGGAAGGTGCTCTTTTAGGGCAACGAGACGCGGCCGGAGACGACCGAGGACCGTGGGCACGCCTTAGCCCATCCCGCCAGTGCGGTAAGTCTTTCGCGTTTCAAGGTGTATACTTTACTTGCTTATTCAGGGAAAATATCTAAACCTCACTATTTATTTTTCCAGGGCTGGACAAAGAAGGCGGAGCGGATTCGGTGTCCGGCTCCGCTGCCCGAGGAACCAGCAATTCCGCTTCTGACGAAGATGCTGGTTCCGGCGCCCTACCAGGCGCCGGAGAAGAAGGCCAAGAAGAAGGCTAAGGGGGTCAGAAGTGGACTCACTCCTCCGCCGCCGAGGACGACGAGGAGGAGGAGGAAGAAAACAACTCTCCTCGTGAGGGGGAAGGAAGAAGAGGGCGGCCTCCACAAATCTGGAGGCAGAGGCGTCCAAGAGGGGGAAGGGCTCCCTCGTGGATAGCTCCGTGTGGGACATTGACAGCAGCCCAGAGCGGCGCCCCCGAGACAAGCCCCTGGCCGAATTGTGAGTACTCCAAAACCTGGATACATTCATATATACGGCCTCTCCACTTCATAGTCTTAACATGTTGAATCATGCATTTACAGTCCGGCTCGGTCCGTCCTCAAGCGATCCTCATCTTCGGGGAATTCGCTGGACCCGAAGGCGATGGACAGTGGGTCCCTTTCGGCAGCCTCCTCTCCCAAGGCCATGGATGACACCGAGGTGTTGTCCTGAAGGATCCCAGGCCAGGGACAAACTCAGGAGTCCGTCAAGGCGGCGCCAGAGGGTGATACCTCGACCGCCGGACACATGGGGGAGCAAATCCCCATGGAGACTGGCGATGGGGGTCGTATTCAGTTCGGCCCCCAGCCGAATATGGTCCCGGAGATCAATGCGGCTCCGGAACCCGGCAAGCAACCTCCTTCGAAAGGAGGAGGTGCACCTATTCCGCCGGTGACCTCTGTCCAGCCAGAGGCGCCGGACAATCTAATGGAAGCATTGCGAAGTGCTTCCATTGTTGAGGAACACCATACCCTTATGAGTGCGGTGGTTGCGAGGATTCAGTCTGCGAAGAGCGGACTGACCGAAGCCTGCACAAGCCTTCTAACAAGCTTTGAGGTAAGCAACATAATTATGTAAAAAGAATGTCAGAGTATAGACAGTAGCCCCTGAGACTTTGTCCGGTGTTCGGAAAGAAAAACAGGAAAGAGGATCAAAGAATTTTTGCAGGAGACTAACCATATGTGTCTATGTGATTAAGCAGGCGTCGTTGCTGAAGGCGACCTCCCACACTGCCGAAGTCTCCGGACTGAAGCAGACGCCGGAGCAGGCCGAGGAGGAGCTCGTCCAAGCAAGGAAGCAGCTGGGGGATAAGCAAGGTTGTAATGACTTGCTGTATATTCAGAAAGAATAAATGATTTGTATTGACCATAGTTGCCGTATTATGGGGCGCAATGAAGCCCCTGGCGGATCAAAGCGTACCAAAGTGTACAGGTGCGATTTGATAAGATTATAAAAAAAGGGTAGCAAGCTAGTGCCGCAGAGTGTTTCCATTATAGTTTGATTAATACATCAAAGCGTATTTGTACAAGTAGTGCAATAAGCAACAGGGCTATTTAATAAGCCACAACCAAGGCAGAGCTGCGTGCGGGTCCTGAAAACAGGTAGAGTGATCGTTAAAGAGACCACCTAGAAATTCCCTTATACGTTAGTGCTTCTTGCCGTCTTGGTGTATCTATCCTTTCGAAAGGACCGGTGATCAGGCCATCAGAAAAAGCCTGTGGAAAAGAAACCTGAAAAGGATAAAAAATAAAAAGTGAAAGTATGTGTGTCCAGGGGAGGTCGAGCCGTATTATGGATCACAATCTAGTTATGCCTCCGTCTATGCCCATGGTATTTTGAGTGCGTAGTTATGTACGCGTGGTACGAACGCCGCCACTTGGTCGGGACTGGGACGGAGGCCGAATTGCTATTCAAGCTCTTGACGAGCTGGGCTGTCCTACTGCAGAGTAGGTCGGATTCGTTTGACAGTGTCCGGGAGCTTGGCCGCCGAATTAAGGTTCTGCTTGAGAAGGCCGCTCTGTACTTCTGCTGCTAAAGCAGCGGTGTGCTCCTCGGTACGGAGGGAGCATTCCATGTTTCCATTGACTGTTATGACGTCGCGTGGTCCGGGCATCTTGAGCTTGAGATAAGCATAGTGTGGCACTGCGTTGAATCGACCAAATGCGGTTCGTCCCAGCAGTGCGTGATAGCCTGTGGAAGGGGACGATATTGAAGATCATTTCTTCGCTTCGGAAGTTGTCCGGGGATCCAAAGACAACCTCTAGTGTGATTGAGCCCATACAACGGGCCTCTACACCTGGTATGACTCCTTTAAAGGTAGTCTTTATGGGCTTGATCTTTGAGGGATTAATGCCCATTTTGCGCACTGTATCCTGATAGAGCAGGTTCAATCTGCTGCCACCATCCATGAGGACTCGCGTGAGATGGAATCCATCGATGATTGGGTCAAGGACCAGTGCGGCTGAACCGCCATGACGGATACTAGTCGGATGGTCCCTGCGATCTAAAGTGATCGGACAGGAAGACCATGGGTTGAACTTTGGGGCAACTGGCTCCATCGCGTAGACGCCCCTGAGCGCGCGTGTGCGCTCCCTCTTGGGGATATGGGTAGCGTATATCATGTTCACTGTTTTAACTTGGGGGGGGGGGCTTCTTCTGTCCCCCTGTGTTCGGCGGACGGGACTCCTCGTCATCGTCCTTGCTTTGCGACCCCTTCTCCTTGTTCTCGGCGTTTAATTTGCCGGCCTGTTTAAAAACCTAACAGTCTCTGTTGGTATGATTGGCTGGTTTGTCTGGGGTGCCATGGATCTGGCATGGACGATCGAGTATGCGGTCTAAGCTGGATGGGCCCGGATTATTTCTTTTATATGGCTTCGTCCGCTGGCCGGACTTGGAGCCACTGAATCCGGCATTGACCACCGTGTCATCGGTGTTGTCACTATTGCTTCGACGCCTGTGCCTGTTGTGTCGGGGCTTGTCGTTGCTGTTTTTGGTCTCAGAGGTGCCAGCTTCGCTTGCAGTGTTATTGCTATGGGCTAGCCAACTATCCTCGCCCGCACAAAAACCATGAGTGCCACGAGGGCTGCCATGGACTTCGGCTTTTCTTGGCCGAGGTGACGGGCAAGCCATTCGTCGCGGATGCTATGCTTAAAGGCCGCTAGGGCTTCGGCATCTGGGCGGTCGACGATTTGGTTCTTTTTAGTTAGGAACCTGGTCCAGAATTTGCTGGCTGACTCTCCGGGCTGTTGAACTATGTGACTTATGTCATCAGCATCTGGAGGTCGTACATATGTACCTTGGAAGTTGTCATGGAAGGCGTCTTCCAAGTCCTCCCAGGTGCCAATAGAGTTTTCAGGCAGACTGTTTAACCAGTGCCGAGCTGGCCCTTTGAGTTTTAGCGTCAGGTATTTGATGGCGTGAAGGTCATCACCGCGGGCCATATGAATATGGAGAAGAAAATCCTCAATCCATACCGCGGGATCTATTGTTCCATCATATGATTTGATATTTACGGGTTTAAACCCTTCTAGGAATTCATGCTCCATTACTTCGTCAGTGAAGCACAGGGGGTGTGCGGCGCCTCTGTATCGGGCCAAATCGCAACGTAGTTCGGATGTAGTCCGTCTGCGATTTTCGGCCCGGGTGTGGTTATGTTTGTCATGTCCGGCCAAATGGCCGTCGTCGCGCGTCAGGGCATGCCCCCGCGATACGTACATCGATCTGGTCTGACCTGTTCTGTTCTTTAGGTCCTGCGTAGGTCATATGTATAACCCCGAGCTGTTTTATCTCCTCCCTTATGGTGAGGTAGGACTGGCTAGTGTTCGGCTTGAGGTGCCGCTTTATCCCGGCCACGTGGTGGTCAGTCAGCCGCATTACACGCTGATGGTATGGGCTCCAACGCCTCGTCATCGAATTGGGGTAACAATTTGCGCTTCGGGTAACTTTTAGTTGGGCGATCGAGGCCGTATTCCTCGGCTGCCAGGACATTAGTCCATCTGTCGTTGAGCAGGTCTTGATCAGCTTGAAGCTGCTGCTGCTTCTTTTTCAGGCTCCTCGCAGTAGCTATTAGCCGGCGCTTAAAGCGCTCCTGCTCGAGAGGTTCCTCAGGCACGATGAAATCCTCGTTGCTGAGGCTCACCTCATCCTCAGAGAGTGCAAGATAATTACTGTTCTCCGAGTCTTCGTTTAGGGCCTGTTCATGAGGGCTGACTCGCCCTTCCTCCCGTTCGTCCTGTTCGGAGGTTGGCTCAACGGGGTATTCCTTGTCTTCGGCATCGTCCGGAGTATTGTCTTCTCTCGTGCCGGTATCGCTATTTTTTCCACGGCGTGATTTAGAGCGGCGCCGCCGATGTCGGTGTTTTGGCTGTGTCTAAGGAGGTTTATCCTCGACTGGATCCTTCTCGTTATCGCCATTGTTCTCTTTAGGTGTATCCACCATGTATACGTCGTACGAAGAAGTGGCCGTCCATCGCCCGATAAACGGCGGGTTTTGGCCCTGCTCCTCTTCGGCATCGTCGTCCATACCGTCGATGTCTTCGGAGCCGTAATCGAGCATGTCGGTAAAGTCTTTGACAGTGGCTATTAAGTGGGCGGTGGGTGGGAAGCAAAATTCTCCGTCATCAGCCTCCAGTTCGAACCGGATATAATTCGGCTGTGAGTCCCCCGCTAAGGAGAGTGTTTTTAATGAGTTTAGCACATCGCCTAAAGGTGAGTGCCAGAAGATGTCCGCGGAGCTGAATTCGATGATCGATGACCGATCAAGCTCGACATACGTGGACGCACGTGGTTCGAAACCTGTAGCCGGAAACGAGTCCGAGGTTCCGGTGGCGCAGATTCCACCCGAGGTTGGGTCTGTGTGCGGCTCCAACGCCGCTGAGTCTGCGGCTTCCGTGGCGGGGTTGAGCTTCCTATCCTCGGATGGCGCGATCTGCTCCAGATCTAGGGCCAGAGCGGTTATAGGCGCTATCTCCTGGGTGTGGTCCGATGACAGATTTATGTCATGTTCATCGCGGTGGCAGGGAGCGGCTGCCGTGGGCGCGAATCCATCGAAGATCAAGTCTCTGCGGATATCAACGACGTAGTTCAAGCTTCCAAATCTGACCTGATGGCCAGGGGCGTAGCTGTCGATCTGCTCTAGATGGCCAAGCGAGTTAGCCCGCAGTGCGAAGCCGCCGAATACGAAGATCTGTCCGGGGAGGAAGAGTTCCCCCTGGACAACATTGTTGTAGATGATTGACGGGGCCATCAAACCTTTTGAAGATGACACCGCGGAACTCTCAATGAAAGCACCAATGTCAGTATCAAAACCGGCGGATCTCGGGTAGGGGGTCCCGAACTGTGCGTCTAAGGTTGATGGTAGCAGGAGACGGGGGACACGATGTTTACCCAGGTTCGGGCCCTCTCTATGGAGGTAATACCCTACTTCCTACTTGATTGATCTTGATGAATATGAGTATTACAAGAGTTGATCTACCTCGACATCGTAATGGCTAAAACCCTAAAAGTCTAGCCTGTATGACTATGATTGTCCTTGTCTCTACGGACTAAGCCCTCTGGTTTATATAGACACCGGAGGGGACTAGGGTTATATAAAGTCGGTTACAGAGAAAGGAATTTTCATATCTAGGCGCCAAGCTTGCCTTCCACGCCAAGGAGAGTCCCATCCAGACACGGGAGAGTGTCTTCGGTCTTGTATCTTCACAGCCCATCAGTCCGGCCCACGTACCATAGTCCGGACGCCCGAGGACCCCTTAATCCAGGACTCCCTCACCGACCACTGCAAAAGATAGAGAGAAAATGAAATTCATCCCCTATGATTCAGCCATAGGTTCTATCATGTATGCAATGCTGTGTACCAGACCTTATGTGTGGCTTGCTATTAGTTTAGCAGGGAGGTACCAAAGTAATCCAGGAGAGGATCACTGGACAGTGGTCAAGAACATCCTAAAATACCTGAAAAGGACTAAGGATATGTTTCTCATTTATGGAGGTGACAAAGAGCTCGTCGTAAATGGTTACGTCGATGCAAGCTTTGACACTGATCCGGATGACTCTAAGTGACAAACCAGATACGTGTTTATATTGAACGGTGGAGCTGTAAGCTTGTGCAATTTTAAGCAAAGCGTCGTGGCAGGATCTACATGTGAAGCGGAGTATATAGCTGCTTCGGAAGCATCAAATGAAGGAGTCTGGATGAGGGAGTTCATATCCGATCTAGGTGTCATACCTAGTGCATCGAGTCCAATGAAAATCTTTTGTAACAATACTGGTGCAATTGCCTTGGCAAAGGAATCCAGATTTCACAAGAGAACCAAGCACACCAAGAGACGCTTCAATTCCATCCGCGATCAAGTCAAGGAGGGAGACATTGAGATTTGCAAGATCCATACGGATCTGAATGTTGCAGACCCGTTGACTAAGCCTCTCTCATGTGCAAAACATGATCAACACCAAGACTCCATGGGTGTTAGAATCATTACTGTGTAATCTAGATTATTGATTCTAGTGCAAGTGGGAGACTGAAGGAAATATGCCCTAGAGGCAATAATAAAGTTGTTATTTATATTTCCTCATATCATGATAAATGTTTATTATTCATGCTAGAATTGTATTAACCGAAAAAGTTAGTACATGTGTGAATACATAGACAAAACAGAGTGTCACTAGTATGCCTCTACTTGACTAGCTCATTGAATCAAAGATGGTTAAGTTTCCTAGCCATAGACATGAGTTGTCATTTGATTAACGGGGTCACATCATTAGAGAATGATGTGATTGACTTGACCCATTCCGTTAGCTTAGCACTTGATCGTTTAGTTTATTTCTATTGCTTTCTTCATGACATATACATGTTCCTATGACTATGAGATTACGCAACTCCCGAATACCGGAGGAACACTTAGTGTGCTATAAAATGTCACAACGTAACTGGGTGATTATAACGATGCTCTACAGGTGTCTCCGATGGTGTTTGTTGGGTTGGCATAGATCGAGATTAGGATTTGTCACTCCATGTTATGGAGAGGTATCTATAGGTCCTCTCGGTAATGCACATCACTATAAGCCTTGCAAGCAATGTGACTAATGAGTTAGTTGCGGGATGACGCAACGGAACGAGTAAAGAGACTTGCCGGTAACGAGATTGAACTAGGTATTGAGATACCGACGATCGAATCTCGGGCAAGTAACATACCGATGACAAAGGGAACAACATATGTTGTTATGCGGTTTGACCGATAAAGATCTTCGTAGAATATGTAGGAACCAATATGAGCATCCAGGTTCCGCTATTGGTTATTGACCGGAGATGAGTCTCGGTCATGTCTACATAGTTCTCGAACCCGTAGGGTCCGCAGGCTTAACGTTCGGTGATGATCGGTATTATGAGTTTTTCTGTTTTGATGTACCGAAGGTTGTTTGGAGTCCCGGATGTGATCACGGACATGACGAGGAGTCTCAAAATGGTCGAGACTTAAAGATCGATATATTGGATGGCTATGTTTGGACATCGGAATGGTTCCGGTTGAGTTCGGGCATTTACCGGAGTACCAGGAGGTTACCGAAACCCCCGGGAGAGTATATGGGCCTTATTGGGCCTTAGTGGGAGTGAGGAGGAGGCGGCCAAGGAGGGGGCACGCCCCCCAAGCCCAATCCGAATTGGGTGGGGGGCCAGCCCCCCTTTCCTTCCTCCCTCTCTCCTCCTTCCTTCCTCTCCTACTCTAACTAGGGAAGGGGGGAATCCTACTCCCGGTGGGAGTAGGACTCCCCTAGGGCGCGCCATAGAGAGGGCCGGCCCCTCCCCTCCTCCACTCCTTTATATACAAGGGAGTGGGGCACCCCATAGACACACAAGTTGATTGTTTAGCCGTGTGCGGTGCCCCCCTCCCTAGATTTCCACCTTGGTCATATCGTCGTAGTGCTTAGGCGAAGCCCTGCATCGGTAACTTCATCATCACAGTCATCACGCCATCCTGCTGACGAAGCTCTCCCTCGACACTCAGCTGGATCTAGAGTTCGTGGGACGTCACCGAGCTGAACGTGTGCAGATTGCGGAGGTGCCGTACTTTCGGTACTACGATCGGTCGGATCGTGAAGACGTACGACTACATCAACCGCGTTGTCATAATGCTTCCGCTTTCGGTCTACGAGGGTACGTGGACAACAGTATCCCCTCCCATTGCTATACATCACCTAGATGGATCTTGTGTGTGCGTAGCAAATTTTTTGAAATTACTGCATTCCCCAACAACGTACAGTTGTCACAGCAACTAGAACTAGTCTACCAAATCCTTGTCTTCACCAAGCAACTGGTTCTATCCTCCACTTCCCTTTACTTTACAGTTTGTCTTCGTGAAGTCATTGCCTGTTGTCTGATCTGATTGACTTGACTGTGTGAAGATTATTTACTGTTTGGCTTCATGCTGTCTTCCATCCTGATCCATACTACCTAGCTGCTGATAGTCTTCGTGCTTTCACTTCATTGCTTACTTGACTATGGCTTGTCTAGTGTAGTCTTCCTTCCGCTGCATATCAATAGGTTCATTTCTACTGTTTGTCTTCAAAGACCTCGTGTTTTGAAGACATTCCTAAAAATCGCCTATTCACCCCCTTCTAGTCGATAACTAGCACTTTCAATTGTATCAGAGCAAGGTGCTCCCTTGTTCTGTGTGATTTAATTTAACCACCTGGAGTTTTGGCTATGTCGACTGCACGGATAATCAAGGTCTCCGCTGTGTGCCCAGTCTTTGAATGCAGTGATTACCCCTATTGGAAGAATAAGATGCGCATGCATCTTGAAGCCATTGACGTCGACCTCTGGTATGTCGCCAAGAATGGCGTTCCCAAGGTCGGTGAAGGTGTCACAGCTGCTGATGTCAAGAGGTTCATTCAACTGGATTCGACTGCCAAGAACATCATCTGTGGTCATCTGACCAAAGGACAGTACGGCCGTGTGAGTGCACTGGAAACTGCGAAGCTAGTCTGGGACTGGCTCTCCAAGGTCAACGAAGGCGTCTCAACCCAGAGAGATTCAAGGATTGATGTTCTTCGCAACCTCTTCAACCGCTTCAAGAGATACGACAATGAGAATGTCCAGCTCATGTTTGATCGCCTCACTGATATCACAAATGAGTTTCACGCACTTAGCACCACTGAGATCACCAAGCACGAAATCGTCAAGAAGCTAGTAAGATCACTTGATAGCTCATTCGACTCCTTGGCCCTGATGATTCAAGAATGTCCTGACTTCAAAGATATCTATCCGTCTGACATACTTGAGAGTCTCAACACACATGAGTTCCAGTTATCTGAGAAGAGAGACATCTATGGCCCCAACTATGGCCGAACCCGGGCTTTGAAGGCAAAGGTTGTGTCCTCATCTGGAGAAGAATCTGACTGTAGTTCTGGTGATCCTGAAGACACTGGAAAGGAGCTAGCTATGCTCATGAAGAAGTTCCAAAAGTTCTCCAAGAAGAAAGGTTTCAGAAAGTCTTCTAGATCCAGCTCAAGAAATGATGAAGCTTCTACTCGTGACCACAAGAAGAGAACATGCCACAGATCCAAGAACAAGGTCACTACATCTCTGAGTGTCCTCAATGGGACAATGAGACCAAGAAGAAGAAGAAGAGCAAGGAATATGATTCTGATGACAAGAAGAAGAATAAATCCTCAAAGTCTTCATCTCACAAGAAGAGTTCATCCAGCAAGGCTCGTGTGTTTGTTGGCAAGGAGATGGATTCAGAGGAGGAGTCTGCTTCTGAGGAGGCAGAGGTGGAGTCTGAGGAGGAGTCTGATTCAGGCGTGGCAATCCTGGCTCTAGCTTCAGCTTATGTCGCCAAGTCCATCTTCAACACTGAAGACAATGGCCTCGTCACCAACGCTGATGCTGATGATGAGGATGACTCTGCTCCTACCTACTGCTTCATGGCACGTGGTACCAAGGTAAACTCACGCGATGCTTACTTCCAAACATCAAGTGAAGATGACTCTGAATGTGAATCTAAGCCTAGCTACAAAACACTTGCTAAAATTGCAACTGGACAACAAACTGCTGTGGAACATATTCAAAAGATGCCAGACAAAAGCGATGACCTATTGGACGCGGAAATGACTCGAACTCAGTCCTTAATTGAAGACATTAAAAATCTTCATGTTAAGTACGAGGAACTTGAAAGTCGTCATGAAACACTCTCAGCTACTCATGAGAAGCTTTCCTATGATTATCTTCAAAGGAAGCAAGAACTTGAGAACCTGAGAGCGACTCATGAAGATCTTCAAAAGGAGAATGAGTCACTTCGCGCTCAACATATTAGTTCCGCTCAGGAAGGTTTCGAGCCACCATGTATAAAATGTCTTGAGCGTGATAATGTTGTCTCTGTTGCTGAATGTTCTACTGCTGCTACTGTTGCAATATCTTCAACTGCTGATGTGGTAACTAACCCCTCTACTGATAATACCACTACTATTTGATGTAGGGTGGAACCCTAGACGGCCGATCTTTCACGAAAGGAGCGGATTCCAAAGAGGAACACGAAGAACACGAGGGGAAACACGAGGGAAAACATGAGAGAATCACTCAACCAACAAGAATAGATCACACATGCGCTAGATCGATGAACACAAAGGTAAGATACAATATCCAAGTCCAACAAAGGATGATACAAAGGTAACCGATTCTTCTTCGTGAGGAGGCCTTGATGGGGGTCTTCCACGCGAGGAGGTCTTGAATCCAAGGGGATCTTCTCCGTAGAGGGGCCGCGGTCTCTCTCGTGGAGTAGATCCGTAATGGATGAGCAAAGCTCTATCTCACATATGAGCTAAACCAATGCTAACCCTAGAAAGAGGAAGGGGATGAAGTATATATAGTCTAAGGGGGTGAAAGGGTACATGGGGCTCGGCCCTTTACTGTGCGCAGACAGGCGGAGCCGGATGTCCGGGCGTTGGGCCGGATGTCCGGGCCTTCAGGAGGAGCCGGATGTCCGGGCTGGCGGCGATAGCTTCTGTAGGTTCTGGTGCATGGCGCCGGATGTCCGGGCTTCTGGCCGGATTTCCGGACTCGGGCCGGATGTCCGGGCTGGACGCCGGATGTCCGGGCCCTGTAGACTTGGGCGGCTGGGCTGCTGCTGATGTGGACGCTCCAGGGGCCGGATGTCCGGGGCCTGGAAGGTGAACTTGCCTTCTTCCGTTGGTTCTCTTCATCCATGGACTTGGCGACTTGTCCGTCTTCATGTACATCTCCGAGAGGGTCCTCTTGACACATAATCATGCATAGCATATTGGACTTAGGTAGTAGCCATGTCTCAAGTGGATCATACGTGATATCACTAAGGAAAGAAGTCACCTCGTTCTCGAGAGCTCTAGCTCTTGCTCGTGTCATGGGTCCTCTCAGGTCTTGATGAGACGATGGTAGGTCCATGGGGATGATCGTGGGATGCTCCGCATCATCTCCCCTCCCTTGGGAAAGATCCGACCTCGGATCGAAATCCTCATCACCATGGTACGGGGAGAGATCTTTGATGTTGACGATGTCGCTCATGGAGTACTTGTCGCGTGGGATGTCGATCTTGTATGTGTTGTTGTTGTAGCATGCAAGCACCTTGAAGGGTCCATCGGCTCGTGGTAGAAGTTTGGACTTGCATTCGTTGGGGAAACGGTCCTTGCGAAGGTGTAGCCACACAAGATCTCCAACATTGAACATCATGGGTTGCTTGTTGACGTTGAGCTTGGTCGCGAGTCATTGTACTTTGCGCTCGATGGTGTTCCTTGTATCTTCATGCATCTTCTTGAGGAAGTTGACTCGGGCACTCACGTCCATGTTTGTACGCTCTGGTAGCGGTAGAGGTAGAATGTCCAATGGTGACAATGGGTTGAAGCCATAGACGACCTCGAAGGGGGACTTGCCGGTAGTCGAATGTCTTGCACGATTGTAGGCGTACTCGGCGCTAGGTAGGCACTCCTCCCACTCCTTGATGTTCTTCTTTATCAACACGCGTAGTATATTGGAGAGCGTGTGGTTCGTCACCTCCGTTTGGCCATCGGTTTGTGGATGGTATGCCGAAGAGAACAAAAGCTTGATTCCGAGCTTGGCGCACAAGGTCTTCCAAAAGTAACTCAAGAACTTGACGTCGCGGTCTGAGACAATCGTCTTTAGCACTCCATGAAGGCGCAAGATTTCCCTACAAAACAAATTTGCAACATGTGAAGCATCGTCTATCTTGTTGCAAGGAATGAAATGTGACATTTTGGAGAATCGGTCCACAACAACAAAAACGGAGTCCTTGCCATTTCTAGTTCTAGGCAAACCAAGCACAAAATCCATGCTAATATCTTCCCATGGTTGATATGGAATTGGAAGGGGCATGTAAAAGCCATGAGATTGGGCTTTAGACTTAGCTTTGCGACATGTAGAGCATCGGTTGGTGAGGCGGTTGACATCGCGAAACATCTTAGGCCAAAAGTAGTTCTTGGAGAGCATGGCGAATGTCTTGTCGCGTCCAAAATGTCCCATTAGTCCTCCTCCATGAGATTCTTGCAAAAGTAACAAACGAAGAGAAGACTCGGGGATGCATAGTTTGTTAGCTCTCATAAGATAACCATCTTTGATGTAATAGCGTTCCCAAGATGTATGCGTCAAACATTTGGCATAAGGAATAGCAAAGGTAGGATCATGCTCATACAAGTCTTTTATGTGCTCAAAACCAATGACATTCAATTCAAGTTGAGTAACAAGCATGCATATACGGGAAAGCGCATTCGCCACAACATTTTCCTTACCTTTAATATACTTGATGACATAAGGAAAAGACTCAATAAATTCACTCCACTTAGCATGACGCTTGTTCAACTTAGTTTGACCCTTAAGATACTTAAGTGTTTCATGATCGGTGTGGATGATGAACTCATGAGGGCGGAGGTAATGTTCCCATTCACGCAAGACTCGCCCTAAAGCATATAGCTCTTTGTCATAGATGGGGTAATTGAGTTGCGCTCCGGAGAGTTTCTCACTAAAGTATGCAATGGGGCGCTTCTCTTGCGTTAACACACCTTCTATGCCATTACCACTAGCATCGCAATGAATTTCAAAAGGTTTGTCAAAGTTGGGTAATGCAAGCACGGGAGCATGAGTAAGCAAATTTTTAAGCTCATGGAATGCGCTATCTTGAGATGGTCCCCAAACAAAGGGTGCATTCTTCTTGCTCAAAGCATGCAAAGGTGAAGCAATGGTGCTAAAACCCTTTAGAAATCTACGGTAGAAACTACGCACTTGTTGCAAATTGGTTGGTTGGGGCCAAGTTTTAATAGCATTGATCTTAGATTCATCAACATGAACACCCTTAGAGGATACTACGAAACCCAAGAAAACAAGCTTATCAACACCAAAGACGCATTTTTCCATATTAGCATAAAGTTGCTCTTCTCGAAGAGTTTGTAGCATGGTGCGAAGGTGGGTGACATGCTCTTTGAGAGATTTGCTAAACACAAGGATATGATGAAAGTAGACAACAACAAATTCACCAATGTAAGGGCGAAACACATAATGCATAAGACGCACGAAAGTACCGGGTGCTTCTGATAAACCCATAGGCATGACTAACCACTCATATAGACCAAATTTTGTTTTGAAAGCGGTTTTCCATTCATCACCCTCTTGTATGCGTATTTGATAGTAACCACTTTTAAGATCAATTTTTGAAAAGATAGTGGCACCGCTAAGTTCATCAAGCATATCATCAAGGCGTGAAATGGGGTACCTATAACGAACGTTGATAGCATTGATAGGTCTACAATCGGAACACATGCGAAAGCTACTGTCTCGTTTTGGCACAAGAATGACCGGTACGGCACAAGGACTCAAACTTTCACGCACATGTCCATGGTCTATGAGATGCTTTACTTGCCGTTGTATTTCTTTGGTTTCTTCAGGGTTGACGCAGTATGGGGCCTTGTTTGGAAGTGGTGCTCCGGGGATGAGGTCGATTCGGTGCTCAATGCCTCGTAGTGGAGGTAGACCCGGAGGTAGCTGATCGGGGAAAACATCTTGGAATTCCTACAATAAAGAAGATAACACTAAAGGTAGATCGTGAGAGGTGTTAGTTTTGGGGCCTCGTCCTTGCACAATAGGACATAGTGTAGGACACTTGATGGGTTCTCACACACTTCTCTCATCTCACGTTTGGTGGCAAAGAGAACTAAGTTTTTCGTGTCGCTCATCGTGGAGGCACTCAATTTGGGCTTGTGGCACTCACTCTCTTTTTGGTGGTTCGCTTTCTCACTATTCTCTCCACGATGGGTGTTTTGCTTGTCGGCGAGCACTTGGCTTGGAGACATAGGACGTAGCACATACTCCTTCCCTTTCATCTTGAAGCTATAGTGGTTTGTGCGACCATTGTGGATGACACCTCGGTCATATTGCCATGGCCATCCAAGAAGGAGGTGGCACACGGTCATCAGAAGGACATCACATTCCAAAGTGTCTTCATAGGCGCCGATCTTGAAAAGAGACTTGTACTCTATGCTTGACTTGTATGGTGCCGGTGTCGCTTAGCCATTGAAACTTGTATGGGTGCGGGTGCTTCATCTTGACCAATTGGAGTTTGGAGCATAGTTCTTCACTCGCTAAGTTATGGCAACTCCCTCCATCGATGATGATCTTGACGGACCGTCCATCGATGCCGGCCTTTGTGTGGAAGATATGTCATCTTTGGTCTTTGTCTTGTTGATGTTGAAGAGTCAAGACTTTGGACACAACAAGAGCGGGGCTTGAATCTTCATCACAAAAGACTTGATCATCTTCATCTTCGTTGTTCACTTGTCGGTGCATGGCCAATTGCTCAAGGGCTTCCATTTCTCCTTCACTCATGGAGTCGTAGGTTCCGTCGTCGTTGAGGACCATGGTGCGCTTGTTTGTGCACTCAAAGGACTTGTGGCCTCGGCCTCCGCATGTGAAGCATTTGAAGGAACTCGTCTTGACGGTCTCATCGGTTGGGGTAGATGATGATGAAGCTTTCGGCTTGAAGTTGCTTGTAGAAGGAGGACGACTTGAGCTTGTCGAAGCTTTCTTGTAACTTGACTTGTCGCCGTTGCTTGTAGATGGCTTGGTTGAGGTAGAAGTTTTTGGAGTCGTTGACGCTTGAGAGTTGGAGAAGCCATATGACTTGGATGAGAACTTGGCATATTTGAGGTCATCTTGCACTTGGTGTTCCGCTTTGGTTGCTTGGTGCACTAGCTCGATGAGATTCGAGTATGGTTGGAAGTCGGCAATCTTCTCGATAGGGTGATTGAGTCCATTCAAGAAACGTGCCATAGTTTGCTCATCATCTTCTTTGACATAGGCTCGTATCATGGCAATCTCCTTTTCCTTGTAGTACTATTAAACGCTCTTGGTTCCTTGCTTGAGTTGTTGGAGTTTCTTAAAGAGGTCACGGTTGTAGTAGTTTGGCACGAATCGTGCTCTCATGACATCCTTCATTTGTGCCCAGGTGGTGATGGGTGGTTCACCTCTTGCCGCTCGGCGCTCAATGACTTGTTCCCACCAAATGAGGACGTAGTCTTGGAATTCAAGGGATGCCATTGCGATCTTCTTCTCTTCTTTGTAGTTGTGCAAGCGGAAGATTTTGTCAACCTTCAATGCCCAAGATATATACTCTTCGGGGTCATTGCTTCGGGTGAACTTTGGCATGGTGAACTTTAGCTTGCCATATTGTTGCTCTTCATTGTGTTGGGGTCGGGGATGATGACGCCCATGTCGTTGAGGATTGACGATCTCATGTTGCTCTTGGCGAGGAGGGTTGTCTTCCTCATGTTGCTCTTGGCGAGGAGGGTTGTCTTCCTCATGTTGCTCTTGGCGAGGAGGATTGTCTTCCTGATGTTGCTCTTGGCGAGGAGTATTTCCATTGTCTTCATGATCTCGATGAACTTGATGGTCTTGTCGAGGAGCTTGTCGATCTTGAGGGGGAGCTTGTCGATGCACACGTGCTTGATAAACCCTTTCTTGAGCTTCGTCGCGAAGTGCTTCTTGATGTAGACGAGCTTGTCGGCCTCGGTTGGCTACGACACGACTTGAATCTCGAAGGGCACGTTGCGCCTCAAGTGCTTGCGCTTCACGAAGTTGTTGTGCTTGACATTACGCCTCGGCATCTTGTGCATCTTGATGTTGTCGCTCTCGCTCCTCTTGTTCTTGTTGTCGTAGGCGTTGCCGTTCTTGTGCTTGCGCGAATGTAGCTTGGTTTTGACGATGTCGAAGCTCTTGAGAGTCGGTGTCGTGTATATGATTGCGGTTTGCTTGACGGTCTTGACGCGCGGCACGATGAAGAGTATTCGATGTCGGTGTACTTGAACCGGAGAGGGTGTCATCGGAGTGTTGACTTGAGCGGCTCCGTCTTGAAGAGGACGAAGTTGTAGAAGAGCGGACCATCATGGTTCAGATATCTTCTTTGAGGGAACTCATGGATGTGTCGACGTAGTCTCTTGTACGTTGCTTGGATTGTCGTAGGTCGGTGGCGAGGTTGTCGATGTGGTCGCCCAAAGCAAGTTGTTCTTGATGCAAAGCTCGGTGTGCGACAAATAGTTGCGTCTTGGTGACGTAGGAGGTCATGTTGGCGTCTTGCTCCAAGAAGAGTGGATTGGTAGAAGTACATGGCCTATCCATCATTCCAAACAAAGATATGTGAGTGGGAGAAAGAGAAAAACCAATACCAAATGTAACTTGACCGATGTTGAAGATGGATCAAGGATCACTCCAATGTGTAATAAGGAAATAGCACAATTGGTACCAATTCTTGTCGGTTTCTCGCACCTATACAAGTAAAAGCTTATGGTGGAGCTTGGTTAGGATGGTGGCACAAAATTTGATGCAATTGTAAGTGAGACTCAATAATGTTGGAAAAGATTCGCGACTTGTAAATGCAACAAGTAGACCAATAGCATGATATGGTACACAGAAACACACACGCAAATAGATAAGTGGGGTTGGGCAACCAAGGATGAGCCAAAATGTGGAATCCACCAAGATGCTCTTGTTGCACAACACTAGAGAGACGCTAGCACGATTGCACAATATGCGGATATGAACTTGTGCACAACCTACTAAGCAAAAATGCAACGACTACTATCCCAAGTATGCTATATCACTACTGGAATCAGCTAATTTGCCATCTGCCAGATCTTTGCCGTCTGCTAGCTGACGGCAAAGAAGCTCTTTGCCATCAGCTACACATAAACAGACGGCAAAGAAAAGGTTGACGGCAAAGAAGCTCTTTGCCATCTGCCAGGTCTTTGCCGTCTGCCAGCGGACGGCAAAGAGTGTGGTGGCCCCCACCCCCCGCTCGTTTGAAAAAATCCTAACGGCACACCTCTTTGCCGTCCGCTAGCGGACGGCAAAGAGGCAGAAAGGCGGACGGCAAAGGCTGGCGGACGGCAAAGAGGGCACTTGCCTAACGGCAGGTACCCCCCGCCCGTTACTCACTTCGTCCTCGCCTCGCCCTTCTCCTCCCACCCCCCCGCCGCCGCGCGCCGCCGCCCCGTCGCCCCCGCCGCCCCGTCGCCCCGCCGCCACACCGCCCCGCGCCCCACCGCCGCCACGGCCCCCCGCCGTCCCGGTCCCGCGCCCCCCGCCGCCTCCTCCACTGCCCCGCCCCAGCCCCCCGCCCCATCCCCCCCGCCGCCCCGGCCCCCCGCCGCCCCGCCCCGGCCCTCCGTCGCCGGCCCTCCCCCACAGTGAGCCCCTCCTCCCTTTTTTTCTGTTTTTTTTCTGTTTTTTTGTTTTTTTTTCTGTTTAAGTTTAGGTTTAATTAGTTTAAATAGTTTAGTTTTAATTAGTTTAGGTTTTTAGTTTAGGTTAGTTTAGGTTTAGGTTAAGTAGAAGGGGGAAGAAGAAGAAGAAGAAGAAGAAGAAGAAGAGGAGGAGGAGGAGAAGAAGAAGAAGAAGAAGAAGAAGAAGAAGAAGAAGAAGAAGAAGAAGAAGAAGAAGAAGAAGAAGAAGAAGAAGAAGAAGAAGAAGAAGAAGAAGAAGAGGAGGAGGAGGAGCAGAAAGAAGAAGAAGAAGAAGAAGAAGAAGAAGAAGAAGAAGAAGAAGAAGAAGAAGAAGAAGAAGAAGAAGAAGAAGAAGAAGAAGAAGAAGAAGAAGAAGAAGAAGAAGAAGAAGAAGAAGAAGAGGAGGAGGAGGAGGAGGAGGAGGAGGAGGAGGAGGAGGAGGAGAAGGAGAAGAAGAAGAAGAAGAAGAAGAAGAAGAAGAAGAAGAAGAAGAAGAAGAAGAGGAGGAGGAGGAGGAGGAGGAGGAGGAGGAGGAGAAAGAAGAAGAAGAAGAAGAAGAAGAAGAAGAAGAAGAAGAAGAAGAGGAGGAGGAGGAGACACCCCGAAGCCCCGACCCCGAAACAGCACCCCGACCCCGACACGGCACCCCGACACCGACACGGCACCCCGACACCTACACGACACCCCGACCCCCGACACGACACCCCCGACACCCCGACCCCGAGAACCCGACCCCGACCCCGACACCCCGACCCCGAGCCTGACCCGACACCCCGACCCCGACACCGACACGGCACCCCGACCCCGACCCGGCACCCCGACCCCCGACACCGACACGACACCCCGACCCCCGACACGACACCCCGAGACCCCGACCCCGAGACCCCGACCCCGACCCCGACCCCGACACCCCGACCCCGAGCCTGACCCGACACCCCGACCCCGACACCGACACGGCACCCCGACCCCGACCCGGCACCCCGACCCGACACCCCGACCCCGAGACCCCGACCCCGACACGGCACCCCGAGACCGACACGACACCCCGACCCCGACACGGCACCCCGAGACCGACACGACACCCCGACCCCCGACACGACACCCCCGACACCCCGACACCCCGACCCCGAGACCCCGACCCCGACCTCGACCCCGACCCCGACACCCCGACCCCGAGCCTGACCCGACACCCCGACCCCGACACCGACACGGCACCCCGACCCCGACCCGGCACCCCGACCCGACACCCCGACCCCGAGACCCCGACCCCGAAAAGGTGTTCTTTGGCCTTCCAGAAGCCGACGGGGTCATATATTTGTGAATTATTAGTTAGGTCATATATCTTTCGATTTTGTTATGAAAAACATCATATATAATTGTGTTGATCGGGTAGTTTTAAATGTGCAGTTGTTTCATCGCTGCGAGGTTTGGTGTTCGACGACCTCGCCGTGCGTTTGACGAGCTCTGCCCCTTCGTTCGTGGGTGAGCACAAATGACATGTCCTCCTCCCCCATTAATTATTTGATCTATTCCGATGAAACTTGATAGCTAGATATATATGTGTCTTGAATCATCAGTATGTGTAACCAATATGTGTCTCCCGTTCGAAAGCGTCATAGTTATAAATATGCATGCATTTGCATATTTATAACCTTGATTCTTTCGAATTGTCCAACGCTATCCATGGACAGCCCGAGTATGTTTAGATTGGGTTCGTTTTCCCATATGCTTTGCTCCGGATCCGACGCATAAATTTCGTCAGTGCCTCCCCTGTTGTTCTCCGGGTACACATCCTCTCTGTTTATTGCAGAGACGTGTATCAGGAGAACAGCGGGGAGGTGCTGCCGAAATTTTGCATAGGATCCGGGGCATAGCATGGGAAAATGAACCCAATCTAAACATACTCGGGTGGGATTAGGACCTATCATTACCTATTAGAGTGTAGGTTGCATGGACGTAATAAAATTGACAAAGTAGATCAACTAATGAATACATACATGGTGAATTATATATATATATTTGTTGTGTGTCTAGTAGCTCTGAAAGTCAAGATGAGTGATCGTGCGTGGATGTACACCGGTCACACTGGTCAGAACAAATGGAGCACTGAATGGTTCACAAAAACCAAGGGGTTTGTGCGAGCCGCATTTGCAAATGGCCAGAGGAAAACCTGGTGCCCCTGTTTACGGTGCGGCAATTGGGAAAAGAGGACAGAGGCTGAAATGGGCAAACACCTGCAGAAGAGTGGTTTTACGCCCGATTATACGGTGTGGACATTTCATGGTGAGTCTGCCCAACGTGACCGAGCTGAGGTGGATCGTCGTCGCACCGACGAGCATGGTACCGGTATGGAAAACATGGTGCAAGACTTTGATGATGCTCGGGATTCGGACGAGGAGATGGAGGAATCTGCAAAGGCCTTCAATGAAATGTTGGAGTCTTCAAAACGTCCGCTCCATGAGCACAATGAGCTTTGTCAGTTGGATGCCATCTCACAAGTAATGGCTCTGAAGGCTTAGTTCAACTTGGGCAGAGAATGCTACAATGCAATGATGACAGTATTTGGACGCTTTCTACCCAAAGGCCATGTAATGCCTGCAAACCTGTACCAGTCGGACAAAATCCTCCGTGCACTGAAGATGCCCTATGATAAGATACATGCCTGTGAGAAAGGATGTGTCTTGTTTAGGCTTGACTATGCGGACTTGAACTGTTGTCCCATTTGCAAGTCTTCCAGGTATGTTGTGGTAGACAACGGTATGGGTGAGAAGACACAGACCAAAATCCCCGTTAGTGTTCTTCGGTATATGCCAATCGTACCAAGACTTCAACGTCTTTTCATGGTCGAAGAGACGGCCAGACAGATGACATGGCACAAAACGGGCAAAAGAACCGAACTAGATGCAGATGGGAATCTGATGATTGTACACACATCGGATGGTGTTGCGTGGAAAAAGTTTGATGAATTACATGGTGACAAAGCGGCAGATCCGAGGCATCCTCGAGTCGGCATCAGCACGGATGGGTTCAGTGTGTTTGGTATGACGGCAGCCCAATACAGTTGTTGGCCCGTATTTGTCTTTCCACTCAATCTCCCCCCCCGGACAGATTATGCAAAGAAAGAACATTTTCCTGACGTTGATAATTCCAGGGCCCAACTATCCGGGGAAAAATATGAATGTGTACATGCAACCGCTTAAGGACGAATTGCAAGAAGCCTGGGATAATGGGTTCAAGACATACGATGCCTATAGCAAACGGAACTTCATAATGCGTGTCTGGTACATGTACTCGACGCATGACTTGCCGGCGTATGCGCTATTCATTGGCTGGTGTGTGCATGGAAGGTTCCCGTGCCCCACATGCAAAGGAGCTCTTGAGTTTCATTGGCTTCAGGCCAGTCGCAAGTTTTCTTGCTTCGACATGCATAGAGAGTTCCTGAATCCTCGCCATAAGTTCAGGAAAGACAAGAAGAACTTCATCAGAGGTAGAGTTGTTAAAAACTCTGCACCACATGCATTGACAGGCCAACAGACCCTGGATCAGTTAAACACTCTCGAGCCAGATCCCGAGCGTCTAGGGTACTTCAAGGGGTATAATTCTAAGCACGCCTGGACTCACAAAACATGCTTATGGGATCTGCCTTACTTCAAAGACCTCCTTTGCCCACACAACATCGACGTGATGCACACTGAGAAGAATATCGCCGAGGCACTTTTTGGTACATTGTTCGGCATAGATGGGAAGTCAAAGGATAATACTAAGGCTAGAGTCGATCTGGAGGCGCTATGTGATAGGCCGTTACAAAACATGAAAGAACCGAAAGGAAAGCAGAACTGGACGAAGCCAAAGGCATGGTTCAATCTTGGAAGGCCGGCTATGAGGGAAATTATCTTGTGGGTGAAAATGCAGTTGATGTTCCCCGATGGGTATGCAGCGAATCTACAGAGGGGAGCCAGTCTTGATAAATTGAAGATATTTGGTCTCAAGAGTCATGATTGGCACATATGGATTGAGCGGGTAATGCCGGTGATGTTGCGTGGCTTCATCCCTGAGGATGAATGGCTAGTACTGGCAGAACTCAGCTATTTCTTCCGTGTTCTTTGTGCGAAAGAACTATCGCCTAGCGTGCTAGAAGAAATGGAAGAGTTGGCGCCGGAGTTGATCTGCAAGTTAGAGAAGATCTTTCCACCGGGCTTCTTTAATCCAATGCAACATTTGATTTTGCATCTCCCGACCGAGGCAAGATTGGGGGGGCCCGTGCAAAATCGTTGGTGCTACCCAACTGAGAGGATGCAGAAGACGCTTCGACAAAAATGTAAAAATAAACGTAGAATTGAAGCATCGATGGCTGAGGCATTCATCACTGAGGAGGCGGCAAACTTCGTGACAGCACACTACGAAGCCAAAAATCGTCAATTGCATAATCCGAAGCCTCGGTACAATGCTGACGACCCTAAAAAGGGTGGATCCAACGTCAGCCTATTCAAAGGGAATCTCGCACCAGCCAGTGTTTCAAATCCAGTATCTTTGGATAACGAACAATGGCGGACCATTTCGTTGTATATCTTCAACAACCTGATAGAAGTGCGGCCGTACATCGAGTAAGTTCTCGGTACATAGTTTCGCAACTTCTATTTCCTTTGAACTGCTCTTATTCCTGGATATTTCATACAGTCGATACGTCGCCTTATTCTCGTATGGAGCGGTGATCCAAAAGGATTCTGTCGAAGATTACGAGCTTCTCGCAAAGCAAGGTGGCGGCTATCCCGGTTTCATCTCTTGGTTCAAACAAACGGTAATTTCTATTAGACTTGTAGGCTAATTTGTAGGCGGCTATCCCGGTTTCATTCGCTAATTTGTGCGTAATGCAACAATCCTTTCATATTAAACTTGTAGGCTAATTCAGAGTCTATGGACGCCGAATTGAGACAAGTCGCTAATGGTTTTGACTATAAGGTCCGTTCATTTGACAAATACGACATCAACGGGTATCGCTTTCGTACCTGTGGCAAAGAGCTATCTATGGCCGACCGAAAGTCTACAAATTGTTGTGTATCTGCTATCGGCGAAGGAGGTACCGAGTATTATGGGAGAGTTGAAGCAATTTATGAACTTCTATTCTATGGTGAAAACCCACCGAATGTCGTAGTCTTCAAATGTTATTGGTTTCAGCCGAAGGAGACTAGAAGAACTCATGAACATATAGGGCTAGTTGAAATCAACCAAAGCACCCATTTAGATGTTCCTGATGTCTATATTACGGCTCAACAGGCGACCCAAGTATTCTATCTACCGTGGGCCTGCCAAACTAATCCAAATCTGAAAGGTTGGGATGTCGTTTATGAAGTGCCGCCACGTGCTAGACTATCTCCCCCAAAGGAAGAGGATTATGAACCTCACATTAACCCAGACACATATGAAGGAGAATTCTTCCAAGAGACACGTCTTTCCAAAAAGCGTTTCAAGAACCGCTATACTTCACCCCAAAACATTGAAGTAGACAGTGACAGTGAATCCGACATCACCCCAGAGGAGGAACAAGAAGAGCCGGAACAAGAAGAGGTTACTGCTGCGGATGACCTGTCATTGCTTGACCGATTACGTCAAGGTGGCCTTGCACATGTTGATGCCACTGAACCCTATGAGCCCGTCATTGATTATAGTGATGATGATGATTATGCATTTATTGATGATACTGATCGAGATTATTAGTAGGGTCAGGTATTAAATTTTTTAATGTTGTACTTGATGATGATACACTTAAGTGATACACATATTATTATTCATGTCGGTCTTTTTTTTATGTTGTACTAATTTCGTTTACTGTTTGTCATGGCAGGTGTTGAAAGATGGTGGGCGCTGGTCGGGAGCGCGCCAAGGCCCCTTCTTCCTCGGCGCGTGGTCTGAGGTCTTCGATTCCAGACGTACCTCTTCGCCGAGCGTTGCTGGACAGTATGTCCACACCGCCGGGCCCTTCTTCGTCCACCGCGGTGCCCAGCAGGGGACGAGGTAGGAAGAGAGGAGGTGGGGCACGTGGTCGCGGGAGAGGAGGTAGGGTGACTGCTAGGGAGCCTTCCTCGCCGCCACCCCCAGCTGTTTCACCCGAGCACGTGACTGCTAGGGTGGACTCGTCCGAGGAGGAGGCTACACGGACTCCGGTCCACGAGCCTCCGGTCCACGGGTCTTGGGCCCACGAGCCTCGGGTCGACTGGCCTTCGGCCCACGAGACCCCGGAGGAGCACACGTCTGGATGGGGTACCTGGCCGGATCAGCCCGAGGAGCCGAGTGGCCATGCTGATGATGGCGGGGAGCCGACTGATCTTGAGGAGGAGGGTGGCACTGTCTACCAGCGTGGTGCTACACGGCTCCCGTCCGTGCCGGCGACCCGCGAGCAGAGGTGGTTGATCTTCCCTGATGGGGAGAGGTACGTAAGTGCATTTAATATTTTTGTACCTTCTACATTCACGTTTCTTCAAATAACTAATGTGTTGGCCTTGTCATGCTGCAGGGGTTGGGACCACCATCATAGTGTCCGCCGGCCCAACTCCGTCCTTGGAGTTCTTTGCCGGCAAAACTTCCCGGGGTTTGTCACGTTGCCTGGTGAGGGTCGGCTTCCAAAGCTTGGGTTGAGCTGGGAGCACTACGTGGCTGCCCCGGCCCCGCCGGATGTCATTATCGACGATGTCGTGTGCGACACGAGGGCAGACATGGTGATCAGGACGTTCTGGGTAATTTCTCCTTTACACATTTCAAAATCTTCAACTAGCTAGTTATTAATTGTACTAATCAATATTGTCTCATTTGATTGCAGACATTCTACGGGTGTGAGGAGGGATACGAGGAGGAGTGCGCAAATGTTATTGAGAACGTCTGCAAGCGCCTACTCCAGAACTTACGGCACGAGGCTCGGGTGCAGGCTGTTCGAGACTACTACGCCTTGCGTGGTATCAAGAAGACCAAGCCGGCGTGCCGCGATAAGTTCCTGAGTAAGGAGCAGTACATGAAGGTAATTCTTAAGGCCTTCTACTTAAGTTCCTTCATTTAGTAATTCTTAGCCGTAGCGCTCAAGTTTCTATTTGCTAACTTAGGCGCCTCCGAGATGGTGTGCGGATCGGATGGATTGTTGGGAGGTGTTGGTCGATGAGTGGTGCTCACAAGAATGGCTAGCCCTCCACAACCAGGCCAAGGACAAACATGCCCAAATGGAAGGTGTGCCACACCATCAAGGCAGCTCCAACTTATATCAGTTCGGGCGCAACTGGGTATGTGGTTTGCTTCATGATTCATGCAATTCATTCATCATGCTAGCTTGAGCCCTTTAGTTACTAATTTTCATTGTTTCTCTCTTTCAGGCACGCCACAATAAGGCGGATAAGGTGCTAGAGGTGTACGACCTGTATGCCATGGCCCACACTGGCTCTTACAAGAAAGTCAAGGCTTTCTCTCAGTCTGACCTCGATGATGCAAACAACTTCACCAACATCTCCTCCCACAACAAGCTCGTGAGATATAGAGATGAGGGGAAGGCGAGGAAAGGGGAGGACTTTAACCCGAGCCAGGGTCCCATTGATCCAGAGCTGGTGATGATATCTGGTGGCGGGAGGTCCCATGGCTCCATAGCCATTGGAGATGGACTTATCCGTTGTCCTAGCACTCTCCCGGAGATCAAGGCGCGCCAGTCGAGCTCCGCTCCTGAGATAAGGCCTCGTGAACGGCCAGTGCAACTCGCCATCAAGGTTAGTGATACGTACTCAGCTATCTTTCTCCATTACATTGTGTGCGCTTCCATCAATGATTACAAATGGTCATGTGAGTGGTGTTGCAGGCTGCTATACAGAGTGAGAGAGATAGAACGGAGAAACTTCTGGCGGAGGCGGCGGAGAGGCAGTGGGAGTTGGAGGAGAGGACGACAAAGATGATGGAGGAGGAGAGGGCACGGAATGACATGCAGGCAAGGGCCATGTATGAGCTCCTTGTGGTAAGTTTCTTCTGCAGATTAGCCAAAACATTCATGTAGTGTTTGTCTCATTACTAACTAGTATGACTGAGTCGTCAAAACCAAATGTGCAGTCTGTGTGCGAGAAGACCGGTCAGACCGCTCCGCCGATGCCAGTGATTGCTCCTGGGACCACGGTGAGTTTAATTTGAATGGACATTACTTGCTAGTCTTAACATTTGAGTGTCATAATGCTAACGAGACATTGGAAATGATCTTTGGTGCAGCTTAACTCCAGAAACGCATCGCATGATCCTTCTCCAGCTACCGGCACTAGCCAGCCTGCTCCTACACCTCCCTGATCACGGTAAGTTTCTCTAGTGTTTTGCTTAACAAATGCATAAAGACCTAGACTTAGCTTTATTTCCTCCAATATGCTTACCATAATGACCTAGAGTTAGCTTCTTTTCCTCCAAAATGACTTAATAAGCTTACTGACCTCATAAACCATCCATTTTACCTAAGTTAGCTCTAAAACGATATGTACTTAGCTTACTTATGTCAAAAATTGCATAATTAGCTCATAAACGACCCATTTCACCTAGGTTAACTCATAAACGACCCATTGCACCTAGGTTAGCTCATAAACGACCCATTTCACCTAGGTTAGCTCATAAACGACCCATTTCACCTAGGTTAGCTCATAAACGACCCATTTCACCTACGTTAGCTCAAAAAGATCCATTTCAACTAAATTAGCTCATAAATGATCCATTTCACCTAAGTTAGCTCAAAAACGATCCATTTCAACTAAATTAGCTCAAAAATGATCCATTTCAACAAAGTTAGCTCAAAAACGATCCATTTCAACTAAGTTAGCTCAAAAACGATCCATTTGACCTAAGTGAGCTAAAAAACGATCCATTTCACCTTAGTTACCTCAAAAACGATCCATTTCAACTAAGTTAGCTCAAAAACGATCCATTTCAACTAGGTTAGCTCCCAAATGACCCATTTCACCTTACTTAGCTCAAAAACGATGCCCTTCACCTTAGTTAGCTCATAAACGACCCATTTCAACTAAGTTAGCTCATAAATGATCCATTTCAACTAAGTTAGCTCATAAACAACCCATTTCAACTTAGTTAGCTCATATATGATCCATTTCACCTAAGTTAGCTCATAAATGACATATACTTCTTGTTCTAGTCTTCTTCTTGTTCTAGTCACCTATTTCTAACTTTCTTATTTACCATTTTGCAGATTTCATTCACTTGATGGAAGCTAGCTTGCTATGATGGAGTGCTTGCTTTTCCTTTGATGAAACTTTGCATTGTATCTAGCTTGCTATCTTCATGACACTTTGCATTGTAATATATATATGGATGGAACAATGTGTATGGATGGAACTTCCTTATGTATGAACAATGTGTATGGATGAAACTGATGTGATATGTGATATGAAACTTATGTGCTAGATATGTGTTGGATATGTGCTGGATATGAAACTTATATATGTGATATGTGCTGCAAATTGTGGGATTTAATAAAAAACAGAAAAAACAGACAATATGCAGGCTCTTTGCCGTCTGCCACCGACGGCAAAGAGCTCTTTGCCGTCTGCCGCGGACGGCAAAGAAGCCACGTGGCAGCCAACTGTGCTTCCTGGGAGCTGACCCATTTGGTCAGTTTGCCTACAGTGGCAGACGGCAAAGACTTTGCCGTCCGTGGCAGACGGCAAAGAACCTGGTCAGTTTGCCTACAGTGGCAGACGGCAAAGACTTTGCCGTCCGTGGCAGACGGCAAAGAACCTGCACTTTGCCATCAGTGGCAGACGGCAAAGAACCTGCCATCTAGTGACGTGTAGATGACATCATAAGGCGGACGGCAAAGACCAAAGGCTCTTTGCCGTCTGCGGCGGACGGCAAAGGTCTGCCGTTAGCCACTTAATAGACTGACAGCGCAAATATTGCCGTCCGCCCTCTTTGCCGTCCGCCGCAGACGGCAAAGAGCCTTTGCCGTCCGCCGCCAGGAAGCAGACGGCAAAGCAGCTGTTTACCGTAGCCTTCTTTGCCGGAGCCTTTTGCCGTCCGCGGCTGACGGCAAAGGTCTTTGCCGTCCGCCTTTCGAGCCTTTGCCGTCCGCCATGGCAGACGGCAAAGTAGCTGTTTCCTGTAGTGTATGTATGATGTTTCTATGCTTTTGATCCAAGATGATCGAGTATGACAATCTTAATGTTGTATGATGCTATGGTTCTTGCTTATAAGCTCTTTGCTTATCTTTCCCTTTTGCTTAAAAGCTTGTTTGGCTCTTTGTTGTTTGAGCTCTTTTCTCATGCAATGCTTCACGAACCAAGATAGCAATTGTGTATGCGATGACAACTTTGTGACACAAGAGATGATACCAAGATATGCAACACGATGATGGTATGTATGATATGGGAAGTATGATCACTAATGTGCACAAGTCACGTTGCCGGCAATACTCAAAGGCTAGTCTCGATGGGTAAGCTACGCAAAAGTAAGGCTATGGAGTTATCAATGCAAATGCAAGAGAGTATCATGATATCACGATACCAAAGTGATACCAAGGTGAGGTTGATACCACAATTGTGATGTAGCCGTTCGTAGTAGTCCTTGGCGAAGTTGAGCGGGGGTGATGTTGATGTCGAACCGTACCTAGATAGCCGAAACACATTAGGACACGAAAACCACAACTCAAATTCTCATAGAAAAATGGGTCAAAATTGTCGGAGTTGGTAGCGGGAAGGGATATGGTGGTGCTATGCGGAAATGGTGGTGATATGCGGAAGTGTATGTGAGCTCCGGAACAAAATTGGACGAAAGTTAGGCGGTAAACGGAGTGGAGGATGGAACTGATGCTGTCAGGGGCCGGATGTCCGGGTCGGGCCGGATGTCCGGGCTCGGGATCCGTGGACGAACTCGAAGAACACCGCGTGGAGAGGTCAAATCCGGGGCAAAATTCGGAAGATTTTGTGGATGGAATTTGGGGAAAAGATGGGGAAAAGCTAGATCTACCTGCAACACACGAAATCCACGGATCAAATCCAATAAAACTTCATCACACCAACAAATCACAAAAAAATTTGGGGCTATTTTTGTGGGGCAATTTTCGGATTAGGATGAAAAACAACAAAATCAAGCTAGAAAACAAAGAGAGGGGGCTCCGAAATCGTGATCAACATGGCTCTGATACCAAGATGATGTAGGGTGGAACCCTAGATGGCCGATCTTTCACGAAAGGAGCCGATCCCAACGAGGAACACGAAGAACACGAGGGGAAACACGAGGGAAAACACGAGAGAATCACTCAACCAACAAGAATAGATCACACATGCGCTAGATCGATGAACACAAATGTAAGATACAAGATCCAAGTCCAACAAAGTACGATACATAGGTAACTTCTTCTCCGTGAGGAGGCCCTGATGGGGGTCTTCTCCGCGAGGAGGTCTTGAATCCAAGGGGATCTTCTCCGTAGAGGGGCCGCGGTCTCTCTCGTGGAGTAGCTCCATAATGGATGAGCAAAGCTCTATCTCACATATGAGCTAAACCAATGCTAACCCTAGAAAGAGGAAGGGGATGAAGTATATATAGTCTAAGGTGGCGAAAGGGTACATGGGGCTCGACCCTTTACTGTGCATAGACAGGCCGAGCCGGATGTCCAGGCGTCGGGCCAGATGTCCGGGCCTTCAGGAGGAGCCGGATGTCCGGGCTGGGGGGCCGGATGGCCGGGCTAGCGGCGATAGGTTCTGTAGGTTCTGGTGCATGGCGCCAAATGTCCGGGCTTCTGGCCAGATTTCCAGACTCGGGCTGGATGTCCGGGCTGGACGCCGGATGTCCGGGCCCTGTAGACTTGGGCGGCTGGGCTGCTGCTGATGTGGACGCTCCAGGGGCCGGATGTCCAGGGCCTGGAAGGTGAACTTGCCTTCTTCCGTTGGTTCTCTTCATCCATGGACTTGGCGACTTGTCCGTCTTCATGTACATCTCCGGGAGGGTCCTCTTGACACATAATCATGCATAGCATATTGGACTTAGGTAGTAGCCATGTCTCGAGTGGATCATACGTGATATCACTAAGGAAAGAAGTCACGTCGTTCTCGAGAGCTCTAGCTCTTGCTCGTGTCATGGGTCCTCTCAGGTCTTGATGAGACGATGGTAGGTCCATGGGGATGATCGTGGGATGCTCCGCCTCACTATTGCTAATGAGAATGCCAGGTTGAAGACATTGCTTGAAACATGGATGTACAAAAGCCTCAAGAAACAGATTCTGAACCAAAACCCTAGGAAAGAGGGTGTTGGGTTCGAGAGGAAAATGAATGTTGATGGTTCATACTGGAAGCTTGCGCAGTACCCCAAAACCACATGGGTTGCTGCAAAGGGACCTTCAGTGGATCTGTCTACCTTATCTGGCTTCACTTGTGCTAACCCGAGTATCATTGATGAATCCTTTGACGCAAACTATAAACTGTTTAAGAATCAGAAAGGTGAAGTGTTTGCCAGGTATATTGGTACAAACTGCAGGAATGGACCAGCTTTGAAGAAGATCTGGGTGCCCAAAAGTTGTCTTGAGAAGCTTCCTATGAATGTCATCATGACACCACTTGGGAAGAAGACAAACCCCATACCAAAGGCTTCATATGGGCCAAAGGCTTCATACATATAGAGGACTCACCAGAGTCATCCTAACGCCTATGTTTTGCAGGGAACCATACTAAGACTTATGAATATGAGCGTATTTCGTTAAACCGCTATGTTCATAAGACCAAGAACTTTTCTACTTATTCTGATGAGTATTATTCACCTCCTGCAAGGCTATTTGCTAGGGCTCCAAAGCCAAAGTTCTCAGATGCTGCACTTAGACTCATTGCTTCTAAGCCACACCTGAAGATGTGGGTGGTTAAGAAAAAATAACTCTCTTTTGCAGGGAAAGGTCTCCAGCCGGAAATCAAAGGCTTCTGATGCTTATGCTGGGGACCTAAAACATCTTGTGGGACGCAAGATAAAATGCCAGAATGGTCTTACTATGTATTTCGTCCCAGGATTTCTTGACAAACATCCTATCTACCCTAACCAGGATCTGAACTTTGATAATATGCTTGTTCGTCAAATGTTTATGCTTCACATTTCCCTTGGTGAAGCCTATCCCCCAAACTGGACAGTAGGGTACGACACCAAAGGCTTCTGAGTGGATTATCGATAGTGGATGCACTAACCACATGACCGGTGATCAAAGTCTTCTTATGGATTCAACCCTATGTCTGTCTGACAACAGTCACATCACATTTGCTGACACTGGTAAAAGCAAGGTATTGGGCCTAGGTAGAGTTGCAATCTCAAAGGATCAACACATGGATAAAGTGATGCTTGTTGAATCCCTTGGTTTCAACTTAATGTCTGTCTCAATGCTTTGTGAACTGAACATGATTGTGATATTTGGAAAATAGCATTGCCTTGTGCTTATGGAATCTGACAGATCTCTAGTCTTAGAAGGGTATCGAAAAGACGATCTGTATATGGTAGATTTCTCCGCAGGACCACAGCTGGCCGTATGTCTTCTAGCAAAATCTTCAGAGTGCTGGCTCTGGCATCGGAGGCTAGAGCATGCGGGCATGAGGAACTTACACACTCTAGCAAAGAGGAAGCATGTCATAGGCATCGAGGGCGTCAAGTTCAAGAAGGATCATCTATGTGGTGCCTGCAAAGCTGGAAATATGACTCGGGCCAAGCATCCCTCAAAGACAATCATGATGAAGACACGCCTCTTCGAGCTGCTTCACATGGACTTATTTGGCCCTACTCATTACTCTACTCTCACTACCACTGCTTGCCTCTATGGCTTCGTCATTGTTGATGATTACTCGAGATATACATGGGTGCACATAATTCTCTACAAGACTAAAGTGCAGGATGTCTTCAGACGATTCACCAATCCTGCCATGACCAACTATGGCATCAAGATCAAGCACATCATAAGTGACAATGGCACCGAATTCAAGAACACTGGCCTCGACACTTAGCTTGATACATTGGGTATGACACATGAGTTCTAAGCTCCATACACACCTCAGAAGAATGGCATCGTGGAGCGCAAGAATAGAACCCTCATTGAGATGGCACGGACGATGCTTGATGAGTACAAGACTACAAGGAAGTTCTGGCCTGAAGCCATTGATACTGCATGCCACATCATCAACTATGTTTATCTTCACAAGTTTCTAAAGAAGACATCATATGAGCTCCTGACTGGTAAGAAGCCAAACGTCAGCTATTTCAGAGTATTTGGTGCTAGGTGCTGGATCAAGGATCCGCATCACACTTCAAAATTTGCAGCGAAAGTACATGTAGGTTTTATGCTTGGTTACGGAAAGGATTCGTACTCCTACAGAGTCTTCAACCTCTTTCACTACAAAGTGGTTGAAACTATGGATGTGCGGTTCGATGAGACTAATGGCTAACAAAGAGAGCACCTGCCAAATGTGCTAGATGAAGATATACCAAGTGAAACTATCAAGCTTATGGGTATTGGAGAAATCATACCTTCAAAGGCACAGGCTGAAGAGGAAATCATCATTTCTGCACCTAATCAGCCCGAAGACACTGCTCGGCCTGAAGCCAATGCCGAAGATGAAGACAATGACCAGCAAGGGCAAAATCTTCGTCCAGTTCATCCTCGTGTTGCAAATGAAGTACAGATTGAGAAGATAATTGATAGCATCAATGCACCTTGTCCACTCACTCGTTCAAGAGCAACACAGCTAGCAAATTTCTGTGGGCACTTTGCATTTGTCTCTATATCTGAACCCAAGAAAGTTGATGAAGCCTTCATGGAACCTGAATGGATTCAAGCAATGCAAGAAGAGCTTCAACAGTTTGAGTTGAACACTGTATGGGAGCTGGTAAAGTGTCCAGATCCTCGCAAGCACAATATTATCGGCACCAAATGGATCTATCGCAACAAACAAGATGAGCATGGTCAAGGTCAGAAACAAGGCTCGTCTAGTTGCTCAAGGTTACACACAAGTTGAAGGGATTGACTTTGATGAAACATTTGCTCCAGTGGCTAGGCTTGAAGCCATTCGCATACTGCTAGCCTATGCCAACCACAACAACATTCTTTTGTACCAAATGGATGTGAAGAGTGCCTTTCTCAACGGCAACATTGAAGAAGAAGTGTATGTTGCACAACCACCTGGTTTTGAAGACCCAAAGCGTCCTGACATAGTATAAAAGCTCAACAAGGCACTGTATGGCCTCAAACTAGCCCCTCGCGCTTGGTATGACACACTCAAAGACTTCTTGGTGGCCCAAAATCCGCCATTTACCGGACGCTGGACGGCCACCTCTTCGTATGACGTGTACATGGCGGATACACCCAATGAGGGTAACGGCGATAAAAAGAAAAATACAGTCGAGGATAAACCTCCTGAGATACAGCCGAAGCGCTGACGTCAGCGGTGCCGCTCTAAATCACGCCGTGGAAAAGACAACAATACTCCGGATGATGCCGAAGACCAAGAAAACCCCGTCGATCCAACCTCCGAATAGGGCGATTGGGAAGATGGGCAAGTTAGCCCTAATAAACCAGCCGTAAACCAAGACTCGGAGGACGGTAATTATCTTCCACTCTCCAAGGACGAGGTGAGCCTCGGCGATGAAGACTTTATCGTGCCTGAGGAACCTCTCGAGCAGGAGCGCTTTAAGCGCCGGCTAATAGCCACTGCAAGGAGCCTGAAAAAGAAGCGGCAGTAGCTTCAAGCTGATCAAGACCTACTCAACGACAGGTGGACAAATGTTCTGGCAGCAGAGGAATACGGCCTCGAGCGCCCAACAAAAAGTTACCCGAAGCGTAAACTGCTACCTCAATTTGGTGACAAGGCACTGGAGCATGTACCATCAGCGCGTAACGCGGCTGACCGACCACCACATGGCCGGGACAAAACGGCAACTCAAGCCGAACACCAACACATACCACCTCGCCGTACAGGTAGAGACACAACAGCTCGGGGATGTATGTATGAACTGCGGCAGGACCTGGAAAATAGGGCAGGTCAGACCAGATAGATCTACGGATCGCGGGGGTGTGCCCCGACGCGCGACGACGGAAAGCTAGCCGGACATGACAAGTATAACCACGTCCGGGCCGAAAACCGCAGCTGGACTCCATCCGAATTACGTCGCGGCTTGGCCCGATATAGAGGCGCCGCACACCCCCTCTACTTCACTGATGAAGTAATGGAGCATAAATTCCCAGAAGGGTTTAAACCCGTGAATATGGAATCATATGATGGAACAACAGATCCCGTGGTATGGATCGAGGACTTTCTTCTCCATGTTCATATGGCCCGCGGCGATGATCTCCATGCCATCAAATACCTCCCGCTAAAACTCAAGGGACCATGGTTAAACAGCCTGCCAGAAAACTCTATTGGCAGCTGGGAGGACTTGGAAGACGCCTTCCGTGAAAACTTCCAAGGTACATATGTCCGACCTCCAGATGTCGATGACTTAAGTCACATAGTTCAACAGCCCGGGGAGTCAGCCAGGAAACTCTGGACTAGGTTCCTAATTAAAAAGAACCAAATTGTCGACTGTCAGGGATGGCACTCGCGGCCTTTAAGCATAACGTCCGCCACGAGTGGCTCGCTCGCCACCTCGGCCAAGAAAAGCCCAAGTCCATGGCAGCTCTCACCGCACTAATGACCCGCTTTTGCGCGGGAGAAGATAGCTGGCTCTCTCGTAGAAGCAATAACACGAGCGATCCTGGCACCTCTGAAGTCAGGGATGGCAATGGAAAGCCACGACGCAATAAAGACAAGCGACGCAACACTAATGCAGGAACACAAGACACGTCGGTGAACGCCGGATTCAGTGGCTCCAAAACCGGTCAACGGAAGAAGACATTCAAGGCAAATAGAGATGGTCCATCCAGTCTAGACAAGATACTGGATCGGCCTTGTCAGATCCATGGCAGCCCTGACAAACCTGCCAACCACACCAACAGAAATTGTTGGGTTTTCAAACAAGCCGGCAAGCTCAATGCCGAACACAAAGGGAAGGAGCCGCCTAGTGACAGTGAAGAAGAGGAGGCTCGCTTACTGAGCAACAGGGGGCAGAAGCAATTTCCCCCTGAAGTAAAAACCATAAACATGATATACGTGACGCATACCTCTGAAAGGGAGCGCAAGCACGAACTACGAGACAACCACGCCATGAAGTCGGACGCCCCAAAATTCCACCCATGGGCAGCCTGTTCGATCACTTTCGATCACAAGGACCACCCAATCAGTATCCATCACGGAGGTTCGGCAGCTCTAGTCCTTGATCCAATTATTAGCGG
This sequence comes from Aegilops tauschii subsp. strangulata, assembly GCF_002575655.3. Classification (NCBI taxonomy): domain Eukaryota; kingdom Viridiplantae; phylum Streptophyta; class Magnoliopsida; order Poales; family Poaceae; genus Aegilops; species Aegilops tauschii. The sequence goes on along the minus strand of NC_053037.3, from coordinate 241,882,268 downwards.
ATTCCATATCACACAAGTCCTCATGGACGGCGGCAGTAGCCTCAATTTGCTCTGTCAAGACACTGTCCGCAAAATGGGCATTGATCCTTCAAGGATCAAGCCCACCACAACTACCTTCAAGGGAGTAATAGCCGGCGTAGAAGCCCACGGCATAGGCTCAATCTCACTGGAAGTCGTCTTCGGTTCACCGAAAAATTTCCGACGCGAAGACTTGATCTTCGATATTGTCCCATTCCGCATTGGCTACCACGCCCTACTCGGGCGGACCACTTTTGCTCGTTTCAATGCGGTCCCAAACTACGCCTATCTCAAGCTTAAGATGCTCGGTCCACGTACGCGGCACCATAACGGTCAATGGAAACAAGGAACACTCCCTCCGAACTGAGGGGCACACTGTGGCAATCACAGCCGAAGTATACAGCGGCCTCCTCAAGCTGCACACCTCATCGGTGATTAAACTGCCGGCCTCTACTACACAGGATCGGTCAATTTTGGAGCTGGATTAGCAGCTCCGCCTCCGTCGTTCGCCTCTTGCACCCGCGGACTTTGCACCGCGCATACATAATTATGCACTCAAAATACCTTGGTAATCGGCGGAGGCACAATACAGACAGGCCTACAAAGCGGTTTGTCCGGAGTTTAGCCTTTTCTCCTTTTTTCTAACTATTTTCTTACCTTTTTTCCATGGGCAAATCAATACCTGTCTGTCCTATGGACCTGAAAGGACTCTTTATGAGCCCGGCTTTCCTACAAATAGCCCGGGGCTGTTCCCTCTAAGGAAGCCTTTTCGCGGAGGCACGGGCGGCGCAGACGTGCGACAGTAGGTCCAAAAGATCTTTTGTAGACCAAGAACCCTATTTGAAGCCTGTACAAAGCCTTTTTTCCTCAGCCCTCGACCCCTGGCACATAAAATGGCCGGGGCGGTGGTGTCATAATCTGTAAGATTACGTTCGATGTATCAATCAGATTTTAGTGAACATAATCCTCAGTATTTGCTTTTCCGCATACAAGCGTACCTTGCTTCTTCAGTTGTTTCATGCAGACACCTCAGCATAAATCGCCAGGGGCTTGATATGGCAGCATATGGGTTGTCGAAAAAGTACGAGCAGCTCTATAGCATACTTCGGCGTCACGAGTTTGGCATTATATGCATCAGCTCCGAATCATGTCTTGGGTCAATAGTTGGGTTGCCCAGCTCCTGTGCTTGCTACCCTACGTTCCGCCTTATCGACTAGGGTAGTAAAGGGAGAACTACTGCGATTGTGTTTCCGATTCACCTGGTCAAACACCTCAGTAGAGAAAGCCGAAAACTGACTGTCATGATGCGGCAAGAGCTGATCAACCACTCGGTGACTTATCAGAATCTTTTTTGATTTCTTCCGTATTACACGAAGGACCGTTTTTCTGGTCACCTATGTAACGCAACCGTATTCGGATAACTGCGTACATACCAGGGGCTACATCGTAGATCTACCGTAAAACTCCTATGGCTAAGTGAAGGTGTTAAAGCCCTATAGTCCGATTTCCTAGTTCGCCGCACTGACACTTCCGTTCTGGACCAAGACGTTGGGTTAAGAGTACTCAGGTGCTATTCCGAACACCCACATATTATATGCAAGGGGGCTGAAGCCGACGAGTGGCAAACTTTCAGGCTATAAGAAACGGCCGCACAGGAGGAAATAATGGCAAATGTATATAACACAGCTTTAACGTATCATAATATTGTTTTCACAATTTTTGTACATTTATTCAAATATAATATCCTTCAAGCACTGATCCTCTATCAAGCGGGCACCCTCTAGGACGTCCTCCAAATAATGCTCCGGCGTGTGATGGTCCTTGCCTCCAGGCAGACCCTTGGCTGCAACATCGGTGGCCTTCATCTTTGCCCAGTACATCTTGACGCGGGCGAAGGCCATCCGGGCACCTTCTATGCACACCGACCGCTTGACGACGTCAATACACGGCACTGCATCAACAAGCCGTTGCACCGAGCCAAAATAGCTGCTCGCAACGGGTTCGGTTGGCCATACCCGAACCACGACGTCCTTCATGGCAGCTCTGAACATCTTGTGTAGCTCGGCCCACTGGGCCATCTGTTCGTCCAGCAGCGCTGGACGCTTTGACACGTTGAATTGCGACCAAAAAAGCCTCTCCGTAGCTCATCCTTCATGTGCTTGGAAGAACTACGCTGCGTCAGAAACACTCTTCGGCAGATCCAAGAACACGTCTAGAGAACTCCACATTTGGTTAAGCTGAGCATACTTTGGGTCGCCAAAATTAGTCTATAAAAGAAAGGGTTTACCAGCCGCTATCTCCCCAGCCTGTTGGATCTCCTCTCGAGCCGCTCTATATTTGGATCGCGCTTCTTTCGCCTCTACTAAGGCTTTATCGAGTTTCGCTGCTTTGGCTTTGTTATCCTCCTCGAGGGATTTGCATCTTCTAGTGGCATCCTTCAGCTCCCGCTCCATGGTAGATATTCTCTCCTGGCATTGGCACTGAGCGGCCTGTTCGGCCTTTAAATCCGCAGACGCCTTCTTCGCAGCTGCGTCGCTAACTCTGGCCTGCTCCTTGGCCCAGGCAAGTTCAGCCCGAAGGGTCTCAAGCGCGGCAGCACCATCTACAGTTATGCATGTCACAGTATATGATTTTCAGCCTCGTGCTCATACTAGTATACATGCATAAACAAGCTACCCCAACACATACCTTGTGCCTTGTCGAGCCACCTGTTAAAAAGAGTCATGTCTTCATCCGTTAACTCAAGTTTCTGCTTTACATCTGCAACTTCCGTAGCTTGGGCATTCGCCATGGACGTAACAGCCTGTGTTCAAATTAATTAGGTTATTCACTGAGCATTTCTTTTTGATCCTCTGATCGCCTCCCTGTGGAAGCCGACTGTCGGCGTCTTGGGAACGGGGGTCCCCAGACTTGCATGCCTGCGGCCCATAGCGTGGCTCTACCAGCGGCCCTGTACGGCTCATCTTCACCAGCAAACACTCAAGACCCTCGCGAGGGGCCAAGCCTCGCGAGGCGGACAACACAAGACCTCCTCGGGGGCTGCCTCACCAGGCTGGCTCGCGAGGGGCGGAGAGATCAAGGCAAGGGACACCTCGCGAGGTTTCTGTGACGCAAGCCATGATGACTGGAGCCAGGCGGGCGCCAGCGCGCACATTGTCCTCGTTTCCTCTTTGGTGCTAAAGGGGCAAGCGCAGGCGAGGAGTCCCGAGGCATCAGGCAAAGGTTTCCATATTGGTGCAACGAGACCAAGACAAGCAGGACGACAGGATGGAGGTCACCGTGGAGTCCAAGACGGCGTCACCACCAGAGCCTTTGGCACGCGAAGACCACCTTTAGTCAGGATAACTTGTACTAGTTGTCTCCCTTTGAATTTGGCCGTTGTTGGATCCCTTCCCACTCAATATTTGGGGAGAGGACCAGGGCTTCCATAAATAGGACTAGCTACCACCATAGAGAGGCAACTGATTTAGATCATCCTCAACCACACACAAGTTCACCAAGCACAAGAGCACCTCTCCTCAGGAGGCTGTTCTTCCCTTGTAGCTGTTCATCCTCAGCTCAAGAGGCAATCCACCACACCACACTGGAGTAGGGTATTACACCACATCGGTGGCCCGAACCAGTATAAACTCTTGTGTCTCTCTTTCTGCGGGTTCAACGCGCTAAGCTTTGAGATCGCGGAGAGGATGAGGGCGTGATTAGGTAGGGAGAGATCTTCGTGCGCACCCCAGTGTTCGAACCTCAAGGGTTTTGCCGAAACCCGAAATACGACATTTGGCACGCCAGGTAGGGGTGTGCCGAAGCTTTCTTTCTGCCGATCCGCCTCCCGTCGCTTCGTCGCATCCATGGCGGACGCTCGTCGAGCCCGTACTGAGCGTCGGGCCGCCCTCGCTGCCCGCGTCGCTCAGACCGCTCCTGTTGGCGGGCCTTCCCGTCGTTCCCCGTCGGCTGCCACCATCGGCCCGGCGGGAAATGAGCAGCAAGCGTCCTTGCTGCACCCATCGGTGCGGCGGGATGGCCGCACCGCCACTCCATCGCTGACCCCAGCCGGCTTGTCGTCTCACGCTCGCCGCGCTCCCACGGACGCATAGGCTGCGCAGCTCATGGCACGCGAGCTCCTACGCTACCGTCCAGTCGACGACCTCTATGAGGACTGGCTGGACCGCATCGCCGAGCTCGTCAGCGCCGCAGGGGGCTCCCCTGCGCCATCCCTCTTGCTAGCTCGCCCTCCGCCAGCTGCGGGCGACGTGGCTCGCGGAGCGCCACCACCACCTCTCCACCAAGACGGCGTCCTGGCGCCAAGGCGCGCGGCCCCCCGGCGCGAGAAGAAGGAAGCTGCCAAGAAGTTCCCCGGGTGCAAGAGAATGCGCCCGTGCTCCCAGCACCACTGCGACAAGACCGCGTGCCGCCTGCGGCGGCGGTGCGCGGGCATCAAGGGCAGGCTCCACATCAGCAAAGGGCCCCGGTGGCCACCACGGGCTGCCGCGCTTTCACTCCCGAGCTGCGTAGCGTCGCCTGGTCGGGCAAGTTCAAGCCGGACCTGCCTCCTCGCTACGACGGCACCCCCAACCCCGCGGAGTTCCTGCAGGTCTATGAGTTGAGCATCGAGGCGGCCAACGGCGATGAAAAATTCATGGCGAACTGGTTCCCCATGGCTCTCAAGGACGGCGCTCGCTCGTGGTTCCTGAACCTGCCCCTGGGCTCGATCTCCTCTTGGAACGAGATGCGCGACCGCCTCGTCGCCAACTTCCAGGGCACTCGCGACCGCCCGCCGGCCGCGGGTGACCTGTGCCGCATCAAACAGCAGCCAGGAGAGACCCTGCAGAAGTACATCCAGCGCTTCAACAATGTTCGTCTCAAGATCCCCAAGGTGACGGATTAGGCCATCATCGCCGCGTTTTATGACGCCGTCCGCGACGTCAAGATGAAGGAGGAGCTCGCCATCCACGAGGAGCTATGCACGCCTTTGGAGCTGTTCAACCTGGTGACCAAGTGCGCAAGAGCTGAGGAGGGGCGCCTTTCCCTCCTCGAGCTCCCAGCTACCGACCCAGAGGAGAAGAAAGCCAAGGCCAAGAACGTGAAGCGCAAGGGAGTAGCCCTGCTCGCGGCGGAGCCAGACACGAAGCGCTGCCGAGACCATCCCGAGTCATCCAAGAGCAGCCGGCCGTTCTGCGCCTTCCACAACGTACACAGCCACAACACCAATGGCTATCAAGAGCTCATGGCCATTCGAGATGGACGCCTCGGTCGACGCCCCGAGCACAACGACCCGGGCTATGGCCGAGGAGGAGGACGAGGCGGAGGACGCTGGGACGAACGCGGCCCTCGCCAGGAGTGGCGCGACCGGCCTTGCGAGGACCGCTGGCAGGACTAGCCACGTGAGGGCGCCTGGAGGGACCAGCCTCGCGAGGATCGCCCTCAAGGCAATGCTGGCCTTCCTCCGCTGCCGCCACTGCCAAGAAGGAACGACGACCACCATCAGGACGAGGGGGCTGGGGGCTTCCAGGAACCGCGTGCTATCGCCTGCATCTTGGGCGGAGCTCAGGCCCCAGCCTCTCAGCGCATCTTCAAGCAGTTTGCTCGCGAGGTGAACGCAGCCCTTCCCAGGCTCGAGGCCACGCGCCCGCTCAGGTGGTCCAAGTGCGCCATCACTTTCAGCTCGGCGGACCAGCTCAAGTGTGCGGCCATCGTTGGCGCCCTCCCGATGCTCTGCTCACCCGTCATCAGCAATGTACAAGTCACCAAGACCCTCATCGATGGCGGCGCAGGGCTTAACATCCTGTCCGTCGAAACGTTCAACAGCCTCCAAGTGCCATACGATCAGCTTCAGCCAACCAAGCCCTTCTCAGGAGTGACCGACGGCTCCACCACCCCGATAGGGCAGGTCCGCCTCCCTGTCACCTTCGGATAGCGCGACAACTACCGCACCGAGCTCATCGACTTCGACGTTGCTCACATCCGTCTGCCGTACAATGCCATCCTCGGGTATCTGGCCCTAGCCAAGTTCATGGCGGTGACCCACCACGGCTACAACGTCCTGAAGATGCCAGGAAGTGGCGGGATCATCACCGTCCCCTGCGAAGAAAGAGATGCGGCGTGCTCCCTCGAGCGCGCCTTCCAAGCTACATCAATCGAAGACCCCGACAACAATGGTGCGCAGTACCCTCCTGAGGCCGTCCCTAAGAAGAAGAAGCAGCTACTCCGCACAGGGCCTCAGGGGAGCGGTGCCTCTGGTAGCGCAACATCAGGATCGGCGCCCACGCCTGGGGCGCCTCCCTCCCTCGCATAGGAAGGCGTGCCCGGCGCCCTCCTCGGGCAGGGCTCGGGGGCTCTCTTCTGGAGGGCCTCAGACCTAGCCCACATCACGAGGGAGGCGCTCGGGCACCACGTGGAGGTGTGCTTCGTGGCATGTTTCCCTCAGGCGGATACCGGGCGAGGAGCGCCCGACGCTCAGGAGTTCATCACCAAGGTCACTCAGGAGCTGCAGGATGCAAGAGCCATGCGCGGCGACCGCCGCCCACCTGGCGCAGCTCCCCATCCAGGCGAGGATGGCGGGCTGCGCGTCTGCGTCGACATTCCAGGGCTCAACAGGGCCGCATCTCAGGAGCTCTTCTGGCCTTCGCGCGTGGGACGTTGCGAGGGCCCACCTCACAGCTAAGTTCGCATGCCATTCGGCCTGCCGAGCATGGCAGCCGCCTTCCAGCGCAACTTGCGGAGCGTCCTGGCGACTCAGGAGGCCAGGCATCACGCAGTCCTGATGGAGATGGAGACTCTCCTCGAGGAACCGCCTGGACCCTCAGGACCTCACGAGGCTCAGGGCCCCGGTGGCTGGTGAGGAGCAACCCCTTTGCCACGTGTCTTCAGCTACTCCAACACCCCTTCGACAATGAAACCAGGTGACATTTTCCAATTTTATTTAGCTGGGAGCGTACCCTGGGCTGCATCATTCCCGGGCCGCATGGGTCTGCCCCTGCGGCGTGTATCCTTTTACGTCTTTAGCTTACTTTGCTGGGGGCGCCCCTCGGGCTGCATCATCCCCAGGCCGCTTGGGTCCGACCCAGTGGCATGTATCGTTCTTGCATTTACCTAAGCTAGTTTGCTTTTCATGCGTAATCTATCTATGGTTATCACCTACTTGATTGTCACCCACCATGGGAGCCGAGCGCCAATCGTCTTTCTTCAGGATCCTTCACATAAGGAGGCTAGGCACGGCATCTGTGCTCGGGCCCGTCCCTGCAGCGTTGATAAATCCAACGGCTGAGCTCTGTCTGGCAGGCCTGCCCCATCCACGTCACCTCCTGGGGTAATTGGTGCTTGGCCTTCTCATGCGATAACCTCAGGAGATTCGTTTGGCGCAGGTTGTCTAACCATCTCGCAGAACCACCACAGCCATCAAGAACCAAGACCAGGCACAACCCGCCTTGAGGTAGGGCCTCGTGAGTCCCGCGTTGGCTCACGAGTGCCCAGACACACCTCGTCTAGCCCTGTCGTGCAAGCCATGTGTCAGGGCGGGGCTGTACACGCCCCGGGGGCTCTCCGCAGTAGGGAGTCCCCTCCCACGTACCATTGGAAGCACCATGCTCCGCGCTGGCCGTCGACACTGCCGAGGAGCGGCTATGCCCGTGCAAGTGCGGAAGCGCTATGCTCCGCGCTGGTGATAAACAAATGAGGGCGGCTTCATGGCCGTATCAACCTCAGGGAGCCCTTATGCTCAGTGTCTGGCCTCATCGCAACACCTCCCCTCGGGAAAAGTCGCGCGAGGGGGCTGGGCACAGGGGCTGCGCTCGGGCCACGCCCAAGCGTACGCCACCCTGCCAGGTCCCCCGGACCTGGTCGTCGCGCGCCCCTACTGAGCCGAGCCTCGGCGAGGGCAAAGGTATGAAGGTCGTTTGAGCGTCAAGGGGGACTCCTGAGCATCGCGACTCAGGAGCCTAACTGGCCACGTAGCCCCTCAGTCCTTGGTCTCGTCCTGGTGATCCGGACGACCCAACGGCGGTTGAGGTATGCACGGGGCCGGGCCCTGCCAACGTAGAACACTTGACCTATTCCCGCATTTCCTTCCCATAAGCTATTTGCGCGTCAAGGGGGACTCCTGAGCATCGCGACTCAGGAGCCTAACTGGCCACGTAGCTCCTCACTCCTTGGTCTCGTCCTGGTGATCCGGACGACCCAACGGCGGTTGAGGTATGCGCGGGGTCGGGCCCTGCCGATGTAGAATCTAAAGCAAATGGGAAGGAAATTGCAAAATCTCAAGCAAATATTACAAGACATATGGTTCTTCCAATACCAAACGCAAGTTTAAACGCCTCCACGAGGCACGGTACATGTTGTAGGAGTTAAGTAGGAATGAGCGGCCGGTAAGTCATTCCGTCATCCCTGGACACCGCCGTCGCCTGCAAGGGACGCTTCTTCTCCAACGGCGCCGCCTTCACCTGTGCCACCAGCCGGAGTTGCATGATCAGTAGCACCGCCAGTCGAGGGCGTGGGAAAGAAGGCGTGTAACTTCTTCAGCAGGGCCTCCACCTGACCCTTCACGGCAGCGGCAGCGGCCGTGCAATGCTTGTCGTCCACAGGCTCCAGCAGCTCATCAAAGTGGGTGGCAGGGTCGTGAAGATGGAGGTGGCTGAAGACACGCGTCAACGCGGCTGAGGAAAGGACGTGGTCTTCTTCCTCTGCCATTGGGCCGATGCCGCTCACGACGTCCTCAAGCGCATCAACCAGATAAGGAAGCAGCTAGACGGGGCCCTCGTTGCTGGCGGCCAGCAGCTCCTCCAAGCCCTTCTTGTAGAGTGACCGCAGCGCCGTCCGAGACCTCTCCTTGAGGAGCTTGAAGGCCTCGCGGTCCTCAGCCAGGACCGTCGCCTTGGCTTCAAGCTCGGCCTTCTCCGCCTTCAGCTTCTGCTCCAGCTCCTCCAACCGGCCGCGCTTCGTGGCCTGCGCCTTCGCCCACTGCTCCAGCTCGGCGTCGCGATCCCTGACGGTGTCCTCTCAGGCCTTCATCTTCTCCTCCTCCGCCTTGTGTCCTCGGGCTTCTTTCGCGTGCTCCCTCCGCGCGGTCTCTAGCTCGGCCTCCAGCGACCGGCAGCGGTCCTTGGCGGCCTCGGCATCCTTCAGCGCCACCTCGCGGGCGGCCACAGCTTGGGCGACGGCCTCCCTATCCTTCTCGGAGTCCGCAGCAGCCTGGCTCAGCGTCGCCCGGATGGACACATCGGAATGAAGCCAGCCAGAGACCAGCTCCAGGCGCCCGGCCATCAGGCGACGGTCGGTGCCTTGAAGATCTTCTCACAGCATGGTCATCGCAGAAAGAGCGCACACTAGAACGTCAGGGGAGGCCGAAGGACTCGGAGGAAGCAGTGCGGCAGAAGGGGGAGGAGGCGACGTCGTCACCATGGCCTAGGGGGACGGAGGCTCCTAAGCTTTTGCGATCTCGGCGACCAAGCCAGGCGTTGGCACATCCGGAGCCAGCGGGGCCACGATGGCTGACTCCTCCCGAGGATGCTCCCCCAAGCCTCGCGAGGATGATCGTGCCGGAGAAGCACGAGCGCCATTGCTGCCCTTGCCCATGGAGAGGGGTGCGGCCATCATAGGCGATCTGGTCTCGAGCAGCGCCGCCTCGTCCTCCTTCCTCCTCTTCGCCGCGGGCGTCGACCTAATTGCACAACGGAAAAGCGTCAACGGCAAGCGGCAGAAGCAAGAACAAAATAGGACAAGAACACTTACTGGTCTACCGTGGCATAGTCCCTCCGCTTTGTAAGCTTGAAGCCGGAGAGCCTCGCAGCCCGAGGCGCAGGCGCACGGGCTCCAAGAGCGGAAGAAGGGGCAGGGATGGACCAGAAGCTGTCCTAGGCAGAGTTAGAGCAGGAGCGTCATCTCGGGAGATCAACGCCGACCTGGCCCTTGTCGGAACCACGGGCAGCTCCTCTCTCTCCGGGAGGACGCCAGCCTCGTCATCGTCATCAGGCAGGGTGCGGAGGATGTCGGCCTTGCGCAAGGGGGAGGTCTCCCCCATCCCCTCGGGGGTCGCCTCCGAGTCGCGCTCCTCGTCCTCCTCCTCTTCCTCCCCCTTACAGGAGTCGCCAGAAGACACGTCCACCGGCGCCGTCGCCTCCGGGACCACAAGGGGCGCCGACGGCACCAGGTCGCGCTCCTCAAAGGTGGGCATGACGGCCGCAACATGCACCCCGTCCTTGCGAAGGAACAAGGGAACGATGGCACTCGGCGGATACTCTTGGTCGTCCCCGACCAAGAGGCGGAGAGCCACAACCAGCTACTCGTCAGACAAGGCCCCCGGACTCAGGCGAAGCTTGTCTTCTTCGCCCCCAAGCGTCCACAAGGGGCGCGAGCGCGCCTGGAGCGGAGCCACCCACAGCATCAGGAATTCTCTTAGGAGCATGGCCCCCGTCAGCTTCGCCGCCTTCGTGTTGCCCGGCTTCAGGTCAGCGGTCATCTTCTCCAGCACCAACATCGCCCAGTCGTCAGTAAGCTTTGCGCGGGACCACCCTCGTCAGACTGGGGCATCTTCGTCGACAGCTTCAACCGTGGGTGGACACACTTGGCATCCATCATGACCCACTTGCTCCTGAAGCCATCGGCCTTCTTCCCAGCCTTCGAGATCGCATTGGCCTTGCCGGCCGCGACGTAGTTGGCGCACCCTGAGGTGTGGCCATTGTTGATTCGGAGGAAGAAGAAGTGGCGCAGCAGTGCCACAGACGGCATCAGCCCGACATACGCCTCACAGTAGAAGGCAAAGATCGACAAGCAGAGAAGAACGGAGTTGGGATGGAGATGGAGGGCTTGCAACCTGTAGTGCCGGAGGACAGCATAGAAGAAGTCGGAGAAGGGGGCAACTAGGCCCGCGATGACGCTACTCATAAAGTAGGGGTAGAAGGTGCTATTCGAAGCCTCCGGCTCGGCAGAGCCAGCCCGGAGCTCGGTCTTCCCCTTTTCGTTGCTCTCCCCCGCCGTCAGCAGGCGCGTGGCGGCAAGGTTCTTCTCCGAGACATTGGGCACATCCAGCGCCGGCTCGTCCCACACAGGCGGTGAAACGACCTTGCCTTTCGGGGCGCCATTGGTCGGAATCTCGGAAGGAGATTGAAGCAGATCTAGAGATTTCGGAAGCAAGGAGCGAGAAAGGGGATCTGGAGCAAGATGAAGGATAGCAATGAAGGCAAGCGTTGCCCGCACCAGCCTTTTGTCAGACGGGCAGTTGCCGAGGTAGCATGGCGAAGCGGAGACGCCCACGTCCAATCAATCGCCACGCGTCAAGCGGGGCCATAGGCTGTTGGGGCCCACGGCATTCCGCACTTGCCCTTTGGCTTTGCCCCAAAGCCAAGTCCGAGTGCGCCTTGGGCCCGAGGGCTACTGTTGGCGTCCTGGGAACGGGGGTCCCAGACTTGCCTGCCTGCGGCCCATAGCGTGGCTCTACCAGCGGCCCTGTACGGCCCATCTTCACTAGCAAACACTCAAGATCCTCGCGAGGGGCCAAGCCTTGCGAGGCGGACGACACAAGAGCTCCTCGGGGGCTGCCTCACCAGGCTGGCTGGCGAGGGGTGGAGAGATCAAGGCAAGGGACATCTCGCAAGGTTTCTGTGACGCAAGCCATGACGACTGGAGCCAGACGGGCGCCAGGCAGGCGCCATCACGCAGTGTCCTCATTTCCTCTTTGGTGCTAAAGGGGCAAGCACAGGCGAGGAGTCCCGAGGCATCAGGCAAAGGTTTCCATATCGGTGCAACGAGACCAAGAACCAGCAGGACGACAGGATGGAGGTCACCGTGGAGCCCAAGACGACGTCACTACCAGAGCCTTTGGCAGGCGAAGACCACCTTTAGTCAGGATAACTTGTACTAGTTGTCTCCCTTCGAATTTGGCCATTGTTGGATCCCTTCCCGCTCAATATTTGGGGAGAGGACCAGGGCCTCTATAAATAGGACTAGGCACCACCATAGAGAGGCAACCGATTCAGATCATCCACAACCACACACAAGTTCACCAATCACAAGAGCACCTCTCCTTAGGAGGCTGTTCTTCCCTTGTAGCTATTCATCCTCAGCCCAAGAGGCAATCCACCACACCACACTGGAGTAGGGTATTACACCACATCAGTGGCCCGAACCAGTATAAACTCTTGTGTCTCTCTTTCTACGGGTTCGACGCGCTAAGCTTTGAGATCGCGGAGAGGATGAGGGCGTGATTAGGTAGGGAGAGATCTTCGTGCGCACCCCAGTGTTTGAACCTCAAGGGTTTTGCCGGAACCCGAATCCGACACCGACCAGAGCATCAGGGGCTACTATCTATACACAGGCGCATTGTGCATGAAAAAATAGTTAAACTACTACATTGCATACCTCGAAGCCTCTTAACGGGCTCATGAAAGCTTCATTCAATCCGCTTCTCACGGACAGAACCCTTTCAACTACCGTACCATTAAGGTACAATATTCCTCTAAGATGGACACACTTTGTAATGTACCCATTAGAGTATCTGGCACCTCCGAATTCCTGGAGTCTGCTGCGGGAATATGCATCCCCTTCAAAGGGGTATGCCTGCTTGACCCTGGAGTCATCTTCGGCCATAAGCCGGATAGTTCGGGGCCTTCATTACTGGCCCCCATGGGGGTTGCTCCCCCTGGACCCTTGATGATTGAAGTACCACCCTCGGGCGTTATCTTCATCGTCGCCCATGCCGCTTGATGGTCAGGGGAGATTCTCTGAGATGACACCTCGAAGTCTTCCGCCCTAAGAGGGGAGGAAGCATGAGAAGGCATCTCGCTTTCCATCATCCCAGGAGTTAAGTCCCCTGATGAGGAGGACTGTCGGGGTGGACTGTGGGCCGAACTGCAAGCATATAGTTTAAATGTTACCCCTGCAACCCGAAAAGTACGGGATATGTCTAGAGCGTCCTTGTTCACTTATGATTTGGCATTATGATTTGGCAAGGGGCTTGTCCATGGAGTGGCGGCTTGCGACGACATCGGCTTCGGAACCGAAGCCATATGGAAGGGATACCTTCCCTCTCTTGGGTGCTTCCACCCCAAGTCTTCGGATGCAGTCCTTTTCCTCCCATGAGGGGAAGGGATATCACCTTCTCCTTCCCCTGCGTCTTTTGGAGATGGAGCTTCGGTCTCCCCGGACACAGTGTCCGACATACCTGCAGAGCGGAGGCCGCTTTCGGCCTCTTCGCTCCTCTTTTTGCCCTCTTGCGCTGGCACCTGATACGGCGCTGGAACCAGCATCCTCGTCAACACAGGATCAGTCGAGTCTTCGGGAAGTGGAGCTGAACACCTAATTCGTTCTGCCTTCTTTATCCAGCCCTGATCAATGATAAAACTCTCAGTACATCGCCATGGGATAATCAATGATTGCAGTCGAGACCGACGTCCTCTGATGTGTCCGGCCACTGCTTTCGAGTCTTGAAGAATAGTTTCCACATCCCTTCGTGCGTTGTGCTGAAGAATTGCTGAATGGTCCGCGGTCCTTCCGAATTGAACTCCCACATACGGAGAGGCCGTCGCTGGCACGGGAGGATCCGGCGGACTAGCATCACTTGGATCACGTTGATAAGACCAACATCCCTTTCGACGATACTCCCGATACGACTTTGCAGCATTTGTACTTCATCGGTTGGTCCCCAGTCCAGCCCCTTATTTATCAATGATGCGAGCCGCAATGAAGGGCCAGATCGAAACGCTGGTGCGGCGGCCCATTTAGTGCCGCGGGGTTTGGTGATATAGAACCACTCCTACTGCCATAAGTTGGAGGTTTCTGCGAAGGTACCTTTTGGCCAGACAGCATTGGCAAGCATGCTCACCATAGCACCGCCGCACTCCGCTTGTTCCTCGTTAACTACCTTCGGCTTCACATGAAAAGTCTTGAGCCATAGGCCAAAGTGTGGGGGGATGCGGGGAAAGGCTTCGCACACGACGACGAACGCCGAGATGTGAAGAAAAGAGTCCGGAGCTAGATCGTGAAAATCTAGCCCATAATAGAACATGAGGCCGCGAACAAAGGGGTGAAGAGCGAAGCCTAGCCCGCGGAGGAAGTGGGAAATGAATACAACCCTCTCGCCGGATTTTGGTGTGGGGATGACCTACCCTTTAGTAGGGAGCCTGTGGGGTATTTCCACAGTTAGGTACCTCACCTTCCGAAGCTTCGTGATATCCTCCTCGGTGACCGAGGAGGCTGCCCACCGACCTGGGGAGGTAGATCCGGACATAACTAGAGGGCCTGGTAACAATGGAAGAAATCGAATCCTGGGCGTTGGTGGCTGGGGTTGGGGAGGTTGAGGAAGTGGTAGGTGTGGGGGAGAAAGACGGATCTGTGCCCCTTTATAAAGTCGAAGGAATATCGAACGCCTCCTCACGGGCCTTAAAGCTCGCCTATTCCCAAGGGATCATCAAACAACACGGTTGGATTACCCACGCCCATATTAATGATGATCCCGCAATAAGGGGACACGATCTCTGCTTCGACAAGACGCACCGATGGAAACCGCATCTCGAAACACGGAGCGGGAGGCTAAAAAACGGTTCAAAATAATGACCGTGCAGAGACGTGGCGTCTCACTACAAAAGATATTAGTAGATGGGACTTGTTAAATATTATACTCTTTACGGAGCTTGTTTTGCATAGCCGGACACGTTTTCTGTGTTCGAGGACTACGTTGAAGTATTCGGAGGAGCAACCCGCCTTGCAATGCCGAAGACAATCTGCGCGCCGGACACATCGTCATTGAAGCCTGGTTCAGGGGCTACTGAGGGAGTCCTGGATTAAGGGGTCCTCGGGCGTCCGGCCTATTTGACATGGGCCGGACTGATGGGCCATGAAGATACAAGATAGAAGACTTCCTCCCGTGTCCGGATGGGACTCTCCTTTGCGTGGGAGGCAAGCATGGCATTCGGATATGAAGATTCCTTCCTATGTAAACCGACTCTGTACAACCCTAGGCCCCTCCGGCGTCTATATAAACCGGAGGGTTTAGTCCGTAGAGGCAATCATAATCATACAGGCTAGACTTCTAGGGTTTAGCCATTACGGTCTCGTGGTAGATCAACTCTTGTAATCCTCATATTCATCAAGATCAATCAAGCAGGAAGTAGGGTATTACCTCCATCAAGAGGGCCCGAACCTCGGTAAACATCGTGTCCCCCGTCTCCTGTTACCAACGACCTCAGATGCACAGTTCAGGACCCCCTACCCGAGATCCGCTGGTTTTGACATCAACACTATGGCAACCACCTGAAGCATGTGCCACATTACTGCGACAATGAAAGCGCCATCAAGATTGCCAACAACCCAGTTAAGCACTTGAAGACAAAGCACATTCAGATCCTTCATCACTTTCTCAGATATCATGTCATGAAAGAAGATATTGATATCATTCACGTCAACACTGAAGAGCAATTGGCATATATCTTCACAAAGCCCTTGGATGAGAAAAGGTTTTGCAAGCTGCGGTGTGAGCTAAATATCTTAGAATCCTCAAATGTCATGTGATTGGACACACATCCTAACGCTTATGCATATTGATGACTTAGATGTGCAACTCACGAAGTAACGTATATCTTCAATCAATGAAGACATACACTCTAAGTGTGAATACGTTAATCCAGAATTTGACTTCGGAGCGCCATGATAATTGTGCGCCGTGTCTGGGTCTAATACTTCGTATAAGGTGCGTAACGCCACCACCAAACTTTCTCGAAGATTTTCTTTTGGCGTCATGATTACATTATCTTCGCATTTGGTTTGTGTTCAACATTGATTTGACTTCAAGGTTTATCTTCGCAATGTTGATTTAGTCTTTTTCTGATGTATATATATATATATATATATATATATATATATATATATATATATATATATATATATATATATATATATATATATATATATATATGCGTGTTCTGTCCTCTACAACATTCACTTATAACTATGTCTTCAAACTTGCAATTTTATGAACTAAGTGAATGTGATGGGACCCTAACCCTTTCTGTGCTTCTTCCTCAAATTCTATCTCTCTAGTCATATGCATTCTGTTGAAATATGCCGAATGTCTTCACTGGGTCCTTGTCAGCTGAAGATAAAGAGACACACATTTTAAACTGCTTTCAATGTTATATCTCTTTTGCCTGAATACCGGAGAAGCCAGAATGACCAACTGATAAACCAGGCGTGCGTGGGAACATGGAACAACTTCCAATGAGTTGCATGCATGGCACGTGTCCATCAGATGTGAACCGCCAGGGGCAACTTCATAATTATGTTGTGCATCCCTTTAACTTATAAATACCCATCCCACGCGGTCATTATCTCCTCTTCCACCTCGCCAGCTCGCTCAAACCCTAGCGCCACCGCTAGCTCGCGTCGACGCCGGAGACGAAGCGCTTAGCTGACACGACCTCCTCGACGCCGTCCTCACGCCGGCCGGGGACCTCGTCTTCTCCACCGCCAAGTTAGGGCGCGGGATATTGGACTGCTCGGCCTCCCATCTGACTCATCTAGCAGTTCGTCTGTGGTAAATAAATCTCACTTTTTACAGTCTTATTGATCTGTCAAATCCATCCACTTCAACCAAAAGTGGTTTCTACACTTCCAAATCTGAATCTATCTCTTTCTGAATCTCATATCTTGCAAAGTATGTTGACTTATGCTTCATAACTAGTTAGATTCCTCACTTGTACTTATTCATGGATTCTTACAAATCTGGAACCAACTCAATTTAAATAAGTGAATGTCTTCGCACTATGAGGTCAATGTCTTCAAACTGATTTATCTTCAAAATCTTGTGAGAATGCATATGACCTCTTCCCCTTCCCTCGCATCTCTCATGCTATCACAGGTACATGTCTGTGGGAGAATCCCTTGGTTCTCATAGTCTACATTCATTTGCAGAATTCTTACAACATCATATTCACTCCCCTGAAGCCAGTTCTTGCTTGACAAGTAGGCAGAAGCCTTTCACTGTTCTGAAGCCTATCTGTCTAAATATCATGACCACTGAGAAATCTACAAGGAAGGGTGGCAGGCAGCGCCATGGCAATACTGCTCTAGATCTGCCTCTGGATCTGCATGAGATGTACAAGACCGATCCAGAGGAGAACTACAATCAGCGCAAGACCAGGATCCAATGCATCCAAAGATATTGGGCAGAACGGTGGTTCAAGTACAACTTTGTCACTTCTGAATATGCTGAGAAGAATGCCATCAAGCGCCCGTGGGGCGATATTCTGTATAAGAATCTGCAACCCAAGTTGAAGCCTAAAGATATTGCTCAAGGTTTCTATCCTTACATGGTCCGGGGACCAAAGCCTGAGAATGCCGACCCATCATCCTTGTTATGGTGGTGTGA
The DNA here is from genome assembly GCF_002575655.3 of Aegilops tauschii subsp. strangulata. Lineage (NCBI taxonomy): Eukaryota > Viridiplantae > Streptophyta > Magnoliopsida > Poales > Poaceae > Aegilops > Aegilops tauschii. Next base: position 241,864,903 of record NC_053037.3, on the reverse strand, counting down.
CGACAATCTTTTCAACCGCAACTATCAGTTCACAAAGGAGTCAGCTGCAAAGAGCAGGAAGGATCTCAGACTCAATTCCAACCCAGGTCCGTCTGCTCCAAGGCTGGATGGCACACGTGACGCCAATCCCAATGTCATCGGCCCCTTCAATAGCTTCGATGGGCTCCTCTCACACATTGCTGCTCAGAGGGCCACGGTGGATCACTCTGCTAATGACGCAGACTCTGAAGATGCGCCAGCACCACTGAAGCAGAAGAAGAAGACAAAAGCTTTGAAGCCCTCTGCCGCACCAACTGCTTCGCCTATGAAGCCCTTGAAGGCTGCACCTCCTGAACCTAGTGTGCAGTCTGAAGATTTGTCTCGTGTCTCCAAGAGGACCAAGAAGACCAAGAAGCCCAAGAAAATTTCAGGGCATAACCTGACTCCTCTGCCATTCTGCGCAACGAGGAAGACACCATTGATCTGTCAAGTGATGAAGATCTTGGTGATGAAGCCTTGAGATGCTGATCAAGAGCAAGCAAGAGGCGGAGATCTTCAATGATCTGCCCCTCTTTGATGTTGATATTTTGAACAACTTCATCGATGAATGGTTTGACGACCAGAGCATCAGTATTGATGACCTGCAGCTGCCCGTGGACATCATCGTCACATTTCACGGAGCCATTGCCAATGAATTAGCCTTGGCTCAGAAAATCGTCGAGCTCAAGAACAAGATTGATCATGAGAAGGCGCATTTCAAGAAGAACATGGCCAAGCTCAGTGTGGCTGATGTGCAAATCTTCAAGAAGATGTTGCATGATCTCAAGGCCGAATTCCAGAAGAATCGTGAAGAAGCCAAAGGCTCGCGCAAGCGCATGAAGTACTATGCGTAGAAATGTGTTCAAGCGCATAATGAAGCTGAGAAGAGAAAGGCTCTTGGGCGTCCTCGCATCGACCCCAGGATGGCTGCCAAGCAAAAGAAGAAGTCTGCTGCGGCCAATTCCGAAGCTCAATGGCAGAAAAAACTTAGCATTGTCTTCCCTGCCAGTATGACTGGCTCAAAGCCAAAGGTTCCCTCAGCAGCTTCAGAGCTAAAGAAGACACGGCAAGCTAAAGCCGAAGCCAGGAAGAGGAAGCACAAGGATACGTCTAATGATGCTCCCTCCAAGAAGAAATTGAAGACAAAGGCTTCAAAGTCTTCAAAGAAAGAGCGTGCCGCTGCCCCAGAGCCTCTCATCGTTGAACCCATCTCCGTTGCTCTCCCTGCTTCAACCAACCAAGAACGTCGCCTTGTGATTCATAAGCCTGCTTCCACAGAGGCTCAAGCAAGTGAAGAAGTTCCAGCTGTTGACCCCAACACAGCTGAAGACATTGGTCATGAAGACAATGTGCATGATGATGAAGTCCTTCCTTAGCTCGAGCCCCAGTCGGTATCGCCTGCTCCGACGAGTAGTGAACTTATTAGCATTGGTCGTCCATTGACGCCAATTGCTCAAGATGACTCATGGGCTGAGCGCCAACAACAAGACACCCCTGTACAAGATGAAACACCCCGTACTCCACCTGCTCAAGTCACCTCTACGGTGCTGGATGATGACGACTACATGGAGACCACTCCTTCTCCAAAGGCGTCGCCAGCGTTTCGCAGGCTTCGCAAAGGCCTCAGGCCACAGGTCTCCATGTCGAGCATTCCAGAAGAAGAAGCGCAACACACTAGCTCAGTAGCACGTCAAGTGTTTCCTGAAGCCACTCCTTCTGCGTCTGCCTCAGAGTCTGAAACCAAGTCTGCTCAAGACATTCCGGCTGCATCAGCCGAAGAAGAAAAAGGAGAAGAAAGAGAAGAAGAAAGAGAAGCCACGCCCACTGCAAGTGATCCAGTCATTCTTGAAGAGAATGTGATTGTGCCCGACCCTCCAGTCCTTGAACAGATGGAGGTTGAAAACCCTGAGGCTACCACCAACAACACCACTGAAGCCAATGACACAGTCATGGCTGAAGACAATGTGGAGCCTGAAGCCAATGTGAATGCTGACACCACTGTGACGCCAATCACCTCTGATGGCGGCGCTCCTCCTCCAAGGCCACATATGATGGAATGTGCGTTCAGTCGTGGTGAGTTGGTGACTGTCAGATGGCCAATTATGGTCCCACCCACTGCTCCCGGGCCACAGTATGACTATAATGTGGAGCAGAGGCCTCAAGTTCAGAAGCTAAAGCCACGACTGCCAAGGCTTCCAAGTGCTGTCACTACACAGGGCTCATTCAGTGTGCTAAGCTTCAGAGAACACGATACTTTCTTTAACAGCACCAAGAACCCATACACGAAGCCCAAGATCACCTCTGACAGATTTTGGAGCCATCAGCAGCATCTTGTAGTAGGATGGTCTGTGTAAAACCCATACACGGTGACCTGGTTGACCACACTTGTAGCACAGACCATTATTGGGAGTGGGAACATGAGCTTGGGTGGTGGAGCTGCAAGCCTTGGCTGCCTAGATGGTGGAGGAGGCAGACGACGTGCCGCATAGGTCTGCCTTGGGGCAGGTGCATTTGGACGATACATGCTGTTCGGGATCCATATCTTACGCTTCTGCAAGGGCAGGCCCGAAGATGAGCCCGTGTCACGGTTGCGCCTGTGAGAGCTCTCGTATTCCTGCAGACCAGTTTCGACATTGATGGCCTTGTTCACCAAGGTGGCGAAATCAGCAAAGCCATGCACTAGAAGTGCAAGCTTGATGTCAGCTTGAAGGCCGTCATGGAACTTCTCTTGTCCACGGGCATCAGTTGCAATGTCCTCTTCAGCATAGCGGGACAAGTCTAGAAACTCCCGCTGATAAGCTTCAATAGTTTTGTTGCCTTGGGTGAGGTTGCGGAACTCACGCTTCTTCCGGTCCATGACTCCCTGAGGAATGAAGCGGGCACGGAAAGCAGCTTGGAAGTCTGGCCAGGTGATGATTGTCCCAGCTGGCAGAGTACGCCTGTGGCTGTCCCACCATTGAGCTGCGGGTCCCTTCAGGAAGAAGGAAGCAAAGGTGACATAGCTGGCAGGGGCTACATCGGCAGACTCCATCTCATAGGTGATGTCACGGAGCCAATCATCAGCATCCAGAGGCTGAGTTGAGCTGCGGTACACAGTTGGGTTGAGGCGCAAGAAATCCTGCAGAGTTACTGGGGTTGGCTGCTGGTTCATATTGGGGCGAGGAAACTGAGCCATCATAGTTTCCATGAATTGGCGGTTCAGTTCGAACTGTTGGATCATACCAGCCATGTACTCAGGTGGTGGTGCGGCATTGCCACCACTACCACGACCACCTGGTCTAACCATCCTGCTAATATATAACAGGGGTAGTTCAGCATTGAGAAATTTGCAAAGACAAGAATCATTCATGATGAAACATGCATAATGAAAGGAGCACGATAGCTACTACATAGTAGTCGGCATAACTTACAAAAGGGGTCATGCATAGAGTTCAGTACACAGAGTTCAGTACATAGACTAAAACACCATAGGCGGCACCCAGGCTCGCGGCGAATGCATCTAACACTAACAGGCAAGCCTACATCAGTCCCAAGAGGTACTGTGGAGGTAGGTGTAGCCTGAAAGCTGGTAGTGTCGCATCGGGAACTCCACATCAGCAACCTGGGGTGCGCGAATACTCTGGTGTAGAACCTGACGCTCAGGTGGCAGAAGAGGACCAACTGCGGGAGAGTAGCCTCCCACATCTGGCCAGCCGACACCCTGGGGCATCACAGTCCTGGCTGGGTAGATCGCAGAATGGGGCAGCTCTCTAGATCGGACAAAGGGGTGCAACAGCGTCAGAGCACGGTAAAGGTGCTGACGGGTGGTGTACAACTCGCGGCGAAGAGCTCGGTTAGCTTGATCCAGCCCATCCGCATGCAGAACCAGGTTCTGATGGTAGAAGGACTCTCGGGTGACAGTGGAGTAGGCAGCAGTATAGTATCCCTCCGCACGAACATCAGATGCGATAGCAATGTGCCTGAAAGGGGAGGTGTCCAACTCCCGATACTCTCCACGAAGACGTGTCAGAGCAGCATAAGCAGCATCGTGGACAGCCATATCGATGGTTACTCCAACACCATGTGCGGTGTGCAGCACAGTAGTGGAGTCATACTCCTGAGAGTAGAGGTGTACGATGGCACAGTATTGCTCCTGGTTAAAGTCCTGGTACTCCATGTAGACGGTGTACTCAGGGTGCCAGCGATAACCCAGATAGGTCGTCATCTCAGCTAGCACAGCAGGTGATCCCGAGGCACCAATGGCCGTCGTGTGGCGCACGACCTGCCTCGTGGGTTCCATCTGAAAGCAAAGATGTTTCAAAGGAGTCAAATGACAGTGTGGGAATTGTTCAAAATTCTATTCTAAGAAATAACTATGGCTTATCCAACTTTGGGGTGAATGTGGTCACGGGAACCTAGTGTTTGAGTTAGTAAATTCGTTTAACCTGAGTAGAAGAGAGTTCAGAGTCCCAGAGTAAGGTCGAGGAGTAAAAGATCCTAGTACCACCCAATGGCGACGTGGGCCCGTAAGACACACAACCATGTTAGTAAAAGTTTTGTAATGTCTGGACTCGACTTCGGCAAGGAGTGTGGAAGGGGGATTCCTACAGGCAGTCGGCTCTGATACCAACTTGTGACGCCCCCGATTCAATCGTACACTAATCATGCATGCAAACGTGTACGATCAAGATCAGGGACTCACGGGAAGATATCACAACACAACTCTAAAACATAAATAAGTCATACAAGCATCATAATACAAGCCAAGGGCCTCGAGGGCTCGAATACAAGTGCTCGATCATAGACGAGTCAGCGGAAGCAACAATATCTGAGTACAGACATAAGTTAAACAAGTTGCCATCAGATGGCTAGCACAAACTGGGATACAGATCGAAAGAGGCGCAGGCCACCTGCCTGGGATCCTCCTAAACTACTCCTGGTCATCGTCAGCGGGCTGCACGTAGTAGTAGGCGCCTCCGGTGTAGTAGCAGTCGTCGTCGACGGTGGCGTCTGGCTCCTGGGCTCCAGCATCTGGTTGCGACAACCAGGTAGAAAGGAAAGGGGGAAAAGAGGGAGAAAAGCAACCGTGAGTACTCATCCAAAGTACTCGCAAGCAAGGAGCTACACTACATATGCATGGTTATATGTGTAAAGGGCCATATCGGTGGACTGAACTGTAGAATGCCAGAATAAGGGGGGGATAGCTAGTCCTATCGAAGACTACGCTTCTGGCAGCCTCCATCTTGCAGCATGTAGAAGAGAGTAGATTGAAGTCCTCCAAGTAGCATCGCATAGCATAATCCTACCCGGCGATCCCCTCCTCGTTGCCTTGTTAGAGAGCGATCACCGGGTTGTATCTGGCACTTGGAAGGGTGTGTTTTATTAAGTATCCGGTTCTAGTTGTCATAAGGTCAAGGTACAACTCCGGGTCGTCCTTTTACCGAGGGACACGGCTATTCGAATAGATAAACTTCCCTGCAGGGGTGCACCACATAACCCAACACCCTCGATCCCATCTGGCTGGACACACTTTTCTGGGTCATGCCCGGCCGCGGAAGATCAACACGTCGCAGCCCCACCTAGGCACAACAGAGAGGTCAGCACGCCGGTCTAAATCCTATGCGCGCAGGGGTCTGGGCCCATCACCCATTGCACACCTGCACGTTGCGTACGCGGCCGGAAGCAGACCTATCCCCCTTAATACAAGTGCTAGCTTACGGTCCAATGCGGCGCGCGCCGCTCGGTCGCTGACGTCACGAAGGCTTCGGCTGATACCACGACGTCGAGTGCCCATAACTGTTCCCACATAGTTGGTTAGTGCGTATAGACCAAATGGGCAGACTCAGATCAAATACCAAGAACTCGTTAAGCGTGTTAATTTGAAGTAACCGCGGACGCCGTCCAGGGCCAGACCCACCTCTCGCCTTGGTGGTCTCAACCTGCCCTGTCGCTCCGCCACAAGATCCACTCACGGGTACTCCTACGAGCCGACCCGACTTTAGTCACCACAGGTACCATGTATAGATTATATAAGTATATACCCGTGATCACCGCCCAAGTGATCACGGCCCGATAGTATAGCACAGCAGACGGACAAGAATGTAGGGCCACTGATGGAAAACTAGCATCCTATACTAAGCATGTAGGAATGCAGGTAAAGGTAAGAACAGTAGTAGCAAGGACAGGCTATGCATCAGGATAGGATTAACGGAAAGCAGTAACATGCCACACTACTCTAATGCAAGCAGTATAGAGAAGAATAGGCGATATCTGGTGATCAAGGGGGGGGGCTTGCCTGATTGCTCTGGCAAGAAGGAGGGGTCGTCAACAGCGTAGTCGGTCGGGGCACAAGCAGCGGCGTCGGTCTCGTAGTCTACCGGAGAGAAGAGGGGGGAGAAACAATGAATACAATGCAAACAGATGCATAACGATGCATGACATGACAAAGCGTGAGGCTAGGTGTGCCCAAACGCGGTACTAGGTGATACCGGCGAAGGGGTGAAACATTCGGGAAAGTATCCCCGGTGTTTCGCGTTTTCGGACATATGTACCGGGGAGGAAAATTTGCGTGCTCGATATGCTAGGGGTGTGTGGCGGACGAACGGGCTGCGAAACCGGATTCGTCTCGTCGTTCTAAGCAACTTTCATGTACAAAGTTTTTCCATCCGAGTTACGGATTATTTTATATGATTTCCTAAAGATTTAATCATTTTCTGGAATTATTTAAATTAACAGAAAAGGGAATTATGACATCAGCATGATGCAATGCTGACGTCAACAGGTCGGCTGACCAGTCAAACCAGACAGGTGGCGCCCACATGTCAGCCACTGTTAATTAACAGAGCTTAAATTAAACTAATCTAAGGTTAAATAGCTACTGGGCCCCACATGGCAGTGTCTAATTAGTAACTAATTAGGTTTTAATTATTAAAACATTTTAATTAATTAATATAGGCGGTGGGGCCCACGTGTCAGTGGCACTGGGCTGCCTGGTCAGCAGTTGACTGGGTCAACCCAGTCAACTGGGACCCACGGGGCCCACTGGCAGTGGCTTTGGGGTGGCCCCAAGCCAGCCACATCGGCGGCCAGCGCCGGAGTGACTCCGGCGACCAAAACAACGGCGGCGCCTCGCTGGAGTTGGTCAGAATCGCGCTACGGGGCTCGGTTTCGGGTGTGCATGGGTGCGTTCGAACGGGCATCAAACGCTGCATTGATTGGTGGCCTTGGCCGCAGCAAGGGAGGCCAGAAAAAACACCGGCGACGAGATGGAGCGGGCGGCCGTTATGGGTGAGCTCAGGTTCGTCGACCCAGGGCACGGGGAGGCTCGTGGGCGTGCTGGTTGGGCTCCTGGGAGCACCAGGAACTCGACCGTGGGCTTGCGCGAGCATGACGGCGGCTGTGGCCACGGCGGCGAGGCGATCCGCGGCGACGGGCTCACGGCAACGACGACAAGGTAGCTATGGGGCGCGAGCGGTCAATGAAGAGGAGCAAGGGATGAAGAAGCTCACCGCGCGGCGCACACGTAGGCTCATGATGGTTTAGGAGCGGCAGAGGTGGCGTCGGAGACGAAGGAGGCGGCGGCGATCGAAGATGGGGAACAGCGGATCCCCGGTGCTGCAGTGCCTCCAGTTTCCAGCTGCGACCACCAGGCATCGAGGAAGACGATGACGAAGACGACGGACGCGTCGACGAAGCGATGCGGTGGTTTTGGCCGCGTGGACGACGAAGAACGGCGGCGACCGCGTCGGTCTCCTCCCTAGAGCGAAGGAGAGGGAGAGGGGAGAGGTGGATCTGGGGGAGGAGAGGCGCAGAGGCCGAGAGGGAGAGCGGGGGCGAGTGGGAGAGGGGCCCGAGGAGGCGGGGGCGCTGGCGAACTTATCCTCTCCTCGACGCCGGCAAGGGAGTTCCGGTGGCGACGCGCCCCTGTTCCGACCCTGGTCGAGGGAACAGGGATGGGGAGGGAGCGACCGAGGGAGGCGGCTGGGCCGGCCGGATGGGCCAGGTGGGCCGGCCTGGCTGCGAGCTGGGCCATCTGGTCCAGGGGATCCTTCTCTCTCTTTTTTTCTTTTGTCTTCTGCTTTTGTATTTTCTTTTCTTTATCTTTTTCTTTTCTATTTTATTTCACTTTAAAATACTTAGGCACTTTCTAAAAAAATGTTTTCTCCCCAATAATTACCAGTGCAGTATTTGGCACCCACCAAACATTTTTGTTTTGACTTTTGAAAACTTTGGGTGTTTGTCACTAATTCATTTTTTTGAATTTGAGATATTTTGAACTAACACTTGATTAGCAACAGTAACAGAGATGACATGGCATCATCAGGAGAGTTTTACTGTAGCCTAATTATCCGGGCGTTACAAATCTCCTCCACTACAAGAAATCTCGTCCCGAGATTTAGGAGGTAGAAGGAAACAGTGCGGGGTATTCATCACGCAGGCGATCCTCGCGTTCCCAAGTGGCTTCATCTTCAGAATGGTGGGACCACTGGACTTTGAGGAATTTAATCGCCTTCTGACGTGTGCGTCGTTCAGCTTGGTCGAGAATGCGGACCGGATGCTCTTTATAGGAGAGGTCCTGCAGCAATTCGAGCACTTCATGATCCACTGCTCGGATTGGGTCCTTGAAGCAATGGCGGAGCTGTGACACGTGGAACACATCATGAACCTGAGAAAGGTTCGGCGGAAGCTCCAGTTGGTATGCCACTTTTCCACGCCTTTCGAGAATAGTGAATGGGCCAATATAGCGAGGAGCTAGTTTGCCCTTGATCCCGAAGCGGTGAGCACCCTTCATTGGTGTGACTCGACGATAAGCCTTTTCGCCAGGTTGATAGACCATGTCTTTATGATGACGGTCATACTGACTCTTCTGACGTGACTGAGCAGTCTTGAGATTCTCACGAATAATGTGGACTTGTTCTTCGGCATGTTGGATAATATCTGGACCAAAGAGTGGACGTTCCCCAGTTTCTGACCAGTTCAGAGGGGTTCGGCACTTTCGTCCATATAACACTTCGAAGGGGGCCATCTTCAGACTAGCTTGATAGCTATTATTATAAGAGAACTCAGCATACGGGAGAGATTCCTCCCATTTCTTGCCGAAGGAAATAACACAAGCTCGAAGCATGTCTTCGAGAACTTGGTTGACACGTTCAACTTGCCCTTGCGACTGAGGATGAAACGTAGTACTGAATGACAGATGAGTTCCCATAGCTTCTTGGAAACGTGCCCAGAATCTTGAAGTGAATAAGCTGCCACGGTCTGAGCTGATAACCAATGGAATACCGTGGAGTGAAACAATCCTGGACATATAGAGCGTTGCCAGCTGACTAGCAGTGATCGTTTCTTTGACCGCCAGAAAATGTGCAACTTTGGAAAGCCGGTCAATGACGACAAGAATAGCATCATTACCTTTCTGTGATTTGGGAAAACCAGTGACGAAGTCCATCTCAACATGGTCCCGTTTCCATTTAGGAATAGAGATAGGTTGCAGAGTTCCAGCAGGCCTTTGATGTTCTGCTTTGATACGACAGCAAACGTCACACTCAGCAACATAACGAGCAATGTCTTGCTTCATATTAGACCACCAGAATCCCTGACAGATGTCTTGGTACATCTTTGTACTACCAGGATGGATACATAGAGGCGTATCATGAGCTTCTTTCATAACTTCCTGAGTCATATCCAGGTTTTTCTCTGCACATGGCACCACTAGGCGGCCCTTGAAGTACAAAGTGCCATCATCAGCAATAGTGAAGAATGAGGGCTTTCCTTCTGCGAGGTAGCGCTTAATCTTGTGGGCTTCAGAGTCATATCCCTGTATTCTCTTGATGGAGTCTAAGAGATCTGGTTCGACAGCCAGGGTATTGAGGGAACCCTGGGAAACAACATGGAGGTTCATCTTGCGAAACTCCTTAGGAGGGGGAGCGAGTGCACCCGGAGGAACAATATGGAGGTTCAGCTTTCTGAATTCTTCAACAAGCGAGGGCTGAACTTTGTGAACCTGGAGGTGGTTGCAGTAAGACTTGCGGCTCAAGGCATCAGCCATTACATTAGCCTTGCCTGGCGTATAGGAAATACCCAAGTCAAAGTCTGCAACAATCTCCATCCATCTCTGTTGACGGAGGTTCAGGTCTGGCTGAGTAAACAGATACTTCAGACTTTGGTGGTCAGTGAAGATCTCGCAACGATTACCGAGAAGGTAATGTCGCCACTGCTTCAGCGCATGAATGACAGCAGCAAGTTCGAGGTCGTGAACTGGGTAGTTCTCTTCGTGAGGGCGCAATTGCCGAGAGGCATAAGCAATCACTTTGCGGTCTTGCATTAGGACACAGCTTAATCCTTGACGGGAAGCGTCGCAGTAAATGACGAAGTCCTTCTTAGTATCAGGTGGAGCTAGAACTGGGGCAGAAGTCAACTTGTCTTTGAGTGCCTGGAAACTTTCCTGACATTTGTCTGTCCATTGGAACTTGACGCCCTTATGCAACAGGTTAGTCAGAGGCCTGGCGATCTTGGAGAAGTTCTGATGAATCAACGGCAATAGCTGGCGAGACCGAGAAAACTTCTGACTAGCTTAACGTTCTTGGGAGGAGTCCAATCAAGGATAGCCTGGACTCGTTCAGGGTTGACGGCAATAGCATCCTTAGAGATGACATGCCCGAGATAGGTTACTTCGGGTAGCCAGAATTCACATTTGGAGAACTTGGCATATAGTTGATGCTCTCGTAGCTTTTCCAGCACAAGACGAAGATGTTCAGCATGTTCCTCTTCGTTCTTGGAAAATACCAGGATATCATCCAGATAAACCACGACGAACCTGTCGAGGTAATCCATGAATATATAGTTCATCAGACGAGAGAAGGTGGCTGGAGGATTGGTTAAACCGAAAGATTTGACGGTGTACTCGTATGAACCATATCGAGTCACGAAGGCGGTCTTTGGGATATCCTCTTCACAAACACGGATCTGGTGGTAACCCAACCTCAAGTCGAGTTTAGAGAACACTGACGAACCAGCCAGTTGATCATACAAATCATTGATCCGAGGAAGAGGATACTTATTCTGAATGGTAGCTTGCTTTATAGGACGGTAGTCTTGGACCAATCGGTTTGTCCCATCCTTCTTCTTGACAAAGAGAGAAGGTGCTCCCCAAGGAGAGAAACTTGGGAGAATGAATCCTTTGTGAAGAGAGTTGTCGATTTCCTCCTTAAGCTCAATGAGTTCATGCGGCGGCATCTTGTAGGGTCGCTTGGCTATAGGAGTGGTGCCTGGTTTCAAGTCGATGATGAATTCGACAGCTCTAGCAAGGGGAATCCCTGGAAGTTCTTCAGGAAAGACGTCGAGGAATTCACGCATGACGGGAATGTTTTCAATGCCCTCGAGTGGTGCAGCATTCAATGCATTCAATGCATAGAGCCTGGCCTCGGCATTTTGCACCAGATGAGCTTGGTAAGTAACTATTTCATCTGAAGGGTGAAGTAGATGGACGGTCTTAGTGGCGCAAACTATAGAAGCAGTATGCGCTTTCAAACAATCCATCCCCAAAATGAGGTCGATGTTAGGCGACTTCGGGATAATGGGAGAGGCATAGAATTCCAGCCCTTCGATTTCCACGGGGACGTCGATGCCAACCATGGAGGTTTGACACTGTCCCACGGGGGTTTTGACCACTACCGAGGTGTTCATCTCCTCACATTTAACGTCGTGCTTGTATGCAAAATCTTTGGACATGAATGAATGCGATGCACCTGTATCAAATAAAACGGATCCTGGTACTGAATTTACGAGGAGTGTACCCATCACAGTAGCAGGCTGGTCTTGAGCTTCGTTCAGATCAACGTGGTTGGCATGAGCACGACCATAAGACTTAGCATTGTTGTTGCGGGGCTGGTTGTTACCACGGCCAGCTGCGGGAAGGGCAAGTTGATTCTGATTCTGATTGCAGTCCCTGGCACGGTGACCTGGTTGACCACACTTGTAGCACGGACCATTATTGGGAGTGGGAACAAGAGCTTGGGGTGGTGGAGCTGGAAGCCTTGGCAGCCTAGATGGTGGAGGAGGCAGACGAGCCGCATAGGTCTGCCTTGGGGCAGGTGCATTTGGATGATACATGCTGTTCGGGATCCATATCTTACGCTTCTACAAGGGCGGGCCCGAAGATGAGCCCGTGTCACGGTTGCGCCTGTGAGAGCTTTGGTATTCCCGCAGACCAGTTTCGACATTGATGGCCTTGTTCACCAAGGTGGCGAAATCAGCAAAGTCATGCACTAGAAGTGCGAGCTTGATGTCAGCTTGAAGGCCGTCACGGAACTTCTCCTATCTACGGGCATCAGTTGCAATGTCCTCTTCAGCATAGCGGGACAAGTCCAGAAACTCCCGCTGATAAGCTTCAACAGTTTTGTTGCCTTGGGTGAGGTTGCGGCACTCACGCTTCTTCCGGTCCATGACTCCCTGAGGAATGAAGCGGGCACGGAAAGCAGCTTGGAAGTCTGGCCAGGTGATGATTGTCCCAGCTAGCAGAGTACGCCTGTGGCTGTCCCACCATTGAGCTGCGGGTCCCTTCAGGAAGAAGGAAGTAAAGGTGACATAGCTGGCAGGGGCTACATCGGCAGACTCCATCTCATAGGTGATGTCATGGAGCCAGTCATCAGCATCCAAAGGCTGAGTTGAGCTGCGGTACACAGTTAGCTTGAGGCGCAAGAAATCCTGCAGAGTTACTGGGGTTGGCTGCTGGTTCATATTGGGGAGAGGAAACTGAGCCATCATAGTTTCCATGAATTGGCGGTTCAGTTCGAACTGTTGGATCATACCAGCCATGTACTCAGGTGGTGGTGGGGCATTGCCACCACTACCACGACCACCTGGTCTAACCATCCTGCTAATATATAACAGGGGTAGTTCAGCATTGAGAAATTTGCAAAGACAAGAATCATTCATGACGAAACATGCATAATGAAAGGAGCACGATAGCTACTACATAGTAGTCGGCATAACTTACAAAAGGGGTCATGCATAGAGTTCAGTACATAGACTAAAACACCATAGGCGGCACACAGGCTCGCGGCGAATGCATCTAACACTAACAAGCAAGCCTACATCAGTCCCAAGAGGTACTGTGGAGGTAGGTGTAGCCTGAAAGCTGGTAGTGTCGCATCGGGAACTCCACGTCAGCAACCTGGGGTGCGCGAATACTCTGGTGTAGAACCTGACGCTCAGGTGGCAGAAGAGGACCAAGTGCGGGAGAGTAGCCTCCCACATCTGGCCAGCCGACACCCTGGGGCATCACAATCCTGGCTGGGTAGATCGCAGAACGGGGCAGCTCTCTAGATCGGACAAAGAGGTGCAACAGCGTCAGAGCACAGTAAAGGTGCTGACGGGTGGTGTACAACTCGTGGCGAAGAGCTCGGTTAGCTCGATCCAGCCCATCCGCATGCAGAACCAGGTTCTGATGGTAGAAGGGCTGTCGGGTGACAGTGGAGTAGGCAGCAGTATAGTATCCCTCCGCACCAACATCAGATGCGATAGCAATGTGCCTGAAAGGGGAGGTGTCCAACTCCCGATACTCTCCACGAAGACGTGTCAGAGCAGCATAAGCAACATCGTGGACAGCCATATCGATGGTCACCCCAACACCATGAGCTGTGTGCAGCACAATAGTGGAGTCATACTCCTGAGAGTAGAGGTGTACGATGGCACAGTACTGCTCCTGGTTAAAGTCCTGGTACTCCTTGTAGACGGTGTACTCAGGGTGCCAGCGATAACCCAGATAGGTCATCATCTCAGCTAGCATAGCAGGTGATCCCGAGGCACCAATGGTCGTCGTGTGGCGCACGACCTGCCTCGTGGGTTCCATCTGAAAGCAAAGATGTTTCAAAGGAGTCAAATGACAGTGTGGGAATTGTTCAATATAATATTCTAAGAAATAACTATGGCTTATCCAACTTTGGGGTGAATGTGGTCACGGGAACCTAGTGTTTGAGTTAGTAAATTCGTTTAACCCGAGTAGGAGAGAGTTCAGAGTCCCAGAGTAAGGTCGAGGAGTAAAAGATCCTAGTACCACCCAATGGCGACGTGGGCCCGTACGACACACAGCCATGTTAGTACAAGTTTTGTAATGTCTGGACTCGACTTCGGCCAAGGAGTGTGGAAGGGGGATTCCTACAGGCAGTCGGCTCTGATACCAACTTGTGACACCCCCGATTCAATCGTACACTAATCATGCACGCAAACGTGTACGATCAAGATCAGGGACTCACGGGAAGATATCACAACACAACTCTAAAACATAAATAAGTCATACAAGCATCATAATACAAGCCAGGGGCCTCGACGGCTCGAATACAAGTGCTCGATCATAGACGAGTCAGCGGAAGCAACAATATCTGAGTACAGACATAAGTTAAACAAGTTGCCATAAGATGGCTAGCACAAACTGGGATACAGATCGAAAGAGGCGCAGGCCTCCTGCCTGGGATCCTCCTAAACTACTCCTGGTCGTCATCAGCGGACTGCACGTAGTAGTAGGCACCTCCGGTGTAGTAGGAGTCGTCGTCGACGGTGGCGTCTGGCTCCTGGGCTCCAACATCTGGTTGCGATAACCAGGTAGAAAGGAAAGGGGGAAAGAGGGAGAAAAGCAACCGTGAGTACTCATCCAAAGTACTCGCAAGCAAGGAGGTACACTACATATGCATGGTTATATGTGTAAAGGGCCATATCGGTGGACTGAACTGCAGAATGCAAGAATAAGGGGGGGATAGCTAGTCCTATCGAAGACTACGCTTCTGGCAGCCTCCATCTTGCAGCATGTAGAAGAGAGTAGATTGAAGTCCTCCAAGTAGCATCGCATAGCATAATCCTACCCGGCGATCCCCTCCTCGTCGCCCTCTTAGAGAGCGATCACCGGGTTGTATCTGGCACTTGGAAGGGTGTGTTTTATTAAGTATCCAGTTCTAGTTAAACTTCCCTGCAGGGGTGCATAACATAACCCAACAAGCTCGATCCCATTTGGCCGGACACACTTTTCTGGGTCATGCCCGGCCGCGGAAGATCAACACGTCGCAGCCCCACATAGGCACAACAGAGAGGTCAGCATGCCGGTCTAAATCCTATGCGCGCAGGGGTTTGGGCCCATCACCCATTGCACACCTGCACGTTGCGTACGCGGCCGGAAGCAGACCTAGCCCCCTTAATACAAGTGCGAGCTTATCGTCCAATGCGGCGCGTGCCGCTCGGTCACTGACGTCAGGAAGGCTTCGGCTGATACCACGACGTCGAGTGCCGATAACTGTTCCCACGTAGTTGGTTAGTGCGTATAGACCAAATGGCCAGACTCAGATCAAATACCAAGAACTCGTTAAGCGTGTTAATTTGAAGTAACCGCGGACGCCGTCCACGGCCAGGCCCACCTCTCGCCTAGGTGGTCTCAACCTGCCCTGTTGCTCCCCCACAAGATCCACTGTAACACCTCGCATGTAACTTGCCATATTTGTAACTCCGACTCTTGCCATTTCCGGCTATGTCATATGTTTTTCCCTCCGTTGTCGGGTTTTGTTTTCGTTTTGTATTTTGTCATGTCATGCATTTTCATATCATGTCATCATGTGCATTGCATTCGCATACGTGTTCGTCTCATGCATCCGAGCATTTTCCCCGTTGTCCGTTTTCCAATCCGGCGCTCCTATCTCCTCCGGTGCACCCCTCTTGTTTTCTTTCGTGTGCGTGTGTCAAACTTTCTCGGAATGGACCGCGGCTTGTCAAGTGGACTTGTTATACCACCCGGAGACTACCGGTCAAGTTTCGTTCCATTCGGAGGTCGTTTGGTACTCCAACGGTTAACCGGGCATCCGCAAAGTCCATTTGAGTGTCCTGCAAAAAACCCCTCCAAAACCAGCCCAAAACCCACCAAACTCTCTTCCATGCTCTAGGTCGTTCGATCACGATCGTGTGGGCGAAAACCGCACCTCATTTCGAGTCTCCTAGCTCCCTCTACCTATTTATATGTGGGCATCCCGAAAAACGAAATCTCAGACGAACCCTAACCCTCTCCTTCCGCGCCGCGCCGGACGCGTCCGCCCGCGCCGGACACGTCCGCCGCCGCGCCCCGGCGAATCTGCTGCTGCCACGTGTCCCGCCGGCCTCTCCCTCCGCGCCGGCCCGCGAGCCCGCCGCGGGCCCGCCCGAGCCCGCCGCCGCCTCCTCCGCGCCCGCGCGCGCCCGCCACCGCCGCCTCCGCCGGAGCCGCGCCGCCGCCGCCCGCCGGTCTCCTCGCCGCCGGCCGAGCTCGCCTCCGCCGTCCGTCGCTCCGGGCGCCGCCGCCCGCCGGCGCCACCGCCTCCGGCGACCGCCGCCCCCGCCGGCGACCGCCTCCTCCGCCGCGCCTCCTCCTCTCCTCCCCCGCCTAGCGCCGCCCGCCGCCGGTCCCTGCCTCGCCGCTGTCGGGCTCTGAGCTTGAGCTCGGGAGCCGGCCCGATCCGATCTGGTAGAAACCGCGCCCGTTGACTTTTCTCCCCCTCGAAATTCTTCCAAGTCTTGGAAATTCATCAGCATATGCACTTGTTCCCGCTGCGATAAATTTGTGCATATAGCTCCGATTCGCGCGTACAATATGTCAAATTCTTCGTCTCGTGATACTCTTCATTTTGTTAAATTGCACCATTTTCATTAGAGGTCATCTTGATGCTCAAATCTTCGTTGGAAGAGGGCTAGTTGCTGTTAATCTCTGGTTCTTATCAGAACTTGGAGATTTGTCATTTTTGTATCATTTATTCTGTGCATCTTTTGAGCATAAGCTCTACATGTGTTTTGAAGAATGCCATGCCATCTTTCGAGTGGTATAGTCCATGTATTATTGTGGTCTTTGTGGTGACTAGCACAAGCATGCAAAGTAGGCCCCGTAATATTTCTGATTTCAGGGACTTGGTGATTTCTCTAAGTCTTTGTCTGCTGTAATTTAGTTGCCGTGTAAACTTGATGCTACAGAGAGATCCATGCATATTTTGGAGATGTTCAGTAAGGATGTTTTGTAGCTATAGTTGTAATTGATCCATTCCTGCAATTGTTTGCAATTTTAGAGTACCATAGCATGACTCAATCTTGCTCTACTTTTGCTATAAAATATTTATGGCAGATTCTTAACATGATTTGCAATCTTGCCAAGCTTATTGTAGTTGATCCATACATGCTATGTAATTCTTCTTGCCATGGATAGCTTCATAAACATGCCATCTTGCTGTAGGTGTGCTTGTTTGTCATGCATTGCTCTGTAGTGAGTGCATCAAGCTCACAAAGAGGCCTACATATTATTATTTCTGCCATGCCCTGTTTTCTGCCAAGTCTGAAACCTGATAACGAAAATTGCTATGTTTACATGCTTGCAATCATATCTTCTGGTCCTTTTTGGCTTATGGTCAGTAAGGGACTTTTGTCATGTGAATTTAGTAGAACACTACCATGCCTTGTTTTGCTATGTTAAGTTCCTGTAGCATGTTGATTTCGTGCTCTGAACATGGCTACCTAATACTAATTTCTGCCATGTCCAGTTTTCCACTAAGTCTGTGAACCTGTAATCTTTTGCACTTTTGCCATGCTTGTTTGAGCTCGATATGTTGTGAACTAGCCATAGCTCAGTGTTCATCTTTTGTCAAGCATCTCCTGTAGATTACTTCCATATGCTTTGTTGCTATGTTGGGGTGCTGTAGCATTGTTGCTTGTTGCATTTTAAGTGCTATCATGCTGTTAATCGCAGAGTAGTGTCATTCTTGTTTTGCTCGCCATTTGCAAACCGTGCATCCGATTCCGGTGATCTTTATATCGATTTCGACCGAAATCATCTCATCTTTCCAGTGGCAGGCTGGGTTTGCCAAGTTACTGCCATGTTCATCATTTTCCTTCCGGAGCACGCATGTGCATCGCATATCATATCTTGCATATCATACATGTTTTGCATCATGTTGCTTGCGCATTTCTCGTTGTTGATTGTGGTTCCGTTTGTTTGTGTTCTTGTCTTGGGTAGAGCCGGGAGACGAGTTCGTGAACGAGGAACCTGTTGAGTACGCTTATGAGGATCAAGCTTTCGACAACTCTGAGAACCTTGCAGGCAAGATGACCACCCCTCGAAATCACTTCTATCTTTGCTATGCTAGTTGTTCGCTCTATTTCCATGCTCGCTACCTATCACTTGCTATATCATGTCTCCTATTTCAGCCTTGTCAGCCCCTAACCATCCTTTCCTAGCAAACCGTTGTTTGGCTATGTTACCGCTTTTGCTCAGCCCCTCTTATAGCGTTGCTAGCTGCAGGTGAAGTTGAAGTTGTTCCATATCGGAACATGGACATGTTGGGATATCACAATATCTCTTATTTTATTAATGCATCTATATATTTTGGTTAAGGGTGGAAGGCTCGGCCTTATGCCTGGTGTTCTGTTCCACTCTTGCCGCCCTAGTTACTGTTATACCGGGATTATGTTCCTTGAGTTTGCGTTCCTTACGCGGTCGGGTGATTTATGGGACCCCCTTGACAGTTCGCCTTGAATAAAACTTCTCCAGCAAGGCCCAACCTTGGTTTTACCATTTGCGACCTATACCTTTTTCCCCCGGGTTTTCTAGAGCCCGAGGGTCATCTTTATTTTAAACCCCCGGGCCAGTGCTCCTCTGAGTATTGGTCCAAACTGTCAGTCGCCGGTGGCCACCAGGGGCAACTCTGGTCTGGCCTATCGGAAGCTTGGACAATCCGGTGTGCCCTGAGAACGAGATATGTGCAGCTCCTATCGGGATTTGTCGGCACATTCGGGCGGCTTTGCTGGTCTTGTTTTACCATTGTCGAGATGTCTTGTAAACCGGGATTCCGAGACTGATCGGGTCTTTCCGGGAGAAGGTTTATCCTTCGTTGACCGTGAGAGCTTATGATGGGCTAAGTTGGGACTCCCCCTGCAGGGTATTATCTTTCGAAAGCCGTGCCCGCGGTTATGAGGCAGATGGGAATTTGTTAATGTCCGGTTGTAGATAACTTGTCACTTGACCCAATTAAAATACACCAAGTGCGTGTGTAGCCGTGATGGTCTCTTCTCGGCGGAGTCCGGGAAGTGAACACGGTCTGTGTTATGTATGACGTAACTAGGTGTTCAGGACCTCTTCTTGGTCATTGCTAGATGGCGCCCGTTCCATTGCTTCTCTTCTCGCTCTCATTTGCGCAAGTTAGCCACCATATATGCTTTTGCCGCTGCAGCTCCACCTCTTTGCACCTCTTTGTCCTATAAGCTTAAATAGTCTTGATCTCGCGGGTGTGAGATTGCTGAGTCCCCGTGACTCACAGATACTTCCAACACCAGTTGCAGGTGCCGACGATGCCAGTGCAGATGATGGCGTCGATCTCAAGTGGGAGTTCGACGAGGAACGTGGTCGTTATTATGTGTCTTTTCCTGATGATCAGTAGTGGAGCCCAGTTGGGACGATCGGGGATCTAGCATTTGGGGTTGTCTTATTTTCATCTGGATTTTGACCGTAGTCGGTCTATATGTTTGTATTTTGGATGATGTATGATGATATTTATGTATTGTGTGAAGTGGCGATTGTAAGCCAACTCTTTATCCCATTCTTGTTCATTACATGGGATTGTGTGAAGATGACCCTTCTTGCGACAAAACCACTATGCGGTTATGCCTCTAAGTCGAGCCTCGACACGTGGGAGATATAGCCGCATCGTGGGCGTTACAAGTTGGTATCAGAGCCATCCCCGACTTAGGAGCCCCCTGCTTGATCGAATCGCTGACGTTGTTGAGTCTAGAATAAAAATGTTTTGAGTCTTAGGATTATATATATCGGAGAGTAGGATTCTTTTTACTCCTCAGTCCCTTCGTCGCTCTGGTGAGGTCTCCTGACGTAGAAGTTTTGACTATTCTCTCCTCAAATTTCACTAAAAAAATTTAGGATCACGCGGGTATCTTGGAATCGTTCCGATCGATTTGTGACGAGAACATTGTTCTTGGTGCCTCCTGTCATTTAGGGGTTGTGGCAGTGTCCCGGGGAGTTGAGCTCCGAGGTGTTGTCGTCACAATTTTATCGTTGCAGTTCTGGAATACCTGAGTTTCGCCGACATCGAAATCTCTTTTATGCAGTTGTTGGTGAGATCACCTCGACGCCACCCAGTACTGGGGCGGGAGTTCGGGAGTATTGCCATAACTTGTATAACGGATGTTTTTCGAAGGTTGAGGTAAATGATTTCCGAAGGTTTCTTGGTTATGTGTTGACGGATGGATACAGCTGGATCTAGGGATTGTTAGTTTGGGTGATATATATTTGTGTCCCCTGTATCCCCTACACCAGATTGCATAACCAGAAAGTTTCGGGAGTTTATAAGTGGGAATTCTAGTAGCCTTAGGATTTCTTTCCGACAGACGCATGATATGAGATTGGGGTTCGACGTCTAGTGGTCCGCCTGTATACGGTTGATTTTACAGTGGTCTCGTTGTGTCTTAAAGAGTCCATGGCTTTGCCGACTCGGGGACGCTTCGTATGTCATGTGCACAGCCTTGTACATGATGGTGCTGTACGATTGAGCCCGTGTGGGCCCCACCATGAAAACTTCGGACGAAATATCTATCATATGTTTGTTCCGGCTTATTTTGTAAGCCAATACTTTGTTTTATTTTGTATTGTGGTATTCGAGTTACTTCGAATTCATATGTTCTTTCCATATCTTTTTCAAGTGGCTTCTCAACTTATGGAAGTGTGATGGTTTACTACGGAATTCATTCGTTCATCTTCGTTCGAATGTTTATTGTGAAGACTATATGTTGCAATTTCTATCCGTTTGATTCTACTTATCTTCTCTCTATCAAGATGCTAACGGATGTCACCCTCTTCAGGATGGCTCCGCCAACGCGTCAGAATCCGGATCGCAATGAAGGGAGTCAAGCGAACCCTCCGCCACCACCTCCACCTCCGGAGGCATGGCAATCAATCATGGCAGCCACCAACGCCAATGCTCAGATGATTCTGCAACTCTTGCAAGAACGTACTCAAGGGCAAGGCAATCAAGGCAATCAAGCTCAAGGCAACAATCAGTTTCACTTTGCCACTCTCAACCAGTTTCTCGCAAATCAGCCCAAGTCTTTCAGCTACTGTGCCGAGGCCACGGATGCCGATGATTGGCTCGTGGACATCAACAAGCATTTTGAATGTAGCAATGTCAGGCCTGAGGACTTTGTCAAGTTCGCTTCTTTCCAGCTCAAGGACCAAGCTGCTGATTGGTTTCAGCAATACAAAGATTCCAGAGGAGGTCGTGTGATTACTTGGACTGACTTCTGTCGGGACTTCAAAGCGCACCACATTCCACAAAGTGTTGTTGAGAGAAAGCGTGAGGAGTTCCGCAATCTCAAGCAAGGAAACATGTCTGTGTATCAATACAACATTCAGTTTCAGAAACTTGCTCGCTTCGCTAAACAAGACGTTCCTGATGAGAAGAGCATGATCTATCACTTCCGAGGTGGCCTTAAAGAGGATCTGCAGTTAGCTCTCGTTCTTGTTGAGCCCACTCAGTTTGATCAATTCTACAATATGGCACTGAAGCAAGAGGCTGCTCAGCTCAAGTGTGAGGCTTCTAAGAAGAGAGTCAGGGATGCAGTTCAGTCTTCTTCTTCCTCACTTGTGACAGCTAAGCAACAGAAGTTCTGGTTGCCTCCTCCTCCTCCGTTTCGTCAGCCTTACCAGCAGAAGAAAAAAGGTGGCCATGGTTCTTCAAATTCTTCCAACTCTGGCTATCAGAACAAGTCTCAGAATCAAGCTCCAAAGTCCAATGCTCCTTATCACCGTCCACTCTCAGAGGTGACTTGCAACAAATGTCAGCAGAAAGGTCACTATGCTAACAAGTGCTTCAACCAGAGGCGTCTTCCTCCTCCTCCTCCTATCAGATCTTCCAGCAATGCAGTGGTCAAGCATAATCCAAAGTTTGCAAAGGTGAACATGATGAATGCAGCTCAAGCGGAGGAATCTACTGATGTGATAATGGGTAATCTCTCAGTTAATGATATTCCTGCAAAAGTTCTTTTTGATACTGGTGCATCTCTTTCTTTCATTTCAAGACCTTTTGCATCCAAGCATGAATTGCATTTCCAAGGATTGCCTAGGCCGTTAGCAATTGTCTCTCCAGGCAAATGCATGAATGCAAGTTCCATGGTTCCGAATGTTACCATCAAGTTGGGCGATTATGCATTTCAGTCTTCTCCAATTGTTCTTGGTGATTCGGATATTGACCTTATTCTCGGGATGGACTGGCTTTCTAAGCACAAGGCTCAACTTGATTGTGCTGCCAGGGAAATTCAATTGACACACTCGTCTGAGGACGTGATTATTTTTGCCGCTCGTGATGAAACCATTCGGTTTTTCTCTCTCAATGAGAAGGGCGAATTGGATGCCATCTCTCAAATTCCAGTCGTTTGCGAGTATCAAGATGTCTTTCCAGAAGAGCTTCCGGGTATGCCTCCGCACCGGCCAGTTGAGTTCGTTATCGAACTAGAGCCTGGTACTGTACCCGTTTGCAAGCGTCCATACAAGCTTGGACCTAACGAGCTGAAGGAATTTAAGAAGCAGCTCGATGAACAAGAACGTCTGGGTTTGATCGGACCGAGTTCTTCTCCATGGGGTTGTGGTGTTCTTTTTGTCAAGAAGAAGGATGGCACGGACCGACTTTGTGTCGACTACCGTCCATTGAACAAGAAAACAATCAAGAACAAGTACCCACTTCCCAACATCAATGAGCTATTTGAGCAACTCAAAGGTGCTAAAGTATTCTCGAAGCTTGACCTTCGTATGGGTTATCATCAGATTCGCATTCGTGAAGAAGATATTCCCAAGACAGCATTCAGAACGAGCTTTGGTTCTTATGAATATACTGTCGTGTCTTTCGGCCTTGTCAATGCTCCTCCGGTGTTCTCTCGGATGATGAATTTCATCTTCAACCCCTATACCAATGAATTCGTTCTGGTGTATCTTGATGATATCTTGGTCTTCTCCAAGAATAAGCAGGATCATGCCAAACATTTGCGATTGGTGCTCGACAAGCTCAGAGAGTATCAATTCTATGCGAAGTTCTCTAAATGTGAGTTTTGGCTCGATGAAGTTCTTTTCCTTGGTCACATCATCTCTGCCAAAGGCATCGCTGTAAACCCCGAGAAGGTGTCCGCAGTTCTGGATTGGGAACCTCCTCAAAATGTCAAGCAGCTCCGCAGTTTTCTGGGTCTTGCAAGCTATTGCCGAAGATTCGTTGAGAATTTTTCCAAGATTGCAAAGCCTCTTTCCAACCTCCTACAGAAGCATGTGAAATATGTCTGGTCTCCTGAGTGTGACGTTGCTTTCAACACTCTCAAACAGAAACTAGTCACAGCTCCTGTCTTGACTCCTCCTGATGAATCCAAGCCGTATGAAGTTTTCTGTGATGCTTCTCTCCAAGGTCTCGGTGCTGTGTTAATGCAAGAGAAGAAAGTTGTGGCCTATACCTCTCGGCAGTTGAAGCCCAACGAGAAGAACTACCCCACTCACGATCTTGAGTTGGCGGCAGTTGTCCATGCTTTGGTTACGTGGAGACATCTCTTGTTGGGAAGACAAGTGGACATTTTCACTGATCACAAGAGTCTCAAGTATATCTTCACTCAGCCCAACCTCAACCTCAGACAGACTCGATGGGTCGAAATGATTCAAGAGTACAATCCGAGTATCGAATATACTCCAGGCAAGGCAAATGTCATTGCAGATGCTTTAAGCAGGAAAGCTTATTGCAACAGCTTAATTCTCAAGCCTTTCCAACCGGATCTTTGTGAAGCTTTCCGCAAGCTGAATCTCCAAGTTGTTCCTCAAGGCGTTCTTGCCAACCTCATAGTATCTCCTACTTTGGAAGATCAAATTCGTGAGGCACAACTCCTTGATGCCATGGTGAAGAAGGTGAAACGTGGTATCGACAAGGGTCTTTCCAAATACAAGTGCTATCGCATTGATGACAGAGACACTTTGTTCTTCGAGGACCGGTTTGTGGTTCCGAAAGGTGATCTAAGGAAAGTCATAATGAACGAGGCGCACAATTCTCTCCTTTCCATTCACCCTGGAAGTACGAAGATGTATCATGACCTCAAGCAGTCGTATTGGTGGACTCGAATGAAGCGAGAAATTGCTCAATTCGTGAATGAATGTGATGTCTGCCGAAGAGTGAAAGCAGAACACCAACGACCAGCTGGTCTCCTCCAACCTCTTGCTATCCCAGAATGGAAGTTTGATCATATCGAAATGGACTTCGTGACTGGATTTCCCAAATCCAAGCGCGGAAATGATGCTATCTTCGTTGTCATCGACAAGCTCTCTAAAGTGGCTCATTTCCTTCCTATCAAAGAATCCATCACAGCAGCTCAGCTGGCAGAGCTCTACACCTCCAGAATTGTCTCCTTGCACGGCATTCCACAACTGATTTCTTCAGATCATGGAAGTATCTTCACCTCTAAGTTCTGGGACTCCTTCCAGAAGGCCATGGGCACTAATATTCGCTTCAGCACAGCTTTCCACCCTCAAACTAGTGGCCAAGTCGAGCGAGTAAATCAAATTCTTGAAGATATGCTCAGGGCTTGTGTCATTTCCTTTGGCATGAAATGGGAAGATTGTCTTCCTTATGCTGAATTCTCCTACAACAACAGCTTCCAAGCGAGTTCGGGCAAAGCCCCATTCGAGATTCTCTATGGCAGAAAGTGTCGTACCCCTCTTAATTGGTCAGAGACTGGTGAACGCCAACTTCTTGGCAATGACTTAATCACTGAAGCTGAAGAAATGTGTAAAGTCATCCGTGATAATCTCAAAGCCGCGCAATCGCGTCAGAAGAGTTATTATGATAGTAAGCATCGTGATTTGGCTTTCGAGATCGGAGACCATGTCTACCTCCGCGTCTCTCCAATGAAAGGCACTCGTCGCTTCGGTATCAAAGGGAACCTTGCCCCTAGATACGTGGGTCCTTTCAAGATCATTGGCAAAAGAGGCGACCTAGCCTATCAACTTGAACTTCCTTCCAACTTCGCGAACGTGCACGATGTGTTCCACGTGTCACAGCTCCGCAAGTGCTTCAAGACGCCTGAGCGCACTATCGACTTCGAAGAGATTGATCTCCAAGAAGATTTGTCTTATCATGAGCACCCCGTTGCTATTCTTGAAGAAACTGAGCGCAAGACTCGCAACAAGTCTATCAAATTCGTCAAAGTGAAGTGGTCGCACCATTCCGACCGGGAAGCCACCTCGGAACGCGAGGACCATCTCCGTTCCGAATATCCGGAGTTCTTTCAGTCCTATATCTCGGGACGAGATCCTCTCGTAGTGGTGGAGTGTTGTAACACCCCGCATGTAACTTGCCATATTTGTAACTCCGACTCTTGCCATTTCCAGCTATGTCATATGTTTTTCCCTCCGTTGTCGGGTTTTGTTTTCGTTTTGTATTTTGTCATGTCATGCATTTTCATATCATGTCATCATGTGCATTGCATTCGCATACGTGTTCGTCTCATGCATCCGAGCATTTTCCCCGTTGTCCGTTTTCCAATCCGGCGCTCCTATCTCCTCCGGTGCACCCCTCTTGTTTTCTTTCGTGTGCATGTGTCAAACTTTCTCGGAATGGACCGCGGCTTGTCAAGTGGTCTTGTTATACCACCCGGAGACTACCGGTCAAGTTTCGTTCCATTCGGAGGTCGTTTGTTACTCCAACGGTTAACCGGGCATCCGCAAAGTCCATTTGAGTGTCCAGCAAAAAACCCCTCCAAAACCAGCCCAAAACCCACCAAACTCTCTTCCATGCTCTAGGTCGTTCGATCACGATCGTGTGGGCGAAAACCGCACCTCATTTGGAGTCTCCTAGCTCCCTCTACCTATTTATATGTGGGCATCCCGAAAAACGAAATCTCAGACGAACCCTAACCCTCTCCCTCCTCGCCGCGCCGGACGCGTCCGCCCGCGCCGGACACGTCCGCCGCCGCGCCCCGGCGAATCTGCTGCTGCCACGTGTCCCGCCGGCCTCTCCCTCCGCGCCGGCCCGCGAGCCCGCCGCGGGCCCGCCCGAGCCCGCCGCCGCCTCCTCCGCGCCCGCGCGCGCCCGCCACCGCCGCCTCCGCCGGCCGAGCTCGCCTCCGCCGTCCGTCGCTCCGGGCGCCGCCGCCCGCCGGCGCCACCGCCTCCGGCGACCGCCGCCCCCGCCGGCGACCGCCTCCTCCGCCGCGCCTCCTCCTCTCCTCCCCCGCCTAGCGCCGCCCGCCGCCGGTCCCTGCCTCGCCGCCGTCGGGCTCTGAGCTCGAGCTCGGGAGCCGGCCCGATCCGATCTGGTAGAAACCGCGCCCGTTGACTTTTCTCCCCCTCGAAATTCTTCTAAGTCTTGGAAATTCATCAGCATATGCACTTGTTCCCGATGCGATAACTTTGTGTATATAGCTCCGATTCGCGCGTACAATATGTCAAATTCTTCGTCTCGTGATGCTCTTCATTTTGTTAAATTGCACCATTTTCATTAGAGGTCATCTTGATGCCCAAATCTTCGTTGGAAGAGGGCTAGTTGCTGTTAATCTCTGGTTCTTATCAGAACTTGGAGATTTGTCATTTTTGTATCATTTATTCTGTGCATCTTTTGAGCATAAGCTCTACATGTGTTTTGAAGAATGCCATGCCATCTTTCGAGTGGTATAGTCCATGTATTATTGTGGTATTTGTGGTGACTAGCACAAGCATGCAAAGTAGGCCCCGTAATATTTCTGATTTCAGGGACTTGGTGATTTCTCTAAGTCTTTGTCTGCTGTAATTTAGTTGCCGTGTAAACTTGATGCTACAGAGGGATCCATGCATATTTTGGAGATGTTCAGTAAGGATGTTTTGTAGCTATAGTTGTAATTGATCCATTCCTGCAATTGTTTGCAATTTTAGAGTACCATAGCATGACTCAATCTTGCTCTACTTTTGCTATAAAATATTTATGGCAGATTCTTAACATGATTTGCAATCTTGCCAAGCTTATTGTAGTTGATCCATACATGCTATGTAATTCTTCTTGCCATGGATAGCTTCATAAACATGCCATCTTGCTGTAGGTGTGCTTGTTTGTTATGCATTGCTCTGTAGTGAGTGCATCAAGCTCACAAAGAGGCCTACATATTATTATTTCTGCCATGCCCTGTTTTCTGCCAAGTCAGAAACCTGATAACGGAACTTGCTATGTTTACATGCTTGCAATCATATCTTCTGGTCCTTTTTGGCTTATGGTCAGTAAGGGACTTTTGTCATGTGCATTTAGTAGAACACTACCATGCCTTGTTTGCTATGTTAAGTTCCTGTAGCATGTTGATTTCGTGCTCTGAACATGGCTACCTAATACTAATTTCTGCCATGTCCAGTTTTCCACTAAGTCTGTGAACCTGTAATCTTTTGCACTTTTGCCATGCTTGTTTGAGCTCGATATGTTGTGAACTAGCCATAGCTCAGTGTTCATCTTTTGTCAAGCATCTCCTGTAGATTACTTCCATATGCTTTGTTGCTATGTTGGGGTGCTGTAGCATTGTTGCTTGTTGCATTTTAAGTGCTATCATGCTGTTAATCGCAGAGTAGTGTCATTCTTGTTTTGCTCGCCATTTGCAAACCGTGCATCCGATTCCGGTGATCTTTATATCGATTTCGACCGAAATCATCTCATCTTTCCAGTGGCAGGCTGGGTTTGCCAAGTTACTGCCATGTTCATCATTTTCCTTCCGGAGCACGCATGTGCATCGCATATCATATCTTGCATATCATACATGTTTTGCATCATGTTGCTTGCGCATTTCTCGTTGTTGATTGTGGTTCCGTTTGTTTGTGTTCTTGTCTTGGGTAGAGCCGGGAGACGAGTTCGTGAACGAGGAACCTGTTGAGTACGCTTACGAGGATCAAGCTTTCGACAACTCTTAGAACCTTGCAGGCAAGATGACCACCCCTCGAAATCACTTCTATCTTTGCTATGCTAGTTGTTCGCTCTATTGCCATGCTCGCTACCTATCACTTGCTATATCATGTCTCCTATTTCAGCCTTGTCAGCCCCTAACCATCCTTTCCTAGCAAACCGTTGTTTGGCTATGTTACCGCTTTTGCTCAGCCCCTCTTATAGCGTTGCTAGCTGCAGGTGAAGTTGAAGTTGTTCCATATCGGAACATGGACATGTTGGGATATCACAATATCTCTTATTTTATTAATGCATCTATATATTTTGGTTAAGGGTGGAAGGCTCGGCCTTATGCCTGGTGTTCTGTTCCACTCTTGCCGCCCTAGTTACTGTTATACCGGGATTATGTTCCTTGAGTTTGCGTTCCTTACGCGGTCGGGTGATTTATGGGACCCCCTTGACAGTTCGCCTTGAATAAAACTTCTCCAGCAAGGCCCAACCTTGGTTTTACCATTTGCGACCTATACCTTTTTCCCCCGGGTTTTCTAGAGCCCGAGGGTCATCTTTATTTTAAACCCCCGGGCCAGTGCTCCTCTGAGTATTGGTCCAAACTGTCAGTCGCCGGTGGCCACCAGGGGCAACTCTGGTCTGGCCTATCGGAAGCTTGGACAATCCGGTGTGCCCTGAGAACGAGATATGTGCAGCTCCTATCGGGATTTGTCGGCACATTCGGGCGGCTTTGCTGGTCTTGTTTTACCATTGTCGAGATGTCTTGTAAACCGGGATTCCGAGACTGATCGGGTCTTTCCGGGAGAAGGTTTATCCTTCGTTGACCGTGAGAGCTTATGATGGGCTAAGTTGGGACTCCCCCTGCAGGGTATTATCTTTCGAAAGCCGTGCCCGCGGTTATGAGGCAGATGGGAATTTGTTAATGTCCGGTTGTAGATAACTTGTCACTTGACCCAATTAAAATACACCAAGTGCGTGTGTAGCCGTGATGGTCTCTTCTCGGCGGAGTCCGGGAAGTGAACACGGTCTGTGTTATGTATGACGTAACTAGGTGTTCAGGACCTCTTCTTGGTCATTGCTAGATGGCGCCCGTTCCATTGCTTCTCTTCTCGCTCTCATTTGCGCAAGTTAGCCACCATATATGCTTTTGCCGCTGCAGCTCCACCTCTTTGCACCTCTTTGTCCTATAAGCTTAAATAGTCTTGATCTCGCGGGTGTGAGATTGCTGAGTCCCCGTGACACACAGATACTTCCAACACCAGTTGCAGGTGCCGACGATGCCAGTGCAGATGATGGCGTCGATCTCAAGTGGGAGTTCGACGAGGAACGTGGTCGTTATTATGTGTCTTTTCCTGATGATCAGTAGTGGAGCCCAGTTGGGACGATCGGGGATCTAGCATTTGGGGTTGTCTTATTTTCATCTGGATTTTGACCGTAGTCGGTCTATATGTTTGTATTTTGGATGATGTATGATGATATTTATGTATTGTGTGAAGTGGCGATTGTAAGCCAACTCTTTATCCCATTCTTGTTCATTACATGGGATTGTGTGAAGATGACCCTTCTTGCGACAAAACCACTATGCGGTTATGCCTCTAAGTCGAGCCTCGACACGTGGGAGATATAGCCGCATCGTGGGCGTTATATCCACTCACGGGTACTCCTACGAGCCGACCCGACTTTAGTCACCACAGGTACCATGTATAGAGTATATAAGTATATACCCGTGATCACCGCCCAAGTGATCACGGCCCTACGGTCCTCACGCTTAAAGTGAGATGACGATCGGTATTATGAGTTTTGTGTTTTGATGTACCGAAGGTAGTTCGGAGTCCCAGATATGATCACGGACATGACGATTAGTCTCGAAATGGTCGAGACATAAAGATTGATATATTGGAAGCCTATATTTGGATATCGGAAGTGTTCCGGGTGAAATCGGGATTTTACCGGAGTACCGGGGGTTACCGGAACCCCCCCCCCCCCCCGGGGAAGTAATGGGCCTATAGGGCCTTAGTGGAGAAGAGAGAGGGTAGCCAGGAGGTGGCACGCGGCCCCCTTGCCCTAGTCCGAATTGGACAAGGGAAGGGGCGGCGGCCCCCGTCTCCTTCCTTCTCTCCACCTCCTCCTTCCCCCCTTCTCCTACTCCTACTAGGAAAGGAGGAGTCCTACTCCCGGTGGGAGTAGGACCCCCCCCTTGGCGCGCCCTCCCGGGCCGGCCGCCTCTCCCCCCTTGCTCCTTTTTATACGGGGGCAGGGGGCACCTCTAGGCACAACAATTGATTTCTTGATCTCTTAGCCGTGTGCGGTGCCCCCCTCCACCATATTCCACCTCGATCATATAGTAGCGATGCTTAGGCGAAGCCCTCCGTCGGTAGCATCATCATCACCGTCACCACACCGTCGTGCTGACGGAACTCTCCCGTGAAGCTCTGCTGGATCGGAGTTCACAGGACGTCATCGAGCTGAACGTGTGCTGAACTCGGAGGTGTCGTACGTTCGGTACTTGGATCGGTCGGATCATGAATATGTACGACTACATCAACCGCGTTGTGCGAACGCTTCCGCTTTCGGTCTACGAGGGTACGTGGACAACACTGTCCCCTCTCGTTGCTATGCATCACCATGATCCTGTGTGTGCGTAGGAAATTTTTTAAAATTACTACGTTCCCCAACACAAATATGTAAGGCACCATACGCCGCATACATACTAGGGGCTATGTCGTAGTCCCACCATAAAACTCCTATGGCTAAGTGAAAGTGTAAACGCCTTATAGTCTGATTGCCTTGTTCGCCCCATTATCACCTCCTTCATGGACCAAGACGTTGGATAAAGAGTGATTAAATGCTTTTTCAAACACCCCCGTACTTCCTACGAGGGGGCTGAAGCCGATGTATGGAAAACTTTCAGATTATATTAAAACGGCCGCACAGGAGGAATTCAAGCTTTGGAGCAAAATATAAATAGATCAATTATAAAATTGTCTTTTACAATTCTAATACACCTCACTCGAACATTATGTTCTTTAAGCACTGACCCTCTATCAGGCGGGCGGCTTCCAGGACGTCTTCAAAATAATCCTCCGGCTCATTACGGTCCTTGCCCTTGGGCGGCCTCTTCGCCGCAACATCGACGGCCTTCATCTTCCCCCAGAACGTCTTGACTCGGGCAAAGGCCATCCGTGCACCTTCAATGCACGCCGACCGCTTCACAGCGTCGATATGTGGCACCGCATCAACAAGACGCCGCACCAGGCCAAAGTAGCTCTTTGGAACAGGCTCATTTGGCCACAACCAGATTATGACGTTCTTCGTGGCGTCGCCGGATATCCTATGTAGCTCGGCCCATTGGGACATCTGTTCATTCAGCAACAGAGGGCGCTTTGATGCGCCAAATTGTGACCAGAAAAGCTTCTCTGTTGCATACCCCTCTTGTGCTTCGTAAAATTGCGCCGCATCGGAAGAACTCTTCGGCAAGTCCAAAAATTCAGCTGGAGAACTCCAGACCTGGTTTAGCTGAGCATAGTTCGGATCGCCAAACTTAGTCTGAAGCAAAAAGGGCTTACCGGCCGCTTTCTCCTTAGCCTGCCGAATCTCTTCACGAGCTGCCCTAGATTCAGACCGAGCTTCACTCACCTCTCGTACGGCCTTATCAAGCTCAGCTGTTTTGGCTTTATTCTCCTTCTCAAGGTATTCACAGCGGCTAGCGGTATTCTTCAATTCAAGCGCCAGTGCGGATATTTTCTCCTCATTTTGGCACCGAGCTGCTTGTTCGGCTCTTAGATCAGTCGACGCCTTCTCGGCAGCCGCATTACTACACCGGGCCTGGTCCTTGGCCCGGGCTAGCTCCGCCTGAAGAGCCTCAACGGCGGCCGCACCATCTGCACTCATTCACATTTCATATAAAACTCTTTTCAGCGTCAGGCCTAAATAACAAGCACATTGGTGTAAGGAATGCTCGAAATATATACCTTGCGAGTCGTCAAGACGCCTATTGATCAATGCAATGTCATCCTCCGCAATATCCAGCTTTCGCTGCAGTTCGGCCACTTCCGTATTTCGGGTAGCCGCAGGAGGGGAGGCAGCCTGTATTCCAAGTTAAATCAAGGTTAGTACCTGAGCATATCTTTTTGATCCTTCAATCGCTTCCTTTGGAAGGCAATCCGAGTCTCAGGGGCTACTGCATATACAACAGGTGCATTCTGTCAATATTATTCAATTGGCAAAACTACATCACAAACCTCAAAACCTCTTAGAAGGCTCGAGAAGGCCTTGTCCAATCCGCTCTTCGCGGATAGAACCTTTTCGCCCACCGTAACCATCAAGGCACGGTGCTCCTCTGGCATGGACGCTTGTCGCAGAATGTCCGTCAGCATTTTTCGGTGCTCCTGGGTCTTCGGAAACCGCCGCCGGAGTACGACATCCCTTTGAAGGAATCCGCTTACTCGCCTCCAGAATCGTCCCCGGCTGTAAACCGGATAGTTTGGGGCCGTCATTCTTGATTCCCAAACCCTGAGTGAAAAAGGCACCACCTTCGGGTAACGCCTTCTTCATTTCCCGCACTACTTGTCGATCGGGAGGAGCGCTCCGGGATGAGACCTCGGAATCATCCGCCCTGTCGGGCGAGGAGGCTGGAGAAGGCGTGTCGCTCTCCATCATCTCCGGAAGAAGGTCTCCCGAGGAGGAGGACGATTGAGAAAGACTAGGCGTTAACCTGCATGGATGTACGTATGTCGGGTGATTACTTCACTATTTGGAAAAGAATGAGGTATGTTTAAAGTGCCCCAGCTTCACTTACGGTTTGGCCAGAGGTTTGTCCTCATCATAAAGCTCCACGGCAACATCGCTTGCCCGGCCCAAGCTGCCCGACGATGGCATTCTTCCTCTCTTGGAAGGGTTCCCCTCCCGATCTTCGGAAGCGGCCCTCTTCTTGCCATGGAGGGCTTCCTCCGCACCTTTTCCCTCGGGCAAAAGGGTTTCGGTTCCCCCGAACGCAGCGTCTAATTTATCTTCAGGGCGGGGATCACCTCTGGTCTCCCTGTTCTCGCCCCCTCTGCAGACACCTGGTACAGTGTCGGAGTCAGCATTCTCATCAGCAGGACGGTCGCAGAGTCTTCGGGAAGGGGCGCCGGACACCAGATTAAAACTTCCTTCTTTATCCAGTCCTGTATAGGGACGGATTGTTCAGTATCTTGCCAAGAAAGGCTTGAATAAAAGGTGTTCGAAGATTGAATACTTACCGAAGTGTCCGGGTGATTGCAGTCAAGGCCAACATCTTCGGTGGTATCCGGCCATTGCTCTCGTTCCCCGAAATATAATTTCCACATTCCTTTGTGTGTGGTGCCGAAGAAGTGCTGAAGAGTTCGCCGCCCTTCTGGATTAAACTCCCACATGCGGAGAGGCCGCCGCTGACATGGCAGGGTTCGGCAGACTAGCATTACTTGAACGACATTCACAAGATTGATGCGTTTCTCGGTAAGGCTTCGGATGCGACTTTGCAGAGTCTGCACTTCATTGACGGATCCCCAGTCCAATCTCTTATTGATCCATGAAGCAAGCTGAATTGGAGGGCCGGGACGGAACGCAGGCATAGCCACCCACCTGGAGCCACACGGCTTGTTGATATAAAACCACCCCTGCTGCCATAGGTCAGAAGACTTGGTGAAAGATCCTTCAAACCAAACCGCGCTGGCAGGCTTGCCTATTACGACGCTGCCGCACTCTGCCTGCTCCTCCTCTGTCACCTGCGGCCTCACGTCAAAGGTCTTGAGCCACAAGCCAAAGTGCGGAGGAGTCCGGAGGAAGGCCTCACACGTGACGATAAATGTCGAGATGAGGAGAATAGAGTCCGGGGCTAGATCGTGAAAATCTAGCCCATAGTAGAATGTTACCCCCCCAGACGAAGGGGTTAACCGCGAACCCTAACGCGTTGAGGAAGTGGGACACAAATACTACCCTCTCGCCGGATTTGGGGGTAGGAATAACCTGCCCCTTTGCGGGAAGCCAATGAAGGATTTCTGGGGTCAGATACCTCGCCGCGCGGAGCTTCGCAATATCCTCCTCCGTGACAGAAGAAGCCACCCACCGGCCTGGATGGCTGGATCCGGACATGATTGGGGCTGGTGGAGATTGGAACCCGAGGATTAGAACTCAAGGTGGCCGGGGTTGAGGAAGAAGCAAGCGCAAAAGAAAGAGACGAGTCTGGGTCCCTATATAAAGACCCCTAATACTGAGCATCTCCTCCTGGGTCTCGAAACTTTCCTATCCCCAAAGAGTTGTACCCAGGGGACGGTTGGGTTACCCACGACTGCATTAGTGGAAATCCCGTGAATAAGGGGACACGATCTCTGCTTTGACAAGACGTGCCAGTGAAACCACGTCCCGAGACGTGGGGCAACGGGCTAGCCAGCGGTTGGAAATAATAGCCG
Organism: Aegilops tauschii subsp. strangulata; assembly: GCF_002575655.3. Classification (NCBI taxonomy): domain Eukaryota; kingdom Viridiplantae; phylum Streptophyta; class Magnoliopsida; order Poales; family Poaceae; genus Aegilops; species Aegilops tauschii. The sequence goes on along the minus strand of NC_053037.3, from coordinate 241,830,561 downwards.
GGCAGGCGTGATACAATGTCACAGACAGTTGGTAACAGATTGGACTTGTGGAATATTGTATTTTTTGCAGTTGTATACACAGGTCCGGATAATCATCCAGAGACTATCTTGGAGTTCGGAAGAAGGTGAACCCGCCTTGCAATGCCGAACACAATCTGCGCGCCGGACTCCTCGTCATTGAAGCCAGGTTCAGGGGCTGCTGAGGGAGTCCTGGATTAAGGGGTCCTCGGGCGTCCGGCCTGTTATCCATGGGCCGGACTGATGGGCTGTGAAGACATGAAGATCAAAGATCGTACCCGTGTCCGGATTGGACTCTACTTGGCGTGGAAGGCAAGCTTGGCAACCGACTATGTAGATTCCCTTTGGTGTAACCGACTCCATGTAACCCTAGACCTCTCCGGTGTCTATATAAACCAGAGAGAGTAGTCCGGATAGAGAGACACATTACCATAGTCATACAGGCTAGGATTCTAGGGTTTAGCCATTACGATCTCATGGTAGATCAACTCTTGTAACACTCATATTCATCAAGATCAATCAAGCAGGAAGTAGGGTATTACCTCCATAGAGAGGGCCCGAACCTGGGTAAACATCGTGTCCCCTGTCTCCTGTTACCATCGATTCTAGACGCACAGTTCGGGACCCCCTACCCGAGATCCGTCGGTTTTGACACCGACAAGCGTGAGTGCTATGGATGGCGTTCTCGTAGGGAGACGGGAGCGGATCCATAGTGGTCTATTGATTGGTGAATATGTAGACTCGTGTGCGCCACCTCAAAAGAGTTGCTTGCAGTCGTAGTTCAGGTTAGCCACTGAGTCAAAGCTGGCTTGCTGCAGTTAAACCCCACCATCCTTTTGTTGATACTGATGCATATGTAGATAGTTCTGATGTAAGTCTTGCTGGGTACATTTGTACTCACGTTTGCTTAATTTATGTTTTGCAGAGAGACTTCAGTCTCGCTAGTAGTTCCGTGTGGACTTCGACATTTAGCTTGTTACCCCAGCTATGATCTTGTACCCTTGGAAGGGTCTTGTAGATAGTCAGGCTTCTTAGCCTTTTTCATTTGTAGTGGTCTGTACTCAGACAAGATAAGCTTCCGCTTGTGCTTGTTGCTTGTATGACTTGAATGTTGGGTCATCAGACCCGTGTTTGTAATATCTGGCTCTTCGGGGCCTAAAGAATAAATACCTTGAGTTGTAGAGTTTTGTTGTGATGCCATGTTGTATTTACACATATCGGGCATATTGTGTGTACGATTGAAATGCTTGGTATGTGTGGGATCCGACAACAAGCCTTTTACAAACCGGAGCCTGTCGCAACACTCGTGGTTCCGGTAGGGAAACATGCCCCTCTTGAGGGCGAAACAATAATCGCTGCCTCTTCTCACCTTGAACTTTGTTTTCTACAGGCAACATAGAATAACAGGAGTGTCAGACTGAAATTTGAAACTGTTGAGGGTTTGTTTGGCCATTGTATATATATTACTGATTACTAATTTTTCTATGCATTTAATGTAGTCCATAATTCAAATTTGAACTACAACCACATGCTCCAATGAAGCAAAATGGGTGGGAAATTGTACATGTGTCATTGGGTGCATGTTTAGATCTCATTTAAGGAATGGGAATGAATTACAAACTTGTCGTTGTCCTGAAACATTGAGAATCTCGGTTTTTAAATCCCAGTAAATCAAAAAGTCACCCAAAAAACATGAAACTTGGCATGGTTTCATGACATGGCACATATATGCCGTGGTAAAAAAATCGTCCAGTTTGAGCCTGCAGCCACGTAGGCTCGACGGGACGCGTGCATGTTGTCCACCTCGCAGGCTCGACGGGACACGTGCGAGCAGCATGGCCGCCCATGCTCACCGGGAAGCTAGCTCTTTGACCTCCATGCACCAGCCGCCACCCGCCTCGCTCACAATTCTCCATTCATGGGTTAATTAAAGCACCTGGACGGAGGGTGTTTGCTTGTGATCCCATGGCAGCATTTGCTTTGTTCGTGTTTCCAACTCGTATTCCACCCTAATTTAAATTGCCACATAGGGCAACGAATAATACGACCACAAATAAAATGGTAACGGATAATACGACGACAAATATACCATGGCGCAGATAATAATTGTCTTACATATTCCGGATAATTTAAAATTCCACATGCGGCAAAGCCCGGAAGACACGGGGGTAAGAGAAGATGGAAATTGCAGACAACAATCTCGGTCACTACTATCTCTACTCGTCGATGGATCGCCAGGCCGCGAAATCCTCCAGCTCCTTCTTCAATTCCTCACGACTTTGCTTGAAAGTAGCCATGGATTCCTCCACCTCCTGCTCGTGCTCGATCCAGAGCTTCCTCATGCCACCCATCAGTTCCTCGACGACCGCTTTCAGCGTCATCTCCGAGGCACTCCTCTGCTCATGCAGCATCTTCCAGCTGGCGGCCTCCTCCTCCTTCTCGGCGACCAACTTGACGAGCTTCGCATTATCACCCATGAGTTGCTCGACGAGGCCAGTCGCCTTCTCAACCAAGGCATCGCTGATCTTGAGCAGCTTCATCAAGCCGTCGACCAGCTCCTGCTGCGTAGTGACACCAGCGAGAATGTCGTCGAAGCCGGCGAAGGACTTCAGGAACGCCGTCTCGTCGCGATGGCCGACGCCACGAATGCACTTGTGAGAGCCCTCGCGTGCCCATGAGAGCTCATTCGAGGGCTCCGCGGCGCGCCGGGACATCTCTGATGCGGCTGCGGCTTCACGGCGGGACCTCTCTAGTGCTTCCGCGGCCTTGGTCATTGCTGCCGGGTTATATATCCACCCTAAACTCCTCCTACCAGTCATGGCGGAATGACTTGACAGAAAAACCAGTTTTGTGGGTGATGAGGAGAGGAACTGTGAAGTAATTTTTCAAGTGGGTGGTTTTTATAGCCCGGTGCTAAGTGTGAACACATAATAGTTTGATAGTTGTGAAAAGATTTGCAATTACTTATTGCGTTGTAATCAACAATGTGACGAGAAACAAGGTCAAAATTTGTTGATGGCAGAAGGTTGACCACGTGGTTGCTCGCCGTTGAGGCGGCCGCGGCGTGCTCCGCTCTGGCGTCCTTGCGCGCGCTCTGCTCGCCGTTGAGGCAAAGTTGCAATGGCAACGGTTAATAATTCTTAATAATTGTCTTACATATTCAGGATAATTTGAAATGCCAAATGCAGCAAGGCCCAGAACACTCACGACCTACATATGCATACAATTATAATAAAATATAAGCTAAAAGGCTGAGCTGGCGGCCTTCCGACGGTGGTCTTCTTGGACTCCATGATCAGCACAGCACCTTTGCGGCCGTTCACTCCAAGTGTCCCGATCCGCCTCCGCCTACGGAGCTGCTCGCGCTAGGAGGCTCTTGGGGCTGTTGGGCCTCTTCCAGAAGAGCTTGACAGCGTGCAATCGCGCGCATGACAACTCCGCGGAACCGCTCCATTTCCATGTCTCTGGCCTGGTAGCAAATTCCGTCGATCACCTGCATCCTCAAGATATCACGTTGGTGATGTTCTACTTCGTCGGGGACGTCAACTCTGCCAAGGATGCGCTCGAGCCTGGCCACCACATCATCGGGATCGAGGTTGACACGGCCACCATGGGCAATGATGAAGCCGTAGGCTGCCTTTGTCTTCACTGAGTCGCAGAGGTCCTCTGCCCATTCCTTGCGGGGCATTAGGCTCTCGATGAGCACTGGTGACGGCGGCTCTTCAGGTGGGTCATCGATCATGCCGCCGAGCAGCTCTGGATCTTTTGCACGGTGGATGGCAAACTACTCATTACACCTCCTCTGCAATATGTCGATTGTGCTCCCAAGGACTGTGACACCGATATCGCTGCCGATGGGCCATGGTGCCTGCACCGGCCGATGAAGCTCTTGCTCCCCGACCTGCTCCGGCTCGTTCTCCTCGCCGAAGATGTAACACAGGTAGGCGTCGGCATCGAAACTTTGGTTGTTGCATGGCATGCTTGGAATAACTAATGGTAGATGGGTGAGGACTAGATCTTCGCAGAGTGTCGCGGAGGTGTGTTGCCGCCTGGGTTATATGTAGCAAGCCATTAGCTGGTGGCGGGAAACCGGTGAGGGAATAGGCGTGGATTTTACAATTCACCCAGGTGGAGCGCGGGAAAACTAAGTGGAGCACACACACAACCCGAATACCGTATCCGGTGCCACGTGTTATTTATCACACAAGTGTTAACATAAGGAAATGTATGTGTAACTTACTAATCATCGCACATGAGTACTCGCAGACGCATCGTGTGCGATACTCGTAGCCACCGCAAGCAACTAGTTTGCATTTTTCTAAGTTTTTTGTACACACAGAATTGCACACGAACTAACTGTATTAACCGTCTGTGTTGTAATTTCTCATCGCAAACAGTTCATCCAAGTCGGTTGTTTGCCACGTATCACACACATCTTGTTAAGTTGAACCATTTCTGTTGTGTTCGCTAATCGAAAACAGTTCGTCCGAGTGAAACGTATGCCCTATATCACACACACCTTGATCTGGCTAACCGTTTATGTTGCACTCCCTAATAGCAAACAGTTCATCGGAGCGAACTGTATGCCGTATATCGCACACACATTGATATGGCTGCCCGTTTCTGTTGTTCTGCCTCATCGCAAACAGTTCGAACGGGTTAACCATGTGCCCTAAATCGCACACGCAACTAAAATATGAACCATGTTTGATGGCTCCGCCATCGCAAACGTTTTGCACCTTTTTTGGCGGTTTTTTACATCCATGTTTGTGATTAATGCAACGCACACAGTTTCGTCAAAGGGTCTCTGATCGTAGTGTCGCATTAGCAGCATCCTGCAGTAGTGGATGTCAATCGAATTCACAACTTGGCCACCAAGAACTCATTTGTTGCACATGAAGCCTGTAGGCGGTCCTGGAAGAGCCTCACAATGCTATCTCCTAAAGAAGATCTTCGCGAAGATGGCTTCACAAAGAACTTCAAGTTTGACTCCAGGCCTCCTCAAAATGCAAGCTGGCGTCGCACTCCCTCAATTGAAGATTCTGAGCATTCATCTTCGGCCGCAACTGTTGTTGCCAGAGTCGTCGATGAAGAAGACGATGACAGTTCACCAACCTTGGCTGCACTGCATCACGATATTGCGTTAGGCCCTTCTGCACCACCAAACTCCAACAACGACCCTGCTCCATCTTCTACTCCAGCTGGGAACGAGTAGATCCTCTTTGTCTTCAAACTTTTTGGTCATTACTGACAAAAGGGGGAGAAGCATATGAGGTTGATAGTCTTCAAGCGGGTCCATATGGGTGGTTGCTTTATTTTTGCTGAGTTCTTACAACTCTCGTTTTGAAACTATTTGGCTTTTGAGTTGTAACACTTAAACTTGATGGTCATCTGCTACTTTTGCTGCTACTTTGTGATGCGATGATAAATTCCGCATGAAGTCATTCTGCAGACGCCCATTTCTCATTATGCATGATGAATTGTCTTCGTAAGTTGAAGAGGATCTCCACGAAGTAAAACCTGCCATGTGCATTTGCATTCAAAATCAAACTACTTACATGCACATCTTCAGGGGGAGCCTTTTGCTACTTATGAAGACAATGCCTTAATCCTTAACTTTCACATACTTTTATCCCCGTTGAAAACATCAACCAGTTTGTCATCAGTCACCAAAAAGGAGGAGATTGTAAGTGCATTTCGTGCCACCCCTAGGTGGTTTTGGAGTATTGACGACAAAATTGGTTGAGGGACTAATGTGTTTGTGAGAATTGCAGGATAACACAGGTAGTAGTCCCTTATTGATTCGGTTTACCTACCAGAGATGACCCCTAAAAACGTGTGAAGACATTGAAGACAATGGTGGTTCATGAAGACATTCACAGTGAAGATTATGACCTGAGAAGACATTCATGTGAAGACTATGGAGCGCGGAGACATAGTTGTTTCAGAGTTTCCTTTTCTTATTTGTTGAGTCATAGGAACCACCTGATACGTCTCCGTCGTATCTACTTTTCCAAACACTTTTCCCCTTGTTTTGGACTCTAACTTGCATGATTTGAATGGAACTAACCCGGACTGACGTTGTTTTCAGCAGAATTGCCATGGTGTTATTTTTGTGCAGAAACAAAAGTTCTCAGAATGACCTGACACTTCACGGAGATTATTTTTGGAAATAATAAAAAAGAAGGATTCATCGCCTTTTACGATACGGAGCCGCCGCCAAGCCCTAATCTCTCTCGGGAGGGCTGATCTGGAGTCCGTTCGGGGCTCCGGAGAGGGGAATCCGTCGCCATCGTCGTCATCAACCACCCTCCATCACCAATTTCATGATGCTCACCGCCGTGCGTGAGTAATTCCATCGTTGGCTTGCTGGACGGTGATGGGTTGGATGAGGTTTATCATGTAATCGAGTTAGTTTTGTTAGGGTTTGATCCCTAGTATCCACTATGTTCTGAGATTGATGTTGCTATGACTTTGCTATGCTTAATGCTTGTCACTAGGGCCCGAGTGCCGTGATTTCAGATCTGAACCTATTATGTTTTCATGAATATATGTGAGTTCTTGATCCTATCTTGCAAGTCAATAGTCACCTACTATGTGTTATGATCCGGCAACCCCGAAGTGACAATAATTGGGACCACTCCCGGTGATGACCGTAGTTGGAGGAGTTCATGTATTCACTATGTGTTAACGCTTTGGTTCGGTACTCTATTAAAAGGAGGCCTTAATATCCCTTAGTTTCCAATAGGACCCCGCTGCCACGGGAGGGTAGGACAAAAGATGTCATGCAAGTTCTTTTCCATAAGCACGTATGACTATATTCGGAATACATGCCTACATTACATTGATGAATTGGAGCTAGTTCTGTGTCACCCTATGTTATAACTGTTGCATGAATAATCGCATCCGGCATAATTCTCCATCACCGATCCAATGCCTACGAGCTTTTCACATATTGTTCTTCGCTTATTTACTTTTCCGTTGCTACTGTTACAATCACTACAATACTGCTATCATTACTTTTGCCACCGTTACCGTTACTTCCATACTACTTTGCTACTAAATACTTTGCTGCAGATAGTAAGTTATCCAGGTGTGGTTGAATTGACAACTCAACTGCTAATACTGGAGAATACTCTTTGGCTCCCCTTATGTCGAATCAATAAATTTGGGTTGAATACTCTACCCTCGAAAACTGTTGGGATCCCCTATACTTGTGGGTTATCACCACCATACTGCTAAGTGTGGTCCAAGTGAACAACGTCAGAGTGACTGAAGTGACGCTCAACCAAAATCTTATGTCTTCGAGCGAAGACAATGAGAGCAAATCTTATCCAGAGCTGGATGAGTCAGCTTTACTTGTAGCCCAAGTCAAGCTGTCGCGTGTGTTTGAAATCCGACCGTTGGACACGTGTCGGTTCCTTAGTGACCCAGGGTCATTTCGGACCAATCAGGTCGGGTTGCCTCCTAGCTATAAATATCCCAACCCCTACACCATAAATTGGTGGCTGCTCAGAGTTAGTGCATGGCTTTTGTCGTTTGAGAGCAACCCACCTCCGAAGCATTTGAGAGAGAGATCCTTGCGAGGACAAAGCCCAAAACACCCAGAGCCAAAGAGTGTTAGGCATCACTGAAGTCTTTCTGTCCGCGTGACCTGAAGACTTGTTACACTTGAGGACTGTGAATCCTCCAGCCGGTTAGGCGTCGCGTTCTGAGCATCCAAGAGCCATTGTGTGTTGCAAGTGAATGAAGTCTGTGAAGGTTTGGAAGTCTACCTTGAAGACTTACCAGAGTGGTTGGGCGAGGAGTGGGTGTCCTTAGCTCAAGGGGAATAAGCTGAAGACGCGGTCTTCTGAGTTAAATCTTAGCCTCCCTAACCAGATGTACAGTTGTCACAGCAACTGGAACTGGTCTACCAAATCCTTGTCTTCACCAAGCAAGTGGTTCTATCCTCCACTTCCCTTTACTTTACAGTTTGTCTTCGTGAAGTCATTGCCTGCTTGTCTGATCTGATTGACTTCACTATGTGAAGATTATTTACTGTTTGGCTTCATACTGTCTTCCATCCTGATCCATACTACCTAGCTGTTGATAGTCTTCGTGCTTTCACTTCATTGCTTACTTGACTATGGCTTGTCTAGTGTAGTCTTCCTTCCGCTGCATATCAATAGGTTCATTTCTACTATTTGTCTTCAAAGACCTCGTGTTTTGAAGACTTTCATAAAAATCGCCTATTCACCCCCTCTAGTCGATAACTAGCACTTTCAGTTGTAGGCGACGAGCGAGATCGCCCGACCTGGACGGTAGGCGCGCCATGATGAAGATAGTGAATGTCGCGCGTAGAGCTTCCCAAAAACCTAATTCGCCCTCTCCCGTACAGGATCAAAAAGCGAGTGGTTCTGGAAACCAGCTCTCCTGTTCACCGGTGCACCCCGGCGGTCGGGATGGAGTGGACTAGGATGGCGGTGCAAGGAACGAGAAGTGGCAAACCTAGATCGGTTTCGGTGTTTGTTGTGGTGCCCGCAACATGTCCTTATATAGTGGTTTGGAAAACCCTAACGGGTGCAACGTCGGAGGCCCACATCGCACGCCCGAGTCGATTGTGTAAGCGACCTGATTCGACCAAGCTGTGATGCGTCCGTCATGACTCCAGATTTAGTTTTCCAAAACAGCAAAAATTAAGAAAAAAATTGTCGAGGCTTGAATTCACGAAACGCGATCGCGACGTGTCAAGTCGAGACGAGCGAGCGAGCGGCAGCGGAGGAGGAGGGGTGCGCAAGAGGCTCTCTTATTCTCACTCACTTACAAGTGCTACAATACTCCACCTTATAAGGTGGTGTGCAACTCCTCCAACTTCCGAGGTGGGACTAAACTTCCCACTCCCACCACTTGCTCAGGCACATGGGCCTTTGAGATTTAAGAAATTTCCTATTGGGCTGCCCATAAATGTGCCCAATATTCTAACAATCCCCCACTGATGTAGGGTGGAACCCTAGGGGCCGATCTTTCACGAAATGGAGGGGATCCCACGAAGAACACGAAGAACACACGAGGGAAATCACGAGAGGAACACTCAAGAACAAGTCCAATCACACATCAACTAGACAATCAAACACACAAGATCCATAAGGGTAGATGAACAGCAAAGGGAAATATACAAGGTAAAGTACATCCCAAATCCGAGGGAGAAAGGGGCTTGAATCCTGGAATGATCTTCTCCGTGAAGAGGTCTTGAATCCCTCGGGATCTTCTCCTAGATGGAGGTATTGGCCTCCAAAGGAGTGGTCTCTCTCTCTCTCTCTCAAGAGAAGAGTAGTAGGAGCAAAGCTCACATACAAATTAGCTATCCTATTTGCTAACCCTAAAAATGAGGAGGGGGAGGTCTATTTATAGTCTAAGCCACGAAGGTGTAAGTGAGGGGAGAAATGGGTACATGGGCCTCGGCTCGGAGACACGTACGCAGGCAAGGCTGAATGATCCAGACGGGGGGTCCGGATGATCCGGGCATCTTCCGGATGATCTGGGACCTGGTCCGGATGATCCGACTCCGACGAGGGGCTTCTGCATGCTTCGGTTGCCATGGCTGGGGAATTACCCAGATGATCCAGGGGGCATCCGAATGATCCAACTGAGCTGAGATGATCCGGACGGAGGTCTGGATGTCTGGCCCTGACTCCAGCAGCCGCTCCCTCTTCTTCTCCTTTCTTCCATCTTCTGTTCCATGCTTCCCTCGCGGATGGTGTAGTCATTCCTTCGCGCTTGCACTCCTCGACATTCGTGAAACTCCCACAATACCTATGCATGCTGATGAGGACATGACTACCTTGGATACGACCAAAAATATTGCAAAGATGCATATTTGTGAGGTGACTTCTAATGCAAACTATGCAATAATTTATTTATGTTCTCTAGGACAAAAATACTTCACAAACTTTTGTGCCATGTCTAATTGTAGATGTATGGGACATTTGTATAATTGACATATGAAGATAAGGGAAAAAGAGAAGTTAATGTGCTGTTCAAAAAGTCCTCTCATGTCACTTTTGGCCAAGAGAAGATAGAGTCCAAGTCTCTCACGTTCTAGACTCATATTTGGACTGCACAGACATACCTGACTCAAAACGCCAATAACTCTTTCATCCGAACTCCGAATTGGGTGATTCTTTTTTTTGTTGGAAAGAAGATTTTGTGGTCTTTCGAACCCAATTGGATTCACCTTCAAATACATCCGGGGCTTTGAGATATTTACAAAACAATATGATGCTGCAGCAGAATCCAAGTCAAACTACAAGTCCAAAGGTGTTGCATCATCTCCACTTGGGGCCATGGGCCTTGTACAACCTAGGGTTAGTTTTAGGATGCCTTGGGAAGTTCTCCCACCTCCTTGGCTGCCACTCCTTGCTCCTATATAAGTAGATCAATCTAGTAGTTTTTTGCTTGAGATTTGTTTAGATAAAAGTTAGCCATTGCAACTTCGTGTACTTCGTTTGTGTCCAATGAGAAGACTAAGACCGCTTTCGGATCCCCACCTTTATCAATACTTCATCTATATTCACAATATTTGGATTGCATTATCATATTCTTGCTTGTTCTTCGATCCCCATACATCAATTTTCACCATGTGCTACCCACCGTTCATTGTCATAATCATTGTTGAGGTCGTTCACATCTTCGCTTGATCCAATCTGCATCTTATCTAGTTTTTTTTAAGTGGGAGAGAAAAAAGACAGAGAAAAAAGGAGAAAAGTTAAAAAATGTCCGAAAAAGGAGAGATAGAAAAAGAAAAAAAGTGTGAGAAAGAAAGAGAGAAGAAGAAAACAAAATTTGGATCTATTTAGACTCAATCTCGTAGCTGAATTCGCATTGGAATCTATTTTGTGCACTGTTTAGTAAAAATGCATATCTTCGTGATACGAAGTCCGTTTTGGCTCTGCGAGTACTCAAATTAAAGCTAGCGATGAGCCACATCTGAATTGTTGTAGAAGCAAAGTCAATATTTGGCACCTCAAAAACGTCTTAGAAATAGGTCTTTTTGCCCTTCGAATTTTGCGAACACAACTTGTTCTAGTTTTTCAGGCCAGTTCGAGAATTTTTTGACTCCTCATATCAAATCGGAATCGAGTGATTCTTTTTGCATTGGAAAGCTTGAGTCGGTAGCATTTTGTAGAAAAATTATCAGAAAATTGACACAAACTTTTCTAGAGAAAAGTTGGAGAGAGAGTTATTGGTATATCCCGCTTGGCAGTTGTTTCTCATTATTATCTTTACTGCCATTGCGATCTTCACTTATATCTTGCTATCTAGAGCTATTTCACATCCTTTATTGATGCTAGTTGTTCTACACTGTGACCTCATTAGTGTTCTAGGCTCGGGTCTCTAGTCCGGTCTAGCCTAGGACCAGCATAGTACCGTCGTTGAGCGTTTATTCAACATTGCTTCTCTGAATTGATTATTGCTAATCTTTTGGTACCAAATATTTAAGCCTTCCAAGCTCCACATATTTCTACACCGTGTCTATGCACATTCCTCTGGCAATCGCCTTACTCAATCTTCGGAGTTATTCAACACCGCTGGTTGCCGGTCACCACCTGCTGCATGGTAAGAACTTGTAAGATATTGATATTTGCTTTACTGTGAGCGCTTTACCACAACATCCTAGTAGTTCACAGGAACATTATTCTCGAAATTTGTTTCTTGTTTCTACTAATCATGACAAGTTCCGGAGATAAAAGTTCTTGGATGACGGATACATCTTCACCATCACGAGAGGTGGGACAACACACACAAGCACATGGCCAGGTTATCTCTTTACCGTCATTTGAGGGTAGATTTAATCCTGCTATTTATCCAGCTTGGGAGCTTGAAGTAGAACAAGTTTTTAGTAACCATGATTTTTCTGAACTTCAGAGAGTACGAGCTGCCACTGGAGCATTTACTGGGTTGTCTTCTATTTGGTGGAGTGTACATTGTAAGAAAAACATTGATAACCAACCCACAACTTGGAAAGATTTGAAAGTTGTAATGAGACAACAATTTTTCCTCCTTACTATCATCGTGAATTACTTCGCAAATTGGAACAATTGAAATAAGGCAGTAACACCATTAATGCTTACTACCAAGAGTTCAAATCTTACATGCATCACTTTGACATAGATTAATCTGAGGATGATACAATGAATAGTTTTTTGGTGGTTTGAACCATGATATTCATGCAAGATTTCAGTATATTCCTCATTGCATTACTGGTATGTATGTTCGCCCTTGTACCTTTGAGAGACATATACAGGAGGATGCATTGGGTGACTACAACAACTACTATTCCAGTTCTTGCTCACCACCACCGGTTGGTTCCTCCACCATTGCACCTACTAGAGCAGGCACACCTCAGATTGTGAGCGGCATCATCATCTCAAGTGTATGGTACATTGTTATCGTTCGTACCTACATCAGCTACATCTTTGCAACAAGGTAACAGTAAAGGTATTGATGATATAACTTCACATGAGAATGATGCATGCCTAGTTAACTTGAATACATCATGTGTCGAGTTACCTATTGATTTGAGCACACCACCTATTTTAGAGAATCGTGTTACTGTCATGAATGAGTCATGTGGTCAAGCAACTGAAATACCAACAATTTTGAGTGCACCCATTGAATTAACCATTGATGCAAAAGAACCAATGTTTAATCATTTTGATATGACCTCTAATCTTGGTGATGAATCCATGTCAAACGACTTATTGCATGTTTGCTCATTTAAGCATGTTGTAGCATGTCAATTTGATGCTCGTAAGGTTTATTCACCAATGTTGGGATGGTTTAATGATCAACATTGTCAATCTTTTGATATGAATAAGAGCTTCACTTATATGTGCAAACTGAGTTGTAATACTTTCGTGCCTTCTACTTTTTCTGATAATATTTTGGCTTTATATTTTACGAACTTGGAGCTGCCGACCGCGATGCTGGTGAAGCTGGACTAGTGGGCTCATGAGAAGCTCACCGACCCCCCGGCGGCGCCGGTCTTGGAGAAGACGACGGCGGATCTAGAAGCGGAGAAGCTGACGGGGGCCATGCTTGTCAGGGAGTTCCTGACCAAGTGCCTGGCTCCGCTCCACGCACTCGAGCCCGGAAGGCTTGTCGGTCGAGGAGCTGAGCAAGGCCTTTCTCACCTTGCTGGAGAAGGACCCGGGCGGCCTCCCAGAGGCCTACTGATTGCTCCCTGACTATAGCGCCAGAAAGCTCCTATCTGCTAGGACTACATTGGTATTTCCCCAAAGAGGAAGGGATGATGTAGCACAGCGAAGGTAGGTATTTCCCTCAATGATGAAACCAAGGTTATCGAACCAGTAGGAGAACCAAGCAACAGAACGTAAACAACACCTGCACACAAATAACAACACCTCGCAACTAGACGTGTTAAAGGGGTTGTCAATCCCTTTTGGGTAACGATGCCATAAATTTGTAATAGATTGAAATAATAGATCGCAAATAAAATAAAGTGCAGAAAAGTATTTTTGTATTTTTGGTTTAATAGATCTGAATAAAAATTCAAAGGAAAAGTAGATCGCAAGCAAATATATGAGAAAGAAGACCCGGGGGCCGTATGTTTCACTAGTGGCTTCTCTCGAGAAAAATAGCAAACGGTAGGTAAACAAATTACTATTGGGCAATTGATAGAACTTGAAATAATTATGACGATATCCAGGCAATGATAATTACATAGGCATCACGTCCAAGATTAGTAGACTGACTCCTGCCTGCATCTACTACTATTACTCCACACATCAACCGCTATCCAGCATGCATCTAGTGTATTAAGTTCATGGAAGAACGGAGTAATGCAATAAGAAGATGACATGATGTAGGTAAGATCCAGTAGATATAGATCCCATCTTTTTAACCTTAGTAGCAATGATACATACGTGTCGTAAGAGATCATGCATATAAGAGATCAAAGAAACTCAAATAACTTTCATGGATATAAAAAGATATAACTGATCATAAACTCGAAGTTAATCAGATCCAAACAAACACACCGCAAAAAGAGTTACATCATATGGATCTCCAAGAGACCATTGTATTGAGAATTCAGCGAGAGAGAGGAACCCATCTAGCATACTAACTACGGACCCGAAGGTCTACAAAGAACTACTCACGCATCATCGGAGAGGCACCAATGGAGGTGGTGAACCCCATCCGAGATGGTGTCTAGATTGGATCAGGTGGTTCTGGACTTTGCGGCGGCTGGATGAATATTTCGTCGACGCTCTTAGGGTTTCTGGAATATTGGGGTATTTATAGAGCAAAGAGGCGGTCCGGGGGGCACCCGAAGTGGGCACAACCCACGAGGGCGCGCCTGGGCCTCCTGGCGCGCCCTGGTGGTTGTCCCCTCCTCGGGACTCCCCTCAGGTGCAACGAGGGCCCAACTTCTTCCTTTTGGTCCATAAAAAATCATCATAAAGTTACGTGGCATTTGGACTCCGTTTGATATTGATTTCCTGCGATGTAAAAAACATGCAGAAAACAGCAACTGGCACTTGGCACCATGTCAATAGGTTAGTACCAAAAAATGATATAAAATGACTATAAAATGATTATAGAACATCCAAGATTGATAATGAAACAGCATAGAACAATAAAAATTTATAGATACGTTGGAGACGTATCAGCATCCCCAAGCTTAACTCCTACTCGTCCTCGAGTAGGTAAGTGATAAAAACAGAATTTTTGATGTCGAGTTCTATTTATCATGTCATATCATATTCTTTTCTTTATAGCATGGACATTTGGACTTTTATGTGATTCAAAGCAATAGTCCAGTTTTGACATAATAATTTAGATACTCAAGCATATCAACAAGCAACCATGTCTTTCAAAATATCAACGCTAAAATAAGTTATCCCTAGCCCATCATGCTCAAACATTGATCCATTCATGAAACACACTCGAATATTAACTACACTCAATACTTAAGTACGATCATATTGCCTCTTAGATGGTGCTTTTGTAAGAGAAGATGAAGACTCAAATTCAAAAATAAAAATTGCATAAAGTAAAATAAAGGCCCTTCACAGAGGGAGTAGGGATTTGTAGAGGTGCTAGACCTCAAAGCGAAAAAATTGGAGGTAAAAACATTTTAGGAGGTGTATCCATCCCACCAACGAAAACGACTCGGAGTTCCAAACACTTTCCATGCTAGATATGCCATAGGCGGTTCCCAAAAAGAAAATAAAGTTTATTCCTTTTTCCACCACTAATAAGATTGCACGTGCTATGCACGTAATTACTTCATAATTGTTTGTCACTTCATGGTTAAGGTCTCATTGTCATGTGTCAAAATAGACCATCTTGGTATTGCTATTCGTGTGCCAAATTGGAACTTTTTTATATTATCACCGCCCTCTTCCAAACATTTGAGTTTCTTTCTTGTGGTTCTCGTAGCCTCGTAGGTAGAGTGATTGTTACAATCACACTTGTTTCTCTTTTATGGGTGCAATCACACTTGTTGAAGTAAATCTCTTACACAAGTCCTTCCACGAGTCTACCCACGGATGACATGCGCTGCACAACAGGAATGATTGGCATCACCCGACGGATAGCATTGCTTGTGTAGGTTGACTTTCCTGCACTACCCATGCCCAAGTGGAGCCCTCCCATTGCCTGTTCCCCATATTTTCTCTTTCACATAGATCTCCTACACATTTCTCTCTTCCTTGTTCCGGTCTGCTTTGTCACAAAGAAGGTGCCCATGGCAGCACACCTTCCTTATCCATTTGAGGGACAAGCTTTTTCGTATGGAGGGAGTACTATAATCATGTTCCATGTTGATTTCGCCACCGCTTCTTGGTTCCCACTTCCTCCCCCAGTCTCGTCAATTTTGCCATCCAATGGCTGCCGGGGCGGCCGATCCGATCATCACCTGACCCACGCCTGTTGCACGCCTTGCACCAATTAGCCAGCAACAATCCATTATAGTATCAGTAACACTTTTCAATGTGAGTACACTCCATAATCTCACCGATTCTTGGAGCTCTCATTACAAATATATCATAAATCAAACATAGATTACTTGACATCCATTGACATTACAAAAGAAAAAGGAAAAAAATTGAAAGGGAACCACAAATAAGAACTACACAACATATATCACAAAAAAAAGTACGACCTGAAAGGCTCGCAAATTTTGAAACATAGGAAACACCTAGAAATTACTTGTTGATGCTCACCCCACCGTTGTCCCCATCTTGTGCATCTTGCAACCGCGTTGTAATCAGATTATTCATGTCATCTTCTCTCAAGTTTGATGCTCTTGCATAATACAAGGATATATATTGTCTATGGTTATTTCCTATCTCGAAACACTGTTGCCACTCTAACAAGATTTCCTCAAGTCCTCGCAGCTGGTATATCATGCAAACCAATGGCAATGTTCCCTGCCAACAATTAAAGAGCACGGAAAAGTTACAAACTAAATAATTATCATGTGTAGTCCGTGATAACTATTGAATATGAATTCTTGATTTTGTGAAAGGGTGTGTCTAGGTCTCAGTCGACTGAGACTTAACCAAGTCTCACTCAAGTGATATAGTATATGAGAAGAAAAAGAAAAAAACTGAAAAGAAATTTTTATACGAATCTTAATGCGAGATCAATGGAATATAACATCGACTGAGACATAACGAAGTCTATGTCGACTGAGATGTAGCAAAACTGTTTGTGAAAAGACTTCTTCATTGCAGATCATTATTTATATAAAGCGTACAGGGAGCCACATAAATGAGATGTTACTTCGTCATGACATTCACATACTACCATATAACAATGCAGTGTATCTGTGATGAAAGGATAATAACAAGAAAATATAATGTTCTATTCTCACTTACATAGTTAACATCAATTTACGAAACATGCCGTATGTAATTGCCGTGGTGCTTCAAACAGGATGTGTAAAAACGGACTGAAAATGAATTGTACACAGAAAACAACTATACTAATATGACCCAAGTTTCTCCATGGCATATGGCATGAACAACCACTGTGTAAAGTGCATCAGAAGAGTATAAAATACATATTTTAGAGAAGGGGACAAACTAATGTCTTGCTATGGACACAAGTACCTAGTTTCATTTGGCATTCAGTCATTAATCAACACAAATCACCATGAATCAAAGATCTGGCTCCAGCATACACGTTTTACTTGGTGCATTCGAAAGCAAATCCTCATATCAACCTATCTAACTGGAGGTTTACAGCTTGGCAGTTCAGGAGGCCAATGACCACACAAAAGCCTCAGTTCTTCTTAAGATGAATAATTTCTGAAAATTGAATCCAAAAATTATGTTAAGTGAATTGGGCATCGTCAACTGGGAATAAGCACATAAACTAACTCAATCCAACTATACTGATTAAATTCATAAGCTTCTAAACAACACATTTCGGAAGAGAACATAAAGAAGGAGATGAACTCTCACTTGTATACACTATAAAATTTCTTAGTAGATGTTTTGATTCAATTCCCAGTGAGCAAATGTCAAATTGTTAGACAATGTCACAACTTCGTGAAAATCATTCTGAATACATCTACAAGCAATAGCTCCCCATATAAGCATAGGCTAGCAACTTTGAAAATACATTAACATTAAAAGCTATAGCTCCCAATACGATGTATAATCTGATGCTTATTGCCTGTCTTAGTCGAGTCACCGCAATCTTGACATCCTCCGCCAGCCTCTCCCCGACGGCGCCGCCATAGAACGGGGCCACCCCCTCCTCCACCATGGCCTCACAACAGGAACACAAGCAAGTGGTGTGCGCATTCCGATAACTAAATCTTGCGCACAACAGCAGATGCTGGCGAATACATGGCAGCTAGTTGACACAAAAAGACAGGGGAAATGCAAGTATGGATCTGCAAGAATTCAGAGAGATTTGTTGGTCCTGTCCCTGACCCTGCTACTGCCGCGGTCGAGGAAAAATTCAGAGAAAAGGAGCGCAAACAGCTCGTGTCTGCTACTACCGCCTGTGCACCACGCATTCAGCCAGCCAACAGCCCGTACATACCACACGCGAACCTCGACCGCCGTCCCCGCTCGCCCTTGACCTCCGGCCACTGACCCCGCGCTCCCCCAGCCTCCCGAGCCGCGCACGCTGTACAGTGGCCATCGCGCCTCGCTACGCCTCTGCCTGAGAGGAGAGATGCGAAACACCATAGATGGGAGGGGCGCAGTGAGAGGGACATGAGGCGGTGGAGGGGGTGTGATACCATGTTAAACATATTAGGGTTTGGAACAATGCTCGATACCCTTGGTGGGTACGGCTGTCATATATTTATAAGAGGGAACCGTACAAATACAAGTTGTGTTACAATACGTATATCTAATATATACTTAGTCTAACACCCTCCCTCAATCTTAACTATGTCCTGAAACACTCAGAAGGTTAAGATTGCGTCGACATCCTTCAAAAGAAGGCAAGGGCAAAGGTTTAGTGAAGATATCAGCAAGCTGATCCTTAGAAGAAACAAACTTGATCTGAAGAAGCTTCTTAGCAACGCGTTCCCTGATAAAATGATAGTCAACTTCGATGTGCTTTGTTCGGGCATGAAATACCGGATTGGATGAAAGATATGTGGCACCGATGTTGTCACACCAAAGGACAGGCGACTGAGTGGGAGAGACCTTCAACTCTCGAAGTAATGACTGCACCCATATGATCTCAGCTGTGGCATTAGCAACTGCTTTGTACTCAGCTTCAGTACTACTCCGGGACACTGTAGCTTGCTTGCGAGCTTGCCAGGCGATCAAGTTAGGTCCAAAGAACACAGCATGTCCCCCCGTGGATTGCCGATCATCAGGACAACCAGCCCAATCGGCATCAGAAAATGCCGAGATCAGTCCAGAAGACGCAGGCCGAAGATAGAGACCATACGAACCGGTGTGACGAACATAGCGCAAGATGCGCTTAACAGCAGACCAGTGAGGTCCACGGGGTGCATGAAGGTACTGGCACACACGGTTGACCGCAAAAGATATGTCTGGTCGAGTAACGAGCAAGTACTGCAGCCCACCAACAATATTGCGATACTCCGTAGCATCCTCAGGAGAGAGCAAGTCACCATCAAGAGCTGTCAGCTTGTCTGTGGCAGACATAGGAGTCAGGGCAATCTTGCACTGCAACATACCAGCACGACATAGAAGATCCTGAGAGTACTTCCTCTGAGAAAGGGTCAGACCACCATCAGAATGAAGCACCTCCAAACCCAGGAAATAATGGAGTCTCCCAAGATCCTTAACAGCAAACTCAGCACCAAGAGAGGACACAAGCCGGTCCGTAGCAACAGCAGATGAACTGACAAGAATGATATCATCAACGTAGACCAGAATGTACATAGTCACCTCAGGTCGCTGAAGAATAAACGGAGACGTATCCGCTGTAGAAGGCACAAAACCATGCGCACGAAGAGCAGCACCAAGACGTGCATGCCACGCACGAGGGGCCTGCTTCAACCCATAAAGAGCCTTGACAAGACGACACAAATGATGTGGCTGATCAGGATCAACAAACCCTGGCGGCTGACGCATATAGACCTCTTCTTCCAGAACTCCATGGAGAAAAGCATTCTGAACGTCAAGTTGTCGAAGCGACCATCCTCGAGTAACAGCCAAGGAAAGAAGAACACGAATAGTAGTTGGTTTAATAACAGGACTGAACGTGTCTTCATAATCAATGCCATACTTTGTTTGAATCCCTTTGCAACCAGGCATGCCTTATACCTCTCAATGGAGCCATCAGCATGTTTCTTCACCTTGAATACCCATTTAGAGTCGATGATATTGACACCAAATGGAGGTGAAACCAGACGCCAAGTGTTGTTCTGCTGAAGAGCATGGATCTCCTGGTCCATAGCAGCACGCCAGTGTGGAATGTGAAGCGCTGCCTGAAAGTGTCGTGGTTCAGTCGTAGGATCTGCCTCAGCACGCGCCATGCATGCTGCAAGCCATGCAACAGTCCCGTCAGTACGCTTCTTCGGTTGGAAGATGCCACTCCTGCTGCGAGTATGAGGGCGCAGGACGACAGGCGGAGGTGGCGATGGAGCTATCACCACAGGAGAGTTACTGTCCAAGAGCGGCAAAGAGGACGCGCCTGCAGGTGAGTCAACAAGTGCGGCTGGCGGCACAGTCAAGGGCAGCACCTGGCCTGGAGGTGTCGACGACGAATGGCCAGGAGTGGGTGGCGACGAGGAACCAGGCAACACGAGCGCACCGGGCGACAGGAGCGCACCAGCGAGCCCACGTGCATGGGACATGCATGTGTCCTCGATCGGCAAGGCCACCGGCCCAGGGGATCGAGCCGCGGGGTCAGCTGACCCAGGCGACTGCGGGGCCGCAAGCCCAGGCGACAAGGCCACCAGGGCAGCCAGCCCAGGCGACGCGGGCATGCCAGCGGATCCACATGCATGGGGCATACATGTGTGATCAACGTCGGCAGAAGCCGTTGTATCAGCGGGTGCAGCCGGCGTAGCAATAACTGGAGTAGGCAGCGCACCGTCATCATCAAGCAGCTCCAGTCGGGCACCTCGTCCAACACCTGCACCGTGGTTAGGCAACAACAGAGGAGAGTATGCAGCATCTACAAACTGATCAGGCAACACTGGAAATGAGTGCAACTCGGTGACGGGAGTGTCAGTGGGCGACGTGAGCGTGGAAAAAGGGAAGACAGTCTCATCAAACACAACATCACGAGAAATGTAAACCCGATTTCATGGAACATGGAGACACTTGTAACCTTTGTGGAGAGGACTGTATCCGAGGAACACACATTTTCTCGACCGATACTCAAGTTTATGCTTATTGTACGGGCGAAGATGTGGCCAACACACACAACCGAACACTTTGAGGAAGGAGTAATCTGGAGTTTCATGAAGCAACACTTCTAGAGGGGACTTCATGTGAAGGAGTTGTGTGGGAATCCTGTTTATCAGAAAACAAGCAGTAACAAAGGCATCACTCCAGAACCGAAACGGGACAGAGGCATGTGCAAGAAGTGTTAGCCCAGTTTCAACTATATGACGGTGCTTACGCTCAGCTGCACCGTTCTGCTGATGTGTATGAGGACAAGACACATGATGTGAGATACCAAGCTTCTGAAAGAAGGTGTTAAGATTACGGTATTCACCTCCCCAATCAGACTGAACATTGATAATTTTGTGCTTGAGTAACCGTTCAACGTGTGCTTGGAATTGCATGAAAACATGAAACACATCAGATTTGCGCTTAAGAAGATAAAGCCAAGTAAAGCGACTGAAAGCATCTATGAAACTGACATAATAGTTGTGCCCACTAACAGAGGTTTGGGCATAGCCCCACACATCGGAAAACACAAGTTCAAGAGGAGCCTTGACAACCCGACTTGATACAGAGAAGGGCAACTGATGACTCTTGCCTTGTTGACAAGCATCACAAACTAGAAACTCCTTATTACTAGACTCAACGGGAAGACGATGACGATGAAGCACATGGCGCACAATTGGGCTGGTTGTCCTGATGATCGGCGATCCACGGGGGGACATGCTGTGTTCTTTGGACCTAACTTGATCGCCTGGCAAGCTCGCAAGCAAGCTACAGTGTCCCGAAGTAGTACTAAAGCTGAGTACAAAGCAGTTGCTAATGCCACAGCTGAGAACATATGGGTGCAGTCATTACTTCGAGAGTTGAAGGTCTCTCCCACTCAGTCGCCTGTCCTTTGGTGTGACAACATCGGTGCCACATATCTTTCATCCAATCCGGTATTTCATGCCCGAACAAAGCACATCGAAGTTGACTATCATTTTTTCAGGGAACGCGTTGCTAAGAAGCTTCTTCAGATCAAGTTTGTTTCTTCTAAGGATCAGCTTGATGATATCTTCACTAAACCTTTGCCCTTGCCTTCTTTTGAAGGATGTCGACGCAATCTTAACCTTCTGAGTGTTTCAGGACATAGTTAAGATTGAAGGAGCATTGTTAGACTAAGTATATATTAGATATACGTATTGTAACACAACTTGTATTTGTACGGTTCCCTCTTATAAATATATGACAGCCGTACCCACCAAGGGTATCGAGCATTGTTCCAAACCCTAACATGTTTAACATGGTATCAGACGACGCGTTCGATCCGCGTCACGCTTCCGCCTCCTCTGCTGCCGTCGCGCAGGCCCCTGCCGCCGCGCCGCCTCTCTCCACTCTGGCGATGGAGTCGCCATTCCTGGCGTCGCCTCCACTTGCCTGGGCCCGATCTACTGCGTCGGGATCACAACCTCCCGCGCCACAGCGATCGCCCGCCATGCTGCCGCCGCCTCGGTCGCCTGCTGCGCTTCCGATCGCGGCCACCCCGATCCAGTCGCGGGGCGTGCCTCCACCACCGGCCTCCTACGGCGCCAATGGGCAGCCGGCCTACGGTGGTCCTCCAGCCCCGGCCCCATACCACAATGCGCCGCTGGCCTCGGGGCCCTATGGCGCTCCAATCCAGGCGCCGTACGGCAGCCCGTACCCGGCGCCCTACCTCGCGTCGTCGGCTGCGTCGTATGCACCGTATGCTGCTCCTGCCCCGACGTCCTACGCCGCTGCCCAGATGTACGCCGCTCCTCCTGCGCTCCCGTATGGTGCGCACTCCTCGGCGGCTTATGGCCATCATCAACAACCATCGGCCGATGCACTAATCCCATATAGTGCTGTCCTGCCAATTGGTCAGCTGCCTGATCTGCCGCTCTCCGCGCTGATGGCCGAACCAGGGCCTTTTCACTTCGCCCATCTAGTGACGGTGAAGCTTTCTGCTGATAACTATCTCCTGTGGCGCGCTCAAGTGTTGCCGCTGATGCGCAGCCAGTACCTTTAAGGATATGTTGATGGCTCCCTACCGTGCCCTCCGGCTATGGTTCCGGTACCCTCGTCCCATGGTGGCTCTGTCATGGTCCCCAACCCTGCTCATCGTCGGTGGACTGCTCAAGATCAAGCCATCCTGGGTGCTATTCAGTCGTCGCTCACTCCATCCGTGGCTGGCATGGTCGTCTTTGCCGCCACGTCGAGGGATGCATGGACCACGCTTGACTCCAGCTTCTCCTCCCAGTCGCTCGCACGTTCGTCTGCTATTCGCAACCAGCTGGGTGAGGTCCAGAAGAATGATCTCTCTGTCACTTCTTTCTTCAACAAAGTCAAAAGCTTGGCCAATACATTGTCCTCCATTGGGAAGCCGCTCCGTGATGAGGAGTTTACTTCATTCATTCTTAATGGACTGGACGAGGATTATGACTCTCTTGTTGAAAACGTCAACGGGCGTGACACGCCGATGCCACCCCGTGACCTCTATGCCCGCCTCCTTAACACGGAACAGCGGCTCGCTGCTCGTCGCTCTGTCGGAGTCTACACGGAGGGCCCTTCTTCGAACGCTGCTCTTCGCGGAGGTGCCCGTGGTGCCAAGCAAAAACCGCCGCCGCCCTCGGGCAACCAGCCCCGTCCGCCCGCTCCCACTCCTCCAACGGCTGGTCGCAAGCGACTTCACTGCGAGGCGTGTGGTGGTGGTGTCGAGTGTCAGCTTTGCGGTATTGAGGGGCACTTGGCGTCTCGGTGTCATCGTCGGTTTAAACGTGATTTCCTTCGCATCGGGAACAATGGGAAGGGTAACGAGAAGCAAGCTGCTCTTGCCACACAGGAGCCCGGATTCACTCCTTCATACTCTGTGGATCCTGCCTGGTACATGGACACAGGCGCCACGGACCATTTGACGAGCCACCTTGACAAGTTGGCCACTCGACAGCCCTACACCAGTCATGATCAGGATCGCACTGCCAATGGATCAGGTATGCCCATCTCACATATTGGTCAGGCATCTCTTCTTTCCCGCACCACTAAAACCTTGCGTCTCCTTGATGTCCTTCGTGTTCCTTCAGTCACACGTAGTTTACTCTCGGTTCCTAAATTAACTCTTGACAACAATGTGTTTGTTGAGTTTCACCCTTTTCATTTTTTGGTTAAGGACCGGGACACGAGGGACGTTCTTCTTAGTGGTCGAGCTCGCGACGGCTTATATGCGCTTGATGTGCCACGAGTGCTTGATGTGCCACGAGTGTCTCAAGTGTTCAGTGGCGTGCGGGTGTCGTCGTCGCAGTAGCATTCTCGCCTTGGTCACCCTGCCACTCCCATTGTGCGCCATGTGCTTCATCGTCATCGTCTTCCCGTTGAGTCTAGCAATAAGGAGTTTCTAGTTTGTGATGCTTGTCAACAAGGCAAGAGTCATCAGTTGCCCTTCTCTGTATCAAGTCGGGTTGTCAAGGCTCCTCTTGAACTTGTGTTTTCCGATGTGTGGGGCTATGCCCAAACCTCTGTTAGTGGGCACAACTATTATGTCAGTTTCATAGATGCTTTCAGTCGCTTTACTTGGCTTTATCTTCTTAAGCGCAAATCTGATGTGTTTCATGTTTTCATGCAATTCCAAGCACATGTTGAACGGTTACTCAAGCACAAAATTATCCATGTTCAGTCTGATTGGGGAGGTGAATACCGTAATCTTAACACCTTCTTTCAGAAGCTTGGTATCTCACATCATGTGTCTTGTCCTCATACACATCAGCAGAACGGTGCAGCTGAGCATAAGCACCGTCATATAGTTGAAACTGGGCTAACACTTCTTGCACATGCCTCTGTCCCATTTCGGTTCTGGAGCGATGCCTTTGTTACTGCTTGTTTTCTGATAAACAGGATTCTCACACGACTCCTTCACATGAAGTCCCCTCTAGAAGTGTTGCTTCATGAAACTCCAGATTACTCCTTCCTCAAAGTGTTCGGTTGGGCGTGTTGGCCACATCTTCGCCCGTACAATAAGCATAAACTTGAGTATCGGTCGAAAAAATGCGTGTTCCTCGGATACAGTCCTCTCCACAAAGGTTACAAGTGTCTCCATGTTCCATCAAATCGGGTTTACATTTCTCATGATGTTGTGTTTGATGAGACTGTCTTCCCTTTTTCCACGCTCACGTCGCCCAATGACACTCCCGTCACCGAGTTGCACTCATTTCCAGTGTTGCCTGATCAGTTTGTAGATGTTGCATACTCTCCTCTGTTGTTGCCTAACCACGGTGCAGGTGCTGGACGAGGTGCCCGACTGGAGCTGCTTGATGATGATGGTGCGCTGCCTACTCCAGTTTTTGCTACGCCGGCTGCACCCGCTGATACAACGGCTTCTCCCGACGTTGATCACACGTGCATGCCCCATGCACGTGGATCCGCTGGCATGCCCGCGTCGCCTGGGCTGGCTGCCCCGGTGGCCTCGTCGCCTGGGCTAGCGGCCCCGCAGTCGCCTGGGTCAGCTGACCCCGCGGCTCGATCCCCTGGGCCGGTGGCCTCGCCGATCGAGGACACATGCATGTCCCATGCACGTGGGCTCGCTGGTGCGCTCCTGTCGCCCGGTGCGCTCGTGTTGCCTGGTTCCTCGTCGCCACCCCCTCCTGGCCATTCTTCGTCAACACCTCCAGCCCAGATGCTGCCCTTGACTGTGCCGCCAGCCGCACTTGTTGACTCACCTGCAGGCGCGTCCTCTTCGCCGCTCTTGGACAGTAACTCTCCTGTGGTGACAGCTCCATCGCCACCTCCGCCTGTCGTCCTGCGCCCTCATACTCGCAGCAAGAGTGGCATCTTCCAACCGAAGAAGCGTACTGACGGGACTGTTGCATGGCTTGCAGCATGCGTCGCGTGTGCTGAGGCAGATCCTACGACTGAACCACGACACTTTCAGGCAGCGCTTCGCATTCCACACTGGCGTGCTGCTATGGAGCAGGAGATCCATGCTCTTCAGCAGAACAACACTTGGCGTCTGGTTTCACCTCCATCTGGTGTCAATATCATCGACTCTAAATGGGTA
Source organism: Aegilops tauschii subsp. strangulata (assembly GCF_002575655.3). NCBI lineage: Eukaryota > Viridiplantae > Streptophyta > Magnoliopsida > Poales > Poaceae > Aegilops > Aegilops tauschii. Next base: position 241,804,647 of record NC_053037.3, on the reverse strand, counting down.
TTCAAGGTGAAGAAACATGCTGATGGCTCCATTGAGAGGTATAAGGCATGCCTGGTTGCAAAGGGATTCAAACAACGGTATGGCATTGATTATGAAGACACATTCAGTCCTGTTATTAAACCAACTACTATTCGTGTTCTTCTTTCCTTGGCTGTTACTCGAGGATGGTCGCTTCGACAACTTGACGTTCAGAATGCTTTTCTCCATGGAGTTCTGGAAGAAGAGGTCTATATGCGTCAGCCGCCAGGGTTTTTGATCCTGATCAGCCACATCATTTGTGTCGTCTTGTCAAGGCTCTCTATGGGTTGAAGCAGGCCCCTCGTGCATGGCATGCACGTCTTGGAGCTGCTCTTCGTGCGCATGGTTTTGTGCCTTCTACAGCGGATACGTCTCCGTTTATTCTTCAGCGACCTGAGGTGACTATGTACATTCTGGTCTACGTTGATGATATCATTCTTGTCAGTTCATCCGCTGTTGCTACGGACCGGCTTGTGTCCTCTCTTGGTGCTGAGTTTGCTGTTAAGGATCTTGGGAGACTCCATTATTTCCTGGGTTTGGAGGTGCTTCATTCTGATGGTGGTCTGACCCTTTCTCAGAGGAAGTACTCTCAGGATCTTCTACGTCGTGCTGGTATGTTGCAGTGCAAGATTGCCATGACTCCTATGTCTGCCACAGACAAGCTGACAGCTCTTGATGGTGACTTGCTCTCTCCTGAGGATGCTACGGAGTATCGCAGTATTGTTGGTGGGCTGCAGTACTTGCTCGTTACTCGACCAGACATATCTTTTGCGGTCAACCGTGTGTGCCAGTACCTTCATGCACCCCGTGGACCTCACTGGTCTGCTGTTAAGCGCATCTTGCGCTATGTTCATCACACCGGTTCGTATGGTCTCTATCTTCGGCCTGCGTCTTCTGGACTGTTCTCGGCATTTTCTGATGCCGATTGGGCTGGTTGTCCTGATGATCGGCGATCCACGGGGGGACATGCTGTGTTCTTTGGACCTAACTTGATCGCCTGGCAAGCTCGCAAGCAAGCTACAGTGTCCCGGAGTAGTACTGAAGCTGAGTACAAAGCAGTTGCTAATGCCACAGCTGAGATCATATGGGTGCAGTCATTACTTCGAGAGTTGAAGGTCTCTCCCACTCAGTCGCCTGTCCTTTGGTGTGACAACATCGGTGCCACATATCTTTCATCCAATCCGGTATTTCATGCCCGAACAAAGCACATCGAAGTTGACTATCATTTTTTCAGGGAACGCGTTGCTAAGAAGCTTCTTCAGATCAAGTTTGTTTCTTCTAAGGATCAGCTTGCTGATATCTTCACTAAACCTTTGCCCTTGCCTTCTTTTGAAGGATGTCGATGCAATCTTAACCTTCTGAGTGTTTCAGGACATAGTTAAGATTGAGGGAGGGTGTCAGAGTAAGTATATATTAGATATACGTATTGTAACAGAACTTGTATTTGTACGGTTCCCTCTTATAAATATATGATACGTATTGTTAACATGGTATCAGACGACGCGTTTGATCCGCGTCACGCTTCCGCCTCCTCTGCTGCCGTCGCGTCGCCTCTCTCCACTCTGGCGATGGAGTCGCCGTTCCTGGCGTCGCCTCCACTTGCCTGAGCCCGATCTACTGCGTCGGGATCACAACCTCCCGCGCGACAGCGATAGCCCGTCATGCTGCCGCCGCCTCGGTCGCCTGCTGCGCTTCCGATCGCGGCCACCCCGATCCAGTCGCGGGGCGTGCCTCCACCACCGGCCTCCTACGGCGCCAATGGGCAGCCGGCCTACGGTGGTCCTCCAACCCCGGCCCCGTACCACAATGCGCCGCTGGCCTCGGGGCCCTATGGCACTCCCATCCAGGCGCTGTACGGCGGCCCGTACCCGGCGCCCTACCTCGCGCCGTCGGCTGCGTCGTATGCACCGTATGCTGCTCCCGCCCCGACGTCCTACGCCGCTGCCCAGATGTACGCCGCTCCTCCTGCGCTCCCATATGGTGCGCACTCCTTGGCGGCTTATGGCCATCATCAACCACCATCGGCCGATGCACTAATCCCATATAGTGTTGTCCTGCCGCCTGGTCCGCCGCCTGATCTGCCGCTCTCCGCGCCGATGGCCGAACCAGGGCCTTTTCACTTCGCCCATCTACTGACGGTGAAGCTTTCTGCTGATAACTATCTCCTGTGGCGCGCTCAAGTGTTGCCGCTGATGCGCAGTCAGTACCTTGAAGGATATGTTGATGGCTCCCTGCCGTGCCCTCCGGCTATGGTTCTGGTACCCTCGTCCCATGGTGGCTCTGTCATGGTCCCCAACCCTGCTCATCGTCGGTGGACTGCTCAAGATCAAGCCATCCTGGGTGATATTCAGTCGTCGCTCACTCCATCCCTGGCTGGCATGGTCATCTTTGCCGCCACGTCGAGGGATGCATGGACCACGCTTGACTCCAGCTTCTCCTCCCAGTCGCTCGCACGTTCGTCTGCTATTCGCAACCAGCTGGGTGAGGTCAAGAAGAATGATCTCTCTGTCACTTCTTTCTTCAACAAAGTCAAAAGCTTGGCCGATACATTGTCCTCCATTGGGAAGCCGCTCCGTGATGAGGAGTTTACTTCATTCATTCTTAATGGACTGGACGAGGATTATGACTCTCTTGTTGAAAACGTCAACGGGCGTGACACGCCGATGCCACCCCGTGACCTCTATGCCCGCCTCCTTAACACGGAACAGCGGCTCGCTGCTCGTCGCTCTGTCGGAGTCTACACGGAGGGCCCTTCTGCGAACGCTGCTCTTCGCGGAGGTGCCCGTGGTGCCAAGCAGAAACCGCCGCCGCCCTCGGGTAACCAGCCCCGTCCGCCCGCTCCCGCTCCTCCAACGACTGGTCGCAAGCGACTTCACTGCGAGGCGTGTGGTGGTGGTGTCGAGTGTCAGCTTTGCGGTATTGAGGGGCATTTGGCGTCTCGGTGTCATCGTCGGTTTAAACGTGATTTCCTTGGCATCGGGAACAATGGGAAGGGTAACGAGAAGCAAGCTGCTCTTGCCATACAGGAGCCCGGATTCACTCCTTCATACTCTGTGGATCCTGCCTGGTACATGGACACAGGCGCCACGGACCATTTGACGAGCCACCTTGACAAGTTGGCCACTCGACAGCCCTACACCAGTCATGATCAGGTTCGCACTGCCAATGTATCAGGTATGCCCATCTCACATATTGGTCAGGCATCTCTTCTTTCCCGCACCACTAAAACCTTGCGTCTCCTTGATGTCCTTCGCGTTCCTTCAGTCACACATAGTTTACTCTCGGTTCCTAAATTAACTCTTGACAATAATGTGTTTGTTGTGTTTCACCCTTTTTATTTTTTTTGTTAAGGACCGGGACACGAGGGACGTTCTTCTTAGTGGTCGAGCTCGCGACGGCTTATATGCGCTTGATGTGCCATGAGTGCTTGATGTGCCACGAGTGTCTCAAGTGTTCAGTGGCGTGCGGGTGTCGTCGTCGCAGTGGCATTCTCGCCTTGGTCACCCTGCCACTCCCATTGTGTGCCATGTGCTTCATTGTCATCGTCTTCCCGTTGAGTCTAGTAATAAGGAGTTTCTAGTTTGTGATGCTTGTCAACAAGGCAAGAGTCATCAGTTGCCCTTCTCTGTATCAAGTCGGGTTGTCAAGGCTCCTCTTGAACTTGTGTTTTCCGATGTGTGGGGCTATGCCCAAACCTCTGTTAGTGGGCACAACTATTATGTCAGTTTCATAGATGCTTTCAGTCGCTTTACTTGGCTTTATCTTCTTAAGCGCAAATCTGATGTGTTTCATGTTTTCATGCAATTCCAAGCACATGTTGAACGGTTACTCAAGCACAAAAGTATCCATGTTCAGTCTGATTGGGGAGGTGAATACCGTAATCTTAACACCTTCTTTCAGAAGCTTGGTATCTCACATCATGTGTCTTGTCCTCATACACATCAGCAGAACGGTGCAGCTGAGCGTAAGCACCGTCATATAGTTGAAACTGGGCTAACACTTCTTGCACATGCCTCTGTCCCGTTTCGGTTCTGGAGCGATGCCTTTGTTACTGCTTGTTTTCTGATAAACAGGATTCCCACACGACTCCTTCACATGAAGTCCCCTCTAGAAGTGTTGCTTCATGAAACTCCAGATTACTCCTTCCTCACTCGGTTGTGCGTGTTGGCCACATCTTCGCCCGTACAATAAGCATAAACTTGAGTATCGGTTGAAAAAATGCGTGTTCCTCGGATACAGTCCTCTCCACAAAGGTTACAAGTGTCTCCATGTTCCATCAAATCGGGTTTACATTTCTCGTGATGTTGTGTTTGATGAGACTGTCTTCCCTTTTTCCACGCTCATGTCGCCCACTGACACTCCCGTCACTGAGTTGCACTCATTTCCAGTGTCGCCTGATCAGTTTGTAGATGATGCATACTCTCCTCTGTTGTTGCCTAACCACGGTGCAGGTGCTGGACGAGATGCCCGACTGGAGCTGCTTGATGATGACGGTGCGCTGCCTACTCCAGTTATTGCTACGCCGGCTGCACCCGCTGATACAACGGCTTCTGCCGACGTTGATCACACGTGCATGCCCCATGCACGTGGATCCGCTGGCATGCCCGCGTCGCCTGGGCTGGCTGCCCCGGTGGCCTCGTCGCCTGGGCTTGCGGCCCCGCAGTCGCCTGGGTCAGCTGACCCTGCGGCTCGATCCCCTGGGCCGATGGCCTCGCCGATCGAGGACACATGCATGTCCCATGCACGTGGGCTCGCTGGTGCGCTCCTGTCGCCCGGTGCGCTCGTGTTGCCTGGTTCCTCGTCGCCACCCACTCCTGGCCATTCGTTGTCGACACCTCCAGGCCAGGTGCTGCCCTTGACTGTGCCACCAGCCGCACTTGTTGACTCACCTGCAGGCGCGTCCTCTTCGCCGCTCTTGGATAGTAACTCTCCTGTGGTGACAGCTCCATCGCCACCTCCGCCTGTCGTCCTGAGCCCTCATACTCGCAGCAAGAGTGGCATCTTCCAACCGAAGAAGCGTACTGACAGGACTGTTGCATGGCTTGCAGCATGCGTGGCGCGTGCTAAGGCAGATCCTACGACTGAACCACGACACTTTCAGGCAGCGCTTCGCATTCCACACTAGCGTGCTGCTATGGAGCAGGAGATCCATGCTCTTCAGCAGAACAACACTTGGCGTCTGGTTTCACCTCCATCTGGTGTCAATATCATCGACTCTAAATGGGTATTCAAGGTGAAGAAACATGCTGATGGCTCCATTGAGAGGTATAAGGCACGCCTGGTTGCAAAGGGATTCAAACAACGGTATGGCATTGATTATGAAGACACGTTCAGTCCTGTTGTTAAACCAACTACTATTCATGTTCTTCTTTCCTTGGCTGTTACTCGAGGATGGTCGCTTCGACAACTTGACGTAGAATGCTTTTCTCCATGGAGTTCTCGAAGAAGAGGTCTATATGCGTCAGCCGCCAGGGTTTTTGATCCTGATCAGCCACATCATTTGTGTCGTCTTGTCAAGGCTCTCTATGGGTTGAAGCAGGCCCCTCGTGCATGGCATGCACGTCTTGGAGCTGCTCTTCGTGCGCATGGTTTTGTGCCTTCTACAGCGGATACGTCTCCGTTTATTCTTCAGCGACCTGAGGTGACTATGTACATTTTGGTCTACGTTGATGATATCATTCTTGTCAGTTCATCTGCTGTTGCTACGAACCGGCTTGTGTCCTCTCTTGGTGCTGAGTTTGCTGTTAAGGATCTTGGGAGACTCCATTATTTCCTGGGTTTGGAGGTGCTTCATTCTGATGGTGGTCTGACCCTTTCTCAGAGGAAGTACTCTCAGGATCTTCTACGTCGTGCTGGTATGTTGCAGTGCAAGATTGCCATGACTCCTATGTCTGCCATAGACAAGCTGACAGCTCTTGATGGTGACTTGCTCTCTCCTGAGGATGCTACGGAGTATCGTAGTATTGTTGGTGGGCTGCAGTACTTGCTCGTTACTCGACCAGACATATCTTTTGCGGTCAACCGTGTGTGCCAGTACCTTCATGCACCCCGTGGACCTCACTGGTCTGCTGTTAAGCGCATCTTGCGCTATGTTCGTCACACCGGTTCGTATGGTCTCTATCTTCGGCCTGCGTCTTCTGGACTGATCTCGGCATTTTCTGATGCCAATTGGGCTAGTTGTCCTGATGATCGGCGATCCATGGGGGGACATGCTGTGTTCTTTGGACCTAACTTGATCGCCTGGCAAGCTCGCAAGCAAGCTACAGTGTCCCGGAGTAGTACTGAAGCTGAGTACAAAGCAGTTGCTAATGCCACAGCTGAGATCATATGGGTGCAGTCATTACTTCGAGAGTTGACGGTCTCTCCCACTCAGTCGCCTGTCCTTTGGTGTGACAACATCGGTGCCACATATCTTTCATCCAATCCGGTATTTCATGCCCGAACAAAGCACGTCGAAGTTGACTATCATTTTGTCAGAGAACGCGTTGCTAAGAAGCTTCTTCAAATCAAGTTTGTTTCTTCTAAGGATCAGCTTGCTGATATCTTCACTAAACCTTTGCCCTTGCCTTCTTTTGAAGGATGTCGACGCAATCTTAACCTTCTGAGTGTTTCAGGACATAGTTAAGATTGAGGGAGGGTGTTAGACTAAGTATATATTAGATATACGTATTGTAACACAACTTGTATTTGTACGGTTCCCTCTTATAAATATATGACAGCCGTACCCACCAAGGGTATCGAGCATTGTTCCAAACCCTAATATGTTTAACAGGGAAGAACCTATCTGCGGGTACAGTGAGGTGAAATGCCTTCCCAGGATAACCGCTAATTCCTCCATGGACACCACCTCCGTGCACTCCTTGGCCTTCACATACACCTGACCAAGCAAACAAAATCCATAGCAAATCAATCAAGGGACCAGGACAGGGAGCACCGGGGGAGAGAACCACGAGGCACGGGGAGAGAGGGGGGCGTACGATGTTCTTGATGGAGTCGGTGGCGACGATGGCAATCGAAGACGACACTGACGGCGACGCTCCACTCGGCGAAAAGGTGGCAGCCGTGGCGCCGTCCGCGGCGGGAGCAGGACGGTGTTATACACGGATGCGGGACTTGCCATGCCTGTCCTGGAGGTCAAAGCGTCCGGCCATAGATGGGGATCCGATCTGTGCTGGGCAGCTGGGGATCCCCTCCAGCGTGTCGGCCAGCGCCGAATTGCGGCAGCTGACGGCGAGCACTTTGGCCTCCTCATCTATGAGTGCGGCCACCCCCTCCTTCGCTAGGCCACCATCCCTGTAGGCATGTGGTGCGGGGCGACGGTTTTAGCGGTGGGCGTGGGGCGTCTTTTTTCCCTCTGCGGTGGAGTGCGGTCAGTCAAGGTAAATTACTAAATACACACAGAAAATGGATTAGGCTAAGGCTGGCTGTTAGATTGGGTTTAGTTGGCCTAATCAAACGGTGGTAATGAATCCGTGTACGTTTTATGGGGTGCGTTTAAAGAAGATAATGTTGGATTGTTTATTAGTAGTAGAGATTCTTTCACTATCCATGGCTAGCCGTATCCACGGGTGCCTTCCATACTAACACCTTCCAAGGAATTTATTATTTGAAAACATAAAGTAAATTCATTTTTGCATTTCGGGACTGGGCATCCCTAAAACCTTTGCCTTACTCTCGTGCAATATCAAGTGAACAAACACTCATCATGAGAATAACACATCTAGCATGGAAAATATTAGCCATCCATTACCGTTCCGCGAGCGAAACAAACACACAAAAGAGAAGTTTGTTTTGAAAATTAGAGATGGCACATGCAAATTTGCTAAGAACGGCAAAAGAATACCGCATATAGGTAGATATAGTGGACTCATGTGGCAAAACTGGTTTAAAGGATTTTGGATGCACAAGTAGAGATCATACTTGGTGCAAAGTGAAGGCTAGCAAAAGAGTGAGAAGCGACCAACCAAGAAACGAATAATCTCATAAGCAAGCATTAAGCATAATTAACATCGAATAATGCACCACAAGTAGGATATAATTTTCATTGCATGATTATTGACTTTCGTGCATGCATAGGTAATAAGGAACCTTAACACCAATATTCTTACTAGAGCACAATTACTCATCAACATAACTCACACATCACATCATCATATCTCAAAACTATTACTAAGAATCAAGTTTATTTTGTCACATGATCTTCATGACATTTTTTACTTTATCCTTCTTGGATATCTATCACTTTGGGACTAATTTTCATGTGTTGCTTTTCATAAGCTCAAACAAATATAAGTGAAGATCATGAGCATAAATTTTTTTATTTCTCTCAAAATAATGTAAGTGAAGCAAGAGAGAATTTCTTAAATTTTTTACTAACTCTCAAGTAAATCTAAGTGAAGAAAGGGAGCATTTCTTCAAAAATACTAAGCACACCTTTCTCAAAAAGATATAAGTGAAGCACTAGAGCAAGTCCTAGCTCATAAAAGATTTAAGTGAAGCACAGAGAGCAATTATAACAAGTCATGACATAATTTTGGCTCTCTCAAATAGGTGTGTCCAGTCAGGATTGATGACTTCAAACACAAAATAAAACAAGCAAAGACACATATCATACAAGACGCTCCAAGCAAAACACATATCATGTGACGAATAAAAATATAGCCTCGAGTAAAATCCCGATAGTTGTTGGAAGAAAGCGGGGATGCCACTCGGGGGCATCCCCAAGCTTAGTTGGTTGCTCATTCTTGGATAATAGCTTGGGATGCCGGGACATCCCCAAGCTTAGGCTCTTCCATCCTTCCTTCATCCATCGTAAAATAACCCAAAACTTTAAAACATCAATCACACAAAACTCAACAAAACCTTCGTGAGATCCGTTAGTAAAAGAAAGAAAACCACTACTATAAGTGTTGTATCAAACCAATTCATATTTTGTTTTGGTATTATATCTACTGTATTCCAACTTTTCTATGGCAAAAACTCATCAAAGAAAACCATAGAGCCATCAAAATAAGCACACAACACAAAGAAAACCGAATCTTTCAAAACAGAACAGTCTGTAGCAATCTGACTTTTGCGAATACTTTTGGAACTCCAAAAATTCTACAAAATTAGGAAGACCAGGTAATTTTTATATTAATCTTCTGTAAAAAGAATAAGGGAAAAATCTCTTTTTGATAAAAAATGAGAATTCTTTTCGTGAGCGCAAAGTTTCTGTCTTTTTCAGCAAGATCAAACAACTATCACCCAAAAAGATCCTAAAAGCTTTACTTGGCACAAACACTAATTAAAACACACAAAACACAATCATACCAGTAGAATAGTTGTGCAAACACTCAAGAACAGAAAGCAAAAGGCAAAAATAAATTGTATTTATTGGGTTGCCTCCCAACAAGCGCTATAGTTTTACGCCCTTAGCTAGGCGTAAGGCAAGGATCTAAGTTTTGTCATCCTTGGTTCGAGATCCATAAGATGCCCTCATGATTGATTCATATGGTGGCCTAATTTTTGTTCTAGGAAAGTGTTCCATACCCTTCCTCAAGGGAAATTGGAACTTAATATTGCCTTCTTTCATATCAATCACGGCATCGATAGTGCGTAAAAACGGTCTACCAAGAGAATTCGACAAGATGGATTGCGATCAATATCAAGAACAATAAAATCTATGGGCACATAATTCATATTTGCAAGAATAAGAACATCATTAATTCTTCCCATAGGCTTTTTAATAGTAGTGTCCGCCAAGTGCAAATTCAAGGAACATTCTTCAAGATTAGTAAGACCAAGCACATCCTATAAAGATTTCGGAATTGTGGAAACACTAGCACCCAAGTCACACAAAGCAAAACACTCATAATTTTTAATCTTCACTTTGATAGTAGGTTCCCATTCATCATGCAATTTTCTAGGAATTGATACTTCTAATTCCAATTTTTCTTCTAAAGCTTTCATCATAGCATCAACAATATGTTTAGTAAAAGCTTTGTTTTGTTCATAGGAATGGGGTAAATTTAGCATGGATTGCAACAAAGAAATACAATCAATCAAAGAGCAAGTATCATAATTAAAGTCTTTGTAATCCAAAAGAGTGGGTGCATCACTAACTAACGTTTTGAACTCTTTAAACCTAGTTTCGTCAATTTTCTCAATAAGATTTTCACGCTCCGAAATATTGGGATGCCTTCTACCTAAAGTTGACTCCTCTCCAGTCCCTTTTTCATCAATCTTATCTTTACTAAACAAGGAATCAATAGAAGAAACACCAATCATTTTAAGATCTTCATCACTTTTGCAAGAATAATCACTAGAAAAAGCTTTCTCTAAAAATTCTCTTTTAGCTCTAAGCATAGCAGTTCTTTTCTTACTTTCATCCATAGAAACATAAAGAGCTAGGTTGACGATGAATATGTATGTTACACCACACTTGAAGCCAATGACGGGGATTTATGCATGCTTGCGTGCATAGTATATGCGCCCAAACTTAAGGTCTGAATCTCACCATGACCTATACTACAATAACACGAACCAAATGAAGAATCTGCCATGGTAACCTATGTTGTTGTCGGTCAAGGTGATCATGGATGTCCACGCGGGCCCATGAATATATAGGCTTGTCACCGATAATCATGCGAGGGAGTGTACCATTCGAAGGCAACCACTACATGCATATGTATGGAGGTGATGCATGCATGCATGTTTGAATACCATTTCACAACATTGATGTGGCGCGTGCATCAAAAATCGTACACTAGCTCCCCGCACAGAGCGAGATCGGTTCATGACGTGTCGTTGTACTAGCCACTTCGACTCGATGGGAGGGATTCATGCGTACACATGCATGTGTGTGTGTGCTCAAAATGTATCATGCATGTCATCCCAGAGCATGACTATATATATACCGTATTACAAGCAAAAATAATAATCCCCTCCTAAGTCAAATTAACCTCTCTTGTTGTCAGGCAAAAAGTAGTGATGGACCAAGCGCGCCCACCAATGGAAAGCATCGATATCGCTGATAACCGCTTAAGTGGGTGCGAGAGGACAACCACCACCGCTTTGCATGTGGGCCAAACATATATATGTTGAATACCCAAAATGCACAACTTTGATGTGCCACATGCCTCAAAAACCATAAACCATGCACCCACATAGAGTGAGGTTCATGAAGCGTACTACATATGATGGTCCCCTTCCCCCCTCTTCACCGCATACTATATGCAACTACCGTAATATGTACAACCCAAAAGAATCCTCATCGATGGCGAAATTAATTAACCTCTCTCGATATAGGTCAAAGTGATGCATGCATGCATCGACAATGGCCTCATGGGCCCATAGATGGAATCGTCACACGTGAGTGTCCTAGCTAGGATAACCACCGTGTGCATGCATGTGGCCCAAAAAGGTGTTGTGTGATGTTTGAATAGCCAATTTCACAATTTTGATGTGGCACGTGCCTCGGAAACCAAAAAGTCCCGACACTAAGTGAGGTTTACTTGTTCACGGACGCGTACATATAGTATATATGATAGTCCCCTCCCACCTCTTCGACGCGTACTATATACCAGCATAACACAAACAAAAAAGATTATATCTTGCTGGTCAAATTAACCTCACTGCCGGCTGTTTGTCAAAGTGATGGACGACAACCTCGCGGGCCCACAGAAAGCGTCACACGCGAGTATCGAGTGTCGTGTAGGACAACCATCGACTGCATGTGGCCAAAACATGTATGTATGAAAGGGTTGTGTAATGTTTTAAATAATGATTTCACGACTCTGATGTGGCACCGGCCTGCCTAACAAAATGGCCAACCCACATGGTGGCTCACAACTCGTAGTGTATTGCGAGCCACCCGCCACCCCTAGACGCACACACGCACACACACACCGCGAATCCACCGCAACTACGATGCATGTTAAATTAATTATCCCGCGGTGAACATATGTTACCAAAGGAGGGATGTGTTAATTTCAAAAAAATCACAGAGATCATTAAGACGTTTTAGTACATTAATTGATTGATTTTCTACGGGTATAATGTGCAAAAATCAAACTTGAGCTACATGGACACGTGACAGTGCACCTAAATGGATTGCAAAAACACATGTGTCTCACTAGGTGCATGTTTACTCCCCATGCAACAAATTTCAAACATTGAGAATCTTGATTTTTAAATTCTAGCACATCCAAAACTGATATGAAGTTCATGAAACTTATCGTGTTGTCATATGGACACCAATACAAAGTGGCATTGTACTTTTTTTATCAAATTTGAGACCAGTTTTGATGTAATCTTTATTTAATGACAAATGGGAGATTATTAATAATTGGGAACCAATATCCCAAACGGATTATTTATTCGAACCGTGAGCGTTAGACCAACAATGGATACGCGCCATGCTTCGGTTAAGCAATAAAGCGGCAGCATTAATCATCCAAATAGAAAAACAATATACGTGCCGCCGCGTGACCCATGTGCCGTGCGAGCAGGCGTGAGTTGACGGGACGCATGTGAGTAGTCCACCGCGCAGGCAGACGGGGAGGCGTGTGTGCAGGTGTGTGAATTGACGGAGGCGTGCTCGATGCGTAGTGTCATCTAGAGGCGTGCGAGTAGCTGTGTGAAACTTTGGTAGGCATGCCAGCAGTCCGGTGCGCAGGATCACCGAGAGGCGAGCCATCAGTTTGACCGCCGCCCGCCTCTCTCCCAAAACTCCCACTACTCCATATTAATGGTGCGCCAGAGCGGACGCACCCCCCATCCTTGCCACACACACACAATCCTTTCTCTCCTCTTGCATCCTCGACGCCGCTCTCAGTCCTCAAAGCCGTCAGTGTATGAGGATGCCGCCGAAGCGCCCCATCGGAGGGAGTGCCGACACCGGGGCTGCTAAAGCACCGGAGCACGGCGTGGAGATGGAGACATAGCTTGCTGTCACCGCCGACGAGTTATCTCTGCACCCTGACGTCGTCGACGGCGTCGAGCTTCCACAGCCGGAGGCGGAGTTCCACACCGACTCTGGTGACGACCCCGGCGATGACTCCGACGATGACGGACAGCTGGTTAGTCATCTATACCCATTTATGTGTCAAATAGATCATAGGGTTTCTCTGGTTACTCCTGCCTCCCCCTTTTGGGAATAGAAATCCTATGGTTATGTTCTCCCAATCAATGAAATCTGAGTAAGTTTCGTTAGATCCGTGTAGTGTATTGATTATTTGAATGTACAAGTGATAAGTGATTAGTTGTTTCATCTGTGCAAATGATTTCTGCTAGTAATCTGACTAGGGTTAGTGTTCGTGCTAATAATTCCTAGCCAGGACTTGACAATTGATTTTGAATGACCTACATATGTTTGTGCCATTATTTTCTTCAAGATTGGTCTATACATAGATGACTGCGCTTAAAAGTCGTACCATAATCTTTGGATATGTATAAATAAATAGTCATAAATTCCTAATCCTACTTCACGGCATGTAATCATTGATTTGATGGCAAATCTGTTCTACTATTTTTATAGGTGCTGTATGACGATGTGGACAGCGAGGATGAAGATGGCCAGAGGAGGTACAAGAGGCAAATTCTGAGGGAGCTTTATGCGGGAATGCATAACAGGTGTATTAGGACCTGGAACAGCGGCTATCGATGCCCATTTTGCAACCACAAGCTTCATGACGTGTATCTAAGTGTTCTGGCGCATTCAAGAGGACGGACTGTTGGCTCCTTCAAGTAGAAGTATTCTCGCAGGGTGGCGCACGGCGCGTATGCCGAGTACCTGGAGAAACTCCAAGATCGTGCCGGCTTGTGAGATGAGATGTGGGATGGATCGAACTATGTACGCTTGAGTATGCTTAATGACGGTTGAACTATGTACTTATTGTTGAACTATGCTTATGTACGTGCACGCTTATTATCTATGTCTGAGTATGTTAAATATTTGGTCAAAATTTGGTAAAAATTACAAAGGGGGATCAATAAACCAGGACGGAGGTAGTACGTCAATCACACACGGTTCCCAAAATTGGAATCGTGTGCAATGACTTCCATTGTGCCTATTACGTCAATCACACATGGTTCGCTCTAGCAAACCGTCGCCTCCAAAATTCTTTGTGGGATAGAAAACCCTCACCACCCAATTCAAAAAAGAAAAAAGAAAACCCTCACCATCCCCACGTCACAAAAACCCTCACCCCGCCCGCCACGCCCTTCGGTCCCCATTCACACCTGCACAAGCTCCTCCGCGTCTATGCCATGCCACCGCCTATCGAGGCAGTAAACACTTAGCTCGATGACTGCCGCCGCCAGGCTGCCGGCAAAGCCCACCGCATTTCGCCACTTCCGCTTGCTGCCGCCTATCGCCATCGACTTTCTCGACGCTGCTCGCGGTCGACCCAACTCCGCTCGGTTGGGGAATCTGCCGTACTGAGGGTTCTTTCTCATGGACGACAAGGTAACGAATTTAATGAGATATTATCTCATCTCTTATCCCAGTTCATCTGCCTCCTTTAATCACCCGGTGGAAATCGCCATGAATTCATTTTTATTCGAGCTGATTTGAGGGTTTTCTTTCATTTATAGAATGTACAGTGCACCGACACATCAGGACTTTGCGACCTCCGCCAGAGATTCCATCTCACCGAACCAGATCACTTGAGGACGCACGCGGTATGTTCAATCTCACCCTAAATTGGTTGGCTTCTAAATATTGCTACTTTTGGATAAAAGGTGCCACATGCACCATATACGTCAAAGGGGATTTTCCCCTCTTCTTTCTATATTAGGCAAATTAATGATGTATTTTTGTTTCGATTACTCTCATATTTCTATGACATCATGTTTACCCTATCTGTTTAATTATAGATTTTTTCCCTTCGATTTCAACTGATGTACAGTTATTTCAATTTGGGCCCATATTTGCATGTTACCATATTTTCTTTACAATCCTACCATTTTCTGCAGCGCATCCCTTGCTATGCAACAGATTATGTAGTGCACAATCTTTCCCTTTACATAGATCAAGACTGCACGGATGTCATACTGCACACAAACCCTGGATTTACAATCGTTGCTACTGTAAGACTTGATGAATGTGGTGACTCCTATTTTGGCACTGGTTTTTGGAAAGAAATTTCTAAGTTTTATGTACTGAAAGCTGGCACTAAAATTGCACTTCACATAAAAGGGCCTGGTCATGAGATATATGCTAACTTCCCCGGCAAAATCATCCGTCCAGACTTTGTTCGAAGTAAGTTTTCTTTTCAACTATCTGCATATTGACTTACCCAGCAATGTAAAATGAATTGTGTAGTATTTAAGCAACCAATTGTTATTCCCTTTTCTTACTATATTCCTACCTAATAACTTCTAGTTACCAATACACTTTTCTATTGCCCTTTTTAACTAAATATTCCCTGTACTCCCATTTCTATTAGAAAGCGCCGCTGACAAGGAGACTCCGGAGGTGGAGAACGGGGCTGCCCACAAGCGGAGGCGGGGCGAGCTAGAACCGCAAGCGACTCCAGCGGGCCTAGACTTCATCAGCTGCCTCCCCGATGATATGTTGATAGTCAACATCTCCCTCCTCCCAATAAAATATGGGGCGCGGACAACCGTCCTTTCCCGGCGATGGTGCCCCCTATGGAACTCCAGCCCTCTCGACCTCATCAACACCCATGAGCTCTGCCATGGCTATCGCAAAAGCTTGGATGGATTCTCCAAGATCCTCGGCAGTCACCTTGGCCCAACCAGAGGCCTTAGAATGGGCAAGTCTGGTTCCAACGGCAAGGACCGGGCCAAGCTTGACGACTGGTTCCGATCCAACGCCCTAGATCAGCTCGAGGAGCTCACTTTTCATGATGGGCATATGCGGTCGCTGCCAACGTCTGCACTCCTCCTGGCGCCCACGCTGCGTGTCACCAAGTTCAGGAACTGCCATCCCCACTTAATGACGCGCCCGCTCTTTTGTACCATGACTGAAGCACCTCGAGCTCGTCGCCGTCTGCCTCTCAAACGATGACATCGAGCGCCTGCTCCGTGGTTGTACTGCACTCGAGTACCTTCGTCTTCAGGCGATCAATGGGTTGATTACCTTCCACATCACCTCCATGACTCTCCGGATTATTTATGTGTGTTGCTGGTGCGGCAGGAAGACATCACAAGATGTGTACGACAATATGGTCATTGAGGACACACCTGCACTTGAGAGATTGCTTGTAGTTGATCAAGAAGGTCCAACAAGAATCAATGTCATTTCCGTGCCAAAATTGACAGTGGTGGGCTACTACTCTGACAAATACTCCGAACTTGTTATTGGATCCACACCCGTTCAGGTACAATAGCCGGCTTCTACCTCTCCTTCTACAAATTACCATTCTTTCTAATTTTGAAGATGTTTGTTCGTCTGTCATTCAGAAAATGATTCTGACAAGCTTGACCCTGAAACTGCGCACTGTGAAGGTCTTGGCGCTAGAATCCATCGGCCCCAACCTGGAGCAAGTTGTCAGTTTCCTGAGATGCTTTCCGTGCCTAGAGAAGCTATATATCGAGGTGGTGTTCCTTTCCTATTAAATGTTAACCATAAGGGAGTTCAATTTGTGACACCTTTTTCCAAGTTTACAATGACAATGTACTACGATATCTGAAGGTTCTTTTGGAGGATTTCAGTATATACATGTCCCCCCATATTGGTTGCTTGATTCATATGGTTATGATCTATAAGCATTTCTCCTTTGGATTCATCCGTACTAGTTTTCTTAGGGAACTTTTCATCCACTACAACCTCTTGTGAAGAAGGCTACATTTTTCAAGAATGTAATCAAATGCCCATGTTAATCATGTTAGATCGAAGATGGCATGTTAGTGCATTTTACAAATCTTGCAAACCAAATAGGCCTGTAGTAATGTTCAAAACTGCATGTAGGCACTAGCACGTTTTCTTCTTTTGCAGATAAGATTAGGCCCAGTGGTGGATAATGTGATACAATATAACAATCATGTTGAATGCCTAGATCTGCATCTCTCAGAAATTACTTTGAACTCCTACCGAGGGACCTTACCGGAGATTATATTCGCCAGGTTCTTTGTTCTCAGAGCAAGGGTGCTGAAGAAAATGAGGTTTTCCCTACATTTATTTCACAAAAATGAATGGTTTGTTGATCAGCGCCAGCGCCTACGGCAGAATGGAATAGGCTCCAAAATTGTTGAATTTCATTTTACAACTTCAGATGACAGAGTAATCGAAAGTCATCGTGTCAACCCCATACATGACTTCTCAGTGGCTGACCCCTTTGCAAAAATTGTGACGTTTCGAAACCAGACTTAGAAGTGGTAATATTAGTTTGAACCTCTCTGATACCCATGTTCAGCGGATCAGCGCGAGCGTTTGCAGCTGATGAGCTGAATTTCATTTCTAATATCAGTTTGAACCTTGTAATCTTCGAATTTGAGCCATATAACTCTGGAATTTGAACCTTGTAATATTTTGAGCTTTTCTGGTACAATCGTTGAAATCGCATAGTATGAGACTCGTATATTGCTAGCAGTATTTTAACCTTAATATGCAATGGTCTTAGATTTTATAAACTATTCTCGATCCTGTTTACCTTGTCGATCTCACAGCACACGATCTGTATAGCTAACTCGACTGTGATCTTCGACATTATTGCACACAGTTGGTTTCTTCCATCGTGTGCACTATAGAGCGCAGAATTAATTATCGCACTCGAGTGTCCATCATCACCCTTCTGTGTAACTTTAACCTCATCACCCACGGGTAAACTTATGACCGAAGTCATTGCACACACTTTGTTTTTACAAAGCTTTTTGCCAATAAACGCCCACGATTTGTCCCTCCTCTAGCCGACGCGTGGCCAAACTAGCCGGGCGGGAAGCTTGCACGGTAAACAGCGCGGTAGCGCAGGAACAGGCTCACCGACGATACATTTGGCGCCTCTTTGAGCCCACGCGTGCGGTGCAGTGTTGTCAAGCATGCACTGGAATCCTCCGCTATGAACGTCATGACAAGACGTGACGATTACAGGTCGGCCGGCCCCCAGTTATTACAGCGGCCATTTAACCCTTGTGTCTCTTCAACCTTTCGATCGCGCCCCACCATTGCAAGAAGCACACCCACCACGAGAAATTCTTAGAGGGTATCTTGCGCGGCTCCAATGGCACTCCGAGCGCCTGCCGACGACGAGCAGCAGTTCACCATGTGTGTCGTGGTGGACACCCACAGAAAGTTCATGGACCTCTCAGTGGTGTACACCAGCGACCCGCTCTGGGTGGAGCACTCCATCCACATCATGGATCTGTTGCTTGCCGAGGAGAAGTAAAAGGTGGTCGGGTTCGACCTCGAGTGCACCCGCGCTCGTGTCGGGCCTCGTCCCAAGGTCGTCGTCCCCCAGATGTGCGTGCGCCACCACGTCCTCGTCTACCACTAGTGCCTGGCCACAAGGCCTTGCGAGCGTTTCACCAGATTTGTCAACAGCCCCCACTACATGTTTGCTACGGTGGACATCACCAATGATGTAAAGGTGCTCGAGAATTCAGGCATCGCCTGCCAGAATCTTGTCGACATACAGGGCCAATACAAGATCTGGCGCAGCAAGGAGCATGAGAAGGACTCACTAGTTCACCTCGCCGAGGCCATCATCGATCGCTACTACAGAGACATGAAGGATTCATGCAACAAGGACAAGCGTGCCTGGCACTCGGCCTGGATGGAGAAACTCGACAAAGCTCACGTCGTGTACGCGGCCAAGGAGGCGTACACGAGCGACGACATGTACAGGCGGATCGTTGACATGGGGAAGTGCCTCCTTCCCCAAAACGGCCAGGGATCCAGCCGGAAGCAGAGCAATGGAAAGCGTCGTCGCAACAATAAGTAGATGATTAGATCCTCGTTTCTCCTACTTTAGTATGCATGTAATTGCTTACTTTGGTGTGTGGAAATGTTATGTGTGTAGTCACTTGTGTAATTGTATGCTTAATTTGGTTATGCAATGCCATCTTTTTAAGTATATATGTTGATGCTCTGTAGACAGAGCATAGATGTTGTGCGGACAAATAAAATCACATCGCACACGGACTAAACAATGGAACCCGTCGGTGATTTTTCATCTGTTAGGACCCCGATCCTAAGTCACACCGATCTAGCATGTAACACATCATATCACTTTGCGGCCTCACGCACGGTATTCCCATGGGTGCCACCTTACCTGGACCGGGACCGTTTGCGCCTTTTGGCTCACGTATATGATAGTGTTGCTAGCATCCATATGACAGAGAACCCGGGCCGACATGACTAGTCGTAAACCCAAAGCGGCACTAATTTACACAGACAGGCATACATGACCCAGCAATGAACATGTCGGTCATCAGCGAGTGAATCCGGGCTGTAGCAGCTGGGCTAACAGGACTCCGATAGACACCGCGTGACATTTCCCCGAAGGGACAGACACAGGAACGAAGAAGGACACATGCCGGCCAGCCTAAGTGTTACGGAGTAGTAGCAAGCTACCATGGCTCAGTGGAAGCACTAGGAGACATTTCCCGGTAATGGAGGCTACCAAGGATAAACAACTAGGTTGTCAGATCCCACACATACCAAGCATTTGAAATCATACACACAATATGCTTGATATGTGCAAATACAACATGGCATCACAACAAAACTCTACAACTCAAAGTATTTATTCATTAGGCTCCGAAGAGCCAGATATTACAAACATGGCTCTGATGACCCAACATACAGAGCATACAAACAACGGAAGCACATCATGTCTGAGTACAGAGGTCTACAAATGAAAAGGGCTAAGAAGCCCGACTATCTACAAGACCGTCCCGAGGGCACAAGATCGTAGCTGAGGTAACAAGCTAAACGGCGAAGTCCACGCAGAACTACTAGTGAGACTGAAGTCTCTCTGCAAAAACATAAATTAAGCAAACGTGAGTACAAATGTACCCAACAAGACTTACATCAGAACTAGCTACATATGCATCAGTATCAACAAAGGGGGTGGTGGAGTTTAACTGCAGCAAGCCAGCTTTGACTCGGTGGCTATCCTGTACTACGACTGCAAGTAACCTTTGAGGTGGCACACACGAGTCCACATATTCACCAATCAATACACCACTATGGATCCGCTCCCGTCTCCCTACGAGAACGCCATCCATAGCACTCACGCTTATCTTGCACATTTTAGAGTATCCACTTTCACTTGTCTATGAACTATATAGGCAACCCAGAGGTCCTTCACTGCGGACGCGGCTATTCGAATAGATCATTTATAACCCTGCAGGGGTGTACTTCTTCACACACACTCTCGCCACTTACCACCATGTACACGTCATGTATCCCGGCAACCTTCAAGCAGAAGCCTGGCGAGGGTGTCGGCCACGACCTGACTAACCACACAAGTCCCTAGTCCAGGTTTATTGCCTTTTCAGGTTCCATCCGCAGGGAGTCCGGCCGAGGTTTCACCATACGGCCCTGAACGATGTGTGCAGGGTTCCCGAGGCACCAAACGGGCGACTCGGTACACCGGGCCACGTGCCTACCGCATCACAACCCACCCCTCGGGTCAGCGCTGTGCACGGCCTCCAGCATACTACAAACACAAGAAACTACTTGCAACTCCTGGACAGAGGACAGGGGCGGTTAATAAGTCGAGAGAGTCAATTAAGGATCCCAATGTGTTGTAGTAGCTGTTCATGGATCACAAACACAGAACTCAGTTCCTGAGGACGGTTTCAATGAGACAACCCACCATGTACTCCTACATGGCCTCTCACCGCTACCTTTACCAAATCGTGTTCACACACTTAGCTCTCAACAGTAGGACAGGTTCACCACATTCCAATTCATCCCCGATGAATCGGACCTGACTCAACTCTAAGCAGTAGCAGGCATGACAACAAGCATGAATGAGTAGGCACAACAGGGCTCAAACAACTCCTGCTCATGCTAGTGGGTTTCATCTATTTACTGTGGCAATGACAGGTCATGCAGAGGAAAGGGGTTCAACTACCGCAGCATATAACAGTTGAATCATTGTTGTCCTAATGCAGTAAAAGAGAGCAGGAGCGAGAGAGTGGGATTGTATGGAATGAACAAGGGGGTTTTGCTTGCCTGGCACTTCTGGAGATAGTATAGTTCTTCATCGGTGTCATCGATCTCATCGTTCAAACCACGTCTACTGAGAGGGGACAAATACCGGCAACAAAGAAGGAACACGATCAATGTAATGCAACAATATGATGCATGATCATGACATGGCAATATGCTGTGGTTTGAGCTAAAGCAACTAGCAACAATTTAAATGAAGTTGGTTTGAATCCAAGATTCCAATTCAAACTCCATATCAAGCTTTTAAAATGCCATTATAATGTTTTGATTAAAACAGCAAGGTTAAGTTGCTTTATCATGCATGAAACCAGTACCAATGGATGGACTAGATTTTTTCTGATCATTTTTCATATATAATTTATTTCATTCTGAGTTACAGATTATTTTCTATGATTTTCTGAAGTTTATAACAATTTCTGGAATTTCCTGGTTATTTAAAATAAGCTAAATCCAGAAAATGCTTTATTGCATCAGCATTACGTCACTGTGACGTTAGCGAGTCAATAGGCCGCGGTCCAGGCCAAACCTGACGTGTGGGGTCCACACGTCAGTGACTAACTAACCTAAGTTAATTAGTGTTAAACTAATACTAACTAAAAGTGTCAGTGGGGGGTGTCGTTGTCAAAACCAACGGATCTCGGGTAGGGGGTCCCGAACTGTGCGTCTAAGGTCGATGGTAACAGGAGACAGGGGACACGATGTTTACCCAGGTTCAGGCCCTCTCTATGGAGGTAATACCCTACTTCCTGCTTGATTGATCTTGATGAATATGAGTATTACAAGAGTTGATCTACCACGAGATCGTAATAGCTAAACCCTAGAAACCTAGCCTGTATGACTATGGTAATGAGTCTCTCTCCTTTCCGGACTAAGTCCTCCGGTTTATATAGAGAACGGGAGGATCTAGGGTTACACAAGGTCGGTTACAAAGAAAGGAATCTACATATCCGGTCGCCAAGCTTGCCTTCCACGCCAAGGAGAGTCCCATCCGGACACGGGTGCGGTCTTCAGTCTTCGCATCTTCATAGCCCATCAGTCCGGCCCATGGCTAACAGGCCGGATGCCCGAGGACCCCTTAATCCAGGACTCCCTCAGTAGCCCTCGAACCAGGCTTCAATGACAAGATGTTCGGCGTGCAGATTGTCTTCGGCATTGCAAGGCAGGTTCCTCCGACGACGACTTCCAAGTAATGTATTCGTCTTATAATTCAATGCTGCACCCCTCGGCTTCTATGCATCCATGACTTTAGCTTCCACGTGTGCGAATGCGGACGGTCAGGGTATTTTTTGCAAATGACACCCTAGCCATGCAAGAAAGAGCGTCTATTTAAAGAGATTGGATCTCAGATCCATTCGGCACCACGCGGAAAAAATCCTCGGAGACTGCCAGGAGAGACCACTCCAACATGGCCAACATTCCCAGCTCCTCTTCCCATTCCAACCTAGAGAGAGGCGAGTAGGAGAGGCGCTCTCTGCCCCACAGCCAATTGGAGAAGCTGCAAACGCAGGGATTTCTCCCTCCTGCAGATCGGGTCCCTGTTCGAGTAGGATTGGCCTCCTTCAACGGCAAAACCCGGGCGGAGGATTTCCCCAATCCGTCTGCGGGAGAACGAGTGTCCTTCGTCCCCCATTTGCTGAGGGGCGTGGGATTTTCCATTCACCCATTCCTCCGAGGGCTTCTGGAGTATTATGGCCTCCAGCTGCACAATGTTACCCCGGCCTCCATTCTGCACATCGCGGGTTATGTTGCTTTATGCGAACTATTTCTGGGTATTGAGGCCCATTTTGAACTGTGGAGAAAGTTGTTCTACCTTGTCCCGTGCAACCACGAAGCATATGGCGCATTGCCGAGACCGGATACCTATCCGGCACGCCGAAGAAGGCGTCTGAAGAGTGGACCTCTGAGTGGTTTTACATTGATGACGTCGTACTTCCAGATCCGGTCCGGGGAGGCCTCCCCGAGTTTGCGAGTGTTCCTCTGAAGAAGCGCCACAGCTGGCGCCCCCGGATCCCCGAGGAGGATGATAGTGCGGAAGTTCGCCAACTCCTGAGCAAGATCAGGACGCTTGCCCAGTCCGGGTATACAATAGTCGAAGTTATGGCGACCTCCATAGTACGGGGAGTTCAGCCACTCCAATACAGAGGTGTTCCCATGTGGAATTACAATGGGGAAGATGACACCTCCCGCTGCGGCAGGAAAGGTCCGGACACCCCTGCCGCCCTAGCCAAAATATTGGCCAAACTGTTCAAAGGCGAGGAAGAGGAGTTCCTGTGCATCACGCACAAAGAAGGATATTCCATGTACCATCCTCCTAGCTGGGTGAGCTCCCAACTTTTTTACTCCACTCATTCCCCTCCCTGAGCTTTATTAACCCGTCCATTTATAACAGCACTGGCGAAAGACTTCCGAGGGGCTCTACAGCCCCGCCCCGTAGCCCGAGGGCCACAATCGGGACCTTGACCCCGGATTCGGAGAGGATCCGGATATATTTGTGGTGCTAGAGAATGGCCTGTTTTACCAGGCGAGCTACGATTGCACCAAAGTGGCCATCATCGCCGATTACCCTGCTCTTCTCCCTGCTTCACACGTAAGTAGTCAGGAGACATCTTCCCCGAAAGGATTCCTCCGTTCTGCCTCACCCACCGCACTGTCGCGTGCTTCGAAGGGGAGGCGTTCGACATACCGCGCTACTCCAGGAGCGACTCCAAAGAGAGCGGCCCCCGCACCGGGCAAGCTTTCGAAGAGAAAGGCAGGCGAAGACATGGTCGGGCCCTCATCAAAGAGGTATGGGTTTGCAAATATGTTTTTTAATAGTCGCATCCAACTGTGACTTTCATGTTCATTCCATATCAGGAAAAGAGTCGGTCCGGGGGTTTGGGGAGTAATACTCCCAGCAGCCAGGATCTAGCCCCAGCCGAGGGGATGGGGGTCACTATGAGAGTGACGTCGGACTGTCCCTCGGCCGAGGGCTCGGAAAATATGCCCGTCACCAACTCAGAAGTGGAGAGCGCCATGAATCATCGGTGCCGGGGGGCCGTTTTACGAGACCCCCATTTTTCGGAAGAGGCGTTTAATGCCTTCAGCTCGGCTAATGCATACATCCGAGCTGCTCGAGATGGGCTTAGCAGAGCCACAAAGCAGCATTTGAAAGATGTGTAGGTAAGTTTTACTGTGTCTGAGTATTATAACCGTATGCCAGTAGCCCCCGAGACTTAAAGTAGTTGGTACAACTGATTTGAGGATCAATGAATAATCAGGTTCTCTCTGAGAAGAACGAGTTGCTGGCTCAAGAGCTAGAGAAGTGCCCGACGCAGTTAACTGCAGTTACCGCCGAACTGGCAAAATCCAAGAAGGCGCCTTCCGATAATATTTCCCTCCATCGAGAAACAGTAATTGTATAGTGACTGTGTTGACGCTGCAGCTTCTCTCATAACAGGATCGTCATATCAACTAGAGGAAAAAGAATCAAAAAGACTCCATGCCGCAGGCGAATGGGTGTTGACCCGAGTCAGACAGGAGAAAAACAAACTCCAAGATTCAAACACCAAACTGGGCGAAGAACTAAAAGATGTGCGAGCCCAGCTAGCCGACGCCGTAAAGGAGAACAAAAAGCTGCAAGGCGGCATATTCAGTACCTGGCCAGATTTACCTTATAACAGTTTGGAGGTAAAGTAGCTGATATAGCTATGGTTGTAGGTATGCTGACGGGCAGTCCCGAAGAGGAGGTGTCCGGATCATCAAGTGATCTTCTGCAAGGGCTGTCGCAGTTGCACGAGGAAGCTCGGCAGGCCATGAAGAGTGTATCCAAGGCCTTATGGCCATCCGACTCCCCTCCAGGGAGTATGGAGAAGCTTGTAGAGCTGTTCAAGGGAGCGCGGCGGCGTATCTGACTATGGAAGATATCGGCCTACCGAGAGGGTGCGCGAGAGGCCTAGGCCATGGTAAAAACACGATATACCAAGCTGGATCCGAATCACATGGCCCGGGTCGGACCGCTAGGGTCAAATGGGGAGGAAATTCCCGTTAGTTTAGTATATGGCCAAGTAGAAGTAGCCGCCAAGTATTCCCAGCAGGATTGCAAGTTAGACAACCTGCTGGACGGCATAGAGGAGGAAGTTTTTGAGTCCAAGTGACTATGTACTTTCCTTTGCATCTGTAACTCTAGCTGAATTGTAAAACACTTGTCATGGCGGACCTTTTCGCTTCAACCTCTCGACCCAAAGGTGCGGAGTGTTTCCGAATACCACAACGGCCGAGTAGACCGGGTATGCATGGAAACCAGGCGTAGGGGTCATAGTCGCTTGAACAGACAAGTATCCAACTAGTTATGTTATATTACATTTAAGATTGTAAGAAACATCTTCCAGAGAGAATAGTTCCATTAAGCGTTCCTTTCCCTGGGTGTGCATGCATCTACGTGCTTGTCCGGACTGTGATGGAAAACTCATAGTACGTATAACTTCTGGGGGTTCATAATGGAGCGAGTGCAAAAACATCTTTAATTCACCGACCGAATATTCCCTTAAGAACGCTAGCTTTCAGCTTCACCCAGTCTGAGGTACACATCCGGATGACCCGGCAATAACAATTGCAGAGGTGCTCCCTTTATGCCCTAGCCGAACTAACGGGAACGTAGGGCATAAGCACAGGAGCCAGGCAACCCAACTTGGCCAAAACTTAAGTCATATCGATGCATATAATGGCAAAGAAAAGGTACATATGGGAGAAAACGCATATGTTATGAGTTTTATGTTCAGAAAATGGAAATAGCAAGCTTCTGTCCAAGAAGCCCCCAGGTATGATAGACGTGCGTACTTGAAGATGTACGCGTCGGGGGTGCACGGTCTAACCGCACAAAAGCCTTTAAGGCTAAAGAGAAAAACGAAAAGAGAGAAATGATAATAAATACAATAAGAGGAAGGAGACGAACAAAGAGTTCGGCGCTAGGCATAGAATCTTCGGAGTCTGGCCGCGTTCCAAGGATTCGGCTCTAGTCGATTGTCCGACGCATCACGCAAGCGGTACGCTCCTCCGGTGAGAACTTCGTCATTGATGAAGGGACCCTCCCACTTGGGCTTGAGTTTGTCCTTTTTCTTCTCTGGCAGACGTAGAACGAGTTCGCCGACGTTGTAAGTTTTGGCCCGCACTTCTCTGCTTTGATAACTGCGAGCCTGCTGTTGATAAAATGCAGAACGGGCTTTTGCGACGTTGCACTCCTCCTCCAGGGCATCTAGGCTGTCCTGCCGATCAAGCTCGGCCTCTCTCTCTTCGTACATGCGCACTCGAGGTGAGTCATGAATAATGTCGCAGGGTAATACTGCCTCTGCGCCGTACACCATGAAAAAGGGTGTGTATCCGGTAGTGCGATTGGGCGTGGTCAGCAGCCCCCAGAGTACGGAGTCGAGCTCCTCAACCCAGTGCTTGTCTGATTCCTTCAAAGACCGCACTAATCTGGGTTTAATGCCGCTCATAATAAGACCATTGGCTCGTTTTACTTGGTCGTTTGTCTGTGGATGATAGACAGAGGTGTAATCGAGCTTAATGCCCAGATTAGCGCACCAGGTTTTTACTTCGTCGGCTGTGAAATTGGAGCCGTTATTACTGATGATGATGTGCGGAACACCATAACGGTGTACGACGCCGGATATAAAGTCTATTACTGGTCCGGACTCGGCCATTTTAACTGGTTTGGCCTCTATCCACTTGGTGAATTTATCCACCATGACTAGCAAATATTTTTTCTTATGGCTTCCTCCTTTAAGGGGTCCAACCATATCCAGTCCCCAGACTGCAAAAGGCCAAGTGATGGGGATTGTTTGTAGGGCGGTGGGGGGCATATGTCTTTGGTTGGCGAAGAGTTGGCATCCGACGCAACGTTGGACAAGGTCATGTGCATCCGCTCGGGCCGTCGGCCAATAAACCCTGTACGGAAGGCCTTGCTAACAAGGGCCCGAGCTGCGGCGTGGTGCCCACCGAGACCAGCATAAATCTCAGCCAGGAGCTGCCGCCCCTCCTCCTCGGAGATACATCTTTGAAGGACTCCGGTAACACTTTTCTTATAGAGCTCTCCGTCGTGAACCTTGTAGGCCTTCGAACGCCGAACAATGCGGCGGGCCTCATTCTGGTCCTCAGGAAGTTCCTTCTTGTTAAGGTAGGCCAGGAAGGGTTCGGTCCATGGGGAAATGACTGCCATGATGAGATGCGCCGATGGTGTTATTTCGGTGGCTGGGCCTCCGATGATGTCGGTGTTTTCGGAATCTGGGGTTATGTTCGGATCCGGACTAGTGTTGCCGTTTTCCCCCTGCCACACCACAGATGGGTTGAAAAGCCTTTCCAAAAAGATATTAGGTGGGACGGGGTCGCGCTTAGCGCCGATGCGAGCAAGAACGTCCGCCGCTTGATTACTTTCTCGAGCCACATGATGGAACTCGAGCCCCTCGAACCGGGCCAACATTTTTATGATGATATTACGATAAGCTGCCATCTTCGGATCTTTGGCGTCAAAGTCTCCATTTATTTGAGATATTGCAAGGTTTGAATCCCCGCACACTTCTAGGCGTTGTATGCCCATGGAGACAGCCATCCGGAGACAATGAAATAAGGCCTCGTATTCGGCTGCATTGTTGGAGTCTGTGTATAGTATTTGGAGTACGTACTGAATGACGTCTCCAGTAGGTGACGTTAAAACGATGCCCGCCCCTAGCCCGGCAGCATTTTGGAGCCATTGAAATACATAACCCAATTGGAGTATGCGCCGTACTCTTTAGGGAGTTCGGCCTCTGTCCATTCGGCGGCGAAGTCAGCCAGTACTTGGGATTTAATAGCTCGACGTGGTTTGTATGTAATATCAAATGGGAGGAGCTCGATGGCCCATTTCGCAATCCGGCCCGTGGCATCACGGTTGTTTATAATGTCATTGAGTGGTACTTTAGAAGCCACCATTATCGGACACTCCTGGAAGTAGTGACGGAGCTTTCGGGATGCCATGAAGACCGCGTATGCTATCTTTTGATAATGGGGGTACCGGGATTTGCATGGTGTAAGGACAGTAGATATGTAGTATACTGGCTTTCGAAGAGGGAATTTGTGTCCGTCCTGTTCTCGTTCAATGACGAGCACGGCGCTCACCACCTGATGTGTTGCCGATATGTATAATAACATCGGTTCGCCGACGTTTGGCACTGCCAGGATTGGTTTGCTCGTGAGAAGGGTTTTTATTTCCTCCAGTCCGGCTGTTGCTGCGTCCGTCCACTCGAAGTGGTCGGTTCGCCGTAGAAGGCGATAGAGTGGCAGTGCCTTTTCTCCCAATCTGGAGATAAAGCGGCTTAGAGCTGCGACGCAACCCGCTAGCTTTTGGACTTGTTTGAGGTCTGTTGGGGTGGCCAATTGTGACCGAGCTTGGATTTTGGCTAGATTTGCTTCAATTCCTCTGTTGGAAACGATGAAGCCCAGCAGTTTTCCACCGGGGACGCCGAAGACACACTTTTCCTGGTTGAGCTTAATGTCATACGCGCGGAGGTTATCAAATGTGAGACGTAAATC
Source organism: Aegilops tauschii subsp. strangulata (assembly GCF_002575655.3). Lineage (NCBI taxonomy): Eukaryota > Viridiplantae > Streptophyta > Magnoliopsida > Poales > Poaceae > Aegilops > Aegilops tauschii. The sequence goes on along the minus strand of NC_053037.3, from coordinate 241,775,960 downwards.
GTCTATTAGTGTTTCGACGTGCCTAGTTTTGATGACGACGTCGTCCACATAAGGTTCAACTGTCTTGCCGATCTGTTTCTCCAGGCATGTTTGAATCATGCGTTGATATGTGGCACCGGCGTTCTTCAGCCCGAAGGGCATGGTGTTGAAGCAGAATGGCCCATATGGGGTAATGAATGCTGTTGCAGCTTGATCATACTCCTTCATTTTGATTTGATGGTATCGAGAATATGCATCGAGAAAGCACAGTGAGTCGTGTCCTGCGGTAGCATCAATGATTTGATCAATGCGGGGGAGGGGGAAGGGATCCTTAGGGCAAGCCTTATTGAGGTCTTTCAAATCGACGCATAACTGCCAGGATTTGTCCTTCTTTGGTACCATCACGAGGTTTGCCATCCAGTTAGGATGTTTTATTTCTCTGATGAATCTGGCCTTAATTAACTTGGCCAGCTCCTCCCCCATAGCTTGGCGTTTGGGCTCAGAAAAGTGCCGCAGTGCTTGTTTGTCTGGTTTGTATCCCTTTAGGATGTTAAGGCTATGTTCGGCCAGCTCACGTGGGATTCCAGGCATGTCAGAAGGGTGCTAGGCGAATATATCCCAGTTTTCGTGAAGGAAATCCCTTAGTGCGGCGTCGACCGTTGGATCAAGTTGTGCTCCAATAGATGTTGTCTTCTTGGGGTCCGTTGGGTGGGCCTAGAATTTGACTATTTCTTCTGCCGGTTTGAAGGAGGTGGATTTGGGTCATTTGTCTAAGATCACATCGTCCCTATCCACCATGGAGCGCAGTGCGGTTAATTCTTCGGCCGCGAGGGCTTCAGATAATGCGTCAAGGGCCAGGAATGCAGTTTTGTTTTCGGCGCGGAGTGCTATGTCCGGATCACTTACAAGAGTGATTATGCCGTTTGGTCCGGGCATTTTGAGTTTCATATATCCGTAATGAGGTATGGCTTGGAAGCGTGTAAAATCATCCCGCCCCAACAGGGTGTGGTATCCGCTGCTGAAAGGAGCCACTTGGAAGGTGATCTCTTCAGACCGATAATTCTCCGGCGTGCCGAATACCACGTCAAGTGTGATTTTTCCCGTACACCGCTCCTCCCGACTAGGAATGATTCCTCTGAAGGTCATACTGCTTTGCTTGATGCGGCTCCTGTCTATTTCCATTTTGTGGAGTGTATCCTCGTAGATGAGGTTTAATCTGCTGCCACCGTCCATGAGAACCTTGGTGAGTCGAAAGCCGTCCACGATGGGACTGAGGACTAGAGCGGCTGGTGCTCGGACTGTCCTGTATTTTGATTCGTCGCCGGCATTAAAGGTTATAGCCGTGTCGTTCCAAGGGTTTACTGTGGCGATTTGACAGACTTCGACAAGGCCACGAAGTGCCCTTTTGCGCTTATTGTTTGAAGCAAATGTCTTAAAGACCGTCAGTACTCTGGGGTCGTCGTCTTCTGGAGGGTGTTGCTCTGGGGTGTTTTTGGTAAGCATGTCCTCACCGCTTTTGGCTACCTGCCAGAGTATCCAACATGCTCTAAGGCTGTGGGTTGGTATGGTTTCCGGTGTTGTGTGTATTTTGCATGGGCCGTCGAGCCATCCCTCCAGAACGGTTCCGCGCCGCGTAATGGGTTTGTATTTCTTGGCTATTGGACTGGGCGCATCACGAGGATGTGCCCTTTTTGCCTGGACCAGTGGTTGAGTTGGGAGCGATGGCTCCCACCAAAGCCTGATCCATCCAGGCGCTGTCCATTGCACTGTACTTCTGTACGATAGTTGCCAAGTTAGCAAACTGTAGCATGCGGCGGCGATTAATGGCGTTGAGGATTCCTTCGTCCGTGCAATTGTTGCAGAACGCAGATATCGCGTCCTCATCGCGGCAATCTTTAACCTTGTCCTTGACAAGGAGGAATCTGGCCCAGAAGTGGTGGACCGTTTCCTGAGACTGCTGTTGTATGCTCATAAGAGCGCTTACGTTTGGGTGGGTGGGTGGAATTAAACCCGAACCCTGACCCGACCGATGATCCGGAGTCTGAAGATTTTCCAGACTTAACAGTCCGGACTCCGGAGTGTCTTCGGATTGCTTATGCCCACCGTCCGATTCTATGTTCGGAAGGCTGATCACATCCTTTCACTGGTGGGTATCCGGCTCTGCAGGGTCGGAGATTTGATTTCTCTTTGGTCTTCAGTGTAGGGGAGGAGTTGCCGTCTTGCTCCTCGACTACCGCTATCTGGTGGGTGACCGGTGGAGATTTGATTTCTCTTTGGTCGGGTTTAAGCCCGATCCGATCATAATCTGTGGTGATTCCCTGGGCGACGATGCGATCAAGGAGCTCGTTTAAAGACGAAAACTCCGCCAGATCCATCTGCTTGGAGTGTTTGGGGCTGATACAAAGGGGATTTTCGAGGGCCCGAGAGGTCATCGTCGGCTTAACGGCTGAACGGGCGGTCATGGTAAAGCCGCCCAGCTGGAGGGTTTGGCCTGGGGCCGATTCTCCTCCGACGGTGATATCGTCTTTAAGGACGAGGCGAGTCATCGACCCTGTCGTCGACGGCACAATGGAACTCTCAATGAAAGCACCAATGTCGGTGTCAAAACCGGCGGATCTCGGGTAGGGGGTCCCGAACTGTGCGTCTAAGGTCGAAGGTAACATGAGACAGGGGACACGATGTTTACCCAGGTTCGGGCCCTCTCTATGGAGGTAATACCCTACTTCCTGCTTGATTGATCTTGATGAATATGAGTATTACAAGAGTTGATCTACCATGAGATCGTAATAGCTAAACCCTAGAAACCTAGCCTGTATGACTATGGTAATGAGTCTCTCTGCTTTCCGGACTAAGTCCTCCGGTTTATATATACACCAGGAGGATCTAGGGTTACACAAGGTCGGTTACAAAGAAAGGAATCTACATATCCAGTCACCAAGCTTGCCTTCCACGCCAAGGAGAGTCCCATCCGGACACGGGTGCGGTCTTCGGTCTTCGCATCTTCACAGCCCATCAGTCCGGACCATGGCTAACAGGCCAGACGCCCGAGGAGCCCTTAATCCAAGACTCCCTCAGGGGGGTGGCCTACGCGTCAGTGACACAGGGAGGTCAAACCCCTGGTCAGCGGGGTCAAACCCTCCGGACTTGGTCCACGACTCGTCGTCGGTGAAGCCCGAGATGGTGGAGGGGCTTGGGATTTGCCCATGGTCGACCAAATTGACTGCGGTTTGGTCCTACGCGTAGCTGGGGCTCGCGCGCATCTGGTAGGGCAAGCGGGAGGAGCTGGGGTGGAGCGAGCTCGCCAGAGTCGAGCTCGTGGCGGCGGCCGGAGTTCGGGCGAGCTCGGGTTTGGCGTTAGGGAGCACGGCAGGGCTAGCGGGTGGGTGCGCTCGGCTCCTGGGAGCATGCTGAGTACGGTGACGCGCTTCGACGCGAGTGGCGGCAGTTGTGGCCGCGGAAGCGACTTGGCCGGAGGCGGAGAGCTCTCAGGCTCGAAGGATAGGGCGACAACACGGTGCAAACAAGCAAGGGGAGAGAGGGGATCGAAGTAGAAGCTCACGACGAGTACAGCGGTGGCCTCGGCGAGCTTGGGGAAGCAACGGAGCGGGCGCACGGTCGTCGACGATCTCGGCGGACCGAGGTTGAAGAAGACGGCGATGGCAGCGTTTCAGGGCTTCCGGCGTCGCTTGGCTCGGCGGAGAGGACTAGAGTGACGAGGCGGAGCTTCTCGACTGCTCGAGGGGACGAGGGAGAGGCAATGTCCGCGGTGGTGCTCGTCGGCGGCGGTAGGCGCGTTCGGTGAGGTCGGGAACAGCGAGGGAGAGAGCAGGGGGAGAGTGAGAGAGGTCAGGCGGATCGGGACGACACCGGGGCGTTCATCCACACGTCCAGGGGCTCGACGGCAAGCAGGAGGTGGCGAGGCACGTGCTCGCGTGCGGCGGCAACACGCGCTGTCCTCCTGGCGGGAGGTAAGTGATGACTGGAAGAGGCCAGTGGGCTGGGCCTCTGCTGGGCCGCCAGGTAAGTGGCCCAGGTGGGCTTCCTCTCTCTCTCTCTCTCACACTCTCTCTCTCTCTCTCTCTCTCTCTTCTAGTTTTCTTTTTATCTTTTCTGTTGATTGTTTTTCTGGTTTATTTAAAATACCAGAACACTTCTAAAAATCCTGAAAATAATAGTGGCCACTGTTTGGATTATTTCCAATAGCCCTCATTTAAGTTCGAGATCATTTGGACATTTAAAATTATTTATAGCATTTAAATGTCCAAGAACAAATACTGTATGATTTAATTCAATAACCCAGGATGTCCTAGAAAAGTGTGCACCATTTCTGGCAGAGGTTCTGGACCAAAACAAAAATGATGAACTTTTCCAAAGTCATTTTGGGTTCATTGAAAATGATTTTTATTTGAATCTAGTTGGATTCATTTGTTCTAGGGTTTGAACAATCCCCATTTCAGATTCAAAAGAATTTAAACATGATGCAACACATGACTAGCTAGCTCAGAGCATACCAGAGCTAGGGATGTGACATCATCAATCACTCATAATTGTATACCAGCAATCGTTTGCTCACAACACACAGGCTTGTTAGCAGTAATCGTCTGTGTTGCTATCGGTCTTCGCACACGTTTCCGATTACAGACCTGTTTGTCGTGTATCACACACATCTTGTTAAGTTGAACCGTTTATGATCTCATGTCTCAACGCAAACAGTTCATCCGAGTGAACCGCATGTTGTATATCGCACACACCTTGATCTGGCTGACCGTTTCTTTTGTGTTGCCTAATCACAAACAGTTCATCCGAGTGAACCGTATGTTGTACATCACGCACACCTTCATTTGGCTGCCCGTTTCTTTTGTTCCTTCTCATCGCAAACAGTTAATTGAGCTGAACCGTTTGCCCCGCATCGCAAACGCAACTAAAATCTGAACCGTGTTTGATGCATCATCCATCACAAACATTTTGCACCTTTTTTGACGGTTTTTACACCACCGTTTGCGATTATGGCATCGCACACAGTTTCGTCGAAGGGTCTCTGATCATAGTGCCGCGTTAGCAGCATCCTGCAGTAGTGATGGCAACAACAAGGTGGCATAATATAATCAGTAATGAACATGGTGCAGGAAGCAAAATATGACAATGGCACTCATCATGATCATGGCAACAAATAATTGAAACACACGACGACAATGGAGAATAAATGGAAGGTAACTTGAGCATCTGCCTCGGGGTGTCACGCGCGTTGGCAAGGAAGAGGCCGGGGCGGTCGCTGGGCGCCGCGGAGTGGCGGCGGAGCGCTACGGCAGGAGGCGAGCACGATGTTTGGCGAACAAGGAGAAGATCAAGACGAGTGGAGCGTGCGAGGGCCTTTCCGCCGCGCCCCTCCCTCGGATTTTATAACCATGACAGAACGTGGGGAAGTGGGATCGGTTGTGCCCATGATTCCCCTTCCCCGCACTGTGAGGGAACGTTTGGCCCCACTATTTAATTACTTGAGAATTGCAACCGTCAGCGGCACCACAATTAATCCCCCGCGCGTGGGCCGAGGGCGCGGCGTGGCGGCACTCGGCCCACTGTTGCGTCCTAGCGTGCGCGTGGCTTGGTAGGGCCTCTTCGACTGCTGTTCACCATGTGGCGCTGCGTCGGGCCACGGGAGGCGTGTCCCTTCCCCTCCAAGACACGACAGACGCCTCCGTTTCCTTGAGCATCATATTTTTAGCTACTCTATGAGCATTGTCATGATCTGGGATCTTGGGCTTCAGATTCCTGAGCACTAGTGGCTCATCATCAACCTCAACTTCACGCACAAGGGCCTTGTTCTTCTCAGCAGCAGAGATGTTTCTTGTAGACCTCTTAGGAGCAGAAACTTTGGGCTTGGACTTGGTCTTGGAGGGAGCATCTGACATGAGCTTCTGACTCTTTGTCGGAGGTGCGTCTGCAGGTTCTTCCTCCTCATCATCATGGTCATCTTCCATCATTGAAGGTTTGCCAATAACTACAACAATAGTATTTCTAGCCCTCTTCTTCTTCTTTAACATCAGCTTCCACATCACTTGGCCCCTCAAGTGTGAATGTCATTGTTTCCTTTGGAGCTGATGCTTTGCTTACCTTTGGCAGTGGCACTTTCCTGACAACAGTCCTTTCCTTGGCACTTGGCATAGTACTAGCAGAAGTACCATATTCCTTCCTCAGTACTGCCTTCTTCTTTGATGTGGCCTCACTAGCCACAAAGTGTTCATCCTCATCATCTGAGGTTCTCTTCTTCTTAGTTCTTGTGGCAGCCTTTGGCAGATCTGGATAGCTCCTAATGCCTTCACAGTAGCTCTGATTTGGACTAGAACCCTCACTAAGATCAAATTTCTGCTCTGACTGATTCTGACTGTCACTTGCACTTGACATCTTGCAAACAGACCCCTAACTTGGTGGAGATCCTCTTCGGCAGCAACAGCAGAGCATATTCCATTGACGGTGGCGGAATCCTGCAGCGAAGGTGCACATCAGACGACAGCGACGATCCGGAGACCAGGGAGGCGGCAGCAACGGGGTGTGGGTTCGTGACGTTTGAAGAAAATTTCAACCATACGGTCCGCTGGATATATATATATATATATATATATATATATATACCCGTGTGCTGTCGGAGGCATCGAGTGCAACAAATCGGTGGCACTGAGATGTGCAACTGCGTGCAGTTACAGCAACTCGATGGCACCGAGTTGTTCTAATCGGTAGCACCGAGATGAAAACCTGGATTAGTCTTTATGATTTTGGTTCGACCGAGTTTGATTGTGTTGGTCTGACCAAAATGCATGAAGAAGGTTTTGGAGGTCAACCCTTGTCGGATCGGTCGCTCCGAGTGCTCCTCACTTGGTGGGTCCAAAAAAGACTTGTTCAATTTTTGTGATATAGCACGAATATAATTTGAGACAGTAAGAGCATAGATCGCTAGAGGAGGTTCTTAGGCATTCTGGTACATCCACTTGGCCAACAAAAAAAGCAAGGCAATCAAAACAACAAACGGATGTCCTTGAATGGAGAAAATATGCAACCATCATGCTCACACAATAGAATAGCAACTAAAATATGTGTCAAAGATGCACAATCAATTCTAGCATCTATCAACAATTGGCGGTGACGAGGTAATCTATATATATGAGCATATGGACTTAGGAGTCAAATGAGAACATTTGATCATAGGTCATCCTCATCGTTTAAGCACAAGTGGGTTGCCACTTTTACATAAAAGCATTAACGTGTTCACATCACGAGAGTTGCTTTAGCTCAATTTTTATAGTAAAGCTCCCCCTAGATGTGATATCCCCCCAAAGAGGGATGAACTAACCTTGGGTTTTGTCGATGATGACTTCATGTAGATAGTGAAGATGTGGATGCTCAATGTTCATGTAGATGATTTGGTGCAATCCTTTGGAGTTTTGCACTTTCAATACCTGCATGGGTTAGTCCTACAAGGAACATACAAGAATATTCATAGACATATAGTGAATTGCACATATGATGATGTCCATGAAAGCATAGGTTACGTTGTCCCTTGTCTTACCAACAAGAGGGTTTGTGACTCCATGAACTAGTGCAAGATACGGAAGTTGATTGCATAAGTCCTTGCCAAAAGGAATATGAGTGAAGTATGTTGGCAGAGTCAACCTCAAGAACACTCTAGATCTTCTTCTTTGGGACCGACACCAACTTGATGGGAATCCTTGGAGTTGTAGTTGAACTTCATGAAGTAGAGCTTGACGTAGTTTTGGGAACCCACTTGACCATGGCCTTAGGAGCTTCTTCAAATGAGTCAATCTCTTCTTGAAGCTTGTCCTTGCCTTTTAGCTTGTGTTCTTGTGGTGGAAGATCATCTTGAGCTTGTGTTCCCTCAAAATAAGTGGGGTCATACTTCTCTTGTTGAGGAACAAACTTCATCATGGGGTATTAATCTTCTTCCCATTCAACTCCATTGGCATTGAACTTTCGTTCAAAACCAACACCTTGATTCCTTCGGTGTCTTCCTTGCTTGGATACAATTTCCTCAAATTGCTTACTTCCTGCAAGACTCTTGTAAACACCTTTCTCTATAATTCCCTTCAATAGGCTATTTTCTTGCTCAAGTGTAACTTGGCTTAGAGAATCATTAGTGGAACCAAGAGAATTACTAGAAGCAACAATATTGGATTTAGCATGGTTATTATTACTACTAGAAGAAGATCTTTCTTGCTCTTGTTACTAGATTTTACTTGTGGCATATAAGTAGTCAATAGGAGATGTTTGGCATAAGAAGAACTCTTCTTTCGAAGATCATCACTGATAGCTTTTAGGAATTCATGCTCTTGCTCTAAATTTAGCTTCTCATCTAGCATATCATCAAGGCGAGGAATGGGGTGCCTATAACGAACGGTGATAGCATCGATGTGTCTACAATCGGAGTACATGCGAAAACTACCATCTTTCTTAGGCACAAGGATGACCGGAACGGCACAAGGACTTAAGCTTTCACGTACATGACCATTGTCGATGAGTTGTTGTACTTGCCATTGGATCTCCTTAGTTTCTTCGGGGATGATGCGGTATGGAGCCTTGTTAGGAAGAGGTGCGCTGGGGATGAGGTCGATCCGATGTTCAATGCCACATAGAGGAGGAAGACCGGGAGGTAGCTCATCGGGAAAGACATTCACGAATTCCTGCAACAAGTTAGAGAACACTAGAGGAAGAGGATTAGGAGTGTTAGTTTTTTCCACCTCATCTTTTCATAGTAGGACATAGTGGATGACACTTGATGGGTTCTCACACACTTCTCTCATCTCTCTTTTTGAGGCTAGGAGGACTAAGTTTTTCTCTCTTGGCGAAGACTCACTCAATTTGGGGTTGTGGTGCTCACTTTCTTTGTGGTGGTTCACTCTCTCACTAGTATCTCCATGATGTGTGGATGCTTGCTTGTCGGCGATCACTTGGCTTGGTGACATTGGTCGTTGTACGTACTCCGTGCCCTTCATCTTGAAGCTATAGTGGTTAGTTCTTCCGTTGTGGATGACGCCGCGGTTGAATTGCCAAGATCTTCCCAAGACAAGATGGCACACGGACATAGGGACCACGTCGCAGTCCAAGGTGTCCTCGTAGGCGCCGATCTTGAAGGAAACTTGCACCGTATGCTCCACTTGTATAGTGCCGGAGTTGCTCAACCATTGCACCTTATAGGGATGAGGATGCTTCTTCTTGGCCAATTGCAGCTTGGAACATAGCTCTTCACTTTCCAAGTTGTGGCAACTTCCTCTGTCGATGATGACTTTCATGGAGCACCCACTGATGCCGACCTTGGTGTGGAAGATATGGCACCGTTGGTCTCCTTCTTGGTGGTGTTGGAGCATCAAGACCTTGGAGACCATGAGAGAGGGACTTGAACCATTGTCACAAAAGACTTGATCGTCTTCATCTTCGTTCAAGTGCCGGTGCATGGCCACGTGCTCAAGGGCTTCCATTTCTTCTTCACTCATGGAGTCGTATGTGCCATCATCGTTGAAGATCATAGTTCGCATGTTGGTGCATTCAAAGGATTTGTGTCCTCGGCCACCACATGTGAAGCACTTGAGAGAACTTGTCTTGACGGGGTCGTTCGGTGGCGCCGAAGATGAGGGAGTCTTGGATTTGTAGGTGCTTGCCGGAGGACGAGTCGAGGAAGGCATAACTTGCTTGGAATTTGACTTGTCGCCGGTACTTGGTGATGCTTTAGTTGAGGTAGGAGGTGCTGAGATCGCGGGAGCTTGAGTGTAGGAGTCGTAGGTGGAGGAGTACTTGGCGTATTTGAAGTCATCTTGCACTTGTCGCTCGGCCTTGGTCGCTTGATGAACTAGCTCAAGAAGGTTGGAGTATGGTTGGAAGTCGGCAATCCTCTTGATTGGGTGGTTGAGGCCATTCAAGAAGCGTGCCATAGTTTGCTCGTCATCTTCCTTGACATCGGCTCGTATCATGGCAACCTCCATTTCTTGGTAGTATTCTTCCATCTTCTTCGTGCCTTGCTTGAGGAGTTGCAACTTCTTGAAAAGATCACGGGTGTAGTGTGTAGGCACGAAGCGAGCTCTCATGACGTCCTTCATTTGCGTCCAAGTTGTGACTGGTGGTTCGCCTCTTGCTTGTCGTCGCTCGATACTTGTTCCCACCAAATGAGGACCTAGTCTTGAAACTCGAGGGAGGCCATGGCGATCTTCTTTTCCTCGTCGTAGTTGTGAAGATGGAATATCTTGTCCACCTTCAATGCCCATGAGAGATATTCTTTGGGATCATTGCTTTCGGAGAACTTGGGCATGGTGAACTTGAGCTTGCCGTAGCGGAGTTCTTCATCATAGTGGCTGTTTTGATGTTGCTCTTGACGAGGAGGAAGGTCCTCAAATGCTCGTTCCTCGTGATGTCGCTCTTGTTGTGGAGGAGGATGAGGCATATGCGCTTGGTTTCTTCTTTCTTGTTTCTCTTCAAGTCGAGCGGCTTCTTCTTGTCATGCTTGACGAAGTGCTTCTTCTTATTCACGGACTTGGTTATTGCGCTCTTCGACGACTCTAGTGGCCTCGTTGAGTATGCATTGTGCTTCGAGTGCTTGAGTTTCACGGCACTCTTGTGCTTGTCGGATTACATCACCGTCTCGAGGTGGTTGACGTTGCACTTGTGTAGGTATTTGCTCCTGCTCCATTGCTTCTTGCGCTTGTTGTCGTGCACATTCACGTGCTCGGACTCGGTCATGTAAGCCATTGCCTTGGAATGGATTTTCTTGAGCTTGGTGATCTTGGGGATCATCACATTGAGGAAAGCAAGCTCGTGGAGGACTTGTATCGTAAGAGGAGTTGTCCTAAGATTGCCGACTTGAACGGCGGCTTGAGTGGCGCCGTCTTGATGAAGATGTCGAGGAAGAAGGGTGTCTCACGATCATGTTGCGGAATTCTTCCATTTGTGTGGTGAACTTGGTGTCGATGTAGTCGCGGTTCCTTGCTTCCGATTGATGAAGATCGGTGGCGAGTTGTTCAATACGTTCACCCAAGGCTTCACTTTCTTGATGGAGAACTCGTTGCGCGATGAAGAAGTGGTTCTTGGTGACGTAGTCGCGATCGTCACCTTGCTCCTCGAAAAGTGGGTTCGCCGTAGACCTTGGCCTATCCATCATAACCAAGTGGGGTGAGTAGGAAAATGAGAGAACAATAGAAGTTACCTTTTCCAGGATTGTGGATGTATCAAGTGTCGCTCAATGTAATGCCACAATAGGAGAATTGGTACCGGGTTTGTTTCTCACACCTAGACAAGTAAAGCTTATGGAGTAGCTTGGTTAGGGTGGTGGCACACAAATTTCAAGCACATGTTAGTCAAGATATCGATATGGGTGAGAAGGTTCACAAAATTGCAAGTAAATCAAATAGATCAAACCCAAGAATATCACTAGGAATGCACACACGGACCAATAGATGGGATCTGTACAACCAAGGAATGAGCTCAAAATGTGAAACCACGGAAGATGCTCTTGTTGTACGGATGCTAGAGAGACGCTAGCTCGATTTCTCAAATGGGAAAGATACGCTTGTGCACCAACCTATGAGAGAAACGTGCCATCTTCAATCCCAACTATGCTATGTATGCGGTGACCAAGATGATACGTCGATGCAAAATGGCTCAATGCTATTGCTTAGAAGCTCTTTGTTTCTCCTCTTTTGCTTAAAAGATTTTTCTTTTTTTTCACTATTCTTGATGCTCGAGCCAAATATGATATGAGACAAGTATGTAAGATATGCACGGGAGAGACTTAGGGCATAATGATGATAGCAATATCACTACAGTGCACAATAGTGTGGCCCAGCAATTCTCAACTTGCTAGTCTCGGTGGGTAAGTGACGCAAAATGGCTCGGGTTATCAATGCAAAAGCAAGGAAATGAACGAGGTGTCGTCGAGGTTACCGTCCTTTCTTACGGTTAGCGGTGTCAACGGTGAAGATTATTGGCTAAGATGACTTTTAGGTGATGATGAATAGCGGTGATGTCGATGTCACATGTTCCTAAGTAGCCGAAACACCTTAGGAAACGAAAACCGCAACTAAAAGTCAGTCAAATGCAGAAGGTAGGTGCTTTTATGGTGAATTTTTTGATGGATTCAAATGGTGGTGGTAATGATATATGTGGATGGGGATGTCAAGTGCTTCCAAACGAGCTAAAGAACACGAAAAACGGACTTGGGAGTTGGAAGTTATGGCCAAAATGGAGGTGGAGTTGGGCTATTTCGGGGGGGAGGGGTGCGGGCACCCGTGGGTGGGAGGTGCGGGTGCCCGGGGTGGACCGGGGCAAACAGCTCGGGGGTGCAGGTGCCCGTGGGTTCGGGGTGCGGATGCCCGGGGGTGTCGGATTTGGGCGATTTTTTTTGGGAGATGGCTAAATTCTGTGGATTTCGTGGTGGGAAGGGTGGGGATTGATGGGTAGGGGCTAGATCCACTTGCCAAACAACAAATCCATGGACCAAAACAACCAAATCTCACAAGATCCAACAAATTGCAAGAAAACTTTTTGGGCTTATTTTTGTGGGGATTTTCGAATTAGGACGAAAAACAACAAAATCAAGCTAGCAAATGGGGGATGGGACTCCAAGATGTGAATCAACCTTGCTCATGATACCAAGATGTTGTAGGGTGAAACCCTAGAGGGGATCTTTTCACACTTGGAGGGGGAAAGAGGAAGAACACACAAGAACACAAGGAGGAAATCACTCAAACAAACCCAAATAACACATCCACTAAAGTAGCATACAAGAGATCCACAAGCATACAAGGACAACTCAAGGAAAATAACACTAGGGTAAAAGTTCTTCCCACTAGGTGAGGTCTTGATATCCAAGAGGATTTTCTCCAAGAGGAGGTCTAGATCTCCAAGAGGAGGAAGATGAGCAAAGCTCTCTCTTTGTCTATGTAGTACTTTGCTACCCTCTCAAATGAGCAAGGGGAGGAGTTTACATAGCCCAGGGACGAATTGTGAGGGAGAGGGGGATACAAGGGTAAAAAAACCAAAATGCATACAGGCATATGGAGGGGTCCGGGCACCCGGGGTAAAGGAGATCGGGCACCCAGACAGGACAGAGGCGCGCGCTCAGGTGAGGCCGGGCACCCGGGGCAGCAAGGGTTGGGCACCCGGACATGGCAGGGCCCGGCTGGAGCTGGGCCGGGCACCCGGGGTTGGTGGCCCGGGCACCCGGGTGGGGCGGGGTAGCTCCCAGCGGCTGGGCCGGTCACCCGGGTGGCCACAGCCAGCGCCAGATAGGGGCCCGGAACCCGGGGTACTCAGGGGCTGCTCCCAGCCGGCCGCCCGGGCACCGGGGCTAGGGGAGGCCGGGCACCCAGGATGTCCAGTGCCTCCACGTGTTTGTTTCCTTCTCCTTCCTTCTTCTCCTCGGGTGCTTGGGTCTCCATCCTTGCTTCCTCACGGGCTCGTTCTAGGTACCTAAGGATGCATAACACCTCCGTTTGAGGTAGGACCCAATTCACGTGTGAATATGAATGAAACTCGAAGAGGATAGAATTGACCTTGTTCTCGATAGCGCGTGCATGAGCTCTCGTCATCGGTCCCCTTAGTGCTTGAGGTGGTGAGTGGGCATCCATGGGGATGGTCGAGGGATGCTCCACATCATCATGCCTGCTTTCTTGTATCACGGCTGGAGGTGGCAGCTGACGGAGGTGCCGGTGTAGCAGAACGTGTGGAAGTAGAAGATGCACGCAGTGTCCATGATGAAGGTCGACCTGCAGAAAAATTAGTCCGCCAATGCCTTCGATCCTGCACTTCGTGTTCAGCTTTGCAAGCAAGATGGAATACGAGTGATATTGTTATACTCCTTATACTCCAAATGGTCTGAATCTCTTTATTTAATCCACCCATAAAACATGCAAGCATAGCTTCATTATCCCCAACAATACCACATCTAATCATGCCAGTTTGTTATTCCTGATAATATTCTTCTACAGAATTTTTGCCTTGTCTTAAGCGCTACAAGTTTTGTAGTAATTCACATTGATAATATGGTGGAACCCAATGAGTACGCATAGCAGCTTTCAAAGGAGTCCAAGTAGTTGGGATATTATTCAGATATAATCTACGATGTTCAGACCACCACACACAAGCAAAACTAGTGAATGCACATAGAGCGGCAGCAACACATCTCTCCTCGGGATATTGTAAACATGTAAAACGTTGTTCAGTTTCTAACTCCAAAGTAAGATATATATCACGAACATATCTACCCTCAAATGCTGGAATATTCAATTTTAGTTTAGGGAGATTGTCAGGATCTCGTACCTGAGGTGGTGGTGCAGCCCTACAGTTGCGATTATATGCATGTGGACGACCTGGTGGTGGTGCTGGTGATTGCACGTAGTTCTGATCTTGATCAACCTCATCCTCGTAATTGCCCTCGTAAACATCCTCCACCTCGGCCGCAGCAGCAGCGGCGGCGGCACCAGAATTTTGTCCTTCCTCAAGAGGAACACGCCTCGCTCGATGGAGGGCTGGATCGCGACGTGGAGGTGGTTGTTGTTCATGTTGTTTTTTTGAACCTGTAAACAGTAGGAGAGGCTCCTACTGTGTGGTTAAATTAAAAGAATAAAGTTCTGTACATCAATTACATGTCTGGTATGGACATCCAGAGTACCCTCAGAAATAGAGGGGGGGCAAAGAAAAGGAGAACCTAAGAAGAAAAGCTTATTCAGTAAAAGCCTACAGAAGTCATAGACTACAGATTATTAAGAAAGGTGTCAATGAAGCCTCTATGGGCTTGTTTCACTCTGTGGGAGAGCAGAGAGAGGTCTGTTTTGAATCTGTGCCTCCACGAAGCTTTAGTTGGTGTGATTCTCCTGAAAACCTTGTTGTTTCTCTCTTTCCAAATGCTCCAAGCTGAAACCAAAAAGACCTCCATAAAGAGAGGATGGGGCCATGTTTCTATCGCCTATTCCACCAATCTCAGTCAGTTATCATCATGCATCCATGTGATTTGCAGAATATTCCAGCATCTTTGACTAAACGGGTAGCTGAAAATCAGGTGGTTGATTGTCTCCTCAACATGTGATCCACCGAGTATACAATCATGATTGTCATCGCCAACTTTATAATGTCCTCCGCTTTAGCATGTTGCACGTGTTAAGTCTATCATGGAGTAGAAGCCATCCGAATACCTTGATTTTCATAGTGTTTTTGGACTGCCATAACGAATGCTTGGTGAGCATGGACGTCCCTGAAGACAAACTGGTAGTATCTGTTGGCCCTGAATTTAGTGTCTCCCCAAGTGTAGTGCCATACATCATTCACAGTGGTGGCAGGTTGTATGTGTGTTGTAGCTAGTTGTAGCTCTTTAATCTCATCAAAAGCCTGGGGGAGAGTGGAAGGTGAAACCGACGTGATCTCCAAGAAATCCTTGACTGATATACCTTGTTGTTGGTGTTGTTGTTGTTGGTGGTGGTGTTGTTGTTGTTGTTGTTGTTGTTGTTGTTGCAACGGCGCAGCTGGTGGATGTAGACGCACAAGCACTTCAGCGAACTTGGGACCCAACTTGTTGTCAATTGTCTTCTCAATGTCTTCTACCTGTTGACCCAACATTTCCTGGAATTTATCATGGAGCTCCTTATTCGTCATGTTCTCCTAGTCTAGCTCATTTGCTTGTGATCCTGGCATGGTTAGCAGCAAGAGAAACACACAAGAATATGATCCTACAGATGGATCTCGAAAGCAAACCGAATATGGGATGGACTCGGATTGGTGGCGTGGTATATATGGACTCGGATTGGTGGTGGATAAGTAGTGATAGGATATCACAGCGGTGGTGGTATATGGCAGCGGTGGTGGTATATGGCAGCGGTGGTAGGATATGGCAGCGGTGGTGGTATATGGTAGCGATGGTGGTATATGGCAGCAGCAATGAAGATGGTGCGGCGGCGGCGTGAAAAAATGTGATAGAACTCACAACTCTAAAGGACTAGACGCTAAGACCAGCAACTTGACACGACGATGCAACCACAAATTCAACAAAGCAAGACCCTAAAAAGATTATGCAAAGGCTCAGATTGGTTCGGATATGATGAACTAACACTAATTTTTTATGGCTTTTTCATGGACTATAGGTATGAAGAACATACTCGATCTAAACTATGAAAAACTGGAAAATCTCACCGACCAACCTAGAAATCAGATACCACTTGATAGAGGCAAAGGTGTCCCATCTTTCGATGAGATGGTGGTTATCGTTTTTAGTGGAGTAGACTTTGACGGTTCGACTATGAACGTGCGAGGAAGTCGCGCCTTAGCAATCGTTAAACCAACTCCGAGAGGTTATTGACCATGGGGGAGCACGATCAACCTGACCACGAGGGCCTGTTTCCTGCACGCAAACAAGGAAGAAGCAAGAAACTAAAATTCCAATCTGGATATTGCGAATGTCGGTGCAACAAACCCTAGGCGTGTGTTTCCCAGACTGTACACATGCTCAAAAGCAAGGTTGCAGCATCCAAGACAAGGCCAACCAGAAGAGATAGCTCTTTGAGAAATCAAACGACAGATCAAGAAGACCAAGACCAACCCAAAGAGCAAGATATCATTAAGGAGAAACCTCCCTTGCCGGGCAGGCGAGCCTGGCGAGGTCGAGGTCACCCAGAAGATAAGTCCCAAGACTCCCCCGGCAAGCTTGCCGGGAGCGCCGAGGGCGGGTCGCCTCGCCAAGGCTCCACCGCTCCACCTCACAGCAACGCGAGTCACATACCAGTGCGGTATCGAGCCCCCAAGTGATTAGGTTGCTGCCGTTCGGCATGTGGCAGCCATTTCTGAGGAAGAACACCCCTAAATGACACCCGTCCAGGAGACGTGTCACATAGACATGCAAGAAGGTGGCTGAACAGGACGACAAGGCTTGCCGGGCTACACCTACGATGTGACACTAAGCGGTGCATTTAATGCAGCTTGTCTTGTCTGCAGAGTTAGGTATGATAACACGGTTTGCTATCAAATCAGTACATAATGACTGAATTTCCATTGTGGTAACCCCTTGACCTATAAATGGAGGGTCGTGGTGACCTTAGAAAGGATTCAGACCCTCGTACATTCATATGCGCGTGGCTGCTCTCGTCCCAAGGCGACCTTTCCGGGCAAGAGCGTTGTGTCTCCACTACAGTTCCTCCATCAATCCACCAAAGCAGGAGTAGGGTATTACGCCTCGCAGCGGCCCGAACCTGGGTAAAAAATGCCTGTCTCATCACTGTCGTGCTGCTCTACGCTCTCTGCTCTTTGTGCAACGTGCTCTTCCCCCTTGCTGAACCACAAGGGGTTGATGGTCTCGTAGGTGTCCGTGTTATACCGCAACATATTTGGCACGCTAGGTAGGGGGAAGCGTTTGCACAAACCCGAGGGTGTAAGCAGCGTGTCATCTTTATCATCATTTTCTTCATCGATGACTTCATCATCCATGGCGCCCAAGAAAAAATCTGGTGCTACAGCTCACCCGTCCACCTCGAAGGTCCCCTCGCATGCGGCCACTGATGCCATGGGGGCTACAGGGACGCACAGGACATGGACGTTGCGCAGGACGTGACCAGCGAAGGCGGCGCCGTCACCGTTTCCTCTGCGGCCAAAACAAGAGCAGGAGGTACCGGAGAAGAACAACGCCAACAACATCCCAGCGGCCATGCTCCACAAGATGCGGGTGGGGAGAACATTCCATCCCCGCCTCTCCACCCCACTGAAGGACGCAGCCGCAGCGATGGCGCTCGCTCTAGGGCGAACCACAACCCTCTAGCTGTCCCCACCGTGGGTGCGGCTACAGGGAACGCGCCGTCCCCAGGACAAGCTAGGCGAGACGACGCGCTGAATGGGGGCGCCAATCCCCAAGCGCATCCACCTTTTCGCCACGCCGCTCTGGCGACCGGCTCACGGTGACGAGAGCATGGTGTGTCACTACCGGCACCATCAGAAGCCAGGCGACGTCGCGATCTGCGTCATCGTCTATGCCAAGCACTTCTTCGGAGGCTATGGCCCGGGCCCAACTCCTATTGGGATTTCTGCCGGCGGCCGATCAGATGGATGAATGGAGAGCCACCATTCAGAGCCTGATTGGTTTCGCTGAAGCGGGAGGATCACAACGGGCAGGCCCGCTCGAGCTTCCACAGGCGACGACAACGGCCCGAGCCGCTGGCCTTACCGAAGGGGCCATCCCTATGGTGCAGTCCCCATCATGATAGCCAACACAGGGCCATAGCCAGAGCCATGCAATCAAGAACCTGACGACGTGTCGATGGCTTCGTCTGATCCTCAAGCCCATCGAGACCAATGACGAGTCCTGGAAGACAGGCAGAGGGAAGACGCACACGTTACCATAGAACGACGTCGCGAAACCCGCCACAAGTCTGACAGGCGCAATGGCCCCGATGTCGACGAGCCCGTTCCTGGTGAAGATGGATACCTACCTTTCGAGGTTGGGTGCCCCACCTTCACTCGTGAGCTACGGTAAGTCCATTGGCCATCTACTCATACGTTCAAGCCAGAGATACCAGAAAAGTACGATGGAAGACTAAACCCAGCAGATTTCTTGAGCATCCACACCATTGTTGTTCAAGCCACTGGAGGGAGAGATGAGAAGGTATTCGCCAACTACTTCCCTTTGGCACTTAAGTCAAATCTGAGGTCGTGGCTGATGCACTTGCCGGAGAACTCCATCTCGACCTGGGCTGACCTATGCCATGAGTTTGTTGGCGCCTTCACGAGCAGCCATCAAGAACCAGGGCAGCCCAGCGATTTGCAACTCCTTCCCCAAAAGGAAGGGGAGAGTTTACGGAAGTATATGCAGATATTCAGCCGGGTGCACAGGAGCATTCTAGAGATCCACCCGGCAGCTGTGATAGGTGCATCCCAGTCCAACGTGCGCAACTGCAGGATACGTTCCAAGATGAATGTCCGGCTGCCCAAGATTGTAAAAGAGCTGTACACATTGGTGGATAAGTGTGCCCGAACAGAGGAAGGGAGGCGACTCCCCAGAGAAGAAGATGGCGTCGACGTTGACTCAGAGGATGACGATGATGCCACCAATTAGAAGAAGAAGAACAAGAAGCAATGATAAGGCAATGCTGGTTGTTGAAGGATCGAGCACTCCTAGTACCGACAAGAAGGCCAAGTCCGGGGCTCCCGGCAAGGAAGCTGCCGCCTGCACTAATTGTCGAGAAGCCGCGGCTGCCGAGAAGGCTGGGAAGGCTGACGGCCATACTGCAAGATCCATCGGACCAAGGGCCACGATCTTCAAGAGTTTCATCAGGTTGAGCAACTCGTCAAGAAGCAGAAGGCTGAGTACGAGAAGCATGACAAGGAGATAGACCAAGATGGCGTTGGTGGGAAGGGCCAAGGCGGCAGAGGAGTTCACCCTGGCAAGGCCCCTCGGTAGCAAGGAAGACCTGCGAAAGGCCGTGAGTAGAAGGAATGCAATGACGGGAGTGATGAAGGAGATGAAGAGGAAGTGAGCGAGCAGGAGTTCCAGAAGGTCACTGACGCCACGTGAATTGATGGAGGTGCATCCTTGCACTCCTCTCACTGCTAACTTAAACAGTGGGCGTATGAGGTCAATGTCGTGGAGCCAGCGTCAGATTCTCGGAAGCTACTCAAGTGGTCCCACACGCCCATCATCTTTGATGAAGAGGATCACCCTGACCGCACCACCACGGTAGGGTGTTTGCCATTGTTGGTTTCACCAATGATCCACAACCTCAAGGTCACAAAGATGTTGGTTGACAGCGGGGCCGTGTTGAATCTAATTTCCCCAAGGTCATCAGCAAGCTCCAGATAGCAGATGAAGAGATCAAGGTTACTGATACTTTCCAAGGGATCAACCCCGGTAGAAGTCATCCTAAGGGGAAGGTCACGCTGCCGGTAACGTTCAGAGGGGAGTTAAACTACTGGACTGAGAAGATCGTGTTTGATGTGGTTGGCCTCCCCTGCTGTACAATGGAATCTTCGGTCACCCAGCCCTGGCAAAAGTCATGGAGGCATCCCACTATGCCTACAATACGCTGAAGATGTCAGGCCAATGGGCGTCATTTCCATTCCATCAGCCAAGAAGGACGCAATCATATGTGTGGATAAGATGTACCGAGAAGCAGTCGCTGCTGAGGCCGCGGAAGCTACCGCTACCACCAAGGAAAGCAAGAAAGGGAAGAACTCTAGCAAGGATACCATCAAGGAATCCGGGAAGTGCGCCTCTTCGGAGTGCGCTGCGCCTGTCGATGACTTGCCGGAGAGTTCCTATAGCAAGAGATCAAAGGTTGTTGCGCCTGCTGTGAAGAAGGTCTCGGCAGGGCTGGTTGGCGCTGATGGTACATTTACCGTCAGCTCCAGCCTTGACGACAAATAGGAAAGCGCACTCGTTGCCTTCCTGCGGGTGAATGTCAATGTGTTTGCTTGGCAACCATCTAACATCCCCGGTGTTCCCAGGGAGGTAATCGAGCGCCACCTTGCTGTCTGCCCACATGCCCGGCCCATGAAACAGAAGGTACAAAAGCAAGCTTTGGAGTGGCAATAGTTTATTGCCGAAGAGATTAAGAAACTTGAGGTAGCTAGATTGGTTAGAGGGGTATTGCATCGAACATGGTTGGCGAATCCAGTGGTAGTGCGCAAGGCGAATGGGAAATCGAGGCTTTGCATAGATTTCATAGATCTGAATAAAGCATGCCCGAAGGACCCGTTTCCCTTGCCGCGCATCAACCAAATCATGGATCCCACCTCTGGGTGTGACCTGCTTTCCTTCTTGGATGCCTACTCTGGGTACCACCAGATTTTCTTGTCCAAGGAAGACAAAGACAAGACTGCGTTCTTAACCCCATGCGGCATGTAGTGTTTTGTACGGATGCCCTTTGGGATAAAGAACATTGGATCTACTTTTGCAAGAGCAGTGCAAATTGGTTTTGAGGCCCAGTTGCACAGGAATATTGAAGCCTACATGGGCGACATAGTGGTCAGAACCAAGGACAAATCAACTCTCCTTCAGGACTTGGAAGAGACCTTTGGAAATCTGTGCAAGATCAACTTGAAGCTGAACCCAGAGAAGTGTTTGTTTGGCGTTCCTTCCGGCAAGCTACTTGGCTTCTTTGTGTCCCACCGGGGGATAGAGGCCAACCCCGACAAGATCAAGTCGATTGAGCAGATTCAAGCACCCAAGACAATTAAAGATGTGAGGCGTTTGACTGGATGTGTTGCCGCGCTAAGCAGGTTCATTTCCAAGTCCGCCGAGCGCGCCCTATCATTCTTCAAAATCTTGAAGAAGACAGGACCCATGGAGTGGACCCCGGAGGCAGATGCTGTGCTGCAAGATTTGAAGACCTATCTTTACTCTGTTCCCACCTTAGTTGCTCCTAAACCTTAAGAGCCATTGCTGCTATACCTAGCGACAACCAATCAAGTGGTTAGTGCAACACTAGTGGCACAGTGGGGAAGTAGATGAAGGAGTAGTCGCAACGATCGTCCCCTCTGGAGAGGAAGGTGAACTCGTCCCAACAAGGTCAAATGCAGGTCAAAACAAGGAGGAGAGGGGCAACGGAGACAGTTACAAGGTCACGGCAAGGAAGAAGGTGGTGCAGCGGCCAGTGTACTTCGTCAGCTCCCTGCTGCGGGGGGCTAGGTCGAGGTATTCTGGCGTGCAAAAATTGATCTTCGGCCTCATCATGGCCTCAAGGAAACTGCGCCACTACTTCCAAGCCCACGAGATCACGGTTGTCACTCGCTTCCCCTTGCAACGCATACTGAGGAACCCTGAGGCCACTGGCAGAATAGTGGAATGGGCTATGGAGTTATCCTGCTTTGGTTTGAAGTTTGAGAGCATGTTAACTATTCAGAGTAGAGTAGTAGCGGAGTTTATTGCGGATTGGTTGCCTACCCCTGATGAAGAAGTGCTGGAGACAGTTATCCCCAGCAAGGAAGCGCCACAAGAATGGAACATGTACTTTGATGGTGCCTTCACCCTACAAGGTGCAGGAGCTGGCATGCTTCTCGTTGCTCCCACTGGGGAGCACCTCAAGTACATGGTTCAAATGCATTTCCCCCTGGAGAAGGCTACCAACAACACTGCAGAGTATGGAGGACTCCTTGTCGGGCTTAGGATCGCAACAGAACTGGGAATCAAGAAATTGATCATTCATGGAGATTCGCAACTTGTGGTAAGGCAAGTAAACAAGAATTATCAAAGCCCATTGATGGAGGCATACATAGAGGAAGTGAGAAAGTTGCAGGAGGGCTTTGATGGATTACAAATAGAGCACGTGCCATGTGCGAAAAACAGCATTGCTGATCATCTGTCAAAGTGTGTTGCGCAAAAAATCCCTGTGGAACTAGGGAATTTTGTTCTCCATCTGACTCAACCCTCTGTATCCCCAGCAACAATGGCCAAAAAGAGGAGGAAACTGGACTCCAGCAAGCCTCTCTAGGCAAAGCTTCCCAAAGTCCCTGGCAGAGAGCTTGGCGGGAGCAACTCCCCTTCGATTGGTGAGCTACACCCTCCCACCGAACTACCAGTCTTTGCGGTTGAGGCATGCGCTCCCGTCAACGAGGAGGTGCCACTGGTCCTTGTTGCCGAGCCTCAGGCTCCAACTTGGGCGCGGCACATAGTCCATTTCCTCCAAATAGGAGAACTTCCCGAAGAACAAGAAGCTGAAAGAGTAGCCCGGAGGGCCAGTATGTATCAATTCATTGACGACACACTATATATAAGAAGGCCTAACGGTGTGAAGTTGAAGTGCATTTGCCGGGAAGAAGGAAAGGAAATGTTGGCAGAGGAACACTGGGTATGTGCGGCTCCCATATTAGATCAAGGGCCCTGGATGGAAAAGCTTTCCGGCAAGGCTTCTACTGGCCCACGACCCTCCAAGATGCAATTGAGCTAGTCACCAAGTGTGAAGCCTCCCAGTTCCACTCCAAGAATATCCATCAGCCTGCTCAATCTCTTCAAACAATCCCTTTGTCATGGCCATTTTCGGTCTGGGGGCTCGACATCTTGGGGCCCTTCCCCCGTGCTACCGGGGGCTTTGAATTCTTGTACGTTGCAATTGACAAGTTTACAAAGTGGCCGGAAGTGGAGCCCGTGAGGAAGGTGACCGCACAGTCAGCTATCAAGTTCTTGAAATGATTGGTGTGCCATTTCGGAGTACCCGCCATAGTCATCACTAACAATGGCACCCAATTCACAAGTCGCTCCTTCGTGCAATATGTTCATGCCCTCAGAAGCAAAGTCTCGTTTTCCTCTGTTGCCCATCCCAGAAGCAACGGAAAAGTTGAGAGAGTGAACACTGAAGTACTGCGAGGAATCAAGACAAGAACATTCGATAGGCTGTAGAAGTGTGGCAGGCGATGGATCAACGAGCTGCTGGTGGTCCTTTGGTCCCTCCACACGACACAAAATCGAGCTACCGGCCAGACTCCCTTCTTCCTAGTCTATGTGGCAGAAGCAGTGATCCCCACGAAACTCATATACGGATCACCTTGGGTACTTGCCTACGATGAAGTAGCGCAAGAACATCACCCATGTGACGACGCCATGCTACTTGAGGAGAACAGTCTCCGGGCAGCTATGCATGCTGCACGCTACTAGCAAGCCCTGTGTCGCTATCACAGCCGCAGGGTTCATGCGCGGAGCTTTGTGGAAGGCGACCTTGTCCTTAGGTGTGTTCAGTCCGCCAAGGGTGCAAACAAGTTGACACCAAAGTGGTAAGGCCCTTACCGGGTAGTACGAGTAACCAGACCCGGCGCAGTCCGTCTGGAGACCAGAGATGGCATTCAGTTGCAAAACTCATGGAACATTGAGCATGTCCGTAAGTTCTACCCGTAAGGCATGGTTGTTGGGCCCTGCCCGATAGCCACCCTTTTGTACAAGCCTTGTCGATGTTGCATGTAACCCTTTGTACAAAGCCAAGCACAGATCCTGAGCAACAGATAAACAAACGAAGCGCTGGGGGCCCCAAAAACTTGCATGCATGCATAAGCATATCATGAGCATAGCATGATCATGTAGATAAGATCATATGTAGCTCTGTTTTCATCTGCACTAAGCTGCAGGGTTCTTCCTGCGGACTTGGTCCCGAAGAGAAGAAATGTAGACGAGCCTACATAGCGGTCCCCGGCGAGCCAAACAGATAAGTTCCTTCTTATCCATACCTATTCTGTAAAGTGAAAACTTGTGCATATGAAAACCTTTTCACCTTCGAAACATAGGTGCTCCCATCCTTTGTCCCGAATGTTGCTTCGGTCAAGCTAGTCGCAGTGGACTTTGACGGAGAAGATTCGACGAGGAGCTGGTCCCTTTTTATAGTTTTGTGCCCGGCAGGTCTAGCCCTATGGCAGCAAACAAAAGGCACCGGCAGTATAGCTTGCCGGAGAAAACTTGTTTACTTAAATGTATAGAGGCACCTCACCTCTGCATGGACAGGATACATGCACAAGTACCCGGCAAGGCTTGTATTTTTTCATTAATAGGCTGATAAGCAAGTACAAATCTTACAGAACACAAACATGGATAAAGAAGATTACATAATTTAGACTAAAGTTTGGCAAATGCCTACACATTTTAGACTGAAAAAAGATAAGTGCCCCATAATCCCTTTGTTGTCCCTCTCTTCCTAGGAACCACGGTGGGGGTGCAGAGGGCAAAAGGAGTGCCTGAGAAGAAGCCCAGCCCGATCCCTTCAGGACCTGCCGGGCGCGGCCTAACAAGATCGGGAGGGGCGAGGCTGCGAAGGAAGGGAACGGAGGAAGCAGATCGGCGGTGCCCTGGTCACCACCCCAAGGGCCAGCAAGAAGCCCCAGCACAAGCACTAGCGGAGAGAGCCGTCAGAGCTCAGCTGGAAGACTGCTGGAGGAGGCGAAGGCACCAAGAGAGCGACCCCCTCCCTGGCAACCGTCCTGAAGAGGCCGGTGATGATGGTGCCGGGGAGGGAGGGGAAGAGCGGAAAGACAAGGTAGCGGGCCGACAATACGAGATGAAGGCTTCGGTGCCATCGTACTCTGACCTGACGGCCTGCCACCCGCCTTCTTCGTCTTCCCTCGTTTTTTCGTCATCACCACCGCTCCAGGAGGACGCCGGCCCCTCGGACCGTCGCCTCCCCAAGAGAAACAGCAGACCACGGCAATGTTCGAGGCGCGCGAGGATCACCACTCCACACCTTGGTGGGCAGGAAGGCGCCGCCGCCTGCAGCATTAACCCCGGCTCCGCTGGAAGGAGCAGTGCTGGGTTTACCAAGGATCCCACGCACTGCACCCCAGACAGGCACCGGAAGCCCCAGGAGCCTCGCCGTCGGGATGACGAGCCACGACGACTTGCGGCAAGCACAAGCACTCCCCACCTGGCGGCCGGCTCGTGTGGGAGAGATGGGCGCTTCACCATTTTGGAGAAGTGTAACGCCTCCCACACTGCGGACGATTCGCGCCCACATCTTTGACCACTGCATCTCCTACGGCCGCGGACTAGGCTCACTCCCCGACCGTCGACACGAGCATTCGGCATCGTTGACCCCGAGCTAGAGCCTGGGGCCTGGCTCCGGTCTCTCCCCCTCAACGTAACAAAGAAGGAGGCAAGGAATGAAAGAGGAGACGTGCGTGGATGGGCACTTCCGCTCCTTCTCACCCTCTTTTTATAGGCAGACTGGGCTGGGGGCTGATCCTTAGCCCCCACCCCAGAAGGGGTTCTTTCTGATTCGGCCCGTCTAAACCACCACCGATCCAAGAAGACCCGGTCCTAGTCATGATGCTCTCTCCTGCACCATGTGCCTCCATTACCTACCCCACTCACTTCATGCAGCATACGTGGCAAAGTACCAGGGTATGGTGGGATGAGTGAATTGGCAGTTACCCCTCGTGTGTTAACATCGTTCACGGGCCATTACAGAGATGGCCCCACTCCAATTGGTGTCACACGACATACGGAAAACCGGAAACTAACTCAAGCACAGATTAATGAAGAAGCAAAAAAGATCTCAAAAGATGAGCTACCACGACACCCTCGCCTATGTACTAGACAGGGCCTACCACGACGATGCTCGGCAGCGCATTCAAGCCAAGCCCGGGGCTCCTATCGGTGCAACAAACCCCAGGTGTGTGTTGCCCAGACTGTACACAAGCTCAAGAGCAAGGTTGCAGCATCCAAGACAAGGTCAAGCAGAAGAGATAGCTCTTTGAGAAATCAAACGGCGGATCAAGAAGACCAAGACCAACCAAAACTGCAAGATATCATTAAGAAGAAACCTCCCTTGCCGGCCAGGTGAGTCTGCGAGGTCGAGGTCGCCCAGAAGACAAGTCCTAAGACTCCCCCGGCAAGCTTGTCGGGAGCACCGAGGGCGGTTCGCCACGCCAAGGCTCCACCGCTTCACCACACAGCAACGCCAGTCGCATACCAGTGCAGTGTCGAGCCCCCAGGTGATTAAGTGGCTGACGTTTGGCACGTCGCAGCCATTTATGAGGAAGAACACCACTAAATGACACCCATCCAGGAGACGTGTCACACAGACAGGCAAGAAGGTGGCTGAACAGCACGGCAAGGCTTGCCGGGCTACACCTGCGTTGTGACAATAAGCAGTGCATTTAATGCACCTTGTCATGTCTACAGAGTTAGGTATGATAAAACTGTTTGCTATCAAATCAGTACGTAATGACTGAATTGCCATTGTGGTAACACCTTGACCTAAAAATGGAGGGCCGTGGCGACCTTAGAAAGGATTCGGACCCTCGTACACTCATAAACACGTGGCTGCTCTTGTCCTGGGGCAACCTTGCCGGGCAAGAGCGCTGCGTCTCCACCACGGTTCTTTCATCAATCCACCAAAGTAGGAGTAGGGTTTTAGGCCTCACGGCGGCCCGAACTTGGGTAAAAACTGCTTGTGTCATCACTGTTGTGCTGCTCTATGTTCTCCGCTCTTTGTCCAATGCACTCTTCCCCCTTGCCGAACCACAAGGAGCCGATGGTCCAATAGGTGGCCGTGTTATACCACCACAGCGAATATAAGAGGAAAGCTTTATTAATGAAGGTGAGGTTCTGTGACGTCTTGATCTGGTCGTTGAACACAAACGAAGTATGCGTAGTTGCAGCTATAGCGTACTTTTAATTTAAACAAAACCCAAAGTCTAAATGACACCCTAAGGGTTGTATATATGGAGGAAGAGGGGGGGATTTCATGACCCCATGGAGGAGGGGTCCGAAACCAACCCTAACTCTTGTTTCCCCACACAAATGGACTCTAAAAATAGCCTATACTCAAGGATTTCGAAATTACATGGGCCTGGCCCAAAAATAAGGTGGCGCAACACCTATTATAAGCTATGGACGAAATTTATGAAAGGGCATCTTGTATATTTTGTCCATGTCCATATATATCATCAAGGAGGCTTCAAAGTACTGAAATCTTCACTAGAAACGCCGTTCTGGTTCCCTTCACACGCGCCTTCGTCTCCATGCTTGTATTTGCTCTAGTATTCATCCCTCTTGTCCATACTAGGCCCTTCATTAGTAATCAACACAAATGTATCCAATTTAGGCAACATCATATTCTCATGAACATTAGAATTGTTACCAAGAAACAAAAGTATATGGTAATTCAATTGGCATGTGCGAGCTCTAGTAATTGGTCCAGTACATATAGCAGCAGGGGCTATGGGTGTAACAATGGTATTGATGTCCTCATCACCCATGCTCGACCTCCTCATCCATAACGCCCCCGAAGATGAATGACGTAGGAACTGGCACATAATCGCTCTGCTTCGAGACCAAAGGGAGTGTCTCATGTGTGGTCTCGTAGCTTGACTCGGAGTATGAGTCCCATTGGGGCGCCGTCTTCATGTTATTGAAGAGGTTCGTGCTCGTCGCCACGGTCGAAAGGGATGGCCCTTGCTCGACTGTCTTGTCGTCGTTTGTATGAGGCCCATATGATGTGGCATCTCGTAGCTCCTCTCCATGACCGAAGGTAATTTCCCATGCTTGGCTAACTTTCTTGAGGGGCTTCCAAAGATGGAAGTGTTGCCCTCAATTATGATGTGGATCACGAATGTGGTGATGGTCGCCATGGAGATGTCGACGTGGATGAATTACGCTTGCATCGCATGGGCGCTCCAAAGATTTGCCACTCACTCGTCGCTGCCTTGAGGATGACGAAGGGGAAGAAGAAGACTTGTAGTCGACCACCATGTCTCGTAGTTGATCCCTTAGCTCATCCAACTTGTTGTCGATGTAGTCCTGTTTCCTTACTTTTGAGGGACGTATGTCGATGGAGAGCTTGTCGATGCGCTCTCGCAAGGTAGATTGTATGCCTTACATTGCTCGTTGTAGTTCGACAGTGTGAGTGATGGTGACGTAGTTATTCACGTCGTCGCTGTCGTCGACAACCGGAGATGAAATGCTTCGCCTATCCATCACAAGACTTGAGCAAATGTGAGTGAAAGAAAGAGAGGAACTAGACCAAATGTACCTTACGCGATGTTGAAGATGGATCAGTGATCACTCAATAATGTATCGAGGAAATAACACAATTGGTACCGGATCTTGTCAATTCTCACACCTACACAAGTAAGGCTTATGGAGTAGCTTGGTGGAGACAGTGGCACAAAAATTTGATGCAAAATGTTAGCAAGAGTCAATAATGTTGAAAAACATTCACAAATTCGCAAAGTGAAACAAGTAGACCAATAGCAATGAATGGTACACGGAAACACACACACAAATAGATAGATGGGGTCGTGCAACCAAGGAATGAGCTCAAAATGTGGAATCCACGGAAAATGCTCTTGTTGCACAACTCTAGGGAGACGCTAGCACAATTACTCAATAGGTGGATACAACACTTGTGCACAACCTATAAGAGACAAAAATGCAACGACTTCTATCCCAAGTATTGTATGTATATATGATTTCTGGTGTGTCGCACACGATGATCCAAGATGATCAATGATGGTATATGATATGCAATGTGGTGATGTTATGGCTATTTCTTACAAGATCGTTGTTTTTCTTTGCTTAAAAGCTTTTTTATTTTTTGATATGGGCACTATGCGAAATGCACAAACCAATATAGCAATTGTGTATATGCGGGAACAATCTTGTGACACAAGAGTGTTGGGAAACGTAGCATGCAATTTCAAAAAATGTCCTACGCTCACGCAAGATCTATCTAGGAGATGCATAGCAAGAGGGGGAGAGTGTGTATATATACCCTTGAAGACTGAAAGCGGAAGCGTTTGACAACGCGGTTGATGTAGTCAAACTTCTTCTCGTTCCGACCGATCAAGTACCGAACGTACGGCACCTCTGAGTTCTGCACACGTTCAGCTCGATGACGTCCCTCGAACTCTTGATCTAGCAAAGTGTTAAGGAAGTAGATGAATTCCGTCAGCACGACGGCGTGGTGACAGTGATGTTGAAGTGATCCGCGCAGGGCTTCGCCTAAGCAACGCGAGAATATGACCGAGGGTGTAATCTATGGAGGGGGGCTCCGCACACGGCTAACAGATGTTGTTGTGTGTTCTAGGCGCCTCCCCCCCTCATATATATAGGTGGGAGGCAGAGGGAGCAGCCAAGGGGGTGCCTAAGTAGGAGGAATCCTACTTGGGGCTCTAGTGCAATTCGCCCACCCCGCCCCTTACCATAACTTCCGGAGGGGGGAGGAAGGAGGAGGGAGGAGGGAAGGAAGGGGGAGGCCGAATCCCTCCCCTTCGTTTCTCTCTTCTCCTCTTTCCTTCCCTTCCTATTTTTCGGCCTACATGGGGCGCACCAGACCCTTAGGGGCTGGTCTGTCCCCCTCTTGGCCCATTAGGCCCATGTAGTTGCTCGGGGGATGCTCGGAACCCCTTCCGGTGACCCGATGTGTACCCGGTACCCCCAGAACACT
The DNA here is from genome assembly GCF_002575655.3 of Aegilops tauschii subsp. strangulata. Lineage (NCBI taxonomy): Eukaryota > Viridiplantae > Streptophyta > Magnoliopsida > Poales > Poaceae > Aegilops > Aegilops tauschii. The sequence goes on along the minus strand of NC_053037.3, from coordinate 241,746,093 downwards.
TCCGGTGTCCGAATACCATCGTCCTATATATCAATCTTTACCTCTCGACAATTTCGAGACTCCTCGTCATGTCCGTGATCTCATCCTGGACTCCGAACAACATTCGGTCACACAATCACATAACTCATATAATACAAAATCGTCACCGAATGTTAAGCGTGCGGACCCTACGGGTTCGAGAACTATGTAGACATGACTGAGACACCTCTCCGGTCAATAACCAATAGCGGAACCTGGATGTTCTATTGGCTCCTAGATATTCTTACGAAGATCTTTATTGGTCGAACCGTTATGACAACATACGTTATTCCCTTTGTCCGTCGGTATGTTACTTGCCCGAGGTTCGATCGTCGGTATCTTCATACCTAGTTCAATCTCGTTACCGGCAAGTCTCTTTACACATTCCGTAATACATCATCCTGAAACTAACTCATTACTCACTTTGCTTGCAATGCTTCTTATGATGTGCATTACCGAGAGGGCCTAGAGATACCTCTCCTATACTCGGAGTGACAAATCCTAATCTCGATCTATGCCAACCCAACAAACACCTTCGGAGATACCTATAGAGCATCTTTATAATCAGCCAGTTACGTTGTGACGTTTGATAGGACACAAGGCATTCCTCCGGTGTCCAGGAGTTGCATAATCTCATAGTCAAAGGAATATGTATATGACATGAAGAAAGCAATAGCAATAAAACTGAACAATCAATATGCTAAGCTAACGGATGGGTCTTGTCCATCACATCGTTCTCCTAATGATGTGATCCCGTTCATCAAATGACAACACATGTCTATGGTTAGGAAACTTAACCATCTTTGATTAACGAGCAAGTCTAGTAGAGGCTTACTAGGGACACGGTGTTTTGTCTATGTATCCACACATGTATCAAATCTCCGGTTAATACGATTCTAGCATGATAATAAACATTTATCATGATATAAGGAAATAACAACTTTATTATTGCCTCTAGGGCATATTTCCTTCAGTCTCCCACTTGCACTAGAGTCAATAATCTAGTTCACATCGCCATGTGATTTAACACAATAGTTTACATCTTTATGTGATTAACACCCATAGGGTCACGTCGCCATGTGACCAACACCCAAAGGGTTTACTAGATTCAATAATCTAGTTCATATCACCATGTGATTAACACCCAAAGAGTACTAAGGTGTGATCATGCTTTGCTTGTGAGAGAGGTTTTAGTCAACGGGTCTGTCACATTTAGATCCATATCTATTTTGCAAATTTATATGTCTACAATGCTCTACATGGAGCTACTCTAGCTAATTGCTCCCACTTTCAATATGTACCAGATCGAGACTCAGAGTCATCTGGATTAGTGTCAAAGCTTGCATCGATGTAACCCTTTATGATGAACTCTTTATCACCTCCATAACCGAGAAACATTTACTTATTCCTCTAAGGATAATTTTGACTGCTATCCAGTGATTCACTCCTGAATCACTCTTGTACCCCCTTGTCAAAACCATGGAAAGGCACACAATAGGTCCGATACACAGCATGGCATACTTTATAGAACCTATGACTGAGGCATAGGGCATGACTTTCATTTTCTCTCTATATTCTGCCGTGGTCGGGTTTTGAGTCTAACTCAACTTCACACCTTGTAACACAGGCAAGAACCCTTTCTTTAACTGGTCCAGTTTGAACTTCTTCAAACCTTTATCAAGGTATGTGCTTTGTGAAAGTCCTATCAAGCATCTTGATATATCCCTATAGATCTTGTTGCTCAATATGCAAGTAGCTTCACCGATGTCTTTTATTGAAAAATTCTTATTCAAGTATCCTTTTATGCTATCCAGAAATTCTATATCATTTCCAATCAATAATATGTCATCCACACATACAATATCAGAAATGCTACAGAGCTCCCACTCACTTTTTGTAAATACAGGCTTCACCATAAGTCTGTATAAAACCATATGCTTTGATCATCTTAGCAAAGCGTATATTCCAACTCCGAGATGCCTGCACCAGTCCATAGATGGATCGCTGGAGTTTGCACACTTTGTTAGCACCTTTAGGATCGACAAAACCTTTTGGTTGCATCATATACAACTCTACTTTAAGAAATCCATTAAGGAATGCAGTTTTGACATCCATTTGCTGGATTTCATAAAATCCGACAATTGCTAACATGATTCGAACAGACTTAAGCATCGCTACGAGTAAGAAAATCTCAGTGTAGTCAACACCTTGAACTTGTCAAAACCTTTTGTAGCAAGTCGAGCTTTGTAGATAGTAAGACTACCATCAGTGTTCTGTCTTCCTCTTGAAGATCCATTTATTCTCAAGATGGATGTCAAAACTGCATTCCTTAATGGATCCTATCTCAGATTTCATGGCCTCAAGCCATCTGTTGGAATCTGGGCTCATTATAGCTTCTTCATAGTTTGTAGGTTTGTCATGGTCTAGTAACATGACTTCCAGAATAGGGTTACTGTACCACTCTGGTGTGGAATGTGCTCCGGTTGACCTACCATGTTCGGTAGTAACTTGATCTGAAGTTTCATGATCATTATCATTAGCTTCCTCTCTAGTTGGTGTAGGCATCATGGGAACGGTTTTCTGTGATGAGCTACTTTCCAATTCGAGAGAAGGTACAATTACCTCATCAAGTTCTACTTTCCTCCCACTCACTTCTTTCGGGAGAAACTCCTTCTCTAGAAAGGATCCATTCTTAGCAACAAAGATCTTGCCTTCGGATCTATGGTAGAAGGTGTACCCACCAGTGTCTTTTGGGTATCCTTGAAGACGCACTTATTCGATTTGGGTTCGAGCTTATCAGGCTGAAGCTTTTTCACATAAGCATCGCAACCCCAAACTTTAAGAAACGACAGCTTAGGTTTCTTGCCAAACCACAGTTCATACGATGTCATCTCAATGGATTTAGATGGTGCCCTATTTAACGTGAATGTAGTTGTCTCTAATGCATAACCCCAAAACGATAGTGGTAAATCGGTAAGAGACATCATAGAACCCACCATATCTAATAAAGTACGGTCATGATTTTCGGACACAACATTATGCTGTGGTGTTCTAGGTGGCGTGAGTTGTGAAACTATTCCACATTGTTTTAAATGAAGGCCAAACTCGTAACTCAAATATTCGCCTCCGCGATCAGATCGTAGAAACTTTATTTTCTTGTTACGATGATTCTTCACTTCATTCTGAAATTCTTTGAACTTTTCAAATGTTTCAGACTTGTGTTTCATCAAGTAAATATACCCATATCTCCTCAAATCATCTGTGAAGGTCAGAAAAATAATGATACCTGCCGCGTGCCTCAACACTCATCAGACAGCATACATCAGTATGTACTATTTCCAATAAGTCATTGGCTCGCTCCATTGTTCTGGAGAACGGAGTTTTAGTCATCTTGCCCATGAGGCATGGTTCGCAAGTATCAAATGATTCATAATCAAGTGATTCCAAAAATCCATCCGTATGGAGTTACTTCATGCGCTTTACACCAATATGACCTAAACGGCAATGCCACAAATATGTTGCCCTATCATTATCAACTTTGCATCTTTTGGCATCAATATTATGAATATGTGTATCACTACAATCGAGATTCAATAAACCATTTACATTGGGTGTATGACCATAGAAGGTTTTATTCATGTAAACAGAACAACAATTATTCTCTGACTTAAATGAATAATCGTATTGCAATAAACATGATCCAATCATATTCATGCTCAACGCAAACACCAAATATCATTTATTTAGGTTCAAAACTAATCCCGAAAGTAGAGAGAGTGTGCGATGGTGACCATATCAACCTTGGAATTACCTCCAACACACATCGTCACCTCGTTCTTAACTAGTCCATGTCCATTCTGCAACTCCCGTTTCAAGTTACTAATCTTAGCAACTGAACCGATATCAAATGCCCAGGGATTGCTACAAACACTAGTAAAGTACACATCAATAACATGTATATCAAATATACCTTTGTTCACTTTGCCATCCTTCTTATCCGCCAAGTATTTGGGGCAGCTCCATTTCCAGTGACCATTCCCGTTGCAGTAGAAGCACTCAGTTTCAGGCTTGGGTCCAGCTTTGGATTTCTTTACGTGAGTGGCAACTTGATTGCCATTCTTCTTGAAGTTCCCTTTCTTTCCTTTGCCCTTTTACTTGAAATAGTGGTCTTGTCAACCATCAACACTTGACTCTTTTTCTTGATTTCTACTTTCGCCGATTTCAGCTTCGCGAAGAGCTCGGGAATCGTTTTCGTCATCCCTTGCATATTATAGTTATCACGAAGTTCTAGCAGCTTGGTTATGGTGACTAGAGAACTCTGTCAATCACTATATTATCTGGAAGATTAACTCCCACTTGATTCAAGTGATTGTAGTACCCAGACATTCTGAGCACATGCTCACTGGTTGAGCTATTCTCCTCCATCTTGTAGGCAAAGTACTTGTCAGAGGTCTTATTCCTCTCGACATGGGCATGAGTCTGAAATACCAATTTCATCTCTTGGAACATCTCATATGCTCCGTGGTGTTCAAAACATTTTTGAAGTCCTAGTTCTAAGTCGTAAAGCATGGCGCACTAAACTATCAAGTAGTCATCATATCGAGCTTGCAAAACGTTCATAACGTCTGTATCTGCTCCTACAACAGGTTTGTCACCTAGCGGTGCATTAAGGACATAATTCTTCTGTGCAGCAACGAGGATAATCCTCAGATCATGGACCCAGTCCGCATCATTGCTACTATCATCTTTCAACTTTTCTCTAGGAACATATCAAAAAAAATATGAGCTATATCGCGAGCTATTGATCTACAACATAGATATGCAAAAACTATCAGGACTAAGTTCATGATAAATTAAGTTCAATTAATCATATTACCTAAGAACTCCCGCTTATATTGGCATCCCTCAAGTCATCTAAATGATACGTGCAAATCAACTAAACCATGTCCGATCATCACGTGAGATGGAGTAGTCTTGAACGGTGAACATATGATTCACGTTCGACCTTTCGGTCTCCAGTGGTCCGAGGCCATGTTTGTACATGCTAGGCTCGTCAAGTTAAACTCGAGTACTCCGCATGTGCAAAACTGTCTTGCACCCATTGTATGTGAATGTAGAGCCTATCACACCCGATCATCACATGGTGTCTTCGCACGATGAACTGTCGCAGCGGTGTATACTCGGGGAGAACACTTATACCTTGAAATTTTAGTGATGGATCATCTTATAATGCTACCATCGTACTAAGCAAAATAAGATGCATAAAAGATAAACATCAGATGCAGTTAAAATATGTGACATGATATGGCCATCGTCATCTTGTGCTTTTGATCTCCATCTCCAAAGCATCGTCATGATCTCCATCGTCACTGGCTTGACACCTTGATCTCCATCGTAGCGTCATGGTCGTCTCGCCAACTATTGCTTCTACAACTATCGCTAACGCATAGAGATAAAGTAAAGCAATTACATGGCATTTGCATTTCATACAATAAAGTGACAACCATAAGCCTCTTGCCAATTGCCAATAACTTTTACAAAACATGATCATCTCATACAATAACGTATATCACATCATGTCTTGACCATATCACATCACAACATGCCTTGCAAAAACTAGTTAACATCCTCTACTTTGTTGTTGCAAGTTTTACGTGGCTGCTACGGGCTTCTAGCAAGAACCGTTCTCACCTACGCATCAAAACCATAATGGTGATTTATCAAGTTTGTTTTTCTAAACTTCAACAAGGACCAGGCGCAGTCAAATTTGATTCAACTAAAGTTGGAGAAACAGACACCCGCCAGCCACCTTTATGCAAACCTAGTTGCACGTCTGTCGGTGGAATCGGTATCATGAACGTGGTCATGTAAGGTTGGTCCGGGCCGCTTCATCCAACAATATCGCCGAATCAAAATAAGACGTTGTTGGTAAGCAGTATGACGATCACCGCCCACAACTCTTTTTGTTGTACTCGTGCATATCACCGACGCATAGACCTGGCTTGGATGCCACTGTTGGGAAACATAGCATGCAATTTCAATAAAATTCCTACGCTCACCCAAGATCTATATAGGAGATGAATATCAACGAGAGGGGGAGAGTGTGTCTACGTACTCTCGTAGACCGAAAGTGGAAGTGTTTGACAATGCGGTTGATGTAGTCGAACTTCTTCTCGTTCCGACCGATCAAGTACCGAAAGTACGACACCTCCTTGTTCTGCACACATTCAGCTCGATGACGTCCCTCGAACTCTTGATCCAGCAAAGTGTCGAGGAAGTAGATGAGTTTCGTTAGCACGACGGCATGGTGACGGTGATGGTGAAGTGATCTGCGCAGGGCTTCGCCTAAGCACCGCGAGAATATGACCGAGGGTGTAATCTGTGGAGGAGGGCGCCACACACGGCTAACAGATGTCGTTGTCTGTTCTAGGCGCCTCCCCCCTCATATATATAGGTGGGAGGGAGAGGGAGCAGCCAAGGGGGCGCAAAAGTAGGATGAATCCTACTTGGGGACCTAGTGCAATTCGCCCCCCTTACCATAACTTCCCGAGGGGGAAGGAAGGAGGATGGAGGAGGGAAGGAAGGGGGAGGCTGATCCCTCCCCTTCCTTTCTCTCTTCTCCTCTTTCCTTCCCCTCCTATTTTGGCCCACATGGGGCGCACCAGCCCCTTAGGGGCTGGTCTGTCCCCCTCTTGGCCCATGAGGCCCATGTAGTTGCCGGGGGGATACCTGGAACCCCTTCCGACGACCCGATATGTACACGGTACCCCCGGAACACTTCCGTGTCCGAATACCATCGTCCTATATATCAATATTTACCTCTCGGCCATTTCAAGACTCCTCGTCATGTTCGTGATCTCATCCGGGACTCAAAATAACATTCAGTCACCAAATCACATAACTCATATAATACAAAATCGTCATCGAAAGTTAAGTGTGCGGACCCTACGGGTTCGAGAACTATGTAGACATGACTCAGACACCTCTCCGGCCAATAACCAATAGCGGAACCTGGATGCTCATATTGGCTCCTACATATTCTTACGAAGATCTTTATCGGTCGAACCGTTATGACAACATACGTTATTCCCTTTGTCCATCGGTATGTTACTTGCCCGAGATTCAATCGTCGGTATCTTCATACCTAGTTCAATCTCATTACCGGCAAGTCTCTTTACTCGCTCTGTAATACATCATCCCACAACTAACTCATTAGTCAGTTTGCTTGCAAGGCTTCTTATAACATTCATTACCGAGAGGGCCATACTTGCACCGGACGCCGTCCACACCATACTTGCACCGGACGCCCACCGCGCCTTTCGCATGGGTCGCACCGTTTGCCTTGTCCATGGCCACTCGATGCCAACGCGCTGGTCGGTAGGCTCGACTGCCTCCTTGGCCCAGGTGTCCACCTGGGCGCAGTAGAGGAACATGGCCGTCGCATCCTCGAGCTGGTGATCTCCGATGAAATAGCCAACTTGGAGCTCGAGATCACGCTCCAGATGTACCGCGAGCGTGTCGACCGCTTGGACGAACGCATGCACGAGTTCAGGCAGAGCCAAGAGCTACCGTAGGCAAGGGCTGCTGGTCATGGTCTCATGGACGCGTTTTATTCTGTTGAGTCGTTTCTAAGTGGATAGCTATGTATTCACATCAATCATAGTATTGCTCTGTTAATTGCTCTGTTTCAATGTTTGTACTCTGTTTTCCGTTCTTATATGTTCTGTTTCAATGTGTGTATATACGTTTTCCATTCTGTATATGTGGATGATAATAGCTAGATTCAAATTAGTGTACAAAAATAGATGGGAAATGGAATTCATAATATATATATATATATATCTCAATTGTTCATTAGTTCATCACAGAATATATATAATATCATCACATATACGTGATGATACTTAACTACTAGATACCATGCAAAAAATTGAAAACGAACAATACTAAAACTAATAATCCCTCCTGATGTGCGGTGTCTTCCCAGCGCGGAGGCAGTACTCCTCCTCCTCCGCCTCGCAGCGCTTGACGTACTGATCTACCTCTTGTTGGCGGACGAGCGCGGATGATCTCGCCATTTCGTTGGACGCCCACTGGAGCTCCTCGTCAGTGGCACGCTGCATCTTATTGAAGGAAATATGCCCTAGAGGCAATAATAAAGTATTATATATTTCCTTATATCATGATAAATGTTTATTATTCATGCTAGAATTGTATTAACCGGAAACATAATACATGTGTGAATACATAGACAAACAAAGTGTCACTAGTATGCCTCTACTTGACTAGTTCGTTAATCAAAGATGGTTATGTTTCCTAGCCATAGACATGAGTTGTCATTTGATTAACGGGATCACCTCATTAGGAGAATGACGTGATTGACATGACCCATTACATTAGCTTAGCACCCGATCGTTTAGTATGTTGCTATTGCTTTCTTCATGACTTATACATGTTCCTATGACTATGAGATTATGCAACTCCCGTTTACCGAAGGAACACTTTGTGTGCTACCAAACGTCACAACGTAACTGGGTGATTATAAAGGTGCTCTACAGGTGTCTCCAAAGGTACTTGTTGGGTTGGCGTATTTCGAGAATAGGATTTGTCACTCCGATTGTCGGAGAGGTATCTCAGGGCCCACTCGGTAATGCACATCACTATAAGCCTTGCAAGCATTGTGACTAATGAGTTAGTTGCGGGATGATGTATTACGGAACGAGTAAAGAGACTTGCCGGTAACGAGATTGAACTAGGTATCGAGATACCGACGATCGAATGTCGGGCAAGTAACATACCGATGACAAAGGGAACAACGTATGTTGTTATGCGGTCTGACCGATAAAGATCTTCGTAGAATATGTGGGAGCCAATATGGGCATCCAGGTCCCGCTATTGGTTATTGACCGGAGAGGTGTCTCGGTCATGTCTACATAGTTCTCAAACCCAAAGGGTCCGCACGCTTAAAGTTACGATGACAGTTCTATTATGAGTTTATATGTTTTGATGTACCGAAGGTTGTTCGGAGTCCCGGATGTGATCACGGACATGACGAGGAGTCTCGAAATGGTCGAGATGTAAAGATTGATATATTGGACGACTATATTCGGACACCGGAAGTGTTCCAGAGAAGTTTCGGATTAAACCGGAGTGCCGGAGGGTTACCGGAACCCCCCGGGGAAGTATTGGGCCTTAGTGGGCCTTGAGGGGAGAGAGAGGGCAGCAGCCAAGAGGTGGTGCGCCCCCTCCCAGAGGAGTCCTAGTTGGACTAGGAGAGGGGGGCGCAGCCCCCTTTCCCTCTCCCTCTCCCTCTCTTTCCTTCCCCCCTACTTTTCCTAGTAGGACTAGGAAAGGGGAGTCCTACTCCTACTAGGAGGAGGACTCCCCCCCTCTCCTTGGCGCGCCCCATAGGCAGCTGGCCTCCCCCTTGCTCCTTTATATACGGGGGCAGGGGGGCACCCAAGAACACACTTGATATACGATATTTTAGCCGTGTGCGGTGCCCCCCTCCACCAGATTACACCTCGATAATACCGTCGCGAAGCTTAGGCGAAGCCCTGCGTCGGTGGAACATCATCATCGTCACCACGCCGTCGTGCTGACGAAACTCTCCCTCAACACTCGGCTGGATCGGAGTTCGAGGGACGTCATCGAGCTGAACGTGTGTAGAACTTCGGAGGTGCCGTGCGTTCGGTACTTGATCGGTCGGATCGTGAAGACGTTCGACTACATCAACCGCGTTGTGATAACGCTTCCGCTATCGGTCTATGAGGGTACGTGGACAACACTCTCCCCTCTCGTTGCTATGAATCACCATGATCTTGCGTGTGCGTAGGAAATTTTTTGAAATTACTACGTTCCCCAACAGTGGCATCCGAGCCTGGTTTTATGCGTTGATGCTATGCACGAGTAGAACACAAGTGAGTTGTGGGCGATATAAGTCATACTGCTTACCAGCATGTCATACTTTGGTTCAGCGGTATTGTGAGATGAAGCGGCCCGGACCGACATTACGCGTATGCTTACGCGAGACTGGTTTCACCGTTCGGAGCACTCGTTGCTTAAAGGTGACTGGCGGGTGTCTGTCTCTCTCACTTTAGTTGAACCGAGTGTGGCTACGCCCGGTCCTTGCGAAGGTTAAAACAGCACCAACTTGACAAACTATCGTTGTGGTTTTGATGCGTAGGTAAGAACGGTTCTTGCTAAGCCCGTAGCAGCCACGTAAAATATGCAACAACAAAGTAGAGATCGTCTAACTTGTTTTTGCAGGGCATGTTGTGATGTGATATGGTCAGACATGATGTGATATAATGTGTTGTATGAGATGATCATGTTTTGTAACCGAGTTATCGGCAACTGGCAGGAGCCATATGGTTGTCGCTTTGTTGTATGAGGCTCAATCGCCATGTAATAGTTTTACTTTATCACTAAACGTTAGCGATAGTCGTAAAAGCAATAAGTTGGTGAGACGACAACGATACTACGGTGGAGATCAAGGTGTCGAGCCGGTGACGATGGTGATCATGATGGTGCTTCGGAGATGGAGATCACAAGCACAAGATGATGATGGCCATATCATATCACTTATATTGATTGCATGTGATGTTAATCCTTTATGCATCTTATCTTGCTTTGATTGACGGTAGAATTATAAGATGATCTCTCACTAAAATTTCAAGATAAAAGTGTTCTCCCTGAGTATGCACCGTTGCAAAAGTTCTTCGTGCTGAGACATCACGTGTTAATCGGGTGTGATAGGCTCTACGTTCAAATACAACGGGTGCAAAACAGTTGCACACGCGGAATACTCAGGTTAAACTTGACGAGCCTAGCATATGTACAGATATGGCCTCGGAACACAGAGACCGAAAGGTCGAGCGTGAATCATATAGTAGATATGATCAACATAGTGATGTTCACCATTGAAACTACTCCATCTCACGTGTTAATCGGTCATGGTTTAGTTGCTTTGGATCACGTAATCACTTAGATGATTAGAGAGATGTCTATCTAAGTGGGAGTTCTTAAGTAATATGATTAATTGAACTTAAATTTATCATGAACTTAGTACCTGATAGTATCTTGCTTGTCTATGTTAATTGTAGATATATGGCCCGTGCTGTTGTTCCGTTGAATTTTAATGCGTTCCTTGAGAAAGCTAAGTTGAAAGATGATGGTAGCAATTACACGGACTGGGTCCGTAACTTGAGGATTATCCTCATTGCTGCACAGAAGAATTACGTCCTGGAAGCACCGCTAGGTGCCAGGCCTCCTCCAAGAGCTACACCAGAAGTTATGAACGTCTGGCAAAGCAAAGCTGATGACTACTCAATAGTTCAGTGTGCCATGCTTTACGGCTTAGAACCGGGACTTCAACGATGTTTTGAACGTCATGGAGCATATGAGATGTTCCAGGAGTTGAAGTTATTTCAAGCAAATGCCCGGATTGAGAGATATGAAGTCTCCAATAAGTTCTATAGCTGCAAGATGGAAGAGAATAGTTCTGTCAGTGAGCATATACTCAGAATGTCTGGGTATAATAATCACTTAATTCAACTGGGAGTTCAACTTCCGGATGATTGCATCATTGACAGAATTCTTCAATCACTGCCACCAAGCTACAAGAGCTTCGTGATGAACTATAACATGCAAGGGATGAACAAGACGATTCCCGAGCTCTTCGCAATGCTAAAGGCAGTGGAGGTAGAAATCAAAAAGGAGCATCAAGTGTTGATGGTCAGTAAAACCACTAGTTTCAAGAAAAAGGGCAAAGGGAAGAAGAAAGGGAACTTCAAGAAGAATAGCAAGCAAGTTGCTGTTCAGGAGAAGAAATCCAAGTCTGGACCTAAGCCTGAAACTGAGTGCTTCTACTGTAAGCAGACTGGTCACTGGAAGCGGAACTGCCCCAAGTATTTGGCGGATAAGAAGGATGGCAAGGTTAACAAAGGTATATGTGATATACATGTTATTGATGTGTACCTTACTAATACTCGCAGTAGCACCTGGGTATTTGATACTGGTTCTGTTGCTAATATTTGCAACTCGAAACAGGGGCTACGGATTAAGCGAAGTTTGGCTAAGGACGAGGTGACGATGCGCGTGGGAAATGGTTCCAAAGTCGATGTGATCGCCGTCGGCACGCTACCTCTACATCTACCTTCGGGATTAGTTTTAGACCTAAATAATTGTTATTTGGTGCCAGCGTTAAGCATGAACATTATATCTAGATCTTGTTTAATGCGAGACGGTTATTCATTTAAATCAGAGAATAATGGTTGTTCTATTTATATGAATAATATCTTTTATGGTCATGCACCCTTGAAGAGTGGTCTATTTTTAATGAATCTCGATAGTAGTGATACACATATTCATAATGTTGAAGCCAAAAGATACAGAGTTAATAATGACAGTGCAACTTATTTGTGGCACTGCCGTTTGGGTCATATCGGTGTAAAGCGCATGAAGAAACTCCATACTGATGGAATTTTGGAATCACTTGATTTTGAATCACTTGGTACTTGCGAACCGTGCCTTATGGGCAAGATGACAAAAACACCGTTCTCCGGAACTATGGAGAGAGCAACAGATTTGTTGGAAATCATACATACAGATGTATGTGGCCCGATGAATATTGAAGCTCGTGGCGGATATCGTTATTTTCTCACCTTCACAGATGATTTGAGCAGATATGGGTATATCTTCTTAATGAAACATAAGTCTGAAACATTTGAAAAGTTCAAAGAATTTCAGAGTGAAGTTGAAAATCATCGTAACAAGAAAATAAAATTCCTACGATCTGATCGTGGAGGGGAATATTTGAGTTACGAGTTTGGTCTACATTTGAAACAATGCGGAATAGTTTCGCAACTCACACCACCGGGAACACCACAGCGTAATGGTGTGTCTGAACGTCGTAATCGTACTTTATTAGATATGGTGCGAACTATGATGTCTCTTACTAATTTACCGCTATCATTTTGGGGTTATGCTTTAGAGACAGCTGCATTCACTCTAAATAGGACACCATCGAAATCCGTTGAGACGACGCCTTTTGAACTATGGTTTGGCAAGAAACCAAAGTTGTCGTATCTTGAAGTTTGGGGTTGCGATGCTTATGTGAAGAAACTTCAACCTGATAAGCTCGAACCAAAATCGGAGAAATGTGTCTTCATAGGATACCCAAAGGAGACCGTTGGGTACACCTTCTATCACAGATCCAAAGGCAAGATATTTGTTGCTAGAAATGGATCCTTTCTAGAGAAGGAGTTTCTCTCGAAAGATGTGAGTGGGAGGAAAGTAGAACTTGATGAGGTAACCGTACCTGCTCCCTTATTGGAAAGTAGATCATCGCAGAGATCAGTTTCTGCGACACCTACACCTAATAGTGAGGAAGTTAATGATAATAATCATGAAACTTCAGATCAAGTTATTACTGAACTTCGTAGGTCAACTAGATCAAGATCCGCACCAGATTGGTACGGTAATCCTGTTCTGGAGGTCATGTTATTAGACCATGGCGAACCTACGAACTATGAAGAAGCGATGGTGAGCCCAGATTCCGCAAAATGGCTTGAAGCCATGAAATCCGAGATAGGATCCATGTATGAGAACAAAGTATGGACTTTGGTTGACTTGCCCGATGGTCGGCAAGCCATTGAAAATAAATGGATCTTCAAAAAGAAGACTGACGCTGATGGTAATGTTACTATCTATAAAGCTCGACTTGTTGCGAAAGGTTTTCGACAAGTTCAAGGAATTGACTACGATGAGACCTTCTCACCCGTAGCGATGCTTAAGTCTGTCCGAATCATGTTAGCAATTGCCGCATTTTATGATTATGAAATTTGGCAAATGGATGTCAAAACTGCGTTCCTGAATGGATTTCTGGAAGAAGAGTTGTATATGATACAACCGGAAGGTTTTGTCGATCCAAAGGGAGCTAACAAAGTGTGCAAGCTCCAGCGATCCATTTATGGACTGGTGCAAGCCTCTCGAAGTTGGAATAAACGCTTTGATAGTGTGATCAAAGCATTTGGTTTTATACAGACTTTTGGAGAAGCCTGTATTTACAAGAAAGTGAGTGGGAGCTCGATAGCATTTCTGATATTATATGTGGATGACATATTACTGATTGGAAATGATATTGAATTTCTGGATAGCATAAAGGGATACTTGAATAAGAGTTTTTCAATGAAAGACCTCGGTAAAGCTGCATATATATTAGGCATTAAGATCTATAGAGATAGATCAAGGCGCTTAATTGGACTTTCACAAAGCACATACCTTGACAAAGTTTTGAAGAAGTTCAAAATGGATCAAGCAAAGAAAGGGTTCTTGCCTGTACTACAAGGTGTGAGATTGAGTAAGACTCAATGCCCGACCACTGCAGAAGATAGAGAGAAGATGAAAGATGTTCCCTATGCTTCAGCCATAGGCTCTATCATGTATGCAATGCTGTGTACCAGACCTGATGTGTCCCTGGCTATAAGTTTAGCAGGGAGGTACCAAAGTAATCCAGGAGTGGATCACTGGACAGCGGTCAAGAACATCCTGAAATACCTGAAAAGGACTAAGGATATGTTTCTCGTATATGGGGGTGACAAAGAGCTCATCGTAAATGGTTACGTTGATGCAAGCTTTGACACTGATCCGGACGATTCGAAATCGCAAACCGGATACGTATTTACATTGAACGGTGGAGCTGTCAGTTGGTGCAGTTCCAAGCAAAGTGTCGTGGCGGGATCTACGTGTGAAGCGGAATACATAGCTGCTTCGGAAGCAGCGAATGAAGGAGTCTGGATGAAGGAGTTCATAACCGATCTAGGTGTCATACCTAGTACATCGGGACCAATGAAAATCTTTTGTGATAATACTGGTGCAATTGCCTTAGCAAGGAATCCAGATTTCACAAGAGAACCAAGCACATCAGAAGACGCTTCAATTCCATCCGGGATTTAGTCCAGGTGGGAGACATAGAAATTTGCAAGATACATACGGACCTGAATGTAGCAGATCCGTTGACTAAGCCTCTTCCACGAGCAAAACATGATCAGCACCAAGACTCCATGGGTGTAAGAATCATTACTATGTAATCTAGATTATTGACTCTAGTGCAAGTGGGAGACTGAAGGAAATATGCCCTAGAGGCAATAATAAAGTATTATATATTTCCTTATATCATGATAAATGTTTATTATTCATGCTAGAATTGTATTAACCGGAAACATAATACATGTGTGAATACATAGACAAACAAAGTGTCACTAGTATGCCTCTACTTGACTAGTTCGTTAATCAAAGATGGTTATGTTTCCTAGCCATAGACATGAGTTGTCATTTGATTAACGGGATCACCTCATTAGGAGAATGACGTGATTGACATGACCCATTACATTAGCTTAGCACCCGATCGTTTAGTATGTTGCTATTGCTTTCTTCATGACTTATACATGTTCCTATGACTATGAGATTATGCAACTCCCGTTTACCGGAGGAACACTTTGTGTGCTACCAAACGTCACAACGTAACTGGGTGATTATAAAGGTGCTCTACAGGTGTCTCCAAAGGTACTTGTTGGGTTGGCGTATTTCGAGAATAGGATTTGTCACTCCGATTGTCGGAGAGGTATCTCAGGGCCCACTCGGTAATGCACATCACTATAAGCCTTGCAAGCATTGTGACTAATGAGTTAGTTGCGGGATGATGTATTACGGAACGAGTAAAGAGACTTGCCGGTAACGAGATTGAACTAGGTATCGAGATACCGACGATCGAATCTCGGGCAAGTAACATACCAATGACAAAGGGAACAACGTATGTTGTTATGCGGTCTGACCGATAAAGATCTTCGTAGAATATGTGGGAGCCAATATGGGCATCCAGGTCCCGCTATTGGTTATTGACCGGAGAGGTGTCTCGGTCATGTCTACATAGTTCTCGAACCCAAAGGGTCCGCACGCTTAAAGTTACGATGACAGTTTTATTATGAGTTTATATGTTTTGATGTACCGAAGGTTGTTCGGAGTCCCGGATGTGATCACGGACATGACGAGGAGTCTCGAAATGGTCGAGATGTAAAGATTGATATATTGGACGACTATATTCGGACACCGGAAGTGTTCCGGAGAAGTTTCGGATTAAACCGGAGTGCCGGAGGGTTACCGGAACCCCCCGGGGAAGTATTGGGCCTTAGTGGGCCTTGAGGGGAGAGAGAGGGCAGCAGCCAGGAGGTGGTGCGCCCCCTCCCAGAGGAGTCCTAGTTGGACTAGGAGAGGGGGGCGCAGCCCCCTTTCCCTCTCCCTCTCCCTCTCTTTCCTTCCCCCCTACTTTTCCTAGTAGTACTAGGAAAGGGGAGTCCTACTCCTACTAGGAGGAGGACTCCCCCCCTCTCCTTGGCGCGCCCCATAGGCAGCCGGCCTCCCCCTTGCTCCTTTATATACGGGGGCAGGGGGCACCCAAGAACACACTTGATATATGATATTTTAGCCATGTGCGGTGCCCCCCTCCACCAGATTACACCTCGATAATACCGTCGCGAAGCTTAGGCGAAGCCCTGCGTCGGTGGAACATCATCATCGTCACCACGCCGTCGTGCTGACGAAACTCTCCCTCAACACTCGGCTGGATCGGAGTTCGAGGGACGTCATCGAGCTGAACGTGTGTAGAACTTCGGAGGTGCCATGCGTTCGGTACTTGATCGGTCGGATCGTGAAGACGTTCGACTACATCAACCGCGTTGTGATAACGCTTCCGCTGTCGGTCTACGAGGGTACGTGGACAACACTCTCCCCTCTCGTTGCTATGCATCACCATGATCTTGCGTGTGCGTAGGAAATTTTTTGAAATTACTACGTTCCCCAACACTTATCGGCCCACCTCCACGCAGTGATGAGGCGCCTAGCGCCTTTGACCTTCTTGCGAAGTACCCATCTTCATACACCTCCTCCGCACGATGACGAGCCTGCCCCCAAAGCTCCACCTTATCCTTTTCCTAGGCGGCATCACGGCCTTCACAGGCGCCTGGTACCTGGCTTCCTCCTACGTCATCTCCTTCTTGAATGCCACTTGCCTGGCTTTCTCAGCCTACGGCAGTGACTTCCACAGACAAAGATTGTACTGGCCCCAAAACCAATCCAAAGTTGGGGGGTCCGGCGCAACCTCGTCTGGCGGCGCCTAGGGGTCCTCCTCATCGCAGCTCTTCGACTGAGCGTCCTCGGGGGGCGGCGACTCCTCGTCGGCACGTGGGCAGATCGGCGGTGCCATGGCAGAGCTTTGAAAGAGAGAGAGAGAGAGGGCGAGCGTGGGGAGCATGTAGATGAGAATGCAGGCGGGACGCCGTGAGCAAAGTAGTATTTATTGGCGGCCGGAATCTAGATCAACGGGAACAGTACACACGCTGCTCGCCGGAATTTACGAGTACTATAGTTTGAATTACACACTATTCCTGCATTAGAATCCGTGTGTGAACATAATAGCTGACGGTTTCCAATACAGAACCGTGTCTGATTAATAACCCCGCCATTCACCTTCCAAACCACGAGGCGCGAAATAGAGTGCCAATCATGTGGGGGCCGGTTGTCTTGCTAGATCTTTACAATTTCTTTTTTGAACACCATATATTTACATCGTCTGAAGATTTTTTGAACACCAGATATTTACTCTCGGAACCACTAGCCTTATAGTGAGTTGCTTCGGTTTGTGAGGGGTGTGTGTCCAAACTTTCGTCAAACAGGCCAATTTTTTTACCACATCATCTTGGTGGCATGACATTACATCAACCAAGGTTTCATGTTTTTCTAATCATTTTTTAATTTTTTGGAATTTAAATGCCATGGCACTCCATGCATGTACATGTGTCCATGCCGTGAGACCAATATGTTTGAAAATTCCTTCTAATTTACTGCACATGGAATTAACTCGCATAGAAGTACGCACATATGATTTTTCAAACCGTTATGATTAGCCGTTGCATGTAGATGTAGTTCAAATTTGAAGTACGGTAAATAAATGGCTAGAAAATCACTTAAACGTCTTTAAAAGGTCAAATGACCCCTGAAATTTTCCAAATTTTCACATGACAGTTGTATTAGTGCACGTTAAATGTAGAAAAAAATTGAAGGCCATAAGGGGAAGCTATCTCTCGTTCGTCATCAAACATGCATTGTTCCCTCTCGGAACCACTAGCCTTCTAGTGAGTTGCTCCGGTTTGTGAGGGGTGTGTGTCCAAACTTTCGTCAAACATGCCAATTTTTCACCACATCATCTTGGTGGCATGACATTACATCAAGCAAGGTTCATTTGTTTCTGATATTTTTTTAATTTTTTGGAATTTAAATGCCATGGCACTCCATGTATACATATGCATGTGTCCATGTCCGAGACCAATATGTTTGAAAATTCCATCTAATTTACTGCACATGGAATTAACTCACACACAAGTACACAAATATGATTTTTCAAACCATTATGGTTAGCCGTTGCATGTAGATGTTGTTCAAATTTGAATTACGGTCATTAAATGGCTAGAAAATCACTTAAATGTCTTCAAAAGGTCAAATGACCCCTAAAATTTTCCAAATTTTCACATGACAGTTGTATTAGTGCACGTTAAATGTAGAAAAAATTGAAGGCCGTGAAGGGAAGCTATCTCCTGTTCGTCATGAATGCATTGTTCCCTCTCGGAACCACGAGCCTTCTAGTGAGTTGCTCCGGTTTGTGAGGGAAGTGTGTCCAAACTTTCATCAAACATGCCAACTTTTTTACCACATCATCTTGGTGGCATGACATTACATCAACCAAGGTTTCATGTGTTTCTGATATTGTTTTTATTTTTTGAAATTTAAATGCCATGGCACTCCATGCTTAATTGTGTCATAGCTGTTTGACCAATATGTTTGAAAATTCCTTCCAATTTACTGCACTTGGAATTAAATCGCACACAAGTACACACTTTATGACTTTTCAAACCCTTATGGTTAGCTGTTGCATGTACATGTACTTCAAATTTCAATTACGGTCATTAAATGGCTACAAAAATCAGTTAAATGTCTTAAAAGGTCAAATGACCCCTGAAGTTTTCCAAAATTTGACATAAAAGTTGTATTAGTACTACCAATTTTCTCGTACATTTAAAACACCATCCGTTGCCACTTTACTCCAAATTCGTCTTTCACAGCTAATAAAAAATATCTACAACATCACACACAGTTGTTTTGTAGGAACCGTTTGCGATGAAAATTTCTGGGTCTATTTAAGTCTTCCTCCTTAAGCTTCGCCGGCTCGTCTGCTCCAGTGCCGGCAACCCCCGAATCCACGAATTCCAATCCCCATTCCCGCACCCCCTTCTTGCAAAGATGACATCGTGGAAATGCTTCGTGAAGGCCCATACGATGGTCGCCTCCCCCTCGAGCGTGGCCGCCTGCGCCGAGAGCACGGCCGCCTACGCCGAGAGTGCCACCACATCCTCATTGAGCGTGGCTGCTTCCACCGAGAGGGCGTCTGCGGCAGCCGACAGGGCAGCTGCAGCAGCTGAGACGGCTGCAGCTGCTGCTACGACGGCGGCTGCAAATGCTGAGAGCACTCGAGCTGCAGCCGCCGATGTTGCCCTGGTCCGGGTCGAGGCCATCCACGCCAAGATATTCCAGGCCACCTCAGAATCCAGCATGCAACCCACGTCCGAAAAGGCGGCGGTGGCCGTGGAGCACCTACTTCCTCATGAGGTCGCTGAGCGGGAGCTAGAGATGCAGCCAGCAGCGGAGATCGAGGAGCGCTAGGAGAAGGAGTTGCGCATGGCCGAGGTCGAGTTCGAGAAGAGTCTGTCCGTCGAGGAATCAGTGGTGGAGTACCAACGCGATCTCTGGTGCAGCCACTACTACGAGTACTACAACCTTGAGGGCGGCGTCGCGAACGAGGACGAGGACGCGGTCGACTTCAGCAGGGGGGACGCGGAGTCCACCAACGGCGGCATGTCGCCAGGACAAGTCATTGACGTCTCATCTCACACCGGCGATGCATAGGCTAGCGCGGCGGCGGATTTTTAAAATTATGCGTACTTAGGCTTTGTTTTTCATGTTGGCCTTTTGTTAGAGCAATGTTTAGGTCAACTGGCTTTGTTTAATTACTAAAATTGCTCGATTTAGTAAGTGTGATCTGTCTGCTGTACGCTCTTTTGTGTGCCCAAATTAGCAAGGGATGTTAAATTATGCAATGACGTATCCGCGGAAATTTCCGCCAAAATTTGAATTTTCAAACTCATCCCATGCGCGTAAAGCAGAAGAATCATTTGCGATGCACACAATCATTCAAAGTGAATGGTGTCAGGCGGCACCGTGCGCAAAGTTTCCCTCCACATCTCCAAAATTTTGGCCTACCGCCAAAATATCTACCCTAGCCCCTCTCCCCCTTCCCCACCCCCTTCTCTCCCCAACCACAAGTCATATTTCCCCTGTTTCCTCCTTCCTTCCTAAGCTATAGCCGCTTCCTCGCCTGCTTCCTCGCTCTCGCAGTCTCGCATCCTACCGCCGGGGTCGCCATGGTCTTCTTCAAAGACCTCTCCAGTGGTTCCTCCTCCGACAACGACTCCTTCACCACCCGGGTATGCCTCTCTTCTCTCTCTCTCAGGCTATGACTTGGAATGAAGGATTTTTACCCGGCGGTCGAATTGAGTCATTTCTTCCTCTTGTAGCTCCCTAGGACCACCAGTGGCAACGAATGGAGCGGGGTGGCTGAAGATCTATCTGCTCGTTGTCACCATCAAATCTCCATCCCTGAAGCTAGTTGCATTTGAATCTGTGGATAGTGGGAGGAAGTTTCTGGAATGTGCAGAGAAGGTTAGACCCTCTTTCGTTGTTACAAATCATTTGTTAGATGTGATTCAGACAATGTCACGATCCAAACCCATTCATACCACACCTTCAACCAAACGCATCCTAAGACAGTGTCATAGTTTGTACACAGTATCTAAAATTGTTGCCATCTCATTAGCGGTGCCATTAGAAAATTATTTGGCACCGCTTCAGCAGTTTGTGCAGCCAACTTTGGTCCACACATCTGAGCAGCCAAGGACTAAAATATTAAATCTTTATGGAACGAAGGAACTGGGCATCGGAGCAACTAGGTGCTTCGGAGTCCGGGTCCCTGATTTTTTCCCGCTGCACTGGCATACATTAGTGGACGGCCTTAGTCCTATTAGTTCTATGTTACTAAATTTGTGCAAGTACACACCTGTTAGTATCAATTTGCTGTCATCCAAACACTGTCGCTATGCTGTTGCAGTTATATTTACCTTCCTCATAAAATGCTCAATTTGTTATTTTATTGTACATGAGTAAGAACTTGTAGCCTTGTTGTAGTTAATTATAGCTTCTGATGTTTCAGAATTTGGTTGTTGTCTCAGTAGCAATTAATTCATTTGCACGTTGATCTTTTTGAGAAGATATGTCATAATTAACATGTTTCTTTGGTTTTTCAAAATAAGCATTGGTGATTTTCTATGTTGCTATAAACTCATTTACCCTACAATTGTTACTGACCTAGTTTTAAATATTATAGGATGAACAGAAGTGTTCTTACTTGGAGTGGGTTGATCAAGAGTGGCCACAATTTTTGAAGATGTGCCTAGCAAAGCTCTGGAGCATGTATGAGGAAGAGAACAGAGGTAGGCTTAGAGAAAGCTTTGTCAACGCTGAAGAATATTTGAAGATGCGGGATAAAAAGAGGAAGGTGGAGAATGAGCTCGGATTTTTTAAATCAGACTTTCCTAAGATGGTGTTGGCGAAGGAGGAGGCACTTTCCCAGTTGGCAAGTGCAAAACAGGTTCTTACTGGACTGAAAGCAGACGTGGATAAGACGAGCCTGGATGATCTCGATTAGGGAAATGAATATATTGTTCTTATGAAGTTGAACTAGCTATATGTTGTATTGTGCTGTTTTCAGGTAGCTGTCATACTGTGATGTTAAAATATATTTATGTGCCTGATATGAAATTGGCAAACAGTTGTTCGATATGAAATGTGAATTTGCGTAATACTTGAATTATTAATTGTAAACTAATAAACCTGCTAAATGTGTCATGGAACTTTGCCAACGGTTCTAGCAGTAAAAGCGCTTGTGATGGATAGCCCAATGCCACACAGATTTCTTCAACAAATTGTGTGTGATGTAGTTGATAAAAGCAAACAGTTAACCAAGGCAGAGCGTGTGTGATAGTTACACCTTTCACACGCGAGCCTATACATAAAACTGTGTGGGATGTACATACGAACGGAAGCGTTTTCCCTGGATTGACTGTGTGGGATGTACATAAGAATGGAAATGTGTTCCTTGGATTGACTGTGTGTGATATACATACGAACGGAAACATTTTCCCTGGATTGACTGTGTGGGATGTACATGAGAACGGAAACGTATTCCTTGGATTGACTGTGTGTGATATACATACGAACGAAATGTTTTTCTGGGATTCGCCGTGTGGGATGTACATACGAACGAAAATGATTGGGTTTCGATGCCTCACCCGATCGCACACGAGCTCATTTTTCCCCAGCCTGTGTCCCAGGAGGGCCTATCCCTGACGGTTTCTGGGTCATGTGGGAAGGACCCCCTATCGCCCACACTCACTTGGCAACCGTTCCAAATGCCGTCGCGGAAAGGGGTTAAAAACCGTTAGTATACAACCGACGCATACCAGTGAAGCTCAAAGAAAATTAGGTTAAGTTGAGGTGGCGGAAATGTATGGTGGGCAAGCTTATCGCATAAGTTATGGTGGTGGTTGATGAAGAAGTAACCGTACCTAAATAGCCGAAACACCTTAGGAGACTCGAATCACTACTCAAGCAACAACAAAGGGTTAGGTTTCGGAAGGCTATGGTGGTAATGCAGATGATGGGGTGAAGGCCCTAGGCAATGATGCCAAAGTTCCAAAATTTTGATGGAGTCAAATGATGGAGGTAGTATTTTTGTGGGATGGGGGATGTGAAGAGTTTCAAAACGAGCTAAAGAACGTCAAAATCCGAGTCCGAATGAGTTAGCTATGGCCGAAACAAAAATCAGCCGAAGTCAATATCTACAGGGACCGGACGTCCGGTAATGGACGGATGTCCGGTGGACGGACGTCTGGAAGGTCTGGAAATCCGTTAATGTCGGTTGTATTGGGTGGCACCGGTCGTCCAGAAGGTGTTGGTCGCCCGGTGCTTCCGGAGGGTCCGGATGTCCGGTAAACGCTAGTCGTCCAGTGGGTCGGGGTCAACGCAGGATTTGAGCTTCGAGACGCGATTTTGGGCGGAAAATGATGATTTTGGGGTCAAAATTAATGAGATTTCCTGGATGGAAGGTGGGGAAACTTGTGGAGACGCTAGATCCAATTGAAACACAACGAATCCATGGATCAAATTCAAAAAACATCATAAAACCAACAAATCACAAAAAAATGGGGGCTCTTTTTGGTGGGGATTTTCGAAATTGGGGAAGAACACAACAAAATAAGCCTAGAAAGTGGGGGTAGGGGCTCCAAATTTGTGATCAACCATGGCTAATGATACAAAGATGATGTAGGCTGCAAACCCTAGGGGCCGATGTTTCTCGATTTGAAGGGGGATTCCCGAAGAACACGACGAACACACGAGGGAAAACACGAGGGGAACAATAGGAAACACTCAAATCAACGAGAAATAGTCACACATGTGCTTGATCCATGAACACAAAGAGAGATACATGATTCAGATCCAACAAAGGGGGATACAAAGCTAGCTAGTTCATCCCAATCCTTGGAGGAGTTCAGGTCTTGAATCCTAGAAGGATCTTCCCATGAAGGGGTCTTGATTCCCCTATGGGATCTTCTCCAAAGGAGGTCTTGAACTCCAATGGAGTTCTCTCTCTCTCTCTCAAGGGGAGAGGTGGTAGAGGAGCAAAGCTCACATACAAATGAGCTAATACAATGCTAACCCTAAAATGGTGGAGGTGGAGTAGTATATATAGTCTAGATCCACGAAGGGGTAAGTGAGAGGCGAAACGGGTACATGGGCCTCGGACCGAGTATTTGCATGCAGGAAGGTACCAGACGTCCGGTGGGTAACGGTCGTCCAGTGGCTCGTAGGTATCTGTATGTTTGGAAGTCTTCGGACTTCTGACATTTCTTCTCTGGACATGTGGCACCGGATATCCGGACGCTGTCTATCGTTGGGTGGCTGACTAGTGTCAGACGTCCGGCATGTGGCGGTCGTCCGGGCGCTGTAGGGTGCCACGGCTGAAGTTGACCTGGCTCGCTGAACCTACAGGCGTCGGATGTCCGGTATGGACTGGTCGTCCGGTGGCTGTGACTTTCTGTCAGCCCTTTATGTTGTTTCTCGCGCTTGGTGTCCTCGCCATCTTGTCCAATGCTCCTAGTTGTTCCATGGTCTTCCTCTTGGTTCCTGGTCAAGCATAGCAGATATGTTTGAGGTAGTAGCCATGTCTCACATGTGGAAAGTGACAATTCAGAGAGGAGCGAGTTAACCTTGTGTCCAATGGCGTATGCTCGAGGTCTCATCGTCTGTCCTCTTGGGGCTTGGGGAGTAGTGTACTGTACATGGGGATCATCCTATGTTCAGCGCGCCAGGACAACTCTAGTCGTTGAGATCATCGGGCACTGGGGAGTAGTGTACATCATAGTGTACATGGGGATCATCGGGCGCTGGGGGTAGTCGTAGTCATAGTGTACATTCACTTCGGTCCCACCGAGATGTTGTAGTCGGTCCCACTGAGTTGGCTTGACTAATTCTCTATTGCTCATTGCATTCACTTCGGTCTCACCGAGATGATGCAATCGGTGCCACTGACATGAAGTTTGCCCTAAGCCCTAGCACATCGGTCCACCAAGATGAAGTTTGCCCTAAGCCCTAGCACATTGGTCCCACCGAGTTGGTCCCGTCAGTCCAACCGAGATTCCTAATGTTCATATTTTTTTACGGATCGGTGCCACCTAGTTTTCCAATCGGTGCCACCGAGAGGGGTCAAAAGTGTGTAACGGTTGGATTTTGTAAGGAGTCTATATATACCCCTCCAACCCCTTCTTCTCATTGTGGAGAGCCATCACAACGTGCCTACACTTCCACCATTCATTTTCTGAGAGAGAACCACCTACTCATGTGTTGATATCAAGAGATTCCATTCCTACCATTGAACCTTGATTTCTAGCCTTCCCCAAGTTGCTTTCCACTCAAATCCTTCTTCCACCATAGCCAAATCTGTGAGAGAGAGTTGAGTGTCGGGGAGACTATCACTTGAAGCACAAGAGCAAGGAGCTCATCATCAACACACCATCTATTACCTTATGGAGAGTGGTGTCTCCTAGATTGGTTAGGTGTCGCTTGGGAGCCTCCGACATGATGTGGAGTTGAACCAAGAAGTTTGTAAGGGCAAGGAAATCGCCTACTTCGTGAAGATCTACACAAGTGAGGCAAGTCCTTCATGGGCGATGGCCATGGTGGGATAGACAAAGTTTCTTCTTAGTAGACCCTTCATGGGTGGAGCCCTCCGTGGACTCGCGCAGCCATTACACTTCGCGGGTTGAAGTATCCATCAAAGAGGACGCAAGATAGGACCACCTATCAGAACCACAACAAAAATCTCCATGTCTCCATTGCATTTGCCTTCTCCAAACCCTACCTTTACCTTCATATGCAATGTTTTACTTTCTGCTGCTATACTCTTAGAATTGCATGTGTAGGTTGATTGCTTGACTTGTCATAATTGCTAAAATCTGCCTATAACTAAAATTGGGAAAAGGAAATATTTTTATTTGGTC
This sequence comes from Aegilops tauschii subsp. strangulata, assembly GCF_002575655.3. NCBI lineage: Eukaryota > Viridiplantae > Streptophyta > Magnoliopsida > Poales > Poaceae > Aegilops > Aegilops tauschii. The sequence continues at coordinate 241,720,294 of NC_053037.3, read as the reverse complement.
AAGTAGTCAAATCACACCCCTCTAGACATACTTTTGATCCTACAAGTGGTATTAGAGCTTTGGTCTCCGTAATCCTTGATAACCATAGCTTTGGTGACCATAGCCTTGGTTTCACAACCTAGGAGAGTATGGAGTCTAGCGATGGTAACTATCATCGTAGAGGTCCTTATTTTTATGATACACATTTTTCTAGTTGGAAGCATAAGATGAAAATGCATATTCTTGGTTATAACCCCGGCGTTCGGGCTCTTGTTCGTGTTGGCTTGCAAGGTGAATTCTTTGGGGATGGTAGAGAACCGAATCGTGAAGCGACCCGGGAAGAATTGAAGATGTTGCAATACAATGCTAAAGCTTGTGATATTCTCTTCAATGGATCATGCCCCCAAATAGCCCATAAACATCTCGAAAAGTGGCTAAGAAATTTAGTATCACAATCTAAAACATAGTATTTGGCACACCATGCAAGCGAATAATTTCATGAAAGAACAAATCAGCAACATTAGCAGCATCATCGCTTTTATGACATGGTACAAAGTGTGCCATTTTCGAGAACCTATCCACGATAGCAAATATGCTATCCCACCCCTTCTTTGTTCGAGGTAAACCCAAAACAAAGTCCATAGATATATCCTCCCATGAAACAGTAGGTACAGGCAAAGGCATATATAAACCATGAGGATTGATGCGTGACTTAGCTTTTGACGTGTAGTGCAGCGAGCAACAAAGTGCTCAACATCCCGTCTCATCTTTGGCTAAAAGAAATTTGTAGCAAGTACATCCTCTGTCTTCTTCACGCCAAAGTGTCCCATTAATCCTCCTCCATGTGCCTCCTGCAACAACAGAAGACGAACAGAGCTAGCTGGAATGCATAGCTTGTTAGCACGGAACACAAATACATCGTTAACGACAAACTTGTTCCATGTTCTCCCTTCTTTACAATTCTGCAATGCATCTTTAAATTCAGGATCATGCACATATTGATCTTTGATGGTCTCCAAACCTCATATTTTAAAGTCAAGTTATGAAAGGATACTATAACTACGAGACAATGCATCAGCAATAACATTTTCTTGACCCTTCTTGTGTTTAATGACATAAGGGGAAGTATCAATGAATTCAACCCATTTAGCATGTCTATGGATCAGCTTTGCTTGACTTTTAATATGTTTCAAAGATTCATGATCAGAATGGATAACAAATTATTTCATCCATAAATAATATTGCCATGTTTCCAAAGTCCGAACAAGAGCATATAATTCCTTATCATAAGTAGAGTAATTCGGACTAGGCCCATTCATTTTTCTAGAAAAGTATGCACGGGTTTACCATCTTGTAATAACACACCTCCTAATCCAATTCCACTAACATCACATTCAAGCTCAAAAGTCTTATTAAAATCAGGAAGTTGGAGTAGAGGAGCATGTGTTAACTTATCTTTCAATACCATGAAGGCTTCTTCCTGTGCGGTACCCCAAACAAAAGGCACATCCTTCTTTGTAAGCTCATTGAGAGGTGCCACAATGGTGCTGAAATCTCTCACAAAACGCCTATAGAAACTAGTGAGGCCAAGGAAACTCCTCACTTGTGTGACCATTTTGGGCTGCGGCCAACTCTCACTAGCTTCAATCTTGGCTTTATCAACTTCAATTCCCTGTGGAGTAACAACATGCCAAGAAAGGATACTCGGTCAGTGCAAAAGGTGCACTTCCGAAGGTTACCAAACAAACGTGCATCACGTAGAGCAATAAAAACAGCACGTAAATGTTCCAAATGTTCCTCCAAAGATCTGCTATAAATTAGTATATCATCAAAATAGACTACCACAAATCATCCAATGAAAGAATGTAAAACTTCGTACATTAATCTCATGAAAGTACAAGGTGCATTAGTTAACCCAAAAGGCATGACTAACCACTCTTATAATCCAAACTTAGTTTTAAATGTAGTTTTCCATCCATCTCCCAATTTCATACGAATTTTATGGTATCCACTACGCAAATAAACCTTGGAGAATATGATAGAGCCACTCAATTCATCAAGCATATCATCTAGCCTAGGAATAGGATGACGATAATGAATAGCAATATTATTAATGCCTATACAATCAACACACATACGCGACGTACCATCCTTTCTTGGCACTAGTATAATAGGAACAACACAAGGACTAAGAGATTCACGTATATAACCTTTGTCGAGCAGCTCCTGTACTTGACACATAATCTCCTTCGTCTCCTCTGGATTGGTATGGTATGGCGCACTGTTTGGCAGCGAAGCACCAGGAATTAAGTCAATCTGATGCTCAATCCCTCGAATAGGTGGTAATCCTGGTGGCACGTCTTGTGGAAAGACGTCAGCGAACTCCTGCAAAATGTTAGTGACAGCAGGAGGCAAAGAGGAACGCATGTCCTCGAATGAAAATAATGCCTCTTTGCACACAAAAGCACAACAAAAAGAGTTGCTGAAATCTAGCTCATCAATATCAGATTTGGTGGCAAGTAAACATGCACTTTTCAATTTAATTTTAGAAGCAACACTAGATGGTTTATTATTAGGCTTCATTTGTTGCTCAAATTCTTTTGCCACAATCTGATTTTCACTCTTAGTTTTCGCCTGTTTTGGTTTATTAGCTCTATTAATATCCTCTTTCAAAATGGAATTAGGAGACGGATTTTCACTCTTATTTTTCTCCCATTTTGCTTTATTAGCTCTATTAATATCATCTTTCAAAATGGAATCAAGAGACGTGGGAAACAAAGTAATATGTTTATACTTTTGAATAAGTAATAAGGAACATGCTTGCATGGGTACCACATCACAATCAACATAATCAACATACGTAGAGATACTAAAATGCACACGAACAGTACGTGTTACCTTAACCTTGCCGCTGTTGTTGAACCATTGGATGTAGTAAGGATGTGGATGTGGTCTTGTGGTGAGAGATTGCTTCTCCACCATCTCCATGCTAGCCAAGTTTTTGCAGCTCCCTCCATCTATGATGACGCGAAAAGAACATTCCTTCACAACTCCCTTTGTATGGAACAAATTATGCCTCTGCTTTTGCTCAGCTTGTGTGACCTGCACACTCAAAACATGTTGAGCAACTAAACTTTCATACCTGTCAGCATGTTCAGCCGCCATGTATTGCGTCTCATGATCAGAATCATCTCCATCGCTTTCTTCACTTGTAATAAGAGCCAAACTCTCCTCATCATAGTCACTAGCGGACTCATACCCACCATCCTCAGTAGCAATCATAACACGCAGAGATTTGCATTCTCTAGCATAATGACCTCTACCCTTACAACTGTTGGGGAACATTGCATGGGAAACAAAAAAAATCCTACGCTCACCAAGATCAATCTAGGAGATGAACATCTATGAGAGGAGAGATTGCATCTACATACCCTTGTAGATCACTAAGCGGAACCATTAAGAAACGCGGTTGATGTAGTCGAACGTCTTCACGATCCATTCACGATCCGTCCCGCGAACTCCCGATCCAAGTGCTGAACGGACGGCACCTCCGCGCTCAACACATGTCAACTTGATGAGACCTTCACCTCCTTGATCCAGTGAGCAATGGTGAAGTAGTAGCTCGAGTCCTTCGGCAGCATGACGGCGTGGTGATGGTGGTGGCGGTGGAATCTCAGCCAAGCTTCGCTAAGCACTATGGAGAGGAAGAGGGCTACGAGGGAGAGGAGGGGCAGTGCCGTGGCGTATAGGGGTTTGGCTGCCCTCTCTCTACCTCTCTATATATAGGGGGAAGGGGGGAGGAGGGGTGCCCTAGTGTTTCCCTAGGGGGCAGCGGCCACAAGGGGGGAAACCCTAGATGGGTTTAGGCGCCCCCCTAGGAGGCTCAGCCCCCAAGCAAAAGTGGTGGCCAGCCCTAGAGGGCGCCCCCACCGTGTGAGCCCCCCAACACTTATCGGGGGCCCCCGAAACCCATTCCGGTCATCCTGGCCATAACATGGTGCCCGGGGAACACTTTCGGACTCCGATTCCCTTTGTCCTATATATCGATCTTCACCTCCGAACCATTCCGGAGTTCTTCCTCACGTCTGGATCTCATCCGAGACTCCGAACAACCTTCGGTAACCACCATAATGACTCAACTATACTTATATCATCACCAAACATTAAGTGTGTAGACCCTGCGGGTTCGAGAACTATGCAGAGATGACCGAGACACCTCTACAGTCAATAACCAATAGCGGGACCTGGATCCCCATATTGGTTCCTGCATATTCTACGAAGATCTTTATCGGTCGAACCTCGATGTCAAGGATTCAGCCAATCCCGTATACAGTTCCCTTTGTCTATCTGTATGTTACTTGCCCGAGATTCGATCGTCGGTATCACCATACTTAGTTCAATCTCATTACTGGCAACTCTCTTTAGTCGTTCCATAATACAAGATCCCGTGACTAACTCCTTAGTCACATTGCTTGCAAGCTTCTTATGATGTTTTATTACCGAGAGGTCCCAGAGATACCTCTCCATCACACGGAGTGACAAATACGAGTCTTGATCCATGCCAACTCAATAGACACCCTCGGAGATATGTGTAGAGCACCTTTATAGTCACCCAGTTACATTGCGATGTTTGGTACACACAAGGTACTCCTCCGGTGTCCGTGAGTTGCATGATCTCATGGTCATAGGAACATATACTTGACATGTAGAAAACGATAGCAATAAACTTGATACGATCACATGCTACATTTATAGTTTGGGTCTTGTCCATCACATCATTCTCCCAATGATGTGATCCCATCATCAAATGAAAAATCATGTCTATGGCTAGGAAACCATAGCCATATTTGATCAACGAGGTAGTCGGGTGGAGGCTTACTAGGGACATGTTGTTGTCTATGTATCCACACATGCATTTGAGTTCCGGTCAATACAATTATAACATGGATAATAAAAGATTATCATGAATAAGGAAATATAATAATAACCACTTTATTATTGCCTCTAAGGCATATTTCCAACAAGAAGGACAACAAATAATATCATGTGTGTGCCCTGTTGATGCCATGGATGAAGAAGAGCTCTGTACAGGCCCCGTCAGTGTGCTTTTGGCAGATAGTGGTGGTAGTGCCTGCTTTCTTGTATCACAGCTAGAGGTGGCAGATGACGGAGGTGCCAGTGTAGCAGAACATGTGGAAGTAGAAGATGCACGTGGTGTCCATGATGAAGGTCGACCTGCAGAAAAATTGGTCCGCGCCAATGCCTATCGATCCTGCACTTCTTGTTCAGCTTTGCAAGCAAGATGGAATAAACAAATGATATTGTTATACTCCTTATACTCTAAAACAGCCTAAATCTCTCTATTTAATCCACCGATAAAACGCACAAGCATAGCTTCATTATCCTCAACAATACCACATCTAATCATGTGAGTTTGTAATTCTTGATAATACTCCTCTACAGAATTTTTTCCTTGTCTCAAATGCTGCAGTTTTTGAAGTAATTCCCGTTAATAATATGGTGGAACCCAACGAGTACGCGTAGCAGTTTTTAATGCATCCCAAGTAGTAGGGATATTATCATGATATAATCAACAATGTTCAGACCACCAAACAGAATCAAAACTAGTGAACTCACAAACAGTAGCAGCAACACGTCTATCCTTCCGATATTGTAAGCATGTGAAACGGTGTTCATTTTCTAACTCCCAAGTAAGATATACATCAGGAATGTATCTACCCTCAGATGGTGGAATATTCAATTTTAGTTTAGGAATATAGTCATAATCTCGTACCTGAGGTGGTGTTGTAGCCCTACCATTGCGATGATATGCATGAGGTTGACCTGGTCATGGTGGTTGCACGTAGTTCTGATTTTGATCAACCACATCCTCGTAATAGTCCTCCGCCTCTGCGGTAGCAGCAGGAGCTACATAACAATCAACAGCAGTAGCAGCGGCACCAGAAGTTTGTCCTGGCTCAAGAGGAACACGCTGCCTCGCCCTGCCGGATCACGGCGTGGAGGTGGTTGTTGATGTTGTTGCAATGGTGTAGCAGATGCGAGTGGTGGTTGTGGTAGACGTGCGAGTACTTCATCGAACATGGTGTCAATTGCCTTCTCAATGTCATCAATCCTCTCCAGTGCCTTTCCAAAGCTGGCCATCACATCTTCCACCTGTTGACTCAACATTTGCTGAAATTTATCATGAAGCTCCTTCTTTGTCATGTTCTCCCAGTCAATCTCGTCGGCTTGTGATCCTGCCATGGTTAGCAGCAATATAAACACACAAGAATATGATCCTACAAACTACTAAAAGGTGGTGGTGGTGGGGTGTCACAAATCTGTCAAGCAAATATCAAATTCTTACCAGTTCTTACCCAGCAGCAGGTTATGATCGAAAATCGTTGTAGTCAAAACACTCAAAGCTTGGACAGAGAAATTGCTAGGTGGTGTCAAATGCATGATGTAGATGTATGTGGAGCTGGGAAGGCTTATGATATGGTAGAAAAAATGTCAGCAATAATCAATTCAGAGATGCAAAATTGAATACATGCTCAACCACGGTACTATGCTGGTCCTAGACTAGACCATGCTAGAGACGCGAACATTTCTTTTCATTGCAAATTTTTTGACAAGTGCGTTTTTGGAAAATATACCAAAGTTGAATAAATGCTCAACGACGGAATGCTTGGAAACACCTAATAATGGAATAGCCAGATTTTTTTTGACAAGTGCGTTTTTGGAAAATTTTAGGCCTAAACGGAGGGTGCTTTCCGGACTCTTTTTTTGGAAACCCTCTTCTACGGACGGCAAAAGATTGATGGAATCCGAAACCTACTCACACAAGGAAAAACGAATATGACTACATATGGATCTCGAAAGCAAACCTAATATGGGATGGACTCGGATTAGTGGTGGTATATGAACTCGGATCGGTGGTGGTATATGGACTCAGATTGGTGGTGGTATACGGACTCAGAGAAGTAGCGTATAAGCGGTGGTGGTAAATGGCATGGGTGATGTTGATGGTTTGTATATCATGAACTAACGCTAAAAAAAATTCTGGCTTTTTCGTGGACTGTAGGTATGACGAACAGACTCGATCTAAACTACGAAAAAACTATAAAATCTCACCGAGCAACCTGGAAATCTGATACCACTTGATAGAGACGAGGGTGTCCCGTCTTTCGATGAGATGGAGGCTATCATTTTCTGTGGGAGTCGACCTTGACGATCTGGCTATGAACGTGCGAGACGTCGCACCTTGGCAATCGCTAAACCAACTTCCGAGGGTTATTGACCACGTCGGAGCATGATCAACCTAACCACGAGGGTCTATTTCCTACGAGCAAATGAAGAACAAGCAAGAAACTGAGATTTTAATCTGGATATTGTGAGTATAATAGGAAAGCTTTATTGATGAAAGTTGGGTTCTGTGACGTCTTGGTCTAGTCTTTGAACACAAACGAAGTACGCGAAGTTGCAGCTATGGCGAACTTTTAATCTAAACAGAACCCAAAGTCAAACAACACCCTAGGGTTGTATATATGGAGGAAGAGGGGGGAATTTCGTGGCCCCTTCGAGGAGGGGTCCGAAACCAACCCTAACTCTGTTTTCCCCATACATACAGACTCTAAAAACATCCTATACTTCAGTATTTCGAAATTACATGGCCCTGGACCAATAATAAGGTGACGTAGCACCTATAATAGCCTCTGGGCAAAATTTATGAAGTGGCATCTGGTATATTACGTCCAAGGCTTCATGCAGTCATTATGGTGGCTTCAAAGTCTTCAAATCATGACTTGTAACTTCGTTCTTGTTCCCCTTACGCATGCCATCATCTCCTTGGTTGATCTTGCTCCAATGTTCATCCTTCTTGTCCAAGCTAGGCCCTTCATTTGTAAGCAAGACAAATGTATACAATTTAGGCGGCATCATATTCTCATGAACATTAGAATCATTACTAAGAAACAAAAATATCTTGTAATTTAATCCGGACCGACTCCCGGATCATCTGGCACCACCCGGACGTCCGGACCATCTCCCAGTCATCCGGACCCCCTGTAGGCTATGACACATCCAGACGATCGGGGCGGCCTCCCGGATCATCCAGACCCCTGACACCCGGATCATTCGGGCCACCATCCGGATCATCCGGACCCTACCTGCGTGCACGAGTTGGGCCGAGGCCCATGTACCCTTTCGTCCCCCTAGCCTATATATACGACTCCGCCTCCACGTTTCTAGGGTTAGCATTGGTTTAGCTCATATGTGAGATAGTGCTTTGCTCATCCACTTGATACCTCCATTGGAGGCCAAGCCCTCCATCTTGTAGAAGATCCCCCAAGTGGATTCAAGACCTCTTCACGGAGAAGATCCCTTAGTGGAATCAAGACCTCCTCTTGGAGAAGAACGAGTTACTTGTATCCCCCTTTGTTGGATTTGAATCATGTGTTCTGTTTGTGTTCATGGATCTGCCACATGTGTGATTGGATCAAGTTAATTTGTGTGTTTCCTCTTGTTTCTCCCCTTGTGTTCTTCGTGTGTTCGTTGTGTTCTTCGGGAATCCCCGTCCAAATGGTGAAGGATCGGCCCCTAGGATTCTTCCCTACATCATGTTGGTATCATGAGCCAAGGTTGATCACAAATTTGGAGTCCATCCCCTTGTTTTGTAGCCTAATTTGTTGATTTTGTCCTAATTTCGAAAATTCCCACAAAAATAGCCCCAATATTTTTTTGATTTGTTGGTTTGATGATGTTTTGTTGATTTTGATCCATGGACTCTTTGTGTTGCAAGTGGATCTACCCTTTCCCCACCATCTCCACCATGAAATCCATCTAAAATCCCCACAATTTTTTATTTTCCCCACGTTTTCGAGTTTATCCCGAACCTCACCCACGCGCAGTTTACCTGCTCGGATCATCCGGATGCGCCCTGATCATCCGGCTCTGCCTAACAAAACTGCACCCCGGCAGTTTTTGGACGCCACCAGTTCCGCCACCACATACCCACTTCTACCACAACATACCCACTTCCGCTAAACCCCCGACATATCCAACTGTACCACTGCTTTCAGCTACCACCATTTGACTTTGGTTTTTTAGAATTTGAGTTGTGGTTTTCCGTTTCCTAGGTTGTTTTAGCTAACTAGGAACGGTTCGGCTTCGACATCAGCACCACTCATCTTCGCCAAGGACTTTTCATCGACAACGACCACTCCACAATCTTGGAACCCCGACCGTAAGCAAGGACAGTAACTTCGACAACACCTTTGTTTACTCCTTGCCATTGCATTGATCACCCCATAGACCATTTTGCGTCACTTACCTATCGAGACTATCCTTGGAGTATTAGCGGCAACTTTACTTGTGCACATTCGTGATCATTGTTCCCATTGCATACATACCATATCATCTTGGTATAAGCATCTTTATATTATCTCTTGTGTCACAAGGTTGTCACCGCATATACAAAATCGCTATCATTGTTCGTGAAGTTTTGCATAAGTGGCCAACAAAAGAGCTCAAAAGAGAAAGATCCAACAAGCTTCTAAGCCAAAGAGAAAGATAAGTCAAGAGCTTTTAAGAAATAACCATAGCATCATCCTACATTAAGATTGCCATACTCGATCATCTTGGATCATATCACCAGAACATCATACATATAGCATACTTGGGATAGAAGTTGTTGCATTTTTGCTTAGTAGGTTGTGCACAAGTCTCGTATCCGCCTATTGAGCAATCGTGCTAGCGTCTCTCTATTGTTGTGCAACAAGAGCATTTTCCATGGATTTCACATTTTGAGCTCCATCCTTGGTTGCACGACCTCATTTTATCTTTTCGTGTGTGTGTGTTTTCGTGTGCCACATATTGCTATTGGTCTACTTGTTGCATTTGTGAATTTGTGAATCGTTCTCAACATTATTGAGTCTTGCTAACATTCACTTCAAATTTTGTGCCACCATACTCACCAAGATCCACCAAAGGATTTATTTGTGTAGGTGTGAGAATTGACGAGATCCGGTACCAATTGTGCTTTTTCCTTGTTACACTATTGAGTGATCATTGATTCATCTTCAACATCAGGTAAGGTACATTTGGTCTAGTTCTTTTCTTTCTTCCACTCAAATTTGCTTGCGATGATTGATAGGCCAACTACTTCTTCGAAACCGCTCTTCATCAAGAAAGACGAGGACCCGAACATCTACGTCACCAAGAACCACCTCTTCGGTGCGCAAAGAACTTTGCATCAAGAGAATGAAGTGTTGAACGATCGCATTGACCAGCTTGCAACCGACTTGCGACAATCCGAGCAACATACAAGAGACAACTTTGACAACAAGCTCTCCGCACAAAAAGAGGAGAACGATGCAAGGATGGATGAAATTTGTGCCTTGTTGATCAACCGGTCTTCTACATCTTCGTCCTATTCAAGACGGAGCCACTCAAGTCGTCATTCTTCGCAATCTTATTCAGATGCAAGTCCTCCACGAGTTCGTCCACAACATCGCCAAGACCATGAAGTTCATCAAGCTCCATAAAATCCATTTCATGACAATGGGTTACAAGAATGTCTACGTGAACGACTATGGCGACAAGCTAATGAACCTCCGGTCCAAGAGCAAGCTCCAATATGCCAAGATCAACAAGAATAACAAGATGGTGATGCCCCTCGACAAGAACAACATCGTCGTTAGGAACAAAAACTTGAAGCCCAACGTGCTCTACGTGAAGCTACACTAGCCGTCGATGAGCGCAACTGCCAAGCACAACATCAAGAACAGGCCCTCCGACAAGAGCGACAAGAAGAAGCCGCATGCCTTGAGGAGCATCAAGAAATGACGAACCGCGCAATAATTCCACAACCTCAACGACAAAACAATCAAGCAGAGCATGAGGAGCAAGTGGCTCAGGACCCTCCTCAACGCCAAGAGGGTCATCACCATCGACCCCAACACAATTAACAGCAACGCTACGCCAAGCTCAAGTTCACCATGCCTAAGTTCTTTGGAAGCAACGACCCGAAGACTACCTTTCATGGGCATTGAAAGTTGACAAGATCTTTCGCTTGCACAACTATGAGGAAGATACGAAGATCGTCATGGCATCTCTTGAGTTCCAAGACCTCATTTGGTGGGAGCAAGTCATTGAGCGTCGAGCGGCAAGAGGTGACCGACCCATCACAACATGGGATCAAATGAAGGATGTCATGTGAGCACGCTTTGTACCCACATACTATAGCTACGACGTCTTCAAGAAGTTACAACTCCTCAAGCAAGGCACAAAGTCGGTTGAAGAGTATTAAAAGGAAATGGAGATTTTCATGATTCGAGCAAATTTCACGGAAGATGATGAGCAAACCATGGTGCAATTCTTGAATGGCCTCAACCATCCTATCAAGAAGATTACGGATTTCCAACCGTACATGAACCTCCTCGAGCTAGAGCACCAAGCTACCAAGGCGGAGCGACAAGTGCAAGATGATTACAAGTATGCCAAGTACTCTTCCAAGACATATGGCTCATACACTCAAGCTTCAACGACTATACCACCTTCTACCTCGACCAAACCTTCTACAAGCAACAGCGACAACTGAAGTTACAAGAAAACTTCGACTTCTTCAAGTCGTCCTCCTACTACAAGGAACTTCAAGCCGAGAGCTTCATCATCTACAACTCCACCGGATGAGACCAACAAGAAAAGTTCCATCAAATGCTTTACTTGTCAATGCCTAGGCCACAAGACATACCAATGTCCCACTCGGCGAACCATGATTGCCAACGACGATGGCACCTATGGCTCTATGAGCGAAGAAGTAATGGAAGCCCTCGAGCATGTGGCCATGCACCGGCAAGTGAATGAAGATGACCAAGTCTTTTGTGAAAATGATTCGAGCCCCACTCTCGTTGTCTCCAAGGTCTTGACACTTCAACACAAACAAGAGGAAGACCAATATTGCCACATCTTCCACACCAAAGCGAGCATCAATGGTCGTTCCATGAAGGTCGTCATCGACGAAGGTAGTTGCCACAATTTGGCAAGTGAAGAGCTATGTTCCAAGCATCAATTGGTCAAGATGAAGCATCCTTGTCCTTACAAGGTCCAATGGCTTAGCGACTCTGGCACCATTCAAGTGGATCACACCGTTCAAGTCTCCTTCAAGATTGGAGCATACGAAGACACCTTGGAGTCTGATGTGGTTCCCATGTCCATTTGCCATCTCCTACTTGGACGACCGTGGCAATTTGATTGTGGCCTCATCCACCATGGGTGAAGCAATCACTATAGCTTCAAGGAAAGGAGTACGTGCTAAGACCTATGTCACAAAGCCAAGTGATCACCGACAAGCATGCAACCACCCATCATGGAGAGAATAGTGAGAGAGTGAACCACCAAAAAGAGAGTGAGCGCCATAAGCCAAAATAGTGTGCCTCCATGATGAGCGACAAGAAAAACTTAGTGTTATTCGCTACCAAAAGTGAGATGAGAGAAGTGTGTCAGAACCCATCAAGTGTTATGCACCATGTCCTAGTGTGCAAGTATGAAGCGGCAAGGACTAACACCTCCCACCATCTACCTTTAGTGTTGTCTTCTCTATTGCAGGAATTCAAGGACGTATTCCTTGATGAGCTACCTCCAGGTCTACCTCCACTACGTGGCATCGAACACCGACTCGACCTCATTCCCGGCGCACCCTACAAAACAGGGCACCCTACCGCATCAATCCCAAAGAAACAAAAGAAATACAAAGGCAAGTACAACAACTCATTGACAATGGACATGTGCGTGAAAGGTAAAGTCCTTGTGCCGTACCAGTTATTCTTGTGCCTAAGAAAGATGGTAGTTTTCGCATGTGTTCCGACTGTCGTCCCATCAATGCTATCACCGTTCGTTATAGATATCCCATTCCTCGCCTCGACAATATGCTATATGAGCTTAGCGGAGCCACTATTTTCACTAAAATTGATCTTAAAAGTAGCTACTACCAAATACACATTCAAGAAGGTGATGAATGGAAAACCGCTTTCCAAACCATGTTTGGCTTGTGTGAATCCCTAGTCATGCCTCTCGGCTTATCCGAAGCACCCGACACTTTTATGCGTGTGATGCATTATGTCCTTCGCCCATACATTGGCGTATTTGTTGAGGTCTACTTTGAAGATATTCTTGCGTTTAGTATATCTCTAGAAGATCATGTCACCCATCTTAGAACCGTTTTGGAAACTCTAAGTAAAGAGCGCCTTTATGCTAATATGGACAAATGCCTTTTTTGTGTTTATAAGCTTGTTTTCTTGGGTTCTGTTGTGTCATCTAAGGGTGTTCATGTAGACGAAGCTAAAATTGATGCTATTAAAACTTGGCCACAACCAACCAACTTGCAACAAGTGTGTAGTTTCCTTGGCTTAGCCGGTTTCTATCGTAGATTCGTTAAGGACTTTAGCACTATTGCATCCCCTTTGCATGCCTTGAGTAAAAAGAAGTCACCATTTGTTTGGTGACCATCCCAAGATACCGCATTTCATGAGCTTAAGAATTTGTTAGACATGCTCCTTTGCTTTCCTTTCCCAATTTGAACAAAACTTTTTTAGTTTATTGTGATGCTAGTGGCGACGGCATAGGAGGTGTGTTAATGCAAGAGAAGCGCCCAATTGCTTACTTTAGTGAGAAACTATCTGGACCACAACTTAATTATCCAATCTATGACAAAGAGTTATATGCCTTAGTGAGAGTTCTGCATGTGCGGGAACATTATCTTCGCCCTCATGAATTTGTCATCCATACGGACCATGAAATGCTTAAATACCTTAAGGGTCAAACTAAATTGAATAAACGACATGACTGTCGGATTACGGGTCCCGCAGACCCTTGAGAGGTTCGAACTCTGGGTGCGCACGAAGGACTCTTTCTCCCCAGCCTGCCTACCCAACGATTCCATGGCCTAGCTTGATGAACCAAAAGACACGAGACACAGGGGTTTGTACTGGTTCGGGCCACCGTGTGGTGTAATACCCTACTCCAGTGTGGTGGTGGATTGCCTCGAGGGCTGAGGATGAACTGGTACAATGGATGAACAGCCTCCGGAGGAGAGGTGTTGTTGAGCTCGATGAGCTGGTGGGTGTGAGGATGGAATGGATCCGATCCAAGATGATCTCCTCCCTTCCTATGATGGCGGCTAGTCGTATTTATAGAGGCCCTAGTCCTCTTCCCAAATGTAGGCGGGGAAGGATCCCACAACGGCCAATTTTGAAGGGAGACTACTAGTACAAGCTATCCTGATAAAAGTAGTCTTTGCTTGCCAAAGGCTCTGGTGGTGATGTTGTTGTGGGCTCCGCGATGACCTCCATCTTGTCATCCTGCTGGTCTTGGTCTTGTTGCACCGATATGGAAACCTTTGCCTGATGCCTCGGGACTCCTCGCCTGCGCTTGCCTCTTTAGCACCAAAGAGGAAACTGGTACACTGCGCCCGCTAGCGCCCGCCTGGCCTTGGTCGTCACGGGTCACGTCATGTGAACCTCGTGAGGTGCCCCTTTCATAGATATCTCCGCTCCTCGGGAGCCAGCCCAGTGAGGCTACCCCAAGGAGGTCTTAGTGTTGTCCGCCTCGTGAGGGTCTTGAGTTGTCGCTGCCGAAGCTGGGCCGTACCAGGCCATTGGTGGAGCCACGCCTCGGGCCGCAGGCAGGCAAGTCCGGGCACCCCCGGTCCCAGAATGCCGACAGTAGCCCCCGGGCCCAAGGCGCACTCGAACTTGGCTTTGAGGCGAAGCCAAAGGGCAAGTGCAGAGCATCGCGGGCCCCAACCGCCTGCGGCCTTGATTGACGCGTGGCGATTGATGGGACATGGGCGCCTTCGCTTCCCCACACGGCCGCGGCAACCGTTCTCGCCTGACAAAAGGCTGGCGCACACTACAGAGCCTTCATTGCCTTCCTTCGTCTTACTCCAGATCCCCTTCTTCTCGCCCCGAGAGACTCCAGATCCGCTAGGACTCCTCCCCGAGCTTGCCGCCGATGGCGTCCGACAAGCCGAAAGCCACGCGCTCGCCCTCCTGGTCCGAGCCCGCCTTGAGCGTGCCCACGGTCTCGGAGAAGAACCTTGCCGCCGCGCTCCTGGCGACGGCGGGCGACAGCAATGAGGGGGGAGAGACTGCGCTTCAGGTCGGCTCCGCCAAGCCGGAGGCCTCGGGCAGTTCCTTCTATCCCTTCTTCTGGCACAACGTCTTCATGGGGCTGGTCCCTCCTTTCTCTGATATCTTCTATGTTGTCCTCAGCCATTATAATCTCCATGCCCTTCATCTTCATCCCAACTCCATCTTCCTCCTGTCGATCTTCGCCTTTTACTGCGAGGCATTTGTGGGGGTGATGCCGTCCGTGGCGCTGCTTCGCCATTTCTTCTACCTCCTGAACAAGGAGGGCCAGTGCTCCCAGTGCGCCAACTTCGTCGCGGCCAACGAGACCAATGCCATCTCAAGAGCCGGGAAGAAAGTCGAGGTCTTCAGGAACAAGTGGGTCCTGATGGACGCCCAATGCTCCTACCCTCGACTGGCGCTGCCGACGGGGATGCCTACGCCTCACGAGGGATGGCTTAGCGCGAAGCTCGCCGACCCTCGGGCGAAGCAGGTGCTAGCGAAGATGGCAGCCGACCTGAAGCCGGACGACCCAAAGGCGGAAAGGCTGACAGGGGCCATGATTGTCAAGGAGTTTCTGTCGCAGTGCTTGGCTCCGCTCCAGGCGTGCTCGCGCCCCTTGTGGAGGCTCATGGAAGATGAGGCGACCCCCGCCTACGCCCGGACGCCTTGTCTGACGAGGAGCTGGACAAGACCTTCCATTTCTTGGTCGGGGAGGACCTGGGGTACCCGCCTGATACCCATCTTCCGCTATACCGCCGCCCGGACAGAGCGGAGGTTGCCACCACCATGCCTGTCTTCAATGAGCGTGGGCTCGTGCCACCGGCGTCTACTGACGCCCCGGTGGTGTTGTCCTCCGACGATTCCGGTGAGGAGGAGAGGTCTGACTCGGAGGCGACCCGGGAGGGGGCGGGGGAGACTTCTCCTCCGCGTGTAGCAGATCTCCTCCGCACCTTCCCCGACTACGAAAAGGCTAGCGAGCATCCGGTGAGGGAGTGGCCACACCCTGCCGGGGTCACGATGAGGTCCAGGGGCACCCCTCCGAAGAAGCCGCCGGCCGGGGTCTCGAAGAAGAGCAGGTCGGCGTTGATCTCCCGGGGTGATGCCTCTGCTTCTTCGCCAGCCGGCGTAGCTGCGGTCCCAGTTGCCGTCCCCTCATCAGTCCCTAGGGCTCGTGCACCGGTGCCCCAGCCCACGAAGGATTCGGGCCCGGTGCTCCAGAAGAGGATGAGGGAGTACGCCGCTGTGGGCCAGTAAGTGCTCCGTCTTGATCTTGCCGTAGTTTCTTGATGCCTCCCCCTTGTACCGTTAGGCCAAAGCCGGTGGTGAAGAAGAAGAAGGAGATGGCCACGGCCCTCCGGACCCAGCAGCCTACCACGATCGCGCCACCTCTAGTGCGGAGGGACGGGGGCGGCTCCCGTGCTTGAGTGGCCGGGTCGCCCTCGCGAGATTCAGGGACCCGACCTCAGGAGGAGGCGATCTCCATGGCGAAGATGGCTCCGGAGGCGCCCGCTCCCAGCTGGCCTGCTGAGGCTCCGAAGGCTCAGGAGCCCTCGGACTCTTCTACTACCGCCAGCCTGCAGGTCTTGGCGCCGATGCCGCTTCCTCCTCTTCTCATCACGCCGCCGGTCCGTGATCCTTCTGCCTTTCCTGACGTTCTGGAGGAGGCTCTTTCCGCACTGACCCAGCTTCGGGATGACCTTTAAGGTGCCGACCATCGCCTGGCGGCAGGGCATTTGGAGTTGGTCTCAGGGTGGCTGCGATCTGACACGTCTGTCAGGGCGGTCTTGAGCCAGGCCAGAGCAGCCTCGGAGGAAGGCAAGCGGGCCGCTGGCCTGGCCGCTGCTGCCCGTGACGTGGCGCTGAAAGATGCTGAGGCTGCCAGAGAGCGCTATCGGTTGGCGAAGGCTGAGTTGTAGACCATGCGCAATGAGCGCACCGTCGAGGCTCGTTAGCACGAGGCATGGGAGGAGAAGATGAAGGCTCGAGAAGACGCGGTCACAGGTCGCGATGCCGAGCTGGAGCAGTCAGCGTGGGCGCAGGTCGCGGAGCGCAGCCACCTGGAGAAACTGGAGAAGAAGGTGGAGGCGGAGAAGGCCCAGTTGGGGGCCAAGGTGAAGGTTCTTACTGAAGATCGTGTGGCCTTCAAATCCCTTGAGCTGAAGTCCCGCGAGGCGCTGAAGGAGCTCTATGGGAAGGGCTTGAAGAAGCCGTTGGTGACTGACGAGGAAGGCCCCACCGAGCTACTCCCTCAGCTTGTCACAACGCTCGAGGGCGTCGTAGATGGGATCGGCCCCATGGTGGAGGGGAAAGCCCGCGCGCTCTCTGCTTCATCTCTGACGCGTGTCTTCAGTCACCTTAATCTTCGCTACCCCAGCGTCGACCTCGACGCCCTGCTTGAGCCCGTGGACAAGGAGCATTCGAGGCTGCTACCGAAGCCTTGAAGGACCAGGTGGAGGCCCTACTGGAGAAATACCTCGCCATCGACCCTGCGCCCCCGGCTGATGGTGTCGTCGATCCTGCGGCTCCGGCGGACGACACAGGTGATGGCAATGTTTCCGGTGAAGGGGCGCTCCTTGCAGGTGGTAGTAGCGCCCAAGGCTGAAGAGAAGGCTTGTTGGTGGCGCTTCCCTCCACTTTTATTTCCTGCAACATGCACTTATGCTTGGTATTTGGACGAACAATATGTCTTGTAATAACTTGCTAGGATTCCACGATTTCCTCCCCGCTACTTTAGTGTTCTGCGTCGGCAGAGCCTGGCCTCGCGCATGCCTCGGCCGCCATTGGGTCGTCCTGATCACCAGGACGAGACCAAGGGGTGAGGGGCTACATGACCAGTTAGGCTCCTGAGTCGCGATGCTCAGGAGTCCCCCTTGACGTACGAATAGCCCCCGGGAAGGGAATGCAAAAGTAGGCCTTAGCGTTCTGCGTCGGCAGGGTCCGATCCCGCACATGCCTCAGCGGCCTTTGGGTCGTCCGGATTGCCAGGACGAGACCAAGGGGTGAGGGGCTACGTGACCAGTTAGGCTCCTGAGTCGCGATGCTCAGGAGTCCCCTTTGACGTACAAACAGTCCTCCATACCTGTCCTCGCCGAGGTCCTGCCCATGAGGGGCGCGCGACGACCAAGTCCGAGGGACCTGGCGGGGTGGCGTGCGCCAGGCGTGACCTGGGCGCAGCCCCCGTGCCCAGTCCCCTCGCGTGGCTCTCCCGAAGGGAAGCATTGCGATGAGGCCGACACTGAGCCCGGCGGCTCCCTGAGGTTGGTGCGGCCAAGGGACCGCCCTCAGTTGTTTATCACCAGCACGGAACATAGCGCTTCCGCACTTTCATGGGCATAGCCGCTCCTCGACTGTATTGACTACCAGCACGGAGCATGGTGCTTCCACTGGTACGTGGGTGGGGGCCCCTCTGAGTGGAGCCCCCGGGGCGTGTACAGCCCCGCCCTGACACGTGGCTTGCACGGCAAGGATAGACGAGGTGTGTCTGGGCACTTGTGAGCCAGCGCGGGACTCACGAGGCCCTACCTCAAGGCGGGTTGCGCCTGAATTTGATTCTTGACAGCTGAGATGGTCCCGCGAGATGGTTAGACAACCTGCGCCGAATGAATCTCCTGAGGTGATCACATGAGAAGGCCAAACACCAACGACCCCAGGAGATGACATGAACGGGGACGACCCGCCAGACAAAGCTCAGCCGTTGGGTTTATCGACGCTGCAGGGACGGACCCCGAGCAGAGACACCGTGCCCAGTCTTCTCATGCGAAAAATCCTAAGGGAAGACAACCGGCGCGCGGCTCTCATGGCGGCGAGGCACCGGGTCGCGCGCCCTAGCTCATCCGCCCGCGATTAGCTCATGCGAGAACCAAGCACCAAGGACCATGGGAGGTGACGTACACGGGAGCTTGCCCACGTGCCAGAGCACAGCCTCTTGGATTTAGCGACGCTGCAGGGACGACCCGAGCACAAACGCCATGCCGGCCCTTAATCATGAGGCGGTCGTAGGTGGGTTCGCAAGGGCGCACGACGTTCATGGCATCGAAGTGCTGGACTGGCAGGTGATAATCATAAGGTAACTCATGCAAGGAGGCAAGCTGGCTCGGATAAATGCAAGGACGATACATGCCGCAGGGATGGACCCATGCGGCCTGGGGATGATGCGGCCCAAGGGGGGTCCCCAATAGAGTAGCTTTGAAGACACAAAAGGATACACGTCGCAGGGACAAGCCCCGTGCGACTTGGGGATAATACTGCCCGAGGGGCGCCCCCAACTGAATGAATCGGAAAGAGTCACCTGGCACCATTGCTGGAGGGATGTCGAAGCAGCTGAAGACGCATGTTGAAGAAGTTGCTCCTCACGAGTCGCCTGGGTCCTGAGCCTCAGGAGGCTTCGGGGGCCTGGGCGGCTCATGAACAACCGTCGCCATTTCCGCCAGGAGTGCGTGATGCCTGGCCTCCTGAGCCACCAAAACGCTCTGCAGGTGCCGCTAGAAGGTGACAGCCGCATTCGGCAGGCCGAATGGCATGCGAACATGGCTGTGAGGTGGACCCTCGCACCAACCAACGCGCGATGGCTAGAAACGCTCCTAGGATGCAGCCCTGTTGAGCATTGGAATGTCGATGCAGACACGCAGCTCACCGTCCTCGCCAGGACGAGGAGCTGCGCCGGGTGGCGGGCGGCGGTCATCGCGCATGGTTCTCGTATCTTGAAGCTCCTAGGCCGCCTTGGTGATGAACTCCTGAGCACCAGGCACTCCATGCCTTGTGCCCTCATGAGGGAAGCGTGCGGTGAAGCATGCCTCCACGTGGTGCCCGAGCGCCTCCCTCGTGACATTGGCTAGGTCAGAGGCCCTCTAGAAGAGAGCCCCCGAGCCCAGCCTGAGGAGGGCGCCGGGCGCGCCTTCCTATGCGAGAGAGGGAGGCGCCCCATCCGTGGGCGCAGGTCCTGAGGTGGTACCGCTGGAGACACCGCTCTCCTGAGGCTCTTGGCGGAGCAGCTGCTTTTTCTTCTTAGGGACGGCCTCAGGAGGATAAGTGGTGCCTTCACTGTCTGGATCTTCGACCGCCGCAGCCTGGTAGGCGCGCTCGAGAGAGCACACCTCGTCCTTCTCTTCACAGGCGACCGTGGTGACGTCGCAGCTCCCTGGCATCTTGAGGATGTTGTAACCATGATGAGTCACTGCCATGAATTTGGCCAAGGCTGGATACCTGAGGATGGCATTGTACGGAAGGCGAATGTGGGCGACGTCAAAGTCGATGAGCTCGGTGCAGTAGTGGTCGCGCTTGCTGAAGGTGATCGGGAGGCGGATCTGCCTTATCGGGGTGGTGGAGCCGTCGGTCACTCCTGAGAAGGGCTTGGTCGGCTGCAGCTGATCATATGGCACTTGGAGGCGGTCGAACGTATCGATGGAGAGAACGTTGAGTCCTGCACCGCCATCAATGAGGGTCTTGGTGACAAGGACACTGCTGATGATGGGCGAGCAGAGCATCGGGAGGGCGCCGGCAGTTGCCGCGCACTTGAGCTGGTCGGACGAGCTGAAGGTAATGGTGCACTTGGACCACCTGAGTGGGCGCGTGGCCTCGAGCCTGGGGAGGGCCGCGTTCATCTCATGAGCGAACTGCTTGAAGATGCGCTGGGAGGCTAGGGCCTGAGCGCCATCCAAGATGCAGGCGATGGCGCGCGGATCCTGGAAGCCCCCAACCCCCTTGTCCTGGTGATGATCGTCGTTCCTCCTTGGTGGTGGCGGCAGTGGAGGGAGGCCAGCATTGCCCTGAGGGCGGTCCTACGAGGTTGCTCTCTCCAGGCGCCCTCGCGAGGCTCGTCCTGCCAGCGATCCTCACGAGGCCGGTCGCGCCACTCCTGGCGGGGGCCGCGGTCGTCCCAGCGTCCTCCACTTCGACCTCCTCCACGGTCGTAGCCTCGGTCGTTGCCCTCTGGGCGTCGACCAAAGCACCCGTCGTGGATGGCCCTGAGCTCCTGATAGTCGTTGGTGTTGTGGCTGTGCACGTTGTGGAAGGAGCAAAGCAGGCGGTTGGCCTTGGGTGACTCGGGGTGGTCGCAGCCGCGCTTCATCTCTGGTTCCGCCGCGAGCATGGCAGCCCCCTTGCGCTTCACGTCCTTGGTCTTGGCCTTCTTGTCTTCCGGGTCGACAGTTGGAAGCTCGAGGAGGGAGAGGCGTCCCTCCTCAGCTCTCGCGCACTTTGTCTTCATGTTCAACATCTCTAGAGCCATGCATAGGTCCTCGTGTATGGCGAGCTCTTCCTTCATTTGAAGTCGCGGATGCCATCAAAGAACGCGGAGATGATGACTTCATCCGTTACCTTGCGGATCTTGAGGCGAACATTGTTGAAGCGCTGGATGTACTTTTGCAGGGTTTCCCCTGGTTGCTGCTTGATGCGCCGCAGGTCACCTGCGGCCGGTGGGCAGTCGCGAGTGCCCTGGAAATTGGCGACGAAATGCTCGCGCATCTTGCCCCAGGAGGAGATCGACCCCGCAGGCAAGTTCAGGAGCCACGAGCATGCGCCGTCTTTGAAAGCCATGGGAAACCAGTTCGCCATGACTTTCTCATCGCCGTTGGCTGCCTCGATGCACAGCTCATAGAGCTGCAGGAACTCAGCAGGGTCGGGGGTGTCGTCGTAGCGCGGAGGCAGGTCGGGCTTGAACTTCCCGGGCCATATGACGCTGTGCAGCTCAGGAGTGAAGGCGCGGCAGCCCGCTGTAGTCACGATAGCCCATCGTGGAAGTGGAGCCTGGTCTTGGTACCCACGCGCCGCCACTGCAGGCGGCGCGCGGTCTTGACGTGGTGGTGCTGGGAGTGCCGAAGCATCTTCTTGCGGCCGAGGGACCTCCTCGCAGCTTCCTTCTTCATGCGTGTGTGCCCTGCGTGGTGGGTCGCGCCGCGGGGCCGCGCATCTTGGTGCGAGGGCGACGTCTTGACGCGGAGGTGGTGGAGGTGCTCCATGGGCGACGTCGCTCGCAGTAGGAGGCAGACGAGGCAGCGAGAGGGATGGTGTAGGAGAGCCCCCAGCGGCGCTGACGAGCTCGGCGATGCGGTCCAGCCAGTCCTCATAGAGGTTGTCGACGGGGCGGTAGCGCAGGAGCTTGCGTGCCATGAGGAGCGCAGCCTGCGCGTCCGTGGCGAGCGTGGGACGACGAGCCAGCCGGAGTCAGCGACGGGGTGGCGGTGCGTCCGTCCCGCCGCACGGAGGGGTGCAACGACGAAGCTTGCTGCTCGTTCCCCGCCGGGCCGGTGGCGGCTTTGGCCGCAGGTGATGGAGAGCGACGGTGAGGCCCGCCGACGGGTGCCGTCTAGGCGACGTGAGCGTTGAGAGCGGCTCAGCGCTCAGCACGGGCTCGACGAGCATCAGCCATGGAAGCGGTGGAGCGGTGGTGTGTGGATCGACGGAGGAAAAGCTTCGGCGCACCCCTACCTAGCGCGCCAAATGTCGGATTACGGGTTCGGCAGACCCTTGAGAGGTTCGAACTCTGGGGTGCGCACGAAGGACTCTTTCTCCCCAGCCTGCCTACCCAACGATTCCACGGCCTAGCTCGATGAACCCAAAGAACACGAGACATAGGGGTTTAGACTGGTTCGGGCCACTTTGTGGTGTAATACCCTACTCCAGTGTGGTGGTCATTTGCCTCGAGGGCTGAGGATGAACTAGTACAGTGGATGAACAGCCTCCAGAGGAGAGGTTATCTTGAGCTCGATGATCTGGTGGGTGTGAGGATGGAATGGATCCGATCCAAGATGATCTCCCCCCTTCCAACGATGGTGGCTAGTCCTATTTATAGAGGCCTTGGTCCTCTTCCCAAATGTAGGCGGGAAGGGATCCCACAACGGCCAATTTTGAAGGGAGATAACTATTACAAGCTATCCTGACAAAAGTAGTCTTCGCCTGCTAAAGGCTCTGGTGGTGACGCTGCTGTGGGCTCCGCGATGACCTCCGTCTTGCCATCCTGCTGGTCTTTGTCTTGTTGCACCGATATGGAAACCTTTCCCTGATGCCTCGGGACTCCTCGCCTGCGCTTTCCTCTTTAGCACCAAAGTGCGCCCGCTGGCGCCCGCGTGGCCTTGGTCGTCACGGCTCTCATCATGTGAACCTCGCGAGGTGCCCCTTGCATAGATATCTCCGCTCCTTGGGAGCCAACCCAGTGAGGCTACCCCCAGGGAGGTCTTGGTGTCGTCCGCCTCGCGAGGCTTGGCCCCTCGCGAGGGTCTTGAGTTGTCGCTGCCGAAGCTGGGCCGTACCAGGACATTGGTGGAGCCACGCCTCGGGCCGCAGGCAGGCAAGTCTGGGTACCCCTGGTCCCAGAACACCGACAATGACAAATGGAGTGAGTTTATTGATTGTTTTCCTTGTCATTAAGTACATTAAGGGTAAAGATAATGTTGTGGCGGGTGCACTTTCCCGCAAATGCATGCTTGTCACCCAACTTGAATTGAATGTCATTGCCTTTGAGCACATAAAAGACTTGTATGCGCATGATCCTACTTTTGCTATTCCATATGCCTAATGCTTGACGCATACATCTTGGGAACGCTATTACATTAAAGATGATTATCTTATGAGAGCTAACAAACTATGTATCCCCGAGTCTTCTCGTCGTTTGTTACTTTTGCAAGAGGCTCATGGAGGAGGACTTATGGGTCACTTTGGACACCACAAGACATTTGCTACGCTCCCCAAGAACTACTTTTGGCCCAAGATGTTGCACGATCTCTCCCGCTACACCATCTGATGCTCTACATGTCGCAACGCTAAGTCTAAATCTCAATCCCACGGTCTCTATATGCCACTTCCTATTTCGTATCATCTATGGGAAGATATTAGTATGGACTTTGTGCTTGGTTTGCCTAGAACTCAAAAGGGAAAGGATTCCATGTTTGTTGTTGTGGACCATTTCTCTAAGATGGCACACTTTATCCCATGCAACAAGCTAGACAATGCTTCACATGTTGCCAATCTCTTTTCTAGGGCAATTTTGCGTCTCCATGGAGTGCCAAAGAATATTGTCTCGGACCGCAACATCAAGTTCCTAAGCTACTTTTGGAAGACCCTTTGTGCTAGGATCGGAATCAAGATCTTGTTCTCTTCGGCATAGCATCCACAAACCGACGGCCAATCAGAGGTGACAAATCGGACGCTATCGACTCTCCTACGTGTGCTGATAAAGAGGAACATCAAGGAGTCGGAGGAGCGTCTACCCATCACCGATTACGCCTACAACTCTGCAAGACATTCGACTACCGGCAAGTCCCCTTTCGAGGTCGTCTACTACTTCAATCCTTTGTCCCCATTGGACATTCTATCTCTACCACTACAAGAGCGCATCAACATGGACGCGAGTGCACGAGTGTCAGTGTCAAAACCGGCCGATCTCGGGTAGGGGGTCCCGAACTGTGCGTTTGAGCTGTGCATCTGAGGATCGGAGGTAACAGGAGACAAGGGGACATGACGTTTACCCAGGTTTGGGCCCTCTTAATGGAGGTAACACCCTACTTCATGCTTGATTGACTTTGATGAGTATAGGGGTTAAAAGAGTCAATCTACCTCGAGATCGTAATGGCTAAACCCTAGCTGTCTAGCCTATGTGAATTCTGATAGCCTCTACGGACTAAACCCTCCGGTTTATATAGACACCGGAGGGACCTAGGGTTGTACAGAGTCGGTTTATAGAGAAAGGAAACTATACATCCGGACGTCAAGCTCGCCATCCACGCAATGGACAGTCCCATCCGGATACGGGGGAAGGCCTTCTATCTTGTATCTTCACGGCCCATTAGTCTGGCCCATGCTACACAGCCTGGACACCCGAGGACCCCATAATCCAGGACTCCCTTAGTAGCCCCTAAACCAGTCTTTCAATGACGATGTGTTCGGTATGTAGATTGTCTTCGGCATTGCAAGGCGGGTTCCTCCTCCGAATACCTCAAAGCAGTCTTCTGAATAAGAGAACTGTATCCGCCTCTGTATAACAGTTACAACCCTCAGCCACAATACTTAATCAAAATAAGGTATGTCCACTGACAGCTTTTTCAGTGAAACGTTATGTCTGGCCTCTTTATTATTTCGAACCATTTTTTGGCCTCTCGCTTTGCGTTTTGAGGCGCAGCCTCCATTGACAAGTCTTGTCAAAGCAGAGATTGTGTCCCCTTATTGCGGGATTCTCATCAATACGGGTTTGGGTAATCCAACCGCGCCGTTCGCACGACCCCTTGGGAATAGGCGAGTTTTAAGGCTAGCAGGGCAGGCGCTTGATATTCACGGCCTATATAAGCGGATAAAGATCCCTTGTTTTCACCCCACGCCTTCTTCCTTCCTCTGCCTTCCCACCCTTGAGCTCCAGCGCCCAAGCTTCGATCTTTGCCACCGCCACCAACCTTTCACTACAAGAAATATGTCAACTTGCGACCTTCTCTTAGTGACCCCAGCTGAATTGGTCGTAAATCCACGGCCATTTCGCTTGGAAGGGCTCAAACCCTGAGGTTGCCTTACACCAAATGGTCATAAAGCAGACAAGAGTGGTCGATGACCTTATTTCTACCTAATTACGACCAATATAAATGGTCATGAGGTTGTGAACATGGATGCATTGGTACTTATTGCTATGACTGGGCGCCACCTCATTAGTTTTGCCTATGTGTCATGTCCATGTGTCAATTTTTGCCCTAGGTTGTGAGCCCAAAATTCCCAAAAAATTCTCATAAATTCTTTGGATCATATCTTCGTCAAATATGTCAAAAACCTTCCTCGTCTAGTTCAAATATAATTCAAAAAAATTCATTTTCCTATTCTGTTTAGAACAGCACTTTGTGAAGGAAGTTCTATTTATATATTCTTGATTGCCCTAAAAAATGTTGGGCACTCTTTCCTATCCAAATCATTGCCTCGTGACAAAATTTAGCTCCATTTGCTTAGTAAATTTTCCTCGGCGAATTTCTAAAGTTTTTGTTGAGCTAGAAGCTTTGTGAAGGAAGTACTAGCTATGCATATCCTAATGAGTTGAATTTTTTGGCACGTCTTCTATATGCCCATATCATATCTCTCCAAAAAAATTAGCTCCATCTAAAAATCCATGAGAGCTCACCGTCCAATCTTTGTTTCTAGTAATATTTTCAGTTTGTGAAGCAACTATATTTTATATTGCTTTATAATTTCTGAAATTTTACCAGGACATGACCCTTCCCATAGAACCTCCCCCAACCAAATTGTAACCATTCCCCTCAATATTTTTCCCAATTTCTGTTCAGTGGAGAGCATTGTGAAGGAAGTGCCATTTTTATATATCCAAATGGCATGAAATTTGTAAAGTGTCTTCATATGCCCAAATTATCACCCTCCTACAAATTTCATCTCAATCAATTCATCTATGTGAGCCCAACTTCAATTTTTGTTTTCTGTCCAGATTGGCACATTGCAAAGCAAGTGCTATCTATGCCCCTCCTATTGCCCTAAAACATTTTGGTCAATCTTCCATATCCAAATAATTGCCACATGCCAATATTGAGATCTATTTGCCAAGTAAATCTTCCTCGGAAAATTTCCAAAGTTTATGTTTAGCTAGAAGCTTTGTTAAGGAAGTATTAGATAGGAATATCGTAATGAGTTGAATTTTCTCCACATATTCTATATGCCAAATTCGCAGCTCTACACAAATTTTTAGCTCTATCTAACAAACCATGTGAGCTCACCATCGAGTCTTGGTTTCTGGTAATATTTTCAATTTGTGAAGCCACTACATTTTATATTGCTTTTATAATTGCACCCAATTTACCAGCACATTAAACTGACCATAAAAACTCCTTACACCAAATTTCAGCACAATCCAATCATCTATGTAAGTCCAGCTTCAATTTCTATTTTCTGTCCAGATTGGCACATTGCAAAGCAAGTGCTATCTAGACACCTCCTATTGTCCTCAAACTTTTTTTGCCATCTTACATATCCAAATCATTGCCACATTCCAATATTCAGCTTCATTTGCCTGTTAAATCTTCCTCAGCAAATTTCCAAAGTTTATATCCAGAGAGAAGCTTTGTGAAGGAAGTACAAGCTAGGATTATCCAAATGGTATAAATTTTTTACAGTCTTTTACTATGCCCAAATGACCATACTCCACAAAATTTCAAATCAATCCATTTATTCATTTGAGCCCAGCTTCAACATCCATATTTCTGCCCGATGTGGTACTTTGCAAAGCAAGTGCTATCTCAGCTCCTCCATTTGAGCTGAAAATTTGACAAGACAGTCTCCCTACTAGATGATCATCCTCAGCCAAAACTCAGGCCCATTGGCCATGTGAATTTCCCGTACCGCTAATCAAACACTTGGTTGCTAATTCATGTTTGAGCATAGTTCGGTCTCCTCGTGAGATTCTTATGTTGTCATTTTCTTCCTAGCACCTACCTGGGGAGTCACCAACCCACTAGACATGCCTAGGCCTCACAAAACGCATGTCAACGCCAAGGTCACGCGGTGACCACGCGACAGGCATGCGAGTTTACGCGCTTTGGAGTTGGGGTCCTGGGCCACCGTCCAAACCTCGACATATCTCCACCAAACCATGTATTTATGCTTAAATAGATACTGATGTACCTAGAAATAATTTTTAGAAAAGATAAAGAGCAAACTATGAGGCAGCTGAAGTTCAAATTTAACCCGCTTCCTACTGAATCGGCGGAAATTTGTCTTTTTCACCAGAGGTGGATCAAAACTTTTGATACCCAACCATTTTGTCAATTGTGCATTAAATATGGCCTAGTATTTTATAAAATTGATTTGGTCCAAATTTGCAACAATTATTTGGTAGGTTCTTCACAAAAAAACCTCATTTTGGGCACTCAAAAAATGGGAAATGATTTCTTCGTCCAAAGGAAATGAAAACTTTCTTAGACAACATTGTTTGCCATTCCAAGATGCACCCTTGTGCATAATATGAGATCATTTGAACAAACTAAGCCATGAATGTGGCCATAAGATTGATCATTTGGCTTGCAAGCCATGAATCTTCACCCATGATAGCTCATTTCTGAGAACATTTTTTCAAAATAATTGTACTATTACAAGTTTATTATTTTTCCTGGTAACTTGGTCACATGTAATGACACAATCCGAAGGTTTTCCAATTTTTTGATTTTTTTGAATTGTTTATGCCCGTTTCAAAATGTGGTCAAAACGGCGAGAATGACCATTCCTAGCTAGTTGTTGAATCTTGGAATGTTTTGGTGTTTCTCCAATTAAATAGATACTTATGTACCTATAAATGATTTTTGGAAAAAATAAAGAGCAAACTATGAGGCAGCTACACTTCAAATTTGACCCTCTTCCAACTGAATCGATGAAAATTTGTCTTTTTAACGAGAGGTGGATAAAAGCTTTTCACACCCAACCATTTGGTCAATTGTGCATTAAATATGTCCTAGTATTTTAGAAAACTTATTTGGTACAATTTTGCAACAAATATTTGGTAGGTTCTTCACAAAAAAAACTCATTTTGGACACTCGAAAAATGGAAAATGATTTTTTCGTGCAAAGAAAATGAAAAGTTCCTTAGGCAAAATTGTTTGTAATTTCAAGATGCACCCTTGTGCACAATATGAGATCATTTTAACAAACTATGCCATGAATGTGGCCATAAGATTGATCATTTGGCTTGAAACCCAGGAATCTTCACACATGATAGCTCGTCTATGAGAACACTTTTTTTAAAGAATTGTTGTATTAAAAGTTTATTATTTTTCTTGGTAACTTGGTCACATATAATGACACAATGCGAAGGTTTTCCAATTTTTTGAATTTTTCATGTCTGTTTCAAAATGCGGTCGAAACGGCGGGCATGACCGTTCCTAGCTAGTGGTTGAATCTTGGAAACTTTTTGGTGTTTCTCTGATTAAATAGATACTTTTGTACCTAAAAATGATTTTTGGAAAAAATAAATAGCAAACTATGAGGCAGCTGCAGTTCAAATTTGATGTGCTTTCAAATGAGTCGACGAAAATTTGTCTATTTCACGAGAGGTGGATCAAAACTTTTTACACCCAACCATTTTATCAATTGTGCATTAAATATAGCCTAATATTTAATAAAATTGATTTGGTACAATTTTGCAACAAATATATGGTAGATCATTCACAAAAAAAGCCATTTTGGGCACTCGAAAATTGGAATATTGATTTTTCGTGCAAAGAAACTGAAAACTTCCTTAGGCAACATTGTTTGCCATTCCAATATGCACCCTTGTGCATAATATGAGGTCACTTGAACAAACTATGCCATGAATGCTACCATAACATTGATCATTTGGCTTGGAAGCCATGGATCTTCACACATGATAGCTCGTTTCTGAGAACACTTTTAAAAATAATTACTGTATTATAGGTTTATTATTTTTACTGGTAACTTGGCCACATATAATGACACAATGCGAAAGTTTTTTGATTTTTAGATTTTTTTTTGAATTTTTCATGCCCATTTCAAAGTGCGGTCAAAATGGCGGGCATGACCGTTCCTCCCTAGTGGTTGAATCTTGGAAAACTTTTGGTGTTTTTCTGATTAAATAGATACTTATGTACCTAGAAATGATTTTTGGAAAAAATAAAGAGCAAAATATAAGGCAGCTGCAGTTCAAATTTAACCCGCTTCCTACTGAATCGGCGGAAATTTGTCTTTTTCATGAGAGGTGGATCAAAGCTTTTGACACCCAACCATTTGGTCAATTGTGCATTAAATATGGCCTAATGTTTTAGAAAAATGATTTGGTCCAATTTTGCAACAAATATATGGTAGGTCCTTCACAAAAAAAATTTATTTTGGGCACTCAGAAAATGGAAAATAAATTTTTTGTCTAAGGAAAATGAAAACTTCCTTAGACAACAATGTTTGCTATTCCAAGATGCACCCCTGTGCACAATATGAGATCATTTGAACAAACTATGCCATGAATGTGGGCATAAGATTGATCATTTGGCTTGAAAATTTATTATTAAGACATTTACCGTAGTCAAAATTTATTATTTACTAGTCAAAGTTTATTATTTTTCCTATAGACTAGGTCAGATATAATGCCACAATGCGAAAGTTTTATTATTGTTTTGTTTTTTTGAATTTCTTTCAAAATGCTGTCAAAAGGGCTGGTATGACTATAGGTCTTCGGTCACCGGGAAGGTGACGATGGCGACCTCCTCGCTCGCGACCACCTCCTCGATGCCCTGCTCTTCTACGTGCCGAGGTCCTTGCTGGCGGCCTTGCCGGATAAAAATTCAGAGCTTCTTTATTCAGTATCGCCGCCCCCACCCCTAAAGTCGAGACGTCGAATAATCCAAAAACCTAAGCTACTAGGACCTTAAAACCTAAAGCTAAAATGATCGACACACACAGGATCCGACGACCCTCCTCACCACCGACGACCAAGAAGTCACCGGCGGAGGGGAACCGCCGAAAGACGGCGCCAGAAGAGTCGGTTCTCTTAGCCAAAGAGATCCGCACTTTATTTTTAGCCGACTACGACCTACTTAGATGGTCATGGACGTCGCACACATGTACTCTGTTTTGATTGGTTCACAAACATGTCACGCGGATCATGGATCGAGCACCGTCCGATCCACCCGGATCCAATGGCAGCGCTCCCCCCTCACCTTCTCACCCCACCTAGCCCAACAACCCACAGGCCACAGCCCGCACTCCTCCCTCGTCCCCCGCACACCCTAGCAAACCCTAGCGCTCCCCGATCTCTCCCACCTCCCCTCCCCTCGCCGCCACCCACCCCTCCCTCCCTCTCCTCCCTCCCTCCCCCCCGGCAGGATCCAGCGTGCTTCAAGATCCCCACGCTTTGCTCCTCCCTCCCTCCCCTCCGGCAAGATCCAGCATGCAGCCTCCCTCTCCTCGATCCAGATCGACAGGTCCACCACCTACACTTCCGGCGATCCCCAATCCGACGACAGAGACGGCTGCTCCCGCACCGGCCTTCTTCCTTGCCCCAGATGCCGCTGCTCGTCTCCTCTCCGGTGAGTGCAGAGGAGCCACCGCGGTCGAGGCAGCCGTCGGCTGGAGCCCCGCCTCTTCTCCTCTCCGGTCGCCGTGGAGGTCCGCCGCGTCCAACCTCCTCGACGGCGCCCGGAACCCTAGGCGGCCCATCTCTTCCTCCCATGGCCATGGCCATGGCGAGCCTACAAGTTGTGCAGCAGCAGGTCATACCCCTCACCTTCTTCTTCTACCTACCTCTGGTGTTCTTCCTCTCCACAACCACTGATCCAAACATGGTGGGGAAGATATTGATTTCCCAGCCCACCTGACGGCCCGCTCCCCTCGCCCCCGCGCAGATCTTCGAGTACAACGGCTCCGCACCCTGCAGCACCGGTCCGGGACGAGTGCAGCGCTGGTTCGGGCGTCCTGCGCCAACCAGAGCACACCCCAGGTGCTCGACGGAATGCCCGCTGCACCGCCTGGTCTCAACTTTCTTGCCCTTTGCCAAGCTGAGGGAGAGGGCTAGGGTCAGCTCCCCGTCATTTGCTCGGTTGAAATTGCTAGCTATAGTCAATTGCCATTGCCTGTGTATTTGGGTAGTCGATCGTTAGATTTTATTTCTTTAGGGTTGACCAAGACTGGTTCCGTTTCTTGATGGCACCCACTGTTGTTGCTAGTTACTTCACTGTCTGGTGAGATTTTGCTTCTTTACTACAGGGTTAAATAGTCTACTATTTTGTCTGGTCTCTATGTCTCTCAATGACAGCAATCTGAATTGCTGTATTGTGTGCCTTGAAAAGCATGGTTGCAACCATTCCTAATTTTTTGTTCTTGTTCGGTTTGGATTTGGATGCAGTAGGTGCTCTGCTCTTGCGCACGGTGTGTGTCTCCGGCACAGCGATGCTTCTTGAGGCGACCAGCGTGACGGCGGCTATGTATGGCGGCGACCACAAGCTCTCCGATGATCGGCTCCCTCTCCTACCCCTAGTTCTCTTTTCTACTCCTATAGCACTGCTCTGTTTGTTTAGAGCACTAGCAACAGGACTTGTAAAAGCTTACTGATGTAGGAGTAGTGAAAGCTTCATGGTTGATCCTGATTACTGAACATGGGAGATGTATCTTCTTTTGCGTATCAATTACATAGCAGTACGATATAATGGAACAGTCTATGTACTGTTATTTTTAGGTTAGGTTGAAGTGATTGGTAGGCCTTCATTAACAAGCGAGCTTCTTTAAATTTCCGTTGTTATTTGCACTATATTCCATGCACGCCTCATGTGAATCTGTGATCATATCCATAGACCAGTGAATTTATTGCACTATTTGCTTGCTGTGAAGTATCCAGTATTTGTTACATTGTCTTTAAGTAGTAACATTGAGAATGGCAAGGTACATTCTTCAATTGCTGCTCTTTCATTGTACCACGAAATACTAAAGTTTTAACATTGCTACATGTGTTTTTGTCTATATAGAATTGCATTCATTTCCTCTTCTTTCAGTAGTTACATAGCTTAAGGTCTGTGTATTCTTTTGAATAGGATGTATTGTTCTAGGCAGAAGATCTGATTTGCACAAACATAGTTATTTGCGTGCTGCCTGACTTGGTATTTGCTATATCCTGTTGGTTGAATGGATGGTGGTGCCACTACAGTGGTAGTTTATTCAGGTTGCTGTGAGGTTAATCCCTTTGGCAACATTCTTTGAGAATTTTGTAATGCGTCCTTTGGGGTGCTGATACACTACCACGCAAGTTCTATGGTATGCGAGTTCCTGTTGTTGCTGCAAGCATTTATACAATACGTCATGTGCAGGGAGCTCTGCATCTGAGTCTCGGCCGTCCTCCACAGCAAGGAGCTGGGCCAAGGGAGCAAGCAGCGCTGCTGGTTCCTTAAGGCCGGATTGAGAATTTTTCCTATTTTGTGTTCTTCCTGTATGTCCAGTTTCGCATTGCTGGTGTTTCATGTCATATTCATCAATCCTGCTCACATGCCTTATGGTTGAGTAACTTGATTAGTATTGAGGCCACTGTCCTGTCTCAGTAAACTGTTTATTTTTTCAGTAGCAAATAAATAAATAAAGTAAATCTACTATATCTTGGTATTCCAGAATTTCGGTGCCTCACGGAAGTTGCTTTATGTCCTGCTTTAGCTTGGAAACCAGATGATTTGTTGTTTGTTCTCATTTCTTAAGTTTGAAATGTTTCAAACTCTCGTGTGCCCCCATCCTTGACTAGATATGTATGCACCTTAGTAGTAATAAATACATTGGTCATGTAAATATCATTGGGAACTATATCTGCGTCCATATGTTCTTGCCAGCATTAAATGTTGTAAGTAGAGGTTAGAAATGCAGAACTGGGATGTTGTGCTGGGAGGTTTCAGGTTCACATCTTCTCAGGTTTAACTGTTGGTTTACATTAAAACTGTAGCAAGTGTCAAATGATGGTTTCTTATAAACGCACATAACTGTTGGTTGTGCAATTTGTCTAGTAATCTAGCTGCACATAAGTATCAGGCCATATGTTTTCTTATAAGCAAACTATATTGATGGTTGTAAGATAAGTTAAAATATACTAGTGCTATCGTGATTTTCATACTAAATGCCATTCATTTATTAGTATGATTTTTTTATGCTTCTAATGCGTGATCCTTGCAATGCTAGGTGATTTGATTTTCAGAAGTTGGAAGAAGAGGACGATGAAGCGTGGTGTTTTTCTATCAATCTGCATATTGTTCTGGTTGTACTTTGTAGCTAGTTATATTGTAATCGGTAGTAGTCAGCACATCTATTTCTATGAATACTATGTAAAGACTGCAATAGGCTAATTTTGCATATCATTTCAAGAATTTAGTTTTGTTCCATTTGAAATATTTGTTTTTTGTGTACTGTGAAAACTTGAGAAGTAGAAAGTTGGCAAGTTGGACCAACTTGATGAGCCAAGTCCCCAAAAGTAAATGCAGTGTAAAATGGCCGAGGCCCAAACAAGAATTGGGCTAGGATTGGACTGTAAAAAGGCTGAGGCCACAAATGGATTGCAAAAAAAGACTTTTAAAGATAAAAAAAGACTTTGAAAGGCTATATCCTGGAAAATAAAAGGCTGAATTGTTCGGCCAGGCCCATGTAGCTAATCATAGCACAGGAAAAAAATACATTAAATGGGCTGAATTAATGGGTTCGGCCCATACATACACCGAATTGGACCGGGCTGAATGTTATCCACGTTAGCTTGCCACGCTGGATCTTACGTGGCCTGGGAGGCTGCCAGTGACCAAAAATTTGGTCGTAGAACCAACGACCTTTTACATATCACAGAGAAGGTCGTTAATTTTAGTTTACGACGGCCAGCTTTTGACCATCTGTTTTTGTCACAAAAAGGTCACAAATTAAAAACAATGACCATTCAGCGACCAATAGTGATGGTCGCAAGTTGACGTATTTCTTGTAGTGTTTCCAGCCGTCCGGATCCTGTTCTCAAGGCAAGTGGGTGGCCTCCTCCGTGATGGAGAAGGACATCAAAGAGCTCCGGGGAGTGAGGTGCTTGGCCCGCGAAAATCGCACACAGACACCCTGCCAAAGAGCAAGTCATCCCCACTCCAGAGCCCGGCGAGAGGGTTGTGTTCGTCCCTCACTTTCTCCACGGGTTGGGGTTTCCCCTCCACCCCTTCGTCCGCGTCTTGATGTTCTACTACGGGCTAGATTTTCACGATCTAGCCCCGAATTCATTCCTCCACATCTCGGCGTTCATCGTCATATGCGAGGCCCTACTCCGCATCCCCCCACACTTCCACCTCTTGCTAAAAGTCTTCAATGTGAAGCCGAAGGTGGTCGATGGGCAGCATGCGGACTACGGCGGCGCCATGGTGAGCAAGCTCCCCAACACCACTTGGCCCAAAGGAGCCTTCATGGAGACCGTGATGGTGTGGCAGCAGGAGTGGTTCTACATCACCGAACCCCGCGGTACCAAATGGGCGGCCGCTCCTGAATTCAGATCCGGGCCTCCAATGCGTCTCGCGTCGTGGACCAACAAGGGTCTGGACTGGGGGTCGACCAACGAAGAGATGTTGAAAAAGCGCGTCAAGAGTATGATAAACAAGGACACCAGTCTCACCGACGTGATTCAGGTGATGCTCTTCCATCGGATCCTCCCATGCCAACGCTGGCTTCTCCGCATGCGGGAGTTTAATCCGGAGGGCCCCCGGACACTGCAACGCTTCTTCGGCAGAACACACGAAGAGATGTAGAAACTGCTTTTCAAGGCCCAAAAGATGTAGCCGGAGAAGGCCGAAGACATTGGTCTCGACAGTGTGAATCCGGCTACTGAGGTAAGTATTTTACTTCCGAACACAATTTCGGTCCATAAGTCAAAGGGTATACTAAGATGTCCATTCCTCATTCAGGGCCGTACGGCGAAGGTGGAGCGGATCAGGTGTCCAGCGCCGCAACCCGAAAACCCAGCCACTCCTCTGCTAACGAGGATGCTGGTCACGGCGCCCTATCAGGCGCCGGAGAAGAAAGCCAAGAAGAAGAGCAAGGAGGCCAAAGGCGGCCTCCGTCGTAAAGGTAATTCGGACGCTATGCCCGGAGAGACCAAGGCTCCCTCCTCCCTCGAGGGAGACGACGACGAAGAGGAGGAGGCCGAAAGTGATTGATCGCTCTCTGACTATAGCGCCAGAAAAGCTCCTGTCTGCTAGGACTACGTCGGTATTTCCCCAAAGAGGAAGGGATGATGCAGCACAGCGACGGTAGGTATTTCCCTCGGTGAAGAAACCAAGGTTATCGAACCAGTAGGAGAACCAAGAAACACAACATAAACAACACCTGCACACAAATAACAACACCTCGCAACCCGACGTGTTAAAGGGGTTGTCAATCCCTTTCGGGTAACGATGCCAGAAAATTGTAGTAGATTGAAATAATAGATCGCAAATAAAATAAAGTGCAACAAAGTATTTTTGTATTTTTGGTTTAATAGATCTGAATAAAAATGCAAAGGCAAAGTAGATCGCAAGCAAATATATGAGGATAAGACCCAGGGGCCGTAGGTTTCACTAGTGGCTTCTCTCAAGAAAAATAGCAAACGGTGGGTAAACAAATTACTCTTGGGCAATTGATAGAACCTCAAATAATTATGACGATATCCCGGCAATGATCATTATATAGGCATCACGTCCAAGATTAGTAGACCGACTCCTGCCTGCATCTACTACTACTACTCCACACATCGACCGCTATCCAGCATCGCATCTAGTGTATTAAGTTCATGCAAAAATGGATTAATGCAATAAGAACGATGACATGATGTAGACAAGATCCCTATTGCGTAGATATTGATCCCATCTTTTTATCCTTAGTAGCAACGATACATACGTGTAGGTTCCCTTTCTGTCACTGGGATCAAGCACTGTAAGATCGAACCCACTACCGGGCACCTCTTCCCATTGTAAGATAGATAGATCAAGTTGGCCAAACAAAACCCAAATATTGGAGAAGAAATACGAGGCTATAAGAGATCATGCATATAAGAGATCAAAGGAACTCAAATAACTTTCATGGATATAAAAAGATATGACTGATCATAAACTCAAAGTTCATCAGATCCCAACAAACACACCGCAAAAGAGTTACATCATATGGATCTCCAAGAGACCATTGTATTGAGAATTCAGCGAGAGAAAGAAAGCCATCTAGCTACTAACTACGGACCCGAAGCTCTACAAACAACTACTCACGCATCATCGGAGAGGCACCATGGAGGTGGTGAACACCATCCGAGATGCTGTCTAGATTGGATCTGGTGGTTCTGGACTCTGCAGGGGATGGATGAATATTTCGCCGACTCCCGTAGGGTTCTGGTATTTTTGGTGTATTTATAGAGCAAAGAGGCGGTCCGGGGGGCACCCGAGGTGGGCATAACCCACTAGGGCGCGCCTGGGCCTCCTGGCGCGCCCTGGTGGGTTGTTCCCTCCTCGGTACTCCCCCCAGGTGCAACCAGGGCCCAACTTCTTCCTTTTCTCCCATAAAAAATCATCGTGAAGTTTCGTGGCATTTGGACTCCGTCTGATATTGATTTCCTGCGATGTAAAAAACATGGAAAAACAGCAACTCACACTTGGCACTATGTCAATAGGTTAGTACCAAAAAATGATATAAAACGACTATAAAATGATTATAAAACATCCAAGATTGATAATAAAACAGCATGGAACAATAAAAAATTATAGATACGTTGGAGACGTATCAGCATCCCCAAGCTTAACTCCTACTCGTCCTCGAGTAGGTAATTACTAAAAAACCGAATTTTTGATGTGGAGTGTTGTTTATCAAGTCATATCATATTCTTTTCTTTATAGCATGGACATTTGGACTTTTATGTGATTCAAAGCAATAGTCTAGTTTTGACATAATAATTTAGATACTCAAGCATATCAACAAGCAACCATGTCTTTCAAAATATGGACGCTAAAATGAGTTATCCCTAGCCCATCATGCTCAAACATTGATCCATTCATGAAACACACTTGAATATTAGCTACACCCAATACTTAAGTACGATCATATTGCCTCTTAGTTGGTGCTTTTGTAAGAAAAGATGGAGACTCGAGAATAAAATAAAAATTGCATAAAGTAAAAGAAAGGCCCTTCGCAGAGGGAAGTAGGGATTTGTAGAGGTGCCAGAGCTCAAAGCGAAAAATTAGAGATAAAAACATATTGGGAGGTGTATCCATCCCACCAACGAAAACGATGTAGAGCTATGAACAATTTCCATGCTAGATATGCCATAGGAGGTTCCCAAACAGAAAATAAAGTTTATTCCTTTTTCTACCATACTTTCACTTTCCATGGCTAGCCGTATCCACGGGTGCCTTCCATACCAACACTTTCCAAGGAATTTATTATTTGACAACATAAAGTAAATTCATTTTTGCATTTCGGGACTGGGCATCCCTAAGACCTTTGACTTACTCTCGTGCAATGACAAGTGAATAAACACTCATCGTGAGAATAACACATCTAGCATGGAAAATATTAGCCACCCGTTACGGTTCCGCGAGCGAAACAAACACACAAAAGAGAAGTTTATTTTGAAAATTAGAGATGTCACATGCAAATTTTCTTAGAACAGCAAAAGAATACCGCATATAGGTAGATATAGTGGACTCATATGGCAAAACTGGTTTAAAGGATTTTGGATGCACAAGTAGAGGTCATACTTGGTGCAAAATGAAGGCTAACAAAAAGATTGAGAAGCGACCAACCAAGAAACGAATAATCTCATAAGCAAGCATTAAGCATAATTAACACCGAATAATGCACCACAAGTAGGATATAATTTTCACTGCATGATTATTGACTTTCATGCATGCATTGGGAATCACAAACCTTGACACCAATATACTTACTAGAGCACAATTACTCATCAACATAACTCACATATCACATCATCATATCTCAAAACTATTACTAAGAATCAAGTTTATTTTGTCCAATGTTCTTCATGACATTTTTTACTTTATTCTTCTTGGATATCTATCACTTTGGGACTAATTTTCATGTGTTGCTTTTCATAATCTCAAACAAATATAAGTGAAGATCATGAGCATAACAAATTTTCTTTCTCTCAAAATAATTGAAGTGAAGCAAGAGAGAATTTCTTTAAAATTTTACTAACTCTCAAATAAATCTAAGTGAAGCAAGAGACAATTTCTTTAAAAAATACAAAGCACACCGTGCTCAAAAAGATATAAGTGAAGCACTAGAGCAAGTCCTAGCTCATAAAAGATTTAAGTGAAGCACAGAGAGAAATTCTACAAGTCATGATATAATTTTGGATCTCTCAAATAGGTGTGTCCAGCAAGGATTGATGACTTAAAACACAAAATAAAACAAGCAAAGACACATATCATACAAGACGCTTCAAGCAAAACATATATCATGTGACGAATAAAAATATAGCCTCGAGTAAAATACCGATAGTTGTTGGAAGAAAGCGGGGATGCCACTTGGGGGAATCCCCAAGCTTAGTTGGTTTCTCATTTTTGGATAATAGCTTGGGATGCTGGGGCATCCCCAAGCTTAGGCTCTTACGTCCTTCCTTCATCCATCGTAAGCTAACCCAAAACATGAAAACTTCTCACACAAAACTCAACAAAACCTTCATGAGATCCTTTAGTAAAAGAAAGCAAACCACTACTATAAGTGTTGTATTGAACCAATTAATATTTTTTTGTATTATATCTACTGTATTCCAACTTTTCTATGGCAAAAACTCATCAAAGAAAACCATAGAGCCATCAAAATAAGCACACAACACAAAGAAAACAGAATCTGTCAAAACAGACAATCTAGAGTAATCTAACTTTTGCGAATACTTCTGGAACTCCAAAAATTCTACCAAATTAGGAAGACCAGGGTAATTTGTATATTAATCTTCTGCAAAAAGAATTGGCATTTTATCACGTTCTGGTGATTTTTAACAATTATTGTCGTGAGCATAAAGTTGCTGTCTTTTTCAGCAAGATTAAACAACTATCACCCGAGAAGATCCTAAAGGCTTTACTTGGCACAAACACTAATTAAAACATAAAAAAACAATCATACCAGTAGCATAATTGTGTAAACACTCAACAACAGAAAGCAAAAATAAAAAATAAATTTTATTCATTGGGTTGCCTCCCAACAAGCGCTATAGTTTTACGCCTTTAGCTAGGCGTAAAGCAAGTTTTTAAGTTTTTTCATCTTTGGTTCGAGATCCATAAGATGCCCTCATGATTGATTCATAAGGTGGCCTAATATTTGTTCTAGGAAAGTGTTCCATACCCTTCCTCCAAGGAAATTGGAACTTAATATTGCCTTCTTTCATATCAATCACGGCACCAATAGTGCGTAAAAACGGTATACCAAGAATAATAGGACAAGACAGATTGCAATCAATATCAAGAACAATAAAATATATGGGCACATAATTCCTATTTGCAAGAATAGGAACATCATTAATTCTTCCCATAGGCTTTTTAATAGTAGAATCCACCAAGTGCAAATTCAAGGAACATTCTTCAAGATTGGTAAGACCAAGCACATCACATAGAGATTTCGGAATTGTAGAAACACTAGCACCCAAGTCACACAAAGCAAAACACTCATAATTTTTAATCTTGACTTTGATAGTAGGTTGCCATTCAAAGTCCCAACAAGCGCTATAGTTTTACGCCCTTAGCTAGGCGTAAAGCAAGGATCTAAGTTTTGTCATCTTTGGTTCGAGATCCATAAGATGCCCTCATGATTGATTCATAAGGTGGCCTAATATTTGTTCTAGGAAAGTGTTCCATACCCTTCCTCAAAGTAAATTGGAACATAATATTGCCTTCTTTCATATCAATCACGGCACCAATAGTGCATAAAGCCGGTATACCAAGAACAATAGGACAAGACAGATTGCAATCAATATCAAGAACAATAAAATCTATGGGCACATAATTCCTATTTGCAAGAATAAGAACATCATTAATTCTTCACATAGGATTTTTAATAGTAGAGTCCGCCAAGTGCAAATTCAAGGAACATTCTTCAAGATTGGTAAGACCAAGCACATCACATAGAGATTTCGGAATTGTAGGAACACTAGCACCCAAGTCACACAAAGCAAAACACTCCTAATTTTTAATCTTGACTTTGATAGTAGGTTCCCATTCATCATGCAATTTTCTAGGAATTGATACTTCTAATTCCAATTTTTCTTCCAAAGCTTTCATCATAACATCAACAATATGTTTAGTAAAAGCTTTGTTTTGCTCATAAGAATGGGGTGAATTTAGCATGCATTGCAACAAAGAAATACAATCAATCAAAGAGAAACTATCATAATTAAAGTCTTTGTAATCCAAAAGAGTGGGTGCATCACTAACTAAAGTTTTGACCTCTCCAAACCCACTTTTATCAATTTTCTCAACAAGATTTTCACCCTTCGAAATATTGGGACGCCTTCTACCTAAATTTGACTCTTCTCCAGTCCCTTTTTCATCAATCTTATCTTTACTAAACAAGGAGTCAATAGAAGAAACACCAATCATTTTAAGATCTTCATCACTTTTGCAAAATAATCACTAGAAAAAGCTTTCCCTAAAAATTCTCTTTTAGTTGTAAGCATAGCAGTTCTTTTCTTACTTTCATTCATAGAAACATAAAGAGCTTTAATTGATTCATCAACCTTAGGCACAAAAATTTTCAACTTGAGATTTTCCACATCATGAGCAATTCTATCAACACTTCTAGACAAATCATCAATCTTATTCAACTTTTCTTCTATGGAAGTGTTGAAAACTTTTTGCGTGTTGTTAAATTCTTTAATATTATTCTCAAGATCAGAGGTATTCCTATTATTATTTTAAGATTGATTTCCATAGGAATTACCATAATTATTAGAGGAATTACTAGGAAAAGGCCTAGGATTAAAATTACCTCTATAAGCATTGTTTTTGAAATTATTGCGAGAAATAAAATTCACATCAATGGCACCACTATTTTGCTCAATCAAAGTAGACAAAGGCATATCATTAAAATCAATAGGAGCACTTTTACTAGCAACCAGTTTCATAAGAGCATCAACTTTATCACTCAAAGAAGAAATTTCTTCAATCGAGTTAACTTTTTTACTAGTAGGAGCCCTTTCAGTATGCCATTTTGAATAATTTGCCATGATATTATCAAGCAATTTGGTGGCTTCACCCAAAGTAATTTCCATAAAAGTACCACCCGCGGAGGAATCTAAAAGATTACGAGAAACAAAATTCAACCCCGCATAAAATTTTTGTATGATCATCCAAAGATTTCACCCATGAGTTGGGCAATTCCTTAGCATCATTTTCATCCTTTCCCAAGATTGTGCAACATGCTCATGTTCAAGTTTCTTGAAATTCATGATCTGGGTTCTAAGGGAAATAATTTTTGTGGGCGGAAAATACTTAGTGATAAAAGCATCTTTGCACTTATTCCAAGAATCGATACTATTACGAGGCAAAGAAGAGAACCTAATTTTTGCAGAATCATGCAAAGAAAACGGAAATAATTTCATCTCGACCACATCATTGTCCACATCCTTTTTCTTTTGCATATCGCATAATTCCACGAAGGTATTAAGATGGGATGCAGCATCCTCATTAGGAGTACCGGAAAATTGGTCTTTCATAACAAGATTTAGCAAAGCAGTATTAAATCACAAGTCTCCGCACTAGTGGTGGGAGGAGCAAGCGGAGTGCCAATAAAATCATTGTTGTTGGTATTTGAGAAATCACATAACTTGGTGTTATCTTGAGTCATGATGACCACACAACAAGATTGCACTCAAAAATAGATCTGGCAAGGAAACGGCAAACGGAAAAAGAGAGGCGAATAAAACGGCAAATTTTGTGAAGTGGGGGAGAGGGAAACGAGAGGCAAATGGCAAATAATGTAAATTGCGAGGAGATGAGATTTGTGATTATGAACATGGTTATGTTGAAGATCCTCCCCGGCAACGGCGCCAAAAATTCCTTTTGATCGCTCTCTGACTATAGCGCCAGAAAAGCTCCTGTCTGCTAGGACTATGTTAGTATTTCCCCAAAGAGGAAGGGATGATGCAGCACAGCGACGGTAGGTATTTCCCTCAGTGAAGAAACCAAGGTTATCGAACCAGTAGGAGAACTAAGCAACACAACGTAAACAGCACCTGCACACAAATAACAACACCTCGCAACCCGACGTGTTAAAGGGGTTGTCAATCCCTTTCGGGTAACGATGCCAGAAAATTGTAGTAGATTGAAATAATAGATCGCAAACAAAATAAAGTGCAGCAAAGTATTTTTGTATTTTTGGTTTATTAGATCTGAATAAAAATGCAAAGGAAAAGTAGATCGCAAGCAAATATATGAGCAAAAGGACCCGGGTGCCGTAGGTTTCACTAGTGGCTTCTCTCGAGAAAAAGAGCAAACGGTGGGTAAACAAATTACTGTTGGGAAATTGATAGAACCTCAAATAATTATGACGATATACAGGCAATGATCATTACATAGGCATCACGTCAAAGATTAGTAGACCGACTCCTGCCTGCATCTACTACTATTATTCCACACATCGACCGCTATCCAGCATGCATCTAGTGTATTAAGTTCATGGAAAAACGGAGTAATGCAATAAGAACGATGACATGATGTAGACAAGATCCGTTTATCTATTGCATAGATATAAATCCCATCTTTTTATCCTTAGTATCAACGATCCATACG
This sequence comes from Aegilops tauschii subsp. strangulata, assembly GCF_002575655.3. Classification (NCBI taxonomy): domain Eukaryota; kingdom Viridiplantae; phylum Streptophyta; class Magnoliopsida; order Poales; family Poaceae; genus Aegilops; species Aegilops tauschii. Next base: position 241,676,970 of record NC_053037.3, on the reverse strand, counting down.
TGTCGGTTCCCTTTCTGTCACTGGGATCAAGCACCGTAAGATCGAACCACTGCCGGGCACCTCTTCCCATTGCAAGATAAATAGATCACGTTGGCCAAAAAAGACCCAAATGTCAGAGAAGAAATACGAGGCTATAAGATATCATGCATATAAGAGATCGAAGAAACTCAAATAACTTTCATGGATATAAAAAGATATGACTGATCATAAACTGAAAGTTCATCAGATCCCAACAAACACACCGCAAAAGAGTTACATCATATGGATCTGCAAGAGACCATTGTATTGAGAATTCAGCGAGAGAGAGAAAGCCATCTAGTTACTAACTACGGACCCGAAGGTCTACAAAGAACTACTCACGCATCATCGGAGAGGCACCATGGAGGTGGTGAACCCCATCCGAGATGGTGTCTAGATTGGATGTGGTGCACTACAAAAAAATACACTTCCATGATGATACGTGTTTGTCACAGTAGGTCACGTTTTCTGTCATGCATGTACAACCATGACAAATTTATGACAGAGTGAAGATAGTCATACATGTGCTATCGTAGAAGTGTTCCATGACATTACCAAAATTATCATCACGGAAGTGTCCACTTCCATGACGATAAATCACGCGTCATAGAAGTGCTTTCGTCAAGGGTGACCGACAGTGGCATCCGCCATAACGGGACGCCATTAAGCTATCGGGTCCGGTTTTGGATCCGATAACCCGCTAACAGCCACGACCAATGCCGATTTTCCACGTGTAAAATTCTCACAGGCCGACGGAACCACGCGTCAGCTCCGCGTTGGCACAGGTGTCACTCATCCAACGGTCAAGATGGGCCTATGATATGTTGAAACATGCACGAGCCCAAAAGTGGCCCATAATGTTTAAATGGGCCGGCCCAACTAAAGGCCCACAAGATTTAGCGGACCATAATGTGCCGGCCTAGCTAAAGGCCCACAAGATTTTGCAGACCATAATGGGCCGGCCCAGCTAAAGGCCCACAAGATTTAGTAGACCACAATGGGCCAGCCCAGCTAAAGGCCCACAAGCTTTTGCAGACCATAATGGGCCAGCCCAGCTAAAGGCCCAACATTCTCAGTTAAGGCCCGTACGGCTAGTGTCAAATCGGCCCATCAACGGCCTGTCCTAAACTTGTCATCATCGCGGCCCATGGTCACTTCTCGCCCGTTAATAGTCCGCTAAGTATATGGGCCGAATTACGGCCCGGTGTATTTCCGGCCTGTTAAAGGTCCTGCTTCATTTGGGCCCATTTACAGGCCATTGAAACTTTCGGCCCATAAACGACCGTGAAGGATTTGGGTCATATTCGGCCATGTGTGAGATTCAGCCTGTTAGAGGCCCACTATAGATTTGGGCCGCTTTCGGCCTGTTGTGATTTTTGGCCTATTAACGTCGGACGAAATCCATGGGCCATATGTGGCCCAACTCACATCGGGCCCGTTAACGGGCCATATAAAAATGACGATAATCTAGCCCGACCGAACTTCCGGCCTGTTAAAGGCCCATGTATTAGGTCGGCGCATTTATGGCTCGTCTGAATTTTGGCCTGTGAAAGATCCGCATCGTAAATGGGCCACCATTTTGGCCTGCTAAGACCAGTGGGTTATTTGGCACAATCAGGGCCAAATCTCACTTTCGGTCTATTAAAGGCCCATGTTTTTATGGGCTCGAGATATTTACACCTGTAAACGGCCTATTGTTACTGAGGGCCCAAATTATGTTTAGGCCTGTTAAAGGCCCACTATGGGCACAGGCCTGCCAGAAAAAATGAAAGCTTATGCTGATTTAGGCCCAGATATTTTTAGTGGGCTACATGAAAATTTCGGCCCATAATCATTTTTAGCCCAATTGGAATGGGCCCGACGAATGTTGGCATGTTGGGCTCCTACGAAGCATTCGGCCGAATACATTACTAAGATTAACCTACACTATACAAAAATAGCGTCGTAATTATTGCAGCCTTTGGCAGCATCATAAATGTTGTATCACAACAAAATAAATTCCACCCGTACAAGAAAAGGCCTATTGGCATATAGTTTACAGTCCTTGCATATAAAAGCACCATCAGATGTATAGAAGCACAGATCATTTGACCTGAGTGCTAATGTTTCAGGCTGTAGAATCTGACGGAGCAGCACGATATTCACCTTTTTCCGCCATTGCTCTTGAACAACGAAGCGAAAGTCTGATAGTCTTGTTTCAAAACCATTCATATCTTGACGACATTTGTCAACCACTATTCTTGTTTCCAAAACGACGTCCATTAGGGATTGGACTTGTGTCTGGAGCACAGATATATCACTCTGTCTAGCAGGAAGATTTTGTTCAGTAGGCGATTTGGACGAGGTTACCTTGAGAACCAACCCAGAATTACTCAGGAAGGTGCTTTTTGCACTGTTAGTGGAGAGATACTGACGCACTGCAGCAAGAGGTGACATTGTGCCTGTGGTAGCCTCGTCACCTTCAGGTGGTTGTGGTCGTTCAATCATTTGTTCCATAGCTTCCTGAAAGTTTGAACTTGTAGATTAGTGTACCAGATAAGTTACTAATGAGACAAAAACAAACAAAGTAGGTTACACGTTTATACATAACTTATTTTGGTGAACTACTGTAATACATTAGCATGTATTGTAGTGCCAACTACATAAGAAATCACTTTCGGAACATATGTCCATGTAGCATGCCTACTGTATTGTCTATTTCCTCACATTCGTTGACATATAAGGATAAAGAGACATGGTTTAAAGTAGGATGAACATAGTATGACATCATCCATATCATGGGCAAACAGATATAAAACAAACATGCTATTTTATCATTGTGTGCGCACGTGAACATAACAACTAGATTACATATCAAGACCAAAAGAATATCCTTCATCTCTTTTAAACCATGTAAGGTGAAATGATATGTTAAGACAACTGTGTATAAAAGTGAACAGAGTAACTGACATTGGCTGCAAACCAAGTAGTTAAATGAACACATCACAGTACCAATCAGTTCAAAGGCAGGAGGAGTAAGGACTTACAACAGTGGCTTGAACTGGTGTGCTCATGCCCTTCATCTTGTTGGTGTGGCAATCCTTGAAGATTTGCACTGCATTCGGTTCAGGTTCTTTTTGGTCCGCACAGGATTTCCTCTGTATTTGGAACAAGTCAATATAGATACAATAATATGGCAGAGAAAAAAGAAGGAAGTAGCAGCTATTTACAAGAGCCTCGCAGTGTGCAATATAGCTACGAGATCCTGCTGTCTGTTGGAATTTCACTTTAGAACGGTTGGTCTTAAGAAGATACACTTGTAAGGAACATACATAAATACAAGTTCAATATGTGGTCTGATCAAATACATATAGCCTACCTGATACTTTGGATCAGACTAGTGTTTAACGAGGGCTGTCCAGTCTTCATCTGTAATATATTCCACTGGAGATGTTTGGGCGATTTCATTGTTAGCCTTGACTTCAAAGTGAGATTTTCTAAGGTGGTACCGATACTGTCGCAGAGCAGACTGAAAAACATGAGTGCATGCTTATTTAGTTGCATCATCTTTCGGATCCAACTTGAACCTCATCTGTTGAAAAAAGAATGTGAGTCTTATTAGGAGGAAGCTAGAAAGTATGGGACAGAGCAAGACAATATTACTAATTTCGATGAATAACATTACTTACGGATAAATGGTCAAGGAAGGTGTTAAACTGGGTATTGTCTTTCTCATTCCTGTACTAGATCCACGTTGGGAGGATACGTGCATGACACCTAACGACAATGGCTGCCTCTAATACTAACTTTTCTGACTCTATAGCATCACGTGGCCTTTTTAAACCTACCTCAAAATGGATCTCCATTCTTCCTCCTTTAGATTTTCTTAATCTGTCAAGCATTATCCCTGATGTCTGTTTCCGCTTGCGCCGTGGTGCTAGTTCAACAACGAATATGGAAAGTGTTAGTGTACATCAAACTGTGAGAGTACATATAAAGGAGGATGCAACTGCAACTTGACTCGGTCAGGTACCGTCTTGGTGTTGATGCTCATGAGGTTCATCTGATATTGCTAAGTCCTGTTGTGTCAGCAGTGCTTCGGAAGTAGTGTTAGGTGTGAAGGGAGCTTGGGAACTGGCCAGTTCTGGAGCAAACGAACGAGTAACTCGTTGAGATGCTGGTACAGTTGAAGCGGATGCTGCAGCTGGTGGAGCAGGTGATACTGTGTTTGTAGATTTAGCCGGTGGACTTGGACCTTCTACTGCACTATCAGTACTAGGAAAATCTGGACGACATATCCTTTTCCGTTTCACACGACGAGTAACACCACTCCCTACTATATTATTTTCCTTGCTCTTTTTTGACTTTGCCATGTCAAGCCGTACCCACAACACAAAAGAATAAAATCGCTCTTCAGAACTCATTGATGCATGATACAGACAAGCAATACTTTGATGTAAGACAACCGTATGAGGATGGAATATGTAAGAAAAACAGGACGACATGACATATTCACAGCTACGATGTGTAAACTAAGCAGAAGGATTTTCAAGAAATATAAGTAATGCAAGCTAGACACCATATTAAAGATGCAACCAATATTACTCTGCCAAGTTAAAAGTGTCTTGTCATAAGTGGCAATTCGAAAAATTAGAAGCAGTACAACGTAGAAATCAATGCAAGACGCAACCACTATCAAACTGCCATGTTAAACGTGTCCAATCATGAGTGACTGATGCGGATACACAACAGCAGTACTTTGATGTAAGAACATGGTATGATAGATAGATGCAGTGTATTCTAGACACGGAACGCCATGTCATATGCACATGTATAACGTATAAACTCAGCAGGTGCAATTTAATCAAAATAGAAGAAATACAGGCTAGACAACATATGCAACATGAAACCAATTATCACACTGTCAACTTAGAGCAAGCACCTGCGATGGTGGAGTGCGGGAGATGAACTCATCATGTAGACTTGGGACTTCAACTTCATTAGCAGTAGCAGTGGCAAATCTAGAGAGTCTCTGTTTGCGTCGGTGCGGAGGACCACCAACATCCCCTAACTTACTCTTTTCCTTCCTATTTTCTGATATTGCCTTATGAAGTCAAAACCACAAGAAGATGAATAAAATTAGCTCTACATAAGTGGTTGATGCATGATACAGACGAACACTACTTTGATGTAAGGCAAGCGCAGGATAGGAGGATTGAATATATACAAAAAAGGCAGCGTTTCATATTCACACGTACGATAGGAGGATGGAATATGTATGAAAAAAACAGTAAGCGGAAGGCATTTCAACAAAATTAGAAGAAATGAAAGCTAGGCACCATATGAACATGCAACCAATATCACTCTATCAGGTAAAAAGTGTCTCATCGTAAGTGCCATTTCAAGAAATTAGAAGCAGTACAAGCTAGAAGACAATGCAAGATGCAACCTACATCATAGTCCCAAGTTAAATGTGTCTTATGGGTAAGTGATCGTTACAGGTATAAGTTGTAAGATACGCAGATGCAATTCAACATAATCAGAAGCAATACAAACTAGACATCATACGGAAAACACAACCACATATAACAGTTCCAAGTTAGAGCAAGCACCTGTGATGGTGGAGTAGGGGAGATGTGCTCATCATGTAGACGTATGTTCTAGAAATAGGAACACGTGTCATATTCACAGGCATTAAGTGTAAAGTAAGCAGATGCAATTCAACAAAGTTAGAAGCAATACAAGCTAGACATCATACGCAACATGCAAAGACATATAATAGTGCCAAGTTAAAGCAAGCACCTGTGATGGTGGAGTAGGGGATATGTGCTCATCATGTACACGTATGTTCTAGAAACAGGAACACGTGTCATATTCACAGGTATTATGTGTAAAGTAAGCAGATGCAATTCAACAAAGTTAGAAGCAATACAAGCTAGACATCATACGCAACATGCAACCACATATAATAGTGCCAAGTTAGAGCAAGCACCTGTGATGGTGGAGTAGGGGAGATGTGCTCATCATCTACACATCTACGTTGACTGGCTAGCCTTGCATTTTCTTGCGAATCTTGTTGGGAGGATGGTGGAGTAGAATCTGTAGTGAACCTCCGTTTCAGTTGCTCGGAAGGACCACCATCATCCAATGCCTTGCCAATTTCCTTCAGCTTTATTGATTTTGCATTATGAGGTCAAACCGACAAGAAAAAGGAATATAATTCTCTCTTCGGAACTCATTCATGCATGATACTGACGAACACTACTCTGATGAAAGGCAAAGTCATGATACGAGGATGGAATATGGACGAAAAAATGGACGGCTTGACATATTCACACCTATGATGTGGTAACTAAGCAGAAGGCACTTCAACAAATTAGAAGCACTGCAAACGAGACACCATATGAAAGGTGCAACCAATATCACTCTGCCAAGTTAAAACTGTCTCGTCATAGGTGGCGTTCATCAAACTAGAAGCAATACATGCTAGAAATCATATTCAAGACGCAAACCAATATCACACTGCCAACTTAAAGGTGTCCCATCATAAGTGACCGATGCAGGATACACAAGAAGAGTAGTTTCATGTAAGAACATGGTGTGATAGACAGATATAGTATGTACAAAAACAGGAAAGCGTGTCATATTCACACGTATCATGTGTAAGCTAAGCAGATGCAGTTTACACTAATTAGGAGCAATACAAGCTAGACACCATATGCAACATGCAACCATATATCACACTGCCAAGTTAGAGCAAGCACCTTGGATGGTGGAGTAGGGGAGCGGAGACTTGGACCTTGTAATGCACTATCAGTACAAGGAGAATCGGTACAGATGCTCCATTTACGTTGCTGCAGAGGACCACCATCATCGCCTTCCTTACTCTTTTCCTTCCTCTTTCTTGATTTTGCCTTGTCAAGTCAAACCCACAAGAAAAAAGGAATAAAATTTTGCTCTTCAGAACTCATTGATGCATGATACTGACGAACCCTACTTTCATGTAAGGCAGCCGCATGATAGGAGGATGGAATATGTATGAAAAACAGGACGGCGTGACATATTGACATGTATGATGTATAAAGTGTAAACTAAGCACAAGGTGCTTGAACTTGTTAGAATCAATGCAAGCTAGAAACCATATGAAAGATGAAACCAATATCACTCTGCCAAATTAAAAGGGTGCCCTAACAAATGTATTTGACCAAATTAGAAGCAATACATGGCAACAGGCTAGAAATAATATGCAATATGCAACGAATAAAGGTGACTCATCGTAAGTGATTGATGCAGGATACAGAAGAGAGGTAGTTTCATGTAAGAACAAGGTTAACACATAGATGTAGTGTGTACCAAAAATAGGAAGGCATGCCATATTCATAGGTATAACGTGTAAACTAAGCAGATGCAATTTACCCTAATTAGAAGCATTACAAGCTAGACACCGTATGCAACATGCAACCACATATCACACTGCGAAGTTAGAGCAAGCACCTGTGATGGTGGTGTGGGGGAATTGCGGTCATCAACTAGAGAGCTACGTTGACTATCTTCATTTAGCCTTGCTGTTTCTTGAGAATCATGTGGGGAGGATGACACTTCACTCTTTAAACGAGTATGGCGTATCACAGTAACCCACTCAGGTGACTGTCTCATCATAAGTGATTGACGAGGGATACAAAAGAGCATTAGTTTGATGTACGAACATGGTTAATAGACATATGTAGTATGTATCAAAAACAGGAAGGCATGTCATTATCAAAGGTATAATGTGTAAAGTAAGCAGATGCAATTTAACCAAATTGGAAGCAATACAAGCTAGACACCGTATGCAACATGCAACCACATTTGAAAGCGCGAAGTTAAAGTAAGCACCTGGGATGGTTGTGTGTGGCAACTGAGATCATCAACTGCAGATCTACGTTTACTATCTCCAACTGCTGACACTGCACCCTTTAGAGCACTGAAACGCTTAGTGCTTATCTTCGAATTACATTGGAGCGACTTCTGTCTTTTCTTTTCGGCATTCATCAACACTGCGTCGGAGTCTGAAATACCCATGAAAAAAAACAATAGTGTGAGTATGGGTGAAGTGTGTGCACAATTAGTACAGTGTAAAGGTAGCAGATAGCAGGTCGGTGAGAAATAAATGACGGGAGACATATGATAGCTCTACAACATGCATGGCACACTAAATTACTATAGGATTCTATGAAAATAACATTCGACTAAAAACAAATAGGTCAGTCCATTTTTTCTGCAACGTTCGATGTACAAAGAACGGGCAGATCGCCTTCATCTACCTCCAGCCAGTCAGTGTTGACGATCTTCCTCGAAATGAAGCGACCACCGGCCCAGTCCCCTGCCTGCGCCCTCCCCACGACCTCACCGCACCGCCGTGCTTGGCACCGCCCCCGGCCATCCATTCAAGCCCCGCTGACATCCAGATCGGGCTCAAGCAGCTCCTGCGCCCCACACCCCTATGATAGACACCGATGTGCCGCTTCCCCGGCGAACAGGCGGACTAGGTGCTCCGCGCGCCTAAGTGGGTGCTGCTTCTTTAATTTGCGGTTCGACTGACCCTGAATTGAAATCCAGGCGGGCTACTGACCTCTAGAAAAGGTGAAATAGTGAAGGGAGGAAACCTTGTGCATTTAGTATCACGAAGAAGATGCAGTAAGAAGCGCTCAACTAATTTCTTTCGTGGGATGAATATGGTGTGAGTAGAGACGTAAGGTTTGCACGAATAAGGGAAGAGGAGTACCTCTTTCTGCTGGCAGTGCTATGTCCTCCTTCTGTTTTTCCAACGATCTTATTGTGGTTCGCTGGAAACGAGAAGTTTTGGAGGATGGTGGAGCCTTGGACGAACCCATGGCCAAGTTGTTGAGTGTGGTGCGGTGGTCGTCTGTCGGCGGCAGGGAACCAGATCCGAGGCGGCGAACGACGGCGTAGCCGGAACAGCTCCGGTGCGGTGGACAGTTGCGACAGTGGAGCGACAGCAGTGAGGCGCAGGACGACGTGGTCGGAGTGGTTTTGGTACGGCGCATGTCGGCATCGGCGTCGTGGAGGTAGCTCTACCTCGGCTTCAGCTGCTAAGTCATTGAGGGCATTCGGTTGCGGTTGCGTTGGACGACGACGTCGGGGTACTGGCTCCGGCGTGATGGAGGAGGGCGGCGGTGGATTGGGTGCTACGGGGTGGAGGACGGAGGAGGCTGGGGTTTCGCGGCTGGTGGAGAGGGCGTTTTGGCGCCCACGGAGTATGAATGGGGAAACGGGGGGAGGCGGGGAACTAAGGGGGAACAATGTTTCGGTTTGGGACGCGCTTGTTTGAAATTTGGGGAAATTTACAAACTTTGCCCCCATCTAAAATTTTGGACATATTGCGGGTTGGGGGTAGGACAGTAATCTCAGGTGCCCAAATGTGGGCGGGATAGATTCGGCCGAGCGCATGCGTGTTTAGGCGCCCACGGCGTATGAATGCTTCTCGGAGGCGGTTGACACTGGCGTCTTGGTGAAGTTACAAACCTACCCCGGTTTAGACCTTTGGACATCGGGCCGATAGGCAACACGGGCCAGAGTCAGGACAGTAATTTCCTACCACCAAACATTAGTCTCACGCAGTTTCAGGTGACCAGAGGCCTATTTGTCGCTTCGTTCAATATTTGGGAGCAGAAGCATTAACGTTTTCGGTTCTCTTGAATTGAACTTTAAGGATTTTTCAAACTTCACAAATCTTTACTCTTGAAAATCCTAAAGCTATGATTATTTTGGAATGGAGGGGGTACATTTGAATATACATTGTACACGAGTATATATTAAAAAATGCAACTTACCTAAGTTCATGCATGGTTTCAGATATAATCTCCTTGGTTGCAAAAGAAAGTTAGACATGCGTATGAATATATATAGCATGTTCAAAAGCATAACAAAGATTGATGCCCCCTTTGACATCTGATTTACAAATGCCATTATCTCGGGTTCAAATAGATGAATGCACTTCCTATGAATTCGAATCTTCGAAACCCCCTTTATGTTGAATTCGACATGTATTCTATTTCGTAGCTAGCAATTTGGAATGTATCCATGCAACTGACAAATGTATAAAGTGCCTCACACTAATAACATGGAGTGCACTAATTAATGTTTATATATGAATTGCAAAAGCATCCATTGCCTGTATTTCAAACTGCTCTCACTCTATGGATCGATAATATGAAATAAACACATGCACATGCTAGAATTCAATAGAGTATGGGTGTCTGATAGACCGATTTTCGTCCATACGCAATTTGCAAAATTCATGATCTCATCCAAAAATAATAATGCCATTTATATTTTAATTTAATGCGTAGAACCGCCTTTTACACGTAGATGCACTATGCCTCGGCCCATTCTCACAAACGCGCTATATATCTCTCTATCTACCGCATAAGTGCACACACTTTATATGCATCGGCATTTCTGTTTCACACATGCTCACAATCTCTCCCGGGGTGTCGGGGAGTCTCACGCACATGCTCTCTCTGTATCTCTCTCTCTCTCTCTCTCTCTCTCTCTCTCTCTCTCTCTCTCTCTTTCTGACTACTATGTACCACTCTTTTCACTAATCTCAGTTGGAAAACACTATTTCTCTCACATGCATACATACACACGCATGGTCTCTACTAGCCCTCTATATGCAAATATATGTGCCTACGTGTCTCCCGCACGCACATTATCTTTAGGCCTCTCTCGCACACATTGCCCCCCCAGACACACCTCTCTCTTAGTAGTTGGCAGATATGATTCCATCATATCATTCGGTAGGATATCCCTGACTGTTAGGCTGGATGGTAATACGAGGCAAAGTTTCATCCTAGTTCGGACCCTTGCAGTTGAGGAAAAAGCCTACTCCTGGTACTGTATATTAGTGATAGGGGTGTGTACAAAGTACACGTGAATACCAGGCATTGTGCGTGTGTGTATACTATCGACGAACTAGCCCCCAAGCTTCTATAACATACTGGGGGCCTAGGGTTACAAATCATATATAGTCGGCTTATCACGAGTGGGGATAGAGTCCTCCGCGACTCTGGTAGCTAGCTTCGTGTTGTACGCTGAGTCCTCCACATGGGTCTTCGTATAACATGTCTCGATCCAACCTATGTGGCGCAGGATGGAACCGACCCATGAGTCCTCATGTTGACCCACCACAACTAGAAATGATGTGCCCACCACACCACACAACGCAATCAGCCACTAAGAAAATAAGCATATACAATGGTACAATGTTATACATGAAAGTTAATTGCATGGTGCATCCAAAAATATTTGTTCTGCAATCTGAATGTTTATATATTCTCCTAAAATACTAGTCACGGGAAAGAGAGACGAAGGGCATATCTCTCCTTGTCTCCACCGGACATCCCCTCTTTCTACACCACTTTCACGTACGCACACAAACTATCTCTCGGCCCTCTAAAAGTATGCATGCCCACGACACATTCACGCGTGATGGTCACTGTATTTCAAGCTAAAGCACTATACAGTCACTGGACTTCAGAATATGCTCATTACGGTCACCGTATACATTCTTGTGGTGATCATACGGTATCTAGCTCACGATACATCTCCGTATTTTCTTGATGACACTGACGGACTTTGCATTTGATGCGTGGTCCGTATTTTGTTGACGACACTTACGGTCATTGTATTTGAAGCGAAAGCACGATATGGTCACTGGACATCAAAATAAGCTCATCACGGTCACCACATACATTTTGTCATGCTAACCAACATGTGGTTGGATGGTTAGGAGGACAGTGGTTTCTCAAGCCCAACAGGGTTAAAGTCCCGGTGCTCGCATTTATCCTGGGTTAATTTCAGTATTTTCCGGCGATGTGCGTTTGACGTTCCACTCGACTACGAGGCACCTATGGTGACTTTGTAAAATCTCAAGATCATATGCTGGCTCACTCTCTCGAAGGTGCTCATAGGGGTAGGGTCTGCGTGTGTGCGCTTATAGCGGTGAGTGCTTGCATGTATATATGAGCCCTTGCGTCTGTACCGTGTTAAAAAAATACATGTCATGATTATACGGTCACTGGCTCACCCGTACAACTCCGTATTTTGTTGATGACACAATAAATTGACCAGTCAAACATTCCACGTGGCGCAACTAGTGTTGCACCATCGGGGCGCATAACTGTGGGGCCCACCTGTCAGCCCGTATATGAAAGAAAGAAATGGTAGTTTGAGTCTGTACTGTGTTAATAAAATACATTTTAGGGTGATCATACGGTCACTGGCTCACCAAACAGCTCCGTAATTTGTTGATGACACGATCAATTGACCAGTCAAACGGTCCACATTCAGCAGCGCACACTACCATAGGGCCCACCCGTCAGCGCGTATATGAAGGACAGAAATGGTAATAAAATAGTGGTCGGTGGGTACTCGAAGTCGTGAGACCTCTGGTTGGCAGTCGCCGGCGGTGGGGGCGTGTTGATTGGGCGGTGGGGTGGGGATCACCGGAGAAAAAGCTCGGCGTGGGGGGCCTAGAGGGATGGCTGGTGCGGCGGCGGACCGACGGTGGGGAGTGGTTTCGCGGCGGGCGGGGCAGCATGGCAGCGGGGGCCGGCCGTTCGGCCGGTGGTGGCTAGCGGCTCAGGGGGGTGGAGTTTGATGATAAACTGCAGGCCCTTGATTTCGTATCCAACAGCTGGAAAATCTAGTGACCAGAGATGAAAAAGTCAGTCGACTGACGTGTAGCCTCACCCCGCACGTACACATGCACGCACGCAAGACACGCACGCATGCAGGCGTGCAACACTGACACGTACACATAACGAACACACGCACGCATGCAGGCGTGCAACAATGACACGGACACATCCACTCACGAACACACGCACGTACGCACAATGCATGCAACATTGAAATGTACCCTTGCACGCAAGCAACACTCGCACGCCTGCATGCACACAGCACACGACGCAAGACACACGCTCAACCTATACGTGCATGCACCCTTTGTTAAGGACATGGATTGTTACGGGTATTAATCAATCTTATCTGTGATAAGCAGAACATTGATGTTTGTAGCGGTCTTTATGAATCACAACGTATCGAACGGGCTATCAACATAGTAGGCTTATCTACATGAAAAGGATGACGTCACACTCAATGAACAATCTCTGGTTTATGAAATGCCCGCTTCTGACCGCCCTGGCCCACCAAAGGTTCCTCTGCTATGCGCTGCCTGCGTTGGGTTACTGACATGTAGGCCATGTACCCAAAGAGCCCAGACGTCAGTGGAAGAACGGCGCAGTGTCCTACGTCAGAGTCGAGGGCGCCACTCGCTGCACGCCCGGCTGAACACGCCTCCTTGCCGCATTCAAACGCCTCCATGAAACCTTCCCGTGTGGAAGCCGAGAAACCCACTCTGGACACACGTCCGTTCATGACCGGGCCGGCATTAAACGCAATGCCGTCCAAGCTCCTACCGTCCGCCGTCTATTTAATCTCCTATTTAAACGAGGCCAAACGCCGGCCAAGAATCGACACCTCCGCCGCTCCCCTATCTCCTCCTTCACCATTTTGTCCACTCTTACAATGGCTTACAAAGAGTAGTTATTCTGCATAAGCCATTTGTCTAGGTTTGTATCTCTCACACACACCCACGTAGGTGGGGGACGTGCACGAAGAGAAGAGGTGCACGCACGGCGCACGTACTCCCGTCTCTTTCCCAATCACACCCGTGCGGGTACACGGTGGAGCTCATTTCTGTATGAAAAGGCAGCCCACGTGGTAATTTGACCTTGTACTGGTTGTCCACTTGGTGGAGGGAGGATCGTCTACCACAGTTGAACAAACAAATTGCGACTTGCCGCGTTATGTTAAAAAAGAGGCAAACCATGTGGGGCCTACCTTAGAGGCAAGGCTCTATACACTGGAGTACTTTTGATGTGTCCCGTCAATTCGCAGAATGAGGAGAAGCTTGCTTAGTACGCCGTCTGCCCCGCCCACGGGCGCGGTGGCTCACAGGATGAGGTGAAGCTTGCTTACTAGTAGTAGTACTGTACACCTTATGCCCGCTCCCACGCCCACGCGCGCGGTGGCTCGCAGGACGAGGAGAAAATTTTACTACTCCCTCTGTTTACTCCTCGTCCCTACTACCTTGGTTAGAGAGATTATCATATTGTTTGGAATATATATGTCCTTTAGTACTCCCTCCATTTACTTATACAAGGCCAGTATAAAAAAATACATTTTGCATCTATACAAGTCCACAAATAGTAATCTAGACAAAAGTTACTACTCCCTCCTTTCCAGTTTATGGCTCAATTTCAAAATCACTCCAACCAAGGTAGACGGTGAGTGGTCGAATTAATTTTGTACTCCTAGTTTGCACAAGTAATCAGTACGCTCGTTTTTCTCAAGAAGTTATGTTTACCGAGGCATTAATTAGAACGAATGCATGAATGACCACTAAATTTCCATGAACTTCTACATGCATTGGTGAGTTTTCTCTTGACACTGCTTGCATCGGGTGATCTAACGCACCTCGAAATCCAACATGTGATAGTACTACTACTAGTAGTAGAATTGAGACTTATAAAACAGAAAAACGAATGTTTTTTGGATGAGTCCTATAAACCCTAGTGGGTACGTACTCCGTAAAATCATATTTTCCCAAAACTAAGTCGCTCAACCTTTATTTGCTTGTTTCCCTTCTTGCCTCCTTGCCTCGAACAGACTATGCCAAACTCCCCTGCATGCCGCACGGGAAAAGACCCGTCCTCGCCGTTTTTTAGTCCGGGTTTGTATCGATGGATCGCGCGAAGCAGCAAAAACCCAAGCCGTGTCTTGTACTCCTCCGTCGACGCTCGCTTTCATGAATTCTGTACTTCCTGTCGCCGACATGTGGGACATATAGCAACCGGGTCGACGTGTCAAGCACCAAATAATAGTGCAGAACAGCAGGGGGGACGCACCCCAGTCGTACCACCCCAGTAGTAGTAGTAATGAGCAATGAGACGTCAAATCACAATGCCGCACCTTCCCAGACGGACGAAGCAACCATTATTTCACACTTCAGTTCGCCATCATCTCAAACCACGTAGTATTGCTTCTGCCTCAAGAGGGACACGCGCATCGCCTTGGTACATCATGACACGTGGGACCGCATGACAGGCCATGCTCCCCCGCCGATCGCTCGGTAAAATCACCTCATTTTTACTACTATACTTCCTCTGTATCGATTTACATGGCATGCACGTCATTCTAGGTTGAGAATTTAACTGGCTATATATGTGATGAACAGTATATGTTTAGAAACTACATCCGCTTAATAATCCAATGATATACTTTTGTGACATAGTAACTCATATTTAGTTAGTCAAATGGATGACCTAGAACTACGTGCACGCCCTATAAACCGAGACGCCTAAAAAAGCGAGACAGAGAGGGTAGTTCAGTACGTATCTTTTTAGATCAGTATAGTCAGGATTCACCAAGGAGCAAAACCAAGTGGTAGGCTGCACCTGTCGTGTTGGCGTAGCAACTCAAGCAGGGTCAGTCCGCACACGAAATGGCGACACACTTAACAGGACCCCTTTAGCCGACATGTGGCTCATCCACCGTCTTGTTCCACGTGCGATGCACCAAATTACAGTTCGGAGCAGCGGTTGGAATTGGAGGCACCCCGGTCGTAGCGCCGCAGTAGTAGAAAATGAGCGATGAGGGGTCAAATCACAAAGCCCCACCTTTCCCGCATTAAGCTGGACGGACGAAGCAACCATCATTTCACTCTAGGGCGCAAGAGCATAAAGATAAGAGAAAACCAATGATGCGTGCGGCAGCTACCTAGGGCACCCTAGGGTAGGGGTCTCCACTACAGATCATTTTTTTGAAAGCACCTCCACTACAAATCGGCTTCTCCCTCGTCCTCTTGAAGAAAACCGATGATGCGTGCGGCGGTAGGGTTTGTAGGAGTACTACTACGGCATGCGGGGCCACGTCGTAGTAAACTGGAGAGGGATTGAGTTTGAGTCGACGCCTTAAATATGTGTGGGCCGCTTGGTTTTAGGGGAACGAGGCAACATTTTGGGTTCGGGGACCAGTGGAGATATAGTACATACAAAAAATTGTGGACGTAGGTTCGACCGAAAGGCAATGATGCATGGGCCCTGCATTTTGATATACCCGGGGCCGCGTGAAATTTGCTACTCTACACAAAATTAGTAAGGTACACATGCATTGAACCCATGAGATTTCAAAACCAAATTATGAATAAATACACACTATAGCATGTAAAGCTTTGAGTCATATATGCATGATGTAGATGTTCGTTCAGTTCTTATAGTTCATCTCATTAAAAATCAATTAGTTTTATAAAAATGTTAAGATTCATGGGGTTGTGCATGGTAAAGCATAAAGTAAAAAACAAATAATGGCAATTCATTTAGAAAAAATAATCAATTATGATACAGAAGATTCTAGAACAAAGGAGAAGTGCTTGTGTTTTGAGGTTTGTGCATTATACTTAAGTTCAACCATGGAGTCTTCTAAATTGTACATATGGCAAATCTGGTGGAATGTTGATGATATCCAACGGCCATTAGTGCTCGGATTTGCCATCTCTGCACTGTCGGATTAGCTTCATCCAGCGACCATCTTTCAAGTTATTCGCACACTATATAGTTCTTGTGCCATAGTTGCATGTCTTGGAAAAAAGCTACTAGTGGGTTGTACTAGCTATTTAGGAATAGAAGATGTATACATGGAAGTTGTAGGGAAAGAGATGACATGGAGTATCTCAATTCCTATGAGTAGGGACTGGAAAAGAGATGTCATTTGGTTCACATCATAGGAACTTTTCTATTGAATCTAGAGATGGCATGTATCTCACTTCCTATGAGGAGGGATTAGCAAAGAGATGTAATTTGGTTCATATCATAGGAACTTTTCTATTGAATATATGCTAATGTTTATTTTCCTTTGAAATTATGGGAGTATAGGAATCCATTCATATGAACCAAGTGGCTCTAAAGCTATAGAAATGATATCATGTTTATTTCCTTTGAAATGTGGAGTATATGAATCTATTCCTATGAACCAATTGGCTCTAAAGGAAAAGATCCTATAAAGATCATATCATATAGAGTTCCTATGATATTCCTCCACACCAAAGGATGGTTGAAATTGCTGTAGGGGATATGATGGTCTTCCTTTGTAGACTCCTCCCCCATCTTTATAGTTACCTCTCGAAGATGAATGAAATGATATATACAGGGTATTCTACATGTGCAATTTGGTACACGAAAACTCAGTAAAAGTTTGTGAGGTTTGAATTTTCAATAAAGCTATATGCACTGCATTTTGGAACGCAGGGAGCATACGGCAGTTGCTAACACTCACGTGGAAGATTTGTGTGTAGGAGGAGTGGCTGTTCTGTTAAATGACATGGCAAAACTGACACTGTTGGATGCCGATCTAATGGTTCTTACGGCGTTCATCAGGAAAAGGCTTGTGGCAAACGTTTGTCGGATAATGATTTATGGACACATGCATTGCATTGATATGTGCCCCCTCTCTCTCACGCACACGCACCCTCCCGAGTCCTCTCGCACCCACCGTCACACACATATGTGCTCTTCACACCCTACCCTCAGAACTTCTAAAAAACAAAAGACGCCGCTCACATTTTATTTTAGCTCACACGTCACACACTTATACTATTACTCTTGTGGCAAACGTTCTTTGGGCATAGTATATTGTACTCTCACGAAGAGAAGCGGTGCATGCACGCACTAGTTCTCTCAGACCCACTCGCGGGTACACGTAGGAGCGCATTTTTTTGAAGTTGGTACAACAAAATCACTTCACTATATATATAAGCAAGAGCCTTAGCGCTTGCTTTACTAGGGTTCCTCTCGTTCACTCTCTCATGCTCTCCAGATCTAAGCAAGACAAAGGTGGCCACACTCTCTCTCAGCTCACGGCTGGTCACAAATCTGGCTGGACAACATCGACCGGGGCAGGGGTGTAGGTGCATCGTTCATGCTGTCGTCGGCGGCGAGGGAGGAGACCAACGGCTGCCCGCGCATCTCGATCGGCGGCCGTGTCGTTCTCTCCGAGAGAGCGCCGGCTCCGGAGGGCCTCCGACCCCTTCTTCCTCCCTGCGGTATTGTGGCCAAGATGCGGCCTCCCGACGCCGTCTTTGCCACATGCCGACGACCCTCAGGTATATATTCCTTCGAAACCTGCCTTGCTCTACTGCCCCAGCTCCCCACTTGGCTTCGTGTGGATCTTTTTCTACTTCTGTCCACTGTTCCAAAGCCACCTAGACTTTTACTATTATTAGAGGTAAAGCTAGTTCAAACAGTCGACTCTAAGAGTTGGTTCAAACAAGGAAGAAAGTGGGAAAGCTGTAGCATGAATCTAGGACTTGGTTCTAAGAGGAAACGGGGGAAAGTAGTAGATACTGGCTAGCCAACCGGTCTCTTGGTTGAAAAGACGAAGAAAGCATGGTGGATGGCGAAGGGTGGGGGGGAAGTGGACCTATCTCTTGGTTGAAAAAGGAAAGAAAGTGACGAGTGTTGGGGGACAACGCAACTGAGAATGAGCAGGTCTAGATTTCCTATGCTCACATAGGAAAATGTCACCGAGGAGATAAAAAATGGGACAAATGCAGACATGCTTCCTGAGTGTTTGCCGCTCTCGGCAACCACATCTGCCTCACCACTTTATGCCCCTGCCGTCCCTACGCCCATATCGCTACCGTTAATGTAAAATCACATGAAGCATTAAGCAATGCCACCTAATGTCACTATAAGTAATGGTCTAGTGTCGTCGATAAATTGAAGCAATGCCACGACCATTTTATGAAGTGCTTCCGTCTTGCTTTATTTCCCATGAACTATGTTTTTGCAGTTACACTTAAATCTCACACCGCTAACATTGCTTCATCCCAGTGGAACTGCACAAATTTGATTGCACATTTACTGACCATGTGCTACTCTCATGACAGTAATACTAATGCTATTGTTCTGCATGTTAATCTAGTGGCAGTGTTGATGTGATGTGATGCTACTTACTTAAGGACACTTTCATACTGTCAATCTAGTGCCAATTATAACACAATAGACGCCGCTGTTAATCATACGCCACTGCAAATATCTATCACTGTTTAAATAACCGTATTTCGTATTTGCACAAACAGAGATGTATGTCTCCATATAGTTTCGGGATGTCTGTCTCCGTATCGTTTCTATCCGCGCAATCAAAAGCACACACCTCAGTTTTAGTAGAACTGCGCAAAATCAGATGGCTATCCCTCGTTGTCGTCATCTAACCACCCATCTTCCAGGTATCCCTACATTGGTAGTTACTAGGTAGAATGACCAACGCAATATAAAAGAAGTTGATTCATAAGTTTTACTTCCTGATTGCAGTGTAGGGACGAGCGAAAACAACTGCATCCTAGTCCAGAATGCACTTTCTACCAGTTCATCCATGGACCGAGGACTAGCTGGCACGGCTGCACGGAGGTTTTTTGGACAGGTGCGCGGACAAGAGGCATTGTGGTTGCTTATTTCTGAAAATAGCGATGCTTAAATTTAGTGGAATGCACAAGACTTTCAGCTGGTCAGTACACTACATGGTTCAGTTCAGCATTCCAGCTGAGAACACAATTATAATTGGTTATTTTGGAATGAGAGAACCTAACCCTGGATGGTGGCAACAAGAAAAAACCAGAGTGAACTCCAGGAAATTTAAGCCTGCCGGGAGGCCCTTTGCTCAGAGAAGCCTTGCTTGTTTTTTCCTGATTTGTAAACTTTCTCACAACTTTGTCTTTTGCTGTGAACTAGTATATGTTTGTTATGTTCTATGAATCATTGAGATGTATAAAATTGCTTAACTTCCACATGAATGCTGGACTAGCGTGTGAACGTTTGGAATTTACATTGTGGCCTCAGTTAACTGCATGAACCACTGTAATAAGATACATAGTTGCTTATATGTCAGGCAGCAGATTGTTGATTGTTAGCTGGTCGATATCCTAGTGTTGAAGTGAGCTGAGCCAATGTGTCGTGTTTTGCACAACTGCTTACAAGTGGGGTAGCACCAACAGTGTTTACAAGTACTTATGTATACATCAGTGCACAGTTCTCGAACGAGTAATCTATTTCATCAAAACACACACTGCTCGTATGATAAAATGTGACAACTTATGTCTTACCATGCCATATTCAAGAAAAAACTAGTGAGGACGCATCTGTTTCGGCAACAATTACAATGGTTCTCACATGATTCACGGGCACACAAAAGTAGCAGCCGTTCCCATAGACGGATTCAAACAGAGTACTAGCCCCAGAGGGCTCAATAACAGGCAAGGTTCGGATAATTAGACACAATCCAAACTACTATTAAAACCTAGCTGGGGCAACTATTTCATGCCTCGATCTAATTTGGGCCGGACACAAGACGGACCTTGCCATGAACATCATCGAGGACGTCCGGTAGCAGCTCAATCCTGTGAACCTTCATGAAGACAACCTTGTGGCCTTGCCACTCATAAACTTGTTTGTGGATGCATGCCACGTCATCTTCCTGTGTAAGCTTGACAAGAACAGTATGCCTCACAAACGAAGGAGTAGCTTTGAACTTCTTGTGCTTCAGTACACCCTGGACAACACGCCTGACAACACTGAGGCTGGAATACAACTCTTCATTGGTATAAGCGCAAATGGCTTCCAGGATCCAACAGCCTAAAAACTCTGTTTTGCCAGTGCATATATTCAGGTCATCCGCCTCATAGAGAGTGGCATGTACAACCACACAATCCTTGTCTGCATCAGGGCTCTAATTGAAACAGAAACAAATTCTGAATTACTTTCCAGTATAAGAAACACAAGTTATTTAAACTATGTATAGCATGGCATCGAAGCTAATAAAATTTTGCATTATTCATCACCACATACTTAGATGAAAAACCACAATCGAGATCGACAAAGAAGAAAATCACCTTGGGCAGCTCAGCGGGGGGGGGGGGGGGGGGACACATCCTCAAAGGGGGAAACTGCCCCTGCAGTGCCACGGGGGCTGTAACCTCAAACGGGGCGTTGACCATCTCAGTAGTGGTCGTGAGCGTATCTGGGGTCGGCTCGATGGCTGCCTCCATCTTCTTGGAGCTCTCTGTCTCGTGGGGATCAACCTCCCGCGTCCGCTCCAATATCGGTAGATCTTTGCCTGGTTCTCCTTGGTCCATCATGAAACTGACGAATACTAGGAGACCACTGAAAGGAAAACACAATCGCAATGACAATGAAACAAAAAAGAGAGTGAGGATCGGTTATCTGCTTTGCAAAAGTTCTTTTTTTTTTCTCTGAACGAAAATAATACCAACATCACGGATCCGTTTACCTTCCCTTCGTTGGGAGAGAAGAACAGTGGCAGATGCGAGTGTTGCCTTTCTTGAAGACAGTGAGGGAGAAGGGGATTTAGCGAAGAGTGAAATGATGGTTGCTTCATCCGTCAAACTTAGACTGCGGGGGGGGGGGGGGGGGTGGGGTTTTGTGATACGACGACTTGTTATTGCCGCGCTACGACCTGGGTGACTCTCCGCCTGCATACTGCCTTCTAATTTGGTGGATGGCATTTTGGCCCGCGCACTGCATGGCCCGCATGTCGGTGAACAAAAGTATAACGACATTCAGTAGAGGGAGACGTTTCGATGACCTAGGAGGAGCCAGAAGCGGTATTGTATCCACTGTACTAGTAGTAATTGTTTTTCTGCGTAGCTGTAGAGTGTCTCCACTGTACTAGTAGTAATTGTTTCTCTGGGCCCAAGACAAAACAGCCCATCCACCCTAGTAAATAGTAAAATCAATTCAAAAGTCCATATATTTACTGAATGAGAGGCGCTACGCACACCCAGCACACCGCCCCCCAAAAAACCTGGGTGTTCCTCTTCCTCCTCACTCCCACCCACCTCACGTCAGCTCGATCCACTCGTACCCCCAAATTCCTCACCTCACTGCTACAGAAAACCCTAGCTCCCCTTCTTCCTCACTACTATAGAAAACCCCAGCTCCCCTTCTTCTTCACTTGCACTACAACTAGGCTCGTCATTCATTACTCTACTCAAATCCGTGAGCGCGACGCGACGCCCTCGAGGAAAATGGAGTCGGCTAACCCCAGCGCCAAGAAGATGAGGCTCCCGCCAGCGGCGACGCCTGTTGTAGATCCCGCAGCCAGTAGTGCGGGGAGAAGTGGCGACCCCGCCCCCACCGGATCCCAGGAACCTGTAGAATCTCAGGTGGACCGCATCAGCGATCTCCCGTACGCCGTCCTTGGGGAGATCATCTCGCTTCTCCCCACCAAGGATTGCTGCCGCACCCAAGCCCTCTCAATTCGGTGGCGCCCTCTATGGTGCGCCGTGCCCCTTAATCTCGACTGTCGTCAGCTATCTCTCTTCAATGATTTTGAAATCCCCAGAGCCATCATCTCCTCCCACCAGGGCTCCATTCAAAGCCTCTGCATCCCGTCATGCTACCTGAGCAAGCATACCGTGCCCTGCACGGTGGACGCCTAGCTGAAATCCCCTGAATTCATAGAACTACAGCTGCTTGAGTTCTACTATTCACCTACTAGATACTGAACGCCATCTACCTGTGCCCTCAGCACCGATGTCCATCTTGCGGTTTTCCTCCTCTCTCGACACTACCACCTTTGCGCTGTGCGACCTACCAGACAATCTGGTACTAAACCTTCGACTCCCATTTCTCAAGAAACTTTCACTTGTGCGGGTTCGTATATCGGAGGCCTCATTGCACAGCATCATCCACTCCAGTTGCCCTGCCCTGGAGTGCTTGGTGCTTGTTTTCACAGTTAGAATCTGTTGTCTCCAAATAAAGTCGCCTAACATTGTAAGAATTGGAATTTCTTTTGACGGAAGGCAGCTCATCATCCAAGATGCCCCTTCACTTCAAATGTTGATCCTTGATTCTAGTTATTCACCGTTGCAAATAACCGTCCTCTCTGCGCCTAAACTAGAGACCTTGGGTGTAATACATGACCTCTGTGCTCATTTCAATATGGTGTTTGGCTCCACAGTTCTTCAGGTACTTTATATTATCATCTACACTTGTAACCATAAGCTGCATTTTACATTTCTGCGCATAAGTTATATGTCATCTTGGAGTACACATTTTGTACTAATATTATGTTCTATGCTCAATGAAGAGTTTCTCCATGGATGGCCTATCAATGGAGCTGGATTCTGTCAAGATCTTATATATCCAAATGAATAGTTTTGATCTGAACAAGATTATTGGTTTGCTGCAATCCTTTCCATGTCTGGAGAAGTTGTATATAAAGGTGATATTTTCACGCACATTGGAAGCCCGCATATAGTGTACTAGAATTAACCGTTCAGCTGTTGCTCTTTCGACACTCTTTTTTTAGACCTTAACTATTTTCAATCTTCATGTCTATTTAGGCAACAGGACAGGGTAAGAAAGTTATAACAAATCGGTGGATTCGTAAGCATCGGGATTTTCTCACTTCTCATGAGATTCAATTGAAGACAATAATGCTAGAACGATATGTAGCCAACCGTGCAAACACTAGATTTGTCACATTCTTCCTGTTGAATGCGAGGTTACTATTGTTCATCAGGCTTAAGTTTATCAGCATCATGGTTTTGACGGATGGGTATGTGGAAGAGCAAAAAAAGGAGTTTCAGGTGGGCAAAAGAGCTTCTGAACATGCTGGGCCTCTATTTACAACATATTGTGGTCATAATCCAGTAAATTTTACGACCCAGGATGTTCATTCTATGGACCTGACCGATCCATTTGACTTTGACTGCCGAAAATAGTGCTGGAGTTAGATGTTGTTGCCCTTTTCAACCTGGGTTTTTTTGTAAACCTGATGAACAATTAACCCTCGTGCTTTTGTACAGTTTGTAAGCTGGAGTTGGATGTTCTTGCCCTTTTCAACTCGGCTATGACTGTCATATTTTCTTTGAAGCAAGGCAAATGGCTTGCCAGTCGTTTAATTTAGAGTGAAATATTGTAACAACTAACAAATCCCAACCAAGGGAAATAACACCACTATCGCCGGCTGCTTGAGCTCACTGTGCATTACAGAAGCCAAGTGATTAGCCCCCACCAGCACCCACAAACTTATTTCAAACTAGCACATCAAATGGGCTGTAAATTTTCATAGGAAAGGCTGCATGACCGTGACAGATTTGGATTCTGACATTTGGGACCCGTGAGGAAATAGCCTATCCAAGGTGGTGTCTACTTACTAGCCAATCAACAAACGATTCTGCCTACCAGCCGTTGGATTGACATCCAACATCTGTCGTGAATCTTCTATCTCTTGTCTTCTTCTTCCTCTAGCCACCCAAACCAAACCACCCCGTCAGCTCCGCCTGCTCCCGCCTCCCATGGTTGGCTGCGCCTCCGCCGCCCTACCGTGCATACGCTCCAACGTAGGCTAGTCCCTCCCTCTATTCCCCCACACGTCCTGTTATTCTCCGGCGACGTTAGCCCCAACACGCACCCGCACCCGAACCTGTCAACCCTCGTACTCCCCTTTGCCTGCGACTGGACCGACGCATCTTCCACGGCTCCTGTTCGTTCCGTCCGAGGCCTCGCCGTCGTCCTCCGCCTTGTGGCCTTGGTTTGCTCGCCGTGCGCGGTGCGCCGCCCTCTTGCGTTGTCAACGTCGTCAACAACCGAGAGGAACAAGGAGATGACTGTACGTGGAGAGGATGACAGTAGGGACCCACCAGCGTCATGGCAGTACGCAAGCAAGTCCCTCTATATTACATGCCAAAAAATATGGTTCCTCATAATGGTTGGACATCTGCGGCTCACGCCATTGTCAACGTAGTCAAGAAACGAGAGAATTACACTACGAGCGGCTGACACCAGGGACCCAGCAGGTCGCGCAGTTTTTTTTTGAGGAACAAGCAGTTGTTATTTATACTAGTTTTAGCGACGGATCAGGGTAACAACGGTGCTGTGCGGGGGCTGTGGCCCGTCTAGCCAGGGTTTTATTTATGTTTACCACATCATGAGCCCAGTTGTGTTTTTTTCTTGCTGAAAATGGCTAGCCCAGTTCTATTTTTTTTAAGAAATAACCAAACGAGGCCTACTTGCTTTATCAGCCCTGCTGGGCTGCAAATCTTTCTAGATGAGGAGAGGTTCATTTGGTTTGCCCAGAAATGGGCTGTACATTTTTAAAACACATCAAATCGGGAATTAGTTTCAATTTTTTTCATTACAAGATTTTAAATTCCATTGATTTTTATGCGTGGACAATTATTTGGATTTTATATTTATACAAACTATTTTTCAAAATAGTTTGAATGTGAATCGATATTTCGGGATTAAAAACAGTTGACCGCACCGAAATATGCAAAATTTCGTATACTTTTTAACCAGGGCCACAATATGGGGTGTAATGCTAACAAAAAGAAGATGGGCTCCAAAAAATTCTTAAGAATTAGCAAATGGGCTGTACATTATTAAGAATAATTGACACGAGAGCAGTCGTGCTTCTTCAATCTCTGCTCTTCCTGCTCCAGTCGCTCAAACAAGCGCCGGCATGACTGCCTGCTCCCTCCTCCCGCGGCCGGCTATGCTGCCGCGCAGGCCTCACCGCCCCACCATACTCCCATCGCTGGCCTAGCCATCCCTCTACTCATCCGCACCTGCTTTATTCTCTGGGGACGGCAGATGAACCAGTAAACCCTCGTACTCCTACGCGTGTGAAACAACTGCTGAGTCTTCCCTGGCTCCATGTCGTTCCCTTCCTAGGCCTCGCCGTCGTCCACCGCCCTGGTGCTCTCGGCGCGGCCTGGTCAACGTGGTCAATGAACGACATCCATCGGAAGTGGACTGTACCTGGAGAGGCTGACAGCTGGGTCCATGGCCGCACGCAAGGAAATGCCTTCTTATTACGCGCAAAATAATGATTCCTCCACCTGACAGCTAGGACCCACAGGAAGGGCTTCTGTATTTCGCGAAAAAAACGTTTCCCCCGCTGACAGGTTGGACCCACCAGCTATATTTTCGCACGCAAGGAAGTGCCTCCTTATTACACAAAAAAAAATGAATACCCCCTGCTAGCTGGGACCCACCATAGTGGGTGGCTGACTTGTGGGCCTACTAAGTTGTGACACCCCAAAATTTTGACCTTGTTTTATTATTTAAAATTTTGCCAGGAAATTAAACTTTTCCATTTATCTAAATTTACCCTTTTGATATTGTGGGTTTTTACCTCAAGTGGAAACTCTCCAAAAGTAATTGTATACTCTCTCTATGAAAAAAAATTCTTTATCAGTGGATTTAATTGCAAGATTGTTTTTCCCTGAGCTTTATTCTTTTAAAATGATTTTTCATGAATTTGAAGTCTCTGGTTGCACTGCAACCATTTGACAAATGCATTTAAAATTTCCACCAAAATTTGGGGAAGTCATGTGATGTTTCCACATCACTTTTGTGCAAAAATATCTTCTGGTTATTGGAGATTTTGAGCTCCACATCAACTTTTCAAATCTGGTCCAGTAGGCATTTTTGCACTACAACCTATTTAAATATTCCTTTAAAAATTCTTCCAAGTGTTTGGAGAGGTCAGTAGATGCATATAATTCAACTTCATGCAAAAACCCAGTGTTGTTCTTTGAAAAATTTGAGTGAATCAACCTCTTTTCCATTCTGGTCCAGTTTGGTGATTTGTACTGCAACCCTAGTTTGTTTTGCTCTAGTGCCCCTGAGCTTTTTCCTGCTTGTAGCCCTCCCTTCAAAACCCTTAAGTCGAGGAGAGTGGGCCCATTGGAGGATTTTAAGTGCATGCAATGAGACCTTTTTCTTCCTGTCCAAAACTTTAGTTTTGCAAAACTTGCACTAGCAAGTTTCTGGTTTTGCCCAAATGATCTTGCCATCATCACCTACATCCAGGGAGACCCTGATCTGGAGTTTTTGGCCACTCCAAGAGTTGCCTAGATGCACTTGGCATTCTGTCGAACACTTGGTGTGCACAGTCAGATTTTGACATGAGTTTTAGTTTGCACTGTGTACTTGATCCCCTAACCCAGCAACCTTGTCCACTAAGATCCTAGCTACTCCTAACCTAGTCCTGTTAATTGCCAGTCTCCCTCTCGCGCTCCAGGCTGCTCTGGCATTTCGTCGAGCATGTCCCGTGCGTGCTCTGGGCGCGCCCAGAGCGCATGTTTTGCACGCGCGCGCACCGAGCCGCCGCGTCGCACTGACGCCCCCGCCGCGTCCCGCACATGGCCCTGGCTCACCTGCAGAGCCACGCACTACACTCGCCCACTCTCCACGCCACCCCTGGCGCCCTACAGCGCCGCCGTCAAAGCTTTTGGCGGCACGCCGGCGTCGGCAGCGAGCCCCTGCCATGGTCGGCGCCGCCCAAGCCACCGGCGCGCGCCAGCTGCCCCTGTGAACAGCTCGAGCTTATCCTGGAGCCCGTCGGCACGCGCTCGTCGCCGCCACGTCGCCCTGCGGCTATAGAGCGACGTTTGCCGGCGTTCTTATCCACAGCCGCCGCGGGATCAGCCTCGAACGCCTATAAAAGGAGGCCCCGAGCCCCTCCGAGCGCTCAGGCGACCTCAGGATTTCCCCCTTGAGCTTCCCTAGCCGTGGATTGACCGGAAGAGGCCATCTCCCCCACCTCCGGCCGGTTCGGCCGCCGCTGCCTTCCGGTGCCATTCGTCGCAACCAGACACTCCCCCGCCCATCCAGCGCCACCACTCGCTTCCCCTTGTTCTTGCGGAGCTGTCCAGCGCCTCAGCCTCGATCGGAAACCACCAGAGCCCAAAACCCACTTCACTCCCGTAGTCCCCCCCGCCGCGGAGCTCGCCGCCGGCGACTCCTCCCACCACCGTCGACCCAACGACCACCGGGAGGACCGCCCCGGTCTGGCGGGTCCATCCCTGCCCTCAGGTGCCCTCGAAGAGCCGCCGTTCGTCGACGGCGATCGCCGGAGTCCCGCCCCGTTCGGGCAGAGGAAGAGGAGGGAGAGGGGGGAATAGTCAAACCTGACCAGTGGGCCCGCTGGACCCACTGTCAGTGACCCCCGCGCCATCCACGCTGGCTTAAGTGGTCACGTAAACGCCTGAGTACGTTTCCTATGCTTCGAAAGCGTATTTTCCCCGAAACGTTTTCTTTTCTGGTTTTATTAAAAACAGAACTTTGACTGGCTATATCTTTTAAAATAAAACTCCAAATGAGTTGATTCTTTTTCCTACCTCTCTCAAATTTCATCTAGTTTATTTTAAGATTTATTTCAAAAATATTTGGGACAACTTTTTGTACTGGTTTTTGAAATATTTGTTATTTGAATATTTCTCAAAATAGGAAAATGGAGAGAGAAGAAAGCTTTCAAAAAGTGCACCCTTTGCATACTCTTGAAGGCAAGCATTCTGAACCCTGGCATAATATTTTCGTGAGGTGTTTGATACAGTTACAACACCACTTTGACTTGGAGCATGCGTTATTTCTATGTATCATTTCAGTCACACGCATAAGTGCGTATTGGAGATGCTTTACTGTTAGTATGGTTATGCTGGTGACAGTGATCATCCTCGCGAGCTTTTTGTGCATACCGGCAGGAAGCCGGGAAAGTCGTGGTCTTGGGTAGACACGAGCTTGTCCCTAGTTCCTCGTCGGGACGAGTGTGTCCGGTATGGCATGATGAGGTTTGATGAGCGGTGATTCTGTCTGTTAATGGGAACATTTTGGTTATGCTTATCATTCGGAGAATACTTGGACCACCTAAGTCGGTCGTGGGTCGAGTCTTGTTCAGTAACTTCCCCTACTTGTTTTTGTACTACCACTTGTCCCTGTCGCAGGCAGGGTACGGTTCAGTAAGTTGTCAACCCCTTACCAAGGCACACACCGTACAGAGAGGCCATGGTGGAAGATACCGGATGCATCCGGTAGGCATGCCACCTGGTCCGGGGGCATGGGTGTTTCCGGTTGGGACCGAGAGGGGGCACCCTTTAGAGCGCGCGATATAAATTTGATCCCATGCTACGTCGAGGTTGTAGCCTCCCCACTTAGAGTTTTGCTTGACAGGTGTCGTGGGTGATTCCAGACACCGGTAAGTTAAGCTGGTGTGTGCAGGTCAGGCGTGTTTTCAATTAAAAGGCCGTAGGCGGAATTAGTCCCGATGGACTAAATAAATCCGTTACTCGTGGGTAAAGAGTGCACCCTCTGCAGAGGTCATATCTATTCGGACAGCCACATCCATGTGTAAGAACTACAGTCTGAGATGGGTCTAGTGACGGTTTTCGGCTGGAGACACGGATATACTGGATCATAGTAACGGTATTCGGGTGGAGAAGTAAACTAGAATCTTGTGACGGTCTTCGGATGCAGAAACGGCTAGACTAGATTTTGTTTATGACCTGTGACATATGAGGATTATGTTTATTATTATTATGGACTAACCATTTACATTGTTTGAATTATTGAGTATCCCTGGGACGGTTCTACCTCCTGGATATTCACTGTGATTATTCTTATATAAGCCCTTTATGTGGCGTCGCTCAGACGCCCGACTGCGGCATGTTCGTTATTTATTTATCCTTATAAGCCCTTTAAGTGGCGTCGCTCAGACGCCCGACTGCGGCATGCTTGTTATTTAATTATTCTTATATAAGCCCTTTATGTGGCGTCGCTCAGACGCCCGACTGCGGCATGCTTGTTATTTAATTATTCTTATATAAGCCCTTTATGTGGCGTCGCTCAGACGCCCGACTGCGGCATGTTTGTCATTTATTTATCCTTATAAGCCCTTTATGTGGCGTCACTCAGACGCCCGACTGTGGCATGCTTGTTATTTAATTATTCTTTATAAGCCCTTTATGTGGTGTCGCTCAGACGCCCGACTGCGGCATTGTTAATTTACTTGCACCCTTTCGAGGAGTCATTTCAGACACTCGGTCCGTGCATTCTATTTCTACTCCCGTATTGCGTATTCACATTTTACCTGCTTGCGAGCATCACGGATTTCGTTTATTTTGTGATAGACGTTATCATCATAAAATATTTCGGAGCATGATTACTCTCTTATTATATTATACCCGTGTTCTTAATGTTTGCGAGTACATTTAAACGTACTCACAGGCTTGTCCCTGGCTATTGTCTTGGCCAGATTTCGCGCATGGAGATAGCATTGCGATGACACCCCCGGAACCTGCGCAGTGATGATAGCAGCCTCGCGAAGATAGGAGTTATCCTGGTCAGCTGTTCTTGTGGGAAATGGAGTCCCATAGACGCAGATGTACCACAAACCGCTTCCGCCATCAACCACTAGAAACCAAGTGTTGTACTCCTAGGCCACAATGGTCTTGTACTACATATTTTGTACTTTGCTTGGAATTCTTGTATCAGGTTGGTGCCTCATCAGCTAACAGTAATCCTGGGGCTGGTGAGCACAAAGGCCGTTTTCTGGGAAATTAATATCCCGAAAAACCGGTCCTGACATAAGTTGATGGGGACGGAGGGCTTTGTCAACTTAGTCAATATGAACGATTCTAGCTCCAGTGACCGTACGATGTCCAACCAACGGCCATAGTGCTTCTTCAACCTCTGGTCTTCTTGCTCTAGCCGCCCAAAGCAGCGCTGGTCGTGCCGCCTGCTCCTGCCTCCCGTGGCCGGCTCTGCAGCCGCGGAGGCCTCACCGCCCCCATACTACTCCCACCGCTGGCCAGGCCATCCCTCCACTCACCCACACCCCCTGTTATTCTGCGGCAACGGTAGCCTCACACCGCAGCTGAACCAGTGAACCCTCATACTCCTCTCCGCGTGGGCATCCACTGCCGCGTCTTCCCTGGCTCCACGTCGTCCCCTTCCTAGGCCTCGCCGTCATTCACCGCCTTGGTGCTCTCGGCGCGGCGTGGTCAATGTGGTCAACGACCGACTTCCATCGGAAGAGTACTGTACGTGGAGAGGCTGACAGCTGGGTCCATGGCCACAGCCCAGTTTTTTAGTGATTTGCCAAGTAAGTCGCTTTGTCAGGCCTGTTGGGCTGCAAATCTTTCAAGACGAGGAGAGCTTCATTTGGCTGGCCGAGAAAATGGCCTATCAGTAATGAGAAATGGGCTGTACATTTTTAAAACACATCAAACCGGCAATTAGTTTCAAATTTCTTTTTTTCATTTCGAGATTTTAAATTGCATTGATTTTTATGCATGGACAATTTGTTGGATTTTATATTGATATACATTTTTTTAAATCAGTTTGAATGTGACTCGAAATTTCGGGATTAAAAACAGTTCGGACCGCACCGAAATATGCAAAATTTCGTACAATTTTTTAAACGTGGCCACAATATGGGCTATCGTGCTTCTTCAATCTTTGCTCTTCCTGCTCCAGCCGCTCAAACAAGCGCCGGCGGGACTGCCCGCTCCCTCCTCCCCGCGGCCGGCTGTGCTGCCGCGCGGGCCTCACCGCCCCACCATACTCCCATCGCTGGCCTAGCCATCCATCTACTCACCCACACCTGTTGTTATTCTCCCGCGACGGCAGACGAACTAGTAAACCTTCGTATAGTCGTACTCCCCTCCGCGTGGGAAACAACTACCGAGTCTTCCCTACCTCAGTGTCGTTCCCTTCCCAGGCCTCGCTGTCGTCCACCGCCCTGGTGCTCTCGGCGCGGCCTGGTCAATGTGGTCAACGACCAACATGCATCTGAAGTGGACTGTACGTGGAGAGGCTGACAGCTGGGTCCACGGCCGCACGCAAGGAAATGCCTCCTTATTACGTGCAAAATAATGATTCCTCCACCTGACATCTAGGACCCACCGAAAGGGCCACTGTATTTCGCGAAAAACATTACCGCCGCTGACAGCTCGGACCCACCAGCTATATCTTCGCACGCAAGGAAGTGCCTCCTTATTACGCACAAAAAAATGAATACTCCCCCTGCTAGCTGGGACCCAGTATAGTGGCGGGCTGACTTGTGGGCCTACTAAGTTGACGGGGACGGGGGGCTTTGTCAACTTAGTCAATATGCACGATTCTAGCTCTAGTGACCGTACGATGTCCATCCAACGGTCGTAGTGCTTTGTCAACCTCTGGTCTTTTTGCTCCAGCCACCCAAACCAGCGCCGGTTGTGCCTCGGGCTCCTGCCTCCCGTGGCCGGCTGCGATGTGGCGGGGGCCTCACCGCCCCGTACTACTCCCACCGCTGGCCAGGCCATCCCTCTACTCACCCACACCCCCTGTTATTCTGCGGCGACGGCAGCCTCACACCGCAGCGAACAAGTGAACCCTCATACTCCTCTACGCGTGGGCATCCACTGCCGCGTCTTCCCTGGCTCCGCGTCATCCCCTTCCTAGGCCTCGTCCATCGCCCTGGTGCTCTCGGCGCGGCGTGATCAACATGGTCCAGGAACGGCTTCCATCGGACGTGGACTGTACGTGGAGAGGCTGACAGCCGGGTCCACAGCCGCAGTAAGGAAGTGCCTCCTTATTACGCGCAAAATAATTATTGCTCGACCTAACAGCGGGGACCCACCGGACGGGCCACCGTATTTGACGAAAAAAACGTTTCCCCCTGACTGCTGGGACCCACCAGCTACATCTTCGCACGCAAGGAAGTGCGTCCGGGCAAAAACAAACCATTTGCCCCCCTGACTGCTGGGACCCACCAGCTACATCTTCGCACGCAAGGAAGTTCCTGACAATGGGGACCCACCTGGTCGAAGCGTACATAGCGTTGTCATTCTGGTCGCGGACATGTACGTACATACTGGTCGATGTAGAGGCGCGCATGTAGCATGTACACATACGTACAACGGCCAGTGTGCAAGAAAGAAAATACGGCCACGTACGTACATACGGGCGGGGTCTCGAACGCCTACTCATGCATACATACGGCTAGGGCTCGTGTACATGGCTGGGTCAGAACGGAGAAACTGCGTCGTTGTCGTGTTCACGGGGAGGCAACGGAATGCGTCGTGTTCATCAGGAGGCAACGGAACGCGTGGGAGCCAACCGGCTTGGATGGAATAGCCGATGGAAACGAGGCCTGGCGTACCACACAACGGAGGAAATGACCTTGTGTTCGACCAGCCACGGTCGAAATTGGATCATGTTCATCGGGAGGGGTCTGGCGTACCGCAAAACAGAGGAAACGGACCTCCTACGGCCGAAACGGGGGTCCTGTTGATCGGGAGGGGTGTGGCATACCGCAAAACAGAGGAAACGGACTTGTGTTGGAGCGCTACGGTCGAAACGGGGGTCCTGTTCATTGGGAGGGGCGTGGCGTAGCACAAAACGGGACTCCACGGGATACTGTTCATCTCCACCGTCGACCCCCTCCAGCCTCGACGGGCTACTTTTCATCCACCGTCGACCTCCTCCAGCCTCCACCTGCAACTGTTCATCCACGGGCTCCTGTTCAACCACCCCTCCACGGGCTACTGTTCATCTAGCCCTCCACCATCTATTGTTCATCCTGCCCTCCACGGGGTGGTCCTGTTCATTCAGCCCTCCACGGCTCCTGTTCATCCAGCCCCAACCGGCTCGATCGATCGGGGTCCTGTTCATCCAGAGGCAACACCACGGGGTCCTGTTCATCCACCCCCACCGGGAACTGTTCATCCAAACCCCCCTGCAACGCTCACTGTTTATCCAGAGGCAGCATCGATCGTCTTTAGTTAGCAGCAGTAGCGAAGGAATCGCTCGATCGGGTTCAGTTAACAACCATCGATCGATCGCGCGGGTTCAGTAACGCGTAGCCTGCAGTGCAATCGCTCGGGTTCAGTTAGAGCCCAACGCCTCACTCGGGTTCAGTTAGAGCCCAACGCTTTGGACCCACGTGCGTGCGTGTACGAGAGAAACACGCATCGCTCGGCCCCGACCACCCACCGTAACCGGGAACAGCCAGATATTTTCCTTGCCCTCGCTTCTACCATGGTTTTTTCCATCATGGACGGCCCAAAGAATGTCATGCAGCTGCGTCTCCGGCCCACACAGGACGAAAAGCCCATTTTCTGTCATTATTTTTTGTCATAGAAGTAGGAGCCCACCACATCTATGATGATACCGGGTTTTGTCACAATTATCGTCATAGAAGTGTAATAAGTATGACATAATTTTTTGTTGTTCGGCCCAAAATGTCGCAGATGTGTCTTTTTTTTGTAGTGGTGGTTCTGGACTCTACGGCGGCTGGATGAATATTTCGTCGACTCCCCTAGGATTCTGGTATTTTTGGGGTATTTATAGAGCAAAGAGGCGGTCCTTGGGCACCCGAGGTGGGCATAACCCACCAGGGCGCGCCTGGGCCTCCTAGCGCCCTGGTGGGTTGTCCCCTCCTCGGGACGCCCCCAGGTGCAACCAGGGCCCAACTTCTTCCTTTTTGCCCATAAAAAATCATCGTGAAGTTTCATGGCATTTGGACTCCATCTGATATTGATTTCCTGCGATGTAAAAAACATGGAAAAAACAGCAACTGGCACTTGGCACTATGTCAATAGGTTAGTACCAAAAAATGATATAAAATGATTATAAAACATCCAAGATTGATAATAAAACAACATGGAACAATAAAAAATTATATATACGGTGGAGACGTATCAGCGTCCCCAAGCTTAACTCCTACTCGTCCTCGAGTAGGTAAGTGATAAAAACAGAATTTTTGATGTGGAGTGCTGTTTATCAAGTCATATCATATTCTTTTCTTTATAGCATGGACATTTGGACTTTTATGTGATTCAAAGCAATAGTCTAGTTTTGACATAATAATTTAGATACTCAAGCATATCAACAAGCAACCATGTGTTTCAAAATATGGACGCTAAAATGAGTTATCCCTAGCCCATCATGCTCAAACGTTGATCCATTCATGAAACACACTTGAATATTAGCTACACCCAATACTTAAGTATGATCATATTGCCTCTTAGTTGGTGCTTTTGTAAGAGAAGATGGAGACTCAAAAATAAAATAAAAATTGCATAAAGTAAAAGAAAGGCCCTTCGCAGAGGGAAGTAGGGATTTGTAGAGGTGCCAGAGCTCAACGCGAGAAATTAGAGATAAAAACATTTTGGGAGGTGTATCCATCCCACCAACGAAAATGATGTATAGCTACGAACACTTTCCATGCAAGATATGCCATAGGCGGTTCCCAAACAGAAAATAAAGTTTATTCCTTTTTCACCATACTTTCACTTTCCATGGCTAGCCGTATCCACGGGTGCCTTCCATACCAACACTTTCCAAGGAATTTATTATTTGACAACATAAAGTAAATTCATTTTTGCATTTCGGGACCGGGCATCCCTAAGACCTTTGCCTTACTCTCGTGCAATTACAAGTGAATAAACACTCATCGTGAGAATAACACATCTAGCATGGAAAATATTAGCCACCCGTTAACATTCCGCGAGCGAAGCAAACACACAAAAGAGAAGTTTATTTTGAAAATTAGAGATGGCACATGCAAATTTGCTTAGAATGGCAAAAGAATGCCGCATATAGGTAGATATAGTGGACTCATATGGCAAAACTGGTTTAAAGGATTTTCGATGCACAAGTAGAGGTCATACTTGGTGCAAAATGAAGGCTAGAAAAAAGATTGAGAAGCGACCAACCAAGAAACGAATAATCTCATAAACGAATAATTTTTGTTGCATGATTATTGACTTTCGTGCATGCACAGGGAATCACAAACCTTAACACCAACTTCTTCCTTTTGGTCCATAAAAAATCATCGTGAAGTTTTGTGGCATTTGGACTCCGTCTGATATTGATTTCCTGCTATGTAAAAAACATGGAAAAATAG
Organism: Aegilops tauschii subsp. strangulata; assembly: GCF_002575655.3. Classification (NCBI taxonomy): domain Eukaryota; kingdom Viridiplantae; phylum Streptophyta; class Magnoliopsida; order Poales; family Poaceae; genus Aegilops; species Aegilops tauschii. The sequence goes on along the minus strand of NC_053037.3, from coordinate 241,641,153 downwards.
CAACTGGCACTTGGCACTATGTCAATAGGTTAGTACCAAAAAAATGATATAAAATGACTATAAAATGATTATAAAACATCCAAGATTGATAATAAAACATCATGAAATAGTAAAAAATTATAGATACGTTGGAGACGTATCAGTGTTTCTCCCCTTAAGAGGAGGAAGAAGAAAAGGGCAGCCTCCGTAGAACCAGAGGTGGAGGTGTCCAAGAGGGGGAAGATCTCCCTCCCAGATGGCTCTGATTCGGATGCGGAAGCCATCCCTGAGTGGCGTCCCAGGTCGAAGACCCTGGCCGCATCATAAGTATCTACAGATGTTTTACACATATCTGGCCTTTTATAATTGTAATATAACATATTATATTGTGTGTTGCAGTCCGGCCCGTGACCTCCCCCAACTATCATCATCTTCAGGGAACTCGCTCGAGCTGGGGATGGTGGAGAGCGAGACGCCTCCGCGAGCCTCTCCACCAACCGCCACGGACGACACCGAAGTGTTGTCTTAGAGGGCCTCCCCGGGCCACGGAGAGGTGCACGGAGGCCGCCAAGACGGCGCCAGAGGGTAATGCCTCGGCCGCCGAGAACATGGAGGGCACAACCCCCATGGAGACTGACGACGGGCGCCCTGACCAATTCGGCCCCCAGTCGAACACCATTCGGGAGACCCATGTGGCTCCACAATCGAACACAACCCCCTTTAAAGGAGGGGGGAGCGCCCATTCTGACAGTGACCTCCACTAATCCGGAGGCGCCGAACCCTCTGATGGACGCACTGCAATGTGCTTCCGTCGCGGAGGAGCACCGTACCCTGATGGGTACGGTGGTTGAGAAAGTTTCGTCTGCCAAAAGCGGGCTGAACGAAGCCTTCACCAGCCTATTAACAAGCTTTGAGGTATGTGATGTAATATTCTTAGCTGCTTTGCATATGGAAAAAATATGCCTGTGTATAGATAGTAGCCCCTGAGACTCTGTCCGGCTTTTGAAAAAAAGGCTGAACAAAGGATCAAGTAATATTCGCAGGAGATAACTTATTGGTCTATTTTGATAAATAGGCTTCACTGTTAGCAGCTACCGCCCAGGCCGCCGAAGTATCCGATCTCAAGAGGAAGCTGTAGCTGGCCGATGAGGATCTCGTCTGCATCAACAAGCGGTTTGATGAGGCGCAAGGTATGTTTTTCTTACACACCTGAAGTTACATGCCAATGCATAGTTTTAAGCACGTGTGTTGCCCTGATCATGATTACAGGTAATGCGGCCGAGGTCGAGACCATGAAGAGCGCCCTTGCCCAAGCCAAGGAGCAGGCACGGGTGAGCCAAGCGGCCATGATAAAGGGGCTACGGATTTGAAGGCCGAGCGGGTCGCCCGCCGCCAATATGAGCAGCGGGTGACTGAGGTGGAGCAAGAGCTCAAGGACGCCGCTGACAAGTGTGAGGCCTTGGAGGAGAAAAATAAGGCCCAAGCAGTCGATCTCGCCAAGGCTCTCCAAGAGGCCAAGGAAGCGCGGACCAAGTCCCGGGTGGCTTGCGAGGAGATTAAGCAGGCCGAGCAGATAACGGTTGGTAAGCCCTTTCTTTTGTAGAGTAAATTCGGCAGTCAGAAATATGCCTTGCTCACTCGACTATGGAGTTCTCCAGATGCCTTTGGGGATCTATCGAAGAGTGCTGCCGATGCCGCACAATATTTCCAGGCCCAAGAGGGGAACACGATGGAGAAGCTCTTCTGGTCGCGGTACCTGGCGCCGGAGCGGCCAGCGCTGCTGAACAACCAGATGATGCAGCTGGCGGAGCTGCATAGGATGTCCGTTTTGGCCATGAAGGACATCATAGTCTGGCTGTGGCCAGCCGGACCCATTCGTAGCACCTACTTCGGCCTGGTCAAGCGGCTCGGTGACGCCCTGCCCCGAGTTGAAGCTGTGAAGCGCTCGGCGTGCATAGAGGTTGCGTGGATGGCCTTCGCCCGTGTCAAGATGCACTGGGCGAAGATGAAGGCCTCCATCATGGTAGTCGAGGGCCCACCCGAAGGCAAGGACCACCGCAAGCCGGAGCAATATTTCGAGGATGTCCTAGAGGGTGCCCGTTTAATAGAGGGTCAATGCTCGAAGGAAATCATGTTTGAGTGAATGTATCCGAACTGCCCAGACGTTGTGTTATGAACTAAGGCTTTGTAATATATTTGTCTCTCTATCTGAAATTATTTTCCTCCTGTGCGGCCGTTTTTATTTCTGAAAGTTTACCAGTCGTCGGCTTCAGCCCCCACGTAGATACTACGGGGGTGTTCGGAATAGCACATGACCACAGTTAACCCAACGTCTTGATCCATAAAGGAGGTGTCTGTGCAGCGAACCAGGCAATCAGACTATGCAGCTTTATCACTCTCACTTAGCCATAGGAGTTTGACAATGGGACTATGAGCTTGCCCCTGGTGCGTTTGCGGATGTCCGAACTTGGATGCCTTAGGCGCATGACTGGATGGAGGCCAGTCTTTCGTACAATACGGAAAAAATCGCAAAGGATTTAGTAAGTCACCGAACCGCTGACCAGCTCTCGCTGTATCATGACAGTCAGTTTTCGGCTTTCTCTACTGAGGTGTTTGACCGGAGGAACCAGAAACACAGTCGCAGTAGTTCTCCATTTACTACCTTAGCCGAACAAGCGGAATGTAAGGTGGTGACCACAGGAGCCGGGAACACAACTATTGACCAAAGACATGATTCAGAGCCGATGCATATAATGCAGTATTCGGGACGTCGAAGCATACTATAAAAGTGTTCGGACTTTTTTTTGAAGAATATATGTGGCCGAATAGTGCCCGTGGCAATTGAAATCATGCTGAGGTGTATATGCCAACCTGACGTGAAGAGGGAATGCAGATTATGAAATATGCCAATACCATAGGGTTGGACAAAACTGCTTCCCTTATAGTCTGATTGATACGTCAAAACGTGCTCTTACAGAGAATGCCATAGGCATCAAGGCTATTTTTACATGCCTAGAATTTTTTAACAAGGGAAAGCTGTACACAGGTCTTAAAAAAGAAAATGTGGTCTTGAGGATCCTTTGGACACCCTACCGCACGTCTGTGCTGCTTTTCACCTTGGTGTAGGATCCTTTGAGAGGATCAACGATCGTGTAGATAGAAGGGGCCTGGGAAAGGGCCCTTGTACCACCGAAAAGTGATTTAGGTTTTACAGAACCTGAAATAAGAAAGAAAAGGGAAAAAGGAGAAGAAAAAGAAGAAAATCAAGGTCGGAATAGGGCCCAGCCGTATTGTGGGCCTTGTCCTTAGTGTGCCCCCATCCTTTCCCAAGGTATTTTGAGTGCGTAGTTATGCACACGCGGTACATATGCCGCTGTTAGATGGGGGGATTGACGAAGGCGGAATTGCTAGTCTAGCTCGAGATGGACCGAGCTGTCGTTCTGCAGGGTAGACCGGACTCGTTTGACAGTGTCCGAGGGCTTAATGGCCGATGAAGTGTTCGTCTTGAAAGGGCCGCTATGTACCTCGGCTGCGAGGGCCGCGGTGTGCTCCTCAGTACAGAGGGAGCGCTCCATGTTTCCATTAACTGTGATGACGCCGCGGGGTCCAAGCATTTTGAGCTTTAAGTAAGCATAATGCGGGACCGCATTGAAGCGAGCGAAGGCGGTTCGTCCGAGTAGTGCGTGATAACCACTGCGGAAGGGGACGATGTCGAAGATCAAGTCTTCACTTTGGAAATTATTCGATGAGCCGAAGACTACTTCCAGCGTTATTGAACCTGTGCAGCAGGCCTCCATGCCGGCTATTACTCCTTTAAAGGTGGTTTTAGTGGGCTTGATCCTTGACGGATCGATACCCATTTTACGGACGGTGTCCTGATAAAGCAGGTTGAGACTACCGCCACCGTCCATGAGGACTCACGTGAGATGGAATTCGTCGATGTTTGGATCGAGGACCAAGGCTGCCGAACCTCCATGACGGATACTGGTCGGATGGTCCCTACGATCAAAGGTGATCGGATAGGCCGACCACGGGTTGAATTTTGGGGCGACTGGCTCTATGGCGTAGACGTCGCTTAGTGCGCGCTTGTGCTCCCGCTTGGGGATATGAGTGACATAGATCATGTTCATTGTTTTCACCTAAGGGGCAAATTTCTTCTGTCCCCCTGTGTTCGGTGGGCGAGGCTCTTCATCGTCCTCGCGCGGTGGCCCTTTCCCCTTACCCAACAATTTCTGTTGGAATGATTGGCAGGCTTGTCAGGGGTGCCATGAATCTGGCAAGGCCGATCGAGTATTTTGTCCAAACTGAATGGATCATCTTTGTTTCCTTTGAACGGCTTCTTCCGCTGACTAGATTTAGAGCCACTGAATCCGGCGTTGACCCCTGTGTCTTCGGTATCTTCATTGTTGCTTCGACGCTTGTGTTTTTTGCATCGTGGCCTACCGTTGCCGTCTCTGGCTTCGGAGGTGCCAGGGTCGCTGGTACTGTTGCTTCTACGAGCTAACTAGCTATCTTCCCCCGCGCAAAAGCGGGTCATGAGTGCGGTAAGAGCTGCCATGGACTTCGGTTTTTCTTGGCCGAGGTGTTGGGCAAGCCGTTCGTCACGGCGCTATGTTTAAAGGCCGCAAGGGCTTCGGCATCCGGACAATCGACGATTTGGTTCTTTTTAATTAAGAACCTAGTCCTGAGTTTTCGGGTTGACTCTCCGGGTTGCTGGACTATATGATTAAGGTCATCGGTGTCCGGAGGCCGGACAAAGGTACCTTGGAAGTTGTCTCTAAATGCATCTTCCAAATCTTCCCAGCTACCAATAGAGTTCTCTGGGAGGCTGTTAACCAGTGCTGTGCTGGTCCTTTTAGCTTGAAAGGGAGATATTTGATGGCATGGAGATCGTCACTGCGAGCCATATGGATATGGAGAAGGAAATCTTCAATCCATATCGCGGGATCTATCGTGCCGTCTTATGATTCGATGTTTACTGGTTTAAACCCTTCTGGGAAATAGTGCGGCATTACCTCATCCGTAAAGCATAAAGGGTGTGTGGCGCCTCTATATCGGGCAACGTCACGACAGAGTTCGGTTGACATCCGTATGCGGTTTTTGGCCCGGGTGAGGTTATGCCTATAGCGCCAGGCCTAATGGTCGTCTTCTCGCGTTGGGGCATGCCCCCTTGATCCATAGATTGATCTAGCTTGGCCTACTCTATTGTCCAGGTCTTGTCGTAGGTCGTATGTGTATCCTGGAGCCACTGCCTCCTTGCCTCTATGGCGAGATGGTGCGGGTTGGTGTTCGGCGTAGGTAGCCGCTTTATCTCGCCCACGTGGTGGACGGTATGGTTCATCAGCGCGGTCATATCTCGGTGGTATTGGCTCAAGGGCCTCGTCGTCGAATGAGGTAGTAACCGACGCTTCGGATAACTCTTTGTTGGGCACTCGAGGCTGTATTCCTCGGTATCTAGGACCAGGGTCCATCTATCATTGAGTGTATCCTGTTCGGCTTGGAGCTATTGCTGCCTCTTTTTTAGGCTTCTCGCAGTGGCGATTAGTTGGCGCTTAAAGCGCTCCTGCTCAAGGGGTTCCTCTAGCACGATGAAATCTTCGTTGCCGAGGCTAACATCATCCTCGGTGATCGGCAGATAGTTAATATCTTCCGAATCATCATCCCCAACCTTCTCGTCGGAGTTAACTTGCCCCTCTTCCCGTTCGTCCTGTTCGGACGTAGGCTCAACGGGGTCTTCAGGGTCTTCGGCATTGTCCGGAGTGTTATCGCCTCCGGTGACGGTATTACTTTCCTTTCCGCGACATGATTTTGAGCAGCGTCGCTGACGTCGATGTTTCGGTGGTGCATCCGCGGGTTTATCCTCGATCGGATCCTTCATATCTTCGTCGTCGTCCTCTTTGGGTGTATCCACCATATACACATCATATGTGGTGGTAGCCATCCAGCGCCCGATGAATGATGGGTCTTGGATTTGTTTGTCTCCGTTATCGTCGTCCATGTCGTCGATGTCTTCGGAGGCATAATCTAGCATGTCAGTTAAGTCTTCGACAGTGGCGATGAAGTGGGTGGTGGGTGGGACGTGAAATTTCCTGATCTCCGCCCCTAATCCGGGCTGGGCGTAGTTCGGAGGTGGTTCCTCTATGATGGCGAGGGATCGCATTAAGTCCAGAGCCTCGTTTAAGAGTGAGGATTGGACGGGGAAACGAGGGTCCGCGGAGCTAGTCAGGGCAAAAGCCTCCTGGCCATGCTCACTTGGCACGGACCTGAGAGTTCGGAGCTAGCGTCCGGGGGCGAGTCCGGCTTTTCAATGATAAGGGGAACACAGTTTGACTCTGGGATTGCCGATGACACAGTCGCCTCCGCCTCGTTGGTAGTGAGCTTTGTAATAGCAGAGAGCCCGGTGGGCTCCAAATTCCCATCTTCGGACCCGACAGTTTGCTCCGGATCTAAGGCCAGGATGGTGGTCGGGGCCGCGAACCCTTCGAAGATCAAGTCTCCTCGGATATCGGCAACATAATTCAGGTTCCCAAAACTGATCTAATGACCAGGGGCGTAGTTGTCGATCTGTTCGAGGTGGCCAATTGAATTGGCACGCAGAGCGAACCCGTCGAACACAAAAATTTGACCGGGGAGGAAAGTTTCCCCAATAAAACATCGTTGTTGATGATCGAGCGAGCCATCGAACCTTCTGTCGACGACACAGTGGAACTCTCAATGAAAGCACCAATGTCGGTGTCAAAATCGGCCGATCTCAGGTAGGGGGTCCCGAACTGTGCGTCTGAGGATCGAAGGTAACATGAGACAAGGGGACATGATGTTTACCTACGTTCGGGCCCTCTTAATGGAGGTAATACCTACTTCCTGCTTGATTGACTTTGATGAGTATAGGGGTTACAAGAGTCGATCTACCTCAAGATCGTAATGGCTAAACCCTAGCTGTCTAGCCTATGTAAATTTTGATAGCCTCTATGGACTAAACCCTCCGGTTTATATAGACATCGGAGGAACCTAGGGTTGTACAGAGTCGGTTTACAGAGAAAGGAAACTATACATCTGGACGTCAAGCTTGCCATCCATGCAAAGGAGAGTCCCATCCGGATACGGGGAAGGCCTTCTATCTTGTATCTTCACGGCCCATCAGTCCGGCCCATGCTACACAACCCGAACACCCGAGGACCCCATAATCCAGGACTCCCTCAACGAGCAAGCTATCTCAAGAAGGTGCACGAAGGTACAAGAGAAACGAAAGAGCGCCAAGTACAACGACTGGCGACCAAGCTCAACATCAACAAGCAACCCATAACATTTCACATTGGAGATCTTGTGTGGCTACACCTTCACAAGGACTGCTTCCCCAACGAACGCAAGTCCAAGCTTCTACCTCGAGCCGATGGACCCTTCAAGGTGCTAGAACACTACAACAACAATGCCTAGAAGATCGACATCCCACGCGACAAGTACTCCATGAGCGACATCTTCAACATCAAAGATCTGTCTCCCTACCATGGAGATGAGGATTATGATCCAATGTCGGATGTTTCCCAAGGGGAGTGGATGATGTGGAACATCACAAGGTCATCCCCATGGACCTATCATCGTCTCACCAAGTGCTAAGTGGACCTATGACTCATGCACATGCAAGAGCTCTCGAAACCGAGGTGACATCTCTAATCTCCCAGTTCCCCTTCGTAACACATGAGACATGGCTACTACCTCAAAAAGAGATACTTTGCATACTCAGGTACCAAGGAGTTAGCCATGGAGAAGCTAAGGAGCATGGAAGATCGTAGGAGGAAGACATACGCGAAGACGGAGAAGAAAACGACCAACTCTGCACTAGCCCAGATGATCAAGACCCTGGCACAAATGATCCAGATAAGTGGCACTCGGGATCACTGGAAGCACCCCGCGAAGCCGAACTATCCGGACCAACTCACGGATCATCTGGAACGACCCGGACGTCTAGACAATCTGCTGGTCATCCGGACACCCCCCCGACGGCTGCGACACATCCGGACGATCCGAACGGCCGCCCGGATCATCCGGACCCCTGACACCGGATCATTCGGGCGACCATCTAGATCATCTGGACCCTGCCTGTGTGCATAAGTTGGGCCGAGACCCATGTACCCTTTCCTCCTGCTAGCCTATATATACTACTCCACCTCCACTTTTGTAGGGTTAGCATTGGTTTAGCTCCTATGAGAGATAGAGCTTCGCTCATCCACTTATTACCTACTCCATTGGAGGCCAAACCCTCCTTCTAGGAGAAGATCCCCCAAGTGGATTCAAGACCTCTTCACGGAGAAGATCCCCTAGTGGATTCATGACCTCCTCTTGGAGAAGAACTAGTTACTTGTGTCCCCCTTTGTTGGATTTGAATCATGTGTCTCTCTTTGTATTCATGGATCTGGCACATGTGTGATTGGATCAAGTCAATTTGAGTGTTTCCTCTTGTTTCTCCCCTTGTGTTCTTCGTGTGTTCATTGTGTTCTTCGAGAATCCCCCTCCAAATCGTGAAAGATCGGCCCCTAGGGTTCCTCCCTACATCACCTGGACACTATTCCAATGAGTGTATGACTCCCTACAACAAAAGAGAATACTCACCAAAAAGGATAAGTTGAAGAGATGAATCACCTCCGAGAGAGATGAGTAGAGATGATCGTTATGAACGAAGATCCTCTCGAAGAAGCAAGGATTCGGAAAGGAAGGACAAGTCATCAAAGAGCTACACAAGACGAAGACATCAAGCTCACATTGGTGAATGGTTTTCCGGTTTCGACTCCGACAACTACTCCGAGAGAAGCTATCATTCCGAATCTGAATATACTCAAGATGAAGGTTTTGCCGGTCTTGCTCTAGTGTCATCCAACTCCCATGACATGTTTGATTCACCAAATGAAGGAATTGGAAGGTGCTTCCTGGCTAGAGTCCCCAAGGTATCACACCCCATGTATTTTGATTTTGATAGCGATGAAGATGATTTGCAAGGTGATAATGATTTATTTGTTGATAAAGCTAGTGATGAGAACTATAATGAACTTGCTAGTAATCATGCTAATCAAGATGAGACGAATGACAATGATAAGAAGGAAATTGAAGCTAAAGAACTAAACACTCTTAAGTTAGCTCATGAAACAACTCAAGAGGATCATACAGAGGTCCTAAGCGGTGCCACCATTTTCTCAAAAATTGATCTTAAAAGTGGCTACTACCAAATACGCATTCAAGAAGGTGATGAATGGAAAACCGCTTTTAAAACAAAATTTGGCTTGTACGAGTGGTTAGTTATGCCTATGGGTTTATCGGAAGCTCCCGGTACTTCCATGCATCTTATGCATTTCATGCTTTGTCCATACATTGGAGTGTTTGTTGTGGTCTACTTTGACGACATACTTGTATTTAGAAAATCCATCAATGATCATGTAAATTGTCGGAGTAAATGACTACGGGTAGCCTCATCGCCCCCCATAATATTTCAAGACATCGAGGCTAGCTGCGCCCCTCACATCATCTGGACGGACGACTGCCGTCTTGTGCTGGCTGGTCCAAGCGCCCGGCTGCTAGAAGGCGGCGAAGCCTAGAAGGCGGCCACGAGGGAGGCCGGCTCCTAGAAGGCAGCCCCTCGTGCCCTCAAAGTCTGCACCCCCATTATCACGACGGGACAGGGTGTGGCTACAGTGCGGCCTGCCACCCCCGAATCCTGGGAAGAGCATGACTACAGTGCAGTTTTCCAAGCGGACACCCCTCGCTCGGCACGGCACTGTAACCACGCACCCCATGACATCACCTACTTCAGAGGGAGCCATGCTCCCACGATGGCCGGTCGGTACGGCCCGCAGGCGGTGGGTCCTACCTGTCGGCGAGCCCCAGAAGGCGGCGATGGTCCACCAGGCGGCAGTGGGAGTAGGCCGCCTTCCAGCAGGCGACCCCCTCTGCCCTCAAAGTCTGTGCGCCATTAACCAGAAGAGACGGGGAGTGGCTACAGTGAACGCCCACCAGGCGGCGGGACTGTAGCCACGCTTTCCCCGACAAAGCATGCATCGTCAGTGGCACGACTATAGTGCTAAGCAGCCGGCAGGACCCGCAAGCCGCGGGAGCGGCCTGTCGGCCAAGTACAAGACAGCCGGTGGGACCCACCAGGCGGCGGGCCACAGCAGCTGGCGGAGAAGCCGGCGACCAGAGACACTGATGGCCGGGTCCTACACCTGGCCGAATTACCATTGTACCCCTGGGGAGTAGGCCTATATAAACCCCCTAGGCCACCCATGCAAAGGGTTCCGAACCTTAGAAGACACACACACCACGTAGAGAGAGTGGAGTAGAGCTAGCCTTGTTCTTCTTCCTCCTCTAGCCAAACAGCTCAAGGAGCAAGCTTGTAGCTACCTTGTTGAGATAGTGATCATACGGAGACCCCGCAGAGTAGGACTAGGGGTGTTATCTCCTAGGGGAGCCCCGAACCTGGGTAAGATTCACTGGCGTATGCGATCTCGCTCGCTCCCGCCTCTAGAGCCCGGCGACGTACTTTTGACCCCGTCCATGATAAGCCACCCCTTGGCATATTTCGCACGATACCCCCGACATTTGGCGCCCACCATGGGGCTAGGTGCACCGTCGTCCGGAAACACGTTCTGGACGGGAACCCTCTTCCTTCCTGGCGAGCGCAGCCAGCCCAGCACGCCCGACGGTGTTTGCGTCGACGCGCCGCGCGGCGTGGAAGCCGTTTGCGCCGTGAGCTGCCTCGCTGATCTCATTGGCGGGATCCGCCTCTCCGACGAGCCTGCGCCTGATGCGGGTGCAGCCAGCTCTATGAGCTGCCTCGTCGATCTCCTTGGCAAGCTCCACATTGCCAATGAGCCGGCCTCTGACCTAGAGTCGGTTGGCTCCATCGATCCGGTGTTTGTCGACTCCGACACGGCATCCCTTGACGCCTTCCCCACCAACCTAGTGGTCATCGATGATCCACTCCCTCCTGCGACCAGCGACGCCGGCACCAGCACCGTCACGGAGGTGCTGGTCATTAGCCATGACGGAGCCTCTGGTGGGGCCGGCCAGGACCCATTGCAGGCGGCGATGCGGGACCTGTCCGCACCCATAGTAGCAGATGCCAACGGCGAGACGCTGGAGGCCTACCGCATCGCACTCGTCAAGAGCGCCAAGAAGTTGGCCACTATGAGATGCCTCACCAAAGCGTACCAGCACGAGATCGACCGCGTCGTCTGCGGCACGCCGGCTGCTGGAGATCCCAGCCATGTGGGCGTGGTCCGGCAACGCGGTGCGGCCATAGCCAGCATGCTGGGGGTAGATCACCCTGTCTATGCCACGCCCATCGAGAACCTGCTTGCCGCCCAGGCGGCGGCAAAATAATTGGACCAACTGGAGGGCAACGAGCGTCGCTACATGATGGAGCGCGTCCACCGGTTCATTGACGCGGCCGCCGCGCAGCAAAAAGCTGGCCACCGCATGGGAGATCCCGGCCAGCAAGCTGAGAACCTTCCCCCTCGCCGAGAAGACGGTGCAACCTCCTGGTCCTCGGAAGGCGGCGCCCGTGGTCGAAGAGACAAAGAGCCGGCTGCTAGCCGCGGCCGCACCTGCATCACCATCGAGCGCGACCAAGACGGCCACCCACGAGCGGTGGAACAGCCGAGCAATCGTCCGCCTCCTCCACGCAGGGAGAGGCGCGCCTCCCCGCCGCCTGTTGAGCACCCGACTCTCGGAGACCGGCTAGGCCGCCGTGAAGGAGTCGGAGAAAATGACGCCCGTCACTGGATCGACCGCCTGGCTCGATCCCTTGCGGTAGAAGAAGAAGATGCAATCGGCCCGCCTTGCTTTGGCCCCCGCATTCGCGACGAGCCCTTCCCCAAAGGGTTCTGGGTCCCTCAGACACTCCCAAGTACAACGGCTCCATGAAGCCGGAGGAAATGCTGGTGGACTACTCCACCACAGTCAACATAGCAAACAGCAACAAGCGAGTTGCCGTGAAGTACGTCCCCCTCATGCTTCAGGGCACGGCCCTAAAAGTGCGTTATATCGACTAGAGGGGGGGTGAATAGGCGATTTTTATGAATTCTTCACTGGGGAATTTGTGGGTGAGGAAATTCCTTAGCGAAGAACTACTTGCAGCGGAATAAGTACTCAAAAGTATGCATAGTAGAACACAAGCATAGTCATCATGATGAAATGAAAACAAGCACAGAGTACAGAAAGCGTAAACACAGGATAAAACAGGATGAAGACAGACAGACTGAGGAAATTGAACTGAGGAAATTGAGAAAGTTAAAGTCAAAGTCTTCAAACACAGATATGAACAAGCATACAACACTGTAATGAGGAAATGGAAGAGTTGAGGAAATAGAACCAGTAAGCTTGGTGAAGACATTGATTTGGTAGACCAGTTCCAACTGTTGTCTCAGTTGTACGTCTGGTTGGAGCGGCTAGGTATTTAAACCTGAGGATACCCAGTCCCGGACACACAGTCCTCACCGTATTCTCCTTGAACTAAGGTCACACAGACCTCGTCCAATCACTCGTGGTAAGTCTTCAGGTAACTTCCAAACCATCACAAACTCGGTCACTCGGCGATCCACAATTTCCTCACTTTCAAAGTTTTCCTTAGTATTTCCTCGACCCCCTTTAACATTACGGTGTTTCCTATGACTCAAGAAAGAGAAAATGAAACTACGAAAACAAAAGTCTTCACGCTTCATGTTCCTCAAATGAATACCAAGTCTTCAAGGTCACACCAATTTCTTCACTTTCAAAGTCTTCAGAAAGTCTTCAGAAATCCAAATTCTTCAGTCGAAGAACTTCATTTTTAGGGGTCGACTTTCTCTGTAAATATCAAACTCCTCATAGACTTATAGACCTGTGTAAGCTCATAAACACATTAGTCCCTTAACCTATAAGTCTTCAATACACCAAAATCACTAAGGGGCACTAGATGCACTTACAATCTCCCCCTTTTTGGTGATTGATGACAATATAGGTTAAGTTTTCAACGGGGATAAACATGTGAAGTGTAAATACTGATATTGAGGAATTTGATTGCAAGATATAGAAGAACTCCCCCTGATGTGCATAGTGAGGAATTTGCTTTTGAAGCAATGCACACTTGAAGAGTTGAATCATGGAGATCTCCCCCTATATCTTGTAATTCATACACGCATTTGACATAATATATGAAGAATTTGAAATTAATGATGAAATATGGTGACTAATGTAATTCAACATGCATGTAATAAGATTAACGAGGAATAAGCATGCAGAAGAAATAGCAAAAGTATCAGCCCACCATAGAGTTTAAGTTTACAACTCGATCCAGCAAAGTCTTCAAAAGAACGAGAGTTGCAACTTAGAAAAAAACCGCCCATATAAGATAGACCCGCTTGAAGACTAACTCAAATTTCTCCCCCTTTGTCATCAAATGACCAAAAGGGTCGAAAATGAGGACTAACGCCCCTGAAGAATATCAAGGTGATGATGGAGCGTCAGCGTTGTTGGGGTCGTTTGTTGTAGTAGGGCCTGCCGCAGTGTCGTCCAAATCTTCATGTTCATCAGTGTCACGTGATGAAGAATAGGAGCTGGCCACCAAGGAAGGAACCTTGACCTTCTTGTACTACCTTCGGAGGAGGTGCAGCCCAGTCAAGATCTTCCTTGAGACCCATTTTCTTCAGATCTTCTTCACTATAGACTTGAGACAGAACAGCCCAGGTGCGGTTGAGGGTTTCATGAAGGTAGTAGTAGTTTTTCTTCACTGCATTATGGGTAGCAGTCATGTTGTGAAGAATTGAACCAAACTGACGCTTGACCCATTTATGATTGCGATCAACCTTCTGGTGAAGACCGAGGAGAAGCTCACGGTCAGTCATCACCTTGGGTGCTGTGCCTTGAGGATTTTGCTTGGTGCATTTGCGGCAGAATCATGGGTGGCAGAGTCATCATTGGTGGAGTAGGATGCAGCCTTGCGAAATTGTCCATCCAATGGACGAATGCCTTCATCAATTACAGCCGCAGCCTTTCCCTTTTCATCAGCTGAGGAAAATGTCCTTTTGAGGACTTCAATTGGGGGCAAATAGCTGCAATGGTTCAGTGTATCTGCTTTATAGTTGAGTGAAGACCTTGTCCTGATGAATCTCATAATCCAAGGTGCATAAGGCTTCAACTCAAATGGTGACGTAGCGATATTGGCCAGAGTCCTCATGAAGAAATCATGGAAGTTGACGGGAATGCCACGAATGATATTGAAAAGCAGATTCTTCATGATGCCAACGACTTCTTCTTCATTTGAGTCGTGGCCCTTGATAGGACTCAATGTCTTCGTCAGTATGCGATAGACAGTCCGAGGCACATACAACAATTCCTTCACAAGGAATTTTGTTCTTGGGGCCTGATCTGGCTTCAAAGGCTTCATCAGCACTTGCATGTAGTGATCGGTAAGCTCAGGTTTATTGTAGACGCAACAAGCACCTTCAAGGGGCGGACTGAGTGGTAAGGCACGAAGCAATTCAGTAGCTGGTGCCTTGTAGTGAGTATTTTCAGACATCCAGTCCAGCACGCATGAATTCACATCTTCAGAATTTCCGGTGATGTGCAGTGTTGCATAAAATTGAAGAATTAGTTCTTCGTTCCAATCACATATGTCAGTGCAGAAGTTTAACAATCCAGCGTCGTGAAGAATACTAAGGACTGGCTCGAAGCACGACAGAGATTCCATATACATGTGAGGAATGTGCTCATGATCGAAGACTTTGTCTTTGTTGAACAGCACTTAGGAATAGAAATTTGCCTGGCTGGCAGTCCAGAAACACCTCTTCCTTATGCGAGCAGAGTCATAAGGGTTGTAATCAGTGAAGAATACATGCTCGCCAAAGAAGGCATCAGTCTTGAATTTTTGCTTCATGGAGAATGGATCCTTTGGCTTGGGTAGAGGAGTGTCAGTGAGTTGCATCACAACCTCAGGAATCGCAATCTCAGGTTCTTCAGGCTGAGAAATTTCTGGTTCCTCTTTCAGTGGCAGCCTGGTTCTTGAATTCTTCATTTTCATTTTCTTCAGCACTAGCGGCTGGAGTGTCTTCATGAGCTTCATCAGATCCAATTTGAACTGTAGTGACTGGGGACTTCGGAATTTGCTGTAGTGGAGTGAAGAGTGGAGAATTGGGGTGTTGACTTTCCCAAAAGTCATCATTCATCACTGGTGTGGTACAACCAATGTCCACATCTTCATCTTCAATTTCTTCAACGCCAGCCTCTTCAGCAGTAACCTGAGGCATAGGCGAGGAAACAACTGGGGTTGATGGGATTTCATCCACTTCAATTTCTTCATCCATCTGCTCTGACGTAGCAGCAGAAGGAGTTTCTTCATCAGATCCGCTAGGGATCACATATTCTTCATCAAAAGGGAAGATTTCCTTTGATGGCATGGAGGAAACCGGAACAACAACAATTGGATTTGCAAACGAACTTGTCAATTTCTTCATCTTCTTCGGTGCTGAAGAATCTGAAGGAGTTGATGCTTTCCTTTTCTTCACAGCTGCACGCTCTGCACCCTTGGTCTTCTTCACATCTGATGCAGATGGAAGGATTGGAGTTGGAATAGGTGCAGGAGGAGCAGAGGAATTTGGTTCAGTTTCTTCAGGCGCAACTGATGCAGTTGCCCTGACCTCTTCATTTTCTTCAGGCGCACCCCTAGTGGGTGCCCTGGCAATTTCATCAGCGGTTGGAATGCAGTCATCAGCCCTGGAACTCACATTGTCTTCAGCAGCCTGATTCTCATCAGCGGTGCTGGCATGTTCTTCAGTTTGCTGAGCAGATGCTTCAGCCGAAGTGACGTCAATATGCACAGGGGCAGCGACACTTGAAGTGAGTGTCTTCGTCAGATTGACGAACCCGACCTTGGCTCCTTTCCAATCAACATAGTAAGCGTTGAAATCATCGCTGAGGACTTTGATTTCAGACTGGATCTTTACAAGTTCATCAGTTGTCATAGAGACAACATTGTTCTTCAGGAACTTCTCCTTCCTGTACTGTGCTTTCTTTAGCTGCCCGGCCTTCTCATATTTCCATTTTTCTTCACTGATGAAATGGGTCAGCATGTGACTTTGGCCAGGTGTCAACTTGAAATCAGGCATAGGAGTGTTTGGGTCCTTGTGCCAGAGATCAATATAGTCGAGGATCAACTTAGGATCCAAAAGCAGTGGCACATTTGTTCCCTTGGCTCTAGCGGCCCTGACTTGCCTGTCTCTGATGATTTCAGCAAGTTCTTCATCATCAGATTCGTCTTCTTCAGACGGCACTTGGAAGGCGACCTGCTTCTTCTGAGGACTCGGGCGAGAGCCTCGTCCAGCAGTTGTCTTTGTCTTCAGCAGAGAGGGTCCTGTTGAAGAGTTTGGTGCAGCTGAGGAACTAGCTGAAGCTCCTGAGGCAATGGAGATGCCTGCAGTCCTTTGGCACGTGGCAAGATGCACAGGTGCTGAGGATTTTGTCGGAGCAGCTGAGGACCTTGGAGGAGCAGGAGCGGCTTGAGGAATTGGCCGTGAGGGCTTAGCTGAGGAAATTGGCCGTGAGGGCATTGAAGAAGAGGCACTTGTCTTGTGCGCAGGCTTCTTTGCCATGGATTTCTTCGGCCTTACAGAGGCCTCAGCAGCAGCAGCAGTGGAATCTTCGTTGAATTTCTTCACTGCATCTTTTGCCTGTTTGGCCAGCTTGGCCTGGTGCTTGGCCCATTCTTCTGGAAATTCCTCACCGAGCTTGATGCTAGTGGGATCTGCCTCTTGGCCAGGTGCCAATGGAGGTCTTGAGCATGGAGGAGTAACAGTGAATTTCTTCATGTATTTTGGAGTCACATACCTGTACTCCCTCCACTCTTTTGCCCATCTCCTTTCTGTCCTCTGAATGCGCACCTTGTGCTGATTTTTATCTTCCTCAGGGGGTGTGCAGTACCCAACATAAATGTCCTCAGGGATTTCAAAGGCAGTATTGACCTTAGGTCTCTTTCCTCCTTTTCGTGGCTTCTTTTCATTAGCCATTTTCTTCAGTTGAGGAATTTGAACAATTGAACTCTCTGAAGAAGTATGCAACTTTTCTTCAAGGAACGCTGCAAATGAGTTAAGTTGATGAGAACCTAGTGATTCAGCAGCGGACATGAGTACCTGTCAACAGAGTATAGTTGCGAGGAATTTGGAGAGGTCATATGCGTTCTCAGAAGGTTTTTCAAGAAGAACAAGTTTGAGGAATTTGACCAGATGAGTCTTGAAGAATTTCACTAAGCGTTCTTTGTCTTAGGTTCCAGAGTTGTATAGATCGAAGATCCACACAATTGAGGAATCTTGAAGAAAAATTATTGCTTAGAGAAACGAATCAAGAACATATGACATGTGAGGTGTTTAGTGTGGGAAGAATTTGAAGAATTAACACCTTTGAAGATTTTGTAGTAAACATTTGAATCAAAGAGGGCAGTAAAAGTAACTTTTAATTACCCTGGACGAAGAACACGACGAACTGGGATGTGGAGAAGTGAAGCTCGTCTGTGCAGATCTTCCACACCCTAACTCGGCGGAGGAAGACGGCTACGGCGGCGGCGGAGTGAAGATTTCCACGGCCGGCGTGAGTACGGCGGCGACGAGGTCGAGGCAGTGAAGCTCTTCCTCACCGACAATGATGATGTAGTGGCGGCGCTAGGGTTTGAGAAGCTCGAGCGGGAGAGAGGTCGAGCGGAATAAAGGAAGTGAGGAAGGGGAGAGGGGGTATTTATAGCCACGGTGAAAAACGGTTCGCCCGAAGAAATTGGACGAACGTGCCCCTGACCCTTCTCATTCGCTTGACATGTGTCACCCACGTACTGAGAAGTGGAGATTGTGTTAGATCGTGGGTGAATAGATAAGTATATCGTGGGAAGCGGAACGGTTTGAGCGGCAAAGCGGAAAATTTGGATAAGACAAGTTCAAAGTTCGTTCGCAAATTCTTCAGCTGACACGGACACAGTGAAGATTTTGAACGAGTTTCAAATAGAACGCACATGAAGAATTTGTGAATAGATTGGGTTGAGTATAGCATAGAGGGGGAAGGGTCCGATCACATTCACTTAGCAGAAAAACCAACTTGTAGAATTAGCCATAAGTGAATGCTGTAGAGGACATAAACTTATATATATATATATATATATATATATATATATATATATATATATATATATATATATATATATATATATATATATATATATATAGCCAATGAAGAAAAACGACGGAAACAGTGAAGATTTTGCAAAGTTGAGGAATATGAACAACTGAGGAATTTCAAAAACTGAGGAAAAACTCAAATTGAAGATTTTCAACTTTTGTGGTGGCGTGACCCACCGTATAAGAATGATGATTTCAGACACCGCGTACAATTGTCGTAGGGTTCTGAGAATCAAATCCTTCATTAATTTCTTCACACTTAGAGTGTTATTCTTCATTGATTGAAGAAAAACGTTTCTTCATGTGTTGCATATCTAAGTCATCAATTTTGCATAAGTGTTAGGATGAGTGTCCTTTTCAAAGAACATTCGAAGATTCTAAGATATTTAGCTCACACCGCAACTTGCTAAATCTCCTCTCATCCAAGGGCTTTGTGAAGATATCGGCTAGCTGTTCTTCAGTCTTCACATGCTCAATACAAATGTCGCCCTTCAACACATGATCGCGAAGAAAATGATGACGAATCTGAATGTGCTTTGTCTTCGAGTGCTGAACTGGGTTGTGAGCAATGTTGATGGCACTCTCATTGTCACAGAAGAGAGGCACATTCTTCACGTTGACGCCGTAGTCCTTGAGAGTTTGCTTCATCCACAGCAATTGAGCACAGCAAGAACCAGCAGCAATGTACTCAGCTTCAGCAGTAGACAGTGATACGCAGTTCTGCTTCTTCGAGGACCAACAGACCAAAGATCGTCCGAGGAAAAGACATGTACCAGATGTTGACTTGCGATCCACACGATCACCACCATAGTCAGAGTCAGAATATCCAACGAGATCAAAAGCCGAGCCCTTGGGGTACCATAATCCTAGTGTTGGTGTGTGAGCTAGATATCGAAGAATATGTTTCACAGCCTTATGGTGTGATTCCTTTGGTGTAGCTTGAAATCAGGCACACATGCAAACACTAAGCATAATATCTGGCCTAGATGCACATAAGTACAATAAAGAACCAATCATGGAGCGGTATACCTTTTGATCGAAGTCAATACCATTTTCATCAGTGCACAGATGGCCATTTGTGGGCATCGAAATTTTGACGCCTTTGCAATCTTGCATGCCGAATTTCCTCAGTACATCCTTGAGGTATTTCTCCTGAGATATGAATATGCCATTGCGTTGTTGGTGAATTTGAAGACCTAGGAAGAATTTCAACTCTCCCATCATAGACATTTGATATTCTTCACTCATCATATAGGCAAATTCATCACTATAACGTTGGTCAGTACAGCCAAAGATGATATCATCAACATATATTTGGCATACAAATAATTCATCATCATATGATTTAGTGAAAAGAGTAGGGTCGAGTGAACCGGGTTTGAAGCCTTTCTTCATGAGGAATTCCTTCAAAGTATCATACCACACCCGAGGGGCCTGCTTGAGGCCATAGAGGGCCTTATTTAGTCTAAAGACTTTGTCAGGATGCTTAGGATCTTCAAAACCTGTGTGTAGCCTTGAGCTACTAGCCGTGCCTTATTCCTCACCACAAGGCCATTTTCATCTTGCTTTTTGCGGTAGATCCACTTTGTGCCAATGATATTGTGTTTGCGAGGATCTGGACGATTGACCAGTTCCCAAACGTTGTTGAGCTCGAACTGATGTAATTCTTCTTGCATGGCCTGAATCCACTCAGGCTCCAGAAATGCTTCATCTACCTTAGTGGGCTCTGTGATAGAGACAAAAGCATAGTGCGCACAAAAGTTAGATAAATGTGAAGCTTTTGAGCGTGTGAGAGGACCTGGTGCTTCAATGTCATCGATGATCTTCTCAACTTGCACTTCTTTTGCAACGCGAGGATGAGTAGGTTGTCGTCGAGGAATTTGATCAGCATTTTCTTCAGCACCATTTTCTTCAGCAATTTCTTCAGGTGCATTAGCTCGACGTTCTTCACGTTCTGGAATGAATTCTTCAGCAGATTCTTCGGTAGGAATGACATCCTCAGTAGCCTTGAACTTGATAGTTTCCTCAGGTGCTGGTTCATCTATCACAAAGGGTAGGTGCTCTCTTTGTGAGCCATTAGTTTCATCGAACCGCACATCTACAGTTTCAACAACCTTGTGAAGAACGGTGTTGAAGACTCTATAGGTGTGCGAGTCCTTTCCGTAACCAAGCATAAAACCTTCATGTGCTTTCGGTGCAAATTTAGCATTGTGATGAGGATCTCTAATCCAACATTTAGCACCGAAGACTTTGAAATAACTCACATTGGGTTTCTTGTCAGTGAGGAGTTCATAGGCAGTCTTCTTGAAGAATTTGTGAAGATATACCCTGTTGATGATGTGGCACGCAGTATAAATTGCCTCAATCCAGAAGTGACGAGGAGTCTTGTACTCATCAAGCATACTGCAAGTCATCTCAACAAGAGTCCTGTTCTTGCGCTCCACGACGCCATTCTGCTGAGGAGTGTAAGGAGCAGATAACTCATGAGTAATACCAAGTTCATCAAGATAGTCATCAAGACCAGAATTCTTGAACTCAGTTCCATTTTCACTTCTGATGTGCTTGATCTTCGCACCAAAGTTGGTTGAAGCCCTCGAGGAAAATCGTTTGAAGACTTCCTGCACTTCATGTTTGTAAGTAACAATGTGTACCCATGTGTAACGAGAGTAATCATCAACAATAACAAGCCCATAGAGAGATGCGCCATTTGTGACGGCTGAGTAATGGTTAGGACCAAAGAGGTCCATGTGAAGCAATTCGAATGGTCGAGTAGTGGTCATGATAGTCTTCGCTGGATGCTTAGCCTTGGTCATCTTTCCAGCTTCACAAGCTCCACACAAGTGATCCTTGAGGAATTTGACATTCTCAATGCCAATGACATGCTTCTTCTTCACAAGCGTGTGCAAATTCCTCATGCGTGCATGACCAAGTCGTCGATGCCATAGCCAACCTTCTGAAGCTTTTGCAAGTAGGCACACGGCTGGTTGCGGTCCTGTAGAGAAATCAACAATATACAAGTCTCCTCTCCTAAAGCCTTCGAAAACTTTGGAATTGTCAGCTTCCATAACCACAACATAACGATACTTGCCAAAGACAACTACCATATCAAGATCAAAAAGCATTGAGACAGACATGAGGTTGTATCCTAAGGACTCGACAAGCATGACTTTGTCCATGTGTCGATCCTTTGTGATCGCAACCTTACCTAGACCCAATACCTGACTTTCGCCTTTGTCAGCGAAGATGATATGCTTCGGATGCGATGGTGATAAGGGACCATCAATCAATAGATTCTTGTCACCAGTCATGTGATTTGTACATCCACTATTGAGGACCCACTCAGTGGCTTTGGGTTGATCATCCTGCAGATGAATTAGTGCAGCTTACGAACTTCATATACTTCATCAGTGAAGAATATGACATCACAATTCATCAGATCAATTTCATCAAGCAATAGAACAGATAAAGCAGTATGAGGACATGAGAAATCAAAGTTCATTTCTTCATGATTAGCCTACGTCCTTTCAGGCACACTTCAGGTCTCCAGCAAATTCTTCAGACGTTCAAGCACGTCTGGAGACCTGACCCTGCAGAAGAGATTAGTTCTTTTTCTTCACCACCCACATCTGAAGGGGTGGCAAAGAGTTCATCATTCTGCGAGCTCCATATGAGAAAGGTGGCATAGACGCCAATCCATTTCGTTTCACATGAGAGAAGTTAGGGTAAGCATATGAATAAGTAGAGAAATTCTTTGAGGACTTACGAAAATAATGATTAGAAGAATAATGCTCATATTCATAGCCCTTGGCTCTTCCCTGCGAAACAGAGTTGTTAGCACGATGATGTTCATATGAGGACTTTGATCCTCTTGAGGAATATGATCCATGTGAGGAATTTGGTCCGTATGAGGACTTGGATCCATATGAAGAATTTGGTCCATATGAAGAATTTGATCTGGGGTTCCTATTCTTCACAGGTGGTGTCATGAAGACATTCACCTGAAGACTTTCAAGGCACCTTTTGGGAACCCATATTTTTTCATAGGGGAACCGTTCCTGCAGTTAGTGCCAACATATCTAGCAAATACTTCACCATTCTAATTTTTGAACAATTTATAGTTGGAGTCAAATGACTCATCAGAAGAATGAGAAGATTCACATGTAAAGCCAGATAAATTATATGGATCAACTAGAGGTCCCTTTGCAGCAACCCATGAGGTTTTGGGGTACTTCTCAGGCTTCCAATATGTACCATCAGCATTGAATTTCCTCTCAAAGGCAATACCCTCTTTCCTAGGGTTCCTGTTGAGGATCTGCTTTTTAAGCACATCACAAAGAGTCTGATGCCCTTTGAGGCTTTTGTACATGCCTGTCATGTACAATTCCTTCAGCCCTGCATCGTCAGTGATACTAGCAATGTCCTCAGATGAGGAATTAGTGATAGCAGAGACAATTGAAGAATTTGTAGCATTAGAAGCATTTGAACATTCAGGTGAAGAATTAGCAGATTCACGTTCAATGCATTTCAAACATGGAGGAACAAATTCTTCCTGAGCAGCGCTGATTTGTTGAGCAAGTAATGAATCGCGCTCCTTCTAAAGATCTTCATAACTCACTCTTAGCTTTTCAAGATCTTGCTTTCTCTGAAGAAATTCATAAGAAAGCTTCTCATGATCAGATAAGAGAGTGTTATGATGACCTTGAAGGTTGTCAAATCTAGACTAAAGTCTCTGAAGATTTTTAGTAAAGGTTTTAGTGTGATCCATTTCTTCACCCAACATATCATCACTTTTATCTAGCATGTTTTGAACCTTTTCCAAGGCCTTTTGTTGTTTAGTGGCAATACAAACAAGCTTGGTATAGCTAGGTCCAAAATCATCATCAGATTCATCATCACTAGACTCGGATGAGGAACATTCGGTTACCTTGGCACCTTTTGCCATGAGGCATGGTGTAGAAGATGATGGTTCAGGTTCGAAAGTCATCGTTTTGAGTGATTCCTTGAAATCCTCAAACCAGGGATCATGACAAGTTCGATGACCTTCATAGACGTCAGATATTCGGTCCCAGATAAGCTTCGCATTGCAAAGATGCATAATGCGCCTGAATTCATATCTGGATAGGCAGGAACAGATGATATCCTTCGCCATGATGTCAAGTCGAGTGTACTTGCAAATATCATCAGTGTCCGCCATCTTGCATAGATCGGTAAGACCAATCTCAGTGACGGTCCACAGCTCGCTGTTCATTGCCATGAGGCGCTTCCTCATCATGGCCTTCCACTTGGGATAATCGTGACCGTCAAAGATGGGGCATGTCACTTTCTTCATACCTACGGTCGACATAACTAAAACTCTAGGCGGTTAAACCAAAATCACACAGAACAAGGGAGTACCTTGCTCTGATACCAATTGAAAGTGCGTTATATCAACTAGAGGGGGGTGAATAGGCGATTTTTATGAATTCTTCACTGAGGAATTTGTGGGTGAGGAAATTCCTTAGCAAAGAACTACTTGCAGCGGAATAAGTACTCAAAAGTATGCATAGTAGAACACAAGCATAGTCATCATGATGAAATGAAAACAAGCACAGAGTACAGAAAGCATAAACACAGGATAACACAGGATGAAGACAGACAGACTGAGGAAATTGAACTGAGGAAATTGAGAAAGTCTTTAGTCAAAGTCTTCAAACACAGATATGAACAAGCATACAACACAGTAATGAGGAAATGGAAGAGTTGAGGAAATAGAACCAGTAAGCTTGGTGAAGACAATGATTTGGTAGACCAGTTCCAACTGCTGTCTCAGTAGTACGTCTGGTTGGAGCGGCTAGGTATTTAAACCTGAGGACACCCAGTCCCGGACACACAGTCCTCACCGTATTCTCCTTGAACTAAGGTCACACAGACCTCGTCCAATCACTCGTGGTAAGTCTTCAGGTGACTTCCAAACCTTCAATAACTCGGTCACTCGGCGATCCACAATTTCCTCTTGGATGCTCTAGACCATGACGCCTAACCGTCTGGAAGAAGCATAGTCTTCAAAGGTAACAAGCGTCGGATCCACGCAGGATCAATCTCTTCAGTGATGATCAATCACTTTGGGTTTGTAGGTGTTTGGGTTTGGGGTTTTCCTCACTTGATGATTTTCGCTCAAAGTCCTCGGAGGATGGGATGCTCTCAAATGACAAGTGTCAGTTTCTCTCGGAGCATCCAACCAGCTAGTGGTTGTAGGGGGCGGCTATTTATAGCCTAGGGAGCAGCCCGCATGATAAGACATAAATGCCCTTCAATGATATGACCGTTAGGTGGGTAGATATATTTTGGGACAGCTGGCGCATGGCACAGCAACGGTCGGAAATTTGAGTATCAAATTCCTCAAGGCTATCATGTTCCTCACTGTGTAGGCAATCCGCACTGGCGAATTCCTAACTCCTCAGTCAGAACAAATTCCTCAGAGACCAGAAGAACTTCGTCTTTGTCACTGAAGAATATGACTGAACTGTATGAGATTTCCAATGTCTTCACTCGAAGGGATTGGTAGGTGTAGGATTTTGAGTTGAGCATCACATGGAAATTTTGCCTTAGTATTTCCTCGACCCCCTTTAACAGTATGGTGTTTCCTATGACTCAAGAAAGAGAAAATGAAACTACGAAAACAAAAGTCTTCACGCTTCATGTTCCTCAAATGAATACCAAGTCTTCAAGGTCACACCAATTTCTTCACTTTCAAAGTCTTCAGAAAGTCTTCAGAAATCCAAAGTCTTCAGTCGAAGAACATCATTTTTAGGGGTCGACTTTCTCTGTAAATATCAAACTCCTCATAGACTTATAGACCTGTGTAAGCTCATAAACACATTAGTCCCTTAACCTATAAGTCTTCAATACACCAAAATCACTAAGGGGCACTAGATGCACTTACAGGCCCGGATGTGGCTGAACAGCCTCAAGCCCTACAGCGTCAATAGTTGGCTGGACTTCACTGAAGCCTTCATCCGCAACTTCACCAGCACCTACAAGCGGCCGCCCAAGCCCCGCCAGCTCTCTCTGTGCGTCCAAGGCCCGACCGAGTCCACTCCCGATTACTTGATACGGTGGGCTAAACTGCGCAACTCATGCGAAGGGGTGCATGAGGTGCAAGCCATAGAGTACTTCACCGACGGGTGCCGAGAAGGCACCTTACTCAAGCACCGACTTCTCTGCGACGAGCCAGCCACACTCGACGAGCTGCTGATCATAGCAGACAAGTACGCCAGTGCCGACTCCTCCATGAAGTCGGGGCTCCGAGTGGATGCATCTGGAAAGTGCTCCCTCCGGCTCCTCACACGCCGGCTGGTGACAACAGCCGGCGCCAGCAGCAGAACGACAACAAGCACAAAGCCCCGCAGCCGGCTTCCACCAGCCGGCAGGTGGCAACAGTTGAAGACCAGCAGCCTGAGGGACAACCCGGCCCCAAGCGTCATAAAGGCGGCAAGCCCGCTTGGTTGCCCGCCTTCTCCTTCGAGCAAACCCTCGATGCTCCCTGCAAGTTCCATAGCGGCGCGAAGCCGTCCAACCACACAACCCGGAAGTGCCATTGGCTCGGCCGCATTGCCAAGGGCGAAGGACTGCCGCCTTTGCCTGCTGGCCAGCCGGCTCCGCCTCCTCAGCAGCGGGCGGCCCGTCCAGCAGTCGGCGCTATCCAGGATGAATTCCCAGAAGAACACAGAGCCTACATCGTCTTCACCAGTGTGGCTGACGACAGGCACGACCGACGCCAGCAGCACCTTGAGGTGAATGCTGTCGCGTCTGAAGTCCCAGAGTTCATGCATTGGTCTGAAAGGCTCATCAGCTGGAGCTGTCCAGACCACCCGGAAGTGATGCCTTCTCCGGGTTCCTACGCCATGGTGCTGGACGCCACCTTCTCAACAGAGAGGCGAGCTTCTCGCTTCTCCCGAGTTCTGATAGACGACGGTAGAAGCATTAACATCCTCTACCGCGACACCATGGAGAAGCTAGGTATCAAAGAGAGACAACTTCAGCCCAGTCGGACTGTATTCCATGGCATTGTAACTGGCCTTTCCTGCTCACCAATCGGCAAGTTCAAGATAGACGTCTTCTTCGGAGACAAAGATCACTTCCGCCGTGAGGCAATCAGGTTTGAGGTGGTTCACC
Source organism: Aegilops tauschii subsp. strangulata (assembly GCF_002575655.3). NCBI lineage: Eukaryota > Viridiplantae > Streptophyta > Magnoliopsida > Poales > Poaceae > Aegilops > Aegilops tauschii. The sequence goes on along the minus strand of NC_053037.3, from coordinate 241,614,844 downwards.
CGCAGAGCCCTTATCATGCGCTCCTAGGTCGGCCGGCTCTAGCCAAGTTCATGGCGGTGCCGCACTATGCCTAACTCAAGATGAAGATGCCGAGAACCAAGGGCATAATCACTATAGCTGGTGACTACAAGAAGTCGGCCGCCTGTGCTGCTGCTAGCAGCCGGCTGGCCGAGTCCCTTGTGATTGCTGCCGAGAAAAAGCTCCTGGACTGGGTTGTGGCCATGGCTAGCAAGCAGCCGGACCTATCACCAGATCCCAAGGAGTCGGAGACCCAGGGCTCCTTTCAGCCAGCCAAAGGAACAAAGAAGATCCCCTTGGACCCGGACCACCCGAAGAGGCACGCTGTCATAGGGGCCAACCTTGACAGCAAATAGGAAAGCGAGCTCGTCGATTTCCTCCATGAGAACCGGGACATTTTCGCACGGTCTCCCAAAGACATGCCGGGTGTTCCGACGGATTTCGCCGAGCACATGCTACATGTCAGATCAGATGCAAAACCAGTCAAGCAACCCCTCCACCGCCTGTTAGAAGAGAAGAGATGAATTGTAGGTGAGGAGATCGCCCGCCTGCTGGCAGCCGGCTTCATCATGGAAGTATTTTTTCCAGAATGGCTGGCTAACCCAGTCCTTGTACTAAAGAAGAACAACAAGTGGCACATGTGCATTGATTACACCAGTCTCAACAAAGCCTGCCCCAAAAATCCGTTTGCTTTGCCACAGATAGACCAAGTGATAGACTCCACAGCCGGATGCGAGATGTTGAGTTTTTTGGATGCCTACTCAGGATACCACCAGATCAAGTTGAACCCAGCTGATCGCCTGAAGACCGCCTTCATCACACAATTCGGAGCCTTCTGTTACCTGACCATGACATTCGGCTTGAGAAATGCCGGTGCCACATTTCAAAGTTGCATGCAGAAGTGCCTCCTCAAGCAAGTCGGCAGAAATGCCCACGTCTATGTAGACGATAATGTGGTGAAGATGGAGAAGCGCGGTACCCTCCTGGAAGATCTCAAGGAAACCTTTGATAATCTGCGCCGTTTTCAAATCAAGCTCAACCCAGAAACGTGTGTTTTTGGAGTCCCAGCCGGCCAGCTCCTTGGCTTCCTGGTCTTTGGCATCGAGTGCAACTGTAACGCCCTGGATTCGATGCGCCAGGTGTCTTCCAGTTATTCGCCGTCCTTGCTATGTCAGCTGCTTGCGTGTTGCTCTTTGCCATGTCATCATCGCAGCGCCGCCCCGAGCCTGCGCGTCCTTCGCCGCCCGCGTCCATCTCCGGCCACCGAAACCCCACCGGACTACGCCGCCCGACACCTCGGCTTCCGCGCCACCGGGTGCCACCCCACCACCGGCGTGCATCACCGCCGCCTCGCCCTCGCTGACCCGCCTCCTTCGCCGGTGCGCTGCCCATCCGTCGCCGCCGACCCGCGCCTCCTCGCCGCCCCGCCGCCCGAACTCCACCGCCACCGTGCCGCCTTGCGCCGGCAACCGCGCCGCCTCGCGCCGGCAACCGTGCCGCCGTTGCCCGCGGAGCTCTCCGCCTCCCTCGGCGCCAGCTCCGGCCGCCGCCCCGCCATCCTTCGTTGCCGCCCGGATCGGGCCGCGGGAGCTCAGGCCGCCCCGGATCGGCCCTCCTCCGACCTCTTCCGTCCTCCCCGGCGATCGCCGCAACCCTAGGGTCGCCGGAGACGGCGTTGACCCGCGCCGGGATGGTCCCGTCCCAGATCCGCCTAACCAAACGGCTTCCCGCACCGCTCCGTCCCGGGAACCCTCCGTCCCAGTTTTCTGCGAGGGTAATTTTCACCAAGTCCCGATTCTGCAACATTTTTATGCATTGTTTTTCATGCCGTAACTTTATGCATGTTGCTCCGCTTTGCGTCCATGATATATCAAAATGTTCATTGGGAGATGATCTTAATTTTGTTCCATTTCTGCTGTCTGTAGCTGTAGCATTTTGTTGCTATGTTGCCATGCTGCTACAATGGGTTGTATGCATAATCTGGAGATGTTCACTAAAGATGTTTTGTTATACATGTTATGCTCTATCCATCCATTCCCTTGTTTGCATTTATAGCCTGCTGTAGCTTGTTGTAATCTTGCTCTCAACTTGCTAAATAATGTTGCTGTCAGCCTGTTAACATGAAGTTCAGTTTTGACATGTGTTTTGCTAGTGATCCATGCACCCTATGATTATGCTATTGCCATTCTTAGCTTCATTAACATGTCTTCTTACTGTGATTTACCTTCACATGCCATGAAATGCTTTGTGATGAGTGATTTGAGCTCGCAAAGATGTCTTCATAATTCTGTTTATGCCACGCTCAGTTTTTCTGCAATTGTTTATGAAACTTGCTATGTTTACATGGGTGCCATCATATCTTCTGTGCATTTTGGCTCATGATCATTAAGGGACTTTTGTTATATGCAATTAGTAGAGTCATTCCATGCCTTTGTTTGCTAAGATATGTTCCTGTAGCATGTTGTTTGATAGCTCTAAACTTTGTAACCTGATGTTATTTCTGCCATGTCCTGGAATTCTGCTAACCTGTAAAACTGTTATTATTTGCAATATTGCCATGTCCTTTTGAGCATGTTCTAGTGATTTCTGGAGATAGCTCAGTGTTCATGTTTTGTCATGCTTTACCGGTACATCATGTCCATGCCTTTTTTTTATCATGTTGGGGTGCCGTAGCATACTTTCATGATGCTTGCAATACGCCTAGTTCCTGTTTTGGACAGATTGTTGTTATATCTTGTTTGGAGTGTATGTGTTGCACCGTTGCTCCGTTTTGAGCATGCTCTATATCAAACTTGCTTAGAATTGCATGTAGATTCATGTTATCATGTTGCATCCATGCCTTGAGTGTGTTTGCTTGATGTTTGAATGCATTTTGCATCAATGCCATGTTTAACTTGTTTTGCTCATATCTTCTAGGCCGTAGCTCCGAATCTAATGAACTTTATATGTAACTTGACTAGAATTTCGTGTAGATCATCTTGGTGCATCTTAACTTGATATGTAACAACTTGAACATAAGGTTTATTCAGATCTGGACCAATTTCGAAATTTGCATATGAGGGCTTACCGGATTTGTTATATGTTGTTTCCGGCCTCATTTAAACTTGCTTTGATGTGTTGTTCTTGTATGCATCATCTCTTGCCATGAGTAGATTCATGTAGCCATGTCTTGCATCATACTTGGTTGAGCATCATGCCTTGTTCATGTGTGGTGTCTTTACTATGTTGTGTGCTTCTTCTCGATAGTTCCCGTGTCGTTGCGATCGTGAGGATTAGTTCATCTTCGTGGCTTCATCTTCTTCATGGACTCGTTCTTCTTCCTAGCGGGATTTCAGGCAAGATGACTGTCACCTTGGATCTCACTACTATCATTGCTATGCTAGTTGCTTCGTTCTATCGCTATGCTGCGCTACCTATCACTTGCTCTTCAAGCCTCCCAAATTGCCATGAACCACTAACCTTTGTCACCCTTCCTAGCAAACCGTTGTTTGGCTATGTTACCGCTTTTTGCTCAACCCCTCTTATAGCGTTGTTAGTTGCAGGTGAAGGTGAAGTTTGTTCCATGTTGGAACATGGATATCATGAACTTTGTTGGGATATCACAATATCTATTACTTAATTAATGCATCTATATACTTGGTAAAGGGTGGAAGGCTCGGCCTTATGCTTGGTGTTTTGTTCCACTCTTGCCGCCCTAGTTTCCGTCATACCGGTGTTATGTTCCTTGATTTTGCGTCCCTTACGCGGTTGGGTGATTTATGGGACCCCCTTGACAGTTCGCTTTGAATAAAACTCTTCCAGCAAGGCCCAACCTTGGTTTCACATTTGCCTCACCTAGCCTTTTTCCCTTGGGAGTCGCGCATCCCGAGGGTCATCTTTATCTTAACCCCCCCGGGCCAGTGCTTCTCTAAGTGTTGGTCTGAACCGAGCTGCCTGCAGGGCCACCTCGGGGAAACTCGAAGTCTGGTTTTACTCGTAGCTAGTCTCATCTGGTGTTGCCCTGAGAACGAGATATGTGCAGCTCCTATCGGGATTGTCGGCGCATCGGGCGGCTTTGCTGGTCTTATTTTACCATTGTCGAAATGTCTTGTAAACCGGGATTCCGAGACTGATCAGGTCTTCCCGGGAGAAGGAATATCCTTCATTGACCGTGAGAGCTTATAGTGGGCTAAGTTGGGACACCCCTGCAGGGTATTATCTTTCGAAAGCCGTGCCCGCGGTTATGTGGCAGATGGGAATTTGTTAATATCTGGTTGTAGTAAAATTGAAGTAAACTCTTCTAAAATACACCAACCGCGTGCGTAACCGTGATTATCTCTTTTCGGGGTGGTTCGAGAGGAGAACACGGTTTCTGGGTTATGTTTGACGTAACTAGGAGTTCAGGATCACTTCTTGATCATTGCTAGTTTCACGACCGTTCTGTTGCTTCTCTTCTCGCTCTTATTTGCGTATGTTAGCCACCATACATGCTTAGTCGCTGCTGCAACCTCACCACTTTACCCCTTCCTTACCCATTAAGCTTTGCTAGTCTTGATACCCATGGTAATGGGATTGCTGAGTCCTCGTGGCTCACAGATTACTACAACACCAGTTGCAGGTACAGGTTTTGCGATGATCATGACGCGAGAGCGATGTTACTTGTTTTGGAGTTATTCTTCTGCTTCTTCTTCGATCAGGGGATAGGTTCCAGGTCGGCAGACTGGGCTAGCAGGGTGGATGTCATTTGAGTTTCTGTTTTTTGTTTCATCCGTAGTCGGATGTTGATCTTATGTATGATGTATTGATGTATTCTCGCGGCATCTGTATGCCTTGCATGTATACCCATCTATTATGTAATGTTGATGTAATGATATCCACCTTGCAAAAGCGTTTCAATATGCGGTTCTATCCTTGGTGGGACCTTCGAGTCTCTTTAGGATAGTATCGCATATTGGGCGTGACAGCAACCCTGTGAAGATCAAGGCCATCGAGCAGATGGAGAGACCCGCCCGACTGTGAGACGTCCAGAAGTTCACCGGCTGCTTGGCATCCATCAGCCGCTCATCAGTCGGCTGGGCAAGAAGGCTCTCCCCTGTACCAATTAATGAAGAAAACCACTCACTTTGAGTGGAATGACACGTCAGACGAGGCTTTCCTCCAGCTCAAGAAAATGCTGACTACGCCTCCTGTCCTGGCGGCTCCGGCTGCTAAGGAGCCCACGTTCCTCTACATCACTGCCACCAGCCGGGTGGTCAGCACTGTCATTGTGGTGGAGCGCCCAGAAGACGGCAGAGCACAGCCGGTCTAGAGGCATGTGTACTATTTCAGCGAGATGTTGTCGCCTCAAAGCAGAACTACCCCACTACCAGAAGATGTGCTACGGCGTGCACTTTGCCGCCAAGAAGCTCAAGCCATACTTTCAAGAGCACCCCATCACGGTTGTCTGCACCGCCCCGCTTGCTGAGATCATAGGCAACAGAGATGCATCAGGCCGAGTGGCCAAATGGGCTATCGAGTTGGCCCCCTACACCATCTTCTACCAACCACGCACCGCCATCAAGTCCCAAGCACTGGCCGACTTCCTCGTCGACTGGGCCCAGACCCAGTACCTCCTGCCAGCTCCGGACTACACTCATTGGCGGATGCACTTTGATGGCTCGAAGATGCAAACCGGTTTGGGAGCCGGCACCGTCCTCACCTCTTCCAAAGGTGACAAGCTCAGATACACACTGCAAATTCACTTTGCCGCCTCCAACAATGTGGCCGAGTACGAGGCACTCGTACACGGACTCCGGCTGGCCAAGGAGATTGGCATCTGCCGGATTCTGTGCTATGGCGATTCAGACATAGTAGTACAAAAGTCGTCCGGCGACTGGGACGCCAAGGATTCAAACATGGCGAGCTACCACTTCCTCGTCCAGCAGATCATCGGATACTTTCACAGGTGTGAGTTCCTTCACGTGCCATGGAACGACAACGAGCAAGCTGATGCCCTGGCACGGATCGGCTCCACCCGCCAAGCAATACCAGCCGGCGTCTCCCTTCAGTGCCTCCTCAAGTCGTGTATCAAGCCTTCTCCGGAATTAGAGTCCATCTTCGTGCCGGCGGCTCCCGAAGCAGTCGGATCCGACTCAAGGGCTGCGGCAACCGGCCCGAGGACTTCACCAGGCGGCTCGGGGACTGCAGCAGTCGCACCCGGCCCGGGGGCTGTAGCAGTCGGCCTGGGGACTTTGGCAGGCGACTCGGGGACTGCAGCAGTCGCACCCGGCCCGGGGACTTCAGAACCCGGCCCGGGGGCTGCAGCAGTCGGCCCGAGGGCTCCAACAACAAAGCAAGTGGCAGCCGACTCCCCCCCCGCCGCCTCCCAACCTACCGCCCTGGTACTAGTGGCCATGATGACAGTGGTCGAAGCACCATCATGGGCGCAGCCCATCCTCAATTTCCTGGTGAGCGGAGAGCTACCAACCGACGAGATGTTGGCCCGGCAAGTGCAATGGCCGGGCAGGAGCATAAACGATAGTAAACAGAGAGCTTGTTAGGTGAAGCGTGATTGGCATCTTCCAGCGTTGTGTTGAGCCAGAGAAAGGCAAGGCAATCCTCATATATATCCACCAAGGCGAGTGCGGCCACCATGCGGCCTCTAGATCCCTTGTCGCCAAAGCCTTCCGCCATGGATTCTTCTGGCCGACTGCTTTGGACGACGCCAAGGATTTGGTCAAGAAGTGCAAAGGGTGCCAAAAAATTCGGCTCAAAGCAACATCTGCCGGCTTCTACACTCAGGACCATCCCCCTTACTTGGCCATTTGCAGTGTGGGGACTGGACATGGTGGGCCCATTCAAGATAGCACGCGGCGGCATGACCCGTCTGCTGGTCGCCGTGGACAAGTTTACCAAATGGATTGAAGCAAAGCCAATCAAGAAGCTGAACGGTCCGACTGCTATGACCTTCATCGCAGATATCACCGTCCGGTACGGTATACCGCACAGCATCATCACCGACAACGGCACCAACTTTGCCAAAGGCGCCTTGGCCCGTTTCTCCACGACGCAGGGCATCCGACTGAACTTAGCGTCCGTTGCCCATCCACAGTCAAACAGCCAAGTTGAGCGAGAAAACGGCCTCATCTTATCCGGCATCAAGCCTCGACTGATCGAGCCACTCGAGCGCTCGGCCGGCTGCTGGATCGACGAGCTACCGGCTGTCCTCTGGAGTCTTCGGACCACACCGAACAAATCAACCGGCTTCACTCCCTTCTTCCTCGTGTACGGGGCCGAGGCTGTCATCCCAACTGACATCGAGTTCGACTCACCTCGCGTCACCATGTACACAGAGGCGGGAGCGAAGGAAGCGCAAGAAGACGACATCGACCTGCTGGAAGAAAGCCTGCTGTTGGCACTCAGCCGATCCGCCATCTACCAGCAGGGCTTGCACCGCTACCACAATCGGAAGGTCAGGCCTCGATCCTTCCGAGAGGGGGACCTTGTGCTCCGACTGATCCAGCGAACAGCCGGCCAACACAAGCTCTCGGCCCCTTGGGAAGAGCCATTCATCATCAGCAAAGCTTTGGGCAACGACTCCTACTACCTCATCGACACATAGAAGCCCAGAGCACGCAAGAGGGACGACTCTAGCAAGGAAACAGCGCCCATGGAATGCAAACCTCCTTCGAAGATTTTACAGTTAATGCGTTATGTACCATGCTACCTTTTGTATTAAGAAGTTAAGACATCGGGTCCCTCGAGGAGCACTCGGGGCTACCCTTTTTATCTATATGAATGTATTATTTTCATTCCTCCGCCTAGCACCGGGTCCGACCAGTCGGCCCGGGGGCTCGCCGCCTTGTCCTATGCTAATGGTACCTGCAGTCGGACAAGTAGTGTGCCGACACCTAAAAGCCCTCTCTTGCCTTAAGCCGCAGCTCGCAGAGCGATTGTCCGGGTGGCAAGAGTTAAAGGCAGGAAACGGTGTCCACACGAAAAATGACTAAGGAAAAATGAGCTAGCATAGGCCAAGCCGGCTCCTTTGCCTTACCGTCCGGCTGCTGAGCAGCTGGCCGACCGGCTTCTCATTTGACTTGCTACGTTCTAAAGTGGCCAAAGTACTTGTCTTGTACTTGTCTTCCAAAACCTGCTAAGTCCCTGACCCAGCCACAGACCGCAGAGCGTCTGTTCGGCTGGCAGGGCGGCAACCAAAGGAAAGCGGCAAAGGAAAAAGCCAAAATAGAACAGAAAAGCAAGGCGAAGTAGAACCCAGCAAAGCACACACTTGTGCGTGAATTAATTTACATAGTACGACTCATAGCCATAATTCAACAAAGTCTGAATACTCCCCCAGCGGGTGGAACTGCGCAAATTTAACAAGACATGTTCAAAAGATTACAAGTGCAGGAAAAGATAAGAAAAAACTGGCCGCCTAGGCCAGAGGAGCTGCAGGCGGGTTCGGCAGGTTGGTGGGTGCAGCAGCGCTGGTTGGTGGAGCGGCCGACTGGTGAGTCTCAGCATGATCAACATCGACAGCAGTCGACGCAGCCGCGCGCGGCTCGTTGCTTAATGCTCTGTCGGGCTGAGGCTGGACGTCTGCTCCATCCTCCGGTGTGTCGTCGTCTCCACCACCCTCGCCCTCCTCGCCCTCGCCCTCCTTGCCCTCGCCCTCGTCACTGGAGGCAATCTCCTCCGCCGAGTCATCCTCGTCATTCGGGTTCAGCCCGAACCAGTCGGCCGGCACCTCGGTGCCCCGCTCATCCAGCTCAGGGACGAAGATGTTGGTGTTTGTATACTCGGCAAGCACTGCCACGCGTTGGGCAAGATCGCGGTCCACCGCCGCCAGCTCCGGCCCGGCCTCAGCCTGGAAGTTGGCCAGTTGGCCCAGCCTCAGGCTTGGATACAACGCCTTGGCGAACTCCAAGCCGTCCGAGCACCCGCCCGAGCTGCGGCGCCCTTCCAAGCGTCGAAGCTGCCGACTACTACCTCCAGCCACTCAGAAGTCCGACTAGGGGTGCGCGGCACTTGAGCATCCGGCCAGAGGGCGCTCAGGACCCGAGACCCGGCGCGCTGAAGGTGACGCAGCATGAAGTGGGCCGGCTGAAGGCGCGTCCTGACGGCCAGGAGTTGCTCGTTGAGGTTCCGAGGTGCGTTGGGCGGAATTTCCACCCCAACCCTCCTACGCCGCTCGCGCCACGCCTCGATGGCCTGGCTCACAGTGACGGAGTAACCAGGGAAGAATTCTATGCAAGAAGAAAACCAAAATTAGATGCCGGAAGCCGACTCCTGCTGCAGTCGACGGCTGTTCGAAAGGAAAAAGGGACGTACCTTCGAGCATGTCCTCGATCTCGCCATAGCAATCATTGAGGATTTTCTCCTTCTCGGCCTAGTTCGAGCATTGAGTCTCAAACTCGGCCGTGAGGGAGTCTTCCGCCTCCTTCAGCTTGAGGAGCTCCACCTTGTGTCGCTCCGCCAGGTCTGCCAGCTCCTTGGCCAGGCGGTCACACTCCTGAGCTGCCTTGCTACGCTCCTCCTCCTTGGTGCGCAGCTCGGCTTGGACCTCACCCAGGCGCTGCTGCAGTTCGACGGCTGCCTCTGCAAAGATAAGAAAGAAAAACGACATCAACAATCAAGAAAAAAGACAAGTGGTTGCCGGGAGATCCGGCCCGACTGCTCAGCAGTCGGCCGGAATCTCGGGGGCTACACCTAGCGGGTGCGCTGACGCGCCCCGGCGAGAGAAAAGATGGAATGCTTACTCCGGCTCTCGGTCAAGTCAGTAGTCCGCTTGGCCAGCTCTTGGACATGGGAGTTGAAGGCAGCTACGCGGATGTTGTGGTAATCCTGCAACGAAGAGAACAGAAGAGAAAATAAGTTAGCACTCGGAACTTACCTTGAAGTTCCAAGCCGCCTGCTTAGCAGCTGGCCGGGAACTCGGGGGCTACACCCAGTGGTTGCGCTAGCGCGCCCCCACGGAAGATTAGAAGAATCAAAAACAAGAAGAAAGAGCCATGCCCGGACGGCTGCCCATGTCGCCAAGAATGCCTGCGTGTACTGCTGGAGGGCGGTGCCTTGGGCCTAGAACCGAGCCTGGACGTCCTGCGCGGCCGTGTTCAGAACACCCGTTCCGCCCCCAGGCGTCCACTCCGGTGGGGCGGCACTGGTGGCCTCGGCGTCGGGGGCCGAAGAGCTAGCTGCCCCAATCCCCAGGAACCCTGGCGTTGAGGCTGCCTTCTCCGCGCGACGGCGCCCGGAGTGCGGACCGCCGGAGTCGAGCCCACCACCAACTCCGCGCCAGCTGGTGACACCGGCGGCATTTCAGGCCGACTGCTCTGTGCATCTGCAGTCGGTGCACGAGGAGTCACCTCCGCCTCCAAGATGATGGGGCCTCCGCACTCCCTCTCCAGTGCCGACTGGTCGCCTCCAACCCCTCCAGTTGGCGCCTGGCCCTCCGGCGTCGGTGGCACCACGCGCAGCGGGATGACGAGCTTTGCAGTCCGGCCGCGCGCCGCCTCTTCCGCCTGAGCCTTGGTGGCCGAGGCCGCCTGCTCCTTGGCCGCCTAGTCGGCTTGGGCCTTGGTCGTCGCATTGGCCTCCGCCTCCGCCGCCTTGGCCGCCTCCGCCTTTTCCCACTCCTCGCGCGCCTCCCGTGCATTCCTCTCCGTCACCTCATGGAGGTCGGTGAGCGGGTCCACACGGCGGGGTTCCGCGGAGCCGCTGTCGGATTTCGGGTTCTGGCAAAACCCTTGAGGTTCGAACACTGGGGTGCGCACGAAGATCTCCCCCTACCTCATCGCGCCCTCGGCCTCACCACGATCTCAAGGCCTAGGTCAACGAACCCGCAACACAAGAGACACGAGATTTATACTGGTTCGGGCCACCCTTGTAGTGTAACACCCTACTCCAGTGTGGTGTGGTGGATTGCCACTCGGGCTGAGGATGAATAGTACAAGGGGAAGAACAGCCTCCTGAGGAGAAGGTGTTCTTGTGCTTGGTGAACTTGTGTGGTTGAGGGAGAGCTCAATGATTCCTCCCTCTCTATGGTGGTCGCTAGCCCTATTTATAGAGGCCCTGGTCCTCTCCCCAAATATTGAGCGGGAAGGGATCCAACAACGGCCAAATTCGAAGGGAGACAACTAGTACAAGTTATCCTTACTAAAGGTGGTCTTCACCTGCCAAAGGCTCTGGTGGTGACGCCATCTTGGGCTCCACGGTGACCTCCGTCCTGCCGTCCTGCTGGTCTTGGTCTAGTTGCACTGATATGGAAACCTTTGCCTGACGCCGCGGGACTCCTCGCCTGCGCTTGCCCCTTTAGCACCAAAGAGGAAACGAGGACACTGCGCGTGCTGGCGCCCGCATGGCGCCCGCCTGGCTCCAGTCGTCATGGCTTCCCCGGCCGTGCTTCCACTCGGCAGAGGTGCTGCCGGAGTTCGTTGTGTGGTTGGCGAACCCGGCCGGCACTTGGCTTCAGCTCCCGCGCTTCTTCGTTGGCGAGCTGCCGGCGACAGATCCAGATAGGCTCTGGCTGCAGGCGGACAGCTGCTGTAGCAAGGCTTCATGGGTTGCAGTCGAGGTCTCCGTTGCAGGCAGCGCAGCCCTGGCCCGCGGGTGGCAGACATTTGCCGGCGCGCGCGGCCTGGGCAGTTGGTGCACCCTCCACTTCAAGTACGATGGCAACGCGACCCTCTACGTGAGGGCATTCGGGGAAGATGGCCGCCGCATCAGGTGCTGCTCCGACGACAACGACGGCGGTGAGGTGCTTGGCCTTGGCGACGGTCGAGACGAGGATGAGGATGGCCTTGCCTTCGGTACTGGCTGCCGCTCGCCCAGCTACGTCGACTCCCCCTCCGGCGACAGCTCCAGCAGCGGCGGCTACGATCAGCCGCCACGCTGCCGCGCCTGCTTCGAGGGTGGCAGCGGGTCATCTCGTCGCCGCGCCCCGGTAAAGCGCGAGGAGGGGTCCGGCTGAGCCCATGAGAGTGCCATGGGTCCATCCTCGTGAGCTGCGACAGGAGCATGCGCCGCTTTTGTTTTGTTCTTCCTTTTCTTCCTGCATTAAGAGACAAGTATGTGGCCCCGTGGGGCATGCAACAAACTATGATTTCCATGTCGTTATGTCGTGTTTATTGTTCTTGTGTCGCATCGCAATATCAATGTCTTATATAGTCATGTAGGAATAACTTAGCTTGACGCGCTTGAAGTAGTTTCCGCCTCACGAGGCACGCATTTCTTAGTACCTCGCGAGGCGTCTAGGAACTGCAAAAATTTGTTAGGAGATCCAGAGCCCATGTCGCACTCCTGAGCCGCCTTTCTACGCTCCTCCTCCTTGGTGCGCAGCTCGGCTTGGACCTCGCCCAGGCACTGCTGCAGTTCGACGGCTGCCTCTGCGAAGATAAGATAGAAAAACAACATCAACAATCAGGAAAAAAGACAAGTGGTTGCCGGGAGATCCGGCCCGACTGCTCAGCAGTCGGCCGGAATCTCGGGGGCTACACCCAGCGGGTGCGCTGACGCGCCCCGGCGAGAGAAAAGATGGAATGCTTACTCTGGCACTCGGTCAAGTCAGTAGTCCGCTTGGCCAGCTCCTGGACATAGGAGTTGAAGGCAGCTGCGCGGATGTTGTGGTAATCCTGCGACGAAGAGAACAGAAGAGAAAATAATTTAGCACTTGGAACTTACCTTGAAGTTCCAAGCCGCCTGCTCAGCAGCCGGCTGGGAACTCGGGGGCTACACCCAGTTGTTGCGCTAGCGCGCCCCCACGAAAGATTAGAAGAATCAAAAACAAGAAGAAAGAGCCATGCCCGGACGGCTGCCCGCGTCTCCAAGAACGCCTGCGTGTACTGCTGGAGGGCGGTGTCTTGGGCCTAGAACCGGGCCTGGACGTCCTGCGCGGCCGTGTTCAGAACACCCGTTCCGCTCCCAGGCGTCCACTCCGGTGGGGCGACACTAGTGGCCTCGGCGTCGGGGGCCGAAGAGCTAGCGGCCCCGATCACCAGCAATCGTGGCCCTGAGGCCGCCTTCTCCGCGCGACGGCGCCCGGAGTGCGGACCGCCGGAGTCGAGCCCACCACAAACTCCGTGCCAGCTGGTGACACCGGCGGCGTTTCAGGCCGACTGCTCTGTGCGTCAGCAGTCAGTGCGCGAGGAGTCACCTCCGCCTCCAAGATGACGGGGCCTCCCCCTCCCTCTCGAGGGCTGACTGGTCGCCTCCAACCCCTCCAGTCTGCGCCTGGCCCTCTGGCATCGGTGGCACCATGCGCAGCGGGATGAGGAGCTCTGCAGTCCGGCTGCGCACCGCCTCTTCCGCCTGAGCCTTGGCGGCCGCGGCCGCTTGCTCCTTGGCCGCCTAGTCGGCCTGGGCCTTGGTCGTCGCATTGGCCTCCGCCTGCGCCGCCTTGGCCGCCTCCGCCTTCTCCCGCTCCGCCTTTTCCCACTCCTCGCGCCCCCCGCGTTCCTCTCCGTCGCCTCATGGAGGTCGGTGAGCGGGTCCACACGGCGGGGTTCCGCGGAGCCGCTGTCGGATTTCGGGTTCTGGCAAAACCCTTGAGGTTCGAACACTGGGGTGCGCACGAAGATCTCCCCCTACCTCATAGCGCCCTCGGCCTCACCGCGATCTCAAGGCCCAGGTCAACGAACCGCAACACAAGAGACACAAGATTCATACTGGTTCGGGCCACCCTTGTAGTGTAATACCCTACTCCAGTGTGGTGTGGTGGATTGCCTCTTGGGCTGAGGATGAACAGTACAAGGGGAAGAACAGCCTCCTGAGGAGAAGGTTTTCTTGTGCTTGGTGAATTTGTGTGGTTGAGGGAGAGCTCAATGATTCCTCCCTCTCTATGGTGGTCGCTAGCCCTATTTATAGAGGCCCTGGTCCTCTCCCCAAATATTGAGCGGGAAGGGATCCAACAACGGCCAAATTCGAAGGGAGACAACTAGTACAAGTTATCCTTACTAAAGGTGGTCTTCGCCTGCCAAAGGCTCTGGTGGTGACGCCATCTTGGACTCCACGGTGACCTCCGTCCTGCCGTCCTGCTGGTCTTGGTATAGTTGCACCGATATGGAAACCTTTGCCTGACGCCTCGGGACTCCTCGCCTGCGCTTGCCCCTTTAGCACCAAAGAGGAAACATGGACACTGCGCGCGCTGGCGCCCGCTTGGCGCCCGCCTGGCTCCAGTCGTCATGGCTTGCGTCACGGGAACCTCGCGAGGTGTCCCTTGCCCTGATCTCTCCGCCCCTCGCGAGCCATCCTGGTGTGGCCGCTCCCGAGGAGGTCTTGTGTAGTCCGCCTCGCGAGGCTTGGCCCCTTGCGAGGGTCTTGAGTGTTTGCTGGTGAAGATGGGCCGTACAGGGCCACTGGTGGAGCCCAAGGTGCGCTCGGACTTGGCTTCGAGGCGAAGCCAAAGGGCAAGTGTGGAGCGCCACGGGCCCCAACAGCCTGCGGCCTTGGTCGACGCGTGGCGATTGATTGGACGCGGGCATCTCCGCTTCCCCACACTGCCTCGACAACTGCCCGACTTGACGCGTTCCTACTGCATGCAGAGAAATATCATCATTACCTATGATCATGGGGATCACCGGTTGGCATTCTCCTGCTATAAATGAGGAGGGGCGGAGCCCCCATTGCTCATCTCTTCCTGCTCGCTTCTCCTTGCTCGCCTCATTGCTAGCGGCGACATCCATGGCGCCTGCGAAGAGGTCCTCAGCCGCGGAGGAGGGGAAGGCTCGCCAAAAGGGGCCTGGCTCCCCGCCGCCCAAGCGCGGGCGCGGCCGTCCCCGCAAGCACACCGCGGCGACGGGAGTGGCGCCTTCGCGTGGCGGGAGTCACCCATGTTGTGGCAGCCCCATCAATGAGGGGAGATGCGCCATGATCGCACGGCCTCCCCGGCCATGCTTCCACTCGGCAGAGGTGCTGCCGGAGTGCGTTGTGTGGTCGGCGAACCCGGCCGGCACTTGGCTTCAGCTCCCGCGCTTCTTCGTTGGCGAGCTGCCAACCACAGATCCTGGCGGGCTCTGGCTGCAGGCAGACGGCTGTTGTAGCAAGGCTTTGTGGGTCATAGTCGAGGTCTCCATTGCAGGCAACGCAGCCCTGGCCCGCGGGTGGCAGACATTTGCCCGCGCGCGCGGCCTGGGCAGGTGGTGCACCCTCCACTTCAAGTACGATGGCAACGCGACCCTCTACGTGAGGGCGTTCGGGGAAGATGGCCGCCGCATCAGGTGCTGCTCCGAGGACAACAACGGCGGTGAGGTGCTTCGCCTTGGCGACAGTCGAGACGAGGATGAGGATGGCCTTGCCTTCGGTGCTGGCTGCCGCTCGCCCAGCTACATCGACTCCCCCTCCGGCGACAGATCCAGGAGCGGCGGCTACGATCAGCCGCCACGCCGCCGCGCCCGCTTCGAGGGCGGCAGCGGGTCATCTCGTCGCCGCACCCCGATAAAGCGCGAGGAGGGGTCCGGCTGAGCCCGTGAGAGTGCCATGGGTCCATCCTCGCGAGCTGCCGCAGGAGCATGCGCCGCTTTTGTTTTGTTCTTCCTTTTCTTCCTGCATTAAGAGACAAGTATGTGGCCCCGCGGGGGCATGCAACAAACTCTTATTTCCAAGTCGTTAGGTCGTGTTTATTGTTCTTGTGTCGCGTCGCAATATCAATGTCTTATATAGGCATGTAGGAATAACTTAGCTTGACGCGCTTGAAGTAGTTTCCGCCTCACGAGGCGCGCATTACTCAGTACCTGGCGAGGCGTCTAGGAACTGCAAAATTTGTTAGGAGATCCCGAGCCCTGGTCGCAGGCGCCGCTGGCCATGACCCAGCGCCTCGCATCGCGGTAACCGAGGGGCAAGGATTGAGAGAGGAGCGCCAGCTTGTGGCTCGAACGAGAGTGGCTCGTGAAAAAATAGACAAGACGCTCACGAGGGCATCTGTCCAGCCCCCTCGCGAGGGACGCGCGAGAGAGTACAGGTCAAACAGAGACTGAAGGAAGAAACAGAGGTAGAAGGCGATGGAACAAGACCGGCAAGGAACACCAGACAAAAAATTTTGATTGAAGACGGGCAAGCCAACTACGGAAAGCAAATGAAAAGCCGCGTCCGGGACCTAGTCTAGTCTTCTTGTCTTCTCACCAGCGCGGAGCTAAGTGCTGCCACTTGGATGTGGGAGGGAGCCCCAGAGGCCTGAGGGCGGCACTCCTGAGACTCCGGGGCGTGTACAACCCCACTCATTATTACGTGAGAGTGTCATGAGCGGAGACCTTCACAGGCACTGGGCCTTCTTCACAGGCGCTGGGGCTTTCTTCATGGGTAGAACTTCCGGAGGTGCTGGATGTTCCAGGCGTTCTGGATGGGTACCCCGTCCTGCGTCTCCAGGCACGCGGCGCCAGGCCTGGAGACATGGGCGACCCAAAACGGGCCCTCCCACATGGGTGAGAGCTTATGCAGCCCTTCCCTGGAGAGCACCCGCCTTAGGACGAGGTCACCCACCTTGAGTGTCCTGGAGCGGATGTTGCGACAGTGGTACCGCCGCAACGCCTGCTGATATCTTGCCGCCTGTAGCATGGCTTCACGGTGGCGTTCCACCCCCAGCACGAGGTCCATCCCCCGCATGGCGCCCTCCTGCGCCTCATCAAACGCCAGGACCCGCGCGAAGCGATGCTTGACCTCATGAGGGAGAACCGCCTCTGCTCCGTAGACGAGGAAGAATGGGGTTTCGCCCGTTGGCTTGGTGGCGGTGGTGCGGATGGACCACAACATGGACTGGAGCTTGTCGTGCCAGCCCCTGCCGTAGGCCTCAAGCTTCTTCTTGAAGGTCCTGGTCTTGAGGCCTCTCAGGACCTCCGCGTTGACGCGTTCCGCCTGACCATTGCTCCGGTGGTGCGCCACCGAAGCGTAGCAGATCTGCGTTCCAAGGTTAGCACAATATGTCTTGAAGAGATTGCTAGTGAACTATGAGCCGTTATCTGTGATGATGCGGTTGGGGACCCCAAACCGGCTCACGCGACCTTTAATGCACTTGACCGCGGAGCCGGCTGGGATGGTGCGGACGGCTTCTACCCCCACCCACTTGGTGAACTTGTCGATGGCGACGTAGAGGTAGCGGTAGCCCCCAGGCGCTCGAGGGAACGGGCCCAAGATATCCAGCCCCCAGACCGCTAATGGCCACGTGAGTAGGATGGTCTGGAGGCCCTGAGCCGGTTGATGGATCTGCTTGGCGTGGAACTGACAGGCCTCACAGGACTTCACCAGCTCACTCGTGTCATTGAGTGCCGTAGGCCAGTAGAATCTGCTGCGAAACACCTTGCCGATGAGGGTCCGTGATGACGAGTGGTGCCCGCAGTCCCCGCAGTGTATGCCAACTAGCAACTCTTTCCCCTGCTCCCTGGACATGCAACGCAGGGAAACATCATTTGGCCGCTTCGTGTATAACTCACCGTCCTGGATGCAGTATGTCGTGGCCTGTCGGGCCACACGCTCCGCGTCCTCCTCCTTCTCCGGGAGCGTCCCTTGTGGCAGGTATTCCTTGAATTCATTGGTCCAGCACCCCTCCCGAGGCTCGAGCGCCAAGAGTAAGCGCGCTCCCGAGGTCGGGCCGCAGGCCGGGGCTCCTGAGGCAGGTGGTTGAGGGAGCTCCTCCCGAGGCAGCTGTGTTCTTGAAAGCGGTGGTGTTGCCGATGGCTTGAAGAGCCGCTCCTCGAAGATGCCAGGCTCTTGGGGGTAGCCGCTTGGATGCTCTCCTGGCGATGTCGTCGACTTCTTTGTTGGTGCCACGAGGCACGTGCTGCAATTCCAGGCCCAAGAACCGCTTCTCCATCTTGCGTACCTCCGCGAGGTGCGCCTCCATGTGCTCGTCCTTCGGCTCATATACCTTGTTGGAGATGTTGACGAGGAGCTGCGAGTCGCCATTGATGGTGAGGCGCTTCACTCCCAGTGCCACCGCAACCATGAGACCAGCTATGAGGCCTTCGTACTCTGCTATGTTTTTGGAGACCTTCTCGCCCTGCTGGAAGCAGAGCTGCACGGTGTAGTAAAGCTTGTCCTGAGTAGGTGAGATGAGCACTGCTCGAGCCCCCTCGCCCTGGAGCGCAAAGGCACCATCGAAATACATAACCCAGCCGCCTGGTGCTTCATTCCCTGGCGGGAGGGACCGATCCTCGCCTTCTTCAAGCCCCGGGGCGTCCGTCCATTCTGCCATGAAGTCAGCGAGCGCGGCTCCCTTGATGACCCTAGTTGTGCTGAAGTCGAACTGAAATGCCAACTGCTCGATGTTCACTCAGCGACTCTCCCGACGGAGTTGGGGATCCTGAGCACTCTCTGCAACGGGTAGGCCGAGACGACCTTGATGGGGTGACCTTGAAAGTAGTGCCGCAGCTTACGCGAGGCCACCAAGAGCGCGAGCAGGAGCTTCTGAGGCATGGGGTACCGTGCCCTCGCGTTTCGCAACACCGTGCTGACGAAATGCACAGGGTGCTCGATGAAGGCGGTTGCATTTACGAGGCTCACGGCCTCCGGAGGTTGGGGCGCCTCCCGAGGCGAGGAAGCCCCCAGTGCCTGGTCGCTCGTTGGGGCCTCCGCAGGCCCAAGTGCGCCGTCTTGCAGAGCCTGGTCCATTGCTGACGTCACCGCAACCCTTGTGGTGCCCTCTGGGTCTTGCGCTGGCTCGGCTGGGGGAGCGGCTTGGTGCGACGCATCCCTGACCCGTTGCTCCTCCCAAACCGCCACCAGAGCTGTGCTGGGAGAGTAAGGGGCGGCAGCAAGGTACATCACTAGGGGCTCAAGAGGTCGGGGTGCCACCATCACTGGAGGGCTGGTCAGGTATTTCTTGAGGTCTTGAAACGCTTGGCCGGCCTCCGGGGTCAACTCGAATGGGCTCTTCTTCTTCATCAGCTTGAAGAATGGTAGGGCGCGCTATCCCAGCTTGGAGATGAAGCGCCCCAACGCAGTCACACGACCGGCAAGCTTCTACATCTCCTTAAGGGTTTGTGGTGGACTCATGTCTTCGATTGCCTTGACCTTCTCTAGGTTGGCCTCGATCCCCATGTGGGACACGAGGAAACCCAGCAGCTTGCCGGAAGGGACACCAAACACGCATTTCTCCGGGTTGAGCCGCAAGTCCACCCGGGGCAGGCTTTCGAAGGTCTCCTCCAGGTCCTGAATCAAGGTTCTCACCTCACGAGACTTCACCACAATGTCGTCGACGTAGGCTTCGGCGTTCCTCCCGAGCTGCTGACCCAGGGCGATGTGCATCAGCCGTTGGAAGGTCGTGCCCGCGTTGTGCAGCCCGAACGGCATGCAAGTGTAGCAGTATACCCCGCATGGGGTCAGGAAGGAGTCTTCTCGACATCTTCTACCGCCATCTTGATCTGGTGGTAGCCTGAAAACGCATCCAGAAAGCACAGCAGGTCGCACTCGATAGTGGAGTCGATGATCTGGTCGATGCGAGGAAGCGGGAACGGATCTTGGGGGCAGGCCTTGTTGAGGTTGGTGAAGTCGACACACATGCACTCCTTTCCGCCTTTCTTGGGCACAACGACTGGGTTTGCCAACCATTCAGGGTACCGGACCTCGCGAATGACATCTGCTGCCTCCAGCTTGCGGGTTTCTTGGACGATGAAGGACTACTTCTCCGTGGACTGCAGCCGCGCCCTCTGCTTCACAGGGCGTACATTAGGGCACACCTTCAAGTGGTGCTCAATCACTCCTCTTGGGACCCCTACCAGCTGATCGGGCTCCCAGGCGAATACTTCCTTGTTTTCATGCAAGAACTTCACTAGTGCCTCCTCTTGATCGGGGTCGAGGTTGGCACCTATGGTGAAGGTGGCCCCCGAGCACCCATCTTCCTTGACCGGCACCTGCTTGGTTTCCGCTCGGTCTTGAGTGAAAAACTGCTTCTTCTTGGTTGGTGCGGCTTCCTTAACTCCGGAGGTGTCCGTGTCGACCGGTTGCACCGTCTAGGCTGTCTTGAGGGCAAGCTTGAGTGCCGCCAGAGCCTCCTTGGTATCTCCTACTACGGTGAGGACGTCCTTGCTCCCAGGCATCTTCATGAGGTTGTAGGCCGGATGGGTCGCCGCCATGAACTGAGCCAGAGCCGGGTACCCGAGAATGGCGTTGTACGGGAGGCCGATGTGGGCGATGTCGAAGTCGATCAGCTCGGTGCGGTAGTTGTCGTGAGTGCCGAAGGTCACGGGCGGGCGGATCTGCCCCAGAGGACTGGCGGAGCCGCCGCTGACTCCAGAGAAGGGCTTGCGAGGGCGAGGCCGCTCGAGTGGTATGTGAAGAAGGCTAAAATCTTCCACAGAGAGCACGTTGAGGCCGGCGCCGCCGTCGATAAGGGTCTTGGTGACGGCTACGCTACAGATGGTGGGGGTGCAGAGCATTGGGAGCACGCCTGAGCCGACAGTGGTGACAGGGTGATCCCTCGAGTCAAAGGTTAGGTCGGCCTCGGGCGCCGCCCAACCCGGGGGAGCCCCCTGCCGCGTGGAGGTGGTGCCAATCCGGCGGAAGAACGACTTGGTATGGCGGTCCGAGGGCGGTGCTTGCGAGCCGCCGAGGAGGGCCGCGACCACGTGGGGCGCCGGTGCCGCGAAGCGCGCGGCCAAGAGGCCGCGCAACTCCTCCCAAGATGCCCCCATGGATCCGGGGAGGTTGAGCAGCCAGACGCGCGGCATGCCAGTGAGGGCCATGGGAAGCCAGTTGGCCATGGCCTTGTCGTCGCCCCGGGCCTTAAGGATGGCCTCCTCGTATGCCAGCAGGAAAGCCATTGGGTCCGCCGGACCGTCGTAGCGCGGTGGCATCTCCGGCTTGACCTTGGGCGGCAACCATCTCCACCACTGGCACCAGTCGTCGGAGCCGGAAGTGCGACGCCTGGCATGGGGGCGAAGCGCAGTGGTGGCAAAGCGCAGATCGATGGAAGGAGAGCTCCAGTGCACCCCTACCTGGCGCGCCAAAACCCTTGAGGTTCAAACACTGGGGTGCGCACGAAGATCTCCCCCTACCTCATCACACCCTCGGCCTCACCGCGATCTCAAGGCCTAGCTCAACGAACACGCAACACAAGAGACACGAGATTTATACTGGTTCGGGCCGCCGTTGTGGTGTAATACCCTACTCTAGTGTTGTGTGGTGGATTGGCTCTTGGGCTGAGGATGAATAGTAAAAGGGGAAGAACATCCTCCTAAGGAGAAGGTGTTCTTGTGCTTGGTGAACTTGTGTGGTTGAGGGAGAGTTCAATGATTCCTCCTTCTCTATGGTGGTCGCTAGCCCTATTTATAGAGGCCCTGGTCCTCTCCCCAAATATTGAGCGGGAAGCACAACAAAAAAAATACACTTCCATGATGATACGTTTTTGTCACAGTAGGTCACGTTTTCTGTCATGCATGTACATCCATGACAAATTTATGACAGAATCAAGATAGTCATACTTGTCCTGTCGTAGAAGTGTTCCATGACATTACCAAAATTATCATCACGGAAGTGTCCACTTCCATGACGATAAATCGCGTGTCACGGAAGTGCTTTCTTTAAGGGTGAACGACATGTGGCATCCACCGTAATGGAACGCCGTTAAGTTGTCAGGTCCGGTTTTGGATCCGATAACCCGTTAACAGCCCCAACCAATGGGGATTTTCCACGTGTAAAATCATCATTGGCTGGAGGAAACACGTGTCGGCTCACCGTTGGGACAGATGTCATCCACTCATTGGACCCAAAGCGCCTATGATACGCCGAGATGTGGCACGGCCCAACAGAGGCCCATTCCTATGAAAAGGCCGGCCCGTTTGACTTGGTCAAAAGGTGGCGGGCCGGCCCACGGCAAGCCTGTTAACAGCCTGTTCACATATAGCCCATTTACAGCCCACTATCCCAGGGCCCGTTTACGACCTATCCGAATTAGGCCCAGTAGCGTCATCTGGGCCGTCCAATATAATTCTAGCCCATTTTAACTTCCAGCCCATGTATGGCCCATGACATCTTTCGGCCCATATGAGGCCCTTAGTAACCCTCGGCCCCTTAATGGCCCGTGGAAAAACTGGCCCGTAATGAACAGTGTATCACATTATACCCATTAAGAGCCCCTTATTCCGTTGGGCCATTTCCAGCGCATGATATCTTTCGGCCTTCTTAGGGCCCATTTAATCTTGGGCTCATTTTCAGCATTCGGTTACTTACAACCCATTACTGTCATTTTCTGCTTGTGGGCCAGATTCAGCCCGTGGTTACAGTCGGCCTGTTTGCGGCCCGTCAATACGTTGGGTCGTTTTCATGTCGAAAAAAACCCGCTGGGCTGCTTTTCATAGAGTTATCAAATACGGCCGATAAATGGCCCGTTATTGTCCACGAATAGTACGGCCCATGATTGGCGAAATGATGATACGCCCCGTAGAAGGCCCATGGATCCTACGGCCCGTAAAAGGCCCATGGATCGTACGGCCCGTAGAAGGCCCATGCATCCTACAGCCCGTATAGAAGGCCAATGGATCCTACGGCCTGTAGAAGGCCCATGGATCATACGGCCCGCAGGAGGCCCATGGTTACAACAGTCCGTGTGTTGCCATGATTATTTTGGCCTAGTTTCCAAAAATAGGTTATTGTGGCCACTAGAAAAACGCAGAAAAAGAACTGCAGTGACTACAAGCAAACAACTAAACAAGACAATAAGGAAATAAATAAGCAAGCAATTAACGCTAGCCTATTACCGCTATTACACATATTACATCCACTGGGCATCAAAGTTCGCCACCAGTGCAAATATAGGGAACAAAGCAGCATATTACATACACTGGCCGTCAAAATTGGCCACCAGTGCAAATAAACACGGTAGCAAAACAAGAGCATAACTGAAACAACTTCATAAGAGCTCAAGAAACGTGGTATCCACCATGCTGGCAATAAGCTTAGCAAGCTTATTAGCTTTGTCCTGTTTGTCCAACAATTGCTGTTGCACCAGAAAATATGCATCTGAAGGCTCCAGGGACTTCCGCAGTCCTTCCGCTTCTTGTCACAGCACAGCCGATCGATGTCTTTCAGCTTGTAGTTGATACTCAAGAAACCAAACTGATTCAGACAGTGAGTTTGAATAGCTTGTGCAAGCGGTAGTGGCCAGTAACTCCAACACTAAACCAATACAGGACTTTGGGGTTGTCTCACTGTCTTCGAGATAGTCTTCCTTAGCTGTTTTATCAGCTTTGTTGGAGACCAACAAGGATGTGTCACTATCCTGAACCTTATCTGCATTACTTCCTTTACCATTGCTTAATAAGGCACTCTTCCCCAATATTCTGTCAGCATTCTAAAAGAAGAAACAAGCAGACACATAACAGTTTGGCATGTACTAGTATATGAAACTCATTTCGGTGAACCAGTTCATTAGTAAGGTGGACAGGATTAAACTAGCTAGTCTTCTATTGCCAAGTACTAGTACATAATAAAAGCATCAAACAAACATATATCTATGTCCTATGGTCACTGCATTGTCTTGCCAAATCAAAATAGAGACACGGTTCAAATCATATCAGTTCAAGACAAAGCAGCAGTGAAAGAATACAAAGTGTGGGAAACTACACGGCACAACAAGATTTCAGATGGGTACCACGGGTCTACATGTACAACAACACTATTGGCTCTATTGTGATGCTAGTAATGTGCATGATATAAGAAGTCAACTGTATACACAATCGAAATTGAAATCAACAGAGCTATTGATAAGAGCAAGCCTGTTAAAGAAACATGCGTGAACATACCTGCCGTGCCATTGCAATTTCGATTGGATCCTTCAATTTAAAAATAAGTTTGTATGAGTAAATACAGTGATACAAGAGCAAAGCAGTATGCACGATAGCAATCATACTTAAAAAAGGCACGCCTAAGCGAGCGCGTAAGAGCGCCTAGGCTCTAGGCGTTGGCGAAACGTATTGCGCATAACTATGCTTAATCTGTGCATAACTGCGCATAAGCATACGCTTTGGTCAGTAAAGCGCAAGGCAGTGGCAAAAAGCACAATTAACGCCTAACGCTTTTTTGAACTATGATAGCAATGGAATCTTAAATTAGAACAGTTGTTCTTCAGGTTTAGGCACTTGTTCTACATGAACAGAGTATAGTAAGACGCAAGAATATAGTACTTAAAATAGAAAATGAGCTCATAGACCTTACCACATTCTTGGTTCAGGACCAGTACAGAACAAGGCGTTCCCAGTCATCGTACAGTAAATGTGTCTCAGGAGAACGTAAGGGAATTTGATGAGTTTCTTTGCCGGTGAAGTACGTATTCTTCTGGTAATTTTGATACTGCCACCAAGAATTCTTGAAGATAGCAGAGGTATTAGCACATGTTACATCATCCTGAGTTTCCAAATTGGTCCTTCTCTATAGAGAAAAATGGGAAAATTTGCTGTATTTTAACCATCATGGAGGTAGGATGTATGGGACAAAGCAAAGTAATTGCCATGAATAACATTACCTACACATAACTCCTGGACAAACACCTGCAACTGGCATTTTCCTTCATATTCAGTATAATATATTTCCAAGATGGGAAGATACGCACATACGATTTAACAACATCAAATGCGATAGATGCTAAACTACGACTAGCTGGTTGTGCTTCCTCCACAGGAATAGGCGTACTAACTGGTGGAGTTGGGGTTCGCCGTGGTAGTACTGGCCCTTTGGGCACTGGAGATGCCTTACTAACTGCTCTTGTTTGGGAGCTCTGTGGTGGAGATGGTGCTGTGTCAACAGGAACTGGGTTACTATCTGCTGGGGTTGGGGTTAGATTGGGTGAAGCTGGTTCTCTGTCCATCGCAATAGGGGTACAATCTGCGAGAGTTTGGGTTATGTGTGGTAGGGCCGGTTCTCGTGCATGTACAACCGGGGTGCTATCTCCACCAAGAGGTAGCACTGTTTTATTTGAAGACCGTGTTTTTAGTCCGCTAGATGCTGGCATCACCCGCTCCAATTCAAATGCCTGATAAACAGGAAACATAGTTGAATGTATAGACATTTTATGAGAGACAGATGCAATAGATAGTGTGGAAAAAGGAGGGCATGAAATAGTTGACCTGTATATTGTTTAACTAAAATGGATAGCATGATATAATTTCACATATATGATGTGTATCTAAACTGGATAGCATAGCATAACATAATTCAAAGATATGATGAATAACTAAACAGGATCGCATGACATAATTCACCTACATGACATTCAATATTGTGTATATGATGTCTAATCTATGCAATGCAAGACACTATATGCATGATATGAGCAGTATAACCATGCCAAGTTAGAGCATAGACCTCGGTGGGGGAATAGGACTCGTCATCTGTCTCTGAATCCATCTCTGAGGAGCTATCGGGACCCAACAAGAGATCGGCTTCGACAGGTAGCACTGTCTGCTCAGAAGGCCTTGTTTTCACTCCAGATTTTTCAATCTCCCACCCAAATGGCTGATTCACAGGAAGAGTAGTTTAATGTACAAACATTGTCGACAAAAGGAAATGTAATGAAGAAAAGGATGGGCAAGATATCATTCAAATATATGATGCCTGGTTAAACAGGATGGCATTGCACATTTCACATATATTATGGCTGGCTAAAAGACATGAGACTGCACAATTCCCATATATGATATAGAAACTAAACAGGTGGCATTACAGAACATGTCTAAACTAAGCAGATGACATATATGATTTCAAAAGTAGGCACTGCGAGGCAACATATGCATGATATGACTAACATCATCATGCCAAGGTAGAGCAAACATCTTGGGGGGTAAATAGGAGTCGTCAGCGGCGTCTGAATCCGCCTCAGAACAGATATCTTCCTGTGGATTACAATCTAGAGAGGGGTGGGGAGGGTTTTCCATTGAACCCACCATGGAGCGATGTCTGCATGCCATTGTATTGCCGCACAAAACTCCTCTCTTTTTCTCTACATGTTCAGCATGACTGTGTACAATATCTGACATGCATAAGAAAAAATATGGTGAGATTATGTAAGGAGAGCATGCAGAAATTTAGAGTGATGGTAACAACCAGTGGATGGATCCAAAAATAATGATAGCAGGTTGATGATTGCTTTAATTTAATAAAAAGACAGATGATGATTGCTTTACTATTTGTTTCCCACCCAAGATGAACAACATAGGCATACCCTGGGTGAACCAAATATTAGACAGAGATACTATTCATTGCTTCCTCGATATGTGGCACAAGACATCAAGGCTGAAGCAGCCCCGGTGAGCCGTAAGACGTCAAGGCTGAAGCAGCACAAGACATACATCGTCAATCTCAAGTGGGATTCTAATAGCATCTCCAATAGATGATGTAAAATAGATGTAAAATTTACATCACCAAAAACCACCTGACTACAACAGATGAGGTAAAAACTGTTGACTCTGAACTTAACTTTCAAAACAGAAATTTACTGTGGAATCTGAATGTTACTGTCGAAACTGAACGCAATCGTAGCAGAGAGGCACTTGACATGTAGTTTAGGGAGGGCCTGCAGTTCATCTTCAACCTGCACCACCCTGAGCCGCCAGCCACCACCGGCCGAACCGCCGGCCCCAGCGCCGCCTCGCCGCCCTGAAACAACTCCCCACCGCCGGTCCGCCGGGCCCCGGCCAGCCCTATAGGCCCCCCGCCCCACCCTGAACCCTAAGATAGATAGTGGGGTACCTCTCCGGTGAGCCCCCGTCCCCGCTGCGGGTGGTTCTTCCTTATCTCCGGCGAGCCCCCCCACCCCCTGAAAATCGATTGACCCAAAACTCAATTCAGTCGACTGAAGTGTAGCTAAATCAGAGCAGAGCAGCAGCACGAGCGAGGGGGAGAGCAGCAGCAGCAGCGTGAGCGAGAGCTGGAGCAGTAGTAGCTGTGCGAGCGAGCGATCGAGCGAGAGCCGGAGCAGCAGCAGCTGGGCGAGCGAGCGATCAAGCGAGAGCTGGAGCAGTAGCAGCGCGAGTGAGAGCTGGAGCAGCAGTAGCAGATCTGGCTGGTATGGACACTGCCGCCGAAGGGGCCTCGCATTGGGGGAGAGCCGCCATGGAGATGCCGCCCGCGACGCCGGCTTCAAGGTAGCCGCTCTATGGGGGTGCGGCATGGAGCACCGTCGGCGCCGGGAGGTCGAGCTAAGGAGAAGGTGCGATGTGATGAGTGTACAACCTCTTTGGTGGCGCCGAGTAGGCCTCAGCTTCGTCTGAGGAGTCGGTGAGGATGCTGCGGTTCTGGTGGAGCAGGTTAAGGTGGCGCTGTGGGGATGGAGCAGCCACGATAGACGAGGCGATCGTTGGAGCAGCTCCTTGGAGGTGGAGGACGAGGCGGCTGAACCGGCGGGAGGACGAGATGGACGACGGATCCTCATCCGGGGAGGTGGACGAGGGACGTCGAGCTGTTGCGGTGGATGACGTCGTCGGGGAAGAGGCTCCGGCTGGGCAGCTGTGAGGTGGCGGACGGAGGAGGGTGGGGTTTCGCGGCTGGAGTAGAGAGGTTATGGCGGCCTGGGATTTCGAACGGCAAAAAGGAGGCGATGGGAGGGGGTGAACCATGACTTAGGGATGCGCTTGTCCAAAATGTAGGGTGTGTTACAAAAGTACCCCGCACCGATTTGAACTAGCGGGCCTTTCGGCTCAGGGTTAGAAGGGGGACTTCATGTGTCGGGATTTGGCAGCTGGAGGTAGTTTTCGCGCGCGTTGTAATTTCGGGATAGCAAGGCGCGGGTTGTGAAGGCGCCAGTTTTGGGAGCATGATATCTGAATTTTCGGGATATAACAAGGCGTGGGTTGAATTTTAGGGACAAGCCAAACGTGTAATATTGTACTTGTACGTACCAAATCAATTCACACTTCCCTCAACCAAAAAGAAAACAAAAAAAATAAAACTATTCACACCACACAAAGAGAGAGTCTTGCCCCTTTTTACTATAAAAATGCTATTTAAAGCTACTCATACAAACAATTTAGTGCAATTAAATGCTATTCGGTAGTATGAATCCATGTTATGTCCAATTAAATTTTTTTGCTTGCTGTATAATGCATGTAACCTACTCATACCAACATTTTAGTGCATTCCAAATGTATACTATGGCTGCAATTCGAACTGAATTTGAATTCGTTTCTCTATTTCAATAACAAATCTACAATCATGATTGTTGCCAACTTTAACCATCATTCATGTATTACCTTAATAACACACCACATGATTACTATAGAGATAGATATGAACTATGTGTACTACATGAACTCGAATTCTATTTTTTGAATACACTTGATGTTGATTCCAAATAATACTACATTTGATGTACTAACTATATATTGATAATCTAAACCATGTTCCATACGTGTACACCATGTTTATCACACATAGTATAGTGCCCCGCCCCCTACATTATGACTAGTATTTAGACCTGAGCTGCAAAAGCCACACATTAGCCCAAATTATGATCAATGTTCTATATGTTATACGTAGTACTAGCAAGATGCCCATGCGTTCCATAGAACATCAACATGATCAAGGGGAGGCCTAATTTGCAAATATGGAGAGGGGTGTGGATATCTTTTTTCAAAATTGCCATAGTTTCCTTCCTATCCGTCAGATATAAATCGGACGGCCTATATTGCAGGATGGCACCATCATCAACAACTCCGTTTTTTATAAGAGTAGAGATAAAATATATTATATATAGTATAACATGTTCATAACCACACCATGTGTATCACCATTATATATATTCACACATGCGTTGGTTTAAAACACTATGATAAATTCTTCAAATATCCGAATTCGCTTTTTATAATGAAGTATGATCTCTATTCGTCTTTTACACCCGCACAATCCTCTTATCTTTGTAGCTAGCTAGCGCTAACTTTCTCTCGTGCATGCAGACGCCCGCATCCCTCTAACCCTCCATCAACATTCTCTAGCTCCATCGCGCAAATTCGTCTTTTCACTTTAGGTCGTTCAGCCACGGTGTGTGTAGGCCCCCCAGCTCCTTCTTTACGGCACACATCGATCGATATGCCTCTCTAGCCAAGTGTTCCTAGGACAAACACAAGCTTCCCCTCTTCTCTTATAACCGTCCATGCCTCACGCCCACCACTCTTTTCATCGATCTCGTACTCGCACACTCCTTCCCCCTCGATATAGTATGACTCTCGCACCACCTCCTAGATGCATCCCTCTCTCTCTATCCTTCTCCCCGTGCCTCATTTGCTTCTAACACACACATGCATGTATACCGATCGATCTCCCAACATATAGCTAGGTCGACTTTAACTATTCCCCCCCATCGATCGACGTACCTCAGATGTTATGTCTCTCCTTTCTATGACAAAGGACGATTGATCTTCCTATGTAGTTATGTCTGCTTACCACAGCCATATCGCCCCCCCTCATCATTCGTGGATGCCTCTTGACCTGTCTCTCACACGCACGTGCACAGACAGGCAGCCATCCCCTCTCTTATTGATATTGCAGGCATGCCCTCCGGTTGTCTAGAAAGCCTATCCCACCATTTGTTAGAAGCAACTCCACTACCACCCCCTCCAACACTCTAGCTCTGTCTCTCTCCCAACCTTATTCCTCTCCTACACATATGCATGGATGCCGATCGATCTCCCTTAATACATGAGGTAGATCGATCTCCCTTAATACATGAGGTAGGCCTCTCTCCTCCTCCACACATATACCAGCCATTGTACCTCTATAGTTAATTAGGCCTCCCTCCCCCCCCCACGACACACCGATAGTCGAGCGCTGTAGGTAGGTATCCATGCCACAGAGACAAACCGCACCTGTCCCCTCTCTCGTTCTAGTAGGCCAGCCACTCTATATCTTTGACGTGGGCACACACCAATTCGATGGCACTCTTTATCGACCGCGCACGCACACACACACTGTCACGCCCAATATGCGATACTATCCTAAAGAGACTCGAAGGTCCCACCAAGGATAGAACCGCATATTCACACGCTTTTGCAAGGTGGATATCATTACATCAACATTACATAATATATGGGGATACATACAGGGCATACACATGCCGCAAGAATACATCAATTCATCATACATAAGATCAACATCTGACTATGGATGAAACACAAACAGAAACTGCAACGACATCCACCCTGCTAGCCCAGGCTGCCGGCCTGGAACCTATCCCCTAATCAAAGAAGAAGTAGAAGAAAGACTCCAAAACAAGAAACATCGCTCTCACATCATGATCACCGCAAAACCTGTACCTGCAACTGGTGTTGTAGTAAACTGTGAGCCACGAGGACTCAGCAATCCCATTACCATGGGTATCAAGACTAGCAAAGCTTAAAGGGTAGGGAAAAGGATAAGCGGTGAGGTTGCAGCAGCGACTAAGCATGTATGGTGGCTAACATACGCAAATAAGAGCGAGAAGAGAAGCAACGGAATGGTCGTCAACTAGCAATGATCAAGAAGTGATCCTGAACTCCTACTTACGTCAAACATAAAGAAACCATGTTCACTTCCCAGACTCCGCCGAGAAGAGACCATCACGGCTACACACGCGGTTGATGCGTTTTAATTAAGGTCAAGTGTCAATTTCTCTACAACCGGATATTAACAAATTCCCATCTACCACATAACCGCCGCACGGCTTTCGAAAGATAATACCCTGCAGGGGTGTCCCAACTTAGCCCATTATAAGCACTCACAGTAAACGAAGGATATTCCTTCTCCCGGGAAGACCCGATCAGTCTCGGAATCCCGGTTACAAGACATTTCGACAATGGTAAAACAAGACCAGCAAAGCCGCCCGAATGTGGCGACAAATCCTGATAGGAGCTGCACATATCTCGTTCTCAGGGCACATAGGATTGTCCAAGCTTCCGATAGGCGAGCCCAGAGTTGCCCCTGGTGGCCACCGGTGACTGACAGGTTGGACCAACACTCGAAGGAGCACTGGCCCGGGGGGGGGGGGTAAATAAAGATGACCCTCAAGAGCGCGACTCCCAGGGGAAAAAGGCTAGGTGAGGCAAATGTAAAACCAAGGTTGGGCCTTGCTGGAAGAGTTTTATTCAAAGCGAACTGTCAAGGGGGTCCCATAAATCACCCAACTGTGTAAGGGACGCAAAATCAAGGAACATAACACCGGTATGACGGAAACTAGGGTGTCAAGAGTGGAACAAAACACCAGGCATAAGGCCGAGCCTTCCACCCTTTACCAAGTATATAGATGCATTAATTAAATAAGAGATATTGTGATATCCCAACATAAACTTAATCCAACATGGAGCAATCTTCATCTTCACCTGCAACTAGCAACGCTATAAGAGCACTACAGGAATCAGCTATTTTGCCGTCTGCCACGGCGGACGGCAAAGGCATGAACGGCGGACGGCAAAGGCCTTTGCCGTCAGCCGCGGACGGCAAAAGGCTTCGGCAAAGTAAGGTCCGGCAAAGAGCTACTTTGCCGTCTGCTTCCGGGCGGCTGACGGCAAAGGGCCTTTGCCGTCTGCAGCGGACGGCAAAGAGCCTGCAGTCTTTGCCGTCTGCCAGCAGACGGCAAAGAATGCAGGCTCTTTGCCATCTGCTGGCATATGGCAAAGAGACCAAATAGGCATTAATTCTGTTTCTTCTTATACCCATTCATTTTCACAGAATATCAAACACACATATATATACATAGTAGCAAGTTTCATCCATACATAGTACCAATATAGCATATCCAACACATGTTACCAATAGTAGCAAGTTTCATCCATACATATACATAGTTTCATCAATATTACACAGTTTCATCCATAGTTAGCAAGTTTCACAAAGTTAAAACAAAAACTAAAGACAAGCACTCCATATCTGAAATTAGAAGAAATGACCTAAAACTAAATATCTATTTTCCTAAAAACTATCTTATTACTAAGATCTTCTCTGGATCTTCTTCTTTTCTTCCAACCTGCATAACAAAAACACTAAGAGTCAACACCAGAAAAGTACTAAATTTTGAGAGATATGCAGATCCTGCAACAGTACATTAAGAGCAAATTTTGTCGCTAAATAAGCATTGCAATTATCACAGTACAACAAGCAAACAAACACAAGAGTCATGTCCATAAAGCATGAATGTCAAGAGCAACATGGATAATGCTGGATACATGGAGAACAGAGTCATATAACATTTCCAGTATCCAAATTTACTGTATTTAAAGCTAAGCTGAACATATTGTAGGAACAAAAAAGAAAAAAAATAGCTGAGTCTGAATCTGATAATAACAAAAATATATCAGCTGGGCAAAATATGGATGCTCAAGGCACGTGTAGATACAAACTATGGCCAAACTATTTTAAGAGGACTTAAGAGGGCAAATCTTCAAGCACTATACGTATCTAACTCTGCACTAGTTTCCATTATAAACAAATAAAACAGAGTAAAGGGCGGGAAAAGGTTTATTTTTACATCTTGTCAGACGGAGGCATTTACTACGTAATATCCTGAACTTGGTGACATGTACTGGAAACAAGGAATTCATCATCAAATTGTGATATATATTAAATTGAGAAAAGATCAGGAGCCTACTTGTATGTGCATCAATTATATAAGCGGATGAAGTACAAGGATGTCAGCTACTTCTAGTTACACATATAAAAAATAGTATCATCGATTGTATAAGCAGCTTGGCATTAACCCAGTAACAATCAAGCATGAGTTGTACCAGATTTTGATTTTACCAATAACCGAGAATACATAGTCGGCTTCCCATTTTCCTTCCAAGTAGTCTTTTTCTTCCAAAGGGACTTGTCTTTCATAACAAAACGTACAAAAATAAAACACGTATATTTATTTGCTGATAACAAGTGGGATCAAACTAAGCATTCCATGGCAACAAGCAGCACCCTCATCTTGGTACAATAGCATGAAAATTCACGTGGCATAATTTTCATCAACTTGATTGTGTGGAAATAAATATGATGGCTATTTTCACCACATAACAAATAGAAAGTTTGCACATATTATATAACAGAGAAGCAGTGTAATAGCAGGCCTAGTTAACAAACAATCAACTCTTGCCCAATCGATTTAGTGAGATGAATGAATTACTTTCCATCCATAAACAACAAAAATCAAAGGAACCAACAGGAGCATCTCATGGACATTTACTTATTAAACTAGGAGTTGCTTAACTAAGTAGCAGCTCTCACAAATTCTACACTGCTAGTGCTCACACGGTGAGAGAAGAGAAACAAAATAGCCAGTGATGCTAGTCTATCGATGGCTGTAACCTGCGAGTATCAGGAAACAAAGTGGCCATGTTTTTTGCATCAGGTTCAGTCCAAGAAAATTTGAGAGCCCCTAGAGAATTATCCAAGAGCACGGCAGCAATCATTTGGAAAGAAAAGAAAATAGAGCGAGAGGGTCGACCTTCTTGTTCTATGGGAAATCATGGTGGGCAGGGCAGATGACCTCGCTGTCGACCTCGTCCAGCTCGTGGGGCTTGAGCGTGGGGTCCTGGTCGTCGCCGTGCATGGATCTGGAGAGGGGGAGAGCTCCTGCTGATCTAAATCAAAGCAAAAATAAGTCTATTGGAATGGGGGACAGAAGGAAGGAGCGAAGGAGAGAGGAATCGATGGGGAGAAGTAGGGAGGGACCCTGTGCGGTGCGTCGTCGTTGCCGGCGAGCTCGACCTCGGGCCTCCCGCAGGTCACGGTGGCGCGCGCCGAGCCGGGAGAGCCGGGTGTGTGGATGGGTGGAGGGCGGGGGGGGGGGGGGTGGCGGCGTTGGGTACCCTTCCGGCTGGAGGAGACGGGGCGCGGTGGCGCGCCGGCCGGAGGAGAGCAGAGGCGCGGTTGCGAAGCTCGGCCCGGAGCTGGTCGGGGTCGGTGAGGACGGCGGCGGCGCGGGAGTGGACGGTGCCATGGGCGCGGAGGAGGAGCGGCGACCCCAGCGCATCGGCGAGGCGGAGGAGGGCGCCGG
This sequence comes from Aegilops tauschii subsp. strangulata, assembly GCF_002575655.3. Taxonomy (NCBI): domain Eukaryota; kingdom Viridiplantae; phylum Streptophyta; class Magnoliopsida; order Poales; family Poaceae; genus Aegilops; species Aegilops tauschii. Next base: position 241,580,946 of record NC_053037.3, on the reverse strand, counting down.
CGGGCGGATGTGGGGGCGGAGTAGGGTTTGGTGGGGGGATGCGCTTCTTTCGGCCTATCGGGGGAAAATGAGATCCACTGGTCAGATCCGAAGATAGCCCCCCTCTTTGCCATCCGCTGGCACTTCTTTGCCGTCCGCTGGCAGATGGCAAAGAATCTTTGCCATCTGCCAGCGGACGGCAAAGAAATAACAGATGACAAAGACCTTCTTTGCCGTCTGCTAACTCTTTTGCCGTCTGTTGTTTGGTAGCTGATGGCAAAGACCTTCTTTGCCGTCTGCAAGCAGACGGCAAAGAACTGGCAGACGGCAAAATCCCTGATTCCAGTAGTGGAGGGGCTGAGCAAAAGCGGTAACATAGCCAAAACAACGGTTTGCTAGGAAGGGTGACAAAGGTTAGAGGTTCATGCCAATTTGGGAGGCTTGATAAACAGGTGATAGGTGGCGAAGCATAGCGAAAGAACGAAGCAACTAGCATAGCAATGATAGTAGTGAGATCCAGGGTAATGGTCATCTTGCCTGAAATCCCGCTAGGAAGAAGAACGAGTCCATGAAGAAGATGAAGCCACGAAGACGAACGAATCCTCACGATCGCAACGAACACGGGAACTATCGAGAAGAAGCACACAACAACGTAAACACACCACACATGAACAAGGCATGATGCTCAACCAAGTAAGATGCATGACAAGGCTACATGAAGCTACTCATGGCAAGAGATGGTGCATACAAGAACAACACATCAAAGCAAGTTTAAATGAGGCCGGAAACAACATATAACAATTCCGGTAAGTCCTCATATGCAAATTTCGAAATTGGTTTAGAACTGAATAAACCTTATGTTCAAGTTGTTAAACAGCAAGCTAAAATGCACCATGATGATCTACACGAAATTCTAGTCAAGTTACATATAAAGTTCATTAGATTCGGAGCTACGGCCTAGAAGATATGAGCAAAGCAAGTTAAACATGGCATTGATGCAAAATGCATCCAAACATCAAGCAAAAACCTCAAATCAAGGATGCAACATGATAATATGAAACTACATGCAAAACTAAGCAAGTTTCATATAGAGCACACTCAAAACGGAGCAACGGTGCAACACATACACTCCAAACAAGACATAGCAACAATCTGTCCAAAACAGCAACTAGGCATAATGCAGGCATCAAAACAACATACTACAACAACCTAACATGAGAACAAAAGGCATGGGTATTATTTACAGGTAAAGCATGACAAAACATGAACACTGAGCTATCTCCAGATATCACTAGAACATGCTCAAAATGAAATGGCAAGATTGCAAATAATAACAGGTTCACAGACTTGGCAGAAATCTCTGGATATGACAGAAATAATACCAGGTTGCAATGTTTAGAGCTATGAAACAACATGCTACAGGAACAGATCATAGAAAACAAAGGCATGGCATGATTCTACTCAAAGCATAGATCAAAAGTCCCTTAATGAACATGAGCCAAAAAGGCACATAAGATATGATGGCACCCATGTAAACATAGCAAGTCACAAGACAGATTCAGACTGAAAATAACAGTACATGGCAGAAACAACGATAAGTAGGCATATTGGTGAGCTTGAACCACTTACCACAGAGCAATACATGGCTTGACAAGATAACCAACAGCAAGATGGCATACATATGAAGCTAAGAATGGCAATAGCATAGTCATAGGGTACAAGGATCTCTAGCAAAGCACATGACAATAATGAACTTCATAATAACAGGCTGACAGTAACATTATTTAGCAAATTTACAGCATGATAACAACAATCTACTTTAGGATACAAATGCAAACAAGGGCATGGATGGGTAGAGCACAACTATATCTACAAAACATCCTTAGTGAACATCTCCAGATTAAGCACAGAATGACTTGTAGCAGCATGTTTTCATGGCAACAAAATATAACAGACTCGGCAGAAAACACTAAGTCACAGAAATCAGCAACATCAGGGAGGCTACTTTGCATGCTTGTGCTAGTCACCATATAGATCCTAAAAATACAAAACAAGCAGCACTGCAAAGATAGCATGACATAGATCAAATAACATGTAGAGCTCCTACTCATAAGGTGCACACACAAAATGCAACGAAAAAGACAAATCATCAAGTTCTATAAACAGACAACAGTTAACATCACATAGCAGTCTTGAAACGATGATTAGGGCATCAAGATGAGCTCAAACAAACATGGCATATTACACGCACGAAACGGAGCAGTATGCATGGAGTTATGATGCAGCGAACAGAGCACCAGAATGTATGATTTTTGGGACTTGGCAGAAAACGACCTCGAGGGGGGGGGGGGCGAAGTCAACGCGGGCGGCAGATCCAGATCGGGCTCAGGGCTCGCCGGCGCGGGCTGCCGGAGCGGAGAGGAAGGAGAGGCCGGCGAGGGGGGGTCGGTCGGGGCCGGCCGGACCCGGGCGAGGGCGAGGCGCGGCCGCCGGTGGCGCGGACGGGCGCGGGATCCGACGCGGAGGCGAGCTCGCCGGAGTGGCGCGGCGGCGAGGGACTCCGGACGGCGGGGCGGCGGCGAAGACCGGCGCGGAGGCGCGGGTCGCCTCGGGCGCGGCCGGAGGCGGCGGCTCGGGCCCGCGCATGCCCCGGATGGGCTCCGCGGGCCGCGGCGCCGGGGAGAAGAGAGAGGAGGCGCGGGGTGACATGGCGGCCGCTGGTTGGTCGGAGGGCGGCGGCGGACATTGTCCGGCGCGGGGGAATTTTTGTCTGGTGGCGCGAGGAAGAAGGAGGCTAGGGTTGCACCGCGAAATTTCGGGAGAGGCACACATATATATAGATAGAGGGAGCTAGGAGAGTCCAAACGAGATGCGGTTTTAGCCCACACGATCGTGATCGAACGACCGAGAGCATGGAGGGGGTTTGGCTGGGCTAGTGGGCTGTGGTCAAGGGGTGCTGGGCTGCAAAGAGAGAGGGGTTTCGGGCTACGCGGTTAATCGTTGGGGCATCAAACGACCTCCAAATGGAACGAAATTTGACGGGCGGTCTACCGGTGCTATACCAAGGCTACTCGGCAAATCTCGACCCATTCCGAGAACATTTTTCTCCCGCTCACGAAACAAAGACTGAGAGGGGCGACGGGCGCGTGCGAGAGTGAAAAGGATCGGAACGGCCAACGGAGAGAACCGGGAGGACCCGAACGGATGCAAGTTTTGAAACACATGAAGATGCAATGCGTATGATGACATGGCAAAATGCAACACACAAGCAAATGACATGGCAACGACGGCGAATAACTGGCAGACACCTGGCGCATCGAATCCGAGGCGTTACAACACTCCTCCACTAACAAGAGATCTCGTCCCGAGATCTTAGGACCGAGACGGAAGGAAAAAGGGGTGAGGTGCAATAAGAACAAAACAGTGAGGATGAACAAAGTCAAGAACACTCGAGAAGAAGAGAGGAACAACGAGAATGACGAGAATCAAAAGCTCACGGAATCGGATAGACTCTGAAACCACTCCGGTTAGACGAGATAAGAAACGAATAAGACTGAAAGGATTTAGGCAGCACTCCGCTGAAACAAGGAGGAATAGAACAGGAGCTAGAGAGGATGGAATGATACTTGAACTCCGCATACAAGAATCTTGATGAACACTTGAAGAATGGATTAAATCATGAGGAGCCACCGTGAAGAACTCCGGTAACGAAAGAATGACGAGATAAAATAGAAAGAAGGAAGGGATAGGATTAAGTCGTTGCGATGATTTGGATGGAGGTTCGCGACGAAATCGGCGAGACGCTTGGAACTCCGGAAAAGAAAAGATGAAAACACTTTGAACCGAGAATGTGATAAGACGAATAATCTCCGAAAAGAAGAGATAAAACCACTTGAAGAAAGAAAATAAGGATTACGTTATGCTTATCCTCCACCAATTAAATTGATGAGATACCATGGATTTGCATACTACTTATTCTCGTTGGAAAGATTAAGGGATGATATGGCGCAAAACTTAAGAAAGTCTTCGTGAACCACCGGTAGGATTTGGAAAGAACGAATTAATTGATATGATTACACATGAGAAGCGGCCTTGAACGAACCATCGTTAGAACTCAAAATTGAATGACAAAAGAGAATGAATCACCGGGAAAAAATAGGAAAAGCACGAATATACTTGATGGACACCAGATGCCATTGAAAGAAAAGATCGCGAGCTGAATGAAGCATACTTGAACGAAGCACCGGAAGAATATGTAAATGAACGAAGGGGCACGAATATAGAATAATTGGGGAACGAATCTGTCAGGGATATACCCCGCGGTATGACCCGGCCAGACTTGGCGACTCACCAGAGACCTGGCTAGAGCTTGGCGACTCACTGGTGATCCGCCCGAACATGGCGATTCATAGGTAACCCGCCTGGACATTGTGACTCACTGGAGACCCGGCGGGCGGATCAGACGGACGACAAGGCCCAAGGCCCAGCAGGCTGGCTTATACTCTGGTGGGCCGGCTTAAGGAGGAAGGGATGACGAATATTTCCTTTACGAGGAAGCAAGACCCGGACTTGTATTCAACTTGTAAGAAAAGATAGACTAGTCCTAGTCCTACTAGGACTCCGCATGTAACCCGCCCCTCTAACTTATATAAGGAGGGGCAGGGCACCCCAAAGAGGGAGAGGCAAGAAGAAACAATCTCTAGGGCTAGACACCGAGAGCCGGTTCCCGGCGACTCTCCCGTGATCATAATGAGACCTAGCCTCAAACAGCATGTAGGGTTGTTACCGGATCATGTTTCCCGGGGCCCGAAGCTGTCTAAATCCTTGTCTTGTTTTGCGTCTCTCGATTCCGCCCAACCCCTCTCAAGCTACTACATAGATGTGCTGGCCTCACGACTAAGTCCTGACACTAAGGACATCTACCGTGACAATTCCAGGATAGTTGGCGCCCACCGTGGGGCCAGGCGCACGGTGGTGATGAGTTCTTGGAGGGATCTTTTTCTCAAGAATCGAGAAGTCCGTGGCTAGCCGGGTAAAGAAGAACCGGTACTGGACAAATCTCAGACAGGCAGATGCAAGATCAGATAGGCCTGACAAAATCATCGTTTTTATGGTCAAAATTGTGGTCAATCTTTGGAACAGCAGATGGAAGATCAGACAGGCCTGACAAAATCATCGTTTTTGGTCAAAATTGTGGTCAATCTTTGGAACAGCAGATGGAAGATCGCGATCAAGAGATTATGGATCCCTGCGCGCCGCCGCACATGACCCGTAAGGTAGATTGATTCTGGTGTGCTACTGTAAAATTAAAGCGTGATTGAGCTGTCTAAAGATCCACAGGAGTTTTGGTTTTCCATTGGATCGCTGATCCGGATAGTCGCCGTTCATTGCTACAACATCAACCAAAGCAAGGAAAGTCCCGAGGCGATCGAGCGTTGTAGTAGCAAATTACAGGGTATTTGACTAGTTGGTTTACTGCTCGTTACCGGAATCGAAAATGGTCCGGATTGGACTAGCGTAAAAAAGGAGAAATCAATCCGTGGCAAAGATTCCCGATGGGAAAGAGCTCTGGGCCTAAGGAAAAGAATAAGACGTTGCCATGAGCTAGTAGTGCTACCACCTGACATATGGATTAGGCACGCAGACTCTCAATGCATGGTTATTTGGACATCGTATAGTGCAAATTTAATGTCTGGTCACAAGCACACGCATCAACCATCCAGTCCACATGATTGCATCCGAACAGAACAAAAGCAAGGACGCCTGCCTTCAGCCGCCGCTGCGGTTTTCCCCTCGTCAGCGTCACTTCGGATTTCACCAGCCTGTCGCTCGCATGCTGACTACTGCCGGTCCATCAGTCGCTATCGCCGCGTCTGAGCCGCTCCCTACTCCATTGACCCGACGTGACTACGAGCCGCGAGCCGCCCGCGGCCTCCCCAAGTATCTGCGGTCTCTGCACTCTGTTCGGCCCACAGCAGCGGCTCTGCCCCGCGCCGTCTAGCCACTGCTGCTTTTCGCGGCATCGAGCCGGCTTGTTCCACTGTTGAGTCACTGCCGGGTCGATCTCCTGCCTTGGAGCCTCTCCGTATTAATTTGATGGTCAAGAGGACCTGGAGACAGGGTCGGCGTACAAAGCTGTCGTCCGGATACATCAGGTGATATTTATCCTATATATTGTTTGTTCAGTGCATGTTAATTTCTTTATACACACAACTACTCCCTCTCTGTATTTTTTATACGCAGGACAATTATTTCCGCCATTACACCATAGATGCGCATTCGGCTGTGCCGCGCAGCTTCGCAGATATGTGAGTCGCGGTCCAGATTGCATCAACACACCGGCCGACTCGCCCGTCCGCGTCGCCTTACAAACGCCACGGACGATTCACCCGTTCGCCCTCGCGACAGGTTCACGCGTCCACACCGGCTTACAACACCACGGACGACTCGGTCGTCCGCTTTCGTGGCCGACTCACCCGTCCGCACCGGTTTACAAACGCCGCGGCCAACTCATCCGTCCAACAAAAAAATACCAGGTGTTATCCTTTCTATGTATTTTGTCAGCACATATTAAATCATCCGAGCAAAACTACTTTGCCCTGTTGTATTTTGTATGCAGGGAAATTACCCGTCGCAAAGTGGCATTATACCGCGGAGATGGAGACACGCCAAACGTTATTTGGCACAGGTGGTTGTCCTTACTCAACGGATTCCCGCACCGGCTTACAATGCCGCGGCCGACTCTCCCGCCTGCACCAGTTTACAGTGCTGCGGTTGACTCACCTGTGATTAACTTCATGGCGGATTACTTCCGGCCTAGACACATCAGGTGTTATTTCTCCTATGCATTTTCTTAGTATACTTTAATTTCTATGAGCACAACTACTCTGCTCTACGGTATTTTTGTATGCAGGAGAATTATCCGTTACAAAGTGGTGTTATGCCACGGAGGCACGTTTGGCGGTACCGCGCAGCTTCATGGACTGGTGTGTCATGGTCCGGATTACATCAACGCGCCGGCCGACTCGCCCGTCCGCGCCGCATTGCAGCACCACAAATGACTTGCCCGCCCGCCCTCGCGACCGGTTCACCCGTCCGCATCGGCTTACAACGAGGAGGACAATTTGCTCGTCCGCACCGGCTTACAATGCCGCAGCCGATTCATCTGTCTGCTCCTGCGGCCGATTCACCCCCCGCGGCCGACTCGCCCATCCGCACTGGCTTACAGTGCCGTGGCCAGCTCATCTGTTGCCCGGGCGAATCAGGTGATATTCATCCAAGTTTGTTCTTAACACATAGTATTTTTGTCAAAGAGCAGTTTATCTTTGCCTTGGTCTGCACTATTGTTGATGCAGGACATTTGTTCACTACGTCAAAACAAACATGGTTGACTCGCCTGCGCCGGTTTACAGCGCCGCAGCCGGTTCATCTGTTTGAGTTGCCTCTGACGCGGCGGTCGTCTTTTCCATCTGTCTATTGCTGCCGGGTCTACATTGACACACCAGGACTGCACCTGTCTGCATGAGTGGATTATTGAATATGAGCAAGTCACTGCTTGGGAAGCCCGGTTTTTCTAACAGCTTGGAGGAAAATTGTCATGTGTTATCAGCCGCCGTCGGCATTGGACGGCTCAATGGGCATGCACACAAGTCGCCGCCACTACAGTTTGGTTAACTTCAAAACATCCAGTTGGAAGGAACCATTGGCCGAGTTGCTGACACGGCTCATATGGGATCATTTATAACCCGCCGCAGTCACCTCAACCTTCTGTGGATTCACATCGCGCTGTCAACACCAATGATATACCCCTTATGCTATGGTCAATATGGAGAATCTCAAAGCCAACTCCTCGAGTCGTCTTGAGACTCGGGGGCTACAATGATATGACTCGGCATCATTGGTCGGTTGCAATGCATTCAAGAACTCCGGGTCGTTCGAGGGAATGATAACCCGGTTCCGGAGGCTACTACCATATTGATGAAAATTTAAAGGCCGTCATAAAATTGCCGGTTCAAAATAAAGATTCCGGTTTAAAATCCGGGTCAAGAGATATCTCTCTCCCGCAAAGTTTTGAAGCTCTCAAATCCGGTTCAAACATCCAGCTCAAGGTAAATTTATATCTTACAAAGCTTTGGAGCTCTCAATATCCGGTTTACAAATTTCCGGTTCAAAAAGAAGTTATCTCTCGCAAAGTTTGAGTTCCCAGGAAAAATTAAAGGGACCAAAGAGAGTCTGTTACAAAGCACAACTCAAATATAGGTACCCTGCTTTAATGACCATTGGGAGCTGATCGTATTCGAATTTAGCTTAACCCTTTTGGTGTGACCCTGATCGTATTCGAATCAGAGTCGTTAAATATTCTCATGAGACTAGGGGGTTTCTTGTTCAAACATAGGTCATATTCAAAACAAAGAGAACATAGCTGTCGGTACCCTCTTGATCGGCACACTGCCGAGCTCACTAGGGGGCTTCTTAATCGTATTCGAATCATAGTTCAACCCCTTTTTGAGAACCGACGTGGATCGTATTCGAATCAGCGTCGTTAAACAACTCTCAAGGTCATTTGTGGGCTTCCCGTTCAAACATAGGTCGTATTCGAACCAAAGAGAACATAGCTGTCGGTACCTCTTGATCGGCAACGCCAAAGCCACTTGGGGCTATATGATCGTATTCGAATCTTAGCTTAACCCCTTTGGGACGGTTTTCTGATCGAATTCGAATCAGAAGCCTCAAAATTTTTGAAGTCTCTTTTTGCAAACAATTTTTTGATTTTATTTGAAGCTGTTTTTCCTATCTACAGTGTATATGACTGGTTGCTATTCAACCCGGCTTGATTTTCGATGATAAATCGCCAGTTTATGACAATCATCATCTATGTGGAAGCATTGGCTTTTAAGGATTGGGTTATCACCCTTACTGCACAGGTCACATAAACCGGCAGTAAAAATTCAATATCACAGGTGTCGTGGAATTGTCACGGCAGATGTCCTCAGGCTAGGACTTAGTCGTGGAGCCATCGCCACTAGGAAGCTTGAGGGGGTTAACGGGACAAGGAACACGAGGGTTATACTAGTTCGGCCTCTTACGGTGAAGGTAAAAGCCTACGTCCAGTTGAGGTGGTATTGATTAGGGTTTCGATGACCAGGGAGCTTAACTGCTATGCCCGGCTCTCGATGAGATCTTTCTCGTCCCTAAACCGCTGTCGGGTCGTCCCTTTATATAGGGAGGCTGACGCCCAGCAGCTCTCAGAGTCCCGGCCGGCTCATAAGAGTGTCTGGCTCGGACTCTCAACTATTCTTGCCTTACACTACAAGTTCTACCATAATAATGATTGTAACTACGGGCCTTAAGCCATATCCGGGTCTTAAGCCCATCTTTGGCCCACCGTCTTCAAGCTTAGCGCCGGGCTTCTGGCAATGACCATTGTAAGTAACCCGGCCCCTCTTGGCGGGTGACTCTAAGGTCTATATCCTCAACATTAGGCCCCAGATTGATTTGAGCCGGCTCATGTCAATCTTCAATCCTTTTGACAGAAAAAATCTCCGGCTCATCTATGATAAGGCCGTAGACAATCGAATTACTCTCAATACCTCAGGCAGCTTTAAATAACCCGATGCACCTAGATATATGTCATTAGTCCCCTCCATAAGCCGCCACTTTAACATTGAATTGTAAATTTCCTCCGGCTTATAATTAAACCGGACGTTTCCTTTTATCATAGGCTGCCGTCTTTCACCATGCCTCCCAAAGCTCCTAAAGCCTCCATCACTTGCAATTGGATGAGTTCCAATGTCACCAACGAGACTTTAGCGGAGTTTGTCAAGTCAGGTTACCTGCCCAAGAAGGACGTCATGTTCTACCGTGCCCCCGACCCATCAGAGGAGAGACCACAGCCAAGGGACGGGGAGGTGGTCATTTTTGCGGATCACATGAGCCGGGGCTTCGCACCGCCCGGCTCAAAGTTTTTTAGAGACGTGCTGAACTTCTTTGACCTGCGGCCACAAGATATAGGACCCAACTCGGTGTCCAACATATGCAATTTCCAAGTGTTCTGCGAGGTTTATCTTGGAGAAGAGCCCAGCCTGCTGCTCTTCAGAGAGCTCTTCTACCTGAACCGCCAGAACGAGTGCGCCAACGTGCCAAGTTTGGAACTCGGCGGAATCTCCATTCAGCGATGGAGAGACTGCCTCTTCCCTTACGCCGAGCCGCCGAGTCACCCAAAAGACTGGAACCAGACGTGGTTCTATTGCCAAGACACGTCGCCGGCTGACAAGAGCCCGCTGCCCGGCTTTCGCCCTTCACGTCTGGAACCAACTCACCCTCTGTCTGACAAGTTGACATAGGCGGAGCGCCAACCTCTGCTCCCCACCATAAATAAGATCAAGGCTCTCCCGGGCACTGGTCTCAACGGAATCGATCTGGTTCGAGTCTGGATCTCCTGGCGGGTGATCCCGTTGAGCCGCCACCCCGGCTTAATGTGCGAGTACACGGGCCGAAAGGATGACCCCCTGAGACACAGCCGCAACGATCTTCCTGAAGACGTTGATGAGGATATGACCAAGGCTCTCTTGAACGAGAGCTTGGCAGACTGCGGGAGGACCGGGTTAGCCCCCTTCTGCAAGATCAACCCAGCCCCAGCAGTAAGCCGCTGATTTGAACATTTTATCTTCGTCTGCAGATAACCTTCATCTGAATCTTTAAGAAATCATCATTGTATTTTTCAAGCTGATGACAAATTCTGGAAGGTCAAATATGACCATGAGGCGGCCAAGAAGGCCAGGAAAGCGAAGAAAGCCGCCAAGAAAGCCGCTCCCCGCAAGAAGGGAAGTAGGCCTACTGCTTCAGAGCTGATGCAATTAAGCGGCAGCTCCGAGTCAGAGGTAACCCCTGAACCTGCAAACTCTTGTTATATCTGCTATTTATTTCTGTCCACCTTACCAATACTGTTCATCAACAGGATGACACCGGAGCAAGTAACCCGGTGGTTGAAGAGGTAATGTCACTTTCCTCCGACTCGGAGCCCTTGCCAAGGCTGAAAATCCAAAGGGTAACCCGGAAAGTAAGCTTTTCACATCCTTTAGCTTATCAAGACCCTCAATTTATTTTGAAGCGACAGGTTCATGAAAGCCGGCGGCACACCCGGACCAACAAAGACACTGACCTCCCCTCCGGGTTACCTGACGCATCGAGGAAACGCCGGACCGAGGTGATCTCAAAGTTGTACCCTTTTTCATCCTTTGGCAGGTGTTATACGTCAACCGCTCAACTCTTCTGACTCAAATTATCAAGAAACTTCCCCCTCTTCTGGCGACTCTAAGCAGTCGAATCTGCCGGCTTTCAAGACCGTGCCCGGGTAATGACGATCATCTCATGTTATACTTTGTCTGTACTTACACTTTTTGTGCTTAACGTTTCCGTCTTTTCAGTGCCCAAGCCAAACTCAGCAAAAGGGCGAAGAAGAACAAGCCGGCCGATGAGCCGGACTTGCCTGAGCCGGATGTAACCGCTCAAGAACCACCAGCTGCCTCCGCTCCTGAGGCCGCTGCTCCAACCAACAAGCCCATAGCAAAAGCTTCTGCTAACCCGGAGGCCTCCAGCTCGGCTCAACCAATAGACGACCCGGATGTGGTAATCACCCGGACGGAATATGTTGAGCCGGGGAGGCCTACTGCGCTGGCCAAGTGCTCCGCTAAGGAGGAGTTGTTAGGGCGCCACCGGGCCAATCTGGACCTCACCGACTATGGCAATCTGAGCATCGGAGAGATCATCTCCGGCTATATCAGCCAGGTGCACAAGAGCCGGGATGTAGAGATTGCCATGGTGAACCAGATTCAGGAGAAGTCTGAGGTATCACTCTTCTTTCTTCGTACTTACTGCATAGTTATCTTGTTATTCTTATCATGCTCTAGCCCCCAATCTACTATTTATGAGACAATATGTTGTAGACTTAAGTTCCGGCTTACTCGTTTAAACCGGTAACTTGTAAACAGAAACGTTCGATATGCATTAGCCCCCAAGTGCCAAGTGTCTTTGCTTGGAAAGTGCTTGGGACTTTTAAGATTGCATAGTAACTGTTCATCTTATGACCCGGAAATTATGCAGGCTGCTGGCAAGAAATTTGAAGCTGACATCTCTGATCTCAAGACCCGTCTGAAGACGCAAGAGACTGAGACTCGGAAAGCAAATGCCAAATTTGTGTCCAGTATTGCGGCGCAAGAAAAGCTGAAGACGGACTTTGATGCTGAACGGAGAGTCTGGGCCGAAGAGAAGGCCACTCTGGTGAACCAGGCCGAACAGGCGGAAAAGGCTCTCTCAGAGAAAACCGCCGAACTCTCCGGCTTAAAGCGCCAAGTGTCCCAGATGGTTGCCGCAATCTTCGGTAAGTCATTTCACCGGCTTTCAACAAGTTTAGAATCTTTATATCTCATAACTCATCCTTGGCGGCGGCTTATCTTATTCCGTTAAACAGGTCCCAGAAGCAATAACCTCAACCAAAGTGTGGTAACCAAGCTGAAGGCCGTGTACACCCTGGTGGAGCAACTCTACACCGGGTCACAGCGTGCTCTGGCTGTGGTGGCCCTATCCAACGAGGTGCCGACTCACCTGGCGGAAGTTCTTCGCCGGCTCGCCGTTCTCCCTCAACGCATTCAAAAGCTGCGACGGGCCTCTGCAAGAGCCGGAGCCATAGCGGCTCTGAGCCGGGCTAAGGCGTTCCTTCCAGAGCTAGACCCGGCGGACATCGCTCTGGGCTACCCCAGTTTGAAGGAAGACGGCACCGCCTTCGACCAGAAGGACTTCGCAGCTTGCGTGAAGATCGTACGCCCGGTGGCCACTCTGATTGGCAATGATACAGATCTGACTAAGTATCAGCCGGGTTACGATGCAGAGAATCAGAGGATTCCCACTCCGTGCTATGAAGCCCTCAGCTTAATCCCGCCGACTCGCAAGCACACTTTCGCCCCGGAGATTGACCCGGTGGGGTTAATTGACGAGGAAGCTCAATTTGAAGCTCTGAGCGGCATCGACTGGAAGTCGTCGACTTTCCAGACCTTGGGAACAGCCAGAGGAGAAGAGAGGGATGAGCCGGAGACTTCAACCCAGCAAGTGTCGTAACTCTGTAGACGGTTTATGTGAAACAATGACCCTTTTGGACTCAACGAGTCTTGTAATAGAGTAGGGTCAACACTTCAACTGTGCCGTGCCATCGTGCACGTGTTGAATGCTGAATCCTTATGAAAGTTGCTTCCTTATATGTCTCCGGGTTACAGTTGGTCAGTCATGTTCCTTAAGCTTAAATAGTTATCTTTAACTATCCTGCATAAAAAGACAAATCACAAGTCTCGAGGCGGCTTACCGCATGGAGAATCATAGTCGTATGCCTATAACCCGGAATATGATTCACCAAAGACTGGCCCTCAATGATGTCCTTGATATAATCGTAACAACACACTTACCAGCCTGCAAGCACACTGCCGGCTTAAATAACCCGGGCTATGAGGTTGGTACCTCAATTCTGGTTTACCAGTCTTAATAACGCTAATTGTGTTCGACTAGCACTGTAAATCAAAGTTAAGCCGGCAAAGTGAGACCCGGCCGTGCATACTTGACATAATCAGAAGAACTCGCTATAAGTCAGAAAAACTTAGGGGCTTCCAGTTCGAATACGACCAGAGACCCGTCCCAAAGAGGTTATGCTAGGATTCAAATGCGATCATATAGCTCCAAGTGGGTGTGGCGATGCCAATCAAGAGGGTACCGACAGCTATGTTCTCTTTGGTTCGAATACGACCCATGTTTGAACAGGAAGCCCCCAAGTGATTTTAAGAATTGTTTAACGACGCTGATTCGAATACGATCCACGTCGGTTCCCAAAGGGGTTAAACTAAGATATGATCAAAGAAAAACTCCCCAATGAGCTCGGCACTTTGCCAATCAAATGGGTATCGACAGCTATGTTCTCTTTGGTTCGAATACGACCTATGTTTGAACAGGAAGCCCCCAAGTAACCTTATTGCCTACGGCTAGATTCGAATACGATCATAAGCCGGATCCTCCTTCAAGTTATCATGTAATCCTGCAATGAAAACAACACGTGTACATTTGGAGGAGAAAAAAGGACAGAGGTCCTGCTTTATTGCTTATCATAATATATACATGGCTTAGAGAAATATGTACATTATGAGAGCCGGTGGCTCAAGTGTAGTAAGGCCGAAGCTGAGCTATGTTCCACGGCCGACGGGTCTCTTCCTCCGACTTACGTGAATCTTTGTGTTCCCGAATGTCAATGAGGTAATATGACCCGTTATGAAAATTCTTGCTGACCACAAAGGGCCCTTCCCAAGGCGGGGATAGCTTGTGCGCATCTGTAACACCCCGAGAATCATGCTACAGTAACTCTCTGTGATTAAGCTAATCATGTTGCTAAACAGGGCTTGATCACATTGGAATCACATTTCTTTTCAAACTCCTAATTCAAACTTAATTAAATTTAAAGTGGAAAATAAAAGTTTTCAAAAATTTAAACAAAAAATGTTCGGGCCATGCCAGATATTGCACTGATAAATATTGTGGAGAAAACACATTTTTATAAAATGCCTAAATACTTTTAAATGAATTAAAACAGAAAAGAAAATAAATAAAAAGAAAAGAAAATGCAACAGGGGAGAAACAAACAAAAAAAAGAGAAGAAGAGAAACCCCCCCTTCCCCCCACTGGACCCTGGCCCAACTGGGCCGACCCCAGGCCCAGCCGGCCTAGCCCACCTCCCCGGGTCGCCCTCCCCTTCCCTGTTCCCCCGACCGGGGTCAGAACAGGGGCAGGTCCCCGCCGCACCACCTCGCCGGCGACGGGGGAGGATAAGGCCGCCCCGACGCCTCGACCTCCGCCCATCCCTCCCACTTGCCCCTCTCGGCCTCTGCGCCTCTCCCTCTCCCCCCAGATCCACGCCGCTCCCTCCTTCCCCACCGCCCGAGCGCGGTCGCCGACGTGCCGCCGTCGTTTCCGCGGCCACCGAGCCCCGTGCTCCTCCCCGATGTGTCCACGAGCTCCGCCGCGTCGAGCCCGTCCTCCCCGACCACCTGCTCGAGCCGGGACCCCCTACATCACCCCCAACGCCGTCGCCTTCTTCCTCGGGTCGCCGCCGTCTTCTTCGACTCCGGCGACTGCTGCTGCTCCTAAGCCTCTCACCGGCCTCCGTGTGCCGCGCGGTGAGCTTCTCCCCCTCCTCCCCTGTCCTTTCGCTCTCGCGCGCCCCCTGGCTGCTTCCCCACGCGCGCCCGAACGCAGCGCCGCGGAGCTCGTCGCCGGCGGGCCTCCGGTGACCTTTTGGTCATGGGCTCAAGCCCGTTGCACTCCCCACAGCGCGTAGATGCTCCCCAGCCCCTCCGCTTGCTCGATAGCACGCCGTAGCCCCGTTTCCGTCGCGCACCCGTGCACGCCGCCGCCTCCACCGCTCGCCGGCGCCGATTCCGGCCAAGTCCGGCGAAGCTACGGCCACGACTGGATGCGGCGCTGCGAGCTCCTTCGAATGAGCCTAGCCCCGCTCCTCCCCGAGCCCCGTAGCGCGATTCCGGCCAACTCCGGCGAGGGGCCGCCTCTGTTTTGGTCGCCGGAGTTGCTCCGGCACCGGCCGCCGACGTGGCTGGCCTGGGGCCACCCCAGAGCCACTGCCAGTGGGCCCCGTGGGTCCCAGTTGACTGGGCAGGCCCCAGCCACTGACGTGCGGGCCCCACCACTTAATCCGATAATTAAAACGTTTTAATAATTAAAACTAATTAGTTTAGGTAATTAGACTATGACAGGTGGGGTCCAGTAGTTAATTAACTAAAATTAGTTAGTTTAATCTTCTGTTAGCCCACTGTCTATGACAGGTAGGGCCCACTGGTCAGTTTGACCTGGTCAGCCGCTCTGTTGACCTGCTGACGTCAGCATGAGGTAATTCCAATAATCTTTGAAAATTCATATCTTTTAAACCGTAACTCGGATGAAAATGTTTTCTACATGAAAGTTGCTCAGAACGACGAGACGAATCTGAAATCGCAGTCCGTTCGTCCACCACACCTCCCTAACCTATCGAACTAGCAACTTTCCCCCTCCGGTCCGTCTGTCCGAAAACGCAAAACATCGGGAATACCTTCCCGGATGTTCCCCCCTTCGCCGGTACCACCTACTGTCGCGTTAGGACACACCTCGCACTGCTCATTGTCATGTCACGCATCGTCATGCTTATGTTTGCATTGTATTTACTGTTTCTTCCCCCTCTTCTCTCCGGTAGACTACGAGACCGACACTGTTGCTGCCCAGTTCGACTACGGAGTTGACGACCCCTCCTACTTGCCAGAGCAACCAGGCAAGCCCCCCCCCCCCCTTGATCACCAGATATCGCCTATTCTTCTCTATACTGCTTGCATTAGAGTAGTGTAGAAAGTTACTGCTTTCCGATATCCTATCCTGATGCATAGCCTATCCTTGCTACTACTATTGTTACCTTTACCTGCAATCCTACATGCTTAGTATAGGATGCTAGTTTTCCATCAGTGGCCCTATATTCTTGTCCGTCTGCTGTGCTATACTATCGGGCCGTGATCACCTGGGCGGTGATCACGGGTATATACTTATATACTATATACATGACACATGTGATGACTAAAGTCGGGTCGGCTCGTAGGAGTACCCGCGAGTGGATCTTTGTGGCGGAGCGACAGGGCAGGTTGAGACCGCCTAGGTGAGAGGTGGGCCTGGCCCTGGTCGGCGTTCGCGGATACTTAACACGCTTAACGGGATCTTGGTATTTGATCTGAGTCTGGCCATTTGGTCTATACGCACTAGCCATCTACGCGGGAGTAGTTATGGGTATCCCGGCGTCGTGGTATCAGCCGAAGCCTTCGTGACGTCAGCGACTGAGTGGCGCGCGCCGTGTTGGACCGCTTTGACGTAACCGCCGTGATCGTGTGGGTTGCTAGGTCTGCTCGCGGCCGCGTTCGCAACGTGCAGGTGTGCATAGGGCGATGGGCCCAGACACCTGCGCGCTTAGGATTAGACCGGCGTGCTGACCGCTCTGTTGTGCTTGGGTGGGGCTGCGACGCGTTGATCTTACGTGGCCGGGCATGACCCAGAAAAGTGTGTCCGGCCAAATGGGATCGAGCGTGTTGGGTTATGTGGTTCACCCCTACAGGGAAGTTTATCTATTCGAATAGCCGTGTCCCTCGATAAAAGGACGACCCGGAGTTGTACCTTGACCTTATAACAACTACCAACTGGATACTAAATAAAATACACCCTTCCAAGTGCCAGATACAACCCGGTGATCGCTCTCTAACAGGGCGACGAGGAGGGGATCGCCGGGTAGGATTATGCTATGCGATGCTACTTGGAGGACTTCAATCTACTCTCTTCTACATGCTGCAAGATGGAGATGTCCAGAAGCGTAGTCTTCGACAGGACTAGCTATCCCCCTCTTATTCTGGCATTCTGCAGTTCAGTCCACTGATATGCCGCTTTACACATATACCCATGCATATGTAGTGTAGCTCCTTGCTTGCGAGTACTTTGGATGAGTACTCACGGTTGCTTCTCTCCCTCTTTTCCCCCTTTCCTTTCTATATGGTTGTCGCAACCAGATGTTGGAGTCCAGGAGCCAGACGCCACCGCCGACGACGACACCTACGACACTGGAGGTGCCTACTACTACGTGCAGGCCGCTGACGACGACCAGGAGTAGTTAGGAGGATCCCAGGCAGGAGGCCTGCGCCTCGTTCGATCTGTATCCCAGTTTGTGCTAGCCTTCTTAAGGCAAACTTGTTTAACTTATGTCTGTACTCAGATATTGTTGCTTCCGCTGACTCGTCTATGATCGAGCACTTGTATTCGAGCCCTCGAGGCCCCTGGCTTGTATTATGATGCTTGTATGACTTATTTATGTTGTAGAGTTGTGTTGTGATATCTTCCCGTGAGTCCCTGATCTTGATCGTACACATTTGCGTGCATGATTAGTGTACGGTCAAATCGGGGGCGTCACAAGTTGGTATCAAAGCCGACTGCCTATAGGAATCCCCCTTTCCACACTCCTTGGCCGAAGTCGAGTCTAGACATTACAAAACTTATACTAACATGGCTGTGTGTCTTACAGGCCCACGTCGCCATTGGGTGGTACTAGGATCTTTTACTCCTCGACCTTTACTCTGGGACTCTGAACTCTCTTCTATTCGGGTTAAATGAATTTACTAACTTTAACACTAGGATCCCGTGACCGCATTCACCCCAAAGTTGGATAAGACATAGTTGTTTCTTAGAGTAGTATTTTGAACAATTCACACACTGTCATTTGACTCCTTTGAAACGTCTTTGCTTTCAGATGGAACCCACGAGGCAGGTCGTTCGCCACACGACGGCCATTGGTGCCTCGGGATCACCTGCGGTGCTAGCTGAGATGATGACCTATCTGGGTTATCGCTGGCACCCTGAGTACACCGTCTACGAGGAGTACCAGGACTTTAACCAGGAGCAGTACCGTGCCATCGTCCACCTCTACTCGCGGGAGTATGACTCCACTACTGTGCTGCACAACGCACATGGTGTTGGCGTGACCATCGATATGGCTGTCCATGATGCTGCCTATGCTGCTCTGACACGTCTTCGTGGAGAGTATCGGGAGTTGGACACCTCCCCTTTCAGGCATATTGCTATCGCATCTGATGTTGGTGCGGAGGGATACTATACTGCTGCCTACTCCACTGTCACCCGAGAGCCCTTCTACCATCAGAACCTGGTGCTGCATGCTGATGGGCTGGATCGAGCTAACCGAGCTCTTCGCCATGAGATGTACACCACCCGTCAGCACCTTTACCGTGCTCTGACGCTGCTGCACCCCTTTGTCCGATCTGGACAGGTACCGCGTACTGCGATCTACCCAGCCAGGACCGTGATGCCCCACGGTGTCGGTTGGCCAGAGGTGGGAGGCTACTCTCCCGCACTTGGTCCTCTTCTGCCACCTGAGCGTCGGGCTCTACACCTGAGTATCTGTGGCCCCCAGTCTGCTGACGAGGAGGGCTATCCGTTGCCTCACTACCAGCTGTCGGGCTACGATTACCTCCACAGTACCTCTTGGGACTGATGTAGGCTTGCTTGTAGTGTTAGATGCATTCGCCGCGAGCCTGTGTGCCGCCTATGATGTTTTAGTCTATGTACTGAACTCTATGTACTGAACTCTATGCATGACCCCTTTTGTAAGTTATGCCGACTACTATGTAGTAGCTATCGTGCTCCTCTCGTTATGCATGTTTCATCATGAATGATTCTTGTCTTTGCAAATAATTCTCAATGCTGAACTACCCCTGTTATATATTAGCAGGATGGTTAGACCGGGTGGTCGTGGTCGTGGTGGCGATGCCCCACCACCACCCGAGTACATGGCTGGTATGATCCAACAGTTTGAACTGAACCGCCAGTTCATGGAAAATATGATGGCTCAGTTTCCTCGCCCCAATATGAACCAGCAGCCAGCCCAAGTGACTCTTCAAGATTTCATACGCCTCAACCCAACCATCTACCGCAGCTCAACTCAGCCTCTGGATGCTGATGACTGGCTCCGTGACATCACCTATGAGATGGAGTCTGCCGATGTAGCCCCTGCCAGCTATGTCAACTTTGCTTCCTTCTTTCTGAAGGGACCCGCAGCTCAATGGTGGGACAGCCACAGGCGTACTCTGCCAGCTGGAACAGTCATCACCTGGCCAGACTTCCAAGCTGCTTTCCGTGCCCGCTTCATTCCTCAGGGAGTCATGAACCGGAAGAAGCGTGAGTTCCGCAACCTCACCCAAGGCAACAAAACCGTCGAAGCTTATCAGCGGGAGTTTCTGGACTTGTCCCGCTATGCTGAAGAAGACATTGCAACTGATGCACGCAGACAGGAGAAGTTCCGTGATGGACTACAAGCTGACATCAAGCTCGCACTTCTAGTGCATGACTTCGCCGATTTCGCCACCTTGGTGAATAAGGCCATCAATGTCGAGACTGGTCTACAGGAATACCAGAGCTCTCAGAGGCGCAACCGTGACACGGGCTCATCCTCGGGCTCGCCCTCACAGAAGCGTAAGATATGGATTCCGAACAGCATGTATCGTCCAAATGCACCTGCTCCAAGGAAATCGTATGCTGCACCGCGTCTGCCTCCTCCACCATCTAGGCAGTCAAAGCTACCAGCTCCCCCACCTGGGGCTCCTGTTCCCACTCCCGATAATGGTCTGTGCTTCAAGTGTGGTCAACCGGGTCACTTTGCCAGGAACTGCTATCAGAACCAGAATCAACTGGCCCTTCCAGCAGCTCGCTGTGGTAACAACCAGCCCCGCAACAACAATGCTAAGTCTTATGGTCGTGCTCATGCCAACCACGTTGATCTCAGCGAAGCTCAAGACCAGCCTGCTACTGTGATGGGTACACTCCTCGTAAATTCAGTACCAGCATCCGTTTTATTTGATACAGGAGCATCCCATTCATTCATATCAGCAGAATTTGCATTCCTGCATGGCATTAATTACGAAGAGATAAACACTCCGCTAGTGGTACACCCCTGCGGGCCAATGTCAAACCTCTATGGTTAGTCACGACGTTACTGTTGAAATTGAAGGACTGGAATTTCTTGTCTCTCCCATCGTACTGAAGTCCTGTAGCATTGATCTCATTCTGGGAATGAATTGGTTAAAAGCGCATACTGCTTCAATCGTTTGCACCACTAAGACCGTCCATCTGCTACACCCTTCAGATGAGATAGTTACTTACCAAGCCCATCTGGTGCAAAATGCCGAGGCAAGGCTCTATGCATTGAATGCATTGAACGCTGCACCACTCGAGGGCATTGAAAACATTCCCGTCGTGCGTGAATTCCTCGACGTCTTCCCTGAAGAACTTCCAGGGATTCCCCCTGCTAGAGCTGTCGAATTCATCATCGACTTGAAACCAGGCACCACTCCTATAGCCAAGCGACCCTACAAGATGCCGCCGCATGAACTCCTTGAGCTTAAGGAGGAAATCGACAAATCTCTTTGCAAAGGATTCATTCGCTCAAGTTGCTCTCCTTGGGGAGCACCTTCTCTCTTTGTCAAGAAGAAGGATGGGACAAATCGGTTAGTTCAAGACTAGCGTCCTATAAACCAAGCTACCATCCAGAATAAATACCCCCTTCCTCGGATCAATGATCTGTATGATCAACTGGCGGGTTCGTCAGTGTTCTCTAAGCTCGACTTGAGGTTGGGCTACCACCAGATCCGTGTTCGCGAAGAGGATATCCCAAAGACCGCCTTCGTGACTCGCTATGGTTCATACGAGTACACCGTCATGTCTTTCGGTTTAACCAATGCTCCAGCCACCTTCTCTCGTCTGATGAACTATATATTCATGGATTACCTCGACAAGTTCGTTGTGGTTTATCTGGATGATATCCTGGTATTTTCCAAGAACGAAGAAGAACATGCTGAACATCTTCGACTTGTGCTGGAAAAGCTACGAGCATCAACTATATGGCAAGTTCTCCAAATGTGAATTCTGGCTACCGGAAGTAACCTATCTTGGGCATGTCATCTCTAAGGATGGTATTGCCGTCAACCCCGAGCGAGTTCAGGCTATTCTTGATTGGACTCCTCCCAAGAACGTTAAGCAAGTCAGAAGTTTTCTCGGTCTCGCCAGCTATTGCCGTCGATTCGTCGAGAACTTCTCCAAGATCGCCAAGCCTCTGACTAACCTGTTACATAAGGGCGTCAAGTTCCAATGGACAGACAAATGTCAGGAAAGTTTCCAGGCACGCAAAGACAAGTTGACTTCTGCTCCAGTTCTAGCTCCACCTGATACTAAGAAGGACTTTGTCATTTACTGCGACGCTTCCCGTCAAGGATTAGGCTGTGTCCTAATGCAAGACCGCAAAGTGATTCTTATGCCTCTCGGCAATTGCGCCCTCACGAAGAGAACTACCCAGTTCACGACCTCGAACTTGCTGCTGTCATTCATGCGCTGAAGCAGTGGCGACATTACCTTCTCAGTAATCGTTGCGAGATCTTCACCGACCACCAAAGTCTAAAGTATCTGTTTACTCAGCCAGACCTGAACCTCCGTCAGCAGAGATGGATGGAGCTTGTTGCAGACTTTGACTTGGGTATTTCCTATACGCCAGGCAAGGCTAATGTAATGGCTGATGCCTTGAGCCGCAAGTCTTACTGCAACCACCTCCAGGTTCATAAAGTTCAGCCCTCGCTTGTTGAAGAATTCAGGAAGCTGAACCTCCATATTGTTCCTCCGGGTGCACTCGCTCCCCCTCCTAAGGAGTTTAGCAAGGTGAACCTCCACGTTGTTACCCAGGGTTCCCTCAATACCCTAGTTGCTAAACCAGATCTCGAGGACAGCATCAAAAGGCTACAGAAGTATGACTCTGAAGCCCACAAGATTAAGCGCTACCTCGCAGAAGGAAAGCCCTCATTCTTCACCATTGCTGAAGATGGCACCTTATACTTCAAGGGCCGCCTAGTGGTGCCATGTGCAGAGAAAAACCTGGATATGACACAGGAAGTTATGAAAGAAGCTCATGATACGCCTCTATGTATCCATCCTGGTAGTACAAAGATGTACCAAGACATCCGTCAGAGATTCTGGTGGTCTAATATGAAGCAAGCCATTGCTCGTTATGTTGCTGAGTGTGACGTTTGCCGTCGTATCAAAGAAGAATATCAAAGGCCTGCTGGAACTCTGCAACCTATCTCTATTCCTGAATGGAAATGGGACCATGTTGAAATGGACTTCGTCACTGGATTTCCCAAGTCACAGAAAGGTAATGATGCTATTCTTGTCGTCATTGACCGGCTTTCCAAAGTTGCACATTTCCTGGCGGTCAAAGAAACGATCACTGCTAGTCAACTGGCAACGCTCTATATGTCTAGGATTATTTCACTCCACGGTATTCCATTGGTTATCAGTTCAGACCGTGGCAGCTTATTCACTTCAAGATTCTGGGCAAGTTTCCAAGAAGCTATGGGAACTCATCTGTCATTCAGTACTGCGTTTCATCCTCAATCGCGAGGGCAAGTTGAACGCGTCAACCAAGTTCTCGAAGATATGCTTCGAGCTTGTGTTATTTCCTTCGGCAAGAAATGGGAGGAATCTCTCCCGTATGCTGAGTTCTCTTATAATAATAGCTATCAAGCTAGTCTGAAGATGGCCCCCTTCGAAGTGTTATATGGACGAAAGTGCCGAACCCCTCTGAACTGGTCAGAAACTGGGGAACGTCCACTCTTCGGTCCGGATATTATCCAAGATGCCGAAGAACAAGTCCGCATTATCCATGAGAATCTCAAGACTGCTCAGTCACGTCAGAAGAGTCAGTATGACCGTCATCATAAAGACATGGTCTATCAACCTGGCGAAAAGGCTTATCTTCGAGTCACACCTATGAAGGGTGCTCACCGCTTCGGGATCAAGGGCAAACTAGCTCCTCGCTATATTGGCCCATTCACTATTCTCGAAAGGCATGGAAAAGTGGCATACCAACTGGAGCTACCGCCGAACCTTTCTCAGGTTCACGGTGTGTTCCATGTGTCACAGCTCCGCCGTTGCTTCAAGGACCCAATCCGAGCTGTGGATCATGAAGTGCTCGAATTGCAGCAAGACCTCTCCTATAAGGAGCATCCGGTCCGCATTCTCGACCAAGCTGAACGCCGCACACGTCAGAAGGCGATCAAGTTTCTCAAAGTCCAGTGGTCGCACCATTCTGAAGATGAGGCCACTTGGCAACGAGAGGATCGTCTGCGCGAAGAATACCCCGCACTGTTTCCTTCTACCTCCTAAATCTCGAGACGAGATTTCTTGTAGTGGAGGAGATTTGTAACACCCCGAGAATCATGCTACAGTAACTCTCTGTGATTAAGCTAATCATGTTGCTAAACAGGGCTTGATCACATTGGAATCACATTTCTTTTCAAACTCCTAATTAAAACTTAATTAAATTTAAAGTGGAAAATAAAAGTTTTCAAAAATTTAAACAAAAAATGTTCGGGCCATGCCAGTTATTGCACTGATAAATATTGTGGAGAAAACACATTTTTATAAAATGCCTAAATACTTTTAAATGAATTAAAACAGAAAAGAAAATAAATAAAAAGAAAAGAAAATGCAACAGGGGAGAAACAAACAAAAAAAAGAGAAGAAGAGAAACCCCCATTTCCCCCCACTGGACCCTGGCCCAACTGGGCCGACCCCAGGCCCAGTCGGCCTAGCCCACCTCCCCGGGTCGCCCTCCCCTTCCCTGTTCCCCCGACCGGGGTCGGAACAGGGGCAGGTCCCCGCCGCACCACCTCGCCGGCGACGGGGGAGGATAAGGCCGCCCCGACGCCTCGGCCTCCGCCCATCCCTCCCACTTGCCCCTCTCGGCCTCTGCGCCTCTCCCTCTCCCCCCCAGATCCACGCCGCTCCCTCCTTCCCCACCGCCCGAGCGCGGTCGCCGACGTGCCGCCGTCGTTTCCGCGGCCACCGAGCCCCGTGCTCCTCCCCGACGTGTCCACGAGCTCCGCCACGTCGAGCCCGTCCTCCCCGACCACCTGCTCGAGCCGGGACCCCCTACATCACCCCCCAACGCTGTCGCCTTCTTCCTCGGGTCGCCGCCGTCTTCTTCGACTCCGGCGACTGCTGCTGCTCCTAAGCCTATCACCGGCCTCCGTGTGCCGCGCGGTGAGCTTCTCCCCCTCCTCCCCTATCCTTTCGCTCTCGCGCGCCCCCTGGCTGCTTCCCCACGCGCGCCCGAACGCAGCGCCGCGGAGCTCGTCGCCGGCGGGTCTCCGGTGACCTTTTGATCACGGGCTCAAGCCCGTTGCACTCCCCACAGCGCGTAGATGCTCCCCAGCCCCTCCGCTTGCTCGA
This sequence comes from Aegilops tauschii subsp. strangulata, assembly GCF_002575655.3. Lineage (NCBI taxonomy): Eukaryota > Viridiplantae > Streptophyta > Magnoliopsida > Poales > Poaceae > Aegilops > Aegilops tauschii. The sequence continues at coordinate 241,556,076 of NC_053037.3, read as the reverse complement.
TAGCACGCTGTAGCCCCGTTTCCGTCGGGCACCCGTGCACGCCGCCGCCTCCGCCGCTCGCCGGCGCCGATTCCGGCCATGTCCGGCGAAGCTACGGCCACCACTGGATGCGGCGCTGCGAGCTCCTTCGAATGAGCCTAGCCCCGCTCCTCCCCAAGCCCCGTAGCGTGATTCCGGCCAACTCCGGCGAGGGGCCGCCGACGTGGCTGGCCTGGGGCCACCCTAGAGCCACTGCCAGTGGGCCCCGTGGGTCCCAGTTGACTGGGTTGACCCAGTCAACTACTGACTGGGCAGGCCCCAGCCACTGACGTGCGGGCCCCATCACTTAATCCGATAATTAAAACGTTTTAATAATTAAAACTAATTAGTTTAGGTAATTAGACTATGACAGGTGGGGTCCAGTAGTTAATTAACTAAAATTAGTTAGTTTAATCTTCTGTTAGCCCACTGTCTATGACAGGTAGGGCCCACTGGTCAGTTTGACCTGGTCAGCCGCTCTATTGACCTGCTGACGTCAGCATTACCTCATGCTGACGTCATAATTCATTTTTGCTTAATTCAAATAATTCCAGAAATTCAAATAATCTTTGAAAATTCATATCTTTTAAACCGTAAGTCGGATGAAAATGTTTTCTACATGAAAGTTGCTCAGAACGACGAGACGAATCCGAATACGCAGTCCGTTCGTCCACCACACCTCCGTAACCTATCGAACTATCAACTTTCCCCCTCCGGTCCGTCTGTCCGAAAACGCAAAACATCGGGAATACCTTCCCGGATGTTCCCCCCTTCGCCGGTACCACCTACTGTCGCGTTAGGACACACCTCGCACTGCTCATTGTCATGTCACGCATCGTCATGCTTATGTTTGCATTGTATTTACTGTTTCTTCCCCCTCTTCTCTCCGGTAGACTACGAGACCGACACTGCTGCTGCCCAGTTCAACTACGGAGTTGACGACCCCTCCTACTTGCCAGAGCAACCAGGCAAGCCCCCCCTTGATCACCAGATATCGCCTATTCTCTATACTGCTTGCATTAGAGTAGTGTAGCAAGTTACTGCTTTCCGATATCCTATCCTGATGCGTAGCCTATCCTTGCTACTACTGTTGTTACCTTTACCTGCAATCCTACATGCTTAGTATAGGATGCTAGTTTTCCATCAGTGGCCCTACATTCTTGTCCGTCTGCTGTGCTATACTATCGGGCCGTGATCACCTGGGCGGTGATCACGGGTATATACTTATATACTATATACATGACACATGTGATGACTAAAGTCGGGTCGGCTCGTAGGAGTACTCGCGAGTGGATCTTTGTGGCGGAGCGATAGGGCAGGTTGAGACCGCCTAGGTGAGAGGTGGGCCTGGCCCTGGTCGGCGTTCGAGGATACTTAACACGCTTAACGAGATCTTGGTATTTGATCTGAGTCTGGCCATTTGGTCTATACGCACTAGCCATCTACGCGGGAGTAGTTATGGGTATCCCGGCGTCGTGGTATCAGCCGAAGCCTTCGTGACGTCAGCGACTGAGTGGCGCGCGCCGTGTTGGACCGCTTTGACGTAACCGCCGTGATCGTGTGGGTTGCTAGGTCTGCTCGCGGCCGCGTTCGCAACGTGCAGGTGTGCATAGGGCGGTGGGCCCAGACCCCTGCGCGCTTAGGATTAGACCGGCGTGCTGACCGCTCTATTGTGCTTAGGTGGGGCTGCGACGCGTTGATCTTACGAGGCCGGGCATGACCCAGAAAAGTGTGTCCGGCCAAATGGGATCGAGCGTGTTGGGTTATGTGGTGCACCCCTACAGGGAAGTTTATCTATTCGAATAGCCGTGTCCCTCGGTAAAAGGACGACCCGGAGTTGTACCTTGACCTTATAACAACTACCAACTGGATACTGAATAAAATACACCCTTCCAAGTGCCAGATACAACCCGGTGATCGCTCTCTAACAGGGCGACGAGGAGGGGATCGCCGGGTAGGATTATGCTATGCGATGCTACTTGGAGGACTTCAATCTACTCTCTTCTACATGCTGCAAGATGGAGATGTCCAGAAGCGTAGTCTTCGACAGGACTAGCTATCCCCCTCTTATTCTGGCATTCTGCAGTTCAGTCCACTGATATGCCGCTTTACACATATACCCATGCATATGTAGTGTAGCTCCTTGCTTGCGAGTACTTTGGATGAGTACTCACGGTTGCTTCTCTCCCTCTTTTCCCCCTTTCCTTTCTATATGGTTGTCGCAACCAGATGTTGGAGTCCAGGAGCCAGACGCCACCGCCGACGACGACACCTACGACACTGGAGGTGCCTACTACTACGTGCAGGCCGCTGACGACGACCAGGAGTAGTTAGGAGGATCCCAGGCAGGAGGCCTGCACCTCGTTCGATCTGTATCCCAGTTTGTGCTAGCCTTCTTAAGGCAAACTTGTTTAACTTATGTCTGTACTCAGATATTGTTGCTTCCGCTGACTCGTCTATGATCGAGCACTTGTATTCGAGCCCTCGAGGCCCCTGGCTTGTATTATGATGCTTGTATGACTTATTTATGTTGTAGAGTTGTGTTGTGATATCTTCCCGTGAGTCCCTGATCTTGATCATACACATTTGCATGCATGATTAGTGTACGGTCAAACCTGAATCGCCAGAACGAGTGCGCCAACGGGCCAAGTTTGGAACTCGGCGGAATCTCCATTCAGCGATGGAGATACTGCCTCTTCCCTTACGCCGAGCCGCCGAGTCACCCAAAAGACTGGAACCAGACGTGGTTCTATTGCCAAGACACGTCGCCGGCTGACAAGAGCCCGCTGCCCGGCTTTCGCCCTTCACGTCTGGAACCAACTCACCCTCTGTCTGACAAGTTGACTCAGGCGGAGCGCCAACCTCTGCTCCCCACCATAAACAAGATCAAGGCTCTCCCGGGCACTGGTCTCAACGGAATCGATCTGGTTCGAGTCTGGATCTCCTGGCGGGTGATCCCGTTGAGCCGCCACCCCGGCTTAATGTGCGAGACACGGGCCGAAAGGATGACCCCCTGAGACACAGCCGCAACGATCTTCCTGAAGACGTTGATGAGGATATGACCAAGGCTCTCTTGAACGAGAGCTTGGCAGACTGCGGGAGGACCGGGTTAGCCCCCTTCTGCAAGATCAACCCAGCCCCAGCAGTAAGCCGCTGATTTGAACATTTTATCTTCGTCTGCAGATAACCTTCATCTGAATCTTTAAGAAATCATCATTGTATTTTTCAAGCTGATGACAAATTCTGGAAGGTCAAATATGACCATGAGGCGGCCAAGAAGGCCAGGAAAGCGAAGAAAGCCGCCAAGAAAGCCGCTCCCCGCAAGAAGGGAAGTAGGCCTACTGCTTCAGAGCTGATGCAATTAAGCGACAGCCCCAAGTCAGAGGTAACCCCTGAAAATGCAAACTCTTGTTATATCTGCTATTTATTTCTGTCCACCTTACCAATATTGTTCATCAACAGGATGACACCGGAGCAAGTAACCCGGTGGTTGAAGAGGTAATGTCACTTTCCTCCGACTCGGAGCCCTTGCCAAGGCTGAAAATCCAAAGGGTAACCCGGAAAGTAAGCTTTTCACATCCTTTAGCTTATCAAGACCCTCAATTTATTTTGAAGCGACAGGTTCATGAAAGCCGGCGGCACACCCGGACCAACAAAGACACTGACCTCCCCTCCGGGTTACCTGACGCATCGAGGAAACGCCGGACCGAGGTGATCTCAAAGTTGTACCCTTTTTCATCCTTTGGCAGGTGTTATACGTCAACCGCTCATCTCTTCTGACTCAAATTATCAGGAAACTTCCCCCTCTTCTGGCGACTCTATGCAGTCGAATCTACCGGCTTTCAAGACCGTGCCCGGGTAATGACGATCATCTCATGTTATACTTTGTCTGTACTTACACTTTTTGTGCTTAACGTTTCCGTCTTTTCAGTGCCCAAGCCAAACTCAGCAAAAGGGCGAAGAAGAACAAGCCGGCCGATGAGCCGGACTTGCCTGAGCCGGATGTAACCGCTCAAGAACCACCAGCTGCCTCCGCTCCTGAGGCCGCTGCTCCAACCAACAAGCCCATAGCAAAAGCTTCTGCTAACCCGGAGGCCTCCAGCTCGGCTCAACCAACAGACGACCCGGATGTGGTAATCACCCGGACGGAATATGTTGAGCCGGGGAGGCCTACTGCGCTGGCCAAGTGCTCCGCTAAGGAGGAGTTGTTAGGGCGCCACCGGGCCAATCTGGACCTCACCGACTATGGCAATCTGAGCATCGGAGAGATCATCTCCGGCTATATCAGCCAGGTGCACAAGAGCCGGGATGTAGAGATTGCCATGGTGAACCAGATTCAGGAGAAGTCTGAGGTATCACTCTTCTTTCTTCGTACTTACTGCATAGTTATCTTGTTATTCTTATCATGCTCTAGCCCCCAATCTACTATTTATGAGACAATATGTTGTAGACTTAAGTTCCGGCTTACTCGTTTAAACCGGTAACTTGTAAACAGAAACGTTCGATATGCATTAGCCCCCAAGTGCCAAGTGTCTTTGCTTGGAAAGTGCTTGGGACTTTTAAGATTGCATAGTAACTGTTCATCTTATGACCCGGAAATTATGCAGGCTGCTGGCAAGAAATTTGAAGCTGACATCTCTGATCTCAAGACCCGTCTGAAGACGCAAGAGACTGAGACTCGGAAAGCAAATGCCAAATTTGTGTCCAGTATTGCGGCGCAAGAAAAGCTGAAGACGGACTTTGATGCTGAACGGAGAGTCTGGGCCGAAGAGAAGGCCACTCTGGTGAACCAGGCCGAACAGGCGGAAAAGGCTCTCTCAGAGAAAACCGCCGAACTCTCCGGCTTAAAGCGCCAAGTGTCCCAGATGGTTGCCGCAATCTTCGGTAAGTCATTTCACCGGCTTTCAACAAGTTTAGAATCTTTATATCTCATAACTCATCCTTGGCGGCGGCTTATCTTATTCCGTTAAACAGGTCCCAGAAGCAATAACCTCAACCAAAGTGTGGTAACCAAGCTGAAGGCCGTGTACACCCTGGTGGAGCAACTCTACACCGGGTCACAGCGTGCTCTGGCTGTGGTGGCCCTATCCAACGAGGTGCCGACTCACCTGGCGGAAGTTCTTCGCCGGCTCGCCGTTCTCCCTCAACGCATTCAAGAGCTGCGACGGGCCTCTGCAAGAGCCGGAGCCATAGCGGCTCTGAGCCGGGCTAAGGCGTTCCTTCCAGAGCTAGACCCGGCGGACATCGCTCTGGGCTACCCCAGTTTGAAGGAAGACGGCACCGCCTTCGACCAGAAGGACTTCGCAGCTTGCGTGAAGATCGTACGCCCGGTGGCCACTCTGATTGGCAATGATACAGATCTGACTAAGTATCAGCCGGGTTACGATGCAGAGAATCAGAGGATTCCCACTCCGTGCTATGAAGCCCTCAGCTTAATCCCGCCGACTCGCAAGCACACTTTCGCCCCGGAGATTGACCCGGTGGGGTTAATTGACGAGGAAGCTCAATTTGAAGCTCTGAGCGGCATCGACTGGAAGTCGTCGACTTTCCAGACCTTGGGAACAGCCAGAGGAGAAGAGAGGGATGAGCCGGAGACTTCAACCCAGCAAGTGTCGTAACTCTGTAGACGGTTTATGTGAAACAATGACCCTTTTGGACTCAACGAGTCTTGTAATAGAGTAGGGTCAACACTTCAACTGTGCCGTGCCATCGTGCACGTGTTGAATGCTGAATCCTTATGAAAGTTGCTTCCTTATATGTCTCCGGGTTACAGTTGGTCAGTCATGTTCCTTAAGCTTAAATAGTTATCTTTAACTATCCTGCATAAAAAGACAAATCACAAGTCTCGAGGCGGCTTACCGCATGGAGAATCATAGTCGTATGCCTATAACCCGGAATATGATTCACCAAAGACTGGCCCTCAATGATGTCCTTGATATAATCGTAACAACACACTTACCAGCCTGCAAGCACACTGCCGGCTTAAATAACCCGGGCTATGAGGTTGGTACCTCAATTCTGGTTTACCAGTCTTAATAACGCTAATTGTGTTCGACTAGCACTGTAAATCAAAGTTAAGCCGGCAAAGTGAGACCCGGCCGTGCATACTTGACATAATCAGAAGAACTCGCTATAAGTCAGAAAAACTTAGGGGCTTCCAGTTCGAATACGACTAGAGACCCGTCCCAAAGAGGTTATGCTAGGATTCAAATGCGATCATATAGCTCCAAGTGGGTGTGGCGATGCCAATCAAGAGGGTACCGACAGCTATGTTCTCTTTGGTTCGAATACGACCCATGTTTGAACAGGAAGCCCCCAAGTGATTTTAAGAATTGTTTAACGACGCTGATTCGAATACGATCCACGTCGGTTCCCAAAGGGGTTAAACTAAGATATGATCAAAGAAAAACTCCCCAATGAGCTCGGCACTTTGCCAATCAAATGGGTATCGACAGCTATGTTCTCTTTGGTTCGAATACGACCTATGTTTGAACAGGAAGCCCCCAAGTAACCTTATTGCCTACGGCTAGATTCGAATACGATCATAAGCCGGATCCTCCTTCAAGTTATCATGTAATCCTGCAATGAAAACAACACGTGTACATTTGGAGGAGAAAAAAGGACAGACGTCCTGCTTTATTGCTTATCATAATATATACATGGCTTAGAGAAATATGTACATTATGAGAGCCGGTGGCTCAAGTGTAGTAAGGCCGAAGCTGAGCTATGTTCCACGGCCGACGGGTCTCTTCCTCCGACTTACGTGAATCTTTGTGTTCCCGAATGTCAATGAGGTAATACGACCCATTATGCAAATTCTTGCTGACCACAAAGGGCCCTTCCCAAGGCGGGGATAGCTTGTGTGCATCTGTCTGATCTTGGATGAGCCGGAGCACCAGATCGCCTTCCTGGAAGACCCGGGATTTAACCCGGCGACTATGATAACGGCGCAGGTCTTGTTGGTAAATCGCCGAGCGAGCTGCTGCCACATCACGCTGTTCGTCCAGCAAGTCAAGAGCATCTTGGCGCGCTTTTTCATTATCCGCCTCAACATAAGCCGCCACTCGAGGCGAGTCATGACGAATGTCACTGGGGAGGACTGCTTCTGCCCCATAAACCATGAAGAAAGGTGTGAAACCTGTAGACCCGTTAGGAGTAGTGTTGATGCTCCATAACACGGAGGGCAACTCCTCCACCCAACAACCCGGCGTCCGTTGCAAAGGGACCAAAAGCCAGGGCTTGATGCCCTTCAGAATCTCCTGATTAGCTCTCTCAGCCTGACCATTGGATTGAGGATGAGCCACTGATGAAACATCAAGTCGAATATGCTCTCGTTGACAAAACTCCTCCATGGCGCCTTTGGATAGATTGGTACCATTGTCAGTTATAATGCTGTGTGGAAAGCCAAAGCGAAAGATCACCTTTTTCATAAACTGAACTGCCGTGGCTGCATCACACTTGCTAACTGGCTCCACTTCAACCCACTTGGTAAATTTGTCAACTGCCACCAAGAGGTGGGTCTTCTTATCCTTGGACCTTTTAAAAGGCCCAACCATATCAAGCCCCCAGACCGCAAAGGGCCAAGTAATTGGGATCATCCTCAGCTCCTGAGCCGGCACATGAGCCCGTCGCGAGAACCTTTGGCAACCATCACATTTACTGACCAAGTCCTCCGCATCAGCATGAGCCATCAGCCAATAGAAACCATGACGGAAAGCCTTGGCCACAAGAGACTTTGAGCCAGCGTGATGGCCACAATCCCCTTCATGAATCTCGCGCAAGATCTCTTGACCCTCCTCAGGGGAGACACAACGCTGGAACGCCCCCGTAACACTGCGGCGATGCAACTCACCATTGATGACCACCATTGACTTAGACCGCCGGGTTATTTGTCTGGCCAACGTTTCATCCTCAGGCAACTCTCCCCGGGTCATGTAAGCCAAATAGGGCACTGTCCAGTCCGGTATGATATGGAGAGCCGCCACCAGTCGTGCCTCCGGGTCAGGGACAGCCAAGTCTTCCTCTGTAGGCAACTTAACAGAAGGGTTATACAGGACGTCCAGAAAAGTATTAGGCGGCACCGGTTTTCGCTGAGAGCCCAGCCGGCTTAAAGCATCAGCCGCCTCGTTCTTCCTGCGATCAATGTGCTCTACTTGGTAACCTGAAAGTGCCCAGCAATGGCATCAACTTCGCGGCAATAAGCCGCCATGAGAGGGTCCTTAGAGTCCCACTTGCCTGATACTTGTTGAGCCACCAAGTCTGAGTCACCGAAACACCTTACCCGGCTCAAGCTCATCTCCTTAGCCATCCGAAGACCATGGAGCAAGGCCTCGTACTCAGCTGCGTTGTTGGTACAAGGAAACATAATGGAACTTATCACCCTTAGGGGAAGCCAACACGACTCCAGCCCCCGAGCTCTCCAACTGCCTGGACCCATCAAAGTGAATAGTCCAATATGTGTTATCCGGCTTTTGCTCGGGCACTTGCGACTCTGTCCAATCATTGATGAAATCCACCAAGGCCTGAGATTTAACAGCAGTGCGTGGCACGTATTTCAGACCATGAGGTCCGAGCTCTATGGCCCACTTAGCCACTCTTCCTGTGGCCTCTCTGTTTTGAATGATATCACCAAGAGGGGCAGAACTGACCACAGTGATGGGATGACCCTGGAAATAATGCTTAAGCTTCCGGCTTGCCATGAACACACAATAAACAAGCTTCTACCAATGTGGATACCGCTGTTTGGACTCGATGAGCACTTCGCTGACATAATAAACCGGCCGCTGAACCGGATGCTCCTTACCCTCTTCCTTGCGCTCCACCACCACAGCCACACTGACGGCTCGTGTGTTCGGCGCCACATATAGTAATAAGGGCTCCTTATCAACCGGAGCAGCAAGGACTGAGGGCTCTGCCAGCTGCTTCTTCAAATCCTCAAAAGCAGTATTAGCTGCGTCATTCCAGACAAAGTTATCAGTTTTCTTCATCAACTGATATAATGGCATGGCCTTCTCACCCAAACGGCTTATAAAACGGCTTAAAGCAGCGATGCGACCCGCCAAGCGCTGAACGTCATTTATACACGCCGGCTTAGCCAGGGAGGTGATGACCTTGATCTTCTCCGGGTTAGCTTCAATGCCTCTGTCAGAAACCAAGAAACCCAAGAGTTTGCCTGCAGGAACACCAAAAACACACTTGGCCGGGTTAAGCATCATCTTGTAAACCCGGAGATTATCAAAGGTTTCCCTCAAATCATCTATTAGGGTTTCCTCCTTTATGGATTTAACCACAATATCGTCCACATAAGCATGAACATTGTGCCCAATCTGGTTATGAAGACAGTTCTGCACGCAACGCTGATAAGTCGCCTGTGCACACTTGAGTCCAAAGGGCATGGACACATAGCAGAAGGCTCCAAAGGGAGTGATGAACGCCGTCTTCTCCTGGTCCTTAACTGCCATTTTAATCTGATGATATCCGGAATAAGCATCCAAGAAACTTAAGCGCGCACAACCTGCCGTTGCATCAATAATTTGATCAATACGGGGAAGGGCAAAAGGATCAGCCGGACACGCCTTGTTTAAGTCCGTGTAGTCCACACACATCCGCCAAGTGCCGTTCTTCTTGAGTACGAGGACCGGGTTAGCTAACCACTCTGGGTGAAAGACTTCAACAATATACCCGGCCGCCAAGAGCCGGGCCACCTCTTCACCAATAGCTTTCCGCCTCTCTTCATTAAACCGCCGAAGGAACTGCCTGACCGGCTTAAATTTCGGATCAACAATGAGAGTGTGCTCAGCGAGTTCTCTAGGTACACCTGGCATGTCAGAAGGTTTCCATGCGAAGATGTCCCTATTCTCACGGATGAACTCGATGAGCGCGCTTTCCTATTTTGGATCCAGATTGGCACTGATGCTAAACTGCTGAGATGAGTCACCTGGAACGAAACCAACAGGTTTAGTCTCATCAGCCGACTTAAATTTCATTGCCGGCTCATGCTCCGTAGTCGGCTTTTTCAGAGAGGTCATATCTGTTGGGTCAACATTGTCTTTGTAAAACTTCAACTCCTCCGTTGCACAAACAGATTCTGCATAAGCTGCATCACCCTCCTCACACTCCAGGGCCACCTTCCGGCTGCCGTGAACCGTAATGGTCCCATTATGACCCGGCATCTTGAGCTGTAAATACACGTAACACGGCCGTGCCATGAACTTGGCGTAAGCCGGCCGCCCAAATATGGCATGGTATGGACTTCGTATCTTGACCACCTCAAAGGTCAATTTTTCCACCCTGTAGTTGTGCTCATCTCCAAAGGCCACCTCCAACTCGATCTTGCCGAGTGGATAAGCCGACTTACTAGGTACCACACCATGGAAGATAGTGTTTGACTGGCTGAGATTCTTATCAATCAACCCCATACGACGGAATGTCTCATAATAGAGGATGTTGATGCTGCTGCCTCCATCCATGAGCACTTTAGTGAACTTATATCCTCCCACCTGAGGAGCCACCACCAAGGCCAAATGACTTGGGTTATCCACCCGGGGAGGGTGATCCTCCCTACTCCACACTATAGGCTGCTCAGACCACCGCAAGTAGCGTGGAACCGCCGGCTCAACAGCATTCACAGCCCTCTTATGAAGCTTCTGATCTCGCTTACACAGACTGGTGGTAAATACATGATACTGTCCGCCGCTAAGCTGCTTTGGATTGGTCTGATAACCCCCTGCTACTGTTGATGATCCTGGCCATACTGCTGATTAAAGCCCCCTTAACCATTCTGAGGATTAGAATTTGAGCCGCCGCCCGGGCCATGAAAGCCGCCGGCGCCTGAGCCGCCGCCCGGGCCATTGTAATTCTTAAAGGCCTTCATGATTGCACAATCCTTCCACAGATGGGTAGCTGGCTTCTCTCTAGAGCCATGCCTTGGACAAGGCTCATTCAACAGCTACTCCAGCGTCGGGCCTGACCCGCCGGCTCGGGGAGGGGGCCTCCCCTTGCGTCGCTGGTTATTACCCTGTGAGCTGGCGTTGGCTACGAACTCTAGGCTGCCATCGGCCTTGCGCTTGCCACCTCCTTGGTTCCCCGGGTTATGCTGAGGACCCTTGCCATTGCCGTTCTTCTTTCCCTTCCCTGTCCTTTCATCATCTGAAGCAGGGTCCTTGGTACCATCAGAATCGGCGTACTTGACAAGAGCCGCCATCAGTGTACCCATATCATTGCAGTCGCGCTTAAGCCGCCCAAGTTTCATCTTCAGGGGCACAAAACGACAATTCTGTTCCAACATTAAGACTGCAGAGCCGGCATCCATCTTATCCGAGGAATGTATTATCTCCTTAACCCGGCGAACCCAATGTGTCGTAGACTGACCCTCCTGCTGCTTGCAGTTAGTCAAATCCACAATTGACATAGACTGCCTACAGGTATCCTTGAAGTTTTGGATGAACCGGGCCTTCAGCTCAGCCCAAGACCCAATGGAATTCGGTGGTAGCCCTTTCAACCAAGTGCGGGCAGTCCCATCCAACATCATGGTGAAGTATTTGGCCATTGCCGCTTTAGTGACCTCCAGCAGTTCCATGGCCATCTCGTAACTCTCGATCTAGGCTGCGGGTTGTAAGTCGGCCGTGTAATTAGGCACCTTCCTAGGGCCTTTGAAGTCTTTGGGTAGACGTTCATTGTGGATAGCTGGCAGTAAACAAGGGACACCCCCAGTCCTGGTAGGGATACCTACGTCGACGGAAGTCGTCGGGTAAGCCGGGGGAGTCTGGTAAGCCGTCAACTGAGGCACCTGCTCCACCTCTTGCCCCGCTCTGTCTTGGTCTACTGCGTGAAAGGCTCTGTTATGAGCCGGGCCATGGCCAAGGGGCGGGTCATGGCGTCGGACGTTACTTGAGCCGGTCGCTGAGACCATGTGTCTACTGTAACTCGGGCTCCGGCCTGGACGAGGAGTCGAGTGGATCCTATCCCGGCTGTAGGAGTACGCCTCTTGCTGCGCCAGTGCTGTCTGAAGGAGTTCCCTGACCCGGCGGGTTTCAATAGCCGTCGGAGAGTCGCCGTCAATTGGGAGAGCCGCCAGCCGTGCTGCCGCGGCGACCATGTTCTCCAGCGGGTTAGCATAATGACCCGGTGGTATTGGCACATACTGAGGTGGGGCAGGGGGCACCTGGGGAGGCCCCATCACTTGTGGCTGAATAGGGGTCCCAGTCCCGGGCACTATGACCCCTGGCGGGTTACTAGACCCTGCACCTGGCGTGTTGAAGAGGTTTCGTGGATCGTAAACCGGAGGGAGCCGAGATTGGGCCTTTTGATGCCTCCTTCTCACGACCTCATTGGACGCGTTCTGATCCATCGTGAGCCGGAAGGACTGCGCCTGGATCAACTGAGTTTGGGCATCGAGAGCCGCCCTCTCTGCAGCCATCCTGATCCCTTCCGCTGCCAGATCCTCCTTAGCTTTCACTAGATCTAACTTTAATTGCGCCACCTCCGCATCATGCTGAGCTTGATCCGCCGGGTCAACCGTGGCAGTTAACAGGGCCGTCATCTTGTCCGTGAGATCCATCAGCACCTGAGCTGGCGAGGGCACCGGGTTTCCCGCTCCAGCAGCAGGGTTCTGAACAGGCTGCGCACCGGCCATGAAGATTCCAACCCGGCTTGGCGGCTCAAACGGGTCCGGAATTCTGTCACGATCGGAACAACCCATGAGCCTGCCATCTTGAAGTTGATACAACGAGTTTGACTCATCGGTGGACGACTCGCCGTCAGAGCCGGCGGCCGTCTCATCACCAGATCCAGATCGATCAGAGAGCCCTCCATGGATACATCCCACAAAAGCATGCTTTAAGGCAGGCCGGGCCCGGGCGGGTCGTGCACTCTGAGCCGTCTCGATGAGATCGGCGCAGAGATCCGGCTCAGGGCCCGGCTCACCAATCTTGCCAATGAAAACATGAATTCCGCCGAAGGGGACCCGGTACCCGTACTCAATTGAGCCGGCGTCGGGGCCCCAGTTTGCATCGTCGATGTAGAGCTTGCCGCGACGACTCTTGGTCATCCGGCCCACAGCGTATCCCTTGAGCCCTTCGAAGCTTCCCTTCAAGAACTCAAATCCACCGTGCGCTGGCCCCACGGTGGGCGCCAACTGTCGTGGAATTGTCACGGCAGATGTCCTCAGGCTAGGACTTAGTTGTGGAGCCATCGCCGCTAGGAAGCTTGAAGGGGTTAACGGGACAAGGAACACGAGGGTTATACTGGTTCGGCCCCTTACGGTGAAGGTAAAAGCCTACGTCCAGTTAAGGTGGTATTGATTAGGGTTTCGATGACCAGGGAGCTTAACTGCTATGCCCGGCTCTCGATGAGATCTTTCTCGTCCCTAAACCGTTGCCGGGTCGTCCCTTTATATAGGGAGGCTGACACCCAGCAGCTCTCAGGGTCCCGGCCGGCTCATAAGAGTGTCCGGCTCGGACTCTCAACTATTCTTGCCTTACACTACAAGTTCTACCATAATAATGATTGTAACTACGGGCCTTAAGCCTTATCCGGGTCTTAAGCCCATCTTTGGCCCACCGTCTTCAAGCTTAGCGCCGGGCTTCTGGCAATGACCATTGTAAGTAACCCGACCCCTCTTGGCGGGTGACTCTAAGGTCTATATCCTCAACAACAGGTATAATATTATTATTATAGTTATGTTTCAAAGTTATGATTCATAACAGGCTTATCTGTGACACCTTGTTACACATCAATGGTTATATGTGAGATATTATGACCCGCCCTGAGGTAAACCGCCATGGGATCTTGTGATCTAATTATGTGCGGGATAAGACTACATTTGGGTGGTTACCCGTCCTGGTTCTTGACGTTAAGTGGCCAGGGCATATGCTGTTTAAACTCTGTAGGATTTACAGAGCTATGACTTACATAAATGATTAAATTCAAGCCCATCATCAAAGATTGAAATTGGTGTCTCAAAAGGGTTATCAATTCTTGATTTTCTCAATGGCTATAAGCCGCCGGGTTGTACAAATTCCGGCTTACAATGGAGGCGTATTAAATCGCCATCGGCCAAGAGCCGTCGGGTATTTAAACTCCGGATTGACTTATCAACAGATGAGGTATTCAAAGTCGCTTTAGCGCAATGGCTATTATTTTATCAATGGATATGATTTATTCTATGATGGAAAGAATAGTCCCGAGTCGCTGCAGGCTTACGACCCGGCACTTGGGGGCTAATTATTTAAATTGAGATCACATCAAATATGCAAGTCCCATGTCACTGCCAGCAGGCACCATGGCACTTGGGGGCTAATGCAAAGTCATTTTTTGCTCATCTTATTGACGACCCGACTCATCACATTATAATGAGCCGGCCCTTGGGGGTTACCAATTGCTCCTGTCAACAATTCAAGGTACACAAGCATTAATCCATTATATTGAACGATCCACTATTCAGTTGGTAGAGTACAAAGCTCTTAACCTTGTGGACGTGGGTTCAAGCCCCATGGTGGAGATTATATTATATGATGTTATTATCAAAGTCCCAGCTCAATATTATCTTACTAAACCAGCCCTTGGGGGCTACACTCATTGAAGTTTTCATGAGCATAAGGCAATTACAAGGGCCAGGTTGCTGCAAGCATGACAACCCGACACTTGGAGGCTACAGGTGATATGCATATAAGGGAGAAAAAATCTTCAAATTCTTAGTTTGGAGTAGACCAGATTAACCCGGTGTCTGCAACAGTCATGACCCGGCATCATTTATTTATAACCCGACAATTTTGGCAATCATAAATCGGCAAGATCTACATCTCTAAGCCGGCTGAATATCAGTTGAATATTTCAAGACCAATATTTTTTTCAAGTCAGAGTTTTGGAAACCGACTCAAATGGATTATTTCGTATAATATTTCTTTATAAAGAGCCAATGTCAGCAAATGGATTATGAAGCTGGCTTATTGACCCGGATATTCCAGGAGAAAATGTCAAGGACTGAAGGATGATCAGCTGCCGGCTTACAAGAATATTTAACCTGGAGCACAACCTGTCAAATTTGTTCTTGAGTTATTTTGCAGGATCAGTTCAACATGGATAAATCCAAATTAAACTGGCAGCTAATGTCGGGGATATACCCCGCGGTATGACCCGGCCAGACTTGGTGACTCACTAGAGACCTGGCTAGAGCTTGGCGACTCACTGGTGATCCGCCCGAACATGGCGATTCCCAGGTAACCCGCCTGGACATTGTGACTCACTAGAGACCCGACGGGCGGATCAGACGGACGACAAGGCCCAAGGCCCAGCAGGCTGGCTTATACTCTGGTGGGCCGGCTTAAGGAGGAAGGGATGACGAATATTTCCTTTACGAGGAAGCAAGACCCAGACTTGTATTCAACTTGTAAGAAAAGATAGACTAGTCCTAGTCCTACTAGGACTCCGCATGTAACCCACCCCTCTAACTTATATAAGGAGGGGCAGGGCACCCCAAAGAGGGAGAGGCAAGAAGAAACAATCTCTAGGGCCAGACACCGAGAGCCGGTTCCCGGCGACTCTCCCGTGATCATAACGAGACCTAGCCTCAAACAACATGTAGGGTTGTTACCGGATGATGTTTCCCGGGGCCCGAAGCTGTCTAAATCCTTGTCTTGTGTTGCGTCTCTCGATTCCGCCCAACCCCTCTCAAGCTACTACATAGATGCGCTGGCCTCACGACTAAGTCCTGACACTAAGGACATCTGCCGTGGCAATTCCATGACAGAATCTGAAAACTTAGAACGAAGAAATCCTCTGAAAAGATGACCTTCACATGATTGAGAGAGAAAACAACTCCTGAAATACTCCGGATGGATGAAAAGAATTGCACGACTGGAAACAATTTGAGAGGATAACATGAAGCTAGCGCCAGGAAGCAACGAGAGAATGGGCAAGATTTAAAAGAAACTCTTCTTCGGTCCTGAAATGTTGAGAATGACGACGAGAAACAACACCAAAATTGATGAGATACTCCGAGAGAATGAAAAGCGAAGAGGTTGAGCCAACAATGAAAATAATTTGAAATTGATCTTGGAAAAGCGTCCTACTGATGAAATTTATACTTACGTCAAACTTCGAAAAGGATTTGAGAATAGCTCCGGGAAATTAGAAGAGTCAGGTAAGATCCTGGGAAAAAACCTGTGGGTTAGGGCCCACTCAAGAGAAACACCGTTGAGAAAGGATTATGGAATAGATAGATGATGCACCGGAACCACTGAAGGACTAGAATGAGGTAGCAACCTCGAATTAATTGAAAACAGATGAACAAGAATATGAGCAACACCGAATACTTGCATTGAATCCACCGGAAAAGAAAAAGAGATGAAGAATGCCAAACAAGACGAGAATTCACCGATTGAAATAATTGAAGAAAGGCTGAAGAGGTTCCGCGCGAATGAAAATTTATGCTCGAAAGAGACTCAAGCTCCGGGAAGAAGAGGGTGGGAGGGCGGGAAAACAAAGTCAACTTGGAAGGGAAAACCGACGAATAGCATGAAGAGAAAACACCGGTTGAAATCATTGAGGAAAGAATGCAAAGACTTCGCACGAGTAGGATGGATACTCGATTTCAGACTCCGGTTCCGAGAAGAAGAAGGGAGGGCGGGTGGGAAAAACACGGACAACTTCGGACAGGGAAACAACATCGGATGAGAAAGAACTGAGGACTGATCTCGCAAGAGACAAAGAGGATCGAATTATCATGACGAGAAATGCACCGGATGCAAAGAGCTGAGAGCCCACGAATGAAAAACTAACCGCGTGATCCTAAAGAAAAATTTGAAGGGGAAGAGAAGAAATTCAAAACACCTACGCCAGGAGACCTCACCAGAGTGACGAAGGGGCCGATGAGTAAAAAGGATCCTACTCTCCGATATAACTAGACTCCGAAAAAGTTTTCTTCTAGACTCAACAACGGCCAAACTACAGGATCAATCAAGGGGGGCTCCTAGGGTCGGTCGAGGCTCTGATACCAACTTGTCATGCCCAATATGCGATACTATCCTAAAGAGACTTGAATGTCCCACCAAGGATAGAACCGCATATTGACACGCTTTTGCAAGGTGGATATCATTACATCAACATTACATAATATATGGGGATACATACAGGGCATACACATGCTGCAAGAATACATCAATTCATCATACATAAGATCAACATCCGACTACGGATGAAACACAAACAGAAACTCCAACGACATCCACCCTGCTAGCCCAGGCTGCCGGCCTGGAACCTATCCCCTGATCGAAGAAGAAGCAGAAGGACTCCAAAACAAGAAACATCGCTCTCGCGTCATGATCACCGCAAAACCTGTACCTGCAACTGGTGTTGTAGTAAACTGTGAGCCACGAGGACTCAGCAATCCCATTACCATGGGTATCAAGACTAGCAAAGCCTAAAGGGTAGGGAAAAGGATAAGTGGTGAGGTTGCAGCAGCGACTAAGCATGTATGGTGGCTAACATACGCAAATAAGAGCGAGAAGAGAAGCAACGGAACGGTCGTCAACTAGCAATGATCAAGAAGTGATCCTGAACTCCTACTTACGTCAAACATAACCCAGAAACCGTGTTCACTTCCCGGACTCCGCCGAGAAGAGACCATCATGGCTACACACGCGGTTGATGCGTTTTAATTAAGGTTAAGTGTCAAGTTCTCTACAACCGGATATTAACCAATTCCCATCTGCCACATAACCGCGGGCACGGCTTTCGAAAGATAATACCCTGCATGGGTGTCCCAACTTAGCCCATTATAAGCTCTCACGATCAATGAAGGATATTCCTTCTCCCGGGAAGACCCGATCAGTCTGGGAATCCAGGTTACAAGACATTTTGACGATGGTAAAACAAGACCAGCAAAGCCACCCGAATGTGGCGACAAATCCTGATAGGAGCTGCACATATCTCGTTCTCAGGGCACACCGGATTGTCCAAGCTTCCGATAGGCGAGCCCAGAGTTGCCCCTGGTGGCCACCGGCGACTGACAGGTTGGACCAACACTCGAAGGAGCACTGGCCCGGGGTGGTAAATAAAGATGACCCTCGAGAGTGCGACTCCCAAGGGAAAAAGGCTAGGTGAGGCAAATGTAAAACCAAGGTTGGGCCTTGCTGGAAGAGTTTTATTCAAAGCGAACTGTCAAGGGGGTCCCATAAATAACCCAACCGCGTAAGGGACACAAAATCGAGGAACATAACACCGGTATGACGGAAACTAGGGCGGCAAGAGTGGAACAAAACACCAGGCATAAGGCCGAGCCTTCCACCCTTTACCAAGTATATAGATGCATTAGTTAAATAAGAGATATTGTGATATCCCAACATAAACTTAATCCAACATGGAGCAATCTTCATCTTCACCTGAAACTAGCAACGCTATAAGAGGGGCTGAGCAAAAGCAGTAACATAGCGAAAACACGGTTTGCTAGGAAGGGTGACAAAGGTTAGAGGTTCATGGCAATTTGGGAGGCTTGATAAACAGGTGATAGGTGGCGAAGCATAGCGAAAGAACGAAGCAACTAGCATAGCAATGATAGTAGTGAGATCCAGGGTAACGGTCATCTTGCCTGAAATCCCGCTAGGAAGAAGAACGAGTCCATGAAGAAGATGAAGCCACGAAGACGAACGAATCCTCACGATCGCAACGAACACGGGAACTATCGAGAAGAAGCACACAACAAGGTAAACACACCACACATGAACAAGGCACGATGCTCAACCAAGTAAGATGCATGACAAGGCTACATGAAGCTACTCATGGCAAGAGATGGTGCGTACAAGAACAACACATCAAAGAAAGTTTAAATGAGGCCGAAAACCACATATAACAATTCCAGTAAGTCCTCATATGCAAATTTCAAAATTGTCCAGAACTGAATAAACCTTATGTTCAAGTTGTTAAACAGCAAGTTAAAATGCACCATGATGATCTACACGAAATTCTACTCAAGTTACGTATAAAGTTCATTAGATTCGGAGCTACGGCCTAGAAGATGTGAGCAAAGCAAGTTAAACATGGCATTGATGCAAAATGCATCCAAACATCAAGCAAACACCTCAAAACAAGGATGCAACATGATAATATGAAACTACATGCAAAACTAAGCAAGTTTCATATAGAGCACACTCAAAACGGAGCAACGGTGCAACACATACACTCCAAACAAGACATAGCAACAATCTGTCCAAACCAGCAACTAGGCATAATGCAGGCATCAAAACAACATGCTACAGCAACCTAACATGAGAACAAAAGGCATGGGCATGATGTACAGGTAAAGCGTGACAAAACATGAACACTGAGCTATCTCCAGAAATCACTAGAACATGCTCAAAATGACATGGCAAGATTGCAAATAATAACAGGTTCACAGACTTGGCAGAAATCTCTGGATATGACAGAAATAATATCAGGTTGCAATGTTTAGAGCTATGAAACAACATGCTACAGGAACAGATCATAGAAAACAAAGGCAAGGCATGATTCTACTCAAAGCATAGATCAAAAGTCCCTTACTGAACATGAGCCAAAAAGGCACAGAAGATATGATGGCACCCATGTAAACATAGCATGTTATAAGATAGATTCAGACGGTGAAAATAACAGTACATGGCAGAAACAACGATAAGTAGACATGTTGGTGAGCATGAACCACTCATCACAGAGCAATACATGTCATGACAAGGTAACCAACAGCAAGATGGCTTAGACATGAAGCTAAGAATGGCAATAGAATAGTCATAGGGTACAAGGATCTACTTCATAATAACAGGCTGACAGCAACATTATTTAGCAACTTTAGAGCATGATAACAACAATCTACTGCACGATAAAAATGCAAACAAGGGCATAGATGGGTAGAGCACAACTATATCTACAAAACATACTTAGTGAACTTCTCCAGATTAAGCACAGAATGACTTTTAGCAGCAGGTTTTCAGGGCAACAAAATATAACAGACTCAGACTTAGCAGAAAACACTATGTCACAGAAATCAGCAACATCAGGGAGGCTGCTTTGCATGCTTGTGCTGGTCACCACATAGATCCTAAAAATACAAGACAAGCACCACTGTAAATATATAATGGAATATATCAAATCACATGTAGAGCTCCTACTCATAAGATGCACACACAAAATGCAACGAAAAAGACAAATCATCAAGTTCTGTAAACAGACAGCAGTTAACATCACATAGCAGTTTTGCAACGATGACTAGGGCATCAAGATGAGCTCAAACAAACATAGCACAATGGAATGAAATAAAAAGCATCTCCCGATGAACATTTTGACATATTACACGCACGAAACGGAGTAGTATGCATGGAGTTATGATGCAGCGAATAGAGCACCAGAATGTATGATTTTTGGGACTTGGCAGAAAACGACCTCGGGGGGGGGGGGGGGGGCGAAGTCAACGCGGGCGGCAGATCCAGATCGGGCTCGGGGCTCGCCGGCGCGGGCTGCCGGAGCGGAGAGGAAGGAGAGGCCGGCGAGGGGGGGTCGGTCGGTGCCGGCCGGAGTCGGGGCCTGCCGGACCCGGGCGGGGGCGAGGCGCGGCCGCTGGTGGCGCGGACGGGCGCGGGATCCGACGTGGAGGCGAGCTCGCCGGAGTGGCGCGGCGGAGAGGGACTCCGGACGGCGGGGCGGCGGTGAAGACCGACGGGGAGGCGCGGGTCGCCTGGGGCGCGGGCGGAGGCGAGCGCCTCGGGGCGGCGGCGGCGGCTCGGGCCCGCGCGGGCCCCGGATGGGCTCCGCGGGCCGCGGCGGCGGGGAGGAGAGAGAGGAGGCGCGGGGTGACGTGGCGGCCGCTGGTTGGTTGGAGGGCGGCGGCGGACATTGTCCGGCGCGGGGGAATTTTTGTCCGGTGGCGCGAGGAAGAAGGAGGCTAGGGTTGCACCGCGAAATTTCGGGAGAGGCACACATATATATAGATAGAGGGAGCTAGGAGAGTCCAAACGAGGTGCGGTTTTCGCCCACACGATCGTGATCGAACGACCGAGAGCATGGAGGGGGTTTGGCTGGGCTAGTGGGCTGTGGTCAAGGGGTGCTGGGCTGCAAAGAGAGAGGGGTTTCGGGCTACGCGGTTAATCGTTGGGGCATCAAACGACCTCCAAATGGAACGAAATTTGACGGGCGGTCTACTGGTGCTATACCAAGGCCACTCGGCAAATCTCGACCCATTCCGAGAACGTTTTTCTCCCGCTCACGAAACAAAGACTGAGAGGGGCGACGGGCGCGTGCGAGAGTGAAAAGGATCGGAACGGCCAACGGAGAGAACCGGGAGGACCCGAACGGATGCAAGTTTTGAAACACATGAAGATGCAATGCGTATGATGACATGGCAAAATGCAACCCACAAGCAAATGACATGGCAACAATGGCGAATAACTGGCAGACACCTGGCGCATCGAATCCGGGGCGTTACAACACTCCTCCACTAACAAGAGATCTCGTCCCGATATCTTAGGACCGAGACGGAAGGAAAAAGGGATGAGGTGCAATAAGAACAAAACAATGAGGATGAACAAAGTCAAGAACACTCGAGAAGAAGAGAGGAACTATGAGAATGACAAGAATCAAAAGCTCACGGAATCGGATAGACTCTGAAACCACTCCGGTTAGACGAGATAAGAGACGAATAAGACTGATAGGATTTATGCAGCACTCCGGCTGAAACAAGGAGGAATAGAACACGAGCTAGAGAGGATGGAATGATACTTGAACTCCGCGTACAAGAATCTTGATGAAAACTTGAAGAATGGATTAAATCATGAGGAGCCACCGTGAAGAACTCCGGCAACGAAAGAATGACGAGATAAAATAGAAGGAAGGAAGGGATAAGATTAAATCCTTGCGATGATTTGGATGGAGGTTCGCGACGAAATCCGCGAGATGCTTGGAACTCCGGAAAAGAAAAGATGAAAACAATTTGAACCGAGAATGTGATAAGATGAATAATCTCCGAAAAGAAGAGATAAAACCACTTGAAGAAAGAAAATAAGGATTACGTTATGCTTATCCTCCACCAATTAAATTGATGAGATACCATGTATTTGCATACTACTTATTCTCGTTGGAAAGATTAAGGGAGGATATGGCGCAAAACATAAGAAAGTCTTCGTGAACCACCGGTAGGATTTGGAAAGAACGAATTAATTGATATGATTACACATGAGAAGGGGTCTTGAACGAACCACCGTTAGAACTCAAAATTGAATGACGAAAGAGAATTAATCACCGGGAAAAATAGGAAAAGCACGAATATACTTGATGGAAACCAGATGCCATTGAAAGAAAAGATCGCGAGCTGAATGAAGCATACTTGAATGAAGCACCGGAAGAATATGTAAATGAACGAAGGGGCACGAATATAGAATAATTGGGGAACGAATCTGAAAAGTTAGAACGAAGAAATCCTCTGAAAAGATGACCTTCAGATGATTGAGAGAGAAAACAACCCCACGTAGGTGGTGTACGTATACAAGAAGAGAATAGGTGCACCATGCATGTACTCATGCTTTGTGCCCAGCCACACCCGCGCGGGTACACGGTGGAGCTCATTTCTGTATGAAATGGGAGCCCACGTGCTAATTTGAACGCGTGTAGCGGTTGTTTACCTACGGAGGTCGTGTACCACGCGTGCACGAAGCAAAGTTCGACTTGATGCGTTGGCGCGTTATTTTCAAAAAAAGTTATATCGCTCAATGGCACGTACACAGAATATAAACCGGGTTTAATGGAGAAAAAGGTAGTCCGCTCCACTATATACAATGGAGCCTCCCTGCCTGGTTTGTCTCTCTTCAGAGTATCTCATACAAGGCTGAGGTGGCCTCTCTCTCTCTCACCATTGGTCACTAATCCGGCCGCATCCCGTCCGCCAGCGGAAAGGGAGGACGTGCATCATTTCTCCGTTCGACGGCGCCGAGGCAGCACGTCCGATCTGCAGTACACGCCGTTCTCTCTGACCAAGCTCCGGCGCAGTAGGGCCTACGCCACCTGCTCACTTCCGCAGTATGGGCAGATTCCGCCTGCCGCCGCTCACCTAGTTACATCCCGACGACCTCCAGGTATCCCCTCCGGCCTTGCTCCACTGCCCATCTTCCCACACCGCTGCATGTGGATCTTCCATTGTTCTTTGCACAAAACGTAGCTCGTCCGGCGTACTTTCCATATTGCAATCTCGTCCTCACACCGTTTTAGACAAACACAACCGTGTTGTTATCTTCCCTTAGGACAAGGAATATGCTTCTTTTTTGTCGTCGCAACTGTCATCAACAATATTTGTCTTTTTACAAATTTCAAATGGGCATATTTTAGAGTGTAGATTCACTCATTTTGCTTCGTATGTGTACTCCCTCCGTTCCTAAATATTTGTCTTTCTAGAGATTTCAACAAGTGACTACATACGGAGCAAAATGAGTGAATCTACACTCTAAAATATGTCTATATACATCCGTATGTAGTAGTCCATTTGAATCATATAAAAAGACAAATATTTGAGTAGTCACTCGTTGAAATCTCTAGAAAGACAAATACTCCGGAGTATATTTAAGAACCGAGGGGGTAGTGCACAGCCGCATGGGAGACTCAGACCGGTCGTTGCGCCGCATTAATAGTGAGTAATGAGCAGTCAAATCATAAGCCCCACCTTTCCCATTGTAAGTTGCTCGGAAGAAGCAACCATCAATACGCTCTTCTTTGAATCCGCTCATACTACTCCATCCATCACTGTTTATAGAGCGCGCTTCAGAAAAAGAGAAAATCTCTAGGACCAAGGCGACTAGTGATCGGCCTGAAAAATAGCATTGGTAGTTATAGCACGGCGTCTATTACTAGAGGAAATAATGCGTACACACATGCATGCAGTGCTTCCACCCCGGGTAGACACATGCATGCACTTACTCCACTCCGTAGTACTACATCGAGAGAAAATTGCTGTTACCATGCCCTAATTAATTGAGCATTAAACCAAACGCGTCTAAAGTCTCTCTCGTGGTGGAAATGCATTGAGAGAAATGCATCATAATGAAGCGCGCCCTGTAAACTGTGATGGAGGGAGGAGTAGCGTGAAGATGCAAAACCAAGTACGCGTATAGCCAGTCGGTCAACGCACCTCCTCTTGGCATATCACTGACATGTGGGACCGGAGTGTGAGCAAACCTATCTCAATTGACGGCAAAATGGCCAACCCGCTGTTCCTTGAGAGAGACGAGGAGCGAGAACACATAGACGGGCTCGCACGGAGGCCAAGATATATTCGAGCATGGTTGATCGATATCATCATTACATGTTGGGCTGCCGTTTTCCACCCTTCTCCGGCATAAATGTGTACTTTATCAAAGATTAAGGGGGTGTTTGTTTCCAAGGACTTTTTGGTGTAGGGACTAGAACAAGTCCCTCTTAGAGACTTTTTAACCAAATAGGAGGGACTACTAGGGACTAAAAGTTGCTTTTTGGGACTAAATGAAGAAGACTCTCAAGGAGAGTCTTTTTTGGACTTTCTGAGACTTTTCCAACAATACCCTTCCATGCACCCATTGTCCCAGCGCCCCATAGTGTTGTTTGGTTGTTATTTTTATGTATACTCGGGGTAACATGGTCATTTAATAACCTCTAGGGAGGGACTAGGGACTTTTTAGTCCCTGGAAACAAACAGGGAGGGACTTTTTAGGGACTAGGGACTTTTTAGTTGGGACTAGAAAAAGTCCTAGGACTTATGAACCAAAGAGGGCCTAAGAAAAATAATAGTACAGAGGCTCCACCATGCGGTTCTAGTAGTAGTACTACTCATATTACTAAACCTTGCGCTTGGCTCTTCGCCTATTCGTGAAGTCGAACAATGATGGTACTCCGCATGTTCGGTACTACAGTGTATGCCTCTGGCAATCTGACACCGAATGAACTGATGCATGTCCACCGCCTGGGCGAGGGTACGTTGCATTAGTCAAAAGGCGTAAGCGAGCTTCACCTTGTCCTGCAAGCTTCTCCTCGTTCTGCGAGTTGACGGGACACACCAACTAGTAGTGCTAGTCCATACTCCCTCCTTTACTGTTAATATGGCTTAATCTTTTTTGCGGGTAAATGAGAGAGCTTTATTCATATATAAGTCTTCTTAGGACGATCAGCCAAGACACTGCTCACTAGGAAGCGAGGTACCCCGCAAAAAAAAGAAGTAGGAAGCGAGGTGTTTCATCAAGCCAGCTCTCGGCCACATTCAAAGTGCAGCATGCACGGTTCGCACAAAGATGCGCCGCAAGGTTTGCTGACCTGTTTACATGCTGAATAACAAAAAAAAGAGGAAATATTACCGAGCGCTCCTATTTGTAACAGGATATGAGCTAGAATTTAGCGAGAATTGTGGCGAGTGTTCCATGCAATCAACTTCCATTATCACATGCGAGAACCCTCGAAGAGAACCAAATGTGTTGAAGATTGCTTTATCACATTTTAAAAATATAATAAGAGTGCAGACGCTCCTCCATCCGGTTCCTAGTACTAGTATAGTACCTCTATAGACTATAGCAGTAGTACTAGTAAACTTTGCGCTTGGCTGTTCGCCTCTTCGGGAAGTGCAACAATAATAGTACTAGTATAGTGTAGTATGCTTCTGGCAATCTAACAACGAATTAACTGTTGCACGTCCACCGCCTGAGCGAAGGACAACTTGCATTAGTCAAAAGTTTCTCCTTGTCCTGCGAGGCACCGCGCGCAAGCTTCTCCCGTCCTGCAAGCTTCTCCTCGTTCGGCAAGTTGACGGGACACAGCAAAGTAATGCTAGTCCATACTGCCTCCTCTCCGGTTAATATGGCTTAATTTCAAACGAGATAAATACAATGTCTGTCACTGTATATTTGTAAAAATACGGTCAGTGGACTTCATAATACGCTCATTGCGCTCAATATATGCATTTTCCGGTGTTTATACGATCACTAGCTCACCCTGGCTGAGTATGTGTGTGCATGCACGTGTAGGTTGAGCAGTTGAGCGTGACCATGTGTGTTCCGTCGTGTGCTCGGACATGCATGCATTAGGGCGCCGCGCGCGTTTTTGTGTCCATGTGTACGTGTGACTGTTGCATACATGTAGGGGGAGTACATGTAGGGTCCACTAAAGGAGCAGTCAAATCACACAGTAAGTTAGTCGGAAGAAGCAACCATCATTTCACTCTTCAATGACACGTACGCAATATAAAATGGTTGATATGGAGAGAAAAAGAAAACCACTATATATACACTAGCAGGAGCCTAAGCTACAATCCTGCTTGCTTGGGTTGCTCTCTTCACAAGCATAGAACGACGGTGGCCCCACCGCTGGTCACATATCCGGCCTGATCCCGCAGCTGGGGGAATGGAACAATGTTCTGCGTAGACGCGGTCGATATCGGCGAGGGAGAAAATCCATAGTCGGTGCTTCCCAATCAGGGGTCACCGCGGTATGGGCCGATGCCGCATCCCAACCGCCCTTCTAGCTACAGCCCGACGCCCGTTTCGAAAATATTAGTGCATGTCAACAAAAATTATACTAGTATCGCTGTTCCGTTTCGAGAAAAAAGCATATAAGCTGTTACTTCTTACCCAAAGGATCTTTATATCCAACAGACACAAAATATCCATTCGACTGTTCGAAATTACTTTCACTGCTGATCTGATGTCGAGGTAATTGCTGCATCGCCACCAAAACCCACCATCTCTTAAGCTAAAGTAGACCGAGCTAACCCCTATATTAGCATATTACTAAGATAAACAAAAGGCACTGTAGAATCATTTAGGACGTGAGCTTGTCAATCTGAATGTGGAGGGACACTAGCTTAGCCCTGGCCAGCAGCTTGGGCGGAACTGTGAAGAAGGTCAGCTCCTGCACATCGACGTCGCCGGGATCCCTGCTGCTTGTCACCTCCATTTCCACCTTGACGGCGTCGGTCCTGCCTTTGGGCTCCCCCGGCGGGCTGTTCGCCCACAACTTGGCCACATAGTGCGGCAGTGGGGACGCCTCCGCTCTGATGCAGACGACCGACACGGCGATAGGCGCGCCGATGTCGAGCACGCCGCCGACCAAGAAAAACGCACGGCCGTCTTCCTCCACGAACAGCAAGAGCCGTGGCTCCGTCAGTGGCACTTGCAGCTGGAGCACCTTGCCGTACTGGATCCTATGCACGGGCATGGGATGCACCGTGCTGATGTGGTGGGAGAGCCACAGCGGCGGGCCTTCGTAGACGCAGATAGGCACATGGCATTTGCAGGGCGCGAGCGGACACACGCTCTGGTGATCGGCGAGCTTGTGGTAAGTGACGTAGAGCCCAGAGCCTTCGTGCGGGCACTCCACCCTCACCGAGGAGAGGACAACCTTCGTAGCCGCATGTCGAAGCCACCGCCGCGCTCGCACTTCTGGCACTGCCACTGGTTCCCGGGGCGCTCGACGCGGCAGTCCGCGCAAGCTAGGTGCCCTCCCTTGCACTGCACAAATCAATCGAACAACACGTAATTCAAGAAACCTACACCTTGCTCGATCAGCCGAACGGACGAGGTGTATTCGAACCTCATACACTAGAGGCTTCAAGGGGTGGAGGCACAAGGGGCAGTTGAGCAAGGTGAGGTCCATCGAGACCATAGAGATCTCCATCATCGGGTCCTGTTCCGTCTGCATGATCTCGCCCTCCTCGTGCACAACCATCTTTCGCTTTATTAGGGCCGGGGCATTACAAAGGTTTACCATCACATATTCATACTACTTCAAGGTGCATTAAATCAACACATGCAAGTATCAAAAGGAGAGTCATGGCATGCATGCATGTGTTGTAATTAATGCATCGGTAAACACAAATTATTGAAATATATCGAGTGCAGTGCTTTGATGTGTCGCGTCAACTCGTACAAGACCGAGAAGTTTGATTACTACAACGTCCTCTCGCCTTAACCACACCTGCCTTTGGCTGCATGACAAGTGGGCCACCTACTTGTTGGGCCCACCTGTCATGGATGCAAAGGCAGGAGCAGTAAGTCAATGAAGCTGCGTCCCTCCCTCGCCCATGAGCGTGGTGGTTGGCAGGACTAGGAGAAGCTTTCGTTCGCTACACGCTCTCCCTCCCGTACGCGGTGGACATGCAGCAGTTCAATCGGTGTCAGATGGCCAGAAGCATACTGTAGTACTCCTCCACTGCAATAGTACTCCATCATTTTGTTCGACTTCCCAAAGAGGCGAAGAGCCAAGCGTAGCCCGGACGCTCGTGTGGCAGTTTCATGTGTAGAGTAGTCTAGGATAGCGTGTAACGTGCCTGTAAGCTTAAAATTGTTGGGGTCGGCTCCATGCTATATTTTTTGATTAAAAATATCTTCTGGCCCTACCTGTCATCCTAGTGATTCTAGTTTGCATGCTCATCTGGTCAAGACAGGAATATATATTTTAATTTGTGGTGGGGTAAATGTTAGAGGTTGCAGCAAATGGAGTATTGTACACTGCGGGTCTTTCAGCCAAGTTTAGAGGCAACCATGTGGGGCCAGTGCTATGATGTGTCGTGTCAACTCATACAACGAGGAGAAGCTTGATTTTACTACTACACACCTTCTCCCTCGCCCATGCGCGCGGTGGCTCGCAGATGAGGACATGCTTTTGCTTATATAGTACTACAACAAGCTATCCCTCCCGCTCACGGTGGACAGACATGCAGCAGTGGATTCGATACTGTAGAAGCAGTAGTAGTAACATCATTGTTCGTCTTCTCGAAGAGGCGAAGAGCCAAGTGCAACCCGAATGTGGCAGTTGCGAACCTTGGAGCACGCATATAGCCAGGCTCTTGCATGAGACAAAATTGCTATGTGAGCCCACTATTGTAGTAAGTACTTGCTAGTATAGCCCTGTAAACTAGAAAGGAGTAATTGCCTTTCTAGAGATTTCAACAAGTGACTAGACTACACCGAGGCGGAGTACATATGGAGCAAAATGAGTGAATCTACACCGTAAATAAATATGTAGTTCTCTTGTTTTCCTCTCGGCCTTGGTCGCGGTGCACAATATTGAGTATACTAGTACTACCTCTCTCAGTTTACAGGGCGTGCGCATAGCCCTAGGTCGTCAATTTGACCAACCTAATACAAGTCATATATTACAAAAAATATACCAACATAAACTTCGGAGTTTCTACTTTCAAAAGGTATAATTTTTGTGTTATATAGTTTATATTAGGGTGATAAAATTGGCAACCTAGGTATACGCGTAGGACTTGTAAACTGAAACAGAGGTAGTACTATCATCTTGAAATTTACGAAGTCACCATAGGCACCTCGTCGTCGACGGGAACGTCTCCTGACACGTGATATACGCGAGCGGCAGTCGCCTCCATAGGTGCTTGAATGCCAAGGAGGGAGAGGGTAGCGGTTCCCGAGACGTTGAAAGGTCAATGATGCATCCTCAAATTACTCTACATGTAGAGGGAATTAATTGGAGAAGCAGAATAGAGCCAGCACGATGTGAATGCAACAGAGTTTGGATTCTCATATAAAGGCACCGCACCACTCCAATCCATTTACTCCTTAGTCTCTGCGCAACACTGCTCACTCCAATCCAAGACCAAGTCACTAGAAGCTAGAAGCACCTATGGAGAAGATGGACGCGAGCGGCAGTCGGCTGTGCCAAATCATCCAAGGCGCCGGCCTGCGGCCACGCACCGCACAACGTTTCCAGACGGTGCTGGCGACCGCCGGCGTCGTAGCCCTCGCCGATGCCGGCTTCGCCTCTCGCATTGACGACATGATGGTCAACTCCATCCGCAAGTTCTCCACCGTCAAGAGGCGCACGGACGACCTTGCCGTACTGCTCCAGCCCACGCGCCCAGGCTCCTCATTGCCTGCCACCCTCATCGGCCTCCATGGTGACGAACACTTTCAAGCCCTGGTGGCCCTGCAGTTGCCGGAGGTCGCGATGAAGAATGTGCACCTCGAGGCTGCGCTCGTCATGCAGCACCTCGCCATGCAAGAAACTGTCGACCTGCACATCCACGTCTACGAGGAAATCGTCTACATAGGCCACTACAAGGCCAGCAAGGACAGAAAGACGTTGGCCTTCTTCCAGCGGCTGGAATCTTTGGACGCCATTTTTCAGAAGCACGTCGACCTGGCCATGAAAGCCGCTTCTACTTAGCCGCCGTTCGGTGGGCCGGCACCCTGAGTGGAGGAGGTGGACGTCGTTGATGGATGCGTCTCTTCTTCTTGCCTCCTGTAACCAACACTGCATCGCCTTGTGGCCTAAATGTTTTATTAGTATAGGAGTATATGGCATTTTTATTCCAGTAGAAACGTTTTCACTGTGAGGTGGGGCCGCAGTTGAGCAAACCGACCATCGGCAAATCCCCACCCTGCCCACCGGGCGTCGGCTGAGTTTAGAATTAGAAGAGAGAAACGAGGGAGAAGAGCTAGCTATAACACAGACGCTGTTGTCAGATGGGACTCGCGTTGATAGAATAGGAGTACTGAGCACTCGTACCTCTTTTTTTAGGGAAAAAGCAGTCGTATGTCTAGTACTACCACTAGTTGGGTGCGTGCGACCTATACCTGTCATCACTTTAGGTCTCCTTTTCGAACCGCAGCTACGCTTGACCGTACATATTTTTTCACGCATTTATCCTCCTATATGTACTCCTAGGCTATTTCCACGTGCACCCTTTCGCCGACATGTGGGACATAGAGCATCTGGGTCGTAGTGCATGCACGACTCGGAGCATATGCCGGGGTACTTTACATTTCAGACCTCACGAATTACATGCAAACCCCCCGCAGAAGAATAAATAATTAAATGAATTACTATATGAAACCAGATTATTTTCGTAGAAACCGGAGCACGTTCATCAAATTTTGGACATAACACATTTATAAAAAACTACCGGACCTAAACCAGTCTATGGGCCTCTTTGATTCGCAGGATACTGAAAACACGGAAATGGGGAAAGTATGATGGCGATGAACCGAGACGAGGAGAACTCTACTAACTCAGTTAGAAGTTAGAGTTAGATTCTAACCCTGAACTAACTCTAAACCAAAGAGGTGTATAGATGGCAGGGTTAGATTGACAATAAATGTTCTTTCTCAATCACTGCGCAACACTGCTCACTCCAATCCAAGACCAAGTGACCAGAAGCCAGAAGCACCTACGGAGGCGATGGTCGCAAGCGGCAGTCGGCTGTGCCAAATCATCCAAGGCGCCGGCCTGCGGCCCCGCACCGTGCAGCGTTTCCAGACGGTGCTGGCGACCGCCGGCGTCGTAACCCTCACTAACGCCAGTTTCGCCTCTCGCATGGACGACATGATGGTCAACTCCATCCACAAGTTCGCCGCCATCAAGAAGCGGGTAGCGAAAGCTCCTACTAGTCCTGCCAGCCACCACGCTCATGCGCGAGGGAGGGGGCGTTGTAGTAATCAAACTTCACAGTCTTGTACGAGTTGACGCGACACATCAAAGCACTGCACTCGATATAAGTCTTTTTACACATTTCAAATGGACTACTACATACGGATGTATGTAGACATACACTACAAAAAATACACTTCCGTGATGATACGTGTTTGTCACAGTAGGTCGCGTTTTCTGTCATGCATGTACACCCATGACAAATTTATGACAGAATCAAGATAGTCATACATGTGCTGTCGTAGAAGTGTTCCATGACATTGCCAAAATTATCATCACGGAAGTGTCCACTTCCATGAAGATAAATCGCGCGTCACAGAAGTGCTTTCGTCAAGGGTGACCGACACGTGGCATCCACCGTAACGGAACGCCATTAAGCTATCGGGTCGGGTTTTGGATCCGATAACCCGTTAACAGCCCCGACCAATGGGGATTTTCCACGTGTAAAATCATCATTGGCTGGAGGAAACACGTGTCGGCTCATCGTTGGGACAGATGTCATCCACTCATTTGACGGAAGGCGCCTATGATACGTCGACACGTGGCACGGCCCAATAGAGGCCCATTCCTGTGAAAAGGCTGGCCTGTTTGAGTTGGTCAAAAGGTGGCGGGCCGGCCCATGGAAAGCCTGTTAACGGCCTGTTCGCATATAGCCCATTTACAGCCCGCTAACCCAAGGCCTGTTACGCCCTATCCGAATTAGGCCCAGCAGCGTCATCTGGGCCATCCAATATGATTCCAGCCCATTTTCACTTCTGGTGCATGTATGGCCCATGACGTCTTTCAGCCCATATGAGGCCCTATGTAACTCTTGGCCTATTAACGGCCCGTGGTGAAACTGGCCCGTACTGAACAGTGTATCACTTTAGACCCATTAACGGTCCGTGGTGAAACTGGGCCGTAATGAACAGTGTATCACTTTATACCCATTAACGGCCCGTTATTCCGTTGGGCCGTTTCCAGCCCATGTTATCTTTCGGCCTTCTCAGAGCCCATTTATTCTTGGGCTCATTTCCAGCATTCGTTTACTTACGGCCCGTTACTGTCATTTTCTGCTTGTGGGCCAAATTCAGCCCGTGGTTACGGTCGGCCCGTTTGTGGTCAGTTAATACGTTGGGCCGTTTTCATAGCGTCATCAAATACGGCCTATTAACGATGGCCCGTTATGGTCGGCCCATGAACGGACGATTCCAACTCTAGCCCATTTACGGCCATAATGCGGCCTGTTTGGCCCATGTTTGGCCAATCGATCATACGGCCTGTATAAGGCCCATTGATGATACGGCCCGCAGAAGGCCCATTGTTTCTATGGCCCGTAGAAGGCCCATTGTTTCTACGGCCCATAGAAGGCCCACTGTTACTACAGCCAGTAGGAGGCCCAGTGTCACTACAGTAAATATTAGCCCATGGTTATTGTGGCCTAGTTTTAAAAAATAGGTTATTGCAGCCACTAGCTAACCGCGGGAAAAGAACTGCAATGACTACAAGCAAACAAATAAACAAGACAACAAGGAAATAAATAAGCAAGCAACTAGCTAGGCTATCACAGCTATTACACATATTACATCCACTAGGCGTCAAAGTTCGCCACCAGTGCAAATATAGGGAACAAAGCAGCATATCATATACACTGGTTGTCAAAGTTGGCGACCAGTGCAAATAAACGCCGCAGCAAAACAAATCCAGAACTGAAACCACTTCAGAAGATCTCAAGAAACAATATCCTGGGTACCCATAATGCTGGCAAGATGCTTAGCAAGCTTATTAACTTTCTCTTGTTTGGCGCTTAAATCCTCCAGCGCTTGCTGTTGCACCAGAAAATATGCATCTGAATTCTACAGGGACCTCCTCAGTCCTCCAGCTTCCTGTCGCAGCACATCTGATCGATGTCTTTCAACTTGAAGTTGAGACTCAAGAAGACGAACTGATTCAGGCAGCGAGTTTGAAGAGCTTGTGCCAGCAGTAGTGGCCAGTAACTCGAACACTACATCAAGACAGGACTTTTGGGTTCCCTCACTGTCGTCAAGATAGTTTTTATCAGCTTTCTTGGAGACCAACATGGATGTCTCACTATCTTGAACCTTATCTGCATTACTTCCTTTACCATTGGATAACGCGGTACTGTTCTCCAATATTTTGTCAGCATTCTAAAAGAGAAACAAGCAGACACATCACATGTTTACCATGTTGTATATGAAACTCATTTTGGTAAATGAGTTCAGTAGTAAAGTGGACAGGATAACAACATGAAACAAACATATATCTATGTACCATGGTCACTTTATGGTCTATATCATTCTAGTTTTTGTTGCCAAATCAAGATAGAGACACAGTTCAAATAATATTTGTTCAAGACAAAGCAGAATAAACAGAATATAAGTGTGGGTAACTATAGAGCAATAACAACACTTGTAATGTGCATGACATGAGAACATAACTGTTTATTCAATTGAAACTAAAATCAACATAGAGCAGGTTACAACAGCAAACCAGTTAAAGAAACAGGTTTAAAACATACCTATTGCACCATTGGAGTTTCAATTCCATCCTTCAAAATTGAAAATAGTTAGTATGAGTAAATACAGTAATGCAAGAGCAAAGGAGTATGAACCATAGCTACAGAACCCGACCTGAGAACAAATCTTCTTCTCCTTTAAGCGTTGAGTTGGGATTCGGAGTGGTGGTCCTCGTGCTTTGGGCACTGTAGTTACCTTACTAACTGCTCGTGTTTGGGTGCTCTGTGGTGGAGACGGTGCTGTGTCAACTGGAACTGGGTTACTATCTGCCGGGGTTGGGGTTAGAAGGGGTGTAGCTGGTTCTCTGTCCAACTGGGTAGGGGTACAATCTGCGAGAGTCTGGGTTATGTGTGGTGGATCTGGTCCTTGGGCAAGTACAACCGTGGTTCTATCTGCATCAACTCGTAGCACTATCTTTTCTGAAGACCGTGTTGTTACTCCCTTAGATACTGCAATCACGCTCTCCAATTCAAATGGCTGATAAACAAGAAAAGTAATTGAAAGTATAGACGTTGTATGATAGATAGGTGCAATGGATAGTGGGGAATAAAAGAGGGCATGAAATAATTCATATTTATGTTTTCTAACCAAACAGGATAGCATGACACAACTTCACATATATGATGGCTAACTAAACAGGATAGCATGACATAATTTCACATTATGATGGCTAACTAAAAAAGATGGAAAGACATAGTTCAAAATATGAGACTATGTAAACAGGATGACATGACATAACTATATAATGTGTTTATTAAATAGGTTGGCATGCCATAATTCACACACATTCACGGATAGAATGCCATAATTCAAAATATGATGACTGTAAACAGTAAACAGGATGAGATGATATAACTATATGATGTCTTTATTAAATTGGTTGCCATGCCATAATTCAGATAGATGATGTGTATGTACTATGTAAACATGATGGCATGATATAATTCAAATATATGATTTATATAGTAAGCAAGTATGCAGATGGCAATCCATATATGATGTAAAAACTAAGCAATGCAAGACAACATGCATGACATGGGTAATATAACCCTGCCAAGTTTGAGCATAGACCTCAGGGGGGAAATAGGACTGGCATCAGTCTCTGAATCCTCCTCTGAGGAGCTCTCTGTAACCAGCAAGATGTCTGCTTCAGCAGGTAGCATTGTCTGCTCTGAATACCTTGTTTTCACTTCAGATACTTCCATCACCGCTCCAAATGGCTGATGCACAGGAAGAGTAGTTGAATATACAAACATTGTCAACAAATCGAACACGTAATACAAAAAAATGATAGCATGATATAATTCACATACATGATGATTGGCTAAACAGCATGGCATTGCATAATTCACATATATAATGCCTTTGCAACAAGATAGCATTGTATAATTCACATATATAATGTCTTGCAACAAGATGGCAATGCATAATTCACATATATGGTAATTAGACACTGAACAGGTGGCATTCACACAAAGCATGTCTAAACTAATCAAATGACATAACAATGTGAGACACCAGACGCACGATATGAGCAACATAACCCTGCCAAGTTAGAGCATACACCTCAGGGGGGGGGATAGGACTGGTCATCTGTCTCTGAATCCTCCTTTGAGGAGCTATCCGTAACCAGCGAGATATGCGCTTCGTCAGATAGCATAGTCTGCTCTGAAGACCTTGTTTTCACTCCAGAATTTGCCATCCTCGTGTCAATGGCTAATGCACACGAAGAGCAGTTGAATATACTAACATTTTTGACAAATGTAATATGTAACAAAAAAAGGATGGCCTGATATAATTTACATATAAGATGACTGGCTAAGCAGGATGGCATTGCAAAATTCACATATATGATGCCTGGCTAAACAAGATGGCGTTGCATAATTCACATAAACGATGAATAAACTAAACAAATGGCATTCGCACAAAGGATGTCTAAACTAAGCAGATGACATATTTGATGTATAAAGTAAGCAATGTAAGACACCATATGCATGATATAACCAACATCAGCATGCCAAGTTAGAGCGAAGACCTCAGGGGGTAAATAGGAGTTGTCTTCTCCTTCTGAATCCCCCTCAGAACAGATATCTTCCTCTCGATTACAATCTGAAATGCGTGGAGGGGGGCTGCCTTTGCACCTACCATGGAGCGACGTCTGCATGAAATTTTATTGCCACGCAAGGCTCGTCTCTTTTGCTCTACATGTTCAGTTCCATTGTTTACAATAACTGTCATGCATAGGAATAAAACATAGTGAGATTATGTAAGGAGTGCATGTAGAAATCCAGAGTGATGGTAGCAACCTGTGGATAGACCCAAAACCAATAATAGCAGGCAGATAGTGGCTTCAGTTAAAAAATACAGATAATGGCTTCTTTACTGTTTGTTTCCCACCCAACATGAAACTCATAGTAGACACCGGAGATTAACCAGATAGTAGATAGATACTATTGATAGCGGCCCCGATATGTACCCCACAACCATTTAAAAACTCAAGTTTGACCATTAGTTTGGAGCTGACTCAGAGTCTAATCGGTGAACAGGACGGTAAAGTAGCATGTAATATTAAGCGATGCATAACGTAAGCAGACACGAAAGAGTGCGACCTCTCTTGCGGACCCGTGTAGTCCTCGAGGTCATCTGCTCGGTTGATGATGGTAATGCAGTTTTCATGGCTGCCAGCGGCGGGGAAGAAGATCTGAGGCGGCGAAAGACAGTCTGGAGGCTGGATCCCTGCTGTGCTGGACCCTTCTGTCGTTGGAGCAGCTGAGCTGGGGTGGACGACGGCGCAGCAGGAGCGGGACAAACCATGCAAGGTTTTCTTTGACAACTATCTGTAAGAGAAGTAATTCTGTAAGGGCTCGTTTGAATTGGAGGATTCCAACAATGCAGGGATAGGAAATAGACATGAATAGGATAGGAATGCACGTGCAAAACAGAGAATTTAAAAACACAGGATTTCTGCCAATCTGGGTGTTTGATTCACAACAATTGGAATATCACGGGATGCAAAGAAGCATGGTGAGATTAAGTCAAACCAGAAGAAAATGTACGGTTACAATGCTATTATGCTACTATCTCTTAGTCTTGTGCTTCATGAATAGGAATTTGAAAAGGAGGACAAGTGAAAATTAAAATTCCTACGTTTTTTCTTTCAAGGAGACACTAAAGGAACAAATCTGTGTGCTCAGTGGACAATATATATAACATGTAGAGTAAAAAACAGATGCAACAAGTGTACAACCTCTCTGGCGAAGCCATGTCGATCTCAGCGTGATTGGGTTGGCCGGTGAGGATGCTCCGGCTGACTTTGCTGTCGGAGGAGGGGAAGAAGATCTTAGGCGTCTGGAGATGGAGCCCGAGGTACTGCTCCGCTGTGATGGAGGGTTTCGTCGTTGGAGCAGCTCCGGTGAGTTGTACGACGCCGAGCTGCAGCAGGACAAGAGAGACAACGAACAACGTTAACCTGAGTCGAATTCTAATAGCATCTCCAATACACGACGTAAAATACATAACCACAAAGTGCTAGATGTAAAATACATCAGCCGCTCATCGCTGAACTTAACTGTCGAAACTGAACTTAACTGTCGAAACTGAACTTAACTGTCAAAACTGCATTTTTGCTGTCGAAACTGAACGCACTAGCAAGGTGAGGCTACACGTCGGTCGACTGACTTTTTCATCTCTGGTCAGTCGATTTTGCAGCCGTTGGATACGAAATCAAGGGCTTGCGGTTCATCTTCAACCTCCACCCCCCTGAGCCGCCAGCCACCACCGGCCAAACAGCAGCCCCCCGCCGCCCGCGGCCGGCGGTGCGCCGCCCCGCCCACCCTGAAAACACTCCCCACCGCCGGTCCGCCACCGCCCCGGCCATCCCTCTAGGCCCCCCCCCCCGTGCCGAGCTTTTTCTCCGGCAATCCCCACGCCACCGCCCCGCCAACGCCCCGCCACCACCGGCGACCACCGCCCCCATCCTGAACCCTAAGATAGATAGTGGGGTACCTCTCCGGCGAGCCCCCCTCCCCGCTGCGGCTGGTTCTTCCATCACCCCGGCGAGCCCCCCCCCCCCACCCCCTGAAAATCGACTGACCCAAAAGTCGATTCAGTCGACTGAATTGTAGCTAAATCGGAGCAGCATCGCAAGCAAGAGCAAGAGCGAGT
Source organism: Aegilops tauschii subsp. strangulata (assembly GCF_002575655.3). Classification (NCBI taxonomy): domain Eukaryota; kingdom Viridiplantae; phylum Streptophyta; class Magnoliopsida; order Poales; family Poaceae; genus Aegilops; species Aegilops tauschii. The sequence goes on along the minus strand of NC_053037.3, from coordinate 241,517,959 downwards.
GCAGCAGTGCGAGCAAGAGCAATAGCAAGTGCAGACCAGGCAGGGGACCGAGGGCAAGAGCAGAGCAGCAGCGCGAGCGAGAGCTAAAGCAGCAGCAGCTCCTACTGATGTGGACGTCGCCGCCGAGGGAGCGACGCTGTGGAGGAAGTGGTCGGCGACGCCGCCGTGGATGGAGCGGCGCCGTGTCGGCTCGGGACCGAGCGCCGGCAACACCGTGAGATCGAATCAAGAAGAAAATGCGGTGATTAGTGTACAACCTCTTTGGTGGCGCCGATTAGGCCGCAGCTTCATCCGAGGAAACGGTGATGATGATGCTCTTCCGGTGGTGCAGGTGAAGACGGCGGTGTGGGAATGGAGGTGGTGCGAAAGACGAGGGGAACGTTGGGGCAGCTCCTTGGAGGTGGAGGACAGGGTGGCTGAACCGGCGGGACGATGAGATCGATGACGGATCCTCATCCAATACGGTGGATGAGGGACGTCGAGGTGTTGCTGTGGACGACGTCGTCGGGGAAGAGTCTCCGGCTGGGTGGCGGACGGAGCAGGGTGTGGGGTTTCGTCGCGGGTTTTCGCGGCCTCGGTGTACGAATGGGTGGGCGGATGGGATGGCAGTGGGGAACCATGGCTTACAGACGCGCTTGTCCGAAATGTGGGGTAAGTTACGAAAGTACCCCCACCGATTTGAGGCAGTTCTTTCGGTTCTAGGGTAGCACGTGCATTTCGCATGTCGGGATTTCACAGGAGGTGGGAGTTTTCACGCGCGTTGTAATTTCGGAATAGCAAGGCGTGGGTTGAGATGGAGGGAGTTGTCGGAGCACAACGAGACAAAGATATATCTTAAATATTTCGGGCTAAGAAGGAGCGAGTTGAAATTTCCGGACAAGCCTAACGTGTACTGTACCAAATCAATGCGCACTACAAATCTCATTAAAAACTTTGAATTCATGTTATGTTTAATTAAAATATTTCGCTACGTGTATAATGCATACAACCTACTACTCAAATGAACGTTTTATTGCATTCCAAACGTATATACTACCGCTTCAATATGAACTAAATTTGAATTCATTTCTCTATTTGAATAAGATCTACAGTAATGATTGTTGTGAAGTCAAAGCATTTGAATTCGTTTCTCTGTTTTTAATAAGATCTACAATCATCATTATTGTCAAGTTAAACCATCGTTTGTGTATTATCTTCACAGCACACCACATGATTAGTCTCGAGTTACATATGAACTATGTGTACTATATGAACTCGAACTAGATTTTTTGAATCCACTTTATTTTGATTTAAAATCACATTACATTTCTAGCTCTAGCTAGATCTTCAAGATCTAAACCGTGTCTCATATGTATAATGTGTTTATCACATTATGTATGGTGCCCCGCCCCCTACGCCTACTAGTATTTAGATGTGAGTTGCAAACACCACACATTACCACAAATTCAAATAAAATGTGAGAATGTTCGATATATAGTATTGTTTAGATTGTTCGATATTTAGTTGTAAGCTGCAAACGCCACACATTATCACAAATTCAAATAAAATGTGAGATTGTTTGATGTATAGTATGGTTTAGATTGTTTGGCATTTAGCTGTGAGTTGCAAACGCCATGCATTATCACATTATGGTATAACATGTGCACAGCACGTGTATCACCGCTATATTCATGCATGCAATGTTTAAAACACTACGATCTCCTATTCAAATATATGAATCCGCTTTCATATCAAATTATGATCTTTGTTAGTCTCTTACACCCACACAATCCTCTAACCTTTGTAGCTACGACTAACTTTCTCTCGTGCATGCACACGCCCTCCGCGCCCTCCCCCTCCCTCGGCATTCTATCCACCGGGCACATTCATTTTTTTGTTTAGGTCGTTCTCCCAGAGTCTCCACAACTCCTTTCCGACACACACCGATCGATAAACCTCTCCATCGATGCCTGCCTACAACATACACACACACCTTCAATCTCCTCCTTTATGTGTCCTTTCCTCGTGTCTCTCATACGGCCAGACACACGTGTAAACTCTCGCCCCTCTTTTCATCGATCTCACAACCGCACACTCCTCCCCCTATCTAGCTAGTAGTTGGGCCTCTCGCACCACCTCCTAGCTCCATTCTCAATGTCTATCCGTCTCGCTGGGCCTTATTTGCCTCTAACAATTGGACGTACACCGACCGATCTCTCGCTATACATATCGCTAGCTAGGTCCTTATAACTCATTTTTACCCACACGTCAATCGATCCACCTCATTAGTTGTGTCTCTCCCTTCCTCCGACAAACAACAATTGATCTACCGATCTAGTTAGGTTTGCTTACCAAACACATGGTTCCCCTTCATCATCCATGGATGCGTCCCGACAGATCTATCACGCACAGGCACACACAGAAAACACATCCCCACTCTTATTGATAACATTGCAGTTCCACCCTCAGTTTGTCTAGTAGGCCTCTCCCACCATCTTCGAGAAGCAACTCCATCACCCATCCAGCACTCTACCCCTCTCCCTCCCTCTCCCTCCCTCTCTCTCTCTCCTCTCTCTCTCTCTCTGTGTCCCATCATATTTCCCGTCCGTCAGTTATGTATGGATGTCGACCGATCTCCCTCAAGACATAGCTGGGTCTCTCCTTCTCAACACATATACGAGTTGTTCTACCTCTATAGTTAGGCCTCTGCCTACCCCTCCCCCCACCCCCCTCCCCCCACACACACCGATACATCGAGCGCTCTATTCATGTCTCCCTGCCACACACAAACTTGACATGTGCCCTCTAACGTTCCGGTAGGCCAGTCGCCCTATATCTTTGACTTGCACACACACACAATTTCGATGGCTCTCTTCATCGATCTCGCACCCACCCACTTGATCCTTTCTTCGACTCTATCGATAGCTATGACCCCTCCCTCTCTTCTCGTGGATTGCCCAACCCTCTATGTATGATATGGATAGGCCTCCATTTCACACACATTGCATGCAAAAATTTGTTTGAGATGTCATCGACACATATTCCCACAAATAATTCATGAAATCAACCCCCCACCCCACCCCCACCCCAAAACAAAAAACACGCACGAACGCGGTTTGTATCTCTCACACACACCCACGTAGGTGGGGGACATGCACGAAGAGAAGAGGTGCATGCACGGCGCACGTACTCCCATCTCTTTCCCAACCACACCCGCGCGGTACACGATGGAGCTCATTTCTATACGAAAAAGGCAGCCCACGTGGTAATTTGGCACGTGTACTGGTTGTCCACTTGGTGGAGGGAGGATCGTCTACCACGGGTGAACAAACAAATTGCGACTTGACGTGTTATGTCAAAAAAAGAGGCAAACCATGTGGGGCCTACCTTAGAGGCAAGGCTCTATACACTGGAGTACTTTTGATGTGTCCCGTCAACTCGCAGAACGAGGAGAAGCTTGCTTAGTATGCCGTCACCCCCGCCCACGGGCGCGGTGGCTCGCAGGATGAGGTGAAGCTTGCTCCGCCTTACACTCGCTCCCTCGCCCATGCGCGCGGTGGCTCGCAGGACGAGGAGAAAAATTTACTACTCCCTCCGTTTACTCCTCATCCCTACTACCTTGGTTATAGAGATTATATCATATTGTTTGGAATATATATGTCCTTTAGTAGATTTCAATATGAACTGCTAGTACATACTCCAAACACTGATGTATATAGACGTATTTTAGAGTGTACATTCACTCATTTTGCTCCGTATGTAGCACTCTCCCTCGACCCTCGACCCTCGCCCACGTGGTGGATGTGCAGCAATTCATTCGGTCTCATATAGCCAGAACGATATATACTGCACTACCATTATTGCTCGACTTCACGAAGAGGCGAAGAGCCAATCGCAAGGTTAATATTTTGGAGATGCCAAGCGCAAGGTTATAGGAGAACGAGTAGTAGGTGCCGCGTCATTTATAAATAAAGTTTTTTTTCTTCAGTGGCACGTACACAATATGATAGGTTCATATGGAGAGAAAAGGAAACCGCTCCACTATATACATAGTCAGGACGGGCCAGCCTACACGGTTGCTTGCTGGGGTTGCTCTCTTCACACTCTCTCGCACAAAATGACTATGGCCACATCTCTAACATCCCGGCAGATCACGTCCGCTTGGGGAAGGGGTGGATGCTTAGTGTAGATGCGGTGGCCGTCGCCGACGGCGAAAACCCACTGTCGGCACGTCCCGATCAGGGGTCCCCGCCGTTCTCTCTCACAAAGCCGGTGAGGTTGCCTTCATCCCTTGCTCACTGCCGCGACGTGGGCAGTTGCCGCCTCCCGCCGCCCTCCTCAAGGTTGTGCTACGTCCATCAGGTACAACTCCCTTTACAGCCGGCTTGCACCACTGCTCCAGCTGCCCACATCACTCCCTGTGGATATTTCTCTACTTCTTTGCCCTGCACATACCTCTACTGGCTTCTACGTACTGTATTTGTGATGAGTTTATGTCTCATCAACTAGTCCCAGCAATCTTATTCTAATCACGCTTCTTCAATTTCTTTGCCACATGGATGCTCATCTCAATTTTGGTGAAACTGCACAAAATGATCCGATGGTCAAAAGGTTGCAAACTTCATTTATTAGGAAGCTCGAACATTACAAACAAATTGAAGCCTAGTCAGGGTTCACGGTTCAAGGGCTAGGGACTGCATGGATCGTTTTATTCTTTAGCTGCCTCTGTTCTAAAATAAGTGTCAACTTTAGTAGTAGTACAACTTTGTACTAAAGTTTGCACAAAGTTGAGACACTTATTTTGGAACGGAGGGAGTACATATGTGCTATGATCTGTCAATCATTGAGATGCAATAGCATGCATGTTAGTCTGCTTTGTATTTGATGAAATGTTGCAACGGGCAACCTTGGACGCAAGATACATGTAACAGAAGCTGGAAGCTTCATAGCATTGTACAAATTTATCTCGCTGATAAATTAAAGTACGTACTATACTAGTACTTCCTCCGTTCCTAAATATAAGTCTTTGTAGAGATTTCACCATGAACCACATGCGGATGTATATAAATGCATTTTAAGTGTAGATTCATTCATTTTGTTCCGTATGTAGTGGAATCTCTACAAAGACTTATCTACTAGTAATAGCTAGCCCCCACTACTAGGAATTCTCTATCCTCTCCTTGAGCCACATCATCAAAATTGATGTAGCTATTAGATGAAGTAAATCAGTCCATAATAGCCGTCTGATCTAGACGTTGAGAGGCTCCGCACTAAGCCACATGCAAGCATGCAGAAATACCGTGGCACATGCATGTGAGTGGGTTTTAAATCACATCAACATGTCTGCATGCAAGCATGCACCGGTAGCATGCATGTAAGTGAGCTTTTAAGTCCCATTAACATGTCAAAAAGAAAAATATAATCCCATTATGCAGTAGGAGTTGGCTGATCTTTTTTCCTTACGTGGGATGATCTAAATGATGATGGGAGTTTATTTAGTTTGGCTACCACATTTGTCATGCGGTTATAGAGTTTTTTTTAGTTCTATGAAATCGATAATTTTGCGCAGAGAGATATACCGCTGTTCCGCGGCAACGCGCGGGGACTCATCTAGTAATATTTAGGAACGGAGGGAGTGCTATGTAAAGAGTTAGGTGTCGCACGGTGATAGTGTGAGGTGGGCCATGTAATCACTGAGCCTGCGTGTTTTCACTGCTCTTGCACGCCTCCGCTGTAAGAATGGAGAAAATTGTAATCTAGTAGTAGTACCTCCTTTCGCCGAAAGCGTGGGACATCCAGCAGTCCTACCACCTCAGTAATAAAGACCAATGAGCCGTCAAATCACATAGACCCAACAGTAAGTTGGACGGACGAAGCAACCATCACTCTTGCGCTAGTGAGAGGTCGCGTCCGCTCTGCCCGGGCATGAATGCGGCACTGATTCTTTGGAGCGGCGCTGACTGTTTCAGGCGGGAAGCACGCGCGGGTGATGGAGGGGCTTTGGGTGGGCCAGGCTGGTCAGGAGCGGGCGTGGCAGCTGTCCGCATGTCCCTACCGGACACGCCCGGAAACGAGAGGATGCACCGACTCTCGCGGCTAAAATCGTACACTACACAACATCTCTCTGTAGGAGTAGGTCGATCTGTCGCTCTCTCTAACACACACATGCTGTTAAACACACACACACACACACATGCGCGCGCGCGCACACATGCACGCACCTTGGTCCCGTTGCACCTTCTAACGTGACTTATTACACCTAGACAGAGGGAGTAGTAAGTATACGAGATACGGTGGCACACTGACTTAAGTCGAATACAAGTGCCCAAAATTTGTGTGCATGTTATAATAAGGATTCACTTAAAATAGTACGTGAGCGAACAGAGGGATCAATTGGACAGTGTTCCCGAGGAGTAGCGAGATGTGTGAGGTAAGATGCACCGCTGGCGCTTTTAATTTTTCTTATTAATTTGTTTTTTTCACCCTCTGACTGGTGGGACCCAACGTACTACGTGGAGAGAGGTAAGGTGACTAAGGCTGCATTATTTCTGCACCACTTTGGATAGTCTTACCACCAAAGCCACATGACACGATTATGATTGAAATCCCAATGACTCACACACACACACAAAAGAAACACGACATGCTTGTCACACGAATGCAGGAATGTATAAAAGGTTATTTCCCTCTCGTTGAACATAACGGGAGGGTTGTGTAGCTGGTTAGCCTGTTCGCTCATCAAACTTGAGGTCTCGGGTTCGATAACTACACTTGAGCATAATTTGTGCCAGGAGGATTGATTGACTGGTCAAAATGTTTTCTAGGGTTTGCATGCTTCACACTCTCTCCAGTATATATATACACGCTGGAGCCTCAGCGCTTGTAGTTGCTCTCTTCACACTCTCTCGCCCTCTCCCGCTGGAGCCTCAGCGCTTGTAGTTGCTCTCTTCACACTCTCTCGCCCTCTCCAGATCTAAACAAGACTTCGTTGGCCTCTCTCTCCCCTCACTGCTGCTCAAAGAGCCGGTAGGATCCGTCCGCCGGGAAGGGAAGGAGGCTTAACGCTGTCCGCCGTCGGTGAGGGACTACCGGCGCAGCTGTTCACTTTCCACCCAGCGGCGGCGCGGGAGGGCCTCCGACCCCTTCTTCTTCGCCGCCATCCCGTCGCCCACCGAACCACGCCCCAAGTACCTTAAGGTATAATTTACTTACTCCACATGCATTGCTCTAGCTGCATGTATACCATGAATCTAGGACGTGGTTCAAAGAGGAAATGAGTGGGGGAAAGTAGTGGAAAAAGTTGTATATAGCATGAATCTAGGACGAGGTTCGAAGAGGAAATGAAGGGGGAAAGTTGTATAGCATGAATCTAGGACGTGGTTCAAAGAGGAAAGGAATGGGGGAAAGTAGTGGGGAAAGTTGTATCGCATAAATCTAGGACGTGGTTCAAAGAGGAAAGGAAGGGGCGAAAGTACTAGTACAAAAAGGAAAGGAAGGGACAAGGCTGTAGAGTTTGAGCAGGACTAGATTTGCTGCGCTCACATAGGGAAAGGTGTCTAAAGATAACAAAACTGGGACGAACACAAATATGCTCCTTGGTTGATTGTTCTTTGTTGCAACAGACTGTGCATGACCACAGTACATCGGTAGATGCACATGGTGCTGGTGCGTCCACTGTCCCATGCAACTCATTAGCTGTTGTTAATCTAAGGCCCTGTTTGGTTAAAAACTCCCTAGTCCCTACCTGCTTGGTTCCAGGGACTAAACATGGACTAGAGGTTATTAAATGACATGCTAAAAGACCATGTTACCCCTAGTAATGAACTAATAGAGACAAGGTGCGATGCGTGGCAGGGGCAACTGTTGGAAAAAGTCCCAAAAAGACTCCCTCGGGGTCTTCTTTCTTTAGTCCCAAATGCTCACTTTTAGTCCCTAAAAGTCCCTCCTGCTTGGTTTAGATGGGACTGACACGGAGTTTGTTTAGTCCCTATACCAAAATGTCCCTGTAAACAAACACCCTCTAATAATGCCGCTGGAAAATTGATGCAATGCCACAGTTAAAAGCAAATTACATGTTCAACGAATTTTATTGTTAATATAATCTCTATGTTAATATTAATCAATGCCACCGTTTGAGAAATGCTATTGTCTTGCTTCTTTCCCATTTAGATAAGGTAGATGCTTCTTTTTGTTGGCTTCTGTGTCATCCACCGTTATTGACCACTAATTGTTTCCTTTGCACCTCTGTGTAAACAGGGTTATCTACTTCACCTCGTTGCCATTGTGACCTTTTGTTGCACTGCACAAAACACTTTTGTTTTAAGAGTGTTTTGTGCAGTTCAACCAAAATGTCACACCGACAACGTTGCTTGATTGCTTGATCTTAGTGGAACTGCACAAGAGGAGATCTTACTTCCTATCCGTTAAGGCGAATTTGGTTCAGATCTTCTTCTTGTGAGTTGTTTGAATTCCGCATCATGAGAGGTCAGTACTAGCCTTCTTTCACATGATTCTGCAGTGTGCTTTCATATGTTGTGCTACTTGTACGATAATGTTGCTTGATTTTAGTGAACTGCACAAATGGAGACAAGACTTCCAATCTGTATGTGCACCGTAATATCCCATTGAGGTAAGATAAGTATATTTCACAAGGAGCAGTTGAAGGATGGTTACATTACTCCCCACAAGACCAAACTAAGTTCAGCTCAGAAGGATTGACAAATCTCCATTTTTTTGCTGTGATGCGCGAGTACAATGTTGTTCTAGGATTCTTTCTAGTGAGTTCCATTTTTCTAAAAGTGTGCTCTACATGGACCATGTATGTGCCTGTTGAAACTGTCAATTCATAGTACAGTTTGCTTTATACTAATCACTTTTTGTATTTGTGCAAACAGGGGTGCTCAGCTTGATTTCAATGGGAACTGCACAAAATGTTCATGAATACATCGAATCATTCATTTCCACCACAAGAAAGGAGGTGCCGATAAGTTCAAGGCGTTGCAACATATAAGGGAGAAATCATACAAGCTACGCGCGAATTTGGTTGATTTTGGTGGAACTGCACAAAAAGAACAGCTGGTTTATTTAGCACGAGGTGCCATGTCAATGTCCGAACTGATGGCAAACCCTGCTCATTCCACAATCATAGGCATTTGATATTTTGGAATGGGACAACCTTGTCAAATTTTGCTCATTGATTTTAGCAAGACATGCGTTTGATATTTTCGAATGGGACGACCTTTGCTGTCAGCAGCGTCGATCAATTTTTTTCTTTATACTTTAGTTGTGAAGTAAATATTGCCTCTGACATGTGAGTAGCTGAGATGCATAATCATCGATTGTTTTGAATGTTCTTTATGAATTGCCAGGCCTGTGTGTTTGATTGCAATGTACAGAAACGCTAAAAAGCTGCTCAAACTCTTTGTACTCCTTCTGTTCCTTTTTACTTTGCACATTGTGAAAGTGCATACTTTTTTGTATAAGATTGGTCAAAGTAGAGATACTTTGACTGCAGACAAAACTTGTATGCAGACTAGAAAGGACCGGAGGGAGTACATGTGAAACTGCTGCAAACGAGGTGATCACCCTGGGAATAATGCTAGTACGTATTGTTTTGCATGTTCATCCAATGCCAGTGATACAGGAATTCGAACTAATCGAAATAAATTCATTCATACACGGTCGGATTTCATATAAACATGTCGGATTTCATTACATTTCATACATTCTTCAACTAAAAAGGGGTGCGTTGGAGGTATAATTAATTAACCGAAGCTACCCACCTGTGTCCCGCTGAGCCGAACAGAAGCTTCAGTGACTTAACTGCAGGTGCAGTTGCGTAACTGGCATGTGGCCTGTTGGGCCCACGTGTTAGTCAGCCAACTGCACCAGCAGTTAAGTAGAAGCAGCATTCTTCTCCAGCGCAGCTCTCCAACTTCACGTCGCCGCCAAGAAGCTAACCAGCCGTCAATGGTCAACCCGCCTAGCTTGGCTTCAACCGGAGGGTAGCAGTGGTCGCCTTACTTGGACCCGAGTGGCAGGGACCTACCGTGTTCTACACTTCCTCGTTCTCTGTCTGGCGCGGTCTCGTTGGCAGCGGGGCGGGGCCTCAGCGGAGCCGGCGATGTCCTCGGTCTCGTTGCCGGCGGGCGGCGCCTCAGCGGAGCGGAGGAAATCCTCTCCCACGTTGCCGGCAGGGTGGGGCCTCGGCTGAGCCGGCGATGAACTCTGCCTCGTTGTTGGCGAGGCGGGGCCTCGGCGGAGCCGGCGGTGTCCTCTGCCTCGTTGTTGGCGCCGCGGGGCCTCGGCGGAGCAGGGCCTCATCGAAGCCAGCGGAGCGGGGACTCGTCGGAGCCGGCATTGTCCTCTGCCTCGTCCTCGGTCTCGCCAAACAGCGCCTCGCCCGCTTCATCGCCCTCTTTGCTAGCCTCTTTGTAGGTGGCCACAGCCTCCGCCACCAGCATGCGGTACCGCCAGCGCTCGAGGCGGCCCTTGCGGGCGGAGCGGTACGAGTCGAGCGGCGCCTCCTGCTCCGCCCGCTCCGCGGCGATCTGCTCCTCCGCCTGCAGGTGCTCCTGGAGGAGATGGTGGTTGTAGGCGGCGTCGGCCTGTGCCTCCCGGAACTGCTCCTCACGCAACTGCCTCACCCTGTCCATATATTGGGCACGGGCCTCGCCGATGGTCATGGTGCAATGCACCAGCGAGGATGGCGCGGAGGAGGGGGTTGGCGCCGGATCGTCGACTACCATGTTCTCCATTGGGACGTCGTCGTCCTCCGGCTGCCTGCCGGCCAGCCGGTCGGCAGCAATGGCTGCCATCTCCTTGTGGTCCGTCGTCCGCCCGTCCCAAAGAGCGCTCGAGCGCGAGGAAGCCATGGTGGGCAGTAGTGGTGTGGACAGGAGAAAGGGAATGGATGCGGATGACTGCGGCTATGGCCGGCGCAGCAGTTTATATAGCAATGGTGGGCGGGCGGATGGACGGACGTGTGGCGCCGGAGTAGCCGCCTCAGCAACCGTGTATCATTAATGTGGGCGGCAGACGGACGGACGGACGACACTTGTGTCGTTTGAAGGCGGAGCAATCGCCTGCACTGGGAAGCGGGGCGGGCGGTGCTGACTGTTTCGGGCGGAAAGCGCGCGCGGGCGAGGAGATGACTTTACTTGGAGAGGATGTCAATGGGGACCCACTAGGTCCATAGCCTCACGTACGCAAGTGCCTCCTTATTATATATATATATATATGTATATATATATAACTATAATTTATTTTGCTTCCTCCTGTTTTCCTGACATCACGGTCCCACACCATTGTAAACCTATGTAGTAGTCAATAAACGAGAGAATTGCACAAGAAGCGGCCAACAGCTGGGACCAAGCAGCTCGAGCAGTATTTGTGTTTTTGAGGTGTGAGCACTGCAGAGTTTTTCGATGTTTAGCCCAGATATTAATTTTTCTCCTCTGAACAACAACGAAAACATCGCTGCGGGTATTAACTGGGCGGGCTGTGGCCCGTCTAGCCCAGGCCAGAAATCTAGCCCAGATATTAAATTTTTTCAAGCTGAAAATGGCTAGCCCAGCTATACTTTTTTTAGGAATACCCAGGCAAGGTCAAGTTGTTATTCTCCGCCCCGCTGGCTGCAAATCTTTCCTAGGAGGGATGCATTAGGCTTAACAAGAAAATGGGCTTTAAGAAATAATAAATGGGATGTAATTATAAAAACTGGGCAGTAACTATAAAAAAAATGCACCAAACACGTGATTACTTTATAAAATATTATTTTTGGATATTGAAAATTTTAATTTCATTAATTGTTGCGAGCGCAATGTTTCGTTGGATTTTTACGTAATATAAATTTATATTGACATTGTATTTAATCTGACTAGAAATTTCGGGATAAAAATATTTCGGATCCCATCAAAATGTGGGAAATTTTATTGAATTCTGTTTTGAACGGTTGGTTGAAATGGGTTGTACTTTTAGAAAACTGTAAACGGGCTGTAGTAAATTCCATTAGAATTCAAAAATGGGCTACACATTCTTACAAATCTCAAGTGGGCTATAAGTTCTCTACCACACACTTCTGGCCTTACTAAGTTGACGCGTCCCCTAAAAAACAGAGTTGACACGTATGCAAGGCTTTGTCAACTTATAGTCAACACACGGTTCTAGCAGCACTGGCCATTGGATGTCCATCCAACGGATGCCATGCTTCTTCTTCAATCTCAGATATTCTAGCTTCACCCGCCCAAAAAATGATTCCTCCCCCTGACATCTGGGCGCACCGTTTCGGAAGCTGACCTGTGGGCCTACTAAGCTGATCTGCATGCATTCAAAAAAAGTTGACGTACCAAGGGCTTTGTCAACTTAGTCAATATAAACGATTCTAGCTGCAGTGACCGTACGATGTCCATCCAACGGCCGTCGTGCTTCTTCAACCTCTGGTCTTCTTGCTCCAGCCGTCCAAAGTAGCGCCGGTCGTGCCGCCTGCTCCTGCCTCCCTGGTCGGCTGTGCTGCCACGGAGGCCTCACCGCCCCCTACTACTCCCACCGCTGGCCAGGCCATCCCTCCACTCACCCACACCCCCTGTTAATCTGGGGTGACGGCAGCCTCACACCGCAGCCGAACCAGTGAACGCTCGTACTCGTCTCCGCGTGGGCGTCCACTGCCGCGTCTTGCCCGGCTCCGCGTCGTCCCCTTCCTAGGCCTCACCGTCGTCCACCGTCGTGGTGCTCTCAGCGCGGCGTGGTCAATGTGGTCAACGACCGACTTCCATCGGAAGAGTACTGTACGTGGAGAGGCTGACAGCTGGGTCCACGGCAGCCGCAAGGAAGTGCCTCCTTATTACGTGGAAAATAATTATTCCTCCACCTGACAGCGGGGACCCACCGGACGGGCCACCAGTATTTTGCGAAAAAAATCATTTCCCCCTGACTGCTGGGACCCACCGGACGGGCCACCGTATTTCGTGAAAAAAACGTTCCCCCCGTTGTCAGCTCGGACCCACCGGAAGTGCCTCCTTATTACGCACAAAAAATGAATACTCCCCCGGCTAGCTGGGACCCACCTTGGTGGGAGGCTGACTTGTGGGCCTACTAAGTTGACGGGGACGAAGGGCTTTGTCAACTTAGTCAATATGAACGATTCTAGCTCCAGTGACCGTACGATGTCCATCCAACGGCCGTAGTGCTTCTTCAACCTCTGGTCTTCTTGCTCCAGCCGCCCAAAGCAGCGCCGGTCGTGCCGCATGCTCCTGCCTCCCGTGGCCGGCTGTGCTGCCGCAGAGGCCTCACTGCCCCTACTATTCCCACCGCTGGCCAGGCCCTGCGGCGACGACAGCCTCACACCGCAGCCGAACCAGTGAACCCTCGTACTCCTCTCCGCGCGGGCTTCCACTTCCGCGTCTTCCCCGGCTCCACGTCGTCCCCTTCCTAGGCCTTGCCGTCGTCCACCGCCGTGGTGCTCTCCGCGCGGCGTGGTCAAGGAACAACTTCCATCGGAAGAGTACTGTACGTGGAGAGGCTGACAGCTGGGTCCATGGCCACAGCCCAGTTTTTTTGTGATTTGCCAAGTCAGTCGCTTTGTCGGGCTGCAAATCTTTCAAGACGAGGAGAACTTTCATTCGGCTGGCCGAGAAAATGGCCCATCAGTAATGAGAAATGGGATGTACATTTTTAAAACACATCAAACCGGCAATTAGTTTCAAATATCTTTTTTTCATTTCAAGATTTTAAATTACATTAATTTTTATGCGTGGAGAATTTGTTGGATTTTATATTGATATACATTTATTTTTAAAATCAGTTTGAATGTGAGTCGAAATTTTGGGACTAAAAACAGTTCGGACCGCACCGAAATATGCAAAATTTCGTATAATTTTTTAACCGTGGCCACAATATGGGCTGTAATGCTAACAAAAAGAATACGGGCTCCAAAAAAACCTTAAGAATTAGCAAATGGGCTGTAAATTATTAGAAATAATGGCAGATGGGTTGTAGGCTATTTTCCACAGATTTGAAGCTTTTCTAAAAAAAGGTTGACACACAAGCACTGACTGTTGGATGTCCATCCAACGACCGTCGTGCTTCTTCAATCTCTGCTCTTCCTGCTGCAGCCGCTCAAACAAGCGCCGGCGGGACTGCCTGCTCCCTCCTCCCCGCGGCCGGCTGTGCTGCCGCGCAGGCCTCACTGCCCCACCGTACTCCCATCGCTGGCCTAGCCATCCCTCTACTCACCCAAACCTGTTGTTATTCTCCGGCGACGGCAGACGAAACAGTAAACCCTCGTACAGTCGTACTCCCCTCTGCGTGGGAAACAACTGCCGAGTCTTCCCTGCCTCTGTGTCGTCCCCTTCCTAGGCCTCGCCGTCATCCACCGCCGTGGTGCTCTCGACACGGCGTGGTCAATGTGGTCAACGACCGACTTCCATCAGAAGAGTACTGTGCATGGAGACGCTGACAGCTGGGTCCACGCCCGCAGCAAGGAAGTGCCTCCTTATTACGCGCAAAATATTGTTCCTCCACCTGACAGCGGGGACCCACCGGACGGCCCACCGTATTTCATGAAAAAAACGTTTCTGCCCTGACTGCAGGGACCCACCAGCTACACCTTCGCACGCAAGGAAGTGCGTCCGGGCAATTAAAACAAAATGATTCGCCCCCTGACTGCTGGGACCCACCAGCTACATCTTCGCACGCAGGGAAGTGCCTGACAGTCGGGACCCACCTGGTCGAAGCGTACGTAGCGTTGTCATTCTGGTCGCGAACGTGTACGTTCATATATACAGGTGGATGTAGAGGTGCGCACGTGTCGTAGTAGAGGTGCGCACGTAGCATGTACACGTACGTACAGCGGCCAGGGTGCAAGAAAGAAAATACGGCCACGTATGTGTACATACGGGCGGGGTCTCGAACGCCTACTCACACATACGTACGGCGAGGGCTCGTTGACATGGTTGGGTCGAAACGGAGAAACAGTGTCGTCGTCGTGTTCATGGGGAGGCAACGGAATGCGTCGTGTTCATGGGGAGGGAACGGAAGGCGTCGTGTTCATCGGGAGGCAACAGAATGCGTGGGAGCCAACCGGCTGGGTCGGAACGGAATGCGTGGTCGTGTTCATCTGGAGGGCTTGGACGGAACAGGCGATGGAAACGAGACCTGGCGTACCGCACAACGGAGGAAACGGACCTCCTACGTTCGGAACGGGGTCCTGTTGATCGGGAGGGGTGTGGCGTACCGCAAAACGGAGGAAACGGACCTCCTACGGTCGAAACGGGGGTCTTGTTGATCGGGAGTGGTGTGGCGTACCGCAAAACGGATGAAACGGACCTCCTACGGTAGAAACGGGGGTCCTGTTGATCGGGAGGGGTGTGGCGTACCGCAAAACGGACGAAACGGACCTCTTACGGTCGAAACGGGGGTCCTGTTCATCGGGAGGGGTGTGGCGTACCGCAAAACGGGACTCCACGGGATACTGTTCATCTCCACCGTCGACCTCCTCCAGCCTCCACGGGCTCCTGTTCATCCAGCCTCCACCGCGCGCTACTCCACCGGCTACTGTTCAACCACCCCTCCACCGTCTACTGTTCATCCAGCCCTCCAAACCACGGGGTCCTGTTCAACCACCCCTCCACAGGCACCCCTCCACCGTCTACTGTTCATCCAGCCCTCCACACCACGGGGTCCTGTTCAACCACCCCTCCACGGGCACCCCTCCACCGTCTACTGTTCATCCAGCCCTCCACCACACCACGGGGTCCTGTTCATCCAGAGGCAACGCCACCGCTCACTGTTCATCCAACCCCCCCCCCCCCCCCCTGCAACGCTCCCTGTTCATCCCAGAGGCAGCATCGATCGGCTTCAGTTAGCAGCAGTAGCGAAGGAATCGCTCGATCGGGTTCAGTTAACAGCCATCGATCGATCGCTCGGGTTTAGTAACGTGTAGCCTGCAGTGCAATCGCTCGGGTTCAGTTAGAGCCCAACGCCTCGCTCGGGTTCAGTTAGAGTCAACGCCTCGCACACACGCGCGTACGTGTACGAGAGAAACGCGCATCGCTCGGCCCCCGACCTCCCACCGTAACCAGGAACTCCTCGTCATGGACAGCCCAAAGAATGTCATGCAGCTGCGTCTCCGGCCCGCCCAGGACAAAAAGCCCATTTTCTGTCATGATTTTTTGTCATAGAAGTAGGAGCCCACCACATCTATGATGATACCGGGTTTTGTCACAATTATCGTCATAGAAGTGTCATATGTATGACAGAAAAAAAATTTCGTTCGGCCCAAAATGTCACGGATGTGTCTTTTTTTTGTAGTGATATTTTGCTTCGTATGTAGTCACTTGTTGCAATCTCTAAAAAGACTTATATTTAGAAACGGAGGGAGTACAACGCATGCATGCATGCCGTGATCTCCCTTTTGATACTTGCATGTGTTGATTTGATGCACCTTGCCAAATTTTGACTATTAATTTAACTAACCAAATTTTCATGCATGTCACAAAAAATTATGGGGCTGTTTGGATTGTGACTATGTTTGTCTTATGTTGCCACATTATTTTTGCCACACTTGCCACACTTGCCTACCTTGAGTTGCTCAAATTGTTAGACACACTTTGGCTTGCCTATGGGAATCTTGCCACACTTTTTCTATCTATGACATGTGGGGTTCACTGCTAATAAAAAAATCTTGTCTTAGGTGTGGCGAATAAAAAAAGAATTATATTTAGGAACGCAGGAAGTAGAAAATATAAATAATAATACATGTTGGGGCAACCCACGTATCCGATAATTTCAGCCGTGGGCTTGTTCACAATTTTTACGAGGGGTGGTTGTTCATTTAATGGAGAGACTTGTACCAGACTTGAACGATACAAAGTGCGACCTGGCACCCTAAAAAAAGTGCGACCTGGCACACCGTAACACCACTTGGAACAAGCGAGTAGCTATCTCAAAAAACAATCAACAACTAAAAAAATCGGCGACCTGGCACGTAGTACACAATTTTAAATGATTGTTTTGATGGAGTGAAAAAGGAAAACTACCCCACTACGTATATATAGGCCGGAGCCTCCGCGCTTGCTTGCTAGGGTTGCTCTATTCACACACTCTCATCCTCTCCAGATCTAAACAAGATAGGGGTGGTAACACTGTCTTTCTCCCTTCCAAAAACACTGTCTTTCTATCCTCACCGCTGGTTACAGATCCAGACGTATCCCCCTCCGCCGGTGAAGGGGAGGAGGGGAAGCGTTTAGGCCGTCATCGACAGCGAGGGAGGAGACCCACTGCTGGTCGCACCGTTATCTCTGGCCGAGCGCCGGCGCGAGAGGTCCTCCGATCCCTTCATCATTGCCCTAGTGTGGGCGGATCCGGCCTCCCGCCGCCCACCTATCCACATCCCGACGACCTTTAGGTATATCTTCCTTCGAAACCGCCTTAGCTCTACTTCCCCAGCTCGCTACGTCGCTGCATGTGCATCATTTTCTACCTCTCAGCCCCTCTCGATCGGATGGTCCAACGTCACCTATTTTTTTCTTCTATTGTTAGAGGTAAAGCTACTTCATGGAGTCGAATCTTGTACTTGGTTCAAAAAAGAAATAAAGTGGGGTGGGGGAATTTAGTATGTAGTACATCGGATTTGGTACAAACAGGAAGGAAAGGGGGTGAAAGTAGTACAGACTAGTCATCCAACCGGTCTCTTGGTCTAAAAGGGAAATATAGGGGTAATGCTGTAAACAGTGGTATGACCAGGACTAGATTTGCTATCCACACATAGGAGTAGGTGGCTAGAGTGAAAAAAATGGGACCAACCCAGAAATGTTTCTTGGATGTTTGTTTCTCGGGGCAACAAACTATGAATCACCACTTTATGCCCCTGTTTAGGTACATGGTGCTGGACTGCTGGTGCACCCACTGTCCCATGCCCTTATACCAAATATTTAGCTGTTCTTAATCTAGTGCCCCTGGTAAAAATGAAGCCATGCCACTGTTATAAGCCATGACAAGTGTAGCCAAATGTTTTTGAGACTCTGACTGTTTCCACTATAGCTTTTTGTGCAAACAAGGATATCCATTTCACCTGGTTGCTGTTGTGACCTTTTGGTGCACTGCACAAATCTCTTCTTAAAAGAAGTGACTTTTGTGCTGTTTCACTGGAATGTCAGAATGGAACAGTTGGTTCATTTTGGTGGAACTGCGCAAAGGGACATCTGTGTTCCAATCCTCATCATCCATATTGGCACCATAACCTTCCTTTAGGTAAGAATGATATTTAGTGCATGTGTTCATCTCTATTTTGCGACTACCATGAGAAAATAATGCTATTTTTTACTAGTACGCTTGTACTCCCTCACTGAAAAAACCAATTCTGAAATAGAAGGCCAATCATGTACTTGGTTTCACCAACTAGTGAGGAGACTGAGAAACAGAGCATGAAGAGGAGGAAGAAGAAGAGTAAACAGTGCCAAGGCGATCTTGCTGAGGCCAGAGGCCTCAGTCGAGGCCATTCAAGGGCTTCGGCAACGACTACCTTACATGTGAGACGATCCTCCAGGGAGCCCTTCCACTTCTGTTGTCTCACTAAATTAATTAGGAGTACTTAAGTACCACTAATTTATTGCTGCCAAATTTTCCTGTCGGAGTTAAAGAAATCTTTAGTAGCACCCTATGCTGAATCATGTACGTGTGTATGTTTGTCTATGAGGTGAATCATGTGGTGGAGCAGGGAGGGAATGCTAACTTTACCCATTAAGATAATGAGGGTGCTTCTATTTGTTGGTGTATGTTTCATCAACTAGTCCCACTATTACAGTAATCTCACTCTCTCAATATATGTGCCAACATGGATGCTCGATTTTGGTGGAACTGCAAAAAAACTTTGGGTGCTTCATTGCCTTGACAGCTTCCTTCCTTTCCTGTTAGTCGCTAATCTCGGCTTGCATTCTTCCTTTGCTGTCAGTCGCTTGGCTTATCTCGGCTTCCAGTCAAAGGAAATAGTAATTGATATGCTACCTCACACAGGTTGGTACTGGTCTTTATCCTGATTATTGTGATTGTCATATGTATTGGTAATTTGGTATTCTGCTACTGTTTGCCAATTTCATAAAGGAGTAACTTGGAGCCTGAACTCGCAGGAAAATCATTACATCGGGTGATTTCAGTAGAACTGCACAAAAGATCAGATGGATAGGTACTTATGCTGCTGCTATGTACTCCAAAGTTCACTCAGACAAGCATCGATGTTGACAAGAAGAAGTGCCTATATCCATTCGAGTATCAACCGGCGTCAACCAATTGTCAAACTCCAAGTATTAGGAGAGTGAACGCCAAAAATATTGCTTGGCGCATAGCCCAGAAAAACACAGTCCAGTCATTGGTCCCAACTTGTGCCTTTTGGTTATCTGCACATATGGTAGCGAACTGTATGGCATGGAGTCTGAAGATTCCAGACAAGTTGGTTGACGCGTATATTCATCTGGCACTTAATCAGTCTGCACGCCAGGGATGCTCCATTTTAGTTGAAGTGCACAAAAAATTTGGGTGGTTCATTTTTCGCAACCGCCTCCTTTCTCGTCTGCAATGTAGAATTTTGGCGAGATACAGGACCAAGATGAGCCAGTAAACTAGTTGGATGAAAGTAGTGGCCAAGTTGATCAAACCTCCCTCGACACGAGGCCACTATTTGAGGATAAACAGACAAGCAAAGTTAAGATTGTCTGTGTTGCCTCTTATGTACTTGAAAGTTTACTCGTAGAAGCATTAATTTTAGCAAGAAGTACCTCCGACTGAACACCATTTACCAGTCTGCAATGTAGAATTTTGGCGAGCTATAGGACCAAGATGAGCCAGTAAACTAGTTGGATGAAAGCAGTGGCCAAGTTGCTCAAACCTCCCTCGGCACGAAGCCACTATTTGAGGATAAACCTACAAGCAAACTTCAGATTGTTTGTGCTGCCTCTTATGTACTCGAAAGTTTACTCGTACAAGCATTAATTTTAGCAAGAAGTACCTCCGACTGAACACCATTTACCAGTCTGTACCCTAGGTAATTAAAGTTCGTCCATGGATCATATTGGCTGTGATCTCAATCATTTGGATGCATAAACATACTGAACATGTGTATATCTGAATCTTTTTGTGAATTATCTATGAATATTGTTGTGTGATCTATCAATCATTTGGATCCATAGACATGCTGAACTTGTGTATATATGAATCGTTTGAGTTGTTGATAGTGAATGTTGGCTATGAATATGAACGTGTCCTGTGAACCTGAGTTTGATACGAATGTTTACCTTTTCTATTGTGCTTGTGTATGAACTTGTTAGTATGCCTACTGTGGGGTATGTGATGTGTGGGTGTCAATGGCACACCTTCTTCCCGAGAAGAATTGCACCTGCTTTGTTAGGGTAGCAACGGCGCATCAGCTCTTTTTAATCTTTTTGCTCTGTCTTGCCCCCTCCCCCGCTCAACCCCTGCCGTAATGTTTTCGGCCTCAAAACAAACATAGTACTGCGTTGTTTTTGGGGCTTGATGAAAAATTGGGTGCTGGTTTCTTTAGGTTGGCCCACCCAGGAAATGGGCTGCTGGTCCACCACGGACTGGGAGGCTAAAAATACAAGTTGTATGGTGCAGAGGCAAGTAAAAAAATGACATCTAGAGCCATCCACTGAAGAAAAAAAAATCTCTCCTGATGTGCTTCTTGAGTCGTGCCGCCGGCCCCCTCTCTAATCCAGTTCGCTCGGGGATCTGGTATCATTTTTTCCAGAGGGCGAACAAGTATCAGCTAGGCCTAGGTTTTGTATTTTAACATGCGTAGCCCACGACATACGGGTGACAGTGGTTTCAACTTATTTTTTGAGGTCCATACCGGCCTATGGGCTTTTTCTTAAAGATCGGCAGCCCAATGTATTTTTTTAACCACATTATATATATTTATATTATTACTATTATCGTATATTTTATAGAGACTTATATATACATTATGAAAACATCCCACGTGTTATTAACTTATAAAAGTAAATGTTTAACAGAAGTTGGCAAGGAAAATCCTGGTTGTTTTTGACTCACAGGCAAGGAAAATCCTTGTGATTGCGTACAAAAGCTTGCGAAGATTTTAAGGACCAATGTAATAATAACGTGCTCGTTTTTATTTTTAGCAATAACTCGCTAATTTGTTAATTATATATATAAAAAATGTGCCTCTCCGGTTTATTTTTACTATTAATTGCTTCTTCTAACATAACATTATATATATAACGAGCCCAGCTAATTCGTGTATTTGAAGGATGTGCAAATGGGCTGGGATTTCTTAGATAATATAAATGGGCCGCATTGACACGAAATTATTTGTTCACCCAGCCCAGCAAATGGACTGTACATTCTAGAAAACATGGGTTAAATATATGCCACATTTTTGCAGGCTGACATGTGGGCCAATAGGTCGAAGCCTACGCAGGGCGTTGTCAACTTGGTCGGCATGCACCTTCAATCTCTCGTCTTCTTCCTCCAGCGTCGCCGGGACCGCCTGGTCCGGCCTCCGACAGCTAGCGGCTCTGCTTAGCATGCATCGCTGCGAAGCACTACCCCACCGCCGGCCAGGCTATCCCTCCACCCCTCCACACCTCCTGTTATTCTCCACCGACTGCAGCCCCACGCCGCACCAGAGTTATAACCCTTCTCCTCCACTCAATCTGCGACTCCACTGCCGCGTCTTCCCATCTCCGAGTCGTTCCCGTCCGGGGCCTCGCCGTCGTCCACCGCCTCGCTGCGCTTGGTGCGGCATGGTCAACAAACGAGAGTCATCGGAAGAGGACTGTACGTGGAGAGCCTGACGGCTGGGACCCACGAGGTCCATGGTCGCACGCAAGCAAAGTTCCTCCTTATTAAGCTGAAAAAAATGTTTCCTCCACCTGACAGCTGGGACCCACCAGCTGTATCTTCGCACGGAAGGAAGTGCCTCCTTGTTATGCGAAAAAAATTCCTCCCGTTGACAGTTGGGACACGTCAGATTTGGTGGCCGACTAGTGGGCCTACTAAGCGGACATGTACACAGGGCTTTGTCAACTTAATAAACAAATGATTCTAGCAGCTGGACCATTGGATGTTAATCCAACAACCGTGCTCCTTCAACCTCTGTTTTTGCTCCTGTCTCCCGTGGGCGGCACCGCGGCTGTGCTGCCGCGCACCCGCACCAGTCAAGTTTCCCACTCCTCTCCATCTGCGACTCCACTGCCCCGTCTTCCGCATCTCTGGGTCGTTCCAGTCTAGGGCCTCGCCGTCGTCCACCGGCCTTTGGTGCGCTCGGCACGGTATGGTCAACGTGGTCAACAACCAAGAGTCATCGGAACATGACTGTACGTGAGAGGCTGACAGTGGGGACGCACCACGCCCATGGACGCATGCATGCAACGGAAGGCGGGGTGGTCAACGTGGTCAAGGAACGACTTCCATCGGAAGTGTACTGTACGTGCAGAGGCTGACAGCTGGGTCCACCGCCGCAGCAAAGAAGTGGCTCCTTATTACGCGGAAAATAATAATTCCTCCACCTAACAGCAGGGACCCACCGAACGGGTCACCGTATTTCGCGAAAAAAACATTCCCCCCGCTGTCAGCTAGGACCCACCATAAGTGCCTCCTTATTACGCACAAAAAAATGAATACCCCCTGCTAGTTGGGACCCACCTTGGTAGGTGGCTGACTTGTGGGCCTACTAAGTTGACGAGGACGAAGTGCCTTGTCAACTTAGTCAATATGAACGATTCTAGCTGCAGTGACCGTACGATGTCCATCCAACGGCCGTAGTGCTTCTACAACGTCTGGTCTTCTTGCTCCAGCCGCCCAAAGCAGCGCCGGTCGTGCCGCATGCTCCTGCCTCCCGTGGCCGGCTGTGCTGCTGCGGAGACCTCACTGCCCCCTACTATTCCACCACTGGCCAGGCCCTGCGGCAACGGCAGCCTCACACCGCAGCCGAACCAGTGAACCCTCGTACTCCTCTCTGCACGGGCTTCCACTACCGCATCTTACCCGGCTCCGCATCGTCCCCTTCCTAGGCCTCGCCGTCGTCCACCGCCCTGGTGCTCTCGGCAAGGCGTGGTCAATGTCGTCAAGGAACGACTTCCATCGGAAGATTACTGTACGTGGAGAGGCTGACAGCTGGGTCCACGGCCGCAGCACGGAAGTGCCTCCTTATTACGAGCAAAATAATTATTCCTCCACCTGACAGCGGGGACCCACCGGATGGGCCACCATATTTCGCGAAAAAAAATGTTCCCCCTGACTGCTGGGACCCACCAGCTACATCTTCGCACGCAAGGAAGTGCGTCCGGGCAAAAAAAAAACGATTCGACCCCCTGACTGCTGGGACCCACCAGCTACATCTTCGCACGCAAGGAAGTGCCTGACAGTCGGGACCCACCTGGTCGAAGCGTACATAGCGTTGTCATTCTGGTCGCAAACGTGTACGTACATACTGGTCGATGTAGTGGCGCGCACGTGTCGTAGTAGAGGCGCGCACGTAGCATGTACACGTACGTACAGCGGCCAGGGTGCAAGAAATTAAATACGGCCACGTACGTACATACGGGCGGGGTCTCGAACGCCTACTCACGCGTACGTACGGCCAGGGCTAGTGTACATGGCTGGGTCGGAACGGAGAAATAGCGTCGTCGTCGTGTTCATGGGGAGCCAACCGGCTGGGTCGGAATGGAATGCGTCATCGTGTTCATCGGGAGGGCTTGGACGGAACAGCCGATGGAAACGAGGCCTGGCGTACCGCAGAACAGAGGAAACGGCCTTGTGTTCGACCGGCCACGTTCGAAACGGGATCCTGTTCATCGGGAGGGGTCTGGCGTACCGCAAAACGGAGGAAAGGGACCTCCTACGGTCGAAACGGGGGTCCTGTTAATCGGGAGGAGTGTGGCGTACCGCAAAACGGAGGAAACGGACTTGTGTTGGAGCGCTACGGTCGAAACGGGGGTCCTGTTCATCGGGAGGGGTGGGGCGTACCGCAAAACGGGACTCCACGGCATACTGTTCATCGCCACCGTCGACCCCCTCCAGCCTCCACGGGCTACTGTTCATCCACCGTCGACCTCCTCCAGCCTACACCTGTGACTGTTCATCCACGGGCTCTTGTTCATCCAGCCTCCACCGCGCGCTACTCCACCGGCTACTGTTCAACCAGCCCTCTCCACGGGCTCCTGTTCAACCACCCCCCATGGGCTACTGTTCATCCAGCCCTCCATCGTCTACTGTTCATCCTGCCCTCCACGGGGTGGTCCTGTTCATCCTGCCCTCCATGGGGTCCTGTTCATCCAGTCCCAACCGGCTCGAACGATCGGGGTCCTGTTCATCCAGAGGCAACGCCACAGGGTCCTATTCATCCACCCCCACCGGGAACTGTTCATCCAAACCCCCCGAGCAATGCTCACTGTTCATCCAGAGGAAGCATGGATCGGCTTCAGTTAGCAGCAGTAGCGAACGAATCGCTCGATCGGGTTCAGTTAACAGCCATCGATCGATCGCTCGGGTTTAGTAACGCGTAGCCTACAGTGCAATCGCTCGGGTTCAGTTAGAGCCCAACGCCTCGCACACACGCTCGTACGTATGAGAGGAACGCGCAACGCTCGGCCCCCGACCACCCACCGTAACCGGGGACTCCCCGATATTTTCCGCGCCCTTGCTTCTAGCACGGTTTTTTCATCATGGACGGCCCAAAGAATGTCATGCAGCTACGTCTCCGGCCCGTCCAGGATGAAAAGCCCATTTTCTGTCATGATTTTTTGTCATATAAGTAGGACCCCACCACATCTATGATGATACCGTGTTTTGTCACAATTATCGTCATAGAAGTGTCATAAGTATGACAGAAAAGATTTTCGTTCGGCCCAAAATGTCACGGATGTGTCTTTTTTTTGTAGTGAAGGTATCCAACAACGACCAAATTCGAAGGGAGAAAACTAGTACAAGTTATCCTGACTAAAGGTGGTCTTCGCCTGCCAAAGACTCTGGTGGTGATGCCGTCTTGGGCTCCACGGTGACCTTCGTCCTGCCGTCCTGCTGGTCTTGGTCTCGTTGCACCGATATGGAAACCTTTGCCTGACGCCTCGGGACTCCTCGCCTGCGCTTGCCCCTTTAGCACCAAAGAGGAAACAAGGACACTGCGCACGCTGGCGCCTGCCTGGCTCCAGTCGTCATGGCTTGCATCATGGGAACCTTGCGAGGTGTCCCTTGCCTTGATCTCTCCGCCCCTCGTGAGCGAGCCTGGTGTGGCCGCTCCCGAGGAGGTCTTGTGTAGTCCGCCTCGTGAGGCTTGGCCACTCGCGATGGTCTTGAGTGTTTGCTGGTGAAGATGGGTCGTACAGGGCCGCTGGTGGAGCCACGCCGTGGGCCGCAGGTAGGCAAGTCTGGGGACCCCCGTTCCCAGGACGCCGACAGCCGCCTGCCGCCCCAATCACCGAGGCGGACGGGGCCCGCTCGAGAGAGAGCGGGGCCCTGTTCAAGACACAACAACAAGAAAACTACTAAGAAGATTGCGAAAAAGAAAAGCAAACGCAAATCAATGACGGAAAGGAGCAAGTACTTACGCAGACACCGTAGGGCGGTGCTTTGGGGCCTTCTGGAATTGGGCCGCCTTCGCGGCGGCCTCCTGCCGCCTAGTCGTGGCGGCCGTGTTCCTGGGCTTCTTGGGCCGGCTGCCGTACAACCTGACGTTTTCGGCATGCCACTTGGTGTAGTAGGCGCGGCTGAAGAACTCGCGCCCGCCTTGTCGGCGCCGTGAGTACGGTGCGGCTCGTTCTCCTCCTCATCATCGTCCGGCCAGTCCTCAAGGCCACCTCCTGAGGAACCGCCTGCTCCACCACCGCCACCCGTGGCGTCGTCCTCTTCCATGGCGGCCACCCCCAAGTCAGGGTCGTGCACGTCGCTTCACGACCGGTCCAGCAGGAACTCCTGCCCCGAAGCCAGAGCGTCGGCGGCCGACTGGCTCGAGAAGATCTGCACCATGGCTGGTTGTTCAGGCGGCGAAAAGAGGAACCCGAACAAACGAAGGGAAAAAGAATTGAAACACTCGCCGCAGGCAGGGGGTGTGCGCGGCTATACGACGGCTTGCCGAACCGCCACTCCTTCTCTGAGAGCTTGCAGTTGGAGAAGTAGTTCACCAGCCGGACCACCTCCATGTCCGGTGCCCGCTCATCTGGCTGATGATGTGGGGCCGGGCTTGGAGGGGAAGCACTCGGCGCGCCATGAAGGCGATCAGCAGATCCGAGGCCTTGAGGCCCTCCGACTCCGTCATCACCTGAAGCCGGGCGAGAGTGGTGGAGGAGGCGGCCGACAGGTGCTTCGGCCGAAATTGCCAGTTGGTGCGAGGCTCGACCGGCGGGCCGCTGCATAAGCTGCCAGGTTGACATAGTCCATCGTTGGATGGATGTTCTTGACGTAGAAGTATGATTTCTGCCACAGCTTGGCAAACTGCAGCAAGGCAAGGAAGGGGAAGCGGACCCCGGTACCCGAACGCCGCACTGCGACGCAGGCTCCGCACTGAGCAGCCTTGTTCTTCATGGCAGTGCTGAGCTTGAGGTAGAAGAACTCCCCCCAGAGCTCAAGGGTGGGGAGTATGCCGAGGTAGCCTTCGCAGAGAGTGATGAAGGCAGCCAGCATCACCACCATTTTCGGCGTGAGGTGGTGCGGCTGGACTTTGTAGAACGTGAGGAAGGAATGGAAGAAGCTTCTCACCGGCAGGCCGAAGCTGCGAAGGAAGTGTGACTGGAAGACGACGCGTTTGCCGTCCTCCGGCGCCAGCGAGATCTCCACCTTTGGAGGAACACACACCTTTACGTGCGCTTTGCGAGGCAGCCGCCGCGTTTGGTGAAGGAAAGCGAGATGGTCCTCATGGACGTTGGAACCATCCCAATCACCGGCCCGTTCGCGCGCCATGGATGTGGTGGTTCGACGGAGGCGTGGCGCAGCGGCGAGCGAGCGAACCCGCGGTGGAGCAAGGAAGCTGCGGTGCGTACAGGCCTGGTGACGGTGAGTTGTTGTGGCACTCCGGCGAGAGGCAGGGGCGTGGCAGCCGCAAGAAGAAGACAGAGATGAAGGAGAAGGGAGAGGAGGGCGCGCGTGCTTCTACCGCCCCCTCCTCCCCCTACTTATAGCCCCTGGCAGCGGAGCCGAGGGGGCGTCATGTGGGGGGGGGTCGTGAGATTAACTGCGCCCACACCCCCCATGATCCCATGTTTATCATGCCTTAAAGGCGTGTATTAACTGCGCCACGGAAGCCCAACCGCCTACCTCGGTTGCAGCGGATCCGCGCGTGCTGAGGCCCTGTATTGGCGGGCCCTGGCCTGCGGGGACGTCCCGTCGCACGCGTGGGCTGGCAGGCCGGCCTGGCCTGCTGGCGCCGCGTGGCGGGCGGGTAACGGGCGGCAAGCCTAACGCCGGCTGGCGTGCCACCTGGCCCCCACCACGACGTTTCGAATTCACCAGGCGGCCAGCCTGGCCACGGCCACTCCTAGCTGTCGGCGCCTCCTGAAGGCGGATGAGGACCACTCTGAGTATGAAGCTGCTGAGGCTCCTCGCCTTTTCAGCTGCGACACCCCACCAGCTTCGAGGACTACTTTCGGAGTACATGACTACAGGTAGCCTCGTCGGCCCCCCATAATATTTCAAGACATCGGGGCTAGCTGCGCCCCTCACATCATCTGGACGGACGACTGCCGTCTTGTGCCGGCTGGTCCAAGCGGCCGGCTGCTAGAAGGCAGCGGAGCCTAGAAAGCGGCCACGAGGGAGGCCGGCTCCTAGAAGGCGGCCCCTCGTGTCCTTAAAGTCTGCACCCCCATTACCACGATGGGACGGGGCGTGGCTATAGTGCAGCCTACCACCCTCGAATCTTGGGTAGAGCATGGCTACAGTGTGGTGTACCAAGCGGACACCCCTCGCCCGGCGCGGCACTGTACCCACGTAGCCCATGACATCACCTACGTCAGAGGGAGCCATGCTCCCATGATGGCCGGTCGGTACGGCTCGCAGGCGGCGGGCCCTACCTATCGGTGATGCTCCACTAGGCGACAGCGGTAGTGGGCCGCCTTCCAGCAGGCGCCCCCTCTCCCACTCAAAGTCTGTGCGCCATTAACCAGAAGAGAGGGGGAGTGGCTACAGTGAACGCCCACCAGGCAGCGGGATTGTAGCCACGCTTTCCCCGACAAATCATGCATCGTCAGTGGCACGGCTACAGTGCTAAGCAGCCGGCAGGACCTGCAAGTGGCGGGCGCGGCCTGTCGGCCAAGTACAAGACAGTTTGTGGGACCCACCAGGCGGAGGGCCCCAGCAGCCGGCGGAGAAGCCGGTGACAAGAGACACTGACGGCCGAGTCCTACACCCAGCCGGATTACCATTATACCCCTGGGGGGTAGGCCTATATAAACCCCCCAGGCCACCCATGCAAAGGGTTCCGAACCTTAGAAGACACACACACCACGTAGAGAGAATGGAGTAGAGCTAGCCTTGTTCTTCTTCCTCCTCTAGCCAAACAGCTCAAGGAGCAAGCTTGTAGCTACCTTGTTGAGATAGTGATCATGCAGAGACCCCGCAGAGCAGGACTAGGGGTGTTATCTCCTAGGAGAACCCCGAACTTGGGTAAGATTCGCCGGCGTATGCGATCTCGCTCACTCCGGCCTCTAGAGCCCGGCGACGTACTTTTAACCCCATCCATGATAAGCCACCCCTTGATAAATCATGTTAGGGCCGTATCGCAAACTCTTCGCAAGGAACGTCTTTATGCCAACATGGAAAAATGCACTTTTGGTGTTGAAAATCTTGTTTTCTTGGGTTTCATTGTTTCTTCAAAGGGTGTTCTGAAGGAAATATGCCCTAGAGGCAATAATAAAGTATTATTTATTTCCTTATATCATGATAAATGTTTATTATTCATGCTAGAATTGTATTAACCGGAAACATAATACATGTGTGAATACATAGACAAACAGAGTGTCACTAGTATGCCTCTACTTGACTAGCTCGTTAATCAAAGATGGTTATGTTTCCTAGCCATAGACATGAGTTGTCATTTGATTAACGGGATCACCTCATTAGGAGAATGACGTGATTGACTTGACCCATTCCGTTAGCTTAGCACTCGATCGTTTAGTATGTTGCTATTGCTTTCTTCATGACTTATACATGTTCCTATGACTATGAGATTATGCAACTCCCGTTTACCGGAGGAACACTTTGTGTGCTACCAAACGTCACAATGTAACTGGGTGATTATAAAGGTGCTCTACAGGTGTCTCCAAAGGTACTTGTTGGGTTGGCGTATTTTGAGATTAGGATTTGTCACTCCGATTGTCGGAGAGGTATCTCTGGGCCCACTCGGTAATGCACATCACTATAAGCCTTGCAAGCATTGTGACTAATGAGTTAGTTGCGGGGTGATGTATTACGGAACGAGTAAAGAGACTTGCCGGTAACGAGATTGAACTAGGTATCGAGATACCGACGATCGAATCTCGTGCAAGTAACATACCGATGACAAAGGGAACAACGTATGTTGTTATGCGGTCTGACCGATAAAGATCTTCGTAGAATATGTAGGAACCAATATGAGCATCCAGGTTCCGCTATTGGTTATTGACCGGAGAGGTGTCTCGGTCATGTCTACATAGTTCTCGAACCCGTAGGGTCCGCACGCTTAAAGTTACGATGACAGTTATATTATGAGTTTATATGTTTTGATGTACCGAAGGTTGTTAGGAGTCCTGGATGTGATCACGGACATGACGAGGAGTCTCGAAATGGTCGAGACATAAAGATTGATATATTGGACGACTATATTCGGACACCGGAAGTGTTCCGGAGATGTTTCGGATAAAACCGGAGTGCCGGAGGGGTTACCGGAACCCCCCGGGGAAGTATTGGGCCTTAGTGGGCCTGAGTGGAGAGAGAGGGCAGCAGCCCAGGAGGTAGCGCGCCCCCTCCTATGAGGAGTCCGAATTGGACTAGGGGAAGGGGGCGCGGCCCCTCTTTCCCTCTCCCTCTCCCTCTCTTTCCTTCCCCCTTCTCTCTTCCTAGTTGGACTAGGAAAGGGGAGTCCTACTCCTACTAGGAGGAGGACTCCCCCACTCCATGGCGCGCCCCAAAGGGCCGGCCGGCCTCCCCCTTGCTCCTTTATATACGGGGGCAGGGGGGCACCTCTACATACAATCGATATACGATATTTTAGCCGTGTGCGGTGCCCCCTCCACCAGATTACACCTCGATAATATCGTTGCGGAGCTTAGGCGAAGCCTTGCGTCGGTAGAACATCATCATCGTCACCACGCCGTCGTGCTGACGGAACTCTCCCTCAACACTCGGCTGGATCGGAGTTCGAGGGACGTCATCAAGCTGAACGTGTGCTGAACTCGGAGGTGTCGTGCGTTCGGTACTTGATCGGTCGGATCGTGAAGACGTACGACTACATCAACCGCGTTGTGATAACGCTTCCGCTTTCGGTCTGCGAGGGTACGTGGACAACACTGTCCACTCTCGTTGCTATGCATCACCATGATCTTGCGTGTGCGTAGGAATTTTTTTGAAATTACTACGTTCCCCAACAGTGGTATCAGAGCCTGGTTTTATGCGTTGATGCTATGCACGAATAGAACACAAGTGAGTTGTGGGCGATATAAGTCATACTGCTTACCAGCATGTCATACTTTGGTTTAGCGGTATTGTGAGATGAAGCGGCCCGGACCGACATTACGCGTACGCTTACGCGAGACTGGTTTCACCGTTGCGAGCACTCGTTGCTTAAAGGTGACTGGCAGGTGTCTGTCTCTCTCAGTTTAGTTGAACCGAGTGTGGCTACGCCCGGTCCTTGCGAAGGTTAAAACAGCACCAACTCGACAAACTATCGTTGTGGTTTTGATGCGTAGGTAAGAACGGTTCTTGCTAAGCCCGTAGCAGCCACGTAAAACTTGCAACAACAAAGTAGAGGATGTCTAACTTGTTTTTGCAGGGCATGTTGTGATGTGATATGGTCAAGACATGATGCTATATTTTATTGTATGAGATGATCATGTTTTGTAACTGAGTTATCGGCAACTGGCAGGAGCCATATGGTTGTCACTTTATTGTATGCAATGTAATCGCCATGTAATTGTTTTACTTTATCACTAAGCGGTAGCGATAGTCGTAAAAGCAATAAGTTGGCGAGACGACAACGATACTACGATGGAGATCAAGGTGTCGCGCCAGTGACGATGGTGATCATGACGGTGCTTCGGAGATGGAGATCACAAGCACAAGATGATGATGTCCATATCATATCACTTATATTGATTGCATGTGATGTTAATCTTTTATGCATCTTATCTTGCTTTGATTGACGGTAGCATTATAAGATGATCTCTCACTAAAATTTCAAGATAAAAGTGTTCTCCCTGAGTATGCACCGTTGCGAAAGTTCTTCGTGCTGAGACACCATGTGATGATCGGGTGTGATAGGCTCTACGTTCAAATACAATGGGTGCAAAACAGTTGCACACGAGGAATACTCAGGTTAAACTTGACGAGCCTAGCATATGCAGATATGGCCTCGGAACACAGAGACCGAAAGGTCGAGCGTGAATCATATAGTAGATATGATCAACATAGTGATGTTCACCATTGAAACTACTCCATCTCACGTGATGAACGGACATGGTTTAGTTGATTTGGATCACGTAATCACTTAGATGATTAGAGGGATGTCTATCTAAGTGGGAGTTCTTAAGTAATATGATTAATTGAACTTGAATTTATTATGAACTTAGAACCTGATAGTATCTTGCTTCTCTATGTTAATTGTAGATAAATGGCCTGTGCTGTTGTTCTGTTGAATTTTAATGCGTTCCTTGAGAAAGCAAAGTTGAAAGATGATGGTAGCAATTACACAGACTGGGTCCGTAACTTGAGGATTATCCTCATTGCTGCACAGAAGAATTACGTCCTGGAAGCGCCGCTAGGTGCCAGGCCTCCTGCAAGAGCGACACCAGAAGTTATGAACGTCTGGCAGAGCAAAGCTGATGACTACTCGATAGTTCAGTGTGCATGCTTTACGGCTTAGAACCGGGTCTTCAACGACGTTTGGAACGTCATGGAGCATATGAGATGTTCCAGGAGTTGAAGTCAATATTTCAAGTAAATGCCCGGATTGAGAGATATGAAGTCTCTAATAAGTTCTACAGCTGCAAGATGGAAGAGAATAGTTCTGTCAGTGAGCATATACTCAAAATGTCTGGGTATAATAATTTCTTGATTCAACTGGGAGTTAATCTTCCGGATGATAGCGTCATTGACAGAATTCTTCAATCACTGCCACCAAGCTACAAGAGCTTCGTGATGAACTATAACATGCAAGGGATGAATAAGACAATTCCCGAGCTCTTCGCAATGCTAAAGGCAGCGGAGGTAGAAATCAAAAAGGAGCATCAAGTGTTGATGGTCAATAAGATCACTAGTTTCAAGAAAAAGGGCAAAGGGAAGAAGAAGGGGAACTTCAAGAAGAACAACAAGCAAGTTGCTGTTCAGGAGAAGAAACCCAAGTCTGGACCTAAGCCTAAAACTGAGTGCTTCTACTGCAAGCAGACTGGTCACTGGAAGCGGAACTGCCCCAAGTATTTGGCGGATAAGAAGGATGGCAAGGTCAACAAAGGTATATGTGATATACATGTTATTGATGTGTACCTTACTAATGCTCGCAGTAGCACCTGGGTATTTGATACTGGTTCTGTTGCTAATATTTGCAACTCGCAACAGGGGCTACGGATTAAGCGAAGATTGGCTAAGGACGAGGTGACGATGCGTGTGGGAAATGGTTCCAAAGTCGATGTGATCGCGGTCGGCACGCTACCTCTACATCTACCTTCGGGATTAGTATTAGACCTAAATAATTGTTATTTGGTGCCAGCATTAAGCATGAACATTATATCTGGATCTTGTTTGATGCGAGACGGTTATTCATTTAAATCAGAGAATAATGGTTGTTCTATTTATATGAATAATATCTTTTATGGTCATGCACCCTTGAAGAGTGGTCTATTTTTAATGAATCTCGATAGTAGTGACACACATATTCATAATGTCGAAGCCAAAAGATGCAGAGTTTATAATGATAGTGCAACTTATTTGTGGCACTGCCGTTTAGGTCATATCGGTGTAAAGCGCATGAAGAAACTCCATAATGATGGACTTTTGGAATCACTTGATTATGAATCACTTGGTACTTGCGAACCGTGCCTCATGGGCAAGATGACTAAAACACCGTTCTCCGGAACTATGGAGAGAGCAACAGATTTATTGGAAATCATACATACAGATGTATATGGTCCAATGAATATTGAGGCTCGTGGCGGATATCGTTATTTTCTCACCTTCACAGATGATTTGAGCAGATATGGGTATATCTACTTAATGAAACATAAGTCTGAAACATTTGAAAAGTTCAAAGAATTTCAGAGCGAAGTTGAAAATCATCGTAACAAGAAAATAAAGTTTCTACGATCAGATCGTGGAGGAGAATATTTGAGTTACGAGTTTGGCCTACATTTGAAACAATGCGGAATAGTTTCGCAACTCACGCCACCCAGAACACCACAGCGTAATGGTGTGTCCGAACGTCGTAATCGTACTTTACTAGATATGGTGCGATCTATGATGTCTCTTACGGATTTACCGCTATAGTTTTGGGGTTATGCTTTAGAGATGGCTGCATTCACTCTAAATAGGGCACCATCAAAATCCGTTGAAATGACACCTTATGAACTATGGTTTGGCAAGAAACCAAAGTTGTCGTATCTTAAAGTTTGGGGTTGCGATGCTTATGTGAAGAAACTTCAACCTGATAAGCTCGAACCTAAATCGGAGAAATGTGTCTTCATAGGATACCCAAAGGAGACTGTTGGGTACACCTTCTATCACAGATCCGAAGGCAAGACATTCGTTGCTAAGAATGGATCCTTTCTAGAGAAGGAGTTTCTCTCGAAAGAAGTGAGTGGGAGGAAAGTAGAACTTGATGAGGTAACTGTACCTGCTCCCTTATTGGAAAGTAGATCATCACAGAAACCAGTTTCTGCGACACCTACACCAATTAGTGAGGAAGTTAATGATAATGATCATGAAACTTCAGATCAAGTTATTACTGAACCTCGTAGGTCAACCAGATTAAGATCCGCACCAGAGTGGTACGGTAATCCTGTTCTGGAGGTTATGTTACTAGACCATGACGAACCTATGAACTATGAACAAGCGATGGTGAGCCCAGATTCCGCAAAATGGCTTGAAGCCATGAAATCCGAGATGGGATCCATGTATGAGAACAAAGTATGGACTTGTTGGAAATATGCCCTAGAGGCAATAATAAATTGGTTATTATTATATTTCCTTGTTCATGATAATCGTTTATTATCCATGCTAGAATTGTATTGATAGGAAACTCAGATACATGTGTGGATACATAGACAACACCATGTCCCTAGTAAGCCTCTAGTTGACTAGCTCGTTGATCAATAGATGGTTACGGTTTCCTGACCATGGACATTGGATGTCGTTGATAACGGGATCACATCATTAGGAGAATGATGTGATGGACAAGACCCAATCCTAAGCCTAGAACAAGATCGTGTAGTTCGTTTGCTCAGAGATTTTCTAATGTCAAGTATCATTTCCTTATACCATGAGATTGTGCAACTCCCGGATACCGTAGGAATGCTTTGGGTGTACCAAACGTCACAACGTAACTGGGTGGCTATAAAGGTGCATTACAGGTATCTCCGAAAGTGTCTGTTGGGTTGGCACGAATCGAGACTGGGATTTGTCACTCCGTGTAAACGGAGAGGTATCTCTGGGCACACTCGATAGGACATCATCATAATGTGCACAATGTGACCAAGGAGTTGATCACGGGATGATGTGAGTTACGGAACGAGTAAAGAGACTTGCCGGCAACGAGATTGAACAAGGTATCAGGATACCGACGATCGAATCTCGGGCAAGTAACATAACGATAGACGAAGGGAATTGCATACGGGATTGATTGAATCCTCGACATCGTGGTTCATCCGATGATATCATCGTGGAACATGTGGGAGCCAACATGGGTATCCAGATCCCGCTGTTGGTTATTGACCGGAGAACGTCTCGGTCATGTCTGCATGGTTCCCGAACCCGTAGGGTCTACACACTTAAGGTTCGATGACGCTAGGGTTATAGGGAATAGATATACGTGGTTACCGAATGTTGTTCGGAGTCCCGGATGAGATCCCGGACGTCATGAGGAGTTCCGGAATGGTCCGGAGGTAAGGATTTATATTTGAGAAGTCCTGTTTTGGTCACCGGAAAAGTTTCGGGTGATATCGGTAATGTACCGGGACCACCGGGAGGGTCCCGGGGGTCCACCAAGCGGGCCCACCAGCCCCAGAAGGCTGCGTGGGCCAAGTGTGGGAGGGGACCAGCCCCAGGTGGGCTGGTGCGCCCCCCAGGTGGACCAGCCCCAGGTGGGCTGCGTGAGGCATGCAGTGGATATCGTTATGTTCTTACTTCAGAGATGATTTGAGTAGATGCTGAGTGTATTTACTTGATGAAACACAAGTCTGAATTATTGAAAGGTTCAAGTAATTTCAGAGTGAAGTTGAAGATCGTCGTGACAAGAGGATAAAATGTCTGTGATATGATCATAGAGATGAGTATCTGAGTTACGAATTTGGCACACAATTGAGACATTGTGGAAAGTGTTTCACAATTAATACCGCCTGGAACACCATAGTGTGATGGTGTGTCCGGACATCATAGCTGCACCCTATTGGATATGGTGCATACCATGATGTTTCTTATCAAATTACCACTATCGTTTATGGGTTAGGCATTAGGGACAACCGCATTCACTTTAAAAGGGGCACCACGCAATTCCTTTGAGACGACACCGTTTAGAGAAACCTAAGTTGTCGTTTCTTAAAAGTTTGGGGTTGCGATGCTTATGTGAAAAAGTTTCAGGCTGATAAGCTCGAACCTAAAGCGGATAAATGCATCTTCATAGAAAACCCAAAAAGGTTGGGTATACCTCCTATTTCAGATCTGGAAGCAAAAGTAATTGCTTCTAGAGGCAGGTCCTTTCTCGAGGAAAAGTTTCTCTCGAAAGAATTGAGTGGGAGGATGGTGGAGACTTGATAAGGTTATTGAACCATCACTTCAACTAGTGTGTAGCAGGGCACAGGAAGTTGTTCCTCTGGCACCTACACCAATTGAAGTGGAAGCTTATGATAGTGATCATGAAACTTCGGATCAAGTCACTACCAAACCTCGTAGGACGACGAGGATGCGTAATACTTCAGAGTAGTACGTGATCCTATCTTGGAAGTCATGTTGTTGGACAACGATGAACCTATGAGCTATGGAGAAGCGATGGTGGGCCCATATTCCGACAAATGGTTAGAAGCCATGAAATCCGAGATAAATGGAACTTTAAGAAGAAGACGGACGTGGACGGTAATGTTACCATCTATGAAGCTCGACTTGTGGCAAAGAGTATTTCCACAAGTTCAAGGAGTTGACTACGATGAGATTTTCCCATCCGTAGCGATGCTTAAAGTCCGTCGAAATCATGTTAGCATTAGCTGCATTTATGAAATCTGGCAGATGGATGTCAAAAACAAGTTTCCGTAAGGAAAGGTTGTATGTGATACAATTAGAAAGGTTTTGTCGATCCTAAGGATGCTAAAAGGTATGCTAGCTCCAGCGATCCTTCCATGGACTAGAGCAAGTATCTCGGAGTTAGAATATACCCTTTGATGGTGTGATCAAAGTTTTTGGGTTTATACAAAGTTTGCTAGAAACTTGTATTTACAATAAAGTGAGTGGGAGCGCTACAACATTTCTGATAAGTATATGTGAATGTCATATTGTTGATCCGAAATGATGTAAAAATTTCTGGAAAGCATAAAGGGTTGTTTGGAAGGAGTTTTTCAAAGGAAGACCTGGATAAAAGCTGCTTACATATTGGGCATCAAGATCTATAGAGATAGATCAAGACGCCCGATGATACTTTCAAAGAACGCACACCTTGACATGATTTTGAAAGAGTTCAAAATAGATCAGCAAAGAAGGAGTTCTTGGGTGTGTTACAAGGTGTGAGTATTGAGTAAGACTCAAGACCTGACCACAGCAGAAGAGAGAGAAAGGATGAAGGTCGTCCCCTATGCTTTAGACGTAGGCTCTACAGTATGCTATGCTGTGTACCGCACATGAAGTGTGCCTTGCCATGAGTTGGTCAAGTGGTACAATAGTGATCCGGGAAAGGATGACATGACAGCGGTCGGAGTTGTCCTTAGTATCTAGTGCACTAAGGAATTTTCTCGATTATGGAGGTGAAAAGGAGTTCGTCGTAAAGGGTTACGTTGATGCGAACTTTGACATTAATCCGGATGACTCTGAGTAGTAAACCGGATTCGTATAGTAGAGCAATTATTTGAAATGGCTCCAAATAGCGCGTGGTAGCATCCACAAGATGACATAAATATTCGTAAAGCACGCACGGATCTGAAAGGTTCAGACCCGTTGACTAATAACCTCTCTCACTAGCATAACATGATCAAACCAGAACTCATTGAGTGTTAATCACATAGAGATGTGAACTAGATTGTTGATTCTAGTAAACTCTTGGGTGTTGGTCGCATGGTGATGTGACCTGTGAGTGTTAATCACATGGTGATGTGAACTAGATTATTGACTCTAGTGCAAGTGGGAGACTGTTGGAAATATGCCCTAGAGGCAATAATAAATTGGTTATTATTATATTTCCTTGTTCATGATAATCGTTTATTATCCATGCTAGAATTGTATTGATAGGAAACTCAGATACATGTGTGGATACATAGACAACACCATGTCCCTAGTAAGCCTCTAGTTGACTAGCTCGTTGATCAATAGATGGTTATGGTTTCCTGACCATGGACATTGGATGTCGTTGATAACGGGATCACATCATTAGGAGAATGATGTGATGGACAAGACCCAATCCTAAGCCTAGCACAAGATCGTGTAGTTCGTTTGCTCAGAGCTTTTCTAATGTCAAGTATCATTTCCTTAGACCATGAGATTGTGCAACTCCCGGATACCGTAGGAATGCTTTGGGTGTACCAAACGTCACAACATAACTGGGTGGCTATAAAGGTGCATTACAGGTATCTCCGAAAGTGTCTGTTGGGTTGGCACGAATCGAGACTGGGATTTGTCACTCCGTGTAAACGGAGAGGTATCTCTGGGCCCACTCGGTAGGACATCATCATAATGTGCACAATGTGACCAAGGAGTTGATCACGGGATGATGTGAGTTACGGAACGAGTAAAGAGACTTGCCGGCAACGAGATTGAACAAGGTATCGGGATACCGACGATCGAATCTCGGGCAAGTAACATACCGATAGACGAAGGGAATTGCATACGGGATTGATTGAATCCCCGACATTGTGGTTCATCCGATAAGATCATCGTGGAACATGTGGGAGCCAACATGGGTATCTAGATCCCGCTGTTGGTTATTGACCGGAGAACGTCTCGGTCATGTCTGCATGGTTCCCGAACCCGTAGGGTCTACACACTTAAGGTTCGATGACGCTAGGGTTATAGGGAATAGATATACGTGGTTACCGAATGTTGTTTGGAGTCCCGGATGAGATCCCGGATGTCACGAAGAGTTCCGGAATGGTCCGAAGGTAAAGATTTATATATGGGAAGTCCTGTTTTGGTCACCGGAAAAGTTTCGGGTGATATCGGTAATGTACCGGGACCACCGGGAGGGTCCCGAGGGTCCACCAAGTGGGGCCACCAGCCCCAGAAGGCTGCGTGGGCCAAGTGTGGGAGGGGACCAGCCCCAGGTGGGCTGGTGCGCGCCACCACCACTCTTCGGCAAACTCCGCCTCGGCTACACGAAAACCAATGTGAGCTCCTCACCTGCAGATTTTTTCACCGCGAGAGCACGGATAACCTCGAGCGATGCTCGGGGGCTATCTCCGCATTTCATTACAGTTGCATCACTGTTCGCCCCGGCGCCAGCCAGAGTTAGCCCGGGGGCTGGCCGCTTGGCCTGAGACGTTAGTTCCCGCAGACGGCTTAGTAGCGTGCGCGGTATGAAAAGCCCACTCTTAGTCACAGACCGCAGAGCGGCTGTCCGACTGGCAAGAGTGAAAGCTGAAGGCCACCCACGCGAAAAACGTCCGCGAAGAAAAACGCTTCGGGCGACCCGACCGTTTTCTTTATGAGTATCTACTCGGTTAAATTCGCTCCCAGAGTCTGAGTATTGTACACTCCACTCCGCGGCCCACTCTCAGCCACAGACCGCAGAGCGGCTGTTCGGCAAGCGAGAGCACAAGCCAAAGAGCGGAGGGAACATGAAAAAGATTGAAGGGGGCTCGGAAGAAACCGAGTCGGCACCCTCCGCATAAAACTTGCAGTGCTAAAAAGCAATCACTTGACATATCTGCATGGACTAACTTTCTCTTTTGCATGATCATTTCCATGAACACGCGAAAAAACCTCCGCCCGACTTTGCCAAGTTGCCCGGAGGCTTGGGGGCTACTGTCGGAGTAATTGGACACGGGTATCCCGAAGACGGCGAGACAATATTTCAAGACATCGGGGCTAGCAAAGCCCCTCAGTCCGACTGCCCGGCCGCTCCTGCCGGCTCCCCGTCCGACTGCTCCACCCAGCCGGCTGCCAGCTGACCGACTGCACCGACTAGCCGGCTGCCGACTGCAGTCCGACCCGGCATCGACAAGACCCCGACGAGACGGCCATACCGCGGACAAGACAACCGTACCGCAACACCATCATGTATAGTGTCACTTGTCCCCTGGCACTATTCATGAAGTGACCTAGGGGACAAGCATGACACCCCACCATACCCCCTTGTCCATGCCACTACATAGCTTAGGAAGTAAGCTAGCCATGCCACTATATATAGCCATCCATCCATCCATCCAAGAGGATGGACTCACGTACACAACAAGCAAGCTAGCTAGCAAGAGAGCTAGCTAGCCATCCATCCATCCATTCCCACGGGCATGCATGCCCAAGCACCACATATGGCCATGCTCATGGCCGGCCACTAAAGCATGCCTGGAGCATGCATATACGGAGCCAGATGCCCATGGCACTGCCCCCAGATACAGCTCTAGGAGCACTTTGTACTGCCCGATGTACACCCCAGATATATATGCTCAGACATGCAGGAGTAGGGGTATTATCTCTCCGGAGAGCCCCGAACTTGGGTAAACTAGCGCGTGCTACTCGCATACCCGTTCCCGGTCCTATCAGCGGCAGTCTTACCCTCACACAAAGCCCTTGTGGCATCTGTCGATTCACACCCCCCCCCCCCCGTGAGAATACCACGACACCGCCCGATGTGCCGACAATCCCGACATGAGCTGGGCATATCTAGTTCTCAGGGCAACACCGGATGAGACATCCTACGAGTAAAACCAGACCTCGAGTTTCCACGAGGGAGCCCCGTAGTCTACTCATTTCGGACCAGCACTTAGAGAAGCACTGGCCCCGGGGGGGATTAAAATAAAGATGACCCTCGGTATGCGCGACTCCCAAGGGAAAAAGGCTAGGTGAGGCAAATGTAAAACCAAGGTTGGGCCTTGCTGGAGGACTTTTATTCAAAGCGAACTGTCAAGGGGGTCCCATAAATCACCCAACCGCGTGAGGGACGCAAAATCAAGGAACATAACACCGGTATGGCAGAAACTAGGGCGGCAAGAGTGGAACAAAACACCAGGCATAAGGCCAAGCCTTCCACCCTTTACCAAGTATATAGATGCATTAATTAAATAAGAGATATTATGATATCCCAACAAAATTCATGATATCCATGTTCCAACATGGAACAAACTTCATCCTCAACTGCAACTAGCAATGCTATAAGAGGGGCTGAGCAAAAGCGGTAACATAGCCAAACAATGGTTTGCTAGGAAGGGTGACAAAGGTTAGAGGTGGTTTCATGGCAATTTGGGAGGCTTGAAGAGCAAGTGATAGGTGGCGCAGCATAGCGATAGAACGAAGCAACTAGCATAGCAATGATAGTAGTGAGATCCAGGGTAACAGTCATCTTGCCTGAAATCCCGCTAGGAAGAAGAATGAGTCCATGAAGAAGATGAAGCCACGAAGACGAACCAAGCGTAGACGAACGAGTCCTCACGATCGCAACGAAACAGGAACTATCGAGAAGAAGCACACAACAAGGTAAACACACCACCCATGAACAAGGCATGATGCTCAACCAAGTATGATGAATGACAAATCTACATGAAGCTACTCATGGCAAGAGATGATGCATACAAGAGCAACACATCAAAGCAAGTTTAAATGAGGCCGGAACTAACATAAAATAAATCCGGTAAGTCCTCATATGCAAGTTTCGAAATTGGTCCAGATCTGAATAAACCTTATGTTAAAGTTGTTAAACAGCAAGTTAAGATGCACCAAGATGATCTACACGAAATTCTAGTCAAGTTACATATAAAGATCATTTAGTTCGGAGCTACGGCCTAGAAGATATGAGCAAAACAAGTTAAACATGGCATTGATGCAAAATGCATTCCAACATCAAGCAAACACTCTCAAAACAAGGATGCAACAAGGTAATATGAAACTACATGGCAAACCAAGCAAGTTTCATGTAGAGCACACTCAAGACGGAGCAAGGGTTCAACACATACACATGAAACAAGTTTAAAGGACAAGCTGTCCAAAACAGCAACTAGGCATCTAGCAAGCATCAAAACAATATGCTACAGCACCTCAACATGAAAACAAAAGGCATGGACATGATGTACAGGTAAGGCGCGACAAAACAACAACACTGAGCTATTCCCAGAAATCACTAGAACATGCTCAAAAGGACATGGCAAGATTGCAAATAATAACAGTTTCACAGACTTCGCAGAAATTACTGGACATGGCAGAAATAACATCACGTTGCAAAGTTTAGAGCTATCAAACAACATGCTACAGGAACAAATCATAGCAAACAAAGGCATGGCATGAATCTAGTAATTGCATAGAACAAAAGCCCTTACTGATCACGAGAGAAAAAGGCACAGAAGATATGATGGCACCCATGTAAACATAGGAAGTTTCATAAACAGATTCAGATTTCGCAGAAAAACTGAGCATGGCATAAGCAGAATTATAAAGGCATATTTGCAAGCTCAAATCACTCATCACAAGGTATATCATGGCATGTGAAGGCATCCAACAATACAATGGCATAATTATTAAGCTAAGCATGGCAAGAGCAAGTTCATAGGATGCATGAATCACTAGCAAGACACATGTCAAAACTGAACTTC
The DNA here is from genome assembly GCF_002575655.3 of Aegilops tauschii subsp. strangulata. Taxonomy (NCBI): domain Eukaryota; kingdom Viridiplantae; phylum Streptophyta; class Magnoliopsida; order Poales; family Poaceae; genus Aegilops; species Aegilops tauschii. Next base: position 241,475,627 of record NC_053037.3, on the reverse strand, counting down.
ATGTTAACAGGCTGACAACAACATTATTTAGCAATTTGAGAGCAAGTTTTCAACAAGATACTGAAGGCTATAAATGCAACTAAGGGCATGGATGGATAGAACATAACATGTATAACAAAACATCCTTAGTGAACATCTCCAGATTATGCATAGAACTCATGGTGACAGCAGGTTTACATAGCATCACAATGATACAGATACATACTTAGAAGAAATTACTGTCACATAAATCAGCAACATCACGAAGGCTACTTTGCATGCTTGTGCTAGTCACCACATAGATCACAAAAATACAAGACAAGCACCTCTGTAAATATGAAATGATTTACTTCAAAACACAAGTAGAGCTCATGCTCATAGGATGCACACACAAAATGCAACGAAAATAACAAACCAGCAAGTTCTGTAAACAGATAGCAGGTTAACATCACATATCAGTCTTGCAATGATGATTAGGGCATAAAGATGGACTCACACAAGCATGGCACAATGGAACAAAATGAAGATCTTCTCATGGCGAACATTTCGATATATTATATGCATGAACCGGAGCAACGAGCACGAAGTTATGGCATGTTGAACAGGGCAACATAATGCAACAATTCTCAGGGACTGGCAAATTTCACCTCGCGAAAAGTCAACGCGGGAGGAGACGGAGCGGGACGGAGGGATCCGGGTCGCGGGACGGCGTTTGGATCGGGGACGGGTGGATCTGGTCCACCTCCAGATCCGGCGAAGCTCCGGCGAGGTGGCGTCGAACTCAGGCGAGGAGGAGGCTGGAGCAGGCGCGCGAGGACGGAGGGGCGACGGGGACGGCTGGATCCGGTCCGGACCGACCGGATCACGGCGAGGCGGCGATGGGGCAGGGAGCCGCGGTGGCGGGGCGGAGCTTCTTCGGCGGCGGCGCAGAGAAGGTCGCCGGCGGCGAGGAGCTTGGCGCGGGGCGGCGCTCGGGGAAGGGCACGGCGGCGCTTGGGGTCGGGCACTGAGGTGACCGGCGACGAGGGGGCAGCCGGTGGTGGCGTGGATGAGCCGTGGCGCGGCGGCGGGGCCACGCCGGCGAGGTCCGGCGATGACGGAGCGGGCCGGTGCGCTGTGCGCGGAGGCGCTGGGCGGCGGCGGGCTCGCGCGGGCCCGCGATGGGCCTGGCGGGCCGCGACGGCGGACGGAGGCGGGATGCCACATGGCATGCCCGGATTGGCTGCGGGGGGGGGGGGGGGGGGACATGTCCGGCGGCGGAGGATCTGTCCGGTGGCGCGGGGGAGAGAGGAACTAGGGTTTGGACTGCGAAAAAATTGGAAGGGGATGGCCTGTATATAGGTAGAGGGAGCTAGGAGTGTCCAAATGAGGAGCGGTTTTCGCCCACACGATCGTGATCGAACGGCGGAGAGCATGGAGGGGAGTTTGCTGGGTTAGTGGGCTGATTTAGAGGGGTGTTGGGCTGCAAAGAGAAGAGGGTTTCGGGCTACGCGGTTAACCGTTGGGGCATCAAACGACCTCCAAATGGAACGAAATTTGACGGGCGGTCTACCGGTGCTATACCAAGGCCACTCGGCAAATCTCGGCCCATTCAAAGAAAGTTTTTCTCCCGCTCACGAAACAAGGTCTGAGAGGGGTGACGGGCGCGTGTGAGAGGGCTCGGAACGGACAACGGAGAGAACTGGGAGACCTGGACGGATGCAGGTTTTGAAAAAACATGCAGATGAAATGCAGAAGATGACATGGCAAAATGCAACACGCAAGCAAATGACATGGCAGCGATGGCGAATAACTGAAAGACACCTGGCACATCGAATCCGGGGCGTTACAACACTCCTCCACTAACAAGAGATCTCGTCCCGAGATCTTAGGAGCGAGACGGAAAGAAAAAGGGATTAGGTGAAATAAGAACAAAATAGTGAGGATGAACAAAGTCAAGAACACTCGAGTAGGAAAGAGGAATGTTGAATGAGACAAGAAGCAAAAGCTCAAGGAAAGGCTGAATTTGAAACCACTCCGGTTAGGACAAGATAGAAAATGAATAATAACGAAGGAATTTCTGCAGCACTCCGGCTGAACAAGGAAAGAATATAACATGAACTTGAGAAATGGAACGATACTTGACTTGAGGAACAACACAAAACCTTCGGAAGACTTGAAAGAGTGGAATGAGAAGAACGGGTAAGAAGATGACAACTTCTACCATGAATGAAATAGAGAGCATCCTTAGAAGGAAACATTGAACGGAGTTGTTGGAAATTCAACAACAACAAAATAAGCTTGTTGTGGAATTATGGATAACATCTCAAAATTATGAGGTGGTAACCTACCACAAGCGGAAAAAGATTGAATAGCTGAGAGAGAACGAAGCATTGCAAAACTCCACTTCAGAAGAATATGGAGAATTAATTGCACTATGAGAAGCAAGAAGAAGATACTTGATCTACGCGTACAAGAATCTTGATGAACACTTGAAGAATGAATTAAATCATGACGAGCCACCGTGATGAACTCCGGTACCAAAAGAATGACGAGATAAAATTGAAGGATGAAAGGGATAAGATGAAATCCTTGCGATGATTTGGATGGAGGTTCGCGGCGAAACCGGCGAGATGCTTGGAACTCCGGAAAAGAAAGGATTAAGGGTAGATATAGCGCAAAACTTGACAAAGTCTTCGTGAACCACCGGTAGGATTGGAAAGAACAAATGAATTGATATGATAAGAACAGAAGTGAAATTCTCAAACGAACCACCGTGGCAATGAAAATGAACGAAGAGAAGACAACGAATCGCCGGAAAGAATTAGAAACGAACGAAGAGGCAAGAATTTAGAATAATCGGAGAACAAAGCTGAAAACTTAGAACGAAGAAATCTTCCAAAAAGATGGCCTCCGGATGATCGAGAGAGAAAGCAACTCTTGAAATGCGTCGGGTGGTTGAAACGTATTGCACGGCTGGAAACAATTTGCTAGGATAACATCGATCTAGCACCGCGAATCTCTGGGAGAGCGGACAAGATTTAAGAGAAATTCTTCTTCGGTCTTCAAATGTTGAGAAAGACGACGAGAAACAACACCAAAATTGATGAGATACTCCGGTAGAATGAAAAGAGGAAAAAGGTTGACCCGATCATGAAAGAATTTGAAAGCGATCTTGGAGAAACATCTGACTGATGAAATTCATACTTACGTCAAACTTCGAAAAGGATTTGAGAATAACTCTAGGAAACTTAGAAGAGTGAGGTAAGATCCTGGGAAAGACCTGTGGGTTAGGGCCCACTAAGAAGAAACACCGTTGGAAAGGATAGTTGAAGAGATAGATGATACACCAGAAAAACTGAATGATTGAATAAGGTGACAACCTCGAATTAATTGGATGCAAATACGAATCTTCTGAGATGTCTTCATTACTCCGGAATGATAAAATGGCGAAAAGATAACGAGCAAAGGGAAATATTTGAGCTCAGGGAAAGAATACGATCGACAACGAAAAACTTGAATTGGATCCACCAAAAAAGGAAATGAGACGAACAAAGATTAACTAGGCGAGAATTCACCGGTTGAGACAACTGAGGAAAGACTGAAGATACTCCGCACGAATGAAATTGATGCTCGAAAGAGACTCAAGCTCCGGGAATAAAAGGGGATGGGAGGGCGAGAAAAACAAAGGCAACTTGGAAGGGGAAATCGACGAATAGCTTGAAGAGAAAACACCGGTTGAAATAATGCAAAGGCTTCGCACGAGTAGGAAGGATACTCGATTACGGACTCCGGTTCCGAGAAGAAGAAGGGTGGGCGGGTGGGAAAAACAAGGACAACTTCGGACAGGGAAAAAACATCGATTGAAAAGAGCTGAGGATTGATCTTGCAAAAACAAAGAGGTCGAATCGACTTGACGAGAAAATGCACCGGATGAAAAGAGCTGAGAACCCACGAGCAAAAAACTAACCGCGTGATCCTAAGAAAAGTTTGAAGGGGAAGAGGAGTAATTCAAAACACCTACGTCAAGATTTCACACCAGAGCGACGAAGGGGCAGAGGCGTAAAAAGAATTCCTACTCTCCGATATAACTAGACTCCGAAAAAAGTTTTCTTCTAGACTCATCAACGGCCAAACTACACGATCAATCAAGGGGGGCTCCTAGGGTCGGTCGAGGCTCTGATACCAACCTGTCACGCCCAATATGCGACCCTATCCGAGAGGAACTCGAAGGTCCCACCAAGGATAGACCCGCATATTGAAACGCTTTTGCAAGGTGGATATCATTACATCAACATTACATAAAAGAAGGGGATACATACAAGGCGTACAAATGCCGCAAGAATACATCAATACATCATACACAAGATCAACATCCGACTACGGATGAAACACAAACAGAAGCTCAAACGACATCCACCCTGCTAGCCCAGGCTGCCGACCTGGAACCTATCCCCTGATCGAAGAAGAAGCAGAAGAATAACTCCAAAACAAGTAACATCGCTCTCGCGTCATGATCATCACATAACCTGTACCTATAACTGTTGTTGTATTAATCTGTGAGCCACGAGGACTCAGCAATCCCATTACCATGGGTATCAAGACTAGCAAAGCTTAATGGGTAAGGAAGGGGTAAAGTGGTGAGGTTGCAGCAGCGACTAAGCAAGTATGGTGGCTAACATACGCATAAGAGCGAGAAGAGGAGCAACGGAATGGCCGTGAAACTAGCAATGATCAAGAAGTGATCCTGAACTACTACTTACGTCAAACATAACCTGTCGTGGAATTGTCACGGCAGATGTCCTCGTGCAAGGACTTAGTCGTGGAGCCATCGCAGCTAGGAAGCTTAAAGGGGTTAAACGGGACAAGGAACACGAGGGTTATATTGGTTCGGCCCCTTACGGTGAAGGTAAAAGCCTACGTCCAGTTGAGGTGGTATTACATAGGGTTTCGATGACCAGCGAGTTTAATCGCTATGCCCGGCTCTCGATCTGTTGTCTCTCGTCCTGAACCGCCGCCGGGTCGTCCCTTTATATAGAGAGGTTGACGCCCCGCGGCTCTCAGAGTCCTGGCCGGCTTATAACAGCATCCGGCTCGGGGTCTTAAATACTCTTGCCTTACGTTACAAGTCTTGCCATAACGGCGGGTTATCACTACGGGCCTTAAGCCGCCTCCGGGTCTTAAGCCCATTATTGATCCGCCATCCTCAAGCTTGGTACTGGGCTTCACGTGATGATCATTATGACGTAACCCGGCCCCTCCTGGGCGGGTGACTCTAATGGTTATATCCTCAACATTAGGCCCCAGATTGATTTGAATCGGTTCATGTCAATCTTCAATCCCTTTGAAAGAAAATATTCCGGCTTCTGCTTGTGCGAAAGTTATAACCTGCCGTGACGTCATCTTGTGGATTCTTGGTAACCCGCCGTGACGTCATATTCCATTAAATTCAATTTTTATTATGTCATATCTCAATGGATCTTATCTTTAATGACCATCCCGAAAATCGAGGCGTTTCTGCGGCGAGATCATCACGTCTTGGCCTCCTCGTTTCTCGCGCCCATTTATCAGTCACCCTTATAAATAGGCCCGACCCACAAGCCTTCCTTCACTCCTCTCTTCCATCGTCTTCCTCCTCTGACGCCCGAGAGCTTGAGCTCCGCCGCCGCCGCTGCGCCCCTTGTCTTCCTCAACCTTGGCCGCTGCATCACCCTGAACTGGTCCAGAGAAACGGCGGCGACCTCCGCATCTCATCAGCGCTAGTATGTCCTTGCACCTCCCTACAGTAGATCCGCATTAGGGTTCTGTCGTGCTTCCCCTGTTCTTTGCTGTTCATCTCAAGTTCTTCACAGTTCCGCCACCGCGGTTCCCTTTGATCTAAAAACGGTATAGACTCCCCGCGGTAGTAGTTTCTCACTCATTTTTATGCTAGTAGATCCCCTTTGTCCGCAAAAAGACCTCATTCTGAGCTTATGAACTTCTCTGTATCAGCTTTCTAGGTCTAGAAATTTTTCCTTTCTAGACGATCGTTTGATCCAAAATAATTACTGCGATCTGTGAAACTTGTTTGTGCCACACTTAGTCAAAAATTGCATCTGTTAGCTATGGCGGCTCATATCTCCGGCTTAAAAGAGGCCATGCGCTGTGAAATTTCCGGCTCATTTATGATAGAGTTTTAAAGAACTTGAATTACTCATGATGCCCACAGCGGCTTAGATAACCCGACACAATTAACCATATATCATTAGGCCCCTTCATAAGCCGCCATCTTGAATACTGAACTGCAATCTTCCTCCGGCTTATATTTGAACCGGACATTTCCTTTTGTCATAGGCTTTCGTCTTTCACAATGCCGCCCAAGGCTCCCAAGGCACCCATTACGTGCAACTGGATGAGATCCAATGTTACTGATGATACTTTGGATGATTTCATAAAGACGGGTTACCTGCCTAAGAAGGAGGTCATGTCCTATCGTGCCCCTGACCCGTCGGAAGAAAGACCTCAACCAAGAGATGGAGAGGTTGTGATATTTGCTGATCACATGAGCCGGGGTTTTGCACTTCCCGGCTCAAAATTCTTTAGAGACGTTCTGAACTTCTTCGATCTGCGACCTCAAGACATTGGACCCAATTCCGTGTCGAACATTTGTAACTTTCAAGTGTTCTGCGAAGTATACCTTGGAGAAGAGCCCAGCCTGCTACTCTTTAGGGAGTTATTTTACTTGAACCGCCAGAATGAATGCGCCAACAGGCCTAGCTTGGAACTTGGTTGAATCTCCATTCAATGACGGAGAGATTGCCTATTTCCTTATGCTGATCCACCAAGCCATCCCAAGGACTGGAACCAGACATAGTTCTACTGCCAAGATACTTCTCCGGCTGATGAGAACCGTCTGCCCGGCTTTCGTGCCCTGCGTCTGGAGCCAAATCACCCCCTGCCAGACAAACTATCTCAAGCTGAGTGTCAACCACTGATCCCCACCATCAACAAGATTAAGGCTCTTCTGGGAAATGGCCTTAACGGCGTTGATCCGGTCCGGGTCTGGATTGCTTGGTGGGTGATTCCCTTGAGCCGCCGCCCCGGCTTAATGTGTGATTACACGGGCCGGAAGGATGACCCTCTGCGGCACAGCCCCAACGACCTACCTGAGGACATTGTTGACGACATGACCAAATCCCTCTTGAACGAGAGCTTAGCAGACTACGGGAGGACCGGCTTAAGCCCCTTCTGCCAAGCTAACCCGGCTCCGGCTGTAAGCTACCGATCTGAACACTTTACTTTCCATTTTAACAATTTTCGTTTTAATTTCAAGGAAACCTTTGTTGCATTTTTCAGGATAATGACAAGTTCTGGAAGGTCAGGTATGACCATGAGGCTGCTAGAAATGCCAGGAAGGCTAAAAAAGCTGCCAGGAGTGCCGCTCCCCGCAAGAAGGGGAGTAAGCCTAGCGCCTCAGAGCTGCTTCAGTTGGATGATAGCTCCGAGTCAGAGGTAGCCCTTGATTCTTTAGGCTCTTCTTTTGTTTTTCATCTGTTTGTAACCACCTTATTGACACTGATTATCAGCAGGATGATACTGGAGCGAGTAACCCGGTGAGTGAAGAGGTAACTATACTTTCCTCCGACCCGGAGCCCTTGCCAAGGCTGAAAGTCCGAAGAGTAACCCGGAAAGTAAGATTTTCACATCCTTTAGCTTATCAAGATCCTCAATTTCTTTTGAAGCGACAGATTCATGAGAGCCGAAGACACACCCGGACCAACAAGGATGCAGACCTCTCCTCCGGCTTACCTGAAGCATCAAGAAAGCGCCGGACTGAGGTTATCTCCAACTTATATCCTTTTCATCCTTTAGCGGGCATCACTCGTCAACCACTCAATTCGTCTGATTCAAACTATCAGGAAACTTCAACTTCCTCCGGTGACTCCATGCAATCTAACTTGCCGGCTTTCAAGACCGCACCCGGGTAATGATAATCGGCTTATTTTGTGCTTTATCTTACTCATGTTTTTGCACTAACCTTTTGACTTTCAGCGCACAAGCAAAACTCAGCAAGAGGGCAAAGAAAAGTCACCCGGTCGAAGACCCGGTCTTGACTGAACCCAACGCCTCTGCCTCTGAGCCGCCATCTGCACCAGCTCCGGAAACCGCCGCTTCAACTGAAGAACAAACCATGGCGGGTTCTCACAACCCGGAGATTCCCAGCTCAGCTCAACCGGCCGATGACCCGGATGTGGTGATTACCCGGACCGAATATGTTGAGCCGGGAAGACCCACTATGCTGGCCAGATGCTCTGCCAAAGAAGAACTGCTGGAGCGCCGCAGGGCTAGACTGGAGATCACTGACTATGCTAACTTGAGCATTGGAGACATTGTTTCTGGTTACATTGGTCAAGTGCACAACAGCCGGGACCTGGAGATTGACATGGTAAAGCAGATACAGCAAAAATCTGAGGTACAACTCTCTTGCTTACTCCATAGTCATCCTTACCATGCTAGCCCCCAAGTCTATTACTTATGATAGAATATGTTGTAGACTTAACTTCCGGCTTACCTTCATGAACCGGCACTTATAAATAAAATCTTTCAGCATACATTAGCCCCCAAGTGCTAAGTGTCTTTGCTTGCAAAGTGCTTGGAACTTTAATGTTGCATGATAATTACTCAAACTGTAACCCGGAATTTGTACAGGCTGCCTGCCAGAAATTTGAATCGGAAATCTCTGAGCTGAAGAACCGCCTGAAGACTCAGGAAACTGAGACCCGGAAGGCCAATGCCAAGTTTGAGTTCAGTGTTGCTGCGCAAGAAAAACTGAAGAAGAAATTTGAAACAGAAAGAAAAACTTGGGCCGACAAGAAGACTGCCTTGCTCAGCCGGGCCGAACAAGCGGAGGCTGCTCTGACTGAAAGAACCGCCGAACTCTCCGCCTTAAAACGCCATGTGTCACAGATGGTCTCCGCAATCTTCGGTAAGTCATTCTGCAAGCTCTTAACAAGTTTACATCATTCATGTCTCATAAATCCCACCATTGCCATCAACTCACCTGACTTTGCTTATACAGGTCCCAGAAGCTCCAATCTTAACCAGAATGTTCTGACCAAGCTGAAGGCTGTTTACACCTTGGTGGAGCAACTCTATACCGGGTCACAGCGTGCTTTAGCCGTTGTGGCTCTGCCCAATGAAGTTCCGACTCACCTGGCAGACATACTCAGGCGGCTTGCCGTTCTTCCTCAACGCTTCCAAGAGCTGAGACGGGCTTCTGCGAGAGCCGGAGCTATAGCTGCTCTCAGCCGGGCCAAGGCTTTTCTCCCGGAGCTAGGCCCGGCCGACATCGCTCTTGGATACCCCAGCCTGAAGGAAGACGGGACCCCTTTTGACCACAAAGACTTCGCTGCCTGTGTGAAAAGCGTGCGCCCGGTGGCTACCTTGATTGGGAATGACACATATCTTACCAAGTATCAGCCGGGCTATGACGCGGAGAATCAGAGGATCCCAACTCCATGCTATGAAGCAGTCAGCCTGATCCCGCCGACTCGTAAGCACACCTTCGCCCTAGAAGTTGACCCGGCCGGGTTAATTGATGATGAGGCTCAATTTGAAGCTTTGAGCGGCATTGACTGGAAATCATCAACCTTCCAGGTCATGGGAACAACCGGAGGAGCGGAGAGGGATGAGTCGGGAGCTTGAACTCAACAAGCATCTTGATTTCTTATGCGGCTCATGGTCACATCTTAAAAACAATGCCTCACCTTTTGGACTCGGGGAGTCTTGTAATAAAGTAGGATAAACACTTAATTCTGTCGTGCCATAGCGCACGTGTGCAGCGCTTATCTCTGTTGAAGGTGCTCTTTTATATTCCTCCGGGTTATGTTTGCTCTTTACTTTCCTTAAACGTAAAGAGCTGTCCTTAATTGTCCTGCATAGAAAGCAAATCACAAGTCTTTTAGGCGGCTTACCGCACTAAAAGTCGTATATTTAACAAATAACCCGGAATATGAACCAAAGTCATAAAAGACCGGCTATCAATTATATCCTCGAGGTAATCATAACAGCATACTTGCAAGCCTTCAAGTACACTTCCGGTTTATGTAACCCAAATAATAAGGTTGAGAACTCAACTCCGGTTCACCAGCATCAATAATACTTATTGTGTGCTATCAACATTGTTAAACAAAATGAAGCCGGCGGAGTAAGAACCGTCCTTGCGCACTGTTGATATGATCAAAAGAACTCATTGCACACCAAAAGATCAAAACTTAAGGGCTTCTGATTCGAATACGACCAGAGAACTATCCCAAAGGGGTTATGCTAAGATTCGAATGCGATCATATAGCCCCCAGTGGCTTTGGCGTTGCCGATCAAGAGGGTACCGACAGCTATGTTCTCTTTGGTTCGAATACGACCTATGTTTGAACAGGAAGCCCCCAAATGAACTTGAGAGTTGTTTAACGACGCTGATTCGAATACGATCCACGTCGGTTCCCAAAGGGGGTTGAGCCATGATTCAAATATGATCAAGAAAAACTCCCCAATGAGCTCGGCAATTTGCCAATCAAGTGGGTATCGACAGCTATGTTCTCTTTGGTTCGAATACGACCTATGTTTGAACAGGAAGCCCCCAGGTGATTATATTATTAACGGCTAGATTCGAATACGATCGTACGCCGGATCCACCTCCAAGTGACCATGTAATGTTGTAATGGAAATAACACGTTTACCTATGGAGGAGAAAAGGACAGAGGTCCTGCTTTATTATTTATCATAATATATACATGGCTATAGAAATATGTAAATTATGAGAGCCGGTGGCTCAAGTGTAATAAGGCCGAAGCTGAGCTATGTTCCACGGCCGACGGGTTTCTTCCTCCGACTTACGTGAATCTTTGTGCTCCCGAACATCGATAAGGTAGTATGACCCGTTGTGCAAGTTCTTGCTGACCACAAAGGGCCCATCCTAAGGCGGGGATAACTTGTGTGCTTCTGTTTGATCTTGGATGAGCCGGAGCACCAGATCACCTTCCTGGAAGACCCGGGACTTAACCCGGCGGCTATGATAGCGGCGCAGGTCTTGTTGGTAAATCGCTGAGCGAGCTGCTGCCACATCACGCTGTTCATCCAACAAATCAAGAGCATCTTGGCGCGCCCGCTCATTATCCGCCTCAATATAAGCCGCCACTCGAGGCGAGTCATGACGAATGTCACTAGGGAGGACGGCTTCCGCTCCATAAACCATGAAGAAAGGCGTGTAACCCGTAGACTTGTTAGGAGTAGTATTGATGCTCCATAACACGGAGGGTAACTCCTCCACCCAACAACCCGGCGTCCGTTGCAAAGGGACCAAAAGCCGGGGCTTGATGCCCTTCAAAATCTCCTGATTAGCTCTCTCTTCTGACCATTGGATTGATGGTGAGCCACTGATGAAACATCAAGTCGAATATGCTCTCGTTGACAAAACTCCTCCATGGCGCCCTTAGATAGATTGGTACCATTGTCAGTTATAATGTTGTGTGGAAAACCAAAGCGAAATATCACCCATTTCATGAACTGAACCGCTGTGGCCGCGTCACACTTGCTAACTGGCTCTGCCTCAACCCACTTTGTGAACTTGTCAACTGCCACCAAGAGGTGGGTCTTCTTATCCTTGGACCTTTTAAAAGGCCCAACCATATCAAGCCCCCAGACCGCAAATGGCCAAGTAATTGGAATCATCCTCAGCTCCTGAGCCGGCACATGAGCCCGTCGCGAGAACCTCTGACAATCGTCACATTTACTGACCAAGTCCTCCGCATCAGCATGAGCCGTCAGCCAATAAAAACCATGACGAAAAGCCTTGGCCACAAGGGATTTTCAGCCGGCATGATGACCACAATCCCCCTCGTGAATCTCACGTAAAATTTCTTGACCTTCCTCAGGGGAAACACAACGCTGGAAAGTTCCAGTGACACTGTGACGATGCAGCTCGCCATTGATAATTATCATTGACTTAGACCGCCGGGTTATTTGTCTGGCCAAAGTTTCATCCTCAGGCAATTCTCTCCGGGTCATGTAAGCCAAGTATGGTACTGTCCAGTCTGGGGTAATGTGGAGAGTTGCCACTAACTGTGCCTCCGGGTCAGGGACAACCAAGTCTTCCTCTGTAGGCAACTTAACAGAAGGGTTATGCAAAATGTCCAAGAAAGTATTAGGCGGCACCGGCTTTTGCTGAGAGCCCAGCCGGCTTAATGCATCAGCCGCCTCGTTCTTCCTGCGATCAATGTGATCTACTTGGTAACCCTGAAATTGTCCAGCAATGGCATCAACTTCGCGGCGATAAGCCGCCATGAGAGGGTCCTTGGAATCCCACTTGCCTGACACTTGTTGAGCCACTAAATCTGAGTTGCCAAAGCACCTTACCCGGCTCAAGCTCATCTCCTTAGCCATCCGAAGACCATGGAGCAAGGCCTCGTACTCAGCCACGTTGTTAGTACAGGGAAACATCAATCGTAGCACATAGCAAAACTTGTCACCCCGAGGGGAAGTTAATACAACTACAGCCCCCGAGCCCTCCAATTGCCTAGACCCGTCGAAGTGAATAGTCCAGTATGTATTATTCGGTTTCTCTTCAGGCACCTGCTGCTCTGTCCAATCGTTGATGAAATCCACCAATGCTTGAGATTTGATAGCAGTGCGTGGCACATATTTCAGACCATGAGGCCCAAGCTCTATAGCCCACTTAGCCACTCTTCCTGTGGCTTCTCTGTTTTGGATGATATCTCCTAGGGGAGCAGAACTAACCACCGTGATAGGGTGACCCTGGAAATAATGCTTAAGCTTTCGGCTTGCCATGAATACCCCGTACACAAGCTTCTGCCAATGCGGATACCGTTGTTTGGACTCAATGAGCACCTCACTGACGTAGTAAACCGGCCGCTGAACCGGATACTCCTTACCCTCTTCCTTGCGCTCCACCACCACAGCCACACTGACGGCTCGTGTGTTAGGGGCTACATACAACAATAAGGGCTCCTTGTCAACAGGAGCAGCGAGGACTGGGGGCTCAGCCAGCTATCTTTTCAAATCCTCAAAAGCAACATTAGCAGCATCATTCCAGATAAAGTTATCTGTTTTCTTCATCAACTGGTACAGTGGCATGGCCTTTTCACCCAAACGGCTTATAAACCGGCTCAAAGCAGGGATGCGGCCCGCCAGACGCTGGACGTCGTTTATGCACGCCGGCTTAGCCAGAGAGGTGATTGCTTTGATCTTTTCCGGGTTAGCTTCAATGCCTCTGTGAGAAACTAGGAAACCCAAGAGCTTGCCTGCGGGAACACAAAAAACACACTTGGCTGGGTTAAGCATCATCTTGTAAACCCGGAGATTATCAAAGGTTTCTCTAAGATCATCTACCAGGGTCTCCTTCTCCCTGGACTTAACCACGATATCATCCACATAGGCATGAACATTGCGCCCAATCTGGTTATGAAGACAATTCTGCACACAACGCTGATAAGTCGCCTGTGCACTCTTGAGTCCAAAAGGCATAGACACATAACAAAAGGCTCCAAAGGGAGTAATGAATGTCGTCTTCTCCTGGTCCTTAACCACCATTTTAATCTGATGGTATCCAGAATAAGCATCCAAATAACTTAAGCGCTCACAACCCGCCATAGCATCAATGATTTGATCAATACGGGGGAGAGCAAAAGGATCAGCCGGACAAGCCTTGTTTAAGTCCGTGTAGTCCACACACATCCGCCAGGTGCCGTTCTTCTTGGGCACGAGTACCGGGTTAGCTAACCATTCCGGATGAAAAACTTCAACAATAAATCGGCCGCCAAGAGCCGGGCCACCTCCTCACGAATGGCTTTCCGCCTCTCCTCATTAAACCGCCGAAGGAATTGCCTGACCAGCTTAAATTTCGGATCAATATTGAGAGTGTGCTCAGCGAGTTCTCTAGGTACACCTGGCATGTCAGAAGGTTTCCATGCAAAAATGTCCCTGTTCTCACGGATGAACTCGATGAGCGCGCCTTCCTATTTCGGATCTAGATTGGCACTGATGCTAAACTGCTGAGATGAGTCACCTGGAACGAAGTCAACAAGTTTAGTCTCATCAGCTGACTTAAATTTCATTGCCGGCTCATGCTCCGTGGTCGGCTTTTTCAAAGACGTCATATCTGCCGGGTCAACATTGTCCTTGTAAAACTTTAACTCCTCTGCTGCACAAACAGATTCTGCATAAGCCGCGTCACCTTCCTCACACTCCAAGGCTATCTTTCGGCTGCCATGAACCGTAATGGTCCCACTGTGACCCGGCATCTTGAGTTGCAAATACACGTAACACGGCCGTGCCATGAACTTGGCGTAAGCCGGCCGCCCAAATAAAGCATGATACGGACTTCTTATCTTAACCACCTCAAAGGTTAATTTTTCCGCCCTGTAGTTGTACTCATCCCCAAAAGCCACTTCCAGCTCGATCTTACCAACTGGATATGCCGACTTACCAAGCACCACTCCATGGAAAACAGTATTGGACTGGCTGAGGTTCTTATCAATCAACCCCATACGACGGAAGGTCTCGTAATAGAGGATGTTGATGCTGCTGCCTCCATCCATGAGCACCTTAGTGAATTTATATCCCCCCACCTGAGGAGCCACCACCAGGGCCAGGTGACCCCAATTATCAACCCGGGGAGGGTGATCTTCCCTACTCCACACAATAGGCTGCTCAGACCATCTTAAATAGCATGGACCGCCGGCTCAATAGCATTCACAGCCCTTTTATGAAGTTTCTGATCTCGCTTGCACAGACTGGTGGTAAACACATGATACTGTCCACCATTGAGCTACTTTGGATTGTTCTGGTATTCTCTCTGCTGCTGCTGATTACCCTGGCCAGACTGCTGATTAAAGCCCCCTTGAACATTCTGAGAATTGGAATTTGAGCCGCCGCCCGGGCCATTATTGCGATTGAAAGCATTGGAGTTCTTAAAGGCCTTCATGATTGCGCAGTCCTTCCACAGATGAGTGGCCGGCTTTTCCCTAGAGCCATGCCTTGGACAAGGCTCATTCAACAACTGCTCAAGCGTCGGGCCTGACCCGCCGGCGCGGGGAGGTGGTCTCCCCTTGCGCCGGTGGTTGTTACCCTGTGAATTGGCGTTGGCCACAAACTCCATACTGCCATCGGCCTTACGCTTGTTACCTCCCTGGTTCGCCGGGTTATGCTGGGGGCCCTTGCCATTGCCATTCCGTTTTCCCTTCCCTGTCCTTTCATCATCCGACGCGGGATCCTTGGTACTATCAGAGTCGGCGTACTTAACCAGAGCCGCCATCAGCGTACCAATATCATTACAATCGCGCTTGAGCCGCCCGACCTTCATCTTCAGGGGCGCAAAGCGACAATTCTGCTCTAACATTAAGACTGCAGAGCCGGCATCCATCTTATCAGATGAATGTATTATCTCTTTGACCCGGCGAACCCAATGGGTTGTAGATTCACCCTCCTGCTGCTTGCAGTTAGTCAAATCCACAATTGACATAGACTGCCTACAGGTATCCTTGAAGTTTTGGATGAACCGGGCTTTTAGTTCAGCCCAAGACCCGATAGAGTTTGGTGGCAGCCCCTTCAACCAAGTGCGGGCAGTTCCATCTAACATCATGGTGAAGTACTTGGCCATTGCTGCTTCAATGACCTCCAGCAACTCCATGGCCATCTCGTAACTCTCGATCCAGGCTCCGGGTTGTAAATTAGCCGTGTAATTAGGCACGTTCCTAGGCCCTTTGAAATCCTTGGGCAGACGTTCATTGCCGAGAGCCGGCACCAGACAAGGGACACCTCCAGTCCTCGTAGGTATACCCGCATCAATAGAAGCCGTCGGATAAGCCGGGGGTGGCTGGTAAGCCGTCAACTGAGGCACCTGCTCCGCCTCTTGCCGTGCTCTGTCTTAGTCTACCGCGTGAAAGGCTCCGTTATGAGCCGGGCCGTGGCCAGGGGGCAAGTCATGGCGTCGGACGTTGCTTGAGCCGGTCGCTGAGACCATGTGTCTGCTATAACTCGGGCTCCGTCCTGGACGAGGGGTTGAATGAATCCTGTCCCGGCTATAAGAATATGCCTCCTGCTGCGCCAGAGCCGTCTGAAGGAGTTCTCTGACCCGGCGGGTTTCAACCGCCGTTGGAGAGTCGCCATCGATTGGGAGAGCCGCCAGTCACGCCGCCGCGGCGACCATGTTTTCCAACGGGTTGGTATAATGACCCGGTGGTATTGGCACATACTGAGGCGGGGCAGCGTTCACCCGGGGAGGCCCCATCACTTGGGGCTGAATTGGCGTTCCAGCCCCGGGTGTCGTGACCTCTGGCGGGTTACTGGGCCCTGCACCAGGCGTGTTGAAGAGGTTTCGAGGATCGTAAACCAGAGGGAGTCGAGATTGGGCCTTTGGATGCCTCCTTCTCATGACCTCATTGGACGCGTTCTGATCCATCGTGAGCCAGAAAGACTGTGCCTGAATCAGCTGAGTCTGGGCGTCGAGAGCCGCCCTCTCCGCAGCCATCTTGATCCCTTCCGCCGCTAGATCCTCCTTGGCTTTTGCTAGATCCAGCTTTAACTGTGCCACCTCCGCGTCATGCTGAGCTTGATCTACTGGGGCGACCGTAGCGGTTAACAGGGTCGTCATCTTGTCTGTGAGGTCCATCAGCACCTGAGCCGGCGAGGGCACAGGGCTTCCTGCCCCGGTGGTGGGGTTTTGAACAGGTTGTGCGCCAGCCATGAAGATTCCAACCCGGCTCGGCGGCTCAAAGGGGTCCGGAATACTGTCGCCATCGGAACAACCCCTAAGCCTGCCATCTTGAAGTTGGTATAACGAATCGGTCTCCTCTGTGGATGACTCGCCGTCAGAGCGAGCGGTCGTCTCATCACCAGATCCAGATCCTTCAGAGAGCTCTCCATGGACGCATCCCATGAAAGCACGCTTCAAGGCAGGCAAAGCCCGGGCGGGTCGTGCACATTGAGCCGTCTCGATGAGATCGGTGCAGAGGTCCGGCTCAAGGCCCGGCTCACCAATCTTGCCAATAAAGACATGGATTCCACCGAAGGGGACCCGGTACCCGTACACAATTGAGTCGGCGTCGGGGCCCCAGTTTGTATCGTCGATGTAGAGCTTGCCGCGACGACTCTTGGTCATCCGCCCCACAGCGTATCCCTTGAGCCCTTCGAAGCTGCCCTTCAAGAACTCAAATCCACCGTGCGTCAGCCCCATGGTGGGCGCCAACTGTCGTGGAATTGTCACGGCAGGTGTCCTCGTGCAAGGACTTAGTCGTGGAGCCATCGCAGCTAGGAAGCTTAAAGTGGTTAAACGGGACAAGGAACACGAGGGTTATACTAGTTCGGCCCCTTACGGTGAAGGTAAAAGCCTACGTCCAGTTGAGGTGGTATTACTTAGGGTTTCGATGACCAGGGAGCTTAATCGCTATGCCCGGCTCTCGATCTGTTGTCTCTCGTCCTGAACCGCCGTCGGTTCGTCCCTTTATATAGAGAGGTTGACACCCCGCGGCTCTCAGAGTCCCGGCCGGCTTATAACAGCATCCGGCTCGGGCTCTTAACTACTCTTGCCTTACGTTACAAGTCTTGCCATAACAGCGGGTTATCACTACGGGACTTAAGCCGCCTCGGGTCTTAAGCCCATTATTGATCCGCCATCCTCAAGCTTGGTACTGGGCTTCACGTGATGATCATTATGACGTAACCCGGCCCCTCCTGGGCGGGTGACTCTAATGGTTATATCCTCAACATAACCCAAAAACCGTGTTCACTTCCCGGACTCCGCCGAGAAGAGACCATCACGGCTACACACGCGGTTGATGTGTTTTAATTAAGGTCAAGTGTCAAGTTCTCTACAACCGGACATTAACAAATTCCCATCTGCCACATAACCGCGGGCACGGCTTTCGAAAGATAATACCCTGCAGGGGTGTCCCAACTTAGCCCATTATAAGCTCTCACCGTCAACGAAGGATATTCCTTCTCCCGGGAAGACCCGATCAGTCTCGGAATCCCGGTTTACAAGACATTTCGACAATGGTAAAACAAGACCAGCAAAGCCGCCCGATGTGCCGACAATCCCGACATGAGCTGGACATATCTCGTTCTCAGGGCAACACCGGATGAGACATCCTACGAGTAAAACCAGACCTCGAGTTTCCACGAGGGAGCCCCGCAGTCTACTCAGTTCGGACTAGCACTTAGAGAAGCACTGGCCCGGGGGGGTCAAAATAAAGATGACCCTCGGGATGCGCGACTCCCAAGGGAAAAAGGCTAGGTGAGGCAAATGTAAAACCAAGGTTGGGCCTTGCTGGAGAAGTTTTATTCAAAGCGAACTGTCAAGGGGGTCCCATAAATCACCCAACCGCGTGAGGGACGCAAAATCAAGGAACATAACACCGGTATGACAGAAACTAGGGCGGCAAGAGTGGAACAAAACACCAGGCATAAGGCCAAGCCTTCCACCCTTTACCAAGTATATAGATGCATTAATTAAATAAGAGATATTGTGATATCCCAACAAAATTCATGATATCCATGTTCCAACATGGAACAAACTTCATCCTCAACTGCAACTAGCAACGCTATAAGAGGGGCTGAGCAAAAGCGGTAACATAGCCAGACAATGGTTTGCTAGGAAGGGTGACAAAGGTTAGAGGTGGTTTCATGGCAATTTGGGAGGCATGAAGAGCAAGTGATAGGTGGCGCAGCATAGCGATAGAACGATGCAACTAGCATCGCAATGATAGTAGTGAGATCCAGGGTAACGGTCATCTTGCCTGAAATCCCGATAGGAAGAAGAACGAGTCCATGAAGAAGATGAAGCCACGAAGACGAACCAAGCGTAGACGAACGAGTCCTCACGATCGCAACGAAACAGGAACTATCGAGAAGAAGCACAGAACAAGGTAAACACACCACCCATGAACAAGGCATGATGCTCAACCAAGTATGATGAATGACAAAGCTACATGAAGCTACTCATGGCAAGAGACGATGCATACAAGCGCAACACATCAAAGCAAGTTTAAATGAGGCCGGAACTAACATATAATAAATCCGGTAAGTCCTCATATGCAAGTTTCGAAATTGGTCCAGATCTGAATAAACCTTATGTTAAAG
Source organism: Aegilops tauschii subsp. strangulata (assembly GCF_002575655.3). Taxonomy (NCBI): domain Eukaryota; kingdom Viridiplantae; phylum Streptophyta; class Magnoliopsida; order Poales; family Poaceae; genus Aegilops; species Aegilops tauschii. Next base: position 241,456,538 of record NC_053037.3, on the reverse strand, counting down.
TTGTTAAACAGCAAGTTAAGATGCACCAAGATGATCTACATGAAATTCTAGTCAAGTTACATATAAGGATCATTTAGTTCGGAGCTACGGCCTAAAAGATATGAGCAAAACAAGTTAAACATGGCATTGATGCAAAATGCATTCAAACATCAAGCAAACACTCTTAAAACAAGGATGCAACAAGTTAATATGAAACTACATGCAAAACTAAGCAAGTTTCATGTAGAGCACACTCAAGACGGAGCAACGGTTCAACACATACACATGAAACAAGTTTGAAGGACAAGCTGTCCAAAACAGCAACTAGGCATCTAGCAAGCATCAAACCAATATGCTACAACACCTCAACATGAAAACAAAAGGCATGGACATGATGTACAGGTAAAGCACGACAAAACAAGAACATTGAGCTATTCCCAGAAATCACTAGAACATGCTCAAAAGGACATGGCAAGATTGCAAATAATAACAGTTTCACAGACTTCGCAGAAATTACTGGACATGGCAGAAATAACATCAGGTTGCAAAGTTTAGAGCTATCAAACAACATGCTACAGGAACATATCATAGAAAACAAAGGCAAGGAATGAATCTACTAATTGCATAGAACAAAAGTCCCTTACTGGTCACGACCGAAAAAGGCACAGAAGATATGATGGCACCCATGTAAACATAGCAAGTTTCATAAACAGATCCAGACCTAGCAGAAAAACTGAGCATGGCATAAACAGAATTAGGAAGGCATATTTGTGAGCTCAAATCACTCATCACAAGGCATTTCATGGCATGTGAATGCATCCAAAAATAAGATGGCATAATTATGAAGCTAAGCATGGCAAGAGCAAGTACATAGGATGCATGGATCACTAGCAAGACACATGTCAAAACTGAACTTCATGTTAACAGGCTGACAGCAACATTATTTAGCAATTTGAGAGCAAGTTTGCAACAAGCTACAGAATGCTATAAATGCAACCAAGGGCATGGATGGATAGAGCATAACATGTATAACAAAACATCCTTAGTTAACATCTCCATATTAGGCATAGACCTCATGGTGACAACAGGTTTACATAGCATCACAATGATACAGCTACATACTTAGGAGAAATTACTGTCACAGAAATCAGCAACATCACGAAGGCTACTTTGCACGCTTGTGCTAGTCACCACATAGATCACAAAATACAAAACAAGCACCTCTGTAAATATGGCATGATGTAGTTCAAAATGCAAGTAGAGCCCATGCTCATAGGATGCACACACAAAATGCAACGAAAATAACAAACCAGCAAGTTCTGTAAACAGATAGCAGGTTAACATCACATAGCAGTCTTGCAACAATGATTAGGGCATCAAGATGGACTCAAACAAGCATGGCACAATGGACAAAATGAATATCATCTCATGACGAACATTTCGATATATTATATGCATGAATCGGAGCACCGAGTACGAAGTTATGGCATGATGAACAGGGCAACATAATGCAACAATTCTCAGGGACTTGGGCAAATTTCACCTCGCGAAAAGTCAACGCGGGACGAGATGGAGCGGGACGGAGGGATCCGGGTTGCGGGACGGCGTTTGGATCGGGGACGGGTGGATCTGGTCCACCTCCAAATCCGGCGAAGCTCCGGCGAGGTGGCGTCGAACTCCGGCGAGGAGGAGGCCGGAGCAGGCGCGCGAGGACGGAGGGGCGACGGGGACGGCTGGATCCGGTCCAGACCGACCGGATCCGCGGCGAGGCGGCGACGGGGCAGGGAGCCGCGGCCGCGGGGCGGAGCTTCTCCGGCGGCGGCGCAGAGAAGGTCACCGGCGGTGAGGAGCTTGGCGCGGGGTGGCGCTCGGGGAAGGGCACAGCGGCGCTTGGGGTCGGGCGCTCGGGCGCTGAGGTGACCGGCGACGAGGGGGCAGCCGGCGGTGGCGCGGAGAAGTCGTGGGGTGGCGGCGGGGCCACGCCGGCGAGGCGGAGGCGGCGAGGTCTGGCGATGACGGAGCAGGCCGGTGCGCTGGGCGCGGAGGCGCTGGGCGGCGGCGGGCTCGCGCGGGCCCGTGATGGGCCTGGCGGGCCACGACGGCGGACGGAGGCGGGATGCCACATGGCGTGCCCGGATTGGCTGCGGGGGCGGGCGGACATGTCCGGCGGCGGAGGATATGTCCGGTGGCGCGGGGGAGAGAGGAACTAGGGTTTGGACTGCGAAAATTGGAAGGGGAGGGCCTTTATATAGGTAGAGGGAGCTAGGAGTGTCCAAATGAGGAGCGGTTTTCGCCCACACGATCGTGATCGAACGGCGGAGAGCATGGAGGGGAGTTTGCTGGGTTAGTGGGCTGATTTGGAGGGGTGTTGGGCTGCAAAGAGAAGGGGGTTTCGGGCTACGCGGTTAACCGTTGGGGCATCAAACGACCTCCAGATGGAACGAAATTTGACAGGCGGTGTACCGGTGCTATACCAAGGCCACTCGGCAAATCTCGGCCCATTCCGAGAACGTTTTTATCCCGCTCACGAAACAAGGTCTGAGAGGGGCGACGGGCGCGTGTTAGAGGGCACAGAACGGACAAAGGAGAGAACTGGGAGACCTGGACGGATGCAAGTTTTGAAAAAACATGCAGATGAAATGCAGAAGATGACATGGTAAAATGCAACACGCAAGCAAATGACATGGCAGTGACGGCAAATAACTGAAAGACACCTGGCGCATCGAATCCGGGGCGTTACATTACTCATGCTCTAATTCTTGCTTTTCCTAACTTTGACACAACTTTTGAGGTTCATTGTGATGCTAGTGGTAACGAAATTAGTGGAGTTTTGATGCAAGAAAAGTGAGTCATTGCATACTTTAGTGAAAAACTTTCCGGTGCCCAACTTAACTATCCCAGCTATGATAAAGAATTGTATGCTTTAGTGCATGTGTTGCATGTTTGGGAGCATTATCTTCGCCCACATGAGTTTGTCATACATACCAATCATGAGACACTTAAGTACCTTAAAGGCCTAACCAGATTGAATAAACGGCATGCTAAATGGAGTGAATTTATTGAATCTTTCCCCTATGTGATCAAGTACATTAAGGGCAAAGAGAATGTTGTGGCAGATGCTCTTTCTCGCAAATGCATTTTAATTACTTAACTTGAATTGAATGTTGTTGGATTTGTCATATCAAAGATTTGTATGAGCACGATGTGACTTTTGCTACTCCTTTTGCTAAGTGTGTGACACATACATCTTGGGAACGATATTATATCAAAGATGGTTATCTAATGAGAGCTAACAAACTATGCATCCTAGAGTCTTCTCTTCATTTGTTACTTTTGCAAGAGGCTCATGGAGGCGGACTCATGGGACATTTTGTACGCGACAAGACTTTTGCACACTCTCCAAGAACTACTTTGGCCCAAGATGTTCCACGATGTCTCACGCTTCCTCAACCGGTGCTCTACATGCCGCAAAGCTAAGTCACAATCTAAATCCCATGGTTTACATATGCCACTTCCTATTCCACATCAACATGGGAAGATATTAGCATGGATTTTGTGCTTGGATTACCTAGGACTAAAAATGGCAAGGATTCCGTATTTGCTGTTGTGGACCGATTCTCTAAAATGGCTCATTTTATCGCATGCAATAAGATAGACGATGCTTCACATGTTGCAAATCTTTTTTGTAGGGAAATCTTGATGTTACATGGAGTGCCAAAGAAAATTGTGTCAGACCGAGACGTCATGTTCTTAAGCTACTTTTGGAAGACGTTATGCGCCAAGCTCGGAATCAAGCTACTCTTCTCCACGGCATATCATCCACAAACCGATGGCCAAACGGAAATCACCAACAAGACGCTCTCCACTCTCCTATGCGTGTTGATCAAAAAGAACATCAAGGAGTGGGAGGAGTGCATACTCATCGCCGAGTACGCCTACAACCGCGTAAGATACACGACTACCGGCAAGTCCCCCTTCGAGGTTGTCTACAGCTTCAACCCTTTGTCGCCATTGGACATCCTCCCTCTACCGCTACAAGAACGAGCGAACATGGATGCTAGCACAAGAGTCACCTACCTCAAGAAGATGCATGAAGAAACAAGGTCCACGATCGAGCGTCAAGTACACAGCCTCACCACCAAGCTCAACGTCAACAAGTCACCAATGGTGTTCCAACTGGGAGATATCGTATGGTTACATCTCCGCAAGGACCCCTTCCCCAAGGAGCAAAAGTCCAAGCTACTTCCGAGAGCTGATGGACCCTTCAAGGTGCTTGCATGCTACAACGACAATGCCTACAAGATCGACATTCCACGTGACAAGTACAACATAAGCGACATCTTCAACGTCAAGTACTTTGCCAAGTACCATGGTGATGACGATCACGATCCGTGGATGGATCTCTCCCAAGGGGGGGGGGAGATGATGTGGAGCATCCCTCGACCATCCCCATGGATGCCCACTCACCACCTCAAGCACCAAGGGGACTGATGACAAGAGCTCGTGCACACGCTATCGAGAACGAGGTCAATTATATCCTCTTCGAGTTTCATTCGGAATCACACGTGATTTGGGTTCTACCTCAAAAGGAGGTGTTATGCATCCTTAGGTACCTAGAAGGAGCCCGTGAGGAAGCAAGGATGGAGACCCAAGCACCTGAGGAGAAGAAGGACGGAGAAGGAAATGAAGACGCGGAGGCACTGGACATCCTAGGTGTCTGGCCTCCCCTAGCCCCGGTTACCCGGCCGGCCGGCTGAAATCAGCCGCTGAGCACCCCGGGTGCCTGGCCTGGAAGGCCCCAGGTGCCCGGCCCCTACCTAGCACTGGCTGTGGCCGCCCGGGTGCCTAGCCCCTACTTGGCGCTGGCTGTGGCCGCCCAGGTGCCCGGCCCAGCCGCTGGGAGCTGCCCAGCCCCGCCCGGGTGCCCGAGCCACCAACCCCGGGTGTCCGAGTGCCCGGCCCTTGCTGCCTCGGGTGCCCGGCCTCACCTGAGCGTGCAGCTCTGTCCGGTCCGGGTGCCCGGACCCCTCCGTATGCCTGCGTGTGTTTTGGTTTTTCTACCCTTGTATCCCCCTCTGCCTCACAATTCGTTCCTAGGCTATATAAACTCCTCCGCTAGCTCATTTGAGAGGGTAGTAAAGTATTACATAGACAAAGAGAGAGCTTTGCTCATCTTCCTCCTCTTAGAGATCTAGAACTCCTCTTGGAGAAGCTCCTCTTGGAGATCAAGCCATCCTCTTGGAGAAGATCCTCTTGGATATCAAGACCTCACCTAGTGGGAAGAACTTTTACCCTCGTGCTATTATCCTTGAATTGTCCTTGTATTCTTGTGGATCTCTTGTATGCTACTCTAGTGGATGTGTTATTTGGGTTTGTTTGAGTGATTTCCTCCTTGTGTTCTTGTGTATTCTTCCTCTTTCCCCCTCCAAGTGTGAAAAGATCCGCTCTAGGGTTTCACCCTACAACACACTACCACCACTATCTGCCAAAAGAACACCGACGGGCCTGCAAAGAGCTCTTCTTCATCGATGGCAACAATAGGGCATACACATGATATTATTTGTCGTTTGTGTAAGGGAAGAGGTCATTATGCGAGAGAATGCAAATCTCAGCGTGTGATGATTGCTATTGAGGATGGTGGGTATGAGTCCGCTAGTGATTATGATGAGGAGACTTTGGCTCTTATTACAAGTGAAGAACACGGTGAAGATGATTCTGAACATGAGACGCAATACATGGCTACTGAAGACGCTCACAGGTATGAAAGTTTAGTTGCTCAACGTGTTTTGAGTACGCAGCCCACACAAGCTGAGCAAAACCAGAGGCATAATTTGTTCAATACAAAGGGAGTTGTGAAGGAGTGTTCTATTTACGTCATCATAGATGGAGGGAGCTGCAACAACTTGGCTAGCATGGAGATGGTGGACAAGCTATCTCTCACCACAAGACCACATCCACATCCTTACTACATCCAATGGTTCAACAACAGCGGCAAAGTTAAGGTAACACGTACTGTTTCTGTGCATTTTAGTATCGCTACATATGCTAATTATGTTGATTGTGATGTGGTACCCATGCAAGCATGTTCCTTATTACTTGGTAGACCATGGCAATTTGATAAAAATTCTGTACACCGGGATTGATGATCTAGATTGCAGCAAAATCTGATATTGATGATCTAAATTGCAGCAAAATCTGTTTGTTATGCTTTTGTGTGCAAAGAGGCATTATTTTCATTCGAGGACGTGCCTTCCACTTTGCCTCCTACTGCCACTAACATTTTGCAGGACTGTCTTGACATCTTTCCATAGGACGTGCCACCGGGATTACCACCTATTCGAGGGGTTGAGCATCAGATTGACTTAATTCCCGGTGCATCACTATCGAACTTTGCACCATACCGTACCAATCCACAGGAGACGAAGGAGATTATGCGTGTCCAGGAGCTGCTCGACAAAGGTTATATACCCGAATCCCTTAGTCCTTGTGTTGATACTTTTATTCTAGTGCCGAAATAGGATGGTACATCGCGTATGTGTGTTGATTGTAGAGGCATTAATAATATTACAATTCGTTATCGTCATCCTATTCCTAAGCTAGATGATATGCTTGATGAATTGAGTGGCTCTACAATAATCTCCAAAGTTGATTTGCGTAGTGGATACCATCAAATTCGTATGAAATTGGGGGATGAATGGAAAGCAACATTTAAAACTAAGTTTGGATTATATGAGTGGTTAGTCACGACTTTTGGGTTAACTAATGCACCTAGTACTTTCGTGAGATTAATGAACGAAGTTTTATGTGCTTTCATTGGACGATTTGTGGTAGTCTATTTTGATGATATATTGATTTATAGCAGATCTATGGAGGAACATTTGGAACATCTACATGTTGTTTTTATTGCTTGACGTGATGCACGTTTGTTTTGGTAACCTTGGGAAGAGCACCTTTTGCATCGACCGAGTATCTTTTTTTGGCTATGTTGATAGAGGCAAAGGTGTCTTGTCTCTCGATGAGATGGTGGCTATCGTTTTTGGTGGAGTAGACTTTGACGATCTGACTACGAACGTGCGAGGACATCGTGCCTTAGCAATCGCTAAACCAACTCCGAGAGGTTATTAACCACGCCGGAGCACGATCAACCTGACCACGTGGGTCTATTTCGTGCAAGCAAACAAAGGACAAGCAAGAAACTGAAATTCCAATCTGGATATTGCGAATAAAAGAGGAAAGCTTTATTGATCAAGTGGGGTTCTGTGATATCTTGGTCCGGTCGTTGAACACAAACGAAGTACGCGAAGTTGCAGCTATGGCAAACATTTAATCTAAACAAAACCCAAAGTCTAAACGACGCCCTAAGGGATGTATGAATGGAGGAAGAGGGGATAATTTCGTGGCCTTTGGGGGAGGAGTCCGAAACCAACCCTATCACTTGTTTCCCCACACATACGACTCTAAAAACAACCTATACTTATGTATTTCGAAATTACATGGGCCTGTCCCAATAATAAGGTGACGCATGATGACTCACAAGTATAGGGGATCAATTGTAGCTCTTTTCAATAAGTAAGAGTGTCGAACCCAACGAGGAGCAGAAGAAAATGACAAGTAGTTTTCAGTAAGGTAATGTCTGCAACTGCTGAAATTGTAAGTAGTGGAGTAGTTTCATAGCAAGATAATTTGTAATGAGCAAGTAACGATAGTAGTAACAAATATGTAGCCAGGTAGCCCAATCCTTTTGAGGCAAAGGACAGGACAAAACGGTCTCTTATGATAAGCAAAGCGTTCTTGAGGGTACACGGGAATTTCATCTAGTTACTTTTATCATGTTGGTTTGATTTGTGTTTGCTACTTTGATAATTTGATATGTGGGTGGACCGGTGCTTAGGTGTTGTTCTTACTTGAACAAAACTCCTACTTATGATTAACAATACCACAACCATCCGCAACTACGAGAAAATTATTAAGAATAAATTCTAACCATAGCATTAAACTTTTGGATCCAATCGGTCCCTTACAGAAAAGCGCATAAACTGGGGTTTAAGCTTCTGTTACTCTCGCAACCCACATCTAATTGCTACTCCACAATGCATTCCCTTAGGCCCAAAATATGGTGAAGTGTCATGTAGTCGACGTTCACATGACACTACTAAGGGAATCACAACATACATACTATCGAAATATCGAACACATATCAAATTCACATGATTACTTGCAACATGATTTCTCCCGTGACCTCAAGAACAAAAGTAACTACTCACAAATGATAAACATGTTCATGATCATAGGAGTATAGGATAATGGATCTGAACATATAATCTTCCACCAAATAAACCATATAGTAATCAACTACAAGATGTAATCAACACTACCAGTCACCCACATGCACCAATCTATAGTTCCGGTAACAAGATTGAATACAAAAGATGAACTAGGGTATGAGATGAGATGGTGCTGTTAAAGATGTTGATGGAGATTGCCCTTTGCAAGATGGGAGAGTTGTTGGTGATGACGATGACGATGATTTCCCCCTCCGAGAGGGAAGTTCCCCCGGGGGAATCGCTCCGCCAGGGCATGTCTGGGCTCCCTGGCGCGCCCAGGTGGGTTGTGCCCACCTGGTGGGCCCCCGCTGGTAGTTATTTTCTCCAATATTTCTTATATATTCCATAAAAAATCTCCGTGAAGTTTCAGATCATTTGGAGTTGTGCAGAATAGGTAGCCTGATGTAGCTTTTTTAGGTCCAGATTTCCAACTGCCGGAATTCTCCCTCTTGGTGTGTACCTTGCAAATTATGAGAGAAAAGGCATTAGAGTTACTCCAAAAAGCATTATTATGGATAAAAACATTATAAATAACAGTAAGAAAACATGATGCAAAATGGACGTATCAACTCCCCCAAGCTTAGATCTCGCTTGTCCTCAAGCGAAAACCAAAATCGAAAAACATGTCCAGATGCTTTGAGAGAGAGGTGTCGATAAAAACAAAATACGGACATAGAAGCATCATGTTTATTATTATAACAGCAACAAAATTAAACATAGGACTTTTATCATAGAACTTTTATCATACACTTCTCGTGAATAAGTAATAGTTCAGGACACAATCGAAGTATAAAGCAAAAACTCTATTAGAAACCAACAAACTATGTTCTTAGTCAACTTTGCAACTACAATTCATCATCTTTTCAGGATCACGTGTCGGAGCCTTTAGGCAAGTCCACATACTCAACCATCATATAGTCTTCTATGATTGCTAACACTCACCGCGTAACCATGAGCAAAACGTTTCAACCGGACACATAGAAAGATAGGGGCTTAAAGTTTCGCCTCCCAACATACTCACCTCAAGGGTGATATCAACATACTCATGCTATCTATATTCAACTGGACATATGTACCTAGATCTTTCCTCGCCACATGATGCTTGCCAAAGGAGAAAAATAAACAGGAATAGAAGAAAACTTTGACTCTATGCATAAAAGTAAATACATAAAAGTAAAAGATAGGCCCTTTGTAGAGGGAATCAGAGGTTGCCATGCGCTTATTTGTTTGTATGCTCAATCCGTTAGAGCAAGAGAACGTCATGTTGTATTGCCCCTTAAGATGACAACCTTTATTATGCAGTCTGTCGCTTTTATTCTTTGTCATCCAAGTTCGTACAACGCTCAATTTTCTCTTACACTAAATGATCTCACATTTTTAGAAGCAATTTTTATTGCCTTTTTGCACCGATGACAACTTACTTGAGGGATCTTGCTCAATCCCTAGGTAGGTATGGTGGACACTTGAAAAACATTTGGGTTTGAGGGTTTTTGGATGCACAAGTAGTATCTCTACTTAGTGCGGAATTTTTGGCTAGCAAAGATAGGGGACAAGCATCACATGTTAAAGGATCTATGAAAATATGACTTCTATGTGAATATAAACAAACATAAACCATTATGTTGTCTTCCTTGTCCAATGTCAACAATTTTGGCATATAATATTTTGGTGAGGGCTCACAATCACAAAAGATTTCTAGGATAGTATATTTATATGTGAATCTTCTCTTCCCTTATTAATTATTTCATGAGTTGCATCATTGACTAATGATATGTTTGTCAATCTCTAATAAAATTTCCTACTTATACTTTTCCTTATGTGGTTCTATCACCTACCATAGGATTAGTATATGATCTTATTGATTTATTTCTTTTCTTTTATTTATTTCCTTTCTCCTTTTCTTTCTTTCTTATTTCTTTTATTTATTTGCAACATGAAACTAAAGAAAGCAAAAACTCAAACCAAACTTTATCATATAACTTGCACACGATCACAATGATAGATCACTAAGCAAACTCTCAAATAAGAAAGGATCGAACTAAACTTTATTTCATCTAAAGCGGTCGAACTAAGATAAGTAAAAGCAAAAAGATAGTGGGGTGATACGATACTGGGGCACCTCCCCCAAGCTTGGCGGAAGCCAAGGGGAGTGCCCAAACCCGATACTTAGTTCTCCTTTGGTGGTGAAGAGGATGGTGGTGGTGATGAAGCAATCCTATCCTTAAGGATCAAGAGATTCTCCAACCGACGGATGACGCTCCGGAGATAGGTGATATGCTCTTGATGCAGAATATTTTCGCGAGTGAGATAATTATTTTGTATGCGAACTATTTCAATGACGCGAAAAGCTTCAATCTCATCAGGAGTAAGGTGAGTAAGGTAGGGTTTAAGGATATCTTCCTCCTCCTCCTCGGCCAACAGTGCTTGTGTTTCTATCGGGTATGGGTCTATGGTAGCTTCCTTGCCCTTGTCTCCCTTGATGGCGTCCGTAGGCTCCTCCCTCTTTGTATCGATCTTCATCAGCCAAGCATCTTCTTCCATGTGGTTGGGGGAGCAGGAACACATGATGCCTAGCTTGATAAATCTGACCGGAAACAGCAAGAAGAGAGAACAGAGGATTTTCCCTGCGATACAGTGGTTAATAGGTTCGAGAAGTATAGATAGATTTTTTTATCTTGGATGACAAGCATATGGAAGAAAAATGGAGTACGGAAGGTGTCCCAGATGGGCACAACCCACCTGGGCGCGCCAGGCAAGCCTGAACCGTCCTGGTGTCTTGTGCCCGCCAGGCGACGCTTCTTGGGTGTTTCTTTATTTGCAAAATTCTAAAATATTCCAAAACTGATAAAAAATATTTATGCGGATTTTTTGGAGTTCGTTTACTTACCGTATCACGTACCTCCTTATTTTCACGATTCTAGAGTGTTCCGGAAGGACTCTTTTATGTGTTCTTCCGGTGTCAAAGTTTGGATAATATTACTTTCAACATTAATAGGCGTACCTGAGATATAATGCTTTATTCGTTGCCCATTGACAATTTTCGGGTTATTTTGATGGCTCCAGACCGGTAAACCTCCTCGATGACATATGGGCCTTCCCATTTTGAGAGGAGCTTTCCTGCAAAAAATCTAAAACGAGAGTTGTACAAAAGAACATATTCTCCGACTTTAAACTCGCGCTTTTGGATTCTTTTGTAATGCCATCTTTTAACTTTCTCTTTGAATAATTTTGCATTTTCATAAGCATGGGTTCTCCATTCGTCTAATGAGCGAATACCAAATAACCTCTTTTCACCAGCAAGTTTGAAATCATAGTTGAGCTCTTTGACTGCCCAATATGCTTTATGTTCTAACTTGTAACATCCCAAATTTTCAATTTGGTATGTTATACATAGATCATCATTGCATATCATGTTTTATTGCATTTTGACAAATCCTCGATAAATCCTAAGCAACTCAAGGACCCTCGGAGAGAGTTGGGGATTTTCTCGAGTTTTCATATTTGATTTTCATCAAATAATAAGACGAGGATTTTTGGTTTTAATTATTTTCTCTTCGGAAAAATATTTCATTTTAAAAATAAACGAAAGGAGAAAATATGACTTCTCCAAAACAATTGAAATACTGGAGGAAAAATGTTAAAATCATTTATTGGAATTTATTCGGATTTTTTTTGCAATTTTTATTGCATTAAAAATATTGCATGTTTTCAAAATATTTATTTTGATTTAAAAAAATGTTCACCCTATTCTAGATTTTCTAACTAGACGGGGAAAATTTATTTTATATTTTTCTGATTTTTATTTATTTTTCTACGAATTATTTTCCGCAGAACTTATTTAAAAAAAACTGCGCGACGCCCGACCGGGCTGAAGCCCAGCCGAGCGCCGGCCCGCCCGCGCCGAAGCCCAACCGAGCGCCGGCCCGCCCGCGCCCTCTCCTTCCTCCGCACGGGAGCCGCCGCGCCGCCGGAGTCCGCCATGGCCACGGGACCGAGCCGCCCCGGAGCTTGCCCCCTCCTCCAAGCTTGCTACCCCCCCTCATATATACCCCCCTCTCTCTCTTCCCCTCAACCCGCCGCCGCCGCCGCACTCATCCCGCCGCCGCCGCCGCACTTGCCAGCCGCCGCCGCCGCCGGAAGCTGCCGCCACCGCCGGGAGCCGCCGCCCCTCGCCCTCGCCCGCACCCCCGCACCCCCACACCCCGCGCCCCGCCGGAGCCCTCGCCGGAGCCGCCCCGACGAGGTACTGCCGCTGCCCCGTTCGTCGTTGCCGGTTTTCTTCTAAAAAAACCCTTCGTTTAAAAAAAAACCATAGATCGGTTTTTTTCGGTTTTATTATTTTGCGAGCGTTCACCGAACCGTTCGTTTTAACGAACACGTTCGTCGGTTTTTCTCTGTTAACGAATGTCCGTTCTCTAACCGTTCGTCCATTTTTCTTTTTCGTCGGATTTTTCTGCGATTATCTCAGATTCGATTTATGATCGAATTTTCGATTCTGTTTAACTTCTCGCTCGTTTATCGGAATCAGGCGATTCAAGCGCCTAGAGTTTCGTCTCGAAATTCTCTTTCCGTTTAACCTACTCAAACAAGTTTTTGCTACAGTAAAATTTGACCTAGATCCAGATTAGTAAACAAAGTTTCTTTCTTTCGCCGTTTGACTTTCGTTGCTTCTTTCGAGTTGATTCTTTTTGCAAACCGGAGTTCTTAAGTTGAACTTTCTGGTTGAATCTTTCATTCGAGTTTTACCTGTGCATTAGATGAGTACTGATTGTATGCTTGTTTGTTTGCGATAGAGTACCCGGAGTGTGCCGCTTGTTACTTCGAATCGCTAGGTTTTGCGGATCATCAGCAAGGCAAGTAACACTTTGATCATACCCTTCCATACCCAGTTTTATTGCATTAGATCTATTCCTCAAACATTGCATGACTAGGATCTAATTAAATTGTGGGTATTGGGAAGTAGTTGAGGTAGAACCTATTACCTGTTTTATTGTCAAACCCTTGGGAGTTACTTCTACGTTTGCTATTATTATTGCCATGCTATGCTCGTAGACGTGGATTGGGTTTGAGAGATTTCCATGACAGATGTGAGACTGTTAATTAATGGTTTGCTTAAGTTGGCAACTAAAACTCACATCTGGGTGGATTGAGGTACCTGGGTATTCCAGGATTGCCTGTTTTTCTTTTGGACCGCCACCCAGGTTCAAAGGGATCATAAGATTATTCATGCTAGAAACATCCGTGTGCAGCCGCAAGCTATTATGGGCTCTAGCATAGTTGACTAAGTTGTGTGAACTCTTACAGTGGTAGACTAGCAGATGTAGGGGAAAGTAGGTGTAACTGTCTACCCATACGTAAGGTGCAAACACTTCTGAAAGACTGTGTCTCGGTCATCCGTTTCTCAAACATCATGTAGTGCGAGAATCAAGCGGAGGCGATCGAGTCTTGTGGGGAAAAGTGCGCAAACCTCTGCAGAGTGTACAAACTAATCATGGTTAGCCGTGTCCCGGTTATGGACAACTTGAGTATCTAGTACTTGGATTATCATGTGAATCTCATCACTATGTTACTATTAATTTATTTTGTTGGGTTATTGATGACATTTAATTGGGATTGAGATGCTGTCAACCATCTCAATGTTTCACAACCACCATGATAGTTAAATAAAATTTATTCCTTTGAGGTAGGATGAAATTGGCTTTTCGCAAAATTGTAACCATAGAGCTTTCCACCAGCCATATATGCATATAGTATAGCATTGTTATCGTTCATTATTCTCTATGTGTTACATTGCCAGCATATTCTATGTGTTGACCCGTTTTCGGGCTGCAACGTTTCATGTTGCAGACTTTTCAGACGACGAGTAAGGTGCCTTAGGTCGTGGTCTTATACTCAGTGATGCCGCTGGAGGTGATGGACTCACTTATCTTCCAAGTCTTCCGCTGTTATCGTTATTAGATGGCCTTAAGCCATGTTTATCATACTTGATCTCTTCGGAGATATTCGATGTAATAAGTGTGTGATTGCTACTCTGTTATAAATCCTCCGTTTGTACTGTGCGTGTCAGCATTACTGATCCAGGGATGACACTGGTGCACAGCAGCACAGACCATTTGAGGTCTGGTCGCTACAAAGTTGGTATCAGAGCACACGCTGACTATAGGACACGACCACTAAGCTTAAGCCCTAAAAAGCTTCTCTCTTCTCATTTCTGACCCCTCTCCACTTTCTACTCTTTTAGGAATGGCGAATGCAAGGAGCAAGTTCATGCAACCAGATGAAGACACGCCGTTTGGTCGACACTTGAAGGAATTCACCAAGTACTTGAACATAGGAATACCAAGCATCACCGGAACCTACAACGCCACATTACCTGAAGAGGAGAGCTGGAAGATTCAAGTTCTTATTCCAGGAAGGACGTTTGTGCCAGTTACTGAACCCATAAGATTGGTTTTTGAAGCACCAACTTGGAGTCTAGGGAAGAGCATGGCCGCACACATCGCCATGGGACGCATTGGAGAAGTCTATCACTAGGAGCTTAAGGATACAATTTACCAAATTTGTGGACGCCGAGACGCGCAATGGGAGATGATCAGAACCAAGAAGGATGGATCAATTGCAGCTTTCATCCAGGAGCAGAACCAACATATTCGTCGCCAGGAGAACCAGATGTGCACGGACAAGGAAGAACTGAAGAAGGCATTAACGAAGATCAAGGAACTCCAAGAAGAACTCAAGGCTACACGCGAGGATTATTTGGAAGAAATCAACGCACTAGTAGGGAAGAATGACGACCTGGAGAAGAAGATTGGAATATTCATGGGAAATCCAGTGCCAAAAGCAGAAGTCGACGAATGCACTTGTCCGGATAACTACATCATCATCGACGACACTGACTCGGAACCAAGTGAAGACGACTGGGTTGATGAAGCTGGAGCAGACATCATGGAGTCTTCAACGGATCAGAATTTCTAGTAGACCACCATATCAGTAGTAGTTTTCCCCCATTTAATAGTACAGTTCAAGCACCTTGTAATGCTAGTTAGATCGATTGTTTTGCCTTGTTTGAATTGATTGAGTGATATTGATTGAATTTGTCTCATGAGCATATGGGTAGTGTTTTCTCTCTAGACCTCATTCTATTCTTAACTCTCATCTTTTCTAAACCTATCAGATGCCTCCGAGACGCGACACCGGATTTGTTTTCCCGCCAGAGATCACCCAGTTGATTCAGCAACAGAATGCCCTGATGCAAGTGTTAGTGCAGAACCAAGGCAACAACAACAACAACAACAACAACCCACCGCCACCACCAACTGTTGATCACTTAGCCCGTTTCCTGAGGCTAAACCCGCCGGTGTTTTCCAGTAGCACCGAGCCGATTGTTGCAGATGATTGGCTCCGCAAAGTTGGAAGGGAGTTGACCACTGCAGGATGCACAGATGCGGAAAGAGTGCGTTTTGCCGCACATCAGCTTGAAGGACCCGCAGCATCATGGTGGGAGAATTATACAGCCACGCACCCTATTGACACTGTCACATGGGACCAGTTTCAGCAAGCTTTCCGTACAGCTCATGTTTCAGCAGGAGCTATGGCTATGAAGAAGCGTGAGTTTCGCAACCTACGCCAAGGAGGACGCACCGTAGGCCAGTATGTGGAGGAATTCAGTAAGTTAGCACGTTATGCACCAGATGACGTTGCTACAGATGCAGCCAAGCAGGAGAAGTTTTTGGAAGGACTGAATGATGAGCTGAGTATGCAGTTGATGGTAGCAACTTTCACCAACTACCAGGAGCTGGTAGATAGAGCTCTCATGATTGAAGGGAAGCAACAGCAGATTGAAAACCGCAAGAGGAAGTATGGACAAGGGAAGTATAACTCAGGAGCTCAGCAGAAGCCTCGATTTACCCCAAAGCCGGGAGGACAGTTTCAGCATACCCATGGAGGAGGTAGTTCGCACAATCATAATGGCTCCAAGAATGGTAATGGGAATGGAGGAGGCAACGGACAGAACCGCACCAACCCATCTACCCCAACCAAGAGGGATCTAAGTCACATTACTTGTTTTAAGTGCCAGAAGAATGGACATTATGCCAATGAATGTCCTGAAGCCCAAAATGGAAATGGCAATGGAAGCTCTGGGAAGAAGCCGAACCCGTTCAACAAAGGACACGTGAACAACGTGAGCATGGAAGAGGTTGAAACTCAGCCTGATGCAGTAATAGGTAAGTTTTTGGTTAAGTCATTTACTGCCACCGTTCTTTTCGATACTGGTGCATCGCATTCATGCATATCAAGGGGATTTGTGAATAAGTTTAAGATGTCCACCAAAGTTCTCAGAAACCCTATGTTAGTAACCTCGCCAGGAGCAGAGTATATGGCCACCCAAGGATGTTTTCAGATACCATTGGCCATTGGTAGGCATGTTTTCCCCTCAGACCTCATTGTTTTGGAATCGTAAGGTTTGGATGTGATTTTGGGAATGGATTGGCTATCATTGTATGGAGGAAACATCGATTGTGCCAGCAAGATGATTTTGCTTACCACCCCAGAAGGAAAAAGGATCAAGTATGTATCCCGGCATATGCTGAAGAGGACTCAAGTAAATTCCCTATCAGGAGTTGTACAGGAGGAAGTACCAGTGGTGAAAGATTATCCGGATGTATTTCCAGAAGAGTTGCCAGGCATGCCACCGGATAGAGACATTGAGTTCTTGATTGAACTTTTGCCAGGCATAGGGCCAATATCTAAGAGACCGTACAGGATGCCTGCAAAGGATTTGGAGGAAATTAAGAAGCAGATCAAGGAGTTACTGGATAAAGGCTATATTCGCCCAAGTTCGTCACCTTGGGGATCACCAGTACTTCTAGTGGAGAAGAAAGATGGATCGCTGAGGATGGTTGTTGATTACCGTGGATTGAATGAAGTAACCATCAAAAACAAGTACCCACTGCCGATGATCAACGATTTGTTTGACCGCCTACAAGGAGCTAAAGTATTTTCCAAGATCGATCTACGATCAGGATACCATCAGTTAAAGATTCGAGAGCAGGATATACCCAAGACGGCTTTTACCACCAGATATGGATTGTATGAGTATACCGTTATGTCATTTGGACTGACTAACGCACCTGCCTATTTCATGAATCTGATGAACAAAGTGTTTATGGAGTTTTTGGATAAGTTCGTCGTAGTGTTCATTGATGATATTTTAATCTTTTCCAAGGATGAGGAAGAGCATGAGGAGCATTTACGATTGGTACTTGAGAAGCTCAGAGAACATCAATTATACGCCAAGTTCAGCAAATGTGAGTTTTGGCTGAAGGAAGTTGGATTCCTTGGACATGTTATTTCTGGAGAAGGAATAGCATTAGACCCTGCCAAGGTTGACACAGTGACAAGTTGGGAATCACCCACGACAGTTGGAGAAATCCGGAGTTTTCTTGGACTTGCAGGATACTACCGGAGATTCATCGAGAATTTCTCAAGGATTGCTAAGCCCATGACTGAGCTATTGAAGAAGGACACCAAATTCAATTGGACTGAGGAATGTGAAGCTAGTTTCCAAGAGTTGAAGAAACGATTGGTTACATCACCAGTGTTGATTCTGCCAGATCAACGCAAGGATTATGAAGTTTATTGCGACGCTTCTCGTCGAGGACTTGGAGCAGTGCTTATGCAGGAAGGAAGAGTTGTGTCATATGCTTCACGACAACTTAAACCCCATGAGAAGAATTATGCTACGCATGATTTGGAATTAGCAGCCGTGGTGCATGCATTGAAGAGATGGAGACATTTTCTCATCGGAAACCATTGTGAGGTGTACACGGATCACAAGAGTTTGAAGTACATTTTCACGCAGAAGGAGTTAAATCTCAGACAGTGGAGATGGTTGGAGCTCATTAAAGATTATGATATGAGATTGCATTATCACCCTGGAAAGGCTAACGTAGTAGCAGACGCGTTGAGCCGCAAGAGTCATGTCAACACTCTCATGACAGGAGAGTTACCTCAGGAATTAGCCGAGGACCTTCGCGAGTTATGTTTGGAGATAGTCCCAAGAGGCTATTTAGCGACATTGGAGATTCAGTCTACCTTGATGGAAAGGATCAGAGAAGCTCAGAAGACAGACAAGGATATTGAAGAGATAAAGGAGAAGATGAGCAAAGGAAAAGCCAAGGGATTTCGTGAGGATGAGCACGATACCTTATGGTTTGAGGACCGCGTATATGTGCCAAATGATCCGGAGATCAGGAAGTTGATTTTGCAAGAAGCCCATGATTCACCATACTCGATTCACCCAGGGAGTACCAAGATGTATTTGGATTTGAAGAATATTTTCTGGTGGACCGAAATGAAGAAGGATATTGCGGAATATGTAGCAGTTTGTGATGTGTGTCAGAGAGTGAAGGCAGAGCACCAGAAGCCAGCAGGATTGCTACAACCATTGCCGACACCCGAATGGAAGTGGGATAAAATAGGCATGGATTTTATCACGGGATTACCCAGGACTCGTTCAGGCTATGACTCAATATGGGTTGTAGTCGACCGTTTGACGAAAGTGGCTCATTTCATTCCAGTAAAGACCACTTACACCAGTGCTAAGTTGGCAAAGATATACATGACCAGGATCGTATGTTTGCATGGAGTTCCGAGGACCATTGTATCAGACAGAGGAACCCAATTTACCTCAAAGTTTTGGAAGTAGTTACATGAAACATTGGGAACCAGGCTGGAATTTAGTACAGCTTTCCACCCACAGACAGATGGACAGACCAAAAGAGTCAACCAGATTCTGGAGGACATGTTGAGGGCATGTGCACTAGATTATGGATCTAGTTGGGACGATAATTTGCCATATGCAGAGTTTTCTTATAACAACAGTTATCAAACCAGTTTGAAGATGGCCCCTTTCGAAGCCTTGTACGGAAGGAGGTGTAGAACACCGTTGTTATGGGATGAAGTTGGAGACCGCCAGTTGTTTGGACCTGATTTGATTAAGGAGTCTGAACAGAAAGTGAGGTTGATTCGCGATAGGCTCAAGGTAGCCCAGTCCAGACAGAAGAGTTATGCTGATTCTAAACGAAAGGAGACAGTTTACGAAGTCGGAGACCGAGTTTATCTTCGAGTATCACCACTTCGAGGAGTGAAGCGCTTTGGAGTTAAGGGAAAGTTAGCGCCCCGTTTTATCGGACCATACAGAGTTGTGGAACGTATGGGAGAAGTTGCTTACAAGATGGAATTGCCCGAAGGATTGTCTGGATTACATGATGTATTTCACGTTTCCCAGTTGAAGAAGTGCCACGCAGAGATGGCTGAGATACCACTGAGAGATACTGTGCCACTGGAAGCGATTCAGCTGGAAAGTGATTTGACCTATGAGGAGAAACCAGTTAAGATTCTCGAATATGCCAGCCGAGTTACCCGCAGCAAAGTTATTAAGTTTTGCAAAGTCCAGTGGAGTCACCACACGGAGGATGAAGCCACCTGGGAGTGAGAGGAAGATCTACGGAAGGACCTCTCCCACCTGTTTTCTAGCCAACCCGAATCTCGAGGGCGAGATTCATCTTAAGGGGGGTAGGTTTGTAACATCCCAAATTTTCAATTTGGTATGTTATACATAGATCATCATTGCATATCATGTTTTATTGCATTTTGACAAATCCTCGATAAATCGTAAGCAACTCAAGGACCCTCGGAGAGAGTTGGGTATTTTCTCGAGTTTTCATATTTGATTTTCATCAAATAATAAGACGAGGATTTTTGGTTTTAATTATTTTCTCTCCGGAAAAATATTTCACTCTAAAAATAAACGAAAGGAGAAAATATGACTTCTCCAACACAATTGAAATACTGGAGGAAAAATGTTAAAATCATTTATTGGAATTTATTCGGATTTTTTTGCAATTTTTATTGCATTAAAAATATTGCATATTTTTAAAATATTTATTTTGATTTAAAAAAATGTTCACCCTATTCTAGATTTTCTAACTAGACGGGGAAAATTTATTTTATATTTTTCTAATTTTTATTTATTTTTCTACGAATTATTTTCCGCGGAACTTATTTAAAAAAAAAACTGCGCGACGCCCGACCGGGCCGAAGCCCAGCCGTGCGCCGGCCCGCCCGCGCCCTCTCCTTCCTCCGCATGGGAGCCGCCGCGCCACCGGAGTCCGCCATCGCCACGGGACCGAGCCGCCCCGGAGCTTGCCCCCTCCTCCAAGCTTGCTACCCCCCTCCTATATACCCCCCTCTCTCTCTTCCCCTCAACCCGCCGCCGCCGCCGCACTCATCCCGTCGCCGCCGCCGCACTTGCCAGCCGCCGCCGCCGCCGGAAGCCGCCGCCGCCGCCGGGAGCCGCCGCCCCTCGCCCTCGCCCGCACCCCCGCACCCCCGCACCCCGCGCCCCGACGAGGTACTGCCGCTGCCCCGTT
Source organism: Aegilops tauschii subsp. strangulata (assembly GCF_002575655.3). Taxonomy (NCBI): domain Eukaryota; kingdom Viridiplantae; phylum Streptophyta; class Magnoliopsida; order Poales; family Poaceae; genus Aegilops; species Aegilops tauschii. The sequence goes on along the minus strand of NC_053037.3, from coordinate 241,435,801 downwards.
CGTCGTTGCCAGTTTTCTTCTAAAAAAACCCTTCGTTTTAAAAAAAAACCCTAGATCGGTTTTATTATTTTGCGAGCGTTCACCGAACCGTTCGTTTTAACGAACGCGTTCATCGGTTTTTCTCTGTTAACGAACGTCCGTTCTCTAACCGTTCGTCCGTTTTTCTTTTTCGTCGGATTTTTCTGCGATTATCTTAGATTCTATTTCTGATCGAATTTTCGATTCTGTTTAACTTCTCGCTCGTTTATCGGAATCAGGCGATTCAAGCGCCTAGAGTTTTGTCTCGAAATTCTCTTTCCGTGTAGCCTACTCAAACAAGTTTTTGCTACAGTAAAATTTGACCTAGATCCAGATTAGTAAACGAAGTTTCTTTCTTTCGCCGTTTGACTTTCGTTGCTTCTTTCGAGTTGATTCTTTTTGCAAACCGGAGTTCTTAAGTTGAACTTTCTGGTTGGATCTTTCATTCGAGTTTTACCTGTGCATTAGATGAGTACTGATTGTATGCTTGTTTGTTTGTGATAGAGTACCCGGAGTGTGCCGCTTGTTACTTCGAATCGCTAGGTTTTGCGGATCATCAACAAGGCAAGTAACACTTTGATCATACCCTTCCATACCCAGTTTTATTGCATTAGATCTATTCCTCAAACATTGCATGACTAGGATCTAATTAAATTGTGGGTATTGGGAAGTAGTTGAGGTAGAACCTATTACCTGTTTTATTGTCACACCCTTGGGAGTTACTTCTACGTTTGCTATTATTATTGCCATGCTATGCTCGTAGACGTGGATTGGGTTTGAGAGATTTCCATGACAGATGTGAGATTGTTAATTAATGGTTTACTTAAGGTGGCAACTAAAACTCACATCTGGGTGGATTGAGGTACCTGGGTATTCCAGGATTGCCTGTTTTTCTTTTGGACCACCACCCAGGTTCAAAGGGACCATAAGATTATTCATGCTAGAAACTTCCGTGTGCAGCCGCAAGCTATTATGGGCTCTAGCATAGTTGACTAAGTTGTGTGAACTCTTACAGTGGTAGACTAGCAGATGTAGGGGAAAGTAGGTGTAACTGTCTACCCATACGTAAGGTGCAAACACTTCTGAAAGAATGTGTCTCGGTCATCCGTTTCTCAAACATCATGTAGTGCGAGAATCAAGCGGAGGCGATCGAGTCTTGTGGGGAAAAGTGCGCAAACCTCTGCAGAGTGTACAAACTAATCATGGTTAGCCGTGTCCCCGGTTATGGACAACTTGAATATCTAGTACTTGGATTATCATGTGAATCTCATCACTATGTTACTATTAATTTATTTTGTTGGGTTATTGATGACATTTAATTAGGATTGAGATGCTGTCAACCATCTCAATGTTTCACAACCACCATGATAGTTAAATAAAATTTATTCCTTTGAGGTAGGATAAAATTGGCTTTTCGCAAAATTGTAACCATAGAGCTTTCGACCAGCCATATATGCATATAGTATAGCATTGTTATCGTTCATTATTCTCTATGTGTTACATTGCCAGCATATTCTATGTGCTGACCCGTTTTCGGGCTGCAACGTTTCATGTTGCAGACTTTTCAGACGACGAGTAAGGTGCCTTAGGTCGTGGTCTTATACTCAGTGATGCCGCTGGAGTTGATGGACTCACTTATCTTCCAAGTCTTCCGCTGTTATCATTATTAGATGGCCTTAAGCCATGTTTATCATACTTGATCTCTTCGGAGATATTCGATGTAATAAGTGTGTGATTGCTACTCTGTTATAAATCCTCCGTTTGTACTGTGCGTGTCAGCATTACTGATCCAGGGATGACACTGGTGCACAGCAGCACAGACCATTTGAGGTCTGGTCGCTACATAACTCAAGAGGCAAATGACAAGCTTTTCCATCAACCATTTTATAAAGAGACATATCCATAGGATTTTTATATGTTGTTCTATAAGCCCAAAGTGCATCATCTAATTTATTAGACCAATTCTTCCTGGACCTATTGACAGTCTTTTGCAAAATTATTTTTATTTCTCTATTGCTAAGTTCAACTTGACCACTAGACTGAGGATGATAGGGTAATGCAATTCTATGGTTAACATCATACTTGGCAAGCATTTTACGGAAAGCCCCATGAATAAAGTGTGAACCACCATCAGTCATTAAATATCTAGGGACTCCAAACATTAGGAAAATAAATTCCTTAAGCATTTTAATAGAGGTGTTGTGATCAGCACTACTGGTTGGAATAGCTTCTACCCATTTAGTAACATAATCAAAAGCAACCAAAATATGTGTATACCCATTAGAGGAAGGAAAAGGTCCCATGTAATCAAATCCCCAAACATCAAATGGTTCAACAGAAAGTGAATAATTCATAGGCATTTCTTGACGCTTACCGATATTACCTATTCTTTGACATTCATCACAACATGAGACAAACTTACGGGCATCCTTGAAGAGAGTAGGCCAATAAAATCCAGACTGCAATACCTTATGAGCAGTTCTATATACAGCATGATTCCCTCCATAAGCCTCAGAGTGACATTTCCGTAGGATTTGTCCCTGTTCATGCTCAGGTACACAACGTCTAATAATACCATCTACTCCTTCTTTATAAAGATGTGGGTCATCCCAAAAGTAGTGTCTTAAATCATAGAAGAATTTTTCTTTTGTTGGTATGTAAAGCTAGGTGGCAAATATTTAGCAACAATGTAATTAGCATAGTCAGCATACCGAGGAGTACTATTAGAAACATTTATTGCAGCTAACTGCTCATCAGGAAAACTATCATCAATAGGTAGTGGGTCATCAAGCACATTTTCAAGCCTAGACAAGTTATCAGCTACAGGGTTCTCAGCTCCTTTTCTATCAATGATATGTAAATCAAATTCTTTTAACAAGACAACCCAACGAATAAGTCTAGGTTTAGCATCTTTCTTTTCCATAAGATATTTAATAGTAGCATGGTCTCTGTGAACAGTTACTTTGGAATCAACAATATAAGGTCTAAATTTATCACAAGCAAACAACACTACTAAGAATTCTTTTTCAGTAGTAGCATAATTTCTTTGAGCACTGTCTAGAGTTTTACTACCATAATGAATAACATTCAATTTATTATCAACTGTTTGTCCTAGAACAGCACCAACAACATAATCACTAGCATCACACATAATTTCAAAGGCAAGTTCTAATTAGGTGGTTGAACAATAGGTGCAGAAATTAAGGCTTTCTTGAGTGGTTAAAAGGCTTCAAGACAATCATCATCAAAAACAAAAGCAATATCCTTTTGCAAAAGATTAGTAACAGGCCTAGAAATTTTAGAAAAGTCTTTGATAAATCTCCTATGGAAACCAGCATGACCTAGGAAACTACGAATACCTTTGATGTCCTTAGGACATGGCATTTTCTCAATTCCATCAACCTTATCTTAGTCCACTTCAGTACCTCTTTCAGAAATTTTATGACCCAAGACAATGCCTTCATTAACCATAAAGTGGCACTTCTCCCAATTCAAGATAAGATTTGTTTGTTCACATCTCTGCAAAACTCAATCAAGATTACTTAAACAATCATCAAAAGACTTCCCATAAACTGAAAAGTCATCCATGAAAACTTCAACAATCTTTTCACAAAAGTCAGAGAATTTAGCAGTCATACATGTTTGAGAAGTAGCAGGTGCATTACATAAACCAAAAGGCATACGTCTATAAGCATAGGTTCCAAAAGGACAAGTAAAAGTGGTCTTTTCTGGATCAGGTTGAGAAATAGGTATTTGTGAAAAGCCAGAATATCCATCAAGGAAGCAAAAGTGTGTGTTCTTAAATAATCTTTCAAGCATTTGATCATTAAAAGGCAAAGGGTGATGATCTTTTCTAGTTGCTTTATTTAATTTTCTATAATCAATTACCATTCTATAGCCTGTAACAATTCATTGTGGAATAAACTCATTCTTATCATTAGGAACAACAGTAATACCTCCTTTCTTAGGGACACAATGAACAGGACTTACCCATCTACTATCAGCTATAGGATAGATTATACCTGCTTCTAGAAGTTTTAATATTTCCGTCCTTACCACCTCTTTCATCTTTGGATTTAACCGACGTTGGTGATCAACAACGGGTTTAGCATCAGGTTCCATATTAATTTTGTGCTAACATAGAGTGGGACTAATGCCCTTTAAACCATCAAGAGTATATCCAATAGCAGCCCGGTGCTTCCTAAGAACTTTCAATAATCTTTCTTCTTCATGTTCTGAAAGGTTAGCACTGATAATAACAGGATATATTTTCTTTTCATTAAGATAAGCATATTTTAAAGTGTCTGGCAATTGTTTTAATTCAAACACAGGATCGCCTTTAGGTGGAGGAGTACCTCCTAGAGTTTCAATAGGCAAATTGTGTTTAAGTAGAGGATGTTGTTCAAAGAAAATCTTATCTATTTCATTTCTTCCATACATATGTAAATCATTTTCATGGTCTAGCAAATACTGTTCTAAAGGATCAGTAGGTGGCATAGCAATAGAAGCAAGACCAATTAATTCATCCTTACTAGGCAATTCTTTTTATGAAGATATCTACTAAACCTGGAAAAATTAAACTCATGAGACTCATCACCAAAGCTAACACCGACAGTTTGTTTCTTACAATGTATCTTAGCATTAACTGTGTTCAAGAAAGGTCTACCAAAGATAATGGGACAGAAGTCATCTTGTGGGGAACCAAGAACAAGAAAATCAGTAGGGTATTTTATTTTGCCACACAAGACTTCAACATCCCTAACAATCCCAATTGGTGATATAGTGTCTCTATTAGCAAGTTTAATAGTAACATCTATTTCTTCTATCTCGGCAGGTGCTATGTCTTTCATAATTCTTGATATAAAGTGTAAGGAATAGCACTCACACTAGCACCCATGTCACATAAACAATGATAACAGTGATCTCCTATTTTGACTGAGATGACAGGCATGCCAACAACAGGTCTATGTTTATCTTTTCTATCAGGTTTAGCAATTCTAGCAGCTTCTTCACATAAGTAAATAACATGCCCATCCATATCTTCTTCCAAGAGATCTTTAACCATAGAAATGCTAGGTTCTACTTTAATTTGTTCATCGGGTTTAGGTGTTCTAATATAGCTTTTGTTAAGCACAGTTGAAACTTTACCATATTCCTTTATTTTATTTTATTTCATTTTGGAACAAAGACGCTAGGGGCGTCCGGCTTTAAATTAATGAAGTCCACAACATAGGCAGCGTATGAACCACAGTCAACTTACAAGAGCACGCAGTCTCAGGCCACATAGTCACGAAAGTTAAGGGTTCAAACAGCCAAAAGAAGCTCGAGCGAGATAGTTACATGGCTCCAGGACAGATCATAGAGCACGCAGGCTCGGTCACACGACAAAAGGGCCACTTCATGTCGAAGAAGTGACATCTGGCTCCCTTGCCAAAACGTAGACCTGACGCAGACGGTCTTGAGCTTGCTTCATTTTCTCAGCATCCTTGCGCCTTGCCAACGGAGTCCACTGCTGCAGGAAGAGGTTGCATTTGTAGATTATGTTGGCTAGATTAGTCGGGAAGATCCCCTCGATCACTAATTTGTTCCTAGTGAGCCAAATAGCCCAGAACAAAGCTCCAAAACAGCTCCAAAGCACACGCTGGTTGCTCCCCTAGGCAGAGTTAAAGATGGCCGCAAGGTCAGTGGACGACCGCGAATCCCAGGGAGCATCGGCCGTAGCCCTGACTGCACTCCAGGCAAAAGGGCCAGCGGACACCGAAAGAACACGTGATTTGCGTCTTCAGCAACGTTACAAATCGCACAAGTGTCGGTCGACGGGCCATGCCTTTTGGCGACATTTGCCGAAGTGGGAAACCTATTCCTAAACAGCTGCCAAAAGAACACCTTGATCTTGAGCGGGAGACACGCGTTCCACAGCCCTTTTAGCACCTGGAGGGATGGCCCTTGGCAAAGTTTACGGTATAGGGACTTAACCAAAAACTTGCCAGACGGGGTGAGGGCCCAAGTCACCGAGTCCGCGGACGTGGACAGCGACACCGGGTTGATTAGTGCGAGCAACGCCGCTAGGTGAGCTTGTTCAAGTCCGTTAAGCTCACAACGGAAGTGAATCGTCGGGGGGACGAGGCAAGTGCCGTGGCCACAGATTGGTCCGGGTTGACGGCCAAAGCGTAGAGGTCCTGGAATTCCGACCAGAGAGGTTGGGATCCGACCCAATGATAGTCAGAATCTGGTTGATCTACCATTACCGATGTTAAACATGTCTCCCATTGCAAAAGCCGGACGAATCGCTTGGAGATCGTTCCAGAAAGGTGAGCCCCTTGCTACACCTTCGAAAAAATTCCCATTCGGGAAGTACTTGGCCCGCAACAACTCAGCCCACAAGCCCGTCGCCCCTTGGGATAACATCCAAATCCATTTGCACATAAGAGCAATGTTGAGGATTCTTGTGTTTGTGATCCCGAGACCTCCTAGGTCTTTGGGACGACACGCCGCGGCCCATTTGACCATGTGATACTTGAATTTAGGCCCCGGCCCTTCCCAGAAGAAACGCGACCGTGGTGTGTCCATCTTGGTATGCACACGCTCAGCCAAGAGGAAGAGTCCCATCGCAAATTGGGGCAGCGAGGAAAGGCTCGAATTCGTGAGCACCAGCCTAGCTGCGGAAGAGAGAAATTTCCCCCTCCATGGGCATACCCGCCCGCCCACCTTGGTCCAGAGCGGAGCCCATCCGTCTATCGAGATACGCTTGGCGTCTAATGGGAGACCCAGATACGTGAACGAGAGCTTACCAACTTTGAAGTTGAGCAAGTCCGCAATACGCCTGCCCTCTTCAACGTCCAAACCCATGGGCAACACTTCACACTTGTGGAAGTTTATTTTGAGCCCTGACATGAGGTCGAAGCTAAGAAGCAGAGCTTTGACCATAGCCACACTATGGAGGTCAGGTTGGAACAGCAGTAGTGTGTTGTCTGCGTACTGCAAGTGGGATATACCCCCTGGGATAAGGTCTCCCAGCACACTTTTGATGTGTCCAGCCTCGGTGGCTTTTCGTACCATAGCTGCCAGCACATCCACGACGAAATTGAACAGGGTCGGGGACATGGGGTCACCCTGACGCAGTCCGCGTTTGTTCCGGAAGAACTGCCCTACTTCTCCGTTGATCGAGGCTGCAGTTTGGCCCCCCCGAGACCAACTGCATGACTCGGTGAACCCAAACAGGTGGGAAACCTTGGCTGATGAGCACATGGCAAAGGAAGTCCCAATTGACGCGGTCGTACGCTTTCTTGAAGTCTAGCTTTAGGAGAATAGCCGGTTCGTGCGTGCGTTTTAACTCGTGCAGAATTTCTTGCAGGGCTAGCGGGCCCTCCAAAATGTGTCGTCCATGAATAAAAGTCGATTGTGTTCGACTAATGGTGCGGTGAGCGATCGGAGAGAGGTGGGTGGAACAGGCTTTAGCACAAATCTTGAATGGAACGTTTATGAGCATGATGGGTCTGTACTGCCGAATGTTGTTCGCCCCGGTCACTTTGGGAATGAGCGAGAGCACGCCATAGTTAAGCCTAGCTATGTCCACCAAGCCACGCATGGAACCATTGCACACCTCGAAAATGGGTTTACGCAACAAGGTCCAAAAGTGCTCGAACATCGCTACCGGCCACCCATCGGGACCTGGTGTTGTGTCTGATTTCATGCTGAGAAGCGCATCATCGATTTCCATAGGAAGGAACATGAGCCCCAACTCGTCATTTTCGCAATCTAAGACCCGTTGATAGGGTCACCAGACATCCACACTCAGGCGCGCTCGTTGTTCTTCCTTGGTCCCCATTAGACTAATGTAGAAGTGATAGATGTGTTGCGATATACCCGATTGGCGTAGCAAGAGCCCCTGCTCCAACTGCAGCCTGAGGATCGCACATTTCCGGCGCCTACCGTTCGCGTAAGAGTGAAAATACTTAGTGTTGGCATCCCCTTTGAGCGTCCACTTGAGGCCGCCCCTGCGCGTCCAATATTCCTCCTCAGATCGAAGCAGCGCTTTGACTTGCCCTTCCAGGGCATACCTATGAGCCCATTCTTGTTCAGAGAATGGTCTCGCGTCAGCCTGAGCATCAAGCAGCGCGATTTCATTGACTAGGCTCGCCCTGAGTACCTTGTCGTCGTGCCCGTGGTTCGCACCCCACCCTTTGAGGCTCGCATGGAGACGGCCTCCAGCCGTGATCCATAACTCCATTGGGCCACGTTGCTGGCCTGTGAGTTGTACGCATCTCAACCATCTCTCCCTAAAGATGGTTTTGAAATCCGGTACCTCGAACCAAGCAGTTTCAAAGAAGAAATGCGGGCTTCGGCTAATCCTGTTTTCCCCCGAAGATAGGATCAAGGGAACATGGTCCGACCCGATCCTCATTTCGGCAAGGAGCGAGCATAAAGGGAACACCACTTCCCAGTCCGGAGACATGAAAACGCGATCCAATACGGATCGCACCGGGGTGAGCTATTTATTAGTCCACGTATACCTCGCCCCGGTTCTGGTCGCTTCCCTAAGTGCCATTGACGCAATTGCATTGTTGAACATGGCCACCCTTGGCCAGTTGATATTGTCATTTTTCTTATCTGTGCCCGAGCGAATCAGATTGAAATCACCGCCCACCATCAGTGGGATCTGGGCTGCGGATACCGCAAGCACCTTGGCTTCGAGTTCTCCCAAGAACTCTGCCGAACGAGAGTGATCCGCTGGTCCGTAGACTTGCACGATCACAAGCTCACGGAGCAACGCGTGCACTCGAATGCTTGCAGCAATGAAAAAGGTAGCGACCTCCCAGGTCACCATGTTCCTTTATCCTAACAGGGAAAGGTGGTTTCTCAATATAAGCAGAAGGAACAACTGGACCAACATTATATAGTATAGTTTCTTCTTTAACTGGTACCGTTTCTTTAATTTCTTCTTTAATAGGTGGGTGATATTTAAACCACTTCTCTTTAGGGAGTTCAACATGAGTAGCAAATGATTCACAAAAGGAGGCTACTATCTCAGAGTCAAGTCCATATATATTGCTAAACTTTTGAAAAGCATCGGTATCCATAAAAGATTTAACACAATCATACTTAAGCTTAATACCTGACTCTTTACCTTCGTCGAGTTCCCAATCTTCAGAGTTGCGTTTAATTCTTTCCAAAAGATCCCACCGGAATTCAATAGTCTTCTTCATAAAAGAACCAGCACAAGAAGTATCAAGCATGGTTTGATCATTACGAGAAAGCCGAGCATAAAATTTCTGGATAATAATTTCTCTTGAGAGCTCATGATTGGGGCATGAATATAACATTGACTTAAGCCTCCCCCAAGCTAGAGCGATACTTTCTCCTTCACGAGGCCAAAAATTATATATATAATTCCGATCACGATGAACTAGATGCATAGGATAATTTTTTTGGTGGAACTCCAAGTTCAAACGATTCCAATTCCATGATCCAATATCATCGCATAGCATATACCATGCCAATGCTTTTCCCTTAAAAGATAAAGGGAAAACCTTTTTCATCACCTCATCTCCGGGTAAACCTGCAAGCTTAAACAATCCACAAATTTGTTGCACATATATCAAGTGCATATCAGGATGTTCTGTTCCATCTCCTGCAGAAGGATTAGCTAGCAGTTGTTCTATCATACCAGAAGGAATTTCATATTCAATATTTTCAGTAGGTGCAGTAGGTTGAGGGGTAGCTAATTGTGGTTTTGGACGAGGTGAAGATAACCCGAACAAACCACTCAAAGGATTGTTTTCCATAGTAACAAGTGACAATAAGTTTCAGCACACTATATAAATGTTTACTTACCAAAGGCGCTTCACTCCCCGGCAACGGCGCCAGAAAATAGCCTTGATGACCCACAAGTATAAGGGATCAATTGTAGCTCTTTTCGATAAGTAAGAGTGTCTAACCCAACGAGGAGCAGAAGGAAATGACGAGTAGTTTTCAGTAAGGTAATGTCTGCAAGTGCTGAAATTGTAAGTAGTGGAGTAGTTTGATAGCAAGATAATTTGTAACGAGCAAGTAACGATAGTAGTAACAAATATGCAGCAAGGTAGCCCAATCCTATTGAGGCAGAGGACAGGCCAAAACGGTCAGGGTACATGGGAATTTCATCTAGTCACTTTCATCATGTTGGTTTGATTTGTGTTCGCTAGTTTGATAATTTGATATGTGGGTGGACCGGTGCTTAGGAGCTGTTCTTACTTGAACAAAACTCCTACTTATGATTAACACTCCCGCAAGCATCCGCAACTACGAGAAATGTATTATTAAGAATAAATTCTAACCATAGCATTAAACTTTTGCATCCAATCGGTCCCTTATGGAATAGTGCATAAACTGGGGTTTAAGCTTCTGTCACTCTCGCAACCCATCATCTAATTGCTACTCTACAATGCATTCCCTTAGGCCCAAAATATGGTGAATTGTCATGTAGTCGACGTTCACATGACACCACTAAGGGAATCACAACATACATACTATCAAAATATCGAACACATATCAAATTCACATGATTACTTGCAACATGATTTCTCCCGCGACCTCAAGAACGGAAGTAACTACTCACAAATGATAAACATGTTCATGATCAAAGGAGTGTTAAATAGCATAATGGATCTGAACATATAATCTTCCACCAAATAAACCATATAGTAATCAACTACAAGATGTAACCAAGACTACTAGTCACCCACATGCATCAATCTATTATTCCGGTAACAAGATTGAATACAAGAGATGAACTAGGGTTTGAGATGAGATGGTGTTGTTGAAGATGTTGATGGAGATTGCCCTCCACAAGATGGGAGATTGTTAGTGATGATGGTGACGATGATTTCCACCTCCGGGAGGGAGGTTGGGAAAAAGTGCTCCTGCCCAAGTTCCACCTCGAGACGGTGGTGCTCCGTCCCGAAAGCCTTCTCCTTATTTTTTGTAGGTCAAAACGACCTATATACCAGAAGATGGGCACCGAAGGTGGGCCGAGTAGGGCACAAACCACCAGGGCATGTCTGGGCTCCCTGGCGCGCCCAGGTGGGTTGTGCCCACCTGGTGGGCCCCCGCTGGTAGTTATTTGCTCCAATATTTCTTATATATTCCATAAAAAATCTCCGTGAAGTTTCAGCTCATTTGAAGTTGTGCAGAATAGGTAGCATGGTGTAGCTTTTTCAGGTCCAGATTTCCAGCTGTCGGAATTCTCCCTCTTTGTGTGTACCTTGCAAATTATGAGAGAAAAGGCATTAGAATTACTCCAAAAAACATTATTATGGATAAAAACATTATAAATAACTGTAAAAAACATGATGCAAAATGGATGTATCAACGCGGCACCTATAGCCTCTGGACGAAATTTGTGTAGTGGCATATTGTATATTTCGTCCAAGACTTCATGCACTCATTACGGTGGCTTCAAAGTCCTGAAATCATCACTTGAAACTCCGTCTTGTTTCCCTTGTGCATGCCGTCATCTCCTTGCTTGTTCTTCGTCCAATGTTCATCCTTCTCCAAGCTAGGCCCTGTAGCAACCCGACCTCAGACGGTCAAGTCTTTGTGCTTAAGTGTCATCCCTGGATCGGTATGCTGACACACATAGTACTCAAGGATTTATAACAGAGGTAAATCACATGTATAAAGTAATGTAAATACTATTACCTCAATCCAAATAGCGGAAGTAACAACAAGGTTGTGGATTCCCATCAACACCAATGGCAAAGTTGAGTGTAGAAATCGTAACCCTAACGTATCACTTACTCGTCGTAAGAAAATCCTGCAACATGAGACATTGCAGCCACAAAGGGTCAATACATTGAATGTACTGGCAAATTCACACCATAGGATAATGATGAATAATAGCTATCACTACATGCATATATGGCTGGTGGAGGCTCTATGGTTATAATGTTTTTGCGAAAAGCCAATTTTTTCCCTACTTCAAAGGAATATATTTTATTTAACTACAAAGTTTTTTGAAAACATTGAGAAGGTAAACCCCCTCTCAATCCTAATTAAAAGTAATCATTAACAACCCAACAATTTAATTATAGAGTGATGAGATCAACATGATAATCCAAGAACCAGATACTCAAGATGTCCATAACCGGGGACACGGCTAACCATGATTAGTTTGTACAGTCTGCAGAGGTTTGTGCACTTTTCCCCACAAGACTCGATCTCCTCCGTTGAATTTCTCGCACTGCATGATGTTTGAGAAACGGATGATCGAGACACAGTCTTTCCGAAGAGGTCCCCTTAACCGATAGATAGGCCGGTACACCTACAATCCCCTACATCTGCTAGCCCATCATGGAAAGGTTTCCCACAACTTACTCAACTATGCCAGAGCCCATAATGGCATGTGGCTGCACATGGAAGTTTCTAGCATGAATAATCTTATGATCCCTTTGAGCCTGGGTGGCAGTCCATAGGAGAATCACACGGTACCCCGGGATTTCCAAAAATACAGACAATCACTGGATTCCCTAGGTGCCTCAATCCACCCAGATGTGTATTAAAGTCGCCACCATAAGTTGAACCATTACTTTACAATACTAACATCTGTCATGAATACTCTCAAACCCAAACCACGTCTACGAGCATAGCATAGCAATATAAGCAACGTAATAGTAACTCCCAAAGTTTGAATGCAGGGCAATAGGTTCCTATGTCATCAACTACTTCCCAATACCCACATGTTATCTATCCTACTCATGCAATTTTTGAGGGTGAAACTAATGCATAAAAACTGGGTATGAAAGGGACATGATCAAAGTGTGAACTTGCCTTGTACAGTTCATGAAGATGATTTGCACTCAACACTCTTGATAGTTCTACTCGTCACACTCCGGTCAATCTATCGTAAGCAAGCAATAGTAACCACACATAAGCAATCACTCAAAAGATCGGAAAGAACGAAGAATACGATTGGGAAAACAACAAAACCAAGCAAATAACTCTTGCAACATAAAACAATTTCTAACAGTACCAAAATTGGGTGAATTTGGCCTTATCAGAAAGTTTAGGTCAAGAGCTTTGATTTGCAAAAAGAATCAACTCAAACGGAGTTATAAAACTCAAGTTACGATCAAACGAAGTTTAAATTCAAATATGTTTGAAATCAAATTTTAAAACTTTCAAAAACATGTTTAAGTTGTTTTGCTGGATAGAGGGGATCATTACGAAGAAGTGGGCGTTGGTTTCGTTGGATTTGGATAAACGAGCGAAAAGTAATGATCGATTGAAGTTCACGGACTAATCTGTAAATAAAAATATTCACGGATGGGTCCGTGGCCGAAAACTAAAATAAAAAGAAAAAGACTAAATAGCGGACATTCGTTACCGATCGCTAATGAACGAAAATCGTTCGCTACCGAACCCTAGCTAATGAACGCTCGCAAAATAAACTAAACCTAAATAAAATCGACCTAAAAGAATAAAACCGAAAAAAATAAACCGGTGCGGGTTAAATCGGTTATACCGGTTCGAGTGAGGAAACCGGTGGCGGCGGCGTTCTCCAGCGAGCGGGAGGAGGCGAGACGGCGGCTCCGGCGCGGCAGCAGGCGGCGGGGTGCGGCGCGGCAGGCAGCGGCACTAGCGGGCGGCGGCGCGGCAAGGAGGCAGCGATGAGGCGCGGCTGCGGCAGATCTCGCTGGCGGCGGCGGTTGCGGCGAGTAGAGGACAGGCGGCGGCAGCGGAAACGGGAAAAGGAGAGAGAGGCGGGGCCCGGGGCGAGGTATTTAAGGAGGGGGGCAAGGTGGCGTGCGGGAGGGGCAAGGGGGCGGGGCAGAGTCCGGAGGCGGCACGGACGTCGAGGCGGCGGCGCTCGGGACATCGTCCCGAGCTCGGGGACGAGCAGCATGGCGCGCTGGGCTTTGGCCTGGCCCGTTTGGAGCTGGGCCGGCCTAGTCGGCGGAACATTTTTTTTAAACATTTTCTCTGAAAACAAAAATAATAAAAACAAATAAATAAAAATATTATATAGGCACATAATATATCAAAATTTTCAGAAAAAGATTTTCTACAACAAGAACATTTTTGTAAAGTCAAATAAAATCGAGAAAAAATGAAATAATTCAAAGAGTGCTACTGTTGCAATAAAACCTCATAAAAACCATTTTAAAAATACCAAAATGATTTCAAATTTATTTCTCTCCAATTTTCTGATGTAGGGAATCATGTTACCCTATTTTCCATATATTTTATTTTTGGAGAAAAATAATTTTGAATAAAACCCAAATAACGCCAAATTGAAAATACTTTCAAATGGACTTTAATTTTGATCCTTTTAAACTCCCAACTCATATTTCATATATTTTGAAGAAGTCGTTTTATCTTCGCTCGTGAAAATCATTGAGTTGCTTAAATTTTTTGAATTGGAAAATATTTCCAAATGGAATTCAAATATTTTCAAAAACCCTTTTCATTTATTTAAATGGAAGAAGTCATGTCATCTTCTCTCCAGGGTTTTATGATGAAAAGAATTTGAATTCACGGAGATCATAAATGCAAAAATGGAAGTTCGGGAAAGTCCTTTTATTCCCTCTGATTTAACTTTCAAAAAGTTTCGAATTCACTTACTTTCAGTCAATCAATCACATAAAAATCAAACAAGCAATCAAAACTATCTATTTATTATAATATTCCAAAATTTAGAATTTTGGGATGTTACAAACCTACCACCCTTAAAATGAATCTCGTCCTCGAGATTCGGAGAGGCTAGAAAGAAAAAGGTTAGGTTTGGGGTTCTTCTCAAAATCCATCGATCATCACAGGGGGTCTGGAGTGCTACCACCCTTAGAAACATTGTTACGGTCCCATCAATACTCATATACTCCATCCTTATTCTTGACAGGGCCGTCTTCTCAGATCTTCAGTATAATCCTTTCTCTGGGCTCTTCCGGTAACGGCATAACCTTTTCCTCAATTCTTTTGTCCTTTCATCTTGGTAAGGTTATTCCGAGACTGGGTCTTCTTAGCTGAAAAGTCTGGCGCCAATACTAAACAACTATCGATATCTCATGGTGGTCAACCATTTATGGTTTCTCCTGCAGGAAATGGGTCTGGGTTGAACCTCACCGTATAACCTACGGTTGGCAACAGCTGCCTTGTACAAGGGGAGAAAATACTTATACCATTCTAAGGGTTAAACAAGGTTTAATATCGTCGTCTCTCTACTATAGGTAAGTCACTTAGATTTACCATCCCATATAGCAAGGCTAATAATAAGAGTAAGTCGGTATGGTGATCAATCCATCCCGCACCCAAATCATTACTTTGTATATGGTTTAGCGAATCTCGCATTCTAACACTCGGTCATCCTCACAAGCATTGCAGAATTTCTCTTGTCGACGAACTAAGTTCGGATAAATCCATTGATTCTGCAAGCCAAATAAACATCTATCGTTCCTTCACAACTCTCAGGTTTTGCGGTAATCTTATAAATCGTCTGTTGCTAAAATCGTAACTTCTTCCAGGGTTTTTCCTTCATCAAGAGTGCGCTTGCTTCTTGGCAGGTCCTGGGGCCTGTGGGTTATGGCCCATCTCATCACTTGAAATCCTTGAACTCATCATCGGGGCAACTGATCATTATTCCAACATCCAGCTTCCTAGCATTCTTAAATCCATCCAATTGCACTATCTCCCTTCCTTCTGTTGCTACCAACTCATACGTGATTACTCAAACTTATCATGGAGTTACACTTGCTCCATATTACCAACATTCTACCTCCTTTATATCCAATAGTACTTCATCCCTTCATATTCTTGGGGTATCCAACATACTGAGATAAAAATCCTACTTATTTTGTCCGAAATCCACTCCGTGGAATATCATTATCTCTTCCAAGGGTCAAGGGTTTTCAGGGTACTACCACCCTTAAAATGCTCCAATCTTCCATAGACCAGATTTCTCATATCCTCGAAAATGGTCAAAATCTTTCTCCATAGAGTAACAACTCATATAACCCAATCAGTACCAACGATGCTAACTTTATTGATTCTCCAACGATTACAATTCTCTTGCTTTTCCATTACATGCCTTAACTCATCGCCTCAATATAAAGGAAGTGTTCTCACTACTACTACTATACAGTTGTTGCAATCTCAACTATTTAGCACAAGGCTCCTTCTCTTTGGAACAATCTCTGGCAAAGTGCCCTGCTTCATTTCAACAGAAACTTTTTAATTCCGACAAGTCTCGTGGTTTCCTTATGACTACATAGCCTCTTTGGGTCCTCGGCTTCCTTTTTTTGGGCAACTCCTGAGGTAGTGCCCTGACTCCTTGCACCTATAACAGGTGATATGACTCAGATCTTTCCTGGTATCCAATCTACTTCTCTTTCTGGACTTTTCCATTCTAATCAGGGCTTCTATTTCCTGTGGGTCATACTCTACTTCCTCCGTCGGGAATTCTACTAGATCCCCATTCAGACAATTCTGGGAGATGTGACCTTCTTCTCCACATGAATAGCATGACTTGGTGCAGGGTTTAATTGGGTCTTCTTTGGATGTGTACTCCACCTCTTCCTTCATCACGGGTTCTTCTAAAACTTCCATAAGGGCTGCTTTCATTGCTTCTTTCTTCTGCTGGATGGTTCTTTGTACCATGGGGTAAATGTGACACTGAGCAAGGTAGTGGGTAGTCCCTTCACACAAGAAACAAGTAATCTGCCTAGTTGGGCATTCTTCAGCTGGGTGACTTCCTTCATAGTTAGGGCATTCATCCTTGTGTTCCTTATGATTGTGTCCTATTTCTCCACAAAGCTTGCATGCACAGGGTTTCTTCATATCCTTTCCATAAGGCTTCAATTTCTGGGACACAAACCGAGACTTTAGCAGAGTCAACTTAAATTCTTTCCAAGTGGTTACTCCTTGCCATCCATTGGTGGTTTGGTACATCCTCCATCAAGTGGCATCACCTCTTTCAAAGCACTGAAGAGCATGCTGGGTCATATCCTTTCCGGCTATAGGGTTACTCTCCATGTGATCCTCCGTGTTCTGAATCCATCGGTCTGTCTCCAATTGACCTATCGGTCCAGAAAATACAAGCTCATCTCCATTCATCCTCTAATGGGTCCATGGGTTTGGGGTGAGATACGAGAGAGAGAGAGAGAGAGAGAGAGAGAGACAGAGGGATACACACAATACAAACAATAGTTTTGGAAATACTAATTTTATTTGTGGCTGTCGGAAAAACATCAAACAAATGACAGCTCACAAACATCACATCTAACGTAGGCATATAACAGGGGTTGGGTCTTCTAAAGGTCAATAAATGTTCAAAATCGCCAAACTCTTCATGTCTTGCTCATGTCTCCGATGGCTTCTTCCGATCGTGCTTGTCCTTCTCAAGTTCTTTTGCCAGATCATCTCTCTTGACGCGAAGTCTCTCGTGACATTATTTAATATTTATGGAGTTGCATTCCAAACTTCTGGGTTTCAACACCCTTGGCACGAACCATGTGAAGGAAATATGCCCTAGAGGCAATAATAAAGTATTATATATTTCCTTGTATCATGATAAATGTTTATTATTCATGCTAGAATTGTATTAACCGGAAACATAATACATGAGTGAATACATAGACAAACAAAGTGTCACTAGTATGCCTCTACTTGACTAGCTCGTTAATCAAAGATGGTTATGTTTCCTAGCCATAGACATGAGTTGTTATTTGATTAACGGGATCGCTTCATTAGGAGAATGACGTGATTGACATGACCCATTACGTTAGCTTAGCACCCGATCGTTTAGTATGTTGCTATTGCTTTCTTCATGACTTATACATGTTCCCATGACTATGAGATTATGCAACTCCCGTTTACCGGAGGAACACTTTGTGTGCTACCAAACGTCACAACGTAACTGGGTGATTATAAAGGTGCTCTACAGGTGTCTCCAAAGGTACTTGTTGGGTTGGCGTATTTCGAGAATAGGATTTGTCACTCCGATTGTCGGAGAGGTATCTCAGGGCCCACTCGGTAATGCACATCACTATAAGCCTTGCAAGCATTGTGACTAATGAGTTAGTTGCGGGATGATGTATTACGGAACGAGTAAAGAGACTTGCCGGTAACGAGATTGAACTAGGTATCGAGATACCGACGATCGAATCTCGGGCAAGTAACATACCGATGACAAAAGGGAACAACGTATGTTGTTATGCGGTCTGACCGATAAAGATCTTCATAGAATATGTGGGAGCCAATATGGGCATCCAGGTCCCGCTATTGGTTATTGACCGGAGAGGTGTCTCGGTCATGTCTACATAGTTCTCGAACCCAAAGGGTCCGCACGCTTAAAGTTACGATGACAGTTATATTATGAGTTTATGTGATTTGATGTACCGAAGGTTTTTCGGAGTCCCGGATGTGATCACGGACATGACGAGGAGTCTCGAAATGGTCGAGACATAAAGATTGATATATTGGACGACTATATTCGGACACCGGAAGTGTTCCGGAGAAGTTTCGGATTAAACCAGAGTGCCGGAGGGTTACCGGAACCCCCCGGGGAAGTATTGGGCCTTAGTGGGCCTTGAGGGGAGAGAGAGGGCAGCAGCCAGGAGGTGGTGCGCCCCCTCCCAGAGGAGTCCTAGTTGGACTAGGAGAGGGGGGCGCAGCCCCCTTTCCCTCTCCCTCTCCCTCTCTTTCCTTCCCCCCCTTCTTTTCCTAGTAGGACTAGGAAAGGGGAGTCCTACTCCTACTAGGAGGAGGACTCCCCCCCTCTCCTTGGCGCGCCCCATAGGCAGCCGGCCTCCCCCTTGCTCCTTTATATACGGGGGCAGGGGGGCACCTAAGAACACACTTGATATACGATATTTTAGCCGTGTGCGGTGCCCCCCTCCACCAGATTACACCTCGATAATACCGTCGCGAAGCTTAGGCGAAGCCCTGCGTCGGTGGAACATCATCATCGTCACCACGCCGTCGTGCTGACGAAACTCTCCCTCAACACTCGGCTGGATCGGAGTTCGAGGGACGTCATCGAGCTGAACGTGTGTAGAACTTCGGAGGTGCCGTACGTTCGGTACTTGATCGGTCGGATCGTGAAGACGTTCGACTACATCAACCGCGTTGTAATAACGCTTCCGCTGTCGGTCTACGAGGGTACGTGGACAACACTCTCCCCTCTCGTTGCTATGCATCACCATGATCTTGCGTATGCGTAGGAAATTTTTTGAAATTACTACGTTCCCCAACAGTGGTATCAGAGCCAGGTTTTATGCGTTGATGCTTTGCACAAGTAGAACACAAGTGAGTTGTGGGCGATATAAGTCATACTGCTTACCAGCATGGCATACTTTGGTTCAGCGGTATTGTGAGATGAAGCGGCCCGGACCGACATTACGCGTACGCTTACGCGAGACTGGTTTCACCGTTCGGAGCACTCGTTGCTTAAAGGTGACTGCCGGGTGTCTGTCTCTCTCACTTTAGTTGAACCGAGTGTGGCTACGCCCGGTCCTTGTGAAGGTTAAAACAGCACCAACTTGACAAACTATCGTTGTGGTTTTGATGCGTAGGTAAGAACGGTTCTTGCTAAGCCCGTAGCAGCCACGTAAAACTTGCAACAACAAAGTAGAGGACGTCTAACTTGTTTTTGCAGGGCATGTTGTGATGTGATATGGTCAAGACATGATGTGATATAATGTGTTGTATGAGATGATCATGTTTTGTAACCGAGTTATCGGCAACTGGCAGGAGCCATATGGTTGTCGCTTTATTGTATGAGATGCAATCGCCATGTAATAGTTTTACTTTATCACTAAGCGGTAGCGATAGTCGTAAAAGTAATAAGTTGGCGAGACGACAACGATACTACGATGGAGATCAAGGTGTCGAGCCGGTGACGATGGTGATCATGATGGTGCTTCGGAGATGGTGATCACAAGCACGGTGCTTCGGAGATGGAGATCACAAGCACAAGATGATGATGGCCATATCATATCACTTATATTGATTGCATGTGATGTTAATCCTTTATGCATCTTATCTTGCTTTGATTGACGGTAGCATTATAAGATGATCTCTCACTAAAATTTCAAGATAAAAGTGTTCTCCCTGAGTATGCACCGTTGCAAAAGTTCTTCGTGCTGAGACACCACGTGTTAATCGGGTGTGATAGGCTCTACGTTCAAATACAACGGGTGCAAAACAGTTGCACACGCGGAATACTCGGGTTAAACTTGACGAGCCTAGCATATACAGATATGGCCTCGGAACACAGAGACCGAAAGGTCGAGCGTGAATCATATAGTAGATATGATCAACATAGTGATGTTCACCATTGAAACTACTCCATCTCACGTGTTAATCGGTCATGGTTTAGTTGCTTTGGATCACGTAATCACTTAGATGATTAGAGAGATGTCTATCTAAGTGGGAGTTCTTAAGTAATATGATTAATTGAACTTAAATTTATCATGAACTTAGTACCTGATAGTATCTTGCTTGTCTATGTTAATTGTAGATATATGGCCCGTGCTGTTGTTCCGTTGAATTTTAATGCGTTCCTTGAGAAAGCTAAGTTGAAAGATGATGGTAGCAATTACACGGACTGGGTCCGTAACTTGAGGATTATCCTCATTGCTGCACAGAAGAATTACGTCCTGGAAGCACCGCTAGGTGCCAGGCCTCCTGCAAGAGCTACACCAGAAGTTATGAACGTCTGGCAAAGCAAAGCTGATGACTACTCAATAGTTCAGTGTGCCATGCTTTACGGCTTAGAACCGGGACTTCAACGACGTTTTGAACGTCATGGAGCATATGAGATGTTCCAGGAGTTGAAGTTAATATTTCAAGCAAATGCCCGGATTGAGAGATATGAAGTCTCCAATAAGTTCTATAGCTGCAAGATGGAAGAGAATAGTTCTGTCAGTGAGCATATACTCAGAATGTCTGGGTATAATAATCACTTGATTCAACTGGGAGTTCAACTTCCGGATGATTGCGTCATTGACAGAATTCTTCAATCACTGCCACCAAGCTACAAGAGCTTCGTGATGAACTATAACATGCAAGGGATGGATAAGACAATTCCCGAGCTCTTCGCAATGCTAAAGGCAGCGGAGGTAGAAATCAAAAAGGAGCATCAAGTGTTGATGGTCAGTAAAACCACTAGTTTCAAGAAAAAGGGCAAAGGGAAGAAGAAAGGGAACTTCAAGAAGAATAGCAAGCAAGTTGCTGTTCAGGAGAAGAAATCCAAGTCTGGACCTAAGCCTGAAACTGAGTGCTTCTACTGTAAGCAGACTGGCCACTTGAAGCGGAACTGCCCCAAGTATTTGGCGGATAAGAAGGATGGCAAGGTTAACAAAGGTATATGTGATATACATGTTATTGATGTGTACCTTACTAATACTCGCAGTAGCACCTGGGTATTTGATACTGGTTCTGTTGCTAATATTTGCAACTCAAAACAGGGGCTACGGATTAAGCGAAGTTTAGCTAAGGACGAGGTGACGATGCGCGTGGGAAATGGTTCCAAAGTCGATGTGATCGCCGTCGGCACGCTACCTCTACATCTACCTTCGGGATTAGTTTTAGACCTAAATAATTGTTATTTGGTGCCAGCGTTGAGCATGAACATTATATCTGGATCTTGTTTAATGCGAGACGGTTATTCGTTTAAATCAGAGAATAATGGTTGTTCTATTTATATGAGTAATATCTTTTATGGTCATGCACCCTTGAAGAGTGGTCTATTTTTAATCAATCTCGATAGTAGTGATACACATATTCATAATGTTGAAACCAAAAGATGCAGAGTTAATAATGACAGTGCAACTTATATGTGGCACTGCCGTTTGGGTCATATCGGTGTAAACCGCATGAAGAAACTCCATACTGATGGAATTTTGGAAACACTTGATTTTGAATCACTTGGTACTTGCGAACCGTGCCTTATGGGCAAGATGACAAAAACACCGTTCTCCGGAACTATGGAGAGAGCAAAAGATTTGTTGGAAATCATACATACAGATGTATGTGGTCCGATGAATATTGAAGCTCGTGGCGGATATCGTTATTTTCTCACCTTCACAGATGATTTGAGCAGATATGGGTATATCTACTTAATGAAACATAAGTCTGAAACATTTGAAAAGTTCAAAGAATTTCAGAGTGAAGTTGAAAATCATCGTAACAAGAAAATAAAATTCCTACGATCTGATCGTGGAGGAGAATATTTGAGTTACGAGTTTGGTCTACATTTGAAACAATGCGGAATAGTTTCGCAACTCACGCCACCCGGAACACCACAGCGTAATGGTGTGTCTGAACGTCGTAATCGCACTTTACTAGATATGGTGCGATCTATGATGTCTCTTACTGATTTACCGCTATCGTTTTGGGGTTATGCTTTAGAGACGGCTGCATTCACTCTAAATAGGACACCATCGAAATCCGTTGAGACGACGCCTTATGAACTATGGTTTGGCAAGAAACCAAAGTTGTCGTATCTTAAAGTTTGGGGTTGCGATGCTTATGTGAAGAAACTTCAACCTGATAAGCTCGAACCTAAATCGGAGAAATGTGTCTTCATAGGATACCCAATGGAGACCGTTGGGTACACCTTCTATCACAGATCCGAAGGCAAGATATTTGTTGCTAGAAATGGATCCTTTCTAGAGAAGGAGTTTCTCTCGAAAGATGTGAGTGGGAGGAAAGTAGAACTTGATGAGGTAACCGTACCTGCTCCCTTATTGGAAAGTAGATCATCGCAGAGATCAGTTTCTGCGACACCTACACCAAGTAGTGAGGAAGTTAATGATAATGATCATGAAACTTCAGATCAAGTTATTACTGAACTTCGTAGGTCAACTAGATCAAGATCCGCACCAGAGTGGTACGGTAATCCTGTTCTGGAGGTCATGTTACTAGACCATGGCGAACCTACGAACTATGAAGAAGCAATGGTGAGCCCAGATTCCGCAAAATGGCTTGAAGCCATGAAATCCGAGATAGGATCCATGTATGAGAACAAAGTATGGACTTTGGTTGACTTGCCCGATGGTCGGCAAGCCATTGAAAATAAATGGATCTTCAAGAAGAAGACTGACGCTGATGGTAATGTTACTATCTATAAAGCTCGACTTGTTGCGAAAGGTTTTCGACAAGTTCAAGGGATTGACTACAATGAGACCTTCTCACCCGTAGCGATGCTTAAGTCTGTCCGAATCATGTTAGCAATTGCCGCATTTTATGATTATGAAATTTGGCAAATGGATGTCAAAACTGCGTTCCTGAATGGATTTCTGGAAGAAGAGTTGTATATGATGCAACCGGAAGGTTTTGTCAATCCAAAGGGAGCTAACAAAGTGTGCAAGCTCCAGCGATCCATTTATGGACTGGTGCAAGCCTCTCGGAGTTGGAATAAACGCTTTGATAGTGTGATCAAAGCATTTGGTTTTATACAGACTTTTGGAGAAGCCTGTATTTACAAGAAAGTGAGTGGGAGCTCGATAGCATTTCTGATATTATATGTGGATGACATATTACTGATTGGAAATGATATTGAATTTCTGGATAGCATAAAGGGATACTTGAATAAAAGTTTTTCAATGAAAGACCTCGGTGAAGCTGCATATATATTAGGCATTAAGATCTATAGAGATAGATCAAGGCGCTTAATTGGACTTTCACAAAGCACATACCTTGACAAAGTTTTGAAGAAGTTCAAAATGGATCAAGCAAAGAAAGGGTTCTTGCCTGTACTACAAGGTGTGAGATTGAGTAAGACTCAATGCCCGACCACTGCAGAAGATAGAGAGAAGATGAAAGATGTTCCCTATGCTTCAGCCATAGGCTCTATCATGTATGCAATGCTGTGTACCAGACCTGATGTGTCCCTGGCTATAAGTTTAGCAGGGAGGTACCAAAGTAATCCAGGAGTGGATCACTGGACAGCGGTCAAGAACATCCTGAAATACCTGAAAAGGACTAAGGATATGTTTCTCGTATATGGAGGTGACAAAGAGCTCATCGTAAATGGTTACGTTGATGCAAGCTTTGACACTGATCCGGACGATTCGAAATCGCAAACCGGATACGTATTTACATTGAACGGTGGAGCTGTCAGTTGGTGCAGTTCCAAGCAAAGTGTCGTGGCGGGATCTACCTGTGAAGCGGAATACATAGCTGCTTCGGAAGCAGCGAATGAAGGAGTCTGGATGAAGGAGTTCATAACCGATCTAGGTTTCATACCTAGTACATCGGGACCAATGAAAATCTTTTGTGATAATACTGGTGCAATTGCCTTAGCAAAGGAATCCAGATTTCACAAGAGAACCAAGCACATCAGAAGACGCTTCAATTCCATCCGGGATTTAGTCCAGGTGGGAGACATAGAAATTTGCAAGATACATACGGATCTGAATGTAGCAGATCCGTTGACTAAGCCTCTTCCACGAGCAAAACATGATCAGCACCAAGACTCCATGGGTGTAAGAATCATTACTATGTAATCTAGATTATTGACTCTAGTGCAAGTGCGAGACTGAAGGAAATATGCCCTAGAGGCAATAATAAAGTATTATATATTTCCTTGTATCATGATAAATGTTTATTATTCATGCTAGAATTGTATTAACCGGAAACATAATACATGTGTGAATACATAGACAAACAAAGTGTCACTAGTATGCCTCTACTTGACTAGCTCGTTAATCAAAGATGGTTATGTTTCCTAGCCATAGACATGAGTTGTTATTTGATTAACGGGATCGCTTCATTAGGAGAATGACGTGATTGACATGACCCATTACGTTAGCTTAGCACCCGATCGTTTAGTATGTTGCTATTGCTTTCTTCATGACTTATACATGTTCCCATGACTATGAGATTATGCAACTCCCGTTTACCGGAGGAACACTTTGTGTGCTACCAAACGTCACAACATAACTGGGTGATTATAAAGGTGCTCTACAGGTGTCTGCAAAGGTACTTGTTGGGTTGGCGTATTTCGAGAATAGGATTTGTCACTCCGATTGTCGGAGAGGTATCTCAGGGCCCACTCGGTAATGCACATCACTATAAGCCTTGCAAGCATTGTGACTAATGAGTTAGTTGCGGGATGATGTATTACGGAACGAGTAAAGAGACTTGCCGGTAACGAGATTGAACTAGGTATCGAGATACCGACGATCGAATCTCGGGCAAGTAACATACCGATGACAAAGGGAACAACGTATGTTGTTATGCGGTCTGACCGATAAAGATCTTCGTAGAATATGTGGGAGCCAATATGGGCATCCAGGTCCCGCTATTGGTTATTGACCGGAGAGGTGTCTCGGTCATGTCTACATAGTTCTCGAACCCAAAGGGTCCGCACGCTTAAAGTTACGATGACAGTTATATTATGAGTTTATGTGATTTGATGTACCGAAGGTTGTTCGGAGTCCCGGATGTGATCACGGACATGACGAGGAGTCTCGAAATGGTCGAGACGTAAAGATTGATATATTGGACGACTATATTCGGACACCGGAAGTGTTCCGGAGAAGTTTCGGATTAAACCGGAGTGCCGGAGGGTTACCGGAACCCCCCGGGGAAGTATTGGGCCTTAGTGGGCCTTCAGGGGAGAGAGAGGGCAGCAGCCAGGAGGTGGTGTGCCCCCTCCCAGAGGAGTCCTAGTTGGACTAGGAGAGGGGGGCGCAGCCCCCTTTCCCTCTCCCTCTCCCTCTCTTTCCTTCCCCCCTTCTTTTCCTAGTAGGACTAGGAAAGGGGAGTCCTACTCCTACTAGGAGGAGGACTCCCCCCCTCTCCTTGGCGCGCCCCATAGGCAGCCGGCCTCCCCCTTGCTCCTTTATATACGGGGGCAGGGGGGCACCTAAGAACACACTTGATATACGATATTTTAGCCGTGTGCGGTGCCCCCCTCCACCAGATTACACCTCGATAATACCGTCGCGAAGCTTAGGCGAAGCCCTGCGTGGGTGGAACATCATCATCGTCACCACGCCGTCGTGCTGACGAAACTCTCCCTCAACATTCGGCTGGATCGGAGTTCGAGGGACGTCATCGAGCTGAACGTGTGTAGAACTTCGGAGGTGCCGTACGTTCGGTACTTGATCGGTCGGATCGTGAAGACGTTCGACTACATCAACCGCGTTGTAATAACGCTTCCGCTGTCGGTCTACGAGGGTACGTGGACAACACTCTCCCCTCTCGTTGCTATGCATCACCATGATCTTGCGTATGCGTAGGAAATTTTTTGAAATTACTACGTTCCCCAACACCATGGTCCCACTGTCCTTCAGT
The DNA here is from genome assembly GCF_002575655.3 of Aegilops tauschii subsp. strangulata. Classification (NCBI taxonomy): domain Eukaryota; kingdom Viridiplantae; phylum Streptophyta; class Magnoliopsida; order Poales; family Poaceae; genus Aegilops; species Aegilops tauschii. Next base: position 241,409,506 of record NC_053037.3, on the reverse strand, counting down.
TCCTGATGAATCTCCGGTATATCGAGGTTTTGCTCCTCCAGCTTGGCTACTTTCAACTTCTGGGTCCTAAGTTCTTCACGAAATACTTGCTTGTCAAATACGGCTTCCTGCAAGTCCATCTTAACTTCTGCGCCAGATCCTGGGGATACACTAGCTAAGGTTAAAACTTCATATTTTACTAATAGGTGGTCCGTCAGCCTTCTACCATCCAATCCTTCCATGCATATGCATGCTTAACTCAGCACGGTGACAAATAGCATAAGCGGGCGATAACATCATGGATAACCATGTTTCTTCCCTTGTCATTGCCATGAGCTATCATTCCATAGTTGATATCTCCTACCTAGGGTTTTCTTGACAAAACTTTGAGTTCTAATGCTCCATGTTCCAGTCTTTCTCCGATACACCTTGATCTCGGGTATTGATAGCTTCCATAATCTGCAAAGTTCCATAAGGGTAGCCTTCCTAGGCCATACAAATCTGGGAATTCTTTAGAGCCTTCAAATTCTCCTGGTCTTCGGAGTCTTCAACCATTGTATTTTCCATTATTCTAATGCACGGTAAAAACTTCTTCATTCTGAAGTGGTCTTAGTTGTCCGATATCTTGTACTTCTTGGAGTGGCATCGAATCCTCGTATGGTCAAATGGGGAAGGGGGTATAGTCTCACTAAAAGGGAATATTTGAATAAGCTCAGAAGAGAAGAGAGGTAAAAGATCTTTTTGAAAAGAAAGTTGTAGAGAAAAATAGTTCCTATGGGCTTGCCAGTTTCTAGGGGTCACGTCCTACAGTCAACATGTGCTATGATACCATCTTGTAGCGACACGACCTCAGACGGTCAAGTCTCTGTGCTTAAGTGTCATCCCTGGATCGGTATGCTGACACACACAGTACTCGAGGATTTATAACAGAGGTAAATCACATGTATAAAGTAACGTAAATACTATTACCTCAATCCAAATAGCGGAAGTAACAACAAGGTTGTGGATTCCCATCAACACCAATGGCAAAGTTGAGTGTAGAAATCGTAACCCTAACGTATCACTTACTCGTCGTAAGAAAATCCTGCAACATGAGACGTTGCAGCCACAAAGGCTCAGTACATTGAATGTATTGGCAAATTCACACCATAGGATAATGATGAATAATAGCTATCACTACATGCATATATGGCTGGTGGAGGCTCTATGGTTATAATGTTTTTGCGAAAAGCCAATTTTTTCCCTACTGCAAAGGAATATATTCTATTTAACTACAAAGTTTTTCGTAAACATTGAGAAGGTAAACCCCCTCTCAATCCCAATTAAAAGTAATCATTAACAACCCAACAATTTAATTATAGAGTGATGAGATCAACATGATAATCCAAGAACCAGATACTCAAGATGTCCATAACCGGGGACACGGCTAACCATGATTAGTTTGTAATCTCTGCAGAGGTTTGTGCACTTTTCCCCACAAGACTCGATCTCCTCCGTTGAATTTCTCGCACTGCATGATGTTTGAGAAACGGATGATCGAGACACAGTCCTTCCGAAGAGGTCCCCTTAACCGATAGATAGGCCGGTACACCTACAATCCCCTACATCTGCTAGCCCATCATGGAAAGGTTTCCCACAACTTACTCAACTATGCCAGAGCCCATAATGGCATGTGGCTGCACATGGAAGTTTCTAGCATGAATAATCTTATGATCCCTTTGAGCCTGGGTGGCAGTCCATAGGAGAATCACACGGTACCCCGGGATTTCCAAAAATACAGACAATCACTGAATTCCCTAGGTGCCTCAATCCACCCAGATGTGTATTAAAGTTGCCACCATAAGTTGAACCATTACTTAACAATACTGACATCTGTCATGAATACTCTCAAACCCAAACCACGTCTACGAGCATAGCATAGCAATATAAGCAACGTAATAGTAACTCCCAAAGTTTGAAGGCAGGGCAATAGGTTCCTACGTCATCAACTACTTCCCAATACCCACATGTTATCTATCCTACTCATGCAATATTTGAGGGTGAAACTAATGCATAAAAACTGGGTATGAAAGGGACATGATCAAAGTGTGAACTTGCCTTGTACAGTTCATGAAGATGATTCGCACTCAACACTCTTGATAGTTCTACTCGTCACACTCCGGTCAATCTATCGTAAGCAAGCAATAGTAACCACACATAAGCAATCACTCAAAAGATCGGAAAGAACGAAGAATACGATTGGGAAAACAACAAAACCAAGCAAATAACTCTTGCAACATAAAACAATTTCTAACAGTACCAAAATTGGGTGAATTTGGCCTTATCGGAAAGTTTAGGTCAAGAGCTTTGATTTGCAAAAAGAATCAACTCAAACGGAGTTATAAAACTCAAGTTACGATCAAACGAAGTTTAAATTCAAATATGTTTGAAATCAAATTTTAAAACTTTCAAAAACATGTTTAAGTTATTTTGATAGATAGAGGGGATCATAACGAAGAAGTGGGCGTTGGTTTCGTTGGATTTGGATAAACGAGCGAAAAGTAATGATCGATTGAAGTTCAGGGACTAAATTGTAAATAAAAATATTCACGGATGGGTCCCTGGCCGAAAACTAAAATAAAAAGAAAAAGACTAAATAGCAGACGTTCATTACCGATCGCTAACGAACGAAAATCGTCGCTACCGAACCCTAGCTAATGAACGCTCGCAAAATAAACTAAGCCTAAATAAATCAACCTAAAAGAATAAAACCAAAAAAAAATAAACCGGTGCGGGTTAAATCGGTTATACCGGTTCGGGTGAGGGAAACTGGCGGCGGCGGAGGCGTTCTCCGGCGAGCGGGACGAGGCGAGACGGCGGCTCCGGCGCGGCAGTAGGCGGCGGGGTGCGGGGCGGCGCAGCAGGCAGTGGCGCTAGCCGGCGGCGGCGCGGCAAGGAGGCGGCGACGAGGCGCGGCTGCGGCAGATCTCACCGGCGGCGGCGGTTGCAGCGAGTCGAGGAGAGGCGGCAGCGGCGAAAATGGGAAAAGGATTGAGAGGCGGGGCCCGGGGCGAGGTATTTAAGGAGGGGGGCAAGGTGGCGTGCGGGAGGGGCAAGGGGGCGGCGCAGAGTCCGGAGGCAGCACGGCCGTCAAGGCAGCGGCGCTCGGGACGAAGTCCCGAGCTCGGGTACGAGCAGTGCGGCGCGCTGGGCTTTGGCCTGGCCCGTTTGGAGCTGGGCCGGCCAAGTCGGCGGAACGTTTTTTTTTACATTTTCTCTAACAAACAAAAATAATAAAAACAAAATAAATAAAAATATTATATAGGCATATAATATATCAAAATTTTCAGAAAAATATTTTCTACAAAGTGAACATTTTTGTAAAGTCAAATAAAATAGAGAAAAATTCTAATAATTCAAAGAGTGCTACTGTTGCAATAAAACCTCATAAAAATCATTTTAAAAATACCAAAATGATTTCAAATTTATGCCTCTCTAATTTTCTGATGTAGGGAATCATGTTATCCTATTTTCCATATATTTTATTTTTGGAGAAAAATAATTTTGAATAAAACTCAAATAACTCCAAATTGAAAATACTTTCAAAAGGACTTTAAATTTGATCCTTTTAAACTCACAACTCATATTTCATATATTTTGAAGAAGTCAATTTATCTTTGCTCGTGAAAATTATTGAGTTGCTTAAAGTTTCTGAATTGGAAAATATTTCCAAATGGAATTCAAATATTTTCAAAAACCCTTTTCATTTATTTAAATGGAAGAAGTCATGTCATCTTCTCTCCAGGGTTTTATGATGAAAAGAATTTGAATTCACGGAGATCATAAATGCAAAAATGAAAGTGCGGGAAAGTCCTTTTATTCCCTCTCATTTAACTTTCAAAAAGTTTCGAATTCAGTCACTTTTAGTCAATCAATCACATAAAAATCAAACAAGCAATCAAAACTATCTATTTATTATAACATTCCAAAATTTATAATTTTGGGTTGTTACATTTGTAAGCAAAACAAATGTATCCAATTTAGGCAGCATCATATTCTTATGAACATTAGAATCATTACCAAGAAACAAAAGTACCTGGTAATTTAATTGGCATGCACGAGCTCTAGTAATTGGTCCAGTATGTACAGTAGTAGGGGTTGTGGGTGTAACAATGGTATTGATGTCCTCATCATATGTTGTTACTCCACAGGGATTTGAAGTTGATAAAGCCAAGATTGAAGCTATTGAGAGTTGGCTGCAGCCCAAAACGGTCACACAGGTGAGCAGTTTTCTTGGCCTTGCTGGTTTCTATTGGCGTTTTGTGAGAGTTTCAGCACCATTGTTGCACCACTCAATGAGCTTACAAAGAAGGATGTGCCTTTTGTTTGGGGTACCGCACAGGAAGAAGCTTTCACGGTATTGAAAGATAAGTTGACACATGCTGGTTTACTCCAACTTCTTGATTTTAGTAAGACTTTTGAGATTGAATGTGATGCTAGTGGAATTGGATTATTAGGTGTGTTATTACAAGATGGCTAACCTGTTGCATACTTTTCTGAAAAATTGAGTGAGCCTAGTCTGAACTATTCTACTTATGATACCGAATTATATATTCGTGTTGGGACCTTAGAAACACGACAACATTATTTATGGCCCAAAGAATTTGTTATACATTCTGATCATGAAACGTTAAAACACATTAAAAGTCAAGCAAAACCGAACTGTAGACATGCTAAAAGGGTTGAATTCATTGAGACATTCCCTTATGTCATTAAACAGAAGAAGGTAAAGAAAATGTTATTACTGATGCATTGTCTCATTGTTATACTATGCTTTCACAACTTGACTTTAAAATATTTGGTTTGGAGACCATCAAAAATCAATATGTGCATGATGCTGAATTTAAAGATGTATTGTAGAACTGTAAAGAAGGGAGAACATGGAACAAGTTCGTCGTTAACGATGGATTTGTGTTTCATGCTCACGAGCTATGTATTCCAGCCAGATCCGTTCCTCCTTTGTTGTTGAAGGAGGCACATGGAGGAGGATTAATGGGACACTTTGGCGTCAAGAATACGGAGGACGTACTTGCTACACATTTCTTTTGGCCAAAGATGAGATGGGATGTTGAGTGTTTTGTTGCTCGCTGCAATACATGTCAAAAAGCTAAGTCATGACTCAATCCTCATGGTTTCTATATGCCTTTGCCTGTACCTAGTGTTCCATGGGAGGATATATCTATGGACTTTGTTTTAGGTTTACTTCGAACAAAGAAGGGGATGGATAGCATTATTTTCTCGTGGATAGAATTTTGAAAATGGCACACTTTATACCATGTCATAAAAGCGATGGTGCTGCTAATGTTGCTGATTTGTTCTTTCGTGAAATTATTCACTTGCATGATGTACCAAATAATTTGTTTTGGATCATGATACTAAGTTTCTTAGCCACTTTTGGAGATGTTTATGGGCTAAGTTGGGGACTAAACTACTTTTTTGTACTACATGTCATCCCCAAACTGATGACAAACTGAAGTAGTCGATAGAATATTGTCTACTATGCTTAGGGCTGTTTTGAAGAATAACAGGAAAATGTGGGAAGAATGCTTGCCTCCTATTGAATTTTCTTATAATGGTTCACTGCATTCTACTACTAAGATGTGCCCTTTTGAGATTGTCTATGGTTTTCTATGTCGTGCACCTATTGATTTGTTGCCTCTTCCATCTTCATAGAAGGCTAATTTTGATGCTAAACAACATGCTGAATTGATCTTAAAAATGCATGAGTTATCTAAGGAGAACATTGAGCGTATGAATGCTAAATATAAACTTACTGGTCATAAGGGTAGAAAACATGTTGTGTTTGCACCTGGAGATCTTGTTTGGTTACATTTGCTTATGGATAGATTTCCTGATTTGTGCAAATCAAAACTATTGCCACCTGTCGATGGTCCTTTTAAGGTGTTAGAGAAAATAAATGATAATGCATATAAACTTGAGTTGCCTGCAGATTTTGGGGTTATTTCCATGTTTAACATTGCAGATTTCAAGCCTTATTTGGGTGAGAAAGATGAGCTTCCGTCGAGGCGTCTACATTTCAAGAAGGGGAGGATGATGAGGACATTAATACCATTGTCACACCCACAGCCCCTACTGCTATACAAACTGGACCAATTACTAGAGCTCGCGTACGCCAATTGAATTACCAGGTACTTTCGTTTCTTGGTAAAAATTCTAATGTTCATCAGAATATCATTCAGCCTAAATTGGATATATTTGTGTTGATTACTAATGAAGGGCCTAGCAAGGACAAGAGATGAACACTGGAGCAGAAACATGCATGGAGATGAAGGCGCGCGCGAAGGGAACCAGAATTGCATTTCTAGTGCAGATTTCAGTACTTTGAAGCCTCCATGATGACATACAAGGACATGGACGAAATATACAAGATGCCATTTCATAAATTTCATCCATAGCTTATAATAGGTGTTGCGCCACTTTATTTTTGGGCCAGGCCCTGGTAATTTCAAAATCCTTGAGTATAGGCTGTTTTTAGAGTCCGTGTGTGTGGGGAAACAAGAGTTAGGGTTGGTTTCGGACCCCTCCTCCAAGCAGTCACGAAATTCCCCCCTCTTCCTCCATATATATAGCCCTTAGGGCATCGTTTATGTCGGATTCAGGGTTCCGCAGACCCTTGAGAGGTTCGAACTCTGGGGTGCGTGCGAAGAACTCATCCTCCCCAGTCTGCCTACTTTCTAATCTCACTACCTAGCTCGATGAACTATATGTAGAAGGGACACAACAATTTATCCTAGTCCGGGCCACCTTGCGGTGTAATACCCTACTCCATCTTTGTGGTGGATTGCCTCGAGGGGCTGAGGATGAACTAGTACAATGGTCGAACAGCCTCAGGAGGTGAGGTGTTCTTGTGCCCGATGAGGTGGTGGGTGTGAGGATGATCTGAATGATCCATCCCTATGGTAGTGGCTAAGTCCTATTTATAGTGGCCTTGGTCCTCTTCCCAAATGTAAGGCGGGACGGGATCCCACAACGGCCAAATTTGAAGGGGGACAGCTAGTACATGCTATCCTGACAAAAGCAGTCTTCGCCTACGAAAAGCTTCTGGTCGTGACGCTGCGGTGGGCTCGGCGATGACCTCCGTCCTGCCGTCCTGACGGTCTTGGTCTTGTTGCACCAAAATGGAAACCTTTGGTTGATTCCTCGGGACCCCATGCCTGCGCTTGCCTCCTTAGCACAAAATAGGAAACTGGTACACTGTGCCCGCTGGCGCCAGCCTGGCCTCGATCGTGATGGCTCACGTCATCTGAACCTCGCGAGGTGAGCCTTGCATAGAAATCTCCGCTCCTCGGGAGCTAGCCTGAGGAGGTCGTCCCTCGAGGAGGTCTTGGTGTTGTCCGCCTCGCGACGCTTGGCCCCTCGCCGATGGAGCCACGTCATGGGCCGTAGGTAGACAAGTCTGGGCACCCCCGGTCCCAGGACGCCAAAAGTAGCCCCCGGGCCCAAGGCGCGCTTGAACATGGCTTCCAAGCGAAGCCAAGGGGCAAGTGCGGAGCGCCGTGGGCCCTAACCGCTTGCGATCTCGGTTGACGTGTGGCGATTGATGTGAGGTGGGCGTCTCCGCTTCCCCACGCTGCCTCGACAACCGCTCCTGGCTGACAAAAAGGCTGGCACCCACTGCGGGGCCTTCATTGCCCTTCCTTCGTATTGCTCCAGATCCCCTTCTCCTTCTGTCTAGAAAAACTCTAGATCCGCCAAATCTCTTCCCCAAGCCCGCGACCGATGGCCACCAACAAGGCGAAGTCCTCGGCCGTGGCCGCGCGCCGACCCTCCTGGTTCGAGCCTGCCCTGAGCGCGTCCACCATTGCCAGGGAGAAGCACCTCGCCGTCGTGCTCCAACTGACGGCGGGCAGTAGCAACGAGGGGGAGAGACGGTGCTACGGGCCGGCTCCGCCAAGCGGGAAGCCTTGGGCGGCACCTTCTATCCCTTCTTCCTACACAGCGTCTTCGCGGGACTGGTTCCCCCTTTCTCCAGCTTCTTCTAAGCCGTCCTTCGCCACTATAATCTCCACGCCCTCCATCTTCATCCCAACTCCATCCTCCTCCTATCAATCTTCGCCTTTTACTACAAGGCTTTCGTGGGGGTGATGCCCTCCGTGGCGCTGCTCCGCCACTTCTTCTATCTTCGGGTCAATGGCAGCTAGTGTTCGGGGTGCGCCAACTTCATCGCAGCCAACGGCAGCAACGCGATTTCACGAGCCCGGAAGAAGGTGGATGACTTCCGGAACAAGTGGATCTTCATGGACGCCAGGCGCTCCTACCCCCGGCTGGAACTGCCGACCGGGCTGCCGATGCCCCACGAAGGATGGTCTCACGAGAAGCTCACTGTTCCCCGTGTGGAGCAGTTGATGGAGAAGATGGTGGCCGTACTAAAGCGGGATGACCTGAGGGCGGAGAAGCTGACGGGCGCCATTATCGTCAAGGAGTTCTTGACGCAGCGCCTGGCTCTGCTCTAGGCGCACTCGCTGTCCCTGTGGACGCTCAGGGGCATGGAAGGCGACCTCCGGCTACGCCTGGACAACTTGTCCGACGAGGAGCTGAACAAGGCCGTGCGCCTCCTGCTCGAGAAGGACCAGGGTTGCCCCCCGGACACCCATCTTCCGCTGTATCACTGTCCCGACACGGAGAAGATTGCCGACAACATGCCCATCTTCGACGAGCACGGGCTCTTGCCTCTGGCGCCTTCCCAGCCCCCGGGCTCCCCAGTGACGGTGTCCTCCGGCGAGTCCGACGAGGACGAGAAGGCAGGCTCGGAGGCAACTAGGGAAGGTGCAGGGGAGACCTCTCTCCTACACCAGTCCGATCTTCTCTGGGTCCTTCCTGACGACGACGATGCCAGCAAGCACCCGGTCAGGGAGTCACCGCGCTCCGCCGGGGTCACCACGAGGTCCCAGGGCACCCCTCCGAAGAAGCTGAAACTAGGGTCCCGAAGAAGGGAAGGTAGGCATTGATCCCCCTAGGCGATGCCCCTGCCTCATCGCCAGCCGCCACCATTGCAGAGCTGGTCGTGCGTCCGTCTACCCCTGAGGGCACGACGGCTCCCATGCCCATGCAGCCCGCGGGCCTTGCGCTCCTGAAGAGGACGAGGGATTACGTCACCACGGACCAGTAAGCACGCTGTCTTGTCTTGGTTTCTTTATCTTGTCGTAGTGTCCTGACTTTTGTTTCATCTGCGTCCAGGCCAACACCGGCGGAGAAGAAGAAGAAGGAGGGGGCCAGAGCCACCAAGGCCAAGCAGCCTGCCGCGGCCGCGCCACCCCTGACGTAGAAGGATGGGGCCGGCCCGCGTAGTCCTGTGCCTGGGTCGTCCTCGCAAGGCTCGGAGGCCCATCCTCAGGAGGAGGCGGTCTCTGCAGCCAGGCCGACTCCGGAGGCACCCGCCCTCAGCTCCCCAACAGAGGTTCCGAAGGCCTCAGAGCCCCCAACTCCTTCTGCTGCTGCTACTTCACCGATCCTGGCGCCAACGCCGCTTCCTCCTTCATCCATTATGCCGCCGAACCGTGGCTCTTCTGCCGCACCTGGTGCTCTGATGGATGCTCTTTACACGCTGAACCAACTTCGTGATGAACTTCAAGGCGTCGACCGACGCCTGGCATCGGGGCGCCTGGAGCTGATCTCAGGATGGCTCCAAGGTGACACGTCTGTCAGGGCGGCATGGCGCCAGGCCGTGGCGGCCTCAGATGAGGGAGAACAGGCTGCCAGCCTGGCCTCGGCCGCCCGCGACATGGCGGTGAAGGATGCTGAGGCTACCTAGGACCGCTGCCGAGTGGCGGAGACCGAGCTGAAGACCCTCCGCGACAGGCAGGCCACCGAGGCTCGTCAGCGCGAGGCATGGGAGGAGGAGCTGAAGGCTCGAGAAGTTGCAGTCGCCGACCATGACACCGAGCTGGAGCAAGCGACACAGAAGCAGGCCGCAGAGCGCGGCCGCCTGGAGAAGTTGAAGGAGGAGGTGGAGGCGGAGAAGGCTCAGCTGGAGGTCAAGGCAAAAGTTCTTGCCGAGGGGCGTGCTGCCTTCGACTCCCTTGAGCACAGGTCCCGCAAGGCACCGCGGGATCTCTACGAGAGGGGGTTGAAGGAGCCGTTGGTGACTGCAGAGGAAGGCCCCATCGAGCTGCTTCCCCAGCTTGTCACGGTGCTTGAGGGCGTTGTCATTGGAGTCGGCCCCATGGTGGAAGGAGAAGCCCGCGCGCTCTCCACCTCGGCTGTGATGCGCGTCTTCAGCCACCTCCATCTTCGCGACCCCAGCTTCGACTTTGGTGCCTTGCTTGAGCCTGTGGGCCCGGAGTGCTGCATCGCCGCTGCCGAAGCCATGAAGTACCAGGTGGAGGCCCTGCTGCGGAAGTTCCTCGCCGTCGACCCTACGACCACGGCTGATGGCGCTGCTGACCCCACGGCCACGGCTGACGGCACAGGCGATGGCGACGTTCTCGATGACGGGGCACCCCTTGCGGGCGATGGCAGCACCCAAGGCTGCAGAAGAAGCTCGATGGTGGCGCTCCCCTCTGTTTTATCTCCTGCAACATGTATCGTGCCTCGTGGAGGCGTAAAAACTTATATGCTTTGCACCTTTAAGAGACAGTATGTTTTGTAATAATTTGCTAGGATTTTGCGATTTCCTTCCCGTTTGCTTTAATGTTCTACGTCGGTAGGGCCCGGCCCCGTGCATACCTTAGCCGCCGTTGGGTCATCTGGATCACTAGGATGAGACCAAGGGGTGAGGGGCTACATGACCAATTAGGCTCCTGAGTCGCGATGCTTACGAGTCCCCCTTGACACGCAAACAACCCCCGGGAAGGAGATGCGAGAGTAGGCCTTAGCGTTCTGCGTCGGCAGGGCCCGGCCCCGTGCATACCTCAGCCACCGTTGGGTCGTCCAGATCACGAGGATGAGACCAAGGGTTGAAGGGATACGTGACCAGTTAGGCCCCTGAGTCGCGATACTCAGGAGTCCCCCTTGATGTGCGAACAGACCTCCATACCTTCCCTCGTCGAGGTCTCGCTCGGGAGGGGCGCGCGAAGACCAGGTCCAAGGGACCTGGCAGGGTGGCGTACGCTAGGCGTGACCTGAGAGTAGCCCCCACGCCCAGCCCCCTCGCACGACTCTCCCGGAGGGAAAGTGTTGCGGTGAGGCTGAACACCAAGCCTGGCAGCTCCCCGAGGTTGGTGCGGCCATGGGGCCAGCGCGGAGCATGGCGCTTCTGCACTTGCACTAGCATAGCCGCTCCTCGACTGTGTCGACTGCCAGTGCAGAGCATGGTGCTTCCACTGGTGCGTGCCTGGGTGCTCCCTCTGAGTGGAGCCCACGGGGTGTGTATAGCCCCGCCTTGACACGTGGCTTGCACGGCAGGGCTAGAGGAGGTGCGTCTGGGCACTCGTGAGACAGCGCGGGACTCACGAGGCCCTACCTCAAGGCGGGTTGCGCCTGAATTTGATTCAGAACACTTGTGATGATCCTGTGAGATGGTTAGGTGACCTGCGCCGAATGAATCTCCCAAGGTTATCACATGAGAAGGCCAAACACCAACGACCCCAGGAGGTGATGTGAACGGGGCCGGCCCGTCAGACATTGCTCAATCATTGGGTTTCTCACCGCTGCAGGGACGGACCTGAGCACAGACGCCGTGCCCAGTCTTCTCATGCAAAAGTCGTGAAGAAAAACAACCGGCGCACGACTCCCGTGGTGATGAGGCACCAGGTCACGCGCCCTAGCTTATCCGTCCGCGATTGGCTCATGCGAGAACAAAGCACGAAGGTCCATGGGAGGTGACGTGCTCGGGAGCTGGCCCGCGAGCCAAAGCTCAACCTCTTGGGAGTAGCGATGTTGCATGGACGGACCCGAGCAAAGACGCCGTGCCAGTCCTTAATCATGAGGCGGTCGTGGGTGGGTTTGCAAGGGCGTACGACGTTCATGGCAACCAAGTACCGGACAGGCAGATGATAATCATAAAGCGACTGATGGAAAGAGTAAAGCTAGTTATGATAGATGCAAGCGATACATGCCACAGGGATGGACCCACGTGGCCTGGGGATGATGCAGCCCGAAGGGCGCCCCCAACTGAATAAACCGGAAAATGTCACCTGGCGCCGTTGCTGAAGAGATGTTGGAGTAGCTGAAGATGCGTGCTGAAGGAGTCGCTCCTCACGAGCCACCTTGGCCTTGCGCCTCAGGAGGCTCCGGAGACCCAGCAGGCTCGTGAAGGACCGTCGCCATCTCCATCAGGACCGCCTAGTGCCTGGCCCCTTGAGCCACTAACACGCTCCACATGTGGCACTGGAAGGTAACAACCGCGTTCGGCAGGCCGAAAGGCATGCGAACGTACTTGTGAGGGAGGGGGCCCTCGCAACGACCAACGCGCGATGGCCAGAAGCGCTCCTGAGATGTGGCCCTATTGAGACCAGGGATGTTGACGCAGGCGCGCAGCTCGCTGCCCTCTCCAGGACAAGGAGCCGCGATGGGTGGTGCGCGGCGATCGCCGCGCATGGCTCTTTGATACGTCTCCAATGTATCTATAATTTTTGACTGTTCCATGATATTATATTATCCATCTTGGATATTTTATATGCATTAATATGTTGTTTTATATGATTTTTGGGACTAACCTATTAACCTAGAGCCTAGTGCCAGTTTCTGTTTTTTCCTTGTTTTTGAGTTTTATAGAAAAGGAATACCAAATGGAGTCCAATTGACTTGCCAATTTTTGATGATTTTTTATGGACCAAAAGAAGCCCCTAGAGTAAAAGAGCTGGGCCAGAAGAGTCCCGAGCCATCCACGAGGGTGGAGGGAGCGCCCTACCCCCCTGGACGCGCCCCCCTATCTCGTGGATGATTCGGAGACCCACCTGACATGAGACCGACGCCAAAAATTCCTATGAATCCAAACACCCCCTGAAAGACACCTAGACCGGGAGTTCCACCGCCGCAAGCCTCTGTAGCCACCAAAAACCAATCGGGACCCCATTCCGGCACCATGTCGGAGGGGGGACCCATCACCGATGGCCATCTACATCATTGCGGCGCTCTCCATGACGAGGAGGGAGTAGTTCACCCTCGGGGCAGAGGGTATGTACCCGTAGCTATGTGTTTGATCTCTCTCTCTCTCTCTCTCTCTCTCTCTCTCGTGTTCTTGATTCGGCACGATTTTGATGGGTCGCGAGCTTTGCTATTATAGTTGGATCTTATGATGTTACTCCCCCTCTACTCTCTTGTAATGGATTGAGTTTTTCGTTTGAAGTTATCTTATCGGATTCAGTCTTTAAGGATTTGAGAACACTTGATGTATGTCTTGCATGTGCTTATTTGTGGTGAAAGTGGGATATTCATGTGATCTACTTGATGTATGTTTTGGTGATCAACTTGCGGGTTCAGTGACCTTGTGAACTTATGCATAGGGGTTGGCACACGTTTTCGTCTTGACTCTATGGTAGAAACTTCGGGGCACTCTTTGAAGTTCTTTGTGTTGGTTGAATAGATGAATCTGAGATTGTGTGATGCATATCGTATAATCATACCCACGGATACTTGAGGTGACATTGGAGTATCTAGGTGACATTAGGGTTTTGGTTGACTTGTGTCTTAAGGTGTTATTCTAGTACGAACTCTAGGATAGATCGAACGGAAAGAATAGCTTCGTGTTATTTTACTACGGACTCTTGAATAGATCAATCGGAAAGGATAACTTTGAGGTGGTTTCGTACCCTACAATAATCTCTTCGTTTGTTCTACGCTATTAGTGATTTTGGAGTGACTCTTTGTTGCATGTTGAGGGATTGTTATATGATCTATTAATGTTATCATTGTTGAGAGAACTTGCACTAGTGAAAGTATGAACCCTAGGCCTTGTTTCCTAGCATCGCAATACCATTTAGGCTCACTTTTGCCACTTGCTACCTTGCTGTTTTTATATTTTCAGATTACAAAAACCTATATCTACCATCCATATTGCACTTGTATCACCATCTCTTCACTGAACTAGTGAACCTATACAATTTACCATTTTATTGGTGTGTTGGGGACACAAGAGACTCTTTGTTATTTGGTTGCAGTGTTGCTTGAGAGTGACCATCTTCATCCTACGCCTCCCACGGATTGATAAACCATAGGTCATCCACTTGAGGGAAATTTGCTACTGTCCTACAAACCTCTGCACTTGGAGGCCCAACAACGTCTAAAGAAGAAGGTTGTGTAGTAGACATCAAGCTCTTTTCTGGCGCCATTGCCGGGGAGGTTAGTGCTTGAATGTATATCTTTAGATCTTGCAATTCAATCTTTTAGTTTCTTGTTTTATCACTAGTTTAGTCTATAAAAGAAAACTACAAAAAAATGGAATTGAGGTTGCCTCATATGCTTCATCTTTTTAATATCTTTCGTGAAAATGATGGAAAGGAAAATTGTGACGAAGTGCTAGAAGAAGAATGCATTAAAATGTTTGGCGCTAAATCTTTGAATGATGAGCATGATTGCAATGTTGTTAGTATGAACTCTTTGAATATCCATAGTACTAATGATGATTGCATAAGTCATGATGAAAATGTCTCTTATAAGCATGTCAAATTTTGTGGAGTACATAGAGTTTGCAAGTACACACCAAATAGGGAAGATAGATTTTGCAAGAGGCATAAGTATTTAGAAACTAAATGGTTGCAAGAAAGGCTAGATGTTTGTGCTGAACATTTAAATTTTCTTAGCCATCCTTGTGAACTTTGCAATGAACGTGGTCATTAAATATCAAATGCAAATTGTTTCATGATCGAACCGTGTGCAAAAATTGTGATGACTTGATTTCCCTCGCGCATCATAATGAACTTACTTTGCTTCTGGGTTATGAGGAAATGAAACGTATAACTAAGGATATTCCAAAATTTGCCCTTGAGACAGTTCTTGATTTTGATCTAGAGGAAATTTATATGTATTGTGCGGTGAATTGCATTGAAAATCCTTATATTGCCAATTACATAAAGACAAGAAAATAGATAGAAGATCAAGAGAATACTAATGAAAGGGAAGAGACTTCCCAATATCCTCCTATTATTTCTTATGATGAATCAGGTAACAAGAAGTAGCCTTCTCTTCAACCAATCTCATTAATAAGGAGCTCCAAAAAGAGGATTAAACCCACACATGATGCGAAGAAGAAAAAGAAAAGACGGAGAAGCAAAGGTAAAAAGGCAACCCTCCCAAATGATGTTGCTCCTACTACTCATTGTGATGATAATAGTTGCTATACTATTGGTGCTATCCATACTATTAATGATGAGAGTGATTATGCTTATGATATGAAAAGGCCCAAGCTTGGGGATGCTATGTTTGATGAGAATGACATGTTTGAGAATTTATTTGCTGCAATTAATGTTTGTCCCAAGCTTGGGGATGCTATGTTTAATGAAGATGGTATTTTAGTCCCCCAAGTTTTGATATGCAAATTTATTATGATGATAGCATGCCTCCTATTTATGATGATTATATTGATGAAAGTGGGTTTTGAAGAGTGTCAACTTTAGGAAGTAATGATCCCACTATTTTGGAGGGTGTTGAATCTTATTGTGACAATTATGAAAGTGTATTTGGAGAGGTCATGACTTTATTTAGTAATGATTCCACTATCTTGGAAGAGGTTTCAATTGATTATGATGAGAACAAAGTTGCTACTTATGATGATTACTGTGATGATACTTATGTTATAAAAAGTATAGATGATTATATTTACAAAACTTGTCATGGTTATGATTACCCTTTTTCTGAACATTATTCTTTTAATGTGGAAACAATTTATAGTATTCGAGTTTTTTATGATATTCCCACTATTCCGAATGAGAAGAAATTTGCTTATGTGGAGAGTAATAAAAATTCTATGATGGTACATCATGAAAAGAATGCTTTATGTGATGGTTATATTGTGGAATTCATTCATGATTCTACTGAAATTTATTATGAGGGAGGAACATATGCTTGTAGGAATTGCAATAATATCAAGTTTCCTCTCTATGTGTTGAAAATCTTGAAGTTATGCTTATTTTGCCTTCCTATCCTAGTTGATTATTGTTCCCATAAGTTGTTTGATCACAAAATCCCTATGCATAGGAAGTGGGTTAGACTTAAATTTGTTATTCATATGCATCATGATGCTCTCTTTGTGTTTTAATTCTTATCTTTCATGTGAGCATCATTGAAATCATCATGCCTAGCTAAAAAGGAATTAAGAAAGGCGCTTGTTGGGAGACAACCCAATATTTACCGCTACTGTTTTTGTGTGTTCACATGATTAAGCTACTGTAGTAATCATGTTTTATAGCTTTTGTTTCAATAAAGTGCCAAGTAAGACCTTTAGGATAGCTTACGGTGATAGTAGTGTTGATCCTGCTGAAAATCAGAAACTTTTGCGCCCACTAAATTAGTTTTGATAATTCACAGAAACATGATTTTGATCTGATTCTTTTTGCTCTGGATTGGTGCACAAATTTCTCAGGTTTTCCTATTTTGGTAGGATTTTTGGAGTTACAGAAGTATTCGAGTGTTACAGATTATTACAGACTGTTCTGTTTTTGACAGATTCTGTTTTCTATGTGTTGTTTGCTTATTTTGATCAATCTATGAGTAGTATCGGAGGGTATGAACCATAGAGAAGTTGGAATATAGTAGATATTACACCATTATGAATTTAGAATGAGTTCACAACAGTACCTAAGTGGTGATTTGTTTTCTTATACTAACGGAGCTTACGAGTTTTCTGTTAAGTTTTGTGTTGTGAAGTTTTCAAGTTTTGGGTAAAGATTCGATGGACTATGGAATAAGGAGTGGCAAGAGCCTAAGCTTGGGGATGCCCAAGGAACCCCAAGGTAATATTTAAGGACAACCAAGAGCCTAAGCTTGGGGATGCCCCGGATGACATCCCCTCTTTCGTCATCATTCATCGGTAACTTTACTTGGAGCTATATTTTTATTCACCACATGATATGTGTTTTGCTTGGAGCATCAATTTATTTTATTTTGTTTTGATTACTGTTTGAATAATATCCTAAGATCTGAAATTCTTAAATGTTAGAGAGTCTTCACATAGTTGCATAATTATTCGACTACAAGTTGATCTTCACTTATATCTTTCGGAGTAATTTGTCGTTTGCTCCAGTGCTTCACTTATATCCTTTTAGAGCACGCCGGTGGTTTTATTTTGAAGAAATAGATGAACTCTCATGCTTCACTTATATTATTTTGAGAGTCTTAAAAAGCATGGTAATTTGCTTTGGTGATGAATTTAGTCCTAATATGTTGGGCATCCACGACGGATATAATAAAAACTTTCATATAAAGTGCATTGAATACTATGAGAAGTTTGATTATTTATGATTGTTTTGAGATATGAGGATGGTGATATTAGAGTCATGCTAGTAGAGTAGTTGTGAATTTGAGAGATACTTGTGTTAAAAGTTTGTGATTCCCGTAGCATGCACGTATGGTGAACCGTTATGTGACGAAGTTGGTGCATGATTTATTTATTGATTGTCTTCCTTATGAGTGGCGGTCGGGGACGAGCGATGGTATTTTCCTACCAATCTATCCCCCTAGGAGCATGCGCGTAGTACTTCATTTCGATAAGTAATAGATTTTTGCAATAAGTATGTGAGTTCTTTATGACTAATGTTGAGTCCATGGATTATACACACTCTCACCATTCCACCATTGCTAGCATCTCTAGTACCACGCAACTTTCTCCGGTACCATAAACCCACCATTTACCTTCCTCAAAACAGCCACCATACCAACCTATTATGGCATTTCCATAGCCATTCCGAGATATATTGCCATGCAACTTTCCACCGTTCTGATTATTATGACACACTCCATCATTGTCATTTTGCCTTGCATGATCATGTAGATGACATCGTATTTGTGGCAAAGCCACCATTCATAATTTTTTCATACATGTCACTCTTGATTCATTGCACATCCGAGTACACTGCCGGAGGCACTCATATAGAGTCATATTTTGTTCTAAGTATTGTGTTGTAATCCTTGAGTTGTAAATAAATAGAAGTGTGATGATCATCATTATTAGAGCATTGTCCCTGTGAGGAAGAAAAGGCCAAAGAAGGCAATGAAAAAAAAGAGAGAGGCCAAAGAAGCCAAACAAAAAAAAGAGAGAAAAAGAGAGAAGGGACAATGCTACTATCCTTTTTCCACACTTGTGCTTCTAAGTAGCACCATGATCTTCATGATAGAGAGTCTCTTATTTTGTCACTTTCATATACTAGTGCGAATTTTCATTATAGAACTTGGCTTGTATATTCCAACGATGGGGTTCCTCAAATGCCCTAGGTCTTCGTGAGCAAGCAAGTTGGATGCACACCCACTTAGTTTCTTTTGTTGAGCTTTCATACATTTATAGCTCTAGTGCATCCGTTGCATGGCAATCCCTACTCACTCACATTGATATCTATTGATGGGCATCGCCATAGCCCGTTTAAACGCCTAGTTGATGTGAGACTATCTTCTTTTTTTTTGTCTTCTCCATAACCACCATTCTATTCCAACGATAGTGCTATGTCCATGGCTCACGCTCATGTATTGCGTGAAAGTTGAAAAGGTTTGAGAATACTAAAGTATGAAACAATCGGGGTTGTGCATGATTTGAATATTTTGTGTGATGAAGATGGAGCATAGCCAGACTGTATGAATTTGCAGGGATAAACTTTCTTTGGCCATGTTATTTTGAGAAGACATGATTACTTTGTTAGTATGCTTGAAGTATTATTGTTTGTATGTCAATATTAAACTTTTGTTTTGAATCTTCTGGATCTGAATATTCTTGCCACAATAAAGAAGATTACATTGATAAATATGTTAGGTAGCATTCCACATCAAAAATTCTGTTTTTTATCATTTACCTACTCAAGGACGAGCAGGAACTATGTTTGGGGATGCTCGATACGTCTCCAACGTATCTATAATTTTTGATTTTTCCATGCTATTATATGATCCATCTTGGTTGTTTTATATGCAATTATATGTTGTTTTATATGATTTTTGGGACTAACCTATTAACCTATAGCCCAGTGCCAGTTTCTATTTTTTCCTTGTTTTTTAGATTTACACAAAGGAATACCAAACGGAGTCCAATTGACGTGCCAATTTTTGATGATTTTTTATGGACCAAAAGAAGCCCCCGGAGTAAAAGAGTTCGGCCAGAAGAGTCCTGAGCCATCCAAGAGGGTGGAGGGCGCGCCCTACCCCCTGGGCGCGCCCCCTATCTCGTGGATGTCTCAGAGACCCCCCTGACGTGAGAACGACGCCAAAAATTCCTATAAATACAGAAACCCCCAGAAAGAAACCTAGATCAGGAGTTCCACCGCCGCAAGCCTCTATAGCCACCAAAAACCAATCGGGACCCCGTTCCGGCACCCTGCCGGAGCGGGGATCCATCACCGGTGGCCATCTTCATCATCACGGCGCTCTCCATGATAAGGAGGGAGTAGTTCACCCTCGGGGCTGAGAGTATGTACCAGTAGCTATGTGTTTGATCTCTCTCTCTCTCTCGTGTTCTTGATTCGGCACGATCTTGATGTGTCGCGAGCTTTGCTATTATAGTTGGATCTTATGATGTTTCTCCCCCTCTACTCTCTTGTAATGGATTGAGTTTTCCCTTTGAAGTTATCTTATCGGATTGAGTCTTTAAGGATTTGAGAACACTTGATGTATGTCTTGCATGTGCTTATCTGTGGTGACAATGGGATATTCACGTGATCTACTTGATATATGTTTTGGTGATCAACTTGCGGGTTTAGTGACCTTGTGAACTTATGCATAGGGGTTGGCACACATTTTCGTCTTGACTCTCCAGTCGAAACTTTGGGGCACTCTTTGAAGTTCTTTGTGTTGGTTGAATAGATAAATCTGGGATTGTGTGATGCATATCGTATAATCGTACCCACGGATACTTGAGGTGACATTGGAGTATCTAGGTGACATTAGGGTTTTGGTTGATTTGTGTCGTAAGGTGTTATTCTAGTATGAACTCTAGGATAGATTGAACGGAAAGAATAGCTTCGTGTTATTTTACTACGGACTATTGAATAGATGGTTCAGAAAGGATAACTTTGAGGTGGTTTGGTACCCTACAATAATCTCTTCGTTTGTTCTCCGCTATTAGTGATTTTGGAGTGACTCTTTGTTGCATGTTCAGGGATTATTATATGATCTAGTTATGTTATCATTGTTGAGAGAACTTGCACTAGTGAAAGTATGAACCCTAGGCCTTGTTTCCTAGCATCGCAATACTGTTTACGCTCACTTTTACCACTTGCTACCTTGCTGTTTTTACATTTTCAGATTACAAAAACCTATATCTACCATCCATATTGCACTTGTATCACCATCTCTTCGCCGAACTAGTGCACCTATACAATTCACCATTGTATTGGGTGTGTTGGGGACAGAAGAGACTCTTTGATATTTGGTTGCAGGGTTGCTTGAGAGAGACCATCTTCATCCTACGCCTCCCACGGATTGGTAAACATTAGGTCATGCACTTGAGGGAAATTTGCTACTGTCCTACAAACCTCTGCACTTGGAGGCCCAACAACGTCTACAAGAAGAAGGTTGTGTAGTAGACATCACTCTCGCCTCTTAAGGCTCCTTGGTTGCCTTGGTGATGAACTCCTGAGCACCTGGCACCCCGTTCCTTGTGCCCTCCTGGTGGAAGCGCGCGCTGAAACACGCCTCCATGTGGTGCCTGAGCGCCTCCCTCGTGACGTTGGCTAGGTCAAAAGGCCCTCCAGAGGAGAGCACCCGAGCCCAGCCTGAGAGGGGCGCCAGGCATGCCTTCCTATGCGAGAGAGGGAGGCGCCCCGTCCATGGGCGCATGTCCTGAGGTGGTGCCGCTGGGACACCGTTCTCCTGAGGCCCTTGGTGGAGCAACTGCTTCTCTTCTTAGGGACAACCTTAGGAGGGTAGATGGTGCCTTTGTCGTCGGGGTTATCGACTGTCGCAGCCTGGTAGGTGCGCTCGAGAGAGCACACTGCGTCCTTCTCCTCGCAAGCGATCGTGATGATGTCACGGTTCCCTAGCACCTTGAGGATATTGTAACCATGATGAGTCACCGCCATGAACTTGGCTAGGGCTGGATACCCAAGGATGGTGTTGTACGGAAGGCGGATTTGGGCGACGTCTAAGTCGATGAGCTCAGTGCGGTAGTTGTCGCCCTTGCCGAAGGTAACAGGGAGGCGGATCTGCCCTATCGGGGTGGTGAAGCCGTCGGTTACTCCTGAGAAATGCTTGGTGGGTTGTAGCTAGTCATAGGGCACTTGGAGGTGGTCGAACGTCTCGATGGAAAGAACATTGAACCCTACATTGCCATTGATGAGAGTCTCGATGACGAGGACATTCCTGATGATGGGCGAGAAGAGCATTGGGAGGGCACCAACAGTTGTCGCGCACTTGAGTTGGTCGGCCGAGCTGAAGGTGATGATGCACTTGGACCACCTGAGCGGTCGCGTGGCCTCGAGCCTAGGGAGGGCCACGTTTCCTTCACGGGCAAACTGCTGTAAGATGCGATGAGAGGCTGGGGCCTGAGCACCGCCCAGGATGCAGGCGATGGCGCGAGGCTCCTAGAAGCCCCCAGCCCCCTCGTCCTGGTGGTGGTTGTCGTTCCTTCTTGGTGTTGGTGGTAGCGGAGGGAGGCCGGCATTGCCCCGAGGACGATCCTCACGAGGCTGATCTCTCTAGGCGCCCTCACGAGGCTGGGCTAGCCAACGCTCCTCACGAGGCTAACCGCGCCACTCCTGGCGGGGGCCGCGGTCATCCCAGCGTCCTCCTCTTCAGCCTCCTCCACAGTCGTAGCCTCGGTTGTTGTGCTCGGGGCGATGACCGAGGCGCCCGTTGCGACTGGCCCTGAGCTCCTGACAGTCGTTGGTGTTGTGGCTGTGCACGTTGTGGAAGACGTAGAACGGGCGGCTGCCCTTGGATGACTCTAGGTGTTCGCAGCCGCGCTTCATCTCCGGCTCAGCCGCAAGCACGGCCGGCTCCTTGCGCTTCACGTCCTTGGCCTGGGCCTTCTTGTCTTCAGGGTCTATCCCCGGGAGCTCCAGGAGGGAGAGGCGACCCTCCTCAGCTCTCACGCACCTGCTTGCCATGTTAAACATCCCCAGAGCCGTGCATAGGTCCTCGTGTATGGCGAGCTCTTTCTTCATCTTGACGTCGCGGACGCCATCAGAAAACAATGAGATAATGGCCTCATCCGAAACCTTGGGGATCTTGAGGCAAACACTGTTGAAGCGCTGGATGTACTTCTGCAGGGTCACCCCTTGCTGCTGCTTGATGCGACGCAGGTCACCCGCAGCCGGCGGGCGGTTGCGAGTGCCCTGGAAGTTGACGACGAAACGCTCGCGCATCCCGCCCCAGGAGGAGATCGAACCCGTGGGCAGGTTCACGAGCCACGAGCATGCGCCATCTTTGAGGGCCATGGGAAACCAGTTCGCCATGAACTTTTCGTCACCGTTGGCCGCCTTGATGCTCAGCTCATAGTGCTGCAGGAACTTAGCAGGGTCGAGGGTGTCGTCGTAGCATGGACGTAGGCCAGGCTTGAACTTCCCCGGCCAGACGATGCTGCGAAGCTCCGGAGTGAAGGCACGGAAGCCAGCGATAGTCGTAGAGGTGGAGACTGCTCTTGGTGCTCACGCGCCACCACCGCAGGCGGCGTGCAGTCTTGACGTGGTAGTACTGGGAGTGCAGGAGGATCTTCTTGCGGCCGCTGGAGCTCCTGGCAGCTTGCTTCTTCACGCATGGGCGCCCTACGTGGCGGGTAACACCGTGGGGCCGCGCACCTTGGCCCGAGGGCGACGTCTTGACGGGGAGGTGGAGGAGCTGCTCCATGGGCCCGCAGTAGGCGGTGGGCGAGGCAGCGAGAGAGACGGTGCAGGAGAGCCCCCAGCGGCGCTGACTAGCTCGGCGATGCGGTCCAGCTAGTCCTCGTAGAAGTCGTTGACGGGGTGGTAGCATAGGAGCTCGCACGCCATGAGCAGCACAGCCTGCGCGTCCGCCGATGCGCACGAGAATGAGATGACGAACTAGCCGGAGTCAGCGACGGGGTGGCCGTGCGTCTATCACGCCGCACGGAGGGGTGCAGCGACGAAGCTTGCTGCTCGTGCCCCGTCGGGCCGGTGGCGGCGTTGGCGGCAAGCGATGGAGAACGACGGGGAGGCCCGCCGGCAGGCACCGTCCGGGCGACGCGAGTGGCGAGGGAGGCCCGACGCTCAGCACGGGCTCGACGGGCGACAGCCATGGAAGCGGTGGAGCGGTGGCGGGTCGACCGGCGGAAGAGAGGCTCCGACGCACCCCTACCTAGTGCACCAAATGTCGGATTCAGGGTTCCGCAGACCCTTGAGAGGTTCGAACTGTGGGGTGCGTGTGAAGAACTCGTCCTCCCGAGTCTGCCTACTCGCTAATCTCACTACCTAGCTCGATGAACTGGATGTAGAAGGGACAGAACAGTTTATCCTGGTTCGGGCCACCTTGCAGTGTAATACCCTACTCCAGCTTGTGGTGGATTGCCTCGAGGGGCTGAGGATGAACTAGTACAATGGTCGAACAGCCTTAGGAGGTGAGGTGTTCTTGTGCCCGATGAGCTGGTGGGTGTGAGGATGATCTGAATGATCCGTCCCTATGGTGGTGGCTAAGTCCTATTTATAGTGGCCATGGTTCTCTTCCCAAATGTAAGGCGGGAAGGGATCCCATAATGGCCAAATTTGAAGGGGGACAGCTTGTACATGCTATCCTGACAAAAGCATTCTTCGCCTGCGAAAAGCTTCTGCTCGTGACACCGAGGTGGGCTTGGTGATGACCTCCTCCCGCCATCCTGGCAGTCTTGGTCTTGTTGCACTGAAATGGAAACCTTTGGCTGATTCCTCGGGACCCCGTGCCTACGCTTGCCTCCTTAGCGCAAAAGAGGAAACTGGTACACTTCGCCCACTAGCGCGCGCCTGGCCTCGATCGTCATGGCTCACGTCATCTGAACCTCACGAGGTGAGCCTTGCATAGAAATCTCCACTCCTTGGGAGCCATCCTAAGGACGCCGTCCCTCGAGGAGGTCTTGGTGTCGTTCGCCTCGCGAGGGTCTTGGGTTGTTGATCCTGAAGCTCGGACATACCAGGCCACCGATGGAGCCACGTCATGGGCCGCAGGCAGACAAGTCTGGGCACCCCCGGTCCGAGGACGCCGACAGTTTAGATTTTGTTTTTTTAGATTAGAAGTTCGCCATAGATGAAACTACATGTACTTTGTTTGTGTTCAACGACTAGACCAAGACGTCACAAAACCCCACCTTCATTAATAGATCTTTCATCTTATATTCGCAATATCCAGATTGCAATTTCAGTTTCTTGCTTGTTCTTTGTTTGTGTGCATGAAACAGACCCTCGTGGTCAGGTTGATCATGCTCCGGCGTGGTTAATAACCTCTCAGAGTTGGTTTAGCAATTGCTAAGGCGCGACGTCCTCGCACGTTCGTAGCCTGATCGCCACAATCTACTCCACCAAAAACGATAACCACCATCTCATCGAAAGATGGGACACCTTTGCCTCTATCAAAGGGAATATCCCTTCAACCAAGGAGGCGATAGGAGTTGAGCATGGAGACATTTGCACCTGCATCTCTCCGACACCTATATATGATGAGATGCCCCAATTGCCATGTGAGGACAGCCACCCCACCATGAGTGATGTGAGTGACTCCACCATACGTGACATTGAGTGCATTACCTAAGAGAGGACGAGTGTGTTCACCACTAGCCCCGTACACGAGAGCATGCCACACATCCTATGTGAGGTTGAGAGCCTTTTGAGTGACTCCACCAACATATGAGTGAGAACATTCTACCAGGAGTGAGTGAGCCACATCACTTAGTGAGTGAGGTAGTTGAGACGGCATGTGAGGCCACTATGATTTTTAACGACCTAACCACTACTCCTAGTGTGTTTTCTTCTTTGGTGATAGATCTCCGACAAGACGAAGCGCCAATCCTCGACGAGTCCATACCTCCAATGGGCAAACCGATGGCCATGAAGGATGATATTGCACACCCCCCCACATGGTACTATCAAGTTGATGGAGCTATTGACCAAACATCAATTTTTTCTACCTCGCCTACAACACATGAGCGGTGCTCTAAAGGTAATATATGTGATGGACCTTCACTTGTTCCACTAGTGGACTATCTTGCAAATGATTGCTTGCATGAAGTTGATCACCTTATGGATTCATTGCATACTATGTCTTGTTTCGATATGCCACACATTTATGATGAATATGATGATGAGCATGTTGAATTCCTTAGTTGTGATGCTATGCTCCATGCGATATCATGTCAAAATTCTATTGATCACGTCATGTTTGACAATCCATTAAACTTGTCATATGCTGTGACGCCCCCGATTTGACCGTACACTAATCATGCACGCAAATGTGTACGATCAAGGTCAGGGACTCACGGGAAGATATCACAACACAACTCTACAACATAATTAAGTCATACAAGCATCATAATACAAGCCAGGGGCCTCGAGGGCTCGAATACAAGTGCTCGATCACAGACGAGTCAGCGGAAGCAACAATATCTGAGTACAGATATAAGTTAAACAAGTTTGCCTTAAGAAGGCTAGCACAAAAGTAGCAACGATCGAAAAGGCAAGGCCTCCTGCCAGGGACCTCCTAACTACTCCTGGACGTCGTCAGCGGCCTGCACGTAGTAGTAGGCACCTCTAGTGCCGTGGGAGTCGTCGTCGACGGTGGCGTCTGGCTCCTGAACTCCGACATCTGATTGCGACAATCCGGTATAGAAAGGGGAAAAGAGGGAGAAAAGCAACCGTGAGTACTCATCCAAAGTACTCGCAAGCAAGGAGCTACACTACATATGCATGGGTATATGTGTAAAGAGGCATATCAGTGGACTGAACTGCAGAATGCCGGAATAAGAGGGGGATAGCTAGTCCTGTCGAAGACTAAGCTTCTGGACATCTCCATCTTGCAGCATGTAGAAGAGAGTAGATTGAAGTCCTCCAAGTAGCATCGCATAGCATAATCCTACCCGGCGATCCCCTCCTCGTCACCCTGTTAGAGAGCGATCACCGGGTTGTATCTGGCACTTGGAAGGGTGTATTTTATTCAGTATCCAGTTCTAGTTGTCATAAGCTCAAGGTACAACTCCGGGTCGTCCTTTTACCGAGGGACACGGCTATTCGAATAGATAAACTTCCCTGCAGGGGTGCACCACATAACCCAACACGCTCGATCCCAATTGGCCGGACACACTTTTCTGGGTCATGCCCGGCCTCGTAAGATCAACGCGTCGCAGCCCCACCTAAGCACAACAGAGCGGTCAGCACGCCGGTCTAATCCTAAGCGCGCAGGGGTCTGGGCCCATCGCCCTATGCACACCTGCACGTTGCGAACGCGGCCGCGAGCAGACCTAGCAACCCACACGATCACGGCGGTTACGTCAAAGCGGTCCAACACGGCGCGCGCCACTCAGTCGCTGACGTCACGAAGGCTTCGGCTGATACCACGACGCCGGGATACCCATAACTACTCCCGCGTAGATGGCTAGTGCGTATAGACCAAATGGCCAGACTCAGATCAAATACCAAGATCTCGTTAAGCGTGTTAAGTATCCGCGAACGCCGACCAGGGCCAGGCCCACCTCTTACCTAGGCGGTCTCAACCTGCCCTGTCGCTCCGCCACAAGGATCCACTTGCGGGTACTCCTACGAGCCGACCCGACTTTAGTCATCACATGTGTCATGTATATAATATATAAGTATATACCCGCGATCACCGCCCAGGTGATCACGGCCCGATAGTGTAGCACAGCAAACGGACAAGAATGTAGGGCCACTGATGGAAATCTAGCATCCTATACTAAGCATGTAGGATTGCAGGTAAAGGTAGTAACAATAGTAGCAAGGATAGGCTATGCATCAGAATAGGATATCGAAAAGCAGTAACATGCTACACTACTCTAATGCAAGCAGTATAGAGGAGAGTAGGCGATATCTGGTGATCAAGGGGGGGCTTGCCTGGTTGCTCTGGCAAGTAGGAGGGGTCGTCGACTCCGTAGTCAAACTGGGCAGCAGCAGTGTCGGTCTCGTAGTCTACCGGAGAGAAGAGGGGGAAGAAACAGTAAATACAATGCAAACATAAGCATGAAGATGCGTGACATGACAGTGAGCGGTGCTAGGGGTGCCCTAACGCGACAGTAGGTGGTACCGGTGAAGGGGGGGAACATCCGGGAGGTATTCCCGATGTTTCACGTTTTCGGACAGACGGACCGGAGGGGGAAAGTTGCTAGTTCGATAGGTTAGGGAGGTGTGGTGGACGAACGGACTGCGTATTCGGATTCGTCTCGTCGTTCTGAGCAACTTTCATATAGAAAACATTTTCATCCGAGTTACGGTTTAAAAGATATGAATTTTCAAAGTTTATTTGAATTTCTGGAATTATTTAATTAACAGAAAAAGGGATATGACGTCAGCATGACGTAGGAGTGACGTCAGCGGTTAACAGTCCGGGTTGACTGGTCAAACTGACAAGGGGGACCCACCTGTCATAGACAGTGGGTTAACAGAGGATTAACTAATTAGTTTTTTAGCTAATTAACTACTGGGCCCACCTGTCAGTGAGAGATTAATTAAACTAATTATTTTTATTTATAAAACATTTTCTTTTTCTTTTCTTTTTAATTTTTGCGGCGGGGCCCGCATGTCAGTGACTGGGCCTGCCCAGTCAGCAGTTGACTGGGTCAACCCAGTCAACTGGGCCCGTGGGGGCCACTGGCAGTGACCCAGGGGTGGCCCCAGGTGTGCCACGTCGGCGGCCGGCGCCGGAGTATCGCCGGCGACCAAAACGCACGGCGGCGCGCGCGGGAGGGGCGCGGGTTTCACCCACTGTGGGTTTGCGGGGGCGGGGCTGGGCGCGTTCGACGCGGCTCGACGTTGCGCGTCCAACGGCGGTGGTCGGAGGGGCTGGAATGGACGGGGTCGACCGCTACGGGCTCGCCGGCGGCGAGGAGCTACGGGTGCCCGACGGAAGCTACGCTAGAGCGCGCGAATGGCCGAACTAGCTAGCTAGGCGGGTGCGGCATGGTGCGGTCGGGCTAGCGGGCCAACGCCCGTGACCATTTGGTCACCGGAGACACGCCGGCGGCAAGCTCCGCGGCGTGGCGTTCGGGCGCGCGCGGGGAAGAAGCTAGGGAGCGCGGGCGAGCTAGCGGAGAGGGGAAGGAGGTAGAGGAGCTCACAGCGGAGCCGTAGGGAGTGGCAGCGAGCTCGGGGAGGGCGCGGGGTAGCCGGAGTCGGCGACGATCGACGGCGGCCGTGCGGGGAAGACGAGCTCGGGGAGGTCGATGTAGTGGCGCTCGGCTCGTTCCCGATGGCGCAGTCGGCGTAGTCGACGGCGGGGAGTCGTTCGGGCACGTCGTCGGGGCGATCTGGGCACGGTGGCCGCGGGAACTACGGTGAACGGCGGCGAGCGCGCTCGGGCAGAGGGGAACGGAGGGGAGAGGGAGGGGGATCTGGCGGGGGAGAAGGCGCAGAGGCCGAGGGAGAGCGGGGGCGAGTGGGAGAGAGGCCCGAGGGAGCGGGGGGCCGCTGGCGCCCTTATCCTCTCGCGGGGTTCACCGCCGGCGAGGGGGTTCGGCGGCGACGCTCCCCTGTTCCGACCCGGTCGGGGGAACAGGAAGGGGACGCGGGGGAAGGTGGGCTGGGCCGGGGCGCGGGTGGCGGCCCAGCTTGGGCCGGGGGGGGTTTGGGCCGCGGGTCCAGTGGGGGGGGGAGGCCTGCTCTTTTTTTCTTTTGACTGTTTTGTTTTCTGTTTTCTCTTATTTGTTTATTTCCTTTTTTGTTTTATTTCATTTAAAAGTATTTAGACATTTTATAAAAATGTGATTTCTCCACCATAATTACCAGTGTATTATTTAGAACCCACTGAACATTTTTGTTTGAATTTTTGAAAACTTTTATTTTCCACTTTTAAATTTATTTGAAGTTTGAACTAGGAGTTTGACAAGGGTGTGGTTCAAATGTGATCTAGCCCTGTTTAGCAATATGATTAGCTTAATCACAGGGGGTTACTGTAGCATGATTCTCAGGGTGTTACAAATCTCCTCCACTACAAGAAATCTCGTCCCGAGATTTAGGAGGTAGAAGGAAACAGTGCGGGGTATTCTTCGCGCAGACGATCCTCTCGTTCCCAAGTGGCCTCATATTCAGAATGGTGCGACCACTGGACTTTGAGAAACTTGATCGCCTTCTGACGTGTGCGGCGTTCAGCTTGGTCGAGAATGCGGACCGGATGCTCCTTATAGGAGAGGTCTTGCTGCAATTCGAGCACTTCGTGATCCACAGCTCGGATTGGATCCTTGAAGCAACGGCGGAGCTGTGACACATGGAACACATCGTGAACCTGAGAAAGGTTCGGCGGTAGTTCCAGTTGGTATGCCACTTTTCCACGCCTTTCGAGAATAGTGAATGGGCCAATATAGCGAGGAGCTAGTTTGCCCTTGATCCCGAAGCGGTGAGCACCCTTCATAGGTGTGACTCGAAGATAAGCCTTTTCGCCAGGTTGATAGACCATGTCTTTATGATGACGGTCATACTGACTCTTCTGACGTGAGTGAGCAGTCTTGAGATTCTCGCGAATAATGCGGACTTGTTCTTCGGCATCTTGGATAATATCCGGTCCGATGAGTGGACGTTCCCCAGTTTCTAACCAGTTCAGGGGGGTTCGGCACTTTCGTCCATATAACACTTCGAAGGGGGCCATCTTCAGACTAGCTTGATAGCTATTATTATAAGAGAACTCAGCATACGGGAGAGATTCCTCCCATTTCTTGCCGAAGGAAATAACGCAAGCTCGAAGCATGTCTTCGAGAACTTGATTGACGCGTTCAACTTGTCCTTGCGATTGAGGATGAAACGCAGTACTGAATGACAGATGAGTTCCCATTGCTTCTTGGAAACTTGCCCAGAATCTTGAAGTGAATAAGCTGCCACGGTCTGAGCTGATAACCAATGGAATACCGTGGAGTGAAACAATCCTGGACATATAGAGCGTTGCCAACTGGCTAGCAGTGATCGTTTCTTTGACCGCCAGAAAATGTGCAACTTTGGAAAGCCGGTCAATGACGACAAGAATAGCATCATTACCTTTCTGCGATTTGGGAAATCCAGTGACGAAGTCCATCTCAACATGGTCCCATTTCCATTCAGGAATAGAGATAGGTTGCAGAGTTCCAGCAGGCCTTTGATGTTCTGCTTTGATACGACGGCAAACGTCACACTCAGCAACATAACGAGCAATGTCTTGCTTCATATTAGTCCACCAGAATCTTTGACGGATGTCTTGGTACATCTTTGTACTACCCGGATGGATACTTAGAGGCGTATCATGAGCTTCTTTCATAACTTCCTGTGTCATATCCAGGTTTTTCTCTGTACATGGCACCACTAGGCGGCCCTTGAAGTATAGGGTGCCATCTTCAGAAATGGTGAAGAATGAGGGCTTTCCTCCTGCGAGGTAGCGCTTAATCTTGTAGGCTTCAGAGTCATACTTCTGTAGCCTTTTGATGCTGTCCTCGAGATCTGGTTTAGCAACTAGGGTATTGAGGGAACCCTGGGTAACAACGTGGAGGTTCACCTTGCCAAATTGTTTAGGAGGGGGAGCGAGTGCACCCGGAGGAACAATATGGAGGTTCAGCTTCCTGAATTCTTCAACAAGCGAGGGCTGAACTTTATGAACCTGGAGGTGGTTGCAGTAAGACTTGCGGCTCAAGGCATCAGCCATTACATTAGCCTTGCCTGGCGTATAGGAAATACCCAAGTCAAAGTCTGCAACAAGCTCCATCCATCTCTGCTGACGGAGGTTCAGATCTGGTTGAGTAAACAGATACTTCAGACTTTGGTGGTCGGTGAAGATCTCGCAACGATTACCGAGAAGGTAATGTCGCCACTGCTTCAGCGCATGAATGACAGCAGCAAGTTCGAGGTCGTGAACTGGGTAGTTCTCTTCGTGAGGGCGCAATTGTCGAGAGGCATAAGCAATCACTTTGCGGTCTTGCATTAGGACACAGCCTAACCCTTGACGGGAAGCATCGCAGTAAATGACGAAGTCCTTCTTAGTATCAGGTGGAGCTAGAACTGGGGCAGAAGTCAACTTGTCTTTGAGTGCCTGGAAACTTTCCTGACATTTGTCTGTCCATTGGAACTTGACACCCTTATGCAACAGGTTAGTCAGAGGCCTGGCGATCTTAGAGAAGTTCTCGACGAATCGACGGCAATAGCTGGCGAGACCGAGAAAACTTCTGACTTGCTTAACGTTCTTGGGAGGAGTCCAATCAAGAATAGCCTGAACTCGCTCGGGGTTGACGGCAATACCATCCTTAGAGATGACATGCCCCAGATAGGTTACTTCCGGTAGCCAGAATTCACATTTAGAGAACTTGGCATATAGTTGATGTTCTCGTAGTTTTTCCAGCACAAGTCGAAGATGTTCAGCATGTTCTTCTTCGTTCTTGGAAAATATCAGGATATCATCCAGATAAACCACGACGAACTTGTCGAGGTAATCCATGAATATGTAGTTCATCAGACGAGAGAAGGTGGCTGGAGCATTGGTTAAACCGAAAGACATGACGGTGTACTCATATGAACCATAGCGAGTCACGAAGGCGGTCTTTGGGATATCCTCTTCGCGAACACGGATCTGGTGGTAGCCCAACCTCAAGTCGAGCTTAGAGAACACTGACGAACCCGCCAGTTGATCATACAGATCATTGATCCGAGGAAGAGGGTAATTATTCTGAATGGTAGCTTGGTTTATAGGACGGTAGTCTTGAACTAACCGGTTTGTCCCATCCTTCTTCTTGACAAAGAGAGAAGGTGCTCCCCAAGGAGAGCAACTTGGGCGAATGAATCCTTTGCGAAGAGACTTGTCGATTTCCTCCTTAAGCTCAAGGAGTTCATGCGGCGGCATTTTGTAAGGTCGCTTGGCTATAGGAGTGGTGCCTGGTTTCAAGTCGATGATGAATTCGACAGCTCTAGCAGGGGGAATCCCTGGAAGTTCTTCAGGGAAGACGTCGAGGAATTCACGCACGACGGGAATGTTTTCAATGCCCTCGAGTGGTGCAGCGTTCAATGCATTCAATGCATAGAGCCTTGCCTCGGCATTTTGCACCAGATGGGCTTGGTAAGTAACTATCTCATCTGAAGGGTGTAGCAGATGGACGGTCTTAGTGGTGCAAACGATTGAAGCAGTATGCGCTTTTAACCAATTCATTCCCAGAATGAGATCAATGCTACAGGACTTCAGTACGATGGGAGAGACAAGAAATTCCAGTCCTTCAATTTCAACAGTAACATCGCGACTAACCATAGAGGTTTGACATTGGCCCGCAGGGGTGTGTACCACTAGCGGAGTGTTTACCTCTTCGTAATGAATGCCATGCAGGAATGCAAATTCTGCTGATATGAATGAATGGGATGCTCCTGTATCAAATAAAACGGATGCTGGTACTGAATTTACGAGGAGTGTACCCATCACAGTAGCAGGCTGGTCTTGAGCTTCGCTGAGATCAACGTGGTTGGCATGAGCACGACCATAAGACTTAGCATTGTTGTTGCGGGGCTGGTTGTTACCACGGCCAGCTACTGGAAGGGCCAGTTGATTCTGGTTCTGATAGCAGTTCCTGGCAAAGTGACCCGTTTGACCACACTTGAAGCACAGACCATTATCGGGAGTGGGAACAGGAGCCCCAGGTGGGGGAGCTGGTAGCTTTGACTGCTTAGATGGTGGAGGAGGCAGACGCGGTGCAGCATAAGATTTCCTGGGAGCAGGTGCATTTGGACGATACATGCTGTTTGGGATCCATATCTTACGCTTCTGGGAGGGCGAGCCCGAAGATGAGCCCGTGTCACGGTTGCGCCTCTGAGAGCTCTGGTATTTCTGCAGACCAGTCTCGACATTGATGGCCTTATTTACCAAGGTGGCGAAATCAGCAAAGTCATGCACTAGAAGTGCGAGCTTGATGTCAGCTTGAAGGCCATCACGGAACTTCTCCTGTCTGCGTGCATCAGTTGCAATGTCTTCTTCAGCATAGCGGGACAAGTCCAGAAACTCCCGCTGATAAGCTTCAATAGTTTTGTTGCCTTGGGTGAGGTTGCGGAACTCACGCTTCTTCCAGTCCATGACTCCCTGAGGAATGAAGCGGGCACGGAAAGCAGCTTGGAAGTCTGGCCAGGTGATGATTGTTCCAGCTGGCAGAGTACGCTGTGGCTGTCCCACCATTGAGCTGCGGGTCCCTTCAAGAAGAAGGAAGCAAAATTGACATAGCTGGCAGGGGCTACATCAGCAGACTCCAACTCATAGGTGATGTCACGGAGCCAGTCATCAGCATCCAGAGGCTGAGTTGAGCTGCGGTAGATGGTTGGGTTGAGGCGTATGAAATCTTGAAGAGTCACTTGAGCTGGCTGTTGGTTCATATTGGGGCGAGGAAACTGAGCCATCATATTTTCCATGAATTGGCGGTTCAGTTCAAACTGTTGGATCATACCAGCCATGTACTCAGGTGGTGGTGGGGCATCGCCACCACGACCACGACCACCTGGTCTAACCATCCTGCTAATATATAATAGGGGTAGTTCAGCATTGAGAAAATTGGCAATGACAAGAATCATTCATGATGAAACATGCATAATGAAAGGAGCACGATAGCTACTGCATAGTAGTCGGCATAACTTACAAAAGGGGTCATGCATAGAGTTCATTACATAGAGTTCAGTACATGGACTAAAACATCATAGGCGGCACACAGGCTCGCGACGACTGAAACTAATACTACCATCAAGCCTACATCAGTCCCAAGAGGTACTGTGGAGGTAATCGTAGCCCGACAGCTGGTAGTGAGGCAACGGATAGTCCTCCACGTCAGCAGACTAGGGGCCGCGGATACTCAAGTGTAGAGCCCAGTGCTCAGGTGGCAGAAAAGGTCCAAGTGCGGGAGAGTAGCCTCCCACCTCTGGCCAACCAACACCGTGGGGCATCACGGTCCTGGCTGGGTAGATCGCAGTACGTGGTACCTGTCCAGACCGGACAAAGGGGTGCAGCAGCGTCAGAGCACGGTAAAGATGCTGACGGGTGGTGTACATCTCGTGGCGAAGAGCTCGGTTAGCTCGATCCAGCCCATCAGCATGCAGAACCAGGTGCTGATGGTAGAAGGGCTCTCGGGTGACAGTGGAGTAGGCAGCAGTATAGTATCCCTCCGCACCAACATCAGATGCGATAGCAATGTGCCTGAAAGGGGAGGTGTCCAACTCCTGATACTCTCCACGAAGACGTGTCAGAGCAGCATAGGCTGCATCGTGGACAGCCATATCGATGGTCACACCAACACCATGTGCGGTGTGCAGCACAGTAGTGGAGTCGTACTCCCGAGAGTAGAGGTGGACGATGGCACGGTACTGCTCCTGGTTAAAGTCCTGGTACTCCTCGTAGACGGTGTACTCAGGGTGCCAGCGATAACCCAGATAGGTCATCATCTCAGCTAGCACCGCAGGTGATCCCGAGGCACCAATGGCCATCGTGTGGCGAACAACCTGCCTCGTGGGTTCCATCTGAAAGCAAAGACGTTTCAAAGGAGTCAAATGACAGTGTGTGAATTGATCAAAATACTATTCTGAGAAACAACTATGGCTTATCCAACTTTGGGGTGAATGTGGTCACGGGATCCTAGTGTTAGAGTTAGTAAAGTCGTTTAACCCGAGTAGAAGAGAGTTCAGAGTCCCAGAGTAAAGGTCGAGGAGTAAAAGATCCTAGTACCACCCAATGGCGACGTGGGCCCGTAAGCCGCACAGCCATGTTAGTAGAAGTTTTGCAATGTCTAGACTTGACTTCGGCCAAGGAGTGTGGAAGGGGGGTTCCTACAGGCAGTCGGCTCTGATACCAACTTGTGACGCCCCCGATTTGACCGTACACTAATCATGCACGCAAATGTGTACGATCAAGGTCAGGGACTCACGGGAAGATATCACAACACAACTCTACAACATAATTAAGTCATACAAGCATCATAATACAAGCCAGGGGCCTCGAGGGCTCGAATACAAGTGCTCGATCACAGACGAGTCAGCGGAAGCAACAATATCTGAGTACAGATATAAGTTAAACAAGTTTGCCTTAAGAAGGCTAGCACAAAAGTAGCAACGATCGAAAAGGCAAGGCCTCCTGCCTGGGACCTCCTAACTACTCCTGGTCGTCGTCAGCGGCCTGCACGTAGTAGTAGGCACCTCCAGTGCCGTGGGAGTCGTCGTCGACGGTGGCGTCTGGCTCCTGAACTCCGACATCTGATTGCGACAATCCGGTATAGAAAGGGGAAAAGAGGGAGAAAAGCAACCGTGAGTACTCATCCAAAGTACTCGCAAGCAAGGAGCTACACTACATATGCATGGGTATATGTGTAAAGAGGCATATCAGTGGACTGAACTGCAGAATGCCGGAATAAGAGGGGGATAGCTAGTCCTGTCGAAGACTAAGCTTCTGGACATCTCCATCTTGCAGCATGTAGAAGAGAGTAGATTGAAGTCCTCCAAGTAGCATCGCATAGCATAATCCTACCCGGCGATCCCCTCCTCGTCACCCTGTTAGAGAGCGATCACCGGGTTGTATCTGGCACTTGGAAGGGTGTATTTTATTCAGTATCCAGTTCTAGTTGTCATAAGCTCAAGGTACAACTCCGGGTCGTCCTTTTACCGAGGGACACGGCTATTCGAATAGATAAACTTCCCTGCAGGGGTGCACCACATAACCCAACACGCTCGATCCCAATTGGCCGGACACACTTTTCTGGGTCATGCCCGGCCTCGTAAGATCAACGCGTCGCAGCCCCACCTAAGCACAACAGAGCGGTCAGCACGCCGGTCTAATCCTAAGCGCGCAGGGGTCTGGGCCCATCGCCCTATGCACACCTGCACGTTGCGAACGCGGCCGCAAGCAGACCTAGCAACCCACACGATCACGGCGGTTACGTCAAAGCGGTCCAACACGGCGCGCGCCACTCAGTCGCTGACGTCACGAAGGCTTCGGCTGATACCACGACGCCGGGATACCCATAACTACTCCCGCGTAGATGGCTAGTGCGTATAGACCAAATGGCCAGACTCAGATCAAATACCAAGATCTCGTTAAGCGTGTTAAGTATCCGCGAACGCCGACTAGGGCCAGGCCCACCTCTTACCTAGGCGGTCTCAACCTGCCCTGTCGCTCCGCCACAAGGATCCACTTGCGGGTACTCCTACGAGCCGACCCGACTTTAGTCATCACATGTGTCATGTATATAATATATAAGTATATACCCGCGATCACCGCCCAGGTGATCACGGCCCGATAGTGTAGCACAGCAAACGGACAAGAATGTAGGGCCACTGATGGAAATCTAGCATCCTATACTAAGCATGTAGGATTGCAGGTAAAGGTAGTAACAATAGTAGCAAGGATAGGCTATGCATCAGAATAGGATATCGAAAAGCAGTAACATGCTACACTACTCTAATGCAAGCAGTATAGAGGAGAGTAGGCGATATCTGGTGATCAAGGGGGGGCTTGCCTGGTTGCTCTGGCAAGTAGGAGGGGTCGTCGACTCCGTAGTCAAACTGGGCAGCAGCAGTGTCGGTCTCGTAGTCTACCGGAGAGAAGAGGGGGAAGAAACAGTAAATAAAATGCAAACATAAGCATGACGATGCGTGACATGACAGTGAGCGGTGCTAGGGGTGCCCTAACGCGACAGTAGGTGGTACCGGTGAAGGGGGGGAACATCCGGGAGGTATTCCCGATGTTTCACGTTTTCGGACAGACGGACCGGAGGGGGAAAGTTGCTAGTTCGATAGGTTAGGGAGGTGTGGTGGACGAACGGACTGCGTATTCGGATTCGTCTCGTCGTTCTGAGCAACTTTCATATAGAAAACATTTTCATCCGAGTTACGGTTTAAAAGATATGAATTTTCAAAGTTTATTTGAATTTCTGGAATTATTTAATTAACAGAAAAAGGGATATGACGTCAGCATGACGTAGGAGTGACGTCAGCGGTTAACAGTCCGGGTTGACTGGTCAAACTGACAAGGGGGACCCACCTGTCATAGACAGTGGGTTAACAGAGGATTAACTAATTAGTTTTTTAGCTAATTAACTACTGGGCCCACCTGTCAGTGAGAGATTAATTAAACTAATTATTTTTATTTATAAAACATTTTCTTTTTCTTTTCTTTTTAATTTTTGCGGCGGGGCCCGCATGTCAGTGACTGGGCCTGCCCAGTCAGCAGTTGACTGGGTCAACCCAGTCAACTGGGCCCGTGGGGGCCACTGGCAGTGACCCAGGGGTGGCCCCAGGTGTGCCACGTCGGCGGCCGGCGCCGGAGTATCGCCGGCGACCAAAACGCACGGCGGCGCGCGCGGGAGGGGCGCGGGTTTCACCCACTGTGGGTTTGCGGGGGCGGGGCTGGGCGCGTTCGACGCGGCTCGACGTCGCGCGTCCAACGGCGGTGGTCGGAGGGGCTGGAACGGACGGGGTCGACCGCTACGGGCTCGCCGGCGGCGAGGAGCTACGGGTGCCCGACGGAAGCTACGCTAGAGCGCGCGAATGGCCGAACTAGCTAGCTAGGCGGGTGCGGCATGGTGCGGTCGGGCTAGCGGGCCAACGCCCGTGACCATTTGGTCACCGGAGACACGCCGGCGGCGAGCTCCGCGGCGTGGCGTTCGGGCGCGCGCGGGGAAGAAGCTAGGGAGCGCGGGCGAGCTAGCGGAGAGGGGGAGGAGGTAGAGGAGCTCACAGCGGAGCCGTAGGGAGTGGCAGCGAGCTCGGGGAGGGCGCGGGGTAGCCGGAGTCGGCGACGATCGACGGCGGCCGTGCGGGGAAGACGAGCTCGGGGAGGTCGATGTAGTGGCGCTCGGCTCGTTCCCGATGGCGCAGTCGGCGTAGTCGACGGCGGGGAGTCGTTCGGGCACGTCGTCGGGGCGATCTGGGCACGGTGGCCGCGGGAACTACGGTGAACGGCGGCGAGCGCGCTCGGGCAGAGGGGAACAGAGGGGAGAGGGAGGGGGATCTGGCGGGGGAGAAGGCGCAGAGGCCGAGGGAGAGCGGGGGCGAGTGGGAGAGAGGCCCGAGGGAGCGGGGGGCCGCTGGCGCCCTTATCCTCTCGCGGGGTTCACCGCCGGCGAGGGGGTTCGGCGGCGACGCTCCCCTGTTCCGACCCGGTCGGGGGAACAGGAAGGGGACGCGGGGGAAGGTGGGCTGGGCCGGGGCGCGGGTGGCGGCCCAGCTTGGGCCGGGGGGGGGGGGGGGGGGTTTGGGCCGCGGGTCCAGTGGGGGGGGAGGCCTGCTCTTTTTTTCTTTTGACTGTGTTGTTTTCTGTTTTCTCTTATTTGTTTATTTCCTTTTTTGTTTTATTCATTTAAAAGTATTTAGACATTTTATAAAAATGTGATTTCTCCACCATAATTACCAGTGTATTATTTAGAACCCACTGAACATTTTTGTTTGAATTTTTGAAAACTTTTATTTTCCACTTTTAAATTTAATTGAAGTTTGAACTAGGAGTTTGACAAGGGTGTGGTTCAAATGTGATCTAGCCCTGTTTAGCAATATGATTAGCTTAATCACAGGGGGTTACTGTAGCATGATTCTCAGGGTGTTACATATGCTATGAGTGAGATCTCCCCTATTGCATCATTACAATCTCAACATCGTAACTATCCATATCCAATTAAAATCAATCCCATTTGCACTTATGGCATAGATGACGAGATTATGGTTATTGGATTTTGCTTCTCTTGTGATGATATTGCCATGCTACCTTTGCAAAATTTGTGCAATTCATCTCATATGCCATGCCATGAAAATTATCGTGTATCGCATGATTCCATCCCTTGTGTGCACCATATGCATAGCATTCATAATGATGCTCTAGGTGTTTCCCATGGTGCATTCCACAATTTGAGTCTCCATTATGCTCTACACAATAACAAACCTACCATGATGGATGACATGTTTCTATATCATGCATCTCATTTATTTGAGCATTGGATATGTTGTGCTAACCAACACAAGCACGTATGCATCATAATGGATGATGTGTACATCTATCACGCACACACAATTTTTCCTTTGCCTTTGTTTTGTGTAGGTACTTATGCAAACTCGTCAACGCTCAATCCAATGAGTTGACAGAACGAGCCCTTCAGAGCAACGATGATTTGGGATCCCATGGATTATCCTTACCACCATTCCCTTTGCGCAAGAACTACGCGCATCTCTTTTACTTGGCTCTCACACGGGCATGGGATATATATTACTTGTTACTTTATGCCCATTGTACCATGTTCACTTTGGATGTTATACTTGCTTCTCCGCCTTTGCCATGCAAGTGTGACCCTTGCTTGCATTTACCCATGAGTCGCCACTATACAACTATGTCTATTTGCATGCTTGGTGGAGATCCTTGTTGCTATTTGATAGAGGAAAAGGTGTCCCGTCTTTCGATGAGAAGGTCATTATCATTTTCGGTGCAGTAGACTTTGCCGACCCGACTACGAACGTGAAAGGACGTCGCACCTTAGCAATCGCTAAACCAACTACGAGAGGTTATTGACCACGCTGGAGCATGATCAACCTGATCACGAAGGTCTATTTCCTGCAAGGAAACAAAGAACAAGCAAGAAACTAAGATTGCAATCTGGATATTGTGAATATAAGATGAAAGCTTTATTGATCAAGGTGGGGTTCTATGACGTCTTGGTATGGTCGCTGAACACAAACGAAGTACGCGAAGTTGCGGCTATGCTGAACTTTTAATCTAAACAAAACCCAAAGTCTAAATGACGCCCTAAGTGATGTATATATGGAGGAAGAGGGGGGTTCGTGGCCCCTTGGAGGAGGTGTCCGAAACCAACCCCATACATACGGACTCTAAAAACAGCCTATACTTCAGTATTTCAAAATTACATGGGCCTAACCCCATAATAAGGAGACGCAGCACGTATAATAGCCTCTTGACGAAATTTATGAAGTGGCATCTTGTATATTTCATCCAAGGCTTCATGCACTCATTATGGTGGCTTCAAAGTCCCGAAATCATCACTTGTAACTCCGTTCTTGTTCCCCTTGCGCATGGCATCATCTCCATGCTTGATCTACCTCCAATGTTCATCCTTCTTCTCCAAGCTAGGCCCTTCATTTGTAAGCAATACAAATGTATCCAATTTAGGCAGCAGCATATTCTCATGAACATTAGAATCATTACCAAGAAACGAAAGTACCTGGTAATTTTATTGGTGTGCGCGAGCTCTAGTAATTGGTCCAATATGTATAGCAACAGGGGCTGTGGGTATAACAATGGTATTGTTGTCCTCATCATCCTCCCCTTCTTGAAGTGTACTCGTCCTCGACGGAAGCTCATCTTCCTCACTCAAATAAGGCTTCAAATTTGCACGGTTAAAAGTGGGACTAACCCAAAAAATTGTAGGTAGCTCAAGGTTATATGCATTATCATTTATTTTCTCTAACACATTAAAAGGACCATCAACACGTGGCATTAGCTTTGATTTGCGCAAATCAGGAAATCTATCGTTAAGCAAATGTAACCAAAGAAGATCTCCATGTGCAAACACAACATGGTTTCTACCCTTATCTCCAGCAAGTTTATATTTAACATTCATACGTTCAATGTTCTCCTTAGTTAACTCATGCATTTTTAAGATCAATTCAGCATGTTGTTAGCATCAAAATTAACCTTCTCCGAAGATGGAAGAGGCAACAAATCAATAGGTGCACGAGGTAGAAAACCATACACAATCTCAAAAGGGCACATCTTAGTAGTAGAATGCAGCGAACGATTATAAGGAAATTCAATATGAGGCAAGCATTCTTCCCACATTTTCTTGTTATTCTTCAAAACAGCCCTAAGCATAGTAGACAATATTCTGTCGACTACTTCAGTTTGTCCATCAGTTTTGGGGTGACAAGTAGTACTAAAGAGCAGTTTAGTCCCCAACTTAGCCCATAAACATCTCCAAAAGTGGCTAAGAAATTTAGTATCACGATGTGAAATAATAGTATTTAGCACACCATGCAACCGAATAATTTCACGAAAGAACAAATCAGCAACATTAGCAACATCATCGCTTTTATGACATGGTATAAAGTGTGCCATTTTCGAGAATCTATCCACGACAACAAATATGGTGTCCCTCCCCTTGTTTGTTCAAGGTAAACCTAAAACAAAGTCCATAGATATATCCTCCCATGGAACACTAGGTACAGGCAAAGGCATATATAAACCATGAGGATTGAGTCATCACTTAGCTTTTTGACATGTAGTGCAACTAGTAACAAAACGCCCAACATCCTGTCTCATCTTTGGCCAAAAGAAATGTGTAGCAAGTACGTCCTCCATCTTCTTGACGCCAAAGTGTCCCATTAATCCTTCTCCATGTGCCTCTTGCATAAACAAAAGACGAATGGAGCTAGCTGGAATGGATAGCTTGTTAGCAAGAAACACAAATCCATCATTAACGACAAACTTGTTCTATGTTCTGCCTTCTTTACAATTCTGCAATATATCTTTAAATTCAGCATCATGCACATATTGTTCTTTGATGGTCTTCGAACCAAATATTTTAAAGTCAAGTTGTGAAAGCATAGTATAACGACAAGATAATGCATCAGAAATAACATTTTATTTACCCTTCTTGTGTTTAATGACATAAGGGAAAGTCTCAATGAATTCAACCCATTTAGCACGTCTAAGGTTCACTTCTGCTTGACTTTTAATGTGTTTCAAAGATTCATGATCAGAATGTATATCAAATTCTTTGGGCCATAAATAATGTTGCGATGTTTCTAAGGTCCAAACAAGAGCATATAATTCTTTATCATAAGTAGAATAGTTCAGACTAGGCCCACTCAATTTTTTAGAAAAAGTATGCAACAAGTTTGCCATCTTGTAATAACACACCTCCTAATGCAATTCCACTAGCATCACATTCAAGATCAAAAGTCTTCTTATAATCAGGAAGTTGGAGTAAAGGAGCATGTGTCAACTTATCTTTCAATACAGTGAAGGCTTCTTCCTGCACGGTGCCCCAAACAAAAGGCACATCCTTCTTTGTAAGCTCATTGAGAGGTGCAGCAATGGTGCTGAAATCTCTCACAAAACACCTATAGAAACCAGTGAGGCCAAGAAAACTCCTCACTTGTGTGACCGTTTTGGACTGCGGTCAACTCTCAGTAGCTTCAATCTTGGCTTTATCAACTTCAATTCCATATGGAGTAACAACATAGCCAAGAAAAGATACTTGCTCGGTGCAAAAGGTGCACTTCCCAAGGTTACCAAACAAATGTGCATCACGTAGAGCAATAAAAACAACACGTAAATGTTCCAAATGTTCCTCCAAATATCTGCTATAAATAAATATATCATCAAAATAAACTACCACAAATCGTCTAATGAAAGCACGTAAAATGTCGTTCGTTGATCTCATGAAAGTACTAGGTGCATTAGTTAACCAAAAAGGCATGACAAACCACTCATATAGTCCAAACTTAGTTTTCAATGTTGTTTTCCATTCATCCCCCAATTTCATATGAATTTGATGGTATCCACTACGCAGATCAAATTTGGAGAAAATTGTAGAGCCGATCAATTCATCAAGCATATCATCTAGCCTAGGAATAGGATGACGATTCCACATAGTAATATTATTAATGCCTCTACGATCAACACACATACGTGATGTACCATCCTTTTTTGGCACTACAATAATAGGAACAACACAAGGACTAAGGGATTCGCGTATAAAAGCTTTGTCGAGTAGCTCTGGACTTGATGCATAATCTCCTTCGTCTCCTGTGGATAGGTACGGTATGGTGCACGGTTGGGTAGCGATGCAGCGACAATTAAGTCAATATGATACTCGATCCCGCGAATAGGTGGTAATCCCGGTGGCGCGTTTTGTGGAATGAATTCAGCAAACCCCTGCAAAATTTCAGTGACAGCAGGAGGCAAAGAGGAAGGCACGTCCTCGAATGAAAATAATGCCTCTTTGCACACAAAAGCATAGCAAACAGATTTGCTGCAATCTAGATCATCAATATCAGATTTGGTGGCAAGGAAACATCCACTTTTCAATTTAATTTCAGAAGCAACACTAGATGAATTATTATTAGGTTTCATTTGTTGCTCAAATTCTTCTCCCACAATCTGATTTTCACTCTAATTTTTCTCCTATTCTGCTTTACTAGCTCTATTAACATCATCTTTCAAAATGGAATCAGGAGACATAGGAAGAAAAGTAATATGTTTATCCTTATGAACAAGAGTATATTGATTGTTTCTACCATGGTGTACATAATTTTTATCGAATTGCGATGGTCTACCATGTAATAAGGAACATGCTTGCATGGGTACCACATCACAATCAACATAATCAACATATGTAGCGATACTAAAATGCACATGAACAGTACGTGTTACCTTAACGTTGCCGCTGTTGTTGAATCATTGGATGTAGTAAGGATGCGGATGGGGTCTTGTGGTGAGAGACAACTTCTCCACCATCTCCATGCTAGCCAAGTTGTTGCAACTCCCTCCATCAATGATGACACAGACAGAATGTTCCTTCACAAATCCCTTTGTAAACAAATTATGCCTCTGATTTTG
The DNA here is from genome assembly GCF_002575655.3 of Aegilops tauschii subsp. strangulata. Lineage (NCBI taxonomy): Eukaryota > Viridiplantae > Streptophyta > Magnoliopsida > Poales > Poaceae > Aegilops > Aegilops tauschii. The sequence goes on along the minus strand of NC_053037.3, from coordinate 241,365,733 downwards.
CTCAGCTTGTGTTACCTACACACTGAAAACACGTTGAGCAACTAAACTCCAATACATGTCAGCGTCTTCAGCAGCCATGTATTGCGTCTCTTGTTCATAATCATGTCCACCGTGTTCTTCACTTGTAATAAGAGCCAAAGTCTCCTCATCATAGTCACTAGCAAACTCATACCCACCATCCTCAGTAGCAATCATCACATGCTTAGATGGGCATTCTCTCGCATAATGACCTCCACCCTTGCAACGACGACAAATAGTATCATGTGTTTGCCCTGTTGATGCCATGGATGAAGAAGAGCTCTGTGCAGGCTCAGAAGGTGTGCTCTTGGCAGATAGTGGTGGTTGTGCCTGCTTTATTGTATCACGGTTGGAGGTGGCAGCTGACGGAGGTGCCGGTGCAGTAGAACATGTGGAAGTAGAGGATGCACACGGTGTCCATGATGAAGGTCGACCTGCAGAAAAATTAGTCCACACCAATGATTGTCGATCCTGCACTTCATGTTCAGCTTTGCAACCAAGATGGAATAAACGAGTGATATTGTTATACTCCTTATACCCTAATATGGTCTGAATCTTTCTATTTAACCCACCGATAAAACATGCAAGCATCGCTTCATTATCCTCAACAATACCATATCTAATCATGCATGTTTGTAATTCCTGATAATACTCCTCTACAGAGTTTTTTCATTGTCTCAAACAGTGCAGTTTTTGAAGTAATTCACGTTGATAATATGGTGGAACCCAACGAGTACGCATAGGAGTTTTCAAAGCAACCCAAGTAGTAGGGATATTATCATGATATAATCTACAATGTTCAGACCACCAAGCAGAAGCAAAACTAGTGAATTCACAAACAGTAGCAGCAACACGTCTATCCTTAGGATATTGTAAGCATGTGAAACATTGTTCATTTTCTAACTCCCAAGTAAGATATACATCAGGAATGTACGTATCTACCATCAAATGGTGGAATATTCAATTTTAGTTTAGGAATATAGTCATAATCTCGTACATGAGGTGTGCTATGATATGCATGAGGTTGACCTGGTCATGGTGGTTGCACGTAGTTCTGATTTTGATCAAGCTCATCCTTGTAATAGTCCTCCACCTCTGCAGTAGCAGCAGGAGCTACAGAAGCATCAACAGTAGTAGCAGTGGCACCAAAAGTTTGTCCTGGCTCAAGAGGAACACGCTGCCTCGCCCTGCCGGATCACGACGTGGAGGTGGTTGTTGATGTTGTTCCAATGGTGTAGCAGATGCGGGTGGTGGTTGTGGAAGACGCACCAGTACTTCATCGAACTTGGTGTCCAACTTGGTGTCAATTGTGTTCTCAACATCATCAATACTCTCCAGTGCCTTTCCAAAGCTAGCCATCATGTCTTCCACCTTTTGACTCAACATTTGCTGACATTTATCATGAAGCTCCTTCTTCGTCATGTTCTCCCAGTCAATCTCATCGGCTTGTGGTCCTGCCATGTTTAGCAGCAATACAAACACACAAGAATATCATCCTGTAGACTACAAGAAAGTGGCGGGTGTCACAAATCCGTGAAGCAAATCTCAAATTCTTACCAGTTCTTACCCAGCAGTAGGTGGTGACCGGCAACCGTTGAAGTCAAAACTCTCAAAGCATGGACAGAGCGATTGCCAGCTAGTGTCAAATGCACGATGTAGATGTATCACTACAGGAATCAGCTACTTTGCCGTCTGCCACGGCGGACGGCAAAGGCATGAACGGCGGACGGCAAAGGCCTTTGCCGTCAGCCGCGGACGGCAAAAGGCTCCGGTAAAGTAGGCTACGGCAAAGACCTACTTTGCCGTCTGCTTTCGGCGGCTGACGGCAAAGGCGACTTTGCCGTCTGCCACGGACGGCAAAGAAGCGGACGGCAAAATGAGTAGTGTTAGTGTCCGTTAGGTGGCTAACGGCAGCATTTGTCGTCCGCCAACTGACGGCAAAGGCTGCAGGCTCTTTGCCATCTATTGGCAGATGGCAAAGAGACCAAATAGGCATTAATTCTGTTTCTTCTTATATCAATTCATTTTCACAGAAAATCAAACACAGATATATATATGACCAATATAGCATATCCAACACATATTACCAATACTCATGAACACATATATATCCAACACATGTTACCAATATATAGTCATGAACACATATATATCCAACACATATCCATGAACACATATCCAACAAATATTACAAGGAATGATCTAAAACTAAATATCTATTTTCCTAAAAAACTATCTTATTACTAAGATCTTCTCCGGATCTTCTTCTTTTCTTCCAACCTGCATAACAAAAACACTAAGAAAGAGAAAATGGGTTAGGAGTAGAAATGTAGCATTTCACTTGGTGAAATGCAATGCTGTAGGAGCCAGTACTTGAGATCAAGATAATCTTAGTTAACATCCTTATTTTCAAAGTGATCTTAATTATAAAGCCAAATAGAGTAAACCAATACCAAAGAGCCAAAGGAGAGAACCAGCCAAGGACCCAATCAAGAAGCCACCACAATTAGCAGTAAGTTAAATGCCAACACAAAGACCACTATCAGTACTAGCTCCAGGAATTAAGCCAACTAAAAACTAGTGATTAAAGCCAAAGATTAGACTTCATCACCACAATCAGTTTTGTCTAGTGACAATAGGTACATGTCACTGTGCAATGCCAAAAACAAAGCTCCAGGAGGAGATATACATCACAACCAGCCAACCAGACCAAGTCCCAACACATCCAACCACCAGCAGCTTAGAAGAGATAACTATTAAGGAGAGCTACAGAAGACCTCAAGGTATACTTGAGGGATTATGTGCTCAGACAGCCTGGAAATGCCAGGGCTAGTTCATCACAGCACAGGGATAGTCACATGTAAATTAAGCCTAAGAGAGGGGTGCTCAGACCAGCATCACTGCCCAAATCAGATGTAGTATCTGTCTTATCAGTAGAAAACTAGGAAAGTAACAGCCAAAACCAAGTATAGCATCTGTTCATAGGCTATTAGAAAGAGACAAATAGGAATAGCCAAACCAAGTGGTATCTGTTCATATCAGTATTAGAAGTAAAATAACTAAGAACAAGTGAGTATCCGTTCATGTGTAAAGTAACTGACCAAAGTAACAACTCCAGGATCAACTAAACAGAACAGAGCAGTACAGGAGTATATATACTTCACAAATACACATAGATGGTCACTGACCAAAATCCTGACACAGCAAGAATCCATCACAGAGAGCTCCAATACAAGTTGATGCTCATCTACAGTAGCTAACCACAGCTAATAGAGCCTCACATCCAACAAGATCAAGAGCTAGAGCTATGCATTAGAGAGATCAGGAGGGGAGCAAGGAGAAGCTCACCAAAAGGAGTTGTAGCCGAAGTAGGATGCAGCCACACCATCACTATGGTGTGACCAGCATCACAACCAACACCACCACAACAAGCCGGAGCTTGCCAGAGAGCACCACAACGGCGGCACCAGTGAGAGCACGGGCACGAAGGCGCCAACCAGGGGCACCGCAGCACGGAGGCGCCACCCAGGGGCACCACCGCGCCACGGCACATCCAGCACCGCCGGAGGATCCTCAGGGCGACCGGACCTAAATGTGGTCAGTCCACTTTGGTTGCACATGCCAAATCAGCGGTGAGAAAGAGAGGGATGGATGTGACGAGGAGGAGTGAAGAGACTCACTTGAGTCACCGGAGCAACACCGGAGCCACGCCGGCGATGTGGTGGCCGAAACCCTAGCCGCAGGGGAGGGTCACGCGTGGTCACAGGAGGACGCAGTGGGGCGGGTGGGCCGACGACGTGGGCGGCGCCGGGCGGCGCGTGGCGGGGCGTCGGCGGGTGGGGTGGGGGCGGAGGAGTGGTGGGGGCTGCTCCGGGAGGCGGGGGCGGCGCCGGGCAGCGGGTGGCGGGGCGGGGGCGGCGGGGCGGGTTTGGCGGCGGGTGGCGGGGGCGGCGCCGGGCGGTGGGGGCGGCGGTGGGTGTGGATCTGGTGGGCGTCGGGGAGGAGAGAGGGAGAGAAGAGATAACGGGCGGGGGGGATGGTGGGTGTGGATCTGGTTTGCCGTCCGCCGTTTTGTCTCTTTGCCGTCTGCTAGCAGACGGCAAAGAGGGGGCGTTTTTTCCGTAAACGGCTCGTTAGTGGGGGCCCACCTCTCTCTTTGCCGTCCGCCAGCTGACGGCAAAGATTCTTTGCCGTCCGCCAGCTGATGGCAAAGATTCTTTGCCGTCCGCCAGCTGACGGCAAAGAAGTGACTGAGGGTAAAGGCCTGTTTTGCCGTCTGCCATTTCTTTGTCGTCTGCTTTTGGGTAGCTGATGGCAAAGACCTTCTTTGCCATCTGCTAGCAGACGGCAAAGAGCTGGCAGATGGCAAATTAGCTGATTCCAGTAGTGTATGTGGAGCTCGGAAGGATTATGATATGGTAATAAAAATGTTAGCGATAATCAATTCAAAAATGCAAAGTTGAATAAACGCTCAACGATGGTACTGTGTTCGTCCTAGGCTAGACCGTACTAGAGACACGAGCCTAGAGCACGAACAAAAGCAAGGCGCGACACGTAAACAAGGGAAAAGCACACTTTGAAAAAAAATTGCTATTTTTTGCAATATTTTTGCGAAAAATCACTAGAAGGCGAGTGTCTCAAAACTCTTCCCAAGTCAAAATAACAGGATAGGCACGAAATTTTTTTGACTATTGTTTTTCAGAAATCAGGGTAGGGATGATCAAAAAGTGCGATAAAAAATCATTATGATGACACGTGTCTCAAAAGACTCAGAAAAGCCTAAAAACAGGATAGGGAAAAATATTTTCGCCTGTTGAAATTTTGGCCTAAAAACTGCCTGGGGGTCTCTACACTTTTTTTTCAAAACCCACTCAGGCAAGGAAACACGAATCTGAAAATAGATGGATCTCGAAAGCAAGCGTAATATGAAAATACTCTGATTGGTGGTGGACAGGCGGATGCATATGTGGACTCGGATTGGTGGTGGACAGGCGGATGCATATGTGGACTCGGATTGGTGGTGGACAGGTGGATGTATATGTGTACTCGGATTGGTGGTGGGCATGCAGATGTATATGTGGACTCAGATTGGTGGTGGATAGCGGATGTACATGTGGACTCGAATTGGTGGTGGAGGCGGATGTATATGGTAGTTGTCGTGGTTTTGTCATGGCAGATGCCCTTGTGAAATGACTTAGGTGTGGAGCCATTGCAACGTTGGTTAGCTTGAAGGGGTTGAACGGGACAAAGGACACAGGGTTTAACTAGGTTCGGCCCCTCTCAATGAGGTAAAAGCCTACTCCTGCTTTTGTTGACTATTTGTTGATTATCGATTACAAGGGAGCGGAATCGCTTGACCTAGCTATCGATCAATTGTTTCTTGAGTTAACCCGCCATAGGGTCTCGCCTTTATGTACACAGGTCGAGGCCCTGGGCTTACAAGAGTCCAAGTCAGATCACACAACGTGACCAACTCGGTTTCTAAGTCGCCTTGCCATGCTAGGCAACTCACTATCGGACGGCTCACACCTCCGGGTCCTGGGCCTTCATCAGGCCCGCCTCTTAAGACGCCTCTAGTCTTCATGTCTTCTCAGACCCATCCAAGCCTTTTATTTCTTGAGTCGCCAACAGTGTAACCCGGCCCCTCCTGGGCGGGTCACACCACGGGGTTATATCCCCAACATTAGGCCCCAAATTGATTTGAACTTGTTCATGTCAATCTTCACTGCTTCTGGTTGGCGAGTCTTCTTTCCAATGTTTTACTTTGAACAAGTCATTGTAACCCGCCATGACGTCATGCAAGATAGATCCAGAAAAAACCCTATGATGTCACAACGGATCTTTTGCATTAATTGGTCATACGAGAATCGAGGCACCTCCCATGTTGAGATAATCATGACATCTCCTCGATTTCTGCGCCTGCCATTTTATTGTTCCACTCTTTTCCTTATAAATAGGCCCGGGGGGGTTCCTTTTTCACTTTTACCCCCTTTGCCTCCACTTCTTCTTCCTCCTCGCGACCTCTGCCGCACAAGAGCTCCGCCACTCCGACCGTTCTTCACCAGCGACTCCGACAAAGGCCGCTGCATGAACCTGACCGGACCAAAAAACGACGGCGCACCTCTGTTCTTCTTCAACTCCGTCAGGTATTCCTCATTTTCTGCTTCAGATTCGCATTAGGTCATAGTAGTTCATCATATTCATTGCAGTTCTCTCGAGTTCATCCACCTTCTGTTTAGAAAGTGTAGTTCAATCCACAAACGAATTAGACGTAGGGCGGTAGTAGTTTTAGCCCTTATCTTGCATCTTGTGTAGATCCCCTCTTCTTCAGAATCCATGCACAGCTTGCCACTTTTTCGCTACTTTATCTTAGGTTTAGTAATTGTTCTTCATTTCCTGAGCTGCCGTAGATCCAATATCACAGGCACAATCTGTGAAACTTGTTTGTCCCATACTTAGCGGAATTTCAACAATCTTGATTTCATAGACAACTAACCTGCCATTCTTTATTCGGGCGGCTTAAATAACAACTTTTGTGACCCGCCAGAACTTGGCCGGATGAATCATGAATTTATGATTAGCCAACAAATCCAAAGTTTTCTATAACCCGCCGACAATGCTTGCTGGCTTATACCTTCTCAACTTAACCCGCCATGTACTCATAATCTAGTAATTGCTCCGTTCCATGGCTAGGGAGGCTCACAATCCCTTCAACAGCCCATAATGCATAGGCTTTTAACTATATCCAGCTCATCATTGCTGAATTGTTGTATGGTCATTCAGGTGGCTCACCATAGTAATTTTAATATGCCACCTCCTTATATTTGGTTACAGCTTGCTCTTCCGACTCACCATGACTAAGTCCCCCATCACTTGCGACTGGGTTGTGTCCTGAATCAAAGAGGACACGCTTGCTGATTATGTGACCATGGGGGTTTTACCCGCCAAAGAGGTCATCAATTGGCGGGTTCAGGGCTTTGAATGTCCCTCTCAACCCCAGGAGGGTGAGGTTGTAGTCTTCACAGACCACCTATTCCGTGGATTCTCACCGCCCGGCTCAAAATTCTTCCGGGATGTTTTTCATTTTTACAACCTTCATCCACAAGATATTGGTCCCAATTCTTTCTCCAACATATGCAACTTCCAAGTTTTCTGCGAGGTATACCTTGGAGAAGAACCCTCCATAGACCTGTTAGATATTTTTATTTTATCCATCACCAGACTGAGATGCCAGACAGGCTTAGTCTGGAACTTGGTGGTGTCTCCATTCAAAGGCAAAGAGATGTAACTTTCCCGTCAGCCGCCTTGCGAAGCCACCCCAAAGACTGGAACACTTGGTTCTATTGCAAGGATGCTTCCCCAGCCGGAGAGAACCCCCTGCCGGGTTATTGACCCTACCGGCTCACTACCAGTGGCCCGCTTCCAGGTCGACTGGCCACTGCAGAACATGGTTTATATGCCTCCACTTTTACAAAGCTTGGGCCTTGATTGCCAATGGTTTAACTGGAATCGATCTGGTTCGCTGCTGGGTCGCCTGGAGGATCCTGCCTTTAAGCTGGAGGAGCAGCTTAATGTCCCAATACGCGGGTGACACCAAGGATCCACAACACTTCAACTCAACACAATTAACTTGATAAAGAAATCAATGATACCGTCAAGTCACATCTTGGGGAATCATTGGAAAATTGCAGCAAGATGGTCTGAACCCTTTCTGCGCCCTTAACCCGGCTCCGACTGTAAGTATCTTGAATAAACTTTGTCTTACTTGTGTATCTTTTGTGCGTCAAACATTTAACCCTTTCACTCATGTACAAACAAGCTAACTCTTCATTTTATAAGAAGAAAATACAAGGCACCACTGCTCCAGCTAAGAGGGCAAGGGGAACAAAATCCCGTGGCACGGGTTGTCGCAACAAGCAAACGGCCCAAGATCTTTTCCAGCTAGACTCGTTAGAGGTAGAACTTGATTCTCTTGGCCTTCTGTTTATGCAACTTATTGACGCTGATTCCTCTCAGGAAGAGGCAGAGACCAGCCATGCAAACACAGCAGAGGTAACTATAATTTCCTCTAGTTCAGAATCCTTACCAAGAAAGAAAATTCGGTGGGTCGTCCGAAAGGTGAAATTTTCTCATCCTCTTGCTCACTTGGATCCCAACTTTCTTTTTAAGGAACAGCAACACAAGTCAAGACGCCCGACCCGGAGTGGCTGCTCTCAAGACCTTGTCTCCGGCTTACCCAACACGCCTGCTCCTCGCAAGCGTCGACAAGAGGTGCCACATGAGCCAGACTCTCTTTATCCATTAGTCGTCCTTATGCGTCAACATCTTAATCCTTCCAATTCAAATTATCAGAAGACGCCTCTATCATCTGGTGATTCTACTGGGACTCAAATGCCAACTTTTAAGATCACCCAAGGGTTAGTATTTGCATATGTTTATCAACGATTTGTAATGATATACTCATCAACTTTGTACTTTTCGTCAGAGGCGTGGCAAAGGCAGGCAAGAAACATAAGCTAGGCGGGTCTCCAAAGGATCCCAAAATCGCTGAATCAGAGAAGCAGCTAGCAGACATTTCCGAGGCCCTCACTCAAGTCCCGAAAGAACCTATTAATCACCCGCCACCATCAATTGGTGCCACCGTACCTGAGCAAATGGATACTGGTTTTAACCCGGCGGACATTCATGACCCACCGAGCCCTAAGTCACCAACTCCTCCGAAGCTAGCCGAAGAGATCCCTCTTGAAAAGGACTCTGATGATGTGACTATCACTGGGATGGCTCATACAACGCGAGGGGCGAAAGCTATGCTACCTTCAGTGCAAGCGAAATCCACTCAGGTTATCTGAACCACCTTCATACTAGCTGTGACCTGGAAGCCGGCTTAGTGAACCTTATGAAGGAATGCTATGAGGTATGTTGCTAACCCCTTTCCATAAATATTCATATAGCCGCCAAGTCTAGAGTATAGGAGAATAGTGAGTATGCTGTAGACTTGTAACCATTTCAAATTTTGCAACACACAATGACCACCTTAGCTTAACAAGATGAACCGGGATTTATAATCACTTAAGAAATGCAAACGTGTAGCCCCCAAGGGCTGGCTTAACTTAATAAAGTAAGTCGAGACTTATAATCACTTAAGAAATCCAAATATGTAGCCCCCAAGGGCCGGCTTAACTTTAAAGTGAACCGGGTCATAATTAGATTAAAATGACCTACATTAGTCCCCAAGTGCCAAGTATATTGTTTACAATGTGCTTGGAACTTGATTAACTGTACCTCATCAAACTTACTCCTTGCATTGTAACCATTGCCGTATTTATTTCAGGCAGAATTGAACATGAAGGAATCGCAAGTTGGCGATTTGAGAAAAGTTTAAAGCTGCAACAGACAGAAACCTCCAAGGCCATGTCAGATCTGAAGACCACATTAGAGGAAATTTAAAAACTTAAAGCCGGGTTTGATGTTCAGAGAGCCGCCTGGGAGACTGACAAGGCTGCTCTTACAAAAAAGGCCGAAGATGCTGAAGCTGTGCTTAAGCCGGTAACTGAGGAGTTATCCGGGTTAAAACAACACATCTCTCAAATGACAGCCGCCATCTTCAGTAAGTTTAATGTGTCATTGCAATTATGTAACCCGCTCGGCTTCTTATATATATGCATTGCTAACTCGCTTGGAGACTCTTGTATAACTTTTCAATAGGCCCCACGAGTGCAATTCTTGGTCACGACATGTTATTGAGACTGAATACGATTTAGTTTCTAACAAGCAATTATACTCTAGCACTCTCCGCAGTCTTGTGGCTTTAGAAGGAAACAGGAAGCCGCCGAGTCAAATCAAGACTGTTCTGGATCATGTGTCAACATTCCAAGGCCAAATTGAAGAAATAAAATTATCAGCCGCCCGAGCCGGAGCCATCGTTGCTCTTGGCCGGGCCAAGGCATGGCAATCTGAGCTTGACCCAGAGGAGAAAGCCACCGGGTTCCCGGAATTAAAGGATGATAAATCAGTCTTTGAAGAAAAAGACTTCAACCAATGCGTCAGGGAGATGCGTCTGATACGTCTCCAACGTATCTATAATTTCTGATTCTTCCATGCTGTTATATTATCATTCTTGGATGTTTTATAATAATTTTATAGTCATTTTATATAAATTTTTGGTACTAACCTATTAACATAGTGCCAAGTGCCAGTTGTTGTTTTCTGCATGTTTTTTACATCGTAGGAAATCAATACCAAACGGAGTCCAAATGCGGCGAAACTTTTTGTTGATTTTTTTGAACCAGAAGACATGCAGTGGGCCAGAGAAGCACCTGGGGGTGGTCTAAGAGGAGCACAACCCACCAGGGCGCGCCTGAGCCCACCTCGGGTGCCCCCTGAACCGACTCTTTCCACTATAAATACCCCAATATTCCAGAAACCCTAGGAGAGTCGACGAAAATCGATTCCAGCTACCGAAGAGTCCAGAACCACCAGATCCAATCTAGACACCGTCACGGAGGGGTTCACCTAGGGATGGCAACGGGGCGCCATACCCGCCAAACCCGTGGGGATTTCATCTATTAGGGGGTGGGGATGGGCGAAAAACATCCCCATGGGGATATTTACCAAACTATTTTATTCCCCATAGGGTACAACGGGGATGGGGACGGTATCCTATTCCCCGGACCCAATACCCATCGGGGGCCCGGTTAGTAACTGTGATACTGCGGTCAACCTTATAATATTCACAAACAAACTTGCTAAAACAAAAAAAAAGCTCTGAAAAAAAAACCTTAAACCTATCTCACATCCTCACCTCAGCTGCCACCATGACCAAGAAGACAATACGACCTAGATAGGCATTAGCAGGACAAGGACAACACCATGTATGTATGTTGATTATAGGGTGTCATATTATGTATATGAGTATTTGTTTATGGGGAGGGGGACCCTGATGGGGCCCCATTCCCCAGTGGGGCATGGTTATGGGTAACTTTCATCCCTAGTCATGTAAACGGGGAGATGGGATGATAGGGAATAGATGGGGATGGGGATGTTGTAGGTATCCCCATAGGGGATTGTCCCCATTGCCATCCCTTTCAGCACTTCCATTGGTGCCTCTCCGATGCTGCCTGAGTAGTTGTCCGTAGACCTACGGGTCCGTAGTTAGTAGCTAGATGGCTTCCACTCTCTTGTTTGATGATCAATACAATGGTCTCTTGGTGATCCACATGATGTAACTCTTTTTGCGGTGTGTTTGTTGGGATCAGATGAACTTTGAGTTTATGATCAGATCTATCTTTTTATCCATGAAAGTTATTTGAGTCTTATTAGATCTCTTATATGCATGATTGCTCATAGCCTCGTATTTCGTCTCTAATATTTGGGTTTTGTTTGGCCAACTTGATCTATTTATCTTGCAATGGGAAGAGGTGCTTTGTGATGGGTTCGATCTTACGGTGCTTGATCCCAGTGATAGAAGGGGAACTGACACGTATGTATCGTTGCCACTAAGGATAACAAGATGGGGTCTATTTCTACATAAATAGATCTTGTCTACATCATGTCATCATTCTTATTGCATTACCCCGTTTCTCCATGAACTTAATACACTAGATGCATGTTGGATAGCGGTCGATGTGTGGAGTAATAGTAGTAGATGCAGGCAGGAGTCGGCCTACTAATCTTGGACATGACGCCTATATAATGTTCATTGCCTGGATATCGTCATGATTATTTGATGTTCTATCTATTTCCCAACAGTAATTTGTCTACCCACCGTTTGCTATTTTTCTCGAGAAAAGCCACTAGTGAAACCTACGGCACCCGGGTCCCTTCTTTAATATATTTGCCTTTGCGATCTATTTTCCTTTGCTTTTAATTTTAGATCTATTGAACCAAAAATACAAAAATACCTTGTTGCACTTTATTTTATTTGGTCTTCTATCTATCAATATCTATAACTTTCTCCCATCCAAGTGCCAATTTCTGGCGCCGCTACCCGAAAGGGATTGACAACCACTTTAACACGTAGGGTTGCGAGTATTTGTTATTTGTGTGTAGGTGTTGTTTATGTAGTGTTGATTGGTTCTCCTACTGGTTCGATAACCTTGGTCTCATCACTGAGGGAAATACCTACCGTCGCTGTGCTGCATCATCCCTTCATCTTTGGGGAAATACCGACGTGGTCCTAGCCGACATCAAAAGGAATTTCTGGCGCCGTTGCCAGGGAGATATCATCAACATCTACCAGGTTCCTAATCACAAATCTCATCTCCTTGCAATTTACATTATTTTCCATTTGCCTCTCGTTTTCCTCTCCCCCACTTCACAAAATTTTTCCGTTTTATTCACCCTCTTTTTCGTTCGCCATTTTCTTGTCGGATCTATTTTTGAGTGCAATCTTGTTGTGTAGTCACAATGACTCAAGAGAACACTAAGTTGTGTGATTTCTCAATTACCAACAACAATGAGTTTATTGGCACTCCTATTGCTCCTCCCGCCACTAGTGCGGAATCTTGTGATATTAATACTGCTTTGTTGAATCTTGTTATGAAAGATCAATTTTCCGGTACTCCTAATGAGGATGCCGCGTCCCGTCTTAACACATTCGTGGAATTATGTCATATGCAAAAGAAAAAAGATGTGGACAATGATGTTGTGAAGATGAAATTATTTCCGTTTTCTTTACGTGACTTTGCAAAAAATTGGTTTTCTTCTTTGCCTGGCAATAGTATCGATTCTTGGAATAAGTGCAAAGATGATTTTATCACTAAGTATTTTCCGTCCGCAAAAATTATTTCCCTTAGAACCCAGATCATGAATTTGAAGCAACTTGAACTTGAGCATGTTGCACAATCTTGGGAAAGTATGAAAATGATGCTAAGGAATTGCTCAAATCATGGGTTAAATCTTTGGATGATCATACAATATTTTTATGCTGGGTTGAAATTTGTTTCTCGTAATCTTTTAGATTCCACCGCAGGTGGTACTTTTATGGAAATTACTTTGGGTGAAGCCACCAAATTGCTTGATAATATTATGGCAAATTATTCACAATGGCATACCGAAAGAGCTCCTACTAGTAAAAAGGTTAATTCAGTTGAAGAAAATTCTTCTTTGAGTGAAAACGTTGATGCTCTTATGAATTTGGTTGCTAGTAAAAGTGCTCCTATTGATTTCAATGATATGCCTTTGTCTACTTTTATTGAGCAAAATAGTGATGCCGTAGATGTGAATTTTATCTCGCGAAACAATTTCAATAACAATGCTTATAGAGGTAATTTTAATCCTAGGCCTTTTCCTAGTAATTCCTCTAATAATTATGGTAATTCTTATGGAAATCCATCTTATAATAATAATCGGACCTTTGATCTTGAGAATAATATTAAAGAATTTATCAACACACAAAAAGTTTTCAATGCCATAATGGAAGAAAAGTTGAATAAGATTGATGATTTGTCTAGAAGTGTTGATAAAATTTCTCATGATGTAGAAATTATCAAGATGAAATTTTTTGTGCCCAAGGTTGAGGAATCAATTAATGCTCTTTATGTTTCTATGGATGAAAGTAAGAAAAGAACCGCTATGCTTAGAGCTAAGAGAGAATTTTTAGACAAAGCATTTTCTAGTGATTGCTTTCATAAAAATGATGAAGATCTTAAAATGATTGGCGTTTCTTCTATTGATTCCTTGTTTAGTAAAATTAAGATTGATGAAAAAGGGACTGGAGAAGAATCAACTTTACCTAGAAGGCGTCCCGATAATTCGGAGGGTGAAAATCTTGTTGAAAAAATTGATAAAAGTGGGTTTGAAGAGGTCAAGACTTTAACTAGTGATGTGCCCACTCTTTTTGATTGATTGTATTTCTTTGTTGCAATGCATGATAAATTAACCCCATGCTTATGAACAAAATAAAGCTTTTACTAAACATATTGTTGATGCTATGTTGAAAGCTTTAGAAGAAAAGTTGGAATTAGAAGTTTCAATTCCTAGAAAATTACATGATGCATGGGAACCTACTATCAAAGTCAAGATTAAAAATTATGAGTGTTTTGCTTTATGTGACTTGGGTGCTAGTGTTTCTACAATTCCGAAATCTTTATGTGATTTGCTTGGTCTTACCGATATGGAAGAGTGTTCTTTAAATTTGCACTTGGTGAATTCTACTATTAAAAAGCCTATGGGAAGAATTAATGATGTTATTATTCTTGCAATAGGAATTATGTGCCCATAGATTTTATTGTTCTTGATATTGATTACAATCCGTCTTGTCCAATTATTCTTGGTAGACCGTTTTTACGCACTATTGGTGTCGTGATTGATATGAAAGAAGGGAATATTAAATTTCAATCTCCACTAAGGAAGGGTATGGAACACTTCACTAGAATAAGAATTAGGACACCATATGAATCAATCATGAGGGCATCTTATGGATCTCGAAACAAAGATGACAATACTTAGATCCTTTGCTTTATGCCTAGCTAGGGGCGTAAAACAATAGCGCTTGTTGGGAGGCAACCCAATGAATAAATTTTATTTTTGCTTTTTTGCTTTCCGTTCCTGAGTGTTTGCACAATTATGCAACTTTTATGATTGTGTTTTAATTAGTGTTTGTGCCAAGCAAAGCCTTTAGGATCTTCTTGGGTGATAGTTGTTTGATCTTGCTGAAAAACAGAAACTTTCACACTCACGAAACAAATTTTCATTTTTAACCAGATCGTGATAAAATACCAATTATTTTTGTAGAAGATTGATATAAAAATTACTCAGGTCTTACTAATTTTTCAGGATCTTTGGGGTTACAAAAGTATTCGAAATATTCAAATTGCTACAGACTGTTCTATTTTTGACAGATTCTGTTTTCTTTGTGTTATGTGCTTTTTTTGATGATTCTATGGTTTTCTTTGATGCGTTTTTGCCATAGAAACGTTGGAATACAGTAGATATAATGCAAGAATAAAATATGAATTGGTTGGCTACAGTACTTATTGTAGTGTTTGCTTTCTTATACTAACGGATCTCACGAAGGTTTTGTTGAGTTTTGTGTGGTTAAAGTTTTCAAGTTTTGGGTGATGTTATGATGGATGAAGGAATAAGGAGTAAGAAGAGCCTAAGCTTGGGGATGCCCATGGCATCCCAATCTATTATCCAAAGGGAAGCAAGCAACTAAGCTTGGGGATGCCCCGAGTGTCATCCCCTCTTTCTTCTAACGACCATCGGTATTTTACTCGAAGCTATATTTTTATTCGTCACATACAAAGAGTTTTGCTTGGAATGTCTTGTATGATATGATTCTTTGCTTGTTTTTCTTTTTGTTGTAAGTCTTGATTCCTGGGTGAACACACCTATTTGAGAGAGCCAAAATTATGCCATGACTTGTTAGAATTGCTCTCTATGCTTCACTTAAATGTTTATGAGCTATGGAATTGCTCTAGTGCTTCACTTATATCTTTTTGAGCACGGTGTACTTTGTTATTTTTGAAGAAATTCTCTCATGCTTCACTTAGATTTATTTGAGAGTTAGTAATTTTTAAAGAAATTCTCTCTTGCTTCACTTAAATTAATTTGAGAGAAAGAAATATTATGCTCATGATCTTCACTTATATTTGTTTGAGCTTATCAAAAGCAACACATGAAAATTAGTTCCAAAGTGATAGATATCCAAGAAGGATATAATAAAAACTTTCGTGAAGATCATTGGACAAAATAAACTTGATTCCTTGTAATAGTTTTGAGATACGATGATATGATATGTGAGTCATGTTGATGAGTAATTATGCTTTAGTAAGAATATTGGTGTTAAGGTTTGTGATTCCCTATGCAAGAACGAAAGTTAATAGTCATGCAATGAAATTACATCCTACTTGTGGTGCATTATTCGGTGTTAATTATGCTTAATGCTCGCTTATGAGATTATTCGTTTCTTGGTTGGTCGCTTCTCAATCTTTTGCTATCCTTCATTTTGCACTAAGTATGATCTCTACTTGTGCATCCAAAGTCCTTTAAACAAGTTTTGCCACATTAGTCCACTATACCGACCTATATGCGGTATTCTTTTGCCATTCTAAGAAAATTTGTATGTGCCATCTCTAATTTTCAAAATAAATTTCTCTTTTGTGTGCTCGTACCGCTCGCGAGGCGGTGAGGGGTGGCCAATAATTTCCATGCTAGATGTGTTATTCTCACCGTGAGTGTTTATTCACTTGTCATTGCACGAGAGTAAGGCAAAGGTATTAGGGATGCCCAGTCCTGAAATGAAAAAAATGAATTTACTTTATGTTGTCAAATAATAAATTACTTGGAAAGTGTTGGTATGGAGGGCACCCGTGGATACGGTTAGCCATGGAAAGTGAAAGTATGATGGAAAAAGTAATTAACTTTATTTTCTGTTTGGGAACCGCCTATGATATATCTAGCATGGAAAGTGTTGGGAGCTCTCAGTCGTTTTCGTTGGTGGGAAAAGTATGCCTCTCAAAATGTTTTTATCTCTCAATTTTCGCTTTGAGCTCTGGCACCTCTACAAATCCCTACTTCCCTCTGCGAAGGGCCTTTCTTTTACTTAATGCAATTTTTATTTTTAATTTGCGTCTCCATGTTCTCTTATAAAGCACCAACTAGGAGGCACTATGATCGTACTTGAGCATTGGATGTAGCTAGTATGCAAGTGTGTTTCATAAATGGATCAATGATTGAGCATGATGGGCTAGGGATAAGTTATTTTAGAGTTGATATTTTGAAAGACATGGTTGCTTGTTGATATGCTTGAGTATTTAAGTCTCATGTCAAAACTAGACAATTGCTTTGAACCATATAAAAGTCCAAATGTCCATGTTATAAAGAAAAGAATATGAGATGACATGTTAGGCAGCATTCCACATCAAAAATTCTATTTTTATCATTTACCTACTCAAGGATGAGCAGGAATTAAGCTTGGGGATGCTGATACGTCTCCAGTGTATCTATAATTTTTGATTGTTCCATGCTGTTATATTATCATTCTCGGATGTTTTATAATCATTTTAGTCATTTTATATCATTTTTTGGTACTAACCTATTGACATAGTGCCAAGTGCTAGTTGTTGTTTTTTGCATGTTTTTTACATCGTAGGAAATCATTACCAAACGGAGTCCAAATGCAGCGAAACTTTTTGTGGTTTTTTTGGACCAGAAGACATCCAGTGGGCCGGAGAAGCGCCTGGGAGGTGCTCCGAGGGGAGCACAACCCACCAGGGTGCGCCTGGAGGCCCAGGCGCGCCCTGTTGGGTTGTGCCCAGCTCGGGTGCTCCCTGAACTGACTCTTTGCTCTATAAATACCCCAATATTCCAGAAACCCTAGGGGAGTCTACGAAAATCAATTCCAGCCACCGCAGAGTCCAGAACCACCAGATCCAATCTAGACACCGTCACGGAGGGGTTCACCACTTCCGTTGGCGCCTCTCTGATGATGCATCAGTAGTTCTATGTAGACCTACGGGTCCGTAGTTAGTAGCTAAATGGCTTCCTCTCTCTCGTTTGATTCTCAATACAATGGTCTCTTGGAGATCCATATGATGTATCTCTTTTTGCGGTGTGTTTGTTGGGATCGGATGAACTTTGAGTTTATGATCAGATCTATCTTTTTATCCATGAAAGTTATTTGAGTCTTCTTTGATCTCTTATATGCATGAACCCTTTCTGTGCCTGTCGGTGTGGAATGACACCTATGGGATCACAAGAATCCCTACTACGGTTGTCGGGGCGCAGGGTTGCGAGAAGAGCAGGATTAGTAGCCAGCATAAGGATCGTTTACCCAGGTTCGGGCCGCGAGGATGCGTAAAACCCTAGTCCTGCTTTGGTGGGTGTATTTCAGAGAGTTCTCGAGCTCTCGAACTAGCTATGGTGGGGTGCGTGGTTCCAAAGAGCCGAATCCTTCTCCAGTATGCCATGGGACTCCTTTTATAGTCGAAAGGGGCTGCCACAGTGGCATACAGGAGGTGGAAAGGCATACAGTATTGCGAGCTTATCGCTCGTCTTACAGGACAAGACGCATTTAATGCGCTGCTGAGGTGTCCCCTAGCTATATCGGGGACGGGGGCGAGGCCCGTCCCGTCCGTCGCCGCTCCTCCTCGCTTCGACATGCGCCCTGGCCAGCGATGCGTGCGGCGCCATGTAGGCAGGCAGGCAGCTGGGGTGGCGCGGTGGTGGAGCCTTCACGAAGATCTGCATCCCGCCACGCAGGCGCTTGATGAGTTGGCCTAGGAGCTGCATGTTGCCACGCAGGTGCCTGCTCAGCTGGTTGAGCTGGCAGCTACATGCGAACGGCAGCGGAGACTTGGTTGGTGCGGGCCTGGCAGTGGCCCTGCTGGCGCCCTTGGCGAGGTCCTTGCCGGGTGGCCCGGCAAGGGTCTTGTTGTGGCGCGCTGTCGTCCCCAGCAAGGATCTTGCCGGGGGTCTTGTGGCCTTGCTCGGTAAGGATCTTGCCGAGGGCTGTTGTCTTTTAATCCTCATCTGATCTTGAACATTCCTTGGTCTTGACAAAGATCTGCATGCCACCATGGAGGTGCCTCCCGAGTCCTAGTTCCAACGTGGTTGGCTAAGTTGGAACCCGTTGGCTCGAGGGTGGCTCACTCCACTAGTGTGGGCGAGCCGCACCGGCAAGGGTCTTGCCGGGGCCGCTGAGGCTGCCTCCGGCAAGGATCTTGCCGGGGGAACCTGCTTCGCCTCTCTGCTTCTTTGCGGTTTTGATCTTGGCATTGCTCTGGCCGTCTTGAGATTTGGTTTTACCTCGGTTCACCTCCCCTGCTCTGATTGGTGTGGCCGCTGGCGCGGCTCCGACTGTCCGTGCACAGGTAAAGGGGTACAAAGCTGTGCCCCTGCTTTTGTACACCGACAGGAGCCGCCGGGCCTGGTCCACACATAAGTGCGACACATTGTTGGGCCGGGCCCAAAACGGTGCGCGGGCAGGCGGGGCGGTTTTTACCGTGGTAAAACTTTTCCACGCGCTGCGCTTCCCACGACCCGCGCGCGACGTGGAGGTGTGCGCGTGACGTGGGCGGCATGCGTGGGGCGGTTCCCGCACGCATGCGTCACATCGCAGTAAATGGGTAGCGCGACCCACACCTTCCCCATAAAAAGGGATAAACGCGGGTGCACTGTTCCTTTTACCCTTCGCGCAATCCCAATCTCGGAAGCCTCCGCTCGCCTTCCTCTTCTTCCCCAAGCTTCGCTCTTGCTCGCCGCCGTTGCATTCCCGCCGTCCTCTGTTTCTTGCCCCCCTTCCCCAGCCACCATGGCGCCAAAATCCACCATGGGCTAGGGAGTGGCCAAGGATGCCGGAGCGGCGGAGCCACCGGAGAGTGCACTGGCGGTGCAGCGGACGCAGTCCGCCTTCTTCCCCTCGAGAGTTGATGTTTTCGAGCTCCGGGAAGCCTTCAAGCCCCTGTGGGTGGTGAAGACGGGGGGAGAGAAGTCGGGGCATCCAGCCACGCGTGTCATCCCCGCCAACTGCGCCGAGGCTGCTCCAAATCGGTACCCCTTCTTTGTCGACTATTTGTCCTGCGGGCTTTGTCCTCCCTTCTCCGATTTCTTCAGTGACAACATGCACACCTTTGGCTTCCGCCTCTTGGATTTTACCCCGAATGCAGTGGCATGCATGGCCCTTTTTGCGCACCTCTGTGAGGGTTTCGCCGGGGTGCACCCCAACACGGCGCTCTTCCGCCATTACTTCTTCCCTCGGATCCAGACGGGAGGCGCCATTCCTGGTTGCATCACCTGGATCCCAAGGTCGAAGGGAGTGTACCCGGATGGCGCCATGAAGGAGAGGTGGAAAGAATGGCGGGGCCCATGTTGCTGGATCGAAGAGAAGGACCCGCCGGCATTCTATGAAGTTCGCCGGGTGCCGCCGGTCCGCAGAAGCGATTGGAGCGACGTCGACACCGACGACGAGAAGCTCACAGTCGCCACCACCAGGATCCTTCGGCTCACCGAGGCCGGGCTCACCCTTGAGATGATCGGGGCGGACTTCATCCGCCGCCGGATCGCTCCACTGCACAACAAGGGGAGGCCGGCTTGGCTCTTTACGAACCCCGCCGACGTCATGCGGCTTCGTCCCGGCCTCGACCACAACTACACAGTGATTGGGCACGCCCATTTCTGCCAGCGGCTCTTCCAGCTCGATGTGGGCCATGACGGCGAGGTCGAGCGGACCGGCAAGGCCGCGAGGGCCGCCGCGAAGGCCGGCAAGGTCTTCAAGGGGCCTTTGTTCAAGCTGCCGGCGGGAGTGGTCCCGCTATGCAATAACTCGCGCCGAACTGAGATCATCGCCATGATGCCGGACTGCAACACGCATGGCCCTGACTGAGCTGGACGGAGCCGGGGGACATCGAGGTGCAGCAGTTCTTTGGCACTCTGCACGAGGGGTACATCAACGACGACGCCGAGCGGCTGCTCATCCAGGACACCACCCAGGCGGAACTGGACTACACCGCCACCAGGGCGAGGGAGGCGCAGCTTGCCGAGGAGGCCGGCAGCGCTGGTGGTGTGGAGGACAAGGCCACGACGGCCGTGTAGGAGGAGGAGCTCGCCCGATGGGCGGCGGCCGCTGGGGAAGCCAGCAGCGCTGGCACCGAGGCTCCTCTGGTTGAGGATGCGGCCGACGAGTCGTCGGAGGAGGAGGCCAGGGCTGTTGACCCTCCGGCCACGGGGAGAGGGCGAGTCTTGCGATGGGCCACTTACGGTGAGCCAGTGCGGCCCGTCAGGGCCGCGCGGCGGCCAAATTCCCCGGAGGAGTCCGGGCGTCAGACGAGGGCCGCTGCAGCGAAGAAGGTGGTGAAGGCCGCGGCAACGAGGAAGAAGGCATCTGCTTCTTCTTCGTCCAAGCGCACGCAGACTCCGCCCTCCTCCCCTCCTCCGGCAGATGCCGACGCGGGGGTCACTTTCGACTTCGAATCCCTCAGCCCGAGGAGGAAGAGGAAAACAACAAAGGAGGAGGTGGACGACGAGTAAGTATCTGGCTTCTTTCCGTCATCTCTGTCTCCTCAATCTGTGTCGCTTGTCTTGACTTGTTTTCATCTTTGCAGGGACGCGGAGACGCTGGCCCAAAGGGTGAAGAGGGCCAAGACCTCGGCGGGCGACCAACCCCCGGCTGGTACATCGAGGGTGCCACTTTATGGTGTTGAGTAGCCCGGACAACAGCCCCCGGCACAGCCCCCAGCGTAAGTTCATTACTCTTCCCTCGTCAACATGTGTCAGGGGCACGACACTTTGGTGCTGACCTTGCTAGGTATGCAGTAGGAGAGCAGCAGCAGGAGGAGCCGCAGAGGGCTACTCCCAACACGCAGCCCCGAGGGGCGTCCCCATCAAGGGCGCCAAACACCAAGCCCACGCGCTTCGCCTCGGCACCAGATGTTGGCGGGGAGGGGACTTCTGCTTCCCAGACTGGCACTTGTAAGTCGTCCGCCCTTCGTCTCTACCTTTTCTTTTCTTTTTGAATCTTTGATGTTGGCTCTACCCCACCCTCTTCTTGATATCCAGATCCTCTCTCGGTGGACCGGGAGGACCTGGACACTGTCATCGAGGACGTGGCCAAGGACGCCGCGGCGGAGGCCGAGAAGATCGCCGCCAAGGAAAACGCCAGTGGCGCTGCTGATGGCGCCGCCAAGGGGCCCACCGGGGGGTCGGCAAGGCCGCCGCTGAGGAGACCGGCAAGGGGCCTGCCGGGGAGGCCGGCAGGTCTGCTGCCGAGGAGGAGGAGGAGGTGGCTGATGACTAGCCTTCCCCTTCTGCTGCTTCTGGCTCCGGCAAGTACCTAAGGGTGAGTGACGACTTGTTCATCCACCTTCCAGGTGCGTCGAGCACCAGGACGCCCGTCGAGGGAGAGGTGTTCGACGACGAAGTGCTTACGCCGTCGGGCTTGAGGTCGTCGACGAGCCGAGTGTTGGTGGCGGCGGCTCCCAGGAGGAGCGGCTCCTCGAGGCCATGGGTGCCAACTTCCGGAGGCTCCAGGCGCTCCACCGTGCCCATCTGGATAAACTCAGGTCCAGGACGACGGTGGTGGAGAAAGCGGAGGTGGACCTCCAGAAGCGTGTTGCCGAGACGCAGCACTGGTTCCGCCAGGCTCACAAGGAGCTGAGGACCGCCCAGGGCGAGCTGGCCAAGCGCGACGTGGAGCTCACCATGAAACTGGCCGATGTCGAGAAGGCCCAAGAGATGGCGAAGAACTTTGCCGCCGCCGCCGAAGCCGCTCGGACCCAGCACGAGGCCACACTGAACTCCCAGGAGGAGGACCTTTCCGCGCGCGAAAGGAAGCTTGCCGCCACGCTTCGTGGCAAGGGTGAAGAGGTGGGGAAGCTTGTCTTGCAGCGGACCTGTGAGCTGGAGCAGAGGCATAAAGAGGCGCTCGATGCCCAGGCCCAGGTTCACGCCGACAAGGTGAAGGAGCTGGAGGTGGAGCGGGATGAGCTGAAGGAGCAGGCCCTGAAGCTGTCCCAGGAGAAGGACACGCTCAACGGCGCCCTGACGGAGGCGCAGGGAGCGGCCATCAGCAAGGCCGGGGAGCTCTCCGAGGCCAACATGTCAATCAAGGACCTCACGCTGAAGCTGGAGGGCCTCCAGGGGATGCTCACGGAGGCCAAAGCCCAGGAGGGGGCCCTGGCCATGGAGCTGGAGACCGAGAAGCAACTTCAGAAGAACGAGGCCGCCGAGCATAAGGATTACAAGGAGGGCGTGAACCGCTGGATCGGCCGCCTCGAGGACGTCGCCGGCAGGATAACAGCGCAGCTGGCTACCATGGGGATGCTAAGCATGAGGTATGCCCCAGTGCACAATGGGACCACCAACGCCAAGCTGACCTTGTTCTTCGAGTGCGTTCTCGGGGCTCTGGAGCAGCTTCATGCCAACGGGGCGGCCTCGCTGGCCGACGAGGCCCGGAGGCTTTGCCAGGGCGCCATGACCAAGGTTCTCTCCAAGGTGGCATACTGGTACCCCGACCTTGACTTTGACGCCGCGCTGGAGAGCTTGTCGGAGGATACTGACCTCGCGCCGCTCAGGGAGCACATCAAGCCCATCATCAGCCGTGTCGGCGGAATTCTGAGGGTGGAGGGCTAGTGCCAGGATTAGGCACCCCGTTGCTTTTAGTTGCTGCAAGTTCACAACCAAGACGATTTTTATCTTTAGTTAGAACTGCGGCAACACGTGATGTAATATAACTTCTGCAGTACTTTTAATATTATGCATGTTATTTTCCTGTTCGATTTTCCTTTGTATGTCCACCCTACGTTAACTGGGTAGGTTCGCCGGCGCGTAAACCCAGGGCGGCGTCTTGGGGATGAATCCCCATTGGCCTGCTGGGTGTGCTTGCTGCCAGGCGAACCACCTTATCGCCCTTAGCACGGCCGCCCGAACTGTCGAGCTTGACTCGAGTCAGAATCGAGAGCGTTGCCAAGTGCGGAAGGCTACCCCGCCACCCTCGATGCGGCCGCTTGAGCTGTTGAGCAGACTCGAACAGAACAAGGGTGTTGCCAATTGCGGGAGGGCCCCTTTGCGTGCAGGTTTTTCATACATAGGCAGGATCTTCGAGGACGATAACCTTATATATAAGAGGAAATAACTCAAGGACCTGAATGACTTAGCTTTTCCGTTGCCGCGCTGGAGCCCTTCACGTTCGCAGGCGGCGCCCTTTTCTCCTGTCCGTCTCCTTCTTGGGAGCCATGGCGACGAAGAAATGCTAGGCTAACTACTAGACCAGATTCTCACAATTACGCCCCCTACCTAGCGCGCCAAAGATGTCGGTGTAGAACGACACCTATGGGATCACAAGAATCCCTACTAGGGTTGCCGGGGCGTAGGGTTGCGAGAAGAGCAGGATTAGTAGCCAGCACAAGGATCGTTTACCCAAGTTCGGGCCGCGAGGATGCGTAAAACCCTAGTCCTGCTTTGGTGGGTGTATTTCAGAGAGTTCTCGAGCTCTCGAACTAGCTATGGTAGGGTGCGTGGTTCCAAAGAGCCGAATCCTTCTCCAGTATCCCATGGGCCTCCTTTTATAGTCGAAAGGGGCTGCCACAGTGGCATACAGGAGGTGGAAAGGCGTGCAGTATTGCGAGCTTATCACTCGTATTACAGGACAAGACACATTTAATGCGCCGTTGAGGTGTCCCCTAGCTTTATCAGGGATCGGGGCGAGGCCCGTCCCGTCCATCGCCTCTCCTCCTCGCTTCGACACGGGCCCTGGCTAGCGATGCGTGCGGCGCCATGTAGGCAGGCAGGCAGCTGGGGTGGCGCGGTGGTGGAGCCTTCATGAAGATCTGCATGCCACCACGCAGGCGCTTGATGAGTTGGCCTGGGAGCTGCATGTTGCCACGCAGGTGCCTGCTGAGCTGGTTAAGCTGGCAGCTGCATGCGAACGGCGGCGGAGACTTGGTTGGTGCAGGCCTGGCAGTGGCCCTGCTGGCGCCCTTGGCGAGGGCATTGTCGGGTGGCCCGGCAAGGGTCTTTCTGTGGCGCGCTGTCGTCCTTGTCGGGGTCTTGTGGCCTTCCTCGGCAAGGATCTTGCCGAGGGCTATTGTCTTTTAATCCTCATCTGATCTTGAACATTCCTTTGTCTTGACAAAGATCTACATGCCACCATGGAGGTGCCTCCCGAGCCCTAGTTCCAACGTGGTTGGCTGAGTTGGAACCCGTGGGCTCGAGGGTGGCTCACTCCGCCGAGGCTGCCCCCGGCAAGGATCTTGCCGGGGGAACCTTCTTTGCCTCTCTGCTTCTTTGCGGTTTTGATCTTGGCGTTGCTCTGGCCGTCGTGAGCTTTGGTTTTACCTCGGTTCACCTCCCCTGCTCTGCTTGGTGTGGCCGCGGGCGCGGCTCCGACTGTCCGTGCATAGGTAAAGGGGTACAAAGGTGCGCCCCTTCTTTTGTACACCGACATCGCCCTTAACCCGGCTCCGATTGTAAGTATCTTGAATAAACTTCGTCTGACTTGTTTATCTTTTGTGCGTCAAACATTTAATCCTTTGACTCATGTACAAATAAGCTAACTCTCCGTTTTGGAAGAAGAAAATACAAGCTGCCGCTGCTCCAGCTAAGATGGCAAGGGGAACAAAATCCCGTGGCATGGGTCGTCGCAGCAAGCAAAATGCCCAAGATCTTTTCTAGCTGGACTCGTCAGAGGAAGAACTTGATACTCTTGGCCTTCTGTTTATGCAACTTTTTGACGCTGATTCCTCTCAGGAAGAGGTAGAGACCTGACATGCACACGCAACAGAGGTAACTACAATTTCCTCTAGCTCAGAACCCTTACCAAGAAAGAAAATTCGGCGGGTTGTCGCGAAGGTGAAATTTTCTCATCCTCTTGCTCACTTGGATCCCAACTTTCTTTTGAAGGAACAACAACACGATTCGAGACGCTAGACCGGGAGTGGCGGCTCTCAAGACCTTGTCTGCAGCTTACCCAACATGCCTGCTCCTCGCAAGCGTCGACATGAGGTGCCACATGAGCCAGACTCTCTTTATCCATTAGCCGGCCTTATACGTCAACCTATTAATCCTTCCAATTCAAATTATCAGAAGACGCCTCCGTCATTTGGCGATTCTACTCGGACTCAAATGCCAACTTTCAAGATCCCCCAAGGGTTAGTATTTGCATTTGTTTATCAATGATTTGTAATGATGTACTCATCAACTTTGTATTTTTGTCAGAGGCGTGGCAAAGGCAGGCAAGAAACTGAAGCTAGGCGGGTCTTCAAAGGATCTGAAAACTGCTAAACCAGAGAAGCAGCTAGCAGACATTTCCGAGGCCCTCACTCAAGACCCGAAAGAACCTATTAATGACCCACCCCCGTCAATTGGTGCCACCGTCCCAGAGCAAATGGATACTGATTTTAACCCGGCGGTCATTCATGACCCACTGGGTCCTAAGTGGCCAACTCCTCCGAAGCTAGCCGAAGAGGTCCCTCTTGAAAAGGACTCTGATGATGTCACTATCACTGGGATGGCTTATACAGTGCCAGGGGCAAAAGCTATGCTACCTTCAGTGCAAGCGAAATCCACTCAGGTTATCTGAACCGCCTTCATACTAGCCGTGACCTGGAAGCCGGCTTAGTGAACCTTATGAAGGAACTCTATGAGGTATGTTGCTAACCCCTTTCCATACATATTCATATAGCCGCCAAGTCTAGAGTATAGGAGAATAGTGAGTATGTTGTAGACTTGTAACCTTTTCCAATTTTGCAACCAACAATGACCAGCTTAGCTTAACAAGATGAACCGGGATTTATAATCACTTAAGCAATCCAAACGTGTAGCCCCAAAGGGCCGGCTTATAACTTAATAAAGTAAGCCGAGACTTATTATCACTTAAGAAATCCAAATATGTAGCCCCCAAGGGCCGACTTAACTTAATAAAGCGAGCCTGGACTTATAATGACTTAAGAAATCCAAATATGTAGCCCCCAGGGGCTGACTTAACTTAATAAAGTGAGCCGGGTCATAATTACATCAAAATGACCTACATTAGCCCCCAAGTGCCAAGTATGTTGTTTACAATGTGCTTGGAACTTGATTAACTGTACCTCATTAAACTTACTCCTTGCATTGTAACCATTGCCTTATTTATTTAAGGCAGAATTGAACATGAAGGAATCGCAAGTTGGCCATTTGAGAAAAAGTTTAAAGCTGCAGCAGACTGAAACCTCCAAGGCCAAGTCAGATCTGAAGGCCTTATTAGAGGAAATTGAAAAACTTAAAGCAGGGTTTGATGTTGAGAGAGCTACCTGGGAGATTGACAAGGCTGCTCTTACAAAAAAGGTCGAAGATGTTGAAGCTGTGCTTAAGCCGGTGACCGAAGAGTTATCCGGCTTACAACAACACATCTCTCAAATGACAGCCGCCATCCTCAGTACGTGTAATGTGTGATTCAAATTATGTAACCCGCCTTGCTTCCTATATATATATATATATATATATATATATATATATATATATATATATATATATATATATATATATATATATATATATATATATATATATATATATATATATATATATCAACAGGCTCCAGGAGTGCAAGTCTTGGTCAAGACATGTTATTGAAGCTGAATACGATTTACTCTCTAACAAACAATTATACTCTGGCACTCTCCGTAGTCTTGTGGCTTTAGGAGGAGGCAGGAAGCCGCCTAGTCAAATCAAGACTTTTCTAGATCATCTGTCAACATTCCCAAGCCAAATTGAAGAAATAAAATTATGAGCCGCCGAGCCGGAGCCATCGTAGCTCCTGGCTGGGCGAAGGTGTGGCAATCCGAGCTTGACCCGGAGGAGATAGCCACTGGGTGCTCGGAATTCAAGGATGATGAATCGGTCTTTGAAGAAAAAGACTTCAACCAGTACGTGAGGGAGATGCGTCTGATACGTCTCCAACGTATCTATAATTTTTGATTGTTCCATGTTGTTATATTATCATTCTTGGATGTTTTATAATCATTTTATAGTCATTTTATATCATTTTTGGTACTAACCTATTGACATAGTGCCAAGTGCCAGTTGTTGTTTTCTGCATGTTTTTTACATCGCAGGAAATCAATACTAAACGGAGTCCAAACACAGCGAAACTTTTTGTGGATTTTGTTTCAGACCAGAAGACATCGAGTGGGTCGGAGAAGTGCCTGGGGATGATCCGAGGGGAGCACAACCCACCAGGGCGCGCCTGTAGGAGAGTTGACGAAAACAAATTCTAGCCACCGTAGAGTCTAGAACCACCAGATCCAATCTAGACACCGTCACGGAGGGGTTCACCACTTCCATTGGTGCCTCTCCGATGATGTGCTAGTAGTTCTTTGTAGACCTACGGGTCTGTAGTTAGTAGCTAGATGGCTTCCTCTGTCTCGTTTGATGCTCAATACAATGGTCTCTTGGAGATCCATATGATGTAACTCTTTTGGCGATGTGTTTGTTGGCATCGGATGAACTTTGAGTTTATGATCAGATCTTTCTTTTTATGCATGAAAGTTATTTGAGTCTTATTTCATCTCTTATATGCATGATTGCTTATATCCTCGTATTTCTTCTCCGATATATGGGTTTTGTTTGGCTAACTTGATCTATTTATCTTGCAATGGGAAGAGGTGCTTTGTGATGGGCTCGATCTTATGGTGCTTGATCCCAGTGACAGAAGGGGAACCGACACGTATGTATCATTGACATTAAGGATAAAAAGATGGGGTCTATTTATACATAAATAAATCTTGTCTACATCATGTCATCGTTCTTATTGCATTACTACATTTCTCCATGAACTTAATACACTCGATGCATGCTGGATAGTGGTCGATGTGTGGAGTACTAGTAGTAGATGCAGGCAGGAGTCAATCTACAAATTTTGGACATGATGCCTATATAATGATCATTGCCTGGATATTGTTATGATTATTTGAAGATCTATCAATTTCCCAACAGTAGTTTGTCTACCCACCGTTTGGTATGTTTCTCGACAGAAGACACTAGTGAAACCTATGGCCCCCAGGTCTCTTCTTTAATATATTTGCCTTGGTGATCTACTTTCCTTTGATTTTATTTTTAGATCTATTAAAACAAAAATACAAATATACCTTGCTGCACTTTAATTTATTTGGCATTCAATCTATCAATATTTATAACTTTCTCCCGTCCACGTGCCAATTTCTGGCGCCGTTACCCGAAAGGGATTGACAAGCCCTTTAACATGTTGGGTTGCGAGTATTTGTTATTTGTGTGCAGGTGATGTTTACGTAGTGTTGCAACATTCTCCTACTGGTTCGATAACCTTGGTCTCATCACTGAGGGAAATACCTACCGTCGCTGTGCTGCATCATCCGTTCCTCTTTTGGGAAATACCGATGTAGTCCTAGCCGACATCAGCGTCCCGTGGCGTGCAAGCTTATTGAGCAGCTAAATTTAAACAAGTATACGCCGGCTTATGATGATAACAACAACAAAATCCAGCCGCCCACTCATGACATCGTAAATCTCATTCCTCCTCGACGTAACATATCTTCGCCCCTGATGTTGATCATTCCATTATACTAAATGACGAGGCCCCATTCAAAGCTTTAACCGGCATCGACTGGAAAACAACTGATCTTCAAATGATCAACAAGGAAGAGCTGACGCGGGATGACCCACAATCTTCAAGGCGGCAGGAAGACAACTGATCGTAGCAATGATGATCCAGGCGGCTCTCAGGCCAGGTTATGGGAGTGCAGCTCTAGAAACACTTGATTCAAAACTTTTTGGGCTCAATGTAAAGCCTTGTAATAGGGTAGCATAGAACAAGGATCCGCCATGTCATGCCTTCGTGCATGTCGATCTTGAGTTTTGATCCACCAGTTTAATCTTTATGATTGGCCTGATGTGATCATATACATGAGCCATACCAGGACTCTTATTTTTATTTGATGTTTTGCATGTCCTACAAAAATTAAACAACAGAAGTACTGGCGACTTAAAGTCAAAAGCCAGGGCGGGCGACAACCCAAAAATATGTAGCCTTATATGACTACTGAAATGACCATAACCAAGGCTATTCAAGCCAAAGCATACTGGTGACTTAAGGTCAAGAGCCAGGGCCGGTTACCAAACCCGAAGACTCGTAGTCTCATATAATAGTTGAAAACATACCTGTAGAGTCAAATCATGCTGGCGGCTTAAAAATGAACAGTAGTGCGGGTGAAAACCCAAAGGCTTGCAGCTTTATGACCACGGCTGTTCAAACCAAAATATACTAGCGACTTAAAGTCCAAAGCCAGGGCGGGTTACAATCCTAAAATACTCAAACATGAGCCACATAATCCGAAGCCTCACGACCCGGGTAGTCCAAATTTGCATAAAAGAAAAAACTTAATGTAAAAATATCCAAAGAAACCAAAAGAGAGATATAAAAAAATCTCAAATAATTATTGGGCCGGTTTTCCAAAACACGACCAAACAAGTTGGCTCACAAGCCTTATGCTTTCAAGGCCGCACAGCCGTTTAGTTTATCCTAGCTCATTGTAAGCTGGCTCTCACATGACACAAGCCTCCTTTTTAACCTTAGCAAGTTCATGGTCTCAAAAAAGATTGACTGTTAAGAGTTTGGCGGGTCACCTAGCAGAGTAGCAAGTTGCAAACAGGCAGGTGTAACTCATAATATGGCGACTCAGGCCGGTCAAGAGGGTATGAAATCTAAACCCGGTGGGTTGGAAGCCCCGAAGTGACCTTATGACAATTTAATAAAGACTCAGATACACAGAAATGAAATAACAGAGACCCTGAATTGTCAGGGATGCCGGCTTTATTATATTGATCATAAAAAGATATATACATCGATAGAAGTATGTATAATGGGAAGAGCCGGTGGCTCAAGTATAGTAAGGCCGAAGATGAGCAATATTCCACGGCCTGTTGGTCTCCAGCTCAGAGGTGTGTGACTTCTTGTGCTCACGTATATCAATAAGATAATACGAACCATTATGAAGAATTTTATTGACCACAAAAGGTCCTTCCCAAGGCAGTGATAACTTGTGCATATCTGTCTGATCTTGAATCAGTCGAAGCACTAAGTCGCCTTCTTGAAACACCCGAGTCTTGACTCTGCCGCTATGATAGCGATGTAGGTCTTGCTGGTATATTGCTGAACGAGCCGCCGCAAGGTCACGTTCTTCATCCAATGCATCAAGTGCATTCTGTCATGCCGTCTCATTATCAGTTTCAACATAAGCCACCACTCGTGGCGAGTCATGACGGATATCACTTGGGAGAATTGCCTTTGCACCATAGACCATGAAGAAAGGCATATAGCCTGTTGACCTGTTGGGGGTAGTATTGATACTCCAAAGTACTGAATGTAACTCCACAACCCAACAACCCGGCTTTCGTCCCAAAGGAACCATAAGTCGGGGCTTGATGCCTCTCAAAATCTCCTAGTTAGCCCTTTCCGCCTGACCATTAGACTGCGGATGAGCCACCGAAGAAACATCAAGACGAATATGCTCTCTTTGATAGAACTCTTTCATAGAACCTTTACACAAATTAGTGTAGTTATTAGTGATGATACTATGAGGATAACCAAAGCGGAAGATTAGCTTTTCAACAAACTGAACTACACTCGCTACATCACACTTGCTAACTGGCTCTGCTTCAACCCACTTGGTAAATTTGTCAACCGCCACCAAAAGGTGGGCATCTTATCCATAGACCTCTTGAAAGGTCCAACCATGTAAAGCCCCTAGACTGCAAACAACCAAGTTATTGGAATCATTCATAACTCTTGAGCCGGCACATGAGCTCGTCGAGAATTTTTAGACATCCATCGCACTTACTGACAATATCTTCTGCATCAGCATGAGCCGTCAACCAATAAAACCCATGACGAAGCGCCTTAGCAACCAATGATTTTGACCCGGCATGATGACCACAGTCACCCTCATGAGTCTCTCGTAAGATTTCATCGCCCTCCTCTAGAGAAACACAATGTTGGAATACCCCTGTCACGCTGCAGTGGTGTAACTCGCTGTTGATGATAGTTATAGCCTTAGACCATTGGGTTATCTGCCTTGCTAGAATTTCATCCTTTGGTAACTTGCCCCGGGTCATATAAGCCAGATATGGGGCAAAGTTCAATCTATAATAGCATGAAGAGCTGCAACCAACTGTCCCTCCGGGTCAGGAACAACAAGGTCTTCTTCGGACGGCAACTTGACAGAGGCATTGTGTAGCACATCCAGGAACACAATAGGAGGCACTGGCTTACATTGAGACCCAAGCCGGCTTAAGGCATCGGTCGCCTCATTCTTTCGTCGGTCGAGGTGATCCACTTGATAACCTTGAAAATTACCAGCAATATTATCTACCGCCCGGTGATAAGCCGCCATGAGCGGGTCTTTGGAGTCCCACTTGCCAGAGACTTGTTGAGCCCCAAGATCTGAGTCACTCAAACACCTGACCCGACTTAAATTCATCTCTTTGGTCATACGAAGGCCATGGAGTAGAGCCTCATATTCAGCTGCATTATTAGTACAAGGAAACATCAGCCGCAACACATAATAGAGTTTTTCACCTCGTGGGGAGTCAAAATAACTCTAGCCCCTTAGCCCTCCAATTCCGTATACCCATCAAAGTGGGTTGTCCAATACGTGTTGTCAGGCTTCTCCTTTGGTGTCTTCAACTTGGTCCACCAAATTTGAGATTTGAGATTTGATGGCTGTCCTTGGCACATATTTCAAACCACGAGGCCCAAGTTCAATTGCCCACTTAGCCACCCGGCCTGTAGCTTCAGGGTTGTGAATAATATCCCCCAAAGGTGCAGAAGTGACCGCAATAATAGGGTGAACAAGAAAATAATGCTTCAACTTACGACTCGCCATGAACACTCCATACACCAATTTCTGCCAATGTGGATATTCTTGCTTGGACTCAATCAACACCTCACTGAAATAATAAGCCGGCTGCTGCACATGGTACTCCTTACCTCCTGCTTGTGCTCCACAACTATCGCCACACTGACAGCTCGGCTATTAGCTATCATATATAGGAGCAAGGGCTCTTTGCCAATTGGAGCAGCAAGGATGGACGGCTCAACTAGCTATTTCTTGAGCACCTCAAATGCCTCATCAATAGCATCACTCCAGACAAAATGATCTGTCTTCTTCATCATCTGATATAAAGGGATTGCCTTTTCTCCCAGTGACTTATGAACCGCCTCAACGCTGCAATACGACCCGCCAGACGCTGGAGGTCATTGACACATGCCGACTTAGCAAGCCAAGTGATGGCTTTGATCTTCTCCGGGTTAGCTTCAATGACTCTATCTAACCCAATAGTCTACCTGCAGGCACACCAAAGACACGCTTGGCCGGGTTAAGCATCATTTTATAGACCCGGAGATTGTCAAAAGTTTCCTTCAAATCATCAGGGAGAATCTCCTTCTTCCGGGACTTGACCATAATATCATCTACATAAGCATGAACGTTGCGTCCAATCTGACTGTGCACGTAACTCTGAACTGTCGGTGTCCTGGGAACGGGGGTCCCCAGACTTGCCTGCCTGTGGCCCGTGGCGTGGCTCCACTAGTGGCCCTGTACGGCCCATCTTCACTAGCAAACACTCAAGACCCTCGCGAGGCGGACGACACAAGGCCTCCTCAGGACGGCCTCACTAGGCTGGCTCACGAGGGGCGGAGAGATCAAGGCAAGGGACACCTCGCGAGGTTCCTATGACGCAAGCCATGACGACTGAAGTCAGGCGGGCGCCAGCGCGCACAGTGTCCTTGTTTCCTCTTTGGTGCTAAAAGGGCAAGCGCAGGCGAGGAGTCCCGAGGCATCAGGAAAAGGCTTCCATATCGGTGCAACGAGACCAAGACCAGCAGGACGGCAAGACGGAGGTCACCGTGGAGCCCAAGACGGCGTCACCACCAGAGCCTTTGGCATGCGAAGACCACCTTTAGTCAGGATAACTTGTACTAGTTGTCTCCCTGTGAATTTGGCCGTTGTTGGATCCCTTCCCGCTCAATATTTTGGGAGAGGACTAGGGCCTCTATAAATAGGACTAGCCACCCCCATAGACGGCGACGAATGATTGAGATCTCCCTCAACCACACAAGTTCACCAAGCACAAGAGCACCTCTCCTCAGGAGGCTATTCTTCCCTTGTAACTGTTCATCCTCAGCCCGAGAGGCAATCCACCACACCACACTGGAGTAGAGTATTAGACCACATAGGTGGCCCGAACTAGTATAAACTCTTGTGTCTGTCGTTCTTCGGGTTCGTCGAGCTAGGCCTTGCAATTGTAGCGAGAGCGATCTAGGGAGAGGGAGAATTTCGTGCGCACCCCGGTGTTCGAACCTCAAGGGTTTTGCCGAAATCCGACATTTGGCGTGCCAGGTAGGGGTGCGCCGAAGCCTTCCTCCCGCCAATCCGCGTCCCGTCGCTTCGCCGCATCCTTGGCGGACGCTCGCCGCACCCGCGCTGAGCGCCGGGACGCCCTCGCCGCCCGTGTCGCTCAGACAGCTCCTGTCGGCAGGCCTCCCCGTCGTTCCCCATCCCCCACCGCCAACGCCGTCACCGGCCCGATGGGAAACGAGCAGCAAGCATCCTCGCTGCACCCCTCTGTGCGGTGGGACGGCCGCACCTCCACTCCGTCGTTAACCCCAGCCGGCTCATCGTCTCACGCTCGTCGCGCTCCCACGGAAGCGCAGGCCGCGCTGCTCATGGCACGCGAGCTCCTGCGCTACCGCCCAGTAGGCGACCTCTACAGCAAGACCGCATCGCCGAGCTTGTCAGCGCTGCAGGGGGGTCCCCCGCATCGTCCCTCTCGATGCCTTGCCCCCCACCAGCTGTGGGCGACGTGGCTCACGGAGCGCCTCCACCACCTCTGCAGCAAGATGGCGCTCTCACGCCAAGGCGTGCGGCTCCCCGGCGCGACCCTCCTCGTCGGGCGCCCGCGCGAGAAGAAGGAAGCTGCCAAGAAGTTCCGCGGCCGCAAGAAAATGCTCCACCGGTCCCAGCACCGCCACGTCAGGATCGCTTGTTGCAGCGGGGCCACGCGCCACTCGCCGTGGCGGCGCGGGGACACCAAGATCAAGCTCCGCCTCCATGATGGGCCCCGGTAGCCACAGCAGGCTGCCACGCCTTCACTCCTGAGCTGCGCGTCGCCTGGCCGGGCAAGTTCAAGCCAGACCTGTCTCCTCACTACGACGGCACAGCCGACCCCACGGAGTTCTTGTAGGTCTACAAGCTGAGCATCGAGGCGGCCAACGGTGATGAAAAAGTCATGGCGAACTGGTTTCCCATGGCTCTCAAGGACGGCGCTCGCTCGTGGCTCCTGAACCTGCCCTCGAGCTCAATCACCTCCTGGGATGAGATGCGTGACCGCTTCGTCGCCAACTTCTAGGGCACTCGCGACCGCCCTCCGGCCGTGGGTGACCTACGCCACGTTAGGCAGCAGCCAGGGGAGACCCTGCAGAAGTACATCCAGCGCTTCAACAACGTTCGCCTCAAGATCCCGAAGGTCCCAGACGAGGCCATCATTTTAGTGTTTTCCGACGGCGTCTGCGACGTCAAGATGAAGGAGGAGCTTGCCATCCACGAGGAGCTATGCATGGCTTTGGAGCTGTTCAACCTGGCGACCAAGTGCGCAAGAGATGAGGAGGGGCACCTCTCCCTCCTCGAGCTCCCGACTATGGACCCGGAGGAGAAGAAAGCCAAGGCTAAGGACGTGAAGCGCAAGGGAGTAGCCATGCTTGCAGCGGAGCCAGACACGAAGCACGGCCGGGACCACCCCGAGTCGTCCAAGAGCAGCCGGCCGTTCTGCGCCTTCCACAACGTACACAGCCACAACACCAATGACTGTCAGGAGCTCGGGGCCATTCGAGATGGGCGCTTCGGTCGATGCCCCGAGCGCAATGACCGGGACTACGGCCGAGGAGGACGAGGCGGAGGATGCTGGGACAACCGCGGCCCTCGTTAGGAGTGGCACGTCCGGCCTCGCGAGGACCGCTGGCAAGATCAGCCTCGTGAGGGCGCATGGAGGGATCAACCTCGCGAGGATCGCCCTTAGGGCAATTCTGGTCTTCCTCTGCTGCCACCACCGCCAAGAAGGAACGACGACCACCATCAGGACGAGGGGGCTGGGGGCTTCCAGGAACCGCGTGCTATCGCCTGCATCTTGGGCGGAGCTCAGGCCCCTGCTTCTCAGCGCATCTTCAACCAGTTTGCTCGCGAGGTGAACGCAACCCTTCCCAGGCTCGAGGCCACGCGCCCGCTCAGGTGGTCCAAGTGCGCCATCACTTTCAGCTCAGCGGACCAGCTCAAGTGCACAGCCACCGCTGGCGCCCTCCCGATGCTCTGCTCACCCGTCATCAGCAATGTTCAACACACCAAGACCCTCCTCGACGGCGGCGCAGGGCTTAACGGCCTATCCGTCGAGACGTTCGACAGCCTCCAAGTGCCGTACGACCAGCTTCAGGCTACCAAGCCCTTCTCAGGAGTGACCAACGGCTCCACCACTCCGATAGGGCAGGTCTGCCTCCCTCTCACCTTCGGACAGCGCGACAACTACCGCACCGAGCGCATCGACTTCGGCGTTGCTCTCATCCGTCTACCATACAATGCCATCCTCTGGTACCCGGCCCTGGCCAAGTTCATGGCGGTGACCCACCACGGCTAAAAATCCTCAAGATTCCAGGAAGCGGCGGGATTATCACCGTCCACTGCGAAGAAAGAGATGTGGTGTGCTCCCTCGAGCGCGCCTTCCAAGCCTCAACAATCGAAGACCCCGACAACAACGCAGCGCAGTACCCTCCAGAGGCCGTCCCCAAGAAGAAGAAGCAGCTACTCCGCACAAGGCCTCGGGGAAGTGGCGCCTCTGGCGGGGCAACATCAGGATCGGCGCCCGCGCCTGGGGCGCCTACCTCCCTCGGATAGGAAGGCGCGCCCGGCGCCCTCCTCAGGCAGGGCTTGGGGCCTCTCTTCAGGAGGGCCTCAGACCTGGCCAACATCACGAGGAGGCGCTCGGGCACCACATGGAGGCATGCTTTGCGGCACGTTTCCCTCAAGAGGACACCGGGCGAGGAGCGCCCGACGCTCAAGAGTTCATTACCAAGGTCACTTAGGAGCTGCAGGATGCAAGAGCCATGCGCGGCGACCGCCGCCTACCTGGCGCGGCCCACCATCCTGGCGAGGATTGCGGGCTGCGCGTCTGCGTGGACATCCCAGGGCTCAACAGGGCCACATCTCAGGAGCTCTTCTGGCCTTCGCGCGTGGGACATTGTGAGGGCCCACCTCACAACTACGTTCGCATGCTGTTCGGCCTCCCGAGCATGGCATCCGCCTTCCAGTGCAACCTGCGGAGCATCCTGGCGGCTCAGGAGGCCAGGCATCACGCAGTCCTGACGGAGATGGAGACGGCCCTCGAGTAGTCGCCCGGGCCCCCAGATCCTCCCGAGGCTCAGGGCCGCGGTGGCTCGTGAGGAGCAACCCCTTCGCCACGCATCTTCAGCTGCCCCAACATCCCTTCGAGAATGGAACCAGGTGACATTTTCCAAGGTTATTTAGCTGGGAGCGCCCCCCGGGCTGCATCATTCCCAGGCCGCGTGGGCCCGTCCCTGCGGCATGTATCCTTTTACATCTTTAGCATTACTTTGCTGGGGGCGCCCCTCGGGCTGCATCATCCCCAAGCCACTCGGGTCCAACACAGTGGCATGTAGCATTCTTGCATTTACCTAAGCTGATTCGCCTTCCATGCTTGATCTATCTATGGTTATCACCTGCTTGATTGTCACCCACCATGGGGTCTACACATGCTGGCACGGCGCTTGTGCTCGGGTCTGTCCCTGCAACATCGATAAATCTGAGCGGTCGAGCTCTGGCTCGCGGCACGCCTCGCGCACGCCACCTCACTAGGCCCTCAGTGCCTTCATCTTCTTGCAGAGCGACGGTCGTTGTGGCGATCTGTGTCCCTCCTCGTGCTAACATGCAGGGACCTCCTAAGGAAGACAGCGGGCGGTACCACGGGCTCCTTTCTTCTCCCATGCGATTCGCTTGTGCGTTAAAAGGGGTGCTCCTGAGCATCGCGACTCAGGAGCTCTTACTAGCTCTCCAGCCCTCACCCCCTGGCGTTGACCACGGCATCGCGACCTGGCATACTAGCGGCGGCTGAGCTCGCTCGAGGGCCGGGACCTGAGGACGCAGAGCACACAGGAGAGCATGGAGAAGAAGGAGAGGCTCGCACGGGCCTAACCTAGCTACCCAACAGTAGTCGACGCACAAGTCTGGCGCAACGCAAGCAACCAACTCCGGAATACCAAGATAAGTCTCGCGTCTGGATCGACCCAGCGCTACAGCATAGGATCCCCACATGAGGCAGCCTTGTGACAGCTACGTTGCCACCCTTTCCTGCCTCTCCGTAGCTGCTTGAGCGCTAAAGGGGACGTCTTGAGCATTGCGCCTCAGGAGCTCTTACTAGACCTCGGGCTGCTCACGTCCTGGCCTTGACCACGGGATCGCGACCTGGCATACCAGCAACGGCTGCAGCCTGCCTGGGGACCGGGGCCTGTCGGCATAGAGCACCAAGCTGTCGTGGGGATCGAAAGGGGAGACCGAGCTGAAAAAAGACATGCATTCGCAAATCTTCATAATAAGGATAATATGAATAGAGGACATTACAGACCCTTTACACGCCCCCTCGGGGTCCATTCTGATTCCTCGCAGGGAACAAAAGGAGGAGTTCTTAAGAGCTCTATCTACACGCGCCAGCGTAGCCGACGCCATCATCAACAGTGGGCCACGGGAGGCCGGTGCCAACCCCATCCAGATCAGCCATGGTGGCGGCCGGACGCTGCGGCCTTGCTCCAGGCCCGGCGAGAGCTTGGAGGCACGTATCTGTCGTCGCTCGTCTCCGGGGTCTCGTAGGGCTCGGGAGAGTCGCCGGACTCCCAAGCGCCATTGCCGTTGCTGGAAGAGCCGCCGGCAAAGCCAGCGGCTAGCCCGGCGCTGGCCGCTGCGCCACAACGGCGGCCCTCCCCAGGGCAGCACTCCAAGCGGCGGCCTTCCGCGTCGAAAACCTTGAAGAACATCATGGAGGAGTCATCATACTCGAAGTGGATGGCGAGGGCGCCTTCCGCGCGGAAAACCTGGGCGACCTCGCTCCAGCCGCGCGTCATGAAGATCTTGCCCGGGGAAACGGTTTCCACCTCCGCTCAAGTCGTCGGGGCGTCGCAGTCGGCGTGCTGCAGCCAAAGCTCAAGAGGCCCCCTCGGCGGCATCTTGGCAGAGAAGAACTGAGGAAAGCGGATCCAAGTGCGCGGAGGCATCGCCGCCCACATCACGAGTTCGCACAAGGAGTCTGCGGCGTGGACTCCTGGGGCGACGGTGTGCGTCACCGCAGCGCTGCGACCACGGTCGCGTCGGGGGTGGCAGCGCTCGTCGCCCCTTCCTCCAGAGCCCTCAGCTTGGGCGTACAAAGGCAGCGGGTACCCGTGAGGAGGCCGCTCGCACCAAGGCCTCGACACCTCTGGCCTCACGACCATGTCGCGGCAGTGGCTCGGCCTCTTCTTCGGCGGAAGTAGCCCGGGCTCGTCGTGGGGGGGGGGGGGTTCCCTTCTCTGCGGCCGAGAACCTCCAAATCGGCGCCATGGGAAGTTGCTACTAGCAATGAAGCGAGGAAGGAGAAGCGAGCGGAGCAGGAAGAGATCAGCGACGGGGGCTCCGCCCCCTCCTTTATAGCGGGAGAAGGCCAACTGGCGATCCCCACGATCACAGGTAATGATGATTTCTCTTTGCATGCAGCAGGGACTCGTCAAGTCGGGTAGTTTTCGAGGCAGCGTGGGGATGCAGAGACGCCCACGTCCAATCAACCGCCATGCGTCGAGTTGGGCCACAGGCTGTTGGGGCCCGCGGCGCTCCGCACTTGCCCTTTGGCTTCACCTCGAAGCCAAGTCCAAGCGTGCCTTGGGCCCGGGGGCTACTGTCGGCGTCCTGGGAATGGGGGTCCCCAGATTTGCCTGCCTGCGGCCCGCAGCGTGGCTCCACCAGCGGCCCTGTATAGCCCATCTTCACCAGCAAATACTCAAGACCCTCGAGAGGGGCCAAGCCTCGCGAGGCGGACGACACAAGACCTCCTCGGGACGGCCTCACTAGGATGGCTCGTGAGGGGCGGAGAGATCAAGGCAAGGGACACCTCGCGAGGTTCCTATGACGCAAGCCATGATGACTGGAGTCAGGCGGGCGCCAGCGCGCACAGTGTCCTCGTTTCCTCTTTGGTGCTAAAGGGGCAAGCGTAGGTGAGGAGTCCCGAGGCATCAGGCAAAGGTTTCCATATGGGTGCAACGAGACCAAGACCAGCAGGACGGCAAGACGGAGGTCACCGTGGAGCCCAAGACGGCGTCACCACCAGAGCCTTTGGCAGGCGAAGACCACCTTTAGTCAGGATAACTTGTACTAGTTGTCTCACTTCGAATTTGGCCATTGTTGGATCCCTTCCCGCTCAATATTTGGGGAGAGGACCAGGGCCTCTATAAATAGGACTAGCCACCACCATAGAGGGGGACGAATGATTGAGATGTCCCTCAACCACACAAGTTCACCAATCAAAAGAGCACCTCTCATCAGGAGGCTGTTCTTCCCTTGTAACTGTTCATCCTCAGCCCGAGAGGCAATCCACCACACCACACTGGAGTAGGGTATTACACCACATCGGTGGACTGAACCAGTATAAACTCTTGTGTCTCTCGTTCTTCGGGTTCATCGAGCTAGGCCTTGCGATTGTAGCGAGAGCGATCTAGGGAGAGGGAGATCTTTGTGCGCACCCCAGTGTTCGAACCTCAAGGGTTTTGCCGGAACCCGAAATCCGACATGAACACAACACTGTAATTCGCATGGGAACTCTTGAGCCCAAAATGCATAGAAACATAGCAGAAAGCTCCAAAAGGAGTTATGAAAGCTATCTTTTCTTGGTCTTTAACGGCCATCTTGATTTGATGATAACCAGAATAAGCATCACGGAAACATAAGCTCTCACAACCCGCCGTAGCATCAATAATCTGGTCGATACGAGGGAGAGCAAATGGATCAGCTGGACAAGCCCTGTTAAGATATGTGTAATCAACACACATACGCCAGGTGCCATTCTTCTTGGGTACCAACACCGGGTTAGCCAACCACCCAGGGTGAAAGACTTCAATGATAAACCCAGCTGCCCAGAGCCGGGCCACCTCTTCTCCAATAGCTTTACATCTCTCTTCATTGAAATGACGAAGGAACTTTTTAACCGGCTTAAACTTAGGATCCACATTAAGAGTGTGCTCAACGAATTCTCTCTGTACACCCGGCATGTCAGAAGGTTTCCATGCAAAAATGTCCCGATTCTCATGGATGAACTCGATGAGCATGCTTTCCTATTTAGGATCCATATTAGCCCCTACTATGAACTGCTAAGATGAATCGCCTGGGACAAAATCAACTTTCTTAGTGTCATCAGCCTGAAACTTCAACAGAGGGTCCTGCTTAGTAGTGGGCTTCTTCGAAGGAGTCATATCGGTCGGGTTAACATTGTCCTTATAAAACTTAAGCTCTTCTGTGGCGCAGGCCGACTCAGCGTAAGCAGCATCACCTTCCTCACACTCCAAAGCAATTTTTTGCTCACCATGGACCGTAATTGTGCCCTTACGCCCTGGCATCTTAAGATGTAAATAAACATATCAAGGCCGGGCCATTAACTTGGCATAAGCCGGCCGCCCAAACAAGGCATGATATGGGCTCTTCATTTCGACCACCTCGAACCATAGTGTCTCTGCTCTGTAGTCATAGTCGTTACCAAAGGAGACTTCTAGGGCAATATTTCCACTAGGATACGCCGACTTACCAGGCACCAGACCATGGAAAACTATAGAAGACGGCTTAAGATCCTTATCACTTAAGTTCAACCGGCGAAAGGTGTCATAATACAAGATGTTGATACTGCTTCCTCCATCTGTAAGCACCTTAGTAATTTTATAACCCCCAACCTGAGGGGCCACCACCGAAGCAAGATGACCCAGATTTTCAACCTAGGGTGGGTGATCCTCCCGACTCCATGTGATCGGAAATTCTGACCACCGCAAATACTGAGGTACAGCCAGCTCAACAGTGTTGACTGCATGCTTATGAACCTTTTGATCTAGTTTACAAAGGCTGGTGGTAAAAACATGGTATTGGCCACCATTGAGCTGCTTTGGATTACTCTGGTATCCTGACTGATTACCCTGTTGCTGGTTGCCCTGACCAGACTATTGATGATAACCACCCTGACAGCTCTGGCCTTGGTAACCAAAATTAGAGCCGCCGCCACCAAAACCGGGCCCCTGTGCACTGGATCCTGACCCACCGGGCGGCCCACGATTATTACTGTGATTCTGATTAAAGCTGGATTTCCTATACTCTCGCATGATGAAACACTCCTTCCAAGCGTCACTTGCCGGCTTGTCAGGCAAACTGTGTTTTCAGCAAGGCTCATTGAACATTTCCTCAAGATTAAAGATTTTCCCACCAAAGGACGGCTTACCATTACCGTTGCGGCGCTGGCCCTTATACCCAGAGTTGGTGTTAGCCACGAGATCTTGCCCGCCACCGGGGTGTCTGCGTTCCCCACCATTACTTTGGTTGTTGCCATTGTTCGTCGCCATATTCTGCTGCTGACCTTTACCGTTGTTACTCTTCTTACCCTTATTCGACCTCTCATCATCAGATCCAGGGTCCTTGGTATTATCAGAATGGGCATACTTAATTAGAGCCACCATAAGCTCCCCCATGTCATTACCATGACACTTAAGCTGCCCAAGCTTCTATTTCAGAGGTGTAAAAAGATAATTTTTCTCCAAGACAAGAACCGCTCAACCCGCCGTGCTGCTATCTGATGAGTGGATAATAGCTGAGACCCGGCGGACCCAATGGTGGACCGACTCATCCTCCCGTTGCACATAGTTATCTAGATCAATAATCGTTAGAGGCTGCTTACACATTCCTTTAAAATTCTGAACAAGCACGCTTTCAACTCTGCCCATGAATTGAGGGAATTGACAGGCAATATTTTTAACCAGGTTCGAGCCGGACCATCCACCATCATGGTGAAGTACTTGGCACATACATCATTGTTAACATCCAGCATCTCCGTGGCCAATTCATAGCTCTCAATCCAAGCCTCAGGGTGAAGATCAACTCTATAATTAGGCACCTTATGAGGTCAAAATCCTTGGGTAGACGTTCATTATGTAGAGCCGGTACCAAACATGGCACACCAACTGTCCCGGAAGTCGTCCCAGCTTCAACGGAGGCTGAAGGGTTCACTGGAAACTGCTGATGAGCCCCCAATTAAGCCGCCAATTCCGCCTCACGATGGGCTCTAGCCTGATCTACAAGTGCCTAAGCATTGTTCAGCAGATTATCATCCCGGGCCGGGTTATGCCCACAGGGCGGGTCATCATTACGAGGCACGTTACGACACCATTCACTGCTGGAAACCGCTGGTGCCTCAACACGCCGGCTGTAACTTCGACTTGGGCGAGGAGTTGAGTGAACATGCTCATGACTGTATGAATAAGCCGCCTACTGTGCCACAGCCGTCGGAAGAAGCTCCACAGCGTTTCGGATCTCCACCGCAGCTGGAGACTCGCCTTCGATCGAGATAGCCGCCAGCCATGTTGTTGCTGCTGTCATATTATCGAGCGGGTTAGAATAATGGCCAGAGGGTATTGGAACCCGTTGAGGCGAGGTCTGATCCCTACGAGGTGGGTCTGGGAAATGAGGCTGAGCCGCCGCTCCGTCCCTGGCGCCTCCGCAGCCCGGGTTACACCGGGTGGGCTACATGTTCCTACACCGGGTGTGTTAAAAATGTTTCGTCCCTCATACTGCAAAGGCAATAGGCTCTGGTTCCTGCTTCAAAGAACAACATTGGATGCAAGGTTGTCAGAATCGTGATTTTGAATCGATGAATCGCAAATCGTAGAATCTTCACTATCAGGATCGTAGAAACGTAGATTCTATGAACTAAAGTCGTAGAATCAGAGGAGTTAGTTTGGATCGTAAAATCGTAGAATCGTATAATAGAATCGCGATTGTGACAACCAGGACGCATTCGGATCTAGACTCAGGTAAACGGCTTCTGCCCTAATCCGCTGTGACTCAGCATCCATCAGGGCTCGCTACGTCGCCATCCTGGCATTCCCTACATTAAGATCCCTTACCTCATCTCGCACCTTTGCAACTTTTGCATTGTGTTGTGCTTGATTTGCCACAGTAACATCTGTGGCTAAAAGAGTCGTCAAAGTGCCCAAGAGTTCAGATAAAACTTGAGCCGGCGGCCCGAACTAAGCCGCTCGCCCAGCTGTTGCAGCAGCAGTTGAGCCGGATGTTAAAGCAGCAGCTGTTGACGAGTTTAGAACTGGTTAAGTACCAGCCATAAAAATAGCAGCCCTTCTCGGTGGCTCATAAGGGTCCGCAATACTGTCACCATCGGAATAGCCCCCATGCCCGCCGTCTGTGAGCTCATAGATTGACTCCGTTTCTCCGGTCGAGAACTCATCACCTGAGTAGATGAGAGTCTCTGCTCCGGACATAGAATTCTCCGCAAGGTCTGTGCCATGCGCACACCTGATGAAAAGACGCTTCCGGCCGGCTTGAACCTTGGTGGGTTGCGCACGCTGAGTCAGCTCGACGATGTCGGCGCAGATGTCTGGCTCAGGCAAAGATTCGCCGATCTTGCCGATGAAGACATTGATTCCACCGAAGGGGACCCGGTACCCGTACTCGATTGAGTCGGCCTCGGGGCCCTAGCCAGCATCGTCGATGTAGAGCTTGCCGCAGCGGCTCTTGGTCATCTTGCCAACGGCGTACCCTTCAATCCCTGCAAAGGAGCCCTTGAAGAACTCAAAATCACCATGCGCAGGCCCCACGGTGGGAGCCA
The DNA here is from genome assembly GCF_002575655.3 of Aegilops tauschii subsp. strangulata. NCBI lineage: Eukaryota > Viridiplantae > Streptophyta > Magnoliopsida > Poales > Poaceae > Aegilops > Aegilops tauschii. The sequence goes on along the minus strand of NC_053037.3, from coordinate 241,321,315 downwards.
ACTGTCGTGGTTTTGTCATGGAAGATGCCCTTGTAAAAGGACTTAGTTGTGGAGGCATCGCAATGTAGGTTAGCTTGAAGGGGTCGAACGGGACAAAGGACACAGGGTTTACCAAGTTCGTCGCCTCTCAACGAGGTAAAAGCCTACTCCTGCTTTTGTGGACTATTGTTTCTTGAGTTAACCCGCTGTAGGGTCTCACCTTTATATACACAGGTTGAGGCCCTGGGTTTACAAGAGTCCAAGTCATATCACATAAATGTGACCAACTTGGTTTCTAAGTCACCTTGCCTTGCTAGGCAAGTCACTATCGGGCGGCTCACACCTCCAGGTCTTGGGCCTTCAACAGGCCTGCCTCTTAAGCCGCTCTAGTCTTCATGTCTTCTCAGGCCTGTCCAAGCCTTTTATTTATTCAGTCGCCAATAGTGTAACCCGGCCCCTCCTAGGCAGGTCACACCGCGAGGTTATATCCCCAACCGCAGCGGTAAGGAAGATGTTCGTGGTGGTGGTATATGGCAACAACGATGAAGATGGTGCGGCGGCGGCGTGACAACTTGTGAACAGAACTCGAAACTCTAAGGGAAACTAGACACTAAGAGCAGCAACTTGACACGACGATGCAACGGAAAATTTAACAAAGCAAATACAGAAAAGATTGTGCAATGGCTCAGATTGGTCTGGATATGATGAACTAATGCTAATTTTTTTGGCTTTTTTTCCGGACTGAAGGTTTTAAGAACAGACTCGATCTAAACTACGACAAAATGTAAAAATCTTACCGAGCAACCTGGAAATCTGATACCACTTGATAGAGGCAAAGGTGTCCTATGTTTCGATGAGAAGGTGATTACCGTTTTCCGTGGAGTATACTTTGACGATCCGACTACGAAAGTGCGAGGACGTCGTGTTGGGGAATGTAGTAATTTCAAAAAATTTCCTACGAACACGCAAGATCATGGTGATGCATAGCAACGAGAGGGGAGAGTGCTGTCCACGTACCCTCGTAGACCGAAAGCGGAAGCGTTAACACAATGCGTTGATGTAGTCGTACGTCTTCACGATCCGACCGATCAAGTACCGAACACACGGCACCTCCGAGTTCAGCACACGTTCAGCTCGATGACGTCCCTCGAACTCCAATCCAGCCGAGTGTTGAGGGAGAGTTTTTTCAGCACGACGGCGTGGTGACGATGATGATGTTCTACTAACGCAGGGCTTCGCCTAAGCTCCGCTACGATATTATCGAGGTGTAATATGGTGGAGGGGGGCACCGCACACGGCTAAAAGATCGTTTATCAATTGTGTATCTAGAGGTGCCCCCCTGCCCCCGTATATAAAGGAGAAAGGGGGAGGCCGCCGGCCAAGGGAGGAGAGGCGCGCCAGGAGGAGTCCTACTCCTACCGGGAGTAGGACTCCCCCCTTTCCATGTTGGACTAGGAGAGGGAGGGGAAAAAGGTGGAGGGGAGGAAGGAAGGGGGGCGCCGCCCCCCTCTCCTTGTCCTATTCGGACTAGGGGGGGGGGAGGGGCGCGCGGCCCTGCCCTGGCCTCCTCTCCTCTCTTCCACCTAGGCCCAATAAGGCCCATTAAGTTACCGGGGGGTTCCGGTAACCTCCCGGTACTATGGAAAAATCCCGATTTCACCCGGAACACTTCCGATGTCTAAACATAGGCTTCCAATATATCAATCTTTATGTCTCAACCATTTCGAGACTCCTCGTCATGTCCGTGATCACATCCGGGACTCCGAACAACCTTCGGTACATCAAAACATATAAACTCATAATATAACTGTCATTGTAACGTTAAGCGTGCGGACCCTACGGGTTCGAGAACTATGTAGACATGACCGAGACACCTCTCCGGTCAATAACCAATAGCGGAACCTGGATGCTCATATTGGTTCCCACATATTCAACGAAGATCTTTATCGGTCAGACCGCATAACAACATACGTTGTTCCCTTTGTCATCGGTATGTTACTTGCCCGAGATTGGATCGTCGGTATCTCGATACCTAGTTCAATCTCGTTACCGGCAAGTCTCTTTACTCGTTCCGTAATACATCATCCCGCAACTAACTCATTAGTCACGATGCTTGGAAGGCTTATAGTGATGTGTATTACTGAGTGGGCCCAGAGATACCTCTCCGACAATCGGAGTGACAAATCCTAATCTCGAAATACGCCAACCCAACAAGTACCTTTGGAGACACCTGTAGAACACCTTTATAATCACCCAGTTACGTTGTGACGTTTGGTAGCACACAAAGTGTTCCTCCGGTAAACGGGAGTTGCATAATCTCATAGTCATAGGAACATGTATAAGTCATGAAGAAAGCAATAGCAACATACTAAACGATCGAGTGCTAAGCTAACGGAATGGCTCAAGTCAATCACATCATTCTCCTAATGATGTGATCCCGTTAATCAAATGACAACTCATGTCTATGGCTAGGAAACATAACCATCTTTGATCAACGAGCTAGTCAAGTAGAGGCATACTAGTGACACTCTGTTTGTTTATGTATTCACACATGTATTATGTTTCCGGTTAATACAATTCTAGCATGAACAATAAACATTTATCATGATATAAGGAAATAAATAATAACTTTATTATTGCCTCTAGGGCATATTTCCTTCAGTCTCCCACTTGCACTAGAGTCAATAATCTAGATTACATAGTAATGATTCTTACAGCCATGGAGTCTTGGTGCTGATCATGTTTTGCTCGTGGAAGAGGCTTAGTCAACGGGTCTGCAACATTCAGATCCGTATGTATCTTGCAAATTTCTATGTCTCCCACCTGGACTAAATCCCGGATGGAATTGAAGCGTCTTTTGATGTGCTTGGTTCTCTTGTGAAATCTGGATTCCTTTGCTAAGGCAATTGCACCAGTATTGTCACAAAAGATTTTCATTGGTCCCGATGCACTAGGTATGACACCTAGATCGGATATGAACTCCTTCATCCAGACTCCTTCATTTGCTGCTTCCGAAGCAGCTATCTACTCCGCTTCACACGTAGATCCCGCCACGACACTTTGCTTAGAACTGCACCAACTGACAGCTCCACCGTTCAATGTAAATACATATCCGGTTTGCGATTTAGAATCGTCCGGATCAGTGTCAAAGCTTGCATCAACGTAACCATTTACGATGAGCTCTTTGACACCTCCATAAACGAGAAACATATCCTTAGTCCTTTTCAGGTATTTCAGGATGTTCTTGACCACTGTCCAGTGATCCACTCCTGGATTACTTTGGTACCTCCCTGCTAAACTTACAGCAAGGCACACATCAGGTCTGGTACACAGCATTGCATACATGATAGAGCCTATGGCTGAAGCTTAGGGAACATCTTTCATCTTCTCTCTATCTTCTGCAGTGGTCGGGCATTGAGTCTTACTCAATCTCACACCTTGTAGTACAGGCAAGAACCCTTTCTTTGCTTGATCCATTTTGAACTTCTTCAAAACTTTGTCAAGGTATGTGCTTTGTGAAAGTCCAATTAAGCGTCTTGATCTATCTCTATAGATCTTGATGCCCAATATATATGCAGCTTCACCGAGGTCTTTCATTGAAAAACTCTTATTCAAGTATCCCTTTATGCTATCCAGAAATTCTATATCATTTCCAATTAGCAATATGTCATCCACATATAATATCAGAAATGCTACTGAGCTCCCACTCACTTTCTTATAAATACAGGCTTCTCCAAAAGTCTGTATAAAACCAAATGCTTTGATCACACTATCAAAGCGTTTATTCCAACTCCGAGAGGCTTGCACTAGTCCATAAATGGATCGCTGGAGCTTGCACACTTTGTTAGCTCCCTTTGGATCGACAAAACCTTCCGGTTGCATCATATACAACTCTTCTTCCAGAAATCCATTCAGGAATGCAGTTTTGACATCCATTTGCCAAATTTCATAATCATAAAATGCGGCAATTGCTAATATGATTCGGACAGACTTAAGCATCGCTACGGGTGAGAAGGTCTCATCGTAGTCAATCCCTTGAACTTGTCGAAAACCTTTCGCAACAAGTCGAGCTTTATAGACAGTAACATTACCGTCAGCGTCAGTCTTCTTCTTGAAGATCCATTTATTTTCAATGGCTTGCCAATCATCGGGCAAGTCAACCAAAGTCCATACTTTGTTCTCATACATGGATCCCATCTCGGATTTCATGGCTTCAAGCCATTTTGCGGAATTTGGGCTCACCATCGCTTCTTCATAGTTCGTAGGTTCGTCATGGTCTAGTAACATAACCTCCAGAATAGGATTACCGTACCACTCTAGTGCGGATCTTAATCTGATTGACCTACGAGGTTCAGTAATAACTTGATCTGAAGTTTCATGATCATTATCATTAACTTCCTCACTAATTGGTGTAGGTGTCGCAGAAACTGGTTTCTGTGATGATCTACTTTCCAATAAGGGAGCAGGTACAGTTACCTCATCAAGTTCTACTTTCCTCCCACTCACTACTTTCGAGAGAAACTCCTTCTCTAGAAAGGATCCATTCTTAGCAACGAATGTCTTGCCTTCGGATCTGTGATAGAAGGTGTACCCAACAGTCTCCTTTGGGTATCCTATGAAGACACATTTCTCCGATTTAGGTTCGAGCTTATCAGGTTGAAGTTTCTTCACATAAGCATCGCAACCCCAAACTTTAAGATACGACAACTTTGGTTTCTTGCCAAACCATAGTTCATAAGGTGTCGTTTCAACGGATTTTGATGGTGCCCTATTTAGAGTGAATGCAGCCTTCTCTAAAGCATAACCCCAAAACGATAGCGGTAAATCAGTAAGAGACATCATAGATCGCACCATATCTAGTAAAGTACGATTACGACGTTCGGACACACCATTACGCTGTGGTGTTCCGGGTGGCGTGAGTTGCGAAACTATTCCGCATTGTTTCAAATGTAGGCCAAACTCGTAAGTCAAATATTCTCCTCCACGATCTGATCGTAGAAACTTTATTTTCTTGTTACGATGATTTTCAACTTCGCTCTGAAATTCTTTGAACTTTTCAAATGTTTCAGACTTATGTTTCATTAAGTAGGTATACCCATATCTGCTCAAATCATCTGTGAAGGTGAGAAAATAACGATATCCGCCACGAGCCTCAATATTCATCGGACCACATACATCTGTATGTATGATTTCCAATAAATCTGTTGCTCTCTCCATAGTTCCAGAGAACGGTGTTTTAGTCATCTTGCCCATGAGGCACGGTTCGCAAGTACCAAGTGATTCATAATCAAGTGATTCCAAAAGTCCATCATTATGGAGTTTCTTCATGCGCTTTACACCGATATGACCTAAACGGCAGTGCCACAAATAAGTTGCACTATCATTATCAACTCTGCATCTTTTGGCTTCGACATTTTGAATATGTGTGTCACTACTACCAAGATTCATTAAAAATAGACCACTCTTCAAGGGTGCATGACCATAAAAGATATTATTCATATAAATGGAACAACCATTATTCTCTGATTTAAATGAATAACCGTCTCGCATCAAACAAGATCCAGATATAATGTTCATGCTTAACGTTGGCACCAAATAACAATTATTTAGGTCTAATACTAATCCCGAAGGTAGATGTAGAGGTAGCGTGCCGACCGCGATCACATCGACTTTGGAACCATTTCCCACGCGCATCGTCACCTCGTCCTTAGCCAATCTTCGCTTAATCCGTAGCCCCTGTTTCGAGTTGCAAATATTAGCAACAGAACCAGTATCAAATACCCAGGTGCTACTACAAGCATTAGTAAGGTACACATCAATAACATGTATATCACATATACCTTTGTTAACCTTGCCATCCTTCTTATCCGCCAAATACTTGGGGCAGTTCCGCTTCTAGTGACCACTCTGCTTGAAGTAGAAGCACTCAGTTTCAGGCTTATGTCCAGACTTGGGTTTCTTCTCCTGAACAGCAACTTGCTTGCTGTTCTTCTTGAAGTTCCCCTTCTTCTTCCCTTTGCCCTTTTTCTTGAAACTAGTGATCTTATTGACCATCAACACTTGATGCTCCTTTTTGATTTCTACCTCCGCTGCCTTTAGCATTGCGAAGAGCTCGGGAATTGTCTTATTCATCCCTTGCATGTTATAGTTCATCACGAAGCTCTTGTAGCTTGGTGGCAGTGATTGAAGAATTCTGTCAATGACGGTATCATCCGGAAGATTAACTCCCAGTTGAATCAAGTGATTATTATACCCAGACATTTTTAGTATATGCTCACTGACAGAACTATTCTCTTCCATCTTGCAGCTGTAGAACTTATTGGAGACTTCATATCTCTCAATCCGGGCATTTGCTTGAAATATTAACTTCAACTCCTGGAACATCTCATATGCTCCATGACGTTCAAAACGTCGTTGAAGACCCGGTTCTAAGCCGTAAAGCATGGCACACTGAACTATTGAGTAGTCATCAGCTTTGCTCTGCCAGACGTTCATAACTTCTGGTGTTGCTCTTGTAGCAGGCCTGGCATCCAGCGGTGCTTCCAGGACGTAATTCTTCTGTGCAGCAATGAGGATAATCCTCAAGTTACGGACCCAATCCGTGTAATTACTACCATCATCTTTCAACTTTGCTTTCTCAAGGAACGCATTAAAATTCAACGGAACAACAGCACGGGCCATCTATCTACAATTAACATAGACAAGCAAGATACTATCAGGTACTAAGTTCATGATAAATTCAAGTTCAATTAATCATATTACTTTAAGAACTCCCACTTAGATAGACATCCCTCTAATCCTCTAAGTGATCACGTGATCCATATCAACTAAACCATGTCCGATCATCACGTGAGATGGAGTAGTTTCAATGGTGAACATCACTATGTTGATCATATCTACTATATGATTCACGCTCGACCTTTCGGTCTCCGTGTTCCGAGGCCATATCTGCATATGCTAGGCTCGTCAAGTTTAACCTGAGTATTCCGCGTGTGCAACTGTTTTGCACCCGTTGTATTTGAACGTAGAGCCTATCACACCCAATCATCACGTGGTGTCTCAGCACGAAGAACTTTCGCAACGGTGCATACTCAGGGAGAACACTTTTTTCTTGAAATTTTAGTGAGAGATCATCCTATAATGCTACCGTCAATCAAAGCAAGATAAGATGCATAAAAGATAAACATCACATGCAATCAATATAACTGATATGATATGGCCATCATCATCTTGTGCTTGTGATCACCATCTCCGAAGCACCGTCATGATCACCATCGTCACCGGCGCGACACCTTGATCTCCATCGTAGCATCGTTGTCGTCTCGCCAACTATTGCTTTTACGACTATCACTACCGCTTAGTGATAAAGTAAAACAATTACATGGCGATTGCATTTCATACAATAAAGCGACAACCATATGGCTCCTGCTAGTTGCCGATAACTCGGTTACAAAACATGATCATCTCATACAATAAAATATAGCATCATGTCTTGACCATATCACATCACAACAAGCCCTGCAAAAACAAGTTAGACGTCCTCTACATTGTTGTTGCAAGTTTTACGTGGCTGCTATGGGCTTAGCAAGAACCGTTCTTACCTACGCATCAAAACCACAACGATAGTTTGTCAAGTTGGTGCTGTTTTAACCTTCGCAAGGACCGGGCGTAGCCACACTCAGTTCAACTAAAGTGAGAGAGACAGACACCCGCCAGTCACCTTTAAGTAACGAGTACTCGCAACGGTGAAACCAGTCTCGCGTAAGCGTACGTGTAATGTCAGTCCGGGTTGCTTCATCTCACAATACCGCCGAACCAAAGTATGACATGCTAGTAAGCAGTATGACTTATATCGCCCACAACTCACTTGTGTTCTACTCGTGCATAACATCAACGCATAAAACCTGGCTCTGATACCACTGTTGGGGAACATAGTAATTTCAAAAAAATTCCTACGAACACGCAAGATCATGGTGATGCGTAGCAACGAGAGGGGAGAGTGTTGTCCACGTACCCTCGTAGACCGAAAGCGGAAGCGTTAACACAACGTGGTTGATGTAGTCGTACGTCTTCACGATCCGACCAATCAAGTACCGAACGCACGGCACCTCCGAGTTTAGCACATGTTCAGCTCGATGACGTCCCTCGAACTCCGATCCAGCCGAGTGTTGAGGGAGAGTTTCGTCAGCACGACGGCGTGGTGACGATGATGATGTTTTACCGACGCAGGGCTTCGCCTAAGCTCCGCTACGATATTATCGAGGTGTAATATGGTGGAGGGGGCCACCGCACACGGCTAAAAGATCGTTTATCAATTGTGTGTCTAGAGGTGCCCCCCTACCCCCGTATATAAAGGAGCAAGGGGGAGGCCGCCGGCCAAGGGAGGAGAGGCGCGCCAGGAGGAGTCCTACTCCTACCGGGAATAGGACTCCCCCCTTTCCATGTTGGACTCGGAGAGGAAGGGGAAAAAGGTGGAGCGGAGGAAGGAAGGGGGGCGCCGCCCCCCTCTCCTTGTCCTATTCGGACTGGGGGGGAGGGGCACGCGGCCCTGCCCTAGCCTCCTCTCCTCTCTTCCACCTAGGCCCAATAAGGCCCATTAAGTTACCGGGGGGTTCCGGTAACCTCCCGGTACTCCGGAAAAATCCCGATATCACCCGGAACACTTCCGATGTCCAAACATAGGCTTCCAATATATCAATCTTTATGTCTCAACCATTTTGAGATTCCCCGTCATGTCCGTGATCACATCCGGGACTCCGAGCAACCTTCGGTACATCAAAACATATAAACTCATAATATAACTGTCATCGTAACGTTAAGCGTGCGGACCCTACGGGTTCGAGAACTATGTAGACATGACCGAGACACCTCTCCGGTCAATAACCAATAGCGGAACCTGGATGCTCATATTGGTTCCCACATATTATACAAAGATCTTTATCGCTCAGACCGCATAACAAAATACGTTGTTCCCTTTGTCATCGGTATGTTACTTGCCCGAGATTCGATCGTCGGTATCTCGATACCTAGTTCAATCTCGTTACCGGCAAGTCTCTTTACTCGTTCCGTAATACATCATCCCGCAACTAACTCATTAGTCACAATGCTTGCAAGGCTTATAGTGATGTGTATTACTGAGTGGGCCTAGAGATACCTCTCCGACAATCGGAGTGACAAATCCTAATCTCGAAATACGCCAACCCAACAAGTACCTTTGGAGACACCTGTAGAGCACCTTTATAATCACCCAGTTACGTTGTGACGTTTGGTAGCACAGAAAGTGTTCCTCCGGTAAACGGGAGTTGCATAATCTCATACTCATAGGAACATGTATAAGTCATGAAGAAAGCAATAGCAACATACTAAACGATCATGTGCTAAGCTAACAGAATGGGTCAAGTCAATCACATCATTCTCCTAATGATGTGATCCCGTTAATCAAATGACAACTGATGTCTATGTCTAGGCAACATAACCATCTTTGATCAACAAGCTAGTCAAGTAGAGGCATACTAGTGACACTCTGTTTGTTTATGTATTCACACATGTATTATGTTTCCGGTTAATACAATTCTAGCATGAACAATAAACATTTATCATGATATAAGGAAATAAATAATAACTTTATTATTGCCTCTAGGGCATATTTCCTTCATGTCGTGCCTTAGCAATCGCTAAACCAACTCCGAGAGGTTATTGACCACACCAGAGCATGATCAACCTGACCACTAGGGTCTATTTGTTACAAGAAAATGAAGAACAAGCAAGAAACTAAGATTGCAATATGGATATTGCAAATATAAGATGAAAGCTTTATTGATCAAGGTGGGGTTCTGTGACGTCTTGGTCTGGCCGTTGAACACAAATGAAGTACGTGAAGTTGCAGCTATGGCGAACTTTTAAGCTAAACAAAACCCGAAGTCTAAACGACGCCCTAAGGGCTGTATATATGGAGGAAGTGGGGGGAATTTCGTGGCCCCTGGGAGGAGGGGGTCCGAAGCCAACCCTAACTTTGTTTTTCCCATACACACGGACTCTAAAAATAGCCTATACTTCAGTATTTTGTAATTGCATCGGCCCAGCTAAATAATAAGGTGACACAGCACCTACAATAGCCTCTGGACGAAATTTATGAAGTGGCATCTTGTATATTTCGTCCAAGGCTTCAGGCACTCATTAGGGTGGCTTCAAAGTCCTGAAATCATCACTTGTAACTCCGTTCTTGTTCCCCTTGCGCATGCCATCATCTCCATGCTTAATCTTCGTCCAATGGTCATCCTTCTTGTCCAGACTAGGCTCTTCATTTGTAAGCAAGACAAATGTATCCAATTTAGGAAGCATCATATTCTCATGAACATTAGAATCATTACCAAGAAACAAAAGTACCTGGTAATTGCATTGGTGTGTGCGAGCTGTAGTAATTGGTCCAGTATGTATAGCAACAAGGGTTGTGGGTGTAATAATGGTTTTGATGTCCTCATCACTATTGCCATGTTCTATACATGCCCCATGCTATTGTTGATTCTTGTGTTGGGTGAGTCATGATGTTCCATTTCTATTTACATAGGACTTCTTGCCAATACAATGATGATACATTACTCATATCTTGTTTTCATGCTTGGGATATGTCATGTGCATTATATATGCTCACTGTTTGCACACATGACATGATTTCCATCATTGCTTCTAGTATGTTGCATCTTCGCACTACTAGCTTGCATGACTTGATTCATATGATTACTTGCTTGGTTGCATCACCCATGATCCATTCTTGCTCGTTGCATTAGGTTGATAGCGTATATATTCATGCCTCTCACATGATTTATCTTGATCATTGTCCCTTTCCTCCAATAGTTGCATCTCTCATATTCACATGTAGTGAGTGCTACCATCCTATGGTTATTGATCTTGGAGACTTGGATACCTTGCTTGTGATGCATGCTTGCTTGATTGAGCCTAACTTCTTTGGTTGTACTCATATCATATGCCTATACATCATGCTCTACACCCTTGTACTTTCTTATGATAAGAATGATTGAAACACTTGTTGGGTATTTCACCACACGAATGTTTGGTTTTGCCTTTCCACTAACCTCATTTGTTTTTTTGAGTGTTTGTCATGTTCGTTTTGGAGGATTCACAAGGCAGTGTTGTCATGAGACATATTGGTCCTGCGAAGGCGTACATGATGCGCAACACCAACATTTGCGGAAATTCCTAAAGGTGAACTCCTTCCCTTTGAGCCATTCTCAATTACAAATATTGGATGGGTCATTCTTTCATTGGTGTCTCCTTCTTCTTGTCAAATGATACATCTATTGGATGGAGGACCGACATTGGAGATGGACCCTATGGACGTTCAAGTTGAGGAGCTCTCGCCCTTAGTGGATGCACCTACTTTGGAAGCACCACCGGACCACCACTTCTACCAGGACATTGAGCCATGGTACAACACCACCCATAACAAATTTCCATCTTATGCATGGATTGACTCACATGATGATTGCCTTGTTGCATCTTGTATTTCTATGTCATCCATGATATATGAGCTTGTGCACTTTCTTAGCAATTTTGTCGTGATATTTCTTGATGGCCTCTTCATACATAACAATCACATTGCCCATCATCATTGCATGATCACATAGTCACAATGAGAATCAATTACTATGTTCATGCTTTTGATACACCGTCCCATTATGACATCATTTTGCACAATGGTGGCCTTGATCACATTGACAACACATTTGTGTGCAGAACTAATGAATTTGCTCCCATGAATGCATTACATATCATTCCACATCATTTCGATAAGCATTAGGTGCCTTGTCACGAACAATCTTGTTGTACGGACTCATACTTGATAGACAGCTTATGTGCGCTAACCATTGTATTTCCAAGTGTCCCTTGTGTTTGCTCGTTTTGCATGTCTATCATCCCGCCGACATCTTGAAGTACTTTGATTGTGCCATGACATACAAGTTCGTCCACGACAACCATTTCTATGGTGATGAGGTTCACGATCCGAGGTCGGATCTTTCCCAAGGGGGGAGGAGATGATGCGGACCGTCCTACTATTATCCCCATGTACACTACGACTACTCCCCAAGCCCCAAGAGGACATACAATGAGACCTCGAGCATACGCCATTGGACACAAGGTTAACTCGCTCCTCTCCGAACCGTCACTTTCCTTATGTGAGACATGGCTACTACCTCAAACCGCTATCTAAGAATTCATCCGATTAATCAGTTAATGGGCCAGTCAATCGCTACTCGTAGGATGGCCGAATAGAATAGCACCTATTCGTCACATTAACTTGTCAAGCCGATTAACTTGCCTATGAGACCAATTAACAGGTTGTCATGTCGATTAATCGTTGCTGGCCCATTAAGTTAGGGGCAAACAAAGCCCACATTTTTGGCTCGTAACCCCTCCCATTCCCCTCTCACTCTTTATTAGCTATGGTTCGACCAAATCGTAACATTTTTGGTACATTACATAGTTGAGAGCTTGAGAGTATTGTATAATACCATAAAAATTATATATATGTTGGCAGATTCCTATTTAATTCACCGATTAATCCAGTTAATAGGCCGATTCACCAATTAATTGCTACTCCCAAGGCGACCGAGCAGCTACCAGTTACCAATTTCCTTCACAATGCCTCAAACATCTATGCCGCATGACCAGAAACCAAGAGGGAGACCATGGAACAACTAGGAGCATTGGACAAGATGTCAAGGACACCGAGCGCAATGAACAAGAGAAAGGGCTGATAGAAAGTCACAACCACGGGACGACCGGTCCATACCGGACGTCCGACGCCTGGAGGTTCAGCCAGCCAGGACAACTTTAGCCGTGGCACCCTACAGCACCCGAAAAACAGCCAGACGCTGGAGGTCTGAAATGTGTTAGCCACCGGACGACCGACAGCATCCGGATATCCGGTGCCACATGTCCAGAGAAGAAACGTCAGAACTCCGAAGACTTCCGGACGTCTGGACACCCACGAGCCACCGGACGACCGTTACCCACCGGACGTCCAGTACCTGCCTGCGTGCAAAGACTCGTGCCGAGGCCCATGTACCCGTTTCGCCCCTCACTTACCCCTTCGTGGCTCTAGACTATATATACTACTCCACCGCTTCCATTTTATGGTTAGTATTGTATTAGCTCATTTCTATGTGAGCTTTGCTCCTCTACCACTTCCCCTCTTAAAAGAGAGAGAGAGAGAGAGAGAGAGAGAGAGAGAGAGAGAGAGAGAGAGAGAACTCCATTCGAGTTCAAGACCTCCTTTGGAGAAGATCCCATAGGGGATCAAGACCCCTTCGTGTGAAGATCCTTCTAGGATTCAAGACCTCAACTCCTCCAAGGATTGGGATGAATTAGCTAGCTTTTTATCCCCCTTTGTTGGATCTGATCTCTCTTTGTGTTCATGGACCTAGCACATGTGTGACTGTTTCCCGTTGATTTGAGTGTTTCCTCTCATTCCCCTCGTGTTCTCCCTCATGTGTTCGTCATGTTCTACAAGAATCCCCCTCCAAATCGTGAAAGATCGCCCCCTAGGGTTTGCACCCTACATCATCTTGGTATCATTAGCCATGGTTGATCATGAATTTGGAGCACCTACCCCCACGTTCTACCCTAATTTTGTTGTGTTCTTCCCCAATTTCGAAAATCCCCACCAAAAAATAGCCCCCAATTTTTTTTGTGAATTTTTGGTTTGATGATGTTTTGTTGAATTTGATCCATGGATTCGTTGTGTTTCGACTGATTCGTTGCTGGCCCATTAACTTAGGGGCAAACAAAGCCCAAATTTTTGGCTCGTAACCCCTCCCATTCCCCACTCACTCCTTAATAGCTAGGGTTCTACCAATCGTAACAATTTTGGTTCAAAGATTGAGAGTATGGTATAATACCTTAAATATTATATATATGTTGGCAAATTCCTATTTAATTTACCGATTAATGGTCAACCGATTAATTTAGTTAATAGGTCGATTCACCGATTAATCGCTACTTCCAAGCCGACCGAGCAGCTACCAGTTCCCAATTTCCTTAACAATGCCTCAAACATATGTTCCATGCATGACCAGGAACCAAGAGGAAGACCATGGAACAACTAGGAGCATTGGACAAGATGGCGAGGTGTAACACCCCGGATGTAACTTTCCATATTTGTAACTCCAACTCTTGCCATTTTCGGCTATGTGTTATGATATTCTCTCCGTGGTTGGGTTTTGTCTTTCGTTTTGCTTTTGTTCATGTCATGCATCTCATATCATGTCATCATGTGCATCTCATTTGCATACGTGTTCGTCTCATGCATCCGAGCATTTTCCCCGTTGTCCGTTTTGCAATCCGACACTCCCACATGCACCGGCGCACCCCTCTTGTTTCTTTTCGTGAGCAGGTGTTAAACGTTCTCGAAATGGACCGAGGTTTGCCAAGTGGCCTTGGTATACCACCGGTAGACCACCTGTCAAGTTTCGTTCCATTTGGAGGTCGTTTGGCGCTCCAACGGTTAACCGGGTAACCGCAAAGTCCTTTTGTGTGTTGCAGCAAAACCCCTCCTAAACAGCCCTTTAACCCATCTAATCCCCCTCCATGCTCTCCGCCGTTCGATCACGATCGTGTGGGCGAAAACCGCACTCCATTTGGACACTCCTAGCTCCCTCTACCTATAAATATGCCTTCCCCTTCCAAATTTGCGGTGCAAACCCTAGTCTTCTTCCCCTCCGCGCCGCCGGAGAAAACCTTCCCTCGCCGACGGACATGTCCGCCCGCCGCCCCGTCCAATAGGACATCGCCACGTCACCACCGCCGGCCACCCTGTCTCTGCTCCGCCGCCAGGGCCCGCGGGGCCCAGATCCGGCCCGCGCGAGCCCGCGCCCCGCCGCCGCCGAAGCCCGTCCCCGCCGCCCGGGTTCCGCCGACGCCCCGTTTCGCGCCGGCCGGCGACCCCGTCGCCGCGACGCCGGACTCCCTCCGGTCGCCGCCCCGAGCCGCCCTCGCCGGCGCTCCTGGCCGCCCAGCCCGCCGCCCCGCGTCAAGCCCCGGCGACCCCGCCGCCGGTGCCGCCTCCTCCGGCCGGCCTCCTCCCTCCTCAACCTCCCCGGCTTCTCCGGCCACTTCTCCGGCGAGGATCCGGCGAGATCCGCCGCCGCCTCGAAAACCGTGCCCAAGTCAACCCAGATCCGCGAGGTGGAATTCTCCGTCCCGAAATCCTCACTTTCTGATACCATGTTCATCACATCATATCTCCTTGCATACTGCTCCGTTTTGCGTGCACGCTATATCGAAATGTTCATCACGATATGCTCTTCATTTTGTTCCATTGTGCTATGCTCGATTGAGTTCACCTTGATGCCTAAATCTCTGGTGCAAGAGTGATAGATGATGTTTACTGCTGTTACTTATCAGGACTTGATGTTTTGTTATTTTTGTTGCATTTGATGTGTGCATCTTATGGGCATGAGCTCTACAGGTGTTTTGATCTATGCCATGCCTTCATTATGGAGGTGTATGCCATGTATTTTTTTGATCTATGTGGTGACTATCACAAGCATGCAAACTAGGCTTCGTGTTGTTTCTGTTTTCAGGGACTTAGTAATTTTACCTGCTGTTATTTTTATAGATATAATTGTGCTCTATCCATACATGCCCCTGTTTGCAATTATGGAGTGCTCTAGAATGTCTCAATCTTGCTCTACTTTTGCTATAAACTGTTCCTCGCAGAATGTTAACATGCTATTCAATTTTGCCAAGGTTGTTGTAGTTGATCCATACATGCTATGAACTTGCTCTTGCCATGGATAGCTTCATGAACATGTCTTATTGCTGTTGGTATGCTTGTTTTGTCATGCATTGCTTTGTGACGAGTGAATCGAGCTCACAAAGATGCCTTCATAATTCTGTTAATGCCATGCTCTGTTTTCTGCAAAGTCTGAAACCTGTTAACGAAACTTGCTATGTTTACATGGGTGCCATCATATCTTATGTGTCTTTTTGGCTCATGATCACTAAGGGACTTTTGTTCTATGCATTTAGTAGATTCATGACATGCCTTGTTTTTCTATTATAAGTTCCTGTATCATGTTGTTTTCTTGCTCTAAACATGGCTTCCTGATGTTATTTCAGCCATGTTCAGTATTTTCACGAAGTCTGTGAAGCTGATATCTTTTCCACTTTTGCCTTGCTTGTTTGAGCCTGTTATTTTGTGATCTAGCCGTAGCTCAGTGTTCATCTTTTGTCAAGCATCTCTTGTAGATCACTGCCATGTGCTCTTTTGTTATGTTGGGGTGCTGTGGCATAGTTACTTCTGTATTCTAAGTGATATCACGCTGTTAATCGCAGATTGGTGTCATTCTTGTTTTGCTTGCCATTTGCAAACCGTGCATCCGTTTCCGGTGATCTTTATATCGATTTCGACCGAAATAATCTCATCTTTCCAGCGGCATACTTGGTTTGCCAAGTTGATGCCTTGTTCATCCTTTTTCTTCCGGAGCACGCATATGCATCGCATATCACATCTCGCATATCATGCATGTATTGCATCATGTTGCTTTTGCATTTCCCGTGATTGATCGTGGTTCCATTGCTTGTGTTCTTGCTTTGGGTAGAGCCGGGAGACGAGAACGCTTACGAGGACCTGTTGAGTACGCTTACGAGGATCAAGCTTTCAACAACTCTGAGAACCTTGCAGGCAAGATGACCATATCCTCGAAATCACTTCTATCTTTGCCTTGCTAGTTGTTCGCTCTATCGCTATGCTTGCACTACCTACCACTTGTTTATCATGCCTCCCATATTGCCATGTCAAGCCTCTAACCATCCTTTCCTAGCAAACTGTTGTTTGGCTAAGTTACCGCTTTTGCTCAGCCCTTCTTATAGCGTTGCTAGTTGCACGTGAAGTTGAAGTTGGTTCTATGTTGGGACATGGATATTTTGGGATATCACAATATATCTTATTTAATTAATGCATCTATATACTTGGTAAAGGGTGGAAGGCTCGGCCTTATGCCTGGTGTTTTGTTCCACTCTTGCCGCCCTAGTTTCCGTTATACCAGTGTTATGTTCCTTGAGTTTGCGTTCCTTACGCGGTTGGGTGATTTATGGGACCCCCTTGACAGTTCCCTTTGAATAAACCTCCTCCAACAAGGCCCAACCTTGGTTTTACATTTGCCTACCTAAGCCTTTTTCCCTTGGGTTTTCGCGAGCCCGAGGGTCATCTTTATTTAACCCCCCCCGGGGGGCCAGTGCTCCTTCGAGTGTCCCGGGGAGTTGAGCTCCGAGGTGTTGTCGTCACAATTTTATCGTTGCAGTTCTGGAATACCTGAGTTTCGCCGACATCGAAAATCTCTTTTATGCAGTTGTTGGTGAGATCACCTCGACGCCACCCAGTACTCACTACTAGGAAAAGGGCTATAGATGATATGGCCACTAATGGCGCACCAGACATGTGGTGCGCCACTACTATATACTAATGGCGCACCATGTGTTGGTGCGCCATTAGTGTCCAAATACTAATGGCGCACCACATCCATGGTGCGCCATTAGTAACAAATTATTTTTTTCATTTTTTTTTCAAAACTAGTAATGGCGCACCAGTGGATAATGCGCCATTACTAGTTAAACTAATAATGGCGCACCACATCCACGGTGCTGTCACGTCCCTAGCCTTGCTATGCACTTGGACTAGCTTGGTTGCTGCATCATGTCTAAATTTCATTTAAAGTTGAATTGGGGATTGTTAAACCCTAGCACCAAATGAATTCAACTAGGTTCAAAATAAAAATATTTTCAATGAACCCAAAATGCCCTTCAAAAATGTTCATTAATTATGGAAAAAGGTTAAAACGTTTACCAGAGGTGCTGCACATTTTTCCATGACATATTTGGGCTCTGAATTAAATCATATAGTATTTGCATTTGGGCATTTAAATGCTATTAAATATTTTAAATGCTCAAATAATCATAAACTAAAATGTTTACTGTTGGATATATTCTAAACAGTAGCCATGATTAGTTTCATGATTTTTGGAAATGCCCAAGCATTTTTAACAAAGCCCAGAACAAAATAATAAAATAGAAAACAGAAACTAAATTAGAGAAAAGAGAGGAAGAGAGTTACCTGCGCCACTTACCTGGCCAGCCCAGCCCACTGGCCTGGTGCCAGTCATCGCCTACCTCTGCCAGTAGGCAGAGGAGGGAGACAGCGCACGCGCGCGCGAGGCGCCACACCGTCACCTGCTTGCCGCCGAGCCGCTGGACGCGTGGATGAGCTCCTCCTCGTCACCACGCACCCCCTGGAACCCCCCTCGCTCACTGCCTCGTCCCCATCCCCTCCTCTGGTTCTCTCCCCTGCACCGCCCGAACGCCGTTCGCCGTCGCCGTAGCTACTGCCCTCGCCGGGCCCCGTTGCCGTGTCCCACTGGTCCGCCGTCGATCACCGCTTCACCAAGCCGAAGGACGCACCCGCGGGACGCCTGAAACGACGCCACCGTCTTCGTTTCCACCGCCGGCCGCCGGAGATCCCCCTCGATGCTCTACTCGCTCCGGTGCCTCCCCGAGCTCGCCGAGGCCACCGCTGCACCCGCTGTGAGCTTCTGTTTCGTTTCCCCCTCTCCCCTGGCAAGTTTTCTTCCTCTAACATCGATGCCCGTCGGAGCCGAGAGCTCTTCACCGCCGGCCACGTCGCCGCCGTGGCCACTGTTGCCTAGAGCTGCAACGGAGCACACATATGTGCTCAGTGCACCCCCAGGAGGCTGTAGCACCCCTCCTTGCCTCCTGCCGTGCTCCCTAACACCGAAACCCAGTTCACCCGAACTCCGGCTGCCGCCTTAAAGCTCGCCGTCGTCGATTCCGGCGACCACGCGGTCTCCCGTGCGGCTAGCTAGATGCGGGCGAGCTCGGGCTACCTTTTGGTGGCCTTCGCGCGTCCAGACGCCACCTATAGCGCAGCCCCGGCGAGCTTCCGCCATAGCTTGGGTCGCCGCCGATGGAACTCCGGCGAGGACCGACGTGGCGCAGTTATTAGCACTAATCCCCGCCAGCTCAGCCGCCCTTTAGCCACTGACAATGGGCCCCACAGCAGCTCAAAGTGCTAGTGAACAGGGTTAGCACCGGTGTCACTGACGTGTGGACCCCACACGTCAGGTTTGACCCTGGTCAGCGCTGCTGACCTGCTGACACAGGCATGACGTAGTGCTGACACAATTAATCCTTTTCTGGATTTAAAATAATTCAGGAATTCCAGAAAATCCTATAAACTTCTAAAAATCATAGAAAATAATCTATAGCTCAGAATGAAAAGGTTTATATATGAAAAATGATCAGAAAAATCCAATCTATCCATCTGTACCAGTTTCATGCATGTTAGAACAACTTATGGTTGCTGTTTAAACCAAATCATAAAAAGGCATTTAAACCCTCACATATGAAATTTGAATTTGAACCTAAGGTTCAAACCAACTCCATTTAATATGTTGCTAGTTGCATTAGCTTAAAACACATCCATATTGCCATGTCATAGCCTGCATCATATTGTGCATTGCATTGATCGTGTTTCTTCTCTGTTTGTCGGTGTTGTCCCCTCTCAGTAGACGTTGCTTCGACGATGCGATCGATGACACCGATGAAGAGCTATACTATCTTTGGAAGTGTCAGGCAAGCAAAACCCCCTTGCTCATTCCGATACAATCCCACTCTCTCGCTCCTGCTCTCTTTTATTGCATTAGGACAACAGCGATTCATATGTTACATGCTGCGGTAGCTGAACCCCTTTATCCTCTACATGACCTGTCATTGCCACAGTAAATAGATGAAACCCACTAGCATGAGTAGGAGTTGTTTGAGCCCTCATGTGCCTACTCATTCATGCTTGTTTGTCATGCCTGCTATTGCTTAGAGTTGTGTCAGGTCTGATTCATCGGGAATGAATTGGAAAGTGGTGAACATGTCCTACTGTGTGAGAGCTAAGGGTGTGAACATGATTTGGTAACGGTAGCGGTGAGAGGCCATATAGGAGTACATGGTGTGTTGTCTCATTGAAACCGTCCTCAGGAACTGAGTTCTGTGTTTGTGATCCATGAACAGTTACTACCACACATTGGGTTCTGGTAACTCGACCCCTCTCGACTTATTAATCAACTTGATCTTTGTCCAGGAGTTGCAACTAGTTTCTGGTGTTTGTAGGTAGTGTTAGTAGTCTACCAAGTGGCACCCGGTACAGGTGGGCTTGGGACAGACTAGGCACACGTGGCCTGGTGTACCGAGTGGCACCCGGATGGTGGGCTCGGGAACCCTGCACACATCGTTTGGGGCCGTGAGCGACACCCCTGCTGGATCTCCTTGCGGATGGAACCCGAATAGGCGATAAACCTGGACAAGAGACTTGTGTGGTTAGTCAGGTCGTGTCCGACTCCCTCGCCAGGCTTCCGCTTGAAGGTTGCCGAGGTACACGACGTGTACATGGTGGTATGTGGCGAGAGCGTGTGTGACGAAGTACACCCCTGCAGGGTTAAGATCATCTATTTGAATAGTCGTGTCCGCGGTAAAGGACTTCTGGGTTGCCTATAACAGTTCATAGACAAGTGAAATTGGATACTCTAAAATGCGCAAGATAAGCGTGAGTGCTATGGATGGCGTTCTCGTAGGGAGACGGGAGCGGATCCATAGTGGTGTATTGATATGGTGAATATGTGGACTCGTGTGCGCCACCTCAAAAGAGTTACTTGCAATTGTAGCTTAGGATAGCCACCGAGTCAAAGCTGGCATGCTGCAGTTAAACTCCACCACCCCCTTTGTTGATACCGATGCATATGTAGCTAGTTCTGATGTAAGTCTTGCTAGGTACATTTGTACTCACGTTTGCCTATTTTATGTTTTGCAGAGAGACGTCAGTCTCGCTAGTAGTTCCGTGTGGACTTCGACGTTTAGCTTGTTACCTCAGCTACGATCTTGTGCCCTCGGCAGGATCTGGTAGATAGTCAGGCTTCTCAGCCCTTTTCATTTGTAGATGTCTGTACTCAGACATGTTAAGCTTCCGCATGTGCTTGACTTGTATGCTCTGAATGTTGGTCATGAGACCCATGTTTGTAATATCTCGCTCTTCGGAGCCTAATGAATAAATAATCTGAGTCGTAGAGTCTTGTTGTGATGCCATGTTGTATTTGCACATATCGAGCATATTGTGTGTATGATTGAAATGCTTGGTATGTGTGGGATCCGACAACCTAGTTGTTAATCCTTGGTAGCCTCTCTTATGGGGAAATGTAGTCTTGTGTTTCCACGAGCCATAGTAGTCCGCTACAGCCCGGTTCACCGAAGTCCTGCTAGCCCAGCACTACTGCCCGGAACACTTGACTGGCCGGCATGTGATTCACTTCGTTCCTGTGTCTGTCCCTTCAGGGAAATGTCACGCGGTGACATCCGGAGTCCTGCCTAGCCTGCTACAGCCCGGTTCACCGGAGTCCTGTTAGCCCAGTGCTACAGCCCGGATTCGCACGCTGCTGACCGACATGCTCGATGTTGATTCATGTAATGCCTGTCCCCGTATGTTAGTGCCACTTTGGGTTCACGACTAGTCATGTCGGCCTGGGTTCTCTGTCATATGGATGCTAGCGACACTATCATATACATGAGCGAAAAGGCGCAAACGGTCCCGGGCCATGGTAAGGCGACACCCGTGGGAATACCGTGCGTGAGGCCGCAAAGTGATATGAGGTGTTACCGGCTAGATTGATGTGACTTGGAATCGGGGTCCTGACAGCTTTGGTATCAGAGCCTGACTGCCTGTAGGTTTACGAAGCCAAACTGGTCGAAGTTGAGTCTAGAAATGCTTTAGTTATACAAGGGAATTGATTGTGGATGGGAACGTAAGGCTCTTTTTACTCCTTTACCTTATAGCCTTCTGATCTGAGTCATCCTCTTCTCTTCTACGGGGATTAAGAACTAGGCTTCTCATCTTCCTATCAGGATCACGTGTTATTAATCCGTAGACTTATAGGATTGTTGGTTTCAAGCTCAGTTCAGTTCCTACTACTTCTGTATGTTCATATGTGGCCTCAAAACCTTGTTATTGTGCTTCTAAGTGGTTATGCCACCATTTTTGCAGGATGTCTCAAATCCTCTGAGCATTTATAGTCGTTATGCTATCCGAGTCATCCCAGGTTTCTAAACAGTCTGATGCATTTGCAAATCCCTTCTTTCCGTTCTCAATGTTCCTTGGGCCAGATTAACCACACTAATCGATGAGTTGAGGTACTCTATTGCCTCGGTATATATGTTGGAGCTATTATTATGACCCTAGGTGTTTTAGGGAGTCACCTAGTAATCTAGCCATGTTTTGTGTTCCCAGTGTGATGATTCTGGCCATTATTCTCGAAAGCATCCCGTATGATGCTATTTAGTAGTAGGTATTCTACTCCTGGGTTCTTGACCCGAGATTCAGTCCACTTACCTCCTGTTGTTAGTATTTGCTAGTTCCCTTAAGATATTAGTAACCTTTGTTATAGTCCTCGAGGTCTGTGGTATTTCCTTCTTCCAAATACCATGAACTGCTTATGGCAGAAGTTCTTTTGAACCAAAAGATCACAACCAGAGTGCTCTTGATGAGCTCTCGATTCTATGTTGTGACTCTGCCAGTCCTTCCTTTTCTGCGTGGGTTATCTAGAAGAAACTTGTTGGACTTGGTTCGACATACTAATCTATGCATCCACAACTTAGAAAAACATATGTTCCTTTGAGTTGTCCCTCTTTAGTTATTTCCTGGCCCTCGTCTATCAATTGATAGTCAGGAGTAATTGTGCATTTGTGTTATCGATGCCTATTATTCTTGTGGTTTGTCAAGCCATTCTAATCCGGAATGACTAGGAGAAACAAACTCCAGTACCTCGTCCATCTATGGGATTGGGTCAAAGTAGTTGTATTCCGCAGATCAAATGCCTAACCAGCTTTTGTTCTGTTCTACCTACGAGCATTACCCTCTTTATGTCAGGAATCTTATGAGGATTGCACCAACCCTTATGAATTCTTGTTGCAGTGATACTTCTGGCCATCGTTATTCATTCCTCGGTCTCTGTGTTATTGTAACCGGAATACTGACAAGTGAATCGTGGTGTGTGAAATCTATACTCCTAGCAACTCCGTTGCTTGGTAGTTAAAGGACAATAATTTCATCCTTAGCCTGTTGGTTATTGAATCACATCCTAAGGTTGATCGTGCTACCTAGTCCTTATTTCCGATGCACTTTTCGATCAGTGAGTTAGGATAGTGTCAGTCCTTGCTTATTCGGTCATATCGTCTTGCCCTGAAAAGCAAGATTGTTCTCGAGCTTAGCAACATATCGGTGGTACGTGATTTTCCGAATATCTTCTCGGAAGTATCACCAGGTTGTCACCTGACCGCTATGTTGAATTCGTGATCAAGTTCGTTTCCTGTAAACCACCCCTTCTCCAAGAATCCGTGTTGGATACCCCTGAGCTAGTTGGTCAAGCTAAACAACAACTTGGAGAGTTGGAAGATAAAAGCTTGCCAGCT
This sequence comes from Aegilops tauschii subsp. strangulata, assembly GCF_002575655.3. Classification (NCBI taxonomy): domain Eukaryota; kingdom Viridiplantae; phylum Streptophyta; class Magnoliopsida; order Poales; family Poaceae; genus Aegilops; species Aegilops tauschii. Next base: position 241,297,795 of record NC_053037.3, on the reverse strand, counting down.
TAGTTCATTTCAAGGGATATATTTGCGTGTGTTGAAGAAAGATGTTATATTCATTGATTGATCCTCATGATCAGTTGTTGGATCTATTGTCTTGTCCAATCTTTGATTTGAGTATGGGCTATCGTCAAGTCAAATCAGAACCAACGATGTTCGTAATGTTGTCTTACTCGTGGTTGATCCCTCGAGCATACACCATTACATCTTTTGGTCTGACCAATGCTATCACTGTGTTCACATGATGGTGGAAGTCCAGTGATATGGAAATTCCGATGAGTTGCTGTTGAGCCCATCAGTAGCATTTTGTCTCCCCCATGATTCATGTTGAACATCAACCTAGTGTTGAAAACTTTGTAACCATTGCCTTCATGTTGTTCATGAGGTATATGTTTGATGCAAGAAGTGGCTTTCTCCAAGTTCACGTGCATTAGGTGCAAGTTGCCGTCGTGAATTCGAGAAAGTTAGTTTTGCTTCCTCTGGAATCATCCCAAGTCAGTCATGCACATGCGAAGTATACCATGGCTTGAGAGATTAGCTACCTTCATCCCATACGTATCGCTAGCACACCAAGCCACTGATTGATTTGTTTAAGGAGAAGAAGTTCCTTCTTAGGACCCGGACTTATGCAAGGGCTTCGATATCCTCGAAGATGGTTCCCAACCAGAACTCGGTAGTGTTTCATTGTAAGACTACCTTGTGGGCATGCTTGTCTGGGACAGCGTGTTCACATGTTTGTAGCATAACCCGCTCATGTTTTGGAGCTTGCTACCAAAGTTCATCTCCCGAGAATCTCGCAACGCCATCTCGTCGGTTTGTGTTGCAAACTTTCCTTTTCCAGACATGCTGTTTGAAATATCCTGTTACCAACCAGATCTGAATCTCAGGTAGATATGATGGTTGGAACATCTCGCAATAGCTATAATATTGGTCTTCGTAACCCGGTAAGTGGATGTCGTGGCCAACACACCCAGCCGGAAGACCTATTATTGTAGTATCCTGATTGATAAAGTTGGCCACCTCCCCATAAGGATTTTGTAGGATTTGCTCCCTAGTTGTTCCTTATGGATTTTTATATTTTCCAAAGTCCGACCTTTTACTTGATTTTCTAGATATCAAACCATATCTATGAATGGGATATGCTAGTACATCAAGGAGAACATTAGAAGCGGAGTGCTAAATGTCTCTCGGTCGATCATCCAGATTTTGCTCCCTTGGCTTCGCTAAGGTGAAATCTGAGAAAGTGTTGTCCTCCTTTGCACCTGCATCCTCCATCGCCGTTGATCATGGTAGTATGTTGTGTTGCCAGGATCCTCGATACGGATAATGGTAAAACCTTGATGAATATGGAAATGCTCAAGTTCTTGAAAGCACGCTCAGTCACTTGGTTATATCCATGGTACCAACTGGAATGTGCCTTCCATTTGCCGAGTTGTTCTATAACCATAGTTTCCTTTCCAAATTGAGTGTGCCATTCTTTTGAATTCTTTCAAACGATCATTTGTAAATTGCCTTAGGCTGGTATGAAGAGTTTCAATGATCTCTGAATCAAAAGTAATTCTTTTTGCCACTTAAGGGAATAATTCTACGAGTCACCTTTCCTAAGGTGCCCCATTATGGAATCATGGCAATTATGTCATCGCTATCTTAGAGCCATGCACCATATTATCTAAGCGTGGGATTGTTGCCCACCAAATCAAATCTCATCGTTTGTTCTTCCATCCCTCTCGATGTGTTTTGTGTCTCAACTCGAGATGTTTCAACATCTCATTCCGCGAGTTGATCTTGTATAGCTCGATCTTCGAGAAGATCAATCCTGTAGAGTTTCCCTCTCTTCCGTCATCATAGTTGGATGAAGCTCTCGAAAGAAAAGATGTCAAGATCAAGATGTTGCAATGAATCAACATCTTCGAGAAGAACAATTGGATCGTGAAGATTATGTTACTTTGCGTTCCCCTTTCATCTTACCCTACGCTTGAATCTCGGGACGAGATTTTTGTTTTGTGGGGGTGAGTTGTCACGTCCCTAGCCTTGCTATGCACTTGGACTAGCTTGGTTGCTGCATCATGTCTAAATTTCATTTAAAGTTGAATTGGGGATTGTTAAACCCTAGCACCAAATGAATTCAACTAGGTTCAAAATAAAAATATTTTCAATGAACCCAAAATGCCCTTAAAAATGTTCATTAATTATGGAAAAAGGTTAAAAACTTTACCAGAGGTGCTGCACATTTTTCCATGACATATTTGGGCTCTGAATTAAATCATATAGTATTTTCATTTGGGCATTTAAATGCTATTAAATATTTTAAATGCTCAAATAATCATAAACTAAAATGTTTACTGTTGGATATATTCTAAACAGTAGCCATGATTAGTTTCATGATTTTTGGAAATGCCCAGGCATTTTTAACAAAGCCCAGAACAAAATAATAAAATAGAAAACAGAAACTAAATTAGAGAAAAGAGAGGAAGAGAGTTACCTGGGCCAGTTACCTGGCCAGCCCAGCCCACTGGCCTGGTGCCAGTCATCGCCTACCTCTGCCAGTAGGCAGAGGAGGGAGACAGCGCACGCGCGCGCGAGGCGCCACGCCGTCACCTGCTTCCCGCCGAGCCGCTGGACGCGTGGATGAGCTCCTCCTTGTCACCACGCACCCCCTGGAACCCCCTCTCGCTCACTGCCTCATCCCCATCCCCTCCTCTGGTTCTCTCCCCTGCATCGCCCGAACGCCGCTCGCCGTCGCCGTAGCTACTGCCCTCGCCGGGCCCCGTTGCCGTGTCCCACTGGTCCGCCATCGATCACCGCTTCACCAAGCCGAAGGACGCACCCGCGGGACGCCTGAAACGACGCCACCGTCTTAGTTTCCACCCCCGGCCGCCGGAGATCCCCCTCGATGCTCTGCTCGCTCCGGTGCCTCCCCGAGCTCGCCGAGGCCACCGCTGCACCCGCTGTGAGCTTCTGTGTCGTTCCCCCTCTCCCCTGGCTCGTTTTCTTCCTCTAACATCGATGTCCGTCGGAGCCGAGAGCTCTTCACCGCCGGCCATGTCGCCATCGTGGCCACTGTTGCCTAGAGCTGCAACGGAGCACACATACGTGCTCAGTGCAGCCCCAGGAGGCCGTAGCACCCCTCCTTGCCTCCATCCGTGCTCCCTAACACCGAAACCCAGTTCACCCGAACTCTGGCCGCCGCCTTAAAGCTCGTCGTCGTCGATTCCGGCGACCACACGGTCTCCCGTGCGGCTAGCTAGATGCGGGCGAGCTCGGGCTACCTTCTGGTGGCCTTCGCGCGTCCAGACGCCGCCTGTAGCGCAGCCCCGGCGAGCTTCCGCCATAGCTTGGGTCGCCACCGGTGGAACTCCGGCGAGGACCGACGTGGCGCAGTCATTAACACTAATCCCCGCCAGCTCAGCCGCCCTTTAGCCACTGACAATGGGCCCCGCAGCAGGTCAAAGTGCTAGTCAACGTGGGTTAGCACCGGTGTCACTGACGTGTGGACCCCACACGTCAGGTTTGACCCTGGTCAGCGCTGCTGACCTGCTGACACAGGCATGACACAGTGCTGACGCAATTAATCCTTTTCTGGATTTAAAATAATTCAGGAATTCCAGAAAATCCTATAAACTTCTAAAAATCATAGAAAATAATCTATAGCTCAGAATGAAAAGGTTTATATATGAAAAATGATCAGAAAAATCCAATCTATCCATCTGCACCATTTTCATGCATGTTAGAACAACTTATGGCTGCTGTTTAAACCAAATCATATAAAGGCATTTAAACCCTCACATATGAAGTTTGAATTTGAACCTAAGGTTCAAACCAACTCCATTTAATATGTTGCTAGTTGCATTAGCTCAAAACACATCCATATTGCCATGTCATAGCCTGCATCATATTGTGCATTGCATTGATCGTGTTTCTTCTCTGTTTGCCGGTGTTGTCCCCTCTCAGTAGGCGTTGCTTCGACGATGCGATCGATGACACCGATGAAGAGCTATACTATCTTCGAAAGTGTCAGGCAAGCAAAACCCCCTTGCTCATTCCGATACAATCCCACTCTCTCGCTCCTGCTCTCTTTTATTGCATTAGGACAACAGCGATTCATCTGTTACATGCTGCGGTAGCTGAACCCCTTTATCCTCTGCATGACCTGTCATTGCCACAGTAAATAGATGAAACCCACTAGCATGAGTAGGAGTTGTTTGAGCCCTCATGTGCCTACTCATTCATGCTTGTTTGTCATGCCTGCTATTGCTTAGAGTTGTGTCAGGTCTGATTCATCGGGATTGAATTGGAAAGTGGTGAACATGTCCTACTGTGTGAGAGCTAAGGGTGTGAACACGATTTGGTAATGGTAGCGGTGAGAGGCCATGTAGGAGTACATGGTGGGTTGTCTCATTGAAACCGTCCTTAGGAACTGAGTTCTGTGTTTTTGATCCATGAACAGTTACTACCACACATTGGGTTCCGGTAACTCGACCCCTCTCGACTTATTAATCAACTTGATCTCTGTCCAGGAGTTGCAACTAGTTTCTGGTGTTTGTAGGTAGTGTTAGTAGTCTACCAAGTGGCACCCGGTACAGGTGGGCTTGGGACAGACTAGGCACACGTGGCCTGGTGTACCGAGTGGCACCCGGATGGTGGGCTCGGGAACCCTGCACACATCGTTTGGGGCCGTGAGCGACACCCCTGCTGGATCTCCTTGCGGATGGAACCCGAATAGGCGATAAACCTGGACAAGAGACTTGTGTGGTTAGTCAGGTCGTGGCCGACTCCCTCGCCAGGCTTCCGCTTGAAGGTTGCCGAGGTACACGACGTGTACATGGTGGTAAGTGGCGAGAGCGTGTGTGACGAAGTACACCCCTGCTGGGTTAAGATCATCTATTTGAATAGCCGTGTCCGCGGTAAAGGACTTCTGGGTTGCCTATAACAGTTCATAGACAAGTGAAATTGGATACTCTAAAATGCGCAAGATAAGCGTGAGTGCTATGGATGGCGTTCTCGTAGGGAGACGGGAGCGGATCCATAGTGGTGTATTGATATGGTGAATATGTGGACTCGTGTGCGCCACCTCAAAAGAGTTACTTGCAATTGTAGCTTAGGATAGCCACCGAGTCAAAGCTGGCTTGCTGCAGTTAAACTCCACCACCCCCTTTGTTGATACCGATGCATATGTAGCTAGTTCTAATGTAAGTCTTGCTGGGTACATTTGTACTCACGTTTGCCTATTTTATGTTTTGCAGAGAGACGTCAGTCTCGCTAGTAGTTCCATGTGGACTTCAACATTTAGCTTGTTACCTCAGCTACGATCTTGTGCCCTCGGCAGGATCTGGTAGATAGTCAGGCTTCTCAGCCCTTTTCATTTGTAGATGTCTGTACTCAGACATGTTAAGCTTCCGCATGTGCTTGACTTGTATGCTCTGAATGTTGGGTCATGAGACCCATGTTTGTAATATCTCGCTCTTCGGAGCCTAATGAATAAATACTCTGAGTCGTAGAGTCTTGTTGTGATGCCATGTTGTATTTGCACATATCGAGCATATTGTGTGTATGATTGAAATGCTTGGTATGTGTGGGATCTGACAACCTAGTTGTTAATCCTTGGTAGCCTCTCTTATGGGGAAATGTAGTCTTGTGCTTCCACGAGCCATAGTAGTCCGCTACTGCCCGGTTCACCGGAGTCCTGCTAGCCCAGCACTACTGCCCGGAACACTTGACTGGCTGGCATGTGATTCACTTCGTTCCTGTGTCTGTTCCTTCGGGGACATGTCACGCGGTGACATCCGGAGTCCTGCCTAGCCTGCTACAGCCCGGTTCACCGGAGTCCTGTTAGCCCAGTGCTACAGCCCGGATTCGCACGCTGCTGACCGACATGCTCGATGTTGATTCATGTATGCCTGTCCCCGTAAGTTAGTGCCACTTCGGGTTCACGACTAGTCATGTCGGCCTGGGTTCTCTGTCATATGGATGCTAGCGACACTATCATATACGTGAGCCAAAAGGCGCAAACAGTCCCGGGCCATGGTAAGGCGACACCCGTGGGAATACCGTGCGTGAGGCCGCAAAGTGATATGAGGTGTTACCGGCTAGATCGATGTGACTTGGAATCGGGGTCCTGACAGGTGCGCCACTAGTAATTTTTTTTCAATTTTTTTTTTCGAAACTAGTAATGGCGCACCAGTGGATAGTGCGCCATTACTAGTTAAACTAGTAATGGCGCACCACATCCACGCTGCGCCACTAGTAATTTTTTTTCAATTTTTTTTAATTTTTTTTTCAATTTTTTTTTCAAAACTAGTAATGGCGCACCACTCCCACGGTGCGCCATTACTAACTTGGCCCAAAAATTCCACCGAATGCACCCCCCCACAGTGGACCGCCTTTTCAGTTTAAAAATAAATAAAAGAAAATGATGGATATGTCAAAAAAAATAAAAGAAAATAAGTTTCCCATGTGACCTGTGGTCTACTTGTTGTGAAAATTTACAAATATGAATTTCGACTTTATTTATAAAATCTCTCTGGAATTTGTAAAATGGGCATAACTTTTGCATACGAACTTGGATTAAAAAGTTTTTTATATGAAAAATTATCTACTCGAAAAGTTACATCCGATTTTAACTCGGGGGAACCCCGTTAAACATTTTCAAAATCCTCAAAAACCTAACAGAAAAAAAGTTACGGGGCTTTTAAGATCTAGAGTGGAAAAAAATGGAAAAAAAATTCAAACTTGGTCAAATCTGGTCAAACTGTGGTCAAACTAATTATTCTAGCATATTAGTGTTACTAAATAATTATTTCAGTTTTTTGAATTTTGGTCAAACTGTGGTCAAACAATGGTCAAACTAATTATTCAAGAAATATTAGTGTTACTAAATAATTATTGTTTTTTAAAACAATAGTTTCAAACTCAAACAGTGAAATGTGTGACGGGGCTTCCACTAGTAACAGAAAAAAAATTGGTTTCAAAAAAAAAAGTTGGAATTTTTTTCAAAATATGATACGTAATATGACCGGGAAGTTTGAAATATTTTTTCAAAATTTCATCATACTCATGACCATGAACAAAGTCCTAGACATCAACAAGGTTTAATAGGATTGATATGATAGATATATCAACAAGTGCATGTGAAGTGAGCTGGTGCTGGGGTTGGATAGAAGAGCGAAGTTAAGCGTGCTCGGGCTGGAGTAGTGTGAGGATGGGTGACCTTCCGGAAAGTTTGACCACAGAGTGCGATTTGACTCGAGATTAAGCATAATGACCCGAGATTAAGCCATAGTGACCCGAGATTAAGAAAAAATTGAAAAAAAATTAAAAAAAATTCTGAAGTTTTTTTTTTTTAAAATTGTTACTAATGGCGCACTTCTATGTGTTGCGCCATTAGTATACGAGATACTAATGGCGCACCGTGGGCTATACTAATGGCGCACCTGTGGTGCGCCATTAGTATACCAAATACTAATGGCGCACCAGTGGTGCGCCATTAGTATTTAATACTAGTGGCGGGGTACTAGTGGCGCACCAGTATTGCGCCATTAGTAGGCAAAACTGGTGCGCCACTAGTAGGCCTTTTCCTAGTAGTGACTGGGGCGGGAGTTCGGGAGTATTGCCATAACTCGTATAACGGATGCTTTTTGAAGGTTGAGGTAAATGATTTCCGAAGGTTTCTTGGTTATGTGTTGAAGGATGGATACAACTGGATCTAGGTATTGTTAGTTTGGGTGAGATATATTGTGTCCCATGTATCCCCAACACCTGATTGCATAACCAGAAAGTTTCGGGAGTTTATAAGTGGGAATTCAAGTAGCTCCTAGGATATCTTTCCGACAAACGCATGATATGAGATTGGGGTTCGACGTCTAGTGGTCCGCCATTCCACGGTTGGTTTTACAGTGGTCTCGTAGTGTCTTAAAGAGTCCTTGGCTATGCCGACTCGGGGACGCTTCGTATGTCATGTGCACTGCCTTGTACATGATGGTGCTGTATGATCGAGCCCGTGTGGGCCCCACCACGAAAACTTCGGACGAAATATCTATCATATGTTTGTTCCGGCTTATTCTGCAAGCCAATCCTTTGTTTTGTTTTGAGTTGTGGTATTCGAGTTGCTTCGAAGTCATATATTGATTCCATACCTTTTTCTAAGTGGCTTCTCAACTTATGGAAGTGTGATGTTTTACTATGGAATTCATTCGTTCATCCTCGTTCGAATGTTTATTGTGAAGACTATATGTTGCAATTTCTATCCGTTGATTCAACTTGTCTACCTGTCTATCAAGATGCTAACGGATGTCACCCTCTTCAGGATGGCTCTGCCAACGCGTCAGAATCCGAAACGCAATGATGGGAGTCAGGCGAACCCTCCGCACCACCTCCGCCTCCGGAGGCATGGCAAGCTATCATGGCAGCCACCAACGCCAATGCTCAGATGATTTTGCAACTCTTGCAAGAGCGCACCCAAGGGCAAGGCAACCAAGGAAATCAAGGCCAAGGCAACAATCAGCCTCACTTCGCTACCCTCAACCAATTCCTTGCAAATCAGCCGAAGTCTTTCAGCTACTGTGCCGAGGCCACAGACGCCGATGATTGGCTCGTGGACATCAACAAGCATTTTGAATGTAGCAATGTCAGACCTGAGGACTATGTCAAGTTCGCTTCCTTTCAACTCAAGGACCAAGCTGTTGATTGGTATCAACAATACAAAGATTCCAGAGGAGGTCGTGTGATCACTTGGACTGACTTCTGTCGGGACTTCAAAGCTCACCACATTCCACAAAGTGTTGTTGAGAACAAGCGTGAGGAGTTCCGCAATCTCAAGCAAGGCAGCATGTCCGTGTATTAATACAATACCCAGTTTCAGAAACTCGCTCGCTTCGCTAAGCAAGACGTTCCTGATGAAAAGAGCATGATCTATCAATTCAGAGGTGGCCTCGGAGAAGATCTGCAATTACCTCTCGTGCTTTTTGAGCCGACCAAGTATGATGATTTCTACAACATGGCACTGAAGCAAGAAGCTGCTCAGCTCAAGTGTGAGGCTTCTAAGAAGAGAGTTAGGGACGCAGTTCAGTCTTCTTCTTCCTCACTAGTGGCTACTAAGCAACAGAAGTTTTGGTTGCCTCATCCTCCTCCTCCGTTTCGTCAGCCTTTCCAGAAGAAGAACAAGGGTGGCCATGGATCTTCCCACCCACCCAACCCTGGCTATCAGAACAAGTCTCAGAATCAAGCTCCAAAGTCGAATGCTCCTTATCATCGTCCACTCTTAGAGGTGACTTGCAACAAGTGTCAGCAGAAAGGTCACTATGCTAACAAGTGCTTCAACCAAAGGCGCCTTCCACCTCCTCCTCCTCCTCCTCCTGTGAGATCTTCCAGCAATGCAGTGGTCAAGCATAATCCCAAGTCTGCAAAGGTGAACATGATGAATGCAGCTCAAGCGGAGGAATCTACTGATGTGATAATGGGTAATCTCTCAGTTAATGATATTCCTGCAAAAGTCTTCTTTGATACCGGTGCATCGCATTCTTTCATGTCATATCCTTTTGCATCGAAGCACAATTTTGACACAGAGGAATTACCTAGAGCAATGCAAGTTGTTTCTCCGACTAAGCGTTTGAGATCTACCATGTTGGTTCCGAATGTCGGTATCAAGATGGGCGACTATAAATTTCTGTCTTCTCCAATTGTTCTTGGTGACTCGCATATTGATCTAATTCTCGGGATGGACTGGCTTTCTAAGCACAAAGCTCAACTTGATTGTGCAGCCAGGGAAATTCAATTGACACATTCTTCTGAGGTTGTTATCATCTATGCCGCTCGTGATGAAACCATTCAGTTGCTTTCTCTCAATGAGAAGGGCGAGTTGGATGCTATTTCTCAAATCCCAGTCGTTTTTGAGTACCAATATGTTTTTCCAGAAGAGCTTCCGGGTATGCCTCCTCACCGGCCAGTCAAATTCGTTATCGATCTTGAACCTGGCACTGAACCCGTTTGCAAGCGTCCTTACAAGCTTGGACCCAAGGAGCTGAAAGAATTGAAGAAACAGCTCGATGACCAAGAGCGTCTGGGTTTGATCAGACCGAGTTCATCTCCATGGGGTTGTGGTGTTCTTTTTGTCTAGAAGAAGGATGGCACGGACCGACTTTGTGTCGACTACCGTCCATTGAACAAGAAGACAATCAAGAACAAGTATCCACTTCCCAACATCAATGAGTTATTTGAGCAACTTAAAGGTGCTAAAGTCTTCTCCAAGCTTGACCTTTGAATGGGTTATCATCAGATTCGCATTCGTGAAGAAGATATTCCCAAGACAGCATTCAGAACAAGCTTTGGTTCTTATGAATATACTGTCATGTCTTTCGGCCTTGTCAATGCTCCTCCAACATTCTCTCGAATGATGAACTTCATCTTCAACCCCTATACCAATGAATTCGTCCTGGTGTATCTCGATGATATCTTGGTCTTCTCCAAGAATAAGAAGGATGATGCCAAACATTTGCGATTGGTGCTCGACAAGCTCAGAGAGTATCAATTCTATGCGAAGTTTTCCAAATGTGAGTTTTGTCTTGATGAAGTTCTTTACCTTGGTCATATCATCTCTGCCAAGGGCATCGCTATTAATCCCGAGAAGGTGTCTACAATCGTGAATTGGGAACTTCCTCAGAATGTCAAGCAGCTCTGCAGTTTCCTTGGTCTTGCAAGCTATTGCCGAAGATTCGTTGAGAATTTCTCTAAGATTGCAAAGCCTCTTTCCAACCTCCTCCAGAAGCATGTCAAGTATGTCTGGACTCCTGAGTGTGACGTTGCTTTCAACACTCTCAAGGAGAAACTCGTCACAGCTCCTGTCTTAACTCCTCCTTACGAATCCAAGCCATTCGATGTTTTCTGTGATGCTTCTCTTCAAGGTCTCGGTGCTGTGTTAATGTAAGAGAAGAAAGTTGTGGCCTATACCTCTCGTCAGTTGAAGCCCAACGAAAAGAACTACCCCACTCACGATCTTGAGTTGGCGGCAGTTGGCCATGCATTAATAACATGGAGACATCTCTTGTTGGGAAGGAAAGTGGACATATTCACCGATCACAAGAGTCTCAAGTACATCTTCACTCAGCCCAACCTCAACCTCAGGCAAACTCGATGGGTCGAAATGATTCAAGAGTACAATCCGAGTATTGAGTATACTCCAGGCAAGGCCAACGTCATCGCAGATGCTTTGAGCAGGAAGGCTTATTGCAACAGCTTAATTCTCAAGCCATTTCAACCGGATCTTTGCGAAGCTTTCCGCAAACTTGATCTCCAAGTTGTTCCTCAAGGTTTTCTTGCCAACCTCCTAGTCTCTCCTACTTTGGAAGATCAAATTCATGAGGCACAACTCCTGGATACCATGGTGAAGAAGGTGAAACGTGGAATTGACAAGGGCCTTTCCAAATACAAGTGCTATCGCATTGATGACAGAGACACTTTATTCTTCGAGGACCGGATTGTGGTTCCTAAAGGTGATCTAAGGAAGGTCATAATGAACGAAGCGCACAATTCCCTTCTCTCCATTCATCCTGGAAGTACGAAGATGTACCATGACCTCAAGCAGTCGTATTGGTGGACTCGATGAAGCGAGAAATCGCTCAATTCGTGAACGAATGTGATGTCTGTCGAAGGGTGAAAGCAGAACACCAACGACCAGCTGGTCTCCTCCAACCCCTTGCCATTCTAGAATGGAAGTTTGATCATATCGAAATAGACTTCGTGACTGGATTTCCAAAGTCCAAGCGCGGAAATGATGCTATCTTCGTTGTCATCGACAAGCTTAGTAAAGTGGCTCATTTCCTTCCAATCAAAGAATCTATCACAGCAGCTCAGTTGGCAGAGCTATACACCTCCAGGATTGTCTCCTTGCATGGTATTCCACAATTGATTTCTTCAGATCGTGGAAGCATCTTCACTTCTAAGTTCTGGGACTCCTTCCAGAAGGCCATGGGCACCAACATTCGCTTCAGCACAACTTTTCATCCTCAAACTAGTGGCCAAGTCGAGCGAGTCAATCAAATTCTTGAAGATATGCTCAGGGCTTGTGTCATTTCCTTTGGCATGAAGTGGGAAGATTGTCTCCCATATGCCGAGTTCTCCTACAACAACAGCTTCCAAGCGAGTTCGGGCAAGGCCCCATTCGAGATTCTATATGGCAGAAAGTGTCGTACTCCTCTCAATTGGTCAGAGTCTGGTGAACGCCAACTTCTTGGCAATGACTTAATCACAGAGGCTAAAGAAATGTGTAAAGTCATCCGTGAAAATCTCAAAGCCGCGCAATCGCGCCAGAAGAGTTACTATGATAGCAAGCACCGTGACTTGGCTTTCGAGATCGGAGACCATGTCTACCTCCACGTCTCTCCAATGAAAGGCACTCGTCGCTTCGGTATCAAAGGGAAACTTGCCCCTAGATACGTGGGTCCTTTCAAGATCATTGGCAAAAGAGGCGACCTCGCCTATCAACTTGACTTTCCCTCCAACTTCGCGAATGTGCATGATGTATTTCACGTGTCACAGCTTTGCAAGTGCTTCAAGACTCCTGAGCGCACCATCAACTTCGAAGAGATTGACCTCCAAGAAGATATGTCTTATCACGAGCACCCCGTTGCTATTCTTGAAGAAACTGAGCGCAAGACTCGCAACAAGTCAATCAAATTCCTGAAAGTGAAGTGGTCGCACCATTCCGACCGAGAAGCCACCTGGGAGCATGAGGACCACCTCCGTTCTGATTATCTGGAGTTCTTTCAGTCCTAGATCTCGGGACGAGATCCTCTCATAGTGGTGGAGTGTTGTAACACCCCGGATGTAACTTTCCATATTTGTAACTCCAACTCTTGCCATTTTCGGCTATGTGTTATGATATTCCCTCCGTGGGTGGGTTTTGTCCTTCGTTTTGCTTTTGTTCATGTCATGCATCTCATATCATGTCATCATGTGCATCTCATTTGCATACGTGTTCGTCTCATGCATCCGAGCATTTTCCCCGTTGTCCGTTTTGCAATCCGACACTCCCACATGCACCGGCGCACCCCTCTTGTTTCTTTTCGTGAGCGGGTGTTAAACGTTCTCGGAATGGACCGAGGTTTGCCAAGTGGCCTTGGTATACCACCGATAGACCACCTGTCAAGTTTCGTTCCATTTGGAGGTCGTTTGGCGCTCCAACGGTTAACCGGGTAAGCGCAAAGTCCTTTTGTGTGTTGCAGCAAAACCGCTCCTAAACAGCCCTTTAACCCATCTAAGCCCCCTCCATGCTCTCCGCCGTTCGATCACGATCGTGTGGGCAAAAAGCGCACTCCATTTGGACATTCCTAGCTCCCTCTACCTATAAATATGCCTTCCCCTTCCAAATTCGCGGTGCAAACCCTAGTCTTCTTCCCCTCCGCGCCGCCGGACAAAACCTTCCCTCGCCGACAGACATGTCCGCCCGCCGCCCCGTCCAATAGAACATCGCCACGTCACCTCCGCCGGCCACCCTCTCTCTCCTCCGCCGCCAGGGCCCGCGGGGCCCAGATCCGGCCCGCGCGAGCCCGCGCCCCACCGCCGCCGAAGCCCGTCCCCGCCGCCCGGGTTCCGCCGACGCCGCGTTTCGCGCCGGCCGGCGACCCCGTCGCCCGCGACGCCGGACTCCCTCCGGTCGCCGCCCCGAGCCGCCCTCGCCGGTGCCGCCTCCTCCAGCCGGCCTCCTCCCTCCTCGACCTCCCCGGCCTTCAACGGCCACTTCTCCGGCGGGGATCCGGCGAGATCCGCCGCCGCCTCGAAAACCGTGCCAAAGTCAACCCAGATCCGCGAGGTGGAATTCTCAAGTCCCGAAATCCTTACTTTCTGATACCATGTTCATCACATCATATCTCCTTGCATACTGCTCCGTTTTGCGTGCACGATATATCGAAATGTTTATCACGAGATGCTATTCATTTTGTTCCATTGTACCATGCTCGTTTGAGTTCACCTTGATGCCTAAATCTCTGGTGCAAGAGTGCTATATGATGTTTACTGCTGTTACTTATCAGGAATTGATGTTTTGTTATTTTTGTTGCATTTGATGTGTGCATCTTATGGGCATTAGCTCTACAGGTGTTTTGATCTATGCCATGCCATCTTCAAAGAGGTGTATGCCATGTATTTTTTTGATCTATGTGGTGACTATCACAAGCATGCAAACTAGGCTTCGTGTTGTTTCTGTTTTCAGGGACTTAGTAATTTTACCTGCTGTTATTTTGTTGCCATGTATCCATGTGTCTACAGTGAGATCCATGCTTCTTTTGAGTATGTTCAGTAAGGATGTTTTATAGATATAATTGTGCTCTATCCATACATGCCCCTGTTTGCAATTATGGAGTGCTCTAGCATGTCTCAATCTTGCTCTACTTTTGCTATAAACTGTTCCTGGCAGAATGTTAACATGCTATTCAATTTTGCCAAGGTTGTTGTAGTTGATCCATACATGCTATGAACTTGATCTTGCCTTGGATAGCTCCATGAACATGTCTTATTTCTGTTGGTATGCTTGTTTTGTCATGCATTTCTTTGTGATGAGTGAATCGAGCTCACAAAGATGCCTTCATAATTCTGTTAATGCCATGCTCTGTTTTTTGCAAAGTCTGGAACCTGTTAACGAAACTTGCTATGTTTACATGGGTGCCATCATATCTTCTGTGTCTTTTTGGCTCATGATCACTAAGGGACTTTTGTTCTATGCATTTAGTAGATTCATGCCATGCCTTGTTTTGCTATGATAAGTTCCTGTAGCATGTTGTTTTCTTGCTCTAAACATGGCTTCCTGATGTTATTTCAGCCATGTTCAGTATTTTCACCAAGTCTGTGAAGCTGATATCTTTTGCAGTTTTGCCATGCTTGTTTGAGCATGTTATTGTGTGATATAGCCGTAGCTCAGTGTTCATCTTTTGTCAAGCATATCTTGTAGATCACTGCCATATGCTTTGTTGTTATGTTGGGGTGCTGTAGCATAGTTACTTGATGTATTCTAAGTGCTTGTTTGGTGTCATTCTTGTTTTGCTTGCCATTTACAAACCGTGCATCCGTTTCCGGTGATCTTTATATCAATTTCGACCGAAATCATCTCATCTTTCCAGAGGCATACTTGATTTGCCAAGTTGATGCCTTTTTCATCCTTTTTCTTCCGGAGCACGCATATGCATCGCATATCACATCTCGCATATCATGCATGTATTGCATCATGTTGCTTGTGCATTTCCCGTGATTGATCGTGGTTCCATTGCTTGTGTTCTTGCTTTGGGTAGAGCCGGGAGACGAAAACGCTTACGAGGAACCTGTTGAGTACGCTTACGAGGATCAAGCTTTCAACAACTCTGAGAACCTTGCAGGCAAGATGACCATACCCTCGAAATCACTTCTATCGTTGCCTTGCTAGTTGTTCGCTCTATCGCTATGCTTGTGCTACCTACCACTTGTTTATCATGCCTCCCATATTGCCATGTCAAGCCTCTAACTATCCTTTCCTAGCAAACTGTTGTTTGGCTAAGTTACCGCTTTTGCTCAGCCCTTCTTATAGCGTTGCTAGTTGCACATGAAGTTGAAGTTGGTTCTATGTTGGGACATGGATATTTTGGGATATCACAATATCTCTTATTTAATTAATGCATCTATATACTTGGTAAAGGGTGGAAGGCTCGGCCTTATGCCTGGTGTTTTGTTCCAGTCTTGCCGCCCTAGTTTCCATTATACCGGTGTTATGTTCCTTGAGTTTGCGTTCCTTATGCGGTTGGGTGATTTATGGGACCCCCTTGACAGTTCGCTTTGAATAAAACTCCTCCAGCAAGGCCCAACCTTAGTTTTTTATTTGCCTACCTAAGCCTTTTTCCTTTGGGTTTTCGCGAGCCCGAGGGTCATCTTTATTTAACCCCCCCGGGCCAGTGCTCCTTCGAGTGTTGGTCCGAACCGAGCCGCCTGCAGGGCCACCTCGGGGAAACCCGAAGTCTAGTTTTACTCGTAGCCTGTCTCATTCGGTGTGCCCTGAGAACGAGATATGTGCAGCTCCTATCGGGATTTGTCGGCACAGTCGGGCGGTATTGCTGGTCTTGTTTTACCATTGTCGAAATGTCTTGTAAACCAGGATTCCGAGGCTGATCGGGTCTTCCCGGGAGAAGGTTTATCCTTCGTTGACCGTGAGAGCTTATAATGGGAAGTTGGGACACCCCTGCAGGGTATTGTCTTTCGAAAGCCGTGCCCGCGGTTATGAGGCAGATGGGAATTTGTTAATGTCCGGTCGTAGAGAACTTGACACTTGACTTAACTAAAATACATCAACCGTGTGCATAGCCGTGATGGTCTCTTTTCGGCGGAGTCTGGTAAGTGAACACGGTTCGGGTTATGAATGAACGTAAGTAGTTTCAGGATCACTTCTTGATCATTTCTAGCTTCGCGACCATTGTGTTGCTTCTCTTCTCGCTTTCATTTGCGTATGTTAGCCACCATATAGGCTTAGTGCTTGCTGCAGCTCCACCTCATTACACCATCCTTTCCTATAAGCTTAAATAGTCTTGATCGCGCGGGTGTGAGATTGCTGAGTCCTCGTGACTCACAGATTCTACCAAAACAGTTGCAGGTGTTGACGATACTAGTGCAGATGACGCAACCGAGCTCAAGTGGGAGTTCGACGAGGAACGTGGTCGTTACTATGTTTCGTTTCCTAATGATCAGTAGTGGAGCCCAGTTGGTTCGATCGGGGATCTAGCATTTGGGGTTATCTTCTTTTCATTTGGATTTGACCGTAGCCGGTCTATGTGTGGATTTTGGATGATGTATGAATTTATTTATGTATTGTGAGAAGTGGCGATTGTAAGCCAACCCTCGTTATCCCATTCTTGTTCATTACATGGGATTGTGTGAAGATGACCCTTCTTGCGACAATACCTACAATGCGGTTATGCCTCTAAGTCGTGCCTCGACACGTGGGAGATATAGCCGCATCGTGGGCGTTACACGAGGACACCGAGTGCGAGGAACAAGGGAAAGGTCTGACAGAAAGTCACAGCATCCAGACGACCGGTCCATACCGGACGTCCGACACCGGTTCAGCCTGCCGGGACAACTTCAGCCATGGCACCCTACAACGCCCGACCAACCGCCACACGTCGGAGGTTTGACACGCGTCAGCCACCGGACGACTGAAAGCATCCGGATATGCGGTGCCACATGTCTAGAGAAGAAACATCGGAAGTCCGAAGGCTTCTGGACGTGCGGACACCCGTGAGCCACCGGACGTCGAGTACCTTCCTACGTACAAAGACTCATGCCGAGGCCCATTTACCCGTTTGGCCCCTCACTTACCCCTTCGTGGCTCTAGACTATATATAATCCTCCACCTCCACCATGTTATGGTTAGCATTGTATTAGCTCATTTGTATGTGAAGTTTGCTCCTCTACCACTTCTCCTCTTGAGAGATAGAGTGAGAGACAACTCCATTGGAGTTCAAGACCTCCTTTGGAGAAGATCCCATAGGGGAATCAAGACCCCATCGGGGGAAGATCCTTCATGGATTCAAGACCTCAACTCCTCCAAGGATTGGGATGAATTAGCTAGCTTTCCCCCTTTGTTGGATCTGAATCATGTATCTCTCTTTGTGTTCATGGATCTAGCACATGTCTGACCGTTTCTTGTTGATTTGAGAGTTTCCTCTCGTTCCCGTCGTGTTTTCCCTCGTGTGTTCATCGTGTTCTTCAAGAATGTCCCTCCAAATCGTGAAAGATCGGCCCATAGGGTTTGCACCCTTCATCATCTTGGTATCATTAGCCATGGTTGATCACGAATTTGGAGCACCTAGCCTCACTTTCTAGCCTAATTTTGTTGTGTTCTTCCCCAATTTCAAAATCCCCACCAAAAATAGCCCCCAATTATTTTTGCGATTTTTTGGTATGATGATGTTTTGTTGAATTTGATCCATGGATTCATTGTGATTTTAGTGATTCGTTGCTAGCCCATTAACTTAGGGGCAAAAAAGCCCAAATTTTTGGCTCGTAACCCCTCCCATTCCCCTCTCACTCCTTAATAGCTAGGGTTCGACCAAATCATAACATTTTTGGTATATTACATAGTTGAGAGCTTGAAGTATGGTATAATACCTTAAATATTATATATATGTTGGCAGATTCCTATTTAATTTACCAATTAATGGTCGACCGATTAATCTAGTTAATAGGCCGATTCACCGATTAATCGCTACTTCCAAGACGACCGAGCAGCTACCGGTTCCCAATTTCCTTAACAATGCCACAAACATCTGTGCCATGCATGACCAGGAACCAAGAGGAAGACCATGGAACAACTAGGAGCATTGGACAGGATGGCGAGGACACCGAGCGCGAGGAACAAAAGAATGGTCTGATAGAAAGTCACAGCATCCGGATGACTGGTCCATACTAGACGCCCGACGCCTGGAGGTTCAGCCAGCCAGGACAACTTCAGTCGTGGCACCCTACAGCGCCTGAACAACCGCTAGCGCCGGAGGTTTGACACGCGTCAGCCACCGGACGACCGACAACATCCGGATATCCGGTGCCACATGTCCAGATAAGAAATATCAGAAGTCTGAAGACTTTCGGACGTCCGGACACCCGTGAGCCACCGGACGTCCAGTACCTGCCTACGTACAAAGACTCATGCCGAGGCCCATGTACACGTTTCGCCCCTCACTTACCCCTTCGTGGCTCTAGACTATATATACTCCTCCACCTCCACCATTTTATGGTTAGCATTGTATTTGCTCATTTGTATGTGAGCTTTGCTCCTCTACCACTTCTCCTCTTGAGAGAGAGAGAGACAACTCCATTGGAGTTCAAGACTTCCTTTGGAGAAGATCCCATATGGGAATCAAGACCCCTTCGTTGGAAGATCCTTCTAGGATTCAAGACCTCAACTCCTCCAAGGATTGGGATGAATTAGCTAGCTTAGTATCACCCTTTGTTGGATCTGAATCATGTATCTCTCTTTGTGTTCATGGATCTAGCACATGTCTGACCGTTTCTCGTTGATTTGAGTGTTTCCTCTCGTTCCCCTCGTGTTTTCCCTCGTGTGTTCGTCGTGCTCTTCAAGAATGCCCCTCCAAATCGTGAAAGATCGGCCCCTAGGGTTTGCACCCTACATCATCTTGGTATCACTAGCAAACGGGCCCGTGCTTTGCAACAGGGAAAAAATCATAATGTTCAATCACGATGACAACATCTTATTCACGTCCCATCGCATGATTTTGAAAATTTGTTCACAAATGCATGAAAATGTTTCCTTTTTCTAAATTTATTCACAAATCAAAGCAATGTGCACATTTTCGAAATAATATCGTGGTTGTAAAAAAACTTGGTAATTCAAAGAATTATTCTAAATGTCAAGAAACGTATTTTAAAAAACATACCATAATATTTCAATCCACCCCGACAGTTAATTTTTGAAAATTCACGCGGGTATATATTCACAAACATTCAAAAGCATTACTGTTTACGTGCGTTGCAACGGGAAAAAATACCACACCTCCCTAAACCAATAATCATGACTCCCGAATAGGTTCACGTCCTTTATTTCAACCTGGCATCCCATATGTGTTGCCATTTATCCTCCTTTCCAGCATCGCTCATGGTGGCCTCAGTGCGCACACGTCCACTATGTGCTTGAATTTGTTCAATCCAAAGGGCATGTCTCTCATCATAATATGAGAAATATGTTTTTTCTTGCGAGATTTGCCGATGTGTGCATGCGTGGTTATCATTGGTTTCTTTCGTGTTTAATCTGGTTTGTTGAGGTGTTCGTTTGCAATTAGGATCAGCGGCCAAACGAAGGAAAAATGGATCATGTGCTATTGATTAAGGTTGCACCCTGCATAGCATTTCAAAAATGGTTAACAGGTAAAATAACACCATGTTTAGATTCTACACATTTTTCTAATCAAATTTCATATATAGCATATTAAAATTGGAGTTAGTGTTTAAAATAATGGATATTTTTTAAAAGGATTTATTTTAGAAGATGGACTGTGGGTTGATTAACCAGAATATCATGGTGTTTCTCTTTAATTCCGTCACTGTGTATTGCGGGTTAATTTTTTGAAAGGTCAGGGGATATTCCATAGAAATGAAAAAAGGCCAATAAAAAGAAAACTTGATGATTGTCCAACTATCATCAAAAGTTTTATAATGGTGTAGTGCCATACCAGAACCATCTGTGTATGCATAGTCAGATAAGTTTTTACTTCTCCAACTTAGAATACTCATACATACTCATACCTAAGGAAATTGTATACCAAGTAAACTTGCTACACTCAGAGAAATACTATGTAAATTATTGGCTTTTACCAACAGGTATGCAGCAAAGAGCTCAATGCAAGAGGTCGCATGGGGCCCGATCAGGAAACACATAAACAGAAAAGGAACAATTAATGACTCAGGTATGGATCAACTGATTAGAGAAGTTGCACATGGATACTAAGTTTACCGTGGTAAACTGCCAAATACTAATTCTGTTATTTCAGGATCTCCGGCGATGTGCATTCAGTGGGAGGAGACGTTCCCGTCGACGATGAGGTGCCTACGGTGACTTCGTAAATTTCAAGATGATATGCCGCCTCAGTCTTTCAGAGGTGCTCATAGGGGTAGGGTGTGCGTGTGTACATTCATAAGGGTGAGTGTATGCGCGTGTATATGAGCGCTTGCATCTGTACTGTGTTCAAAAAAAGAAAAGCATTGTATTTCTAGTTTATTTTTTCTAAAGTAACCTTTTTATTGACCGGCTACTGATCAAGTTCTAGTTGGCAGCAAGCTACCTAGTGGGCAAAATAATCTATAGTAAATAGGTATCCATAGACATAAGAAGTTCTGGAAATAATAAATTGTATGAATAGATCAAAATACACATGTCAAACGTAGCTCTCTGCATGTTCCATGAGAGTAAGAATATTGCATTTGTTTCTTTTGAGAGTAAGAATATTGCATTTGTTTCTTTTAGTAAATAGCAAGAAGTTCCGCCTATATGTAACCCACATCTATATCCTAGTGAAGCTGCTTCTACCTAATCACTAAAAAGAAAATACAATAAGAAAAGGAGAAGCAAACAAAAAGAAAAGAAAAGAAAGATTGAACGTGCAGATTTTGATTACATAATACCCTTGGAGTGCTGGTTGCACGCGACGGCGACCTGGACCCCGTTCTCAACCTGGAGATTGCCCAACAGCTGCATGGTGTGTGCATGAAATCCTTGCGCGGTACGTGCCATGTTGTGCAACCCCTTCACGACGACAACGGCCGGGACTGGACGGTAGGTTTTCCTGGCGGTTGTTTGGGGCTCCAGGCCAGTCACCTCCATACCAAGACGGACCTCTTCTTGGCCCGTGATCTGAATCCCATTGAGAGCGAGCAATACGCGCCGGCCACCGTCCTTTAACACGGTGTTTCGCCGCCTCAGCACGCCAATCTGAGTCCGTCGAGAGCGATGACCAACACGTGCCGGCTGCCGTCGCTCAATATGGCGCTTCAGCGCCTCGGCAGGGCGGGCCCATCCAGTTTGAGTGCCTGTCCTTGGAGAACCGCCGCCTGCGCCGGTCGTCGGCGAAGGAGGAAATTGAGCTTGGGCTGGTAGGGCGCCGTAGCAATTGAAGGGATCTGCGTAGTCACGCGCCCAGGCCTCCATGCTGCTCCGGCGAAGTTGATGATGTTTTGGCGATCTAGGTGGAACTTGCAGTCGATCGAAGGTTTCGTTTAATGGACGTGTTGTAGCGATGTCCGCTCAGCCGTCCATGGCGCTCCAGCGAAGTAGACGGACACCAGATTGGAACTCGCGGTCGATCGAGGGGTCCTTGGATGCGAGGGATGCGTCAAGCATGGGCCGAGCTGGCATGATGCGAGACATTGGATTAAAAAAAAGGAGATCAGCAAAGCGGGTCCGGACCCGGCAGCGTACCTCTTCGGTGGGCCTGAAGTAATAGGCACTTGAAGCGCGCTAACAGGCGGCCCAGTACACGACGTGGTTCCCCGAATTAGTACCACCTCATGTATATGTTTTATAAATTCAAATTGAAAGCCTAAAATCACGGGAAGAAGCATATTGTGACGGTGAACCCACGGAGTCAATCTGTGCTTTGCAACGGGAGAAACAAATCCTTTTACACGTCCCTAGTGACCCATCTGCATTACCACTTCTTCCCTTCGCCATCATTGTTGATTGTGGTCTTGTTGTGCTAATATTCATAACGAACATGATCAATCCCAAGGTGATGAGCTTGATCATCATACTCGAGCATGTTGTTTTGAGAGCTCCTTCTCGTGCCGACTTGTAATTTTGCGGACTTGTAATGATGGTGAGTTATTTTCTCAACTACACTTGGTGCATGCACCATCACCACACCCATGCTCCCTAGCACAATGCATGTGCTTTTGCAACGGAGAAAACACCGGTTCATATACAATTGGTCTGGTCAAGGAACTGTCCCACTACATAGTTAACATCAAATTTAGGGATAATGGGGTCTAACATTAAATGTAAGTTTATGAATAAGTTCAGGTTCAGACATTTCATGAAGCATCTGAAGAAATCTAGCAAGTGTGAATTAATTGTCTTAAAATAATTTTGTACGTGACTAAACATATGTTTACAAAATCAAAACAAAATATGGAACATCGTTTGAATCAATTTTCATTCAGAGTACAAATTTTAGAATAAATATTAGGTAAATCTTTTTAACTTTATAGTTGATCTCCAGTCAGTTGCATGACACATTTTGTATATGAATATGAATAAACATGGTTATGATATCAAAACGAAATATGGAACATTGTTTGGATCAAAAGCAAAATAGCAAATCAAAAAATAGAGAATCTTTTTAATTCACGTAAAATATTAGGTAAATCTTTTTAATTTTGTAGTTGATCAAGACTTCCATCTTCCTTCAGACTTCACACCACCTACCCCAAATTCATCACCTTCCATCCTGCTCATGGATAATTTCCTTCCTTGCTCTTTTATTACGTGGCCTTGCGCCTCTTTAAATCTAAATCCATCACCTTCATATGCTCATGGATTAATTTCCTTCCTTGCTCTTTTATTATGTGGCGTCGCCTCTTTAAATCTCGTTGAATTAGCAATGGCAGGGCGCCCCCCAACACTCCTCCCCATGCATTAATTCCTTCCTGACTCATTTTGTGGCCTCCCTTCCTTAAATCTCATTTAAAATGCCTTCCGTTCCTGATCACTAATTCCTTCCTGGAAGGTAATTATGTGTTCCCATATAGGGATATAACTGAGCCACGCCTCGTACTGCTCCTGCGCTAGCTTGTTACCTAGGCCACTCGCGGACATATTTAAACAGATGTGATTCAATATACGTGGGCGAGGTGGGATTATTTACTTTTTTTTAGCTATCTCGCATATGTATAAATATATACACTTTCCCTCTGTAATCAGACACACCAGTCATTTGGCCCCGTGGCTAGAGATTGCAACCGCAAAGTGGTTGGTCGTGTGTTCAACTCCTGTACGTGCCAATTTGTTATTAATTTTTTTCTTTTTCCAGATACTCATTTGGCCCCGTGGCTAGAGATTGCAACCGCGAAGTGGTTGGTCGTGTGTTCAACTCCTGTACGTGCCAATTTGTTATTGTTATTAAATTTTTTCTTTTTCCAGATACGCAGGTAAAATAGTGCCACCTCGGATATAGAAAATAATATAGATGAAAAAACTGAAAGCGTAAATTCACGGGAATAAGCGCATTGTGACGGTGAACCCGACAAAGTCAATCCATGCTTTATTATTAGGGAAAGACTAGCACACATGCCCGTGCGTTGCAACGGGAGGGAAAAAATATCACAACCCCCGAACCCTCCCGCAACCCCCCACCCCACCCACACACACACAATCCACGGCACCACCTTTGTTTTTGCTCCTTCCCACTGCCAGGAACGGTGGCCGTCCACGTGGCCATGGCGCTTCGAAAGTGATTAACCCAAGGCGACGAGTTATCTTTGAACCGTGCCAACAAAGCAATGTATCTACCCTGGAAAAAAAAGAACACACCATTTATAACTTCAAAAAACTAATCTTGTCGAGGTAGATGTGAGCACCTCCCTCTGCGAGCTACTCTGATGCATGTGGGTTGCTATAAAATAAAAATTCTCTCACAACCAAGATGTGTCAATTCAGTAAAATTCATACTACATAAACCTCAAATGTAGTAGTAAATTAAAAAAAGGATCATACAATTATTTGTATCATAAATCTATATTGTTAACAAATCACCCTATAAATCTTGGCGAAATAGATGTGAGGGCCACCGCAGCAAGCTAGTCATGTGGGTTGCTACAAAATAAAAATACACTCACAACCAAGGTTTGTTAATTAAGTAAAATTCATATACATAATTATTCACAACATAACTCTAAATTGTTAATTTTCTCGGCGTGATTATTTTTCGACTATTTCCAGATTGTTGCATCACATCTAAATCCAGTGGCCCTTATCCCTCTAACCATCCAACCACAGATTGGTTCGCCGCATCACATCGAAATCCAGTGGCCCGTGCCCCGCGACTATTGTAATTAGAGAGCCACAGACAACCGCCATGCAAGGCAACACATCTCGCACGAGGCTTTCCCTATGTGCCATTCATTAAGGCACCGATCTCACACCAGCCCGTCCTGTTTATATTGGAGAGCCAGAACCAACACAGATACATGTCACGAGCCCAGTGGCCCATGCAGATACATGCCACGAGCCCGTTTTGACCAGCGCAAATAAATGCATGCCGTGCATGTATCCCTTCTCCTTCCTTTATTGGCCCCCTCTTTCTTATTATATCTTTTTGATCCGACTCGATGATTCTCATAAACTCACGGTCATATATAAATTGGTAAAATTTACTCTACAGAAGCGAGGTGGGACTATGTAATATTCAGCGAACCCACCAAAATGGCAGAAAACAATTCTAGCTTAGTTGGTTACTGCCGTGGTGAAGTTAGGACACGTCACGAGTTCGAATCCCTGCCCCAACATTTTTCTTTCCCTATTTTATGTAGCCCTAGAGCAGGCCCAACAACTGCACAAGCCCAGAAGCAATGGAGAGGAGGTGGCCCATAGCAGCAAACACACATACGGGAAGTGTCCTGTATAAGCAATGGATTAATACCACCTTGCCAACCGTCGAAGCTTGAGACTGTACGAGAGTTGCGGAGATCGTAAAAGCGTATTACGACGGGCGGAGGCGTATTGTGACGGTGAACCCGACAAAGTCAATCCGTGCTTTATTATTAGGGAGAGATTAGGGAAAGATTAGTCATGGTTG
The DNA here is from genome assembly GCF_002575655.3 of Aegilops tauschii subsp. strangulata. Classification (NCBI taxonomy): domain Eukaryota; kingdom Viridiplantae; phylum Streptophyta; class Magnoliopsida; order Poales; family Poaceae; genus Aegilops; species Aegilops tauschii. The sequence continues at coordinate 241,272,494 of NC_053037.3, read as the reverse complement.
ATCACGAATTTGGAGCCCCCTACCCCCAGTTTGTAGCCTAATTTTGTTGTGTTCTTCCCCAATTTCAAAAATCCCCACCAAAAATAGCCCCCAATTTTTTTCGATTTTTTGGTATGATGATTATTTGTTGAATTTGATCCATGGATTCGTTTTGTTTTGAGTGATTCGTTGCTGGCCCATAAACTTAGGGGCAAACAAACCCCAAATTTTTGGCTTGTAACCCCTCCCACTCCCTTCTCACTCCTTAATAGCTAGGGTTCGACCAAATCATAACATTTTTGGTATATTACATGGTTGAGAGCTTGAGAGTATGGTATAATACCTTAAATATTATATATATGTTGGCAGCTTCCTATTTAATTTACCGATTAATGGTCGACCGATTAATCTAGTTAATAGGCCGATTCACCGATTAATCGCTACTTCCAAGCCGATTGAGCAGCTACCAGGTCCCAATTTCCTTAACAATGCCACAAACATCTGTGCCATGCATGACCAGGAACCAAGAGGAAGACCGTGGAACAACTAGGAGCATTGGACAGGATGGCGAGGACACCGAGCGCGAGGAACAAAAGAATGGTCTGACAGAAAGTCACAGCATCCGGATGACTGGTCCATACTAGACGCCCGACGCCTGGAGATTCAGGCAGCCAGGACAACTTCAGCGGTGGCACCCTACAACGCCCGAACAACCGCCAGACGCCGGAGGTTTGACACGCGTCAACCACCGGACGACCGACGGCATCCGGATATCGGGTGCCACATGTCCAGAGAAGAAACGTCGGAAGTCCGAAGACTTCCGGACGTCTGGACACCCGCGAGCCACCGGACGACCATTACCCACTGGACATCCAGTACTTGCCAACGTGCAAAGACTCGTGCCGAGGCCCATGTACCCATTTTGCCCCTCACTTACCCCTTCGTGGCCCTAGACTATATATACTCCTCCACCTCCACCATTTTATGGTTAGCATTGTACTAGCTCATTTGTATGTGAGCTTTGCTCCTCTACCACATCTCCTCTTGAGAGAGAGAGAGGGGGGGAGAGAGAGAGAGACAACTCCATTGGAGTGCAAGACCTCCTTTGGAGAAGATCCCATAGGGGAATAAAAACCCTTTCATGGGAAGACCCTTCTAGGATTCAAGACCTCAATTCCTCCAAGGATTGTGATGAATTAGCTAGCTCTGTATCCCCCTTTGTGAGATCTGAATCATATATATCTCTTTGTGTTCATGGATCTAGCACATGTGTGACCATTTCGCGTTGATTTGAGTGTTTCCTTTCGTTCCCCTCTTCTTTTTCCTCGTGTGTTCATCATGTTCTTCGGGAATCCCCCTCCAAATCATCAAAGATCTGCCCCTAGGGTTTGCACCCTACCTCATTTTGGTATCATTAACCATGCTTGATCATGAATTTGGAGCCCCTACCCCCACTTTCTAGCCTAATTTTGTTGTCTTCTTTCCCAATTTTGACAATCCCTACCAAAAATAGGCCCCAATTTTTTTTGTGATTTGTTGGTTTGATGATCTTTTGTTGAATTTGATCCATGGATTCGTTGTGTTTCGAGTGGATCTAGCTTCTCCACAAGTTTCCCCACTTTCCATCCACGAAATCTCATCAGTTTTAACCCGAAAATCATCATTTTCCGCCCAAAATCGTGCCCCGGAGCTCAAATCCTGCGTTGACCCCCACCCACTGGACGACCGGTGTTTACCGGACGTCCGGACCCTCCAGAAGCACCGGACGACTGACACCTTCCAGACGACCGATGCCACCCAACAGAACCGAAATTAACCGGTTTCTGGACCTTCCGCACGTCCGTCCACCGGACATCCGTCCATTACCAGACGTCTGGTCCTTGTAGATATTGACTTCGTGTGCTTTTTTTGGCCATAACTAATTTATCCGGATTCGCATTTTGGCGTTCTTTAGCTCGTTTTGAAGCTCTTGACATCCCCCATCCCACAAAAAATACTACCTCCATAATTTGACTCCATCAAATGTTTGGAACTTTGGCACCTTTGCCTAGGGCCTTCACCCCATCATCCGCATTACCACCATAGCTTTCAGCAACCTAACCCGTTTTGTTCCCCATAACATTTGTGGTTGCTTGGGTAGTGATTCGAGTCCCCTAAGGTGTTTCGGCTATTTAGGGACGGTTACTTCTTCATGAACCACCACCATAACTTCCGCATAAGCTTGCCCACCATATATTTCCGCCACCTCAACTTAACCCAATTTTGTTTGAGTTGTGGGTTGTGTCTCCTAAGGTGTTTCAGCTACTTAGGGATGGGGACTTCAACTCTGACTCGCATAACCCATCATTGCACTTCCGCAATCCCATTGAGTTTCCGCAAAACCACCACCGCTTTCAACTACCACCATTTGACATTTGCCTTTGGAGACTTTGAGTTTGCGATTTTTTCCATTTCCTAGGGTGTTTTGGCTAACTAGAAAAGGTTCAACACAGACAACACCGCCGCTCAACTTCGCCAAGGATTCGACATTGACCACCTTCACCATTTTGACACCCTAACCGTACGTAAGATCGGTAACCTCTATATCATCTTGGTATCGTGGTATCCCATCATTGTACATTGTTCTTGCCATAGTATTGTTAACCCCTAGCCCATTTTGCATTACTTGCCTATCGAGACTAGCCATTTAGTATTGTCGGCAACATTAGTTGTGCACATTAGTGATCATCGATCTACACCTTTCATTGCATACATACCATATCATCTTGGTATCATCATATCATCTCTTGTGTCCCAAGATTGTTCCCGCATATACACAATTGCTATCTTGGTTTGTGCATTTCGCATAGTGGCCATATAAAAAAAGCTTTTAAGCAAAGAAAAACAACGAGCTTGTAAGCAATAGACATAGCATCGCCCCATTGCATATCATATACCATCATTGATCATCTTGGATCATTGTGTGCGAAACACCAGAAATCATATATAAATAGCATACTTGGGATAGAAGTCGTTGCATTTTTGTGTCTTATAGGTTGTGCACAAGTGTTGTATCTGCCTATTGAGCAATCATGCTAGCGTCTCTCTAGAGTTGTGCAACAAGAGCATTTTTCGTGGATTCCACATTCTGAGCTCATTCCTTGGTTGCATGACCCCATCTATCTATCCGCGTGTCTGTTTCCGTGTACCATTCATTGCTATTGGTCTACTTGTTTCACTTGCGAATTTGTGAATCTTTTTCAACATTATTGACTCTAGCTAACATTTTGCATCAAATTTTTGTGCCACTTCCCTCACCAAGCTACTCCATAAGCGTTACTTGTGTAGGTGTGAGAATTGACAAGATCCGGTGCCAATTGTGCTATTTCCATGATACATTGCATAAGGTACATTTGGTTTAGTTCCTCTCTTTCTTCCACTCACATTTTCTCGAGTCTTGTGATGAATAGGCAAAGCATTTCATCTCCGGTCATCGGCAACAACGACGATGCAAACAACTACGTCACCATCACTCACATCGTCGAACTACAATGAGCAATGCAAGGCATATAATCTACCTTGCGAGAGCGCATTGACAACCTCGCCATCGACATACGTCACTCCGAAGCAAGGACAAGGGACTACATCGACAACAAGTTGGACGCGCTAAGGGATCAACTACGAGACATGGTGTTCGACTACAAGTCTTCTTCTTTCCCTTCGTCATCCTCAAGGCGGCGGTGAGCGAGTCGCAAATCTTCGGAGCACCCATGCGATGCAAGCGCAATTCGTCCAAATCTCCATTGTGACCATCATCACATTCGTGATCCATATCGTCATGAAGAACAAGTTGTCGACGTTCTGGGAACCAGGGTACCTAGACTTGCCTGCATGCGGCCCATAGCAAGGCTCCATCGACGGCCTGGTACGACCCATATACGACACCGTCAAGACAAGACCCTCGCAAGGGGCCAAGTGTCATGAGACGGGCGACATCAAGACCTCCGGAGGGAGCGGCCTCCCCGAGCTGGCTCCCGAGGAGCGAAGATTTCTATGTAGGTGCCCACCTCATGAGGTTGAGGTGACTCAAGCCATGACGGCCAAGGCCAGGCGGGCGCCAGTGGACGCAGAGGAGCAGGTTTCCTCTTTGGTGCTAAGGAGGCAAGCGCAGGCACGGGGTCCTGAGGAATCAGCCAAAGGTTTCCATTCCCGTGCAACAAGACCAAGACCGCCAGGACGGATGTCATCTCCGATCCCACCGCAGAGTCACGACCAGAGGCTTTGCAGGCGAAGACCACCTTTCGTCAGGATAAGATGTACTACTTGTCCCCCTTCCCAGTTGGCCACTGTGGGATCCCCTCCTGCCTTCGTTTTGGGGGAAGAGGACCGAGGCCACTATAAATATAGCTTAGCCACCACCGTAGAAAGAGAGAGCTCTAGCTGGATCAGATCCACACCTCATCAATTCACATCCACACCGGAGCAGACATCGCGAGGTTGTTCTTCCCTTGTACTAGTTCATCCGCAGCCCCTCGTGAGGCTAATCCACCACAAACCAGGAGTAGGGTCTTACACCGCAAGTTGGCCCGAACCTGGGTAAACTGGTGTCTCCATTTTCTACCTTGTTCACTGAGCTAGGCCGTGAGGGCGACAAACTGGTTGGCTATAGAGGTTGAGTTCTTCGCACATGCCCAGAGTTCAAACCTTTCTTGGGTCTGCGGAGCCCTGAATCCGACATTTGGCGCGCCAGGTAGGGGCGTGTCGAAGCCTCTCTTCCGTCGATCACTCCGCCGACGTTCCGTCGTTCCCATGGCGGATGCTCGCCATGTCCGTGCCGAGCGCCGGGCCGCTCCTGTCACTCAGATGGCACCTATGGGCAACGACGCACCTCGCCACTCTGCCTCCCCGGTGGCTAACGCCGCCACCGACCTCACTGCCCGCGAGCAGCAGGACTCGTCGCTGCCATTGCCCGTGCGGCGCGATAGCCGCACCGCGACTCCATCACTCACCCCGGTCACGGCGTCATCTTCTCATGCTCATCACGGGCCGGAGAACGCGCAAGCTGCGCTGCTCATGGCGCGTGAGCTCCTGCGCTATCGCCCGGCCAACGACCTCTACAACGATTGGCTCACCCGCATCGCCGAGCTCGTCAGCACCGTTGGCGAGGCACCTGCACCGTCCAGCTCGCTTCGTCCCCCGCCATCTCTTGCGGGCGACGTGGCTCACGGCGCGCCTCCTCCTCCTCTGCATGGCGTGGACCCCGAGCCAAGGCATGAGGCTCCCTAGCGCAACACACCATGCAGTGTGCCGACGCGCGATGAAGAAAGCTACCAGGTGGTGCAGCGGCCCCAAGGAGAAGCATGCGTGCTTCTAGCAGCGCCACGTCAAGACCGTGTGCCGCCGGAGGCGGCGGCGCGGGGGCGTCAAGATCAGGCTCCCCCTCAGCGGATGGCTCCCGTGAGCACGACAGGTTGCTGTGTATTCACCCCGGAGCGATGCCGCATCGTCTGGCCCGGCAAGTTCAAGCCGGGTCTGCCTCCACGCTACGATGGCACCCCTGACCCTGCTGAATTCCTCCAGCTCTATGAGTTGTGTATCGAGGCGGCGAATGGCAATGACAAAGTCATGGCGAACTGGTTTCCCATGGCCCTCAAGGATGGTGCGCGCTCGTGGCTCCTGAACCTTCTGGTGGGGTTGATCTCCTCCTGGGACGAGCTGCGCGAGCGCTTCATCGCTAACTTCCGGGGCACTTGCGAGCGTGCCCCTGCTGTAGTCGACCTGCGGCGCATCAAGTAGCAACCAGGAGAAACCCTACACAAATGCATACAGTGCTTCACCAAGGTTCGCCTCAAGATCCCTAAGGTGTCGGACGAGACCATCGTTTCGGCCTTTACTGATGGCGTCCGGGACGTCAAGATGAAGGAAGAGCTTGCCATACACGAAGACCCGTCTTCGGCTCTGGAGATGTTCAACATGGCAACTAGGTGAGCGAGGGCAGAGGAAGGTCGCCTCTCCCTCCAAGAGCCCCCGGAGGCCGATCCCGAAGACAAGAAGGCCAAGGCTAAGGACGTGAAGCGCAAGGGCCCTGCTGTGCTCGCGGGCGAACATGAGATGAAGCGCGGTTCCGACCATGCCAAATCCTCCAAGGGTAGCCGCCCATTCTACGTCTTCCACAACGTTCGCAGCCACAACACCAATGACTGCCAGGTGCTCAGGTAATTCCACGACGGGAGCCTTGGTCGCAGTCTTGAGCGCTATGAACGTGGCTACGCCCGCAGAGGAGGCCACGGTGGAGGCCGCTGGGACAAGCGCGACCCGCGCCAGGACAGGCGCCATCAGCCCCGTGATGACCGCTGGCAGGGCCAGCCTCGCGATGGCCCCTGGAGGGACCAGCCTCGTGAGGACCGTCCTCAGGGCAACACCGGCCTCCCATCGCTGCCGCCACCGCAAAGGAGGAACGACGACCACTCCCAAGAGGATGGGGCTGGGGCCTTCCAAGAGCCTCACGCCATTGCCTGCATCCTGGGTGGCACTCAAGGCCCCGCCTTTCATTGCATCTTCAAGCAGTTCGCTCGTGAGGTGAACGCGACCCTTCCCAAGATTGGGGCGTCGCGTCCCGTCAGGTGGTCCAAGTATGCCATCACCTTTGACTCTATAGACCAGCTCAAGTGCTCAGCTGCCGCAGGCGCGCTCCCAATGCACTACTTGCCGACCATCAGCAACGTCCTCATCGCCAAGACACTCATCGACGATGGCGCGGGGCTCAACGTCCTCTCCGTCGAGACATTCGAGACGCTCCAGGTGCCCTATGACCAGCTCCTCCCCACCATGCCCTTCTCAGGGGTGACCGATGGCTCCCCCGTTCCCCTGGGACAGATTCGTCTCCCTGTCACCTTCGGCAAGCGGGACAACTACCGCACCGAGCTCATCGACTTCGACGTCGCCCACATTCGCCTCATATACAACACCATCCTCGGGTATCCAGCCCTCACCAAGTTCATGGCAGTGACTCACCACGGCTACAATGTTCTCAAGATGCCAGGAAGCGGCGGAATCATCACGGTCGCCTGTGATGAGAAGGATGCGGTGTGATCCCTCGAGCGCGCCTACCAGGCCATCGCGGTTGAAAACTCAGATGACAAGGGTGTCGCCCGTCCTCCTGAGGTCGTCCCCAAGAAGAAGAAGAAGCTCCTCCTCAGAGGTCCTCAGGAGGCTGGGGCGTCCGACGATCGTGCCTTAGGCCCCGCGCCCACTCCTGGGGCGTTTTTCCCTCTCTCATAGGAAGGCGCACCCGGCGCCCCTCTCAGGACGGGCTCTGGGGCTCTCATCTGGAGGGCCTCTGACCTGACCAACGTCATGAGGGAGGCATTCGGGCACCATGTGGAGGCGTGCTTCAACGCGCGCTTCCGTGAGCAGGGCGCAAGGCGCCAGGCACTTAGGAGGTCATCACCAAGGCAATTGAAGAGCTTCAGGAGGCACGAGCCATGTGTGACGAGCGCCTCCCCCCTCCTGCACCACTCGGTGCAGCTGCAACCCCTGACGTGGGTGGCGAGTTGCGCGTCTGCGTCAACATCCTAGGTCTCAATGGGGTCGCTTCTCAGGAGCTATGTCCGCATGTCGTTCGGCCTGCTGAACATGGCTGCCACGCACCAGCACAACATGCAGGGCGTTGTGGCGGCTCACGAGGCCAGGAGTTAGGCAATCTTGACGGAGGAGGTGCCGGACCCTCACGAGCCTCCTGGACTTCCGGAGCGCCCCGGGACTCAGGAGCCAGCCGACTCATGAGGAACGACCTCTGCAATGGGCATCTTCAGCTACTTCAACACTTCTACAAACGATGGTGCCAGGTGACTTTTTTGGTTTGTTCGGTTGAGGGCACCCCTCGAGCTGCATTATCCTCAAGCTGTTAGGGCCCGCCCCCGCACCTGCACCATTTTGATTCATGTACTCAGGACCAGTATACATGCTCGTGTTATCATGGTTGACGTTATCCCTGTTGTCTCGTTATCTATGAAATCGCCCTTCACGGCCTCTACACATTGCTAACCCGCCTCTTGCTCAACCCGCAACGGGGGCTACTGGCACGACGCCTGTGCTTGGGTCCGTCCCTGCAGTGCTGATAAACCTAAGAGACCGAGCTCTGGCTTGTGGCCGGCCCCGCGCACGTCACCTCACAGGGTCCTTAGTGCCTTCGTCTTCTTGTAGAAAGATCACTGGCAGGATAGCAAGCGCGACTGTGAGCTATGTTTTCTTTCTTCGGCTAACTCACAAGAACCTCCGGAGCGGGGACCACGAGCGGCCCCGCCAGCACCTCGAGGCGCAACCCCTCCTAGGCACCCTCTCGAAGCCAACCACTCTTTTTTCGCGCAAATCACTCTCACGTTAAAGGGCAGGCCCTGAGCACCACGCCTCATGGGCTCCTACTGGCTCTCGTGCCCTCGCCCCTGGCCTTGACCACGGCATCGCGACTGTGGCGCCCCCGATTTGACCGTACACTAATCATGCACGCAAATGTGTACGATCAAGGTCAGGGACTCACGGGAAGATATCACAACACAACTCTAAAACATAAATAAGTCATACAAGCATCATAATACAAGCCAGGGGCCTCGAGGGATCGAATACAAGTGCTCGATCACAGACGAGTCAGCGGAAGCAACAAAATCTGAGTACAGACCTAAGTTAAACAAGTTTGCCTTAAGAAGGCTAGCACAAACTAGGATACAGATCGAACGAGGCGCAGGCCTCCTGCCTGGGATCCTCCTAACTACTCCTGGTCGTCGTCAGCGGCCTGCACGTAGTAGTAGGCACCTCCAGTATTGTAGGAGTCGCCGTCGACGGTGGCGTCTGGCTCCTGGACTCCAGCATCTGGTTGCGACAACCAGATAGAAAGGAAAGGGGGAAAAGAGGGAGAGAAGCAACCGTGAGTACTCATCCAAAGTACTCGCAAGCAAGGAGCTACACTACATATGCATGGGAATATGTGTAAAGGGGCATATCAGTGGACTGAACTGCAGAATGCCATAATAAAAGGGGGATAGCTAGTCCTGTCGAAGACTACGCTTCTGGCCATCTCCATCTTGCAGCATGTAGAAGAGAGTAGATTGTAGTCCTCCAAGTAGCATCGCATAGCATAATCCTATCCGGCGATCCCCTCCTCGTCGCCCTGTTAGAGAGCGATCACCGGGTTGTATCTGGCACTTGGAAGGGTGTATTTTATTCAGTATCCAGTTCTAGTTGTCATAAGGTCAAGGTACAACTCCGGGTCGTCCTTTTACCGAGGGACACGGCTATTCGAATAGATAAACTTCCCTGCAGGGGTGCACCACATAACCCAACATGCTCGATCCCATTCGGCCGGACACACTTTCCTGGGTCATGCCCGGCCTCGGAAGATCAACACGTCGCAGCCCTACCTAAGCACAACAGAGCGGTCAGCACGCCGGTCTAACCCTATGCGCGCAGGGGTCTGGGCCCATCGCCCTATGCACACCTGCACGTTGCGAACGCGGCCGCGAGCAGACCTAGAAACCCACACGATCACGGCGGTTACATCAACGCGGTCCAACACGGCGCGCGCCACTCAGTCGCTGACGTCAAGAAGGCTTCGGCTGATACCACGACGCCGGGATACCCATAACTACTCCCGCGTAGATGGTTAGTGCGTATAGACCAAATGGCCAGACTCAGATCAAATACCCAGAACTCGTTAAGCGTGTTATTGAAGTAACCGCGAACGCCGACCAGGGCCAGGCCCACCTCCCTCCTAGGTGGTCTCAACCTGCCCTGTCGGTCCGCCTCAAAGTAACAGTCGGGGGCCGTCGGGAACCCAGGCCCACCTCTACCGGGATGGAGCCACCTGTCCTTTCAGCCCCCTCATCAGAATCACTTGCGGGTACTCCTCGAGCCGACCCGACTTTAGTCACCACATGTGTCATGTATAATGTATATAGTATATACCCGTGATCACCTCCCAAAGTGATCACGGCCCAGTAGTATAGCATGGCAGACGGACAAGAGTGTAGGGCCACTGATGGAACACTAGCATCCTATACTAAGCAGTAGGGTAGCAGGTAAGGGTAACAACTGTAGCAACAATGACAGGCTATGCATCAGTATAGGATTAACCGAAAGCGGTAGCATGCTACACTACTCTAATGCAAGCAGTATAGAGAAGAATAGGCGATATCTGGTGATCAAGGGGGGGGGCTTGCCTGGTTGCTCAGACAAGAAGGTGGGGTCGTTGGTGACGTAGTCGACCACAGGGGCATTAGCATCGTCACGGGGTCTACCGAAGAGAAGAGGGGGAGAAACAGTAAATACATAGCAAGCAAGTGCATAACAGGACAACAGGCAGAGCTAGACATGTTCCAACGCGGTATGAGGTGATACCGGTGAAGGGGAGACATCCGGGAAAGTATCCCCGGTGTTTCACGTTTTCGGACAGATGAACCGGAGGTGAAATGTTGCAGGTTCACTATGCTAGGGACGCGTGGCGGACGAACGGACTGCGTATTCGGATTCGGCTCGTCGTTGTGAGCAACTTTCATGTAGAAAGTATTTTCATCTGAGCTACGGTTTAAAAGATATGATTTTCTGAAGAATTACTAATTTTTGGAATTTAATTAATCATTTAATTTATTTCGAAATTGTATTTACGACATCAGCATGATGCCATGCTGACATCAGCAGTCAACAGGGGTTGACTAAGTCAAACTGACATGTGGGTCCAGTGGGACCCACCTGTCATTCTCTGTTTAGGTTAATTAGGGTTTAGCTAATTAATTACTGTTTAATGAAATTAACTAATTAATTAGATTAATTTAAACATGATTAATTAACTTAATTAATTTAGTTAATTAATTAATTAATTAAAATTATTTTTATTTTCTTTATTTATTTATTTATTAATTTTTATTAATTAATTTATTATTATTACTATTTTAATTCGTTTTTTTAACCGTTCTGTGGGCGGGGCCCATAGTCAGTGGCCCAGAGGGCCATTGCGGGCGCAAATGGGCGTCGAGCGCAGCCCGATCTGGCGCAGCGGACGCCCGCCTGAACGGGCAACATCGGGGCGCGGGCGGGTGGCTCGCCGGAGCCCGGCCACGGACGGCACCGGCGGACGGCGGCGGGTCGGCGAACGGCGGCGATGCTGGGTAGCGCACGGTGGGCGCGCACGGTGGGCGCGCCCGTAGATGAGGCGCAGGGCGTGGCCACGCTCCGGGCGCGGCCACGGCGAACAGGGGCAGGCCCGTGGCGCGAGGCTTCGCGATGAGCAGGGGGAAGGGGCGGGGGAAGACGGGCACGGCCGGTCGGTGTAGCGCGTGGCCAGGGCGCGGCCGGCCGCGGTGAGCGCGGGGACGGAACGCGCGAGGCGCGGCGACAGTCGCGGGGGGGGGGGGGAGGGAGTGCGAGGAGAGGGGGCGGGAGCCCGGGGCCTCACCGCGGGTCCGTAGGGAAAAGGGCAGTGGGCTTGGGGAGGCGGACGGAGACGACGACGACGCAGGGGAGGAGGCGACGAGGTCCGGGTGATGGTGGTGCTCCGGCGACGGCGGGTCTTCGCGCGGCAGTGATGCGAACGGCGACGGCGCGAGGTCACCGGTCGGGGTCGAGATGAGGTCGGGGCGACGGGGACGAGGCAGTCCGGCGATGGTGGCGGGCGGCGCCGGAGACGACGAGGCGGCGCCGGCCGTCGGCGATGACGACGGGATCGGGAGCGGCGCGTCCAGATCGGGGAGAGGGGGGGAAGAGAGCGAGGGGAGAGTGGGTGGTTGGGCTAGGGTTTCGGGGGTGGGGGTATGGGGAGTGCGGGGTGGGCCTCCTGGTGGCCTGGGTGGCCAGTTGGCCCGAATGGCCCAGGGGGAGGGGGGCTTTGTCTTTCCCTTTTTTTGTTTCTTTTCTGTTTTCTTTTCTTTATCTATTTTCTTTTCTATTTTATTCTTTTAACTTCTGTTTTATAAAATATAAATACAACTCCTAAATTAATGTTATAATTTATTCTACTGCCCCAAAAAGTTTGACACCTGATTAAACTACTTTGCATTATTATTATTTTTAAAAGGCATTTAATTAATTGTCATAGCTGCTGTTTTAATTACTTTAGAGCCTTTAAACATTTTATCAAAGCTTGGTCTCTCCACCATAATTGCTTACGATTTATTTGAAACAACCCGAACATTTTAGTTTTATTTTTTGAAAACTTTTGTTGTTTGCCATATTTTGAATTTGAATTTTTATCCGGTTTTGAACTAACGCGAGATTATCAACACTAACAGAGGTGATGTGGCATCATTAGCGTAGGGTTACTGTAGCATAATTATCCGGGCGTCACAATTCTCCTCCACTACAAGAAATCTCGTCCCGAGATTTAAGAGGGAAGTAAAGGGGAAGGTTCGGGTTACGAAATTCTAGGGAGCGTTCTTGGTCTTGGTTGTTCTTCTCGAAGAGGTTGATCCATTACATTGATGTCTTCATTCTGCTGTTTCAGGTCATCATGATAAAGTTGTCGTCCTTTCTTCGGGAACTCCATCGTACTTACGACAGAGTAAGGGGGGTATTTTGGAAGAACGGACTTCTGCAGGGTTTACTATCTGGTCAACATCATCGGGGAAAGTGGCGGAAAGTATCTCTCGAATTGCAACTTAAGAAATTATCGAGAGCAAAGTAAGAAGGTACAAAAATAGAAGTTTTCAAGCGCATAGGCAATCGTTCGTTGCCTGAAACAAAGTGTTGAAGGGGTTTAGAGCAATGTGAATAAGCATTGCATCTAATACGAGTATAGATCACTAGGCAGGTGGCCCGTGAATTACATACAAAGTCAAGAGCGAGGAATATCTCTGACAACACGGTGTACAGGAGAGTCAGTTTTCGATCCTGTGGAACTGTGGGTTATGGGCCCACCATCTGGTTTAGAAGAAGGAAGGGCGGTGACTTCTTGCACGATCATGTATGTAAGGCATGTCAGAGGGTAGCCTGTCAGTTATGTTGGCAACAACGTCGGTACCAAGGGCAAGGGACGAAGAGAACCATTCTCCTGCTCGTTGAACGAGGCGGACCAATAGGCAAAGTTCTCGTCCATCGATGGTTACCGGAATGTCATCAACAATAGTAACAGGGTCTCACTGACATAGTTGTAAACCGAGGTGTTTACCTAAGCAGGAGAATATTACTGCTTAGATCATTTAGATCACAAGAAACGTTAACCCAACAAATGGAAAGGAAAATATGATTATCAGATTAATCAGAAGAATGGAAAGGAAAATGTGTTTAAACACATATTTCAAGGGTATATCCTTCCCAAGGACAAACTGAGCATGATATCCATGAAAGGATATAATGTAGAAAACTCTTTAGGTAGGGGAGAGAAATTTCATGACATTACCCATACAACGGTGTTTGGATAATTGAGCAGGAAACATTTAGCATTGGGCTTCAAATGTTCCTGTTGAAAATCGGAGTACCATAGGCATGCTTCGAGATAGCATTGACATGGTCAACAGGTGAAGATCAGACTTTGGAAACAAAAGGGACCCATCAGGAACAACTTATAGAGTAAGTCTTACAATTTCCTCATGGAAGAATAGCTAACCTTGCTAAAAAGGAAAACTTATAACAATAGGTCCTCCCGCCAGGTGTGCTGGGTATCATCACCTTATTGGGTCATAATAGACCAGTGTTATAACTCTTGGAAAAATGTTCCAACCATCATATATGACCGAGATTCAGATATGAACGGTGTTTGGATACCTCAGACTCAGGATGCCTGAGAAGAAAAGGTGCAAAACAAATTGACGAGACGACATTGTAAGATTCTCGGGAAATGAACTATGGAAGCGAGTTCTGAACAAGGTCCATCATTAAATCAAGGGTTGGTGAGGAGGCGACTGATTGACTCAGCAACAATCCGTTGAGATCTCCAAAAGATGGATTTCCCCAACTATGTCAACAAGGAGATAACATAGCTAGATCGAATGACTTAATGACGTATGCTCGAGGAAAACATACACAGTTAAACGTTGGTTGAAAGGTGCACCCGAAATATGGGCTAGGTAGCACGATCAATGTTCGAATGATGATTCATTAAGCCATAGACGTAGAATGAAACTATAGGCCAATAACTTCAAAGCATTAGGGTTGCTAGAAGTTTAGAATTTACACATCACAGACCATTTGTCGGTATTTCGTTTAGAAACAACACGGGGATCAGAAAACAAATGGAGATGGCGAGAAGTATTACTATATCAAGAATTCTCAAGAGGTGGAGAAATTCTCACAATATCCTTGACATAAAAGATGGTAATGCTCCAAGGTATAACATAACATAGGCGGGTTAGCAAGGAGCTCCATAACTTGATCAAGTTTGTGATGAAAGGAATGAAAGGTTGTTGTCGATGGTAACTCAAATTACCAAGGAACGAGGATGGCACTTATCATCAAGAATTCCATTGATATCCTGGAAGGAGTCAAAATGTTGATGATGTTCACGGCAAATTTTGTCAAGAGGCGCCACGAAGATGTAATCGATCGGCGATGACATCAAGTCAAAGGAATGATGAAGCGATAGGTTAATGGAACCAAGGGGAAGGCACAAACTTGAAATCAAGCTTGTTGTTCAAGGCGAACTAATATGACGAGGAAGATCGACGTAAGCTTAGCTCATCACCGGAAGTTGTGTTCCGGGAAGGACCGGGTAGCACAGTTAAAAGTTTGCACGATAATGATATAGCCGATAAGGCTAGGAATGACTTGAAGGATTATTACACTCATAAGCAACAAGAATTACTTAGAGTTATTGAATCGGAGTGCGGAATCGATCCGCTTATCCGTGTTCTCGAGTGACTAATAACTCAGAGCCCGTGGAAAATTGGAATCAGTGAGAATGTAGCAGTTGATGAAAAACTCATAAGAAGTTATGCAGTTCCATGATAATCTCGAGATACCAGGGGGTAATACTCGACGACAGATCAAGGTAAAGGTTGGACTAGGGTATTGCCCTGCAGAAGACAAGTGCTCAAACTTGCACGAGAAACGGAATCAAGGAGAAACATGGTTGGAACCACGTCCACGGATACCAGATGAACTTATTACAGGGGGTAATTATTATAAGAGAAGCATCCATGATAGGATCTACATCGTGCCCATGGGCATGAACACAAAGGTTCAAGGTCGACTCCCACTTCTTCAATGCATAACCTTCCATTCGCCTCTCGTATTTTGATAATGACATTAGTTGTCGAAAGTTTTACCTGGTGCAATACCAGATAAGTATGTCCCGCGAAATCTTTCGGGTTCACACAGATTAAGGAAGGCATAGGTTCAACCCATCGGGGCATCGTAGAAAGATATACTACAAACTTCAGGAGTAAATAACACAAGCTCAAAAGTAGAGCATGGTTGACAAAGTAGAGGATACAATTTACCAAAGGCATTATGTATCCGAGGAAAAGCTCACAGGCTTATTGAATATGAAGGACGCTGTCGGATAAAATCCAACAAAGGATCTGGTGGTCCACAAGGGATCTGACGTGAGCAACGGTACTCCACCAGAGGAAGAAGAATGCAAGGGGATCAGATTATAGAAACAACTGACTAACTCAAATCTCAAAGGCAAAGGGATTATGATTTCCAAATCAAGGGATCCGAAGCAATGCTCTAATTAGGGATGGATAAGTTGAATAGCCTTAGGGATACAATTGACAGTAATTTGATTAGTCGAGAACCAGCTCCTGTTCAAATGACATCTGAGCCGGAAGGATGAATTCTAGGATTCGACTGAGGAATGCGAGCATCGCAACATATAGAATCAACAGACTCAAATGATAATGACAAAGGATGCCAATAGGATTACCAGACTTATGGGATTAATCATAATTAAAGCAAGCAAGAAATTCCAGAGCAATAGGTTGCTGAGGATTTTCGGAAGATTGAATGGTATTTCGAGACTTTGTGAAATACATGAATCATTTGGGGATGAGCGGATACTCGATAAGTGCGAGAAATTATTCGTAGGGGTATTCAGGTGACAAGGAACAGCAAGGCAGTAAGCTCAAAGGATTCTCGGAACAACAAAGAGAATTTCGGGGTATCTTGTAATAACAAGATCAACGTGGGAACATTGTATGAATGGTGAGTATACGTGGTTATCCATAGGAGTTTATCGATGGAAGGGAATTGCAAAAGCGATGAACACAAGTTCTCGGGTTAACAGCGGAGAGTGTCTTCAGGGTGTTCACGTGCAGCAGACGATCATCAGTAATAAGGGGCTCTCCGGGTGAAAGTGATAGCGAGATCCTAATGTTAGATTTAGCAAAATTCATTTAACCCGAATAGAAGAGAGATCAGAGTCCCAGAGTATAGACAAGGAGTAAAAGATCCTAATACCACCCAATGGCGACGTGGGCCCGTAAGCCACACAGCCATGTCAGTAAAAGTTTTTCAATGACTAGACTCAACTTCGGCCAAGGAGTTTGGGAAGGGGTATTCCTACAGGCAGTTGGCTCTGATACCAACTTGTGACGCCCCCGATTTGACCGTACACTAATCATGCACGCAAATATGTACGATCAAGGTCAGGGACTCACGGGAAGATATCACAACACAACTCTAAAACATAAATAAGTCATACAAGCATCATAATACAAGCCAGGGGCCTCGAGGGCTCGAATACAAGTGCTCGATCACAGACGAGTCAGCGGAAGCAACAAAATCTGAGTACAGACCTAAGTTAAACAAGTTTGCCTTAAGAAGGCTAGCACAAACTGGGATACAGATCGAACGAGGCGCAGGCCTCCTGCCTGGGATCCTCCTAACTACTCCTGGTCGTCGTCAGCGGCCTGCACGTAGTATTAGGCACCTCCAGTATCGTAGGAGTCGTCGTCGACGGTGGCGTCTGGCTCCTGGACTCCAGCATCTGGTTGCGACAACCAGATAGAAAGGAAAGGGGGAAAAGAGGGAGAGAAGCAACCGTGAGTACTCATCCAAAGTACTCGCAAGCAAGGAGCTACACTACATATGCATGGGAATATGTGTAAAGGGGCATATCAGTGGACTGAACTGCAGAATGCCATAATAAAAGGGGGATAGCTAGTCCTGTCGAAGACTACGCTTCTGGCCATCTCCATCTTGCAGCATGTAGAAGAGAGTAGATTGTAGTCCTCCAAGTAGCATCGCATAGCATAATCCTATCCGGCGATCCCCTCCTCGTCGCCCTGTTAGAGAGCGATCACCGGGTTGTATCTGGCACTTGGAAGGGTGTATTTTATTCAGTATCCAGTTCTAGTTGTCATAAGGTCAAGGTACAACTCCGGGTCGTCCTTTTACCGAGGGACACGGCTATTCGAATAGATAAACTTCCCTGCAGGGGTGCACCACATAACCCAACACGCTCGATCCCATTCGGCCGGACACACTTTCCTGGGTCATGCCCGGCCTCGGAAGATCAACACGTCGCAGCCCTACCTAAGCACAACAGAGCGGTCAGCACGCCGGTCTAACCCTATGCGCGCAGGGGTCTGGGCCCATCGCCCTATGCACACCTGCACGTTGCAAACGCGGCCGCGAGCAGACCTAGCAACCCACACGATCACGGCGGTTACGTCAACGCGGTCCAACACGGCGCACGCCACTCAGTCGCTGACGTCAAGAAGGCTTTGGCTGATACCACGACGCCGGGATACCCATAACTACTCCCGCGTAGATGGTTAGTGCGTATAGACCAAATGGCCAGACTCAGATCAAATACCCAGAACTTGTTAAGCGTGTTATTGAAGTAACCGCGAACGCCGACCAGGGCCAGGCCCACCTCCCTCCTAGGTGGTCTCAACCTGCCCTGTCGGTCCGCCTCAAAGTAACAGTCGGGGGCCATCGGGAACCCAGGCCCACCTCTACCGGGATGGAGCCACCTGTCCTTTCAGCCCCCTCATCAGAATCACTTGCGGGTACTCCTCGAGCCGACCCAACTTTAGTCACCACATGTGTCATGTATAATGTATATAGTATATACCCGTGATCACCTCCCAAAGTGATCACGGCCCAGTAGTATAGCATGGCAGACGGACAAGAGTGTAGGGCCACTGATGGAACACTAGCATCCTATACTAAGCAGTAGGGAAGCAGGTAAGTGTAACAACTGTAGCAACAATGACAGGCTATGCATCAGTATAGGATTAACCGAAAGCGGTAACATGCTACACTACTCTAATGCAAGCAGTATAGAGAAGAATAGGCGATATCTGGTGATCAAGGGGGGGGGGTTGCCTGGTTGCTCAGACAAGAAGGAGGGGTCGTCGGTGACGTAGTCGACCACAGGGGCATCAGCATCGTCACGGGGTCTACCGAAGAGAAGAGGGGGGAGAAACAGTAAATACATAGCAAGCAAGTGCATAACAGGACAACAGGCAGAGCTAGACGTGTTCCAACGCGGTATGAGGTGATACCGGTGAAGGGGGGAGACATCCGGGAAAGTATCCCCGGTGTTTCACGTTTTCGGACAGATGAACCGGAGGTGAAATGTTGCAGGTTCACTATGCTAGGGATGCGTGGCGGACGAACGGACTGCGTATTCGGATTCGGCTCGTCGTTCTGAGCAACTTTCTACATCTGAGCTACGGTTTAAAAGATATGATTTTCTAAAGATTTACTAATTTCTGGAATTTAATTAATCATTTAATTTATTTCGAAATTGTATTTACGACATCAGCATGATGTCATGCTGACATCAGCAGTCAACATGGGTTGACTAAGTCAAACTGACATGTGGGTCCAGTGGGACCCACCTGTCATTCTCTGTTTAGGTTAATTAGGGTTTAGCTAATTAATTACTGTTTAATTAAATGAACTAATTAATTAGATGAATTTAAACAAGATTAATTAACTTAATTAATTTAGTTAATTAATTAATTAATTAATTAAATTTATTTTTATTTTTATTTTCTTTATTTATTTATTTATTTATTTTTATTAATTAATTATTTATTATTATTATTATTATTTTAATTCGTTTTTTTAACCGTTCTGTGGGTGGGGCCCATAGTCAGTGGCCCAGAGGGCCATTGCGGGCGCTAATGAGCGTCGAGCGCAGCCCGATCTGGCGCAGCGGACGCCCGCCTGAACGGGCAAAATCGGGGCGCGGGCGGGTGGCTCGCCGGAGCCCGGACACGGACGGCACCGGCGGACGGCGGCGATGCTGGGTAGCGCACGGTGGGCGCGCACGGGAAGGAGGTCGCGGGCGTACCCGCAGGCGAGGCGCAGGGCGTGGCCACGCTCCGGGCACGGCCACGGCGAACAGGGGCAGGCCCGTGGCGCGAGGCTTCGCGATGAGCAAGGGGAAGGGGCGGGGGAAGACGGGCACGACCGGTTGGTGTAGCGCGTTGCCAGGGCGCGGCCGGCCGCGGTGAGCGCGGGGACGGAACGCGCGAGGCACGGCGACAGTCGCGGGAGGGGGGAGGGAGTGCGAGGAGAGGGGGCGGGAGCCCGGGGCCTCACCGCGGGTCCGTAGGGAAAAGGGCAGTGGGCTTGGGGAGGCGGACGGAGACGACGACGACGCAGGGGAGGAGGTGACGAGGTCCGGGTGATGGTGGTGCTCCGGCGACGGCGGGTCTTCGCACGGCAGTGATGGCGAACGGCGACGGCGCGAGGTCACCGGTCGGGGTGGAGATGAGGTCGGGGCGACGGGGACGAGGCAGTCCGGCGATGGTGGCGGGCGGCGCCGGAGACGACGAGGCGGCGCCTGCCGTCGGCGATGACGACGGGATCGGGAGTGGCGCGTCCAGATCGGGGAGAGGGGGGAAGAGAGCGAGGGGAGAGTGGGTGGTTGGGCTAGGGTTTTGGGGGTGGGGGTATGGGGAGTGCGGGGTGGGCCTCCTGGTGGCCTGGGTGGCCAGTTGGGCCGAATGGCCTAGGGGGAGGGGGGCTTTGTCTTTCCCTTTTTTTGTTTCTTTTCTGTTTTCTTTTCTTTATCTATTTTCTTTTCTATTTTATTCTTTTAATTTCTGTTTTATAAAATATAAATACAACTACTAAATTAATGTTATAACTTATTCTACTGCCCCAAAAAGTTTGACACCTGATTAAACTACTTTGCATTATTATTATTTTTAAAAGGCATTTAATTAATTGTCATAGCTGCTGTTTTAATTACTTTAGAGCCTTTAAACATTTTATCAAAGCTTGGTCTCTCCACCATAATTTCTTACGATTTATTTGAAACAACCCGAACATTTTAGTTTTATTTTTTGAAAACTTTTGCTGTTTGCCATATTTTGAATTTTAATTTTGATCCGGTTTTGAACTAACGCGAGATTATCAACACTAACAGAGGTGATGTGGCATCATTAGCGTAGGGTTAGTGTAGCATAATTATCCGGGCGTCACAGCGACCTGGCATACCAGCGGCGGCTCAGCTCGCTCAAGGGCCGGGATCTGAGGAGGTACAACATCCAGATGAGCGGGAAATATGGGGTCGGCACGAGTCCTGCCTAGGGGCGCCACCAGGAGAAGGACATAGCCTAACGCCACACAACAAGCTCGTCCTTGCAGTGAAACAATTGTCATAGGCTCACCAAGATAAGTCATCTCACACGCGCAGGTGTGAACCTCATGATCATCACTTTGCCTCTAACGATCTCGCTCGGGCAAGGATGTTTCCGTTTTAGTCCTTCGGGAGCCGCTTGCGCGCCGAAGTGGACCCCCTGAGCATCGCGCCTCAAGGGCTCTTGCCAAACCTCGGGCCGCTCACCTCCTGGCCTTGACCACGGCATCGCGACCTGGCATACCAGCGATGGCCGAAGCTTGCCTGGGGACTGGGTCCTGCCGGCGTAGAGCACTAAGCTACCGCGATAATGAAAGGGGTAACCATGCAAAAGCCAGAGGCAAAAACACGTCTTGACTGGAAATAATAACATTAAGACAAAAGCATCACAGTTTTTACATACCCCCGCAGGGCCCTTCATGGTTTTCCGCAGGAACAAAGCAAAATGAAAAGGGTCTCCCGAGGACCGCGGCCTAAGCAACGTCGCCCGTGATGTCGGGCGGGCACCTTGCCTCCACTAGGCCCGGCCACGGGAGCCATCCGTCCGAAGGATGCGTTGCTGCTATCCTTAGAGTCGCGGACAAGGCCAAGGGCAAGTTCACCGCCGGTGGCCCAGCTGCCTCAATCTCCTCCCCTGGGGCAGCACTCCAGGCGTCGGCCGTCCTCTCTGAAGACCTTGAAGAGAGTGTCGACGCCCCATCGTACTCGAAGTGGATGGCTTGACCTCCCTTTGGGCGGCAGGCACGGGCGATCGCACCCCATCCTCGAGTCATGAAGACGTCACCGGAGTCGACGACCTCGACTTCCGCTTCTGAAGACTGGCTATAGCAACCGTCATGCTGCAGCCACAGCTCAACGGGGCCGCTCGGCGGTATCTCCCTCGCCAGGGATCGCGGGAGCCGGAGCCATGTGCGCGGAGGCATTGCCGCCCACACCACAAACTCGCGAGTCGTGCCCTACGACCACCGCTTGTTCTTCTCCATGGCTCTGCCCGTCATGGTGTCCGCAGCCGCTCCCATCTGCGGGACTTTGCGCGCGAGCATACACGGGGACCGGGAAGCCCGACGGAGTGCGTTCGTGCCAAGGTTGTGTCACCATGGGCACCACGGTGGCATCGTGACAGCAATCATGCCTCTTCTACGGCGGGAGCGGCTCATGTTCCACCTGTGGAGTTTTTCCCTTCTCCGCGGCGGAAAACCTCCTCACTGGCGCCATGGGCGCTCTGGCAAGGCGACGGGATGAAGAGGAAGAAGGAGGAGCAAGCGGTGAGAAGACGAAGATGAGCTGGGGGCTCCCCCCTCTCTCATTTATAGCTAGAGGGAGGCCAATCGCCGGCCTCTCATGATTCCAGGCAATAATGGCTTTTCTACATGCATCAGGCAGTTGTCAAGTCGGGCGGTTGCCGAGGTGGCGTGGGGAAGTGGATACGCACACGTCCCATCAAGCGCCATGCATCAACTTGGTCCGCAGGTGATTGGGGCCCGCGGAGCTTCACCCTTGCCATTTGGCTGCGCCTCGAAGCCAAGTCCGAGCGCGCCTTGGGCTCGAGGGCTACAGTCGGTGTTCTGGGAACCAGGGTACCCAGACTTGCTTGCTTGTAGCCCATGGCGTGGCTCCATCGACGACCTGGTACAGCCCATCTACGACACCGTCAAGACAAGACCCTCGCGAGGGGCCAAGCCTCGTGAGGCGGGCGACATGAAGACCTCCGGAGGGAGCGGCCTCCCTGGGCTGGCTCCTGAGGAGCGGAGATTTCTATGCAGGTGCCCACCTCATGAGACTGAGGTGATGCAAGCCAGGACGACCAAGTCCAGGCGGGCACCAACGGGCGTAGAGGAGCAGGTTTCCTCTTTGGTGCTAAGGAGGCAAGCGCATGCGCGGGTCCCGAGGAATCTGCCAAAGGTTTCCATTCCCTTGCAACAAGACCAAGACCGCGAGGACGGATGTCATCACCGAGCCCACCGTAGTGTCACGACCAGAGGCTTTGCAGGCGAAGACCACCTTTCATCAGGATAAGAAGTACTAAATGTCCCCCTTCAAAATTGGCCACTGTGGGATCCCTTCCCGCCTACGTTTTGGGGGAAGAGGACCGAGGCCACTATAAATATAGCTTAGCCACAACCGTAGAAAGAGAGAGCTCTAGCTAGATTAGATCCACACCTCATATACTCACATCCACACCAGAGCAGACCTTGCGAGGTTGTTCTTCCCTTGTACTAGTTCATCTGCAGCCCCTCGTGAGGCTAATCCACCACAAAGCAGAAGTAGGGTCTTACACCGCAAGGTGGCCCGAACCTGGGTAAACTGTTGTGTCCATTTTCTACATTGTTCATCGACCTAGGCTGTGGGAGCAGCGAACTGGTTGGCTATAGAGGTTGAGTTCTTCGCACACGCCCAGAGTTTGAACCTTTCTTGGGTCTGCGGGGCCGACGACGAATGACATCTACTACGAGCTCAAGAACGACAACGACACCATCAAGATGAAGATGCTCGAGGCGCGCAAACCTACAAGTCCCAACAAGCTCTACATCAAGCTATGACCAACCTTCATGAGCACACAAGAAGATCACAAGACGAGCACCACCGAGAGGAAGCTACGGGTACCACCGCCACTTCGGCATCTTCGCCAAGTGTTATCAAGGCATCTTTGCCTTTGGACGCATGACATCTTCACCTACTTCCCATGAGTATGCCTACATCGACATCAAGTCCAAGGAGACCACCTACAAGCGAGGGCGGCACTTCCTTCTTAGGAAGCCCCTCAAGGAAGTTGGCCGAGCATGGTAAATTACCTTCAGTCATGGAGACGAGCTACAAGGGGCCACATCGTATGGGCCTCATACAAGACGACGACAAGACGGTCGAGCAAGGGCCATCCCCTTCGACCACGGTGACGAGCACGAACCTCTTCAACAACATGAAGACGACGCCCCAATGGGACTCATAAAGTCAAGTTACAAGACCGCACATGAGACACTCTCTTTGCTCTCGGAGGAGAGCGATGATTTGCCACTTCCAACGACATTCATCTTCGGAGGCGTTATGGATGAGGAGGTTGAGCAAGGGGATGAGGACATCAATACCATTGTTACATCCACAGCCCCTGCTGCTATACATACTGGACCAATTGCTAGAGCTCATGAACGCCT
Source organism: Aegilops tauschii subsp. strangulata (assembly GCF_002575655.3). NCBI lineage: Eukaryota > Viridiplantae > Streptophyta > Magnoliopsida > Poales > Poaceae > Aegilops > Aegilops tauschii. The sequence goes on along the minus strand of NC_053037.3, from coordinate 241,248,857 downwards.
ATTGAATTACCATGTACTTTCGTTTCTTGCTAACGATTCTAATGTGCATGAGAATATGATGCTGCCTAAATTGGATGATTTGTGTTCATTACTAATGAAGGTCCTAGCATGGACAAGAGGGATGAACACTGGAGCAGAAACAAGCATGGAGATGAAGGTGCATGCGAAGGGAACCAGAACGGCGTTTCTAGTTCAGATTTCAGTAATTTGAAGCCTCCTTGATGACATACAAGGACATGGAAGAAATATACAAGATGTCGTTTCATAAATTTTGTCCATAGCTTATATAGGTGCTGCGCCACCTTATTTTTGGGCCAGGCCCATGTAATTTCTAAATCCTTGAGTATAGGCTGTTTTTAGAGTCTGTATGTGTGGGGAAACAAGAGTTAGGGTTGGTTTCAGACCCATCCTCCACGGGCTCACGAAATCGCCCCCTCTTGCTCCATATATATAGCCCTTAGGGTGTCGTTTAGACTTTGGGTTTTGTTTAGATTAAAAGTTCACCACAGCTGCAACTACACGTACTCCATTTGTGTTCAGTGACTAGACCAATAAGTCACAGAACCCTACCTTCATTAATAAAGCTTTCCTCTTACATTCGCAATATCCAGATTGCAATTTCAGTTTCTTGCTTGTTCTTTGTTTGCGTGCATGAAACAGACCCTCGTGGTCAGGTTGATCGTGCTCTAGCGTGGTCAATAAACTCTCGGAGTTGCTTTAGCGATTGCTAAGGCGCGACTTCCTCGCACGTTCGTAGTCGGACTGTCAAAGTCTACTCCACCAAAAACGATAACCAACATATCATCAAAAGACAAGACAACTTTGCCGCTATCAAGTGGTATCAGATTTCCAGGCTGCTTAGTGAGATTTTCTAGTTTTTCATAGTTTAGATCGAGTATATTCTTCATACCAACAGTCCACGAAAAATCCATAAAAAATTAGGTTTAGTTCATCATATTAGAACCAATCTGAGCCTTTGCATAATATTTTTAGGATTTTTTGTTGAATTTGCGGTTGCATCACCGTGTCAAGTTGCCGGTCTTAACGTCTTGTCCTTTAGAATTTCGAGTTCTGTCACAGTTTGTCAGGCCGCCGCCGCCGCACCATGTTTATTGTTGCGACCATATACCACCATTGCTGCCATATACCACCATCGCTGCCATATCCTACCACCGCTACCATATACCACCGCCGCTGCCATATCCTACCACCACTGACATATACCACCACTGCTGCCATATCCTACCACTTCTTATCCACCACCAATCTGAGTCCATATATACCACGCCACCAATCCGAGTCCATCCCATATTCAGTTTGCTTTCGAGATCCATCTGTAGGATCATATTCTTGTGTGTTTCTCTTGCTGCAAACCATGCCCGGATCACAAGCGGGTGAGCTGGACTGGGAGAACAAGACAAACAAGGAGATCCATGATAAATTCCAGAAAATGTTGGTCAACAGGTAGAATACACGATGACCAGTTTTTGCAAGGCATTAGCGAGGATTGATGACATTGAGAAGACAATTGAAAACAAGTTGGATGCCAAGTTCACTGAAGTGCTTGCGCGTCTACCTCCACCGGCTGCACCACTTCAACAACAACAACAACAATAACAACAACAACAACAAACACCTCCATGTCGCGATCTAGTCCTCCACCGAGCGAGGCATGTTCCTCTTGAGGGAGGACAAAATTCTAGTGCTGCCGCTGCTGCTGCTACGGCCGAGGTGGAGGGCGATTACGAGGATCAGGTTGATCAAGATTAGAACTACGTGCACCCACCAGCACCACCACCAGGTCGTCCACACGCATATAATCACAATGGTAGGGCTGCATGACCACCTCAGGTACGAGATCCCGACCATCTCCCTAAGCTAAAATTGAATATTCCACCATTTGAGGGTAGATATGTTCGTGATATATATCTTACTTGGGAGTTCGAAATGAACTAAGTTTTACATGTTTACAATATCGCGAGGAGAGACGTGTTGTTGCTGCTCTCTGTGCATTCACTAGTTTTGCTTGTGTGTGGTGGTCTGAACATCGTAGATTATATCCGAATAATATCCCAACTACTTGGACTTCTTTGAAAAGCTGCTATGCGTACTCATTGGGTTCCACCATATTATCAACGTGAATTGCTACAAAAATTGCAGCGTTAAAGACAAGAAAAAAATTATGTAGCAGAATATTATGAGGAATTACAAACTGGCATGATAAGATGTGGTATTGTTGAGGATAATGAAGCTATGCTTGCACATTTTATGGGCAGATTAATAGAGAGATTCAGACCATTTTGGAGTATAAGGAGTATAACAATATCACTTGTTTATTCCATCTTGCTTGCAAAGCTGAACGAGAAGTGCACGATTGATAGGCATCGGCACGGACTAATTTTTCTGCAAGTCGACCTTCATCATGGACAACGCGTGCATCTTCTACTTCCACATGTTCTCCTACACCAACACCTCCACAAGCTGCGACCTCCAGCCGTGATACAAGAAAGCAGGCACTACCACTACTATCTGGCAAAAGCACACCGACCGGGCCTGCACAGAGGTCTTCCTCATCCATGGCATCAACAGGGCACACACATGATATTATTTGTATTCGTTGTAAGGGAAGAGGTCATTATGCAAGAGAATGCAAATCTAAACGTGTGATGATTGGTACTGAGGATGGTAGGTATGAGTTCGCTAGTGACTATGATGAAGAGACTTTGCCTCTTATTATGAGTGAAGAACACGGTGGAGATGGTTCTGAACATGAGACGCAATACATGGCTACTGAAGATGCTAGCATGTATGAAAGTTTAGTTGTTCAACGTGTTTTGAGTATGCAGGTCACACAAGCTGAGCAAAATCAGAGGCATAATTTGTTCCATACAAAGGGAGTGGTGAAGGAGCGTTCTATTCGCGTCATCATAGATGGAGGGAGCTGCAACTACTTGGCTAGCATGGAGATGGTGGAGAAGCTATCTCTCACCACAAGACCACATCCTTACTACATCCAATGGTTCAAGAACAGCGGCAAGGTTAAGGTAACACGTATTGTTCGTGTGCATTTTAGTATCGCTACATATGCTGATTATGTTGATTATGATGTGGTACCCATGCAAGCATGTTCCTTATTACTTGGTAGACCATGGCGATTCGATAGAAATTCTGTACACCATGGTAGAAACAATCAGTATACTCTTGTTCATAAGGATAAACATATTACTTTGCTTCCTATGATTCCCGATTCCATTTTGAAAGATGATATTCATCGAGCTAGTAAAGCAAAATAAGAGTGAAAATCAGATAGTGGCAAAATAATTTGAGCAACAAATGAAACCTAATAATAAAGCATCTAGTGTTGATTCAGAAATTAAATTGAGAAGTGGATGTTTACTTGCCACCAAATCTTATATTGATGATTTAGATTGCAGCAAATCTGTTTGTTATGCTTTTGTGTGCAAAGAGGCATTATTTTCATTCGAGGACGTGCCTTCCTCTTTGCCTCGTGCTATCACTAAAATTTTGCAGGACTTTGCTGACGTCTTTCCACATGATGTGCCACTGGGATTACCACCTATTCAAGGGATTGAGCATCAGATTGACTTAATTCTTGGTGCACTATACCATACCAACCTAGAGGAGACAAAGGAGATTATGCGTCCAGTCCAGGAGTTGCTCGACAAAGGTTATATACGCGAATCCCTTAGTACTTGTGTTGTTCCTATTATTCTCACTACAAAAAAAGACACATCCGTGACATTTTGGGCCGAACGAATTTTTTTCCTTTCATGCTTATGACACTTCTATGACGATAATTGTGACAAAACCTAGTATCATCATAGATGTGGTAGGATCCTACTTCTATGACTAAAAATCATGATAGAAAATGGGCTTTTCGTCTTGGGCGGGCCGGAGACACAGCTGCCTGACATTCTTTGGGCCGTCCATGACGGAAAAAACCATGGTAGAAGTGAGGGCGAGGAAAATATCGGGGAGTTCCCGGTTACGGCGGGTGGTCGAGGCCGAGCGATGCACGGAGGGATTGCATGTTTCTCTCGTACACGTACGCGCATGGGTGCGAGGCGTTGGGCTCTAAATTAATCCGAGTGATTGCACCGTAGGTTACGCGTTATTGAACCCGAGCGATCGATCGATCCTTGGCTGTTAACTGAACCCGATCGAGCGATTCCTTCGCTACTGCTGCTAACTGAAGCCGATCGTACCTGCTGCCTCTTGATGAACAATGAGCGTTCTTGGGGGTTGGATGAACAGTTCCTGTTGGGGGTTGGATGAACAGGACCCCATGGTAGTAGAGGCCGTTGCCGCTGGATGAACAGGACCCCGATCAAGCCGGTTGGGGTGGATGAACATGACCCCATGGAGGGCCAGATGAACAGCAGCCCATGGAGGGCTGGATGAACAGTAGCCAGTGGAGGGCTGGATGAATAGTAGCCCGTGGAGGGGTGGTTGAACAGGACCCCGTGGAGAGGGCTGGTTGAACAGTAGCCGGTGGAGGAGCGGTGGACGCTGGATGAACAGGAGCCCGTGGATGAACAGTAGTTGGTGGAGGCAGGAGGCAGACGCCATGGATGAACAGTCACAGGTGGAGGCTGGAGGTGGTCAACGGTGGATGAACAGTAGCCCGTGGAGGCTGGAGCGAAGCAGTAGACAGTGGATGAATAGTAGCCCGTGGAGTCCCGTTTTGCGGTACGCCACACCCCTCCCGATGAACAGGACCCTCGTTTTGACCATAGCGCTCCAACACAAGTTCGTTTCCTCCGTTTTGCAGTATGCCACACCCCTCCCGATCAACAGGACCCCGTTTCGACAATAGGAGGTCCAAGAGAAGTCCATTTCCTCCGTTTTGCGGTACAGCAGACCCCTCCGATGAACAGGATCCCATTTCGACCATGGCCGGTCGAACACAAGGCCATTTCCTGCATTCTGTGGTATGCCAGGCCTCGTTTCAATCGGTTGTTCCGTCCAAGCCAGTTGACTCCTGATGAACACGACGCATTCCGACCGAGTCGGTTGCCTCCCGATGAACAGGACGTTGTTTCTCCGTTCCGACCCAGCCGGCTCGCTGCACGATGAATAGAACGCCGTTGCTGCCGTCTGTTGCATCTCCATGTACACAAGCCCTGGTCGTCCGTATATATGAGCGAGTACGCGCTCGAGACCCCACCCGTATGTACGTACGTGACCGTATTTTTTGCCCTGTGGCTGTACGTACGTGTATAGGACTTAGAGAGGACTACTTGAACTGCTATGTCGGGTGCTCTACAACAACACGTGCCGCTACTTACTCGGCCACGGTTCATACTTGCAGAGACACCAATCGACCAGTATGTACGTACACGTTTGTGACCAGACAGACAACGCTGACCGAGTGGGTCCCAGCGGTTAGGGTGGATAAGGACGCACTTGCTTGTGTGCGATGATATAGCTGCTCGGTCCCACCTGTCAGGGGGAGTGTGATGCCCGGATAATTAAGCTACAGTAATTCCCAATTAATGATGCCACGTCATCACAGTTACTGTTGTTGATCTCGCGTTAGTTCGAAGCTGATTCAAATTCAAATTTGAATTAAAGGCAAACATCAAAGTTTTCAAACATTAAAAATAAAATGTTTGGGTTGTGCCAAATAATGCATAGGTAACCATGGTGGAGAAACCACACTTTTATAGAATGCTTAAATACTCTAGGATGAATAAAATAGTAGCAAAAACTATTATTTACATACTTTTAAATAATAAATAATTACGAGACTATTTTACTTTGGGTAGCAAAATTAAGGTGGCAGTGGCATAATTGGTGACATCAATTTAGGTGCCACTTTTAGTATATTGTTAAGACTAGAATAAACATCAACTAAAAGAAACCGAAAAGAAATAAAATAAAATAAAATAAAAGGAGAAGACCCCTTGGCCAACTGGGCCAAACGGCCCAGCCAGCTAGCCCACTGGCCCAACCGCCCCGCCCCACTACATAACCTCCCTCCCACTCTCCCGAACCCTAATCCCCACCCACGACTCCCACTCCCCCCATCTGGATCGAGCAACTGCCCCGATCCCCATTGCCGAACGCTGCTCCTTGGCGCCCTGACCCTGCCGACCTCATCGCCCTCCATCGCGAATGGCGCACCGGAGCCCGTGCCGCCTCCCCGCCGGACTGCCTCCCTGTCGCCAACGTCGCCTCGTCCCCGTCTTCCTCCCCACGCCCCGCTGCCCGAACCCTATAGCCCCATTGTGAGCTCCCCATGATTTCCCCTTTCTTTGCCCGTCGATTTCATGCCGTACCACCGAAGACCTCGAGCACCAAGCTCCGGCTCGACCCTGCTGCCCCCCTCGCGCGCCCATGGCCGCGCGCGCTTGCGCCGTTCGCAGCCGCTGCTGCCCTTCCCCATCCCCGTTGAAGCTACGCCTCCGCCTCCGGTACAACGCCGTCGTCGCTCCTGCCACAGACCTCCGGCTGCCGCCGTCGCATCGCGGAATCTCTGCCTGCGCTGCAGCCCCCCCACGCTGCGACGCTCCTCCCGCACCGCCGGAGTTCCCGTCTCCGGCCCCCTGTCGCCTCCCCCTGCGGCTGCCACCGGCACCACCGCCGCAGCGACCTCGCTCTCCTCCGCCCGTGGCTTCCGCCACTCCGGCCACTCGCCTTGGCCTCGCCACTGCCGCCGGAGGCGGCCAACCTCCGTCTCTGCGGGCGGGCGTCCGGGCGCCCCGCGCTCGATCCATCGCCCAGCGCCCGCTAAGGCCACGGGCCTTTGACAGCTGGGCCCCGCCCCATGTGTCTATGACAAGTGGGGTCCAGCCCCAGAACGTTTTTTTTAAAGAATTTTAAAAAATAGTAATAAAAATATTAATTAATTAACTTAATTAATCATAATTAGATTAATCTAATCACTAATTAACATAATTAACTATTAGTTAATTAATCAGAGTATGACAGGTGGGTCCCACACGTCAGTTTGACCCAGTCAACGCCCTGTTGACTGCTAACGCCATGCTGACGTCAGCATACACTATTCTGGATAATGTTGATTTAAAATAATTAACTAAATTCTAAAAATGATTAAATCTTTTAAAATTAATATAAAATAAACCGTAGCTCGGATGGAAAAACTTTGTACATGAAAGTTGCTTAGAACAACGAGACGAATCCGGATACGCAACTCGTTCTTCCGCTACACATCCCTAGCATAGCAAACACGCAACTTTCCCCCTTCGGTTCATCTATCCGAAACGCGAAACTCCGGGGATACTTTCCCAGATGTTTCCCCCCTTCACCGATATCACCTCCTACCACGTTAGGGCACGCCTAACACCGCTCGTTGTCATGTCATGCATCGTTATGCATCTGTTTACATTGTATTCATTGTTTCTTCCCCCTCTTCTCTCCGGTAGACTACGAGACGGACGCCGCTGCTGGTGCCCCGATCGACTACGTTGTTGATGACCCCTACTTGCCAGAGCAACCAGGCAAGCCCCCCCCCCCTGATCACCAGATATTGCCTATTCTTCCCTATACTGCTTGCATTAGAGTAGTGTAGCATGTTACTGCTTTCCGTTAATCCTATTCTGCTGCATAGCCTGTCTTTGCCACGCGACAAGTACTCCGTGAGCGACATCTTCAACATCAAAAATCTCTCCCCGTACCATGGTGATGAGGATTTCGATCTGAGGTCGGATCTTTCCCAAGGGAGGGGAGATGATGTGGAGCATCCCATGATCATCCCCATGGACCTACCATCGTCTCATCAAGAGCCAAGAGGACCCATGACACGAGCATGAGCTAGAGCTCTCAAGAACAAGGTGACTTCCTTCCTTAGTGATATCGCATATGATCCACTCGAGACATGGCTACTACCTAAGTCCGATATGCTATGCATGATCAGGTGTCAAGAGGACCCTCACGAAGATGCACGTGAAGACAGACAAGCCACCAAGTCCATGGATGAAGAGAACCAATGGAAGAAGGCAAGTTCACCTTCCAGGCCCCGGACATCTGGCCAAGGCCCCGGACATCCGGCCCCTGAAGAGGTCAACAACAGCGGCAGCCCAGCCATCAAAGTGCTACAGGGCCCGGACATCCGGCCCCATGCCCCAGACATCCGGCTCCTCCCGAAGCCCCGGAAATCCGGCCTCTTCGCCCGGACATCCGGCCCCGCCTATCCAGAGAGCACAGAACGCAGCCACGCCAGCCCGGACATCCGGTCCCCAGCCCGAACATCCGGCACCTCCTGAAGGCCCGGACATCCGCCCCGACGCCCGGACATCCGGCTCCACCTGTCTGCGCACAGTAAAGGGCCAAGGCCCATGTACCTCTTCGCCCCCTAGACTATATATACTCCATCCCCTTCCTCTTTCTAGGGTTAGCATTGGTTTAGCTCATATGTGAGATTGAGCATTGCTCATCCATTACGGATCTACACCACAAGAGAGACCGCGGCCCCTCTACGGAGAAGATCACCTTGGATTCAAGACCCCCTCTTGGGTGGCCCCCATCAAGACCTCCTTACGGAGAAGAACAGGTTACCCTTTGTATCGTCCGTTGTTGACTTTGGATCTTGTATCTCACCTTTGTGTTCATCGATCTAGCGCATGTGTGATCTATTCTTGTTGGTTGAGTGATTTCTCTCGTGTTTTCCCTTGTGCTTCCCCTAGTTTTTCTCGAGTTCCTCTTTGGGATCCGGTCCTTTCGTGAAAGATCGGCCATCTAGGGTTCCACCCTACATCACTATGGCTCTTCAAATTCTTGTCTGCCTGCATTATGGTTAATTCCAAATGCCTAGCAATATTCATTAACGTTCTTTGCCTTTATCATCTTGGGTCCCATGATTCAATATGTTGCAAATGTTCGCAATCCTCGATCAGATCCTAGAGTTCATCCTTTCGGCTCAGACGTCATTTTAAACGTGAGCTGGTTCTCAACCAATCCAATTGCCGTCGATTGTACCCTAAGCCTATTCAACTTATCCATCCTTAATCAGAGCGTTTGCTTCTGATCCTTTGATTTGGAAATCATAATTCCTTTACATGTGAGCTTTGAATTAGCCAGTTGCTTCTATAATCCAATGCCTTCGCATTTTTTCTTCTTCTAGTTGAGTACCGATGCTCACATCAGATCTCTTGTGGACCATCAAATCCTTTGTTGTATTTTATCCAATAACGTCCTTCATATTCAATAACTTTGTGAGTCTTTTCTCGGATACATAATGCCTTTGGTAAATTGTATCCTCTGCTTTGTCGAACATGCTCTGCTTTTGTGCTGGTGATATTTACTATTGAATCTTGTGGTATATGTTTCCACGATGCCCCGATGGGTTGACCTATCCCTTCTTTAATATGTGTGAACGCGAAAGTTTTCACTAGTCATACTCTTCTGGTATTTTGCCAGATAAAATTTCAACACTGCAACTTCATCGAACGCGAGAAGTGAATGAAAGGTTATGCATTGGATAAGTGGCAGTCGACCTTGAACTTTGTGTTCATGCCAATGGACACGATGTAGATCCTATCATGGAAGCTTCTTGTAATAATAACTATTTCCTTGTTATAATATCATCTGGTATCTGTGAATTGATCCTTTGCAATCGTGGTTCCGACCATATATTCTCCTTGATTCCATTTCTCAGGCAAGTGAAAACACTTGTCTTATACAGATAAATACATCTCCACAACCCCTATGTCGATCTTCCTTCGAGTAATACCCTCCAGTATCTCGAGAATATCAAAGAACTGTGTTGCTCCCTATGAGTCTTCATCTAGTATTGTTTCTCACCGATTTCAGATTTCCCCCGGGTTCTGAGTTATTTCACTTGAGAACACCGATAAGTGAATCGATTCTGCACTCCGATTCAATAACTCTAAGTAATTTTCATTGCTTATGAGTTTAATAATCTTTCAACTCATTCCTAGCCTGATCGCCTACATCATTATTGTGCCAATTTTAACTGTAGTACCTGGTCCTTCCAGGAGCACAACTTTCGACGATGAGCTAAACTTATGTCGATCTTCCTTGTCATATCATTTTGCGTTGAACATCAAGCTTGATTTCGAGTTCGTGTCGTACCCTTGGTTCCAATAACTTTCGCTTCATCAGTCCTTTGACTTGATGTCATCGATGTTCGATTACATCTTCATGAAACCTCTCGACAAATGTGTTGTGATCATCATCTACATTCTGAGTGTTTCCAGGATATGAATCGAATTCATGATGAGATATATCATCCTTACCCCTTGATAATTTGGGTTATCATCGACAACATTATTACATTCCCTCCAACACGAAACTTGTTCTTGTTTTGTGTTGTATCTTGATTCCCTTGCTATCTAGCTTAGGTTATGTTCTACCTTGTAGTATTACTATCTTCTATATCAAGACTATTGTGAGGATTGCTCCACCTCTTAAGAATTCTTGGTATAGAGATACTTCTCCCCATCATCATTCTTTCTTGGTCCCCATGTTGGTTCTACCGAGGTACCAACAAGTGAACGGTGTTGTTTGGATTCTGCACTTCTAGCAACCCTATTGATTTGAAGATAATGATCGACAGTTCATTCTTAGCATATCGTTTATTGGATCACCATTCTGACAATTGATCAGGCTACGTATGCCCATATTTCGGGCGCACCTTTCAACCGAAGTTTAATTATGTATGTTTTTCCTCTAGCATACATCATTATATCATTTGATATGACAAATGTTATCTCCTTGTTCACATAATTGTGGAAATCCATCTTTTTGGAAATCTCCATGATATGTCGCTGAGTCCATCAGCCACCTCCTCATCCTCTCCTTGGTTTAAAGCTGAACTCTGGTTTCGGGACCTGCTTCCATAGTCCATTTCCCGAGAATCTTACAATGTCATCTCGTCAATTTGTGTTGCACCTTTTCTTTTCAGGAATCCCGTGTCTGAGTTATATTGACACCAATCAGATCTGAATCTTGATCAGATATGATGGTTGGAACATATTTTCAAGAGTTATAACATTGATCCTCATATGACCCGGTAAGGTGATGTCATGCACACCTCACCGGAGGACCAAGTGTTATAGTTTCCTTTCTAGCAAGGTTATCCATTCTTCCATGAGGAAACTGTAAGACTTGTTCTATGAGTTTTCCTGATGGATCATTTGTGTATCCTAAGTCTTATCTTTACTTGATGACCATGTCAATGCTATGTCGAAGCATGTCTATGGTACTTCGATTTTCAACAAGAACATTTGAAGCCGAATGCTAAATGTTTCCTGCTCAATTATCCAAACACCGCTGTATGGGTAATGTCATGAAATTTCTCTCCCCTACCTAAGGAGTTTTCTACATTATATCCTGTCATGGATATCATGCTCTGCTTGTCCTTGGGAAGGATATACCCTTGAAATATGTGTTTAAACACATTTTCCTTTCCATTGTTCTGTTTAATCTTATAATCATATTTTCCTTTCCATTGGTTGGTTTAACGTTTCTTGTGATCTATATGATCTAAGAAGTAATATTTTCCTGCCTATGTAAACACCTCGGTGTACAATTCTGTCAGTAAGACACTGTTACTTTTGTTGATGACATTCCATAACCACCGCTGGACGAGAACTTTGCATATTGGTCTGCCTCGTTTCAACTAGCAGGAGAATGGTTCTCTTCGTCCCTCGCCCTTGGTACCAACATTGTTGTCAACATAATTGACAGGCTATCCTCTGACCTGCCTTACTATCATGACCGTGTAAGATGTCAACGCCCTTCCTACTTTTAACCAAATGTTGGGCCCATAACCCACAAGTTCCACATGATCGAAACCTGACTCTTTTGTACACCCCTGTTCGCAAGGTTGTTCCTCGTGCGTGGCCTCATATGTAATTCATGGACCACCTTCCTAGTGATCTATTTTGGTATCAGAACACAAAACTTACCCCATTGCTCTGGAACCCCTTTCACACTTTGATTCAGGCTTCGAATGATTGCATACCCACTTGAAACTTCTCATGGTACTTTCTTACTTTGCTCTCGATATTTCGCTAAGTTTCAGTTCGAGAGTTACTTTCTGCCACCTTAACAGATGATATCGACCAGATAGTCAACCTTGTAGAGGTTCGTTCCCTCGGAATGCCCACTCTTTATTCTTTCGTAAGTACGATGGAGTTCCCGAAGAAAGGATACCGACCTCATCATGATGACCTGAAGCAGAGAAATGAAGACATCAACATAATGGGCGACCTCTTCGAGAAGAGCAACCAAGACCGAGAAGATTCGTTAGAATTTCGTAACCAGATCTTCCCCCCTTACTCCACCTCTTAAAATATCGGGACGAGATTTCTTGTAGTGGAGGAGAATTGTGACGCCCGGATAAATAAGCTACAGTAATTCCCTGTTAATGATGCCACGTCACCACAGTTACTATTGTTGATCTCGCGTTAGTTCGAAACTGATTCAAATTCAAACTTGAATTAAAGCCAAACATCAAAGTTTTCAAACATTAAAAATAAAATGTTTGGGTTGTGCCAAATAATGCATAGGTAACCATGGTGGAGAAACCACACTTTTATAGAATGCTTAAAGACTCTAAGATAAATAAAACAGTAGCGAAAACTATTATTTACATACTTTTAAATAATAAGTAATTACGAAACTATTTACTTTGGGGTAGCAAAATTAAGGTGGCAGTGGCATAATTGGTGACATCAATTTAGGTGCCACTTTAGTATATTGGTAAGACTAGAATAAACAGCAACTAAAAGGAACAGAAAAGAAATAAAAAATAAAAGGAGAAGACCCCTTGGCCAACTGGGCCAAACGGCCCAGCCGGCCAGCCCACTGGCCCAACCGCCCCGCCCCACTACATAACCTCCCTCCCACTCTCCCGAACCCTAATCCCCAACCACGACTCCCACTCCCCCCATATGGATCGGGCAACTGCCCCGATCCCCATCGCCGAACGCTGCTCCTTGGCACCTCGACCCCGCCGACCTCGTCGCCCCTCCGTCGGGAACGGTGCACCGGAGCCCGTGCCGCCTCCCCGTCGCCAACGTCGCCTCGTCCCCGTCTTCCTCCCCACACCCCGCTGCCCCGAACCCTACAACCCCGTTGTGAGCTCCCCATGATTTCCCCTTTGTTTGCCCGTCGATTTCATGCCGTACCACCGAAGACCCCGAGCACCAAGCTCCGGCTCGACCCTGCTGCCCCCCACCTCGCGCTCGCTCGCGCCCATGGCCGCGCGCGCTTGCGCCGTCCGCAGCCGCCGCTGCCCTTCCCCATCCCAGCTGCAGCTACGCCTCCGCCTCCGCTACAGCGACGCCGTCGCCCTGCCACAGACCTCCGGCGGCCGCCCTCGCATCGCCGCGGCTGCGCCGCGCCCCTTCGTCGCTTGTCGTCGCCCCGCGGAGTCTCTGCCTGCACTACAGCCGCCCCGCCCCGCGACGCTCCTCCCGCACGGCCGGAGCTCCCGTCTCCGGCCCCTGTCGTCTTCCCCTGTGGCTGCCGCCGGCACCACCGCCGCAACCACCTCGCTCGCCTCCGCCCCTGGCTTCCGCCACTCCGGCCACTCGCCGTGGCCTCGCCACTACCGCCGGAGGCGGCCAACCTCCGTCTCTGTGGGCGGTCGTCCGGGCGCCCCGCGCTTGATCCATCGCCCTGCGCCCGCTAAGGCCACGGGCCTTTGACTGCTGGGCCCCGCCCCATGTGTCTATGACAAGTGGGGTCCAGCCCCAGAACGTTTAAAAAAAGAATTTAAAATAATAATAATAAATATATGGAGGGTATTATCTGGAATTGTTTTAAAAACAGAATGGGTTCTTCTAGGGGAATTAACATGGGTTTTGATCTTTCTTCCCTCATTGAACCAGTTGTGGGTTTAGATATTCTCACTAAGCCTTTTGAGAAGGAGGAAATGGACATGATTGTCAAGCATATGCCAGTTGATAAAGCTCCAGGTCCAGATGGTTTTAATGGTCTCTTCTTCAAAAGGTGCTGGCACATAATTTCCCAGGATTTTTATGAACTGGCCCAGGCTTTCTTTGAGGGTACTGCTCATCTGGAAAATATCAATGACTCATACATAACTCTGGTGCCTAAGGAGCCCTCCCCTGAAGAGGTGGGTGACTTCAGACCTATCTCTTTAATAGGAATGGGTCTTAAGTTCTTGTCTAAGATGGCAGCCAATAGGTTTCAAGAGGTGATTATGCAGTGTGTCCACAAGAACCAGTATGGTTTCATAAAAAGCAGAACAATTCAAGATTGTATTGGGCGGACCTTTGAGTATTTACACCAGTGCCACCAGTCCAAGAGACCTATTGTGATTCTAAAGTTGGATTTTGAAAAGGCTTTTGACTCCCTTGAGCATGAGGCCATTGTGCAAATATTGAGATTTAAGGGCTTTAATGAGAAGTGGATTCTTTGGATGAAGCAACTTCTATCCACAGGTACCTCATCTGTTCTGCTTAATGGAGTTCCTGGTAGGAAGTTCAGATGTAAAAAGGGTGTCAGACAGGGTGATCCAGTCTCTCCCCTCCTTTTCGTCCTAGCTGCTGATCTCCTGCAGACTGTAATCAATGACATGTTCAGAAGGGGCATTCTTCACTTACCCTGTGATTCAGTATGCTGGTGACACTCTTATTATCTTGCCTGCGGACAAGGACCATCTTATAGCTCTGAAGGATATGCTCAGGGTCTTCTCTGTGTCCACTGGTCTGGATGTGAACTATCACAAATCCTTTATTATTCCCATCAATGTGGACACTGCTGTCATGACTGAATTAGCTTCTGCATTTGGATGCCAGATTGGGAAAATGCCATTTACCTACCTTGGGTTACCAGTAGGAACTACAAGGCCTAAAATGGTGGATTTTATGCCATTGGTTGATTGCATGGAGAGGAGAATGACAGCTAGTTCATCTTTTTTAAATCAGGGGGAAAGGCTGCAGTTTCTTAACTCTGCCCTGTCCTCTATGCCCATTTTCTTCCTTTGCAGTTTGGCTGTCCCTGCTGGAATTCTAAAACAATTGGAGAGAATCCAGAGACAATGCCTCTGGAGGAGGAATAGGGGTCAGCCTGCCCCCTCACTAGCTGCGTGGGACCTTATTTGCAGGCCAAAAAACAGGGGAGGCCTTGGTATTCTTAACCTTGGTTCTCAGAATGTTGCACTTCTGATCAAACATGCGAATAACTTTCTTAATAAAAAGGATCTCCCTTTGGACTTTAATTTATGATACCTACTATCATAATAGGGTCCCCCAAGGAACTTCTGATTGTGGCTCTTTCTGGTGGAAGGATATTTGCAAGGTCATGCACCATTTTAGGGAGTGTGCTTGGGTTCAGATTAATGGAGGGGACACTGCCCTCATGTGGTCAGATAACTTGCAGCTTGATGGTCAGGTGTCTAGCCTTCAACTCAGATTTCCCAGGCTCTATTCCTATGTTAAGGACCCCTGGATCACTATTCATGAGTTCTTGGACTCTCAGGATATGTTCCAGCACTTCCACCTTCCTTTGTCCAGCCAGGCTTTTGATGATCTGACTACTCTCCAGTCCATGTTGGGTGGCCTCAATAGAACACCTGGGTCCAAGGATATTTGGTTTTGGAAGGGCACTGCCAAGGGATACTCACCAAAGTTGTTTTACTCACATACTTTTGCATCAGAATCCTTCAAACCTTTGACAGCTTGGATCTGGAAGTCCTCCTGTACAATGAAAATCAAAGTTTTTGCATGGATGCTTATTATGGACAGGTTGAACACCAAGGACATGGTGGATAGGAGGCATTGGTATTTGGAGGATGGAGTAAACTGTGTCCTTTGTCCTTTGCAGACTAGGGAAACAAGTGATCATCTGTTCTTTAATTGCAACTTTAGTGTCAGAGTTTGGAACTATCTGCAAATTGATTGGTCATCTGGTGACTCCATGGCTCATTTGGTTATTAATGCTAGCAGGAGTTTTAGGAAGCCCTTCTTCACCGAAGTGGTGTTCATTGCTTGCTGGAATATCTGGATCATCAGGAACGCTAAGGTCTTCAGGCATGAGAGAGCTAGATTCAATAAATGGAGAAGTGCATTCATCCATGACATCAGCTTAATACAATATAGAGTGAAAGCTGCCTACAAAGATGATCTCCTCCGCTGGATTTCATTTCTGCCACCTTGAGGCCAATAGTCTGTATCTTTTAACTTGTTAGTTCTCCTTCTTCCCCTAGCTTCCGTTGATTACCTCTTGTAATCCCCCATTATGCTTGTACTGGCTCTCTTTTTATCAATAAAGTTTTGATATGCTGTGGGGGTTTCCCCTACAGTTCCCAGTCAAAATAATAATAATAAATATATTAATTAATTAACTTAATTAACTTAATTAATCATAATTAGAAAAATCTAATCACTAATTAACCTAATTAACTGTTAGTTAATTAATCAGAGTATGACAGGTGGGTCCCACAAGTCAGTTTGACCCAGTCAACGCCCAGTTGACTGCTGACGTCATGATGACCTCAGCATACACTATTCTGGATAATGTTGATTTAAAATAATTAAGTAAATTCTAAAAATGATTAAATCTTTTAAAATTAATATAAAATAAACCGTAGCTCGGATGGAAAAACTTTGTACATGAAAGTTGCTCAGAACGACGAGACGAATCCGGATACGCAACCCGTTCGTCCGCTACACATCCCTAGCATAGCAAACACGCAACTTTTCCCCTCCGGTTCATCTATCCGAAACGCGAAACTCCGGGGATACTTTCCCGGATGTTTCCCCCCTTCGCCGGTATCACCTCCTACCGCGTTAGGGCACGCCTAACACCGCTCGTTGTCATGTCATGCATCGTTATGCATCTGTTTGCATTGTTTCTTCCCCCTCTTCTCTCTGGTAGACTACGAGACTGACGCCGCTGCTGGTGCCCCGATCGACTACGTTGTTGAAGATCCCTACTTGCCAGAGCAACCAGGGAAGCCCCCCCCCTTGATCACCAGATATTTCCTATTCTTCTCTATACTGCTTGCATTAGAGTAGTGTAGCATGTTCTTGCTTTCCGTTAATCCTATTCTGCTACATAGCCTGTCTTTGCCACTACTGTTGTTACCTTTACCTGCAATCCTAAATGCTTAGTAGAGGATGCCAGTTTTTCATCAGTGGCCCTACCTTCTTGTCCGTCTGCTATGCTATACTATCGGGCCGTGATCACTCGGGAGGTGATCACGGGTATATACTATATACTTTATACATGATACATGTGGTGACTAAAGTCGGGTCGGCTCGTGGAGCACCCGCGAGTAATTCACGGATTGGGGGCTGAAAGGACCTTTGTCCCGACGGCCCTCTGGGTGGATCTTTGTGGCGGAGCAACAGGGCAGGTTGAGACCGCCTAGGAGAAAGGTGGGCCTGGCTCTGGTCGGCGTTCGCGGTTACTTCATAATAACACGCTTAACGAGATCTTGGTATTTGATCCGAGTCTGGCCACTGGCCTATACGCACTAACCAACTACGCAGGAACAGTTATGGGCACTCGGCGTCGTGGTATCAGCCGAAGCCTTCGTGACATCAGCGACTGAGCGGCGCACGCCGGATTGGACTGGAACGCCTGCTAGGCTAGGTCATCTTTAGGCCGCCCACGCAACATGCAGGAGTGCAATGGGCGATGGGCCCAGACCCCTGCGCCATAGGATTTAGACCGGTGTGCTGACCTCTCTGTTGTGCCTAGGTGGGGCTGCGACGTGTTGATCTTCTGAGGCCGGGCATGACCCAGGAAAGTGTGTCCGGCCAAATGGGATCGAGCGTGTTGGGTTATGTGGTGCACTCCTGCAGGGAGGTTATCTTTTCGAATAGCCGTGTCCCTCGGTAAAAGGACGACCCGGAGTTGTACCTTGACCTTATGACAACTAGAACTGGATACTTAATAAAACACACCCTTTCAAGTGCCAGATACAACTCGGTGATCACTCTCTCACAGGGCGACAAGGGGAGGATCGTCGGGTAGGATTATGCTATGCGATGATACTTGGTGAACTTACCATCTACTCTCTTCTACATGTTGCAAGATGGAGGCTGCCACAAGCGTAGTCTTCGACAGGATTAGCTATCCCCCTCTTATTCTGGCATTCTGCAGTTCAGTCCACCGATATGGCCCCTTTACACATATACCCATGCATATGTAGTGTAGATCCTTGCTTGCGAGTACTTTGGATGAGTACTCACGGTTGCTTTGCTCCCCTTTTCCTTTCTTCCTGGTTGTCGCAACCAGATGCTAGAGCCCAGGAGCCAGACGCCACCGTCGACGACGACTCCTACTACACCGGAGGTGCCTACTACTACGTTCAGGCCGCTGACGACGACCAGGAGTAGTTTAGGAGGATCCCAGGCAGGAGGCCTGTGCCTCTTTCGATATGTATCCCAGTTTGTGCTAGCCTTCTTAAGGCAAACTTGTTTACTTATGTCTGTACTCAGATATTGTTGCTTCCGCCGACTCGTCTATGATCGAGCACTTGTATTCGAGCCCTCGTGGCCCCTGGCTTGTATTATGATGCTTGTATGACTTATTTTATTTTTAGAGTTGTGTTGTGATATCTTCCCGTGAGTCCCTGATCTTGATCGTACACATTTGCATGTATGATTAGTGTATGATTGAATCGGGGGCGTCTTAGGGAGGAATCATTTTTATTTTGCGAGTAATAAGGAGGCACTTCCTTGTGTTCGAAGATGTAGCTGGTGGGTCCAGCTGTCAGCCTCACCATCTAAAGTCCTCTTCCGATGGTTGTCCTTCGTTGACCACGTTGACCACGTCGCGCCGAGAGCACCAAGGCGGTGGACGATGGCGAGGCCTAGGAAGGGAACAACACGGAGGCAGGGAAGACGCGATAGTGGTTGCCCACGCGGAGGGGAGTACGTGGGTTGACTGCTTCGGCTGCGGTGTGAGGCTGCCGTCGCCGGAGAATAATAGGAGGCGTGGGTGAGTATAGAGGGATGGCATGGCCAACGGTGGCAGCACATCCGGACACGGGAGGCAGGTGCAGGCGGCATGGTCGGCGCTGGTTTGGGCGGCTGGAGCAAGAAGACCAGAGGTTGAAGAAGCATGACGGCCGTTGGATGGACATCGTACGGTCACTGCAGCTAGAATCGTTTATATTGACTAAGTTGACAAAGCCCATGGTACGCGCCAACTTAGTAGGCCCACAGGTTAGCCTCCGAAATGGTGCACCCCACATGTCAGGGGGAAGAATCATTTTTAGGGCGGCTGAAGCAAGACTATCCAAGATTGAAGAAGAAGCACGACATCCGTTGGATGGACATCCAACAGCCACAGCATATGCATCAACTTAGTTTTTTTAGGGGACGCGTCAACTTTGTAGGCCCACAAGTGTGTGGCTGAGAATATATAACTCATTTGCGATTTGTAAGAATGTACAGCCCATTTTTGAATTCTAATAGAATTTACTACAGCCCATTTACAGTTTGTTAAAAGTACATCCCATTTTCTAGCTACGACAATGATTTTGAATTTCAACCAACCGCTGAAAGCAGAATTCAATTAAATTTCCCACATTTTGATAGGATCCGAAATATTTTTATCCCAAAATTTCTAGTCATATTAAATATAATTTTAAAATAAATTTGTACTACGCAAAAATCCAACGAAATATTCCGCGCGCAACAATTAATGAAATTAAAATTTTCCAAATCCAATAATAATATTTTTTTAAACTAATTACGTGTATGGTGCAATTTTTATAGTTACTCCCAGTTTTTATAATTACATCCCATTTATTATTTCTTAAAGACCATTTTCTTGTTAAGCCTAATGCATCCCTCCTAGGAAAGATTTGTAGCCCAGCGGGGCGGAGAATAACAAGTTGACCCTGCCTGGGTATTCCTCAAAAAAAAGTATAGCTGGGCTAGCCATTTTCAGCTTGTAAAAAAATAATATCTGGGTTGGATATCTGTCCTGGGCTAGACGGGCCACAGCCCGCCCAGTTAATACCCTGCTCTCCTTTGAACAACAACAAAAACATCGCTCAGGAAAAACTCTGCAGTGCTCACACCCCAAAAACACAAATACCACTCGAGCTGTTTGGTCCCAGCTGTCGGCCGCTCCTTGTGCAATTCTCTCGTTTATTGACTACATAGGTTGACAATGGTGTGGGACCGTGATGTCAGGAAACCAGGAGGAAGCAAAAAAAATTATAGGTATATATAATAAGGAGGCACTTGCGTACGTGCGGCTATGGCCTTGGTGGGTCCCCACTGTCATCCTCTACAAGTAAAGTCATCTCCTCATTCCTTATGTCCGTTGACCATGTTGACAACGCGAGACGACGGCGCCACGGCGAGCGCAACAACTCGAAGGACGACAGAGAGAGCCTCGCGGGCCCTATGGATGGTCTGATACAGCGCCCGCTGCTAATTTAGGAAGCCAGGATCATAGGGTCACATGTCCGCGACGGCATTGTCGTTCGCTTGTTCGCCGGTGCTCGTTGAGGAGACGGAGGTTGCAGCAAGTTCCTCCTGCACTGGTAGCTCTTCCGCCATCAGGGCATCGAAGTGCGGCCGCATCTGCTCTATGGTGAACACGGCATGAACCGGCTTGGACAGTGGCGCCGCCTCCTGGTTGAAAGCGACGTCCATCGTCTGAATGTCGTCGCTCAGCTCAGCGAGCTCACTAGCAAGCCAGCATGTCCGGCTGCTGGACCGACCCGCTGCCAAGCACGAGTCTGACCACCCTGGCCCACACAGACTGCCTCCCTCGCCTACGCGCACTTTCCACCCGAAATGGTCAGCGCCGCCCGCGCAGCTTCCCAATGCAGGCGATTGCTCCGCGTTCAAACGACACAAGTGTCGTCCGTCCGTTCGTCTGCCGCCCACATTAATGATACGCGGTTGTCGAGGCGGCCCCTCCGGTGCCACCCGTTCGTCCCTCTGCCGCCCACCATTGCTATATAAACTGCTGCGCCGGGCATAGCTGCAGTCATCCGCCTCTGTTCCCTTTCTCCTGTCCACACCACTACTGCCCACCATGGCTTCCTCACGCTCCAGTGCTCTTCGGGACGGGCGGACGATGGACCACAAGGAGATGGCGTCCATTGCTGCCGACTGGCTGGCCGGCAGGCAGCCGGAGGCCGACGACGTACCAATGGAGAACATGGCAGTTGACGATCCGGTGCCAACCCCGGTCCTCCACGCCATCCTCGCCAGTGCATTGCACCATGACCATCGGCGAGGCCCGTGCCCAATACATGGACACAGTGAGGTAGAAGCGTGAGGAGCAGTTCCGGGAGGCGCAGGCCGACAGCGCCTACAACCACCATCTCCTCCAAGAGCACCTACAGGTGGAGGAGCATATCGCCACGGAGCGGGCTCAAGAGGAGGCGCTGCTCGACTCGTACCGCTCCGCCCGCGAGAGCTGCCTTGAGCGCTGGCGGTATCGCATGCGGGTGGCGAAGGCTGCATTCGCCTACAAAGAGGGCGATGAAGCGGGCGAGGCGCTATTTGGCGAGACCAAGGACGAGGAAGAGGATAATGCCTGCTCCGACGAGTCCCCGGTCGTCTGGCATCGTTGAGGCCCTGCTCCGCCGAGGCCCCGTGGCACCAACAACAAGGAAGAGGACACCGCCGGCTCCGCCGATGCCCTGCCCCATCGGCACCGAGGCGAAGGATTTCGCCGGCTTCCGCGAGGCCGTGCTCCCCCGCACCAACAACGAGACAGAGGACATCGCCGGCTCCACTGAGGCCCCGCCCTGCAGGCACCGAGGTGGAGGACCTCGCCGGCTTTGGCGAGGCCCTACTCCACCGAGGCCCCGCCCCGCCAACAACAAGGCAGAGGACATCGTCGGCTCAGCCGAGGCCCCGCCCTGCCGGCAACGAGGGGGAGGATTTCCCCCGCTCCGCCGAGGCGCCGCCCCACCGACAATGAGACAGAGGACATCGCCGGCTCTGTCGAGGCCCCGCCCCGCTGCCAACGAGGCCGCGCCACACATAAAACGAGGAAGAGTAGAACATGGTAGGTCACCGCCGCTCGGGTCTAAGTAAGGCAACCGCTGCTACCTTCCGGTTGAAGCCAAGCTAGGCGGGTTGACCATCGATGGCCGATTAGCTTCTTAGCGGCGACATGGAGTCGGAGACCTGCGCTTGAGAAGAAGCTTCTGTTCGGCTCAGCTGGACACTGGTGGTTAGCTTCGGTTAATTAATTGTACCTCCAGCGCACCCATTTTTAGTTGAAGAATGCATGAAATATAATAAAATCTGACATGTTTATATGAAATCCGACCATGTATGAATGAATTTAGTTCGATTAGTTCAAATTCTTGTATCACTGGCATTGGATGAACATGCAAAATAATATGTACTAGCATTATTCCCAGGGTGATCACCTCGTTTGCAGTAGTTTCACATGTACTCCCTCCGGTCCTTTTTAATCTACATATAAGTTTTGTCTGAAGTCAAAGTATATCTACTTTGACCAACCTTATAGAAAAAGTTATGAACATTCACAATCTAAAATCAACTGACTTGAAATAAATCTAATATGCAAAGTAAAAAGGAACAGAGGGAGTATAAAGAATTTGAGCCGCTTTTTAGCGTTCCTGTACATTGCAATCAAAAACACACGCTTGGTAATTCATAGGGAACATTCAAAACAATCGATGATTATGCATCTCAGTGATTCACATGTCAGAGCCAGTATTTAGTTCACAATTAAAGAATAAAGAAAAATCGATCGATGCTGCTGACAGCAAAGGGCGTCCCATTCAAAAATATCAAACACACGTCTTCTTGCTAACATCAATGAGCAAAATTTGACAAGGTTGTCCCATTCCAAAATTTCAAATGCGTGTTGTTTTGCGTACATCAGTGAGCAAACTTTGACAAGGTTTTCCCATTCAAAATATCAAATGCCTACGATTGTGGAATGGGTAGGGTTAGCCATCAGTTCGGATATTGACATGACACCTCATGCTAAAGAAACCAGTTGTTCTTTTTGTGCAGTTCCACCAAAATAAACCAAATTCGAGCGTAACTTGTATGATTTTGCCTTTATATGTTGCAATGCCTTGAACATATCAGCACCTCCTTTCTTGTGGTGGAAATGAATGATTCGATGTATTCATGAACATTTTGTGCAGTTCCCACTGAAATCAAGCTGAGCAACACTGTTTGCACAAATACAAAAAAAGTGATTAGTATAAACAAGCTGTACTATGAATTGACAGTTTAAACAGGCAACCTACATGATCCATGCAGAGCACACATTTAAAGAAATGGAACTCACCGGAAGGAATCCTAACACAACATTGTATTGGCCATCACAGCAACAAAGATGGAGATCCATGAGTCCTTTTGAGCTGAAGTTAGTTTGTTCTTGTGGGCAATAATGTAACCATCTCAGCTGCTCCCTTCTTAGGAAGAGAGGCTTGGCTTTTTATCCTGGCATAATCGGAACTAGGCACTTCACGTACTCCATATTCTTCTTCAGAGGAGGATGATTCTGTTGTGCAAAGACAAGAGGGACAACTAAATGCTAGCATCCCTGTTTGCTCAAAAAAAAGGAAAGGAAATATTTAAAACAGCACAGATGAAGCACTTCTCAAGGACAATACCACTTTCTCATGACAGTATCTAAATAGTAGCACAACACCAATAGAGATGACATAGCTCAATCATATGGATGAAATCCGTGGGCCAGTACCAACCTTTCTCAGGAGGCTTATTGGGTAGAGCATACAGATGAAGCACTTCTCCAGAACCATCTGTTGTTATCTACTATGGTTGCCATGCTTACTATATACTCCTCGATTAGTTTAATGTTTCCAACATCTTCTTGTGCAGTTAAACTAAAATATATGTTATCTTCAAAGAAGATCCCTTTTTGAACAAGTAGAGATAATTACATATTACATTAAGAGCGGCATCAAATCAGTGGCAAAACAATTGCTCGTTCCAGCCATAGCAATAAATTAAGATGCAAAACTATATCATTACTTGTGTCATCATAGTTCCAGTGCTTCATTACAACACCGGAAGTTGATTTTTGTTTTTCTTCTGCTTGTTCTTCCCCTTCATCACTTGGTTCAATAACAGACCAGCTTCGCCTTCAATGTAAGATTCGGCATGTCATTTAGGGAGCACAAGTATAGCACTAAACAACGACATTAATTTTCTGATGAAAGTGGCAAAATACAGGCTAACAGTTGTGAAATATTCTTATCTTACCTCAATGGGATAGTACGGTGCACATACAGATTGGAAATCTTGTCTCCATTTGTGCAGTTCACTAAAATCAAACAACAATTACCGTATAAGTAGCACAACATATGAAAGCACACTGCACAATCATGTGAAAGAAGGCTAGTACTAACCTCTCATGACGCGGAATTCGAACAACTCACAAGAAGAAGATCTGAACCCAATTTCGCAACACAGATAGGAAGTTAGATCTCCTCTTGTGCAGTTCCACTAAGATCAAGCAATCAAGCAACATTGTCGGTGTGACATTTTGGTTGAACTGCACAAAACACTCTTAAAACAAAAGTATTTTGTGCAGTGCAACAAAAGGTCACAATAGCAACGAGGTGAAGTAGATAACCCTGTTTACACAGAGGTGCAAAGGAAACAACTAGTGGTTAATAATGGCGGATGACACAAAAGCCAACAAAAAGAAGCATCTTACTTATCTAAATGGGAAAGAAAGCAAGACTGTAGCATTTATCAAACGGTGGCATTGATTCATATTAACAGAGAGATTATATTAATAGTAAAATTCGTTAAACATGTAACTTGCTTTTAACTATGGCATTGCTTCAATTTTCCAGCGGCATTATTAGAGGGTGTTTGTTAACATGGACTTTTTGGTGTAGGGACTAAAAAAGTCCCATTTAGTCCCATCTAAACCAAACAGGAGGGACTTTTAGGGACTAAAACTAGGCATTTGGGACTAAAGAAAGAAGACCCGGAGGGAGAGTCTTTTTGGGACTTTTTCCAACAGTTGCCCCTGCCCTCCATCACACCTTATATCTATTAGTTCATTACTAGTGGTAACATGGTCTTTTAGCATGTCATTTTATAACCTCTAGTCCATGTTTAGTCCCTGGAACCAAGCAGGTAAGGACTAGGGACTTTTTAGTTGGGACAAAAAAAGTCCTAGGACTTTTTAACCTAACAGGGCCTTAGATTAATAATAGCTAAAGAGTTGCACGGGATAATGGACGCACCAGCACCATGTGCATCTACGGATGTATAAAGGGGTGATGCACAGTCTGTTGCAACAAAGAACAAGCAACCAAGGAGCATATTTGTGTTGGTCCCAATTTTGTTATCTTTAGACACCTTTCCCTATGTGAGGGCAGAAAATCTAGTCCTGCTCAAACTCTACAGCCTTGTCCCCCAAAACAAAAAGATTAGTTCGTTATAGACGTGCGTACTATGTTTGTCATTGTTTTCCCTTTTCGACCAACATAGGTGTTGGATAGCCAATCTGTACTACTTCCCCCCCTTCATTTCCTCTTTGAACCACGTCCTAGATTCATGCTATACAACTTTCCACACTACTTCCCCCCCCTTCCTGTCCTCTTTGAACCACGTCCTAGATTCATGCTATACAACTTTCCCCACTACTTTCCTGCTTGATCCAACACCTAGATTCGAGTGCAGAAGCAGAAAGAGCCCACATGGAGCTAGAGCAATGCATGTGGAACAACTAAATTATACCTTAAGGTTCTCGGGGTGTGGCTCAGTGGGCGGCCGGAGGCCAATCTGCCCACACTATGTACGGCAGCAAGGAAGAAGGGGTCGGGGCCCCACCCGCGCCGCCGCTGGGTGAAAGAGAACAGTTTCATCGGTAGTGGATTCCCTCCCTCGCCGACGGTGACAGCGTTAAGCCTCCTTTCCTTTCTGGTGGACGGATCCTGCCGGCTCTTTGACCAGCAGTGAGGGGGGGGGAGAGAGAGAGAGGCCAACGAAGTCTTGTTTAGGTTTGGAGAGGGTGAGAGAGTGTGAAGAGAGCAACTACAAGCCCTGAAGCTCCAGCGTGTATATATACAGTGGAGAGAGAGTGTGAAGAGTGCAAACCCTAGAAAACAAGTGTCGAGGCTGCAGCGTATATAGATGGAGTGGTTTTTTTTCTCTCCATTAAAATTGTTTTAAATTGTGCATGCAACGGAACTCTTTATTTAACGTAGTGAAGAAAAATACTAGGGGCAATGCTAATACGTGAAGAAAATTTAATGCTCGAAGTAGTCAACTCGGAATTAACGCTGCACGCCTCCCGGTCGCGCTTACTAACGTTCACGTGTGGTACACGACCCTCCGAAGTGAACAACAACTGAACCACACACGGTCAAAATATCGGAAAGGTGGGCTGCACCATCCTCCAATTTTAAATATTTTGGGCACTTGTATTCGTCCTAAGTCAGTGTGCCACTGTATGTACTAAGGGTTACACCGGGTGCTAAGAAACCAGGGTGTATTGAGAGTAATTTCTAAGTTCACTTTGGTCACTTTACTCAAGAATATGGTCAATATGGTCACTATATACGTTTTAAGTTGATTATACGATCACTTCGAGATCGTATAGCTCCGTATCCATCGATTTTGACCAGTCAAAGAATCCTCCTAGCACCGCCCTAGATCACTTTCTCTCTCTGTCATGTGGGGCCTACCTGTCATTGGGTGGAAGAAAGAAGTCGAACAAAAATATAATTATGCTCAAGTGTGGTTATCGAACCCGAGACCCCAGGTTTGATGAGCGAACAGGCTAACCAGCTACACCACCCTCATGTTATGATTAACGAGAGGAAAATAACCTTTCATACATTCCTGCATTAGTGTGAGAAGCATGCCGTGTTTTTTTTGCGTGGGAGTCATTGGGATTTAAATCATAATTGTGTCATGTGGGTTTGGTGGTAAGGTCTTTTGGGATTTAAAGCAGTGTTAGTAGTAGATAAATAATGCAGCCTTAGTCACCTTACCTCTCTCCATGTAGTATGTTGGGTCCCACCAGTCAGACGGTGGAACAAACAAATTAATAAGAAAAATTAAAAGCGACAACAGTGTATCTTACCTCACACATCTTGCTACTGCTCGTGAACACTGTCCAATTGATCCCTTTGTTCGCTCACGTACTATTTTAAGTGAATCTGATGCGGAGCATCCTATGGTCATCCCCATGGACCTACCATCGTCTCACCAAGTGCCAAGAGGACCTATAACACGAGGACGAGCTAGAGCTCTCGAGACCGAGGTGACTTCCTTCTTTAGTGATATCACATATGATCCACTCGAGACATGGCTACTACCTAAGTATGAAATGTTGTGCATGATCAGGTACCAACAGGACCCTCCCAAAGATGCAGGTGAAGACGGACAAGTCCTCAAGTTCACGGATGAAGAGAACCAACGGAAGGAGTGAAGAACAGCTCCTAGGACCCGGACATCCGGCTCCTGGAGCATCACCCGCAGCACCCGCCAAGCATCTACAGGCCATGGACATCCGGCCCCAGCCCGGACATCCGGCCCAGCCCGAAAGTCCAGCCCGAAGCCCGGAAATCCGGCACCCTCTATCCAGAGAGCACCGAGGCCGACCCCGCCAGGCCGGACATCCGGACCCCCAGCCCGGACATCCGGCCCCTCGGGAATGCCCGGACATCCGGCCTGACGCCCGGGCGTCCGGCCTCATTTGTCTGCGGACAGTAAAGGGCCGATGCCCATGTACCCCTTCGACCTCCTAGACTATATATACTCCTCCTCCCTCTTTCTAGGGTTAGTGTTGTGATAGCTCATATGTGAGATAGAACCTCGCTCATCCATCCGGATCTACTCCACCGAGAGAGACCGTCGCCTCTTCGGAGAAGATCCACCTTGGATTCAAGACACGTAACAGGAAGACCTCAAGACCTCCTCACCGAGAAGAACTAGTTACCTATGTATCGTCCTTTGTTGGATTCAGATCGTGTATCTCTATGTGTACTCGGATATAGCATATGTGTGACCTAATCTTGTTGGTTTGAGTGTTTCCTCTCGTGCTCCCCTTGTGTTTCCCCCTTGTGTTCTTCGTGTTCATCAAGGGATCTGCTCCTTTCATGAAATATCGGCCATATTGGGTTCCACCCTTCATCATCTTGGTAACATGAGCCACGTTGATCATTATGTCGGAGCCCCCCTGTTTGTTTTCTAGCCTTGTTTTGTTGATTTTGTCCCAAATTCGAAAATTCCCCACAAAAATAGCCCCCGCAATTTTTTTGTGATTTTTTGGTGTGATGAAGTTTTGTTTGATTTGATCCGCAGATTTCGTGTGTTGCAGGTAGATCTAGCTTTCCCCCATCTTTTCCCCAATTTCCATCTGCAAAATGTCCTGAATTTTGCCCCGAATTTGCCTCTTCCACGCGGAGTTCATCGAGTTCATCCACGGATCCAGAGCCCCGACATCCGGCCCCTGACAGCATCACTTCCATCCACTGCTTCGTTTTCCGCCTAACTTTCACCAAATTTTGATCAGATGCCCACTTACACTCCCGCATACCACCATCCCTTCCGCATAGCACCACCGTTTTCCGCAAACACCACCATCGCTTACACGCCAATACTCCGACAATTTTGACGCATTTTTCTTTGAGATTTGAGTTGCGGTTCCCGTGTCCTATTGTGTTTTGGCTATTTAGGTACGGTTCGACATCAACATCACCGCCGCTCATCTTCGCCACGGGCTCATCATCAACAACGACTACTCCACCATTTTGACACCATACCGTAAGCAAGAACGGTAACCTCATCTTGGTATCGTGATATCCCATCATTTTACATTCTTGCCATTGCATTGATAACAACCATATCCCAATTTTGCGTATCTTGCCTATCGAGACTAGCCTTTCAGTATTGCCGGCAACGTAACTTGTGCACATTAGTGGTCATAGTTCCTATAGCATACATACCATATCATCTTGCTACATATCTTGGTATCATCTTTTGTGTCACAAAGTTGCCATCGCATACACAATTGCTATCTTGGTTCGTGAAATTTTGCATCATAAAGAGCTCAAAAGAGAAAGAGCCAAACAAGCTTTTAAGCAAAAGGGAAAGATAAGCAAAGAACTTTTAAGCAAGAACCATAGCATCATACTACAGTTAGATTGCCATACTCAATCATCTTGGATCATATCATCGGAATACCATACATATAGCATACTTGGGATAGAAGTCGTTGCATTTTTGCTTAGTAGGTTGTGCACAAGTTTCGTATCCGCCTAGTGTGCAATCATGCTAGCGTCTCTCTAGTGTTGTGCAACAAGAGCATTTTCATGGACTCCACATTTTGGCTCATTCCTTGGTTGCACGACCCCACTTATCTATTTGCGTGTGTGTTTTCGTGTACACATATCTTGCTATTGGTCTACTTGTTGCATTTGCAAATTTGTGAATCTTTTCCAACATTATTGAGGCTCACTAACAATTGCATCAAATTTTGTGCCACCATCCTAACCAAGCTCCACTATAAGCTTTATTTTTGTAGGTGTGAGAAACCGACAAGAATTGGTACCAATTGTGCTATTTCCTTGTTCCACATTTGAGTGATCATTGATCCATCTTCAACATTGGTCAAGGTACGTTTGGTATAAGTTCTTCTCTTTCTCCCTCTTACATATTTGCTTGGAATGATGGATAGGCCAGGTTCATCTACCAACCAACTCTTCCTCAAGCAAGACGACGACCCCAACGACTACGTCACCAAGCTACACCTATTTGGAACACAACGAGCTTTGCATCAAGAGCTACAAGCAATGAGCGACCGCATCGACAACCTCGCCACCGACTTGCGACTCTCTGAGCAACGTAGAAGAGACTACTTCGACAACAAGCTCGACGAACAAAAGCAAGAGAGCAAAGCAAGAATGGACGAGATTCGTTCCTTGTTGGTCAAACACTCTTCTACCTCTTCATCCTACTCAAGACAGAGCCACTTGAGTCGACACTCAGACGACACTATCTCCGGCTCAAGTACTCTGACATCGAACATTTTTCGTCATGCCGCGCGTCAAGATCATCAAGCAAACCGCAATCTTCTACACGACAACGACTCTCAAGAGCAAGTTCACGCGCAAGAACATCGACACTGTCAAAACCAAGGTACTTTCGTGCAAGCACAAGAACGGCAACGTCAACGCCAACAACAAGAGGAAGAGCGAGTACGACAACACCAAGATGCACAAGATGCCGAAGCACAACGTCAAGAACAACAACTACGTGAAGCTCAAGCACTTGAGGCGCAATGTGCCCTCCGAGATTCAAGTCGAGCCAAAGCCATGCACAACCGCCAAGCTCGTCAGCAACAAGAAGCGCTTCGCGATGAAGTTCATGAGAGGATTTATCAAGCTCGCACGCATCGTCAAGTTCGACAAGCTCCTCCACAAGCTTGACAAGACCCTCAAGTTCAACAAGAACAACCATACAATGGAGATCCTCCACGAAAAGAGCAAGTTGAGGGAGACAATCCTCCTCATCAAGGACGTCATCACCCTCGACCCCAACACAATGAAGAGCAACGCTATGGCAATCTAAAGTTTACCATGCCCAAGTTTTCCGGTAGCAATGATCCCGAAGAGTACCTTTCATGGGCACTGAAGGTTGACAAAATCTTCCGTTTGCACAACTATGAGGAAGAGAAGAAGATCACGATGGCATCCCTTGAGTTCCAAGACTATGTCCTCATTTGGTGGGAACAAGTCATCGAGCGCCGAGCACAACATTTTGGACTTAGGTAGTAGCCTTGTCTCAAGTGGATCATATGTGATATCACTAAGGAAGGAAGTCACCTCGGTCTTGAGAGCTTTATCTCGTGCTCGTGTCATAGGTCATCCTGGCACTTGGCGAGATGATGTTAGGTCCATGGGGATGACCATAGGATGCTCCTAAACAAGTGCGTAGCTTACTTGGTTCAGCCAGTTTCTACCATAGATTTGTGAAGGACTTTAGCACTATTGCGTCTCCTTTACATGCTTTGAGTAAGAAAAATGCACTTTTAGTTTGGGGACCATCTCAAGATAGCGCATTTAATGAGCACAAGAATTTGCTTACTCATGCTCCCGTGCTTGCATTAACCAACTTTGACAAGCCTTTTGAAATTCATTGTGATGCTAGTGGTAATGGCATAGGAGGTGTGTTAACACAAGAGAAGCGCCCAATTGCTTACTTTAGCAAAAACTTTCCGGAGCGCAACTCAATTATCCCATCTATGACAAAGAGCTATATGCTTTAGTGCGAGTTTTGTATGAATGGGAACATTACCTTCGCCCTCATGAATTTGTCATCCATACCGACCATGAAACGCTTAAATACTTTAAGGGTCACACTAATTTTAACAAGCGTCATGCTAAATGGAGTGAGTTCATTGAGTCATTTCCTTATGTCATCAAGTACATCAAAGGTAAGGAAAATTTGTGGCGGATGCTCTTCCCCGCATATGCATGCTTGTCACCAAACTTGAATTGAATGTCATTGGTTTTGAGCACATAAAAGACCTGTATGCGCATGATCCTACTTTTGCTATACCATATGCCAAATGTTTGACGCATACATCTTGGGAACGCTATTACATCAAAGATGATTATCTTATGAGAGCTACAAAATTTTGCATGCCCGAGTCTTCTCTTCGTTAGTTGCTTTTGCAAGAATCTCATGGAGGAGGACTAATGGGACACTTTGGACGCGACAAGACATTAGCTACGCTCTCTAAGAACTATTTTTGGCCAAGATGTTCTGCGACGTCTCGCGCTTCACCACTCAATGATTAACATGTCGCAAAGCTAAGTCTAAAGCTCAATCTCATGGCCTTTATATGCCCCTTCCAATTCCATACCACCAATGGGAAGATATTAGCATGGATTTTGTCCTTGGCTTGCCTACAACTAGAAATGGAAAGGATTCCGTGTTTGTTGTCGTGGACCGATTATCTAGAATGGCACATTTCATACCATGCAACAAGATAGACGCTACTTCACATGTTGCAAATCTCTTTTGTAGGGAAATCTTGCGCCTACATGGAGTGCCAAAGACGATCGTCTCGGACCGCGACGTCAAGTTCTTGAGTTACTTTTGGAAGACCTTATGCGCCAAGCTCGGAATCAAGCTCCTTTTCTCTTCAGCATGCCACCCTCAAACCGACAGCCAAACGGAGGTGATGAACTGTACGCTCTCCACTCTACTACGCGTGTTGATCAAGAAGAACATCAAGGAGTGGAAGGAGTCCCTACCCATCGCCGAGTACGCCTACAACCGCGCAAGGAATTCGA
Source organism: Aegilops tauschii subsp. strangulata (assembly GCF_002575655.3). Classification (NCBI taxonomy): domain Eukaryota; kingdom Viridiplantae; phylum Streptophyta; class Magnoliopsida; order Poales; family Poaceae; genus Aegilops; species Aegilops tauschii. Next base: position 241,216,606 of record NC_053037.3, on the reverse strand, counting down.
CTGCCGGCAAGTCCCCCTTCGAGGTCGTCTATGGCCTCAACCCGTTGTCTCCATTGGACATTCTCCCTCTACCACTACAAGAGCGCACCAACCTGGACACGAGTGCCCGAGTCAACTACCTTAAGAAGATGCATGAAGATACAAGGAACACCATCGACCACCAAGTATAACGACACGCGACCAAGCTCAACGTCAACAAGCAACCCATGATGTTCAATGTTGGAGATCTTGTGTGGCTACACCTTCGCAAGGACCGCTTCCCCAACAAACGCAAGTCCAAACTTCTACCACGAGCCGATGGACCCTTCAAGGTGCTTGAACGCTACAACAACAACACCTACAAGATCGACATTCCACGCGACAAGTACTCCATGAGCGACATCTTCAACGTCAAAGATATCTCCCTGTACCATTGTGCTGAGGATTTCGATCCGCGGTCGAATCTTTCCCAAGGGAGAGGAGATGATGCGGAGCATCCTATGGTCATCCCCATGGACCTACCATCGTCTCACCAAGTGCCACCAGGACCTATGACACGAGCACGAGCTAGAGCTCTCAAGACTGAGGTGACTTCCTTCCTTAGTGATATCACATATGATCCACTCGAGACATGGCTACTATCTAAGTCCGAAATGTAGTGCATGATCAGTTACCAAGAGGACCCTCCCGAAGATGCACGTGAAGACAGACAGGTCGTCAAGTTAACGGATGAAGAGAACCAATGGAAGGAGTCAAGAACAGCTCCCAGGACCCGGACATCCGGCCAGGACCCCGGACATCCGGCCCCTGGAGAATCACCCACAGTAGCCGCCCAGCCGCCAAGCATCTACAGGCCCCGGACATCCGCCCCAGCCCGGAAATCCGGCACCCTCTATCTAGAGAGCACCAAGGCCGACCCCGCCAGCCCGGACATCCGGACCACCAGCCCGAACAACCGGCCCCTCGGGAAGGCCTTGGCATCCGGCCCGACGCCCGGACGTCTGGCCCCATCTGTTTGCACACAGTAAAGGGCCGAGGCCCATGTACCCCTTCGACCTCCTAGACTATATATACTCCTCCTCCTCCCTCTTTCTAGGGTTAGCATTGTGATAGCTCATATGTGAGATAGAGGCTCGCTCATCCATCCGGATCTACTCCACCGAGAGAGATTGTCGCCTCTTCGGAGAAGATCCACCTTGGATTCAAGACCCCTAACAGGAAGACCTCAAGACCTCCTCACGGAGAAGAACTAGTTACCTATGTATTGTCCTTTGTTGGATTTGGATCATGTATCTCTATGTGTTGTCGGATCTACCATATGTGTGACCTAATCTTGTTGGTTTGAGTGTTTTTCTCTCGTTTACCCCTTGTGTTCTTTGTGTTCATCACGGGATCCACTCCTTTCGTGAAAGATCGGTCGTGTAGGGTTCCACCCTACATTAGAATCCTTATTATAACATCACGTATATAGTGACCGTATCAACTGTATTCTTGAGTACAGTGACCAAAGTGAACTTATACGATAAGTTCAATGACCAACAGTGCATTTTACTCTTTTAATTATTTACTTTGTACACTTTGCTCTCCTCCAATAATTTTGGGCACTTGTATTCGACCTAAGTCAGTGTGCCACCGTATCTCGTACTACTCCCTCCGTCTAGGTGTAAATCACATTAGAAGGTGCAGAGGGACCAAGGTGAAGGCATATTGGATGAGAAGGAGAAACTTGACCAGTCCTTCCTCCAATCAAAGCCCTGATTTCTGTCTCTAAACTCAATAATTAATCACAACAACTAGGAGATGCCGTTTTAGCTACCATGCAGGGCCACGTATTGACTCGCATGCAAGCCGAATTTGATTTCTTGACTGATCAACGCGTAGTTGTATTCCATGCATTGGGTTTCCAGGGGAGATAACAAGGCAGAGTAAGTAACAACGCTTGCTAGCAACGAGGCCAGGAGGGGATTGAGATGCGAAGTTAATGGACGAAGCCTAAACATTTTGGGAATATCTGATTTTCGTCAGATGACTTAACACCTAGACGGAGGGAGTACTACTCCTCAGTCCAGGTTTGATGTAATATTCGTCACCTCTTCTCTTCTTGTACGTACTCCATTTGTATCTCACTTCCTGTGGCTTTGCACTCGCACGATATTCCTATTCTATGAACCTGTGTGTGTGTGTGTGTGTGTCTTTAACAGCGTGTTGTGTGTTAGAGAGAGCCACACATCGACCTACTCCTACAGAGAGATGGTGTGTAGTGTACGATTTAGCCGCGAGAGTTGGTGCATCCTGTCGTTTCCGGGCTTCTGGCCAGGACAGCTGCCATGCCCGCTCCTGACCATCCTGGCCCACCCAAAGCCCCTCCATCGCCCGCGCGCGCTTCCCGCCCGAAACGGCCAGCGCCGCTCCAAAGAATCGGTGCCGCATTCATGCCCGGGCAGAGCGGACATGACCTCTCACTGGCGCCTGCGTTGGAGGGATAAGCGGATTCAAGAGTGATGGTTTCTTCGTCCGTCCAACTTACTGCTGGGTCTATGTGATTTGACGGCTCATTGGTCATTATTACTGAGGTGGTACGACTGCTGGATGTCACACGCTTCGGCGAAAGGAGGTACTAGATTGCAATTTTCTCCATTCTTACAGCGGAGGAGTGTGAAAGCAGTGAAAACACCAAGGCTCAGTGATTACATGGCCCACCTCACACTATCACCATATTTTCTGGACACCGTGCGACACCTAACTCTTTACATAGTAGTATAGTACATACTGTACTTTCTCAGCGAGATAAATTTGTACAATGCTATGAAGCTTCCAGGTTCTGTTTCATGTATGTTGCGTCCAAGGTTGCCCCGTTGCCACATTTCATCAAATACAAAGGAGACTAACATGCATGCTATTGCATCTCAATGATTGACAGATCATAGCCAATATGTACTCCCTCCGTTCCAAAATAAGTGTCTCAACTTTATGCAAACTTTAGTACAAAGTTGTACTACTACTAAAGTTGAAACTTATTTTGGAAAAGAGATAGCTAAAGTAAAAATTATCCATGGAGTTCCTAGCCCTTGAAGCGTAAACCCTAACCAGGCTTTAATTTGCTGGCAACGTTGAAGCTTTCGAAGAAATGAAGTTTGCAACCCTTTGACCATCGGATCATTTTGTGCAGTTTCACCAAAATCGAGATGAGTATCCTTGGCAAAGAAATTGAAGAAGCATTATTAAAATAAGATTACTGGGACTAGTTGATGAGACATAAACTCATCACAAATACAATAAAACCAGTAGAGGTATGTGCATGGCAAAGAAGTAGAGAAATATCCACATGGAGCGATGTGGGCAGCTGGGGCAGAGGTGCAAGCCGGCTGTAAGGAAGTTGTACCTGAGGGATGTCGGCACATAGCTCAACCTAGAGGAGGGCGGTGGGAGGAGGCAACTACCCACGTCGCGGAAGTGAGCAAGGGACGAAGGCAACCTCACCGGCTTTGTGAGAGAGAATGGCGAGGACCCGTGATCTGGACGTGCTGACAGTGGGTTTTCACCGTCGGCGACGGCGACTGCGTCTACACAAAGCATCCACCCCTTCCCCCGACGGACATGATCCGCCCGGATGTTAGAGATGTGTCCCTAGCCGTTTTGTGCAATAGAGTGTCAAGAGAGCAACCCCAGCAAGCAACCGTGTACGCTTGTCCTGGCCATGTATATAGTGGAGCGGTTTCCTTTTCTCTCCATATGAACCTATTTATATTGCGTATGTTCCACTGAAGAAAAAGAACTTTATTTATAAATGACGCGGCACCGTTCATGCGTGGTTCCCGACCCTCCATTATTTATAAGTGAGTAACTACTACTAGACGCGTTAAATTATCACGTGGGCTGCATCATCTTACAGAAGTGAGCTCCACCGTGTCAGGTGTGTGGTTGGGGAAGACGCAAAGAGTGCTACTAGAACTATATGCGTGGGTGCGTGCACCTCTTCTCTTCGAGCATGGTTATTAAAAGTATTGCCCACTACTGTACCACGTGGTTATTATATACGGGCAAAGAGCATAGGCAGTAATAATGACTAATAAGCCATCAAATCACGAGGCCCACCTTTCTATATGTTTGAGTGAGGAAGCAGTCATCATTTCACTCCTCGTTGAATATCTGTCTGCTGCTACCTCCACAAATAAATAAATATCCGCTTCTACCTCCGTAGCATGGTTAATAATATAGCCATGTCAATCACAACGTAGAAATATCATTCACTGATACAATAGGGCTGGATCTAAGGCTGGTGATTTTTTTTACTTTCTCTCTTTCTCTTTTTATCTCATTTACTCATTTTACATAGGAGCACGTGTAGAGGATGGCTATTCCTTTTGATGGGACTCCTTCATGGGGTTTAAGACTAAGCAGCTCTGAAATATGCCCGCTACCCACCACTTTGAATTGTGCCATCTATGATAGGGAGTACTCCCATTGCAACAATGATGTCCACTAGGTCTAGCACGTCCTGTAAGAAGAGACTGTCACGCAAAACATACATCTTGTTGCCTTCTTCCTCATACAGTACGTACCACTGGTAAATACTACTAGTACTACTACTACTCGTTCTCCTATAAACCTTGCGCTTGGCATCTCCAAAATATTCACCTTGCGCTTGGCTCTTCGCCTCTTCGGGAAGTCGAGCAATAATGGTACTGCAGTATATATCATTCTGGCTCTCTGAGACCGAGTGAATTGCTGCATGTGCACCACGTGGGCGAGGGTTGAGCGAGGGTCGAGGGTAGAGGGGCGAGGGAGAGTGCGTACTATTACGTCCGTTTCAATATGGACTACATACGGAGCAAAATAAGTGAATCTACACTCTATAATACGTCTATATACATCAGCGTTTGGAGTATGTACTAGTAGTTCATATTGAAATCTACTAAAGGACATATATTTCAAACAATATGATAATCTTTCTAACCAAGGTAGGGACAAGGAGTAAACGGAGGGAGTAGTAAAATTTTCTCCTCGTCCTGCGAGCCACCACGCTCGTGGGCGAGGGAGCTGGCGTAAGGTGTAGTAAGCAAGCTTCACCTCGTCCTGCGAGCCACCACGCCCGTGGGCAGGGGAGACGATGTACTAAGCAAGATTCTCCTTGTTCTGTGAGTTGACGGGACACATCAAAAGTAATACGTACAGAGCATCTCTAGTGTATAGAGCCTTGCCTCTAAGGTAGGCCCCACATGGTTTGCCTCTTTTTTAACATAACGCGTCAAGTCGCAATTTGTTTGTGCACCCGTGGTACACGACCCTCCATCAAGTGGACAACCTATACAAGTGTCAAACTACCACGTGGGCTGCCTTTTCGTACATAAATGAGCTCCACCATGTACCCGCGCGGGTGTGGTTGGGAAAGAGATGGGAGTACGTGCGCCATGCGTGCACCTCTTCTCTTCATGCACGTCCCCCACCTACGTGGGTGTGTGTGAGAGAGATACAAACCTAGAAAGATGGCGTGTGCGTTCGTGAGTGATTTTTTGTTGTGGGGGTTGGTTATTTCGTGAATGTATTTGTGGGAATATGTGTCGATGATATCTGAAACAAAAATTTGACACATGCAATGTGTGTGAAATAGGGGCCTATCTATATCATATATAGAGGGCACGATCCACAAGAAGAGAGGGAGGGGTCATATATATCAATAGAGTCGAAGAGAGGATCAAGTGGGTGGGTGCGAGATCGATGAAGAGAGCCATCGAAATTGTGTGTGTGCAAGTGAAAAATATAGGGCGCTGACCTACCGGAATGTCAGAGGCCACAAGGCAAGTTTATGTGTGGCAGGGAGACATGACTAGAGCGCTCGATGTATCGGTGTGTGTGGGGGGGGGGGAGGGGGGAGGCAGAGACCTAACTAGAGAGGTAGAACGACTCGTATATGTGTTGAGAAGGGGATACCAGGCTATGTCTTGAGGGAGATCGGTCGACATCCATACGTAAGTGAAGGACGGGAAATAGGTTGGGACAGAGAGAGAGAGAGAGAGAGAGAGAGAGAGAGAGGAGAGAGACGGAGGGATAGGGGTATAGTGTTGGATGGGTGATGGAGTTGCTTCTCAAAGATGGTGGAGAGGCCTACTAGACAAACTGAGGGTAGGACTGCAATATTATCAATAAGAGTGGGGATGTGTTTCTGTGTGTGCTTATGCATGATAGGTGTGTCGGGACGCATGCATGGATGATGAAGTGGGGGCCATGTGTTTGGTAAGCAAACCTAACTAGATCGGTAGATCAATTGTTGTTTGTCGGAGGAAGGGAGAGACATAACTAATGAGGTAGATCGATCGACGCATGGGGAAAAATGAGTTATAACGACCTAGATAGCTATATGTATAGCGGGAGATCGGTTGGTGTACATCCATTTGTTAGAGGCAAATAAGGCCCAGCGCGACAGATAGACAGAGAGAATGGAACTAGGAGGTGGTGCGAGAGGCCTAGCTACTAGATAGATGGGGCGGAGTGTGTGATTGTGAGATCGATGAAAAGAGGGGCGAGAGTTTACACATGTGTGGGACTGCATGAGAGACACGAGGCATGGACAAAGAAAGGAGCAGATGGAAGGTGCGTGTGTATGTTGTAGGCAGACATCACTTGAGAGGTTTATCGATCGGTGTGTGTCGGAATCGAGTTGTGGAGACTGTGGGAGAACGACCTAAAGAAAAAAATGAATGTGCACGATCGATAGAATGCTGAGGGAGGGGGAGGGCGGGGAGGGTGTGTGCATGCACGAGAGAAAGTTAGTGCTAGCTACAAAGTTTAGAGGATTGTGTGGGTGTAAGAGACTAACAAAGATCATAATTTGATATGAAAGTGGATTCATATATTTGAATAGGAGATCATATTGTTATAAACATATGCATGCATGAATATAGCGGTGATACGTGTGCGGTGGTTTTGGACATGTTATACCATAATGTGATAATGCATGGTGTTTGCAACTCACAGCTAAATATCAAACAATCTAAACCATACTATACATCGAACAATCTAACATTTATTTGAATTTGTGATAATGTGTGGCATTTGCAGCTCACAACTAAATATCGAACAATCTAAACCATACCATATATCGAACAATCTCACATGTTATTTGAATTTGTGGTAATGTGTGGCATTTGCAACTGACATCTAAATACTTGTAGGCGTAGGGGGCGGGGCACCATATATTAGGTGATAAACACATTATACATATGAGACATGGTTTAGATTATGAAGATCTAGCTATAGCTTGAAATGTACTGTGATTTGAAATCAACGTAAAGTGGATTCAAAAAATTGAGTTCGAGTTCCAATAGTACACATAGTTCGTATCTAACTCGACCGTAAACATGTGGTGTGTTGTGAAGATAATACACAAACGATGGTTTAGCTTGACAATAATGATGATTGTAGATCTTATTAAAATAGAGAAAGGAATTCAAATGGTTTGACTTCACAACAATCATGATTGTAGATCTTATTCAAATAGAGAAACAAATTCAAATTTAGTTCATATTGAAGCGGTAGTATATTCGTTTGGAATGCACTAAAGCATTTATTTGAGTAACAGGTTGCATGCATTATACATGTAGCAAAATATTTTAATTGAACATAACATGAATTCAAAGTTTTTGTCGGGTGGTTGGTGCGATATATGCCAAGGGATGGCTTATCATTGTGGGAGCCAATAAAACGTCGCCGGTGCCCGGAAACGGGATGAGGCGAAGACATGCACGTCGGCGGATCTTACCCAGGTTCGGGGCTCTCCGAGGAGATAACACCCCTAGTCCTGCTCTGCGGGGTCTCCGCATGGTCACTAGATCGAGAAAGGGTAGCTACAATCGCTCCTAGAGCTGTTTGGGATCAAGGGAGAAGAAGAACAAGGCTAGCTCTTGCTTCCCTCTATCTATGGTATGTGTGCTATGCTTGGAAGCCAACTATGCTCAGAGGCCAACCATGCTCAGAGGCCAACCCTTTGCATGGGTGCTCCGGGGGGTTTATATAGGCCTACCCCCCGGGGGTACAATGGTAATCCGGCTGGGCTCTGGTCCCAGCCGTCAGTGTCTATGCTCGCCGGCTTCTCCGCCGGCTGGTGGGTCCCGCCGGCTGGTGGGTCCCGCCGGCTGCCGGCTACTTGGTCGACAGGCCGGCCCCACCGCCTAGGGTCTTGTCGGCGGCTGCTTACTGTAGCCGCGCCTCTGATGACGAGGGCTTTGCCGAGGTAAGCGTGGCTACAGTGGGCCGCCTCGGGGGCTCTCACTGTAGCCTTACCTCGTCTTGTCTCCTTAATGGGGCTCCTGCTTCGAGGAAGGGAGTTGCCGGCTTCTGGTGGCCGGCTGCACTCTTGGCCGACTGGGAAAGGCCGGGCCGCCTTCACGCCTCTCTCTGGCTGAAGGGGCCCGCCACCCGCGGGCCGTACGGGAGTCGGTCGTGGGTGACGTCGAGGCCAGCATGGCTACAGTGCCGAGCCGCACGGGAGACGGCCGTCCCGTACGGCCTCCTGTAGCCATGCCCGCCTCGGGCTTTGGGGGTAGTGGGCCGCACTGTGGCCACACCCCGTCGTGTCGCCGTTATGTGGGAGCAGCTTTGGTGGTTATGGTCTCGGCCGGCTCCTAGGAGTCGGCGTCCTTCTTGGCCGGCTTCTTGGAGTCGGCCACCCCATAGTTGTCCTGGGGAGGAGTTGGTGAGGCTGGGTCGCCTTCCGGGAGTCGGCTTCAGAGGTAGCCGGCCAGGGAAGGCGGCCCAATGCTCGGAGTGCTTGGAGGCCCGAAGGCCTGATAATTTTTTCAGAAGAACCAGGGGCAGTCGGTTAGGCTACCCGTGGCCATTTACTCCGACAGTAGTCCCCGAAGCTGATTGGGCTTCGAGGTGGAGTAGGGGTTGAGAAGCTCGATCAGCTTCCTATCTTGACAAGCCGGCAGTTAGGAGCTGGCCTTGCTCAGGCGTGCCGCCTGAGTCGAAATCTTCTGGAGTCGGAGGGCGGGAGCCCGCTGGCACGTGCACCGGGCCGCGGGCCGGCCACGGGCCGTCGGCAAACCACGTGGCCGGAAAGCCTGCCAGCCCACGCGTGTGACGGGACGTCGCCGCAAGGAGGGGGCCCGCCACGTCTGCGCCCTGGCCCAGGCGCGGATCCTTTGTATCCCGAAATCGCCTGCACGTCCCGTGCGGCAATTTCGGCTCGCATTTATGCGCAATAATCGCGAGACGTGGGGGGAGTGGGCGTAGTTAATCCCACGTCTCCCCCCACGTCCGGCCTCTTCGGCCTCGTGAGGCTATAAGTAGGGGGAGGTGGAGGGCGGCAGGCCCTCGCACGCTCCTCCTACTTCCACCGTCTTGTTCCTCTTGCCAGTTCTTGCGACAGCGCCTCGCCGCCGCGCTCTTCCACCGCACGCTCCTCCGCCGCCGTGCTAGCTTTCGCCATGCCTCCCACCGTAGAGCGGCTTGGCGGGGATTGGGACGGCTCCAACGTCCATGACGACCACGTCGACTTCCTCCGCGACACGCGGCGGCTGCCCAGCGCGGACAAAGTGGAGGTCCGCCTCGCGCCAGAGAAGGAAATCTCGCAGAGGCCGCAGGAGGGCGAGCGGGTGGTCTTCCGCTCGCACTTCTTGCGCGGCTTCGGCCTGCCAGTGAGCGCCTTCTTCCGCTCCTGGCTCGACTTCTATCAGCTCCAGCCGCACCATCTCACCCCCAACGCGGTGGTGCTGCTGTCCGCCTTCGTCACCCTGTGCGAGGGCTATCTCGGCGTCCTCCCCACCCTTGAGCTCTGGGGGGAGTTCTTCCAGTCAAAGCTGGGCACGCGCAGTAAGGGCGTCCCGGCTCATACTGGCGCCTTCATCGCGTCGCGGAGATCGGCTGCCGACAACCCCTTCCCCGTCATCACGCTGATCCAATCGGTGAAGAAGTGGCAGAAGTCGTACTTCTACGTGCGGAACATCGCTCCACGGGGCGACTACATCAACCTGCCGGCTTACGTAGCCGGCCCACCGGCGGGCAGGCTGCCCCAGTGGTCCTTCCGGGCTGTGACGCTGTCGCCGGCGGGAAACGCCGCCATCGCCCGACTGCGGGTGATGGTCCAGTCGGAGGGCCTGACGGGGCCCGACCTTCTGGCCGCGTTCGTCACGCGCCGGGTTCTTCCGCTCCAGAGCCGGCCTCATCTGATCTGTCAGATGAGCGGCCAGCTCGATCCGAGCCGAATGTGCACCAAGGAGATGCCGCGCCATGAGGTCGCCTACATGGTGAACTACCTTGCGAACTGCGAACTCGCCGAAGAGTGGCAGTTCGGCAAGGAGCCGTATAGCCGAGCCAATCCGCCGCCTACGGTATGCTCTCCCTGTGTCTTTTTCTCTCTCTCTCAGCCTTGTTGCCGAGCATCTCTTGGCCGACTCTGACTTAGTCGGCTTGTTCTTCGACAGAGCCCTCTGCTTCGGCCGGCCGGCGGGTCAGACGCGGAGCGCCGCTTCGTCCCCGACCGGACCGAACATGACCTGGAGGACCCCGACCTGGGGGCGGTCCATATGGACGACGACGTCGAGCCGGGCGGAGGCCAAGCAGGCGGCTCCGGGTTCACTGCCACCTTTGACCACTGGCCGGACGAGGATGAAGCCGAAGCCGTCCCGCGCCGCCAGCCGGCATCTGGACGCGGCGCGGGCTCCTCCGCCGCGCAGCCTGCTCGGGGTGGAGGTCAGAAGCGTCGCGCCGCCCAGGGCTTGTTCGGCAGCCGAACGAAGAAACCCAGAGGCGGGGCGGCAGCCACCAGGCGGGAGGAGGCGGCCATGAAGGCGGCTCGTTTCCGCAAGGTGGTGAAGCAACCACAGACCGTGTCGGCGTAAGTCTGAATCTTTCTTTGTGTACTCTCTTTCTTTCTTTTCTTTGGTGGTTCTTAAACTCTCGTCTTTTTCTTCAACGATCAGAGCTCCGTTGTCACTTGAGCGGGCGGCTGCCGGCTCCGTCGTCGAGTCGCCAAGGGGCTCTGGGAGCACCACCCGCCGCGTGGACCCCCGCGCTGACCTCCAGGAGGCGACGGAAAGGAACGCGCGGGAGGCGCGGGAGGAGCAGGAGGCACGGGAGGCGGAGGCACGGAAGGCGGCCGCCGCCCAGGCGGCACGGGAGGAGGAGGCGGCGAAGGCACTCGCCAAAGCCGCAGCCAGGGCCCAGGCAGAGGCTGAGGCCGCGGCGGCGGCGGGGGAGGTTTTGATGGTCACCCCGCTGCGCATCATGGCGCCTGGGGACATGGAACCCTCGCCAGGGGGAGCCAGCGGCGACCAGCCAGGGCTGGGAGGAAGCGGCGACGACGTCATCATCTTGGAGAAGGCGCCGAAGCCGACCCCGCCAACTGGGGCAACCCAAGGCGGCCAGCCTGATCCGCCGCCTGCACAGTCGGCGGAGGGCGAGCCGGCCGCAAGGGCTGAGGTGGCGGTCCGGGTGCCGCCGAGCCGGCGCGCGGGGAAGGCCGCGTCGGAGCCGCAGAAGGCTGCGTCGGAGCCACAGCCGGCCGTGGGCTCCAACTCGTCGGCCCGAGATGCGGAGGCGGCCAGTGCTACCTCGGGGTGGACGCCGGGCGGAGGGACAGTCGTAGTGAACGTGGCTGCACAAGACGTCCGGACCCGGCTCCAAAGCCAGGCTGCGGCGCTGAGGCAGTTCACCGACGAGTTCCTCGCAACGCGGGCGGCCATCCGGGTTAGTACTCCCGTCTTGTTTCTTCTTGACTTTGCTTTCTTCCGTGGGGGCGCGTCAGTGCACCCACTGGGTGTAGTCCCCGAGTTCCGAGTCGGCTGCTGAGCAGGCGGCTTGGAACTTCTTGGTGGATTTGCCTTTGCTATTTTTATTCTCACTTCGGTCTTCTGTCCATCTTGCAGGACTATCACAACCTTCGAGCGGCCACCTTCAACTCCCAGGCTCGGGAGCTGACTCAGAAGACCGCCGACCTTAATGAGAGCCGAGGTACGTGACTTGATCTTTATCTCATGTGGGGGCGCGTCAGCGCACCCACTGGGTGTAGTCCCCGAGATTCGGGCCGACTGCTGAGCAGTCGGGTCGGATCTTCCTTGACGATTTCTTACTGTTCTTCTTCTTCTTCCGACTTTGCAGCGGCCAACGCCAGTCTGAGGGCACGGCTGGGGGAGTCCCAGACTGCTCTTCGTGCCAAGGATGCCGAGCTCGCCGCCTTGGTGCAGGAGCGCGACCGCCTGGCCAAGAAGTTGGCCGACCAGGAAGAAAGCCACAAGGCGGCACTGAAGGCGGCGCAGGACCGCGAAGCCACTCTCCAGGACGAGTTCGAGATGGAGGCGGCCGGCTGGGCTGAGGCCAGGCAGACTCTGGTCTCTGTCTATGGCCAGATCGAAGATCTGGTTGACGGTAAGCCCCCTACCCCTTCGTCCTTTCTTGCCGTCTGCCACTTTGGCTTGTTTTTCTGATTTTGGTGTTCTTTTCTTCCTTTCTTCTTCTTTCTTGCGCAGAGTATTTCCCTGGCTATTCTACTGCCGCCAACCAGACCATCGAGGCCCGTCGCCAGGCGCGGAGGCAAGTCGGCTTTGAAATCTCGCCAACCGCCGGCCGCTCGCTGGAGGAACAGCTCCTGGCGATCCAGGCTCGCATCCAGCCGGCTCACCGGCTGCTCCGCCGGCTTCAGCATGCCGGGGCGCAGGTCTTGGCCGCCCTCTGGCCCGGCCAAGTGGTCCCTCGCACCCCCAGTCGGACCGCCGACTGGCTGGAGGTGGCAGTCGGCCGCTTCGAGGCTTGGAAGGCGTCGGCGGCTCGCTCCGGTGCCAGGCGGGCGCTGGAGTTCGTCAAGGCCTGGTATCCCGGCCTGAGCCTGGACCAGCTGGCTACCTGGCGGCAGCAAGCCGACACGGAGCTGTTGCCGGCGTGGCCGGCCATCATTCGGCGGGCTTCGGCGATCGCCGACTACACCAACACCAGCGTCTTCGCCCCCGAGGTGGACGACAATGGAGTCGCCCAGCCGGAAGAGTGGTTCGGGCTGGACCCGGCGTACGGTGAGGACTCGGCGGAGGAGATCGACTCCAGCGACAAGGGCGAAGAGGAGGAGGAGGAGGGTGAAGACGCCGAGCCGGCTGGTGGAGTAGCCGGCCAGCCTCAGTCTGACCGCGCCTCCAGCACTACGTCGCGCGCCTCCATGCCTCCTGCCGCAGGTGGTGGTCAAGCCGGGGCCCGCTAGTCGGCCACTCCTTCAGCCGGCGAGGCTGCCTTCACCGACCAGCTCGGCCTCCATGTCGCGCCCTAGTCTGCCGTCTTTTGCTTTTCCTGTCTTGTTACTCTTTAGAACAATGTTTGGTTAAATTTGCACAATTCCACCCACTGGGTGTATTCGAACTTATGTCTGTTGCCGGCCTGTTGGCGGCTTTAAGTATATATATGACTTATGCATTTGGGCTTTCCTTGTACTTTTTGCTTTTTGTCCTTCTGCTTTTTCCTTTGCCGCCCTCCCTTGGTTGCCGCCTCCCCAGTCAAACTGTTGCTCTGCAATCTGTAGCTGGGGGAGTGCCTGGCCGATTGGGGAGGGGGAAGTACTTTAGCTCTGCTGGACTAAAGCTAAGTTTTTTAGGAAGCCGGCCAGCCGGCTACTCTGGTAGCCGGCAGGCATGTTTGGAGGCCGTCTCTTTGCTATATAGGTTCGTTGTTCCTTAGCCGTTTTTCGTGTGGGCGTCCTTTCTGTCTTTCCTCTTGCTAGTCGGACAGTCAGTTCTTTGAGCTGCGACTTTCAACAAGAGAGGACTCGGGAGCCGGCGCACTACTTTTCTGACTTTAGGAAAAACTTTCGATATAGCTCAAGGCGGCCAGTCCCCGGGCCGACTAGTCGAACCCGGTGCCGGACAAAAATTCAAAATGTAATAATACATTCATGGATATGACACTCGTCATTCATAGATAAATAAAAGGCAGTCCTCGAGTACTGCTCGGGGGGCCTGTTGGTTTGTACTTAATACAAAAGGGGAGCGTGATACATACTGCTTTTCAGCTGAAAAATCATATTAGGAGGTTTGCGTTCCATGGTCGCTCCGACTCCTTGCCGGAGTCATCTCTCTTGCGTGCTCTTGGTTTTTGTGCGTCGATCAAGTAGTAGGAGTCGTTGCCGAGTGCCTTGCTGATGACGAAGGGGCCTTCCCAAGGGGCTGAGAGCTTGTGCTGGCCGGCTGTTCGCTGGATCAGCCGGAGCACAAGGTCGCCCTCTTGGAAGGATCTTGGCTTGACCTTGCGGTTGTAGTAGCGGCGCAGCCCTTGCTGGTAGATGGCGGACCGGCTGAGGGCTAACAGCCGGCCTTCTTCCAGTAGGTCGACGCCGTCTTCTCTTGCTTCTTTGGCTTCCTCCTCCGTGTACATGGTGATCCGAGGCGAGTCGAACTCGATGTCTGTTGGGATGACAGCCTCGGCACCGTACACGAGGAAGAATGGAGTGAAGCCGGTTGACTTGTTGGGTGTAGTGCGCAGACTCCAGAGGACAGCTGGCAGCTCTTCGAGCCAGCAGCCGGCCGATCGCTCCAGTGGTACAACCAGTCGGGGCTTGATGCCGGAGAGGATGAGTCCATTTGCTCGCTCGACCTGGCCGTTTGACTGCGGGTGGGCAACGGACGCTAAGTCCAGTCGGATGCCCTGCGTCGCGCAGAAACGTGCCAGTGCTCCTTTGGCGAAGTTCGTGCCGTTGTCGGTGATGATGCTGTGCGGCACGCCGTACCGATTAGTGATGTCGGTGATGAATGTCACGGCAGTCGGCCCGTTCAGCTTCTTAATCGGTTTAGCTTCGATCCTCTTTGTGAACTTGTCCACGCCGACCAGTAGATGTGTCAGGCCGCCGCGGGCTGTCTTGAAAGGGCCCACCATGTCCAGTCCCCAGACAGCAAAAGGCCAAGTAAGGGGAATGGTCTTGAGGGCAGAAGCTGGCAGGTGTTGCTTGGAACTAAAAACTTGACATCCTCTGCAGCTCTTGACTATTTCTTTAGCATCCTCCAAGGCAGTCGGCCAGAAGAAACCATGGCGGAAAGCCTTGGCCACAAGGGATCTTGAGGCTGCGTGGTGGCCGCATTCGCCTTGGTGGATGTCTTTGAGGATTGCCACTCCTTTTTCTGGCTCGACACAACGCTGGAAGACTCCAGTGACGCTGCGCTTCACCAGCTCTCTGTTGATTATTGTGTATGCTGCGGCTCGTCGTTGCACTAGTCTTGCTGAGATCTCGTCAGCCGGCAGCTCTCTGCTGACTAGGAACTTGAGGATGGGCTGGGCCCATGAGGGAGCTGTGACTTCTTCTTCTGTTAATGTGGCCACCATGACTCGGGTGGGTGGGTTGGGTGTTGCATTGGAGTCGGCCACCGCTTCTTGTGTCGTTGCAGTCCCCGGGCCGACTGCTGCAGTCCCCGAGCCGGGTTCTGAAGTCCCCGGGCCGGGTGCGACTACGACAGTCCCCGGGCCAGTCGTCGAAGTCCCCGTGCCGCCTGCGGGATTTCTCAAGTTGGATCCGACTGTATCTGGCGCAGGCGGTACGAAGATGGAATCCGACCCTGGAGACGGCTTGATGGACGGCTTGAGGAGGCACTGGAGGGAGACGCCAGTCGGTATGGCTTGTCGGGTGGAGCCGATCCGTGCTAGGGCATTTTCTTGGTCGTTGTCGGCCCTTCGCACGTGAAGGAACTCGCACCCTTCGAAGTATCCGCTTATCTGCTGGACGAGGAAACGATAGCTCGCCATGTTCGCGTCCTTGGCGTCCCAGTCGCCGGATGATTGCTGGACCACCAAGTCTGAGTCGCCGTAGCACAGGATCCGGCGTATGCCGAGTTCTTTGGCTAGCCGGAGCCCGTGTACGAGCGCCTCGTACTCGGCGACGTTGTTGGAGGCGGCGAAGTGGATCTGCAGCGTGTACTTGAGCTTGTCGCCTTTAGGAGAGGTGAGGACGATGCCGGCTCCCAAGCCGGTGCGCGTCTTGGACCCGTCAAAGTGCATCCGCCAATGGGTAGAGTCGGGAGCCGGCGGTAAGTACTGGGTCTCGGCCCAGTCGACGAGGAAGTCGGCCAATGCTTGCGACTTGATGGCGGTGCGGGGTTGATAGAAAATCGTGTAGGGCGCCAACGCAATGGCCCATTTGGCCACCCGGCCGGATGCGTCCCGGCTGCCAATGATCTCGGCGAGCGGGGCAGTGCACACGACCGTGATGGGGTGCTCTTGGAAGTAGGGCTTCAATTTCATGGCAGCGAAGTACACCCCATAGCACATCTTTTGGTAGTGCGGGTAGTTTTGCTTTGAGCTGGATAGTACTTCGCTGAGATAGTAGACCGCCTCTGGACTAGCTGGGCTCGGCCTTCCTCCGGGCGCTGGACCACAACAACAGTGCTGACGACTCGGCTAGTCGCGGCGATGTAGAGGAGCATGGGCTCCTTCTCAGTCGGCGCAGCCAGGACAGGCGGAGTGGTCAGCATTTTCTTCAACTCATGGAAGGCTTGGTCGGCTTGATCATTCCACTCGAAGTGAGTGGACTTCTTCATGAGTCGGTACAAGGGGAGAGCCTTTTCTCCTAGTCGGCTGATAAAACGATTCAGGGAGGCTAAGCAGCCAGTGAACTTCTGCACATCTCGCAGCTTGGTGGGAATCTCCATCCTCTCGATGGCCTTGATCTTGACGGGGTTGCACTCAATGCCGCGTTCGTAGACCAGGAAGCCTAGCAGCTGGCCGGCTGGCACTCCGAACACGCACTTCTCGGGGTTGAGCTTGATTTGGAATCGGCGCAAGTTGGCAAATGTTTCTTTCAGGTCTTCTAGCAAGGTACCGCGCTTCTCTGTCTTCACCACAATGTCGTCTACGTAGACGTGGGCATTTCTGCCGAGTTGTTTCAAGAGACATTTCTGCATGCAACGCTGAAAAGTGGCACCGGCATTTCTCAAGCCGAATGTCATTGTCAGGTAGCAGAAAGCTCCAAAGGGTGTGATGAAGGCAGTCTTCAGGCGGTCAGCTGGGTCCAACTTGATCTGATGGTACCCTGAGTACGCATCCAAAAAACTTAATAGCTCGCATCCGGCTGTGGAGTCTATCACTTGGTCAATCCGTGGCAGGGCAAACGCATCCTTTGGGCAGGCCTTGTTCAGACTAGTATAGTCTATACACATACGCCACTTGTTATTCTTCTTCAGAACCAGAACTGGGTTGGCAAGCCACTCGGGAAAGAACACTTCCATGATAAAGCCGTCTGCAAGGAGCCGGGCTATCTCTTCTCCCACAATTCTTTGCTTCTCTTCTGACAGTCGGCGGAGGGGCTGCTTGACCGGCTTCGCATCATCTCGGACATGTAATTTGTGCTCGGCGAAATCCTTCGGGACACCCGGCATGTCCTTTGGGGACCATGCAAAGATGTCTCGATTCTCACGGAGGAAGTCGACGAGCTCGCCTTCCTATTTACTGTCCAAGTTCGCCCCAATGAGAGCGAACCCCTCCGGGTGCTCCGGGTCCAGAGGTATCTTCTTCGTCTCTTTTGCAGGCTGGAAGGAGCCCTGTGCATCACAATCCTTGGGGTTGGGGGACAAGGCCGGCTGCTTGCCGGCCATGGCCACAACCCATTCCAACATCTTCTTCTCTTCTGCCACCACGAGGGACTCGGCCACCCGGCTACTGGCCATGGCGCACTCGATGGACTTCTTGTAGTCGCCAGCTACCGTGATGATCCCCTTCGAGCTCGGCATCTTCATCTTCAGGTAGACGTAGTGGGGTACAGCCATGAACTTGGCCAGAGCAGGTCGGCCCAGCAGTGCATGATAGGGGCTCTCCAAATCCACTACCTCGAACCATATTGCTTCCCGGCGAAAATGATCTTTGTCTCCGAAGAGAACATCCATTTTGATCTTGCCGATTGGAGAGCAAGACAGGCCGGGTACGATACCATGGAAGACGGTGCGGCTCGGCATGAGCTGCTTCGCTTTGATGTTCAGCTTCTCCATGGTATCGCGGTATAGTATGTTGATACTGCTTCCACCGTCTATCAGGACGCGGGAAAATCTGGCAGCTCGCCTCTCCATCGCGAGCGTGACGTCCAAGACCATTGCATAGGAGCCGGGCGAAGGCATCACCTCTGGGTGCTCGGCCTGGCTCCAGCTGATTGGCTTTTCTGACCAGTGCATGAACTCGGCGGTGCTAGAGGCGACTGCATTCACTTCTTGGTGCTGTCAGCGTCGGCTGCGCTTGTCGTCGGCTTGACTACCGAAGACGACATAGGCGGCGTGCTCTTCGGGGAATTCGTCTTGGATGGCGCCGACTGCCGGCCGAGCCGCCGGCTGCTGGGGGGCTGGAGGCGGCTGGCCGGGAGGCAGAGGCAGCAACATTCCCTCACCCTTGGTGATGCGGGTGAGCCAGTGGCATTTCCGAGTTGTGTGGTTGGACGGCTTCGCGCCACTGTGGAACTTGCAGGGGCATCGAGTGCTTGTTCGTAGGAGAAAGACGGCTGCCAAGCCGGCCTTCCGCCCTTCTTCTTGGGAGCGGGCCATTCTTCAGGCTGCTCGTCTTCAACTGTGGCCACCTGCCGACTGGAGGAAGTCGGCATGGGGCCCTTGCGCTTGTGGTCGTTCTGGTAGGGGCGCCGATTAGGGTCGCCAGCCGGCGTCTTGGGAGCCGGAGCAATCACCTTCCCAGAGGCGTCTACTCTCAGCTCGGTCTTCATCGAGGAGTCGGCTGTGGCGTACTTGTCGGCGATGACTAGTAACTCGTCGAGGGTAGCCGGCTCGTCGCAGAGGAGTCGATGCTTGAGGAGGGTGCCCTCTCGGCACCCGGCGGTGAAGTACTCGATGGCCTGGACCTCGTGCACTCCCTCGCAGGAGTTGCGGAGCTCGGCCCATCGCGTGAGGTAGTCGCGGGTCGACTCGTTGGGCCTCTGGACGCAGAGGGAGAGCTGGCGAGGCTTGGGAGGCCGCTTGTAGGTGCTGGTGAAGTTGCGGACGAAAACTTCGGTGAAGTCCAGCCAACTGTTGATGCTGTAGGGCTTGAGGCTGTTGAGCCATGTGCGCGCCGTGCCTTGCAGCATGAGGGGGACGTACTTCACGGCGACGCGCCGATTGCCGTTGGCTATGCTGACGGCCGTGGAGTAGTCGATGAGCCAATCTTCCGGCATCACCGAGCCGTTGTACTTGGGCGTGTCTCTGGGGAGCGAGAACCCTTTGGGGAAGGGCTCGTCGCGGATGCGGGGGCCAAAGCATGGCGGGCCGTCATCGTCTTCTTCTTCTAGTGCCAAGGATCGAGCAAGGCAGTCGATCCTGTGGCGGGCGTCGCTCTCGCCGACTCCTTCTCGGCGGCCAAGTCGGTCGCCAAGAGTCGGATGTGTGATGGGCGGCGGAGTGAGGCGTCTTTCTCTTCGAGGCGGGGGAGGAGGCAGATTTCCTTGGTGCTCTACAGCTCGAGGGCGGCCATCCGCGTCGCGCTCGATGGTGATGCGAGTCCGGCTGCGGCTGGCAGCCGGCTCCTTGTCTTTCTTCTGGCGCGCGCCGCTCGCAGTCGGCGAGCGGGACGTCGCGGCGTGCTCCCGGCGTGGGGGATGACTCTCAGCACGGGCGCCGGCTTCGTGCCGTTCTGCAGCCGCGTCGAGCAGCTATTGGATCCGTCTCGTCATGTAGGGGAGCTCATCGGCTCCCAGTCCATTGAGCTCTTCTGCAGCCGCCTGAGTGGCTCGCAGATTCTCGAGCGGGGTGGCGTAGATGGGGCGATCTGTGCCCAGCATGCTGGCAATGGCTGCGCCGCGCTTTTGGACGAAACCGGCTCGGCTCGGGCCGCTAGGCGGCGGCGTGCCGAAGGCGGCGCGGTCGACTTCGCGCTGGTGGGCCTCGGTGAGGCGTCTCATCGAGGCTATCTTCTGGCCCTCCGCGATGAGGGCAAGGCGGCGTGCCTCCAGGGTCTCGGCATCGGCGTCGGCCGGGATGGGGACGGAGAGGTCGTGCATCGCCGCTTGCTGAGCGTCGCGGGCATTCTCGCCCGAGTTGGAGACGTGGCTGATGACCAGCACTTCGGTGACAGCGCTGCTGCCGCTGTCAGCTCGTGGGAGGGGGTCGTCGAAAACCCCCACGTCGGAGGGGTAGGCGTCAAGCGACGCGGTGTCGGAGTCGATGAGCATCGGGTCGGTGGAGCCGACCGACTCCATGTCTCCAGCGGGCTCACTGGAGACATGAAGCTGGTCGAGGAGGCTGACGAGGGGGTTCTCGGGGTAGTCGGTGCCTGCGTCGGACGCAGGCTCGTCGGAGATGCGAGTCACGCCGAGCAGATCGGCGAGGCGGCTCGCTGCGCAGGCGTCGTCGACGCCTTGCAGCGCGTCGAGGCAAACGCCATCGGGCGCAGCAGGCTGGCTGCGCTCGCGGGGGAGGAAGAGGGTTCCCGTCCAGAACAGGTCTCCGGACGACGGTGCACCCGGCCCCACGGTGGGCGCCAAATGTCGGGTGGTTGGTGCGACATATGCCAAGGGATGGCTTATCATTGTGGGAGCCAATAAAACGTCGCCGGTGCCCGGAAACGGGATGAGGCGAAGACATGCACGCCGGCGGATCTTACCCAGGTTCGGGGCTCTCCGAGGAGATAACACCCCTAGTCCTGCTCTGCGGGGTCTCCGCATGGTCACTAGATCGAGAAAGGGTAGCTACAGTCGCTCCTAGAGCTGTTTGGGATCAAGGGAGAAGAAGAACAAGGCTAGCTCTTGCTTCCCTCTATCTATGGTGTGTGTGCTATGCTTGGAAGCCAACTATGCTCAGAGGCCAACCATGCTCAGAGGCCAACCATGCTCAGAGGCCAACCCTTTGCATGGTTGCTCCGGGGGGTTTATATAGGCCTACCCCCCGGGGGTACAATGGTAATCCGGCTGGGCTCTGGTCCCAGCCGTCAGTGTCTATGCTCGCCGGCTTCTCCGCCGGCTGCTGGGTCCCGCCGGCTGCTCGGTCCCGCCGGCTGCCGGCTACTTGGTCGACAGGCCGGCCCCACCGCCTAGGGTCTTGTCGGCGGCTGCTTACTGTAGCCGCGCCTCTGATGACGAGGGCTTTGCCGAGGTAAGCGTGGCTACAGTGGGCCGCCTCGGGGGCTCTCACTGTAGCCTTACCTCGTCTTGTCTCCTTAATGGGGCTCCTGCTTCGAGGAAGGGAGTTGCCGGCTTCTGGAGGCCGGCTACGCTCTTGGCCGACTGGGAAAGGCCGGGCCGCCTTCACGCCTCTCTCTGGCTGAAGGGGCCCGCCTCCCGCGGGCCGTACGGGAGTCGGTCGTGGGTGACGTCGAGGCCAGCATGGCTACAGTGCCGAGCCGCACAGGAGAAGGCCGTCCCGTACGGCCTCCTGTAGCCATGCCCGCCTCGGGCTTTGGGGGTAGTGGGCCGCACTGTAGCCACACCCCTTCGTGTCGCCGTTATGTGGGAGCAGCTTTGGTGGTTATGGTCTCGGCCGGCTCCTAGGAGTCGGCGTCCTTCTTGGCCGGCTTCTTGGAGTCGGCCACCCCGTAGTTGTCCTGGGGAGGAGTTGGTGAGGCTGGGTCGCCTTCCGGGAGTCGGCTTCAGAGGTAGTCGGCCAGGGAAGGTGGCCCAATGCTCGGAGTGCTCGGAGGCCCGAAGGCCTGATAATTTTTTCAGAAGAACCAGGGGCAGTCGGTTAGGCTACCCGTGGCCATTTACTCCGACAGTTTTGAATGGCATTTGTAGTGCGAATTGATTTGGTATAGTACATGGGACTAGACTCTCTTGTGTGGTGCGAATTGATCTGTTTTTGTTTTTTCGTCGACAGAAGTGCGAATTGATTTGGTACAGGACACGTTAGGCTCGCCCGAAATTTCAACCCGTGCCTTGTTACCCCAAAATATTTAAGATATATCTTTGTCTCGTTGTGCTCCGAAAACTCCCTCCATCTCAACCCGCGCCTTGCTATCCCAAAATTACAACGCGCGATAAAACTCCCACCTCCTGCGAAATCCCGACACGCGAAATGCCCGTGATACCCCTGAAACGAAAGAACCGCCTAGCTCAAATCGGTGGGGGTACTTTTGTAACTTACCCCACATTTCGGACAAGCGCGACCCTAAGCCATGGTTCTTCCCTCCCATCCCATCCGCCCACCCATTCGTACACCAAGGCCGCGAAATCCCGCGAAGCCCCACACCCTCCTCCGTCTGCCACCCAGCCGGAGCCTCTTCACAGACGACACCGTCCACAGCAACACCTCGACGTCCCTCATCCACCGTACCGGATGAGGACCCGTCATCGATCTCATCGTCCCGCCGGTTCAGCCACCCCGTCCTCCACCTCCAAGGAGCTGCATCGACGTCCCACACCGCCGTCTTCACCTGTACCACCAAAAGAGCCGCATCATCACCATTTCCTCGGATTAAGCTGCGGCCTAATCGGCGCCACCAAAGAGGTTGTACACTAATTGCCACATTTTCTTCTTTTCGATCTCACGGTGTGCCGGCGCTCGGTCCTGAGCCGACATGGCGCGGCTCCATCCACGACGACGTCGCCGGCCACTTCCTCCACGGTGCCGCTCCCTCGGCGGCGACGTTCACATCATTAGGAGCTGCTGCTGCTTTTGCTCTCGCTCGCGCTACTGCTCTGCTCTTGCTCTCAGTCCCCTGCCTGGTCTGCTCTTGCTCTTGCTTGCACTGCTGCTCTCGCTCTTTCTCCTGCTTGCGCTGCTGTTTTCGCTCTTGCTCTTGCTTGCGCTACTGCTCTACTCTTGCGCGTGTTGCTGCTGCTCTACTCTTGCGCGTGCTACTGCTGCATGAGCAGCAGATCCTGCTCTCCCTCGAGCCCCTACAGCTGTAACCTGAGATGCTGCAACACGACCAGTTGCCTCGGCTCCCCCACGCGCTACTGCTGCTACTGCTTTTCTGCTACTAGTGCATTCAGTTTCGACAGTAAAATTCAGTTTTGACAGCAAAATTCAGTTTCGACAGTTAAATTCAGTTTCGATAGTTAAATTCAGTTTCGATAGTTAAGATCAGAGATGAGTGGCTGATGTATTTTACATCTAGCACTTTGTGATTATGTATTTTACATCATCTATTGGAGATGCTATTAGAATTCCACTCATGTTAACGTTGTCTCTCTTGTCCTACTTTAGCCTCGCCGTCGTACAACTCACCGGAGCTGCTCCAACGACGAAACCCTCCATCACAGCGGATCAGTACCCCGGCTCCATCTCCAGATGCCCAAGATCTTCTTTCCCTCCTCCGACAGCCAAATCAGCCAAAGCATCCTCACCGACCAACCCAATCACGCTGAGATCGACATGGCTTCGCCGAAGAGGTTGTACACTTGTTGCATCACTTTTTTACTCTACATGTTATATATATAGTCCAGTGAGAACACGTTGTAACGTGAAATACGATTAGTTTCTCCTACTATATGACAAGCAGTGAGGTACTAGGCAACTTAGCTATTGGTGAAGGACTCTCCTGAATGCAATCATTATTTATCTCTGCGCGTTTGAGCTGTGCATTTGTAGATGAGCCTAGGAGTTGAGCTAGTACGGCAGTGGCCTGGGTCCAAAGTAGTAGAAGTAGCATAGAAACATTTTTTTAGTGTAGGCTTTTCCCTGCTCATTCCTGCCTACTAGAGTCGCCAGTGCTTGAAATGAAAACTGAAGGGAAAATATAGGAATTGGAAAGTTTCCTATGCTACTACTATTCATGCATTTGGTTCAAAGGAATGGAGCAAAGGAAAACTGTAGGATTTGTTCCTTTAGTGTCTCCTTGAAAGAAAAACCATAGGAATTTTAATATCCACTTGTCCTCCTTTTCAAATTCCTATTCATGAAGCACAAGACTAAGAGATAGTAGCATAAGAGCATTATAACCGTACATTTTCTTGTGGTTTGACTTAATCTCACCATGCTTCTTTGTATCCTGTGGTCTTCAAATTCTTGTGGACCAAACACCCAGATTGGCAGAAATCATGTGTTTTTAAATTCTCTGTTTTGCACGTGCATTCTTATCCTATTACTGTGTATTTCATATCCATGCGTTGTTAGAATCCTCCAATTCAAACGAGCCCTTACAGAATTACTTCTCTTATAGATAGTTGTCAAAGAAAACCTTGTGTGGTTTTGTCCCGCTCCTGTTGCGCCATCATCCACCCCAGCTTAGCTGCTCCAATGACAGAAGGGTCCAACACAACAGGGACCCGGCCTCCAGACTGTCTTTCGCCGCCTCAGATCTTCTTCCCCGCCGCCGGCAGCCACGACAACTGCATTACCATCATCAACCGAGAAGATGACCTCAAGGACTACACGGGTCCGCAAGAGAGGTCGCACTCTTTCGTATCTACTTATGTTATGCATCGCTTAATATTACATGCTACTTTATCGTCATGTTCACCGATTAGACTCTGAGTCAGCTCCAAACTAATGGTCAAACTTGAGTTTTTCAATGGTTGTGGGGTACATATCGGGGCCACAATTAATAGTATCTATCTACTATCTGGTTAGTAAAGAAGCTGTTATCTGTATTTTTAACTGAAGCCATTATCTGCCTGCTATCATGGGTTTTGGGTCTATCCACAGGTTGCTACCATCACTCTGGATTTCTGCATGCACTCCTTACATAATCTCACTATGTTTTATTCATATGCATGTCAGTTATTGTACACAATGGAACTGAACATGTAGAGCAAAAGAGACGAGCCTTGCGCGGCAATAAAATTTCATGCAGACATCCCTCCGTGGTAGGCGCAAAGGCAGCCCCCCTCCACCCATTTCGGATTGTAATCAAGAGGAAGATAACTGTTCTGAGGGGGATTCAGAAGGAGAAGACCACTCCTATTTACCCCCTGAGGTCTTTGCTCTAACTTGGCATGCTGATGTTGGTTATATCATGCATATGGTGCCTTGCATTGCTTACTTTATACATCAAATATGTCATTTGCTTAGTTTAGACATGCTTTGTATGAATGCCATGTGTTTAGTTTCTTCATCGTATATGTGAATTATGCAACGCCATCTTGTTTAGCCAGGCATATTATATGTGAATTTTGCAATGCCATCCTACTTAGCCAGTCATCTTGTATGTGAATCATATCAGGCCATCCTTTTTTCCATTACGTATTACATTTGTCAACAATGTTAGTACATTCAACTACTCTTCGTGTGCATCAGCCATTTGACACGGTGATGGAAAATTCTGGAGTGAAAACAAGGTCTTCAAAGGAGACTATGTTATCTGACGAAGCGCATATCTCGCTGGTTACGGATAGCTCCTCAGAGGAGGATTCAGAGGCAGATGACCAGTCCTATTTCCCCCCGAGGTGTATGCTCTAACTTGGCAGGTTATGTTTCGCATATCGTGCGTATGGTGTCTTGCATTGCTATGTCGTTTGATTAGTTTAGACATGCTTTGTGTGAATGCCACATGTTTAGTGTCTAATTACCATATATGCGAATTATGCAATGCCATCTTGTTGCAAGACATTATATATGTGAATTATGCAATGCTATCTTGTTGCAAGGCATTATATATGTGAATTATGCAATGCCATGCTGTTTAGCCAATCATCATGTATGTGAATTATATCATGCTATCCTTTTTTTGTATTATGTGTTCCATTTGCCGACAATGTTTGTATATTCAACTACTCTTCCTGTGCATCAGCCATTTGAAGCGGTGATGGAAGTATCTGGAGTGAAAACAAGGTATTCAGAGCAGACAATGCTACCTGCTGAAGTAGACATCTTGCTGGTTACAGAGAGCTCCTCAGAGGAGGATTCAGAGACTGATGACTAGTCCTATTTCCCCCCCTGAGGTCTATGCTCAAACTTGGCAAGGTTATATTACTCATGTCATGCATGTTGTCTTGCATTGCTTAGTTTTTACATCATATATGCGATTGCCATCTGCTTACTTGCTTACTATATAAATCATATATTTGAATTATATCATGCCATCATGTTTACATACACAGCATCTATCTTAATTATGGCATGGCAACCAATTTAATAAAGACATCATATAGTTATATCATCTCATCCTGTTTAGTGTTTACAATCATCATATATTGAATTATGTCATTATATCCGTGAATTATATCATGCTATCATGTTTCCATAGGCGGCATGTATGTGAATTATGGCATGCCAACCTATTTAGTAAACACATTATATAGTTATATCATGTCATCCTGTTTATATATTCAACATATTTTGAACTATGTCTTTCCATCTTTTTTAGTTAGCCATCATATATGTGAAATTGTGTCATGCTATCCTGTTTGGTTAGACAACATAAATGTGAATTATTTCATGCCCTCTTTTATTCCCCACTATCCATTGCACCTGTCTATCATACAATGTCTGTACATTCAATTAATTTTCTTGTTTATCAGCCATTTGAATTGGAGAGGGTGACGGCAGTATCTAAGGGAGTAACAACACGCTCTTTCGAAAAGATAGTGCTACCAGTTGATGGAGATAGAACCACGGTTGTACTTGCCCAAGAACTAGCCCCACCACACATAACCCAGACTCTCGCAGATTGTACCCCTACCCAGTTGGATAGAGAACCAGCTACACCCCTTCTAACTGTAACCCCAGCAGATAGTAACCCAGTTCCAGTTGACACAACACTGTCTCCACCACAGAGCACCGAAACACGAGCAGTTAGTAAGGGAACTGTTGTGCCCAAAGCACGAGGACCACCACTCCGAATCCCAACTCAACACTTAAAGCAGAAGAAGAATTGTTCTCGGGTCAGGTTCTGTAGCTATGGTTCATACTCCTTTGCTCTTGCATCACTGTATTTACTCATACCAACTAATTTCAAATTTGAAGGATGGAATTGAAATTCCAATGGCGCAACAGGTATGTTTTAAACCTGTTTCTTTAACTGGTTTTCTGTTGTAACTTGCTCTATGTTGATTTCATTTTCAATTGAATAAACAGTTATGTTCTCATGTCATGCACATTACAAGTGTTGTTATTGCTCTGTAGTTTCCTACACTTATATTCTGTCTATTCTGCTTTGTCTTGAACAAATATTATTTGAACTGTGTCTCTATCTTGATTTGGCAACGAAAACTAGAATGATATAGACCATAAAGTGATCATGGTACATAGATATATGTTTGTTTCATGTTGTTATCCTGTCCAGTTTACTACTGAACTGATTTACCAAAATGTCATATACAACATGGTAAACCTGTGATGTGTCTGCTTGTTTATCTTTTAGTATGCGGACAAAATATTGGACAACAGTACCCCGTTATGCAATGGTAAAGGAAGTAATGCAGATAAGGTTCAAGATAGTGAGACATCCGTGTTGGTCTCCAAGAAAGCTGATAAAAACTATCTTGACGACAGTGAGAGAACCCAAAAGTCATGTCTTGATGTAGTGTTCGAGTTACTGGCCACTACTGCTGGCACAAGCTCTTCGAACTCGCTGCCTGAATCAGTTCGTCTTCTTGAGTCTCAACTTCAACTTGAAAGACATCAATCGGATGTGCTGCGACAGGAACTGAAGGACTGAGGAAGTCCCTGCAGAATTCAGATGCATACTTTCGGGTGCAACAGCAAGCGCTGGAGGATTTAAGCGCCAAACAACAGAAAGTTAATAAGCTTTTCTAAGCATCTTTCCAGCATTATGGGTACCCAGGATATTGTTTCTTGAGCTCTTCTGAAGTGGTTTCAGTTCTGGACTTGTTTTGCTGCAGCGTTTATTTGCACTAGTCGCCAACTTTGACAACCACTGTATATGATATGCTGCTTTCTTCCCTATATTTGCACTAGTGGCGAACTTTGATGCCCAGTGGATGTAATATGTGTAATAGCTGTGATAGCCTAGCGTAAGTTGCTTGCTTATTTATTTCCTTGTTGTCTTGTTTATTTGTTTGCTTGTAGTCAGTGCAGTTCTTTTTCCACGGTTTGCTAGGGGCCGCAATAACCTATTTTTTAAAACTAGTCCATAATAACCATGGGCTACATATTTACTGTACTTACCATGGGCCTCCTACGGGTCGTAGAAACAATAGGCCTTCTAAGGGCCGTGGAAACAATGGGCCTTCTACGGCCATAGAATCAATGGGCCTTCTATGGGCCGTATGATCGATCGGCCAAACATGGGCCACTAACAGACCGCATTATGTGCCGTACACGGGCAAGATTTGGAATCGTCCTTTCATGGGCAGACCATAACGGGTCATCGTTAATCGTCTGTATTTGATGGCGCTAAGAAAACGGCCCAACGGATTATTGTAATCAAGGGCTGAATTTGGCCCACAAGCAGAAAAGGCCAGTAACGGGCCGTAATTAAGCGAATGCTGGAAATGTGCCCAAGAATAAATGGGCCCTGAGAAGGCCGAAAGATAACACGGGTTGGAAACGGCCCAATGGAATAGTGGGCCGTTAATGGGTATAAAGCGGTACACTGTTCATTACGGGCCAGATTCACCACAGGCCGTTAATGGGCCAAGAGTTACAATGGGCTCATATGAGCCGAAAGACATCATGGGCCATACATGGGCCGGAAGTTACAACGGGCTGGAATCATATTGGATGGCCCAGATGAAGCTACTAGGCTTAATTCCGATAGGTCGTAACGGGCCGTAAGTTAGCGGGCCGTAAATGGGCTATATACGAACAGGCCGTTAACAGGCTTTCCGTGGGCCGGCCCGTTACCTTTTGACCAAGTCAAATGGGCCGGCCTTTTCATCGGAGTGGGCCTCTGTTGGGCCGTGCCACGTGTCGACGTATCATAGGCGCCTCCTGTCCAATGAATGGATGACATCTGTCCCAACGGTGAGCCAACACGTGTTTCCTCTGGCCAATGAGAATTTTACACGTGGAAAATCCTCATTGGTTTGGGCTGTTAACGGGTTATTGGATCCAAAACCCGTTCCCAATAGCTTAACGGTGACCCCTTACAGTGGATGCCACGTGTCGGTTACCCTTGACGAAACCAATTCCATGACGCGCCATTTATCATCATGGAAGTGGACACTTCTGTGATGATAATTTTGGTAATGTCATGGAACACTTCTACGACAACACATGTATGACTATCTTGATTCTGTCATAAAATCGTCATGGATGTGCATGCATGACAAAAAACGTGACCTACTGTGGCAAGCACGTACCATCACAGAAGTGTATTTTTTGTAGTGAGATGCGTGACCACTAACGGTTATAATGGGCCAGTGGTGAGAAATTGCCAACACAACAGACCAGTCGAGATAGGTACGCATCTCAATCACACAGGAAATCAAGAGAAAATATTAAGCAAAGGCAATGTGGAAACAAATAAGCATGCTCCAAGCAAAGTTGACGGACGTTGGCCCTAGAAGTGAAGAAAAATGATTTTCCTCGAAAAGGTATCTCGATTCAGTCAAGATTTATAAAAATATTTATATGACATTTGTAGCTAACATGCATTGTTACAACAGTACACATCTACAATGACCAAAAGGGTTTATTTCTGTATGGAAACAATCAGTAAGGTGAGATAGTGAACCAACAGAATGCAACTCACCCATAATTATTTAAAAAAAAAAGAATAACGAAATCTGATCCTCCTTTGGTTAGTGTGTACACACTACACAGAGCTATGAATTAGAAAACTGAAGATTATTAAGTAAAACAAGAACTCTTCATAACTGTTCTTTCCAAATCCCCTCCCAAGCACATGTTCTCCATAGTTCATTGAATGTAGATAGAATTCATTATTAGTTTCTACTATCACTTAGAACAAATATAATATGGCAGACACTGAACAATTTTACCATCAAATTCTTTATTGTGTTCATCTGTGTTTGCTATGATCAAATTTGATCTTCTACATTGAAGATTAAAGATGCCAAAGGCTGATACCATGCTAGTCTTAAAGAAAAGATGATTCAGTCATAAACTCAACATAGGTTACAGGGGCATCTCGAGAAATGATTTGAGGAAAATACTGTTTCTGGAGAGATGTTATTTTCCTTTTAGTTGCTTTCTTATAATATCTTATTGGAGTATAGGGGTATCCATGCACTTGCTCAGGGGTACAGAACATGTGTTGAATGGTCCAAGGAGAGTCCTGTACTCCCTCCATCCGGAAATACTTGCCGGAGGAATGGATGTATGTAGACGTATTTTAGTTATAGATACATCCATTTTTATGCATTTCTGCGACAAGTATTTCCGGACGGCGGGAGTAGAACCTTTCAAAAGTATGAATGTTTAAGAAAATCCACCAATTGAAAATGGAGATCCAGCTAACAAGGTTTTATACTTATAAATTTATTTACATGTTGATTCTTCCAATTGTCGAGAGCAACATACTCTAAAATAGAGAGAACATATAGGCACGCCCAAGGATTCAATTCATGTTTGGTACAAATGTCTTAGGATGCTTATCCCCCAGTTACCATTATAGTCGGTAAATAAAATTGTAGTGGTCAAGTTTTCAATTGTTCTCTTTGCAAGTCCAAACTTCCAGCAACACATAACAGCAAAAAGAGCTTGGGAGAGTTAAAAACAGACTGGAATTAAAGGTAGAATCTTATGTTAAATTTACCGACAAGTAATCTCACACACATGCCTACTATTTTGTTAGCCAAGCAAAACATATTCCAGTAAACCAAGAACAATAGAGAAACCCTTGGCTAGATCAACTGACCATCGCGTAAAGAAAATGTAAAGGAAGATACCTGAAGAACATGGCTTGAACTGAACAATGAGCAAATCTTGAGCAGGAGAACAAAGAAGCTGCAACCTTCTAGATATGACAACGTGCAGAATGAAAGCAGAGGAATTTGTTAGAGCATAAGTATGTCAAGAGAAGTTTACAGACAAGGAAAACATTAGTCCATTTACCCAAGATTAAAGCACAAAATGGATGAGAAAAGCAGCCAAGAGTAATGGAACATCTAAAATATAGGCACCAAGCCACCAAGCCAGACATGAGTAGCCACCTGATATCAGCCTCCAAACCGACCTGATATGAGCCTCCAATAAAATTGGAAGAAAAGCTGTGGTGTAAATATATAAATGTAAAGAAACTTATTATGGCATGGGAACTATTTTTAGAATTTCTTTATCATGTGAATCAAACAATTATGGAATACAACTATTTGATATGTACTTCAATTGTGTTTGATGTATACTCTGTAAAGCAATGTAAATGCTCTTAATAATGAGAAATACCTAGAAACATTAGGAGAATAAGCCCCATGTGTAAGAAAATCTTGAATCTGTAAATTCATGCCTGAGACAATGAACTGAACATTAGCTCTGTGCATTCACCAAGATAAAGATAACAACATTCTATGAAACGAAATTGCATAACGGCATCACACTTTTCTTGGTGAGTCAACTATAGAACCTAAACACTCACCTAAGCTCAACTGCTGCTCAACCCCCTCTGCTCCAACACTAGAACATTCATTCCTGCCAAACAAAAACAACATTAGTAGTGCTGCAGAAATGTACAATCCAGCGCCAGATAGTGATGCCTCCGTCAATCAAATTCCTAGGAATTTCCTTCAGAAATAGACCGAGTTAATCATTATAAATCACTATTGCCGAGCATCCACACTCGAACTAAATACATCAAACCATAGCTAATCCCCGAATACAGATAGTAATCCAACGAAACCAAAACACCACATTCACCAAATATGGAGATCTGAAGATCCGAAGGGAGGCAGATGGGTAAACACACACACACACACACACATCAAGCAGGGCAGGAGGACTAGGGAGAGCGGGGACTCGGAGGAAGTTACCTTGTCTGGATGAGATTCCTGGTGGCAACGGTGGAGCTGTCTCGCGGCGGCGACGGAGGTCACTCGAGGTGGCAGCCAGGGTGACTCCATGCCGCGGCTAGCGAATCCAGGCGGCAGCGGCGGTGAGGCCATGCGGGCGCCCTCAATCCAATCCGTTGCCCTGGTCTTCAATCGTGCTAATAGGGTTAGTAGTGGGCTTCTGCTGGGATCGGGGTGAGCTCCATTACTACATATCCCCAACGTGTCCACGGTGTCCCTGATGGCGGATCAAGGGCGGCGACGTTGGAGAGGAGACGAGGTGGAGGGGCGCGGGCTCGAGGGCAATGGCGTGGGAGAGGAGGGAGCAGGAGGAGACAAGGTGGAGGGGGCACAGGCGTGACGAAGGGCTGGCGGAACCCTTGCACGTTTCAGAGGATGGGCGCGGATGGGATTGGTGAATCCCAACGGCGACGAGGCGCGCACGCAGGTAGTGCCACTGATGAATAGGACCAGGAGCAGCGCCAGCCCACCAGTCATCGCTATAGAACAGACGTGGGTGCATATGCTGGGTACATACGCACCGGCCTATCCATGCGCAACTGCTCCCCGCAACACATGACGCGGGCAGCACGCGAGGAGCGGGCCCCAGGCGCGGTTGACCCTTGACGAGACGCGATGCAGGAGGCAACATGCACGTGAAAAAGGCACATCCATTAGACCGAGGTGTGGGACCAAAAAGAAGGCAGGCCTACTTGCAGCCGCACCAACAGGCGACTCCGGAGGGGCGAGCAAACCAGAAATTGGGTAGTGCCAACGATGCGCGCACGTAGTGCGGCAGGAGAGGCGCTCGCGCACCCAAAAAACTTTGACCCAGCCAATCCGCTTTTGCCCGAGCCCACAGGTCATCCCGCGTTAGTGTTTCATGCTAACACGCTATGTATTCCAGCTAGCTCCGTTCGTCTTTTGTTGTTGGAGGAGGCACATGAAGGAGGATTAATGGGACACTTTGGCGTCAAGAAGACAGAGGACGTACTTCCTACACATTTCTTTTGGACAAAGATGAGACGGAATTGATGCGGAGCATCCCATCATCATCCCCATGGACCTACCATCGTCTCATCAAGAGCCAAGAGGACCCATGACACGAGCACGAGCTAGATCTCTCGAGAACGAGGTGACTTCTTTCCTTAGTGATATCGCATATGATCCACTCGAGACATGGCTACTACCTAAGTCCGATATGCTATGCATGATCAGGTGTCAAGAGGACCCTCACGAAGATGCACATGAAGATGGACAAGCCACCAAGTCCATGGATGAAGAGAACCAACAGAAGAAGGCAAGTTCACCTTCCAGGCCCCGGACATCCGGCCAAGGCCCCGGACATCTGGCCCCTGAAGATGTCAGCAACAGCAGCAGCCCAGCAATCGAAGTGCTACAGGGCCCGGACATCCGACCCCATGCCCCGGACATCCGGCTCTTCCCGAAGCCCCGGAAATCCGGCCTCTTCGCCAGGACATCCGGCCCCGCCTATCCAGAGAGCACGGAACACAGCCACGCCAGCCCGGACATCCGGCCCCCAGCCCGGACATCCGGCACCTCCTGAAGGCCCGGACATCCGGCCCGACGCCCGCACATCCGGCTCCACCTGTCTGCGCACAGTAAAGGGCCGAGGCCCATGTACCTCTTCACCCCCCTAGACTATATATACTCCATCCCCTTCCTCTTTCTAGGGTTAGCATTGGTTTAGCTCATAGTTGAGATAGAGCTTTGCTCATCCATTACGGATCTTCTCCTCGAGAGAGACTGCGGCCCCTCTTCGGAGAAGATCACCTTGGATTGAAGACCCCCTCTTGGGTGGCCCCCATCAAGACCTCCTCACGGAGAAGAACCGGTTACCATTTGTATCGTCCGTTGTTGACTTTGGATCTTGTATCTCACCTTTGTGTTCATAGATCTAGCGCATGTGTGATCTATTCTTGTTGGTTGAGTGATTTCTCTCGTGTTTTCCCTCGTGTTTCCCCTCGTGTTCTTCGAGTTCCTCTTTGTGATCCGCTCCTTTCGTGAAATATCGGCCATCTATGGTTCCACCCTACATCATCTTGGTATCATGAGCCACGTTGATCACGATTTCGGAGCCCCCTCTCTTTGTTTTCTAGCTTTTTTTTGTTGATTTCGTCCTAAATCCGAAAATTGCTCCACAAAAATAGCCCCAATTTTTTTTTGTGATATGTTGGTGTGATGAAGTTTTGTTGGATTTGATTCGCCGATTTTGTGTGTTGCAGGTAGATCTAGCTTTTCCTCATCTTTTCTCGAAATTCCATCCACAAAATCTTCCGAATTTTGCCCCGGATTTGACCTCTCCACGCGGTGTTCTTCGAGTTCGTCCACGGATCCCGAGCCCGGACATCCGGCCCCTGACAACATCCCTTCCATCCTCCACTCCGTTTACCGCCTAACTTTCGTCCAATTTTGTTCCGGAGCCCACATACACTTCCGCATACCACCACCACTTCCGCATAGCACCACCATAGCCTTTCCCGCTACCAACTCCGACAATTTTGACCCGTTTTGCTTTGAGAATTTGAGTTGTGGTTTCCGTGTCCTATTATGTTTCGGCTATCTAGGTACGGTTCGGCATCAACATCACCACCGCTCATATTCGCCAAGGACTACTACGAACGGCTACATCACTTTGGTATCACCTCACCTTGGTATCACTTTGGTATCGTGATATCATCATACTCTCTTGCATTTGCATTGATAACCGCATAGCCTTACTTTTGCGTCACTTACCCATCGAGACTAGCCTTTGAGTATTGCCGGCAACGTGACTTGTGCACATTAGTGATCATACTTCCCATAGCATACATACCATCATCGTGTTGCATATCTTGGTATCATCTCTTGTGTCACAAAGTTGTCTTCGCATACACAATTGCTATCTTGGTTCGTGAAGCATTGCATGAGAAAAGAGCTCAAAAAACAAAGAGCCAAACAAGCTTTTAAGCAAAAGGGAAAGATAAGCAAAGAGCTTATAAGCAAGAACCATAGCATCATACAACATTAAGATTGGAGCTTATAAGCAAGAACCATAGCATCATACAACATTAAGATTCTCATACTCGATCATCTTGGATCAAAGCATAGGAACATCATACATATAGCATACTTGGGATAGAAGTCGTTGCATTTTTGCTTAGTAGGTTGTGCACAAGTTCGTATCCGCCTATTGTGCAATCGTCCTAGTGTCTCTCTAGCGTTGTGCAACAAGAGCATCTTGGTGGATTCCACATTTTGGCTCATCCTTGGTTGCCCAACCCCACATTATCTATTTGCGTGTGTGTTTCCGTGTACCATATCTTGCTATTGTTCTACTTGTTGCATTTGCAAATTTGTGAATCCTTTCCAACATTATTGAGTCTCACTTACAATTGCATCAAATTTTGTGCCACCATCCTAACCAAGCCCCACCATAATCTTTTACTTGTGTAGGTGTCAGAACTGACAAGAATTGGTACCAATTGTGTTATTTCCTTGATACACATTGGAGTGATCTTTGATCCATTTTCAACATCGGTCAAGGTACATTTGGTATTGGTTCTTCTTTTTCTCCCACTCACATATCTTTGTTTGGAATGATGGATAGGCCAAGTACTTCTACCAACCCACTCTTCTTGGAGCAAGACGACGACATGTCATCCTACGTAACCAACACTCAACTATTTGGTGCACACCGAGCTTTGCATCAAGAACAACTTGCTTTGGGCGACCGCATCGACAATCTCGCCACCGACCTACGACAATCCGAGCAACGTACAAGAGACTACTTCGACACATCCATGAGTTCGCTCAAAGAAGATATCCGAACCATGATGGTCCGCTCTTCAACAACTTCGTCCTCTTCAAGACGGAGCCACTCAAGTCGTCACTCCAATGACACCCTCTCCGGTTCAAGTACACCGACATCGAATACTCTTCGTCGTGCCGCACGTCAAGACCGTCAAGCTAACCGCAATCCTCTACACGGCACTGACTCTCAAGAGCATCCCCATCATCAAAACCAAGCTGCTTTTGCACAAGCACAAGAACGGCAACGCCAACGACAATAAGAACAAGAGGAGCGAGCGCGACAACATCAAGATGCACAAGACGCCGAGGCACAACGTTAAGAACAACAACTACGTGAAGCTCAAGCACTTGAGGCGCAATGTGCCCTTCATGACTCAAGTCGTGCCATAGCCAATCGAGGCCGTCAAGCTCAACTACATCAAGAAACACTTCGCGATGAAGCTCAAGAAAGAATTTACCAAGCACGTGTGCATCGACAAGCTCCTCGTCAAGATCGACAAGCTCCTCGTCAAGATAGACAAGCTCCTCCTCAAGCGAGACAAGAACGTCAAATCCATCGAGAGCAAGAAGACAATGGACCACGTCCTCGCCAAGAGCAACATGAGGTCGACAACCCTCCTCGCCAAGAGCAACATGACGAAGACAACCCTCCTCGCCAAGAGCAACATGAGATTGCCAATCCTCACCGACATGGGCGTCATCATCCCCGACCCCAACACAATGAAGAGCAACGATATGGCAAGCTAAAGTTCACCATGCCCAAGTTTACCGGAAGCAATGACCCCGAAGAGTACATATCATGGGCATTGAAGGTTGACAAAATCTTCCGCTTGCACAACTACGAAGAAGAGAAGAAGATCGCAATGGCATCCCTTGAATTCCAAGACTACGTCCTCATTTGGTGGGAACAAGTCATTGAGCGCCTAGCGACAAGAGGTGAACCACCAATCACCACTTGGGTACAAATGAAGGATGTCATGAGAGCATGATTCGTGCCAAACTACTACAACCACGACCTCTTCAAGAAACTCCAACAACTCAAGCAAGGAACCAAGAGCGTTGAAGAATACTACAAGGAAATGGAGATTGCCATGATATGAGCCAATGTCAAAGAAGATGATGAGCAAACTATGGCACGTTTCTTGAATGGACTCAATCAACCTATCAAGAAGATTGCCAACTTCCAACCATACTCGAACCTCATCAAGCTAGTGCATCAAGCTACCAAAGCGGAACGGCAAGTACAAGACGACTTCAAGTATGCCAAGTTCTCATCCAAGCCCTATGGCCTCTCCAACAATCAAGCTTCGACGACTCCAACACATTCTACCTCAACCAAGCCATCTACAAGCAACGGGGACAAGTCAAGTTACAAGAAAACTTCGATAAGCTCAAGTCGTCCTCCTACTACAGGCAACTTCAAGAAAGCTTCCTCATCATCTACTCCAACCGATGAGACCATCAAGACAAGTTCCATCAAATATTTCACATGCGGAGGCCGAGGCCACAAGTCCTTCGAGTGCACAAACAAGACCACCATGATCCTCAATGACGATGGAACCTACGACTCCATGAGTGAAGGAGAAATGGAAGCCCTTGAGCTAGTGGCCATGCACCGACAAGTGAACAATAAAGAAGAAGATGATCACATCTTTTGTGACGAAGACTCAAGTCCCGCTATTGTTGTCTCCAAGGTCTTGACTCTTCAACATCAACAAGACGAAGATCAAAGATGCCATATCTTCCACACAAAGGCTGGCATCAATGGACGGTCCGTCAAGGTCATCATCGATGGAGGTACTTGTCATAACTTAGTAAGTGAAGAACTATGCTCCAAACTCCAATTGGTCAAGATGAAGCACCCGCACCCCTACAAGGTTCAATGGCTAAGCGACACCGGCACCATCCAAGTCGAGCATAGGGTACATGTCTCTTTCAAGATCGGCGCCTATGAAGACACTTTGGAGTGTGATGTCCTTCCGATGACCGTGTGCCACCTCCTTCTTGGACGGCCATGGCAATTTGACCGAGGTGTCATTCACAATGGGCGTACAAATCACTATAGCTTCAAGATGAAAGGGAAAGAGTTTGTGCTACGTCCTATGTCTCCAAGCCAAGTGCTCGCCGACAAGCAAAACAACCATCATGGAGAGAATAGTGAGAGAGCGACCCACCAAAAAGAGAGTGAGCGCCACAAGCCCAAATTGAGTGCCTCCACGATGAGCGACAAAAAAAACTTAGTTCCCTTTGCCACCAAACGTGAGACGAGAGAAGTGTGTGAGAACCCATCCAATGTCCTACACTATGTCCTATTGTGCAAGGACGAGGCACCAAAAGCTAACACCTCTCACAATCTTCCTCTAGTGTTATCTTCTTTATTGCAGGAATTCCAAGATGTTTTCCCCAATGAGCTACCTCCGGGTCTACCTCCAATACGAGGCATTGAGCACCGAATCGATCTAATCCCTGGAGTGTCGTTTCCAAACAAAGCTCCCTACCGCGTCAACCCCGAAGAAACCAAAGAAATACAAAGGCAAGTAAAGCATCTCATAGATCATGGACATGTGCGTGAAAGTTTGAGTCCTTGTGCCGTACCGGTCATTCTTGTGCCAAAATGAGACGGTAGTTTTCGCATGTGTTCTGATTGTAGACCTATCAATGCTATCACCGTTCGTTATAGGTACCCCATTCCACGCCTTGATGATATGCTTGATGAACTTAGCGGTGCCACTATCTTTTCCAAAATTGATCTTAAAAGTGGTTACTATCAAATCCGCATACAAGAGGGTGATGAATGGAAAACCGCTTTCAAAACAAAGTTTGGTCTATATGAGTGGTTAGTCATGCCTATGGGTTTATCGGAAGCACCCGGTACTTTCATGCGCCTTATGCATTATGTGTTTCGCCCTTACATTGGTGAATTTGTTGTTGTCTACTTTGATGATATCCTTGTGTTTAGCAAATCTCTCAAAGAACATGTCACCCACCTTGGCACCGTGCTACAAACTCTTCGAAAAGAGCAACTTTATGCAAATATGGAAAAATGCCTATTTGGTGTTGATAAGCTTGTTTTCTTGGGTTTTGTAGTATCTTCTAAGGGTGTTCATGTTGATGAATCTAAGATCAATGCTATTAAAATGTGGCCCCAACCAACCAATTTGCAACAAGTGCGTAGTTTTCTTGGTTTAGCCGGTTTCTACCGCAGATTTGTGAAGGATTTTAGCACCATTGCTTCACCTTTGCATGCTTTGAGTAAGAAAAATGCACCGTTTGTTTGGGGAACATCCCAAGACATCGCTTTCAATGAGCTTAAAAATTTGCTTACTCTTGCTCCCGTGCTTGCATTACCCAACTTTGACAAACCTTTTGAAATTCATTGCGATGCTAGTGGTAATGGCATAGGAGGTGTGTTAACGCAAGAGAAGCGCCCCATTGCATACTTTAGTGAGAAACTCTCCGGAGCACAACTCAATTACCCTATCTATGACAAAGAGCTATATGCTTTAGTGCGAGTTTTGCATGAATGGGAACATTACCTACGCCCTCATGAGTTCATCATCCATACCGACCATGAAACGCTTAAATACCTTAAGGGTCAAACTAAGTTGAACAAGCGTCATGCTAAGTGGAGTGCATTTATTGAGTCATTTCCTTATGTCATCAAGTACATTAAAGGTAAGGAAAATGTTGTGGCGGATGCACTTTCCCGTATATGCATGCTTGTTACTCAACTTGAGTTAAATGTCATTGGTTGTGAGCACATAAAAGACTTGTATGAGCATGATCCTACATTCGCTATTCCTTATGCCAAGTGTTTGACGCATACTTCTTGGGCTCGATATTACCTCAAGGATGGTTATCTTCTGAGAGCTAACAAACTTTGCATCCCCGAGTCTTCTCTTCGTTTGTTACTTTTGCAAGAATCTCATGGAGGAGGACTAATGGGACATTTTGGACGAGACAAGACATTCGCCACGCTCTCCAAGAACTACTTTTGGCCCAAGATATTTCGCGACGTCAATCGCTTCACCAACCGATGCTCTACATGTAGCAAAGCTAAGTCTAAAGCCCAATCTCATGGCCTCTATATGCCACTTCCAATTCCATATCAACCATGGGAAGATATTAGCATGGATTTTGTGCTTGGTTTGCCTAGAACTCGAAATGGCAAGGATTCCATTTTTGTTGTTGTGGACCGATTCTCCAAAATGGCACATTTCATTCCTTGCAACAAGATAGACGATGCTTCACATGTTGCAAATTTGTTTTGTAGGGAAATCTTGCACCTTCATGGAGTGCCAAAGACGATTGTCTCAGACCGCGACGTCAAGTTCTTGAGTTACTTTTGGAAGACCTTGTGCGCCAAGCTCGGAATCAAGCTTTTGTTCTCTTCGGCATACCATCCACAAACCAACGGCCAAACGGAGGTGACAAACCACACGCTCTCCACCCTACTACGCGTGTTGATAAAGAAGAACATCAAGGAGTGGGAGGAGTGCCTACCTATCGCCGAGTACGCCTACAATCGTGCAAGACATTCGACTACCGGCAAGTCCCCCTTCGAGGTCATCTATGGCTTCAACCCATTGTCACCATTGGACATTCTACCTCTACCGCTACAGGAGCGCACAAACATGACGCGAGTGCCCGAGTCAACTTCCTCAAGAAGATGCATGAAGATACAAGGAACACCATCGAGCGCCTAGTACAACGACTCGCGACCAAGCTCAACGTCAACAAGCAACCCATGATGTTCAATGTTGGAGATCTTGTGTGGCTACACCTTCGTAAGGATCGCTTCCCCAATGAACGCAAGTCCAAGCTACTACCCCGAGCGGATGGACCCTTCAAGGTGCTTGCACGCTACAACAACAACGCATACAAGATCGACATCCCACGCGACAAGTACTCCGTGAGCGACATCTTCAACCTCAAAGATCTCTCCCCGTACCATGGTGATGAGGATTTCGATCCGAGGTCAGATCTTTCCCAAGGGAGGGGAGATGATGCGGCGCATCCCATGATCATCCCCATGGACCTACCATCGTCTCATCAAGAGCCAAGAGGACCCATGACACGAGCACGAGCTAGAGCTCTCGAGAACGAGGTGACTTCCTTCCATAGTGATATCGCATATGATCCACTCGAGACATGGCTACTACCTAAGTTTGATATGCTATGCATGATCAGGTGTCAAGAGGACCCTCACGAAGATGCACGTGAAGACGGACAAGCCACCAAGTCCATGGATGAAGAGAACCAACAGAAGAAGGCAAGTTCACGTTCCAGGCCCCGGACATCCGGCCAAGGCCCCGGACATCCGGCCCCTGAAGACGTCAACAACAGCAGCAGCCCAGTAATCGAAGTGCTACAGGGCCCGGACATCCAGCCCCATGCCCCGGACATCCGGCTTCGCCCGGACATCCGACCCCGCCAATCCAGAGAGCACAGAACGCAGCCACGCCAGCCCGGACATCCGGCACCTCCTGAAGGCCCGGACATCCAGCCCGACGCCCGGACATCCGGCTCGACGCCTGGACATCCGGCTCCACCTGTCTGCGCACAGTAAAGGGCCGAGGCCCATGTACCTCTTCGCCCCCCTAGACTATATATACTCCATCCCCTTCCTCTTTCTAGGGTTAGCATTGGTTTAGCTCATAGTTGAGATAGAGCTTTGCTCATCCATTACGGATCTCCTCCTCGAGAGGGACTGCGGCCCCACTTGGGAGAAGATCACCTTGGATTCAAGACCCCTCTTGGGTGGCCCCCATCAAGACCTCCTCACGGAGAAGAACCGGTTACCGTTTGTATCATCCGTTGTTGACTTTGGATCTTGTATCTCACCTTTGCGTTCATCGATCTAGCCCATGTGTGATCTATTCTTGTTGGTTGAGTGATTTCTCTCGTGTTTTCCGTCGTGTTTCCCCTCGTGTTCTTCGAGTTCCTCTTTGGGATCCGCTCCTTTCGTGAAAGATCAGCCATCTAGGGTTCCACCCTACATCAAGAATGTTGAGCATTTTGTTGCTCACTACACTACATGTCAAAAAGCTAAGTCACGACTCAATCCTCATGGTTTATATATGCCTTTGCGTGTACCTAGTGTTCCATGGGAGGATATATCTATGGACTTTGTTTTAGGTTTAGCTCGAACTAACAAGGGGAGGGAGAGCATATTTTTTTGTGTGCATAGATTTTCGAAAATGGCACACTTTATACCATGTCATAAAAGCGATCCTGCTGCTAATGTTGTTGATTTGTTCGTTCGTGAAATTATTCGCTTGCATGGTGTGCCAAATACAATTGTTTCAGATCGTGATACTAAGTTTCTTAGCCACTTTTGGAGATGTTTATGGGCTAAGTTGGGGACTAAAATGCTTTTTAGTACTACATGTCATCCCAAAACTGAGGGACAAACTGAGGTAGTCAATATAACATTGTCTACTATGCTTAGGGCTAAATATAAACTTGTTGGAGATAAGGGTTGAAAACATGTTGTGTTTGCACCTGGAGATCTTTTTTGGTTACATTTGCGTAAGGATAGATTTCCTGATTCGTGCAAAACAAAGCTATTGCCATGTGCTGATGGTCCTTTTAAGGAGTTAGAGAAAATAAATGATAATGCATATAAACTTGAGCTGCCTACAGATTTTGGGGTTAGTCCCAATTTTAACATTGCAGATTTGAAGCCTAATTTGGGTGAGTAAGATGAGCTACCATCGAGGACAACTTCCTTTCAAGAAGGGGAGGATGATGAGGTCATCAATTCCATTATTACACCCACAACCCCAGCTCCTATACATACTGGAACAATTACTAGAGCTCGCGCACGCTAATTGAATTACCAGGTAATTTCGTTTCTTGGTAGCAATTTTAATGTTCATGAGAATATGATGTTGCCTAAATTGGATACATTTGTGTTGATTACTAATGAAGGGCCTAGCATGGACAAGAGGGATGAACACTGGAGCAAAAAAAGCATGGAGATGAAGGCGCGCGCGAAAGGACCGTGTTTCTAGTGCATATTTCAGTACTTTGAAGCCTCCTTGATGACATACAATGACATGGACGAACTATACAAGATGCCCTTTCATAAATTTCGTCCATAGCTTATAATAGGTGCTGCGTCCCATGTAATTTAGAAATCTTGAGTATAGGCTGTTTTTAGTGTCGGAGTTATTGGCCATGGGTAGCCTCATCTGCCCCCATGGCATTTCAAGAAATCGGGGCCAACTGCGCCCCTCAAACCTCCATGCATGACCACCGCCTTCTCGAGGCCGGCTGGTCCAAGTGGCCGGCTGCCGGAAGGCAGCTGAACCCAGAAGACGGCCGTGAAGCAGGCCGCCTCCTAGCAGGCGGCCTCCAGAGAGGCCGGCTCCTAGCAGGCGGCCCCAAGCGCCCTCAAAGTCTACACCCCCGAAGACGATGAGACGGGCGTGGCAACAGTGAAGCCTGCCACCCCCAAATCCAGGGCAGATCGTGGTTATAGTGCGTCGTACAAGCCGGAGATCCCCGGCACGGCGCGGCACTGTAGCCTCTCCGCCCGTGACATCACTTAAGTAAGAGGGGCCATGCCCCCACGACGGACTGTCGGAACGGCCCATAGGCGGCGGGCCTTACCTGTCGGAGTGAAGCTAGAAGGCGGCGAGCACGGACCAGTCGGCTTGGGGAGAAGCCGGCACCCAGAGGGAGGCCCTCCCCCAGCCTGGGGGTTTGTGCGCCATTAACCAGAAGAGATGGGGAATGGCTACAGTGATCACCCGCGAGGCGGCGGGACTGTAGCCATACCCTCCCCGACAAAGCAAGCGTCATTAGAGGCACGACTACAGTGATGAGCCGTGGACCAGACCCGCAGCGGCGGGCGCGGCCGGTCGGCCAAGTACAGGAGAGCCGGCGGGGCCCACCAGTCGGCGGGCCCCAGCAGCCAGCGCAGAAGCCGGCCACAAGAGCCACTGATGGCCAGGGCCTACACCCGGCCATATTACCACTATACCCCTAGGGGTAGGCCTATATAAACCCCCCAGGGCACCCATGCAAAGGGTTCAGACCCTTAGACTACACGACCACATACATAGAGAGAGGACAGAGCTAGCCTTGCCCTTCTTCCTCCTCTAGCAAACAGCTGAAGGAGCAACTCGTAGCTACTTGTTGAG
Organism: Aegilops tauschii subsp. strangulata; assembly: GCF_002575655.3. Lineage (NCBI taxonomy): Eukaryota > Viridiplantae > Streptophyta > Magnoliopsida > Poales > Poaceae > Aegilops > Aegilops tauschii. Next base: position 241,172,950 of record NC_053037.3, on the reverse strand, counting down.
ATAGTGATCATGCGGAGACCCCGCAGAGCAGGACTAGGGGTGTTATCTCCTAGGAGAGCCCCGAACCTGGGTAAAGTTCGCCGGCGTACGTGTCTACGCCTCATCCCGCTTCCTGGCACCGGCGACGTCTTACTATCTCCCACCATGATAAGCCACCCGTTGGCATATGTCGCACCAAAACCCCGACATTTGGCGCCCACCGTATGGCTAGGTGCACCGTCGTCCGGAGATCTGTTCTGGACGGGAACCCTCTTCCTTCCCTCCGAGGGCAGCCAGCCCGGCATGCCAGATGGCGTCTGCGCCGACGTGTTGCATGGCGCGGAGGTTGCCCGCGTGGCAAGCTGCCTCGCTGACCTTGTTGGCGAGATCCGCCTCTCCGACGAGCCTACATCCGACGCAGGCACTGACGGCCCTGAGAGCCGCCTCGTCAGCCTTATCGATCAGCTCCACGTCGCCAACGAGCCAGCCGTCAACTTGGAGTCGGTCGGCTCCATCGACCCGATGCTCATCGACTCCGACACGGCGTCGCTCGACGCGTTCCCCACCAACGTGGTGGTCATCGACGATCCCCTCCCTCGCACCAACAGCGGCGACAGCACTGTCATGGAGGTGTTCGTCATCTGCCACGATGGAGCGTCCGGTGACGATGCCCGAGATCCGCTCGAGGCGGCGCTACGAGACCTGTCTGCACCCATTGCAGAAGACGCCGACGGCAAGACGCTGGAAGCCCGCCGCGTCCAGCTCATCGAGAGCGCCAAGAAGCTAGCCAGCATGAGACGCCTCTCAGAGGCTTACCAGCGCGAGATGGACCGCGCCGTTGGTCGCACGCCGGCTCCTGGCGGGCCTAGCCGCGTCGGCACGGTCCGGCAACATGGCGCGGCCATAGCTAGCATGTTCCGGGCAGATCGCCCCGTCTACGGCACGCCCATGGAGAACATACGAGCTACCCAGGCGGCAGCAGACGAGCTGGACAACCTCAAGGGCGACGAGCGTCGCCACATGACGGAGCGTGGCTAGCGGCTTATTGATGCGGCTGCCGAGCAGCAAGAAGCCGGCTGCCGCGCCAATGCACCCAACCAGCGGAACGGCGATCCGCCTCCCCGCAGAGAGCATGGCGCGACATCCCGGACGCCGACTGGTGGCGCCCGCGGACGACGAGACAAGGAGCCGGCTGCAAGCCGCAGCCGGACGCACATCACCATCGAACGCGACCAATATGGCAGCCCTCGAGCGGTGGAACGACCAGGCGACTATTAGCCTCCCCCACGCAGAGAAAGGCGCGTCTCCCCGCCGCCTGTTGATCATCCGAGCCTCGGTGGCCGACTTGGCCCCCGAGAAGGAATCGAAGAAAACGATGCCCGCCACCGGATCGACTGCCTCAACCGATCCCTGGCGCTAGAAGAACAAGACGCGCTAGGCCCGCCTTGTTTCGGCCCCCGCATCCGTGACGAGCCCTTCCCCAAAGGGTTCACGCTCCCAAGTACACCGGCTCCGTGAAGCCGGAAGACTGGTTGGTCGACTACTCCACAGCCGTCAGCATAGCAAACGACAACAAGCTCGTTGCCGTGAAGTACGTCCCGCTCATGCTCCAGGGCACTGCCCAGACATGGTTGAACAGCCTGAAACCCCGCAGCATCAACAGTTTGGTAGATTTCACTAAAGCCTTCGTCCGCAACTTCACCAGCATGTACAAGCGGCCGCCCAAGCCCCGCCAGCTCTCTTTGTGCATCCAGGGCCCCACCGAATCGACTCGCGACTACCTCACGCATTGGGCCGAGTTGCGCAACTCTTGTGAAGGCGTGCATGAGGTGCGGGCCATCGAGTACTTCACAGCCGGGTGCACAGAAGGCACCCTGCTCAAACACCGGCTTCTCTGCGACGAGCCGGCAACCCTCGAGGACCTGCTGTTCATAGCAGACAAGTACGCCAGGACCGACTCCTCCATGAAGACGGAGATTCAAGTTGATGCATCCGGCAAAGTGGCTCCTCAGGCCCCTCGGACTCCGGCTGGTGACACCAGTCGGCGGTAGCAGCAGAATGACAACAAGTGCAAGGCGCCACAGCCGGCTTCCACTAGCCGACAGGTGGCGACAGTTGAAGACCAGCAGCCGGAAGGGCAGCCTGCTCCCAAGCGTCAGAAGGGCGGCAAGCCAAATTGGTTTCCCGCCTTCTCCTATGAGCAAACCCTTGATGCACCCTGCAAGTTTCACAGCGGTGCGAAGCCGTCCAACCACACCACCCGGAAGTGTCACTGGCTCACCTGAATCACCAAGGGCGAAGGATTCCTGCCTCCTCCACCAGCCGGCCCGCCGTTGCCGCCTCCTCCCCCGCAGTAGGCGGCCCGGCTAGTCGCCGCTATTCAAGATGAGTACCCAGAAGAGCAAGGAGCCTACATCGTCTTCAAAAGTGTGGCTGATGACAGGCGCAACCGACACCAGCAATCCCGAGAAGTGAATGCAGTAGCTACTGAAGCCCCATAGTTGATGCACTGGTCAAAGAAGCCGATCAATTGGAGCCGAGCGGACCACCCGGAAGTGATGCCTTCTCTGAGTTCCTACACTCTGGTGTTGGAAGCCACCTTTGCTACTGAGAGGTGAGCTGCTCGCTTCTCCCGAGTCCTGATAGATGGCGGTAGCAGCATGAACATCTTGTACCGCGACACCATGGAGAAATTGAACATAAAGCCGAAGCATCTCCTGCCCAGCCGGACTATTTTCCATGGCATAGTTCCTGGCCTTTCTCACTCACTAATCGGCAAGATCAAGATAGATGTCCTCTTTGGAGACAAAGATCATTTCTGCCGAGAGCCCATCTAGTTTGAAGTAGTTGATGGCGGTGCCGCACTATGCTTACCTCAAGATGAAGATGCCAAGCACCAAAGGGGTCATTACCATCTCCGGAGATTACCAGAAGTCATCCGCCTGTGCGGCCGCTAGCAGTCAGCTGGCCGAGTCCCTTGTGATCGCTGCCGAGAAGCGGCTCCTTGACCGAGTTGTGGCCATGGCCGGCAAGCAGCCGGACATGTCCCCTGACCCCAAGGAGTCGGAAGCTGAAGGTTCCTTCAAGCCGGCCAAGGAGACAAAGAAGATACCGTTGGACCCAGAGCAACCGGAGAGGTACGATGTCATAGGTGCAAACCTTGACAGCAAATAGGAAAGCGAGCTCATCGATTTCCTCTGTGAGAATCGGGACATCTTTGCATGGTCTCCCAAAGACATGCCGGGTGTTCCGACGGATCTCGCCGAGCACAAGCTACACGTCCGACCTGACGCCAAACCGGTCAAGCAGCCCCTCCGCCGCCTGTCAGAAGAGAAGAGAAGAATTGTTGGTGAAGAGATAGCCCGGCTCCTAGCAGCCGGCTTCATTATGGAAGTGTTCCATCCAGATTGGCTGGCCAACCCAGTCCTTGTACTGAAGAAAAACAACAAGTGGCGCATGTGTATTGATTATACCAGCCACAAGATAGCTTGCCTGAAAGATCCATTTGCCTTGCCAAGGATTGTCCAAGTGATAGACTCCACAGCCGGATGCGAGCTGTTGAGTTTTTTGGATGTATATTCAGGGTAACACCAGATCAAGTTGCACCCAGCTGATAGGCTGAAGACCTCTTTCATCACGCCATTCGGAGCCTTCTGCTACTTGACAATGACGTTCGGCTTGAGGAATGCCGGCGCCACGTTTCAGCGGTGCATGCAGAAGTGCCTCCTCAAACAGCTCGGCCAAAACGCCCATGTCTATGTCGATGATGTTCTGGTGAAGACAGAGAAGCGAGCGACCCTCCTAGAAGATCTCAAAGAAACTTTTGAAAATCTGCGCCGATTTCAGATCAAGCTCAACCCAGAGAAGTGCGTGTTCAGAGTACCAGCCGGCCAGCTCCTCGGCTTCTTTGTCTCCGAACGCGTCATCGAGTGCAACCCCGTGAAGATCAAGGCCATCGAGAGAATGGAGAAGCCTACCCGACTGAGAGATGTCCAGAAGTTCACCTGCTGCTTGGCATCCATCAGCTGCTTTATCAGTCGGCTAGGCGAGAACGCCCTTCCCCTGTACCAGCTCCGGAAGAAAACCACTCACTTCAAGTGGAACGACAAGGCGGATGAGGCTTTTCTCCAGCTCAAGAAGATGTTGACCACGCCACCTGTCCTAGCCGCGCCAGCTACTAAGGAGCCCATGCTCCTCTACATCGCCGCCACCATCCGGGTGGTCGCACAATGATTGTGGTAGAGCGCAAGGAAGACGGCAAGGTTTTACCGGTCCAGAGACCGGTGTATTACTTAAGCGAAGTACTGTCGGCTTCCCAGCTGAACTACCCTGACTACCAGAAGATGTGCTATGGCGTGCACTTCACCGCCAAGAAGTTGAAGACATATTTTCAAGAGCATCCCATCACGGTTGTTTGCACTGCCCCGCTTGCTGAGTTCATTGGCAGCCGAGATGCTTCAGGCCGAGTGGCCAAATGGGCCATCGAGTTGGCTCCCCACACCATCTTCTACCAGCCTCGCACCACCATCAAGTCCCAAGCGCTGGCCGACTTCCTCGTCGACTGGGCCGAGACCCAGTACCTGCCGTCAGCACCGGACTCCACCCATTGGCGGATGCACTTTGATGGTTCGAAGATGCGCACTGGTTTGGGAGCCGGCATCGTCCTCACCTCTCCCAAAGGCGACAAGCTCAAATACACAATGGAATCCATTTTGCCGCCTCCAACAATGTGGCCGAGTACGAGGCACTCGTACACGGACTCCGTCTTGCCAAAGAGCTCGACATTCACCGGATTCTGTGTTACGGTGACTCCGACTTGGTGGTCCAGCAGTCATCTGGCGACTGGGACGCCAAGGATGCAAACATGGCAAGCTACCGCTTCCTCGTCCAGCAGCTCAGCGGATATTTTGAAGGGTGCGAGTTCCTTCACGTACCACGAAATGACAAGGAGCCAGCTGATACCCTGGCACAGATCGGCTCCACCCGACAAGCAATACCAGCCGGCGTCTCCCTCCAGTGCCTCCGCAAGCCGTCGATAAAGCCTTCGCCAGAATCAGATTCTATCTTCGTGCCGGCTGCTCCTGAAACAGTCGGATCCGACTTGAAGGCCGCAGCAGTCGGCTCGAGGGCTTCGGCAAGCGGTCAGGGACTGCAGCAGCCGCACCCGGCTCGGGGACTTCAGATCCCGGCCAGGGGACTACAGCAGTCGGCATGGGGACTGCAGCAGTCGGCTCGGGGACTTCAACAGCACAGCAAGCAGCGGCCGACTCCAACCCGCCACCTCCCAGCACAACCGCCCTCGTACAAGTGGCCATAGTGGCGGTAGAAGAAATTCAAGCACCATCATGGGCGGAGCCCATCCTCAAGTTTCCGGTAAACAAAGAGTTGCCGAGTGATGAGATCTTGGCCCGACAGGTGCAACGTTGGGCAACAACATACACCATCGTCAATAGGGAACTTCTGAGGCGCAGTGTCACTGGTGTGTACCGGCGTTGCGTAGAGCTGGAGAAGGGCCAAGCAATCCTCAGGGATATCCACCAAGGCAAGTACGGCCACCACGCGACCTCAAGATCACTTGTGGCCAAAGCTTTTCGCCACGATTTTTTCTGGCCGACTGCTCTAGAAGACTCCAAAGACCTAGTCAAGAAATGCAAAGGGTGCCAGAAGTTCAGTTCCAAGCAACACCTGCTGGCTTCTGCACTCAGGACCATTCCCATTGCATGGCCTTTTGCCGTCTGGGGACTGGATATGGTGGGACCATTCAAAACAGCCCGCGGCGGCATGACTCATCTACTCGTTGCCGTGGACAAATTCACCAAGTGGATAGAAGCAAAGCGAATTAAGAAGTAGAACGGTCCGACTGCTGTGACTTTCATTGCAGACATCACCACTCGGTACGGCATACCTCACAACAACATCACCGACAATGGCACAAATTTTGCCAAGGGAACCTTGGCCCCTTTCTGTGCGACGCAGGGTATCCGACTAGACTTAGCGTCCGTTGCCCACCCACCGTCAAAAGGCCAAGTTGAGCGAGCAAACGACCTCATTTTGTCTGGAATCAAGCCCCGACTGGTCGAGCTTCAGGAGTGTTCAGCCAGCTGCTGGATTGACGAGCTATCGGCCGTCCTCTAGAGCCTGCGTACCACTCCGAACAAGTCAACCGGCTTAAAACCTTTCTTCCTTGTGTATGGTGCCGAGGCAATCATCCCAACTGACATCGAGTTCGACTCACCTTGCCTCACCACGTACATGGAGGTGGAGGCAAAGGAAGCACGAGAAGACGGCGTCGATCTGCTGGAATAGGGCCGGCTGTTGGCACTCAGTCGGTCCGCCATCTACCAGCAGAGTCTACGCCACTACCACAGCCGGAAGGTCAAGCCAAGATCCTTCCAAGAGGGAGACCTTGTGCTCCGGTTGATCCAGCGAACAGCCGGCCAGCACAAGCTCTCGGCCCCTTACGAAGGCCCTTTCATCATCAGCAAAGCCTTGGGCAATGACTCCTACTACCTGATCGATTCCCAGAAGCCCAGGGCGCGCAAGAGGGACGACTCCAGCAAGGAAACCGAGCGCCCATGGAATCTCCTACGAAGATTTTACAGTTGATGCAGTGTGTACCATGCTACCTTTTGTATTAAGTATGAAGACTTCGGGTCCCTCGAGGAGCACTCGGGGACTACCCTTTTTATTTATATGATAAAGTATTATGCCTATGAATGTGTTATTCCCTTCTTCCGCCTGAAACCAGGTTCGATCAGTCGGCCCGGAGGCTTGCCGCCTTGTACTATGTCAATATTTCCTGCAGCCGCACAAGTAATGTGCCGGCACCTAAGCCCACTCGTGCCACAAGCCGCAGCTCGGAGAGCGACTGTTCGCTTGGCAAGAGTTAGAGGAAAGAAACAGGTGCTCACATGAAAAATGGCTAAGGACCAAAAATTGACATAGGACAAGCTGGCCCCTCGCCTCACCAACCGGGTGCCGAGCAGCCGGCTGGCCGGCTTCCTACTTAGCTTGCAACCTTCCAATCGGCCAAAGTACTTGTCCTCCCACGATGACGAAATACTTGACCAGGCCGCAGTCCGCAGAGCGGCTACCCGACTGGCAAGTAGGAAACCGTGGGAGGGCAGCAAAGGAAAGAGCCAAGGAATAAAAAGCAAGAAAAGTCGGAACTCGGCAAAAGCACAGCTGGTGTAGGAAATAATTTACATACTAAAAGGCCCTCGACCAACATTCAACATAGTTTGAATACACCCCATGGGTGGAATTGTGCAAATTTAACAAAAGTTTGTTGAGAAGACTACTAAGTAGGAAAAGCTACGATAAGTCGGTGGCCTAGACCAAAGGAGCGGCAGGCGAGTCCGGCAGGATGGTGGAGTCAGGGGCGCCGGCTGGTGGAGTGGCCGGCTGGCGAGTCTCGGCCTGGTGGCCTTCAATGACAGTCGGCGTGCTTGCACGCAGCTCGTTGCTGGAGGCGCGGTCGAGCTGAGGCTGGCTGTCTGCTCCGACTTCCGGCGTGCCGTCTACATCATCCTCGACTTCCTCTCCTTCCCCTTCGTCGCTGGAGTCGATGACCCCTGCCGAGTCTTCACCATCATCCGGGTTCAGTCCGAACCATTCCGGCGGTGCCTCAGCGCCGTGCTCATTCAGCTCAGGGACGAACACACCAGTGTTGGTGTACTCTGCAATCGCGGTCGCACGAATAGTGAGGTTGCGCTCCACCGCCACCAATTCAGCACTGGCCTCATGCCGAAACGTGGCCAACTGGGCTAGATCTAGCCCAGGATACCATGCCTTGGCGAACTCCAAGGCCTGCCGCGCTCCCGCTCGGGCTGCAGAGCCCTTCCACGCCTCAAACCGGCCGGCGGCCACTTCCAACCAGTCGGCAGTCCGACTAGGGGTGCGTGGAGCTTGCCTGTCCGGCCAGAGGCCGGAGATCGCCTGAGCCCCGGCACACTGCAGCCAGCGGAGCATCCGGTGGGCCGGTTGGAGACGAGCGTGAATGCTAAGGAGCTGCGCGCAAAGGGTCCGAGGGGCGTCGGCGGCGATCTCCGCGCCTTCCGCCCTTCGTTCCTCGCGGAGAGCCTCAATGGCCTGATTGGTGGCGATAGAGTTGCCAGGTAAGAAATCTCCACAAACAAGCAAAGAGTCAGAAGCTAGAGGCCGGCTCGCTCGACAGCCGGCAGTTGAGAGAAGAGAAGGAAGCTCACCATCGACTATGTCTTCAATCTCGGCATAGCCGGCAGTCAGCGCCGCCTTCGTCTCAGCCCAGCCGGGGCGCTCGGTCTCAAACTCAGCCAGGAGCTTCGCTTTGTTGTCTGCCGCCTGCTTCAGGGCCGCCTTGTGAAGTTCCACCTGGTCCTTTAGTTCCTTGGCCAGGCGGTCGCGCTCCTGGGCCACCTTGCTGCACTCGTCCTCCTTGGCACCCAGTGCAGTGTTGGCTTCGCCCAGTTGCTGCTGCAAGACGGCATTGGTCTCTGCAAGAGCAAGAAAGGAAAGATATCAGCAAATAAGGAAGAAGAAGAAGTAATTACCGGAAGATCCGACCCGACTGCTCAGCAGCTGGCTCGCATCTCGGGGACTACAGCCCGCGGGTGCGCTGACGCGCCCTCACGGAGAAAAGAAGATGAAGTGCTTACTCCGGCTTTCTGTCAAGTCGGCAGTCTGACGGTCCAGCTCCCGGATGTTGGCGTTGAAGGTGGCCGCGCGGATCTTGTGGTAATCCTGCAATGTGGCAGCAGAAAGAGAGGTGAGCCAGAGCTCAGAGCCCGCTAGGAAGTTCCAGGCCGCCTGCTCAGCAGCCGGCCCAGAACTCGGGGACTACACCCAGTGGGTGCGCTGGAGCGCCCCCACCAAAGATTACAGAAATCAAAAGCAAGAAGCAAGTTATGTACCCGGACGGTGGCCCGCGTCTTCACGAACGCATTCATGCACTGCGAAAGGGCGGCGGCTTCGGCTCTAAAGTCGGCCTGGACGTATTGTGCCGCCTTGATCAAGGCGCTCGTCCCACCCTCGTGTACCCACTCGGCCGGCGCGGCGCTGGTGGCTTCGGCTTCAGGGGCCGACGAGCTGACGCTCCTGACCTCCGCCCGCCTCGGTGCCGATGCCGCTTTCTCCATACGGTGGGGCACTAGAGTGCGGGCCGTGGGAGCTGAACCCACTACTAGCTCGCCTCCGGCTGGCGTCACCAATCGGGTGGCCGGTTGGCTGCCCTGCGCGTCCGCAGTCGGCGGTTGCGGAGGCAGTTCCGTATCTGGCAAGACGGTGTCGCCACCTTCCCTCTCCATGACTGGCTTCTCATTGCCGGCTCCCCCAGCCGGGGCCAAGAACTCTGGCGCTGGTGGCGCAGAGCGCAGGGGGTGATGAGTAGCGGGGTTCCGCGACGCGTGGCATCCTCAGCTTGTTTCTTCGCCAAGGCGTCGGCATGGGCCTTGGCCGCGGCGTCCGAGTCCACTTGCGCCGCCTTGGCTACGACCGCCTTGTCGGCCTCTGCCTTCTTGGCGGCGGCTTCTTTTTCCTCACACACCTCCTGTGCGTTTCGCTCTTGTGCCTCTCGGAGATCGGCGGCCGGGTCTATGCGGCAGTTGTTGGTGGAGCCCTCCGCGGCCTTGATGACGGAGGCGGAGCTTGACCGCTCAAGAAAGAGCGGGGCCCTACTCAAAAGAAAAAAGTAGAAAGAAGATTTAGAAGGAGTCATCAAGACAAAAAGAATGAAAGAAGACACAAGAAAAGTTGAAGACTTACGCCGACACCATCGGAGGCTGCTTGGGGGCCTTCTGGAACTTGGCCGCCTTCGCGGCTGCCGTGTTCTTGGCCGCGGCGGCCGAGTGCTTGGGCCTGTTGGGATGGTTGCTAAATAGCAGCACACCTCGGCGCTTCGGACCACCACCTCGTGCGGTTGGAGCGGCTGAGGAGCTCGCACCCGCCCTGTCGAAAGGCGGCGGGCGGCGCGGCGCCTCCTCCTCCTCTTCCTCCTCCTAGTCGTCGTCTGACCAGTATACACGCCTCCTCCTCCGGAGAAGCCTGCTCCACCACCACCGCCTTTGGCGTCGTCCTCCAGGGCGGCCGCCCCCAAGTCGGGATCCGCCACGTCGCTCGCATCCCGATGCGGTAGGAAGTCGGCGTTGGCCTGCAGCTGGAGGGGGAGGACCTGCATCATAGTCGAGTTGATCGGCCGGCAAGAGAGAAGCTGGCAAGAGAGAAGCCGGCAAAAGAGAACCCGGCAAGAGAGAAAAAATAAAAGAGCCGAGAGCTTACCATAGGCGGCGGATCTGCGCGGGAGTACGGCCGCTTGCCAAACTGCCACCCCTCCGGCTCGAGCTTGAGATTGACAATCTCGTTCACCAGATAGGCCACCTCGGCAGTCGGCATCTCCTTGGTGCACATCTGGCATGGGTCGCGATGCCCACTCATCTGGCTGACGATCTGAGGCCGGCCTTGTGGCGGGAGGACTCGGCGCACCACGAAGGCGAGCAACTAGTCGGCCGCCTTGAGGTCCTCCGACTCCTTCATCACCTTGAGGCGGGCGATGGCGGCGGAAGCGTCGGGCGACAGCGGCTTCGCCTTGAAGCCCCAGTTGGTGCGAGGCTCAGCAGGCGGCCCGGCCACATACTCTGGCAGGTTGATGAAGTCGATCGCCAGGTTGACGTTCTTCATGTAGAAATACGACTTCTGCCATAGCTTCACCGACTGTATCAGCTTCATGGCCGGGAAGGCGTTCCTAGCACCCGGACGCCGCACGGTGATGAAAGCACCGCACTGAGCCGCCTCCCCCCTTGCGGAGGTGCCGAGCTTGGTGTAGAAGAATGCTCCCCAGAGCTCAAGGGTGGGGAGAATGCCGAGGTGCCCCTCGCTGAGGGTGACGAAGGCCGGCAGTAGCACCACCGTGTTTGGTGTGAGGTGGTGCGGCTGCAGTCGGTAGAAAGTGAGGAACGAGCGGAGGAAGCCACTCGCCGGCAGGCCGAAGCCGCGGAGGAAGTGCGAGCGGAAGATGACGCACTCACCTTCCTCCGGCGCTGGCGAGATCTCGTCAGCGGGCAGCACGCGCGTCTTGATGTAGCCCGCGCCGGGCAGCCGGCGCATGTCGCGGAGGAAGGTGAGATGATCTTCATGGACGTTGGAGTCGTCCCAGTCGCCGGAGCACTCCATGACGGCCTGAGCTCGACGAAGAGGCTGACGGCGGTGACGACCGTGCGAGCCCGCGGCAGAGCGAAGAGAGGGCTTGGGAACGAGTAGCTCGAAGACGACGGCATGCTGCTGCGGCACTTCGATGGAGGTCGAGTGCGGCGGCGGCAAGGAAGAAGAAGAAGTGGGAGGGGCGAGGGAGAGGAGAGCGCGCGTGCCTTGGCCACTCCCCTCCTTCCCCAATTTATAGCCCCTGGCTACGAAGCCGAGGGGGCGGGGCGTGGGATTAATTGCGCCCACGTCCCACGGCCCCGCATTTACCGCGCGGTAAAAGCGTGTAGTGATGGTGCGTGGGATCCCAACCGCCCCGCCTCGGCCGCAGCCCGTCCTGTCACGCTCGTGGGCTGGCAGGACGGCTTGGCCGGCTGGCTCCGCGTGGCAAGCGAGCGGCGGGCGGTAGGCCTAGGGGCCTAGCTAGCGCAACACCTGGCTCCCGCCTCGACGGTTCAAAATCCACCAGGTGGCCATCCACCTCACCCGCATCCTAGCAGTCGGCCTACCGAAAGCCAAACAAGATAAGCAAACAAAACTATGCAGAGGTGGAAGCTGCTGGGGCACCCCGCCTCGACAGCCGCAGCGACCCACCAGCTTCGGGGACTACTGTCGGAGTTATTGGCCATGGGTAGCCTCATCTGCCCCATGGCATTTCAAGACATCGGGGCTAACTACGCCCCTCAGACCTCCATGCGTGACCACCGCCTTCCTAAGGCCGGCTTGTCCAAGTGGCCGGCTGCCGGAAGGCTGCTGAACCCAGAAGACGGCCGTGAAGCAGGCCGCCTCCTAGCAGGCGGCCTCCAGAGAGGCCGCCTCCTAGCAGGCGGCCCCAAGCGTCCTCAAAGTCTGCACCCCCATAAATACGATGAGACGGGCGTGGCAACTATGAAGTCTGCCACCCCCAAATCCAGGGCAGGTCGTGGCTAAAGTGCGTCGCACAAGCAGGAGATCCCCGGCACGTCGTGTGTAACATCCCAAAATTTCAATTTGGAATGTTATATATTAGATCATCATTGCATAGCATATTTTATTGCATTTTGGCAAATCCTCGAAAATCCTAAGCAACTCAAGGACCCTCGGAGAGAGTTGGGGATTTTTCACGGTTTTCATATTTAATTTTTATCAAATAATAAAATGAGGATTTTTGGTTTTAATTATTTTTCTCCTCGAAAAATATTTCATATTAAAACAAATGAGAGGAGAAAATATGACTTCTCCAAAATAATTGAAATATTGGATGAAAAATATAAAAATCAAATATTTGATTTTATTCGCATTTTATTTGCAATTTTAATTGCATTAGAAAAATTGCACGTTTTCAAAACTGCATTTTTGGGCCAAGAAAATGTTCATCTCGTTATAATTATTTTAATTAGATGGTGAAATTTTGTTTTGGCATTTTTGGATTTTTATTTATTTTTCTAGGATTTTTTTTAGTTCGGCGGAATTAAAAAAAACACCCAAGCGCACCGACTAGGCCGAAGCCCAGCCGACGGCCCAGCTGCCCCGCGCCCCATCTCCCTCCCGAGCACGGGTCCCGCCGCCGCCCGTGTCCCTCCAGGACACGTCGCCGCCGCCGCCGCCTTTGCCCCCTCCCCACGGCACCCCCTCCCCCTCCTATAAGTACCGCCCGCCGCCGCCCCTCTCCCTCACCCCGTTCCCGCCCCGACCCGCACCCGCATACGCCGGAGGAGCCCGACGCCGGAGCCGACCCCGCTGCCCGAAGGAGCCGCCGCCCGCCGCCTCCCGTCGTTGCCCGTCGCCTCCCCGAGCCCCTCGCCCGACCCGTCGGAGCCCCGTCCGACCCCGCCGGAGCCCGTCCCGACGAGGTAGCCGAGCCGTTCGAACCGCCCGGTTTTCTTAAAACTGCTCGGTTTATTTTTTTATTTTTTTCGAAACCCTAGGTTTATTTTTTTAGATCGGTTTATTTTTTTGGTTTAATTAATTAGTGAACGTTCACCGATCTGTTCGTTTTAACGAACGTGTTCGTCGGTTAGTCGCTGTTAACGAACGTCCGTTCGTTTAACTGTTCGTCAGTTTTCTTTTTCGTTGGTTTTTCCGCGATTATTCCAGATCGCGATTTCTGATCAGATTTTCGTACTGGTTTATCTTTTCGCTCGTTTATCGGAATCAGGCGATTCAAGCGCCTAGAGTTTCGTCTCGAAATTCTCTTTCTGTTTAACCTATTCAAACAAGTTTTTGCTACTGTAAAATTTGACTTAGATCCAGGTTAGTAAACGAAGCTTGTTTCTTTCGCCGTTTGACTTTCGTTGCTTCATTTGATTCGATTCTTTTTTCAAACCGGAGTTCTTAAGTTGAACTTTATGGTTAGATCTTTATTTGAGTTTTACCAGTGCATTTGATGAGTGCTTATTGTATGCTTTTTTGTTTGCGATAGAGTACCCGGAGTGCGCCGCTTGCTACTTCGAATCTCTAGGTTTCACGGATCATCAGCAAGGCAAGTAACACTTTGATCATACCTCTTTTACTACCCAGCTTTATTGCATTAGACAAATCCTCAAACATTGCATGATTAGGATCTAATTAAATTGTGGGTATTGGGAAGTAGTTGAGGTAGTACCTATTACCTGTTTTATTATCAAACCCTTGGGAGTTACTTCTACGTTTGCTTATATTGCTATGCTATGCTAGTAGACGTGGATTGGGTTTGAGTGTATCCATGGCAGATGTGAGATTGTTAATATATGGTTAAACTTAAGGTGGCAACTAAAACTCACATCTGGGTGGATTGAGGTACCTGGGTATTCCAGGATTGCCTGTTTCTTTTGGACCGCCACTCAGGTTCAAAGGGATCATGAGATTATTCATGCTAGAAACTTCCGTGTGCAGCCACAAGCTATTATGGGCTCTAGTATAGTTGATTAAGTTATGTGAACTCTTACAGTGGTAGACTAGCAGATGTAGGGGATGTAGGTGTACCAGTCTACCCATCGTAAGGTGCTAACGCTTCTGAAAGACTGTGTCTCGGTCATCCGTTTCTCAAACATCATGTAGTGCGAGAATCGAGCGGAGGCGATCGAGTCTTGTGGGGAAAAGTGCACAAACCTCTGCAGAGTGTACAATCTAATCATGGTTAGCCGTGTCCCCGGTTATGGACATCTTGAGTATCTAGTACTTGGATTATCATGTGAATCTCATCATGTTACTTTAATTAATTTTGTTGGGTTAATGATGATACTTAATTGGGATTGAGAATGTTGTCAACCATTCTCAATGTTTAACAACCACCATGATAGTTAAATAAAATGTATTCCTTTGCAGTAGGGAAAAATTGGCTTTTTGCAAAACAGTAACCATAGAGCCTTCTACCAGCCAAATATGCATGTAGTGATAGCATCATTCTGTTCATTACTCTCTATGTGTTATTTTGCCAGCATATTCCATGTGCTGACCCGTTTTCGGGCTGCAACGATTCATGTTGCAGCCTTTTCAGACGACGAGTAAGGTGCCTTAGGTCGTGGTCTTATACTCAGTGATGCCGTTGGAGTTGATGGACTCACTTATCTTCCAAGTCTTCCGCTGTTATCGTATTTAGATGGCCTTAAGCCATATTTATCATACTTATTCTCTTTTGACATACTCGTTGTAATAGGTGTGTGATTGCTACTCTGTTATAAATCCTCCATTTGTACTGTGCGTGTCAGCATTACTGATCCAGGGATGACACTGGTGCACAGCAACACAGACTGTTTGAGGTCTGGTCGCTACATCGCGACACTGTAGCCTCTCCGCCGGTGACATCACTCAAGTCAGAGGGGCCATGCCCCCATGACGGACTGCCGGTACGGCCCATAGGCGGAGGGCCTTACCTGTCAGAGAGAAGCTAGAAGGCTGCGAGCACGGACCAGTCGGCTTGGGGAGAAGCCGGCACCCAGAGGGCGGCCCTCCCCCTGCCTGGGGGTCTGTGCGCCATTAACCAGAAGAGATGGGGAATGGCTACAGTGATCACCCGCCAGGCGGCGGGACTGTAGCCATGCCCTCCCTGACAAAGCAAGCGTCATTAGAGGCACGGCTACAATGATGAGCCGTCGACTAGACCCGCAAGCGGCGGGCGCGGCCGGTCGGCCAAGTATAGGACAGTCGGCGGGGCCCACCAGTCGGCGGGCTCCAGCGGCCAGCGGAGAAGCTGGCCACAAGAGACACTGACGGCCAGGGCCTACACCCGGCCATATTACCATTGTTCCCCTGGGCGGTAGGCCTATATAAACCCCCCAGGGCACCCATGCAAAGGGTTTAGACCCTTAGACTACACCACCACATACATAGAGAGAGGAGAGAGCTAGCTTTGCCCTTCTTCCTCCTCTAGCAAATAGCTCAAGGAGCAACTTGTAGCTACTTGTTGAGATAGTGATCATGCGGAGACCCCACAGAGCAGGACTAGGCGTGTTATCTCCTAGGAGAGCCCCGAACCTGGGTAAAGTTCGCCGGCGTACGTGTCTACGCCTCATCCCGCTTCCTGGCACTGGCGACGTCTTACTATCCCCCACCATGATAAGCCACCCGTTGGCATATGTCGCACCAAAACACCGACATTTAGAGTCCGTATGTGTGGGGAAACAAAAGCTAGGGTTGGTTCGTACCCCTCCTCCAAGGGGTCACGAAATCCCCCCTCTTCCTCCATATATACATCCCTTAGGGCGTTGTTTAGACTTTGGGTTTTGTTTAGATTAAAAGTTTGCCATAGAACCCCACCTTCATTAATAAAGCTTTCCTCTTATATTCACAATATCCAGATTGCAATTTCAGTTTCTTGCTTGTTCTTTGTTTGCATGCAGGAAACAGACCCTCGTGGTCATGTTGATCGTGCTCCTGCGTGGTCAATAACCTCTTGGATTTGGTTTATCGTTTGCTAAGGCGCGACGTCCTCGCATGTTCGTAATCGGATAGCCAAAGTCTACTCCTTCAAAAATGATAACCACCATCTTATCGAAAGACGGGACACCTTTGCCTCTATCAAAGGAAATATCCCTTCAACCAAGGAGACGATAAGAGTTGAGCATGGATACATTTGCACCTACATCTCTCCGACACCTATATATGTTGGGATGCCCCATTTGCCATGTGAGGAGAGCCACCCCACCATGAGTGATATGAGTGACTCAACCATATGTGACATTGAGTGCATTCCCTATGAGAGGACGAGTGTGCACAAGCCCCATACATGAGAGCATGCAACACATCCTATGTGAGGTTGAGAGATTTTTCAGTGACTCCACCAACCATACGAGTGAGAACATTCTACCGGGAGTGAGTGAGCCACAATACTTAGTGAGTGAGGTAGTTGAGACGGCATGTGAGGCCACTATGATTTCTAAAGACTTAACCACTACTCCTAGTGTGTTTTCTTCTTTGGTTATAGATCTCCTACAATACGAAGCACCAATCCTCGACGAGTCCATACCTCCAATGGGCAAACTGATGGCCATGATGGATGATATTGCAACCCCCCACATGGTACCATCAAGTTGATGAAGCTATTGACCAAGCGTCAATTTTTGCTACCTCACCTACAACACATGAGCGGAGCTGTAAAGGTAATATAGGTGATGGTCCTTCACTTGTCCCACTAGTGGACTATCTTGGAAATGATTGCTTGCATGAAGTTGATCACCTTATGGATTCATCGCATACTATGTCTTGTTTCGATATGCCACCCATTTATGATGAATATGATGATGAGCATGTTGAATTGCCTTGTTGTGATGATATGCTCCATAGGATGTCATGTGAAAATTCTATCGGTCACATCATGTTTTACAATCCATTAAACTTGTCATATGCTATGTGTGAGATCTCCCATATTGCATCATTACAATCTGAATATAGTAATTGTGCATATCAAATTAAAATCAATCCCATTTGCACTTATGGCATAGATGACGAGATTATGGTTATTGGATTTTGCTTCTCTTGTGATGATATTGCTATGCTACCTTTGCAAAATTTGAGCAATTCATCTCATATGCCATGCCATAAAAATAATTGTGTATCGCACGATTCCATCCCTTCTGTGCACCATATGCATACCATTCATAACGATGCTCTAGGTGTTACACTTGATGCATTCCAAAATTTGAGTCTCCATTATGCTATACACAACAAAAAACCTATTATGATGAATGACAGGTTTCTATATCACGCATCTCATTTATTTGAGCATTGGATATATTGTGCTAACCAACACATGCACGTATGCATCATAATGGATTATGTGTACATCCATCACGCACACACAATTTTTCCTTTGCCTTTGTTTTCTATAGGTACTTATGCAAACTTGTCAACGCTCAATACCATGAGTTCACGAAACGAACTCCTGAGAGCAATGATGATTTGGGATCTCGTGGATTATCCTTACCACCATTCCCTTTGCGCAAGGACTACGCACATCTCTTTTACTTGACTCTCACATGGCCATGGGCTATATATCACTTGTTACCTTATGCCCATTGTACCGTGTTCACTTTGCATGTTATACTTGCTTCTGTGCCTTTGCCATGCAATTGTGACCCTTGCTTGCATTTACCCATGAGTCGCCACTATACTACTATGTGTATTTGCATGCTTGGTGGAGATCCTTGTTGCTATTGCCATGTTCTATACATGCCCCATGATATTGTTGATTCTTGTGTTGGGAGAGTATGTTCCATTGCTATTTATATAGGACTTCTTGCCAATACAATGATGATACATTACTCATATCTTGTTTTCATGCTTGTGATATGTCATGTCCAATGTATATACTTTTCCTAACACTTTTCCTCTTGTTTTGGACTCTAATTTGCATGATTTGAATGAAACTAACCCTAGATTGACGTTGTTTTCAGCAGAACTACCATGGTGTTGTTTTTGTGCAGAAATAAAAGTTCTCAGAATGGAACGAAACTTCGCGAGGAATTTTTATATTAATATATAAGAATTTCTGGAGCCATGACCTACCAGAGAGGGGTCCCTGGGTGGGCACAACCCACGAGGGCGCGCGCCCCTCTCCTAGCGCGCCCAGGTGGGTTGTCCCCACCTGGTCGCCCCGCAGACCCTGAAACCGACGCTATAAAATCCTATTTTTCCAGAAAAAATCAGGGAGAAAGAATTATCATGATCCACGAGACGAAGCCACCGTCACCTCCTATTATTGATCGGGAGGCCAGATCTGGAGTCCGTTTGGGGCTCCGGAGAGGGGGGTCTTCGTTCTTCGTCATCACCAACCCTTCTCCATCGCCAATTCCATGATGCTCCCCACCGGGAGTGAGTAATTCCTTCGTAGGCTCGCTGGTCGTTGAGTAGTTGGATGAGATTCATCATGTAATCGAGTTAGTTTTGTTAACTTGCAACACCACCACATGCTATCCATCCTGATATGTCGCAAGTTGTTGATGATGCTACTTCTGCTATGAATAATACTTATGATGATGCTAGTACCTTCCTTAATAATAATGATGTGCCACTTGGTGATTTTCTTGATGAACAAATTGCTAGTGTAAGACAACATGATGTTGTTGAAACTGATGATGAGCTTGAAACTGAAAATCTTGAAACACCTACTAGAACTAGCCCTCCTAGATATGAATTACCTAAGGTACCGGAAGGCTATGTTATGAATGAAGAGACAACTGGGGACATTCTTGCTTGTAAGGATAGAGATGATCTAGAGAAATTATTATGCAAGTATAGAGAAAAATATCTGAAAGCTAGAATGCAGTATGATCCTAAGTTTGCTACCTCACATATCTTTATTAATGATAAGGATTATGAATTCTCTGTCGACCCAGAGTTAATTACTTTGGTTGAATCTGATCCTTTCCATGGTCATGAAACTGAAACTGTTGTGGCACATCTTACTAAGTTGAATGACATAGCCACCCTTTTCACTCATGATGAGAAAACTCGCTATTACTATATTCTAAAATCATTTCCGTTCTCATTAAAGGGTGATGCTAAAGCTTGGTACAATAATCTTGCTCCTGATTGTGTGCGTAGTCCCCAGGATATGATTTATTACTTCTTTGAAAAATATTTCACTGCTCATAAGAAACAAGCTTCCTTACAGGAAATATTTAACTTTGTGCAAATTAAAGAAGAGAGTCTCCCATAAGCTTGGGGGAGGCTTTGCCAGTTACTTATTGCTTTGCCTGATCATCCTATTTAGAAAAATTAAATACTTGATATCTTCTATAATGGACTAACCGATGCTTCTAGGGACTTCCTAGATAGGTGTGCTGGCTGTGTTTTCAAGGAACGAACTGTTGGACAAGCTGAAGAATTACTGAATAACAAAAAAATTATGATGATTGGACTCTTCCTGAACCACTGGCTAAACCCACTCCGAAGAAGAGGGGTATATTATGTCTCAGTCCTGAAGATATGCAAGAGGCAAAGAAATCTATGAAGGAAAAAAGGTATTAAAGCCGAGGATGTTCAACATTTACCTCCTATTGAAGAAATACATGGGCTTAATACACCACCACTGCCTAAGGTGGTAGAGGTAAATTCTTTAATGAAGTTCAATGATAATGAAAATCCTCACAATATGCATCCTAGTCAATGCCTTTATGATTTTGAAAACTACATTAGAAAACAAGATCACTTTAATGCAAATGTTATGAAACTGTTGAAATACAATTCTGATATGATTGCTCGCTTGAGTGACTTGTTATTTAGAATATCAAATGATGTTAGAGGTGTTGGAAAACATCCTTCTATGGTTCAAACTCAGTTAGAACAAGTTGCTAAATCACAAAGAGAATTTCTTGATGAGGGGAAATCATAAGAGGAACACTCAAGAACAAGTCCAATAACACATCCACTAGACCAACAAACACACAAGATTCACAAGGTACAAGAAAAATCAAAGAGAAACAAGATACATGGTAAAGTTCATCTCAAATCTAAAGGAGATGAGGTCTTGATGATCTAGATAGGTCCATTCCTCGCTTGTACAACGAGGTGCTATACGAATGGCTTTTAACACCTTTCCGTGACGGCATTTGGAACTGTCGCCAAGTGACTGTGGGCGATACGGGGGTCCTTCCCAAACGACCCATAAACCGCCGGGGATAGGGAGCCTTGTTGCATACAGTTGTCCCTATATAACCATGTGTCCCTATATAACCGTTTCCGATATCTCAAATATCCCAAACGTTGCATCCTTGCTACTCGTTTGTGCTCGCATTGCCATCACAATCAGAGTTTTGTGGTTTTACCTAAAACTAGGCACATGAGTTTTCTAGGCACGTACCAAACTGTCTCTCCGTTTACGATGCTTGGCACATCACAAACAGTTCATTATTGTAAACTATGTACGATAGGTAGACAATCACACACATTTAGTTTTCCCGCACCGTCTGTGATATTGTCTGACATCACACACGCTTTGCAAATGGCAACTGTGTGCGTTGTTACACACGTTTCATCTCTGTGAGCCATGTCGGATTATGATGTATATCGCACAAGCTGTGCTTTATAGACCGTGTGCACCGTAATGACCTGCACGCCCTAATTTCACCCTAATATAGTTGCTGCTATTTAAAATTGTAGCCAATTTGAAATTGAAAGTAGGCTATAGCTTTAGTCATATCCATCAGGTTCAAACAACCAATGCATTATTCGATTCAGAAGTACATATGTTCAAGAATTACATAAGCACCAAATAAAGAATGATTAACCAACGTTGTATACTTGTACTAATACAGATGGTAAAGAAAGAGGCGACGGACATTCTAGTTGCTGAACAAGGTGAAGCGAAATGGCCCTATTGTGCGCTCCTGGATGCAAAAGGCACGCACGACTCTAGTCCAACCACTTGTGATGGTCGGCCACCAATCATGTAGTTTGAGAGGTAATCTTTAGTAAACCGCTTCTGGATCCACTGCAAAGGAAAAAAAGATTCAGACATTGTCATCTAACACAACTCATTACGGGTAGTAAAAATAGGCTATAGAGTTCTTACTTACCATCCTGCAGTTCACTATTGTCTTGCATAAAGTGTAAACAAATAGTTCGATTGACATCTTTTGACCCATTTTAATAACAATATTTATCAGTTTCCTCACTTGATGCTGGTTCATGAATATCTCATTGCGGGTCGAAGTGTGGATCTTTGGCAATGACATATGTACCTAAAAGCACCAAGTTAAAGTTAGAAGCTAAACAACAATTGCAAAATGATGTAGTAAAACACTCCCTCCATCCCATTATATAAGATTTTATTACATGTATATATAGACATCATCAGAACACTAAGGTAACACTTTTCCTTGTTGCTATGTATCCTGGGATTGCATATTTAGTCATTCAGTACAATGTATGTTGCTATGTAGCCTCGGATATATTAAATATGGCCCTAGTTAAGCTACTAATAAATTGGTTACAGATATATTCAGTGAAATTTCTGATTCGACGATTTATCCCTTATCATCCCCTAGTTTATATGGTATGAGCTACTGATATCCTGAACAGTGAGTACATATAAGCAATGCGATGAAACTAACCTCGATGGAGAACATCACTGTTCTCAATATTGCCCTGCATGAGTATAGATAAAGGCATGTTAATTACAACAAGCTAAACGTCAACCAAATATATCCATGGTAGACAACATAATCTACAAATGATAGCTTCAGTGTGCAGGTTTAAGCATGCTAGTTAAGCAAAACAAGAAATGGAAAGGTGTTTTAACTGTATCAGGCATAACATTTAAAAACAAGCAGATAGTCATTCAAACTGGTATTGTGCAGGTCTAAAGTACACTAGTTATTGTTAAAAACGAAAAGGCATGTTAACTGCAACATCCTTAATAGCAAACAAATATCGTAATTCATAGTGGTATTGTTGAACCTATTATTGATGAAATTGAACTGCACGGCAAATAGTTGCACATATAGAGCATCACATTGTGAAGAACTGAAATAAACAAGGCATAATGCCATCTCTAGCTGATCCTCTAAAAGTGAACGGACTAAACCCCTTAGTGGATATATATATATATATATACTCTAGCAATTTTTGGCCGTTTCTAGTCGATCACCTAAAATTAACGTTGTAAACTTCAATTTGATCAAGTTCAAAGCAGGTTCAACCGAAAGTAGCATGCATTCAAACATATACATAGATAGTATTGCATAACCGAACATAAAACATAAATTTAAACTAAGCGAAACTACTTTTTGTCGAAGTGGAGGCCAAGCCAATCCTTCCTCATCAGGTACGGTGAGCCGGGACTGGGCCGGTGCCGTCGTCAGGGTCGTTGGGCAAGACACTCCTCCACTCGTCGATGTCGATCTCCTCGTCCTCGCCGTCCACCTCAACGCCCTCCGCGCCGCCGTCCTCGCCGCCTAGCTTCAACCTCGCATGATAACCTTGCCACCCTCCACATCGGCAATGATCGCCCGCTCCGCCTCCACGAGCTCCGGGTGCTGCCATCGGAGCTGTTGCATGTACGCCTCGTCGACGGCCTCGGCCTCGAGGCGCTCCCATGCCTCGCGGTCCTCCCGCTCCATAGCCGAGCTCACCACCCCTGGCTCCAGCGGGACGAGGTCGACCAGACGTGTGTCGAAGGGGAAACTGAGCCTAGTCGCCGCGCCGTGGTAGCGGACCTGCTAGCAGTCGTAGTCCATGGCCGCGAGCTCGGCCGTGTAGAAGCTACCGAGCCACCGGCGGGTGTGGGTATCCCGATCCGTAATATCGGCAACCCACGTCCCCCACCACCACTGCCGGACCCCGAAGTAGGACCTCGTCGATGGCCAGGCCCGAGGGAGGATGGGGAAGTCCTCGAACCGGCGGGGCACGGCGGCGGGTGGATCAGGCGACCGGCGATGGTGGAACGATAAAGAGCCCGCGGAGGATGACGGGGACACCTCGGCGGCCACCTCGCCGGCGTCGGGAGAAGTCGCCGCGATAAACCTCTTTTTGGCCATTGGCTCCTCGAGTTCCCCGGTACACAGGAAGAGGTTGAGGATGGAGGCGGCAGCGGCAGCGGCAGCGATGGAGGTGACCTACCAATGGTTTCGAGTGAGGGAGGGGTGGTGTGTGTCTGTGTGAGCGGAGGTTTTAGGGAGTGTGTGGTGTGTCTGGAGGGGGGCGCAAGGTGGTGTTTGAGGAAATACCGCGGCAATTGAAAATTTTACTACGCGGGAGTAACAAGGTGGGGCTACTGAAAATTTGGATGAAGGGTGAGCAGATATTTTTGAGATTGCAAGGGATGGAGAGGCGAGAGTAAAATGTCGGGGCAACTGAAAATTTGAATCAAGGGTGAGCAGATATTTTTAAGATTGCGAGGGATGCAGAGGCGGGAGTAACAAGGCGGGGCTACTGAAAATTTGAATCAAGGGCGAGCAGATATTTTTGAGATTGCGAGGGATGCAGAGGCGGGGGTAAAATGCCGAGGCTACTGAAAATTTAATCAAGGGATTGAAGCAAAGCGGGAGTAATAGACATCGCACACGGTCCGCACATACTAATCGTGTTCAATCAAACATTAAAACCTTCCAGGCGGTAAATATTTTCGAGATTACGAGGCAGTAGATATTTTTGAGACCGGGAGGCAAGCCTCGTGGAGCCCAATCTACTGTGCTGATGTGAGTGACTGCAGGGCACGGGCGTGGCATATGGGTTGTCTGACAGAACCGTGTCTATTGTGTACCCAATCACAAACGGTTTCTACATCCTTCTCATGTGCTCTTTTTAAATTTGGCAAAAGGAATAACGCGGGAGAGGGTCAGAACACAAACACACATGCATGTGGACCAAATATATATATGAAAAGGGTGGTTTGATGTTCGAATACCCAATGCACAACTTTGATGTGGCACCTGTCGCACAAAAGCACAATATTGCTATTGACCCACCCCCTACGAACCCCACTTCGTGTCGGCCGTAAGGGAATCCTAGCTACAAATGCATGCGCCCAAATAGCTAGGTCTGAAATCTCACCCTACCATAACACAAAACCTATAGGAGTCCATCATATATATATGGTCAAACTTCCCCTTTCGCTTCCCAATAAAGGTGGACCGTGTGCCGACCCACAAATGTGTGTTTGTGGCAAGAGATGGGTGAGACCACATACGAACCACATGCGGGTGGCCCTTCTATATGTATGAAAAGGGTGTGATGTGATATTTAACTACCATTCACAACATTCATGTGGCACCTGTGCCTCACAAATTAAACGGACTTTCCCGACCCCACGGAGGTTGTAGGTAGTGCGAAGTAACCCCCCCCCATAAACACACACGTCGGGGGAGGGCATCTCACCAAGACGTACTGTAACACGGACCAAGCAGAATCCAACTTGGTCATACAACCTCTCCCGCTCGTTGTTGGCCAAAGTGATGGACGTCCACACGGCCCCGCAACATGGGCTAGCTTGTCGCCAATAACCTCGCGAGGTAGTACTGTATGAAGACAAACCCACTCTGTGCATGTGGCCCAAGTATGTATATGGAAGTGGTGTGTGTGTTGTTTGAATACCCAATGCGCAAATTTGATATGGCACCATGCTTTGGAACTGTAAAATCTCCACACTAAGCGAGGGTTCACTACGCGTAGCATGCGCTCAAACTTAATTAGGCTTGGAATGGTCGACCTACTATACAATAACTCGAAGCAAAGAAGAAGAATCCACCCTGGTAACCTTTCTCGTCGCTGGTTTAAATGATGGACGTCCGTGCGGGCCCATGAATATATATAGGCTTGCCGCCCATAACCAAGCGAGTGAGAGTGTGTCCAAAGACAACCATTGCATGCGTGTGTCCCGAACATATTTATGGAGGTGTGTGATGCATTTATATGTGTTGAATATACCCGACCGAATGCATAACATTGATGTGGTGCATGCGTTGAAATCACAGAGGTCCCCACACAGAGCAAGAGGTCGTTCATGATGTGTCGTGTGCTCGCCCCCCCCCCCCCTTCGATCCAGCGGGATGGATTCATGTGTACACATGCGCTATTATAGATATGTAATCTCACATCATGATCTATATCATGAGACAAATAAAAAATTAATCCCCTCCTAAGTCAAATTAGTTGACCTCTCTCGCGCTGTCACTGAAAATGATGGACCAAGCGGCCGACAGATGGAAGCATCGCCAATAACTGCATGAGTGAGTGCCATACATAGGACAACAACCATCGCGATTGCAAGTGTGCCAGAACATATATATGGAGAGGTCACCCCCCCTTCGACACGTACTATACACCTAGTAACACAGCCCTAAAAGAATTAATCCTCCTTGTTCGTCAAACATACCTCTCTCTCGTTGGGTCAAAGTGATGGACGATGAACTCGCGGGCCAAGCACAGAAGCGAAGCGTACGTCACACTCGAGTGATCATCCTATATAGGACTATGTACCACCTTCTGCATGTGGCCCAAAGAGGTGTTTGTGTGATGTTTGATTACACAATGCACAACTTAGATGTGGCACCACATATATAGGAAACCAAAAAGTCCCCATAGAGAGCGCGAGGTTCATGATGCGTGCTATGTGCTATAACGCCCCCATTCGACATATGGTATATATGTACTTCTACTATATAGAACAAACCAAAAAAGAATCATTCCTTGATGGTGAAATTAACATCTCTCTCGTTGGGTCAAAGTGATGGAGGACAACCTCGCATGCCCACGGATGGAAGTGCCACACGCGAGTGTGTTCCTATAGGGCAACCACCGCCTGCATGGTATTGCGTGATGTTTGAATACCAATATAATGTACAACTCTGATGTGGCACCTACCTCAGGAACCGAAATGTCCCCACATGGAGCGAGGTTATGACACGCATATATATAGAGTATTCATGTTGCCCCCTCTTTGACATGTACATACTCCTACCGTGCATATACGTAGCACAAACCAAAAAAGAACCATCCTTGTTGGTCAAATTAACCTCTCTCTCGTTGTATATGTTCAACTCACTACTAGGAAAAGGGCTATAGATGGAATGGCCACTAATGGCGCACTAGACATGTGGTGCGCCATTGCTATGTAGCAGTGGCGCACCATGTGCTGGTGCGCCATTAGTGTGAAATACACTAATGGCGCACCAGACACACGGTGCGCCATTAGTAACAATTTTTTTTATTTTGCCAGACATACTAATGGCGCACCAGGACATAGTGCGCCATTACTAGTTGTAACTAGTAATGGCGCACCAGCAACATAGTGCGGCACTACAATATTTTTTTTTATTTTTTACTTTTTTGCAAAACTACTAATGGCGCACCTGGGGCAGTGCGCCATTACTAGTTTAAGCTAGTAATGGCGCACTGCTCCCTCGTGCGCCATTAGTGTTTTTTTTTGCAAAACTACTAATGGCGCACCACCAGCAGGTGCGCCATTAGTAACCAGGGTTACTAATGGCGCATTATGTGGTGGTGCGCCATTAGTAACCTGGGACGAGCTAGATATTTTGGACAGCCACACCTACCCACTCACTTTCCCCACTTCATTCTCTCCTCCCTCCTCCAAGCTTGTCTCGGCTGCCTCCTCCTCCTCACCTCATTTGCACCATAAATTCATCCAAATTACATGGTTAAAGCCCCTTTTTTTGATAGGTAAGTAAGGGGGAAGCTATCTTTATGTTGTTCTCCCTCCAACAACGTGCACATGCACTTTTTATGTCCTAGCTAGATCTATGTATGTTTGTGGTGTTGCATATGTTTGTGGTGTTGCATATATGTTTGTGTTTGTAGGTACCGGTATTTGAAATGCGATAGTTGCCAATATTTTGCCGGAATGTTGATTCATTTCCGTTTCGGCGAGAATTTTGGCACTATGCATTCTTTTTTGTCCTATTTTTAGGGAAAGTCATGCCAAATTTTTTCTTCGTTCTAAAATATCGTTTTGCTCTACCCCGCAGGCGACCATGGTCCGCACGATGACCGAAGGCATCGTGAATAGGTTTTTGAGCTCCGCGAAGGCCGAGATGCTTGAAAAGAACGAGACGGAGATAAGATGTCCGTGTCGAAGATGCAAGCTAAAGAGCCTTATTGCGGACCCGGATTCCGGGCAGGTGCGGGACCACCTGCTCTTGCGTGGTTTCATGGATGGCTATCGGTGGCAAGGTGATGAAGATGACTATGAAGTCGTCCATGGGGGCCGGGCAAGAAATGAGGATGGGCAGCAGGACAACCACCGCGGCTCGGGCGGGCGAGAAGACGAAGAATCTCCAGGACATGATCACGACGGTGATGCTGTACACAGTCATCATGTAGAAGATGCCGGACATGATGATGAGGAAGATGCGGGAGCAGACGAAGGGCTTGATCATGAAGATGAAGATGCCGGCGGAGCAGACGACGATGGACCATCGATGGGCTGGGTGCAGGACCCTCATATTCAAGAGCTGCTTCTCAAGCAGACGGATAACGCAAGAGCTGCCGCCCGAGAGAAAGCCAAGCTGGATCAACTGGAGATAGATGCGGTTACTCCATTGTATGAAGGATGCAGGCCCGAGGATACCAGCCTGAAAGTAACGCTCATGGCTTTGGAGATGAAGGTAAAGCACAAAATGACCGACGCATGCTTCGACGAGAACATGTCATTCTGGCACGAACGTCTTCCCAAGGGGAACAAGTGCCCGACCAGTTTCGAGGAGGCGAAGAAAATCGTGTGTCCTCTGGATTTACCGCACGTGAAATACCATGTGTGCATGAACAATTGCATCATTTATCGGGACGAGCACACGGAGTCTACCATATGTCCGATGTGCGGCGTCACTCGATACAAGAAGAGGAAGAAAGCTCCTCAAAAAGTGGTGTGGTACTTTCCGATCACTCCTCGTCTGCAGCGGTATTTTGCGGACCCTAAGGTAGCAAAGCTCCTGCGTTGGCACGCGGATAGGGAGGAGAAGAAGCGAGAAGATGACGCAAATGATCCGGAGATAAATAAAAAAGACAAGATGCTGAGTCACCCTAAGGATGGGAGCCAGTGGCAAGCGTTGAACTTTGAACACCCAGAATTTGGGAACAATCCAAGGAACATCGTGCTGGGCGCGAGCACCGATGGAGTCAATCCATTTGGCAGCCACAGAAGCACACATAGCACCTGGCCTGTGTTTGTGTGGATGTACAACCTTCCCCCCTGGTTGTGCATGAAGAGGAAGTACATTCACATGAGTATGCTAATTGAAGGGCTGAAACAACCAGGGAACGACATCAATCTGTATCTAGGACTGCTGGAAGAGGAGCTAGACACACTGTGGAAAACGCCAGCCAATACGTGGGACGCCGCAGAGAAAGAATATTTCCCTATGAGAGCCGCACTGCTCACGACGGTGCACGACTATCTCGGTTTCGGATATCTCGCGGGGCAGGTGGTCCACGGATTTTCTGGATGTGTCAGGTGCATGGATGACACAACGTATCGCCAGCTAGATAGAGATCCCGGGTCTTCGAAAACCGTGTTCATGGGACATCGAAGGTGGCTTCGCGACGATGACCCGTGGAGGAAACACAAGGATCTGTTCGATGGTGAAACCGAACCCCGAAGACGCCCGCGTACGAGGAGCGGCGAGGAAATAGACGAGCTGTTGAAAAATTGGAAAGATTGCCCACTGCCGGGAAAGAAGCAAAAGGCGCCAGAGTCGGGAAAGAAGCGAAAGGCGCCAGAGCCACTACTGAAGGTATGGAAAACGAGGTCTGTTTTCTGGGACTTGCCGTACTGGAAGATCCACCGTGTGCCTCACAGCCTTGATGTCATGCATATCACGAAGAACGTGTGCGAGAGTCTGCTTGGTACCCTGCTCAACATGCCAGAGAGGACCAACGATGGGCCGAAAGCAGGGGCAGACTTGAAATCAATGGGCATCAGGGAGGAGCTTCACGCTAATGATGATGATGATGATGAGGCGAAGCATGACATGGAAAGTCGTCGCAAAGGCAAAAAGGCCAAGAAGACTGGAAATGGCTTCCCTCCCGCGTGCTTCACTCTAAGTCAGGAGGAGATCGATCAGTTTTTCACCTGCCTCGTAGGAGTAAAACTTCCTTACGGTTACGCGGGGAAGATAAGCAGATACCTAGACTCAGTGAAGCAGAAGTTCAGCGGGATGAAGTCTCACGACTGTCACGTGCTGATGACGCAGATACTTCCAGTTGCAATCCGTGGGATCATGGACGCGCACGTCCGTGAAACGCTATTTGGCCTATGCAACTTTTTCGACGTCATCTCTCGGAAGTCGGTTGGCGTGAGGCAACTCAGAAGGCTGCAGGAAGAGATCGTGGTGATACTATGCGAGCTTGAGATGTACTTCCCTCCCGCATTCTTCGACGTTATGGTGCATCTGCTGGTCCATATCGTGGAGGATATCATCCAACTCGGACCGACGTTCCTGCACAGCATGATGCCGTTCGAAAGGATGAATGGTGTCATCAAAGGATACGTTCGCAACATGTCACGTCCAGAGGGAAGCATAAGTTAAGTATCATCTTGGAGTACACTTTTGGTACTAATATTATGTTATATGCTCAATGAAGAGCTTGTCCATCCTATCAGTGGTGGTGGATTATGTCAAGACCTAACATATTTGTATGTGGTGTTTTGATCTGAACACGATTATTTGCTTGCTGCAATGCTTTCCATGTCTGGAGAACTTATATATAAAGGTGATGATTTCACGCACATTGAAAGCCCATATCTAATGTATATAATTAATCATTCAGCTATCACTCTTTCAACATAATCTTTTTTAGACATTAAGTGTTTTCAATCTTTAGATCTATTTAGGCACTAATACATGGAGAAAAAAGTATAACCAATCGATGGTTCATGAAGCACCATGATTTTTTCACAGATCTCATGACATTCATTTGAAGACAGTAATGCTGGAAGGATATGCATCCAATAATGCAAACACTAGCTTTGTCACATTCTTCATGTTGAATGTGAGGGCACTATTGTCCATGCGGATTAAGGTTTTCAACAAGAATTTTCTTACGGCTGCAAGTGTTGAACAACATAAACAAAAGTTTTAGGTGGACCTAAGGGCTTCTGATCGTGCTCGGCTACTATTTACAACAGATTTTCATCAGTCAAGAGATGGAGATCTTGGTTTAGCAGCGGCTGCCTGTCCTTTTCTTTCGTGAAGGACCAGTAGAATTTCTGGCCCGGGATCTTGATTTTATGGATCAGACCGATCCATTTGATTGTGACTGCTGGAAACTTTGGTCGAGTTAGATGTCATTTTCCTGTTCAATCTGGATTTTGTCTAAACCTGATGAGCAATTAATCCTTGTGCTTTTGTACTATTTGTAAGCTCGAGTTAGATATTGTTGCCTTTTCAACTTGGCTTTGACCCATATTTTCTTTCATACTGGGCCAATGGCTTGCCATTTCTTTAATTAAGACATAAATATTATAAGCATTCACAACATA
Organism: Aegilops tauschii subsp. strangulata; assembly: GCF_002575655.3. Lineage (NCBI taxonomy): Eukaryota > Viridiplantae > Streptophyta > Magnoliopsida > Poales > Poaceae > Aegilops > Aegilops tauschii. Next base: position 241,142,403 of record NC_053037.3, on the reverse strand, counting down.
GGGAAAGAACATCACTCTCGCGGGATCATTGAGATCTTCGCTTATTACAGTACCACAAGTTCTTAGCGCCCACCAGCACCCACAAACTTATTTTTACCTAGCACACCAAATGGGTTGTAATTCTTAATAAGAAAAGTTGCATGGTAGTGACAGATTTGGATTTTTCATTTGGAACCCACGAGGAAAAAGCCTATCCAGGGTGGTGCCGACTCGACAGTAAACATTGAGAAACCTGGTTTTAAAATTGCTGTAAATCCAATACTCGGCTCAAAATCATGAAACTTGGCATGGTGTTATGACATAGCACCAACATGATGTAGTAAAAAAATAGTCCAATTTGGGACAAGTGATGGTACAAACTTCTTACAAACTGAAGCTTCTGTAAAAAAGGCTCATGGTTCTGAGAGGGAACTTGTCACCTATGTGTGCGAAACGACATACGCTGTCTCTTCCCGCATTGATTTATTTTTACAGAGGCAACATGCAACTATAGGAGCATCGTCCTAAAAATATGAAATTATTCAGGGTTCGTTTTGCCTTTTTATACATTATTTGAGTTTTCTAGGAATTTTGGAACATACTTTGGTGTGTGCAAAGGTCATGTGTGTACTAGCCACATATGTAATTGGATGTTCAATCTGTTCATGGAATCAAGTCCTTATAAGTTATAAGTACATATGTTGGTGTTCTGTGTGCAATGACATCGCACATGGACCATACTAGGGAACCCGTCGGTGATGATTTCATCAATCGGTGACAATTGTATACCACCAAGCATTTGCCCACAACACACATGGCTTATTAGCAACTATCCTCTGTATTATTATCAGTCTTCGCACACATTTCTGATTACAGACCTGTCTGTCGTGTATCACACACATCTTGTTAAATTGAACCGTTTATGTTCTCTTGGCTAAAAGGAAACAGTTCATCCAAGTGAACGGTATGCCGTATATCGCACACACAATGATATGGCTGACCATTCCTTTTGTGTTGCCTAATCACAAACAGTTCATCCGAGTAAACTATATGTCGTATATGGCACATGCCTTCATCTGGCTGCCTTTTCCTATTATTCTGCCTCATCGCAAACAGTTCATTGAACACAGCCGTATGCCTAGCATCGCACATGCAACTAAAATCTGAACCTTGTTCGATGTATCCGCCATCGCAAATGTTTTGCACCTTTTTGACGGGTTTTTACATCACCGTTAGCGATTAATGCATCGCACACAGTTTCATCGAAGGGTCTCTGATCGTAGTGTCGTGTTAGCCGCATCCTGCAGTAGTGCCTCATGGGGGTCTTGAATACCTAAGGATCTTCTCCAGTGGAGGTCATGATCTCCACAGGAGAGGGTAGATAGGACCAAAGCTCTCAAGATCATATCATGTACTTTGCTAACCCTAATTTTGAGCTAGGAGATTACTATTTATAGACTAGGCAAATTTTGGGGGCAAAATGGGGGTACATGGGTCATTGGACCCAAAGTGCACGCAGGCATAGCCGGAGGGGTCCGGGCACACAGGGTAAAGGGACCGGGCACCCGGGGCGGCTCCTTGGAAAGGGACCGGGCACCCAAGGGTAAGCGTGTGGGAACCCAGGGGTGCGGGCACTAGGGGGGTCGGGGTGCGGGCACCCGGTGGTGAAAGCCTGGGCACCCGGGGTGGATAGAGGGGCCGCACCCTTGGGGGACGCCGGACCGAGCACCCTGGGTGGTCAGAGGCCTCCAGTGCTTCGCATCTTGGGGTCCCTCTTCCTCCTCCTTCTCCTTTCTTGGAGGGTGTAGATATTCTCTCGTGCTGGAACTCCTCCTCCTCGTCGCTGAAGCTCCGGTAATACCTATGCATGTACATGAGAGGGATGTCAAGTAGAATACCATCCTCGAGGGGGTCAAGTGACACCTGTAAAGGAGATGATTAACCTTTATGTATGTGAAGTAGATGTCGCACGTGTCACTTGTCGAATGGACTCTTGACATGCTGATGTTCGTAGGATGCTCCGCATCATCCCCTCCCCCTTGGGAAAGATCCGACCTCGGATCAAAAACCAAATCACCGTGGGAAAGTGATGGCGTCGCCTTGTAGAAGTGAACTTTGACCAAGTACACATAGTCTTGAAGCTCAAAGTTGGCACTCTCCAATGTTGCACCGGCTCGTGATTCCTTCAAAAGGAGCAAGAACAACAGACACTTGGAAAAACAAATGTGGTTAGCGTTAGTGTGAAACCAGGCATTCAAGTGGTGATTCACCGAACAAGTGTTGTCATCATGCATATCATATGGTGTGACAAAAGATTGTGTCATGTCATGTAAGCATATGGATTGAGCACAATCAAGGGTAACATTGAAACAAGCATGTAATTGGGAGGTAGAGATGCTAATATGTGTGACAAGAGAATGAGCATCTACCTCATGGTCATAGCAAGCATGCATTAAGCGCTGAACAAATGCTCTATGGTATGCATATGAATCATTCACAATACCAAATAAAATGAAGTGTCTAAACACATGGATCAAGTGCAAGACAATCCAAGCATGACGTGCATAGGGTGTAGTGAAGATAGTGTGCCACTCAACATAACAGAAAGTACAATGTTCATCATGTGTGAGGCAATCAAGTCAATCATGTGACAAGCATGGAAATAGATGCTAGCAACCGCATGAAACGAGCAAGTATGAATCACGGGTGATGCAACACATACAAACATAGAAATCAAGTCATGCAAGCTAGCAGTGCAAAGACACAACATACTAGAAGAAATCATGGTAATTATGTCATGTGAGCAAATAATAGGTATAGACAATGCGCATGACATATCGCTAGCACGAACACAAAGCAAGATCAATGTATCATCATAGGAATGGTTCATAAATGGAACATGGCGATAACAAGCAATATCTCCACCAAGCTTCCAATACACATACAAGTCATAGAATCAAATGTCATGTGAGATGCCAGGCATGGGTCACAAATGCATGGCAAAGGTATAGAAATGAGCATATCATGCAAAGTGAACATCGCAATATGGCATAAAGTGAGAAGTGGTAAATAACCCATAACCATGTGAGGGTCATGTAGAAGAAATGCACGAACTCCTTACGTGAAGGGAGTGGTGGTAAGGACAATCCACGGGATCCCAAATCATCATTGCTCTCTAGAGCTCATGGCATCAACTCATGGGATTGCGAGGTTGACGAGGAAGCATGTGTACCTACACAACAAGTAGACAAACGAAACAAAGTGTGTGTCTGCCAAATGTACACATAATCCATCATGATGTGCATGTGCGCGTGAGAGTTAGCATAAGATATGCATCGCTCAAAGAAATTTGATGCATGGTATAAGAACATGTCATCCATCATGAAAGAATAATTGTTTTGTATAACATGATGGGGACACAAATTGAGCATGCAATTATATGGAACATCATTTATAGGAAGCATATTGTGCACAAAATTATTGGGATCATGCAGTTCATAGGATGGATCAAGATCTCCTAACATGGATGAGGAAACTATAGGGGTCTCCTCATGTCCAATAGCGGAAGCATAATACGGAGAAAATCGAAAACATGGCGAACACTGCATGTCTGAAGCTAGGTGGTCATGGCATGGCATATGATGCAAATGATGCAAAGGGAGCATATCAATATCAACACAAGAGAAACAAATTCCAATAACCATGGGCTTGTCATCTATGTCATATGTGCAAATTGGGTTTATTCTAATGGCATATGCATAGTTACTATGATGAGATTGCAAATATGCCATATGGTTGATCTCATGCATAGCATATGAGAAGTCAAGCGGATTGTCAAACATGATGTGACCTAGAGAATTATAACAAGAAATCTTATGCAACATGTCATCACAAGTCATAGCCTCCACATGGCAATCATCAAACTCATGATAAATGGGTAAATCATCATATGGGGAAATCATACTAGCATGAAGCATGGCAATAGGTGGATCAACATCACGCAAGTAATCAATAGGTGGATCAGGATCAAGAATTGCCACTAGTGGGACAAGGGCATCACCTTCACCTATGTTACCTTTCTCATTCCACTCATGTGGTGTAGGTGAGGTGGCAAAGACCAAATTGTGGTCATCTTCATCATGATGGAACTCGTTGTCTCCATTGGAAGTATGGACTCGTCGATGATTGGTGCTTCATCATGTAGGAGATCTAGCACCAAATAAAACACCCTAGGGGTAGAGGTTAAGTTGTTAGAAATCATAGTGTCCTCACGTGCCCTCTCAACTACCTCACTCACTCCTGCTAGGATGCTCTCACTCATATGGTTCGTGGATTCATTCAAATAGCTCTCAACCTCACATAGGATGTGTGGCATGCTCTTGTGTTTGGGGCTAGTGGTGAACAAACTCATCCTCTCGTAGGAAAAGCACTCAATGTCAAATATTGTGGAGTCACTCAACTCACTCATGGGGCGGTGGCTCTCCTCACATGGCAATTCGGGCACCTCGTCATATGTGGGTGTCGAAGAGATGTAGGTGCAAATGTCTCCATGCTCAACTCATATCGCCTCCTTGGTTGAAGGGATAGTCCCATGCTAAACCTCCTTATCCATAAGGCCTCCAAAGATGAATGTCGTAGGATGTGGTAAATCATCGCTCTCCTCCGAGACAAAAGATAAGGTCTCATGTGCGGTGTCGTAGCTTGACTCGGATTAAGAGTCCCTTTGGGGCATCATCTTCATGTTGTTGGACAGGTTTGTGCTCGTCGCGGTGGTCGAAGGGGGTGGCCCTTGCTTGACCGTCTTGTATGAGGCCCATAAGATGTGGCACCTCGTTGTAACATCCCAATTTTCCTAAATTAGGATGTTAATAGACCATTCATATGCATCTCTTATTTTATTTGCATTATTTTATTTTTGGAATATTCTTCTCATTATGCATCTAAAGGCAATTTATTGGAGTGGAGATAACATGACTTCTCCCCTGTTTTAAAATTGTTCATAATGTCGAGAATATTATGTTCAGTTTATCTGTTGTGTTTTGGTATTTTCTGTAATCTCCAAAATATTTTCTTTGAGTGTTTTATTGTTGTTTATGTGGCCTATTGCATAAGAATGAATTTTCAAAAATTCCATTAGAGTAGGAACTAGTGTTGCTGTAGTTTATAGTAGTAGTACTATTTTACTTTGTGTTCATATATTTTTCTTTTAGATCTTATTCTGGTGTTTTTATTTTAGTTATTTGTTCTGTAGTTTTTGTTTAAAAAAAGCCAGCCAACAAGCCAGCCCGCAGCCGCGGCCTAGCAGCTCCCTTCGCCCAGCCCACCTAACCGCCCGAAGCGGTACGCCGCCAGGGAGTCGCTCCCCTTGCTCGCAGCTGCTGACCAGCGGGCCCCACGCCACTTTCTCCTAGCTCCGGTCGGACGAACCAGCAGCGCACCCGACTCGCGCTCGTGCCCTAGTCGACCCTGTGCACGCCCGATGATGTAGGGTGGAACCCTAGATGGCCGATCTTTCACGAAAGGAGCGGATCCCAAAGAGGAACTCGAAGAACACGAGGGGAAACACGAGGGAAAACACGAGAGAAATCACTCAACCAACAAGAATAGATCACACATGCGCTAGATCGATGAACACAAAGGTGAGATACAAGATCCAAAGTCAACAACGGACGATACAAATGGTAACCAGTTCTTCTCCGTGAGGAGGTTTTGATGGGGGCCACCCAAGGTGATCTTCTCCGAAGAGGGGCCGCAGTCTCTCTCGAGGAGGAGATCCGTAATGGATGAGCAAAGCTCTATCTCAACTATGAGCTAAACCAATGCTAACCCTAACTAGGAGGAGGTGGGGGAGTATATATAGTCTAAGGGACGAAGGGGTACATGGGCCTCGGCCCAAATGCGCTGCACGCAGGCAGGGAGGGGCCGGATGTCCGGGCCTTCGCGCGGTGCCGGATGTCCGGGCTAGCGGGCCGGATGTCCGGGCTGGAGTGGCCGGTCTCGGAGCTCTCTGAATAGGCGGGGTCCGGATGTCCGGGCTGGGGGCCGGATGTCCGGCGGCTCGGGAAGAGCCGGATGTCCAGGCTGACGGGGTTTAGCTTCGGGTGCGTTCTGTGATGGGCGCCGGATTTCCGGGGGTTGGCCCGAATGTCCGGGCTGGGGCCGGATGTCCGGGGCCTGTAGCAGCTGTCTCTTCTTCCTTCTCCTTCCTTTGCTTCCGCGCACGCTTGGCCTTGGTCCTTGGGTTCTCCATGGTCTCCTCGGGTGTACCTGAGTATGAACAAGGTCCGCGCTTGAAGTAGCATCCTTGTCTTGCATGAGGAAAGGGAAGATTCGGAAAGGAGCAAGTTCACCTTAGGTCCAATGGCGTAGGCTCGAGTGTACATGGGGATGATCGTCGGATGCTCTGCATCATCTCCCCTCCCTTGGGAAAGATCCGACCTCGGATCGAAAACCTGATCACCATGGAAACGGTTGTTGTGGACGGACTTGTAGTTGGACGAAGTGGAAAACATGGCGCAATCCAAGTACTCCAAGGTGTGTCCGGAGTGGCACACATGCAAAAAGAGCAAACACAAACAACACTTGGAAATACAATGGTTAGCGCACACAAAGTGTCCATCATGTAAGAATGAGTCCGTGAGGCAAGATTGTTCATGACAAAGCACATGAAGCTTAGCAAGATGATATGGAATGAGATGTAAAGCATTCATGGGAGCAAAAGCATTCATTGTGCACACAAATGTGTTTTGAATGTGAGCAATGCAACCACGGTGCAAAATGATGTCATAGTGAGACGGTTTATCAATAGCATGAATATGGTAATGGATGCTCAATATGAATAAGTTATCATGCAATTGATGGTAGGCAATATGATCATGATGTATGAATATGCCATCAAGAAAGATCACAACAAATTTGCTAAGGAAGTGCACAAGCTCATATATCATGGATGACATGGGAATAGGTGCAACAAGACAAGCATAATGTGTGGCAATCCATGCATAGGGTGCAAACTTGTTATGGGTGGTGTTGTACCATAGCTCGATGTCGTGGTAGAAGTGTTGGTCCGGTGGTGCATCCACTAAGTCCGGGCACTCCTCAACGTGAAGGTCCATAGAGTTGATCTCCAATGTCGGTCCTCCATCCAATAGATGTATCATGTAGACAATAAGAAGGAAACATCTTGTGTGCCTTCACATAACCAATATTTCTCGTGATGGTACCTCCTTTTGAATCCTTCAAAATGAAAGAACATGACAAACACTCAGAAAAACAAATGAGGTTAGCGTAAATGCAAAACCTATCATTCGAGTGGTAAGATACCCAACAAGTGTTCTCATCATTCTTATCATAAGAAAGGACAAGGTGTGACATGGTATGTAAGCATATTATGCAACTACAACCAAAGACATTAGGCTCAATCAACCAAGCATGCTTCACAAGTAACATGTCCAAGTCTCCACGATCAATAAGCATAGCAAGTTGCCACTCAATACAAGGTGATATGAGAGATGCAACTAATGGAGACAAGAGACAATGATCAAGACAAATCAAGTGAGAGGCATGAGAATATATGTCATCAACCCAAGAAAGCGAGTAATAATGGAACATGGGTGATGCGACCAAGCAATCAATCATAGTGATCAAGTCAAGCAAGCTAGTAGTGCGAAGATGCAACGTACTAGGAGGAATCATGGCAAGCATGACATGTGTGCAAATAGTGGGCATATATAATGCACATGACATTTCACAAGCATAAAGGCAAGATATGAGCAAAATAGCATCAATAGCATGGGGCACATGATAAACATGACAATAGAAACAAGGATCTCCACCAAGCATGCAAATACACATAGTAGTATCATAATGGTGAATCATGGGTAAGAGCAAGCAAGGGTCACAATTGCATGCTAAAATCATAGAAAGAGGCATAGCATGCAAAGTGAACACGTGAAAATGGGCATAAAGTAACAAGTGATATATAGCCCAAAGCCGTGTGAGAGCCAAGTAAAAGGAATGCGTGAAGTCGTTGCGCGAAGGGAATGGTAGGCAGGACAATCCATGGGATCCCAAATCGTCGTTGCTCTCAAGAGCTCGTTTCGTCAACTCTTGGGATTGAGAGGTTGACGAGTATACGTGAGTACCTACACAAAACAAAGACAAAGGGAAAATTGTGTGTGCGTGGTATATGTACACATCATCCATCACGATGCGCACGTGCAAGTGTTGGTTAGCACAAAATAGCCAATGCTCAAATAAATCAGATGTGTGATATAGAAACATGTCATCCATCATGAGAGGTTTGTTATTATGTATAGCATAATGGAGACTCAAATTATGTAATGCATCATGAGAAATATGTAGAGCATTGTTATTCATGGGATGCATATGGTGCAAGCAATTATGGGAACCATGCAACGTATGGAATGCATCAAAATCTCCTAATATGTATGAGGAAACTATGGGGGTCTCCTCATGAGCATTAATGGAAACATCACATGGAGAATATTGACAACATAAAAAACAAAGCATATTTGGAACAATGTGATTATGGCATGGTATAGTAGATGAATTACGCAAATCATGTAAAGGAAGCATGGCAATATCATCACATGAAAAACATAAGCCAATGACCATCATCTCGTCATCTATGCCATAAGTGCAAATGGGATTTATGTTAATGGGGCATGCATAGTTACTATGTTGAGATTGAAATGATGTAATATGGGATATCTCACTCATAGCATATGACAAGTTCAATGGGTTGTCAAACATGAAGTGACCAATAGAATTTTCACATGATATCCTATATAGCATAGCATCACAACTAGGCAACTCAACATGCTCATCATCATATTCATCATAAATTGGTAAGTCATGACATGAAGAAGTCGCACTAGCATGAAGCATGGCAATAGGTGTGTCAACATCATGCAAGCAATCATTGGTGAGATAGTCCACTAGTGGGACAACACCATCACCTATGTTACCTTTGGAGCATCGCTCATGTGTTGTAGGTGAGGTGTCGAAGACCAAGTCATGGTCGTCTTCATCTTGATGGAACCATGTGGGGGGGTGCATCATCGTCCACCATGGCCATCGTCTTCTCCATTGGAGGTATGTACTCGTCGAGGATAGGCATGTCGTCATGTAGGAGACCTAGCACCAAATAAGAAAACACACTCGAAGTAGAGGTTAAGTCATTAGAAATCATAGTGGCCACACGTGCCGTGTCAACTACCTCACTCACTAAGTGTTGTGGCTCACTCACTCCCTCAAGGATGCGTTCACTCGTATGGTTGGTGGAGTCACTCAAATGGCTCTCAACCTCACATAGGATGTGTGGCATGCTCTCAAGTGTGGGGCTAGTGGTGGTCACACTCATCCTCTCATAGGAAATGCGCTCAATGTCACATATGGTGGAGTCACTCATATCACTCATGGTGGGGTGGCTCTCCTCTGTAACATCCCAAAAATTTGAATTTTGGAATTTTAATTAATTAAATAGGAGTAATTCAAAACTTTCTTGTGTTGATTGATCTTAGATAAATTCTGCTATGATTTAAATTTTTGGAGTTTTTGAAACTCAAAATTATTTTATAGTTGTATTATAATGCTCTTTATGTGCTTTTGTTGCATAAAATTATTTTCCAAAAATGCATTTCTGTTGTTAAAAATGTTCACTATTTTTTAAAGTAGCAGTAATGTTTTCTGTGTTCTGGTACTTTGTTTTTATATTTTATTTAGATATATTTTACTTCCTGTAGTAATAGTTCTTTTAGAAAAAAAATAGAAATCGGGCACTGTGGGGCCCAACTTCTTTTGCTCGCCCGCGCGCGCTAAGCAGCAGGCCGGCGGCCCATTTCTGTAGGCCTCAACCCACCCGCAGTCTTTCCTTTTGTTTTTGTTTTTTTGTTTGTTTTTCCTTTCTCCTCCTAGTGCCACTGACGGGCGGGTCCTAGGCACCGTCTCCTTCCTCTGGACGGACTCCCGCACGCGCACGAGAGCTCCTCTATTCCCCATCCAAATCCTAGCCGATTCGGCCAAGTCTTTACCTCTAGGCCACGGAATCCACTCTATAAATATTCCCCATCTTCTTCTCTACCGATTTTTGGCAAAATCTTGTCTTCTCGTGCCTGTTTCACCCGGATCCGATCTCGCCGGAGTTCTCCGCTGCAGGAGCATCTCGTCGGTCGATTCTGTGGCCTCTGAAGGTTCCCAGCACCTTCCTTATCCTCTGTCCTCTTCGACATGATTTGCTCTAGCTCCTTAACCCTCTATCTCGCGCACATACGCGCCCATACGAGTGCAGGGACCTCGACCAGAAGTTTCTCGCCGCCATCGCCGCTACAGCCGCACGGTGTCGTCACGGGAGCAAGCCACGGTCATCCCCGAGGAGGTTTTCTAGTTCACCATGGCTTGGAGCACCTCGTTCCTTCGTCCTCGAGCTCAAGAGGTTTTCCCAGAGACCGCACGCTCCAAGTTTGAGCCGCCGGAGCCCTTCTTCCTCAACTTCGGCGGCCATCGAGCCCTGTCTCTCCGATTGCCCGGAGTATGAAGGGGATCAGAATTAATCTTTAGAGTACTTCAACACCGTTCAAGGCAAGTTTGCACTTTTGATTTTGCTCATCCTATATTCTGCTATGCATGTGTGATTTTTTTATGCGATGACATGTGCTTGGTTTGATCTGTATGTTCTTTCTTGTCATATTCTGATACTGATTGTGTTATGTGATGGTGTGATGAACTTGCTATGGTAGACGTCGACATGCGTCGAGTGATGTTTGTAAGTGCTGAGTGTTTATAGCTGTAGGCTCGGGACTTTTTCTCAGGTGAATGCGTTAATGGTTGAGCGCTCTATTGTCCCTAGAGAATGCGCCATGACTGAGCGCACTTGAGTTGTCGGGGCTTTTTCTCATGTGAATGCGTCACTGGCTGAGCGCTCTATTGTCCCTAGAGAATGCGGAAGGACTGAGCGCACTTGAGACATCTTGAAGATGTTTATCATCTGTGTTGTTTGCACCTTGCCTATGTCGTGGAGGTAGGTGAAGGTAGTTTTACGCGAAACCAAACTTGAGTGTTTTATTTGTCATACCTTGCTTGTGGATGTAGGTTTGCTATACCATTATGTGTGATTTGCCAATACATTCAATGTATTGACCCCTGTGGCTGCAACTTATCATGTTGCAGGATATTCAGGTGATCTGTGAGATATAGTAGGATCGCGAGTCTTCACTCAACATGTTCTCCAGTGGGCATTGACGGGACTCATCGTTTATTATGCTACCATTCCGCTGTTATTATTGAATAAGTTAGCCATATGCTATTCAGTTTGTAATACTTTATAAATTCTGGATCATACGTTATAGTAAATGATGCACTTGTTATTTGATATTCATATGTACTGTGTGTGCTAGCGAGTCGATCGAGGGACTAGCACAGTGAGCACAGAGACATCGAATCTTATCAGATTCGGGTCGTTACAGATGGTATCAGAGCAGTGTCTTGACTGTAGGTCGTGACCCTAGAAAATGGATTATAGAAGCCATAGGAGTGAAAAACTTGCTTTCCAACTTTCTATCTACTTGTTAGTCCTCACTCTCATACTCGTACATTCTCTTTTCAAATATAGATGACCCCTGAAATTATATTAGTGTCATTTATGCAGTTTTAGTTGATAGACCACCATTACTAAGTTGTGTTCGATAAACGATTTGCGGTAGAATGATGAGATCATATCTCTTGTGGATATGACCTTACCAGTAGGTTTTGCTTGTGTGGTGTGACTTGTGTGAATTTAGTGTTTGTTTTTTTGTTGTTGGAGTTTTTGTTGCTAGCATGAACATATGGGTAGTGTTTTCCCCCTAGGTCTTTATTCTGTCTATATCCTAATATATGCTGCAGCCTAGTGATGAGTTCAAGTTTAACCACGTGCACCATGATCTGACAAGAATCAAGCACAATCTTGCTGAAGGAAGAAACCTGGAGGAAGCTACAATTCATCGTCATATGTTTTACAGTAGTTGACAAAAACCTGAGAGTTGATAGGAACGATAGTTGTTTTTTTGGCATGCATAATGAATGGATTAATCCGAACCTAGTTCGTAAACAAGAGAAGTTTCTGCAATGCTTGTGAGGATGCCCGAGTGTTAGAATGTGAGATTTTCTAAACCATATACAAGGTAATGATTTGGGTGCGGAATGGATTGATCACCATGCCGACTTACTCTTATTATTCGCTTTTGCTATGTGGAATGGTAAATATAGAGTGACATACCTATAGTAGAGAGACGTCGTTATTAAGCCTTCAACCTTAGAATGGTGTGACGTTTGATCCCTGTAGAAGGCACCCGTTGCCAATAGTAGGTTATACTGTGAGAATAAACCAATACTCTTTTTTACAGGAACCATTCTTGATGACCACCATGAGAGTATCGATATTTGTTTAGTATTGGCGCAAGACCTGTGAGCCATGAAGTTTTAGTTTATGGAAGACTGCTTTTTGATATGGGACTCAGAATTTCAAAGGAGTGTAAGACATATGTCTAAACGATTTCTTTGAAGGAGTAAGATTTTTGAAGACCGGTGACTCTTATTCTAAGGGTGGTAGTACTCCACACTCTCGGATGAACAATGGATATTCAAGCAGATCCTAAACCCAGCCTTTTCTTTCTAGCCTCTTCGAATCTCGAGGACGAGATTCATTTTAAGGGTGGTAGATTTGTAACATCCCAAAAATTTGAATTTTGGAATGTTAATTAATTAAATAGGAGTAATTCAAAACTTTCTTGTGTTGATTGATCTTAGATAAATTCTTCTATCATTTTAATTTTTGGAGTTTTGAAACTCAAAATTATTTTATAGTTGTATTATAATGCTCTTTATGTGCTTTTGTTGCATAAAATTATTTTCCAAAAATGCATTTGTGTTGTTAAAAATGTTCACTATTTTTTAAAGTAGCAGTAATGTTTTCTGTGTTCTGGTACTTTGTTTTTAGATTTTATTTAGATATATTTTACTTCCTGTAGTAATAGTTGTTTTAGAAAAAATAGAAATCGGGCACTGTGGGGCCCAACTTCTTTTGCACGCCCGCGCACGCTAAGCAGCAGCCTCTAGCAGGTCGGCGGCCCATTTCTGCAGGCCTCAACCCACCCGCAGTCTTTCCTTTTGTTTTTGGTTTTTTTGTTTGTTTTTCCTTTCTCCTCCAAGTGCCGCTGACGGGCGGGTCCCAGGCACCGTCTCCTTCCTCTGGACGGATTCCCGCACGCGCACGAGAGCTCCTCCGTTCCCGATCCAAATCCTCGCCGATTCGGCCAAGTCTTTGCCTCTAGGCCATGGAATCCAGTCTATAAATATTCCCCATCTTCTTCTCTGCCGATTTTTGGCAAAATCTTGTCTTCCCGTGCCTGTTTCGCCCGGATCTAATCTCGCCAGAGTTCGCCGCTGCAGGAGCATCTCGCCGGTCGATTCTGTTGCCTCTGAAGGTTCCCAGCACCTTCCTTATCCTCTGTCCTCTTCGACATGATTTGCTCTAGCTCCTTAACCCTCTATCTCGTGCACATACACGTCCATACGAGTGCAGGGACCTCGACCAGAAGTTTCTCGCCGCCATCGCCGCTATAGCCGCACGGTGCCGTCACGGGAGCAAGCCACGGTCATCCCCGAGGAGGTTTTCTAGTTCACCATCGCTTGGAGCACCTCGTTCCTTCGTCCTCGAGCTCAGGAGGTTTCCCTAGTGACCGCATGCTCCAAGTTTGAGCCGCCCGAGCCCTTCTTCCTCAACCTCGGCGGCCATCGAGCCCTGTCTCTCCGATTGCCCGGAGTGTGAAGGGGATCAGAATTAATCTTTAGAGTACTTCAACACCGTTCAAGGCAAGTTTGCACTTCTGATTATGCTCATCCTATATTCTGCTATGCATGTGTGATTTTTTTATGCTATGACATGTGCTTGGTTTGATCTGTATGTTCTCTGTTGTCATATTCAGATATTGATTGTGTTATGTGATGGTGTGATCAACTTGCTATGGTAGACGTGGACATGCGTCGAGTGATGTTTGTAAGTGGTGAGTGTTCTATAGGCTCGGGACTTTTTCTCAGGTGAATGCGTCAATGGCTGAGCGCTCTATTGTCCCTAGAGAATGCGCCATGACTGAGCGCACTTGAGTTGTTGGGGCTTTTTCTCATGTGAATGCGTCACTGGCTGAGCGCTCTATTGTCCCTAAAGAATGCGCCAGGACTGAGCGCACTTGAGACATCTTGAAGATCTTTATCATCTGTGTTGTTTGCACCTTGCCTATGTCGTGGAGGTAGGTGAAGGTAGTTTTACGCGAAACCAAACTTGAGTGTTTTATTTGTCATACATTGCTTGTGGATGTAGGTTTGCTATATCATTATGTGTGATTTGCCAATACATTCAATGTATTGACCCTTGTGGCTGCAACTTATCATGTTGCAGGATATTCAGGTGATCACTGAGATATAGTAGGGTCGCGAGTCTTTACTCAACATGTTCTCCATTGGGCATTGACGGGACTCATCGTTTATTATGCTACCATTCCGCTGTTATTATTGAATAAGTTAGCCATGTGCTATTCTGTTTGTAATACTTTATAAATTCTGGATCATACGTTATAGTAAATGATGAACTTGTTATTTGATATTCATATATACTGTGTGTGCTAGCGAGTCGATCCAGGGACTAGCACAGTGAGCACAGAGACATCGAGTCTTATCAGATTTGGGTCGTTACATCCTCACATGGCAATTGGGTCATCTCATGATATGTGGGTGTCGGAGACATGTTGGTGCAAATGTCTCCATGCTCAACTCCTATCGCCGCCTTGGTTGAAGGGATAGTCCCATGCTCAACCTTCTTGTCGCCGTCTTGTTGTTGGAGGCCCATATGATGTGGCACCTCGTAGCTCGTCTCCATGACCGAAGGGAATTTCCCATGCTCGACCATCTTCCTTGAGGGGCTTCCGAAGATGGAAGTGTCACCCTCGCTCGTAGGTGGTCGCCTTGGACTTGATGATGTCGTTGTAGGCGTACTCGTGGGAAGTAGGCGAAGATGCCGTACGTCCAAAGGCGAAGATGCCTTGATAGCACTTGGCGAAGATGCCGAAGTGGTTGTAGTAGCCGTAGCTCCATCTTGGTGGTGCTTGTCTCGCGATCTTCTCTTGTGCTCTTGAAGTTTGGCTGTAGCAAAATGGATAAAGTTTCTATCCCAAGTATGCTATGTATGTATGGCTCCCGGTGTTTCTCTCAAGATGACACAAGATGATCGGATATGAAAATCTTATATGCAATATGGTATGATGCTATGGCACTTGCTTACAAGCTTCTTTGCTCTCTCTCTTTTTCTTTGCTTAAAAGCTTTATTCTGTTTTTTTTTGTAGGGCCACTTTGCGAAATGCACAAACCAAGATAGCAATTGTGTATATGCGGGAACAATCTTGTGACACAAGGATGATATGATACCAATATGATATGGTATGTATGTACTGGAAGGTATAGATCACTAATGTGCACAAGTAACGTTGCCGGCAATACTCAAATGGCTAGTCTTGATAGGCAAGTGACACAAAATGGGCTAGGGGTTAACAATGCAATGTGCAAGGGAATATACAATGGAGGGATACCACGATATCAAGATGATATGGAGGTTACCATCGAGGGTTTCTCGTTTGTACGCCAAGGACGGATGATGATGAAGTCGTTAATGTCGATGATGACCTCGTGGCGGTGTTCTTGATAGAGATACCAAGATGATGGAGACTCGTCCCTAAGTAGCCGAAACACCTTAGGAAACGGAAAAACCGCGAACTCAAAATCTCAAATGTCAAATGTCAAATTGTGGTAGCGGGAATGCGTTGGTGGTTTTACGGAAACTCAAAGGGATTGCGGAAATGCAATGATGGGGTTTGGAGAACGCAATGCGGAAGTGGAGGGTAAGGTGGTGGATTATACACGGTGTGGGAGTTGGAAGCACGGTCCCTAAGTAGCCGAAACACCTTAGGAGACACAACTCACAACACAAACAAAATTGGGTTAAGTTGGGTTGGCGGAAGTGTATTGTGGGTAAGCCTATGCGGAAGTTATGGTGGTGGTTGATGAAGAAGCGACCATCCCTGAGTAGCCGAAACACCTTAGGAGACATGAATCACAACTCAAACAACCTCAAATGCAAAGGGGAACAAAATTGGTTAGGTTGCGGAAGTCGGTGGTGGTTATGCGGAAGTTATGGTGGAAGCCCTAGGCAAAGATGCCAAAGTGCCAAAACTTTGATGGAGTCAAATGGTGATGGGCCCTATCTAGAGGGATAGAGGATGTCAATAGCTACTCAACGATCTAAAGAACACAAAAATCGGACTCCGGATGTGAAAGTTACGGTCAAAACGGTGAAACGGGACAGGCTGAATCCCAAGGGCCGGACATCCGGGGGTTTGGCCGGATTTCCGGGACCTGATGTCCAGAAACGCACGCGAAAATGCACTCCAAGAGCCAGATGTCCAGGGCACGGGCCGGATGTCCGGGGGGCCAGATGTCCGGGGCTACGGGCCGGATGTCCGGGCTCCAAATCCAAGGATGAACTCGAGGAACTCGATTTTGGGGGCGGAAATTGATGATTTCAAGGGCAAGATTGGAGAGATTTCGTGGACGGAAAGTGGGGAAAATTGGGGGAAAGCTAGATCTACTCGAAACCAAGCAAACCCATGGATCGAAATCAACAAAACATCATCAAACCAACAAATCACAAAAAAATTGGGGGCTATTTTTGGTGGGGATTTTTCGAATTTGGGACAAAATCAACAAAACTAGGCTAGAAAACACAACGGGGAGGCTCCGAAATCATTATCAACGTGGCTCATGATACCAAGATGATGTATGGTGGAACCCTAGATGGCCGATCTTTCACGAAAGGAGCGGATCCCAAAGAGGAACTCGAAGAACATGAGGGGAAACACGAGGGAAAACACTCAACCAACAAGAATAGATCACACATGCGCTAGATCGATGAACACAAAGGTGAGATACAAGATCCAAAGTCAACAACGGACGATACAAACGGTAACCGGTTCTTCTCCGTGAGGAGGTCTTGCTGGGGGCCACCCAAGAGGGGGTCTTGAATCCAAGGTGATCTTCTCCGAAGAGGGGTCGCAGTCTCTCTCGAGGAGGAGATCCGTAATGGATGAGCAAAGCTCTATCTCAACTATGAGCTAAACCAATGCTAACCCTAACTAGGAGGAGGTGGGGGAGTATATATAGTCTAAGGGACGAAGGGGTACATGGGCCTCGGCTCAGATGCGCTGCACGCAGGCAGGGAGGGGCCGGATGTTCGGGCCTTCGTGAGGTGCCAGATGTCCGGGCTAGCGGGCCGGATGTCCGGGCTGGAGTGGCCGGTCTCGGAGCTCTCTGTATAGGTGGGGTCCGGATGTCCGGGCTGGGGGCGGGATGTCCGGCGGCTCGGGAAGAGCCGGATGTCCGAGCTGACGGGGTTCAGCTTCGGGTGCGTTCTGTGATGGGCGCCGGATTAACAGGGGTCGGGCCGGATGTCCGGGCTGGCGCCGGATTTCCGGGGGTCGGGTCGGATGTCCGGGCTGGGCCGGATGTCCGGGTCCTGTAGCACCTGTCTCTTCTTCCTTATCCTTCCTTTGCTTCCGCGCACGCTTGGCCTTGGTCCTTGGGTTCTCCATGGTCTCCTCGGGTGTACCTGAGTATGAACAAGGTCCGCGCTTGAAGTAGCATCCATGTCTTGCATGCGGAAAAGGAAGATTCGGAAAGGAGCAAGTTCACCATAGGTCCAATGGCGTAGGCTCGAGTGTACATGGGGATGATCGTCGGATGCTCCGCATCACCCGAGACCCTGTATGTGGGCAAAACCCCTCGACGAAACCTACCGCAGCTTTTTCTCCATCGCCCCTCGTCCACACACCTCTGCTGTGCGATTTGAATCTCGCCGGAGGAGCTCAAAGTCCGCCGTCGTTCGCTGGACGTTTGCGCCGCCGTAAGAGCATCTCCAGCCACACCGCCTGCCCCACTCAATTTCCCTCTCGAAGCCGCACTCGTTGACACCTTGGTGTAACCTACAGGCCACTAGAACGACCCCGACGCCGGCCCGACCACGCCGGAGTTCACGAGCCGCCGACCCCAACAGAGGACATCCCCGCCGCTGCTCACAGCACCACCACCTCTGCCGCTCGACGCCACACCCATCCGTCACTTCACCCTCGCCGGAAACTCGCCGGAGAACCGCCGCCGCCATCTCTGTTTCCGGTGAGCACATGTGCACATGATCACTTTTCGGCCAATCGGCCGCTGACACGTGGCGTGGCTATAGGAGAGTCTACGGTAAACGCATGAACCGCCAGGAGTTTTCTGTTGGTTTTTGTCTTTTTCAGTTTTGCCACCCAAATTTCCATTAGCTATAACTCCTAATATGTATGTCCAAATTAGGTGATTCTTTTTCCTATGCACTCACAAAAACCGGCACTTTATTACAGTACCAGAATTTCACATGTTTGCACCTTTCAAATTTGAAATCATTCGCATTTGAATTAAAACTTCCGGAGGCCATAACTTTCAAACCGTTTAATATTTTTGAGTGGTTCTTTTCGCCTTGTGATTGTAGTGCAATTT
This sequence comes from Aegilops tauschii subsp. strangulata, assembly GCF_002575655.3. NCBI lineage: Eukaryota > Viridiplantae > Streptophyta > Magnoliopsida > Poales > Poaceae > Aegilops > Aegilops tauschii. The sequence goes on along the minus strand of NC_053037.3, from coordinate 241,123,788 downwards.
AGGTGATTTGTACATGCTTTTATGCTGCTGTTATTTGCATTTTAAAAATGATTTTCTGCTACTGGTTTTATTTTGGCTCTATTTGAATTTCAGTGATTGATATGTTGATTGTGTCGAACGTGTAGATTGTCTGGAGTGTGACGTGATCTATTGTTAGGAGTGTGACTTTTTGAACCAGAACCAAGGCAAGTTATATGTTAATCATCCTTTACCTATTGTTTTCTATGCATGTAGTTATACCACACTATGAATATATGCATGGATAGGAATACTATATTAATTTTGCTTTACTGTTGAGCTATCTCCCGTCATTGCAGGTCGTGGGAGCTGTAGCTTTGCTATGCTAGTAGACGGTGTCCGTGTGGAACGACACCTATGGGATCACAAGAATCCCTACTACGGTTGTCGGGGCGCGGGGTTGCGAGAAGAGCAGGGTTAGTAGCCAGCACAAGGATCTTTCACCCAGGTTCGGGCCGCGAGGATGCGTAAAACCCTAGTCCTGCTTTGGTGGGTGTATTCCAGAGAGTTCTTGAGCTCTCGAACTAGCTGCGGTCAGTGCGTGGTTCAAAAGAGCCGAATCCTTCTCAAGTATGCCATGGGCCTCCTTTTATAGTCGAAAGGGGTTGCCACAGTGGCACACAGGTGGTGGAAAGGCGTACAGTGCCCTGAGCTTATCGCTCGTATTACAGGACAAGACGCATTTAATGCGTAGCTTAGGTGTCCCCTTGCTTTATTGGAGACGGGGCGAGGACCGTCCCGTCCGTCGCCCCTCCTCCTCGCTTTGACATGCGCCCTAGCCAGTGAGACGTGTGGTGCCATGTAGGCAGGCAGGCAGCTGAGGTGGCGCAGTCGTGGAGCCGTCACGAAGATCTGCAGGCCGCCACGCTGGTGCTCGATGAGTTTGCCTAGGAGCTGCATGTTGCCACGCAGGTGCCCACCCAGCTGGTTGGGCTGGCTGCTGCATGTGAACGGCGGTGGAAGCTTGGTTGGTGTGGGCCTGGCGGTGGCCCTGCTGGCGTCTTTGGTGAGGGCCTTGCCGGGTGGCCCGGCAATGGTCTTGCCGTGGCGCCCTGTCGTCCCCGGCAAGGGCCTTGCCGGGGGTCTGGTGGTCTTCCTCGGCAAGGATCTTGCCGAGGATCGTCGTCTTCTAATCCTCATCAGATCTTGAATATGTCTTCACAAAGATCTGCATGCCACCACGGAGGTGCCTCCCGAGCCCTGGCCCAACGTGCATGCTGGCGTCGGGGACCGTGGGCTCAAGGGTGGCTCGCTCTGTTGGTGTGGGGCGAGCTGTCCCGGCAAGGATCATGCCCGGGCTGCTGAGGCTGCCCCGGCAAGGGTCTTGCCGGGGGAACTTGCTTCGTCCCTCTGCTCTTTGTGGTCTTGGCCTTGGGGTTGTTCTTATTATCTTGGGCTTTGGTCTTACCTTGGCTCACCTTCCCTGTTCTGCTTGGAGTGACCGTAGGCGCGGCTCCGACTGCCCGTGCGCAGGTATAGGGGTACAAAAACGCACCCCTCTTTTTGTGCACCGACGGACGGGGTGGTTCGTGTATTCATTGAGCTCGTGAGGATTATATATATACCAAATTGAGTAGTAATTAAGGACTTAATTCAACTCTGGGCGGAATTGGTATTGATGGGTGGTTTCAAGAACATCATGGTTTTATACCCTCTGACTGTAAGTGGACGGCCACCTAGGCTAAAAAATATCAAACAGACTTAGTGACTAGTAGCTTCCATGCACAACCACTAGCTAAATGGGCTCTAGCTTAGTTGAGTAGGTTGTGGCATCCTCGCCCAGGTAAGCTAGCAGATGTAGATATGAGTAGGTGTACAGGCTGCCGGTGGTTATAGGTGACTACTTCTGAAAGACTTCGTCTCAATCTTCGGGTTGAGTCTAGTGGGTAAAGTGTGCAAAACTCTGTAGAGTATTAAAACTAATCATGATTAGCCGTGTCCCCGGTTATGGAAAAATTTGAGCCACTATGCCATACAGTTGTTCGATGATCTTGACAGATGTGACACTTAAGAATATTTGTGGGCAACTTAATAAAGGGTAGGTTGGAGTTGATTTTGCCAACTAAACCTTGTGTATTTAATTGTAATAATAAAAGAAGTAAATAAAAATTTGACTATTAGGTAGTTATGAGGACAAAATCAGCTTTCTGCAAAATAAACCACAAGCCTTCCTTTTGTTGTACTATGCATATAAATGTAGGTCTGTTTTATTATTACTCATGTGTAACTTGGCAATACATTCAAAGTATTGACCTATATGGCTGGAACGTCTCATGTTGCAGGATATTCAGACGAAGAGTATGGTACTGTTAGGGTCGCAAGTCTGCACTCAGCATCGCCACTGGGCTATGATGGGACTCATTGTTATTTTTCTGCCACTTTCTGCTATTTGATTGAATAAGGCTAGCCAAGTGCTATGCAGATTGTTTTATTTTATATACTCTGGATCATACGTTGTAATAAATGATGCACTTGTTATTCTGGTATTCATCTATACTGTGTGTGCTAGCGAGTTCGATCCAGGGACTAGCACGGTAAGCACAGAGACTCAAATCCTTCGAGGTTTGGTCGTTATAGATGGTATCAGAGCAGTGTGTTGACTGTAGGACGTGACCCTAGAAAATGGATTAGAAAAGCCATAGGAGTGAAAATTATTTTATAAAACTTTTTATACTTCTTACTTTTTATTAGTTAACCTCAAGTATTTGAACAGATAAGTAGGAACTAGTGCTGAGAACACCATTCATGGTTGTTTTATATTGCAACGTTCTCGTGTTAGCGGATCTGATTATGCCCACTTTCGTGGTATGAAGATACTAGATTGTTTGCTTGATTGGTAGTTGTTTGTTAAATTGCTTAGTGTCAAAATTATTCGACTATATATATAATATTATTATATTGTTTGTTGTTTGTTGGTTTGTTTGTTGGTGTTATTCGTCGTTGCGTTTTGTTGCCTTGATCATATTATGCATATGGGTAGAATATATTTATATATATAGTCTTTAGCCCTATTATATCTATAACTCATCTATTCTTGCCAACCAAAACCATTAGTATGCCTATTAGAGTGAGTTCTCCAGGAGCTGAGATGATAGCAGGTGTTGGTTGTCATCAGTTGACCTTGTCTTTTGGGAAGCATGTAATTCCTACAGATTTGATTATATTGGAGTCACAAGGTCTGGATATTATTGTCGGTATGGACTCGATGATCAAATATGAAGGTCTTATTGATTGTGCCAGTCGATCTATTACTCTTAGTACACTAGGAGGGAAGAGGATCAAATATGTATGTAAGTATAAGCATAATCAGGTACAGGTGAACTCTCTTAAGGGGGGTAGCCTGGAAGAGGTGTCGGTCATGAGGGATTATCCGGATGTGTTTCCAGAGGAGTTGCCAGGTATGCCACCAGATAGAGATATTGAGTTTCTTATTGATTTAATACCAGGCACTGGACCCATTGCAAACAGGCCGTATAGAATGCCTCCTCAAGAGTTTCAGGAGTTGAAGAAGCAGATAAGAGAATTGCAGGCACAAGGCTTTATTCGCCCAAGTTCTTCACCTTGGGGAGTTCCAGTTTTGTTTGTGGAGAAGAAGGATGGGACCTTGAGGATGTGTGTTGAGTATCGTTCTCTGAATGAGGTAACCATTAAGAATAAGTATCCTTTGCCTATGATAAATGATCTGTTTGACCATTTGGAGGGAGGTACTATGTTTTCTAAGATTGATCTTCGTTCTAGTTGTCATCAATTGAAGATTCGTGAGCAAGATATTCCAAAGACAGCTTTTAGTACGAGGTATGGGTTGTATGAATATACTGTTATGTCATTTGGATTGACTAATGCCCGTGCATACTTCATGAATATGATGAACAAGGTGTTTATGGAGTTCTTGGATAAATTTGTGGTTGTTTTCATTGATGATATATTGCTGTTCTCCATGAATAAGCAAGAGCATGAGGTACATTTGCGTTTGGTATTGGAGAAATTGAGGGAACATCAGTTGTACGCCAATTTCAGCAAATGTGAGTTTTGGCTGGATGAGGTAGCATTCCTTGGACATATTGTGTCAGGTAATGGAGTTGAAGTTGATCCATCTAAGGTTGCTGTAGTTACAGAGTGGGAGACACCCACGACAGTTGGAGAGATTCGCAGCTTTTTGGGCCTTGCAGGTTATTACAGGACGTTTATTAAGAACTTTTCCAAGATTGCAAGGCCTATGACTGAATTGTTGAAGAAAGAGAAGAAATTTGTTTGGACTGATGAATGTGAAGCCAGTTTTCAGGAGTTGAAGCAGCGTTTGGTTACAATACCAGTCTTAACTTTGCCAGATATACATAAGGACTTCCAGGTATATTGTGATGCTTCTCGTCAAAAACTTGGGGGTATTTTGATGCAGGAAGGTAAAGTTGTTTCATATGCTTCACGTCAGCTTAAGAGTCATGAGCATAATTATCCTACACATGATTTTGAGATAGCTTCAGTTGTGCATGCATTGAAAACTTGGAGGACATATCTTATTGGTAATCATTGTTATATATTTACTGATCATAAGAGTTTGAAGTATATCTTTACTCAGAAGGATTGGAACCTCAGGCAGAGGAGATGTTTGGAGCTTATTAAGGATTATGATTTGAATGTGAAGTATCATCCTGGTAAGGCTAATGTTGTTGCTGATGCATTGAGTCGTAGGAGCCATGTTAATGCAGTTAATATTGATGATATGCCACCGGAGTTATGTGAGCAGTTCAGGAATCTCAGGTTGGATATGGTTCCTAAGGGATATTTGGCAACACCTTAGGTCAAGCCTACTTTAGTTGACAGGATAAGAGAAGCTCAAAAAGGTGATAAGGAGATTGCTGAGATAAAAGAGAATATGGTTAGAGGTAAGGCAGAAGGTTTCCATGAGGATGAACATGGGGCCATATGGTTTGAGAAGCGTATTTGTGTACCTCAAGATGCAGATATCAGGAAGTTGATTCTTCAGGAGGCGCATAATTCACCTTATTATTCACCTAGATAATACTAAGATGTATTTGGATTTGAGGGAAAGATTTTGGTGGCCTAGCCTGAAGAGGGAAATTGCTGGATATATTGCAACATGTGATGTGTGTCAGAGGGTTAAAGCAGAACATCAGCGACCAGCAGGTTTGTTACATCCATTGCCTATACCTGATTGGAAGTGGGATGAGATTGGTATGGACTTCATTAGAGGTCTACCCAGGACTCGGTCAGGTTATGATTCTCTTTGGGTCGTTGTTGATCGTTTGACTAAAGTTGCTCACTTCATCCCGGTAAAGACGACTTATACCAGTGCTCAGCTAGCAAAGATTTATATGTCTAAAATTGTTTGTCTGCATGGAGTTCCAAGGAAGGTAGTGTTTGATAGAGGTACTTAGTTCACATCTAAGTTTTGGCGTCAGTTGGATGAATCCTTGGGCACCAGGCTGGAGTTCAGTACAACTTTCCATCCACAGACAGATGGGTAGACAGAGAGGGTAAATCAGATTTTGGAGGATATGTTGAGAGCTTGTGCTTTGGACTATGGGTCCTGTTGGGATGATAATTTGCCTTATGCAGAGTTCTCATATAATAACAGTTATCAGGCTAGTCTGAGGATGGCACAATTTGAGGTATTGTATGGAAGAAAGTGCAGGACGCCGTTGATGTGGGATGAGGTTGGAGACCGTCAGTTCTTTGGGCCAAACTTGATCGGAGATGCTGAGGCGGATGTCAAGTTGATTCGTGACAGGCTGAAGATAGCACAGTCTAGACAGAAGAGTTATGTAGATGCAAAACGTAAGGAGGTAACATATGAGGTAGGAGACCGTGCATACCTTCGAGTTTCACCACTTCGTGGAATTAAGAGGTTTGGAATCAAGCGTAAGCTAGCACCTCATTTTGTGGGACCTTACAAGATCTTGGAGCGTAGAGGAGAGGCAGCTTATCAATTGGAGTTGCTAGAATCCTTGTTAGGGGTTCATGATGTGTTTCATGTATCCCAGTTGAAGAAGTGCCATGCAGAGATGATGGATGTTCCATTGAGGGACACAGTCCAACTTGAGGAAATTCAGTTGGAGAGTGATTTGACATATGAGGAGAAGCCTTTTAAGATTCTGGAGACAACAGAGAGAGTTACTCGCACCAAAACAATCAAGTTATGCAAGGTTCAGTGGGATCATCATACAGAGGAGGAAGCTACTTGGGATCACCCACACCTATTTGCTAGCCAGCCCGAATCTCGAGGGCAAGATTCATCTTAAGGAGGGTAGATTTGTAACATCCCAATTTTCCTAAATTAGCTTGTTAATAGACCATTCATATGCATCTCATATTTTATTTGCATTATTTGCTTTTTCGGAATATTCTTCTCATTATGCAACTAAAGGCAATTTATTGGAGTGGGGATATCATGAATTCTCCCCTGTTTTAAAATTGTTCATAATGTCGAGAATATTATGTTCAGTTTATCTGTTGTATTTTTGGTATTTTCTGTAATCTCCAAAATATTTTCTTTGAGTGTTTTATTGCTGTTTATGTGGCCTATTGCACAAAAATGAATTTTCAAAAATTGCATTAGAGTAGGAACTAGTGTTCCTGTGGTTTATACTAGTAGTACTATTTCCTAGCAGCTCCCTTCGCCCAGCCCACCTAACCGCCCGAAGCGGTACGCCGCCAGGGAGTCGCTCCCCTCGCTCACAGCCACTGACCAGCGGGCCCCGCGCCGCTTTCTCCTAGCTCTGGTCGGACGAACCAGCAATGCACCCGACTCACGCTCGCGCCCTAGTCGACCCCGTGCACGCCCGAGACAACGTATGCGGGCAAAACCCGTCGACGAACCCAACAGGAGCTTTTTATCAATCGCGCCTCATCCACACGCCTCTGCTGGGTGATTTGGATCTCGCCGAAGGAGCTCGAAGTCCGACGCCATTCGCCGAACGTTTGCGCTACCGTAAGAGCATCTCTAGCCACACCGCCTGCCCCCACTCGATTTCCCTCTCGAAGCCGCACTCGTTGACACCTTGGAGTGACCCGCAGGCCACTAGAACGGCCCCGACGCCGGCCAGACCTCGCCGGAGTTCACAAGCCGCCGACGCGAACAGAGGACATCCCTGCCACTGCTCACAGCACCACTACCTCCGCTGCTCGACGCCACACCCATCCGTCACTTCGCCCTCGCCGGAAACTCGCCGGAGAACCGCCGCCGCCGACGCCCGAACCACCGCCGCCGTCCTCTGTTTCCGGTGAGCACACGCGTGCAGAATCACTTTTCGGCCAATCAGCCGCTGACACGTGGCGTGGCTATAGGAGAGTCTACAATAAACGCATGAACAGCCAGGGGTTTTCTGTTGGATTTTGTCTTTTTCAGTTTTGCCACCAAAATTTCCATTAGCTATAACTCCTAATCTGTATGTCCAAATTAGGTGATTCTTTTTCCTACGCACTCACAAAAAGCAGCACCTTATCACAGTACCAGAATTTCACATGTTTGCTCCTTTCAAATTTGAATTCGTTCGAGTTTGAATTAAAACTTCCGGAGGCCATAACTTTCAAGCTGTTTAACGTTTTTGAGTGGTTCTTTTTGCTTGTGATCGTAGTGCAATTTAGGTGATTTGTACATGCTTTTATGCTGTTGTTATTTCCATTTTCAAAATGTTTTTCTTGCTATTGGTTTTATTTTGGCTCTATTTGAATTTCGGTGATTGATATGTTGATTGTGTGGAATGTGTAGATTGTCCGGAGTGCTACGCGAGCTATTGTCAGGAGTGTGACTTTTAGAACCAGAACCAAGGTAAATTACATGTTGATCATCCTTTACCTATTGTTTTCTATGCATGAAGTTATATTACACTATGAATATATGCATGGATAGGAATACTATATTATTTTTGCTTTACTGTTGAGATATCTCCCGTCATTGTAGGTCGTGGTAGCTGTAGCTTTGCTATGCTAGTAAACGGGGTGGTTCGTGTATTCACTGAGCTTGTGAGGATTATATATATAACAAATTGAGTAGTAATTAAGGACATAATTCTCCTTTGGGCAGAATTGGTATTGATGCGTGGTTTCAAGAGCATCATGGTTTTATACCGTCTGACTGTAAGTGGACGGCAGCCCAGGCTAAAAAAGATCAGACTTAGTGACTAGTAGCTTCCATGCACAACCACTAACTAAATAGGCTCTGGCTTAGTTGAGTAGGTTGTGGGATCCTCGCCTAGGTAAGCGAGCGGGTATAGATATGAGTAGGTGTACCGGCTGCCGGTGGGTGGAGGTGACTACTTCTGAAAGACTTCGTCTCAATCTTCGGGTTGAGTCTAGTGGGTAAACTGTGCAAAACTCCGCAGAGTATTAAAACTACTCATGATTAGCCGTGTCCCCGTTATGGACAAATTTGAGCCACTATGCCATTACAGTTGTTGGATGATCTTGACAGATGTGACACTTAATAATATTTGTGGGCAACTAAATAAACGGTAGGTTGGAGTTTATTTTGCCAACTCAACCTTGTGTATTTAATTATAATAATAAAAGAACTAAATAAAAATTTGACTATTAGGTAGTTATCAGGACAAAATCAGCTTTCTGCAAAATAAACCACAAGCCTTCCTTTTGTTGTACTATGCATATACATGTAGGTCTGTTTTATTATTACTCCTGTGTAACATGCCAATACATTCAAAGTATTGACCTATATGGCTGCAATGTCTCATGTTGCAGGATATTCAGACGAAGAGTAAGGTACCGTTAGGGTCGCGAGTCTGCACTCAGCATCGCCAGTGGGCTATGATGGGACTCATCGTTATTTTTCTGCTCCTTTCCATTGTTTGATTGAATAAAGCTAGGCAAGTGCTATGCAGATTGTTTTATTTTATATACTCTGGATCATACATTGTAATAAATGATGCACTTGCTATTTTGGTATTCATCTATACTAGGTGTGCTAGCGAGTTCGATCTAGGGACTAGCACGGTAAGCACAGAGACTCAAATCCTTCAAGGTTTGCTCGTTACACTCGTAGCTCATCTCCATGACCAAAGGGAATTTTCCATGCTCGGCCGTCTTCCTTGAGGGGCTTTCGTAGATGGAAGTGTCGCCCTTGCTTGCAGGTGGTCACCTTGGACTTGATGATGTCGAAGTAGGCATACTTGTGGGAAGTAGGTGAAGATTTCGTATGTCCAAAGGCGAAGATGCCTTGAGAACACTTGGCGAAGATGCCAAAGTGGTGGTGGTAGCCGTAGCTTCCACTTGGTGGTGAAGTTGTTGTGCTTGAACTTGTAGTCGATGGATCTCTTCATGGTTATGCATATGTGGCTTGCGGGTTTCTTGGCGGTCGTCTGGAAGATGATGACGGTGTCGCGTTGTACTTGCATCGTGTAGTCGCTTTGAAGATTTGCAACTTGAGCTTCTCTGCCTTGATGATGACGAAGGGGAAGAAGACTTGTAGTTGTCTAACACGTGTCGGATGTCATCCATATGTGCATCCAACTTGTCATCGAGGTAGTCCCTTTTCCTTGCTTCAGAGTTTCGTATGTCGATGGCCAGTCGCTCGATGTGGTCGAGGACCGAAGATGTTGTGCATTGCCTATCCATCACAAGACTTGAGTAGAGGTGAGTAGGAAATGAGATAAACAATACCAAGCTACCTTTTCCCAAAGTTGAGGATGTATCATGTGTCACTCAATGTGAAATGAAAGAATAGTGGAATTGGTACAAGACTTGTTCACTCACACCTACAAAGTAAAGCTTATCGAGTGGCTTGGTTAGGACAAGTGGCACAAATTCATACAAATTGAAGTCTAAGATATTGTAAATGTTGAAATAAATCCAAAAGGACTCAAGTGGCAAAGCAAGTGATGACAAATATAGAGGAGGGTAATAAAGAAACACACACGGCGGGATAATTGGGCTTCTGCAACTCTAGGAATGAGAAATACAAAATTGCCTAACGAAGACTAAGCTCGTGTTGCACAAACACAAGGAGAGACGCTAACTTATTGCACGTTTGGGCACGATTCACCACTTGCCACCAATCCTATATGTAAGCAAAATGTTTCCTATTCCATGTATCCACATGCACAAGTATCTCTTTTCATGCTCCACTCTTTGCTTATAAGCTTTGGATCTTTCTCTTGCTTAAAAGCTTTTTTTGTAAAAAAAATCACTTTTTCTTCCTTTCCACTATGCTTATTGATCCTCAACCAAACACATGAGACAAGTATCACAAGATATGAATGGGATCAAGCGGTTGCACTATATGATATATCAAATGATGCAACAACATGATATCGTATCACTAAGGTGCTCATGTTTTCGGGAAGCTCGACAATCCTCGGATAGCTAGTCTTAATAGATATGAAGGTATTCATATCTATGGTGGGTCTATCAAAGTGTAATGGCAAGGAAGGAAAATTATATGATGGAATGGATACCTTCATCACACTTAACCTTTCACGAAGTCGGGGATTACCGGGCTTGCTTCCGGTTGAAGTTGGTCTCAAAGGATGGATGCTCATCATTGATGCGGAAGCTCGTAGGGGATGTAGTCGATGCAACGATACAAGTGTCTGGTGATGGATGAAGATGTAACCGTCCCTAAGTAGTCGAAACACCTTAGGAGACTCAAATTACAACTCACACAACCCCAAATGCAATAAGAACCAAAATGGGTTAGGTTGTGGAAGTTTTATGTGGTGGTGTGGAAGTTATGGCAGAGGGCCTATGCAAAGATGTCAAAATTCGAAAAATTGATGATGGAAAATCATGGTGTTAGTATTTTTGTGGGATGGAGGATGTCAATAGATACAAAACAAGCTAAAGAGCGCGAAAATCTGACTCCGGATGAATTAGTTATGGCCAAAATAGTTTTCGGAAGTGGGCTGAAATTGGGGGGTGCAGGGGTGCGGGTGCCCGAGGTGGTCAGCGAGGTGGGCGGAATGGCAGCCCAGGGGTCCGGGAGCCCGGGGGTAAGGGGTGCTAGCGCCCGGGGTGGTCAGTGAATTTGGGTGATAGTTGCCCGGGGGTCCGGGTGGCCGGAGAAAAGGGGTCCGGGTGCCCGGGGTAGGCCGAGAAGCCTCTATTTTGGGTGAAATTTCAAGATATCGATCTAGGGGCGGAAGAACTTGATTCCAAGCTCCAAATTGGATGGGTAAAAAGAAAAAATGGGGCTAGGGAACACCAAGGGAGGTAGATCCACTTGCCAAACACTAGATTCACAGATCAAAATGAACAAAAACTCACAAGTACAAACAAAATGCAAGAAATTTTTTTGGGGCTCTTTTTGTGTGGAATTTTTGAATTGGGACAAAAACAAACAAAATTAGGCTAGAAAACAGTGAGGAAGACTCCAAACTCGTGATCAACCTTGCTCATGATACCAAGATGTTGTAGGGTGGACACCCTAAGTGGAGATCTTTCATGAATTGGAGGGGGAATCCACGAAGAACGCGAAGAACACGAAGAACAAGTGGGGAAGTAACAAAAGGAACACTCAAGAATAAGTGCAATCGCACATCCACTAGACCAATATACACACAATATTCACAAGGTACAGGAAGAATCAAATGGAAACAAGATACATGGTAAAGTTCATCTCAAATCCAAAGGAGATGAGGTCTTGATGATCTAGGTAGATCCTTCCCTCATGGGGGTCTTGAATCCCTAATGATCTTCTCCAATGGAGGTCATTATCTCCATGGGAGGGTAGATAGGAGCAAAGTTCTCAAGATGACTATTTATAGACTAGGGGAAGTTTGGGGGTAAAATGGGGGTACATGGGTCATTGTACTCTAAGTTCACGCAAGCACAGCCGGAGGGGTCCGGGCACCCGGGGGAAAGGGATCGGGCACCCGGGTGACGCTTAGGAAGGGGGCCGGGCACTCGGGGGTTAGGGTGCGGGCAACCGGGGGCGCGGGCACCTGATGGTGAAAGCCCGGGCACCCGCGGTGGACAGAGGGGCCCCGCCCTTTGGGGCCGCCGGACCGGGCACCCGGATTGGTCAGAGGCCTATGGTGCTTCGCGTCTTGGGGTCCCTCTTCCTCCTCCTTCTCCTTTCTTGGATGGTGTAGATGTTCTGTTGCACTTGAACTCCTCCTCGTTGTTGACCAAGCTCTGGTAATACCTATGCATGTACATGAGAGGGATGTCAAGTAGTATACTGTCGGATGTGGGGTTCCGACAAACCTTTAAGGTTCGAACTCTGGGGTGCGCACGAAGTCTGTCTCTCCTACCGATCCATGCCCTAGCTCGCTAAGATCTCGCAGACGAACTCGACGAACTCGTAACACAGAAAGACACGAGATTTATACTGGTTTGGGCCACCGTTATGGTGTAATACCCTACTCCAGTGTGGTGGTGGTGGATTGCCTCTTCGGCTGATGATGAACAGTACAAGGGGAAGAACAGCCTCCTGAGGTTGAGGTGTTCTTGTGGTTAGGGTAGGCCCTCGATCAGATCAGATCAGGCTCTCCCCTGTCCTCTCCCCAAATATCGAGCGGGAAGGGAGCCAACAATCAGCGGGCAAATTTGAAGGGGGACAGCTAGTACAAGCTATCCTGTCAAAAGTGGTCTTCGCCTGCGAAAGGCTCTGGTGGTGACGCCGTCTTGGGCTCCACGATGACCTCCCTCCTGCCGTCCTTCTGTTCTTGGTCTCGTTGCACTGATATGGCAACCTTTGCCTGATGCCTCAGTACTCCTCGCCTGCGCTTGCCTCCTTAGCACCAAAGAGGAAACAAGGACACTGCACGCGCTGGCACCCGCCTGGTGCCGATCGTCATGGCTCACGTCATGAGAGCCTCGTGAGGTTTGCCCCGCCTTGATATCTCTGCTCCTTGTGAGCCTGCCTGGCTAGGCCACTCCTGAGGAGGTCCTGCGTCGTCCGCCTCGCGAGGCTTGGCCCCTCGCGAGGGTCTTGGATGCCTTGTTGACGAAGATGGGCCGTACGGCCCGCTGACTTAGCCACGCCGTGGGCCGCAGGCAGGCAATTCTGGGGACCCCCGTTCCCAGAACACCGACAGTAGCCCCCGGGCCCAAGGTGCGCTCAGGCTTTGCTTCGCGGCGAAGCCAAGGGTCAAGTACGGAGCCCCGCGGGCCCCCAAATCCTGCGGACTCGGTCGACGCATGGCGGTTGATTGGACGTGGGCGTCTCTGCTTCCCCACGCTGCCTCTGAATTCGCCTGGCTACGCGGCCTGCGCATCTTACACAGTTATTCTTCCTTCGCCCATGCCTGGCTCCCCCAATCTCCCTGCTTCCTCGAGACTCTGCATTGCCCTTCCAATCTGACTTGCGCTTCGCCTGCTTCATCGCGTTGGCGCCGAAACAGGCTGAAAAGGGGAAGAAACCTCTGTCTTCGCCAAGTGCGCCTCCGCCCTTTGAGCCTGCGCTCGGCCGGCCTCGGGTGCTCAACGACGAGGCCATGGACAAGGTGCGCCCCATGCTTCCCTCCAGTTTCAACGAGTGGGGAGAGACGGTGGCTTGGCCCGCGTCTCGCACTCGCATGGCACGGGCAGCCACTGAGGTCCCGATCTTCATAGATGCCCTCTAGGCTGGCCTGATTCCTCCCTTCTCTGCCTTCTTCAATGCGGTGCTCGAGCATTATCAGATCCACATGCTTCATCTCGACCCTCAATCTGTCACCCTTCTTGTCGTCTTTGTCTTCTCGTGCGAGGCCATGGTGGGCATCGCTCCTTCTGTGGCCCTCCTCCGCCATTTCTTCTCATTGCATCTGACCGGTCCCCGGCAGAGCTCAGGGTGCGTGGGCTTCCAGGCCGTGGCCGCGACAGCGGTCGCAGGGATTGACTTCGAGCTTCCTTCATCCACGAGTGAGTTCCGTACGCGGTGGGTGTTTGTTGACGCCGGCGTGCTCAGCCCTCTACTTCATGCTCCAGCGGGGCCTGCTGTTCCAAACTCCGGCTGGGGCCATCAGAAGCTCACGAGCCCCGCCTCGCCCCCGTCTGGGCCAGGCTGACGAGGTTGAAGGACCGCGGCGTGACTGCGCCTATGGTGGTGAAGGAGTTTGTCAAGCGTCGAGTCGCTCCGCTTCAGCCCCATTCCCGCCCGATGTGGGACTTGCTTAGCTGCCAGGACCATATGAGGTTTCAGGAGAAGGGTTTTCCTCTTGCGACGCGGCAAACGGTGCTTACGGTCCTATCGGGTGTCACTTTGCCGGATGACATGCCTAGGAATAGCTTCCTGCTGTACCGATGCGAGAACAAGGCAGCATTTGCCGCGAGCATGCCTTCCTTTGATGAGTGGGGGATGCGCCCAATCGACCCTGGTGGGGTCCCGCGAGAACCCCATCGACGTGGTCCCCTTCCTCGCCGTTGGTGCCGAGCTCGCCCCAAGTGAGGGTGCAGGAGGGCGAGCTCCGATGGAGATCAGCGGACCAAGCGCTGGGAAGCACATGTCGCGCGGTGACCCTGGGGCATCGTCCTTGGGAGGTCGCGATCCCTCCCCTGGGGCGTCAGTTGCTGAGGCGACGCTGCACGCGGCTCCCGAGGTCAAAGCCCCCGAAGCCTCGGGAGGTCGTGGCGGGACGGCACCCGACTGTTCACCGCAGCCAAGCACCCCTGAAGTTGTCCCTCCAAGCTCTTCTTCAGCCCCGCCTCACACCGGCCGTCACGTCCAGCGCTTCGGTCGGCTTTGCGTGGACTTCGAGGAGCTCCGCAAGAGGAAAGGATCCCCAAGTGGCAGCAACATCTTTGGGCCGCTGAAGCGGAGGAAGTACATCGCCGTTGACGTGTAAGTACCGTATCGCTGTGGCTCCTTGTGTGCTGTTTCCATTTCCTGACGTTAGTTCTTCAGGGCTCCTTCTGTTGAGGCGACTGCGCCTTCTAAGAAACGGCCTCCTCCTTCCTTGACTCCCCCGTCGGCCTCGAGCGCTTCGAGTCCGCTTGCTGCCCCTGGAGCAGGGTCAGTTGAAGGAGCACACTTGCCTTCATGGTGCGCTGAACCCACGGCTTGGACGCCCCTCCCCCACGGTCTGGCGTGGAGCTTGGCGGGCGTGCCCAAGACCCCTCCTTTGGTCACGGTTAGTAGCTGGTTGGCTTTGATCTTCGGTTCCTCTTCAAGCAGCGAGCCCCGATTGGCTTGGGCTCCTCGCGAGGACTGGTTGACGTCAGGTGCAGCGCCAGCCCCCAGCCCCTTGCCGAGAGGTGGTGCGCCGCTTGATACCCCGCCCGCAGCCCCCGAAGCGATGGACGAGGCGGGCCGTGCTTTCGAGTTTGAGCGCGGGCGGAGCGTCGTTCGTCACGAGCTTTTCCAGGAGGCGATGGGTGCGATGAGCCGGCTTGGTGAAGAACTCGCAGGTGTCGACTCGCGCCTTGAGGCTGAAGGTCTCCGGTTGGCGGAGGAATGGTGCAAGCTGAGGGTGGCTATCAACCTCGGCCGCTACCAGCGTGATCTTGACAATGCGAAGGTTGAGGGTTCTCTCAAGGTTTCCCTCGAGGCTTGCTCCCGAGCCTTGGAGGAGGCTCACGAGGCCGACCGCCGTCGCGAGGCCGCGGAGAAGCGCACGTGGGAGCTCCACGCCTGGAGCGCGTCCCGAGACCAGCAGGTGGAGGCGCGCAGAGCCTCCCTTGGGTCACTGAGGGGGACGCCTGCCGAGGAGGAAGAGGTCCGGAAGCGCGAGGAGCGTTGGCGCTGGGGGCCGTGGAGCACAGCCTCGAGCTTGAGCAATTGGAGACGAGGGAGCGTCAAGTTACCCAAGCAAAAGAAGCCGTTGGGGTTCGCGAGGCCAGCATCCAGGAGGAGGTGGATCGCCAGGTGGCCGAGGTTCGCGCGGACCTAGAGGGAAGGTATGACTTGAAGTTGAAGCTCGCAGGTACGGAGGGTGCGGGCAGGGCTGCTGCCCTCAGGCCCAAGTTGGACGAGGCTGAGAGGCGTGCGGAGGCCACGGCTGTCGCCCTGGTCATGGCGCAGGCGGACTTGGCCTCCGCCCGCACCGAGTTGCTTTCTCTTCGGAAACGGGTTGATGACGCTGAGGCCGTCGCATGCCAAAACAGGGAGGAAGTGCTCCAACGTCAGACGCTGGAGCGCGAGCATGCTCCTATGCTTCAGGATCTCTGGAACAGGGCCAATACCGACCTGGGCTACATCTGCGATGAGAATGCACCTGCCCCCCACTCGAATGACTATGCCAGCCACCTGACCTTCTTCACTGACGTGGTGACGCGCCTGGAAACCCGGTCTAACAGGGGTCGCCGGCTCATGCAGGAGAGAAGTCGGGGCCTACTCGGGCGCGCGTTCTCCCGTGTCTTCAGCCACCTCAGGAACACCTTCCCCGACTTCGACTTCGACGCCGCCATTGCCCCCGTACCGCAGGCCGTCTGGGGCGATCTGGCGCGGTGGGTGGAGGACAACGTGGACGCGCTGGTCAGAGCCTTTGCCTCTGACGACGACGCGGTGGTGGTTGCCGCAGACGAAGGCGACGTGGTTGACGACGGCGACGGAGGCGTCGCCGAACGCGGCGATGGTGCCGGCGAAGACGAAGATGGTGCGAGCGACGCGTCCGAGGGCGATGTAGTGAGCGACATATCCGGCTGATCCCATGTTCTCCTGTCGTTGCATCCTATATACTAAAACTCGGGCGCTGCCCTTGGAAAACTGATCAGAGCATTTTGAGAGGGGAGCCCCTCATGTAAGCAAGTTGCAGCCTTTACTTTCCTACGCGTTATTGAGCAAGTGCCCTCGTGAACTCGTAAGTCCAGGGGTGAGTTTCCTGTCATGGGTTACCTTAGTCAGCGCCAGCCTTGAGCTGGGTCGTGAGGCGACGAGTTCCTGAGAGTCCTGCGGAGCTTGTCATCCCGTCGGGAGGGGCCCCGCAAGAGGCAAGCACCAATTGTAGCGTTAACGCGCGCTCGGCACGCGTGTGCTTCGCGCAGTCCCACTCGCGAGGGGCTCGTGAGGGGAAGGCGATGGACATGAGTCCCAGGCAAAACGGAACTCGGAAAGCAAGAAATTGCTCGAATCGAGAAAACGCACCCCCCGCACGCATCGATAAAAACTCGACTTCAACTGAAATCCAGATCCAGAAAGCAAGGCTACAAAAAAAGAGATCCAGAACGAAAGGCCGCGTCCGGCGCCTATTCTAGTCTTCTGGTCTTCAAGTCTTCTCACCAGCGTGGAGCTAAGTGCTGCCACTAGGCGTGGGAGGGAGCCTCAGGGCCTGAGGCCGGCACCCCTGAGACTCCGGGGCGTGTACAACCCCAACTCATTATTACGTGAGAGTGTCACGGGCGTCGAGCTTCACAGGCACTGGGCCTTCTTCACAGGTACCGGCCTTGCTTCATATCGCTAGACGAGGGCCCCGCCTTGTGCCACCCTCGACCACCTTTGAGCCGACCGGCAACCTGGACGACACAAAGGGGGGAAAGGGGACGCCAGCGGTGCCCTCGGCGACCACAGGTCCTCTGCCGGGGGAAGGGTCGTCGAAGCCTCCTCGGCAGAGGGCCTACCTCCGGGTGCCGCCTGGCTTTGCGCGACGTGGGGAGGTGCCCTGCTCCTGGCTCCCCCCGCGCATCCCCCAACGAGCTACCCCTGGCAGGAGAGGCGTCGCCGCGCCAGGGTGATCTGCCGAGGCTATAACCTGGTTCACTGGAAGCCCATGGTTAGCGTAAGCTTGCTCCTGAGAGATTAGCGGTACCCTGTAGTTGCCGTTGATGGCGCGATCATCGTGGTTCTCCGTTGGTTCCTGGAAGGCTTCGACTCCTAGTGCCCCTTCTTCCCAATCTTCTCCAACGAACGAGCCGGGGTCGTCCTCCGGTGTGTACTCCTGGTCCATCATGCGGGGCACGTAGGCTTCCGGGGCTATTACCCCGAACACCTCGCCACAGTGCTCCACACTCCATGTTGCCCGGGCCAGCGTGTCGCCCTGAGGATAGTAGCGCGGCATCTCGCCGGGACCATGGGGGGCGGCGCTTGTGCCCGTGCTTGTCGCGGGCGGTATGGGGGCGGCGGAGCCCCCGGCGCCGCCGGCCGCGCTGGTGTTGACGAAGCCCCCATGCGCGCCCGACGGCACGTTGTTGCAGCGAGGCCCGCCATGAGGCCCCGTAATTTCTTGAGAAGGGAGCTGATGGCAGAAAGCCGGCGCTCCCGAGGCCTTCGCGTCTAGCAGCTCGGCAACGCGTTCCTGTAGCTCGGCAACGCGTTCCAGCAGCGCGTCCCGGCCGCTCTCCATCAGCCAGCACCGCAGCAGCTCCCTTGCCACGGTGAGTGCTGCCCGCATGTTTGCCTGCTCCCGCTGCGAGTGCAGCGCCGTCGCCACGGCGTGGCTTGCTGCCCTTGCAGGGGCTCGTACCTGTCATGGAGTGAGGGTGGACGACGCCTGGTGGCGCCGCCCGCGCCCCACAACGTTGGACGGCGCCCGCGCCGCCTGGAGCGCGGGGTCGAGGTCTTCATGAGCAGGCGTCGTCGCTCGGCCCGGCCAGGCTGCCCAGCGGTCGGAGTCAACTCTTGGGTCGCCGGACATCTTGACCATGGAGCGTTGGCAGGTCGATTGTCGAAGAAGAAGCTCCGGCGCACCCCTACCTGGCGCGCCAAATGTCGGATGTGGCGTTCCGGCAAACCCTGAAGGTTCAAACTCTAGGGTGCGCGCGAAGTCTGTCCCTCCTACCGATCCATGCCCTAGCTCGCTTAGATCTCGTAGCCGAACTCGACGAACTCGTAACACAAAAAGAAATGAGATTTATACTAGTTTGGGCCACCGTTGTGGTGTAATACCCTACTCCAGTGTGGTGGTGGTGGATTGCCTCTTGGGCTAATGATGAACATTACAAGGGGAAGAACAGCCTCCTGAGGTTGAGGTGTTCTTGTGGTTAGGGTTGGCTCTCGATCAGATCAGATCAGGATCTCCCCCCTACTGTGGTGGCTAATTCTACTTATATAGTCCCTGGTCCTCTCACGAAATATTGAGCGGGAAGGGAGCCAACAATTGGCGGGCAAATTTGAAGGGGGGACAGCTAGTACAAGCTATCCTGACAAAAGTGGTCTTCGCCTGCGAAAGGCTCTGGTGGTGATGCCGTCTTGGGATCCACGATGACCTCCGTCCTGCCACCTTCTAGTCTTGGTCTCGTTGCACCGATATGGCAACCTTTGCCTGATGCCTCGGTACTCCTCGCCTGCGCTTGCCTCCTTAGCCCCAAAGAGGAAACAAGGACACTGCGCGCGCTGGTGCGCGCCTAGCGCCCGCCTGGTGCCGATCGTCATGGCTCACGTCATGAGAGCCTCGTGAGGTTTGCCCCGCCTTGATATCTCTGCTCCTCGTTTGCCTGCCTAGCTAGGCCACTCCTGAGGAGGTCCTGCGTCATCCGCCTCGCGAGGGTCTTGGATGCCTTGTTGACGAAGATGGGCCACACGGCCCGCTGAATTAGCCACGCCGTGGGCCGCAGGCAGGCAAGTCCGGGACCCCCATTCCCAGAACGCCGACATATACCATCATCGAGGGGGTCAAGTGAACACGTGTAAAGGAGATGATTAACCTTTATGTATGTCAAGTAGATGTCGTGCGTGTCACTTGCCGAATGGACTCTTGACATGGTGATGTCTGTAGGATGCTCTGCACAAGAGAGTAAGCCCCACAAGCCCATATTGAGTGATTCCACGATGAGCGACAAGAACTTAGTTCTCCTAGCCACCCAAAGAGATTCGAGGGATGTGAGTGAGAACCTATAGAGTGTTCTTCACTTTGTACTTAAGTGCAAACATGAAGTGCTGCGCACTAATACTTCACAACATCTTCCTTTGGTTTTGCCTCACGCCTTGAAGGAATTCAAGGATCTGCTCCCCGATGAGCTACCACGGGGACTTCCTCATTTGTGCAGAATCGAACACTGCACTGACCTCATCCCTGGCGCACCTTTACCGAACGAGACACCATACTGCGTCGACCCCGACGAGACAAAACAAATACAAAGGCAAGTCGAACACCTCATGGAAAAAGGGTATGTATGCGAGAGCTTAAGCCCATGTGTCGTTCCGGTCATACTTGTGCCTCAGAAATAACGTACTTTTCGCATGTATTCCGATTGTTGTCCCATTAATGCTATTGCCGTTCGATATCATCACCCTATTCCATGCTTAGATGATATGCTAGATGAACTTAGTGGTGCCACCATTTTCTCGAAAATTGATCTTAAATGTGGTTACTATCAAATTCGCATGCAAGAAGGTGATGATAAAAAATGACTTTCAAAACCAAATTTGGTCTATATAAATGGTTAGTTATGGCTATGGGATTGTCTCAAGTTCCTAGCACTTTCATGAGAGTTATGCATTATGTCCTTCGAAAATACATTGGAATTTGTGTTGTGGTCTATTTTGATGATATTCTTGTGTTCAGTGAATCTCTTGAAGATCATGTCACCCATCTTAGAGATGACTTCCAAGTTCTTAGAAATGAGCGCCTTTATGCTAACATGGAAAAAATGCCCCTTTGGCATTGACAAGCTTGTTTTCTTGGGTGTTGTAGTCTCTTCTAAGGGTGTTGAAGTGGACGAGTCTAAAATTGATGCTCTTAAAACTTGACCACAACCAACAAATCTTGCTCAAGTGCGTAGTTTACTTGGCCTAGCCGGATTTTATTGACGCTTTGTGAAGGATTTTAGCACTATTGCCTCACCATTACATTTTTTGAGCAAGAAGAAATGTGCCTTCTGTTGGGGGACCTTCCCAAGATGCGACATTTCTTGAGCTTAAATCTTTGCTTATACATGCTCCAATACTTGCCTTTCCTAATTTTGACAAAACTTCCGAAGTACATTCTGACGCTAGTGGCAATGGTATAGGTGGCGTGTTAATCCAAGAAAAGCGACCCATTGCATATTTTACTGAGAACTTTTCGGTGCACAACTTAACTATCCCATCTATGAAAAAGAGTTGTATGCTTTGGTTCAACTCTTGCATGTGTGGGAGCATTATCTTAGACCACGAAAGTTTGTCATACATACCAACCACGAGACGCTTAAATACCTTAAAGGTCAAACCAAGTAGAATTAAAGTCATGCCAAATGGAGAACCATGGGAAAGAGATGGCGTCGCCGTGTAGAAGTGGTGTATCACCAAGTTCTCGTCATCTTGAAGCTCGAAATGGGCACTCTCCAATGTCGCACCATCTAGTGATTCCTTCAGAAGGAGCAAAGACAACAAACACTTGGAAAAACAAATATGGTTAGCGTTAGTGCAAAACCAAGCATTCAAGAGGTGACGCACCAATCAAGTGTTGTCATCAAGCATAGCATATGGTTTGACAAAGGATTTTGACATGGCATGCAAGCACATAAATTGAGCATAATGAAGGTCATCATGGAAACAAGCATGTAAATGTGAGGTAGCGATGCAAATATGTGTGATAAGAAAATAAGCATCTACCTCGTTGTCATAGCAATCATGCATAAAGTGCTCAATGAAAGGTCTATGGTAGGCATAAGAATAATTCACAACACCAAAATAAATGAAGTGTCTAAACACATAGGTCAAGTGCATGACAATCCAAGCATAACGTGTATAGTGTGTAGTGAATATACTGTGGCACTCAACACAATAGAAAGAGCAATTGTTCATCATGTGTGAGGCAATCAAGTCAGTCATGTGACAAGCAATTATTGGACATGGCATATGTGAAGAAATGTCATTGTTGCAACTAAACATATGATAGGAGCAAGTAATCCAAGAATTGGATGCAACACACAAGGTATATACGTCATGAGGCATGGGCAGGTGAAAATGACAAATCAAAGCAAGATCTCTAACATGTGCGCAATCAAGTGGTCCAAGATGACCAAGAAGTCTAATGGAGCAAGCAACACAAGTAGTATGATCCATAATATCCAAGCTCATGGTTTGGGGGTTCTCAAAAGAGAAGGATATCACCTTGAAAGCATGTCCTTGTGCGTCCTTCACAATGCCAAAGCACAAGCAATTGCTATGTAGAAGCATCATGGTAGAAGATGGTTCTCTCTCAAGAGCTCGAATGGTCAACTCATGTGAAGTGGAAGTCGACACGAAGTCCAAGTATCCTACACATGCACACAAAAAACAAAGAACGTATGCGCATGGTAGATAAACACATCATCCATCATGATGGTTCTCTTCTCTTGCACATAACCATTAGGAGCAAAAGTGCATGAATGATATGATGCCACATGGCTATATTCATGACACTAGGTATATGGTGCAAAGAGGTAAGACAAGCATGCTTCACAAGAAAATTGTAAAAATCTCCACATATATGTGAGAATGCTATGGGGGCAATCTCATTAGAAGGACTAAAATCATTATTGCACTCAATACATGGAAAAGTATCTAGCATGAGAGAGGCAACATATGGAGATATATGACAAGAAGCAATAACAATCATGTGCAAAGCATGTAGATGGTTGTCATCAACCGCATGTAACGAGCAAGTATGAATCATCGGTGATGCAACAAGGCAAGCAATCATAGTAATCAAGTCGTGCAAGCTAGTAATGCGAAGATGCAACATACTAGAGGAAATCATGGCAATCATGTCCTGTTAGAAAATAATAGGCATAGGCAGTGCACATGACATATCGCAAGCATGAACACAAAGCAAGATCATAGTTTCATCACAGGCATGGGGCACAAAGCAAACATGGCAATAACAAGTGATATCTCCACCAATTTTGCAAATACACATACAAGTACTAGAATCAATCATCATGTGTAATGCAAAGCATGGGTCACATATGCATGTCAAAGGCATAGGAATGAGCATATCATGCAAAGTGAACATGGAAAGATGGGCATATAATATGTAATGGACAATAACCCATAGCCAAGTGAGGGCCTTTTAGAAGAAATGCACGAAGTCTTTGCGCGAAGAGAGCGGCGGGAAAGACAATCCATGGGATACCAAGTCATCATTGCTCTCTAGAGCTTGTTTTGTCAACTCGTGGGATTGCGAGGTTGACAAGTATTCATGGGTACCTACACAAAAGAGACACAAACCAAAGAGATTGTGTGCGTGGTAAATGTACACATCATCCATTATGATGTGTATGTGCACGTGAGAGTTAGCACAAGATAAGCATCGCTCAAAGAACTTTGATGCATGGTATAAGAACATGTCATCCATCATGAAAGAATAGTTATTGTGTATGACATGATGGGGACACAAATTGAGCGTGCAAGTATATGGCACATCAAACTGACAGTAAAACGGTCAAAGGGCAAAAGCATAAGAGGATCAAAGTGACTTGGACAGAACCGGTGACTTTTGGGAATTAGGGGTAAAACAGACGAGTGGGACACAACTAGGGGCATAAATCTAGTTATCCCTATTTTCATTCATGGGAACCATATTGTGCACATAATTATGAGGATCATGCAATGGATAGGATGAATTAAAATCTCATAAAATGTATGAGGAAACTATGGGGGTCTCCTCATGAGCAATATTGGAAACATCATATGGAGAAAATGGACAACATCGAAAACAATACATATCTGAACCTATGTGGTCAAGGCATGGCATATGGGATAAATGATGCAAAGGGAGCATATCAATATCGTCACAAGAAAAACAAATGCCAATAACCGTGGGCTTGTCATCTATGCCATATGTGCAAATTGGGTTTATTTTAATGGCATATGCATAGTTACTACAAAGAGATTGCAAATATGACATATGATTGATCTCATGCATAGCATATGACAATTCAAGCGGATTGTCAAACATGATGTGACCGAGAGAATTATCACAAGAAATGAGAATCATCATACTCATCGTAAATGGGTAATAAATCATCACATGAGGAAGTCGCACTAGCATGAAGCATGGAGATAGGTTGATCAACATCATGAAAGCAATCAATGTCAAGAATGTCCACTAGTGGGACAATAGAATCACCTTCACCTATGTTACCTTGTTCATTCCTCTCAAGTGGTGCAGGTGAGGTGGTAAAGACCAAATTGTGGTCATCTTCATCGTCTTGATGGAACCATGTGGGGGGTGCATCATATTCCACCATGGCCATCGTCTTGTCCAAAGGAAGGACGAAGTCATTGAGCATCGGCGCATCATCATATATGGACCCTAGCACCAAATGAGGTAGAGGTTAAATCATTAGAAATCATAGTGGCCTCACATGCCCTATCAACTATCACACTCTCTCTATATGCTAGTTCGCTCACTCCTTCAAAATAGGTGCACTCAAAGTCACATATGGTGGAGTCACTCATCTCATTCAAGTGGTGGGGGTTGTGGCTCTCATCACGTGGGAATTGGGGCAACACATCATATATGGGGCTAGTGGTGAAGTCACTCTCACTCTCAATATGGTGGCACAAGTCACTCAAGTCATCATTCGTCGCCGTGGTCGAAGGGAAAATCCCATGCTCAACCTTCTCATCGTCATCACAGTGGATGAAGGCTAAAGATGGCACATCATCACTCTCCTCCATGACCGAGAGGAAAATCCCATGCTCGATCATCTCGTCACCGTCGACGTGGATGAAGGCCGAAGATGGCGCATCATCACTCTCGCCTCCAAAGATGGAAGCATCATCCTTGCTCGTCACCATGTCGTTCACCTCTAAAGCTTGTGTCAGGACCCCGATCCTAAGTCACACCGATCTAGCATGTAACACATCATATCACTTTGCGGCCTCACTCACGGTATTCCCACGGGTGCCACCTTACCTGGCCCGGGACCGTTTGCGTCTTTTGGCTCACGTATATGATAGTGTCACTAGCATCCATATGACAAAGAACCCGGGCCGACATGACTAGTCGTAAACACAAAGTGGCACTAACTTACAAGGACAGGCATACATGACCCAGCAACGACCGTGTCGGTGATCAGCGAGTGAATCCGGGCTGTAGCAGCTCGGCTAACAGGACTCCGGAGAATCCGGGCTATAGCAGGCTAACAGGACTTCGGTAGACACTGCGTGAAATTTCCCCGAAGGGACAGACACAGGAACAAAGAAGGACACATGCCAGCCAGCCTAAGTGTTCCCGAGCAGTAGCAAGCTACCGTGGCTTAGTGGAAGCACTAGGAGAGATTTCCCGGTAAGAGAGGCTACCAAGGCTGAACAACTAGGTTGTCGGATCCCACACATACCAAGCATTTCAAATCATACACACAATATGCTCGATATGTGCAAATACAACATGGCATCACAACATAACTCTATGACTCAAGGTATTTATTCATTAGGCTCCGAGGAGCCAAGTATTACAAACATGGGTCTGATGACCCAGCATTCAAGTAATACAAGCAACAAGAACAAGTGAAAGCTTAACTTGTGTGAGTACAGACAACTACGAAAGAAAAGGCTGAGACGCCTGACTATCTACAAGACCCTGCCGAGGGCACAAGATCGTAGCTGAGGTAACAAGCAAAACATCGAAGTCCACACGGAACTACTAGCGAGACTGAAGTCTCTCTGCAAAAACATAAATTAAGCAAACGTGAGTAAAAATGTACCCAGCAAGACTTACATCAGAACTAACTACATATGCATCGGTATCAACAAAGGGGGTGGTGGAGTTTAATTGCAGCAAGCCAGCTTTGACTCGGTGGCTATCCTAAACTACGACTGCAAGTAACTCTTTTGAGGTGGCGCACGCGAGTCCACATATTCACCATATCAATACACCACTATGGATCCGGTCCCGTCTTGCTACGAGAACGCCATCCATATCACTCACGCTTATATTGTGCATTTTAGAGTATCCACTTTCACTTGTCTATGAACTGTACAGGCAACCTAGAAGTCCTTTACCGCGGATGTGGCTATTCGAATAGATGATGTTAACCCTGCAGGGGTGTACTTCTTCACACACGCTCTCGCCACTTACCACCATATACACGTCAGGTATCTCGGCAACCTTCAAGGGGAAGCCTGGCGAGGGTGTCGGCCACGACCTAACTAACCACACAAGTCGCTAGTCCAGGTTTATCGCCTATTCAGGTTCCATCCGCAGGGAGTCTGGCCAAGGTTTCCACATACGGCCCCGAACGATGTGTGCAGGGTTCCCGAGACACCAAACGGGCACCCGAGATACACCGTGCCACGTGCCTACCGCATCACAGCCCACCCCTCGGGTCAGCGCTGCGCACGGCCTCCAGCATACTACAAACACCAGAAACTACTTGCAACTCCCGGACAGAGGACAGGGGCAGTTAATAAGTCGAGAGGGTCAATTAAGGATCCCAATGAGTGGTAGTAGTTGTTCATGGATCACAAACACAGAACTCAGTTCCTGAGGACAGTTTCAATGAGACAACCCACCATGTACTCCTACATGGCCTCTCACCGCTACCTTTACCAAATCGTGTTCACCCACTTAGCTCTCAATAGTAAGACATGCTCACCACATTCCAATTCATCCCCGATGAATTAGACCTGACTCAACTCTAAGCAGTAGCAGGCATGACAACAAGCATGAATGAGTAGGCACATCAGGGCTCAAACAACTCCTACTCATGCTAATGGGTTTCATCTATTTACTGTGGCAATGACAGGTCATGCAAAGGAAAGGGGTTCAACTACCGCAACATGTAACAGGTGATGGTTGTTGTCCTAAGGCAGTCAAAGAGAGCAGGAGCGAGAGAGTGGGATTGTATCGGAATGAACAAGGAGGTGTTGCTTGCCTGGCACTTCTAAAGATAGTATAGTTCTTCATCGGTGTCATCGATCACATCGTCGGAACGTCGTCTACTGAGAGGGGACAAACACCGGCAATAGAGAAAGAACACAATCAATGCAATGCAACAATATGATGCATGAATGTGACATGGCAATATGCAGCGGTTTGAACTAATGCAGCTAGCAACGATTTAAATGGAGTTGGTTTGAACACTAGATTCAAATTCAAACTCCACATAAGACATTTCAAATGCCATTAATTCAAATTCTCTTATACAGCAACTTTAAGTTGTTCAAACAGTCATGAAAATACCATATTCAGATACTTTGGATTTGTCTGATATTTTTTCATATATAATTCATTTCATTCTGAGCTACGGTTTATTTTCTTTGATTTTTAGAAGTTTTAACCATTTTCTGAAATAAATAAATCATTAATGATTTATTTAAAATCCCAGAAAAGCATTACTGTGTCAGCATGATGTCGGTGTGAGGTCAGCAAATCAACATGCGCGATCAAAGTCAAACCTGACCAGTGGGACACGCATGTCAGTGTAACAGCGTGAGCAGCAGGGGCTGACCATTGGGGCCAGGTCAACACTAAGGTGGCAAGGTCAAACTGACCGGTGGGGCCACGGGCATTAGCTTAATTTATATAGGGAATGAGCCTGAGGTTAATTAAAGGGTGGGGCCCATCTATCAAAGAGTTGGGGTAGTGGTTAGTGGCTGACTAATCCGGTATTAGCCAAAACTAATGAAGCCACGTCAGTGTGACCGGAGATACGCCGGTGGCGACTAGAAACGTGGCGGAGTCACACTGCAGCGGCTCGGGTTTCGCCTACAAGCCGCGGTTTGAGCCGCGGTTGGTCTCTACAGCAAACTGGCATCGCTGCACGTCCGACGATGATCTCGGGGAGGCCCGAGGTGGATGGTAGCGATGACGCCGACACCAGCAACGGCGACCGGAGCTGGGACTTCGAGCGGGATGAGGCTATAGGGTGCTAGTGGCTAACCAAAGGGGTCCTCTGGACTCCTGGCATCTTCAGGAACACGACCATGCGCTCGGGCGCGTCTAATGCATGCTGGAGCGATGGCGGCGGCGAGGTCGCCGGCGGTGAGCTCACGGATGCGGCGGGCCTACCAGCTAGAGGACGCAACTGACAACGGGAGTAGGGGAAAAGATGGGCGGCCTCACAGCGGTTGCAGCACGCGTCTCAGTGGGCTTGGGGAAGGTAGGACGACGCCGGGACACCGAGGCAGATCTTCGGTGGCCGAAGAAGGGGATGATGGTGACGACGGCGTTACGGGGCGCTCCAGCTGGCTTCCTTCTGTGGAGAGGCGTAGAGCGAGGTGGCGGAGCTGCTGGGCATACTAGCTAGGCGAGGGGGGCTCGGTGGCCACGGCAACGGCGAGCAGCGTCAACGAGCTCCATTCGGGAAGAGAGCAGAGGAGGGGAAAGGGGTCCTGGGAGAGAGGGGAGAGGTGCGGGATCGAGGGGAAGTGCGTGGTGACGTCCAGGGAGTTGGTGAAGCAACAGGCAGGCAGGGAGGAGCTGGCCTCCTCGGCCGCACGCGTGCGAGCACGCAGCTGCTCCTACTGGCAGGAGGAAGATGACAGGAGGCGCCAGGTGAGCTAGGCCAGTGAGCTGGGCCAGCTACAGATAGGTGGCCAGGTAGTCCTTCTCTCTCTCTCTCTCTCTCTCTCTACTTTCTGTCTTTTATTTCTCTTTTCTATTTCTCTGTATTTTGTTTTGATTTGATTTAAAACATCAAATCATTTTTTCTAAACTTTTTGTAAATTGTTATGTGAACTCAGAAACTAGTCAAGGTCACGGGCAACTTACAAAAATATTTGAACTTTATCTCTTATATAAAAGAAATAAATCCAACTCAAATATGTCATTGATTTAATTCAAAGGCCCAAAATAAATATTTCTGTGATTCCAAAAATATTGGTTTGAATTTTACCTCATACCAATATTTTCACAGAGTAACAGGCACATTTCCTTGGACTCATTTGATGAGAATTAAATGTTGATTATTTTTGAACTGATTTCTGAGGGTTTCAACAAACCTCAATTCAACTTTCAGAAATTTTAGACATAATGCATGAGTGCAGATGCAATTATTTCATTCAGGTATTCTAGGGCTGTGACACCTCACCCCCACTAAACGAGAATCTCGTCCTGAGATTCAAGACGTGAGATAAGAAGACAAGGGGGACATGGAACTGACACGGTCTTCATGATCAAATTTCCCTTCTCGGAGATGTAGATTCATTCTTGACGTCTTTGCTTTCGAGATCTTCATCCAACACGACGACAAAAGGAAGGAAAACTCTACAAGAATCGATCTTCATGAAGATCGAGCAACTCTAGATCAACTCATGGTTTGAGACATAAAAACATCTCTCGAGCTGGGACACAAAACACACATCAGGGGTGATGGTAAGGAACCGATGATGAAGGTTCAATTTTGGTAGGCAGCAATTCCACACTCAAGTAGATGGTGAGTAAGTGGAAATGTAGAGAGGAGATAAGTTGTTGTGATTCCATAGCGGGGCACCTTAGAAGAGGTGACTCATTGGATTATCCCCTGAAGTGGCAAAAAGAATTACTTTTGATATAGAGATCATTGAAACTACCTATACCAGGCTAGGGCAATTCGCAACCTACCGTTTGAAGAAGTCGGAAAGGATGGCATACTCAGACTAGAATGGATGATGTGGATTACCTTGTTGAAGAAAACGCAATGGATGATTTTGCTTATCATCAGAAATGGATGGGACCCATGGTAGGACCACTTTTGAAGATGATCCTGAACAAGAATTACTAAGAAGGCAGCCCATAGTGAAATAGCACAAAGATGGGTGCAAGCTGGGAACAAAATGCAAATGCTGGGAATGTTCCAACCATCATATCTACCCGAGATTCAGATCTGGTTAGTAACAGGATAATTCAGACTCAACATGTCTGCAAAAGAAATTTTGCAACACAATTCAATGAGATGACATGGCAAGATAGTCGAAGGATGAACTACGGAAGCAAACTCCAAAACATGAGCTTGTTCTGCTGCACACCTATGAACGCGCTGTCCAAGACAAGCATGACCACGTAATAGTCTTACAACAAAACACTACTGAGTTCTGGTTGGGAACCATCGTCGAGGATATCGGAGTCTTGTGCATGATCTATAATTAACACAACATCCTTTTCCTTGAGCAAACAATAAGTGGCTTGGTGTGCTAGGGAATACATATGGAGTGGAGGTAATTAATCTACCAAACCGTAGAATACATTCGCACATGCATAATTGACTTGGGATGGTACCAGCGGAAACAAAAACAATCTTTCTCGAACTCACGGCGGCAACTTGCACCAAATGCACATGAATTCGAGGAAGTCACTTCTTCCATCCAAGCATAAGCTTCATGAACGGAACACGAAGGCATTGCTTACAAAGTTTCCAACACTAGGTTGATGTTCAACATGAATCATGCAGGAGACAAAATGCTGCTGATGGGCTCAACAGCAACTCATCAGAATTTTCCATATCACTGGAATCCCACCATTATGTGAACAGTGTGATAATATTGGTCAGACGAAAAGATGTAATGGTGTATGCTCGAGGAACAACCACGAGTAAGACAACATTACTAATATCGTTGGTTCTAACTTGATTTGATGATAGTCTACACTCAAATCAAGGTTTGGACAAGACGATAGATTCAACAACCGATCACGAGGAACAATCGATGAAGATATCATCTCTCTTCAACACACACACACACACACATAGAGATATCCCTTCGGAACTAACTAAGTTAGGCAAGCGTTTATTTTCCAACTCTCCAAGTTGTTGTTTGGCTTAACCAACTACCTCAGGGGTATCCAACACAGGTTCTTGGAGAAAGAGTGGTTTATTGGAAAACCTACTTGATCACGAACTCAACATATTGGTCAGGGGACAACCTAGTGATACTTCCAAGAAGATATTTGGAAAATCATGAACCACCGATATGGTATTAAGCTCGAGAACAATCTTGCTTTCTAGGCAAGATAATATGATCAAAAGAGCAAGGAATCGATACAATCCTAACTCATTGATCGAAGGGTGCACCAAGAAAATGGACCAGGTAGGACAATCAATCTTAGAATAGTGGTCCAATAACCAACACGCTAAGAATGATATTATTGTCCATTAACTACCAAGCAACAGGGTTGCTAGGAGTATTGATTTCACACATCATAGTTCACTTGTCGGCATACCGGTTGCGACAACAAGGAACCGAGGAATGCATAGTGATGGCGAGAAGTATTACTAAATCAAGAATTCATAAGAGGTGGTGCAATTCTCATGACATTTTTGACATAAGATGGTAATACTCCAGGGTAGAACAGAACAAAAGCTGGATTGGCATTTTGATCTGCAGGATACAACTACTTTGACCCAATCCTAGAAATGGATGAGGTACTGGAGTTTGTTTCTCCTAGTCATTCTGAACTAGAATGGCTTGACAGACCACAAGAATATGAGGTAGCGATGAGCATGAATGCATGAGATGCTCTTGACTATCAAATGATAGACGGATATCAGGATACAACTAAAGAGAGGGATAACTCAGAGGAACATATATCTTTCTGAGTTGTGGATGCATAGATTAGTATGTTGAGCAAAGCTCAACATTTCTTCTGGATAACCCATGCATAAAGGTAGAACTGGCAGATCAAGGTCAAACCTGACCAGTGGGACCCACATGTCAGTGTAACAGCGTGAGCAGCAGAGGCTGACCAGTGGGGCCGGTCAATGCTAAGGTGGCAAGGTCAAACTAACCGGTGGGGCCATGGGCATTAGCTTAATTTATGTAGGGAATAACACTGTGGTTAATTAAAGGGTGGGGCCCATCTATCAAAGAGTTGGGGTAGTGGTTAGTGGCTGACTAATCCGGGATTAGCCTAAACTAATGAAGCCACGTCAGCGTCACCGGAGATACGCCGGTGGCGACCAGAAATGCCTCGGAGTCACACTGCAGTGGCTCGGGTTTCGCCTACAAGCCGCTGTTTGAGCTGCGGTTGGTCTCTACGGGAAACTAGCATCACGGCACCTCCGACGGTGATCTTGGGGAGGCCCGAGGTGGACGGTAGCGACGATGGCGACACCAGCAATGGCGACCGGAGCTCGGACGTCGAGCGAGATGAGGCTATAGGGCGCTAGTGGCTAACCAAAGGGGTCCTCTAGACTCCTGGCATCTTCAGGAACACGACCATGCGCTCGGGCGCGTCCAATGCATGCTGGAGCGATGGCGGTGACGAGGTTGCTGGCGGTGAGCTCACGGATGCGGTGGGGTTACCAGCTAGAGGACGCAACCGACGACAGGATTAGGGGAAAAGATGGGCGGCCTCACAGCGGTAGTAGGAGGTGTCTCAGTGGGCACGAGGAAGGTCGGACGACGCTGGGACGGGGAGGCGGATCTTCGGTAGCCGAAGAAAGGGATGACTATGATGGCGGCATTACGGGGCGCTCCGGCTGGCTTCCTTCTGTGGACAGGCGTAGCGCGAGGTGGTGGAGCAGCTGGGCATACTAGCTAGGCGAGGGGGGCTCGGTGGTCATGGCAACGGCGAGCAGCGTCGACGAGCTCTATTCCGGAAGAGAGCAGAGGAGGGGAAAGGGGTCCTCGGAGAGAGGGGAGAGGTGCAGGGATCAAGGGGAAGTGCGTGGCGACGTCCAGGGAGACGGCGAAGCAACAGGCAGGCATCGAGGAGTTGGCCTCCTCGGCCGCGCGAGTGCGAGCACGCAACTGCTCCTATTGGCAGGAGGAAGACGACAGGAGGCCCCAGGTGGGTTGGGCCAGCGAGCTGGGCCGGCTACAGATAGGTGGCTAGGTAGTCCTTCTCTCTCTCTCTGCTTTCTATCTTTTATTTCTTTTTTCTATTTCTGTGTATTTTGTTTTGATTTGATTTAATACATCAAATCATTTTCTTAAGTTTCTGTAAATTGTTATGTGAACTCAGAAACTAGTCCAAGGTCACAGGAAACTTACAAAAATATTTGAACTTTATTTCTTATATAAAAGAAATAAATCCAACTCAAATATGTCATTGATTTAATTCAAAGGCCCAAAATAAATATTTCTGTGATTCCAAAAATATTGGTTTGAATTTTACCTCTTACCAATATTTTCACAGAATAACAGGAACATTTCCTTGGACTCATTTGATGAGAATTAAATGTTGATTATTTTTGAACTGATTTCTGAGGGTTTCAACAAACCTCAATTCAACTTTCAGAAATTTTAGACATAATGCATGAGTGCAGATGCAACTATTTCATTCAGGTATTCTAGGGTTGTGACAACTTGGTCCTCGAATGGCTCCATAGTCGTAATCGTCGCCGCACCATCTTGAAAAGAGTCAAAGTAGACTCGGCATCATCAATGCCAGAAAGAGGGATGGCGATGAAGTCAAACTTGGGAGCGTCGTCTTGGAGCTCGTCGGGCTTGGACATCTTGGTGGTACTATCCTCATGCTCGATCTCGTGGAGCTTGGTCACCAAGAAGTGTGCTTGGAGTGGAGAAGCCTTGGCCTTCATGAGTTCTTGGTCCGCCTTGAGAGCACCAATGTAGTTGTCGTCGAGGGACTTGTAGTTCTCGAGGAAGATAGTCTTGGAGATGTCATTGTGGAATCCCATCATGAACTGGAACTTCATCGAAATGGGGTTGTCCATGCCATCTCATCGCAAGGCATTCTTCATCTCCTTGAAGTACGTGTCGATGGACTTGGATCCTTGGACGGTGTTCTGCAATTGGCGTAGAAGTTATTCCGTGTAGGTTGGAGGCACGA
This sequence comes from Aegilops tauschii subsp. strangulata, assembly GCF_002575655.3. Taxonomy (NCBI): domain Eukaryota; kingdom Viridiplantae; phylum Streptophyta; class Magnoliopsida; order Poales; family Poaceae; genus Aegilops; species Aegilops tauschii. Next base: position 241,090,327 of record NC_053037.3, on the reverse strand, counting down.
ACTCTCGCCGCATAGCTCTCTTCGTCTGGGGCCAACTCATGTCGTAGGTCTCCGAAGGTGTGTGAAGCCACCATGTCGACGCGTAGTTGTGGAAGTTTCTTGTTGCGTGATAACCCACAAGTATAGGGGGGCGCAACAGTTTTCGAGGGTAGAGTATTCAACCCAAATTTATAGATTCGACACAAGGGGAGCCAAAGAATATTTGAAGGTATTAGCAGCCGAGTTATCAATTCAACCACACCTGGATATTAATTATCTGTAGCAAAGTGATCAGTAGCAAGTAGTTTGATAGTTTTGATAATAGTAACAGTAGCAACGATAATGGTAACAGTGATAGCAGTAATTTTGTAGCAAGTGTAACAGTGACGATAGCACTAGTAACTTAGCAGAAACAATATAAGATAAATTCTTAGGCATTGGATCGGTAATTTGTTGGATGATATTCATCATGAGACAGTTATAACCTAGGGCGATACGGCACTAGCTCCAGTTCATCAATATAATGTAGGCATGTATTCCGTAAATAGGCATACGTGCTTATGGAAAGAACTTGCATGACATCTTTTGTCCTACCCTCCCGTGGTAGCGGGGTCCATATTGGAAACTAAGGGATATTAAGGCCTCCTTTTAATAGAGAACCAGAACAAAGCATTAACACATAGTGAATACATGAATTCCTCAAACTACGGTCATCACCGGGAGTGGTCCCGACTATTGTCACTCCAGGGTTGCCGGATCATAACACGTAGTAGGTGACTATAACTTGAAGATCGGATCTTGAACATGGATAAAATGATGACAACATAAACGGTTCAGATCTGAGTTCATGGCACGCGGGCCTAAAGTGTCAAGCATCAAGCATGGCAAAATCGTAATAACATCAATCTTAGAACATAGTGGATACTAGGGATCAAGCCCTAACAAAACTAACTCGATTACATGATCAATCTTATCCAACTCCTCACCGACCAGCGAGCCTATGAAGGAATTACTCACTCCCGGTGGGGAGCATCATGGAATTGGCGATGGAGAAGGGTTGGTGATGATGAAGAACGAAGAGGCCCCTCTCCGGAGCCCCAAACGGACTCCAGATCTGGCCTCCCGATGAAGAATAGGAGGTGACGGTGGTTCCGTCTCATGGATCGCGATAATTCTTTCTCCCTCATTTTTCTCTGGAAAAATAGGATTTCATAGCGTCGGTTTCAGGTTCTGCGGGGCCACCAGGTGGGGACAACCCACTTGGGTGCACCAGGAGGGGGGCGCCCTGGTGGGTTGTGCCCACCCAGCTACCCCCCTCTGGTGGGTCCTGGCTCTAGAAATTCTTTTTATTGATATAAAAAAATCCTTGCAAATTTTCGTTCCATTGCGAGAACTTTTATTTCTGCACAAAAACAACACCATGGTAGTTCTGCTGAAAACAGCGTCAGTCCGGGGTTAGTTTCATTCAAATCATGCGGATTACGGTCCAAAACAAGAGGAAAAGTTTTAGGAAAAGTAGATACATTTGAGATGTATCAACTCCCCCAAGCTTAAACCTTTGCTTGTCCTCAAGCAATTCAGTTGATAAACTGAAGTGAAAAAGAAAAACTTTTACGAAATCTTTTGCTCTTGTTTGCATAAATAAGCTTAAACGACACCCAGGTTTTCAGCCAACATTATAACTAACCATGCCGACAATAACTCTTAAAGATTATATTAACTCATATCAATGATATAATCAGCTAGCGAGCAATAATAAGATATCTCAAACGGCAACACATTATGAAAACAACGATGATATAATATGACAATAGTGGTATCTCGCAAGCCCATTCGAGACCGCAAAACATAAATGCAGAGCACCTCCAAAGTTAAAGCAGCGACTAAACATTGTAATTCATGGTAGAAAAGATCCAGTCATGATGCACCCAACATTAGCTACACATAATGAATAAGCATGACAACAGTGCTCTCAGGTTCTGGTGCTTATTTTAGAAGGTGATGACACAACATAAAAGTAAATAGATAGTCCCTTCGCAGAGGGAAGCAGTGATTTGCAGATGTGCCAGAGCTCAATTTTTTAAAACAGAGATAAATGAAATTTTGAGACATGCACCCTTCTCATTTACTTCACGACCATCAGTTATCAATATCTTCCATGCTAAGCACGCTAGTGGCAGTTCCCAAGCGATAAAAGTAAAGGTTTTGACTCCATTGGGAGTTTTTTTGATTATTTATAAGCTTTTTCTGTTTGCAGTTTGGGACTGGGCATCCCTATTACCGCCCTTTTCTCGTGCGATGGCGAGTGAATAAACACTCGACCGGAGAATAACCCGCTTAGCATGGAAGATACCGACCACCTCCTGTCATTCCATGAACGATCCAGGCACACAAAAAGGATATTTATTAGAAGTTCTTAGAGGTGGCACATGCAAATTTACTTAGGACGGTAGGGTAATACCGCATATAGGTAGGTATGGTGGACTCATCTGGAATAACTTTGGGTTCAAGGTTTTTGACGTACAAGAAGAATTCCCACTTAGTACAGGCGAAGGCTAGCAAATAGATTGTGAAGTGGCCAGCTAGAGAGCAACAACGGTCATGAACATGCATTATGAATAAGTAACATTGGACACTAGCATGAGTAGGATATGAACACAATGAACATAAATATCATAGAGGCTATGTTTGTTTTGATTCAACTACATGCATGAACCTGTGCCAAGTCAAGCCACTTGAACATTCAGAGGAGGATACCATATCATCATACTATATCACAATCATTTTAATGCAATGTTGATATCCAAGATAAATCATTATCCACTCCTAGCTACTTATGCATGGCATGAGAAACTATAATCTCTAATTGCCATTGCAAACATGTTTAATCATAATGGGTTGAATCATGGATACAAGGTTAAACATATTTACACAAACATGAACAAGTCGAGTTCATACCAGTTTCTCTCTGCCATGGCCAGTTCATCGAATATCGTCATTATTGCCTTTCACTTGCACGACCGAATGATATGAAAATAATAATACCGCAAGAGTACCATGAACTAAGCTGGAATCTGCACATTTTATTCAATAGGTGAAGACAAGGTAAAATGGGCTCTTTACTAGATCAATAGTTATTCATATGCGAGCCATTCAACATTTTCATCGTGGTCTTCTCCTCCGTAAGACTCGAATAAAAAGAAAAGAAATTCAGAGAAACACACTAAAATATTTTTGGAGTTTTTGGTTTTCTTGAACAGGAAAATAAAAGGTAAAAGCAAAAACGAGAAAAACTATTTACAAGGGAAAGCTCCCAACAAGCTAAAGAAGAACAAGGGAATCTTTTTAGATTTTCCTTTTAGTATTACAACTAAGCATGCATAGAAAGTAAACTAACTACAACTAATATTTTTTCAGTTTTTCTAAAGTTTTTCAAACACACAAGAAGAAAGCAAGAAAATTAATCTAAGCATGGATGATACAAAGAAAAAGTGTGAACACCGACAACTGAAATGAAATATGTGAACATGAATGTAATATCGGTGAGAAACACGTACTCCCCCAAGCTTAGGATTTTGGCCTAACTTCGTAAACAGTCAGTAGCCTGGATAGTAGTTGGGGTACTGAGGAGCGGCCATCAACTCATCCCACTGCTGAGGCTCCTCCACTGCTGCAGCCTGGTTGTTCCGGTGGGCGATGATATCTGCATGCATAATCCTATATCCGCCCCTGCAACAGGATCAAACAAAGCAGGAGCAGGCAATGGAATTATATCACGAGTTTCAATGCTAAAAACCAGGTTATGAGGAATAGGAATGCCAGGAGAATTGTTATCAGTGAAATTGTGGTGATCCATGGCAATGCGGTCTAGATAAACCTTGGTCAGGGGGTAGTCATGAGGGCGTATCTCAACATTAAAGTGAGCCGCCAAACGCGTAGCAAAAATCCCACCATGTATTTTACCCTTGGACTTATTAATGTGAAGGCGACTAGCCACAATAGCTCCTAAACTATAAGTGTTGTCCCCCTCTAGTGCACGACGTAAAACAGCAAGGTCTGGTGAACTGAGTGCACCCACCTTCTCTCTAGAAAGCAAGTGTTTTGCAATGAAAAGAGCAAAGTAATGAATAGCAGGAAATTGCAAGCCAGGGACAGTGATAGCTGACACCCCTCTCTCATCTCCCACTGTCAAGGTGCGATAAAAGGCCTCAAACTCAGCCAGCCTAGGCTCAGCTAAGCTCCCGTCAGAAGGGATCATGCATATGTTATAAAATTCAGTAAGTGGTATCTGATGGGTTTCAGCATATAAATCAAACTACACTTCAGGAGGATTATTCCTAGAAAGGAAAGTAAAACATTGAACAAAGATGTTTGGGAGGATTTTATGCTGTTCACACTCATCTGCGATGAAGTCGGTGAGGTCGGCATTAGCAGCATATTGTGTGAACTCCTGAAGGATTCCAGCCTCTTCCATGAACTGGGTATGCGGTCATTCGCATGGCCGCACCTCCGCCAACCATCGAGGATGGAGATCACTGTTAGATGACTCCCCAATAACACCCTTGGAGTTCTTCTTAGAAGCAAACTTCCTAAAGATATCCATCTTTTTCCTATGAACAAAAATTGTAAATTTTTAGTCCACAAAATTTTATCAACAAAACTTCACAAAATTCGTAGCAACTACTCATAGGGATACATAGAGGCCATAGCAAGCATTCAACCTACTTATAACTCTAACAATTCAACATGCAAGCTCATCTACAGCAGCACCAAGAGTAGCTAATTATTAAAAATATAAACCACTAAAACAAAAACTAATTGGACAAACAGTGGAGTCACATACCAAGCAACAATCCCCCGAAACAGTTTCGGAAATGGAGCTTCGAGCAAAGAGATCGAAATCCGCAGGTTTGGGAGCAAGAACACGGGGGAGAGAGAGCAATGGAGAATTTTTTCTGGAGGTAAGTGATGATGTGGTGTGAAGGGATAAGTGAGGGGGCCCACGTGGGGACCACAACCCACCAGGGCGCGCCTGGGGGTCCTGGCGTACCCAGGTGGGTTGTGCCCACCTGGTGCACCTCCCTCTGATATTATTTGCACCAGAAATTCTTAACTATTCAGAAAAATCATATTAAATTTTCAGAGCATTCTGAGAACTTCTATTTTTGGGTCATTTTATTATTGCATGGGAAATTCAGAAAACAGACAAAACATGGCATTTTATTTTATTTAACTAATATAAACAGAAAATAAAAAGTAAGGACAGAAAGTAGTGCTTACTAAATTCACCAACTTCATACCTCTCAAAAATGATTCATTAATAAGGTTGATCAGGTCTTATTAACAACCACTTTCGATTAGCATGAAACTGAAGAACTTTTGTAAATCACTGAGTTACCTCAATGGGGATATGAATGTCCACAACAATAAGCAGTTCATATTTCTTTTTCACAGTAGGTAGAGGTATTTGAAAACTTCCAATAGTGTTTGTCGGAGATTTTTCAATAAATTAATACCATTCACTTGGAATTGTTTCTTCGGAAAGTGCACCGTATGCTCATTGCCATTAATATGAAAAGTGCCCTTGCATTTATTGCAATCAATAACAGCCCCTGCAGTATTCAAGAAGGGTCTAGCAAGGATAATCGACATATTGTCATCCTCGGGCATCTCAAGTATAACAAAGTCAGTCAAAATAGTAACATTAGCAACAACAACGGGCACATCCTCACAGATACCAATAGGTATGGCAGTTGATTGGTCAGACATTTGCAAAGATATTTCACTAGGTGTGAGTTTATTCAAGTCAAGTCTTTTATATAAAGAGAAAGAGAAAGGCATAACACTAACACCAGCTCCTAAATCACACAAAGCAGTTTTCATATAATTTCTTTTGATAGAGCAAGGTATAGTTGGTATTCCCGGATCTCCAAGTTTTTTAGGTACTCCAACTTTGAAAGTATAATTAGCAAGCATAGTGGATATTTCAGCTTCCGGTATTTTTCTCTTATTGGTGATGATGTCTCTCATGTACTTTGCATAAGGAGGCATTTTCAAGATATCAGTCAAGCGAGTACGCAAAAAGACTGGCCTCAGCATTTCAGCAAAGCATTCAAATTCTTCATCATCTTTCTTTTCAGTTGACTTGGGTGGAAAAGGCATAAGTTTTTGAACTCACGGTTCTCTTTCTTTACTGCGTTTTCTAGCAATAAAGTCCCTTTTGTCATATCGAGTATTCTTAGGTTGTGGGTTATCAAGATCAACTGTTGGTTCTATTTCAACATCATTATCTGGTTGTTTTTCATTGTTTGGTTGAGTATCTTCATGAACATCAGCATTATATTTTTCATTATCACTAGGTGAATTTTCATTACCAGATTGAGTTTCAGCATCAGAGATAGAAACATCATTATCATTATCAGGAGATTTCTCTATTTCAGGTTCACTAGAAGCATGCAAGGTCCTATCATTTTTCTTTTTCTTCTTCTTTTTAGAAGAACTAGGTGCACTAGTGTTATTTCTTTGTGAATCTTGTTCAATTCTTTTTGGGTGTCCCTCAGGATAAAGTGGTTCCTGAGTCATTTTACCTCCTCTAGTGGCAACTCTAACAGGAAAGTCATGTATATTATTATTCATTTCATCTAGCAAGTCTCTTTGTGATTTAGCAACTTGTTCTAACTAAGTTTGAACCATAGAAGCATGCTTTCCAACACCTCTAACATCATTGGAGATTCTAAATAACAAGTCACTCAAGCGAGCAATCATATCAAAATTATATTTCAAGTGATCTTGTTTTCTAATGTAGTTTACAAACTCATAAAGGCATTGACTGGGGTGCATATTGTGAGGATTATCATTATCATTGAACTTCATTAAAGAATTTACCTCTACCACCTTAGGCAGTGGTGGTGTATTAAGCCCATGTATTTCTTCAATAGGAGGTAAATTTTCAACAACCTCAGCTTTAATACCTTTTTCCTTCATAGATTTCTTTGCCTCTTGCATATCTTCAGCACTGAGATATAATATACCCCTCTTCTTCGGAGTGGGTTTAGGCGGTGGTTCAGGAATAGTCCAATCATCATAATTTTTCAATATATTATTCAATAATTCTTGAACTTATGCAATAGTTCGTTCCCTGAAAACACAACCAGCACAACTATCTAGGAAATCCCTAGAAGCGTCGGTTAGTCCGTTATAGAAGATATCAAGTATTTCATTTTTCTTAAGAGGATGATCAGGCAAAGCATTAAGTAATTGGCAAAGCCTCCCCAAGCTTGTGGGAGACTCTCTTCTTTAGTTTGCACAAAGTTAAATATTTCCTACAAGGCGGCTTGTTCCTTATGAGATTTTTTAGAGAAGTAATAAATCATATCCTGGGGGCTACGCACACAACCAGGAGCAAGAGTATTGTGCCAAGCTTTAGCATCACCCTTTAATGAGAACAGAAATAATTTGAGAATAAAGTAATAGCGAGTTTTCTCATCATGAGTAAAAAGGGTGGCTATGTCATTCAACTTAGTAAGATGTGCCACAACAGTTTCAGTTTCATAACCATGGAAAGGATCTGATTCAACCAAAGTAATTAACTCTGGGTCGACAGAGAATTCATAATCCTTATCATCAATAAAGATCGGCAAAGTAGCACACTTAGGATCATATTTCATTCTAGCATTCAGAGATTTTTCTTTTTACTTGCATAATAATTTCTCTAGATCATCTCTATCCTTACAAGCAAGTATATCTCTAGTTGTCTCCTCATTCATAACATAAACTTCCGGTACCTTAGGCAATTCATATCGAGGAAGGCTAGTTCTAGCAGGTGTTTCAGGAGTTTCAATTTCAAGCTCATCATCAGATTCAACAACATCATGTTGTATTACTCTAGCAATATGTTCATCAAGAAAATCACCAAGTGGCACATCATTATTATCAAGCAAGGTACTAGTATCATGATAATCATTATCCATAGCAGAAGTAGCATCATCAATAACTTGCGACATATCAGGATTAATAGCATGTGGTGGTGTTGCAAGTTTACTTATAACAGAAGGTGAATCTAAAGTAGAACTGGATGGCAGTTCCTTACCTCCCCTCGTCTTTGAGGGAAAAATCTTATTCTTAGCATCCTTCGGATTCTTCATAGTGATAAATTGATAATAATCCTAAGTGACTCAACAAATATAGCTATGCTCCCCGGCAACGGCGCCAGAAAAAGGTCTTGATAACCCACAAGTATAGGGGATCATAACAGTTTTCGAGGGTAAAGTATTAAACCCAAATTTATAGATTCGACAAAAGGGGAGCCAAAGAATATTTGAAGGTATTAGAAGCTGAGTTGTCAATTCAACCACACCTGGAGATTAATTATCTGCAGCAAAGTGATCAGTAGCAAGTAGTTTGATAGTTTTGATAATAGTAACAGTAGCAATGGTAACGGTAACAATGATAGCAGTAATTTCATAGCAAGTGTAACAGTGATGACAGCAGTAGCACCTGGAGATTAATTACCCTCCTGTGGCAGCGGGGTCCATATTGGAAACTCAGGGATATTAAGGCCTCCTTTTATTAGTGAACCGGAACAAAGCATTAACACATAGTGAATACATGAACTCCTCAAACTACGGTCATCATCGGGAGTGGTCCCGACTATTGTCACTCCAGGGTTGCCGGATCATAACACGTAGTAGGTGACTATAACTTGTAAGATCAGATCTAGAACATGGATATAATGATGATAACATAAACGGTTCAGATCTGAGTTCATGGCACCCAGGCCCAAAGTGACAAGCATGAAGCATGGAAAACTCATAACAACATCAATCTTAGAACATAGTGGATATTAGGGATCAAGCCCTAACAAAAGTAACTCGATTACATGATGAATCTCATCCAACTCCTCACCGACCAGCGAGCCTATGAAGGAATTACTCACTCCCGGTGGGGAGCATCATGGAATTGGCAATGGAGAAGGGTTGGTGATGATGAAGAACGAAGATCCCCCTCTCCGGAGCCCCAAACAGATTCCAGATCTGGCCTCCCAATGAAGAATAGGAGGTGATGGCGGCTCGGTCGCATGGATCGCGATAATTCTTTCTCCCTCATTTTTTCTGGAAAAATAGGATTTTATAGCGTCGGTTTCAGGGTCTGCGGGGCCACCAGGTGGGGACAACCCACCTTGGCGCGCCAGGAGGCGGGCGCCCTGGTGGGTTGTGCCAACCCAGGTGCCCCCCTCTGGTCGGTCTTGGCTCCAGAAATTCTTTTTATTGATATAAAAATTCTCGCAAAGTTTCGTCCCATTCTGAGAACTTTTATTTCTGCGCAAAAACAACACCATGGTAGTTCTGCTGAAAATAGCGTCAGTCCGGGGTTAGTTTCATTCAAATTATGCAAATTAGAGTCCAAAACAAGAGGAAAAGCGTAAGGAAAAGTAGATACGTTGGAGATGTATCGTGGCGCACTTCAATTGATCTTCGGGAGGGACTTGATGTAGCTTGAGGTAGTCGCCCATTAGGCGCTCCCACGCGAGATACTCCTCGGGTTCTTGAGTCCCATAGAAAGGAATCTTGTGGTTGGTGTCAAGGTCGTAGTAGCTTGTGTATTTCGCGGACTTGAGCTTGGGGAGCTTCTCTTGAGGTGCTTGTGAGCGGAGATGCCACATGTACAAAGGCAAAGATGCCTTGAAGTCGCTTGTAAAAGATGCCAAGGGAGCTGGTGAAGTCGTTGAGCGGTTGTTGGTGTTGAGCTCTTGACCTTCATGTTCTTGTCGGTGGTGGTGTTGATGCTGATGTGACCTTGCCGGAGATGGTAGCTCGGAAGGATGTGCACTTGAGCATCTTCGGAAGATGAGGAAGATCTCTTATAGGACTTGATGAGGGCCTTGATCTCTTCCATTTAAGCATCCATCTTGGCGTCGAAGTTGTCGTTCATGGCATCGAACTCGTCGTTCTTGTTGTAGACTGAAGGAGGTGTGCTTTACCTATCCATCATAAGACTCGAGCAAAGGTGAGTAGGAAATGAGATAAACAATACCAAGTTACCTTTTCCCAAAGTTGATAATTTATATCGTTTCACTCAATGAAATGAAAGAATAGTGGAATTGGTACTGGACTTGTTCACTCAAACCTATCAAGTAAAGCTTATGGAGTAGCTTGGTTAGGATAGAGGCAAAAAAATTGATGCAAAATGTTAGCAAGAGTCAATAATGTTGAAAGAGATTCACAAATTCGCAAGTGAAGCAAGTAGACCAATAGCAATGAATGGCACACGAAAACGCAGACATGGATAGATAAATGGGGCCGTGCAACCAAGGAATGAGCACAAATTGTGGAATCCACGGAAAACGGTCGTGTTGCACAACTCAAGATAGACGCTAGCACGATTGCTCAATAGGCAGATATGACACTTGTGCACAACCTATAAGATGCAAAATGTATCAACTTTCTATCCCAAGTATGCTATGTATATATGGTTCCCGGTTTTTCTCAAGATGATCCAAGATGATCGGATATGACAATCTTATATACAATGTGGTATGAAGCTATGGCTATTGCTTACAAGTTTTTTGTTCTCTCTCTTTCTTAAAAGCTTGTTCTTTTTATGGGCACAATGCGAAATGCACAAACCAAGATAGCAATTGTGTATATGCGGGAACAAACTTGTGACGCAAGGGATGATATGATGATACCAATATGATATGGTATGTATGCTATGGAAGGTGTAGATCGATGATCACTAATGTGCAGAAGTAATGTTGCCGGCAATACTCAAAGGCTAGTCTCGATAGGCAAGTGACGCAAAATGGGCTAGGGGTTATCAAAGCAATTGCAAGGGGCATATACAATGGTGTTGTCAAGGTTACCGTCAATGGTTTGTCGAGTGTACATAAGGACAGATAATGATGAAGTGATCAATGTCAATGACGACCTCCTGGCGATGATGAGTGGTGGTGTTCTCGATGTCGAACCGTCCCTAATTAGCCGAAACACCTTAGGAAATGGAAAAACCACAACTCAAAATCTCAAACGTCAAACGTCAAATGGTGGTAGCGGAATGCAGTGGTGGTTTTGTGGAAGCTCAATGTGATTGCGGATATGCAATGATGGGTTTTGGAGTACGCAAGGCAGAAGTGGAGGGTTATGGTGGTGGATTATACATGGTGTCGGAGTTGAAGTCACCACCCCTAAGTAGCCGAAACACCTTAGGAGACACAAACCACAACTCGGACAAGCTCAAACAAAATTGGGTTAAGTCGCGGAAGTCAGTGGTGGTAATGTGGATGATATGGTGGAGGGCCTAGGCGAACTTGCCAAATTTCAGAAAATATGATGGAGTAAAATGATGGTGGTGGTATTTTTGTGGGATGGGGGATGTCAATAGCTTCAAAACAAGCTAAAGAACGTCAAAATCGGACTCCGGATGAATTAGTTATGGCCAAAACAAGAATTCAGCCCTGTCAGTGTCATGCTTATCCGGACATCCGGGAGTAGGTCAGGGTGACCCGAGTTAGTCAACCGGATTTCGGTCGCGTGGGATGTCCGGACATCCGGGAGATGGTCCAGCTGATCCGGGTGGATCCGGATGATTCGGGAGCACTTCCGGATGATCCGGGCAGGTCAAACTGCTCGGGATTTTCTCTCGGGGACGAATTTTTGGGCGGAAATGGATGATTTTTGGGGCAAAATTGAGGAGATTATGTGGATGGAAGGTGGGGAACTTGGGGAGACGCTAGATCCACTCGCAACCAAGCAAATCCATGGATAAAAATCAACAAAAGATCATCAAACCAACAAATCCCAAAAAAATCGGGGGGGGGGGCTATTTTTGGTGGGGATTTTCGAAATTAGGACGAAATCAAGCAAAAGAAGGCTAGAAAAAGAGGGGTAGGGGCTCCAAATTCGTGATCAACCTTGTTCTGGTCCAGGATGATGTAGGACAGAACCCTAAATGTCCGATCTTTCACGAAATGGAGGGGATCCCGCGAAGAACACGAGGGGAAACACGAGGGAAAAGGAGAGGAACACTCAAGAACAAGTCCAATCACACATTCACCAGACAATTAAATACACAAGATCCACAAGGTACATGAACAACAAAGGGAAAGATACAAGGTAAAGTTCATCTCCAAGAAGAGGTCTTGAGGGGTCTTCCTGTTAGGGGTCTTGAATCCTGTAGGATGTTCTCACATGCTCACATGGAGGTCCTGAACTACATGGGAGTGGTGGTCTCTCTCTCACATACAAATCAGTTATCATATTTGCTAACCCTAAAAATGGGGAGGAGGAGGTCTATTTATAATGTAGGCCACGAAGGGGTAAGTGAGGGGGCGGAATGGGTACATGAGCCTCGGCCCGTAACGTTGCACGCAGGCAAGGCCCGGATGATCTGGATGGGGATCTGGATGATCCGGCCGTCATCCAGATGATCGGGGGGGGCAAGATGATCCGGCTTTACACGAGGCCTTCGTGTATCTTCGGTTGCAAGTTATCCAAACGATCCGGGAGAGGGTCCGGATGATCCGATTGAGCCCGGATGATCTGGACGGCGGTCCGGACGTCCGGCCTGGCTCCAGCAGCCACTCCGTCTTCTACTTCTCCTTTATTCCGTCTTATCTTCCATGCCTCCCTCGTAGATGGTGTAGACGTGCACTTGCGCTCGCACTCCTCGTCGACATCCGTGAAGTTCTGACAATACCTATGCATGCACACGGGAGAAGTGTCAAGTAGTATACCATCCTCGAAGGGGTCAAGTGAACACGTGTAAAGGAGATGAATAACCTTTATGTATGTGAAGTAGATGACGCACATGTCACTTGCCAAACGTACTCTTGACATGGTGATGTTTGTAGGATGCTCCGCATCACCCGTCCTGCGACGTGTCAAGCGAACCGGCACGAAGCTGGCAAAACAGCCTGGCAAGGCTTGCTGGGCAAACGATGATGTGACGTTGAGTGGCGCATTTAATGCGCTCTGTCAGCCTGAAGAGTTAGGTATGATAGCACTATTTGCTATCTTATCAGTGCATAATGACTAATTTTCCCCTTGGTGACCCCTTTGTCTATAAAAGGAGACCCGAGGCAACCTTAGAAAGGGTTGCACCATGAGTTTGCGAATCCACCCCCTCACATCTCATACGCACGTAGTCGTTTCGCCCTGAGGCAACACTACTGGGCAAACGGGCTATGACCACCACCATTTTTTCACCATCAATCCACCAAAGTAGGAGTACTGTTTTACGCCTCACGGCAGCCTGAACCTAGGTAAAACTGCCCGTGTGATCTCTGTCGTGCTGTCCCACGCTCCTCTGCTCTTTGTGCAACGTGCCATCCACCCGCCGAACCAGCAAGGGACCCTTGGTCCCATAGGTGGTCATGGTTTCCCGCGACATCTTTGGTGCGCCAGGTAGGGGGATCACTTTGCGCGAACCTGAAAGCATGAGCGGCGCGTCATCTTCATCGCCATCTTCATCTTCGACGGTGCCATCGACCATGGCGCCCAAGGAGAACCCGGTGCTTCAGCTCACCCGTCCACCTTGAAGGGTCCACCGCCCACAGCAACCAATGCTACGGGGGATGCGGAGGAGCACGAGGATGTGGACGCTACTGGGGGTGTGGTCGGAGCACGTGGCACCGTCACCACCTCCCCCGTGGCCGAAGCAGGAGCAGGAGACACCGGAGGAGAGTAGCATCAGCAACATCCCGGTGGCCATCCTCCGCGAGGTAAGGGTGAAGGGGTTATTCCAATCCGCGCCCCGTCCTCTCGCTGATGGGCACATCCGCAGTGATGGCGCTCGGTCCGGGGCGAATCGCCGCCCTCCGGCCGCCCCCGCCATGGGCGCGACCGCATCACGTGTACCTCCCCCGGAGCGAGTCGACCAGGTCGTTGTGCCCAACGGAGCTGCTGGCCCTCAAGCGCCTTCGCCACGTCAGCATGCCATCCAAATGGCCGCCTCGCAAACAGCAAGGACGTGGCGCTGTCACTGCTGGCACCGTCAGAAGCCAAGAGACAGTGCCGTCCACGCCATCATCACCCATGCCAAGCACTGCTACGGAGGCCTTGGCGTGGGCTCAGCTGCTACTGAGGTTTCCGCCGGCGGCCGAGTAGATGGACGAGTGGCGTGCCACTATCCAGAGTCCGCTCGGTTCCACCGAGGCTAGGGGCTCACAGCGAGCTGGCCTGCCACGGCCTCCCCAACCGATGACGACGGCTCGCACTGGTGGTCGTACCGAAGGGGCCACCCCCACGGTACGGTCCCCACCACGGCAACCAGCGCGAGCGCGGCAGAATCAAGTACCTGATGACGTCTTGATGGCCTCTTCTGACCCTTGAGCACGTCCAGGCCAACGGCGAGCCCCGGAGGATAGGCGGAGGGGAGACGCGTGCATCGTCATTGAGAGACGCCGCGACGAGCACTGTCGGACCAATAGGTGCGATGGTCCCGACGTTGACGAGCCTGCACTCGAGATTGGCGGGTGGCTACCTTTCGAGGTTGGGTGCCCTGCCTTTACTCATGAGCTGCGGAAAGTCCGTTGGCCGTCCATTCGCACGTTTAAGCCAGAGATACCCGAGAAGTATGATAGGAGGCTAAACCCGGCAGAGTTTTCTGAGCATCTACACCATCGTTGTTCAAGCTGCCGGGGGAAGAGATGAGAAGGTGTTTGCCAACTACTTCCCTTTGGCACTGAAGCCCAATGTGAGGTCTTAGCTGATGCACCTGCCGAAGAACTCCATTTCGTCATGGGCGGACCTGTGCCATGAGTTCGTTGGCGCCTTCACTGGCGGCCACCAAGAACCAGGGCGACCCAGCGACTTGCAGCTTTCCAACAGAAAGAAGGAGAGACTCTCCAGAAGTACTTGCAGAGATTCAGCAGAGTCCACAAGAACATCCCAAATATCCATCCTGCAGCTGTGATAGCCGCCTTCCAATCCAATGTGCGCAACCACAGGATTCATTCCAAGATGAACGTGCAATTGCCCAAGACTGTGAAGGAGCTTTACACCTTGGTGGACAAGTGTGCTCGGATGGAGGAGGGAAGGAAACTCCCCGGAGAAGAGGATTGCATCAACGTCGACTCAGAGGATGATGACGAATCCACCGGTCAGAAGAAGAGTAAGAAGCGCAGCAAGAGGCGCAACGATAAAGCAGTGATGACTGTCGAATGGGCACACTTAATATCGGCAAGAAGGCTAGGGCCGAATCCCCGACAAGGAAGCTGCCATAGTGCCATAGTGCAAGATTCATCGGACCATGGGCCATGATCTTCAAGAGCCTCATCAAGTTGAGTAGCTTGTCAAGAGGCAGAGAGCGGAATATGAGAAGCATGATAAGGAAAAAGGTCAAAGTGCCGCTGGCAGGAAGGGCCGAGGCGGTGAAGCAAATCGCCACGGCAAACCCTTCCGGAACCAAGGAAAACCCACCAGGGGTCGAGAGAAGGAAGCTTGCAATAATGAGAGTGATGGAGGGGATGAAGAGGAAACCAGTGAGCAGGAGTTCCAGAAGGCCACTGACACCCTGTGCATTGACGGGGGTGCATCCCTGCACTCCTCTCACCGCCAACTCAAACGGTGGGCACGTGAGATCAATGCCTTGGAGCCAGCGATAGAGGCTCGAAAGCCGCTCAAATGGTCACGCACACCCATCATCTTGGAAAAAGAGGACCATCCTGACCGTACCACGGCGGTAGAACGTTTTCCATTGTTGGTCTCTCCAACAATTCGCAACCTCAAGGTCACAAAGAAGTTGGTTGACGGTGAGGCCGGGTTGAATCTGATTTACCCAAAGGCCATCAGCAAACTTCAGATAGCAGAGGAAGAGCTAAAGGTCATGGGCATGTTTGAAGGAGTTAATCCCGGCAGGACTCATCCTAGCAGAGGAAGAGCTAAAGGTCACGGGCATGTTTCAAGGAGTTAATCCCAGAAGGACTCATCCTAAGGGAAAGATCACGTTGCCAATGACATTTGGGGGAGAACTGAACTATCAGACTAAGAAGATTTTGTTTGATGCGGTCGGCTCCCTTGACGTACAATGGGATCCTTGGACGCCCAACCCTGGCTAAATTCATGGCGGCATCCCACTATGCCTACCAAACCTTGAAGATGCCTGGGCCGGTAGGAGTCATTTCCATTTCATCGGATGAGAAGGATGCAATCATTTGCGTGGATAAGATGTACTGGGACGCAGTCGCTGCAGAGGCAGCGGCAGCAACAGTTCCTGCCAAGGAGAACAAAGGAAAGAAGAAGGATAGCAGGGACACTAGCAAGGAATCCCGGAAGCGTACCTCTTCGGAGTACGTTGGGCCTTTTGATGACTTGCCAGAGAGTTCCAACAGCAAGAGATCCAAGGTTGTTGCACCGCAAGTGAAGAAGGTCCCGGCAGGGCTGGCTGGCGTTATTGGTACCTTCACTATCAGCGCCACCTTGATGACAAATAGGAAAGCGCGCTCGTTGCCTTCCTATGGGTGAATATTGATGTGTTTGCCTGGCAACCATCTGATATCCCCGGTGTTCCCAGGGAGGTAATCGAGCACCACCTTGCACTGTGCCCACATGGCCGACCTGTCAAGAAGAAAGTTCGAAAGCTGGCCTTGGAGAGGCAACAGTTTATTGCAGAGGAGATTAAGAAACTTGCCGCAGAATTGGGAATCAAGAAGCAGATCATTCGATGAGATTCACAGCTTGTGGTGAGGTAAGTCAACAAGGATTACCGAAGACCATTGATGGAGGCATACGTTGAGGAAGTGAGAAGATTGGAGGAGCACTTTGACGGATTGCAAACAAAGCACGTACCTCGTGCGGAAAATATCATAGCTGATCATCTATCAAAGTGTGCTGCACAGAAGCTTCATGTGGAACGAGGAACTTTTGTTCTCCATCTTTCTCAGCCCTCCGTATCCCCAGCAACAATGGCCCAGAAAAGGAGAAAGATGGACTCCAGTAAGCCTCTCCCAGTAGAGCCTCCTAGGGCTCCTGGTAGGGATCTTGCCGGAAACAACTCCCCATCACTTGCCGGACCGCACCCTCCAGCAGGGCCTATGGTCCCCGAGAACGAGGAACGTGCCCCTGTAGTTGAGGAGGTGCCGCTAGTCCTTGTTGCCGAGCCCTAGGCTCCAACTTGGGTAAGGCACATAGTCCATTTTCTCCAAACCCGAGAACTTCCCGATGACCAAGATGAAGCTGAAAGAGTAGCCCGGAGGGCCAGTATGTATCAGTTTGTCGATGACACTCTATATAAAAGGAGGCCCAACTATGTGAAATTTAAATGCATCTGCCGGGAAGAAGGAAAGAAACTGCTGGCTGAGATACACAAAGGCATGTGCGACTCCCACATTGGATCAAGGGCAGTAGTTGGGAAAGCATTCCGGCAAGGATTCTATTGGTCCACAGCCATCCAAGATGCAGTTGATCTAGTCACCAAATGTGAAGCCTGCTAGTTCCATTCCAAAAACATCCACCTGCCTCCACAAGCTCTTCGGACAATCCCTTTGTCATGGCCGTTTTCGGTCTGGGGGCTCGATATCCTCGGCCCTTTCCCCCGAGCTGTCGGGGCTTTGAATTCTTGTTTGTTGCTATCGACAGGTATACAAAGTGGACGGAAGTAGCTGTTGTGAGAAAGGTGACTACTCAGTCAGCTATCAAGTTCTTAAAACAATTGGTGTGCCATTTTGGAGTCCCGGCAAGGATCATTACCGACAACGCCACCCAGTTCATGAGCCGCCCCTTCATGCAATATGTTCATGCCCTTGGAAGAAAGATCTCATTTGCCTCTGTCGCCCATCCTAGAAGCAATGGTCAAGCTAAGAGGATGAACGCCGAAGTGCTGCGAGGACTCAAGACAAGAACCTTTGATACGTTGCACAAGCACGGCAGGCGATGGATCGATGAGCTGCCGGTAGTTCTCTGGTCCCTTAGAACGACACCAAATCGAGCTACCAGGCAGATTCCCTTCTCCCAAGTCTAGGGGGCAGAAGTAGTTATCCCCGCAGAACTCATTTACGGGTCACCTCGAGTGCATGCCTATGATGAAGTAGTGCAAGATCAGCACCGGCGTGACGACGCTGTGCTACTCGAGGAGAACCATCTCCGTGCTACTACGCGTGCTGCATGCTATCAGCAAGCCCTACGTCGCTACCGCAGTCGCAGGGTTCATGCCCGGTGTTTTGAGGAAGGCGACCTTGTCCTTAGGCGCGTTCAGTCTGCCAAGGGTACAAACAAGTTGATGCCAAAGTGGGAAGGCCCTTACCGGATAGTTCGAGTCACCAGACCTGGCGCAGTCCATCTGGAGACGGGAGATGGCATTCAATTGCAAAACTCATGGAATATTGAGCATCTCTGCAAGTTCTACCTGTAAGGCGCGGCTATCGGGCCCTGCCCGGCAGCCACTCTTTTGTACAGGCCTTGCCTCAGTTGCATGTAACCCCTTGTACAAAGCCAGGCGCAGGCCCTGAGCAACAGAGAAATAAATGAAGCATTGGGGGCCCCCGACAAGTTGCATGCATGCATGAGCATTGCATTTGCATATAGATAAGGTCGCATCTTGCATGATTCCCATCTGCATAAGGCTCCAGGTTCCTGCCGTGAGCTTGACCTCTACAGGGAGTTGGGAAGATGAACCAGCACTGCGATCTCCCATAAGCCAAATAGATAAGTTCTACCTCTTGTCCATAAGTGTTCTCTAAGCTGAAACTTGTGCTTGAGAAAACCTGCCGCTCTTTGAAACTTAGGTGCTCCCATCCCTAGACTCGAACGTTGCTTCGGCCAGGATGGTCGCAATGGCCTTTGGTGAAAAGAGATTGGCGGGGGGGGGGGGCTGGTCCCTTTATTTATGCTCGGTAGGCTTAGTTCTCTGACAACAAAATAAAAGGGTACCGACAGGATAGCCTGCCGGGGAAAACTCGTTTATTGAAAGTAAAGAGGCATTCCGGCTCTGCATGGACGTATACATGCACGAGTTCCCGGAAAGGTTCATCTTTTTCATTAATATGCTGATCATACAAGTACAAACCTTACAGAACACAGACATGGACTTGAGAGATTACATTATTTGAACTAAAATTTGGCAAGTGCCGACAGATTTAAGATTGAAAAAAGATAAGTGCCCCGTGATGCCTTTGCCCTTGTCCATCTCCTTCAGGAAGGGGTCGAGGACACTGGAGGCGGACCCAGCTAGGATTCGACGCCTCCCCAGGATGAGGTTGGCGCCGCTTCTCAGCAAGGACAAAGAAACCGGAGGGCAGGCGCAGATGGTGACACTGCCAGAGGACCAGATGGGGGACACGGAGTCACCGGCAAACATGACTCGTCGAAACGGTCGTCCCCGTTCTTGACGCGTCATGGGTTGCCGTCGCCGTCCCCATCACTGCCACTCGAAGACCTCAGCACGACAGGCACGCCGGACACCATGCTCTTTGGTTTATCCCACAAAGAGCATGGTCGTCTCCAATGGCCCTGACATCAGAAACCACCGCACGTTCCGAAGACGTGTATGGGAGCAAAAAGCCCTCCTGCACGGCAAGAGGACGGAACCCATGGGGAGTCAGGTTCGCCTTTGCTGGCGGTGAACCCTTTCCATGACCCCACCCCAGCGCCGCGAAGGAATAAAGAATGGGGAGCGACCGACTACCACCCCCGTGCCTACTACAGACCTCGGCATGGTATTGTTCGTGTCCCCTCTCACTACAATCAAGGCTACGGGTGACCCAGTGACAAGGGCACCCAAGTCTCCACCTCTGGTGTTATCACCGCACCGCCCGAGTGCCCCCCTTGGGTCCATGCGAAGCTCTAAACTAGAGACCGGGTCCTGGTCCCAGGCTCTTCTCTTCAACATAACCAGCAGGAGGCAGAAAATAGAGGAGAAGGGATGCAAAGATGGATGACTCCGCTCTCCCCTCGCCCCTCCTTTTATAGGTGGGCCAAGGAGGAGAGTCGCTCCCTCAACAAGCGAGCGCCGCCCTCCTCCACCAACTCAAGAAAACCGGCCCCCCGCCTTGATGCTCTCCCGCACCACGCACCTCCATTTCCTACCCCGTGCGATGCATGCAACATACGTGGATAAGGATAAGGGCGTGGGTGGGAAGAGTGAATTGGCGGTTTCTACCCCGTGCGTTAAAGTCATTCACGGGCCATTACAAAAAAGTGGACCCACCATGATTGGCTTTGCACGACGTGCGGGAAAATCGGAAATCGGCCTGGACTCAAGATTAATGAAGAAGCAAAGAAGACCTCAAGGGGCCAGCCTCTTCCACACCCCTGCCTATGCACTTATTAGGGCCTACCCTAACGAAGCTCGGCAGTGCGTTCGGGGCAGGCCCGCGGGCTTCTGTCGGTGCAACAAACCCTGGGTCTGTTTCCCAAATTGTGCATAGGCAAGGGAGCAAGATTACAACACCAAGATCAGGCCAAAGTACAAGAGATCGAGATCTTCAAAGGACCAGCATGCAGATCAAGAGTACCAATACCAAGCCAGAGAAGTAAGAAACCACAAGGAGAAAACCTCCCTTGCCAGGTAGGCCAGCCTTGCGAGGACGGGGTCACCCCCGGAAAAATACCTCCAAGACGCCCCAGCAGGGCCTGCCGGGACTCGCGGAGGCAAAGCTACCTCACCAAACAACTTCACCACAAGGCACGTCGTCAATCAGTGCCGTGTCGAGCCGCAAAGTGACTAAGTGGCAGCTGTTTGCCACATGGCAACCTCTTTCTACAAGAAATACCTATAGACGACACCCGTCCTGCAACGTGTCAAGCGAACAGGCGTGAAGCTGGCAAAACAGCCCGGCAAGGATTGCCGGGCAAGCGACGATGTGACATTGAGTGGCGCATTTAATGCACTCTGTCAGCCTGCAGAGTTAGTTATGATTGCATTATTTGCTATCTTATCAGTGCATAATGACTAATTTGCCACTGTGGTGGCCCTTTGTCAATAAAAGGAGGCCCGAGGCAACCTTAGAAAGGGTTGGACCCTGAGTTAGAGAATCCACCCCCCCACATCTCATACGCACGTAGTCGCTTCGCCCTGAGGCAACCCTCCTAGGCAAACAGGCTACGACCACCACCATTTTTTCACCATCAATCCACCAAAGCAGGAGTAGGGTTTTACGCCTCACGGCAACCAGAACCTGGGTAAAACTGCCCGTGTGATCTCTGCCGTGCTGTCCTGCGCTCCTCTGCTCTTTGTGCAACGTGCCATCCCGCCGCCGAACCAGCAAGGGACCCTTGGTCCCATAGGTGGCCGTGGTTTCCCGCAACAGTAGGTTTCCTCATTTGCACATGTCAAAACTGGCCGTGGTTTCCCGCGACAGTAGGTTTCCTGATTTGCGCATGTCAAAGCTAATGCCACGTGCTGATGATCCTTTTAAGGTGTTAGAGAAAATAAATGATAATGCATATAAACTTGAGCTACCTGTAGATTTTGCGGCTAGTCCCACTTTTAACATTGCAGATTTAAAGCTTTACTTGGGTCAGGAAGATGAGCTTCTGTTGAGGACAACTTCAATTCTAGAAGGGGAGGATGATGAGGCATCACTAACAAAATTACACCCACAGCCCGTATTGCGACATATACTGGACCAATTACTCGAGCTCGGGATTACCACCTATCCGACGGATTGAGCATCCAATTGACTTAATTCCCAGTTCATACTTACCTAACCGTACCCCATATCGTGCCAATCTAGAGGAGACGAAGGAGATTATGAATCAAGTACATGATCTCCTCGACAAAGGTTACATACGTGAATCTCTTAGTCCTTATGTTGTTCTGATTATACTAGTGCCTAAAAAGGATGGTACATCGCGTATGTGTGTTGATTGTAGAGGCATTAATAATATTACAATTCGTTATTATTATCCTATTCCTAGGCTAGATGATATGCTTGATGATCTAAGTTGATCTATAATATTCTCTAAAGTTGATTTGCGTAGTGGATACATCAAATTCGTATGAAATTGGGAGATGAATGGAAAACATCATTTGAAACTATGTTTGGCTTATATGAGTGGTTAGTCATGCCTTTTGGGTTCACTAATGCACCTAGTACTTCCATGAGATTAATGAAAAAAGTTTTACGTGCTTTCATTAGACGATCTACGGTAGTCTATTTTGATGATATACTGATTTATAGCAGATCTTTGGAGGAACATTGGAACATTTATGTGATGTTTTTATCGCTCTACATGATGCACGTTTGTTTGGTAACCTTGGGAATTGCACCTTTTGCACCGACCGAGTATATTTTCTTAGCTATGTTGTTACTCCACAAGGAAATAAAGTTGATAAAGCCTAGATTGAAGCTATCAAGAGTTTGACGTAGCCGAAAATGGTCACACAAGTGAGGAGTTTTCTTGGACTTGCAAGTTTCTATAAGTGATTTGTGAGAGATTTCAGCACCATTGCTGCACCTCACAATGATCTTGCAAAGAAGGATGTGCCTTTTATTTGGGGCACCGCACAGGAAGAAGCCTTCACGGTATTGAAACACAAGTTGTTAACAGCTCCTTTACTCCAACTTCCTGATTTTAATAAGACTTTTGAGCTTGAATGTGATGCTAGTGGAATTGGATTAGGAGGTGTGTTATTACAAGATGGTAAACCTGTTGCATACTTCATTGAAAAATTCAGTGGGCATAGTCTGAACTATTCTACTTATGATAAAGAGTTGTATGCTCTTGTTTGGACTTTAGAAACATGGCAACATTATTTATGGCTCAAAGAATTTGTTATACATTCTGATCGTAAATCATTGAAACATATTAAAAGTCAAGCCAAACTAAACTGTTGACATGCTAAATGGGTTGAATTCACTCAGACTTTCCCTTATGTCATAAAACACAAGAAGGGCAAAGAAAATGCTACTACTGATGCACTGTCTCGTCGCTATACTATGCTTTCACAACTTGACTTTAAAATATTTGGTTTGAAGACCATCAAAGATCAATATGTGCATGATGCTGAATTTAAAGATGTATTGCGGAATTGTAAAGAAGGGAGGACATGGAACAAGTTTGTCGTGCTAACTAGTTATGCATTCCAGCTAGCTCAGTTTGTCTTTTGTTGTTGTAGGAGGCACATGGAGGAGGATTAATGGGACACTTTGGCGTGAAGAAGACGGAGGATGTACTAGCTACACATTTCTTTTGGCAAAAGATGAGACAGGATTTTGAGCGTTTTGTTGCTCGCTGCACTACATGTCAAAAAGCTAAGTCACGACCCAATCCTCATGGTATATATTTGCTTTGCCTATACCTAGTGTTCCATGGGAGGACATAACTATGGACTTTGTTTTAGGTTTACCTCAGACAAACAAGGGGAGGGATAGAATATTTTTGTTGTGGATAGATTTTCGAAAATGGCACAATTTATACCATGTCATAAAAACAATGATGCTGCAAGTGTTGCTGATTTGTTGTTTGATGAAATTATTCGCTTGCATGGTGTGCCAAACACAATTGTTTCAGATCGTGATACAATGTTTATGGGCTAAGTTTGGGACTAAACTGCTTCTTAGTACTACATGTCACCCCACACCCATGGACAAACTGAAGTAGTTAATAGAACATTGTCTATTATGCTTAGGATTGTTTTGAAGAATAACTAGAAAACGTGGGAATGTTTGCCTCATATTGAATTTGCTTATAATCGTTCGCTACATTCTACTACTAAGGTGTGCCCTTTTGAAATTGTGTATGGTTTCCTACCTCGTGCACCCATAAATTTCTTGCCTCTTCCATCTTCGGAGAAGGTTAATTTTGATGCTAGACAACATGCTGAACTGATCTTAAAAATGCATGATTTAACTAAGGTAAATATTGAGCGCATGAATGCTTAATATAAACTTGCTGTAGATATGGGTGGAAAACGTGTTGTCTTTGTACCTGGAGATCTTGCTTGGTTACATTTGCATAAGGATAGGTTTCCTGATTTGCGCAAATCAAAGCTAATGCCAGGTTCTGATGGTCCTTTGAAGGTGTTAGGGAAAATAAATGATAATGCATATAAACTTGAGTGGCGTGTAGATTTTGGGGTTAGTCCCGCTTTTAACATTGTAGATTTTAAGCCTTATTTGGGTGAGGAATATGAGCTTCCATCAAGGACGACTTTAATTCAAGAAGGGGAGGATGACGAGGACATCACTACCACAGTTACACCCACAATTAAATTACCAGGTACTTTTGTTTCTTGGTAATGATTCTAATGTTCATGAGACTATGATGTTGCCTAAATTGGATACATTTGTTTTGCTTACAAATGAAGGGCCTAGCTTGGACAAGAAGGATGAACATTGGAGCATGATCAAGCATGGCGATGATGGGCATGCGCAAGGAGAACAAGAACGGAGTTTCTGGTGGAGTTTTCAGCACTTTGGAGCCACCCTGATGACGTACAAGTGCATGGATCAAATATACAAAATTCCCTTTCATAAATTTTGACCATAGCTTAATATAGTTGTTTTGCCACCTTTTTTTGGGCCTGGCCCATGTAATTTTGTGTCGGCGTTCTGGGAACGGGGGTCCCCAAACTTGCCTGCCTGCAGCCCACGGCGTGGCTTTGCTAGCAGGCTTGTACGGCCCATCTTCATCGACAAGGCATTCAAGACCCTCATGAGGAGCCAAGCCTCGCGAGGGGGTGACGCAAGACCTCCTCAGGAGCGTCCTCTCCAGACAGGCTCACGAGGAGCGGAGATACCAAGGCGGGGCAAACCTTGCGAGGCTCTCGTGATGTGAGCCATGACGATCGACACCAGGCGGGCGCCAGGCAGGCGCCAGCGCGCGCAGCGTCCTTGTTTCCTCTTTGGTGCTGAGGGGGCAAGCGCAGGTGCGGAGTACTGAGGCATGAGGCAAAGGTTTCCAAATCAGTGCAACAAGACCAAGACCAGCAGGCCAGTAGGACGGAGGTCACCGTGGAGCCCAAGGCGGCGTCATCACCAGAGCCCTTTCGAAGGCGAAGACCGCTTTTGTCAGCATAGCTTGTACTAGTTGTCCCCTTTCAAATTGGCCGCCGTTGTTGGCTCCCTTCCCGCTCAATATTTGGGAAGTGGACCAGGGTCTATATAAATAGGACTAGCCACCACAATAGGGGGAGGCTGGATCACATCTGATCGAGGGCCAATCCTTAGCCACACAAGAACCCCTCAACCTCAAGAGGTTGTCCTTCCCCTTGTACTATTCTTCATCAGCCCAAGAGGCAATCCACCACCACACACTGGAGTAGGGTATTACACCACAACGGTGGCCCGAACCAGTATAAATCTTGTGTCCCTTGTGTTGCGAGTTCGTCGAGTACGTCCCCGAGATCTTAGCGAGCTAGGGCGTTGATCGGTAGGAGGGAAAGAACTTCGCGCGCACCCTAGAGTTCGAACCTTAAGGGTTTTGCCGGAACCCGAGATCCGACATTTGGCGCGCCAGGTAGGGGTGTTCCGTAGCTTCCCTTCCGTCGATCGGCGCTCCGTCGCTCCATCGTCTCCATGGCGGACGCTCGCCGCGCTCGAGCTGACCGCCGGGCTGCCCTCACCGCCGCGTTGCTCAGACGGCTCCCGTCGGCGGGCCACCTCGTCTTTCCCCGTCGCCTGCCGCCACTGGCCCGGCGGGGAACGAGCAGCAAGCGTCCTTGGTCACCCGTCGGTGCGGGAGGACGGCCGCACCGCCACTCCATCGCTGACCCCGGCCGGTTCCTCGTCCCACGCACGTCGCGCTCCCATGGATGCACAGGCCGTGCTCCTCATGGAGAACGAGCTCCTGCGCTACCGCCCGGTCGACGACCTCTACGAGGACTGGCTCGACCACGTCGCCGAGCTCGTCCGCGCCGCAGGGGGCTCCCCGGCGCTGTCCCTTTCTCTGCCTCGCCCTCCGCTAGCCACGGGCGACGTGGCTCATGGAGCGCCTCCACCACCTCTGCCCCAAGACGGTGCCTTGGCGCCAAGGCGCGCAGCCCCACGGCGTGACCCACCACGCCCGGCTCCCGCGCGCCAAGAGAGAAGCTGCCAAGAAATTCCTCGGCCGCGAGAAGCTGCATCTGCGCTCCCAGCGCCGCCTCGCCAAGACCGCGCGCTACCTGCGGTGGCGGCATGCGGGCCTCATCAAGACCAAGCTCCACCTCCGAGACGGGCCCCGGCAACCACGGTCGGCTGCCGCGCCTTCACCCCCGAGCTGTGTAGCGCCGCCTGGCCGGGCAAGTTCAAGCCGGATATGCCTCCTCGCTACGATGGCACCCTCGACCCCGCGGAGTTCTTGCAGCTCTACGAGTTGAGCATCGAGGCGGCAAACAGCGACGAGAAAGTCATGGCGAACTGGTTTCCAATGGCACTCAAAGACGACGCCCGTTCGTCGCTCCTGAACCTGCCTCAGGGCTCGATCTCCTCCTGGGACGAGATGCGCGACCGCTTCGTCGCCAACTTCCAGGGCAGTCATGGCCGCCCACCGGCCGCGGGTGACCGGCGCCGCATCAAGCAACAACCAGGAGAGGCCCTCCAGAAGTATATCCAGTGCTTCAACAACTCTCGCCTTAAGATCCCCAAGGTCACGGACGAGGCCATCATCTCTGCGTTCTCTGACGGCGTCCGCGACATCAAGATGAAGGACGAGCTCGCCATCCACGAGGAGCTGTGCACATCTCAGGAGTTGTTCAACCTGGCAACCAAGTGCGAAGAGCTAAGGAGGGGCGCCTCTCTCTCCTCGAGCTGCCAGCTGCGGGCGCAGAGGAGAAGAAGGCCAAGGCCAAGGACGTGAAGTGCAAGGAAGCAGCCGTGCTCGTAGCGGAGCCGGACACCAAGTGAGGCAGGGACCAACCTGTGTGATCCAAGAGCAGCCGACCGTTCTGCGCCTTCCACAACCTGAACACCTACAACACCAACGACTTTCAAGAACTCAGAGCCATTCATGAAGGACGCTACGGTCGACGCCCCGAGCACAGCGACCGGGGCTATGGCCGAGGAGGAGGACGTGGAGGCGGACGTTGGGACGACCGTGGCCCGCGCCAGGAGTGGCGCGATAGGCCTCGTGAGGACCGCTGGCAGGATCATCCTCCCGAAGGCACCTGGAGGGACCAGCCTCGTGAGGATCGCCCTCAGGGCAACGCCGGTCTTCCCCCGCTGCCGCCCCCACTAAGAAGGAATGACGACCACCATGAGGACGAGGGGGCTGGGGGCTTCCAGGAG
This sequence comes from Aegilops tauschii subsp. strangulata, assembly GCF_002575655.3. NCBI lineage: Eukaryota > Viridiplantae > Streptophyta > Magnoliopsida > Poales > Poaceae > Aegilops > Aegilops tauschii. The sequence continues at coordinate 241,063,206 of NC_053037.3, read as the reverse complement.
CCACGTGCAATCGCCTGCATCTTGGGCGGCGCACAGGCCCCAGTCTCGCAGCATATCTTCAAACAGTTTGCTCGTGAAGTGAACGCAATCCTCCCAAGCTCGAGGCCACGCGCCCGTTCAGGTGGTCCAAGTGTGCCATCACCTTCAACTCGGCAGATCAGCTCAAGTGCGCAGCCACCGCTGGCGCTCTCCCAATGCGTTGTTCACCAGTCATCAGCAACGAGCAAGTTACCAAGACCCTCATCGACGGCGGCGCAGGGCTCAACGTCCTGTCCGGCAATACGTTCGACAACCTCCAAGTGCAATAAGACCAGCTTCAGCGCACCAAGCCTTTCTCAGGAGTGGCCGACGGCTCCACCACACCGATAGGGCAAGTCCGCCTCCCTGTCACCTTCGGAGAACGCAAGAACTACCGCACCGAGCTCATCGACTTCGACGTTGCGCACATCCGTCTGCCATACAACACCATCCTCGGGTATCCAGCCCTGGCCAAGTTCATGGCGGTGACACACCACGGCTACAATGTCCTCAAGATGCCAGGAAGCGGCGGAATCATCACGGTCCCGTGTGAAGAAAGAGACGCGGTGTGCTCCCTCGAGCGCGCCTTTCAAGCTGCCGCAATCGACGACCCCGACAGCAAGAGCGATGATCCTCCCGAGGCCATCCCCAAGAAGAAGAAGCAGTTGCGCCGTGCCGGACCTCAGGAGGGTGGCGTCGCGGCTGGAACCTCGTCAGGATCAGCGCCCGCTCCAGGGGCGCCTCCCTCCATCGCATAGGAAGGCGCGCCCAGCACCCTCCTCGGGCATGGCTCGGGGCTCTCTCCTGGAGGGCCTCAGACCTTACCAACATCACAAGGGAGGTGTCCGGGCACCACTTGGAGGCGTGCTTCGCGGCGTGTTTCCTTCAGGAGCACACAGGGCAAGGAGCGCCCACCGCTCAGGAGTTCATCACCAAGGCCACTCAGGAACTGCAAGATGCACGGACGATGCGCGGCGACCGCCGCTCGTGAGGCGCAGCTCCCCATCCAGGCGAGGATGTCGGGTTGCGTGTCTGCGTCGACGTCCCAGGGCTCAACAGGGCTGCCTCTCAGGAGCTTTTCTGGCCTTCGCGCGTGGGCCGGTGCGAGGGTCCACCGCACAGCTACGTTCGCATGCCTTTTGGCTTGCCGAGCGTGTCGTTCGTCTACCAGCGCAACTTGCCGCGCGCCCTGGCAGCTTAGGAGGCCAGGCACCGCGCCGTCCTAGCGGAGATGGAGACGGTCCTCAAGGAACCGCCTGAGCCCCCAGAGCCTCCCCAGGCTCAGGGCCCTGGTGGCTGGCAAGGAGCAGCCTCCCCACCGCGTACCTCCAGCTGCCCCGACATCTCTTCAACAACAGAAGTAGGTGACATTTTCCAAGTTCATTTAGCTGGGAGCGCCCCTCGGGCTGCATTATTCCCAGGCCGCGTGGGTCCGTCCCTGTGGCATGTATCCCTTTTGCTTATGTCTTTAGCTTACCTCACTGGGGGCGCCCTTCGGGCTGCATCATCCCTAAGCCGCTCGGGCCTGACCCAGTGGCATGTATCCTTCTGCATTAACCCAAGCGGATTTGCCTTCCATGCTTAATCTACCTATGATTATCACCTGCTCGATTGCCACCCGCCACGGGTACATCCCTTCATCATGCAATTCGCTTGCGCGTTAAAAGGGGGGCTCCTGAGCATCGCGACTCAGGAGCTCTTACTGGCTCTCCAGACCTCACCCCCTGGCCTTGACCACGGCATCGCGACCTGGCATACCAGCGGCGGCTGAGCTCGCTCGAGGGCCGGGACCTAAGGACGTAGAGCACTTGCACCTAACCGCCTCGCAGGAACACACATCTATCAAAGACCCAAGACCAGGCGCAACCCGCCTTGAGGTAGGGTCTGGTGAGTCCCGCGCTGGCTCACGAGTGCCTAGATACACCTCGCAGCCCTGCCGTGCAAGCCACGTGTCAGGGCAGGGTTGTACACACCCCGGGGCCTCCTCCCGGAGGGGGCCCCCCTCCCACGCGCAAGTGGAAGCACCATGCTCCGCGCTGGCCTTCGACACTGCCGAGGAGCGGCTATGCCCGTGCACAAGCGGAAGCACTATCCTCCGCACTGGTGATAAACAACTGAGGGCGGACTCACGGCCGTACCAACCTCAGGGAGCCTAGAGCTGAGCGTCCGACCTCACCGCAACGCCTCCCCTCGGGAGAGCCGTGCGAGGGGGCTGGGCACGGGGGCTGCGCTCGGGTCATGCCCAAGCGTACGCCACCCAACCAGGTCTCCGGGACCTGGGGGCTGCGCTCGGGTCACGTCCAAGCGCACACCACCCAACCAGGTCTCCCGGACCTGGCCGTCGCATGCCCCTCCCGAGGCCTCGGCGAGGGCAGGTATGGAGATTGTTTGCACGTCAAGGGGGACTCCTGAGCATCGCGACTCAGGAGCCTAACTGGTCACGTATCCCCTCACTCCTTGGTCCGTCCTAGTCTCCGGTCGGCCCAATGGCGGTTGAGGTATGCGCGGGGCCGGGCTCTGCCGACGTAGAACATTAATCTATCCTCGCGTACTCTCCCTATAAGCTGTTTGCGCGTCAAGGGGGACTCCTGAGCATCATGACTCAGGAGCCTAACTGGTCACGTAGCCCCTCACTCCTTAGTCCGTCCTGGTCTCCGGTCGGCCCAATGGCGGTTGAGGTATGCGCGGGGTCGTGCTCTGCCGACGCAGAACACAAAGCAAATAGGAAGAAAATCGCAAAATCTCGAAGCAAATATTACAAAACATATTGTCCTCACAATATCAAATGAAAAGTTTAACACCTCCACGAGGCCTAATGCATATTACAGGAACGAAACAGGAGAGCAGCCGGAGGTCACCCCTGGACACCGCCATCACCTGCAGAAGATGCTCCTCCCCGGGTAACGTCGCCTTCACCTGCACCACCAGCCGCAGGATCGGCGGCATAGCCGGACAAGGGTGCGGAGGCAAAGCCGCGGAACTTCTTCAGCAGGGCCTCCACCTGGCCTTGCACAGGTGCGGCGGCGGCTGCGCAGTGATCATCAGCCACAGGCTCCAGCAGCTCGTCAAGACAAGCGTTGGGGTCGCGGAGGTCCAAATGGCTGAAGACGTGAGTCAATGCAGCTGAAGACAGGATGCAAGCTTCTGCCTCCGCCATGGGTCCGATACCATCCGTGACTTCCTCGAGCGCCTTCACCAAGAGGGGAAGCAGCAGGGCGGGGCCGTCCTCATCAGTGGTCAGCGGCCTCTCCAAGCCGTGCTCGTAGAGCGTCTTCAGTGCCACGCGAGACCTCTCCTCGAGGTCGGCAAAGGCCACGCGGCCTTCGGCCAGGATCCGTGCCTTGGCATCAAGATTGGCCTCCCCCGCCTTCACCTTCCGATCCAGCTCTTCCAGCCGGCTGTGCTCGGCAGCCTGCGTCTTCCCCAACTCCCCCAGCTCAGTGTCACGGTTCTTGACGGCGTACTCCCGGGCCTTCATCTCCTCCTCCTTCACCTGGCGGCCGCGTGCTTCTTTGGCGTGCTTGTCGCGCAGGCTCTTCAGCTCGTCCTCCAGCTCTCGGCAGTGGTTGCGGGCAGCCTTGGCGTCCTTCAGTGCCACCTCACGATCGGCTGCAGCATTGGCAACGCTCTGCTTCTCCTTCTCGGAAGATGCCGCGGCCTGGCTCAGCATCGCGCGAACCGCCGAGTCAGAGTGAAGCCAGCCAGAGGCCAGCTCGAGGCGCCCGGCCACTAGGCGCGGGTCCGCGCTCAGGAGATCTGCCTGCAACTGGGTCATCTCCAAAAGAGCACGCTCCAGGACAGCAGCAGAGGCAGAAGAACCTGGGAGTGGAGGTGCGGCAGTAGGAGGAGGCGACGCCGTCACCAGGGCCTGGGAGACTGCGGGTTCCGGAGCAGTCGGGACCTCTTCAGCCGGGCCAGACGCCGGCACCTCCGGGGCCAGCGGGGCCATGGGGGCTGACTCCTCTCAGCGATGCTCCTCTTGGCCTCGCAAAGACGACCGGGCTGGGGAGGTGCGAGCGCTCGCGTCTCCTTTCTCAGCAGAAGGGGGCGCAGCCACCGTACCCTCTTTCCTCTTCTTCGCCGCAGACAGCGGCCTGGACAACCAAAGACGAAAGTCAGGAAGCAGCGACACAAGCAAAAACAAGACGGAGATCAAGCACTTACTGGTCCACCGCGGTGTATTCCACCCTCCGCTTGAGAAGCTTGAAGCCTGAAAGCATTGGGGCCTGAGAAGTGGGCGCGCGGGCTCCGGCGGCAGAAGGCGGCGCAGCAGAAGGGCCAGAGCCGGCCCCGGGAGGCGTCAAGATGGGGGCGGCATCTCGAGGAACCAACGACGACCTGCTCCTTGTCGGAATGACGGGAAGTTCTCCCTCCTCCTGGCGGACATCGACCTCGGCGTCATTAGGAAGGGCGCGGAGGATTTCGGTTTTGCTCAAGGGAGAGTTTTCCCCCATCTCTTCGAGGGTCGCTTTCGAGTCCCCCTCCTCTTCTTTCCCCCCGCGGCACTCGTCAAAAGATAGCTCCACTGGCTTCGGCGCCGCCGGGGCTCCGAAGAGCGCAGGCGGCACCAGCCCGCACGCGTCGAAGGTCGGCCTGGAGACCACGAGCGGCTCCCATTCCTTGCGAAGGAACAAAGGAGTGAAGGCGCCCGGCGGGTACTCCTGGTTATCCCCAACCAGGAGGCGCAGGACAGCAGCCAGTTCGTCGTTAGGCAGGGCCCTCGGCCTCAGGCGGGTCTTGTCTTCTCCATCTCCAAGCTTCCACAAGGGGCGCGCTCGCGCCTGGAGTGGGGCGACACGCAACATCAAGAATTCCCTCAGGAGCATGGCCCCTGTGACCTTCGCCGCCTTCGCATTGCCCGGCTTCAGGTCGGCCTGCATCTGCTCCAGCACCGGCGACACCCGCTCATCAGTAAGCTCCGCACGGGGCCAACCCCTTGTCAGACTGGGCGCCTCCGTCGGCAATGCCAGGCGCGGGTGGGCGCACTTAGCGTCCATCATGACCCGTTTGGCCCGAATGTTGTCGGCTCTCTTCACGGTGCTCGAGATTGAGTTGGCCTTGCCGGATGCGACGAAATTGGCGCACCCGAAGACATGTCCATCGCTGACGCGAAGGAAGAAGAAGTGGCGTAGAAGCGCCACGGACGGCATCACGCCTAGGTACGCCTCGCAATAGTAGGCGAAGATGGACAGGAGGAGGATAGAATTGGGATGGAGGTGCAACGCCTGCAGCCCATAGTGGTCGAGGACCTCATAAAAGAAATCGGAGAAGGGGGAAACCTACCCGGCGGCGATGCTGCTCGAGAAGAAGGGGAAGAAGGTGTTTCCCTCAGGCTCTGGCACGTCGGAGGCAAGCCGGAGCTCCGTCTTCCCCCATTCATTGCTCTTCCCCGCCGTCAGCACGCGCGCGGAGGCGAGGCTCTTTTCTGTGATGGTGGGTGCTTCAAGAGCTGGCTCGTACCAAGCCGGCGCCAAGGAGGACTTGACCTTGCGCGGCGCCATGGGTCGCAGATGCGGAACGAAATCATAGCAGATCTGGAGGTATCGGCAGAAGGAGCGAGAAAGGGGATCTGAGGCTAGGCAAAGGGGAACAGTGAAGGCAAGCGCTGCCTGCGCCAGCCTTTTGTCAAGTCGAGCAGTTGCCGAGGCCGCGTGGGGAAGTGGAGACGCCCACGTCCAATCAACCGCCACGCGTCAACCAAGGCCGCTTGCTTTTGGGGCCCGCGGAGCTCCGCACTTAACCTTTGGCTTCGCCTCGAAGCCAAGCCCGAACGCACCTTGGGCCCGGGGGCTACTGTCGGCGTTCTAGGAACGGGGGTCCCTAGACTTGCCTGCCGGCGGCCCACGGCGTGGCTTTGCTAACAGGCATGTACGGCCCATCTTCATCAACAAGCATTCAAGACCCTCGCGAGGGGCCAAGCCTCGCGAGGGGGGCGACACAAGACCTCCTCAGGAGCGGACTCTCCAGACAGGCTCACGAAGAGCGGAGATATAAAGGCGGGGCAAAACCTCGCGAGGCTCTCATGACATGAGCCCTGACGATCGACACCCGGCGGGCGCCAGCGCGCGCAGCGTCCTTGTTTCCTCTTTGGTGCTGAGGGGGCAAGCGCAGGCGCGAAGTACCGAGGCATCAGGCAAAGGTTTCCATATCAGTGCAACGAGACCCAGACCAGCAGGCCAGCAGGACGGAGGTCACCGTGGAGCTCAAGACGGCGTCATCACCAAAGCCCTTTCGCAGGCGAAGACCGCTTTTGTCAGCATAGCTTGCACTAGCTGTCCCCTTTCAAATTGGCCGCCGTTGTTGGCTCCCTTCCCACTCAATATTTGGGAAGAGGACCAGGGCCTATATAAATAGGACTAGCCACCACAATAGGGGGAGGCTGGATTACATCTGATCGAGGGCCAATCCTTAGCCACAGAAGAACACCTCAACCTCAGGAGGTTGTCCTTCCCCTTGTACTATTCTTCATCAGCCGAAGAGGCAATCCACCACCACACACTGGAGTAGGGTATTACACCACAACGGTGGCCCGAACCAGTACAAATCTTGTGTCCCTTGTGTTGCGAGTTCGTCGAGTACGTCCCCGAGATCTTAGCGAGCTAGGGCGTTGATCGGTAGGAGGGAAAGAACTTCGCGCGCACCCTAGAGTTCGAACCTTAAGGGTTTTGCCGGAGACACTACTTATAGGCTATTTTTTTAGAGTCCATATTATAGGGGAAATTCCCTCTCTTTTCCCCTACAAATAAAGCCCTTAAGGCACCGTTTAGACTTTGGGTTTTGTTTAGATTAAAGTTAGCCATAGCTGCAACTCGCATACTTAGTTTTTGTTCAACGACCAGACCAAGACACCATAGAACCCCATGATTCATCTCCAACGTATCTATAATGTTTTATTGTTCCATGCTATTATATTATCAATCCTGGATGTTTTATATGCATTATTACGCTTTTTATATTTTTTTGGGACTAACCTATTAACCTAGTTCCCAGTGCGAGTTTTTGATTTTCCCTTCTTTTTGTCTTTACAAAAAATCAATACCTAATGGAATCCAAATGGAACGAAACTTATTGACGAGTTTTCTTGGACCACAAGACACCCTGGAAGTTTCAGGAGGAGGCCTGAAGGGCCACGACGCAGCGACAAGCTCAGGGGGCGCGAGCTAGGGGGCGCCCCCAAGATTGTGGGCCCTCCAAGGCTCCTCTAACCATAATTCTTCTTCTATAAATACCCAAATAATCCCCGAAGACAAAAGGGCACACCAAAAATACTTTTCCAGTGTCGCAAGTTTCTGTCTTCGTGAGATCCCTTCTGGGGACCTTTTCTGGTACTCTGCCGGAGGCGGATTCGATCACTGAGGGCTTCTACATCAACCTTGTTGTCGTTCCGATGATGTGTTAGTAGTTTACCACAGACCTACGTGATGCGGAGCATCCTATGGACATCACCATGTCAAGAGTCCGTTCGGTGAGTGACACGTGCGACATCTACTTCACATGCACAAAGGTGAATCATCTCCTTTACACGTGCTCACTTGACACCTTCGAGGATGGTATACTACTTGACACTCCACTCGTGTGCATGCATAGGTATTGTCGGAACACTACGGACGACGAGGAGGAGTGCTAACGCCAAGGAACAACTACACCATCCGCGAGGGAAGGCTGGAAGCGACGACGGAAGAAGACGGAGCTGCTGAAGCTACTGCGGCCAGACAACCAGGCCAGAGGCCGGACATCCGGCGCCAGTGCTGCCGCCAAGGAGCTGCACCAACAGTCGGCCAACAGCATCAGCGGCCGGACATCCGGCGCCTCGCCAAAGCTTGGACCTCCGGCCCTTCCCTCGGAAATCCGGCGTCGACGACAGAACGCACCCGAAGCTTGGCCACTTCAGCCCAGTCATCCGGTGTGAGCCCCGTACATCCGGCGCCCCACGATCGGCCAGACATCCGGCCCCCAGCCCGGACATCTGGCGCCTGCCTGCGCGCAGCCACGGGCCAGAGGCCCATGTATCCCTTTCCACTTACCCCTTCGAGGCTTAGACTATAAATAGACCTCCCCCTTCTCCTTTCTAGGGTTAGCAAAGTGATAGCTCATTTTATAGAGAGCTTTGCTCCTTGTACCACTCTACTCTTGAGAGAGAGAGAGACTACTACTCCTTATGGAGGCCAAGACCTCCATCTAGGAGAAGATCCTGCGGGATATATCATCAAGACCCCTCTTGGGCGGCCCCCTTCAAGACCTCCTCATGGAGATGAACTTTACCTTGTATCTTTCCCTTTATTGTTCATGTACCTTGTGGATCTTGTGTGTTTGATTGTCCAGTGGATGTGTGATTGGACTTGTTCTTGAGTGTTTCCCCTTGTGATTTCTCTTCGTTCCTCCCCGTGTTCATCGTGTTCTTCGAGGGAACCCACTCCAATCGTGAAAGATCGGCCTACACCGGGTTAGCCCCGTATCATATGGTATCATGAGCCACGTTGATCACGTATTTGGAGTCCCTCCCACCGTTTTCTAGCCTTCTTTTGCTTGATTTCGTCCTAAATTCGAAAATCCCCACCAAAAAATAGCCCCCAATTTTTTTTGTGATTTGTTGGTTTGATGATGTTTTCTTGATTTTGATCCATGGATTTGCTTGGTTTCAAGTGGATCTAGCTTTCCCCCATCTTTTCCCCCTTTCCATCCACAAAATCAATCAAATTTTGCCCCCGAAATCATCCATTTCCGCCCCAAATCGAGTTTCGAAGTCCAAATCCCGATCTGGAATCCTCGGGCCGGACATCCGGGCCATCGGGCCGGACATCCGGGCCCCAAGCCGGACATCCGGGCCCCAAGCCGGACATCCGGCTCCTAGAGCACCAAATCTGCACGGTTCTGGAGACTCACCGCCGGAAATCCGGACCCAACCCTGGATGTCCGACCCCTGTAGATTTCAGCCTCCCGTGTTTCACCGTTTTGTCCATAACTTTCACATCCGGAGTCCGATTTTCGCGTTCTTTAGCTCATTGAGTAGCTATTGACATCCTCTATCCATCTAGATAGGTTCCATCCCCATTTGACTGCATCAAATTTTTGGCACTCTGGCATCTTTGCCTAGAGCTTCCACCATAACTTCCGCATAACCACCACCGACTTCTGCAACCTAACCAATTTTGTTCCCCTTTGCATTTGAGGTTGTTTGAGTTGTGATTCAAGTCTCCTAAGGTGTTTCGGCTACTTAGGGACGGTTGCTTCTTCATCAACCACTGCCACAACTTCCGCATAGGCTTACCCACAATACACTTCCGCCATCCCAACTTAACCCAATTTTGTTTGTGTTATGAGTTGTGTCTCCTAAGGTGTTTCGGCTATTTAGGGACCGTGCTTCCAACTCCGACACCGTGTATAGTCCATCAACCTTACCCTCGACTTCCGCATTGCGTACTCCTAAACCCATCATTGCATTTCCGCAATCCCATTGAGCTTCCGCAAAACCACCACCGCATTCCCGCTACCACCATTTGACTTTTGTCCTTGAGATTTTGAGTTTTGGTTTTTCCGTTTCCTAAGGTGTTTCAGCTAATTAGGATCGGGTTCACATCGACAACACCGCCTCTCATCATCGACACGGACGGTAACCTCGACGACATCATTGTACATTCTCCCGTACCATTACATTGTTAACCCCTAGCCCATTTTGTGGCACTTGCCTATCCAGACTAGCCATTTGAGTATTGTCGGCAACGTTACTTGTGCACATTAGTGATCTATACCTTCCATTGCATACATACCATATCATATTGGTATCATCATATCATCTCTTGTGTCACAAGATTGTTCCCGCATATACACAATTGCTACCTTGGTTTGTGCATTTCGCATAGTGGCTATCCAAAAAAAAGATAAAAAAAGGATTAAGCTTTTAAGCAAAGAAAAAGAGTGAACAAAGAACTTGTAAGCAATAGCCATAGCATCACAATATATCATATGGTATCATACTTGATCATCTTGGATCATCGTGTGAGAAACACCGGGAACCATACATACATAGCATACTTGGGATAGAAAGTTTATCCATTTTGCATCTTATAGGTTGTGCACAAGTGTCGTATCCGCCTATTGAGCAATCGTGCTAGCGTCTCTCTTTAGTTTTGCAACACGAGCGTTTTCCGTGGACTCCACATTTTGTGCTCATTCCTTGGTTGCACGACCCCATTTATCTATCTGTGTGTGTGTTTCCGTGTGCCATTCTTTGCTATTGGTCTACTTGTTTCACTTGCGAATTTGTGAATCTCTTTCAACATTATTGACTCTTGCTAACATTTTGCATTAACTTTTTGTGCCACTATCCTCACCGAGCTACTCCATAAGCTTTAGTTTGTAGGTGTGAGTGAACAAGTCCGGTACCAATTCCACTATTCTTTCATCTCACATTGAGTGAAACGGGATACATCCTCAACTTTGGGAAAAGGTAACTTGGTATTGTTTATCTCATTTCCTACTCACCTCTACTCGAGTCTTGTGATGGATAGGCAAGGCATTTCACCTTCGGTCTACAACAACGACGAGTTCGATGCCACGAACAACTCCAACGACGCCAAGATGCAAGCTCAAATGGAGGAGATCAAAGCCCTCATCAAGTCATACAAGCGATCTTCCTCATCTTCGAGAAGACACTCAAGAGCACATGCCTCCGAGCTACCATCTCCGGCAAGGTCACATCGGCATCGACACCATCACCACCACGAACGTGAAGGTCAAGAGCTCAACTCCAACAACCGCTCAACGACTTCACCATGTCCCTTGGCATCTTCGCCAAGCGACATCAAGGCATCTTCGCCTACGGACATAGGGCATCTTCGCCAACAAGCACATCAAGACTACGCTCAAGAGAAGCTCCCCAAGCTCAAGTCCGCGACTTCCACGAGCTACTACGACCTCGACACCGACCATGAGATTCCTTTCTATGGGACTCAAGAACCCGAGGAGTATCTCGAGTGGGAGCACCTAATGGACGACTACCTCAAGCTACATCAAGTTCCTCCCGAAGATCAAGTGCAGTGCGCCACAAGAAACTTCCACGACTACGCCTCGACATGGTGGTTTCACACACCTTCGGATAGCTATGACATGAGTTGGCCCAAGATGAAGAAAGCTTTGCGGCGAGAGTTCGTGCCTCCAACCTACACGGAACAACTTCTACGCCAATTGGAGAACACCATCCAAGGATCCAATTCCATCGACGCGTACTTCAAGGAGATGAAGATTGCCTTGCGATGAGCCGGCGTGGATGACCCCATGTTAATGAAGTTCCACTTCATGATGGGATTGAACAACGACAACTCCAAGACTATCTTCCTCGAGAACTACAAGTCCCTCGACGACAACTACATTGGTTCTCTCAAGGCGGAACAAGAACTCATGAAGGCCAAGGCTTCTCCACCCCAAGCACAATTCTCGAAGACGAAACTCAAAGACGACGAGCATGAGGCTAGTACCACCAAGATGTCCAAGCCCGATGAGCGCCAAGACGATGCTCCCAAGTTCAACTTCACCGCCATCCCTCTTTGTGGCATTGATGATGCCGAGTCCTCCACGACTCTTTTTCAAGATGGTGCGGTGACGAGTACGACTATGGAGGCCTTCAAGGACCAAGCTTTGGAGGCGAGCGACTTGGTGACGAGCAAGGATGATGCTTCCATCTTAGGAGGCGAGAGTGATGATGTGCCATCTTTGGCCTTCATCAACGGTGGCAACGACGAGATGGTTGAGCATGGGATTTTCCCTTCGACCACGATGACGTATGATGACTTGAGTGACTTGTGCCACCATATTGAGAGTGAGAGTGTCTTCACCACTAGCCCCATATATGATGTGTTGCCACAATTCCCATGTGAGGAGAGCCACAACCCCCACCACTTGAGTGAGATGAGTGACTCCACCATATGTGACTTTGAGTGCACCTACCTTGAGGGAGTGAGTGAACCACCACATAGAGAGAGTGAGGCCACTTCGATTTCTAATGACTTAACCTCTACCTCTATTGTGTCTTCTCATTTGGTGCTAGGTCCCATATATGATGACGCGCCGATTCGCGACGACTACGTCCTTCCTTTGGACAAGACGATGGCCATGGTGGAATATGATGCACCCCCCACATGGTTCCATCAAGATGAAGATGACCACCATTTGGTCTTTGCCACCTCACCTACACCACTTGAGTGGAATGAACAAGGTAACATAGGTGAAGGTGATGCTCTAGTCTCGCTAGTGGACATTCTTGACATTGATTGGTTGCATGATGTTGATCAACCTATTACCATGCTTCATTCTAGTATGATTTCCCCATGCGATGATTTACCCATTTATGGTGAGTTTGATGATTGTCATGTGGAGTCTATTGGTTGTGATGCCATGTTACATAGGATCTCTTGTGACAATTCTTTAGGTCACATCATGTTTGACAATCCGCTTGACTTGTCATATGCTATGCATGAGATCAACAATATGTCATATTTGCAATCTCTTCATAGTGACTATGCATATGCCATTAAAATTAACCCAATTTGCACTTATGGCATAGATGACAAGCCCATGGTTATTGGAATTTGTTTTTCTTGTGATGATATTGATATGCTTCCTTTGCATCATTAATCTCATATGCCATGCCATGACCACCTAGCTTCGGATATGCATTGTTTTGGATGTTGTCCATTTTCTCCATATGATGTTTCCAATATTGCTCATGAGGAGACCCCCATAGTTTCCTCATACATTTTAGGAGATTTTGATTCATCCTATCCATTGCATGATCCCAATACTTGTGTGCACAATATGCTTCCCATGAATAAACATGCTATTGATGTGCCATATACTTCTATGCTAAATTTGCATCCCCCTCGTGTTATACATAACAACTATTCTTTCATGATGGATGACATGTTCTTATACCATGCATCAAATTTCTTTGAGCGATGCTTATCTTGTGCTAACACTCACTTGCACATACACATCATGATGGATGATGTGTACATTTACCACGCGCACAATTTCTTTGGTTTGTGTCTCTTTAGTGTAGGTATCCATGAATACTTGTCAACCTTGCAATCCCACGAGTTGACAAAACGAGCTCTAGAGAGCAATGATGACTTGGGATCCCATGGATTGCCTTTCCCAACGCTCACTTCGCGCAAACACTTCGCGCATTTCTTTTACATGGCCCTCACATGGTTATGGGTTGTTGTCCATTATATATCCTTTGCCCATCTTGCCATGTTCACCTTGCATGATATGCCCATTCGTATGCCTTTGCCATGCATTTGTGACCCATGCTTTGCATTACACATGATGATTGATTCTAGTACTTGTATGTGTATTTGCAAGCGTGTTGGAGATATTGTTTGTTATTGCCATGATTGCTTTGTGCCCCACGCCTATGATGATACTATGAGCTTGATTTGTGTTCGTGCTTGCGATATGTCATGTACATTGCCTATGCCTATTCTTTGCTCAAATGACATGATTGCCATGATTTCCTCTAGTGTGTTGCATCTTCGCTCCACTAGTTTGCACGACTTGATTACTATTGCTTGCCTTGCTGCATCACCAATGATTTATACTTGCTCACTTCATGCGGTTTATGACAACTATCTACATGCTTGCACATGATTGTTATTGCTTCTTGTCATACATCTCCATATGTTGCCTCTCTCATGATACATGATTTGACATGTATTGAGTGCAACAATGTTTCTATCTTGCTAATGAGCTTGCCCCCATAGCATTCTCACATATATTTGGAGATTTTGACATATTCCTCGTGAAGCATGCTTGTCTTACCTCTTTGCACCATATACCTAGTGCCATGGATATTGCCATTGTTGCATCATATTATTAATGCACTTGTGCTTCTAATGGTTATGTGCAAAAGAAGAGAACCATCATGATGGATGATGTGTTTATCTACCATGCGCATACGTTCTTTGTTTTGTTGTGTGCATGTGTAGGATACTTGGACTTTGTGTCGACTTATGCTTCACGTGAGTTGACCATTCAAGCTCTTGAGAGCGAACCACCTTCTACCACGACGATTCCACATCGCACTTGCTTGTGCTTCGGCATTGTGAAGGGCGCACAAGGACACGCTTTCACGGTGATATCCTTCTCTTTCGAGAACCCCCAAACCATGATCATGGATATTATGGATCATACTACTTGTGTTGCTTTCCCCATCAGACTTATTGTTCATCTTGGATCACTTGATTGCACACTTGTTAGAGATCTTGCTTCGACTTGTCATTTTAACCATTCCATGCATCATGATATATATGCCTTGTGTGTTGCATCCAATTCTTGGATTATTTGCTCCTCTCATATGTTTGGTTGCAACAATGTCATCACTTCACATATGCCATGTCCCATTGCTTGTCACATGATTGACTTGATTGCCTCACACATGATGAACAATTGCTCTTTATGTTGTGTTGAGTGCCACACTATGTTCACTACACCCTATGCACATTATGCTTGGATTGTCTTGCAGTTAACCCATGTGTTTAGACATCTCATCTTCTTAGGTGTTGCGAATGATTCCTATGCATACCATAGACCTTTCATTGAGCGCTTTGCCCATGCCTGCTATGAACTTGAGGTAGATGCTTATTCTCTTGAAACACATATTTGCATCTCCACCTCCCATTTACATGCTTGTCCCCATGATATCTTTGCTTGTCCTCGATTGATATACTTACATGCCATGTCTCAATCCTTTGTCACACCATATGCTTTGCATGATGACGACACTTGTTTGGTGAATCACCTCTTGAATGCTTGGTTTTGCACTAACGCTAACCACATTTCTTTTTCCAAGTGTTTGTTGTTCTTACTCCTTTTGAAGGAATCACAAGACGGTGCGACATTGGAGAGTGCCCATTTCGAGCTTCAAGATGACAAGTACTTGGTGAACGTCCACTTATACACGACGAAGCCATCTCTTTCCCATGGTGATTTGGTTTTCGATCCGAGGTCGGATCTTTCCCAAGGGAGGGGAGATGATGCGGAGCATCCTATGGATAGCACCATGTCAAGAGTCCGCTCGGCGAGTGACACGTGCGACATCTACTTCACATACACAAAGGTGAATCATCTCCTTTACACGTGCTCACTTGACACCTTCGAGGATGGTATACTACTTGAAACTCCACTCGTGTGCATGCATAGGTATTGTCGGAACACTACGGACGACGAGGAGGAGTGCAAACGCCAAGGAACAACTACACCATCCACGAGGGAAGCCTGGAAGCGACGACGGAAGAAGATGGAACTGCTGAAGCTACAGCGGCCGGACATCCGGGCCAGAGGCCGGACATCCGGCGCCTATGCAGCCGCCAAGGAGCTGCACCAACAGTCGGCCAACAGCATCAGCGGCCGGACATCCGGCGCCAGCCCCGGACATCCGGCGCCTCGCCAAAGACCGAACATCCGGCCCTTCCCCTGGAAATCCGGCGTCGACGACAGAACGCACCCGACGCTTGGCCACTTCAGCCCGGAAATCCGGCGCCCCACGATCGGCCGGACATCCGGCGCCTGCCTGCGCGCAGCCACGGGCCAGAGGCCCATGTATCCCTTTCCACTTACCCCTTCGAGGCTTAGACTATAAATAGACCTCCCCCTTCTCCTTTCTAGGGTTAGCAAAGTGATAGCTCATTTGATAGAGAGCTTTGCTCCTTGTACCACTCTACTCTTGAGAGAGAGAGACTACTACTCCTTATGGAGGCCAAGACCTCCATCTAGGACAAGATCCTGCGGGATATATCCTCAAGACCCCCTCTTGGGCGGCCCCCTTCAAGACCACCTTATGGAGATGAACTTTACCTTGTATCTTTCCCTTTGTTGTTCATGTACCTTGTGGATCTTGTGTGTTTGATTGTCTAGTGGATGTGTGATTGGACTTGTTCTTGAGTGTTTCCCCTTGTGATTTCTCTTCGTTCTTCCCGGTGTTCATCGTGTTCTTCAAGGGAACCCACTCCAATCGTGAAAGATCGGCCTACACCGGGTTAGCCCCGTATCACTACGGGTCCATAGCTAGTATCTAGCACTACTGGAATCAGCTAATTTGCCATCTGCCAGCTCTTTGTCGTCTGCTAGCTGACGGCAAAGAAGCTCTTTGCCATCAGCTACACGTAAGCGGACGGCAAAGAAAAGGCTGACGGCAAAGAAGCTCTTTGCCATCAGCCACCTCTTTGCCGTCCGCCAGCAGACGTCAAAGAATCTTTGCCGTCCGCTGGCAGACGGCAAAGAGTGTGTGGCCCCCACCCCCCGCTCGTTTGAAAAAATCTTAACGGCCCACCTCTTTGCCGTCCGCTAGCAGACGGCAAAGAGGCAAAAAGGCGGACGGCAAAGGCTGGCTGACGGCAAAGAGGGCACTTGCCTAACGGCAGGTACCCCCCCGCCCGTTACTCACTTCGTCCTCGCGCGCCCTTCTCCTCCGACCCCGCCGCCGCCGCCCGCCGCCCCGTCGCCCCCGCCGCCCCGTCGCCCCGCCGCCCCGGCTCCCCGCCGCCCCGGCTCCCCACCGCCCCGTCGCCCCCCGCCCCGGCCCACCGCCGCCCCGCGCCCCACCGCCGCCCCGCGCCCCCCGCCGCCTCCTCCACCGCCCCGCCCCGGCCTCCCGCCGCCCGGCCCCCCCGCCGCCCCGGCCCCCCACCGCCCGGGCCCCCGCCGCCCCGCCTCCTCCACCCCCCCGCCCCGGCCCCCCGTCGCCGGCCCCTCCCCGACCCGTCGCCGCCCCCCACAGTGAGCCCTTCGATCCCATTTTTTTTTCTGTTTTTTTGTTTTTTTTCTGTTTAGATAAGGTTTTTTAGTTTAAGCTTTTTCAGTTTAGAATTAATTAGTGTAGGTTATTTAGTTTAATTAGTTTAGGTTTAATTAGTTTAAATAGTTTAGTTTTAATTAATTTAGGTTTTTAGTTTAGGTTTAGGTTAAGTACAAGGGGGAAGAAGTAGAAGAAGAAGAAGAAGAAGAAAACATACTCGGGTGGGATTAGGACCTATCATTACCTATTAGAGTGTAGGTTGCATGGACGTAATAAAATTGACAAAGTAGATCAAATTATGAATACATACATGCTGAATTATATATTTGAGTCTCATTACTAACTAGTATGACTCTGTTCTGAAAACCAAATGTGCAGTCTGTGTGCGAGAAGTCCGGTCAGCCCGCTCCGCCGATGCCAGTGATTGCTCCCGGGAGCACGGTGAGTTTAGTTTGAATGGACATTACTTGGTAGTCTTAACATTTGAGTGTCGTAATGCTAATGAGACATTGGAAATGATCTTTGGTGCAGCTTAACTCCAGAAACGCATCGCACGATCCTTCTCCAGGTAGCGGCACTAGCCACCCCGCTCCTACACCTCCCTGATAACGGTAAGTTTCTCTAGTGTTTTGCTTAACAAATGCATAAAGACCTAGACTTAGCTTTATTTATTCCTATATGCTTACCATAACGACCTAGAGTTAGCTTATTTTCCTCCAAAATGACCCATTTTACCTAGGTTAGCTTATAAATGATGCAGTTCATCCAAGTTAGCTCAAAAATGACCCCTTTTACGTAGATTAGCTCCTAAATGATCCATTTTACCTACGTTAGCTTTAAAATGGTCCATTTCACCTACGTTAACTCCAAAATGACCCATCTTACCTAGGTTATCTCATAAACGATCCATTTCAACTAATTTAGCTCATAAACGATCCATTTGACCTAAGTGAGCTAAAAAACGATCCATTTCACCTAAATTAGCTCTTAAATGATCCATTTCACCTAAGTTAGCTGAAAAAGATCCATTTCAACTAAATTAGCTAAAAAATGATCCATTTCAACAAAGTTAGCTCAAAACCGATCCATTTCAATAAAGTTAGCTCAAAAACGATCCATTTGACCTAAGTGAGCTAAAAAACGATCCATTTCACCTTAGTTACCTCAAAAATGATCCATTTCACCTTAGTTACCTCAAAAACGATCCATTTCTAACTTTCTTATTTTGCCATTTTGCAGATTTCATTATGTGCTGGATGGAGTGCTTGTTCTACTCTTCTTCTTCTTGTCTTCTCATTCTTGTCTTCTCATTCTAGTCACCTTAGCTATGGAGTGCTTCTTTATGTATGGATGGAACTTCTTTATGTATGAAATGATGGATGGAACTTGTTTATGTATGAAATGATGGATGGAACTTGTTTATGTATGAAATGATGTATGAACTTGTTTATGTGATGAATGCCTGTGAAATATATCTATATGTCATATATATTTTCTGTGCAAATTGTGGGATTTAACAAAAAACAGAAAAAACAGACAATATGCAGGCTCTTTGCCGTCTGCCACCGACGGCAAAGAGCTCTTTGCCGTCTGCCGCAGACGGCAAAGAAGCCACGTGGCAGCCAACTGTGCTTCCTGGGAGATGACCCATTTGGTCAGTTTGCCTACAGTGGCAGACGGCAAAGACTTTGCCGTCCGTGGCAGACGGCAAAGAACCTGTACTTTGCCCTCAGTGGCAGACGGTAAAGAACCTGCCATCTAGTGACGTGTAGATGACATCATAAGGCGGACGGCAAAGACTAGAGAAATTTTGCCGTCCGCGGCGGACGGCAAAGGTCTGCCGTTAGCCACTTAACGGACTGACAGTGCAATTATTGCCGTCCACCCTCTTTGCCGTCCGCCGCAGACGGCAAAGGCTCTTTGCCGTCCGCCGCCAGGAAGCAGACGGCAAAGCAGCTGTTTACCGTAGCCTTCTTTGCAGGAGCCTTTTGCCGTCCGCGGCTGACGGCAAAGGTCTTTGCCGTCCGCCTTTCGAGCCTTTGCCGTCCGCCGTGGCAGACGGCAAAGTAGCTGTTTCCTGTAGTGTAGATGGATTCTTCTCTCTCTTTGATCTTCAATACCATGTTCTCCTCGATGTTGTTGGAGATCTATTCAATGTAATCTTCTTTTGCGGTGTGTTTGTTGAGATCCGATGAATTGTGGGTTTATGATCATATTATCTACGAATATTATTTGAGTCTTCTCTGAACTCTTTTATACATGATTTATATAGCTTTGTCTTTCTCTCCGATATATTGATTTGGTTTGGCCAGCTAGATTGATTTTTCTTGCAATGGGAGAGGTGCTTTGTAATGGGTTCAATGTCAGGACCCCGGTCCTAAGCCACATCGATCTAGCATGTAACACATCATATCACTTTGCGGCCTCACGCACGGTATTCCCACAGGTGCCACCTTACCTGGCCCGGGACCGTTTGCGCCTTTTGGCTAACGTATATGATAGTTTCGCTAGCATCCATATGACAGAGAACCCATGGCGACATGACTATTCGTGAACCCAAAGTGGCACTAACTTACAGGGACAAGCAAACATGACCTAGCAACGAACGTGTCGGTATCAGCGAGTGAATTTGGGCTGTAGCAACTGGGCTAGCAGGACTCCCGGAATCCGGGCTGTAGCACGCTAACAGGACTCCGAAAGATACCGCGTGACATTTCCCCGAAGGGACAGACACGGGATCAAAGAAGGACACATGCCGGCCTGTCTAAGTGTTATGGAGCAGTAGCAACTGGGCTAACAGGACTCCGGTAAACCGGACTGTAGCAGACTACCATGGCTCGGTGGAAGCACTAGACTACATTTGCCCATAAGAGAGGCTACCAAGGATAGACAACTAGGTTGTCGGATCCCACACATACCAAGCATTTCAATCGTACACACAATATGCTCGATATGTGTAAATACAACATGGCATCACAACAAAACTCTACGACTCAAAGTATTTATTCAATAGGCTCCGAGGAGCGAGATATTACAAACATGGGTCTCATGACCCAACATTCAGAGCATACAAGTCAAGCACATGCGGAAGCTTAACATGTCTGAGTACAAACATCTACAAAAGAAAAAGGCTGAGAAGCCTGACTATCTACTAGATCCTGCCGAGGGCACAAGATCGTAGCTGAGGTAACAAGCTAAACGTCGAAGTCCACACGGAACTACTTGTGATACCGGAGTCTCTCTGCAAAAACATAAATTAAGCAAACGTGATTACAGATGTACCCAGCAAGACTTACATCAGAACTAACTACATATGCATCATTATCAACAAAGGTATGGTGGGGTTTAACTGCAGCAAGCCAGCTTTGACTCAGTGGCTAACCTGAACTACGACTGCAAGCAAATCCTTGAGGTGGCGCACACGAGTCCACATATTCACCATATCAATACACCACTATGGATACGCTCCCGTCTCCCTACGAGAACGCCATCCATAGCACTCATGCTTATCTTGCGTATTTCAGGGTATCCACTTTCACTTGTCTATGAACCGTACAGGCAACCCAGAAGTCCTTTACCGCGGACACGGCTATTCGAATGGATCATTTATAACCCTGCAGGGGTGTACTTCTTCACACACGCTTCCACCACTTATCGCTGTTACACGACATGTACTCGGCAACCTTCAAGCGGAAGCCCAACGAGGGTGTCGGCCACGGCCTACCTAAACACTCAAGTCTCCAGTCCAGGTTTATCACCTATTCAGGTTCCATCCGCAGGGAGTCCGGCCGAGGTTTCCACATACAGCCCGAACGATGTGTACAGGGTTCCGAGACACCAAACGGGTGCCCGGCATGCCCGACCACGTACCTACCGCATCACAGCCCACCCCGAGGGTTAGTGCTGCGCACGGCCTCCAGTATACTACAAACACCAGAAACTACTTGCAACTCCTGGACAGAGGACAAGGGTGGTTAAGAAGCCGAGAGAGTCAATTAAGGACCCCAATGTGTGGTAGTAGCTGATCATGGATCACAAACACAGAACTCAGCTCCTAAGGACGGCTTCAATGACACAACCCACCATGTACTCCTACATGGCCTCTCGATACCTTTACCAAATCGTGTTCACACACTTAGCTCTCAACAGTAGGACATGTTCACACACCTCCAATTCATCCCCGATGAATCAGACCTGACTCAACTCTAAGCAGTAGCAAGCATGACAAACAAGCATGAATGAGTAGGCACATCAGGGCCCAAACAACTCCTACTCATGCTAGTGGGTTTCATCTATTTACTGTGGCAATGATAGGTCATGCAGAGGAAAAGGGGTTCAACTACCGCAACATGTAACAGTTGAATCGTTGTTGTCCTAGTGCAGTAAAAGAGAGCAGGAGCGAGAGAGTGGGATTGTATCAAAATGAACAAGGGGGTTTTGCTTGCCTGGCGCTTCTGAAGATAGTACAGCTCTTCAACGGTGTCATCGATGAGAGGCCATGTAGGAGTACATGGTGGGTTGTTTCATTGAAGTCGTCCTTAGGAACTGAGTTCTGTGTTTGTGATCCATGATCAGCTACTACCACATATTGGGATCCTTAATTGACTCCCTCGGCTTCTTAACCACCCTTGTCCTTTGTCACTAGTTGCAAGTAGTTTCTGGTGTTTGTAGTATACTGGAGGCCATGCGCAGCGCTGACCCTCGGGGTGGGCTGTGATGCGGTAGGTACATGGCCGGGCATGTCGGGCGCCCGTTTGGTGTCTCGGAACCCTGTACACATCTTTCGGGGCCGTATGTGGAAACCTCGGCCGGACTGCCTGCGGATGGAACCTGAATAGGCGATAAACCTGGACTGGAGACTTGAGTGTTTAGGTAGGCCGTGGCCGACACCCTCGTTGGGGTTCCGCTTGAAGGTTGCCGAGTACATGTCGTGTAACGGCGATAAGTGGTGGAAGCATGTGGGAAGAAGTACACCCCTGCAGGGTTATAAATGATCTATTCGAATAGCCGTGTCTGCGGTAAAGGACTTCTGGGTTGCCTGTACAGTTCATAGACAAGTGAAAGCGGATACTCTAAAATACGCTAGATAAGCGTGAGTGCTATGGATGGCGTTCTCGTAAAGAGACGGGAGCGGATCCATAGTGGTGTATTGATATGGTGAATATGTGGACTCGTGTGCGCCACCTCAAGGAGTTGCTAGCAGTCGTAGTTCAGGTTAGCCATTTAAGATTTAAAGCATTTTCTAGAATTAATAAACCATTTAAGATTTACTTAAATTACAGAAAAGAATTACTGCATCAGCATGACGTCACTGTGATGTCAGCGGTCAATAGGGCCGGTCAAAGTCAAACTGCCCAGTGGAACCCACGTGTCAGTGTAACAGCATCAAGAACAGAGGCTGTCCAGTGGGTCCCGGTCAACGCTGAGGTGGCAAGGTCAAACTGACCTGTGGGGTCACGGGCATTAGCTTAATTTAAATAGGTAATAACCCGGTGGTTAAATGAGGGGTGGGGCCCGTCTGTCAAAGACCCCTGGGGTTACACTAATTGGTGGTTAGCACTAATTAATCCTGTGCCACGTCAGCTAATCGGGCGACTAACCGCCGGTGGTAAGCAAACGTGGCGGCGCTCCTCGTCCGACCATCTCCGGCGTCGGCTGGACGCGCGAATGGGCGCGCTAGGAAGCCTGCGATGCGGCGCATCTAGTGGTGGCCGTGGTGTATGTTGGGGCAGCGTGTAGCGGCGGTGGCGACGAGCCAGGCGGCGGCCGGCGTACGGGCGCACTCGGGAGCGGGGCTGCGGTGCCCGTGGGGTGGCGTGCTTGGCTCCTACGGCACCTACGCGGCGCGGTAAGCACGTGGGGTGCTCGGTTGGGGGTTGCGGTGGCTGTGGCCACGGTGGCGAGAAGCTCGGCGGTGGCGCGGTTCGGTCTCCGGCGGTACGACGGCTACGGCCTGTAAACGGAGTGCAGAAGAGGGGGGTGAGTGGCTCACGGAGATTGCAGTAGTGCATACGGCGAGCTTGGAGGAGATCCGAAGCGAGCGGGGCGGCGGAGGCGATCTCAGCGACCCGAGGAAGAAGAAGGCTTCGGGGGCGGCGCTTCGAGGCGTTCGGCGTTGTGTAGCTCAGCGAGGGGGTCGAGGACGAAGTGCTAGAGCTTCTTGGTGCGTCGGTGAGACGTGGGGTGGCCGGTGGCCGCAGGAACGGCGAGCGGCGCGATGGGCGTGTTCGGGCGGCTGCGCGTGAGAGAGACAGAGGAGGGGAGAAGCACGGGGTGAGGTCGAGGGGATTCCAGGGGGTGCGTGGCGTCGTCTGGAGTCGTCCAGGGCGTCGGCAGAAGCAGGAGGTGGTCGTCCGTGGCTGCACGCATGCTAGCACACCGCGGGCACACGCCCGATCCTACTGGCGCAAGGAGGAAGGCGATAGAGGGGGCTGCGGTGGTGGAGTGGGCCAGTTGGCTGGATTGCCAGCTGGGCCGGCCAGGTGGGCAGCACAGGTGACGCCAGGTGATGCGGAGCATCCGACGATCATCCCCATGTACACTCGAGCCTACACCATTGGACCTAAGGTGAACTCGCTCCTTTCCGAACCTTCCCTTTCCGCATGCAAGACATGGATGCTACTTCAAGCGTGGACCTTGTTCATACTCAGGTACACCCGAGGAGACCATGGAGAACCCAAGGACCAAGGCCAAGCGTGCGCGGAAGGAAACGAAGGAGAAGGAAGAAGAGACAGCTGCTACAGGCCCCGGACATCCGGCCCGACCCCCGGAAATCCGGCGTGCATCACAGAACGCACCCGAAGCTGAACCCCGTCAGCCCGGACATCCGGGTCTTCCCGAGCCGCCGGACATCCGGCCCCCAGCCCGGACATCCGGACCCCGCCTATCCAGAGAGCTCCGAGACCGGCCACTCCAGCCCGGACATCCGGCCCGCTAGCCCGGACATCCAGCACCTCGCGAAGGCCCGGACCTCCGGGCCGACGCCCGGACATCCGGCCCCTCCCTGCCTGCGTGCAGCGCATCTGGGCCGAGGCCCATGTACCCCTTTGTCCCTTAGACTATATATACTCCCCCACCTCCTCCTAGTTAGGGTTAGCATTGGTTTAGCTCATAGTTGAGATAGAGGTTTGCTCATCCATTACGGATCTCCTCCTCAAGAGAGACTGCGGCCCCTCTTCGGAGAAGAGCACCTTGGATTCAAGACCCCCTCTTGGGTGGCCCAATCAAGACCTCCTCATGGAGAAGAACCGGTTACCGTTTGTATCGTCCATTGTTGACTTTGGATCTTGTATCTCACCTTTGTGTTCATCGATCTAGCGCATGTGTGATCTATTCTTGTTGGTTGAGTGATTTCTCTCGTGTTCCCCTCGCGATTCCCTCGTGTTTCCCCTCGTGTTCATCGCGTTCTTTGTAGGGATCCGCTCCTGTCGTTAAAGATCAGCCATCTAGGGTTCCACCCTACATCATCTTGGTATCATGAGCCACGTTGATCACGATTTCGGAGCCTCCCCGTTGTGTTTTCTAGCCTAGTTTTGTTGATTTCTTCCCCCATTTCGAAAATCCCCACCAAAAATAGCCCCAAATTTTTTTGTGATTTGTTGGTGTGATGATGTTTTGTTGGATTTGATCCATGGATTTGCTTTTTTACTAGTGGATCTAGCTTTCCCCCAATTTTCCCCACTTTCCGTCCACGAAATCTCCGCAATTTTGCCCCTGAAATCATCAATTTCCGCCTCAAAATCGTGTTCCTCGAGTTCATCCTCGGATTTGGAGCCCGGACATCCGGCCCGTAGCCCCGGACATCTAGCCCCCCAGACATCCGGCCCGTGCCCCGGACAACCGGCTCCTGGAGCGCATTTTCGCGCGCGGTTCTGGACATCAGGTCCCGGAAATCCGACCAAACCCCCGCATGTCCGACCCCTGGGATTTCAGCCATCACCGTTTCACCGTTTTGTCCATAACTAATTCATCCGGAGTCCGATTTTCGCGTTCTTTAGCTCGTTGAGTAGCTATTGACATCCTCTATCCCTCTAGATAGGTCCCATCACCATTTGACTCCATCAAATTTTTGGCACTTTGGCATCTTTGCCTAGGGCTTCCACCATAACTTCCGCATAACCACCACCGACTTCCGCAACCTAACACATTTTGTTCCCCTTAGCATTTGTGGTTGTTTGATTTGTGATTCAAGTCTCCTAAGGTGTTTCGGCTACTTAGGGACGGTTGCTTCTTCATCAGCCACCACCATAACATCCGCATAGGCTTACCCACAATACACTTCCGCCAACCCAACTTAACCCAATTTTGTTTGTGTTG
Source organism: Aegilops tauschii subsp. strangulata (assembly GCF_002575655.3). Classification (NCBI taxonomy): domain Eukaryota; kingdom Viridiplantae; phylum Streptophyta; class Magnoliopsida; order Poales; family Poaceae; genus Aegilops; species Aegilops tauschii. The sequence goes on along the minus strand of NC_053037.3, from coordinate 241,038,083 downwards.
TGAGTTGTGTCTCCTAAGGTGTTTCGGCTACTTAGGGACCGTGCTTCCAATTCCGACACTGTGTATAGTCCATTCACCTTACCCTCGACTTTCGCATTGCATTCTCCAAACCCCATCATTGTATTTCCGCAATCCCTTTGAGTTTCCGCAAAACCACCACCTCATTCCCGCTACCACCATTTGACATTTGACATTTGAGATTTTGAGTTCGCCGGTTTTCCGTTTCCTAAGGTGTTTCTGCTACTTAGGGACGAGTCTCCATCATCTTGGTATCTACATCAAGAACACCGCCACTCATCATCGCCTCGGACGGTAACGTCCATATCATCTTGGTATCGTGGTATCCCTCCATTGTATATTCCCTTGCAATTGCATTGATAACCCCTAGCCCATTTTGCATCACTTGCCTATCGAGACTAGCCATTTGAGTATTGCCGGCAACGTTACTTGTGCACATTTGTGGCCTACACCTTCCATTGCATACGTACCATATCATATTGGTATCATATCATCCCTTGTGTCCCAAGATTGTTCCCGCATATACACAATTGCTATCTTGGTTTGTGCATTTTTTTGCAAAGTGGCCATACATATAAAAAAAGAGAATAAAGCTTTTAAGCAAAGAAAAAGAGTGAACAAAGATCTTGTAAGCAAGTGCCATTGCATCATACCACATTGCACATAAGATTGTCATATCCGATCATCTTGGATCATCTTGAGAGAAACACTGGGAGCCATACATACATAGCATACTTGGGATAGAAGTTTATCCATTTTGCATATCATAGGTTGTGCACAAGTGTTGTATCCGCCTATTGAGCAATCGTGCTAGCGTCTCTCTTGAGTTGTGCAATACGAGCGTTTTCCGTGGACTCCACATTTTGTGCTCATTCCTTGGTTGCACGACCCCATTTATCTATCCGTGTGTGTGTGTTTCCGTGTGCCATTCTTTGCTATTGGTCTACTTGTTTCACTTGCGAATTTGTGAATCTCTTTCAACATTATTGACTCTTCCTAACATTTCGCATCAAATTTTTTGTGCCACTATCCTCACCGAGCTCCACCATAAGCCTTACTTGTGTAGGTGTGAGAAACCGACAAGAATTGGTACCAATTGTGCTATTTCCTTGTTACACATTGAGTGATCATTGATCCATCTTCAACATCGGTCAAGGTACATTTGGTATAGTTCTTCTCTTTCTCCCACTCATATTTGCTCAAGTCCTGTGATGGATAGGCAAGGCATTTCATCTCCGGTCTTCGACAACAACGACGGCGCGAACAACTACATCACCAAAATGTCCATATTCAGACTACAACATGAAATGCAAGGCGCACAATCTACCTTGCGAGAGCGCCTCGACAACCTCGCCATCGACATACGACACTCCGAAGCAAGGAAAAGGGACTACATCGACACCAAGTTGGGCGAGCTAAAGGATCAACTACGAGACATGGTGGCCGACTACAAGTCATCTTCCCCTTCATCATCCTCAAGGCGGCGGCGAGCAAGTAGATCATCTTCGGAGCGCAAACAAGATGCAAGGGCAAGTTGTCCTCGTCCACATCTCCATGGCGACCATCGCCAACATCGTCATGAAGGGCAAGACACCTCCAAGCATCATGTGCACAACGACGACGAAGGACATCTACTACGAGCTCAAGTGCGACAACGACACCATCAAGATGAAGATGCTCCACAAGCGCAAACGTACAAGTCCCAACAAGCCCTACTTCACGCCAAGTCCATGCTTCATGAGCAAAAGAGAAGACCGCGAGACGAGCAACACCAAGACGGAGCTACGGCTACACCAACCACTTCGGCATCTTCGCCAAGTGTTCTCAAGGCATCTTCGCCTTTGGACGTACGGCATCTTCGCCTACTTCCCACGAGTACGCCTACAACGACTTCATCAAGTACAAGGCGACCACCTACAAGCGAGGGCGACACTTCCATCTTCGGAAGCCCCTCAAGGAAGATGGCCAAGCATGGGAAATTCCCTTCGGTCATGGAGACGAGCTACGAGGTGCAACATCATATGGGCCTCCAACAACAAGACGGCGACAAGAAGGTCGAGCAAGGGCCATCCCCTTCGACCACAGCGACGAGCCCGAACCTCTTCAACAACACGAAGACAGCGCCTATATTGGACTCATACTCCGAGTCAAGCTACGAGACCGCACATGAGACCTTATCTTTGGTCTTGGAGGAGAGTGATGATGTGCCATCTTCGGCCTTCATCCACGGTTACGACTACGACATAGTAGAGCATGGAGACATTTGCACCAACATCTCTCCGACACCCACATATGAAGAGATGCCCCAATTGCCATCTGAAGAGAGCCACCCCACCATGAGTGATATGAGTGACTCCACCATATGTGACATTGAGTGCATTTCCTATGAGAGGATGAGTGTGACCACCACTAGCCCCACACTTGAGAGCATGCCACACATCCTATGTGAGGTTGAGAGCCATTTGAGTGACTCCACCAACCATATGAGTGAGAGCATCTTACCGGGAGTGAGTGAGCCACAACACTTAGTGAGTGAGGTAGTTGAGATGGCATGTGAGGCCACTTTGATTTCTAACAACTTAACCTCTACTCCGAGCGTGTTTTCCTTGGTGCTAGGTCTCCTACATGACGACATACCTATCCTCGACAAGTCCATACCTCCAATGGAGACGGCGATGGCCATGATGGACGATGATGCACCCCCCACATGGTTCCATCAAGATGAAGGTGACCACGACTTGGTCTTCGACACCTCACCTACAACACATGAGCGATGCTCCAAAGATAACATAGGTGATGGTGCTTCTCTTGTCCCACTAGTGGACTATCTCACGAATGATTGCTTGCATGATGTTGATCCACCTATTCCCATGCTTCATGCTAGTGCGACTTCTTCATGTCATGACTTACCAATTTATGATGAATATGATGATGAGCATGTTGAGTTGCCTAGTTGTGATGCTATGCTCCATAGGATATCATGTGAAAATTCTATTGGTCACTTCAAGTTTGACAATCCATTGAACTTGTCATATGCTATGAGTGAGATCTCCCATATTGCTTCATTTCAATCTCAACATAGTGACTATGCATGCCCCATTAAAATACATCCCATTTGCACTTATGGCATAGATGACGAGATGATGGTCATTGGCTTTTGTTTTTCATGTGATGATATTGCCATGCTTCCTTTACATGATTAGCGCAATTCATCTACTATACCATGCCATGATCACATTGTTCCAAATATGCATTGTTTTGGATGTTGTCAATATTCTCCATGTGATGTTTCCACTAATGCTCACGAGGAGACCTCCATAGTTTCCTCATACATATTAGGAGATCTTGATGCATTCCATACTTTGCACCATATGCATACCATTCATAACAATGCTCTAGACATTTCTTGTGATGCTTTACACAATTTGAGTCTCCATTATGCTATACATAATAACAAACCTCTCATGATGGATGACATGTTTCTATATCACGCATCTCATTTATTTGAGCATTGGCTATTTTGTGCTAACCAACACATGCCCGTGCGCATCATGATGGATGATGTGTACATCTACCACGCACACAAAATTTTCCCTTTGTCTTTATTTTGTGTAGGTACTTATGAACACTCGTCAACCTCACAATCCCATGAGTTGACAAAACGAGCTCTTGAGAGCAAAGATGACTTGGGATCCCGTGGATTGTCCTTCCCACCATTCCCTTCGCGCAACGACTTTGCGCATTCCTTTTACTTGGCTGTCACACAGCTTTGGGCTATATATCACTTGTTACGTTATGCCCATTTTCCCGTGTTCACTTTGCATGCTATGCCTCTTTCTATGATTTTGCCATGCAATTGTGACCCTTGCTTGGTGGAGATCCTTGTTGCTATTGCCATGTTTATCATGTGCCCCATGCTATTGATGCTATTTTGCTCATATCTTGCCTTTATGCTTGTGAAATGTCATGTGCATTATATATGTCCACTATTTGCACACATGACATGCTTGCCATGATTCCTCCTAGTACGTTGCATCTTCGCACTACTAGCTTGCTTGACTTGATCACTATGATTGATTGCTTTCTCGCGTCACCCATGTTCCATTATTACTTGCTTTCTTGGGTTGATGACATATATGCTCATGCCTCTCACATGATATATCTTGTTTATTGTCGCTTGCCTCCAATAGTTGCCTCTATGCTTAATGATCTTGGAGACTTGGACACTTCACTTGTGATGCATGCTTGGTTGATTGAGCCTATTGTATTTGGTTGTTCTCGCATCACTGCCTCCATACTATGAAATGCTCCCTTGTCCTTTCTTATGATGAGCATGATGCATACACTTGTTGGGTATCATACCACACGAATAATAGGTTTTGCACTTCCGCAAACCTCATTTGTTTTTCCGAGTGTTTGTCAGGTTGTTTCATTTTGAAGCATTCAAAAGGAGGTACCATCATGAGACATATTGGTTATGTGAAGGCATACAAGATGTGCAACTCCATCATCCTAGAGAAACTCCTAAAGGTGACCTCATTCCCTTTGAGCCCTCCTCAAGTATGCATATTGGATGGGCCATGCTTTCATTGTTGTCTCCTTCTTCTTGTCTACATGATACATATATTGGATGGTGGACCAACATTGGAGATGGACCCTATGGACCTTCAAGTTGAGGAGTGCCACGACATCGAGCATGGGTACATCAACACTCCTTTGACACATTGCACCAACACATACATATTTATTGATTGTGTTCCCATATGTCATGCTCGATGGACATATCATACCCATAGCAAATTTGCATCTCATGCATGGATTGACTCACCTTATTATTGCCTTGTTGCATCTTGTATTTCTATGTCATCCATGATATATGCGCTTATGCACTTCCTAAGCAAATTTGTTGTGATCTTTCTTCATGGCATACTCATACATCATGATCATAGTACCCACCATCAATTGCATGATCACATAGTCACATTGAGCACCAATTACCATGTTCATGCTCTTGATAAACCATCCCACTATGACATCATTTTGCACCGTGGTTGCATTGATCACATTCACAACACATTTGTGTGCACAATGAATGCTTTTGCTCCCATGAATGCTTTACATCTCATTCCATATCATCTTGCTAAGCTTCATGTGCTTTGTCATGAACAATCTTGCCTCACGGACTCATTCTTACATGATGGACACTTTGTGTGGGCTAACAATTGTATTTCCAAGTGTTGTTTGTGTTTGCTCTTTTTGCATGTGTACCACTCCGGACACACCTTGGAGTACTTGGATTGCGCCATGTTTTCCACTTCATCCAACTACAAGTCCGTCTATGACAACCGTTTCCATGGTGATGAGGTTTTTGATCCGAGGTCGGATCTTTCCCAAGGGAGGGGAGATGATGCGGAGCATCCGACGATCATCCCCATGTACACTCGAGCCTACGCCATTGGACATAAGGTGAACTCGCTCCTTTCCGAATCTTCCCTTTTCGCATGCAAGACATGGATGCTACCTCAAGCGCGGACCTTGTTCATACTAAGGTACACCCGAGGAGACCATGGAGAACCCAAGGACAAAGGCCAAGCGTGCGCGGAAGCAAAGGAAGGAGAAGGAAGAAGAGACGGCTGCTACAGGCCCCGGACATCCGGCCCCAGCCCGGACATCCGGCCCGAACCCCAGAAATCCGGCGCCCATCACAGAACGCACCCGAAGCTGAACCCCGTCAGCCCGGACATCCGGCCAGAGCCCCGGATATCCGGCTCTTCCCGAGCCGCCGGACATCCGGCCCCCAGCCCGGACATCCAGACCCCGCCTATCCAGATAGCTCCGAGACCGGCCACTCCAGCCCGGACATCCGGCCCGCTAGCCCGGACATCCGGCACCTCGCGAAGGCCCGGACATCCGGCCCCTCCCTGCCTGCGTGCAGTGCATCTGGGCCGAGGCCCATGTACCCCTTCGTCCCTTAGACTATATATACTCCCCCACCTCCTCCTAGTTAGGGTTAGCATTGGTTTAGCTCATAGTTGAAATAGAGCTTTGCTCATACATTACGGATCTCCTCCTCCTCGAGAGAGTGCGGCCCCTCTTCGGAGAAGATCACCTTGGATTCAAGACCCCCTCTTGGGTGGCCCCCATCAAGACCTCCTCATGGAGAAGAACTGGTTACCGGCTGGATCGTCCGTTGTTGACTTTGGATCTTGTATCTCACCTTTGTGTTCATCGATCTAGTGCATGTGTGATCTATTCTTGTTGGTTGAGTGATTTCTCTCGTGTTCCCCTCGTGATTCCCTCGTGTTTCCCCTCATGTTCATCGCGTTCTTCGTAGGGATCCGCTCCTTTCGTGAAATATCGGCCATCTAGGGTTCCACCCTACATCACGAGGTAAAACTATCTCTCTCTTTTAGTTCATGTTTTCTATTTCTTCAGTAGCTTCAGGGCTTTATTAAAAATACGAGAACAAAGCCAAAAATCATGAAACTGCTCATGGCTACTGTTAAAATATATCCAAGAGTAAACATTTTAGTTTATGATTATTTGGACATCTAAAATATTTTATAGTATTTAAATATCCAAATGCAAATAGAGTATGATTTAATCCAGTGACCTTATGTTGTCCTATAAAATGTGCGCCATTTTTGTCAGAGGTTCTAGACTAAGGCAAAGATGATGAACATTTTAGAAGGGCATTTCAGGTTCATTGAAAAGGATTTTAGTAAACCCTAGTTGTTTTAAGTGGTCCTGGGGGTTTCTGTCATCCCCATTTCAACTTTCTGAAAAAAGTAGACATGATGCATTCACTCTAATGCATATACTGACTAGGGTTGTGACATTCAATCTTGCGGTGCTCAATCCCAGTGAGAGAAAGGGACATGACACGTATTTGTATTGTTGCCATTAAGGATAAAAAGATGGGGTTTGTTCATATTGATTGGATCTATCCCTCTACATCATGTCATCTTGCTTAAGGCGTTACACCGTCCTTGTTAACTTAATACACTAGATGCATGCTAGATAGCGGTCGATGTGTGGAGTAATAGTAGTAGATGCAGGTAGGAGTCGGTCTACTTGTCTTGGAAGTGATTCCTATATACATGATCATTGCCTTGGATATCGTCATAACTATGCACTTCTCTATCAATTGCTCAACAATAATTTGTTTACCCACCATATGCTTTCTTTCAAGAGAGAAGCCTCTAATGAAAACTATGGCCCCCAGGTTTATCTTTAATATTTTCAGATCTATAAAAGCACAAACACAAAAATACCTTGCTGCAATTTGTTTAATTTTATTTTATTTTGCACTTTTACTTATCTTTTATATGTATCACTATCAGATCTCATCCTTGCAAGTAACCGTGAAGGGATTGACAACCCCTTTATCGCGTTGGGTGCAAGTATTTGTTTGTTTGTGAAGGTACAACTATTGGAGACTTGTGTGTTCCGCCTACTGTATTGACACCTTGGTTCTTAACTGAGGGAAATACTTATCTCTAGTTTGCTGCCTCACCCTTTCCTCTTCAAGGGAAAACACAATGCAAACTCAAGAAATAGCACCCCACTTGATTAATAAAGCTTTCCTCTTATATTCGCAATATTCAGATTACAGTCTCAGTTTCTTGCTTATTCTTCGTTTGCTCGCAGGAAATAGACCCTCGTGGTCAGGTTGATAATGTTCCGGCGTGGTCAATAACCCCTCAAAAGTTGGTTTAGCGATTGCTGAGGCACGATGTCTTCGCATGTTCGTAGTCAGATCGTCAGAGTTGACTCCCACAGAAAATGATAGCTATCTCATCAAAACATCGGGACACCTTTGCCTCTATCAATATACCACCATCACATATGCGCTGCCAATCCGCGTCCATATATACCACAACATATTCGTTGCCACTCCGCCAATCAGAGTCCGCCTCCACCACCTATCCTCCGCCATCAAGCCCATTTGAGTCCACCTCCATCACAAATTCGCCACCAGCCTGTGTTCCACCGCCCTACATATATCTGCCACCGGTCCGAGTCGCACCAGATTCATCTCCACCACTAGTCCGAGTCCATTTATTGCTTCTCTGTTATCAATTTCTAGGTCACACCATACTACCTGTCATGATCAACTCGGACTCCCCAACTTTTGTGTTTCCCACAGTCTGGAAAATTCTGCCTAGGCAGTTTTTAGACCATTAGGAGACTTTTTCGTCAAAAATGATGGCGAGCAAAAAAAGTAAAAAAATTGAAAAAAGTGAAAAAAGAGAGAAAATGAAAAAATTGATTCAAAGTCTGCTTCTCTCTAACATGTCGCGCCGTGATTTTATTAGTGTTCTAGGCTCACGTCTCTAGTATGGTCTAGACTAGGACCATCACAGTACCGTTGTTGAGCGCCTATTCTACTTTGCATCTCTGAATTGATTATTGTTGACCCTTTTTGCTACTATGTATTAACCCTTCCCAGTTCCACATATCATCTACGAAACCACCTAGTAATCGCGCTATCCAAGCTTTGAGGCGTTTTCACTACAACGGTTGCCGATCACCTGCTGCTTGGTAAGAATGGGTAAGAAATTGAGATTCTCTTGATGGGTTTTTGCTGCTATTTGTGCATTCACTAGTTTTTCTTGTGTTTGGTGGTTTGAACATTGTTGATTATATCATGATAATGTCCCACATACATGGCCCACTTTGAAAATTGCTATGCGTACTCATTGGGTTCCACCATATTATCAACGTGAATTACTTCAAAAATGACAGCTTCTAAGACAAGGAAAAATTATGTAGAGGAATATGATCACGAACTACAAACTGGAGTGATTAGATGTGGAGGTCACCATGGCATCAACAGGGCAAACACATGATATTATATGTCGTCGTTGCAATGGTGGAGGTCACCATGCGAGATAATGCCCATCCAAGCGTGTGATGATTGCTACTAAGGCTAGTGGGTATGAGTTCGCTAGTGGCTATGATGAGGAGACTTTGGCACTTATTGCAAGTGAAGAGCACGGTTAAGATGATTCTGAACAAGAGTCGTAATACATGGTTGCTAAAGACACTGACAGGCATGAAAGTTTAGTTGCCCAACGTGTTTTGAGTGTGCAGGTAACATAGGTTGAGCAAAATCAGAGGCACGATTTGTTCCATACAAAGGGAGTTGTGAAGGAACATTCTCTACGTGTCAACATAGATGGAGGGAGTTGCAACAACTTGGCTAGCATGGAGGTGATGGAGAAGTTTTCTCTCACCAGCAGACCACATCCTCATCCATACTACATACAATGGTTCAACAACAGCGCCAAGGTTAAGGTAACACGTACTATTCATGTGCATTCTAGTATCACTACATATGTTGATTGTGATGTGGTACCCGTGCAGGCATGTTCTCCATTACGTGATATACCATGGCAATTCGATAAAAATTCTGTACACCATGGTAGAAAGAATCGGTATACTCTTGTTCATAACGATTACCATATTACATTGCTTCCTGTGTCTCCTAAACACATTTTGAAAGATGATCTTACTAGAGCTAGTAAAATAAAACAGGAGCAAAAGAAGAGTGAAAATCAGATTGTGGCAAAAGAGTTTGAGCAACACGATAAGCCTAACAAACTATCATCCAGTGTTGCCTTAGAAATTAAATTGAAAAGTGGATGTTTACTTGCCACCAAATCTGATATTGACGAACTAGATTTCAGCAAATTTGTTTGCTATGCTTTTGTGTGCAAAGAGGCATTATTTTCATTCGAGGACGTGCCTCTCTATTTTCCTCCTACTGTCACTAACATTCTGCAGGAGTTTGCTGACATCTTTCCACAATAAGGGCCACTGAGATTACCACCTATACGAGGGATTGAGTATCAGATTGACTTAATTCCCGGTGCACCATTGCCCAACCGTGCGCCTTACCGTACCAATCCATAGGAGACAAAGGAGATTATGCGTCAACTGTAGGAGCTGCTCGACAAAGGTTATATACGCGAATCTCTTAGTCCATGTGTTCTTCCTATTATACTAGTGTCGAAGTAGGATGGTACATCACTTATGCGTGTTGACTGTAGATCCATTAATAATATTATGATTCGTTGTCGTCCTCCTAATCCTAGGCTAGATGATATGCTTCATGAATTAAGTGGCTGTACCATTTTCTCCAAAGTTTATTTCCGTAGTGGATACCATCAAATTCGTATGATATTGGGAGATGAATGGAAAACAACATTTAAAACAAAGTTTGGATTATATGGGTGGTTACTCATGCCTTTTGGGTTAACTAAAGCACCTAGCACTTTTATGAGATTAATGAATGAAGTTTTATGTGCTTTCATTTGGCGATTTGGGCTAGTCTATTTGATGATACACTGATTTATTGCAGATCTTTGGTGGAACATTTGGAACATTTACGTGTTGTTTTACTGCTCTACGTGATGCATGTTTGTTTGGTGACCTTGGAAAGTACACCTTTTGCACCGACCGAGTATCTTTCCTTGGATATGTTGTTACTCCACAGGGAATTGAAGTTGATAAAGCTAAGACTGAAGCTATTGAGACTTGGCCGCATCCCAAAACGGTCACACAAGTGAGGAGTTTTCTTGGACGCGCTAGTTTCTATAGGCGTTTTGTGAGAGATTTCAACAACATTGTTGAACCTCTCAATAAGCTTACAAAGAAGGATGTGCCTTTTGTTTGGGGTACCGCACAGGAAAAAGCATTCATGGTACTAAAAGATAAGTTAACACAAGCTCCTTTACTCCAACTTCTTGATTTTAATAAGACTTTTGAGCTTGAATGTGATGCTAGTGGAATTGTATTAGGAGGTGTGTTATGACAAGATGGTAAACCTATTGCATACTTTTGTATAAAATTGAGTGGGCCTTGTTTAAATTAGTCTACTTTGATAAGGAATTATATGCTCATGTTCGGACTTTGGAAACATGGAAAGATTATTTATGGCCCAAAGAATTTGTTATACATTCTGATCAATAAATTTTGAAGCATATTAAAAGTCAAGCAAAACTGAACCGTAGACATGCTAAATGGGTTGAATTCATTGAGACTTTCCGTTATGTGATTAAACACAAGAAGGGTAAAGAAAATGTTATTGTTGATGCATTATCTCATCGTTATACCATGCTTTCACAACTTTACTTTAAATTATTTGGTTTGGAGACCACCAAAGATCAGTATGTGCATGATGCTGAATTTAACGATGTAATGCAGAATTGTAAAGAAGGAAGAACATGGAACAAGTTCGTCATTGATGACGGATTCGTGTTCCATGCTAACAAGCTATGCATTCCAGCTAGCTCTGTTCGTCTTTTTTTGTTGCGAGAGGCACATGGAGGAGGTTTAATGGGACACTTTGGCGTGTGGAAGACGGAAGACGTACTTGTGACACATTTTTTGGGCCAAAGATGAGATGGGATGTTGAGCGTTTTGTTGCTTGTTTCACTACATGTCAAAAAGCTAAGTCACAACTCAATCCTTATGGTTTATATATGCCTTTACCTGTACCTAATGTTCCTGTCATGGTATTCTCACAGCAGATGCCATTGGATGGCTAAGAGAGGTGAGAGCAAGGCTATGGTGAGATCTGGGACAGGATTCGGCAACTGCACATGGTGATTTATCCAGGTTCAGGGCCCTCGCATGGAGGTATCACCCTACTCCTGCATGTCTGATGTATATGAGGTGTCTATGGTGGTACGTGGTTACTCCTAGAGCATTTGGAGGAGGAAGGAAGAGGCTCTGAGCTCTCCTCTTCTCCTGGAGTGTGCGTGCGTGTGTGAGTGAGAACGACAGGGAGTGATAGTGAATTGGTTGGATGAGTCCCTCCCTCGTGCACCTTATAAAGTGTTGCCCGGGGGCAAAAGGTGGCCCACATGGATGAGTCCCTCCCTTGTTGCGATTGACTTCCCGTAGCAGGACAGCTAGAGCAGTCGGACAGCAAGCCAGCTGGAATAGCTGGATGGATTGCAGTCGGGTGATGAGCAGCCAGACATGGAGCCAGCAAGAGTAGCCAGATGGTGAGCGGTCAGACGGGGTGCTAGCTGGAGCAGCCGCACAGGGAGTAGCGGGACGGGGAGCCAGCTAGAGCAGCCGGATGGTGAGTAGCCGGATGTGGAGCCAGCTAGAGTAGCCGGACAGTGAGCAGCCGGATAGGGAGCCAGCTGGAGCAGCCGGACCGAGGGCATTGGCCGCCCGATGTTTTTAAATGTTGTCTTGTCTCCTTGAGCCTACCTGGGGGTCCTCCCTCGTCAGTAGTCTCCGAGCCTCCGGGCGACTCAAAGAGTCGGGTGGAGGGTCTACGTTGTTTCTGTTGCAGACGGTGACGTCTAGGATCTCGGTGGCAGCCGTCCGCAGGCCTACAGCCAGCACGGCCTCTTTCAAGTGAGGCGCATCAGCGCACCCACTAGGTGTAGCCTCCGAGCCTTCGGGCGACTCGAAGAGTCGGGTGGAGGGTCTACACTGTTGTTGGAGCAGACGACGGCGTTTGTTTTCCCAATGGGGCACGCCGGTGCACCCACCGGGTGTAGCCTACGGGCGAGAAAAACCAAAGCAAGGTCAAGAAGTAGCAGGAAGAATTTATGGTGCCATTGTCGGGGAGGTTCTACATCAAGCCTACCAAGTACCTATCATAAACTCTCATCTCTTGCATTACATTATTCGCCATTTGCCTATCATTTTCCTCTCCCCAACTTCTAAAACGTTTCCAGAGAAACACAAAAATATTTGCCTTTTCATTTGCCTTCTTTTCGTTCGTCTTTTCGTTTGCTTCTTTACTTGCTTCAAACCTATCATCATGATTGACTTTGGTATGGTAGAAACAGATGATGGGAGAACTCCTAAAATTGGATGTTCTACTAATCTGGATGCTAAAACTTTCATTATGGGACAAGGGAATGTCATAGGAAAAAAGGACATCCAAGAGTTCTTTAATTGCGCTGGAACTTTGACTTGTGATGATGCTCCTATACTTAAAAGGACTAAAACTTATGCTGAAGCTATTTCTGCACTTGTTCTTCAACTTGAGAAAAGATTTATCCGTACTCATCCTACCTTGCAAAGACTGTTTTATGAGTTTCCCTTTATAAAGGATCTTAGATCTAAGAAGATAGCTACCCTTGTCCTTGTGAATGAATTTGACTACACAGTACGAGAAGCTAGGGAGATCTTTTATTTTTATGGTATGAACTGCGAAAAACCAGTGACAGATGAGATCCTTTACAATAGTGATTATTTGTTAAGACATTTCTTTGGCAATGATCGCATCTTTGATGAGAACCTTAAAAAGCAAGTTCTCGTTTTAGATATGATTCAACAAGTTTTCAATGATGTTAATCAACGATTTTCTTGGATCGTAGCCGGTAAACAAAGGGGATATGTAGAGGGACAACTTGATAATGCTAAAATTTCTATGGATGATGTGTTCCATGTTGTATTTGAAAAACCTCCAGACAAAAACACATCTATGGGAAATAAGACCAAAGATGACAATACCTAGATCTATGCAATATGCCTAGCTAGAGCATTGTGCCATGTGAGGAAATGATGATGGAGGCTATGATTCCCTCACATGTTGGGATGAGACTCCAGACTTAAAATTTTAAAAAGGCTAAAGAGCCCAAAATAAAAAAGAAAAAATGAGAGAAAAAGACAGAAGGGACAATGTTACTATCCTTTTCCACACATGTGCTTCGAAGTAGCACCATGGTCTTCATGATAGAGAGTCTCCTATTTTGTCACTTTCATATATTACTAGTGGGAATTTTTCATTATAGAACTTGGCTTGTATATTCCAATGATGGGCTTCCTCAAAATGCCCTAGGTCTTCATCAGCAAGCGAGTTGGATGCACACCCACTTAGTTCTCTATTGAGCTTTCATACACTAATAGCTATAGTGCATCCGTTGCATGGCAATCCCTACTCCTTGCTTTGACATCAATTGATGGGCATCTCCATAGTCCATTGATTAGCCTCGTCAATGTGAAACTTTCTCGTTTTTTATCTTCTCCACACAACCTCCGCCATCATATTCTATTCCACCCATAGTGCCCATGGCTCACGCTCATGTATTGCATGAAAATTGAAAAAGTTTGAGAACGTCACAAGTATGAAATAGTTGCTTGGCTTGTCATCGGGGTTGTGCATGATAAATACTTTGTGTGATGAAGATAGAGCGTGACAAGATTATATGATTTTGTAGGGATAACTTTCTTTAGCCATGATATTTTGAGGAGACATGATTGCTTTATTAGTATGCTTGAAGTATTATTGTTTTTATGTCAATATTAAACTTTTGTTTTGAATCTTATGGATCTGAATATTCATGCCAAACAAAGGAATATTACATTGATAAACATGCTAGGTAGCATTCCACATAAAAAATCTGTTTTTCTCATTTACCAACTAGAGGACGACCAGGAATTAAGGTTGGGGATGCTTGATATGTCTCCAACGTATCTATAATTTTTTATTGTTCCATGCTATTATATTATCCATCTTGGATGTTTTATATGCATTATTATGCTATTTTATATCATTTCGGGGACTAACCTATTAACCTAGAGCCCAGTGCTAGTTGTTGTTTTTCCTTGTTTTTCTCCTTTACAGAAAATCAATACCAAATGGAACGAAACTTTTTGACGATTTTTCTTGGACAAGAAGACACCCACAAAGCTTCGGGAGGAAGCCAGAGGAGCCACGAGGTGGCCACAAGCCAGGAAGCCGCGCCCTAGGGGGCGCGCCACCAGGGCTTGTGGGCCCCCTGGAGCACCTCCAACGCTAATCTCAGCTCTATAAATTCCCAAATATTCCTTGTATACTAGAGGGAACACCAAAACTACTTTTCCGCTGCTGCAAGTTTGTGTCCTCGTGAGATCCCATCTGGAGACCTGTTCTGGTACTCTACCGAAGGGGGATTCGATCATGGAGGACAACTACATCAACCTTGTTGTCCTAGCAATGATGTGTGACTAGTTTACCACAGACCTACAGGTTCATAACTAGCAGCTAGATGTCTTCTTCTCTCTCTTTGATCTTCAATACAATGTTCTCCTCGATGTTCTTGGAGATCTATTCGATGTAATCATCTCTTGTGCTGTGTTTATTGAGATATGATGAATTGTGGTTTAGGATTAGATTATCTATGTATATTATTTGAGTCCTCTCTGAACTCTTTTATGCATGCATAAGATAGCTTTGTATTTCTCTCTACTCTATTGATTTAGTTTGGCCAACTAGATTGATTTTTCTTGCAATGGGAGAGGTGCTTTCTAATGGGTTCAATCTTGTGGTGCTTATTCCGAGTGACAGGAAGGGACTTGACACATATTTGTATTGTTGCCATTAAGGATAAAAAGATGGGGTTTATACCATATTGATTGGATTTATCCCTCTACATCATGTCATCTTGCTTAAGGTGTTACTCCGTTCTTGTTAACTTAATACACTAGATGCATGCTAGATAGTGGTCGATGTGTGGAGTAGTAGTAGTAGATGCAGACATGAGTCGGTCTACTTGTCACGGACGTGATGCCTAAATTTATTATCATTGCCTTAGATATCGTCATAACTTTGCGCTTTTCTATCAATTGCTCCATAGTAATTTGTTTACCCACCGTATGCGTTCTTTCAAGAGAGAAGCCTCTAGTGAAAACTATGGCCCTAAGGTCTATTTTTATCATATTATTTCCAGATATATAAAATCAAAAACATAAAAATACCTTGCTGCAATTTATTTACCTTTACTTTATTTTGCACTTTTATTTATCTTTTATACGTATCTCTATTAGATCTCATCCTTGCAAGTAACCGTTAAGGGAATGGCAACCCCTTTATCGCGTTGGGTGCAAGTATTTGTTTGTTTGCGTAGATGCTATCATTGGAGACTTGCGTGTACCTCCTACTGGATTGATCCCTTGGTTCTTAACTAGGGTAAATACTTATCTCTACTTTGCTGCATCACCGTTTCCTCTTCAAGGGAAAAACCAACGCAAGCATAAGAAATAGCAGTTTCGTCCGAGCCCGCTTCAGTCATTTTCATGCCCCTTCCGCCCTTTGGCTTTTTCTCTCGCTAGCCGGATAGCCAGGAGCCGGTTTGTCATTGAGACAATGAGTGGGCCGCAGAGTGGAGCGTACTGTACTCGGACTCCGGGGAGCGGATTCGAACAAGCAGATATTGACAAAGGAAACGACCGGGTCGCCCAAGCTGTTTGCTCTCGCTAGTCCGACAGCCGGGGTGCGGTCTGTAGCTGAGACGAAAATTGGGCGTGAGATATCGTACACGCTACAAAGCCATCTGGGGAACGTTTCGAGCCAACTGGCCAACCCTGGACTGAGACTACCTGGCACTGGGTTGAACAACAAAGTAAGTGGAGAAATGCAGCGACAGACCCCGAGGGTCACTTGGGGTTATCCGTTTTTTGTGCACGGTGCAAAGATATGCGGACGGGAGCTCATATTGTTTTTGTGCATACGAGGCGGAGGCACCTTCTGGCAGGGGCCCCGAGCCTCTGGGAAGTCGAGGGGCACCGCGGCCGGCCTGGCTCAACCGGTCAAACAATAGAGCGGGAGGTAGCCAAGCCGGCCTGGCCTAGCTAGCCAGGCGTCGAAGCGAGCAAACATGTCAGCCGGCCAGGCGGGTACGCAGGCAGGCAGGCCCGACTAGTCTTTTTTTGGGCATCCGACCCACTGTTTTCCCAACCGGTATATCTTTCTTTTTTCCCCGCTTGCGCAGCCTGTCGCCTCCTGAGAGAATTCCTTATTTGGCCCTTTCTTAAATTTTGCTTCCTTATATGGCCCAAAAAAGTGTGTTCTTCCCTATTTTACACCAAATGTTTAATTTGTTCCCTATGTGACACTTCTTCCTAGTTTGAGAACTAACGGTGTTAAGTTTGACATGCAAAGACCATTCTACCCCTGATAATATACTAGGCTGAGAAAGGAGCATTCATTTGTTCCCTAAACCGGTTTTATTAGAGGCAAAAGAAAGAGAAGGAGAGAGCTAAACTTATTCTTCGAGGATGGAGAGCTCTGGAGAAGGCCCTGGCGACGTGCTCCCGCCCGTGGCGTGCGCCTCCCCGCCCGTCCCCGCCCTCGGCTGCGCCGTGCCGGAGTCTCCGCCGCCCCCGCCGTTGCTGACGCCGTCCTGGCCGGAGCCGGCCCCGGCCGCCCCTGCCGCCCTCACTCGGCTCCGCTAGGCTGACCTAGCCGACGAGGAGGTTGCGTCCCCTCCACTTCGTCTCCGTCCCTCCCTTACCCGGTCATTGTGCTGCGCCGCCCGAAGTGGCTGGTGGCTCAGCCCCCCACGCGCGGGGTTCTGCCACCGGCTCGCGGTGGCCACCGCCGACGACACCGCGACTGAGCTCTGCTCGGTCCGCCAGGGTGCAAGGTGCCCCCTTGTGGAGAGCAGACGGGCGTCGGTGCCGTAAGCGATCCTGGGGGTGGTTGGTCGCTCCGACCTGGGCCGGGCGCAAGCATCGTGGGGCCGCCCGATGGCCGGCACCTGCCCCGCGCCGACCCTGCTCCCACTGGCCGCTAGCCGCATGGCCACCTTCTCGGCTCCCGTTGCCCGGGCGTCCCCGTTCCGCCTGTTCATTGCATCCTTCAGCTCCTCCTCCCTATGATTCCAGGATCTCCAGTCTCTCCGGCGATCCTGGCTTGCTCTCTCCGGCAGCCTGGTGCCAGCGGCGGCGGCGGCGGCTCCCGCCTGTCGTGGGGAAGCCCTACGGGTCGGTGCCCCACCCCGCGCCCTGGATCGCTCCTTCCGGGGCCGTGATCTGCTGGGTCGCTGCCCGGCCGGGGTAGCTATGGCGCTTGATGGGCCCGGCCCATCTGGCCTGGATCGGCCTTGGGTGACTAGGCCTCTTCCATGCCCTAGGCCAACCACAACCGTCCCCAGTATTTGGCTGCCCCATGGTCTCCCCAACGCTCCTGTTCCCCTCCCCGCCGCCACACCCTGTTCCTCCAGCTCCCCCGTCCCCCTCCTGACCCACCACTCCCTCCTCCCGCTCGGCCGCTCGACGTGGCGGCTCCTCCCCCACCTCCCTCATGGTAGCCGGCCATGACGCGCGAGTGGGATGACGACGAGGCTTGGTGCAAACGGCGCTTCGACGATTGCCGCGACCTCCCCCGCCCCTCCCCGGATGCTCTTCGCCGCGAGGAAGAGCTTCGGCGCGAGCTCCACGAGCTCGGGGATGGCCGGCGGTCGATGGGCCGCTTCGACCGTAGGGGCCGGTCCCGCTCCCCACGGACTGCCTCCGGGGAATGGCGCTCCCGGCGTCGCTCGCCCTCCCTCGGGCCTCGCCGCGGCCGGAGCCCCTCCCCCTCCCGCGTGAACCGTCCTCTGTCTCCAGGCGCCCAAGCCCCGCCGCCCTCCGATTTGACCTGGAAGTACATCCCTCCGCACGAGGCTGCTCCATCGGCACCGGCCTCCTCTGCCGCCCGCGGCCCGTCCGGCGGACGCCAAGGGGCTGCCAAGAAGAAGAAGCGCCGCGACCAATGCAGGGGCAACCAGGCCGCTCCACCCTCGCTTGCCCCGGGCTCCGCGTTCGCCCCAGGTCCTGTTTCCAGCCTCCCCCGACCATGTGCTTCAATTGCGGGGTGGCGGGTCACTCGCAAGTCAACTGCATCAACCCCCAGTGCAGCTACATCTGCAAGGATCCGGGCCACCCCGCCCTTCTGTGTCCGGATCGTCCGATGACTTCTGAGCTCATGATGTACGGCCACGACATCGAGGGGCTTGGATTCTTCCACCTCGAGGTCCCCGACATGCCTCCACCTACTCCCTCATTGCAGGCGATTGTTAAAGTGGTTGATGGAGTAGCCTCCACAGAGATGATTGAGGCCAAGCTCAACCACCTCTACCGCCGCCAGTGGGACTGGGTGGTAACGCCTACTGCGGGCAACATCTTCACCATGATCTTCCCCGAGGCCATCAGCTATGGCTACGCCACCCGTAGTGGTCAGATCACCCTCGACCTCAACCAGCTCGTCGTCGACATCTCTGAGCTGATCCTCGACTCGAAGGCGGTGGCCGTCGATGTCGCTTGAAGCTAAGTCGGTATTTCACCAAAGAGGAAGGGATGATGCAGCATAGCGGCGGTAGGTACTTCCCTCAGATATGAAACCAAGGTTATCGAACCAGTAGGAGAACCAAGCAACACAGCATAAATAGCCCCTGCACACAAATAACAACACCTCGCAACCGGACGTGTTAAAGGGGTTGTCAATCCCTTTCGGCGTACGGCGACAGAAATTGCATGATGACGGGAGAAAATTGTAATAGATTTAATAAATAGATCGCAAACAAAATAATGTGCAGCAAGATATTTTTGTATTTTGGTTTAATAGATCTGAATAAAAAGAGCGGATAAAATAGATCAGAAAGCAAATATCTAAGAAATAAGACCCAGGGGCTGTAGGTTTCACTAGTGGCTTCTCTTGAGAAAATAACAAACGGTGGGTAAACAAATTACTGCTGGGCAATTGATAGAAGTTCAAATAATTATGACAATATCCAGGCAATGATCATTACATAAGCATCACGTCCATGATTAGTAGACCGAGTCCTGCATGCATGTACTACTATTTCTCCACACATCGACCGCTATCCAGCACGCATCTAGTGTATTGAGTTCATGGAAAAATGGAGTAATGCAATAAGAACGATGACATGATGTAGACAAGATCTGTTATCTATTGCGGTAGATAGGGATCCCGTCTTTTTATCCTTAGTGGCAATGATACATACATGTCGGTTCCCTTTCTGTCACTGGGATCAAGAACCGTAAGATCGAACCAACTACCGGGCACCTCTTCCCATTGCAAGATAAATAGATCAAGTTGGCCACACAAAACCAAAATATCGGAGAAGAAATACGAGGCTATAAGAGATCATGCATACAAGAGATCAAAGAAACTCAAATAACTTTCATGGATATAAAAAGATATAACTGATCATAAACTCGAAGTTCAAAAGATCCCAACAAACACACCGCAAAAGAGTTACATCATCTGGATCTCCAAGAGACCATTGTATTGAGAATTCAGCGAGGGAGAGGAAGCCATCTAGCTACTAACGACGGACCTGAAGGTCTACAAAGAACTACTCACGCATCATCGGAGAGGCACCAATGGAAGTGGTGAACCCCTCCGTGATGGTGTCTAGATTGGATCTGGTGGTTCTGAACTCTGCTGCGGCTGGATGAATATTTCATCGACTCCCCTAGGGTTATGGTATTTTTGGGGTATTTACAGAGCAAAGAGGCGGTCCGGGGGGGGCACCGGAGGTGGGCCCAACCCACGAGGGCGCGCCAGGGCCTCCCGGCGCCCTGGTGGGTTGTCCCCTCCTCGGGACTCCCCCCAGGTGCAACCAGGGCCCATCTTCCTTCTTATGGCCCATAAAAAATCATCGTGAAGTTTCGTGGCATTTGGACTCCGTTTGATATTGATTTCCTGCGATGTAAAAACATGGAAAAAACAGTAACTGGCACTTGGCACTATTCAATAGGTTAGTACCAAAAATGATATAAAATGACTATAAAATGATTGTAAAACATCCAAGATTTATAATAAAACAGCATGTAACAATCAAAAATTATAGATACGTTGGAGACGTATTAGCATCCCCAAGCTTAACTCCTACTCGTCCTCTAGTAGGTAAGTGATAAAAACAGAATTTTTGATGTGGAGTGATGTTCATCAAGTCATATCATATGCTTTTCTTTATAGCATGGACATTTAGACTTCTATGTGCTTCAAAGCAATAGTCTAGTTTTGACATAACAATTTAGATACTCAAGCATATCAACAAGCAACCATGTCTTTCAAAATATCAATGCTAAAACAATTTATCCCTAGCCCATCATGCTCAAACATTGATCCATTCATGAAACACACTCAAATATTAACTATACCCAATACTTAA
Organism: Aegilops tauschii subsp. strangulata; assembly: GCF_002575655.3. NCBI lineage: Eukaryota > Viridiplantae > Streptophyta > Magnoliopsida > Poales > Poaceae > Aegilops > Aegilops tauschii. The sequence continues at coordinate 241,017,144 of NC_053037.3, read as the reverse complement.
GTATGATCATATTGCCTCCTAGTTGGTGCTTTTGTAAGAGAAGATGGAGACTCAAATTCAAAAATAAAAATTGCATAAAGTAAAAGAAAGGCCCTTCGCGGAGGGAAGTAGGGATTTGTAGAGGTGCGAGAGCTCAAAGCGGAAAATTAGAGATAAAAATATTTTGGGAGGTGTATCCATCCCACCAACGAAAACGACGTAGATCTACGAATACTTTTCATGCTAGATATGCCATAGGCGGTTCCCAAACAGAAAATAAAGTTTATTCCTTTTTCCACCATTCTTTCACTTTCCATGGCTAGCTGTATCCACGGGTGCCTTCCATACCAACACTTTCCAAGGAATTTATTATTTGACAACATAAAGTAAATTCATTTTTGCATTTTGGGACTGGGCATCCCTAAAACCTTTGCCTTACTCTCGTGCAATGACAAGTGAATAAACACTCATCTTGAGAATAACACATCCAGCCTGGAAAATATTAGCCACCCGTTACCGTTCCGCGAGTGAAACAAACACACAAAAGAGAAGTTTATTTTGAAAATTAGAGATGGCACATGCAAATTTGCTTAGAACGGCAAAACAATACCGCATATAGGTAGACATAGTGGACTCATGTGGCAAAACTGGTTTAAAGGATTTTGGATGCACAAGTAGAGATCATACTTAGTGCGAAATGAAGGCTAGCAAAAAGATTGAGAAGCTACCAACCAAGAAACGAATAATCTCATAAGCAAGCATTAAGCATAATTAACACCGAATAATGCACCACAAGTACGATATAATTTTCATTGCATGATTATTGACTTTCGTGCATGCATAGGGAATCACAAACCTTAAGACCAATATTCTTACTAGAGCACAATTACTCATCAACATAACTCACATATCACATCATCATATCTCAAAACTATTACTAAGAATCAAGTTTATTTTGTCCAATGATCTTCATGACACTCTTTCACTTTATCCTTCTTGGATATCTATCACTTTGGGACTAACTTTCATGTGTTGCTTTTCATAAGCTCAAACAAATATTAGTGAAGATCATGAGCATAACAAATTTTATTTCTATCAAAATAATTTAAGTGGAGCAAGAGAGAATTTCTTTGAAATTTTACTAACTCTCAAATAAATCTAAGTGAAGCAAGAGAGTATTTCTTCAAAAATACTAAGCACACCGTGCTAAAAATGCTGTAAGTGAAGCACTAGAGCAAGTCCTAGCTCATAAAAGATTTAAGTGAAGCATAGAGAGCAATTCTAACAAGTCATGATATAATTTTGGCTCTCTCAAATAGGTGTGTCCAGCAAGGATTGACGACTTAAAACACAAAATAAAACAAGCAAAGAATCATATCATACAAGACGCTCAAAGCAAAACACATATGATGTGACGAGTAAAAATATAGCCTCGAGTAAAATACCGATAGTTGTTGGAAGAAAGAGGGGATGCCACTCGGGGGCATCCCCAAGCTTAGTTGGTTTCTCATTCTTGGATAATAGATTGGCATGCCGGGGCATCCCCAAGCTTAGGCTCTTGCATCCTTCCTTCATGCATCGTAAGATAACCCAAAACTTGAAAACTTCAATCACACAAAACTCAACAAAACTTTCGTGATATCCGTTAGTATAACAAAGCAAACTACTATTATAAGTGCTGTATCAAACCAATTCATATTTTGTTTTTATATTATATCTACTGTATTCCAACTTTTCTATGGCAAAAACTCATCAAAGAAAACCATAGTGCCATCAAAATAAGCACACAACACAAAGAAAACCGAATCTGTCAAAACAGAACAGTCTATAGTAATCTGACTTTGGAGAATACTTATGTAACTAAAAATATTCTACCAAAATAGGAAGACCTGGGTAATTTGTATATTAATCTTCTGAAAAAAGAATCAGGGAAAAATCTTTTCTGATAAAAAATGAGAATTGTTTTCGTGAGCGCAAAGTTTATATCTTTTTCAGCAAGATCAAACAACTATCACCCAAGAAGATCCTATAGGCTTTACTTGGCACAAACACTAATTAAAACATAAAAAACAAAATCATACCAGTAGCATAATTGCGCAAAAACACAAGAATAGAAAGCAAAAAGCAAAAATAAATTTTATTCATTGGGTTGTCTCCCAACAAGCGCTATAATTTTACGCCCTTAGCTAGGCATAAAATTTCAGGGATGCTCACATGAAAGATAGTAATTGAAACACGAAGAGAGCATCATGTAGCATGTGAAAAACACATTTAAGTCTAACATACTTCCTATGCATAGGCATTTTATAGGAGAACAAATTATCAAGACAAGAAAAACCTAGAATATGCAAGGAAGGAGAAAGAAACAATAGCAATCTCAACATGAAGAGAGGTAATTTAGTAACATGAAAATTTCTAAAACCATATTTTCCTATCTCATAATAATTACATGTAGGATCATATTCAAATTCAACAATATAACTATCACATAGCATATTCTCTACATGATCCTCATGCATGCAAAGTTGACATTCTTCCAAAATAGTGGGATTATCATCAAATAAAGTCATGACCTCTCCGAACCCACTTTTAATAAAAATTTAATAAGATTGAGCACTCTCCAAATATGTGGGATTATTTTTAGCTAAAGTTGACACTCTTCCAAACCCAATTTTAATATTTTCACAATCATATCCATCATGAGGTTCAAATAAATTTTCAAGATCATAAGAATCATTATCATCCCAATAATGATCATTGCAATAAGTAGTGGACATAACACAATAAGCATCCCTAAGCTTGGGGTTTGGCATATCACTAGCACAATTGAAATTAATAGAATTTATAATAACATCATTGCTATCATGCTTTTCATTCAAGGATCTATCAAGGATAACTTTATAAATGTCTTCGTTTAACACTTCATCATAGTTTTCAGATTCATAGATCTCAAGCAAAACTTCATAAAGATAATCTAGTGAACTCAATTCTCTAGCAATTGGTTCATCATAATTGGATCTTTTGTAAATATTAGCAAGTGGATTAGGATCCATAACAACTGATTTTTGGCAAGCGAAGATGCAAGCTAATAAAAGACACATGGTAACACAAGCAAGGATAGCAAACAAGAGATCTGACAAGAAAAAGGCGAATGAAAAAGAGGGCGAATAAAATGGCAAGTTTTTGTGATGTGGGGGAGAGGAAAATGAGAGGCAAATGGCAAATAATGTAAATTGTGAGGGGATGAGATTTGTGATTAGGAACCTGCTATATGTTGAAGATCCTCCCCGGCAACGGCGCCAGAAATGGCACGGAGCCGGGAGACTATCTTGACTTGATCCTTCCCGGCAACGGCGCCAGAAATTCCTTTTCATGTCACTTGAAGCTACGTTGGTATTTCCCCAAAGAGGAAGGGATGATGCAGCACAGCGGCGGTAGGAATTTCCATCAGATATGAAACCAAGGTTATCGAACCAGTAGGAGAACCAAGCAACGCAATGTAAACAGACCCTGCACACAAGTAACAACACCTCGCAATCTGACGTGTTAAAGGGGTTGTCAATCCCTTTCGGCATACGATGCCAGAAATTGCGTGATGACGGGAGAAAATTGTAATAGATTAAATAAATATATTGCAAATAAAATAAAGTGCAACAAGATATTTTTGTATTTTTGGTTTAACAGATCTGAATAAAAAGAGTGGATAAAATAGATCGCAAAGAAAATATATGAGAAAGAAGACCTGGGGGCCGTAGGTTTCACTAGTGGTTTCTCTCGAGAAAATAGCAAACGGTGGGAAACAAATTACTGTTGGGAAATTGATAGAACTTCAAATAATTATGATGATATCCAGGCAATGATCATTACATAGGCATCACGTCCAAGATTACTAGACCGACTCCTACCTGCATCTAGTACTATTACTCTACACATCGACCGCTATCCAGCATGCATCTAGTGTATTAAGTTCATGGAAACATAGAGTAATGCAATAAGAATGATGACATGATGTAGACAAGATTCGTTATCTATTGCGGCAGATAGGGATCCCGTATTTTTATCCTTAGTAGCAATGATACATATGTGTCGGTTCCCTTTCTGTCACTGGGATCAAGCACCGTAAGATCGAACCCACTACGGGGCACCTCTTCCCATTGCAAGATAAATAGATCAAGTTGGCCAAACAAGACCCAAATATCGGAGAAGAAATACGAGGCTATAAGAGATCATGCATATAAGAGATCAAAGAAACTCAAATAACATTCATGGATATAAATATATAACTGATCATAAACTCGAAGTTCATCAGATCCCAACAAACACATCGCAAAAGATTTACATCATATGGATCTCCAAGAGACCATTGTATTGAGAATTCGGCGAGGGAGAGGAAGCCATCTAGCTACTAACTACGGACCCGAAGGTCTACAAAGAACTACTCACGCATCATCGGAGAGGCACCAATGGAAGTGGTGAACCCCTCCGTGATGGTATCTTGATTGGATCTGGTTGTTCTGGACTCTGCGGCGGCTGGATGAATATTTCATCGACTCCCCAAGGGTTCTGGTATTTTTGGGGTATTTATAGAGCAAAGAGGCGATCCAGGGGGTACCCAAGGTGGGCACAACCCACTAGGGCGCGCCAGAACCTCCTGGCGCACCCTGGTGGGTTGTCCCCTCCTCGGGACTCCCCCAGCTGCAACCAGGGCCCATCTTCTTTCTTATGGCCCATAAAAAATCATCGTGAAGTTTCGTGGCATTTGGACTCCTTTGATATTGATTCCTGCGATGTAAAAAAAGATGGAAAAAACAGCAACTGGCACTTGGCACTATGCCAATAGGTTAGTACCAAAACAGATATAAATTGACTCTAAAATGATTGTAAAACATCCAATATTGATAATAAAACAGCATGGAACAATAAAAAATTATAGATACGTTGGAGACATATCAGCAGTCGTGGACACTGCTTGGATCCTCGTGGCCGGACTCCCAAACATCGCTCGGTCTGAGTCTGTCATCCGCCAGATGTCCCGGATCTTGGGCAAGGTGGTGGTAGTCGACGAGCTTTCTATACGGAAAGAGGAGGAGGTCCGGGTCAAAGTCAAGTGCCTGTACTCCTCCAAGCTCTGCGCCACCGTCCGGGTGTTCTTCAACGACCAGGGTTTCGACCTCCGGATCTCCCTAGAGCCCCCAACCAAGTGGGCCGTCCCTGCTTCTCCGATGGTGGTCCGCCCGATATCGTCCCGGTGGCTAACGGGGATTACCACGGTTGCCACCACCCCCGCTCTCACCGTTCTGAGGGGGATGGGGGCTCCGACGACTCGCGCTCCCACTCTAGTGTCGGCATGGTCGTCCTCCCGCTTCCTCGGCGTGCTCCGCCACCGACCTCTCCACGATCGTGTCGGGCCAGGGAGTTGAGCTGCTCCCCCCTTGTCCCCGCCAGGACCCAGCATGGGCGGCTCCCCTCCGGCCTCCCTCCCCGACGTGCCGCTCGGGTCTCCCGTGCCCCTGCCGCTGTGCGCGCTCCTCTCTCCGCGGGGCCTGCAGACACCCTTCCACCTACGGCATCGGACCCGCCTCCGTCTCCGCTACTGGTGGTGACCGTGACGCCCCTGCTTTCGACACGGCGCTGCCTTCTCCGACCCCGACTCCTCTGCTCCTCGGCTGCTCTGGGATGGTGCTCCATCTCGCCCCCGTGACGGACCCCGACATTGAGGGGGAGACCCGGGTGACCACTCCGATGGCCTCCCAGCGTCCCCCTCCTCGGTCCATGGCCTACTCCCGCCGCAGCCGGTCCTCCTCCTCCCCGGTGACGGCCTCCCGCCGTAGCGCTCGGCTTCATGCTACCCGGCCAGACGGTAGCTCAGCTCTACCCATCCCCGAGCGGGCGGAGCTCCGGGCCCCTGCCCGGGATCTGGAGCCACGTACCCCCGCCGTTACCCCCTCTATTGCTACTTGCTCATTTTCTGCTCTCGAGTCGGTTCCGTTGGACCACCTTGCGAAGGTTGCGACAGATTCCACGATCATCTTCAAGGGGGAGGCTTCTCCCCCTTAGTCCAGATCGAGGCCATCCGGGCTCGCGAGATTCTTGATGGTAGACTTGCGGAAGCCCGCGCGGCTCTACTCTCTCCTCCTGCTCCCCGGCCTCCGCTACGATAGCCACTACAGCTCAGCGCCGCATAGCCGGTGGCCGCCTTCCGTTGGAGGCGGCCGAGCTCCGTGGCCGCACCCGTTCTCGGACTACCGCCCTCCGCGCCCAAAGCGCATCTCATGTTCTGGGGTCAAGCAGCCCCCAATGGCTCCTTAATGCGTGCCCTTTACTGGAACATCCACGGTTTCAGCCATGTCGGCCGACGCCGCCAACTTCTCGAGTACATGCGAGATGAACACATTGACATAGTTGCCATCCAGGAAACAATGCGCACTGAATTCTCTCTGCCGGAGCTCGATCGGCTGAGCTCCCACCTCTTTGCCTGGCATTGGCTCCCTTATAGTGGGATTGCCATCCATTCGGGTGGCATCCTATTAGGTGTGAAGGATGCCACCTTCGAGGTGGTTAGTATGGACCGGGGCCAGTTCTTTGTCAGCATGGAACTCTATGAACGGGCCCTTAATTTCAAGTGGGAGGTGATCATCGTCTACGGCCCGGCAAACCATAGTAGGTCTGCCTCCTTTCTCGAGGAACTTCACCGGAAGGTTTCGGCCGCCACCCTTCTGGTGGTTGTCGGGGGCGATTTTAACCTCGTTCGATTCGCGGAAGACAAGAGTAATGCACATGTCAACTTTGCACGTATGCAAATGTTTAATGATTGCATTGCTGACCTTGGTCTTCGCAAGATAGATAGGATTGGTGCCAGTTTCACCTGGACCAATCGCCAGGCCTCCCCGACCTAGTCCGTTCTGGAGCGGGTCCTAGTCCCCCCGGAATGGGACCTCCCCTGCCCCCTGGCTTCCCTCCGGGCCATCACCAGGATTGGCTCCGACCACGTCCCCCTCCTCCTATCCTTCGCCGACAAGCACCCTCCGATTCCCCCTCGCTTCCGTTTTGAGACATTTTGGCTGTCCCAAACCGGCTTTGTTGAGGCCGTTGGCACCCGCTGGGTGGAGGCTCGAGCCCACCCCCACCGGCGCCCTCCGTCGGCTATTGATTCATGGCAGTTCTGTGCCAAACGAGGCCGGCAGTTCATTAAGGGGTGGGGTGCCAACCTTGGCCACGATCTCCGCGAGTGCAAGAAGGCCTTGTTGACCGCCATCTAGGCCCTTGACCTCCGGGCCGACGCAACCGGCCTCTCCCCTGATGACTGGATCTTCCGATAAGACCTAGAAGATCAACTCTCCGTCATCTACACTGATGAGGAGGCTTATTCGTGCCTTCGGGGATCCCAGAAATGGGTTCTGAAGGGAGACGCGAACACGGCCTACTTTCAGGCCATTGGGAACGGTCGCCATAGACGTAACACCATCCCTCTCCTATGGTATGGTGCGTCACTATTGCAGACCCCCTGTGACATTCGGGCTCACATCGACGGGTTCTAACTGCTGGGCCGGACCCCAGCAGGTCTCCACTGCGGAGAACACGACCCTTACGGCCCCTTTCTCCAGGGTGAGGTTTGGGCTGCCATTAGAGGCATGAACCCTACCTAGGCCCCGGGCCCCGATGGTCTTCCGGTGAAATTCATCCAGACCTTCTGGAATGTGATTAAACCTGAGGTCATGGCCATCTTCGACGAGTTCTACGTAGGGTCCATTACCCTCGGTCGTCTCAACTATGGGATCATTTCGCTCATCCCTAAAGTGCCTGGGGTGTCTGACAACCGCCGGTTCCATCCGATCATAGTAATTAATGTGATCTTCCGGATCCTGGCGAAAGGGTACGCCAATAGGGTGACCTTGCTGGCGGATCGCATTACCCACCCCAACCAGTCCACCTTCATTCAAGGGCATTTTATCCTAGATGGGGTGCTAGTCCTTCACGAAGTCCTCCATAAGGTCTGCTCTAAGCACCTCAAGGCGGTCTTCCTGAAGATCGATTTCCATAAGCCTTACGACATAGTCAGCTGGCCCTTCCTTCGGGAAGTCTTCCTCCGGAAAGGCTTCGACGATCGTTGGATCACCTGCGTGATGCATATGGCATCCAGCGGTCGCGCCGCCGTGAACATCAATGGGGAGGTTGGCCCTTACTTCCCCACCCTTTGTGGGGTCAGACAAGGCGACCCCTTCTCCCCATTTTTTTTCAACATGGTGGTGGACATACTTGCCGCTATCCTGGACAAGGCAAAGGCGGCAGGCCATATTTGTGGGATCGCCCCCCACCTGGCCGGTGACTCTGAGATCTCCCTCCTCCAGTATGCTGACGACACCCTCATTACGGTGGAAGGCTCGGAGACGTTCATCTCTCATATGAAGTTCCTCCTCCTCTGCTTCCAACAAATGTCTGGCCTCAAGATCAACTTCGACAAGAGCGATGTGATGGTGATGGGCCACTCTCCGGATGAATGCCTGAGCACTGCTAACCGTCTTAACTGCCTCTTGGCTCCTTCCCCACGACCTACTTAGGGACACCCATTAGTGACTCTCGGCTCACCGTCACCGATTTGCGTCCGACCATGGCCAAGCTGTAGACCCACATTGAGCCTTGGTAGGGTAGGTGGTTGTCGGAGGCGGCCCAGACAGCTCTCATCAACTCCACCCTATCCAGCCTCCTCTTGTTCCTCATGAGCTTCTATAGCCTGCACGAGACTCTGCATCATGAGATCGCCAGAGTCCAGTCTACTGGGCGGGTGGCAATAATAAGCAGAAATACCATATGGTTAGCTGGTGGGACATCTGCAAGCCCAGGGAGCAAGGTGGCCTCGGGATCATGTGCTCTAAGCGAATGAACATCGCCCTTTTATCCTGGTGGCTTTGGCGCATCTCGCAAGGGCAAGGCGGCCTCTAGTTAGACATCATCCGGAAAAAATACCTGCGTCGGCAGCCCCTCGCCTTCTGGTAGAGATCTGGCAGCTCCCAGTTCTGGCAGTCGGTCATCCAACTAGCCCGGTTCTTCGCATCGGGACCTCCATTTCGGTTGGATCTGGGGCTGCAACTCTATTCTGGTTCGACCGGTGGGCGGGAGACACCCCCTTCACCGCGCGCTTCCCCGACCTCTTCTCCATCGCCGTTGATCCTTGGATCTCTGTTGAGAGGGCCCATATTGACTTAGGACGCCTCGCCTTCCGGAGACCATTTGGGCCTCCGGATTCTGTCGCCTGGCATGAGCTGCTCGACTGCGTCGCCTTACACGAGCCTGAGGTGGACACGGGCCCGGATCTGGTCCGGTGGCGCCTTGAGCCATCATGACAATTCCCCACCAAGTCCCTCTACCGGGCCATTGCCCCCTCCTCTGCCCCCTCCCCTCTCAACGGTTTGGTCCATCCGCCTGCCTATGAATATTAGGATCTTCATGTGGCAATGGATTCGCGGGGGGACCCCGACTGGGGTGGAGGTTCGCAAGTGCAATGGTCCTGGTAATGGACTTTGCCCGCTCTGTGGTGTCCCCGAAGACTCGAATCACATCTTCTTCTCTTGTGTGTCCGCTCAATTTTATGTGGAGCTGCTTCCGAGAGGTCGTTGGTGGCAGTTGGTGCCACACCAATTATACCGACTTGTTCGCCGAACTCCAGAGCGCCCCCTGACTTCTTGCCACATAAGGTGGCTGGAGATTGGGTCCCTCGCTTGGACACTCTGGACGATCAACAATAGGCCTATGATTCAGCGCATTCCGCTTCGACGTGCTACCGACGCCCTCTTCAAACTCTCTGGTTACTTGCAGCTATGGCGGCCGCTTAGCCGCCCACGGGACCGAGACGACATCTCCGCCTTCATCGCCAACCTGCGGTCGATGGCTGTTCGTCTGTCACTGCTGCCTCCTGCCCCCCCCCCCGAGCCAGATTAGGAGCCGGGCGCTCTCTCTGGCCTCCCTCGGCCGTTCTTTTTTCTTTATTTGGGCTTGTTGACTTGGCCCTCAGTAGAACCTTTGTACTTTTTGTCGTGAGAGTTTGGTGTGTGTGGTGTGGACTAGTCCTTGTATTGTTGCTCTATGGCGGTTTGCTTTATTTATAAAGTGGGACGAAAGCCTTTTTCGGTAAAGAGAGGAGAGAGCAGCTTGAGGCTTAATCGGTGGAGTTGGAAGGATGTACGGATCTCAGAAAAAAAGAGTTGGAAGGATGTACGTGTCATGCTGCAAGTTTTCTACATGCATGTATATTCACTAGTTTATATATGTCGATGCATGGGTCGATGTAATGGAATAGCCTGCTTCTAATCATTCATCTTCCCATGGGGAGGTCTCTCCCATCGACGTAACATCTGAACTGAACTAATTCAAATTAATTCATTAGGAATTGCAAAGCAATCCATCTCTCCCGTCAGACCATGACCGATTCCTTGCCGCAGCTTTGCAGCACATGCTTCTAGCACTCATTCTTGGCACAAGTCATCTGCTGCAACCTTTCCGGCGCTGGCGGGAAGCTCGCTGGCGACCTAGTGGAGTTGGTGGAACCTATTTCATGCTTATTTTTTTGCAATTGCTAACTTAAATCCATGGCGAAGTGCATAGTTCGTGCTGCTCTGGATCTTTTCATGGACCTCCCTGCCTTGCTCCCGCCGGCGGCGCACGCGGTGGCAGCGGCATGCCACCCAAACGACGACGACGGCCGCGTCACAGTGTTATGCCTCCCTAGGCATGGTCTCGTGCGCTCATCCTGGTAGCCATCCCTTGCCTCGTGTGCCTGGAGGATCTCGACGACAGCCACATAAGGAGAGTTATGGTATCCCTAAAGTCCCGTGTGCATGCATGTGAATGCATATGCCGTGTTTATATTTGAAGTACTAGCACTTGTCATCTTCATGCGACCTGGTTGCGAGCGTGTGAGGTGACATGCGTTGATTTTAAAGTGAATCCATGGCAACGTCTTGGCTGTGTTGACGGACACTCTTTCTTTAGCCATGTATAACACTAGGGGTATAATGGTCTTTTCACATTGCACTTAACACCTTTAGTTGTCAAAATAGACGGAAGTGTCACATAGGGAACAAATTTTATATTTATAGTCAAATACGGAAGAAAGAACTTTTTTGGGCCAAATAGGGAAGTAAAATTTAAGAAAGGGCCAAATAAACAATTCTCTCGTCTTTGTTTCTTGCAGCAGCCTGCCACAGTGCTGTTGTAGCGCGAGCCCGCGGGGGCGCACGAAGGCGCGAGCCGGCGGGGCGCGGTTGGGCTGACACGGACGCACATGGCGGGAGGCGGCCGGGGGCGCTTGCGGTGGGAGCCGGCTGCGGAGCGGGAGGCTGGGCCGATGCGAGCAGGCATGGCGGGAGGGCCAGGGGCACGTGCATTCACCGGCCTCGGAGCGGGGCGTAGAGGGGAGGTGGAGCGGCACGAGGCTAGTGGTCGGGGACGAGCGGAGCTGGCACGCGGAAGGGGGGTGGCGCAGCAACGCGGGTGGGAGTGCGCATGGGCGGGGCTACGTACGGGAGCAGAGGTGAGTGGGGCAAGGCTAGGGAGCGCAACCGCAAGGACAGAGCAGCGACGGGGGTGGGCGGCGTGCGGGCGCGACACCTCGGGCGCGATGGAGCAACGCAGTGAGGGGCGGACGCACGACCACGGGCCGATCAGCGTGGAGCGACGTGGTGCAGCAGGCGCGCGACCGTTGGAGGGTATCATGCCCAATATGTGACCCTATCCTAAAGGAACTCGAAGGTCCCACCAAGGATAGAACTTCATATTGACACGATTTTGCAAGGTGGATATCATTACATCGTATCATTACATAATAGTTGGGGATACATACAAAGGCATACAATGCCACATGAATACATCAAACATCATACATAAGAGAACAACATCCAACTACGGATGATACATAAACAGAAACTTAAACGACATCCACGCTGCTAGCCCAGGCTACCGACCAGGAACCTAACCCAAGATCGACGAAGAAGAAGAAGAACTCCAAGACAAGTAAACATCGCTCTCGCGTCATGATCATCGCGTTACCTACAGCTGCAACTGTTGTTGTAGTAATCTGTGAGCCACGAGGACTCAATAATCCCATTACTATGGGTATCAAGACTAGCAAAGCTTAATGTGTTTGGAAAGGATAAGTGGTGAGGTTGCAGCAAGCGACTAAGCATTGTATGGTGGCTAACTTACGAGTACAAGAGTAAGATGCGAATCTACGCAAATGGTCGCAAACTAGTAATGATCAATAAGTGATCCTGAACTACTTACGTTCAAACATAAACCAACCATGTTCTCCTCTCGAACTTCCCCGAAAAGAGACTCTCACGGTTACGCACGCGGTTGGTGTATTTTAATTGAGTTTACTTGAAGTTCACTACAACCGGATATTAACGAATTCCCATCTGCCACAAAACCGTGGGCACGACTCACGAAAGTTTAAACCCTGCAGGGGTGTCCCAACTTAGCCCATGACAAACTCACGATCTGCGGAGACAATCCTCCATCATGGGACCCTCCGATCAGACTCAGAATCCCGGTGCACAAGACATTTTCACAATGGTAAAACAAGTTCTTCAAGACCTCCCGACGTGCCGACACCCTGATAGTAGCCGCGCGTATCTCGTCTCAGGCCACGACGTATGAGCTACGCGTACAGGTGCCAAAATAACCCAGGTTGCCCCGGGGCGGCCCCGCACAGTGCTCTAGTTTGGACCAACACTCATGACGAGCACTGGCCCGGGGTTGTTAATTAAGTCCTCGGGGCCCGGGAAGTCCCTATGCAAGTTTTAGTTGTTATTCGGCAAATGGTAAAACCAATGTTGGGCCTTGCTGGAAGAGTTTTATTCAAAGCGAACTGTCATTAGCGGACAATAAACCCTGACCGTGTTAGGGACACAAAATCAAAGAACATAACACCGGTATGACAGAAACTAAGGCGGCAAGAGTGGAACAAAACAACAGGCAAAAGGCCAAGCCTTCCACCCTTTACCAAGTATATAGATGCATTAATTAAATAAGAGATATTGTGATATCCCACGAGATCCATGATAGCCATGTCCCAACATGGACAACCTACAACTGCGCCTGCAACTAGCAACGCTACAACAAGGGCTGAGCAAAGCGGTAAAATAGCCAAACAACGGTTTGCTAGGAAGGGTGTAAAAGGTTAGAGGCTATCATGGCAATTTGGGAGGCTTGATAAACAAGTGCTGGGGAGCGCGACATAGCGATAGCATCGAGACAACTAGCATAGCAAAGTTAGTACTGAGATCCAAGGTGATGGTCATCTTGCCTGAAATCCCGCTAGGCAGAAGATCGAGTCCATGAAGGAGGTGAAGCCACGTAGACAAACCAAGCGTAGACGAACGAATCCTCACGATCGCAACGAAACAGGAACTAACGAGAAGAAGCACAACCGGAAAGAATCAAACAACATGGTTAACACACAACACATAAGCATGACATGATGCTCAACCAAGTATGATGCATGAAAAGGCTACATGAAGCTACTCATGGCAAGAGATGATGCATACAAGAACAACACATCAAGGCAAGTTTAAATGAGGCCGGAAACAACATATAACAATTCCGGTAAGTCCTCATATGCAAATTTCGAAATTGGTCAAGAACTGAACAAAACATTATGTTAAAGTTGTTAAACAGCAAGTTAAAGTGCACCCAGATGAGCTACGCGTCTTTCTAGTCAAGTTACATATAAAGTTCCTTTACTTCGGAGCTACGGCCTAGAAGATATGAGCAAAACAACTTAAACATGCATTGATCCAAATGCAAGCAAAACAACATCACAAACACTCCAAAACAAGGATGCAACAAGGTATCGTGAAACTACATGCAAAACCAAGCAATTTTCATGTAGAGCATGCTCCAGACGGAGCCACGGTTCAACACATACACTCAATACAAGTGTCAAACACAATCTGCCCAAAACAGCATCTAAGCACTTTGCAATTAAGGAAACAACATGCTACAGGAAAAATATGGACACAAACTTGATATTCACTCAAAGTACAGGTTACATGCTTCAAATAACATTAAAGTTCAAGTTCATAGGCATCAGGATTAAACCAATATGATCAATGCAAGAAGCAACTTAATAACACAGATTATGACTTGGCGAAAAACAGGGCATACATGTGATCAGGAATAACATGTTGACCTGTTGGAGGTATGAAACAATGAGGCTACAGTGCAAGATCATGGCAAACAAAAGCATGGAATTAAAGTACAGGTTAAACATGGAAAAATATGATTACTAAGCATCTCCATATAGCCCCTAGATCAATCGCATTCATCAAGAAAAGATTGCAAGTTAAAAACAGATTCTCAGACAAGGAAATCTGGCAATGCAAAACAATAACATTATGATGCTGACTTTGGAGGCACATAACCGCAAGCATAGCAAGTTTAATAAGTATGAAAAAGACATGGGCATGTAATATACATGATATGCTTCAACTTAGTCCATTGGCACAAGTTCATATGATGCATGGAGTAATTACTATGATTCTTGCAAAATGGAACATACTGTGAACAGGTTGACATATTTGGCAGGAAGGCCACTTGAGAGCAAAAAACAGACAAACTACAACAAGTTATATGGCAACCAAGGGCATGGCATGAAAGTACACATAACAAAGAGCAAATAACATCAAGGCATCGTCAACATATGGCTCATGGATTAGTGGGAACCATCAAGACAAATTTGAATGTTGTAACAGTTTCAGCAAGTGTAAAAGAGCAACATCATCATAGCATGTTTGCAAGCTTGGAACAGAGGTCATATGATGTCCACAATTATCAAACTTGGCATGTGGACAAATTATTAATAGCATACTTCAATTCATGTAATTGGAGCATCTCCAAAAGAGGAATAGATTAATTAATAACAAGCACACAACATGGCATCATGAAGTTAACTTGAAAACTGGAACATCATTTAGGCCTGTTCATGGCAATGAAAACATATGCTACAGGACATATATGAGGCATCAAAGGGCATGGAAAGCATGTACATGTAGAGGCCTACAAAATAAGAACACTGATCTACTGCTATAAACCACTAAAACATGCTCAAAACATTATGGCAAGTTTGCAAGCTTTATGCACTCACCACAAGGCACATAAAAATACATTGATTGCACCACTTAAAACATGGCATGACTATGCCTCTAAAACATGTTGACATGATGCTCAAAAGATAAAGACACAAAATGCTATGAAAAAGACAAATCAGCAAGTTATGATAACTTCCAGCAGATAACAACATTTAGCACTTCCACAACGAGGATTAAGGCATCAAGATGAATAGTAACATGCATGAAAACTATACCAACATGTAGAGCATTCATAGATGAACAATTTTATATATCATACACGCAAAACGGAGCAATGAGCACGAAGTTATGCAATGATGAAGATGCACACATAATGTTGGAAACTCAGGGACTTAGTGGAATTTTACCCTCGCGAAAACGGAACGAGGTCTTGCAGCGGGACAGAGCGGTTCGGGGCGGGCGCGACCTTTGGATCGCGGGGCCAGTGGATCTCGTCCACCCTCTGGTGGATCCGGCTCCGGCAAGCTCCGACGAGCGCGACGACTTCCGGTGAGGCAGCGGGGAGGCGCGGGCGAGCCCGGGACGTCGAGGAAGGACAGCGGCGACTCCAGCGGCTTGGGTCAGCGCGCGAGGAGGCGGCATGGCGTGGCGGCGGTGGGAACTCCAGCGACCGGCGGGCGGTTGCACGGGCGGCGCATGCGGCGCGAGGAGGCGGCACAGCAGTGGACGACGGCGGCGCGGCGCGGGCGGTGGAGCAAGGCGCGGGCGAGCTACACCGGCGGAGCGGCGGCGAGCGAGGTCGGCGGGGCGGCACTCTCCGGCGATGCGAGGCAGCGGAGTCGGGGCGGCTCGGGCACGCGGGCACCCGCGGGCGGCGGCGGCGCAGATCCAGGCCCCAGCGGGCCGGCGGTGGTGGGACGCGACGGAGGCCACGTGGCGCGCAGGGGCTGGATGCGGGCGGCGGCTGGACATGTCCCGCGGGGGGTGCACATGTCCGGCGGCGCGAGGAGGAAGATGGCTAGGGTTTCGCCCGAAAATGGAGGGGGAGGGGCCTTTTTATTAGTAGAGGGAGCTAGGAGAGGGCTATTGAGGTGCGGTTTTCGCCTGCACGATTGTGATCCGATGATGGAGAGCATGGAGGGGGTTTAGATGGGCTAGTGGGCTGTTGTGGAGGGGTGCTGGGCTGCAAAGAGAGAGGGGTCCGGCGGGTAACGCCGTTAACCGTTGTGGCAGCAAACGACTTCCAAATGGAACGAAATTTGACAAGCGGTCTACCGGTGGTATACCAAGACCACTCGACAAATCTCGGCCCATTCCAAGAACGTTTTTCTCCCGCTCACGAAACAAGGACTGAGAGGTGCAACGGGTGCATGTGAGGGTGTCGGATTGCGAAACTTACAACGGAGAAAGTGACCGGATGCATGTTTTGAAAAACAGGTAGATGAAATGCACATGATAACATGGCAAAATGCAACACGCAAGCAAATGACATGGCAATGACGGCGAATACTGGAAGACACCTGGCGCATCGGACTTGAGGCGTCACAGAGGGGCAGCGCATGGAGCGACGCGGTGGAGCGGGCGCGCGGCCACAGATGGGGCAGCTTGCGGAGCGACGCGGTGGAGCAAGTGCGCAGGGGTGGAGCGGTGCCAAGCCTTGTGCGCGCATGCTCGAGCGTGAGGTGAAGGAGAGTGCGAGATGGGCGGGGAGGGTGCCAAGTCCTCCAGCAGCTCCGCGATGGAGAGGACCAGGTCGCAGGAGGCGGACGGGGCCACAGCAGGCGACGTAGAGATGGAGAGGACTGCGATGCAGCGGC
This sequence comes from Aegilops tauschii subsp. strangulata, assembly GCF_002575655.3. Lineage (NCBI taxonomy): Eukaryota > Viridiplantae > Streptophyta > Magnoliopsida > Poales > Poaceae > Aegilops > Aegilops tauschii. The sequence goes on along the minus strand of NC_053037.3, from coordinate 241,000,265 downwards.
AACACAGGAGAGGAAGCGGGCCAGGGCAGAGAGGGGCTGCGTAGAGGGACGCACCGCGGATGGCCGGTTGGGAGCAGCGTGCGGGGCCGCGTGCCAGCGGCAACCCGGGGGAACGGTGCAGCGCTGCACGCTGGAGCGGGGTGGCGTGCCGCTGGCCCGCGGCAACGGGGATGCAAGCAGCGCGCGGCCGCGCGACGTGGGAGTGCTCGCAAGTGTCCAAGCCGCCAGCGCACCCACAGGATGTCTCTGCCCTCCCCGGGGCTTTTTCTCTCATTTTCGTATGTAGTAGTTAGCTGGAGATTGAATGTGAGGGGAAATTGGATGTGAGGGAGAGTGGCGCTAGCGCCTGGGCTGGAGACGGGCGGTGCGGACGCGTGGCCACAGGGGCGAACGCCAGTGGAGGGACGGCCGGCGACGCGGGGAGGTGAGCGGCCAAGCAAGGCATGCACGCCGAGGCCTGGTGCGGGCGGATCTACGCAGGAGCGGTGCCGGGTGGTTGGTGTCACGGTGGTGGTGACGAAGACGGTCGCGCCCAGACCGTGGTTCCAGCAACAGCTATCCGCACGGTGGACGCCAACTGTCGTGCTATTCTCATGGCAGATGCCATGGGATGGCTAAGGGAGGTGAGAGTAAGGCTATGATGGAGATACGGGATGGGATTGGGCAACAGCAACCGGTAATTTACCCAGGTTCGGGGCCCTCACGTGGAGGTAACACGGCGAAGCGGAATAACTGCAAAGAAAGAGGTGAAAGACATTCTGGTTGCTGAACAAGGTGAAGCGGAATGCTCGTACTGTGCTCTCCTCCATGCAAAAGGCACGCATGACTCTAGTCCAACCTCTTATGATGGCCGACCACCCATCCTTCACTGTCTTCACGAGCACATCTAGATAGTCATTGTGTTTTGATTGAAATAATTTAACCTTTGCATGCCACCAATCTTGTAGTTTGAGAGGTAATCTTGAGTAAACTGCTTCGGGGACCACTGCAAAGGAAAAAAGATTCAGACATTGTCATCTAAGACTACCTAAAGTGGGAGTAACTTCAGTAGTAACATAAGGTCCAACTCAGCAAATTTGCTTTTGTGGCAATGATTTAATGAGAGATATGAATTGAGTAACATAGCTAGTTACTCATACTATGAGTAACATCAAACATACCAAGACAAGATGAGTCTACAAGCTAATAAATGAAGTGTTGCATGACATCACACATATATTACTCCCCACTATGGAGGTAGTAACATAGACTAATAACATATGCATGTTACTAATCGAAGTTACTCCCCACTGTGAGTTGTCTAACACAACTCATTATGGGTAGTAAAAAGAAGGTTGCAGAGTCCTTAATTAGCATCATGTAGTTCACTGTTGTCTTGGATAAAGTGTAAACAAATAGTTTAACTGCCATGTTTTGACCCATTTTACTAACAATCTTTATCAGTTTCCTTACTTGATGCTAGTTCATCAATATCTCATTGCCCCATACGCAGAAAGGCTTGAAGCACGGATTTTTACCAATGACATATGTACCTACAAGCACCAAGTAAATATTAGAAGCTAAACATCAATTGCACAATGATGTAGTACAACACTCCCTCTGTCCCATTATATAAGATCTTATAACATCCAATATACTCACATGCTGTATAAATTAAAATCTTATTTATGGGGCGGAGGGAGTTTATTACATTTTTTACAAATATCGGCGGATCAACTGCAGTTAACTGCTGTTGTGTTGTTGTTGTTGCTGCTCTTCTATGTATACCTAGACATCATCAGAACATTAAGGTAACACTCTTCCTTGTTGCTATGTAGCCTAGGATTGCATATTTGGTCATTCAGTACAATACATGTTGTTATGTAGCCTTAGATATATTAGATATAGCCCAAGTTAACCTACCAATGAATGGGTTACTCATATATTCAGTTAAATGTCTGATTCGACGATTAATCCTGAACAGTGAGTATATATAAGCCATGGGTTGAAAATAACCTCGATGGAAAACAACATTTGTTCCCAATATTTTCCTGTGTAAGTACATCTAAAGTCATGTAGCACAACAGACTAAACATCAACCAAATATATCCATGGTGGACAACATAATCTCCAAATGATAGCTTCAGTGTGCAGGTTTAAGCATGCTAGTTAAGAAAACAAGAAGTGGAAACGTGTGTTAACTGCAACAGGACTAACATTTGAAAACAAAGCAAATACAGTCATCCAAACTAGTATTGTGCAGGTCTAAGTACACTAGTTATTGTTAAATCAAAATGGAAAGGCGTGTTAACTACAACATGCTTAACAGTAACCAAATATTGTCATTCATTGAAGTATTGTGGAAACTGGTATAGATGAAATTGAACTGCACAGTTATACTTACACATGTAGAACATCGCATTGTGAATAACCGAAATAAACAAGGCATACCACGAACAACCAAAGATAGCAATTGAAACTAGACATAAGCTAACTACAAACAATCGAACAACCAAAAACTGTTAAAAGAGGCATATGCTAGCTATAACAGGCTTAACAACAAGAAAATAGTCATTCATAGTGGTACTGTTGAAATTGCGTAGAATGTAGCTTGTGCTTAAACATCAAATTGTATAATTGAACATCACAATGTGAAAAAAGAGGGGTGTCTTAACTACACAAGGCTTAACAGGAAACAAATATGGTCATTGACCTGGTATTGATGAAATTGTACTGCACAGTAAATAGTTGGACATATAGAGCATCACATTGTAAATAACTAAAATAAACAAGGCATAATGCAAACAACCAAATATAGTAATAAAAATTGGACACATTCTCACTACAAATGGGGTTCGACAAAACAAATCAAGGGATTCCCCATGTGAAGAAGCATGAAAAAACAAATCATGGGTTTCCTCACTTGTCATGGATGGGCTCCTCCTCGTGGTCGTTGTCGATGAGGTCTAACTTGGCAGCTCAGGATCCCAAGGCAGTGTCGCAGAACATGTCCTTCATAAATGATGAAAGGGGCTCCATGGCAATGAAGGATGTCGAATTATTGACAATGAACTAGAGGAGATCAGCGGTTGGGGCATCGATGATATCGACGGCGCTAGAACTCGAGGGGTTGGGGTGGGCAACTTAACCTGTGACATAGTCGCGTCAAGCCGTCCCTGTCGAGGACCAAGATGTCTTAGCTGGCGTCTTGGACATACTAGCATACTCTAGCCCGCTGATTGAAAGGTTGTGGCCAGTCATTGTTGTCAGCTTCCTCGGCGGCCACCTAGCCGACGTCGAGCGAAGAGGCTGTAGTAAACCTCTTTTGGGCCATTTGCTCCTTGAACTCCCTGAGAAGCGTAGCCGGCCTTAGGATGCGACGCTCTGGAGTGAGGGGGGTGGGGATGGGGATCTGTGGGAAAGGGGTCATTGCGCGCGCATCATCTAAGAAACACAAGACGACGAGGGTATGTAGATCGGTGGGTAACCTGCACAGGAAGACCGACAGAGGTTGATGACGGAGGCAGCGAGGCGACGGTGGCCTTGTCGGGGTGACCTAGCTACGGTTTCGAGCGAGGGAGGGGTGGTGTGTGTGTGTGTGAGCAGAGGTTTTGGGGTGTGTGTGTGTGGAGGGCGTCCAAGGTGGTGTCTGAGGAAATGTCATGGCTACTAAAAAATTTACTAGGCGGGAGTAAAATGTCGAGGCTACTAAAAATTCAGATCAAGGGATTGAAGCAGAGAAGGAGTAACAAACATCTCACATGGTCAAAACATAATAATCATGTCCTATCAAACAAAAAAACCCTTCAGGAGAGCAGATATTTTTGACATTGCGAGGGATGCACGTGGGAGTAAAATGCTAGGGCTACTAAAAATTTGGATCAAGGGATTGAAGGAGAGCGGGAGTAACAGACATCGCAGAAGAGGAATCCTAGCTATGAACGCATGCCTCCAAATAGCTAGGTCTGGCATCTCACCCTACCGTAACACAAAACCTGTAGGAGTCCATCATGGTCTAATCCCCCTTTCGCTTCCGGTCAAAGGTGGATTGTGTGGGGCCCACAAATGTGTGCTGGTGGCACGAGATGGGTGAGACAACATACGAACCACCTACGGGTGGCCCAAATATATATATATATATATATGTGTGTGTGTGTGTGTGTGTGTGTGTGTGTGTGTGTGTGAGTGTGAAAATGGTGCGGTGTGATATTTAAATACCCAATCCACAATTTTGATATGGCACATGAGCCTCGCAAATAAACCGTACATCCCCGACCCCATGGAGGTTCAGGAAGTGCGAAGTAGTGCCCCCCCTAACACACATACTTTGAGTTGGTGGGAGGGGCATCTCACCAAGACGTACTATAACACTGACCAAGAAGAATCACCACCTTGGCCGTATAACCTCTCTCGTTGTGGGTCAAACTAATGGACGTCCACGCGGCCCCACAAATGGGCTAGCTTGTCGCCCATAACCACGCGAGGGAGTGCCCGAAGACAACCACTATATGCATGTGTCCCAAACATAGGTATGGAAGTGTTGTGTGGTGTTTGAATACCCAATGCACAACTTTGATCTGGCACCGTGCTATGGAACCGGAAAGTCCCCACATGGAGCGAGGGTTCACGACACGTAGTATATATGTATGTATATCACCCCACTTCCAGCCGGTGAGAGGGATTCATGCGTATACATGCGCTCAAACTTAGGTCTGGAATCTCACCATGATTGACCTACTATATAGTAACACAAACCAAAAGAAGAAGAATCGACCCTGGCAACTTCTCTTGTTGTCAGTCGAAGTGATGGATGTCCACGCAAGCCCATGAATATATAGGTTGCCATCGATAACTAGGCGAGGGAGAGTGTCCGAAGACAACCATTGCATGTATGTGTCCCAAACATATGTACGGAGGTGCATGATGCATGCATATGTTTGAATACCCAATGCACAACATTGATGTCGCACATGCGTCGAAAATCGCATAGTCCCCACATAGAGTGAGGTTCATGATGCGTCGTGTGCTCGCCCCCTCCCCCACTTCGATCCAGTGGGAGGGATTCATGCATACACATGCGCTCAAAGTATATTATGTAATCTCATAGCATGACCTATACCGTAAGACGAACCAAAAATTAATCCCCTCGTAAGTCCAATTAACCTCTATCAATGTCGGTCAAAGTGATGGACCAAGCGGTCCCACAGATGAAAGCATCTCGCTGATAACCGCGTGAGTGAGTGCTAGAGGACAACCGCCATCGCTTGCATGTGGGCCAAACATATGTATGGAGATGTGTGGTTGTGATGTTTTAATACCTAATATGCACAACTTTTATGTGCACCTCCCTCCGAAACCGTAAAGTTCCCACACAGAGCGAGATTCATGATGCGTAGTAAATGCTGCTCCCCTCCCCCCTTCGACGCGTAATATATACTCCTACTGTAACACAACCCGAAAATAATCCTCCTTGTTCGTCAAATTTACCTCTCTCATTGGGTTATATTAGTGATGGACGACGACCTCGCGGGCCCATGGAGGGAAGCGTCACAGGCAAGTGAGTGTCCTATAGGACAACCACAGTCTACATGTGGCCCAAAGAGGTGTTTGTGTGATGTTTGAATACCCAATATGCACAACTTCGATGTGGCACCTGCTATGGAAATCAAAAAGTCCCCACACACAGCAAGGTTCATGACGTGTCTAGTATGTGCTGCCCCCTCCCCCCTCTTCGACGTGTACTATATACTCCTACCGTAACACAAACCGAAAAGAATCCTCCTTGTTGGTCAAATTATCCTCTCTCATTTGGTCAAAGTGATGGAGCATGATGTCCTGGGCCCACGGATGGATGCGTCGCATGCGAGTGACTGTTCTATGACGCCTAGTAAATTTTGGCCCCACCCTCTTCAACGCTTACTATATGTATACTCCTACCATATGTAACACAAACCAAAGTAATCATCCTCGTTGGTCAAATTAACCTCTCTTGCTGTAGGTCAGAGTGATAGGCGACGACCACACGGGCCCATAGAGAGCGTCACACGCGAGTGAGTGTCATAGGACCACCGCGTGCATGTGGCATAAAGAGGCATGTCAAACTTTTTCTGCAGCGAACATGTGACCAAAGGAGTTTAGTGTTAAATTTTGAAAAAAAAACATTCATAATTTTACCGTTTTTATACATTCATTGATTTCCTAGGGAATTAATGTGCAAAAATCAAATTTGAGCTACATGAGACTAGTGATAGTGCACCAAAATGTATTGGAAAAACATATGTTTACGTGTCCCTCGGTGCATGTTTAGTCCCCATGCAAGAAATTTCAAACATTGAGAATCTTGATTTTAAAATCCAGTAATTCCAAAACTTAGTTGGAATTCATGAAAATTATCGTGGTGTCATACGAACACCAATAGAGTGTGATATTGTATTTTTTGTCAAATTTGAGACAAGTTTTGATATAATTTTCTTACAAATGAGAGATTATTAATAATTGGCAACCAATATCGCAAAAGGATTATTTATTCAAATCATAGACGTTAGACCAACGATGTATGTGCCATGCTTCGATTAAGCAATAAAGTGGCAGAATTAATCATCAAAAGGAAAAACAATATAATACGTGCCGCTACGTGTCCCGTGTGCCGTACGAGCATGCGTGAGTTGAGGGGACGCATGCGAGCAGTCCGTCATGTAGCCAGACCGGGAGGTGTGCGCGTGTTTGCTGCGAAATGTCACGAGGAGGCATGCTAGTAGCTGTGTGAAATGGCGGTAGGCATGCCAGCAGTCCGCTGCGCAGGCTCACCGGGAGGCGAGCTATCCCTTTGACCACCGCCTGCCACGCTCCCACTGCTCCATAATAATAACGCACCCGGGCAGCTAGTCATAATAGGTGACCGCACCCCCCGTCTACAATGGTCATCGCCGCCTGGAGTGTATGAGGATGCCGCCGATGAGCTCCATCGGAGGAAGTGGATATGTCGGGGCTAGTGAATCACCCGTGCAACACGTGAAACTGGGCACAGAGGTTATCGTCACCAATGACGAGGTCTCGCGCCGGCAGCAGCGTGACCTTGACTTCGTCGCCACCGTCAGGCCTCCACAACCGGAGCCGAAGGTCCACAACTACTCCGACAACGATTCCGAATCTGACAGAAAACCGGTTAGTCCCCCCCCCCTCATTTTTTTGGAATAGAAATCCTATGGTTATGTTCTCCCAATCCATGAAATCAGAATAAGATTTGTTAGATATGTGTAGTGTATTGGTTGTTTGAATGGTATCCGTCTATGGTTAGTGATTGATTGTTTGCTATATACAGATGATTTTTTTGCTAATAATCCGACTAGGGTTAGCATTCGTGCTAATAATTCGTAGCTAGATCTTGAGAATTGATTTTGAATGTCCTACATATATTTGTGCAGTTTTTTCTTCCAGATCTTGAAAATTGATTTTGAATGTCCTACATATATGTTTATGCCAATTTCCCCCTAGTTTTGTATGTACCCTGATGAGGCTCCAGCTAGTGATGCTGCCGGTTGTAGATCCTGCACCCGACAACGTGGGCAGAAGCGGCCACGGCCCCCTCGATATGAGGAACCCATAGAATCACGGGCGGACCACATCACCGATCTCCCGGACGCCATCCTTGGGGAGATAATCTACCTTCTCCCCACCAAGGATGGCTGCCGCACATAGGTCCTCGCATCTCGTTGGTGCACTCTCTGGCGCGCCGCGCCTCATAATCTCGGTTGTTGTCAGCTATTTGTCGTTCAAGATTTTGAACTCCATGGAGCCATCATCTCCTCCCACCAGGGTTCCATTCAATGCCTCTGCATCCCGCCATGCTGCCTATTGCACATACCCTGCACGATGGATGCCTGGCTGACATCCTGTCAATTCGAAAAACTCCAGCAGCTTGAGTTCTACCATTAGTGCGAAAACAGCTTCCCACCAACCACTATATTTGTGCCCTCACCACTGATGTCGATCTCATAGTTTTCCTCCTCACTCCACACTGCCACCTTGGCCTGGTGCCATCTAGCAGACAATTTGGTACAAATGCTTTGATTCCCACTACTAAAAAATACTTGCGCTTGTGGTGATTGATTTGTCGGAGGCCTCACTGCAGAGCATCAACCACTCCAGCTGCCCTGCCTTGGAGCGCTTGCTGCTTGTTTTTGGAAAAGAAATATGTATCTGTTATCTCCAAATAAAGTTGACTCACCTTGTAAGAATTGGAATTTCTTTTAAAGGACATGAACTCATCATCGAAGATGCCCCTTCACTTCAAATTTTGCTCCTTGATTATCGTTATGCACCTTCGCAAATATATGTGGTCTATGCGCCTAAACTGGAGACCTTGGGTGTAATTCCTGATATGTTTAATGGTTACAAGAAGATGGTTGGCTCTACACTTATTCAGGTACTGTATATTATCATAACCACTTCTGTAATCATAAGCTACATTTTTCATTTGTGCGCATAAGTTTTATATCATCTTGGAGTACACTTTTGTTACTAATATTATCTTCTATGCTCAATGAAGAGTTTGTCCATGGATAGCCTATCACTAGGGCTGGATTCTGTTAAGACCTTACATATCAGTATGTGGTGTTTTGATCTGAACATGATTATTGGCTTGCTGCGATGCTTTCCATGTCTAGAGAATTTGTATATAGAGGTGATGATTTCATGCACATTGAAATCCCATATATAATGTACTAGAATTAACCGTTCAGATGTTGCTCTTTCGACATACCTTTTTTTAGACATTAACTATTTTCAATCTTCATGTCTATTTTGGCAAAAACAAATGGACAAAAAGGTATAACCAACCGGTGACATAACAAGCACCGGGATTTTCTCTGTTATCATGACATTCGTTTGAGGACAATAACGCTGTAAGGATATGCATCCAACCATGCACACACAAGCTTTGTCACATTCTTCTGGTAGAATGCGAGGGTACTAATGTCCGTGAGGATTAAGTTTTTTGACAAAAAAATTCTCACGGATGGACTTGTTGAACAGCATAAAAAGAAGTTTCAGGTGGACAAAAGGGCTTCTGAACGTGCTCGGCTTCTACTTACAACTACTTGTATTCATGTACCGGTAGATTTTATGGCATAGGATCTTGATTTTATGGATCAGACTGATCAATTTGATTATGACTGCCAAAAACTTTGGTTGAGTTAGATGTTATTGCCCTATTCAATCTGGATTTTGTCTATACCTGATGAACAATTAATCCTCGCGCTTTTGTACCATTTGTAAGCTGGAGTTAGATACTGTTGATTTTTTAACTCGGCTTTGACCCATATTTTCTTTCATACTGGCCAATGGCTTGCCAATTCTTTAATTAAGATAGGAATATTATAATCAATGACAACATAGAGAAAGAACATCACTCTCGTTGGCTCCTTGGGATCATTGTTCATTACAGAACCCACAAGTGCTTAGCACCCGCCAACACCCACAAACTTATTTTGAGCTAGCACACTAAATGGGCTATAATTCTTAATAAGGAAAGCTGCATGGTAGTGAAATATTTGGATTCTGACATTTCGGACCCACGAGAAAAAAGCCTATCCAAGGTGGTGTTGACTGGCTATAAACAGCTGCCACGTTATTATCGCAAACGATCGTATTATTCCAACCGTGGGTGTTCAACAAACCATTTACTACCACGGGTGGCTATTTGATTTGATTAGACAGGACAACTACGAGTGGCCTGCCACGCAGGCTCACCGTACCGGGAAGCGAGCCGCGAGTGTTGCCAAAAATTTATTGATGGTTTTAGTTTTGACCGCCTCGGGAACGTACATAGAACAGTCCTCTGTTCTTATCTGCTAGGACTGCCGCCAAGGATCACCGCCTGCTGTGAGATGGAGGACGAGCCGGCTAACAAGCGGGGGTGGGTTGGGGCAGAACGGCAAGAGCCTCCGGCGAGTGTGGACTTCATTAGCAGCCACCTCGAGGAGATGTTGGTAACCATCTATCCCTCCTCCCCATCAAATCTGGTGTGCGTACCACTGTCCTCTCGCGGTGATGGCGCCCCCTCTGGCAGCCCACCCCCAGGACCTCATCGACGATGAGGAGCTTTGCAGAGTGGAGCGCAAATGCTTGGACGCATTGTCCCACGTCCTTGCCATGCACCCTGAGCCGATCAGACGCCTAACTATCGGCAAGTTCAGTTCGAACTGCAAGGCTGAACCGAGGTTTCATGACTGGTTCCTATCCCCAGCCCTAGATTGGCTCGAGGAGCTTAGCTTTCATACTAGACATCTGCGCTCGCTACAGCCATCCACACTCCGCCTCGCGCCCACGCTGCGACGCGCTACGTTTAGGCAGTGCCTTTTCCCCCAGGTTGATGATGCCCGCGCTCTTCATCTCCCTAAACTAAAGCACCTCGAGCTCATGGGCGTTTGCATCTCGAAGGAGGATTTGGATCACCTGCTTGGCACCTGTACAGTGCTCAAGTACCTTCGTCATCTGGTGATGGATGGGTTTAGCCTCCACATCACCTCGACGAATGTTCGTATGATTTATGTGCATTGCTGGCACAGCAAAAGGCTGTCAGTTGAGGTGTTTCACGATATGGTCATTGAGAATGCACCTTTCCTCGAGAGATTGCATGTACTTGATAAATTAGGTCCAACAAGAATCAGGGTCATTCACGCACCGAAATTGACAGTGTTGGGCTATCTGTGTCTTGAATTCTCCGAACTTGTTACTGGATCATTATCTGTTCACGTACAACAGTCTTGTTCTTCTTCTCCTTATATATTATTGGACAACATATTTTTATCTATTTTTTGATGATCTATGTTCGCCTGTCATCAAGTAAATGATTCCAACAAGATTGACCCCATGTTTGCGCACAGTGAAGATCTTGGCACTACAATCTGTCGGTCCCGATCTGGATGAAGGTGTTAGATTCCTTAGATGCCTTCCATGCACAGAGAAGTTATACATCAAGGTGATGCTCCTTTCCCGTTAATTGTTAACCACAACGGAGTTCAATTTGTTGTTACTTTTACCCATGATTACAATGACAAATGTTGTATGATTTGTAAAGGAAATTTGGAGGATTTCAATACATATTTTTTTGAGATGTTAATCATGAACCATTGAATATGGCATGTCACTCTTTTCGTGTATTTTAGAAATCCTACAAATCAAAGAGGCCCGAAGTGTTCAAATCTGCAGCTAGGCACTAATATGTTGTCTTTGTTTGAAGATACAAGCAGGCCCGAAAGTGGAAAATGTTGGGGAATATAACAATCCCATTAAATGCCTTGATCTTCATCTCACATAAATTACTTTTAACAAGTACCGAGGCACCACACCAGAAATTAAATTGGCCAGGTTCTTTGTTCAGAAAGGAAGGGTGCTCAAGGTAATGATGTTTTTCCTATATTTAGTGCGAAGAAGTGAATGGTTTGCTAAAGAGCGAAGGCGTCTACAGCTGAATGGAAAAGGCTGTGTAGAAGCTCAATTTTAGTTTGTAACTTCATATGACAGATTATTTAGAAGTCGCCGTATCAAGCCGCTATATGACTTCTCGGTGGCTGATCCTTTCGCAGAAATAATGCATGAAAAAGATTCTGAAGAAGATGAATTTGACTTGTAAGAACAGTTTGTACCTTGTACTCTTTGAATTTGGGTCTTGTAATGCTGGAATTTGAACCTTGCAATATTTATGGTATTTGGGATATAACGTAATTGGATGTTTAATCTGGTTATGCAATCATGTCCTGTTATAAGTATATATTGTTAAGCTGACCGTATCTATTGTGTGGCCTAATTGAAAAATGTTCATCTCACTTGTTCTGGTCACACACACCTTGATCTGGCTGGCCATTTCTGTTGTTCTGGTCATCACAAACAGTTTGTATGGATCAACTTTATGTCACGTATTGCACATGCAACTCTAGTCTGAATCCTGCTTGATGTCACTACCATCGCATGTAGTTCGTCTTATTGCCACATATCACCATGCCGGCCATTGTTCGCATCCCTCAGCATGCTCTGCTCATCGTTAAGCGCCGGGGCGCGCTCTGTTCGCGTCCCTCCACGCGCTCGGCTTGTGAAATGCTTTTCACTACGTGTTCAATTGCTATATGCATATTGTTGCTCACCGTTGAGGTGGCCGCAGAGCGCTCTGCTCGCGTCCCTCCGCGTGCTCTGCTCTCGCGTCCTCCGTGCGTGCTCTGCTAGCGGTTGCGCCCGCGCACGATCACGTTGGGGGACCCATATGCGTGAGCTTGCGCCGCGTGTGTCACCATGATGCAGTTACGCGCGGCACGATGGAGTTACGCACTGCAAAATTTGCTATCCTAACGTGCCGATATTCTTGTCCGCTCGGCTTCCCCATTTATTCCCGCGGCCATTATAACCTTAGTCTCTTCAACTTTTCGATCGCGCCCCACAACACAAACAAGCACACCCACAACGACACATACAGAGAGGATATCTAGCGGCGCTCCAATGGAGTTCAGTGTGCATCAAGTGGAGACCCACGAGAGGGACAAGGACCTCTTGGCGGTGTACACCAACAACCCATCCATGGTGGACGATTCCATCAACAGCATGGCACAGTTGCTTGCTGATGATGACAAGTACAAAGTTGGTGGCATCAACCTCTAGTACACCGACGGCCATGCCGGGTATGATCAAAAGGTTACAGTCACCCAGTTGTGCATGTGCCATCACGTCCTTGTCTACCACTACTCCCTGGCCACAAGGCCTTACGAGCGTTTCGCCAGGTTTGTCAACAACCCCGACTAGAAGTTCACTACGGTGGAGCCCATCAACGATGTAAAAGCGCTCAAGGTTATGGGCTTGGCCTCCAAGAACCTCGTCGACATCTGTGGCCACTAAAGGTTCTGGGGCAGCAAGAAGGAGAAGGACTCCCTTTTTGATCTCACATCGACCATCATCGACGGGGCCTGGATGAAAAGATGGAGGAGGATGCCAAGAAAATTCCTGCATCCTGGCACGGGGCCTGGATGTCGAAACTCGATGAAGCTCACCTCAAGTTTGTGGCCAAGAATGTGCACACGTGCTACGGGATGCATAGGCGGATCATTCACATGAGGGATTGCCTCCTTCCCGTAATCAACAAGGGATCGAGCCACCAGCAGAGCACTGGCGGCAAGCGTCACAAGAGGAAGTAGATGATGATCAGATGATCATTTATCCTAGTTAATTAGGCATGTAATAGTTTACTTTGGTGTGTGAAAATGTCATGTGTGTACTAGCCACCTATGTAATTGGATGTTCAATTTGGTTATGGAACCAAGTCCATTATAAGTATATATGATGTTGTCCTGTACGCAATCACATCACGCACGGACCATACTAGAGAACCCGGCGGTGATGAATTCATCAATCGCTGACAATTGTATACCAGCAAGTGTTTGCCCACAACACACACACACATGGCTTATTACTAGAAATCGTTTGTGTTATTATCGGTCTACGCACACATTTCTGGTTACACACTTGTTTGACACGTATGGCGCACATCTTGTTAAGCTGAACCGTTGTTATTGTGTTGCCTGATCGCAAACAGTTCATCCGACTGAACTGTATGTTGTTTGTTGCACATGCCTTGATTTGCCTGACCGTTTCTGTTGTGTTGCCTAATCACAAGTAGTCCGTTTGGGTGAACTGTATCGCACACACCTTTATCTGACCGACCATTTCTATTGTTATGCTCATCGCAAACAGTTCATTCAATTGAACTGTATGCCATGCATCACACATACAACTATAATCTGAATCGTGTTTGATGGTTCTGCCATCGTAAAAGGTTTGTATTTTTTGACGGTTTTCTTACAGCATTGTTTGCGATTAATGCATCACACATAGTTTCATCGAAGGCTTCCTGCACACAGGCTTCCCTCGGGCAAGAACTTTGAAAAATTGCTCAGGAAGGTTCACTAGGCAAATTAAGTTGAAATTTGCATGAGGCAATGATATGGACATGAAAAGGTGTCCAAAAAGTTTGGGGTCAATCAAGCAAAGATAAATGACACTTCCTTCTCAAAAAGCCACTTAGGAAAAAACACCGAATACCTACACAAACAATCAAACGACTTGCACCCAACGCGATAAAGGGGCTGTCAATCCCTTCATGATTACTTGCAAAAGTGAGATCTGATAGAGATAGATCAACGATAAAGTAAATATTTTTGGTATTTTTGGTTTATAGATCGGAAAGTAAAAGATTGCAAAAAGAGTAGATCGAAAACTAATATTGTAGATTGGAAACTTATATGATGGAAAATAGACCCGAGGGCCATAGGTTTCACTAGAGGCTTCTCTCAAGATAGCAAATAATATGGTGGGTGAACAAATTACTGCCGAGCAATTGATAGAAAAGTGCAAAGTTATGATGATATCTAAGGCAATGATCATGATTATAGGCATCACGTCTATGTCAAGTAGACCGAAATGATTTTGCATCTACTACTATTACTCCACACATCGACCGCTATCCAGCATGCAACTAGAGTATTAAGTTCATAAAGAACGGAGTAACGCTTTAAGTAAGATGACATGATGTAGAGGAATTAACTCAAGCAATATGATGAAAACCCCGTATTTTTATCCTCGATGGCAACAATACAATACGTGCCTTGCTTCCCCTGCTGTCACTGGGAAAGGACACCGCAAGATTGAATACAAAGCTAAGCACTTCTCCCATTGCAAGAAAAACCAATCTAGTTGGCCAAACCAAAACCGATAGTTCGAAGAGAATTACAAAGATATCAAATCATGCATATAAGAATTCAGAGAAGATTCAAATAATATTCATGGATAAGCTAATCGTAAATCCACAATTCATCGGATCTCAGCAAACACACCACAAAAAAGTATTACATCAAATAGTTCTCCAAGAATATCAAAGAGAACATGGTATTGAGAATCAAAGAGAGAGAAGAAGCCATCTAGCTACTAGCTATGGACCCATAGGTCTGTGGTAAACTACTCACGCTTCATCAGAAGGGCAATAGGGTTGATGTAGAAGCCCTCCGTGATCGAATCCCCCTCTGGCAGGTGCCAGATAAGGTCCCTAGATGGGATCTCATGGGTACAGAAGGTTGCGGCGGTGGAAAAGTGTTTTCGTGGATGCCTCTGGTGGTTTGGGATATATGGGAATATATAGGCGAAAGAATTAGGTCAGGAGGTGCAGGGGGGGCCCACAAGGGTGGGGGCGCGCCCTCCGTCCTTGTGGCCGCCTCGTGGCTCCTCCAACTTCATCTCCAAGTCTCCTGGTTGTCTTCTGGTCCAAGAAAAATCATCGCTAAAGTTTTATTCCGTTTGGTATTCCTTTTCTGCGAAACTCAAAAAAAGGGAAAAAGAGGAACTGGCACTGGGCTCTAGGTTAATAGGCTAGTCCCAAAAATAATATAAAATAGCATATTAATGCATATAAAACATCCAAAACAGATAATGTAATAGCATGGAACAATCAAAAATTATAGATACGATGGAGACGTATCTAGCATCCCCAAGCTTAATTCCTGCTCGTCCTCGAGTAGGTAAATGATAAAAATAGAATTTTTGATGTGGAATTCTACCTAGCATATTTATCCATGTAATTTCTTTATTGTGGCATTAATGTTCAAATCCGTAAGATTCAAAACAGAAGTTTAATATTGACATAAAAACAATAATACTTCAAGCATACTAACAAGGCAATTATGTCTTCTCAAAATAACAAGGCCAAAGAAAACTTATCCCTACAAAATCATATAGTCTGGCTATACTCCATCTTCATCACACAAAATATTCAAATAATGCACAACCCTGATGACAAGCCAAGCAATTGTTTCATACTTTTGATGTTCTCAAACTTTTTCAACTTTCACGCAATACATGAGCGTGAGCCATGGACATAGCACTATAGGTGGAATAGAAGGTGGGTGTGCAGAAGACCAAAAGAAGGAGATAGTCTCACATCAACTAGCCGTATCAACGGGCTATGGAGAGGCCCATCAATAGATATCAATGTCACTACTAGGGTAAAAATTATACACGGAAGCTTACCAGCAGCGCGGGCTAAAAGGAGGCGCTACTTCTCATTGGCAGTAGCGCGTGTATACAAAGGACGCTACTGCTATGTGCATAGCAGTAGCGCAGTAGAAACAAAATGCGCTACCACTATACATGGCACACGGCTTGCCAACAGGCTAGGTATAGTAGTAGCGGCTCTGTGGGAATCGCGCTACTGCTAACTAGATAGTAGTAGCACTGGGCCGCGGCCCGCGCTGCTGCTAACCCGGCCCGCCCGTTTCCTCACTCTCCCTGTCTCACTATCACCGTCGTGGCCGCCCTCCTCCTACCATCTCCGTTGTCGCCGCATTGCCGCCGCCGTCGCCGCAATGCTGCCGGCGTCACTGCCATCCCCCGGCATCGGTAAGCCTCCTCCTTCTCCTCTTCCTCATCCCTCCTCCCTCCTCCCTCCTCTGCCCCACTCTTCCCACCCCTAGCCGCCTCTCCTCCTACCCTCTGATACGTCTCCAACATATCTATAATTTTTTATTGTTCCATGCTATTATATTATCCATCTTGGATGTTTTGTATGCATTTATATGTTGTTTTATATGATTTTTGGGACTAACCTATTAACCTAGAGCCCAATGCCAGTTTTTGTTTTTTCCTTGTTTTTGAGTTTTAAAGAAAAGGAATACCAAACGGAGTCCAATTGACGTGCCAATTTTTGATGATTTTTATGGACCAAAAGAAGCCCCCGGAGTAAAAGAGTTGGTCCAGAAGAGTCCCGAGCCATCCACGAGGGTGGAGGGCGTGCCGTACCCCCTTGGCGTGCCACCCTATCTCGCGGATGACTGGGAGACCCCCTGACATGAGATCGACGCCAAAAATTCCTATAAATACATAAACCCCCAAGATGGAAACCTAGATCGGGAGTTTCGCCGCCGCAAGCCTCTATAGACACCAAAAACCAATCGGGACCCTGTTCCGGCACCCTGCCGGAGGGGGGAATCATCACCGGTGGCCATCTTCATCATCCCAGCGCTCTCCATGACGAGGAGGGAGTAGTTCACCCTCGGGGCTGATGGTATGTACCAGTAGCTATGTGTTTGATCTCTCTCTCTCTCTCTTTTGTTCTTGATTTGGCATGATCTTGATGTACCACGAGCTTTGCTACTATAGTTGGATCTTGTGATGTTTCTCTCCCTCTACTCTCTTGTAATGGATTGAGTTTTCCCTTCGAAGTTATCTTATTGGATTGAGTCTTTAAGGATTTGAGTACACTTGATGTATGTCTTGCGTGGGATACCCGTGGTGACAATGGGGTATTCTATTGATTCACTTGATGTATGTTTTGGTGATCAACTTGCGGGTTCCGTGACCTTGGGAATCTATGCATAGGGGTTGGCACAAGTTTTTGTCTTGACTCTCCGGTAGAAACTTTGGGGCACTCTTTGAAGTTCTTTGTGTTGGTTTGAATAGATGAATATGAGATTGTGTGATGCATATCGTATAATCAAACCCGCGGATACTTGAGGTGACATTGGAGTATCTAGGTGGCATTAGGGTTTTGGTTGATGTGTGTCTTAAGGTGTTATTTTACTACGAACTCTAGGGCTGTTTGTGACACTTATAGGAATAGCCCAATGGATTGATTGGAAAGAATAACTTTGAGGTGGTTTCTGCCGGATTTCAGGTTCCGGCAAAACCCTTGAGGATCGAACACTGGGGTGCGCACCAAGATTTCCCCCTACCTATTCACGCCCTCAACCTCGCCACAATCTCAAAGCCTAGCTCAACGAACTCGCAGCACAAGAGACACGAGATTTATACTGGTTCAGGCCACCGTTGTGGTGTAATACCCTACTCCAGTGTAGTGTAATACCCTACTCCAGTGTGGTGTGGTGGATTGCCTCTCGAGCTGAGGATGAACAGTACAAGGGGAAGAACAGCCTCCTGAGGTGAGGTATTCTTGTGCTTGGTGAGTGTGAGGATGATCTGAATCTCTCCCAGCTGAGTTGCCTCCTACTGTGGTGGCTAGTCCTATTTATAGAGGCCTTGGTCCTCTCCCAAAATATTGAGCGGGAAGGGAGCCAACAACGGCCAATTTGAAGGGGGACAGCTAGTACAAGCTATCCTGACTAAAGGTGGTCTTCGCCTGCCAAAGGCTCTGGTGGTGACGCCGTCTTGGGCTACACGGTCACCTCCGTCCTGCTGGTCTTGGTCTCGTTGCACCGATATGGAAACCTTTGCCTGATGCCTCGGTACTCCTCGCCTGCGCTTGCTTCCTTAGCACCAAAGAGGAAACGAGGACAATGTGTGCGCTGGCGCCCACCTGGTCTTGGTCGTCACGACTGACGTCATAAGAACCTCGCGAGGTTTGCCTTGCCTTGATCTCTCCGCCCCTCGCGAGCCAGCCTGGTGAGGCCGCTCCCAAGGAGGTCTTGTGCCGTCCGCCTCGCGAGGCTTGGCCCCTCACAGGGGTCTTGAGCGTTTGTTGGTGAAGACGGGCCGTACTGGGCCACGAGTGGAGCCACACCGTGGGTCGCAGGCAGGCAAGTCTGGGGACCCCCGTTCCCTAAACGCCAACAGTAGCCCCCGGGCCCAAGGCGCGCTCGGACTTGGCTTCGAGGCGAAGCCAAAGGGCAAGTGCAGAGCGCCGCAGGCCCCAACAGCCTGCGGCCTTGGTCGACGCGTGGCGATTGCTTGGACGTGGGCGTCTCCGCTTCCCCACGCTGCCTCGGCAACTGCCCGTCTGACAAAAGGCTGGCACGGGCTACGCTTGCCTTCATTGCTTCCTTCCGCCTTGCTCTAGATCACCTCTCTCGCCCCTCGCTTCCGAAATCTCCAGATCTGCTCCCATCCCCTTCCGAATCAGCGACCAATGGCGCCCCAAAAGGCCAAGGTTTCTTCGTCGCCCGCCTGGTACGAGCCGGCTCTGGATGCGCCCAATGTCTCGGAGAAGAACCTCGCCGTCACGCGCCTACTGACGGCAGGAGAGAGCAACGAGAGGGGGAAGACCGAGCTCCGGGCTGGCTCTGTCATGCCGGAGCTCACGGGAAGCACCTTCTTCCCCTTCTTCATGAGCAACATCATCGCGGGGCTGGTTCCCCCCTTCTCCGACTTCTTCAATGATGTCCTTGGCCATTACGGGCTGCAGGCGCTGCATCTTCAACCCAACTCTGTTCTCCTTCTATCGATCTTTGCCTTCTACTGCGAGGCGTATGTCGGCGTGATGCCGTCCGTGGCTCTGCTGGGCCACTTCTTCTTCCTTCACATCAATGATGGTCGTACCTCCGGGTGCATCAAATTCATTGCGGCTGGCAAGGCTAACTCGTCTCGAATGCTGGGAAGAAGGCCGACAGCTTTAGGAGCAAGTGGGTCATGATGGACGCCAAGTGCGTCCACCCACGCTTGGTGCTGCCAACGGAGATGCCCCAGTCCGACGCGGGGTGGTCTCGTGCGAAGCTCACTGATGACCGGGCGACGTCAGAGCTGGAGAAGATGAATGCCGACCTGAAGCCGGGTAATGCGAAGGTGGCGAAGGTGACAGGAGCAATGCTCCCGAGGGAATTCCTGATGTTGTGCGTGGCCCCGCTTCGGGCGCGTACGCGCCCCTTATGGAAGCTTGGGGGCGAAGAAGACAAGCTTCGATTGAGCCCGGAAGCCTTGCCTGATGAAGAGCTGGCTGCGGCTCTCCGCCCCTTGGTCTGGGACGACCAGGAATACCCGCCGAGTGCCTTCGTTCCCTTGTTCCGCCGCAAGGACGGGGCGCAGGTCGTGGCTGCCAGGCCAACCTTTGATGGGCGCGGGCTGGTGCCGCCAGCGCCTCCTGTGGTCCCGGCTGCGACGGTGCCGTTGGAGGTGTCTCCTGACTACTCTCGCAAGGAGGAGGAAGAGGAGGAAGAAGACGAGCGCGACTCAGAGGCGACCCCCGAGGGGATGGGGGACACCTCCTCCTTGTGCAAAGCTTACCTCCTCGTCACCATGCCGGACGACGACGACGAGACTGATGACCTCCGCAGGGGGGAGCCTCCCGTGATCCCGACGAGGGCAGGTCGACGTTGGTTTCCCGAGATGACACTCCTGTTCCGACGCCGCCTGGGGCTGCTTCTGGCCCGTCTGCTGCTCCTTCCTCTGCCACTGGAGCCCGTGCGCCCGCGCCCCAGGCTGGGAGGCTCTCGGGCTTCAAGCTTAGCAAGAGGAGGGTGTACTACACCGCGGTGGAATAGTAAGTGCTCTTGCCTTGTTTCGTTCTTGCTTCAGCTGCTTGACCTTGACGCTTCTCCGCTGTGCGATTAGGCCGACGCCTGCGGTGAAGAAGAAGAAGGAGGGGCGGTGGTGCTGCTCGGGACCAGCCTGCCTGCTCCGGCTGCGTCTCCCTCCATGGAGAAAGGCAGCGTTGTTGCTCATGTCTCTCCAGCTTGGTTGTCCTCGCGAGGCCTGGGGGAGAATCCTCGGGAGGAGTCAGCCCCCGTGGCCCCGCTGGCTCCGGAGGCACCGGTGTCCGGCACGGCTGCTGAGGTCTCCAAGGCTCAGGAGCCCCTAGTCTCCCAGGCTATGGTGACGATACCTTTTCCTCCTTCTCCCACTGCACCGTTGATTCCAGGTCCTTCCGCCTCCCCTGACATCCTGGAGCGCGCTCTTTCAGGGCGCCGACCCCCACCTGGTGGCTGGGCGCCTGGAGCTAGTCTCTGGCTGGCTCCATTCTGACGTATCCGTTCGGGCAGCGCTGAGCCAGGCCACGGCGACCTCCGAGAAGGAGAAGCAGGCTGCCGCCCAAGCAGCGGCTGCTCGCGAGGTGGCGCTGAAGAACGTCAAAGCCGCACAGGATCGCTATCGGGCGCTGGAAGCCGAGCTGAAGACCTTGCGCAATGAGCGTGCAGAAGAAGCCCGTAGCCGCAAGGCGGAGGAGGACAAGATGAAGGCTCGGGAAGATGCCATCAAGGGTCGCGACGCCGAGCTGGAGCAGTCGGCAAAGGCGCAGGCCACCGAGCGCGGCCAGCTGGAGCGGAAGGTGAAGGCGGACAAAGCCGAACTTGACGCCAAGGGTTCTGGCCGAGGACCGCGCAGCCTTCACGCTCCTCGAGGAGAGGTCTCGCGTGGCACTGAAGACACTCTATGAGAAGGGCTTGGAGAAGCCGCTGACCACCGACGAGGATGGCCCCGCCCAGCTGCTTCCCTACTTGGTCGCGGCGCTTGAGGAAGTCGTGAGCAGCCTCAGCCCCATGGTGGAGGAAGAGGCTTGTGTCCTTTCTTCAGCTGTGCTAACACGCGTCTTCAGCCACCTCCATCTTCGCGATCCTACCGCCCGCCTTGACGAGCTGCTAGAAATTGTGGACGACGAACACTGCGCAGCCGCTGCCGCAGCCGTGAAGGGTCAGGTGGAGGCCCTGCTGAAGAAGTTCCGCGCCTTCGCTCCCGCGCCTTCGACCGGCGGTGCCACTAATCCTACAGCTCCGGCCGGTGGCATGGGTGAAGGCGACGCCACCAAGGAAGGAGCGCCTCTTGCGGGCGCCGGCAGTGTCCAGGAATGACTTGCTTGCGGCTCCTTTCCTGTTTAGACTCCTGCAACAAGTACCGTGCCTCGTGGAGGCGTTTAAACTTGTGTTTGATATTCGGAGAACAATATGTCTTGTAATATTTGCTTTTGGGATTTTGCGATTTCCTTCCCATTTGCTTTTCGTTCTACGTCTGCAGAGCCCGACCCCGCGCATACCTCAGCCGCCGTTGGGTCGTCCGGATCACCAGGGCGAGACCAAGGAGTGAGGGGCTACGTGGCCAGTTAGGCTCCTGAGTCGCGATGCTCAGGAGTCCCCCTTGATGGGCAAACAGCTTATGGAAAGGAGATGCAAGGGTAGGTCTAGTGTTCTGCATCGACAGGGCCCGACCCCACGCATACCTCATCCGCCGTTGGGTCATCCGGATCACCAGGATGAGACCAAGGAGTGAGGGGCTACGTGGCCAGTTAGGCTCATGAGTCGCGATGCTCAGGAGTCCCCCTTGACGCTCAAACGACCTTCATACCTTTGTCCTCGCCGAGGCTCGGCTCGGGAGGGGCCCGCGACGACCACGTCCGGGGGACCTGGCTGGTTGGCGTACGCTTGGGCGTGACCCGAGCGCAGCCCCGTGCCCAGCCACCTCGCGCGACTCTCCCGAGGGGAGGTGTTGCAATGAGGCTGGACACTGAGCTCAAGGGCTCCCTGAGGTTGATACGGCCATGGGGCCGCCCTCAGTTGTTTATCACCAGTGCGGAGCATAGCGCTTCCGCACTTGCACGAGCATAACCGCTCCTCGGTAGTGTCGATGGCCAGCACGGAGCATGGTGATTCCACTGGTACGTCGGAGGGGACTCCCTACTGCGGGGAGCCCCCGGGCCGTGTACAACCCCGCCCTGACACGTGGCTTGCACGGGAGGGCTAGACGATGTGTGTCTGGGTACTCCTGAGCTAGCACGGGACTCACGAGGCCCTACCTCAAGGCGGGTTGCGCCTGGTCTTGATTCTTGATGGCTGAGGTGGCCCTGCGAGATGGTTAGACAACCTGCATCGAACGAATCTCCTAAGCTTATCACGTGAGAAGGCCAAGTACCAACGACGCCAAGAGGTGACGTGAACGGGGCCGGCCCGCCAGACAGAGCTCAACCGTTGGATTTATCGATGCTGCAGGGACGGGCCCGAGCACATACACCGTGCCTAGCCTTCTTATGCGAAGGGTGAAGCGGAGCATCCTACGATTATCCCCATGGACCTACCATCGTCTCATCAAGAGCCAAGAGGACCCATGACACGAGCACGAGCTAGAGCTCTCGAGAACGAGGTGACTTCCTTCCTTAGTGATGTCGGGACCCCGATTCCAAGTCACACCGATCTAGCCTGTAACACCTCATATCACTTTGCGGCCTCACGCACGGTACTCCCACGGGTGTCGCCTTACCATGGCCCGGGACCGTTTGCGCCTTTTGGCTCACGTATATGACAATGTCGCTAGCATCCATATGACAGAGAACCCGGGCCGACATGGCTAGTCGTGAACCCAAGCGGCACTAACGTATGGGGACAGGCATACATGAATCAACATCGAACGTGTCGGTCAGCAGCGTGCGAATCCGGGTTGTAGCACTGGGCTAACAGGACTCCGGGAACCCGGGCTGTAGCAGGCTAGGCAGGACTCCGGATGTCACCGCGTGACATTTCCCTGAAGGGACAGACACAGGAACGATATGAAACACATGCCGGCCAGTCAAGTGTCCAGAGCAGTAGTGCTGGGCTAGCAGGACTCCGGTGAACCGGGCTGTAGCGGACTACTATGGCTCAAGGAGGCACTAGACTACATTTCCCCATAAGAGAGGCTGCTAAGGATAGACAACTAGATTGTCGGATCCCACACATACCAAGCATTTCAATCATACACGCAATATGCTCGATATGTGCAAATACAACATGGCATCACAACAAGACTCTACGACTCAGAGTATTTATTCATTAGGGTCCGAAGAGCCAGATATTACAAACATGGGTCTCATGACCCAACATTCAGAGCATACAAGTCAAAGCACATGCGGAAGCTCAACATGTCTGAGTACAGACATCTACAAATGAAAAAGGCTGAGAAGCCTGACTATTTACTAGATCCTACCGAGGGCACAAGATCGTAGCTGAGGTATCAAGCTAAACGTCGAAGTCCACACGGAACTACTAGCGAGACTGACGTCTCTCTGCTAAACATAAAATAAGCAAACGTGAGTACAAATGTACCCAGCAAGACTTACATCAGAACTATCTACATATGCATCGGTATCAACAAAAGGGGTGGTGGAGTTTAACTGCAGCAAGCCAGCTTTGACTCAGTGGCTAACCTAACTACGACAGCAAGTAACTCTTTTGAGGTGGCGCACACGAGTCCACATATTCACCATATCAATACTCCACTATGGACCCGCTCCCGTCTCCCTACGAGAACGCCATCCATAGCACTCACGCTTATCTTGCGCATTTTAGAGTATCCACTTTCACTTGTCTATGAACTGTTATAGGCAACCCAGAAGTCCTTTACTGCGGACACGGCTATTCGAATAGATCATATTAACCCTGCAGGGGTGTACTTCGACACACACGCTCTCACCACTTACCGTCGTTTACATGACATGTACTCGGCAACCTTCAAGCGGAAGCCCAACGTGGGTGTCGGCCACAGCCTACCTAAACACTCAAGTCTCTAGTCCAGGTTTATCGCCTATTCAGGTTCCATCCGCAGGGAGTCCGGCCGAGGTTTCCACACACGGCCCCGAACGATGTGTGCAGGGTTCCCGAGACACCAAACGAGCGCCCGGTACACTGTGCCACGTGCCTACCGCATCACAGCCCACCCCTCGGTCAGCGCTGTCCACAGCCTCCAGCATACTACAAACACCAGAAACTACTTGCAACTCCTGGATAGAGGACAAGGGTGATTAAGAAGCCGAGAGGGTCCATTGGTTTCGGGCCCAATGCGTGGTAGTAACTGTATCATGGATCACAAACACAGAACTCAGTTCCTGAGGACGGCTTCAATGAGACAACCCACCATGTACTCCTACATGGCCTCTCACCGCTACCTTTACCAAATCGTGTTCACACACTTAGCTCACACACAGTAGGACATGTTCATCACCATTCCAACACATCCCCGATGAATCAGACCTGACACAACTCTAAGCAATAGCAGGCACGACAAACAAGCATGAATGAGTAGGCACATCAGGGCTCAAACAACTCCTACTCATGCTAGTGGGTTTCATCTATTTACTGTGGCAATGACAGGTCATGCAGAGGATAAGGGGGTTCAATTACCGCAACAAGTAACAGATGAGTCGTTGTTGTCCTAATGCAGTAAAAGAGAGCAGGAGCGAGAGAGTGGGTTTGTATCGGAATGGACAAGGGGGTTTTGCTTGCCTGGCACTTCTGAAGA
Organism: Aegilops tauschii subsp. strangulata; assembly: GCF_002575655.3. NCBI lineage: Eukaryota > Viridiplantae > Streptophyta > Magnoliopsida > Poales > Poaceae > Aegilops > Aegilops tauschii. The sequence goes on along the minus strand of NC_053037.3, from coordinate 240,975,329 downwards.
TATTATAGTTCTTCATCGGTGTCATCGATCACGTCATCGGAGCATCGGCTACTGAGAGGGGGCGGTTACCGGCAAACAGAGAATGACACAATCAATGTAATGCGACAATATGATGCATGGTCATGACATGTCAAGAATGTTATGATTTACACTAATGCATCTAGCAACAGTTTAAATGAGGTCCATATGAACTAAGGGTTCATATGCAAACTCCATATTTAGCATTTATAATGTCATTATCATGTTTTCCCCTATACAGCAGGTATAACTTAGTTTTACATGCATGAAAATGATACAGATGGATAGATTGCATTTTTCTGATAATTTTTCATATATAAATTATTTCATTCTGAGCTACGGTTGATTTTATATGATTTTTAGAAGTTTATACCATTTTCTGGAATTTTCTGAATAATAATAAATCCAGAAAATGAGTTATTGCGTCAGCACTGCGTCACTGTGACGTCAGCTGGTCAACAGCGGCTGGTCCAGGTCAAACCTGACCAGTGGAGCCCACTGGTCAGTGACTCAGCTAAGTAACCAAATTAGTTAGTGCTAATCTAAGTTAATTAGGGCCTGGGCCCACATGGCAGTGGCTCTATGGGTGGTTTAGCTGGGTCATTAGTGGCTAATGACGAGCCACGTCATCAGTCGCCGGAGTTTCGCCGACGACGACCATTTCGCGCGACGGAGATCGTCGGGATCTCGCGATAGCCCACGGTTTGAGGCGGGGTTTGCTCCTACGGATTGCTGGCGCTCCCGCGCATCTAGTGGTGGTAGCAGCAGCAGCTGGAATGGCCGGAGGTGACGGCGGCGAGCACTTCCGCGGCGGCCGGAGTATGGGCACGCTCGAACACAGCGTTTTGGTGCACGGGAGGACGAGCTGCGGGTTGCTACGGAGCCCTGCGGACTTGCTGAGCACGGGGGTGGGCTCGAATGCGTGGTAGATGCGCTCTAGCTACGGCGGTGCCATGGCCGGCGGCAGTGAGCTCTCGGGCTGGGTCGGAAGACGGGGCTAGGGGACGAGAACAGAGGGGGAGAGCGAGGGGGAAGCAACAGGAGCTCACAGTGAACTCTAAGGCGTCGTCGGAGAGGTCGGGGAAGCCTCGACGGTGAAGAATCGAACGGGGCGGCGCTCGGAGCAGAGGAAGAAGACAACAGCGATAGCGGCGCTGCGGGGCGCTCCGGCGTCACGTGCGTCGGCGTAGAGCTTCATGGATCCGAGGCGGAGCTTGTAGGCTAGTTGGATGGCCGCGAGGATGCTGGTGGCCGCGGTGGTTCATGGCGGCGTGCTCAGGCACGTGAGGGGAAGAGCGATGGAGAGAGACAGAGGAGAGGGAGAAGGTCGGGAGAGAGTGAGAGAGTCCCAGGGGGTGCGTGGCGACGCGGGAGAGATCCAGGGTGACGGGGACGCAGGCAGGCAGGGTGGAGGTGGCCGGGGCGCGTGCCGGCGCGCTGCGTCCACGCGCTCTGCCTACTGGCCTGGGGAGGAAGACGATAGGAAGGAGGAGGTGGGCTGGGCCGAATCTGCTAGGCCACCAGGTAAGTGGGCCTCAGGTAAGTCTCTGCTTCCTTTTTTATTTCTTTCTGTTTTCTATTTTCTGCAATTGGTTCGATTTAGCAAAAATGCCAAACCACTTTGTAAAATGCTCAAAATATTTGTGGCACTTGGGAAATTATTTCCCACGGCCCTCAAATGCTTTCAAGATTATTTGGACATTTAAGAGTATTTATAGAATTTAATTGTCCAAATTCAAATACTTATGAATTAACTCCAAAATCCATAAATGTCCTAGAAATGTGTGCATCATTTTTGGGAGAAGTTTTCACCCATTCCAAAATTGATGAACTTTTCTGAAGGCCATTTTGGGTAGATCAAAAAGATTTAATTTGACCCTAATTGTATTTCATTTAGTGCTAGGGTTTTAACATCCCCATTTCAAGATTAATTGAAATCGAAAATGATGCATGGATGCAATGCCACTAATTACAAGAAGATTTCTAGGGCTGTGACAACTCACCCCCACTAAACAAGAATCTCGTCCCGAGATTCAAGAAGTGAAGTAAGAAGACAGAGGGGTCACAAAACTATCACAGTCTTCTCGGTCCAACTGCCCTTCACGAAGATGTTGATCCGTTGCTTCAATTAACGTTGACGTCTTTGCTTTCAAGATCTTCATCCGACACGATGACGATAAGGGAAACTCTATAGAAATTGATCTCCTTAAAGATCGAGCAACTCACGATCAACTCACGGAATGCGACGTTGAGTATCTCTTGAGCTGAGACTCAACACATACATCGAGAGAGGGATGAAGTGAAACAGAGAACGAAGATTCAAGTTGATAAACACAATTCCACACTGAATAAGACGGTGCATGGTTTCAAAGTAGCGAGGAGATAATTCCCACGATTCCATAACGGGGCACCTTGGGGAAGGTGACTCGTAGAACTATTCCTTAAGTGGCAAAAAGAATTACTTTTGATCCTAAGATCATTGAAACTCTTTATACTAGCCTAAGGCAAACACAAACGATCGTTCGAGGGAGTTCGGGAGAACGACACACTCGGGCTAGGATGGACGATGTGGACTACCTTGTTGAATGACAACACAAGGGTGATTTTCTTATCACTAGAAATGGTCGGAACCCCTGGTGGGACCACTTTTGAAGATGGTCCTTATCAGTAATTACTGGGAAGGGTAATCCAAGGTAGGATGGCACAATGACGATGCAAGCTGGGAACAAAAAATGCAAATGCTAGGAATGATTCTAGTAACTGGGGAGAAACTCGACAGTAGAGAGTGAATCTACTGTTTGAAAGGTTTAGCATAACCGAAGGAAACTGGGGGCAATTCCAGTTAGTGCCGATGATAACACCTAGTGCTTGTGCGTGCTCTCAAGAACTTGAGCATTTCCGTATTCATCAAGGTTGTACCAATATCCGTGTCAAGGATCCTGGCAACACAACATACCACCATGATGAATAGTGATGGACGATGCAGATGCAAAGGAAGATAACACCTTCTCAGATTTCACCTTAGCGAGGCCAAGGAAGCAAAATCTGGATGATCGACCGAGAGACATTTAGCACTCCGCTTCTAATGTTCTCCTTGATGTTCTAGCGTAACCCATTAGATGTGGTTTGGTATCTTGAACATCAAGTAGTAGGTCGGACTTCGGGTGCGCAGAAATCCATAAGGAATAACTAGTGGAATAAATCCTAAGAAATCCTTATGGGGAGGTGGCCAACTTACTCAATCAAGATACTACCATAATAGGTCTTCCGGCTGGGTGTGTTGGCCACGACATCCACTTTACCGGTTATCGAGAGACCAATATTATAATTCTTGGAAAATGTTCCAACCATCATATCTGCCCGAGATTCAGATCTGGTTGGTGTCAGGATATTCCAGACTCATCAAGTCTAGAAGGAAAATGAAAGTTTGCAACACAAATCGACGAGATGACGTTGCGAGATTCTCAGGGGATGAACTACGATAGCAAGCTCCAAAACATGAGCTGGTTCTGCTACAAACACATGTGAACACGCTGTCCCAGACAAGCATGACCACATAGTAGTCTTATGATAAAACACTACCGAGTTCAGGTGGGGAACCATCATCTAGGGTAACGAAGTCTTGTGCATGACCTAGGATTTGCACAACAACTCCTTTTCCCTGAACAAATCAATCAGTGGCTTGGTGTGCTAGGAACACATATAGAACGAGGGTTGCAAGTCTCCGAACCACAGAATACTTCGCACATGTGCATGACTGACTTGGGATGATTCCAGAGGAAGCGAAACAAACTTTCTCGAATCCATGGCGGCAACTTACATCAAATGCATGTGAATTAGAGGAAGTCACTACTTTCATCCAAACGTATACCTCATGAGCAGAACATGAAGGCAATGCTTACAAAGTTTCCAATGCTAGCTGGATGTTCAACACGAGTCATGAAGAAGGTAGCAGTGTTGCTGATGGGCTCAACAACAATTCATCCAGGTTTCCATGGAGATGGAATTCCATAATTATGTGAACAAGTGATAGCATTGGTCAGACCCAAAAGATATAATGGTGTATGCTCGAGGGATCAACCACGAGTAAGACAACATTATGAACATCGTTGGTTCTGATTTGATTTGATGATAGCCCATACTCAAGTCAAAGTCTTGATACGACAATAGGTCCAACAACTGATCACAGGGACCAATCGATGAAGATATCATCTATCTTCAACACACGCAGATATATCCCTTGAAATGAACTAAGCTGGCAAGCTTTTATCTTCCAACTCTCCAAGTTGTTGTTTAGCTTGACCAACTAGCTCAGGGTATCCAACACGGATTCTTGGAGAAGGGGTGGTTTACAGGAAACCAACTTGTTCACAAACTCAACATATCGGTCAGGGACAACCTGGTGGTACTTCCAAGAAGATATTTGGAAAATCACGATCCACCGACATGTTATTAAGATCGAGAACAATCTTGCTTTTCAGGGCAAGATGATATGACCGAATAAGCAAGGACTGACACTATCCTAACTCATTGTTTGAAAAGTGCACCGGAAATAAGGACCGGGTAGCACGATCAACCTTAGGATGTGATTCAGTAACCAACACGCTAAGGATGAAATTATTGTCCTTTAACTACCAAGCAACGGAGTTGCTAGGAGTATAGATTTCACACACCACGATTCACTTGTCAGTATTCCGGTTACAATAACACGGAGACCGAGGAATGAATAACGATGGCCAGAAGTATCACTACAACAAGAATTCATAAGGGTTGGTGCAATCCTCATGAGATTCCTGACATAAAGAGGGTAATACTCGTAGGTAGAACAGAACAAAAGCTGGTTAGGAATTTGATCTGCGGAATACAACTACTTTCACCCAATCCTAGAGATGGACGAGGTACTGGAGTTTGTTTCTCCTAGTGATTCCGGATTAGAATGGCTTGACAGACCACAAGAATAATAGGCATCGATAACACAAATGCACAATTGCTCCTGACTATCAATTGATAGACGAGGGCCAGAAAATAACTAAAGAGGGACAACCCAAAGGAACATATGTTTCTCTGAGTTGTGGATGCATGGATTAGTATGTCGAACAAATTCAACATATTTCTTCCGGATAACCCATGCAGAAGAGGAAGGACTGGCAGAGTCACAATATGAATGGAGTACTCCTCAAGAGCGCCCTGGTTGTGATCTTGTGGTTAAAAGAACTTCTGCCATAATGGTTCATGGTATTTGGAAGAAGGAAATACCACGGACCTCAAGGACTATCGCAAAGGTTACTAATATCTTAAGGGAGCTAGCAAATACTATCAACAGGAGGTGAGTGGAGTGAATCTCGGGTTTAAACCCAGGAATAGAATGCCTACTAACTAAATGGCATCACGGGATGCTTTCGAGAATAATGGCCAGAATCATCACACTAGGGATGCAAGCATTGCTAGATTACTAAGTGGTTCTCTAAGACGACTGGGGTCATAATAATAGCTCCAATATATATGACGAGGTAACGGAGTACCTCAACACACTGGTTAGTGTGATTAATCTGGCCCAAGGAACATCGGGAACGGAAAGAAGGGATTTGCAAATGCATCAGATTATTTAGAAGCCTGGGATGACTCGGACAGCATAACGGCCGTAAATGCTCAAAGGACTTGAGACATCCTACAAGAAATGGTGGCATAACCACTTAACATCACAATATCAATGTTCTGAGATCAACTAAGAACACATGGAAGTAGTAGGAACCGAACTGAGGCTTGAGACCATCAATCCTACGAGTCTACGGATTAGTAACACGTGATCCTGATAGAAGGATGAGAAGGCCTAGTTCTTAATCCCCGTAGAAGAGAAGAGGGTGACTCAGATCAGAAGGGCATAAGGTAAAGGAGTAAAAAGAGCCTTACGTTCCCTTCCACAATCAATTCCCTTATATAACTAAAGCATTTCTAGACTCAACTTCGACCAGTTTGGCTTGGTAATCCTACAGGCAGCCTGGCTCTGATACCAACGCTGTCGGGACCCCGATTCCAAGTCACACCGATCTAGCCTGTAACACCTCATATCACTTTGCGGCCTCACGCACGGTACTTCCACGGGTGTCGCCTTACCATGGCCCGGGACCGTTTGCGCCTTTTGGCTCACGTATATGACAATGTCGCTAGCATCCATATGACAGAGAACCCGGGCCGACATGGCTAGTCGTGAACCCAAGCGGCACTAACGTATGGGGACATGCATACATGAATCAACATCGAACGTGTCGGTCAACAGCGTGCGAATCCGGGTTGTAGCACTGGGCTAACAGGACTCCGGGAACCCGGGCTATAGCAGGCTAGGCAGGACTCCGGATGTCACCGCGTGACATTTCCCCGAAGGGACAGACACAGGAACGATATGAAACACATGCCGGCCAGTCAAATGTCCAGAGCAGTAGTGCTGGGCTAGCAGGACTCCGGTGAACCGGGTTGTAGCGGACTACTATGGCTCAAGGAGGCACTAGACTACATTTCCCCATAAGAGAGGCTGCTAAGTATAGATAACTAGATTGTCGGATCCCACACATACCAAGCATTTCATCATACACGCAATATGCTCGATATGTGCAAATACAACATGGCATCACAACAAGACTCTACGCCTCAGAGTATTTATTCATTAGGCTCCGAAGAGCCAGATATTACAAACATGGGTCTCATGACCCAACATTCAGAGCATACAAGTCAAAGCACATGCGGAAGCTCAACATGTCTGAGTACAGACATCTACAAATGAAAATGGCTGAGAAGCCTGACTATTTACTAGATCCTGCCGAGGGCACAAGATCGTAGCTGAGGTATCAAGCTAAACGTCGAAGTCCACACGGAACTACTAGCGAGACTGACGTCTCTCTGCAAAACATAAAATAAGCAAACGTGAGTACAAATGTACCCAGCAAGACTTACATCAGAACTATCTACATATGCATCGGTATCAACAAAAGGGGTGGTGGAGTTTAACTGCAGCAAGCCAGCTTTGACTCAGTGGCTAACCTAACTACGACAGCAAGTAACTCTTTTGAGGTGGCGCACACGAGTCCACATATTCACCATCTCAATACTCCACTATGGACCCGCTCCCGTCTCCCTACGAGAACGCCATCCATAGCACTCACGCTTATCTTGCGCATTTTAGAGTATCCACTTTCACTTGTCTATGAACTGTTATAGGCAACCCAGAAGTCCTTTACCGCGGACACGGCTATTCGAATAGATCATATTAACCCTGCAGGGGTATACTTCGACACACACGCTCTCGCCACTTACCGTCGTTTACACGACATGTACTCGGCAACCTTCAAGCGGAAGCCCAACGTGGGTGTCGGCCACAGCCTACCTAAACACTCAAGTCTCTAGTCCAGGTTTATCGCCTATTCAGGTTCCATCCGCAGGGAGTCCGGCCGAGGTTTCCACATATGGCCCCGAACGATGTGTGCAGGGTTCCCGAGACACCAAACGGGTGCCCGGTACACCGTGCCACGTGCCTACCGCATCACAGCCCACCCCTCGGTCAGCGCTGTCCACGGCCTCCAGCATACTACAAACACCAGAAACTACTTGCAACTCCTGGACAGAGGACAAGGGTGATTAAGAAGCCGAGAGGGTCCATTGGTTTCGGGCCCAATGCGTGGTAGTAACTGTATCATGGATCACAAACACAGAACTCAGTTCCTGAGGACGGCTTCAATGAGACAACCCACCATGTACTCCTACATGGCCTCTCACCGCTACCTTTACCAAATCGTGTTCACACACTTAGCTCACACACAGTAGGACATGTTCATCACCATTCCAACTCATCACTGATGAATCAGTCCTGACACAACTCTAAGCAATAGCAGGCACGACAAACAAGCATGAATGAGTAGGCACATCAGGGCTCAAACAACTCCTACTCATGCTAGTGGGTTTCATCTATTTACTGTGGCAATGACAGGTCATGCAGAGGATAAGGGGGTTCAATTACCGCAACAAGTAACAGATGAGTCGTTGTTGTCCTAATGCAGTAAAAGAGAGCAGGAGCGAGAGAGTGGGTTTGTATCGGAATGGACAAGGGGGTTTTGCTTGCCTGGCACTTCTGAAGATATTATAGTTCTTCATCGGTGTCATCGATCACGTCATCGGAGCATCGGCTACTGAGAGGGGACGGTTACCGGCAAACAGAGAAGGACACAATCAATGCAATGCGACAATATGATGCATGGTCATGACATGTCAAGAATGTTATGATTTACACTAATGCATCTAGCAACAGTTTAAATGAGGTCCATATGAACTAAGGGTTCATATGCAAACTCCATATTTAGCATTTATAATGTCATTATCATGTTTTCCCCTATACAGCAGGTATAACTTATTTTTACATGCGTGAAAATGATACAGATGGATAGATTGCATTTTTCTGATAATTTTTCATATATAAATTATTTCATTCTGAGCTACGGTTGATTTTATATGATTTTTAGAAGTTTATACCATTTTCTGGAATTTTCTGAATAATAATAAATCCAGAAAATGAGTTATTGCGTCAGCACTGCGTCACTGTGACGGCAGCTGGTCAACAGCGGCTGGTCCAGGTCAAAACTGACCAGTGGAGCCCACTGGTCAGTGACTCAGCTAAGTAACCAAATTAGTTAGTGCTAATCTAAGTTAATTAGGGCCTGGGCCCACATGGCAGTGGCTCTATGGGTGGTTTAGCTGGGTCATTAGTGGCTAATGATGAGCCACGTCATCAGTCACCGGAGTTTCGCCGGCGACGACCATTTCGCGCGACGGAGATCGTCGGGATCTCGCGATAGCCCATGGTTTGAGGCGGGGTTTGCTCCTACGGATTGCTGGAGCTCCCGCGCATCTAGTGGTGGTAGCAGCAGCAGCTGGGATGGCCGGAGGTGACGGCGGCGAGCACTTCCGCGGCGGCCGGAGTACGGGCACGCTCGGACACAGCGTTTTGGTGCACGGGAGGACGAGCTGCGGGTTGCTACGGAGCCCTGCGGACTCGCTGAGCACGGGGGTGGGCTCGAATGCGTGGTAGATGCGCTCTAGCTACGGCGGTGCCATGGCCGGCGGCGGTGAGCTCTCGGGCTGGGTCGGAAGACGGGGCTAGGGGACGAGAACAGAGGGGGAGAGCGAGGGGGAAGCAACAGGAGCTCACAGTGAACTCTAAGGCATCGTCGGAGAGGTCGGGGAAGCCCGGACGGTGACGAATCGAACGGGGCGGCGCTCGGAGCAGAGGAAGAAGACAACAACGATAGCGGCGCTGCGGGGCGCTCCGGCATCACGTGCGTCGGCGTAGATCTTCATGGATCCGAGGCGGAGCTTGTAGGCTAGTTGGATGGCCGCGGGGATGCTGATGGCCGCGGTGGTTCACGGCGGCGTGCTCAGGCACGTGAGGGGAAGAGCGATGGAGAGAGACAGAGGAGAGGGAGAAGGTCGGGAGAGAGTGAGAGAGTCCCAGGGGGGTGCGTGGCGACGCGGGAGAGATCCAGGGTGACGGGGACGCAGGCAGGCAGGGTGGAGGTGGCCGGGGCGCGTGCCGGCGCGCTGCGTCCACGCGCTCTGCCTACTGGCCTGGGGAGGAAGACGACAGGAAGGAGGAGGTGGGCTGGGCCGAATCTGCTAGGCCACCAGGTAAGTGGGCCTCAGGTAAGTCTCTGCTTCCTTTTTTATTTCTTTCTGTTTTCTATTTTCTGCAATTGGTTCGATTTAGCAAAAATGCCAAACCACTTTGTAAAATGCTCAAAATATTTGTGGCACTTGGGAAATTATTTCCCACGGCCCTCAAATGCTTTCAAGATTATTTGGACATTTAAGAGTATTTATAGAATTTAATTGTCCAAATTCAAATACTTATGAATTAACTCCAAAATCCATAAATGTCCTAGAAATGTGTGCATCATTTTTGGGAGAAGTTTTCACCCATTCCAAAATTGATGAACTTTTCTGAAGGCCATTTTGGGTAGATCAAAGAGATTTAATTTGACCCTAATTGTATTTCATTTAGTGCTAGGGTTTTAACATCCCCATTTCAAGATTAATTGAAATCGAAAATGATGCATGGATGCAATGCCACTAATTACAAGAAGATTTCTAGGGCTGTGACAAGTGATATCACATATGATCCACTCGAGACATGGCTACTACCTAAGTCCGATATGCTATGCATGATGAGGTGTCAAGAGGACCCTCACGAAGATGCACGTGAAGACGGACAAGTCGCCAAGTCCATGGATGAAGAGAACCAACGGAAACAGGCAAGTTCACTTTCCAGGCCCCAGACATCCGGCCAAGGCCCCGGAAATCCGGCCCCTGAAGATGTTAACAACAGCAGGAGCCCAGCAATCGAAGTGCTACAGGTCCCGGACATCCGGCCCCATGCCCCAGACATCCGGCTCCTCCCGAAGCCCGGAAATCCGGCCTCTTCGCCCGAACATCCGGCCCCGCCTATCCAGAGAGCACAGAACGCCTCCACGCCAGCCCGGACATCCGGCCCCCAGCCCGGACATCCGGCTCCTCCAGAAGGCCCGCACATCCGACCCGACGCCCGGACATCCGGCTCCGCCTGTCTGCGCACAGTAAAGGGCCGAGGCCCATGTACCTCTTCGCCCCCCTAGACTATATATACTCCATCCCCTTCCTCTTTCTAGGGTTAGCATTGTTTTAGCTCATAGTTGAGATAGAGCTTTGCTCAACCATTACGGATCTCCTCCTCGAGAGTGACTGCGGCCCCTCTTCGGAGAAGATCACCTTGGATTCAAGACCCCCTCTTGGGTGGCCCCCATCAAGACCTCCTCACGAAGAAGAACCGGTTACCGTTTGTATCATCGGTTGTTGACTTTGGATCTTGTATCTCACCTTTGTGTTCATCGATCTAGCGCATGCGTGATCTATTTTTGTTGGTTGAGTGATTTCTCTCGTGTTTCCCTCGTGTTTCCCCTTGTGTTCATCATGTTCTTCGTAGGGATCCGCTCCTTTCGTGAAAGATCGGCCACCTAGGGTTCCACCCTACATCATCTTGGATCAGAGCCAGCTTGTCTCATGATATCTTCGTATCATGGGCCACGTTGATCACGATTTCGGAGCCCCCTCTCTTTTTTTCTAGCTTGATTTTGTTGTTTTTCGTCCTAATCCGAAAATTGCCCCACAAAAATAGCCCCAATTTTTTTTTGTGATTTGTTGGTGTGATGAAGTTTTGTTGGATTTGATCCGCGGATTTCGTGTGTTGCAGGTAGATCTAGCTTTTCCCCACCCTTTCCCCATTTTCCATCCACAAAATCTTCCGGATTTTGCCCCGGATTTGAGCTCTCCACGCGGTGTTCTTCGAGTTCGTCCACGGATCCCGAGCCCGGACATCCGGCCTGACAGCCCGGACATCCGGCCATTAGCCAGACATCCGGCCCCTGACAGCATCACCTCCATCATCCACTCCGTTTCCCACCTAACTCTCGCCAAATTTTGTCCCGGTGCCCACATACACTTCCGCATACCACCACCACTTCCGCATAGCACCACCATAGCCTTTCCCGCTAGCAACTCCGACAATTTTGATCCGTTTTGCTTTGAGAATTTGAGTTGTGGTTTCCGTGTCCTATTGTGTTTCGGCTATCTAGGTACAGTTCGGTATCAACATCACCACCGCTCATCTTCGCCAAGGACTACTACGAACGGCTACATCACTTTGGTATCACCTCACCTTGGTATCACTTTGGTATCGTGATATCATCATACTCTCTTGCATTTGCATTGATAACCCCATAGCCTTACTTTTGCGTCACTTACCCATCGAGACTAGCCTTTGAGTATTGCCGGCAACGTGACTTGTGCACATTAGGGATCATATTTCCCATAGCATACATATCATCATCATGTTGCATATCTTGGTATCATCTCTTGTGTCACAAATTTGTCTTCGCATACACAATTGCTATCTTGGTTCGTGAAGCATTGCATGAGAAAAGAGCTCAAACAACAAAGAGCCAAACAAGCTTTTAAGCAAAAGGGAAAGATAAGCAAAGAGCTTATAAGCTAGAAACATAGCATCATACAACATTAAGATTGTCATACTCGATCATCTTGGATCAAAGCATAGGAACATCATACATCTAGCATACTTGGGATAGAAGTTGTTGCATTTTTGCTTAGTAGGTTGTGCACAAGTTCGTATCCGCCTATTGTGCAATCGTGCTAGCGTCTCTATAGTGTTGTGCAACAAGAGCTTCTTGGTGGATTCCACATTTTGGCTCATCCTTGGTTGCCCAACCCCAGATTATCTATTTGCGTGTGTGTTTCCGTGTACCATATCTTGCTATTGGTCTACTTGTTGCATTTGCAAATTTGTGAATCTTTTTAACATTATTGAGTCTCACTTACAATTGCATCAAATTTTGTGCCATGATCCTAACCAAGCCCCACCATAAGCTTTTACTTGTGTAGGTGTGAGAACCGACAAGCATTGGTACCAATTGTGCTATTTCCTTAATACACATTGGAGTGATCTTTGATCCATTTTCAACATCGGTCAAGGTACATTTGGTATTGGTTCTTCTTTTTCTCCCACTCACATATCTTTGTTTGGAATGATGGATAGGCCTAGTACTTCTACCAACCCACTCTTCTCGGAGCAAGACGACGACATGTCATCCTACGTCACCAAGACTCAACTATTTGGTGCACACCGAGCTTTGCATCAAGAACAACTTGCTTTGGGCGACCGCATCGACAATCTCACCGCCGACCTACGACAATCCGAGCAACGTACAAGAGACTACTTCGACACATCCATGAGTTTGCTCAAAGAAGATATCCGAACCATGATGGTCCGCTCTTCTACAACTTCGTCCTCTTCAAGACGGAGCCGCTCAAGTCGTCACTCCGACGACACCCTCTCCGGTTCAAGTACACCGACATCGAAGACTCTTCGTCGTGCCGCGCGTCAAGACCGTCAAGCTAACCGCAATCCTCTACACGACACCGAACCTCAAGAGCATCGACATCGTCAAAACCAAGCTGCTTTCGCACAACCACAAGAACAGCAACGCCAACGATAACAAGAACAAGAGGAGCGAGCGCGAAAACATCAAGATGCACAAGACGCCGAGGTGCAACGTCAAGAACAACAACTACGTGAAGCTCAAGCATTTGAGGCACAACGTGCCCTTCAAGATTCAAGTCGTGCCGTAGCCAATCGAGGCCGACAAGCTCGACTACATCAAGAAGCACTTCGCGACGAAGCTCAAGAAAGGATTTACCAAGCACGTGTGCATTGACAAGCTCCTCGTCAAGATCGACAAACTCCTCGTCAAGATAGACAAGCTCCTCCTCAAGCGAGACAAGAACGTCAAGTCCATCGAGAGCAAGAAGACAATGGACCCCGTCCTCGCCAGGAGCAACATGAGGTCGACAACCCTCCTCGCCAAGACTAACATGAGGAAGACAACCCTCCTCGCCAAGAGCAACATGAGATTGCCAATCCTCACCGACATGGGCGTCATCATCCCCGACCCCAACACAATGAAGAGCAACGATATGGCAAGCTAAAGTTCACCATGCCCAAGTTTACTGGAAGCAATGACCCCGAAGAGTACATATCATGGGCATTGAAGGTTGACAAAATCTTCCTCTTGCACAACTACGAAGAAGAGAAGAAGATCGCAATGGCATCCCTCGAATTCCCAGACTACGTCCTCATTTGGTGGGAACAAGTCATTGAGCGCCGAGCGGCAAGAGGTGAACCACCCATCACCACTTGGGAAGAAATGAAGGATGTCATGAGAGCACGATTCGTGCCAAACTACTACAACTGCGACCTCTTCAAGAAACTCCAACAACTCAAGCAAGGAACCAAGAGCATTGAAGAGTACTACAAGGAAATGGAGATTGCCATGATACGAGCCAATGTCAAAGAAGATGATGAGCGAACTATGGCACGTTTCTTGAATGGACTCAATCACCCTATCAAGAAGATTGCCGACTTCCAACCATACTCGAACCTCATCGAGCTAGTGCACCAAGCTACCAAAGCGGAACGGCAAGTACAAGACGACTTCAAGTATGCCAAGTTCTCATCCAAGTCATATGGCCTCTCCAAGAATCAAGCTTCGACGACTCCAACACATTCTACCTCAACCAAGCCATCTACAAGGAACGGCGACAAGTGAAGTTACAAGAAAACTTCGACAAGCTCAAGTCGTCCTCCTACTACATGCAACTTCAAGCCGAAAGCTTCATCATCATCTACTCCAACCGATGAGACCATCAAGACAAGTTCCATCAAATGTTTCACATGAGGAGGCCGAGGCCACAAGTCCTTCGAGTGCACAAACAAGCGCACCATGATCCTCAACGACGACGGAACCTACGACTCCATGAGTGAATGAGAAATGGAAGCCCTTGAGCAAGTGGCCATGCACCGGCAAGTGAACAACGAAGACAAAGATGATCAAGTCTTTTGTGATGAAGATTCAAGTCCCGCTCTTGTTGTCTCCAAGGTCTTGACTCTTCAACATCAACATGACAAAGATCAAAGATGCCATATCTTCCACACAAAGGCCGGCATCAATGGACGGTCCGTCAAGGTCATCATCGATGGAGGTAGTTGCCATAACTTAGCAAGTGAAGAACTATGCTCCAAACTCCAATTGGTCAAGATGAAGCACCCGCACCCCTACAGGGTTCAATGGCTAAGGGACACCGGCACCATCCAAGTTGAGCATAGGGTACAAGTCTCTTTCAAGATCAGCGCCTATGAAGACACTTTGGAGTGTGATGTCCTTCCGATGACCGTGTGCCACCTCCTTCTTGGACGACCATGGCAATTTGACCGAGGTGTCATTCACAATGGGCGTACAAATCACTATAGCTTCAAGATGAAAGGGAAAGAGTTTGTGCTACGTCCTATGTCTCCAAGCCAAGTGCTCGCCGACAAGCAAAACACCCATCGTGGAGAGAATAGTGAGAGAGCGAACCACCAAAAAGAGAGTGAGTGCCACAAGCCCAAATTGAGTGCCTCCACGATGAGCGACAAGAAAAACTTAGTTCTCTATGCCACCAAACGTGAGATGAGAGAAGTGTGTGAGAACACATCCAGTGTCCTACACTATGTCCTATTGTGCAAGGACGAGCCACCAAAAGCTAACACCTCTCACAATCTTCCTCTAGTGTTATCTTCTTTATTGCAGGAATTCCAAGATGTTTTCCCTGAATCGATCTCATCCCCGGAGCGCCGCTTCCAAACAAAGCTCCCTACCACGTCAACGCCGAAGAAACCAAAGAAATACAAAGGCAAGTAAAGCATCTAATAGATCATGGACATGTCCGTGAAAGTTTGAGTCCTTGTGTCGTACCGGTCATTCTTGTGCCAAAATGAGACGGTAGTTTTCGCATGTGTTCCGATTGTAGACCTATCAATGCTATCATCATTTGATATAGGTACCCCATTCCACGCCTTGATGATATGCTTGATGAACTTAGCGGTGCCACTGTCTTTTCCAAAATTGATCTTAAAAGTGGTTACTATCAAATCCGCATACAAGAGGGTGATGAATGGAAAACCGCTTTCAAAACCAAGTTTGGTCTATATGAGTGGTTAGTCATGCCTATGGGTTTATCGGAAGCACCCGGTACTTTCATGCGTCTTATGCATTACGTGTTTCGCCCTTACATTGGTGAATTTGTGTTGTCTACTTTGATGATATCCTTGTGTTTAGCAAATCTCTCAAAGAACATGTCACCCACATTCGCACCGTGCTACAAACTCTTCGAAAAGAGCAACTTTATGCTAATATGGAAAATGCCTATTTGGTGTTGATAAGCTTGTTTTCTTGGGTTTCGTAGTATCTTCTAAGGGTGTTCATGTTGATGAATCTAAGATCAATGCTATTGAAACTTGGCCCCAACCAACCAATTTGCAATAAGTGCGTACTTTTCTTGGTTTAGCCGGTTTCTACCGTAGATTTGTGAAGGATTTTAGCACCATTGCTTCACCTTTGCATGCTTTGAGTAAGAAAATGCACCATTTGTTTGGGGAACATCCCAAGATATCGCTTTCAATGAGCTTAAGAGTTTGCTTACTCATGCTCCCGTGCTTGCATTACCCAATTTTAACAAACCTTTTGAAATTCATTGCGATGCTAGTGGTAATGGCATAGGAGGTGTGTTAACGCAAGAGAAGCGCCCCATTGCATACTTTAGTGAGAAACTCTCCGGAGTGCAACTCAATTACCCCATCTATGACTAAGAACCATATGCTTTAGTGCGAGTCTTGCGTGAATGGGAACATTACCTTCGCCCTCACGAGTTCATTATCCACACCGATCATGAAACGTTTAAATACCTTAAGGGTTAAACTAAGTTGAACAAGCGTCATGCTAAGTGGAGTGAATTTATTGAGTCATTTCCTTATGTCATCAAGTACATTAAGGGTAAGGAAAATGTTGTGGCAGATGCACTTTCCCGTATATGCATGCTTGTTACTCAACTTGAGTTAAATGTCATTGCCTTTGAGCATATAAAAGAAGTGTATGAGCATGATCCTACATTTGCTATTCCTTATGCCAAGTGTTTGACGCATACTTCTTGGGATCGATACTACATCAAAGATGGATATCTTATGAGAGCTAACAAACTTTGCATTCT
This sequence comes from Aegilops tauschii subsp. strangulata, assembly GCF_002575655.3. NCBI lineage: Eukaryota > Viridiplantae > Streptophyta > Magnoliopsida > Poales > Poaceae > Aegilops > Aegilops tauschii. Next base: position 240,958,640 of record NC_053037.3, on the reverse strand, counting down.
CGAGTCCTCTCTTTGCTTTTTGCTTTTGCAGGAATCTCATGGAGGCGGACTCATGGGACACTTTGGACGCGACAAGACATTTGCTATGCTCTCCAAGAAATACTTTTCGCCCAAGATGTTTCGCGACGTCAATCGCTTCACCAACCGATGCTCTACATGTCGCAAAGCTAAGTCTAAAGCCCAATCTCATGGCCTCTATATGCCACTTCCAATTCCATATCAACCATGGAAGATATTAGCATGGATTTTGTGCTTGGTTTGCCTAGAACTCGAAATGGCAAGGATTCCGTTATTGTTGTTGTGGACCGATTCTCCAAAATGGCACATTTATTCTTTGCAACAAGATACACGATGCTACACATGTTGCAAATTTGTTTTGTAGGGAAATCTTGCGCGTTCATGGAGTGCCAAAGACGATTGTCTCGGACCGCGACGTTAAGTTCTTGAGTTACTTTTGGAAGACCTTGTGCGCCAAGCTCGGAATCAAGCTTTTGTTCTCTTCGGCATACCATCCACAAACCGACGGCCAAACGGAGGTGACGAACCACACGCTCTCCACTATACTACGCGTGTTGATAAAGAAGAACATCAAGGAGTGGGAGGAGTGCCTACCTATCACCGAGTACGCCTACAATCGTGCAAGACATTAGACTACCGGCAAGTCCCCCTTCGAGGTCGTCTATGGCTTCAACCCATTGTCACCATTGGACATTCTACCTCTACCGCTACAAGAGCGCACAAACATGGACGCGAGTGCCCGAGTCAACTTCCTCAAGAAGATGCATGAAGATACAAGGACCACCATCGAGCTCCAAGTACAACGACTCGCGACCAACCTCAATGTCAACAAGCAACCCATGATGTTCAATGTTGGAGATCTTGTGTGGCTACACATTCGCAAGGATCGCTTCCCCAATGAACGCAAGTCCAAGCTACTACCCCGAGCGGATGGACCCTTCAAGGTGCTTGCACGCTACAACAACAATGCATACAAGATCGACATCCCACGCGACAAGTACTCCGTGAGCGACATCTTCAACACCAAAGATCTCTCCCCATACCATGGTGATGAGGATTTCGATCCGAGGTCGGATATTTCCCAAGGGAGGGGAGATGATGCGGAGCATCCTACGATCATCCCCATGGACCTACCATCGTCTCATCAAGAGCCAAGAGGACCCATGACACGAGCACGAGCTAGAGGTCTCGAGAACGAGGCGACTTCCTTCCTTAGTGACATCACATATGATCCACTCGAGACATGGCTACTACCTAAGTCTGATATGCTATGCATGATGAGGTGTCAAGAGGACCCTCACGAAGATGCACGTGAAGACGGACAAGCCGCCAAGTCCATGGATGAAAAGAACCAACGGAAACGGGCAAGTTCACTTTCCAGGCCCCGGACATCCGGCCAAGGCCCCGGACATCCGGCCCCTGAAGATGTCAACAACAGCAGCAACCCAGCAATCGAAGTGCTACAGGGCCCGGACATCCGGCCCCATGCCCCAGACATCCGGCTCCTCCCGAAGCCCGGAAATCCGGCCTCTTCGCCCGAACATCCGGCCCCGCCTATCCAGAGAGCACAGAACGCCTCCACGCCAGCCCGGACATCCGGCCCCCAGCCCGGACATCCGGCTCCTCCTGAAGGCCCGAACATCCGGCCCGACGCCCGGACATCGGGCTCCGCCTATCTGCGCACAGTAAAGGGCCGAGGCCCATGTACCTCTTCGCCCCCTAGACTATATATACTCCATCCCCTTCCTCTTTCTAGGGTTAGCATTGGTTTAGCTCATAGTTGAGATAGAGCTTTGCTCATCCATTACGGATCTCCTCCTCGAGAGAGACTGCGGCCCCTCTTCGGAGAAGATCACCTTGGATTCAAGACCCCCTCTTGGGTGGCCCCCATCAAGACCTCCTCACGGAGAAGAACCGGTTACCGTTTGTATCGTCTGTTGTTGACTTTGGATCTTGTATCTCACCTTTGTGTTCATCGATCTAGCGCATGTGTGATCTATTCTTGTTGGTTGAGTGATTTCTCTCGTGTTTCCCTCGTGTTTCCCCTCGTGTTCATCGCGTTCTTCGTAGGGATCCGCTCCTTTCGTGAAAGATCGACCAACCAGGGTTCCACCCTAGATCAAAGGGCCCTGAAGAAAGACGATCGACGCGACTCTCCATGGTGGGCGGCAATCAAGCAGGTGATGATCACAGATAGGTTAAGCATGAAAAGCGGACTAGCTTAGATAAACTCTAGGACAATACACACCACTGGGCTGGACCCGAGCGGCTTGGGGATGATGCAGCCCGAGGGGCGCCCCCAACAGAGTAAGCTAAAGATGTAAAGGGATACATGCCACGGGGACGAACCCATGCGGCCTAGGAATGATGCAACCCGTGGGGCGCTCGCAGCTAAATAAACTTGAAAAATGTCACCTGGTTCTGTTGTTGAAGGAATGTCGGGGCAGCTAAAGACGCGTGGTGAAGGGGCTGCTCCTCACGAGCCACCGGGACCCTGAGCCTCGGGAAGCTCTGGGGGTCCAGGCGGTTCCTTGAGGACCATCTCCATCTCCGCCAGGACAGCGTCGTGCCTGGCCTCCTGAGCCGCCAGGATGCTCCGCAGGTTGCGCTGGAAGGCGGACGCCACGCTTGGCAGGCCAAAAGGCATGGGAACATAGCTATGAGGCGGGCCCTCGCAGCAGCCAGCGCGCGAAGGCCAGAAAAGCTCCTGAGATGCGGCCCTGCTGAGCCCTGGGATGTCGATGCAGACGGGCAACCCGCCATCCTTGCCTGGATGGGGAGCCGCGCCAGGTGAACGGCGGTCGCCGCGCATGGCTCTTGCATCCTGCAGTTCCTGAGGGGTCTTGGTAATGAACTCCTCAGCGTTGGACGTTCCTCGCCCGGTGTCCTCCTAAGGGAAACGTGCTGCGAAGCACGCCTCCACGTGGTGCCCGAGCGCCTCCCTCGTGATGTTGGCAAGGTCGGAGGCCCTCCAGAAGAGAGCCCCCAGGCCCTGCTCAAGGATGGCGCCGAGCGCGCCTTCCTATGCGAGGGAGGGGGGCGCCCCAGGCGCGGGCGCAGATCCTGACGTGGCTCCACTTGCGGCACCGATCTCCTGAGGCCCTGAACGGAGTAGCTGCTTCTTCTTCTTGGGAACGACCTCAGGAGGGTACTGTGCTGCATTGCTGTCGGGGTCTTCGATTGACGCTGCTTGGAAGGCGCGCTCGAGGGAGCACACCGCATCTCTTTCTTCGCAGGGGACTGTGATGATCTCGTCGCTCCCAGGCATCTTGAGGACGTTGTAGCCGTGGTGTGTCACTGCCATGAACTTGGCCAGGGCCGGGTACCCGAGGATGGCGTTGTATGGCAGACGGATGTGGGCGATGTCGAAGTCGATGAGCTCGGTGCGGTAGTTGTCACGCTGCCCGAAGGTGACAGGGAAGCGGACCTGCCCTATCGGTGTGGTGGAACCGTCGGTCACTCCTGAGAAGGGCTTGGTAGGCTGAAGCTGGTCGTAGGGCACTTGAAGGCTATCGAACATCTCGACGGACAGGACGTTAAGCCCTGCGCCGCCATCTATGAGGGTCTAGGTGACTTGTACGTTGTTGATGACGGGTGAGCACAGCATTGGGACGGCGCCAGCGATGGCCACGCACTTGAGCTGATCTGCAGAACTGAAGGTGATGGCACACTTGGACCACCTAAGCGGGCATGTGGCCTCGAGCCTGGGGAGGATGGCGTTCACCTCGCGAGCAAACTGCTTGAAGATTCGCTGAGAGGCTGGGGCTTGAGCTCTGCCCAATATGCAGGCGATCGCCCGCGGCTCCTGGAAGCCCCCAGCCCCCTCGTCCTGTTGGTGGTCGTCGTTCCTTCTTGGCGGTGGCGGTAGCGGAGGAAGCCCATCATTGCCCTGAGGATGGTCCTCGCAAGGCTGATCCCTCTAGCCGCCCTCGCGAGGCTGGTCTTGCCAGCGGTCCTCACGAGGCCGGTCAAGCCACTCCAGGCGAGGGCCACGGTCGTCCCAGTGTCCTCCGCCACGTCCTCCTCCTCGGCCGTAGCCCCGGTCGTTGCGCTCGAGGCGTCGACCGAGGCGTCCATCTCGAATGGCCCTGAGCTCATGACAGTCATTGGTGTTGTGGCTGTGAATGTTGTGGAAGGCGCAGAACGGCCGACTGCTCCTTGATGACTCGGGCTGGTCGCGGCCGCGCTTTGTGTCCGGCTCCGCCATGAGTACGGCCACCCCCTTGCGCTTCACGTCCTTGCCCTTGGCTTTCTTCTCCTCCAGGTTGGCAACTGGGAGCTCGAGGAGGGAAAGGCGCCCTTCCTCAGCCCTTGCGCACTTGGTTACCAGGTTGAACAACTCCAAGGACGTGCACAACTCCTCGTGGATGGCGAGCTCCTCCTTCATCTTGACGTCACGGGCACCATCAGAAAACCCGAAGATGATGGCCGCGTCCATCACGTTGGGGATCTTGAGGGTCTGTCCTGGCTGCTGCTTGACACGACGCATGTCACCCGCGGCCGGACGGCGGTCACGAGTGCCCTGGAAGTTGGCGACGAAGCGGTCGCGCATCTCGTTCCAGGAGCAGATGGAGCCTGGGGGCAGGTTTAGGAGCCATGAGCGGGCACCATACTTGAGAGCCATGGGGAACCAGTTCGCCATGACTTCTCATCGCCGTTTGCCGCCTCGATGCTTAGTTCGTAGAGTTGCAGGAACTCCGCAGGGTCGGGGGTGTCGTCGTAGCGTGTAGGCAGGTCTGGCTTGAACTTGCCCGGCCATGCGACTCTACGCAGCTCAGGAGTGAAGGCACGGCAGCCTGCGGTGGCCACCAGGACCCTTTGCTGATGTGGAGCCTGCCCTTGATGTCCGCGCACCGCCACCGCAGGCAGCGCTCGGTCTTGTCGTAGTGGTGCTGGTAGCGCGGGAGCGTTTTCCTGCGGACAAGGAACTTCTTGGCAGCTTCCTTCTTCGCGGACGGGCGCCCGACGCGGCGGGTCGCGCCGGGGGGCCGCACGCCTTGGCGCCAGGACGCCTTCTTGGTGCGGAGGTGGTGGAGGTGGTGCTCCATGAGCCACGTCGCCCGCAGCCGGCGGAGGGCGAGGCAACGAGAGGGAGGGCGCAGGGGAGCCCCCTGCGGTGCTGACGAGCTCGGCGATGCGGTCCAGCCAGTCCTCGTAGAGGTCATCGGCGGGGCGGTAGTGCTGGAGTTCACATGCCATGCACAACGCGGCCTGCGCGTCCGTGGGAGCGCGACGAGCGTGGGACGACGAGCCGGCCGGGGTCAGTGACGGAGTGGCGGTGCAGCCGTCCCGCCGCACCGAGGGGTGTAGCGAGGACGCTTGCTGCTTGTTCCCCGCCGGGCCGGCGGCGGCGTTGGCGGCAGGTGACGGAGAACGACGGGGAGGCCCGCCGACGGGAGCCGTCTGAGCAACGCGGGCAGCGAGGGCGGCCCAGCGCTCAGCGCGAGCTCGGCGAGCGTCCGCCATGGATGCGAAGAAGCGACGGGACGCAGATCGACGGAAGGAAGGCTTTGGCGCACCCCTACCTGGCGTGCCAATTGTCGGATTTCGGGTTCTGGCAAAACCCTTGAGGTTCGAACACTGGGGTGCGCAGGAAGATTTCCCCTACCTAATCACGCCCTCAACCTCGCCGCAATCTCAAAGCCTAGCTCAACGAACTCGCAGCACAAGAGACACGAGATTTATACTGGTTTGAGCCACCGTTGTGGTGTAATACCCTACTCCAGTGAGGTGTGGTGGATTGCCTCTCGGGCTGAGGATGAACAGTACAAGGGGAAGAACAGCCTCCTGAGGAGAGGTGTTCTTGTGCTTGGTGAGTGTGAGGATGATCTGAATCTCTCCCAGCTGAGTTGCCTCCTACTGTGGTGGGTAGTCCTATTTATAGAGGCCCTGGTCCTCTCCCCAAATATTGAGCGGGAAGGGAGCCAACAACGTCCAATTTGAAGGGGGACAGCTAGTACAAGCTATCCTGACTAAAGGTGGTCTTTGCCTGCCAAAGGCTCTGGTGGTGACGCCGTCTTGGGCTCCATGGTGACCTCCGTCCTGCCGTCCTGCTGGCCTTGGTCTCGTTGCACCGATATGGAAACCTTTGCCCGATGCCTCGATACTCCTCGCCTGCGCTTGCCTCCTTAGCACCAAAGAGGAAACGAGGACACTGTGCGCGCTAGCGCCCGCCTGGCGCCCGCCTGGTCTTGGTCGTCACGATTGACGTCGTAGGAACCTCGCGAGGTTCGCCTTGCCTTGATCTCTCTGCCCCTCGTGAGCCAGCCTGGTGAGGCCGCTCCCGAGGAGGTCTTGTGCCATCCGCCTCGCGAGGCTTGGCCCCTCGTGAGGGTCTTGAGCGTTTGTTGGTCAAGACGGGCCATACCGGGCCACGAGTGGAGCCACGCCGTGGGCCGCGGGCAAGTAAGTCTGGGGACCCCCGTTCCCAGAACGCCGACAGTTTCATTCCCTACAATAATCTCTTTGTTTGTTCTCCGCTGTTAGTGACTTTGGAGTGACTCTTTGATGCATGTTGAGGGATAGTTATATGATCTAATTTGTTGAGAGAACTTGCACTAGCGAAAATATGAACCCTAGGCCTTGTTTCCTAGCATTGCAATACCATTTACGCTCACTTTTATTGCTTGTTACCTTGCTGTTTTTATAATTTCAGATTATAAAAACCTATATCTACCATCCATATTGCACTTGTATCACCATCTCTTCGCCAAACTAGTGCACCTATACAATTTACCATTGTATTGGGTGTGTTGGGGACACAAGAGACTCTTTGTTATTTGGTTGTAGGGTTGTTTGAGAAAGACCATCTTCATCCTACGCCTCCCACGGATTGATAAACCTTAGGTCATCCACTTGAGGGAAATTTGCTATTGTCCTATAAACCTCTGCACTTGGAGGCCCAACAACGTCTACAAGAAGAAGGTTGTGTAGTAGACATCACCCTCATCCCTCCCCCTTCTACTCCTTCCTCTAGCCACCCCTCCTCCTCCATCAACAGCCCCTCCTCCCTCCCCCTCCTCCAACCACAGCCCATCCTCCTCCCATCCTCCATCCACACGGTTAGGGTTAGGTTGATAGCTTATCGTGTTTAGATTTAGTTGATATGTAACATTTTGATTTAGTATGCTTCTAGGGTTTAGTTCATAGCTTATAGTGTTTAGACTGAATTATTAAAAATTCAAACATAGTTAATAGATTTAGTTGATATGTAACACTTTGATTGTAGAATGTAGGTTTTTTGAATAGTATAGGTAGGTATAATTTTGTTGTAGAAGGTAGATATAAATTTTAGCAATACAAAATTTTAGTAAAAAAATTTGTAATATAAATTTTTAGCTATAGAACTTGTTGAATTATAGAAATTTATTGGAATGCTATATGACAAACTGTTAGGTATCAAATTTAGTAATAGGAATTTCAGCAATCAAACTCTAAGTTATATTGTGAAATTAGGGCATTTTTCTATGGTTCAAGAATTAGACAGTAAGTTATATTCAAATTGGATATTTACTTGATAGCTTATAGGATTTCACTAAGTCCTAAAATGAGGATAATAATGTTTTTGTTTATATTGTTTTTTGTAGAAATCAAGGAGCCCTGCATCATCCCCGCCGTCCTCCCCGTCACCGACCCCGTCCGACCTCAAGGTGAGACCAGCCAAATCCCCATGTTGATGATGATGTAGATATTTTGATAGATGTAGTAGAGTAGTAGATGAGTAGCTGTGACAATTTCCATGGAATAGAAAATTTCCAATGTAGGTCTTTCAAACATTATGGAGATTTAAACATGCCATATGCAGGGAACACCTCAGAGTGGCCTATGTTTTGCCGGAGTGTTGATTCATTTCTGTTCCAGCAAATTTTAGGCGCTTGATATGTCCTATTTTAGCAAAGGTCATGCCGGATTTTTCCGTGAATTTAAGCATTACTTGTGCTAGAATATGTAGGGAATATCGAGTGCCCCAGATTTCCTAGAAAGAAAATTAAACGACATTTCGAGTTGACTTTAAGTCTATCAGGGCTCCATACATGACAGTCAAAAAATCAGTGAGGGAGAGTCTCCACCATATATGAGAGAAGAAGAATGCCGACTGTTCTGGTGGGGTTCGCTCTCCTTCTTCTCTTTGCGCTATACCTTTTTTATGCACTAGGGGAAGAAGGAGTAGCGACCATCATCAATGGTCGAAAAATCGGTGAGGGAGTGTCCACCATATATGAGAGAAGAAGAATGCTGACTGTTGTCGTGGGGGTCGCTTCTCCTTCTTTTCCTTGTGCTAGATATTTGTAATGCAATAGGGAAACGAGGACTAGCGACCATCACCGACGGTCACAATATCAAAGAGGGAGTCCCCACCATATACGTGAGATGAGAGTTTAGGAAGGAAGACTCGACAGACCTAAAGTCAACCCGTTGCATATTGAGTAATAGTGATCTGTGTGTCGAGTTTCTTGGTAGTTGCCTTCGATCGATTTTCAATTAATGTTTCAACAATGAACATAGGAAATGTCTGACGATGAAAGGGAATTCATTATGTGCGAATACTGCGAAGACGAGTGTGGCTTGTGTGACAGGCCTCACCTAGTTGGTGGTAGGCGCTTCAGGATCATGCTCGATGAGAACTTCGAAGTGGATACAGTAAGTCACAATGACAAGTCTCTTTCGTAATTTAGCATGACTTCTGCTTCTTTTGCTTCAACTTATAATTTTAATTTTTTACTATTCTACTAGCGTATCCCCTGCCATGCAGGAATTTATGTCTTGGATAAGATTGGTTTTAGTACTATGGAAAGTATGGAGGTAAAGAAAGTTCACTTGAGGACCGAGCATGGTTATACTTTTAACATAAAATTATACAATGAAAACACCTACTCCTATTTTGAATGCAAAAATTGGAGAGCATAGTGCAAGGCTTATGCATTTGAGCCTAATATGCTTATAACCTTTGATATTCATCCGGAAGATGAAATTGAAGGTAATATCGACATCTGGGTCGATGTGCACACGCCTCCAGTTCTACCATTATGTGAGTTTCTCAACCATATTTATTAAGTAATTTATATTGTTTACTTAAAAATAGTTGACAACTAATTTCTATTGACAGCTAATTTCCATTCAAGCAAACGTGTCCGGCGCTTGGTAGACAACACCTACTTCTATCCTAGGGCTGAACTAAACTGCGAGGAGATAAGTCATTATGTCTCATGGCTTGAGGATCTTGATACTGTCAAGACATGTTATTTTCCTGGACTTCGAAATATTAGTACTCAAAACATGCGACCACTAGTGTGCGTATTGAACTACGGTCACATCTATTTAGGAAAGATGGTAAGATTTTTACTATTTGTCCTCAGTGCATCTTTTGCATACATTATTTTTTAAGCTAAACTTCATTGCTAAGTATGTTACTACGATGTTCTTCAACATGGACTCCCGATGAATGTTGTGCCTTGTTCGATCGAGCCTACCCTAATGGTCGCATGGCAATGGTTAGCTTACGACCAAGATATCCTACATTGCACATGAGTGCATTCATGATTTCTCGAAGCGAGCAAGTCTTAATAGTCAAAGACTGGAGCAAAATTGTGAAGGATCGCAGCAGAGAAGTACTAGGGGGCAGCAATCAGAAGCGCAAACCACAATTAGGAGACATGTTTATCTGCATTCTCCAATATGAGGAAGCAGGAGTGCTACACATGTTTTATGCTATTTTACCTGAGAGAGAGCAGCAGGAGTGTTAGCTAGCTAGAATGAGTTTGAAGATGATGATGTCCTACACTATGACTATGATGATTAAATAGCTAGTGTTGGTGGTAATGACTATGATGATTATTATTAGCTAGTGTTGGTGGTGATTAGATAGCTACACTATGACTATGATGATTAAATAGTGTTGGTGGTAATGACTATGATGATTATTAGCTAGTGTTGTTGGTGATGATATGACGCAAGAGTTTTCATATTAATATGATGATGATGTTGACATGATTATAATGATGATTTGTTATTGTGATCATGATTAGTTATTATATTATTGGTGGAGGGAACGCAGATTATATTCATGTGGATGGATCAAAAGTGACCAAAAGTTGAATTAGTAGGATCCTTGTCCTAATTCAACTTTTGATTCATCCAAATGAATCTAATCCATGTTTCTTCCTCCCAATGATATATTAATTCATCATGGACATAATGATATAACAACCTCTTAATTGGTACTGTATAAAAATTTGTATAACGGCGTATAAATAGACTAAAAATAAAAGAATGAAAAACAAAATACTAGTAGCGCTGGACAGGAAACACGCTACTTCTAGTTAGTTTAGCAGTAGCGCTGGAAACAATACAACCTACGGCTATATGTTTGAGCAGTAGCGTGTGTTACACGCGCTACTGCTAAGGAATAGCTGTAGCGCCTTACTAGTAGCGCGGGCCCCCGCGCTACTAGTAGACACTAAACCCACGCTACTACTAGGCTTTTCCCTAGTAGCACTACAAAAAAATACACTTCTGTGATGATACGTGTTTGTCCCAGTAGGTCACGTTTTCTATCATGCATGTACATCCATGACGATTTGATGACAGAATCAAGATAGTCATACCTGTGCTGTCGTAGAAGTGTTCCGTGACATTACCAAAATTATCATCACGGAAGTGTCCACTTCCATGACGATAAATGCCGCATCACGGAAGTGCTTTCGTCAAGGGTGACCGACACGTGGCATCCACCGTAACGGGTTGCCGTTAAGCTATCAGGTCTAGTTTTGGATCTGATAACCCGCTAACAGCCACGACCAATGCCGATTTTCCACGTGTAAAATTCACATTGGCCGATGGAACCACGTGTCAGCTCCGTGTTGGCAAATGTGTCACTCATCCAATGGGCGAGATGCGCCTATGATATGTTGACACGTGGACGGCCCAAAAGTGGCCCATAAAGATTAAATGGGCCGGCCTAACTAAAGGCCCACAAGATATTGCGGACCATAATGGGTCGGCCCAGCTAAAGGCCCACAAGATTTTGGAGACCATAATGGGCCGACCCAGCTAAAGGCCCACAAGATTTTGAGGACACTAGTGGGCCGGCCCGTTAACAGGCTCCCATGTTTTGGGCCAAATGTCGGGCCATATTTGATCCGGTCCATTAACAGCCTGCCATGTTCTGGGCCTAATAAAGGCCCATATGAGATCCGGCCCGTTAATAGCCTACCACGTTTTGGGCCATATTATGGCCCAGATCAGATCCAGCCCTTTAAGAGCCTTTGGGCTAAATTATAGCCCATATCAGATTCGGCCCATCAATTAGACGCTGTGCTTTTGGGACCACTTGAGGACCTGTCAGTATTTCTATTTGCTAAAGGCCCATTTAGTAATACGGGCTGATATTAGTTTCGGCCTAATAAAGGTCCGTTTAACATTTCGGCCCTATATTTATTTCAGTCTGTTAAAAGCCCGTCATATAGTTGGGCCTAACTTTGGCCCACTTTTCATCTGGCCTACTCACAGCAGATAATATGATTGGGCCAAACAAGGACCGAGACAATTTTGGCCTGCTAACGGCCCGTGATGTGATTGGCACAATCATGGGCCGGGGTCTATTTCGGCCTGCTGCCGGCCCGTGAGCTGTTCGGCACGTTTCAGGCCCAACCTACTTTTCAGTCTACTAAAAGCCCATTGAATTTTCTTGCGAAAATAGGGCCGGTGGTTTACTCGGCCTATTAAAGGCCCGAAACTACTAGTGGGCCAATTTATATTTAGGCCTGTTAACGAACGAAGATGACTGGGCCCATGATGCGGATCATACATAGTGATTTGCATGACGGCCCTATTATGTACCGTAATTTTATAGTTTGGCCGGTTTACTGCGAAGACAGGATATATATATAGTAAAATAACTGCAGCATCGTGTATAAGAAAAAAACCTAGACTATACAATAAAGAAATTACGGCATATTACATCCACTTGTCATCAAAGTTCGCCACTATGATTATAAAGCACAAGCAGACACAGATTACATACACTAGGCATCAAAGATCGCCACCAGTGCAAATAAACATGCCGACAAAATAATATACAAAACCGACAACACTTCAATAGAGTTCATGAAAGGTTAGCCCTGCTCGGGAGCTGCAGCGCAAGCAGCTGAGCAAACTGATGAGACTGCGCTTGTTTGACGCTTATATCCTCCTCACTCTGAAAGAGAAACAAGCAGACAGATGACAGGTTTTGCACATATAAGTATCAATGCTGACAACTCATCACATTTCTTATTGACGAATGAAGTGACACCGTTTAAAATAGCATTAACACAATATGGCATTGTTCAGGTTAAGACATGCCAGGAAATGACATTGTGAAGGAGTTGGAAGCTTCACGACACCACTGGATTACAGATCAAGAACTCATAAGTATCAATGGTTAGTGTGCTATCAATTTATCCCATTTCTGATTGACAAATAAAGAGACGGTTTAAATAATAGTAGAATGATATGACATTGTTCATAGTTAAGACATTGCAAAATATGACATTGTGTTGTAGTGGGTAGGTTCACCACAACACTGGATTACGGATCAAGAACAGAAGCATACATGCAGTGCCAAAGAAGATCACTTGCTCTGTATAGTTTAACTTACATGGTATGAAGAAGGAACTTGGTTGTACAACTGAAAACTTAAATTGAGAAGGACAAACTTTTGTTTATGAACTACATAATAAACTTTAAACTGCAATTTGCTGCCTAACCAAATATACACAACAAAGTTTGAAGGCTTGAGAAGGACAAACTTACATTAGTGGTGAAGACAGGCTCTATAAAGCCCTTGTCCATGCTGATAAGGGGGCAATTCAAGAAGTTTACCACAGAATCTTCTTCATAAGCATTGCCTTTATTCCACATTTTGTTAAGAGTAAATATAGATGTGATAATATAAGAAAAAATGGAGAATATTTAAGATAAGATGAAGAGTGATGCTACATAACCAAGTAGCTATAAATGTAAGTACAACGATATAGGCAAAAGGTATAGCCAAGAGCAATGCAGAGCTAAACTTCTTCAGTACCATCGGTGTTATCCAACCTTATGGTAAGAGTAAATATAGATCTGATGTGTAGATAATGGAGAGCAAAGGAAAATAAGGTACAGAGTGATGGTACATTGAACAACTAGCTGTCAATATAAGTACACTGGTAAAGGACAGCAGGTACTTACAAGAACAAAGCAGAGCTAAAAAATTTCAATGGCATTGGATATGTTCTACACTAATGTAACCATTCATACAGATCGGCTAATTTGGAGTGAACAATTGATAAGCAAGCTATCATGCATACTGCTGTCACATAATGAACTAGGTATGAATACAAGTACAGTGATACAGGATAACAGGTACTAACAAGAGCAATGCAGCGGGCAGCATATTTGCGATATCTTGTCGTCCTTTTCAAACCGGAATTCTTCTTTGAGCAGATTTCCTGTAAAAGAGATCCATAAGGCACATGCGGAAAAGTAGAAGTTCAATTTATCTTGTGATATCATAGACAGTACCTCATCCTGGGAACGAGACCAGTGAATAACAAGGTTTTTCCATTCAATGTCTTCTAAATTTAGCACAGGAGACTTCACCGGAAATTCGTTTATAGACTTGCCATCAAAGTGTGATTTCCTCAGGTAACACCGATACTGCTGCAATGCTTCCTTGAAAAGCGCAAGCAAGCATTCCTCATCATGACTATGCAAATTGACCCTCGCCTACTTACAACAATGTAATGTAAATCATTGATGTGTTCAATCAGCAGAAAACAGGAAAATAATCACCAAGAATAATAGCACTTACACGTAAGTGGGACAGGAAGATGTGAAAATGGTGTTTGTCTTCACTGTAATCTTCCCATTATGGGAATATATGCACGTAGTCCCTAACAACATTGAAAGCATTGTCTTTTAAACTAGGAATAACTGGAATGGGGTTCCAATCTGCAGGAATTGGCCGTCTCTGCAGTTGGGATAGGTCTTCGGCCGGTGGACTTGCTGTACTTTTTGCTAGAGTGGGATTTTTCTGTGGTACGGCTGGTGCTATGGCAACTGAAATCGGCATATCTTTTGCTGGAGTGCAGGTCCTGTGTGGTGGGGCTAGTGGTGTGGCCAATGAAGTATGGCGATAGTCTACTGGAGTCGGTCCTATGTTTTGTGTCACTGGTTGTAGAGCCAATTGGGGTGTTGTCTGATTTCTCCGGCACCACCACGTTTTTCAAGGACTTTGCTGGTGCTCCTTCAGGTTCGACAATCACCCTCTTCCTTTTTGATGTCTGATGCACAAGAACAACATTTGAGTGGAAAACATGGTATGATAACAGATGGAATATGTATTGATAATGGATGGGCAAGGCATCTTGACATATATGATGAGTAAACTAAGCAGATGGTGGTGCAACAAAGTAGAAGAAATGCAAGACACCTTATGCAAGATACGCACAATCAATAAAACCTTGGCAATTAGAACAGGCACCTTGATGGGTGAACAGGACTGGTCAACTGCCTTTGACTCCTCGAGGTTAGAATAGTCATTAGGATCATATTCTGAAAAATAATCTATAGGCGGGGAGCGTATGAGTTTCATTGCATCTAGAATGGCACTCAATGCCTTGGTGCCAATTTTGTAAGTCGTTGCAGTGTTCCACAATATTCTTCTAATGCGCCGATTCTGATATTCACTGTGATTACGTATAATATCTGAGAAGCATGAAAGCATAAATAGTAGTGAGATTATCTTTGTAATGTAGAGGATATTCTAATATAGGGGCGCCCTGTAAACCCTTGTGTGCTATCACTGGATTCTGGTGAGAGAGTCCATCTGTGATGTAATATGGTGCATGCATTAATATAATCTGGCACAAGTACACAAAAAAATAGGCTCCAGAAGTAAGGATAGTTGGCAGATGATAGGTTCATAATATACTGTATAGAGAGTTTATTGCCAATCCATGATAACAAGAGCACACAGCAACTAGGTAGATCGAAGTGTACATAAAAGGGGTACACCATAACAAGGATATATAAATCAGGAAAGTGGAACTGGCTGGAAAATACGGTGTTGTGTTGCCGCTTGTAATTGAAAGCTTATCAATCACGTACAGGCCAGCTTTATCAGCTGTTGACTGCAGATGTCCCTGCTCCCCTTCCTAACAAGGAACATACTATACGTACTAAATACAGAATAACAAAAGAGGAACATGTTAAAGAACAGAAGAGGAAGCATATTCTTGAGGTTCCGCTTCTTTGTATACAATGTTGGTTGCCCACTTATGATGAATCAAAGTGCCCAAAGAAATGAAATTCCATGTTGTCTCTCTCTATGTGGTCACATGCATTTGGAAAATCATGTGGGAGCATTACCTGACGTTTTAAAACCGTAAGCATCACAAGTAAAATCAGCAAAGTGGAACTTGCTGGAAAATATAGGCTACTATTGCTGGTACGGCTAGAAAGGCTTCGGATACCAGCTCTCTTCAACTGAAGGTGCGGTACTATTAATATCGGTGTAACTGTGACAGGCGACACAGCTCCCCGCATTTTCTTGTTAATCTTATAGGATTCAAGTGGGCAGGCCACTACAATTCCTGTTCCTATGTTTACAAAATCCTACGAATCAAAGAGGCCCGAAGAGTTGAAAGTGTCCATCACAACCGACCGAATATACCTCTACACTGCAAATGTCCCTACTCCTATTCACTACAAGGAACATATTGTACTACTATCATACTCCCTCCGTTCCGATATATAAGTCTTTGTAGAGATTTCCACTATTGATCACATACAGATGTATACAGATACATTTTAGAGTGTAGATTCACTCATTTTGCTCCATATGTAGTCCATGGTGGAATCTATACAAAGACTTGTATTTAGGAATGGAGAGGGTACTTATTAAAGAAGAACGGAAGAGGAACATGCTAAAGAAGAGCAAGTAGATTTTGGATAATAAAATGTTCGTTGCGAAGTGCCCACACATGATGAACCAGAGCGCATTAAGAATGCAACTCACTGTTGTCTCCCTATATGTGGTGCATGTGATTTTCGAAAGTAAAGTAGGAACATTAGCTGAACAATTAAATGTTATCTGTTTTAGTAATATCAGCATCATATTAGATTCGTATTTGAGCAACAAGTTTGGAATTATCAGTGGCACATTGTTTAGCTTGATGGATTAAGGAGCAGTGCTAAGCAGCTACGATGATGGTACTGAATATAAAGGAATGTCCGCATGCAAGTCGCATGACTTTTGTCATTTGGGTCAGTCGACCATTTCAGGCGGTTGGATGAAGATCCTACATCTCCTAACCCTTCTTCTTTCTCCTCTCTGATTCTTCCCATACAGAACACCGCACGGGCCACCGTCTGAACCACCGGCCCCGATCCCCCCGCCCTCCCCTGAACCGCCCCCATAGCATGTCTTCCTCCGCCACCCCCACCCCCGCTCCCACCCGCGTCAAGTTTTCTTCGTTCGGTGAGGCTCCACCACCGCCAGGCCACCGCCCCTCACAACCACCGTCCCCACCCGAGCCCCTTCCATTGCATCGGTGAACTCCAGTGAGCTCTCAAAAATCGACTGACCCAATTTTGAAATTTAGTCTACTATCATTTAACTAGTGTTGAATATAAAAGGGGAAAACCATAAGCATTGCGAGTATAGTGTTGAGCGTGCCATGGCGGATCTGAAGGTGCAAACCGGACAAAGGAAACTTCGCAACCAATGTTTGCTTTCAACTAACAAGTAAGTGATGGACAAGAAATCAGTGTAAAGAAGTGGCGATCTATTTTCTTGCTGCGATAAATAAGTTGAGCAGATATGAAAGAGTACCGCGTCTGATGCGACGCCGTGCATGCATCTGCTGAGAATTTGACGGTGTTGCGGTAGGGATGGTTGTCGGTAGCGTGGAAGCAGATCTAGGAGGGTAGATGGTGGCGGCGGAGGTAATATCACGGCACATCGGACGAGACGGTCGTAGGAGTAGCGCCTGCAAGGTGGACGACAGCGGAGATGAAGCCAGAGGACGGGATGCAAGGATCCCGGTCCAAAGCCATGGATGAGAGAGGTCGATCTCTTGTAATGGACGACGGCGTCGGGGTATCAGCTCCGGCATGGTGGAGGAGGACGGTGGTGGATGGGGTGGCGGACGGAGGAGGCTGGGGTGGAGAGGGTGTTTTCGCACCCATGCAGTACGAATGGGAAAATGGAGGGAGAGAAGAATGGGGGAACCATGTCTTCATGGCGCGCTTGTCTCCAATGCGAGGAAATTTACAAACTAATCCCCCGTTTAAAATTTCCTACATCACAGCAATATTTGTCGGTTGGGGATAGGACGGTAATCTCGCATACACTGAATATTTGCCGACGGAGATTTCAACCGACGAGAGTTTGTTTTGGCGCCCACCATGTATGAATTGGGGAGGGAGTCGCTTTCGGTCAAGGATACACTTTGTTTTGGCGCCCACCATGTATGAAACCGGGTCAGTGGCAGCTATGCCATGTTTGAGTGAAATTACAAACCTACCCCTATCAAAACCTATAGAAATAGAGCCGATAGGCTTTGCGTGTCAGGGATAGGCAGTAATTTCCATCTCGCAGATTTTGGTTTCAGGCGGTTACTGTGACTTTCCCCGCTTCGTTAAAATTTTGCAGAGCAAGAGTGCATGATTACTGTGTCAAATCAATTCGAATCCAGTTTGTATTCTATTTTTGTTCGGGCATGATCCATTTTCGATTGGAATAAAATTCTATATACATCATTTTTTTATATATACATTCAAAAGCACAACAAAGAATTCTGCTCCTTTATATATATAATATGATTTAGAAATACAATGATCTCAAAATCATAAGGTTGAATTAAAAAAATTTATACCAAATTATGTTCTACTAAAATGTATGGATCAATAATATCTACATATTAAATAACATAAATGCGCATGAATTCATATGAGTATGCGTGTTTGATAGATCAATTTTGGTTCGAGTATGAATTCATGTATCATCCTCTCGAATTCAAATATTTGAATCCCTTTTATGTTGACTTTTTCTATACACGCAACTAAATATTTGAACCTCCTTTCACGCCCACCTCTCTCGCATGCTCCTTCATGTAGCTATCACTCTCTTTTCTCCAGCTCACCTGCATGCTCACTCCATGTTTCTCCTATTTTCGCAAACATGGTCTCTCGACGTCTCCCATGAGAAGTGTCACACTCTCCCTATCATTATATATTACACGGTTTTTCATTATCTCTCATGTCTCTACCGTTCTCTGGTATCACTAGGTACCTAAGCTTTGTTTTTCACCGCCACACACACACTCTCACTTGTCTTTCACTTTGTCTTTCTCTCTATAGGGTTCTCTCACACACCCTATATTTCTCTAGATATGACTCATACCACTAAAATTACTCCCTCCCGCAGACACAACATTTGTTGCGGTCTCCTTTCCGTCTCCATCCCAGTTATAAAATTGACATTATTCATTGGTTTACCGATCAGACAAACTCCCCCGTCTCTCTCACACAGACACACACACAACTCCTGCTTCCACTCCCTTCCCAACTACCATCTCTCTCACACACACACACAAAACTCTCACTTTCACACCCCTACTCGTATTTCTCTCACAAACATTGATCGACTAGCCTCCAGATAGGTTTATTCACCCGCACACTCGTGCTTCCACTATCTCGTACATGTCTCTCTCGCGCTCCTTTTATGTATGTAGATTTTTGTCCCTTCTTGAGACACGCCCTCTCGATCGTGCACACACACACTATCGGCTCATTTTAAGCTGATACCTCTCGCACACACACTCTTTGTGTCTTTGTCACACACGCACTCCGTCCTCCTCCTCTCTCCCTCTCTCTCACACACACAACACACACACATGGGCTTTTTGCAACAACTAGCAAGATGCCCATGCGTTGCACGGAACATCAAGATGCATTTGTATGAGTAGTTTATCTTGTGGGAGAAAAGATTGAATGAGGGAAGGCCTTATTTGCAAATGTGGAGAGGGTGTGTGTGTATCTTTTTGCAAAATTGCCATAGTTTCCTTCCTATCTGTCAGATATAAATCGGACGGCCTATATTGCAGGATGGCAGGCACACCATCATCACCAACTCTGTTTTTTTATAAGAGTAGAAATTAGAGATATACCACTTCTCGAATCTTGAAACCAACCACATTCCTCCCTTATCTCATCAAAACCGCCAAAGGAATATATTTTGAGTGAAACATAACATATTTTTAGTGATATGTGTATTTCAAAACTAGACTCTCTTTTCTATCAAATCGGTGAATATGTATTAATCTACTTTGATCGTGTGGCAACGCATTGGCACATTGCTAGTTATTACTATTATATAATTTTTTGGACACAAGACAAACGGTGGAGTACATATACGAAGAGAACAGGCGCACACACGTAGTTGGTCTCTCGCTGTCTCGCACACATGAGAGTTATGTAAAGGCACCGTAAACAAATAAACCCTAATACCCTAGGTGCACGATTACTGCAGGCGCGTGTACCGGGTACGTGGTGGAGCACACCTTTGTAGGAATAGTTAGCTCACGTGTAATTTGATCCGTAGGAGTTGATGATCGGGACCACAGGTGAACGACCTGGAGGCGGTGGCTCGCCAGTCGCCACTGATCGAGTAGCCACATTTAAAATATGTTTTTTTAGCGGGGTAAGAGTTCCGATTTTCAATGGCGCGTTATAAGTACTAAGTAGGAGTAGTTTTTAGAACGATTGGTATGGAGCGAAAATGGAATTCAAAACTCCTACCTCCGTCCCGGTTTACTAGTCCCCATTGTATTTTGGGTCAAAGTTTGTCCATGAATTTTACTTGTAAAATGTGAATGGAAAACAAGATTTTGTTATACCCAAACAAAAAAGGACTGGAGGGAGTGATTGCTCTGACACGGACGCGACCTCTCATAGCGCAGGCATTGAACCGGCATGCCGGCCAAGAGGGCCCCACTTGCTGTAGGCCAGGCTGAACACGCCTCCTCGCCGCATGCAACCAGCTTCAGACTGCCCCGCCTGCCTCCATTGAATCCGCGCATGTGCCAGGAACACGTCCTTCCGTGAGCCGGCTGGCACTTTAGTACACAACATCGGCTGCTTCCTCTCATCCGCTCGCTATTTAAACGAGGCCAGACGCCTGGCATGAACCACACCACAACACTGCTCCCCATATCCTCCTTGCACCATTTTCTCCACACTCTCCATAGCATCCGGTGAGCAGGAAGACGAGTTCTCCAGCATAAAAGTCGGCTGGGTTCCCCAACAAGCCAGGCAACTCGCTGCCCCACCTCCCTCCCTGCCCCAGGCCGTCAGTACCATGGACGAGGCTACAGGCGGGCAAGCGGAGGAGCAAGCCACCGCTCCAAGGTGGCCCCTGGTGCATCAACTCGATGCTCCAAGCCTGCTCGCAGAGGAGTGGCCAGTTGCTGCATGCCGGCACATAGGGGACCATGGTGTCTAGTGCACCGTGGTTGGCTGCGCCATCCAACGCAAACGTTGGCAGAACCGCAGCATGCTGGTGGAGGTGGCCAACACGTTTGCGGCCACCGCCGACACCGAGGAATAGTAGTCCACGGGAGCCGCCGCTGCTCTGAACCCACGAATGCTACGACCACCGCGTCACCGGCATAGACACCCGGTGTGTTGCCCGGTTTGGCTCAAAACATCATGGACCCCAGCCGCGGTCGGCATTAGAAATTATACCTGCTTCCAGAAGTTATTCACGATTAGTCAAAAAATGACCAAAATATAATTAATTACGCATGGTCTTGACTTGTTGTTCTCGCACTAGTAGTAGGAACTAGAGGTTTTTCTTTATTTATAACTCTCCTCACATTTTTTTTTGGCTTTGAAGTGAATCATGGTTGTGGACATTATCTATGAATGTGCAGATATCTGTGAACATGAGTTTGATGTGGAAGTTGAACTTGGAATGTTGGGCTTGTGCGTGAACTATACCATGCTTCGTCTGTTATTGTTTGGAAAGTAATTGATGTTATTACATGACCCAATTTTTTTATTTTGTGCCACATCAGTAGATGCACGGACATCACAACAGGCATGCTGACTGGATAAACTTTTGAACCTAGCTATTATGAAGGAAAATCTGTATTAACAACAGTTTTAGATAGCAAGAGATGCCTAGCCTGCTCTGCCTCTGCTAGCTTCTTCTGTCTTCTTCCATCTCTTTGTTGGCTTCGGTGAAGAGAGCATCTGATTGCTCTTTTCGCTTCTTTAGGAACTCAGCTACATTCTCAAGGGCTGCTGCACGCTTTCTTTTAGCCTTTACTAGAGCCACAAGGACCCGAACAGTTGACGACTCTACCTGGCTTGTGTGTAATCCAACATCATCTGGGAATTTGCACCTTGTGTCTAATCCAGCATCATTAGGGAACGGGCACCTTGTGTGTAGTCTGTCCTCATTTTCGAAACATGCACTACAGGAATCAGCTACTTTGCCATCTGCCACGGCAGACGGCAAAGCCAAGGATGGCGGACGGCAAAGGCCTTTGCCGTCCGCCGCGGACGGCAAAAGGCTCCGGCAAAGTATGGATCCGTAAAGAGCTTCTTTGCCATCTGCTTTTTGAAGCGGACGGCAAAGGGGCCTTTGCTATCAGTGGCTGACGGCAAAGAAAGCCGACGGCAATAAATGTGTTGTTAGTCCATTAGGCGGCTAACGGCAGCCTTTGCCATCCACCGCTGATGGCAAAGAGCATCCGGCCTTTGCCATCCGCTGCTGTAGGCAAACTGACCAAATGGGTCAGCTCCCAGGGAGCACAGGTGGCCGCCGCGTGGCTTCTTTGCCGTCCGCAGCAGACGGCAAAGGTGCCTTTGCCATCAGCGGCTGACGGCAAAGGTGCCTCTTTTTTTCTCTTTTTTTAAATCCAGCAATTTTCACAGCAAATATATGACACACATATATATATATTTCACAGGGCTATTTAACAACAAACATATGACATATCCAGCACATAAGTTTCATCGTGCATACATATATAGTTCCATCCATTCATACATAGCAAGTTGCACACACATTGTTCCATCCATACATATTACAATCCAAAGTTTCATCAAGATAGCAAGTTCCATCATAGCAAGCTAGAAGAATACTAGAGGAGAATGAAAGGAAAAACAAGCACTCCATCATAGCAAGCTAGCTTCCGTGAAGTGAATGAAATCTGCAAAATGGCAAATAAGAAAGTTAGAAAAAGGTGACTAGAAGAAGAAGTATATGTCAATTTATGAGCTAACTTAGGTGAAATGGATCATTTATAGGCTAACTTAGTTGAAATGTGTCGTTTATGAGCTAACCTAGGTGAATAGATCGTTTATGAGCTAACTTAGGTATAATGCATCATTTTTGAGCTAACCTAGGTAAGATGGGTCATTTTGGAGCTAACCTAGGTGAAATGGATCATTTTTGAGCTAAGTTAGGTGAAATGGATCGTTTATGAGCTAACCTAGGTGAAATAGATCGTTTATGAGCTAACTTAGGTAAAATGCATCATTTTAGAGCTACCTAGGTGTGATGGGTAATTTTGGAGCTAAACTAGGTAAAATGGATCGTTTGTGACCTAACCTAGGTGAAATGGATCGTTTATGAGCTAATCTAGGTAAAATGGGTCATTTTAGAGCTAACTTGGGTAAAATGCATCATTTTGGAGCTAACCTAGGTAAGATGGGTCATTTTGGAGCTAACCTAGGCAAAATGGGTCATTTTAGAGCTAACATAGGTAAAATGGATCATTTTGGAGCTAGTCTAGGTAAAATGGGTCATTTTAGAGCTAACTTGGATAAAAAGGATCATTTATGAGCTAACTAAGGTAGAATGGGTCATTTTAGAGCTAACTTAGGTAAAATGGATTGTTTATGAGCTAACTAAGCTAATTATGCCATTTTTGACATAAGTGAGCTAAGTACATGTCATTATTGATCAAACCTAGTTAACTAAGCATATTAGAGCTAACTTAGGTCATTTTGGAGGAAACAAAGCTAAGTATAGATCGTTTTAGAGCTAACTTAGGTAAAATGGATGGTTTTGGAGGTCAGTAAGCTTATTAAGTCATTTTGGAGGAAAAGAAGCTAACTCTAGGTCATTGTGGTAAGCATATTGGAGGAAATAAGGCTAAGTCTAGGTCTTTATGCATTTGTTAAGCAAAACACTAGAGAAACTTACCATGATCATGGAGGTGTAGGAGCGGGCTGGCTCGTGCCGGTAGCTGGAGAAGGATCGTGCGATGCTTGTATGGAGTTACGTTGCACCAAAGATCATTTCCAATGTCTCGTTAGCATGATGACACTCAAATGTTAAGACTAGCAAGTAATGTCCATTCAAATTAAACTCACCGTGGTCCCAGGAGCAATCACTGGCATCGGCGGAGCGGTCTGACCGGTCTTCTCGCACACAGACTGCACATTTGGTTTTGACGACTCAGTCATACTAGTTAGTAATGAGACAAACACTACATGAATGTTTTGGCTAATCTGCAAAAGAAACTTACCACAAGGAGCTCGTACATGGCCCTTGCCTGCATGTCATTCTGTGCCCTCTCCTCCTCCAACATTATTGTCGTCCTCTCCTCGAACTCCCGCTGCCTCTCCGCCGCCTCCGCCAGAAGTTTCTCCGTTCTATCTCTCTCACTCTGTATAGCAGCCTGCAACACCACTCCTCGTTACCATTTGTAATCATTGATGGAAGCACAGACAATGTAATGGAGAAAGATAGCTGAGTATGTATAACTAACCTTGATGGCGAGTTGGACTGTCCGTTCACGAGGCCTTATCTCAGGAGCGGAGCTCGACTGGTGCGCCTTGATCTCCAAGAGAGTGCTAGGACAGCGGATAAGTCCATCTCCAATGGCTAGGGAGCCATGGGACCTCCCGCCACCAGATATCATCACCAGCTCTGGATCAATGGGACCCTGGCTCGGGTTAAAGTCCTCCCCTTTCCTCACCTTCCCCTCATCTCTATATTTCACGAGCTTGTCGTGGGTGGAGATGTTGGTGATGTTGTTTGCATCATCGAGGTCAGACGGAGAGAATGCCTTGACTTTCTTGAAAGAGGCAGTGTAGGCCATGGCATACAGGTCGTACACCTCTGGCACCTTATCCGCCTTATTGTAGCGTGCCTGAAAGGGAGAAACAAAGTAAATTAGTAATTAAAGGGCTCAAGCTAGCATGATGAATGAATTGCATGAATCATGAAGCAAACCACATACCCAGTTCCGCCTGAACTGATATAAGTTGGAGCTGCCTTGATGGAGTGGCACACCTTCCATTTGGGCACGTTTGTCCTTGGCCGCGTTGTGGACGGCTAGCCATTCTTTTGAGCACCACTCATTGACCAACACCTCCCAACAATCCATCCGATCCGCACACCATCTCGGAGGCGCCTAAGTTAGCAAATAGAAACTTGAGCGCTACGGCTATGAATTACTAAATGAAGGAAGTAAGTACAAGGCCTTAAGAATTACCTTCATGTACTGCTCCTTACTCAGGAACTTATCGCGGCACGCCGGCTTGGGCTTCTTGATACCACGCAAGGCGTAGTAGTCTCGAACAGCCTGCACCCGAGCCTCGTGCCGTAAGTTTTGTAGTAGGCTCTTGCAGACGTTCTCGATAACATTTGCCGCCTCCTCCTCGTATCCCTCCTCACACCTATAGAATGTTTGCAATCAAATGACACAATATTGATTAGTACAATTAATAACTAGCTAGTTGAAGATTTTTAAATGTGTAAAGGAGAAATTACCCAGAACTTTCTGATCACCACGTCTGCCCTCATGTCGCACAAGACACCGTCGATAATCTCACCCGGCGGGGTCGGGGCAGCCAAGTTGTGCTCCCAGCTCAATCCAAGCTCTAGAAGCCGACCCTCACCAGGCAACGTGACAAACCCCGGGAAGTTTTGCCGGCAAAGCACTCCAAGGACGGAGTTGGGCCGGTGGACACTATGATGGTGGTCCCAACCCCTATAGCATGACAAGGCCAACGCATTAGATATTTGAAGAAACGTGAATGCATAAGGTACGAAAAGATTAAATGCACTTACCTCTCCCCATCAGGGAAAATCAACCACCTCTTCTCGCGGGTCGCTGGCACGGACGGGAGCCGTGTACAACCACGCTGGTAGACGGTGCCCCCTCCTCCTCAATATCAGTCGGCTCCCCGCCATCATCAGCATGGCCACTCGGCCCCTCAGGCTCATCCGGCCAGGTACCCCATCCAGACGTGTGCTCCTCCGGGGTCTCGTGGGCCGAAGGCCCGTCGACCCAATGCTCATGGGCCGAAGGCCCGTCGACCCAAGGCTCGTGGGCCGAAGGCTCGTGGACCGGAGCCCGTGTAGCCTCCTCCTCGCACGAATCCACCCTAGCAGTCACGTGCTTGGGTGAAACAGCTGGGGGTGGCGGCGAGGAAGGCGCCCTAGCAATCACCCTACCTCCTCTCCCGCGACCACGTGCTCCAACTCCTCTCTTCTTCCCTCCTTTACCTCATCCCCTGCTGGGCACCGCTGTCGACGAAGAACGGCCCGACGGTGTCGCCATACTGTCCAGCAACGCTCGGCGGAGAGGTGCGTGTGGAATGGAAGACCTCCCACCACGCTCCGACGAAGAACGGGCCTCGGAGCGCTCCTGACCAGCGCCCACCATCTTTCAACACCTGCCATGACAAAGAGTAAACGAAATTAGTACAACATAAAAAATACCGACATGAATAATAATATGTATATCACTTATGTATCATCATCAAGTACAACATAAAAAAATTGAATACCTGACACTACTAATAATCTCGATCGCTATCATCAATAAATGCATAATCACCATCATCACTATAATCAATGACGGGATCATAGGGTTCAGTGGCATCGAATATATGACCTAACTCATAATTCACAAATATATGACCTCGTCGGCCTCTGGTGTCGTGGGTGTCGTGTCAGGGTCGGGGTGCCGTGTCGGGGTCGGGGTGCTGTTTCGGGGTCGGGGTGTCGGGGTGGTCGGGGTTGGGGTGTAGTGTTAGGGTGTCGGGGGTCGGGGGTCGGGGTGTCGTGCCGGGGTGTCGGGGTGGCGTGTCGGGTCGGGGTGTCGGGGTCGTTGTCGGGGTGTGGGTCGGGGTGTGGTATTAGGCTGTCGGGGTGTCAGGGTGTCGGGGTGTTGGTGTCGGGGTGTCAGGGTATCTTTTTCTTCTTCTTCTTCTTCTTCTTCTTCTTTTTTCTTGTTTTTTCCCTTTCTTCTTCCTCTCTTCTGCTTCTTTTCTTCTTCTTCTTCCTCTTCTCCTTTTTCCTCCTCTTCTTCTTCTTCTTCTTCTTCTCCTCCTCCTCCTCCTCTTCCTCCCTCTGCCTCTTCCTCTTCCTCTTCTTTCTTCCTCTTCTTCTTCTTCTTCTTCTTCTTCTTCTTCTTCTTCTTCTTCTTCTTCATCATCTTCTTCTTCTTCTTCTTTCTTCTTCTTCTTTTCTTTCTTCTTCTCCCTCCACCTCTTCCTCCCTCCTCCTCCTCCTCCTTCTACTCTTCTTATTCTTCTAAACTAAAACTAAAACTAATCTAAAATAAACTAAAGTTAAAATAAAACTAAAACTAAACTGAAACTAAAACTAAAGTAAAACTATAACTAAAACAGAAACTAAATTAACTAAAAGAAACTAAAACAAACTAAACTAAAAAAAGGGGGGAGATCACTCACCTGCAGGGGATCGCCGGTGGAGGGGGAGGCGGCGGCCCGGTGGAGGGGGAGGCCGCGGCGGGTGGGGGCGGCGGCGGCCCGGTGGAGGGGAGTCCGCGGCGGGTGGGGGCAGCGGCGGCCTGGTGGAGGGGGAGGCCGCGGCGGGACGGGGCGCGGACGGCCACGCAGGGGAGGGGAGTGGGCGGCTGGCCGGCCGCGGCATGGCTGGCTGGCGTGGAAGGGGCGCCGCAGGGGAGGGGTGCGGTGCGACGGGGCGAGGGGGCGGCGGCGGGTGGTGGGGCGACGGGGCAAGGGGGGCGGCGGGTGGTCGGGGCGAGAGGCGGTGGGTGGGCGGGTGATGGCGGCGGGTGGTGGGGGTGGCGGCGGGGTGGCTGGTGGCGGGGGCGGCGATGGTCTCGTCGGGGTGGGGAGGACAAAAAGAGAGAGAGAGAGGGAGAGAGCGGGGTGGGGACCCGGCCGTTAGTTAGGTTATCTTTTTTCCGTCCGCCCCCTTTGCCGTCCGCTTTTTTGCTCTTTCCGTCTGCTAGCAGACGGCAAAGAGGGGGGCCATTAGGTTTTTTCTAAGCAGCTCGTTAGTGGGGCCCACCTCTCTCTTTACCGTCCGCCAGCTGACGGCAAAGATTCTTTGGCGTCCGCCAGCTGACGGCAAAGAAATGGCTGATGGCAAATACCTTCTTTGCCATAAGCCAGTTCTTTGCCGTCCGTTTTCTGTAAGCGGACAACAAAGATCTTCTTTGCCGTCAGCCAGCAGACGGCAAAGAAATGGCAGACGGCAAATAAGCTAATTCCAGTAGTGATGATCTCGAGGTTGACCATACTACCCTCCTCGTAGGAACTGCATCCTCACTTGAAGTTACTTCTTTTTTAGATCAATACTCAGAGAAACCCAGATCCATTTAGTAGAATCCAGATAAATAGGACTCGAAGAAGTGAATTCAAAAGGAAAAATATGAAAATAGACTCCAAGGTGAGAACACCTACTTCCTACATCAAGCTAAAAACGAAAGCATCAGGACGATTAAGACTCTTCTTATTACACATCGAAGAACACGAGGCTACGAGAAACAGAAACTACAACATATACACATCGAAGAACATGAGGCTAAATGAAAGTAATTGAAAGGGTGTTACTTACCAAAGCTCGTTTTACAGGTTCGGTGCAGCTCCTCTTTAACTTGCCATGCTCCTTGAAGATGTTCCCAATATCCCATGTTTGGTCTTCATTGCTCCTCTACATGTTCGCACTCGTTGTTTTAAAATCTCAACATGGCAAGAAAAATATAGTAATACTCACGCATCTTGTGGGCAACATTAAAGCACTCATCTGCCATGTTAGAGCATCTCCAACAGAAGCACAACACGCAACACATTAAAGAAGTGTTTACAGCGCCGGAATAGCCAGTTTTTGCGGGCCCGGAGTGCTAGCTCCAGCGGCCGCTACAAAAAATTGTGTGCACGCGCCGCTCCAGCTGACACGCTATATTTTTTTCTCCTTTCTACTCTGACTCGATACACATTCGACTTCGAGTCGATATTGGCATAGATAGATACAAGCAAGATGCCAGTGTGTTGCACGTAACATCAAGATGCGTTTGTATGAATAGTTTATCGTGTGAGAGAAAAGGATGAACGAGGGAAGGCCTTATTTGCAAATGTGGAGAGGGATGTGGGTATCTTTTTGCAAAATTGCCATAGTTTCCTTCCTATTCGTCAAATATAAATTGGTCGGCCTATATTGCAGGATGGCAGGCACACCATCATCACCAACTCTGTTTTTTATAAGAGTAGAGAGTAGAGCGGGGGCAATTTTGAATAGATTTGGTGATGATGGTGTGCCTCCCATCCTGCAATATAGTCTGTCCGATTTATATTCGATGGATAGGAAGGAAACTATGGCAATTTTGCAAAAAGATACCCACACCGTCTCCACATTTGCAAATAAGGCCTTCCCTCATTCATCCTTTTCTCCCACAAGATAAACTACTCATACAAATGCATCTTGATGTTCCGTGCAACGTATGGGCATCTTACTAGTTCTAAAAAACTTTCCATCATTTGCCACACGACTGGTTGCAGATGAAGAACCTACCCAAGCACAGCGGGACATAGGAGCGACACACAATTACAAGGTGATATTCTGTTGGACAATGGAGGCTATAACCAATTACTTTTACGGGAACAATAGCAACCAGGAAATTTGAAGGGTAGGTATGAACAAAATTGGAACTGCACATGTACTGCTAAGAGATTCAATACACACATTACCAACCAAGGAGGAGTACGATGGTCGTGACAGCCTCTGTGCATCATGGTCGGCAACGGGAGTCAGTTCACTGTCCACGATGGTGGTGCTTTTGTGGTTGGCGTCAGCTTCTGGGAAGCAGATCCGAGACCGTGGAAGACGGTGCCGGGGAAGAGGCTCCGTGTACGACGACGACGATGGACCGTCTCCAGTGCATCGTACAACGTCATCGATGAGGCAGATGCACTGCGGTGGATGAGTGCGTTGATGTAGAATGGGAGGATCACGAAGGTTGCGGTGTCGTGGAGAAGTCTATTTTGTGGTGGGGATAGAAAATGGGGAGTATTTAGGTGTACTACTCTGGGTGCTGGGGTGGGCTGGGTAGGGTGAACCTGAAGTTACCAAAACAGCCCCCTACGACCTGTTCTGAAGGGCATGATGGTAACTTTGCACTACTCGAATTAGGGTCGCGGGAGATTTTCCCGCCGACCTCAAAATTTTGTGACACTGAACTCCCCGTGTGGCGTGTTGGGTGATTGGGCTAAGCAACTAGCTAGTAGTACTAGTAGTTAGTAGTACTCCCTCTGTTTTTAATTAACTCTGCATATTAGGTTTGACCGAAGTCAAACTTCCTACAGTTTGACCAAGTTTATGGAAAAATATAAAGATTTACCATAACAAGTATGTATGATGTGAAAGTACATTCAATAATGAATCTAATGGTATTTATTTGTTATTGTATATGTTAGTATTTTTTGTTATAAACTTTGTGAGAGTTTACAAAACTTGACTTTGACCAATGCTAATACACAGACTTAAATAAAAACGGAGGGAGTACACATTTGTTTTCTTAGTTTGTAGTGAATTAATCATTTGTTGTAATCATGAAATAAATATATTAGGCTACTGACTTCGAATGTAATGGTTTATACAATTCAATAGTTAGAATCATAGTTGAATTCGAAGATGTATACGAGGTCTATAGTACTTCACGATATGCTCAAACTCACATAATCCCAGTCAAATGAAAATCTAAATGCATTTCATAGTTATTACTTTGTAGAATGCAACAAAACCAACCATAACTCTGCATGATCCATTATAAAAGCAACATTTTGAACACATCCCAATGTGTGAATGAAACGTGTAGAGAGAGCTTGCGAAGATGGAGCAGATAGGGCAGGAAAGATTGTATGTATGTGGGAGAGAGAGTAGGAGACAAACCTAACGAGAGAGAGATAAAGAGAGAGGAAGAAGTTAGGTCTGTGAGAAAGATGGAGACATGTAATATACGTGAGATGTGTGTGCATCCGGATTTTGTACATGTGGAAGGAGAAGAGACAACAGGTTTGATGAGATAGCTGGAAAAACATGGATGAGAGGGGATGGATCTCATGGGTTGAGGGATTGATAATTTTGTCCGGGAGAGAGAGGGATTGGTAATTTTGTGTGGGAGAGAGGGGGGAGGAGTCAGTCAGTTGTCGTCACATCATCATGCTTCCAAATGGCCCCGCATTCTCTAGTGTAGTGTGGTCGCCGTCTTCGATCTCCTCGATGCCCTCTTTGAAGATTGAGGTGGTGTGCATGCTGGGGTGCAAAGAAGCACAAGCGAGAGTGGTCGCCATATAACCTTGGATGGGGATGAATTCTGTGCTCGGGGGAGGGGGAGTGTGCGTGCAGTGTGTGTGTGTGTGCGTGTGTCGGATATTGAGAGAAATCAAACCTATGGAGAGAATGTGTGTGTATGTGATGGAAAGCTACATGCTAAATAGGGTTTTCACGAAGAGATTGTGCGTGCGAGATAGAGAGCGATGTGCGGGCCTTGAGGTAGGCAGGGGCCGGGTGAGGGTGTCAAAATGTGTGAGGGACGGACGAATTGAGAGAGATGGTTGTTGTGTTACGGATGCTCCTCTCTCTCTCTCTCTCGCACACACACAAGTACACACAGAAGACTGTTCTCTCATGTATACACAGCGTATGGCATCTCTCTATTTCTCACTCATGCATGATCATTTGCACATTAACACCTCTCTATGTCTCTATCACACGCACACCATCTCCACATTGCCCTTCCGCCACAACACACATATGGACACATACACACGTTCTCTCTCAGTCACACACACAAAATCAGTATTAAAAAAACTAGGGTGCACCTAAAACGCCCAAATCCACATAAACACGAACTAAAGCTAAATTCAAATACATGGATATATTGTAGCATGAAGAACTTTTCTAGGAAAAAAAAGTTGAGTACTATTCGGGGATTGTTTTCACACACACAAAAAGTTTCGGTGGATGTCCTTCGAGCCTGACACGGTGACGCACCGTTCGATCGACCGCGCGGCCGCAGTGCACGCGCTTGCACAGGATTCCGTATCGTTGCTGTGGTAACTAATATAAGCGCTGCCTCAGTCTAATGTTTACGTGTACTAATACAGTGTTCTTTTAAGTTTGACCAACCCTATATAAAACTAAACTAAGGTCCCATGCGCGCACTCGTCAATATGCCGCCGCCGCCGTTGCGCATGCCGGCGCCCGCCTGCTCCGGCTAACCATTTCTCGCCCATCACTGCCGTGTCCCCGCCATCCCTGTGCCATGAAGTCGAGGCTCACCCGCTCACTTCATCTGCAGTCCCTCCTCGGGATGCCGATGCGCTGCCAAGCACGTGAGCAGCTCGTGGAGCCGCGTCTATGCGGAAATCACAAGTGCTCCCTGGGTGATTTTGGTAATTAATGACAACATATCTCTTGTAGGACTAATGTTTTCATCGAGTCTATTTCAGATGAGTTCAACATTGGAGTGGCAAGACAAGAGGATGTGGAACCCCTTCAAGATACTAAGGATAAACATTGGCAAAAGCTCAAGACTCTACATTTTCATTTTAGTGATCCAAGATCACATTGAGTCCATAGGAAAGCCAATACTATTAAAAGGGGATGAGGTGTTGCTTAATGGCTTGCTTGCTCAAAGTGCTTAGTGATATGCTCCAAAGCCCTCAAATACTTTCTCATTTCCACATATGTCCCAAACCTAAAGTCAAACTCAGCCCCACCGATTTGATCTATCTGGCGCCACCGAGT
Source organism: Aegilops tauschii subsp. strangulata (assembly GCF_002575655.3). Classification (NCBI taxonomy): domain Eukaryota; kingdom Viridiplantae; phylum Streptophyta; class Magnoliopsida; order Poales; family Poaceae; genus Aegilops; species Aegilops tauschii. The sequence continues at coordinate 240,926,545 of NC_053037.3, read as the reverse complement.
TCACTTGACATAGCCACTGCAAGAAACCCTAATTAGTTCGGTCTCACCGATGGGATCTCGGTCTCACCGAGATGGGCTTGCAAACTCTCTGTTGCCTGTTGCGATCATTTCGGTCCCACCGAGATATACAGTCGGTCACACCGAGTTTGCTTGACCAACTCTCTGTTTTGCTCATTACCAAAATCGGTCTCACCGAGTTTGTGTAATCGGTCAAACCGAGTTGAGGTTTTACCCTAACCCTAGCACATCGGTCCCACCAAGTTGATCATGTCGGTCCCACCAAAAAGCCAAATGTTCCCATTTTGAACTGAATTGGTCTGACCGAGTTTCACTATTCGGTCCCACAGAGTTTGGTAAATTGTGTGTAGCGGCTAGATTTTGTGTGGAGGCTATATATACCCCTCTACCCATCCTCCATTCGTGGAGAGAGCCATCAGAACGTGCCTACACTTCCAGCATTCATTTTTTGAGAGAGAACCACCTACTCATGTGTTGAGACCAAGACATTCCAATCCAACCACAAGAATCTTGATCTCTAGCCTTCCCCAAGTTGCTTTCCACTCAAATCGTCTTTCAACCAAATCCAAATCTGTGAGAGAGAGTTGAGTGTTTGGGAGACTATCATTTGAAGCACAAGAGCAAGGAGTTCATCATCAACACACCATCTATTACCTTTTGGAGAGTGGTGTCTCCTAGATTGGTTAGGTGTCACTTGGGAGCCTCCGTCAAGTTTGTGGAGTTGAACCAAGGAGTTTTTACGGGCAAGGAGATCGCCTACTTCGTGAAGATCTACCCTAGTGAGGCAAGTCCTTCGTGGGTGATGGCCATGGTGGGATAGACAAGGTTGCTTCTTCATGGAACCTTCGTGGGTGGAACCCTCCATGGACTCGCACAACCGTTACCCTTCATGGGTTGAAGTCTCCACAAACGTGGATGTACGATAGCACCACCTATTGGAACCACGCCAAAAATCTCCGTGTCTCCAATTGCGTTTGCACACTCCAATCCCATCCCTTTACTTTCTTGCAACTTGCATGCTTTACTTTCCGGTGCTCATATATTCTTGCCATGCTTGCTGGAAATGTATTGTGAATGTTTAAACTTGTGCTGAAACTCCACCTTAACTTGAAGAACTTAAAATTGCTACTTTTCTTTGTGGAGGGTCTAATCACCCCCATGTAGACACCTCTTCTCGAGCCATTCAATTGGTATCAGAGCATTGGTCTCCATTGCTTTGGTTTAATCACCATTGGAGGAAGATGGATGAGTCTATGTTGGGGAGTCTTAGACGTAGTGCCTATACTTGATGGAAAGTTCTTTCATGAGTGGAAAAATGAAATGCATGAGATTTTCAATGAATATCATTTGAACAAGTACATTACTAGCCCGTGTGTGCCTCTTGTTGATCCTTTGAATCCTACTCCCGATGAGTCTCTTGACATGATCCGTAATCTTAGAACTGTCAATCTTATCACTAGAGGTTTACCTAGAAATTTGATTGTTTGCTTGCCTACTCTTGATTGTGCTTACACCATATGGAGATTTCTTGAGGAATGGTTTCCAAACTATTCCTTGCTAAATCCTGATGTGATTCTTCATAAGTCTATTGCCTTAAGTAAGATGAATTCCAATTATCCTAAGTTTGGTGATTGTTTGTTTGAGCTTCGTGACCTTATGCGTGCCAAAGGAGATGTTGTTATCATTAGTAATATCCTCTCCGAAGTCATTAGTTTCATAAAGAGGAACATTGTGATGATCATTTATCTAATGAATCACTCTCTCTAGGAAATGATCAATCACAAGACGATGTTGAACATGGATACTATGATGAGAATGATTATAGTGACTTCGATCTCGATAAGTCTATGAGACACTTTGGACTTATGGCTAATCATTGCTGCCACATGGCTGGAGGAAAGGAATGGGTTCTTGATAGTGGATGTACCGATCACATGACCAGAGACAAGGATATGTTTCGTGAGCTTGCTAAAAATGACGGCCCTCGAAAGTATGTCACTTTTGGTGATAACTCAAAGGTAAGGTGGTTGTCCTTGGTAAGGTGGCCATCTCACATGATAGCTCCATAATAAATGTTATGCTCGTTGAATATCTTGGCTACAATTTACTTTTCGTATCTAGACTAGCTGATTTTGGCTTCGATGTCCTATTTACTGAAGTAGATTGCCAAGTGTTTCGAAGAGATAATCACAATATGGTCTTTACTGGTATACATAGAGGTGATCTATACATTGTTGACTTCACTAAAAAGGCTCAACCTAACTTGCTTAATTGCTAGATCTTCTAAAGGTTGGTTGTGGCATAGAAGGTTAGGTCATGTGGGCATGCGAAAGCTTGATAAGCTTATTAAAGGTGATCATATCCTTGGAGTGAAAGATGTTATATTTGATAAGGATAGATTGTGCAGTGCTTGTCAAGCAGGAAAACAAGTTGGAGGAGGCCACCCCGTGAAGAACATCATGACCACGAGGAGACTGCTCGAGCTACTTCATATGGATCTCTTTGGTCCAAATGCCTATAAAATTCTTGGTGGAAACTCGTTTGGTTTAGTCCTAGTCGATGAATTCTCAAGATTTATGTGGGTGTTCTTTCTTGATGATAAATCGCAGGTCCAAAAGATCTTCAAGAACTTCGCTAGGAAGGCCCAAAACCAATTTGAACTGAAGATCAAGAAGGTTCGCAGTGACAACGGAACGCAGTTCAAGAACTCAAATTTGGATACCTTTCTTCACGAAGAAGGGATTTCACATGAGTTCTCGGCTACGTACACGCCTCAACAAAATGGAGTTGTTGAGAGGAAGAACCGGACTCTTATTGAGATGGCAAGAACAATGCTTGATGAGTACAAGAGGCAAAAACACTTTTGGGCAGAAGCGGTTGAGACAGCTTGTCATGCAACAAATCGTCTATATCTTCACAAGCTACTCGGCAAGACGGCATACGAGCTTCTCACCGGTAACAAACCCCAAGTTGGATACTGTAACAACCCAAATTTTTAATTTGGAATGTTATACATTAGATCATCATTGCATATCATATTTTATTGCATTTTGGTTTGATCCTAGAAATTCTACGCAACTCAAGGACCCGCGGAGAGAGTTGGGGATTTCATTATTTTCATAGTCGAGTTTTTTCTCGAATTTTGAAAAGAGGATCGTTTGATTTTAATTATTTTCTCTTCGAATATTTCTTTTATAAAAATAAAAAAAGAGGATAAAATGACTTCCTCAAAATAAAGAAATATCGGAGATTTAATATTGAAATCAAATAATATTTTTGTTCGGAGTTTTATCGCTATTTTATTTGAATTAGGAAAAATATGCGTTTCTCAAAATTGCATTTTAGGCCCAAATAAATGTTCACCTTGTCCGACCTATTTTTAGAGGACAGGGTAAATTTATTTCGGGATTTTTGGAGTCCGTTTAGTATTTATTTTCTTTCTTTTTCTACACGTTGGAATTATTTAAAAAAAGTCAAACCGACTTCAGGCCGTACCCGAGCGGGACTCCGCCCGGGGGGGGGGGGGGAGGCTTTATAAGCCGCGCCCCGAGCAGCCCGAGACCCGGCTCAGCCCACCGGCCGCCACAGAACCCTAACCCTAACCCGCGCCGCCGCCGCCGCCGTTCGCCGACCCGCCGGAGGTAGTCGCCGCCGCCGCCTCGGTTTTCGCGAGAAAAACCGATCGTTTTTTTAGAAACCCATGGTTTTTTTAGATTGTTTATTTTTTTTGGTTTAGTTATTTAGCGAACGCCCGTTCGTACGTTCATTTCAACGAATGGTTTTCATCTTTTAGCCGCAGACAACGAACGTTCGTTCGTTAGCCTGTTCGTCAGTTTTTCTTTTTCTCGAATTTTCCGCGATTATTTTCGATCGCGATTTATGATCCGATTTTCGTTCTAGTATAACTTTTCGCTCGTTTATCGGAATCAGGCGATTCAAGCGCCTAGAGTTTCGTCTCGAAACCCTCTTTCTGTTTAACCAACTTGAACAAGATTTTGCTACTGTAAAATTTGACTTTAGTCCAGCTTAGTAAACGAAGCTTGTTTCTTTCGCCGTTTGAGTTTTGTTGCTTCGTTTGATTTGATTCTCTTTGCAAACCAGAGTTCTTAAGTTGAACTTTCTGGTTAGATCTCTTATTTGAGTTTTACCCGTGCCCTTGCTTGATTGCTTATTGTATGCTTGTTTGTTTGTGATAGAGTACCCGGAGTGTGAAGCGTGCTACTACGAGTCTATAGGTTTCGCGGATCATCAGCAAGGCAAGTAACACTTTGATCATACCTCTTTACTACCCAGTTTTAATGCATTAGATCAATCCTCAAACAATTGCATGGTTAGGATCTGAATAAAATTGTGGGTTGGGAAGTAGATGAGGTAGTACCTATTCACCTATTTATTATCAAACCTTGGGAGTTACTTCTACGTTGCTTATATTGATATGCTATGCTCGTAGACGTGGATTGGGTTTGAGTGTATCCATGACAGATGTGAGATTGTTAATTAATGGTTCAGCTTAAGGTGGCAACTTAAATACACATTTGGGTGGATTGAGGCACCTGGGGAATCCAGTGATTGCCTGTATTTTTTGGAAATCCTGGGGTACCGTGTGATTCTCCTATGGACTGCCACCCAGGCTCAAAGGGATCATAAGATTATTCATGCTAGAAACTTCCATGTGCAGCCACATGCCATTATGGGCTCTGGCATAGTTGAGTAAGTTGTGGGAAACCTTTCCATGATGGGATAGCAAATGTAGGGGATTGTAGGTGTACCGGCCTATCTATCGGTTAAGGGGACCTCTTCGGAAAGACTTTGTCTCGGTCATCCGTTTCTCAAAATCGTGTAGTGCGAGAATCCAACGGAGGAGATCGAGTCTTGTGGGGAAAAGTGCACAAACCTCTGCAGAGTGTACAAACTAATCATGATTAGCCGTGTCCCCGGTTATGGACATCTTGAGTATCTAGTTCTTGGATTATCATGTTGATCTCATCACTCTATAATTAAATTGTTGGGATGCTAATGATTATTTTTAATTGGGATTGAGAGGGGGTTTACCATCTCAATGTTTTCAACAAACTTTGTAGTTAAATGAAATATATTCCTTTGCAGTAGGGAAAAATTGGCTTTTCGCAAAAACATTATAACCATAGAGCCTTTCCACCAGCCATATGTGCATGTAGTGATAGCATTATTCTGTTCATTACTCTTTTGTGTTACATTGCTAGCATATTCCATGTGTTGACCCGTTTTCGGCTGCAACGTATCCTGTTGCAGACTTTTCAGATGACGAGTAAGGAGACTTATGTCGTGGTCTTTCACTCAGTGATGCCGTTGGAGTTGATGGACTCACTTTATCTTCCAAGCCTTCCGCTGTTATCATATTAGATGGCTTTAAGCCATATTTATTGTAATAAGTTATCTTTTGAGACATTCGATGTAATAAGTGTGTGATTTCTACTCTGTTATAAATCCTTCAAGTACTGTGTGTGTCAGCATTACCGATCCAAGGATGACACTTATGCACGGAGATCAGACTGTTTGAGGTCTGGTCGCTATAGATACTTTCGAGTAATCGGCTCAAAGTGCTATATTCTAGATAAGCATCATCGTTCTAAACTTGCTCCTAAATCTCATGACGGTTTCCTACTTGGTTATGGCTCAAACTCTCACACGTACCGTGTCTACAACAATTTCACCCGAAAGGTTGAAGAGACGATAGATGTGAAGTTTGATGAATCTAACGGCTCGCAAGTAGAGCAATTGCCAATTGATGTAGGAGACAAAGACCCTTCGGAAGAAATCCAAGACTTGTCTATTGGTAAGATTCGTCCAACCGAGGTGAAGGAGAGTACCTCGTCCGTCCAAGTGGAAGCTTCTATCTCACGACAAGGTGAACCAAGAATTGACACGGAGGCATCCACAAGTGGGACACGCCAAGATGAAGCAACGAGGAAGTACACCAACATGAACCTTATCAACCTCCTTCTCCACCTCGACAAGAGAGCGACAACATCAACAATGAAGAAGGCCAAGAGGAAGAACAAGATGATGAACAAGATGTTCCACCCTGACCCAAACAAAAGCTCTCACGAGTTAGAGCAAGAGTTTCACGAGACCATCCCATTGAACAAATCTTCAATGATATCCAAACCAGGAAAATCACTCGCTCTAAAATTCGTTTGGCTAACTTTTGTGAACATTATTCATTCATCTCTAGCATTGAACCTATGAAGGTTGAAGAAGCATTGGAAGATCCGGATTGGATAAATGTCATGCACAAAGAGCTACATAACTTTGAGAGGAACCAAGTGTGGACATTGGTTGAGAAGCTCGACAACAACCACAACATCATGGGTACCAAATGGGTGTTCCGCAATAAGCAAGACAAAGATGGACAAGTCGTTCGCAACAAATCAGGTCTCGTCGCTCAAGGCTACACTCAAGTCGAAGGTATGGACTATGGTTAGACATATGCCCCCGTTGCTAGACTTGACTCCATACGCATCTTACTTGCTTATGCCAATCATCATGATATCACCTTGTACCAAATGGACATCAAAAGTGCTTTTCTAAATGGTGAAATTGAGGATGAAGTTTATGTTAAACAACCTCCCGCATTTGTTAATCCTAAGAAACCCGACCATGTTTACAAACTTCACAAAGCTATTTATGGTCTTAAACAAGCTCCTAGAGCGTGGTATAAATGCTTGACCAAGTTCCTTATTGAAAAAGGCTCTGAGATTGGAAAGATAGATTCTACTCTTTTTACTAAAAGGGTTAATGGAGAATTATTTGTGTGCCAAATTTATGTTGATGAGATCATATTTGGTTTGACTAACCCTCATTTTAGTGAAAAGTTTGGAAAGCTAATGTTGAAGAAGTTTGAGATGTCTATGATGAGTGAACTCAAGTTCTTTCTCCGTTTACAAATCAAGCAAACTAAGGAGGGAACCTTTGTTTCTCAAACAAAGTATACCAAGGACTTATTCAAGAAGTTCAATATGCAAGAAAGCAAAGGTATGAAAATACCCATGCCTACTAGTGGACATCTTGACTTGACTAAGGATGGCAAATCGGTTGACCAAAAGGTTTACCGCTCTATTATTGGTTCATTGTTATATCTATGGGCCACCCGTCCCGATATTATGCTAAGTGTGTGCATCTGTGCAAAATATCAAGAGGCCCCCAAAGAATGTCATCTTAAGGCTATGAAAACGATAGTGAGATACTTAATTCATACACCAAATTTTGGCATTTGGTATCCTAAGAGGTCTTCTTTTGATCTTGTTGGCTACACCGATTCGGACTATGCCGGTGACAAGGTTGATAGAAAGTCCACTTCGGGTACTTGTCAATTTCTTGGTAGATATCCTGTGTCTTGGTCCTCCAAGAAACAAAACTCGGTATCCTTATCCACCGCCGAAGCGGAATACATTGCCGCCAGTTCATGTTGTGCTCAATTACTTTGGATGTCCCAAACTCTCAAAGATTATGGGATCTATGTGAAACATGTTCCAATGCTTTGTGACAATGAAAGTGCTATTAAGATTGCTCATAATCCCGTGCAACATTCTCTAACTAAGCATATTGAAGTTCATCATCATTTCATTCGAGATTATGTTGCTAAAGGAGACATTGATCTTAAGCATGTTCGTGCCGATAAGCAATTGGCTGATATAGTCACCAAACCGCTTGATGAGAAAGTATTTTGCCGTTTGAGAGATGAATTGAACATCATTGATGCTTCAAACTTGGAGTAGAAACTCCATTTGGATACATGCAAGGCATGACGCTTTGACTAGTCCTTGATATTTCTCTTATGATGTTGATCATATGTCTTGGATATACTTGCACCCTTGCATGCTATCTAACCCTTGTAGGTACTTGGATGAATCTAAATATATGAGATTGCAACTCACTCATATCTTGAGCAATCTCTACATCACAAATTTGGTGGTTGAAGACAAGGAAGCATGAATCCTTTCAATATATCCTTTGACAAATTCTATATATCAAATTTCATTTGGTATCAAATTTCATTTGGTATCAAATTTCATGTTTGTCATTTTGGATACACAAGTGCTCTTCCTTGCAAGACTAACCCATGTAGGAAGATGAACTCAAACTACAAGTGGTGCTCCCAACCATTGATGAGCTACATCAACCTTGAGCATCCCACACAAGTTCAACTACATGATCAAGATCAACACCACCACCCAAGGTATGTTATTCAATATTAGAGAAGCTTTACCCAAGTCATGGGTCAAAGCAGCTCAACGAGATGTGAATACATCAAAATGCTTAAACGAAAAATGGCAACTCCATTTTGAGCTTAAACGATGAGTATGACCTACGATCAAGTGTTCTCACTTGACTCCTCAGTCAATATACTCTAACATAGGTGACTTTGTCGCTGACCAATTCTAAATGAAGTTCTGTAGTGTTTCTCTGTGTCCAATTCATTGCAAATCTTTCAGTTAATTCCTTGCAAATCCTTGTGAGATCTTATTTACCTAAGTGAGCTGAGATGACAATTGTTTTCTCTCTGTGTTGAAATCGGCCTCACCGATTTGTTCTTCTCGGATAAACCGAAACAACTCGGTGCCACCGAAGCAAACAACTCGGAGTAACTGAATTCAATGCTGAGAAAACACTTTGCCATTTGCATCCTGCATATTTGTTCCAGCTCCACTTGATGATTCTTGTCCTCTACCAGCATCTTATATTACATGTTGCTTTGTAATGTGACTCAAGGACCAAACCTACTTGACTCATGCTCCAGAAGGTCCCTTCTTGGAAATTGATGTCAAAAGGGGAGAGAGAGAACATCAAAGCTTATCACATAAGAGAGAATGCACACCTTAAGCTTCTCTAGATACCTATTATCCATAGAGGAGAGAAGTTACATGTCTTCAAGAGGGGAAAGACATGTTAGTATGTGTTATGTTTGATTATGATTGTTTTTGCTCTGATTTTCTTTTCCCTATCTTCTCCCATCATCCAATATAAGATTCAGTGGGAGAAAGACATCTAAGGAAGGGAAGGAAAACTTCGAACGCATTGCATATCTTTACTCTTTGGGGACATGTCTATATCCAAATAGAGTACCTAGTACTCACTCTCTACATGTCATCCCAATCTTGGCACTCTTGTGGTTTCCTGTTCTTGCATTGCATAGTTAGTGTTCTTGTGTTATCTAACCATGTTTTCTCAAGTTCACCTTCTCCAAAGCCAGCTCAAGACCACAAGGTAAGTATATGCATCACACTCATGTGCATGATGATCTCTTTCTACTGTACATATTGTTTGCAAGAAGGAATCATAAACATGGAGGTACACTTCCTATATTCGCGTCATTTGCTCTGATGCATATAGCCAAGATACATGTAACTCATTGCTTTCTCTGACATGCTTATGCATTGGCATGCTCTTATATTTCATATTCACATGATTGCATACATGTAGGGGTAGCCTATGCATGTTACATGTCCTTCCAAAGATTTACATGCTATTCTACATATCTTTATCTAAAGCTTTGATGTATGTTGTCATCAATTACCAAAAAAGGGGAGATTGAAAGCACAAGTGCTCCCTGGGTGATTTTGGTAATTAATGACAACATATTTCTTGTTGGACTAATATTTTCATCTAGTATATTTCAGATGAGTTCAACATGGAGTGGCAGGACAAGAGGATGTGGAACCCCTTCAAGATGCTAAGGATAAACGTTGGCAAAAGCTCAAGACTCTACATTTTCATTTTAGTGATCCAAGATCACATTGAGTCCATAAGAAAGCCAATACTATTAAAAGGGGATGAGGTGTTGCTTAATGGCTTGCTTGCTCAAAGTTCTTAGTGATATGCTCCAAAGCCCTCAACCACTTTCTCTTTTCCACACATGTCCCAAACCTAAAGTCAAACTCGGCCCCACTAATTTGATCTATCCGGCGCCACAGAGTTCACTTGACATAGCCACTGCCAAAAACCCTAATCAGTTCAATCTCACCGATGGGATCTCGGTCTCATTGAGATGTTCTTGAAAACTCTCTGTTGCAAGTTGCAATCATTTCGGTCCCACCGAGATGTGCAGTCGGTCCCACCGAGTTTGCTTGACCAACCCTCTGTTATGCTCATTACCAAAATCGGTCTCACCGAGTTTGTGTAATCGGTCAAACCGAGTTGAGGTTTTACCCTAACCCTAGCACATCGGTACCACCGAGTTGATCATGTCGGTCCCACCGAAAAGCCTAACATTCACATTTTGAACTGAATCAGTCTGACCGAGTTTCACTATTCGGACCCACCAAGTTTGGTAAATTGTGTGTAACGACAAGATTTTGTGTGGAGGGTATATATACCCCTCCACCCATCCTCCATTCGTGGAGAGAGCCATCAGAACGTGCCTACACTTCCAGCATTCATTTTCTGACAGAGAACCACCTACTCATGTGTTGAGACCAAGACATTCCAATCCAACCACAAGAATCTTGATCTCTAGCCTTCCCCAAGTTGCTTTCCACTCAAATCATCTTTCCACCAAATCCAAATCTGTGAGAGAGAGAGTTGACTGTTGGGGAGACTATCATTTAAAGCACAAGAGCAAGGAGTTCATCATCAACACACCATCTATTACATTTCGGAGAGTGGTGTCTCATAGATTGGTTTGGTATCACATGGGAGCCTCTGTCAAGTTTGTGGAGTTGAACCAAGGAGTTTGTTCAGGCAAGGAATTCGCCTACTTTGTGAAGATCTACCCTAGTGAGGCAAGTCCTTCGTGGGCGACGGCCATGGTGGGATAGGCAAGGTTGCTTCTTCGTGGACCCTTCTTGAGTGGAGCCCTCCGTGGACTCGCACAACTGTTACCTTCGTGGGTTGAAGTCTCCACCAACGTGGATGTACGATTGCACCACCTATCGGAACCACGCCAAAAATCTCCGTGTCTCCAATTGCATTTGCACACTCCAATCCCATCCCTTTACTTTCTTGCAACTTGCATGCTTTACTTTTCGCTGCTCATATACTCTTGTCATGCATGCTTGAAATGTATTGTGAATGTTTAAACTTGTGCCAAAACTCCACCTTAACTTGAAGAACTTAAAAAATGCTACTTTTCTTTGTTGAGGGTCTAATCACCCCCCTCTAGACATCTCTTCTCGATCCTTTCATATGCACGTAACATACGAAGAGGAATACGAGCGCGTGCTCCAGCACGCCGGCGAGGAGGAGCTAGCGTGTCATTGTCGTCTCCACCTGCGCGGAGGAGGCGCGCATGGTGGCTGTCGCGGTGGAAGTCGATCGCGCCCGTGCTGAGCCCGCAAACCGGGTGCGGATGCGGAATCTACCTTCGAGACCTTGAATGCCACGTGGATCCTGCAATCTAAAGGAGCAATTTGGGTCAGTCGACACTTGTGAGCCTTTGGATGCAAGATGGATGGCCAGAAGGGCTTCTTCAACCTCCAAAACTGATGCCTGTTCATCTTCTCTCTCAGGCATCCAGCCCCCAGCCCGCCACAAGCCTAACCGTCTGCTGCCGCCGCCCCGCCCTCCCCTAAACCGCCTGCCACCGCCATGCTCTCACCATCCATTTAACCCCGGGCACGATCCATTTTTTCCGGTGAAATGCATTCCACACCCAACACTCATAAGATAGATCATGGGGACCCTGCCACCCTAATATAGGTACTGGGGTAGCTTCTCTGCCTTCTTCTTCCTTTGCTCCGTCGAACTTCTTTCACAAATCGACTGGCCCAAATTATACTACTAGTACATACTATATTAAGTACAGTAGGAACACGAAGATACGAGCAGTAGTACCAACTACAAGAAGAACAGTAGTAAGACATACTAGTACTACTGTACGTACTAAAGAGTTCAAATAACGAGAAAGAACATAAACATAGTTCTAATGGGAGCTCAACACAACACACCCCTGAAATAAAACTAAGCAACTAGTCCGCTTGACACTACAGTAGAACCAGCATGAGCAATGACACTGCCACCTTACTCGGAGTCCGAGTCCACGTCCTCGACTTCGTCCTTGTCCCTGTTCCTCTTCCTCTTCGCTGACGCTTCTTTGCTTGAACCAGACACTGGGCTCCGCTCCTTCATCCAACCCTTGTAGATATTTAAACAAAGGTAGGCATACATTGCTATGTACAGGATGTGATCTTCATCTATTGTCTTTGACTCCCATGCATGATGAAACTTGTGGTGAGGTTTCTTCAGTTGAGCGTATGAAGGATCAATCATGGCTGCTGCCAGGGTCAGCATTGAAGGCTGAGAGGAGGACACAAGGCTTGCCTTCTGGAGATCGAAGGGCTGGCCTACAACAAGGCCTATCCAACCCAGGAGACTCCCATCGTTCCTAAAGTCTACAGTAACGAATTTCACTATTTCGTCCTTGAGGAAGTTCTTAAAATCCTGGCACTCAATGTCGGCATGGCATATGTGGTAGACCAAGCGCACGTTATGTACGCAAACCTGGATCATGGCGGGCTTCTTCTTCTCTGCCTCCTTTAGAATCTTCTCGCTTTCCAGGACTGTGGTGTACTAAACATCTAGCCTAGCGACCCACTCATCCTTTGAACTTTTGAACATGTGTAGGAAGAGAGCAGGGCATGCTTCCACCATCGTAGATCTACGGGTGTAGGTGATGATGAACTCATCGCCGGTGATGGCTCTAACATGGTACTCAACGGCGATCATGGAGATTTCGGACGCCATGGATTTTGGAGGCGGGTTAGGAGAAGTTGAACTGGTGTAATGTGAAAGGACTTGAGGACTGGGAGCGAACTATTGTAAGGTAGAAGACGGGGACAAGTAGGGCGTGCGAACAACGTGGGGTTGTTGGCTTGCCCGATGGATAAACGGCTGCATGCCTCCAAAGAGTTCTCGAGTACTATGCGGGACCCACTAGGTGCCATGTCTACTAGAACCATATCGTAGGCCTAACGGTATAGCTTCTGCATGTTCGCACGCCATGCTGGCGTGTGGATGTAACTTCACTTAATTCCGTCAACCGTCACTTAATTCTGACCTTCGCCTCTCTCGCGCTGTCGCGACCTTTGAGACTTCGGACGGCTATAATTGAGCAATTTTTTTTGCCTACTCTGCATGCATGATACTCCCTCTGGTCCTTTTTACTCCACGTAAGATTTGTGTCAAGTCAAGGTTTGCAAAGTTTTTGACCAAATTTATACTAAAAATATCAATATCTACAATATCAAATATATATTTTATGAAACTATGTTTTATGATGAGTATGAAAATATTGATTTGACATTCTGAATGTTGATACTTTTTCTATCAGTTTGGTCAAAGTAGAGGTACATTGACTTCAGACAAAACTTATATGCACAATGCAGACTAGTTCCTCCGTCCAGGTGCGTGCCATGTCCTATCTAGTCCTCACAACAAGGTTAGCTATTAGCGTACTACTACCTCCCTTCTAGTTTAAAGGGCTCGATTCAAAAATTTCACCTACTCTTACCAAGATAGAGGCGGTGGAATAGTTTTTGTAGTCTGCAAAAGTACTCAATTAATGCTCTCGTTCTTCACAAAAAAATGTTTTTACCAATGCATGCATCAACACTAGTAAATGACAAAGATTTTTACATGCACTAGCAAGATTCCCGTGCATTGCATGGAACATCAAGATCCTGTGGGAGAAAAGGATGAACAAGAGAAGGCCTTATCTGCAAATGTGGAGAGGAGTGCGGGTAAATTGTCATAGTTTCCTTCCTATGCGTTAGATATAGATCAGACGGCCTATATTGCAGGATGGCAGGCACACCATCATCACCAACTCTGCTTTTTATAAGAGCAGAGAGTAGAGATTAGTTAATATTCTCTTTAGGCTACTCATAGTAGAAAGTATCATATACTAGTATCATGTGCATGATACTAGTGTATGATACGGGACTACCTTTATAGTGCCATGCATGACACAAAGTAGCATAGTATTTAACATGATACGGTATCTACCTATGTTACTCTAGCCCCCCTCTCTTCTTTAATTCTTTGCCACATCAGCATGTTTGCTATTCCCGTGTGCATGATACCAGCCAGTAAGATACCACATTACCACCACTATGGCCAACCTTAATCATCGCATGCAATAATTTAGTGCACCTTGAAATCTGAATTCCGGCTAGACTCTCCTTCGCCCTCCGGCAGTCCCACCACTCCACCCCGTGTGGAATAAAATATGCATTCATGACTCTCCTCCCCCCACGCTCGTCCAATCCATTGTGACCAGCAATATTTCCACCCCTTCTCTCCCCCGTAATTTACTCCAACAAATATGCCCACGTAGCTGCTACGGTAATCACGCAACATATCTTACGGGACGCTGCGTCAGCTACTTAACTGCAGGTGCATTGGGCCACTGACATGTGGGCCCAACAGGCATCTGGCCGACATGTCAGTGATGCAACTACACATGCAGTTAAATCACTGAAGCTCAGTCCATATCTTACGTAGGTTTGCCATTGCTCGCTATAAATACTACGCCTCCCACGACATTTGGAAGAACGCTCAAGTTCATCGCCCCCTCCCTCTCACGTCGACTACCATGGCATTGCCCCTCCCAAGCCCTAGGAGCCCCTCACTGCACCGTGCGGATGGTCACGCGTCGCCGTTCCGTTCCTCGCCGCCGCTAGTCGAGGATGACGCGTCGGCGCTCTGCTCCTCGCCGCGACGCGTCGAGGTGGACGGGTCAGCGTTCCCAGTCTCGCCAGCACGCACGTCGGAGGACGCATCGGCTCCCCGCTACGAGCAAAACGCCGCGCCGCCAGCCGAGCCCCCCAGCCTTGAGGAGCTTTGGAAAGAAATGGATGTCGCCTTGTGGGAGGCTTTGCCTCCAACAGAGCGCGCCAAAATAGAGGCAGAGAAGAAGGTCGAGGAAGAGAAGCGCGCCGCGAGGCATGCTACCTGGCAGGCCTATGTCGCGTCCGAGAGAGTCAGGCAATTGGCTCTTTGGCAGAAGGCTCGTGCGAGGGCCGTGATGGTGGCGGAGGACGCCTGTGCCAAAGACCTGAGTGCAGTCAGGCCCAAGCACCTCATCTACGCTTGGCGGTACGTGGACCGGGTGCACGCTTCCAGCGAGGAAGAGTACCTGTTGGCGCCGGACCACCACACCGGTGAGATCGCGCTTGCCCGGCGGCAAGCCGCCTATCAGCACCTCGCGAGTTGTGAGGCTGAGGAAGAGGCGTTGTGTCGGCGCGCTGGGAAACGGCCGCACACCAGGGCACTCGTGGCGCGCCGCAATCGCTCCTGCAAGCGCCTTGGCTTTTATTAGGAATAATTTAGTTTCGTAAGGCGATCTCATTAATTTGGGACGCAAATGATAAATCCCGAATGTTCGGAATTATTAGCGTCCTTAATTAAGTATGTAAAAGTAAAAGTTTGGAAACCTTGTGTATTCGTACGCATTTTGAAAGTACGTGCATATAGCACAAACTTTACTATATACTATCGCACTACACGTCTCTCTCTATATATGCTTGTAGACTGTGCTACTACTATTATTTATGTACGTGCAAATGCACGTTTTAACATTACGTTGCGGTTTTTGGAAAAGTAGAAAAACAACACTAGTCAAGCTTGTGAAACGATTCAATCCAAAAAATGCAAAAATGCTCGTTTGACTGTTTACTTTCAGCTTCCTTCTCTGTGGTTATTTATTTCTCTATCGTACTATGTACGGAGTATCGCACTGGTCGGGAAGGCATGCAAATTCCGAAACCGCTTCCTACACCCTGTATCGAATTTTTTGCCTAACAAGTTGTGCCGTGCAATTGGAATTCCAACTTGAGTACTACTACTAGGAGTACCAGGGGCCAGTTCTTTTAGGCTTCTAGATTAGTAATCCCATAACTACAACCTCAGTCCTGGTTTATTGGTCCCCATTGTAATCTATGTCAAAATTTGACCATAAATTTAACTAATGAAATGTTTATGCATGTCACCCAAAATTATATAACTTTTGTTGACATGCACTAACATTTTATCAGTTAAATCTTTGGTCAAATTTTAGCAGAAATTACAATGGTGACTAATAAACCAGGACGGAGGTAGTAGTTTAAATAAATGAGTGAGGCGCCTTATGTTACTCTCCAATGTGACTAGTCTTATGGGAAAATCTAGGGAAGAGACGACTTATTTTTTAAGCCGCCAAAAGAACTGGCCCTAGGGGTAATAGCTAGGGATACTAGGAGTAGTAGCTTGGGATTGAGTGTGCGAGATGAACCGGAGAAAGTAAATGCAGAGATATGAAATGCAAAAAGGATGCAGGGATGTGATGGTTGCTTGTCCGTTTATTTTACAAGGCCACATATTACTAGGAGTGATGGGGTTTTTTGATATGAAGGCTTTACTGCCGCGCCACGAGCGGGGTGAGACTCCCGTGCAGCCCTGCCCTCTACACTAGTACTACCTCGGTCGTGGTTTATTAGTCCCCCATTGAATCTGACTGAAGATTTAACTGACAAAATGTTAGTGCATGTCAATGAAAACTATATTGTTGGATTCGTATTTGAACATAGTTTTCAATGATATAATTTTTGGTGACATGCATGAGCATTTATCGTACTATATATAATGTTAATTAAATTTATGGTCGTACTAAAATATAGTAAGGTGCCCGTGCGTTGCACAGAAGAGTGGAATGCATTGATTGGGGATTTGTTTATTTTGACAAAGTATGTGGGGGTCATATCATATGTAACGAGTATCGATAGGTTTCTTCGGATATTATTTCTTCTCAAGAGCTCACAAACATTCGAGTGAAATAGATAACAAAGTATCTTTTGCAAACAAAAGCGTTCAACCTGCATCCAAAACTTGTGACGAAATAACACTTATTGTGCTTTGCAAGAAATGATCTTTAAGAATTAGTTTTTGAGTATCGATTTTGTTTATTTTTTCTAGACCACCATGAATGTACTCCCTCCGTCTAGGTGAATAAGTCATCTTAAGTTGTGCACCATGACCAAGAATGAGGGGAAAACGAGAGAACTTAATGTTTATTTGCTAATTAATAGCATTGCATGCAATGAACTAACCATTGCATGTCGTGTTTGGTAGTCTTGAGTCTTGAGTCAAGAAACAAGAAACAAGGTGGGAGTTAATCCACCGCGCGTAAGTGTTTTGGGATTATTTGGTTTTCGTAAGGTGACTTAGAGTGAGTACAATAAGGTACAGTCAGCATGCTGTAAGAAGTAGAGGAGAGAGGATAGGTCAGAGAATGTAAGCGGGCTCTCATGCAAGAGCCAGCTGCAGCATGTGCTCCTAGGCACTATGTAAGACTGGAAAGTGGGCCATGTATTAATAAAGTAGCACATACTTATAGTTAATTGTTATACATGTTGGCTACAGATGACATGGCACTTTCTTATAGTCAACAGTTGGCTATACTATTAAGTATTAACCATGCTCTTATACACCTAGACGGAGGGATTAAATCAGGATGACTTGGAAGGGGGCATAGGAGATGTAAGAAATGGTTCATCATAAGTCTTTCACCAGTACTATAGTAAAAATTCTCAATTAATCTCATAAATGGCAAGCGAGAACTCTAATGGAGCAAAAGCATACATGGAAGATTCTAGACTAAACCATAAATGGATACTCTTTTATTCAAGCGCGATACTCTAATAGGGCAAGATCATGCATGGAAGGTTCTATACTATATAAATAAGAAGTATCCACATGCTTAGACAGCGGATTACATTGAGCGAAGACTAATGATCAACATTTAACTTGGTAATGCATATGTCCAAGTGAAGCTCCATGGAGTCCTCGTGCACCATATTGGGGTGAAAATCATACCATGGGTCTTCCATGTCCACTTCGCCGGGAACGGAGCAGCTCAGCACAGTCCCAGTTAGCATCATGGAGCCGGGGTGGGCGCCCACGTACCTCTAAGGGGCAGTAACAGTGAGCATGCACCCGTACACCGGTCTTGTGTCACCACATTACAGAGATGGGGTTACGGCATGCGCGGGCCTTGCCGGTGCCCACGACAAAGAGGAAGACGCCGCCGTCCTCCTCGCGACTAGCTAGCGGCGGTGATCCTCTAGCGACTCCGGCATGGCGAACAGGTAGCATGTCTCGTACTTGATGTTCATCGCCGCGGGCCAGTAGTCTTCGACGGACGGTGCCGTGAGGTGATGCACGAGGCTCGCCGGCAAGCCCTCAAACGGCGGCATGCACTCATAGCAGTAGAAAGGCGCGTGCGTGC
The DNA here is from genome assembly GCF_002575655.3 of Aegilops tauschii subsp. strangulata. Taxonomy (NCBI): domain Eukaryota; kingdom Viridiplantae; phylum Streptophyta; class Magnoliopsida; order Poales; family Poaceae; genus Aegilops; species Aegilops tauschii. The sequence continues at coordinate 240,908,289 of NC_053037.3, read as the reverse complement.
ATCTGGAACTATGCTCCGCCAGCGAGTGCTGGTCGACGTACCTCTCGCAGCCGAAGCTCTTGTAGACGCAGGGCACCTTGGAGGCATCGACCAGCCCGTCCATGAAATGGGAGTGGCTGTAGGGGACATTGGGCCAGGTGAATATGTGAGCAAGTTATTACGATATTTGATCCGGATAAGCACAAAATAAATCATGACGGCTATAACAGAGATTAAACTAATCATGTGGACTAGCATAGTAGATGAACTGATCGAATCTAGGACAAAGACTAGAAACATGAATTCTACCACGATTTCGAATAGGAAGGATAGAAACACATATGGTGCAACGGGAGAAGCACCGTTGGCATTGAGGTTGTCGCCCATGTCATTGAGGAAGAGGTTGCCGAGGTCGGGGAAGAAGTCGTCGTCGGTGAAGTCGTCGTTGCCAGCAGTCGCGCGAGTGCGCTCCTGAAATTCCAACAGCGCCCGCCGAATGGAGTGCAGGAGGGAGTGGATGTAGGGGACGTTGCGGCCGCCGAATGGAGCGCAGGAGTAGCACATGAAGCAGTAGTTGGTGCTCCTCCCTAGTCTCAATCTCTACTCTTATCTCTATCTCTACTCTTATAAAAGACCGAGTTGGTGATGGTGGTGTGCCTGCCATCTTGTAACATAGACTGTCCGATCTATATCTGACAGATAGAAAGCAAACTATGACAATTTTACAAAAGATACCCGCACCTCTCTCGACATTTACAGATAAGGCCTTGCCTGGTTCATCGTTATCTCCCACAACCTCATTTCTGAGCAATTAAAAAAGGAAGTCTTTGGAACAATCTGGCATGGTGGCTGCTGCAGGTGCCGTCCATCCCCATGCCTCCGCCCAGTTCGACCACCAGTCATCACCACGCCCCACTCCTCCTCACCTTATCTCTCATTTTTCTTGAGATATCATTTTTTCGATGAAATTCTCGAGATGCCATTTTTCCGAACAAATTCTCGAGATATCATTAGTTTTTACATATGGGATTACTCCTGCATGGGTCAATCACAACAGGTGTTCTGTAAAAAAATGCATCTTGTTGTTCCGTGTAATGCACATGCATCTTGCTAGTTTTTTTGCACATAAGTCCGAACACCACGTAGACACAGTCTTTGACCATTTTACAACTATGTTAGTATCATTGTTTAACACCCCGGATGTAACTTTCCATATTTGTAACTCCAACTCTTGCCATTTTCGGCTATGTGTTATGATATTTCCTTCGTGGTCGGGTTTTGTCTTTCGTTTTGCATTTTGTTCATGTCATGCATTTCATATCATGTCATCATGTGCATTGCATTTGCATACGTGTTCGTCTCATGCATCCGAGCATTTTCCTCGTTGTCCGTTTTGCAATCCGGCGCTCCCACCTCCTCCGGCGCACCCCTCTTGTTTTTTTTCGTGAGCGGGTGTCAAACATTCTCGGAATGGACCGAGGCTTGTCAAGTGGCCCTAGTATACCACCGGGAGACCACCGGTCAAGTTTCGTTCCATTTGGAGGTCATTTGGTACTCCAACGGTTAACCGGGTAACCGCAGATGCCTTTTGTGTGTTGCAGCAAAACCCCCCTCAAAACCAGCCCAAAATTCCTCTAAGTCACTTCCATGCTGTAGGTCGTTCGATCACGATCGTGTGGGCGAAAACCGCACCTTATTGGGACTCTCCTAGCTCCCTCTAGCTATATATATGCATCTCTCCTGAAAAACGCTCGCAGTCCAACCCTAGCCCCGCTCCCTCTCCGCCGCCGGACACGTTCGGCCGCGCCGGACAAATCTCCACCGACGGCCGCAGTGAACCACGGGCTGCCACGTGGCCCCGCGCTGCCCGCGGCCCGCCGGGCCCGTACGCCGCCCCCACCGGCCCGCGACGCCCCGCCGCCGGCGCCTGCCACGCCGCCTCGCCGCGCCGCCGACCGGCCGCCGGCACCCCTCGTCGCCGCACCGCCGCCGCGCGCCACCACCGCCGCGCCTCCCGTCCGCCGCCGCGGTTCGGCGCCGCCCCGCCGCCGTAGCCCCGCGCCCCGGCCACCTTCCTCCGGCGCCCTCCGGTCTCCCTCGCCGTCGTCCTCCCTCGCTCCGGCGAGCAGCAGCCCCAGCGACTCCATCGGCCCGAGCCCGAGCTCCTCGATGCAGATCCAGGCAAACTAGGTTGACCCCGAGACCCCGAGTTATTTCTAAGTCATTTGACTTTTACAGTACATTGTCATGTTCAAGGCATCATAACTCCCTGGATATAGCTCCATTTCGCGCGTGTAATATATCGAATTGTTCGTCTCGTGATGCTCTACATTTTTCTCAATTGCACCATGTTCATTAGAGGCCATCGTGATGCCCAAATCTCTGGTGCAAGAGTGCTACTTGCTGTTATCTGCTGGTTCTTAGCAGAACTTGGAGATTTGTTATTTTTGTATCATTTAATCTGTGCATCTTATGGGCATGACCTCTACATGTGTTTTGTTGTATGCCATGCCATCTTTCTAGTGGTTTATGCCATGTATTTTTGTGATCTCCGTGGTGACTAGCACAAGCATGCAAACTAGGCCCCGTAATGTTTCTGATTTCAGGAACTTGTCTGCTGTTATTTTGTTGCCATGTAAACTTGATGCCATGTAAACTTGATGCTACAGAGAGATCCTTGCATATTTTTGAGATGTTCAGTAAGGATGTTTTGTATATATTGTTGTAATTAATCCATTCCTGCCCTTGTTTGCAATTATGGAGAGCCATAGCATGACTCAATCTTGCTCTACTTTTGCTATAAAATATTTCTGGCAGATTGTTTACGTGTTATTCAATTTTGCCAAGCTTGTTGTAGTTGATCCATACATGCTATGCTTTTGTTCTGCCATGGATAGCTTCATAAACATGCCATCTTGCTGTAGGTATGCTTGTTTTGTCATGCACTGCTTTGTGGTGAGTGAATCAAGCTCACCAAGATGCCCTCATATTATTATTTCTGCCATGCTCTGTTTTCTGCTAAGTCTGAAACCTGATAACGAAACTTGCTATGTTTACAAGGTTGCCATCATATCTTCTGGTCCTTTTTGGCTTATGGTCAGTAAGGGATTTTTGTCATATGCATTTAGTAGAATACTGCCATGCCTTGTTTTGCCGTGTTAAGTTCCTGTAGCATGTTGATTTCGTGCTCTGAACATTGCTACCTGATGCTGTTTCAGGCATGTCCAGTAATTTCACCAAGTCTGTGAACCTGTTATCTTTTGCACTTTTGCCATGCTTGTTTGAGCCTGTTATGTTGTGATCTAGCTGTAGCTCAGTGTTCATCTTTTGTCAAGCATCTCCTGTAGATTACGCTCATATGGTTTGTTGCTACGTTGGAGTGCTGTAGCATTGTTACTTGTTGCATTTTAAGTGCTATCATGCTGTTAATCGCAGATTCGTATCATTCTTGTTTTGCTTGCCATTTGCAAACCGTGCATCCGTTTCCGGTGATCTTTATATCGATTTCGACCGAAATCATCTCATCTTTCCAGTGGCATGCTTGGTTTGCCAAGTTACTGCCTTGTTCATCTTTTTCCTTCCGGAGCACGCATATGCATCGCATATCATACATGTTTTGCATCATGTTGCTTGTGCATTTCTCGTGATTGATTGTGGTTCCGTTGCATGTGTTCTTGTCTTGGGTAGATCCGGGAGACGAGTTCGTGAACGAGGAACCTGTTGAGTACGCTTACGAGGATCAAACTCTCGACAACTCTGAGAACCTTGCAGGCAAGATGACCAACCCTCGAAATCACTTCTATCTTTGCTTTGCTAGTTGTTCGTTATATTGCCATGCTGCGCTACCTACCACTTGCTATATCATGCCTCCCATATTGCCATGTCAGCCTCTAACCATCCTTTCCTAGCAAACCGTTGTTTGGCTAAGTTACTGCTTTTGCTCAGCCCCTCTTATAGCGTTGCTAGTTGCAGGTGAAGTTGGTTTGATCCATGTCGGAACATGGATATGTTGGGATATCACAATATCTCTTATTTAATTAATACATCTATATATTTGGTAAAGGGTGGAAGGCTCGGCCTTATGCCTGGTGTTTTGTTCCACTCTTGCCCCCTTAGTTTCTGTCATACCGGTATTATGTTCCTTGAGTTTGCGTTCCTTACGCGGTTGGGTGATTTATGGGACCCCCTTGACAGTTCGCCTTGAATAAAATTCCTCCAGCAAGGCCCAACTTTGGTTTTACCATTTGCCACCTAAGCCTTTTTCCCCCGGGTTTTCTAGAGCCCGAGGGTCATCTTTATTTTAAACCCCCGGGCCAGTGTTCCTCTGAGTGCTGGTCCAAACTAGAGCCCTTTGCAGCGCCACCTTGGGGAAACTCGAGGATTGGTTTTAGTTGTACGGACTGCTCATCTGGTGTGCCCTGAGAACGAGATATGTGCAGCTCCTATCGGGATTTGTGGGCACATTCGGGTGGCTTTGCTGGTCTTGTTTTACCATTGTCGAAATGTCTTCTAAACCGGGATTCCGAGACTGATCGGGTCTTTCCGGGAGAAGGTTTATCCTTCATTGACCGTGAGAGCTTATGATGGGCTAAGTTGGGACACCCCTGCAGGGTATTATCTTTCGAAAGCCGTGCCCGCGGTTATGAGGCAGATGGGAATTTTTAATGTCCAGTTGTAGAGAACTTGTCACTTGACCCAGTTAAAATACACCAACTGTGTGTGTAGCCGTGATGGTCTCTTCTCGGCGGAGTCCGGGAAGTGAACACGGTTTGAGTTATGAATGACGCAAGTAGGTGTTCAGGATCACTTCTTGGTCATTACTAAATGACGACCGTTCCATTGCTTCTCTCCTCGCTCTCATTTGCGTATGTTAGCCACCATATATGCTTGTTGCCTGCTGCAGCTCCACCTCATTACACCATCCTTTCCTATAAGCTTAAATAGTCTTGATCTCGCGGGTGTGAGATTGCTGAGTCCTCGTGACTCACAGATTGTACCAAAACAGTTGCAGGTGCCGACAATGCCAGTGCAGATGATGGGATCGATCTCAAGTGGGAGTTCAATGAGGAACGTGGTTGTTACTATGGGTCTTTTCCTGATGATCAGTAGTGGAGCCCAGTTGGGACGATCGGGGATCTAGCATTTGGGGTTATCTTATTTTCATTTGGATCTTGACCATAGTCGGTTTATGTGTGTATTTTGGATGATGTATGATTATAATTATGTATTGTGTGAAGTGGCGATTGTAAGCCAACTTGTCGTGGAATTGTCACGGCAGATGTCCTCGAGCTAGGACTTAGTCGTGGAGCCATCGCAACTAGGAAGCTTGAAGGGGTTAATGTGGGACAAGGAACATGAGGGTTTATACTGGTTCGGCCCCTTACGGTGAAGGTAAAAGCCTACGTCCAGTTGAGATGGTATTGATCAGGGTTACGATCACCAGGGAGCTAAACTGCTATGCCCGGCTCTCGATGAGATTGTTCTTGTCCCTAAACCGCTGCCGGGTCGTCCCTTTATATAGGGAGGCTGACGCCCAGCAGCCCTCAGAGTCCCGGCCGGCTCATAAGAGTGTCCGGCTCGGACTCTCAATCATACTTGCCTTGTACTACAAGTTCTACCATAATAATGATTGTAACTACGGGCCTTACGCCATATCCGGGTCTTAAGCCCATCTCTGGCCCATCGTCTTCAAGCTTGGCTCCGGGCTTCTGGTAATGATCATTAGAGTAACCCGGCCCCTCCTGGCGGGTGACTCTAAGGTCTATATCCTCAACATTAGGCCCCAGATTGATTTGAGCCGGCTCATGTCAATCTTCAACTCTACCGACAGAAAAAAATCTCCGGTTTACCATTCATGTGAAGGCCATAACCCGGCGTGACGTCATCCCCTGGACTCCGGATAATCCGCCGTGACGTCATCTTCCATTAAGCCCGTTTTTTACTCCACCAGATCCGCAACGGATCTTTGCTTTTACTGTCATCCCGAAAATCGAGGCGTCGTGGGGGGGAGATAATCACGCCACGGTCTCCTGGATTCTCGCGCCCGCTTTATGAGCTCACCTTATAAATAGGCCGGCCCGACGGGCTTCTCTGCCACTCTTCTTCCTCCTCGCGCCGCTGGCTCTCTGCCTGAGCTCGCACTCCGCCGCCGTTGTCCCGCCTCCGGTCTTCGTCAACCTTGGCCGCTGCATCACCCTGACTCGGACCAGACAAACAGCAGCGACTCCCGCACCTTTTCAGCTCCGGTAAGTCCTCACTACCCCGTAGAGTAGATCTGCAGTAGGGTTCATCCACGTTCTTCGTGTTCGTCACCATTGCCCACAAGCTTCGGTAGTTCTCCTAGTTACTACTCCTGCTTGATTTTAGGCCTCCATAGAACTAGTGCGGTGGTTGTTTTAAGATCCATTTCACACGCAAGCAGCCTTCCTTGTACTGCATAAGAACTTTGTTCGAACCCAAGAACTCCCTCGCTTCGGTTTCTAGGTCTAGAAATTTTTCCTTTTGCCCGACCATTTTGATCCAAAAAAGTTACTGCAATGTGTGAAACCTGTTTTACCACCCTTAGTAAAAACTGCAACCATTGAACCTTGGCGGCTTACAATTCCGGCTTAAAGAAACCACGCGTCGTAGAATCTTCCGGCTTAACTGTGATAAGGCCGTAGACAATCAATTTATTCTGAATGCCCCTGCGGCTTAAATAACCCACTGTACCTGAGTATATATCATTAGTCCCCTTCATAAGCCGCCACCTTAGTGTTGAACTGTAGATCTCCGGCTTATAATTAACCCGGACATTTTTCCTTTTTGTCATAGACCGTCAACTTTCACCATGCCTCCCAAGGCTCCCATCACTTGCAACTCGATGAGGTCCAACGTCACCAACGAGACCCTAGCAAACTTTGTTAAGTCCGGATATCTGCCTAAAAAGGAAGTCATGTCCTACCATGCGCCTAACCCGTCAGAGGAGAGACCACAGCCAAAGGACGGGGAAGTAGTGATTTTCGCGGATCATATGAGCCGGGGCTTCGCACCGCCCGGCTCAAAGGTTTTTAGGGACGTGCTCAACTTCTTCGACCTGCGGCCGCAAGATAGAGGACCCAACTCCGTATCCAACATCTGCAATTTTCAAGTCTTCTGCGAGGTTTACCTTGGAGAAGAACCTAGTCTGCTGCTCTTCAGAGAGCTTTTTTACTTAAACCGCCAGAACGAGTGCGCCAACGGGCCAAGTCTGGAGCTAGGCGGCATTTCCATCCAGCGGCGTAGGGACTGTCTTTTCCCTTACGCAGAGCCGCCGAGCCACCCCAAGGACTGGAACATGACTTGGTTCTACTGCCAAGATACGTCCTCGGCTGATGAAAGCCCGCTGCTCGGCTTTCGCCCAACACGTCTGGAGCCGACTCACCCACTATCGGACAAGCTGACTCAAGCGGAGCGCCAGCCTCTGCTCCCCACTATCAATAAGATCAAAGCTCTCCTGGGCAACGGTCTGAACGGAATCGACCTTGTCCCGGTCTGGATCTCATGGCGGGTGATCCCATTGAGCCGCCGCCCCGGCTTAATGTGCGAGTACACATGACGAAAGGATGACCCGCAGAGACACAGCCGCAATGATCTTCCAGAAGACGTTGCAGAGGAGGAGACCAAGGCTTTTTTAAACGAGAGCCTGGCAGACTGCGGAAGGACCGGGTTAGCCCCCTTCTGCAAGACCAATCCAGCCCCAGCGGTAAGCCGCTGACTTTAACTTTTTATCTTCTTCTGCATATAACCTTCATCTGAACCGTTTTAAGAATTCATCATTGTATTTTTCAGGCTGATGATAAGTTCTGGTGGGTCAAATATGACCATGAGGCGGCCAAGAAGGCTAGGAAGGCGAAGAAAGCCGCCAAGAAAGCCGCCCCTCGCAAAAAAGGAAGCAGGCCTACTGCTTCGGAGCTGATGCAATTAAGCGACAGCTCCGAGTCAGAGGTAACCCCTAAGCCTTTAAGTTCTTGCTGTTTTTGCTGTTTGTTACTGTCCACCTTATCAACACTTGCTCATTGACAGGATGACACCGGCACTAGTAACCCGGTGGTTGAAGAGGTAATGTCACTTTCCTCCGACTCGGAGCCCTTGCCACAGCTGAAAGTCCGAAGGGTAACCCGGAAAGTAAGCTTTTCACATCCTTTAGCTCATCAAGACCCTCAATTTATTTTGAAGCGACAGGTTCATGAAAGCCGGCGTCACACCCGGACCAACAAGGACACCGACCTCTCCGCCGGGTTACCCGACGCCACAAGGAAGCGTCGATCTGAGGTTTTTTCTCACTTGTACCCTTTTCATCCGTTGGCGGGTGTTATCCGTCAGCCACTCAATTCTTCTGACTCCAATTATCAGGAGACCTCCCCTTCTTCGGGCGACTCCATGCAGTCGAGTCTTCTGGCTTTCAAGACCGCGCCTGGGTAACGACAACCATCTTACATTATATTTGTCTATACTTACTCTTTGTGTGCTTAACACTTCTGTCCTTTCAGTGCCCAGGCAAAACTCACGAAAAGAGCAAAGAAGACCAGATCAGCCGGAGTGCCGGATTTGCCTGAACCGGAGGTGACGGCTCAAGAACTGCCAGCTGCCTCCGCCCCCGAAGCCACCACTCCAATGGACACAGCACCTGAAGCCACTGCCCCAACTACCAAGGCAACGACCGAAGCGTCGGTTAACCCGGAGGCCTCCGGGTCAGCTCCACCCACTGACGACCCGGACGTGGTAATCACCCGGACGGAGTTTGTTGAGCCGGGGAGACCAACCGTGTTGGCCAAGTGCTCCGCTAAGGGGGAGTTGCTGCAGCCCCACCGGGCGAATCTGGACCTCTCCAACTACACCAACCTGAGCATTGGAGAGCTCGTCTCTGGCTACATCAGCCAAGTACACAAGAGCCGGGACGCCGAGGTCGCCATGGTAAACCAGATCCAGCAAAAATCGGAGGTATCCTTCTGCTATCTTCTTACTTACTGCATAGTTACCTTTGCCATGCTAGCCCCCAAGTCGACGACTTATGATTGAATATGTTGTAGACTTAGGTGCCGGCTTACTCAATTGAGCCGACAGTATGTAGATAGATACGTTCAATACGCATTAGCCCCCAAGTGCCAAGTGTCTTTGCTTGGAAAACGCTTGGGACTTATATAATGACTGTTAATAACCCGGAAATTCATGCAGGCTGTTGGCAAGAAGCTAGAGGCGGACCTTGCGGATCTCAAGAGCCGGCTGAAGACGCAGGAGATGGAGACCCGGAAGGAAAATGCCAAGTTTGTATCTAGCATCGCCGCTCAAGAGAAGCTGAAGACAGAATTTGATGCTGAGCGGAAAGCCTGGGCCGAAGAGAAGGCCGCGCTGGTGACCCGGGCGGAACAGGCGGAGAAGGCTCTCTCTGAGAAGACCGCCGAGCTCTCTGGCCTAAAGCGCCAGGTTTCCCAAATGGTGGCCGCCATCTTCGGTAAGTCGCCTCACCGGCTTTCATCAATGTTAGAATGTTTATATCTCAGGAGTCATCCTTGTCGCCGACTTACCTGATTCTGTTAAGCAGGTCCCAGAAGTGCCAACCTCAACCAGAGCGTGGTCACCAAGCTAAAGGCCGTGTATACCCTGGTGGAGCAGCTCTACACCGGGTCACAGCGTGCCTTAGCTTTGGTGGCCCTATCCAACGAGGTGCCGACTCACCTGGTAGAAGTCCTGCGCCGGCTCGTCCTTCTGCCTCAGCGGATCTAAGAGCTGCGACGGGCTTCTGCGAGAGCCGGAGCGATCGCCGCGCTGAGCCGGGCCAAGGCATTCCTGCCGGAGTTAGACCCGGCGGACATCGCCCTTGGCTATCCAAGCCCGAAGGAAGACGGCTCAGCTTTCGATCAGAAGGACTTCGCGGTGTGCGTGAAGGCTGTACGCCCGGTGGCCACCCTCATCGGGAACGACACAGATCTAACCAAGTACGAGCCGGGTTATGACGCGGAGAATCAGAGGATTCCAACCCCTCGCTATGAAGCCCTCAACCTGATCCCTCCGGCTCGTCAGCACACTTTCGCCCCGGAGATTGACCCGGCCGGGTTAATCGACGAGGAAGCCCAATTCGAAGCCCTCAGCGGCATCGACTGGAAGTCATCAACCTTCCAGGTCTTGGGATTAGCCGGAGGAGAAGACAGGAACGAGCCGGAGACTTCCACTCAGCGGGCATCGTGACTCGGCTGGCGGTTTACCAAACAATGCTCCACCCGTTTTAGACTTGATGAGTTTTGTAATAGAGTAGGTGCAACAGTTAATCCCTGCCGTGCCATCGTGCACGTATTGAATGCAAAAGTCCTTTGAAGTTGTTTCTCTGATGTTTCTCTGGGTCATAATCATCCCTTTGTTTTTCTCCACCTTAAAGAGGTGCTTTTAAGTATCCTGCATAGAAAGGCAAATCACAAGTCTCGAGGCGGCTTACCGCCCTGAGAATCAGGTGTTCTGGATAGATGACCCGGAATATGAATCAAAAAAGGCTAGTCCTCAATTACAGCCATAATAACACACTTAGCGGCCTGTAATCATACTTCCGGTTTAGATAACCCGGGTAACAAGGTTGATACCATAACTCCGATTTACCTGTTTTAATGACATCCATGGTGTTCAACTAACACTGTAAACCAAAGGTAAGCCGGCAAAGTGAAACCCGGCCGTACACATCCTGACATAATCAGAGTAAACTTGTGATAAACCAGAAGAGCTTAGGGGCTTCCGGTTCGAATACGACCAGAGACCTGGCCCAAAGGGGTTAAGCTGAGATTCGGATACGATCATATAGCCCCCAGTGGGTGTGGCGATGACAATCAAGAGGGTACCGACAGCTATGTTCTCTTTGGTTCGAATACGACCCATGTTTGAACAGGAAGCCCCCAAGTGATTCTAAGAATTGTTTAACGACGCTGATTCGAATACGATCCACGTCGGTTCTCAGAGGGGTTAAACGATGATTCAAATATGACCAAAGGTAACCTCCCAATGAGCTCGGCACTTTGCCAATCAAATGGGTATCGACAGCTATGTTCTCTTCGGTTCGAATACGACCCATGTTAGAACAGGAAGCCCCCAAGTGACTTTACTGCTTACGGCTAGATTCGAATATGATCATAAGCCGGATCCTCCTTTAAGTCATCATGTAATCTTGTAATAAAAACAACACGTGAATATTTGGAGGAGAAAAAAGGACAGAGGTCCTGCTTTATTGCTTATCATAATATATACTTGGCTGAGAGAAATATGTACACCACGAGAGCCGGTGGCTCAAGTATAATAAGGCCGAAGCTGAGCTATGTTCCACGGCCGACGGGTCTCCTCCTCCGACTTACGTGAATCTTTGTACTCCCGAATGTCAATGAGGTAATAGGACCCGTTGTGCAAGTTCTTGCTGACCACAAAGGGCCCTTCCCAAGGTGGGGATAACTTGTGTGCATCTGTTTGATCCTGGATGAGCCGGAGCACAAGGTCGCCTTCCTGGAAGACCCGGGATTTGACCCGGCGGCTATGATAACGGCGCAGGTCTTGTTGGTAAATCGCTGAACGGGCTGCTGCCACATCACGCTGTTCGTCCAATAAGTCAAGAGCATCTTGGCGCGCCTGTTCATTATCTGTCTCAACATAAGCCGCCACGCGAGGTGAGTCATGACGGATGTCACTGGGGAGGACTGCTTCTGCTCCATAAACCATGAAGAAAGGCGCGAAGCCTGTAGACCTGTTAGGAGTAGTGTTGATGCTCCATAAGACGGAGGGCAACTCCTCCACCCAACAACCCGGCGTCCGTTGCAAAGGGACCAAAAGCCGGGGCTTGATGCCCTTCAGAATCTCCTGATTAGCTCGCTCAGCTTGACCATTGGATTGAGATGAGCCACTGAGGAAACATCAAGTCGGATATGCTCGCGTTGGCAAAACTCTTCCATGGCGCCTTTGGAGAGATTGGTGCCATTGTCAGTTATAATGCTGTGCGGAAAACCAAAGCGGAAAATCACCCTTTTCATGAATTGAACCGCCGTGGCTGCATCGCACTTGCTAACTGGCTCAGCTTCCACCCACTTTGTGAATTTATCAACTGCCACCAAGAGGTGGGTCTTCTTATCCTTGGACCTTTTAAAAGGCCCAACCATATCAAGCCCCCAGACCGCAAAGGGCCAAGTGATTGGGATCATCCTCAACTCCTGAGCCAGTGCATGAGCCCGTCGTGAGAACCTCTGACAACCATCACATTTACTGACCAAGTCCTCTGCATCAGCATGAGCCGTTAACCAATAAAAACCATGACGAAAAGCCTTGGCCACCAGGGACTTTGAGCCGGCGTGATGGCCACAATCCCCTTCATGGATCTCACGCAAGATCTCTTGACCTTCCTCAGGGGAGACACAACGCTGAAATGCTCCTGTAACACTGCGATGATGCAACTCGCCATCAATAACAACCATTGACTTGGCCCGCCGGGTTATTTTCCTGGCCAAAGTTTCATCCTCAGGCAACTCGCCCCGGGTTATGTAAGCCAGATATGGCATTGTCCAGTCTGGTATGATATGGAGAGCCGCCACCAGTCGTGCCTCTGGGTCAGGGACAGCCAAGTCTTCCTCCGTAGGCAACTTAACCGAAGGGCTATACAGGACATCCAGGAAAGTGTTAGGCGGCACCGGCTTTCGCCGAGAGCCTAGCCGGCTTAGAGCATCAGCCGCCTCGTTCTTCCTACGATCAATGTGCTCTACTTGGTAACCCTGAAAGTGCCCAGCAATGGCATCAACTTCGTGGCGGTAAGCCGCCATGAGAGGGTCCTTAGAATCCCACTTGCCTGATACTTGTTGAGCCACCAAGTCCGAGTCTCCGAAGCACCTGACCCGGCTCAAGCTCATCTCCTTAGCCATCCGAAGACCGTGGAGCAAGGCCTCGTACTCAGCTGCATTGTTAGTGCAAGGAAACATCAACTGTAGCACATAATGGAACTTGTCACCTTTAGGGGAAGCCAATACAACGCCAGCCCCCGAGCCCTCCAACTGCCTGGACCCATCAAAGTGAATAGTCCAATATGTGTTATTCGGCTTTTGCTCAGGCACTTGTGACTCTGTCCAATCATTGATGAAATCCACCAAGGACTGAGATTTAACAGCAGTGCGCTCTACCACAATAGCCACACTGACGGCTCGTGCCTTTGCTGCCACATATAGTAGCAAGGGCTCCTTATCAACCGGAGCAGAAAGGACTGGGGGCTCTGCCAGCTGCTTCTTCAAATCCTCAAAGGTGGTATTAGCTGCATCATTCCAGATAAAGTTATCAGTTTTCTTCATCAACTGATATAAGGGCATGGCCTTCTCACCCAAACGGCTTATAAACCGGCTTAAAGCAGCAATGCGACCCGCCAAGCGCTGAACGTCATTTATACACGCCGGCTTAGCCAGGGAGGTGATGGCCTTGATCTTCTCCGGGTTAGCCTCAATGCCTCTGTCAGAAACCAAGAAGCCCAAGAGTTTGCCTGCAGGAACACCAAAGACACACTTGGCCGGGTTAAGCATCATCTTATAGACCCGGAGATTATGAAAGGTTTCCCTTAAATCATTTATCAGGGTTTCCTCTTTTATGGATTTGACCACAATATCGTCCACGTAAGCGTGAACATTACGCCCAATCTGTTTATGAAGACAGTTCTGTACACAACGCTGGTAAGTCGCTTGTGCACACTTGAGTCCAAAGGGCATAGACACATAGAAGAATGCTCCAAAGGGAGTGATGAACGCCGTCTTCTCCTGGTCCTTAACTGCCATCTTAATCTGATGATAACCGGAATAAGCATCCAAGAAACTTAAGCGTGCACAACCTGCCGTAGCATCAATGATTTGATCAATACGGGGGAGAGCAAAAGGATCAGCCGGACACGCTTTGTTCAAGTCCGTGTAGTCCACACACATCCGCCAAGTGCCCTTCTTCTTGAGTACAAGCACCGGGTTAGCTAGCCACTCTGGGTGAAAAACTTCAATGATAAACCCGGCCGCCAAGAGCCGGGCTACTTCTTCACCAATAGCTTTCCGCCTCTCTTCGTTAAACCGCCGAAGGAACTGCCTGATCGGCTTAAATTTCGGATCAACATTGAGAGTATGCTCAGCGAGTTCTCTAGGTACACCTGGCATGTCAGAAGGTTTCCATGCGAAGATGTCCCTATTCTCACGGATGAACTCGATGGGCGCGCTTTCCTATTTTGGATCCAGATTTGCACTGATGCTAAACTGCTGAGATGAGTCGCCTGGAACAAAATCAACAAGTTTAGTTTCATCAGCCGATTTAAATTTCATTGTCGGCTCTTGTTCTGTAGTTGGCTTTTTCAGAGAGGTCATGTCTGTTGGGTCAACGTTGTCCTTGTAATACTTCAACTCCTCTGTAGCACAAACAGATTCTGCATAAGCCGCGTCGCCTTCCTCACACTCCAGAGCCACTTTCCGGCTGCCGTGAACCGTGATGGTCCCATTGTGACCCAGCATCTTGAGCTGTAAGTACACATAACACGGCCGTGCCATGAACTTGGCGTAAGCCGGCCGTCCAAATATAGCATGGTATGGACTTCTTATCTTGACCACCTCAAAGGTCAATTTCTCCACCCTGTAGTTGTTCTCATCACCAAAGGCCACTTCCAATTCGATCTTGCCGACTGGATAAGCCAACTTACCAGGTACCACACCATGGAAGATAGTATTTGACTGGCTGAGGTTCTTATCAACCAACCCCATACGGCGAAAAGTCTTATAATAGAGGATGTTGATGCTGCTACCTCCATCCATGAGCACCTTTGTGAACTTATATCCTCCTACTTGAGGAGCCACCACTAAGGCCAAGTGGCCCGGGTTATCCACCCGGGGAGGGTGATCCTCCCTACTCCACACTATAGGCTGCTCAGACCACCGCAAGTATCGTGGGACCGCCGGCTCAACAACATTTACAGCCCTCTTGTGAAGCTTCTGATCTCGCTTGCACAAACTAGTGGTAAACACATGATACTGTCCACCGCTAAGCTGCTTTGGATTGGTCTGATAACCCCCCTGCTGCTGTTGATGAACCTGGCCAGACTGCTGATTAAAGCCCCCTTGACCGCTCTGAGGACCAGAGTTTGAGCCGCCTCCCGGGCCATGAAAGCCGCCGGCGCCTGAGCCGCCGGCACCTGAGTCGCCGCCCGGGCCATTGTAGTTTTTAAAGGCCTTCATGATTGCACAATCCTTCCATAGATGAGTCACTAGCTTCTCTCTAGAGCCGTGTCTCGGACAAGGCTCATTCAACAGCTGCTCCAGTGAAGGTCCTGACCCGCCGCCTCGGGGAGGGGGCCTCCCCTTGCGTCACTGGTTATTGCCTTGTGCGCTGGCGTTGGCCACAAACTCTAGGCTGCCATCTACCTTGAGCTTGCCTCCTCCTTGGTTCCCCGGGTTAAACTGAGGACCCTTGCCATTGCCGTTCTTCTTTCCCTTCCATGTCCTTTCATCATCTGAAGGGGGATCCTTGGTACCATCAAAATCGGCGTACTTGACAAGAGCTGCCATTAGTGTACCCATATCACTGCAGTCGCGCTTAAGCCGCCCGAGTTTCATTTTCAGGGGCACAAAACGACAATTCTGCTCCAGCATTAAAACCGCTGAGCCGGCATCCATCTTGTCTGACGAATGTATGATCTCCTTAACCCGGCGAACCCAATGTGTCGTAGACTCACCCTCCTGCTGCTTACAGTTAGTCAAATCCACAATTGACATAGACTGCCTAAAGGTATCTTTGAAGTTTTGGATGAACCGGGCTTTCAGCTCAGCCCAAGACCCAATGGAATTTGGTGGTAGCCCTTTCAACCAAGTGCGGGCAGTCCCATCTAACATCATGGTAAAATACTTGGCCATGTGTGCCACCCCAAAATTTTGGCCTTGTTTTATTTATTAAAATGTTGCCAGGAAATAAAACTTTTCCATTTGTCAAGATTTACCCTTTTGTTATGGTGAATTTTTACTTCAAGTGGAAAAACCTTCAAAGAGTAGTATTGGACTTGTGTGCCCTCTTTATAAGATCAATCCGTTATCAGTGGATTTATTTGCATAATTATTTTTCATGAGCTTTATTCTTTTAAAATGATCTTTCATAAATTTGGAGCCCCTTTTTGCACTGCAACCATTTGATAAATGCTTTTAAAAATTTCACCAAAATTTGGGGATGTCATGTGATGTTTCCACATCACTTTCATGCAAAAATACCTCTTGGCCATTGGAGATTTTGAGCTCTACACCAACTTTTCCAATCTGGTCCAGTGGGCACTTTTGCACTACAACCCATTTAAATATTTCTTTAAAAATTCTTCCAAGTGTTTGGAGATGTCAGTGGATGCATACAATTCATCTTCAAGCAAAAACCCAGTGATGTTCTTTGAAAAATTTGAGTGGATCAACCTCTTTTGCATTCTGGTCCAAATTGGTGATTTGTACCGCAACCTTATTTTTCTTTGCACTAGTAACCCTGAGATTTTTCCTACTTGTAGCCCTCCCTTCAAAACTCTCAAGTCCAGGAGATTGGACCCATTGGCATATTTTTGGTGCATGCAATGTCAGCCTTTAGTTTCTGCCCAAAACTGGTTTTCTCAAATTCTTGCACTATCAACTATCTGTTTTTGCCAAACTAATCTTACCACCATCTCCTGCATCTAAAGAGACACTGATCTGGAGATTTTGGCCACTCCAAGAGTTGCCTAAGTGCATCTGGCATTCTGTCGAACACCTGGTGTGCACAGTCTGTTTTGGCATGAGTTCTTTGTTTGCACTGTGATTTTGTTCCACTGACCCAACAACCTTGTCCACTGAGCTCCTAGCCACCCCTACCCTTGTTCTGTTCTTTGCCAGCCTCGCCCAAACTCTCTAGAGCACACTGGCATTGCGTCGAGCACCTGTCGTGCGTGCTCTGGGTGCCCCCAGAGCGCACGTTTTGCACGAGCACGCACTGAGCCGACACGCCGCTCTGCCGCCCTCGTCGCGTCCCATCTCTGGCCCCTGCTCGCCTGCCGAACCATGCCAGGCACTCGCCCTCTCTCCAGTACCCTCCAAGCTCTCCCTGGCACCCTGCAGCGCCGCCTTGGCAGCACACCGGCGTCGGCAGCGGATTCCGCCGCGGACGGCGCCGCCCAAACCGCCAGCGCACGCCAGCTGCCCCAGAGCACAGGCCGTGCTTATCCTCCCGCTCGTCGGCACGCTTTCGTCGCCGCCACGATGCCCTGCAACTACAGAAAAGTGGTCGCCGGCGATCTTATCCTCGGCCACCGCGGGAGCCAGCCTCGAGCGCCTATTTAAAGGGACCCCGAGCTCAACCGAACACTCAAGCAACCCCAGACCACCCCCATAGCCCTCCCACAGCCAGCAATCGACGGGAAAGCTCTTTCTTCCCCGCCTCCGGCAAGTTCGGTCGCCGCCGCAATCCAGTGCCGTTCGTCGCAACCGGAGCTTCCCCCGCCAATCCAACGACACCAAGAAATCCCCCGTAGTCATGCGGAGCTTCCTAGCGCCTCCGCTTCGGCCAAGGATCACCGGAGCCCAGATATCACTTCACCACCGTAGCCCCCTCCGCCGCGGAGCTCGCCGCCGGTGGCCTCCTCCGTCCCCACCTGCCTAACGCCCACCGAGAGGATCGCCTCGGTCTGGCCAACCCATCCCTGCCCTCAGATGCCCTCGAGGAGCCGCCGTTCGTCGCCGGCGATCGCCGGAGCCCCGCGCCGTTCGGGCAGAGAGAAGGGAGGGCGAGGGAAAACGGTCAAACCTGACCAGTGGGCCCCTTGGACCCACTGTCAGTGACCCGCGCGGCCGCTCTCTCTTTTTAAGTGAAAGCGCAAAGCTCCGGAGTACGTCACCTCTGCTTTGAAAACGTATTCTTCCCCGCAGCGTTTTCCTTTTTCTGATTTTATTAAAATAGAAGTTTGACTAATCTTTGACTGGCTATAACTTTTAAAATAGAACTCCAAATGAGTTGATTCCTTTTCCTACCTCTCTCAAATTTCATCTAGTTTATTTTAAGATTTATTTCAAAAATATTTGAGACAACTTTTTGTACTGTGTTTGAAATATTTGTTATTTGGTTATTTTGCAAAATAGGATTTTTGGAGGAAAGGGAAAGCTTTCAAAAAGTGCATCCCTTGCATACTCTTGAAGGCAAGCATTTCTGAACTCTGGCATAATATTTTGTTGTGGTGTTCTGGTGCGATCACAACACCTTTTGACTTGGTATATGCGTTGGCTTCATGTATCGGTATAGTCTCGTGCATGAGGGCACTTTGGAGTTGTGTTGTGGTCAGCAATGGATACATTAGTGATTTGGATCATCCTCGTGAGCTCCTCATGCATACCGGTAGGAATCCGGGAAAGTCGTGGTCTTGGGTAGACACGAGCTTGTCCCTAGTCCCTCGTCGAGACGAGTATGTCCGGCATGGCATGGTGAGGCTTGAGGAGTGGTGATTTATTTCATAAAGGGTGATATTGTTGGAGGATACTTGGGCCACCTGAGTCGGTTGTAGACCGAGTCTTGATAAATAGCTCCCTTATTTGTTGGTACCACCATTTGTCCCTGCAGTGGACAGGGTATGGTTCAGTAGGTTGTCAACCCCTTTCCAAAGCACACACCGTACAGAGAGGCCATGGTGGAAGATACCGGGTGCATCCGGTAGGCAGGCCACCTGGTCCGGGGGCATGGGTGTTTCCGGTTGGGACCAAGAGGGGGGGCACCCCCTTAGAGCGCGCGAATAGAAATTTGATCCCATGCTACGTCGAGGTTGTAGCCTCCCCACTTAGAGTTTTGCTTGGCAGGTGTCGTGGGTGATTCCAGACACCGGTGAGTTAAGCTGGTGTGTGCAGGTCAGGCGTGTTTTCAATTCAAAGACCGTAGACGGAATTAGTCCCAATGGACTAAGTAAACCCGTTACCCGTGGGAAAATGGTACTCCCTCTGCAGAGGATATATCCTGTTGGATAGTCATGTTCTTGAGTAAAGACCACAGTCTGAGTTGAACCTAGTAACGGTATTCGGATGGAGAACGAATTAGCTAGAGCTCAGTAACGGTATGCGGATGGAGGACGATTTAGCTAGATCTCACTGACGGTTTTTCGGATGAGGATACGGCTTGACTAGACCAAATTATCGGTTTTCGGATGGAGAAACGACTGAACTAAATATTGTTTATGATTATGGCACATATGAATTATTTCTGGACTAACCATTTATATTATGTATTCTTTTTGAGTATCCCTGGGATGGTTCTACCTCCTGGATACTCACTGTGATTATTCTCTTATAAGCCCTTTCTGTGGTGTCGCTCAGACGCCCGACTGCGGCATGCTTGTTGTTCATTTAACTCTTATAAGCCCTTTATGTGGTGTCGCCCCGACGCCCGACTGCGGCATTATTATTCTTGCAGTTTACTCTCGAGGAGTCATTCAGACCCTTGTTTGGCACCAGTATTACTATTCCTGCAGTTTCCTCTCGAGGAGTCATTCAGACCCTCGTTTGGCACCAGTATTACTATTCTTGCAGTTTCCTCTCGAGGAGTCATTTAGACCCTCGTTTGGCACCCAGTATTTTATTTTGGAATATTTTTAACCATATGTGTGCATCATGGTCTTTCGCATATTTCGTGACAGGCGTGTGATCATCTAATTAACCCAGAGCATGTTTGATATATTGTACCCGTGTCCGTAATGTTTGCGAGTACATTCAAACGTACTCACTGGCTTGTCCCTGGCTATTGTCTTGGCCAGATTCCTTGCTTGGAGATAAGCATCGCGGTGACAACCTCGGAACCTACGTGTTGACATGTGCAGCCTCGCGAAGATAGGAGTTATCCTGGTCAGCTGTTCTTGTGGCAAATGGAGTCCCATAGACGCAGATGTATCCAACCGCTTCCGCCCTCTACCATTAGAAAACCAAGTGTTGTACTCCTAGGCCTCAATGGTCTTGTACTACATATTTTTGGACTTGCTTGGATTTTCTTGTATCAAGTTGGTACCTCATCAGCTAACAGTAATCCTGGGGATGGTGAGCACACAGGCCGTTTTTCTGGGAATTTATATCCCGAAAATCCGGTCGTGACAGACTTGGTATTAGAGCCAGGCTGACCATTGGCTAATCCTATCTTAGCCAGGTCAATAAACCTAGGTTAACCAAACCATCAGATCTTAACCTAGTCCCGGCCAAGCTTCTCGCGTAAGATAGCCCCACAGTGACCCGACGCCCTTTTCGGCGGACGGTGCCCAACCTATCAACCTAGCCCATCGATCACGCGCCAGTGATCGACACCCAACCAGTCTCTATCGCAAGCGTGCGGAGGACGACTCCGTCCCCTTTCCCTATAAAAAGGGCACGCTAGCCTCAAACACAGCACCGCACAACCCTTTTTCCCCAAACCAAGCCACGATGCCTGGCCCCATCGTTCACAATGAGACCACAGCGACCAACCTTGGAGGTTTCGTGACCGTGCTCGCAAACCTCACCTGCCGTGCCTATGCGTTAGAAGAGCCTCCTGAGTATGTTGTGTACCAGGGACCCATGTACGGTGAGAGCCGTCAGTACCGGGCCACTGTGCACATCTACGGTAGGGGTCTGTCGCCAGAACGCCCCTACAGGTTCACTGGGAGGACAACTTCCTTTGAGCCACAGGCCATCCAACTGGCAGCCCGCGAAGCTATAGTTCAACTCCGGCACTTGTTGCCCAGAGTTAACTGTCGCTCGTTCTACTACTACCCCAGTCATGACGGGTATGGTAGGCCGCCCCAGGTTGCCAATGGAGACCACGAGACGGATCCAACACTATTGCATCTGGTGCGCTATGTAAGCGCACTAGAGCAACTGTTCGATCAGGTCACTCTCGATCTGATCGCAGCTCGTGGAGAGCTGGTTCGCCGAGCCCCGGCGAGAAGAGAAGCGGAGCCCGACGCCGACAACCCAGTCGTGCTGTTCGGACACCCGATCGACCCCTTGAGGTCTGCGCCAGCCATCAGCCAGAGTGCTTTGGTGACCCCCGAAGCACTTCGTCGCCTTTTGGGAACCCATTCCAACGGGATTGTGGCCAACAACCCCCGCGATGGTCATCACCATTTCCCCGACCCGGCAGCCCCTCAACCTCAACCAGCAATTTCCGACAGTGAGAACCGTGGAGAAGCATCGGCGTCCGCAAGGCCAGCCCACTTAGACATTAACGTAGTAGACTAAGTCGCTCGAGTTGTATCGAGCCTTAGTTTTCCTACGCTTTGTAATGATGTGGTCTTGTATCGCTTTTATTGCATGCTGTCTGCTTGAGCACCCTTAGTGTTGGAGTAGTAGCTGTGCATGTGTACGTTGGCGTACAGTTGTTTTTTTTTAAATTTCGGGCACAGCTGCCAAGACCAACCCCGTCGGCAACCATAGTAATGCGTCACTTTTATGTGATATGTATATCTGTGGCGTTGACCCGAGAACAGGATCGGCATCCAGCCACCTTTTCTCCAGTGATTAATCCCAGCCCCGGTGCTATATAAAGGCCACTTCGTGACCTTGCCAAGCACCCCTCACCTTTGTGCGCAGCACTCACAGCCATTCCTTGCCATGTCGACCCCCAGTATTTATCTGAGAACCCCAGACGCAACCCCGGGCAGTTTTGTCAAATTATTGTGGGACTTTACCTGCAGTACTATGAGTGCCACCCGTCCACCCCAGTACGAGTTGCTCAAGTCAAGGATCACCCCTTCCACCTCGAAATATTGGGCAGTGGTGCACATCCCTCCCGCCTACCCAAACCAAGACCCAACGGAAGTCTCCTTCGTGGGGAAATCCATGCCGACTCCGCATATGGCTATAGAAGCTGCTGCGTACGAGGCACTCACTCGTCTTCGATTCGCAGTACCCTATGCCAGCGAGCAAGGATACTACTATTTTCCGAGTCGTGCAGCACCAGGAGTAGTTGCATCTTTTCCCGGAGGATGTATTGAGAGAGATCCAGTACTGGCCAACATTGCCCAGTACGTTATTGCCCAGGAGCGTTTAACTCTGCGAGTAATGGGCTACCTCCAGAGCCTCGCTGATTTAAATCCTCGGATCGCTATTGGCAGACCTCTGAGGCCTGACCAAGAAGGGCGCATCCATCGACTGGTCAACCCGCTTCCCCCGATAGAAGAGGAGTGTGCCCCAGTGCCAGAGGCGTTTTCTCAGGACCCTGTCTTTTTGCCGTTTTCCTTGCAAACGGCTCCGATGTATTTATTGTCCCAGTACTTGTATTTATGTGTTGCAGCATGTTCGTAAAAATTTTGTGCGACGGATCCGATTTTCTTTAGTTCCTGTTTTGTGAGCAGTGTTACTGCTGTTAGTTTTGTTTGAATTATTTTTTTTCTCTCGCAACGTGTTTTTGAGGAGATTTCTTTCCCCGAGATACTGCCGCGTATATATTTTCATGACATAGATTTTTATTCGCGCATCCTCATAACAGCAAACTCTCAGCAGCCACCACTCGACCTCGAGCACTATTACAAATCCTTGAGCACATTTTTGCGCCTAACTAACCACACTCGAGGACACCCCAGTCTCAGTAAGAGAGATTTGTGAGTGTTCATTCGAGCGCGAGCTGCCCCAGCACACCAACAGCGGTCAGCCCCGCTGCCGCGCCTAATCCACGTGATCGCCGCCACCGCGAAGAGCCAACACTCGAGCGGCAGCATCACGACGATCATCCAGGATCATCGCGCACAGGAGCACGGAGAACCCCAGCAGCACCGCCAAGCCTCCACACACCAGGACCACATACCAGTCCGGCATTGCCTCCGCCATTAGAGCCTCGGCTCGAGCTCCTGCTAGCCGCAATGGAGGAGAAGGAAGGAGGAGTAGAAGCGAGGCCAGGTGTGAGGAATGAGGGAGGAGCACCGCGATCGTTTTATAGCCCGAGATCGGTGTATGGTGGGCGAGGTCCACCAGCGCCACTCGTCGCTCGACTGCTGGTGTTCGGAGGCGAGTCCGCGAGCAGTGCCGACAACGCACTGGCCCGCGAGGTGAGTGCACGCTGCACCGGCAGCTAGCACGCCGCGCACTACCACGGTACGGCCTCGATGCCCTACGAGCTAGGCATCGCCGGTGGAGGAAGCGCGGGAGAGCACGAGAGAGAGAAGAGAGAGCCAGAGGTAGGAGAAGAGGCCGACAGTGGGCCCTGGGCACACCTGTCAACCAGAGAGAGCACTGTGCTCTCGGGTGCGACCAGCGTATTTTAGTAATTTAGAATTCATTCTAAATTACTGTATCCGCATAGAAATATCTCGTTTTCCCTAACCGTGGATCTTTTCCACACTACGCCAGTATACCACACTGTGGTTTTACACCACTTATTGCCCTCTCACTGTAGCCGTTTTGTTTTTGTGCAATTGAAGGATTTCTTTGATAAAAACAAATTTATTTCAAAACAGTTCTTGTTCAAAACGGCTTTTAACAAATCTCGAGGACGAGATTTTTCTTAAGGGGGTTAGTGTTGTGACACCCCAAAATTTTGGCCTTCTTTTATTTATTAAAATGTTGCGAGGAAATAAAACTTTTCCATTTGTCAAGATTTACCCTTTTGTTATGGTGAATTTTTACTTCAAGTGGAAAAACCTTCAAAGAGTAGTATTGGACTTGTGTGCCCTCTTTATAAGATCAATCCGTTATCAGTGGATTTATTTGCATAATTATTTTTCATGAGCTTTATTCTTTTAAAATGATCTTTCATAAATTTGGAGCCCCTTTTTGCACTGCAACCATTTGATAAATGCTTTTAAAAATTTCACCAAAATTTGGGGATGTCATGTGATGTTTCCACATCACTTTCATGCAAAAATACCTCTTGGCCATTGGAGATTTTGAGCTCTACACCAACTTTTCCAATCTGGTCCAGTGGGCACTTTTGCACTACAACCCATTTAAATATTTCTTTAAAAATTCTTCCAAGTGTTTGGAGATGTCAGTGGATGCATACAATTCATCTTCAAGCAAAAACCCAGTGATGTTCTTTGAAAAATTTGAGTGGATCAACCTCTTTTGCATTCTGGTCCAAATTGGTGATTTGTACTGCAACCTTATTTTTCTTTGCTCTAGTAACCCTGAGCTTTTTCCTACTTGTAGCCCTCCCTTCAAAACTCTTAAGTCCAGGAGATTGGACCCATTGGCATATTTTTGGTGCATGCAATGTCAGCCTTTAGTTTCTGCCCAAAACTGGTTCTCTCAAATTCTTGCACTATCAACTATCTGTTTTTGCCAAACTAATCTTAGCACCATCTCCTGCATCTAAAGAGACACTGATCTGGAGATTTTGGCCACTCCAAGAGTTGCCTAAGTGCATCTGGCATTCTGTCGAACATCTGGTGTGCACAGTCTATTTTGGCATGAGTTCTTTGTTTGCACTGTGATTTTGTTCCACTGACCCAACAACCTTGTCCACTGAGCTCCTAGCCACCCCTACCCTTGTTCTGTTCTTTGCCAGCCTCGCCCAAACACTCTAGAGCACACTGGCATTGCGTCGAACACCTGCCGTGCGTGCTCTGGGCGCCCCCAGAGCGCACGTTTTGCACGCGCGCGCACTGAGCCGACACGCCGCTCTGTCGCCCTCGTCCCGTCCCATCTCTGGCCCCTGCTCGCCTGCCGAACCACGCCAGGCACTCGCCCTCTCTCCAGTACCCTCCAAGCTCTCCCTGGCACCCTGCAGCGCCGCCTTGGCAGCACGCCGGCGTCGGCAGCGGATTCCGCCGCGGACGGCACCGCCCAAACCGCCAGCGCACGCCAGCTGCCCCAGAGCACAGGCCGTGCTTATCCTCCCGCTCGTCGGCACGCTTTCGTCGGCGCCACGATGCCCTGCAACTACAGAAAAGTGGTCGCCGGCGATCTTATCCTCGGCCACCGCGGGAGCCAGCCTCGAGCGCCTATTTAAAGGGACCCCGAGCTCAACCGAACACTCAAGCAACCCCAGACCACCCCCATAGCCCTCCCACAGCCAGCAATCGACGGGAAAGCTCTTTCTTCCCCGCCTCCGGCAAGTTCGGTCGCCGCCGCAATCCAGTGCCGTTCGTCGCAACCGGAGCTTCCCCCGCCAATCCAATGACACCAAGAACTCCCCCGTAGTCGTGCGGAGCTTCCTAGCGCCTCCGCTTCGGCCAAGGATCACCGGAGCCGAGATATCACTTCACCACCGTAGCCCCCTCCGACGCGGAGCTCGCCGCCGGTGGCCTCCTCCGTCCCCACCTGCCTAACGCCCACCGAGAGGATCGCCTCAGTCTCGCCAACCCATCCCTGCCCTCAGATGCCCTCGAGGAGCCGCCGTTCATCGCCGGCGATCGCCGGAGCCCCGCGCCGTTCGGGCAGAGAGAAGGGAGGGCGAGGGAAAACGGTCAAACCTGACCAGTGGGCCCCTTGGACCCACTGTCAGTGACCCGCGCGACCGCTCTCTCTGTTTAAGTGAAAGCGCAAAGCTCCGGAGTACGTCACCTCTGCTTTGAAAACGTATTCTTCCCCGCAGCGTTTTCCTTTTTCTGATTTTATTAAAACAGAAGTTTGACAAACTTTGACTGGCTATAACTTTTAAAATAGAACTCCAAATGAGTTGATTCCTTTTCCTACCTCTCTCAAATTTTATCTAGTTTATTTAAGATTTTTTCAAAAATATTTGAGACAACTTTTTGTACTGTGTTTGAAATATTTGTTATTTGGTTATTTTGCAAAATAGGATTTTTGGAGGAAAGGGAAAGCTTTCAAAAAGTGCATCCCTTGCATACTCTTGAAGGCAAGCATTTCTGAACTCTGGCATAATATTTTGTTGTGGTGTTCTGGTGCGATCACAACACCTTTTGACTTGGTATATGTGTTGGCTTGATGTATCGATATAGTCTCGTGCATGAGTGCACTTTGGAGTTGTGTTGTGGTCAGCAATGGATACATTAGTGATTTGGATCATCCTCGTGAGCTCCTCATGCATACCGGTAGGAAGCCGGGAAAGTCGTGGTCTTGGGTAGACACGAGCTTGTCCCTAGTCCCTCGTCGAGACGAGTATGTCCGGCATGGCATGGTGAGGCTTGAGGAGTGGTGATTTATTTCATAAATGGTGATATTGTTGGAGGATACTTGGGCCACCTGAGTCGGTTGTAGACCGAGTCTTGATAAATAGCTCCCTTATTTGTTGGTACCACCATTTGTCCCTGCAGTGGACAGGGTATGGTTCAGTAGGTTGTCAACCCCTTTCCAAAGCACACACCGTACAGAGAGGCCATGGTGGAAGATACCGGGTGCATCCGGTAGGCAGGCCAGCTGGTCCGGGGGCATGGGTGTTTCCGGTTGGGACCGAGAGGGGGGCACCCCTTAGAGCGCGCGAATAGAAATTTGATCCCATGCTACGTCGAGGTTGTAGCCTCCCCACTTAGAGTTTTGCTTGGCAGGTGTCGTGGGTGATTCCAGACACCGGTGAGTTAAGCTGGTGTGTGCAGGTCAGGCGTGTTTTCAATTAAAAGACCGTAGACGAAATTAGTCCCGATGGACTAAGTAAACCCGTTACTCGTGGGAAAATGGTACTCCCTCTGCAAAGGATATATCCTGTTGGATAGTCATGTTCTTGAGTAAAGACCACAGTCTGAGTTGAACCTAGTAACGGTATTCAGATGGAGAACGAATTAGCTAGAGCTCAGTAACGGTATGCGGATGGAGGACGATTTAGCTAGATCTCACTGACGGTTTTTCAGATGGAGATACGGCTTGACTAGACCGAATTATCGGTTTTCGGATGGAGAAACGACTGAACTAAATATTGTTTATGATTATGGCACATATGAATTATTTCTGGACTAACCATTTATATTATGTATTCTTTTTGAGTATCCCTGGGATGGTTCTACCTCCTGGATACTCACTGTGATTATTCTCTTATAAGCCCTTTCTGTGGTGTCGCTCAAACGCCCGACTGCGGCATGCTTGTTGTTCATTTAACTCTTATAAGCCCTTTATGTGGTGTCGCCCCGACGCCCGACTGCGGCATTATTATTCTTGCAGTTTACTCTCGAGGAGTCATTCAGACCCTCGTTTGGCACCAGTATTACTATTCCTGCAGTTTCCTCTCGAGGAGTCATTCAGACCCTCGTTTGGCACCAGTATAACTATTTTTGCAGTTTCCTCTCGAGGAGTCATTTAGACCCTCGTTTGGCACCCAGTATTTTATTTTGGAATATTTTTAACCATATGTGTGCATCATGGTCTTTCGCATATTTCGTGACAGGCGTGTGATCATCTAATTAACCCAGAGCATGTTTGATATATTGTACCCGTGTTCGTAATGTTTGCGAGTACATTCAAACGTACTCACTGGCTTGTCCCTGGCTATTGTCTTGGCCAGATTCCTTGCTTGGAGATAAGCATCGCGGTGACAACCTCGGAACCTACGTGTTGACATGTGCAGCCTCGCGAAGATAGGAGTTATCCTGGTCAGCTGTTCTTGTGGGAAATGGAGTCCCATAGACGCAGATGTATCCAACCGCTTCCGCCCTCTACCATTAGAAAACCAAGTGTTGTACTCCTAGGCCTCAATGGTCTTGTACTACATATTTTTGGACTTGCTTGGATTTTCTTGTATCAAGTTGGTACCTCATCAGCTAACAGTAATCCTGGGGATGGTGAGCACACAGGCTGTTTTTCTGGGAATTTATATCCTGAAAATCCGGTCGTGACAGACTTGGTATCAGAGCCAGGCTGACCATTGGCTAATCCTATCTTAGCCAGGTCAATAAACCTAGGTTAACCAAACCATCAGATCTTAACCTAGTCCCGGCCAAGCTTCTCGCGTAAGATAGCCCCACAGTGACCCGACGCCCTTTTTGGCGGACGGTGCCCAACCTATCAACCTAGCCCATCGATCACGCGCCAGTGACCGACACCCAACCAGTCTCTATCGCAAGCATGCGGAGGAAGACTCCGTCCCCTTTCCCTATAAAAAGGGCACGCTAGCCTCAAACACAGCACCGCACAACCCTTTTTCCCCAAACCAAGCCACGATGCCTAGCCCCATCGTTCACAATGAGACCACAGCGACCAACCTTGGAGGTTTCGTGACCGTGCTCGCAAACCTCACCCGCCGTGCCTATGCGTTAGAAGAGCCTCCTGAGTATGTTGTGTACCAGGGACCCATGTATGTTGAGAGCCGTCAGTACCGGGCCACTGTGCACATCTACGGTAGGGGTCTGTCGCCAGAACGTCAATACAGGTTCACTGGGAGGACAACTTCCTTTGAGCCACAGGCCATCCAACTGGAAGCCCGCGAAGCTATAGTTCAACTCCGGCACTTGTCGCCCAGAGTTAACTGTCGCTCGTTCTACTACTACCCCAGTCATGACGGGTATGGTAGGCCGCCCCAGGTTGCCAATGGAGACCACGAGACGGATCCAGCACTATTGCATCTGGTGCGCTATGTAAGCGCACTAGAGCAACTGTTCGATCAGGTCACTCTCGATCTGATCGCAGCTCGTGGAGAGCTGGTTCGCCGAGCCCGGACGAGAAGAGAAGCGGAGCCCGATGCCGACAACCCAGTCGTGCTGTTCGGACACCCGATCGACCCCTTGAGGTCTGCGCCAGCCATCAGCCAGAGTGCTTTGGTGACCCCCGAAGCACTTCGTCGCCTTTTGGGAACCCATTCCAACGGGATTGTGGCCAACAACCCCCGCGATGGTCATCACCATTTCCCCGACCCGGCAGCCCCTCAACCTCAACCAGCAATTTCCGACGGTGAGAACCGTGGAGAAGCATCGGCGTCCGCAAGGCCAGCCCACTTAGACATTAACGTAGTAGACTAAGTCGCTCGAGTTGTATCGAGCCTTAGTTTTCCTACGCTTTGTAATGATGTGGTCTTGTATCGCTTTTATTGCATGCTGTCTGCTTGAGCACCCTTAGTGTTGGAGTAGTAGCTGTGCATGTGTACGCTGGCGTACAGTTGTTTTTTTTTAAATTTCGGGCACAACTGCCAAGACCAACCCCGTCGGCAACCACAGTAATGCGTCACTTTTATGTGATATGTATATCTGTGGCGTTCACCCGAGAACAGGATCGGCATCCAGCCACCTTTTCTCCAGTGATTAATCCCAGCCCCGGTGCTATATAAAGGCCACTTCGTGCCCTTGCCAAGTACCCCTCACCTTTGTGCGCAGCACTCACAGCCATTCCTTGCCATGTCGACCCCCGGTATTTATCTGAGAACCCCAGACGCAACCCCGGGCAGTTTTGTCAAATTATTGTGGGACTTTACCTGCAGTACTATGAGTGCCACCCGTCCACCCTAGTACGAGTTGCTCAAGTCAAGGATCACCCCTTCCACCTCGAAATATTGGGCAGTGGTGCACATCCCTCCCGCCTACCCAAACCAAGACCCAACGGAAGTCTCCTTCGTGGGGAAATCCATGCCGACTCCGCATATGGCTATAGAAGCTGCTGCGTACGAGGCACTCACTCGTCTTCGATTCGCAGTACCCTATGCCAGCGAGCAAGGATACTACTATTTTCCGAGTCGTGCAGCACCAGGAGTAGTTGCATCTTTTCCCGGAGGACGTATTGAGAGAGATCCAGTACTGGCCAACCTTGCCCAGTACGTTATTGCCCAGGAGCGTTTAACTCAGCGAGTAATGGGCTACCACCAGAGCCTCGTTGATTTAAATCCTCAGATCGCTATTGGCAGACCTCTGAGGCCTGACCAAGAAGGGCGCATCCATCGACTGGTCAACCGGCTTCCCCCGATAGAAGAGGAGTGTGCCCCAGTGCCAGAGGCGTTTTCTCAGGACCCTGTCTTTTTGCCGTTTTCCTTGTAAACGCCTCCGATGTATTTATTGTCCCAGTACTTGTATTTATGTGTTGCAGCATGTTCGTAAAAATTTTGTGCGACGGATCCGATTTTCTTTAGTTCCTGTTTTGTGAGCAGTGTTACTGCTGTTAGTTTTGTTTTAATTATTTTTTTTCTCTCGCAACGTGTTTTTGAGGAGATTTCTTTCCCCGAGATACTGCCGCGTATATATTTTCACGACATAGATTTTTATTCGCGCATCCTCGTAACAGCAAACTCTCAGCAGCCACCACTCGACCTCGAGCACTATTACAAATCCTTGAGCACAATTTTGCGCCTAACTAACCACACTCGAGGACACCATAGTCTCAGTAAGAGAGATTTGTGAGTGTTCATTCGAGCGCGAGCTGCCCCAGCACACCGACAGCGGTCAGCCCCGATGCCGCGCCTAATCCACGTGATCGCCGCCACCGCGAAGAGCCAACACTCGAGCGGCAGCATCACGATGATCATCCAGGATCATCGCGCACAGGAGCACGGAGAACCCCAGCAGCACCGCCAAGCCTCCACACACCAGGACCACATACCAGTCCGGCATTGCCTCCGCCATTAGAGCCTCGGCTCGAGCTCCTGCTAGCCGCAATGGAGGAGAAGGAAGGAGGAGTAGAAGCGAGGCCAGGTGTGAGGAATAAGGGAGGAGCACCGCGATCGTTTTATAGCCCGAGATCGGTGTACGGTGGGCGAGGTCCACCAGCGCCACTTGTCGCTCGACCGCTGCTGTTCGGAGGCGAGTCCGCGAGCAGTGCCGACAACGCACTGGCCCACGAGGTGAGTGCACGCTGCACCGGCAGCTAGCACGCCGCGCACTACCACGGTACGGCTCGATGCCCTACGAGCTAGGCATCGCCGGTGGAGGAAGTGCGGGAGAGCATGCGAGAGAGAAGAGAGAGCCAGAGGTAGGAGAAGAGGCCGACAGTGGGCCCTGGGCACACCTGTCAGCCAGAGAGAGCACTGTGCTCTCGGGTGCGACCAGCGTATTTTAATTCTAAATTACTGTATCGGCGTAGAAATATCTCGTTTTCCCTAACCGTGGATCTTTTCCACACTACGCCAGTGTACCACACTGTGGTTTTACACCACTTATTGCCCTCTCACTGTAGCCGTTTTGTTTTTGTGCAATTGAAGGATTTCTTTGATAAAAACAAATTTATTTCAAAACAGTTCTTGTTCAAAACGGCTTTTAACAAATCTCGAGGACGAGATTTTTCTTAAGGGGCGTAGTGTTATGACACCCCAAAATTTTGGCCTTCTTTTATTTATTAAAATGTTGCCAGGAAATAAAACTTTTCCATTTGTCAAGATTTACCCTTTTGTTATGGTGAATTTTTACTTCAAGTGGAAAAACCTTCAAAGAGTAGTATTGGACTTGTGTGCCCTCTTTATAAGATCAATCCGTTATCAGTGGATTTATTTGCATAATTATTTTTCATGAGCTTTATTCTTTTAAAATGATCTTTCATAAATTTGGAGCCCCTTTTTGCACTGCAACCATTTGATAAATGCTTTTAAAAATTTCACCAAAATTTGGGGATGTCATGTGATGTTTCCACATCACTTTCATGCAAAAATACCTCTTGGCCATTGGAGATTTTGAGCTCTACACCAACTTTTCCAATCTGGTCCAGTGGGCACTTTTGCACTACAACCCATTTAAATATTTCTTTAAAAATTCTTCCAAGTGTTTGGAGATGTCAGTGGATGCATACAATTCATCTTCAAGCAAAAACCCAGTGATGTTCTTTGAAAAATTTGAGTGGATCAACCTCTTTTGCATTCTGGTCCAAATTGGTGATTTGTACTGCAACCTTATTTTTCTTTGCTCTAGTAACCCTGAGATTTTTCCTACTTGTAGCCCTCCCTTCAAAACTCTTAAGTCCAGGAGATTGGACCCATTGGCATATTTTTGGTGCATGCAATGTCAGCCTTTAGTTTCTGCCCAAAACTGGTTTTCTCAAATTCTTGCACTATCAACTATCTGTTTTTGCCAAACTAATCTTACCACCATCTCCTGCATCTAAAGAGACACTGATCTGGAGATTTTGGCCACTCCAAGAGTTGCCTAAGTGCATCTGGCATTCTGTCGAACACCTGGTGTGCACAGTCTGTTTTGGCATGAGTTCTTTGTTTGCACTGTGATTTTGTTCCACTGACCCAACAACCTTGTCCACTGAGCTCCTAGCCACCCCTACCCTTGTTCTGTTCTTTGCCAGCCTCGCCCAAACTCTCTAGAGCACACTGGCATTGCGTCGAGCACCTGTCGTGCGTGCTCTGGGTGCCCCCAGAGCGCACGTTTTGCACGAGCACGCACTGAGCCGACACGCCGCTCTGCCGCCCTCGTCGCGTCCCATCTCTGGCCCCTGCTCGCCTGCCGAACCATGCCAGGCACTCGCCCTCTCTCCAGTACCCTCCAAGCTCTCCCTGGCACCCTGCAGCGCCGCCTTGGCAGCACACCGGCGTCGGCAGCGGATTCCTCCGCGGACGGCGCCGCCCAAACCGCCAGCGCACGCCAGCTGCCCCAGAGCACAGGCCGTGCTTATCCTCCCGCTCGTCGGCACGCTTTCGTCGCCGCCACGATGCCCTGCAACTACAGAAAAGTGGTCGCCGGCGATCTTATCCTCGGCCACCGCGGGAGCCAGCCTCGAGCGCCTATTTAAAGGGACCCCGAGCTCAACCGAACACTCAAGCTACCCCAGACCACCCCCATAGCCCTCCCACAGCCAGCAATCGACGGGAAAGCTCTTTCTTCCCCACCTCCGGCAAGTTCGGTCGCCGCCGCAATCCAGTGCCGTTCGTCGCAACCGGAGCTTCCCCCGCCAATCGAACGACACCAAGAACTCCCCCGTAGTCATGCGGAGCTTCCTAGCGCCTCCGCTTCGGCCAAGGATCACCGGAGCCCAGATATCACTTCACCACCGTAGCCCCCTCCGCCGCGGAGCTCGCCGCCGGTGGCCTCCTCCGTCCCCACCTGCCTAACGCCCACCGAGAGGATCGCCTCGGTCTGGCCAACCCATCCCTGCCCTCAGATGCCCTCGAGGAGCCGCCGTTCGTCGCCGGCGATCGCCGGAGCCCCGCGCCGTTCGGGCAGAGAGAAGGGAGGGCGAGGGAAAACGGTCAAACCTGACCAGTGGGCCCCTTGGACCCACTGTCAGTGACCCGCGCGGCCGCTCTCTCTGTTTAAGTGAAAGCGCAAAGCTCCCGAGTACGTCACCTCTGCTTTGAAAACGTATTCTTCCCCGCAGCGTTTTCCTTTTTCTGATTTTATTAAAACAGAAGTTTGACTAATCTTTGACTGGCTATAACTTTTAAAATAGAACTCCAAATGAGTTGATTCCTTTTCCTACCTCTCTCAAATTTCATCTAGTTTATTTTAAGATTTATTTCAAAAATATTTGAGACAACTTTTTGTACTGTGTTTGAAATATTTGTTATTTGGTTATTTTGCAAAATAGGATTTTTGGAGGAAAGGGAAAGCTTTCAAAAAGTGCATCCCTTGCATACTCTTGAAGGCAAGCATTTCTGAACTCTGGCATAATATTTTGTTGTGGTGTTCTGGTGCGATCACAACACCTTTTGACTTGGTATATGCGTTGGCTTCATGTATCGATATAGTCTCGTGCATGAGTGCACTTTGGAGTTGTGTTGTGGTCAGCAATGGATACATTAGTGATTTGGATCATCCTCGTGAGCTCCTCATGCATACCGGTAGGAAGCCGGGAAAGTCGTGGCCTTGGGTAGACACGAGCTTGTCCCTAGTCCCTCGTCGAGACGAGTATGTCCGGCATGGCATGGTGAGGCTTGAGGAGTGGTGATTTATTTCATAAATGGTGATATTGTTGGATGATACTTGGGCCACCTGAGTCGGTTGTAGACCGAGTCTTGATAAATAGCTCCCTTATTTGTTGGTACCACCATTTGTCCCTGCAGTGGATAGGGTATGGTTCAGTAGGTTGTCAACCCCTTTCCAAAGCACACACCGTACTGAGATGCCATGGTGGAAGATACCGGGTGCATCCGGTAGGCAGGCCACATGGTCCGGGGGCATGGGTGTTTCCGGTTGGGACCGAGAGGGGGGGCACCCCCTTAGAGCGCGCGAATAGAAATTTGATCCCATGCTACGTCGAGGTTGTAGCCTCCCCACTTAGAGTTTTGCTTGGCAGGTGTCGTGGGTGATTCCAGATACCGGTGAGTTAAACTGGTGTGTGCAGGTCAGGCGTGTTTTCAATTAAAAGACCATAGACGGAATTAGTCCCGATGGACTAAGTAAACCCGTTACTCGTGGGAAAATGGTACTCCCTCTGCAGAGGATATATCCTGTTGGATAGTCATGTTCTTGAGTAAAGACCACAGTCTGAGTTGAACCTAGTAACGGTATTCGGATGGAGAACGAATTAGCTAGAGCTCAGTAATGGTATTCGGATGGAGGACGATTTAGCTAGATCTCACTGACGGTTTTTCGGATGGAGATACGGCTTGACTAGACCAAATTATCGGTTTTCGGATGGAGAAACGACTGAACTAAATATTGTTTATGATTATGGCACATATGAATTATTTCTGGACTAACCATTTATATTATGTATTCTTTTTGAGTATCCCTGGGATGGTTCTACATCCTGGATACTCACTGTGATTACTCTCTTATAAGCCCTTTCTGTGGTGTCGCTCAGACGCCCGACTGTGGCATGCTTGTTGTTCATTTAACTCTTAGAAGCCCTTTATGTGGTGTCGCCCCGACGCCCGACTGCGGCATTATTATTCTTGCAGTTTACTCTCGAGGAGTCATTCAGACCCTCGTTTGGCACCAGCATTACTATTCCTACAGTTTCCCTCTCGAGGAGTCATTCAGACCCTCGTTTGGCACCAGTATTACTATTCTTGCAGTTTCCTCTCGAGGAGTCATTCAGACCCTCGTTTGGCACCCAGTATTTTATTTTGGAATATTTTTAACCATATGTGTGCATCATGGTCTTTCGCATATTTCGTGACAGGCGTGTGATCATCTAATTAACCCGGAGCATGTTTGATATATTGTACCCGTGTTCGTAATGTTTGCGAGTACATTCAAACGTACTCACTGGCTTGTCCCTGGCTATTGTCTTGGCCAGATTCCTTGCTTGGAGATAAGCATCGCGGTGACAACCTCGGAACCTACGTGTTGACATGTGCAGCCTCGCGAAGATACGAGTTATCCTGGTCAGCTGTTCTTGTGGGAAATGGAGTCCCATAGACGCAGATGTATCCAACCGCTTCCGCCCTCTACCATTAGAAAACCAAGTGTTGTACTCCTAGGCCTCAATGGTCTTGTACTACATATTTTTGGACTTGCTTGGATTTTCTTGTATCAAGTTGGTACCTCATCAGCTAACAGTAATCCTGGGGATGGTGAGCACACAGGCCGTTTTTCTGGGAATTTATATCCCGAAAATCCGGTCGTGACACCATGGCCGCCTCACTGACCTCTAGCAGCTCCATAGCCATCGCATAACTCTCGATCCAGGCTGCGGGTTGTAAGTCAGCTGTGTAATTAGGCACCTTCCTCGGGCCCTTGAAATCCTTAGGTAGACGTTCATTACGGATAGCTGGCACTAAACAAGGGACACCCCCGGTCCTGGTAGGGATACCCACATCAGAAGTCGTCGGATAAGCCGGGGGGTCTGGTAAGCCATCAATTGAGGCACTTGCTCTGCCTTTTGCCGTGCTTGGTCTGCTGCATAAAGGGCTCCATTATGAGCCGGGCCATGGCCAGGGGGCGGGTCGTGGCGTCGGACGTTACTTCAGCCGGTTGCTGAGACCATGTGCCGGCTGTAACTCGGGCTCTGGCCTGGACGAGGGGTCGAGTGGATCCTGTCCCGGCTGTAGGAGTACGCCTCTTGCTGTGCCAGTGCTGTCTGAAGGAGTTCCCTGACCCGGCGGGTTTCAATAGCCGTCGGAGAGTCACCTTCAACTAGGAGAGCCGCCAGCTGTGCTGCCGCAGCGACCATGTTCTACAGTGGGTTATTATAATGACCCGGAGGTATTGGCACATGCTGAGGCGGGGCAGGGGGCACCTGGGGAGGCCCCATCACTCGTGGCTGAATAAGGGGTCCAGACCCGGGCGCTATGACCCCTGGCGGGTTACTAGACCTTGCACCTGGCGTCGTTAAGAGGTTGCGTGGATCGTAAACTGGAGGGAGTCGAGATTGGGCCTTTTGATGCCTCCTTCTCAGGACCTCATTGGCCGCGTTTTGATCCATCGTGAGTTGGAAGGACTGCGCCTGGATCAGCTGAGTTTGGGCATCGAGAGCCGCCCTCTCTGCAGCCAGCCTGATCCCTTCTGCTGCCAGATCCTCTTTAGCCTTCACCAGATCCAATTTTAACTATGCCACCTCCGCGTCATGCCGAGCTTGATCCGTCGGGTCAACCGTGGC
Organism: Aegilops tauschii subsp. strangulata; assembly: GCF_002575655.3. Lineage (NCBI taxonomy): Eukaryota > Viridiplantae > Streptophyta > Magnoliopsida > Poales > Poaceae > Aegilops > Aegilops tauschii. The sequence goes on along the minus strand of NC_053037.3, from coordinate 240,872,041 downwards.
GGTTAACAGGGCCGTCATCTTGTCCGTGAGATCCATTAGCACCTGAGCCGGAGAAGGCACCGGGGTTCCCGCTCCAGCAACGGGGTTCTGAACAGGCTGCGCACCAGCCATAAAAACTCCAACCTGACTTGGCGGCTCAAATAGGTCCGGAATACTGTCACCATCGGAACAACCCATGAGCCTGCCATCCTGAAGTTGGTACAACGAGTTTGACTCATCGGTGGCCGACTCGCCGTCAGAGCTGGCGGCCGTCTCATCACCAGATTCAGATTGATCAGAGAGTCCTCCATGGATACACCCCACAAAAGCATGCCTTAAGGCAGGCCGGGCCCGGCCGGGTCGCGCAAGCTGAGCCGTCTCGACGAGATCGGCGCAGAGACCCGGCTCAGGGCCCGGTTCACCAATCTTGCCAATGAAAACATGAATTCCGCCGAAGGGGACCCGATACCCGTACTCAATTGAGCCAGCATCGGGGCCCCAGTTTGCATTGTCGATGTAGAGCTTGCCGCGACGACTCTTGGTCATCCGGCCCACAGGGTATCCCTTGAGCCCTTCGAAGCTGCCCTTCAAGAACTCGAATCCACCGTGCGCTGGCCCCACGGTGGTCACCAACTGTCGTGGAATTGTCACGGCAGATGTCCTCGAGCTAGGACTTAGTCGTGGAGCCATCGCAACTAGGAAGCTTGAAGGGGTTAATGTGGGACAAGGAACACGAGGGTTTATACTGGTTCGGCCCCTTACGGTGAAGGTAAAAGCCTACGTCCAGTTGAGATGGTATTGATCAGGGTTACGATCACCAGGGAGCTAAACTGCTATGCCCGGCTCTCGATGAGATTGTTCTTGTCCCTAAACCGTTGCCGGGTCGTCCCATTATATAGGGAGGCTGACGCCCAGCAGCCCTCAGAGTCCCGGCCGGCTTGTTTGAGCTTGTTATGTTTTGCACTTTTGCCATGCTTGTTTGAGCTTGTTATGTTGTGATCTAGCCGTAGCTCAATGTTCATCTTTTGTCAAGCATCTCCTGTAGATTACTACCATATGCTTTGTTGCTATGTTGGAGTGCTGTAGCATTGTTACTTGTTGCATTCTAGGTGCTATCATGCTGTTAATTGCAGATTCGTGTCATTCTTGTTTTGCTTGCCATTTGCAAACCGTGCATCCGTTTCCGGTGATCTTTATATCGATTTCGACCGAAATCATCTCATCTTTCCAGTGGCATGCTTGGTTTGCCAAGTTACTGCCTTTTTCATCATTTTTCGTCCAGAGCACGCATATGCATCGCATATCATATCTTGCATATCATTCATGTATTGCATCATGTTGCTTGTGCATTCCCCGTGATTGATTGTGGTTCCGTTGCTTGTGTCCTTGTTTTGGGTAGAGCCGGGAGACGAGTTCGTGAACGAGGAACCTGTTGAGTACGCTTACGAGGATCAAGCTTTCGACAACTCTGAGAACCTTGCAGGCAAGATGACCATACCCTCGAAATCACTTCTATCTTTGCTTTGCTAGTTGTTCGTTCTATCGCCATGCTGCGCTACCTACCACTCGCTATATCATGCCTCCCATATTTTCCATGTCAAGCCTCTAACCATCCTTTCCTAGCAAACCGTTGTTTGGCTAAGTTACCGCTTTTGCTCAGCCCTTCTTATAGCGTTGCTAGTTGAAGGTGAAGTTGAAGTTGGTTCCATGTTGGAACATGGATATTTTTGAAATATCACAATATCTCTTATTTAATTAATGCATCTATATATTTGGTAAAGGGTGGAAGGCTCGGCCTTATGCCTGGTGTTTTGTTCCACTCTTGCCGCCCTAGTTTTCGTCATACCAGTATTATGTTCCTTGAGTTTGTGTTCCTTACACGGTTGGGTGATTTATGGGACCCCCTTGACAGTTCGCCTTGAATAAAACTCCTCCAGCAAGGCCCAACCTTGGTTTTACCATTTGCCACCTAAGCCTTTTCCCTTGGGTTTTCGCGAGCCCGAGGGTCATCTTTATTTAAACCCCCGGACCAGTGTTCCTCTGAGTGCTGGTCCAAACTAGAGCACCGTGCGGGACCGTCCCTTGGCAACTTGGGTTATGTTGGTATCTGTACGCTTCGCTTATCCGGCGTGCCCTAAGAACGAGATATGTGCAGCTCCTATCGGGATTTGTCGGCACATTCGGGTGGCTTTGCTGGCCTTGTTTTACCGTTGTCGAAATGTCTTGAAAACCGGGATTCCGAGACTGATCGGGTCTTCCTGGGAGAAGGTTTATCCTTCGTTGACCGTGAGAGCTTATAATGGGCTAAGTTGGGACACCCCTGCAAGGTATTATCTTTCGAAAGCCATGCCCGCGGTTATGAGGCATATGGGAATTTGTTAAGTCCGGTTGTAGAGAACTTGTCACTTGACCCAATTAAAATACATCAACTGTGCGTGTAGCCGTAATGGTCTCTTCTCGGCGGAGTCCGGGAAGTGAACACGGTTTGAGTTATGCATGAACGTAAGTAGTTTCAGGATCACTTCTTGATCATTTCTAGCTTCGCGACCGTTCCGTTGCTTCTCTTCTCGCTCTCATTTGCGTATGTTAGCCACCATATATGCTTAGTGCTTGCTGCAGCTCCACCTCATTACACCATCCTTTCCTATAAGCTTAAATAGTCTTGATCTCGCGGGTGTGAGATTGCTGAGTCCTCGTGACGCACAGATTCTACGAAAACAGTTGCAGGTGCTGACGATGCCAATGCAGATGAGGAAACTGAGCTCAAGTGGGAGTTCGACGAGGAACGTGGTCGTTACTATGTGTCTTTTCCTGATGATCAGTAGTGGAGCCCAGTTGGGATGATCGGGGATCTAGCGTTTGGGGTTATCTTATTTTCATTTGGTTTTGACCATAGTCGGTCTATATCTGTGGATTCTGGAAGATGTATGAATTATATTTATGTATTGTGTGAAGTGGCGATTGTAAGCCATCTCTCGTTATCCCACTCTTGTACATTACATGGGATTGTGTGAAGATGACCCTTCTTGCGACAAAACCACAATGCGGTTATGCATCTAAGTCGTGCCTCGACACGTGGGAGATATAGCCGCATCGTGGGCGTTACATTAGGCTGGCAGCTGCATGTGAATGACGGCGAAGTCTTGGCTGGTGCGGGCCTGGCAGTGGCCCTGCTGATGGCCTCGGCAAGGGTCTTGTCGCGGCGTCGCAGTCGTCCCCGGCAAGGCGCTTGCTGGGGGTCTTGTGGAATTCCTCGGCTAGGATCCCGCCGAGGGTCGCCGTCTTCTGGTCGTCATCTGATCTTGTGTGTTCATGATCTTGACGAAGATCTGCATGCCACCACAGAGGAACCTCCCGATCACTAGTTCCAATGTAGTTGGTTGGTGGTGTTGGAACCCACGGGCTCAAGGGTGGCCTGCTCTGCTGGCATCGGGCAAGTTGCCCCGGCAAGGCTCTCGCCGGGGCCGCGGAGGCTGCCCCGGCAAGGATCTTGCCGAGGGAGTCCACCTCGCCCTCTTGCTCTCCTGCGTTCCTGGCGTTGGCGTTGCCTTGGTTTTCTTGTGCCTTCGGCTTCTCTCCGGCCTCCCTCCTCTGCCCTGCTAGGTGTGGCCGCTACACGCGGCTCTAACTGCCCGTGCACAAGTAAAGGGGTCAAAAGGAGAGCCCCTACTTTTGTACCCCGACAGTCACCAAGACCCTCATCCACGGTGGTGCGGGACTCAATGTCATCTCCGCTGAGATGTTCGAGAGGCTCCAGGTGCCTACGACCAGTTCTTAGGGGTGACCGAAGGCTCCACCGTTCCCCTGGGATAGAATCATTTGCCTTTCACCTTCGGCAAGCGCAACAACTACCGCACCGAGCTCATCGACTTTGACATTGCCCATATTCGCCTCCCGTACAATGCAATCCTCGGGTATCCGGCCCTCGCCAAGTTCATGGCAGTGACTCACCACAGCTACAATGTCCTCAAGATGTCGGAAGCGGCGGCATCATCATGGTTGCCTACGACGAGAAGGATGCGGTGTGCTCCCTCCAGCGCGCCTACCAGGCCGCAGAAGTCGAGAACTCAGATGAGGAGGCTACCATGTTTTCTCCTGAGGCCGTCCCCAAGAAGAAGAAGCAGCTCCTCGGGAGGCTGGGGCATCCGACGATCGTGCCTCAAGCCCTGCGCCCACTACTGGGCCGCCCTTCCCTCTCGCACAGGAAGGCGCGCCTGACGCCCCTCTCATGACGGCCTCGGGGGCTATCGTATCGAGGGCCTCTGACCTGGCCAACATCACAAGGGAGGCATTCGGGCACCATGTGGAGGCGTGCTTCAACACGCGTTTCCATGACCAGGGTGCAGGGCGCGAGGCGCCCGTCGCTAAGGAGTTCATCACCAAGGCAATCGAAGAGCTTCAGGAGGCGCGAGCCATGCGCGGCGAGCGCCGCCCTGCACCACCTAGTGAAGCTGCCGCCCCTGACATGGGTGACGAGCTGCGCGTCTGCGTCAACATCCCAGGGCTCAACAAGGCTGCTTCTCAGGAGCGCTTCTGGCCATCCCGCGTTGGCCGGAGTGGGGGCTGCCCCCGTAGCTATGTCGGCATGTCGTTCGGCCTTCTAAACATGGCTGCCAGGCACCAGCGCTACATGCAGGGCAACCTAGCGGCTCACGAGGCCAGATGCTAGGCAATATTGACGGAGGAGGTGTCGGACCCTCGCGAGCCTCCTGGACCTCCAGAGTCCCCGGAGACTCAGGAGCCGGAGACTCGTGAGGAACGACCTCTTTATCGTGCATCTCCAGCTAGTCCAACACTTCTACGACAACGGTACCAGGTGACCTTTTGGTTTGTTCAGTTGAGGGCGCCCCTCGGGCTGCATTATCCTCAAGTTGAACGGGTATCATTTTGCACATATATCAGATAGCCTCACCCTTTCAAAAAGTTGCTTTATATTATCACCTGCATGTCCGGTGGTTCGCCACCATGAATGTCTTGCACCCTCACAAACCCGCCGACGACTGCCTCATGATTAAGGACTGGCATGGGGTCTGTGCTCGACTCTGTCCCTACAGCGTCGCCAAACCCAAGTGGCTGAGCTCTGTCTCGAGGGCCAACTCCCGTGTACATCACCTCCCGTGGTCCTTGGTGCCTTTTTGTGGCATGAGCTAATTGGGAGTGGATGAGTCAGGGTGCGCGACCAGGTGCTTCGCCGACGTGGGAACCGCGCGCCGGTTGTCTTTCTTTAGGATTGTTGCATGAGAAGACTGGGCACTGCATCTGTGCTCAGATCCGTCCCTGCAGGATCGATAAACCCAACGGCCGAGCTCTGTCTAGCGGGCCAGCCCCGTACACGTCACCTCCTCCAGTCCTGCCATGCTAGCCACGTGTCAAGAAGGGGCTGTACATGCCCCGGAGTCTACACCCTGAGGAAGCTCCCACCCACGGACCAGTGGAAGCCCCATGCTTCGTGCTGGCGGACGACACGGTCATGGAGCGGCTATGCCCATGCAAGAGTGGAAGCAGCATGCTCCGCGTTGGTGAATAAACAATTGAGGGCACCTTAGCAGTTACAATAACCTCAGGAGGGGCAATAGGCTTGCCGCACGGCCTCACCTTGTTGTTTTCCCCACGGGAGGGCCGCGCGAGGGGGTTGGGCAAGGGGGCTACGCCTAGGTCACGCCTGGCACACGCCACCTCACCAGGTCCATCATACATGGTTTTCTCGCGACCCTCCCAGGCAAAAGCTGGCGAGGAAAGGTATGGGGACTCCGGATTATCTCAGAAGCCGCTCATGTTTTCTTCATGAGGGCCGTTCGAACGTCAAGGGGGACCCCTGAGCATCGCGTCTCTGGGGCCTCATTGGTAACGTAGCCCCTCGCCCCTTGGCCTCATCCTGGTGATCCGGACGCCCCAACGGTGGTTGAGGTATGCACGGGGCCAGGCCCTGCAGACAGAGAACACTAAGGCAAGCAGGAAGGAAATCGAGCATGGAAAGAAAATTACGGAGTCCCGACAGTTATTACAAAACACGATGTTCCACGAATTTAAACAGAAGTTCTCTCGCCTCCGCGAGGCACCATGGATGTTGTAGGATTGAACTAGGAGGAAGCACTGCCGTCGCATTGGTTGCCTATGTCGCCCGCCTTGGGGAGCCCGTCATCAATAACGCCACCGTTATCTTCGTCGCCGGCTCCGGTCGCCGCAGCCGTGGGGTCGGGGACACAGAGGAACTTCTTCAGTAGGGCTTCCACTTGCTTCTTCACGGCCCCGCCAGCACATTCCGGGACTCAGGAGCCATTGGCTCGATCAGGTTGTTGAGGTCGAGGCTCGGCTCCAGAAGGTGGAGGGGCTGAAGAAACGCGTCGCATCCGCGGTGAAGAGCGTGTGGCACTCTCCTTCCGCAATGGAGTCCACTCCAGCGGTGAAGCCTTCAAGCGCTTCGACAAGCATGGGAAGAAGCCCAGACAGGCCATCTTCCGAAGTCGCTAGTGGCTCCTCGTACCTGCTGGCGTTCTGGGAACCAGAGTACCCAGACTTGCCTGCCTGTGGCGCACGGCGTGGCTCCGTCAATGGCCTGGTACGGCTCATCTTCAGCATCGACAAGACAAGACCCTCGCGAGGGCCAAGCCTCGAAAGGCGGATGATGCCAAGGCCTTCGGAGGGAGCGGCTTCCTCAGGCTGGCTCCTGACGAGCGGATATTCCAATGCAAGCGCCCACCTCATGAGGTCCGGATGACGCAAGCCCTGACGACCAAGGCCAGGCGGGCGCCAGCGGGCGCAGAGCAGCAGGTTTCCTCTTTGGTGCCATGGAAGCAAGTGCGGGCGTGGTGTCCCGAGGAATCAGCCAAAGGATTCGATTCCTGTGCTACAAGACCAAGACTGCCAGGGCGACAGGACGGATGTCATCACCGAGCCCACAGTGGCGTCACGAGCACAAGCTTTGCAGGCGAAGACCACCTTTCGTTGGGATAGGATGTACTTCTTGTCCCCTTTCAAACTGGCCATTGTGGAATCCCTTCCCGCCTACATTTTGGGGGAAGTGGACCGAGGCCTCTACATATATAGGTTAGCCACCACCAAAGAAGAGGCGATCCGATCCTGAGCCTCATCAACACACACCCAAGCCTCAGGAGCATGTTCTTCCTCTGTACTACTTCATCCTCAACCCCTCGTGAGGCTAATCCACACCAAAGCAGGAGTAGGGTCTTACACCGCAAGTTGGCCCGAACCTGGGTAAACTGTTGTGTCTCTTTCCTTTCCCGTTCATTGAGTTAGGCAGTGAGGGCCGTGAGTTGGTAGGCTGGGGAGGTTGAGTTCTTCAAAAGCACCCCTAAGTTCAAACCTTTCTTGGGTCTGTGGAGCGTTGAATCCGACATTTGGCACACCAGGTAGGGGTGCATCGGAGCCTCTCTCCCGTCGGTCGATTCGCAACCGTTCGACCGTTCTCATGGCTGACGCCCGTCGAGTTCGTGCTGAGCGCCGGGCTGCCCTCACCGCCCGCGTCGCCCAGACAGCGCCTGCGGGCGACGGCACCCCCAGTCATTCCCCATCGCCTGCGGCTAACGTTGCCACCGGCCCCGTGGCCCACGAGCAGTAGGCCTCATCGCTGCAGGCTTCGGTGCGGCATGATGGACGCACCGCCATTCCGTCGCTGACTCTGGCTGCTGCTTCGTCTTTGCATGCTCAACGCGGGTCGGCGAATGCGCAGGCTGCGTTGCTCATGGCACGCGAGCTTCTGCATTGTCGTTCGGCCGATGATATCTACAAGGACTGGCTGGACCACATCGCCGAGCTCATTAGTGCCGCTGGAGAGGCCCATGCACCGTCTCGCTTGCTGCCTCCCCCGCCGACTCATGCGGGCGACTTGGCCCATGGTGCGCCTCCTCCACCTCCCCGGCAAGATGTCGCCATCGAGCCAAGGCGTGAGTCCTCTTGGCATGACCTGCCGCGCAGGGCACCGACGCGCGACGAAGAAAGCTGCCAAGTAGTGCAGCGGCCTCAAGGAGGGGCGCGTGTGCTCCTAGTACTGCCGTGTCAAAACCGCGTACTGCTTGAGGCTGCGGCATGCGAGCGCCAAGACCTGGCCCCCCTCTGCGGCGGGCTCTCGTGAGTGCGGCAGGCTGCCGAGCGTTCACCCCGGAGCTATGCCGCGTCGTCTGGCCTAGGAAGTTCAAGCCGGACCTGCCTCCATGCTATGACGGCACCCCTGACCCCGTCGAGTTCCTCCAGCTCTACAAGCTGAGCATCAAGGCGGTGAACGGAGACGAGAAGTTCATGGCGAACTGGTTTCCCATGGCCCTGAAGGATGGCGCGCACTCATGGGTCCTAAACCTCCCTGTGGGATCGATCTCCTCCTAGGATGAAATGCGAGAGCGTTTCAGCACCAACTGCCAGGGCACTCGCGACCGCGCCCCTGCTGTGGGCGACCTACGGCGCATCAAGCAGCAGCCATGGGAGACCTTGCACAAATATATCCAGCACTTCACCAATGTCCTCCTCAAGATCCCCAGGGTGTCGGATGAGGCCATCATTTCGGCATTCACTGATGGCGTCTGGGATGTCAAGATGAAGGAAGAGCTCGCCATACTCGAGGACCTGTTCTCGGCTTTGGAGATGTTTAACATGGCAACCAGATGCGCGAGGGCTGGTCGCCTCTCCCTCCTTGAGCTCCCGGAGGCTGATCCTGAAGATAAGAAGGCCAATGCCAAGGACTTGAAACGTAAATGCCCGGCTGTGCTCGCGGCTGAGCCTGAGATGAAGCGCGGTCTTCCAAGTGCAGCCGCCCATTCTGCGTCTTCCACAATGTGCACAGCCATAACATCGGCGACTGCCAAGAGCTCAGGGCCATCCGAGACGAGCGCCTTGGCCGCCGCCCTGATCGCAACGACCGCGGCAATGGCCGTGGAGGAGGCCGAGATGGGGAACGCTGGGACAACCGCGACCCCCGCCAGGACTAGCGCGATCAGCCTCGTGAGGATCGCTGGTAGGGCCAACCTCGCGAAGGCCCCTAGAGGGATCAGCCTCATGAGGATCGTCCTCAGGGCAACGCTGGCCTTCCTCCGCTGCCGCCGCCGCCGAGGAGGAATGATGACCACCGCCAAGATGATGGGGCTGGGGGCTTCCAGGAGCCTCGTCCCACAACTTGCATCCTAGGCGGCACTCAGGGCCCCGCCTCCCATCGCATCTTCAAGCAGTTCACTCGCGAGGTGAAAGCGGCCCTTCCCAAGCTTGAGGTGTCGCATCCGCTCAGGAGGTCCAAGTATGCTATCACCTTCGACTCTACTGATTAGCTCAAGTGCGCGGCCATTGCCGGCGCGCTCCTGATGCTCTGCGCGCCCACCATCAGCAACGTCCTCGTCACCAAGACACTCATCAATGGCGGCACAGGGCTCAATGTCCTTTTCGTCGAGACGTTCGACACGCTCCAAGTACCGTACGACCAACTTCAGCTGACAAAAGGCGTCATTTAGCCCCATGAGGTCATCCCCAAGAAGAAGAAGCAGCTGCTCTGCCAAGGATCTCAGGAGGGTGGGGCGTCCAACGATCGTGCCTCAGGCCTCGCGCCCACCGATGGGGCGCCTTCCGCTCTTGCATAGGAAGGTGCGCCCGGCACCCCTCTAAGGTTGGGCTCGGGGGCTCTCCTCTGGAGGACCTCAGACCTGGCCAGCGTCATGAGGGAGGCATTCAGGCACCATGTGGACTCATGCTTCAACGCGTGCTTCTGCGAGAAGAGCGCAGGGCGCGAGACGCCAGGTGCTCAGGAGTTCATCACCAAGGTGATGGAGGAGCTTCATGGGGCAGGAGCCATGCGAGGCGAGCATCACCCCGCACCTCCCAATGCAGCTCCCGCCCCTGACGTGGGTCGCGAGCTGCACGTCTGCGTCAACATCCCGGGGCTCAACAGAGCCACGTCTCAGGAGCTCTTCTGGCCGTCCCACGTCGACCTATGTCGAGGTCCCCCTCACAGCTATGTTCGCATGCTTTTCGGTCTGTCGGACGCAGCTGCTGTGCACCAGCGCCACATGCGGGTCGTCCTGGAGGCTCACGAGGCTAGGCGCAGGATGGTCCAGACGGAGGAGGTGATGGACCCTCGCGATCCCCCTAGGCCTCCGGAGCCTCACGAGGCTCAGTAGCCAGACGACTCGTGAGGAGCGACTTCTGCGGCATGCGTCTTCAGGTACTCCAACACTTCTTCGGGGTGCCAGGTGACCTTTTCTGGTTTGTTCAGTTGGGGGCCTCTTAGGTTGCATTATCCCCAATCTGTATGAGTCCGTCCCTGCAACATGTATCTTTTTTCGCATATGTCAGAACTGTCCTTACCCTTTCATGAGTTGCGTTATGTCATCACCTTCCTGTCCGGTGCTTCGCCACCATGAACGTCGTACACCCTTACAAACCCGCCCATGACCGCCTCATGCTTAAAGGACTGGCACGGCTATCGGATTCCAGGCTCCGCAGACCCTAGATAGATTCGAACTCTGGGGTGCGTGCAAAGAACTCAACCTCCCTAGTCTGGCTACTCATCGGTCCCATGGCCTAGCTCGATAAACTGGTAGGAAATGGGACAAGGCAATTTACCCAGGTTCGGGCCACCTTGCGGCGTAAAGCCCTACTCCTGCTTTGTGGTGGATTGGCCTCGAGGTGGGCTAAGGATGAAGTAGTACAGTTGAAGAATAACCTCAGGAGGTGTGTTCTTGAGCTGGTGAGGGAGAGGATGATCTGAATGATCCGTCACCTTCTACGATGGTGGCTAGGCCCTATTTATAGTAGCTTTGGTCCTCTACCCCCAAAATGGAGGCGGGAAGGGATCCTACAACGGCCAAATTCGAAGGGAGACAACTGGTACATCTTATCCTGACAAAAGTAGTCTTCGCCTGCATAGCCTCTGGTGGTGACGCCGTCGTGGGCTCGGCGATGACCTCCGTCCAGCCGTCCTGGCGGTCTTGGTCTTGTTGCATGGAAATGGAAACCTTTAGCCGATTCCTCGGGACTCTGCGCCTGCGCTTGCGTCCTTAGCACCAAAGAGGAAACTGTTGTATTGCGCCCGCTGGCGCCCTCCTGGCCTCAGTTGTCATGGCTCACGTCATCTAAACCTCACGAGGTGGAGGCTTGCATAGAAATCTCCGCTCCTCAAGAGCCAGCCTGAGGAGGCCGCTCTTTCCAGAGGTATTGGCGCCGTCCGCCTCGCGAGGCTTTGCCCCTCGCGAGGGTCTTGTGTTGTCGATACTGAAGATGGGCCGCACCAGGCCATCGATGGAGCCATGCCGTGGGCCGCAGGCACGCTAGTCTGGGTACCCCCATTCCCAGAACACCGACAGTACACCCCGGGCCCAAGGTGCGCTCGAACTTGGCTTCGAGGCAAAGCCAAAGGGCAAGGGCGGAGCGCCACGAGCCCTAACCGCCTGCGGCCTCAGTCGACACATGGCGCTTGATTGGACATGGGCGTCTCCACTTCCCCACGTAGCCTCGGCAACTCTCCTGGGCTGACAAGAAGGCTGATGCCTGCCACTAAGCCTTCATTGTCTTCACTTTGTCTTGCTCCAGATCCCCTTCTCTCCCTGCTCAGAGTGCCTCCAGATCTGCCGCATCTTTCCCCGAGTTCGCCATCGATGGCCTCCGATAAGGTGAAGCCTGCCGCCTCTTCTGCGCGCTCGGCCTCCTAGTTCGAGCCGGCCCTGAGCGCGTCCAGCGTTGTTGAGGAGAAACACCTTGCCGCCGTGCTCCTGCTAACGGCGAGTAGCGGCAATGACGGGGGAGAGACGTTGCTCCGAGTTGGCTCCGTCAAGCCGGAAATCTTGGGGGAGACTTTTTACCCTTCTTTCTGCACAACGTCTTTGCGGGGCTCGTCCCTCCCTTCTCCAGTTTCTTCTTCACCATTCTTAACCATTACCAGATCCACGCACTTCATCTTCATCCAAACTCCATCCTCCGTCTGTCGATCTGTGCCTTCTACTGCGAGGCATTTGTGGGGGTGATGCCCTCTGTTGTACTCTTCTGCCACTTCTTCTACCTCCGGATGGGCGGCTCCCAGTGCTCCGGGTGCGTCTCCTTCATCTTGTCTCATGGCAGCAACGCGATCTCGAGGGCTGGGAAGAAGGTGGAGGACTTCTGGCACAAGTGGTACTTCATGGACGCCAAGCGCTCCCACGCCCAGCTGGAACTGCCGACCGCCTTCCCGGCAAGTTTGGACCGGTGGGCTCATGAGAAGCTCACCGACCCTCGGGCGGAGCCGCTGCTGGAGAAGATGACAGCCGACCTGAAGGCAGAGAAGTTGACAGGGGCCATGCTTGTCAGGGAATTCCTGATGCAACTCCTGGCCCCGCTCCAAGCAGACTCGCGCCTGCTGTGGAGCTTCAAGGGCGTGGAATACGACCTCCGGCTATGCTCGGACGACCTGTCCGATGAGGAGCTGAGGAAGGCCGTGCGCACCATGCTCAAGAAGGATCCGGGCGTTATCCCCTGAAGCCTATCTCCTGCTGTACAGACGCGTCGACGGGGAGAAGGTAGCCGCCGCCATGCCTAGCTTCAACGACCGGGGGCTCTTGCTGCTGAAGCCTTCCCTGCCCTCGGGCTCCCTGGTGCCGGTGTCCTCCGGCAAGTCCGGGGAGGAGGAGAAGGCAGACTCGGAGGCGACCTTGGAGGGGGTGGGGGAGACATCTCCTCGGAGGCAGAGCGATCTCCTATGTGGCCTCTCCGATGATGACGATGCTGGTGCGCACCTGGTCAAGGGGTTGCCGCGCTCCACCGGGGTTGCCGAGAGGTCTAGGGGCACTCCCCTGAGGGAGCTGGAATAGGGGACCCCGAAGAAGGGCAGGGCTGCGGCGCTTTCCCGCGGCGATACCTCCACCTTGTTGCCGGCCGCCATCGCCGCAGAACCGACCATCGTGCGCTCGTCCGCTCCTGAGAGCGCGGCGAAGCTTGTGCCAAGGAAGCTCGGGGTTGCTGCGCTCCTGGATAGGAAGAGGGAGTATGTTGCTGAGGAACAGTAAGTATCTCATCTTGTCTTTGCTTCCCGCTCCTGACGTAGTGCTAAGATATGTTCCTCCTGATGGCCAGGCTAACGTTGGCGGCGAAGAGGAAGACGGAGGAGGCCAGGGCCTCCGAGGCCAAGCAGCCTGCCTTGGCTATGGTGACCCCGGCGTGGAAAGAAGGGGCCGCCTCACATCACCCTTCGACGAGGTTGGCCACTCGAGGCTTGGGGGACCAAGCTCCGGAGGAGACCGCCTCCGCGGCCAAGCTAGGTCTGGAGGTGCTCGCCTACAGTGCACCTACTGGGGTTCCGAGGGCTCCGGAGCCCCCTGCCCTCCTTGCCGTTGTTGGTCCACCAGCCCAAACACCTGTGCCTCCTACTCCCAATGTCGTCACGCCGGCAGGCCGCGGTTCCTCCGCCATGCCCAGTGCTTTGGAGGATGCCTTCACGGCGCTGGACCGACTTTGAGCTGGCCTTCAGGGTGCCGACCGGCACATGCCAGCGGGGCGTCTGGGGCTGGTCTCGGGGTGGCTTCAGGCCGACTCGCCCGTCAAGGCAGCCTGGAGCCAGGCCGAGGCCGCCGCCGAGGAGGGTATGAAGGTGGCCGGCGTGGCCGTAGCCACTCGTGATGCCGCACTGAAGGATGCGGCGATTGCCGAGGAATGCTGCCGCACAGCGGAAGCCGAGCCGAAGGCCCTCCGCGACGAGCAGCCCACGCGCGCCGGCCAGCTCGAGGAGCAGGAAGTGAAGCTGAAGACACAGGAGGCCGCGCTCACCAACCACGGCGCCGAGCTTGAGCAGGCAACCCAGGAACAGGCCACGGAGCGTAGTCGCCTGGAGAAGCTGAAGGAGGAGGTGGAGGCGGCCCAGGCGTACCATACCAAGCTCGTCTCCAAGGAGAAGGAGAAGGCTGGAGGCTAGGGAGAAGCTCCTTGTCGCGGCTGAGAAGGCGGCCGCCGCAGGGCGTGAAGCCTTCGTCTCCCTCGAGCTGAGGTCTCGCAAGGCACTGCAGGACGTCTAAGGGAGCGGGTACGAGGAACCGCTAGCGACTCCGGAGGAAGGCCCCACCAGGCTGCTCCCCAAGCTTGCCACGACGCTCGAGGGCATCGTCATCGGAGTGGGCCCATGGTGGAGGGAGAGGTCCGCGCGCTTTTTACCTCGGTCGCGACGCACGTCTTCAGCCATATCCACCTTCGGGACCCCAGCTTCGACCTTGGCACCTTGCTCGAACCCATGGTTCCTAAGCTCCACGACGCTGCTGCCAAGGCCGTGAAGGATCAGGTGGAGGCCCTGCTGCGGAAGTTCCTCTGCGTCAACCCCGCGACCACAGCTGATGTCAGGGATGGCGGCGACGTTGTCGATGGCGGGCTTCCCCAGGCATGCGACGGCGGTGCCCAAGGCTGAGGGAAAGCTTGAAGGTGGCGCTTCCCCCTATTTTAGTCCTGCACCATTCATCGTGCCTCGTGGAGGCGTAATAACTTATGCTTGAGCTTTAAGAGACAGTATGTTTTGTAATGATTTGTTAGGGTTCCGCAATTTCCTTTCTGTTTGTTATAGCGTTCTGCATCGAAGGTGCCCGGATGGCCTTCGCCCGTGTCAAGGTGCAGTGGGCGTAGATGAATGCCGTTAAGCTTGCAGCTGAGGGACTGCCCGCAGGCAAGGAGCACCGCACGTCGGAGCGGTATTTTGATGAAGTTCTGGAAGGATCCCGCATTGTAGAGGTCCAGTGCTCGAAGGACATTAGTTTTGAATGAATGTATCCGTGCTGCCCGAACTTTGTATTATGAAACAAGGTTTATGTATAATATGTTGCTTGTTTTACCTCAAATTCTTTTCCTCCCGTGCGGCCGTTTACGGTATTTGAGAGTTGGCTAGTAATCGGCTTTAGCCCCCACGTAGGTAGTACGGGGATGTTCGGAATAGCACCTGAACACACTTGACCCAAAAACTTGGTCCATGAAGGAGGTGTTAGTGCAGCGAACCAGGCAATCAGACTATGTGGTTTTATCACTCTCACTTAGCCATAGGAGTTTGACAATGGGATTGTAGGCGGAGCCCCTGGTATTATTCGATTATCCGAACTTGGGTGCTGTAGACGCCTGACCGGGTGAAGACTGGTCCTTCGCGTAATGCAGGAAAAATCGCAAAATATTTATAATTAGTCACCGAATAGCTGACCAGCTCTTGCCGCACCATGACAGTCAGTTTTCGGCTTTCTCTACTGAGGTGTTTATCCGGATGAACCAAAAAAACAAACGCAGTAGTTCTCCCTTTACTACCTTAGCCGAACGAGCGGAACGTAAGGCAGTAACCACAGGAGCCGGGCAACCCAACTATTGACCAAAGACATGATTTGGAGCCGATGCATATAATGCTATATTCGTGACGCCGAATTGTACTATAAAAGTGCTCGGACTTATTTTATGTACGTGGCTGAATGGAGCCCCTGGCGATTTAAGTCGTACAGAGGTGTACATGGCAATTGGACAAAAAGAGGGAAGGCAGATTAGGAAATAAGCCAGTACCAAATAGGTTGGGCGAAACAATTGTTTCCATTATAGTGTGATTGGTATGTCAAAACACATTTGTACAAATAATGCGATAAGCGTCGAGGCTATTTTACATGCCAAGCACAAGGGAAAGTTGTGTAAGGAAAATGTGATCTTTAAAGATCCTTTGGATACTCCACCGCACATCTATGCTGCTTTTCTCCTTGGTGTAATATCCTTCGAAAGGATCAACGATCGGGTTTTCATGAGGGGCCTGGAAAAAGGGCCCTTGGTACCGTCGGAAGGTGATGTGGGTTGTAAGGAACCTGAAAAAATAAAAATAAGAAGAAAGAAAAAAAAGGATATGCGTGTCCAGATAAGGTCGAGCCGTATTGTGGACTTTATCTTTAATATGCCTCCATCTTTGCCCATGATATCTTTAGTACATAGTTATGTACATGTGGTACATATGCCGATTGCGGTTGGGGCTAAGACGGAGGACGAATTGCTAATCGAGCTCCTGACGAGCTGGACTGTCATTCTGCGGGGTAGTCCCGACTCGTTTGACAGTGTCCGGGGGTTTGACTGTTGATGTAGTATTTTGCTTGATAAGGCCACCCTGTACATCCGCTGCGAGGGCCGTGGTGTGCTCTTCAGTGCGGAGGGAGCGCTCCATGTTTCCATTGACTGTTATAACACCGCGTGGTCCGGTCATCTTGAGTTTGAGATAGGCATAGTGCGGGATCACATTAAAGCGAGCGAATGCGGTTCGTCCGAGCAGTGCGTGATAGCCACTGCGGAATGGGACGATGTCGAAGATCAAGTCTTCGCTTCGGAAGTTGTTCGGCGAGCCGAAGACGACCTCCAATGTGATTGAGCCCGTGCAACAGGCCTCTACACCAAGTATTACTCCTTTAAAGGTAGTTTTGGTGGGCTTGATTCTTGACGGATCAATACCCATTTGGCGGACCGGGTCCTGGTAGAGCAGGTTAAGGCTGCTGCCACCGTCCATGAGGACTCGCGTGAGGTGGAATCCATCAATAATTGGATTGAGGACCAGCGCGGCCAAACCTCCGTGACGGATACTGGTCGGATGGTCTCTGTGATCGAAAGTGATCGAAAGTGATCGGATAGGCTGTCCATGGGTTGACTTTTGGGGCGACTAGCTCTATCACATAGACGTCCCTTAACGCACGCTTGCGCTCCCGCTTGGGGATGTGAGTAACGTATATCATATTCACTGTTTTGACGTCGGGGGGGAATTTCTTCTGTCCCCCTGTGTTCGATGGGCAAGGCTCCTCATCATCGTCCTCGCTGGGCGACCCTTTCTCCTTATGTTCGGTATTTAACTTATCGGCCTGTTTAATGACCCAACAACTCCTGTTGGTATGGTTGGCAGGCTTGTCGGGGGTGCCGTGAATCTGGCAAGGTCAATCAAGTATTCGGTCCAAGCTAGATGAACCGTCTTTGTTTCTTTTGAATGGCTTCTTCCACTGACCGGATTTGGAGCCATTGAATCCGGCGTTGACCGCTGTGTCTTCGGTATTGTCATTGTTGCTTCGACACTTGTGTTTGTTGTGTCGGGGCCTGCCGTTGCCGTTTCTGGCTTCAGAAGTGCCGGGGTCGCTGGTACTGTTGCCGCTACGGGCTAGCCAGCTATCTTCGCCCATGCAAAAGCGGGTCATGAATGCAGTAAGGGCTGCCATAGACTTCGACTTCTCTTGGCCGAGGTGTCGGGCAAGCCATTCGTCGCGGATGCTGTGTTTAAAGGCCGCTAGGGCTTCGGCGTCCGGGCAGTCGACAATCTGGTTCTTTTTAATTAGGAACCTGGTCCAGAATTTCCTGGCCGACTCTCCGGGCTGCTGGACTATGTGACTGAGGTCATCGGCGTCCGGAGGCTGGATATAAGTGCCTTGGAAGTTGCCTCTAAAGGCATCTTCCAAGTCTTCCCAGATTCCAATAGAGTTTTCTGGGAGGCTATTTAACCACTGCCGAGCTGGTCCCTTAAGTTTTAGGGGGAGGTATTTGATGGCATGTAGATCGTCACCGCAAGCCATGTGAATGTGGAGAAGAAAATCTTCAATCCATACTGCGGGATCTGTTGTGCCATCGTATGATTCGATGTTCATGGGTTTAAACCCTTCTGGGAACTGGTGCTCCATTACCTCATCGGTGAAGCATAGGGGGTGTGCGGCGCCTCTGTATCGGGCCACGTCGCGACGCGGTTCGGATGAAGTCCGTATGCGTTTTTCGGCCTGGGTGTAGTTATCCTTGTCGCGCCAGGCCTCATAGCCATCTTCTCGCGCTGGGCCCACCCCCGTGATCCGTAGATTGATATGGTCTGTCCGGCTCTATTTTCTAGGTCCTGTCGGAGGTCATAGGTGTATCCTGGAGCCGCTGCTTCTCTGCCTCTACGGCGAGGTGGTGCCGGCTGGTGTTCGCCCTGCGTTGCCGCTCTGTCCCAGCCACGCGGTGGTCGGTCAGGTCTGTCGACAGCATCACGCGTTGGCAGTGTGGGCTCCAGGGCCTCGTCGTCGAATTGGGGTAGTAGCTTGCGCTTTGGGTAGCTCTTTGTTGGGTGTTCAAGGCCGTATTCTTCGGTTGCAAGGACTTTAGTCCATCTGTCATTGAGCGTATCCTGTTCGGATTGGAGATTTTGTTGCTTCTTTTTTAAGCTTCTCGAAGTTGCGATTAGCTAGCGCTTAAAGCGTTCTTGTTTGAGGGGTTCCTCTGGCACGATGAAATCTTCATCGCCGAGGCTCACATCGTATTCGGAGAGTGGTAGATAGTTGCTATCCTCCGAGTACTCGTTCCCTGCCGGTTCGTTAGGGTTAACTTGCCCTTCCTGCCACTCATCCTGTTAGGATGCTGGTTCGGCGCGGGCTTCTTGG
Organism: Aegilops tauschii subsp. strangulata; assembly: GCF_002575655.3. Taxonomy (NCBI): domain Eukaryota; kingdom Viridiplantae; phylum Streptophyta; class Magnoliopsida; order Poales; family Poaceae; genus Aegilops; species Aegilops tauschii. The sequence goes on along the minus strand of NC_053037.3, from coordinate 240,853,730 downwards.
TCTTCGGCGTTCTCCGGAGTATTATTGTCTCCGGTGCCGATATTGCTATCTTTTTCGCGACGCGATTTAGAGCGGGGCCGCTAACGTCGACGCTTTGGTGGTATCTCAGAAGGTTTGTCCTCGACTGGATCCTTCTCACCATCGCTGTCATCTTCTTTGGGTGTATCCACCATGTATGTGTCATATGAGGAAGTGGCTGTCCAGCGTCCGGTGAACAGCTTGTTTTGGCCTTGCTCATCTCCGGCATCACTGTCCATGTCATCGATGTCTTCGGAGGCGTAATCGAGCATGTCGGTTAGATCCTCGACAGTGGCTATGAAGTGGTGGTGGGTGAGACGTAAAATTCCCCGCTCTCAGCCCCTAGCATGGGCTGAGCATAGTTCGGCAGCGATTCGTGTGCAATGGCTAGGGATCGCATTAGGTCCAGGGCCTCGCTTAAAGGCAAGGGTTGGACGGGGAGACAAGAGCTTTTGGCGCTAGGTGAGGAAAAGGCCTCCGGGTCGTGCCCGCTTGTTGCAGTCCTCGAGAGTCCGAAATTAGGATCTGGGGACGAGTCCGGCCCTTCAATAACGAGGGGATTCCGGCTTGGCTCCAGGCCTGCCGATGACACAGTCCTATCTGGATCTGCGGTAGTGAGCTCCGTAATTGTGGAGAGCCCGGTGGGTTCCAAACTCCCATCTTCAGACCTAGCAATTTGCTCCGGATTTAAGGCCAGAGCGACAGTCGGCGTCGCGAACCCCTCGAAGATCAAGTCTCCTCGGATGTCAGCGACGTAGTTCAGATTTCCAAAACTGATTTGATGACCAGGGGCGTAGCCGTTGATCTGCCCCAGGTGTCCAATCGAGTTGGCCCGCAGTGCGAAGCTACCAAATACGATAATTTGGCCGGGGAGAAAAGTCTCCTTCAAGGTGGCCTTTTTGTAGACGATTGATGGAGCCATCGAGCCTTCTAACGACGGCACAGTGGAACTCTCAATGAAAGCACCAATGTCGGTGTCAAAACTGGCAGATCTCGGATAGGGGGTCCCGAACTGTGCCTCTGAGGATCGAAGGTAACTGGAGACAGGGGACACGATGTTTACCCAGGTTTGGTCCCTCTTAATGGAGGTAATACCCTACTTCCTATTTGATTGACTTTGATGAGTATAGGGTTTACAAGAGTTGATCTACCTTGAGATCGTAATGGCTAAACCCTAGATGTCTAGCCTGTAGGATTATGATTACCTCTACGGACTAAACTCTCAGGTTTATATAGACATCGGAGGGGCCTAGGGTTTTACAGAGTCGGTTTACAGAGAAAGGAAAATACATATCCGAACGCCTAGCTTGCCATCCACGCCATTGGGTCGTCCGGATCACGAAGACGAGATAAGGGGTGAGGGGCTACGTGACCAGTGAGGCTCTTGAGTCGCGATGCTCAGCAGTACCCCTTGATGTACGAACAAACCTTCATGCCTTTCCTCGCCGAGCTCTCGCTCGGGAGGGGTGCGCGAAGACCAGGTCCGAAGGACCTGGCGAGGTGGCGTACGCCAGGTGTGACCTGAGTGTAGCCCCCGTGCCCAGCCCCTCGCACAACTCTCCCGAGGGAAGGGTGGCTCGGTGAGGCTAAGCAGCGAGCCTGGTGGCTCTCCTGAGGTTACCGCAGCCGTTAGGCTACTCTCAGTTGTTTATTCACCGGCGCGGAGCACGGTGCTTCTGCTCTTGCACGGGCATAGCCGCTCCTCGACAGTGTCGCCCGCCAGCGCGGAGCATGGGGCTTCCACTGGTACGTGGGGGGGAGCTCCCTATGAGGGGAGACTCCGGCGCGTGTACAGCCCCGCCCTGACACGTGGCTTGCACGGCATGGCTAGAGGAGGTGTGTATGGGCACTCATGAGCCAGCGCGGGACTCATGATGCCCTACCTCAAGGCGGGTTGCGCCTGAATTTGATTCGGTATGCTTGTGATAGTCCTGCAAGATGGTTAGGCAGCCTGCGCCGAGTGAATCTCCTGAGGTTATCGCATGAGAAGGCCATACACCAACGACCCCAGCAGGTGACGTGAACGGGGTCGGCCCGCCAGACAGAGCTCAGCCATTGGGTTTGTCGATGCTCCAGGGATGGACCCGAGCACAGACGCCGTGCCCAGTCTTCTCATGCGAAAATTTAGAAGAAAGACAACCAGCGCGCGGCTCCCGCGGTGGCGAGGCACCGGGTCGTGCGCCCTAACTTATCCGCCCCCGATTAGCTCATGCGAGAACAAGGCACCAAGGACCATGGGAGTTGACGTGCACAGGAGCTAGCCTGCGACCGAAAGCTCGGCCACTTGGGTTTAGCGACGTTGCAGTTGGGACGAACCCGAGCACAGACCCCGTGCCAGCCCTTAATCATGAGGCGGTCGTGGGTGGATTTGCAAGGGCGTACGATGTTCATGGCGACAAAGCACCGGAATAAAGCAACTCATGGAAGAAGGTAAAGCCGGTTCTGGTAGATGCAAAGAACGATACATGCTGCAGGGACGGACCCACACGACTTGGGGATGATGCAGCCCAAGGGGCGCCCCCAACTAAACAAACCAAAAAATGTCACCTGGCACCATTGCTGAAGAAGTGTTGAAGTAGCTGAAGACGCGTGCTGCAGAAGTCGCTCCTCACGAGTCGCCCAGGTCCTGAACCTCGTGAGACTCTGGAGGTCCGGGAGGCTCGGGAAGATCCATCGCCACCTCCGACACGATCACCTAGTGCCTGGCCTCGTGAGCAGCCAGGACGCCCCGCATGTGGCGCTGGTGCATGGCAGCCCCATTCAGCAAACCGAAAGGCATGGATGGTCCTCACGAGGCTGATCCCTCCAGGTGCCCTCGCGAGGCTGGCCCTGCCAGCGGTCCTCATGAGGCAGTCTTGACGGGGGTCGCGATTGTCCCAGCATCCTCCGCCTCGTCCTCTCGCATGATCGTAGCCTCGGTCATTGCGCTTGGGGTGACGACCAACGCGTCCGTCACGGATGGCGCTGAGCTCCTGACAGTCATTGGAGTTGTGGCTGTGCATATTGTGGAAGACGCGGAATGGGGGGCTGCTCTTGGATGACTCCCGGTGGTCGCAGCCGCGCTTCATCTCTGGTTCGGTCGCAAGCATAGCTGGCCTTTGCGCTTCACGTCCTTGGCCTTGGCTTTCTTGTCTTCTGGGTCAGCCTCCAGAAGCTCCAGGAGGGAGAGGCGTCCTTCCTCAGCTCTTGTGCATTTGGTTGCCATGTTGAACATTTCCAGAGCTATGCACAGGTCCTCGTGTATGGCAAGCTCCTCCTTCATCTTGACGTCCCGGACGCCATCAGTGAACACCGAGATGATAGCTTCGTCCGACACCTTGGGAATCTTGAGGAGAACGCTGTTGAAGCGTTGGATGTATTTGTGCAAGGTCTCTCCTGGTTGCAGTTTGATGCGCCGCAGGTCACCCGCGGTCGGCGGACGTTCTCGAGTGTGCTGGAAGTTGGCGACAAAACACTCTCTCATCTCGTCCCAGGAGGAGATCGATCCCGCGGGGAGGTTTAGGAGCCACGAGCGCGCACCATCTTCGACGGCCATGGGAAACCAGTTTGCCATGACCTTCTCGTCGCCGTTGGCCACCTCGATGCTCAACTCATATAGATGAAGGAACTCGGCAGGGTCGGGGTTGCCATCGTAGCGCGGAGGCAGGTCGGGCTTGAACTTCCCTGGCCAGACAACGCTGCGCAGCTCCGGAGTGAACGCGCGGCATCCCGCAGTGGTTATGGGAACCAGCTGTAGAGGTGGAGCCTGATCTTGGCACTTGCGTGCCACAACTGCGGGCGGCATGCAGTCTTGACGTGGCGGTGCTGGGAGTGCACGCGCATCTCCTTGCGGCCGCTGCACCACATGGCAGCTTTCTTCGTTGCGCGCTAGCACCCTGCGCGGCGGGTCGCGCCGTGGAGCCTTGCGCCTTGGCTCGGGAACGACGTCTTGCCTGGGGGGTGGAGGAGGCGCACCTTGGGCCACGTCGCCCGTGAGAGGCGGTGGGGGAGGCAGTGAATTGGATGGTGCAGGGGCCTCTCTGGTGGCGCCGACGAGCTCGGCGATGCGGTCCAGCCAGTCCTCGTAGAGGTCATCGGTCGGGCGATAGCGTAGGAGCTCGCGTCCCATGAGCAACGTAGTGTGCGCGTTCGCCGGGCCGCGATGAGTGTGAGAAGATGAAGCAGCCGCTGGAGTTAGCGATGGGGTGGCGGTGCACCCATCATGCTGCACAGAAGGCTGCATCGACGAAGCCTGCTACTTGTGGGCCACGGGGCCGGTAGTAGCGTTGGCCACAGGCGATGGGGAACGGCGGGGAGCGCCGTCGCCTGCAGGCGCCGTCAGGGCGACGCAGGCAGCGAGGGAGGCCCGACACACAGCACGAAATCGACGAGCATCAGCCATGGGGATGGCAGAACAAAGGTGGATTGACCAGAGGAAGAGAGGCTCCGACGCACCCCTACCTGGCGCGCCAAATGTCGGATTTCGGACTCTGCAGACCCTAGATAGGTTCGAACTCTGGGGTGCATGCGAAGAACTCAACCTCCCCAGTCTGCCTACTGGTCGGTCCATGGCCTAGCTCGATGAACTAGAAGGAAATGGGACAAGGTCGTTTACCCAGGTTCGGGCCACCTTGCGGCTACAAACCCTACTCCTGTATTGTGGTGGATTGGCCTCGAGGTGGGCTAAGGATGAACTAGTACAGTGGAAGAACAACCTCAGGAGGTGTGTTCTTGAGCTGGTGAGGGAGAGGATGATCTGAATGATCCGTCCCCATCAACAGTGGTGGCTAGGCCCAATTTATAGTGGCCTTGGTCCTCTTCACCCAAAATGGGGGCGGGAAGAGATCCCACAATAGCCAAATTCGGAGGGAGACAACTGGTACATCTTATCCTGACAAAAGTAGTCTTCACCTGCAAAGCCTCTGGTCGTAATGCCGTGGTGGGCTCGGCGATGACCTCTGTCCTGGCGGTCTTGGTCTTGTTGCATGGAAATGGACACCTTTGGCCGATTCCTCGGGACTCTGCGCCTCCACTTGCCTCCTTAGCACCAAAGAGGAAACTGTTGTACTGCACCCGCTGGCGCCCGCCTGGCCTAGGTCATCATCGCTCAAGTCATTTGAACCTCACAAGGTGGAGGCTTGCATACAAATCTCCGCTCCTCAGGAGCCAACATGAGAAGGCCGCTCTTTCTGGAGGTTTTGGCGTTGTCCACCTCACGAGGCTTGGCCCCTCGCGAGTATCTTGTGTTGTTGATGCTGAAGATGGGCCGCACCAGGCCGTCAATCGAGCCACGCCGTGGGCCGCAGGCAGGCAAGCCTAGGTACCCCCGTTCTCAGAACGCCGAGAATGGCGTATGTGCCCAGGTCCGTCCCTGCAGCGTTGCTAAATCCAAGTGGCTGAGCTCTGGCTCGCGGGCCAGCTCCCGTGCAGGTTACCTCCCATGGTCCTTGGTGCCTTGTTCTCACATGAGATAATCGAGAGCGGATGAGTTAGGGCGCGCGACCCAGTGCCTCGCCGTCGCGGGAGCCGTGCGCCAGTTGTCTTTCTTCAGGATTTCCGCATGAGAAGACTAGGCACAGCGTCTGTGCTCGGGTCCGCCCCTGCAACATCGACAAACCCAATGGCTGAGCTCTGTCTGGCGGGCCGGCCCCGTTCACCTCACCTCCTTGGGTCATTGATGCTTGGCCTTCTCATGCAATATCCTCTGGAGATTCACCTGGCGCAGGTTACGTGACCATCTTGCAGGACCCTTGCAAATGTTCCGAACCAAAATTCAGGCAACCCGCCTTGAGGAAGGGCCTCGCGAGTCCCGCGCTGGCTCACAATTGCCCATACACACCTCCTCCAGTACTGCTGTGCAAGCCACGTGCCAGGACGGGGCTGTACACGCCCTGGAGTCTCCCCTCAGAGGGAGGTCCCACCCACGTACCAATGGAAACCCCATGCTCCGCACTGGCGGATGGCACGGTCGAGGAGCAGCTATGCCCGTGCAAGAGCGAAAGCACTATGATCCGCGCTGGTGAATAAACAACTGAGGGCACCCTAGCGGTTGCAGTAACCTTAGGAGAGCCACCAGGCTCGCTGCTCGGCCTCACCGCACCGCTTTCCCCTCGAGAGGGTCCCGTTGTCAGGACCCCGATTCCAAGTCACATCGATCTAGCCGGTAACACCTCATATCACTTTGCGGCCTCACGCACGGTATTCCCACGGGTGTCGCCTTACCATGGCCCGGGACCGTTTGCGTCTTTTGGCTCACGTATATGATAGTGTCGCTAGCATCCATATGACAGAGAACCCGGGCCGACATGACTAGTCGTGAACCCAAAGTGGCACTAACTTACGGGGACAGGCATACATGAATCAACATCGAGCATGTCGGTCAGCAGCGTGCGAATCCGGGCTGTAGCACTGGGCTAACAGGACTCCGGTGAACCGGGCTGTAGCAGGCTAGGCAGGACTCCGGATGTCACCGCGTGACATTTGCCCGAAGGGACAGACACAGGAACGAAGTGAATCACATGCCGGCCAGTCAAGTGTTCCGGAGAAGTAGTGCTGGGCTAGCAGGACTCCCGTGAACCGGGCTGTAGCGGACTACTACGGCTCATGGAAGCACAAGACTACATTTCCCCATAAGAGAGGCTACCAAGGATAAACAACTAGGTTGTCGGATCCCACACATAGCAAGCATTTCAATCATACACACAATATGCTCGATATGTGCAAATACAACATGGCATCACAACAAGACTCTACGACTCAGAGTATTTATTCATTAGGCTCCGAAGAGCCAGATATTACAAACATGGGTCTCATGACCCAACATTCAGAGCATACAAGTCAAAGCACATGCGGAGGCGTAACATGTCTGAGTACAGACATCTACAAATGAAAAAGGCTGAGAAGCCTGACTATCTACCAGATCCTGCCGAGGGCACAAGATCGTAGCTGAGGTATCAAGATAAACGTCGAAGTCCACACGGAACTACTAGCGAGACTGACGTCTCTCTGCAAAACATAAAATAGGCAAACGTGAGTACAAATGTACCCAGCAAGACTTACATCAGAACTAGCTACATATGCATCGGTATCAACAAAGGGGGTAGTGGAGTTTAACTGCAGCAAGCCAGCTTTGACTCAGTGGCTATCCTGAACTACGACTGCAAGTAACTCTTTTGAGGTGGCGCACACGAGTCCACATATTCACCATATCAATACTCCACTATGGATCCGCTCCCGTCTCCCTATGAGAACACCATCCATAGCACTCACGCTTATCTTGCGCATTTTAGAGTATCCACTTTCACTTGTCTATGAACTGTACAGGCAACCCAGAAGTCCTTTTCCGCGCACACGGCTATTCGAATAGATGATGTTAACCCTGCAGGGGTGTACTTCTTCACACACGCTCTCGCCACTTACCACCATGTACACGTCGTGTATCTCGGCAACCTTCAAGCGGAAGCCTGGCGAGGGAGTCGGCCACGACCTGACTAACCACACAAGTCTCTAGTCCAGGTTTATCGCCTATTCGGGTTCCATCCGCAAGGAGATCCGGCCGGGGTGTCGCTCACGGCCCCAAACGATGTGTACAGGGTTCCAAGCCCACCAAACGGGCGGCGCTTGGTATACCCGGCCACGGTGCCTAGTCTGTCCCAAGCCCACCTGTACCGGGTGCCACTTGCTAGACTACTAACACTACCTACAAACAGCAGAAACTAGTTGCAACTCCTGGACAGAGATCATGTTGTTAATAAGTCGAGAGGGGCACTTAAGCATTCCAATGCGTGGTAGTAGTTGTTCATGGATCAGAAACACAGAACTCAGTTCCTGAGGATGGTTTCAATGAGACAACCCACCATGTACTCCTACATGGCCTCTCACCGCTACCTTTACCCAATCGTGTTCACACATTTAGCTCTCAACATTAGGACATGTTCACCACATTACAATTCATCCCCGATGAATCAGACCGGACACAACTCTAAGCAATAGCAGGCACGACAACAAGCATGAATGAGTAGGCACATCAGGGCTCAAACAACTCCTACTCATGCTAGTGGGTTTCATCTATTTACTGTGGCAATGACAGGTCATGCAGAGGGAAGGGGTTCAACTACCGCAGCATGTAATAGATGAATCGTTGTTGTCCTAATGCGATAAAAGAGAGCAGGAGCGAGAGAGTGGGATTGTATCGGAATGAACAAGGGGGTTTTGCTTGCCTGACACTTCCGAAGATAGTATAGCTCTTCATCGGTGTCATCGATCGCATCGTTGAAGCAACGTCTACTGAGAGGGGACAACACCGGCAAACAGAGAAGAAACACGATCAATGCAATGCACAATATGATGCATGCTATGACATGGCAATATGAATGTGTTTTGAGCTAATGCAACTAGCCACATATTAAATGGAGTTGGTTTGAACCTTAGCTTAAAATTCAAATTCATATGTGAGGGTTTAAATGCCTTTTATATGATTTGGTCTAAACAGCAGCCATAAGTTGTTCTAACATGCATGAAAATGGTACAGATGGATTGATTGGATTTTTCTGATCATTTTTCATATATAAATCTTTTCATTCTGAGCTATAGATTATTTTCTATGATTTTTAGAAGTTTATAGGATTTTCTGGACTTTCCTATATAAGAATAAATCCAGAAAAAGGTTAACTGCATCAGCATGACGTCATGGTGACGTCAGCAGGTCAAAAGGCGCCAGCCCAGGTCAAACCTGACGGCTGGGACCCACATGCCAGTGTAACAACTAACTAACAGAGTTAGTTAGTGTTACGTTAGGACTAATCTAGGTTAATTAGGGCCTGGGCCCACATGTCAGTGAGTCAACCAATTAACTAAGTTAATTTGTGCTAACTAAGCTAACACCTAAACTAAACAGGGCATGGCCCACACGTGAGTGACTCGGCGGTCAAACTGTGGTCAACCCCGGGTCAAACTCACCGGAGTTGACCCGCGGCTCGTCGCCGGCGAGGCCAGATACGGCGGAGGGCTTCGGGTTTCTTGCTCCGGCAACCAAATGGCCGGCGGAGACCACCTATGTGATGCTGGCGATCCCGCGCGTCGAGTGGTGCAGTCAGTTATGCCGGGGGCGACCTATATCGACGGCGGCGAGCTCAAACGCGGCGGCCGGAGTTCGGGTCTCAGCTGAAACGGTGTTGCGGGGCACGAGCGAGCGAAGTAAAGCGCTGCGCAGCCTCCTGGGGTCACCAGGAGCTCGGTGAGGTGCACGGGCGCGACTCGTTCAAACTCAGGCCACGACGGCGACAAGGCCGGGCGGCGGTGAGCTTCTGGCACAGCGGGGATCGATGGCTGCGGCACGAATTCGTCAAGGGGAGCAGGGGTAAGTGGTCAGGGGCTCACAGCGATGGCGAGGGGACGCTCGGCGAGGTCGGGGACGGTCCGGAGCCGACGAATTTGACGGAGATGGCCGGCGGTCCCGAGGTTCAAGAAGGCATCGATGGCGGTGTTGCGGTGAGACCCGGCTTGCGTGGCTCGTCGAGGAGATGCTTCGCGTCCTTGCGGAGCTATTGGTCACGGTGGTTGGGCTAGGGGATGGCCGTGGCTGCGGCGGTGCTCGTCGGCGTGCCACGGGGTGTTCGGGCGCGCTGCGGAGAGGGAGCAGAGGCGGGGAAGGGCGAGGGAGTGGGAGAGAGGGACCGGGGTGGCGCGTGGCGTCGTCCAGACGCGTCGGGGAAGCGGCAGGCAGGCAGGGAGGAGCTGGCCTCCGCGGTCGCGCGCGTGCGAGCACGCAGCTGCTCCTACTGGCAGGAGGAAGGCGACAGGAGGCGCCAGGTGGGCTGGGCCAGTGAGCTGGGCCGGCTACAGGTAGCTGGCCAGGTAGTCCTTCTTTCTCTCTTTTATTTCTGTTTTCTGTTTTCCTTTTCTATTATTTGTTTTGATTTAGTTTTAAGCACCAAACCATTTTGCTTTCTTCTGATAATTTTGCAGGGACTGAAAGGATTATCCCAAAGCCCCTCACAATTTCTCAGAATTATTGGACACATATTCGATATATAGCAAATATAAATCCAATGCAAATAGTTATTGCATTAGCTTCAAATGCCCAAAATAAATATTTATGAGCTCCTAAAAATATTGGTTTGAATTTTAATTCTGGCCAATATTTTCATAGAGAAACATGAACATTTTCTTGGACCTATTTGAAGCAATTTTTATCTTGGTCTTTTTCAGAAATTATTTCTAAGGCTTTCACATGTCCCCATTTCAAATTCATTGAAATTTAATCATGATGCACACATGACTAGCTAGCCTAGAGCAAACCAGAACTAGGGATGTGACACCCGTGAGGGGGCTGGGCACGGGGGCTACGCTCAGGTCAAGCCTGGCGTATACCACCTCACGAGGTCCCTCGGACCTGGTCTTCTCGCGTCCCTCCCGAGCGGAAGCTCGGCGAGGAAAGGTATGGAGAGATGTTCGTACGTCAAGGGGGACCCTTGAGCATTGCGACTCATGGGCCTCACTAGTCATGTAGCCCCTCACCCCATGGTCTTGTCCTGGTGATCCGGACGCCCCAATGATGGCCGAGGTATGCGCGGGGACGGGCCCTGCCGACGCAGAATGCTAAAAACAATGCCCACGTTTCCTTCATGAGGGTTGTTTGTACGTCAAGGGGGACCCTTGAGCATCGCGACTCAGGGGCCTCACTGTTGACATAGCCCCTCACCCCTTGGTCTCGTCCTGGTGATCCGGACGCCCTAACGGCGGTTGAGGTATGCGCGAGGCCGGGCCCTGCCGATGCAGAACACTAGAACAAAAAGAAAGGAAATCGCGGAGTCCTAGCAAACTATTACAAAACATAATGTCTCATAAGTTCAAAGCATAAGTTCTCACACCTCCAAGAGGCACGGTAAATGTTGCAGGATTAAACCGAGGGGAAGCGCTGCCTTTAGCCTTGGTTGCTGCTGTCGCCCGCCTTCGGGAGCCCGTCGTCGACAAAGCCGCCATCATCTTCGCCACCGGCCCTGGTCGCTGCAGCCTTAGGGTCGGCGCAGCGGAACTTCTGCAGCAGGATTTTTACCTACCTCTTCACGGCCTTGGCAGCGGCGTCGCAGGCCTCAGGAGCCACTGACTCGATCAGCGCACCAATTTCAAAGCTTTGGTCTTGGAGATGGAGGTGGCTGAAAACACGCGTCACGGCCATAGCAAAGAGCGCACGACACTACCCTTCCACCATGGTGTCCACTGCGGCGGCGATGCCCTCGATTTCCCCAACGAGCTTGGTGAGAAGACCGGCAAGGCCATCATCCGGTCTCGCCAGCGGCCCCTCGTACCCTCCTCCATAAAGGAATTGTAGTGTCGTGCGGGACCTCAGCTCGAGGGACACGAAGGCGTCGCGCCCTGCGGCGGCTGCCTTCTTAGCCGTAGCGAGGGTCTTCTCCCTGGCCTCCAGCCGGGCCTTCTCCTCATTGAAAAGCTTGGTGTGGGACGCCTGGGCAATCTCCGTCTCTTCCATCATCTTCCCTAGGCGGCTCCACTCCGCGACTTGTTCCTGGGCTACCTGCTCCAGCTCGGTGTCGCAATCAGCGAGCGCAGTCTCATGGGCCTTGAGCTCCTCCTCCTGCTCCTGAAGCCGACGGGTGCGTCCGGCCTGCTCCTCGCGGAGGGCATTCAGCTCGGCTTCCACCATGCTGCAGCGTGGCTTGGCAGATGCTGCATCGACTAGCGCCGCGTCGCGAGCCACTGTGGCTTTGCTGGCCTCCTTCCCGCCCTCCGCCATGGCAGCCTTGGCCTGGCCCCAGGCCGTCCTGACGGCGAGTCGGCCTGGAGTCACCCCGAGATCAGCCCCAGACGCCCCGTCACCACGCACCGGTCGGTGCCCTGAAGATCAGTCTGCAGCTGGTCCTGCGCGGCATAGGCCTCCTCCAAAGCGCCGGGCATGGCAGAGGATCCATGGTCCGCCATCAAGAGGGCTTGGGGAGGAGGTGGCACGGGCGCCTGGACTGGCACGACCACAGCAGCAAGGGCGCCAGGGGGCTCTGGAGCCCTCAAACCCCCCATGGGTGCGTCAGGGACGGGCACCCCCGGAGTCTGCTGGGCCACGGAAGTGGTCTCCTCCTAAGGCTTTGCCACCGAGCTTCGAGGGGCCCCTGCCGTTACAGGTGAACGTGAGGCGGCCTCCTCCTTCCTCTTCTTCACCACGGGGTTCAGCCTGGTCACCTGGAGGAGAATATCGTGGGCACTGCCTCAGGGATGGAAAACAAATACAAGGTAAGATGCTTACTCGTGATCGGCTACGTATGCCCGCTTTCTGGCCAGGACCGCGGCACCCCCAGCCTTCCTGCGAGCGGGCTTCGCCATGCCCTGAGGATCAGCCGGGCGCATGGCAGCTGGCTCAAAACCAGTGGCGACAGACGACAACGAGTGGGCGTCGCCCCGAGGAAGCGACGCTGCCTCACCCTTATTCGGAGTAGCTGGTCTCAGCCTCCGCAAGGGGGTGCCCCCGGACCTCGTAGCAACCCCGGGGCAGCACGGGGAACCTTCGACCAGGTACTCGTCGGCGTCGTCATCGTCGGAGAGATTGCGGAGGAGCTCGCTCTGCGATGGAGGAGATGTCTCCCCCACCTCGTCCACAGTCGCCTCCGATTCCTCCTCTCCCTTCCCCTCGGATTCCTCAGCGGAAGACACCCGCACTAGGGAGTTGGGGAGCTTGGGCGGCACGAGCCCCAGCTCATTGAAGATGGGCATGGCGGCGGCCAGCTCCGCCCCGTTGCCACGGCGGTACAACGGAAGGTAGGCTACAGGGAGGCCGCCTGGATCTTTTTCTAGCAAGGTACGCACGGCCTTGCCCAGCTCCTCGCTCGTCAGGCTCCCTCGGCGCAGCCGGAGGTCGTCCTCTGCGCCCTTGAGATTCCACATGGGGCGCGAATGTGCTTGGAGTGGGGCCAGGCGCTGCGTCAGGAACTCCCTGGCAATCAAGGCCCCCGTCAGTCCCCATGAGTCGATGTTCGCCTGCATCAGCCTCAGGACGGGCGCCGCCCGAGGGTCAATTAGCTTCTCATGAGCCCACTGGTCCAGCTTCTCTGGCATCCTGGTCGGCAGCTCCGACCGAGCGTGGAGGCCTTTAGCACCCATGTAAATCCATTTGTGCTGGAAGACCTCCACCTTCTTCCCGGCCCTCATGAGCGTGTTGCCGCCATGGGGCACGACGAAGGAGATGCATCCAGAGTGCTGGGCCGAGTCATGAATCCGGAGGGAGAAGAAGTGGCGGAGCAGCACAACGGAGGGCATCACACCCACGAACGCCTCGCAGTAGAAGGCGAAGATTGCCAGAAGGAGGATGGAGTTGGGTTGGAGGTGTAGAGCATGGTATGATAATGGTCGAGGACGGCGAGGAAGAACCTAGAGAAGGGCGGGACAAGCCCCGCGAAGACGTTGTGGAGGAAGAAGGGATAGAATGTCCCCGCCAAGGTCTCCCGCTTGGCGGAACCGGCCCAAAGCTCTGTCTCCCTCCCCTCGTTGTCATTGCTTGCCGTCAGCGGGAGCACGGCGGCAAGGTGCCCTGCATTGGAGATGGAGGACGTGCTGAGTGCCGGCGCGGGCAAGGAGGCTGGGCGCACGACCGGAGCGGCGGGCTTCACCTTCTTGGTGGCCATCAACGAAGAGCTCGGGGGAAGGATTCGGTGGTCTGGAGGCGCTTTTGGTGGGGAGAAAAGGAGATCTGGAGCAAGACGAAGAGAAGGCAATAACGGCTCAGCAGCAAGCGCTACTCTTTTTGTCAGCCCGGGACGGTTGCCGAGGCAGCGTGGGGAATGCAGGCGCCCACGTCCCATGAAGCGCCACACGTCGACCCGGTCCACAGGCGATTGGGGCCCGCGGCTTCGCTCCTGCCCTTTGGCTTCGCCTCGAAGCCAAGCTCGAAGCACTGTCGGTGTTCTGGGAACCAGGGTACACAGACTTGCCTGCCTGCGGCCAACGGCATGGCTCCATCAACGGCCTGGCAGGGCCCATCTTCAGCATCGACAAGAGAAGACCCTCACCAGGGGCCAAGCCTCGCGAGGCGGATGACGCCAAGACCTCCGGAGGGAGCGACCTCCTCAGGCTGGCTCCTGAGGAGCAGAGATTCCTATGCAAGCGCCCACCTCTTGAGGTCCGGATGACACAAGCCATGACGACCAAGGCCAGGCGGGCGCCAGCGGGCGCAGAGCGGCAGGTTTCCTCTTTGGTGCTAAGGAAGCAAGCGCAAGCACGGAGTCCCGAGGAATCAGCCAAAGGTTTTCAGTTCCGTGCTACAAGACCAAGACCGCCAGGGCGGCAGGACGGATGTCATCACCGAGCCCACCATGGCGTCACGAGCAGAAGCTTTGCAGGCGAAGACCACCTTTTATCAGGATATGATGTACTTCTTGTCCCATTTTAAACTGGCCATTGTGGAATCCCTTCCCGCCTACATTTTGGGGGAAGAGGACCGAGGCCTCTATATATATAGGTTAGCCACCACAAAAGAAGAGGCCTCGGAGCCTCACCACCACAAACCCAAGCCTCAGGAGCTTGTTCTTCCTTTGTACTAGTTCATCCTCAGCCCTTCACAAGGCTAATCCACAGCAAAGCAGGAGTAGGGTCTTACACCGAAAGGTGGCCCGAACCTGGGTAAATTGTTGTGTCTCTTCCCTTTCCCATTCATTGAGCTAGGCAGTGAGGGCGGCGAGTTGGTAGGCTGGGAAGGTTATGTTCTTTGCACGCGCCCCAGAGTTCGAACCTTTCTTGGGTCTGCGGAGCCTTGAATCTGACAGTACCCTCCCCCGTACAAGGAGCACAACGCCTCGCGGGACCTTAGCTCGAGGGAGATGAAGGTGTCGGATTCGGGGCTCCGCAGACCCTGGATAGATTTGAACTTTGAGGTGTGTGCGAAGAACTCAACCTCCCCATGCAAACTCGTGAATCCCACAGCCTAGCTTGAAGAACTAGAAGGAAATGGGACACAACAGTTTGCCGAGGTGATAGAGGCAAAGGTGTCCCGATGTTTCGATGAGATAGCAATCGTTTTCTGTGGGAGTCGACTTTGACGATCCGACTACGAACGTGCGAAGACGTCGCGCCTTAGTAATCGCTAAACCAAATTCCGAGGGGTTATTGACCACGCCGGAGCACGATCAACCTGACCATGAGGGTCTATTTTCTGCGAGCAAATGAAGAACAAGCATGAAACTGAGATTGCAATCTGGATATTGCGAATAAAAGAGGAAAGCTTTATTAATGAAGGTGGGGTTCTGTGACGCCTTTGTCTGGTCGTTGAACACAAACGAAGTACCCGAAGTTGCAGCTATGGCGAACTTTTAATCTAAACAAAACCCAAAGTCTAAACGATGCCCTAGGGGCTATATATATGGAGGAAGGGGGGATTTTGTGGCCCTTGGAGGAGGGGTCCGAAACCCACCCTAACTCTTGTTTCCCCACACATACGGACTCTAAAAACAGCCTATATTGAAGTATTTCAAATTTACATGGGCCTGGCCCAAAAATAAGGTGACGCAGCACCTAGAATAGCCTATGGACGAAAATTATGAAGTGGTATCTTGTATATTTTGTCCAAGGCTTCACGCACTCATTATGGTGGCTTCAAAGTCCTGAAATCATCACTTGAAACTCTGTTCTTGTCTCCCTTGTGCATGCCATCAACTCCATGCTTGTTCTTGCTCCAATGTTCATCCTTCTAAAAGCTAGGCCCTTAATTTGTAAGCACTACAAATGTATCCAATTTAGGCAGCATCATATTCTAATGAACATTAGAATCATTACCAAGAAACGAAAGTACCTGGTAATTTAATTGGCGTGCGCGAGCTCTAGTAATCGGTCCAGTATGTATAGTAGCAGGGGTTGTGGGTGTAACAATGGTATTGATGTCCTCATCATCCTCCCCTTCTTGAAATGAAGTCGTCCTCGACGGAAGCTCATCTTCCGCACGCAAATAAGGCTTCAAATCTGCAATGTTAAAAGTGGGACTAACCCCAAAATCTGCGAGCAGCTCAAGTTTATATGCATTATCATTTATTTTCTCTAACACCTTAAAAGGACCATCAGCACGTGGCATTAGCTTTGATTTGCGCAAATTAGGAAACCTATCCTTACGCAAATGTAACCAAACAAGATCTCTAGGTGCAAAGACAACATGTTTTCTACCCTTATCTCCAACATGTTTAGATTTGGCATTCATACGCTCAATGTTTTCCTTAGCTAATCATGCATTTTTAAAATCAATTCAACACATTGTTTAGCATCAAAATTAACCTTCTCCGAAGATGGAAGAGGCAACAAATCAATGGGTGCACGAGGTAGGAAACCATACACAATTTCAAAAGGGCACATCTTAGTAGTAGAATGCAACGAACGATTATAAGCAAATTCAATATGAGGCAAGCATTCTTCCCACATTTTCTTATTATTCTTCAAAACAGCCCTAAGCATAGTAGACAATGTTCTATTGACTACTTCAGTTTGACCATCAGTTTGGGGGTGACAAGTAGTACTAAAAAGTAGTTTAGTCCCCAACTTAGCCCATAAAAATCTCCAAAAGTGACTAAGAAATTTAGTATCACGATCTGAAACAATAGTATTTGGCACACCATGCAAGCGAATAATTTGATGAAAGAACAAATCAGCAACATTAACAGCATCATCGCTTTTATGACATGGTATAAAGTGTGCCATTTTCGAGAACCTATCCACGACAACAAATATGCTATCCCTCCCCTTCTTTGTTCGAGGTAAACCTAAAACAAAGTCCATAGATATATCCTCCCAAGGAACATTAGGTACAGGCAAAGGCATATATAAACCATGAGGATTGTGTCGTGACTTAGCTTTTTGACATGTAGTGCAGCGAGCAACAAAACGCTCAACATCCCGTCTCATCTTTGGCCAAAAGAAATGTGTAGCAAGTATATCCTCCGTCTTCTTGACGCCAAAGTGTCCCATTAGTCCTCCTCCATGCGCCTCCTGCAACAACAAAAGACGAACGGAGCTAGCTAGAATGCATAGCTTGTTCGCACGAAACACAAATCCATCGTTAACGACGAACTTGTTCCATGTTCTACCTTCTTTACAATTCTGCAATATATCTTTAAATTCAGCATCATGCACATATTGATCTTTGATGGTCTCCAAACCAAATATTTTAAAGTCAAGTTGTGAAAGCATAGTATAACGACGAGACAATGCATCAGCAATAACATTTTCTTTACCCTTCTTGTGTATAATGACATAAGAGAAAGTCCCAATGAATTCAACCCATTTAGCATGTCTACGGTTCAGTTTAGCTTGACTTTTAATGTGTTTCAAAGATTCATGATCAGAATATATAACAAATTCTTTGGGCCACAAATAATGTTTCCATGTTTCTAAGGTCCAAACAAGAGCATATAATTCTTTATCATAAGTAGAATAGTTCAGACTAGGCCCACTCAATTTTTCAGAAAAGTATGCAACAGGTTTGCCATCTTGTAATAACACACCTCCTAATCCAATTCCACTAGCATCACATTCAAGCTCAAAAGTCTTATTAAAATCAGGAAGTTGGAGTAAAGGAGCATGTGTCAACTTATCTTTCAATATCATGAAGGCTTCTTCCTGTGCGGTACCCCAAACAAAAGGCACATTCTTCTTTGTAAGCTCATTGAGAGGTGCAGCTATGGTGCTAAAATCTCGCACAAAACGCCTATAGAAACCAGCGAGTCCAAAAAAACTCCTCACTTGTGTGACCGTTTTGGGCTACGGCCAACTCTCAATAGCTTCAATCTTGGCTTTATCAATTTCAATTCCCTTTGGAGTAACAACATAGCCAAGAAAAGATACTCGGTCGGTGCAAAAGGTGCACTTCCCAAGGTTACCAAACAAACGTGCATCACGTAAAGCAATAAAAACAGCACGTAAATGTTCCAAATGTTCTTCCAAAGATTTGCTATAAATCAGTATATCATCAAAATAGACTACCAGAAATCGTCCAATGAAAGCACGTAAAACTTCGTTCATTAGTCTCATGAAAGTACTAGGTGCATTAGTTAACCCAAAAGGCATGACTAACCACTCATATAAACCAAACTTAGTTTTAAAAGCTGTTTTCCATTCATCTCCCAATTTCATATGAATTTGATGGTATCCACTACGCAAATCAACTTTGGAGAATATTGTAGAGCCACTCAATTCATCAAGCATATCATCTAGCCTAGGAATAGGATGACGATAACGAATAGTAATGTTATTAATGCCTCTACAATCAACACACATACGCGACGTACCATCCTTTTTCGGCACTAGAATAATAGGAACAACACAAGGACTAAGGGATTCGCGAATATAAACTTTGTCGAGCAGCTCCTGTACTTGACGCATAATCTCCTTCGTCTCCTCTGGATTGGTACGGTATGGTGCACGGTTGGGTAGCGATGCACCGGGAATTAAGTCAATTTGATGCTCAATCCCTCGAATAGGTGGTAATCCCGGTGGCACGTCTTGTGGGAAGACGTCAGCGAACTCCTGCAAAATGTTAGTGACTGCAGGAGGCAAAGAGGAAGGCACGTCCTCGAATGAAAATAATGCCTCTTTGCACACAAAAGCATAGCAAACAGATTTGCTAAAAACTAGCTCATCAATATCAGATTTGGTGGCAAGTAAACATGCACTTTTCAATTTAATTTCAGAAGCAACACTAGATGGTTTATTATTAGGCTTCATTTGTTGCTCAAATTCTTTTTGTTGGAAATATGCCCTAGAGGCAATAATAAATAGGTTATTATTATATTTCCTTGTTCATGATAATCGTTTATTATCCATGCTAGAATTGTATTGATAGGAAACTCAGATACATGTGTGGATACATAGACAACACCATGTCCCTAGTAAGCTTCTAGTTGACTAGCTCGTTGATCAATAGATGGTTACGGTTTCCTGACCATGGACATTGGATGTCGTTGATAACGAGATCACATCATTAGGAGAATGATGTGATGGACAAGACCCAATCCTAAGCCTAGCACAAGATCGTGTAGTTCGTTTGCTTAGAGCTTTTCTAATGTCAAGTATCATTTCCTTAGACCATGAGATTGTGCAACTCCCGGATACCGTAGGAATGCTTTGGGTGTACCAAACGTCACAACGTAACTGGGTGGCTATAAAGGTGCACTACAGGTATCTCCGAAAGTGTCTGTTGGGTTGGCACGAATCGAGACTGGGATTTGTCACTCCGTGTAAACGGAGAGGTATCTCTGGGCCCACTCAGCAGGACATCATCATAATGTGCACAGTGTGACCAAGGAGTTGATCACGGGATGATGTGAGTTACGGAACGAGTAAAGAGACTTGCCGGTAACGAGATTGAACAAGGTATCGGGATACCGACGATCGAATCTCGGGCAAGTAACATACCGATGGACAAAGGGAATTGCATACGGGATTGATTGAATCCCCGACATCGTGGTTCATCCGATGAGATCATCGTGGAACATGTGGGAGCCAACATGGGTATCCAGATCCCGCTGTTGGTTATTGGCCGGAGAACGTCTCGGTCATGTCTGCATGGTTCCCGAACCCGTAGGGTCTACACACTTAAGGTTCGATGACGCTAGGGTTATAGGGAAAGTATGTACGTGGTTACCGAATGTTGTTCGGAGTCCCGGATGAGATCCCGGACGTCACGAGGAGTTCTGGAATGGTCCGGAGGTAAAGATTTATATATGGGAAGTCCTGTTTTGGTCACCGGAAAGGTTTCGGGTGTTATCGGTAATGTACCGGGACCACCGGGAAGGTCCCGGGGGTCCACCAAGTGGGGCCACCAGCCCCAGAAGGCTGCGTGAGCCAAGTGTGGGAGGGGACCAGCCCCAGGTGGGCTGGTGCGCCCCCACCAAGGCCCAAGCGCATGGGAGAGTGGGAGGGGGCAAACCCTAGGTCCAGTTGGGCCTTAAGGCCCACCCTTGTGGCGCCCCCCTCTCCTCCCCTTGGCCGCCCCCCTAGATGGGATCTAGGGCTGGCCGCCAGCCCTTGGGGGTGGAAACCCTAGAGGGGGCGCAGCCCCTCCCCCGCCTATATATAGTTGAGGTTTGGGGCTGCCCAAGACATGAGAACGTCTCTCTTTCGGTGCAGCCCTACCCCTCTCCCTCCTCCTCCTCTTCCGCGGTGCTTGGCGAAGCCCTGTGGGATTGCCACGCTCCTCCACCACCACCACGCCATCGTGCTGCTGTCGGACGGAGTCTTCCTCAACCTCCCCCTCTCTCCTTGCTGGATCAAGGCGTGGGAGACGTCACCGGGCTGCACGTGTGTTGAACGCGGAGGCACCGTTCTTCGGTGCTTAGATCGGAATCAACCGCGATCTGAATCGCTACGAGTACGACTCCTTCATCCGCGTTCTTGCAACGCTTCCGCCTCGCGATCTACAATGGTATGTAGATGCACTCCCCTTCCCGTCGTTGCTAGATTACTCCATAGATTGATCTTGGTGATGCGTAGAAAATTTTGAATTTCTGCTACGTTCCCCAACAGTGGCATCATGAGCTAGGTCCATGCGTAGTTTCTATGCATGAGTAGAACACAAAGTAGTTGTGGGCGTAGATATTGCCAATTCTTCTTGCCGTTACTAGTCTTATCTTGTTTCGGCGGCATTGTGGGATGAAGCGGCCCGGACCGACCTTACACGTACGCTTACGTGAGACAGGTTCCACCGACTGACATGCACTAGTTGCATAAGGTGGCTAGCGGGTGTCTGTCTCTCCCACTTTAGTCAGAACGGATTCGATGAAAAGGGTCCTTATGAAAGGTAAATAGAAATTGGCATATCACGTTGTGGTCTTACGTAGGTAAGAAACGTTCTTGCTAGAAACCTATACGAGCCACGTAAAAACTTGCAACAACAATTAGAGGACGTCTAACTTGTTTTTGCAGCATGTGCTATGTGATGTGATATGGCCAGAAGATGTGATGAATGATATATGTGATGTATGAGAATGATCATATTCTTGTAATAGGAATTACGACTTGCATGTTGATGAATATGACAACCGACAGGAGCCATAGGAGTTGTCTTTATTTTTTGTATGACCTACGTGTCATTGAATAACGCCATGTAAATTACTTTACTTTATTGCTAAGCACGTTAGCCAAAGAAGTAGAAGTAATCGTTGGCGTGACAACTTCATGAAGACACAATGATGGAGATGATGATGATGGAGATCATGGTGTCATGCCGGTGACAAAGATGATCATGGTGCCCCGAAGATGGACATCAAAGGAGCAAAATGATATTGGCCATATCATGTCACTATTTGATTGCATGTGATGTTTATCATGTTATGCATCTTATTTGCTTAGAACGACGGTAGTAAGTAAGATGATCCCTTATAAAATTTCAAGAGACGTGTTCCCCCTAATTGTGCACCGTTGCGAAGGTTCGTTGTTTCGAAGCACCACGTGATGATCGGGTGTGATAGATTCTAACGTTCGAATACAACGGGTGTTGACGAGCCTAGCATGTACAGACATGCCCTCGGAACACATGCAAAACACTTAGGTTGACTTGACGAGCCTAGCATGTACAGACATGGCCTCGGAACACAAGAGACCAAAAGGTCGAACATGAGTCGTATAGTAGATACGATCAACATGGAGATGTTGACCGATGATGACTAGTCCGTCTCACGTGATGATCGGACACGGCCTAGTTTGACTCGGATCATGTATCACTTAGATGACTAGAGGGATGTCTATCTGAGTGGGAGTTCATTAATCAGATGAACTTAATTATCATGAACATAGTCAATATATCTTTGCAAATTATGTCATACGCTTTAGTTCTACTAGTTAAGATACGTTCCTAGAGAAAATTTAGTTGAAAGTTGGTAGTAGAAATTATGCGGACTAGGTTCGTAAACCGAGGATTGTCCTCATTGCTGCACAGAAGGCTTATGTCCTTAATGCACCGCTCGGTGTGCTGAACCTCAGCGTCGTTTGTAGATGTTGCGAAACATCTGACATACACGTTTTGATGACTACGTGATAGTTCAGTGAGTAATGCTAACGGTTTAGAATTGTGGCACGAGAGACGTTTTTGAAATGTCGCAGAACATATGAGATGTTCCAAAGACTGAAATTGGGATTTCATACTAGTGCCCACGTTAAGAGGTATGAGACCTCTGACAAGTTTCTTAAGCCTGCAGACTAAGGGAGAAAAGCTCAATCGTTGAGCATGTGCTCAGATTGTCTGAGTGCCACAATCGCTTGAATCGAGTGGGAGTTAATCTTCCAGATGAGATAGTGATGGTTCTCCATAGTCACTACCACCAAGCTATTAGAGCTTCGTGATGAACTATAACATATCATGGATAGATATGATGATCCTTGAGCTATTCGTGATGTTTGACACCGCGAAAGTAGAAATCAAGAAGGAGCATCAATTGTTGACTGTTAGTAAAACCACTAGTTTCTAGAAGGGCAAGGGCAAAAGGGATAGTTCATGAAACAGCAAGTCATTTGCTGCTCTAGTGAAGAATCCCAAGGTTGAACCCAAACCCGAGACTAAGTGCTTCTGTAATGAGGGGAACGGTCACTGAAGCGGAACTACCCTAAATACTTGGTAGATGAGAAGGCAGGCAAGGTCGACAGACGTATATTGGATATACATTATATGAATGTGTACTTTGCTAGTGCTCCTAGCAGCACCAGGGTATTAGATACCGGTTCGGTTGCTAAGTGTTAGTAACACGAAATAAAAGCTGCGGAATAAACGGAGACTAGCTAAAGGTGAGATGATGATATGTGTTGGAAGTGTTTCCAAGGTTGATGTGATCAAGCATCGCATGCTCCCTCTACCATCGAGATTTGGTGTTTGCGTTAAGCATGATTGGATTATGTTTATCGCAATACGGTTATTTATTTAAGGAGAATAATGGTTACTCTGTTTATTTGAATAATACCTTCAATGGTCTTGCACCTAAAATGAATCTCGATCGTAGTGATACACATGTTCATGCCAAAAGATATAAGATAGTAATGATAGTACCACATACTTGTGGCACTGCCACTTGAGTCATATTGGTATAAAACGCATGAAGAAGCTCCATGTAGATGGATCTTTGGACTCACTTGTTTTTTAAAAGATTGAGACATGCGAACCATGCCTATTGGTATATATGCATGAAGAAACTCCATGCAGATGGATCGTTTGGACTCACTTGATTTTGAATCACTTGAGACATGCAAATCATACCACGTGGGCAAGATGACTAAAAGGCCTCGTTTTCAGTAAGATGGAACAAGAGAGCAACTTATTGGAAGTAATACATTTTGATGTATGCAGTCCAATGAGTGATGAGGCATGCAGTGGATATCGTTATGTTCTTACTTCACAGATGATTTGAGTAGATGCTGAATGTATTTACTTGATGAAACACAAGTTTGAATTATTGAAAGGTTCAAGTAATTTCGGAGTGAAGTTGAAGATCGTCGTGACAAGAGGATAAAATGTCTGTGATATGATCATAGAGATGAGTATCTGAGTTACGAGTTTGGCACACAATTAAGACATTGTGGAAAGTGTTTCACAATTAATACCGCCTGGAACACCATAGTGTGATGGTGTGTCCGAACATCATAACTGCACCCTATTGGATATGGTGCATACCATGATGTCTCTTATCGAATTACCACTATCGTTTATGGGTTAGGCATTAGAGACAACCGCATTCACTCTAAAGGGGCACCACGCAATTCCGTTGAGACGACACCGTTTATAGAAACCTAAGTTGTCGTTTCTTAAAATTTTGGGACTGCGATGCTTATGTGAAAAAGTTTCAGGCTGATAAGCTCGAACCCAAAGCGGATAAATGCATCTTCATAGAATACCCAAAATCAGTTGGGTATACCTCCTATTACAGATCTGGAAGCAAAAGTAATTGCTTCTAGAAACGGTTCCTTTCTCGAGGAAAAGTTTCTCTTGAAAGAATTGAGTGGGAGGATGGTGGAGACTTGATAAGGTTATTGAACCGTCACTTCGACTAGTGTATAGCAGGGCACAAGAAGTTGTTTCCTGTGGCACCTACACCAATTGAAGTGGAAGCTTATGATAGTGATCATGAAACTTCGGATCAAGTCACTACCAAACCTCGTAGGACGACGAGGATGCGTGCTACTTCAGAGTGGTACGTGATCCTGTCTTGAAAGTCATTTGTTAGACAACAATGAACCTACGAACTATGGAGAAGCGATGGTGGGCCCATATTCCGACAAATGGTTAGAAGCCATGAAATCCGAGATAAATGGATCTTTAAGAAGAAGACGGACGTGGACGGTAATGTTACCGTCTATGAAGCTCGACTTGTGGCAAAGAGTATTTTCACAAGTTCAAGGAGTTGACTACGATGAGATTTTCTCATCCGTAGCGATGCTTAAGTCCGTCAGAATCATGTTAGCATTAGCTGCATTTATGAAATCTGGCAAATGGATGTCAAAACAAGTTTCCTTACCAGTTTTCGTAAGGAAAGGTTGTATGTGATACAATCAGAAAGGTTTTGTCGATCCTAAGGATGCTAAAAGGTATGCTAGCTCCAGCGATCCTTCCATGGACTAGAGCAAGCATCTCGGACTCAGAATATACGCTTTGATGGAGTGATCAAAGTTTTTGGGTTTATACAAAGTTTGTTAGAAACTTGTATTTACAATAAAGTGAGTGGGAGCGCTACAACATTTCTGATAAGTATATGTGAATGACGTATTGTTGATCCGAAATGATGTAAAATTTCTGGAAAGCATAAAGGGTTGTTTGAAAGGAGTTTTTCAAAGGAAGACCTAGATAAAAGCTGCTTACATATTGGGCATCAAGATCTATAGAGATAGATCAAGACGCCCGATGATACTTTCAAAGAAGACACACCATGACATGATTTTGAAAGAGTTCAAAATAGATCAGTCAAAGAAGGAGTTCTTACCTGAGTTATAAGGTGTGAAATTGAGTAAGACTCAAAGCTTGACCACGGCAGAAGAGAGAAAGGACGAAGGTTGTCCCCTATGCTTTAGACGTAGGCTCTACAGTATGCTATGCTGTGTACCACACATGAAGTGTGCCTTGCCATGAGTTGGTCAAGGGGTATAATAGTGATCCGGGAATGGATCACATGACAGCGGTCGAACTTATCCTTAGTACCTAGTGGACTAAGGAATTTTCTCGATTATGGAGGTGAAAAGGAGTTCGTCATAAAGGGTTACGTCGATGCGAACTTTGACACTAATCCGGATGACTCTGAGTAGTAAACCGGATTCGTATAGTAGAGCAATGATTTGAAATGGCTCCAAATAGCACGTGGTAGCATCCACAAGATAACATAGAAATTCGTAAAGCACACACGGATCTGAAAGGTTCAGACCCGTTGACTAATAGCCTCTCTCACAAGAATAACATGATCAAACCAGAACTCATTGAGTGTTAATCACATAGTGATGTGAACTAGATTGTTGACTCTAGTGAACTCTTTGGATGTTGGTCACATGGTGATGTGACATGTGAATGTTAATCACATGGTGATGTGAACTAGATTATTGACTCTAGTGCAACTGGGAGACTGTTGGAAATATGCCCTAGAGGCAATAATAAATAGGTTATTATTATATTTCCTTGTTCATGATAATCGTTTATTATCCATGCTAGAATTGTATTGATAGGAAACTCAGATACATGTGTGGATACATAGACAACACAATGTCCCTAGTAAGCCTCTAGTTGACTAGCTCGTTGATCAATAGATGGTTACGGTTTCCTGACCATGGACATTGGATGTCGTTGATAACGGGATCACATCATTAGGAGAATGATGTGATGGACAAGACCCAATCCTAAGCCTAGCACAAGATCGTGTAGTTCGTTTGCTCAGAGTTTTTCTAATGTCAAGTATCATTTACTTAGACCATGAGATTGTGCAACTCCCGGATACCGTAGGAATGCTTTGGGTGTACCAAACGTCACAACGTAACTGGGTGGCTATAAAGGTGCACTACAGGTATCTCCGAAAGTGTCTGTTGGGTTGGCACGAATCGAGACTGGGATTTGTCACTCCGAGTAAACGGAGAGGTATCTCTGGGCCCACTTGGTAGGACATCATCATAATGTGCACAGTGTGACCAAGGAGTTGATCACGGGATGATGTGAGTTACGGAATGAGTAAAGAGACTTGCCGGTAACGAGATTGAACAAGGTATCGGGATACCGACGATCGAATCTCGGGCAAGTAACATACCGATGGACAAAGGGAATTGCATACGGGATTGATTGAATCCCCGACATCGTGGTTCATCCGACGAGATCATCGTGGAACATGTGGGAGCCAACATGGGTATCCAGATCCCGCTGTTGGTTATTGGCCGGAGAATGTCTCGGTCATGTCTGCATGGTTCCCGAACCCGTAGGGTCTACACACTTAAGGTTCGATGACGCTAGGGTTATAGGGAAAGTATGTACGTGGTTACCGAATGTTGTTCGGAGTCCCGGATGAGATCCCGGACGTCACGAGGAGTTCTGGAATGGTCCGGAGGTTAAGATTTATATATGGGAAGTCCTGTTTTGGTCACCGGAAAGGTTTCGGGTGTTATCGGTAATGTACCGGGACCACCGGGAGGGTCCCGGGGGTCCACCAAGTGGGGCCACCAGCCCCAGAAGGCTGCGTGGGCCAAGTGTGGGAGGGGACCAGCCCCAGGTGGGCTGGTGCGCCCCCCCCCCCACCAAGGCCCAAGCGCATGGGAGAGTGGGAGGGGGCAAACCCTAGGTCCAGTTGGGCCTTAAGGCCCACCCTAGTGGCGCCCCCTCTCCTCCCCTTGGCCGCCCCCCTAGATGGGATCTAGGGCTGGCCGCCAGCCCTTGGGGGTGGAAACCCTAGAGGGGGCGCAGCCCCTCCCCCGCCTATATATAGTTGAGGTTTGGGGCTGCCCAAGACATGAGAACGTCTCTCTTTCGGCGCAGCCCTACCCCTCTCCCTCCTCCTCCTCTTCCGCGGTGCTTGGCGAAGCCCTGCGGGATTGCCACGCTCCTCCACCACCACCACGCCGTCGTGCTGCTGCTGGACGGGTTCTTCCTCAACCTCTCCCTCTCTCCTTGCTGGATCAAGGCGTGGGAGACGTCACCGGGCTGCACGTGTGTTGAACGCGGAGGCACCGTTCTTCGGTGCTTAGATCGGAATCAACCGCGATCTGAATCGCTACGAGTACGACTCCTTCATCCGCGTTCTTGCAACGCTTCCGCATCGCGATCTACAATGGTATGTAGATGCACTCCCCTTCCCCTCGTTGCTAGATTACTCCATAGATTGAACTTGGTGATGCGTAGAAAATTTTGAATTTCTGCTACGTTCCCCAACAGTGGCATCATGAGCTAGGTCTATGCGTAGTTTCTATGCATGAGTAGAACACAAAGTAGTTGTGGGCGTAGATGTTGCCAATTCTTCTTGCCGTTACTAGTCTTATCTTGTTTCGGCGGCATTGTGGGATGAAGCTGCCCGGACCGACCTTACACGTACGCTTACGTGAGACAGGTTCCACCGACTGACATGCACTAGTTGCATAAGGTGGCTAGCGGGTGTCTGTCTCTCCCACTTTAGTCAGAACAGATTCGATGAAAAGGGTCCTTATGAAGGGTAAATAGAAATTGGCATATCACGTTGTGGTCTTACGTAGGTAAGAAACATTCTTGCTAGAAACCTATACGAGCCACGTAAAAACTTGCAACAACAATTAGAGGACGTCGAACTTGTTTTTGCAGCATGTGCTATGTGATGTGATATGGCCAGAAGATGTGATGAATGATATATGTGATGTATGAGATTGATCATATTCTTGTAATAGAAATCACGACTTGCATGTCGATGAATATGACAACCGGCAGGAGCCATAGGAGTTGTCTTTATTTTTTGTATGACCTGCGTGTCATTGAATAACGCCATGTAAATTACTTTACTCTATTTCTAAGCACGTTAGCCATAGAAGTAGAAGTAATCGTTGGCGTGACAACTTCATGAAGACACAATGATGGAGATCATGGTGTCATGCCGGTGACAAAGATGATCATGGTGCCCCGAAGATGGAGATCAAAGGAGCAAAATGATATTGGCCATATCATGTCACTATTTGATTGCATGTGATGTTTATCATGTTATGCATCTTATTTGCTTAGAACGACGGTAGTAAGTAAGATGATGCCTTATAAAATTTCAAGAGACGTGTTCCCCCTAACTGTGCACCGTTGCGAAGGTTCGTTGTTTCGAAGCACCACGTGATGATCGGGTGTGATAGATTCTAACGTTCAAATACAACGGGTGTTGACGAGCCTAGCATGTACAGACATGGCCTCGGAACACATGCAAAACACTTAGGTTGACTTGACGAGCCTAGCATGTACAGACATGGCCTCGGAACACAAGAGACCAAAAGGTCGAACATGAGTCGTATAGTAGATACGATCAACATGGATATGTTCACCGATGATGACTAGTCCGTCTCACGTGATGATCGGACACGGCCTAGTTTGACTCGGATCATGTATCACTTAGATGACTAGAGGGGTGTCTATCTGAGTGGGAGTTCATTAATCAGATGAACTTAATTAT
Source organism: Aegilops tauschii subsp. strangulata (assembly GCF_002575655.3). Classification (NCBI taxonomy): domain Eukaryota; kingdom Viridiplantae; phylum Streptophyta; class Magnoliopsida; order Poales; family Poaceae; genus Aegilops; species Aegilops tauschii. Next base: position 240,825,132 of record NC_053037.3, on the reverse strand, counting down.
CATGAACATAGTCAATAGATCTTTGCAAATTATGTCATACGCTTTAGTTCTACTATTTAAGATACGTTCCTAGAGAAAATTTAGTTGAAAGTTGGTAGTAGAAATTATGCGGACTGGGTCCGTAAACTGAGGATTGTCCTCATTGCTGCACAGAAGGCTTATGTCCTTAATGCACCGCTCGGTGTGCTGAACCTCAGCGTCGTTTGTAGATGTTGCGAAACATCTGACATACACGTTTTGATGACTACGTGATAGTTCAGTGAGTAATGCTAACGGTTTAGAATTGTGGCACGAGAGACGTTTTTGAAACGTCACAGAACATATGAGATGTTCCGAAGACTGAAATTGGGATTTCAGACTAGTTCCCACGTTAAGAGGTATGAGACCTCTGACAAGTTTCTTAAGCCTACAGACTAAGGGAGAAAAGCTCAATCGTTGAGCATGTGCTCAGATTGTCTGAGTGCCACAATCGCTTGAATCGAGTGGGAGTTAATCTTCCAGATGAGATAGTGATGGTTCTGCATAGTCACTACCACCAAGCTATTAGAGCTTCGTGATGAACTATAACATATCAGGGATAGATATGATGATCCTTGAGCTATTCGCGATGTTTGACACCGCGAAAGTAGAAATCAAGAAGGAGCATCAATTGTTGACTGTTAGTAAAACCACTAGTTTCTAGAAGGGCAAGGGCAAAAGGGATAGTTCATGAAACAGCAAGTCATTTACTGCTCTAGTGAAGAATCCCAAGGTTGAACCCAAACCCGAGACTAAGTGCTTCTGTAATGAGGGGAACGGTCACTGAAGCGGAACTACCCTAAATACTTGGTAGATGAGAAGGCAGGCAAGGTCGACAGACGTATATTGGATATACATTATATGAATGTGTACTTTACTAGTGCTCCTAGCAGCACCAGGGTATTAGATACCGGTTCGGTTGCTAAGTGTTAGTAACACGAAATAAAAGCTGCGGAATAAACGGAGACTAGCTAAAGGTGAGATGACGATATGTGTTGGAAGTGTTTCCAAGAATGATGTGATCAAGCATCGCATGCTCCCTCTACCATCGAGATTTGGTGTTTGCGTTAAGCATGATTGGATTATGTTTATCGCAATACGGTTATTTATTTAAGGAGAATAATGGTTACTCTGTTTATTTGAATAATACCTTCAATGGTCTTGCACCTAAAATGAATCTCGATCGTAGTGATACACATGTTCATGCCAAAAGATATAAGATAGTAATGATAGTACCACATACTTGTGGCACTGCCACTTGAGTCATATTGGTATAAAACGCATGAAGAAGCTCCATGTAGATGGATCTTTGGACTCACTCGTTTTTGAAAAGATTGAGACATGCGAACCATGCCTATTGGTATATATGCATGAAGAAACTCCATGCAGATGGATCGTTTGGACTCACTTGATTTTGAATCACTTGAGACATGCAAATCATACCACGTGGGCAAGATGACTAAAAGGCCTCGTTTTCAGTAAGATGGAACAAGAGAGCAACTTATTGGAAGTAATACATTTTGATGTATGCAGTCCAATGAGTGATGAGGCATGCAGTGGATATCGTTATGTTCTTACTTCACAGATGATTTGAGTAGATGCTGAATGTATTTACTTGATGAAACACAAGTTTGAATTATTGAAAGGTTCAAGTAATTTCGGAGTGAAGTTGAAGATCGTCGTGACAAGAGGATAAAATGTCTGTGATATGATCATAGAGATGAGTATCTGAGTTACGAGTTTGGCACACAATTAAGACATTGTGGAAAGTGTTTCACAATTAATACCGCCTGGAACACCATAGTGTGATGGTGTGTCCGAACATCATAACTGCACCCTATTGGATATGGTGCATACCATGATGTCTCTTATCGAATTACCACTATCGTTTATGGGTTAGGCATTAGAGACAACCGCATTCACTTTAAAGGGGCACCACGCAATTCCGTTGAGATGACACCATTTAGAGAAACCTAAGTTGTCGTTTCTTAAAAGTTTGGGACTGCGATGCTTATGTGAAAAAGTTTCAGGCTCATAAGCTCGAACCCAAAGCGGATAAATGCATCTTCATAGAATACCCAAAATCAGTTGGGTATACCTCCTATTACAGATCTGGAAGCAAAAGTAATTGCTTCTAGAAACGGTTCCTTTCTCGAGGAAAAGTTTCTCTCGAAAGAATTGAGTGGGAGGATGGTGGAGACTTGATAAGGTTATTGAACCGTCACTTCGACTAGTGTATAGCAGGGCACAAGAAGTTGTTTCCTGTGGCACCTACACCAATTGAAGTGGAAGCTTATGATAGTGATCATGAAACTTCGGATCAAGTCACTACCAAACCTCGTAGGACGACGAGGATGCGTGCTACTTCAGAGGGGTACGTGATCCTGTCTTGAAAGTCATGTTGTTAGACAACAATGAACCTACGAACTATGGAGAAGCGATGGTGGGACCATATTCCGACAAATGGTTAGAAGCCATGAAATCCGAGATAAACGGATCTTTAAGAAGAAGACGGACGTGGACGGTAATGTTACCGTCTATGAAGCTCGACTTGTGGCAAAGAGTATTTTCACAAGTTCAAGGAGTTGACTACGATGAGATTTTCTCTTCCGTAGCGATGCTTAAGTCCGTCGGAATCATGTTAGCATTAGCTGCATTTATGAAATCTGGCAGACGGATGTCAAAACAAGTTTCCTTACCAGTTTTCGTAAGGAAAGGTTGTATGTGATACAATCAGAAAGGTTTTGTCGATCCTAAGGATGCTAAAAGGTATGCTAGCTCCAGCGATCCTTCCATGGACTAGAGCAAGCATCTCGGAGTCAGAATATACGCTTTGATGGAGTGATCAAAGTTTTTGGGTTTATACAAAGTTTGTTAGAAACTTGTATTTACAATAAAGTGAGTGGGAGCGCTACAACATTTCTGATAAGTATATGTGAATGACATATTGTTGATCCGAAATGATGTAAAATTTCTGGAAATCATAAAGGGTTGTTTGAAAGGAGTTTTTCAAAGGAAGACCTGGATAAAAGCTGCTTACATATTGGGCATCAAGATCTATAGAGATAGATCAAGACGCCCGATGATACTTTCAAAGAACACACACCTTGACATGATTTTGGAAGAGTTCAAAATAGATCAGTCAAAGAAGGAGTTCTTACCTGAGTTATAAGGTGTGAAATTGAGTAAGACTCAAAGCTTGACCACGGCAGAAGAGAGAAAGGACGAAGGTCGTCCCCTATGCTTTAGACGTAGGCTCTACAGTATGCTATGCTGTGTACCGCACATGAAGTGTGCCTGGCCATGAGTTGGTCAAGGGGTATAATAGTGATCCGGGAATGGATCACATGATAGTGGTCGAACTTATCCTTAGTACCTAGTGGACTAAGGAATTTTCTCAATTATGGAGGTGAAAAGGAGTTCGTCGTAAAGGGTTACGTCGATGCGAACTTTGACACTAATCCGGATGACTCTGAGTAGTAAACCGGATTCGTATAGTCGAGCAATGATTTGAAATGGCTCCAAATAGCGCGTGGTAGCATCCACAAGATAACATAGAAATTCGTAAAGCACACACGGATCTGAAAGGTTCAGACCCGTTGACTAATAACCTCTCTCACAAGCATAACATGATCAAACCAGAACTCATTGAGTGTTAATCACATAGTGATGTGAACTAGATTGTTGACTCTAGTGAACTCTTTGGATGTTGGTCACATGGTGATGTGACATGTGAATGTTAATCACATGGTGATGTGAACTAGATTATTGACTCTAGTGCAAGTGGGAGACTGTTGGAAATATGCCTTAGAGGCAATAATAAATAGGTTATTATTATATTTCCTTGTTCATGATAATCGTTTATTATCCATGCTAGAATTGTATTGATAGGAAACTCAGATACATGTGTGGATACATAGACAACACCATGTCCCTAGTAAGCCTCTAGTTGACTAGCTCGTTGATCAATAGATGGTTACGGTTTCCTGACCATGGACATTGGATGTCGTTGATAACGGGATCACATCATTAGGAGAATGATGTGATGGACAAGACCCAATCCTAAGCCTAGCACAAGATCGTGTAGTTCGTTTGCTCAGAGCTTTTCTAATGTCAAGTATCATTTCCTTAGACCATGAGATTGTGCAACTCCCAGATACCGTAGGAATGCTTTGGGTGTACCAAACGTCACAACGTAACTGGGTGGCTATAAAGGTGCACTACAGGTATCTCCGAAAGTGTCTGTTGGGTTGGCACGAATCGAGACTGGGATTTGTCACTCCATGTAAACGGAGAGGTATCTCTGGGCCCACTCGGTAGGACATCATCATAATGTGCACAGTGTGACCAAGGAGTTGATCACGGGATGATGTGAGTTACGGAACGAGTAAAGAGACTTGCTGGTTACGAGATTGAACAAGGTATCGGGATACCGACGATCGAATCTCGGGCAAGTAACATACCGATGGACAAAGGGAATTGCATACGGGATTGATTGAATCCCCGACATCGTGGTTCATCCGACGAGATCATCGTGGAACATGTGGGAGCCAACATGGGTAACCAGATCCCGCTGTTGGTTATTGGCCGGAGAACGTCTCGGTCATGTCTGCATGGTTCCCGAACCCGTAGGGTCTACACACTTAAGGTTCGATGACGCTAGGGTTATAGGGAAAGTATGTACGTGGTTACCGAATGTTGTTCGGAGTCCCGGATGAGATCCCGGACGTCACGAGGAGTTCTGGAATGGTCCGGAGGTAAAGATTTATATATGGGAAGTCCTGTTTTGGTCACCAGAAAGGTTTCGGGTGTTATCGGTAATGTACCGGGACCACCGGGAGGGTCCCGGGGGTCCACCAAGTGGGGCCACCAGCCCCAGAAGGCTGCGTGGGCCAAGTGTGGGAGGGGACCAGCCCCAGGTGGGCTGGTGCGCCCCCCACCAAGGCCCAAGCGCATGGGAGAGTGGGAGGGGGCAAACCCTAGGTCCAGTTGGGCCTTAAGGCCCACCCTAGTGGCGCCCCCCCTCTCCTCCCCTTGGCCGCCCCCCTAGATGGGATCTAGGGCTGGCCGCCAGCCCTTGGGGGTGGAAACCCTAGAGGGGGCGCAGCCCCTCCCCCGCCTATATATAGTTGAGGTTTTGGGCTGCCCAAGACATGAGAACGTCTCTCTTTCGGCGCAGCCCTACCCCTCTCCCTCCTCCTCCCCTTCCGCGGTGTTTGGCGAAGCCCTGCGGGATTGCCACGCTCCTCCACCACCACCACGCCGTTGTGCTGCTGCTGGACGGGTTCTTCCTCAACCTCTCCCTCTCTCCTTGCTGGATCAAGGCGTGGGAGACGTCACCGGGCTGCACGTGTGTTGAACGCGGAGGCACCGTTCTTCGGTGCTTAGATCGGAATCAACCGCGATCTGAATCGCTACGAGTACGACTCCTTCATCCGCGTTCTTGCAACGCTTCCTCATCGTGATCTACAATGGTATGTAGATGCACTCCCCTTCCCCTCATTGCTAGATTACTCCATAGATTGATCTTGGTGATGCGTAGAAAATTTTGAATTTCTGCTACGTTCCCCAACACTTTTGCCACAATCTGATTTTCACTCTTATTTTTCTCCTGTTTTGCTTTATTAGCTCTATGAATATCATCTTTCAAAATGGAATCAGGAGGGATAGGAAGCAAAGTAATATTTGTATCCTTATGAACAAGAGTATACTGATTGTTTCTACCATGGTGTACAGAATTTTTATCAAATTGCCATGGTCTACCAAATAATAAGGAACATGCTTGCATAGGTACCACATCACAATCAACATAATCAGCATATGTAGAGATACTAAAATGCACCTGAACAATACGTGTTACCTTAACCTTGCCGCTGTTGTTGAACCATTGGATGTAGTAAGGATGTGGATGTGGTCTTGTGGTGAGAGATAGCTTCTCCACCATCTCCACGCTAGCCAAGTTGTTGCTGCTCCCTCCATCTATGATGGCGCGAATAGAACGTTCCTTCACAACTCCCTTTGTATGGAACAAATTATGCCTCTGATTTTGCTCAGCTTGTGTAACCTGCACACTCAAAACACGTTGAGCAACTAAACATTCATACCTGTCAGCATCTTCAGCAGCCATGTATTGCGTCTCATGATCGGAATCATCTCCACCGTGTTCTTCATGTGTAATAAGAGCCAAAGTCTCCTCATCATAGTCACTAGCGGACTCATACCCACCATCCTTAGTAGCAATCATCACACGCTGAGATTTGCATTCTCTCGCAAAATGTCCTCTTCCCCTACAATGACGACAAATAATATAACTTGTTTGCCCTGTTGACGCCATGGAAGAAGAAGAGCTCTGTGCAGGCCCGGCAGGTGTGCTCTTGGCAGATAGTGGTGGTTGTGCCTGCTTTCTTGTATCATGATTGGAGGTGGCACCTGAAGGAGGTGATGGTGCAGTGGAAGTAGATGATGCATATGGTGTCCATGATGAAGTTCGACCTGCAGAAGAGTTAGTTCGCGTCAATGCCTGTCGATCCTACACTTCACGTTCAGCTTTACAAGCAAGATGGAATAAACGAGTGATATTATTATAATCCTTATACTCTAGAATGGTCTGAATCTCTCAATTTAATCCACCCATAAAACGTGCAAGCATAGCTTCATTCTCCTCAACAATACCACATCTAATCAAGCCAGTTTGTAATTCCTGATAATATTCTTCTACATAATTTTTTCCTTATCTTAAGCGCCGCAATTTTTGAAGTAATTCACGTTGATAATATGGTGGAACCCAACGAGTACGCATAGCAATTTTCAAAGCAGCCCAAGTAGCTGGAACAGGATATAATCTACAATGTTCAGACCACCAAACACATGCAAAGCTAGTGAAAGCACAAACAGCAGCAGGAACACGTCTCTCCTCAGGATATTGTAAACATGTAAATCGTTGTTCAATTTCTAACTCCCAAGTAAGATATATATCAGGAACATATCTACCCTCAAATGGTGGAATATTGAATTTCGGTTTAGGGAGATGATCATGATCTCGTACCTGAGGGGGAGCCCTAACATTGCCATTATTTGGATGTGGACGGCCTGGTGGTTGTGGTGCTAGTGGTTGCACGTAGTTCTGATTTTGATAACCTCATCCTCGTAATCTCCCGCATAATCATCCTCCTCCACATCAGCTGCAGGAGCCACAGAAGTATCAATAGCAGCACCAGAAGTTTGGCCAGGCTGAAGAGGGTAAACGACTCGCTCGGCGGAGGGCTGTTTCCCGATGTGGAGGTAGTCGTCGTTGTTGTTGTTGTTGTTGTTGTTGTTGTTGTTGTTGTTGTTGTTGTTGTTGTTGTTGTTGTTGTTGTTGTTGTTGTTGTTGTTGCAGAGGTGTGGCAGGTGCAGCCGGTGGTGGAAGACGCGCAAGCAGTTCATTAAATCTATTATCGATCTTTGTTTCGAACGTCTTCTCAAGGCCAGTGATCTTCTCCATGGCCTCTTCAAAATTGTTCAACACATCTTGCACCTGTTTAGTCATCATTTGCTGAAACTTATCATGAAGCTCCTTGTTCGTTAAGTTCTCCCAGTCAATCTCGTCGGCTTGTGATCCTGGCATGGTTAGCAGCAATAGAAACACACAAGAATATGATCCTATAGACTACTAACAAGTGGTGGTGGTGGGTGTCACAAATCCGTCAAGCAAATCTCAAATTCTTACCAGTTCTTACCCAGCAGCAGGTGGTGATCGGCAACCGATGTAGTCAAAACTCTGAAAGCTTGGATAGAGCGATTACCAGGGAGAGTCAAACGCACGATGTAGATGTATGTGGAGCTGGGAAGGCTTATAATATGGTAGCAAAAAGGGTCAGCAATAATCAATCCAGAGATGCAAAGTTGAATAAACGCTCAAGGACGGTACTGTGCTGGTCCTAGGCTAGACCGTACTAGAGACGCGAGCCTAGAACACTAACAAAATCACGGCACTGCACGTAAACAAGGGAAGCACACTCTAAACTTTTTTTTCTTTTTTCACTTTTTTTTTGCACTTTTTTCCTGTTTTTTTTCCTCCGCAACATTTTTTTCGAAAAAGTCTGCAAATGTCCTAAAAACTGACTAGCCAGAATTTTTTTGAAACTGGAACTATTTTTCATCTGCGGATGGCTCGGAAGTCGAAGTATCGCGTGATCTGGAAATCGAGAACAAAGCAATAATTACTAGACTCGGACTAGTGGCGGAGATGAATCTGGTGGAAACTCGGACTGGTGGCGGATATTTGCAGGGCGATGGAACACGGACTGGTGGCGAATCTGTGATGGAGGTGGACTCGGATTAGCGTGATGGCGGTGGATATGTGGTATATGGTAGCGGCGATGACGATGGTGGTATATGGCAGCGGTGATGACGATGGTGGTATATGGCAGCGGTGATGATGATGGTGGTATATGGCAACGATGATGACAATGGTGGTATATGGCAGCGGTGATGACGATGGTGCGGCGGCGGCGTGACTACTTGTGAACAGAACTCGATACTCTAAAGTACTAGACGCTAGGACCAGCAACTTGACACGACGATGCAACCGCAAATTCAACAAAGCAAATACAGAAAAGATTATGCAAAGGCTCAGATTGGTTCGGATAAGATGAACTAACCCTAATAATTTTTTTTGGCTTTTTCGTGGACTATAGGTATGAAGAACAGACTCGATCTAAACTACGAAAAACTGTAAAATCTCACCGAGCAACCTGGAAATCTGATACCACTTGATAGAGGCAAAGGTGTCCCGATGTTTCGATGATATAGCAATCCTTTTCTTTGGGAGTCGACTTTGACAATCCGACTACGAACGTGCAAAGACGTTGCGCCTTAGCAATCGCTAAACCAACTTCCGAGGGGTTATTGACCACGCCGGAGCACGATCAACCTAACCATGAGGGTCTATTTCCTGCGAGCAAATGAAGAACAAGCAAGAAACTGAGATTGCAATCTGGATATTGCGAATAAAAGATTAAAGCTTTATTAATGAAGGTGGGGTTCTGTGACGCCTTTGTCTGGTCGTTGAACACAAACGAAGTATGCGAAGTTGTAGCTATGGTGAACTTTTAATCTAAAAAAAACCTAAAGTCTAAACGATGCCCTAGGGGCTGTATATATGGAGGAAGAGGGGGGGGGATTTTGTGGCCCTTGGAGGAGGGGTCCGAAACCCACCCTAACTCTTGTTTCCCCACACATACGGACTCTAAAAACAGCCTATATTGAAGTATTTCGAAATTACATGGGCCTGGCCCAAAAATAAGGTGACGCATCACCTAGAATAGCCTCTGGATGAAAATTATGAAGTGGCATCTTGTATATTTCGTCCAAGGCTTCAGGCACTCATTATGGTGGCTTCAAAGTCCTGAAATCATCACTTGAAACTCTATTCTTGTCTCCCTTGCGCATGCCATCAACTCCATGCTTGTTCTTGCTCCAATGTTCATCCTTCTCCTGAAGGAAATATGCCCTAGAGGCAATAATAAAGTTATTATTTATTTCCTTATATCATGATAAATGTTTATTATTCATGCTAGAATTGTATTAACCGGAAACTTGATACATGTGTGAATACATAGACAAACAAAGTGTCACTAGTATGCCTCTACTTGACTAGCTCGTTGATCAAAGATGGTTATGTTTCCTAGCCATAGACATGAGTTGTCAGTTGATTAACGGGATCACATCATTAGGAGAATGATGTGATTGACTTGACCCATTCCGTTAGCTTAGCACTCGATCATTTAGTATGTTGTTATTGCTTTCTTCATGACTTATACATGTTCCTATGACTATGAGATTATGCAACTCCCGTTTACCGTAGGAACACTTTGTGTGCTACCAAACGTCACAACGTAACTGGGAGATCATAAAGGTGCTCTACAGGTGTCTCCAAAGGTACTTGTTGGGTTGGCGTATTTCGAGATTAGGATTTGTCACTCCGATTGTCGGAGAGGTATCTCTGGGCCCACTTAGTAATACACATCACTATAAGCCTTGCAAGCATTGTAACTAATGAGTTAGTTGCGGGATGATGTATTACGGAACGAGTAAAGAGACTTGCCGGTAACGAGATTGAACTAGGTATCGAGATACCGACGATCGAATCTCGGGCAAGTAACATACCGATGACAAAGGGAACAACGTATGTTGTTATGCGGTCTGACTGATAAAGATCTTCATAGAATATGTGGGAACCAATATGAGCATCCAGGTTCCGCTATTGGTTATTGACCGGAGAGGTGTCTCGGTCATGTCTACATAGTTCTCGAACCCGTAGGGTCCGCACGCTTAACGTTACGATGACAGTTATATTATGATTTTATATGTTTTGATGAACCGAAGGAGTTCGGAGTCCCGGATGAGATCGGGGACATGACGAGGAGTCTCGAAATGGCCGAGACGTAAAGATCGATATATTGGACGACTATATTCGGACTTCGGAAAGGTTCCGAGTGATTCGGGTATTTTTCGGAGTACCGGAAATTTACGGGAATTCGTATTAGGCCTTAATGGGCCATACGGGAAAGGAGAGAAAGACCCCAAAGGGTGGCCACACCCCTCCCCATGGACCAGTCCGAATTGGACTAGGGAAGGGGGGCGCCCCCTTCCTTCTTTCTCCTTCTCCCTTCCCTTCTCCTATTCCAACAAGGAAAGGAGGAGTCCTACTCCCGGTGGGAGTAGGACTCCCCCCTTGGCGCGCCCTCCTCCTTGGCCGGCGGCCTCCCCCTTGCTCCTTTATATACGGGGGCAGGGGGGCACCCCATAGACACACAATTGATCAACGATCTTTTAGCCGTGTGAGGTGCCCCCCTCCACCATATTACACCTCGATAATATCATAGCGGTGCTTAGGCGAAGCCCTGCATCGGTAGAACATCATCATCGTCACCATGCCGTCGTGCTGACGAAACTCTCCCTCAACACTCGGCTGGATCGGAGTTCGAGGGACGTCATCGAGCTGAACGTGTGCTGAACTCGGAGGTGCCATGCGTTCGGTACTTGATCGGTCGAATCGTGAAGACGTACGACTACATCAACCGCGTTGTGTTAACGCTTCCGCTTTCGGTCTACGAGGGTACGTGGACAACACTCTCCCCTCTCGTTGCTATGCATCACCATGATCTTGCGTGTGCGTAGGAATTTTTTTGAAATTACTACGTTCCCCAACAGTGGCATCCGAGCCTGGTTTTATGCGTTGATGTTATGCACGAGTAGAACACAAGTGAGTTGTGGGCGATATAAGTCATACTGCTTACCAGCATGTCATACTTTGGTTCAGCGGTATTGTGAGATGAAGCGGCCCGGACCGACATTACGCGTACGCTTACGCGAGACTGGTTTCATCGTTGCAAGCACTCGATGCTTAAAGGTGACTGGCGGGTGTCTGTCTCTCACACTTTAGTTGAACCGAGTGTGGCTATGCCCGGTCCTGGCGAAGGTTAAAACAGCACCAACCTGACAAACTATCGTTGTGGTTTTGATGCGTAGGTAAGAACGGTTCTTGCTAAGCCCGTAGCAGCCACGTAAAACTTGCAACAACAAAGTAGAGGACGTCTAACTTGTTTTTGCAGGGCATGTTGTGATGTGATATGGTCAAGACATGATGCTATATTTTATTGTATGAGATGATCATGTTTTGTAACCGAGTTATCGGCAACTGGCAGGAGCCATATGGTTGTCGCTTTATTGTATGAAATGCAATCGCCATGTAATTCTTTTACTTTATCACTAAGCGGTAGCGATAGTCGTAAAAGCAATAGTTGGCGAGACGACAACGATACTACGATGGAGATCAAGGTGTCGCCCGGTGACGATGGTGATCATGACGGTGCTTCGGAGATGGAGATCACAAGCACAAGATGATGATGGCCATATCATATCACTTATATTGATTGCATGTGATGTTTATCTTTTATGCATCTTATCTTGCTTTGGTTGACGGTAGCATTATAAGATGATCTCTCACTAAAATTTCAAGATAAAAGTGTTCTCCCTGAGTATGCACCGTTGCGAAAGTTCTTCGTGCTGAGACACCACGTGATGATCAGGTGTGATAGGCTCTAAGTTCAAATACAACGGGTGCAAAACAGTTGCACACACGGAATACTCAGGTTAAACTTGACGAGCCTAGCATATGCAGATATGGCCTCGGAAAACGGAGATCGAAAGGTCGAGCGTGAATCATATAGTGGATATGATCAACATAGTGATGTTCACCGTTGAAACTACTCCATCTCACGTGATGATCGGACATGGTTTAGTTGATATGGATCACGTGATCACTTAGAGGATTAGAGGGATGTCTATCTAAGTGGGAGTTCTTAAGTAATATGATTAATTGAACTTAAATTTATCATGAACTTAGTCCTGATAGTATTTTGCAAATTATGTTGTAGATCAATAGCTCGCGTTGTTGCTTCCCTGTGTTTATTTTTGATATGTTCCTAGAGAAAATTATGTTGAAAGATGTTAGTAGCAAAGATGCGGATTGAATCCGTGATCTGAGGACTATCCTCATTGCTGCACAGAAGAATTATGTCCTTGATGCACCACTAGGTGACAGACCTATTGCAGGAGCAGATGCAGACGTTATGAACGTTTGGCTAGCTCAATATGATGACTACTTGATAGTTTATTGCACCATGCTTAACGGCTTAGAATCGGGACTTCAAAGACGTTTTGAACGTCATGGACCATATGAGATGTTCCAGGAGTTGAACTTAATATTTCAAGAAAATACCCGAGTTGAGAGATATGAAGTCTCCAACAAGTTCTATAGCTAAAAGATGGAGGAGAATAGCTCAAGCAGTGAGCATGTGCTCAGATTGTCTGGGTACTACAATCGCTTGAATCAAGTGGGAGTTAATCTTCCAGATAAAATAGTGATTGACAGAATTCTCTAGTCACCATCACCAAGTTAGTAGAACTTCGTGATGAACTATAGTATGCAAGGGATGACGAAAGTATTTCCCGAGCTCTTCGTGATGCTGAAATCGACGAAGGTAGAAATCAAGAAAAACATCAAATGTTGATGGTTGACGAGACCACTAGTTTCAAGAAAAGGGCAAAGGGAAGAAGGGGAACTTCAAGAAGAACGGCAAGCAAGTTGCTGCTCAAGTGAAGAAACCTAAGTTTGGTCCTAAGCCTGAGACTAAGTGCTTCTACTGCAAAGGGACTGGTCACTGGAAGCGGAACTACCCCAACTATTTGGTGGATAAGAAGGATGGCAAAGTGAACAAAGGTATATTGGATATACATGTTATTGATGTGTACTTTACTAGTGTTTATAGCAACCCCTCGGTATTTGATACTGGTTCAGTTGCTAAGAGTAGTAACTCGAAACGGGAGTTGCAGAATAAACAGAGACTAGTAAAAGGCGAGGTGGCGATGTGTGTTGGAAGTAGTTCCAAGATTGATATGATCATCATCGCACACTCCCTATACTTTCGGGATTAGTGTTGAAACTAAATAAGTGTTATTTGGTGTTTGCGTTGAGCATGAATATGATTTGATCATGTTTGTTGCAATACGGTTATTCATTTAAATTAGAGAATAATTGTTGTTCTGTTTACATGAATAAAACCATCTATGGTCATACACCCAATAAAATGGTTTGTTGGATCTCGATCGTAGTGATACACATATTCATAATAATGAAGCCAAAAGATGCAAAGTTAATAATGATAGTGCAACTTATTTGTGGCACTGCCGTTTAGGTCATATTGGTGTAAAGCGCATGAAGAAACTCCATACTGATGGGATTTTGGAATCACTTGATTATGAATCACTTGATGCTTGCGAACCATGCCTCATGGGCAAGATGACTAAAACGCCGTTCTCCGGAACTATGGAGAGAGCAACAGATTTGATGGAAATTATACATACAGATGTATGTGGTCCGATGAATATTGAGGCTCGTAGCAGGTATCATTATTTTCTGACCTTCACAGATGATTTGAGTAGATATGGGTATATCTACTTAATGAAACAGAAGTCTGAAACATTTGAAAAGTTCATATAATTTCAGAGTGAAGCGGAAAATCATCGTAACAAGAAAATAAAGTTTCTACGATCTGATCGTGGAGAAGAGTATTTGAGTTACGAGTTTGGCCTTCAGTTAAAACAATGTGAAATAGTTTCACTACTCACGCCACCTGGAACACCACAGTGTAATGGTGTGTCCGAACATCGTAACCGTACTTTATTAGATATGGTGCGATATATGATGTCTCTTACCGATCTACCACTATCGTTTTGAGGTTATGCATTAGAGATAGCTGCATTCACGTTAAATAGGGTACCATCTAAATCCGTTGAGACGACATCTTATGAACTGTGGTTTGGCAGGAAACCAAAGTTGTTGTTTCTTAAAGTTTGGGGCTGCAATGCTTATGTGAAAAAGTTTCATCCTGATAAGCTCAAACCCAAATCGGAGAAATGTGTCTTCATAGGATACCCAAAGGAGACAGTTGGGTACACCTTCTATCACAGATCCAAAGGCAAGACATTCGTTGCTAAGAATGGATCCTTTCTAGAGAAGGAGTTTCTCTCGAAAGAAGTGAGTGGGAGGAAAGTAGAACTTGATGAGGTAATTGTACCTGCTCCCTTATTGGAAAGTAGTTCATCGCAGAAACCATTTTCTGTGACGCCTATACCAATTAGTGAGGAAGTTAATGATGATGATCATGGAACTTCAGATCAAGTTATTACTGAACCTCGTAGGTCAACCAGAGTAAGATCCGCACCAGAGTGGTACGGTAATCCTGTTCTGGAGGTTATGTTACTAGACCATGACGAACCTACGAACTATGAAGAAGCGATGGTGAGCCCAGATTCCGCGAAATGGCTTGAGGCCATGAAATCTGAGATGGGATCCATGTATGAGAACAAAGTATGGACTTTGATTGACTTGCCCAAATGATCGGCGAGCCATTGAGATTAAATGTATCTTCAAGAGGAAGACGGACACTGATAGTAGTGTTACTATCTACAAAGCTAGAATTGTCACAAAAGGTTTTCGACAAGTTTAAGGTGTTGACTACAATGAGAGTTTCTCACTCGTATCTATGCTTAAGTCTGTCTGAATCATGTTAGCAATTGCCGCATTTTATGAAATCTCGCAAATGGATAAACAAAACTGCATTCCTTAATGGATTTATTAAAGAAGAGTTGTATATGATGCAACCAGAAGGTTTTGTCAATCCTAAAGGTGCTAACAAAATATGCAAACTCCAGCGATCCATCTATGGACTGGTGCAAGCATCTCGGAGTTGGAATATACGCATTGATAAGTTGATCAAAGCATGTAGTTTTATACAGACTTGCGGTGAAGCATGTATTTACAAGAAAGTGAGTGGGAGCACTACAGCATTTCTGATAAGTATATGAATGACATATTGTTGATCGGAAATAATGTAGAATTATTATGCAAAGCATAAAGGAGTGTTTGAAAGGAGTTTTTCAAAGAAAGACCTCAGTAAAGCTGCTTACATATTGAGCATCAAGATCTATAGAGATAGATCAAGATGCTTGATAAGTTTTTTCAATGAGTACATACCTTAATAAGATTTTGAAGTAGTTCAAAATGGAACAGTCAAAGAAAGAGTTTCTTGCCTGTGTTACAAGGTGTGAAATTGAGTAAGACTCAAAGCCCGACCACGGCAGAAGATAGAAAAAGAATGAAAGTCATTCCCTATGCCTCGGCCATAGGTTCTATAAAGTATGCCATGCTGTGTACCAGATCTATTGTATACCCTACACTGATTTTGGCAAGGTAGTACAATAGTGATCTAGGAGTAGATCACTGGACAGCGGTCAAAACTATCCTTACTGGAATAAGGATATGTTTCTCGATTATGGAAGTGACAAAAGGTTCGTCGTAAAGGGTTACGTCGATGCAAGTTGTAACACTAATTTAGATGACTCTAAGTCTCGGTCTAGATACATATTGAAAGAGGGAGCAATTAGCTAGAGTAGCTCCGTGCAGAGCATTGTAGACATAGAAATTTGCAAAATACTTACGGATCTGAATGTGACAGACCCGTTGAAAATTATCTCACAATCAAAACATGATCACACCTTAGTACTCTTTGGGAGATAATCACATAGCGATGTGAACTAGATTATTGACTCTAGTAAACCCTTTGGGTGTTGGTCACATGACAATGTGAACTATGGGTGTTAATCACATGGTGGTGTGAATTGTTGATGTTAAATCACATGGCGATGTGAACTAGATTATTGACTCTAGTGCAAGTGGGAGACTGAAGGAAATATGCCCTAGAGGCAATAATAAAGTTATTATTTATTTCCTTATATCATGATAAATGTTTATTATTCATACTAGAATTGTATTAACCGGAAACTTGATACATGTGTGAATACATAGACAAACAGAGTGTCACTAGTATGACTCTACTTGACTAGCTCGTTGATAAAAGATGGTTATGTTTCCTAGCCATAGAGATGAGTTGTCATTTGATTAACGGGATCACATCATTAGGAGAATGATGTGATTGACTTGACCCATTCCGTTAGCTTAGAACTCGATCGTTTAGTATGTTGCTATTGCTTTCTTCATGACTTATACATGTTCCTATGACTATGAGATTATGCAACTCCCGTTTACTGGAGGATCACTTTGTGTGCTACCAAATGTCACAACGTAACTGGGTGATTATAAAGGTGCTCTACAGGTGTCTCCAAAGGTACTTGTTGGGTTGGCGTATTTCGAGATTAGGATTTGTCACTCCGATTGTCGGAGAGGTATCTCTGGGCCCACTTAGTAATACACATCACTATAAGCCTTGCAAGCATTGTAACTAATGAGTTAGTTACGGGATGATGTATTATGGAATGAGTAAAGAGACTTGCCAGTAATGAGATTGAACTAGGTATCGAGATAGCGACGATCGAATCTCGGGCAAGTAACATACCGATGACAAAGGGAACAATGTATGTGGTTATGCGGTCTGACCGATAAAGATCTTCGTAGAATACGTGGGAACCAATATGAGCATCCAGGTTCTGCTATTGGTTATTGACCGGAGAGGTGTCTCGGTCATGTCTACATAGTTCTCAAACCCGTAGGGTCCGCACACTTAACGTTACGATGACAGTTATATTATGAGTTTATATGTTTTGATGAACCGAAGGAGTTCGGAGCCCGGATGAGATCGGGGACATGACGAGGAGTCTCGAAATGGCCGAGACGTAAAGATCGATATATTGGACGACTATATTAGGACTTCGGAAAGGTTCCGAGTGATTCGGGTATTTTTCGGAGTACCGGAGAGTTACGGGAATTCGTATTGGGCCTTAATGGGCCATACGGGAAAGGAGAGAAAGACCCCAAAGGGTGGCCGCACCCCTCCCCATGGACCAGTCTGAATTGGACTAGGCAAGGGGGGCGCCGCCTTCCTTCTTTCTCCTTCTCCCTTCCCTTCTCCTATTCCAACAAGGAAAGGAGGAGTCCTACTCCCGATGGGAGTAGGACTCCCCCCTTGGCACGCCCTCCTCCTCTGCCGGCGGCCTCCCCCTTGCACCTTTATATACGGGGGCAGGGGGGCACCCCATAGACACACAATTGATCAACGATCTTTTAGCCGTGTGTGGTGCCCCCTCCACCATATTACACCTCGATAATATCGTAGCGGTGCTTACGCGAAGCCCTGCGTCGGTAGAACATCATCATCATCACCACGCCGCCGTGCTGATGAAACTCTCCCTCAACACTCGGCTGGATCGGAGTTCGAGGGACGTCATCGAGCTGAACGTGTGCTGAACTCGGAGGTGCCGTGCGTTCGGTACTTGATCGATCGAATCGTGAAGACGTACGACTACATCAACCGCGTTGTGTTAACGCTTCCGCTATCGGTCTACGAGGGTACGTGGACAACACTCTCCCCTCTTGTTGCTATGCATCACCATGATCTTGCGTGTGCGTAGGAAATTTTTTGAAATTACTACGTTCCCCAACATCTCCAAGCTAGGCCCTTCATTTGTAAGCAAAACAAATGTATC
Organism: Aegilops tauschii subsp. strangulata; assembly: GCF_002575655.3. Taxonomy (NCBI): domain Eukaryota; kingdom Viridiplantae; phylum Streptophyta; class Magnoliopsida; order Poales; family Poaceae; genus Aegilops; species Aegilops tauschii. The sequence continues at coordinate 240,807,066 of NC_053037.3, read as the reverse complement.
CAATTTTGGCAGCATCATATTCTAATGAACATTAGAATCATTACCAAGAAACGAAAGTACCTGGTAATTTAATTGGCGTGCGCGGGCTCTAGTAATCGGTCCAGTATGTATAGTAGCTGGGGTTGTGGGTGTAACAATGGTATTGATGTCCTCATGGCCAGGTTCGGGCCACCTTGCGGTGTAATACCCTACTCCTGCTTTGTGGTGGATTGGCCCCAAGGTGGGCTGAGGATGAACTAGTACAGTGGGAGTGCAACCTCAAGTGGTGTGTTCTTATGCTGGTGAGGGAGAGGATGGTCTGAATGATCCCCCCTCCTACGGTGGTGGCTATGCTCTATTTGTAGTGGCTTTGGTCGTCTTCCCCCAAAACGAAGGTGGGAAGGGATCCCACAACGGCCAAATTCAAAGGGAGACAACTAGTACATCTTATCCTGACGAAAGGAGGTCTTTGCCTGCAAAGTCTCTGGTCGTGATGCCATGGTGGGCTCGGCGATGACCTCCGTCCTAACGTCCTGGCGGTCATGGTCTTGTAGCACGAAAATGGAAACCTTTGGCTGATTCCTCGGCACTCCGCGCCTGCGATTGCCTCCTTAGCACCAAAGAGGAAACCTGTTGTACTGTGCCCACTGGCGCCCGCCTGGCCTTGGTCGTCATTGCTCGCATCATCCGACCGTCATGAGGTGAGGGCTTGCATAGAATTCTCCGCTCCTCAAGAGTCGGCCTGAGGGGGCCGCTACTTCCGGAGGTCTTGGCGTCATCCACCTCGCAAGGCTTGGCCCCTCACGAGGGTCTTGCATTGGCCGTACCGGGCCGTCGATGGAGCCATGCCGCGGGCCATAGGCAGGCAAGTCTGGGTACCCCGGTTGCCAGAACGCCGATTGTAGCCCTCGAGCCCAAGGTGCACTCGGACTTGGCTTCGAGGCAAAGCCAAAGGGCAAGGGCGAAGCGCCGCGGGCCCCAACCACATGCGGCCTCGGACGACGCGTGGCGCTTGATGGGATGTGGGTGCCCCCACCTCCCCACCCAGCCTCGATAACTGCCAGGCTTGATGACTGCCTGTTGCAACTGCAGCTTTGCCATAATTGCCCGCCGTGTTCGCCCTTGGCTCCCCATCTTTCCTACGAACTTGCGGCTCTTCTCCTAGATTCGGCGCTGGCGCCAATCCTCCCTTGACGCCATGGCCCCGAGGTCGAAGAAGAAGGGATAGGCTCGCACTCCCACCGAATCCCGGCCGGGCTTGGAGCCCGCTCTTGATCGGTCGATGGTGATCAATCGTGAGGGGTTGAACAAGGTCCGGCCGGCCCTTGCTGCCGATTCCAATGAGTGGAAGGCGACGACGGTCTGGCCTGCCTCCCGAGCTATGACTAACATGGAGGCCATCGAGATCCCCATCCATCTTCTTGCTCCCCTGGCTGGTCTGATCCCCCCTTTCTCTGATTTCTTCATGCCATAATTTTGCATTACCAGATCCAAGCGCTGCATTTGGACTTCCGGTCCATCATCCTCCTTGCTGCTTTTGCCTACCTGTGCGAGGCTATGGTGGGCATTGCCCCGTCTGTCGCCTTGTTCCGCCATTTCTTCTCACTCCACCTGGTCGACGACCGCCAGCGCTCGGGATGCGTTGCATTCCAAGACGTGGCGGTGACAGCTGGCTCAGGCATCGACTTCATGCTCCGCCCGGATGTGAAGGGATTCCGGAAGTAGTGGTGTATGTGGACGCCGCCACGCTCAGCCCCCTGCTCCTGCTCCCATGAGCGCTGGCGGAACCTAGCTCCGGCTGGGGGCACATGAAGCTCGTCGACCGTCAGCTCGCCCACGTCTGGTCTAGGCTGGCCAAGTTGAAGAAGGTCGGGGTGACGGCGCCGATGGTGGTGAGGGAGTTCGTCCGGCGGTGCATCGCCCCGCTCCAGCGCAATTCTCGCCCAATGTGGGCCTTCACTGGGCCCAAGGACCCCATGAGGCTCCAGGTGCCTTCGCTCCCTTCCAAGATGCTGTGCGTGATGCTCGAGCTCCTGACGGGCGACCCAGCGCCTGCTGCGCTTCCGGAGGAAGGCTGCCTCTTGTGGCATTGCTCGAACGAAGAGGACTTCGTGAAGCAGATGCCCCTCTTTGACGAGTGGGGGCTACACCCGGGAGGCCTTGAAGGGCCTCGCTAGAATCCCATCTTGGTGGCTCATGTGATCGTTGACCCTGTGGCGCACGCCCCGGATATGGATGCAGTGGGGCGAACGCAACCGGGTACTCCTAGGGCGACCGCTGGGGAGCGGACGTCGTCAGGTGCTCCCGAGGTAGCCGCTCCTATAGTTCTGGCGAACGCTCCCGAGAAGGCCGCTGGAGAGCTGGTGCAGCCCGATGCTCCTGAGGTAGCTGCCCCCGAAGCTACGGCAAGTGCTCCCGAGGTGGCGGCCGGTAAGCTGGTGCGGCCCGGTGCTCCTGAGGTTGCCGCCCCCGAAGCCTAGCAAGTGCTCCCGAGGTGGTAGTACGCTGCCAAGGGTCGTGCCCCGCCATTCGGCTCGCTTCGTCCGAACCTTGAAGCACTTCGCAAGAGGAAATGGCTACCGAGCTGCAGAGGTGGCGCCTAATGGCCCCTGAAACAGAGGAAGTACATAGCCATAGAGGAGTAAGTGCCTTATCTTTATGGTTCTCCGCGTGTCGCATACTTTCCTAACCCTGGCTCCTCAGGATCCCTTCGGCTACGGCGGCGAAACCTACTGGTCCTTGGTCCGCTCATGATTCCGGCCCCCCGTGCCAAACACCTGCGCGAGGCACGGGGCTAGTCTGCGAGGCAGATGCGCCGCTGGGAGGACGTGAGCCTATGCTCCTAGCATCCTTCCCTCGTGGTCACTCCTGGGGTGTAGGAGGCATGCCGAGGGCTCCTCTATTGGTCATCGCCGGTGGCTTGGCAACCCCAGCATTGGCTTCATCTTTGAGCGGCGGTGCCGTGCTGCCCAGTGCCTTCGCCGAGACCCGAGGAGTGGCTGGGGAAGCGTCGGCCACCAGCCCCTTGCCGGAGATGGGCAAGCCACTTCGCGCCTCTCTGGCAGCCACCAGCACGGAGGATGGGCTTGGCCGCACACTGGAGTTTGCGCGCTGGCGCAACGCTGTCCGCCATGACCTTTTCCGGAAGCGATGGGTGTGCTGAGTCGGCTCGGAGGAGAGCTTGTCGATGTCGATGCCCGCCTTGAGATGGAGGGCCTCCGCTTGGCGCCCGAGTGGCACCAGTTGAAGGTTGCCAACAACCATGGGCATCTACAGCACGAGCGCGCTCACGCAGGCGCCGCGGTATCCCTCGCAGCTTGTCGTGAGGCGCCCGCGCTCTGCAGGAAGCCAGGACCGCCGATTGCCGTCGTGAGGCGGCCGAGGAGCTAGAGCGGGAGCTTTGAGCTTCAAACGCCGTCCTCGAGCGGCAGATCCAGGCGCGCAGGGCTGCCTGGGCGGCACCGCCGAGCGAGGCCCCCTCTGATGAGAAGGAGGTCCAGGAACGCAAGGAGGCGCTAGCGCTTGAGGTCTTGCAGCACAACCTGGAGCTCGAGCGACTGGAGGTGAGGGAGCGCCAGGCAGCTGCGGCTGAGGACGCCATTGCTGCTCGGGAGGCTAGCATCCAGCAGGAGGTTGATCGAAAGGTGGCAAAGATTCGAGCGGCTCTTGTTGGTGAGAACCACCGGGAGTTGGGGCTCCAGGAGACCCGCTTCGAACTGCAGCAGGCCGAACTTGAGGGTAGAACCACCGCCCTCAGGACGAAGCTGCCGCGGAAGAGCAGTGCGAGAGGGCCACCAAAGAAGCTCAGGCCTCCGCCCGAGCCGACTTGGCCTCCGCTCGCCGACCTATCCTCACTTCAGCAGCAGGTTGAGGCCATCACATACCTTGCGGAGGAGACCGCGAACGAAGTATGCTGCCGTCGGACGATGCAGCGTGAGCGTTCCTCGATGCTCAAGGACTTCAGGGTCAGGTCCAACTAGGTCTTGGACACCATCTGCGAGGAGAGCGTCTCTCACCCACAGGAGGATGGTGACGCCAGCCACCTCCGCTTCTTCACCCAGATGGTGACCCATCTGGAGGGCCGGGCTACGAGAGCTCGCCAGCTCGTCGAAGAGAGAAGCCGGGGCCTTCTCAGACGTGCGTTCTCACGCGTCTTCTGTCACCTTCTCAACCTTGACCCCCACATTGACTTCAACGCCGCGATAGCCACCATGCCTAGGGTCATCCAGGACAATTTTGCGGGCTTGGTGGACGTCCTGGTCGCAGAGTTCGCTCCTGAGGACGACGCGGTCGTGCTTGCGGCTGAAGAAGGTGGTGCGGATGATGACAATGAGGATGATGCCGGTGGCAGCGCATCCGGCTAGGCATGCATTTCCCATCCTGCTCTGACCTGTATGCAAAAAACCTTCGGATACGGCCATGCGGGGCATGAAAGAATTTTTGAAAAGGGGCCCCTTATAATGTATGAAACGATGATATGCATTGAGGTACAATTTGAGATGTGTCGTCGTGAGCCTGGAGGCTCCCATGTGGGGTAGTTGTTGCGACTTATCTATGGTTCAGTAGGTCCTGAGTGGGTCCTGATGTCGCGGAAGCACCCCTCTACCGAGGCAGGCCCTCTGGGGACTCGCGAGCGTTTAAGCCTCCCGAGGATCCTGCTAGCCCGGTTGAGGGGGCCTCGCAAGGAGCCGATTGCCGGATTATGGCAAGGTGTGCACGTGGTGAGCCTGCGGCGGTTGCATTCCTTACCCCGAGGGGGCTTCGGCGTCGCCTGGGCTAGCTCGAGCATGCTCGGTGCATGCATACCACACCCAGCCCCCGCTCGCTGGGCGCTCACAGGGGGGTAGCAGGTACGAGCCTTACTCTTAAACACAAAACTAGAAGGCAAGAAATCGCAACGAGCCAAGAAAAATTCCCCCCGTTTTTCTTTTGTTAAGCACACGAAACTCCAAATCTCATTCCAAAAGATGGCAAATTTTGTTACAGAAAGAGGGCAAAGCAAACAACCGCGTCCGGCACCTAGCTAGTCTTCTCACCAGCACGGGGCTAAGTGCTTCCAGTGGGCGTGGGCATAGTCATTGGGGGACAGTGTCAACGGCCAGCGCAGAGCATGGTGCTTCCACTTGGACGTGGGTGGGAGCCCCCATGAGGCCCGATGGCGGCGCTCAAGAGACACTAGGGCGTGTATAGCCCCAACTCATTATTATGTGAGAGTGTCAGGAGTCGAGATCTTCACGTGCATCCATGGAGCCTGACGAGGGGCCCGCCCTACGCCTCCCCCGACCACCATTGGGGCGTCCGGAAACCAGGACGACACCACGGGGCAAGGGGGATGCTGGCGGTGCCCCCGGCGACCGCAGGTCCTCTACCAGGGGGAAGGGCTCACCGGTGCCTCTCCCGACAGGGGACCTACCTTCGTGCTGCGCCTTGCCCCATGCAGCGCGGAGGAGCCCTAGCACCAGGATCCCCCTGCGGATCCCCCAGTGCATCTCGCCCGCCTGCAGCGGGGCCATCATCCTGAGGTCCACGGCCGCCGCCGTGGCTTGGCTCACCTGTGGTCCATGGTTGGCATAATCGTGCCGCTGAGATATTGGTTGTACCCGGTGGCTATTATTGAAGGCATCGGTGAAGCTCAGGGGTGGCTCGCGAAGAGCCTCGGCCTCGCGCGGCCCCGACGTCAAGGCTGGCGAAGGAAGCGGACAAGGGCTTCTTCCTGGCACGTACTGCAAGTCCGCCAGTGGAGGTATAGGGATGACTGAAGTCGCGACCCCAGAGTCGTCGCCTGGTCGTCCGGTGCTATTGCCTGCCAAGCTTGGCACTAGGCCACGATGATCATAGGGTGGCACCTCAGCGCGGCCCCAGGGAGGCCGCCGGCATCGCCACGCCCGGAGGTAATGTGTCCTGGGGAAGATGCGCGGCATCGGGGGCCAGGTTGGTGCCACGAGGTCCTCCGGGCCCCTGGAGGAAGGGCGCGCGGGCGTGGCGGGGGCTGGCACGTGCCCCCGGCACCGCTTGGGACATAGGCAAGGTGCAGAAAGGTGCCCCGCCCCTGCAGGCAGCGTCCAGCAGGTCGGCGACCCGCTCCAGCAGGGCGTTGTGGCTGCCTTCCGCCATCCTGCATCATAGTAGCTCTCGTCCCACGATGAGCACAACTCGTGTGTTTTCCTGCTCCTGGCGGGTCTATAGTGTTGTTGCCGCGGCATAGCTCGAAGATCGCGTGGTGGCGCGGTTGCGGCGTAGCGCGAGAGTGGGTGATGGCGGTCTGCGCCGCCCACGACCGACGGGCGCTGGGCGGCGTGTGGGCTGCAAGGAGCGCGGAGTGGAGATCTTCTTGGGCGGAAGGCGCTCCTTGGGTACGCCGGGCGGCCCTGTGCTTAGTGTGAGTTCGAGGAGCATCAACCATGAGAACGGCGGAGCGGTAGCGAATCGACGGGAGGAAGAGAGGCTCCGACGCACCCCTACCCGGCGCGCCAAATGTCAGATTCGGGGCTCCGCAGACCCTGGATAGATTCAAACTCTGGGTCCGTGCGAAGAACTCAACCTCCCCAGTCTACCAACTCGTCGATCCCACGGCCTAGCTCGATGAACTAGAAGGAAATGGAACACATCAATTTACCCAGGTTTGGGCCACCTTGCGGTGTAATACCCTACTCCTGCTTTGTGGTGGATTGGCCCCGAGGTAGGTTGAGGATGAACTAGTACAATGGGAGAACAACCTCAGGAGCTGTGTTCTTGTGCTGGTTTGGGAGTCTGAATGATCCCCCCTCCTACGGTGGTGGATAGGCTCTATTTATAGTGGCCTTGGTCCTCTTCCCCCAAAACAAGGGCAGGAAGGGATCCCACAAAGACCAATTTCAAAGGGAGACTAGTACATCTTATCCTGACGAAAGGTGGTCTTCGCCTGCAAAGTCTCTGGGCGTGACGCCGTGGTGGGCTCAGCGATGACCTCCGTCATGTCGTCCTGGCGGTCTTGGTCTTGTAGCACGGAAATGGAATCCTTTGGCGGATTCCTCGAGACACCTCGCCTGCGTTTGCCTCCTTAGCACCAAAGAGGAAACCTATTGTACTGCGCCCGCTCGCACCCGCCTGGCCTTGGTCATCAGTGCTCGCGTCATGCAAGTCTCACGAGGTGAGGGTTTGCATAAAAATCTCCCCTCCTCAGGAGCCGGCCTGAGGAGGCCGCTCCTTCTGGAGGTCTTGGCGTCATCCGCCTCATGAGGCTTGGCCCCTCACGAGGGTCTTGCATTGTTGATGTCGAAGGTGGGCCGTACCAGGCCGTCGATGGAGCCATGCTACGGGCCATAGGCAGGCAGATCCGGGTACCCCGGTTCCCAGAACGCGGATAGAAGGGTTCACTTTCTACAGCCTCCTTCTCCTCGGCGGCACCGATGGCCTTCTCCCTGGTCTCCAGTCGGGTCATCGCCTCGGAGACAAGCTAGGCATGGGACGCCTGGTGCGGGAGTCCTGGATTAGGGGGTCCTCGGGTGTCCGGGCTGTGTGATATGGGCTGGACTGATAGGCCGTGAAGTTATAAAGCAGAAGGCCTTCACCCGTGTCCGGATAGGACTCTCCTATGCGTGGATGGAAAGACTGGTGTCCGGATATGTAATTTCCTTCTTCCGCAAGCCAACTCTGTACAACCCTAGGCCCCTCCGGTGTCTATATAAACCGAAGGGTTTAGTCCGTAGAGGCTATCAGAATGTCACAATCCTAGTTCTAGTATGCACTAGGCTAGCCCTTCTTGTGTGCATCATGTCTAAATTTCTCAGAAACTTGAAATGGGGATTGTTGAAACCCTGGCACCAAATTAATTCAACTAGGGTCAAAATTAAATCTTTTCAATGAATCCAAAATGCCCTTCATAAATGTCCATCATTTTTGAATTGGTCTAGAACCTCTGTCAAAAATGATGCACACATTTTTAGGCCATTCTGGATTTTTGAATTAACTCATATTGTATTTGAATTAGGGCATTTAAATACTATAATTATTTTTAAATGCTCCAACAATTTTGGAATTAGTTGAGGGCCTCTAGAATAATTCATTTAGTGCACAAAACTATTTTCAGAATTTTTAAAAGTCATTCGGTTTGAAAACCAAATTAAAACAAATTTGCATAAATAGAAAACAAAACAAAATTAGAAAAGACAGAAGAGAGAGCAGGCTTACCTAGCCTATCTGTAGCAGCCCACCTGGCGGCCCAGCTGGTGGCCCAGCCCACTGGCCGAAGCGGTCGTCTTCAACCTCTGCCAGTAGGCAGAGGCGTGTCGACGCGCACGCGCCAGAGGCCTCCACCTCCTGCTTCGCGCTGGAGACCGTCCCTCTCCCTGATCCCACGCCTGGAGAGGCCCTGGAGCCCCTCTGCCCTCCCCCTCCTTCCCTGGACCGCTCTCCCTCTCACCCACCGAGCACGCCCATCACCACCATCGCCGCCGCTCACTGCCACCGCGCTCTCGGCCGTCCCTCGACCAACCGCCAAGCCCATCGGCTCCGCCTCATCGTCTGCATCATCCCAGACGAGCCACACATCCTCGGGCGCCCTACAACGTCGCCACCATCGTCATCTTCACCCTCGGCCGCCACGGTTCGTCGCCGTCGACCCACTTCGACGCAAGCGCCCCCGAGCTCAACGACCGTGCCAGAAGACTCGCCGTGAGCCCCTGTCTATTTCCCCTCTCCTCTCACACCCCCGGACCATCCCTAGCTAGCTTGCCGCCGAGCCCGTAAGCATCTTGCCGCCGGCAACGTCGCAACCGAGACCAGAGCTGTTGTTCTCGCGTCCGAGCACTCAGTTGTGTTCCGACGTCTTTAGGAACCCAACCCGTACCTCCGTTTCGCTTGCTTTGCACCGTAGCACCCCACCCGTACACGCCCGAGCTCCGGCCACCGCCGCGAGCTTGTCTCCGGTGGGTACAACGCACCACAGCCGCTGCTGCTTGCTTCATTGGATGCGGACGAGCACCAGCTCCACGCAGAGCCCCTCCACCACTCGTTTGGTCGCCGGAGGAGCAATCCCGACGCCTCCACCGCGGCCTGTGGTTGCCGGCGATTAGCCGCCGTCTAAACGCGTCGTTAGGCCTAATTAACCACCCCATTAGTCGCTGACAAATCGGCCCGACGCCTAATTAACCCGGGTTTTATTTCTGTTTAGGTTTGTTTATAACCCCGCGGGACCGACCCGTCAACATTGACCATGCTGACGTGGCCTTTGACCGGGCCCACATGTCTGTGAGTCTAGCCATCACTGTGAGACTGACCAGTGGGACCCACTGGTCAGGTTTGACCTGGACCTGGTGTGTTGACCTGCTGATGTCACACTGATGTCATGCCGACGCAATAAACCATTTTCTGGATTTAAAATAATTTAGAAATTTCCAGGAAATAGTGTAAACTTCAAAAATTCATTGTAATTCAATCATAGCTCAGAATGAAATATATTATATATGAAAAACGATCAGAAAAATTCAATATTTCCATCTATACTAGTTTCATGCTTGTCAGAACACTTTAACCCTGCTGATTAGATGAAACAATTTAATGCACTAATATGACCTCTTAGTTTGTGTTTGCATTTGAATCTTTCATTCAAATGAGCTCAAACCAACCTGTTCTAAGTTGCATTAGTCAAAACACACTCATTTTGCCATGTCATTGCATGCATCATATTGTTGCATATTTCCATGTGATGATTGTGCTTCGATGTGTTCTTCGTGGTAGGTTCTACCTCCGAGGATATTCACGAGTATCCAACTGAAGGGCAGTCTCCTTCTACCACTCCGTCAGGCAAGCAAAATCCACTTGTTTATTCCAATACAATCCCACTCTCTTGCTTCTGCTCTCTTTTACTGCATTAGCACAACAACGATTCAACTGTTACATGCTGCGGTAGTTGAACCCCTTTCCTCTGCATGACCTATCATTGCCACAGCAAATAGATGAAACCCACTAGCATGAGTAGGAGTTGTTTGAGCCCTGATGTGCCTACTCATTCATGCTTGTTTGTCATGCCTGCTACTGCTTAGAGTTGAGTCAGGTCTGATTAATCGGGGATGAGTTGGAATAGTGATGAACATGTCCTACTGTGTGTGAGCTAAGTGTGTGAACACGATTTGGTAAAGGTAGAGGTGAGAGGCCATGTAGGAGTACATGGTGGGTTGTCTCATTGAAACCGTCCTCAGGAACTGAGTTCTGTGTTTGTGATCCATGAAACAGCTACTACCATGCATTGGGCCCTGAAATATGACCCCGCTCGACTTATTAACCGCCCCTGTCCTCTGTCCAGGAGTTGCAACTAGTTTCTGGTGTTTGTAGGATATGTGTTGGAGGCCGTGCGTAGCGCTGATCCTAGGGGTGTGCTATGATGCGGTAGATACACCGTGGCACGGTGTATCGGGCGCCCGTTTGGTGTCTCGGGAACCCTGCACACATCGTTTGGGGCTGTGAGCGAAACCCCGGCCGGATCTCCTCGCGGATGGAACCCGAATAGGCGATAAACCTCGGCTAGAGACTTGTGTGGTTAGTCAGGTCGTGGTGTACACCCACGTCGGCTTTCGCTTGAAATCTGCCGAGCACATGTCGTGTGCAGACGCTAAGTGGTGGAAACATGTGTGAAGAAGTACACCCCTGCAGGGTTATAAATGATCTATTCGAATAGCCTCGTCCACGGTAAAGGACTTCTGGGTTGCCTATAACAGTTCATAGACAAGTGAAAGTGGATACTCTAAAAATCGCAAGATAAGTGTGAGTGCTATGGATGGCCTTCTCGTAGGGAGATGGGAGCGGATCCATAGTGGTGTATTGATATGGGGAATATGTGGACTCGTGTGCGCCACCTCAAAAGAGTTACTTGCAGTCATAGTTTAGGATAGCCACTGAGTCAAAGCTGGCTTGCTGCAGTCAAACTCCACCACCCCCTTTGTTGATACTGATGCATATGTAGCTAGTTCTGATGCAAGTCTTGCTGGGTACATTTGTACTCACGTTTGCCTATTTTATGTTTTGCAGAGAGACATGAGTCTCGCTAGTAGTTACGCGTGGACTTTGACGTTTAGCTTGTTACCTCAGCTATGATCTTGTACCCCTGGGAGGGTCGTGTAGATAGTCAGGCTTCTCAGCCATTTCCATTTGTAGATGTCTGTACTCAGACTTGTTTATGCTTCCGCTCGATGCTTGTATGCTCTGTATGGTGGGTCATGAGACCATGATTGTAATACTTGGCTCCTCGGAGCCTAATGAATAAATACTTGAGTCGTAGAGTTACGTTGTGATGCCATGTTGTATTTACACATATCGAGCATATTGTGTGTATGATTGAAATGCTTGGTATGTGTGGGATCCGACAACCTTGTTGTTTATCCTTGGTAGCCTCTCTTATGGGAAAATGTAGTATTGTGCTTCCATGAGCCATAGTAGTCCGCTACAGCCCGGTTCACTGGAGTCCTGCTAGCCTAGCACTACTGCTCCGGAACACTTGACTGGCCGGCATGTGATTCACTTCGTTCCTATGTCTGTCCCTTCGGAGAAATGTCACGCGGTGACATCCGGAGTCCTACCTAGCCTGCTACAGCCCGGTTCACCGGAGTCCTGTTAGCCCAGTGCTACAGCCCGGATTCGCACGCTGCTGACCGACATGCTCGATGTTGATTCATGTATGCCTGTCCCCGTAAGTTAGTGCCACCTTGGGTTCATGACTAGTCATGTCGGCCCAGTTTCTCTGTCATATGGATGCTAGCGACACTATCATATACGTGAGCCAAAAGGTGCAAACAGTCCCGAGCCATGGTAAGGAGACACCCGTGGGAATATCGTGCGTGAGGCCGCAAAGTGATATGAGGTGTTACCGGCTAGATCGATGTGACTTGGAATCAGGGTTCTGAGAAAGAATTCGCATAGGCTAGACATCTAGGGTTTAGCCATTACGATCTCAAGGTACATCAACTCTTGTAATCCCTATACTCATCAAAGTCAATCAAGGAGGAAGTAGGCTTTTACCTCCATTAAGAGGGCCCGAACCTGGTAAACATCATGTCCCCCTTTGTCTCCTGTTACCTTCGATCCTCAGACGCACAGTTCGGGACCTCCTACCCGAGATCGGCCGATTTTGACACCGACATTGGTGCTTTCATTGAGAGTTCCACTGTGTCATCAGCAGAAGGTTCAATGGCTCGTTCGATCATCAACAACAATGATGTTTCCAGAGAAACTTTCCTCCCCGATCAACTTTTTATGTTTGGCGGCTTCGCCCTGTGTGCCAATTCAATCGGTCACCTCGAACAGATCGACGCCTATGCCTCCGGTCATCAGATCAGATTCAGGAGCCTGAATTACGTTGCTGATATCCGAGGAGACTTGATCTTCAAAGGGTTCACGGCCTCGGATCCATCGTCAGGCACCACTCAAAAGCAACTATCATCCCTGCCCTGGTCGTAGATCCAGAGCAGACTACCTCATCCGAAGATGGGAGATTGAAACCCATTGGACTCTCTCCTACTACGGAGCTCTTTGCCGAAGACCCAGAGGCAACTATGTCTTCGGCAAGCCTGGAATCGAGCAGGACTCTCCCTGTCATCGGAGAGCCGAATCCACCTCCGGATGCTAACTCCAAACTCTCAAAGTCTGCGTCTAGTGAGCACGGCCTGGTAGAACCTACCATGCCCAGCCCCACAGGTCCCCAGTTCCTTGTCCGGCCTTCACTCCTAAACGAGGCACTGGACTTAATGTAATCTCTCGGCATTCCGGAAGTTCCACCTCCGAACTACGCCCAGCCCGGACTAGGGGCTGAGGGCGGGGAATTTAACGTCCGACCCACTTAATAGCCACCGTCGAGGACTTGACCGACATGCTAGATTACGCTGCCGAAGACATCGACGGTATGGACGACGATGCCGGAGACGAACCCGGCCGGAATCCACCCATCACCGGGCCGGCCACCTCCACATACGATGTGTATATGGTGGATACACCTAAAAAGGACGACGACGACGATGGCAGCAAGGATCCAATTGAGGAGAAACCCATCGAGGCACCACTGAAACATCGACGTCAGCGGCGCCGGTCAAAGGTGCGTCACGAAAAGGAAAGTAATACCAACACCGGAGACAATGACACTCCAGAGAATGCCGAAGACTCTGACCACCCCAATGAGCCCGCCATAGAGCAGGATGATTGGGAAGATGGACAAGTCAATCCAGACGATCTTGCCGAGAATGAGGATTCGGAGGATAGTAACTATCTACCGGCCTCCGAGGAGGAAGTCAGCCTCGGCAACAAAGATTTCATCGTGCCAGAGGAACCCCTCGAGCAAGAACGCTTCAAGCGACAGCTCATCACAACTGCGAGGAGCATAAAAAAGAAACAACAACAGCTTCAGGCCGAACAGGATATGCCCATCAACAGATGGACCCAGGTCCTAGCTACCGAGGAATATGGCCTCGAACGCCCAACAAAGAGTTATCTGAAGCATCGGCTACTGTCACAATTCGACGACGAGGCCCTCGATCCAATACTGTCAATATATAACCACGCTGATGAACCAGACCGACCACCGCGTGGGCGAGACAAAGCGGCTTCTTACACCAAACACCAGCCCGCACCACTTCGCCGTTGAGGCAAAGAGGTAGCGGCTCTGGGATACACCTACGACTTACGCCAGGACCTGGACAATAGAGCCGGTCAGGCTAGATCAATCTGTGAATCAAGGGGGCATGCGTCAACGCGAGATGACGACCATCAAGCTTGGCGCGATAGGCATAACCTCACCCAGGCTAAAAACCGAACACGAATGTCATCCGAACTCCGTCATGACGTTGCCCGATACAGAGGCACCGCACACCCCTTATGCTTTACCGATGAGGTAATGCAGCACCTGTTTCCAGAAGGGTTTAAACCCGTAAACATTGAAGCATACGATGGAACGACGAATCCCGCGGTATGGATCGAAGATTTCCTTCTCCATATTCACATGGCTCGCGGTGACGATCTCCACTCCATCAAATACCTCCCCCTAAAACTGAAAGGACCAGCACGACACTGGTTAAACAGCCTCCCAGAGAACTCCATTGGTAGCTGGGAAGATTTGGAGGACACCTTTCGAGACAACTTCGAAGGCACCTATGTCCGGCCTCCGGGTGCCGATGACCTTAGTCACATATTCCAGCAGGCCGGAGAGTCAGCCCGCAAGCTCTGGACTAGGGTCTTAACTAAAAAGAACCAAATCATCGACTGTCCAGACTCCAAAGCCGTCGCGGCCTTTAAACATAGCGTCCGCGATGAGTGGCTCGCCCAACACCTCGGTCAGAAAAAGCCGAAGTCTATGGCAGCTCTTACCACACTCATGACCCGCTTCTGTGCGGGAGAAGACAGTTGGTTGGCTCGTAGAAGCGACCCTGGCACCTCCGAAGCCACAGAGGGCAATGGCAGGCCACGACGCAACAAACATAAGCGTCAAAACAACAATGAAGAAACTAAAGACACATCGGTTAACGCCGGATTCAGCGGCTCAAAATCCGGTCAGCGAAAGAAGCCATTCAAAAGAAATAAATATGGTCCATCTAATTTGGATCAAATACTCGATCGGCCTTGCCAGATTCATGGCACCCCTGACAAGCCTGCCAATCATTCCAACGGAAACCATTGGGTCTTCAAGCAGGCCAGCAAGTTAAATACCGAACATAAGGGGAAAGGGCCGCCAAGCGAGGACGATGATGAGCCCTGCCTAACAAACACAGGGGGACAGAAGAAATTTCCCCCTGAGGCGAAAACAGTGAATATGATATATGTAACGCATATCCCCAAGATTCTACCCGTGGGAACTAAGGGAAGTCTACGCCGTAGAGCCTGTCGCCCCTAAATTCTACCCGTGGTCGGCTTGTTCGATCACCTTCGATCGCATGGACCAGCCGACCAGTATCCTTCATGGAGGTTCGGCAGCTCTGGTCCTCGATCCAATCACCGATGGATTCCATCTCACTCGAGTCCTTATGGACAGCGGCAGCAGTCTTAACTTGATTTATCAGGAGACTGTTTATAAAATGGGTAGTGAACCATCAAGAATCAAGCCTAGTAACACCACCTTTAAAGGAGTGATACCCGGCGTCGAAGCCCACTGCACGGGTTCATTAACATTGGAAGTAGTCTTCGGTTCACCGGACAACTTCCGAAGCGAAGACTTGATCTTCCACATCGTCGCCTTCCGTAGTGGTTATCACGGACTGCTCAGACATACCGCCTTCGCCCGGTTCAATGCAGTCCCGCATTATGCTTACTTAAAGCTCCAAATGCTGGGACCCCGCGGCGTTATCACAGTTAAGGGAAAGATGGAGCGCTCCCTCCGTACTAAGGAGCACATTGCGGCCCTTGTAGCCGAGGTACAGAGTGGCCTCATCAAGCTGAATAAATCATCGGCCATCAAGGCCCCGGACACTATTAAGAGAGTCCGGCCTACTCTGCAGAATGACAGCTCAGTCAATCCAGAGCTAGACTAGCAGTTTTGCCTCCGTCGATTGCCCCACACAACCGCGGCATATGTACTGCGTGTGCATAATTACGTACTCAAAATACCCTGGGCAACGACGGAGGCACGCTGCGGACAAGGTCTATAGTGCGGCTCGACCCTATTTGACCTTAACCTTTCTTCTTTGATCTTTTTTTTCATACCACAGGTGCATTAAAACCTTGCTATTCTACGGTCATGCAAGGGCTCTTTCCGGGCCCCTTTCATATAAATGACCGTGGACCGCTCCTCTCAAAGGATTTTTTCCACCTTGGCGAAAGTGGCGCAGACGTGCAGCAGGATGTCCATGGGATCTTCAAGACTACCTCTTCTTTAGACCCTGTACACAGCTTCCGCTTGTTGACAAATTCTCGGCATGTAAAATAGCCTTGATGTTTATGGCATTATCTGTAATAGCACGTTTTGACGTATCAATCAGATTATAATGGAAACAGTCTTTTCACCAACCCCTGTTCGGTATTGGTTTATTTCATAAAACTGTATTCCCTCTTTGCGTTAGATTGCCATATATACTTTGGTACAGCATAAATACAAGGGGCTCTATTTGGCCACATATACTTTCAAAAAGTCCGAACACTCCTAGAGTATACTTCTGCATCCCGAATATTGCATTATATGCATCAGCTCCGAATCATGTCTTTGGTCAATAGTTGGGTTGCCCGGCTCCTATGATTACTACCTTACGTTCCGCTTGTTCGGCTAGGGTAGTAATGGGAGAACTACTGCAATTGTGTTTCTGGTTCGTCCGGTCAATCACCTCCGTAGAGAAAGCCGAAAACTGACTGTCATGATGCAGCGAGAGCTGGTCAGCGATTCGGCGACTTACTATAAATCTCTTGCGATTTCTTCCGTCTTATGTGAAGGACTAGCCTTCGTCCAGTCACGCGCCTAAGGCATCCCAGTTCGGATAGCCGCATATGCACCAGGGGCTAGTACTTAGTCCCACCGTTGAACTCATATGGCTAAGTGAAAGTGATAAAGCCGCATAGTCTGATTGCCTGGTTCACTGCAGAGACACGTCCTTCACGGACCAAGACGTTGGGTCAAGTGTGATCGTGCGCTATTCCGAACACCCCCGTAGCATCTACGTGGGCTGGAGCCGATGACTAGCAAACTCTCAAGATTAAAAAACGGCCGCACAGGAGGAAAGTAATTTCAGATAAAAGCATACATATATTGCAGGCCTTGGTTCATAACACATAGTTTGGATAAATATATTACATTCACTGAAACATGATATCCTTTGAGCATTGGCCCTCTACTAATCGAGCACCTTCTAGGACATCGTCAAAGTACCGCTCCGGCTTGCGGTTGTCCTTGCCTTCGGGTGGGCCCTCGATCACCACGACGGTGGCCTTCATCTTCGCCCAATGCATCTTGACACGGGCAAAGGCCATCCACGCACCCTCTATGCACGCCGAGCACTTTACGGCCTCAACCCGGGGCAGCGCGTCGATGAGTCGCTTCACCAGGCCAAAGTAGCTGCTAGGAGTGGGTTCGATTGGCCACAGCCAGACTATGACGTCCTTCATGGCCAAACCGGACATCCGATGCAGCTCCGCCAGTTGCTTCATCTGGTTGTTCAAAAGCACCGGGCATTCCGGTGCCAGGAACTGTGAACAGAAGAGCTTCTTCGTTGAGCTCCCCTCCTGTGCTCGGAAGAACTGTGTGGCATCGGCGGCACTCGTCGGAAGATCCACAAAGGCGTCTGGAGAACTCCATAGTCGGTGGCCTTGATATCCGCCTGGCTAGGCGGCCATGGCGTCCTACACAGTTATTTCCCCATTGCTGGCAACGCACTCCCCAACTCCTCTGCTTCTTCGAACCTCGGCTTCCTCTCCCAACCCGACCTGAGCTCAATCCTCTCCATTGCCATGGTGCCGAACCGAACGGGGAAAGGGAAGAAGCCCCTATCCTCAGCAAGCCCGCCTCTGGCCGTCGAGCCCGCCGTCGGCCGATCGCGGGTGCTCAATCGGGAGGCCATGGACAAGGTCCGCCCTGCGCTCGCCACCAGCTTCAACGAATGGGGAGGGATGGTTGCCTGGCCTGCGTCCCGAGCTTCTGTCGATGGAACAGCCACCGAGGTCCAATTCTTCATCGACGCCCTGTGGGCCGGCCTGGTCCCTCCATTCTCCTCCTTCTTCAAATACGTGCTTTCCCATTACCAGATTCATATACTGCACCTAGATCCCCAATCTGTCGCTCTTCTTGCCCTCTTTGCCTTCGTCTGCGAGGCCATGGTGAGCATCATCCACTCCATGGCCCTTCTGCACCATTTCTTCTCTCTGCACCTGACCGACCCCCGGCAATGCTCGGGGTGCCTGAGCTTCCAGGCCGTGGCGGCAACGGCCAGCTCGGGGATTGATTTTGAACTCCCGCCGTCTGCGAGCGGGTTCCGGACGCGGTGGGTGTATGTGGACGTCGGAGTGCTCAACCCCTTCCTCTTGCCTCTGTCGGCGCCCGCCGTCCCCAGCTCCAGCTGGGGACACGTGAAGCTTGCGAGCCCCCACCTCGCCTTCGTCTGGCTCTAGCTGAAGAGGCTGAAAGATCTTGGTTTGACTGCGCCCATGGTGATGAAGGAGTTCCTCCAACGCTGCGTCGCCCCACTCCAGCGCCATTCCCAGCCAATGTGGGCCTTGTCTGTCAGCCAGGATCGCATGAGGCTTTAGGAGTCAGAGCTTCCGCTAGAGGCGCGAAGAACGGTGCTCGAGGTCCTGGCGGGCGACCCCTCGCGAGCCTATATGCCACTGGAGGGCTGTCTCTTGTACTGCTGCTCAAACAATGTGGAGTTAGCGGGGCAGATACCCCCCTTTGACGAATGGCGGCTGCGTCCAGTCGGCCCTGAGGGGCCCCGTGAGAACCCTGTCACCGTGGTTCCCCTCCTTTTTGCCGGCGCTGAACTTGCCCCAAGATTGGACACAAGGGGGCAAGCACCACTGGAGGCCAAAGGCGCGGGTACTGAGGTGTTAACGCCGCCCGTGGCTCCTGACGCCATCTCCGGGAGCCCGTGACTCTCGCCCTGGGGTGGCAGTTGAGGGGGCGATGCAATCCGCTGCTCCTGAGGCTGAAGCTCCCGAGGCCTCAGCAGGTCATCGCAAGGCGGAGCCCGATGGCTCTCCCTAGCTTGGCGCTCCTGAGGTCGCCTCCTCGGGTGCTTCACCAGCCGCCCCCTGCGCTGGTCGCCACGTCCAACGCTTCAGCCGGCTACGTGTAGACATCAACTCAACTGGGCTCCCGCCGAAGCCCAACCGGCGATCGGGGGGGCGCCAGCCCCCTGCGGAAAGCGGGCGAGCCGCTTCGGATCCCGTCGGCGACCCCCGCTTTGGAGGAAGGAATCGGCCGTGCACTCAAGTTTCCGCATGAACGGAGTGTCATCTGCCACGAGCACTTTTGGGAGGCGATGGGCGCGATGAGCCGGCTCGGCGGAGAACTCGTGGATGTAGACGCGCGCCTCGAGGAAAAGGGTCTTCGGCTGATGGAGGAGCAGCATAAACTGAAGGTGGCCATCACCCTCGGGCGACACCAGCGCGAGCTTGATAACGCGAAGGCTGAGGCATCTCTTGCGACCTCGCGTGAGGCCTGCGCTCGATCCTTGGAGAAGCCCGGGAAGCTGATCGTCGCTGCGAGATCGCAGAGAAATGCGCGTGGGAGCTCCAAGCCTGGAGCGCCTCCTTGGAGCAGCAAGTGGAGGCACGCAATGCCGCCCTAGCGTCGATGATGGGGATGCCTGCCAAGGAGGAAGAGATCCTGAAGCACGAGGAAGTGTTGGCGCTGGAAGCCACGGAGCGCAGCCTTGAGCTTGAGTGGTTGGAGATGAGGGAGCGGCCAAGTCGCCCAAGCGGAGGATGTTGTCGGTGCGCGCGAGACCAGGGCCCAGGAGGAGATCGATCGCCGGAGGGCGAGGCTCGCGTGGATCTTGTGGGTAGGTACAACCTGAAGCCGAAGCTCGTGGAATCCGAAGCTGTGGGCAGGACTACTGCCCTCAAGTCAGGGTTGGCTGAGGCGGGACATCGCGAGAAAGCCGCCGTAGCCGCCCTGATCTCAGTGCAAGCTGAGCTGGCTTCCGCCCGTGCCGAGC
Organism: Aegilops tauschii subsp. strangulata; assembly: GCF_002575655.3. Taxonomy (NCBI): domain Eukaryota; kingdom Viridiplantae; phylum Streptophyta; class Magnoliopsida; order Poales; family Poaceae; genus Aegilops; species Aegilops tauschii. Next base: position 240,787,498 of record NC_053037.3, on the reverse strand, counting down.
TGCTTTCTCTTCAGCAGCGGGTCACGAGCGCCGAGTCCTTCATGCAGCAGAGCAGGGAGGAAGCGCTCCGGCGGCACACGCTGGAGCACGTGCACGCCCCCATGCTCCAAAGCCTCAGGATCAGAGCCAACGCGGCGCTGGGCACCATCTGGGACGAAGATGCCCCTCATCCCCACTCGAACGATTATGCCAGTCACCTCCTTTTCTTTACTGATGTGGTGACACGCATGGAGAATCGATCGGAGAGGGCTCACGAGCTTGTTGAAGAGAGGAGCCGCGGCCTGCTCAGGCGCGCGTTCTCTCGCGTCTTCAGCCACCTCCAGAACACCTACCCCAACTTTGATTTTGACGCCACCATTGCCCCTGTGCCTGAGGCCGTCCGAGGCGACCTGGCACGGTGGGTAGAAGACAATGTGGATGCTCTAGTCAGGGCCTTCACCTCCGAGGATGAGGCGGTGGTGGTCGCGGCGGATGAAGGTGACGTGGTCGACGATGGTGTGGGCGACGCCGGCAATGGTGACGGTGACGCCAGCGACGCGTCTGAGGGTGACCCGGAGGACGCGTTGAGAGATCTGTCTAATTGAGCCCGTGCTTCCTTGTCATTGACCATGCATGTGAAAGCTCGAGCACGGCCCTGAAAGTTGTAAGAGCATTTTGGGAGGGGGAGCCCCTCATGTAAACAGATTACTGCCTTTATTCCTTAGGCCAAGTTGGAGATGTGTTTTTATGAGCCCGCGAGTCCCGCCGCAAGCTGACTGCTGCTGTTTACCTTAGTCAGGGCCAGTTCCAAACCGGCCCATGAGCTCGTGAGCTTCTGAGGGGCTTGCCGATTTGTCCGAGAGGGCCTCGCGAGGAGCGAGCGCCAGCCATGGAAGGGCGTGCACGCATCGTGTGTGTGCTGCGCCCAGCCCCCGCTCGCTAGGAGGACGCGAGGGGGAGGCAGTACGTGCAATCTCCAAATCAAGGCAAGGAACCAGATCGCAAGAAATCGCACGAACGATAATAGACACCCCCCGCGCACACTAATGAAAATTCAACTTCAAACTTAAATCCAAAGCCAGAAAACAGGGCTACAGAAAAGAGATTAAAAGCAAAAGGCCGCATCCGGTGCCTAGTATATTCTTCTTGTCTTCTCACCAGCGCGGAGCTAAGTGCTGCCACTAGGATGTGGGAGGGAGCCCCCGAGGCCTGAGGGCGGCACTCCTGAGACTCCGGGGCGTGTATAGCCCCACTCATTGTTGCGTGAGAGTGTCACGAGTGGAGACCTTCACAGGCGCGAGCCTTACTTCATATCGCCGGTCGAGGGCCCCGCCTTGCGCCACCCTCGACCACCATTAGGGCATCCGGAAACCAGGATGAAGCCAAGGGGCAAAGGGGACGCCAGCGGCGACCACGGGTCCTCTGCGGGGGGAAGGCTCACCAGCACCTCCCCGGCAGAGGGCCTACCTCCAGGGGATGCCCTGCTCCGCGCGATGCAGGGAGGGGCCTTGCTCCCGGCTCCTTCCCTGCAGTCCCTAGTGCGCTCCTCCAGGTGAAAGCGAGGCTGTCGAGCTGGGTCCGCCGTCCGCCGCTGTGACCTGATCCTCCTGCGACCCATGGTTAGCGTATGCTTGCGCCTAAGAGATTAGTGGTACCCCGTAGCTGTTGTCGCCGGCATGGTCGGTGAGACTCCCGAGAGGCTCCTGGAAAGCCTCAGCTTCTAGCGCCTCCTCCTCCCAGCCTGGCTCGAGCAACGAGCCAGGGTCGTCTTCCAACGCGTACTCCTGGTCCATCATGCGGGGCACGTAGGCCTCCGAGGCCGTCGCACCGAAGACCTCGCCGAAGTGCCCCACGCTCCATGTTGCCCGGCCCAGCGCGCCGCCCTGAGGATGGTAGGGCGGCATCCCGCTGGGGCCGCAGGTGGCAACGCTCGTGCCCGCGCTCATCGGAGGTGGTGCAGGTGCGATTGGGCGTCCGGTGCTGCTGGTCGCGCCAGTGTCGATGAAACCTCCTGGCGTGCCCGGGGGCACGCGGGCGCTGCGAGGCCCTCCATGCGATCCGGCCGCGGCCTGAGGCGTAAGCAGGGAGCAGAAGGACAGTGCTCCCGAGGCCGCGGTGTCCAGTAGCTCGGCGACGCGCTCTAGCAATGCATCCCGGCCGCTCTCCATCAGCTGGCATCGCAGCAGCTCCTGAGCCACCGTGAGCGTGGCCATCATGTTTGCTTGCTCCCGTCGGGTGTGCGGCGCCGTGGCCGCAGCATAGCTTGAGGCCCTTGCGGCTGCCCGCGCTTTTCGTGGAGTAAGGGTGGATGGCGTTTGACCACGCCGCCCGCACCCCGCAGCGTTTGGTGGTGCGCGTGCCGCCTGGGGCGCAGGGTTGAGGTCTTCTTGGACGACGCCGCCCGGGCTGGCCAAGCTGCCCAGCGGTCGGCGTTGGTCCTTGGGTCGTCGGACATCGAAACCGCGGAGTGCCGGCCGATCAACTGGTGGAAGAGAGGCTCCGACGCATCCCTACCTGGCACGCCAAATGTCGGATCTCGGGTTCCGGCAAAACCCTTGAGGTTTGAACACTGGGGTGCGCACGCAGATCTCTCTCTCCCTAGATCGCTCTCGCAACTATCGCAATGCCTAGCTCGATGAACCCAAAGAATGAGAGACACTTTTATACTGGTTCGGGCCACCGATGTGGTGTAATACCCTACTCCAGTGTGGTGTGGTGGATTGCCTCTTGGGCTGAGGATGAACAGTTACAAGGGAAGAACAACCTCCTGAGGAGAGGTGCCCTTGTGCTTGGTGAGCTTGTGTGGTTGAGGATGATCTGGGTGATCCGTCCCCCGCTATGGTGGTGGCTACACCTATTTATAGAGGCCTTGGTCCTCTCCCCAAATATTGAGCGGGAAGGGATCCAACAACGGCCAAATTTGAAGGGAGACAACTAGTGTAGGTTATCCTGACTAAAGGTGGTCTTCGCCTGCCAAAGGCTCTGGTGGTGGCGCCGTCTTGGGTGGTGACCTCCGTCCTGTCGTCCTGCTGGTCTTGGTATCGTTGCACCGATATGGAAACCTTTGCCTGATGCCTCGGGACTCCTCGCCTACGCTTTCCCCTTTAGCACCAAAGAGCAAACGAGGACATTGCGCGCTGGCGCCCGCCTGGCTCCAGTCGTCACGGATTGCGTCACAGAAACCTCGCGATGTGTCCCTTGCCTTGATCTCTCTGCACCTCGCGAGACAGCTTGGTGAGGCCGTCCCGAGGAGGTCTTGTGTCATCCGCCTCGCGAGGCCTGGCCCCTCGCGAGGGTCTTGAGTGTTTGTTGGTGAAGATGGGCCGTACAGGGCCGCTGGTGGGGCAATGCTATGGGCCGCAAGCAGGCAAGTCTGGGGTCCCCCGTTCCCAGGACGCCGACATATGTCTTCGGTCTTCTTTGGCCATGTCTTCTGGGCCTTGAAGTGCAGCTTCTAGATCTCTTCGTGCGTTGTGCCGAAGAAGCACTGCAGGGTCTGGGGACCTTCCGGATTGAACTCCCACATATGGAGTGGCCGAAGTTGGCAGGGAAGGATCCGGCGGAAGAGCATCGCCTGAATCACGTTAGTGAGACTGGTGTTCTTGCTTATCATATTTTTGATACGCTTATGCAGCGTCAACGCTTCCGCGGTCAACCCCTAGTCCAAACCCTTGTTGGTCCACGACGCGAGCCACATAGGGGGTCCGGATCTAAACTCAGAAGTGGTCGCCCATCTGGTGCTGTGAGGTTCGGTGATGCAGAACCAGTCCTGCTGCCATACCTTGACGGTCTCCACGAAGGCCCCTTTAGACCAAGTGGTGTTGGGGAGCTTGCTCACCATGGCGCCGCTGCAGTCCACATGCTGCCAATCGACCACCTTTGGCTTCACATTGAAGACTTTTAGCCATAGGCCGAAGTGTGAGGGGATGCGGAGTAGCGCCTCGCACACGACGATAAACGCCGAGATGTGGAGGAAAGAATTTGGGGCTAGATCATGGAAATCTAGCCCGTAGTACAACATGAGGCCGCGGACAAAGGGGTGGAGGGGAAACCCTAGTCTGCAGAGAAACTGAGGGATGAATACAACCCTTTCCCCGGGCTCCGGGGTGGGGATAACTTGCTCCTTGGTAGGGAGCCTGTGTGCGACCTCCGCAGATAGGAAATCCGCCTCTCGGAGCTCCTTGACATCCTTCTCCGTGACGGAGGAGGCCTCCCACTTGCCCTTCGAGCCCGATCTAGACATGGCTGGTGAGGTTGGTGGTGGTGGGAAAGACTGAAACTTGGGTGCTGGAGCTTGAGGATGGGAAAGCAGGAGAAGGAAGAAGGCGTGGGGATGAAAGAAGGGATCTTTATCCACTTATATAGGTAGTGAATATAAAGCGCCCCCCCCCCTCAAGCCTTAAAACTCGCCTGTTCCCAAGGGGTCATGCGAACGGCACGGTTGGATTACCCAAACCCGTATTGATGAGGATCCCGCGATAAGCGTACACGATATCTGCTTTGGCGGGACGTATCAATAGAGGCCACGCCTCAAAATACGAAGCGGGAGGCAGAAAACGGTTTGAAATGTTAAAGGAGCCAGATGTGGCATTTCACTGAAAAAGTTGTCAGTTGACACACATTATTTTGATTAAATATTTTGCCTTCGTGGTTGAGGGTTGTGACTGTAATGCAGAGCCGGATACAGTTCTTTTATTCAGAAGATTGCTTTGAAGTATTCTGGAGGATGAACCCGCCTTGCAATGCCGAAGACAATCCGTGTGACGAACATATCGTCATTGAAGACTGGTTCAGAGGCTACTAAGGCGTGTCCCCCCACTTCAGTCGACCATTCTCGCGCTCTTGGCGGAGGCAGGGGCGAAGTAGAGTTAGGCCCCTCGTGTATTTCCTGGCCGCCGCGTCTGCGACCCGGTTCTGTCCCAGTGGCTTGGGTACAAGAAGAAGGGGGAGCACGGTGGTTTCGGAGTGAAACGAGGTCTCATTTGTCCTAGTTCCATACGGAAATGCATAACAAGGGATGAAAGGCTTATCTAAATCTGTAGCCCCCGGCAACCTTGGCTTGCCGTGGTTGGATCCTTGTGTCTTCAGCCCCCGACAGTCTTGGCTTGCCGGGGCCGGAACGCCGGTCCGTTCTCTTTCTCCCAAGCGGCTCAGCAGAAGTGTCCACGTGCCCTGCGAACCAAAGAGGACAGAAAGATGCACACTCGACCTCTAGGCTAGGGGTTAGTCGCCGCTAAGCACTATCAACCCTAACAGAGGGAGTGACTCAACCTAGCATGCATGCTATAACTTAGGGCTCTAGTGCTTCATTTATTTATGCTCAGGGTCTGCGCCTGGCTTTGTACAGAGGGTTACATGCCTTGTCGGCAAAGCTTGTACAAAAGGTGGCTTGCCGGGAGGCCCGGCAAGCCGCGCCTTATGGGTAAAAGTTGCGAAGATGCTCGATGTTCCAGGAGTTGCTCACTGGGACAGCATCTTCGGTCTCCAGGCGGACTGCGCCGGACCTGGTGACTCGTATTACCCGATAAGGGCCTTCCCACTTTGGCGTCAACTTGTTGGAATTCTTGACCGACTGAACACGCCGAAGAACAAGGTCGCCTTCCTCAAAGCTTCGGGCATGAACCTTGCGGCTATGGTAGCGGCGCAAGGCTTGCTGGTAGCGTGCTGCTCTCACTGCCGCCAGAAGACGATCTTCCTCAAGGAGCATTGCGTCATCTTGCCGCAATTGCTCTTGCTCAAGCTCGTCGTAAGCGAGCACTCGAGGTGACCCGTATATGAGTTCCGTGGGGAGAACTGCTTCTGCCCCGTAAACCAGGGCAAAGGGTGTCTGGCCGGTGGCTCGATTTGGTGTCGTCCTGATCGACGAAAGAACTGCCGGCAACTCATCAATCCAGCGCCATCCGCTCTTGTGCAGCCTGTCAAAAGTCTTTGTCCTCAGGACACGCAACACTTCAGAATTTGCCCTCTCTGCCTGGCCGTTGCTCCGTGGGTGTGCCACGGAAGCAAAACAGACCTTGCTCTCGAGGTCTTGGATATATTGCATGAAGGTGTGGCTCGTGAACTGCGTGCCGTTGTCGGTGATGACTCTGCTTGGCACACCAAAACGGCACACTAGCCCCTTGAAGAACTTGACGGCTGACTGTGCTGTCACCTTCCTCACTGCTTCCACCTCCGGCCACTTTGTGAACTTGTCGATCGCAACGTACAAGTAATCAAGGCCCCCGACAGCGCGGGGAAAAGGGCCTAGTGTGTCGAGCCCCCAGACCGAGAATGGTCAGGAGAGAGGAATTGACTGAAGGGCTTGAGCTGGTTGATGAAGCATCTTCGAATGGAACTGACACGCTTCGCACTTGGTTACTAGTGTTGTTGCATCCTGGAGGGCAGTGGACCAGAAGAAACCCTGCCGGAACGCCTTGCCGGCAAGGGCCCTCGCCCCTATGTGGGAGCCACATATGCCTCCGTGTATCTCCGCCAACAGCTCCAGTCCTTCCTCCCGGGGAATGCACTTCAATTTCACACCGTTCGGTCTCCTCCTGTCCAGGACGTCATCGACGAACTGATACATAGCAGACCAACGGGCTACCTTCTCCACTTCTTCCTGCTCCTCAGGAAGCTCCCCTATTTGGAGGAATCGGATGGTATGATGTGCCCATGTCGGAGCCTGGGGCTCGACGGCAAGGACCAAAGGCATTTCTTCTGCCATGGGAGCGGTTGTCTCTACGGCTAGGGCTTGACGGCCTACCGGAGTCGGTCGCTCCTCGGCAGGCTCAGAGTCCACGGCAACACCCTTGCCGGCGGCCCCTGGGGGCTCAGCGGGAAAGTACTTGCCGTGGCCCGATTTCCTCCGCTTGTTCTGCTCCGTTGATGGTTCGACGGATTGTTGAGTTAACCGAAGCAAAAAGGTACCTGGTTCCACAGGTAGCTTGAATGCAGCGTGCTTTGACAGGTAATCGGCGATGTCGTTCTCCGCTGGGGGAACGTGCTTCGCTTGTATACCATCAAAGCGCTCCTCCAGCTTCCTCACCTCATCTACGTAGGCCTCCATCAACGGGCTCAGATAATCTTTGTTGACTTGTCTCGACAAGCTATGAATCACCCCTGACGCTGAGCTTTTTAACTCTGAGGTCTGTCGCGATCCTTAGACCGGCAAGCAACCCCTCGTACTCAACAGTGGTTTTGGTGGACATCTCCCTGGGAAAGTTCATCTGGATTACATACTTGAGGTGCTCGCCGGTGGGTGCGACGAGCAGCACACCAGCACCGGCGCCTTGCAGCGAGAAAGCTCCGTCAAAGTACATAATCCAGTCGCGAGCTGTTTCCTTGTCGGGGAGAGTGGTCTCCAGGATCTGTTCATCAGGCATTGAGGTCCATTCTGCAATGAACTTCGCCAGGACTCTACTCTGGATTGATGAAGTACTTTCAAACTTCAACCCAAAGTTTGATAACTCCAAGGCCCACTCCACAATCCTTCCGGGTGCGTCTCGGTTGTGCAGTATCCGTTGCAACGGGAGGCGGGTGACGACAATGATCTCGTGGGCCTGGAAGTAATGACGCAGCTTCCTCGAGGCCATAAGGAGGCCGAAGAGCAATTTTTGCACACCGGAGTACCTTGACGTAGCCCCCTGCAAGAGGGAGCTGACAAAGTAAACTGGGTGTTGCATCATCTTCTTCTTCTGCACCACTTCATTTGGCTGCGCGGGCCCGGCCCCGATGGTGTCAGACTCTGCCGGGGGCCTTGTCTTGCTGGCATCAGGCCCTGCTGGGGGAATTTCGGACGTGCCATCCGCCGGTCCTGCCGTTGCGACTGCCTCTTCGTCGACCTCCCTCTGCGCCACTACCGCGGCGCTGACCACTTGATTCGTCGTAGCCAGATACAGCAGCAACGGCTGTTCCGGTTTAGGCGCCACCAGTACTGGTGTAGAAGGGAGGTACTTCTTCAGATCATGCAGTGCTAATTCGGCCTCCGGGGTCCATTCCATGGGGCCCACCTTTTTCAAAATATTGAAAAAGGGAAGGGCACGCTCAACAAACTTGGAGATGAATCGGCTCATGGCGGCAATGCAGCCAGTGAGCCGACGCACATCGTTGATCCGCTTGGGCACCTCAATTTGCTCGATAGCCTTGATCTTGTCTAGGTTTGCCTCGATCCCGCGCTGCGACATAAAGAACCCGAGATGATTGCCGGACGGAACGCCGAAGACACACTTCTCAGGGTTCACCTTGAGGTTGATCTTGTGTAGGTTGGCAAACGTCTCTTCTAAGTCTTGTACAAGAGTTGCCTTGTCCTTGGTTTTGACCACTATGTCATCCATGTATGCTTCCATATTTCTATGTAGGTGGGGTTCAAAACCAATTTGGACTGCTCTTGCAAACGTTGAGCTAGCACTCTTTAACCCGAAAGGCATCCGTAAAAAGCAATACGTACCTTATGTGGTGATGAATGTTGTCTTCTCTTCGTCTTCTCTTGTCATGAAGATCTGGTGGTAGCCCGAGTAGGCGTCGAGGAATGATAACAAATCACACCCGGCCGTGGAGTCAACAATTTGGTCGATGCGCGGCAATGGGAAGGGGTCCTTAGGACAAGCCTTATTGATATCTGTGTAGTCAATACACAACCTCCACTTCCCGTTCGCCTTGCGCACTACCACCGGATTGGCCAACCACGTCGGATGGAGCACCCCCCTCACCACGCCTGCTGCTTCCAACTTCCTAATCACTTCTGTGATAAACTCTTGCCTTTCCAGAGCCTGCTTCCTGACCTTCTGCTTGACAGGCCGCGCATGAGGACAGACAGCTAGGTGGTGCTCAATCACCTCCCTGGGAACACCGGGGATGTCGGATGCTTGCCATGCAAACACATGGACATTCGCCCGCAGGAAGGTGACGAGCACGCCTTCCTATTTGCTGTCGAGGGTGGAGCTTATGGTGAAAGCCCCTCCCGTGCGATCCTCCCTAACGGACACCTTCTTGGTCTATGGTGGTGCAGCTCTGGATTTCTTGCTCTTGTCGGTGGAGCTCTCTGGCATGTCCTCGACGGTAGCACAACACTCCAAAGAGGTGCGCTTGCCGGAGTGGGTGCGAGAGGTCTAGCCGGGCTTCTTCCCTCCCGGGGCTTCAGCGGCAGGAGCAAGTGCCTTGGCGGCAGCTGCTGCAACTGCTTCCTGGTAGAGTAGGTCGGCGCAGATCAGCACATCCTGCTTGTCGCAGGGGACGGTGATGATGGTCATCGGCCCAGGCATCTTCAGCGTGTTGTAGGCGTAATGCGACGCCGCCATGAACTTGTCTAGTGCCGGGAGGCCGAGGATCCCGTTGTAGGGCAAGGGGATCTCGGCTACATCAAAGACAATCCTCTCCGTCCTGTGGTTCAACTTGCCTCCAAACGTCACAGGCAACGTGACCTTCCCCTTCGGCTGGCTTCTTCCCGGGTTGACCCCTGGAAACGTGCCCGTCTCCTTGAGGTCTCCGTCGGGGATTTGCAGGCTCTTGATCACAACGGGCATGATTAAGTTCAGACCGGCCCCACCGTCAACCAGCATCTTGTTCACCTTGAGGTTGTGAATCATTGGTGAGACCAATAACGGAAAACACCCGACCGCAGTGGTGCGATCAAGGTGGTCCTCGACATCAAAGATGATGGGAGTGCTGGACCACTTCAGCGGCTTCTGAGCGTCGAACGATGGCTCCACTGCTGTGATCTCGCGCGCCCACTACTTGAGCTGGCGGTGAGAAGTGTGCAGCGAGGCACTACCGTCGACGCACGTGGCCTCTGTAGCCTTCCGAAACTCTTCCTCGCCGGGTTCATCGTCCTCGTCATGATCATCGTCTTCTTGCTTCTTGTTACGGCCCTGAGCGGCCCTCTCTTGCTGGCTGTCCTTGCCGCGGCGGCCTCCTTAGCCACCATGCTTCTTGCCGGATCCTTTGGCACCGTCTTGACCCTTCTCCTTGTCCTGCCTCTCATACTCGGCCTTTTGCTTTTCGGCAAGCAGCTCGACCTGTCGGCAGTTCTGGAGGTCGTGGCCCTTGGGGCGGTGAATCTTGCAATACTGCTTGTCGGAGCCCCCTGGCTTGTCGGCAGCCGCCAAGGACCGACAAGCGGCGCACCAGGCAATCTCCTTGCCGGGGTCGTCTGCATTGGCCTTCTTGGCAGCGCCGGTGTCGTCAGATCCCTCGACGGCAAGCACGGTCTTGCCCTTGTGTTTTTTGCTGCGACGCCGGCCCTTCTTTGTCGGGGCGGCGGTGTCTTCATCAATAGAATCGGTTTCCACGCCGGCGTCCTCGCCGGGGTACTTCCTTCCCTCTTCAGCCCAGGCCCACCTATCGGCCAGAACATAAAGTTCGGCCACATCCTTAACCTTGTTCATCGCCAGCTCTTCGCGCATCTTGCGGTTGCACACGTTCTGATGGAACGCGCTAATCACGGCGGCGGGATGAACATCGGGGATGTTGTACTGCACCCGGCTGAACCTCTGGATGTACTTGCACAGGGTTTCCCCTTCCTTCTGGGGAATGATATGCAAATCACTGGCCTGGCCATGAGCTTGGTGGCCTCCGGTGAAGGCACACACGAACTCATGGCACAGATCCGACCAAGAAGAAATGGAATCCGCCGGCAAGTGCATCAACCAAGACATGACGTTGGGCTTCAGTGCCAATGGGAAATAATTGGCAAGCACCTTGTTGTCGCGAGCTCCGGCAGCTTGCATCGCGATGGTGTAGATGCTCAGGAACTCTGACGGATGGGTCTTGCCGTTTTACTTCTCGCGGACGTCAGGCTTGAACGTGCGGTGGGACGGCCACTGGAACTGCCGCAGCTCATGGGTAAAGGCTGGGCAACCCACCTTGTAAGGTAGGCCGCCGGAGCCCCCAGGTGCTGGGTGGTCCATAGCGGGTCCCGCCCGCATATCCGACTGGTGGCGTGTATTGCGCCGGTGCTCGATAGTGGTTCGAGCATCTTCGTGGGCTCGTTCTCAAAGAACTTGGCGCTAGTGGCGATGGGTCCGTGGGTCGGACGATGCTATGGAAATGTTATCACATGCGTCGTCACGACGGATCGACACAGGCGGTAGCTGGCACGGGGGAGGAGAGTGTACTGTGGCTGTAGCTCCCCCTATCCTCCCACTGTTGACGTGTGGTGGCTCGACGGAGCGCCGGCCCGAGGGCCCCGCCGGTCGCGGATCATCTTTATTGGCGGCGGCGACGAGGCTCCGGATGGTGGCTCTCCACTCGTCGAGCTTCTCCGCAGCAGGAGGCAAGTCGAGGAGTAGCTGCACGCGCGCCAAAGCTTCTGCTGGCGTGTGTGGTGGCGACAGCTGCGTGGACCAAGGCGCGCTTCGACTTCTAACCACTTTAGAAGGACCTCTATCACAGCCCAGCGGCTGCGTGCCATTTTCGCCAGCACTTCGACGGGCATGCTAGACTCTTTCGTCCCGCGAACGATGCACAGGGCTCTTCCCACCGCGGTGTCCAGGGTTACCGGCGTGGTGACGCTGCTCGTCGCGCACACCATGGGAAGAGTGCGCTGTGGGCACCGGGGTGGGCGTCTTGGAGGTTGCTGCGCCGCATGTAGGGGGCACAGCGACGCCCCTGGAGGGCCCCGCGTCGCCTGCGGGGGGCCCATCCCCGTCTTTGGATCTGGCGGCGTGCGGCTCGTCGTCTGGCGCACGAACGACGCCGCTCACCAGGCTCTGACTGTCGGGGCGATGCTGGTGCTCGCGGGCCGCGGCTTGGGTTCTGTCCGCGACCGGTCCGCTGCTCACCTGCACTGGCGCGGGCCGCTCCGCCCCCGATGAGCCGATCGCCGTGATCGTCTTCTTCTTGGGAGGCATGGTGACGAAGAACTGCTAGGCTAACTGCTAAACCAGATTCTCATGACTGCGCCCCCTACCTGGCGCGCCAAAGATGTCGGTGGGAACGACACCTATGGGATCACTGGAATCCCTTCTACGGTCGGCGGGCGCGGGGTTGTGAGAAGAGCAGATCCAGGAGCCAGCACAAAGATCGTTTACCCAGGTTCGGGCCTCGAGGATGCGTAATACCCTAGTCCTGCTTTGGTGGATGTATTCAGTGTTCTTGAGCTTTCGAACTAGCTACGGTGGCTGCGTAGTTCCAAAGAGCCGAATCCTTCTCCAGTATGCCCCGGGCCTCCTTTTATAGTCGAAAGGGGCTGCCACAGTGGCATACAGGAGGTGGAAAGGCTACAGTGCGCAAGCTTATCGCCTGGCATTAGGGGACAAAACGCATTAAATGTGCTACTTAGGTGTCCATTAGCTTTATCGGGGACGGGAACGAGGCCCGTCCCGTCCGTCGCCACTCCGTCTCGCTTCGACACGCGCCCAGGCCAGCGATGCATGTGGTGCCATGTAGGCAGGCAGGCTGCTGAGGTGGCGCGGTGGCAGGGTCTTCACGAAGATCTGCATGCCACCACGCAGGTGCTTGCTGAGTCGGTCTGGAAGCCGCGTGTTGCTACGCAGGTGCCTGCCCAGCTGGTTGGGCTGGCAGCTGCATGCGAATGGTGGCGGAGCCTTGGCTGGTGCGGGCCTGGCAGTGGCCCCGCTGGCGCCCTCGGCAAGGGCCTTGCTGGGGGCCCGGCAAGGGTCTTGTCGTGCCGTCGCAGTTGTCCCCGGCAAGGCGCCTGCCGGGGGTCTTGTCGATCTCCTCGGCTAGGATCCCGCCGAGGGTCGCCGTCTTCTGGTCCTCATCTGATCTTGTGTGTTTTTGATCTTGACAAAAATCTCCATGCCACCACGGGGGTGCCTCCCGAGCCCTGGTTCCAATGTGATTGGTGGGGTCGGAAATCGTGGGCTCAAGGGAGGCTCGCTTTGTTGGCATCGGGCAGGCTGCCCGGCAAGGGCCTTGCCGGGCTGCGGAGCCTGCCTCGGCAAGAACCTTGCCGAGGGATTCTACCTCATCTCCTTGCCCTCTTGTGTTCCTGGTCTTGGTGTTGCCCTTGTCGTCTTGTGCTTTAGCTTCTTCCCGGTTTCCCTCCTCTGTTCTTCTTAGCGTGGCCGTGGGCGCGGCTCTGACTGTCCGTGCACAAGTAAAGGGGTACAGAGGAGTGCCCCTACTTTAGTACACCGACAGGATTGAACTAAGAAAAATGATAAGGATAAATGTGTGATGGTGATACGATACCGGGGCACCTCCCCCAAGCTTGGCAGTTGCCAAGGGGAGTGCCCATACCCATGTATTTATGTTTCTTTCTTCGGAGGTGGCGATGTGATATTCTTTGCGATGATGCCCCTTAGGACGCAATTCTCATCCTCGAGCTTATTAGTTTGCCGCTTAAGATCCATTACTTCCTTGCGAAGTTTACCCGTGATGGCTAGAGCTCCATTCACCCATGGATCTTTCATAACTGCAGGAGAAAAAGCAACACTCTTTTTCATATTTTCATAAGAGAGAAATCTAGCATTGGGAGGAATGACTGAATTTGGTATTGCTGAGCTCTGAAGTTCTCCAGCATGAATCTAGTTTGAAGACAAGAGGTAACTTCGTGATCCTCCTCCATGGTATCCACCCTTTTCAAGTCAGCCTCCATTTCTTCCTCCGTTGATTGGCCGAAGTGCTCAGCTTCGTTGTATGCTCTTGGGCCCGGTGTCAGGTGAGATACATGACTCTCCCCGACTGAATCTTGCGAAGGCATCTTGCTCTAAATCTAGTGAAGAAACAGCTCGAAACAAAAACAGGAGATATTGCCATGGTGTAGTGGTCAAAACATTCGGGAGATTATACGATGAATTTTACCGACCGAAATAAGTATTGTGCAAGAAAATGGAGTCCGGAGGGCACACGAGGTGGTCACAAGGCAGGGGGGCACGCCCGGGGGGTAGGGCGCACCCTCCACCCTTGTGGTCTCCTCGTGCATCTTTTGGACAACTTTTAATTTACCTAATTTTTTTAGTATTCCAAAACGGAGAAAAATTGCCATTGGAAGTGTTTTGGAGTCGGTTTACTTACCGTACCACATACCTATTCCTTTTCAGAGTCCGAAACATTCTGGAAAGTGTCCCTTATGTACTCCTCCGGTGTTACGGTTTCAATTATATTGGTCACAACATTTATGGGATTATGTGAGATATAATGTTTGATTCTTTGACCATTTACCACCTTCAGATTTGTACCTTCGACATTGTCGATTTTGATGGTACCGGAATGATAGACCTCCTCGATAATGTAAGGACCTTCCCATTTAGAGAGAAGCTTTCGTGCAAAAATCTTAAACGAGAGTTGTATAGCAAAACGCTGATCACCTACACGCTTTTGTATCCTTTTGTCATGCCATCTTTTAACCTTTTTTTAAACAACTCTGCATTTATAGGCTTGGATTCTGCATTCATCAAGCGAGCTAATGTCAAATAACCTCTTCTCACCGGCAAGTTTGAAATCGTAGTTGAGCTCTTTAATAGCCCAATAAGCTTTATGTTCTAGTTCAAGAGGTAAGTGACAAGCCTTTCCATAAACCATTTTATACGGAGACATACCCATAGGATTCTTATAAGCAGTTCTATAAGGCCATAATGCATCATCAAGTTTCTTAGACCAATTCTTTCGAGATCTATTAACAGTCTTTTGCAAAATCAATTTAATTTCTCTATTGCTCAATTCCACTTGACCACTAGACTAAGGGTGATAAGGAGATGCAATTCTATGGTTGACATCATATTTAGCAAGCATTTTATGGAAAGCACCATGAATAAAATGTGAACCACCATCAGTCAGTAAATCTCTAGGGACTCCAAACCTCAGAAAAAAAACTTCTTTAAGCATCTTAATAGAAGTGTTATCACCAGCACTACTAGTTGGAATAGCTTCTACCCACTTAGTAACATAATCAACAACAACTAAAATATGTGTGTACCCATTGGAGGAAGCAAGAGGTCCCATATAATCGAAGCCCCAAACATCAAATGGTTCAATAACAAGTGAATAATTCATAGGACGTTTACTAATATTGCCAATTCTCTGGTATTCATCACAAGACAAGACAAACTTACGAGCGTCCTTGAAGAGAGTAGGCCAATAAAAACCAGATTGCAATACCTTGTGTGCAGTTCTGTCTCTAGCATGATGTCCTCCGTAAGACCCGGAGTGCCACTTGCGTAGGATCTGTTCCTGTTCATGCTCAGGTACACAACGTCTAATAACACCATCTACTCCTTCCTTATAAAGATGCGGGTCATCCCAAAAGTAATGTATTAAATCATAGAAAAACTCTTTCTTTTGCTGGTATGTGAAACTAGGTGGTATAAATTTAGCAACAATGAAATTAGCATAATCAGCGTACCATGGAGTATTATAAGAAGTATTTATGACAACTAATTTCTCATCAGGAAATCTATCATCAATTGGCAGTGGGTCATCAAGAACAGTTTCTAACCTAGACAAGTTGTCTGCAACGGGGTTCTCAGCTCCCTTTCTATCAATAATGTGCAAATCAAATTCTTGTAACAAGAGAACCCATCTAATAAGTCTAGGTTTAGCATCTTTCTTTTCCATAAGATATTTAGTAGGAGCCTGATCAGTGTGAACAGTTACTTTTGAATCAACAATATAAGATCTGAACTTATCACAAGCAAATACAACTGCTAAAAATTCTTTTTCAGTAGTAGCTTTATTTCTCTGGGCACTGTCTAGAGTCTTACTAGCATAATGAATAACATTCAATTTCTTATCAACTCTTTGTCCTAGAACAACACCAATAACGTAATCACTAGCATCACACATAATTTCAAACGGAAAATTTCAATCAAGTGGCTGAACAATAGGTGCAGAAATCAAGGCTTTCTTATGTATTTCAAATGCTTCTACACAATCATCATCAGAAACAAAAGGAAGATCTTTTTGCAAGAGATTAGTGAGAGGCCTAGAAATTTTAGAGAAGCCTTTAATAAACCTCCTATAGAAACCAGGATGGCCAAGGAAATTTCTTATACCTTTCATATCTTTAGGACACGGCATCTTTTCAATAGCATCTACTTTAGCTTTATCAACTTCAATAACTCTTTCAGAAATCTTATGCCCCAAGAGAATACCTTCATTAACCATAAAGTGGCACTTCGCCCAATTCAAGACAAGATTATTTTCTTCACATCTCTACAAAACTCGATCAAGGTTGCTTAAGCAATCATCAAAAGAAGTTCCGTAAACGGAGAAATCATCCATGAAAACCTCAACAATCTTTTCACAAAAATCAGATAATATAGAAGTCATACATCTTTGAAAGGTAGCAGGTGCATTGCATAAACCAAAAGGCATATGCCTACAAGCAAAAGTACCGAAAGGGCAAGTAAAAGTGGTCTTTTCCTGATCATCTTTTGACACAGGTATTTGAGAGAAACCAGAATAACCATCTAGAAAGCAAAAATGTGTATGTTTGGATAATCTTTCTAGCATTAGATAAATAAAAGGTAGAGGGTAATGATCTTTTCTAACAGCTTTGTATAATTTGAGAAATTCAATTACCATTCAATAACCTGTAACAATTCTTTGTGGAATCAAGTCATTCTTATCATTAGGAACAACAGTAATACCTCCCTTCTTAGGGACACAAATAATGGGACTGACCCATCTACTATCAGCAATAGGATAAATTGTACCTGCCTTCAGAAGCTTTAATATTTCATTCCTTACCACTGCCTTCATCTTAGGATTTAACCGTCGCTGATGATCAACAACTAGTTTAGCATCATGCTCCAACTTTATTTTGTGCTGACAGAGTGGGACTAATGCCCTTAAGATCATCAAGACTACATCCAATAGCGGCATGGTACTTCTTCAGAGTTTTCAATAATTTCTTTTCTTCATGCTTTGAAAGGTTAGCACTAATAATAACAGGATATATCTTCTTTTCATCAAGATAAGCATATTTCAGAGTGTAAGGTAATTGTTTTAGCTCAAACACGGAATCACCCTTGGGTGGAGGAGGATCCCCACGGATTTCAACACACAAATTGTGTTTCAAAACAGACCCTTGATTAAAGAATATTTCATCTAATTCCCTTCTTTCATTCATAAACATATCATTTTCATGGTCTAGAAAATATTGTTCTAAAGGATCAGTAGGAGGCATGACAATAGAAGCAAAACCAATAATTTTGTCCTTACTAGGCAATTCTTTATCATGGGGTTGTCTACAAAATTTAGAAAAATTAAAATCATGAGACATATCCCCTAAACCAACAGTAACAATATCTTTCTCGCAGTCTATTTTAGCATCAACAGTGTTCAAGAAAGGTCTACCAAATATAATGGGACAAAAATCATCTTGTGGGGAACCAAGAACAAGAAAATCAGTAGGGTACTTTATTTTCCCACACAAGACTTCAACATCTCTAACAATCCCAATTGGTGATATAGTATCTCTATTGGTAAGCTCAATAATACCATCATTATCTCTATCTCAGCAGGTGCAATATCATTCATAATTTATTGGTATAAGGTATAAGGAATTGCACTCACACTAGAACCCACATCACATAAGCCATGATAACAATGATCTCCAATTTTAACAGAAATAACGGGCATGCCAACAACAGGTCTATGTTTATCTTTAATATCAGGTTTAGCAATTGTATCAACTTCATCACCGAAATAAATAGCATGCCCTTCAATATTATCGACCAAGAGATCTTTAACCATAGCAATACTAGGTTCAACTTTAATTTGTTCAGGGGGTGTAGGTGTTCTAGTATAACTCTTACGAACCACAGTTGAAGCTTTAGCATGATCCTTTATTCTAACAGGAAAAGGTGGTTTCTCAATATAAGATGTCAGGAATGATAGGGATTTTAGACATATTATTACAACTTTCAGGCAATGGAGGAATGGATTCATCCATGACATTACCCACCTCACCCAGAGGATCAAAAGAAGATACAGGGATGCTATGCTTAAGTGGATTGACTTCCTGCCTCCTTGATGAGACTTCTGGTTTTAGTCTTTTAGTCTTTAGGTATAGCCCCCCCTCTTTCTTCTTCTTAGCTTTGTATAGTTCTTTTAGTCTTACAGGCATGCATGTGGGAACCGCCCCACGCATGACCCCCCACGTCACGCTCAACCCTCCACGTCGCGCGTTCAACGCGGGTCGTGGGGAAGCGCAGCGGGCGAAAAATTAATGCGGTAAAATCCCGTCATGACTACCCGTGCACCGTTCTGGGCCTGGCCCAACAACGTGTTGCACTTATGTGTGGCCCAGGCCCGAATGATCCTGTCGGTGTACTAAACTAGGGGCACTCCTTTGTACCCCTTTACTTGTGCACGGACAGTCAGAGCCGCGCCCACGGCCACGCTAAGCAGAACAGAGGAGGGAAACCGAGAAGAAGCCAAAGCACAAGACGGCCAGGGCAACACCAAGACCAGGAACACAAGAGGGCAAGGAGGTGAGGTAGACTCCCTCGGCAAGGTTCTTGCCGAGGTAGCCTCCGCAGGCCCGACAAGGGCCTTGCCGGGGCAGCCTGCCCGATGCCAACAGAGCGAGCCTCCCTTGAGACCACGATTTGCGACGCCACCAATCACATTGGAACCAGTGCTCGGGAGGCACCCCCATGGTGGCATGCAGATGTTTGTCAAGATCATAAACACACAAGATCAGATGAGGACCAGAAGACGGTGACCCTCGGCGGGATCCTAGCCGAGGAGATCCATAAGACCCCCGGCAGGCGCCTTGCCGGGGACAACTGCGACGCCACGGCAAGACCCTTGCCGGGCACCCGGCAAGGCCCTTGCCAAGGGCGCCAGCGGGGCCACTGCCAGGCCCGCACCAGCCAAGGCTCCGCCGCCATGCAGCTGCCAGCCAACCAGCTGGGCAGGCACCTGCCTAGCAACATGCGGCTTCCAGACTGACTCAGCAAGCACCTGCGTGGTGGCATGAAGATCTTCGTGAAGACCCTGCCACCACGCCACCTCAGCAGCCTGCCTGCCTAGATGTCACCGCACGCATCGCTGGCCTGTGCACGTGTCGAAGCGAGACGGGACGGGCCTCGTTCCTGTCCCCGATAAAGCTAATGGACACCTAAGTAGCGCATTTAATGCGTTTTGTCCCCTAATGCCAGGCGATAAGCTTGCGCACTGTAGACCTTTCCACCTCATGTATGCCACTGTGGCAGCCCCTTTCGACTATGAAAGGAGGCCCGGGGCATACTGGAGAAGGATTCAGCTCTTTGGAACTACGCAGCCACCGTAGCTAGTTCGAAAGCTCAAGAACACTGAATACATTCACCAAAGCAGGACTGGGGTATTACGCATCCTCGCGGACCGAACCTGGGTAAACGATCTTTGTGCTGGATCCTGGACCTGCTCTTCTCACAACCCCCCGCCCACCGACCGTAGAAGGGATTCCAGTGATCCCATAGGTGTCGTTCCCACCGACAAATCCTTTTGGTTATATCTTGATCTAGTAGAATAAAGTTTTAGTATGATCTAGCTTTGAGTTTTTTCTGATCTCTATCTATGTAATCGAGTCCTTGAGTTGAGGGCTTTGCTTTCTTGCTATGATGTTGATGGAATTAAATAAAGAATAAAAAGAAATAAAAAAGGATCATATTGATATTATGGAGAGTAAAGACTTCACATATAAAGAGTATGATGAATAAAATTTGTTGATAGCTGATAAACATAGTTTTGGTCATTGTTGCAATTAATAGGAAGTAATAAAGAAAGAGGGGCTTCACATATAAATATACTATCTTGGACATCTTTTGTAATTGTGAGCACTCATTAAAATATGACATGCTAAAAAGTTGATGTTGGACAAGGGAGACAACATAATGGGTTATGGTTGCTTATATCTGAATAGAAGTTATATTGTCATGGATCCTCCAACATGTTGAGCTTGCTTTCCCTCTCATGCTAGCCAAATTCTTTGCACCAAGTAGAGATACTACTTGTGCTTCCAAACATCCCTTAAACAAGTTTTGACATGAGAGTCCACCATACCTACATATGGATTGAGTAAAATCCTTCAAGTAAGTTTTCATCGATGCAAGCAATAAAAATTGCTCTCTAAAATATGTATGATCTATTAGTGTGAAGAAAATAAGCTTTATACGAACTTGTGATATGGAAGAAACAAAAGCGACAGACTGCGTAATAAAGTTCTTTATCACAAGTGGCAATATAAAGTGACGTTATTTTTCATTAAGATTTCATGCATCCAACCATAAAAGTGCATGACAACCTCTGCTTCCCTCTACGAAGGGCCTATCTTTTACTTTTATCTTCTACCTTATACAGGAGTCATGGTGATCTTCACCTTTCCATTTTACACATTTTCCTTTTGGCAAGCACTATGTGTTGGAGAGATCCGGATATATATATATATATAACCACTCAGATGTAGGTTATCATAAAGTATTATTGTTGACATTACCCTTGAGGTAAAAGGTCAGGAGGCGAAACTGTAAGCCCCTATCTTTCTCTGTGTCCGATTGAAACTTTGAACCCATAAGTATCACGTGAGTGTTAGCAATTGTGAAAGACTAAATGATAGTTGAGTATGTGGACTTGCAGAACAGCTCTTATATTGACTCTTTCCGATGTTATGTTAAATTGAAATTGCTTCAATGACCGAGATCATAGTTTATGAGTTTTCAATGAAGTTTCTGATTCATGCTTATCATAAGAAATTATATGACAATATGTGTTGTTGTCCAGAAGATGATCATGATGCCCTCATATCCGTATTTTATTTTATCGACACCTCTACCTCTAAACATGTGGACATATTTTTCGATATCGGCTTTTACTTGAGGACAAGCGAGGTCTAAGCTTGGGGGAGTTGATACGTCCATTTTGCATCATGCTTTTATATTGTTATTTATTACATTATGGGTTGTTATTACACATTATATCACAATACGTATGCCTTTTCTCTCTTATTTTATAAGGTTTATATGAAGAGGGAGAATGGCGGTAGCTGGAATTTTGGACTGGAAAAGGAGCAAATATTACAGACCTATTCTGCACAACTCCGAAAGTCCTGAAACTTTGCAGAGAATTGTTTTGGAATATATAAAAAATATTGGGCGAAGAAAGCACCAGAGGGGGGCCATCAGCCATCCTCAAGGGTGGGGGCATGCTCTACCCCCCGGGGCGCGCCCCTGCCTTGTGGGCCACCTAGCAGGCCCCCGATGCCCATCTTCTGCTATAAGGTGTGTTTTGACCTAGAGAAAGATGAGAAGGAAGCTTTCGGGATGAAGCGCCACCGTCCCAAGGCGGAACTTGGGCAGAACCAATCTAGAGCTTCGGCGGAGCTGTTCTGCCGGGAAACTTCCCTCTGGGAGGGGGAAATCATCACCATCGTCATCGCCAACAATCCTCTCATCGAAAGGGGGTCAATCTCCATCAACGTCTCCTCTCAAACCCTAGTTCATCTCTTATATCCGATCTCTGTCTCAAAACCTCACATTGGTACCTGTGGGGTGCTGGTAGTGTTGATTACTCCTTGTAGTTGATACTAGTTAGTTTATTCGGTGGAAGATCATATGTTCAGATCCTTAATGATAATTAATACTACTCTGATTATGAACATGAATATGCTTTGTGAGTAGTTACGTTTGTTCCCGAGGACATGGGAGAAGTCTTGTTATAAGTAATCATGTGAATTTGGTATTCGTTAGATATTTTGATGAGATGTATGTTGTTTCTCCTCTACTGGTGTTATGTGAATGACGACTACATGACACTTCACCATGATTTGGGCCTAGGGGGAGGCATTGGTAAGTAATAAGTAGATAATGGGTTGCTAGAGTGACCGAAGCTTAAACCATAGTTTATGCGTTGCTTCATAAGGGGCTGATTTGGATCCATATGTTTCATGCTATGGTTAGATTTATCTTAATTCTTCTTTTGTACTTGCAGATGCTTGCGAGAGGGGTTAATCATAAGTGGGAGGCGTGTCCAAGGAAGGGCAGCACCCAAGCACCGGTCCACCCACGTATCAAATTATCAAAGTAACGAACACGAATCATATGAGCATGATGAAAACTAGCTTGACAGTAATTCCCATGTGTCCTCGAGAGCGCTTTGCTTTATATAAGAGTTCGTCCTGGCTTGTCCTTCGCTACAAAAAGGATTGGGCCAATTTGCTGCACCTTAGTTACTTTTGTTACTTGCTACCTGTTATGTCGTGGGAAACCACATATGGGACTAGAGGGCCCCTTGCTGGTTCGATAGGGGGACTTCGCGTTGCACAAAGAGCAGACGAGCGTGGGGCACCATGGCAGAGATCACACAGGAAATTTCACCCAGGTTCGGGCTGCTGCGAGGCGCAAAACCCTACTCCTGCTTTGGTGGATTGATGGTGGAAGAGTGGTGGTGGGGCGTAGTACACTTGCCCGGCAGGGGCAACAGTGGCTACGCGCGTATGGGTGTGTGTGTTGTCCAACCTTCTAACCCTTTCTACGGTTGCCATGGGCCTCCTTTTATAGATTAAGGGGTTACCACAATGGCAAAGTAATCAATATGCACTTATAAGATGGCAAACAGTGCTATCATACCTAACTGCTGCAGGCTGACAGGGTGCATTAAATGCACCGCTTAACGTCACGTCATTGGTCTCCCGGCAAGCCTTGTCGGGCTATTTTGCCAGCTTCACACCTGCTCGCTTGACACGTCGCAGGACGGGTGTCGTTCTTGGGCATCTACCCTAGAGAAAAGCCACCATGTGGCGAATGGCTACCACTTAGTCGCTTTGCGGCTTGACACCGCACTGATTGACGACGCGGGTCGTGGTGGAGTAGCTTGATGAGGTGGTTCTGCCCTCATGAGTCCCGGCAAGCCCAGCCCCCGACAGAAGCCCCCGGGCCTGCCCCAAACGCGCTGCCGGGCATCGTCGGGGTAGGGCCTAATAACTGCATAGGCTGGGGTGCTGAAGAGGCTGGCCTCTTGAGGTCTTCTTTGCTTCTTCATTAATCTTGAGCTTGGGCCAGTTTCCAATCCTCCCGCACGTCGCACGTAACACTGGGAGAAAACTTCGGTCGTGGCCCGCGGATTGCCCACATCCCATGATCATGGGGCGGAAAGTGCCATTCCACTTGCCTCTTGTTTCGCACGCACCTGCCACATGTTCTGCATGCATTGGGCGTGGTAGGTGGTGGATGCGGAGGGCACGGGGAGGAGTGCCATGGTCGAAAACTGGGCGCCGATGGTTGGAGTAGAGGGTCGCCCTTGATTCTTAGAGCCATAGAAGGTGTAGAAAGGCCATATTGGAGGAGCGGGGCGGCTATTTCTTGTGTGAGAAGCCAGCCCCCTGCCTCATCCACCTATAAAAAAGGGGGCTGGGCAGTGCTCTTCTGCACATCCTTCCTCCTCTCACCTTCTGCAACTCCTCCCTTCTAGTCATGGTGAGAGGGCGAGGGCGCGGCGGTGTCCAGTAGCGGTGACAAGAGTTTCTTCTCGACAGCACATCCCTCCCCCTTGGGATCTTGTGGTGGCGGAGCCCGCCGGAAGAGGAGGAGGGAGGGGCGAGGTCGAGGTCGCCGGGGCGCCCGGGGAAGAGGAGGGCGAGCTGGTGCCTTGGCTGCGCCACCACTAGCGGCTCCTCCCCCAATGGAAGGCCATGTCGGGGACCAACCTCGAGAGTTCATCATTAGGCTGTACAAACCCCTGTGCGGTCATCTTCGCCTTCCAACTCCCTTTGTGCGGGAGATGGAGCTTGAAACACCACGCGCTCTGAGGTTGCACATGAGGGGCTGCGGAAATGGTAGCATGTGGGTTGATGTCGACTTCCCTGCACCTCACGTGATGTACCTCCGCCGCGGTTGGAAGACTTTTGCCCATGCCCACGCCTTTTCGAAGGAGCATGTTCTCCAGTTCAAATTAATGGAGAGCGGCCTGCTCTCCGTCAAGATCTTCGGGCGCTCAGGAGATCGCTTAGGGTGCTGCGCGGAAAGCTCGGCCGAGGATGAAAGCTCCTCCTCAAGAGAAAGTGACGAGGAGGACAGTGACGACAATGACAACGCCAGCGGGTGGGAGGGCGACGACTCTGACTCCAGCTGAGCGCCGCCTGCACCATCTTCATCAAGCAGCAGCACCATCATCTGCATCCACATCTCCTTCCCTGCAATGTGATTTGCCGGGGAGTCAGATTGTCGGTGTGGAACGACACCTATGGGCTCACAAGAATTCCTACTACGGTTGCCGGGGCGCGGGGTTGTGAGAAGAGCACGGTTAGTAGCCAACACAAGGATCGTTTACCCAGGTTCGGGCCGCGAGGATGCATAAAACCCTAGTCCTGCTTTGGTAGGTGTATTTCAGAGAGTTCTTGAGCTCTCGAACTAGCTGTGGTCAGTGCGTGGTTCGAAAGAGCCGAATCCCCCTCTAGTATGCCATGGGCCTCCTTTTATAGTCGAAAGTGGCAACCACAGTGGCACACAGGAGGTGGAAACATACAGTGCCCTGAGCTTATCGCTCGTATTACAGGACAAGACGCATTTAATGTGTAGCTTATGTGTCCCCTTGCTTTATAGGGGACGGGCGCGAGGCCCGTCCCGTCCGTCGCCGCTCCTCCTCGCTTTGACACGCGCCCTGGCCAGTGAGGCGTGTGGTGCCATGTAGGCAGGCAGGCAGCTGAGGTGGCGCAGCGGCGGAGCCTTCAAGAAGATCTCGGAGGTGCCTCCCGAGCCCTGGCCCAATGTGGATGATGGCGTCAGGGACCGTGGGCTCAAGGGTGGCTCGCTCTGTTGGTGTGGGGCGAGCTGTCCCGGCAAGGATCTTGCGGGGCCTGCTGAGGCCTCCCGTCAAGGGTCTTGCCAGGGGAACCTGCTTCGTCCCTCTGCTCTTTGTGGTCTTGGCCTTGGCGTTGCTCTTATTATCTTGGGCTTTGGTCTTACCTTGGCTCACCTCCCCTGTTCTGCTTAGCGTGACCGTAGGTGTGACTCCGACCGCCCGTGCATAGGTATAGGGGTACAAAAACGCACCCCACTTTTTGTACACCGACAGGAGCCCCCGGGCCTGGGCCACACTTAAGCGTGACACGTTGTTGGGCTAGGCCCAAAAACGGTGCGCGGGCAGGCGGGCGGTTTTTACCCGGGTAAAACTTTTCGTGCGCGGTGCATCGCATGACCCACGCGCGCGGCGCGGCATCGAGGGTTGTGCGTGACGTGGGCGGCATGCGTGGGGCGGTTTCCATGCACATGCGTCACATCGTAGTAAAGAGGCGGCTTGTGCCTTCCCCGTAAAAAGAGGGAGGCGTGGAGGCGCAGCTCATTTACTGAATGGGGCCGGGGCGCGGTCTTCAAGGCGTCCACTCCCCACGATCACGGCGTGGGGAGAGGTCGCTTCGCCTGTCCCCTCGGTTTCTGCACGTCCGCCACGCGTCCTCCTGGCACCTGGGGTTGCAAGCGGTGGAGGATGGCGTCCCGCACTCTTCCGTCATCTATCTCCTCTCGCTTCTGCTTCTTCCTTCCACTCGCCATGGAGAAGGGGAATCCAGGTCCCTCGACGGTGGCGGCGAGGGTCGCCGCTCGACAGCGCATCCCTCCTCCTCCTGAGCCCGCGGTGGTGGAGCCGGCCGCGAGGGGAAGGTGGAGGGGGCGAGGCCGTGGGCGAGGCCGGGGCAGAGGTCGTAGTGCTCGGGGAAGAGGAGGACGGGGCGGCGCGCCGGCTTCGCCCCCGCCAATGATGCCTTTGCCAATGGAAGGCCATGTTGGAGACTAGCCCCGTGAGTTCTTCATCAGGCTGCGCTGGCCTCCGCGTCGCCGTCTTCGTCTTCCCGCCCCGTTCGCTCAGGAGATGGAGCGTGACCCGCCCCAATCCCTCAGATTGTACATCAGGGGTTGTGGGAATGGGGGCACGTAGGTCGACGTTGACTTCCCGGCTCCTCGAGTCATGTACCTCCATCGTGGGTGGAAGATGTTCGCTCGTATCCACAGCCTGACGGCGGGGCTCATCCTCTACTTCAAATTAATGGAGGATGCCTGCTCTCCATCAAGGTCTTCGGCGACTTCGGGACTCGCCTAAAGTGCTGCGTGGAGAGCTCCTCCGATGGAGATTCCGACGATGGAAGCTCTTCCTCGAGCGAAAGTGATGAGGAGGACAGCAGGGCAGACGGCGGGGATGAGTCCGACTAGGCGTCGGATGCCCCGCGCCTGGGCGGATGCGGCACCAGCAACATCTGCACCTGCCCGCTCCTCCAGCAGAGTTTTGTCGCGGGCGGAGCCAGCTCCTTGAACTTCTCGGGGCCGTCTCCTTGGGCGACTTTCGTCAGGAGGCTGCGGAAGAGGAAGAGGGCGGGCGGCACCGACGCCTTCGTCGCGTATTGCCGGTCCTTCCGCCTCGTCTTCCAGCTCCTTTCCCGGCACCGTCATCACTGGCCCGCCCCTGGGCGGTCACCGAGGTGTTCTCTTGGTGCTTTCTGCTGCTCGTAGCTCGCCTAGGCGCCCCTTTTGCTCTCTCGCCTCCTTGACCTGCCTCCTGAGGAGAGGGACAAGAAAGGGATCACTGGCATCTTATCTCTCTTTAGTTTGTAAGCCTGCGGGCCTTTGTTAAATTAAGAACTCGTAATCCTGTTGCTCATGTTTTTCATTCCGTATGAACTGTACCTGTATGGGATGTTTTTAATGAAAAAGGGATGCTTGCCGGGTTTTTCGTTCATGGCTAGGCCCCGCGACACGGAGCGAATCCTTGTTATTATTTAAGATAAATGTTTTTCGCCCGGCAACAGGCCTTGCCGTCCCCCCACTCCACTCGACCATTCTCGCGCTCTTGGCGGAGGCAGGGATGAAGTCGGCTTTAGGATCCTCGTTCTACCTCCTTGCCGCCGCGGCTACAACCAAATCCGGACCCAGGAAATAATCCTTACGTATAGGAAAAAGGGGAGCACGACAGCCTAGAGATAAAAATGAGGTTTCACATGCCCCAGTTCTGTTCCGAAATGCATGATAGAGGATGAAAGACTTATCTGGATCTGCAGCCCCCAGCAATCTCATCTTGCCGCGGTTGGACCCTTGTGCTTGCAGCCCCCGGCAACTCTAGTTTGCCAGGGTCGGGACGCCAGTCCGTTTCTTCTCTTCCAAGTAGCTCGGCAGAAGTGCTCATGTGCCCTGCGAACCAAAGGAGGACAAAAGAGAAAACAGATAGACGCGCACTCGACCTCTAAGCTAGGGGTCAGTCGCTGCTGAGCACTATCAACCTTAACCAAGGAAGAGACTCGACCTAGCATGCATGCTATGACTTAGGGCGCCAGCGCTTCATTTATTTATGCTCAGGATCTGCGCCTGGCTTTGTACGAAGGGTTACATGCCTTGCCGGCTAAGCTTGTACAAAAGGTGGCTTGCCGGGAGGCCCGGCAAGCCGCGCCTTTTGGGTAAAACTTCCGAAGATGCTCAATGTTCCAGGAGTTGCTCTCTGGGACGGCATCTTCGGTCTCCAGGCGGACTGCGCTGGGCCTGGTGACTCATATTACCCGATAAGGGCCTTCCCACTTCGGCGTCAACTTGTTGGCATTCTTGGCCGACTGAACGCGCCAAAGAACAAGGTCGCCTTCCTCAAAGCTTCGGGCATGAACCTTGTGGCTATGGTAGCGGCGCAAGGCTTGCTGGTAGTGCGCTGCTCTCACAGCCGCCCGAAGACAATCTTCCTCAAGGAGCGTCGCGTCATCTTGGCACAACTGCTCTTGCTCAAGCTCATCATAAGAGAGCACTCGAGGTGACCCGTATATGAGTTCCGTGGGGAGAACTGCTTCTGCCCCGTAGACCAGGGCAAAAGGTGTCTGGCTGGTGGCTCGATTTGGTGTCGTCCTGATCGACCAAAGAACCGCCGGCAATTCATCAATCCAGCGCCTCCCGCTCATGCGCAGTTTTTCAAAAGTCTTTGTCCTTAGGCCTCGCAACACTTCAGCATTCGCCCTCTCCGCTTGGCCGTTGCTCCGTGGGTGTGCCATGGAAGCAAAACAGACCTAGCTGCCGAGGTCTTGAATGTACTGCATGAAGGTGTGGCTCGTGAACTGTGTGCTGTTGTCGGTGATGACTCTATTTGGCACAGCAAAACGGCAGACCAGTCCTTTGAAAAACTTGACAGCTGACTGAGCAGTCACCTTTCTCACTGCTTCCACCTCCGGCCACTTCGTGAACTTGTCGATTGCAACGTACAAGTAATCAAAGCCCCCGACAGCGCGGGGGAAAGTGCCCAGTATGTCGAGCCCCAGACCGAGAATGGCCAAGAGAGAGGGATTGTTTGAAGGGCTTGGGCTGGTTGATGAAGCTTCTTTGAATGGAACTGACACGCTTCACACTTGGTTACAAGTGCCGTCGCATCTTGGAGGGTGGTGGGCCAGAAGAAACCTTGCCTGAACGCCTTTCCGGCAAGGGCCCTCGACCCTATGTGGGAGCCACATATGCCTCCATGTATCTCCGCCAACAGCTCCAGTCCTTCCTCCCGGGGGATGCACTCCAATTTCATGCCATTCGGCCTTCTCCTGTATAGGACGTCATCGATGAACTGGTACAGGGCGGACCGACGGGCTCTTTCTTTGCTTCTTCCTGCTCCTCAGGAAGCTCCCCTGTTTGGAGGAATCGGACGGTATGCTGCGCCCACGCCGGAGCTTGGGGCTCGACGACAAGGACTAAAGGCATTTCTTCCACCATGGGAGCGGCTGTCTCTACGGCTAGGGCTTGACGCCCTGCCGGAGGCAGCTGCTCTTGGGCAGGCTCAGCATCCGCGGCAGCACCCTTGTCGTCAGCCCCAGAGGGCTTGGTAGGAAAGTACTTGCCGGGAGCTGACTTCCTTCGCTTGTTCTGCCCCGTTGATGGTTTGACGGATGGTTGAGTTAGCCGGAGCAAAAAGGTACCCAGTTCCATAGGTAGCTTGAATGCGGCATGCTTTGACAGGTAATCGGCGGTGTCGTTCTCCATTCGGGGGACGTGCTCCGCTTGGATACCGTCAAAGCGCTCCTCCAGCTTCCTCACTTCATCTATGTAAGCTTCCATCAATGGGCTCTGGTAATCCTTGTTGACCTGCCTGACAACAAGCTGTGAGTCACCCCTGACGATGAGCTTCTTAACCCCGAGGTCTGCCGCGATCCTGAGACCGGCAAGCAATCCCTCGTACTCAGTAGTGTTGTTGGTGGCCATCTCTCGGGGAAAGTGCATCTGGATCACGTACTTGAGGTGCTCCCCGGTAGGTGCGACGAGCAGCACACCGGCACCGGCGCCTTGCAGCGAGAAAGCCCCATCAAAGTACATGACCCAGTCGCGATCTTCCTCCTTGCCGGGGAGAGTGGTCTCCTGGATTTCTTCGTCAGGCGTTGAGGTCCATTCTGCAATGAACTCCGCCAAGACTTTGCTCTGAATTGTCGAGGTACTTTCAAACTTCAAACCGAAACTTGATAACTCCAAGGCCCACTCCACAATCCTCCCGGTTGCATCTGGGTTATGCAGTATCCGTTGCAACGGGAGGCGGGTGACGACAGTGATCTCGTGGGCTTGGAAGTAATGACGCAGCTTCCTCGAGGTCATAAGGAGGCCGAAGAGCAATTTCTGCACACCGGAGTACCTCGATCTAGCTCCCTGCAAGAGGGAGCTGACAAAGTAAACCGGGTGCTGCATCATTTTCTTCTTCTACACCACCTCTCTTGACTGCGTGGGCACTGCCTCGGTGGCACCAGACTTTGCCGGGGGCCTCGCCTTGCCGGCACCAGGCCCTGCCAGTGGAATCTTGGGCTTGCCATCCACTGTTTCAGCCGCCGTCACTGCCTCCTCATTAACCTCCCTCTGTGCCACTAGCGCGGCGCTGACCACTTGATTCGTCGCCGCCAGATACAACAGCAATGGCTCTCGTGGTTTAGGCGCAACCAGTATTGGTGTGGAGGAAAGGTATCTCTTCAAATCCTGCAATGCTGCCTCGGCATCTGGGGTCCATTCCATTGGGCATGCCTTCTTCAAGATTTTGAAGAAAGGAAGGGCGCGCTCGGCGGACTTGGAGATGAATCGGCTCATGGCGACAACGCAGCCGGTGAGCGGACGCAAATCTTTGATCCGCTTGGGTGCCTCAATCTGCTCAATAGCCTTGATTTTGTCTGGGTTTGCCTCGATCCCGCGTTGCGACACAAAGAATCCGAGAAGCTTGCCGGATGGAACACCGAAGACACAGTTCTCAGGGTTCAACTTGAGGTTGATCTTGCGCAGGTTGGCAAATGTCTCTTCTAGATCTTGCACAAGAGTTGGTCCGTCTTTGGTTTTGACCACTATGTCATCCATAAAGGCCTCCATATTTCTATGGAGCTGAGGTTCAAAACCAATTTGGACTGCTCTTGCAAATGTTGAGCCAGCACTTTTCAACCCGAAAGGCATCCGTAAAAGCAATACGTACCACATGGGGTGATGAACGCTGTCTTTTCTTCATCCTCTCTTGTCATGAAGATCTGGTGGTAGCCCGAGTAGGCGTCGAGGAATGATAACAGATCACACCCGCCCGTGGAGTCAACAATCTGGTCGATGCACGGCAACATGAAGGGGTCCTTAGGACAAGCCTTATTGATATCCGTGTAATCAATACACAGCCTCCACTTCCCATTCGCCTTGCGCACCACCACCGGATTGGCCAACCACGTCGGGTGGAGCACTCCTCTCACCAACCCTGCCGCTTCCAGCTTCCTGATCTCCTCTGTGATGAACTCCTGCCTCTCCAGCCTGCTTTCTGACCTTCTGCTTGACGGGCCGCGCATGGGGGCAAACAGCTAGGTGGTGCTCAATCACCTCCCTGGGAACACCGGGGATGTCGGATGCTTGCCATGCAAACACGTCGACATTCGCCCGCAAGAAGGTGACGAGCGCGCCTTCCTATTTGCTGCCGAGGGTGGAGCCTATGGTGAAGGCCCCTCCCGTGCCATCCTCCCTGGCGGACACCTTCTTGGTCTGCGGTGGCTCAGCTCTGGATCTCTTGCTCTTGCCGGTAGAGCTCTCTGGCACGTCCTCGACGGCAACACAACACTCCGAAGAGGTGCGCTTGCCGGAGTGCGTGCGAGAGGTCTTGCCGGGCTTCTTCTTCCCTCCCGGGGCTTCAGTGGCAGGAGCAGGCGCCTTGGTGGCATTTGCTGCACCTGCTTCCCGGTAGAGTTGGTCGGCGCAAATCAGCGCATCCTTCTTGTCAGAGGGGACGGAGATGATGGTCAACGGCCCGGGCATCTTTAGCATGTTGTAGGCGTAGTGTGACGCCGCCATGAACTTGCCTAGCGTCGGGCGGCCGAGGATCCCGTTGTAGGGCAAGGGGATCTCGGCCACGTCGAAGACGATCCTCTCCGTCCTGTAGTTCAACTCTCCTCCAAATGTCACGGGCAGTGTGACCTTTTCCTTCGGTTAGCTCCTCCCCGGATTGACCCCTTGAAACGTGCCCGTTTCCTCGAGGTCTCGATCAGGGATTTGCAACCTTTTGATCACGACAGGCGAGATCAGGTTCAGGCCGGCCCCGCCGTCAACCAACATCTTGTTCACCCTGAGGTTGTGTATCGTTGGTCAGACCAAAAATGGCAAACACCCAACCGCGGTAGTGCGGTTAGGGTGGTCCACGGCGTCAAGGATGAGGGGCGTGCTGGACAACTTCACCGACTTCTGAGCGTCGAACGACGACTCTGCTGCTGTAATCTCACGCGCCCACTGCTTGAGCTGGCAGTGAGAGGTGTGCAGCGAGGCGCCGCCATCAACGTACATGCCCTCCGTAGCCTTCTAGAACCCTTGCTCACCAGACTCGTTGTCCTCATCGTGATCATCATCTTCTTGTTTCTTGTCGCGGCCCCGGGCGGGCCTCTCTTGCTGGTTGTCCTTGCCGAGTCGGCTTCCTTGGCTGCCACACTTCTTGCCGGATCCCTCAGCACCGTCCTGGTCCTTCTCCTTGTCTCGCCTCTCATACTCGGCCTTTTGCTTCTCAGCAAGCAGCTCGACTTGTCGGCAGTTTTGGAGGTCGTGGCCCTTGGTGCGATGGATCTTGCAGTATTGCTTGCCGAAGCTTCCTGGCTTGTCAGTAGCCGCCAAGGCCCGGCAGGCGGCGCACTCGGCAATCTCCTTGTCGGGGGCGCCTGCCTTGACCTTCTTGCCGGCACCGGTGTCGTCAGATCCCTCAACGGCAAGCACGGCCTTGCCTTTGCGCTTCCTGTTGCGACGCCGGCCCTTCTTCGTCGGGGTAGCGGCATCTTCATCGGTAGAGTCAGTTTCCGCCCTGGCAACTTCACCGGGGTACTTCCTTCCCTCTTCAGCCCGGGCGCACCTATCGGCCAGAACGTAGAGCTCGGCCACATCCTTAACCTTGGTCATCGCCAGCTCCTCGCGCATCTTGCGATTGCGCATGTTCTGGTGGAACGCGCTAATCACACCGGCGGGATGAACGTCGGGGATGTTGTACTGCACCCGGCTGAACCTATGGATATACTTGCGCAGGGTTTCCCCTTCTTTCTGGGGAATGATGTACAGATCACTAGCCTGGCCATGAGCTTGGTGGCCTCCTGTGAAGGCGCCAACGAACTCATGGCACAGATCCGACCAAGAAGAAATGGAATCCACAGGCAAGTGCATCAACCAAGACATCACATTGGGCTTGAGCGCCAGCGGGAAATAGTTGGCAAGCACCTTGTCATCGCGAGCCCCAGCAGCATGCATCGCGATGGTGTAGATAATGAGGAACTCGGACGGATGGGTCCTTCCAGTGTACTTCTCGCCGACGTCAGGCTTGAACGTGCGGTGGGACGGCCACTGGAACTGCCGCAGCTCATGGGTAAAGGCCGGGCAGCCCACCTCATAAGGTAGGCCGCCGGAGCCCCCCGGTGCCGGGTGGTCCATAGCGGGTCCCGCCCGCTTGTCCGACTGGCGGTGTGTTTTGCGCCGACACTCGATGGTGGTTCGAGCGTCTTCGTGAGCTTGTTCCCAAAGGACCTGGTGCTGGTCTCGGAGGCTCCGCGGGTCGGGGATGCTATGGAGATGTTATTACAAGCGTTGTCATGACGGGCTGACGCCCGCGGCGGCTGGCGAGGAGGAGGAGAGTGCACCGTGGCCGTAACTCCCCCGGTGCCCCCAGCTCCAGCATGCGGTGGCTCGGTGGAGCACCGACCCGAGGGTCCCGCCGGTCGCGGATCTTCTTTGTTGGCGACGGCGACGAGGCTCCGGATGGTGGCCCTCCACTCGTCAAGCTTCTCCGCAGCAGGAGGGAAGTCGAGGAGCAGCTGCGCGCGCGCCAAAGCTTCTGCTGGCGTGGGCTGTGGCGACAGCTACGTGGATTGCGGCGCGCTTCGACTTCGAACTACGTTAGAAGGAGCTCCGTTATGACCCAGCGGCTGCGTGCCATTTTCGCCAGCGCTTCGGCGGGCGTGCTGAACCCCTTCATCCAGCAGACGATGCACGGGGCTCTTCCCACGGCGGTGCTCAGGGTCACCAACGTGGTGACGCTGCGCGACGGGCACACCATGGGAAGAGCGCGCGGTGGTCGGCGGTGTGGGTGTCCGGGAGGTCGCTGCGCCGCCCGGAGGTAGCACAACGACACCCCTGGAGGGTCCCGCGCCGCCTGCGGGGGGCCCAGCTCCGTCTTTGGATCCGGCGACGTGTGGTCGGCCGTCTGGTGCACGAACAACGCTGCTCGCCAGGCTCTGACTACCAGGGCGATGCTGGTGCTCGTGGACTGCGGCCCAGGTCCTATCTGCGACCGGTGCACTGCCCCCTCCCGCACCGGCACGGGGCCGTTCGGCTCCCTACGAGCCGACCGCTGTGGCCGTCTTCTTCTTAGGAGCCATGGTGACGAAGAACTGCTAGGCTGATTACTAGACCAGATTCTCACAACTACGCATGCCCCCTACCTGGCGCGCCAAAGATGTCGGTGTGGAACGACACCTATGGGATCACAAGAGTCCCTACTACGGTTGCCGGGGCGCGGGGTTGCGAGAAGAACAGGGTTACTAGCCAGCACAAGGATCATTTACCCAGGTTCGGGCCGCGAGGATACGTAAAGCCCTAGTCCTGCTTTGGTGGGTGTATTTCAGAGAGTTCTTGAGCTCTCGAACTAGCTGTGGTCAGTGTGTGTTTCGAAAGAGCCGAATCCCCCTCCAATATGCCATGGGCCTCCTTTTATAGTCGAAAGGGGCTGCCACAGTGGCACACAGGAGGTGGAAAGGCATATAGTGCCCTGAGCTTATCGCTCGTATTACAGGACAAGACGCATTTAATGCGTAGCTTAGGTGTCCCCTTGCTTTATTGGGGACGGGGGCGAGGCCCGTCCCGTCTGTCGCTGCTCCTCCTCGCTTTGACACGCGCCCTGGCCAGTGAGGCGTGTGGTGCCATGTAGGCAGGCATGCAGCTGAGGTGGCGCGGTGGCGGAGCCTTCACGAAGATCTGCATGCCGCCACGCTGGTGCTCGATGAGTTGGCCTGGGAGCTGCATGTAGCCACGCAAGTGCCCGCCCAGCTGGTTGGGCTAGCAGCTACATGTGAACGGCGGTGGAAGCTTGGTTGGCATGGGCCTGGCGGTGGCCCTGCTGGCGTCCTTGGTGAGGGCCTTGCCGGGTGGCCCGGCAAGGGTCTTGCCATGTTGCCCGGCAAGGGTCTTGCCGTGGCGCGCTGTCGTCCCCGGCAAGGGCCTTGCCGGGGGTCTGGTGGTCTTCCTCGGCAAGGATCTTGCCGAGGATCGTCGTCTTCTAATCCTCATCTGATCTTGAATATGTCTTCACAAAGATCTGCATGCCACCACGGAGGTGCCTCCCGAGTCCTGGCCCAACATGGATGATGGCATCGGGGACCGTGGGCTCAAGGGTGGCTCGCTCTGTTGGTGTGGGGCGAGCTGTCTTGGCAAGGATCTTGCCGGGGCTGCTGAGGCTGCCCCGGCAAGGGTCTTGCCGGGGGAACCTGCTTCGTCCCTCTGCTCTT
Organism: Aegilops tauschii subsp. strangulata; assembly: GCF_002575655.3. NCBI lineage: Eukaryota > Viridiplantae > Streptophyta > Magnoliopsida > Poales > Poaceae > Aegilops > Aegilops tauschii. The sequence continues at coordinate 240,752,688 of NC_053037.3, read as the reverse complement.
TGTGGTCTTGGCCTTGGTGTTGCTCTTATTATCTTGGGCTTTGGTCTTACCTTGGCTCACCTCCCCTGTTCTACTTGGCGTGACCGTAGGCGCGACTCCGACTGCCCGCGCACAGGGATAGGGGTACAAAAACGCACCCCTCTTTTTGTACACTGACACGGATGCAGAGGTGGGGATGGTGCTCCCTGGCTCCTCCAGCAGGCCCCCTGCTGGACCTCGGGAGGCTTCCTCTCGGGTTGCGGCTCCGTCAGCCCTGCCGTGTCCTGCCGGCCCTAGTGGCGGTGGTCGACGGGTCGCCTCCGCGGTGCTCTCCATCGACCCGTTCCCCGGTGCTCTCCCACTCCCGCCAGGCTACCTCTCCTAGAGCCAGAGGGGGGCGGGCTGGGCTTCTGCCCAGGCGCTCCTTTTGCCCTCCTCGCCTTCGACAATCGTGCCTAGGAGGAGAGGGACAAGAAAGGGCATTACAGGGCACTTATTTTTTTAATCTTAAATCTGTGGGCATTTGCCAAATTTTAATTCAAATAATGTAATCTCTCGAGTCCATGTTTGTGTTCTCTAATGCTTGTACTTGCATTATCAGCATATTAATGAAAAAGATGAACCATGCCGGGAACCCGTGCATGTATATGTCCACGCAGAGGTGGGATGCCTCCTTAGTGTAAAAAAACGAGTTTTCCCCGGCAGGCTACCGTGTCGGCACCCTTTTATTTGCTGGAGAACTGTGTCTAGCGGGGAAAATATCAAGGGACCAGCCCCCCACCAACTTCTTTTTACCAAAGGCCACTGCGACCATCCTGACTGAAGCAATGTTCGAGTCAAGGAAGGGAGCACCTAAGTCTCAAAAGAGTGGCGAGGTTTTCTCAAGCACAAGTTATAGCTTACAGAACACTAATGGACAAGAGGTAGAACTCATCTGTTTGGCTTGCCGGAGATCGCAATGTTGGTCCATCTTCCCAACTCCTTGTATAGGCCAAATTCACGGCAGGAACCTGCAGCTTCATGAAGAGGGGAATGATGCAAGATGCGATCCTACCTATATGCATATGCAGATGCTTATGAAATGCTTATGCAGTGCTCTTGGAATGCTTATGCATGCATGCAACTTGGTCAAGGGCCCCCCAGCGCTTCGTTTATATCTCTCTTGCTCAGGGTCATCGCACTGGCTTTGTACAAGGGGTTACATGCAGCTGAGGCACGACATGTACAAAAGTGTGGCTGCCAGGCAGGGCCCGACAGCCACACCTTATGGGTAGAACTTACGGAGATGCTCAATATTCCATGAGTTTTGTAATTGAATGCCATCTCCGGTCTCCAGACGGACTGCGCCGGGTCTGGTGACTCATACTACCCGGTAAGGGCCTTCCCACTTTGGCGTCAACTTGTTTGTACCCTTGGCAGACTGAACGCGCCTAAGGACAAGGTCGCCTTCCTCAAAACACCGAGCATGAACCCTGCAGCTATGATAACAGCACAAAGCTTGCTAATATGATGCGGAGCATCCTATGGACATCACGATGTCAAGAGTCCATTTGGCAAGTGACACGTGCGACATCTACTTCACATACGCAAAGGTGAATCATCTCCTTTACACGTGCTCACTTGACCCCTTCGAGGATGGTATACTACTTGACACTCCACTCGCGTGCATGCATAGGTATTGTCGGAACACTACGGACGACGAGGAGGAGTGCAAGCGCCACGGAACAACTACACCATCCGCGAGGGAAGCTTGGAAACGATGACGGAAGAAGACGGAGCTGCTGAAGCTACAGCGGCCGGACATCCGGGCCAGAGGCCGGACATCCGGCGCCTGTGCGGCCGCCAAGGAGCTGCACCAACCGACGGCCAACAGCATCAGCGGCCGGACATCCGGCGCCAGCTCCGGACATCCGGCGCCTCGCCAAAGCCCGGACATCCGGCCCTTCCCCCGGAAATCCGGCATCGACGACAGAACGCACCGGAAGTTTGGCCACTTCAGCCCGGACATCCGGCCCGAGCCCCGGACATCCGGCGCCTCGCAAAGCCCCAGACATCCGGCCCCCATCCCGGACATCTGGTGCCTGCCTGGATGCAGCCACGGGCCAGACGCCCATGTATCTCTCTTTCCCACTTACCCCTTCGTGGCTTAGACTATATATAGTACTCCCCTTGCTCCTAGTTAGGGTTAGCAAAGTGATAGCTCATTTGATAGAGAGCTTTGCTCCTTGTACCACTCTACTCTTGAGAGAGAGAGAGAGACTACTACTCCTTATGGAGGCCAAGACATCCATCTAGGAGAAGATCCTGCGGGATATATCATCAAGACTCCCTCTTGGGCGGCCCCCTTCAAGATCTCCTCATGGAGATGAACTTTACCTTGTATCTTTCCCTTTGTTGTTCATGTACCTTGTGGATCTTGTGTGTTTGATTGTCTAGTGGATGTGTGACTGGACTTGTTCTTGAGTGTTTCCCCTTGTGATTTCTCTCCGTTCTTCCCCGTGTTCATCGTGTTGTTCGAGGGAACCCACTCCAATCGTGAAAGATCGGCCTACACCGGGTTAGCCCCGTATCATATGGTATCATGAGCCACGTTGATCACATATTTGGAATCCCTCCCACCATTTTCTAGCCTTGTTTTTTTGTTTTCGTCCTAAATTCAAAGATCCCCACCAAAAATAGCCCCCAAATTTTTTGTTATTTGTTGGTTTGATGATGTTTTGTGGATTTTGATCCATGGATTTGCTTGGTTTCAAGTGGATCGGATCTAGCTTTCCCCCATCTTTTCCCCCTTTCTATCCACAAAATCCATTAAAATTTGCCCCCGAAATCATCCATTTCCATCCCAAATCGAGTTTCGAAGTCCAAATCCGAATCTAGAATCGTCGGGCCGGACATCCGGGCCATCGGGCCGGACATCCGTGCCCCAAGCCGGACATCTGGCTCCTGGAGCACCAAATCTGCACGGTTCTGAACACTGACCCCCGGAAATCCGGACCCAACCCCGGATGTCCGACCCCTGTAGATTTCAGCCTCCCGTGTTTCACCGTTTTGTCCATAACTTTCACATCCGGAGTCCGATTTTCGGGTTCTTTAGCTCGTTGAGTAGCTATTGACATCCCCCATCCATCTAGATAGGTTACATAACCATTTGACTTCATCAAATTTTTGGCACTTTGGCATCTTTGCCTATGGCTTCCACCATAACTTTCGCAAAACCACCATAGCCTTCTGCAACCTAACCCATTTCGTTCCTCGTAGCATTAGTGGTTGTTTGAGTTGCGATTTGAGTCTCCTAAGGTGTTTAGGCTACTTAGGGATGGTTGCTTTGTAACACCCCGGATGTAACTTTCCATATTTGTAACTCCATCTCTTGCCATTTTTGGCTATGTGCTATGATAGTCCCTTCGTGGTCGGGTTTTGTCTTTTGTTTTGCATTTTGTCCACGTCATGCATTTCATATCATGTCATCATGTTCATTGCATTTGCATATGTATTCGTCTCATGCATCCGAGCATTTTCCCCGTTGTCCGTTTTGCAATCCGGCGCTCCCATCTCCTCCGGCGCACCCCTTTTGTTTTTCTTTCGTGAGCGGGTGTCTAACGTTCTCATAATGGACCGAGGCTTGTCAAGTGGCCTTGGTATACCACCGGTAGACCATCGGTCAAGTTTTGTTCCATTTGGAGGTCGTTTGGTACTCCAACGGTTAACCGGGCATCCGCAAAGTCCTTTTGTGTGTGCAGCAGAAACCCCCTCAAAACCAGCCCAAAACCCACCAAACTCTCTTCCATGTTGTAGGTCGGTCGATCACGATCGTGTGGGCGAAAACCACACCTCATTTGGACTCTCCTAGCTCCCTCCACCTATATATTTGCATCCCCTCCCGTATACAATCGCAGATGAAACCCTAAAAATTCTCCCCGCCGCCGCCGGACAAATCCCCCCACCGACGGACACGTCCGCCGCCACAGCCGGCCTATCCCGCGCTGCCACGTGGCAGGCCGTACGCCGCCGCCGCCGAGCCCGCGAAGCCCACGTCGGGCCCCGCGAGCCCGCAGCCGCCACCGCCTGCCGCCCGCGCTGCGCCCGCCCCGCCGCCTCGCCGTCCCCTCCGGCGCCGGCGTCGCCGCGCCTCGCCGCCGTTGCCCCGTCGGGCGCCCATCGCCGCCCGCAGGTCGCCGTGCGCCGCCGCCTTCTGCCGCCTCTCCGCCTCCGCCGGATCTCGGCGCCGCCACGCCCCTCCACCGAGCGCCCGAGCTCCTCTCCTCCTCTCCTCCGGCCGCCGCGCCGCCGTCTCCGTCACTCCAGCGAGCTCGAGCAACCACCGGCCGATCCAGATCTGAGAAGCCCGTGCGTTGACTTTTTCCCGAGACCCCCGAAAATTTCCTGTCATTTATTTTTACAGCATGTGCCCATGTTCATAGCATCATAACTCTCTGCACATAGCTCTGTTTCCCGCGTGTAATATATCGAATTGTTCGCCTCGTGATGCTCTTCATTTTGTTCCATTGAACTATGTTCATTAGAGGCCATCGTGATGCCCAAATCTCTGATGCAAGAGTGCTAGTTGCTGTTATCTGCTGTCACTTAGCAGAACTTGGAGATTTGTTATTTTTGTATCATTTAATCTGTGCATCTTATGGGCATGATCTCTACATGTGTTTTGTTTTATGCCAGGCCATCTTTCCAGTGGTGTATGCCATGTATTTTTGTGATCTCTGTGGTGACTAGCACAAGCATGCAAACTAGGCCCCGTAATGTTTCTGATTTCAGGGACTTAGTGATTCCTCTTAAGTCTTTGTCTGCTGTTATTTTGTTGCCATGTAAACTTGATGCTACAGAGAGATCTATGCTCATTTCGGAGATGTTCAGTAAGGATGTTTTGTAGATACTGTTGTAATGGATCCATTCCTGCCCTTGTTTGCAATTATGGAGTGCCATAGCATGACTCAATCTTGCTCTACTTTTGCTATAAAATATTTCTGGCAGATTCTTAACATGATATGCAATTTTGCCAAGCTTGTTCTAGTTGGCTCATACATGCTATGTATTTGCTCTTGCGATGGATAGCTTCATAGACATGCCATCTTGCTGTAGGTATGCTTGTTTTGTCATGCATTGCTTTGTGGTGAGTGCATCAAGCTTCCCAAGATGCCTTCATATTATTGTTTCTGCCATGCTCTGTTTTTGCTGTCGGAGATCTGTTAACGGAACTTGCTATGTTTACATGGTTGCCATCATATCTTCTGTTCCTTTTTGGCTTATGGTCAGTAAGGTACTTTTGTCATATGCATTTAATAGAACACTTCCATTCCTTGTTTTGCTATGTTAACTTCCCGTAGCATGTTGTTTTCGTGCTCTGAACATTGCTACCTGATGCTGTTTCAGACATGTCCAGTAATTTCACCAACTCTGTGAACCTGTTATCTTTTGCAATTTTGCCATCCTTTTTTGAGCTTGTTATGTTGTGATCTAGCCGTAGCTCAGTGTTCATCTTTTGGCAAGCATCTCCTGTAGATTACTGCCATATTCTTTGTTGCTACGTTGGAGTGTTCTGGCATTGTTACTTGCTGCATTTTAAGTGCTATCATGCTGTTAATTGCAGATCCGTGTCATTCTTGTTTTGCTTGCCATTTGCAAACCGTGCATCCGTTTCCGGTGATCTTTATATCGATTTCGACCGAAATCATCTCATCTTTCCAGTGGCATGCTTGGTATGTCAATTTACTTCTTTGTTCATCATTTTCCTCCCGGAGCACGCATACGCACCGCATATCATATCTTGCATATCATTCATGTATTGCATCATGTTGCTTGTGCATTTCTCGTGATTGATTGTGGTTCCTTTGCTTGTGTTCTTGTCTTGGGTAGAGCCGGGAGACGAGTTCGTGAATGAGGAGCCTGTTGAGTACGCTTACGAGGATCAAGCTCTCGACAACTCTGAGAACCTTACAGGCAAGATGACCATCCCTCAAAATCACTTCTATTTTTGCTTTGCTAGTTGTTCGCTCTATTGCCATCCTGCGCTACCTACCACTTGCTATATCATGCCTTCCATATTGCCATGTCAGCCTCTAACCATCCTTTCCTAGCAAACCATTGTTTGGCTAAGTTACCGCTTTTGCTCAGCCCTTCTTATAGCGTTGTTAGTTGCAGGTGAAGTTGTAGTTTGTTCCATGTTGGAACATGGATATGTTGGGATATCACAGTATCTCTTATTTAATTAATGCATCTATATATTTGGTAAAGGGTGGAAGGCTCGGCCCTATGCCTGGTGTTTTGTTCCACTCTTGCCGCCCTAGTTTCTGTCTTACCAGTATTATGTTCCTTGAGTTTGCGTTCCTTACGCGGTTGGGTGATTTATGGGACCCACTTGACAGTTCGCCTTGAATAAAACTCCTGCAGCAAGGCCCAACCTTGGTTTTACCATTTGCGACCTAAGCCTTTTCCCCCGGGTTTTCGCGAGCCCGAGGGTCATCTTTATTTAAACCCCCGGGCCAGTGCTCCTTTGAGTATTGGTCCAACATGTCAGTCGCCGGTGGCCACTAGGGGAAACTCTGGGCTCGCCTATCGGAAGCTTGGACAATCCGGTGTGCCCTGACAACGAGATATGTGCAGCTCCTATCGGGATTTGTCGGCACATTCGGGCGGCTTTGCTGGTCTTGTTTTACCATTGTCGAAATGTCTTGTAAACCGGGATTCCGAGACTGATCGGGTCTTTCCGGGAGAAGTTTTATCCTTCGTTGACTGTGAGAGCTTATGATGGGCTAAGTTGGGACACCCCTGCAGGGTATTATCTTTCGAAAGCCGTGCCCGCGGTTATGAGGCAGATGGGAATTTGTTAATGTCCGGTTGTAGAGAACTTGTCACTTGACCCAGTTAAAAGACATCAACTGTGTGTGTAGCCGTGATGGTCTCTTCTCGGCGGAGTCTGGGAAGTGAACACGGTTTGAGTTATGTATGACGTAAGTAGGAGTTCAGGATCACTTCTTGATCATTACTAGATGACGACCATTCCGTTGGTTCTCTTCTCGCTCTCACTTGCGTACATTAGCCACCATATATGCTTAGTGCCTGCTGCAGCTCCACCTCATTTCACCATCCTTTCCTATAAGCTTAAATAGTCTTGATCTCGCGGGTGTGAGATTGCTGAGTCCTCGTGACTCACAGATTCTACCAAAACAGTTGCAGGTGCCGACGATGCCAGTGCAGATGATGAGATCGATCTCAAGTGGGAGTTCGATGAGGAACGTGGTCGTTACTATGTGTCTTTCCTGATGATCAGTAGTGGAGCCCAGTTGGGACGATCGGGGATCTAGCATTTGGGGTTATCTTATTTTTCATTTGGATCTTGACCGTAGTCGGTCTATGTGTGTATTTTGGATGATGTATGAATTATATTTATGTATTGTGTTAAGTGGCGATTGTAAGCCAACTCTTTATCCCATTCTTGTTCATTACATGGGATTGTGTGAAGATGACCCTTCTTGCGACAAAACCACAATGCGGTTATGCCTCTAAGTCATGCCTCGACACGTGGGAGATATAGCCGCATCGTGGGCGTTACATGCTTCTTCATCAACCACCACCATAACTTCCGCATAGACTTACCTTACCCTCCACTTCCGCATTGCGTACTCCAAAACCCATCATTGCATTTCCGCAATCCCTTTGAGCTTCCGCAACCACCACCACATTCCCGCTACCACCATTTGACTTTTGTCCTTGAGATTTTGACTTGTGGTTTTTCCGTTTCCGAAGGTGTTTCGGCTAATTAGGAACGGGTTCACATCGACAACACCGCCTCTCATCGTCGCAACGAACGGTAACCTCGATGACACCATTGTATATTCCCCTTGCAATTGCAATTGTTAAACCCTAGCCCATTTTGCGTCACTTGCCTATTGAGAGTAGCCATTTGAGTATCGCGGCAACGTTACTTGTGCATATTAGTGATCTACAACTTCCATTGCATACATACCATATCATCTTGGTATCACATCATCCATTGTGTCACAAGATTGTTCCTGCATATACACAATTGCTATCTTCGTTTGTGCATTTCGCAAAGTGGCCATAAAAAAAAAGAAGAATAAGCTTTTAAGCAAAGAAAAAGCGTGAACAAAGAGCTTGTAAGCAAGAGCCATAGCATCGTATCATAATGCATTACAATGGTATCACACTTCATCATCTTGGATCATCGTGTGAGAAACACCGGGAACCATACATACATAGTATACTTGGGATAGAAAGTTTATCCATTTTGCATCTTATAGGTTGTGCACAAGTGTCGTATCCGCCTATTGAGCAATCGTGCTAGCGTCTCTCTGGAGTTGTGCAACACGAGCGTTTTCCCTAGACTCCACATTTTGTGCTCATTCCTTGGTTGCACGACCCCATTTATCTATCTGTGTGTATGTTTCCGTGTGCCACATATTGCTATTGGTCTACTTGTTTCACTTGCAAATTTGTGAATCTCTTTCAACATTATTTACTCTTGCTAACATTTTGCATTAAATTTTTGTGCCACTATCCTCACTGAGCTACTCCATAAGCTTTAGTTTGTAGGTGTGAGTGAACAAGTCCGGTACCAATTCCACTATTCTTTCATCTCACATTGAGTGAAACGGGATACATCCTCAACTTTGGGAAAAGTTAACTTGGGATTGTTTATCTCATTTCCTACTCACCTCTACTCGAGTCTTGTGATGGATAGGCAAGGTATTTCACCTTCGGTCACCAACAACAACAACAAGTTCGATGCCACGAAAAACTCCATCGACGCCAAGATGCAACCTCAAATGGAGGAGATCAAAGCCCTCATCAAGTCCTACAAGCGATCTTACTCATCTTCGAGAAGACGCTCAAGAACACATGCCTCCGAGGTACCATCTCCGGCAAGGTCACATCGGCATCGACACCATCACCACCACGAACGCGAAGGTCAAGAGCTCAACACCAACAACCGATCAACAACTTCACCATCTCCCTTGGCATCTTTGCCAAGCGACTTCAAGGCATCTTCGCCCATGGACATACGGCATCTTCACCAACAAGCACCCCAAGACTACGCTCAAGAGAAGCTCCCCAAGCTCAAGTCCGCGACTTCCACGAGCTACTATGACCTCGACACCGAGCACGCGATTCCTTTCTATGGGACTCAAGAACCCGAGGAGTATCTCGAGTGGGAGCACCTAATGGACGACTACCTCAAGCTAGATCAAGTTCCTCCCGAAGATCAAGTGAAGTGCGCCACAAGAAACTTCCACGACTACGCCTCGACATGGTGGTTTCACACATCTTCGGAGAGCTACGACATGAGTTGGCCCAAGACTAAGAGAGCTTTGCGGCGAGAGCTCGTGCCTCCAACCTACACGGAACAACTTCTACGCCAATTGGAGAACACCAACCAAGGATCCAAGTCCATCGACGCGTACTTCAAGGAGATGAAGATTGCCTTGCGAAGAGCCGGCGTGGACGACCCCATGTCAATGAAGTTCCACTTCATGATGGGATTGAACAACGACATCTCCAAGACTATCTTCCTCGAGAACTACAAGTCCCTCGACGACAACTACATTGGTGCTCTCAGGGCGGAACAAGAACTCATGAAGGCCAAGGCTTCTCCACCCCAAGCACACTTCTCGAAGACCAAACTCAAAGACGACGAGCATGAGGCTAGTACCACCAAGATGTCCAAGCCCGATGAGCTCCAAGACGATGCTCCCAAGTTCAACTTCACCGCCATCCCTCTTTGTGGCATTGATGATGCCGAGTCCTCCACGACTCTTTTTCAAGATGGTGCGGCGACGAGTACGACTATGGAGACCTTCAAGGACCAAGCTTTGGAGGCGAGCGACTTGGTGACGAGCAAGGATGATGCTTCCATCTTAGGAGGCGAGAGTGATGATGTGCCATCTTCGGCCTTCATCCACGGTGACAACGACGAGATGGTTGAGCATGGGATTTTCCCTTCGACCACGGTGACGTATGATGACTTGAGTGACTTGTGCCGCCATATTGAGAATGAGAGTGTCTTCACCACTAGCCCCATATACGATGTGTTGCCCCAATTCCCATGTGAGGAGAGCCACAACCCCCACCATTTGAGTGAGATGAGGGACTCCACCATATGTGACTTTGAGTGCACGTACCTTGAGGGAGTGAGTAAACCACCACATAGAGAGAATGAGGCCACTTCGATTTCTAATAACTTGACCTCTGCCTCTATTGTGTCTTCTCATTTGGTGCTAGGTCCCATATATGATGAGGCGCCGATCCTCGACGACTTCGTCCTTCCTTTGGAAAAAATGATGGCCATGGTGGAATATGATGCACCCCCCACATGGTTCCATCAAGATGAAGATGACCACCATTTGGTCTTTCCCACCTCACCCACACCACTTGAGTGGAATGACAAAGGTAACTTAGGTGAAGGTGATGCTCTAGTCCCACTAGTGGACATTCTTGACATTGATTGCTTGCATGATGTTGATCAACCTATTGCCATGCTTCATGCTAGTATGATTTCCCCATGCGATGATTTACCCATTTATGATGAGTTTGATGATTGCCATGTGGAATCTATTAGTTGTGATGCCATGTTACATAGGATTTCTTGTGACAATTCTTTAGGTCACATCATGTTTGACGACCCGCTTGACTTGTCATATGCTATGCATGAGATCAATCATATGTCATATTTGCAATCTCATTTTAGTGACTATGCATATGCCATTAAAATTAACCCAATTTGCACATATGGCATAGATGACAAGCCCATGGTTATTGGCATTTGTTTTTCTTGTGATCATATTGATATGCTCCCTTTGCATCATTTATCTCATATGCCATGCCATGGCTACCTAGCTTCGGATATGCATTGTTTTGGATGTTGTCCATTTTCTCCATATGATGTTTCCAATATTGCTCATGAGGAGACCCCCATAGTTTCCTCATACATTTTAGGAGATTTTTCTCCATCCCATCAATTGCATGATCCCACTAATTGTGTGCACAATATGCTCCCCATGAATCATAATGATATTGTTGTGCCATATACTAGTATGCTCAATTTGCATCCCCATCGTGTTATACATAACAACTATTCTTTCATGATGGATGACATGTTCTTGTACCATGCATCAAATTTCTTTGAGCGATGCTTATCTTGTGCTAACACTCACTTGCACATACACATCATGATGGATGATGTGTACATTTACCACGCACACAATTTCTTTGGTTTGTGTCTCTTTTGTGTAGGAACCCATGAGTACTTGTCAACCTCACAATCCCACGAGTTGACAAAACGAGCTCTAGAGAGCAATGATGACTTGGGATCCCATGGATTGCCTTTCCCACTGCTCACTTCGCGCAAACACTTCGCGCATTTCTTTTACATGGCCCTCACATGGTTATGGGTTATTGTCCATTATATATCCTTTGCCCATCTTGCCATGTTCACTTTGCATGATATGCCCATTCCTATGCATATTCCTTGCTCACATGACATGATTGCCATGATTTCCTCTAGTGTGTTGCATCTTTGCTCCACTAGTTTGCACGACTTGATTACTATTGCTTGCCTTGTTGCATCACCAATGATGTATACTTGCTCACTTCATGCGGTTGATGACAACTATCTACATGCTTTGCACATGATTGTTATTGCTTCTTGTCACATCTCTCCATATGTTGCCTCCCTCATGCTAGATGATTTGCCATGTATTGAGTGCAACAATGCTATTAGTCTTGCTTATGAGTTTGCCCCCATAGCATTGTCACATATATTTGGATATTTTGACATATTTCTTGTGAAGCATGCTTGTCTTACCTCTTTGCACCATATACCTCGTGCCATGAATATTGCCATTGTTGCATCATATTATTTGTGCACTTGTGCTTCTAATGGTTATTTGCAAGATAAGAGAACCATCATGATTGATGATGTGTTTATCTACCATGCACATACGTTCTTTGTTTTGTTGTGTGCATGTGTAGGATACTTGGACTTTGTGTCGACTTCTGCTTCACGTGAGTTGACCATTCGAGCTCTTGAGAGCGAACCACCTTCTACCACGACGATTCTACATCGCACTTGCTTGTGCTTCGGCATTGTGAAGGACGCACAAGGACACGCATTCATCGTGATATCCTTCTCTTTTGAGAACCCCCAAACCAAGATCATGGATATTATGGATCATACTACGTGTGTTGCTTTCCCCATGAGACTTATTGTTCATCTTGGATCACTTGATTGCACACTTGTTAGAGATCTTGCTTCGACTTGTCATTTTAACCATTCCATGCATCATGATATATATGCCTTGTGTGTTGCATCCAATTCTTGGATTATTTGCTCCTCTCATATGTTTGGTTGCAACAATGTCATCACTTCACATATGCCATGTCCCATTGCTTGTCACATGATTGACTTGATTGCCTCACACATGATGAACAATTGCTCTTTCTATTGTGTTGAGTGCCACACTATGTTCACTACACCCTATGCACATTATGCTTGGATTGTCTTGCACTTAACCCATGTGTTTAGACATCTCATCTTCTTAGGTGTTGTGAATGATTCCTATGCCTACCATAGACATTTCATTGAGCGCTTCGCCCATGCTTGCTATGACCTTGAGGTAGATGCTTATTCTCTTGACACACATATTTGCATCTCTACCTCGCATTTACATGGTTGTCCCCATGATATCTTTGCTTGTGCTCGATTGATATACTTACATGCCATGTCTCAATCCTTTGTCACACCATATGCTTTGCATGATGACGACACTTGTTTGGTGAATCACCTCTTGAATGCTTGGTTTTGCACTAACGCTAACCACATATGTTTTTCCAAGTGTCTGTTGTCCTTACTCCTTTTGAAGAAATCACAAGACGGTGCGACATTGGAGAGTGCCCATTTAGAGCTTCAAGATGACAAGTACTTGGTGAACGTCCACTTCTACACAGCGAAGCCATCTCTTTCCCATGGTGATTTGGTTTTCGATCCGAGGTCGGATCTTTCCCAAGCGAGGGGAGATGATGCGGAGCATCCTATGGACATCACCATGTCAAGAGTCCGTTTGGCAAGTGACACGTGCGACATCTACTTCACATACACAAAGGTGAATCACTCCTACACACGTGCTCACTTGACCCCTTCAAGGATGGTATACTACTTGACACTCCACTCGTGTGCATGCATAGGTATTGTCGAAACACTACGGACGACGAGGAGGAGTGCAAGCGCCAAGGAACAACTACACCATCCGCGAGGGATGCCTGGAAACGACAACGGAAGAAGACGGAGCTGCTGAAGCTACAGCGGCCGGACATCCGGGCCAGAGGCCGGACATCCGGCGCCTGTGTAGCCGGCAAGGAGCTGCACCAACAGACGGCCAACAGCATCAGCGGCCGGACATCCGGCGCCTCGCCAAAGCCCGGACATCCGGCCCTTCCCCCGGAAATCCGGCATCGACGACAGAACGCACCCGAAGTTTGGCCACTTCAGCCCGGACATCCGGCCCGAGCCCTGGACATCCGGCGCCTCGTGAAGCCCCGGACATCCGGCGCCTGCTTGCGCGCAGCCACGGGCCAGAGGCCCATGTATCTCTCTTTCCCACTTACCCCTTCGTGGCTTAGACTATATATACTACTCCCCCTCCTCTTAGTTAGGGTTAGCAAAGTGATAGCTCATTTGATAGAGAGCTTTGCTCCTTACACCACTCTACTCTTGAGAGAGAGGGAGAGACTACTACTCCTTATGGAGGCCAAGACCTCCATCTAGGAGAAGATCCTGCAGGATATATCATCAAGACCTCCTCATGGAGATGAACTTTACCTTGTATCTTTCCCTTTGTTGTTCATGTACCTTGTGGATCTTGTGTGTTTGATTGTCTAGTGGATGTGTGATTGGACTTGTTCTTGAGTGTTTCCCCTTGTGATTTCTCTCTGTTCTTCCCCGTGTTCATCGTGTTCTTCGACGGAACCCACTCCAATCATGAAAGATCAGCCTACACCGGGTTAGCCCCGTATCATAATAGCATGCAACACGCGTAGGAGCCCGGAGACGGTTCTCCTCGAGTAGCACAGCATTGTCCCACCGGTGCTGATCTTGCACTACTTCATCGTAGGCAAGCACTCGAGGCGACCCGTAAATGATTTCCATGGGGAGAACTGCTTCTGCCCTGTAGACCTGGGAGAAGGCAGTCTGCCCGGTAGCTCGATTTGGTGTCGTTCTGAGGTACCAGAGAACTACTGGCAGCTCGTCGATCAAACGCCTGTCATGCTTCAGCAGCGTATCAAAGGTTCTTGTCTTGTGTCCTCGCAGCACTTCAGCGTTCACCCTCTTAGCTTGTCCATTGCTTCTGGGATGTGCAATAGAGGCAAATGAGATCTCGCATCCGAGGGCATGAACATATTGCATGAAGGCGCGGCTCATGAACTGGGTGTCGTTGTCGGTAATGATCCTTGCCGGGACTTCAAAAAGGCACACCAATTCTTTCAAGAACTTTATAGCCGACTGAGCAGTCACCTTTCTCACGGCAGTCACTTCTGGCCACTTTGTAAACTTGTCGATGGCAACGAAAAAGAATTCAAAGCCCTCGATTGCTCGGGGGAAGGGGCCGAGGATATCGAGCCCCCAGACCGAAAATGGCAATGATAAGGGGATTGCCCAAAGGGCTTGGGCAGGCAGGTGGATGTTCTTGGAATGGAACTGGCAGGCTTCACACCTGGTGACTAGCTCGGCCGCATCTTGGAGGGTTGTGGGCCAACAGAATCCTTGCCGGAATGCTTTCCCAACCAGTGCCCTTGATCCAATGTGGGAGTCGCACATGCCTTTGTGTATCTCAGCCAGCAGTTCCTTTCCTTCTCCCCGGCAGATGCACTTCAATTTCACACCATTAGGCCTCCTTCTGTATAGAGGGTCATAGACAAACTGATACATACTGGCTCTCCGGGCTACTCTTTCCGCTTCATCTTGGTCGCCGGGAAGCTCTCCGGTTTGGAGGAAGTGGACTATGTGCCTTGCCCAAGTTGTATCCTGGGGCTCGGCAACAAGGACTAGCGGCACCTCCTCTACTGCGGGGGCACATTCCTCGTTCACAGGGACCAGGGGCCCAGCTAGAGAGTGCGGTCCGGCAGGTGGCAAGGAGTTGCTTCCGGTAGGGTCTCTGCCAGGAGCGGATGGCTCTACCGGGAGAGGCTTACCAGAGTCCAATATCCTCATTCCGGGCCATTGTTGCTGGGGATACGGAGGTCTGAATATGATGGAGAACAAAAGTCCCTGGTTCCACAGGAGGCTTCTGCGTAGTACACTTTGACAGATAATCAGCTATGTTGTTTTCCGCATGGGGTATGTGCTCTGTTTGGAATCCGTCAAAGCGTTCCTCCAATCTCCTCACTTCCTTGACGTATGCCTCCATCAATGGGCTTTGGTAATCCTTGTTGACTTGTCCCACCACAAGCTATGAATCTCCTTGAATGATTAGCTTCTTAATTCCCAATTCTGCGGCAATCCTGAGCCCGGCAAGAATCCCTTGACACTCTATTGTATTGTTGGTTGCCTCTTCCCAGGCAAAATGCATCTAGACGACGTACTTCAATTGCTCCCCGGAGGGGGTGATGAGAAGCACGCCACCCCCTGCACCTTGTAGGGAAAAAGCACCATCGAAATACATAATCCATTCTTGGGGTGGTTCCTTGCCGGGGATAACTGTCTCTGTCGCTTCCTCATCAGGGGTTGGCGTCCATTCTTCAATAAACTCTGCCAATGCCCTGCTCTGGATTGTTGACGTGCTCTCAAACTTCAAACCAAAACTGGATAACTCCAAAGCCCACTCCAATATTTTGCCGGTAGCCTCAGGGTTTCGGAGTATCCTTTGCAACAGGAAGCGAGTGACAACCGTGATCTCATAGTCTTGGAAGTAGTGGCAAAGTTTCCTTGAGGCCATGATGAGACCAAAGATAAACTTTTGCACACCAGAGTACCTCGATCTAGCCCCCTGTAGTAAGGAGCTGACGAAGTACACTGGGCGCTGCACCACTTTCTTCCTTGCCGTGTCCTTGGGGTTGCTCTCATTGCCGTGCTCATTACTGTCTTGATCCTTATCCGACTCTGCCAGTCCTTGTTCACTCTCTACTTCGTCAACTTCCCGCTGCACCACCAAGGCTGCACTAACCACTTGGTTGGTTGCCGCTAAGTATAGCAGCAATGGCTCTTGTGGTTTGGGAGCAACCAGGGTAGGCATAGAGGACAAGTAGGTCTTCAACTCTTGCAAAGCTGCATCTACTTCCGGAGTCCACTTCATAGGCCCTGCCTTCTTAAAAAATTTGAAGAACGGCAGGGCGCGCTCGGCAGACATGGAGATGAATCTGCTGAGCCCAGTAACGCATCCTATCCGACGCCTCACGTCCTTGACAGTCCTTGGTGCTTGGATCTGCTCGATAGCTTTAATCTTGTCGGGGTTGGCTTCGATCCCCCGACGGGACACAAAGAACCCAAGCAGTTTGCCGGAGGGAACGCCAAACACAGACTTCTCTGGGTTGAGCTTCAAGTTGATCTTGCGCAGATTAGCAAATGTCTCCTCTGAATCCTGAACAAGGGTGGCTCTATCCTTGGTCTTAACCACAATATCATCCATATAAGCTTCAACGTTTCTGTGCAGTTGTGGCTTGAAATCAATCTGGACTGCCCTTGCAAAAGTTGACCCGGCACTCTTTAATCCGAACAGCATGCAGAAAAACAGTACGTACCACATGGAGTGATGAACGATGTCTTCTCTTCGTCTTCCTTGGACATGAAGATCTGGTCATACCCAGAATATACATCCAGAAAGGAGAGCAAATTATAGCCTGAAGTGAAATCCATAATCTGATCGATACGCGGCAAGGGAAACGGGTCCTTCGGGCAAGCTTTGTTGAGATCTGTGAAATCTATGCAAAGCCTCCACTTCCCGTTAGCCTTTGGGATTACCACTGGATTTGCCAACCACGTGTGATGTAACACTCCTCTGACCAACCCAGCTGCTTCAAGTTTCTTGATCTCTTCCGCAATAAACTGCTGCCTCTCCTAGGCATGTTTCTGGACTTTCTGCTTGACAGGTCGGGCGTGTGGGCAGACATCAAGTTTGTGCATGATTACCTCCCTGCGAACACCGGAGATATCACATGGTTGGCAGGCAAACACGTCGATATTCTCCTGTAGGAAGGCAACGAGCGCGCTTTCCTATTTGTCATCAAGGGTGGCATTGATAGTGAAAGTACCATCAATGCCAGCCAGCCCTGCTGGGACCTTTTTCACTTGGGGTGCAGTGACCTTGGATCTCTTGCTGTTGGAGCTCTCCGGCAAGTCATCAACAGGCACTGCGCACTTCAAAGGGGTACACTTCCCGGATTCCTTGCCAGCGTCCCTGCTACCCTTCTTCTTTCCTCTGTCCTCCTTGGCGGGAACTGCTGCTGCCGCTGCCTCTGCCACGATTACGTCCTGGTACATCTTGTCCATGCAAATGATTGCATCCTTCTCATCTGATGGGATGGTAATGACCCTCACTGGCCCATAGCATCTTCAAGGTGTTATAGGCATAGTGCGATGTCGGCATGAATTTAGCCAGGGCTGGGCGGCCAAGGATCCCATTGTACGGCAGGGGGAGGTCAACCACATCAAACACAATCTTCTCAGTTAGGTAGTTTAGCTCTCCCCCAAACGTTACCGGCAGCGTGATCTTTCCCTTAGGATGGCTCCTGCCGGGATTAACTCCTTGAAACGTGCCGGTAACCTCTATCTCTTCCTCTGCTATCTGAAGCTTGCTGATAACTGCCGGGGAGATCAGATTTAACCCGGCCCCACCGTCCACCAACATTTTTGTGACCTTGACGTTACGAATTGTTGGAGAGACCAACAACGGCAAACACCCTACCGCGGTGGTACGGTTAGGACGATCCTCTTCGTCGAAGATGATGAGAATGCACGACCATTTGAGCGGCTTTCGGGCCTCTGGCACAGGTTCCACGACATTGACTTCTCGTGCCCACCCCTTGAGCTGGCGGTGAGAGGTGTGCAAAGATGCACCCCCGTCAATGCATAGGGCATCAGTGGCCTTCTGAAACTCCTGCTCACTCGTTTCCTCTTCATCGCCCCCATCGCTCTCATCACCACGGGTTTCCTTCTCTCGTCCTCTGGAGGATTTTCCTTGGTTCCTGAAGAGTTTGCCGGGGCAATTTTCTTCACCCCCCGGCCCTTACCGCCAGCGACATTCTGACCCTTTTCCTTGTCGCGCTTCACACGTTCTGCTCTCTGTCTCTTAACAAGCTACCCAACCTGATAGCATTCTTGAAGGTCGTGGCCTTTGGTCTGATGAATCTAGCAATACAACCCACCACCTTTCCCAGCCTTCTTGGTAGTCGCAGCCTCCTGGCAGTCAGCGCACACGGCAGTTTCCATGCCGGGGACTTCAGCTTTGGCCTTCTTGCCAGTACTAGGCGTACCCGATCCTTCAACAGTCATCACTGCCTTATCCTTCCGCTTCTTACTATGCTTCTTGCTATTCTTCCGACTGGTTGATTCATCATCATCCTCTGAATCGACGTTGGTGCAATCTTCCTCTCCAGGCAACTTCCTTCCCTCCTCCATCTGAGCATACTTATTTCTACCAAGGTGTAAAGCTCCTTCACAGTCTTGGGCAACTGCATGTTCATCTTGGAACGGATCCCGCGATTACACACATTGGACTGGAAGGCAGCTATTACAGCTGCTGGATGGATATTTGGGATGTTTCTATGGACCTTGCTGAATCTCTGTAAATACTTACGGAGGGACTCTCCTTCCTTCTGTTGGAGAAGCTGCAAGTCAGTGGGTCGGCCTGGCTCTTGATGGCCGCCGGTGAAAGCGCCAATGAACTCATGGCACAGGTCAGCCCACGACGAAATGCAGTTCTCCGGCAGGTGCATCAGCCAAGACCTCACATTGGACTTGAGGTCCAAAGGGAAGTACTCCCTCCGTTCGGAATTACTCGTCGTGGATTTAGTTCAAATTTGAACTAAAACCATGACGAGTAATTCCGAACGGAGGGAGTAGTTGGCAAGGACCTTCCCATCTCTTCCCCCGGCAGCCTGAACAGCGATGGTGTAGATGCTCAGAAACTCTGCTGGGTTCAGCCTCCCATCGTACTTCTCGTGTATCTCTGGCTTGAACATGCGAACGAACGGCCAACGGACTTGCCGCAGCTCACGAGTAAAGGCAGGGCACCCAACCTCGAAAGGTAGGCACCTGCCAATACCGAGCGCAGGTTCGTCAATGTCGGGGCCATCGCGCCCATTGGTTCGACAGTGGTCATCGCGGCGTCGCTCGACGGCGACGCAAGTGTCTCCCCTCCGCCTATCCTCCGGAGTTCGTCGTTGGCCTGGACGCGCTCGAGGGTCAGAAGAGGCCATCAAGACGTCGTTAAGTTCTTGATTCTGCCGTGCTCGCGCTGGCTGCCATGGCGGAGACTGCATCGTGGGGGTGGCCCCTTCTGTACGGCCAGCAGCGCGAGCCGTCATCGTCGCTTGGGGAGGCCGTGGCGGGCCAGCTCGCTGCGAGCCCCCAGCCTCGGCAAAACCGAGCAGACTTTGGATGGTGGCACGCCATTCGTCCATCTGCTCGGCCGCTGGCGGAAACCTCAGTAGTAGCTGAGCCCATGCCATGGCCTCCATGGCTGTACTTGGCATGGGTGATGATGAAGTAGATCACACTCTCGCTCGGCTCCTTACGGTGCCAGCGGCGACAGCACCACGCCCCTGCTGTTGCAGAGTGGCCACCTAGATGGCAGGGTGGTGCGGCGAAGGCGCATGAGGGCCAGCGGCTCCATCGGGCGCAGCGACTTGGTCGACCCGTCCCGGGGGA
Organism: Aegilops tauschii subsp. strangulata; assembly: GCF_002575655.3. Classification (NCBI taxonomy): domain Eukaryota; kingdom Viridiplantae; phylum Streptophyta; class Magnoliopsida; order Poales; family Poaceae; genus Aegilops; species Aegilops tauschii. Next base: position 240,732,821 of record NC_053037.3, on the reverse strand, counting down.
GGCGCACGCGCTGCGGTCGCTCCCATAGTGGGGGCAGCCGAAGGACGGAGATTTGCCCCGAGCCGAGCGCCGTTGCTGCGGCTGTGCCCGTCGGCGAGAGGAGGGGGCATGGACGAAGTAACCCCCTCACCCGTACCTTGTGGAGTTTGGCCGTCAGGGCGCTGCAGATGTTGTTCTCCTCCGATGCACCCCGCTCCTGTGTCGGCCGCGGGGGAAGTGGTGACGGTGCCGCCTGCTCCGACCACGTCCCCAGTAGCGTCCAGGTCCTCGTGTGTCTGTGCATCCCCCGCAGCATTAGAGGCCGCGGGCGGCGGAGGCTTTGAGGTGGACGGATGAGCTGAAGCACCGGATTTCTTCTTGGGCGACATGGTTGACGGCGTTGTGGAAGGTGAAGACGTTGATGAATTTGATGCGCTGGACACGCCTTCAGGTTCGCGCAAGCGATCCCCCTACCTGGCGCACCAAAGATGTCATGGGAAACCATGGCCACCTATGGGACCAGAGGGCCCCTTGCTGGTTCAGCAGGGGGACGTCGCGTTGCACAAAGAGCAGACGAGTGTGGGGCAACATGGCAGAGATCACACAGGCAATTTTACCTAGTTCGGGCCGCCGTGAGGCGTAAAACCCTACTCCTGCTTTGGTGGATTGATGGTGAAAGAGTGGTGGTGGGGCATAGTACACTTGCCCGGTAGGGGCGATAGTGGCTACGCGCGTATGGGTGTGTGTTTGTGTGTTGTCCAACCTTCTAACCCTTTCTACAGTTGCCATGGGCCTCCTTTTATAGATTAAGAGGTTACCATAATGGCAAAGTAGTCACTATGCACTGGTATGATAGCAAACAGTGCTATCATACCTAACTTAAGCAGGCTGATAGGGTGCATTAAATGCACCACTTAATGTCACGTCATTGGTCGCCCAGCAAGCCTTGCAGGGCTAATTTGCCAGCTTCACACCTGCTCGCTTGACATGTCACAGGACGGGTGTCATTCTTGGGCATCTTCCGTAGAGAAAAGCCGCCATGTGGCGAAAGGCTGCCACATAGTCGCTTCGCGGCATGACACCACATTGATTGACGACGCGGGTCATGGTGGAGTAGTTGGATGAGGTGGTTCTGCCGTCGTGAGTCCTGGCAAGCCCTGTCGGGACGTCTTGAGCGTCTTCTTCCGGGGGCGACCCCGCTCATGTTGAGCTCGTCTTCCCGGGAAGGGGGGGCTCTTCCCCTATTGGTATCTTGTTTCTCTAGTTTGACTTTGCTCCTCTTGGTCTGCCTGTTGGTCCTTCCAAGCTCTTAGTCTCTCGAACTCTGACTTGGGTTGGTGCCTCAATCCTGTTCCGTGCCTGTGCACAGTCTGGGCAACAGACCGAGGGTTTGTTGCACTGGCACGTTACGAATTATCTTATCACACAACTATATGTTATCGATAATTTCTGTGCTTGCAGAGAATGCCTTGCTGAAAACCGCTTGTCATTTCTCTAATCCTCGTTGGGTTCGACACTCTTACTTATCGAAAGGACTACGATAGATCCCCTATACTTGTGGGCGGGCCACCTCCCTAACTGGCGGGTGCCATAATTTTAGTTGAACTGCACACAAAAAGTGATTGAAATGATTCGATGCTCCTCCTTCTACTACCACACTGAGCTGTTAATGGATGTCAATGAATCGTCTTCATGGCAAGATATGGGGACATGAAGAATAACTTGATCTCCCAAAGTCATCTCACACAGGTTAGTACTGTCCTTTATCAACACGATTGTGATTTTTCGTACTGTGCTAACGTTGTATTTTTTAATAAAGCTATTCTATCGCAATCTTTTCTTGTTTTGGAAATAAAGTTGATTTAACTAGTGCTAATATTATAGTAATCATGCTCTTTCTTATCTATGCAAACAGGAATACTCAACTACAGATGTTGTGATGGTCAAAAGCATTCGCCCAGGGTTGTATGACACAGCTAGCCAAGATGGATTTAATCACGAGATTCACTTTATCCAAAGGCTCTAAAGTGCCATGTGTGTGTGCAATGTGGAAAGAGATATTTCAAGATGTTGATTGATTATTCCACTAGATTCTTCTATGTGTATTTGTTAAATACTAAGTATGAGGCTCTATACACTCTACTTCAAAATCTAGAAGGCCCTCTTGTGCATATATAGGAAGTGCTAGTGCCACCAATGATGCAGAATATTTCAGGAGCCAATGTTTGACCTGCGTGGCCTTAAAAAGGACTGGTTTCAATGTTTAATAAAATCCTTGGAACAAATTGCTTACATGAATCATCAATAAATTTATATTTATTTGTTCACATTCTCAGAATGTTTGAGTTGTACAGTTACGATTGGCTGTGAGCTGTGAATCAATGAGATGTGTAGACATCATTGTTTTACTTATATTTTGAACCATATTGGTTGGTTCTGAATCTTGCAAGCTGGGAAACACGGCATGATGATACGGAGGACAGCAACCATAACTAGATGTTCAAACTTGGAAGTATTGTCTTTGTGAAAGTGCGACAAATGAGTTGATCGTTTGTGTCCTGAGAATAATAATTCTAATTGCTGTGCATGTTTCTCCTATGGCACTAATAGAACAAGCCAATGCTTTGGTTGTTTTAGGAATAAATTTTAATTGAATCTAATAAAATTTATGTAAAGTGGCCACTAACACTTGCTATTACAGTACCAATACAGACCACTTGTGAACCCGAGGGGGCATGTTCTACCGGGCGTGCAGCAGGCAAGGGAGGTGTAGTAACTGATGTCGCCTGTACACACTCAGTTTACTGTTGGATGCAGTTCCCCAAGAGCTGAAAAACTAACTGCTGCCCCACCTACCCACTCGTTCACCGTTGATTGTAGTTCCCCAAGATTGAAAAAAAACTGCTGCTGCGGTAGTGCCGCCCCCCCAGTACCCCTGTACACACCGATCGTCTTCATCCCCCTGCCCCCAATCCCCACAAATGAGAAACATCAACTCTACGTGAGAAGTGACTCCAATGGCGATCCGAGGGGTGACCCTGCTGGATATGTACTTCACATTTGAGTTCGCCGTTCAGACCCATGGCAGCACCAAGATGAATGTGATGTGCACCAATGATCCGGACTCGGTGAAGCTCTGCCTCGCCAAGTTCAAGCAGTACCCACAGGAGGAGAAGCACTAGGTCGCGGGACTAGGCCTTGTGCCCATCCATTCGTCTCCTGACAGGGACCGGCGGATCGCCGTCGCCCACGTATGCATGCAGGACGAGGTTCTCGTCTACCATTGTGGTAGGGCCACTAGCTTCTGGAGCATCTGGTGCAACAAGCTTGTCGACATCCAGAAGAAATACAAGATCATCTGCAACGGGCAGGAGAAGGACTCCGTGGTTGACCTTGCTGTGACCATCATCAACCCATGCTCGGCCAACATGAAAGAAGCCGTTGATACCAAGAACCTGAACACATGGGAGGTACCTCTGAATCTAGCCTACATAACCTACGCGGACAAGGACGCATACGCATGCTACAACATGTACAGGTGGATCTTGGACATGAGGGCATGTCTGCTTCCCGTAACCAACGAGTACCCGGATAGCCACAACGTCCTTATCAAGTGTGCTAGGAAGGTCTAGATGATGTACATTATCAATTTAAGCACCTTTATCATCTGAGTGTTTCATGCATTAGCCTATGTGTCGTAATTATCTGTTTTATCCGAAATATTTCATCTATGAACCTGTTAACCCATTTGCTTTTTGTGTGGCTATTTGCTTATGTATGTAACTAGTTCACTCGGTTGTCTTGCTTTGAATCTCCTTCCTCCCAACATATTCCCTTCTTAGGTGGACCCAGCAGGTTTTGTACACACACATCTGGGACCAACCACCTATCCATTTGTATTTCTTTATTTTGTTCAATCTTTCGTCCTCTTCCCACAGCGGCTGGCGGCGCTGCCGCGCACGCCTCGGTGACCCATCGATCCTAGCCTATGGCGCTGGCCAGGCCATCCCTCTACCCCCACACATCGGCGGCGGCAGCTCCACCGGACCACCCTGCACCCGGACAAGTCAACCCTCGTACTGCCCTTCGCTTGCGTCTTCCCCAGCTCCAATTCGTTCGGTCCGAGGACTCGACGTCGTCCTCCGCCTTGGTGCACTCGCCGCGGTGCCGCCGTCTGTCGTTCCCAACATGGTCAAAAAACAAGAGGAATCGGGAGACGACTATGCATCGAGAGGCTGATAGTTCCGGGCCCACCAGGTCCATGGCCTAGGTTTTGTTGTTTAACATGCGCATCCCACGACATGCAAACACAGTTGATCCAGCTGATTTCAACTTTTTTTGGGTCCAGCAGGTATCAAGCGGCCTCTGGGCCTCCCAGCCTAGCTTGTCTATAACATCAGCAGCCCAAGTTATGTTTGTTTTTTCAAGACAACTCACAGCTCAGTTCTATTTTACAATAAGAATGCAAAACTAAACCTATGTTTTCCCTTCTATAATAGTATATCTATGAGTCAATTACACCAGTGCTGCTAGAGCTTGGCGCAAACGGTCACTTTGGTGCTAGAACTTGCGGCATCTATTGAACTGGTGCAATAACTTGGCTCAAGCCTGCAAATACGGTTCAAATGTTGATTGTGTACGCCCGGACCGCTGACTAGGCATGCCAGCGTGGCGTGGGGCCTGCTGTCAGTGACTCGATAGCTGAGAGGGGGCGTGTGGCCACTTTTTGTGAAAACAGCCTTGATTTGTTTAGCAAAACAAAACCCTGTCGTTATTGGTGAGGTGGCATGTCAATTTTTCTGAAAAAAATAAAACATAAAGGGAGCTCCGCCTCGAACCATCGACCTGTAAGTAGCAAATAGTCTATAATAGCAAATTCACCCGTAACGCATTCATGTCATAGAAGGATAACTACGCATAATGTAGTTGAACGAAGGCACTCTTTTTTTACTTTTAGTAAATAACGAAGGCGTTCTAGGAGCTGAAATAACCTGCTGTCAATGCGGTCATTTGCATCTGCTCGTATCATTTAGAAATTCGTAAAAGGTATGTAAATTCAATCTCTATAATAAATATAAAGTTCAAATATTTGTGACATATAAATATTATATACATGCAAACTAACTAACTTTTTTTTTAAATTAGGCATTATTTTCAAAAATATTAATATATATATGAAATAATATTTACGAATTATGAAAATGTTTATATAATTCAAAACAATACAATATAAATACACGTAATTTAAAAATAAAATTGAAAATAAAAATGTTTGTATAATACAATTATATACATACAAATAAAAATGTTTGTATAATTAAAAAATTCAATAATTATACACAAATTTGTATAATAAAAAATATTTTAAATTTAAATTCTACAATGTTCGTATCAATACTTAATCATGGCTAATATACAAAATATGTAACCTTTTTGAATATAAGTCATGAGTTAAAATTATATAATGGTGAGTATTTAGTAAAGTTTTGTATTCATCATTTTGTATAATTTAAATATAAGTTGCAACTGTATAATTTTTTTGTATTCACTAAACATTTTTATTTAATATAAATATTTTAAATGTTTTTATTTACTAAACATTATATAATACATGGGTGTATATTCAAATGTTTTTATTTACTAATCATCATCGTTATATATACTATTTATATCCACAATAAAAATTATAATATTTATAAACCATGAATATTCAAACATTATTTTTATTATATACATTTTAGAAATATCTTTAAAAACCTAGTGCGAGCAAAATGGGCAGCACTATTTATAAACCATGAATATTCAAACATTATTTTTATTATATACATTTTAGAAATATCTTAAAAACCTAGTGCGAGCAAAATGGGCAGCACTATTTGCAACCCATTTAAGCCTCAGATGCAACCCATTTTTTTGTATACTACAAGAAGGACTGTTATCAATATTGTGCAGAAGAGTACTATCGTTTGAGTGGGTTAAGTCGGCTAGCATTCTTGTTGTAGTTCATGAGTTCGACCCATGGGGGCTTCTTTCTCCCGGTAAATTTTCCTGTACTGAAACCCAGGACCCATGAGTCATTGAAGCGGAAAAATAAAATGCATTCTGAGGCGTAGACAGGTTTTTTTATGAGAAATAAAAAAATCAAGGGGTTTTCACAAAAAAATTAGGCCACACTCCTTCCTCTCTGCTTTCTACTCACCGACAGTAGGGCCCCATGCCATGCTGGCGCGCCAAGTCATCAGTCTTTTCATATCCAACGTGATTTACACGCCTGAGCCAACTTGTTTCACCAGTTCAATGTATGCCACAAGTTCTAGCACCATAGTGACTGTTTGCGCCAAGTTCTAGCACCACTAATGTAATTGACTCTATATATATTTATACTTATATTTATATCTTATTTTATTTTATATATATATATATATATATAATATGAAGAACATAAGGTTCTGTTAAACCTGTTGTTCGTCCAACCATTGTATAGACTTTCCCACTTCCTTTATTTTTCATTTTTATTAATCCTATTTCTGCATTTTCTCCCACTTTCTTTTTCGATGTAATATGAGTTTTTTCCCGTACTTTTCCATAGAACCAACTCAACTGTCCCACGTCTAGACTAAAAAAAATAATACCCCACATCCTATTAACTCATCAAATTAAAATGATATTTTATTTCATAAATCGAAAGTTATTATAAAATAAAAATAAAAATTGTTTATATATAACTTGGCAAGTCAACTCCTGGTGATTGCGTACATAAGCTTGCAAAGATTTTACTGACCAATGCAGTAATAGACAACCAATCATGTGTTCATGTTTTTATAACATTTCTCCGTCCAGCCCAACATGATATTTTCTCCCAGCCCAGCAAGTCCGCGGATTTCGAGAAAAATGCAAATGGGCTTTAAATTCTAACATAATATATAAATGGGCTGCATAGACGCTACATTATTGTTTCACCCAGCCCACCAAATGGACTAAAGAAACCAAATGGGCTGGCTGACAGGTGGGCTAGTAGGTCGAAGGCTAAGCACTTTCGCAAAAAATAAAAACACAAAGGTCGAAGCCTAAGCAAGGCGTTGGATTTACATCCAACGGCCGACATTCTTCTTCAATCTCTCGTCTTCTTCCCCAGCGCTAACGGAACCGCCTGCTCCAGCCTTCGACGTGCAGCGGCGCTGTTTTGCACGCCTCGCAGCGAAACGCTACCCCACCAACGGCCATGCCATCCCTCCACTCCTCCGAACCTCATGTTATTCTCTACCGAGTGTAGGCCCACCCCGCACCCGAACCTGTCAAGTTTCCCACTCCTCTCCGTATGTGATTCCGCTGCCGCGTCTTCCCCATCTCCGGGGCACTCCAGTCTGGGGCCTCGCCATCGTCCATCGGCCTTGGTGCGCTCTGCACGGTGTGGTAAACATGGTCAACAAACAAGAGTCATCGGAAGAAGACTATACATGGAGAGGCTGACAGTGGGGATGCACCACGCCCATGGATGCATGGATGCAACTGCATCCTTTTTACACAGAAAAATAATGTTTTCTCTCCCTGACAGTTGGGACCCACTAGCTACATCATCGCATGCAAGGAAGTGTGTCCTTATTACGGGTAAAAAAATGATTCTCCCCCCTGACAGCTGGGACCCACCAGCTATATCTTCACACGCAAGGAAGTGCGTCCTTATCCTCCCTGACACCTGGGACCCACCCGGTCGAAGCGTATGTAGCGTTGTCTATCTGGTTGCGAACGTGTACGTACATACTGGTCTATGGGTCTTGTCAGTGTTCTAGGAACTAGGGTACCCAGAGATGACTGCCTGCGGCCCACGGCATGGCTCCATCGACGCCCTGGTATGGCCCATCCACAAGATCACCAAGACGAGCCCCTCGCGAGGGGCAAAGCCTCGCGAGACGGATGACACCAAGGCCTCCAAAGGGAGCGGCCTCCCCAGGCGGCCTCCCGAGGAGCAGAGATTCCTATGCAGGTACCCAGCCTCATGAGGCTACCATGACGCAAGCCATGACGACCAATGCAGGCGGGCGCTAGCGGGCGCAGAGAAGCTAGTTTCCTCTTTGGTGCTAAGGAGGCAAGGAGAGGCGTGGGTTCCCGAGGAATCTGGCAAAGGTTTCTATTCCGGTGCAACGAGACCAAGACGGCCACGACGGCAGGACGGATGTCATCGCCGAGCCCACCGATGCGTCACGACCAGAAGACCACCTTTCGTCAGGATAAGATGTACTACTTGTCCCCTTTCAAATTGGCCCCTGTGGGATCCCTTCCCTCCTATGTTTTGGGGGAAGAGGATCGAGGACACTATAGGTATAGGTTAGCCACCACCGTAGAAGAGATCAGACCCTAGTCGACTCATCCCCTCACCCATAGACCTCGCGAGGTTGTTCATCCCTTGTACTAGTTCATCATCAGCCCCTGATGAAGCAGGAGTAGGGTATTACACCGCAACGTGGCCCGAACCTAGGTCACTGTTGTCTTCTTCTTCTTCCTTGTTTGTGCGAATCGAGCTAGGCATTGGGGCGGTGGGCCGGTAGGGTGGATAGGTTGAGTTCTTCGCACTCGCCCCAGAGTTTGAACCTTTGTTGGGTCTGCGGAGCCCTGAATCCGACATTTGGCGTGCTAGGTAGGGGCGTGTCGAAGCCTCTTTTCCACCGTTCGCTCCGCCGCCGTTCCGTCGCTCCTATGGCCGACGCTCATTGTGTCCGTGCCGAGCGTCGGGATGCTTGTGTCGCTCAGACAGCACCCGTGGGCAATGATGCTTCTCGCCGCTCCGCCTCCCAAGAGGCTAACGCCGCCCCTGACCCAGCTGCTCACGAACAGCAGGATTCGTCGCCCCATCGTCCGTGCGGCGCGACAGCCGTACCGCCACTCCATCACCCACTCCAGCCATGGCGTGGTCTTCTCATGCTCGTCGCGGGCCGGTGAACGTGCAGGCTGCGCTGCTCATGGCGCGTGAGCTTCTGCATTACTGTCTGGCATGACTTCTACGACGACATGCTCGGCCACACCACCATGCTCCTCAATGCAGCCGGTGAGGCCCCTGCACCGTCCCCCGCCGTCCCTGGCGGACGATGTGGCTCGCGGTGCGCCCCCTCCTCCTCCTCTGCACGGCACGGACCCCAAGCCTAGGCGTGTGGCACCAAAACATGACTCGCCGCGTAGAGTGCTGGCACGCGATTAAGAAAGTAGCCAGGTGGTGCAGCGGCCCCAAGGAGAAGCGTGTGCGCTTCCAGCACCACCGCGTCAAGACCCCATGCCACCAAAGGCGGTGGTGCACGGGCGCCAAGGTCAAGCTCCCCCCATGCGACCGGCCCCTGTGAGTGCGGTGGGCTGTCGTGCTTTCACCCTGGAGTTGTGCCGCGTCGTTTGGCTGACCAAGTTCAAGCCAAATCTGCCTCCATGCTATGACGGCACTCCTGACCCCGCGGAGTTTCTCCAGCTCTATGAGCAAAGCATAGAGGCAGCGAACAGCAACCGCGCTCCCGACCGCGCTCCAGTAGCCGGCGACCGCGCTCTAGTAGCCGGCGACCTGCGGCGCGTAAAGCAGCAGCCGGGCGAGACCTTGCACAAGTACATACAGTGCTTCACGAACGTTTGCCTCAAGATCCCAAAGGTGTCGGACGAGGCCATCATTTCGGCATTCTCTGATGGCGTCCAGGATGTGATGAGGACATCAATACCATTGTTACACCCACAGCCCCTGCTGCTATACATACTGGACCAATTACTAGAGCTCGCGCACTACAATTAAATTATCAGGTATTTTCGTTTCTTGGTAATGATTCTAATATTCACGAGAATATGATGCTGCCTGAATTGGATACCTTTGTTTTGCTTACAAATGAAGGGCCTAGCTTGGAGAAGGATGAACATTGGAGCAAGAACAAGCATGGAGTTGATGGCATGCGCAAGGGGAACAAGAACGGAGTTACAAGTGATGATTTCAGGACATTGAAGCCACCATAAGGAGTGCATGAAGCCTTGGACGAAATATACAAGATGCCACTTCATAAATTTCGTCCAGAGGCTATTCTAGGTGCTGCGTCACCTTATTATTGGGCTAGGCCCATGTAATTTCGAAATACATAAGTATAGGCTGTTTTTAGAGTCCGTATGTGTGGGGAAACAAGAGATAGGGTTGGTTTCGGACCCCTTCCCCAAGGGCCACTAAATTCCCCCCTCTTCCTCCATATATACAGCCCTTAGGGCACCGTTTAGACTTTGTGTTTTGTTTAGATTAAAAGTTCGCCATAGCTGCACCTTCGCGTACTTCGTTTGTGTTCAACGACCAGACAAAGGCGTCACAGAACCCCACCTTCATTAATAAAGCTTTCCTCTTTTATTCGCAATATCCAGATTGCAATCTCAGTTTCTTGCTTGTTCGTCGTTTGCTCCCAGGAAATAGACCCTCGTGGTCAGGTTGATCGTGCTCCGGCGTGGTCAATAACCTCTCGGAAGTTGGTTTAGCGATTGCTAAGGCGTGACGTCTTCGTACTTCGTAGTTGGATCGTCAAAGTCGACTCCCACAGAAAACGATTGCTATCTCATCGAAACATCGGGACACCTTCGCCTCTATCAAGTGGTATCAGATTTCCAGGTTTGTCGGTGAGATTTTACAGTTTTTCATTGTTTAGATCGAGTCTGTTTTTTTTCATACCTACAGTCCACGAAAAAGCCAAAAAAAATTAGAGTTAGTTCATCCTATCCGAACCAATCTGAGCCTTTGCATAATCTTTTCTGTATTTGCTTTGTTGAATTTGCGGTTGCATCGTCGTGTCAAGTTGCTGGTCTTAGCGTCTAGTCCTTTAGAGTTTCGAGTTCTGTTCACAGGTTGTCACGTCGCCACCGCCAATCCGAGTCCATATACGCCACCACATATCCGCCGCCATCACGCCAATCCGAGTCCACCTGCAACATATATCCGCCACCAGTCTCAGTTCCACCAGATTCATCTCCGCCACTAGTCCTAGTTCCACCAGATTCATCTCCGCCACCAGTCCGAGTTCCACCAGATTCATCTCCGCCACCAGTCCTATTCCGAGTACAGTATTTTGTTACTCTGTTTTGGATTTCCAGATCACGCCATACTCTGAGTCGTGACAGAGAAGGACTCCCCAACTTCCGTGCTACCCGCAGTAGAAAAATAGTTCCAAACTCAAAAAAAACTAAGTTTGGAAAATTCTGGCTAGGCAGTTTTTAGACCATTTGTAGACTTTTTCAAAAAAAAAATTGTTGCGGAGCAAAAATAAAAGAGGAAAAGAGTGCAAGAAAAGGAAAAAAAAGAGAAAAAATAAATTCAGAGTGTGCTCCTCCCTTGTTTACGTGCAACGCCGTGATTTTGTTAGTGTTCTAGGCTCGCGTCTCTAGCACGGTCTAGCCTAGGACCAGCACAGTACCGTCGTTGAGCGTTTATTCAACTTTGCATATCTGAATTGATTATTGCTGACCCTTTTTGCTACCATATTATAAGCCTTCCCAGCTCCACATACATCTACGTCGTGCGTTTGATTCTCCCTGGTAATCGCTCTATCCAAGCTTTGAGAGTTTTGACTACATCAGTTGCCGATCAACGCCTGCTGCTGGGTAAGAACTGGTAAGAATTTGAGATTTGCTTGACGGATTTTGGACACCCACGACCACCACCACTTGTTAGTAGTCTATAGGATCATATGCTTGCGTGTTTCTATTGCTGCTAACCATGCCAGGCTCACAAGCCCACAAGATTGACTGGGAGAACTTAACGAACAAGGAGCTTCATGATAAGTTTCAGCAAATGACGACTGAACAGGTGCAAGATGTGCTGAACAATTTTGAAGAGGCCATGGAGAAGATCACTGGACTTGAGAAGACGTTCGAAACAAAGCTCGATAACAGATTTAATGAACTGCTTGCACGTCTTCCACCACCGGCTACACCTGCCGCACCTCTGCAGCAGCAACAACAACAACTACAACTACCTCCACGTCACGAAACAGCCCTCCGCCGAGCGAGCCGTGTCCTTCTTCAGCCTGGCCAAACTGTTCGTGCTGCTGTTGATACTTCTGTGGCTCCTGCTGCTGATGCGGAGGATGATTATGCGGGAGATTACGAGGATGAGGTTGATCAAAATCAGAACTACATGCAACCACCAGCACCACAACCACCAGGTCGTCCACATGCAAATAATGGCAATGTTAGGGCTCCCCCTCAGGTACGAGATCATGACCATCTCCCTAAACTGAAATTGAATATTCTACCATTTGAGGGTAGATATGTTCTTGATATATATCTTACTTGGGAGTTAGAAACTGAACAACGATTTACATGTTTACAATATCCTGAGGAGAGACGTGTTCCTGCTGCTGTTTGTGCTTTCACTAGCTTTGCATGTGTTTGGTGGTCTGAACATTGTAGATTATATCATGTTCCAGCTACTTGGGCTGCTTTGAAAACTGCTATGCGTACTCGTTGGGTTCCACCATATTATCAACGTGAATTACTTCAAAAACTGCAGCGCTTAAGACAAGGAAAAAATTCTGTAGAAGAATATTATCAGGAATTACAAACTAGCTTGATTAGATGTGGTATTGTTGAGGAGAATGTAGCTATGCTTGCACGTTTTATGGGTGGATTAAATAGAGAGATTCAGACCATTCTAGAGTATAAGGATTATATTAATATCACTCGTTTATTCCATCTTGCTTGTAAAGCTGAACGTGAAGTGCAGGATCGACAGGCATTGGCGCGAACTAACTTCTCTGCAGGTCGACCTTCATCATGGATACCACGTGCATCATCTACTTCCACTGCACCATCACCTCCTTCAGGTGCCACCTCCAACCGTGATACAAGAAAGCAGGCACAACCACCACTATCTGCCAAGAGCACACCTGCCGGGCCTGCACAGAGCTCTTCTTCTTCCATGGCGTCAACAGGGCACACAAGTGATATTATTTGTCGTCGGTGTAAGGGAAGAGGACATTTTGTGAGATAATGCAAATCTCAGCGTGTGATGATTGCTACTGAGGATGGTGGGTATGAGTCCGCTAGTGACTATGATGAGGAGACTTTGGCTCTTATTACACATGAAGAACACGGTGGGGATGATTTTGATCATGCGACGCAATACATGGCTGCTGAAGATGCTGACAGGTATGAATGTTTAGTTGCTCAACATGTTTTGAGTGTGCAGGTTACACAAGCTGAGCAAAATCGGAGGCATAATTTGTTCCATACAAAGGGAGTTGTGAAGGAACGTTCTATTCGCGTCATCATAGATGGAGGGAGCTGCAATAACTTGGCTAGCATGGAGATGGTGGAGAAGCTATCTCTCACCACAAGATCACATCCACATCCTTACTACATCCAATGGTTCAACAACAGCGGCAAGGTTAAGGTAACACGTACTGTTCGGGTGCATTTTAGTATCTCTACATATGTTGATTATGTTGATTGTGATGTGGTACCTATGCAAGCATGTTCCTTATTACTTGGTAGACCATGGCAATTTGATAAAAATTCTGTACACCATGGTAGAAACAATCAGTGTACTCTTGTTCATAAGGATACAAATATTACTTTGCTTCCTATGACTCCTGATTCCATATTGAAAGATGATATTCATAGAGCTAATAAAGCGAAACAGGAGAAAAATAAGAGTGAAAATCAGATTGTGGCAAAAGAATTTGAGCAACAAATGAAGCCTAATAATAAACCATCTAGTGTTGCTTCTGAAATTAAATTGAAAAGTGCATGTTTACTTGCCACCAAATCTGATATTGATGAGCTAGTTTTTCGAAAATCTGTTGGCTATGCTTTTGTGTGCAAAGAGGCATTATTTTCATTCGAGGACGTGCCTTCCTCTTTGCCCCCTGCAGTCACTAACATTTTGCAGGAGTTCGCTGACGTCTTCCCACAAGACGTGCCACCGGGATTACCACCTATTCGAGGGATTGAGCATTCAATTGACTTAATTCCCGGTGCATCGCTACCCAACCGTGCACCATACCACACCAATCCAGAGGAGACGAAGGAGATTATGCGTCAAGTATAGGAGCTGCTCGACAAAGGTTATATACGCGAATCTCTTAGTCCTTGTGCTGTTCCTATTATAGTAGTGCCTAAAAAGGATGGTACGTCGCGTATGTGTGTTGATTGTAGAGGCATTAATAATATTACTATTCATTATCGTCATCCTATTCCTAGGCTAGATGATATGTTTGATGAATTGAGTGGCTCTACAATATTCTCCAAAGTTGATTTGCGTAGTGGATACCATCAACTTCGTATGAAATTGGGAGATGAATGGGAAACAGCATTTAAAACTAAGTTTTGTTTATATGAGTGGTTAGTCATGCCTTTTGGGTTAACTAATGCACCTAGTACTTTCATGAGACTAATGAACGAAGTTTTACGTGCTTTCATTGGACGATTTGTGGTAGTCTATTTTGATGATATACTGATTTATAGCAAATCTTTGGAAGAACATTTGGAACATTTACGTACTGTTTTTATTGCTGTACGTGATGCACGTTTGTTTGGTAACCTTGGGAAGTGCACCTTTTGCACCGACCGAGTATCTTTTCTTGGCTATGTTGTTACTCCACAGGGAATTGAAGTTGATAAAGCCAAGATTGAAGCTATTGAGAGTTGACCGCAGCCCAAAACGGTCACACAAGTGAGAAGTTTTCTTGGACTCGCTGGTTTCTATAGGCGTTTTGTGAGAGATTTCAGCACCATTGTTGCACCTCTCAACGAGCTTACAAAGAAGGATGAGCCTTTTGTTTGGGGTACCGCACCGGAAGAAGCCTTCATGGTATTGAAAGATAAGTTGACACATGCTCCTTTACTCCAACTTCCTGATTTTAATAAGACTTTTGAGCTTGAATGTGATGCTAGTGGAATTGGATTAGGAGGCGTGTTACTACAAGATGGCAAACCTGTAGCATACTTTTCTGAAAAATTGAGTGGGCCTAGTCTAATCTATTCTACTCATGATAAAGAATTATATGCTCTTGTTCGGACCTTAGAAACATGGCAACATTATTTATGGCCCAAAGAATTTGTTAGACATTCTGATCATGAATCTTTGAAACACATTAAAGGTCAAGCAAAACTGAACCGTAGACATGCTAAATGGGTTGAATTCATTGAGACTTTCCCTTATGTCATTAAACACAAGAAGGGTAAAGAAAATGTTATTGCTGATGCATTGTCTCGTCGTTATAGTATGCTTTCACAACTTGACTTTAAAATATTTGGTTTGGAGACCATCAAAGATCAATATGTGCATGATGCTGAATTTAAAGATGTATTGCAGAATTGTAAAGAAGGTAGAACATGGAACAAGTTCGTCGTTAACGATGGATTTGTGTTCCGTGCTAACAAGCTATGCATTCCAGCTAGCTCCGTTCATCTTTTGTTGTTGCAGGAGGCGCATGGAGGAGGACTAATGGGACACTTTGGCGTGAAGAAGATAGAGGATATACTTGCTACACATTTCTTTTGGCTAAAGATGAGACGGGATGTTGAGCGTTTTGTTGCTCGCTGCGCTACATGTCAAAAAGCTAAGTCACGACTCAATCCTCATGGTTTATATATGCCTTTGCCTGTACCTAGTGTTCCTTGGGAGGATATATCTATGGACTTTGTTTTAGGTTTACCCCAAACAAAGAAGGGGAGTGATAGCATATTTATTGTCGTGGATAGATTCTCGAAAATGGCACACTTTATACCATGTCATAAAAGCGATGATGCTGTTAATGTTGCTGATTTGTTCTTTCGTTAAATTATTCGCTTGCATGGTGTGCGAAATACTATCGTTTCAGATCGTGATACTAAATTTCTTAGCCACTTTTGGAGATGTTTATGGGCTAAGTTGGGGACTAAACTGCTTTTTAGTACTACATGTCACCCCCAAACTGATGGACAAACTGAAGTAGTCAATAGAACTTTGTCAACTATGGTTAGGGCTGTTTTGAAGAATAATAAGAAAATGTGGGAAGAATGCTTGATATTGAATTTGCTTATAATCGTTCGTTGCATTCTACTACTAAGATGTGCCCTTTTGAAATTGTGTATGGTTTCCTACCTCGTGCACTTATTGATTTGTTGCCTCTTCCATCTTCGGAGAAGGTTAATTTTGATGCTAAACAACATGCTGAATTGATTTTAAAAATGCATGAGTTAACTAAGGAAAACATTGAGCATATGAATGCTAGATATAAATTTGCTGGAGATAAGGGTAGAAAACATGTTGTGTTTGCAGCTGGAGATCTTGTTTGGTTGCATTTGCGTAAGGATATATTTCCCAATTTGCGCAAATCAAAGCTAATGCCATGTGCTGCTGGTCCTTTTAAGGTGTTAGAGAAAATAAAGGATAATGCATATAAACTGGAGCTACCTGTAGATTTTGGGGTTAGTCCCAGTTTTAACATTGCAGATTTGAAGCCTTATTTGGGTGAGGAAGATGAGCTTCCGTCGAGGACGACTTCATTTCAAGAAGGGGAGGATGATTAGGACATCAATACCATTGTTACACCCACAGCCCCTGCTGCTATACATACTGGACCAATTACTAGAGCTCGTGCATGCCAATTAAATTATTAGGTACTTTCGTTTCGTGGTAATGATTCTAATATTCACGAGAATATGATGCTTCCTAAATTGGATACCTTTGTTTTGCTTACACATGAAGGGCCTAGCTTGGAGAAGGATGAACATTGGAGTAAGAACAAGCATGGAGTTGATGGCATGCGCAAGGGGAACAAGAACGGAGTTACAAGTGATGATTTCAGGACTTTGAAGCCACCATAAGGAGTGCATGAAGCCTTGGACGAAATATACAAGATGCCACTTCATAAATTTCGTCCAGAGGTTATTCTAGGTGCTGCGTCACCTTATTATTGGGCTAGGCCCATGTAATTTCGAAATACATAAGTATAGGCTGTTTTTAGAGTCCGTATGTGTGGGGAAACAAGAGATAGGGTTGGTTTCGGACCCCTTCCCCAAGGGACACTAAATTCCCCCCTCTTCCTCCATATATACAGCCCTTAGGGCACCGTTTAGACTTTGGGTTTTGTTTAGATTAAAAGTTCACCATAGCTGCACCTTCGCGTACTTCGTTTGTGTTCAACGACCAGACAAAGGCGTCACAGAACCCCATCTTCATTAATAAAGCTTTCCTCTTTTATTCGCAATATCCAGATTGCAATCTCAGTTTCTTGCTTGTTCGTCGTTTGCTCCCAAGAAATAGACCCTCGTGGTCAGGTTGATCGTGCTCCGGCGTGGTCAATAACCTCTCGGAAGTTTGTTTAGCGATTGCTAAGGCGCGACGTCTTCGCACGTTCGTAGTCGGATCGTCAAAGTCGACTCCCACAGAAAACGATTGCTATCTCATCGAAACATCGGGACACCTTCGCCTCTATCAGGATGTCAAGATGAAGGAGGAGCTCGCCATACACAAGGACTTGTGTTCGGCTGTGGAGATGTTCAACATGGCAACCAGGTGCGCAAGGGCAGAGGAAGGTCGTCTCTCCCTCCTCGAGCTTCCAGAGGTCAATCCTGAAGACAAGAAGGCCAAGGCTAAGGAAGTGAAGTGTAAGGGCCCTGCCGTGCTGGCCGCGGAGCCTGAGATGAAGTGCGGCCATCCAATGACTGCCAGGAGCTCAGGGCAACCGACCATTCTGCGTCTTCCAAAATGTCCACAGCCACAACACCAACGACTGCCAGGAGCTCAGGGAAATCCACAACGGGCGCCTTTGCCGCCACCCCGAGCGCAGCGACCGTGGTTAAGGCCATGGAGGAGGCCGCGGTGGAGGCCGCTGGGACAACCGCAACCCCCGCCAGGACTAGCACGACCAACCCCGTGAGAATCGCTGGCAGGGCCAGCCTCGTGATGGCCCTTGGCGAGACCAGCCTCATGAGGACCGTCCTCAGGGCAATGTCGGCCTCCCTCCGCTGCCGCCGCCGCCAAGGAGAAACGACGACAATCGCCAAGATGATGGGGCTGGGGGCTTCCAAGAGCCTCGTGCGATCGCCTGCATCCTGGGTGGCGTTCAGGCTCCCGCCTCTCATCGCATCTTCAAGCAGTTTGCTCGTGAGGTGAACGCGGCCCTTCCCAAGCTTGAGGCGCCGCGTCCCCTTAGGTGGTCCAAGCACGCCATCACCTTCAATTCCATGGACCAGCTCAAGTGCTCAGCTGCCGCTGGCGCTCTCCCGATGCTCTACATGCCAACCATTAGCAACATCCTCGTCACCAAAACACTCATCGACGATGGTGCGGGGTTCAATGTTCTTTCCGTCGAGATGTTTGAGACGCTCCAAGTGCCCTATGACGAGCTACTGCCTACCAAGCCCTTCTCATGAGTGTCCGATGGCTGCACCGTTCCCATAGAGCAGATCCGCCTCCCTGTCACCTTTGGCAAGCGCAACAACTACCAAACCGAGCTCGTCAAGTTTTACGTCACTCACATCGGCCTCCCGTACAATGCCATCCTCGGGTATCCGGCCCTCGCCAAGTTCATGGCAGCAACTCACCACGTTTGCAATGTCCCAAGATGCTAGGAAGTGGCGGTATCATCACGGCCGCCTGCGATGAAAAGGACGCGGTGTACTCCCTCGAGCGCGCCTACCAGGCTGCAGGTGTCGAGAACTCTAACGACGAGGCCACCATCCTGCCTCCTGAGGCCGTCCCCAAGAAGAATAAGCAGCTCCTCCTCAAGGGTCGTCAAGAGGCTAAGCCGCTTGCCGACCATGCCTCAGGCCCCGCGCCCACTGTTGGGGCGACGTTCCCTCTCGCATAGGAAGGCGCGCCCGGCGCCCCCCTCAGGGCGGGCTCGGGGGTTCTCATCTGGAGGGCCTTTGACCTGACCAGCATGACAAGGGAGGCGTTTGGGCACCACGTGGAGGTGTGTTTCGACGCGCGCCTCTGTGACCAAGGCGCAAGGCGCGAGGCACTAGACGCTCATGAGTTCATCACCAAGGCAATCGAGGAGCTTCAGGAGGCGTGAGCCATGCGTGGCGAGTGTCGCCTAGCACCACCATGGCCCCTAACATGGGCGACGAGATGGGCGTCTCCGTCAACATTCCAGGTCTCAACAGGGCCGCCTCGTAGAGCCTCTTCTAGCCGTCCCGTGTTGGCCGGAGCGGGGGCTACTGATGTCTACTACACAACCTTCTTCTTGTAGATGTTGTTGGGCCTCCAAGTGCAGAGGTTTGTAGGATTGTAGCAAATTTCCCTCAAGTGGATGACCTAAGGTTTATCAATCCGTGGGAGACGTAGGATGAAGATGGTCTCTCTCAAGCAACCCTGCAACCAAATAAGAAAGAGTCTCTTGTGTCCCCAACACACCCGATACAATGGTAAATTGTATAGGTGCACTAGTTCGGTGAAGAGATGGTGATACAAGTGCAATATGGATGGTAGATATAGGCTTTTGTAATCTTAAAATATAAAAACAGCAAGGTAACAAGTAATAAAAGTGAGCGTAAACGGTATTGCAATGCTAGGAAACCAGGCCTAGGGTTCATACTTTCACTAGTGCAAGTTCTCTCAACAATGATAACATAATGAGATCATATAACAATTCCTCAACATGCAACAAAGAGTCACTCCAAAGTCACTAATAGCGGAGAACAAACGAAGAGATTATTGTAGGGTACGAAACCACCTCAAAGTTATCCTTTCTGATCGATCTATTCAAGAGTCCATAGTGAAATAACACGAAGCTATTCTTTCCGTTCGATCTATCCTAAAGTTCGTACTAGAATAACACCTTAAGACACAAATCAACCAAAACCCTAATGTCACCTAGATACTCCAATGTCACCTCAAGTATCCGTGGGTATGATTATATGATATGCATCACACAATCTCAGATTCATCTCTTCAACCATCACAAAGAACTTCAAAGAGTTCCCCAAAGTTTCTACCGGAGAGTCAAGACGAAAACATGTGCCAACCCCTATGCATAAGTTCACAAGGTCACTGAACCCGCAAGTTGATCACCAAAACATACATCAAGTAGATCACATGAATATCCCATTGTCACCAGAGATAAGCACATGCAAGACATACATCAAGTGTTCTCAAATCCTTAAAGACTCAATCCGATAAGATAACTTCAAAGGGAAAACTCAATCCATTACAAGAGAGTAGAGGGGGAGAAAGATCATAAGATCCAACTATAATAGCAAAGCTCGCGATACATCAAAATCATGCCGAATCAAGAACATGAGAGAGAGAGATCAAACACATAGCTACTGGTACATACCCTCAGCCCTGAGGTAAACTACTCTCTCCTCGTCATGGAGAGCGTCGGGATGATGAAGATGGCCACCAGTGATCGATCCCCCCTCTGGCAGGGTGCCGGAACAGGCTCCCGATTGGTATTTGGTGGCTACAGAGGCTTGCGGCGGTGGAACTCCCGATCTAGGTTTCTTTCTGGGGGTTTCTTTATTTATAGGAATTTTTGGCGTCGATCTCATGTCAGGGGGGTCTCCGAGTCATCCACGAGATAGGGGGGCGCGCCCTCCACCCTCGTGGATGGCTCGGGACTCGTCTGGCCCAACTCTTTTACTCCGAGGGCTTCTTTTGGTCCATAAAAATGATCAAAAAATGGCACATCAATTGGACTCCGTTTGGTATTCCTTTTCTGGAAAACTCAGAAACAAGGAAAAAACAAAAAATGGCACTGGGCTCTAGGTTTATAGGTTAGTCCCAAAAATCATATAAAACAGCATATAAATGCATATAAAACATCCAAGATGGATAATATAATAGCATGGAACAATAAAAAGTTATAGATACGTTGGAGACGTATCAAGCATCCCCAAGCTTAATTCTTGCTCGTCCTCGGGTAGGTAAATGATAAAAACAGAATTTTTTATGTGGAGTCCTACCTAACACATTTATCAATGTAATATTCTTTATTGTGGCAAGAATATTCAGATCCATAAGATTAAAAAGAAAAGTTTAATATTGATATGAAAACAATAGTACTTCAAGCATACTAACAAAGCAATCATGTCTTCTCAAATTAACATGGCCAAAGCAAGTTATCCCTACAAAATCATATAGTTTGGCTATGCTCCTTCTTCATCACACAAAATATTTAAATCATGCACAACCCCGATGACAAGCCAAGCAATTATTTCATACTTTTGATGTTCTCAAACTTTTTCTATCTTCATGCAATACATGAGCGTGAGCCATGGATATAGAGCTATAGGTGGAATAGAATGGTGGTTCTGGAGAAGACAAAAAAGGAGAAGATAGTCTCACATCAACTAGGCGTATCAACGGGCTATGGAGATGCCCATCAATAGATATCAATGTGAGTGAGTAGGGATTGCCATGCAACGGATGCACTAGAGCTACAAGTTTATGAAAGATCAAAAAGAAACTAAGTGGGTGTGCATCCAACTTGCTTGCGCACGAAGACCTAGGGCATTTGAGGAAGCCCATCGTTGGAATATACAAGCCAAGTTCTATAACGAAAATTCCCACTACTATATGAAAGTGACAAAATAAGAGACTCTCTATCCTGAAGATCATGGTGCTACTTTGAAGCACAAGTGTGGAAAAAGGATAGTAGCAATGTCCCTTCTCTCTTTTTCTCTCTTTTTTTTGGCTTGTTTGGCCTGTCCTTTTTTAAATGGCTTCTTTGGCCTCTCTTTTTTTTTCCTCACATGGGACAATGCTCTAATAATGATGATCATCACACTTTTATTTACTTACAACTCAAGAATTACAACTCGACACTTAGAAAAAAAATATGACTCTATATGAGTGCCTCCAGCGGTGTACCGGGATGTGCAATGAATCAAGAGTGACATGTATGAAAAAATTATGAATGGTGGCTTTGCCACAAATACGATGTCAACTACATGATCATGCAAGGCAAAATGACAATGATGGAGCGTGTCATAATAATCGGAACGGTGGAAAGTTGCATGGCAATATATCTCGGAATGGCTATGGAAATGCCATAATAGGTAGGTATGGTGGCTGTTTTGAGGAAGGTAAATGGTGGGTTTATGGTACCGGCGAAAGTTGCGCGGTACTAGAGAGGCTAGGAATAGTGGAAGGGTGAGAGTGCGTATAATCCATGGACTCAACATTTGTCATAAAGAACTCACGTACTTATTGCAAAAATCTATTAGTTATCGAAACAAAGTACTACGCGCATGCTCCTAGGGGGATGATTGGTAGGAAAAGACCATCGCTCGTCCCCGACCGCCACTCATAAGGAAGACAATCAATAAATAAATCATGCTCCAACTTCGTCACATAACGGTTCACCATACGTGCATGCTACGGGAATCACAAACTTTTAACACAAGTATCTCTCAAAGTCACAACTACTCTACTAGCATGACTCTAATATCACCATCTTCATATCTGAAAACAATTGTAAAGAATCAAACTTCTCATAGTAAGTATTCAAAGCACTTTATATGAAAGTTTTTATTAAATCCCTCTTGGATGCCTATCATATTAGGGCTAAATTTATAACCAAAGCAAATTACCATGATGTTCTAAAAAGACTCACAAAATAATATAAATGAAGCATGAGATTTCATCTATTTCTTCAAAATAAAACCACCGTCGTGCTCTAAAAAGATATAGGTGAAGCACTAGCGCAAATGACAAACTACTCCAAAAGATATGAGTGAAGATCAATGAGTAGTCGAATAATTATGTAACTATGTGAAGACTCTCTAACATTTAAGAATTTAAGATCTTGGGATATTACTCAAACAGGAAGCAAAACAAAATAAAATAAAATGACGCTCCAAGCAAAACACATATCATGTGGTGAATAAAAATATAGCTCCAAGTAAGGTTACCGATGAACGAAGACGAAAGAGGGGATGCCATCCGGGGCATACCCAAGCTTAGGGTCTTGGTTGTCCTTGCATATTACCTTGGGGTTCCTTGGGCATCCCCAAGCTTAGGCTCTTGCCACTCCTTATTCCATAGTCCATCGAATCTTTACCCAAAACTTGACAACTTCACAACACAAAAGTTAACAGAAAACTCGTAAGCTCCTTTAGTATAAGAAAATAAATCACCACTTAGGTACTGTTGTGAACTCATTATAAATTCATATTGGTGTAATATCTACTGTATTCCAACTTCTCAATGGTTCATACCCTCCAATAGTACTCATAGATTCATCAAAATAAGCAAACAACACATAGAAAACAGAATCTGACAAAAACAGAACAGTCTGTAGCAATCTGTATCATTCGAATACTTCTGTAACTAAACAAATTCTGAAATGAATTGGTGGACGTGAGGAATTTTCTTATTAATCATCTGCAAAAAGAATCAACCTAAAATCACTCTCCAGTAAAACATGACAGCTAATCTCGTGAGCGCAAAGTTTCTGTTTTCTACAGCAAGATCGCATTAACTTTCACCCAAGTCTTCCCAAAGGTTCTACTCGGCAAAAACAGTAATTAAAACATAAAACCACATCTAACCAGAGGCTAGGTAGATTATTTATTACTAAACAGGAGCAAAAGGCAAAGAACAAAAATAAAATTGGGTTGCCTCCCAACAAGCGCTAACGTTTAACGCCTCTAGCTAGGCATGATGATTTCAATGATGCTCACATAAAAGATAAGAATTGAAACATAAAGAGAGCATCATGAAGAATATGACTGTCACATTTAAGTCTAACCCACTTCCTATGCATAGGGATTTTGTGAGCAAAAAACTTATGGGTACAAGAATCAACTAGCATAGGAAAGCACAACAAGCATAGCTTCAAGATTTTCAACACATAGAGAGGAAACTTGATATTATTGCAATTCCTACAAGCATAGTAGCGGAGAACAAATGAAGAGATTACTGTAGGGTACGAAACCACCTCAAAGATAACCTTTCTGATCGATCTATTCAAGAGTCCGTAGTAAAATAACACGAAGCTATTCTTTTCGTTCGATCTATCCTAGAATTCGTACTGGAATAACACCTTAAGACACAAATCAACCAAAACCCTAATGTCACCTAGATACTCTAATGTCACCTCAAGTATCCGTGGGTATGATTATATGATATGCATCACACAATCTCAGATTCATCTCTTCAACCAACACAAAGAACTTCAAAGAGTGCCCCAAAGTTTCTACTGGAGAGTCAAGACGAAAACGTGTGCCAACCTCTATGCATAAGTTCACAAGGTCACTGAACCCACAAGTTGATCACCAAAACATACATCAAGTAGATCACGTGAATATCCCATTGTCCCCACAGATAAGCACATGCAAGACATACATCAAGTGTTCTGAAATCCTTAAAGACTCAATCCGATAAGATAACTTCAAAGGGAAAACTCAATCCATTACAAGAGAGTAGAGGGGGACAAACATCATAAGATCAAACTATAATAGCAAAGCTCGTGATACATCAAGATCATGCCGAATCAAGAACACGAGACAGAGAGAGAGATCAAACACATAGCTACTGTTACATACCCTCAGCCCTGAGGATGAACTACTCCCTCCTCGTCATGGAGAGCGCCGGGATGATGAGGATGGACACCGGTGATGGATCCCCCCTCCGGCAGGGTGCCGGAACAGGGTCCCGGTTGGTTTTTGGTGGCTACAGAGGCTTGCGGCGGCGGAACTCCCGATCTAGGTTTCTTTCGGGGGGTTTCTTTATTTATAGGAATTTTTGGCGTCGGTCTCACGTCAGGGGGGTCTCCGAGTCATCCATGAGATAGGGGGGCGCGCCCTCCACCCTCCTGGACGGCTCAGGACTCTTCTGGCCCAACTCTTTTACTCCGAGGGCTTCTTTTGGTCCATAAAAAATCATCAAAAATTGGCACGTCAATTGGACTCCGTTTGGTATTCCTTTTCTGTAAAACTCAAAAACAAGGAAAAAACAGAAACTGGCACTCGGCTCTAGGTTAATAGGTTAGTCCCAAAAATCATATAAAACAACATATAAATGCATATAAAACATCCAAGATGGATAATATAATAGCATGGAACAATAAAAAATTACAGATACGTTGGAGACGTATCAGCTACCAGTGCAGCTATGTCCGCATGCCGTTCGGCCTGCTGTACGTGGCCGCCTCGTACGAGCGCCTCATGCAGGGAGTCTTGGCGGCCCACGATGCAAGGCGCCAGGTGCTCCTGTCGGAGGAGGCGCTGGACCCTCGTGAGATCTCCGGGCCTCCGGAGCCTTCTAGGCCTCAGGAGCCACCCGGCTCATGAGGATCAATCTCTGCAACATCGTCTTCAGCTACTAAAACGCTTCTCCAATGATGGTGCCAGGTAACTTTTTGGTTTGTTCAACTGAGGGCTCCCCTCAGGGTGCATCATCCTCGAGATGTTAGGGCCCGCCCTCACCACTGTGTCATTTTGATTCATGTAATCTGGACCAGTTTTGCATGCTCAAGTTATTATGGTTTTTAACATTACGCCTGTCGGCCCGTCGGCTTTGGAGTTGCCTTTCGCAATCCCTGCACATTACTGACCTGCCTCTTGCTCGTCCTACGAGGGGGCTGCTGGCACAGCGTCTGTGCTCGGGTCCGTCCCTACAGCGCTGATAAACCTAAGAGACCGAGCACTGACTCACGGCCGGCGCCACGCATGTCACCTCACCAGGTCCTTAGTGCCTTCGTATTCTCGCGGAAAGATCACGAGTAGGATAGCAAGCGTGGCTGCCCTTCGTGTTTTATGGCTAACTCGCAGGAACCTCCAGAGACAGGACCCCGAGCGGCTTCGCCAACACCTCGCCACCATGGAAGGATGTCGCGCAGCGTGTCGTGGGGCGCAACCCCTCCTAGGTACCCCCTTGGAGCTAGCCACTCTTTTCTCATGCAAGTCGCTTGCATGTAAAAGGGGGGCCCTTGAGCACCGCGCCTCAGGGGCTCCTACCGACTCTCGAGCCCTCGCCCCCTAGCTTTGACCACGGCATCACGACCTGGCATACCAGCGGTGGTCGAGCCTCGCTGGAGAGCCTGGTCCCGAGGACGTAGAGCACCTTGACGAGCGGGAGCGATGGAGTCAGTAGGAGCCCTATGGGGGCGCCATCAGGAGAAAGGCGCAGCCTAACATCGCACGAGAAGCACGCCGTCATAACAAGGAAACCACCACAGGCTCACCAAGATAAGTCGCCTCGCACACTCAGGCGTGAACCCCATGATCAGCATTTTGTCTCTTGCGATTTCACCAGAGCAAGGAAACTTCCCTTTCAGTCCGTCTAGAGCTGCTTGCGCGCCAAAGGGGAGCTCCTGAGCATCGCGCCTCGGGGGCTCTTACCGGACCTCAGGCCACTCACCTCCTGGCCTTGACCATGGCATCGCGACCTGGCATACCAGCGATGGCTGAATCTTACCTGGGGACTGGGTCCTGTCGGTGTAGAGCACTAAGCTACTGCGAGAATAAAAGGGGGGAACCATGCCCAAGCGAGAAATGCAAACCTAACATAAGTTGAGGATGCTAACATTAAGGCAAAAGTGTCGCAATCATTACACACCCCCGCGGGGCCTTTCATAATCTTTGTGCAGGAATTAAACAAAACGAAAGGACTTCCTAAGGATTGCAGCCCAGGCAGCATCATCCACGACGCCTGGCGGTACCATTCCTCTCCTAAGCCCGAGCGCGGTGACGCGGCGGCTCGTAGCATTCGTCGTTGCTCGAGCTTGGTCCTGAGGAAGCGCCGATGTTGCTGGAGGAGTCGCGGACAAGGCCAATGGCAAGTTCGCTACCAAAAGCCTCACCGCCTCGCCGGTCTATAGGGGGGTCGCCGTCTCAATCGCCTCCCCTGGGGCAGCACTCCAGACGTCGGCCATCCTGCCCGAAGACCATGAAGAAGAGCGTCTACCCCCGTCGTACTTGAAGTGGATGGCATGACTCCCCTCCGAGTTGTAGGCGCGGGCGATCGCGGCCCATCCCCGGGTCATGAAGACGTCGCCAGAGTAGACGGTCTCGACCTCCGCCTGTGAAGCTTGGCTCCAGCAGCCATCGTGCTGCAGCCACAGCTCGACGGGCCCCTTCGATGGTACCTCCTCCGCTAGGGACCGCTGGAGCCGGCTCCACGTGCGCGACGGTATTGTCCCACGAACTCACTGGCCATGCCGCGCACATGCACTCACGAGCTAGGTGGTTGCCCGGCCATCGCTTGCTCTCCCCCACGACTCCGTCCCCCGCGACTTCCACGGCTACTCCCGCGGGCGGGGTTATGTGCACGAACATCCGCGCTGACGGGGAAACCCGGCGGGGCGCATTCATGCCAGCGCGGATGTTCCAATAAAAATAGCAAGATTTTACCATGCTCCAATAAAAAAATGTAAATTCAAACACTACAGCCAATGTAACTGTTTTTCTGCTGCACACACCAAACAAGCAATTTAAACACTCTAAAGCCAAACCTTGGCACATTATTTTTATAATACAATGGATATATACAAGGGCATACTTATTTTTGAGAAACTTCCATGAAAAAATCTACATTGTTTCCATGAGCATGAACACAAGTGTTCAAGGTTGACCCTCACTTCACCAATGCATAACCATCCAATCACTTCTCTTTTTGAAAAAGTTTTTAGGCATAAGAGCCAAGTAAGTTTTTTGTATTTTCATTCTTTAATTTTTTTTGTTTGTTTCACCCACAACTAAACAAAAACAAAAGGGAAAACAAATCTACTTAGTGAAGAAAGCAAACAAGCATACACGAAAATATCAACCCCGCGCTATTGCTCACCGGCAACGGCGCCAGATAAGAGCTTGATAATCCTCAAGTGCAAGGAATTATCGTAGCACTTTCCAAAGGTGGAATTGATAAGTATGGAGTGTCGAACCCACAAGGAGCTAAAGCTAAGATCAATATTCTCTCAAGCCCTATCTGCCACTGATATGGCACTACGTACACCGAACATTTGCTTCCAACTAGAATCGAGAAAAAAAAACAACTTTGTGGGTATGAAGAGGATAACTTTGCATGATACCGGAGAACTAAAATACAAAAGTAGGTGCTGTTATCATAAAGTTAGAATATATTACTATATATTATAAATAGCGAGTGTGGAATAATGATGGGTCGGTGTGCGGAATTATCCTAGGCATTGTTAACAAGATCGGTAACCATTATTGCAATTTCATATGAGGGAGAGGCATAAGCTAACATACTTTCTCTTCTTGGATCATATGCACTTATGTCTGGAACTCTAGCAAGCATCCGCAACTACTAAAGATCATTAAGGAGTATCAAGTCCCCTTTATCCCATACGCAACAACCCCCTTACTCGGGTTTATGCTTCTGTTACTCAAGCAACCCACTATAAGCGAATCATGAACGTATTGCAACACCCTACAGCGGGAATCCTTCGCGTGTGCGCGGCACGGAAGGCACCATAGGATAGCACCAAAGTAAAACATACAACTCAATCCAATCTATATCATCAATCAACCCAAAAGACAAAATAAATCTACTCAAAACATCATAGGATGGCAACACATCATTGGATCAGAATATGTGGCATAAAGCACCATGTTCAAGTAGGGGCTTACAGCGGGGTGCGGGAGAGTGGACCACGTAAAAGAGATGAGGATGGTGATGAATGGTGATGTTGATGAAGACGATCACCGCGGCGATGGTTCCCCTAATGGCACTACGGCGCCACCAAGAGAGAGGGGGAGAGGTTCTCCCCCTTGTGCTTCCTCCTCTTCCCCCTAGATGGGGAAAGGTTCTCCCTCTAGTCCTTGTCCTTCATGACGATGATGGCCCCTCCGGCTTCCTCCTCCATGGCCTTTGGTGATGATGGCTCCCTCTGACAGGGTGCCAGAGAGGGCCTAGATTGGTTCTTCGAGGCTACAGAAGCTTACAGCCGCGGAACTCCCGGTCTAGCTTTCGTTCTGGAGTGTTTGGGATTTAGAGGAGTGTTTGGCGTCGGGGACAAGTCAAGGGGGCCCATGAGGCAACGACAAGGATGGAGGGCGCGCCCCCACCCTTGTGGTGGCCCCGGTACTCCCCTCTGGTATCTTCTTGCTCCTGTATTTTTTATATTTTCCAAAAATATTCTCCGTAAATTTTCAGCCCAATTCCAGAACTTTTATTTCTGCACAAAAACAACACCACAGTAGTTCTGCGGAAAACAATGTCAGTCCGGGTTAGTTCTAATCAATTCACACAAAATCATATAGAATTGTTATAAACATGGCATGAATACTTCATAAATTATAGATACGTTGGAGATGTATCAGCATCCCCAAGCTTAATTCCTGCTCGTCCTCGAGTAGGTAAATGATAAAAGAAATAATTTATGAAGTGTGAATGCTATCAAGTGCACAAGTTTGATAAATGATAATTTCAATCACTTTTTCTAGCATAATTCTTTATCATAAGAAGTAGCTCATCTCATAAAACTCCTCATTATCAAGTACGAAGCTATTCACATGTTAAAGTATAGACCATAAAGTTTCTTGAAAACTAACAAACCATGTTCTTAGTCATCAAACAATTGCAATTCATCTTATTTTTAGGAAGGGTCTATGTAAGAGCTTTGATTTAGCAAATTCCACATACTCAACTATCATATAGTCTTTCACAATTGCTAACACTCACGCGATACTGATGGGTACAAAGTTTCAATCGGACATAGAGAAAGATAGGAGCTTATAGTTTCGCCTCCCAACCTTTTACCTCAAGGGTAATGTCAACAATAATACTTTATGATAACCTACATCCGAGTAGATATATATATATATATATATATATATATATATATATATATATATCCGGATCTCTCCAACACATAGTGCTTACCAAAGGAAAAAAGTGTAAAAAGGAAAGGTGAAGATCACCATGACTCTTGTATAAGGGTAGAAGATAAAAGTAAAAGATAGGCCCTTTGCAGAGGGAAGCAGAGGTTGTCATGCGCTTTTATTGTTGGTTGCACAAAATCTTAATGCAAAAGAACGTCACTTTATATTGCCGCTTGTGATAAAGACATTTATTATGCAGTCTGTCGCTTTTATTTCTTCAATATCAAAAGTTCGTATAAATCTTATTTTCTTCACACTTATAGATCATACATATTTAGAGAGCAATTTTTATTGCTTGCACCGATGACAACTTATTTGAAGGATCTTACTGAATCCATAGGTAGGTATGGTGGACTCTCATGGCAAAACTGGTTTAAGGGATTTTTGGAAGCACAGGTAGTATCTCTACTTGGTGCAAATAATTTGGCTAGCATGAGGGGGAAAGGCAAGCTCAAGATGTTGGATGATCCATGACAATATAACTTCTATTCGGATATAAGAAAACATAACTCATTGTGTTGTCTTCCTTGTCCAACATCAACTTTTTAGCATGTCATATTTTAATGAGTGCTCACAATTACAAAAGATGTCCAAGCTAGTATATTTATATGTGAAATCTCTCTTCATGAGTTGTTCAAGTGACCAATGTTGAGTTTGCTAACTTTCAATAAATTTTACCACATATACTTCTTATAAGTGAAGTCATTACTCCCATGGGATAAGCATCTGAAGCATATAAAATTTCAGATATATGATATTCAATTCATTCAACCATTTACTCATAGCATATAAGTGAAGCACGTGAGTAAATGACAAACACTCCAAAAAGATATAAGTGAAGGACAATGAGTAGTCAAATAATTAACTAGCCACGCGAGGACTCTCTCTCATTCAAGATTTCAGATCCAATGATTTTATTCAAACAACAAGTAAAATTAAAATATGCTCCAAGCTAAACACATATCATGTGATGAATAAAAATATAGCTCCGAGTAAGGTACACTGATGGTTTTGAAGACGAAAGAGGGGATGCCTTCCGGGGCATCCCCGAGCTTAGGCGCTTGAGTATTCCTTGATTATTGCCTTGGGTGCCTTGGGCATCCCCAAGCTTAGGGTCTTTCCACTCCTTATTCTCCTCATATTTATATCTCAACCGAAACTTGAAAACTTCAATGACACAATACTTAATGGAACTTCGTGAGATGGGTTAGTATGATAAAGAGTAAATCATTCACTTTGGTACTCTCAAAGAAAAGATTCATAATTGTTCTCACGCAATTCCTACTGTACCATATCATTTCTACAATTTATATTGAGCCATATAAGCCATAGATACAAGAAAACAAGCAAACTATGAATTGAAAACAGAATCTGCCAGAAACAGAACGGTTTGTAATGATCTGAACAACAACCATACTTCTGCTACTCTAAAAATTCTGAAAAATTAGGACAACCTAGGAAATTTGTAGATCAATCTTGCGTAAAAATTTAGATCAAAAGCACACTTCTTTGATTTTTTTTAAATTCTGGCAATGAGCACAAAAGTTTCTGTTTTTCAGCAAAATCAAATCAACTATCATCGTAACCCATCCCAAAGGTCTTACTTGGCACTTTATTGAAACAAAAGCTAATAAACATGATTACTACAGTATCTTAATTATGTGAACACACAAAAATAGTAAGGATAAACATTGGGTTGTCTCCCAACAAGCGCTTTTCTTTAATGCATTTTTAGCTAAGCATGATATTTTAATGATACTCTTCCAAGCCCAATTCCGATGATCGTCTTCTTCATACTCCAAAAGATATAAGTGAAGTTCATGGAGAATTCTACAATTAATATAGATTTACCAACATCCAAGCTCAAAATATATAAGTGAAGCACACGAAGCATTCTATAAAGCCATACTCAAAATATTTAAGTGAAGCACAAAGAGCATTCTATAAAGTCATACTCAAAAGATTTAAGTCAAGCACAAAGAGCATTCTATAAAGCCATACTCAAAAGATTTAAGTGAAGCGCAAAGAGCATTCTACAAATAAATGAAGGGATATACCATACTAACATGGAGCATAAAGGAAATGAAAATAAACACAAAAGACGCATACCATGTGAACAAAACAAAAACTGAGGTATACCGATAATTGTTGAAGAAGAAAGATGGGATGCCAACCGGGGCATCCCCAAGCTTAGATGCTTGAGTATCATTGAAATATTTACTTGGGGTGCCTTGGTCATCCTCAAGCTTGAACTCTTGCCTCTCCTTATTCTTCTTATATCGATAACTCCTCGTTCTTCGAACCCTTCATTCACACAAAACTTAAGAAAAAACTTTGTGAGATCTGTTAGTATAATAAAGCAAATCACTACCTTTAGGTACTGTTGTAAACTCGTTCCACTTTCATATTAGCATTATATCTACTATATTCCAACTTCACCATGGTTCATACCCCCTGATACTACCCGTAGATACATCAAAATAAGTCAACAACACATAGAAAACAGAATCTGTCAAAAACAGGACAGTCTGTAGCAATCTAGAACTTCCATATACTTCTGTAACTCCAAAACTTCAAAAAAGGACAATCTAAAAAATTTGTAAACCAGTAATGTGTAAAAATAGCAAGATTTTACAATGCTCCAATAAAATATGTAAATTCAAACACTACAGCCAAAGTAACTGTTTTTCTGCTGCACACACCAAACAAGCAATTTAAACACTCTAAAGCCAAACCTTGGCACATTATTTTTATAATACAATGAATATATACAAGGGCATACTTATTTTTGAGAAACTTCCATAAAAAAAATCTACATTGTTTCCATGAGCATGAACACAAGTGTTCAAGGTCGACCCTCACTTCACCAATGCATAACCATCCAATCACTTCTCTTTTTGAAAAAGTTTTTAGGCATAAGAGGCACGTAAATTTTTTGTATTTTCATTCTTTAAATTTTTTTGTTTGTTTCACCCACAACTAAACAAAAACAAAAGGGAAAACAAATCTACTTAGTGAAGAAAGCAAACAAGCATACACTAAAATATCAACCCCGCGCTATTGCTCACCGGCAACGGTGCCAGATAAGAGCTTGATAATCCTCAAGTGCAAGTAATCATCGTGGCACTTTCCAAAGGTGGAAGTGATAAGTATGGAGTGTCGAACCCACAAGGAGCTAAAGGTAAGATCAATATTCTCTGAAGCCCTATCTGCCACTAATACGACACTACGTACACCGAACATTTGCTTCCAACTAGAATCGAGGAAAAAAACAATGTCGTCGGTATGAAGAGGATAACTTTGCATGATATCGGAGAACTAAAATATAAAAGTTGGTGTTGTTATCATAAAGTTAGAATATATTTCTGTATATTATAAATAGCGAGTGTGGAATAATGATGGGTCGGTGTGCGGAATTATCCTAGGCATTGTTAACAAGATCGGTAATCATTATTGCAATTTCATATGAGGGAGAGGCATAAGCTAACATACTTTCTCTTCTTGGATCATATGCACTTATGATTGGAACTCTAGCAAGCATCCGCATGTACTAAAGATCATTAAGGTAAAACCCAACCATAGCATTAAAGTATAAAGTCCCCTTTATCCCATATGCAACAACCCCCTTACTCGGGTTTATGCTTCTGTTACTCAAGCAACCCACTATAAGCGAATCATGAACGTATTGCAACACCCTACAGCGGGAATCCTTTGCGTGTGCGCGACACGGAACGCACCATAGGACAGCACCAAAGTAAAACATACAACTCAAACCAATCTATATCATCAATCAACCCAAAAGACAAAAGAAATCTACTCAAAACATCATAGAATGGCAACACATCATTGGATCGGAATATGTGGCATAAAGCACCATGTTCAAGTAGGGGATTACAGCGGGCTGCGGGAGAGTGGACCGCGTAAAAGAGATGAGGATGGTTATGAAGATGGTGATGTTGGTGAAGACGATCACCGCGGCGATGGTTCCCCTGATGGCACTCCGTCGCCACCAAGAGAGAGGGGGAGAGGTTCTCCCCCTTGTGCTTCCTGCTCCATGGCCTTCCCCCTAGATGGGGAAAGGTTCTCCCTCTGGTCCTTGACCTTCATGACGATGATGGCCCCTCCGGCTTCCTCCTCCATGTCCTTCGGTGTTGATGGCCCCCTCCGGCAGGGTGCCAGAGAGGGCCTAGATTGGTTTTTCGAGGCTACAAAGGCTTAAGGCGGCGGAACTCCCGATGCAGGTTTCGTTCTGGAGTTTTTGGGATTTATAGGAGTGTTTGGCGTCGGGGACAAGTCAAGGGGACCCATGAGGCGGCGATAAGGATGGAGGGCATGCCCTAGGGGGGCGCTGAGGGAGTCCTGGACTAAGGGGTCCTCGGACGTCCGACCTATTATACATGGGCCGGACTGATGGGCTATGAAGATACAAAGGCCGAAGACTCTACCCGTGTCCGGATGGGACTGTCCTTGGCGTGAGAGGCAAGCCTGGCGGCTAAATATGAAGATTCCTTTCTCTATAACCGACCTTGTGTGACCCTAGATCCCTCCTTGTCTATATAAACCGGAGGGTTCAGTCTGTAGAGGGGAGAGATATATACAATCATAGTCATACAGGCTAGACTTTTAGGGTTTTAGCCATTACGATCTCGTGGTAGATCATCTCTTGTAATACTCATATTCATCAAGATCAATCAAGCAGGAAGTAGGGTATTACCTCCAAAGAGAGGGCCCGAACCTGGGTAAACATTGTGTCCCCCGTCTCCTGTTACCATCGACCTTAGACGCACAGTTCGGGACCCCCTACCCGAGATCCGCCGGTTTTGACACCGACATTGGTGCTTTCATTGAGAGTTCCACTGGGCCATCCTCAATAGGTTTGATGGCTCCTCTGATCGTCAACGATGATTTTGTCCAAGGGGAAACCTTCCTCCCCG
Organism: Aegilops tauschii subsp. strangulata; assembly: GCF_002575655.3. NCBI lineage: Eukaryota > Viridiplantae > Streptophyta > Magnoliopsida > Poales > Poaceae > Aegilops > Aegilops tauschii. Next base: position 240,698,130 of record NC_053037.3, on the reverse strand, counting down.
GACAGATCTTCGTGTTCGGTGGCTTCGCACTGCGGGCCAACTCGCTTGGCTATCTAGAGCAGGTCGACAGCTACGCCCCTGGCCATCAGGTCAGGTTTGGGAGCTTGAACTACGTCGCGGACATCCGTGGAGACTTGATCTTCGATGGCTTGGAGGCCACGGCAGCCGCTCCTGGTCCCTACGATGAACATGACTTAAATCTGTCATCGGACCATGCTCAGGAAATTGCACCTGTAACTACTCCGGCCATAGATCCAGAGCAGATCGCGCCATCCGAGGTCGGGAAGCTCAACCCGCCACGGAAGCCGCAAACTCCGCGGCATTGGAGCCGCACACAAACCCATCCTAGGGTTATATCTGTGTCTCTGGAACATCGGACTCGTTTCCGGCCATAAGTTCCGAACCATGCGTGTCCGCGCATGTCGAGCAGGATCGATCATCGATCGCCAAATTCAGCGCCGCGGACATCTTCCGGCACTCGCCTTTTGGCGACGTGCTCAACTCATTAAGAAATCTATCCCTAGCGGGGGACTCTCAGGCGAATTATATCCGTTTGAACTGGAGGTTGATGATAGGGTATTTCGTTTCCCACCCACCGCCCACTTCATAGCCACTTTCGAAGACTTAACCGACACGCTCGATTACGGCTCCGAAGACATCTACGGTTTGGACGACGATGCGGATCAAGAGCAGAGGCAAAACTCGTCGTTCACCAGACGTTGGACGGCCATCTCTTCATACAATGTATACATTGTGGATACACCTAAAGAAACTAACGACGATGACAAAGAAGATCTAGTTGAGGATAAACCTCATGAGACACAGCCCAGACACCGGCGTCAGCGGCGCCGTTCTAAGTCACGTCGTGCAAAAGATAGCAACATCGGCACCGGAGAAAATAATAATCCGGACGAGGCCGAAGACAATGAGGACCCTGTTGAGGCAGCCTCCGAACAGGATGAATGGGAAAACGGGCGCATTAGCCCTGACGAACAGGCCACACACAAAGACTCAGAGGACAGTAATTATCTTCCACTCTCCGAGGATGAGGTGAGCTTCGGCAACGAGGATTTCATTGTGCCTGAAGAACCTCTCGAGCAAGAGCATTCTAAACGCCGGCTAATAGCCACTGCAAGGAGCCTGAAAAAGAAGCAGCAGCAGCTCCAAGCTGACCAAGACCTACTCAACAATAGATGGACAGATATCCTAGCAGCCGAAGAATACGGCCTCAAACGCCCAACCAAGGGTCACCCGAGGCGCAGATTCCTACCTCAGTTGGATGAGGAGGCGACAGAACCTGTACCACACGGTCGGGATAAAGCGGCAACTCAAGCCGAACACCAGACTACTCCACCTCACCGTAAAGGCAGAGACAAACCATCTCGGGGTTATACATATGACCTTCGGCAGGACCTGGATAGTAGAGCAGGACATACGAGATCGATCTATGGATCGCGAGGACGCGCCTCGACACGCGACGACGGCTACCTATTCGAACATGAAAAACCTAGTCATGCCCGGGCCGAAAACCGCAGACGGACTCCATCTGAGCTATGTCGCGACGTGGCCCAATATAGAGGCGTCGCACACCCTCTTTGCTTCACTGACGAAGTAATGGATCATGAATTCCCAGAAGGGTTTAAACCCGTAAACATCGAATCATACGATGGAACAACTGACCCAACAGTGTGGATCGAGGATTTTCTTCTCCATATCCATATGGCCCACGGAGATGACCTCCACGCCATCAAATACCTCACGTTAAAACTCAAAGGACCAGCTCGGTACTGGTTAAACAGTCTGCCGGAAAATTCTATTGGGAGCTGGGATGTAACACCCCGGATGTAACTTTCCATATTTGTAACTCCAACTCTTGCCATTTCCGGCTATGTGTTATGATATTCCCTTCGTGGTCGGGTTTTGTTTTTCGTTTTGCATTTTGTTCATGTCAGGCATCTCATATCATGTCATCATGTGCATCTCTTTTGCATACGTGTTCGTCTCATGCATCCGAGCTTTTTCCCCGTTGTCCGTTTTGCAATCCGGCACTCCCACATGCATCGGCGCACCCCTCTTGTTTCTTTTCATGAGCGGGTGTTGAACGTTCTCGGAATAGACTGAGTCTTGCCAAGTGGCCTTTGTATACCACCGGTAGACCACCTGTCAAGTTTCGTTCCATTTGGAGGTCGTTTGGTACTCCAACGGTTAACCGGGTAACCGCAAAGTCCTTTTGTGTGTTGCAGCAAAACCCCCTCCAAACAGCCCAAAACCCATCTAAGTCACTTCCATGCTCTAGGTCGTTCGATCACGATCGTGTGGGCCAAAACCGCACTCCATTTGGAGCCTCCTAGCTCCCTCTACCTATAAATATGTGTTCCCCCTCCGAAATTCGGGTCCCGAAACCCTAGCCCCGCTCCTCCCCGCCGCCGGACGTGTCCAGACGCAACTGCGTCGCCGCCCCCGCCCACTCACGGCACGCCACGTGGCACCGGTACGCCGCGCCGCCGCCGAGGCCGCGAGGCCCACCGCAGGCCCCCACGGCCCGGTCTCCCTCCGCCCGTCGCCCGCGCGGGATCGCCGCCTCCTCCCGCCGTGGACGCCGCCCGTCCCCGCCGCCATTCCCCGCACCCGCCCGCGCCCGCCGGCGCCGGCGCCGGGCCCCGCGTCGCCGCCCGTCTCCGCCGCGCCCCTCTCCTCTGAGCTCCTCCGCCCCCTCCCGAGCTTCTCCATCTCCTCCGCCGTCCTCCCCCGCTCCGGTGAGCAGCTCCAGCTCCGGCCACCGATGAACCGCGCCAGATCCAGATCGAGAGGGTTGACCTCTCTCCCTCCTCAAATTCTTCTAAGTTTTTACAATATATGCTCCTGTTCATCGCATCATAAATCTCTGCATATAACTCCGTTTCGTGCATGTAATATATCGAAATGTTCGTCTCGAGATGCTCTTCATTTTGTTCCATTGTGCCATGTTCATTTGAGTCCATCTTGATGCCCAAATCTCTGACGCAAGAGTGCTATATGCTGTTACCTGCGGTTACTTATCAGAACATGAGGATTTGTTATTTTTGTTGCATTTGATGCGTGCATCTTATGGGCATGAGCTCTACATGTGTTTTGATGCATGCCATGCCATCTTTAGAGAGGTATATGCCATATATTTTTGTGATCTATGTGGTGACTAGCACAACCATGCAAACTAGGCTTCGTGATGTTTCTGATTTCAGGGACTTAGTAAGTCTGTTTCTGCTGTTATTTTGTTGCCATGTATCCATGTGTCTACAGAGAGATCCAAGCTCCTTTTGGTGATGGTCAGTAAGGATGTTTTGTAGATATAGTTGTGCTCTATCCATCCATGGCCCTGTTTGCATATATGGTGTGCCCTAGCATGTCTTAATCGTGCTCTACTTTTGCTATAGAATATTTCTGGCAGAATGTTAAGATGATATTCAATTTTGCCAAGGTTGTTATAGTTGATCCTTTCAAGCTATGTACTTGCTCTTGCCATGGTTAGCTCGATAAACATGCCATCTTGCTGTAGGTATGGTTGTTTTGTCATGCATTGCTTTGTGATCAGTGAATCAAGCTCACCAAGATGCCCTCATAATGTCCGTTTCTGCCACGCTCTGTTTTCTGCTAATTCTGAAACCTGTTAACGAAACTTGCTATGTTTACATGGTTGCCATCGTATCTTCTGGTCCTTTTTGGCTTATGGTCATTAAGGGACTTTTGTTGTATGCATTTAGTAGATTCATGCCATGCCTTGTTTTGCTATGTTAAGTTCCTATAGCCTATTGATTGCTTGCTCTGAACATTGCTACCTGATGCTGTTTCAGTCATGTCCAGTAATTTCACTGTCTGTGAACCTGATATCTTTTGCACTTTTACCATGCTTGTTTGAACCTGTGATGTTGTGATCTAGCCGTAGCTCAGTGTTCATCTTTTGTCAAGCATCGCCTGTAGATTACTGCCATATGCTTTGCTGCTATGTTGGAGTGTTGTAGCATAGTTACTTGATGTATTCCAAGTGCTATCCTGCTGTTAATCGCAGAATCGTGTCATTCTTGTTTTGCTTGCCATTTGCAAACTGTGCATCCGTTTCGGTGATCTTTATATCGATTTTGACCGAAATCATCTCATCTTTCCAGTGGCATGCTTGGTTTGCCAAGTTACTGCCTTGTTCATCATTTTTTTCCGGAGCACGCATATGCATCACATACCGCATCTCGCATATCATACATGTTTTGCATCATGTTGCTTGTGCATTTCCCGTGATTGATTGTGGTTCCGTTGCTTGTGTTCTTGTTGTGGGTAGAGCCGGGAGACGAGTTCGTGAAGGAGGAACCTGTTGAGTATGCTTAAGAGGATCAAGCTTTCGACAACTCTGAGAACCTTGCAGACAAGATGACCATACCCTCGATATCACTTCTATCTTTGCTTTGCTAGTTGTTCGTTCTATTGCCATGCTGCGCTACCTACCACTTGCTATATCATGCCTCCCATATTGCCATGTCAAGCCTCTAACCATCCTTTCCTAGCAAACCGTTGTTTGGCTAAGTTACCGCTTTTTCTCAGCCCTTCTTATAGCGTTGCTAGTTGCAGGTGAAGTTGAAGTTGGTTCCATGTTGGAACATGGTTATTTTGGAATATCACTATATCTCTTATTTAATTAATGCATCTATATATTTGGTAAAGGGTGGAAGGCTCGGCCTTATGCCTGGTGTTTTGTTCCACTCTTGCCGCCCTAGTTTCCGTCATACCGGTATTATGTTCCTTGAGTTTGCGTTCCTTACGCGGTTGGGTGATTTATGGGACCCCCTTGACAGTTCGCCTTGAATAAAACTCCTCCAGCAAGGCCCAACTTTGGTTTTACCATTTGCCACCTAAGCCTTTTTCCCTTGGGTTTTCGCGAGCCCGAGGGTCATCTTTATTTAAACCCCCGGACCAGTGCTCCTTCGAGTGCTGGCCCAAACCAAGCGATGTTCGGCGCCCCCTGGGCAACCAAGGTCTATGCCAACCCGACGTCTGGCTCATCCGGTGTGCCCTGAGAACGAGAAATGTGCAGCTCCTATCGGGATTTGTCGGCACATTCGGGCGGCTTTCCTGGTCTTGTTTTACCATTGTCGAAATGTCTTGTAAACCGGGATTCTGAGACTGATCGGGTCTTTCCGGGAGAAGGTTTATCCTTCGTTGACCGTGAGAGCTTACAATGGGCTAAGTTGGGACACCCCTGCAGGGTATTATCTTTCAAAAGCCGTGCCTGCGGTTATGAGGCAGATGGGAATTTGTTAATGTCCGGTTGTAGAGAACTTGTCACTTGACTTAATTAAAATACATCAACCGTGTGTGTAGCCGTGATGGTCTCTTCTCGGCGGAGTCCGGGAAGTGAACACGGTTTGAGTTATGCATGAACGTAAGTAGTTTCAGGATCACTTCTTGATCACTTCTAGCTTCGTGACCGTTGCGTTGCTTCTCTTCTCGCTCTCATTTGCATATGTTAGCCACCATATATGCTTAGTGCTTGCTGCAGCTCCACCTCATTACACCATCCTTTCCTATAAGCTTAAATAGTCTTGATCTCGCGGGTGTGAGATTGCTGAGTCCTCGTGACTCACAGATTCTACCAAAACAGTTGCAGGTGCCGACGATGCCAGTGCAGATGACGCAACCGAGCTCAAGTGGCAGTTCGATGAGGAAAGTGTTCGTTACTATGTTTCTTTTCCCGATGATCAGTAGTGGAGCCAGGTTGGGACGATCGGGGATCTAGCATTTGGGTTTATCTTATTTTCATTTGGATTTGACCGTAGACGGTCTATGTGTGGTTTTTGTATGATGTATGAACTATATTTATGTATTGTGTGAAGTGGCGATTGTAAGCCAACTCTCGTTATCCCATTCTTGTTCATTACATGGGATTGTGTGAAGATGACCCTTCTTGCGACAAAACCACAATGTGGTTATGCCTCTAAGTCGTGCCTCGACACGTGGGAGATATAGCCGCATCGTCGGCGTTACAAGTTGGTAATCAGAGCCATCCCCGACTTAGGAGCCCCCTGCTTGATCGAATCGCTGGCGTTGTTGAGTCTAGAACAAAAATGTTTTGAGTCTTAGGGTTATATATATCGGAGAGTAGGATTCTTTTTACTCCTCAGTCCCTTCGTCGCTCTGGTGAGGCCTCCTGGCGTAGAAGGTTTGACTCTTCTCTCCTAAAATTTCACTAAATTTTTTTAGGATCACGCGGGTATCTTAGAATCGTTCCGATGGTTTTGTGATGAGAACATTGTTCTTGGTGCCTCCTGACATTTAGGGGTTGTGGCAGTGTCCCGGGGAGTTGAGCTCCGAGGTGTTGTCGTCACAATTTTATCGTTGCAGTTCTGGAATACCTGAGTCTCACAGACATCGAAAATCTCTTTTATGCAGTTGTTGGTGAGATCACCTCGACACCACCCAGTACTGGGGCGGGAGTTCGGGAGTATTGCCATAACTCGTATAACGGATGCTTTTCGAAGGTTGAGGTACACGATTTCCGAAGGTTTCTTGGTTATGTGTTGACGGATGGATACAGCTGGATCTAAGGATTGCTAGTTTGGGTGATATATTTTGTGTCCCCTGTATCCCCAACACCAGATTGCATAACCAGAATGTTTCGGGAGTTTATAAGTGGGAATTCAAGTAGCTCCTAGGATATCTTTCCGACAGACGCATGATATGAGATTTGGGTTCGACGTCTAGTGGTTCGCCTTTCCACGGTCGGTTTTATAGTGGTCTCGTAGTGTCTTAAAGAGTCCTTGGCTATGCCGACTCGTGGACGCTTCGTATGTCATGTGCACTGCCTTGTACATGATGGTGTTGCACGATCGAGCCCGTGTGGGCCCCATCACGAAAACTTCGGACGAAATCTCTATCATATGTTTGTTCCGGCTTATTCTGCAAGCCAATACTTTGTTTTGTTTTCAATTGTGGTATTCGAGTTTCTTCGAAGTCAAATGTTGATTCCATACCATTTTCTAAGTGGCTATATCTCCCACGTGTCGAGGCACGACTTAGAGGCATAACCGCATAGTGGTTTTGTCGCAAGAAGGGTCATCTTCACACAATCCCATGTAATGAACAAGAATGGGATAAAGAGTTGGCTTACAATCGCCACTTCACACAATACATGAATATAATTCATACATCATCCAAAATACACACATATAGACCGGCTACGGTCAAAAACCAGATGAAAATAAGATAACCCCAAATGCTAGATCCCCGATCGTCCCAACTGGGCTCCACTACTGATCATCAGGAAAAGACACATAGTAACGACCATGTTCCTCATCGAACTCCCACTTGAGATCGATCCCATCATCTGCACTGGCATCGTTGGCACCTGCAACTGTTTTGGTAGAATCTGTGAGTCACGAGGACTCAGCAATCTCACACCCTCGAGATCAAAACTATTTAAGCTTATAGGAAAGGATGGTGCAATGAGGTGGAGCTGCAGCGGCAATAAGCATATATGGTGGCTAAGATACGCAAAAGAGAGTGAGGAGAGAAGCAATGGAACGGTCGTCTTCTAGAAATGACCAAGAAGTGATCCTGAACTCCTACTTACGTCATTCATAACTCAAACCGTGTTCACTTCCCGGACTCCGCCGAGAAGAGACCATCACGGCTACACACATGATTGATGTATTTTAATTGGGTCAAGTGACAAGTTCTCTACAACCGGACATTAACAAATTCCCATCTGCCTCATAACCGCGGGCACGGCTTTCGGAAGATAATACCCTGCAGGGGTGTCCCAACTAAGCCCATCATAAGCTCTCACGGTCAACGAACGATAAACCTTCTCCCGGAAAGACCCGATTAGTCTCGGAATCCCGGTTTACAAGACATTTCGACAATGGTAAAACAAGAACAGCAAAGCCGCCCGATGTGCCGACAAATCTCGATAGGAGCTGCACATATCTCGTTCTCAGGGCAACACCGGATGAGACATCCTACGAGTAAAACCATACCCCGAGTTTCCAAGAGGGGGCCCCGCAGTCTACTCAGTTCGGACCAACACTCGAAGGAGCACTGGCCCGGGGGTGTAAAAATAAGATGACCCTCGGGCTCGCGAAAACCCGGGGGAAAGGCTTAGGTCGCAAATGGTAAAACCAAGGTTGGGCCTTGCTGGAGGAGTTTTATTCAAGGCGAACTGTCAAGGGGGTCCCATAAATCACCCAACCGTATAAGGAACGCAAACTCAAGGAACATAATCCCGGTATAACAGAAACTAGGGCGGCAAGAGTGGAACAAAACACCAGGCATAAGGCCGAGCCTTCCACCCTTTACCAAATATATATAGATGCATTAATTAAATAAGAGATATTGTGATATCCCAACATATCCATGTTCCAACATGGAACAAACTTCAACTTCACCTGCAACTAGCAACGCTATAAGAAGGGCTGAGCAAAAGCGGTAACTTAGCCAAACAACGGTTTGCTAGGAAAGGGTGGTTAGAGGCTGACATGGCAATATGGGAGGCATGATATAGCAAGTGATAGGTAGCGCGGCACGGCAATAGAGCGAACAAATAGCAAAGCAAAGATAGAAGTGATTTCGAGGGGTGGTCATCTTGCCTGCAAGGTTCTCAGAGTTGTCGAACGCTTGATCCTTGTAAGCGTACTCAACAGGTTCCTCGTTCACGAACTCGTCTCCCGGCTCTACCCAAGACAAGAACACAAGCAACGGAACCACAATCAATCACGAGGAATGCATGAGCGACATGATGCAAAACATGTATGATATGCGAGATATGATATGCGATGCATATGCGTGCTCCGAAAGGAAAATGATGAACAGGGCAGTAACTTGGCAAACCAAGCATGCCACTCGAAAGATGAGATGATTTCGGTCGAAATCGATATAAAGATCAACGGAAACGGATGCACGGTTTGCAAATGGCAAGCAAAACAAGAATGACACGAATCTGCGATTAACAGCATGATAGCACTTAAAATGCAACAAATAACTAAGCTACAGCACTCCAACATAGCAACAAAGCATATGACAGTAAACTAAAGGAGATTATTGACAAAAGATGAACACTGAGCTACGGCTAGATCAGAACATATCAAGCTCAAACAAGCATGGCAAAAGTGCAAAAGATTACTGGACATGGCAGAAAACAGCATCAGGTAGCAATGTTCAGAGCACGAAATCAACATGCTACAGGAGCTTAACATGGCAATACAAGGCATGGAAGTATTATACGAAATGCATATGACAAAAGTCCCTTAGTGACTATAAGCCAAAAAGGACCAGAAGATATGATGGGAATCATGTAAACATAGCAAGTTTCGTTAACAGGTTTCAGACTTGGCAGAAAACAGAGCATGGCAGAAATAATAATATGAAGGCATCTTGGTGAGCTTGATGCAATCACCAAAAAGAAATGCATGACAAAAAAATCATACCTACAGCAAGATGACATGTTTATGAAGCTAACCATGGCAAGATCAAGTACATAGCATCCATGGATCAACTACAATAAGCTTGGCAAAATTGCATATCATGTTAAGAATCTGCCAGAAATATTTTATAGAAAAAGTAGAGCAAGATTTTGTCATGTTATGGCACTCCATAATTGCAAACAAGGGCTGTAATGGATCAATTACAACAATATCTACAAAACATCCTTAATGAACATCTCCAAAATATGCATGGATCTCTCTGTAGCATCAAGTTTACATGACAACAAAATAACAGCAGACAAAGACTTGGAGAAATCACTAAGTCCCTGAAATCAGAAACATTACGGGGCCTAGTTTGCATGCTTGTGCTAGTCACCAAAGAGACCAAAAAAATACATGGCATACACCCTTGGAAATATGGCATGTCATACAACAAAACACATGTCGAGCTCATGCCCATAAGATGCACAGATTAAATGATACAAAAATGATAAATCTCCAAGTTCTGCTAAGAACCAGAAGATAACAGCAACTAGCACTATTGCAACAGGGATTTGGGAATCAAGATGACCTCTAATGGACATGCTGCAATTGAACAAAATGTAAAACATCATGAGGCGAAAAATTTGACATATTACACGCCCGAAACGAAGCTATATGCAGAGAGTTATGCAATGTTGAACAGGGGCACATGCTGTAGAGAAAAATAACTTAGAAATTTAGGGGGGTCGAGGGGAAAGTCAACCACAGTAGTTCTCCAGATCCGATCGAGTCAAGACGAGCTCGGGCTCACCGGGACTTCGGACGGAGAGAGAGGGACGGCGAGGGGGACCGGAGGGGCGCCGGAGGAAGGTGGCCGGGGCGCGGTCGCCGGCGGGCGGCGGCTCGGCGGCCGGCGCGCGCACTGGAGGAAGCCGGCCAAGGGGCGGCGCAGCTCGGGCCCGGGCGGGCCTGCCCTGGGCGGCGGCGGGCCCGCGGCGCGGGGAGGAGAGAGGGCGCCGCGCGCTGGAGAGGTGGCGGGCTCCGGTTGGTTGGAGGCGGCGGCGGAGTGACGTGGCAGCGGCCTATTGGCCGAGGTGAGGTGGCGGGTGGACGTGTCCGGCGGCGGCGGATTTGTCCGGGCGCGTGCTGGAAGAAGGGTAGGGTTTCGTTTGCGTTTGTATACGGGAGGTCTCACATATTTATAGGTAGAGGGAGCTAGGAGGCTCCAAATGAGGTGCGGTTTTCGCCCACACGATTGTGATCGAACGACCTACAGCATGGAAGAGAGTTTCGTGGGTTTTGGGCTGGTTAGAGAGGTGGTTTTGCTGCAACACACAGAAGGCATCTGCAGTTACCCGGTTAACCGTTGGAGTACCAAACCACCTCCAAATGGAACGAAACTTGACCGGTGGTCTCCGGGTGGTATACTAAAGCCCCTTGACAAGCATCGGTCCATTCCGAGAATGTTTGACACCCGGTCACGAAAGAAAACAAGAGGGGTGCGCCGGAGGAGATAGGAGCGCCGGATTGCAAAACGGACAACGGGGAAAATGTTCGGATGCATGAGACGAATACGTATGCAAATGCAATGCAAATGATGACATGATATGATATGCATGACATGAACAAAATACAAAACGAAAAACAAAACCCGACCACGGAGGGAATATCATAACACATAGCCAAAAATGGCAAGAGTCGGAGTTACAAATATGGAAAGTTAGATGCGGGGTGTTACAACACTCCACCACTACGAGAGGATCTCGTCCCGAGATCTAGGACTGAAAGAACTCCGGATATTCGGAACGGAGATGGTCCTCGGCTTCTCGGTCGGAATGGTGCGACCACTTCACTTTCAGGAATTTGATTGACTTGTTGCGAGTCTTGCGCTCAGTTTCTTCAAGAATAGCAATGGGGTGCTCATGATAAGATAGATCTGCTTGGAGGTCAATCTCTTCGAAGTTGATGGTGCGCTCAGGCGTCTTGAAGCACTTGCGGAGCTGTGACACGTGGAACACATCGTGCACGTTCGCGAAGTTGGAAGGAAGCTCAAGTTGATAGGCGATGTCGCCTCTTTTACCAATGATCTTGAAAGGACCCACGTATCTAGGGGCAAGCTTCCCTTTAATACCGAAGCGACTAGTGCCTTTCATTGGAGAGACGCGGAGGTAGACATGGTCTCCGATCTCGAAAGCCAAATCACGGTGCTTACTATCATAGTAACTCTTCTGGCGCGATTGCGCGGCTTTGAGATTATCACGGATGACTTTACACATTTCTTCAGCTTCAGTGATTAAGTCATTGCCAAGAAGTTGGCGTTCACCAGTCTCTGACCAATTGAGAGGAGTACGGCACTTTCTGCCATAGAGAATCTCGAATGGGGCCTTGCCCGAACTTGCTTGGAAGCTGTTGTTGTAGGAGAATTCGGCATATGGAAGACAATCTTCCCATTTCACGCCAAAGGAAATGACACAAGCCCTGAGCATATCTTCAAGAATTTGATTGACTCGCTCGACTTGGCCACTAGTTTGAGGATGTAAAGCTGTGCTGAAGCGAATGTTGGTGCCCATGGCCTTCTGGAAGGAATCCCAGAACTTAGAGGTGAAAATGCTTCCACAATCAGAAGAAATCAATTGTGGAATGCCGTGCAAGGAGACAATTCTGGAGGTGTATAGCTCTGCCAACTGAGCTGCTGTGATGGATTCTTTGATTGGAAGGAAATGAGCCACTTTAGAGAGCTTGTCGATGACAACGAAGATAGCATCATTCCCACGCTTGGACTTGGGAAAACCAGTCACGAAGTCCATTTCGATATGATCAAACTTCCATTCTGGGATAGCAAGAGGTTGGAGGAGACCAGCTGGTCGTTGGTGTTCTGCTTTCACTCTTCGGCAGACATCACATTTGTCGTGGAATTGTCACGGCAGATGTCCTTGAGCTAGGACTTAGTCGTGGAGCCATCGCAGTTAGGAAGCTTGAAGGGGTTAAACGGGACAAGGAAACACGAGGGTTATACTGGTTCGGCCCCTTACGGTGAAGGTAAAAGCCTACGTCCAGTTGAGGTGGTATTGATTAGGGTTTCGATGACCAGGGAGCTTAACTGCTATACCTGGCTCTCGACGAGATCTTCCTTGTCCTGAACCGCCGCCGGGTCGTCCCTTTATATAGAGAGATTGACGCCCAGCGGCTCTCAGAGTCCCAACCGGCTCATAACAGTGTCCAGCTCGGACTCTTATCTATTCTTGCCTTACACTACAAGTTTTATCCTAACGGCGGCTAATGCTACGGGCCTTAAGCCATCTCCGGGTCTTGGGCCCGTTATTGACCCGCCGTCTTCGTCTTTGGTACTGGGCTTCGCGTAGTAACCATCATGGGTAACCCGGCCCTCCTGGGCGGGTGACTCCAACGGTTATATCCTCAACATTAGGCCCCAGATTGATTTGAGCCGGCTCATGTCAATCTTCAATCCTTTCGACAGAAAATCTCCGGCTTACAATTGTGTGAAGGCTATAACCCGTCGTGACGTCATCTTCTGGATTCCGGGTAACCCGCCGTGACGTCATCTTCCATTAAGTCCATTTTTTACTCCACCATATCCGCAACGGATCTTATCTTTAATTGCCGTCCCGAGAATCGAGGCGCCTCGGGGGCGAGATAATCACGCCGTGACCCCCTCTTTTCTCGCGCCCACTTATGAGCTTCACCTTATAAGTAGCCCGGCCCATGAGCCTCTGGTCACTCGTCGCCTCTATCTTCTTCCTCCTCTCGCCTACTGTGCTGTCGCCCGAGCTCCGCCGCCGCCGCCGCGGATCTCCTCGTCCTCACCAACTCCGGCCGCTACATGAACCTGTCGTGTCCAGAGAAAACGGCGGCGACCTCCGCGACTCACCAGCACCCGTAAGCCCTCGCCACTCCATAGAGTAGATCCACATTAGGTTCTTTGCTGTTCTTCCCGTGTTCTTCGCCGTTCCTCGCGAGTTCTCGGTAGATTTCATTTTTACCACCTTTCTTGATCTTTAGACTGTATAGAACTATTGCGGTAGTTGTTTCATGCCCGTTTCCAATGTACATAGATCCCTTCTCATTGCATAAAGGCTCCGTTCGAACATATGAACTTCTTCTGCGTCTGTTTTAGGTCTAGAGACTTTCCCTTTCCAGTCGATCGTGTTATCCTGAATAATTACCGTGATGTGTGAAACTTGTTTGCGCCACACTTAGTCAAAAATTGCATCTGTTTAGTTATGGCGACTCATATATCCGGCTTAAAGAGGTCACACGCCGTAGAAATTTATGGCTTATTCATAATAGGGCTTTAGACCATCACATTTACTGACGATGCCCTCAGCGGCTTAGATAACCCGATGCATTTAGCCTTCTGTCATTAGGCCCCTTCATAAGCCGCCACTTGAAACATTGAACTGTAAACTTCCTCCGGCTTATACTTGAACCGGACATTTCCTTTTATCATAGGCTTCCGTCTTTCACCATGCCTCCCAAAGCTCCCAAGGCACCCATCACGTGCAACTGGATGAGATCCACTGTTACTGACGAAACCTTAGCGGACTTCGTGAAGACGGGTTATCTGCCCAAGAAGGATGTCATGTCCTACCGTGCCCCTGACCCGTCAGTGGAGAGACCGCAACCACGGGATGGGGAGGTGGTGATATTTGCGGATCACATGAGCCGGGGCTTCGCACCGCCCGGCTCAAAGTTCTTTAGAGATGTGCTGAATTTCTTTGATCTGCGGCCACAAGACATAGGACCCAATTCCGTGTCAAATATATGCAACTTCCAAGTATTCTGCGAAGTCTACCTTGGAGAAGAGCCCAGCCTTCTGCTCTTTAGAGAGCTATTCTATTTGAACCGCCAGAATGAATGCGCCAATGGACCGAGCCTGGAACTTGGTGGAATCTCCATTCAACGCCGGAGAGACTGCCTCTTTCGTTACGCTGAGCCGCCCAGCCATCCAAAGGACTAGAACCAGACGTGGTTCTATTGCCAAGACACGTGTCCGGCTGACGAGAGCCTTCTGCCCGGCTTTCGCGCCGTGCGTCTGGAACCAAACCACCCTCTGCCAGACAAACTATCTCAGGCGGAGCGTCAACCTCTGATCCCCGCCATCAACAAGATCAAGGCTCTCCTGGGCAACGGCCTCAACGGCATTGATCTGGTCCGGGTCTGGATCTCCTGGCGGGTGATCCCCTTAAGCCGCCGCCCCGGCTTAATGTGTGATTACACGGGCCGGAAAGATGACCCTCTGCGACACAGCCGCAACGATCTACCTGAAGACGTGGTTGACGACATGACCAAGGCCCTCTTAAATGAGAGCTTGACAGACTGCGAGAGGACCGGCTTAAGCCCCTTCTGCAAGACTAACCCGGCCCCAGTGGTAAGCCACTGATCTGAACATCTTATTTTCTCCTTAGATAGTCTTCATCTGAACCTTAAAAAGTCTTCATTGTATATTTCAGGCTGATGATAAATTCTGGAAGGTCAAGTACGACCATGAGGCGGCTAAAAAAGCCAGAAAGGCTAAGAAAGCCGCCAGGAGAGCCGCTCCCCGCAAGAAAGGAAGCAGGCCTACTGCCTCAGAGCTGCTTCAACTAAGTGACAGCTCCGAGTCAGAGGTAACCCCTGAATCTGTAAGCTCTTGTCTTTGTTTCCGCTTTTCTGCTGTCTTTCGGCCACCTTATTAACTTGACTATCCACAGGATGACACCGGAGCAAGTAACCCGATGACTGAAGAGGTAATGACACTTTCCTCCGACTCGGAGCCCTTGCCAAGGCTGAAAGTCCGAAGAGTAACCCAGAAAGTAAGATTTTCACATCCTTTAGCTTATCAAGATCCTCAATTTCTTTTGAAGCAATAGATTCATGAGAGCCGGCGGCACACCCGGACCAACAAAGATGCAGACCTCTCCTCCGGCTTACCTGAAGCGTCGAGGAAGCGCCGGACCGAGGTTATCTCCAACTTATATCCTTTTCATCCTTTGGCGGGTGTTACACATCAACCGCTCAATTCTTCTGATTCAAACTGTGAGGAAACTTCACCTTCCTCTGGTGACTCGATGCAATCGAACCTGCCGACTTTCAAGACCGTACCCGAGTAATGATGATCATCTCTTGTTGTGCTTATCTTTACTCATGCTTTTGTACTAACCTTTTGTTCTTTCAGTGCCCAGGCAAAGCTCAGTAAAAGAGCGAAGAAGAATAAGCCGGTCGAAGAGCCGGTCTTGCCTGGGCCGGAGGTTTCAGCCCAAGAGCCGCCAGCTGCCTCTGCTCCTGAAGCCACCACTCCAACCGACGAGCCAGCCATGGAGACTTCCACCAACCCGGACATCTCCAGCCCGGCTCGGCCGGCCGATGACCCGGACGTGGTAATCACCCGGACGGAGTTTGTCGAGCCGGGGAGACCCACTGCGCTGGCTAAGTGCTCTGCGAAGGAAGAGTTGCTAGAGCGCCGCCGGGCCAAGCTGGAGATCACCAACTACGCCAACCTGAGCATTGGAGAGATCATCTCTGGCTATGTCAATCAAGTGCACAGCAGCCGGGATTTGGAGATTGACATGGTGAAGCAGATACAGCAGAAGTCTGAGGTACCACTCTACTGCTTACTGCATACTCATGTTTACCATACTAGCCCCCAAGTCTACGACTTATGATAGAATATGTTGTAGACTTAATTTCCGGCTTACTTCCATGAACCGGCAATTTGTAGATAGAAACTTTCGACATGCATTAGCCCCAAGTGCCAAGTGTCTTTGCTTGGAAAGTGCTTGGGACTTTAAAATTGCATAATAATTGTTCATACTATAACCCGGAAATTGTGCAGGCTGCTTGCAAAAAATTTGAGGCTGATATCTCTGAGCTAAAGAACCGCCTGAAGACTCAGGAAACTGAGACCCAGAAGGCCAACGCCAAATTTGAGTCCAGTATTGCTGCTCAAGAGAAGGTGAAGAAGAAGTTTGAGGCTGAAAGGAAAACTTGGGTCGAAGAGAAAGCTGCTCTGGTAAGCCGGGCCGAACAGGCGGAGAAGACTCTGACGGAGAGAACCGCCGAACTCTCCGGCTTAAAGCGCCACGTGTCACAGATGGTCGCCGCAATCTTCGGTAAGTCATTCCGCCGGCTCTTGACAAGTTTATAGTCTTTATGTCTCATAACTCCCATCATTGCCAGCGGCTTATCTTACTTTGTTAAACAGGTCCCGGAAGCGCCAACCTCAATCAAAATGTGCTGACCAAGTTGAAGGCCGTGTACACTCTGGTGGAGCAACTCTACACCGGGTCACAGCGCGCCTTGGCCGTGGTGGCCTTATCCAATGAGGTTCCAACTCACCTGGCAGACGTGCTTCGCTGGCTTGCCGTTCTTCCTCAGCGTTTCCAAGAGCTGCGGCGAGCTTCTACAAGAGCCAGAGCCATAGCTGCTCTGAGCCGGGCCAAGGCTTTCCTTCCAGGGCTAGACCCGGAGGACATTGCACTTGGTTACCCCAGCCTGAAGGAAGACGGCACCTCCTTCGACCAAAAGGACTTTGCTGCCTGTGTGAAGATCGTGCGCCCGGTGGCCACCCTGATTGGGAATGACACCGATCTGACCAAGTACCAGCCGGGTTACGACGCAGAGAATCAGAGGATCCCCACTCCGTGTTATGAAGCCGTCAGCTTGGTCCCGCCGACTCGTAAGCACACCTTTGCCCCGGAAATTGACTCGGCCGGGTTAATTGACGAGGAAGCTCAATTTGAAGCTTTGAGCGGCATTGACTGGAAATCGTCAACCTTCCAGGTCTTGGGAACAGCCGGAGGAGCGGAGAGGGATGAGCCGGAAGCTTCAACCCGGCAAGCATCTTGACTCTTTAGGCGGCTTGTTAAACAATGCTTCACTCTTTTGGACTCGGGGAGTCTTGTAATAGAGTAGGACCAACATTTTAACTTTGTCGTGCCATCGTGCACGTATTGAATGCTTAACTCCATTGAAGTTGCCTCCTTATATTCTTCCGGGTCATAATCGATCATTTATTTTCCTTAAGCTCAAATAGCCGTTTTTATCTATCCTGCATAGAAAAACAAGTCACAAGTCTCTAGGCGGCTTACCGCACTGAGAATCATAGTCTCATACATATAACCCAGAATATGAATCTAAGTCACCAAAGCCTGGTCCTCAATTATGTCCTTGATATAACCGTAATAACATACTTACAGGCCTTCAAGTCCGCTTCCGGTTTATATAACCCGGATAATAAGGTTGGTACCTCAACTCCGGTTTACCTGTCTTGGTAATGCTGATTGTGTGTGACTAACCTTGTGAATCAAAGTTAAGTCGGCGGAATAAGAACCGCCGTGTACCCTGTTGATACAACCAAAGAACTTGTTGTAAATCAGAAAATCAAACTTAGGGGTTTCCGGTTCGAATACGACCAAAGACCCGTCCCAAAGGGGTTAAGCTAAGATTCGAATGCGATCATATAGCCCCCAGTGGGTTTGGCGATGCCGATCAAGAGGGTACCGACAACTATGTTCTCTTTGGTTCGAATACGACCCATGTTTGAACAGGAAGCCCCCAAATGACCTTAAGAGTTGTTTAACGACGCTGATTCGAATACGATCCGCGTCGGTTCCCAAAGGGGGTTGAGCTATGATTCAAATATGATCAAAGAAAACTCCCCAATGAGCTCAGCACTTTGCCAATCAAGTGGGTATCGATAGCTATGTTCTCTTTGGTTCGAATACGACCTATGTTTGAACAGGAAGCCCCCAAGTGATTATATTGCGTACGGCTAGATTCGAATACGATCATAAGCCGGATCCACCTCCATGTTACCATGTGATCTTGTAATGGAAACAACACATTTACCTTTGGAGGAGAAAATGGACAGAGGTCCTGCTTTATTGCTTATCATAATATATACATGGCTTATAGAAATATGTACATTATGAGAGCCGGTGGCTCAAGTGTAATAAGGCCGAAGCTGAGCTATGTTCCACGGCCGACGGGTCTCCTCCTCCGACTTGCGTGAATCTTTGTGCTCCCGAATGTCAATGAGGTAATATGACCCGTTGTGCAAGTTCTTGCTGACCACAAAGGGTCCTTCCCAAGGCGGGGATAGCTTGTGTGCATCTGTTTGATCTAGGATGAGCCGGAGCACCAGATCACCTTCCTGGAAGACCCGGGACTTAACCCGGCGACTGTGATAACGGCGCAGGTCTTGCTAGTAAATCGCTGATCGAGCTGCTGCCACATCACGCTGTTCGTCCAACAAGTCAAGAGCATCTTGGCACGCCTGTTCATTATCCGCCTCAACATAAGCCGCCACTCGAGGCGAGTCATGACGGATGTCACTGGGGAGGACTGCTTCTGCTCCATAAACCATGAAGAAAGGCGTAAAGCCTGTAGACCTATTAGGAGTAGTATTGATGCTCCATAACACGGAGGGTAACTCCTCCACCCAACAACCCGGCGTCCGTTGCAAAGGGACCAAAAGCCGGGGCCTGATGCCTTTCAGAATCTCCTGATTAGCCCTCTCAGCTTGACCATTGGATTGAGGGTGAGCCACTGATGAAACATCAAGTCAAATATGCTCTCGTTGACAAAACTCCTCCATGGCGCCCTTGGACAGATTGGTACCATTGTCAGTTATAATGCTGTGTGGAAAGCCAAAACGAAATATCACCCTTTTCATGAACTGAACCGCCGTGGTTGCATCACACTTGCTAACTGGCTCGGCTTCAACCCACTTTGTGAATTTGTCAACTGCCACCAAGAGGTGGGTCTTCTTGTCCTTGGACCTTTTAAAAGGCCCAACCATATCGAGCCCCCAGACCGCAAATGGCCAAGTGATTGGTATCATCCTCAGCTCCTGAGCCGGCACATGAGCCCGTCACGAGAACCTCTGGCAACCATCGCACTTACTGACCAAGTCCTCCGCATCAGCATGAGCCGTCAGCCAATAAAAACCATGACGAAAAGCTTTGGCCACAAGGGATTTTGAGCCGGCATGATGGCCACAATCCCCTTCATGAATCTCGCGCAAAATTTCTTGACCTTCCTCAGGGGAGACACAACGCTGGAACGCTCCCGTAACACTGCGGCGATGCAGCTCACCATTGATAACAACCATTGACTTAGACCGCCGGGTTATTTGTCTGGCCAAAGTTTCATCCTCAAGCAAATCTCCCCGGGTCATGTAAGCCAAGTATGGCGCCGTCCAGTCCGGGGTGATGTGGAGAGCCGCCACCAACTGTGCCTCCGGGTCAGGGACAACCAAATCTTCCTCTGTAGGTACCTTAATAGAAGGGTTATGCAAGACGTCCAGGAAAGTATTCGGCGGCACCGGTTTTCGCTGAGAGCCCAGCCGGCTTAATGCATCAGCTGCCTCGTTCTTCCTGCGATCGATGTGCTCTACTTGGTAACCCTGAAAGTGTCCAGCAATGGCATCAACTTCACGGTGATAAGCCGCCATGAGAGGGTCCTTGGAGTCCCACTTGCCTGATACTTGTTGAGCCACTAAGTCTGAGTCGCCGAAACACCTTACCCGGCTCAAGCTCATCTCCTTAACCATCCGAAGACCATGGAGGAAAGCTTCGTACTCAGCCGCATTGTTAGTGCAAGGAAACATCAACCGTAGCACATAATGAAACTTGTCACCTTTAGGGGAAGCCAATACAACTCCAGCCCCCGAGCCGTCCAATTGCCTGGACCCATCGAAGTGAATAGTCCAATATGTGTTATCTGGCTTTTCTTCAGGCACTTGTAGCTCTGTCCAATTGTTGATGAAATCCACCAAGGCTTGAGATTTAACAGCAGTGTGTGGTACATATTTCAGACCATGAGGCCCGAGCTCTATAGCCCACTTAGCTACTCTCCCTGTGGCTTCTCTGTTTTTGATGATATCTCCAAGGGGAGCAGAACTAACCACAGTGATAGGGTGACCCTGGAAAGAATGCTTAAGCTTCCGGCTTGCCATGAACACACCATAAACAAGCTTCTGCCAATGTGGATACCGCTGTTTGGACTCGATGAGCACTTCACTGACGTAATAAACCGGCCGCTGAACCGGATGCTCCTTACCCTCTTCCTTGCGCTCCAACACCACAGCCACACTGACGGCCCGTGTGTTAGCAGCTACATACAGCAATAAAGGCTCCTTGTCAACCGGAGCAGCAAGGACTGGGGGCTCTGCCAGCTGTCTCTTCAAATCCTCAAAAGCAGTATTAGCAGCATCATTCTAGACAAAGTCATCAGTTTTCTTCATCAACTTGTACAATGGCATGGTCTTCTCACCCAAACGGCTTATAAACCAGCTTAAAGCAGCAATATGACCCGCCAGGCGCTGGACGTCATTTATACACGCCGGCTTAGCCAGAGAGGTGATTGTCTTGATCTTCTCCGGGTTAGCTTCAATGCCTCTGTTAGAAACCAAGAAACCCAAGAGCTTGCCTGCAGGAACACCAAAAACACACTTGGCCGGGTTAAGCATCATCTTGTAGACCCGGTTATTATCAAAGGTTTCCCTCAGATCATCTATCAAAGTTTCCTTCTCCCTGGACTTAACCACAATATCATCCACATAGGCATGAACATTGCGCCCAATCTGGTTATGAAGACAGTTCTGCACGCAACGCTGATAAGTCGCCTGTGCACTCTTGAGTCCAAAAGGCATAGACACATAGCAGAAGGCTCCAAAGGGAGTGATGAACGCCGTCTTCTCCTGGTCCTTAACTGCCATTTTAATCTGATGGTATCCAGAATAAGCATCCAAGAAACTTAAGCGCTCGCAACCCGCCGTACCATCAATGATTTGATCAATACGGGGAAGGGCAAAAGGATCAGCCGGACATGCCTTGTTTAAGTCCGTGTAGTCCACACACATCCGCCAGGTGCCATTCTTCTTGAGCACGAGCACTGGGTTAGCTAACCACTCTGGGTGAAAGACTTCAACAATAAACCCGGCCGCCAAGAGCTGGGCCACCTCTTCACCAATGGCTTTCCGCCTCTCTTCATTAAACCGCCGAAGGAATTGCCTGACCGGCTTAAATTTCGGATCAACATTGAGAGTGTGCTCAGCGAGTTCTCTAGGTACACCTGGCATGTCAGAAGGTTTCCATGCAAAAATGTCCCTATTCTCACGGATGAACTCGATGAGCGTGCTTTCTTATTTTGGATCCAGATTGGCACTGATGCTAAACTGCTGAGATGAATCACCTGGAACGAAATCAACAAGTTAAGTCTCATCAGCCGACTTAAATTTCATTGCCGGCTCATGCTCCGTAGTCGGCTTTTTCAGAGAGGTCATATCTGTTGGGTCAACATTGTCCTTGTAAAATTTCAACTCCTCTGTTGCACAAATAGATTCTGCATAAGCTGCATCGCCTTCCTCACACTCCAAGGCCACCTTCCGGCTGCCATGAACCGTAATGGTCCCATTGTGACCCGGCATCTTGAGCTGTAAATACACGTAACATGGCCGTGCCATGAACTTGGCGTAAGCCGGCCGTCCAAATATGGCATGATACGGACTTCTTATCTTGACCACCTCAAAGGTCAATTTTTCCACCCTGTAGTTGTACTCGTCTCCAAAGGCCACTTCCAACTCGATCTTGCCAACTGGATAAGCCGACTTACTAGGCACCACACCATAGAAAATAGTGTTTGACTGGCTGAGGTTCTTATCAATCAACCCCATACGACAGAAAGTCTCATAATAGAGGATGTTGATGCTGCTGCCTCCATCCATGAGCACCTTAGTGAACTTATATCCTCCCACCTGAGGAGCCACCACCAAGGCCAAGTGACCCGGATTATCAACCCGGGGAGGGTGATCCTCCCTACTCCACACGATAGGCTGCTCAGACCATCTTATGAAGCTTCTGATCTCGCTTACACAGACTGGTGGTAAATACATGATACTGTCCACCGTTAAGCTGCTTTGGATTGGTCTGATAACCCCCCTGCTGCTGTTGATGACCCTGGCCAGACTGCTGATTAAAGCCCCCTTGACCGTTCTGTGGATTAGAATTTGAGCCGCCGCCCGGGCCATGAAAACCGCCGCCGCCTGAGCCGCCGCCCGGGCCATTGTTGCCATTAAAGGCATTGGAATTCTCAAAGGCCTTCATGATTGCGCAATCCTTCCATAGATGAGTAGCTGGCTTCTCCCTAGAGCCATGCCTTGGACAAGGCTCATTCAACAGCTGCTCCAGCGTCGGGCCTGACCCGCCGGCTCGGGGAGGTGGCCTCCCCTTGCATCGCTGGTTATTACCCTGTGAGCTGGCGTTGGCCACGAACTCTACGCTGTTGTCGGCCTTACGCTTGCCACCTCCTTGGTTCCCCGGGTTATGCTGAGGACCCTTGCCATTCCCGTTCTTCTTTCCCTTCCCTGTCCTTTCATCATCTGAAGCGGGGTACTTGGTACTATCAGAGTCGGCGTACTTGACGAGAGCCGCCATCAGCGTACCCATATCATTGAAGTCGCGCTTAAGCCGCCCGAGTTTCATCTTCAGGGGCAGGAAACGACAATTCTGCTCCAACATTAAGACTGCAGAGCCGGCATCCATCTTATCAGATGAATGTATGATCTCTTTGACCCGGCGAACCCAATGCGTCGTAGACTCACCCTCCTGCTGTTTACAGTTAGTCAAATCTACAATTGACATAGACTGCCTACAGGTATCCTTGAAGTTTTGGATGAACCGGGCTTTCAGCTTAGCCCAAGACCCGATGAAATTCGGTGGTAGCCCTTTCAACCAAGTGCGGGCAGTCCCATCTAACATCATGGTGAAGTACTTGGCCATCGCCGCTTCACTGACCTCCAGCAATTCCATGGCCATCTCGTAACTCTCGATCCAGGCTCCGGGTTGTAAATCAGCCGTGTAATTAGGCACCTTCCTAGGACCTTTGAAATCCTTGGGTAGACGCTCATTGCGGAGAGCCGGCACTAAACAAGGGACACCTCCAGTCCTCGTAGGGATACCCACATCGACGGAAGTCGTCGGATAAGCCCGGGGAGTCTGGTAAGCCGTCAACTGAGGCACCTGCTCCGCCTCTTGCCGCGCTCTGTCTTGGTCTGTTGCGTGAAAGGCCCCGTTATGAGCCGGGCCATGGCCAGGGGGCAAGTCATGCCGTCGGACATTACTTGAGCCGGTCGCTGAAACCATGTGTCTGCTATAACTCGGGCTCCGGCCCGGACGAGGGGTTGAATGTATCCTGTCCCAGCTGTAAGAGTACGCCTCTTGCTGCGCCAGCGCTGTCTGAAGGAGGTCTCTGACCCGGCAGGTTTCAACAGTCGTTGGAGAGTCGCCGTCAATTGGGAGAGCCGCCAGCCGTGCTACTGCGGCGACCATGTTTTCCAGCGGGTTAGCATAATGACCCGGTGGTATTGGCACATACTAAGGCGGGGCAGGGTTCACCCGGGGAGGCCCCATCACTTGTGGCTGAGTAGGTGTCCCAGCCCCAGGCACTATGACCCCCGGAGGGTTACTAGACCCTGCACCTGGCGTGTTAAAGAGGTTTCGAGGATCGTAGACCGGAGGGAGTCGAGATTGGGCCTTTTGATGCCTCCTTCTCATGACCTCATTGGACGCGTTCTGATCCATCGTGAGCCGGAAGGACTGCGCCTGAATCAACTGAGTCTGGGCGTCGAGAGCCGCCCTCTCCGCAGCCATCCTGATCCCTTCCGCCGCCAGATCCTCCTTGGCTTTCACTAGATCTAACTTTAACTGTGCCACCTCCGCGTCATGCTGAGCTTGATCCGCCGGGTCATCCGTGGCGGTCAACAGGGCCGTCATCTTGTCCGTGAGATCCATCAGCACCTGAGCCGGCGAGGGCACCGGGTTTCCCGACCCAACAGCAGGGTTCTGAACAGGCTGTGCACCGGCAATGAAGATTCCAACCCGGCTCGGCGGCTCAAACGGGTCCGAAATACTGTCACCATCGGAACAACCCCTGAGCCTGCCATCTTGAAGTTGATACAACGAGTTTGACTCATCTGTGGACGACTCGCCGTCAGAGCCGGCGGCCGTCTCATCACCAGATCCAGATCCATCAGAGAGCCCTCCATGGATACATCCCACAAAAGCATGCTTCAAGGCAGGTAGGGCCCGGGCAGGTCGTGCGCGCTGAGCCGTCTCGATGAGATCGGCGCAGATATCTGGCTCAGGGCCCGGCTCACCAATCTTGCCAATGAAGACATGAACTCCGCCGAAGGGGACCCGGTACCCGTACTCAATTGAGCCGGCGTCGGGGCCCCAGTTTGCATCGTCGATGTAGAGCTTGCCGCGATGACTCTTGGTCATCCGGCCCACAGCGTATCCCTTGAGCCCTTCGAAGCTGCCCTTCAAGAACTCAAATCCACCGTGCGCTGGCCCCACGGTGGGCGCCAACTGTCGTGGAATTTTCACGGCAGATGTCCTCGAGCTAGGACTTAGTCGTGGAGCCATCGAGTTAGGAAGCTTGAAGGGGATAAACGGGACAAGGAAACACGAGGGTTATACTGGTTCGGCCCCTTACGGTGAAGGTAAAAGCCTACGTCCAGTTGAGGTGGTATTGATTAGGGTTTCGATGACCAGGGAGCTTAACTGCTATACCTGGCTCTCGACGAGATCTTCCTTGTCCTGATTCGCCGCCGGGTCGTCCCTTTATATAGAGAGATTGACGCCCAGCGGCTCTCAGAGTCCCGGCCGGCTCATAACAGTGTCCGGCTCGGACTCTTATCTATTCTTGCCTTACACTACAAGTTTTACCCTAACGGCGGCTAATGCTACGGGCCTTAAGCCATCTCCGGGTCTTGGGCCCGTTATTGACCCGCCGTCTTCATCTTTGGTACTGGGCTTCGCGTAGTAACCATCATGGGTAACCCGGCCCCTCCTGGGCGGGTGACTCCAACGGTTATATCCTCAACAACATTCATTCACGAATTGAGCAATTTCTCGCTTCATTCGAGTCCACCAATACGACTGCTTGAGGTCATGGTACATCTTCGTACTTCCAGGATGAATGGAAAGGAGAGAATTGTGTGCCTCGTTCATAATGACTTTCCTTAGATCACCTTTAGGAACCACAATCCGGTCCTCGAAGAATAAAGTGTCTCTGTCATCAATGCGATAGCACTTGTATTTGGAAAGACCCTTGTCGATACCACGTTTCACCTTCTTCACCATGGCATCAAGAAGTTGTGCCTCATGAATTTGATATTCCAAAGTAGGAGAGACTATGAGGTTGGCAAGAAAGCCTTGAGGAACAACTTGGAGATTCAGCTTGCGGAAAGCTTCACAAAGATCCGGTTGGAAAGGCTTGAGAATTAAGCTGTTGCAATAAGCCTTCCTGCTTAAAGCATCTGCAATGACATTGGCCTTGCCTGGAGTATATTCAATACTCGGATTGTACTCCTGAATCATTTCGACCCATCGAGTTTGCCTGAGGTTGAGGTTGGGCTGAGTGAAGATGTACTTGAGACTCTTGTGATCGGTGGAAATGTCCACTTGTCTTCCCAACAAGAGATGTCTCCATGTTATTAATGCATGGACAACTGCCGCCAACTCAAGATCGTGAGTGGGGTACTTCTTCTCATTGGGCTTTAACTGACGAGAGGTATAGGCCACAACTTTCTTCTCTTGCATTAACACAGCACCGAGACCTTGGAGAGAAGCATCACAGAAAACATCAAATGGCTTGGATTCATCAGGAGGAGTTAGGATAGGAGCTGTGACTAGTTTCTCTTTGAGAGTGTTGAAAGCAACGTCACACTCAGGAGACCAGACATACTTCACATGCTTCTGCAGGAGGTTGGAAAGAGGCTTTGCAATCTTGGAGAAATTCTCGACGAATCTTCGGCAATAGCTTGCAAGACCAAGAAAACTGCGGAGCTGCTTGACATTCTGAGGAGGTTCCCAATTCACAATTGCGGACACCTTCTCGGGGTTAACAGCGATGCCCTTGGCAGAGATGATGTGACCAAGGAAAAGAACTTCATCGAGCCAAAACTCACATTTGGAGAACTTCACATAGAATTGATACTCTCTGAGCTTGTCGAGCACCAATCGCAAATGTTTGGCATGGTCCTTCTTATTCTTGGAGAAGACCAAGATATCATCGAGATACACCAGGACGAATTCATTGGTATAGGGGTTGAAGATGAAATTCATCATCCGAGAGAAAACTGGAGGTGCATTGACAAGGCCGAAAGACACGACAGTATATTCATAAGAACCAAAGCTTGTTCTGAATGCTGTCTTGGGAATATCTTCTTCACGAATGCGAATCTGATGATAGCCCATACGAAGGTCAAGCTTGGAGAATACTTTAGCACCTTTGAGTTGCTCGAATAGCTCATTGATGTTGGGAAGTGGATACTTGTTCTTTATTGTCTTCTTGTTCAATGGACGGTAGTCGACACAAAGTCGGTCCGCGCCATCCTTTTTCTTGACAAAAAGAACACCACAACCCCATGGAGAAGAACTCGGTCTGATCAAACCCAGACGCTCTTGTTCATCGAGCCGTTACTTCAATTCCTTCAGCTCGTTGGGTCCAAGCTTGTATGGACGCTTGCAAACGGCTTCAGTGCCAGGCTCTAGTTCGATAACGAACTCAACTTGCCGATGAGGAGGCATACCCGGAAGCTCTTCTGGAAAGACATCTTGATACTCACAAACGACTGGAATTTGAGAGATGGCATTCAATTCCCCCTTCTCATTGAGAGAAAAAAACTGAATGGTTTCATCACGAGCGGCATAAATGATAACATCCTCAGAAGAGTGTGTCAATTGAATTTCCCTAGCAGCACAATCAGGTTGAGCCTTGTGCTTAGAAAGCCAGTCCATCCAGAGAATTAAATCAATATCCGAGTCACCAAGAACAACTAGAGAAGACAGAAATTTATAGTCGCCCATCTTGATGGAAACATCGGGAGCAACCAAACTAGAAGTCAAAAGTTTTCCCGGAGAAACAACTTGCATAACTTTGGATAAAATCTCTGTGTCAACATTGTGCTTCGATGCAAATGGGTATGACAAGAAACAATGCGATGCACCAGTATCAAATAAGACTTTTGCAGGAATATCATTAACTGAGAGATTACCCATTATCATCAGTAGATTCCTCCGCTTGAGCTGCATTCATCATGTTCACCTTTGCAGACTTTGGATTATGTTTGACCACTGCATTGCTGGAAGATCTGACAGGAGGAGGAGGAGGCAGACGCCTTTGGTTGAAGCACTTGTTAGCATAGTGACCTTTCTGCTGACACTTGTTGCAAGTCACCTCTGAGAGTGGACGGTGATAAGGAGCATTGGACTTTGGAGCTTGATTCTGAGACTTGTTCTGATAGCCAGAGTTGGAAGAACCATGGCCACCTTTGTTCTTCTGCTGGTAAGGCTGACGAAACGGAGGAGGAGGAGGCAACCAGAACTTCTGTTGCTTAGCTGCCACAAGTGAGGAAGAAGAAGACTGAACTGCGTCTCTGACTCTCTTCTTAGCAGCCTCACACTTGAGCTGAGAAGCCTCTTGCTTCAGTGCCATATTGTAGAATTGATCAAACTGAGTAGGCTCAACAAGAACGAGAGCTAACTGCAGATCCTCTCTAAGGCCACCTCTGAAGTCATAGATCATGCTCTTTTCATGAGGAACGTCTTGTTTAGCGAAGCGAGCAAGTTTCTGAAACTGAATGTTGTATTGATACAGAGACATGTTGCCTTGCTTCAGATTGCGGAACTCCTCACGCTTGCTCTCAACAACACTTTGTGGAATGTGGTGCGCTTTGAAATCCCGACAGAAGTCAGTCCAAGTGATCACACGACCTCCTCTGGAATCTTTGTATTGCTGAAACCAATCAGCAGCTTGGTCCTTGAGCTGGAAAGAAGCGAACTTGACATAGTCCTCAGGCCTGACATTGCTACATTCAAAATGCTTGTTGATGTCCACGAGCCAATCATCGGCATCCGTGGCCTCGGCAGAGTAGCTGAAAGACTTGGGCTGATTTGCGAGAAACTGGTTGAGAGTAGCAAAGTGAAACTGATTGTTGCCTTGACCTTGATTGCCTTGCCCTTGGGTGCGTTCTTGCAAGAGTTGCAGAATCATCTGAGCATTGGCATTGGTGGCTGCCATGATAGCTTGCCATGCCTCCAGAGGCGAAGGTGGTGGCGGAGGGTTCGCTTGACTCCCTTCATTGCGATCCGGATTCTGACGCGTTGGCGGAGCCATCCTGAAGAGGGTGACATCCGTTAGCATCTTGATAGACAAATAGATAGTAGAATCAACGGATAGAAATTGCAACATATAGTCTTCACAATAAACATTCGAACGAAGATGAACGAATGAATTCCGTAGTAAATCATCACACTTCCATAAGTTGAGAAGGCACTTAGAAAAAAAGGTATGGAAGCAACATCTGACTTCGGAGCAACTCGAATACCACAATTCAAAATAAAACAAAGTATTGGCTTGCAGAATAAGCCGGAACAAACATAAGATAGAGATTTCGTCCGAAGTTTTCGTGGTGGGGCCCACACGGGCTCAATCATACAGCACCATCATGTACAAGGCTGTGCACATGACATACGAAGCGTCCCCGAGTCGGCATAGCCAAGGACTCTTTAAGACACTACGAGACCACTGTAAAACCAACCGTGTACAGGCGAACCACTAGACATCGAACCCCAATCTCATATCATGCGTCTGTCGGAAAGATATCCTAAGGCTACTAGAATTCCCACTTATAAACTCCCGAAACTTTCTGGTTATGCAATCTGGTGTTGGGGATACAGGGGACACAAAATATATCACCCAAACTAGCAATCCCTTGATCCAGCTGTATCCATCCGTCAACACATAACCAAGAAACCTTCGGAAATCGTTTACCTCAACCTTCGAAAAACATCCGTTATACGAGTTATGGCAATACTCCCGAACTCCCGCCCCAGTACTGGGTGGCGTCGAGGTGATCTCACCAACAACTGCATAAAAGAGATTTCGATGTCGGCAAAACTCAGGTATTCCAGAACTACAACGATAAAATTGTGACGACAACACCTCGGAGCTCAACTCCCCGGGACACTGCCACAACCCCTAAATGTCAGGAGGCACCAAGAACAATGTTCTCGTCACAAATCCATCGGAACGATTCCAAGATACCCGCGTGATCCTAATTTTTTTTGTGAAGTTTGAGGAGAGAAGAGTCAAAACTTCTACGTCAGGAGACCTCACCAGAGCGACGAAGGGACTGAGGAGTAAAAAGAATCCTACTCTCCGATATATATAATCCTAAGACTCAAAACATTTTTGTTCTAGACTCAACAACGCCAGCGATTCGATCAAGCAGGGGGCTCCTAAGTCGGGGATGGCTCTGATTACCAACTTGTAACGCCCATGATGCGGCTATATCTCCCACTTGTCGAGGCACGACTTATAGGCATAACCGCATAGTGGTTTTGTCGCAAGAAGGGTCATCTTCACACAATCCCATGTAATGAACAAGAATGGGATAAAGAGTTGGCTTACAATCGCCACTTCACACAATACATGAATATAATTCATACATCATCCAAAATACACACATATAGACCGGCTACGGTCAAAAACCAGATGAAAATAAGATAACCCCAAATGCTAGATCCCCGATCGTCCCAACTGGGCTCCACTACTGATCATCAGGAAAAGACACATAGTAACGACCACGTTCCTCATCGAACTCGCACTTGAGATCGATCCCATCATCTGCACTGGCATCGTCGGCACCTGCAACTGTTTTGGTAGAATCTGTGAGTCACGAGGACTCAGCAATCTCACACCCGCGAGATCAAAACTATTTAAGCTTATAGAAAAGGATGGTGCAATGAGGTGGAGCTGCAGCGGCAATAAGCATATATGGTGGCTAACATACGCAAAAGAGAGCGAGGAGAGAAGCAATGGAACGGTCGTCTTTTAGAAATGACCAAGAAGTGATCCTGAACTCCTACTTACGTCATTCATAACTCAAACCGTGTTCACTTCCCGGACTCCGCCGAGAAGAGACCATCACGGCTACACACACGATTGATGTATTTTAATTGGGTCAAGTGACAAGTTCTCTACAACCGGACATTAACAAATTCCCATCTGCCTCATAACTGCGGGCACGGCTTTCGAAAGATAATACCCTGCAGGGGTGTCCCAACTTAGCCCATCATAAGCTCTCACGGTCAATGAAGGATAAACCTTCTCCCGAAAAGACCCGATCAGTCTCGGAATCCCGGTTTACAAGACATTTCGACAATGGTAAAACAAGACCAGCAAAGCCGCCCGATGTGCCAATAAATCCCGATAGGAGCTGCACATATCTTGTTCTCAGGGCAACACCGGATGAGACATCCTACGAGTAAAACCATACCTCGAGTTTCCAAGAGGGGACCAACACTCGAAGGAGCACTGGCCCGGGGGGGTTAAAATAAGATGACCCTCGGGCTCGCGAAAGCCCGGGGGAAAGGCTTAGGTGGCAAATGGTAAAACCAAGGTTGGTCCTTGCTGGAGGAGTTTTATTCAAGGCGAACTGTCAAGGGGGTCCCATAAATCACCCAACCGTGTAAGGAACGCAAACTCAAGGAACATAATCCCGGTATAACAGAAACTAGGGCGGCAAGAGTGGAACAAAACACCAGGCATAAGGCCGAGCCTTCCACCCTTTACTAAATATATATAGATGCATTAATTAAATAAGAGATATTGTGATATCCCAACATATCCATGTTCGAACATGGAACAAACTTCAACTTCACCTGCAACTAGCAACGCTATAAGAAGGGCTGAGCAAAAGCGGTAACTTAGCCAAACAACGGTTTGCTAGGAAAGGGTGGTTAGAGGCTGACATGGCAATATGGGAGGCATGATATAGCAAGTGATTGGTAGCGCGGCATGGCAATAGAGCGAACAACTAGCAAAGCAAAGATAGAAGTGATTTCGAGGGGTGGTCATCTTGCCTGCAAGGTTCTCAGAGTTGTCGAAAGCTTGATCCTCGTAAGCGTACTCAACAGGTTCCTCGTTCACGAACTCGTCTCCCGGCTCTACCCAAGACAAGAACACAAGCAACGGAACCACAATCAATCACGAGGAATGCACGAGCGACATGATGCAAAACATGTATGATATGCGAGATATGATATGCGATGCATATGCGTGCTCCGGAAGGAAAATGATGAACAAGGCAGTAACTTGGCAAACCAAGCATGCCACTGGAAAGATGAGATGATTTCGGTCAAAATCGATATAAAGATCACCGGAAAGGGATGCACGGTTTGCAAATGGCAAGCAAAACAAGAATGACACGAATCTGCGATTAACAGCATCATAGCACTTAAAATGCAACAAGTAACAAAGCTACAGCACTCCAACATAGCAACAAAGCATATGACAGTAAACTACAGGAGATGATTGACAAAAGATGAACAATGAGCTACGGCTAGATCACAACATATCAACCTCAAACAAGCATGGCGAAAGTGCAAAAGATAACAGGTTCACAGACTTGGTGAAATTATTGGACATGGCAGAAAACAGCATCAGGTAGCAATGTTCAGAGCATGAAATCAATATGCTACAGGAACTTAACATGGCAAAAGAAGGAACGGAAGTATTCTACTAAATTCATATGACAAAAGACCCTTACTGACCATAAGCCAAAAAGGGCCAGAAGATATGATGGGAAGCATGTAAACATAGCAAGTTTCGTTAACAGGTTCCAGACTTGGCAGAAAACAGAGCATGGCAGAAATAATAATATGAAGGCATCTTGGTGAGCTTGATGCACTCACCACAAAGAAATGCATGACAAAACAAGCATATCTACAGTAAGATGACATTTTTATGAAGCTAACCATGGCAAGAGCAAGTACATAGCATGCATGGATCAACAACAATAAGCTTGGCAAAATTCCATATCATGTTAAGAATCTGCCGGAAATATTTTATAGAAAATGTAGAGCAAGATTGAGTCATGCTATGGCACTCCATAATTGCAAACAAGGGCAGGAATGGATCAACTACAACAATATCTACAAAACATCCTTACTGAACATCTCCAAAATATGCATGGATCTCTCTTTAGCATCAAGTTTACATGGCAACAAAATAACAGCAGACAAAGACTTAGAGAAATCACCAAGTCCCTGAAATCAGAAACATTACGGGGCCTAGTTTGCATGCTTGTGCTAGTCACCACAGATATCACAAAAACACATGGCATACACCCTTGGAAAGATGGAATGGCATACAACAAAACACATGTAGAGCTCATGCCCATAAGATGCACAGATTAAATGATACAAAAATGACAAATCTCCAAGTTCTGCTAAGAACCAGAAGATAACGGCAACTAGCACTCTTGCAACAGAGATTTGGGCATCAAGATGACCTCTAATGGACATGTGCAATTGAACAAAATGTATCACATCATGAAGCGAACAATTTGACATATTACACGCGCGAAACGGAGCTATATGTAGAGAGTTATGCAATGTTGAACAGGGGCACATGCTGTAGAGAAAAACAACTTAGAGAAATTTAGGGGGGTCGAGGGGAAAGTCAACCACAGTAGTTCTCCAGATCCGATCGAGTCAAGACGAGCTTGGGCTCGCCGGGACTTCGGACGGAGCGAGAGGGACGGCGAGGGGGGACCGGAGGGGCGCCGGAGGAAGGTGGCCGGGGCGCGGTCGCCGGCGGGCGGCAGCGCGGCGGCCGGCGCGCGCACTGGAGGAAGCCGGCCAAGGGGCGGCGCAGCTCGGGCCCGGGCGGGCCTGCCCTGGGCGGCGACGGGCCCGCGGCGCGGGGAGGAGAGAGAGGGCGCCGCGCGCTGGAGAGGTGGCGGGCTCCGGTTGGTTGGAGGCGGCGGCAGAGTGACGTGGCAGCGGCCTATTGGCCGAGGTGAGGTGGCGGGTGGACGTGTCCGGCGGCGGCGGATTTGTCCGGGCGCGAGGTGGAAGAAGGGTAGGGTTTCGTCTGCGTTTGTATACGGGAGGTCTCACATATTTATAGGTAGAGGGAGGTAGGAGGCTCCAAATGAGGTGCGGTTTTCGCCCACACGATCATGATCGAACGGCCTACAGCATGGAAGAGAGTTTGGTGGGTTTTGGGCTGGTTAGAGAGGGGGTTTTGCTACAACACACAGAAGGCATCTGCGGTTACCCGGTTAACCATTGGAGTACCAAACGACCTCCAAATGGAACGAAACTTGACCGGTGGTCTCCGGGTGGTATACTAAAGCCACTTGACAAGCCTCGGTCCATTCCGAGAATGTTTGACACCCGCTCACGAAAGAAAACAAGAGGGGTGCGCCGGAGGAGATAGGAGCGCCGGATTGCAAAACGGACAACGGGGAAAATGTTCGGATGCATGAGACGAACACGTATGCAAATGCAATGCACATGATGACATGATATGATATGCATGACATGAACAAAATACAAAACGAAAAGCAAAACCCGACCACGGAGGGAATATCATAACACATAGCCGAAAATGGCAAGAGTCGGAGTTACAAATATGGAAAGTTACATGCGGGGTGTTACAATATGTTTGTTCCGGCTTATTCTGCAAGCCAATACTTTGTTTTGTTTTGAATTGTGGTATTCCAGTTTCTTCGAAGTCAAATGTTGATTCCATACCTTTTTCTAAGTAGCTTCTCAACTTAATGGAAGTGTGATGATTTACTATGGGATTCATTCGTTCATCCTCGTTTGAATGTTTATTGTGAAGGCTATATGTTGCAATTTCTATCCGTTGATTCAATTTGCCTATCTGTCTATCAAGATGCTAACGGATGTCACCCTCCTCAGGATGGCTCCGCCAACGCGTCAGAATCCAGAACGCAATGAAGGGAGTCAGGCGAACCCTCCGCCACCACCTCCGCCTCCGGAGGCATGGCAAGCTATCATGGCAACCACCAATGACAATGCTCAGATGATTCTGCAACTCTTGCAAGAACGCACCCAAGGGCAAGGCAATCAAGGAAATCAAGGCCAAGGCAACAATCAGCCTCATTTCGCTACCCTCAACCAGTTTCTCGCAAATCAGCCCAAGTCTTTCAGCTACTGTGCCGAGGCCACAGATGCCGATGATTGGCTCGTGGACATCAACAAGCATTTTGAATGTAGCAATGTCAGGCCTGAGGACTTTGTCAAGTTCACTTCTTTTCAACTCAAGGATCAAGCTGCCGAGTGTTACCAACAATACAAAGATTCCAGAGGAGGTCGTGTGATTACCTGGGATGATTTCCGCCGAGACTTCAAAGCTCATCACATTCCACAAAGTGTTGTTGAGAGCAAGTGTGAGGAGTTCCGCAATCTCAAGCAAGGCAGCATGTCCGTGTATCAATACAATACTCAGTTTCAGAAACTCGCTCGCTTCGCTAAGCAAGACGTTCCTGATGAAAAGAGCATGATCTATCAATTCAGAGGTGGCCTCAGAGAAGATCTGCAATTACCTCTCGTGCTTTTTGAGCCGACCAAGTATGATGATTTCTACAATATGGCACTGAAGCAAGAGGCTGCTCAGCTCAAGTGTGAGGCTTCTAAGAAGAGAGTCCGGGATGCAGTTCAGTCTTCTTCTTCCTCACTAGTGGCTGCTAAGCAACAGAAGTTCTGGTTGCCTCCTCCTCCTCCGTTTCGTCAGCCTTTCCAGCAGAAGAGCAAAGGTGGCCATGGATCTTCCCACCCACCCAACCTTGGCTATCAGAACAAGTCTCAGAATCAAGCTCCAAAGTCGAATGCTCCTTACCATCGTCCACTCTCAGAGGTGACTTGCAACAAGTGTCAGCAGAAAGGTCACTATGCTAACAAGTGCTTCAACCAAAGGCGTCTTCCGCCTCCTCCTCCTGTGAGATCTTCCAGCAATGCAGTGGTCAAGCATAATCCCAAGTCTGCTAAGGTGAACATGATGAATGCAGCTCAAGCGGAGGAATCTATTGATGTGATAATGGGTAATCTCTCAGTTAATGATATTCCTGCAAAAGTTCTTTTTGATACTGGTGCATCGCTTTCTTTCATCTCAAGACCATTTGCATCCAAGCATGAGTTGTTTTTTCAAGATTTGCCTAGACCGTTATCAGTTGTCTCTCCGGGTATACTCATGAAAGCAAGCTCCATGGTTCCGGATGTTTCCATCAAGATGGGGAACTATAAATTTCTGTCTTCTCCAATTGTTCTTGGTGACTCGGATATTGATCTAATTCTCGGGATGGACTGGCTTTCTAAGCACAAGGCTCAACTTCATTGTGCTGCCAGGGAAATTCAATTGACACACTCTTCTGAGGATGTTATCATTTATGCCGTTCGTGATGAAACCATTCGGTTATTTTCTCTCAATGAGAAGGGCGAATTGAATGCTATTTCTCAGATTCTAGTCGTTTGTGAGTACCAAGATGTCTTTCCAGAAGATCTTCCGGGTATGCCTCCTCACCGGCCAGTTGAGTTTGTTATCGATCTTGAGCCTGGCACTGAACCCGTTTGCAAGCGTCCATACAAGCTTGGACCCAAGGAGCTGAAGGAATTGAAGAAACAGCTCGATGAACAAGAGTGTCTGGGTTTGATCAGACCGAGTTCATCTCCATGGGGTTGTGGTGTTCTTTTTGTCCAGAAGAAGGATGGCACGGACCGACTTTGTGTCAACTATCGTCCATTGAACAAGAAGACAATAAGGAACAAGTATCCACTTCCCAACATCAATGAGCTATTCGAGCAACTCAAAGGTGCTAAAGTATTCTCCAAGCTTGATCTTCGAATGGGTTATCATCAGATTCGCATTCGTGAAGAAGATATTCCCAAGACAGCATTCAGAACAAGCTTTGGTTCTTATGAATATAGTGTCATGTCTTTCGGCCTTGTCAATGCTCCTCCAACATTCTCTCGAATGATGAACTTCATCTTCAACCCCTATACCAATGAATTCGTCCTGGTGTATCTCGATGATATATTGGTCTTCTCCAAGAATAAGAAGGATCATGCCAAACATTTGTGATTGGCGCTCGACAAGCTTAGAGAGTATCAATTTTATGCGAAGTTTTCAAAATGTGAGTTTTGGCTCGATGAAGTTCTTTACCTTGGTCATATCATCTCTGCCAAGGGCATCGCTGTTAATCCTGAGAAGGTGTCTGCAATTGTGAATTGGGCACCTCCTCAGAATGTCAAGCAGCTTCGCAGTTTTCTTGGTCTTGCAAGCTATTGCCGAAGATTCATTGAGAATTTCTCTAAGATTGCAAAGCCTCTTTCCAACCTCCTCTAGAAGCATGTGAAGTATGTCTGGTCTCCTGAGTGTGACGTTGCTTTCAACACTCTCAAAGAGAAACTCGTCACAGCTCCTGTCTTAACTCCTCCTGACGAATCCAAGTCATTCGACGTTTTCTGTGATGCTTCTCTCCAAGGTCTCGGTGCTGTGTTAAGGCAAGAGAAGAAAGTTGTGGCCTATACCTCTCGTCAGTTGAAGCCCAACGAAAAGAACTACCCCACTCACGATCTTGAGTTGGCGGCAGTTGTCCATGCATTAATAACATGGAGACATCTCTTGTTGGGAAGAAAAGTGGACATATTCACTGATCACAAGAGTCTCAAGTACATCTTCACTCAGCCCAACCTCAACCTCAACCTCAGGCAAGCTCGATGGGTCGAAATGATTCAAGAGTACAATCTGAGTATTGAATATACTCCAAGCAAGGCCAATGTCATTGCAGATGCTTTGAGCAGGAAGGCTTATTGCAACAGCTTACTCCTCAAGCCATTTCAACCGGATTTTTGTGAAGCTTTCCGCAAGCTAAATCTCCAAGTTGTTCCTCAAGGCTTTCTTGCCAACCTCATAGTCTCTCCTACTTTGGAAGATCAAATTCGTGAGGCACAACTCCTGGATACCATGGTGAAGAAGGTAAAACGTGGTATTGACAAGGGTCTTTCCAAATACAAGTGCTATCGCATAGATGACAGAGACACTTTATTCTTTGAGGACCGGATTGTGGTTCCTAAAGGTGATCTAAGGAAAGTCATTATGAACGAGGCACACAATTCTCTTCTTTCCATTCATCCTGGAAGTACGAAGATGTACCATGACCTCAAGCAGTCGTATTGGTGGACTCGAATGAAGCGAGAAATCGCTCAATTCGTGAATGAATGTGATGTCTGTCGAAGGGTGAAAGCAGAACACCAACGACCAGCTGGTCTCCTCTAACCTCTTGCTATCCCAGAATGGAAGTTTGATCATATCAAAATGGACTTCGTGACTGGATTTTCAAAGTCCAAGCGCGGAAATGATGCTATCTTCGTTGTCATCGACAAGCTTACAAAAGTGGCTCATTTTCTTCCAATCAAAGAATCTATCACAGCAGCTCAGTTGGCAGAGCTATACACCTCCAGAATTGTCTCCTTGCACGGCATTCCACAATTGATTTCTTCAGATCTGGGAAGCATCTTCACTTCTAAGTTCTGGGACTCCTTCCAGAAGGCCATGGGCACCAACATTCGCTTCAGCACAGCTTTCCATCCTCAAACTAGTGGCCAAGTCGAGCGAGTAAATCAAATTCTTGAAGATATGCTCAGGGCTTGTGTCATTTCATTTGGCATGAAATGGGAAGATTGTCTTCCATATGCCGAATTCTCCTACAACAACAGTTTCCAAGCGAGTTCGTGCAAGGCCCCATTCGAAATCCTCTATGGCAGAAAGTGTCGTACTCCTCTCAATTGGTCAGAGACTGGTGAACGCCAACTTCTTGGCAATGACTTAATCACAGATGCTGAAGAAATGTGTAAAGTCATCCGTGACAATCTCAAGGCCGCGCAATCGCGCCAGAAGAGTTACTCTGATAGCAAGCACCGTGATTTGGCTTTCGATATCGGAGACCATGTCTACCTCCGCTTCTCTCCAATGAAAGGCACTCGTCGCTTCGGTATCAAAGGGAAGCTTGCCCCTTGATACGTGGGTCCTTTCAAGATCATTGGCAAAAGAGGCGACCTCGCCTATCAACTTGAGCTTCCCTCCAACTTCACGAATGTGCACGATGTGTTCCACGTGTCACAGCTTCGCAAGTGCTTCAAGAAGCCTGAGCGCACCATCAACTTCGAAGAGATTGACCTCCAAGAAGATATGTCTTATCATGAGCACCCCGTTGCTATTCTTGAAGAAACTGAGCGCAAGACTCGCAACAAGTCAATCAAATTCCTGAAAGTGCAGTGGTCGCACCATTCCGACCGAGAAGCCACCTGGGAACGCGAGGATCACCTCCGTTTTGAATATCCGGAGTTCTTTCAGTCCTAGATCTCGGGACGAGATCCTCTCGTAGTGGTGGAGTGTTGTAACACCCCGGATGTAACTTTCCATATTTGTAACTCCAACTCTTGCCATTTTTGGCTATGTGTTATGATATTCCCTACGTGGTCGGGTTTTGTTTTTTGTTTTGCATTTTGTTCATGTCATGCATCTCATATCATGTCATCATGTGCATCTCTTTTGCATACGTGTTCGTCTCATGCATCCGAGATTTTTCCCCGTTGTCCGTTTTGCAATCCGGCACTCCCACATGCACCGGCGCACCCCTCTTGTTTCTTTTCGTGAGCGGGTGTTGAACGTTCTCGGAATGGACCGAGTCTTGCCAAGTGGCCTTGGTATACCACCGGTAGACCACTTATCAAGTTTCATTCCATTTGGAGGTCGTTTGGTACACCAACGGTTAACCGGGTAACCGCAAAGTCCTTTTGCGTGTTGCAGCAAAAACCCCTCCAAACAGCCCAAAACCCATCTAAGTCACTTCCATTCACTAGGTCGTTCGATCACGATCGTGTGGGCGAAAACCGCACTCCATTTGGAGCCTCCTAGCTCCCTCTGCCTATAAATATGTGTTCCCCCTCTGAAATTCGGGTGCCGAAACCCTAGCCCCGCTCCTCCGCGCCGCTGGACGTGTCCGCCCGGGGCCGGATGCAACTACGGCGCCGCCCCCGCCCACTCACGGCGCGCCACGTGGCGCCCGTACGCCGCGCCGCCGACGAGCCCGCAAGGCCCACCGCAGGCCCCCGCGGCCCGGTCTCCCTCCGCCCGTCGCCCGCGCGGGATCGCCGCCTCCTCCCGCCGTGGACGCCGCCCGTCCCCGCCGCCGTTCCCCGCGGCCGCCCGCGCCCGCCGGCGCCGGCGCCGGGCCCCGCGCCGCCGCCCGTCTCCGCCGCGCCCCTCTCCTCTGAGCTCCTCCGCCCCCTCCCGAGCTTCTCCATCTCCTCCGCCGTCCTCCCCCGCTCCGGTGAGCAGCTCCAGCTCCGGCCACCGACGAACCGCGCAAGATCCAGATCGAGAGGGTTGACCTCTCTCCCTCCTCAAATTCTTCTATGTTTTTACAATATATGCTCCTGTTCATCGCATCATAACTCTCTGCATATAGCTCCGTTTCGTGCGTGTAATATATCGAAATGTTCGTCTCGAGATGCTCTTCATTTTGTTCCATTGTGCCATGTTCATTTCAGTCCATCTTGATGCCCAAATCTCTGATGCAAGAGTGCTATATGCTGTTACCTGCTGTTATTTATCAGAACATGAGGATTTGTTATTTTTGTTGCATTTGATGTGTGCATCTTATGGGCATGAGCTCTACATGTGTTTTGATGTATTCCATGCCATCTTTAGAGAGGTGTATGCCATATATTTTGTGATCTATGTGGTGACTAGCACAAGCATGCAAACTAGGCTTCGTGATGTTTCTGATTTCAGGGACTTGGTAATTTTACTGTCTGTTTCTACTGTTATTTTGTTGCCATGTATCCATGCGTCTACAGAGAGATCCATTTTCCTTTTGGTGATGGTCAGTAAGGATGTTTTGTAGATATAGTTGTGCTCTATCCATCCATGCCCCTGTTTGCAATTATGGTGTGCCCTAGCATGTCTTAATATTCCTCTACTTTTGCTATAAAATATTTCTGGCAGAATGTTAACATGATATTCAATTTTGCCAAGGTTGTTATAGTTGATCCTTTCATGCTATGTACTTGCTCTTGCCATGGTTAGCTTCATAAACATTCCATCTTGCTGTAGGTATGCTTTTTTTGTCATGCATTGCCTTGTGATCAGTGAATCTAGCTCACCAAAATGCCCTCATAATGTCTGTTTCTGCCATGCTCTGTTTTCTGCCAAGTCTGAATCCTGTTAACGAAACTTGCTATGTTTATATGGTTGCCATCATATCTTCTGGTCCTTTTTGGCTTATGGTCAGTAAGGACTATGCATTTAGTAGATTCATGACATGACTTCTTTTGCTATGTTAAGTTCCTGTAGCATGTTGATTGCTTGCTCTGAACATTGCTACCTGATGCTGTTTCAGTCATGTCCGGTAATTTCACCAAGTCTGTGAACCTGATATCTTTTGCACTTTTGGCATGCTTGTTTGAACCCGTTATGTTGTGATCTAGCTGTAGCTCAGTGTTCATCTTTGTCAAGCATCTCCTTTAGATTATTGGCATATGCTTTGTTGCTATGTTGGAGTGCTGTAGCATAGTTACTTGATGTATTCTAAGTACTATCCTGCTGTTAATCGCAGAATCGTCTCATTCTTGTTTTGCTTGCCATTTGCAAACCGTGCATCCGTTTCCGGTGATCTTTATATCGATTTCGACCGAAATCATCTCATATTTCCAGTGGCATGCTTGGTTTGCCAAGTTACTGCCTTGTTCATATTTTTTTCTTCCGGAGCACGCATATGGATCACATACCACATCCCGCATATCATACATGTTTTGCATCATGTTGCTTGTGCATTTCCCGTGATTGATTGTGGTTCCGTTGCTTGTGTTCTTGTTGTGGGTAGATCCGGGAGACGAGTTCGTGAACGAGGAACCTGTTGAGTACGCTTACGAGGATCAAGCTTTCGACAACTCTGAGAACCTTGCAGGCAAGATGACCATACCCTCGATATCACTTCTATCTTTGCTTTGCTAGTTGTTCGTTCTATTGCCATGCTGCGCTACCTACCACTTGCTATGTCATGCCTCCCATATTGCCATGTCAAGCCTCTAACCATCCTTTCCTAGCAAACCGTTGTTTGGCTAAGTTACCGCTTTTGCTCAGCCCTTCTTATAGCGTTGCTAGTTGCAGGTGAAGTTGAAGTTGGTTCCATGTTGGAACATGGTTATTTTGGAATATCACTATATATCTTATTTAATTAATGCATCTATATATTTGGTAAAGGGTGGAAGGCTCGGCCTTATGCCTGGTGTTTTGTTCCACTCTTGCCGCCCTAGTTTCCGTCATACCGGTATTATGTTCCTTGAGTTTGCGTTCCTTACGCAGTTGGGTGATTTATGGGACCCTCTTGACAGTTCGCCTTGAATAAAACTCCTCCAGCAAGGCCCAACTTTGATTTTACCATTTGCAACCTAAGCCTTTTTCCCTTGGGTTTTCGCGAGCCCGAGGGTCATCTTTATTTAAACCCCCGGACCAGTGCTCCTTCGAGTGCTGGCCCAAACCGAGCGATGTCCGGCGCCCCTGGGCAACCAGGGTCTATGCCAACCCGACGTCTGGCTCATCCGGTGTGCCCTGAGAACGAGATATGTGCAGATCCTATCGGGATTTGTCGGCACATTCGGGCGGCTTTGCTGGTCTTGTTTTACCATTGTCGAAATGTCTTGTAAACCGGGATTCCGAGACTGTTCGGGTCTTTCTGGGAGAAGGTTTATCCTTCGTTGACCGTGAGAGCTTATAATGGGCTAAGTTGGGACACCCCTGCAGGGTATTATCTTTCGAAAGCCGTGCCCACGGCTATGAGGCACATGGGAATTTGTTAAGGTCCGGTTGTAGAGAACTTGTCGCTTGACTTAATTAAAATACATCAACCGTGTGTGTAGCCGTGGTGGTCTCTTCTCGGCGGAGTCCGGGAAGTGAACACGGTTTGAGTTATGCATGAACGTAAGTAGTTTCAGGATCACTTCTGGATCACTTCTAGCTTCGCGACCGTTGCGTTGCTTCTCTTCTCGCTCTCATTTGCATATGTTAGCCACCATATATGCTTAGTGCTTGTTGCAGCTCCACCTCATTACACCATCCTTTCCTATAAGCTTAAATAGTCTTGATCTCGCGGGTGTGAGATTGCTGAGTCCTCGTGACTGACAGATTCTACATAAATAGTTGCAGGTGCCAACGATGCCAGTGCAGATGACGCAACCGAGCTCAAGTGGGAGTTCGATGAGGAACGTGGTCGTTACTATGTTTCTTTTCCTGATGATCAATAGTGGAGCCCAGTTGGGACGATCGGGGCTCTACCATTTGGGGTTATCTTATTTTCATTTGGATTTGACCGTAGTCGGTCTATGTGTGGTTTTCGTATGATGTATGAATTATATTTATGAATTGTGTGAAGTGGTGATTGTAAGCCAACTCTCGTTATCCCATTCTTGTTCATTACATGGGATTGTGTGAAGATGACCCTTCTCGCGACAAAACCACAATGCGGTTATACCTCTAAGTCCTGCCTCGACACGTGGGAGATATAGCCGCATCGTGGGCGTTACATGGGAGGACTTGGAAGACGCCTTCCGCGACAACTTCCAAGGAACATATGTCCGGCCACCGGATGCCGGTGACTTAAGTCGCATCGTCCAGCAGTCTAGAGAGTCAGCCAGGAAGCTCTGGACTAGATTCTTAGTTAAAAAGAACCAAATCGTCGAATGTCCGGACGCGGAGGCCCTAGCGGCCTTCAAACACAGCGTCCGCGATGAATGGCTCGCCCGCCACCTCGGTCAAGAAAAACCAAAATCCATGTCAGCCCTTACCGCTCTAATGACCCGCCTTTGCGCGGGAGAAGACAGCTGGCTCGCTCGTAGAAGCAACAGCGCCAGCGATCCGGGCACCTCCAAAGTCCGAGACGGCAATGGCAAGCCACGACGCAGTAAACACGAACGTCACAGTGGTAATGAAAGAACACATGACACGGCGGTCAACGCCAGATTCAGCAGCCCCAAGCCCGGTCAACGGAAAAAGCCATTCAAGGCAAACAGAGACGGACCATCCAATTTAGACAAGATATTGGATCGACCCTGCCAGATTCATGGCAACCCCGATGAACTAGCCAAGCACACCAACAGAAGTTGTTGGGTCTTCAAACAAGCCGGCAAGCTCAATGCCGACCACAAGGGGAAGAGGCCGCCCGGTGATAGCGGCGACGAAGATACTGACCAACCGAAAACTGGGGTCGGAAGCAATTTCCCCC
The DNA here is from genome assembly GCF_002575655.3 of Aegilops tauschii subsp. strangulata. Lineage (NCBI taxonomy): Eukaryota > Viridiplantae > Streptophyta > Magnoliopsida > Poales > Poaceae > Aegilops > Aegilops tauschii. The sequence goes on along the minus strand of NC_053037.3, from coordinate 240,654,540 downwards.
TGAAATAAACACAGTGAACATGGTACTCACGACACACACCTCTACAGGGGAGTGCAAGAAATGCCCCCTCCGGATAGAGGATCACACTACGGCTACTTCAGCTGAAGTACACAGCGGTCTTATCAAACCGCATACCTTGCCGGCCTTTAAGCCGCCGATCTCCATTTATCAGGACCGATCAATTTCAGAGTTGGACTAGCAGTTCGGGTTCCGCCGCCCGCCTAATATACCAGCGAAATCTGTACCGCGCATACATAACTATGCACTCAAAATACCATGGGCATCGACGGAAATGGACAGGCCTACAAGTACTCCCATAACCTCCTTGCTTTTTCTTTTCTAACTACCTTTTTCTTTTTACTCTTTACCACAGGTGGTTCAAAGGTCGTTCATCTCACAGACTCTCTCGGAGTTCGGATTCGCAAATTCACCCTGGGGCCACTCCAGTTAAAGGAGCCCTTTCACCAAGAAAAGGCGGCGCAGACGTGTGACAGGGGGTCCAAAACAATTTTTTGTAGACCGCACTCTCTATTTTGCGAGCCTGTAAAATGCATGTTTCCTCAGCCGTCGACCCCCTGGCATGTCAAATAGCCGGGGTTGTAGCTTTACTATCTATAAAATGATGATTGGCATATCACTCAGGTTCCAGTGAACATAATCCGTATCCAGCATTCACTTTTCTCCCTTGGATGTTTCACACACACCTCGGCTCAAAAATTGCTAGGGGCTCGGTATGGGAACAGATGAGTTGCCAACAAGTCCAAACAGCTTTACAACATACTTCGGCATCTCGAGTTCGGCCTTATATGCATCAGCTCCGAATCATGTCTTGGGTCAATAGTTTGGTTGCCCGGCTCCTGTGCATGCTACCTTACGTTCCGCTCTATCGGCTAGGGTAGTAAAGGGAGAACTACTGCGATTGTGCTTCCGGTTCATCTGGTCAAGCACCTCAGTAGAGAAAGCCGAAAACTGACTGTCATGATGCGGTGAGAGCTGGTCAACCGCTCGATGACTTATTGAAATCTTCGCGATTTCCTCCGTATTATACGAAAGGGCCTGCTTTTTAGGTCATATATGTAACGCACCATATTGCAATAAGCCGTATACATACCAGGGGCTATATCGTAGTCCCACCATAAAACTCCTATGGCTAAGTGAAAGTGTTAACGCCCTATAGTCCGATTGCCTAGTTCACTGCATTGACACCTCCTTACTAGACCAAGACGTTGGGTTAAGAGTGATCAAATGCTTTTCTGAACACCCCCATACTTTATACGAGGGGGCTGAAGCCGACGACTGGAATACTTTCAGATTAAAACAAAAACGGCCGCACAAGAGGAACAAAAGTTTTAGGCAAAACTACAAAAATAGCCTTATTATAATATTGTCTTTACAAATTTGCATACATTTCACTCAAATATCATGTTCTTCGAGCATTGATCCTCTATCAAGCGGGCACCCTCCAGGACATCCTCGAAATAATGCTCTGGTGTATGATGGTCCTTGCCCTTGGGTGGACCGTTCGCTGCAATATCTGTGGCCTTCATCTTTGCCCAGTATGTCTTGATACGGGCAAGGGCCATCCGTGCATCTTCAATGCACGCTGACCGCTTAACGACGTCGATAAGTGGCACCGCATCAGCAAGTCGCCGCACCAAACAAAAATAACTATCCGGAACTGGCTCGTTCGGCCACAGTTCAACCACGGCGTCCTTCATGGCAGAACCGGACAATCTATGGAGCTCGGCCCATTGGATCATCTGTTCGTTCAGTAGCAGTTGGCGTTTTGACGCACCGAATTGTGACCAGAAAAGCTTCCCCGTTGCATGCCCTTCTTGCGTTTGATAAAACTGCGCCGCATCGGAAGCACTCTTCGGCAAGTCCAATAACGCGTCTGGAGGACTCCACACTTGATTAAGAGGAGCATAATCTGGATTGCCAAACTTAGTTTGCAATAAAAAGGGCTTACCAGCCGCGATCTCCCCAGCTTGTCGGATCTCCTCCCGGGCCGCTCTAGATTCGGACCGTGCTTCCTTCGCCTCTCGTAAGGCCTTGTCAAGATCAGCTGTTTTGGCTTTATTATCCTTCTCGAGGAATTCACAGCGGCTTGCGGCATCCTTTAGCTCACGCGCTATCATGGATATTTTCTACTCGCATTGGCGCCAAGCAGCCTGTTCGGCCTTTAACTCGGCAGACGCCTTTTCGGCAGCCGCATTATCAACCCGGGCCTGCTCCTTGGCCCAGGCCAGCTCAGCCCGAAGGATCTCAACCGCGGCGGCACCATCTGCAGTCATGCATATCTCAGTATACAATATTTTGCGTGATGCTTAAATTACAAAGCCTGTGCTTGTAAGGACTGCCCCAAAAACATACCTTGTGACTCGTCAAGACGCCTGTTGATAAGCGTAAGGTCATATTCCGCCACATCAAGATTCCGCTCCAGATCGACAACTACTGTAGTCCGGGCGGACGCCAGGGAGGTGACAGCATGCGTTTCAATTCGTCATATTATTCCTGGACATATCTTTTTTCATCCTATGATCGCCTCCCTCGGGATGCCAATCCGAGTATCAGGGGCTACTACCTATATAGAGGTGCAGTTTGTGAATAAAACACAATAAAAAATACTACAGTACAAACCTCGAAGCCTCTTAGCAGGCTCGCGCAGGCTTCATTCAATCCGCTTTTCGCGGACAGAACCTTTTCAACCACTGTACCCATCAAGGTACGATGTTCCTCCAAGACAGACGCCTGTCGCAGCATGTTCGTCAATATATCCGGTGCTTCTGGGCCTCCAGAAGCTGCTGTATATGTACGACCTCCCTTCGAAGGGATCTGTTTATCTGTCCCCAGAGTCGTCTCCGGCTGTAGACCGAACAGTCCTGGGCCTTTATTGTTGGCCCCTGGACCCTGGGCTACCGTAGTATCACCTTTGGGTAGTGACTTCATCACCCCTCGCACCACTTGTTGATCAGGAAAGATCCTTCGAGATGACACCTCAAATTCGTTTGCCTTATTGGGCGAGGAGACTGATGGAGGTGTCTCGCTTTCCATCATCTCCGGAAGAAGATCTCCCGATAAAGAGGATTTGTGAAGAAGACTATTTGCCGAGCTGCAGAAACATATATTCTAGATGTTACCTTGGTAACAGGAAAGGAATGGGATATGATTACAAACATCCTTGTTCACTTACGATTTGTCTAGAGGATTCTTCTCATCGGGGGACGGTGCGAGTACACCATCCTCCAAGCCCGAGCCGCCCGACTGAGGCACCTTGCCTCACTTAGAAGCCCTTTCCTCCCAATCTTCGGAGGCAGCCCTTTTCTTACCCTGTGGGGGAAGAGACTTTGACTTCTCCTTCACTTTTGTCTTCGGACGATGTAATTTTGATTCCCCCGGACGCAATGTCTGATGTACCATTGGGATGAAGGCCACTTTTAGTTCTCCCGCTTTCTGCCTTGTCCTCCTCCATAGGCATCTGGTATGGTGCCGGGGCTAGCATCCTTGTTAGTACAGGATCCGCTGAGTCTTCGGGAAGGGGGGCGAACACCTAATTCGCTCCGCTTTCTTTATCCAGCCCTAGAAAAAGATAAGGTTCACTCAGTATTGCAGTGCGGCATACATAACTAAAAAGTATTCGGGAGTTGAGCGCTTACTGAGGTATCCGGATGGTTGCAGTCGAGGCCGATGTCCTCGGAGGTGTCCAACCACCTTTTTCGTTTCCCGAAAACGACTTCCACATCTCTTTGTGCGTTGTGCCGAAGAAGTGTTGGAGGGTTCGTGGTCCTTCCGGGTTGAACTCCCACATGCGGAGAGGCCTACGCTGGCATGGCAGGACTCGGTGGACTAGCATTATTTGAATCACGTTGACAAGATCGATGTCCTTCTCAAGGAGGGTTCGGATGCGGCTCTGTAGAGTCTGTACTTCATCAACTGATCCCCAGTCCAGCCCCTTATTAATCCATGATGCAAGCTGTAACGGAGGGCCAGAGCAGAACGCAGGTATAGCTGCCCACTTGGTACCGTGGGGTTCTGTGACATAAAACCACTCCCGCTGCCATTGACATAAAACCGCGAAACGCAGGCATATAGCTTGCTCACTATAGCACCGCCGCACTCCGTCCATTTCCCACCGACCACCTTTGGCTTCACACTGAAGGTCTTGAGCCATAAGCCGAAGTGTGGGGGAATTCGGAGGAAGGCCTCACACGTGATGATAAACACCGAGACGTGGAGGAAAGAATCTGGGGCCATATCGTGAAAATCTAGTCCGTAATAAAACATGAGCCCCCGGACGAAGGGGTGAAGAGTGAACCCTAGCCCTCAGAGGAAGTGAGGGATGAATACGACTCTCTCGCCGGATCTGGGAGTCGGAATAACCTATCCTTGAGCAGGAAGCCTATGGGGGATCTCCGCGGTTAGGTATCTGGCCGCCCGGAGCTTCGCAATGTCCTCCTCCGTAACAGAGGAAGCCACCCATTGGCCCTGTGGGCCGGGTCCGGACATGATTGGGAGCCTAGAAGCAATGAAGTCGAACCTTGGGTGCTAGAACTCGAGGTTGGGAAGGCTGAGGAGAGGTTTGGCGTGAAAAGACGGCCCTTGGCTCCTTTATAAAGGCAACGGGTATCGAACGCCTCCTCCTAAGCCTGAAAACCTGCCTATTCTTAAGGAATCTTCCCAGTTGAGCGGTTGGGTTACCCACGCTCGTATTAATGAGAATCCCGCAATAAGGGGACACAATCTCTGCTTCGACAAGACGTGCCGATAAAAACCACGCCTCGAAACATGGAACGGCAGGACAAGAGATGGTTCGAAATAAAGACCGGACAAGCGTGATGTCACATTACAAAAAGTGGTCAGCAGATTAGACTCGTGAAATATTATACTCTCTACGGTTGTGTGTGTAGTGCTTATGTTGCAGATCCGGACACGATCATTGCGTCCAAAGACTATCCTGGAGTATTCAGAAAGAGGAACCCGCCTTGCAATGCCGAAGACAATCTGCGCGCCGGACACCTCATCATTGAAGCCTGGTTCAGGGGCTACTGAAGGAGTCCTGGACTAAGGGGTCCTCGGGCGTCCGACCTGTTATACATGGGCCGGACTGATGGGCTGTGAAGATACAAAGACCGAAGACTCTACTCATGTCCGGATGGGACTCTCCTTGGCATAGAAAGCAAGCCTGGCGGCTAAATATGAAGATTCCTTTCTCTGTAACCGACCTTGTGTAACCCTAGATCCCTCCGGTGTCTATATAAACCGGAGGGTTCAGTCCGTAGAGGGGGGAAATATAGACAATCATAGTCATATAGGCTAGACTTTTAGGGTTTTAGCCATTACGATCTCGTGGTAGATCAACTCCTATAATACTCATATTCATCAAGATCAATCAAGCAAGAAGTAGGGTATTACCTCCATAGAGAGGGCTCGAACCTAGGTAAACATTGTATCCCCCCTCTCCTGTTACCATTGACCTTAGACGCATAGTTTGGCACCCCCTACCCGAGATCCGCTGGTTTTGACACCGACAGGCGCCCCCCCCATCCTGGTGGTGGCCCCGGGACTCCCCTCTGGTATCTTTTTGCTCCAATATTTTTTATATTTTCTGAAAATATTCTCCGTAAATCTTCAGCCCATTCCGAGAACTTTTATTCTGCACAAAAACAACACCATGGTAGCTCTGCTGAAAACAGCGTCAGTCCGGGTTAGTTCTAATCAAATCATATCAAAATCATATTGAATTGTTATAAACATGTCACAAATACTTCATAAATTATAGATACGCTGGAGACGTATCAGTCTCACGAGGGCAACCATGCTTTTCTTCGGCGGGAGCAACTCAGGTTCCACCTGAGGAGCCTTTCCCTTCTCAGCAGTCGAGAACCTCCTCACTGGCGCCATGGATGCCCTGGCAAGATTGCAGCACAGCGAAGAAGAAGAAGAAGGAGCGAGCAGCAAGAAGACGAAGATGGGATGGGGGCTCTGCCCCCTCTCCCATTTATAGGCGAAAGTAGGCTAACCACCGGCCTCCCGCGCTCCTAGCAATGATGGCCCCTCTGCATGCATCAGGGAGTTGTCAAGTCCGAGCAGTTGCCGAGGCGGCATGGGGAAGCGGAGCCGCCCACGCCCCATCAACCGCGACGTGTCGGCTCGGTCTGCCGGCGATTGGGGCCCGTGGCGCTTCGCCCTCGCCCCTTGGCTTCGCCTCGAAGCAAAGTCTGAGAGCACCTTAGGCTCGGGGGCTATTGTTGGCATTCTAGGAACCAGGGCACCTAGACTTTCCTGCCTGCGGCCCACGGCGTGGCTCCATCGACGGCCTGGTATGGCCCATCCACAAGAAACAAGACCACCAAGACAAGACCCTCACGAGGGGCCAAGCCTCGCGAGGTGGACGACACCAAGACCTCCCGAGGGAGCGGCCTCCCCAGGAGGCCTCCCGAGGAGCAGAGATTCCTATGCAGGTACCCAGCCTCATGAGGCTACCATGACGCAAGCTATGACGACCAAGGAAGGCGGGCGCCAATGGGTGCAGAGAAGGCAGTTTCCTCTTTGGTGCTAAGGAGGCAAGGACAGGCATGGGTTCCCGAGGAATCTGGCAAAGGTTTCTATTCCGGTGCAATGAAACCAAGACCGCTAGAACGGTAGGACGGATGTCATTGCCGAGCTCACCACTCTGTCATGATCAGAAGCTTTGTAGGCGAAGACCACCTTTCATCGGGATAAGATGTACTACTTGTCCCCTTTCAAATAGGCCACTATGGGATACCTTCCCTCCTATGTTTTGGGGGAAGAGGACTATGGCCACTATAAGTATAGGTTAGCCACAACCGTAGAAGAGATTGGACCCCGGTCGACTCATCCCCTCACCCATAGACCTCGCGAGGTTGTTCATCCCTTGTACTAGTTCATCCTCAGCCCCTCGTGAGGCCAATCCACCACAAAGCAGGAGTAGGGTCTTACACCGTAAGTTGGCCCGAACCTGGGTAACTGTTGTGTTCTTCTTCTTCCTTGTTTGTGCGAATCAAGCTAGGCCGTGGGGCCACGGGCTGGTAGGCTGGATAGGTTGAGTTCTTCGCACACGCCCCAGAGTTCGAACCTTTCTTGGGTCTGTGGAGCCCTGAATCCGATAGGTCTCTCTGCAGCGATGAATTGTGGTCGAGTAAGGAGTGGCACGTGTCATAGTAGAGGCGCGGACGTAGCATTTCACACAGTCCCATCTATATCATGTACACGAACGTACAGCCACGCTACAAGAAAGTAAATACGGATACATACGTACATATGGGCATGGTCTGCAACATGTACGCCGACATCGTCCTGTTCATTGGCAGCCAACCGGCTGGGTCGCAATGAAGAAAATAGCGTCGTGTTCATCGGGAGGCACCCGACTGGGTCACAATACGTCGTGTTCATCGGGAGCCAACCGACTTGGATGGAACGGCCGAAACGAGGTCTGGCGTACCGCAGAACGAAGGAAATGGGCTTCTATTCGACCGCGTGTGGTCGAATTGGGGTCTTGTTCATTGGGAAGGGTCTAGCGCACCGCAAAATGGAGGAAACGGACTTGTGTTCGAGTTCCTACGGTCGAAACTGGGTCCTGTTGATCGGAAGGGGTGTGGCGTACCACAAAACAGAGGAAACGGACTTGTGTTGGACCGCCTACGGTCAAAACGGGGTCCTGTTCATCCACCGTCTACTGCCTCTCTCCAGCCTCCACCTGCCACTATTCATCCACCGTCGACTTCCCCCAGCCCCCACCAGCTACTGTTCATCCACGGGCTACTGTTCATCCAGCCTCCACTGGCCATTGTTCATACAGCCTCCACGGGGTCCTGTTCATCCACCCCTAACCGGCTGGGGTGCGGCAGCCTCCTCGGGGTCTTGTTCATCCAACGACAATGGCCTACTACCATGTGGTCCCGTTCACCAACCCCCACCGGGAACTGTTCATCAACAGCCAACCAACCGGCTCGACTCACCATGTCTTGACTCGTTCTACGTACCACGTGCACGGTAGCAACGGTCCGTTGAGAGGAAACCCAACACCGGCTGGCTACGTGATGCGGAGCATCCTATGGTCATGCCCATGGACCTATCGCCATCTCACCAAGTGCCAAGAGGACCTATGACACGAGCACGAGCTAGAGCTCTCGAGACCGAGGTGACTTCTTTCCTTAGTGGTATCACATATGATCCACTCGAGACATGGCTACTACCTAATTCGGAATGTTGTGCATGATTAGGTACCAAGAGGACTCTCTCGAAGATGCGAACGGAGACGGACAGGTCCCCAAGTTCATGGATGAAGAGAACCAACTGAAGGAGTCAAGAACAGCTCCCACGTCCCGGACATCCGGCCATGACCCCAGACATCCGGCCCCAAGAGCATCACCCACAGCAGCCTCCCCGCCGCCAAGTCCCTACTGGCCCCGGACATCCGGCCACAGCCCGGACATCAGGCCCGAAGCCTGGAAATCTGGCACCCTCTATCCAGAGAGCGCCGAGGCCGACCCCGCCAGCCCGGACGTCCGAACCCCCAGCCCGGACATCCGGCCCGACGTCCGGCCCTGTCTGTCTGCGCACAGTAAAGGGTCGAGGCTCATGTACCCCTTCGCCCTCCTAGACTATATATAGTCCTACTCCTCCCTATTTCTAGGGTTAGCAAAGTAGTAGCTCATTGAGAAGCTTTGCTCTCCACTTAATCCCCTTCGCCTTAGGAGTTCATGACCTCTACGGAGAAGATCCCCCAAGTGGATTCAAGACCCCTAATGGGAAGACCCTCAAGACCTCCTCACGAAGAAGAACGTGCTACTTGTATCATCCCTTGTTGATCGTGGATTTTGTATCTCTTTTATGTTTCGAGGATCTAGCATATGTGTGACCAAATCTTGTTGGTTTGAGTGATTCTCTCATGTTTTAACCTCGTGTTTGTCGTATTACGGGTTCCGGCAAACCCTAGAGGTTCGAACACTGGGGTGTGCACGAAGATCTCTCTCCCCTAACTCACACCCTCAACGATCTCAAGGCCTAGCTCACCGAACCCAAAGAACAAGGGACACAAGAGTTTATACTGGTTTGGGCCACCGATGTGTTATAATTTGATATGTCTAGCCTCTCCTCCTAGCCTCTCCCCCCCCCCCCCGCGCCGGTGGCCACTCCGGCCCCGGCGGCCACCCCTTCCCCTGCCGGTGGCCACTCCGGCCTCGGCAGCCACCACAAGCTCCACGATGGCTCCTTTTGCTCTCAACTTTGACCATGGCAAGAAATTCCAGGCAGACATGAGAACCAAGTTTGGCCATCCAGTGGTTTTCTCCCCGGGCTTTCGTCAAAAGGAGTTCACCATGGTGGTTTCATTCTCAAGGCCATCCTTCAAGCTTGATGCTCACACGGTTAGTGTCTCTCTTCTTGCTATGTTTGGAGGTTGTGCTCAAGGTTTTAGAGTCCGCTTCTTGAGGAATAGATCTTATAAGTTTTCGGTGGCTTCCAAGTAAGTGGGATTTGAGATATACATTGCGGGTAAAATTGTGGAAAAGGACTTTGAGATGGTTTTTAGCCTTTGGAATTTTGGTGGTCCTAATTGGATCAGAGAAGAACGCGCTTATTATGCTGAACTTGACAATGAGTGGACTCTAGTGGGTAGGAATGGCCGAGTCATGGTTCCTAACTCCAGCGGTCGCCGGAGTTACAGTTCGGTGGTCCAGGGAGGCCGGTCAGTTTTTGAGCGGTTATCGGGGCCTAGTCATGATGGCAACAACCAAGCAATTATTCCCTCTTCGTCACTGCCTAATCACGGTGTTAATCAGCCCCAAATTGAGCCACATATTTCTTCACGTCTGCATGGGGCGTCGTACATTATCTGCCATGCATGCGGAGACACGGGACATTTTGCGCGCAAGTGCCCAAACCCAAACCTTCCTGGGCTTTGGCCTTTCATTAAATTTGACTCTTTCCCTAGCCCACCTTAAGAAGCATGGGCTGAAGGAGCCGTTGAGGCCTGGTTCCACTGTATTGGGCCGGCAGCACCAATTAGGCAGGTTTCGTCATTTAAGGCGCTAATCAAGGACCAATTCCCAAATTTCCAACTGAGACCATCGCTTGCCTCCTCGCATTCCACTGCACCTACCAACTCTGCTACATCCTCTGCTCCCGCCTCGACAAGCTCGCCTGGTTCTTCCTCATCGCCGGTGAGGGCTATGGTGGCCGCCTCGTCGGTGGATGATCTGACGGCCAACATTCCCCTTGACCCGCTCCCATTTGTGCCAGAAGGTTTTCAGATACAAGAAATCGAGGGAAGAACTGGGGTTTCTCGTGCCATTCTTCCTCACCGCCCTTGAAGACACGAAGATTGGGCGATAGTTTCCATCCATCCTCATCCTGATGAGGTATTTTTTCCTAATGTCCGAGAGGTTCTCGAGGAATTTTTTCAAGAGGATGATCATTTTGGGTTCAGAGAGATCCAACCCTGCCCCTTTGGAGAGGCTTACATCCAGTTCTTTCATGTTAGAGATCGATACAGGCTCATTAGGCATAGCTCGCATGCATTTGGAGATGTGTTTATCTCTTTTACTAAGCACAATGAGGGCAGAAACTGACGTAGGTTCAATTTCAATAGGATCTGTTGGCTGTTGTTCATCGGTGTTCCTTTCGATTTCTGTAATACTGAAGACATTGCTGCTGCCATTTCCAAATGGGAGAGAATCATCAGCTGCAAAAGGGAGGATGCTTTGAGGGGGGAAATTTTGGTTAAAGGAAGGGTGACAGAGCTCATTGATATACCAAAAAGTATCAGGTGGTCTGAGGGAGAGAGATTTGAAGAAGAATCATGGACCAGCTCGGTTGAAGTCCTTCTGGAGGAGATGCTAGGTGGTGGGCCAGCAGATGAGGACCCTATCCCGCCGGATGGTGTGGACCCACACCCAGTTCCTCAACATGCAAATGACTTCCCAGGTTTTCAGCCTCTGCCAGTGCACAATGTTCATATTCAGAATGAGGGCTAGGATGCCTGGGAGGAACCTGTAGAGCAGGATGATCAGGAGCAGCATTGGGCTTTTCCACAGCCAGGTCCAATGGCACCACAGCAGCAGCAGGTTGAGCTTCCAGTTCAGCAGGATGATGGACACCCTAATAGTAGCATTACTACAACTGTCTCTTTGTCAGATGGCCTGCTGTCTCTCACTCATTCTGCAAGCGAAGAGGTCAATCAGGCCATGCATATTCAGCCAGTGATCATGGGGCTGCTGAATATTGCTTTGGCATACCATGCTGAAGATGAAGATGAAGATTAGCAGGTGGATAACAATCTGCAGCTAAATGACGAGGAACATAATATTTCTGAAGGACAAGTGGTTGGCTCTGTTGCTATTAACCGAACTGCTGAGATGATACCCACTGTCAAGGAAGGGGGAGAACCATCTGCTGTGAATCAGCATAACCAGCTGCATCAGACTCAGTCAGATGAGGGGACTGCTCTTGCTCCAATTGAGCAAACTTCTGCCCCTGTTATTAACACTGCTGCTGAAGAAACACACACATCACCCACACAGCCATTGTCTGCATTAGATAAAGGGAAAGAAGATGTGCCAATCCCTCAGGGGGGAACATCCTCCAATTTCAACAACAAAGAAGGTCTGGACCTCTGGATTCAAAACTTTGCTCCAGCAACTCAAGGAGAGAAAACACTTTCAAGATTGAAATACCTGCTCCAACATGTAAGGAGATCTTCCAGGATGTGGGCAAAGAAAATGAAGGGATAAGCCCAGCTGCACACTCTTCAAGTGGAGCTGGTAGCCCCCTGCAGCATGTGTCTCCCGACAAAATCATCCTGCTGCCCCCTGGAGAAGCCACATCTAAGAAAACAAGAGAGAAAGAGCCTCTGGTTGAAACTCGGGTAAGAAGAAGTGATAGAATTAAGATAGATAACAATGGATATAGGAGGAAAATTTGTAATACTCAATCTTGCTTACCATGCAATGCCATTCCTCCAGTTATTCAAAATAAAGTGGTTAAGAACCTGACCAAATCTTTCTTTAAGGTGGCTGAAGATGAAATCCAAGAGATGTTATCCAAGAGGCCCAGGAAGAAGGGGCAAGAGGAGGTGGCCAAGGTGCCCAAGGCCACTGGATCTGGAACTCAACCAAACTTTGCATAATGATAGGGTGCTTTAATAGTTATAGGCCCTGCTGCTGCATAATGCTGTGTTATTATCATCAGACTGTCTGTGTTATGTGTAATGGGTTTAGCAGCTTCTGTAATCTGGTGAACCATGGCCCTATGAGGCATCTTTTGTTTGGACCTAAGCTATGCCACTTCAGTAATACTCCTGGGATTAAGCTACTTGAGAGAATTGCTATGATATCCTTCCTGGTTATGTTGAAATGGTTGCTAATGATCTCTCATTTCTGGTTGTTGCATACTCAAGTTCTCTGCACTTTTGCTATACAACAATGCTTGTAGATTCCATGCACTATTCAGGAGGTTATCAAGGGATGGACCTTGATACAACACTATAAATTCTTACAGTTTAATAATGAATAACACCAGATCCTGGAACATTCATAATTGGAATATAAGAGGTATTAATACACAAGACAAATGGCTGGCTATTAGGCAAAAAGTGGAGGAAAGTGCTGCTGGAGTTGTGTGTATCCAAGAAACAAAGAGAGAGAATTTTGATCTTGCCTACATTCACAACTTTTGCCCTCAAAGATTCAATAAATTTTAATTCCTGCCTTCTATTGGGGCCTCTGGTGGCATTCTGACTACCTGGAATGGTTCCATGTTCACAGGAGAATTACTTTTTCAGAACAAATTCTCTCTTTCCATTCAATTCACCTGTAATATTTCTGCAAACAAGTGGATTCTCTCAAACATATATGGGCCTTGCAGACATGAGGAAAAGATTGAATTTATTGACTGGTTTAGCAGTCTTCAAATGCCAAATGAAGTGGATTGGATAGTCATGGGTGATTTTAATTTCATCAGGTCACCAGAGAATAGAAACAAACCAGGAGGAGATGTCAATGAGATGCTTTTATTTAATGAGGCCATCAGTAAACTGGGATTGATTGAATTACGTTTGAAAGGAAGGCAGTACAGCTCGAGCAACATGCAGGACTCTCCTCTCCTTGAAAAGTTGGATTGGTTCTTCACCTCTGCAGCCTGGATGACCAGTTACCCTAACTCCATGGCCCTTCCCTTGGCAAAACCTATCTCTGGTCACCTTCCATGCATGATCAAGATTTGCACAAATATTCCAAAGTCCAAGGTATTCAGATTTGAAAACTTTTGGTTAAAACACATCTCTTTTAAACAAGTGGTACAGTCAGCTTGGAATATTCCAGTGGGTTTTACTGATTAGGCTAAAAAGATTAATGCCAAATTAAGAAACCTCAGAAGAGCTCTGAAGTTGTGGGCTAGAAGTCTATCTTGCATGAAAAAACAAACTGAGGATCTCAATGCCTGCATCTTTTTTTGGGACTTGATTGAAGAATTCAGGAACCTTTCTTTGTTTGAGGCCAACTGCAGAACTATGCTTAAGGAGTACTTGTTGACTGTTCTTAATAATTAGAAGATTTATTGGAAGCAAAGAGGCAAAATTAAAGTTGTTAAGTTTGGAGATGAAAACACCAAGTCCTTCCGCACAAATGCTTCCATTAATCATAGGCATAATAAAATTGCTATGTTGTTGAATAAGGACCAAGTGGAAGTTACAGATCATGAAGGAGAAGCTGCAATTTTATGGGAAGCTTTCAAAGACAGATTGGGGCAATCTACTGGACACACAATGCATTTTGATCTCCATGATCTTTATGATCACACAATTGATCCTCAAGTTTTTATTCAATAAGAGGAACAGTTCACCCAGGAGGAGATTGAGGAGGTGGTAAAAAATCTACCAACTGATAAATCACCAGGTCCTGATGGTTTCAATAATGAGTTACAAGAAAATTTCGACAACCTCAAGTCGTCCTCCTACTACAAGCAATTACAAGCCGAGAGCTTCATCATCATCTACTCCAACCGATGAGACCATCAAGACATGTTCTTTCAAATGCTTCACATGCGGCGGCCGAGGCCACAAGTCCTTTGAGTGTACCAATAAGCGCACCGTGATCCTCAACGACGACGAAACCTATGACTCCATGAGTGAAGAGGAAATGGAAGCCCTTGAGCAAGTGGCCATGCACCGGCAAGCTTCAATTGGTCAAGATGAAGCACCCACATCCCTACAAGGTTCAATGGCTAAGCGACTCTGGCACTATCCAAGTTGATCATATTGTACAAGTTTCCTTCAAGATCGGAGCTTACAAAGACACTTTGGAGTGTGATGTCATTCCGATGTCCGTTTGCCACCTCCTTCTTGGACGGCCATGGAAATTTGACCGAGGCGTCATCCACAACGGGGGTACAAATCACTATAGCTTCAAGATGAAAGGAAAGGAATATGTGTTATGACCAATGTCTCCAAGCCAAGTGATTACCGACAACCAAGCCACCCATCGTGGAGAGAATAGTGAGTGAGCGAACCACCCAAAAGAGAGTGAGCATCACAAGCCAAAATTGCGTGCCTCCATGATGAGCGACATGAAAAACTTAGTCCTATTTGCCACCAAAAGTGAGATGAGAGAAGTGTGTGAGAACTCATCAAGTGTCATGCACTATGTCCTTCTGTGCAAGGACGAGGCAGCAAAAACTAACACCTCTCACAATCTACCTTTAGTGTTATCTTCTCTTTAGCAGGAATTCCAAGATGTATTTCCCGGTGAGCTACCTTCGGGTCTACCTCCACTACGAGGCATCGAGAACCAAATCGACCTCATCCCCGGAGCACCCCTTCCTAACTAGGATCCCTACCGCGTCAACCCCGAGGAAACTAAGGAGATCCAACGTCAAGTACAACACCTCATTGACAACGGCCATGTACGAGAAATTTTGAGCCCTTGTGCCATCCCGGTCATCCTTGTTACCAAGAAAGATGGTACATATCACATGTGTTCCGATTTTCATCCTATCAATGCTACTACCGTGTGTTATCGTTACCCCATTCCATGCCTAGATGATATGCTAGATGAGCTTAGCGGAGCCACCATTTTCTCTAAAATTGATCTTAAAAGTGGCTACTACCAAATACGCATCCAAGAAGGTGACGAACAGAAAACCGCATTTAAAACCAAATTTGGCTTATATGAATGGCTTGTTATGCCAATGGGTTTATCCGAAGCACCCGGTACTTTCATGAGAGTCATGCATTTTGTTCTTCGACCCTATATAGGCATATTTGTTGTGGTCTATTTTGACGATATTTTTGTGCTTGGCCCGGTCGACTCCACTTCCACCGGCAGGCTTCCTTGTGGACTCCGGCTTTGTCTTTGCTCCCGGTGTCCCTCTTGCCGCGTTCCTCTAGTCTTGGCGGGGGTGACTAGGGCATCGCCTAGTCGCTCTCCCCGTCCTCGGCCTCTTCTACCTTGCCGGGGAGAAGCCCTCCTCATCTTGTTAGGCTGCGTTCTGCGGGCCCTGATGGGTCGGGCTGGGCTTCTGCCCAGGCGCTCCTTTTGCCCTCTTTCCTCGTCAATGTAACCTCTATGAGGAGAGGGACAAGAAAGGAATTACGGGGCACTTATCATTTTTCAAATTAAAATATGTAGCCACTTGCCAAGTTTTAGTTTAAGTCATGTAACCCTCCATCTGTGTTCATACTCGGTATGATTTGAGCTTGTCTATCTACGTATTAATTGAAAGAAAGAATGCTTGCCGGGCACTTGTGCATGTATCATAAACATTATGGGGAATGGTCCTTCAATACCCTTAAGTAAACAAAGTTTTTCCGGCAAGACATCCTGCCGGCCATCATCACAGTTGCTACTGAACCTCGTCTGATGGGTTAGGAGCGTAGATGAAGGCTAGCCCCTTGTCAGCTCCCCCCAAATGTCACTACAACCAACTTGACCGAAAAAGACTTCGCATGAAAAGATGGGAGCACAGATGACGGAAGCGATGAGGTTTACCTACGCACAATTTCTTCATACGTGAATAGTCATGAATAGTGAGGGGACTTATCTGTGTCTGTTGTCCTTCTTAGCGTTCCTGGTAAGATAAGGTTGGGGACCAATATGCGGGGGCGTTCTCATTCTTCTTCCCGTGGATTCCATCCGCGACAGAAACATGTTGTTAACTCCAAAAAAGAAGGACACAGGAGAGGCAGCTGCATATGAACTTTTATCACAGATTAGTCACCATATACTAGGATTATTGCAATCACAATAAAGCCATACTTTAAATAAACATGCATGCAGGTTTTGTGCCAGCGCTTCGTTTTATTATCTTTGCGCAGGGTCTACGCCTGGCTTTGTACAAAGGGTTACAAGACTATGCTTGTACAAAACAGGTTACCGGGGCAACGCCCGGCAACCGCGCCTTACGGTTAGAACTTACAAAGATGCTCAATGTTCCATGAGTTTTGCATTGGGATACCATCTCTGGTCTCCAGACGGACTGTGCCAGGTCTGGTGACTTGTACTACTCGGTAAGGGCCTTCCCACTTGGGTGTCAACTTGTTTGAACCCTTGGCGGACTGAACATGCGTAAGGACAAGGTCACCTTCCTCAAGGCTCCGGCCTGAACCCTGCGGCTATGGTAGTGACGTAAGGCTTGCTGGTATCGTGATAGAGGCAAAGGCGTCCCGATGTTTCGATGAGATGGTGGCTATCGTTTTCTCTGGGAGTTGACCTTGACGATCCGACTATGAACGTGCGAGACGTCGCGCCTTAGCAATCGCTAAACCAACTTCCGAGGTTTATTGACCACGCCGGAGCATGATCAACCTGACCACGAGGGCCTGTTTCCTGCGAGCAAATGAAGAACAAGCAAGAAACTAATATTGCAATTTGGATATTACGAATATAGGAGGAAAGCTTTATTAATAAAGGTGTGGTTCTGTGACTCCTTGGTCTGGTCGTTGAACACAAACGAAGTACGCGAAGTTGCAGCTATGGCGAACTTTTAATCTAAACAAAACCCAAAGTCTAAACGGTGCCCTAAGGGTTGTATATATGGAGGAAGAGGGGGGGGGATTTCGTGGCCCTTGGGGAAGGGGTCCGAAACCAACCCTATCTCTTGTTTCCCCAGACATACGGACTCTAAAAACAGCCTATACTTATGTATTTCGAAATTACATGGGCCTGGCCCAATAATAAGGTGACGCAGCACCTAGAATAGCCTCTGGACGAAGTTTATGAAGTGGCATCTTGTATATTTCTTCCAAGGCTTCATGCACTCATTATGGTGGCTTCAAAGTCCTAAAATCATCACTTGTAACTCCGTTCTTGTTCCCCTTGTGCATTCCATCAACTCCATGCTTGTTCTTGCTCCAATGTTCATCCGTCTTATCCATGCCAGGCCCTTCATTTGTAAGCAAAACAAATGTATCCAATTTAGGCAGCATCATATTCTCATGAACATTAGAATCATTACCAAGAAACGAAAGTACCTGATAATTTAATTGGCGTGCGCGAGCTCTAGTAGTTGGTCCAGTATATGTAGTAGTAGGGGCTGTGGGTGTAACAATGGTATTGATGTCCTCATCATCCTCCCCTTCTTGAAATGAAGTCGTCCTCGACGGAAGCTCATCTTCCTCACCCAAATAAGGCTTCAAATCTGCAATGTTAAAAGTGGGACTAACCCCAAAATCTGCAGGCAGCTCAAGTTTATATGCATTATCATTTATTTTCTCCAACACCTTAAAAGGACCATCAGCACGTGGCATTAGCTTTGATTTGCGCAAATTAGGAAACCTATCCTTACGCAAATGTAACCAAACAAGATCTCCAGGGGTAAAGACAACATGTTTTCTACCCTTATCTCCAGCAAGTTTATATTTAGCATTCATACGCTCAATGTTGTCCTTAGTTAACTCATGCATTTTTAAGATTAATTCAGCATGTTGTTTAGCATCAAAATTAACCTTTTCCGAAGATGGAAGAGGCAACAAATCAATGGGTGCACGAGGTAGGAAACCATACACAATTTCAAAAGGGCACATCTTAGTAGTAGAATGCAACGAACAATTATAAGCAAATTCAATATGAGGCAAGCATTCTTCCCACATTTTCTTATTATTCTTCAAAACAGCCCTAAGCATAGTAGACAATGTTCTATTGACTACTTCAGTTTGACCATCAGTTTGGGGGTGACAAGTAGTACTAAAAAGCAGTATAGTCCCCAACTTAGCCCATAAACATCTCCAAAAGTGGCTAAGAAATTTAGTATCACGATCTGAAACAATAGTATTTGGCCCACCATGCAAGCGAATAATTTCACGAAAGAACAAATCAGCAACATTAATAGCATCATCGCTTTTATGACATGGTATAAAGTGTGCCATTTTTGAGAATCTATCCACGACAACAAATATGCTATCCCTCCCCTTCTTTGTTTGAGGTAAACCTAAAACAAAGTCCATAGATATATCCTCCCAAGGAACACTAGGTACAGGCAAAGGCATATATAAACCATGAGGATTGAGTCGTGACTTAGCTTTTTGACGTGTAGTGCAGGAGCAACAAAACGCTCAACATCCCGTCTCATCTTTGGCCAAAAGAAATGTGTAGCAAGTACGTCCTCCGTCTTCTTCATGCCAAAGTGTCCCATTAATCCTACTCCATGCGCCTCCTGCAACAACAAAAGACAAACAGAGCTAGCAGGAATGCATAGCTTGTTAGCACGGAACACAAAGCCATCATTAATAACAAACTTGTTCCATGTTCTTCCTTCTTTACAATTCTGCATTACATCTTTAAAATCAGCATCATGCACATACTGATCTTTGATGGTCTCAAAACCAAATATTTTGAAGTCAAGTTGTGAAAGCATAATATAGCGACGAGACAAAGCGTCAGCAATAACATTATCTTTACCCTTCTTGTGTTTAGTGACATAAGGGAAAGTCTCAATGAATTCAACCCATTTAGCATGTCTACGATTCAGTTTAGCTTGACTTTTAATATGTTTCAAAGATTCATGATCAGAATGTATAACAAATTCTTTGGGCCATAAATAATGTTGCCATGTCTCTAAAGTCCGAACAAGAGCATATAATTCTTTATCATAAGTAGAATAGTTCAGACTAGGCCCACTCAATTTTTTAGAAAAGTATGCAACAGGTTTGCCATCTTGTAATAACACACCTCCTAATCCAATTCCACTAGCATCACATTTAAGCTCAAAAGTCTTATTAAAATCAGGAAGTTGGAGTAAAGGAGCATGTGTCAACTTATCTTTCAATACCGTGAAGGCTTCTTCCTGTGCGGTACCCCAAACAAAAGGCACATCCTTCTTTGTAAGATCATTGAGAGGTGCAGCAATGCTGCTAAAATCTCTCACAAAACGCCTATAGAAACCAGCGAGTCCAAGAAAACTCCTCACTTGTGTGACTGTTTTGGGCTACGACCAACTCTCAATAGCTTCAATCTTGGCTTTATCAACTTCAATTCCCTGTGGAGTAACAACATAGCCAAGAAAAGATACTCGGTCGGTGCAAAAGGTGCACTTCCCAAGGTTACCAAACAAACGTGCATCATGTAGAGCAATAAACACAGCCCGTAAATGTTCCAAATGTTCTTCCAAAGATTTGCTATAAATCAGTGTATCATCAAAATAGACTACCACAAATCGTCCAATGAAAGCACGTAAAACTTCGTTCATTAGTCTCATGAAAGTACTAGGTGCATTAGTTAACCCAAAAGGCATGACTAACCACTCATATAAACCAAACTTAGTTTTAAATGTTATTTTCCATTCATCTCCCAATTTCATACGAATTTGATGGTATCCACTACGCAAATCAACTTTGGAGAATGTTGTAAAGCCACTCAATTCATCAAGCATATCATCTAGCCTAGGAATAGGATGACGATAACGAATAGTAATATTATTGATGCCTATACAATCAACAAACATACGCGACGTACCATCCTTTTTAGTCACTAGTATAATAGGAACAACACAAGGACTAAGAGATTCGCATATATAACCTTTGTCGAGCTGCTCCTATACTTGACGCATAATCTCCTTCGTCTCCTCTGGATTGGTACGGTATGGTGCATGGTTGGGTAGCGATGCACCGGGAATTAAGTCAATTTGACGCTCAATCCCTCAAATAGGTGGTAATCCCAGTGGCACGTCTTGTGGGAAGACGTCAGCGAACTCCTGCAAAATGTTAGTGACAGCATGGGGCAAAGAGGAAGGCACGTCCTTGAATGAAAATAATGCCTCTTTGCACACAAAAGCATAGCCAACATATTTGCTAAAATCTAGCTCATCAATATCAGATTTGGTGGCAAGTAAACATGCACTTTTCAATTTAATTTGAGAAGCAACACTAGATGGTTTATTATTAGGCTTCATTTGTTGCTCAAATTCTTTTGCCACAATCTGATTTTCACTCTTATTTTTCTCCTGTTTTGCTTTATTAGCTCTATTAATATCATCTTTCAAAATGGAATCAGGAGTCATAGGAAGCAAAGTAATATTTTTATCCTTATGAACAAGAGTATACTGATTGTTTCTACCATGGTGTACAGATTTTTTATCAAATTGCCATGGTCTACCAAGTAATAAGGAACATGCTTGCATAGGTACCCATCACAATCAACATAATCAACATATGTAGAGATACTAAAATGCACACGAACAGTACGTGTTACCTTAACCTTGCCGCTGTTGTTGAACCATTGGATGTAGTAAGGATGTGGATGTGGTCTTGTGGTGAGAGATAGCTGCTCCACCATCTCCATGCTAGCCAAGTTGTTGCAGCTCCCTCCATCTATGAAGACGCGAATAGAACGTTCCTTCACAACTCCCTTTTTGTATGGAACAAATTATGCCGCTGATTTTGCTCAGCTTGTGTAACCTCCACACTCAAAACACGTTGAGCAACTAAACATTCATACCTGTCAGCATCTTCAGCAGCCATGTATTGTGTCTCATGATCAGAATCATCTCCACCGTGTTCTTCATGTGTAATAAGAGCCAAAGTCTCCTCATCATAGTCACTAGCGGACTCATACCCACCATCCTCAGTAGCAATCATCACACGCTGAGATTTGCATTCTCTCGCAAAATGTCCTCTTCCCTTACAACGACGAAAAATAATATCACTTGTGTGCCCTGTTGACGCCATGGAAGAAGAAGAGCTCTGCGCAGGCCTGGCAGGTGTGCTCTTGGCAGAGAGTCGTGGTTGTGCCTGCTTTCTTGTATCATGGCTGGAGGTGGCACCTGATGGAGGTGATGGTCCAGTGGAAGTAGAGGATGCACGTGGTGTCCATGATGAAGGTCGACTTGCAGAAAAGTTAGTTCGCGCCAATGCCTGTCGATCCTGCACTTCACGTTCAGCTTTACAAGCAAGATGGAATAAACGAGTGATATTATTATACTACTTATACTCTAGAATGGTCTGAATCTCTCTATTTAATCCACCCATAAAATGTGCAAGCATAGCTTCATTCTCCTCAACAGTACCACATCTAATCATGCCAGTTTGTAATTCCTGATAATATTCTTCTACGGAATTTTTTCCTTGTCTTAAACGCTGCAATTTTTGAATTAATTCACGTTGATAATATGGTGGAACCCAACGAGTACGCATAGCAGTTTTCAAAGCAGTCCAAGTAGCTGGAATAGGATATAATCTACAATGTTCAGACCACCAAACACATGCAAAGTTAGTGAAAGCACAGACAGCAGCAGGAACACGTCTCTCCTCAGGATATTGTAAACATGTAAATCGTTGTTCAGTTTCTAACTCCCAAGTAAGATATATATCAGGAACATATCTACCCTCAAATGGTGGAATATTCAATTTCAGTTTAGGGAGATGGTCATGATCTCGTACCTGAGGGAGAGCCCTACCACTGCTATTATTTGCATGTGGACGACCTGGTGGTTGTGGTGCTGGTGGTTGCGTTCTGATTTTGATCAACCTCATCCTCGTAATCTCCGGCATAATCATCCTCCTCCCCATCAGCAGCAGGAGCCATAGAATTATCAATAGCAGCACCAACAGTTTGGCCAGGCTGAAGAGGAACACGGCTCGCTCGACGGAGGGCTGTTTCGCGACGTGGAGGTAGTCGTTGTTGTTGTTGTTGTTGTTGTTGCAGAGGTGCGGCAGGTGCAGCCGGTGGTGGAAGACGGGCAAGCAGTTCATTAAATCTGTTATCGAGCTTTGTTTTGAACGTCTTCTCGAGGCCAGTGATCTTCTCCATGGCCTCTTCAAAATTGTTCAGCACATCTTGCACCTGTTCAGTCATCATTTGCTGAAACTTATCATGCAGCTCCTTGTTCGTTAAGTTATCCCAATCAATCTCGTCGGCTTGTGATCCTGGCACGGTTAGCAGCAATAGAAACACACAAGAATATGATCCTACAGACTACTAACAAGTGGTGGTGGTGGTGGGTGCTCAAATTCTTACCAGTTCTTACCCAGCAGCAGGCGGTGATCGGCAACCGATATAGTCAAAACTCTCAAAGCTTGGATAAAGCGATTACCAGGGAGAGTCAAACGCATGATGTAGATGTATCTGGAGCTGGGAAGGCTTATAATATGGTAGCAAAAAGGGTCAGCAATAATCAATTCAGATATGCTTAGTTGAATAAACGCTCAACGACGGTATTGTGCTGGTCCTAGGCTAGACCGTACTAGAGACGTGAGCCTAGAACACTAACAAAATCACGGCGCTGCACGTAAACAAGGGAGGAGCACACTCTGATTTTTTTTCTTTTTTCACTTTTTTTTTGCACTTTTTGTTCCTCTTTTTTTTTGCTCCGCAACAATTTTTTCGAAAAAGTCTACAAATGTCCTAAAAACTGCCTAGCCAGAATTTTCCAGACTTAGTTTTTTTAAACTGGAACTATTTTTCTTCTGCGGATGGCTCGAAAGTTGGGGAGTCCTACTCTATCACGACTCGGAGTACCGCGTGATCTGGAAATTGAGAACAAAGCAACAATTACTGGACTCGGACTAGGACTGGTGGCGGAGATGAATCTGGTGGAAACTCGGACTGGTGGCGGATATATGCAGGGCGGTGGAACACTGACTGGTGGCGTGATGTAGGGTGGAACCCTAGATGGCCGATCTTTCACGAAAGGAGTGGATCCCTACGAAGAACGTGATGAACACGAGGGGAAACACGAGGAAAACACGAGAAAAATCACTCAACCAACAAGAATAAATCACACATGCGCTAGATCGATGAACACAAAGGTAAGATACAAGATCCAAAGTCAACAAAGGACGATACAAAGGTAACCGGTTCTTCTTCGTGCGGAGGTCTTGATGGGGGCCACCCAAGTGGGGGTCTTGAATCCAACGTGATCTTCTCCGTACATGGGCTGCGGTCTCTCTCGTGGAGTAGATCCGTAATGGATGAGCAATGCTCTATCTCACATATGAGCTAAACCAATGCTAACCCTAACTAGGAGGAGGTGGGGGAGTATATATAGTCTAAGGGACGAAGGGGTACATGGGCCTCGGCCCAGATGCGCTGCATGCAGGAAGGGAGGGGCCGGATGTCCGGGCGTCGGGCCGGATGTCCGGGCGTCGGGCCGGATGTCCGGGCCTTCGTGAGGTGCCGGATGTCCGGGCTAGCGGGCCGGATGTCCGGGCTGGAGTGGCCGGTCTCGGAGCTCTCAGGATAGGCGGGGTCCAGATGTCCGGGCTGGGGGCCGGATGTCCGGCGGCTCGGGAAGAGCCGGATGTCCGGGCCTCTGGCCGGATGTCCGGGCTGACGGGGTTCAGCTTCGGGTGCGTTCTGTGATGGGCGCCGGAGTTCCGGGGGTCGGCCCGGATGTCCGGGGCCTGTAGAAGCTGTCTCTTCTTCCTTCTCCTTCCTTTGTTTCCGCGCACGCTTGGCCTTGGTCCTTGGGTTCTCCAAGGTCTCCTCGGGTGTACCTGAGTATGAACAAGGTCCGCGCTTGAAGTAGCATCCATGTCTTGCATGTGGAAAGGGAAGATTCGAAAAGGAGCGAGTTCACCTTAGGTCCAATGGCGTAGGCTCGAGTGTACATGGGGATGATCGTCGGATGCTCCGCATCATCTCCCCTCCCTTGGGAAAGATCCGACCTCGGATCGAAAACCTCATCACCATGGAAACGGTTGTCGTGGACGGACTTGTAGTTGGACGAAGTGGAAAACATGGTGTAATCCAAGTACTCCAAGGTGTGTCCGGAGTGGTACACATGCAAAAAGAGCAAACACAAACAACACTTGGAAATACAATGGTTAGCGCACACAAAGTGTCCATCATGTAAGAATGAGTCCGTGAGGAAAGATAGTTCATGACAAAGCACATGAAGCTTAGCAAGATGATATGGAATGAGATGTAAAGCATTCATGGGAGCAAAAGCATTCATTGTGCACACAAATGTGTTGTGAATGTGATCAATGAAACCACGATGAAAAATGATGTCATAGTTAGACGGTTTATCAATAGCATGAATATGGTAATGGATGCTCAATATGAATAAGTTATTATGCAATTGATGGTAGGCAATATGATCATGATGTATGAATATGCCATCAAGAAAGATCACAACAAATTTGCTAAGGAAGTGTACAAGCCCATATATCATGGATGACATCGAAATACAAGATGCAACAAGGCAATCATAATGTGAGTCAATCCATGCATAAGATGCAAATTTGTTATGGGTGGTGTTGTACCATAGCTTGATGTCGTGGTAGAAGTGTTGGTCCGGTCGTGCATCCGCTAAGTCCGAGCACTTCTCAACTTGAAGGTCCATAGGGTCCATCTCCAATGTTGCTCCTCCATTCACGAGATGTATCATGTAGACAACAAGAAGGAAACAAAAATGAAAGAATGACCCATCCAATATGCGTATTTGAGAATGGCTCAAAGGGAAGGAGGTCACCTTTAGGAGTTTCTCAAGGATGATGCAGTTGCACATCTTGTATGCCTTCACATAACCAATATGTCTCGTGATGGTACCTCCTTTTGAATCCTTCAAAATGAAAGAACATGACAAACACTCGGAAAAACAAATGAGGTTAGCGTAAATGCAAAACCTATCATTCGAGTGGTAAGATACCCAACAAGTGTTCTCATCATTCTTATCATAAGAAAGGACAAGGTGTGACATGGTATGTAAGCATATGATGCAACTACAACCAAAGACAATAGGCTCAATCAACCAAGCATGCATCACAAGTGAAGTATCCAAGTCTCCAAGATCATTAAGCATAGAGGCAACTATTGGAGGCAAGCGACAATAAACAAGATTTATCATGTGAGAGGCATGAGCATATATGTCATCAACCCAAGAAAGCGAGTAATGGAACATGGGTGATGCAACCAAGCAAGTAATCATTGAACAAGGATATCCACCAAACATGCAAATACACATAGGAGTAGCATAATGGTGAATCATGGGTAGATGCGAGCAAGGGTCACAATTGCATGGCAAAATCATAGAAAGACGCATAGCATGCAAAGTGAACACGGGAAAATGGACATAAGGTAACAAGTGATATATAGCCCAAAGCCGTGTAAGAGCCAAGTAAAAGGAATGCGCGAATGGAATGGTGGGAAGGACAATCCACGGGATCCCAAGTCATCTTGGCTCTCAAGAGCTCGTTTCGTCAACTCATGGGATTGTGAGGTTGACGAGTGTTCATAAGTACCTACACAAAACAAAGACGAAGGGAAAATTGTGTGTGCGTGGTAGATGTACACATCATCCATCATGATGCATACGTGCTTGAGTTGGTTAGCACAAAATATCCAATGCTCAAATAAATGAGATGCGTGATATAGAAACATGTCATCCATCATGAGAGGTTTGTTATTATGTATAGCATAATGGAGACTCAAATTGTGTAAAGCATCACATGAAATGTCTAGAGCATTTTTATGAATGGTATGCATATGGTACAAGCAATTATGGGAAACATGCAAAGTATGGAATGCATCAAGATCTCCTAATATGTATGAGGAAACTATGGAGGTCTCCTCATGAGCATTAGTGGAAACATCACATGGAGAATATTGACAACATCCAAAACAATGCATATTTGGAACAATGTGATCATGGCATGGAATAGTAGATGAATTGCGCAAATCATGTAAAGGAAGCATGGCAATATCATCACATGAAAAACGAAAGCCAATGACCATCATCTCGTCATCTATGCCATAAGTGCAAATGGGATTTATTTTAATGGGGCGTGCATAGTTACTATGTTGAGATTGAAATGAAGCAATATGGGAGATCTCACTCATAGCATATGACAAGTTCAATGGATTGTCAAACATGAAGTGACCAATAGAATTTTCACATGATATCCTATGGAGCATAGCATCACAACTAGGCAACTCAACATGCTCATCATCATATTCATCATAAATTGGTAAGTCATGACATGAAGAAGTCGCACTAGCATGAAAGATGGGAATAGGTGGATCAACATCATGCAAGCAATCATTTGTGAGATAGTCCACTAGTGGGACAAGCGAAGCATGGTCACCTATGTTATCTTTGGAGCATCGCTCATGTATTGTAGTTGAGGTGTCGAAGATCAAGCCGTGGTCATATTCATCTTGATGGAACCATGTGGGGGGTGCATCACCGTCCATCATGGCCATCGTCATCTCCATTGGAGGTATGGACTCGTCGATGATAGGCATGTCGTCATGTTGGAGACCTAGCACCAAAGAAAACACACTCAGAGTAGAGGTTAAGTCGTTAGAAATCATAGTGGTCTCACGTGCCGTGTCAACTACCTCACTCACTAAGTGTTGTGGCTCACTCACTCCTGGTAAGATGCTCTCACTCATATGGTTGGTGGAGTCATGCAAATGGCACTCAACCTCACATAGGATGTCTGGCACGCTCTCATGTGTGGGGCTAGTGGTGGTCACACTCATCCTCTCATAGGAAATGCACTCAATGTCATATATGGTGGAGTCACTCATGTCACTCATGGTTGGGTGGCTCTCCTCACATGGCAATTGGGTTATCTTGTGATATGTGGGTGTCGGAGAGATGTTGGTGCAAATGTCTCCATGCTCAACTCCTATCGCCGCCTTGGTTGAAGGGATAGTCCCATGCTCAACCTTCTTGTCGCCGTCTTGTTGTTGGAGGCCCATAGGATGTGGCACCTCGTAGCTCGTCTCCACGACCGAAGGGATTTTCCCATGCTCGGCCATCTTCCTTGAGGGGCTTCTGAAGATGGAAGTGTCACCCTCGCTCGTAGGTGGTCGCCTTGTTGTTGAAGATGTCGATGTAGGCGAACTCATGGGAAGTAGGCGAAGATGCCGTACGTCCAAAGGCGAAGATGCCTTGATAGCCCTTGGCGAAGATGCCGAAGTGGTTGTTGTAGCCGTAGCTCCGTTTTGGTGGTGCTCGTCTCGCGGTCTTCTCTTCTGCACATCAAGCATGGCCTTGGTGTGAAGTAGGGCTTGTTCGGACTTATGCATTTGCGCTTGTGGAGCATCTTCATGTTGATGTTGTCGTTGTTGCACTTGAGCTCGTAGTAGATGTCGTTCGTCGTCGTCGTGCACATGATGCTTGGAGGTGACTTGCCCTTCATGACGATGTGGATCACGAACATGATGGTGGTCGCCATGGAGATGTGGACGTGGACGACTTGCGCTTGCATCGTTTTGGCGCTCCGAAGATGATCGACTTGCTCGCCGCCGCCTTGAGGATGATGAAGGGGAAGAAGACTTGTAATCGGACACCATGTCTCGTAGTTGATCCTTTAGCTCACCCAACTTGGTGTCGATGTAGTCCCTTTTCCTTGCTTCGGACTGGTGTATGTCGATGGCGAGGTTATCGAGGCGCTCTCGCAAGGTAGATTGTGCGCCTTGCATTTGTCGTTGTAGTCCGAAGATGGACGCTTTGGTGATGTAGTTGTTCACACCGTCGTTGTTGTCGAAGACCGGAGATGAAATGCCTTGCCTATCCATCACAAGACTCGAGCAAATATGAGTGGGAGAAAGAGAAGAACGATACCAAATGTACCTTGACCGATGTTGAAGATGGATCAATGATCACTCAATGTGTAACCAGGAAATAGCACAATTGGTACCAATTCTTGTCGGTTTCTCACACCTACACAAATAAGGCTTATGGTGGACCTCGGTGAGGATAGTGGCACAAAAAATTTGATGCAAAATGTTAGCAAGAGTAAATAATGTTGAAAGAGATTCACAAATTCGCAAGTGAAACAAGTAGACCAATAGCAAAGAATGGCACACGGAAACACACACACGGATAGATAAATGGGGTCGTGCAACCAAGGAATGAGCACAAAATGTGGAGTCCACGGAAAAACACTCGTGTTGCACAACTCTAGAGAGACGCTAGCACGATTGCTTAATAGGCGGATACGACACTTGTGCACAACCTATGATATGCAAAATGGATAAACTTTCTAACCCAAGTATGCTATATATGTATGGTTCCCGGTGTTTCTTTCATGATGATCCAAGATGATCGAATATGACAATCTTATATGCAATGTGGAATGATGCTATGGCACTTGCTTACAATCTCTTTGTTCTTTTGCTTAGAAGCTTATTCTTTTTTTTGTATGTATGGCCACTTTGCGAAATGCACAAACCAAGATAGCAATTGTGTATATGCGGGAATAAACTTGTGACACAAGGGATGATATGATACCAATATGATATGGTATGTATGCAATGGGAGGTATAGATCACTAATGTGCACAAGTAACGTTGTCGGCAATACTCAAATGGCTAGTGTCGATAGGCAAGTGACACAAAATGGGCTAGGGGTTATCAATGCAATTGCAAGTGGAATATACAATGGTGTCGTCGAGGTTACCATCCTTGGCGATGATGAGTGGCGGTGTTCTTGATGTAGATACCAAGATGATGGAGACTCGTCCCTAAGTATCCGAAACACCTTAGGAAACAGAAAAACCGCGAACTCAAAATCTCAAGGACAAAAGTCAAACAGTGGTAGTGGAAAGAGGTGGTGGTTTTGCGGAAGCTCAATGGGATTGCGGAAATGCAATGATGGGGTTTTTAAGACGCAATGCGGAAATGGAGGGTAAGGTGGTGAACTATACACGGTGTCGGAGTTGGAAGCACGGTCCCTAAGTAGCCGAAACACGTTAGGAGACACAACTCACAACACAAACAAAAATGGGTTAGGTTGTTGTCGGAAGTGTATGGTGGGTAAGCCTATGCGGTAGTGGTGGTGGTGGTTGATGAAGAAGCAACCGTCCCTAAGTAGCCGAAACACCTTAGGAGACTTGAATCACAACTCAAACAACCAGAAATGCTAAGGGGAACAAAATGTGTTAGGTTGCGGAAGTCGGTGGTGGTTACGCGGAAGTTATGGTGGAAGCCCTAGGCAAAGATGCCAAAGTGCCAAAAAAATTATGGAGTCAAATGGTGATGGGACCTATCTAGAGGGATAGAGGATGTCAATAGCTACTCAACGAGCTAAAGAACGCGAAAATCGGACTCTCGATGAATTAGTTATGCACAAAACGGTGAAACGGGAAAGCTGACATGTACAGGGGCCAGATGTCCGGGGTGGAGCCCGGATTTCCGGGGCTGTCAGTCCAGAACTGAGCAGATTTGGCGCTCCAGGAGCCGGATGTCCGGCCTTTGGCCCAGATGTCCGGCCCGACGATTCCAGATCTCGTTTGGGGCGGAAATTTTCGAATTGGGGCGGAAATTGATGATTCCAAGGGCAAAATTGGAGAGATTTCGTGGATGGAAAGTGGGGAAAATTGGGGGAAAGCTAGATCTACTCGAAACTATGCAAATCCATGGATCAAAATCAACAAAACATCATCAAACCAACAAATCAAAAAAAATTGGGGGCTATTTTTTGGTGGGGATTTTCGAATTTGGGACAAAATCAACAAAACTATGCTAGAAAACACAACGGGGAGGCTCCAAATTTGTGATAAACCTAAGCTCTGATACCAAGATGATGTAGGGTGGAACCATAGATGGCCGATCTTTCACGAAAGGAGCGGATCCCTACGAAGAACGTGATGAACACGAGGGGAAACACGAGGAACACACGAGAGAAATCACTCAACCAACAAAAATAGATCACACATGCGCTAGATCGATGAACACAAAGGTAAGGTACAAGATCCAAAGTCAACAAAGGACGATACAAAGGTAACCGGTTCTTCTCCGTGAGGAGGTCATGATGGGGGCCACCCAAGAGGGGGTCTTGAATCCAAGGTGATCTTCTCCGTAGAAGGGTCGCGGTCTCTCTCGTGGAGTAGATCCGTAATGGATGAGCAATGCTCTATCTCACATATGAGCTAAACCAATGCTAACCCTAACTAGGAGGAGGTGGGGGAGTATATATAGTCTAAGGGACGAAGGAGTACATGGGCCTCGGCCCAGATGCGCTGCACGCAGGCAGGGAGGGGCTGGATCTCCGGGCGTCGGGCCGGATGTCTGGGCCTTCGCGAGGTGCCGGATGTCCGGGCTAGCGGGCCGAATGTCCGGGCTGGAGTGGCCGGTCTCGGAGCTCTCTGGATAGGCGGGATTCGGATGTTCGGGCTAGGGGCCGGATGTCCGGCGGCTCGGGAAGAGCCGGATGTCCGGGCAGACAGGGTTCAGCTTCGGGTGCGTTCTGTGATGGGCGCCGGATTTCCGGGGGTCGGGCCGGATGTCTGGGCTGGGGCCGGATGTCCGGGGCCTGTAGCAGTTCTTCTTCCTTCTCCTTCCTTTGCTTCCGCGCACGCTTGGCCTTGGTCCTTGGGTTCTCCAAGGTCTCCTCGGGTGTACCTGAGTATGAACAAGGTCCGCGCTTGAACTAGCATCCATGTCTTGGATGCGGAAAGGGAAGATTCGGAAAGGAGCGAGTTCACCTCAGCTCCAATGGCGTACGCTCGAGTGTACATGGGATGATCGTTGGATGCTCCGTATCATGGCGAATCTGGGATGAAGGTTGACTCGGATTAGCGTGATGGCAGTGGATATGTGGTATATGGTAGCGGCGATGACGATGGTGGTATATGGCAGCAGTGATGACGATGGTGGTATATGGCAACGGTGATGATGATGGTGGTATATGGCAGCGGTGATGATGATGGTGGTATATGGCAGCGGTGATGACAATGGTGGTATATGGCAGCGGTGATGACGATGGTGCGGCGGCGGCGTGACAACTTGTGAATAGAACTCGAAACTCTAAAGGACTAGATGCTAGGACCAGCAACTTGACACGATGATGCAACCGGAAATTCAACAAAGCAAATTCCGAAAAGATTATACAAAGGCTCAGATTGGTTCGGATAAGATGAACTAACCCTAATTTTTTTTGCTTTTTCGTGGACTATAGGTATGAAGAACAGACTCGATCTAAACTACGAAAAACTATAAAATCTCACCGACCAACCTGGAAATCTAATACCACTTGATAGAGGCAAAGGTGTCCCGATGTTTCGATGAGATGGTGGCTATCGTTTTCTGTGGGAGTCGACCTTGATGATCCGACTACGAACGTGCGAGACGTCGCGCCTTAGCAATCACTAAACCAATTTCCGAGGGTTATTGACCATGTCAGAGCATGATCAACCTGACCACGAATGCCTGTTTCCTGCGAGCAAATGAAGAACAATCAAGAAACTAAGATTGCAATCTGGATATTGCGAATATAAGAGGAAAGCTTTATTAATGAAGGTGAGGTTCTGTGACTCCTTGGTCTGGTCGTTGAACACAAACGAAGTACGCGAAGTTGCAGCTATGGCGAACTTTTAATCTAGACAAAACCCAAAGTCTAAACGGTGCCTAAGGGTTGGATATATGGAGGAAGAGGGGGGAATTTCGTGGCCCTTGGGGAAGGGGTCCGAAACCAACCCTATCTCTTGTTTCCCCACACATACGGACT
This sequence comes from Aegilops tauschii subsp. strangulata, assembly GCF_002575655.3. Taxonomy (NCBI): domain Eukaryota; kingdom Viridiplantae; phylum Streptophyta; class Magnoliopsida; order Poales; family Poaceae; genus Aegilops; species Aegilops tauschii. The sequence continues at coordinate 240,622,632 of NC_053037.3, read as the reverse complement.
CGAAAAACAGCCTATACTTATGTATTTCGAAATTACATGGGCCTGGCCCAATAATAAGGTGACGCAGCACCTAGAATAGCCTATGGACGAAGTTTATGAACTGGCATCTTGTATATTTCTTCCAAGGCTTCATGCACTCATTTTGGTGGCTTCGAAGTCCTAAAATCATCACTTGTAACTCCGTTCTTGTTCCCCTTGCACATGCCATAAGCTCCATGCTTGTTCTTGCTCCAATGTTCATCCGTCTTATCCATGCTAGGCCCTTCATTTGTAAGCAAAACAAATGTATGCAATTTTGGCAGCATCATATTCTCATGAACATTAGAATCATTACCAAGAAACGAAAGTACCTGATAATTTAATTGGGGTGTGCGAGCTCTAGTAATTAGTCCAGTACATATAGTAGTAGGGGCTATGGGTGTAACAATGGTATTGATGTCCTCATCATATTGTGCAGCACATACAACTACCCGGAGATGCTCTTCCTCGAGGAGCATGGCATCGTCATGCTATAGCTGCTCTTCCACTACTTCATCGTAGGCTAGTACCCAAGGCGACCTATATATGAGTTCCGGGGGGAGCACTGCTTCTGCCCCATATATCAGGGAGAAGGGATTCTTGCCGGTAGCTCGATTTGGTGTCATCTTGATCGACCAAAGAACCTCCGGCAATTCATCGATCCAGCGCTTGCTGCATTTTTGCAATCTATCAAAAGTTCTTATCTTCAGCCCTCGCAACACTTCTGTCTTCATCCTTTCTGCTTGTCCGTTGCTCCTTGGGTGACCAACAGAGGCGAATAAAACCTTGATTCCAAGGCTTTGGATGTACTGCATGAAGGCACGACTGGTGAATTGGGTGTCGTTGTCGGTAATCACTCTATTGGGTACTCCTCGGAGTGAAACTGGCATGCTTCACAGTTGGTGACGAGCTCAGTAGCATCCCAGTGGGTGGTGGGTGTAAGTGCATCTAGTGCCCCTTAGTGATTTTGGTGTATTGAAGACTTATAGGTTAAGGGACTAATGTGTTTGTGAGTGTGCACATGTTCTATAAGTCTATGACGAGTTTGATATTTACGATGAAAGTCGACCCCTAAAAATGAATGTCTTCAGTTGAAGACTTGTGTTTTCTTGAAGACTTTGAAAGTGAGGAAATTGGTGTGACCTTGAAGACTTCGATATTCATGCGAGGGCTATGAAGAGTGAAGACTTTTGTTTTCGTAGTTTCATTTTCTCTTTCGTAAGTCATAGGAAACACCATACTGTTAAAGGGGGTTGAGGTAAAACTAAGGAAAAGTTTCCAAGTCATGCTCATCTCAAAATCCTACACCTACCTAATCCTTTCGAGTGAGACAATTGGAAATCTCATACAGTTCAGTTAATTTCTTCAGGGATAGAGACGAAGATCTTCTGTTCTCTGAGGAATTTGTTCTAACTGAGGAGTTAGGAATTCGCTAGTGTGGATTGCCTACAAGTGAGGAACATGATAGCCCTGAGGAATTTGAGAACTCAAATATCCGACCGTTGCTGTGCTACGCGCCAGCTGTCCCAAAATATCTAATCCACCTAATGGTCATATCATTGAAGGGCATTTATGTATTATCATGTTGGGCTGCTCCCTAGGCTATATATGGCCGCCCCCTACAACCACTTGTTGGTTGGCTGCTCCGAGAGAAACTGATACTTGTGATTGAGAACATCCCATCCTCCGAGGACTTTGAGCGAAAATCATCAGTGAGGAAAACCCAAACACCTACAAATCCAAAGTGATTGAGCATCACGGAAGAGATTGTTCCTGTGTGGAACCAACGCTTGTTACCTTTGAGGACTGTGCATCCTCCAGACAGTTAGGCGTCATGGTCTAGAGCATCCAAGAAGAATTGTGGATCACCGAGTGACCGAGTCTGTGAAGGTTTGGAAGTCACCTGAAGACTTGCCACTAGTGATTGGGCGAGGTCTGTGTGATCTCAGCTCAAGGAGAATACAATGAGGACTGTGTGTACTCAGGTTTAAATACCTAGCCGCCCCAACCAGACATACGACTGTCACTGCAGTTGGAACTGGTCTACCAAATCATCGTCTTCACCAAGCTACTGGTTCTATTTCCTCAACCATTCAATTTCCTCATTCATTTGTTGATGAACTTGACCATTACTGTTTGAAGACTTTGACTGAAGACTTTCTCAATTTCCTCAATCCTAATTCTTCAGTCACTTTGTCTTCAGCTTGCTTATCCTGTTTACAAGCTACTTGTGCTCTGTGCTTGTTTCATTTCATCATGATATCTGTGTTACTGCCATGTTACGCTTGCACCTGAGTACTTATTCCGCTGCTAGTAGTTCGTTACTTAGGAAATTCCTCACCTAGAATTTCCTCAGTGACGAATTTTTAAAAATCGCCTATTCACCCCCCTTTTAGTCAATATAACGCACTTTCAATTGGTATCAAAGCGAGGTACTCCCTTGTTCTGTGTTATTTTGGTTTAACCACCTGGAGTTTTAGTTATGTCGATCACAGGAATGAAGAAAGTGATATGCCCCATCTTTGACGGTCATGATTATCCCAAGTGGAAGGCCATGATGAGGAAGCTGTCGGCGCAACAAACCCTAGGTCTGTTGGCCAGACTGTGCACAGGCACGGGAACAGGATTGAGGCACCAACCCAAGTCAGAGTAGAAGAAACCAAGAGCTTTGAAGAACCAACATGCAGATCAAAGGGACCAAAAGTAAAGCCAGAGAAGCAAGATACCACCAGGAGAAAAGCCTCCCTTGTCGGGCAGGCGAGCTCGACAATGGTAGGATCACCCCCGGAAGGAGACGACCAAGACGTCCCGGTAGGGCCTGCCGGGACTCACGGAGGCGAAACCACCTCACCAACTACTCCGCCACGACCCACGTCGTCAATCAGTGCGGTGTCAAGCCGCAAGTTGACTAAGTGGCAGCCATTTGCCACATGGCGGCCTATTTCTACAGGAGATGCCTACAGATGACACCCGTCCTGCGTCGTGTCAAGCGAGCAGGCGTGGAGCTGGCGAGATAGCCCCGCAAGGCTTGCCGGGCAACCAACGATGTGACATAGAGAGGTGCATTTAATGCACCCTGTCGGCCTGCAGAGTTAGGTATGATAGCACTATTTGCTATCTTATCAGTGCATAATGACTACTTTTCCATTGTGGTAACCCCTTGGTCCATAAAAGGAGGCCCATAGCAACCGTAGAGAGGGTTAGAAGGTTGGACAACTCACACCCATATACGCGCGTAGCCACTGCCGCCCCTCCCGGGCAAGTGTACTACGCTCCAGCACCACCCTTCAACCATCAATCCACCAAAGCAGGAGTAGGGTTTTACGACTCACGGCAGCCCAAACCTAGGTAAAACTGCTTGTGTGATCTCTGCCGTGCTGCCCCACGCTTGTCTGCTCTTTGTGCAACGCGATGTCCCCCTGCCGAACCAGCAAGGGGCCCTCTAGTCCCACAGGTGGCCGTCGTTTCCCATGACATCTTTGGCGCGCTAGGTAGGGGGGTCGCTTGTGCGAACCTAAACGCATGTGCAGCGTGTCATCTTCATAACCATCTTCATCTTTGACGGCACCATCGACCATGGCGCCCAAGAAGAAACCCGGTGCTTCGTCTCATCCATCCACCTTGAAGGCTCCGCCACTCGCGGCCTTTAAAGCCGCGGGGGATGCGGAGGTGCATGAGGACGTCGACGCTGCTCGGGACGTGGTCTGAGCAGGCGGCACCGTCACCACTTTCCCCATGGCTGACACAGGAGCAGGAGACATCGGAGGACAATAGCGTCAGCAATGCCCCGACGGCCACGGTCCACAAGGTACGGGTGAGGGGTTTACTTCGTCTGCACCGCTTCCTCTCACCGATGGGCACAATCGCAGCAATGGCGCCCGGACCAGGGCAGACCGTCGTCCTCTGGCCGCCCCCATCATGGGAGCGATCGCGACACATGCACCTCCCCCGAGACGGGTAAACCAAGTTGTTGCGCCCGACGGAGCCGCTGGCCCTCGAGCGCCTTCACCGCACCATTCTGCCATTCAGGTGGTCTCCCCGCAGCAGCGGGGGCGCGGTGCTGCCGCCGCTGGCATAGTTAGGAGTCGAGCGACAGGGCGATCTACCTCATCATCACCCATGCCAAGCACAGCCTCGGAGGCCATGGCACGGGCTCAGGTACTGCTGAGGTTTCCACCAGCGGCCGAGCAGATGGACGAATGGCGTGCCACCATTCAAAGTCTGCTCTGTTTCGCCAAAGCTGGGGGCTCACAGCGAGCTGGCCCGCCATGGCCTCCCCAAGCGACGACAACAGCTCGTGCTGCTGGCCGCACGGAAGGGGCCACCCCCATGGTGCAGTCCCCGCCACGACAGCCAGCGCGAGCGCAGCTGAATCAAGACCCCAACGACGTCTCAATGGCATCTTCTAACCCTCGAGCACGTCCAGGCCGGCGGCAAGCCCCGGAGGATAAGCGGAGGGGAGACACGCGCATCATTGTTGAACAACGCCGCGACGACCCCCGCCGGACCGATGGGTGCGATGGCCCCGACGTTGACGAACCCGTGCTCAGTATTGACGGGTGCCTACCTTTTGAGGTTGGGTGCCCTGCCTTTACTCGTGAGCTGCGGCAAGTCCGTTGGCCATCCATTCGCACGTTCAAGCCAAAGATACCTGAGAAGTACGATGGGAGACTGAACCCGGCAGAGTTCCTGAGCATCTACACCATTGATGTTCAGGCTGCCGGGGGAAGAGATGAGAAGGTGTTTGCCAACTACTTCCCTTTGGCCCTCAAGTCCAATGTGAGGTCTTGGCTAATGCACCAACTGGAGAACTCCATTTTGTCGTGGGCCAACCTGTGCCATGAGTTCATTGGTGCCTGCACCGGCGGCCAGCAAGTGCCCGGCAGGCCCAGCGACTTGCAGCTTCTCCACAGAAGGAAGGAGAAACCCTCCATAAGTATTTGCAGAGATTCAGCAAAGTTCATAGAAACATCCCAAATATCCATCCAGCAGTTGTGATAGCTGCCTTCCAGTCCAATGTGCGCAACCGCCATATTCATTCCAAGATGCACGTGCGGTTTCCCAGGACTGTGAAGGAGCTCTACACCTTGGTGGATAAGTGTGCTCGGATAGAGCAGGGAAGAAAGTTGCCCGGAGAGGAAGATTGCACCAACATTGATTCATAGGATGATGATGAGTCAACCAGTCAGAAGAAGAGTAAGAAGCGCAGTAAGAAGCGGAGGGATAAGGCAGTAATGACTATTGAAGGATCAGGTATGCCTAGTACCGGCAGAAAGGCCAAAGCTGAGGCCCCCGGAAAAGAAGTTGCCGTGTGCGCTGATTGCCGGGAAGCCGCGGCTGCCGAGAAAGCTGGGAAAGGTGATGGGCCGTACTGCAAGATTCATCGGAACAAAGGCCACGACCTTCAAGAGTGCTATCAAGTTGAGTAACTTGTCAGGAGACAAAAAGCAAAATATGAGAAGCGCGACAAGGAAAAGGGTCAGGATGTTGCCGACGGTAAGGGCCGAGGTGGTGAAGTAAATCGCTCTGGAAAACCCTTTCGGAACCAAGGAAAGCCCACAAGAGGTCGAGAGAAGGAAGTCTGTGATGATGAGAGCGATGGAGGGGATGAAGAGGAAACCAGTGAGCAAGAGTTTCAGAAGGCCACTGACGCCTTGTGCATTGACGGGGGTGCATCTCTGCATGCCTCTCACCGCCAGTGCAAGCGGTGGGCATGAGAAGTCAGCGCCAGAGGCCCGGAAGCCGCTCAAATGGTCCCGCACGCCCATCATCTTTGATGAAGAGGATCATCCAAGCCATACTACTGCAGTAGGGTGTTTGCCGTTGTTGGTCTCTCCAACAATTCACAACCTCAAGGTCACAAAGATGTTGGTGGACGGCGGGGCCGGGATGAATCTTATCTCCTCGGTAGTTATCAGCAGGATTCAGATAGCAGAGGAAGAGCTAGAGGTTACAGGCATGTGTCAAGGAGTTAATCCCGACAGGAGTCATCCTAAGGGAAAGATCACATTACCGGTGACGTTTGGGGGAGAGCTGAACTACCAGACTGAGAAGATTGTGTTTGATGTGGTTGACCTCCCCCTGCCGTACAATGGGATTCTTGGACGCCCAGCCCTGGATAAATTCATGGCGGCATCCCACTATGCCTACAACACTTTGAAGATGCCTGGGCCGTTGGGGGTCATTACCATCCCATCATATGAAAAGGATACAATCATTTGCATCGACAAGATGTACCGGGATGCAGTCGCGGGAGAGGCAGCGACAGCGACAGTTCCCACCAAGGAGGACAGAGGAAAGAAGAAGGATTGTAGTGACCCCGGCTAAGAGTCCGGGAAGCGTGCCCCCACCATGTGCAAGGCACCCGTTGACGACGTGCCGGAGTATTCCAACAGCAAGAGATCCAAGGTCACTGCACCCCAAGTGAAGAAGGTCCCGGCAGGGCTGGCTGGCGTTGATGGTACTTTCACTATCAGCGCCACCCTTGATAACAAATAGGAAAGCACGCTCGTTGCCTTCCTGCGGGCGAATATCAATGTGTTTGCCTGGCAACCATTAGATATCCCCGGTGTTACTAGGAAGGTAATCGAGCACCACCTTGCTGTCTGCCCACACGCCTGACCTGTCAAGCAGAAAGTCCGGAAGCAGGCCTTGGAGAGGCAGCAGTTCATTAAGGAAGAGATCAAGAAACTTGAGGCAGCTGGTTTGGTCACAGGAGTGTTACACCCCACGTGGTTGGCAAATCCAGTGGTAGTCCGGAAGGCTAACGGGAAGTGGAGGCTTTGCATAGATTTCACAGATCTCAACAAAGCTTGCCCGAAGGACCCGTTTCCCATGTCTCGTATCGATCAGATTGTGGATTCCACTTCAGGCTGTGATTTGCTCTCCTTTCTGGACGGATATTCTAGGTATCATCAGATCTTCATGTCTAAGGAAGACGAAGAGAAGACGTCGTTCATCACTCCATGTGGAACATAGAAGCTTATATGGATGATATTGTGGTCAAGACCAAGGATAGAGCCATCCTTATTCGGGATTTGGAGGAAACATTTGCTAAATCTGCGCAAGATCAGTTTGAAGCTCAACCTGGAGAAGTCTGTGTTTGGTGTTCCCTCCATCAAGCTGCTTGAGTTCTTTGTGTCCCATCAAGGGATCGAAGCCAACCCCGACAAGATTAAAGCTATCGAGCAGAACCAAGCGCCAAGGACAGTCAAGGATGTGAGGCGTCCGGCAGGGTGCGTTGCCGCGCTAAGTAGATTCATCCCCAAGTCTGCCAAGCGCGCCCTGCCATTCTTCAAAATTTTGAAGAAGGCAGGGCCCATGAAGTGGACACCGGAAGCAGAAGTAGCTCTGCAAGAGTTGAAGACCTACTTATCCTCTGTGCCTACCTTGGTCGCTCCCAAACCACAAGAGCAGTTGCTACTGTACTTAGCAGCAACCAATTAAGTGGTTAGTGCGGCCTTGGTGGCACATCATGAAGTGGATGAAACAGAAAGTGAACAAGGACCGGCAGAGTGAGAAAAGGATCGAGACAGCTATGGGCACGACAGTGAGAGCAACCCCAAGGACATGGCAAGGAGGAAAGTGGTGCATCGCCCAGTGTACTTCGTCAGCTCCCTATTGTAGGGGGGCTAGATCGAGGTACTCTGGTGTACAAAAGTTGACCTTTGGTCTCATCATGGCCTCAAGGAAACTGCGCCACTACTTCCAAGCCCATGAGATCATGGTTGTTACTCGCTTCCCGTCACAAAGGATACTCTGAAACCCTGAGGCTACCGGTAGAATAGTGGAGTGGGCTTTGTAGTTATCCAGTTTTGGTCTGAAGTTTGAGAGCATATCAACTATCCAGAGCAGGGCATTGGCAGAGTTTATTGCGGAATGGACGCCAACCCCTGATGAGGAAGTCCCAGAGACAATTATCCCCGGCAAGAAATAACCCCAAGAATGATTATGTATTTCGATGGTGCCTTTCCCTGCAAGGTGCAGGAGCAGGTGTGCTTCTTATCGCCCCCTCCAGGGAGCACTTGAAGTTTGTCATCCAAATGCATTTTGCCCAGGAAGAGGCAACCAACAATACAACAGAGTATGAAGGGCTCCTTGTCGGGCTCAGGATTGCAGCAGAATTTGGAATTAAGAAACTGATCATTCGAGGAGATTCACAGCTCGTGGTGAGACAAGTCAACAAGGATTACCAAAGTCCATTGATGGAGGCATACGTCGAGGAAGTGAGGAGATTGGAGGAACGCTTTGACGAGTTGCAAACAGAGCACGTACCACGTGCGCAACACAACATAGCTGATCATCTGCCAAAGTGTGCTGCGCAAAAGCTTCCTATGGAACCAGTGACTTTTGTTCTCCATCTCACTCAGCCCTCCATATCCCCAGCAACAATGGCCCAGAAAAGGAGAAAGCTTGACACCGGTAAGCCTCTCCTGGTAGAGCCGTCCACTCCTAGAAGAGACCCTGCCGGAAACAACTCCTCGCAGCCTGCCGGACCGCACCCTCCAGCCGGTCCCATGGACCCCGCGAACGAGGCATGTGCTCCCGAAGCAGAGGAGGTGCCGCTAGTCCTCGTTGCCAAGCCCAGGCTCTAACTTCGGCAAGGCACATTGTCCACTTCCTCCAAACCGGAGAGCTTCCCGGTGACCAAGATGAAGCTGAAAGAGTAGCCTGGAGGGCCAGTATGTATCAGTTTGTCGATGACACTCCGTACAGAAGGAGGCCCAACGGTGTGAAATTGATGTGCGTCTGCCGGGAAGAAGGAAAGGAACTGCTGGCTGAGATGCACAAAGGCATGTGCGGCTCTCACATTGGATCATGGGCATTAGTTGGGAAAGCATTCCAGCAAGGATTCTATTGGCCCACAACCCTCCAAGATGCGGTTGAGCTAGTCACCATATGTGAAGCCTGCCAGTTCCATTCTAAGAAAACCCACCTGCCTACCCAAGCTCTTCAGATAATCCCTCTATCATGGCCATTTTCGGTCTGGGGGCTCGATATCCTCGGCCCCTTCCCCGAGAAATCGGGGGCTTTGGATTCTTCTTCGTTGCTATCGACAAGTTTACAAAGTGGCCGGAAATGACTGCCGTGAGGAAGGTGACTGCTCAGTCAGCTATCAAATTCCTGAAAGAATTGGTGTGTCATTTTGGAGTCGCGCCTTCATGCAATATGTTCATGCCCTCGGATGCAAGATCTCATTTGCCTGTGGCACACCCCCGGAGCAATGGACAAGCTGAGAGGGTGAATGCTGAAGTGCTGCGGGGACTCAAGACAAGAACCTTTGATAGGCTGCGGAAGCACGGCAGGCGGTGGATCGAGGAGCTGCCGGTAGTTCTCTGGTCCCTCAGAATGACACCAAACCGAGCTACCGGGCAGACTCCCTTCTCTCTGGTGTATGGGGCAGAAATAGTTATCCCCATGGAACTCATTTATGGGTTGCCTCGAGTGCTTGCCTACGATGAGGTAGCGCAAGTTCAGCACCGATGTGATGACGCTGTGCTACTCAAGGAGAACCGTCTTCGGGCTGCTACGTGTATTGCACGCTATCAGCAGGTCCTACATCGCTATCATAGCAGCAGGGTTCACGCCTGGTATTTTGAGGAAGGTGACCTTGTCCTTAGGCACGTTCAGTCCGCCAAGGATATAAACAAGTTGTCACCAAAGTGGGAAGGCCCTTACCGGGTCTACGCGTCACCAGACCTGGTGCAGGCTATCTGGAGACCGGAGATGGCATTCAGTTGCAAAACTCAGGGAACATTGAGCATCTCCACAAGTTCTACCCGTAAGGCATGGCTGCCAGGCCCTGCCCGACAGCCACCGTTTTGTACATGCCTTGCCTCAGCTGCATGCAACCCCTTGTACAAAGCCAGGGCAATGACCCTGTGCAAGAGAAGATAAAGAAGCGTTGTGGGGGACCCCGACCAAGTTGCATGCACGCATGAACATTCCAAGATCACTTCATAAGCATTTCATGAGCATATGCATATAGATAGGATCGCATCCTGCATTCATTCTCATCTGCATGAAGTTGCAGGTTCCTGCCGTGAACTTGGCTTCGATAAGGAATTGAGAAGATAGCCCGGCACTGGGATCCCCGGCAAGCCAAACAGATAAGTTCTACCTCTTGTCCATTAGTGTTCTGTAAGCTACAACTTGTGCATAAGGAAACCTCGCCGCTCTTTTGAGACTTAGGTGCTCCCATCCTTGAACCGAACATTGCTTCGGTCAGGATGGTCGTAGTGGCCTTTGGTAAAAGGAAGATGGCGGGGGGCTGGTCCCTTTATATTTTTCCCGGTAGATGCAGTTCTCTGGCAGACAAAAAGGGTGCCGGCAGGATAGCCTGCCGGGAAAAACTCATTTATTTCCACTAAAGAGGCATCCCACCTCTACATGGACATATACATGCACGGGTTCCTGGAAAGGTTCATCTTTTTCATTAATATGCTGATACAAGTACAAGTATTACATAACACAAACTTGGACTAGAGAGATTACGTTATTCGAATTAAAGTTTGGCAAGTGCCTACAAGTTTAAGGTTGAAAAAAGATAAGTGCTACGTAAACTCCTCTCCCTGTCCCTCTTATCCCAGGTAGTGCGGTGGGAAGAGAAGAGGACAGGTGACGCTCCGGCACAATGCTACCCCAATCCCCGCCAAGAGCTATCGAACACAACCTGACAAGATCGGGAGTGGCGAGGCTGCGAATGAGGAAGACGTGCGGAGCACCTCGGCGGTCCCCTGGTCACCACATCCAGAACTAAGCGGGGGTCTCTAGCATAGGCACCGGCAAAGGAGGACGCTGGGGCCCATCCAGAAGACCCCTAGGGGAAGCCGAAGCGCCAGAGGGGCAAACCTCTCCCCGGCAGTCGGGGGAAACGGTGATGACGGTGTCGGGGAAAGGGGGAAGACTTAGACAGACATGGCAACAGGTCGCTAGTACCAGACGAACGCGTCGATGCAGTCATGCTCCTACTGGAGGGCCTGCCTCCCGCCTTCTCCTTCTCCCCTGGTTTCATCTTCATCAACACTGTTCCAGGGGAAGGCCCGGACTCCAGCCCAGTGCCTTCTCCAGAGAGACGGCTAGCAGCCGAGACGACTAGGGGGCTCGAGGCGCGTCATTCCCCACCTTGGCTGGCAGGAAAGTGCGCCTCTCGTCGACATCAGACCCAAGGCCTCCGGGAGGGGCAGTGCTGGGATTACCAATGATCTCCAACACCGCCTCCCGGGCGAGCCCCGAAGGCGCTAAGAGATTCGCCATAGCTAAGACCAGGCTCACTCCCCGAGCACCAGCACCAGCGATTGGCAACGACAGCCTCAACCAAGAGCCCGGGGGCTGGCCCCAGGCTCTTCTCTTCAGCATAACCATCGACAAATAGAGAACAGAGGAGGGGGGGCGCAAGGATGGATGACTCCGCCCTCGCTTCGCCCCTCCTTTTATAGGCGGGACGGGGAGGGGAGCTACTCCCTCAACGGGCGGCCACCGTCCTCCTCCGCCAATTCAAGATGGTCGGGCCCTCGCCTTGATGCTCTCCCGCGTCGCGCGCCTCTGTTACCTATCCCGCGCGATGCATGCCGCATACATGGCTAAGGATAACGGAGTAGTGGGAAGAGTGAATTGGCAGTTTTCACCCCATGCGTTAAAGTCATTCATGGGCCAATACCAGGGAGGCCCCACGACTATTGGCTTTACGCGAAGCGTGGGGAAATCGAAAACTGGCCTGGACTCAAGATTAATGAAGAAGCAATGAAGACCTCAAGAGGCCAGCCTCTTCAGCACCACCGCCTGTGCACTTATTAGGCCCTACCATGACGACGCTCGGCAGCTTGTTCGGGGAAGGCCCGGGGGCTTCTGTCGGTGCAACAAACCCTGGGTCTGTTGCCCAGACTGTGCACAGGCATGGGAACAAGATTGAGGCACTAACCCAAGTCAGAGTACAAGAAACCAAGAGCTTTAAAGAACCAACATGCAGATCAAAGGGACCAAAGTCAAGGCAGAGAAGCAAGATACAACCAGGAGAAAAGCCTCCCTTACCGGGCAGGCGAGCACAACATGGGCAGGATCACCCCCGGAAGCAGACGACCAAGATGTCCCGGTAGGGCCTGCCGGGACTAACGGAGGCAAAACCACCTCACCAACTACTCCGCCATGACCCACGTCGTCAATCAGTGCGGTGTCAAGCCGCAAGGTGACTAAGTGGCAGCCATTTGCCACATGGCGGCCTCATTCTACAGGAGATGCCTATAGATGACACCCTTTCTGCGACGCAAGCGAGCAAGCATGGAGGCAAGGCTTGTCGGGCAACCAACGATGTGACGTTGAGCGGTGCATTTAATGTGCCCTGTCAGCCTGCAGAGTTAGGCATGATAGCACTATTTGCTATCTTATCAGTGCATAATGACTACTTTGCCATTGCGGTAACTCGTTGATCTATGAAAGGAGGCCCATGGCAACCGTAGAGAGGGTTAGAAGGTTGGACAACTCACACCCCCATACGTGCGTAGCCACTGCTGCCCCTGCCGGGCAAGTGTACTATACTCCACCACCACCTTTCCACCATCAATCCACCAAAGCAGGAGTAGGGTTTTACGCCTCACAGCGGCCCGAACCTGGGTAAAACTGCCTGTGTGATCTCTGCTGTGCTGCTCCCTGCTCGTCTGCTCTTTGTGCAACGCGACGTCCCCTTGCCGAACTAGCAAGAGGCCCTCTGGTCCCATAGGTGGTCGTGGTTTCCCACGACAGAAGCGCCTCATGGCGATGAACAGCGAGCTGTGGACCGTCACTGAGATTGGTCTTACCGATCAATGCAAGATGGCGGATGTTGATGATATTCGCAAGTACACTCGACTTGATATCATGGCGAAGGACATCATCTGCTCCTACCTATCCAGAAATCAGTTTAGGCTCATTATGCATCTCTGCAATGCGAAGCTTATCTAGGACCGAATCTCTGACGTCTATGAAGGCCATCGAACTTGTCATGATCCCTGGTTTGAGGATCTCAAGGAATCACTCAAAACGATGACTTTGGAACCTGAACCATCATCTTCAGCACCATGCCTCATGGCAAAAGGTGCCAAGGTAACCGAATGTTCCTCATCTGAGTCTAGTGACTATGAATCTGATGATGATTTTGGACCCAGCTATTCCAAGCTTGCTACTATTTCCACTAAACAACAAAAAGCTTTGGAAAAGGTTCAAAATTTGCTAGACAAAAGCGATGACCTGTTGGGTGAAGAAATGGATCAAACTCAAACTAAAAATCTTTAGAGAATTCAGTCTAAGTTTGATAACCTTCATAGTCACCATAACACTCTCTTGGCCAATCATGAGAAGCTTTGTTATGAATTTCTTCAAAGAAAGCAAGATCTTGAAAAGCTAAAGGTGAGTTATGAAGATCTACATAAGGAAAATGATGCATTGCTTGCTCAACAGATCAGTTCCGCTCAGGATGAATTCATTCCACCATGTTTGAAATGCATTGAACGTGAATCTACTAATTCTTCACCTGAAAGTTCAAATACTTCTATTGCTGCAAATTCTTCAACTATCACTGTGGTCACAAATTCCTCATCTGAGGATACCACAAGTATCACTGACAATGCAGGGTTGAAGGAATTGTATTGGACAGTCATGTACAAAAGCCTCAAAGGGCATCAGGCTCTTTGTGATGTGCTTAAAAAGCAGATCCTCAACATGATCCCTAGGAAAGAGGGTATTGCCTTTGAGAGGAAACTCAATGCGGATGGGACCTACTAGAAGCCCGAGCAGTTTCCCAAAACCTCATGGGTTGCTGCGACAGGACCTCGCGTAGATCCATTCACATTATTTGGCTTTACATATGGATCTTCATATTCTTCTGATGAGTCACTTGACTCCAACTATAAATTGTTCAAAAATGAGAATGTTGAAGTATTTGCTAGATATGTTAGAACTAACTTCAGGAACGGTCCCCCTATGAAGAAAATCTTGGTTCCCAAAAGGTGCCTTGAAAGTCTTCAAGTGAATGTCATCATGACACCACCTGTGAAGAATAGGAACCCCATATCAAATTCCTCATATGAATCCAAATCCTCATATGAACATCATCGTGCTAACACTTTTGTTTCGCAGGGAAAATCTAAGGGCCATGAATATGTGCATTATTCTTCAAATCATTATGTTCATAAGTCCTCGAAGAATTTCTCTGCTTATTCATATGCTTACTCTAACCCTTCTACTATGAAACGAAGTGGACTGGCTTTGATGCCACCTTTCTCTTATGGAGCTCGCAGAATGATGAACTCTTTGCCACCCCTCCAGATGTTGGTGGTGAAGAAAAAGAACTAATCTCTTATGCAGGGTCAGGTCTCTAGACGAACTTGAACGTCTGATGAATTTGCTGGAGATCTGAATTGCTTGCAAGGACGCAAGCTAATCATGAAGAAATGAATTTTCATTTCTCACGTCCTTATACTGTTATATCTGTTGTATTGCTTGATGAAATTCAGTTTGATGAATTTGATGTCATATTCTTCACTGATTAAGTATACGAGTTCGTAAGATGCACTAATTCATCTGCAGGATGATCAACCCAAAGCTACTGAGTGACTCCTCGATAGTGGATGTACAAATCACATGACCGGTGACAAGAGCTTATTGATGGACACTGCTTTATCTCCATCACATCTGAAGCATATCACCAACAATGGACACTGCTTTATCTCCATCACATCTGAAGCAACTGACCGTACTGCATAGGGTCGCCGAATTGGCCATGAAGGATGTCATAGTCCATCTTTGGCCAGCCGAACCCATACCCAGCAGTTACTTCGGGCTCGTGAAGCGGCTTGTGAGTGCCTACCCCCGACTTGATGCCATAAAGTGGTCGGTCTGCATCGAAGGTGCCCGGATGGCCTTCGCCCATGTCATGGTGCAGTGGGCGAAGATGAATGCCATCAAGCTTGCAACCGAGGGACCGCCCGCAGGCAAGGAGCACCGCGCGCCGGAGCGGTATTTTGATGACGTCCTAGAAGGATCCCGCATTGTAGAGGGCCAGTGTTCGAAGGACATTATTTTTGAATGAATGTATCCGTGCTGCCCGAACTTTGTATTATGAAACCAGGCTTATGTATAATATGTTGCTTGTTTTACTTCATATTCTCTTCCTCCTGTGCGGCCGTTTACGGTATCTGAGAGTTGGCCAGTTGTCGGCTTCAGCCCCTACGTAGGTAGTACGAGGGGTGTTCGGAATAGCACCTGAACACACTTCACCCAACGACTTGGTCCTTGAAGGAGGTGTTAGTGAAGCGAACCAGGCAATCAGACTATGTGGCTTTATCACTCTCACTTAGCCATAGGAGTTTGACAATGAGATTGTAGGCGCAGCCCCTGGTATTATTCGATTATCTGAACTTGGGTGTTGTAGACGCCTAACTGGCTGAAGACCAGTCCTTCGCGCGATGTGGAAAAAATCGCAAGAGATTTATAATTAGTCACCGAATAGCTGACCAGCTCTCGCCGCACCATGATAGTCAGTTTTCGGCTTTGTCTACTGAGGTGTTTATCCAGATGAACCAGAAACACAATCGCAGTAGTTCTCCCTTTACTACCTTAGCCGAACGAGCGGAACGTAAGGTAGTTACCACAGGAGCCGGGCAGCCCAACTTTTGACCAAAGACATGATTCGGAGCCGATGCATATAATGCTATATTCGTGACGCCGAATTGTACTATAAAAGTGTCCGGACTTACTTTATGTACGTGGCTGAATGGAGCCCCTGGCGATTTAAGTCGTACCGAGGTGTACATGGCAATTGGGAAAAAAAGGGAAGACAGATTAGGAAATAAGCCAGTACCGATAGGTTGGGCGAAAAAACTGTTTCCATTATAGTCTGATTGATAGATCAAATTGTATTTGTACAAATAATGCGATAAGCACATGCCAAGCACAAGGGAAAGCTGTGTACGAGTCCTAAAAGAAGGAAGAGGTAATCTTTAAAGATCCTTTAGATACTCCACCGCGCGTCTACGCCGCTTTTCTCCTTGGTGTGTTATCCTTCGAAAGGATCAACGATCGGGTTTTCATGAGGAGCCTGAAAGAGGGGCCCTTGGTACCGTCGAAAGGTGATGTGGGTTCTAAGGAACCTGAAAAAAAAGAGGATATACGCATCCAGATAGGGTCGAGCCGTATTGTTGACTTTGTCTTTAATATGCCTCCATCTTTGCCCACGGTATCTTTAGTGCGTAGTTATGTACGCGTGGTACATATGCCGCAATGCGGTTGGGGCTGAGACGGAAGCCGAATTGCTAATCGAGCTCCTGACGAGCTGGACTATCGTTCTGCAGGGTAGTTCGGACTCATTTGACAGCGTCCAGGGGCTTGGCCGCCGATGTAATATTTGGCTTGACAAGGCCGCCCTGTGCTTCCGCTGCAAGGGCCGCAGTGTGATCCTCAGTACGGAGGGAGTGTTCCATGTTTCCATTGACTGTTATAACACCGCGTGTTCTGGGCATCTTGAGTTTGAGATAGGCATAGTGCGGGACTGCATTGAAGCGAGCGAACGCGGTTCGTCCGAGCAGTGCATGGTAGCCACTGCGGAAAGGGACGATGTCGAAGATCAAGTCTTTGCTTTGGAAGTTGTCCGGCGAACCGAAGACGACCTCCAATGTGATTGAGCCCGTGCAGCGGGCCACTACACCACGTATTACTCCTTTAAAGGTAGTTTTGGTGGGCTTGATTCTTGACGGATCAATACCCATTTTGCGGACTATGTCCTGATAGAGCAGGTTAAGGCTGCTGCCGCCGTCCATGAGGACTCGCGTGAGGTGGAATCCATCAATAATTGGATCGAGGACCAGCGTGGCCGAACCTCCGTGATGGATACTGGTCGGATGGTCCCTATGATCGAAGGTGATCGGACAGACTGGCCATGGGTTGAATTTTGGGGAGACTAGCTCTATCGCATAGACGTCCCTTAATGCGCGCTTGCGCTCCCGCTTGGGGATGTGAGTAACGTATATCATATTCACCGTTTTGACCTCGGGGGGTGTCGGTGTCAAAACCGACGGATCTCGTGTAGGGGGTCCCGAACTATGCGTCTAGGATCGATGGTAACAGGAGACGGGGGACACGATGTTTACCCAGGTTCGGGCCCTCACTATGGAGGTAATGCCCTACTTCCAGCTTAATTGATCTTGATGAATATGAGTGTTACAAGAGTTGATCTACCACGAGATCGTAATGGCTAAACCCTAGAAGTCTAGCCTACGTGAATATGGTAATGAGTATCTGCCTATCCGGACTATGTTCTCCGGCTTATATAGACACCGGAGAGATCTGGTTACATGGGGTCGGTTACATAAGAAAGAATCTTCATAGTCGGTCTCCTAGCTTGCCTTCCACGTCAAGTAGAGTCCAATCCGGACATGGGTATAGTCTTCAGCCTTCATATCTTCACAGCCCATCAGTCCGGCCCAATGAATAACAGGCCGGACGCCCGAGGACCCCTTAGTCAAGGACTCCCTCAGTAGCCCCTGAACCTGGCTTCAATGACGAGGAGTCCGGCGCACAGATTTGTCTTCGGCATTGCAAGGCGGGTTCCCTCCCTCCGAACTCCAGAATAGTCTTCGGATGTAGTAAGTATGTCCGGACCTGTGCATATAATTGCAGAGAATACAATATTCCATGAGTCCAATTTGCTGATAACTGTTTATGACATCATATCATGCCTGCCCGGTTACTATTTCCAACCATTGGCTTAGCACGTCGCCCCACGTCTCAGAACACGGTTTTACTGGCACGTCTTGTCAAGGCAGAGATGGTGTCCCCTTATTCACGGGATTTTCATTAATGCAAGCGTGGGTAACCCAACCGTCCCCTGGGTACAACTCTTTGGGGATTGGTAAGTTTCAAGACCCAGGTGGAGACGCCCAGCATTTGGGGCCTTCATATAGGGACCCAGACTCGTCTTTTTCTTTTGTGCTCGCTCCTTCCTCAACCCCAGCCACCTCGAGTTCTAGCCCTTGGGTTCCAATCACTACCAAACCCAATCATGTCCAGATCCAGCCGTCCGGGCCGGTGGGTGGCTTCTTCTGTTATGGAGGAGGATATTGCAGAGCTTCGCGCGGCGAGGTATCTGACCCCTGAAATTGTTCATCGACTTCCCGCAAAGGGGCAGGTTATTCCTACCCCCAAATCCGGTGAGAGGGTGGTATTTGTGTCCCACTTCCTCCATGGGTTAGGGTTCGCGCTTAACCCCTTCGTCCGGGGGCTCATGTTCCACTATGGGCTAGATTTTCACGATCTGGCCCCGGACTCTATTCTCCTCATCTCGACATTTATCGTTACGTGTGAGGCCTTCCTCCGGACTCCTCCGCACTTTGGTTTGTGGCTCAAGTCCTTTGACGTGAGGCCACATGTGACACAGGAGGACCAGGCAGAGTGCGGCAGTGTCATAATAGGCAAGCTTGCCCGCGTGGTTTGGTTTGAAGGATCTTTCGCCAAGTCTTCCGACCTATGGCCGCAGGGGTGGTTTTATATTAACGAGCCGCGGGGCTCCAAGTGGGCAGCTACGCCTGCGTTCCGACCCGGCCCTCCAATTCAGCTTGCTTCATGGATCAATAAGAGATTGGACTGGGGATCCATCAATGAAGTGCAGACTCTGCAAAGTGGCGAAGCCTTACCGAGAAGGGCATCGATCTTGTGAACGTCGTTCAAGTAATGTTAGTCCGCCGGACCCTACCATGTCAGCGGCGGCCTCTCCGTATGTGGGAGTTTAATCCAGAAGGGCGGAGGACTCTTCAGCACCACGCACGAAGGAATGTGGAAATTATATTTCGGGGAACGAGAGCAATGGCCGGACACCACCGAAGATGTTGGCCTCGACTGCAATCATCCGGACACTTCAGTAAGTTTTCAATCTCCGAACAGCTCTTCTTCAAGCATCTCTTCACAAGACACTGAACAATCCGTCCCTATACAGGACTGGATAAAGAAAGCGGTGTTAATCTGGTGTCCGGCGCCCCTTCCCGAAGACTCTGCGACCGCCCTGCTGACGAGAATGCTGACTCCGGCACCATACCAGGTGCTTGCAGAGGGGGGCGAGAATAGGGAGACCAGAGGTGATCCCCGCCCTGAGGATAAATTAGACACCATGTTCGGGGGGACCGAAACCCTTTTGCCCAAGGGCAAAGGTGCAGAGGAAGCC
Source organism: Aegilops tauschii subsp. strangulata (assembly GCF_002575655.3). Taxonomy (NCBI): domain Eukaryota; kingdom Viridiplantae; phylum Streptophyta; class Magnoliopsida; order Poales; family Poaceae; genus Aegilops; species Aegilops tauschii. The sequence continues at coordinate 240,603,431 of NC_053037.3, read as the reverse complement.
CTCCATGGCAAGAAGAGGGCCGCTTCTGAAGATCAGGAGGGGAAAGCTTCCAAGAGAGGAAAAATGCCATCGTCGGGCGGCTTGGGACGAGGAGGCGATGCTGCCGTAGAGCTTTATGATGAGGACGAACCTATGGCCCAACCGTAAGTGAAGCCGGGGTACTTTAAACATACCTCATTCTTTTCCTATTAGTGAAGTAATCATCCAACATATGTACATCCTTGCAGGCCAAAGCCTAGTGTTTCTCAATCGTCCTCCTCCTCGGGAGACCTTCTTCCGGAGATGATGGAGAGCGATACGCCTTCTCCGGCCTCCTCGCCCAACAGGGCGGTTGATTCTGAGGTATCGTCCCGGAGGGCTCCTCCCGATCGACAAGTAGTGCAGGAAACGAAAAAGGTGCTACCCGAAGGTGGTGCCTCTCTCACTCGGGGTTCTGGAATCAAGAATGACGGCCCCGATCTATCCGGCTTACAGCCGGAGACGGTTCTGGAGGCGAGTAAGCGGATTCCCTCAAAGGAATGTCTTATTCCGGCGGCGGTTTCCGAAGACTCAGGAGCGCCGGGAATGCTGACGGACATGCTGCGACAAGCGTCCATTTCAGAGGAGCACCGTGCCTTGATGGTTATGGTGGTCGAAAAGGTTCTATCCGCGAAGAGCGGATTGAACGAGGCCTTTACGAGCCTTCTAAGAGGTTTTGAGGTTTGTGATGTTATTTTGCCAATTGAATTTTATTGACAGAATGCACCTGTTATATGCAGTAGCCCCTGAGGCTCGGATTTTCTTCCGAAGGAAGGCGATCGGAGGATCAAAAAGATATGCTCAGGTACTAACCTTGATTTAACTTGGAATACAGGCTACCTCCCCTCCTGTGGCTGCCCGAAATACGGAAGTGGCCGAACTCTGCGAAAGCTGGATATTGCGGAGGATGGCATTGCATTGATCAACAGGCGTCTTGATGGCTCGCAAGGTTTATATTTCGAGCATTCCTTGCACCAATGTGCTTGACGCTGAAAATAGTTTTTTACGAAATGTGCATGGATGCAGATGGTGCTGCCGCCGTGGAAGCTCTTCGGGCGGAGCTAGTCCAGGCCAAGGAGCAGGCCCAGTTTAGTAATGCGGTGGCAGAAATGGCATCAGCTGAGTTGAAAGCCGAGCAAGCTGCACAGCGCCAAGAGGAGGAGAAGATGTCCACCATGGTGCACGAATTAAAGAATGCGTCTAGCCCCTGTAAACTTCTTGAGAAGGAAAATGAAGCCAAAACGGCTGAACTTGACAAGGCCTTACGAGAGCGAGAGAAGCACGGTCTGAATCCAGAGCGACCCATGAGGAAATCCGGCAAGCTGGGGAGATTGCGGCTGGCAAGCCCTTTTTGCTACAGACTAAGTTCGGCGATCCAAACTATGCTCAGCTTAACCAAGTATGGAGTTCTCCGAACGAATTTTTAGACTTGCCGAAGAGTTCTTCCGATGCGGCGCAGTTTTACCACGCGCGAGAGGGGTATGCAACGGAGAAGATTTTCTGGTCACAATTTGGTGCGTCAAAGCGCCCTCTGTTGCTGAATGAAGAGATGTCCCACTGGTCCGAGCTGCATAGGATATCCGGCGCTGCCATGAAGAACGTCATAATTTGGTTGTGGTCGACTGAGCCTGTTCCGAGTAGTTACTTCGGCCTGGTGCAGCGGCTTGTTGACGCGGTGCCACATATCGACGCTATGAAGCGGTCGGCGTGCATTGAGGGTGCACGGATGGCCTTTGCCCGAGTCAAAACATTCTGGGGAAAGATGAAGCCATCGATCTTGCGGCGAGGAGTCCACCCAAGGGCAAGGACCGTCGTGAGCCGGAGCATTATTTTGAAGACGTCCTAGAGGCCGCCCACTTGATAGAGGGTCAATGCTCAAAAGACATAATGTTCGAGTGATATGTATAAGGGTTGAAACAGACAACTTTATAGTTAATCTATTTTCATGTTTTTCTCGAAAGCTTGTATTCCTCCTGTGCGGCCGTTTTAATGTAATCTGAAAGTTTTCCAGTCGTCGGCTTCAGCCCCCTCGTAGGAAGTACGGGGGTGTTTGGAAAACCATTTGAATCACTCTTTATCCAACGTCTTGGTGCATGAAGGAGGTGATAATGCAGCGAAGCAGGCAATTGGACTATAGGGCGTTAACACTTTCACTTAGCCATAGGAGTTTTATGGTGGGGCTATGACATAGCCCCTGGTATGCATACGGCGTATTGTAAAATCATGTCTTTACATATTTTGATCTAAAAAAATATCCTTCATGTGACACGGAGAATCGCTAAAGATTCGAATAAGTCGTCAAGTGGTTGACCAGCTCTCGCCGCATCATGACAGTCAGTTTTCGGCTTTCACTACTGAGGTGCTCGTCCGGTTTAGGCCAAGGCACAATCGCAGTAGTTCTCCCTTTACTACCCTAGCCGATAGAGCGGAACGTAGGGTAGCAAACACACGAGCCGGGCAACCGAACTATTGACCCAAGACAGTGATTCGGAGCTGATGCATATAAGGCCAAACTTGCGACGCTGAAGTACGCTATACAGCTGTTCAGACTTTTACTGGCAACTCATTCGTTCCCATACCGAGCCCCTGGCAAGGTATGCTGAGGTGCATCTGTAAAGCAGTCGTTGAGGCCGTACTCATTGTTGAATGAGTATGAAAGATTAGTTCGGATGAGGTTTACTGGGAGCGGAGCAATATGCCAATGATAAATTTATGTATATATAAAAAAGGGAAACCACAAGCCCGGCTATTTGACATGCTCGGGGTCGGGAACAGAGGAAAAAGGGCATAGTACATGCTCGAAATAAAGAGTGCGGTCTACAAAAAGTTATTTTGGACTTCCTGTCGCATGTCTGCGTCGCCCGTCCTCGGGAAGGGGAATTTTTGATGGAAGTAGCCCCTTAGGTGAGTGTACGGATCTGAACTCCGATAGAGTCCGTTGTAGATGCTGTCCTGTTGGTCACCTGTTCTCAAGAGATGATACAGAAAAATAAGAAAACAGATAAAAACGTTACGGGAATGCTTGCAGGGTTGTCCGTATTGTACTTCCGCCGATGCCCATGGTATCTTGAGTGCGTAGTGATGTACGCGTGGTGTAAATCTTGCCAATATAGTAGGTGGGTGGCGGAAACCGAACTGCTATTTCCGTTCCGGGAGTGATCGAAGTTCAGAGGGAAACTGTTTCTGGCCCCTGTTATTCGGTTGGCGAGCCGCTCCGTCGTCTCTATCGCCTGGTGGCCTCCTCCCCTTGTGATCGGCGTTAAGCTTCCCTACCTGCTTGAGGACCCAACAGTTTCTGTTGGTATGATTAGCTGGCTTATCAAGGTGATCAGGAATCTGACAAGGTCGGTCCAATATCCTGTCAAGGGTGGATGGTCCATCCTTGTTTGCCTTTAGTGGCTTCTTCCGTTGACCGGGTTTTGGATTGTGAAATCCAGCGTTGAGCGATGTGTCGCGTAATCTTTCAGTATTATTGCAACCGTTGTGTTTGGTTCGTAGTGGCTTACCGTTGCCGTCTCGAATTTCAAAAGTGCCCGGGTCGCTGGCGTTGTTGCTTTTACGAGCGAGCCAGTTGTCTTCTCCCGCAAAAAAAGCGAGTCATGAGAGCGGTAAGGGCTGTCATGGACTTGGGTCCTTCCTGGCCGAGGTGACGCGCTAGCCATTCATCCCAGATGCTACGTTTGAAGGCCGCGAGGGCTTCTGCGTCCGGACAGTCGACAATTTGGTTCTTTTTGACTAAGAACCTAGTCCAGAGCTCCCTGGCTGACTCGCCGGGCTCCTGGACAATGTGACTCAAGTCATCGGCATCTGGTGGCCGGACATATGTTCCTTGGAAGTTGTCTCGAAAGGCGTCTTCCAAATCTTCCCAGTTGCCAATAGAATTTTTTGGCAAACTGTTTAGCCAGTACCGAGCTGGCCCTTTGAGCTTGAGAGGTAGGTATTTAATGGCATGAAGGTCGTCTCCGCGAGCCATGTGAATATGGGGGAGGTAATGCTCAATCCATAACGCGGGATCTGTTGTCCCATCGTATGACTCGATGTTAATGGGTTTAAACCCGTTTGGGAATTCATGCTCCATTACCTCATCAGTGAAGCAAACAGGGTGTGCGGCTCCTCTATGTTGGGCCACACTATGAAGCACCTCCGGCGGACTCCGTTTACGGTGTTCGGACCGGGCGTGGTCGGCTCTGTTGTGTCCGAATAGGTAACCATTATCACCGGTCGGGGTATGTCCTCGAGATCTGTATATTGATTTTGTGTTCCCTGTTCTACCCTCCAGGTATTGTTGGATGTCGCGAGTATTCCCCTGAGCTGTTTTGTTCTTGTTTTGACGGCCGGATGGGTTGGTATGGTGCTCTGCTTGCGCTGCTGCTTTATCCGGACCGAACTGTGGTCGTCCTACCGCATTATTCGATGGTGGTGTGGGCTCCAATGCCCTGCCACCGTATTGAGGGAGCCACCTACTCTTGGGGTGGCTTTTGTCTAGGCCGCTAAGGTCATATTCTTCGGCGGCCAAGACCTCAGTCCATCTATCATTGAGCAAATCTTGGCTCGCTTGAAGCTGCAACCGCTTCTTCCTTAGGCTCCTTGCAGTGGCTATGAGCCGGCGTTTAAAGCGCTCCTGCTCAAGAGGTTCCTTAGGCACGATAAAATCCTCGTTGCCGAGGATCTCCTCTTCCTCGGAGAGTGGGAGATAGTTGCTATCCTCCAAGTCTCCATATGTGTCTTGTTCATCAGGGCTGTCTTGCCCGCCTTCCTGTTCCTCCTGTTCGGATCTTACCTCAAGAGGGTCTTCATTGTCCGGAGTGTTACCTTCTCCGGTGCTAGTATTGTTTTCTCTTGAGCGACATGACTTAGAGCGGTGTAGGGCGTGCTGGTGTTCGGACTGTGTACCAGGAGGTTTGTCCTCAACTGGGTCCTCCTTGTCATCGTCGAGAGCGTCGTTGGGTGTGTCTACCATACACACGTCCATGAAGTGGCCATCGCGCGTCTAGCGGGTAGTGAGTTCTGGCCTTGCCCCTCATCGTCGTCCATATCGTCGATGTCTTCGGAGCCAGGGTCAAGCGTGTTGGTTGGGTCTTCGATAGTGGCTATGAAGTGGGTGGCGGGTGGGAAGCGAAATTCTCCATCATCCGCCGCAAGTTCGAACCGAACATAGTTTGGCGGCGAGACGCCTGCCAGGGATAGGTTTTTTAGTGTGTTTAGTACATCGCCCATGGGCGAGTGTTGAAAGACGTTTGCGCCGCTGAACATGAAGATCGATAACCGATCGACTTCGGTATCCGTGGACTCGCAGGGTTCGGAACATGTAGCCGGAGACGAGTCCGGGGTTCCGTTGACGCAGATATCATATGAAGTAAAATCTGTGTGTGGCTCCAACGCCGAAGGATCAGCAGCCTCCGTGACGGGGTTGAGCTTCCCATCTTCGGATGACTCGATCCGCTCTAGATCTAAGGCCGGAGTTGTTGCGGGAGCTATCTCCTGGATGGGGCCCGATGACAGGTTTAGGCCATGCTCATCGGGGCGAAGGGGAGCGGTGGCCGCGGTCTTGAATCCGTTGAAGATGAAGTCTCCACGGATGTCCACGACGTAGTTCAAGCTTCCGAATCTGACCTGATGGCTAGGGGCGTAGCTATTGATCTGCTCCAGGTGGCCGAGTGAGTTGGCCCGCAGTACGAAGCCGCTGAATACAAAGATCTGTTCGGGGATGAAGGTTTCTCCCTGGACAACGTCATTACTGACGATCGAAGGGTCCATCGAGCCCTTTGCCGACGGCACAGTGGAACTCTCAATGAAAGCACCAATGTCGGTGTCAAAACCGGCGGATCTCGGGTAGAGGGTCCTGAACTGTGCGTCTAGGATCGATGGTAACAGGAGACGGGGGACACGATGTTTACCCAGGTTCGGGCCCTCTCTATGGAGGTAATACCCTACTTCCTGCTTGATTGATCTTGATGAATATGAGTGTTACAAGAGTTGATCTACCACGAGATCGTAATAGCTAAACCCTAGAAGTCTAGCCTATGTGAATATGGTAATGAGTATCTGCCTATCCGGACTACGCTCTCCGGCTTATATAGACACCGGAGAGATCTAGGGTTACATGGGGTCGGTTACATAAGAATGAATCTTCATAGTCGGTCGCCTAGCATGCCTTCCACGTCAAGTAGAGTCCCATCCGGGCACGGGTATTGTCTTCGGCCTTCATATCTTCACAGCCCATCAGTCTGGCCCAATGAATAACAGGCCAGACGCCCGAGGACCCCTTAGTCTAGGACTCCCTCAGGGGGAAAATTCTTCTGTCCCCCTGTGTTCGGTGACCGAGGATCCTCATCGTCGTCCTCGCTGGGCGACCCTTTCTCCTTATGTTCAGTATTTAACTTATCAGCCTGTTTAAAGACCCAACAACTTCTGTTGGTATGGTTGGCAGGCTAGTCGGGGGTGCCGTTAATCTGGCAGGATCGATCGAGTATTCGGTTCAAGCTGTATGAATGATACGTCCATTTTGCATCATGCTTTTATATCGATATTTATTGCATTATGGGCTGTTATTACACATTATGTCACAATACTTGTGCCTATTTTCTCTTATTTTACATGGTTTACATAAGGAGGGAGAATGCCGGCAGCTGGAATTCTGGGCTAGAAAAGGAGCAAATAGTAGAGACCTATTCTACACAACTCCAAAAGTCCTGAAACTCCACGGAAGTTGTTTTTGCAAATAATAAAAAATACTGAGCGGAAGAAATACCAGAGGGGGCCCACACCGTGGCCACGAGGGTGGGCGGCGTGCCCTACCCCCCTGGGCGAGGTCCCTGCCTCGTGGGCCCCCTGTTGGCCCTCCGGTGCCCATCTTCTACTATATGAAGTCTTTCGTCTGAGAAAAAATCATAAGCAAGCTTTCGGGATGAGACTCTGCCGCCACGAGGCGGAACCTTGGCGGAACCAATCTAGGGCTCCGGCGGAGCTGTTCTGCTGGGGACACTTCCCTCCGGGAGGGGGAAATCATCGCCATCGACATCACCAACGCTCCTCTCATCGGGAGGGGGCCAATTTCCATCAACATCTTCACCAGCACCATCTCCTCTCAAACCATAGTTCATCTCTTGTATCCAATTCTTGTCTCTAAGTCCGGGATTGGTACCTGTAGGTTGCTAGTAGTGTTGATTACTCCTTGTAGTTGATGCTAGTTGGTTTATTTGGTGGAAGATCATACGTTCAGATCCTTTATGCATATTAATACTTGTAACACCCCGGATGTGACTTTTCCATATTTGTAACTCCAACTCTCGCCATTTTTGGCTATGTGTTATGATAGTTCCTTGTGGTTGGGTTTTATCTTCGTTTTGCATTTTGTTCATGTCATGCATTTCATATCATGTCATCATGTGCATCTCATTTGCATACGTGTTTCGTCTCATGCATCCGAGCATTTTCCCCATTGTCCGTTTTGCAATCCGGCACTCCCACATGAACCGGCGCACCCCTCTTGTCTCTTTTCATGAGCGGGTGTTAAACGTTCTTGGAATGGACCGAGGTTTGCCAAGTGGCCTTGGTATACCACCGGTAGACAACCTGTCAAGTTTCGTTCCATTTGGAGGTCGTTTGGCGCTCCAACGGTTAACCGGGTAACCGCAAAGTCGTTTTGTGTGTTGCAGCAAAAACCCCCTCCAAACAGCCCATTAAACCATCTAAGTCCCCTCCATGCTCTCGGTCGTTCGATCACGATCGTGTGGGCGAAAACCGCACTCCATTTGGAGTCTCCTAGCACCCTCTAGCTATAGATATGCCTTCCCCTTCCAAATTCGCGGTGCAAACCCTAGTCTTCTCCCCCTCCGCGCCGCCGGACAAAACCTTCCCTTGCCGACGGACATGTCCGCCCGCCGCCCCATCCAATAGGACATCACCACGTCAGCGCCGCCGGCCACCCTCTCTCTCCTACGCCGCCAGGACCCGCTGGGCCCAGATCCGGCCCGCGCGCGCACGCGCACTGCCACCGCCGAAGCCCGTCCCCGCCGCCCGGGTTCCGCCGATGCCCCGTTCCGCGCCGGCCGGCGACCCCGTCGCCCGCGACGCCGGACTCCCTCCGGTCGCCGCCCCGAGCCGCCCTCGCCGGCGCGCCTCGCCGCCCCGCCCGATGCCCGCGCGCCGCCCCGCGTCAAGCCCCGGCGACCCCGCCGCCGGTGCCGCCTCCTCCGGCCAGCCTCCTCCCTCCCCGGCCTTCTCTGGCCACTTCTCCGGCGGGGATCCGGCGAGATCTGCCGCCGCCTCGAAAACCATGACAAAGTCAACCTAGATCCGCGAGGTGGAATTCTCTAAGTCCCGAAATCCTCACTTTCTAATGCCATGTTCATCACATCATATATCCATGCATACTTCTCCGTTTTGCGTGCACGATATATCGAAATGTTCATCACGAGATGCTCTTCATTTTGTTTTATTGTGCCATGCTCGTTTGTGTTCATCTTGATTCCCAAATCTTTGGTGCAAGAGTGCTATATGATGTTTACTGCTGTTACTTATCAGAACTTGATGTTTTGTTATTTTTGTTGCATTTGATGTTTTATCAGAACTTATGGGCATGAGCTCTACAGGTGTTTTGATCTATGCCATGCCATATTTACAGAGGTGTATGCCATGTAGTTTTGTGATCTATGTGGTGACTAGCACAAGCATGCAAACTAGGCTTCGTGATGTTTCTGTTTTCAGGGACATTACCCGCTGTTATTTTGTTGCCATGTAACCATGTGGCTGTGGCTACAGTGAGATCCATGCTTCTTTTGAGTATGTTCAGTAAGGATGTTTTATAGATATAATTGTGCTCTATCCAACCATGCCCCTGTTTGCAATTATCGAGTGCTCTAGCATGTGCTAATCTTGCTCTACTTTTGCTATAAAATGTTTCTGGCAGAATGTTAACATGATATTCAATTTTGCCAAGGTTGTTGTAGTTGATCCGTACATACTATGAACTTGTTCTTGTCATGGTTAGCTTCTTGAACATGCCATCTTGCTGTAGGTATGCTTTTTTGGTCATGCATTGTTTTGTGATGAGTGAATCGAGCTCACAAAGATGCCTTCATAATTCTGTTAATGCCATGCTCTGTTTTCTGCCAAGTCTGAAACCTGTTAACGAAACTTGCGATGTTTACATGGGTGCCATCATATCTTCTGTGTCTTTTGGCTCATGATCAGTACGGGATTTTTGTTCTATGCATTTATTAGATTTATTCCTTGCCTTGTTTTGCTATGAAAAGTTCCTGTAGCATGTGTTTTGCTTACTCTGAACATTGCTACATGCTGCTGTTTATGCCATGTCCAGTATTTTCACCAAGTCTGTGAAGCTGATATCTTTTGCACTTTTGGCATGCTTGTTTGAACCTGTTATTGTGTGATCTAGCCGTAGCTCAGTGTTCATATTTTGTCAAGCATCTCTTGTAGATCACTGCCATATGCTTTGTTGTTGTGTTGGGGTGCTGTAGCATAGTTACTTGATGTATTCTAAGTGCTATCATGCTGTTAATCGTAGAATCATGTCATCCTTGTTTTGCTTGCCATTTGCAAACCGTGCATCCGTTTCCGGTGGTCTTTATATCGATTTCGACCGAAATAATCTTATCTTTCCAGTGGAATACTTGGTTTGCCAAGTTGATTCCTTGTTAATCCTTTTTCTTCCGGAGCACGCATATGCATCGCATATCACATCTCGCATATCATGCATGTATTGCATCATGTTGCTTGTGCATTTCCCCTGATTGATTGTTGGTTCTTTGCTTCTGTACTTGCTTTGGGTAGAGCCGGGAGACGAGTACGCTTACGAGGAACCTGTTGAGAACGCTTACAAGGATCAAGCTTTCGACAACTCTGAGAACCTTGCAGGCAAGATGACCATACCCTCGAAATCACTAATATCTTTGGTTTGCTAGTTGTTCGTTCTATTGCTATGCTGCGCTACCTACCACTTGCTATATCATGCCTCCCAGGTTGCCATGTCAAGCCTCTAACCATCCTTTCCTAGCAAACCGTTGTTTGGCTAAGTTACCGCTTTTGCTCAGCCCTTCTTATAGCGTTGCTAGTTGCAGGTGAAGCTGAAGTTGGCTCCATGTTGGAACATGGATATTTTGGCTTATCACAATATCTCTAATTTAATTAATGTATCTATATATTTGGTAAAGGGTGGAAGGCTCGGCCTTATGCCTGGTGTTTTGTTCCACTCTTGCCGCCCTAGTTTCCGTCATACCGGTGTTATGTTCCTTGATGTTGCGTTCCTTACGCGGTTGGTTGATTTATGGGACCCCCTTGACAGTTCGCCTTGAATAAAACTCCTCCAGCAAGGCCCAACCTTGCTTTTACATTTGCCTACCTAAGCCTTTTTCCCTTGGGTTTTCGCGAGCCCGAGGGTCATCTTTATTTAACCCCCCCCCCCCGGGCCAGTGCTCCTTCGAGTGTTGGTCTGAACCGAGCCGCCTGCGGGGCCACCTCGGGGAAACCCGAAGTCTGGTTTTACTCGTAGCCGGTCTTATCCGGTGTGCCCTGAGAACGAGATATGTGCAGCTCCTATCGGGATTTGTCGGCACAGTTGGGCGGTCTTGCTGGTCTTGTTTTACCATTGTCGAAATGTCTTGTAAACCGGGATTCCGAGGCTGCTCGGGTCTTCCCGGGAGAAGGTTTATCCTTCGTTGACCGTGAGAGCTTATAATGGGCTAAGTTGGGACACCCCTGCAGGGTATTATCTTTCGAAAGCCGTGCCCGCGGTTATGAGGCAGATGGGAATTTGTTAATGTCCGGTTGAAGAGAACTTGACACTTGATTTAATTAAAATACATCAACCGTGTGTGTAACCGTGATGGTCTCTTTTCGGCGGAGTCCGAGAAGTGAACACGGTTTGGGTTGTGTATGAGCGTAAGCAGTTTTAGGATCACTTCTTGATCACTTCTAGCTTCTCGACCGATGCGTTGCTTCTCTTCTCGCTCTCATTTGCGCATGTTAGCCACCATATATCCTTAGTGCTTGATGCAGCTCCACCTGATTACACCATCCTTTCCTATAAGCTTAAATAGTCTTGATCTCGTGGGTGTGAGATTGCTGAGTCCTCGTGACTCACAGATTCTACCAAAACAGTTGCAGGTGCTGACGATACCAGTGCAGGTGACGCAACCAAGCTCAAATGGGAGTTCGACGAGGACCGTGGTCGTTACTATGTTTCGTTTCCTGATGATCAGTAGTGGAGCCCAGCTGGGACGATCGGGGATCTAGCATTTGGGGTTATCTTCTTTTCATTTGGCTTTGACCGTAGTCGGTCTATGTGTGTATTTTGGATGATGTATGAATTTATTTATGTATTGTGTGAAGTGGCGATTGTAAGCCAACTCTCTTTATCCCATTCTTGTTCATTACATGGGATTGTGTGAAGATGACCCTTCTTGCGACAATACCTACAATGCGGTTATGCCTCTAAGTCGTGCCTCGACAAGTGGGAGATATAGCCGCATCGTGGGTGTTACAAGTTGGTAATCAGAGCCATCCCCGACTTAGGGGCCCCCTGCTTGATCGAATCGCTGGCGTTGTTGAGTCTAGAACCAAAATGTTTTGAGTCTTAGGATTATATATATCGGAGAGTAGGATTCTTTTTACTCCTCAGTCCCTTCTTCGCTCTGGTGAGGCCACCTGATGTAGAAGTTTTGACTCTTCTCTCCTCAAATTTCACTAAAAAAATTTAGGATCACGCGGGTATCTTGGAATCTTTCCGATGGTTTTGTGACGAGAACATTGTTCTTGGTGCCTCCTGACATTTAGCGGTTGTGGCAGTGTCCCGGGGAGTTGAGCTCCGAGGTGTTGTCGTCACAATTTTATCGTTGCAGTTCTGGAATACCTGAGTTTCGCCGACATCGAAAATCTCTTTTATGCATTTGTTGGTGAGATCACCTCGAGGACACCCAGTACTGGGGCGGGAGTTCGGGAGTATTGCCATAACTCGTATAACGGATGCTTTTTGAAGGTTGAGGTAAATGATTTCCAAAGGGTTCTTGGTTATGTGTTGAAGGATGGATACAGCTGGATCTAGGTATTGTTAGTTTGGGTGAGATATATTGTGTCCCCTGTATCCCCAACACCTGATTGCATCACCAGAAAGTTTCGGGAGTTTATAAGTGGGAATTCAAGTAGCTCTTAGGATATCTTTCCGACAGATGCATGATATTAGATTGGGGTTCGACGTCTAGTGGTCCGCCTTTCCACGGTTGGTTTTACAGTGGTCTCGTAGTGTCTTAAAGAGTCCTTGGCTATGCCGACTCGGGGACGCTTCGTATGTCATGTGCACTGCCTTGTACATGATGGTGTTGTACGATCGAGCCCGTGTGGGCCCCACCACGAAAACTTTGGACGAAATCTCTATCATATGTTTGTTCCGGCTTATTCTGCAAGCCAAATCCTTTGTTTTTGTTTTGTTTTGTGGTATTCGAGTTGCTTCAATGCCAAGTGTTGATTCCATACCTTATTCTAAGCGGTGTTCTCATATTTCTATGTGGATGCTAATCCTTCTTGTTCATCAAGGTTGTATTTTCAATCCTTTCCAACCGGTGTGCTCCTCTCCAAGTAAATCCGATCATTCCAACATTGCAAGATCAATTCTAAGCTTTTTCTCAACGGTGTTCGTTTTATCCGACCCAAGTTGCCTTTGTTTTCCCACCCTCCCACCCTTTTCTTCAAGGACTCAGATTTCTTAATCATGTATCCTTTTTATTGATGTGAAGTCTCTTCATTCTTTTCTTTCAATGTTCTTACCCGGTGATTTCCCATGAAGATACTAATAGAGCTTCATGTTTATTATTCTTCCTTCTTTTTCTTCTCCGGTGGATTCAATTCAAGCTTTGTCGATCATATCCTTTCCTCGTTTCAAATGTTTTCTCATGCCGGTGCATCGTTCAAGTATACTCTAGTCAGCTCATGACCTCTTTGTTCTCTTGTATCTAAGTTCCCCTTAAGTATCTTTATTCGTTTTCCAATTCTTCCCGGTGTATTGTGCTTTTTCCACTTTCATTTTCAATTCTTACGGTGGTTTGTTCAAGATTCCTCGTCCTATATTCCCACATTTAATTTGTTTGTTGTTTCAATCCTACCGGTGGTTCGTTGAAGACCTTCTCAAGTTTATGCTATATCTCTCTTAATCCTTTCTACAGGCATAAGTAGTATGCCAAATCCGTTGCTTGTCATCAATTTAAATTGGTGAAGGATGAGCATAACATAATTCTTATTCTTGCTTCATCCAAGTGATTAATTCCTTCTTCCGGAGTTTGTAATGGTATCAATTTCTCAGTTCTAAGTTGTTCATCTCTTCTTTCCGGAGTTTGTTCATCATATCACATTCTCGGTTCGAGATGCTTCATCTTTTCTTTTACGGAGTTCAAAGTTTTCTCATCATATCGTCCTGAAGCTCCATCTAAATCATTGCAAGGCTTCACCTTGTGTTGTCAACTTCTCTTTCTTTCTATCATCCTTTTGTTTACCGGAGTTCTTCATGGACGCTCTGCATGGTGGTTCGTCAAGGATTCCTTTCATTCTTCAATTATTATTTTCAAGATTTCTCTCGGAGTCAAGAATCTATCACAGCAGCTCAGTTGGCAGAGCTATACTCCTCCAGGATTGTCTCCTTGCGCGACATTCCACAATTGGTTTCTTCAGATCATGGAAGCATCTTCACTTCTAAGTTCGGGAACTCCTTCCAGAAGGCCATGGGCACCAACATTCGCTTCAGCACAACTTTTCATCCTCAAACTAGTGGCCAAGTTTAGCGAGTCAATCAAATCCTTGAAGATATGCCCAGGGCTTGTGTCATTTCCTTTGGCATGAAGTGGGAAGATTGTCTCCCATATGCCGAGTTCTCCTACAACAACAGCTTCCAAGCGAGTTCGGGCAAGGCCACATTCGAGATTCTATATGGCAGAAAGTGCCGTACTCCTCTCAATTAGTCAGAAACTGGTGAATGCCAACTTCTTGGCAATGACTTAATCACAGAGGCTGAAGAAATGTGTAAAGTCATCCGTGAAAATCTCAAGGCCGCGCAATCGCGCCAGAAGAGTTACTATGATAATAAGGACCGTGACTTGGTTTTCGAGATCGGAGACCATGTCTACCTCCGCGTCTCTCCAATGAACGGCACTCGTCGCTTCGGTATCAAAGGGAAACTTGCCCCTAGATACGTGGGTCCTTTCAAGATCATTGGCAAAAGAGGCGACCTCGCCTATCAACTTGAGCTTCCCTCCAACTTCGCGAACGTGCACGATGTGTTCTACGTGTCACAGCTTCGCAAGTGCTTCAAGACTCCTGAGCGCACCATCAACTTCGAAGAGATTGACCTCCAAGAAGATCTGTCTTATCATGAGCACCCCGTTGCTATTCTTGAAGAAACTGAGCGCAAGACTCGCAACAAGTCAATCAAATTCCTGAAAGTGAAGTGGTCGCACCATTCCAACCGAGAAGCCACCTGGGAGCGCGAGGACCACCTCCGTTCTGATTATCCGGAGTTCTTTCAGTCCTAGATCTCGGGACGAGATCCTCTCGTAGTGGTGGAGTGTTGTAACACCCCGGATGTGACTTTTCCATATTTGTAACTCCAACTCTTGCCATTTTTGGCTATGTGTTATGATAGTTCCTTGTGGTTGGGTTTTATCTTCGTTTTGCATTTTGTTCATGTCATGCATTTCATATCATGTCATCATGTGCATCTCATTTGCATACGTGTTTCGTCTCATGCATCCGAGCATCTTCCCCATTGTCCGTTTTGCAATCCGGCACTCCCACATGAACCGGCGCACCCCTCTTGTCTCTTTTCATGAGCGGGTGTTAAACGTTCTTGGAATGGACCGAGGTTTGCCAAGTGGCCTTGGTATACCACCGGTAGACAACCTGTCAAGTTTCGTTCCATTTGGAGGTCGTTTGGCGCTCCAACGGTTAACCGGGTAACCGCAAAGTCCTTTTGTGTGTTGCAGAAAACCCCCCTCCAAATAGCCAATTAACCCATATAAGTCCCCTTCCATGCGCTCGGTCGTTCGATCACGATCGTGTGGGCGAAAACCGCACTCCATTTGGACTCCCCTAGCTCCCTCTAGCCATAAATATGCCTTCCCCTTCGAAATTCGCGGTGCAAACCCTAGTCTTCTTCCCCTCCGCGCCGCCGGACAAAACCTTCCCTCACCGACGGACATGTCCGCCCGCCGCCCCGTCCAATAGGACATCGCCACGTCACCGCCGCCGGCCACCCTCTCTCTCCTCCGCCGCCAGGGCCCGCGGGGCCCAGATCCGGCCCGCGCGCCCGCGCCCCGCCGTCGCCGAAGCCTGTCCACGCCGCCCGAGTTCCGCCGACGCCCCGTTCTGCGCCCGCCGGCGACCCCGTCGCCCGCGACGCCGGACTCCCGCCGGTCGCCGCCCCGAGCCGCCCCGCCCGACGCCCGCGCGCGCCGCCCCGCTACAAGCCCCGGCGACCCCGCCGCCGGTGCCGCCTCCTTCGGCCGGCCTCCTCCCTCCCCGGCCTTCTCCGGCGGGGATCCGGCGAGATCCGCCGCCGCCTCAAAAACCGTGCCAAAGTCAACCCAGATCCACGAGGTGGAATTCTCTGTTCCGAAATCCTGACTTTCTTATGGCATGTTCATCATATCATATCGCATCGCATACTGCTCCGTTTTGCGTGCACGATATATCGAAACGTTCATCACAAGATGCTCCTCATTTTGTTCCATTGTGCCATGCTCGTTTGAGTTCATCTTGATGCCCCAATCTCTGGTGCAAGAGTGCTATATGATGTTTACTGCTGTTACTTATCAGAACTTGATGTTTTGTTATTTTTGTTGCATTTGATGTGTGCATCTTATGGGCATGAGCTCTACAGGTGTTTTGATCTATGCCATGCTATCTTTACAGATGTGTATGCAATGTAGTTTTGTGGTCTATGTGGTGACTAGCACAAGCATGCAAACTAGGCTTCGTGATGTTTCTGTTTTCAGGGACATTACCTGCTGTTATTTTGTTGCCATATAACCATGTGGCTACAGTGAGATCCATGCTTCTTTCGAGTATGTTCAGTAAGGATGTTTTATAGATATAATTGTGCTCTATCCATCCATGTCCTTATTTGCAATTATGGAGTGCTCTAGCATGTCCTAATCTTCCTCTACTTTTGCTATATAATGTTCCTGGCAGAATGTTAACATGATATTCAATTTTGCCAAGGTTGTTGTAGTTGATCCATACATGCTATGAACTTGTTCTTGTCATGGTTAGCTTCTTGAACATGCCATCTTGCTGTAGGTATGCTTTTTTTGTCATGCATTGTTTTGTGATTAGTGAATCGAGCTCACAAAGATGCCTTCATAATTCTGTTAATGCCATGCTCTGTTTTCTGCCCAAGTCTAGAACCTGTTAACGAAATTTGCTATGTTTACATGGGTGCGATCATATCTTCTGTCTCTTTTTGGCTCATGATCAGTACGGGATTTTTGTTCTATGCATTTAGTAGATTCATTCCATGCCTTGTTTTGATATGAGAAGTTCTTGTAGCATGTGTTTTGCTTACTCTGAACATTGCTACCTGCTGCTGTTTATGCCATGTCCAGTATTTTCACCAAGTCTGTGAAGCTGATATCTTTTGCATTTTTGCCATGCTTGTTTGAACCTGTTATTGTGTGATCTAGCCGTAGCTCAGTGTTCATATTTTGTCAAGTATCTCTTTTAGATCACTGCCATATGCTTTGTTGTTATATTGGGGTCCTGTAGCATAGTTACTTGATGTATTCTAAGTGCTATCATGCCGTTAATCGCAGAATCATGTCATCCTTGTTTTGCTTGCCATTTGCAAACCGTGCATCCGTTTCCGGTGATCTTTATATCGATTTCGACCAAAATCATCTCATCTTTCCAGTGGCATACTTGGTTTGCCAGGTTGATGCCCTGTTCATCCTTTTTCTTCCGGAGCACGCATATGCATCGCATATCACATCTCGCATATCATGCATGTATTGCATCATGTTGCTTGTGCATTTCCCGTGATTTATTATTGGTTCTTCGCTTGTGTTCTTCCTTTGGGTAGATCCGGGAGACGAGTACGCTTACGAGGAACCTTCTGAGAACGCTTACGAGGATCAAGCTTTCGACAACTCTGAGAACCTTGCAGGCAAGATGACCATACCCTCGAAATCACTACTATCTTTGCTTTGCTAGTTGTTCGCTCTATTGCTATGCTGCGCTACCTACCACTTGCTATATCATGCCACCAATGTTGCCATGTCAAGCCTCTAACCATCCTTTCCTAGCAAACCGTTGTTTGGCTAAGTTACCGCTTTTGCTCAGCCCTTCTTATAGCGTTGCTAGTTGCAGGTCAAGCTGAAGTTGGTTCCATGTTGGAACATGGATATTTTGGCTTCTCACAATATATCTTATTTAATTAATGCATCTATATATTTGGTAAAGGGTGGAAGGCTCGGACTTATGCCTGGTGTTTTGTTCCACTCTTGCTGCCCTAGTTTCCGTCATACCGGTGTTATGTTCCTTGATTTTGTGTTCCTTACGCGGTTGGGTGATTTATGGGACCCCCTTGATAGTTCGCCTTGAATAAAACTCCTCCAGCAAGGCCCAACCTTGGTTTTACATTTGCCTACCTAAGCCTTTTTCCCTTGCGTTTTCGCGAGCCCGAGGGTCATCTTTATTTAACCCCCCCCCCCCCCCGGGCCAGTGCTCCTTCGAGTGTTGGTCCGAACCGAGCCGCCTACGGGGCCATCTCGGGGAAACCCGAAGTCTGGTTTTACTCGTAGCCTGTCTCATCCGATGTGCCCTGAGAACGAGATATGTGCAGCTCCTATCAGGATTTGACGCTACAGTCGAGCGTTCTTGCTGGTCTTGTTTTACCATTGTTGAAATGTCTTGTAAACCGGGATTCCGAGGCTGATCGGGTCTTCCCGGGAGAAGGTTTATCCTTCATTGACCATGAGAGCTTATAATGGGCTAAGTTGGGACACCCCTGCAGGGTATTATCTTTCGAAAGCCGTGCCCGCGCTTATGAGGAGATGGGAATTTGTTAATGTCCGGTTGTAGAGAACTTGACACTTGACTTAATTAAAATGCATCAACCGTGTGTGTAACCGTGATGGTCTCTTTTCGGCGGAGTCCGGCAAGTGAACACGGTTTGGGTTATGTATGAGCGTAAGCAGTTTCAGGATCACTTCTTGATCACTTCTAGCTTCTCGACCGATGCGTTGCTTCTCTTCTCGCTCTCATTTGCGTATGATAGCCACCATATATGCTTAGTGCTTGCTGCAGCTCCACCTCATTACACCACCCTTTCCTATAAGCTTAAATAGTCTTGATCTCGCGGGTGTGAGATTGCTGAGTCCTCGTGACTCACAGATTCTACCAAAACAGTTGCAGGTGCCAACGATACCAGTGCAGGTGACGCAACCAAGCTCAAGTGGGAGTTCGACGAGGACCATGGTCGTTACTATGTTTCGTTCCCTGATGATCAGTAGTGGAGCCCAGTTGGGACGATCGGGGATCTAGCATTTGGGGTTATCTTCTTTTCATTTGGATTTGACTGTAGTCGGTCTATGCATGTATTTTGGATGATGTATGAATTTAGTTATGTATTGTGTGAAGTGGCGATTGTAAGCCAACTCTCTTTATCCCATTCTTGTTAATTACATGGGATTGTGTGAAGATGACCCTTCTTGCGGCAATACCTACAATGCGGTTACGCCTCTAAGTCGTGCCTCGACACGTGGGAGATATAGCCGCATCGTGGGTGTTACAATACTCCTCTGATTATGAACATGAATATGCTTTTGAGTAGTTACGTTTGTTCCTGACGACATGGGAGAAGTCTTGCTATTAGTAGTCATGTGAATTTGGTATTCGTTCGATATTTTGATGAGATGTATGTTGTCTCTCCTGTAGTGGTGTTATGTGAACGTCGACTACATGACACTTCACCATTATTTGGGCCTAGAGGAAGGCATTGGGAAGTAATAAGTAGATGATGGGTTGCTAGAGTGACAGAAGCTTAAACCCTAGTTTATGCGTTGCTTCGTAAGGGGCTGATTTGGATCCATATGTTTCATGCTATGGTTAGGTTTACCTTAATACTTCTTTTGTA
The DNA here is from genome assembly GCF_002575655.3 of Aegilops tauschii subsp. strangulata. NCBI lineage: Eukaryota > Viridiplantae > Streptophyta > Magnoliopsida > Poales > Poaceae > Aegilops > Aegilops tauschii. The sequence continues at coordinate 240,584,278 of NC_053037.3, read as the reverse complement.
GTTGCGGATGCTTGCAATAGGATTTAATCATAGGTGGGATGCTTGTCCAAGTAAGGACAGCACCCAAGCACCGGTCCACCCACATATCAATTTATCAAAGTACCAAACGCGAATCATATGAATGTGATGAAAACTAGCTTGACGATAATTCCCATGTGTCCTCGGGAGCGCTTTTCTCTATATAAGAGTTTGTCCAGGCGTGTCCTTTGCTACAAAAAGGATTGGGCCACCCTGCTGCACTTTATTTACTTTTGTTACTTGTTGCTCGTTACAAATTATCTTATCACAAAACTATCTGTTACCGATAATTTCAGTGCTTGCAGAGAATACCTTACTGAAAACTGCTTATCATTTCCTTCTGCTCCTCGTTGGGTTCGACACTCTTACTTATCGAAAGGACTATGATAGATCCCCTATACTTGTGGGTCATCAATGAACCTTCTTTGCTTCTTTTGAATGGCTTCTTCCGCTGACCGGACTTCGAGCCACTGAATCCGGCGTTGACCGCCGTGTCTTCAGTATTGTCTTTGTTACTTCGACGCTTGTGTCCGTTGAGTCGGGGCCTGCCATTGCCGTTTCTGACTTCGGAAGTACCAGGGTCACTGGTACTGTTACTGCTACGAGCTAGCCAACTATCTTCGCCCGCGAAAAAGCGGGTCATGAGTGCTGTCAGGGCTGCCATGGACTTCGGCTTCTCTTGGCCGAGGTGTCGGGCGAGCCATTCATTGCAGATGTTGTGTTTAAAGGCCGCTAGGGCTTCGGCATCTGGACAGTCGACAATCTGGTTCTTTTTAATTAGGAACCTGGTCCAGAATTTTCTGGCTGATTCTCCGGGCTGCTGGACTATATGACTGAGTTCGTCGGCGTCCGGAGGTCGGACATAAGTGCGTTGGAAGTTGTCTCTAAAGGCATCTTCCAAGTCTTCCCAGTTTCCAATAGAGTTTTCTGGGAGGCCGTTTAACCAGTGCCGAGCTGGTCCCTTAAGTTTTAGGGGAAGGTATTTGATGGCGTGTAGATCATCACCGCGGGCCAGGTGAATGTGGAGAAGAAAATCTTCAACCCATACTGCGGGGTCTGTTGTACCATCACATGATTCAATGTTCATGGGTTTAATCCCTTCTGGGAACTTGTGCTCTATTACCTCATCGGTGAAGCATAGGGGTTGTGCGGCGCCTCTCTATCGGGCCGTGTCACGGTGCAGTTCGGATGAAGTCCGTATGCGGTTTTCGGCCTGGGTGTGGTTGTGCTTGTCGGGCCTGGCCTGATAGCCATCCTCTCGTGCTGGGGCACGCCCCCGTGATCCGTAGATCGATCTAGTCTGACCGGCTCTATTTTTCCAGGTCCTGTCGTAGGTCATAGGTGTATCCTGGAGCCGATGTTTCTCAGCCTCTAGGGCGAGGTGGTGCGGGCTGGTGTCCGGCTTGAGTTGACGCTCTGTCCTGGCCACGTGGTGGTCGGTCAGGTCTGTCAGCAGCATGACGCATTGGCAGTGCGGGCTCCAGGGTCTCATCGTCGAATTGGGGTAGCAGCTTGCGCTTCGGGTAGCTCTTTGTTGGGCGTTCGAGGCCATATTCTTCGCCTGCCAGGACTTTAGTCCATCTATCGTTGAGCGTATCCTGTTCGGATTGGAGCTGTCGCTGCTTCTTTTTGAGGCTTCTCGCAGTTGCGATTAGCTGGCGCTCAAAGAATTCTTGTTCAAGGGGTTCCTCTAGCACGATGAACTCTTCGTCCCCGAGGCTTACATCATCTTCGGAGAGTGGTAGATAGTTACTATCCTCCGAGTGTTCATTCCCAACCGGCTCGTCAGGGTCAACTTGCCCGTCCTCCCGATCATCCTGTTCGGATGTTGGTTTGATGGGGGCTTCTTGGTCTTCGGCATTCTCTGGAGTATTATTGTACCCGGTGCCGGTGTTGCTATCTTTTTCGCGACGCGATTTAGAGCGGCGCCGCTGACATCGGCGTTTGGGTGGTATCTCAGGAGGTTCGTCCTCGGCTGGGTCCTTCTCGCCATCGCCGTCGTCTTCTTTGGATTGTCCACCATGTACACGTCCTATGAGGAAGTGGCCGTCCAGTGTGCGGTGACCGGCGGATTTTGGCCTTGCTTATCTCCGGCATCGTCGTCCATACCATCGATGTCTTCGGAGGTGTAATCGAGCATGTCGGTTAGATCCTCGACAATCGCTATAAAGTGGGTGGTGGGTGGGACATAAAATTCCCCGCTCTCAGCCCCTAGCATGGGCTAGGCGTAGTTCGGCAGTGATTCTTCTGCAATGGCAAGGGATCGCATTAAGTCCAGGGCCTCGTTTAAGAGCGAGGTTTGGACGTGGAAGCGAGAGTCCGTGGAGTTGGGCGGGACAGAAGTTTCCTGGCCGAGCTCACATGACGCGAACCTCGAGAGTTCGGAGCTGGTGTCCAGAGGCGAGTCTGGCTTTATGATGATAGAGGGAGCCTGGCGTAACTCCAGGCATGCCAGTGACGCGATCCCCTCCTGTTCTTTGATGACAAGCTCTATAGCTGTAGAGAGTCCGGCAGGCTCTAAACTCCCATCTTCGGACCTGGTGATGTGCTCCGGATCTCTACAGCCAGAGCGGTGGTTGGGGCCGCGAATCCTTGGAAGATCAAGTCTCCTCGGATATCAGCGACATAGTTCAAATTTCCAAAACTGATCTGATGAACAGGGGCGTAGCTGTCGTTCTGCTCCAGATGGCCACTCGAGTTGGCCCACAGTGCAAAGCCGCCGAACATGAAAATTTGGCCGGCGAGAAAAGTATCCTTCACGGCGGCATTGTTGTAGATGATCGATGGAGCCATTGAGCCTCCTGACGACGGCACAGTGGAACTCTCAATGAAAGCACCAATGTCGGTGTCGAAACCAGTAGATCTCGGGTAGGGGGTCCCGAACTGTACGTCTGAGGATCGAAGGTAACAAGAGACGGGGACACTATGTTTACCTAGGTTTGGGCCCTCTTAATGGAGGTAATACCCTACTTCCTGCTTGATTGACTTTGATGAGTATATGGGTTACAAGAGTTGATCTACCTCGAGATCGTAATGGCTAAACCCTAGATGTCTAGCCTGTATGATGATTATGATTGCCTCTACGGACTAAACCCTCCGGTTTATATAGACACCAGAGGGAACTAGGGTTGTCTAGAGTCGGTTTACAGAGAAAGGAATCTTCATATCCATACGCCAAGCTTGCCATCCACGCAAAGGAGAGTCCCATCCGGACACGGGGAAAAGCCCTCTATCTTGTATCTTCACGGTCCACCAGTCTGGCCCATGTCACATAGCCCGGACGCCCGGGGACCCCCTAATCCAGGACTCCCTGACCAGTCTCGACACGCCGAGCTCTGATACGTCTCCAATGTATCTACTTTTCCAAACTCTTTTGCCCATGGTTTGGACTCTAATTTGCATGATTTCAATGGAACTAACCCGGAGTGACGTAGTTTTCAGCAGAATTGCCTTGGTGTTATTTTTGTGCAGAAATAAAAATTCTCGGAATGACCTGAAAATCCACAAAGAATATTTTTGGAATACATAAAAAATATTGGCGAAAGAATCAACAGAGGGGGACCCACCTGCTGTCCACATGGGTGGAGGCCCTGCTAGGGCGCGCCCCCTGCCTTGTGGGTCCCCTGGACCTCCATCGACCTCAACTCCAACTCCATATATTCACGTTCGGGGAGAAAAAATCAGAGAGAAGGATTCATCGCGTTTTACGATACAGAGCCGCCGCCACCTCCTGTTCTTCATCGGGAGGGCAGATCTGGAGTCCGTTTGGGGCTCCAGAGAGGGGAATCCGTTGCCATCATCATCACCAACCTTCCTCCATCACCAATTTCATGATGCTCATCATTGTGCGTGAGTAATTTCATCGTAGGCTTGCTGGACGGTGATGGGTTGGATATTTATCATGTAATCGAGTTAGTTTTATTAGGGTTTCATCTCTGGTATCCACTATGTTCTGAGATTGATGTTGGTATGACTTTGCTATTCTTAATGCTTGTCACTAGGGCCCGAGTGCCATGATTTTAGATCCGAACCTATTATGTTTTCATGAATATATTTGTGTTCTTGATCCTATCTTGCAAGTTGTAGACACCTATTATGAGTAATGATCCGCATACCCCAAGGTGACAATAATTGGGATTCTTTCCGGTGATTACCGTAGTTTGAGGAGTTCATGTATTCACCAAGTGCTAATGCTTTGGTACGGTTCTCTATTAAAAGGAGGCCTTAATAATCCTTAGTTTCCATTAGGACCCCGCTGCCACAGGAGGGTACATAGGACAAAAGATGTCATGCAAGTTCTTTTCCATAAACATGTATGACTATATTCGGAATACATGCCTACATTATATTGATGAATTGGAGCTAGTTCTGTATCACCCTAGGTTATAACTGTTGCATGATGAATTCCATCTGACATAATTATCCATCATTGATCCATTGCCTATGAGCTTTTCACATATTGATCTTTGCTACTTTACTTTGTCGTTGCCACTGTTACAATTGCTACGAAACTGCTACTATTACTTTTGCCACCGTTACCGTTACTTCCATACTACTTTGCTACTAAATTTTTTGCTGCAGATATTAAGTCTTTCAGGTGTGGTTGAATTGACGCTGCTAATACTTGAGAATATTCTTTGGCTCCCATTCTGTCAAAAAAATAAATTTGGGTTGAATACTCTACCCTCAAAAATGGTTGTGATCCCCTATACTTGTGGGTTATCAAGACCATTTTTGGCACCGTTGCCAGGAAGCATAGCTCTATCCTCTGAGTCACTTGGGATTTATATCGATTGATCACTATGAAGAATTTGGAAGATACTAGAACCAAGATTTTTCCCTCTACTACAAGGGGAGGTAAGGAACTCCCATCTAGCTCTGCACTTGATTGACCTTCTGTTTTGAGTAAGCTTGCGACACCTACACCTACTATTGATGATGCTACTTATACTATGAATGATGCTTATGACGCTACTACTTTGCTTGATAAAACTGTGCCACTGGGTGAACATCAACTATTGATTATGCTGGAGATGATGATATTTCTGAAATTGATGAAATTATCGAAACTGAAAACTTTGAAACACCTAATAAGACTAGCTCTCCTAGATATCAACTTCCTGTTACGCCTAAGGGTTATGTTATGGATGGAGAGGTAGCTAGGGACTTTCTTCCTTGTCAGGATAGAGATGGTCTTAAGAAATTATTATGCAAGTGGAAAGAAAAGTCGTTGAATGCTAGAATGCAATATGATCCTAGGTTTGCTACTTCACCTATCTTTGTTACTGATAAGGATTATGAATTGTCTGTCAATCCTAAGTTATTGGTTGAATCTGATCCTTTCTATGGTTATGAATCTGAAACTGTTGTGGTACATCTTACTAAATTGAATGCTATAGCCAACCTATTTGCTCATGAGGAAAAAATTCGCTATTACTATATTCTTAAGTTGTTTCCTTTCTCACTAAAGGGTGATGCTAAGATATGGTTTAATTCTCTTGCTCCTGGTTGTCTGCGTAGTCCCGAGGATATGATTTACTATTTTTCTAAAAAATAGTTCCCTGCTCATAATAAACAAGCTGTTTTAAAGGAAATATTTAACTTTGTGCAATTTTATGAAAAGGGTCTCCCACAATCTTGGGGGAGGCTTCTCTAATTACATAATGCTTTGCCTGATCATCCTCTCAAGAAAAATGAAATACTTGATATCTTTTATAATGGACTAACTGATGCTTCTAGGGACCACCTAGATAGTTGTGTTGGTTGTGTTTTCAGGGAACAAACTATTGACCAAGCTGAATTGCTATTGAATAATATATTGAGTAATGATAATGATTGGACACTTCGTGAACCAACTCCTAACCAACTCCAAATAAAAGAGGTATTCTATTTCTCAGTCCTGAAGATATGCAAGAGGCAAAGAATCTATGAAAGAAAAAGGTATTATAGTTGAAGATGTTAAGAATTTACCACCTATTGAAGAAATACATGGTCTTGATAACTCGACACAGGTAGTAGAGGTAAACTCTATAGATTTGATGAAGGTGATATTCCTCATAATAAGTCTGCTAGTCAATGCTTGGATCAGTATGATAATTTTATTGTTAAACAAGAAAATTTCAACGATTATGTTAGTAGACAAATGAAACGTAATGCTTACATGCTTGACTACTTGGGTAATTATATGAGTAGAACTGTTAATGATCCTAAGCTTATTACTAAGCATGCTTCCATGGTTAAAACTCAAGTAGAACAAGTACTTAAGGCACAAGATTATTTTCTCAATGAGTTGAATAGTAAGAATAAAGATAATGATGTTAGGGTTATGACTAGAGGTGGTAAAATGATCCAGGAACCTTTGTATCCTGAGGGCCATCCTAAGAGAGTTGAGCAAGATTCTCAGAGAGTTAATACTGATGCACCTTTTCCTAGTAATAAAAAGAAAAAGAAAATTGATAGAACTTTGCATGCTTCTAGTGAACCTGTTGTAGACACACCTCAGAATCCCAATGATATTTCTATTTCTGATGCTTAGACACAATCTGGTAATGAACATGAACCTCATGATAATGTTGATGATGATGTTCATGTTGATGCTCAACCTAGTCATGATATTGATGTGGAGATTGAACCTGTTATTGATCTTGATGACCCACAATCGAAGAATCAACATTATGATAAGAGAGACTTCATTGCTAGGAAACATGGTAAAGGAAGAGAACATGGGGTTCAGAAACCCATGCCCTTTCCTCCTAAGCCATCAAAGAAAAAGGTGATGAGGATTTTGAACGCTTTGCTGAAATGATTAGACCTATCCTTTTGCGTATGCGTTTGACTGATATGCTGAACATGACTCGTTATGCTAAGTATATGAAAGATATTGTTACGAATAAAAGAAATATATCGGAAGCTGAGATTTCCACCATGCTTGCTAATTATACTTTTAAGGGTGGAATACCAAAGAAACTAGGAGACCCAGGAGTACCAACTATACCGTGCTCCATTAAAAGAAACTATGTTAAAACTGCTTTATGTGATCTTGGAGCCGGTGTTAGTGTTATGCCTTTCTCTTTATATCGTAGACTTGAATTGAATAAGTTGACACCTACTGAAATCTCTTTGCAAATGGTTGATAAATCAACTGCTATACCCATTGGTATTTGTGAGGATGTGCCTGTTGTGGTTGCAAACGTTACTATCTTAACAGACTTTGTTATTCTTGATATTCCCGAGGATGACAGTATGTTGATCATCCTTGGTAGACCCTTTTTGAATACTGCAGGGGCTGTTATTGATTGCAATAGAGGCAATGTCACTTTTCATGTTAATGGTAATGAGCATACGGTACACTTTCCGAAGAAACAACCTCAAGTTCATAGTATCAATTCTATTGGTAAAAATTCAACTATCATTATTGGAGGTTTTGAATTACCTCTTCCTACTGTCAAAAATAAATATGATATTCTTATTGTTGTGGACATGCATATCCCAGTTGAGGTAACCTAGTGTTATTTGAAAATTCTCCGGTTTCATGTCATTCGGAAGAAGTTTGTTAATAAGACTTGATCAACCTTGTTAATGGATTCCTTTTGATGAGCTTGAGATGGATTAATTTAGAAAGCAGAACTTTCTGTACCTACTTTTTACTTTTTGTTATTTAGATTAAATAAAGCAAAAATAGTATTATCCATCTATTTTCTAAATTATCTGTGCAATAAAAAATGTCCCAAAAATAAAATTTCTCCAAATTTAGTATGATTTTTTATAGAATATTTTAGAATTTCGGGCACTGAACATGCACAAGGGGGATGCAATAGTGGGCCACAAGGGTGGAGGGCGCGCCCTATCCCGCTGGGCATGCCCCCTGACTTGTGCGTCCCACATAGACACCCTCACTTATTCTAGCACCCATCCACTTTGTCTTCCTCCAGAAAAAATCGTCCCATTGCTCAAACCCGTATTCTTGCTCATCTTGCTTCCATTTTCGATCTCCTTGTGCAAAGCTCCATTTGCAAAACTGTTTTGGGCGATTGTTCTTCGGTATGTGACTCCTGCAATGGTCCAATTAGTTTTTGTTCTAGTGCTTTATTTATTGCAAATTTTTGCTGCTGTGGTGACCTTGTTCTTGAGCTTGCATGTCAAATTTATATGGTCCAAAGTAGTTTTGATGCATGATATAGCCTCTAGACACTTGTAGGAGTAGTTGCTATCAATTTTGTTGAGTTTGGTACACTTTTATTTTGATTCACTAAAAATTTAAGAAATTTTCAGAGAAAGCAAATGATGAGGAAATTGAGTTTAAACCGTTCAAAGGGTCCTATCTTCGGTGGTATTTGTGCCTCTTGCCTTGCTAAACGCTTGGAGATACCCATTAGGCATGATGAGAGAGAGGAGAAGCTATTACCCACTATATACTTAGATTATGACAGTATGGTAGCACATGATTCTATTAAGAAAGACGATGGAAAGAGACTCATCTATAACCTAGTATTCAGCCAGAAGACTTGTCAGATTATTACCTTGCCTGCACCTTCTTTTTTCTATATTCATTCAGGAAGGTACCTCATCATGCCCGCAAACATTTATGCATACTGGGAGCGGACACGATCCCCAGTTCCTGAGCCAGAGCCATCACCTAATCCATATCAGGAGTCCATTTATCAGTGGGAGCCGCAGGAGCTCGCTAACCAGTGGAACCCCCAGGATCCTCCTCAGTACACCGGAGAGGGCTACTTTGATCCATGGGCGTAGACCAACTTAGGCCAAAATCCTAAGCTTGGGGGAGCACGTATTTCTCACCGACATTACATTCATGTTCACACACTCATTTCAGTTGTCGGTGTTCATACATTTTCATTGTATTATCTAGGCTAGTTTATTTTGTTTTTTTCGCTTTCTTCTTGTGTGCTTGAAAACTTTAAGAAAACCCAAAAAAATTAGTTGTGGCTTCTTTCCTTTCCATGTTTATTTTGTCGTAGTATTAAAAGAAAACCCAAAAAGATTTCTCGTTCTTCTTTTACCTGTTGGGAGCTTTCCCATGGAAAAAGTTTTTCTCGTTCTTGTTTTACTTTCTTCAGAAAGACAAAAACTCAAAAAACTTTTCAGTATGTTTCTTTGAAATTCTTTTCTTTTCTTTGGGGGTCGAGAGGACAAGACCACAATGAAAATGTTTAGTCGCTCTCATATGCATTATTGTTGATCTAACAGAGCACCCATATTACCTTGTCTTCCCCTTTGAGTAAATGTTGCAGATTCCATCTTACTCCAATGTGCGTGCACTATTATTATTATCCACACCGTTCGGTCGTGCAAGTGAAAGGCAATAATGACGATTTATGATGAAATGATTGAGATGAGGAAAGGCTGGTATGAACTCGACCTATCTTGTTTTTGTAAATATGATTAGTTCATTGTTTCTGATTCAGCCCATTATGAATGAAACATGTTTGCAATGACAATTAGAAATTATAGTTACTCATGCCATTCAAGACCTTTTTCCGGGGAGCATAGCTCTATTCTCTGAGTCACTTGGGATTTATATCTGTTGATCACTATGAAGAATTTGAAAGATACTAGAACTAAGATTTTTCCCTCTACTACAAGGGGAGGTAAGGAACTGCCATCAAGCTCTTCACTTGATTCACCTTCTGTTTTGAGTGAGCTTGCGACACCTACCCCTGCTATTGATTCTGATATGTCGCATGTTATTGATGATGCTAATTCTACTATGAATGATACTTATGATGCTACTACTTTGCTTGATAAAACTGTGCCACTGGGTGAATTACTTGATGAGCATCTTGCTAGAGTTAGACCTATTGACTATGCTGAAGATGATGATATTTTTGAAACTGAAAACTTTGAAACACCTGATAAGACTAGCTCTCTGAGATATGAACTTCCTGTTATGCATGAGGGTTATGTTATGGATGGAGAGGTAACTAGGGATTTTCTTGCTTGTAAGGATAGAGATGATCTTAAGAAATTATTATGCAAGTGGAAAGAGAAGTCTTTCAATGCTAGATTGCAATATGATCCTAAGTTTGCTACTTTGCCTATCTTTGTTACTAATAAGGATTATGAATTCTCTATCGATCCTGAGTGAATTACTTTGGTTGAATATGATCCTTTCTGTGGTTATGAATCTGAAACTGTTGTGGCACATCTTACTAAATTGAATGATATAGCCACCCTATTTGCTCATGAGGAAAAAAATTCGCTATTACTATATTCTTAAGTTGTTTCCTTTCTCACTCAAGGGTGATGCTAAGATATGGTTTAATTCTCTTGCTCCTGGTTGTGTGCGTAGTCCCCAGGATATGATTTACTACTTTTCTGAAAAATATTTCCCTGCTAATAAGAAACAAGCTGCTTTAAAGGAAATATTTAACTTCATGCAATTTGAAGAAGAGAGTCTCTCACAAGCTTGGAGGAGGCTTCTCCAATTACTTAATGCTTTGCTTGATCATCCTCTCAAGAAAAACTAAATACTTGATATCTTTTATAATGGGGTAACTGATCCTTCTAGGGACCACCTAGATAGTTGTGCTGGTTGTGTTTTCACTGAGCGTACTGTTGAGCAAGCTGAATTGCTATTGAATAATATATTGAGTAATGATAATGATTGGACACTTCCTGAACCAACTCCTAAGCCAAATCCAAAGAAAAGAGGTTTTCCATTTCTCATTCCTGAAGATATGCAAGAGGCAAAGAAATCTATGAAAGAAAAAGGTATTAAAGATGAAGATGTTAAGAATTTACCACCTATTGAAGAAATACATAGTCTTGATAACCCGACACAAGTAGTAGAGGTAAACTCACTCTATAGATTTGATGAAGGTGATATTCCTCATAATAAGTCTGCTAGTCAATGCTTGGATGAGTTTGATAATTTTATTGTTAAACAAGAAAATTTCAATGCTTATGTTAGTGGATAATTGAAACGCAATGCTTACATGCTTGACTGCTTGGGTAATTATATGAGTAGAACTGTTAATGATCTTAAGCTTGTTAGTAAGCATGCTTCCATGGTTAAAACTCAAGTAGAACAAGTACTTAAGGCACAAGATGATTTGCTCAATGAGTTGAATAGTAAGAATGATGATAATACTTTTAGGGTTATGACTAGGGGTGGTAAAATGACCTAGGAACCTTTGTATCCTGAGGGCCATCCTAAGAGTGTTGAGCAAGATTCTTAGAGATTTAATACTGATGCACCTAGTCCTAGTAATAAAAAAAGAAAACTGATAGGACTTTGCATGTTTCTAGTGAACCTGTTGTAGACACACCTGAGAACCCCAATGATATTTCTATTTCTGATACTGAGACACAATCTGGTAATGAACATGAACCTAGTGATAATGTTGATGATGATGTTCATGTTGATGCTCAACCTAGTATTGATAATGATGTAGAGATTGGACCTGCTGTTGATCTTGATAACCCACAATCAAAGAATCAACGTTATGATAAGAGAGACTTCATTACTAGGAAACATGGTAAAGAAAGAGAACATGGGTTCAGAAACCCATGCCCTTTCCTCCTAAGCCATCCAAGAAAAAGGATGATCAGGATTTTAAGCGCTTTGCTGAAATGATTAGACCTATCTTTTTGCGTATGCGTTTGACTGATATGTTGAAAATGACTCCTTATGCTAACTATATGATAGATATAATTACAAATAAAAGAAAGATACCGGAAGCTGAGATTTCCACCATGCTTGCTAATTATACTTTTAAGGGTGGAATACCAAAGAAACTAGGAGACCCAGGAGTACCAACTATACCATGCTCCATTAAAAGAAACTATGTTGAAATTGCTTTATGGGATCTTGGAGCCGGTGTTAGTGTTATGACTTTCTCTTTATATCATAGACTTGAATTGAATAAGTTGACACCTATTGAAACTCTTTGCAAATGGTTGATAAATCAACTGCTATACCCATCGGTATTTGTGAGGATGTGCATGTTGTGGTTGCAAACGTTACTACCTTAACGGACTTTGTTATTCTTGATATTACCGAGGACAAAAGTATGCCGATCATCCTTGGTAGACCCTTTTGACTACTGCAGGGGCTATTATTGATTGCAACAAAGGCAATATCACTTTTCATGTTAATGGTAATGAGCATACGGTACACTTTTCGAAGAAAGAACCTCAAGTTCATAGTATCAATTCTATTGGAAAAAAATTCAACTATTATTATTGGAGGTTTTGAATTCCTCCTCCTACTGTCAAAAATAAATATGATATTCTTATTGTTGGGGACATGCATATCCCCGTTGAGGTAACCTAGTGTTATTCGAAAATTCTCCGGTTTCATGTCATTCGGAAGAAGTTTGTTAATAAGACTTGATCAACCTTGTTAATGGATTCCTTTTGATGAGCATGAGATGGATGAACTTAGAAAGCAGAACTTTCTGTACCTACTTTTTACTTTCTGTTATTTAGATTAAATAAAGAAGAAATAGTATTATCCGTCTATTTTCTAAATTATCCACGCAATAAAAAATGTCCCGAAAATAAAAGTTCTCCAAATTTAGTATGATTTTTATAGAATATTTTAGAATTTCTGGCACTGAACATGCACCAGTGGGCCACAAGGGTGGAGGGCGTGCCCTACCCCTAGGTGCGCCCCCTCCCTTATGGGTCCCACGTAGGCCCCCTCACTTATTCCAGCACCCATCCACTTCGTCTTCCTCCAGAAAAAATGATCTCATTGCTCAAACCCGTGTTCTTGCTCATCTTCTGCCATTTTCGATCTCCTTGTGCAAAGCTCCATTTGCAAAACTGTTTTGGAGGATTGTTCTTCGGTATATGACTCCTCCAATGGTCCAATTAGTGTTTGTTCTAGTGCTTTATTTATTGCAAATTTTGCTGCTGTGGTGACCTTGTTCTTGAGCTTTCATGTCAAATTTATATGGTCCAAAGTAGTTTTGATGCATGATATAGCCTCTAGACACTTGTAGCAGTACTTTCTATCAATTTTGTGGAGTTTGATTCACTTTTATTTTGATTCACTAAAAATTTCAGAAATTTTAAGAGAAAGCAAATGATGAGGAGATTTTTAAGAGGCTCTTCAAGTCGGGGTTCTAAAGAAAAGGAAAATGAAGAGAAGAAGAAGCCCAAGTATAACCTTCCTCACACCGCGGAGGTTCGTCCGTGTGAATGGCCAATTGATGCATTCTTGGAAGCGGCCTGAATTTATGAGGATTTCTATATTTGGCTGGGAATGCAGGCATCACCGACTTTCTCCCCGATAAGTGTGATCAGTACCTCCTACTCATGAATACTTTCGTGCAAAATTTTCACTTTCATGCTAGGACATCACCACCCACGGTAGAATTCCACTTATATGATGAGCATAACGAGATGACGCTTTATGACTTTTGTGAGGTTCGCAAATTACCTTATGAGGGCAGCGCCGATGAGCCACATCCTAGAGATAAGGAAGATTTTATTGATGAAGTTACCGTTGGGGAAAGGAGAAAGGTGTCGGAAGCGAGAGTGGCTAGTTTACATTTTTTTTCCTGTTTTGCGCTACTACTCATTATTTGCTGGGAGATGTGTAATTGCTCGTGGGGAGAGTGGAGGCCTTAGTGCTCCTGACCTTGCTAATTTGCGCCATGCTTTACTTCGTGATAAAACTTTTAGTTTGGGTGCTATGGTTGCTCGACGGTTGAGTTTAAACCGTTCGAAGGGTCCTATCTTCGGAGGTATCTATGCCTCCCGCCTTGCTAAATGCTTCGAGATACCCACTAGGCCTGATGAGAGAGAGGAGAAGTTGTTACCCACTATATACTTAGATTATAACAGTATGGTAGCACATGATTTTATTAAGAAAGACAATGACAAGAGACTCATCTATAACCTGGTATTCAGCAAGAAGACTTGTCAGATTATGACCTTGACTGCACCTTCTTTGTTCGATATTCATTCAAGTAGGTACCTCGTCATGCCCGCGAACATTTATGCATACTGGGAGCGGACACGATTCCCAGTTCCTGAGCCAGAGCCATCACCTGATCCGTATCAGGACTCTATTTATCAGTGGGAGCCGCAGGAGCTCGCTAACCAGTGGAACCCCCAGGATCCTCCTCAGTACACCGGAGAGGGCTACTTTGATCCATGGACGTAGACCAACTTAGGCCAAAAGCCTAAGCTTGGGGGAGTACGTATTTCTCACCGACATTACAATCATCTTCACACACTCATTTCAGTTGTCGGTGTTTATACTTTTTCATTGTTTTATCCATGCTAGTTTATTTTCTTTTCCCCGGTTTCTTCATGCGCGTTTGAGAAACTTTAAGAAAAACCAAAGAAATTAGTTGTAGCTTCTTTCCTTTCCATGTTTATTTAGTAGTAGTATTAAAAGAAAACCCAAAAAGAGTTCTCGTTCTTCTTTTACTTGTTGGGAGCTTTCCCGTGTAAATAGTTTTTCTCGTTCTTCTTTTACTTTCTTCAGAAAAACAAAAACTCTAAAAACATTTCAGTGTGTTTCTTTGAAATTATTTTCTTTTCTTTGGGGTCGAGAGGAGAAGACCACGATGAAAATGTTGAGTGGCTCTCATATGCATTATTGTTGATCTAACAGAGAGCCCATATTACCTTGTCTTCTCCTTTGAGTAAATGTTGTAGATTCCATCTTAGTCCAATGCACGTGCACTATTATTATTATCCACACCATTCGGTCGTGCAAGTGAAAGGCAATAATGACGATTTATGATGAAATTATGGAGATGACGAAAGGCTGGTATGAATTGGACCTATCTTGTTTTTGTAAATATGATTAGTTCATTGTTCCTGATTCATCCCATTATGAATGAAACATGTTTGCAATGACAATTAGAGATTTTAGTTACTCATGCCATGCTTAATTATCTAGGAGTTTATAATGGTTTACCTTGCGTGCCAACATGCTTTTAAAATGGTTGTGATGTAGTATGATAGGATAGTATCCTCCTTTGAATGATTCGAGTGGCTTGACTTGGCACATGTTCACGCATGTAGTTGAAACAAAATCAACATAGCCTCCATGATATTTATGTTCATGGTGATTTATATCCTACTCATGTTTGCACTCAATGTTGGTTAATCTCAATGCATGTTTATGACTATTGTCGCTCTGTAGTTGGTCGCTCCTCAATCTCTTGCTAGCCTTCACTTGTACTAAGCAGGAATAGTGCTTGTGCATCCACTTCCATAAACCCAAAGTTGTTCCATATGAGTCCACCATACATACCTATATGCAGTATTTACCTGCTGTACCAAGTAAATTTGCATGTGCCAAACTCTAAACCTTCAAATGATAATCTGTTTTGTATGCTTGAATCGCTCATGTAGCCACTGGGGCTGTCAGTATCTTCCATGCTAGGCGGGTTATTCTCATGATGACTGGACTCCGCTCGTCATTCACGATAAAATGGCTGATAATTGGGATGCCCAGTTGCATGCTCAAATCAAATCAAAATATAACTTCAAACAAAACTCCCCCAGGATTGTTGTTTGTTGGACGGTACCCATTGTTTCGGAACAGTCATGAATGTGCTTGTTGGTGGAGGGGGAGTAGAAACTTTACCATTCTGTTTGGGAACCACCTATAATGTATCTAGTATGGAAGATACCGAGATCTCTTGGTTGTTATGTTGACAATGAAAGCATGCCGTTCAAAATATTATTTATCTCTATTTCAAAAGCTCGAGCTCTGGCACCTCTGCAAATCCCTACTTCCCTCTACGAAGGGCCTATCTTTTATTTTTATTGTTGAGTCATCATCCTCTTATAAAAAGCACCAGTTAGAGAGCACCACTGTCATTTGTATGTGTTGTTATTAATTGATATTGAGTGTGACTGTGACTAGATCTCTTTTACCATGAATTACAATGTCTAGTCAGTCCTTGATCTTCAGGGGTGCTCTGCATTTATGTTTTGTGGTCTCCGAAAGGGCTAGCGACATACCATCTTGTTATATCATACCATGATTGTTTTGAAAAAGTGTTGTCATCCAACATTTTTTATTATTGCTCGCTAGTTAATTATACCATTGATACGAGTGAATGTGAGACCTAAATGTTATTGTGAATATGGTTAGTTCATAATCTTTGCTGAAAACTTGAATGATGGCTTTACATATTTGCAACTACAAGATCAAATGGAGTTTGTAAAAGTTTTTCTTTATCACTGTCAGTTTGTCAACTGAATTGCTTGAGGACAAGCAATGAGTTAAGCTTGGGGGAGTTTATACGTCTCCAACGTATCTACATTTCCAAACTCTTCTGCCCTTGTTTTGGACTCTAATTTGCATGATTTGAATGGAACTAACCCGGACTGACATTGTTTTCAACAGAATTGCCTTGGTGTTATTTTTGGGAACAAATAGAAGTGCTCGGAATGACCTGAAAATCCACGGAGAATATTTTTGGAATATATAAAAAATATTGGCGAAAGAATCAAAAGAGGGGGACCCACCTGCTGTCCACAAGGGTGGAGGGCGCGCCCCCTAGGGAGCGCTCCCTGCCTTGTGGGTCCCCTGGACCTCCAGCGACCTCAACTCCAACTCCATATATTCACGTTCGGGGAGTAAAAAATCAGAGAGAAGGATTCATTGCGTTTTACGATATGGATCCGCCGCCACCTCCTATTCTTGATCGGGATTGCAGATCTGGAGTCCGTTCGGGCTCAGGAGAGGGGAATCCGTCGCCATCATCATCACCAACCTTCCTCCATCACCAATTTCATGATGCTCACTGCCGTTCGTGAGTAATTCCATCGTAGGCTTGCTGGTCGGTGATGGGTTGGACGAGATTTATCATGTAATCGAGTTAGTTTTGTTAGGGTTTGATCCCTAGTATCCACTATGTTCTGAAGTTGATGTTGCTATGACTTTGCTATGCTTAATGCTTGACACTAGGGCCCGAGTGCCATGATTCCAGATCTGAACCTATTATGTTTTCATGAATGTATTTGTGTTCTTGATCCTATCTTGCAAGTTGTGGACACCTATCACGAGTTATGATCTCCATACCCCAAGGTGACAATAATTGGGATTCTTTCCCGTGATTACCGTAATTTGAGGAGTTCATGTATTCAGTAAGTGCTAATGCTTTGGTCCAGTTCTCTATTAAAAGGAGGCCTTAATATCCCTTAGTTTCCATTAGGACCCCGCTGCCATGAGAGGGTAGGACAAAAGATGTCATGCAACTTATTTTCCATAAGCATGTGTGACTATATTCGGAATACATGCCTACATTATATTGATGAATTGGAGCTAGTTCTGTGTCACCCTAGGTTATAACTGTTGCACGATGAATGCCATCCGACATAATTATCCATCATTGATCCATTGCCTACGAGCTTTTCACATATTGATCTTTGCTACTTTACTTTGCCGTTGCCAGTGTTACAACTGCTGTGAAACTGCTACTATTACTTTTGCCACTGTTACCGTTACTTCCATACTACTTTGCTACTAAATATTTTGCTGCAGATATTAAGTCTTCCAGGTGTGGTTGAATTGACAACTCAGCTGCTAATACTTGAGAATATTCTTTGGCTCCCCTTGTGTCGAATCAATAAATTTGGGTTGAATACTCTACCCTTGAAAACTGTTGCGATCCCCTATACTTGTGGGTTATCAGGCTCTCCTGCCCAGCAAGGGAGGCTCTCTTGAGGTAATCTTCTTTGCTCATCTGCTCTTCTTGATGCTCTCCTTGATCTCATGGAGAGCGGCTTGTCTGACTTATCCTTTGTATTACGCACTGTTGCTGGATCCATGATCGTCAGCGCGCCTGTGCATGAGTTCGGTCGGCAAACGTGAACGTTTGCTGCACCGACATCAAGATTTCACTACAAAAGGGATTTGCAACATGTGAAGCATCGTCTATCTTGTTGCAAGTAATAAAGTGTTCCATCTTAGAGAAATTGTCCACAACAACAACTACCGATTCTTTGTCGTTTTAAGTTCGTGGTAAACCAAGCACAAAATCCATACTAATGTCTTCCCATGGGTGATACATAATAGGAAGTGGCTTATAGAGACCATGATATTGAGCGGCAGACTTAACTTTGTCACAATTGGGAGCATCGGTTGGTGTAGTGTGAGATGTCACGAACCATCTTGGGCCAAAACTAGTTCTTGGAGAAAGAAGGGAATGTCTTGTCGCGTCCAAATTGTCCCATAAGTCCTCCACGGTGAGCCTCTTGCAAAAGCAACAAATGAAGAGAAGACTCGGGGATACAAAGCTTGTTAGCTCGCATAAGATAACCAGCCTTGATATAATATCGCTCCCAAGATATATGTGTTAGGCATTTGGCATAAGGAATAGCAAAAGAACATCATGCACATACAAGTCTTTTATGTGCTCAAATCCTATGACATTCAATTCAAGTTGAGTTACTAGCATGCATTTTGTGGGATAGGGCGCCCGCAAATTTTTTTCCCTACCCTTGATATACTTGATCACATAAGGAAATTACTCAATGAACACACACACCATTTTGCATGTCGCTTAATCAATTTTGTTTGATCCTTAAGCTATTTAAGCATTTCATGATCCGTATGGATGGCAAAATTCATGAGGGCGAAGATAATATTCCCACACATGCGAGACTCTCATTAAAGTATATAACTCCTTGTCGTGATTGAATGCTTCTCTTGCATTAACACACCTCCTATGCCATTACCACTAGCATCGCAATGCACTTCAAAAGTTTTATTGAAGTTGGGTAATGCAAGTAATGGAGCATGCGTAAGCAAGTTTGTAAGCTCATGGAATGCGGTGTCTTGGGAGGGTCCCTAAACAATTCTTCTTACTCAGTGCGTCCAATGGTGATGCAATGGTGCTAAAGTTCTTAACAAATCGATGATAGAAACTGGCTAGGCCAAGGAAACTATGCACTTGTTGCAAATTGGTTGGTTGTGGCGAAGTTTTAATTGTGGCAATTTTAGACTCATAAACTTTAACACCCTTAGAGGAAACAACAAATCTCAAGAAAACAAGCTTGTCAACACCAAAGGTGCATTTTTCCATATTCTCATAAAGGCGCTCATTTCTAAGAACATGCAAGACTTCTCTAAGATGTGTAACGTGATCTTTGGGAGATTGACTAAACACAAGTACATCATCAAAGTATACCACAACACATATGCCAATGTATTTGCGAAGAACATAGTGCATCACACGCGTAAAAGTGCTAGGTGCTTCAGATGAGCCCATACGCATGACTAACCATTCATACAAGCCAAATTTGGTTTTCAAAGTCGTTTTCCATTCATCACCCTCTTGAATACAAATTTGATAGTAGCCACTTTTAAGGTCAATTTTAGAGTAAATGGTGGCTCCACTAAGTTCATCTAGCATGTCATCAAGGCATGGAATGGGGTGTCTACAATGAATGGTGATAGCATTTATGGGACGGGAATTGGAACACATGCGAAAACTACCATCTTTCTTAGGCACAGGAATAACCGAAATGGCACATGGACTTAAGCTTTGTATCCCCTTCAGACTCTTCTTCTTTGTCATCGGCTGATGCAGCCAAAATATCTTCAGCCTCTTTGGCTTTAGACTCTTGAGTAGTGACTGAAGGGATGGCTTCAGGGAACACTTGACGTGCTACTGAGCTTGTGGCATGCACATCCTCTTCAGGAATGCTCAACATGGAGACCGTGGGCCTAGGGCCTCTGCGAAGCCTTCGGAAAGATGGCGACGCCTATGGTGAGGGAGTGGTCTTCTCCATGTCTTCGGAGGTGTTTTGCGGAATCTCAATCACGGGAGTAGTGACTTGAGCTGGTGGTGTGTGAGGAATGACTTCATGCAGCAGGGAGTTGGGGTGTTGCTCTTCCCAGAACTCATCATGTGCGATTGGCGTCGTGGGACCGCCAATGCTTATTTGTTCACTGCTCGATTGAGCAGGCCATGATACCGGCTTGGGCATAATCTGGGGGAACTAAGGAAGGACTTTATCATTAACAACATTGTCTTCAAGACCAATGTCTTCAGCTGCGGTGGTGTCAGCAGCTGGAATCTCTTCAGACACATGAGCCTCTATGGTAGCAGGCTCATGAACAACCAGACGACGCTCACGGTTGGAGGATGCAGGAAGGGCAACTGAAATGGGTTCAACAAGCAGCGGCTCACTAGGAGTAGATGAGGCGGTTTGTGTTTGGGCCCTTCGTGAAGCCTTAGAGAACTTCTTCAGCCCCTTTGAGAAGGAGCAGCATCAGATGCTTCTTGATGCTTTCGCTTCTTAGCTTCAGCTTCAGCCTGTTCGTCTTCTTCTGCTCAGAAGCAGTAGAAGGGACCTTTGGCTTCGAGCCAATCATGCTGGCAGGGAAGACAATGCTTGGTCTTTTTGCCTTTGAGTTTCAGCCTCAGTTTAGATCGGCTTCTTCTTCTTCTTAGCTGCAAGCTTGGGGTCAATGCCTGGACGCCCAAGTGCCTTCCTCTTCAAGGCTTCATTATGAGCCTGAACGCAGTTTTCAGCATAGTGCTTGAGGCGCTCTCTTGAGCCTTTGGCTTCATCACGGCACTTAGCAAATTCAGCCCTGAGATCAATCATCATTTGCTTGAAATTTTGCACTTCAGTGACACTAAGTCAGGCCATGTGCTTCTTGAAGAGGGCCTTTTCATGGTCAATCTTGTTCTTCTACTCAATGACCTTTTGAACAATTGCAAGCTCTTTGGCAATATAGCCCTAAAATGTCAAGCTGATGCCAATCGGAAGTTGCAGATCATCGAGGGTAAGAGAGGTACCTTCATACTCGTCATTGAAGTTGTTGAGAATATCAGCGTCAAACAGAGGCAGATCATTGAAGACTTCGGCCTCCTATTTGTTCCTTATCAGCATCTCAAGGGCATCATCATCTACGTCTTCATCGCTAGATAGCTCGACAATATCTTCATCATTGCGAAAGATGTGTGCGGCTGTAAGAGCTTTCCCTAAGATCTTCTTGGCCTTCGTAAACTTCTTGGAGATGCGAGACAAGTCCTTAAAGTGCACACTTGATTCAGGTGGTGCAGATTTCAATGGCTTCACAATTGAAGCTTTTGGTGCAGTAGAAGATTTTGAAGCCTTTGCTTTCTTCTTTGGCTTCGTGGGCTCTAGAACTTCAGGATTTCCTCTTCCTCAGCAGCTTCTTCAACAGTGGCCCTTTGAGCGGCACAATGTGCCAAGTATGAATCGAAATCGTCAAAGGGGCCAATGAGATTTTGCTCAGCTTCGCGGCTGCCATCTAGCCTTGGAGCAGCTGGACCTGGGTTGAAGTCGATTCCAAGGTCCTTCTTATTTTGAGATGCTGAAGCCTTCAGAAACCGAAGATTGGCTTCAAACAGTTCATCCTCATGACACCATCGAAGATTGTATGGGTCGGCATTGTCAGGCATTGGGCTAAGGACCATGCAAGGAAAGAAGCCTTTTGCAATGGCTAAAGCCATGGTCTTGGGGTGAAGTTTCCTGTATACAATATCCACCAAGGGTGGCCTCACAGCATTCTTCTTTGCGTATTCAGGAGTTACAAAGTGATACTGAAACCATTGCTCTGCCCAATATCTTCGAATCCTAGGTTTCTTCAGGATCAGACTTGTACATCACATATAGATCTGGTGGCAAGTCCAAATCAGTGTTGTCACGGTGCTGCCTACCACCCTTCTTTGTAGATTTGCCAGATGCCATTGAAATTCAGACTCAAAGGCTTCACAATAGTGTTTGGCTTCAGGCGACTGGCCAGACAGGAACTGGATTTAGGTGATTCAGTACGATGCTGTAAGAACTCTTCAAATGAAAGCAGACAATGAGAACCAAGGGATTCTCCCACGAACATGTACCTGTGACAGCATTAGAGATGCGAGGGAAGGGGAAGAGGTCATATGCATTCTCAGAAGATTTTGAAGATAAATCAGTTTGAAGACAATTGACCTCACATCGTGAAGACGTTCACTTATAGATGTAACTTGGTTCTAGATTTGTACGAATCCAAAAATAAGCACAAGTGAGGTGTAGCTACCCGACCCGAATGGATCATGTCTCTGTGCTTAAGTGTCATCCCTGGATCGGTATGCTGACACACACAGTACTCGAGGATTTATAACAGAGGTAAATCACATGTATAAAGTAACGTAAATACTATTACCTCAATCCAAAATAGCGGAAGTAACAAGGTTGTGGATTCCCATCAACACCAACGGCAAAGTTGAGTGTAGAAATCGTAACCCTAACGTATCACTTACTCGTCGTAAGATATCCTGCAACATGAAACGTTGCAGCCCGAAAACGGGTCAGCACATGGAATATGCTGGCAAATTCACACCATAGAGAAATGATGAACAAAGGCTATCACTACATGCATATATGGCTGGTGGAAAAGCTCTATGGTTATAATGTTTTTTGCGAAAAGCCAATTTTTCCCTACTTCAAAGGAATAAATTTTATTTAACTATCATGGTGGTTGTGAAACATTGAGATGGTTGACATCATCTCAATCCTAATTAAGTATCATCATTAACCCAACAATATTAATTAAAAGTAACATGATGATATCAACGGGATAATCCAAGAACTAGATACTCAAGATGTCCATAACCGGGGACACGGCTAATCATGATTAGTTTGTACACTCTGCAGAGGTTTGCGCACTTTTCCCCACAAGACTCGATCGCCTCCGCTTGATTCTCGCACTGCATGATGTTTGAGAAACGGATGACCGAGACACAGTCTTTCCGAAGAGGTCCCCTTAACCGATAGATAGGCCAGTACACCTGCAATCCCCTACATCTGCTAGCCCATCATGGAAAGGTTTCCCACAACTTACTCAACTATGCTAGAGCCCATAATAGCTTGTGGCTGCACACGGAAGTTTCTAGCATGAATAATCTTATGAGCCCTTTGAGCCTGGGTGGCGGTCCTTATACAAACAGACAACACTGGGTTCTCCAGGTGCCTCAATCCACCTAGATGTGAGTTTTAGTTGCCACCTTAAGTTGAACCATTAATTAACAATCTCACATCTGTCATGGAAAATTCACTCAAACCCAATCCACGTCTACGAGCACAGCATAGCAATATAAGAAAACGTAGAAGTAACTCCCAAGGGTTTGATAGTAAACAGGGCAATAGGTACTACCTCATCTACTACTTCCCAATACCCACATGTTATCAATCCTACTCATGCAATGTTTTAGGGTTGAATCTAATGCATAAAAACTGGGTATGAAAGGGATATGATCAAAGTGTGAACTTGCCTGCAATGATGATGAAGATGATTCGCACTCAAAACTCTTGATAGATCTACTCGTCACACTCCGGTCAATCTATCGTAAGCAAGCAATAGCAACCACACATAAGCAATCCCTAAAAAGATCGAGAAGAACGAAGAAGACGATTCGGGAAACATCAAAACCAAGCAAATAACTCTTGCAACATAAAACAATTTCTAACAGTACCAAAATTATATGAATTTGGCCTTATCAGAAAGTTTAGGTCAAGAGCTTCGATTTGCAAAAAGAATCAACTAAATCGGAGCTACGAAACTTAAGTTATGAACAAAAGAAGTTTGAATATGAATTTGAACAAATTTCGAAATTTGAAAATTTCAAAAAGTTGACGTGACAGGTTAACTGGATAGGTGAAAACAAGACGAAACTATAGGCGCTGGTTTCATCTAATTTGGATGAACGAGTAAAAAGTTATGGCTATTTGAAAAATCAGGGCCAAGCTGTTTTGCAGAAGAAAAATAGCTACGGCTAAAAAAAATAGGTCTAACGCATAAATACAGAGAACGAATAAATATACCTAAAAGACAACTTCGGAGTGAGGAGACAACTTCCAAAAGTCCCGCCGGAGAGGAGAAATATATTTTTAGCTAGTCAAACCAAAATATTGATTTAACCCGCAATGGATAATTTTTGGAGGCTCTATGGGTCTATATTTATAGGTAGAAAAGAGGTTTAGGGGTTAAAGGCTAGGCAATGTGGGACTAAACGTAGACGTAAATAAACGAAACAGAGGAGAACCGCATGGGCTTGAAACCTTCGGCCGTGTACACAGGTTGCAGTTTCTATTTTTTTTTTAAACAAAATCGGCCTAAGAAAAAAATAAAAAGGCTGGCTGGGCCTGGCCCATTTTGTAGAGAGAAAAAGAAAAAAAATGAGGCGCCCGCGGCCACTATGCTACGCGTGTGGGCGGTAAATAACTATCGGCCGCATGTACAGTTTTTTTAAATAGAAACAGAAGGAAAACCGGATAAAGAAAATAAATTAAAATTTTATATAGGCATATTATATATCAAAATTTTCAGAAAAAGATTTTCTACCACATGAACATTTTTGTGAAGTCAAATAAAATCCGAGAAAATTTTAATAAATCAAACAGTGCTGCTGCCTTAATAAAATCCAATAAAAATCATTTTAAAAATACAAAAATGATTTCAAATTTATTTTTCTCCAATTTTCTGATGTAGTGAATCATGTTACCCTATTTTTTGTATATTTTATTTTTGGAGAAAAATAATTTGAATAAAACTCAAATAACCCCAATATTGAAAAATAATTTCAATGGGACTTTGAATAAATCCTTTGAAACTCCCAACTCATATTTCATATGTTTTGAAGAAGTCATTTTATCTTCGCTCGTGAAAATCATTGAGTTGCATAAAGTTTTAGAATTGGAAATATTCTCAAATGAAATTCAAATATTTTCAACACCCCTTTTCATTTAAATAAATGGAAGAAGTCATGTCATCTTCTCTCGAGGGTTTTGTGATGGAAAGAATTTGAATTCACGGAGATCATACAAGCAAAAATGAAAGTTTGGGAAAGTCCTTTTATTTCCTCTCATTTAACTTTCAAAAGATTTCGAATTCCACTCACTTTCAGTCAATCAATCAAACAATCAACCCAATCTATCTGTTTATTATAACATTCCAAAATTTAGAATTTTGGGATGTTACAAACCTACCACCCTTAAAATGAATCTCGTCCTCGAGATTCGGAGAGGCTAGCAAGAAAAACGTTAGGGTTTGGGTTCTTCTCAAAATTCATCGATCATCACAGGGGGTCTGGGGTGCTACCACCCTTAGAACCATTGTTACGGTTCCATCAAAACTCGTATACTCCATCCTTGTTGTTGACAATGTCGGTCTTCTCAGATCTTCAGTATAATTCCTTCTCTGGGCTCTTCCGGTGGTGGCATAACCTTTTCCTCAATTCCTGTGTCCATTCCATCTTGGTAAGGTTATTCCATGACTGGGTCTTCTTAGCTGACGGGTCAGGCGCCAATACTAAACAACTATCGACATCTCATGGTGGTCAACAATTTACGGTTTCTCCTGCAGGAAATGGGTCTGGTTGATCCTCACCGTATAACCTACGATTGGCATCAACTGCCGTGTACAAGGGAAACATTCTTATACCATTCTAAGGTTCAAGCAAGGTTTAATACCGTCGTCTCTCTACTATAGGTAGGTCACTCAGATTTACCATCCCATATAGCAAAGCGAACAATAAGAGTAAGTCGGTATGGTGATCAATCCATCCCGCACCCAAATCATTACCTTGTATATGGTTTAGCGAATCTCGCATTCTAACACTCGGTCATCCTCGCAAGCATTGCAGAGTTTCTCTTGCCGACGAACCAAGTTCAGAAAAATCCATTGATTCTGCAAGCCAAACAAACCTCTATCGTTCCTTCCCAACCCTCAGGTTTTGCGTAACTCCTATAAGATCGTCTGTCGATAAAATCGTAACTTCTTCTAGGGTTTTCCCTTCAACAAGAGTGTGCTTGCTTCTTGGCAGGTCCTGGGCCTGCGGGTTATGGCCCATCTCATCACTTGTAGTTCCTTGAACTTATCATCGGGCAACTGATCCTTAATCCAACATCCAACTTCCTGGTATTCTTAAATCCATCCAATTGTACTGTCTTCCTTCCTTCTATTGGCACCACTAGGACATGATTACTCAGGCTCATCATGGAATTTCCATTGGTACATATTTCCAACATCATACCTCCTTTATATCCAATAGTAATTTATCTCTTCATCCTCGGGGGATATCCCACATACCGAGATAAAACTTATACTTATGAAGTCCATACTCCACTTCGTGGGACATCATTATCCTTTCCAGGGTCAAGCGTCCTTACTGGGGAATATTGGCCATCTCTGCATGGCACTTCTTCAACTAGGAAAAGGTGAAACACATCATGAACTCATGACCGTCCTTCGGGTGACTCCAATTTGTTGGCCACTTCTCCCATACGCTCCAAAACTCGGTATCGTCCTACAATTCTCGGGGCTAACTTTCCCTTAACTCCAATAGTTTAACTCCTCGCAGAGGGAACACACGAAGACATGCTCCGTCTCCAATTTCATAGACTACCTCCTTTACATCCAATAATACTCCATACCCTCATATTCTTGGGGTATCCAACATATCGAGATAAAACTCATACTTATTTTGTTCGAAATCCACTTCGTGGAATATCATTACCTTTTTCCAAGGGTCAAGTTTCCTCACGGGGTACTACCACCTTTAAAATGCACAATCTTCCATAGACCATATTTCTCATATCCTCGAAAATGGTCAAAATCTTTCTTCATAAAGTAACAACTCATAAAATCCAAATCAGTATCAATGATGCTAACTTTATTGATTCTCAAATTATTACAATCTCCTGCATTCCATTACATGCCTCAATCCGACACCTCACTAATAAAAGAAATGTCCACACTACTACTACTATATTTCTCTTTGCACTCAACTATTTATCACAAGTCTTCGTCTCCTTGGGGCATTCTCTGGCAAAGTGCCCTGCTTCATCACAACGGAAACATATTACTTCTGACATATCTCGAGGTTTCCTTGTGATTATATAGCCTCCTAGGGTCCTCATCTTCCCTTTTGGGCAATCACTGAAGTAGTGTCCTGAATTTTTGCACCTGAAACATGTGATATGACTCAGGTCTCTCTTTGTAGAAATTGAGTTGTTCCTGGGATCCAATCTATTTCTCTTCCTGGACTTTTCCGTTCCAATCAGGGCTTCTATTTCCTGTGGGTCATACTCTACTTCCTCTGTCGGGAATTCTACTAAATCCCCATTCAGACAATTTTGGGAGATGTGTCCTCCTTCTCCACATGAATAGCATGACTTGGTGCAGGGTTTAATTGGTTCTTCTTTGGGTGTGTCCTCCACCTCTTCCTTCATCACAGATTCCTCTAAACTTTCCACGAGGTCTCTTTTCATTGCTTCTTTCTTCTGCTGGACGGTCCTTTGTACCATGGGGTAGATGTGACACTGAGCAGGGTAGTGGGTAGTCCCTTCACACAAGAAAAAAGTGATCTGCCTAGTTGGGCATTCTTTAGCTGGGTGACTTCCCTCACAATTAGGGCATTCCTCCTTGTGTTCCTTATGGTTGTGGCCTATTTCTCCACAAGGCTTGTATGCACAAGGTTTCTTCATATCCTTTCCATAAGGCTTCAATTTCTGGGACACAAGACGAGATCTTTGTAGAGTCCACTTAAATTCTTTCCAAGTGGTTACTCCTTGCCATCCATTGATGGTTTGGTACATCCTCCACCAAGTAGCAGCACCTCTTTCAAAACATTGAAGAGCATGCCGGGTCATATGTTTTCCGACTATAGGGTTATTCTTCATGTGATCCTCCATGTTTTGAATCCATCGGTCCGTCTCCAATTGACTCATCGGTCCAGAAAATACAAGCTCATCTCCATTCATCCTCTATTGGGTCCAAGGGTTTGGGGTGAGATAAGAGTGATAGAGAGGGATACACACAATACAAACAATAGTTTTGAAAAGACAGATTTTTATTGTGGCTGTCGGAAAAACAACAAACAAATGACAGCTCACAAACGTCGCATCTAACGTAGGTATAACAGGGGTTTGGTCTTCTAAAGGTCAATAAGTCTTCAACGTCGCCAAACTCTTCAAGTCTTGTTCATGTCTCCGATGGCTTCTTGCAAGCATGCTTGTCCTTCTCAAGTTCTTTTGCCAAATCATCTCTGTTGACGCGAAGTCTCTCGTGACGTCCTTTAAATTTCGGGAGTTGCGTTCCAAACTTCTGGGTTTCAACATCCTTGACATGAACCATGATCCTACTGTCCTTCAGTTCCTGACGAGTCTTTGATGTCTCAAGGTTTTGCTCCTCCATCATGGCTACTTTCAACTTCTGGGTTCTGAGTTCTTCACGAAATGCTTACTTGTCGAATACTGCTTCCTGAAGGTTCATCTTTAAACTTCCTGATGTAATGCTCCAGACCCTGGTGATACACCAGCTAAGGTTAAAACTTCATCTTGCTGATAGGTGCTCCATCAGTTTTCTACCATCCAATCCCTCCATGCATCTGCATGCTGAAGTCCGCACGGTGACAATAGCATAAGCGGACGATAACATCATGGATAGCCGTGTTTCTGCTCTTGTCATTTCCATGAGCTATCTCTCCATAGTTGATATCTCCTGCCTTAGGGTTTTCCTTGACAGAACTTTGAGTTTCTAACTCTCCATGTTTCGGTCTTTCTCCGATACACCTTGATCTCGGGTATTGACAGCTTCCATAGTCTGCCAAGTTCCATAAGGGTAACCTTCCTAGGTCATACACATCTGGCAATTCTTCAGAGCCTTCAAATTCTCCCAGTCTTCGGAGTCTTCAACCGTTGTAGTTTCCATTATCATAATGCACGGTAAAATCCTCTTCATTCCAAAATGGTCTTAGTTGTCCGATATCTTGTACTTCTTGAAGTGGTCTCATCCGTCGAATCTTCGAGTGGTCCAAAAGGAAAAAGCGTATGGTCTCACTAAAAGGGAATATTTGAATAAGACTCGGAAAAGAAGAGAGGTAAAAGATCTTTTTGAAAAGCAAAGTTTTTTGAGAAAATCCTTCCTATGGGCTTGCCAGTTTCTAGGGTCACGTCCTACAGTCAACATGTGCTCTGATACCATCTTGTAGCGACCCGACCCGAATGGATCAAGTCTTTGTGCTTAAGTGTCATCCCTGGATCGGTATGCTGACACACACAGTACTCGAGGATTTATAACAGAGGCAAATCACATGTATAAAGTAACGTAAATACTCTTACCTCAATCCAAAATAGCGGAAGTAACAAGGTTGTGGATTCCCATCAACACCAACGGCAAAGTTGAGTGTAGAAATCGTAACCCTAACATATCACTTACTCGTCGTAAGATATCCTGCAACATGAAACGTTGCAGCCCGAAAACGGGTCAGCACATGGAATATGCTGGCAAATTCACACCATAGAGAAATGATGAACAAAGGCTATCACTACATGCATATATGGCTGGTGGAAAAGCTCTATGGTTATAATGTTTTTGCGAAAAGCCAATTTTTCTCTACTTCAAAAGAATAAATTTTATTTAACTATCATGGTGGTTGTGAAACATTGAGATGGTTGACAGCATCTCAATCCCAATTAAGTATCATCATTAACCCAACAATATTAATTAAAAGTAACATGATGAGATCAACGGGATAATCCAAGAACTAGATACTCAAGATGTCCATAACTGGGGACATGGCTAATCATGATTAGTTTGTACACTCTGCAGAGGTTTGCGCACTTTTCCCCACAAGACTCGATCGCCTCCGCTTGATTCTCGCACTGCATGATGTTTGAGAAACGGATGACCGAGACACAGCCTTTCTGAAGAGGTCGCCTTAACCGATAGATAGGCCGGTACACCTGCAATCCCCTACATCTGCTAGCCCATCATGGAAAGGTTTCCCACAACTTACTCAACTATGCTAGAGCCCATAATAGCTTGTGGCTGCACACGGAAGTTTCTAGCATGAATAATCTTATGATCCCTTTGAGTCTGGGTGGCGGTCCATATACAAACAGACAACACTGGGTTCTCCAGGTGCCTCAATCCACCCAGATGTGAGTTTTAGTTGCCACCTTAAGTTAAACCATTAATTAACAATCTCACATCTGTCATGGAAAATTCACTCAAACCCAATCCACGTCTACGAGCACAGCATAGCAATATAAGAAAACGTAGAAGTAACTCCCAAGGGTTTGATAGTAAACAGGGCAATAGGTACTACCTCATCTACTACTTCCCAATACCCACATGTTATCAATCCTACTCATGCAATGTTTGAGGGTTGAATCTAATGCATAAAAACTAGGTATGAAAGGGATATGATCAAAGTGTGAACTTGCCTGCAATGATGATGAAGATGATTCGCACTCAAAACTCTTGATAGATCTACTCGTCACACTCCGGTCAATCTATCGTAAGCAAGCAATAGCAACCACACATAAGCAATCACTCAAAAGATCGAGAAGAACGAAGAAGACGATTCAGGAAACATCAAAACCAAGCAAATAACTCTTGCAACATAAAACAATTTCTAACAGTACCAAAATTATATGAACTTGGCCTTATCAGAAAGTTTAGATCAAGAGCTTCAATTTGCAAAAAGAATCAACTAAATCGGAGCTACGAAACTTAAGTTATGAACAAAAGAAGTTTGAATATGAATTTGAACAAATTTCGAAATTTGAAAATTTCAAAAAGTTGACGTGACAGGTTAACTGGATAGGTGAAAACAAGACGAAACTATAGGCGCTGGTTTCATCTAATTTGGATGAACGAGTAAAAAGTTATGGCTATTTGAAAAATCAGGGCCAAGCTGTTTTGCACAAGAAAAATAGCTACAGCTAAAAAAAATAGGTCTAACGCATAAATACACAGAACGAATAAATATACCTAAAAGACGACTTCGGAGTGAGGAGACAACTTCCAAAAGTCCCGCCGGAGAGGAGAAATATATTTTTAGCTAGTCAAACCAAAATATTGATTTAACCCGCAATGGATAATTTTTGGAGGCTCTATGGGTCTATATTTATAGGTGGAAAAGAGGTTTAGGGGTTAAAGGCTAGGCAATGTGGGACTAAACGTAGACGTAAATAAACGAAACAGAGGAGAACCGCATGGGCTTGAAACCTTGGGCCGCCGCACGCGTACACGGGCTGTAGTTTTTTTTATATTTAAACAAAATCGGCCTAAGAAAAAAAAAAGGCTGGCTGGGCCTGGCCCATTTTGGAGAGAAAAAGAAAAAAAATGAGGCGCCCGCGGCCACTATGCTACGCGTGTGGGTGGTAAATAACTATCGGCCGCATGTACAGTTTTTTTAAATAGAAACAGAAGGAAAACCGGATAAAGAAATTAAAATAAAATTTTATATAGGCATATTATATATCACAATTTTCAGAAAAAGATTTTCTACAACATGAACATTTTTGTGAAGTCAAATAAATTCCACACAAATTTTAATAAATCAAACAGTGCTGCTGCCTTAATAAAATCCAATAAAAATCATTTTAAAAATACAAAAATCATTTCAAATTTATTTTTCTCCAATTTTCTGATGTAGGGAATCATGTTACCCTATTTTCTGTATATTTTATTTTTGGAGAAAAATAATTTGAATAAAACTCAAATAACCCCAATATTGAAAAATAATTTCAATGGGACTTTGAATAAATCCTTTGAAACTCCCAACTCATATTTCATATGTTTTGAAGAAGTCATTTTATCTTCGCTCGTGAAAATCATTGAGTTGCATAAAGTTTTAGAATTGGAAATATTCTCAAATGAAATTCAAATATTTTCAACACCCCTTTTCATTTAAATAAATGGAAGAAGTCATGTCATCTTCTCTCGAGGGTTTTGTGATGGAAAGAATTTGAATTCACGGAGATCATAAAAGCAAAAATGAAAGTTTGGGAAAGTCCTTTTATTTCCTCTCATTTAACTTTCAAAAGATTTCGAATTCCACTTACTTTCAGTCAATCAATCAAACAATCAACCCAATCTATCTGTTTATTATAACATTCCAAAATTTAGAATTTTGGGATGTTATATGAGGAATCAAACTAGTTGTGAAGCATTCATAAGTGAAAGATCATTGCAGAATATGAGATCCAGAGTAGATAAGATCCAGATTTGGAAGTGTAAAAATAACTTTTGTAGGATGTGAAGATTTCAATAGATCTAAACAGTAAAAAGTGAGTTCTTATTTACCGCACGAAGAACCGCTAGACGAGAAAGATGGAGGCCGAGCAGTCCAATCTCCCGCGCCCTAACATGGCAGAGGAAGAAACCTACGGCGGCGGGGGGGGGGGGGGGAGAAGATGTCCACGACTGGCGTGAAGACGACGTCGGAGAAGTTGCGGCAGTGAAGCGCTTCGTCTCCAGCGACGACGAAAGCTAGCGGTGGCGCTAGTGTTTGAGCGAGACGGCAAGGGGAGAAGAAATAATGACCGCAAGGGAGGAGTATTTATAAGAAGGAGGGCCGGCACAGTGTAATTACTCAGCTGCCCCTGGCGGTTCACATATGAAGGACACGTGGCAAGCATGCAACTGATTGAAAGTTGTGCCACGACCCCACGCGTGCCTGGTTTGTCGGGTGGTCATTCCGGCTTCTCCGGTATTCAGGCAAAAAAGATAGAGATAATAAAGACAGTTTTGAATGTGTGTATCTGTATCTTCAGCTGACAAGGACACAGTGAAGACAATCAAAACGTGTCAATAGAATGCATATGAAGAGACGGAGAGAATTTGAGAGATAAGCACAGAAGGGGTTAGGTCCGATCACATTCACATAGCGCAGAAAATGGCAACTTAAAGACATAGCTATAAGTGAATGTTGTAGAGGACAGAACACACACAGACACACACACAGACACACAGACACACACACATATATATCGTTCGGACATTGATTTCATTTTGGCATGTTCGGTTTGTTGAATTATGATTTAATTTGCTTTGTTTCGAACTGTTGAATTCGGACAATCTGTATCGTATGATCCTCATGCATGAAATAGAGGATCGGCATTTGAAGTATATGGATGTGCAGCACAACATATGAGGGACGGACGGACGCTGTTTGCGGACGTATAGGAGGCCGGATTTGCCATGTCTGACTGATAGGTGCTCCGAGCAGAACAAAATGTGACTAAGCAACACGAGTGCAGGTCTGTAGGACAACATTTCTGTCGACAGGATTTTTTCCACGAGAAGTACTTCCGCTCGGCCAATATAGAAATTCCAGTATAAGCAGCCAGCGCAAGGTAATCCATCCACAGGACCTGGTAGGAAGCGATGCGTTTCTGAAGATGGGGACGGGTTAAGTTTTCAGCTCCTTGGTACTGTACTTGTCTATCTATCTAGAAATTACGGTCAGTAAAATGACTCAAATGTGAAGATTAAGACCGAGTACTACGTGGCCTCAACCGCAATTTGTATTTATTTATTCTCTTATCGTATCTCCCACCCACATCCTCCACTCGCTCCAGTACAGCAGCCTGCCTCCCCTGCCCTGTCTCCCTGACCACCTGCGCCTGGATAGGGGGAGCTCCTCTGACCTCCGTGGTCTGTGCCCCGAGCCGCCTCCTCAAGCAGACCAGACACAACCGCTGCCCCTCTCCTCCGCCTTTTTTCCTCCAGAGGAGTCGCCATGGAAACACACAACCGCAACATCCCACCTTAGAGCTCGCCGCCTCCAGCCACCTATCTGTGAGCCTTATGCTCCTCCGCCTCGATCTGTCCGACCTGCCGCCGAATCCACGTCGGAGAAGCCCAGGTCCACCGCCCAGACCACCAAGCGCTTGTGTGCTTCTCCACTCTCTCTGTCCGAACTCTCTACTCCTCTAGGGCGTAGAGGATGAATGGGCCTCGCAGGGTCTTTCTTTCGGTTTCCTTCCTCAGTTCGTTCTTCGTGTCTATCTGCTTCCGAGCTGGCCACATATCTCGTACTTTTTTCGTTGTTGCCTTGGCTATTTGATTCTTGCAAACGAACGTATATAACATGGTAGAATTTGATTTCAAGGAGCAAGGTGGGACTATTAATTATATGCATAAGGAGCAAATTCTGGCCCAAGTGACGACGTAGGAAGCCGGACAAAACTGGCGGGCGAGGTGAACGGACAAGCTGCAGGCCCATGTCCAGGAGCAAAACTTAGCCTGCAGGCCCAAGTCGAGGAGCGAAACTTTTTTGACTTACGAGCAGCGATGAATACCACCTCGGATATAGAAAATAATATGGGCGATGTGGACAGATGACGGACGGACGAAAAACGGACGAAATTACGGTGGTAAGAAGCGTTAGCCGCTTTATTAGTAGGTATAGATACGGTCTATTCTGCTAATATTAGCAGAATAATTATTCTGATAACACTTCCGCACTGCACGCTCAAGGCAAGTACACGTCATTGTTTTGAACCAAGTGTGCTGCAGTACTCACACGAGTGAACTTCGTGTCGGAAAAAACTGCACGCAGTGTTTTTTGGTACTGTTTTTGTTCTAATTTTTTAACTGTTTATCGGAACGAGCCGTATAATATACCGTTGGAAAGCTATTGATAAGGCGCAACTTCGCCATGTTGAACACTTTTCGAGATTCCTCACGGTTAAAAAGCAGTTTTAAAAATTGTGCGACGGATGACGAGTGGCAGCGAGCATATTTCATGATTGTTTCTAAACCGCTCATCGGAATAAAGCAAATGATACGCCGTTGGAAAGATATCGTCAAGGCGCATCTTTTTCGTATCTATTATTTTCTCTAATTCGTTACGGTTTAAGAGCAGTTTCAAATTTACTAAATCGTGGAATTACTTTTTTTTTGAAATTTTTGCAATTTTCGGTACTGTTTTCTCTCTAGTTTTTGAACCGTTTGTCGAAACGAGGCGTGTAATACATTGTTGGAAAGCTATTGACAAGGCGCAATTTTCATATGTAGAAATGGTTTTGAGATTCCTTACAGATTTAAGCTAATTTTGAAAATCGTGCGGCGGACGACGAGTGGCAGCGGCCGTTTTTCACGAAATTTTTATAAACCGCTGGTCGGAATGATTCAAACTATACGCCCTTGGAAAGATATCGACGAGGTGCAACTTTTTCATGTAGAACACTCTCTCTAATTCTCTACGGTTTAAGAGGAATTTCGAATTTACCGAAATGCGGACACTCTGTTTTTCTCAACACCCAAATCGACGTGGGTACTTCATCCGAGCGAAAACCGGACTGCATCGGACGAAAAACCGCACTGCATCAGACTGGTAAGAGAACCGCATGGTTTCTTTTATTCAAAAGTAATTTTTTCAAGGACGAGAAAGTAGAGTGCACTTCACATCGGGTGTAAATGAACCACAACACTATCAAAAAGTGAACCGCATTACTTTTTTCGCTTCCGTAACAACTTTTTGCACTTATGGGATGAACAACATCATACGGCCGACCGCACTGCTTCAGACGGAAAACCTCACTGCATCCGACAAGCAAGCGCACTTCATGATTTCTCTTGTCGGACATAAATTTTTTAAGACGAGCGAGTGAATCGCGCTTCACGTCGAACATAAGTGAACCGCAGCAGTATCGAGAAGTGAACCTCATTATTTTTTTGTCATTTACATGTCATTTTTTGCACTTCACAACGGTAGGTTGTGAAAGTGCGCTGCAATGTTAGTGTGCTGCATCATACGGGAAAGTGCACTGCAATGTCATCACAGAGGATTGCACGCGATTCTTTTTGTTATTGTTTAAGACGAAAAGAAATGCATAGTCCAGTGGAGCGAACCTCTAAAAAAGTGCATAGTATAGTGGAGCGAACCTCTCAACACAATAAAACTAAACCTCTCTCTGGACAAAAGTGAACCTCTCGACACAGTTTTTTTGCATGTCCAATGTATTTTGAGGGGGAATTGAAACTTGGATACAATAGTAGTGCACTTCATTTTCATGCTATTTTGCATTGTACAGGAACATAGCCCCTCGACCGGCTACCACGCAAAACACACACATACACACAAAACCATCATGAGCACACTGTACTGCAGTGGGGATGGCATCGACAGCAACAAGTCTCGCCGGTGGACTGCAGACCCAGGGGAACTGCACTGTTACGACCAAGCCAAATCTGAAAAAGCAACAAGATTATGCCTGAACTCGCACCGCAGTTTCTTCTGTAGGGGAATTAGAGAACCACCACGCGCATAATCACCGGGGTCACGCCACACCCTGGTTACCAACGCGGCAGAGCCCGTCCTGGCCTCAGATGGAGCAGCAGGAGAAGGCGCAGCGTGGCTAGCGCCATGGATCTCACGGCGAACTGCTAAACAAAACTTAGCGAGCTTCAAAAAAATTCAAAATGAACTGCAATCAGGCAATTGCGGGCACTGCGCCACGGCGAATGAGGTCGAACAGAGAGAGGGACTCATCTGGGACCGTTGGGGGCTCTTCTCGTGCACTACGGGGGAGGAGGAGAACTAGAAAGGGGGTCAGGGCAGAGGGTGGCCGAGCCGTCGGGGGCAGATGCCCTACAGCTCGTCGCGGGAGGAGCCGAGCACTGCAATGCCCACGCAACTGCACAACAGGCCCGACGCAAACGAACTGCACGCTGACTTGGCGTGGTATCCATGGATCCGTGGCCGGGGTCACCAAACCCATCAACAACTCGTCTTTCCAACAACAACAATGAAAATGAACCTTCAAGGAGAGGATGCTCGAGGCCGGTGCTTGCTGCACCGTGGCTGACGACGAGCGAGACCGGCAGAGAGAAGTGGTGGCCGGCGAACCTGCACGAAGAGAGGTGCCCTGACCAAGCTGCACGGGGCCCGCGACCGAGCTGCACGGGGTGGGTGGCGCCCAAGTACCCAAGGATGGCGCAGATGAGGGTCTCGCCGGAGACCGCCACGAGGAGGAGAGGGCTCGTCCTCGGCTCGATCTAAACCAGGAAGGAGGAGGAGGAGGCGGGGCCACCTTCTCTGCGTGAGGCCTTGCGGGCTACGAACCGGCGATGGTGGGCCGTGTGGGGCCATGGCTGTCTGGATCCGGCGATGCTTGGCCTCGTCGGCGGTTGGGTGGGGCGCACCATGCGCGAAGAAGGTGGAGGGGTGGGGCGGCGTCTCGGGTGGTGCGCGCCGCGCCGGAGAGGGTGGGGTGGCGGCTTGGGTGGGGCGTCGGAGAAGAGATGATGGTGGTCGACGCCCACGATGCTCACGGCAGGGGCGCGGCGGCGGCCAAGGCAGGGGCGGCGTGGCGGTGGCCTAGGGAGGGCCGGCCATGGCAGATCGACTATCGGCGTGCTCCGTGGTGGGGTGGTGGGAGGGAGATAGGGCGGCGGCACGAGGGAGGGAGGTGGTGGTGTGGCGCGGTGGAGGGAGGTGGGGCGGCGGCGCGGGAGAGGGAGGTGGTGGTGCGGCATAGTGGAAGGAGGCGATGGTGCGGCGTGGTGGAGGGAGATGGCGCGGCAAAAGGAGGTGGAGGGATTGGGGTCCTGGTCATGCGGGAGGTGGGTTGGGGTGGTGCGGGGCTGCGGGCACTGGCCGGGGACGGGTTGACCAGGGGTAGAAAGTAGGATAAGGTGGGAAGTGGTGGTGGGTGTGGGTGGTTCTGATGCGGTTCGGTTGAGTGGTGCGGGACGGTGCTGAAGTGTTAGTAGAATAAGGCGAGGTGTTAGCAGAATAA
The DNA here is from genome assembly GCF_002575655.3 of Aegilops tauschii subsp. strangulata. Lineage (NCBI taxonomy): Eukaryota > Viridiplantae > Streptophyta > Magnoliopsida > Poales > Poaceae > Aegilops > Aegilops tauschii. The sequence goes on along the minus strand of NC_053037.3, from coordinate 240,546,757 downwards.
GGTCTTAAGGGGTGTTATCATAATAGACCCACCCTATAGGAAGTATTAGACCCAACTTTTAAATCATGAAGACAAGGCAAGGCAAGGAAATGTTGAAGACAAACCAACTTTTAAGATAATGCAACATGACACCAAACGAAAATCTTCAAGAAAGGTTGGTGTTGGCGTTACCCACCCTATAGGAAGTATTAGACCCAAACACGATGCACAATTATCGTGGCACTCCGAAGTCAAATTCCACATTAATGTGTTCACACTCAGAGGGTATGTCTTCATGAATTGAAGACATACGTTACTTTGTGTGTTCCGCACCTAAGTCATCAATATGCATAAGCGTTAGGATGTGTGTCCATTCACCAGGACATTCAAGGATTCTAAGATATTTAGCTCACACCACAGCTTGCAAAACCTTTTCTCATCCAAGGGCTTCGTGAAGATATCTCCCAATTGCTCTTCAGTGTTGACGTGAATGATATCAATGTCTTCCTTGAACACATGATCTCTACAAAAATGATGAAGGATCTGGATGTGCTTTGTCTTCGAGTGCTGAACTGGATTGTGAGCAATTTTGATGGTGCTTTCACTGTCACGGTAGAGGGGCACATTCTTCATGTTGATGCCATAGTCCTTGAGGGTTTGCTTCATCTAGAGAAGCTGAGCGCGGCAGGATCCAGCAGCAATGTATTCAGATTCAGTAGTGGAGAGTGACACACAGTTCTGCTTCTTTGAAGACCAAAAGACAAGAGATCGTCCAAGAAAGCGACATGTGCCTGATGTGGACTTGCGATCAACCATGTCACCAGCATAATCAGCATCTGAGAATTCAACTATATCAAACTCTGAGCCCTTTGGATACCATAATCCTAGCATCGGGGTGTGAGCCAAATATCGAAGTATTCGGTTCACCGCGAGGTGATGCGATTCCTTTGCTGCCGCTTGGAATCGGGCACACATGCAAACGCTAAGCATTATATCTGGCCTAGATGCACATAAGTACAATAAAGAACCAATCATGGAGCAGTATACCTTTTGATCGAACTCTTTACCATTGTCGTCGGGGCCCAATTGGCCTTTGGTTGGCATTGGCGTCGTGTAGCCTTTGCAGTCTTGCATTCCAAACTTCTTCAGGCAATCTTTGAGGTATTTTCCTTGTGATATGAAGATGCCATTTCTCTATTGATGGATTTGAAGACCAAGAAAGAATTTCAGCTCTCCCATCATGGACGTCTGATATTGCTCTTGCATCATATGCCCAAACTCATCCCTGTATCTCTTATCAGTGCAGCCGAAGATAATGTCATCCACATAGATTTGGCAAACAAACAATTCTCCATCATATGTCTTCGTGAAGAGAGTGGGATCAAGAGAACCAGGTTTGAAGCCTTTGCTCTTCAGGAAGTCTTTGAGTGTGTCATACCAAGCGCGAGGTGCTTGTTTGAGGCCATACAATGCCTTGTTGAGTTTGTAGGCCATATCAGGATGCTTTGGATCTTCAAAACCACGTGGTTGAGCTACATACACTTCTTCAATTTTGCCGTTGAGGAAGGCACTCTTCACATCCATTTGATACAGAAGGATGCTGTTGTGGTTAGCATAGGCTAGGAGTATGCGAATGGCTTCAAGCCTAGCCACAGGAGCAAATGTTTCATCGAAGTCAATTCCTTCCACTTGTGTATAACCTTGGGCAACGAGACGAGCCTTGTTTCTGACAACTTGACCATGTTCATCTTGTTTGTTGCGATAGATCCATTTAGTGCCTATAATATTGTGCTTGCGAGGGTCAGGACGTTTGACTAGCTCCCAGACATTTTTTAGCTCAAATTGTTGAAGCTCTTCTTGCATAGCGTGAATCCATTCAGGTACCATGAAGGATTCATCAAATTTCTTGGGTTCAGATATAGAGACAAATGCAAAGTGTTGACAGAAATTTGCTAGCTGTGTTGCTCTTGATCGAGTGAGAGGACCAGGTGCATTGATACTATCGAGAATCTTCTCAATCTGAACTTCATTGGCAACCCGAGGATGAACAGGGTGAAGACTTTGCTCTTGCTGATTACTATCCTCATCTTCAGCATTATCTTCAGGCTGAGCATTGTCTTCAAGTGTAGAAGCTGCTAGAACGACAATTTCCTCTTCCGCCTGTTCCTTAGTGGGTATGATTTCTCCAGTACACATCAGCTTGGTAGATTCACTAGGGGAAGCTTCATCTAGCACATTTGGAAGGTGCTCTTTTTGCGAGCCGTTATCTTATCGAACGGCACATCTACAATTTCAACCACTTTATAGTGAAAGAGGTTGAAGACTCTGTAGGTGTGCGAATCCTTCCCATAACCAAGCATAAAACCTTCATGTGCTTTCGGTGCAAATTTTGAAGTGTGATGTTGATCTTTGATCCAGCACCTAGCACCGAAGACTTTGAAATAGCTTATGTTTTTGGCTTCTTACCTGTGAGTAGTTCATAGGATGTCTTGATAGAGGTGAGGGTGTCCCAATCTTTCGATGAGATGATAACTATCGATTTGGTGGAGATGACTTTGACGATCCAACTACAAATGTACACGACGTTGCGCCTTAGCAATCGCTAAACCAACTCCGAGAGGTTATTGACCACGCCGGAGCACGATCAACCTGACCACGAAGGTCTATTCTTGCAAGCAGTCGAAGAACAAGCAAGAATATGATAAAGAAATCTGAATATTGCGAATATATATAAAGTATTGATAATGGTGGGGATCCGTAAGCGGTCTTGGTCTGGTCGTTGGACACAAACGAAGTACACGAAGTTGCTATGGCTAACTTTTAACTAAACAAAGCACAAGGAAAAAGCTACTAGATGGATCTACTTATATAGGAGCAAGGGTTGGCGCCCAAGTAGGTAGAAGGACGTCCCAAGGCAGCCTAAAACTAACCATAGGTAGTACAAGGCTCATGGGCCCAAGTGGAGGTGATGCAACACCTTTGGACTTGTTGTTTGACTCGGATTATGCTGCAGCGTGAGATCGTTTCGTCGATATCTCAATGCTCCGGACAAATTTGAAGGTGAATCCAATTGGGCTGGAAAGAGAATGAAATCTATTTTCCAACAAAAAATGAATCACCCAATTCGGAGTCCGTATGAAAAAGTTGTTGGCGTTTTGAGTCAGGTATGTCTGTGTAGTCCGAATCTGAATCCAGAACGTGAGAGACTTGGACTCTATCTTCTCTTGGCCCAAAAGTGACGTGAGAGGACTTTTTGAACAGAACCTAAACTTCTCCTTTTCCCTTATCTTCATATGCGGATTGTACAAATGTCCCATACACCTGCAATTAGACAAAACACAAAAGTGTGTAAGTATTTTTGTTCTGAATAACATAAATAGATTATTGAATAGTTTGCACTAGAAATCACCTGACAGATATGCATGTATACAATATTTTTGGTTGTATCCAAGGTAGTCATGTCCTCATCATCCTCCCCTTCTTGAAAACAAAGCTGTCCTCGGCGTTGCTTAATCTGAAATGTGGCTAACAAAAGAGACAAGGTGTACATGTTGTATATGTATATGTCATCCATTTTTACTACCATGATTTTTGCACATATGACACATGTATACATGAGTAACTTTCATAGATCATAAAAGATAAAGCCAAAATATTATCATAAGTTGATGTAGGGTGGAACCCTATACGGCCGATCTTTCACGAAAGGAGCGGATCCCAACTAAGAACACGAGGGGAAGCACGAGGGAAAACATGAGAGAATTACTCAAACCAACAAGAACAATCACACATGTGCTAGATCCTCGAAACACAAAGAGATACACGATCCAAATCCAACAAAGGACGATACATAGGGTAACCAGTTCTTCTCCGTGAGGAGGTCTTGAATCCACGAGGGGATCTTCCCGTGAGGGGTCTTGAATCCAAGGTGGATCTTCTTCGTAGAGGGGCTGCAGTCTCTCTCAAGGAGCAGATCCATATGGATGAGCAAAGCTCTATCTCACATATGAGCTAAACCAATGCTAACCCTAACTAGGAGGAGGTGGGGGAGTATATATAGTCTATGGGACGAAGGGGTACATGGGCCTCGGCCCAGATGCGCTACACGCAGGCAGGGGGGCCGGATGTCCGGGCATCAGGCCGGATGTCCAGGCCTTCCCGAGACGCTGGATGTCCGTGCGCTGGGGCCGCATGTCCGGGCTGGCAGGATCCAGCTTCTATGATGGGGCGCCGGATTTCCGGGCGCTGCGCCGGATGTTCGGCGGCTCTCGACGGGCCGGATGTCCGGGCTGACTTGGCCAACTCTGGTGCTCTCTGGATAGAAGGAAGCCCGATTTCCGGGCGTTCGGCCGGATGTCCGGGCTGAGGCCGGATGTCCGGGGCCTGTAGCAGCTGGCTGTTCTTCCTTCTCCTTCCTTCGCTCCCGCGCACACTTGGCCTTGGTCCTTCGGCTCTCCTTGGTCTCCTCGGGTGTACCTGGGTATGCACAAGGTCCGCGCTTGAAGTAGCATCCATGTCTTATATGCGGAAAGGGAAGATTCGGAAAGGAGCGAGTTCACGTTGTGTCCAATGGTGTATGGTTGAGCTCTCGTCGTAGTGTACATCGGGATGATCATAGGATGCTCCGCATCATCTCCCCTCCCTTGGGAAAGATCCGACCTCGGATCGAAAGCCTCATCACCATGGAAATGGTAGTCGTGGACGAACTTGTAGTTGGACGGAGTTGAAGACACTGCGCATTCCAAGTACTCCAAGGTGTCGCCGGAGTGGTATACATGCAAAAAGAGCAAACACAAACGACACTTGGAAATACAATGGTTAGCGCACACAAAGTGTCCATCAAATAAGCATGAGTTCGTCCGATGAGATTGATCATGACAAGGTGCATGAAGCTTAGCCAAATGATATAGAATGATATGTAAGGCAATCACGGAAGCAAATTCATTTGTTGTGGACACAAAAGTATGGCAATTGGTATGATGCACAAAGCTATAAATTCTACCATTGTGCAAAATGATGTCATAATGGGATGGTTTATCAAGAACATGAACATGGTAACTGGTGCTCAATGTGACTATGTGATCATGCAATTGATGGTGGGTAATATGATAATGATGTATGAATATGCCATCAAGAAAGATCACAACGAATTTGCTAAGGAAGTGCGCAAGCTCATATATCATGGATGACATAGAAATACAAGATGCAAAAAGGCATTCATAATGTGGGTCAATCCATGCATAAGATGCAAATTTGTTATGGGTGGTGTTATACCATAGCTCGATGTCGTGGCAATCCTCAACTTGAAGGTCCATAGGGTCCATCTCCAATGTCGGTCCTCCATCCAATATATGTATCATGTAGACAAGCAGAAGGAAATAACAATGAAAGTATGGCCCATCCAATATGCATATTTGAGAATGGCTCAAAGGGAATGAGTTCACCTTTATGAGGATGTCGAAAATGTTGGTGTTGCGCATCATGTACGCCTTCACATACCCAATATGTCTCGCGATGGTACCGCCTTGTGAATTTCTCAAAATGAAAGAACATGACAAACACTTGAAAAACAAATGAGGTTAGTGCAAATGTAACACCTATCATTCGAGTGGTAAGAAACCAAACAAGTGTATGCATCATGCTCATCATAAGAAAGGACAAGGGAGTATTTCATAGTATGGAGCATATGATGCGAGAACAACCAAATACAATAGGCTCAATCAAACAAGCATGCATCACAAGTAAGGTGTCAAAGTCTCCAAGATCAATAAGCATAGTATGGTTGCACTCACTACAAGTAGATATGAGAGAGGCAACTAATGGACACAAGAGACAATGAGCAAGATATATCATGTGAGAGGCATGAACATATATGTCATCAACCCAAGAAAGCGAGTAATAATGGAACATGGGTGATGCGACAAAGCAATCAATCATAGTGATCAAGTCAAGCAAGCTAGTAGTGCAAAGATGCAACGTACTAGGAGGAATCATGGCAAGCATTTCATGTGTGCAAATAATGGTCATGAGTAATGCGCATGACATATCACAAGCATGAAAGCAAGATATGAGTAAAATATCATCAATGTATTGGCGAGAGGCCATATGTAAATAGCAATGGGGCATCATGACTCTCCCAACACAACAATCATCAATAGCATGAGGTACAAGGAAAACAAGGCAATAGCAACAAGTATCTCCACCAAGCATGCAAATACACATAGAAGTAGTATAATGGTGAATCATATGTAAGTGCAAGCAAGGGTCACAATTGCATGGCAAAGGCATAGAAGCAAGCATAACATGCAAAGTTAACGCGATAGAATGGGCCTAAGGTGATAAGTGGTAAATAGCCCATAGCCGTGTGAGAGACAAGTAAAAGAGATGCGCGTGGTCCTTGCGCAAAGGGAACGGTGGTAAGGATAGTCCACAGGATCCCAAATCATTATTGCTCTCAAGAGCTCGTTTCGTCAACTATTGGGATTGAGAGGTTGACGAGTATACGTGAGTACCTACACAAAACAAAGACAAAGGGAAAATTGCGTGTGCGTGGTATATGTACACATCATTCATCATGATGCATACGTGCATGTGTTGGTTAGCACAAAATAACCAATGCTCAAATAAATGAGATGCGTGATATAGAAACATGTCATCCATCATGAGAGGTTTGTTATTACGTATAGCATAATGGAGACTAAACTTGTGTAATGCATCACTAGTGATATCTAGAGCATTGTTATGAATGGTATGCATATGGTGCAAGCAATTATGGGAATCATGCAAAGTATGGAATGCATCAAGATCTCCTAATATGTATGAGGAAACTATGGGGGTCTCCTCATGAGCATTTGTAGAAACATCACATGGAGAATATTAACAACATCCAAAACAAAGCATATTTGGAACAATGTGATCATGGCATGGCATAGTAGATGAATTGCGCAAATAATGTAAGGGAAGCATAGCAATATCATCGCATGTTGAAAAACAAAAGCCAATGACCATCATCTCATCATCTATGGCATAAGTGCAAATGGGATTTATTTTAATGCGGCATGCATAGTTACTATGTTGATTGTAATGATGCAATATGGGAGATCTCACTCATAGCATATGACAAGTTCAATGGATTGTCAAACATGCAGTGACCAATAGAATTTTCACATGATATCCTATGGAGCATAGCATCACAACTAGGCAACTCAACATGCTCATCATCATATTCATCATAAATAGGTAAGTCATGACATGAAGAAGTCGCACTAGCATCAAGTATGGGAATAGGTGTGTCAACATCAGGCACACAATCATTTGTAAGATAGTCCACTAGTGGAACAAGAGAAGAACCATCACATATGTTACCTTTGGAGCATCGCTCGTGTGTTGTAGGTGAGGTGTCGAAGATCCACTCGTTGTCATCTTCATCTTGATGGAACCATGTGGGGGGCACATCATTGTCCACCATGGCCATCGTCGTCTCCATTGGAGGTATGGACTCGTCGAGGATAGGCATGTCGTCATGTAGGAGACCTAGCACCAAAGAAGAAAACACACTAGGAGTAGAGGTTAAGTCATTAGAAATCATAGTGGCCTCACATGCCGTGTCAACTACCTCACTCACTAAGTGTTGTGGCTCACTCCCGGTAAGATGCTCTCACTCATATGGTTGGTGTAGTCACTCAAATGGCTCGCAACCTCACATAGGATGTGTGGCATTCTCTCAAGTGTGGGTCTAGTGGTGGTCACACTCATCCTCTCATAGGAAATGCACTCAATGTTACATATGGGGGAGTCACTCATATCACTCATGGTGGGGTGGCTCTCCTCACATGGGAATTGGGGCATCTCGTCATATGTGTGTGTCGGAGAGATGTTGGTGCAAATGTCTCCATGTGCGGTCTCGTAGCTTGACTCGGAGTATGAGTCCAATATGGGCGTCGTATTCATGTTGTTGAAGAGGTTCATGCTCGTCGTCGTAGTCGAAGGGGTGGCCCTTGCTCGACCGTCTTGTCGCCGTCTTGTTGTTGGAGGCCCATATGATGTGGCACCTCGTAGCTCGTCTCCATGACCGAAGGGAATTTCCCATGCTCGGTCATCTTCATTGAGGGGCTTCCGAAGATGGAACTGTCGCCCTCGCTCATAGGTGGTCGCCTCGTTGTTGAAGATGTCGATGTAGGCGAACTCGTGGGAAGTAGGCGAAGATGCCGTACGTCCAAAGGCGAAGATGCCTTCACAACACTTGGCGAAGATGCCGAAGTGGTTGTTGTAGCCGTAGCTCCGTCTTGGTGGTGCTCGTCTCACGGTCTTCTCTTTTGCTCATGAAACTTGGACTTGGCGTGAAGTAGGGCTTGTTGGGACTTGTACGTTTGCGCATGTGGAGCATCTTCATGATGATGGCGTCGTTGTCACACTTGAGCTCGTAGTAGATGTTGTTCGTCGTCGTCGTGCACATGATGCTTGGAGGTGACTTGGCCTTCATGACGATGTGGATCATGAACGTGATGGTGCTCGCCATGGCGCTTGCATCACTTGGGCACTCCGGAGATGGTCAACTTGCTCGCTGTTGCCTTGAGGATGACGAAGGGGAAGAACGTTTGGCCAACAAAGTCCGGATCTCCTCCATCCTTGCATCTTCCTCCTTCTTTTGTGTGGAAAGCTTGTTGTCGAAGTAGTCTCTTATATGTGCTTTGGAGTGTCGTATGTCGATGGCGATGTTGTCGATGCGCTCTCACAATCTTGATTGTGCGCCTTGCATTTGTCGTTGTAGATCGAAAATGGATGCTTTGGTGATGTAGTTGTTCGCGCCGTCATTGTTGTCGAAGACCGGAGATGAAATGGCTTGCCTATCCATCACAAGGCTCGAGCAAATATGAGTGGGAGAAAGAGAAGAACTATACCAAATGTACCTTGACTGATGTTGAAGATGGATCAATGATCACTCAAAAATGTAACAAGGAAATTGCACAATTGGTACTGATCTTGTCAATTTCTCACACCTACACAAGTGAGTTTTATGGTGGAGCTCGGTGAGGATAGTGGCACAAAAATTTGATGCAAAATGTTAGCAAGAGTCAATAATGTTGAAAGAGATTCACAAATTCACAAGTGAAACAAGTAGACCAATAGCAATGAATGGCACATGGAAACACACACACGGATAGATAAATGGGGTCGTGCAACCAAGGAATGAGCACAAAATGTGGAATCCATGGAAAACGCTTGTGTTGCACAACTCAAGAGAGATGCTAGCACGATTGCTCAATAGGCGGATATGACACTTGTGCACAACCTATGATATGCAAAATGTAGCAACTTCTATCCCATGTATGCTATGTATGTATGGTCCCGGTGTTTGATCCAAGATGATCGGATATGACAATCTTATATGCAATGTGGTATGATGCTATGGCACTTTCTTACAAGCTCTTTGTTCACTCTTTTTCTTTGCTTAAAATCTTATTCTTTTTTTTGTATGGCCACTTTGCGAAATGCACAAACCAAGATAGCAATTGTGTATATATGGGAACAATCTTGCGACACAAGGGATGATATGATACCAATATGATATGGTATGTATGCAATGGAAGGTGTAGATCACTAATGTGCACAAGTAACGTTGCCGGCAATACTCAATGGCTAGTCTCGATAGGCAAGTCACGCAAAATAGGCTAGGGGTTATCAATGCAATTGCAAGGGGAATATACAATGGTGTCGTCGAGGTTACCGTCGACGGTTTCTCGTTTGTACGCCAAGGACGGATGATGATGAAGTGGTCAATGTCGATGATGACCTCATGGCGGTGTTCTTGATGTAGATACCAAGATGATGGAGACTCGTCCCTAAGTAGCCGAAACACCTTAGGAAACGGGAAAAACCGCGAACTCAAAATCTCAAATGTCAAATGTCAAATGGTGGTAGCGGGAAGCGGTGTTGGTTTTGCGGAAGCTCAATGGGATTGCGGAAATTCAATGATGGGTTTTGGAGTACGCAATGCGGAAGTGGAGGGTAAGGTGGTGTACTATACACGGTGTCGGAGTTGGAAGCACGGTCCCTAAGTAGCTGAAACACCTTAGGAGACACAACTCACAACACAAACAAAATTGGGTTAAGTTGAGATGGTGGAAGTGTATGGTGGGTAAGCCTATGCGGAAGTTATGGTGGCGGTTGATGAAGAAGCAATCATCCCTAAGTAGCCTAAACACCTTAGGAGACTCGAATCGCAACTCAAACAACCTCAAATGCAAAGGGGAACAAAATGTGTTAGGTTGCGGAAGTCGGTGGTGGTTATCCGGATGATATGGTGGAAGCCCTAGGCAAAGATGCCAAAGTGCCAAAAATTTGATGGAGTCAAATGGTGTTGAAACCTACCTAGATGGAAGGAGGATGTCAATAGCTACTCAACGAGCTAAAGAACGCGAAAATCGGACTCCGGATGTGAAAGTTATGAACAAAACGTTGAAACGGGACATGCTGAATTCCCAGGGGTCGGACATCCGGGGTCGGGGCCGGATTTCCGGAACCTCATGTCCAGAACCGCACCCGAAATTGCGCTTCAGGAGCCAGATGTCCGGGCCACAGGCCAGATGTCCGGGGGGCCAGATGTTCGGGGCTACGGGCCGGATGTCCGTGCTCCAAACCCAAGGATGAACCCGAGGAACTCAATTTTGGGGGTGGAAATTGATGATTTCGGGGGCAAAATTGCGGAGATTTCGTGGATGGAAAGTGGGGAAAATTGGGGGAAATCTAGATCCACTAGTAACAAAGCAAATCCATGGATCAAATCAGACAAAACTTCATCACACCAACAAATCACAAAAAAAAATTGGGCTATTTTCGGTGGGGATTTTCGAAATTGGGGAAGAACACAACAAAATTAGGCTAGAAAAACAAGGGGTAGGGGCTCCAAATTCGTGATCCACCTTGCTCTGATCCAAGATGATGTAGGGTGGAACCCTATACAGCCGATCTTTCAAGAAAGGAGAGGATCCCAACTAAGAACACAAAGAACACGAGGGGAAACACGAGGGAAAACACGAGAGAATCACTCAAACCAACAAGAACAATCACACATATGCTAGATCCTCAAAACACAAAGAGATACACGATCCAAATCCAACAAAGGACGATACATAGGATAACCGGTTCTTCTCCGTGAGGAGGTCTTGAATCCACGTGGGGATCTTCCCGTGAGGGGTCTTGAATCCAAGGTGAATCTTCTCCGCAGAGGAGCCGCAGTCTCTCTCAAGGAGCAGATCCGTATGGATGAGCAAAGCTCTATCTCACATATGAGATAAACCAATGCTAACCCTAACTAGGAGGAGGTGGGGGAGTATATATAGTCTAAGGGACGAAGGGGTACATGGGCCTCGGCCCAGATGCGCTGCACGCAAGCAGGGGGGCCGGAAGTCTGGGCCTTCCTGAGACGCCGGATGTCCGGGCGCTGGGGCCGGATGTCTGGGCTGGCAGGGTCCAACTTCTGTGATGGGGCGCCGGATTTCCGGCCGCTGGGCCGGATGTCCGGCGGCTCACGACGGGATGGATGTCCAGGCCTGGGGGCCGGATGTCCGGGCTGACATTGCCGACTCTGGTGCTCTCTGGATAGAAGGGAGCCGGAGTTTTGGGCGTTGGGCCGTATGTCCGGGCTGGTCCGGATGTCCGGGGCCTGTAGCAGCTGGCTCTTCTTGCTTCTCCTTCCTTCGCTCCCGCGCACACTTGGCCTTGGTCCTTGGGCTCTCCTTGGTCTCCTCGGGTGTACGTGGGTATGCACAAGGTCCGTGCTTGAAGTAGCATCCATGTCTTATATGCGAGAAGGGAAGATTCGGAAAGGAGCGAGTTCACCTTGTGTCCAATGGTGTATGGTTGAGGTCTCGTCATAGTGTACATGGGGATGATCGTAGGATGCTCCGCATCATAAGTAGAAGGCACGAAAATATTGCAACTCAGTTTGCAGATATAAGTGAAGCTCTTATTCATATCAGAAGATTGACAATATTCATCATTAAACCATCCCAACATTGGTGAATAAACCATACGTGCATCAAATTTACATGCTACAACATGCTTAAATAAGAAATCATGCAATAATTCATTTGACACAGAATGATCACCAAGATTAGAGGTCATATCAAAATGATTAAACATTGGCAAAATTATTTTAAAATGTATTTGATCCAAATATGATTTTTTTCCTGATTCACATGGTTCTTTGACATCAACAGTTAATTCAATGGGCGCACTCAAAATTGTTGGTATTTCAGTTGTTTGATCACATGATGCATTCATGACAGTAACATGATTCTCTAAAATAGGTGGCGTGCTCAAATCAACAGCTAACTCAACACATGATGTATTCAAGTTAATTAGGAATGCATCATTCTCATGTGAAGTTATATCATCAATACCTTTACTGTTACCTTGTCGCAAAGATGTAGCTGATGTAGGTATGGACAATGACAATGTACCATACACTTGAGATGATGTCGCACTCACAGTCTGAGGTGTGGCTGCTCTAGTAGGTGCAACAGTGGAGGAATCATCCGATGGTAGTGAGCATGAATTGGAATAGTAGTTGTTGTAGTCACCCAATGCATCCCCCTGTAACTGTCTCTCAAAGGTACAAGCACGAACATACATACCAGTAATGCAACGAGTAATATACCAAAATCTTTCCTGAATATCATGGTTCAAACCACCAAAAAATCTATTCATTGTATCATCCTCAGATTCTTCTATGTCACAATGATGCATATAAGATTTGAAATCTTGGTAGTAAGCATGAACAGTGTTTTTGCCTTGTTTAAATTGTTCAAATTTGCGAAGCAATTCATGATGATAGTAAGGAGGTAAAAATTGTTGTCTCATTACATCTTTCAAATCTGTCCAAGTTGTGGGTTGGTTATCAATGTTTTTCTTACAATGCACACTCCACCAAACAGAAGCAAAACCAGTAAATGCTCTAGTGGCAGCTCGTACTCGTTCAAGTTTAGAAAAGTCACTGATGTAGGGTGGAACCCTAAATGCCCGATCTTTCACGAAAGGTGCGCAACCCAACGAGAAACACGAAGAACACGAGGGGAAACACGAGGGAAAACGAGATGAAACACTCAAACCAACAAGATGCGATTACACATGTGCTAGATCCACGAAACACAAAGGGATACACGATCCAAAGTCAACAAGGGACGATACATAGGTTAACCGGTTCTTCTTCGAGAGGAGGTCTTGATGGGGCCACCCAAGAGGGGTCTTGAATCCAAGGTGGATCTTCTCTGTAGAGGGGCCGCAGTCTCTCTCGAGGAGCAGATCCGTATGCATGAGCAAAGCTCTATCTCACATATGAGCAAAACCAATGCTAACCCAAGCTAGGAGGAGGTGGGGGAGTATATATAGTCTAAGGGACGAAGGGGTACATGGGCCTCCACCCAGATGCGCTGCTCGCAGGCAGGGGAGGCTGGAAGTCCGGGCGTCAGGCCGGATGTCCGGGGCTTCGCGACGGGCCGGATGTCCGGGCTGGTAGGGTCCAACTTCTGTGATGGGGCGCCGGATATCCGAGCCGGGGCCGGATGTCCGGGCTTGCGGGATGGGCCGGATGTCCGGGGCTTAGCCGGATGTCTGGGCCCTGTAGCACTTCGGTTGCTGGGCTGCTGCTGTTGTTGACATCTTCAGGGGCCGGATGTCCGGCTGCTGTAGCAGCTGGTTGTTCTTCCTTCTCCTTCCTTCGCTCCCACGCGCACACTTGGCCTTGGTCCTTGGGTTCTCCATGGTCTCCTCGGGTGTACCTGAGTATGTACAAGGTCCGGGCTTGAAGTAGCATCAATGTCTTATATGCGGAAAGGGACGATTCGGAAAGGAGCGAGTTCACCTTGTGTCCAATGGTGTATGGTTGAGGTCTCGTCGTAGTGTACATGGGGATGATCATAGGATGCTCCAAATGATCTCCCCTCCCTTGGGAAAGATCCGTCCTCGGATCGTAATCCTCATGACCATGGAAACGGTTGTCGTGGACGGACTTGTAGTTGGACGGAGTTGAAAGCATCGCGCAATCCAAGTACTCCAAGGTGTCTGCAGAGTGATAGACATGCAAAAAGAGCAAAAACAAGCGACACTCAAAAATACAATGGAAAGCGCACACAAAGTGTCCATCAAGTAAGTACGAGTCTGTTCGGCAAGATTGTTCGGGACAAAGCGCATGAAGCTTATCAAGATGGTATAGAATGATATGCAAAGCTTTCATGGGAGCAAAAGCATTCATTGTGCACAGAAATGTGTTGTGAATATGATCAATGCAACCACGGTGCAAAATGATGTCATAGTGAGATGGTTTATCAATAGCATGAATATGGAAATGGATGCTCAATATGATTATGTTATCATGCAATTGATGGTAGGCAATGTGATCATGATGTATGAATATGCCATCAAGAAAGATGACAACAAATTTGCTTAGTAAGTGCATAAGCTCATATATCATGGATGACATGGACATGGAAGATGCAACAAGGCAATCATAATGTGAGTCAATCCATGCATAGGGTGCAAACTTGTGGTGAGTATGATATGTCCATCGAGCATGACATGTAGTAGCACAATCAACAAATATGGATGTGGTGGAACAAAAAGTCAAAGGAGTGTTGATGTATCAAAGCTCGATGTCGTGGCATGAGAGGAGTTCTGAAGGTGCATCCAATAAGTCTGAGCGCTCCTCAGCTTGAAGGTCCATAGGGTCGACCTCCAATGTCGGTCCTCCATCCAATATATGTATCATGTAGAGAAGAAGAAGGCGACAACAACGAAAGAATGACCCATCCAATATAAATATTTGAGGATGGCTCAAATGGAAGGAGTTCATTATGAGTTTGTCGAAAATGTTGGTGTCGCACATCATATACGCCTTCACATAACCAATATGCCTCGTGATGGAAATGCCTTGAGAATCCTTCAAAATGAAAGAACACGACAAACACTCGGAAAAACAAATGAGGTTAGCGGAAATGCAAAACCTATCATTCGTGTCGTAAGATACCCAACAAGTGTATGCATCATGCTCATGATAAGAAAGGACAAGGGAGCATTTCATAGTATGGAGGCATATGATGCGAGAACAACCAAATACAATAGGCTCAAGTAAACAAGCATGCTTCACAAGTAATATGTCCAAGTCTCCATGATCAATAGCATAGCAAGTTGGCACTCAATACAAGGTGATATGAGAGATGCAACTAATGGAGACAAGAGACAATGGTCAAGACAAATCAAGTGAGAGGCATGAACATATATGTCATCAACCCAAGAAAGCGAGTAATAATGGAACATGGGTGATGCAACCAAGCAATCAATCATAGTGATCAAGTCAAGCAAGCTAGTAGTGCGAAGATGCAACATACTAGGAGGAATCATGGTAATCATGGCATGTGTGCAAATAGTGGTCATGAATAATGCACATGACATATCACAAGCATGAAAGCAATATATGAGCAAAATATCATCAATGTATTGGCGAGAGGCCATATGTAAATAGTGATGGGACATCATGACTCTCCCAACACAACAATCAACAATAGTATGGAGCATGTATAGAACATGGCAATAGAAACAAGTATCTCCACCAAGCATGCAAATACACATAGGAGTATCATAATTGCGAATCATGGGTAGATGCAAGCAAGGGTCACAATTGCATGGCAAAATCATGTAAAGAGGCATAACATGCAAAGTGAACATGGTACCATGGGCATAAAGTAACAAGTGATATATAGCCCATAGCCATGTGAGAACCAAGTAGAAGAGATGCGCGTAGTCCTTGCGCGAAGTGAATGGTGGTAAGGATAGTCCACGGGATCCCAAGTCATCATTGTTCTCAAGAACTCGTTTCGTCAACTCTTGGGATTGAGAGGTTGACGAGTATACATGAGTACCTACACAAAACAAAGGCAAAGGGAAAATTGTGTGTGCGTGGTATATGTACACATCATCCATCATGATGCGCACGTGCATGTGTTGGTTAGCACAAAATATCCAGTGCTCAAATAAATGAGATGCGTGATATAGAAACATGTCATCCATCATGATGGGTTTTTTGTTATGTATAGCATAATGGAGACTCAAATTATGTAATTCATCATGAGAAATATGTAGAGCATTGTTATTCATGGAATGCATATGGTGCACACAATTATGGGAATCATGCAAAGTATGGAATGCATCAAAATCTCCTAATATGCATGAGGAAACTATGGGGGTCTCCTCATGATCGTTAGTGAAACATCACATGGTGAATATTGACAACATAAAAAACAAAGGAACAATGTGATCATGGCATGGTATAGTAGATGAATTGTGCAAATCTTGTAAAGGAAGCATAGCAATATCATCACATGAAAAACAAAAGTCAATGACCATCATCTCGTCATCTATGCCATAAGTGCAAATGGGATTTATTTTAATGGGGCATGCATAGTTGCTATGTTGAGATTGATATGAAGCAATATGGGAGGTATCACTCATAGCATATGGCAAGTTCAGTGGATTGTCAAACATGAAGTGACCAATAGAATTTTCACATGATATCCTATGGAGCATAGCATCACAACTAGGCAACTCAACATGCTCATCATCATATTCATCATAAATTGGTGAGTCATGACATGGAGAAGTGGCACTAGCAGGAAGCATGGGAATAGGTGGATCAACATC
Organism: Aegilops tauschii subsp. strangulata; assembly: GCF_002575655.3. Classification (NCBI taxonomy): domain Eukaryota; kingdom Viridiplantae; phylum Streptophyta; class Magnoliopsida; order Poales; family Poaceae; genus Aegilops; species Aegilops tauschii. The sequence continues at coordinate 240,530,083 of NC_053037.3, read as the reverse complement.
ATGCAAGCAATCATTGGTGAGATAGTCCACTAGTGGGACAAGAGAAGCACCATCACCTATGTTACCTTTGGAGCATCTCTCATGTGTTGTTGGTGAGGTGTCGAAGATCCACTCGTTGTCATCTTCATCTTGATGGAACCATGTGGGGGGTGCATCTTCTTCCACCATGGCCATCGGTTTTGCCATTGGAGGGATTGACTCATCGAGGGTAGGCATGTCATCATGTAGGAGACCTGGCACCAAAGAAAACACACTCGGAGTAGACATTAATTTGTTAGAAATCATAGTGGCCTCACGTGCCCTCTCAACTACCTCACTCACTAAGTGTTGTGGCTCACTCACTCCCTCTTGGATGCTCTCACTCGTATGGTTGGTGGAGTCACTCAAATGGCTCTCAAACTCACATAGGATGTGTGGCATGCTCTCATTGTAGGGCTAGTGGTGGTCACACTCATCCTGTCATAGGAAATGCACTCAAGGTCACATATGGTGGAGTCACTCATATCACTCATGGTGGGGTGGCTCTCCTCACATGGGAATTGGGGCATCTTGTCATATGTGGGTGTCGGAGAGATGTAGGTGCAAACATCTCCATGCTCAACTCCTATCGCCACCTTGGTTGAAGGGATAGTCCCATGCTCAACCTCCTCATCCATAACGCCTCCAAATATGAATGCCGTAGGATGTGGCAAAACATCGCTCTCCTCCGAGACCAAAGAGAGGGTCTCATGCGCGATCTCGTAGCTTGACTCGGAGTAGGAGTCCAATATGGGCGCCGTCTTCATGTTGTTGAAGAGGTTCATGCTCGTCGCCGTGTTCGAAGGGGATGGCCCTAGCTCGACCTTCTTGTCGCCGTCTTGTTGTAGGAGGTCCGTATGATGTGGCACCTTGTAGCTCGTCTCCATGACCGAAGGGAATTTCCCATGCTCAGCCTTCTTTCTTGAGGGGCTTCCGAAGATGGAAGTGTCGCCCTCGCTCGTAGGTGGTCGCCTCGTTGTTGAAGATGTCGATGTAGGCGAACTCGTGGGAAGTAGGTGAAGATGTTGTACGTCCAAAGGCGAAGATGCCTTGATAGCACTTGGCGAAGATGCAGAAGTCGTGGTGGTAGCCATAGCTCCGTCTTGGTGGTGCTCGTCTCGCGGTCTTCTCTTTTGCTCATGAAGCTTGGACTTGGCGTGAAGTAGGGCTTGTTGGGACATGTACGTTTGTGCATGTGGAGCATCTTCATGATGATGATGTCGTTGTCGCACATGAGCTCGTAGTAGATGTCGTTCATCGTCGTCGTGCACATGATGCTTGGAGGTGACTTGCCCTTCATGACGATGTGGATCACGAACGTGATGGTGGTCGCCATGGAGATGTGGACGTGGACGACTTGCGCTTGTATTGCTTGGGCGGTCCGAAGATGGTCGACTTGCTCGCCGTCGCCTTGAGGATGATGAAGGGGAAGAATGGTTGATCAACAAGGTTCGAATCTCCTCCATCCTTGCATCTTGCTCCTTCTTTTGTGCAGAAAGCTTGCCGTCGATGTAGTCCCTTTTCCTTGCTTCGGAGTGACGAATGTCGATGGAAAGGTTCTCGATGTGCTTTCGCAAGGTAGAATGTGCGCCTTGCATTTGTTGTTGTAGGCCAAAAATTGACGATTTGGTGATGTAGTTGTTCTAGCCGTTGTTGTTGTCGAAGACCGGAGATGAAATGACTTTCTTATCCATCACAAGACTCGAGCAAATATGAGTGGGAGAAAGAGAAGAACTATACCAAATATACCTTGACCGGTGTTGAAGATGGATCAATGATCACTCAATAATGTAACAAGGAAATAGCACAATTGGTACCGATCTTGTCAATATCTCACACCTACACAAGTAAGTTTTATGGTGGAGCTCGGTGAGGATAGTGGCACAAAATTGGATGCAAAATGTTAGCAAGAGTCAATAATGTTGAAAGAGATTCACAAATTCGCAAGTGAAACAAGTAGACCAATAGCAATGAATGGTATGTATGCAATGGAAGGTGTAGATCACTAATGTGCACAAGTAACGTTGCCGGCAATACTCAAATGGCTAGTCTCGATAGGCAAGTGACGCAAAATGGGCTAGGGGTTATCAACGCAATTGCAAGGGGAATATACAATGGTGTCGTTGAGGTTACCGTCCTTGGCGATGATGAGTGGCGGTGTTCTTGATGTAGAACCATTCCTAATTAGCCGAAACACCTTAGGAAACAGAAAAACCGCAAACTCAAAATCTCAAATGTCAATTGTCAAATGGTGGTAGCGGAAAGCAGTGGTGGTTTTGCGGAAGATCAATGGGATTGCGAAAATGCAATGATGGGTTTTGGAGTACGCAATGCGGAAGTGGAGGGTAAGGTGGTAGACTATACACAATGTCGGAGTTGGAAGAACGGTCCCTAAGTAGCCGAAACACCTTAGGAGACACAACTCACAACACAAACAAAATTGGGTTAAGTTGGGGTGGCGGAACTGTATGGTGGGTAAGCCTATGCGGAATTTATGGTGGTGGTTGATGAAGAAGCAACCATCCCTAAGTAGCCTAAACACCTTAGGAGACTCGAATCACAACTCAAACAACCACAAGTGCTAAGGGTAACAAAATAGGTTAGGTTGCGGAAGTCGGCGGTGGTTATGCGGAAGATAAGGTGGAAGCCCTAGGCAAAGATGCCAAAGTTCCAAAAATTTGATGGAGTAAAATGGTGATGTTACTATTTTTGTGGGATGGGGGATGTCAATAGCTTGAAAACGAGCTAAAGAACATCAAAATTGGACTCCGGATGAATTAGTTATGGTCAAAACGGTGAAATGGGAAAGGCTAAAGTTACAGGGGCCGGACATCCATGGCTCGGGCCGGATTTCCGGGACCTGATGTCCAGGACCGCGCGCGAAAATGCGCTCCAGGAGCCGGATGTCCGGGCTCCAAATCCGAGGTTGAACTCGAGTAACTCGATTTTGGGGGCGGAAATTGATGATTTCGGGGGCAAAATTGCGGAGATTTCGTGATGGAAAGTGGGGAAACTTGGGGAGAAGATAGATATACTCAAGACACAACGAATCCACGGATCAAAATCAAGAGAACATCATCAAACTAGCAAATCACAAAAAAAATTGGGGGCTATTTTTGATGGGGATTTTCGAATTTAGGACGAAATCAAGCAAAAGAAGGCTAGAAAACAAAGAGCGGAGGCTCCGAAATCAGGATCAACGTGGCTCATGATACCAAGATGATATCATGAGACAAGCTGGATCTGATCCAAGATGATGTAGGGTGGAACCCTAGATGCCCGATCTTTCATGAAAGGAGCGGATCCCAACAAGAAACATGAAGAACATGAGGGGAAACACGAGGGAAAACGAGAGGAAACACTCAAACCAACAAGATGCGATTACACATGTGCTAGATCCACGAAACACAAAGGGATACACGATCCAAAGTCAACAAGGGACGATAAATAGGGTAACCGGTTCTTCTCCGAGAGGAGGTCTTGATGGGGCCACCCAAGAGGGGGTCTTGAATCCAACGTGGATCTTCTCCGTAGAGGGGCCGCAGTCTCTCTGAAGGAGCAGATCCGTATGGAGGAGCAAAGCTCCATCTGACATATGAGCTAAACAAATGCTAACCCAAGCTAGGAGGAGTTGGGGGAGTATATATAGTCTAAGGGACGAAGGGGTACATGGGCCTCGGCCCAGATGCGCTGCACGCAGGCAGGGGAGGCCGGATGTCTGGGCGTCGGGCCGAATGTCCGGGGCTTCGCGATGGGCGGGATGTCCGGGCTGGCAGGGTCCAGCTTCTGTGATAGGGTGCCAGATGTCCGGGCCGGGGCCGGATGTTCGGGCTTGCGGGATGGGCCGGATGTCTGGGGCTTGGCCAGATGTCCGGGCCCTGTAGCACTTCGGTTGCTGGGCTGCTGCTGTTGTTGACATCTTCAGGGGCCGGATGTCCGGGCCAGGGCTGGATGTCTGGCTGCTGTAGCAGCTGGTTGTTCTTCCTTCTCCTTCCTTCGCTCCCGTGCACACTTGGCCTTGGTCCTTGGGTTCTCCTTGGTCTCCTCGGGTGTTCCTGAGTATGCACAAGGTCCGGGCTTGAAGTAGCATCCATGTCTTATATGCGGAAAGGGACGATTCGGAAAGGAGCGAGTTCACCTTGTGTCCAATTGTGTATGGTTGAGGTCTCGTCGTAGTGTACATGGGGATGATCGTAGGATGCTCAGCATCAGTCATGGTGACTAAAAACTTGTTCTACTTCAAGCTCCCAATCTAGATAAATAGCAGGATTATATCTACCCTCAAATGACGGTAAAGAGATAACCTGACTATGTGCTTGTGTGTGTTGTCCCAACTCTCGTGATGGTGAAGATGTGTCCGTTGTCCAGTAACTTCTATCTCTCGAACCGGTCATGATTAGTAGAAACAATAAATAAAATTTGAGAATAATGTTCCTATAAAATACTGGGATGTGGTTCTAAAGTGCTCACAGTGAAGCAAATATCAATATCTTACAAGTTCTTACCATGCGGCAGGTGGTGACAGGCAACCTTGCGGTGTCAAAATACTCCGAAGATTGTGTAAAGAAATTGCCAGGGGAATGTACGTATACACGGTGTAGAAATATGTGGAGTTGGGTTGGCTATATATGGTAGCAAAAGATTAGCAATAATCAATTCAAATATGCAATGTTGAATAAACGCTCAACGACGGTACTGTGCTGGTCCTAGGCTAGACCCGACTAGAGACGCGAGCCTAGAACACTAATGAGGTCACGGCGTAGAACAACTAGTATCAATGAAGGATACTAAGTAGCTCTGGACAGCAAGATATAAGTGAAGATCACAACGGCAGTAAAGATAATGATGGAAAACAACTGCCAAGCAAGATATACAACAACTCTCTCTCCAACTTTCCTTTTGAAAAGTTTGAGCCAATTTTCTGATAACTTTTTTCAAAGAATGCTACTAACTCAAGCTTTCCAATGCAAAAAGAATCACTCAATTCCGAATTGATATGAGGAGTCAAAGAATTCTAAAACTGGGCTGAAAAACTGGAACAAACTGTATGCGCGAACTTCGGAGGGCAAAAAGACCTATTTAGAAGCCGATTTTGAGACGCCAAATATTGAATAAGCTTTTGCAACTATTCAGATGCGTCTTGTTGCTAGCTTTGATTTGAGTACTTGTGGAGCCAAAATGGACTTCGTATGAAAAAGATATGCCTGTTTTACTGAACACTACGCAAAACATATTCCAATCCGAATTCAGGTACGAGATTGATTCTAGATAGATCCGAAATTTCTTTTTTTTATTCTCTTTTTTCTTTCTCTCACTTTTTTTCTTTTTCTTTCTCTCCTTTTTTCTCTGACTTTTTTTAACTTTTTTTCTCTTTTTTTTCTCTTTGCCTTTTTTTCTCTCTCTCTTTCCAAGACAAACTAGATAAGATGCAGATTGGATCAAGCGAAGATGTGAACGACCTCAACTATGATTATGACAATGAACTATGGGTAGCACGTGGTGGAAATTGACGGATGGTGTGGTGGACAGCGGAAGAGATAACGATGCAGCGCCACGTGACTAATGTGAACAGAACTCGAAACTCTAAACGAACAAGACACTAAGACCAGCAACTCGACACGACGATGCAACCGATTATTCAATAATGAAAAAAATGAAAAGAAAATTGCAAAGGCTCAGACTGGCTAGGACAAAGGATGAATAGATCTAATTTTTTTGTGGCTTTTTCTTGGACAATAGGGAAGAAAGTAAATCTAATCTAGGGACAACTGGAAATTCTCACCGAGCAACCTGAAAACTGATACCACTTGATAGAGGCGAGGGTGTCCCGATCTTTCGATGAGATGATAACTATCAATTTGGTGGAGATGACTTTGACGATCCGACTACAAACATGCACGACGTTGTGCCTTAGCAATCGCTAAATCAACTCCGAGAGGTTATTGACCACGCCGGAGCATGATCAACCTGACCACAAAGGTCTATTCCTGCAAGCAATCGAAGAACAAGCAAGAATATGATAAAGGAATCTGAATATTGCGAATATATATGAAGTATTGATAATAGTGGGGATCCGGAAGTGGTCTTGGTCTGGTCGTTGGACACAAACGAAGTACACGAAGTTGCAATGGCTAACTTTTAAGTAAACAAATCCCAAGGAAAAAGCTACTAGACGGATCTACTTATATAGGAGCAAGGGGTGACGGCCAAGGAGGTGGAAGGGCATCCCAAGGCAGCCTAAAACTAACCCTAGGTCGTACAAGGCTCATGGGCCCAAGTGGAGGTGATGCAACACCTTTGGACTTGTTGTTTGACTCAGATTCTGGTGCAGCGTCATATTGTTTCGTTGATATATCAATGCTCCGGATGGATTTGATGGTGAATCAAATTGGTTTGGAAAGAGCACGAAATCTACTTTCCAACAAAAAAAGAATCACCCAATTTGGAGTCCGTATGAAAAAGTTGTTGGCGTTTTGAGTCAGGTATGTGTGTGTAGTCCGAATCTGAATCCAGAACGTGAGAGACTTGGACTCTATCTTCTCTTGGCCAAAAAGTGACGTGAGAGGACTTTTTGAACAGAACCTAAACTTCTCCTTTCCCTTATCTTCATATGTGGATTGTACAAATGTCCCATACACCTGCAATTAGACAAAACACAAAAGTGTGTGAAGTATTTTTGTTCTGGATAACACAAATAGATTATTGAATAGTTTGCACCAGAAATCACCTAACAAGTATTCATGTATGAAATATTTTTGGTCGTATCCAAGGTAGTCATGTCCTCATCATGTCTTCTTGAGAATTTGTGCAGATAAACTCTGTTGATGATATGGCATGCTGTATCAATGGCTTCAGGCCAGAACTTTCTTAGAGTCTTGTACTCATCCAGTATCGTACGTGCCATCTCAATAGGGTCCTGTTCTTGCGCTCCACAACGCCATTCTGCTGAGGTGTGTATGGAGTAGAGAGCTCATGAGTGATGCCCAATGTATCAAGATAAGTGTCGAGGCCAGTGTTCTTGAATTCCATGCCATTGTCACTCCTGATGTGCTTGATTTTGACACCATAGTTCGTCATGGCGCAATTGGCGAATCATCTGAAGACATCCCACACTTCAGTCTTATAGAGAATTATGTGCCCCCAGGTGTATCTCGAATAATCATGAACAATAATGAAGCCATAAAGATGTGCATTGGTAGTAAGGGTAGAGTAGTGAGTAGGGCCAAATAAGTCCATGTGTAGCAGCTCGAAGGGGCGTGATGTAGTCATGATTGTCTTTGAGGGATGCTTGGCCCTCATCTTCCTGGATTAACAAGCACCACATAGACGATCCTTCTTGAACTTGACACCATCGACGCCAATAATATTCTTCTTCATGAGACTGTGCAAGTTCCTGATGCCCGCATGTCCTAGCCTTCGATGCCAAAGCCAACACTCTGAAGCTTTTGCTAGAAGACATACGTCAAGTTGTGGTCCTGTGGAGAAATCTACCATATACAGATCACCTCTTCGATAACCTTCGAAGACTAGAGATTTGTCAGATTCCATAAGCACAAGGCAACGATATTTCCAAATATCACAATCATGTTCAGATCACAAAGGATTGAGACAGACATTAAGTTGTATCCAAGGGAAAACTCTACCTAGGCCCAATACCTAGGTTAACAAGCATCACTTTATCCATGTGTTGATCCTTTGAGATAGCAACTCTAACTAGGCCCAATACCTAGGTTAACAAGCATCACTTTATCCATGTGTGGATCCTTTGAGATAGCAACTCTACCTAGGCCCAATACCTTGCTTTTACCAATGTCAGCGAACGTGATGTGGCTTTTAGTAGATGGACGTAGGGTTGAATCCATGAGAAAACTTTGATCACCAGTCATGTGGTTAGTGCATCCACTGTCCATTATCCACTCAGTAGCTTTTGGATTCGTACCCGACAGTGCAGTTAGCGGGATAGGCTTCACCAAGAGTATTGTGAAGAACAAACATGTAACGAACAAGCATACTATCAACGTTAAGATTCTTGGATGGTAAGATAGGATGCTCATCAAGAAACCCAGGGACAAAATAAATGGTAAGACCATTTTGGCACTTTATCTTGTGTCCCACAAGATGTTTTAGGTCCCCAACATTGTCTTTTGAAGTTAGTGATTTCTGGCTGGAGACCTTTCCCTACAAGAGAGGTTAATTCTTCTTAACCACCCACATCTTAAGGGGTGGCTTAGAAGCAATAAGTCTAAGTGCAGCATCTGAGAACTTTGGCTTTGGTGATCTAGCAAATAGTTTTGCAGGAGGTGAATAGCACTCAAAAGAATATGCAAAAAAGTTCTTTGATCTGTGAACATAGCAGTTAGATGAAACACGCTCATATTCATGAGTCCGATGATAATTTCCCTCCAAACCATTGGCGTTAGGGTGACCTTGTGAGGTCCTCTGTCTGTATGAAGCCTTTGGGCCATATGAAGCCTTTGGTCTGGGGTTTGTCTTCTTCCCTGGTGGTGTCATGATGACATTCACAGGAAGCTTCTCAAGACAACTTGTAGGTACCCAGATCTTCTTCAAAGGTGGCCCATTCCTGTAGTTAGTACCAATAAACCTGGCAAACACTTCACAATTCTGATTCTTAAATAGCTTATAATTGGAGTCAAAGGACTCATCAATGATAATGGGGTTAGAACAAGTGAAGCCAAATAAAGTAGATGGATCTACTGAAGGACCCTTGGCAGCAACCCATGTGGTTTTGGGGTACTGCTCAGGCTTCCAGTATGAACCATCAACATTTGTTTTCCTCTCGAAACCAACACTCTCTTTCCTAGGGTTTCGGTTCAAAATCTGTTTCTTGAGGACATCACATAGTGTCTGATGCCCTTTGAGGCTTTTGTACATGCCCATTTCAAGCAATGTCTTCAACCTGGCATTCTCATCAACAATAGTAGTGGTATCCTCAGAAGAGGTGTTAGTTACCACATCAGATGTTGAAGATATTGCAACATCAGAGGTAGTAGAACATTCAGCAATAGAGACAACATTGTCATGCTCAAGGCATTTTAAACATGGTGGCACAAAATCTTCCTGAGCAGAACTGATGTGTTGAAGATCTTCATGAGATGCTCTCAGTTTCTCTAGATCTTGCTTCCTTTGAACATAACCATAGGAAAGCTTCTCATGAGTGGCTGAGAGGGTTTCATGACGACTTTCAAGTTCTTCGTACTTAACGCGACAATTTTTTATTTCTTCGATTAAGGACTGAGTTCGATGCATTTCCTCGTCCAACAGGTCATCGCTTTTGTCTAGCAATTTTTGAATGTGTTCCATAGTAGTTTGTTGTTCAGTTGCAATTTTAGCAAGAGTCTTATAGCTTGGTTTGGATTCACATTCAGAGTGATCTTCACTGGAGATTTGAAAATAAGAATCTCGTGAGTTTACCTTGTCACCTCGTGCCATTAAGCAGTAGGTCGGAGAAGAGTTGTCCTCATCATCGACTTCAGCGTCGGCGGCGTGACCATTGTCTTAAGTGTTGAAGAAGGACTTGGCGACGAATGCCGAAGCTAGAGCCGGGCTTGCCACACCTGAATCAGACTCCTCCTCAGACTCCACCTCTGCCTCCTTAGAAGCAAACTCCTCCTCTAAATCCTGTCCTTTCCAATGAATGCACGAGCCTTGCCAGATGAGCTCTTCTTATAAGACGAAGACTTTGATGAAGAATTTGAAGAAGACTTTGAAGATTTCTTCTTCTTCTTGTCGTCAAAATCATATTCCTTGCTCTTCTTATTTTTCTTGGCTTCCTTGTCCCATTGAGGACATTCAGATATGTAGTGACCTGGCTTCTTGCATTTATGGCATGTTCTCTTCTTATAGTCACGTCATCATTCTTGGAACTGGATCTTGAAGACTTTTCGAAGCGATTCTTCTTGGAGAACTTCTGAACTTTCTCACAAGCATTGTCTTTGCAAATATCTTCAGGATCATCAGAACTGCAGTTAGATTCTTCTTCAGATGAGGAAACAACTTTTGCCTTCAAAGCATGCGATCAGCCATAGATATCTCTCTTCTCAGACAGCTGGAACTCATGTGTGTTGAGCCTCTCAAGTATGTGAGACGGATCGAGATCTGTGAAGTTAGGGCGTTATTGAATCATCAGGGCCAAAGTGTCAAATGAGTTGTCAATTGATCTCAGTAGCTTCTTCACAATTTCATGCTTGGTGATCTCAGTGGCACCGAGTGCACAAAGCTCATTTGTGATATCAGTGAGGCGATCGAACGTGAGCTGGACATTCTCATTGTCATTTCTCTTGAAGCGGTTGTCTCTCTGAGTTGAGACGCCTTTGTTGACCTTGGACAGCTAGTCCTAGACTAGCTTCGCAGTTCCAGAGCACTCACACGGCCATACTGTCCTTTGGTCAGATGACCACAGATGATGTTCTCGGCGGTTGAGTCCAGTTGCGCGAACCTCTTGACATCAGGAGCGGTGACACCTTCACCGACCTTAGGAACGCCAGTCTTGACGACTTACCAGAGGTTGATGTCAATGGCTTCAAGATGCATGCGCATCTTATTCTTCCAGTAGGGGTAATCAGTGCCATCCAAGACGGGGCACGCAGCGAACACCTTGATTATCCCTGCAGTCGACATTGAAACTCCAGGTGGTTAACCCGAATCACACAGAACAAGGGAGCACCTTTCTCTGATAACAATTGAAAGTGCTAGTTATCGACTAGAGGGGGGTGAATAGGCGATTTTTATGGAAGTCTTCAAAACACGAGGTCTTTGAAGATGAACAATCAAATTGAACCTATATGATATTGATAGAGGCAAAGGTGTCCCGTCTTTCGATGAGATGGTGGCTATCGGTTTGGAGGAAGTCGACTTTGACGATCCGACTACGAACGTGGGAGGACGTCGCGCCTTAGCAATCGCTAAACCAACTCCAAGAGGTTATTGACCACGCCGGAGCACGAACAACCTGACCACGAAGGTCTGTTTCCGGCAGGCAAACAAAGAACAAGCAAGAAACTAAGATTGCAATCTGGATATTGTGAACATAAGAGGAAAGCTTTATTGATTAAGGGTTCTGTGACGCCTTTGTCTGGTCGTTGAAGACAAACGAAGTACGCGAAGTTGCAGCTATGGCGAACTTTAATCTAAACAAAACCCAAAGTCTAAACGGTGCCCTAAGGGCTGTATATATGGAGGAAGAGGGGGGAATTTCGTGGCCCTTGGGGAAGGGGTCCCAAACCAACCCTATCTCTTGTTTCCCCACACATACGGACTCTAAAAACAGCCTATACTTATGTATTTTGAAATTACATGGGCCTGGCACAATAATAAGGTGACGCAACACCTAGAATAGCCTTTGGACGAAATTTATGAAGTGGTATCTTGTATATTTCGTCCAAGGCTTCATGCAATCATTATGGTGGCTTCAAAGTCCTGAAATCATCACTTGTAACTACGTTCTTGTTCCCCTTGCGCATGCCATCCTCTCCATGCTTGGTCTTGCTCCAGTGTTCATCCCTCTTATCCATGCCAGGCCCTTCATTTGTAAGCAAAACAAATGTATCCAATTTAGGCAGCAACATATTCGCATGAACATTAGAATCATTACCAAGAAATGAAAGTACCTGAAACTTTAATTGGCATGCGCGAGCTCTAGTAATTGGTCCAGTATATGTAGCAGTAGGGGCTGTGGGTGTAACAATGGTATTGATGTCCTCATCATCCTCCCCTTCTTGAAATGAAGTCGTCCTCGACGGAAGCTCATCTTCCACACCCAAATAGGGCTTCAAATCTGCAATGTTAAAAGTGGGACTAACCCCAAAATCTGCAGGCAGCTCAAGTTTATATGCATTATCATTTATTTTCTCTAACACCTTAAATGGACCATCAACACGTGGCATTAGCTTTGATTTGCGCAAATCAGGAAATCTATCCTTACGCAAATGTAACCAAACAAGATCACCAGGTGCAAAGACAACACGTTTTCTACCCTTATCTCCAGCAAGTTTATATTTAGCATTCATACACTCAATGTTTTCCTTAGTTAACTCATGCATTTTTAAGATCAATTCAGCACGTTGTTTAGCATCAAAATTAACCTTCTCCAAAGATGGTAGAGGCAACAAATCAATGGCTGCACGAGGTAGGAAACCATACACAATTTCAAAAGGGCACATCTTAGTAGTAGAATGCAACGAACGATTATAAGAAAATTCAATATGAGGCAAGCATTCTTCCCACATTTTCTTATTATTCTTAAAAACAGCCCTAAGCATAGTAGACAATGTTCTATTGACTACTTTAGTTTGACCATCAGTTTGGGGGTGACAAGTAGAACTAAAAAGCACTTTAGTCCCCAACTTAGCCCATAAACATCTCCAAAAATGGCTAAGAAATTTAGTATCACGATCTGAAACAATAGTATTTGGCACACCATGCAAGCGAATTATTTCACGAAAGAACAAATCAGCAACATTAACAGCAACATCGCTTTTATGACATGGTATAAAGTGTGCCATTTTCGAGAATCTATCCACGACAACAAATATGCTATCCCTCCCCTTCTTTGTTCGAGGTAAACCTAAAACAAAGTCCATAGATATATCCTCCCAAGGAACACTAGATACAGGCAAAGGCATATATATACCATGAGGATTGAGTCGTGACTTAGCTTTTTGACGTGTAGTGCAGCGAGCAACAAAACGCTCAACATCCCGTCTCATCTTTGGCCAAAAGAAATGTGTAGCAAGTACGTCCTCTGTCTTCTTCACTCCAAAGTGTCCCATTAATCCTCCTCCATGCGCCTCCTACAACAACAAAAGACGAACAGAGCTAGCTGGAATGCATAGCTTGTTAGCACGGAACACAAAGCCATCATTAATAACGAACTTGTTCCATGTTCTTCCTTCTTTACAATTCTGCATTACATCTTTAAAATCAGCATCATGCACATATTGATCTTTGATGGTCTCCAAACCAAATATTTTGAAGTCAAGTTGTGAAAGCATAGTATAGCAACGAGACAATGCATCAGCAATAACATTTTCTTTAACCTTCTTGTGTTTAATGACATAAGGGAAAGTCTCAATGAATTGAATCCATTTAGCATGTCTACGATTCAGTTTAGCTTGACTTTTAATATATTTCAAAGATTCATGATCAGAATGTATAACAAATTCTTGGGGCCATAAATAATGTTGCCATGTCTCTAAAGTCCGAACAAGAGCATATAATTCTTTATCATAAGTAGAATAATTCAGACTAGGCCCACTCAATTTTTCAGAAAAGTATGCAACAGGTTTGCCATCTTGTAATAACACACCTCCTAATCCAATTCCACTAGCATCACATTCAAGCTCAAAAGTCTTATTAAAATCAGGAAGTTGGAGTAAAGGAGCATGTGTCAACTTATCTTTTAATACCGTGAAGGCTTCTTCCTGTGCGGTACCCCAAACAAAAGGCACATCCTTCTTTGTAAGCTCATTGAGAGGTGCAGCAATGGTGCTAAAATCTCTCACAAAACGCCTATAGAAACCAGCGAGTCCAAGAAAACTCCTCACTTGTGTGATCGTTTTGGGCTGCCGGCCAACTCTCAATAGCTTCAATCTTGGCTTTATCAACTTCAATTCCCCGTGGAGTAACAACATAGCCAAGAAAAGATACTCAGTCAGTGCAAAAGGTGCACTTCACAAGGTTACAAAACAAACGTGCATCACGTAGAGCAATAAAAATAACACGTAAATGTTCCAAATGTTCTTCCAAAGAGTTGCTATAAATCAGTATATCATCAAAATAGACTACCACAAATCGTCCAATGAAAGCACGTAAAACTTCGTTCATTAGTCTCATGAAAGTACTAGGTGCATTAGTTAACCCAAAAGTCATGACTAACCACTCATATAAACCAAACTTAGTTTTAAAAGCTGTTTTCCAGTCTTCTCCCACGAATTTGATGGTATCCACTACGCAAATCAACTTTGGAGAATATTGTAGAGCCACTCAATTCATCAAGCATATCATCTAGCCTAGGAATAGGATGACGATAACGAATAGTAATATTATTAATGCCTCTACAATCAACACACATACGTGGCGTACCATCTTAGGCATTAGTATAATAGGAACAACACAAGGACTAAGAGATTCATGTATAACCTTTGTTGAGCAGCTCCTATACTTGACGCATAATCTCCTTTGTCTCCTCTGGATTGGTACGGTATGGTGCACGGTTGGGTAGCGATGCACCGGGAATTAAGTCAATTTGATGCTCAATCCCTCGAATAGGTGGTAATCCTGGTGGCATGTCTTGTGGGAAGACGTCAGCGAACTCCTGCAAAATGTTAGTGACAGCAGGGGGCAAAGAGGAAGGCACGTCCTCGAATGAAAATAATGCCTCTTTGCACACAAAAGCATAGCAAACAGATTTGCTAAAATCTAGCTCATCAATATCAGATTTGGTGGCAAGTAAACATGCACTTTTCAATTTAATTCAGAAGCAACACTAGATGGTTTATTATTAGGCTTCATTTGTTGCTCAAATTATTTTGCCACAATCTGATTTTCACTCTTATTTTTCTCCTGTTTTGCTTTATTAGCTCTATTAATATCATCTTTCAAAATGGAATCAGGAGTCATAGGAAGCAAAGTAATATTTTTATCCTTATGAACAAGAGTATACTGATTGTTTCTACCATGGTGTACAACATTTTTTTCAAATTGCCATGGTCTGCCAAGTAATAAGGAACATGCTTGCATAGGTACCACATCACTATCAACATAACCCCGCATATGTAGAGATACTAAAATGCACACGAACAGTACGTGTTACCTTAACATTGCTGCTGTTGTTGAACCATTGGTTGTAGTAAGGATGTGGATGTGGTCTTGTGGTTAGAGATAGCTTCTCCACCATCTCCATGCTAGCCAAGTTGTTGCAGCTCCCTCCATCTATGATGACGCGAATAGAACGTTCCTTCACAACTCCGTTTGTATGGAACAAATTATGCCTCCGATTTTGCTCAGCTTGTGTAACCTGCACACTCAAAACACGTTGAGCAACCAAACATTCATACCTGCCAGCATCTTCAGGAGCCATGTTATTGCGTCTCCTGATCAGAATCATCTCCACCGTGTTCTTCACGTGTAATAAGAGCCAAAGTCTCCTCATCATAGTCACTAGCGGACTCATACCCACCATCCTCAGTAGCAATCATCACACGCTGAGATTTGCATTCTCTCGCATAATGACCTCTTCCCTTACAACGACGACAAATAATATCACTTGTGTGCCCTGTTGATGCCATGGAAGAAGAAGAGCTCTGTGCAGGCCCGACAGGTGTGCTCTTGGCAGATAGTGGTGGTTGTGCCTGCTTTCTTGTATCACAGTTGGAGGTGGCACCTGATGGAGGTGATGGTGGTGCAGTAGAAGTAGAGGATGCACGTGGTGTCCATGATGATGGTCGACCTGCAGAAAAGTTAGTTCGCGCCAATGCCTATCGATCCTGCACTTCACGTTCAGCCTTACAAGCAAGATGGAATAAACATATTATTATACTCCTTATACTCTAGAATGGTCTGAATCTATCTATTTAATCCACCCATAAAATGTGCAAGCATACCTTCATTATCCTCAACAATACCACATCTAATCATGCCATTTTGTAATTCCTGATAAGATTCCTATACAGAATTTTTTCCTTGTCTTAAACGCTGCAATTTTTGAAGTAAATCACGTTGATAATATGGTGGAACCCAACGAGTACGCATAGCAGTTTTCAAAGCAGCCCAAGTAGTTGGAATATTATTCGGATATAATCTGCCATGTTCAGACCACCACACACAAGCAAAACTAGTGAAAGCACAAAGTGCAGCAGCAACACGTCTCTCCTCAGGATATTCTAAACATGTAAAACGTTGTTCGGTTTTTAAGTCCCAAATAACATATATATCAGGAACATATCTAACCTCAAATGGTGGAATATTCAATTTCAGTTTAGGAAGATGGTCATGATCTCGTACCTGAGCTGGTAATGCAGCCCTACCATTGCGATTATTTGCATGTGGACGACCGGGTGCTAGTGGTTGCACGTAGTTCAGATTTTGATCAACTTCATCCTCGTAATCTCCTGCATAATCATCCTCCTCCTCGTCAGCAGCAGGAGCCACAGAAGTATCAACAGCAGCACCAATAGTTTGGCCAGGCTCAAGAGGGACACGGCTTGCTCGGCGTAGGGCTGTTTTGCGATGTGGAGGTAGTCGTTGTTGTTGTTGTGGCAGAGGTGCGGCAGGTGCAGCCGGTGGTGGTTGTGGAAATTGTTCAGCACATCTTGCACCTGTTCAGTCATCATTTGCTGAAATTTATCATGCAACTCCTTATTCGTCATGTTCTCCTAGTCAGTCTCGTCGGCTTGTGATCCTGCCATGGTTAGCAGCAATAGAAACACACAAGAATATGATCCTACATACTACTAACAAGTGGTGGTGGTGGGTGTCACAAATCCATCAAGCAAATCTCAAATTCTTACCAGTTCTTACCAAGCAGCAGGTGGTGATTGGCAACCGTTGTAGTGAAAACTCTCAAAGCTTGGATAGAGCGATTACCAGGGAGAGTCAAACGCACGGCATAGATGTATGTGGAGCTAGGAAGGCTTATAATATGGTAGCAAAAACGGTCAACAATTATCAATTCAGAGATGCAACATTAAATAAACGCTCAACGACGTACTGTGCTGGTCCTAGGCTAGACCGTACTAGAGACGCGAGCCTAGAACACGAACAAAATCACGGCGCTGCACGTAAACATGGGAAAAGCACACTCTGGATTTTTTTGCTCTGTTTTTTTTTGCACTCCTGTTTTTTTGCGAAAAATCACTATAATGGCGAGTGTCTCAAAACTCTTCCCGGGTCAAAATGACAGGATGGGCACGAAATTTTTTGACTATTGTTTTTTTTTGGAAATCAGGGCAGCGACGACGAAAAAGTGCGACAAAAAATCACTATGATGGCATGTTGCTCAAAAGACTCAGAAAAGTCTAAAAATATGATAGGGAAAAATATTTTTGGTCGCCGATTTTTTTTTTCCGAAACCTACTTAGGCAAGGAAACACGAATCGGAAAATAAAAGTATCTCGAAAACAAACCTAATATGGAAAGGACTCGGATTGGTGGTGTACGGTAGATGTATATGTGGACTCGGATGGGTGGTAGACAGGCGGATGTATATGTGGACTCGGATTGGTGGTGGACAGGGGGAAGTATATATGACTCGGATTGGTTGTATATGTGGATCGGATTGGTGGTGGACAGGCGGATGTATATGGCAGCGGTAAGGAATAAGTTGGTGGTGGTGGTATATGGCAGGAGCGATGACGATGGTGTGGCGACGGCGTGACAACTTGTGAACAGAACTCGAAACTCTAAGGGAAACTAGACGCTAAGACCAGCAACTTTACACGACGGTGCAACCGCAAATTCAACAAAGCAAAATACTGAAAAGACTATGCAAAGGCTCAGACCACGCCGGAGCACGATCAACCTGACCACGAAGGTCTGTTTCCTGCAGGCAAACGAAGAACAAGCAAGAAACTAATATTGCAATCTGGATATTGCGAATATAAGAGGAAAGCTTTATTGATCAAGGTGGGGTTCTGTGACACCTTTGTCTGGTCGTTGAACACAAACGAAGTACGCGAAGTTGCAGCTATGGCGAACTTTAATCTAAACAAAACCCAAAGTCTAAACGGTGCCCTAAGGGCTGTATATATGGAGGAAGAGGGTGGAATTTCGTGGCCCTTGGGGAAGGGGTCCGAAACCAACCCTATCTCTTGTTTCCCCACACATACGGACTCTAAAAACAGCCTATACTTATGTATTTCGAAATTACATGGGCCTGGCCCAATAATAAGGTGACGCAGCACCTAGAATAGCCTCTGGACGAAGTTTATGAAGTGGCATCTTGTATATTTCTTCCAAGGCTTCATGCACTCATTATGGTGGCTTCAAAGTCTTGAAATCATCACTTGTAACTCCGCTCTTGTTCCCCTTGCGCATGCCATCATCTCCATGCTTGGTCTTGCTCCAGTGTTCATCCCTCTTATCCATGCCAGGCCCTTCATTTGTAAGCAAAACAAATGTATCCAATTTAGGCAGCATCATATTCTCATGAACATTAGAATCATTACCAAGAAACAAAAGTACCTAAAAAATTAATTGGCGTGCGGGAGCTCTAGTAATTGGTCCAGTATATGTAGCAGTAGGGGCTGTGGGTGCAACAATGGTATTGATGTCCTGATCAGATATGCAGTGGAAGATAAACTACTCTAGACAGACCATAGTCAAGTAAGCATAGTAATGAAAGCACGAGGAATAATAGCAGCTAGGTAGTACAAATCGGAATGGAAGACAGAATGAAGTCAAACAAATCAGTCAAGCAAGCAATGACTTCACGAAGACAAACTAAAATGTAAAGGAGGTGGGGGATAGAACCAGTAGCTTGGTGAAGACAAGGGTTTGGTAGACCAGTTCCAGTTGCTGTGGCAACTATATGTCTGATTAGGGAGGCTGAGATTGAACTCAGAAGACCATGACTTCACCTTATTCCCCTTGAGCTAAGGACACCCAGTCCTCACCCAATCACTCTGGTAAGTCTACAAGGTAGACTTCCAAACCTTCACACACTCCGTTCACCGGCGATCCACAATGACTCTTGGATCCTCAGAACATGACGCCTAACCGGCTGGAGGATACACAGTCCTCAAGTGTAACAAGTCTTCAGGTCACAAGGGTAGAAAGACTTCAATGATGCCTAACACTCTTTGGCTCTGGGTGTTTTGGGCTTTGTCCTCGCAAGGATCGCTCTCTCAAAGGCTTCAGAGGTGGGTTGCTCTCAAACTTCAAAAGCCATGCACTAACTCTAAGCAGCCCCAAATTTATGGTGTAGGGGGTGGGCTATTTACAGCCAGGAGGCAACCCGACATGATATGTCCAAAATGACCCTGGGTCACTAAGGAACCGACACGTGTCCAACGGCCGGATTCAAATACAAGCGGCAGCTTGGCTTGGGCTACAAGCAAGGCTGACTCATCCAACTCTGGATAAGATTTGCTCTCATTGTCTTCACTCGAAGACATAGGATTTGGGTTGAGCATCATGTCAGTCTTCTGACTTTGTTCACTTGGACCCCACTTAATAGTTCGGTGGTTCCTATGACTCAATAAAGAAGAAAAGGAAACTACAAAAGAAACTATGTCTTTGCACTCCATAGTCTTCAAGTGAATGTCTTCACACGTCATTATCTTCAAGTGAATGTCTTCATGAACCACCATTGTCTTCAATGTCTTCATACATTTTTAGGGGTCATCTCTGGTAGGTAAACCGAATCAAAGACGGACTACTACCTGTGTTATCCTGCAATTCTCACAAACACATTAGTCCCTCAACCACGTTTGTCCTCAATACTCCAAAACCAACTAGGTGTGCCACTAGATGCACTTACAGCTCCCGATTGGTTTTTCGTGGCTACAGAGCCTTACGGTGGTGGAACTTTTGATCTAGGGTTCTTTTCAGAGGTTTCTATATTTATAAGAATTTTTGGCGTCGGAAACAAGTCAAGGAGGTTCCCGAGGTGCCCACAAGCCCTCAAGGCGCGCCCCCTGGCTTGTGGACTCCTCAGGACTCTTCTGGTCCAGCTCCGGTGCTTTGGGGGTGGCTTTTGGTCCATAAAAAATCACCATAAATTTTTAGCGCATTCCGAGAACTTTTATTTTTGCACAAAAAACGACACCACGGTAGTTCTGCTGAAAACAACGTCAGTCCGGGTTAGTTCTAATCAAATCATACCAAACCATATAAAATTGTTGCAAACATGGCATGAATACTTCATCAATTATAGATATGTTGGAGACGTATCAGCATCCCCAAGCTTAATTCCCGCTCGTCCTCGAGTAGGTAAATGGTAAAAGAAACAATTTATGAAGTGTTAATGCTACCTAACATATTTATCAAATGTAATCTTATTTATTGTGGCAAGACAATTCTGATCCATGAGATTCGAAACAAATGTTTAATATTGACATAAAAACAATAACACTTAAAGCATACTAATAAAGCAATCATGTCTTCTCAAAATATCTTGGGCAAGGAAAGTTATCCCTACAAAATCATATAGTCTAGCTATGCTCCATCTTCATCACACAAAGTATTTTATCATGCACAACCCCAATGACAAGCCAAGCAATTGTTTCATACTTTTGATGTTCTCAAACTTTTTCAACTTTCAGGCAATACATGAGCGTGAGCCATGGATATAGCACTATAGGTGGAATACAATATGGTGGTTGTGGAGAAGACAAAAAGAAGGAGATAGTCTCACATCAACTAGGCGTATTAACGAGCTATGGAGATGCCCATCAATAGATATCAATGTGACTGAGTAGGGATTGCCATGCAACGGATGCACTAGAGCTATAAGTGTATGGAAGCTCAAAAAAGAAACTAAGTGGGTGTGCATCCAACTTGCTTGCTCATGAAGACCTAGGGAAATTTGAGGAAGCCCATCATTGGAATATACAAGCCAAGTTCTATAATGAAAAAATCCCACTAGTATATGAAAGTGACAAAATAGGAGACTCTCTACCATGAAAATCATGGTGCTACTTTGAAGCACAAGTGTGGAAAAGATAGTAACATTGTCCCTTCTCTCTTTTTCTCTCATTTTTTCTCTCATTTTTGTTTGGGCTTCTTTGTCCTCTTTTTTTTATTTGGGCTTCTTTGGCCTCTTTTAGTTTATTTTTTTTGAAGTCTGGAGTCTCATCCCAACTTGTGAGGGAATCATAGCTTCCATTATCCTTTCCTCACATGGGATAGTGCTCTAATAATGATAATCATCACACTTGTATTTACTTACAACTCAAGAATTACAACTCGATACTAGAACAAAATATGACTCTATATGATTGCCTCCGGCGGTGTACCAGGATGTGCAATGATCAAGAGTGACATGTATACAAAATATGAATGGTGGCCAAGCCACAAATACTATGCCAACTACATGATCATGCAAAGCAATATGACAATGATGCTATGTGTCATAATAAACGGAGCAGTGGAAGTTGCATGGCAATATATCTCGGAATGGCTATGGAAATGCCATAATAGGTAGGTATGGTGGCTGTTTTGAGGAAGGTATATGGTGGGTTTAATGCACCGGCGAAAATTGTGTGGTACAAGAGAGGCTAGCAATGGTGGAAGGGTGAGAGTGCATATAATCCATGGGCTCAACATTAGTCATAAAGAACTCACATACTTATTGCCAAAATTTATTAGCCACGAAACAAATTACTACACACATGCTCCTAGGGGGATTGATTGGTATGAAAAGACCATCGCTCGTCCCCGACCGCCACTCATAAGGAAGACAATCAAAAAATAAATCATGCTCCGACTTCATCACATAACGGTTCACCATACGTGCATGCTATGGGAATCACAAACTTTAACACAAGTATTTCTACCAATCCACAATTACTCACTAGCATGACTCTAATATCACCATTTTATATCTCAAAACAAATGCAAGGAATCAAACTTTTCATATTATTCAATGCTCTTATATGAAAGTTTTTATTATATCCCTCTTGGATGCCCATCATATTAGGACTAAATTTCATAACACATGCATGTTACCATTACTATTTATAAGACTCTCAAAAAGATATAAGTGAAGCACGAGAGTAAATGACCAACTACTCCAGAAGGTATGAGTGAAGATCAATGAGTGGTTGAATAATTATGTAGCTATGTGAATACTCTCTCTCATTTAAGATTTTCAGATATTAAGTATTTTATTCAAACAGCAAGCAAAACAAAATAAAATGACAATCCAAGGATAGCACATATCATGTGAACACTACTAGGAAAGGCTAGTAGTAGCGCTGGTTTTTGGGCTAGCAGTAGCGTGGGAGACCGCGCTACTGCTATGGCGCTACAACTAAAGGGTAGCAGTAGTATTGGTTTAGCCGTGCTATTGCTATACCTAATTAGCAGTAGCGCTTCTTGCAGAAAGCTCTCCTAGTAGTTACTAGCAGCGCGCTCCTCTACCCACGCTACTACTATTATTACGTATTCTATTTTTTATGCTGTATTCATACACCATTATACATGTTTTCATACAGTAGCAATTTAGAGATTGTTTCTACATCATAATGAGTTATTACATCATTGGGTGAAAGAACCGCAGATTAGTTTCAAGTGGATGGATCCTAAGTGACCAAGTCATGGATTAGCGTGACCAAGTCATGGATTAGCACGCTAATCCATGACTTGGTCACTTCTGATCCATGCACTTGAAACTAATCCACGGTTCTTTCACCCCATGATATAATAACTCATCATCATCATCATCATCATCATCATATCATTAAGAACTTATCATCATAATATATCATTGTCATATAACAACTCATGATCATCATTTTCGTCCATGAGACATCATATAACAACTTGGTCACTAGTCATCGTCACAACTCCTCCTCCTCCTCATCATCATCATCAACTCTAACAAATTGTAGCACATAATAACAACTTCTCATCATCATCATAGTCATAATCAACACTAACTAATTATTCTTAATACCTACGACCTACTCCTCTCTCCTAGGTAAAATACCATAAAAGAGATAAACCGGTCCATCTCCATAATGGAGAATGGAGATAAACATATCTCCAACTTGTGGCTTTTGCACATTCATGTTGTCTCTAATTAGTTGTGTGTGTGCATTCATCACTTTGCTACATTCATTAATTTTGAGCCTTCCATCATTTGAAGAAATCGAGCATGTAGTATGGTAAGCCTTCGAAGGAGTTGGTCGTAAGCTAACCATATGCATATAACCTTCGGTAAACAGCATGTGAGGCACAACCTCCTTCGGAAGCCAGTGTTGAAAAACGTAATAGTAACATATATAGTTAGCAATGTAGTTTATATACTTAAGAAGAATGTATGTATGCAATAAAGTTACCATCATTAACAAAATCTTACCAAGTTTCTGGCAATGAAGTTACCATCATGCAATTTATGGACTAGTGGCATGTATCCAGTAAAATTTGGGAGGATAAAGTGATTGGTTTTAAAGGCATCAACATCCTCTATGAATGAGACAAGATAACCTTTCTCCTCACAATTAAGCTCCGAGTCATAGCTGTAGTATGTCCTGTCTACAGCCTTCCGAGTATTTTTGGAAGATAAGAAATAAGCTGACAATTATAAATAAAGATGTTTACTACCGATGAACATCAAATATTTTTAAATTAACAATATAAATTACTTAACTTAATAAATTAGTATGACAAACTCACATTTAGGCAAAACTGGGGGCAATCCACATCCACCCAGATGTTGATATTATCACCATCATCATCTTGGGAAGGAATATCAAATGTTATTTGCATACCCTTGTCAAATCCATATGCCTTGCAGAGAGCTTCCCAATTAGAGAACCCGAAATGGGAGTGATTGACCACATTGTACAGCTTAACCTGAAACGCATAACCATGTTTGTTCTTAAGTAAGCCCTCCTCGTCTCCATATTCTCAAAGTCTTTGAAACCGAGCTTCTGCAATACATATGGTCTTGCATGGCATGGGATGTACTAATCGAATTGAAAAAAAATCAAGAAATTACACGTTGAACAAAAGAAGAACAAGTGATGATATTAATTACGATGAAATGCTTGTCGTTGCATACCGTACAAACATCAAAGGTCTCGTCCAGCTTCACGGTGAAAAACCTATCATTTTGTAGGTGAGGAAACCTGTCGCACAAACCTCGGTCATCATAGCATTAATGGCAATCTAGGATCCTATCGTCGTCAGACATCTGTTGTGTTCATAATTGAAAGATTAAACTTCTGAATATTCATCACGAGTTGACTTTCGGTCTGTCGAGTCTTCCTGAAAAGTCTCATCTCAGGTGGTGTATATGGTGGGCACTCCCTCTCTGATATATTCGACCGTCGGTGATGGTCGCTCCTCCCTTCGTCCCTGAGTGCATTACACCAAATTGTGTAGCACACGGGAACGACGGACAAGCGACCCCCACGACAACAGTCGGGATTCTTCATCTCTGATATATTCGACCGTCGGTGATGGTCGCTCTTCTCTTCCTTCCCATGCATTACCAAAAGGTCTATCATGAGAAAGAAGAGGAAGAGCGCCCCCCATGACAACAGTCAGCATTCTTCTTCTCTCATATATGGTGGACACTCCCTCACTGTTTTTTGACTGTCATGTATGGAGTCCCAACAGACTTAAAGTCAACCCAAAATTTCATTTAATGCTCTTTTCGGCAAATCCAAGGCACTTGATATTTCCTACATTCTAGCACAAGCCGTGCTAAAATTCATGGAAAAATCCAGCATGACCTTTGCTAAAAAGGACATATATCGAGCGCCTGAAATTTGCCAGAATGGAAAATTAATCAACACTCAGGCAAAACATAGGCCACTCTGAGGTGTTCCCTGCTACTCTACTACATCTACTACTCTACTACATCTATCAAAACATCTACATCATCATCAACATGGGGATTTGGATGGTCTCACCTCGAGGTCGGAGGGGGTCGGTGACAGGGACGACGATGGGGATGATGGAGGGCTCCTTGATTTCTGCAAAAACACTAGAAGCTATCAACTAAGCATAAACACATGAGCATACAAACTTGGTGCTCAGTCGCACTTACTAAAAAAATCTACTCCATTCAAACAACTACATTTACTAAAAAATCTACTCTATTCAAACACCCACATTTACTAAAAATCTACTCTATTCAAACACCTACATTGAAAATATTCATTTCAAAAGACCTACATTTACTAATTTTCTTATCTATCCAAATGAACTACATTTACTCAATGATATACTCTATTCAAAAGACCTACATTGAAATAATCTACATTCCATTCCATGCAAATAATCTACATTCTATAGTATTAAAAAACATTAAAAACTACATAATGCAAGAACAGAGTGATGAGAGACGAGGGAGGGAGGAGGGAGCAGGGTGTGGGAGGAGGGGGAGGAGGAGAAGGGCGGAGAGATGAGGGAGAGAGGAGGGAGCAGGGAGTGGGAGGAGGGAGGAAGGAGGAGAGAGGAGGAGGGAGGGGTGGGAGGATGGCTGGCGGATGAGGGCTTGGCCGGAGGAGGAGGAGAGGAGGGAGGAGGGCGTGGCCGGAGAAGGAGGGAGGAGGGCATACCGAGGAAGGAGGCAATGTGGTGGCGACGTCAATGCGGCGGCGGCGCGCGGAGGTAGAGTGAGGCAGGGTGGAGTGAGGGGACGAAGAAGAAGGTCGGGCGCGGGGGAACTAGGGATAAGGCACGCATAGCAGTAGCGTTGGCCCAGGAAGCGCGCTACTGCTAGGCCTAATAGCAGTAGCGCTTTTCCCCGGAACACGTTACTACTAAGGCTAAGCATGTAAAAAAAGCATCAAAAATACATTGGTCATCAATGATCTTTTTGTGTAGAATCTAGATTGTCAGTATGATTCCTCACCGGATTAGGAACCGGTGAAGACTCATATTGCAGCCACAAATCCTGCACATAGAGTTCAATGAACACCAAGTGGTTATGATAGTTTGAGAAGTAACATATTTAAGGTGGTAAACACCCTGTTCACGGAGCGAGGTGGGACTAAACTTAGTTCCAAGGAGGGGACTAAACTTAGCAGCAGCGTGGGTTGGCGAAACGCGCTACTGCTAAGTACAATAGCAGTAGCGCGGTTACCAAAATGGCACTACTACTATACCTAGTATGGAGGTAATGTCGTGACAATTTTTGTTGTACCGCTCTTTCCTCCTGACACGCTACTTGTTGGGGATATGACTATTGGGTATGACCCACCCAGGAGGGGCCGGGTTATACCAATGGCGGTTCATCAAGACAAGGCCCGTGAAGATGTTGAAGATGGCGGTTCATGAAGCAGACTTGCTAAGGGCCCAAAGCTCAAAGGTGGTTTAAGGCCCATAGGTGTAAACCGCCATATGTGTATGACTTGTATTGTAAGGCAATAGTTAGTCACCGAGCCGGACACGTTGTGTATGAGTCGGCTGGGACTTTGTGAGCCGCGGGGCTTCAACCTGTGTATATAAAGGGACGATCCGGCGGCGGCTTAGGGCAAGAGACAACAGATCGAAATCTAGGTCAAGCGTATTCGCTCCCTAGTAATCGAAACATAAGCAATACCACCTCAAACTGGATTAGGCCTTTACCTTCACCGCAAGGGGCCGAACCATTATAAACTCCTTGTGTCCTTTGTCCCGTTTAACCCCTTTAAGCTAACCTCGTCGTGATGGCTCCAGACTAAGTCCTTCTGCTAGGACATCTGCAATGACAATTCCATGATAGTTGGGGCCCACCGTGGGGCCAGCGCACGGTGGTTTCGAGTTCTTATAGGGCAGCTTCGAAGGGATCAAGGGATACACTATGGGCCGGATGACCAAGAGTCGTTGGCTCTACATCGACGACGCAGGCTGGGGCCCCGAGGCCGGCTCAATTGAGTATGGGTACCGGGTCCCCTTCGGCGGAATCCACGTCTTCATCGGCAAGATCGGCGAGCCGGGCCCTGAGCCGGACATCTGCACCGACATCATCGAGACGGCTCAGCGTGCACGACCCACCCGAGTTCAGCCTGTCGTGAAGCGCTCCTTCGTTGGGTTCATCCATGGGGCGGAATTTGAGGATAGATCCGTGTCTGGCGGTGAGACAGTGATCTATTCTAATGGTGAGTCGTCCACCAGCGAGACGGAGTCATTGTATCAACTGCAAGACGGCCGGCTTGGGGGCTATTCTGATGGCAATAGTATTCCGGACTCCTATGAGCCGCCGAATAGGGTTGCGATTTTCATGGCCGGTACACAGCCAGGACAGAATTCTACGACTTCAGCAGCAATGATTTCTGGGTCAGTGACGTCAAAGGCGCCGGGGCAGGATGCCCAGTGTGCCCGCTGGCTCAGGTCTTGTTCGACTTGTTGGACACTCTGACAACTTTGTTAACAGCAAGGTTAACCCGGCAAATCAAGCTCAGCATAACAGAGAGGTTGCAAAATTGCGTGACGAGATAGCACATGCCAAGGAGGAGCTGAAAGTAGAAAACGCCAGGATGGCCATGGAGCGGGCTGCTCTGGATGCTCAGGCGCAACGAATTTAGGCAGAGTCCTTCCGGCTTATGTTGGATCAGAATGCTTCAAATGAGGTTATGAGGAGGAGACACCGGAGTCATCTACCCCCGGTTTATGAGACGAGGAACCTCTTCAACACACCTAGAGCAGGGACCAGTGACCCGCCGGTAGTAACCGGACGACTGAGGCGCCTGGGGGTGGAGTGCCAGTTCAGCCACGTGTGATGGGTTCTCCACGTATGAATAATACCTCTCCTCAACATGTTTTGACGCCACCGGGTCATTATTCCAACCCTTTGGACAATATGATTGCTGCAGCAACACGATTGGCGGCTCTGCCGGTCGAAGGCGAGTCTCTGATGGCAGTTGAAACACGGAGGGCCAAAGAACTTCTTCAGATGGCATTAGAGGAGTAGGCGGCTTATACTTATAGTCGTGAGCGGATTCACTCAACCCCTCGTCCAAGCCGGAGTTATAGCAGGCACATCGACTCACCAGCGGTTTCAAGTACTGAACAGCACCGTAACCAGCCTCGTGGACATGACCCGGCACGTGGTGGTGCCAATGCCCAGACTCTGGTGGATCAGGGCAGAGCGCATCGGGAGGCTGAGTTAGCGGCTCAGCTAGCGGCTCATCAACACATTCCGGCTTACCCGACGACTTCGGTGGAGGCAGGCATGACCTCTAGAACCTTGGGTGTGTCGTGTCTAACATCGGCTCTGCGTAACGAGCGTTTGCCCAAGGATTTCAAGGGTCCTCGTAAGGTGCCTAATTACACAGCAGATCAGCCCCCAGAGGCTTGGGTTGAGAGTTGTGAGATGGCCATGGAGATGCTGGATGTTAGTGAAGCAGCATGTGCTAAGTATTTCACCATGATGTTGGAAGCGCAGGCTCGTACTTGGTTGAAGGGGCTGCCCGCCAACTCCATTGGGTCGTGGGCAGAGCTAAAGGCCCGCTTTATTCAAAATTTCAAAGATACATGTAAGCAGCCTATGTCAATCGTGGATTTGGTTTCTTGTGTTCAAGGTGAGGGCAAGTCAACAACCAACTGGGTGCGTCGAGTCTCGACTATCATACACTCGTCAGATAATATCAACGTCGGCTCAGCAGTTTTAATGTTGGAGAAAAATTGCCATTTCCTCCCTCTCAAACAGAAGCTTGGGCGGCTTAAGCGCCATTGCAGTGACATGGGGGAGCTCATGGCGGCCCTTGTCAAGTATGCCGAATCTAATAGTACCTAGGACCCTGAGTCTGATGATGAAAGATCGGGAAAGCGAAAGAAGAGTAGTGGCGTGAAGGGGCAACAGCACAACCGGGCCAGCCATAATGGCAACAGTAAGCGCAAAGCTGATGGGAATTTAGACTTCGTGGCCAATACTGGTATACGGAATAATAACCAATGTCGTAAGGGGAGGCCGGCTCAAGGAACAATCTTTGATCTTGAGGCAATAATGAATCAGCCATGTCCGACGCACGGAACACGTGAAAAGCCATCTGCCCATTTGTGGAAGGATTGTTATATCATGAAACAGTTCAGGGATTCTCATCTTTTCCAGCACAATCATGGCCCGAATGGCGGTTCAGGGTCCGGCCCTCATGGTCCGGGTCACGGAGGTGGCGGTTCAAATTCCGGCTTTCAAGGCCAAGGTAATCAGGGTGGTTACAACCAGCAGAATAATCAGGGGAATCAGCAGCAGCAGTCTGGTTATCAGAGTAACCCATAGCAACTGAATAGTGGGCAGTACCACGTCTTCACCACAAGCTTATGTAAGCGGGATCATAAGCTCCATAAAAGGGCAGTGAACGTCGTTGAGCCGGCGGTTCCCCGTTACTTACGATGGTCTGAGCAGCCCATTGTGTGGAGTCGTGAGGATCACCCGCCCCAGGTTGATAATCCGGGTCACTTGGCGCTGGTAGTAGCTCCTCAGGTAGGAGGATACAAATTCACTAAAGTCCTCATGGATGGAGGCAGCAGCATAAATATCCTTTACTATGATACTTCCCCCCATGGGACTGGCTAATAAAAATCTTAAGACGTCTAATACCGTTTTCATGGTGTGGTGCCTGGTAAGTCGGTGTATCCAGTAGGAAAAATATCTTTGGAGGTTGCTTTTGGAGATGAGTATGATTCCAGGTTTGAGACACTGACCTTTGAAGTGGTTAAAACCAAGAGCCCTTATTATGCTCTGTTTGGACGGCCGGCTTACGCTAAATTCATGGCGAGGCCTTGTTATGTTTACTTACAGCTTAAGATGCCGGGTCACAAGAGCACCATCACAGTGCATGGGAGTCACAAGGTAGTCTTGGAGTGTGAAGAAGGTGATGCTTCTTACGCTGAGTCTGTTTGTGCAACAGAGGAGCTAAAGTTTTACAAAGATAATGTTGACCCGACGGATATGACATCTTTGAAGAAGCCAACCACAGAGCATGACCCCTTGTTGAAGTTTAAGTCGGCAGATGACACTAAGCTAGTTGACTTTGTTCCAGGCGACTCATCCAAGCAGTTCAGCATTAGTGCTAATCTAGATCCGAAATAGGAAAGCGCGCTCATCGAGTTCATCCGTGAGAACTGGGACATCTTTGCATGGAAGCCTTCAGACATGCCAGGTTTACCGAGGGAACTCGCTGAGCACACCCTTAATATTGATCCAAAGTTTAAACCGGTCAAGCAATTCCTTCGTCGTTTTAATGAAGAAACGAGTAAGGCTATTGGTGAGGAGGTAGCCCGACTCTTGGCAGCTGGGTTCATTGTTGAAGGTTTTTATCCTAAGTGGTTGGCTAACCCGGTGCTGGTGCTTAAGAAAAATGGCACCTGGCGCATGTGTATGGATTACACGGACTTAAACAAGGCTTGTCCGGCTGATCCCTTTGCTCTCCCCCGTATTGGTCAGATTATTGATGCTACAACGGATTGTCAAAATGGCAGTTAAGGACCAGGAGAAGACAACTTTCATCACTCCATTTGGAGCCTTTTGTTATGTGTCTATGCCTTTTGGGCTCAAGAGTGCCCAGGCGACTTACCAGCGGTGTGTGCAAAATTGCCTTCATAATCAAATCGGGCGTAATGTTCATGCTTATGTGGATGATATTGTGGTGAAGTCCAGGAAGAAGGAGACCCTGATGGATGATTTGAAGGAAACCTTTGACAATCTCTGGGTTTATAAGATGATGCTTAACCCGGCCAAATGTGTTTTTGGTGTGCCAGCAGGCAAGCTTTTGGGTTTTCTGGTTTCGGAACGAGGTATTGTAGCTAACCCGGAGAAGATAAAGGCTATCACCTCTCTGGCTAAGCCGGCGTGTATCAATGATGTTCAACATTTGGCGGGTCGTATCGCGGCCTTAAGCCGGTTGGGTGAGAAAGCTATCCCTCTGTACAAGATGATGAAGAAGACATATCACTTTGTGTGGAGTGATCCTGCTGATTAGGAATTCGAGGCCTTAAAGAAACAATTAGATGAGCCACCGGTTCTTACTGCCCCCATTGACAAAGAACCTTTGTTGTTATATGTGGCTGCCAATAGCCGAGCTGTTAGTGTAGCCATTGTGGTGGAAAGGAAGGAGTCAGGAAAGGAGCATCTGGTTCAATGGCTGGTTTACTACATCAGTGAGGTGCTTATTGAGTCCAAGCAGACGTATCCACATTGGCAGAAGCTTGTAT
Organism: Aegilops tauschii subsp. strangulata; assembly: GCF_002575655.3. Lineage (NCBI taxonomy): Eukaryota > Viridiplantae > Streptophyta > Magnoliopsida > Poales > Poaceae > Aegilops > Aegilops tauschii. The sequence continues at coordinate 240,499,237 of NC_053037.3, read as the reverse complement.
ATGGGGTTTTCATGGCTAGTCGAAAGATCAAGCAGTATTTTCTGGGTCATGCCATCACTATGGTTAGTTCTGCCCCTTTAGGTGATATCATTCAAAATAGAGAAGCTACAGGTCGGATAGCCTAATGGGCCATTGAGATTGTGCCTCATGATTTGAAGTATGTGCCTCGCACAGCCATCAAATCTCAAGCACTTGTGGATTTTATCAATGATTGGACAGAGTTGCAGATGCCTGAGGAAAAGCCGGATAACACATATTGGACTATTCACTTTGATGGATCCAGGCAGTTGGAAGGCTCGGGTGCTGGGGTTGTCTTGACTTCTCCACGAGGTGATAAATTTTCTTATGTTCTCCGCTTGATGTTCCCTTGTACTAACAATGCAGCTGAGTATGAGGCCTTGCTCCATGGTCTTTGGCTGGCGAAGGAGATGAACTTAAGCCGGGTGAGGTGTTTTGGCGACTCATATCTAGTAGCGCAGCAAGTTTCTGGCACTTGGGATTCTAAGGATCCACTCATGGCGGCTTATCGTCAAGAGGTTGATGCTATTGCGGGTCACTTCAAGGGTTATCTAGTTGAACATGTTGATCGCAAGAAAAATGAGGCGGCTGATGCTTTAAGCCGGTTAGGGTCTCAGCGTACGCCGGTGCCACCTAACACTTTCCTGGATATTCTGCATAACCCTTCTATCAAATTGCCTACAGAGGAGGATCTTGCTATTCATGACCCGAAAGCACAATTGGTGGCGGCTCTTCATGCTATTCCTGACTGGACAGTTCCGTATATGGCTTATATGACCCTGGGCGAGTTACCTGAGGATGAAACTTTGGCCAGGCAGATAACTCGGCAGTCTAAGTCAATGACTATTGTCAATGGGGAGTTACATCATCGCAGTGTCACAGGGGCGTTTCAACGTTGTGTTTCTCCTGAAGAAGGCTATGAGATTCTGCGAGAGATTCATGAAGGAGATTGTGGTCATCATGCCAGTTCTATGTCTCTCATAGCCAAGGCTTTCTGTCATGGGTTTTATTGGCTAACGGCTCATGCTAATGCTGAGGATTTAGTTAGTAAATGTGATGGTTGTCAGAAGTTTTCACGATGAGCTCATGTGGCGGCTCAAGAATTGAGGATGATTCCAATTGCTTGGCCATTTGCGACTTGGGGGCTTGATATGGTTGGGCCCTTCAAAAGGTCCAAGGATAAGAAGACCCACCTTTTGGTGGCGGTTGACAAGTTTACAAAGTGGGTTGAAGCAGAGCCGGTTAGTAAGTGTGACGCAACAACGGCGGTTCAATTCATCAAAAAGGTGATTTTCCGTTTTGGCTTTCCCCACAGCACGATAACTGATAATGGCACTAATCTGTCCAAGGGTGCTATGAAAGAATTTTGTCAATGAGAGCATATTCAACTTGATGTATCCTTAGTGGCTCACCCCCAGTCCAATGGTCAAGCTGAGCGAGCTAATGAAGAGATTCTGCAAGGCATCAAGCCCTGGCTTATGGTCCCTTTGCAAAGGACGTCGGGTTGTTGGGTGGAGGAGTTACCCTCAGTGTTATGGAGTATCAATACTACCCCCAATAGATCTACGGGTTACACACCTTTCTTCATGGTTTATGGAGCAGAGGCGGTTCTCCCTAATGACATCCATCACGATTCGCCCCGTATGGCGGCTTATGTTGAAGCTGATAATGAAAAAGCACGTTAGGATGCACTTGACCTGTTGGATGAGGAGCGTGACCTTGCGGCGGCTCGTTCGGCGGTTTATCAGCAAGATCTGCTCCGTTATCACAGCCGCCGGGTCAAAACCAGAACCTTTCAAGTAGGTGACTTGGTGCTCCGGCTTATCCAGGATCAGACTGATATGGATAAACTATCCCTAGCTTGGGAAGGGACTTTTGTGGTCAGCAAGAATCTGAATAATGGGTCATACTACCTTACCGACGTTCGAGACCACAAGGACTCACGCAAATCGAAGGAGGAGAACCGCCGGCCGTGGAATATTGGTCATCTTCGGCCTTAGTATACTTGAGCCACCCGCTCTTGTGATGTACATAGTTTGACGATGTATATATTATAATAAATATAATAAAGCCGGCATCCCTGATAAATTCAGGGCTGCTGTCGTTTCACTTCTTCAAAACCGAGTCTTTATTGTTATATCACATGATCATTTAAGAGGCTTGATGCCCAAGTTACAGGAACCAAAGAGAGTTGAATTCATAACACAGCTCAAACATAGGTGCCCACTGAGCACAGCTCAGAAATATATCACTTGGGGGTTTCCTGTTCAATGAACACAGCTATATTCACCCTTTTGATTGGACCGGACGCCACGTGTGTTCACCAAAAATCCGGTTTATCCTGCCTATGTGCCAGATGCTTCTCCATCAGGTAATCCTGACTGACCTGTTATGTTCTTAACAATCAATCTTTTAAATAAGACACTAAACTTGTTAAGGTTAGAAACATTGATTGGGAGCAATGATAGATCCAGGTTATTAAGCCGCCTTCCTTGAAACTTGGTTAAACCGGCCTGTTTTGCATGATGCTACTCCAACCCCGCATACTCTCGATAAGTCAATCTTTTAATAAGACCCTGAACTTATCCGGGTTAAAATGTCGATTGGGTCATTTGAGAGCCAGCTCACAGAAAGCGCGGATATTGCAATGGCTATCATGCTAGTTTCATTGAAGAAGATATTTTGGCTCGGCGGCCTATGAAAGCCTCGTGTTTTTTTGTATTTTTATGTGTCTTGGATTTATATCACCCCTTTTTTCTTATCATATAGTTTTATAAGTCGGGCCATGCAGCCCTGACTATGTCTCATATTTGAGCGATTTTTGGGTTTTTCATAACCTGCCCTAACAGCAGATTCAAAGTCGCGAGGGAATAATAATAATATATTTGTACTACAATACTCTACGCTTGGGATGCTACCCCCCTGCGGTGTTTGGCGTTACAAGCCGGCAGTATGAATCAATGGAAGTAGGACGCGGAGCTATCAATTTATGGGTTATAACCCTCATTACACAGGTTTAATTAAACCGACAGTGTGAGCATGTCACATCCTAGCTAGTTCATGCATTAGAGTGTTGCATCATGTTTACTTTTCCAGAAACATGAAATGGGGATGACAGAACCCCCAGCCCCCCCTGAAAACAACTAGGGTTTACTAAAATCATTTTCAATGAACCTGAAATGCCCTTCTAAAAAGTCCACCCTTTTTGTCTTGGGTTAGAACCTCTGACAAAATGGGTTCACAATTTTCTAGGTCATCACAAGATCATTGAATTAAATCATATGTAACTTGCATTTGGGCATTTAAATGCTAGTAAATAATTTAAATGCCCAAATAATTCTGGAAATAAGTGTGGGCTGTTGGAAATAATCTAAACAGAGTCCCTAATTATTTTTAGGATTTTTGAAAGTGCCTAACTATTTTTAATAAAGCCACGCAGTTACAGAAAAATAGAAAAAGACAAAAACAGAATAAAGAGAGGGAGAGAATCTTACCTGGCAGCCCACTGGCCGGCCCAGCACTGTGCTGGCACGTGCCAACCAGCTGCTTCCTCTCGCCAGAGCAGGCAGAGAGGTGACGTCGGCGTGCGCGAGCTCGCCACGGCGCCACCTGCTTGCCGCCCGCGCCCCTGAACACCTGGGCGAGCTCCAGGTCGCCGCCCCGACCCCGCAGACACCTCACACGCCCCTGCCTCTCTCCCTCGCCCTCTCCCACCATGGCCGACGCACCTGCCGCCGCACCGCTGACGTAGCCGTGCTCTCCGTCGTCCTCGCGCCGCCCCGTCTTGTCCACGAGCTCCGCTGCCGTTCGCTACGCCGAGCTAGCCGAGCCCCGAGCGCTCGCACTCTCTGCACCGCCTCCTTCGACCTCGTCTCCACCGAACACCGCCGGAGATCCCCTTCTTCGTCGCCGCCGCATCAGCTCGTCCCCGACCTCGCCGACTGCTCCATCGTGACCGCCGTGAGCCCAGCAACCTCATTCCCCTTCCCATTCTCACTCTCGAGCATCATAGCGACTGCATGGAGCTTTACCGCACGCGCCGCCGCCGAGCTCGTCGCCTACGATGCTCCGGCCACCCAACAGCCACAGCACCTTGTCCAACACACTCACTGCATCCCCAGGAGCCTGTAGCACCACCCCACGCGGCTCGCCGTGCCCCCTAGTGACGGGTTCGACCTCGCCCGAACTCCGGTAGAGGTACAGCTCGTCGCCGGCGACGTTTCCGGCGACCTCAAGCCCAACCGCCACCACCACTCGATGCGGCTCACCCCTAGCTACTCATAGATGGTCTCCGCCGCCCATTTGGTTGCCGGAGCACGAAACCCGCACCGCACCGCCGCGTCTGGCCTCACCGGCGGCTAAACGCCGGCGAGTTGACCCAGCTGACCGTTGATGGGCCCAGCTTGACCCCCTGGGTCACTGACATGTGGGCCCCAGGCCACTAACTAAACTAAGTTAGTATTAGTTTAACGCTAACTAAATTTAGTTAGTTTAACTAACTACTGACAGACGGGACCCACTGGTCAGTTTGACCTGGACCGGCCCCGTTGACCACTGACGTCACGCTGACGCACTGCTGACGCAATAAGTATTTTCTGGATTTATTTTTATACAGGAAATTCCAGAAAATACTACAAACTTCAAAAATTCATAGAAATAAATCTGTAACTCCAAATCCAAAGATTTATATATGAATTTTGATCAGAAAAATTCAATCTTTCCATCTGTACTGGCCTCATGCATGTCCGAACACTTTAACCCTGCTGTTTAGGTGAAACAAGTTAATGCACTAATATCACCTCTTATTTTGGGTTAGCATTTGGATCCTTGATCCAAATGAACTCAAACCAATTTGTCCTAAGTTGCATTAGCCAAAACACACTCATTTTGCCATGTCATTGCATGCATCATATTGTTGCATATTGCCATGTGGTGATGGTGTTTTGATGTGTTCTTCGTGGTAGGTTCTGCCTTCGAGGATATTCACGAGTATCTAACTGAAGGGCAATATTCCACTACCACTCTGTCAGGCAAGCAACCCCATTGATCATTTCGATACAAACCCATCTTCTCGCTTCTGCTCTCGTTTACTGCATTAAGACAATGCGTTTCAAACTGCTGTGTGTTGCGGTAGTTGAACCCACTTCCTCTGCATGACCTGTCATTGCCACAGTAACTAGATGAAACCCACTAGCATGTGTAGGAGTTGGTTGAGCCATGTTTGTGTTTCCTACCATGCTATGCTTGCTATGCTTAGAGTCGTGTCAGGTCTGGCTCATCGGGGTGATGAACTAGAGTGAATGGTTGTGTTGGTAATGAGAGTGAAGTGTTGAACATGATTTGGTAAAGGTATCGATGAGAGGCCATGTAGGAGTACATGGTGGGTTGTTTCATTGAGGCCGTCCTTAAGAACTGAGATCTGTATGCGTGATTTAAGATTCAGCTACTACCACACATTGGGCCCTGAAATATGACCCCGCTCGACTTACTGACCCCTCTCGTCCTCTGTCCAGGAGTTGCAAGTAGTTTCTGGTGTTTGTAGTTGCTGGAGGCCGTATGTAGCGCTGACCTTAGGGGTGGGCTGTGATGCGGTAGGCTCGTGGCACGGTGTACCGAGTTGCCCGTTTGGTGTCTCGGGAACCCTGCACACATCGTTTGGGGCCGTTGAGGACACCCCGACCGGATTTCCTTGCGGATGGAACCCGAATAGGCAATAAACCTAGACTAGAGACTTGTGTGGTTAGTCAGGTCGTGGTCTACACCCACGTCGGCTTTCGCTTGAAGTCTGCCGAGCACATGTCGTGTGCAGACGCTAAGTGGTGGAAACATGTGTGACGAAGTACACCCGTACAAGGTATAAAACTATTCGAATAGCCGCGTCCGCGGTAAAGGACTACTTGGTCGCTTATGCAGTTCATAGACAAGTTAATGGTTACTACTAAAAGACTCAAGATAAGTGTGAGTACCGCGGATGGCCCTCTCATAGGATGACGAGGGAGGATCCACGATGGAGTATTGTGATGGTGATTAGTGGACTCGTGTGCGAAAACTATTTTACAAGTGGTGTCTCATAGGATAGCTTAGACAAGAGTCAAAGCTGGCTTGCTTCAATAACACCACTACCTTCTTGAGAATGTGCATGTATAGTAGGATCTGTTGTAAGACTTGTTGAGTACCTTTGTACTCCTGTTTTCAGACGACAACACTGCCCCCTCCGATGGGTTCTAGGTAGATCTCGACGTTGACGAGTGACTTGCCACCCAGGTGGTGATCTGAGCTTGTGAAGGGCCCTATGTAGATAGACAGGCTTCGTCAAGCCTTCTTTCTTTCTAGTTGTCTGTACACAGACAAGTTTGCTTCCGCATGTGCTTGTATGTTTGTATGACTTGAGTGTCGGGTCATGTGACCCCTACCTGTATTGAGTTGTAGAGTTTTGTTGTGATGCCATGTTGTATTTACACATATCGATCATATTGTGTGTATGATTCAAATGCTTGGTATGTGTGGGATCCGACAATCTAGTTGTTTATCCTTGGCAGCCTCTTTTATGGGGAAATGTAGTCTAGTGCTTCCATGAGCCATAGTAGTCCGCTACTGCTCGGTTCACCGGAGTCCTGCTAGCCCAGCACTACTGCTCCGGAACACTTGACTGGCCGGCATGTGTTTCAATTCGTACCTGTGTCCGTCCCTTCGGAGAAATGTCACGCGGTGACATCCGGAGTCCTGTTAGCCCAGTGCTACAACCCGGATTCACACGCTGTTGACCGACATGCTCGATGTTGATTCATGTATGCCTATCTCCGTAAGTTAGCGCCGCTTTGGGTTCACGACTAGCCATGTTGGCCCGGGTTCTCTGTCATATGGATGCTAGCGACACTATCATATACGTGAGCCAAAAGGCGCAAACGGTCCCGGGCTATGGCAAGGCGACACCCGTGGGAATACCATGCGTGAGGCCGCAAAGTGATATGAGGTGTTACAGGCTAGATCGGTGTGACTTAGAATCGGGGTCCTGACAACGTTGGCATCAGAGCCGGACTGCCTGTAGGTTCGTCAAGCCAAACTGGTCGATGTCGAGTGTAGAAATGCTTTATTTATATGTAGGGGAATTGATTGTGGGAGGGGCGTAAGGCTCTTTTTACTCCTTTACCTTATGCCCTCTGATCTGACTCTTTCTCTTCTCATTCTACGTTGGTTAAGGACTAGGCTCTCTTCTCTCTATCAGGTTCACGTGTTACTAATCCGTAGTAACTTAAAGGATTGTTGGTTACAAACGCAGTTCAGTTTCTACTACTTTTAGTATGTTGTCAGTTGAACCAGAACCTTGATATGATGTTGTTGAGTGGTTTTGAAAACTGTTGTGACAAATCTTTTTCTGAGCATTTACAGCCGTTATGCTGTCTGATTTCTCCTAGAAAATTCTAATGCCTTTGCACTATTTCGTGCTTTCAGATGGCCACCCATTCCCAGAATCAAGTGGTTCGTCTGACTCGGTGCCTCGATGTACCTGGTCACACGGCCATGCTGGTCCGAGTGATGGTCTAGACAGGCTATCGATGGTATCCTGAGTATACCGTCGAGGAGCAGTTCAACGCTCGTTCTGATCACTGGGCCACTCTGACATGGTTTGCACCTGTCGTGCAGGCTGGGTATATGGACATGAGGGACTTGTACCCCATGCGGTCTGGTCTGCCAGATTGTATGGAATGGCGTGATGTAGGAGGAATCACTCCACCATGTGGACCCCGTCTGCCACCGTTTGTTGGACCAAGGCCACATCCGAGTCCTTATGGACCGCAAGCTCCACAGGACCGAGAGTTTCCAGATGATCATGTTCAGCTCCCAGGACATGGTGGTAATCTTTATGAAGATTACTACGGAGATGTCTGAGTTGGTAGTAGCTTCACTAGTAATGTAACAGTTGTATTCTCCACAGTCCTGCACGACTCGTGGGATACGACTTGGTGTGTATCACGTTCCGGAGGTGTAGAAAAATAATGTATAGGATCTTGGAATGCCTCCGATGAGATGTAACGTCTTTCACCGTAGTTGTACTTTAGCCTGGGCTTGTACTAAACTATGAACGGTGTGTATGACCGATGGTATATATATGGCAGTTTCTATATTACCATGTCGTGCAAATGAACATCTCAGCATTCCATGTCTTCCACTACATTCCGCACTTCCTTGCCAAGATTTTGCCATCCTTGTCTAAACCGTTGTCTTGTTTTTCCTAGGATGGTCAACACCCGCAACAACCCTGCTGCCCCGGAGCAGGGTGAAGCCAGTGCAGCTAGGGATGCGAATCTGCCTCAACCGCCTTCTCTGGCCGAAGTTATGCTGGAGGCAGAAAGAAACAAGCGTGAGACCAACCACTTGCTGGAGCGGATTGAGCAGAATACTGCACGTCATCAGAGGAACGACTTGGTGTCAATCAATGACTTTGTCAAGTTGTACCCACCGAAGTTTAATCATTCCGTCGAGCCCCTCGATGCGGATGATTGGCTTCGCAGCATCACCCATAAGCTACGTTCTGCCAACATAGCCGAAGCTGATAAGGTTACCTACGCTGCCTATCACCTCGAAGGCCCTGCTAGCCTTTGGTGGGAAAACTTTGAGGCTATGCGCCCAGCCGGCCAAATCACTACTTGGGCTGAATTCAGTGAGGCTTTCCATGAGCATCACATTCCAGAGGGTCTCATGGATCGTAAGCGGGAGGAATTCTGCAATTTCACCCAAGGCAGACTGACCATGGATGCATACAGCCGTGAGTTTGGAAATCTGGCACGTTATGCGCCTGAAGAGGTATCCACCGACGCCAAGAAGCAGGCAAGGTTCCGTAAAGGACTTAGCCCCGAGCTTCGCCGTGATCTTCGTCTGCACGAGTGCACCTCCTTCCAAAAGCTGGTCAATAAGGCCATCAGTGCTAAGACAGGTCAGACTGACTATGACACTTCACGCAAGCACTCCCGTGACTTTGGTTCTTCATCCGGCTCTGGATCTCGGAAACGCCGGGTCTGGATTCCAAACACAGCTCTGCCACCCAAGTTCACTCCGAGGCCATCCTTTGAGGCGCCTCGCCCCAACCAGTAGTTTGCACCACCCAAGGTCTATGGTGGCCTCGCTGCTAATGCTACTCCACGCCCCAATGTTGTGACATGATTCAAGTGTGGAGAGACGGGTCACTATCTGCGCGAGTGTCCCCAGAACAACCCCAATCAGCCTGGAAAGTCCGTTGGTCGTGGCAAGCCAGCGGGAAAGACTTACTACGCCAAGCCAGCCACCACTGCACGTGGCCATGTCAACTATGTCTCAGCTGAGGAGACTCATGATGATCCCAACGTCGTCCTCGGTACGCTCCTTGTTAATTGCCATCCGGCAACTGTTCTTTTCGATATTGGAGCATCTCATTCGTTTATTTCTGAGAGCTATGCTCGATTGCACAACACCACATTTTGTGACATGCCCACCTCCATGGCAATTCAAACCCTTGGTTCTAAATGGCAGACCTCTCAAGTAAGCCATGGAAATGAAATTCTTGTCGATAGATTGGTCTTCCTTTCATCACTGATAGCTCTCAAGTCCTCGAACATAAACATCATCTTGGGTATGGACTGGATGTCAGCCCATTATGCTAAGATTGATTGCTCTACTAGAACTGTTCAACTCACCCATCCATCGGACAAGATAGTCAATGTTTTGACCCGAGTGTCTAAGCGTCAGCTCTACTCCCTAAATGCCAACCCTCTTCCAGACCTTGAAGATATCCCGGTAGTCCGTGACTTTCCGGATGTCTTTCCAGAAGAACTGCCAGGTGTTCCACCTGACAGGGATGTCGAGTTTGTGATAGACCTTGTTCCAGGAACTGTCCCAATCTCTAGAAGACCCTATAAGATGGCACCCCTAGAACTAGCCGAGCTTAAGAAACAACTCGATGAGTCCTTGAAAAAGGGTTTCATCCCTCCTAGTTCTTCTCCATGGGCTTGCCCCGTCCTCTTCGTCAAGAAGAAGGATGGAACGGATCGGATGGTTGTAGATTACCGACATGTCAACTTGGTCACTATCAAGAACAAGTATCCGCTCCCCAGGATCAACGATCTGTATGATCAACTCGCTGGATCCTCAGTCTTTTCCAAAATGGATTTGAGGTTGGGCTACCATCAAATCAAAATCAAGAACGGGGACATTCCTAAAACGGCCTTCGTTACTCGTTATGGCCAATACGAGTACACCGTCATGTCCTTCGGTTTAACCAATGCTCCAGCCACCTTCTCTCGGTTAATGAACTCGATCTTCATGGAGTATTTGGATAAATTCGTCGTGGTATACCTCGATGATATACTCATCTACTCCAAGAATGAGGAAGAACATGCCGAGCATCTAAGGCTAGTATTGATGAAACTTCAAGAGCACTGCCTTTATGCCAAATTCTCCAAGTGTGAATTTTGGTTGCCAGAAGTGACCTATCTAGGCCATGTAATCTCTGGTAAGGGTATTGCTGTCAATCCCGAGCGAGTTCAAGCCGTCCTTGATTGGACTCCAACTGAAACGGTCAAGCAAGTTTGGAGTTTCCTTGGCTTAGCGAGCTACTGTCGCCGCTTCGTCGAAAATTTATCCAAGGTTGCTAAACCTCTAACTGAACTCCTCAAGAAAGATAAAAAGTTCGAGTGGACCCCACAGTGCGAGTTCAGCTTTCAGGAACTGAAAAGACGCCTGACATCTGCTCCCGTACTCGTGCCACCAGATTTTTCTAAGGACTTTGTTATCTATTGCGACGCCTCGCGACAAGGATTAGGTTGCATACTCATGCAAGATCGTCATGTGATTGCCTACGCTTCTCGACAGTTGCGTCCACATGAGGATAACTATCCCACACATGATCTAGAGCTTGCAGCTGTAGTCCATGCACTCAAAACATGGCGACATTACCTTCTCGGTAATCGTTGCGAGATTTACACCGATCACCAAAGTCTGAAATACATCTTCACCCAACCGGATTTGAATCTCAGGCAAAGACGTTGGGTCGAGTTGATTACAAATTACGACTTAGGAATAACTTACACCCCAGGCAAAGCCAATGTCATGGCTGATGCGCTAAGTTGTAAATCTTATTGTAACAACTTGATGTTACAACAAAGTCAACCACTTCTCCACGAGGAATTTCGTAAGCTTAACCTTCACATTGTTCCTCGAGGATTCCTATCCACCCTGGTGGCGAAGCCTAACCTTACGGATCAAATCATAGCTGCCGAGAAGCGCGATAAGGGCATATCCCGGATTAAGGAAAACATCACTAGCGGAGTTGCTAAATGTTTTTCCATGGATGAGCGAGGTGTTGTCTTCTTCGAGAACCGCTTGGTGGTTCCCAAGAAACAACATCTACGTCAGTTGATCCTTAAGGAAGCTCATGAATCCCCTCTCACCATTCATCCCGGTAGTACTAAGATGTATCAAGACCTACGCCAGAGGTTTTGGTGGACTAGGATGAAGAGAGAAATTGCTCAATACATTGCTAGTTGCGACGTCTGTCATCGTGTTAAAGCAGAGCATCAATGGCCTGCTGGCACCCTGAATGGAAATGGGATAAAATCGGTATGGATTTCATTACCGGGTTTCCGAGGACCAAGAGAGGGAATAATGCTATCTTTGTCATTGTCGATCGTCTTTCCAAAGTAGCCCACTTCCTACCTGTTCGTGAGAGTATAACCGCTAGACAGCTAGCTGACTTGTACATCTCCCGAATAGTGTCTCTTCATGGCGTTCCATTGGAGATTAACTCAGACCGTGGAAGTCTTTTCACCTCTCGATTTTGGGAAAGTTTCCAAAATGCTAGGGGAACTCGTCTCTCCTTTAGCACCGCCTTCCACCCCCAATCAAGTGGTCAAGTAGAACAAGTCAATCAAATTCTGGAGGATATGCTCCGAGCTTCTGTCATCTCTTTCGGTATGGATTGGGAGAAATGCCTTCCATTCGCCGAGTTCGCTTATAACAATAGTTATCAAGCTAGCTTGGGCAAATCTCCTTTCGAAGTTCTCTATGGACGACAATACTGAACGCCTCTTAACTGGTCAGAAATCGGGGAAAGACAACTCTTTGGCCCGGACATGATTCAGGAAGCAGAAGAGCAGGTTCGCATTATTTGTGAGAAATTGAAAACAGCCCAATCTCGTCAAAAGAGCCAATATGACCGCAAACATAAGCTCATGGCTTATGAAGTTGGCGAGAAGGCTTACCTTCGGGTTACACCTTTGAAGGGAACCCATCGATTCGGTATCAAAGGCAAATTGGCTCCTCGTTACATTGGACCCTTTCGCATTCTTGCCAAACGAGGGGAAGTTGCCTACCGATTGGAACTACCTCTGCATCTCTCCAGAGTTCATGATGTCCTCCACGTTTCTCAACTCAGGCGTTGCTTCTCGGATCCTATCCGTGGAGTGGACCACGAAACGCTTGACCTCCAAGATAATCTCACATATCGAGAATATCCTGTTCGTATACTTGACCAAGCTGAGCGTACCACTCGACGCCAGAATATCAAGTTTCTCAAGGTTCAATGGTCACACCATTCCGAGAAAGAAGCTACTTGGGAAAGGGAAGATCGTCTTCGACTTGAGTACCCCACCTTCTTCCCAACGGATCCTAAATCTCGGGATGAGATTCTTTTGAGTGGGGGTGAGTTGTCACATCCTAGCTAGTTCATGCATTAGAGTGTTGCATCATGTTTACTTTTCCAGAAACTTGAAATGGGGATGACAGAACCCCCAGCCCCCCTGAAAACAACTAGGGTTTACTAAAATCAATTTCAATGAACCTGAAATGCCCTTCTAAAAAGTCCACCCTTTTTGTCTTGGGTTAGAACCTCTGACAAAATGGGTTCACAATTTTCTAGGTCATCACAAGATCATTGAATTAAATCATATGTAAGTTGCATTTGGTCATTTAAATGCTAGTAAATAATTCAAATGCCCAAATAATTCTGTAAATAAGTGTGGGCTGTTGGAAATAATCTAAACAGAGTCCCTAATTATTTTCAGGATTTTTGAAAGTGCCTAACTATTTTTAATAAAGACACACAGTTACAGAAAAATAGAAAAAGACAAAAACAGAATAAAGAGAGGGAGAGAATCTTACCTGGCAGCCCACTGGCCGGCCCAGCACTGTGCTAGCCCGTGCCAGCCAGCTGCTTCCTCTCGCCAGAGCAGGCAGAGAGGTGACGCCGGAGTGCGCGAGCTCGCCTGGTATTTTGAAAGATCCGTTTCATCAGCAATTAGACTGGCCAGAGGACATATCTCCTTCAAGCAGGCAGCGAAGTATTTCTTGTCAAAGGGAGTGCCATCTTCTTTCAAACTTGGATACCCAGTAGCTAGCTCGGCCGGGTCTAGCTCTGCTTGCCATGCCTTGGCCCGGCTTAAGGCCATCACGGCACCTGCTCTTGCAGATGACTGCTTTATCTCTTCAATTCTAGCCGGCAGAACAGAGAGTTTTCTCAAGATGTTACTCAAAAGAGTGGGTGCTTGATTAGTTGGAGAAATCGTGGCTAGTGTGCGCTGAGTTCGAGTATATAGTTGTTCAACAAGCGTATATACGGCCTTAAGCTTCACAAGCATTTCTTGACCAAGATTGCAGCTCCTGGGACCTGTGTAATAATTGCATATTGATCAGAGACGGTTTGTAACATGCAAGATAAGAATCGGTTATGATGCTAGCAATACTACTCACCAAAGATAGCAGAAACGATCTGGGATATACGGTGTTTTAAGCCGGTAAGTTCAGTGGTCATCTCTTGAAGAGAAGCTTCAGCTTTTTCAGCCCGCTGTGTCGGAGCAGTTCTCTCTTCAGCCCAGGCGTTTCTTTCAGTATCAAAGCTGGTCTTCAGTTTTTCTGTTTCAGCCAAACTAAATTGGAATTTTGAGTCGGCTTTCCGGGTCTCAGATTCTTCATGCTCCAGTCGGGTTTTCACATCAGCCAATTGCGATTGAAGTTGAGCAGTGGCATCTTGTACATGCACAGATTTGAAGTCATACTCATATTCGGGTTACAGGAATGAAAGTCCCAAGCATTTTGCAAGCAACAACACTTGGCACTTGGGGGCTAATGCGTACAGAAAAATTCTTCATACAATGGCACATATAAATAAGTCCCAAGCACTTTGCAAGCAAGAGTACTTGGCACTTGGGGGCTAATGCATATTGCTCGCATTTCATTACTACTTTATGATGACCCGGTTGTGCCGCAAACGACCATTGCCGGCTCATGGGGGCTACACAAGTAAGCTTTGATGTAGAAACAATGGTGAATAGTTGCGGTTCGTTATAAACCCGGTTTAACTCTGACGGTGAAATCCAGCCTTTGAAGGATTCTACCAAAGATGCTTTTTTATACTCGTGGCTATTCTAAGTCTATAGCATATTCAATTCTTTTATACACACTAGACTTGGGGGCTGACAGGATATGCATAATTTATCACGCAGGAGTTCATACCTCATATTTCTGATGCATCTGTTTCACCATGTCAATTTCAAGATCGCGGCTGTTATGCACTTGGTTGAGATGACCAGAGAGAACTTCAGTGATGCTTAATTGAGAATAGTTGGCAATGTCAAATCTCACTTTCCGCCTTTCAATCAGTTTCTCTTTGGCAGAGCGTTTGGCCAAGAGAGCAGGTTGCCCTGGTTCTTGGAAGGAGGTACCAGTAATTACAACATCGTCGGCATGTGTTTCTGACGGTTTAATTGGGCTCGATGATTCAGTGTTCAAAGGATTGACGTTCATTTGATCACTTGAGAGGTCAGGAATTTCTAGTGGAAGATCATGAACAGGTTCTTCTGGTTGTTGAACGGAGGCTTCAGACGCTGGAATTTGCTGCTCCGATTCATGAACTTTGGGGTCTTCAGCCGGCTTGATCACCTTTGCCTTCTTGCTAGGCTTTGCCTTTCCACTACAAAGAGTTGTGGGAGGTTAGTACAAGTATAAGGATATAAGGTGGTCGAAAGTAAAACTGTTACCCAGGGGCAGTCTTGAAGGGCGGAAGCTGGGTCTGTGATGAGTCACCGGAAGAGGAGTGAGATATCCCCTGATAATTTGAATTGGAAGAATTAAGTGGCTGATGAATAAGACCCGCCAAAGGATAAAAAGAGTTTAAATTTGGAGGGACCTTGTTTTGATTTGTCCGCGGAGCTGGAGTGTTTGGTAAACCAGAGGACAATTCTCCGCCTCCGCTGGTCCGAGTTTGTCGCCAGTTCTCGTGCTGCTGTTGCTTCAAAAGAAAGTGAGGATCCAAATAAGCTAAGGGGAGTGAAAAGCTTACTTTCCGGGTTACTCGTCGAATTTTCTGTCTTGACAAAGGCGCTGAGTCGGAGGAAATAATAGTTTCCTCTTCTTCGACCGCATGACTAGCCCCTGTGTCATCCTGATGATAATCAGTGTCAATAAGATAATTGAAAAAGGAACCAAGGGAGTCGAGGGCTACCTCCGACTCAGTGCTGTCGTCCAGTTCAAACATCTCGGAAGCACTTAATTTCTTCTTATTCTTCTTGGAGGCTTTTGCTTTGGCCCTGGCTTTCTTGGCAGATTTGTGGTCGTACTCATTATTCCAAAAAGCGGATCCAGCCTGTGAAGATTATTAAAGCTGAGTCGATAGAACATGTGAATGATAAGGTAAAATAAATAATTTGGAGACTCACAGCTGGTGGCGGGTTAAGTGTGCAGAAAGGGTTCAGTCCCACTTTGCTGCAGCTTTCCAGGCTCTCATTAAGAAGGGTCGTTGTCATCTCATCGATGGTGTTATCAGTTAAACGCGTGGAGCAGTAGCAGAATGGATCTTTTGCAGCACCCGTATAAGTGCACATTAGGCCGTATCGGCGGCTCAAGGGTATGATTGTCGAAGAAACCCAACACCGAACCAAGTCAATACCAGTTAACCCAGTTCCCAGCAGGGCCTTGACCTTTGAGATAGTGGGTGCAAGCTTTGCACGTTCAGCATTGGTAAGCCATTCGGGAAGATGATGTTTGGGGTTGAGCCGTTCGGTATGAGAACCCGGCAGTGGATTCTCATCAGCCGGAGAAGTATCTCTACAATAGAAGCATGTTTGGTTTCAATCCTTGGGGTGACTCGGCAGGCGAGCATAGGGGAAGATAGCATCTCTTCTCTGTTGAATTGAGACCCCGCCAAGTTCTAAGTTGGGTCCATTAGTAAACTCGTTTGGCTGGTTCAGATAAAAATATTCCCTGAAGAGTTCAACACTGGGTTCTTCTTGAAGGTATACTTTGCAAAAGACTTGAAAATTGTAGATGTTTGACACGGAATTGGGTCCGATGTCTTGAGGATGAAGTTGAAAGAAATGCAGAACGTCTCGGAAAAATTTTGACCCAGGTGGTGAGAAGCCCCGGTTCATATGATCAGTAAAAACAATGATCTCACCATCCTGCGGCTGAGGTTTTTTCTCATTGGTTTGGGAGCGCGACAATGCATGATGTTTTTTGCTGGTAAAAAGCCAACTTTAACAAAGTCCTCGAGCATGCACTCGGTGACAATAGAGGGAACCCAATTACATGAGGTGACTGTCTTCGACATTGTAAGGGAAGAAGCCTAAAAGAAAGAAAATTTTCCGTTTTAAGTTGATTTGTTAAGCCGGAGATGAACGCTGCAGCATATATTCACATTGGCGGCTTAAACAGGGCCTAATGACATATGACTAATTATAACTGGTGATGTAAGCCGCCGTGACAGTAATGGTATTTAAGATCTATCAAGAGCGAATTCTGCTAAGTGTTGGATAAATAGGTTTTACAGATTGGTGCATGATGCGGAGCATCCCATGATCATCCCCATGGACCTACCATCGTCTCATCAAGAGCTAAGAGGACCCATGACACGAGCACGAGCTAGAGCTCTCGAGAATGAGGTGACTTCCTTCCTTAGTGATATTGCATATGATCCACTCGAGACATGGCTACTACCTAAGTCCGATATGCTATGCATGATCAGGTGTCAAGAGGACCCACACAAAGATGCACGTGAAGACGGATAAGCCACCAAGTCCATGGATGAAGAGAACCAATGGAAGAAGGCAAGGTCACCTTCCAGGCCCCGGACATCCGGCCCCTGAAGATGTCAGCAACAGCAGCAGCCCAGCAATCGAAGTGCTACAAGGCCCGGACATCAGGCCCCATGCCCCGGACATCCGGCTCTTCCCAAAGCCTCGGAAATCCAGCCTCTTCGCCCGGACATCCGGCCCCGCCTATCTAGAGAGCACAGAATGCAGACACGCCAGCCCGGACATCCGGCCCCCAGCCCGGACATCCGGCACCTCCTGAAGGCCCGGACATCCGGCCCGAAGCCCGGACATCCGGCTCCACCTGTCTGCGCACAGTAAAGGGCCGAGGCCCATGTACCTCTTCGCCCCCATAGACTATATATACTCCATCCCGTTCCTCTTTCTAGGGTTAGCATTGGTTTAGCTCATAGTTGAGATAGAGCTTTGCTCATCCATTACGGATCTCCTCCTCGAGAGAGATTGCGGCCCCTCTTCGGAGAAGATCACCTTGGATTCAAGACCCCCTCTTGGGTGGCCCCCATCAAGACCTCCTCACGGAGAAGAATCGGTTACTGTTTGTATCATCCGTTGTTGACTTTGGATCTTGTATCTCACCTTTGTGTTCATCGATCTAGCGCATGTGTGATCTATTCTTGTTGGTTGAGTGATTTCTCTCGTGTTTTCCCTCGTGTTCTTCGAGTTACTCTTTGGGATCCGCTCTTTTCGTGAAAGATCGGCCATCTAGGGTTCCACCCTACATCAGTGCAGTTAATTTTGGATCTGCCGCTGTTCGAAAAAGAAAAGAAAATCAAAACCAAATATTGCAGCAGCAGAGGAACTAGTATATTGGCAAGATTTCTGCATCTGGGAAGCATATTCAGTGACTAAGAGAAGGTACAGAAACAGTTTCCGCATATTTCAAAAGCTATTTTTTGGATCGAAGAAAGGATCAAACAGAGGTATGATGAAGAACGACGACGAACTCCTAAGAACTTCAGAAAACTCTAATGGAGATCTGCAGTTGAGGAAGGACAGGTGCTTACTGGATCCACTGAGCAATGGAGAGGTGCCGTAGTTCTCTGGTCTCGTTCAGGTCGATGCAGCGGCCGGGATCGAGGAAGTTGACGAGGTCGGCGACGGCGGTGTTCAGATATGCTGATGCATCGCGCGAGAGAGAAAGGTTGAAGACGAGAAGGCAAAGGGGGGAGTGAAAAGGGACCCCTGGTCCTATTTATAAGGCTGGAAGGATAAGTGGCATGCACGGGAATCGTGGAGACCAAAAAATGGATATGTGACGGCGCAAACGCCTCGATTTTCAGAGGTTCATTAAAAGAGAAGATTTATTAAGATTTGGGCCTTGTGTAATATTATTGACAGGTGATGTCATGGCGGGTTACCACAATCCCAGGAGATGACGTCATGGCGGGTTACAACATCTCGCAAGAATAAATGAATAAGGATTTTTTTCTAAGTGTTGAAGATTGACATGAACAAGTTCAAATCAACCTGGGGCCTAATGTTGGGGATATGACTATTGGGTATGACCCGCCCAGGAGGGGTCGGGTTATACCAATGGCGGTTCATCAAGACAAGGCCTGTGAAGATGTTGAAGATGGCGGGTCATGAAGAAGACTTGCTAACTGCGCAAAGCCCAAAGGTGGTTTAAGGCCCATAGGTGTAAACCGCCATATGTGTATGACTTGTATTGTAAGGCAAGTGTAGTTAGTCACCGAGCCGGACACGTTGTGTATGAGCCGGCCGGGACTCCGTAAGCCGTGGGGCATCAACCTGTGTATATAAAGGGACGACCCGGCGGCGGCTTAGGGCAAGAGACAAAAGATCGAAAGCTAGGTCAATTGTATTCGCTCCCTAGTAATCGAAACATAAGCAATACCACCTCAAATTGGATTAGGCCTTTACCTTCACCGCAAGGGGCCAAACCAGTATAAACTCCTTGTGTCCTTTGTCCTGTTTAACCCCTTTAAGCTAACCTCGTCAGGATGGCTCCACGACTAAGTCCTTCTGCTAGGACATCTGTCGTGACAATTCCACGACACTACTGCTACATGTATATCAGTAGCGAGGTTTGATGCCACGCGCTACTGCTAAGTAGTAGTAGCACCTTATTTGAAAACGCGCTGCTTGTAATATTCAGTGTATAAGGTTTTTCCTAGTAGTGGAAGAGCAAAAACTTAGGCTTAACCAAAACTGACCGATCATTGTTGAAGAACAAAGGTGGGATGCCAACCAGGGCAACCCCAAGCTTGGATGCTTGAGACTTCTTGAAATATTAACTATGGATGCCTTGGGCATCCCCATGCTTGAGAAAATAATTTTGTGAGCAAATAATTTTTGGGAGAAAGAATCTACTAGCATAGGAAGGCAAAACAAGTGCAACTTCAAAAATTTCAACACATACGGAGGAAACTTGATATTATTGCAATATGAAAAATCATATGTTCCTCTCTCATAGTAATTTTCAGTAGCATCATGAATGAATTCAACAATATAAATATCACATAAAGAATTCTTTTCATGATACATCAGCATATAATTTTATTACTCTCTACATAAGCAAATTTATTCTCATGAATAGTAGTGGGAGCAAACTCAACAAAATAACTATCATGTGAGGCATAATCCAATACAAAACTAAAATCACGATGAAATGTTTCATGGTTATCACTATTCTTTATAGCATGCATGTCATCAAAATAATCATCATAGATAGCAACTTTGTTCTCATAATCAATTAAACCCTCTTCCAAAATAGTGGATTCATCACTAAATAAAGTCACAACCTCTCCAAATTCACTTCCATAAATATTATAAGATTCAACACCCTCCAAAATAGTGGGATCATTACCTAGAGTTGACACTCTCCAAACCCACTTTCATTAGTATAATCATCATAAATAAGAGGCATGCTATCATCATAATTTATTTGCTCATCAAAACTTGGGGGACAAAAAATACCATCTTCATCAAACATAGCATCCCCAAGCTTATGGCTTTGCATATCATTAACATCATGGATATTCAAAGAATTCATACTAACAACATTGCAAGCATGCTCCTCATTCAAATATTTAGTGCCAAACATTTTATTGACTTCTTCTTCTAATAGTCGAGCATAATTTTCTTTTCCATCATTTTCACGAAAGACATTAAAAAGATGAAGCATATGAGGCAACCTCAATTCCATTTTTGTAGTTTTCTTTTATAAAATAAACTAGTGATAAAACAAGAAACTAAAAGATTCAATTGCAACATCTAAAGATGTACCTTCAAACAGTAACCTCCGCGGAAACGGCGCCAGAAAAGAACTTGATGTCTACTACGCAACCTTCTTCTTTTAGACTCGTGTTGGGCCTCCAAGCGCAGAGTTTTGTAGGACAGTAGCAATTTTTCCTCAAGTGGATGACCTAAGGTTTATCAATCCGTGGGAGGCGTAGGATGAAGATGGTCTCTCTTAAACAACCCTTCAACTAAATAACAAAGAGTCTCTTGTGTCCCCCAACACACCCATTACAATGGTAAATTGTATAGGTGCACTAGTTCGGCGAAGAGATGGTGATACAAGTGTAATATGGATGGTAGATATAGGTTTTTGTAATCTGAAAATATAAAAACAACAAGGTAACTAGTAACAAAAGTGAGCTCAGACGGTATTGCAATGCTTGGAAGCAACGCCTAGGGTTCATACTTTCACTAGTGCAAATTCTCTCAACAATGATAACATAATTGGATCACATAAGAATCCCTCAACGTGCAACAAAGAATCACTCCAATGTTTGTACCGGAGAATGTAGGACGAAAATGCGCATCAACCCCTATGCACAGATTACTCCAGTGTCACCTCAGGTGTCCGCTAGTTGATTGCCAAAACATACATAAAGTGTATCAATAGAACATCCCATTGTCACCACATATATCCCATCGCAAGACATACATCAAGTGTTCTCAAATCCAATACACAATCCAACATAACGAAACCTCAAAGAGCAAGACTCAATTCATCACAAGAAGGTAGGGGGCGAGAAACACCATTTGATCCAACTATAGTAACAAAGCTCGCGATACATCAAGATCATGCCAAATCAAGAACACGAGAGAGAAAGAGAGAGATCAAACACATAGCTACTGGTACATACCCTCAGCCCCAAGGGTGAACTACTCCCTCCTCGTCATGGACACCACTGGGATGATGAAGATGGCCTCCGGTGATGGTTCCCCCCTCCGGCAGGGTGCCGAAGCAGCCTCCCAATTGGTTTTTCATGGCTACAGAGGCTTACGGCGGCGGTACTTCCGATCTAGGTTTCTTTTCGGAGGTCTCTATATTTATAAGAATTTTTGGCATCGGAAACAAGACAAGGAGGTGGCCGAGGGGACCACAAGCGCTCAAGGCACGCCCTGGGGGGGGGGGGGGGTTAGAGCGCGCCCCCTGGCTTGTGGACTACTCGGGACTCTTCTGGTCCAGCTTTGGTGCTTTGGGGGTATCTTTTGGTCCATAAAAAACCACCTTAAATTTTCAGCCCATTCCAAGAACTTTTATTTCTGCGCAAAAAACGACACCAAGGTAGTTCTGGTAAAAACAGCGTTAGTCTGGGTTAGTTCTAATCAAATCATACCAAAACCATATAAAATTGTTGCAAACATGGCATGAATACTTCATAAATTATAGATACGTTGGAGACGTATCAGCATGTATTTATTATTTAGTCATACGTGCTTAATAAGAACTTGCATAACATCTTTTGTCCTGCCTTCCCATTGCAGCAGGGTACATAAGGAAATCTAAGGGATATTAAGGCTCGTTTTAATAGAGAACCAGAACAAAGCATTAACACTCAATGAATACATGAACTCCTCATACTACGGTCATCACCAGAGTGAATCCCAATTGTTATCACTTTGGGTCTACGGATCATAACACATAGTAGGTTCATACAACTTGCAAGATAGGATCCAAACTCACTTATATTCATAAAAACATAATAAGTTCAGATCTAGAATCATGTCACTCAGGCCCTAGTGACAAGCATTAAGCATAGCAAAGTCATAGCAACATCAATCTCAAAACATAGTGGGTACTAGGGATCAAGCCCTAACAAATTCACTCGATTACATGACAAATCTCATCCAACTCCATCACCGTCCAGCAAGCCTAATATGGAATTACTTACTCCCGGTGGTGAGCATCATGGAATTGTTGATGAAGAAGGGTTGATGATGATGATGGGGACGAATCCCCCTCTTCGGAGCCCCGAACAGACTCCAGATCATCCCTCCCGATGAAGAACAGGAGGTGGTGGCAACTCTGTATTGTAAAACACGGTGATTCCTTCTCTCTAGTTTTTTCTTTGTGGGATGGTATTTATGTAGTTGGAGGTAGGAAAAACGGAGTCCCGAGGGTCCCACAAGCCTGGCTAGCATGCCCTAGGAGGGGATATGATGACTCTCAACATGTCATCGGGGAGGTTGTTGATGAAGTCTAGGCCTGCTGCAGTCGCTTGTGGTTCTTTCTCGACCCACCTCTGCTTGTTGGGAGCCTCGTTCTCCAGCTCGTCGGCGGTGACGGAAACCTCTGTCTCCATATTCATGCCGTGCTCCGAGGCTTTAGCAGCCCCGGTGTCGCCACTCCCTCCGATGGGGTGCTTCGGCGGCATCCTCATACACTAACGGCTTTGAGGACTAAGAGCGGCATCGAGGATGCGGGTGGAGAGAGAGGATTGTGTGTGTGGCGAGGATGGAGGGATGCGGCCGATCTGACGCGCCATTAATACAAACCAGTGGGAGCGAGGCAGGCGGTAGTCAAAGGCTGTCTCGCTTCCAGGTGAGAACGACTGCTTAATCTATGAATGAAATCTATGCGTAATTACAGAATTTTAGTTGCAAAAATCAGATAGTGCTAGTGATTTTTAGCTACATACTTTGACAAAACGCAGTGTCTCTTGGCTTAGCGCCGAAGTCTGGCTTTAAAATGCATACCGTATTCAATCTGAACCGTTTGCGTTGAAGAGATGCACAAATCTCGCGTTGAACAGCTTGCACGCTTCCCGGTGAGCATGCACATTGGAGGATAGCTTGCACGCCTCTCGGTCAGCTGCGCACCAGAAAGCGCTCGCGCGCCTCCCGTTCAGTCAAGCAGTTGTTCGCACGGCACCTCCTATAGCCATTCAAACCAAGACACATGGTGTCACGTGAATGGTTAACAGAACGCACACGATTTGAATTATAAAAACGTTTGAGATATTAAAGTGGTCGGTATTTTTTTGAAATGCCTTTGTTGGCTATTATTCGAGTGCGCCTTCTCTCAAAATGGGCACAAAAGATACCACAGCATGTCGGGTGCCATTCCATGTTAGCATGCCAAGTTTCATGAATTTCAGATGAGTTTTGGATTTACTAGAATTTAAAAACAAAGTATCTCAATGTTTTGCCGGCAAGTGCCCTGGTGTTTGAAATTCATTCCCATTTCTTGCATGGGACCTAAGCATGCACCCAAGGACACAGATTTGATTTTTCCACCAATTTATATGCACTGGAGCATGTGCATGTAGTTCAAATTTGAATTGTGCACATAAATGCATTCAAAACTCAACTAATGTATAAAAATGTCCAAACGAACCCGGAAAAATTCCAAAATTTAACACAACACTCCGAAAACATTAGGCTTGTTGTGAGAAGCTCTAGTTTGTGAGAAGCTTATGCCCAAACCTTCCCCAAATGGGACAAAAGTTTTACCACGGCATGTTGATGCCGCTCCGTGATAGCATGCCAAGTTTCATGAATTCCAGACGAGTTTTGGATTTACTAGAATTTAAAAACCAGGTATCTCAATGTTTGCGGCCGAGTGACGGTGGTAGGGTGTTTGACATTCATTCCTGTTTCTTGCATGGGACCTAAGCATTGAACCGAGGACACAAATTTGAATTTTCAACCAATTTATACGCACTGGAGCATGTGTGTGTAGTTCAAATTTGAATTGCACATAAATGCATAGAAAACTCAGTTAATGTATAAAAATGTCCAAACGAGCCCCGAAAAATTCCTAAAATTAACAAAACACTCATGTTGTTCTATGTTGACACTAGAAAAAAATTAAATCAAGAAGAGGCAATGGATATCGTTTCGTCCAGAATGGTGAAACGTTCCCTACCGTAACCATGAGGCTTGTTGTGAGAAGCTCTGGTTTGTGAGAAGCTTATATACCCCAACCTGCTCCAAATGGGATAATATTTTAACTACTTCATGTTGATGCTGTTCCACGCTAGCATGTCAAGTTTCATAAATTGTAGACGCGTTTTCGATTTACTGGAATTTAAAAACCATGTATCTCAATGTTAGTCGCCGAGCGACGGTGGCAAGGTGTTTGACATTCATTCTCATTTCTTGCATGGGACTTAAGCATGTAACCAAAGACACACATTCCAATTTCGAACCAATTTATATGCACTGGAGCATGTGCATGCAGTTCAAATTTGAATTATGCACATGAATGCATAGAAAACTCAGTTAGTGTATAAAAATTTCCAAGCGAACCCCGGAAAATCCCAAAAATTGACACAACACTCATGTTTTTCTATGTTGACATGAGAAAATTTTTGAAAGTAAGAAGAGGCAACAGATATCATTCCGTCCCCCAAGGTGGCACGTTCCCTACCGAAACCATCAGGCTTGTTGTGAGAGAAGCTTTGGTTTGCGAGAAGCGTGTACCCAAACCTGCCCCAAATGGGACAATATTTTTACCATGGCATGTCGATGCCGTCTCATGATATCATGTCAAGTTCCATGAATTTCAGACAAGTTTTCAATTTACTAGAAATTTAAAGCCATGCATCTCAATGTTAGTAGCCGAGCGACAGTGTCAAGGTGTTTGACATTCATTCTCATTTCTTGCATGTAACCTAAGCTTGCAACCAAGGACAAACATTTGACTTTGCAACCTGGTTTTATGGACTAAAGCATGTGCATGTAGTTCAATTTTGAATTATGCACATAAATGCCTAGAAAACTCAGTTAACGTATAAAAATGTCCAAACGATCCCCGAAAAAATCCAAAATTTAACACGACACGCCCGTTGTTCTATGTTGACACCAGGAAATTTTTTGAAAGTAAGAAGAGGCGACGAATATCATTTTGTCCACAAAGGTGACACGTTTCCCTAACAGAACCACGAGGCTTCTTCTGAGAAGCTCTGGTTTGTGAGAATCTTATACCATAACCTGCCCCAAATTGGACAATATTTTTTACCCCAGCATGTTGATGCCATTCCATGATAGCATGCCAGGGTTCATGAATTTTCAGACAGGTTTTTTATTTACTAGAATTACAAAAGCAAGTACCTCAACGTTTGCCAGAGAGCCACAATGCCGTGGTGCTCGAAATTCATCCCCATTTCTTGCATGGGACATAAGCATAAACCCATGTACACATATATGGTTTTACAACCCATGTTGGTGCACCGGAGCATGTGCATGTAGTTTAATTTTGAATTGTGCACCTGAAATGGCTAGAAAACCAATTTAATGTATAAAATGTCCAAACGAAACCTGAATAATTCCAATTCTTTTACGACACACATATAGTTGCATGTTCACTGCAGATAAAAGTTCTAGCAATTCAAACACTGTCCACTGCCGCTGTGACCCCATTATGTAATTCAAATCAAGATGAAAAATCAAGTAGATCCCACACAGTTTATTATGACCAACCGTGTAAGATGCAGTACAAAATATCCTGGAGCACCGTCTGATGACACTTTGCTCGCCAGTTTTTTTGCTGAAGTGATTCAAAATTTTCGGCTTCCGCGGAAATATCTACCTCCTCGCCCCTCCCCCTTACCAAAAGCCACATTTCCCCTATTTCAGCCTTCCTTTCCAAGTTGAAATATTCAGTCCTTGCTTGCAGCGCCACCTCCTCGCTAGCGACCCTCCTTCACGCTGCTCGGCCTAGTCTATCCAGGCAGGTAATCCACACACGACCCCCATCCTCCTCCTCCTTCCACATCCCACATGCCCGACCACCGGCGCGACACCTTCCACCCAAATCACCAACCCCTCCACCAAATAAGCGCCGCCCTAAGCCATGGTGCATGCAGTATAGTCAGGAGCTCTAAGAGCATTTGGCAGCGGAGAAGCAAATCGCGGCTGCACGCGCGGATGAGGTCGCGATGGCTGCCATTTGTGCTGACCTCCAGATTTTGGAGGAGCACCTCGCCGTCGAGGCCACCGTCGATAGTTTGTGACGTTTTCTCGAGGCCACCCTCGGTGCCTTCGATGAAGACTACGAGGTGTTTTCTCAGCGTGCACGTGCTTACCTCATTTCGAGAGCCAGCATGTTGGTGCCCGGAGTGGCTCAGGCAACTCACCGCTACGACGAAGGCACCCACGATGCGGAGGACTCGCCCTCTTCCATGTCCAAGGAGCCAATCGTCATCGATATCTCTGACGATGAGGAGTAGCTTGTCTTATTTTCCCACCATAAGGACCCATGTTCAGTTTGCTAGCTACTGCCTTCCCTTAACAAATTCTAGTGAATTGTGCTATCTACTTTTACCATGCAATCTATTGCTCTAGTGTATATGTTCTATATGTCGTGCAATGTGGTTCATACTTATTAAATGTTTGGTTAATTAGTTGTCGTGTTCAGTTAACTGTTTGGTTCAATTCTGCAAATGTGATGTTCAATTCTTCAGGGTGCAATTTTGTATTGTCTCCAATGTGAGAAATAAATTGAATTTTTCTTTACAAAATACACGAGAAACAAATACAATTGCTATATTTCCAAGTTGTCAAGCATGCTTGGTTTGGATAACTTTCTGATCTTCTAGTATGTTATACATTGTGTAATGTGGTGCTCAGTTAACGTTTGGTTCATTTGTTGTGGTGTTTAGTTAACAGTTTGGTTCAATTCTGCAATGCGATGTTCAATTGTTGTAGGTGCATTCTGTTATTTTATACCATGTGAGAAATAAATTGAATCTGGTTGTACTAATACATGAGAAACAAATGCAATTGCTATATTTCCAAGTTATTAAGCATGCTTGGTTTGGTTAACTGTCTGGTCTTCTATTGGGAGTATGTTATATTGTGCAACATGGTGCTCAGTTAACGTTTGGTTTCATTTGTTGTGGTGTTTAGTTAACTGTTTGGTTCGATTCCGCAATGCGATGTTCAATTGTTGTGGGTGCATTCTGTTATTGTACACCATGTGAGAAATAAATCAAATTTGGTTGTACCAAATACATGAGAAACAAATACAATTGCTATATTTCCAAGTTGTTAAGCATGCTTGGTTTGGTTAACTGTCTGGTCATCTATTAGGAGTATGTTATACTGTGCAATGTGGTGCTCAGTTAATGTTCGGTTCATTTGTTGTGGTGTTTAGTTAACTGCTTTGTTCAATTCTGCAATGCGATGTCCAATTGTCGTGGGTAGAATTTGGTATTGTTGTGCATGTGAGGAATAAATCGACTTTGGCTGCACTTAATACATAAGAAACACATACAAGTGCTATATTTCCTAGTTCTTAATCATGCTTGGTTTGGATAAATGGTTTTCCATGTGGCTTGAATTAATCTGATGAATCTGCAATGTGCTTATTTTTCATCAACATATTTTATTGATAGCATGCGAACCCTTACTTAACCTGATGACGAACTACCTTATATGTGTTGTAGGTAAACAATTGGAAGCACTGAGGTTTACAATCGAGGTTAGCACGTGCATGGTCCGTTGTCTAATAGCACATTATTGTGCAATTGTAGGAACCATTCTAATATTTAGGTTTTTAACAATTTGGTCTTGCACATGTAGGTCCTGCTGCCAGAGGTTTTGACCCACTGTTCGACCCATTTTGCATATGGGGAAATGAGTTGTCCTTGAATAGCAATCAAGTCAAGAAACTTAGAAAGATTGTTAGGATAAAGAAATTAGCGACAAAAAACAACAAAATCTTTGTCTGCACAGTGGAGAAGACATCATTTCACTACAAGATGGTACTAACTATAATACATTGCCTTTTTTTATTCCTTTGCCCCATTTCCAATATAGAGAAGATATTTATGCATATCCTTATTTTCAGGCCTTTCCAAAGCAATTCACTAATGATTACCTCTCAAACCACCCCTATGGTCAGGAGGCGACGAAGGTTTTCATACAACACCCATGGTTCAATATTGAAGTGTTGCTGAAGAGGATGAAGGATGGATGGTCAATCATCCACAGGCACTGGCCTAAAGTTGCAAAGACCTTCAACACGAATGAAGGCTCAATATTCGCCTTCTGCTTCAGCAGTTTTCCAGATGAGATGCATCTGTCTATGTACCGTCTATGATGCTAATTTTGAAAGGTTCTAGATGTTGCATGTGAAACTTGGTGCTGGTGCAGTTGTGTAATGGGGTAGCTGAGTGCTGAAGCTATATCATGTTGTACTCTGATGTATTTCAATTATGAAATCCTGCTTCCTTAATATGGAAATGAAATATATTGTGTGCTTAATATGAATGTCAATTAGATTAATAAATGGATTATTCATAATAGGGCAACTAGCCTGCTAATTGGGTTTTTCTATTGCAAACGGTTATTGAGAAAACACCGTGGGCGATGACCTTAGGCAATGCACACAGTTTCTAGGAATAAACCGTGTTGGATCAATTAACAATCACACATGACATTCTCTTGAAAACTGTTTGTGTTAGGCCACCTTGCGCAAACGTTTACCTTGGAGCGACTGTGTGGGATGTATATACGAATGGAAACATTTAGCGGGGACCAACTGTGTGGAATGTACTTACGACCGGAAATGATTTCGCATGTATAATTGTATTTTTTAACACCATTGTACGAATAACCGTATTGATCGCTCACCGACCGCACACGACCTCATTTTGCCGAGATTGTGTGCTAGGAGGGCATATCCCCGACGATTTCTAGGTCGTGTGGGAAGGACACCCTCTATCGCCGACACTCACTTGGCGACGGTTCCAAATGCCGTCGCGAAAAGGGGTTAAACACCGTTTGTATAGCACCTCCTTGTACCAGTGTAGGGGCCGAATTTGAGGGTCCTGCGGGCCTCCTGCGCAATCCAGAAGTATTTTCTAGATTCCCACGCTTGTCGCGAGCATTTTGAGTACTTGTGGGTCCAAAACGGACTCCGGATGACAAAGTTATGACCGTTTTAGTGAACAACAGTCCTTTATATGGCAGTCCTTGAAAGAACTACATTTTATCGTGACGCGCTCTAGCACGCCGCCTCAAACTTTTGTGTCCTCCATATTGGAGATATTGTTTCCACATATATATTGACCGATGCCAGGAATGCCCTCCTATTATTGGCCGTAACACACGTATGTAACGACATGCCACACAGCAAAAACAAGGATAATAAGGCTTATGGTCGCCTTATTTTCTTGAATTAAGCTAGAAGTATTTTATAGATTCCCACGCTCGTCGCGAGCATTTTGAGTAATTGTGGGTCCGAAACGGACTCGGAATGACAAAGTTATGACCGTTTTAGTGAACACCATCCTCTATATTGGCAGTCCTTGAAAGAACTTCATTTTCTCGTGACGCGTTCTGGCGCGCCGCCCCAAAATTTTGTGTCCTCCATAGTGGAGATATTCTTTCCACATATATACTGACTGATGCCACGAATGCCCTCCTATTAATGGTTGTAACACACGTACTTTACGGCATGCCACACGATAGAAACAAGGAGAATAAGGCTTATAGTCGCCTTATTTTATTGAATTTACAACCGAATGGGATTCCCCGGATCATAGAGCAAGTGCATAATGCAATGTTTGTCCTTACCAGGCGGACTACTGATTATACTCACCATGATCTCTCGGATTTCCTTACAAAGTAGTGCCAATGGCTTGAGAAACTTGTCTGTAAAGCAGTGGCAAATGACGTCCTTTGACTTTCAGGGGCAAAAAGTCCTTCTCAGCGGCCGAATTTGAGGGTCCTCCGGGTGTCCCGCGGAAGCCGGAAGTATTTTCTAGATTCCCACGCTCGTCGCGAGCATTTTGAGTACTTTTGGGTCCGAAACGGACTCCGAATGACAATGTTATGACCTACTCACCATAATCTCTTGGATTTCCTTGCAAAGGAGTGCCAATGGGTTTAGAAACTTGTCTCAAAAGCTGCTGCAAATGATTTTCTTTGACTTTCAGGGGTAAAAAGTCCTGCCTAGGGGCCGAATTTAGGGTCCTCCGGGCCTCCTAAGCAAGCTGGAAGTATTTTCTAGATTCCCACGCTCGTCGCGAGCATTTTGAGTACTTGTGGGTCCGAAACGGACTCCGGATGACAAAGTTATGATAGTTTAAGTGAACCGGTCCTTCATATGGCAGTCTTTGAAAGAACTTTATTTTCTCATGACGTATTCTGGCGCGCCGCCCCAAAATTTTGTGTCCACATATATATTGACCGATGCGAGGAATGCCCTCCTATTATTGGCTGTACCACACGTACGTTACGGCATGCCGCACGGCAAAAACAAGGAGTATAAGTCTTCTAGTCTCCTTATTTTCTTGAATTTACAACTAACTGGGATTTCCCGGATCATAGAGCATTGCAGAATGCAACGTTTATCCTTACTAGGCGGACTAATGTTTATACTCACCATAATCTCTTGGATTTCCTTCCAAAGGAGTGCCAATGGGTTCATAAACTTGTCTGAAAAGAAGCGGCACATGATGTCCTTTGACTTTCAGGGGTAAAAAGTCCTGCATTGGTTCCGAATTTAGGATCCTACGGGCCTCCTATGAAGCCGGAAGCATTTTCTAGATTCCCACGCTCATCCCGGGCATTTTGAGTACTTGTGGGTTCAAAACGGACTCAGAATGATAAAGTTATGACCGTTTTAGTGAACATCGGTTCTTTATATGGCAGTCGTTCAAAGAACTTATTTTCTCATGACGCGCTCTGGCGCGCCGCCTCAAAAATTTGTGTCCTCCATAGTGGAGATATTGTTACCACATATATATTGACCGATGCCAGGAATGCCCTCCTATTATTGGCTATAACACACGTACGTTACGGCATGCCACACGGCAAAAACAAGGAGAATAAGGCTTATAGTCGCCTTATTTTCTTGAATTTACAACCAAATGGGGTTCCCCGGATCATATTGCATGTGCAGAATGCAACGTTTGTCCTTACCAGGCGGACTAATGTTTATACTCACCATAATCTCTCAGATTTCCTTCCAAAGGAGTGCCAATGGGTCTAGAAACTTGTCTGAAAAGCAGCGGCAAATGATGTTCCTTAACTTTTAGGGCCAAAAGTCCTGCTTCGGAGCCGAATTTGAGGGTCCTCCGGGCCTCCTACACAAGACAGAAGTATTTTATAGATTCCCACGCTCGTCGCGAGCATTTTGGGTACTTGTGGGTCCAAAACGGACACTGAATGACAAAGTTATGACCATTTTAGTGAACACCGGTCCTCTATATTGGCAGTCCTTGAAAGAACTTCATTTTCTCGTGACGCGTTCTGCCGCGACGCCCCAAAATTTTGTGTCCTTCATAGTGTAGATATTGTTTCCACATATATATTGACCGATGCCAGGAATGCCCTCCTATTATTGGCTGTAACACATGAACGTTACGGCATGCCACATGACAAAAACAAGGAGAATAAGGCTTATAGTCGCCTTATTTTATTGAATTTACAACCAAATGAGATTCCCTGGATCATAGAGCAAGTGGAGAATGCAACGTTTGTCCTTACTAGGCGGACTACTGATTATACTCATCATCATCTCTCGGACTTCCTCCAAAGGAGTGCCAATGGGTTCAGAAATTGGTCTGAAAAACAGTGGCAAATGACATTCTTTCACTTTCAGGGGCAAACAGTCCTGCTTAGCGGCCGAATTTTAGGGTCCTCCGGGCGTCCTGTGCAGGCCGTAAGTTGTGACGCCCCCGATTTGACCGTACACTAATCATGCACGCAAACGTGTACGATCAAGATCAGGGACTCACGGGAAGATATCACAACACAACTCTAAAACATAAATAAGTCATACAAGCATCATAATACAAGCCAGGGGCCTCGAGGGCTCGAATACAGGTGCTCGATCATAGACGAGTCAGCGGAAGCAACAATATCTGAGTACAGACATAAGTTAAACAAGTTTGCCTTAAGAAGGCTAGCACAAAAGTAGCAATGATCGAAAAGGAAAGGCCTCCTGCCTGGGACCTCCTAACTACTCCTCGAAGCCGAACTCCACGTAGAATCATCCTCGGGATCTCTAGCTCCTGGACTCCAGCATCTGGTTGCGACAATCCGGTATAGAAAGGGGAAAAGAGGGAGAAAAGCAACCGTGAGTACTCATCCAAAGTACTTGCAAGCAAGGAGCTACACTACATATGCATGGGTATATGTGTAAAGGGCCATATCAGTGGACTGAACTGCAGAATGCCAGAATAAGAGGGGGATAACTAATCCTGTCAAAGACTACGCTTCTGGCCACCTCCATCTTGCAGCATGTAGAAGAGAGTAGATGGTAAGTTCACCAAGTAGCATCGCATAGCATAATCCTACCCGGCAATCCCCTCCTCGTCGCACTGTTAGAGAGCGATCACTGGGTTGTATCTGGCACTTGGAAGGTTGTGTTTTATTAAGTATCCAGTTCTAGTTGTCATAAGGTCAAGGTACAACTCCGGGTCGTCCTTTTACCGAGGGACACGACTATTCGAATAGATAAACTTCCCTGCAGGGGTGCACCACATAACCCAACACGCTTGATCCCATTTGGCCGGACACACTTTCTTGGCTCATGCCCGGCCTCGGAAGATCAACACGTCGCAGCCCCACCTAGGCTCAACAGA
Organism: Aegilops tauschii subsp. strangulata; assembly: GCF_002575655.3. Taxonomy (NCBI): domain Eukaryota; kingdom Viridiplantae; phylum Streptophyta; class Magnoliopsida; order Poales; family Poaceae; genus Aegilops; species Aegilops tauschii. The sequence goes on along the minus strand of NC_053037.3, from coordinate 240,466,347 downwards.
GAGGTCAGCACGCCGGTCTAAATCCTATGCGCGCAGGGGTCTGGGCCCATCGCCCATTGCACACCTGCATGTTGCGAACGCGGCCGAAAGCAGACCTAGCCTAGTAGGCGTTCCAATCCAATTCGGCGCGCGCCACTCAGTCGCTGATGTCACGAAGGCTTCGGCTGATACCATGACGTCGAGTGCCCATAACTGTTCCCGCGTAGTTGGTTAGTGCGTATAGACCAAATGGCCAGACTCAGATCAAATACCAAGATCTCGTTAAGCGTGTTAAGTGTCCGCGAACGCCGACCAGGGCCAGGCCCACCTCTCTCCTAAGTGGTCGGAACCTGCCCTGTCGCTCCACCACAAAGTAACAGTCGGGGGCCGTTAGGAACCCAAGCCCACCTCTACCGGGATGGAGCCACCTGTCCTTTCAGCCCCCTCATCAGAATCACTTGCGGGTACTCCTCGAGCCGACCCGACTTTAGTCACCACATGTATCATGTATATAAAGTATATAGTATATACCCGTGATCACCTCCCGAAGTGATCACGGCCCAGTAGTATAGCATGGCACACGGACAAGAGTGTAGGGCCACTGATGGAACACTAGCATCCTATACTAAGCAGCAGGATAGCAGGTAAGGGTAACAACTGTAGCAACAATGATAGGCTATGCATCAGGATAGGATTAACGGAAAGCAGTAACATGCTACACTACTCTAATGCAAGCAGTATAGAAAAGAATAGGCGATATCTCGTGATCAAGGGGGGGGGGCTTGCCTGGTTGCTCTAGCAAGAAGGACGTGTCGTCAACACCGTAGTCGAACTGGGGGTCGCCGGAGTCTCAGGGTCTACCGGAAAGAAGTAACGGAGGGGGAACACAATAAATAACAGACCAATCAAAGTTTCACAAAGCGTAACATGGCAACGCGCGGTGCTAGAGATGACCTAACATAGTAGGAGGTGTTACCGGCAAAGGGGGGAAAACATCCGGGAAAGTATCCCTGGTGTTTGCATTTTCGGGCAGATGGAACGGAGGGAGAAAGTAGCGTGTTTGCTATGCTAGGGATGTGTGGCGGACAAACGGACTACGTATCCGGATTCGTCACGTCGTTCTGAGCAACTTTCATGTACAAAGTTTTTCCATCCGAGTTACGGTTTATTTTATAATATTTTATAAAGATTTAATCATTTATTGAGATTATTATTAATTAATTAATTCAAAAAGGAATTACTGCATCATCTTGACGACAGCATGACGTCAGCGGTCAAAGTTGACCGTTGACCAGTCAACTGACAGGTGGGGTCCATTTGTCATTGACAGCTAACTAATTAACAGAAGTTAGTTTTATTAACAGGTTAATTAGGTTTAATTAGATAACTAGCAGAATTAATTAAGTTAATTAATTAATTAATTAATTAATTAATTAATTAATTAACTATTTAATATTTTTATTTATTATTATCACTTTTTTAAACCCTTTTTTTTCATTTTTGTTCTGAGGGGTGTGGGCCCCGTTTGACAGTGAGAGGGGAAAGGTGATTAGTGCCCTAATTAAGCCGGTTAGGCCGGCGGTTAGCTGGAGCACGGCGGCGTTGGCCGTCCGGCCAACTCCAGCGTCGGGACGGCGTGCGGCTAGGCATGTGAGAACGCCCCAGAGAGGCGAGTGGGGTGGTGCCCACGGTTCGTGCCAAGGCCGCCGAAGTCGCCGGCGGTGAGCACGACCGCGACGGCTGCAGAGAAGCGGCCGCGCGGCAGTGGCGGAGCTCGCGAGCGAGGGTGTGGGTACGGACACGGCGGGCGCAGGGGCTCGCGGTGAGCGCGGTCTGCGGCGAGCGAGCGCGGCCACGGCGTTGGGACGGAAGGGGGAAGACGGACGGGGCCCGACGGGGAGCTCAACCCCGTTGAAGAGAAGAGGGCGGCGAGGCGCGGGGAGGACCGATGAAGGAGAGGTGGGGATGGGGCAATCCGGCGCGACGGCGGTGAGGACGACGTAGTCCGGCGGGGAGGCAGCGCCGGCAAGGTCGCGGACGACCCGGCGAATGATAGCGAGGGCGATCCGTGGGGAGGATGACAGGGACGACGTGCGGCGGTCGAGGCGGAGGAGCTCCAGTCGACGGCGGTGGTTGGCGCCGTGTGGCGATCCAGCGACGAGGGGCGACGGGCGGTGAGGTCCCCGGGTGGCGGCGCGTCCAGATCGGGGGAGAGGGGGAGGCGCCAGGGAGAGTGGGACGAGTGGGGGGATCGGGGGAGTGGGGGTAGGTGGAGTTAGGGTTCGGAGAGGATAGGTCATATAGGCCGTGACTGGGCCGGCCAGTTGGTTAGGTAGCTGGGCGGTTGGCCCAAGGTGGGAGGCGGGGGGCTCCTCCTCTATTTTTTTTTCTGATTTGTTCTTTTCTCTTTAGTTATTATTATTTTCTATTTAATTTTAGTTTCCTCTTAGTTTCTGTTTTATAAAAATTATCACTAGTACCTAAAATTGCATTTATAATTATACTACTACCCTAGTAATTATTAACCCAAAAAAATAGTTTAATATTTAATAAAATCCAATATGTATTTATTTAATTGTTCTAACTACTGTTTTAATTACCTAAGTGCATTTAAACCTTTTATAACAATGCGGTTTCTCCACCATTACTACTTATGCATTATTTGGCTCACCCGAACATTTAGTTTTAATATTTGAAATTCTTATTGTTTGCTTGATTTTGAATTTGAATTCGAACCGGTTTCGAACTAACGCGAGATTAGCAACAGTAATCAAGGTGACGTGGCATCCTTAGCGGGGGATCACAGTAGCTTAATTATCCGGGCGTCACATAAGTATTTTCTAGATTCCCACGCTCGTCGCGAGCATTTTGAGTACATTTGGGTCCGAAACGGACTCCGAATGACAAAGTTATGACCTACTCACCATAATCTCACGGATTTCCTTCCAAAGGAGTGCCAATGGGTTCAGAAACTTGTCTGAAAAGAAGCGGCAAATGATATTATTTGACTTTCAGGGGCAAAAAGTCCTGCCTAGGGGGCGAATTTATGGTCCTCCGGGCCTCCTGGGCAAGCCGGAAGTATTTTCTAGACTCCCACGCTCGCCGCTTGAGTACTTGTGGGTCCGAAACGGACTCCGAATGACAAAGTTATGACCGTTTAAGTGAACACCGGTCCTTCATATGGCAGTCCTTGAAAGAACTTTATTTTCTCGTGACATATTCTGGCGCGCCGCCCCAAAATTTTGTGTCCTCCATAGTGGAGATTTTGTTTCCACATATATATTGACCGATGCCAGGAATGCCCTCTTATTATTGGCTGTCACACACATACGTTACAGCATGCCACACGGCAAAAACAGGGAGTATAAGTTTATAGTCTCCTTATTTTCTAGAATTTACAACCAACTAGGATTTCTCGGATCAAAAAGCATGTGCAGAATGCAACGTTTATCCTAACCAGGCGGACTAATGTTTATACTCACCATAATAGCTTGGATTTCCTTCCAAAAGAGTGCTAATGTGTTCAAAAACTTGTCCGACAAGCAGCGGCAAATGATGTCCTTTGACTTTCAGGGGCAAAAAGTCCTGCCTAGGGGCCGAATTTCGGATCCTCCGGGCCTCCTATGAAGCCGGAAATATTTTCTAGATTCCCACGCTCGTCGCGAGCATTTTTAGTACTTGTTGGTCCGAAATGGACTCTGAATGACAAAGTTATGTCCGTTTTAGTGAACACCGGTCCTCTATATTGGCAGTCCTTGAAATAACTTCATTTTCTCATGACGTGTTCTGGCGCGCCGCCCTAAAATTGTGTCCTCCATAGTGGAGATATTATTTCCACATATATATTAACCATTGCCAGGAATGCCCTCCTATTATTGGCTGTAACATATGTATGTTACGGCATGCCACACGACAAAAACAAGGAGAATAAGGCTTACACTGGCCTTATTTTATTGAATTTACAACCAAATGGGATTCCCCGGATCATAGAGCAAGTGCAGGATGCAAAGTTTGTCCTTACTAGGCGGACTACTGATTATACTCATCATCATCTCTCGGATTTCCTTGCAAAGGAGTGCCAATGGGTTCAGAAACTGGTCTGAAAAACAGTGGCAAATGACATTCTTTGACATTCAGGGGCAAAAAGACCTGCTTAGCGGCCGAATTTTAGGGTCATCCGGGCGTCCTGCGCAAGCCGGAAGTATTTCCTAGATTCCCACGCTCATCGCAAGCATTTTGAGTACTTTTGAGTCCGAAACGGACTCTGAATGACAAAGTTATGACCTACTCACCATAATCTCTCGGATTTCCTTCCAAGGAGTGCCAATGGGTTCAGAAACTTGTGTGAAAAGCAGCGGCAAATGATGTTATTTAACTTTTAGGGGAAAAAAGTCCTGCCTAGGGGCCGAATTTAGGGTCCTCCGGGCCTCCTGGCAAGCTGGAAATATTTTCCAGATTCCCATGCTCGCCGCGAGCATTTTGAGTACTAGTGGGTCTGAAACGGACTGCGAATGACAAAGTTATGACCGTTTAAGTGAACACCGGTCCTTCATATGGCAGTCCTTGAAAGAACTTTATTTTCTCGTGACGTATTCGGGCGCGCCGCCCCAAAATTTTGTGTCCTCGATAGTGGAGATTTTGTTTCCACATATATATCGATGATGCCAGGAATGCCCTCCTATTATTGGCTGTCACACACGTACGTTACGACATGCCACACGGCAAAAACAAGGAGTATAAGGTTATAGCCTCCTTATTTTCTTGAATTTACAACCAATTTGGATTTCCCGGATCATAGAGCAAGTGTGCAGAATGCAACATTTATCCTTACCAGGCGGACTAATGTTTATACTCAGCATAATCTCTTGGATTTCCTTCCAAAGGAGTGCTAATGGGTTGATAAACTTGTGTGAAAAGCAGCAATAAATGATGTCCTTTGACTTTCAGGGGCAAAAAGTCCTGCCTAGGGGCCAAATTTGGGATCCTCCGGGCCTCCTATGAAGCCAAAAGTATTTTCTTGATTCCCACGCTCGTCGCGAGCATTTTGAGTACTTGTGGGTCCAAAACGGACTCGGAAAGACAAAGTTCTAACCGTTTTAGTGAACACAGGTTCTTTATATGGCAGTCCTTTAAAGAATTTCGTATTCTCGTGAGGCGTTTTGGCGCGCCGCCCCGAAATTTTGTGTCCTCCATAGTGGAGATATTGTTTCCACATATATATTGACCGATGCCAAGAATGCCCTCCTATTATTGGCTGTCACACGCGTATGTTACGGCATGCCACATGGCGAAAACAAGGAGAATAAGGCTTATAGTCGCCTTATTTTCTTGAATTTACGACGAAATGGGATTTCCCGGATCATAGAGCATATGCAGATTGCAATGTTTGTCATTACGAGGCGAATTAATGTTTATACTCACCATAATCTCTCAGATTTCCTTTCAAAGGAGTTCCAATGGGTTCAGAAACTTTTCTGAAAAGCAGCGGCAAATGATGTTCTTTGACTTTCAGGTGCAAAATGTCCTGCTTACGGGCCAAATTTGAGGGTCCTCCGGTCATCCTACCCAAGCCGGAAGTATTTTATAGATTCACACGCTCGAAGCGAGCATTTTGAGTACTTTTGGGTCCGAAACAGACTCTGAATGACAAAGTTATGACCGTTTTAATGAACGCCGGTCCTCTATATTGGCCCTCCATGAAAGAACTTCATTTTTTCATGACGCGTTCTGGCTCGCCGCCCCAAAATTTTGTCTCCTCCATAGTGGAGATATTGTTTCCAAATATATATTGACCAATGCAAGGAATGCCCTCCTATTATTGGCCGAAACACACATACGTTACGGAATGCCACACGGCAAAAACAAGGAGAATACGGCTTATAGTTGCCATATTTTATTGAATTTACAATCAAATGGGATTCCCTGGATCACAGAGCATGTGCAGAATGCGACATTTGTCCTTTCCAGGTGGAATACTGATTACACTCATCACAGTCTTTCGGATTTCCTTTCAAAGGAGTGCCAATGGGTTCAGAAACTTGTCTGAAAAGCAGCGGCAAATGATGTTCTTTGACTTTCAGGGGAAAATAGTCCTACTTAGTGGCCGAATTTGAGGGTCCTCCGGGCCTCCTGCGCAAGCCAGAAGTATTTTATAGATTCCCACGCTCGTCGTGAGCATTTTGAGTACTATTTGGTCCGAAACGGACTCCGAATGACAAAGTTACGACCTACTCACCATAATCTCTCGGATTTCCTTCCAATGGATTGCCAATGGGTTCAGAAACTTGTTTCAAAAGCAGTGGCAAATGATGTTCTTTGACTCTCAGGGGCAAAACATCATTCCTAGGGGCCGAATTTAGGGTCCTCCGGGCCTCCTACACAAGCCGGAAGTATTTTCTAGATTCCCATGCTCGTTGTGAGCATTTTGAGTACTTGTTGGTCCGAAACGAACTCCGAAGTACAAAGTTATGACCGTTTTAGTGAACACCGGTCCTTTATATGGCAGTCCTTAAAGAACTTCATTCTGTCGTGACGCGTTTTGGCACGCCGCCCCAAAATTTGGTGTCCTCCATAGTGGAGATATTGTTTCCACATATATATTGATCGATGCCAGGAATGCCCTCCTATTATTGGCTGTCACACACATACGCTACGGCATGCCACACGGTGAAAACAAGGAGAATAAGGCTTATAGTGGCGTTATTTTCTTGAATTTACAACCAAATGGGATTCCCTGGATCAAAGAGCATGTGAAGAATGAAACGTTTGTCCTTGCCAGGTGGACTAATGTTTATACTCACCATAAGCTCTCGGATTTCCTTCCAAAGGAGTGCCAATGGGTTCAGAAACTTGTCTGAAAAGCAGCGGTGAAGGATGCTCTTTGACTTTCATGGGAAAAAAGTCCTACTTAGGGGCCGAATTTGAGGGTCCTCAGGGCCTCCTATGCAAGCCAGAAGTATTTTCTAGATTCCCACGCTCGTCGCGGGCATTTTGAGTACTTGTGGGTCCGAAACAGACTCTGAATGACAAACTTATGACCTGAAGAACGGTCCTCTATATTGGCGGTGCTTGAAAGAACTTCATTTTCTCATGACGCGTTCTGGCGCGTCGCCCCAAAATTTTGTGTCCTCCATAGTGGAGATATTGTTTCCACATATATATTGACCGATGCCATGAATGCCCTCCAATTATTAGCTGTCACACACGTACGTTACGGCATGCGACACTGCAAAAACAAGGAGAATAAGGCTTATAGTCGTCTTATTTTATTGAATTTACAACCAAATGGGATTCCCCGGATCACAGAGCACATCCAGAATGCAACGTTTGTCCTTACCAGGCGGACTACTTATTATACTCATCATAAGCTCTTGGATTTCCTTCCAAAGGAGCACCAATGCATTCAAAAACTTGTCTGAAAAGCAGCGGCAAATTATATTATTAAAATTTCAGGGGCAAAAAGTCCTCCTTAGTGGCCGAATTTGAGGGTCCTCCGGGCCTCCTGCGCAAGCCGGAAGTATTTTCTAGATTCCCACGCTGGTCGCGAGCATTTTGAGTAATTTTGGGTCCGAAACGGACTGCGAATGACAAAGTTATGACCTACTCACCATAATCTCTCGGATTTCCTTCCAATGGAGTGCCAATGGGTTCAGAAACTTGTCTGAAAAGCAGCGGCAAATGATGTTCTGTGACTTCCAGGGGCAAAAAGTCCTGCCTAGGGCCGAATTTAGGGTCCTCCGGGCCTCCTGCGCAAGGCGGAAGTATTTTCTAGATTCCCACGCTTGTCGCGAGCATTTTGAGTACTTGTGCGTCCGAAACGGACTCCGAATGACAAAGTTATGACCGTTTTAGTGAACACCAGTCCTTTATAAGGCATTCCTTGAAAGAACTTCATTTTCTCGTGACGCGATTTGGCGCAGATATATTGATCGATGCCAGGAATGCCCTCCTATTATTGGTTGTCACACACATACCTTACGGCATGCCACACGCGAAAACAAGGAGAATAAGGCTTATAGTCGCCTTATTTTCTTGAATTTACAACCAAATGGGATTCCCCGGATCAAAGAGCATGTGCAGAATGCAACGTTTGTCCTGACCAGGCAGACTAATGTTTACACTCACTATAATCGCTCGGATTTCCTTCCAAAGGAGTGCCAATGGGTTCAGAAACTTGTCTGAAAAGCAGCGGCAAATGATGTTCTTTAACTTTCAGGGGCAAAAAGTCCTACTTAGTGGCCGAATTTGAGGGTCCTCCAGGCCTCTTGCGCAAGCCGGAAGTATTTTCTAGAATCCCACGCTAGCCGCGAGCATTTTGAGTACTATTGGGTCCGAAACAGACTCCGAATGACAAACTTATGACCTACACACCATATTCTCTCAGATTTCCTTCCAAAGCAGTGCCAATGGGTTTAGAAAGTTGTCTGGAAAGCAGCGGCAAATGATGTTCTTTGACTTTCTGGGGCAAAACGTCCTTCCTAGGGGCCGAATTTAGGGTCCTCCGGGCCTCCTGCACAAGGTGGAAGTATTTTCTAGATTCCCATGCTTGTCGTGAGCATTTTGAGTACTTGTGGGTCTTAAACGGACTCCGAATGACAACATTATGACCGTTTTAGTGAACACCGGTCCTTTATATGGCAGTCCTTGAAGGAACTTCATTTTCTCATGACGCGTTTTGGCGCGCCGCCCCCAAAATTTTGTGTCCTTCATAGGTGAGATGTTGTTTCCACATATATATTGACCGACGCCAGGAATGCCCTCCGATTATTGGCTGTCACATACATACGTTACAGCATGCCACACGGCGAAAACAACGAGTATAAGGATTATAATTGCCTTATTTTCTTTAATTTACAACCGAATGGGATTCCCTGGATCAAAGAGCTTGTGCAGAATGCAACGTTTGTCCTTACCAGGCGGACTAATGTTTATACTCACCATAATCTCGCGGATTTCCTTCCAAAGGAGTGCCAATGGGTTCAGAAACTTGTCTGAAAAGTAGCGGCAAATGATGTTCTTTGACTTTGAGGGGCAAAAAGTCCTGCTAATGGGCTGAATTGGAGGGTCCTCTGGGCCTCCTGCGAAAGCTGGAAGTATTTTCTAGATTCCTACGCTCGTCGCAAGCATTTAGAGTACTTGTGGGTCCGAAACGGACTCCAAATGACAAAGTTAGTACCATTTTTGTGAACACCGGTCCTTTATATGGCACTCCTTAAAAGAACTTCATTTTCTTGTGACACGCCGCCCCAAAATTTTGTGTCCTCCATAGTGGAGATATTGTTTCCACATATATATTGATTGATGCCTGGAATGCCCTCCTATTATTGGTTGTCACACGCGTATGTTATGGCATGCCACAAGGCGAAAACAAAGAAAATAAGGCTTATAGTCGCCATAGTTTATTGAATTTCCAACCAAATGGGATTCCCCGGATCACAGAGCATGTGCAGAATGCATCGTTTGTCATTACCAGGCGGACTACTGATGATACTCATAATAATCTTCCAAAGGAGTGCCAATGGGTTCATAAACATGTCTGAAAAGCAGCGGTAAATGATGTTCTTTGACTTTCAGGGGAAAATATCCTGCTTAGTGGCCGAATTTGAGGGTCCTCCGGGCCTCCTGCGCAAGCTGGCAGTATTTTCCACATTCCCACGCTCATCGCGAGCATTTTGAGTACTATTGGGTCCGAAACGGACTCTGAATGACAAAGTTATGACCTACTCACCATAATCTCGCGGATTTCCTTCCAAAGGAGTGCCAATGGGTTCAAAAACTTGTCTGAAAAGCAGCGACAAATGATGTTCTGTGACTTTCAGGGGCAAAACATCATTCCTAGGGGCCGAAGTTACTGTCCTCCGGGCCTCCTACGGAAGCTGGAAGTATTTTCTAGATTCCCACGCTCGTCGCGAGTATTTTGAGTACTTGTGGTTCCGAAACGTACTCCAAATGACAAAGTTATGACCGTTTTAGTGAACACCGGTCCTTTATATGGCATTCCTTGAAAGAACTTCATTTTCCCGTGATGCGTTTTGGCACGCCACCCCAAAATTTTGTGTCCGCCATAGTGGAGATATTTTTTAAACATATATATTGACCGATGCCACGAATGCCCTCCTATTATTGGATGTCACATGCGTACGTTATGGCATGCCACACGGCGAGAACAAGGAGAATTAGGCTTATAGTCACCTTGTTTTCTTGAATTTACAACCAAATGGGATTCCCTCGATCATAGAGCATGTGCAGATTGCAACGTTTTTCATTACGAGGCGGACTAATGTTTATACTCACCATAATCTCTTGGATTTCCATTCAAAGGAGTGCCAATGGGTTCAGAAACTTGTCTGAAAAGCAGCGGCAAATGATGTTCTTTGACTTTCAGGGGCCAAATGTCCTGCTTACGGGCCGAATTTGAGGGTCCTCCAGTCATCCTACGTAAGCCGGAAGTATTTTATAGATTCCCACGTTCATCGCGAGCATTTTGAGTACTTTTGGGTCCAAAACAGACTCTCAATGACAAAGTTATGACCGTTTTATTGAACACCGATCCTCTATATTGGCAGTCCTTGAAAGAACTTCATTTTCTCGTGAAGCGTTCTGGCATGCCGCCCCAAAATTTTGTGGCCTCCATAGTGGAGATATTGTTTCCACACATATATTGACCGATGCCAGGAATGCCCTCCTATTATTGCATGTAACACACGTACGTTACGGAATGCCACACGATAAAAACAAGGAGAATAAGGCTTATAGTTGCCATGTTTTATTGAATTTACAACCAAATGGGATTCCCCGGATCACAAAGCATGTGCAAAATGCAACTGTTGTCCTTACCACGCGGACTACTGATTATACTCACAATAATCTTTCAGATTTCCTTCCAAAGGAGTGCCAATGGGTTCATAAACTTGTCTGAAAAGCAGTGGAAAATGATGTTCTTTGACTTTCAGGGGCAAAAAGTCCTGCTTCGTGGCCGAATTTGAGGGTCCTCCGGGCCTCCAGCACAAGCCGGAAGTATTTTCTAGATCCCCACACTCGTCACGAGCATTTTGAGTACTATTGGGTCCAAAACGGACTCCCAATGATAAAGTTATGACCTACTGACCATAATCTCTCGGATTTCCTTCCAAAAGAATGGCAATGGGTTTAGAAACTTGTCTGAAAAGCAGCGGCAAATGATGTTCTTTGACTTTCAGGGGCAAAACGTCATTCCTAGGGGCCGAATTTAGGGTCCTCCAGTCCTCCTGCGCGAGCCAGAAGTGTTTTCTAGATTCCCACACTCGTCGCGAGCATTTTGAGTACTTGTGCGTCCGAAACGAACTCCGAATGACGAAGTTATGACCATTTTAGTGAACAGCGGTCCTTTATATGGTAGTCATTGAAAGAACTTCATTTTGTCGTGACGCGTTTTAGTACGCCGCCCCAAAATTTGGTGTCCTCCATAGTGGAGATATTCTTTCCGCATATATATTGACCGATGCTAGGAAAGCCCTCCTATTATTGTGATGCGGAGCATCCCAAGGTCATCCCCATGGACCTACCTACATCTCCCACGACACCACTTGGACCAATAACAAGAGCCCGAGCAAAGTCTATCGAAGATAAGGTGAACTCGCTCCTTTCTGAACTACCACTTTCTATACATGAGACATGGCTGCTACCTCAAGCGGAAACACTATGTGTGATTAGGTACTTGGAGGAAAGCCACGGAACATCTACATCCAACGGACAAGATGGCGAGGACACCAAGTGCGAAGGACAAGAAGAAGAGTTGCCACGGAAGCTACAGCCACCGGACGACCGGTCGGGATCGGACATCCGTCACCTGAAGCCCAACCTACCCAAGTCCCAGCCAACGCAAGCTACAGCGAGCGGACATCCGGACACACCTCCCAGCAAGCGTACGACTGACCAGGACCAGACATCCGGCGCCACCGCACCCGAGCCAAAATTAGCGGAAGCCCGAAGCCACCAGACGTCCGGCGCCACCTTCATAGAACGGAAATAGCGGAAGTCCGGTGACCACCGGACGTCCGGAAGCCCACGAGCCACCGTACGACCGGTCCCCAGCGGACTTCCGGTACCTGTCTACGTACTGTTTCGGGCCCGAGGCCCATGTATCCCTCTCCCACTTACCCCTTCGTGGACCTAGACTATATATACTCCTCCACCTCCTCCTAGTTAGGGTTAGCATTGTGATAGCTCATATGTGAGATAGAGCCTTGCTCATCCATCTGGATCTACTCCACTGCGAGGGACCGACACCTCTTCAGAGAAGATCGACTTGGATTCAAGACCCCTTACGGGAAGACCTCAAGACATCCTCACGGAGAAGAACCGGTTACCCTATGTATCGTCCCTTGCTGGATTTGGACCGTGTGATCTCTATGTGTACTTGGATCTAGCATATGTGTGACTATATCTTGTTGGTTTGATTGTTTCCTCTCTTTCCCTTTGTGTTTTTCCCTTTGTGTTCTTCGTGTTCATCGCGGGATCTGCTCCTTTCGTGAAAGATCGGCCCTCTAGGGTTCCACCCTACATCATCGTGGTCTCATGAGCCTCGTTCATCACAATTTCGGAGCCTCCCCTGTTTGTTTTCTAGCTTTGTTTTGTTGATTTTGTCCCAAATTCGAAAATTACCCACAAAAATAGCCCCATTTTTTGTGATTTGCTGGTGTGATGTAGTTTTGTTGGATTTGATCCATGGATTTTATTTGGCACGAGTGGATCTAGCTTTTCCCCTTTGTCTCCACCATTTCCATCCACAAAATTGCTCGAATTTGCCCAATTTTGCCACCTCCACCTCGAACCCTAGCTGTTCATCCCATGCCCGAGATCGCCCAGGCACGGGACGTCCGCCAACTACTGGACGTCCATCGACCGGACGACCGCTCCACCACCGAACGTCCGATGTTTCCTAACGAAACTGAATAAGTTCAGTTCGGCCATCACCACCTCTCCACCTCCACCTCCGCATACGCACTCCGATACACATTCCACCTTCGCTTACGCACTCCGTTACCTCCACCACTTTCCGCAATAACCACCGATTACTCGTTTCCAAACTCCGACAATTTTGACACGTTTTGGTTTTTGAGAAGTTGAGTGTGGTTTCTCCGTTTCCTTGGGTGTTTAGGCTAACTTGGAATGGAACAACTTCGACGACACCACCTCTCATCTTCGACACGGACGGTAAAATCGACGACACCATTGTATCTCCTACCTTGCATTGCATTGATAACCCCATAACCTTACTTTTGTGTCGATTCCCCATCGAGACTAGCCTTTGAGTATTACCGGCAACGTGACTTGTGCACATTAGTGATCATACTTCACGTAGAATACATGCCATACCATCGTGGTGCATATCTTGGTATCATCTCTTGTGTCACAAGGTTTTCATCGCATATACACAATTGCTATCTTGGTTCGTGAAGTTTTGCATGAGAAAAGAGCTCAAAAGAGAAAGAGCCAAACAAGCTTTTAAGCAAAAAGGAAAGATAATCAAAGAGCTTATAAGGAAGAACCATAGCATCATACAACATTAAGATTGTCATACACGATCATCTTGGATCATATCATCGGAATACCATACATATACCATACTTGGGATAGAAGTCGTTGCATTTTTGCTTAGTAGGTTGTGCACAAGTTTCGTATCCGCCTATTGTGCAATTGTGCTAGCATCTCTCTAGTGTTCTGCAACAAGAGCATTTTCGTGGATTCCACATTTTGGCTCATGTTGCATGACCCCACTTATCTATTTGCGTGTGTGTTTCCGAGTACCATATCTTGCTATTGGTCTGCTTGTTGCATTTGCAAATTTGTGAATCTTTTCCAACATTATTGAAGCTCACTAACAATTGCATCAAATTTTCTGCCACCATCCTAACTGAGCTCCACCACAAGCTTTTACTTGTGTAGGTGTGAGAAACCGACAAGAATTGGTACCAATTGTGCTATTTCCTTGTTACACACTGAGTGATCATCGATCCATCTTCAACATCGGTCAAGGAACATTTGGTATAAGTTCTTCTCTTTCTCCCACTCACATATTCGCTTGGAATGATGGATAGGCCAAGTACTTCTACCAACCCACTCTTCATCGAGCAAGACGACGACATGTCCTCCTACATCACAAAGAGCCACCTCTTTGGTGCACAACGAGCTTTGCATCAAGAGCAACAAGCAATGAAGCCGCATCGACCATCTCGCCACCGACTTGCGACTATCCGAGCAACATACAAGAGACTCCTTCAACAACAAGCTCGACGAACACAAACAAGAGAATGACGCAAGAATGGACGAGATTTGTGCCGTGTTGGTCAAACGCTCTTCTACCACTTCATCATACTAAAGATGGAGCCGCTCAAGACGACACTCCGATGACACTATCTCCGGCTCAAGTACCTCGACATCGAACACTCTTCGACGAGCTGCGTGCCAAGACCGTCATGCCAACCGCAATCCTCTAGACGACACCGACTCTCAAGAGAAACCTCGCGCGCAAGAACGTTGACACCGTCAAAACCAAGCTACTTTCGCACAAGCACAAGAACGGCAACGCCTACGCCAACAACAAGAGGAAGAGCAAGCGCGCCAACACCAAGATGCACAAGATGCCGAGGCACAACACCAAGAACAATAACTACGCGAAGCTCAAGCACTTGAGGCGCAACGTGCCCTCCGAGATTCAAGTCGAGCCATAGCCACACGCAACCGACAAGCTCGTGAGCAACAAGACGTGCTTCGTGATGAAGTTCAAGAACGAATATATCAAGCTCGCGTGCACCGTCAAGCTCCTCCACAAGCTCGACAAGAACCTCAAGTTCACCAAGAGCATGAACACAATGGAAATCCTCCTCGCCAGGAGCAACATGAGTTTGTCAATCCTCGACGACATGGGCGTCATCATCCCCGACCCCAACACAATGAAGAACAACGCTACGGCAAGCTCAAGTTCACCATGCCCAAGTTCACCGGAAGTAATGACCCCGAAGATTACATATCATGGGCATTGAAAGACGACAAGATCTTTCGTTTGCACAACCATGAGGAAGAGAAGAAGATCACGATGGCATCTCTTGAGTTTCAAGACTACGTCCTCATTTGGTGGTAACAACTCATTGAGCGTCGTGTGGCAAGAGGAGAACCACCCATCACAACTTGGACGCAAATGAAGCATGTCATTAGAGCAGGTTTCATGCCAAACTACTATAACCGCAACCTCTTCAAGAAACTCCAACTCCTCAAGAAAGGCACAAAGACTGTTGAAGAGTACTACAAGGAAATGGAGATTGCCATGATACGAGCCAATTTCACGGAAGATGATGAGCAAACTATGGCAGGTTTCTTGAATGGACTCAATTATCCTATGAAGAAGATCGCCGACTTCCAACCATACTCGAACCTCATCGAGCTAGTGCACCAAGCTACCAAGGCGGAACGTCAAGTGCAAGATGACTTCAAATATGCCAAGTTCTCATCCAAGTCCTATAGTTTCTCCAACTCTCAAGCTTCAACGACTCCAACACCTTCTACCTCAACCACGCCATCTACAAGCAACGGCGACAAGTCAAGTTACAAGAAACCTTCGACCACCTCAAGTCGTCCTCCTACTACAAGCAACTTCAAGCCGAGAGCTTCATCATCATCTACTACAACCGATGAGACCATCAAGACAAGTTCCTTCAAATGCTTCACATGCGGCGGCCGAGGCCAAAAGTCCTTCGAATGTGTAAACAAGCGCACCATGATCTTCAGCGACGATGGTACATATGACTCCAAGAGTGAAGGAGAATGGAAGCCCTTGAGCAAGTGGCCATGCACCGGCAAGTGAACGAAGATGAAGATGATCAAGTCTTTTGTAACGAAGATCTGAGCCCCGCTCTCGTTGTCTCCAAGGTCTTGACTCTTCAACATCAACAAGAAGAAGACCAAATATGCCGTATCTTCCACACCAAGGCGGGCATCAATGGAAGGTCTGTCAAGGTCATCATCGATGGAGGGAGTTGCCATAACTTGGCAAGTGAAGAACTATGTTCCAAGCTCCAATTGGTCAAGATGAAGCACCCACATCCCTACAAAGTTCAATGGCTTAGCGACTCCGGCACTATACAAGTCGAGCATACGGTCAAAGTTTCCTTCAAGATCGGAGCTTACGAAGACACTTTGGAGTGTAATGTCGTTCCAATGTCCGTTTGCCACCTCCTTCTTTGACGACCGTGGCAATTTGACCGCGGTGTCATCCACAACGGACGAACGAATCATTATAGCTTCAAGATGAAAGGAAAGGAGTACGTGCTACGACCTATGTCTCCAAGCCAAGTGATCGCCGACAAGCAAGTCGCCAATCATGGAGAGAATAGTGAGAGAGCGAACCACCAAAAAGAGAGTGAGCGCCACAAGCCCAAATTGAGTGCCTCCACGATGAGCGACAAGAAAAGCCTAGTCCTATTTGCCACCAAATGTGAGTTGAGAGATGTGTCTGAGAACCCATCAAGTGTCATGCACTATGTCCTTTTGTGCAAGGATGAGGCACCCAAAACAAACAACTCTCACAATCTACCTTTAGTGTTATCTTCTCTATTGCAGGAATTCCAAGAAGTTTTCCCTGACGAACTACCTCCAGGTCTACCACCACTACGAGGCATTGAGCATCGAATTGACCTCATCCCCGGAGCACCACTTCTAAACAAGGCTCCCTACCATGTCAACCCCGAGGAAACTAAGGAGATCCAACGGCAAGTACAACAACTCATCGACAACAGCCATGTACGAGAAAGTTTGAGCCCTTGTGCCATCCCGGTAATCCTAGTTCCCAACAAAGATGGTACATTTCGCATGTGTTCAGATTGTCGTCCTATCAATGCTATTACAGTGCATTATCGTTACCCCATTCCACGCCTAGATGACATGCTAGATGAACTTAGCGGAGCCACCATTTTCTCTAAAATTGACCTTAAAAGTGGCTACTTTCAAATACGCATCCAAGAAGGTGATGAATGGAAAACCGCCTTTAAGACCAAGTTTGGCTTATATGAATGGTTTGTTATGCCGATGGGTTTATCTGAAGCACCCGGTACCTTCATGCGACTAATGCATTTTGTTTTTCGACCCTATATTGGTGTATTTGTTGTGGTCTACTTTGACGACATTCTTGTGTTTAGCAAATCTCTCAAAGATCATGTCACCCATCTTAGAACCGTGTTGCAAACTCTTAGAAAAGAGAGCCTTTATGCTAATATGGACAAATGCCTTTTTGGTGTTGATAAGCTTGTTTTCTTGGGTTTTGTCGTGTCTTCTAAGGATGTTCATGTTGATGAATCTAAGATCAATGCTATTAAAACTTGGCCCCAACCAACCAACTTGCAACAAGTGCGTAGTTTTCTTGGTTTAGCCGGTTTCTATCGTAGATTTGTGAAGGATTTTAGCACCGTTGCTTCACCATTACATGCTTTGAGCAAGAAAAACGCGCCTTTTGTTTGGGGACCATCCCAAGA
Source organism: Aegilops tauschii subsp. strangulata (assembly GCF_002575655.3). Taxonomy (NCBI): domain Eukaryota; kingdom Viridiplantae; phylum Streptophyta; class Magnoliopsida; order Poales; family Poaceae; genus Aegilops; species Aegilops tauschii. The sequence goes on along the minus strand of NC_053037.3, from coordinate 240,448,864 downwards.
TTCCGCTTTCAATGAGCTTAAGAATTTGCTTACACATGCTCCTATGCTTGCTTTGCCCAATTTTGACAAACCTTTTGAAGTTCATTGCAATGCTTGCGGTAATGGCATAGGAGGTGTGTTAATGCAAGAGAAGCGCCCAATTGCTTACTTTAGTGAGAAACTTTCTGAAGCGCCACTCAATTACCCCATCTATGACAAAGAGATATATGCTTTAGTGCGAGTTTTGCGTGAATGGGAACATTATCTTCTACCTCATGAATTTGTCATTCATACCGGTCATGAAACGCTTAAGTATCTTAAAGGTCAAAGTAAGTTGAACAAGCGTCATGCCAAGTGGAGTGAATTCATTGAGTCATTTCCTTATGTCATCAAGTATATCAAAGGCAAGGAAAATGTTGTGGCGGATGCGCTTTCCCGTATATGCATGCTTGTTACTCAACTTGAATTGAATGTCATTGGCTTTGAGCACATCAAAGAATTGTATGTGCATGATCCTACTTTTGCTATTCCTTATGCCAAGTCTTTGACGCACCCATCTTGGGAACGTTATTACATCAAAGATGGTTATCTTATGAGAGCTAACAAACTTTGCATCCCCGAGTCTTCTCTTCGTTTGTTACTTTTGCAAGAATCTCATGGAGGAGGACTAATGGGACACCTTGGATGCGACAAGACATATGCTACGCTCTCGAAGAACTATTTTTGGCCCAAGATGTTCCGCGGCATCTCACGCTTCACCAACCGATGTTCGACATGTCGCAAAGCTAAGTCCAAAGCTCAACCTCATGGTCTATATACACCCCTTCCAATTCCATATCACCCATGGGAAGATATTAGCATGGATTTTGTGATTGGCTTGCCTAGAACTAGAAATGGAAAGGATTCCATGTTTGTTGTTGTGGACTGATTCTCTAAGATGGCACATTTCATACCATGCAACAAGATAGACGATGTTGCACATATTGCAAATCTTTTTTGTAGAGAAATCTTGCGCCTACATGGAGTGCCAACGATGATTGGCTCGGATCGCGACGTCAAGTTCTTGAGTTACTTTTGGAAGACCTTATGTGCAAAGCTCAGAATCAAGCTACTATTCTCCACGCCATACCATCCAAAAACCGATGGCCAAATGGAAGTGACGAACCGAACGCTCTCCACTCTACTACGCGTGTTAATCAAGAGGAACATCAAGGAGTGGGAAGATTGCCTACCCATCGCCCAGTACGCCTACAACCGCGCAAGACATTCGACTACCGGCAAGTCCCCCTTCGAGGTCGTCTACGGTTTCAACCCATTGTCCCCATTGGACATTCTTCCTCTACCACTACAAGAGCGCATCAACATGGACGCGAGTGCCCGAGTGAACTATCTCAAGAAGATGCATGAAGATACAAGGCACACCATCGAGCACCAAGTAGAACGACTCGCGACCAAATTCAACGTCAACAAGCAACCCATGATATTCAACATTGGAGATCTTGTGTGGCTACACCTTCGCAAGGAATGCTTCCCAAACGAACACAAGTCCAAACTTCTACCACGAGCCGATGGACCCTTCAAGGTGCTAGCACCCTACAACAACAACGCTTACAAGATCAACCTCCCGCACGACAAGTACAACATCAGCGACGTCTTCAACGTCAAGGATCTTTCGCCCTACCAGGGTGATGAAGATTTCGATCCGAGGTCGGATATTTCCCAAGGGAGGGCAGATGATGCGGAGCATCCCAAGGTCATCCCCATGGACCTGCCTACGTCTCCCACGACACCACTTGGACCAATGAAAAGAGACCGAGCAAAGGCTATCGAAGATAAGGTGAACTCGCTCCTTTCCGAACTACCACTTTCTATACATGAGACATGGCTGCTACCTCAAGCAGAAACACTATGTGTGTTCAGGTACTTGGAGGAAAGCCACAGAACATCTACATCCAACGGACAAGACGGCGAGGACACCAAGTGCGAAGGACAAGAAGAAGAGCTGCCATGGAAGCTACAGCCACCGGATGACCGGTCAGGACCGGACGTCCATCACCTGAAGCCCAACCAGCCCATGTCCCAGCCAACGCAAGCTACAGTGAGCGGACGTCCGGCCAGGACCGGACGATCGGCCACACCTCCCAGCAAGCGGACGACCGACCATGACCGGACATCCGGCACCACCACACCTGAGCCAAAATTAGCGGAAGTCCAAATCCACCGGACGTCCGGCGCCACCTTCACAGAACGGAAATAGCGGAAGTCCGGCGACCACCGGACGTCCGGAAGCCCACAAGCCACCGGACGACCGGTCCCTAGCGGACGCCCGGTACCTGTCTGTGTACAGTTTCGGGAACGAGGCCAAGAGCAACATGAATTGTCAATCCTTAACAACATGGGCGTCATCATCCTCGACCACAACACAATGAAGAGCAACGATACGGCAAGCTAAAGTTCACCATGCCCAAGTTCACCGGAAGCAATGACCCCGAAGAGTACATATCATTGGCATAGAAGGTTGACAAAATCTTCCACTTGCACAACTACGGAGAAGAGAAGAAGATCGCGATGGCATCCCTTGAATTCCAAGACTACGTCCTCACTTGGTGGGAACAAGTCACTGAGCGACGAGAATCAAAAGGTGAACCACCCATCACAACTTGGGTGCAAATGAAGGATGTCATGAGAGCATATTTTGTGCCTAACTACTACAACCAAGACCTCTTTGTCGGCGTTCTAGGAACGGGGGTCCACAGACTTTCCTGCCTACGGCCCACGGCATGGCTAAGCTGGCGGGCCGTACGGCCCATCTTCATCGACAAGGCATCCAAGACCCTCGCGAGGTGGACGATGCAGGACCTCCTCAGGAGTGGCCTACCCAAGAAGGCTCACGAGGAGCGGAGATATCAAGGCAGGGCAAACCTTTCGAGGCTTTCGTGACGTGAGCCATGACGATCGGCACCAGGCGGGCGCCAGCGCGCGCAGTGTCCTTGTTTCCTCTTTGGTGCTAAGGAGGCAAGCGCAGGCGAGGAGTACCGAGGCATCAGGCAAAGGTTGCCATATCGGTGCAACGAGACCAAGACCAGAAGGATGGCAGGATGGAGGTCATCGTGGAGCCCAAGACGGCGTCACCACCAGAGCCTTTCGCAGGCGAAGACCACTTTTGTCAGGATAGCTTGTACCAGTTGTCCCCCTTTAAATTTGCCCGCCGATTGTTGGCTCCCTTCCCGCTCAATATTTGGGGAGAGGACTAGGGCCTATATAAGTAGACCTAGCCACCACAGTAGGGGGAGGGGTTCTCATCCACCAGTTCACCGAGCACAACAACACCTCAACCTCAGGAGGCTGTTCTTCCCCTTGTACTGTTCATCATCAGCCCAAGAGGCAATCCACCACCACCACACTTGAGTAGGGTATTACACCACAACAGTGGCCCGAACCAGTATAAATCTCGTGTCTTTCTGTGTTACGAGTTCGTCGAGTTCTTCTGCGAGATCTTAGCGAGCTAGGGCATGGCTCGGTAGGAGGGAAAGACTTCGCGCGCACCCCCGAGTTTGAACCTTAAGGGTTTGCGGGAACCCTACATCTGACATTTGGCGTGCCAGGTAGGGTGCGCCGTAGCTCCTCTCCACCAGCCTGCGCCCCGCGCCGCCACACTTTGCCCCCATGGCAGGTGCCCCGCCATCCACCTCTGCGGCCGACATCGACAGCGGGGCATCTGGGTACCGAGCCCTGGCCCCTGCCCTACGGCGGGTGCGGTAGCCGACCAAGTTCAAGCCAGAGATGCCGCCGCGTTACGACGGCGCGGCAGACCCGTCGCCGTTCCTGCTAGCATACGAGGAGGCTGTCCTCGAGGCCGGAGGCGACGACGAGATCATGGCCAACTGGTTCCCCATGGCCCTCGCCGGCGAGCCGCACGCCTGGCTGCTCAACCTCCCTGGATCCACGGTCGCGTCCTGGGGGGAGCTCCGCGACCTCTTCGCTGCCCGCTATGCGGTGCCGGCGCACCACGCAGTCGCGGCCCTGCTGGGCGGCTCTCAAGCACCGCCTTCGGATCGCCATGTCAAGCCGTTCCTCCGTTAGATTGGGGCCAACTCCAAGCGCCTGGGGGCTCCGCCGGGTTGGGCTGCGCCAGAGGCCGACCTCACTTTCGGCTCAGAAGATCACCCTGAATCCACCGCCGGCTCGGGCATGCTCCCAATGCTCTGCACGCCCACCATCTGCAACGTGGCTGTTACCAAGACCCTCGTCGACGGCGGTGCCGGCCCCAACTTGCTCTCCGTAGAAGCCTTCAGCCTTCTTCATGTGTCACTCGAGCGGCTCAGCCTCAGCAAGCCCTTCTCAGGAGTTGGTGGTGGAGCTGCCCACTCTCTGGGGCAGATCCGCGTCCCCGTCACCTTCGGCACACGCGACAACTACCGCACCGAGCTGGTAGACTTCGACATCGCCCGCATCGGTCTCCCATACAACGCCATCCTCGGGTACCCAGCTCTCGCTCAGTTCATGGCGGCGACTCACCCGGCCTACAACCTCATGACAATGCCTGGGAGCAAAGGCATCCTCACCATCAAGGGGGACACCAAGGAGGCTGTGATGGCACTCAGGCTTGCCTTCAAGACCGCGGCGGCAGCACGGCCCGCCGGCGCCAGTACCCCCGAGGCCAAGGAGGCCGCGCCTACCAAGAAGAAGCAGTTGTTCACCCAAGACAAGGCGGAAACCAAGCAGGTGCCGGTCAATGAGGACGGGTCTTCGGGAGTCACCTTTACCATAGGCGCCGGCCTTGACCCGGGTCAAGAGGAGGCCTTGGTGAGGTTCTTGCGCGCAAACAAGGAGATATTCGCGTGGGAGGCCAATCAGCTGGTAGGGGTCCCGAGGGAGGTGATTCAGCATCATCTAAGGGTATGCCCCAACATACGCCCTGTGAAGCAGCGAGCGAGACGGCAGTCCACTGAGAAGCAGGCCTTCATCGTCCAGGAGACCCGCAAGCTGGAGGCGGCGGTGGTATTCGCGAAGTTTGATATCCCGAATGGCTGGCGAACCCCGTCGTGGTGCCGAAGAAAGGCGGGAAGGAACGGATATGCGTCGACTTTGCCAACCTTAGTAAAGCCTGCCCCCAAGATCCGTTCCCGCTCCCGCGCATCGACCAGATTGTCGACTCCGCCGCCGAGTGCGACCTGTTGTGCTTCCTGGATGCGTTCTCAGGGTATCATCAGATCCAGATGGCGGTGGAAGATGTGGAGAAGAGAGCCTTCCTGACACCATGTGTGGTGTACTGCTACACCTGCATGCCCTTCGGGCTGCGCAACGCGGGCGCGACTTTTCAGCGGCTGATGCACATCGCCCTAGGGCGGTAGCTCAGGAGAAACACAAAGGCCTATGTTGATGACATAGTGGTAAATTCTCGTGAGGCAAGGACATTGATTCAAGACATGGTGGAGACCTTCAAGAGCCTGCGCCAAGTGAACTTGAGGCTTAACCCGGAGAAGTGCGTGTTCGGCATCCCCTCCGGAAAGCTGCTGGGGTTCCTCCTATCCCACAGAGGGATCGAGGCGAACCCGGAGAAGATCAATGCCATCGAGGAGATGAGCCCACCACAGACCCTCAAAGAGATGCAGAAGCTAGTAGGGCGGGTGACCGCATTGGGGCGTTTCACCTCCAAGCTGGGAGAGCGCGCCTTACCCTTCTTTAAGCTCAGGAAGAAGAAGGGCCCGTTCGAGTGGACCCTGGAGGCCGACCAAGCCTTCCAGGACCTCAAGAAATACCTTACCAACCCTCCGGTGATGGTGGCACCACGGCCTCTCGAACCCCTAGTATTCTACCTTGCCGCCACCCCGACTCCGCCAGCGCGGTGCTGGTGGCGGTTCGGGAGGAGAGCCAAGCCAAGGGCGCGCTAAGCCAAGCCGGAGCAAAAGTGGTGCAGGGTCAGGAAGGCGCAGCAAAGGCCTCAGCGGCAGAAGACCAAGCTCGGCAGGACAACGTCGCAGAAACTCCTGAAGACAATCAGGTCTCAGGAACCCCTCCACCTTAGGAGATTCCCAAATCTCTGCGGGACACAGGCCTCGACAGTGTGCCAACCCTCGTCGAACACCCGGTGTACTTGGTCAGCACCGTGCTACGGGACGCGAGGGCCCGCTACCCCATGTCTCAGAAACTCCTGCTAGCACTCTTGGTGGCTTCACGCAAGCTGCGACACTACTTCTCGGGCCACCCCATCAAGGTCGTCTCAGCCTACCCTTTGGAGAGGGTGCTCAGAAGCCCTAACTCAGCTGGAATGGTCGCTGAGTGGAACATCGAGCTGCAAGCATTCCAGTTGGAGTTCAGCACTACCAGGGTCATCAAGGGGGCCGCGCTCGCTGATTTTGAGGCAGATTAGACGGATGCCCCGCCACTTGAGGAACGCGAAGACCGGTCCACCTCACCAGGGAGCGAGGCTCCAGACGGCTGGGTCATGTATTTCGATGGCGCCTTCATGCACCAAGGCGCGGGGGCTGGAGCAGTGCTCATCTCGCCCACTCATGACAAGCTCTACTACGCCGTGCAACTCTGCTTTCAGCACGGCGAGAAGGTCTCCAACAATATCGCAGAATACGAAGGCCTCATAGCTGGCCTGAAGGCTGCGGTAGCTCTAGGGGTGAAGCGCCTTACCGTCAGAGGCGACTCGCAACTCCTCGTCAACTTCTCCAACAAGGTATACGAGCCGAAGGACGAGCATATGGAGGCATACCTCGCGGAGGTGCGTAAGATGGAAAAGCAGTTCTCGAGCCTGGAGCTGCAGCACGTTCCCCGGGGCACCAACAAGGAAGCCGACGACATCGCCAGGAGAGCATCCAAGCGGCAACCGCAAGAGCTCGACGTCTTTGAGGAGGGGCTCTTCAAGCCATCAGCTACACCACCGCTTTCACGCATGACTCAGCCTCGGGAGGAGCTCCCACAGCCTCCAGCCACGGGAGCCCCAGCCTGCTGCCCGACCTCAGGAGCTCGGCTGCTCTTGGCGCTCGAGCCCCGGGAGGAATGCTGGACCAAGGAATTCAAGGAGTACCTGATGCAAGGGACGCTGCCGGAGAAGGAAGAGGACGCGGAGCACGTGGCCCGGCAGGCCACGACATACTGTATCCAAGACGGCAAGTTGTACAGGAAATGACCAAACGATGTCACTTTGCGCTCCATCTCCAGTGATCAAGGAAGGGAGCTGCTGGTTGATATACATGGTGGGGACTGTGGGCACCACTCGTCGTCACGGACCCTCGCCGGCAAGGTGTTCCGTAGTGGATTCTACTGGCCTACGGCACTCAACGACGCAGCCGAGCTGGTGAAGTCCTGCGAAGCTTGCCAATTCCATGCTAAGCAAATTCACCAGCCAGCTCAGGGCCTCCAGACCATCCCGCTCACGTGGCCGTTCGCGGTCTTGGGGCTGGACATCTTAGGCCCGTTCCCTCGGGCGCCAGGGGGCTACCTCTATCGCTACGTCGCCGTTGACAAGTTCACCAAGTGGGCGGAAGTGGAAGCCGTCCGTACCATCCCAGCCGGCCCTGCTGTCAAGTTCATCAAGGGCCTTGTGAGCCGCTTCGGGGTCCCCAACCGCATCATCACAGATAACAGCTCGCAGTTTACTAGTAACCTCTTCAAAACCTACTGTGCTAACCTTGGAACACATATCTGCTACGCTTTGGTGGCGCACCCCAGGAGCAATGGTCAGGCCGAACGCGCCAACGCGGAGGTCCTGAGGGGCCTCAAGACGAGGACCTTCAAGAAGATGCTGGAGGCCTGCGGCAGGGGCTGGCACAACGAGCTCCAGTCCGTGTTGTGGTCCATCCACACCACCGCCACGAAGCCAACGGGCGAGACTCCATTCTTCCTCGTCTACGGAGCTGAAGCAGTCCTTCCTCATGAGGTCAAGCATCGCTCTGCACGGGTCCGGGCATTCGACGAAACACAGCAGGACGCCACGCGGGGGATGGATCTCGTGCTGGGGGAGGAACGCCGTCGCGAAGCTGCATTGAGGGCGGCAAGGTACCAACAAGTGTTGCAGCGATACCACTGCCGCAACATCCGCTCCAGGACGCTCGAGGTGGGCGACCTCGTCCTGAGGCGGGTTCTCTCCAGGGAAGGGCTGCACAAGCTCTCGCCCATGTGGGAGGGCCCGTTCAGGGTCGTCCACGTCTCCAGGCCTGGTGCAGCACGCCTGCAGACGCAGGACGGGATGCCCATCCAGAAAGCCTGGAACATCTAGCACCTCCGGAAGTTCTATCCATGAAGCAAGGCCCAGAGCCTGTAAAGAAGGCCCGGTGCCTGTGAAGAATTGCCGGCCGTGACACTCTCACGTAATAATGAGTGGGGCTGTACACGCCCCGGAGTCTCAGGAGCGCCGGCCTCAGGCCCTGGGGCTCCCGCCCACGCCTAGTGGCAGCACTTAGCTCCGCGCTGGTGAGAAGACTTGAAGACTAGACTAGGTGCCGGACGCGGCTTTTCATTTGCTTTCCGTGGTTGGCTTGGTTTTTCTTAAATCGAAGTTCACCTTTGGTGCTCCTTGCTAATTCGGTTCCCTCGCCTCTTACTGCATTTTCCGTCTCTGGATTGCTCGTGTTCTTTCTCTTGCATACCTCGCGAGGGGGCTAGGCAGGTGCCCTCGCGAGCATTTCTCTCCTCTCTGCCTTCTCGCGAGCCACCTTCGTGCGAGCCCAAAAACTGGCGCATCCCTCCTAGTTCGTGCTCCTCGGGTACCGTGACGCAAAGCGCCAGGTCAAGGCACGGGTGAACGGCAAATCTCTTATCGCACCTCCTAACGAACTTTCGCAGTTCCTGAGCAAGCAGGTCAAGATGGGCACGAGGAAATAAACGCCTCGCAAGGAGGAGGGCGCTCCGAACGTACCAGGTTAAGTTATCTTTGCGCAAAATGGCCACACAGCACTGAAACAACAAGCGTAGCATAATGGTTGATAGGTTATGGTTCGATACATGCCCCTTTGGGCCCATGCCAGTTTCATTTCGATGCAGGATGGGAAAGGGAAACATAATAAAATCGGCGCTCGCCCATGCAGCAGCCGATGGGGGCAGGGTCATGGCGACGTCTCGGGTCTAGTCGGACCCCTCTTCGCGCTTCACCGATGCGCGGTGACGAGACGACCCGCTACCACCTTCGAGGTGGGCGCGGCGGCGTGGTGGCTGATCAAGGCCGCCGCTGCTGGAACTGTCGCCAAGGGAGGAGGCACCATAGCTAGACGAGGCGCGGTCAGCGGGTTCGTCCTCCTCCTCATCCCGACCATCGCCAAGGCCGAGCACCTCCTCGCCGTCGTTCACCTCGGGGCAACATCCTGAACTTGAAGTGTAGGGTGCGCCTCCTGCCCAGGCCGCGCGCATGGGGAAACGTCTGCCAACCGCGGGACAGAGCTATGTTGCCCGCGACGGAGACCTCGACCGCGACCCAAGAAGCCCGGCTGAAGCAACCGTCCGCCTGCAACCAAAGCCCGACGGGACCGGAGGCCGGCAGCTCGTCAACAAAGAAGCGAGGGAGCTGGAGCCAGTTGCCGGCTGAATTCTCCGACCAGACAACAAACTCCGGCAACACCTCTGACGCATGGAACCGCGGTCGGGGGGGGTCGCGCGACCACGGCGCGCCTCCTTTCGTCGACAGAACTGTCGCGACCAGAGCGACTCCTGCCACGCATCGCGGAGCCGCCTCGGGAGCCGGGCGCCACGGCGGGGGTCGCGGCATGCTTGCAAGGACGGCCACGTCCTCGCTTGGGCGCCGCAGAGCCAGGCCCCTCCCGAGGGGCCTTGCCCTTCTCCGCAGCAGAGAACCTCTTCGACGGCGCCATTGCAACTGGCGGTGGAGCGAGGAGGAAGAAGCAAACAAGCAAGGAAGAGATGGGCGACGGGGACTCCGCCCCCCTCCCCATTGATAGCAAAAGAAGGCCAACCGGCGCCTCCCACGATCGCAGGTAATGATGGTTTTCCTTGCATGTCGCAGGGACTTGTCTAGTCGTGCAGTTGCCAAGGCAGCGTGGGGAAGCGGAGACGCCCACGTCCAATCAACCGACACGCGTCAACCGAGGCTGCAGGCTTTGGGGGCCCGCGGCGCTCCGTACTTGACCCTTGGCTTCGCCGCGAAGCCAAGCCCGAGTGCGCCTTGGGCCTGGGGGCTACTGTCGGCGTTCTAGGAACGGGGGTCCCCAGACTTGCCTGCCAGCGGCCCACGGCGTGGCTAAGCTAGCGGGCCGTACGGCCCATCTTCATCAACAAGGCATCCAAGACCCTCGCGAGGGGCCAAGCCTCGCGAGGCGGACGACGTAGGACCTCCTCAAGAGTGGCCTAGCCAGGCAGGCTCACGAGGAGCAGATATATCAAGGCGGGGCAAACCTCACGAGGCTTTCATGATGTGAGCCATTACGATCGGCACCAGGCGGGCGCCAGCGCGCGCAGTGGCCTTGTTTCCTCTTTGGTGCTAAGGAGGCAAGCGCATGCGAGGAGTACCGAGGTATCAGGCAAAGGTTGCCATATCGGTGCAACAAGACCAAGACCAGAAGGACGCCAGGACGGAGGTCATTGTGGAGCCCAAGACGGCGTCACCACCAGAGCCTTTCGCAGGCGAAGACCACTTTTGTCAGGATAGCTTGTACTAGCTGTCCCCCTTTAAATTTGCCCGCCGATTGTTGGCTCCCTTCCCGCTCAATATTTGGGGAGAGGACCAGGTCCTATATAAGTGGAGCTAGACACCACAGTAGGGGGAGGGGTTCTCATCCACCAGTTCACCGAGCACAAGAACACCTCAACCTCAGGAGGCTGTTCTTCCCCTTGTACTATTCATCATCAGCCCAAGAGGCAATCCACCACCACCACACTGGAGTAGGGTATTACACCACAACGGTGGCCCGAACCAGTATAAATCTCGTGTCTTTCTGTGTTACGAGTTCGTCGAGTTCGTCTGCAAGATCTTAGCGAGCTAGGGCATGGATCGGTAGGAGGGAAAGACTTCGCGCGCACCCCAAAGTTCGAACCTTAAAGGTTTGCCGGAACCCTACATCCGACACTCTTCAAGAAACTCCAACTACTCAAGCAAGGAACCAAGAGCGTTGAAGAGTACTACAAGGAAATGGAGATTGCCATGATACGAGCCAATGTCACGGAAGATGATGAGCAAACTGTGGCACGTTTCTTGAATGGACTCAATCATCTTATCAATAAGATCGCCGACTTCCAACCATACTCGAACCTCATTGAGCTTGTGCATCAAGCTACCAAAGTAGAACGTCAAGTGCAAGATGAGTTCAAGTACGCCAAGTACTCATCAAAGTCCTATGGCTTCTCCAACACCCAAGCTTTAACGACTCCAACATCTTCTACCTCAACCAAGCCATCTACAAGCAACGGCGACAAGTCAAGTTACAAGAAAACTTCGACAACGTCAAGTCGTCCTCCTACTTCAAGCAACATCAGGCCAAAAGCTTCATCATCATCTACCCCAACCGATGAGACCATCAAGACAAGTTCCTTCAAATGCTTCACATGCGGCGGCCAAGGCCACAAGTCCTTTGAGTGCACAAACAAGCGCACCATGATCCTCAACGACGACAGAACCTATGACTCAATGAGTGAAGGAGAAATGGAAGCTCTTGAGCAAGTGGCCATGCACCGGCATGTGAACAACGAAGATGAAGATGATCAAGTCTTTTGTGACGAAGATTCGAGCCCCGCTCTCGTTGTCTCCAAGGTCTTGACTCTTCAACATCAACAAGACGAAGACCAAAGATGCCATATCTTCCACACCAAGGCCGGCATCAATGGAAGGTCCGTCATGGTCACATCGATGGAGGGAGTTGCCATAACTTTGCTAGTGAAGAACTATGTTCCAAGCTCCAATTGGTCAAGATGAAGCACCCGCACCCATACAAGGTTCAAGGGCTAAGCGACACTGGCACTATCCAAGTCGAGCATAGAGTACAAGTTTCTTTCAAGATAGGAGCTTACGAAGAAACTTTGGAGTGTGATGTCCTCCCGAGGACCGTTTGCCACCTCCTTCTTGGACGACCATGGCAATATGACCGAGGGGTCATCCACAATGGGCATACAAACCACTATAGCTTCAAGATGAAAGGAAAAGAGTATGTGTTACGACCTATGTCTCCAAGCCAAGTGATCGCCGACAAGCAAGCCACCCATCGTGGAGAGAATAGTGAGCGAGCGAACCACCAAAAAGAGAATGAGCGCCACAAGCCCAAATTGAGTGCCTCCACGATGAGCGACAAGAAAACCTTAGTTCTATTTGCCACCAAACGTGAGATGAGAGAAGTGTGTGAGAACCCATCAAGTGTCATACACTAGCATCAAAAGCTAACACCTCTCACAATCTTCCTCTAGTGTTATCTTCTCTTTTGCAGGAATTCCAAGATGTTTTCCCCGACGAGCTACCTCCGGGTTTACCTCCACTATGCGGCATCGAGCACCGCATCGACCTCATCCCCGGAGCAACACTTCCAAACAAGGCTCCCTACCGAGTCAACCCCGAAGAAACCAAAGAAATATAAAGGCAAGTAAAGCATCTCATAGATCATGGACATGTGCGTGAAAGTTTGAGCCCTTGTGCCGTGCCAGTCATTCTTGTGCCAAAAAGAGACGGTAGCTTTCGCATGTGTTCCGATTGTAGACCCATCAATGCTATCACCGTTAGATATAGGTACCCCATTCCACGCCTTGATGATATGCTTGATGAGCTTAGCGGTGCCACTATTTTTTCCAAAATCGATCTCAAAAGTGGTTACTATCAAATCCGCATACAAGAGGGTGATGAATGGAAAACCGCTTTCAAAACAAAGTTTGGTTTGTATGAGTGGTTAGTTATGCCTATGGGTTTATCGGAAGCACTAGGTACTTTCATGCGTCTTATGCATTATGTGTTTCGCCCTTACATTGGTGAGTTTGTCGTGGTCTACTTCGATGATATCCTTGTTTTTAGCAAATCTCTCAAAGATCATGTCACCCACCTTAGAACCATGTTTCAAACTCTTCGAAAAGAGAGCCTCTATGCTAATATGGAAAATGCCTTTTTGGTGTTGATAAGCTTGTTTTCTTGGGTTTTGGAGTATCTTCTAAGGGTGTTCATGTTGATGAATCTAAGATCAATGCTATTCAAACTTGGCCCCAACCAACAAATTTGCAACAAGTGCGTAGTTTCCTTGGTTTAGCCAGTTTCTACCATAGATTTGTGAAGGATTTTAGCACTATTGCGTCTCCTTTACATGCTTTGAGCAAGAAGAATGCACCCTTTGTTTGGGGACCATCGCATGATAGCGCATTCAATGAGCTTAAGAATTTGCTTACTCATGCTCCCGTGCTTGCATTAACCAACTTTGACAAACCCTTTGAAATTCATTGCGATGCTAGTGGTAGTGGCATAGGAGGTGTGTTAACGCAAGAGAAGCGCCCCATAGCATATTTTAGTGAGAAACTCTCTGGAGCGCAACTCAATTACCCCATCTATGACAAAGAGCTATATGCTTTAGTGAGAGTTTTGCATGAATGGGAACATTACCTTCGCCCTCATGAATTTGTCATCCATACCGACCATGAAATTCTTAAGTATCTTAAGGGTCAAACTAAGTTGAACAAGCGTCATGCTAAATGGAGTGAGTTTATCGAGTCATTTCCTTATGTCACCATGTATATTAAAGGGAAGGAAAATGTTGTGTCGGATGCACTTTCCTGTATATGCATGCTTGTTACTCAACTCGAATTGAATGTCATTGGTTTTGAGCACATAAAAGACATGTATGAGCATGATCCTATTTTTGCTATTCCTTATGCCAAGTGTTTGACGCATACTTCTTCGGATCGATATTACCTCAAGGATGGTTATCTTATGAGAGCTAACAAACTTTGCATCCCCGAGTCTTCTCTTCGTTTGTTACTTTTGCAAGAATCTCATGGAGGAGGACTAATGGGACACTTTGGATGCGACAACACATTTGCTATGCTCTCCAAGAACTACTTTTCGCCCAAGATGTTTCAACTGCTTCACCAACCGATGCTCTACATGCCGCAAAGCTAAGTCTGAAGCTCAATCTGACGGACTATATATGCCTCTTCCAATTCCGTACCAACCATGGGAAGATATTGGCATGGATTTTTTTCCTTGGTTTGCCTAGAACTAGAAATGGAAAGGATTCCATGTTTGTTGTTGTGGACCGATTCTCTAAAATGGAACATTTCATACCATGCAACAAGATAGACGATGTTCACATGTTGCAAATTTATTTTGTAGGGAAATCTTGCGTCTACATGGAGTGCCAAACACAATTGTCTCGGACCGCGACGTCAAGTTCTTGAGTTACTTTTGGAAGACCTTATGCGCCAACCTCGGAATCAAGCTTTTGTTCTCTTCGGCATACCATCCTCAAACCGACGGCCAAACGGAGGTGACGAACTGTACGCTCTCCACTCTACTATGCGTGTTGATAAAGAAGAACATCAAGGAGTGGGAAGAGTGCCTACCAATCGCCGAGTACGCCTACAACCATGCAAGACATTCAACTACCGGCAAGTCCCCCTTCGAGGTTGTCTACGGTTTCAACTCATTGTCCCCATTGGACATTCTTCCTCTACCGCTACAAGAGCGCGCAAACATGGATGCGAGTGCCCCAGGCAACTACCTCAAGAAGATGCATGAAGATACAAGGCACACAATCGAGCGCCAAGTACAACGACTCGCGACCAAGCTCAACGTCAACAAGCACCCCGTGATATTCAATGTTGGAGATCTTGTGTGGCAACACCTTCGAAAGTACCGCTTCCCCAATGAACGCAAGTCCAAACTACTACCCGGAGCGGATGGAACCTTCAAGGTGATTGCACGCTACAACAACAATGCCTACAAGATCGACATCCCACGCGACAAGTACTCCGTGAGCGACATCTTCAACATCAAAGATCTCTCCCCGTACCATGGTGATGAGGATTTCGATCCGAGGTCGGATCTTTCCCTAGGGAGGGGAGATGATGCGGAGCATCCTACGGTCATCCCCATGGACCTACCATCGTCTCATCAAGAGCCAAAAGGACCCATGACACGAGCACGAGCTAGAGCTCTCGAGAACGAGGTGACTTCCTTCCTTAGTGATATCACATACGATCCACTCGAGACATGGCTACTACCTAAGTCCGACATGCCATGCATGATTAGGTGTCAAGAGGACCCTCCCGGAGATGCTAATCAAGACGGACAAGCTGCCAAGTTCATGGACGAGGAGAACCAACGGAAGGAGTCAAGTGCAACTCCCAGGACCCGGACATCCGGCCAGGACCCCGGACATCCGGTGCCTGGAAACGTCACCAGCGCCAAGGAGCCAGCGGCCAAGCCTACAGGCCCCGGACATCCGGCCCGGCAGCCCAGACATCCGGCCTCTGCCCGGAAATCCGGTGCCAGTCACAGAACGTACCCGAAGCTGAACCACTTGAGCCCGGACATCCAGCCAAAGGCCTGGAGTTTCGGCCCGTCCCGAGCTCCCGGACATCCAGACCCGTCTATCCAGAGAGCATCCAGGCCAGCCACGCAAACCTAGACATCCGGGCCCGCCAACCCGGACATCTGGCCCCTCACGAAGGCCTGGACATCCGGCCTCCCCTGTCTGCGCATAGGGTAAGGGCCCGATGCCCGTGTACCCTTTCACCCCCTAGACCATATATACTCCTCCTCCTCCTCTTTCTAGGGTTAGCAAAGGATTAGCTCATTTAGAGATAGAGCTTTGCTCATCCATGCGGATCTACTCCACGAGAGAGACTGCGGCCACTACGGAGAAGATCCACCTTGGATTCAAGACCCCTCACGGGAAGATCCCCTCGTGGATTCAAGACCTCCTCACGGAGATGAACTAGTTACCCTATGCATCATCCTTTGTTGGATTTGGATCATGTATCTCTTTGTGTTTCGAGGATCTAGCACATGTGTGATCGCTTCTTGTCTATTTGAGTGTTTCCTCTCATTTCCCCTCGTGATTTCCCTCGCGTTTCCCCTCATGTTCTTCGTGTTCTTCGAAGGATCCCCTCCAATTGTGAAAGATTGGGCATCTAGAGTTCTACCCTACATCACAATGGGTTCAGAAACTTGTCTGAAAAGCAGCGGCAAAGGATGTTCTTTGACTTTCAGGGGCAAGAAATCCTACTTAGGCGTCAAATTTGAGGGTCCTCTTGGCCTCCTACGCAAGCCAGAAGTATTTTCTAGATTCCCACGCTCGTCGTGAGCATTTTGAGTACTTGTGGGTCCGAAATGGACTGCGAATTACAAAGTTATGACGGTTTTAGTGAACACTGGTCCTTTATAAGGCAGTCCTTGAAAGAACTTTAATTTTTCTCATGACGCGTTCTGGCACGCCACCCCAAAATTTTGTGTCCTCCATAGTGGAGATATTTTTTCCACATATATATTGACCAATGCCAGGAATTCCCTCCTACTATTGGCTTCAACACATGTACGTTACGGCATGCGACACGACAAAAACAAGGAGAATAAGGCTTACAGTCGCCTTAGTTTCTTGAATTTACAACCAAATAGGTTTCCCCGGATCATAGAGCATGTGCAGAATGCAACGTTTGTCCTAACCAGACGGACTAATATTTGTACTCACCATAATCTCTCGAATTCCTTCCAAAGGATTGCCAATGGGTTCAGAAACTTGTCTAAAAAGCAGCGGCAAATTATATTCTTTGACTTTTAGGGGCAAAAAGTCCTGCTTAGGGGCCGAATTTGAGTGTCCTGCGGGCCTCTTACGCAAGCCGGAGTTATTTTCTAGATTCCCACGCTCGTCGCGAGCATTTTGAGTACTTGTGGGTCAGAAACGGACTCCGAATGACAAAGTGATGACCGTTTTAGTGAACACTAGTCCTTTATATGGCAGTCCTTGAAAGAACTTCATTTTCTCGTGATGCGATCTGGCGTGCCGCCCCAAAATTTTGTGTCCTCCATAGTGGAGATATTGTTTCCACATATATATTGAGCGATGCCAGGAATGCCTAGCTATTATTGGTTCTAACACATGTACGTTACGGCGTGCGACACGACAAAAACAAGGAGAATAAGGCTTACAGTCGCCTTATTTTCTTGAATTTACAACCAAATGGCATTCCCCGGATCATAGAGCATGTGCAGAACGCAACGTTTGTCCTTACCAGGATGACTAATGATTATACTCACCCAAATCTCTCGGATTTCTTTCCAAAGGAGTGCTAATGGGTTCAGAAACTTGTCTGAAAAGCAGCGGCAAATGATGTTCTTTGAGTTTCAGGGGCAAAAAGTCCTGCTTAGTGGCCGATTTGAGGGTCTTCCAGGCCTCCTGCGCAAGCCGAAAGTATTTTCTAGAATCCCATGCTCGTCGCAAGCATTTTGAGTACTATTGGTTCCAAAACGGACTCCGAATGAAAAAGTTATGACCTACTCACCATAACCTCTCGGATATCCTTCCAAAGGAGTGCCAATGGGTTCAGAAACTTGTTTGAAAAACAGCGGCAAATGATGTTCTTTGACTTTTAGGTGCAAAACGTCCTACCTAGGGGCCGAATTTAGGGTCCTCCGGGCCTCTTGCGCAAGCCGTAAGTAATTTCTAGATTACCATGGTCATCGCACGCATTTTGACTACTTGTGGGTCCGAAAAGGACTCTGAATGACAAAGTTATGACCGTTTTAGTGAACACCAGTCCTTTATATGGCAGTCCCTGAGAGAACTTCATTTTCTCGTGACGCATTTTGGTGCGCCAGCCCAAAATTTGGTGTCCTCCATAGGTGAGATATTGTTTCCATATATATATTGAATGATGCCAGGAATGCCCTCTGATTATTGGCTGTCATACACATACGTTCTGGCATGCCACACGGTGAAAACAACGAGAATAAGGCTTATAGTCGCCTTATTTTCTTGAATATAAAACCAAATGGGATTCCCTGGATCAAAGAGCATGTGCAGTATGTAACGTTTGTCCTTCCCAGGTGGACTAATGTTTACACTCACCATTATCTCGTGGATTTCCTTCCAAAGGAGTGCCAATGAGTTCAGATACTTGTGTGAAAAGCAACGGCAAATGTTGTTCTTTGACTTTCAGGGGCAAAAAGTCCTCCTTAGTGGCTGACTTTGAGGGTCGTCCGGGCCTCCTACGCAAGCAGGAAGTATTTTCTAGATTCCCACGCTCGTCGCGAGCATTTTGAGTACTTGTGGGTCCGAAATGGACTCCGAATGACAAAATTATGACCGTTTTAGTGAACACCGGTCCTTTATATGGCAGTCCTTGAAAGAACTTCATTTTCTCATGACGCGCCACCCCAAAATTTTGTGTCCTCCTATTATTGGCTGTAACACACGTAAATTACGGCATGCCACACGGCGAAAACAAGGAGAATAAGGCTTATAGTCGCCTTATATTATTGAATTTACAACCAAATGCGATTCCCAGGATCACAGAGGATGTGCAGAATGCAACGTTTGTCCTTACCAGGTGGACTACTGATTATACTCGTCATAATCTCTCGGATTTCCTTCCAAAGGAGTGCCAATGTGTTCAGAAACTTGTCTGAAAAGCAGCGGCAAATGATGTTCTTTGACTTTCAAGGGAAAAAATTCCTGCTTAGACGCCAATTTGAGGGTCCTCCGGACTTCCTACGCAAGCCGGAAGTATTTTCTAGATTCGCACGCTCATCGCGATCATTTTGAGTACTTTTGGGTCCGAAACAAACTCCGAATGACAAAGTTATGACCTACTCACCATAATCACTCGGATTTCCTTCCAAAGGAGTGCCAATGGGTTCAGAAACTTGTCTGAGAAGCAGCGGCAAATAATGTTCTTTGAATTTTAGGGGCAAAAAGTCCTTCCTAGGGGCCGAATTTAGGGTCCTCCGGCCTTCCTGCGCACGCCGGAACTATTTTCTAGATTCCCACGCTCGTCGCGAGCATTTTGATTACTGGTGGGTCCAAAACAGACTCCGAATGACAAAGTTATGACCGTTTTAGTGAACATCGGACCTTTATATGGAAGTCCTTGAAAGAACTTCATTTTCTCATGACGTGTTTTGGCGCGCCGCCCCAAAATTTGTTGTCCTCCATAGTGGAGATATTGTTTCCACATATAAATTGAGTGATGCCATGAATGCCCTCCTATTATTCGTTGTCACACACATACGTTACGGCGTGCCACACGACGAAAACAAGGAGAATAAGGCTTATAGTCGCCTTATTTCTTGAATTTCCAACCAAATGGGATTCCCTGGATCAAAGAGCATGTGCAGAATGGAACGTTTGTCCTTACCAGGCGGACTAATGTTTATACTCACCATAATCTCTCGGATTTCCTTCCAAAGGAGTGCCAATGGGTTCAGAAACTTTTCTGAAAAGTAGCGGCAAATGATGTTCTTTGACTTTCAGGGGCAAAAAGTCATGCTTAGTGGCCGAATTTGAGGGTCCTCCAGGCCTCCTGCGCAAGCTGGAAGTATTTTCTTCATTCCTACGATCGTCGCGATATTTTTGAGTACTATTGGGTCCGAAACGGACTCCCAATGACAAAGTTATGATCTACTCACCATAATCTCTCGGATTTCCTTCTAAAGGAGTGCCAATGGGTTCAGAAACTTGTCTAAAAAGCAGCGCCAAATGATGTTCTTTGACTTTCAGGGGCAAAACGTCCTTCCTAGGGGCCGAATTTAGGTTCCTCCGGGCCTCCTGCACATGCCGGAAGTTATTTCTAGATTCCCACGCTCGTCGCGAGCATTTTGAGTTCTTGTGGGTCTCAAATGGACTCCGAATGACAAAGTTATGACTCTTTTAGTGAACACCGGTCCTTTATATGGCAGTCCTTTAAAGAACTTCATTTTCTCGTGATGCGTTTTGGCGCGCCGCCCCAAAATTTGGTGTCCTCCATAGTTGAGATACTGTTTCCACATATATATTGACCGATGGCAGGAATGCCCTCGTATTATTGGCTGTCACACACATACGTTACGGCATGCCACACGGTGAAAACAAGGAGAGTATACTAGTACGCGTCGGTGCTATACAAACGGTTTTTAACCCCTTTCCGCGATGGCATTTGGAACCGTCGCCTAGTGTGTGACTAGGGGGGTCCTTCCCACACGACCCAGAAACCGCCGGGGATATGCCGATCGCAAGTACATCCCAAATAGTTTGTCCCTGCTAAATGTTTCTATCCGTATGTACATCCCACACAGTCGCTCCAAGGAAAACGTTTCTATTCACAGGTAAACCACACACGATTTTTCCCGTTAAATCGTTTGTGATAGCGTTGCCATTGCACACGATATTAACAATTTTATCATTTGTGTTATTGAATGCATCACACACGGCTCGTAGAAGAAACTGTGGGGCAGAGGCTGTCCATCACACACAGTTTTTATGTGGTAAATGTTTGCGCAAGGTGGCCTAACGCAAAGAGTTTTCAAGAGAAAGTCGTGTCTGATTGTTCAATTATCCAACACGGTTTATTCCTAGAAACTGTGTGCGTTGCCCACGGTATTTTGTCAATAACCGTTTGCAATAGCAAAACCCAATTAGCACGCTAATTCGCCATTAGCAGGCTAATTGCCCTATTATTAATAATCCATTTATTAATCTAATTGACATTCATATTAAGCACATAATATATTTCATTTCCATATTAAGGAAGCAGAATTTCATAATTGAGATACATCAGAGTACAACATGATATAGCTTCAGCACTCAGCTACCCCATTACACAACTACACCAGCACCAAGTTTCACATGCAACATGTAGAACCTTTCGAAATTAGCATCATAGACGGTATATAGACAGATGCATCTCATCTGGAAAACTGCTGAAGCGGAAGGCGAATATTGAGCCTTCATTCATGTTGAAGGTCTTTGCAACTTTAGGCCAGTGCATGTGGATGATTGACCGTCCGTCCTTCGTCCTCTTCTGGAACACTTCAATATTGAACCGTGGGTGTTGTATGAAAACCTTCCTCGCCTCCTGACCATAGAGTGGTTTGAGAGGTAATCATCAGTGAACTGCTTTGGAAAGGCCTAAAAACAAGGATGTGCATAAATATCTTCTCTATATTGGAAATGGGGTAAAGGAATAAAAAAGGCAAGGTATAATAGTTAGTAACATCTTGTAGTGAACTGATGTCTTCTTCATTGTGAAGACAAAGATCTTGTTGTTTTTTGTCGCTAATTTCTTTATCCTAACAATCCTTCTGAGTTTCTTGATTTGATTGATATTCATGGACAACTCATTTCCCCATATGCAAAAAGGGTTGAACAGTGGGTCAAAACCTCTGACAGCAGGACCTACATGTGCAAGACCAAATTGTTAAAAACCTAAATATTAGAATGGTTCCTGCAATTGCACAATAATGTGCTATTAGACAACGGACCATGCACGTGCTAACCTCGATTGTAAACCTCAGTGCTTCCCATTGTTTCCCTGCAACACATATAAGGTAGTTAGTCATCAGGTTAAGTAAGGGTTCGCATGCTATCAGTAAAATATGTTGATGAAAAATAAGCACATTGCAGATTCATCATATTAATTCAAGCCACATGGAAAACCCATTTATCCAAACCAAGCATGATTAAGAAATAGGAAATATAGCAGTTGTATATGTTTCTCATGTATTAAGTGCCGCCAAATTCGATTTATTCCTCACATGCGCAACAATACAAAATTCTACCCACGATAATTGGACATCGCATTGCAGAATTGAACCAAGCAGTTAACTAAACACCACAACAAATGAACCAAACATTAACTGAGCACCACATTGCACAATATAACATACTCCTAATAGAAGATCAGACAGTTAACCAAACCAAGCATGCTTAACAACTTGGAAATATAGCAATTGTATTTCTTTCTCATATATTTACTACAGCCAAATTCAATTTATTCCTCACATGGTATACAATAACAGAATGCACCCACAACTATTGAACATCACATTGCAGAATTGAACCAAACAGTTAACTAAACACCACAAATGAACCAAACATTAACGTAGCACCACATTGCACAATATATAGCCAAACCAAGCATGCTTGACAACTTGGAAATATAGCAATTGTATTCGTTTCTCATGTATTTTGTAGAGATAAATTCGATTTATTTCTCACATGGAAGATAATATAAAATTGCAGCCTGAAGAATTGAACATCATATTTGCAGAATTGAACCAAACAGTTAACTGAAGATGGCAACTAATTAACAAAACAATTAATAAGTGAGCACCACACTGCACGACATATAGAACATATACACTAGAGCAACAGATTGCATGGTAAAATTAGATAGCACAATTCACTAGAATGGCAAGTTGCTCCGAGGCGTGCTCCGAGGCATGCTTAACCAAGGCAGGAGGAGCACACGCAATGGGTAAACTGAGCATGCTTAACTGACGTAGCTAGCAAATGGCAAGGTGCTCCTCCAAGATCTGGGGGTCGGCACGAATGGCAGCCATCGCGACCTCATCCACGCGTGCGGCCGCGATTTGCTTCTCCGCTGCCAAATGCTCCTTGAGATCCTGGCTAAACTGCGAGCACCATGGCTTAGTGCGGCGCTTATTTGGTGGAGGGGTCAGTGATTTGGGTGGAAGGTGTCGCGCTCGCGCCGGCGGTCGGGGCATGTGGGATGTGGAAGGAGGAGGAGGATGGGGGTTGGGTGTGGATTACCTGCCTGGATAGACAAGGTCGAGCAGCGTGCAGGAGGGTCACCGGTGAGGAGGCGGTGCTGCAAGCAAGGAGTGAAGGTTTCAACTTGGAAAGGAAGGCGGAAACAGGGGAAATGTGGCTTTTGGTAAGGGGGAGGGGGTGGGGCGTTAGATATTTCCGCGGAAGCCGAAAATTAGGAATCACTTCAGCGAAAAAACTGGCGCGCAAAGTGACATCAGACACGGTCCCTTATTCAGAACTGCGTACGATATGCGAACATCACAAACGATTCAGATAGCTTAACCCGTGTGTGATGAGTTTGAACGTCAAAAATTTTGGTACGAATTTCCATGGTTAGAGTGGTCATCCACGTCATTGCATAATTTGGCTACACAAAGGAGACTACAACAGACCCACTCTTCTTAATTGAGCAAGTTCAGCAATTAAACAGAGCTAGCTGACCTAAACATTACTCTAACAAAGTAAAGACCGGCGCTCTTAATTAAACAAAACAAAGTGTACTAGTACTACAGTTGGTGCTCATCGATCTCCGCCGCCGCCTCCATGTCCAGCTCGCACCCGACGGTCTCCTGGGGAAGGGGTTCCATGGCATCCATCCCACCATACTCGGCAAGCATCTCGCCATCCGCATCCGCCATCTCTTTGGAAAAGGCCTCCAAAAGCTGGGCGTGGGCGGCCGCGATCTGCGCTTGGACGGGCTCCGTCGTCGCAAGGTATGCGGCGGAGGAACAGACGGCTGCTCGAACGCTCTCGGTGATTGCCAACTCTTCGGCCGTGGGTTGCTGACCGTTGTCAGAGAACTTTCGTTCGATTTGTGCGGTGACCGCCACGAGCTGGGCGTGGGCGACCTCCATCAGGGCTAAGGCTGCCGCTGTGGAACGGACAGCTGCTGTGCCGCTCTCGCCAATTGCTATCCCTGAGGCAGATGTTGCTGTCGCCACCTGAGAGGCAACATCGGTCATTTTGGCTGCCTTGGCTGCCCGGTCGCAGATTGCAGCTGCGCTCATGCACCCTGTTAGCACGCGCATGGCGGCTGCGGCCGCGCTCTCGCCGGAGTGGGACACCGAAGTTGTCCTCACGACATGGGTCCACATGCCCATCTTTCGCCAGCGACGATTGAATAGTGAAATGATATTTGGGGAGCGAGCTAGTGTGCTTGAGACGCCGGCTATTGACTGTAGCCGACGCACCTTCTCGCGTAAGCCATAGGCGTACTATACACCGACAATCCTCTAGGATATTTTGTGCCGCATCTCACATGGTTGGTGATAAAAAACTGTGTGTGATCTACTTGATTTTTCATCTTGATTTGAATTACATAATGGGGTTACAGCGGCAATAGACAGTGTTTGAATTGCTAGACCTTTTATCTGCAGTGACCATGCAACTATATGTGTGTCGTAAAAGAATTGGAATTATTCAGGGTTCATTTGAACATTTTATACATTAAATTGGTTTTCTAGCTATTTCAGGTGCACAATTGAAAATTAAACTACGTGAACATGCTCCGGTGCACCAACATGGGTTGTAAAATCATATATGTGTCCATGGGTTTATGCTTATGTCCCTGATAATCCCCAAGTGCAAGGAATCATCGTAGCAATTTCCAAAGGTGGCAGTGATAAGTATGGAGTGTCGAACCCACAAGGAGCTAAAGGTAAGATCAATATTCTCTCAAGCCCTATCTGCCACTAATACGACTCTACGTACACCGAACGTTTGCTTCAAACTAGCAACGAGAAATACAAACTACGTTGTGGGTATGAAGTGGATAACTTTGTATGATATCGGAGAGCTAAAATATAAAAGTAGGTGATGTTATCATAAAGTTAGAATATATTACTAAATATTATAAATAGCGAGTGTGGAATAATGATGGATCGGTGTGCGGAATTGTCCTAGGCAATTGTTAACAAGACCGATAGTCGTCATTGCAATTTCATATGAGGGAGAGGAATAAGCTAACATACTTTCTCTACTTGGATCATATGCACTTATGATTGGAACTCTAGCAAGCATCCGCAACTACTAAAGATCATTAAGGTAAAACCCAACCATATATTAAAGCATCAAGTCCTCTTTATTCCCATACGCAAGAACCCCCTTACTCGGGTTTGTGTTTCAGTCACTCACCAACCCACTATAAGCGAATCATGAACGTATTGCAACACCCTACAGCGGGAATCCCTCACGCTTGCGTGACACGGAGGGCACCATAGGACAGCACCAAAATAAAACATACAACTCGTACCAATCTAGATCATCAATCAACCCAAAGACAAAGGATATCTACTCAAAACATCATAGGATGGCAACATATCATTGGATCATAATATGTGGCATAAAGACCATCTTCAAGTAGGGATTACAGCGGGGTGCGGGAGAGTGGACCGCACAAAAGAGATGAGGATGGTGATGATGATGGTGATGTTGATGAAGACGATCACCGCGGTGATGATTCCCATCTCAATGGCACTCCGGTGCCACCAAGAGAGAGGAGGAGAGGTTCTCCCCCTAGTGCTTCCTCCTCCATGGCCTCCCCCCTAGATGGGGAAAGGTTCTTCCTCCGGTCCTTGGCCTTCATGGCGATGATGGCCTCTCCGGGATACTCCTCCATGGCCACCGGTGATGAAGGCCCCCTCCGGCAGGGTGCCGGAGAGGGCCTAGATTGATTCCTCATGCCTACAGAGGCTTGCGGTGGCGGAACTTCCGATCTAGGTAAATTTTCCAAGGTTTCTGTATTTATAGGAATTTTTGGCGTCGGTCTCACGTCAAGGAGGTGCCCGAGGCGTCCACGAGGCAGGTCCACTCACCTGGGGGGGGGGGCGCCCCCACCCTCGTGGACGCCCCAGGACTCTCCTGGCCCAACTCTTTTACTCCGGGGTCTTCTTTTGGTCCATAAAAAATCGTCAAAAGTTGGCACGTCAATTGGACTCCGTTTGATATTCCTTTTCTGTAAAACTCAAAAACAAGGAAAAAATAGAAACTGGCACTGGGCACTAGGTTAATAGGTTAGTCCCAAAAATCATATAAAATAACATATAAATGCATATAAAACATCCAAGTTTGATAATATAATAGCATGAATACTTCATAAATTATAGATATGTTGGAGACGTATCAGCATCCCCAAGCTTAATTCCTGCTCGTCCTCGAGTAGGTAAATGATAAAAGAAATAATTATAGAAGTGTGAATGCTAACAAGTGCATAAGTTTCATCATTGATAGTTTCAATCACTTTTTGTAGCATCATTATATATCATAACAGTAGCTCATCTTCATAAAACTTTTCATGATCAAGTAACAAGCTATTCACATGTTAAAGTATAGATTTCAAACTTTCTTGTAACTAACAAACTATATTCTCAGTCATCAAACAATTGCAATTCATCTTATTTTCAGGAAGGGTCTATGTCAGAGCTTTGATTTAGCAAACTCCACATACTCAACTATCATTTAGTCTTTCACAATTGCTAACACTCACGTGATATTTATGGGTTCAAAGTTTTAATCAGACACAGAGAAAGATAGGGGCCTATAGATTCGCCTCCCAACCTTTTACCTCAAGGGTAATGTCAACAATAATAGTTCATGAAACTTACATCCAATTGGATATATATATCAGGATCTTTCCAACACAACGTGCTTGCCAAAGGATAAAATGTAAAAAGGAAAGGTGAAAATCACCATGACTCTTGCATAAGGATACAAGATAAAAGTAAAAGATAGGCCCTTCGCAGAGGGAAGCATAGGTTGTCATGCGCTTTTATGGTTGGATGCACAAAATCTTAATGCAAAAGAACGTCACTTTATATTGCCACTTGTGATATGGACCATTATTATGCAGTCCGTCGCTTTTATTTCTTCCACATCACAAGATCGTATAAAGCTTATTTCCTCCACATTAATAGATCATACATATTTAGAGGGCAATTTTTATTGCATGCACCGATGACAACTTACTTGAAGGATCTTACTCAATCCATAGGTAGGTATGGTGGACTCTCATGGCAAAACTAGTTTAAGGAATGTTTGGAAGCACAAGTAGTATCTCTACTTGGTGCAAAGAATTTGGCTAGCATGAGGGGGAAAAGCAAGCTCAACATGTTGGATGATCGAAGACAATATACTTTATTTTGGATATAAGAAAACATAACCCATTACGTTGTCTTCCTTGTCCGACATCAACCTTTTACCATGCCATATTTTAATGAGTGCTCACAATTACAAAAGATGTCCAAGATAGTATATTTATATGTGAAATCTCTCTTCCTTCAATATTCTTTCATGAATTGTTCAAGTGACAAATTCTACGTTTGCTAACTTTCAATAAGTTTACTACCTATACTTATTCTACGTGAAGTCATTACTCCCCATATATCATGTGACGAAACATATATAAATTCAGATAAGAGCTTGATAATCCCCAAGTGCAAGGAATCATCGTAGCAATTTCCAAAGGTGGAAGTGATAAGTATGGAGTGTCGAACCCAAAAGGAGCTAAAGGTAAGATCAATATTCTCTCAAGCCCTATCTGCCACTGATACGACTCTACATACACCGAACGTTTGCTTCCAACTAGCAACGAGAAATAAAACTACGTTGTGGGTATGAAGTGGATAACTTTGTATGATATCGGAGAGCTAAAATATAAAAGTAGGTGCTGTTATCATAAATTTAGAATGTATTACTAAATATTTTAAATAGCAAGTGTGGAATAATGATGGATCGGTGTGCGGAATTGTCCTAGGCAATTGTTAACAAGACCGATAGTCGTCATTGCAATTTCATATGAGGGAGAGGCACAAGCTAACATACTTTCGTACTTGGATCATATGCACTTATGATTGGAACTCTAGCAAGCATCTACAACTACTATAGCTCATTAAGGTAAAACCCAACCATAGCATTAAAGCATCAAGTCCTCTTTATTCCCATACGCAACAACCCCCTTACTCGGGTTTGTGTTTCAGTCACTCACCAACCCACTATAAGCCAATCATGAACGTATTGCAACACCCTACAACGGGAATCCCTCACGCTTGCGCGACACGGAGGGCACCATAGGACAGCACCAAAATAAAACATACAACTCGTACCAATCTAGATCATCAATCAACCCAAAGACAAAGGATATCTACTCAAAACATCATAGGAACATCATTGGATCATAATATCTGGCATAAAGCACCACGTTCAAGTAAGGATTACAGCGGGGTGCGGGAGAGTGGACCGCGTAAAAGAGATGAGGATGGTGATGATGATGGTGATGTTGATGAAGACGATCACCGCGGTGATGATTCCCCTCTCAATGGCACTCCGGTGCCACCAAGAGAGAGGAGGAGAGGTTCTCCCCCTTGTGCTTCCTCCTCCATGGCCTCCCCCCTAGATGGGGAAAGGTTCTTCCTCTGGTCCTTGGCCTTCATGGTGATGATGGCCTCTCCGGGATACTCCTCCATGGCCACCGGTGATGATAGCCCCCTCCGGCAGGGTGCCGGAGAGGGCCTAGATTGATTTCTCGTGGCTACAGAGGCTTGCGGCGGCGGAACTTCCGATCTAGGTTAATTTTCTGAGGTTTCTGTATTTATAGGAATTTTTGGCGTCGGTCTCACGTCAAGGAGGTGCCCGAGGCGTCCATGAGGCAGGCCCACGCGCCTAGGGGGGGTGGGCGCGCCCCCCACCCTCGTGGACGCCCCGGGACTCTCCTGGCCCAACTCTTTTACTCCGGGGTCTTCTTTTGGTCCAAAAAAATCGTCAAAAATTGGCACGCCAATTGAACTCCGTTTGATATTCCTTTTATGTAAAACTCAAAAACAAGGAAAAAACAGAAACTGGCACTAGGTTAATAGGTTAGTCCCAAAAATCATATAAAATAGCATATAAATGCATATAAAACATCCAAGGTTGATAATATAATAGCATGAATACTTCATAAATTATAGATACGTTGGAGACATATCAGTCCCATGCAAGAAATGGGGAAATTCAAACACCATGGCACCGTGGCTCTTGGCAAACGTCGACGTACTTGCTTTTGTAATTCTAGTAAATCCAAAATTCGTCTGAAATTCATGAAACTTGGCATTCTATCATGGAGCGGCATCAACATGCCATGGTAAAAATTTTGTCCCATTTGGGGCAGGTTTGGGTATAAGCTTCTCATAAACCAGAGATTCTCACAACAAGTGTGATGATTTCGGTAGGGAACGTTTCACCTTTCTGGACGAAACGATATCCGTTGCCTCTTCTCGATTTCAATTTTTTTCCTAGTGTCAACATAGAACAACAGGAGCTTTGTGTCAATTTTTGGGATTTTTCGGGGTTTGCTTGGACATTTTTATACATTAACTGAGTTTTCGATGCATTCATGTGCATAATTCAAATTTGAACTACACGCACATGCTCTAATGCATATAAATTAGTTGAAAATTCAAATCTGTGTCCTTGGTTGCCTGCTTAGGCCCCATGCAAGAAATGGGAATGAATGTCAAACACCCTGCCACCGTCACTCGGCCGCAAACATTGAGATACCTGGTTTTTAAATTCTAGTAAATCCAAAGCTCATCTAAAATTCATGAAACTTGGCATGCTGTCATGGAGGGGCATCAACATGCCGTGGTAAATTTTTTGTCCCATTTGGGCCAGGTTTGGGGATATGCTTCTCACAAACCAGAGCTTCTCACAACAAGCCTGATAGTTTCGGTAGGGAACGTTTCACCTTTCTGGACGAAACGATATCCAGTGCCTCTTCTCGATTTCAATTTTTGTCCTAGTGTCGACATAGAACAACAAGAGTGTTGTGTCAATTTTTCGGATTTTTCGGGGTTCGGTTGCATATTTTTATGCATTAATTGAGTTTTTAACGCATTTATGTGCATAATTCAAATTTGAACTACATGCACATGCTCTAATGCATATAAATTGGTTGAAAATTCAAATATGTGTCCTTGGTTGCATGGTCCCATGCAAGAAATGGGAATGAATGTCAAACACCCTGCCACCATCACTCGGCCGCAAACATTGAGATACCTGGTTTTTAAATTCTATTAAATCCAAAACTCGTCTGAAATTCATGAAACTTGGCATGCTATCATGGAGCGGCACCAACATGCCGTGGTAAAAAATTTGTCCCGTTTGGGGTAGGTTTGGGTATATGCTTCTCACAAACCAGAGCTTCTCACAACAAGCATGATGGTTTCGATAGGGAACGTCCCACATTTGGGTACGAAACAATATCCATCGCCTCTTATTGCTTTCAATATTTTTCTCGTGTCAACATAGAACAACTGGAGTGTTGTGTCAATTTTTGTGATTTTTCGGGGTTTCTTTGGACATTTTTATGCATTAAATGAGTTTTCAATGCATTCATGTGCATAATGTAAATTTGAACTACATGCACATTCTCTAATGCATATAAATTGGTTGAAAATTCAAATATGTGTTCTTGGTTGCATGCTTAGGTCCCATGCAAGAAATGGGAATGAATGTCAAGCACCCTGCCACCGTCACTCGGCCGCAAACATTGAGATACCTAGTTTTTAAATTCTAGTAAATCCAAAACTCGTCTGAAATTCATGAAACTTGGCACGCTATCATGGAGCGGCATCAACATGCCGTGGTAATTTTTTTTGTCCCATTTGGGGCAGGTTTGGGTATATGCTTCTCACAAACCGGAGCTTCTCACAACAAGCATGATGGTTTCGGTAGGGAACGTCCCACCTTTGGGATGAAACGATATCCATTGCCTCTTATTGCTTTCAATAATTTTCTTGTGTCAACATAGAACAACAGGAGTGTTGTGTCAATTTTTGTGATTTTTCGCGGTTCGTTTGGACATTTTTATGCATTAACTGAGTTTCCAATGCGTTTATGTGCATAATTCAAATTTGAACTACATGCACATGCTCCAGTGCATATAAATTGGTTGAAAAATCAAATCTGTGTCCTTGGGTGCATGCTTAGGTCCCATGCAAGAAATGGTAATGAATTTCAAACACCAGGGCACCGTTGATTGCCGGCAGAACATTGAGATACCTGGTTTTTCAATTCTAGTAAATCCAAAACTCGTCTGAAATTCATGAAACTTGGCATGCTATCATGGAGAGGCATCAACATGCCGTGGTAAAATTTTTGTCCCATTTGGGGCAGGTTTGGGTATATGCTTCTCACCAACCAGAGCTTCTCACAACAAGCATGATGGTTTCGGTAGGGAACGTCCCACCTTTGGGGACGAAACGATATCCATTGCCTCTTATTGCTTTCAAAAATTTTCTGGTGTCAACATAGAACAACAGGAGTGTTATGTCAATTTTTGTGATTTTTCCGGGTTCGTTTGGACATTTTTATGCATTAACAGAGTTTTCAATGCATTTATGTGCATAATTCAAATTTGAACTACATGCACATGCTCCAGTGCATATAAATTGGTTGAAAAATCAAATATGTGTCCTTGGGTGCGCTTAGGTCCCATGCAATAAATGGGAATGAATTTCCAACACCAGAGCACCGTTGATTGTCGGCAAAACGTTGAGATACTTTATTTTTAAATTCTAGTAAACCCAAAACTCATATGAAATTCATGAAACTTGGCATGCTATCATGGAATGGCACCCGACATGCTGTGGTATTTTTCGTGTCCATTTTGAGAGAAGGCGCACTCGAATAATGGCAGCCAACAAAGGCATTTTGAAAAAATAGCTGCCATTTTAATATCTCAAACGTTTGTGTAATTCAAACTGTGTGCGTTCTGTTAACCATTCACATGACGCCACGTGTCTTGGTTTTAATAGTTGTAGGAGGTGTCGTGCGGACAGCTGCTTGACCTTGACTGAACGGGAGGGGTGCGAGCGCAGTCCAGTGCACAGGCTGACCAAGAGGCGTGCAAGCTGTCCTCGAATGTGCAGGCTCACCGGGAAGCATGTGAGATGTACGCTGCGCAGGCTCACTGGGAAGCGATCCCTTTGACTTCCTTGGCCGCCCGCCTTCCTCTCCGTGCGCGCGCCCTCCTCAGCGGCATGGGACACCTCTGTTGAACGCTACCTCTCAGCGCCGCCAGCTGCCGTCCTCCCGCGCCCCGCCCATCGATCCCGGGACGACATGATGTTTGATTTACAAGTGAAGAACATTATGTGATGCATTGAAGACTTCAACAACAGCGTCCCAGAGGACAACAACGACAACGATGGCGCGGCACGCCGCCTCCACCGCCGCCGGAAATAGTTTATTTCTTGGGTTTAATATTGTATCTCGATCATATGAATATAAATTCGCAGTATGACTGAATGAAAGATATGGTTTGAGCGAACTTGCATTTTTCACTCTTAATGTACAGACTTATCAAACCATTTTCTTTTGAAAAAAAATCAATAGTTTTTAAATATAAAATACTCATCGCAAACATTTTAGTTAGAACACCCGTATGCAAACCGGAAGCTTCCCCAGGAAGCCAATGGAAAATGTGCCGAGCAGGATTTTTGCAGCTCTTGATCGCAAACATTTTAGATAGAACACCATATGCAAAGTGAGAGTAGGATTTGTGCATCTCTTCAACGCAAACGGTTCTTTTGGATGACCCATGTGCAACCACTTACAAACAATTTGGTAAGATTTGCATCTGTCATATTGGGTATGTTGCCATTTGTCAAACTGGAAAGATTGACATTTGTTGATCTAGTAACATTTCCATTTGTCAACCTTGTAACACAGCGATTTGTCAAAATATGAAGCTAAAAATCACTAGCAGTATCTAATTTTTGAAACTAAAATTCAGTAATTAAGCATAGTTTTCATTCATAGACTAAGCATTCGTTCTTAATTTATGCAAACATTTCAACTCAACAGCTGAACCGACCAAACTTTTCCCCAATTGTTGCCAACCACGTACTGAAATAGCTTGTTCAACTATATATACTAGCTAATTTTAAGTACGTTGTACAGTTCCACCACATCTATAGTCAGATGAACTGAACAAATTAGCCCCTAAATACTACTACTACTGTGGAGGGGCTTTGTACTACTTCCGGCTGCCTCTCCTCTACCGACGAGCTAGGCAACCGCAATACGGTGCCTGCCACTGTTGGAGCTTCAGCGACGCTCACCTCGAACGCCCTCTGCCGCTCCAGACGACCACTCTCAAAGCGGTGGTTCTCCTTGTAGATCTCCTGATTCCTCGCCTCTGAGGCGGCGTGTGCCGCGGCCACGGCGGCGGTAAGGCTTTTTGCGTGCTCGACAAGGCGCTCCTCCTCCTCCCGCAGGAACTCGGAGTAGCGCGCAAGGTCGCTAACGCACGTGCAGTGGTGGAGCGGGTGATGACCCCGGCAGTCGACGGTGAGCTGGCGGCCACGGCAGCCGACGATGGGGTGGGGGCCACGGCCACCACCTGCCGTCTTCGGGCTGCGGTGGCGGAGCGGGTGATGGCCACGGTGGCCGGCAGTGGGGTGGCGACGGCGGCCGGCAACAGCTGCCGACGGGCAGCGGCGGCGGAGCGTGTGGTGGGTGTTCCGCACACACCCAACAGGGATGCCACGTGCACTACACTATGCCGGGGACTGCACCGCCGCCATGGTGTAGCCTCCCAGCTGGAGCTGTCCTCTGATGACAACGGAGTGGCTGAGCGGCAACGACGGACCGGTGCCATTGGCGATTGTGGGAGAAGAAGAGGAGATAAGCTACAGGAAGGGAGGGGAAAATGCGACGCAGGACTCGCCGGCCGTGAGGGTTTTATAGCAGGCCGGTAAGCATGGGGATTTTCGAGGATTTCACCAAGTCGGGTGGGAAGCTTGCGCGGGAACCTGCGAGGTTGCGCGGGAACGGGCTCACCGACGATTCATTGGCGCCATCGTTTGGCCAAAAGAACGCCCCAGCGCGCTGCCCAAGCTTGCGATGTAAGCCGTCCGCGGCAGCGAGGTGACAAGACGTCCGAGAGGAGGACGAAAGGCCACGTACACATACGGTTAATAAAGAAATGTTTGCGATTTAGTTACCTACAATACCCCCATCCTGGTTTATAAGTATGATTTAACTAATAAAATACGAATGCATGTCGCCAAAGATTATATAGTTGGATTCGTATTTGAACATAGTTTCCAATTATATAATTTTTATAACATGCAACAACATTTTGTTGTTTAAATTTTAGGGCGAAGTACGACACAGAATATAAAGGGGACTATAGAGTAGACGGTGGTGGCAGCACACGGCGGCTCTCTACACAACGACGCAACTGTCGGCCGGCTTGTAGGCGACCATTTCCTGCGTGTTCAACTGCTCTATGTGTGTGGTTGCTTGCGGTTCAGGCGGCCGCGGCGCGCTCTGCTCGCGTCCCGCTGCGCGCGCTCTGCTCTCGCGTCCCTCTGGGTGCTCTGCCCTCGTCCCTCCACACGCTCTGCCAGTGTTTGGGGCCGGCGCACGATCACGCACGTTCGTGTGCATGCGGTTGTGCCGGTCGCGGTGCGAAGATGGAGTTACCCGTTGCAAAATTTGCCATGCGGACGCGCAGATAATCCAGGCCGTCCGTCCCCCATTTATTCCTGCGGCCATTTAGCTTATATCTCTCATGTCACACGACATAATAAGCACACCCAATACGACACATACAGACAGGACATCCAGCGGTTCCAATGGCACTCCCCGTGGCTCCAATGGCGCTCCCAGCGGCCGACAACAACAACGGCGGGCAGTTCATCACGCATCACAGATGAGGACATGGCTACCTTGGAGACGACCAAAAATATTGCATACATGCATATTTGTCAGGTGATTTCTAGTGCAAACTATTCAATAATCTATTTATGTTATTCAGAACAAAAATACTTCACACACTTTTGTGTTTTGTCTAATTGCAGGTGTATGGGACATTTGTACAATCCACATATGAAGATAGGGGAAAAGGAGAAGTTTAGGTTCTGTTCAAAAAGTCCTCTCACGTCACTTTTGGGCCAAGAGAAGATAGAGTCCAAGTCTCTCACGTTCTGGATTCAGATTCGGACTGCATAGACATACCTGACTCAAAACGCCAACAACTTTTTCACACGGACTCCGAATTGGGTGATTCTTTTTTTCTTGGAAATTAGATTTCGTCCTCTTTCCAACCCAATTGGATTCACCTTTAAATTCGTCCGGAATGTTGAGATATGGACGAAACAATCTGACGCTGCAGCAGAATCCGAGTCAAACAACAAGTCCAAAGGTGTTGCATCACCTCCACTTGGGCCCATGAGCCTTGTACAACCTAGGGTTGGTTTTAGGCTGCCTTGGGACGTCCTCCCATCTCCTTGGCCGCCACCCCTCCTATATAAGTAGATCCATCTAGTAGCTTTTCCCTTGGGTTTTGCTTAGACTAAAAGTTTGCCATAGCTGCAACTTCGCGTACTTCGTTTGTGTTCAACGACCAGAAAAAGGCGTCACAGAACCCCACCTTCATGAATAAAGCTTTCCTCTTTTATTTGCAATATCCAGATTGCAATCTCAGTTTCTTGCTTGTTCTTTGTTTGCTCGCAGGAAATAGACCCTCGTGGTCAGGTTGATCAAGCTCCGGCGTGGTCAATAACCCCTCGGAAGTTGGTTTAGCGATTGCTAAGGCGCGACGTCTTCGCACGATCGTAGTCGGATTGTCAAAGTTGACTCCCACAGAAAACGATTGCTATCTCATCGAAACATCGGGACACCTTCGCCTCTATCAATCACGTAGTGGACACCCACGTGAGGGGGAAGGCCCTCTCGGTGGTGTACACGAACGATCCGGTCTCGGTGGAGAGCTCCATCCAAACTATGAAGCACTTCCTTGCCGAGGACAAGTACCGGGTGGTCGGCTTCGACCTCGAGTACACCATCGGTCGTGCCGGGCACGATCAGAGGGTTGCCGTCGCCCAGTTGTGCGTGCGACATGGCGTCCTCGTCTACCACTACCACCTTGTCACAAGGCCTTGCGAGCGTTTCCCCAGGTTTATCAACAGCTCCGACTACAGTTTTGCTACGGTGGACACCACCAATGATCTAAAAGCGCTCAAGGTTTCGGACTTGAAATGCTCGAATCTTGTCAACATCCAGCACCACTACAAGGTCTGGGGCAGCGACAAAAACAAACTGAACTCCCTGGTTGACCTCGCCTCGGCCATCATCGACCCCCGCTACATGAAGATGAAGAATGAGAGCAATAAGGACAAGAACGCCTGGCACAGTGTGTGGCATGAGAGACTGGATGAACAACATGTCAAGTACGCGGCCATGGACGCGTACACAAGCTACGAGATGTACAGGGGGATCGTTGACATGAGGAAGTGTCTTCTTCCCGCCCCAGACGAGGGATCGAGCCATAGAGCAGTGGCGGGAGCGTCACAAGAAGTAGATGACTAGACAATCGTTTATTGAGGTGTGTGCGAATGGTCTGTATAGTCACTTCTGTAATTGGGTGTTTATTTTAGTTATATATATATATATGTACACACATGTTATTCTACTGTAGACAGAGCAAATCACATGGCTTATTAGCAGCAATCGTCTCTGTTATTATTGGTCTTCGCACACATTTCTGATTACGGACCTGTTTGCCGCGTATCACACACATCTTGTTCAGATGAACCGTTTCCATTGTGTTACCTAATCACACACAGTTCATTCTAGTGAACCGTATGTTGTATATCGCACACGCCTTCATCTGGCTGCCTGTTTCTTTTGTTCCACTCATCCCACACAGTTAATTGAATCGAACCGTATGCCCTGCATCGCACATGCAACTAAATTCTGAATTGTGTTTGATGCATCCATCATTGCAAACATTTTGCACCTTTTTTGACGGTTTTTTACACCACCGTTTGCGATTATGGCATCGCACGCAGTTTCATCGAAGGGTCTCTGATCGTAGTGTCACGTTTGGACCATCCTGCAGTAGTGATAAGGCTTATAGTCGCCTTATTTTCTTGAATTTACAACCAAATGGGATTCCCCGAACCAAAGAGCATGTGCAAAATGTAACGTTTGTCCAGGCGGACAAATGTTTATACTCACCATAATCTCTCGGATTTCCTTCCAAAGGAGTGCCAATGGGTTCAGAAACTTCTCTAAAAAGCAGCGGCAAATGATGTTCTTTGACTTTCAAGGGCAAAAAGTCCTACTTCGGTGCGGAATTTTAGGGTCCTCTGGGCCTCGTGCGCAAGCCGAAAGTATTTTATAGATTCCCATCCTCGTCGCGAGCATTTTGAGTACTTGTGGATCAGAAACGGACTCCGAATGACAAAGTTATGACCGTTTTAGTGAACACCGGTCCTTTATATGGCAGTCCTTGAAAGAACTTCATTTTCCCGTGACGCGCCGCCCCAAAATTTTGTGTCCTCCATAGTGGAGATATTGTTTGCACATATTTATTGACCGATGCCAGGAATGGCCTCCTATTATTGGATGTAACACACGTAGGCTACGGCATGACACACAGCAAAAACAAGGAGTATAGGGCTTATAGTCGCCTTATTTTCCTCAGTTTTTAACCAAATGGGGTTTTCCGGATCATAGAGCATGTGCAGAATGCAATGTTTGTCCATATGAGGCAGACTAAAGTTTATAATCACCATAATATCTCGGATTTCCTTCCAAAGGAGTGCCAATGGGTTCAGAAACTTTTCTGAAAGGCAGCACCAAATGATGTTCTTTGACTTTCAGGGACAAAAACTCCAGCTTAGGGCCGAATTTGAGGGTCCTCCGGGCCTCCTACGCAAGCGAGAAGTATATTATAGATTCCCACGCTCGTCACGAGCATTTTTAGTACTTGTGGGTCCGAAACAGACTCGGAATGACAAAGTTATGACCATTTTACTTAATACCGGTCCCCTATATTGGTAGTCCTAGAAAGAACTCATTTTCTCGTGACGCGTTTTGCCGCGCCGCCCCAAAATTTTGTGTCCTCCATAATGGAGATATTGTTTCCACATATATATTGACCGACGCCAGGAATGCCCTCCTATTATTGGCTGTCACACGCGTACGTTACGGCATGCCACACGGCGAAAACAAGGATAATAAGGCTTACAGTCGCCTTATTTTATTGAATTTACAACCAAATGGGATTCGACGGATCACAGAGCATGTGCAAAATTCAATGTTTGTCCTTACCAGGCGGACTACCGATTATACTTTTCATAATGTTTCGGGTTTCCTTCCAAAGGAGTGCCAATGCGTTCAGAAACTTGTCTGAAAAGCAGCGGCAAATGATGTTCTTTGACTTTCAGGGGCAAAAAGTCCTGCTTAGTGGCCAAATTTGAGTGTCCTCCGGGCCTCCTACGCAAGCCGGAAGTATTTTCTAGATTCCCACGCTTGTCGCGAGCATTTTGAGTACTTTTGGGTCCGAAACGGACTCCGAATGACAAAGTTATGACCTACTCACCATAATCTCTCGGATTTCCCTCCATAGGAGTGCCAATGGGTTCAGAAACTTGTCTGAAAAGCAGTGGTAAATGATGTTCTTTGACTTTCAGGGGCAAAAAGTCCTGCCTAGGGGCCGAATTTAGGGACCTCCGGGCCTCCTGGGAAAGCCGAAAGTATTTTATAGGTTCCCACGCTCGTCACGTGCATTTTGAGTACTTGTGGGTCCGAAACGGACTCCGAATGACAAAGTTATGACTGTTTTAGTGAACAGCGGTCCTTTATAGGGCAGTCCTTGAAAGAACTTCATTTTCTTGTGACGTTTTCTGGCGCGTCGCCCCAAAATTTTGTGTCCACCATAGTGGAGATATTGTTTCCACATATATATTGACAAATGCCAGGAGTGCCCTCCTATTATGTTACGGCATGCCACACGGCGAAAACATGGAGAATAATGCTTATAGTCGCCTTATATTCTTGAGTTTACAACCAAATGGGATTCCCCAGATCATAGAGCATGTGCAGAATGCAAAGTTTGTCCTTACCAGGCGGACTAATATTTATACTCACCATAATCTCTCGGATTCCTTCCAAAGGAGTGTCAATGGGTTCAGAAACTTGTCTAAAAAGCAACGGCAAATGATGTGCTTTGACTCTCAAGGGCAAAAAGTCCTGCTTAGGTGCTGAATTTGAGGGTTCTCTGTGCCTCCTGCGAAAGCCGGAAGTATTTTCTAGATTCCCACACTCGTCGCGAGCATTTTGAGTACTTGTGGGTCCGAAACAAACTCTGAATGTCGAAGTTATGACCATTGTAGTGAACACCAGCCCTTTATGTGGCAGTCCTTGAAAGAACTTCATTTTCTC
This sequence comes from Aegilops tauschii subsp. strangulata, assembly GCF_002575655.3. Classification (NCBI taxonomy): domain Eukaryota; kingdom Viridiplantae; phylum Streptophyta; class Magnoliopsida; order Poales; family Poaceae; genus Aegilops; species Aegilops tauschii. The sequence continues at coordinate 240,410,000 of NC_053037.3, read as the reverse complement.
GTGACGCATTCTGGCGCGCCGCCACAAAATTTTGTGTCCTCCGTAGTGGAGACATTTTTTCCACATATATATTGACCGATGCCCGGAATGCCCTCCTATTATTGGCTATAATACACGTACGTTACAGCATGCCAGACGGCGAAAACAAGGAGAATAAGGCTTAGAGTCGGCTTATTTTATTGTATTTACATCCAAATGGGATTCCCCGGATCATAGAGCATGTGCAGAATGCAACGTTTGTCCTTACCAGGCGGACTAATGTTTATACTCACCGTAATCTCTCGGCCGAATTTGAGGGTCCTCCGGGCCTCCTGCGCAAGACGAAGTATTTTCTAGATTACCACGCTCGTCGTGAGCATTTTGAGTACTTTTGGGTCCGAAACGAACTCCAAATGACAAAGTTATGACCTACTCACCATAATATCTCGGATTTCCTTCCAAAGGAGTGCCAATGGGTTCAGAAACTTATTTGAAGAGCAGCAACAAATGATGTTCTTTGACTTTCAAGGGCAAAAAGTCCTGCCTAGGGGCCGAATTTAAGGTCCTCCGGCCCTCCTGCGCAAGTCGGAAGTATTTTCTAGATTCCCACGCTCCTCGCGAGCATTTTGAGTACTAGTTGGTCCGAAACAGACTCTGAATGACAATTTATGACCGTTTTAGTGAACACATGTCCTTTATATGGCAGTCCTTAAGAGAACTTAGTTTTCTCGTGACGCATTTTGGCGCATCGCCCCAAAATTTGGTGTCCCCCATAGTGGAGATATTGTTTCCACATATATATTGATCGATGCCAAGAATGCCCTCCTATTATAGGCTGTCAAACACATACGTTACGACATGCCACACGGCGAAAACAAGGAGAATAAGCCTTATATTCGCCTTATTTTTTGAATTTACAACCAAATATGATTCGCCGGATCAAAGAGCATGTCCAGAATTTAACGTTTGTCCTTACCAGGCGGACTAATGTTTATACTCACCATAATCTCTCGGATTTCCTTCCAAAGGAGTGCCAATGGGTTCAGAATCTTGTCTGAAAAGGAGCGGCAAATGATGTTCTTTGACTTTCTGGGAAAAAACTCCTGCTTAGGGGCCGAATTTGAGGGTCCTCTAGGCCTACTACACACGCCGGAAGTATTTTCTAGATTCCCACGCTCATCACGAGCATTTTGAGTACTTGTGGGTCCGAAAGGTCTCTGAATGACAAAGTTATGACCGTTTTAGTGAACACCGGTCCTCTATATTGGCAGTCCTAGAAATAACTCATTTTCTCATGACACGTTCTGGCGCGCTGCCCCAAAATTTTATGTCCTCCATGGTGGAGATATTGTTTCCACATATATATTGATTGATGCCAGGAGTGCCCTCCTATTATTGGCTGTCACACACATACGTTACAACATGCCACACGGCAAAAGCAAGGAAAATAAGGCCTATAGTCGCCTTATTTTCTTGAATTTACAACCAAATGGGATTCCCCGGATCACAGAGCATGTGTAGAATGCAACGTTTGTCCTTACCAGGTGGACTAATGTTTATACTCACCATAATCTCTTGGATTCCGTCCAAAGGAGTGCCAATGGGTTCAGAAACTTGTCAGAAAAGCAGCGGCAAATGATTTTCTATGACTTTCAAGGGCAAATAGTCATGCTTAGTGATACGTCTCCAACGTATCTATAATTTTTGATTGTTCAATGCTGTCATATTATCAATCTTGTATGTTTTATAATCATCTTATATCATTTTTTTGGTACTAACCTATTGACATGGAGCCAAGTGCTAGTTGTTGTGTTCTGCATGTTTTTTACATCGCAGGAAATCAATATCAAATGGAGTCCAAATGCAACGAAACTCCATTGAGATTTTGTATGGACCAGAAGACACATTATGGGCCCTGGCTGCGCCTGGGGGTGCTCTGAGGAGAGCACAACCCACCAGGGCACGTCAGGAGGCCCAGGCGCGCCCTGGTGGGTTGTGCCCACCTCGGGTGCTCCCAGACCGCATCTTTGCTATATATAAATACTCCAATATTCTCAAAACCTAGGGGAGTCGACGAAATATTCATCCAGCCGCCGCAGAGTCCAGAACCACCAGATCCAATCTAGACACCCTCCCGGATGGGGTTCACCACATCCATTGGTGCCTCTCCGATGATGTGTGAGTAGTTCTTTGTACACCTTCGGGTCCGTAGTTAGTAGCTAGATGGCTTCCTCTCTCTCGCTGAACTCTCAATACAATGGTCTCTTGGAGATCCATATGATGTAACTCTTTTGCGGTGTGTTTGTTGGGATCGATGAACTTTGAGTTTATGATCAGATCTATCTTTTTATATCCATGAAAGTTATTTGAGTTTCTTTGGTCTCTTATATGCATGATCTCATATAGCCTCGTATTTCTTCTCCGATATTTGGGTTTTGTTTGGCCAACTTGATCTATTTATCTTGCAATGGAAAGAGGTGCGATCTTATGGTGCTTGATCCCAGTGACAGAAGGGGAACCGACCCGTATGTATCTATGCTACTAAGGATAAAACGACGGGGTCTATCTCTACATATATAGATCTTGTCTACATCATGTCATCGTTCTTATTGCATTACTCCATTTCTCCATGAACTTAATACACTAGATGCATGCTGAATAGCGGTCGATGTGTGGAGTAATAGTAGTAGATGCAGGCAGGAGTCGGTCTACTAATCTTGGACGTGATGCCTATGTAATGATCATTGCCTGGATATCGTCTTGATTATTTGATGTTCTATCAATTGCCCAACAGTAATTTGTTCACCCACCGTTTGCTATTTTTCTCGAGAGAAGCCACTAGTGAAACCTACGGCCCCCAGGTCTCATTCTCATATATTTGCCTTTGCGATCTACTTTTTCTTTGCATTTATTTTCAGATCTGTTAAACCAAAATACAAAAGTACCTTGCTGCATTTTACCCTTATTTATTTTGTTTGGCGTTCGATCTATCAATCTACCACAATTTATCTCACGTCCGTTTGCCTATCTTGAGGCGTAGTACCTGGAAGAGATTGACAACCCCCTTAACACGCCGGGTTGCGAGGATTCGTTATCTGTGTGCAGGGGCTGTTTACGTTGTGTTGCTTGGTTCTCCTACTGGTTCGATAACCTTGGTTTCATATCTGAGGGAAATACCTACCGTCGCTGTGCTGCATCATCCCTTCCGCTTTGGGGAAATACCGACGTAGCTTCAAGCGACATCAAAAGGAATTTTTGGCGCCGTTGCCAGGGAGGATCTTCAACATATACTAGGTTCCTAATCCCAAATCTCATCTCCTCGCAATTTACATGATTTTCCATTTGCCTCCCACTTCACAAAAAATTGCCGTTTTATTCGCCCCTCTTTTTCCTTTCGTTGTTTTCTTGCCGAATCTGTTTTTGAGTGCAATCTTGTTGTGTGGTCATCATGACTCAAGAGAACACCAAGTTATGTGATTTCTCAAATACCAACAACAATGATTTTATCGGCACTCTGATTGCTCCTCCCGCCACTAGTGCGGAGTTTTGTGATTTAATACTTCTTTGCTGAATCTTGTTATGAAAGATCTTCCGGTACTCCTAATGAGGATGCCGCGTCCCATCTTAATACCTTCGTGGAATTATGCGATATGCAAAAGAAAAAAGATGTGGACAATGATCTGGTGAAGATGGAATTATTTCCGTTTTCTTTGCGTGATTCTGCAAAAATTTGGTTCTCTTCTTTGCCTGACAATAGTATCAATTCTTGGAATAAGTGCAAAGATGCTTTTATCACTAAGTATTTTCCGCCCGCAAAAATTATTTCCCTTAGAACCTAGGTCATGAATTTCAAGCAACTTGAACATGAGCATGTTGCACAATCTTGGGAAAGGATGAAAATGATGCTAAGGAATTGCCCAACTCATGGGTTAAATCTTTGGATGATCATACAAAATTTTTATGCAGGATTGAATTTTGTTTCTCGCAATCTTTTATATTCCGCCGCGGGTGGTACTTTTATGGAAATTACTTTGGGTGAATCCACCAAATTGCTTGATAATATCATGGCAAATTATTCACAATGGCATACCGAAAGGGCTCCTACTAGTAAAAAAGTTAATTTGGTTGAAGAAATTTCATCTTTGAGTGAAAAAGTTGATGCTCTTATGAAATTGGTTGCTAGTAAAAGTGCTCTATTGATTTTAATGATATGCCTTTGTCTACCTTGATTGAGTAAAATAGTGATACCATAGATGTGAATTTTATCTCTCAAAATAATTTCAATAACAATGCTTATAGAGGTAATTTTAATCCTAGGCCATTTCCTATTAATTCCTCCAATAATTATTTTAATTCCTATGGAAATCAATCTTATAATAATAATTGGAACACCTCTGATCTTGAGAATAATATTAAAGAATTTATCAACACGCAAAAAGTTTTCAACACTTCCATAGAAGAAAAGTTGAGTAAGATGATGATTTGTCTAGAAGTGTTGATAGAATTGCTCATGATGTGGAAAATCACATGATGAAAAATTATCTGCCTAAGGTCGATGAATCAATTAAAGCTCTTTATGTTTCTATGGATGAAAAATAAGAAAAGAACCGCTATGCTTAGAGCTAAAAGAGAATTTTTTAGAAAAAAGCGTTTTCTAGTAATTACTTTTGTAAAAGTGATGAAGATCTTAAAATGATTGGTGTTTCTTATATTGATTCCTTGTTTAGTAAAGTTGAGATTGATTAAAAAGGTACGGGAGAAGAGTCAACTTTAGCTAGAAGGCGTCCCAATATTTCGGAGACTGAAAATCTTGTTGAGAAAATTGATAAAAGTGGGTTTGGAGAGGTCAAAACTGTAACTAGTGATGTGCCCACTCTTTTGGATTACAAAGACCTTAATTATGATAGTTGCTCTTTGATTGATTGTATTTCTTTGTTGCAATCCATGATAAATTCACCCCATCCTTATGAACAAAATAAAGTTTTTACTAAACATATTGTTGATGCTATGATGAAAGCTTTTGAAGAAAAATTGGAATTAGAAGTATCAATTCCTAGAAAATTGCATGATGAATGGGAACCTACTATCAAAGTCAAGATTAAAAAATTTAAGTGTTTTTCTTTGTGTGACTTGGGGTACTAGTGTTTCTACAATTCCGAAATCTTTATGTGATGTGCCTGGTCTTACCGATCTTGAAGAATGTTCTTTGAGTTTGCACTTGGCGGATTCCACTATTAAAAAGCCTATGGGAAGAATTAATGATGTTCTTATTCTTGAAAATAGGAATTATGTGCCCATAGATTTTATTGTTCTTGATATTGATTGCAATCCGTATTGTCCAATTATTCTTGGTAGACCGTTTCTACGCACTATCAGTGCCGTGATTGATATGAAAGAAGGCAAGATTAAGTTCCAGTTTCCTTTGAGGAAGGGCATGGAACACTTTCCTAGAACAAACATTAGGCCACCATATGAATCAATCATGAGGGAATCTTATGAATCTCGAACCAAAGATGAAAAACTTAGATCCTTGCTTTATGCCTAGCTAAGGGCGTAAAACTATAGCGCTTGTTGGGAGGCAACCCAATGAATAAAATTTATTTTTGCCTTTTGCTTTATGTTCTTGAGTGTTTTCACAACTATTCTACTGTTATGATTGTGTTTTCCGTGTTTTAATTAGTGTTTGTGCCAAGTAGAACCGTTAGGATCTTCTTCGGTGATAGTTGTTTGATCTTGCTGAAAAAACAGAAACTTTTACGCTCACGAGAACAATTCTTATTTTTTTTACCAGAACGCAATAAAATTCCAATTATTTTTGCAGAAGATTAATATACAAATTACCCAGGTATTCCTAGTTTTTCAGAATTTTTGGAGTTCCAGAAGTATTCGAACAAATCAGATTGCTACAGGCTGTTCTGTTTTGACAGATTTTGTTTTCTTTGCGTTGTGTGCTTATTTTGATGGATCTATGGTTTTCTTTGATGAGTTTTTGCCATAGAAAAGTTGGAATACAGTATATATAATGCAAAAAAAATATGAATTGGTTTGGTACAGTACTTATAGTAGTGATTTATTTTTCTTACACTAACGGATCTCACGAAGGTTTTGTTGAGTTTTGTGTGATTGAAATTTTCAAGTTTTGGGTTATCTTACGATGGATGAAGGAATAAGGAGTAGAAGAGCCTATGATTGGGGATGCCCCGTAATCCCAAGCTATTATCCAAAAATGAGCAACCAACTAAGCTTGGGGATGCCCCCGAGTGGCATCCCCTCTTTCTTCTAACACCCATCGGTATTTTACTCGAAGCGATATTTTTATTCATCACATACTATGTGTTTTACTTGGAGCGTCTTGTATGATATGAGTCTTTGATTGTTTTATTTTTTGTTTTAAGTCTTGATCCCTTGCTGGACACACCTATTTTGGTGAGCAAAAATTATGTCATGACTTGTTAAGATTGCTCTCTATGCTTCACTTAAATTTTTTATGAGCTATGGACTTGCTCTAGTGCTTCACTTATATCTTTTTTAGCACGGCGTGCTTAGTATTTTTGAAGAAATGCTCTCTTGCTTCACTTAGATTTATTTGATAGTTAGTATAATTTTCAAGAAATTCTCTCTTGCTTCACTTAAATTAATTTGAGAGAAAGAAAAAATATATGCTCATGATCTTCACTTATATTTGTTTGAGCTTATGAAAAGCAACACGTGAAAATTAGTTCCAAAGTGATAGATATCCAAGAAGTATATAATAAAAACTTTCATGAAGATCATTGGACAAAATAAACTTGATTCTTAGTAATAGTTTTGAGATATGATGATGTGATATGTGAGTTATGTTGATGAGTAATTATGCTTTAGTTAGAATATTGGTGTTAAGGTTTCTGATTCCCTATGCAAGAACGAAAGTCAATAGTTATGCAATGAAATTATATCCTACTTGTGGTGCATTATTCGGTGTTAATTATGCTTAATGCTCGCTTATGAAATTATCCATTTCTTGGTTGGTCGCTTCTCAATCTTTTGCTAGCCTTCATTTTGCACTAAGTATGATCTCTACTTGTGCATCCAAAAACCTTTAAACCTGTTTTGCCACATGAGTCCACTTTATCTACCTATATGCAGTATTATTTTGCCGTTCTAAGAAAATTTGTATGTGCAATCTCTAATTTTCAAAATAGACTTCTCTTTTGTGTGTTCGTTTTGCTCGCGGAGCGGTGAGGGGTGGCTAATATTTTCCATGCTTAGATGTGTTATTCTCACGATGAGTGATTATTCACTTGTCATTGCACGAGAGTAAGGTAAAGGTATTAGGATGCCCAGTCCCGAAATGAAAAATGAATTTACTTTATGTTGTCAAATAATAAATTCTTTGGAAAGTGTTGGTATGGAGGGCAACCGTGGATACGGCTAGCCATGGAAAGTGAAAGTATGGTGGAAAAAGGAATAAACTTTATTTTCTGTTTGGGAACCGCCTATGATATATCTAGCATGGAAAGTGTTGGGAACTCTTAGTTGTTTTCGTTGGTAGGATGGATACACCTCCCAAAATGTTTTTATCTCTAATTTTTCGCTTTGAGCTCTGGCACCTCTACAAATCCCTACTTCCCTCTGCAAAGGGCCTTTCTTGTACTTTATGCAATTTTTATTTCGAATTTGAGTATCCATCTTCGCTTACAAAAGCACCTACTAGGAGGCAATATGAATGTACTTGAGTATTGGGTGTATTTAATATGCGAGTGTGTTCAATGAATGGATCAATGGGTGAGCATGATGGGCTAGGGATAACTAATTTTTCCGTTGATATTTTGAAAGACATGGTTGCTTGTTGATATGCTTGAGTATTTAAATTATCATGTCAAAACTAGACTATTGCTTTGAATCACATAAAAGTCCAAATGTCCATGCTATAAAGAAAAGAATATGATATAACATGTTAGGCAGCATTCCACATCAACATTTTTGTTTTTATCACTTACCTACTCGAGGACGAGTAGGAGTTAAGATTGGGGATGCTGATACGTCTCCAACGTATCTATGATTTTTGATTGTTCCATGCTGTTATATTATCAACTTTGGATGTTTTATAATCATTTTATATCATTTTTGATTGTTCCAAGTGCCAGTTGATGTTTTCTCCCTGTTTTTTACATCGCAGGAAATCAATACCAGACGGAGTCCAAATGCAACGAAATCCACGGAGATTTTTTATGGACTAGAAGACACATTATGGGCCCTGGCTGCGCCTGGGGGGTGCTCCGAGGAGAGCACAACCCACCAGGGCGCGCCAGGAGGCCCAGGCGCGCCCTGGTGGGTTGTGCCCACATCAGGTGCCCCCGGACCGCCTCTTTGCTCTATAAATACCCCAATACTCCCAAAACCCTAGGGGAGTTGACGAAATATTCATCCAGCCGCCGCAGAGTCCAGAACCACCAGATCCAATCTAGACACCCTCTCGGATGGGGTTCACCACCTCCATTGGTGCCTCTCCGATGATGCGTGAGTAGTTCTTTGTAGACCTTCGGGTCCGTAGTGGTCTCTTCGAGATCCATATGATGTAACTCTTTTGCGGTGTGTTTGTTGGGATCGATGAACTTTGAGTTTATGATCAGATCTATCTTTTTATATCCATGAAAGTTATTTGAGTTTCTTTGATCTCTTATAGCCTCGTATTTCTTCTCCGATATTTGGGTTTTGTTTGGCCAACTTGATCTATTTATCTTGCAATGGGAAGAGGTGCTTTGTAGTGGGTTCGATCTTACGGTGCTTGATCCCAGTGACAGAAGGGGAACCGACACGTATGTATCATTGCTACTAAGGATAAAACGGTGGGGTCTATCTCTACATAGATAGATCTTGTCTACATCATGTCATTGTTCTTATTGCATTACTCCATTTCTCCATGAACTTAATACACTAGATGCATGCTGGATAGTAGTCGATGTGTGGAGTAATAGTAGTAGATGCAGGCAGGAGTCGGTCTACTTATCTTTGATGTGACGCCTATGTAATGATCATTGCCTGGATATCATCATGATTATTTGAAGTTCTATCAATTTCCCAACAGTAATTTGTTCACCCACCGTTTGCTATTTTTCTCGAGAGAAGCCACTAGTGAAACCTACGGACCCCGGGTCTCTTTCTCATATATTTGCCTTTGCGATCTACTTTTCCTTTGCATTTATTTTTAGAGCTATTAAACCAAAAATAGAAAAATACCTTGCTGCGTTTTATCCTTATTTATTTTGTTTGGCATTCGATCTATCAATCTACTACAATTTATCTCATGCCCGTTTGCCTATCTTGAGGCGCCGTACCCGGAAGGGATTGACAACCCCTTTAACACGTCGAGTTGCGAGGATTTGTTATTTGTGTGCAGGGGCTGTTTATGTTGTGTTGCTTGGTTCTACTACTGGTTCGATAACCTTGGCTTCATATCTGAGGGAAATACCTACCGCCGTTGTGCTGCATCATCCCTTCCTCTTTAGGGAAATACCGACGTAGCTTCAAGAGACATCACTTAGGGGCCAAATTTGAGGGTTCTCCGGGCCTCCTGCGAAAGTTGAAAGTATTTTCTAGATTACCACGCTCGCCGCGAGGATTTAGAGTACTTCTGGGTCCGAAACGGACTCCGAATGACGAAGTTATGACCATTGTTGTGAAAACAAGTCCTTTATATGGTAGTCCTTGAAAGAACTTCATTTTCTCATGACGCATTCTGGTGCGCCGCCCCAAAATTTTGTATCCTCCATAGTGGAGATATTTTTTTCACATATATATTGACCAATGCAATGAATGCCCTCCTATTATTGGCTATCACACACGTATGTTACGGCATGCCACACGGCAAAAACAAGGAGTATAAGGCTTATAGTCACCTTATCTTCTTGAAGTTACAACCAATGGGATTTCCCGGATCATAGAGCATGTGCATAATGCAACGCTTGTCCTTACCAGGTGGACTAAGTTTTATACTCACCATAATCTCTCGGATTTCCTTTCAAAGGAGTGCCAATGGTTTCAGAAACTTGTGTGAAAAGCAGCGGCAAATGATGTTCTTTTACTTTCAGGGGCAAAAACTCTTGCCTAGGGGCCGAATTTAGGGTCCTCCGGGCTTCTTGCGCAAGTCGGAAGTATTTTCTAGATTCCCATGCTCATCACGAGCATTTTGATTACTTGTGGGTCCGAAACGGACTTCAAATGACAAAGTTATGACACTTATAGTGAACATCGGTCCTTTATATGGCAGTCCTTGAAAGAACTTCATTTTCTCGTGATGCGTTTTGGTGCGCCGCCCCAAAATTTTGTGTCCTCCATAGTGGAGATATTGTTTCCACATATATATTGACCGAAGCCAGGAACGCCCTCCTATTATTAGCTGCTAGACACGTACGTTCCGGCATGCCACACGGCGAAAACAAGGAGAATAAAGCTTAAAGTCGCCTTATTTTCTTGAATTTACAACCGAATGGGATTCCCCGGATCATAGAGCATGTGCAGAAAGCAACGGTTGTCCTTACCAGGCAGACTAATGTTTATACTCACCATAATCACTCGAATTTCCTTCCAAAGGAGTGCCAATGGGTTCATAAATTTGTCTGAAAAGTAGCGGCAAATGATATTCTTTGACTTTCACGGGCAAAAAGTGATGCTTAGGGGCCGAATTTGAGGGTCTTCCGGGCCTCCTATGCAAGCCGAATGTATTTTCTCGATCCCCACGCTCGTCACGAGCATTTTAAGTACTTGTGCATCTGAAAAAGACTCTGAATGCCAAAGTTATCACCGTTTTAGTGAACACCGGTCCTTTATATGGCAGTCTTTGAAAGAACTTCATTTTCTCGTGATGCGTTCTCACTCGCCGCCCCAAAATTTTGTGTCCTGCATATGGAGATATTGTTTCCACATATATATAGACCAATCCCAGGAATGCCCTCCTATTATTGGCCGTCACACACATATGTTACGGCATGCCACACGGCAAAAACAAGGAGTATAAGGCTTATAGTCGAATTATTTTCTTGAATTTACAACCAAATGGGATTCCACGGATCATAGAACGTGTGAAGAATGCAACGCTTGTCCTTACCAGGCGGACTAATGTTTATACTCACCATAATCTCTCGGATTTCCTTCCAAATGAGTGCCAATGGGTTCAAAAATTTGTCTGAAAAGCAGCGGCAAATGAAGTTCTTTGACTTTCAGGGGCAGAAAGTCCTGCCTAGGGGCCGAGTTAAGGGTCCTCCGGGCCACCTGCGCAAACCGGAAGTATTTTCTAGATTCCCATGCTTGTCGTGAGCATTTTGAGTACTTGTGCGCCTGAAACGGACTCCGAATGACAAAGTTATGACCGTTTTAGTGAACACCGGTCCTTTATATGGCAGTCTTTGAAAGAACTACATTTTCTCGTTACGCGTTCTCACGCGCTGCCCCAAAATGTTTTGTCCTCCTTAGTGGAGTTAAAGTTTCTACATATATATTGACTGATGCCAGGAATGCCCTCCTATTATTGGCCGTCACACATGTACATTACTGCATGCGACACGGCAAAAACAAGGAGAATAAGGCTTATAGTCGCCTTATTTTCTTGAATTTACAAACAAATGGGATTCCCCGGATCATAGAGCATATGCAGAATGCAACGTTTGTCCTTACCAGGCGGACAAATGTCGTATTCCTTCCAAAGGAGTGCCAATGGGTTCAGAAACTTGTCTGAAAACAGCGGCAAATGATGTTCTTTGACTTTCAGGGGCATTTTCTTGAATTTAGGGTCCTCCATGGCTCCTGCACAAGTCGGAAGTATTTTCTAGATTCTCACGCTCTTCGCGAGCATCTTGAGTACTTGTGGGTCCAAAACGGACAACGAATGACAAAGTTATTACCGTTTTAGTGAACACAGATCCTTTAGATGGCAGTCCTTGAAAGAACTTCATTTTCTCATGACACGTTTTTGGGCGCCGCCCCAAAATTTTGTGTCCTCCATATTGGAGATATTGTTTCCACATATATATTGACCGATGCCAGGAATGCCCTCCTATTATTGGCTATCACACACGTACGTTACGGCATGCCACACGGCGAAAAACGGAGAATAAGGCTTATAGTCGCCTTATTTTCATGAATTTACAACCAAATGGGATTCCCCGGATCATGGAGCATGTGCAGAATGCAACGGTTGTCCTTACCAGACAGACTAATGTTTGTACTCACCATAATCACCAGAATTTCCGTCCAAAGGAGTTCCAATGGGTTCATAAACTTGTCTGAAAAAGTAGCGGCAAATGATGTTATTTGACTTTCAGGGGCAAAAAGTCCTGCTTACAGGCCGAATTTGAGGATCTTCCGGGCCTCCTATGCAAGCCAGAAGTATTTTCTTGATTCCCACGCTTGTCGCGAGCATTTTGAGTACTTGTGCGTCCGAAACGGACTCCGAATAACAAAGTGATGACCGTTTTAGTGAACACCAGTCCTTTATATGGCCGTCTTTGAAAGAACTTCATTTTCTCATGACGCGTTCTAACGCGTCGCGCCCAAAATTTTGTGTCCTCCACAGTGGAGGTAAAGTTTCCACACATATATTGACCGATGCCAGGACTGCCGTCCTATTATTGGGCGTCACACACGTACGTTACGGCATGCCACATGGGAAAAACAAGGAGAATAAGGCTTATAGTCGCCTTATTTTCTTGAATTTACAACCAAATGGGATTCCCCGGAGCATAGAGCATATGCAGAAATGCAACATTTGTCCTTACCAGGCGGACTAATGTTTATACTCACCATAATCTCTCGGATTCCTTCCAAAGGAGTGCCAATGGGTTCAGAAACTTGTCTTTCAGGGGCAAAAAGTCCTGCCTAGGGGCCGAATTTCGGGTCCTACAGGGCTCCTGCGCAAGTCGGAAGTATATTCTAGATTCCCACGCTCTTTGCGAGCATTTTGAGTACTTGTCGGTCCGAAACGGACTCCGAAGGACAAAGTTATTACAGTTTTAGTGAACGCAGGTCCTCTGGATGGCAGTGCTTGAAAGAACTTCATTTTCTCGTGATGCGCTTTGGTGTGCCGCCCCAAAATTTTGTGTCCTCCATATTGGAGATATTGTTTCCACATGTATATTGACCGATGCCAGGAATGCCCTCCTATTATTGGCTATCACACATGTATGTTACGGCATGCCACATGGCGAAAACAAGGAGAAGAAGGCTTAAAGTCGCCTTATTTTCTTGAATTTACAACCAAATGGGATTCCCCAGATCATAGAGCATGTGCACAAAGCAACGGTTGTCCTTACCAGGAAGACTAATCTTTATACTCACCATAATCACTAGAATTTCCTTCCAAAGGGGTGCCAATAGTTTCATAAAGCCTGAAAAGTAGCGGCAAATGATGTTCTTAGAGTTTCAGGGGGAAAAAGTCATGCTTAGGTGCCAAATTTGAAGGTCTTCCGGGCCTCCTATGCAAGCCGAAAGTATATTCTCGATTCCCACGCTCGTCGCGAGCATTTTAAGTACTTATGCGTCTGAAACAGACTCCGAGTGACAAAGTTATGACCGTTTTAGTGAACACCGGTCATTTATATGGCAGTCTTTGAAAGAACTTCATTTTCTCGTGATGCGTTCTCATGCGCCGCCGGAAAATTTTGTGTCTTCCATAGTGGAGATATTGTTTCCACATATATATAGACCGATACCAGGAATGCCCTCCTATTATTGGCCGTCACACACATATGTTACGGGATGCCACACGGCAAAAACAAGGAGTATAAGGCTTATAGTCGAATTATTTTCTTGAATTTACAACCAAATGGGATTCCCCGGATCATAGAACATGTGCAGAATGTAGCGTTTGTCCTTACCAGGTGGACTAATGTTTATACTCACCATAATCTCTCGGATTTCCTTCCAAATTAGTGCCAATGGGTTTAGAAACTTGTCTGAAAAGCAGCGGCAACTGATGTTCTTTGACTTTCAGGGGCAGAAAGTCCTACCTAGGGGCCGATTTAAGGGTCCTCAGGGCCACCTGGGCAACCCGGAAGTATTTTCTAGATTCCCATACTCGTCATGAGCATTTTGAGTACTTCTGCGTCCGAAATTGACTTCGAATGACAAAGTTATGACCGTTTTAGTGAACACCGGTCCTTTATATGGCAGTCTCTGAAAGAATTTCATTTTCTCGTGACGCGTTCTCACGCGCCACCCCAAATTTTTGTGTCCTCCAAAGTGGAGGTAAAGTTTCCACATATATATTGACCGATGCCAAGAATGCCCTCCTATTATTGGCTGTCACACACGTACGTTACGGCATCCCAGATGGCAAAAACAAGGAGAATAAGGCTTATCGTCGCCTTATTTTCTTGAATTTAAAACCAAATGGGATTCCCCGGATCATAGAACATGTGCAGAATGCAACGTTTCTCCTTACCAGGCGGACGAATGTTTATACTTACCATAATCTCTCGGGTTTCCTTCCAAAGGAGTGCCTATCGGTTCAGAAACTTGTCTCAAAAGTAGTAGCAAATGATGTTCTTTGACTTTGAGGGGCAAAAAGTCATGCCTAGGGGCCGAATTAAGGGTCCTCCGGGCCTCCTATGCATGCCGAAAGTATTTTCTCGATTCCCACGCTTGTCGCGAGCATTTATATTCGAAACGGACTCCGAATGACAAAGTTATGACCGTTTTATTGAACATCGTTCCTCTATATGGCATTCCTTGAAAAAGCTTCATTTTCTCATGAGGCGTTCTAGCCCGCCGCACCAAAATTTTGTGTCCTCCATAGTGGAAATATTGTTTCTACATATATATATTGACTGATGCCAGGAATGCCCCCCTATTATTATCTTTCACACACATACGTTATGGCATGCCACATGGCGAAAACGAAGAGAATAAGGCTTATAGTCGCCTTATTTTCTTGAATTTACAACCAAATGGGATTCCTCTGATCATAGAGCATGCGCAGAATGCAACGTTTGTCCTTACCAGGCGGACTAATGTTTATACTCACCATAATCTATCGGATTTCCTTCCAAAGGAGTGCGAGTGAGTTCAGAAACTTGTTTGAAAAGCAACGGCAAATGATGTTCTTTGACTTTCAAGGGCAAAAGGTCCTGCTTAGGGGCCAAATTTGAAGGTCCTCTGGGCCTCTTGCGCTAGCCGAAAGTATTTTCTCGAGTACTTGTGCGTCCGAAACGGACTCCGAATGACAAAGTTAGGACCATTTTAGTGAACACCGGTCCTTTATATGGCAGTCTTTGAAGAACTTCATTTTCTTGTGACGCGTTTGTCGGTGTCAACACCGGCAGATCTCGGGTAGGGGGTCCCGAGCTGTGTGTCATGGATCGATGTGTAACAGGAGACAGGGGACACGATGTTTACCCAGGTTTGGGCCCTCTTAATGGAGGTAATACCCTACTTCCTGCTTGATTGATCTTGATGAATATAGAGATTAGAAGAGTTGATCTACCCCGAGACGGTTGTGGTCTAAACCCTAGGGCATGATGATTAATGTCATAATGATCTATTGACTAGCCTGGCCTTGGCTTATATAATGCCCCAGAGGCCTAGGATAACAAGAGTCCTAGCCGAATACGTTGGTGGAGTGGAGTCCTTTATCTTGATCACCAAGTCTTGTGGAATACTCCTTGTATGCGGCATGGGCTGCCTGAAGTGGCCCATGAGTGAACCGCCATGGGGGTCCTCGGCCCGATCCACTTGGTCGGGAGACGATGTGGTGAGTACCCCCTAGTTTAGGACACCATTAGTAGCCCCCTGAACCGGGGACGCTCCTCGATTCTTCCGAACTGTTCTTCATCTTCGGTCTTCGGTCTTGAAAACTGGTTCAACAAATCTTCTCATCTCCGATCTTGAGGATCGCCGAAGTGAATCCGAAGAGTTTACACGTCGGGTATCCGAGGAGCCCCTTTAAGTTATCGGCCGTTATCAATGCCTTGTTATTTTTACGCCCCCCTCGGGTTTGAATTGTTCCCGTGCAGCGGTGTCCTCTGGCATCTGAGCCCCAATGCCGGACTGCATTCGAGGTATCTTTTGCAGCCGATCACCAACACCGGACTGTATCCGAGCTCCAACGCCGGACTGTATCTGAGCTCCAACGCCGGACTATATCCGAGGTGTAATAGATCACCTTGGCTTGAAAAAGTTTGAAGGATGTTATTCGAGTTTAATGCTGAAAAGTTCTCTATGGAATGAGCCATTTGAATTCGAGCTTTATGCCGAACCACTTCCAAGCTCCAACTATGGTCAGCATCCGAGGTGCCGTAAACTACCTCAGATCTTTTGAAAGATTGAACAAATTCAGCCGGGCTAAATGCCGGAAATGCCCTCTATGGAGCCAGCCACTGGCGCCCGAGCTTTATGCCGGACTGCATCCGAGGTGGTGCACCACCCCGACCGCGGGCTGATTTTTTGTGAATATTTTTGATTGGTGCAATTTATTCTCTGCCGAGATATATAGCCAGTATATGTATATCCAGTAGCCCTCAAGGTGTGTGTCGGTCTAAAACCGAAGATGTACCTAAAGGAAAACATAAAACTGCTGATCCTAGTAGCCCCTGAGACTCAGGTAGATTTGCAAAATCGGCCTGAGGATCAACTCCTAGCTCGGCAGCATACGTAGGAATAGAAACATAGTGTAATATATTAGAAATAATGATCGGCGGACAGGCCCCTGAGAGAGGGTTGTGAGAAGTCGCCAAGATATATTAGCTTGATGCCGGATAAGTCCCAGATGGTACTTATTGTTGTCCGAAGACACGCTTGCCCGTAGTTTGGTCATGCCGAACACTGAGCACTTTGAATTCAAAGCATTGAATAGGCCATGTAGTAGCCCCCGAGCCACTGGTCGGGTGGCAACACCAGATCAGGGGATCGATTTGCCCCTTTAATATTTATAAATAATGAGCACGAAGCCTAGTAGCCCCCGAGCCTTAATGTGGGCAAGGGTGGCCGAATTAAGGATCGATATCCATTTGACAGAAAATTTTTGTTGTGTTTAACACAAACTTCTCAAAAAGAGAATAAGATCTCTTAAAGGAGCTTAGAGCTGGTCGAAATCCGAGCTCGCCAAGGTAGGCCCCAAAGGGTTTAAAAGATGGGTTTGCAGTAAATGGATTTTACTCGCAATTTTTATGTGTAATGATTCTATGTATCCAAGTACTTTACATCATTAATGCTCGGATCCGCATTGTACAAAACTTTGTTGGCCGACCATCGGCTTCAACCTCCACGGCAAGTAGCCAGGGAGTGTTTGTCCCACTTTATAAAGCCTTTATGAGGGAAAAGATTTACGACGAACAAGGCAATCCGGCCATACGGTTTTATAAACAAAGGTACACGGAGAGATATGTTATATTACGTTTTAACGTAAGAAACATCTTCCAAAGAAAATAGTTCCGCTATCGGTTCCTTTCTTTGGGTTCTCATGCTGACCATGATCATGAAACCTCATCTCCGATCAATGTGGGAGGAAAATATTGAGGATTTAGATAGGGGAAAGTTCCCGAACTCTGTGGTCCATGATGAACAAGAATTTTCACTTCCATCGTTGCCGACCAATTATATCCTTTAAGATGGCTAGCTTTCGGCTTCACCTAGTCTTAGGTACTAATCCAGATGACCCGGTAGTAACAATCACAGAGGTGCTCCCTTTACTGCCTAGCCGAACAATCGGGAACGCAAGGGGTAAGCACAGGAGCCAGGCAACCCAGCTTGGCCAAAATCTTAAGTCAAATTGATGCATATTTATGGCTTTATTACGATAATTATGGAAGACGAATCCTCCATTGAGACTGTTTATAATCTGAAAGTGGCCCATCGTCGGCTTCCACCCCTTTGTAGATACTACACAGGGTGTTTCCGCAGTAACAAGACAACCCTTAGCCGACGTCTCGGTGCCCGGAGGCGGTTGTGTTAGCAGAAACGAGGCAATAAGATATGTTGGCTTTATAACTTTCACTTAGTCATAGGAGCTTTAAATTGGGGAGGCTAGTTACGAGCCCCCGGTTAGTGTTCGGCGACAGCCGAGGTCAAGCTGTAAACACTTCGGCCAATATTATGAACGACCCGTCATTTAACATAGTCATCGGATCGCTGACCAGTTTACGCTTATTGTGACAGTCAGTTTTCGGCTTTCTCCACTGAGGTGCTTAACCATGCGAGTTGGAAGCACAATCGCAGTGGTTCTCCCTTTGCACACCTAGCCGAACAAAGCGGAATGTAGGAGGCAAGCACAGGAGCTGGGCAACCCAACTATTGACAAAAGACACAATTCGAAACCGATGCATATATAGCAATATCCGAGAATGTTTTTGCAGAATCTCTAAAGGTGTCCGGCGTTGCACTACGAGAATTATGCTAGAAACACACCAATAGTTTAAAAGCGCCATAGGCTCGAAAAGCGAAAAATTTATGTAAAAGCTTGACGTCCGGACTAAACTGAGATTTTGGTTCCAATCTGGAAATTGGTCTTTTTAAAAAGTAATTGTGCTTCTGTTGTGCTTTAACATGACACATCCCATCTCAAGACTTCAAGCGGGTCAACCTACGACTTCAAGCTCCTTATCCCGAAGGCGGAGTACTTCTCCGAGGCCAGTTTAGCAAACTAAACTCGAGCGGCTTTAGAAAGAAGATAGGCTATCCGGCTATTGACCATACACTCGAGACGAAAAAAGGAACGGTAGAAATAGACTTTGCAACGACCAAGAAGAAAACACATTTACTATAAATCGGCTCATATAAATTATAAGAGACCCCAGTTAACATGGGCAAAGGGAGTTTCTTTTAACAAACAACGTATGTGAGCATGGTCGAACCGAACACAAATTAAAAATTTAAAACTTTGAGCATGAAAGCGACTTAGCTGGTTAATGTGTTTGGCATCAATGACGCGGTCCGAGCTTACAGTGGGACGAGGTCCCAACCCGTAAGCCGGTCCCGGGGTAGCGGAGCGAAGAGCTCGGCACTCCGAAGTGGCGACATAGCATGGCCAATGTGGCGAGGTGGAACCCCAAGTCTGTCCGAGGCGATGGAGCAGGCCGGCAGTAAGACGCCGAAGTTCCCGACATGGGTTAATGAAGTGATGACGAAGCCCCTGGTCCAGCCGAGGTGACGTGGTACGTCAATACGTCGAGGTGACAGCGCTGCCCAACCCGGATAATTTACCTGTGCACAGAAAATAGTGCAAGTCGTAGATAATAGTAATAATAATAATAAGTTAAAAAATGTAGCATAATAAATAATTTATGCAAAGTGAATAATTAAAGGAATATGTCCCGTGTGCCGAACACCCAACGAGGTAGAACCCTCTCGATGACGCTGATGTCTCCGAGGCAACCGAACATGTCGGTATGGCAATTCGACCAACAAGGTGATCATGCGAGCCAATTTATGCCGATAGGGATGACAATGTCGGCTTGCCGAAGTGACCACGTGACGTAGTCGAAGTTGATTACCTACACACATAAAATAGTACGGTCCAAAAAATAATAATATAAATATATATAAAATCCTTGCATAATTGCTTTAAGAAAAAAATAATTTATTTAAAGAGATGGGGCCTGGCGCCGAAGCCAATGTCGATACAGGGTGTCGGCGTGAATGCCACACGGCAAAAACAAGGAGAATAAGGCTTATAGTCGCCTTATTTCCTAGAATTTACAACCAAATGGGATCCCCGGATCACAGAGCATGTGCGGAATACAACGTTTGTCCCTACCAGGCAGACTAATGTTTATACTCACCATAATCTCTAGAATTTCCTTCCAAAGGAGCGCCAATGGGTTCAGAAACTTGTCTAAAAAGTACCAGCAAATGATGTTCTTGACTTTCAAGGGCAAAAAGTCATGCTTAGGGGCCGAATTTGAGGGTCTTCCAGGCCTCCTATGCAATCCGAAAGTATTTTCTTGATTCCCACGCTCGTAGCGAGCATTTTGAGTACTTGTGCGTCTGAAACAGACTTCGAATGACAAAGTTAAGACAGTTTTAGTGAACATCGGTCCATTATAGGGCAGTCTTTGAAAAAACTTCATATGCTCATGACGCGTTCTCACGCGCCACCCCAAAATTTTGTGTCCTCCATAGTGGTGGTAAAGTTTCCACATATATATAGAGCGATGCTAGGAATGCCCTCCTATTATTGGCCATCACACACGTACGTTACGACATGCCACACGGCAAAAATAAGGAGAATCACGCTTATAGTCGCCTTATTTTCTTGAATTTGCAACCAAATGGGATTCCCCGGATCATTGAACATGTGCAGAATGCAATGTTTCTCCTTACCAGGCGGACCAATGTTTGTACTCACGATAATCTCTCGGATTTCCTTCCAAAGGAGTGCCAATGGGTTCAGAAACTTGTCTGAAAAGCAGCGGCAAATGATGTTCTATGACTTTCAGGGGCAAAAAGTCTTGCTAAGGGGCCTAATTTGAGGGTATTCTGGGCCTCCTATACGAGCCGGAAGTATTTTCTCGATTCCCATGCTCGTCGCAAGCATTTTGAGTACTTGTGGGTCCGAAACGGACTCCGAATGACAAAGCTATGACCGTTTTAGTGAAAACGGGTCCATAATATGGCAGTCTTTGAAAGAACTTAATTTTCTCGTGACGCGTTCTCACGCGCCACCCCCAAAATTTTGTGTCCTCCATAGTGGAGGTAATGTTTCCACATATATATTGACCGATGCCAGGAATGCCCTCCTTTTATTGGCCATCACACACGTACGTTACGGCATGGCACACGGCAAAAACAAGGAGAATAAGGCTTATAGTTGCCTTATTTTCTTCAATTTACAACCAAATGGGATTCCCCGGATCATACAACATGTGCAGGATATAACGTTTGTCCTTACCAAGCGTACTGATGTTTATACTGACCATAATCTCTCGGATTTCCTTCCAAAGGCGTGCGAATGGGTTCAGAAACTTGTCTGAAAAGCAGCGGCAAATGTTGTTCTTTGACTTTCAGGTGCAAAAAGTCCTGCTTAGGGGCCGAAGTTTAGGGTCCTCCAGTCTCTTGCGCAAGCCGGCGGTATTTTCTAGATTAGCACGCTCATCGTGAGCATTTTGAGTACTTGTGGGTCCGAAACGGACACCGAATGACAAAGTTATGACTGTTTTTGTGAACACCGGTCCTTTATATGGTAGTCCTTGAAAGAACTTCATTTTCTCATGACGCGTTCTGGCGCGCCACCCAAAGTTTGATGTCCTGCATACTGGAAATATTGTTTCCACATATATATTAACCGATGTCAGGAATGCCCTCCTATTATTGGCCATCACACACGTACGTTACGGCATGCCAAACGGCAAAAACATGGAGAATAAGGCTTATAGTCGCCTTATTTTCTTGAATTTACAACCAAATGGGATCCCTGGATAATAGAGCATGTGCGGAATGCAACTTTTGTCCTTACCAGGCAGGCTAATGTTTATACTCACCATAATCTCTAGAATTTCCTTCCAAAGGAGCGCCAATGGGTTCAGAAACTTGTCTGAAAAGTAGCAGCAAATGATGTTCTTTACATTTCAGGGGCAAAAAGTCATGCTTAGGGGCCGAATTTGAGGGTCTTTCGGGCCTCCTATGCAATCCGAAAGTATTTTCTTGATTCCCCCGCTCGTCGCGAGCATTTTGAGTACATGTGCGTCTGAAAGAGACTCCGAATGACAAAGTTATGACCGTTATAGTGAACACCGGTCCTTTATATGGCAGTCTTTGAAAAAACTTCATTTTCTCATGATGTGTTCACACGCGCCACCCCAAAATTTTGTGTCCTCCATAGTGGTGGTAAAGCTTCCACATATAAATAGACCGATGCTAGGAATGCCCTCCTATTATTGTCCGTCAGAAACGTACATTACGGCATGCCACACGGCAAAAACAAGGAGAATCAGGCTTATAGTCGCCTTATTTTCTTGAATTTACAACCAAATGGGATTCCCCCGATCATAGAACATGTGCAGAATGCAATGTTCTCCTTACCAGGCGGACCAATGTTTGTACTCACGATAATCTCTCAGATTTCCTTCCAAAGGAGTGCGAATGGGTTCAGAAACTTGTCTGAAAAGCAGCGGCAAATGATATTCTTTGACTTTTAGGGGCAAAAAGTATTGCTTAGGGGCCTAATTTGAGGGTATTCCGGGCCCCCTATACAAGCCAGAAGTATTTTTCTCGATTCCCATGCTCGTCGCAAGCATTTCGAGTAGTTGTGGGTCCAAAACGGACTCCGAATGACAAAGTTATGACCGTTTAAGTGAACACGGGTCCCTTATATGGCAGTCTTTGAACGAACTTCATTTTCTCGTGAGGCATTCTCACGCGCCGCCCCCAAAATTTTGTGTCCTCCAAAGTGGAGGTAAAGTTTCCACATATATATTGACTGGTGCCAGGAATGCCCTCCTATTATTGGCCGTCACACACGTACGTTACCGCATGCCAGACAGCAAAAACAAGGAGAATAAGGCTTATAGTCGCCTTATTTTCTTCAATTTACAGCCAAATAGGATTCCTCGGATCATAGAGCATGTGCAGAATTCAACGTTCGTCCTTACCAGGCGGACTAATGTTTATACTCACCATAATCTCTCAGATTTCCTTCCAAAGGAGTGCCAATGGGTTCAGAAACTTGTCTGAAAAGTAGCGGCAAATGATGTTCTTTGACTTTCAGGTGCAAAAACTCCTGCTTAGGGGCCAAAGTTTAGTGTTGCGGGCCTCTTGCGCACAGCCAGAAGTATTTTCTAGATTCGCACGCTCATCATGAGCATTTTGAGTACTTGTGGGTCCGAAACGGACTCCGAATGCCAAAGTTATGACCGTTTTTGTGAACACCGGTCCTTTATATGGCAGTCCCTGAAAGAACTTCATTTTCTCATGATGCGTTCTGGCGCGCCGCCTCAATGTTTTGTGTCCTCCACAATGGAGATATTATTTCCACATATATATTAACCGATGCCAGGAATGCCCTCCTATTATTGACCGTCACACACGTACGTTACGGCATGCCACACAGCAAAACCAAGGAGAATAAGTCTTTTAGTCGCCTTATTTTCTTGAACTTATAACCAAATGGGATTCCCTGGATCATAGAGCATGTGCAGAAATGCAATGTTTGTCCTTACTAGGCGGACTAATGTTTATACTCACCATAATCTCTCAGATTTCCTTCCAAAGGAGTACCAATGGGTTCAGAAACTTGTCTCAAAAGCAGCGGCATATGATGTTCTTTGACTTTCAGGGGCAAAAATTCAAGCTTAGGGGCTGAATTGGAGGTTCTTCCGGCCCTCCTATGCAAGCCGAAAATATTTTCTCGATTCCCACACTCGTCACGAGCATTTTGAGTACTTGTGCGTCCGAAACGGACTCCGAATGACAAAGTTATGACCGTTTTAGTGAACACCGGTCCTTTATATGGTAGTCTGTTAAAGAACTTCATTTTCTCGTGACGCGTTCTCACGAGCCGCCCCAAAATTTTGTGTCCTCCATAGCGGAGGTAATATTTTCACATATATATTGACGGATGCCAGGAATGCCCTCCTATTATTGGCCGTGACACACGTACGTTACGGCATGCCACACGGCAAAAACAAGGAGAATCATGCTTATAGTCGCCTTATTTTCCTGAATTTACAACCAAATGGTATTCCCCGGATCATAGAGCATGTGCAGAATACAATTTTTCTCCTTACCAGGCGAACCAATGTTGTACTCACAATAATCTCTTGGATTTCCTTCCAAAGGAGTGCAAGTGGGTTCAGAAACTTGTCTGAAAAGCAGCGGCAGATGATGTTCTTTGACTTTCAGGGGCAAAAAGTCTAGCTTAGGGGCCGAATTTGAGGGTCGTCCGAGCCTCTCATGCAAGCCAGAAGTATTTTCTAGATTCCCACACTCGTCGCGAGCATTTTGAGTACTTGTGGGTCCGAAACGGATTCCGAATGACAAAGTTATGACTGTTTTAGTGAACACCGGTCCTTTATATGCTAGTCTTTGAAAGAACTTCATTTTCTCGTGACGCGTTCTCACGTGCTGCCCCAAATTTTCGTGTCCTCCATAGTGGATGTAAAGTTTCCACATCTATATTAACCAATGCTAGGAATGCCCTCCTGTTATTGGCTGTCACACACGTACGTTAGGGCATGCCACACGGCAAAAACAGGGAGAATAATGCATATAGTCGCCTTTTTTTCTTGAATTTACAACCAAAAGGGATTCCCCGGATCATAGAACATGTGCAGAATGCAATGTTTCTCCTTACCAGGCGGACCAATGTTTGTACTCACGATAATCTCTCGGATTTCCTTCCAAAGGAGTGCCAATGGGTTCAGAAACTTGTTTGAAAAGCAGCGGCAAATGATGTTCTATTACTTTCAGGGGCAAAATGTCTTGCTTTGGGGCCTAATTTGAGGGTATTCCGGGCCTCCTATACAAGCCGGAAGTATTTTTTCGATTCCCATGCTCATCGCAAGCATTTTGAGTACTTGTGGGTCTGAAACGGACTGCGAATGACAAAGCTATGACCGTTCTAGTGAACACGGGTCCCTTATATGGCAGTCTTTGAAAGAACTTAATTTTCTCGTGACACGTTCTCACGCACCGCCCCCAAAATTTTGTGTCCTCCATAGTGGAGGTAAAGTTTCCAGATATATATTGACCGATGCCAGGAAGGCCTCCTTTTATTGGCCTTCACACACGTACGTTACGGCATGGCACACGGCAAAAACAAGGAGAATAAGGCTTATAGTCACCTTATTTTCTTCAATTTACAACCAAATGGGATTCCCCGGATCATACAGCATGTGCAGAATGCAACGTTTATCCTTGCCAGGCGGACTAATGTTTATACTCACCATAATCTCTTGAATTTCCTTCCAAAGGAGTGCCAATGGGTTTAGAAACTTGTGTGAAAAGCAGCTGCAAATGTTGTTCTTTGAATTTCAGGTGCAAAAAGTCCATCTTAGGGGCCGATGTTTAGGGTCCTTCGGGCCTCTTGTGCAAGCCGGAAGTATTTTCTAGATTCGCACGCACATCATGAACATTTTGAGTACTCGTGGGTCCGAAACAGACTCCGAAGGACAAAGTTATGACCGTTTTTGTGAACACCGGCCCTTTATATGGCATTTCTTGAAAGAACTTCATTTTGTCAAGAAGCGTTCTGGCGCGCCGCCCCAAAGTTTTGTGTCCTCCACAGTGGAGATATTGTTTCCACATACATATTAACCGATGCCAGGAATGCCCTCCTAATATAGGCCGTCACACACGTACGTTACGGCATGCCACACGGCAAAAACATGGAGAATAAGGCTTTTAGTCGCCTTATTTTCTTCAATTTACAACCAAATGGGATTCCCCGGATCATAGAGCATGTGCAGAAATGCAACATTTATCCTTACCAGGCAGACTAATGTCTATAATCACCATAATCTCTCGGATTTCCTTCCAAAGGAGTGCCAATGGGTTCATACACTTGTCTCAAAAGCAGCGGCATATGATGTTCTTTGACTTTCAGGGGAAAAAGGTCATGCTTAGGGGCCGAATTTGAGGGTCTTCTGGCCCTCCTATGCAAGCCAAAAGTATTTTCTCGATTCCCACACTCGTCACGAGCATTTTGAGTACTTGTGCGTCTGAAACAGACTCCGAATGACAAAGTTATGACCGTTTTAGTGAACACCGGTCCTTTATATGGTAGTCTTTTAATGAACTTCGTTTTCTCATGACGCGTTCTCACGCGCCGCCCCAAAATTTTGTGTCCTCCATAGTGGAGGTAAAGTTTCCACATATATATTGACCGATGCCAGGAATGCCCTCCTATTATTGGCCGTCACACACGTACGTTACGGCATGCCACACGGCAAAAACAAGGAGAATCAGGCTTATAGTCGTGTTATTTTTTTGAATTTACAACCAAATGGGATTCCCCCGATCATAGAACATGTGCAGAATGCAATGTTCTCCTTACCAGGCGGACCAATGTTTGTACTCACGATAATCTCTCGGATTTCCTTCCAAAGGAGTGCCAATGGGTTTAGAAACTTGTCTGAAGAGCAGCGTCAAATGATATTCTTTGACTTTTAGGGGCAAAAAGTTTTGCTTAAGGGCCTAATTTGAGGGTATTCCGGGCCTCCTATACAAGCCGGAAGTATTTTCTCGATTCCCATGCTCGCCGCAAGCATTTCGAGAAGTTGTGAGTCCAAAACGGACTCCGAATGACAAAGTTATGACCGTTTTAGTGAACACGGGTCTCTTATATGGCAGTCTTTGAAAGAACTTCATTTTCTCGTGAGGCGTTCTCACGCGCCGCCCCCAAAATTTTGTGTCCTCCACACTTTAGGTAAAGTTTCCACATATATATTGACCGATGCAAGGAATGCCCTCCTATTATTGGCCGTCACACACGTACGTTACGGCATGCCACACGGCAAAAACAAGGAGAATCAGGCTTATAGTCGCGTTATTTTTTTGAATTTACAACCAAATGGGATTCCCCCGATCTTAGAACATGTGCAGAATGCAATGTTCTCCTTACCAGGCGGACCAATGTTTGTACTCATGATAATCTCTCGGATTTCCTTCCAAAGGAGTGCCAATGGGTTTAGAAAATTGTCTGAAGAGCAGCGTCAAATGATATTCTTTGACTTTTAGGGGCAAAAAGTTTTGCTTAAGGGCCTAATTGAGGGTATTCCGGGCCTCCTATACAAGCCGGAAGTATTTTCTCGATTCCCATGCTCGCCGCAAGCATTTCGAGAAGTTGTGGGTCCAAAACGGACTCCGAATGACAAAGTTATGACCGTTTTAGTGAACACGGGTCTCTTATATGGCAGTCTTTGAAAGAACTTCATTTTCTCGTGAGGCGTTCTCACGCGCCGCCCCCAAAATTTTGTGTCCTCCACACTTTAGGTAAAGTTTCCACATATATATTAACCGATGCCAGGAATGCCCTCCTATTATTGGCCGTCACACACGTACGTTACCGCATGCCACACGGCAAAAACAAGGAGAATAAGGCTTATAGTCGCCTTATTTTCTTCAATTTACAACAAAATGGGATTCCCCGGATCATAGAGCATGTGCAGAATGCAACGTTTGTCCTTACCAGGCGGACTAATATTTATGCTCACCATAATCTCTCGGATTTCCTTCCAAAGGAGTGCCAATGGGTTCAGAAACTTGTCTGAAAAGTAGCGGCAAATGATGTTCTTTGACTTTCAGGTGCAAAAACTCCTGCTTAGGGGCCGAAGTTTAGTGTCCTCCGGGCCTCTTGCGCAAAGCCGGAAGTATTTTCTAGATTCGCACACTCATCATGAGCATTTTAAGTACTTGTCGGTGCGAAACGGACTCCGAATGACAAAGTTTTGACGGATTTTGTGAACACCGGTCCTTTATATGGCAGTCCTTCAAAGAACTTCATTTTCTCATGACGTGTTCTGGCACGCCGCCCCAATGTTTTGTGTCCTCCACAATGGAGATATTGTTTCCACATATATATTAACCGTTGCCAGGAATGCCCACCTATTATTGACTGTCACACATGTACATTACGGCATGCCACACAGCAAAACCAAGGAGAATAAGGCTTTTAGTCGCCTTATTTTCTTGAATTTACAACCGAATGGGATTCCCCTGATCATAGAGCATGTGCAGAAATGCAATGTTTGTCCTTACCAGGCGGACTAATGTTTATACTCACCATAATCTCTTAGATTTCCTTCCAAAGGAGTGCCAATGGGTTCAGAAACTTGTCTCAAAAGCAGCGGCATATGATGTTCTTTAACTTCCAGGGGCAAAAAGTCAAGCTTAGGGGCCGAATTGGAATGTCTTCCGGCCCTCCTATGCAAGCTGAAATTATTTTCTCGATTCCCACGCTCGTCGCGAGCATTTTGAGTACTTGTGCGTCTGGAACAGACTCCGAATGACAAAGTTATGACAATTTTAGTGAACACCGGTCCTTTATATGGTAGTCTTTTAAAGAACTTCATTTTCTCGTGACGCGTTCTCACGCGCCGCCCCAAAATTTTGTGTCCTCCATAGTGGAGGTAAAGTTTCCACATATATATTGACCGATGCCAGGAATGCCCTCCTATTATTGGCCATCACACACGTACGTTACGGCATGCCACACGGCAAAAACAAGGAGAATCAGGCTTATAGTCGCGTTATTTTGTTGAATTTACAACCAAATGGGATTCCCCCGATCATAGAACATGTGCAGAATGCAATGTTCTCCTTACCAGGCGGACCAATGTTTGTACTCACAATAATCTCTCGGATTTCCTTCCAAAGGAGTGCCAATGGGTTTAGAAAATTGTCTGAAGAGCAGCGTCAAATGATATTCTTTGACTTTTAGGGGCAAAAAGTTTTGCTTAAGGGCCTAATTGAGGGTATTCCGGGCCTCCTATACAAGCCGGAAGTATTTTCTCGATTCCCATGCTCGCCGCAAGCATTTCGAGAAGTTGTGGGTCCAAAACGGACTCCGAATGACAAAGTTATGACCGTTTTAGTGAACACGGGTCTCTTATATGGCAGTCTTTGAAAGAACTTCATTTTCTCGTGAGGCGTTCTCACGCGCCGCCCCCCAAATTTTGTGTCCTCCACACTTTAGGTAAAGTTTCCACATATATATTAACCGATGCCAGGAATGCCCTCCTATTATTGGCCGTCACACACGTACGTTACCGCATGCCACACGGCAAAAACAAGGAGAATAAGGCTTATAGTCGCCTTATTTTCTTCAATTTACAACAAAATGGGATTCCCCGGATCATAGAGCATGTGCAGAATGCAACGTTTGTCCTTACCAGGCGGACTAATATTTATGCTCACCATAATCTCTCGGATTTCCTTCCAAAGGAGTGCCAATGGGTTCAGAAACTTGTCTGAAAAGTAGCGGCAAATGATGTTCTTTGACTTTCAGGTGCAAAAACTCCTGCTTAGGGGCCGAAGTTTAGTGTCCTCCGGGCCTCTTGCGCAAAGCCGGAAGTATTTTCTAGATTCGCACACTCATCATGAGCATTTTAAGTACTTGTCGGTGCGAAACGGACTCCGAATGACAAAGTTTTGACGGATTTTGTGAACACCGGTCCTTTATATGGCAGTCCTTCAAAGAACTTCATTTTCTCATGACGTGTTCTGGCACGCCGCCCCAATGTTTTGTGTCCTCCACAATGGAGATATTGTTTCCACATATATATTAACCGTTGCCAGGAATGCCCACCTATTATTGACTGTCACACATGTACATTACGGCATGCCACACAGCAAAACCAAGGAGAATAAGGCTTTTAGTCGCCTTATTTTCTTGAATTTACAACCGAATGGGATTCCCCTGATCATAGAGCATGTGCAGAAATGCAATGTTTGTCCTTACCAGGCGGACTAATGTTTATACTCACCATAATCTCTTAGATTTCCTTCCAAAGGAGTGCCAATGGGTTCAGAAACTTGTCTCAAAAGCAGCGGCATATGATGTTCTTTAACTTCCAGGGGCAAAAAGTCAAGCTTAGGGGCCGAATTGGAATGTCTTCCGGCCCTCCTATGCAAGCTGAAATTATTTTCTCGATTCCCACGCTCGTCGCGAGCATTTTGAGTACTTGTGCGTCTGGAACAGACTCCGAATGACAAAGTTATGACAATTTTAGTGAACACCGGTCCTTTATATGGTAGTCTTTTAAAGAACTTCATTTTCTCGTGACGCGTTCTCACGCGCCGCCCCAAAATTTTGTGTCCTCCATAGTGGAGGTAAAGTTTCCACATATATATTGACCGATGCCAGGAATGCCCTCCTATTATTGGCCATCACACACGTACGTTACGGCATGCCACACGGCAAAAACAAGGAGAATCAGGCTTATAGTCGCGTTATTTTGTTGAATTTACAACCAAATGGGATTCCCCCGATCATAGAACATGTGCAGAATGCAATGTTCTCCTTACCAGGCGGACCAATGTTTGTACTCACGATAATCTCTCGGATTTCCTTCCAAAGGAGTGCCAATGGGTTCAGAAACTTGTCTGAAAAGCAGCGTCAAATGATATTCTTTGACTTTTAGGGGCAAAAAGTTTTGCTTAAGGGCCAAATTTGAGGGTATTCCGGGCCTCCTATACAAGCCGGAAGTATTTTCTCGATTCCCATGCTCGTCGCAAGCATTTCGAGTAGTTGTGGGTCCAAAACGGACTCCGAATGACAAAGTTATGACCGTTTTAGTGAACACGGGTCTCTTATATGGCAGTCTCTGAAAGAACTTCATTTTCTCGTGAGGCGTTCTCACGCGCCGCCCCCAAAGTTTTGTGTCCTCCACAGTGGAGGTATAGTTTCCACATATATATTAACCGATGCCAGGAATGCCCTCCTATTATTCGCCATCACACACGTACGTTACCGCATGCCACACGGCAAAAACAAGGAGAATAAGGCTTATAGTCGCATTATTTTCTTCAATTTACAACAAAATGGGATTCCCCGGATCATAGAGCATGTGCAGAATGCAACGTTTGTCCTTACCAGGCGGACAAATATTTATACTCACCATAATCTCTCGGATTTCCTTCCAAAGGAGTGCCAATGGGTTCAGAAACTTGTCTGAAAAGTAGCGGCAAATGAAGTTCTTTGACTTTCAGGTGCAAAAACTCCTGCTTAGGGGCCGAAGTTTAGTGTCCTCCGGGCCTCTTGTGCAAAGCCGGAAGTATTTTCTAGATTCGCACACTCATCATGAGCATTTTAAGTACTTGTGGGTGCGAAACGGACTCCGAATGACAATGTTTTGACCGTCCTTGTGAACACCGGTCCTTTATATGGCAGTCCTTCAAAGAACTTCATTTTCTCATGACGTGTTCTGGCACGCCCCCCGAATGTTTTCTGTCCTCCACAATGGAGATATTGTTTCCACATATATATTAACCGATGCCAGGAATGCCCACCAATTATTGACTGTCACACATGTACATTACGGCATGCCACACAGCAAAACCAAGGAGAATAAGGCTTTTAGTCGCCTTATTTTCTTGAATTTACAACCGAATGGGATTCCCCTGATCATAGAGCATGTGCAGAAATGCAATGTTTGTCCTTACCAGGCGTACTAATGTTTATACTCACCATAATCTCTTAGATTTCCTTCCAAAGGAGTGCTAATGGGTTCAGAAACTTGTCTCAAAAGCAGCGGCATATGATGTTCTTTGACTTCCAGGGGCAAAAAGTCAAGCTTAGGGGCTGAATTGGAATGTCTTCCGGCCCTCCTATGCAAGCTGAAATTATTTTCTCGATTCCCACGCTCGTCGCGAGCATTTTGAGTACTTGTGCGTCTGAAACAGAATCCGAATGACAAAGTTATGACAATTTTAGTGAACACCGGTCCTTTATATGGTAGTCTTTTAAAGAACTTCATTTTCTCGTGACGCGTTCTCACGCGCCGCCCCAAAATTTTGTGTCCTCCATAGCGGAGGTAAAGTTTTCACATATATATTGACCGATGCCAGGAATGCCCTCCTATTCTTGGCCATGACACATGTACGTTAAGGCATGCCACACGGCAAAAACAAGGAGAATCAGGCTTATAGTCGCCTTATTTTCTTGAATTTACAACCAAATGGGATTCCCCGGATCATAGAACATGTGCAGAATGCAATGTTTCTCCTTACCAGGCGAACCAATGTTGTACTCACAATAATCTCTCGGATTTCCTTCCAAAGGAGTGCCAGTGGGTTCAGAAACTTGTCTCAAAAGCAGTGGCAAATGATATTCTTTGACTTTCAGGGGCAAAAAGTCTTGCTTAGGGGCCTAATTTGAGGGTATTCCGGGCCTCCTATACAAGCCGGAAGCATTTTCTAGATTCCCATGCTCGTCGCAAGCATTTTGAATACTTGTCGGTCCGAAACGGACTCCGAATGACAAAGCTATGACCGTTTTAGTGAACACGGGTCCCTTATATGGCAGTCTTTGAAATAACTTAATTTTCTCGTGACGCGTTCTCACGCGCCGCCCCCAAAATTTTGTCTCCTCCACATTGGTGGTAAAGTTTCCACATATATATTGACCGATGCCAGGAATGCCCTCCTATTATTGGCCGTCACACACGTACGTTACGGCATGCCACACGGCAAAACACAAGGATAATATGGCTTATAGTCGCCTTATTTTCTTGAATTTACAACCAAATGGGATTCACCTGATCATAGAGATTGTGCAGAATGCAACGTTTGTCCTTACTAGGTGAAGTAATGTATAGACTCACCATAATCTCTCGGATTTCCTTCCAAAGGAGTGCCAATGGGTTCAGAAACTTGTTTGAAACACAACGGCAAATGATGTTCTTTGACTTTCAAGGGCAAAAGGTCCTGCTTAGGGGCCGAATTTGAAGGTCCTCCGGGCTTCTTGCATTAGCCGAAAGTATTTTCTCGATTCCCACGCTTGTCGTGAATATTTGGAGTACTTGTGCGTCTGAAACGGACTCCGAATGACAACGTTATGACCGTTTTAGTGAACACCGGTCCTTTATATGGTAGTCTTTGAAAGAACTTCATTTTCTCGTGACGCGTTCTCACGCGCTGCCCCAAAATTTTGTGTCCTCCATAGTGCAGGTAAAGTTTCCACATATATATTGACCGATGCCAGGAATGCCCTCCTATTATCGGCCGCCACACACGTACGTTACGGCATGCCACACGGCAAAAACAAGGAGAATATGGCTTATAGTCGCCTTATTTTCTTGAATTTACAACCAAATGGTATTCCCCGGATCATAGAGCATGTGCAGAATGTAACGTTTATCCTTACCAGGCGGACTAATATTTATACTCACCATAATCTCTCGGATTTCCTTCCAAAGGAGTGCCAATGGTTTCAGAAACTTGTCTGTAAAGCAGCGGCAGATGATGTTCTTTGACTTTCAGGGGCAAAAAGTCTAGCTTAGGGGCCGAATTTGAGGGTCCTCCGGGTCTCTCGTGCAAGCCAGAAGTATTTTCTAGATTCCCACGCTCGTCGTGAGCATTTTGAGTACTTGTGGGTCCGAAACGGATTCCGAATGACAAAGTTACGACTGTTTTAGTGAACACAGGTCCTTTATATGGTAGTCTTTGAAAGAACTTCATTTTCTCGTGCCGCGTTCTCACGCGCAGCCCCAAAATTTTGTGTCCTCCATATTGGATGTAAAGTTTCCACATCTATATTAACCGATGCCAGCAATGCCCTCTTGTTATTGGCTATCACACATGTACGTTACGGCATGCCACACGGCAAAAACAGGGAGAATAAGGCTTATAGTCGCCTTATTTTCTTGAATTTACAACCTAATGGGATTCCCCGGATCATACAGCATGTGCAGAGTGCAACGTTTTTCCTTGCCAGGATGACTAATGTTTATACTCACCATAATCTCTCGGATTTCCTTCCAAAGGAGTGACAATGGGTTCAGAAACTTGTCTGAAAAGCAGCGGCAAATGATGTTCTTTGACTTTCAAGGGCAAAAAGTCTTGCTTAGGGGCCTAATTTGAGGGTATTCCGGGCCTCCTATACAAGCCGGAAGTATTTTCTCGATTCCCATGCTCGTCGCAAGCATTTTGAATAATTGTCGGTTCGAAACGGACTCCGAATGACAAAGCTATGACCGTTTTAGTGAACACGGGTCCCTTATATGGCAGTCCTTGAAAGAACTTAATTTTCTCGTGACACGTTCTCACGCGCCGCCGCCAAAATTTGTCTCCTCCACATTGGTGGTAAAGTTTCCACATATATATTAACCGATGCCAGGAATGCCCTTCTATTATTGGCCGTCACACACGTACGTTACGGCATGCCACACGGCAAAAACAAGGATAAGAAGGCTTATAGTCGCCTTATTTTCTTGAATTTACAACCAAATGGGATTCGCCTGATCATAGAGCTTGTGCAGAATGCAATGTTTGTCCTGACCAGGCGAAGTAATGTATAGACTCACCATAATCTCTCGGATTTCCTTCCAAAGGAGTGACAATGGGTTCAGAAACTTGTTTGAAACACAACGGCAAATGATGTTCTTTGACTTTCAAGGGCAAAAGGTCCTGCTTAGGGGCTGAATTTGAAGGTCCTCCGGGCTTCTTGCATTAGCCGAAAGTATTTTCTCGATTGCCACGCTCGTCGTGAGTATTTGGAGTACTTGTGCGTCTGAAACGGACTCCGAATGACAACGTTATGACCGTTTTAGTGAACACCGGTCCTTTATATGGCAGTCTTTGAAAGAACTTCATTTTCTCGTGACGCGTTCTCACGCGCTGCCCAAAATTTTTGTGTCCTCCATAGTGGAGGTAAAGTTTCCACATATATATTGACCGATGCCAGGAATGCCCTCCTATTATCGGCCGTCACACACGTACGTTACGGCATGCCACACGGCAAAAACAAGGAGAATATGGCTTATAGTCGCCTTATTTTCTTGAATTTACAACCAAATGGTATTCCCCGGATCATAGAGCATGTGCAGAATGTAACGTTTGTCCTTACCAGGCGGACTAATATTTATACTCACCATAATTTCTCGGATTTCCTTCCAAAGGAGTGCCAATGGGTTCAGAAACTTGTCTGAAAAGCAGCGGCAGATGATTTTCTTTGACTTTCAGGGGCAAAAATTCTAGCTTAGGGGCCGAATTTGAGGGTCCTCCACGCCTCTCATGTAAGCCAGAAGTATTTTCTAGATTCCCACGCTCGTCGTGAGCATTTTAAGTACTTGTGGGTCCGAAACAGATTCCGAATAACAAAGTTACGACTGTTTTAGTGAACACCGGTCCTTTATATGGTAGTCTTTGAATGAACTTCATTTTCTCGTGACGCGTTCTAAAGCGCAGCCCCAAAATTTTGTGTCCTCCATAGTCGATGTAAAGTTTCCATATCTATATTAACCGATGCCAGGAATGCCCTCCTATTATTGGCTATCACACACGTACATTACGTCATGCCACATGGCAAAAACAGGGAGAATAAGGCTTATAGTCGCCTTAGTTTCTTGAATTTACAACCAAATGGGATTCCCCGGATCATAGAACATGTGCAGAATGCAATGTTTCTCCTTACCAGGCGGACCAATGTTTGTACTCACGATAATCTCTCGGATTCCTTCCAAAGGATTGCCCATGGGTTCAGAAACTTGTCTGAAAAGCAGCGACAAAAGATGTTCTATGACTTTTAGGAGCAAAAAGTCTTGCTTAGGGGCCTAATTTGTGGGTATTCTGGGCCTCCTATACAAGGCGCAAAGATTTTCTCGATTCTCATGCTCGTCCTAAGCATTTTGAGTACTTGTGGGTCCGAAACGGACTCCGAATGACAAAGCTATGACTGTTTTAGTGAACACGGGTCCCTTATATGGCAGTCTTTGAAAGAACTTAATTTTCTCGTGACACGTTCTCACGCGCCGCCCCCAAAATTTTGTGTCCTCCAAAGTGGAGGTAAAGTTTCCACATATATATTGACCGATGCCAGGAATACCCTCCTTTTATTGGCCTTCACACACGTACGTTACGACATGGCACACGGCAAAAACAAGGAGAATAAGGCTTATAGTCGCCTTATTTTCTTCAATTTACAACCAAATGGGATTCCCCGGATCATACAACATGTGCAGAATGCAACGTTTTTCCTTGCCAGGCGGACTAATGTTTATACTCACCATAATCTCTTGGATTTCCTTCCAAAGGAGTGCCAATGGGTTCAGAAACTTGTCTGAAAAGCAGCTGCAAATGTTGTTGTTTGACTTTCAGGTGCAAAAAGTCCTGCTTAGGGGCCGAAGTTTAGGGTCCTCCGGGCCTCTTGCGCAAGCCGGAAGTATTTTCTAGATTCGCACAATAATCATCAGCATTTTGAGTATTGTGGGTCCAAAACGGACTCTGAAGGACAAAGTTATGACCGTTTTTGTGAACACCGGCTCTTTATATGGTAGTCCTTGAAAGAACTTCATTTTCTCGTGAGGCGTTCTCACGCGCCGCCCCCAAAATTTTGTGTCCTCCAAAGTGGAGGTAAAGTTTCCACATATATATTAACCGACGCCAGGAATGCCCACCTATTATTGGCCGTCACACACGTACGTTACAACTTGCCACACAGCAAAAACAAGGAGAATAAGGCTTTTAGTCGCCTTATTTTCTTGAATTTACAACCAAATGGGATTCCCCGGATCATAGTGCATGTGCAGAAATGCAACGTTTGTGCTTACCAGGCGGACTAATGTTTATACTCACCATAATCTCTCGGATTTCCTTCCAAAGGAGTGACAATGGGTTCAGAAACTTGTCTAAAAAGCAGCGGATACGATGTTCTTTGACTTTCAGGGGCAAAAGGTCATGCTTAGGGGCCGAATTTGGGGGTCTTCCGGCCCTCCTATGCAAGATAAAAGTATTTTCTCGATTCCCACGCTTGTCGCGAGCATTTTGAGTACATGTGCGTCTGAAACAGACTCCGAATGACAAAGCAATGACTGTTTTAGTGAACACGGGTCCCTTATATGGCAGTCCTTGAGAAAAGAACTTAATTTTTCTCGTGACACGTTCTCACGCGCCGCCCCCAAAATTTTGTCTCCTCCACATTGGTGGTAAAGTTTCCACATATATATTGACCGATGCCAGGAATGCCCTCCTATTATTGGCCGTCACACACGTACGTTACGACATGCCACACGGCAAAAACAAGGATAATAAGGCTTATAGTCGCCTTATTTTCTTGAATTTACAACCAAATGTGATTCGTCGGATCATAGAGCTTGTGCAGAATGCAACGTTTGTCCTTACCAGGCGAAGTAATGTATAGACTCGCCATAATCTCTCGGATTTCCTTCCAAAGGAGTGCCAATGGGTTCAGAAACTTGTCTGAAAAGCAGCGACAAATGATGTTCTTTGACTTTCAATGGCAAAAAGTCCGACCTAGGGGGTGAATCTGAGGGTCCTTCGCAAAAAGTATTTTCTAGATTCCCACGCTCGTCACGAGCATTTTGAGTACTTGTGCGTCTGAAAGGGACTCTGAATGACAAAGTTATGACCGTTTTAGTGAACACCGGTCCTTTATATGGCAATCCTTGAAACAACTTCATTTTCTCATGAAGAGTTCTCGCGCGCCGCCACAAAATTTTGTGTCCTCCATATTGGAGATATTATTTCCACATATATATTGACCGATGGCAGGAATTCCCTCCCATTATTGGTTGTAACAGCCGTACGTTACCGCATGCCACACGTCAAAAACCAAGAGAATAAGGCTTATAGTCACCTTATTTTATTCAATTTACTACAAAATAGGATTCCCCAGATGATAGAGCATGTGCAGAATGCAACGTTTGTCCTCACCAGGTGGAGTAATGTTTACACTCACCATAATCTCTCGGATTTCCTTCGAAAGGAGTGCCAATGGGTTCAGAAACTTGTCTGGTAAGCAGCGGTAAATGATGTTCTTTGACTTTCAGGGGGAAAAAGTCTTGCCTAGGGGCCGAATTTGAGGGTCCTCCAGGCCTCCTATGCAAGCTGGAAGTATTTTCTAGATTCCCACGCTCGTCGCGAGCATTTTGAGTACTTGTGAGTCCGAAACGGACTCCGAATGACATAGTTATGACCGTTTTAGTGAACATCGGTCCTTTATATGGCAGTCCTTGAAGCAACTTCATTTTCTAGTGACGAGTTCCGGCGCGCCGCCCCAAAATTTTGTGTCCTCCATAATGGAGATATTGTTTCCACATATATGTTGACCGATGCCAGGAATGCCCTCCCATTATTGGTTGTAACACCCGTACGTTACCGCATGCCACTGATACGTCTCCAACGTATCTATAATTTATGAAGTATTCGAGCCATGTCTTCAACAATTTTATATAGTTTTGGTATGATTTGCATGGAACTAACCCGGACTGACGCTCTTTTTAGCAGAACTACCGTGGTGTTGTTTTTTGTGCAGTAATGAAAGTTCTCCAAATGAGCTGAAACTTTTTGACGGTTCTTTTGGAACAAAAGAGACGCCTGAAGCTTTGTGGAAGGACCAGAAGGTGAAGGAGTAGGGCAGAAGACATCGGGGCGCGCCTGGGCCCTTGTCCGTGCCCCGGTGGGTTGTGCTCACCTCGAGGCCCATCTTAGCATGAAACTGACGCAAAAAATCCAATAAATAGAGAAACCATAAAA
The DNA here is from genome assembly GCF_002575655.3 of Aegilops tauschii subsp. strangulata. Classification (NCBI taxonomy): domain Eukaryota; kingdom Viridiplantae; phylum Streptophyta; class Magnoliopsida; order Poales; family Poaceae; genus Aegilops; species Aegilops tauschii. Next base: position 240,371,906 of record NC_053037.3, on the reverse strand, counting down.
AAATAACTCTAGATCAGAAGTTCCGCCGCAGCAAGGCTCTATAGCCACTGAAAACCAAACTAGACCCCATTCCGGCACCCTGCCGGAAGGGGGAATCATCTCCGATGGCCGTCTTCATCATCCCGGCAGCCACCACGATGAGGAGGGAGTAGTCCACCCTCGGGGCTGAGGGGTAATTTATGCACAGGGGTTGATGCACGTTCTTGTCTTTGTTTCTCCGGTAGAAATCTTGGGGCAGTCTTTGAAGTTCTTTGTGTTGGATTGAATATTACGAATCTGAATTTGCTTTGGTGTTATTTTAGTACGAACTCTTGGTTAGATCGATCGGAAAAAATAGCTTGGTGTTATTTCAGTACGAACTCTAGGATAGATTGATCGGAAAGAATAGCTTTGAGGTGGTTTCGTACCCTAGAAACAATTCTTTTTTATGTTCCCCGCTAGATAGGAACTTCAAAGTGATTTCTTCGTCGCACTTTGAGGGACGGTTATATGATCCAATTATATTAGCATTGTGAGAGATTTCACTAGCGAAAGTACGGACCCTAGGCCTCATTTTCAAGCATTGCAATACCATTTTTGTGCTCGTTTACTATTTGCTACCTAGCTATTTTTATTTATTCATATTACAAAAATATATTTCTACCATCCATATTAAACTTTTATCACCATCTCTTCGCTGAATTAGTGCACCTATACAATTTGCCATTGTATCAGGTGTGTTGGGGACACAAGAGATTTCTTGTGTTTGGTTGCAGGGTTGGGTGAGAGAGACCATCTTCATCCTACACCTGCCACGGATTGATAAACCTTAGGTCATCCACTTGAGGGAAAATTGCTACTGTCCTACAAAACTTTGTGCTTGGAGGCCTAACAAAAGTCTACAAGAATAAAGTTGCGTAGTAGACATCAACCTCTTTTCTGGCGCCGTTGCCGGGGATGTAACATCCCAAATTTTCAATTTGGAATGTTATACATAGGTCATCATATGCATATCATATTTTATTTGCATTTTGGTTTTCATCCTAGAAATTCTAAGCAACTCAAGGACCCACGGAGAGAGTTGGGGATTTAATTCATTTTCATATTTGAATTCTTCTCAAATATTGAAAAGGGGATCATTTTGGTTTTAATAATTTTTCTCTCCGAAAATATTTCAAATAAAAAAAAGAGAGGAGATAATATGACTTCTCCAAAATAAAAGAAATATTGGAGGAAAAATATTTAAAATCAAATAAATATTTTATTTTGATTTTTATTGCTATTTTATTCGAATTAGAAAAATATGCATTTTTCAAAAATTGCATTTTTAGGCCAGAAAAAGGTTCACTTCGTTCTAAATATTTTATTTAGACGGCGAAAATTGTTTTTGACATTTTTAGAATTTTTTTATATTTGTTTAGGATTTTTCCTTTTCGGCGGAATTTATTTTATAAAAAAAAGTTCCCGGACCGAACTGGGCCGAAGGCCCAGCCGGCCCGCTGCGCCGCCGCCATCCCCGCCGTGCCCTCGCCGGACTCCCGAGGGAGTCCGAGCTCGCCACGCCGCGCCGCCGACCAACTCCCCAAGTCGGACCACCCCCTCCCCCCCCCGACGCTATTTAAGCCGCTGCCCCCGACCCCTCTGCCCTCGTCCGGCCCCGCCGCCGTAACCACCGCCGCCGCCCCATGCCGCCTGCTGCCACCGCCTCGTCCCGCGCCACCGCCGCTGCCTCGCCGCAGCCACGGAGCCCCGCTGGAGCTGCCTCGCCGTCCGCCGCCGTTGACCCCGCCGACCCGCCGGTTTTCTTCGTTAAACTGGTAAAAACCGCAAAGCCGCCGTCGTGTTTAAAAAAAACCCTAGATCGGATTTTTTTTCACATCGGTTCGGTTTTCTCGTTTTAACGAACGAATTCATTCGTTCGCCTCTGTTAGCGGACGTTCGCGCCGTAGTCTTTTTCTTTTTATTTTATTTTCGGCCAGGGACTTATCCATGATTATTTTTATCGCAAATTACCCCTGATTTTCAAACCCTCGCAACTTTTTAAACGTTCGTCCAAATCCAGTGAAACCAATGCGAAAATCTTCGTCTCGAGCCCCTCTTTCTGGTTAATCAATTTGAACATGGTTTCGGAAATTTGAAATTTGGTTTCAAGCATATTTGAATTCGAAGTTTTTTTACCGTAGTTTTAGTTCCGTAGCTCCGATTCGATTGATTCTTTTTGCAAATCGAAGCTCTTCAGTTGGACTTTCAGATTTGGATTGTCTTATTTGCATTTTACCTTTGCATATATGCTTGAGTGCTTATGTATGCTATTGTTTGTTTGTGATAGAATTCCCGGAGTGCAAAGCATGCTACTACGAGTCCCTAGGTTTTGCGGATCGTCAGCAAGGCAAGTAACACATTGATCATACTCTTTTCATACCCATTTTTTACAATCCTCAAACACTGCATGATTAGGATGTGAAAAACTTGTGGGTTGTGAGAAGTAGATGATGAGGTAGAACCTATTGCCCTTTCATTATCAAACCCTTGGGAGTTACTTCTACGTTATGCGTATACTGCTATGCTATGCTCGTAGACGTGGTTTGGTTTGAGTGAATCCATGACAGATGTGAGATTGTTAATTAATGGTTAACTTAAGGTGGCTAATTAAATACACATCTGGGTGGATTGGTTGCGGGCACCTTGGGATATACCAGTGTTGTCCTTTGGTTCGCCACCCAGGCTCAAAGGGATCATAAGATTATTCATGCTAGAAACTTCCGTGTGCAGCCACAAGCTATTATGGGCTCTAGCATAGTTGAGTATGTTGCATGACGTCTTTCAGTGGTAGGCTAGCAGATGTAGGGGAAAGTAGGTGTAACTGTCTACCCAGAGTAAAGAGTTATTGCTTCGGAAAGACTGTGTCTCGGTCATCCGTTTGTCAAACACCATGTAGTGCGAGAAAACCAACGGAGGAGATCGAGACTTGTGAGGAAAAGGGTGCAAACCTCTGCAGAGTGTACAAACTAATCATGGTTAGCCGTGTCCCCGGTTATGGACATTTTGAGTATCTGGTTCCTGGATTATCATGTTGATCTCATCACTCTTAACTAATTTGTTGGGTTATTAATTACTTTTTAATTGGGATTGAGATCGGGGTACCATTCTCAATGTTTATCAACTACCATGATAGTTAAATAAAATATATTCCTTTGATGTAGGAAATATTGGCTTTTCGCAAAAACATTATAACCATAGAGCCTCCACCAGCCATATATGCATGTAGTGATAGCATTTATTCTGTTCATTGCCCTACTGTGTTATATTGCCAGCATATTCCATGTCTGACCCGTTTCAGGCTGCAACATATCATGTTGCAGACTTTTTAGACGAAGAGTAAGGTGTGCTAGGTCGTTGCCATGCACTCAACTATGCCGTTGGAGTTGACGGACTCACTTTGTCTTCCAAGCCTTCCGCTGTTATGTTATTTAGATGGCCTTATGCCATATTATTGTAATAAGTTCTCTTTTGAGACATTCGATGTAATAAGTGTGTGATTGCACTCTGTTATAAATCCTTCAAGTACTGTGTGTGTCAGCATTACCAATCCAGGGATGACACTTAAGCACAGAGATTTGACCGTTTGAGGTCGGATCGCTACAGGGGAGGTGAGTGCATGAAGGTATATCTTTAGATCTTGCAATTAAATCTTTTAGTTTCTTGTTTTATCACTAGTTTGGTTTATAAAAAAACTAAATAAAAAATGGAATTGAGGTTGCATCATATTATTGATCATTGTTATAATATCTTTCTTGAAAATGATGGTTTGGAAAATTGTGCTCAATTGTTAGAAGAAGAAGTCAATAAAATGTTTGGCACAAAATATTTGAATGATGAGCATTATTGCAATGTTGTTAATATAATTTCTTTGAATATCCATGATGCTAATGATATGCAAAGCTACAAGCTTGGGGATGCTATATTTGATGATGAGGGTGTTGAATCTTATTGTAATAATTATGAAATTGGATTTGGAGAGGTCATGACTTTATTTAGTGATGAATCCACTATTTCGGAAGATGGTTCAATTGATTATTATGAGAACAAAGTTGCTATCGATGATGATAATGGTGATGACATGTATGCTATAAAGAATAATGATAACCATGAAACTTGTCATCATAATTTTAATTTTCATTCTCAAGATAGTTATTTTGTTGAGTTTGCTCCCACTACTATTGATGTGAAGAATTTTGCTTATGTGGAGAGTAATAAGTTTTCTATGCTTTTGTGTCAAGAAAATAATGCTTTATGTGATGGTTATATTGTTGAATTTCTTCATGATGCTACTCAAAATTATTATGAGGGAGGAACTTGTGCTTGTAGGAATTGCAATAATATCAAGTTTCCTCTCTATGTGTTGAAAGTTTTGAAGTTATGTTTGTTTTGCCTTCCTATGCTAGTTTATTCTTCTTCCCGTAAATTTCTTGATCACAAAATCCCAATGCATAGGAAGTGGGTTAGGCTTAAATGTGCTTGCCATGTGAATCATGATGCTCTTTTTCATGTTTCAATTCTTTAGTTTTATGCGAGCATCATTGAAATCATCATGCCTAGCTTAAAAGGCATAAAAGAAAAACGCTTGTTGGGAGACAACCCAACGCTTTTACCTACTGTTTTGATGTGTTCACATGATTATGCTACTGTAGTAATCATGTTTTATAGCTTCTGTTGCAATAAAGTGCCAAGTAAAGTCTTTGGGATAGTGTGGATGATAGTTGACTTTATTCTGTGCAAAAACAGAAACTTTTGCTTCCAGAGACAGAATTGTTTAAATTCACTGGGGCGTCGAAAAATTCTGATTTTTTTTACAGATAATTGATACACAAATTGTCTACGTTGTCCAATTGTTTTAGAGGTTTTGGAGTTACAGAAGTATGACCTTAATTCAGATCTTTACAGACTGTTCTATTTTTTACAGATTCTGTTTTCAATGCATAGTTTGCTTGTTTTCTAGTTTTCTATGGCTTATATTGCTCAATATAAATTGTGAAAATGATATGACACAGTAGGCAATTTGTGGAAACAATTATGGATCTTGTCTTTGACATTACCAAAGTGGAATGCTTTGCTCTTTATCGTACTAACCCATCTCACGAAAGTTCCGTTAGGTTTTGTGTGATTGAAGTTTTCAAGTTTTGGGTGAGATATCGATATGAGGAGAATAAGGAGTGACAAGACCCTAATCTTGGAGATTTCCAAGGCACCCCCAAGGTAATATTCAAGGAAGATCCAAGCAACTAAGCTTGGGGATGCCCCGGAAGGCATCCCCTCTTTTGTCTCCAACATTATCGGTAACCTCACTTGGAGCTATGTTTTCATTCGTCACATGATATGTGTTTTACTTGGAGCAGAAATTTATTTTGTTAGGATTTTCTTGTTGTGATTTAGAATAATATTTTGCATCTTTCATTTCAATAGAAATGTCAAGGATAGTTTTTACCATGCTTATTTTGCAAGTCTATTAGTTGTTGTTTCAAAACAGAAAGTTTATCGCTGCTGTAGAAATTCCCTAGAAAAGTCAGAATGTGATAAAATTCTGAAATTTTTTGCACAATAAGCTCTAATAAAATTTCTACAGTGTGGTAAATTTTCATAATTTTTGGAGTTAAAGAAGTATTGATACTCTTGCATTCTTTACAGATTGTACTGTTTTGGCAGATTGCTGTTATGTTTGCATTGTTTGCATATGTTTGCTTGTTTAACGATTCTATTTGAGGATAGGAGTATTAAATGTGCAGAGGCATTTAGTATGCAATGTTTAATAATAATTTTTGTGATTTTGCTACTGTAGAGATTGATAAGGTTTTTGCATTGGTTCATACTAACTTATCTCACGTGTTCTTGTTGAGTTTTGTGTGGATGAAGTTTTTAAGATTTAGGGAACCCGTGATATAAAAGTAATTAGGGAGACACAAAAGCTAAAGCTTGGGGATGCCCAAGGCATCCCAAGTTAATATTCCAAGAAGTCTCAAGCATCTAAGCTTGGGGATGCCCCGGTAAGCATCCCACCTTTCTTCTTCAACAATTATCGGTTAGTATCGGTTGAGCCTAAGTTTTTGATTCTTCACATGATGTGTGCTATTCTTGGAATGTCATTTTATTTTGTTTTTCTTGCTGTTTTAATAAAATGCTTAGATCTGAAAGTTTTTTAGTCAAATAGAGTCCTCAAATAGTTGGCAGGGAGGCTAGGTAAGCGGCACTCACATCCCGTCAACGAAGCTTTTTTTGGGAATTGCTCTAGTACTTCACATATATCTTTTTGAGCATGGTGTGCTTTAGTATTTTTGAAGAAATTCTCTCTTGCTTCACTTAAATTAATTTGAGAGAAAGAAACATTATGCTCATGATCTTCTCTTATATTTGTTTGAGCTTATCAAAAGCAATACATGAAAATTAGTTCCAAAGTGATATATATCCAAGAAGGATATAATAAAAACTTTCATGAAGATCATTGGACAAAATAAACTTGATTCCTCGTAATAGTTTTTAGATATGATGATGTGATATGTCAGTCATGTTGATGAGTAATTATGCTTTAGTAAGAATATTGGTGTTAAGGTTTGTGATTCCCTATGCAAGCACGAAAGTCAATAGTTATGCAATGAAATTACATCCTACTTGTGGTCCATTATTCGGTGTTATTTATGCTCAATGCTCACTTATGAGATTATTTGTTTCTTGGTTGGTCGCTTCTCAATGTTTTGCTAGCCTTCATTTTGCACTAACTATGATCACTACTTGTGCATCCAAAATCCTTCAAACCAGTTTTGCCACATGAGTCCACTATACCTACCTATATGCGGTATTCTTTTGCCGTTCTAAGCAAATTTGTATGTGCCATCTCTAATTTTCAAAATAAATTTCTCTTTTGTGTGCTCGTACCACTCGCGAGGCAGTGAGGGGTGGCCAATATTTTCAATGCTAGATGTGTTATTCTCATAATGAGTGTTTATTCACTTGTCATTGCACGAGAGTAAGGCAAAGGTATTAGGGATGCCGAGTACCAAAATGAAAAATGAATTTACTTTATGTTGTCACATAATAAATTTCTTAGAAAGTGTTGGTATGGAGGGCACCCGTGGATACGGTTAGCCATGGAAAGTGAAAGTATGGTGGAAAAAGGAATAAACTTTATTTTCTGTTTGGGAACTGCCTATGATATATATAGCATGGAAAGTGTTGGGAGATCTAAGTCGTTTTCGTTGGTGGGAAAAGTATGCCTCTCAAAATGTTTTTATCTCTCAATTTTCGCTTTGAGCTCTAGCATCTCTACAAATCCCTACTTCCCTCTACGAAGGGCCTTTCTTTTACTTTATGCAATTTTTATTTTTAATTTGAGTCTCCATCTTCTCTTATAAAGCACCAACTAGGAGGCACTATGATTGTACTTGAGCATTTGGTATAGCTAATATGTGAGTGTGTTTCATGAATGGATCAAAGATTGAGCAAGATGGGCTAGGGATAACTTTCTTTAGTGTTGATATTTTGAAAGACATGGTTGCTTATTGGTATGCTTGAGTATTGAAATCTTCATGTCAAAACTAGACTATTGCTTTGAACCAGATAAAAGTCCAAATGTCCATTCTACAAAAGAAAGGAATATGTGATGAATATGAAAGATAGCTTTCCACAACAAGTATTCCATTTTCAATTTCTACTTTATCATGATAAGTTTTATGAGAAAGAGTTGCTGTTATGATGCTAGGAGAAGTGATTGAAATTATCATTGATCAAACTTATGCACTTTGCTAGCATTCACACTTCATAAGTTATTTCTTTTATCATTTACCTACTCGAGGATGAGTAGGAATTAAGCTTGGGGATGCTGATACGTCTGCAATGTATCTATAATTTATGAAGTATTCATGCCATGTTTACAACAATTTTATATGGTTTTGGTATGATTTACATGGAACTAACCCGGACTGATGATGTTTTCAGCACAACTACCGTGGTGTTGTTTTTTGTGCAGAAATAAAAGTTCTCCAAATGAGCTGAAACTTTTTGGCGATTTTTTTGGAACAAAAGAGACCCCCGAAGCTTCGTGGGAGGACCAGAAGGTGAAGGAGTATGGCAGAAGACACCAAGGCGCGCTTGGGCCCTTGTCCGCGCCCCGATGGGTTGTGCTCACCTCGAGGCCCATCTTCGTGTGAAACCGACGCCAAAAAATCCTATAAATAGAGAAACCATCAGAAATAACCCTAGATCAGAAGTTCCGCCATCGCAAGGCTCTGTAGCCACCGAAAACCAATCTAGACCCTGTTCCGGCACCCTGTCGGAGGGGGAATCATCTCCGGTGGCCATCTTCATCATCACGGCGGCCACCACGACGAGGAGGGAGTAGTCCACCCTCGGGGCTGAGGGTTTGTACCAGTAGCTATGTGTTTAATCTATCTCTCTCTCTCTCTCGTGTTCTTGAGATGTCACGATCTTGATGTACCGCGGGCTTTGTTAATATAGTCGGATCATATGGTGATTTCACATCTATATCTTGTTGTGATGAATTGAGTTTTTTCATTTGAGATTTCGTTGTTATCGGATTGAATACTTTTATGGATTTGAGAGCACTTGATATATGTCTTGCATATGAATACTTGTGGTGACAATGGGGTATCATATTAATTCACTTGATATATGTTTTGGCACTCAACTCGCGGATTCCCGAGGTGACATTGGGGTAATCGATGCATAGGGGTTGATGCACGTTCTTGTCTTTGTTTCTCCGGTAGAAATCTTGGGGCACTCTTTGAAGTTCTTTGTGTTGGATTGAATATTACGAATCTGAATTTGATTTGGTGTTATTTTAGTATGAACTCTTGGTTAGATCGATCGGAAAGAATAGCTTGGTGTCATTTTAGTACAAACTCTAGGATAGATTGATCGGAAAGAATAGCTTTGAGTTGGTTTCGTACCCTACAAAATATTATGTCTTAGGTTCTCCGCTAGATAGGAACTTCGGAGTGATTTCTTCGTCGCACTTTGAGGGACGGTTATATGATCCAATTATATTAGCACCGTGAGAGATTGCACTAGCGAAAGTACGGACCCTAGGCCTCATTTTCTATCATTGCAATACCGTTTTTGTGCTCATTTACTATTTGTTACCTTGCTGTTTTTATTTATTCAGATTATAAAATATATTTCTACCATCCATATTACACTTTTATCACCATCTCTTCGCCGAACTAATGCACCTATACAATTTGCCATTGTATTAGGTGTGTTGGCGACACAAGAGATTTCTTGTATTTGGTTGCAGGGTTGTGTGAGAGAGACCATCTTCATCCTACACCTCCCACGGATTGATAAACCTTAGGTCATCCACTTGAGGGAAAATTGCTACTGTCCTACAAAACTATGCACTTGGAGCCAACACGAGTCTACAAGAATAAAGTTGTGTATTAGACATCAACCTCTTTTCTGGTGCCGTTGCCGGGGAGGTGAGTGCATGAAAGTATATCTTTAGATCTTGTAACTGAATCTTTTAGTTTCTTGTTTTATCACTATTTTGGTTTATAAAAAAACTACATAAAAAATGGAATTGTGGTTGCATCATATTATTGACCATATTTATAATATCTTTCTTGAAAATGATGGTTCGGAAAATTGTGCTCAATTGTTAGAAGAAGAAGTCAATAAAATGTTTGGCACAAAATATTTGAATGATGAGCATGATTGCAATGTTGTTAGCATAAATTATTTGAATATCCATGATGCTAATGATATGCAAAGCTACAATCTTGGGGATGCTATATTTGATGAAGATGATATTTTTACTCCCCCAAGTTTTGATGAGAAAATTTATTATGATGAAAGCATGCCTCCTATTTATGATGATTATATTGATGAAAATGGGTTTGGAAGAGTGTCAACTCTACGTACTAATGATCCCACTATTTTGGAGAGTGTTTAATCTTATTGTAATATTTATTAAAGTGGATTTGGAGAGGTCATGACTTTATTTAGTGATGAATCCACTATTTCGGAAGAGGTTTCAATTGATTAATATGAGAACAAAGTTGCTATCTATGATTATTATGGTGATGACATGTATATTATAAAGAATAATGATAACCATGAAACTCGTCATCATGATTTTAATTTTCACTCTCATAATAGTTATTTTGTTGAGTTTGCTCCCACTACTATTGATGAGAAGAATTTTGCTTATGTGGAGAGTAATAAGTTTTGTATGCTTTTTTGTCATGAAATGAATGATTTATGTGATGGTTATATTGTTGAATTTCTTCATGATGCTACTGAAAATTATTATGAGGGAGGAACTTATGCTTGTAGGAATTGCAATAATATCAAGTTTCCTCTGTATGTGTTGAAAGTTTTGAAGTTATGCTTGTTTTGCCTTCCTATGCTAGTTTATTCTTCTTCTCATAAATTGCTTGCTCACAAAATCCCTATGCATGGGAATTGGGTTAGGCTTAAATGTGCTTGCCATGTGAATCATGATTCTCTTTTTCATGTTTCAATTCTTTACTTTTATGCAACCATCATTGAAATCATCATGCCTAGCTTAAAAGGCATAAAAGAAAAGCGCTTGTTGGGACACAACCCAACGCTTTTAGCTACTGTTTTTTATGTGTTCACATGATTATGCTACTGTAGTAATCATGTTTTATAGCTTTTTTTTAATAAAGTGCCAAGTAAAGTCTTTGGGATAGTGTGGATGATAGTTGACTTGATTTTGTGCAAAAATAGAAACTTTCGCTTCCAGAGACAGAATTGTTTAAATTCACTGGAGCGTCAAATAATTCTGAATTTTTTATAGAGGATTGATATACAAATTGTCTACGTTGTCCTATTGTTTCAGAATTTTTGGAGTTACAGAAGTATGACCTTAATTCAGATCTTTACAGACTGTTCCGTTTTTGACAGATTCTCTTTTCAATGCATAGTTTGCTTGTTTTCTAGTTTCTATGGCTTATATTGCTCAATATAAATTGTGGAAATGATATGATACAGTAGGCATTGTGTGGAAACAATTATTAATATTGTCTTTGATAGTACCAAAGTGAAATGTTTGCTCTTTATCATACTAACCCATCTCAGGAAAGTTCCGTTAAGTTTTGTGTGATTGAAGTTTTCAAGTTTTGGGTGAGATATCGATATGAGGAGAATAAGGAGTGACAAGACCCTAAGCTTGGGGATTCCCAAGGCACCCCCAAGGTAATATTCAAGGAAGATCCAAGCAACTAAACTTGGGGATGCCTCGGAAGGCATCCCCTCTTTCGTCTCCAACATTATCGGTAACCTCACTTGGAGCTATATTTTCATTCGTCACATGATATGTGTTTTACTTGTAGCATAAATTTATTTTGTTAGGATTTGCTTGCTGTTATTTAGAATAATATTTTGCATCTTTCATTTCAATAAAAATGTAAAGGATAGTCTTTACCATGCTTATTTTGCAAGTCTATTAGTTGCTGTTTCAAAACAGAAAGTTTATCGCTGTTGTTGAAATTCCCTAGAAAAGTCAGAATGTGATAAAATTCTGAAACTTTTTGCACAATAAGCTCTAATAAATTTTCTACAGTGTGGTAAATTTGCATAAATTTTGGAGTTAAAGAAGTATTGATACTCTTGCATTCTTTACAGACTGTACTGTTTTGGCAGATTGCTGTTATGTTTGCATATGTTTGCTTGTTTAATGATCCTATTTGAGTATAGGAGTATTAAATATGCAGAGGCATTTAGTATGCATTGTTGAATAATATGTGATTTTGCTACAGTAGAGAATGATAAGGTTTTTGCATTAGTTTATACTAACTTATCTCACGAGTTCTTGTTGAGTTTTGTGTGGATGAAGTTTTTAAGATTTAGGGAAACCGCGATATAAAAGGAATTAAGGAGACACAAAAGCTCAAGCTAGGGGATGCCCAAGGCATCCCAAGTTAATATTCCAAGAAGTCGCAAGCATCTAAGCTTGGGGATGCCCCGGTAAGCATCCCACCTTTCTTCTTCAACAATTATCGGTTAGTATCGGTTGAGCCTAAGTTTTTGCTTCTTCACATCATGTGTGCTATTCTTGGAATGTCATTTTATTTTGTTTTGGTTGCTGTTTTAATAAAATTCTTAGATCAAAAAGTTTTTGAATCAAATAGAGTCCTCAAATAGTTTCCATGGAAGCTACGTAAGCGGCACTCACATCCCGTCAACGAAGCTCTTTTGTTTGGAATTGCTCTAGTACTTCACTTATATCTTTTTGAGCATGGTGTGCTTTAGTATTTTTGAAGAAATTCTCTCTTGCTTCACTTAAATTAATTTGAGAGAAAGAAATATTATGCTCATGATCTTCACTTATATTTGTTTGAGCTTATTAAAAGCAATACATGAAAATTAGTTCCAAAGTGACATATATCCAAGAAGGATATAATAACAACTTTCATGAAGATTATTGGACAAAATAAACTTGATTCCTCGTAATAGTTTTGAGATATGATGATGTGATATGTGAGTCATGTTGATGAGTAATTATGCTTTAGTAAGAATATTGGTGTTAAGGTTTGTGATTCCCTATGCAAGCACGAAGTCAATAGGTATGCAATGAAATTACATCTTACTTGTGGTGCATTATTCGGTGTTAATTATGCTCAATGCTCACTTATGAGATTATTCGTTTCTTGGTTGGTCACTTCTCAATCTTTTGCTAGCCTTCATTTTGCATTAAGTATGATTACTACTTGTGCATCCAAAATCCTTTAAACCAATTTTGCCACATGAGTCCACTATACCTACCTATATGCGGTATTCTTTTGCCGTTCTAAGCAAATTTGTACGTGCCATCTCTAATTTTCAAAATAAATTTCTCTTTCGTATGCTCGTACCGCTCGCGAGGCGGTGAGGGGTGGCCAATATTTTCCATGCTAGATGTGTTATTGTCACGATGAGTGTTCATTCACTTGTCATTGCACGAGAATAAGGCAAAGTATTAGGGATGCCCAGTCCTGAAATGAAAAATGAATTTTCTTTATGTTGTTAAATAATAAATTCCTTGGAAAGTGTTGGTATGGAGGGCACCCGTGGATAGCGTTAGCCATGGAAAGTGAAAGTATGGTGGAAAAAGGAATAAACTTTATTTACTGTTTGGGAACCGCCTATGATATATCTAGCATGGAAAGTGTTAAGAGCTTTAAGTCGTTTTTGTTGGTGGGAAAATATGCCTCTCAAAATGTTTTTATCTCTCAATTTTCGCTTTGAGCTCTAGCACCTCTACAAATCCCTACTTCCCTCTGTGAAGGGCCTTTCTTTTACTTTATGCAAGACTCGCATGTCTCGAATGATTCAAAATCAAACGAAGTTAGAATTCCATCATCATGGAGCTTCTTCATGCCCTTTTGACTAATGTGTCCTAGTCGACAATGCCAGATGTAAGTTAGATTTTTCTCATTAGGCTTATGCCTCTTGGCATTTATGTTATAGACTGATTCACCTTCAAGATCTAGGATAAATAACCCATTCACAACGGGTGCAAAACCATGAAACATATTATTCAACTAAATAGAACAACCATTGTCCTTAATACTGAATTCATAACCTTGTCTCATCAAACACGAGGCAGAAATTATGTTTCGACTCAAAGCAGGAACATAATAACAATTATCAAGTTCCATTACAAATCCTGAAGGTAAATTAAGTTGCATAGTGCCGACGGCCAATGTAGCAACTCTTGCTTTATTTCTGACGCGAATGTCAACTTCTCCTCTTGCGACATTCCTAGTTCTGCTTAGCCCGTGCATCGAGTTGCATATTTGAACAACCGATCCGGTATCATATACTCAAGAGCTACTAGAAACATCAGCAAGATAAATGTCTATAACATATACAGAAGTGTAACTGAAGAAGAAGTCATACTTCTAGTCTTCTTGCTCTTCTCGGAAAGCCACTTGCTGCAGTTCCTTTTCCAGTGTCTGGGTTCCTTGCAATGAAAGCAAATACTCCCCGAAGCCGTCCCTGACTTAGGCGCAGAGGCTGCAGTTGGAGTTGCCTCCTTCTCCTTGCCCTTTGCCTTAGCCTTTTTCTTGGACTTGCTCTTCTTGAACTTAGCCGAGTTCTGCACCATCAACACTTGACGATGCGTACCTTTCTTGATATCCTACTCTGCCACTTTGAGCATCCCATGCAATTTAGTGAGCTTCTTTTCCATCCCATGCATACGGTAGTTCGAGACGAATGGCCCATAGATATCCGGAAGATAACCCAGAATTGTATCTGTGGACAACTCGTCCCCAAGTGGGAAGCCAAACCGATCCAGAGCTTGTATGTACCCGATCATCTTGATCACATGTGGGCTCAGTGGATCACCCTCTTTCAGCTTACAATCCATCAAGGATCACCAAACGTTGAACCTTTCAGTCCTAGCCTGCATTTGAAACATGCTCTTGAGGTTCTCGATCATATCGAAAGCCTCAATATTTTCGAACTGCTGCTGCAGATCGACAGCTGATCTCGTTGATTCATCAACGAGTTTCTGGTTGGCATTTCTGGTTGTGGCATTAGCATTATTAGTAGGTTCCTCTGGAAGGGGATTCTCTAGAACTTGTTCCTTTTTCTCATGCCTAAGAACAATTCTCAGGTTTCTATACCAGGTGGTAAAGTTTGTTCCATTCAATTTATCTTTTTCCAGGATTGATTTCAAGGCAAAAGGGTAACTTGAGCAGGTGGTGCCATTGATCTACAATAGAAATAAGCAAAAACACCAAGACATGTATTCATGAAGAGTAATTCATTTTAAACATTTTATACTCCCACTAAAATCAACATCCCTCGGTTGATACTTAGTGAATCAAGATCCTAGATCAACATGTCAACTAGTGAGCTTTTGCATCACCGCTAGAGGACAAGATCACCCGGTAAGCAACTCCAGCTAATCGTATCTCCATATGACTCTTGTTGTTGGGGACATCGCGCCAACTCCTTTGCCTCGTGGCCCAAAACTATTTTGATAGCCACGATAAGTCAACCAATGCTTCGCGTGTAAGTGTACAACACAAACCCATCACTTCAAGGAGATCTAGTGGCACCCTAATTTTATAGGCCCGCCACTGAATATACTTGACATGTGAAGGTGCAGCAATTGGGGAGGCATTTATACTTGACATTCTTTGAGGGATCACCCTACTTAAAACATCTACCATGCAAAAGAAGGGTGCATAAAAGGGATAAACTTTCACAGGCAGTTTATATATGTGTGATATGGTATAGCCCCTTTTCACAGAGCATCGTGATATCCATCTCCACATGCGCGGTCTGCCCATGGTGATCTCCAACTCCATGCATGGTTGTCCGCGTGGTGATCTCCATCTCCACGCCATGGTGTCAACCGCCAAGTGTTACATAAGATACTATGCTATTACAAACTAATAGCTACTGAAAGTAAAATTACATTACATGGCTTCTCATGTTGACGCGCAAGTCATTAATACAATAATGGGACAACCATAAGGCTCCTGCCGGTTGCTGCACTTATGACTCGCAGGTCATGAAACAATAATGTACAAGCAACATTCATGGGCTATACCAAATCACAATCATTACCTGCAAAAATGAGTTAGACGTTCTACCGCCAAAGATAAAACCTCCTGAAAGACTATTTTCCAAGAGAATTTTGGCCTAGCCAGGAGTGCCGAAATCTCATTCCGAGACTTTTCGTTAGCTTCAGTTTGACAGGTCATGGAACAAAATCGAAGTTCGTATGCAAAAGTTACAGCCGTTTTACCAAGACCACTCCAACAGATTTCAACACTACGGAAATCACATTTCCATGGTGTTGATCTATGTTCCGATTCGATCAATCTCATTGATCTTCGCGTGCTGCATCCGGATTTACGTTCCACTGTCTACCCTGATGGTGGAAACCGACTGGTAGGGGTAATTCGTGTCACGAACTCTGCGTCACGATCATGGAAAAAAGATCACGAAACCAACCTTCAACACTGACGTGCGCGACCGATCTCATCGACCCGCACCTGAGCCGATCCACATATCTCATATGCATATCAACGAATCTATCACCACACAGTGGAGGATCTGATACCACTATTGGAACACGCGGTATGCTATGCTAGCGCCAAATAAATTTTTCTACCGCGCACCCAAGATCATGCTGCTGGAAATGGATTATGAGATCGGGCTTACCACTAGACGCGTAGTCACCACAGCTAGAGTTCGTGATGCGTGTAGTCGATCTCTCAACCCGTCTCCACCTCGCGTTGCTGATCTCCCGTGAACAGGGAAGACCCGTGAACGGTGATCTCCCGCGAACGGCGAAGACCCGCGAACGGTGATCTCCTTCGAACGGCACCTCGCGGTTCCCTCGAAGGGTTCATCCAAGCAACACAGATGCGATGCCTCCAAGGTATCCACACGTACGGGGGGCATCGCCGAGCGGCGGAGTGCTAGTTTCAGTCGCGCGGCATGGGCGTGGGGAGTGGCGGTGGCTAACAAGGGTTAAAAAGGATCAACCCTAAGTGGTGCGCCCACTCCCCTTTATATAGACCTCCGAGGTGGGCTCAACACTTGAGCCGACTAGGAGTCCTCATCCATTTTCCACTTGGATCCAATAAGAATGGGCTGCAACCCCTTAAGTGTGTGACCCTATAGGTTCACGTACACATGGATACGACCAGAGTCGATAGTTGGTAGCGGCTCCTAGAAACGTGCCAATTCCCATGTGTGCGTAAAGTCATTTGACGAACCTCGACAATCTGTCATATGCAACATTCCTTTTGCCTCACGATATTTGTTGTCGAGCTCAAGGTGAGTACTTGTCACCCTTGTGTTAGCTCGACCTCTCTTCTCGAAACCGTGATACAGATTCTCGAACTGGGTTAACACTCAACCCAAGTCGCATGGCCATGCTTTTCAAATCTGATCACTCGAGAGGGCCCAGAGAATATTTCTCCAATTAGGAGGGGAAAATCCCATCTTGGTCAACCATGTCTCGCGGCATGTCTCACAACTAACCCGAAAGCTACGTTTATAACTAGCCAGTTATGGAGTAGCGTTTGATAGACCCTAAGTGAGTCGATCCTCATCCCGAGAACATGCGAGGACCTCAGGTCTAGGACATGGCATAGACATTGCACATGAGACTAACAGATGACTATATCTCGCTGTGTCTCAAAGTGGGTCTGTCCGGCTCGGTGATCTCCATCCCCGAGCCCATACTATCGGTTTAGCATCTCCATGCACATGACTTGTGAAACATAGTCATCAACTGAGTCGTTTACTAGTCAAGGATATGTGTCCGCATAACCTTATCAACTAGGGACCATTAGCACAATCATCATACAATACATAGTTCCACAAGCAAGTCACATACTTATTGATACATATCATTGATTATGTTTAAGGACAATTCAAAGGACTCATGAATACATATGGAAATATCGTCATCACATGATTGCCTCTCGGGCATATCTCCAACACCACGGCCAGCTGGCGGGGAGGGGCCATCATCTTCGTCTCCTCCTCGTGCTCGACCGCAGAGCAGAGGGAGGGGCGCGGTGCCGACGGCCGTCCCGACGCCACCAGACACCTCCGGTGACACTCCAGCCACCGGAGTGACCACGAAGACGAGTCGCACCCGCCTGTCACGTTCACGGCTGGAGTTGAGGACCGAGACGACGATGAGCTCAGCACCGGCGGACAGGAGCTACGGCCAGAGTTGGGCATGCGGCCATAGTCCATAGGAGGGAGGGGCCCGGCACTGCCTGAATTTAGGAGGGGGCTGGTGACGGGCATGGCGGCCATGGGAGGGACAGAGAGCTCCTTGAGCTTGTTTGGGTGGTCGGGGAGGCCTACAGGAGAGAGGAGAGGTGGCTGGTGAGCTCAGGGGGGTCTCGGGGTGGCCTTAAATAGCCAGGGGAGGGGATGGCTGAGCAGGCATCGCCGCGGACGTGTGGCCGGAGCCCCGGACGCGTGTGCACGCGCTCGAGCTCGGTGGTAGACGACGAGGAGGCACGGGGAGGAGCTCACGGGGCAGAGGGAGACAAGAGACACAGGGAAGGAGGAGACGAGCGCATTAAAGCCCTATCGGCCATTGTACACCCGTGGGTGCGCGGCAGCGAGTGCCGACGAGGAGGTTTCCAGAGGAGGAGAGGGGTCCACGGAGGTGGCGACGATGAGGCAGAGCTGCTAGAAAAGGTCACGCGCCCGAAGACGACGAGGGGAGGAGGGGCTGGAGCTAGAAGACACCCTAGACGCGGCCATAGCGCACAGAGCGTGTGAAATGGCATGCCAGGGGGCAGTCACCATGTGACATGTCACGGGGAGGACCGGAGGGGATGGAAAACCTTGTCTGGGGTGTTCTCTCTCCACCCTGGAGGCTGTAGAAAAAGAAAGCTCGAGAAAAGGGGTTCTGTAGCCAAGTGAGGCATTGATGAAAGTTTGCTGCATCAAACTTTATCAAGCCACTTTGCTTAATAGAGAACTGATTGGGGCCAAAGGTGTTGTCTGGGGTGATTAGCTTAGGAAGGACTATAATCCTTGAGGTTTTGGAGTACAATGGAGCAGAAACCAATATAGTTGCTGTGCAACTCACATTATAGTCCTGAAACTTGATCATGAAGGAGCACTCACATAGTGTCGCCACTTGAGCTGAATTTTGGCAAGGCTTGATGATTTTGACATATAATGATGCTGTAAAAATTTCATACCAATTGGATTCACCAAAATGGTACTTGTTTCACAAACATCCTCTCTGTCCAAAAACCAGAAATAATATTGGTCATAAAATGGTTTGATGAAATGGTCCCAAATTTGGTGGAGATATGTTATAAGGGTAGGATCATGATCTGGTAATTTTTTAGAATTTATGAAGCAATATAAAATATACTTGCTTCACAATCTGAAAATATTAATAGAATCAAGGATTTGAAGCTGTGCTCAGATAGATGATTGGATGAAGCTGAAAATTGGAGGAGAGTGATGATATGAGCACATGAAGAGGCATGCAAAATTTCAACTCATTTGGATACTCCTAGCTAGTACTCCCTTCACAATGCCTTCTGTCTAACAGAATCTTTGAAAAATTGCTGAGGAAGATTGGCTAGGCAAATAAAGTTGAATTTCGGCATGAGGCAATTATTTAGATGATATATCATGCCCAAAAAGTTTGGGAGCAATCAATATATAAAAGATAGGGGCACTTCCTTCACAGAAAGCCAAAGTGGACAGAAATGAAGAATAAATATTAGGGAATTATTTTTAGGGCTAGGACAGTAAAGTTTGGGCATATTTGAGCAACATATGACCCAAAGAAATTATAAGAATTATCTGGGAATTTTGGGACTGACAGAAATATAGGTTGCTTCACAACCTAAGTCTAACCGGGTTATTCCTTTAATAGAAAAAGGAATAATCCCTAGAAAATAATTTTGAGGTTGAGCTAGAATGGAAATGACATGATCTTGGGAATGTTTTGAGAATGATGAGCCACTTGGGAGAAGAAATGATGATGATCTCCCAGATTGCAAGGCCACAAATCCACTCCAAACAGAAAATCAGAGCAAAAACCAAATAAATCAAAAGAAAAAGAAAGGGCCAAAAACCAGGGTGTTACAAACCTTCCCCCCTTAAAGAAATCTCGTCCTCGAGATTTGGTTGCTCAGGTAACAAGTATGACTTGAGGACACCATTTCCAACTCGGGTATCCATTTCCTTTATATGTTGTTTCCCCCTGATTTTCACATGATTTGCTTACCTTGCTCTGTGGTGGTTTGCTTCACCTTTCCCAAATTCTGCCATATTTTTGCTCATATAGCAAATCCTTTTGCTGACGTTGATTTTTCCGTATCTGTGCTGATACCCAAAGGACCTGAGCATAAATTTCCTTTTGCATGAAAACTTTTTACTTCTGCCATCGGGTTTGCTCAAACAAATGCATGCCTTCCAGGTTCAATAAATGATGAGAATCGTGGCCATTCTCTGACAGGATCTGATGGTTCACAGGTGGCACTGATTTATCTTGATTTATTTCTTTGGCTCAAGCACGAGATATGTACCAAAGATTTGACTGCCTTCTGTTGTGAGCAATATAAATGGGTGCAGATTTATAGCTGTATCTTACCATATTAACATCTTGATACTGGCCTAACAGGGGTGCTGGTGGGAAAATACTTTTCATGACAGGTTGTCCGTGTACTTGGTTCTGCTAGTGAGTATACCTGGTCTGAGCTGATTGTTCGATTTTTGATTTACCCATGTTGTTTGTATACCCAGATGTGGTAATGGGTGGCGAGATGCGTTAACACTGCCATTGAAGTCAAACTGCTGCGGTTGCAAAGGAATCTTGGGCCTGACAGAACGGACTTGGATATTCCACACTAACTATTTTAAGCGGGTCAGCGGGATATGAAGTCCTTGTAGAATGGAGTAGGCCTCTGAGGATATGCCTTTGTGGATCCGTAAGGAGTCAGGCCTCCAACTGACTTGGTTATCCAGACCCCGATGGTCGCGCAAAACCATCATACCTTTGGCGTGTCATGATTTTCTTTGTCAGGATACCTTACTGAAATAACTTTGCCACACATGTCATTGACTCTTCGTATGACCATGTATGTGATTAGTGCAATATTTTTGGCATCATCCCTTGCGCTTGTTTTCCGACCTGGGTCCGCACGTATATGACATATATTCGGGGCTTGTAGCTGTATAGAGCTCATTGTTGAGGCCAATCATACAATAGGGCGACAAGAGTTTCATTAGATCTCCTTGTCTGGTGCGGGAATAATGACTTTGGTATCCATTGTCAAGATCGTTGACTTTGCATTGTGAGCTCCAGAACTTGACGATCCTTTTGCTTACATGAGTTGTGTTTCTACTCATCTTCGTTTGGCATGACTCATGAGGTTGTTGGATCCTTACCCATCTTAGGTATATCTGCTAGATTGCTGTCGCATATAGCATGAGGAACTAGGATGACTGGGGATGCAGGCTCACCATATATATAAGAATCATATGCAACCAAACCCTCGATCCCTGAGGTAGGGATATTTCTTGACAGAATTGTACATCTGACACTACTTAGGATGCTGCTAATGCGACACTACGATCAGAGACCCTTTGATGAAACTGTGTGCAATGCATTAATCACAAATGGGGATGTAAAAAACCCGTAAAAAGGTGCAAAACGTTTGCGATGGCGGAGCCATCAAACACAATTCAGATTTTAGTTGCGTGTGTGATTTAGGGCACACCATTAAGCCATTCGATCTATTTGCGATGAGGCAGAACAACAGAAACGGGCAGCCATATCAATGTGTGTGCGATATACGGCATACAGTTCGCTCCGATTAACTGTTTGCTATTAGGAAGTGCAACAGAAACGGTTAGCCAAATCAAGGTGTGTGTGATATAGGGCATACGGTTCACTCGGACGAACTGTTTTCCATTAGTGAACACAATAGAAATGGTTCAACTTAACAAGATGTGTGTGATACATGGCAAAGAGCCAACACAACAGCGAGCAACCACGTGGTCAACCTTCTGCCATCAATAGATTTTGACCTTGTTTCTCATCACATTGCAGATTACAACGCAATAAGTAATTGCAAATCTGTTCACACCTATCAAACTAATATGTGTTCACACTTAGCACCGGGCTATAAAAACTACCCACTCGAAATTACTTCATAGTTCCTCTCCTCGTCACCCACAAAACTGGTCTTTCCTGTCAAGTCGTTCCGCCATGACCGGTAGGAGGAGTTTAGGATGGACATATAACCAGACAGCAAAGACCAAGGCCGCGGAAGCACTAGAGAGGTCCCGCCGCGAACCCGCAGAAGAGATGTCCCGGCATGCCGCGCAGCCCTCGAACAAGCTCTCACGGGCTCGCGAGGGCTCTCACAAGCGCATTCGCGGCATTGGCCATCGCGACGAGCTGACGTTCCTGAAGTCCTTCACCGGCGACGAGGACATTCTCACTGGCATCACTGCGCAGCAGGAGCTGGTCGACGGCTTGATGAAGCTGCTCAAGATCAGCGATGCCTCGGTTGACAAGGCGACAGGCCTCGTCGAGCAACTCATGGGTGATAATGTGAAGCTCCTCAAGTTTGTCACCGAGAAGGAGGAGGAGGCCACCGGCTGGAAGATGCTAAATGAGCAGAGTAGTGCCTCGGAGATGACGCTGAAAGCGGTCGTCGAGGAACTGATGGGTGGCTTGAGGAAGCTCCGGACCGAGCGCGAGCAGGAGGTGGAGGAATCCGTGGCTGCTTTCAAGCAAAGTCGTGAGGAATTGAAGGAGCCCAGTGATCCATCGACGAGTAGAGACAGTAGCGACCCAGATCGTTGTCTGCAATTTCCTTCTTCTGTTGCCCCTGTGTCTTCCGGGCTTTGGCACATGTGGCATTTTAAATTATTCGGAATATGTAAGACAATTATTATCTGCGGCAATTTGTCGTCGTATTAACCATTGCCATTTTATTTTTTGTCGTATTATCCATTTCCCTATGTGGCAATTTAAATTAGGGCTGAATATGAGTTGAAAACATGAGCAAAGCAAATGCTGCCATGGGATCACAAGCAAAAACCCTCCGTCCAGGTGCTTTAATTAACCCATTAGTGGAGAAGTTGTGAGCGAGGTGGGCGGCGGCTGGTGCATGGAGGTCAAAGAGCTCGCTTCCTGGTGAGCATGGGCGGCCTTGCTGCTCGCACATGTCCCGTCGAGCCTGCGACTACGAGGTGGACAGGATGCACGCGTCCCGTCGAGCCTGCATGGCGGACTGCTCGCACGCGTCCTGTCGAGCCTGCACGGCTGACTTCTCGCGCTCGTCCCGTCTAATCAAACAGCTGCATGCACGCCACCGAGTATGGTTAAATTTCGACACGGTTAATATAATACAACCATTTGCAATATTAATGTGTCAGCTTTTTGTTTCAAAAAGGACTTCGTTGGCTACTAATGTGTGCGCCTCTTCTCAAACTGGACGATTTTTTTACCACGACATATATGTGCCATGTCATGAAACCATGCCAAGTTTCATGTTTTTTGGGTGAGTTTTTGATTTACTGGGATTTAAAAACCGAGATTCTCAATGTTTCAGGACGACGACAAGTTTGTAATTCATTCCCATTCCTTAAATGATTCCTAAACATGCACCCAATGACAGATGTACGTTTCCCACCCATTTTGCTTCACTGGAGCATGTGCATGTATTTCAAATTTGTATTATGGACTACATTAAATGCGTAGAAAACTTAGTAATTAGTAATATGTATACAATGGCCAAACGAACCCTGAACAGTTTCAAATTTCAGCCCGACACTCCTGTTATTCTATATTGCCCGTAGAAAACAAAGTTCAAGGCGAGAAGAGGCAGCGACTATCGTTTTGCCCACAAGAGGGGCATGTTTCCCTACCGGAAGCACGAGGGTTGCGACGGTTTGTAAGAGGCTTGTAATATAGCTTCGCCCAAATTGGATAATTATATGTACCATGTAGTGACACCATGCCAAGTTTCATGATTTCCTCGTGAGTGTTGGATTTACAGAGATTTAAAAACCAAGATTCGCAATGTTTGTGGCCAAGCTAGGACGGCGACACGGTTAAATTTGTTCCCATTCGTTCCATGGGATCTAAACATGCACCCCAACGAAACATGTATGTTTTTTCTAGCCATTTTGGTGGAGTGGAGCATGTATTTGTAGTTCGGTTTGAATTATGGACATTAAATGCCTAGAAAACTCAATTAATGAATAAAAAAGGTCAAACGAACCGTGAATAATTTCAAAGTTCAGTGCGAATCTCCCGTTGTTCCGTGTGACGTGTAGAATAAAATACGAGGCTAGAAGAGGGTGTGATTATCGTTTGGCCCACAAGGGGACACGTTTCCCTATCGAAACCACGAGGGTTCTTGCAACAGGCTCCGGTTTGTAAGAGGTTTGTAATAAAGCTTGGCCCAAATTGGCAATGTTTTTACCACAACATATATGTGCCATGACGTCAAACCATGCCACCTTTGATGACTTTTTGGTGAATTTTGGATTTATGGGGACTGAAAAACCGAGATTCGAAATGTTTGAGGACGAACCAGGACATCGGTACGGTTGTAATTCGTTCCCATTCCTGGCATGGGACCTACACATGCACCCAAGGACACATGTATAATTTTTCTATCCATTATGGTGAATTGGAGCATGTATTTGTAGTTCAGATTTGAATTATGTACATTAAATGCCTAGGAAACTCAATTAGTGTATAAAAAGGCCAAACGAACCCTGAATAAGTTTAAATTTCAGCACGGATATCATATCGTTCTATGTCGCCCGTGGAAGAAAATACAAGGCGAAAAGAGGCAGTGATTACGTTTCGCCCACAAGGGGAACACGTTTCCCTATCGGAACCATGAGGCTTCTTTGAGAGAAGCTCCGGTTTTTGTAAGAGGTTTGTAATAAAGCTTGGCCCAAATCAGACAATGTTTTTACCACGACATATATGTGCCATGACGTGACACCATGCCACCTTTGATGACTTTCTGGTGAGTTTAGGATTTACGGGGATTTAAAACCGAGATTCCAAATGTTTGAGGACGAGCTAGGACGCGGGTACGGTTGTAATTCGTTCCCATTCCTGGCATGGGACCTAAACATGCACCCAAGGACACATGTATAAATGTTCTAGCCATTTTGGTGAACTAGAGCATGTATTTGAAGTTCAGATTTGAATTATGGACATTAAATGCCTAGGAAACTCAATGAGTGTATAAAAAGGCCAAATGAACCCTGAATAAGTTTAAATTTCATCACGGATATCCTGTCGTTCCATGTTGCCCGTAGAAGAAAATACAAGGTTAAAAGAGGCAGTGATTACGTTTCACCCACAATGGATACACGTTTCCCTATCGGAACCACGAGGCTTCTTTGAGAGAAGCTCTGGTTTGTAAGAGGCTTGTAATAAAACTTGCACCACAATGGACGAAAAAATTCCTCGACATATATGTGCCATGTCATGACACCATGCCAGGTTTCACGATTTTCGGCTTAGTTTTGGATTTACGGGGATTTAAAAACCGAGATTCTTCTCATGAAATGTTTTCAAATAGCACACGGTTCACTCACGAAAGGCGATATTCAATGAACACTTCATGGAAACCATATTTTGATGTTTCATAAAAATCTGAAAAAATGTGGGATATTAAGAAGGTGATGTTTTATTGCAACACAAAATTTCAAGTTGAAAAACATTACGAGATGTGAGCTATAAAAAAGACAAATTCAGCCCTGAATAATGACATTACTATTTGGCACTATTCAAAGCTGATTTTGTCTTTTTCATAGCGCACATCTCGTAATGTGTTTCAACTTGAAATTTTGTGTGGCAATAAAACATCATCCTCTCAACATCCCGCATTTTTTCAATTTTTGTTGAAATTTCAAAACATCATTTTCTCGTGCTTTTCACCGGTTTCCACCGAATGTTGGTTTACGTATGATATTCTTCCCCCCTGCTGCGCACGCAATCTGAGTCATGCGTTCTGATTGGCCAGAACCCAAACCCCACGGATCGTACGTGTGCACCGTTGGATGCTCCCAGATCGAACGGCAACCCTGAGCCCTTTCCACAGCACATGCAGTACATGGGTAAGCATTGTGCGCATGCGTCGTGCTAGCTCACGCTTCCTTCTCTACTAGGTTTTCAAGACAGGCTACCATTTCTCGCCACTCCTCTCATCGGTTTCCCGCCTCTTCTCCCATCGTTTTCCCACTACCAGTGTCAGTGCTCATTGAAGGCCAGCGGCGACACACCGGCAATGTAAAATATCCCACACAGTTTCTAGAAGCACAAATGTGTGTGATAGGAGGGAGTAGGTCCCATAGGGTGACCAGCGTGAAACGCCTTAATGGCAAGGAGGCAATTCTTATCAGCAAGGGTCGGCTTCCCATCCGCTAGCCTAGTTAAGCATGCTCGGGCTGGAGTAGTCCAAGGATGGGTGACCTGGTGGGAAGTTGCATATCTCAAGCTTCATTTTAATGCCATGACACAGTCATTATAGAGATATATTATATCTCTATAGTGACCTATCATGGCAATTATATAAACCTTGGGATCCTTGTTTTGCTAATTTGTAGACTATGTTTTTATGGATTATTTTTTGCTCTAAAAAATTAAAGAATGATTGACTAGACCTGTCATGGCGATTATATAAACCCACTATGTTTTTATGGGTTATTTTTTCCTCTAAAAAATTAAAGAATGATTGACTTGACCTGTCATGGCGATTATATAAACCTTTTCAGGTTGCATGCAGGGTATAGGGGGCATGGTGTTCTTCTCGAGCATGTCTCCTTGTGCGTCTTATAGATGCGGCACATATCGGTGTGCTCCCTGAGGTATATATACTATCCTTTTTTGACAATTAGGGGCCCCCACACAATCTATCCCTTTGACCCAACAACGAGAAGGGTTTGACCATGATGGTTTCCTACTGATACTAGTAAGGTACACGTGCATTGCACGCAGGAGATTTGGTAACCAAATTATGAATAAATACCACACTATAGCATGTAAGCTTTGAGTCATATATGCATGATGTAGATGTTCGTTTAATTCTTATAGTTCATCTCATCCAAAATCAATTATTTTTATAAAAAAAACCTATTTTAAGATTCATGGAATTGTGCATTGTAAAGGTAAAAAGAAAAAGTGACAATTCATTTAGAAAAAAAAGTTTGGGCAATTAAGATATGGAAGATTCTAGAGAACAAAGGAGAAGTGCTTGTGTTTTGAGGTTTGTGCATTATGCTTAAGTTCAACGATGGAGTCTTCTAGATTTTAGATGTGGCAGAATCTGGTGGAATGTAGATGATATCCAACAGCCAGTAGTGCTCGGATTCGCCATCTCTGTACCGTCGGATTGGCTTCATCCAACGACCAACTTTCAATGTTATTCGCACACTATATAGGTGTATAGATGTATAGATATATATAGATGTGTCCCATGCTAGCACATGCGTGGGACAACCCCTCCCCCCCCCCCCCCCCCCGCTGCCGCCTCGAAGTTGGAAAACTGGCGTCGTACGTATTGAACGAGGCTTGGAGTCGGGTACGGTGTTCGGTTTGTAATGTAGTTGGTGGCGCACCGAAGTTGTCCGTTTGGGATTTAAACACATCACACACCACCGTACCCATACATATTTTTGGGCCACATGTAGTGTATACGTGGTCTTCTGATCGACCACGTCTCCCTTGTGCGGTTTTTTGTGATGACACGCATATCTGTGGGCTCCCCGAGTGTATATATATCATCCCTGTGACCGATAATGAGGGGTATGTGTTGTCCATGAATGGATTCCTCCTAGTTCATGTTAGGGCTGGTCACTGTGACATGTCGCTCAACCAAAGCTCGAGCTCATGCATTGTCAGGATTCCCTCTCACATGCTCGGATTGCTGGGTTCGACCTACATCAAACCCTGCGTATCTCGTCCTTAACTACCTTGCCTTCATGGTTGTTGTCTGTATCGAGAGGTAGGCACCACATCTAAATTGTACATTATTCTATATTGAAAACACACATCACCCCTTCCCAACGTACATCATTTTGGGCCGCATGCAAGACGTGCTGGTTTTGTGGTCCCTCTCATGCAATTTTTATGATGGTTCAATCTATTGGCCCAAGCGGTTTATCGACAACAACAACTGTCGTTTGACCAAACAATAGATTCATTGATCTGTCTTATGGTAGGTCATGGCGACATGCATGTATGACCAAAGTATCGATCATTACGTGCATCCGCCCCGCTGACACGAAGTGGGAGGTGGTGGGCCAAGCATCCTAGCTAGGTACGACATTATGTCATTATATATATTATATATATATATATCCGAGGGTGCTTTCAAGTTTGCGAGGCAGGTGCCACCAAAGTTATGCATTGTGTATTTAAAGTTTTAAACATCCCCAATATTCCGCCCCTCTCATCGATCTTCGACGACGCGCCCAACCGTGGGCCCGCGCGGTCAAAGTTGTGCATTGGAATTTTGAACATCACAGACCACCCTTTTCACTCATATATATTTGGGCCACATGTTGGTGTGGCTGTCTTCTGACCCTCTCTAACGTTATTTTTGCTGCAAAGACTCTGATGACGCTCAATGGACACAGGTATAATATCTTAACCATGTGCGATACAAGTGCTCTGTGAATCACCACGCCTGCGCATGTGCGAGCAAAGGTGGAGGTACTGGCTCAACCGCGTGCGATGCAAGTGCGCTGTAAAATGACCACGACCGCGCAAGCGTGAGCAAAGGGTGGAGGTACTGGCTTAACCGTGTGCGATGCAAGTGCGCTGTAAAGCCACCACCTGTGCAAGCTAAAGGCGGGTAAGTTTATTTGGAAATTAAGACGAACCATGCGCGATAGACCAGCTAGCTAGAAATATAAAAACAAACTACCTGCCTTGAGCGTTGCAAAAAGCGGCGGTTCTGCGCCACTTTTCCTTATTATCATACACGCATATTGTTGACAGTGCGCGATCTTGGGCACTCCCGCCCTGCATCAATTCCTTTACCCAATTTTTAGTAGCCATCGTACTTCAGCCGTCGCCCACTCCTCCAGCACCAACCTTATAGTAAAATTGCAGTAGTCGAGGCATTTGAACCGTCACCCTCCCTCATCCACCACCATCTCCACCCACCATTAGTAAAAATTTAAGTAGCCGCGGCGTATCCTCAAACACCAACCCCCCTCCACAATTCCCCACCCGCCCCCTCCCCCCTTGAACCCTAGCTCACGGCGGCCGCCGGCGCCGCCGCCAACCCCTGTCGGTCTGCCCGTTCCTCCTAGCTTAGATAATAAAGTTCATGTTACCAAACGATTCCCATACCGTCGCCCCACTCCCCTAAGTTTTTAGATGACGCCTGCGGTGTCCCTCCCCGCCAGATCCACATCCCCTGCTCCAAAATGTCACAGCCTAAGCTCGACCACGTATCCCGGGGATCCCGACGAGCGTTCGGCCAAGAAGAGGTTTATCATGGCCTCTCCGGCGCACATTGGCGACGTGGCCGCCGTTCACCCCGACCTGTCGATCCCGGAGCAACACGTCGCCGCAGAAGCAGCCGATGACGTTGAATACATTGCAATGTCGAAGGCTTCATGTCAGCGGGCTAGCGTATTACTGTATCTCGGGAAAGCTGGCTACGACATCAAGCTCATCCACAACGACGGCTTCACGCGGGCCATGTCACAGGTTAAGTGGTCCATCCCCAACCCCTCTGGTTCAACCGCCGTCGATCTCTTCTACGGCCCTGCCGCTGATCTCCTCTGCCAAGCGGTCAAGGATTTGCGAGGTTTATACGCCATCAAGCCCATTTTGTCATTTCTGAAGGACACGTTCTATGGCGGCGGCTTGGGATCCTCAATTGCCAAGTCAGATCTCATCGACCACGACCACGACCACGAGGAGGGCACCCAAGAAGGTTCTTCCAAGGTGAAACAGCCCATCTGTGACATCAGAGAGCGCACCATGGGTCTGTGCTCTTCCAACTGGAAGGATCCCGTCCATGAAATGTGAGGCAACATTCTATTAGCAAATCTTACATTTTCTAGCTTGCCAACCCGTACCCTTTGTTGTAGTAGCATTTGCCGTGCGATGCTTTAACTGTGTTGTGTTTAATTATCTCAATTATGTAAAAATGTATTGTTCAATAGGGCTATGTGATGTTTACGTATGAATTGTCCACTTCAGTTTCACGAATGGCTATATTTAGTTGTTTATAGTGAGTAGGTGCCTTGTTTATCTGTATTTGGTTGTTAGGTGGGTTGAAGTGAGCATTTTTTCAGTTATCGAGCAGATGCCTTGTTTATATGTATTTGGTTCTTAGTTTGGTTGTATTGAGCATTTGTCCAGTTATCAAGCAGATGCCTTGTTTATCTGTATTTGGTTGTTAGGTTGCTTTTTTAGCATTTGTCCAGTTATCAAGCAGATGCCTTGTTTATCTGTATTTGGTTGTTATGTTGCTTTTTCTAGCATTTGTCCAGTTATCAAGCAGATGCCTTGTTTATCTTTATCTGCTTGTTCGGTTGGTTGCAGTGAGCATTTGTCAAGTTCTCATGCATATGCCCTGTTTATCTGTATTTGCTTGTTGGGTTGGTTGCAGTGAGACTCTGTCCAGTTTTCAATGGCTATATTTGGTTGTTATACTGGTCATTTATGCCTTGTTTATTTCAGTCATTCACAATGTGTTGTTCATTATGTGCAAGTCGGAACTGTGCCGCTTGACTACATCAATACCAGTTTGAACGGCTATATTTGGTTCCAGTTATTTCTGGTGTAGTTAACACATGCCCTTTATTTCAGTTTTACACATTTATCCAGTGTGATGTTTAAGCATTACCTACGTTCTATTCATTTTCAACAATACCAGTTTGAATTGCAATATTTGATGGTTGTTATGCCTGCTGTCGGTAACATTGCCTTCCATTTTATATCTGCTTTTAAGAACATGCTAAAACCAACACATTCAAGCTATCATTTGGAGATGATGTTGTTTACCTTTGCTATATTTGTTTGATGTTAAGGTTGCTGTACTTATCATGCCTTTCCACTACTTATGGAGGACAACAACGGGAGTGGCCACCATTTTCCGCCGAGGTTAGCTTCATGCCTCGGCTTGTACTCCCCCCGTCGTTCCGTAATGTAGTGCATATAGATCCAAGCCTGGACACTTGTTAGCTTCTAATATTGACTTGTTGCTTGTAGGTACATATGCCCTTGGCAAGGATCCACGCATCGACCCTTTTTGCGTATGGGGCAATGAGATGTTCATGAACAAGCATCACGTGAGGAAACTCATAAGGATTATTAGCAAAAAGATACGAATGGCGGCAAGAAAATTATTTGTTTATGCTCTATCCAACACAACAGTGAGCTATAGGATGGTAACCACAAACTCTGCAGCCTTCTCTTTTTACTGCCCATAATGAGTTGTTAGACAACAATGCCTGAATCTTTTTCGTTCCAAGTGGTTCCCGAAGCAGTTCACTCAAGATTACCTCGCAAAGTACATGATTGGTGGAGACACAATGAAGGTTAAAGTATTTCATCCAGACTACAATGAGCATCGAGAAGTCGTAATGAAGACAGTGAAGGATGGACGGGCAGCCATCACAAGGGGTTGGCCTGGAGTCGTGCACGCATTACGCATGGACGAGGGCATAATATGGGCATTCTACTTCACCTTCTCCAGCAACCAGAATGTCTTTCGCCTCTCTCTTTACAGTCTTTAGTACAACTGTTGTTCATCATTCTTTACTTGGTGCTTCTGTAGTTCATGAGTATATGTACCCGTGCACCGAATTATGCATTTGTGGTTGAACCTATATTTGTAATAAACATGGTTGGATATGAAATAAGTGATTGCCTACTTTCAAATTCAAAAAATGTGATTTTTAATTAGGGATTAATTAGGGATTACACTGCACACGGTTTACGAAAGCGAAATGTCTGCGATAGACATGAAGATCAGAAACGTTTCTAGGATCCACTACGTGTGCGATCAATCTCCACTGCACACACGACATCCTCTTGAAAGCTGTTTGCATTAGGCCACCTTGCGCAAACGTTTACCACATAAAAACTGTGTGTGATGGACAACCTTTGCCACATAGTTTCTTCTACGCACCGTGTGTGATGCATTCTGTAAGTGCATCTAGTGCCCCTTAGTGATTTTGGTGTATTGAAGACTTATAGGTTAAGGGACTAATGCGTTTGCGAGTGTACACAGGTCTATAAGTCTATGAGGAGTTTGATATTTACAGAGAAAGTCGACCCCTAAAAATGAAGTTCTTCAACTGAAGACTTTGGATTTCTGAAGACTTTGAAAGTGAAGAAATTGGTGTGACCTCGAAGACTTGGTATTCATTTGAGGAACATGAAGCGTGAAGACTTTTGTTTTCATAGTTTCATTTTCTCTTTCTTGAGTCATAGGAAACACCATACTGTTAAAGGGGGTTGAGGAAATACTAAGGAAAAATTTCCATGTGGTGCTCAACTCAAAATCCTACACCTACCAATCCCTTCGAGTGAAGCCATTGGAAATCTCATAGAGTTCAGTCAAATTTCTTCAGTGACAGAGACGAAGTTCTTCTGGTCGCTGAGGAATTTGTTCTGACCGAGGAGTTAGGAATTCGCCAGTGCAGATTGCCTACACAGTGAGGAACATGATAGCCCTCAGGAATTTGAGCCTCAAATTTTCGACCGTTGCTGTGCCTTGTGCCAGCTGTCCCAAAATATTTACTCACCTAAAGGTCATATCATTGAAGGGCATTTATGTCTTATCATGTCGGGCTGCTCCCTAGGCTATAAATAGCCGCCCCCTACAACCACTAGCTATTTGGATGCTTCGAGAGAAACTGACACTTGTCATTTGAGAGCATCCCATCCTCCGAGGACTTTGAGCGAAAATCATTGAGTGAGGAAAACCCAAACCCAAACACCTACAAACCTAAAGTGATTGAGCATCACTCAAGAGATTGATCCTGCGTGGATCCGACGCTTGTTACCTTTGAAGACTGTGCTTCTTCCAGATGGTTAGGCGTCATGGTCTAGAGACTCCAAGAGGAATTGTGGATCGCCGAGTGACCGAGTTTGTGAAGGTTCGGAAGTCACCTGAAGACTTACCACGAGTGATTGGGCGAGGTTTGTGTGACCTTAGGTCAAGGAGAATACGGTGAGGACTGTGTGTCCGGGACTGTGTGTCCTCAGGTTTAAATACCTAGCCGCTCCAACCAGATGTACAACTGAGACAGCAGTTGGAACTGGTCTACCAAATCATTGTCTTCACCAAGCCTACTGGTTCTATTTCCTCAACTCTTTCATTTCCTCATAACTGTGTTGTGTGCTTGTTCATAGCTGTGTTTGAAGACTTTGACTGAAGACTTTCTCAATTTCCTCAGTTCTATTTCTTCAGTCTGTTTGTCTTCATCATGTGTTATCCTGTGTTTACGCTTTTAGTACTCTGTGCTTGTCTTCATTTCATCATGATGACCATGCTTGTGTTCTGTTATGTTTACTTTTGAGTACTTATTCCGCTGCAAGTAGTTCTTCGCTAAGGAATTTCCTCACCCGCAAATTCCTCAGTGAAGAATTTATAAAAATTGCCTACTCACCCCCCTCTAGTCGATATAACGCACTTTCAATTGGTATCAGAGCAAGGTACTCCCTTGTTCTTTGTGATTTTGGTTTAACCACCTAGAGTTTTAGTTATGTCGACCGCAGGAATGATCAAGGTCTCTGCTGGGTGTCCTACCTTCGATGGGACGGACTACCCCTACTGGAAGAATAAGATGCGAATGCATCTTGAGGCAATTGATAACAATCTCTGGTATGTTGTGGAAAATGGTGTTCCCTCTATCTCACCGTCACTGAACTCTACCGATGTGAAGAGATTCAAGCAACTCGATTCTCAAGCGAAGAATATCATATGTGCCATCTGAGCAAAGGACAGTATGGAAGAGTGAGTGCTTTGGAAACTGCTACGCTTATCTGGGATAGGCTGTCCAAAGTAAATGAAGGAGTCTCAACTCAGCGTGACTCTCGAGTTGATGTTCTTCGCAATCTCTTCAACCGCTTCAAAAGACTCGACAATGAAAATGTTCAACAAACCTTCGATCGCCTCACTGACATCTCAAATGAGCTTCAAGCGCTCGGTGCCACTAACATCACCGACCATGAGGTGGTGAATAAACTGCTGAGATCGCTTGATTCATCATTTGATACTCTGGCATTGATGATACAAGAGCATGCTGATTACAAGTCACTTGATCCTGCTAATGTCCTTGAAAGGCTAAATACTCATGGGTTCCAGCTTGCTGAAAAGAGAGATCTCTATTGTTCGAGCTATGGCAGATCACGTGCACTGAAGGCCATGGCAGTTTCTGAGTCTGAAGATGAAGACTCTGACAGCAGCCTTGGTGATCCTGATGAACTGAGCCATGATCTAGCACTGCTCGTGAAGAAATTCCAGAAGTTCTCAAGACGTGGTCGCTTTGGAAGACCCTCAAGGAGCAATGATTCCTCATCCAGTGACTATAAGAAGAGGCTTTGTCACAAATGCAAGAAACCAGGACACTACATTCAAGATTGTCCTCAGTGGGAAAAGGAATCAAAGAAGAAGAAATACAAGGATTACAGTTCTGATGATGTGAAGAAAAAGAAGAAATCCTCAAAATCCTCATCATCAAAATCCTCAAAGTCTTCATCTCACAAGAAGAGCAGCTCCAAGAAGGCTCGGGCATTCATTGGCAAGGAAATGGACTCTGAGGCTGAATATGAAGAAAATGAGGAACAGGAGGCATCTGAGGATTCCGAATCCGGTGTGGCGAGCCTAGCCCTCGCTACTGCATTCGTTAGCAAGTCTATCTTCAACACTGAAGAAAATGACCTCACCAACAAGGCTGATGAAGGCAATGATGACTACGCTCCCACCTATTGCTTAATGGCAAAGGGTGCCAAGGTACTCAAATATTCTTCATCTGAATCAAGTGAAAATGAATCTGATGAAAACCTTAAGCCCAGCTATTCTAAACTTGCTAAGATTGCTGTTAAACAACAAAGGGCCCTTGAAAAGGTTCAAAACATGCTAGACAAAAGTGATGATATGTTGGGTGAAGAAATGGTCGCACTAAAACCTTGACTGAAAATCTTCAGAGACTTCAGACTAGGTTTGACAACCTTCAAGGTCATCATAACACTCTCTTATCTGATCATGAGAAGCATTCTTATGAATTTCCTCAAAGAAAGCAAGATCTTGAGAAGCTAAAAGTGAGTTATGAAGATCTTCAGAAGGAGTGCAATTCATTACTTGCTCAACAAAGCAGCGCTGCTCAGGAAGAATTTGTTCCTCCATGTTTGAAATGCATTGAACGTGAATCTGCTAATTCTTCACCTGAATGTTCAAATGCTTCTAATGCTAAAAATTCCTCAACTGTCTCTGCTATCATTAATTCCGCATCTGAGGACATTGCTAGTATCACTAACGATGCAGGGCTGAAGGAATTGTACATGACAGGCATGTACAAAAGCCTCAAAGGGCATCAGACTCTTTGTGATGTGCTTAAAAGGCAGATCCTCAACAGGAACCCTAGGAAAGAGGGTATTGCCTTTGAGAGGAAATTCAATGCTGATGGTACATATTGGAAGCCTGAG
Source organism: Aegilops tauschii subsp. strangulata (assembly GCF_002575655.3). Taxonomy (NCBI): domain Eukaryota; kingdom Viridiplantae; phylum Streptophyta; class Magnoliopsida; order Poales; family Poaceae; genus Aegilops; species Aegilops tauschii. Next base: position 240,336,727 of record NC_053037.3, on the reverse strand, counting down.
CAGTACCCCAAAACCTCATGGGTTGCTGCAAAGGGACCTCTAGTTGATCCATCTAATTTATCTAGCTTTACATGTGAATCTTCTCATTCTTCTGATGAGTCATTTGACTCCAACTACAAACTATTTAAAACTCAGAATGGTGAAGAATTTGCTAGAGATGTTGGCACTAACTGCAGGAACGGTTCCCCTATGAAGAAAATCTGGGTTCCCAAAAGGTGCCTTGAAAGTCTTCAGGTGAATGTCCTCATGACACCACCTGTGCAGATTAGGAACCCCAGATCAAATTCTTCATATGGACCAAATTCTTCATATGGATCCAAGTCCTCATACGGACCAAATTCCTCACATGGATCATATTCCTCAAGAGGATCAAAGTCCTCATATGAACATCATTGTGCTAACAAATCTGTTTCGCAGGGAAGAGCCAAGGGCTATGAATATGAGCATTATTCTTCTAATCATTATGTTCATAAGTCCTCAAAGAATTTCTCTGCTTATTCATATGCTTACCCTAACTTCTGTTATGTGAAACGAAATGGATTGGCTTCTATGCCACCTTTTTCGTATGGAGCTCGCAGAGTGATGAACTCTTTGCCACCCCTTCAGATGTGGGTGGTGAAGAAAAAGAACTAATCTTTTATGCAGGGTCAGGTCTCCAGACGTGCTCAAACGTCTGAAGAATTTGCTGGAGACCTGAAATGTGCCTGAAAGGACGCAGGCTAATCATGAAGAAATGAACTTTCATTTCTCATGTCCTCATACAGTTTTTAACTGTTGCATTGCTTGATGAAATTGGTCTGATGAATTGTGATGTCATATTCTTCACTGATGAAGTATATGAAGTTCGTAAGCTGCACTAATTCATCTGCAGGATGATCAACCCAAAGCCACTGAGTGGGTCCTCGATAGTGGATGTACAAATCGCATGACTGGTGACAAGAATCTATTAATAGATGCTCCCTTATCACCATCACATCTGAAGCATATCATCTTCGCTGAGAAAGGCAAAAGTCAGGTATTGGGTCTAGGTAAGGTTGCGATCACAAAGGATCGACACATGGACAAAGTCATGCTTGTCGAGTCCTTAGGATACAACCTCATGTCTGTCTCAATGCTTTGTGATCTTGATATGGTAATTGTCTTTGGCAAGTATCATTGTGTTGTGGTTATGGAAGCTGACAATTCCAAAGTCTTCGAAGGCATTAGGAGAGGAGACTTGTATATTGTTGATTTCTCTACAGGACCGCAACCGGCCGTGTGCCTACTTGCAAAAGCTTCAGAAGGGTGGCTATGGCATCGACGACTTGGTCATGCAGGCATGTGGAATTTGCACACGCTTGCGAAGAAGAAGCATGTCATTGGCATTGAGAATGTCAAATTCCTCAAGGATCACTTGTGTGGAGCTTGTGAAGCTGGAAAGATGACCAAGGCTAAGCATCCAACGAAGACTATCATGACCACTACTCGACCATTCGAATTGCTTCACATGGACCTCTTTGGTCCTAACCATTACTCAGCTGTCACAAATGACGCATCTCTCTATGGGCTTGTTATTGTTGATGATTACTCTCGTTCCACATGGGTACACATTGTTACTTGCAAACATGAAGTGCAGGAAGTCTTCAAACGATTTTCCTCGAGGGCTTCAACCAACTTTGGTGTGAAGATCAAGCACATCAGAAGTGACAATGGAACTGAGTTCAAGAATTTTGGTCTTGATGACTATCTTGATGAACTTGGTATTACTCATGAGTTATCTGCTCCTTACACTCCTCAGCAGAATGGCGTCGTGGAGCGCAAGAACAGAACTCTTGTTGAGATGGCTCGCACTATGCTTGATGAGTACAAGACGCCTCGTCACTTCTGGATTGAGGCAATTTATACTGCGTGCCACATCATCAACAGGGTATATCTTCACAAATTCTTCAAGAAGACTGCCTATGAACTCCTCACTGACAAGAAACCCAATGTTAGTTATTTCAAAGTCTTCGGTTCTAAATGTTGGATTAGAGATCCTCATCACAATGCTAAATTTGCACCGAAAGAGCATGAAGGTTTTATGCTTGGTTACGGAAAGGACTCGCACACCTACAGAGTCTTCAACACCGTTCTTCACAAGGTTGTTGAAACTGTAGATGTGCGGTTCGATGAAACTAATGGCTCCCAAAGAGAGCACCTACCCTCTGTGATAGATGAACCAGCACCTGAGGAAACTATCAAGTTCAAGGCTACTGAGGATGTCATTCCTACCGAAGAATCTGCTGAAGAATTTATTCCAGAACGTGAAGAACATCCAGCTAATGCACCTGAAGAAATTGCTGAAGAAAATGGTGCTGAAGAAAATGCTGATCAAATTCCTCGATGACAACCTACTCATCCTCGCGTTGCAAAAGAAGTGCAAGTTGAAAAGATCATCGATGACATTGAAGCACCAGGTCCTCTCACATGCTCAAAAGCTTCACATTTATCTAACTTTTGTGGGCACTATGCTTTTGTCTCTATCACAGAGCCCACTATGGTAGATGAAGCATTTCTGGAGCCTTAGTGGATTTAGGCCATGCAAGAAAAATTACATCAGTTCGAGCTCAACAACATTTGGGAACTGGTCAATCGTCCAGATCCTCGCAAACACAATATCATTGGCACAAAGTGGATCTACCGCAACAAGCAAAATGAAAATGGCCTTGTGGTGAGGAATAAGGCACGGCTAGTAGCTCAAGGCTACACACAGGTTGAAGGAATTGATTTCGATGAAACTTTTGCACCTGTTGCTAGACTTGAAGCTATTCGCAGATTACTTGCTTATGCTAACCATCATGATATCACTTTATATCAAATGGATGTGAAAAGTGCATTCCTCAATGGTAAGCTTGAGGAAGAAGTATATGTTGCTCAACCCCCAGGTTTTGAAGATCCTAAGCATCCTGACAAAGTCTTCAGACTAAATAAGGCCCTCTATGGCCTCAAGCAGGCCCCTCGGGCGTGGTATGATACTTTGAAGGAATTCCTCATGAAGAAAGGCTTCAAAACCGGTTCACTCGACCCTAATCTTTTCACTAAATCATATGATGATGAATTATTTGTATGCCAAATATATGTTGATGATATGATCTTTGGCTGTACTGACCAACGTTATAGTGATGAATTTGCCTATATGATGAGTGAAGAATATCAAATGTCTATGATGGGAGAATTGAAATTCTTCTTAGGTCTTCAAATTCGTCAACAGCGCAATGGCATATTCATATCTCAGGAGAAATACCTCAAGGATGTACTGAGGAAATTCGGCATGCAAGATTGCAAAGGCGTCAAAATTTCGATGCCCACAAATGGCCATCTGTGCACTGATGAAAATGGTATTGACTTTGATCAAAAGGTATACCGCTCCATTATTGGTTCTTTATTGTACTTATGTGCATCTAGGCCAGATATTATGCTTAGTGTTTGCATGTGTGCCCGATTTCAAGCTACACCGAAGGAATCACACCATAAGGCTGTGAAACATATTCTTCGATATCTTGCTCACACACCAACACTAGGATTATGGTACCCCAAGGGCTCGGCTTTTGATCTCGTTGGATATTCCGACTCTGACTATGCTGGTGATTGTGTGGATCGCAAGTCAACATCTGGTACATGTCATTTCCTCGGACAATCTTTGGTCTGTTGGTCCTCGAAGAAGCAGAACTGCGTATCACTGTCTACTGCTAAAGCTGAGTACATTGCTGCTGGTTCTTGCTGTGCTCAATTGCTGTGGATGAAGCAAACTCTCAAGGACTACGGCGTCAACGTGAAGAATGTGCCTCTCTTCTGTGACAATGAGAGTGCCATCAAGATTGCTCACAACCCAGTTCAGCACTCGAAGACAAAGCACATTCAGATTCGTCATCATTTTCTTCGCGATCATGTGTTGAAGGGTGACATTTGTATTGAGCATGTGAAGACTGAAGAACAGCTAGCCGATATCTTCACAAAGCCGTTGGATGAGAAGAGATTTAGCAAGTTGCGGTGTGAGCTAAATATCTTAGAGTCTTCGAATATTCTTTCAAGAGGACACTCATCCTAACACTTATGCAAAATTGATGACTTAGATGTGCAACACATGAAGAAACGTTTTTCTTCAATCAATGAAGAATAACACTCTAAGAGTGAAGAAATTAATGAAGAATTTGATTCTCAGAACCCTACGACAATTGTACGCGGTGTATGAAATCATCATTCTTATACGGTGGGTCACGCCACCACAAAAGTTGAAAATCTTCAATTTGAGTTTTTCCTCAGTTTTGAAATTCCTCAGTTGTTCATATTCTTCAACTTTGCAAAATCCTCACTGTTTCCGTCGTGTTTCTTCATTGGCTATATATATATATATGAGTTTATGTCCTCTACAACATTCACTTATGGCTAATTCTTTAGGTTGGTTTTTCTGCTAAGTGAATGTGATTGGACCCTTCCCCCTCTATGCTATACTCAACCCAATCTATTCACAAATTCTTCATGTGCGTTCTAATTGAAACTCGTTCAAAATCTTCACTGTGTCCTTGTCAGCTGAAGAATTTGCGAACGGAACTTTTAACTTATCTTATCCAAATTTTCGGCTTTGCTGCTCAAACCGTTCCGCTTCCCACGATATACTTATCTATTCACCCACGATCTAACACGATCTCCACTTCTCAGTACGTGGGTGACACATGTCAAGCGAATGAGAGGGGTCAGGGGCACGTTCATCCAATTTCTTCGGGCGAACCGTTTTTCACCGTGGCTATAAATACCCCCTCTCCCCTTCCTCACTTCTTTTACTCTGCTCGACCTCTCTCCAGCTCGAGCTTCTCAAACCCTAGCGCCGCCGCTACATCATCATCGCCGGTGAGGAAGAGCTTCACTGCCTCGACCTCGTCGCCGCCGTACTCACGCCGGCCGCGGAAATCTTCACTCCGCCGCCGCCGTAGCCGTCTTCCTCCGCCAAGTTAGGGTGTGGAAGATCTGCACAGACGAGCTTCACTTCTCCACATCCCAGTTCGTCGTGTTCTTCATTCAGGGTAATTAAAAGTTACTTTTACTGCCCTCTTTGATTCAAGTGACTTCTACAAAATCTTCAAAGGTGTTTATTCCTCAAATTTTTCACACACTGAACACCTCACTTGTCATCTATTCTTGATTCGTTTCTCTAAGCATCATTTTTCTTCAAGATTCCTCAATTGTGTGGATCTTCGATCTATACAACTCTGGAACCTAAGACAAAGAACGCTTAGTGAAATTCTTCAAGACTCATCTGGTCAAATTCCTCAAACTTGTTCTTTTTTTTGAAAAACCTTCTGAGAACGCATATGACCTCTCCAAATTCCTCGCAACTATACTCTGTTCACAGGTACTCATGTCCGCTGCTGAATCACTAGGTTCTCATCAACTTAACTCATTTGCAGTGTTCCTTGAAGAAAAGTTGCATACTTCTTCAAAGAGTTCAATTGTTCAAATTCCTCAACTGAAGAAAATGGCTGATGGAAAGAAGCCACAGAAAGGAGGAAAGAGGCCTGAGGTCAATACTGCCTTTGAAATCCCTGAGGACATTTATGCTGGGTACTGCACACCCCCTGAGGAAGATAAGAATCAACGTAAGGTGCGCATTCAGAGGATAGAAAGGAGATGGGCAAAAGAGTGGAGGGAGTACAGGTATGTGACTCCAAAATACATGAAGAAATTCGCTGTTACTCCTCCATGCTCAAGACCTCCATTGGCACCTGGACAAGAGGCAGATCCCACTAGCATCAAGCGCGGTGAGGATTTTCCTGAAGAATGGGCCAAGCGCCAGGCCAAGTTGGCCAAATAGGCAAAAGATGCAGTGAAGAAATTCAACGAAGATTCCACTGCTGCTGCTACTGAGGCCTCTGTAAGGCCGAAGAAATCCATGGCAAAGAAGCCTGCGCACAAGCCAAGTGCCTCTTCTTCAATGCCCTCACGACCAATTTCCTCAGCTAAGCCCTCACGACCAATTCCTCAAGCCGCTCCTGCTCCTCCAAAGTCCTCAGCTGCTCCGACAAAATCCTCAGCACCTGTGCATCTCGCCATGTGCCAAAGGACTACAGGCATCTCTATTGCCTCAGGAGCTTCGGCTAGTTCCTCAGCTGCACCAAATTCTTCAACATGACCCTCTCTGCTGAAGATAAAGACCACTGCTGGACAAGGCTCTTGCCCAAGTCCTCAGAAGAAGCAGGTCGCCTTCCAAGTGCCGTCTGAAGAAGACGAAGCTGATGATGAAGAGCTTGCTGAGATCATCAGAGATAGGCAAGTCAGGGCCGCTAGAGCCAAGGGCACAGATGTGCCACTGCTTTTGGATCCAAAGTTGATCCTCGACTATATTGATCTCTGGCACAAGGACCCAAACACTCCTATGCCTGATTTCAAGTTGACACCTGGCCAAATTCACATGCTGACCCATTTCATCCAAGATGAAAAATGGAAATATGAGAAGGCCAGGCAGCTCAAGAAAGCACAGTACAGGAAGGAGAAGTTCCTGAAGAACAACGTTATCTCTATGACAACTGATGAACTTGTAAAGATCCAGTCTGAAATCAAAGTCCTCAGCGATGATTTCAACGCTTACTATGCTGATTGGAAAGGAGCCAAGGTCAGGTTTGTTAAACTGACTGAGCAGGTCACCACCAATGTTGCAGCTCCAACGCAACAGGAAATTCCTCAGGCTGCAGCATCTGCTCAGCCAACTAAATAACATGCCAGCACCGCTGATGACAATCAGGCTGCTAAAGATAATGTGAGTTCCAGGCCTGATGACTGCATTCTAGCCGCTGAAGAAATTGCCAGGGCACCAACTAGTGGTGCGCCTGAAGAAAATGAAGAGGTCAGGGCAACTGCATCAGTTGTGCCTGAAGAAACTGAACCAAATTCCTCTGCTCCTCCTGCGCCTACTCCAACTCCAATCCTTCCATCTACATCAAATGCGAAGAAGACCAAGGCTGCAGAGCATGCAGCTGTGAAGAAAAGGAAAGCATCAACTTCTTCAGATTCTTCAGCTCCGAAGAAAATGAAGTCTATGACCAGCTCTTTTGCAAACCCGATTGATGCTTTTCCGATCTCAACCATGCCATCAAAGGACCTTGTTCCTTTTGATGAAGAATATGAGATCCCTAGCGGATCTGATGAAGGAACTCCTTTTGCTGCTACGTCAGAGCAGATGGATGAAGAAATTGAAGTGGATGAAATCCATTCAACACCAGTTGTTTCCTCGCCTATGCCTCAGTTTACTGCTGAAGAGGCCGGCGTTGAAGAAATTGAAGATGAAGATGTGGACATTGACTGTACCACACCAGTGATGAATGATGACTTTTGGGAAAGTCAGCACCCCAATTCTCCACTCTTCACTCCACTGCAGCAAATTCCTCAGTCCCTAGTCACTACAGTTCAAATGGGATCTGATGAAGCTCATGAAGACATTCCAGCCGCTAGTGTTGAAGAAAATGAAAATGAAGAATTCAAGAACCAGGCTGCCACTGAAGAGGAAGCAGAAATTCCTCAGCCCGAAGAACCTGAGATTGCGATTCCGGAGGTTGTGATGCAACTCACTGACACTCTACTGCCCAAGCCAAAGGATCCATTCTCAAGGAAGCAAACATTCAAGGCTGATGCCTTCTTTGGCGAGCATGTATTCTTCACTGATTACAACCCTTATGACTCTGCTCGCATAAGGAAGAGGCATTTCTGGACTACCAGCCAGGCAAATTTCTATTCCTCAGTGCTATTCAACAAAGACAAAGTCTTCGATCATGAGCACATTCCTCACGTGGATATGGAATCTCTGCCGTGCTTCGAGCCAGTCCTCAGTGTTCTTCACGACGCTGGATTGTTAAATTTCTGCACTGACATCTATGATTGGAATGAAGAACTTCTTCTTCAATTTTATGCGACGCTACACATCACCGGAAATTTTGAAGATGTGAATTCATGGGTGCTGGACTGGATGTCTGAAAACAGTCACTACAAGGCACCAACTACTGAATTTCTTCATGCCTTACCACTCAGTCCACCCCTTGAAGGTGCTTGTTGCGTCTACAATGAACCTGAGCTTACCGATCACTACATGCAAGTGCTGATGAAGCCTTTGAAGCCAGGTCAGGCCCCAAGAACAAAATTCCTTGTGAAGGAATTGCTGAATGTGCCTCAGACTGTCTATCGCATTCTGACGAAGACATTGAGTCCTATCAAGAGCCACGACTCAAATGAAGTAGAATTCGTTGGCATCATGAAGAATCTGCTTTTCAATTTCATTCATGGCATTCCCATAAACTTTCATGATTTCTTCATGAGGACTCTGGCCAATGTCGCCATGTCACCATTTGAGTTGAAGCCTTATGCACCTTGGATTATGAGATTCATCAGGACAAGGCCTTCACTCAAATATAAAGCTGATACACTGAACCATTGCAGCTACTTGCCCCCAATTGAAGTCCTCAAACGGACATTTTCTTCAGTTGAAGAAAAGGGCAAGGCTACTGCTGTAATTGATGAAGGCATTCGTCCATTGGATGGACAATTTCGCAAGGCTCCAGCCTACTCCACCAATGATGACTCTGCCACCCATGACTCTGCCGCCAACGCACCCAAGCAAAATCCTCAAGGCACAACACACAGGGTGATGACTGACCGTGAGCTTCTCCTCAGTCTTCATCAGAAGGTTGATCGCAATCATAAATGGGTCAAGCGTCAGTTTGGTTCAATTCTTCACAACATGACTGCTACCCATAATGCAGTGAAAAAAACCACTACTACCTTCATGAAACCCTCAACCGCACCTGGGCTGTTCTGTCTCAAGTCTATAGTGAAGAAGATCTGAAGAAAATGGGTCTCAAGGAAGATCTTGACTGGGCTGCACCTCCTCCGAAGAAGTACAAGAAGGTCAAGGTTCCTTCCTTGGTGGCCAGCACCTATTCTTCATCACGTGACACTGATGAACATGAAGACTTGGACGACACTACGACAGGCCCTACATCAACAAACGACCCCAACAACGCTGACGCTCCTTCATCACGTTGATATTCTTCAGGGGCGTTAGTCCTCATTTTCGACCCTTTTGGTCATTTGATGACAAAGGGGGAGAAATTTGAGTTAGTCTTCAAGCAGGTCTATTATATGGGTGTTTTTTTCTAAAGTTACAACTCTCATTCTTCTGATGACTTTGTTGGATTGAGTTGTAAACTTAAACTCTATGGTGGCCTGATACTTTTGTTGTTTCCTCTGCATGCTTATTCCTCGTTAATGTTATTGCACGCATGCTGAATTACATCAGTCACCATATTTCATCATGCATTTCAAATTCTTCATATTATATGTCAAATGCGTGTATGAATTACAAGATATAGGGGGAGATCTCCATGATTCTACTCTTCAAGTGTGCATTGCTTCAAAAGCAAATTCCTCACTATGCACATCTTCAGGGGGAGTTCTTCTATATCTTGCAATCAAATTCCTCAATATCAATATTTACACTTCATATGTTTATCCCCGTTGAAAACTTAAACTATATTGTCATCAATCACCAAAAAGGGGGAGATTGTAAGTTCATCTAGTGCCCCTTAGTGATTTTGGTGTATTGAAGACTTATAGGTTAAGGGACTAATGTGTTTACGAGTGTACACAGGTCTATAAGTCTATGAGAAGTTTGATATTTACAGAGAAAGTCGACCCTTAAAAATGAAGTTCTTCGACTGAAGACTTTGGTATTTCTGAAGACTTTGTGAAGACTTTGAAAGTGAAGAAATTGGTGTGACCTTGAAGACTTGGTATTCATTTGAGGAACATGAAGCGTGAAGACTTTTGTTTTCGTAGTTTCATTTTCTCTTTCTTCAGTCATAGGAAACACCGTACTGTTAAAGGGGGTCGAGGAAATAGAAAGGAAAAATTTCCATGTGATGCTCAACTCAAAATCCTACACCTACCAATCCCTTCGAGTGAAGCCATTGGAAATCTCATACAGTTCAGTCATATTCTTCAGTCACAGAGACGAAGTTCTTCTGGTCGCTGAGGAAATTGTTCTGAATGAGGAGTTATGAATTCGCCAGTGCGGATTGGCTACACAGTGAGGAAAATGATAGCCCTGAGGAATTTGATACTCAAATTTCCGACCGTTGCTATGCTATGCGCCAGCTGTCCCAAAATATCTACCCACCTAACGGTCATATCATTTAAGGGCACTTATGTCTTATCACGTCGGGCTGCTCCCTAGGCTATAAATAGCCGCTCCCCAAAAACCACTAGCTGGTTGGCTGCTCCGAGAGAAACTGACAGTTGTCATTTGAGGGCATCCCATCCTCCGAGGACTTTGAGTGAAAATCATCAAGTGAGGAAAACCCCAAACCCAAACACCTACAAACCCAAAGTGATTGAGCATCACTGAAGAGATTGATCCTGCGTGGATCCGACTCTTGTTACCTTTAAAGACTGTGCTTCTTCCAAACGGTTAGGCGTCATGGTCTAGAGCATCCAAGAGGAAATTGTGGATCGCCGAGTGACCGAGTTTGTGAAGGTTTGGAAGTCACCTGAAGACTTACCACGAGTGATTGGGCGAGGTCTGTGTGACCTTAGCTCAAGGAGAATACAGTGAGGACTGTGTGTCCTCAGGTTTAAATACCTAGCCGCTCCAACTGAGACAGCAGTTGGAACTGGTCTACCAAATCATTGTCTTCACCAAACTTACTGGTTCTATTTCCTCAACTCTTTCATGTCCTCATTACTGCGTTGTATGCTTGTTCATAGCTGTGTTTGAAGACTTTGACTGAAGACTTTCTCAATTTCCTGAATTCAATTTCTTCAGTCTGTTTGTCTTCATCCTGTGTTATCCTATGTTTACGCTTTCCGTACTTTGTGCTTGTTTTCATTTCATCATGATGACTATGCTTGTGTTCTGCTATGCATACTTTTGAGTACTTATTCCGCTGCAAGTAGTTCTTCGCTAAGGAGTTTCTTCACCCACAAATTCCTCAGTGAAGAATTTATAAAAATCACCTATTCACCCCCCTCTAGTCGATATAATGCACTTTCAGACCAAATTCCTCGTGAAGGAATTGCAGTATGTACCAAGGACAGTCTATCGCATTCTGACGAAGACTATGAGTCCAATCAAAGGTCACGACTCCTCTGATGAGGAAATTGTTGGCATCATGAAGAATCTGGTATTCAACATCATTCATGGCATTACTTTCAATTGTCACGATTTCTTCATGAGGACTCTGGCAAATGTTGCACTTTCTCTGTTTGAGCTGAAGCCTTATGCACCTTGGATTATGAGATTCCTAAGGACAAGGTCTTCACTCAACTACAAGGCTGATTTTCAGAATCACCTAAGCTACTTGCCCCCGATTGAAGTCCTCAAGCGGACATATTCCTCAGTTGATGAAAAGGGCAAGGCACCAGGTGTTATTAATGAAGGCATTCGTCCATTGGATGGTTAGTTTCGCAAGGCTGCATCTTATTCCACCAATGATGACTTTGCCACTCATGATTCTGCTGCCCATGCCTCCAAGCCAAATCCTCAAGCTACTGCTCCTCGGTGATGACTGACCGTGAGCTTCTGCTAAGTATTCACCAGAAGGTGGATCAAAACCATAAATGGGTTAAGCGTCAGTTTGGTTCAATTCTTCACAACATGACTGCCACACATAATGCAGTGAAGAAAAACCATTACTACCTCCATGAAGTCTTTGATCGCACCTGGGCTATTCTGTCACATGTATATGGTGAAGAAGATCTAAAGAACATGCGTCTCAAGGAGGACTTTGACTGGTCTACACCTCCACCGAAGAAATACAAGAAGGTCAAGGTTCCTTCCTTGGTGGCCAGCTCATATTCTTCATCGCGCGACACCGACGAGCATGAAGACTTGGACGACACTGTGGCAGGCCCTGCAACGACAAACGACCCAAACAACGCTGGCGCTCCTTCATCAACTTGATATTCTTCAGGGGCGTTAGTCCTCAGTTTCGATCCTTTTGGTCATTCAATGACAAAGGGGGTGAAATTTGAGTTAGTCTTCAAGCAGGTCTATTTATATGGGCATTTTTTTCTAAGTTACAACTCTCGTTCTTCTGATGACTTTGCTGGATCGAGTTGTAAACTTAAACCCTATGGTGGCCTGATACTTTTGTTGTTTCTTCTGCATGCTTATTCCTCATTAATGTTATTGCACGCATACTGAATTACATCAGTCACCATATTTCATCATGCATTTCAAATTCTTCATATTATATGTCAAATGCGTGTATGAATTACAAGATATAGGGGGAGATCTCCATGATTCAACTCTTCAAGTGTGTATTGCTTCAAAAGCAAATTCCTCACTATGCACATCTTGAGGGGGAGTTCTTCTATATGTTGCAATCAAATTCCTCAATATCAGTATTTACACTTCATATGTTTATCCCCATTGAAAACTTAACCTATATTGTCATCAATCACCAAAAAGGGGGAGATTGTAAGTTCATCTAGTGCCCCTTAGTGATTTTGGTGTATTGAAGACTTATAGGTTAAGGGACTAATGTGTTTACGAGTGTACACAGGTCTATAAGTCTATGAGGAGTTTGATATTTACAGAGAAAGTCGACCCTTAAAAATGAAGTTCTTCGACTGAAGACTTTGGTATTTCTGAAGACTTTCTGAAGACTTTGAAAGTGAAGAAATTGGTGTGACCTTGAAGACTTGGTATTCATTTGAGGAACATGAAGCGTGAAGACTTTTGTTTTCGTAGTTTCATTTTCTCTTTGTTGAGTCATAGGAAACACCGTACTGTTAAAGGGGGTCGAGGAAATACAAAAGAAAAATTTCCATGTGATGCTCAACTCAAAATCCTACACCTACCAATCCCTTCGAGTGAAGCCATTGGAAATCTCATACAGTTCAGTCATATTCTTCAGTGACAGAGACGAAGTTCTTCTGGTCGCTGAGGAATTTGTTCTGACTGAGGAGTTTGGAATTCGCCAGTGCGGATTGGCTACACAGTGAGGAACATGATAGCCCTGAGGAATTTGATACTCAAATTTCCGACCGTTGCTGTGCTATGCGCCAGCTGTCCCAAAATATCTACCCACCTAACGGTCATATCATTGAAGGACATTTACGTCTTATCACGTCGGGCTGCTCCCTAGGCTATAAATAGCCGCACCCTACAACCACTAGCTGGTTGGCTGCTCCGAGAGAAACTGACAGTTGTCATTTGAGAGCATCCCATCCTCCGAGGACTTTGAGTGAAAATCATCAAGTGAGGAAAACCCCAAACCCAAACACCCACAAACCCAAAGTGATTGAGCATCACTGAAGAGATTGATCCTGCGTGGATCCGACTCTTGTTACCTTTGAAGACTGTGCTTCTTCCAAACGGTTAGGCGTCATGGTCTAGAGCATCCAAGAGGAAATTGTGGATCGCCGAGTGACCGAGTTTGTGAAGGTTTGGAAGTCACCTGACGACTTACCACGAGTGATTGGGCGAGGTCTGTGTGACCTTAGCTCAAGGAGAATACGGTGAGGACTGTGTGTCCTCAGGTTTAAATACCTAGCCGCTCCAACTGAGACAGCAGTTGGAACTGTTCTACCAAATCATTGTCTTCACCAAGCTTACTGGTTCTATTTCCTCAACTCTTTCATGTCCTCATTACTGCGTTGTATGCTTGTTCATATCTGTGTTTGAAGACTTTGACTGAAGACTTTCTCAATTTCCTCAATTCAATTTCTTCAGTCTGTTTGTCTTCATCCTGTGTTATCCTATGTTTACCCTTTCTGTACTCTGTGCTTGTTTTCATTTCATCATGATGACTATGCTTGTGTTCTGCTATGCATACTTTTGAGTACTTATTCCGCTGCAAGTAGTTCTTCGCTAAGGAGTTTCTTCACCCACAAATTCCTCAGTGAAGAATTTATAAAAATCACCTATTCACCCCCCCTCTAGTCGATATAATGCACTTTCAGACCAAATTCCTCGTGAAGGAATTGCAGTATGTACCAAGGACAGTCTATCGCATTCTGACGAAGACTATGAGTCCAATCAAAGGTCACGACTCCTCTGATGAGGAAATTGTTGGCATCATGAAGAATCTGGTATTCAACATCATTCATGGCATTCCTTTCAATTATCACGATTTCTTTATGAGGACTCTGGCAAATGTTGCACTTTCTCCGTTTGAGCTGAAGCCTTATGCACCTTGGATTATGAGATTCCTAAGGACAAGGTCTTCACTCAACTACAAGGCTGATTTTTAGAATCACCTCAGCTACTTGCCCCCGATTGAAGTCCTCAAGCGGACATATTCCTCAGTTGATGAAAAGGGCAAGGCACCAGGTGTTATTGATGAAGGCATTCGTCCATTGGATGGTCAGTTTCGCAAGGCTGCATCTTATTCCACCAATGATGACTCTGCCACTCATGATTCTGCTGTCCATGCCTCCAAGCCAAATCCTCAAGCTACTGCTCCTCGTGTGATGACTGACCGTGAGCTTCTGCTAAGTATTCACCAGAAGGTGGATCAAAACCATAAATGGGTTAAGCGTCAGTTTGGTTCAATTCTTCACAACATGACTGCCACACATAATGCAGTGAAGAAAAACCATTACTACCTCCATGAAGTCTTCGATCGCACCTGGGCTATTCTGCCACATGTATATGGTGAAGAAGATCTGAAGAACATGGGTCTCAAGGAGGACTTTGACTGGTCTGCACCTCCACCGAAGAAATACAAGAAGGTCAAGGTTCCTTCCTTGGTGGCCAGCTCATATTCTTCATCGCGCGACACCGACGAGCATGAAGACTTGGACGACACTGCGGCAGGCCCTGCAATGACAAACGACCCAAACAATGCTGGCGCTCCTTCATCAACTTGATATTCTTCAGGGGCGTTAGTCCTCAGTTTCGATCCTTTTGGTCATTCAATGACAAAGGGGGAGAAATTTGAGTTAGTCTTCAAGCGGGTCTATCTATATGGGCGTTTTTTTCTAAGTTACAACTCTCGTTCTTCTGATGACTTTGCTGGATCGAGTTGTAAACTTAAACTCTATGGTGGCCTGATACTTTTGTTGTTTCTTCTGCATGCTTATTCCTCATTAATGTTATTGCACGCATACTGAATTACATCAGTCACCATATTTCATCATGCATTTCAAATTCTTCATATTATATGTCAAATGCGTGTATGAATTACAAGATATAGGGGGAGATCTCCATGATTCAACTCTTCAAGTGTGTATTGCTTCAAAAGCAAATTCCTCACAATGCACATCTTGAGGGGGAGTTCTTCTATATGTTGCAATCAAATTCCTCAATATCAGTATTTACACTTCATATGTTTATCCCCGTTGAAAACTTAACCTATATTGTCATCAATCACCAAAAAGGGGGAGATTGTAAGTTCACCTAGTGCCCCTTAGTGATTTTGGTGTATTGAAGACTTATAGGTTAAGGGACTAATGTGTTTACGAGTGTACACAGGTCTATAAGTCTATGAGGAGTTTGATATTTACAGAGAAAGTCGACCCTTAAAAATGAAGTTCTTCACCTGAAGACTTTGGTATTTCTGAAGACTTTCTGAAGACTTTGAAAGTGAAGAAATTGGTGTGACCTTGAAGACTTGGTATTCATTTGAGGACCATGAAGCGTGAAGACTTTTGTTTTCGTAGTTTCATTTTCTCTTTGTTGAGTCATAGGAAACACCGTACTGTTAAAGGGGGTCGAGGAAATACAAAGGAAAAATTTCCATGTGATGCTCAACTCAAAATCCTACACCTACCAATCCCTTCGAGTGAAGCCATTGGAAATCTCATACAGTTCAGTCATATTCTTCAGTGACAGAGACGAAGTTCTTCTGGTCGCTGAGGAATTTGTTCTGACTGAGGAGTTAGGAATTCGCCAGTGCGGATTGGCTACACAGTGAGGAACATGATAGCCCTGAGGAATTTGATACTCAAATTTCCGACCGTTGTTGTGCTATGCGCCAGCTATCCCAAAATATCTACCCACCTAACGGTCATATCATTGAAGGGCATTTATGTCTTATCACGTCGGGCTGCTCCCTAGGCTATAAATAGCCGCACCCTACAACCACTAGCTGGTTGGCTGCTCCGAGAGAAACTGACAGTTGTCATTTGAGAGCATCCCATCCTCCGAGGACTTTGAGTGAAAATCATCAAGTGAGGAAAACCCCAAACCCAAACACCCACAAACCCAAAGTGATTGAGCATCACTGAAGAGATTGATCCTGCGTGGATCCGACTCTTGTTACCTTTGAAGACTGTGCTTCTTCCAAACGGTTAGGCGTCATGGTCTAGAGCATCCAAGAGGAAATTGTGGATCGCCGAGTGACCGAGTTTGTGAAGGTTTGGAAGTCACCTGAAGACTTACCACGAGTGATTGGGCGAGGTCTGTGTGACCTTAGCTCAAGGAGAATACAGTGAGGACTATGTGTCCTCAGGTTTAAATACCTAGCCGCTCCAACTGAGACAGCAGTTGGAACTGGTCTACCAAATCATTGTCTTCACCAAACTTACTGGTTCTATTTCCTCAACTCTTTCATGTCCTCATTACTGCGTTGTATGCTTGTTCATATCTGTGTTTGAAGACTTTGACTGAAGACTTTCTCAATTTCCTGAATTCAATTTCTTCAGTCTGTTTGTCTTCATCCTGTGTTATCCTATGTTTACGCTTTCTGTACTCTGTGCTTGTTTTCATTTCATCATGATGACTATGCTTGTGTTCTGCTATGCATAATTTTGAGTACTTATTCCGCTGCAAGTAGTTCTTCGCTAAGGAGTTTCTTCACCCACAAATTCCTCAGTGAAGAATTTATAAAAATCACCTATTCACCCCCCCTCTAGTCGATATAATGCACTTTCAGACCAAATTCCTCGGGAAGGAATTGCAGTATGTACCAAGGACAGTCTATCGCATTCTGACGAAGACTATGAGTCCAATCAAAGGTCACGACTCCTCTGATGAGGATATTGTTGGCATCATGAAGAATCTGGTATTCAACATCATTCATGGCATTCCTTTCAATTATCACGATTTCTTTATGAGGACTCTGGCAAATGTTGCACTTTCTCCGTTTGAGCTGAAGCCTTATGCACCTTGGATTATGAGATTCCTAAGGACAAGGTCTTCACTCAACTACAAGGCTGATTTTTAGAATCACCTCAGCTACTTGCCCCCGATTGAAGTCCTCAAGCGGACATATTCCTCAGTTGATGAAAAGGGCAAGGCACCAGGTGTTATTGATGAAGGCATTCGTCCATTGGATGGTCAGTTTCGCAAGGCTGCATCTTATTCCACCAATGATGACTCTGCCACTCATGATTCTGCTGCCCATGCCTCCAAGCCAAATCCTCAAGCTACTGCTCCTCGTGTGATGACTGACCGTGAGCTTCTGCTAAGTATTCACCAGAAGGTGGATCAAAACCATAAATGGGTTAAGCGTCAGTTTGGTTCAATTCTTCACAACATGACTGCCACACATAATGCAGTGAAGAAAAACCATTACTACCTCCATGAAGTCTTCGATCGCACCTGGGCTATTCTGTCACATGTATATGGTGAAGAAGATCTGAAGAACATGGGTCTCAAGGAGGACTTTGACTGGTCTGCACCTCCACCGAAGAAATACAAGAAGGTCAAGGTTCCTTCCTTGGTGGCCAGTTCATATTCTTCATCGCGCGACACCGACGAGCATGAAGACTTGGACGACACTGCGGCAGGCCCTGCAACGACAAACGACCCAAACAACGCTGGCGCTCCTTCATCAACTTGATATTCTTCAGGGGCGTTAGTCCTCAGTTTCGATCCTTTTGGTCATTCAATGACAAAGGGGGAGAAATTTGAGTTAGTCTTCAAGCGGGTCTATCTATATGGGCGTTTTTTTTCTAAGTTACAACTCTCGTTCTTCTGATGACTTTGCTGGATCGAGTTGTAAACATAAACTCTATGGTGGCCTGATACTTTTGTTGTTTCTTCTGCATGCTTATTCCTCATTAATGTTATTGCACGCATACTGAATTACATCAGTCACCATATTTCATCATGCATTTCAAATTCTTCATATTATATGTCAAATGCGTGTATGAATTACAAGATATAGGGGGAGATCTCCATGATTCAACTCTTCAAGTGTGTATTGCTTCAAAAGCAAATTCCTCAAAATGCACATCTTGAGGGGGAGTTCTTCTATATGTTGCAATCAAATTCCTCAATATAAGTATTTACACTTCATATGTTTATCCTCGTTGAAAACTTAACCTATATTGTCATCAATCACCAAAAAGGGGGAGATTGTAAGTTCATCTAGTGCCCCTTAGTGATTTTGGTGTATTGAAGACTTATAGGTTTAGGGACTAATGTGTTTACGAGTGTACACAGGTCTATAAGTCTATGAGGAGTTTGATATTTACAGAGAAAGTCGACCCTTAAAAATGAAGTTCTTCGACTGAAGACTTTGGTATTTCTGAAGACTTTCTGAAGACTTTGAAAGTGAAGAAATTGGTGTGACCTTGAAGACTTGGTATTCATTTGAGGAACATGAAGCGTGAAGAATTTTGTTTTCGTAGTTTCATTTTCTCTTTGTTGAGTCATAGGAAACACCGTACTATTAAAGGGGGTCGAGGAAATACAAAGGAAAAATTTCCATGTGATGCTCAACTCAAAATCCTACACCTACCAATCCCTTCGAGTGAAGCCATTGGAAATCTCATACAGTTCAGTCATATTCTTCAGTGACAGAGACGAAGTTCTTCTGGTCGCTGAGGAATTTGTTCTGACTGAGGAGTTAGGAATTCGCCAGTGCGGATTGGCTACACAGTGAGGAACATGATAGCCCTGAGGAATTTGATACTCAAATTTCCGACCGTTGCTGTGCTATGCGCCAGCTGTCCCAAAATATCTACCCACCTAACGGTCATATCATTGAAGGGCATTTATGTCTTATCACGTCGGGCTGCTCCCTAGGCTATAAATAGCCGCACCCTACAACCACTAGCTGGTTGGCTGCTCCGAGAGAAACTGACAGTTGTCATTTGAGAGCATCCCCTCCTCCGAGGACTTTGAGTGAAAATCATCAAGTGAGGAAAACCCCAAACCCAAACACCCACAAACCCAAAGTGATTGAGCATCACTAAAGAGATTGATCCTGCGTGGATCCGACTCTTGTTACCTTTGAAGACTGTGCTTCTTCCAAACGGTTAGGCGTCATGGTCTAGAGCATCCAAGAGGAAATTGTGGATCGCCGAGTGACCGAGTTTGTGAAGGTTTGGAAGTCACCTGAAGACTTACCACGAGTGATTGGGCGAGGTCTGTGTGACCTTAGCTCAAGGAGAATACGGTGAGGACTGTGTGTCCTCAGGTTTAAATACCTAGCCGCTCCAACTGAGACAGCAGTTGGAACTGGTCTACCAAATCATTGTCTTCACCAAGCTTACTGGTTCTATTTCCTCAACTCTTTCATGTCCTCATTACTGCGTTGTATGCTTGTTCATATCTGTGTTTGAATACTTTGACTGAAGACTTTCTCAATTTCCTGAATTCAGTTTCTTCAGTCTGTTTGTCTTCATCCTGTGTTATCCTATGTTTACGCTTTCTGTACTCTGTGCTTGTTTTCATTTCATCATGATGACTATGCTTGTGTTCTGCTATGCATAATTTTGAGTACTTATTCCGCTGCAAGTAGTTCTTCGCTAAGGAGTTTCTTCACACACAAATTCCTCAGTGAAGAATTTATAAAAATCACCTATTCACCCCCCCTCTAGTCGATATAATGCACTTTCAGACCAAATTCCTCGTGAAGGAATTGCAGTATGTACCAAGGACAGTCTATCGCATTCTGACGAAGACTATGAGTCCAATCAAAGGTCACGACTCCTCTGATGAGGAAATTGTTGGCATCATGAAGAATCTGGTATTCAACATCATTCATGGCATTCCTTTCAATTATCACGATTTCTTTATGAGGACTCTGGCAAATGTTGCACTTTCTCCGTTTGAGCTGAAGCCTTATGCACCTTGGATTATGAGATTCCTAAGGACAAGGTCTTCACTCAACTACAAGGCTGATTTTTAGAATCACCTCAGCTACTTGCCCCCGATTGAAGTCCTCAAGCGGACATATTCCTCAGTTGATGAAAAGGGCAAGGCACCAGGTGTTATTGATGAAGGCATTCGTCCATTGGATGGTCAGTTTCGCAAGGCTGCATCTTATTCCACCAATGATGACTCTGCCACTCATGATTCTGCTGCCCATGCCTCCAAGCCAAATCCTCAAGCTACTGCTCCTCGTGTGATGACTGACCGTGAGCTTCTGCTAAGTATTCACCAGAAGGTGGATCAAAACCATAAATGGGTTAAGCGTCAGTTTGGTTCAATTCTTCACAACATGACTGCCACACATAATGCAGTGAAGAAAAACCATTACTACCTCCATGAAGTCTTCGATCGCACCTGGGCTATTCTGTCAGATGTATATGGTGAAGAAGATCTGAAGAACATGGGTCTCAAGGAGGACTTTGACTGGTCTGCACCTCCACCGAAGAAATACAAGAAGGTCAAGGTTCCTTCCTTGGTGGCCAGCTCATATTCTTCATCGCGCGACACCGACGAGCATGAAGACTTGGACGACACTGCGGCAGGCCCTGCAACGACAAACGACCCAAACAACGCTGGCGCTCCTTCATCAACTTGATATTCTTCAGGGGCGTTAGTCCTCAGTTTCGATCCTTTTGGTCATTCAATGACAAAGGGGGAGAAATTTGAGTTAGTCTTCAAGCGGGTCTATCTATATGGGCGTTTTTTCCTAAGTTACAACTCTCGTTCTTCTGATGACTTTGCTGGATCGAGTTGTAAACATAAACTCTATGGTGGCCTGATACTTTTGTTGTTTCTTCTGCATGCTTATTCCTCATTAATGTTATTGCACGCATACTGAATTACATCAGTCACCATATTTCATCATGCATTTCAAATTCTTCATATTATATGTCAAATGCGTGTATGAATTACAAGATATAGGGGGAGATCTCCATGATTCAACTCTTCAAGTGTGTATTGCTTCAAAAGCAAATTCCTCACAATGCACATCTTGAGGGGGAGTTCTTCTATATGTTGCAATCAAATTCCTCAATATCAGTATTTACACTTCATATGTTTATCCCCGTTGAAAACTTAACCTATATTGTCATCAATCACCAAAAAGGGGGAGATTGTAAGTTCATCTAGTGCCCCTTAGTGATTTTGGTGTATTGAAGACTTATAGGTTAAGGGACTAATGTGTTTACGAGTGTACACAGGTCTATAAGTCTATGAGGAGTTTGATATTTACAGAGAAAGTCGACCCTTGAAAATGAAGTTCTTCGACTGAAGACTTTGGTATTTCTGAAGACTTTCTGAAGACTTTGAAAGTGAAGAAATTGGTGTGACCTTGAAGACTTGGTATTCATTTGAGGAACATGAAGCGTGAAGAATTTTGTTTTCGTAGTTTCATT
The DNA here is from genome assembly GCF_002575655.3 of Aegilops tauschii subsp. strangulata. Classification (NCBI taxonomy): domain Eukaryota; kingdom Viridiplantae; phylum Streptophyta; class Magnoliopsida; order Poales; family Poaceae; genus Aegilops; species Aegilops tauschii. The sequence goes on along the minus strand of NC_053037.3, from coordinate 240,315,223 downwards.
TTCTCTTTGTTGAGTCATAGGAAACACCGTACTGTTAAAGGGGGTCGAGGAAATACAAAGGAAAAATTTCCATGTGATGCTCAACTCAAAATCCTACACCTACCAATCCCTTCGAGTGAAGCCAAGTGAAATCTCATACAGTTCAGTCATATTCTTCAATGACAGAGACGAAGTTCTTCTGGTCGCTGAGGAATTTGTTCTGACTGAGGAGTTAGGAATTCGCCAGTGCGGATTGGCTACACAGTGAGGAACATGATAGCCCTGAGGAATTTGATACTCAAATTTCCGACCGTTGCTGTGCTATGCGCCAGCTGTCCCAAAATATCTACCCACCTAACGGTCATATCATTGAAGGGCATTTATGTCTTATCACGTCGGGCTGCTCCCTAGGCTATAAATAGCCGCACCCTACAACCACTAGCTGGTTGGCTGCTCCGAGAGAAACTGACAGTTGTCATTTGAGAGCATCCCCTCCTCCGAGGACTTTGAGTGAAAATCATCAAGTGAGGAAAACCCCAAACCCAAACACCCACAAACCCAAAGTGATTGAGCATCACTAAAGAGATTGATCCTGCGTGGATCCGACTCTTGTTACCTTTGAAGACTGTGCTTCTTCCAAACGGTTAGGCGTCATGGTCTAGAGCATCCAAGAGGAAATTGTGGATCGCCGAGTGACCGAGTTTGTGAAGGTTTGGAAGTCACCTGAAGACTTACCACGAGTGATTGGGCGAGGTCTGTGTGACCTTAGCTCAAGGAGAATACGGTGAGGACTGTGTGTCCTCAGGTTTAAATACCTAGCCGCTCCAACTGAGACAGCAGTTGGAACTGGTCTACCAAATCATTGTCTTCACCAAGCTTACTGGTTCTATTTCCTCAACTCTTTCATGTCCTCATTACTGCGTTGTATGCTTGTTCATATCTGTGTTTGAATACTTTGACTGAAGACTTTCTCAATTTCCTGAATTCAATTTCTTCAGTCTGTTTGTCTTCATCCTGTGTTATCCTATGTTTACGCTTTCTGTACTCTGTGCTTGTTTTCATTTCATCATGATGACTATGCTTGTGTTCTGCTATGCATAATTTTGAGTACTTATTCCGCTGCAAGTAGTTCTTCGCTAAGGAGTTTCTTCACCCACAAATTCCTCAGTGAAGAATTTATAAAAATCACCTATTCACCCCCCCTCTAGTCGATATAATGCACTTTCAGACCAAATTCCTCGGGAAGGAATTGCAGTATGTACCAAGGACAGTCTATCGCATTCTGACGAAGACTATGAGTCCAATCAAAGGTCACGACTCCTCTGATGAGGAAATTGTTGGCATCATGAAGAATCTGGTATTCAACATCATTCATGCATTCCTTTCAATTATCACGATTTCTTTATGAGGACTCTGGCAAATGTTGCAATTTCTCCGTTTGAGCTGAAGCCTTATGCACCTTGGATTATGAGATTCCTAAGGACAAGGTCTTCACTCAACTACAAGGCTGATTTTTAGAATCACCTCAGCTACTTGCCCCCGATTGAAGTCCTCAAGCGGACATATTCCTCAGTTGATGAAAAGGGCAAGGCACCAGGTGTTATTGATGAAGGCATTCGTCCATTGGATGGTCAGTTTCGCAAGGCTGCATCTTATTCCACCAATGATGACTCTGCCACTCATGATTCTGCTGCCCATGCCTCCAAGCCAAATCCTCAAGCTACTGCTCCTCGTGTGATGACTGACCGTGAGCTTCTGCTAAGTATTCACCAGAAGGTGGATCAAAACTATAAATGGTTAAGCGTCAGTTTGGTTCAATTCTTCACAACATGACTGCCACACATAATGAAGTGAAGAACCATTACTACCTCCATGAAGTCTTCGATCGCACTTGGGCTATTCTGTCACATGTATATGGTGAAGAAGATCTGAAGAACATGGGTCTCAAGGAGGACTTTGACTGGTCTGCACCTCCACCGAAGAAATACAAGAAGGTCAAGGTTCCTCCCTTGGTGGCCAGCTCATATTCTTCATCGCGCGACACCGACGAGCATGAAGACTTGGACGACACTGCGGCAGGCCCTGCAATGACAAACGACCCAAACAACGCTGGCGCTCCTTCATCAACTTGATATTCTTCAGGGGCGTTAGTCCTCAGTTTCGATCCTTTTGGTCATTCAATGATAAAGGGGGAGAAATTTGAGTTAGTCTTCAAGCGGGTCTATCTATATGGGCGTTTTTTTCTAAGTTACAACTCTCGTTCTTCTGATGACTTTGCTGGATCGAGTTGTAAACTTAAACTCTATGGTGGCCTGATACTTTTGTTGTTTCTTCTGCATGCTTATTCCTCATTAATGTTATTGCACGCATACTGAATTACATCAGTCACCATATTTCATCATGCATTTCAAATTCTTCATATTATATGTCAAATGCGTGTATGAATTACAAGATATAGGGGGAGATCTCCATGATTCAACTCTTCAAGTGTGTATTGCTTCAAAAGCAAATTCCTCACAATGCACATCTTGAGGGGGAGTTCTTCTATATGTTGCAATCAAATTCCTCAATATCAGTATTTACACTTCATATGTTTATCCCCGTTGAAAACTTAACCTATATTGTCATCAATCACCAAAAAGGGGGAGATTGTAAGTTCATCTAGTGCCCCTTAGTGATTTTGGTGTATTGAAGACTTATAGGTTAAGGGACTAATGTGTTTACGAGTGTACACAGGTCTATAAGTCTATGAGGAGTTTGATATTTACAGAGAAAGTCGACCCTTAAAAATGAAGTTCTTCGACTGAAGACTTTGGTATTTCTGAAGACTTTCTGAAGACTTTGAAAGTGAAGAAATTGGTGTGACCTTGAAGACTTGGTATTCATTTGAGGAACATGAAGCGTGAAGACTTTTGTTTTCGTAGTTTCATTTTCTCTTTGTTGAGTCATAGGAAACACCGTACTGTTAAAGGGGGTCGAGGAAATACAAAGGAAAAATTTCCATGTGATGCTCAACTCAAAATCCTACACCTACCAATCCCTTCGAGTGAAGCCATTGGAAATCTCATACAGTTCAGTCATATTCTTCAGTGACAGAGACGAAGTTCTTCTGGTCGCTGAGGAATTTGTTCTGACTGAGGAGTTAGGAATTCGCCAGTGCGGATTGGCTACACAGTGAGGAACATGATAGCCCTGAGGAATTTGATACTCAAATTTCCGACCGTTGCTGTGCTATGCGCCAGCTGTCCCAAAATATCTACCCACCTAACGGTCATATCATTGAAGGGCATTTATGTCTTATCACGTCGGGCTGCTCCCTAGGCTATAAATAGCCGCACCCTACAACCACTAGCTGGTTGGCTGCTCCGAGAGAAACTGACAGTTGTCATTTGAGAGCATCCCCTCCTCCGAGGACTTTGAGTGAAAATCATCAAGTGAGGAAAACCCCAAACCCAAACACCCACAAACCCAAAGTGATTGAGCATCACTGAAGAGATTGATCCTGCGTGGATCCGACTCTTGTTACCTTTGAAGACTGTGCTTCTTCCAAACGGTTAGGCGTCATGGTCTAGAGCATCCAAGAGGAAATTGTGGATCGCCGAGTGACCGAGTTTGTGAAGGTTTGGAAGTCACCTGAAGACTTACCACGAGTGATTGGGCGAGGTCTGTGTGACCTTAGCTCAAGGAGAATACGGTGAGGACTGTGTGTCCTCAGGTTTAAATACCTAGCCGCTCCAACTAAGACAACAGTTGGAACTGGTCTACCAAATCATTGTCTTCACCAAGCTTACTGGTTCTATTTCCTCAACTCTTTCATGTCCTCATTACTGCGTTGTATGCTTGTTCATATCTGTGTTTGAATACTTTGACTGAAGACTTTCTCAATTTCCTGAATTCAATTTCTTCAGTCTGTTTGTCTTCATCCTGTGTTATCCTATGTTTACGCTTTCTGTACTCTGTGCTTGTTTTCATTTCATCATGATGACTATGCTTGTGTTCTGCTATGCATAATTTTGAGTACTTATTCCGCTGCAAGTAGTTCTTCGCTAAGGAGTTTCTTCACCCACAAATTCCTCAGTGAAGAATTAATAAAAATCACCTATTCACCCCCCCTCTAGTCGATATAATGCACTTTCAGACCAAATTCCTCCTGAAGGAATTGCAGTATGTACCAAGGACAGTCTATCGCATTCTGACGAAGACTATGAGTCCAATCAAAGGTCACGACTCCTCTGATGAGGAAATTGTTGGCATCATGAAGAATCTGGTATTCAACATCATTCATGGCATTCCTTTCAATTATCACGATTTCTTTATGAGGACTCTGGCAAATGTTGCACTTTCTCCGTTTGAGCTGAAGCCTTATGCACCTTGGATTATGAGATTCCTAAGGACAAGGTCTTCACTCAACTACAAGGCTGATTTTTAGAATCACCTCAGCTACTTGCCCCCGATTGAAGTCCTCAAGCGGACATATTCCTCAGTTGATGAAAAGGGCACCAGGTGTTATTGATGAAGGCATTCGTCCATTGGATGGTCAGTTTCGTAAGGCTGCATCTTATTCCACCAATGATGACTCTGCCACTCATGATTCTGCTGCCCATGCCTCCAAGCCAAATCCTCAAGCTACTGCTCCTCGTGTGATGACTGACCGTGAGCTTCTGCTAAGTATTCACCAGAAGGTGGATCAAAACCATAAATGGGTTAAGTGTCAGTTTGGTTCAATTCTTCACAACATCACTGCCACACATAATGCAGTGAAGAAAAACCATTACTACCTCCATGAAGTCTTCGATCGCACCTGGGCTATTCTGTCACATGTATATGGTGAAGAAGATCTGAACAACATGGGTCTCAAGGAGGACTTTGACTGGTCTGCACCTCCACCGAAGAAATACAAGAAGGTCAAGGTTCCTTCCTTGGTGGCCAGCTCATATTCTTCATCGCGCGACACCGACGAGCATGAAGACTTGCACGACACTTCGGCAGGCCCTGCAACGACAAACGACCCAAACAACGCTGGCGCTCCTTCATCAACTTGATATTCTTTAGTGGCGTTAGTCCTCAGTTTCGATCCTTTTGGTCATTCAATGACAAAGGGGGAGAAATTTGAGTTAGTCTTCAAGCGGGTCTATCTATATGGGCGTTTTTTTCTTAGTTACAACTCTCGTTCTTCTGATGACTTTGCTGGATCGAGTTGTAAACTTAAACTCCATGGTGGCCTGATACTTTTGTTGTTTCTTCTGCATGCTTATTCCTCATTAATGTTATTGCACGCATACTGAATTACATCAGTCACCATATTTCATCATGCATTTCAAATTCTTCATATTATATGTCAAATGCGTGTATGAATTACAAGATATAGGGGGAGATCTCCATGATTCAACTCTTCAAGTGTGCATTGCTTCAAAAGCAAATTCCTCACTATGCACATCTTGAGGGGGAGTTCTTCTATATGTTGCAATCAAATTCCTCAATATCAGTATTTACACTTCATATGTTTATCCCCGTTGAAAACTTAACCTATATTGTCATCAATCACCAAAAAGGGGGAGATTGTAAGTTCATCTAGTGCCCCTTAGTGATTTTGGTGTATTGAAGACTTATAGGTTAAGGGACTAATGCGTTTGTGAGTGTACACAGGTCTATAAGTCTATGAGGAGTTTGATATTTACAGAGAAAGTCGACCCCTAAAAATGAAGTTCTTCAACTGAAGACTTTGGATTTCTGAAGACTTTCTGAAGACTTTGAAAGTGAAGAAATTGGTGTGACCTTGAAGACTTGGTATTCATTTGAGTAACATGAAGCGTGAAGACTTTTGTTTTCGTAGTTTCATTTTCTCTTTCTTGAGTCATAGGAAACACCGTACTGTTAAAGGGGTTCGAGGAAATACTAAGGAAAAATTTCCATGTGGTGCTCAACTAAAAAATCCTACACCTACCAATCCCTTCGAGTGAAGCCATTGGAAATCTCATACAGTTCAGTCAAATTTCTTCAGTGACAGAGACGAAGTTCTTCTGGTCGCTGAGGAATTTGTTCTGACTGAGGAGTTAGGAATTCGCCAGTGCAGATTGCCTACACAGTGAGGAACATGATAGCCCTGCGGAATTTGAGTCTCAAATTTCCGACCGTTGCTGTGCCTTGTGCCAGCTGTCCCAAAATATCTACCCACCTAACGGTCATATCATTGAAGGGCATTTAGGTCTTATCATGTCGGGCTGCTCCCAAGGCTATAAATAGCCGCCCCCTACAACCACTAGCTGGTTGGCTGCTCCGAGAGAAACTGACACATGTCATTTGAGAGCATCCCATCCTTCGAGGACTTTGAGCGAAAATCATCGAGTGAGGAAAACCCAAACCCAAACACCTACAAACCCAAAGTGATTGAGCATCATTGAAGAGAATGATCCTGTGTGGATCCGACGCTTGTTACCTTTGAAGACTGTGCTTCTTCCAGACGGTTAGGCATCATGGTCTAGAGCATCCAAGAGGAATTGTGGATCGCCGAGTGACCGAGTTTGTGAAGGTTCGGAAGTCACCTGAAGACTTGCCTCGAGTGATTGGGCGAGGTCTGTGTGACCTTAGCTCAAGGAGAATACGGTGAGAACTGTGTGTCTGGGACTGTGTGTCCTCAGGTTTAAATACCTAGCCGCTCCAACCAGATGTACAACTGAGACACGAGTTGGAACTGGTCTACCAAATCATTGTCTTCACCAAGCCTACTGGTTCTATTCCCTCACCTCTTTCATTTCCTCATAACTGTGTTGTGTGCTTGTTCATAGCTGTGTTTGAAGACTTTGATTGAAGACTTTCTCAATTTCCTCAGTTCAATTTCCTCAGTCTGTTTGTCTTCATCCTGTGTTATCCTGTGTTTACGTTTTCAGTACTCTGTGCTTCTCTTCATTTCATCATGATGACCATGCTTGTGTTCTGTTATGTTACTTTTGAGTACTTATTCCGCTGCAAGTAGTTCTTCACTAAGGAATTTCCTCACCCGCAAATTCCTCAGTGAAGAATTCATAAGAATCGCCTATTCACCCCCCTCTAGTCGATATAACGCACTTTCACATTCAATAACGCAAACAATAAAATTGTTAATATCGTGTGCAATGGAAACGCTATCACAAATGATTTAACTAGAAAAAATTGTGTGTGATGTACCTGTGAACGGAAATGTTTTCCTTGGAGCGACTGTGTGGGATATACATACGAATGGAAACGTTTAGCGAGGACTGACTGTGTGGGATGTACATGCGACCGGAAACAATTTCGCCTGTATAATTGTATTTTTAGCTCTATTGTACGTATTTCCGTATTTGAGCGCTCGCCGGTCGCACACGACCTCATTTTGCCGAGCGTGTGTGCCAGGAGGGCATATCTCCAACGGTTTCCGGGTCGTGTGGGAAGGACCCCCCTATCGCCGTCACTCACTAGGTGGTTCCAAATGCCGTCGCGGAAAGGGGTTTAAAACCGTTTGTATAGCACCGACGCGTACTAGTGTGACAAAATGTTGCGGATATGATTCTTGAGCTGCGCTGTTACATACTGCCAACTCACAGTGGAATATCTAAAGACGGTGCGTCGTGTTGTACTGCCGCGGGTTGGGTGTCTTATATGGGAAGCCATCCGAATAGCTTTCTGAAGAAGACTCGATAGCTTATACTCGAATCTTTTGTCTGGTTAGCATGCAGCAAAAGTCTCAATAGCTTACGCATGAAGCTTGACCTGAGTATTGTGCTGGAGAAACATGTGTTCCGTACTTGAGAAGCTTCTCCTCGGGTTGCTTGTTGAGGAAGATTCCATTCCTTATGTTAGAAGCCTTTATCGAGGTATCTAGCTGTGAAAGACTAGGTATCTTGGAGGTCGAGGCAGAAAGCGGAGCGGCGGCCTTTGGGAGAGACTTGGGGACCCAACGCCACCCCTTTCTCTCGCGCCGGGTATAGCAGGATGAGGCCACGTGTCCACCAAGTCCACAGTTGTTACATCAAAGGGTTCCGGTCAGCCGCTGCATTCCCAAGGCAAGGTTGGTAGGTGTGGTATTTGGTAGTGCTAAATCAGCTTGCTGATTCTGTAGCTCTGTATGAATTGCATGGTATTTTTTCTTGCCCAAATTATCAACCGTGACCGGGGCAGATTTGTGGTCATGTAAGGAGAGAGCAATTGTTTCCAAAGAGGCAGGAGATTCCTTAGTAGAGGAAATCAACCGAATATCGCGATTACTTTCCAGAGAGCCATTTGAAACCTGTCGAGAATTGTCGAAAATTCCATGTATACCAGAGGGAGCACAGGATTGATGGGCCTGACTGAATTTGGGCCTCCAATAGTAACGATCTGCCTTGTAATCAGAACAACTTTTAGAAGTGTGGCCCAATAAGGTGCAAATGCGACAATGAAAAGCTCCTGGACAGCAGAAAGTGTAGTGGGTATGGGAGCCACAAGTGTAACATGTTGGGTCGGGAGTTGGGCTTCGAGACTGGGCACACATCTGGTTTGGTGCATTGGAATTTCTAGTAAGAAGCACCATGTCACATGTACAAGGTGTACCCTCACAAGTGGTGCAAGCCATACCAGGGAAAGAATCGGCCAGGTGTCCCTTGGCCATGCACGAGGCACATAGGTTTAATCTCCTGTAAATATAATCCTGTCGGGGGATAGTGGTTAGCTTCCAGACAGTGGCAATGTGTTGCTCCGAGTGACCGACGCGTCGAAAATCCAGAATATGCAACAGAATGAAATTAGGGATAGATTGCCAAGTGTCCCACTTAAACCGACAGCCTTCAAATGTTGCATTATGAGCCATAACTCTGCCACAATGAATAGATGGAAGACTACCAAAAGTAATATCTGCCATTAATGTTGATGAACCCTGCTTCGTGGATGGCGCCTTACCAAAAGAATTTGTAATTGTCACATTTGCAGAAAAGTCCTTCGCCGACAATGAGGGTGATTCTGGCGCGGCCACCATGGTCAACGGCAAAACAAGATCAAACTTTGGGAGCTCCGCAAGTGCACTAGTATCATTAACATGCCCATTGGCAAGGATTCGGGGAACGAGAGGCAACCTCAGGGCTATGAACATCAGAATGCCAAACATTGCCAAACACCTTGATCGAGTATAACCATGGCGATAAAGTTGAAAATGGCAAACAAAGTCCGGCCAAACTCGATCCTTGAGGCCATAGATATAATGTCCCACACGATTGGACGCCATAGAAAATCGAAAAGACCGACCCTCAATATGTTGCACATTTAGACCAGAAGGTAGACCTCCGATGCAGCATTGTAGAGCAATGGCCACTGATTCTTCAGACAAAGAGAAGGAGGCCGATGAAAAGTACACAACCAAGAAAAAATCCTTGGTCGGTCCATCGGGGGAGAAATGAACAGAAGATCCAAAACGGCGACGCACCTGAGCCGCGACCGCGAGGCCGATCAAGAAGTCCCAATGTAGAAGGCCCTCCATGAATTCCTAGATCAAGGTGCTCCATGGTTTGGTGGTGGTGGAGGAGAGGTGGAGGTGGAGGTGCTCCATGGTCTGGTGACGATCGACCTCCACTCCATCCTCTGCTCCACTGCAGAGCACCACAACAATGGCCAACTTTCCCATCAATGTCATCCCCTACCTCCCGCCGGGCATGACCGTCGAGCTTGGGCCACCTGATCGAAGGGTGTGTGACGACATGGTGATCGGTCCGATCCCTCCGCTGCGCCACGACTTCCTCGGCATTGCTGAAGCAAACAGGGTCATCCCCTTCCACCGTAAGGCGGCTCTCCGTCACATCATTGAAGGTTTGCTCCATGAATCAGAGTTTTTCCCCACAGAAGTAGGTGACCACCCACTTGGTGTTGGTATCTTTGGATTCGCACACACGGTCACTAGAGATGCAGTAGTTGGCACCACGTTTGAGCTTGATGGAGATGAGTTTGATGAGCATGTTGTGATTTCTTTTGTTCCACATGATGCTGCTCTGAACATGCGTGTTACTTCTTTTGGGCCGGAGATCTGGTTGCTTTACATTCGTTTCCCATATGACTATCAGACTCACCACTATATGCATAAATCTGTTGATAAGTTCGGTCAGTTGGTTGAATGGCATAATCCCAGAGGGGATCGTAGATTTGTGCTATTGAAGGTCAGAGTGATTAATCTCAATTTTGTTCCTAAGAGTCTCGTTATGCGTCAGCTTGGGGCGCCTGCCAGAGCTGGACTGTGGTCGTAACTATGCTGCGTAGCAGCGATTGGAACGGCCACATTCCGGATGTTCCGCCGGCTACCGAGGATCCACCACCAGAGGATGGAATTCCTCATCCCCTGCACGGTGACAACCTAACTGCTGAACAGATATACCAAATGCAGCTTCACAATTGGATTGCCCAAAATGTGGCTGCCAATGCAAATGTGCAGCCAGGTAATGACAATGCAGAACAGGAACAAGATGCCGAGGTTCAATTCCAGCCACAGTGGGGAGTCTGGCCCCCTTCCCCACCACACTCACTGCCTGCAGTGTTTAACTTCCAAGCCTGGCTTGCTGGAGAAGGGCTGCAGGTCTACCATGGTATCCCTCCCTCCAGCAATCTGCAAGATAGCCTGGCTACTGCCTGGAATGACTCAGTCTCCATCTTCAGCAACTCGGACTCCACTGCTACTCTGTCTGATGGGTATGCTGTGGTTCCTCTGAATATTTTCAACCAACTACTTTCTGCCAGTGGTACTGCAATTGGTGTTATGTCTGCGGATGCACCTCAGTCCAGTGAATCTGTTCATGGCCCAATTGCTGCTATACAAGAGGTAAACACCATGAAACTTTCTTTAACTCTATCCAATGCTGGTTTGCAATTCTCCATGCTATCCAATGAGGACACATATGCCTCTCTACTTCTGAATGATTGTGTGCCCATGCTGAGGCTGAACACTTATCTCATAGATGCTATCAAGCCCATCATTGCAGCTTATGGCCCATGGAGTTCAGGGTTTGGTTTTCATGACAGTTCAGTGCAGTTCAATGTAAGTATTGCTGAAACAAATGGACAATTCTCTGTTTTGTCAGCATCCAAAACTGTCCACCACTTTGTTGATTTAGTCTCCTGCACTGGTCTGATCCCCAGATGTACTTCTTGGTCCCTGTCCCCTGGGACTGGTGAGCTTTTGCCACTTGTGGATACTGTCAATGTCTCCAGGGCTCCTACTTCCAGTGTAGTAATTACTGAAATTGTGGACGAGCCCATTCAGGCAGCGCCAGTGGATGCAATCATCCCTAGCAACTCTATGGCCCCCACAGTCAGTTCTGATGATTTGACCCTGACAGTCCATGATGATGCAGTGCTTCCTCAACACCCTACTGTTCCCTCTAATGATGCAGCTACCTATGCTCTGACTACTTCTCATGCTGCTTCTATGAGCTCGGGCACTTCAGTAACTAGGAAGGGGAAAGCCAAAGCTCCTGCCTCTATGGTTGAGGTTCGTCGAAGCAATCGCTCCAACAAATATGATGGCTTCAAGATACCCTCTGTTTCTGATACCAAGTCCAAAATATCCAAAGTTAAGCCCCGAATTGTACAAACTATTGCTGCTGCTCAAATGGATCCAGCTGATCCGACCGTCAAACAGGGGGACTGCATCACTCCACCCACCCCTGTTCAGGTGCTGCAACACATTGGAGTCAACAAATGTGCCATTCCGCTAGAAGAAGTTACTGATGAAGCTCTCATGGCGGAACCTGAAGACGGTCTGTCTCACGCTTGAAATATCAGAAGGCGCTTGCACCACTGCTTTCATATTTATCTATAGCTTATCATGTCGTTTATGTTGAACTGGAATATTTTATGCTGGAAAGTACGTGGCTTAAACTCTGAACCTAAGCTTTTGGCTCTCTCTAATGCTATCTCTTCCAGTGGTTGCTCTATAATTTGTCTACAAGAAATGAAAAAAACCTACCATTGATAATATGTTCATTAAGTCTTGCCGCCCGAAGAGATTTGATAAATTTGCATACATCCCATCTCATGGTACATCGGGAGGCATCACCATAATTTGGAATATTGCCATCTTTACTGGTACAGTGATCATGGAGGAAGATTTTGCATTGGCCATTAAATTTCGTTCCACACAGTGCACCCAGGAATGGACCCTAGTAAATATATATGGCCCATGTCAAGGTGATTCCAAAGTGACTTACACCGAGTGGCTTAATAATCTTAATATACCACCTAATGAAGACTGGCTTCTACTGGGAGATTTTAATTACATCCGAGGCCCCGACAACAGAAACAAACCTGGAGGTAATCCGAATGACATGATTGCTTTCAATGACATCATACGCTCTCAACAGTTAATTGAGTTGCCAATCAAAGGCCGGGCCTACACATGGAGCAACATGCAGATTGACCCACTCCTCGAGCAATTGGACTGGTTCCTTACTTCCAACAACTGGACATCTTCTTACCCAAACACTATAGTCATGCCCTTGGGAAAACCAGTTTCAGATAATATCCCGTGTGTTGTCAAAATTGAAACCTCCATTCCTCGCAGTAAAATTTTCAGGTTTGAATCATATTGGACAGAACATCCTGGATTCTTTGAATTGGTGCAATATGTCTGGTCAAGGACATTTAAGAATAACACAAATGCCGCCACTTTGCTAGCCAAAAAGTTCAAGGCCCTACGATATGAATTAAAACGTTGGAGCAAACGAATTTGTAAACTGTCAGTGGCAATTGAAAACTCGAATCTTGCATTGGCCAACCTTGATGCTCTTGAAAACCTAAGAACCCTTACCACTCCAGAGCAAAATTTCAGGAAAATTGTAAAGAAAAATCTCCTACGTCTGCTGAGCTACCAACGACAATATTGGCAAAAGAGATGCACTATTCGATGGGTCAAATTTGGTGATGAAGACCCTAAATTTCTGAAAGCTTTGGCCTCAGAGTGATACAGGCGGAACACAATACTAACACTTAAAATATCATATGGTACGGTGGTAGAGGACCACGCCGGCAAGGAGGCTGTCATATACCAAACTTTTAAAGAGAGATTGGGCAAGTCAGGAGAGTTCCAAATGAAATTTAACCAGCAAAACGTCATCAAAAAAGTGGAGGGACTGGATCAACTTACTGTTCCCTTCACCAAGGAGGAGATTGATGTTGTCATCAAGGAAATACCGGCCGATCGTGCACCAGGTCCGGATGGATTCTCTGGTATTTTCATCAAAAAATGGTGGAATATTATTAAGGAGGATTTTTATGAGCTTTGCAATCAGTTCTATGAGGGGGGACTCAATCTTGAGAGTATTAATGAGGGTTTTATTACACTCATTCCTAAGGTTCGGTCCCCGGAGACAGTCTCTGATTTCAGACCCATCACATTGCTCAACTGTTGTCTCAAGATTCTCACCAAACTACTTGCAAACAGAATCCAAAAACTCATACTTAAAATTGTCCACCAAAATCAATATGGCTTCCTCAAAGGCCGATCAATACAGGACTGTTTGGCTTGGGCGTTCGAGTATATCCATCAGTGCCAAGCCTCCAAAGAAAAGGTCATCCACCTAAAACTGGATTTTGCCAATGCATTTGACATGATTGAACATGATGCAGTGCTTACGATTATGGAACTCATGGGCTTTGATGATAGGTGACTTCGCTGGGTTAAATGCATCTTCTCCTCAGGCAAGTCAGCGGTGCTTTTAAATGGTGTCCCAGGTAGACAATTCCTCTGTAAATGTGGGGTTCGCTAAGGAGATCCTTTCTCACCTTTGATTTTTGTGCTTGCGGATGACCTCCTACAAGTTGCCATCAATGAGGCCTTCAGACAAAGAAGAATCCATCTACCGTTCCAACGACAGAACCAACATGAATACCCTATGATCCAATCAATGTTGGGGATATCGCTTATCGGGAACTTATCGGTCGACCCATGATAAGGGGTAAATCGGCCAGTTTATCGGCATATCGGTTGATTATTGGCTGGTTTATCTTATCGGTCAGACAATGGTAAGCGATAAATCGGTCGATTTATCGGAATATCGGAAGATATCTTGAATAGTGGATCCAATACGTGGACGACACGATCATCATTCTTCCCGCCTGCCCTGATCAAGCCAGAACGATTAAAGACATTCTTTCTGACTATGCTGTCTCCATTGGGCTAAAGATAAACTTCCACAAGTCCACACTAATCCCAGTCAACTGTGATGCCAGCTGCTATCATGAGCTCTCCACTATCTTTGGCTGCAAAGTTGGATCCATGCCATTCGCATACCTAGGGCTACCACTTGGGGCAACCAAGCCCTCGGTTCAAGATCTCATGCCACTAGTTTGCACGATGGAAAGACGGATGACAAGCACACTCGCCTTGATGTCTTATGGGGCCAAACTCTCACTCCTCAATACAATGATCACGTCCCTAGCTATCTTTGCTCTGTGCACTCTCAAACTGCCACCAAAGATTTTAGAACTTCTCGACAAACTAAGAAGAAAATGCATGTGGACAAAAAAGACAGAACAAGGGGACAAATGTAACTGGCTTGCGGCCTGGAGCATGGTCTGCCATCCAAAGTAGTGCGGTGGACTTGGAATAATAAATCTGCGTATACAAAGTGAAGCTCTCCTCTTCAAGTACCTACATAAATTCTATAAAAAACACAATGTGCCATGGGTTGAGCTCATATGGTCGGCTTACTACACAAACAAGATCCCCCATGCCACGGAGCTGTGCGGATCATTCTGGTGGAGGGATGTCCTCAAGCTCGCCGCGATTTACAGAGGTATATCAAAAGCAAATGTACATGATGGCACAACGGTACTTATGTGGAAGGATCTGTGGTTGGACAACACACTGGATGAAACATACCCACGTGCATTCTCCTACGCAAAAAATGAGGATATACTAGTTAAAGCTTTCTTGGGATCCACGTCGCTGGATGAAACGTTTCACCTTCCACTCTTAGTTCAAGCGCTGCAAGAAGTCTGTGAGCTGCAACGAAATGTGATCCATCTTGGCAACAATGAAGACCCGAACCCCCATGACACCTGGACATACTGCTGGGGATCAAAGGAATACAAAGCAAACAGATACTACAAGTTCTACTTTAGGGATGTGCCCGCACACCAATCATACCGATGGCTATGGAAAGCGAAGACAACGTTGAAAATCAAAGTGTTTGGGTGGCTACTGCTCTCTGACCGCCTAAACACACGCAACATGCTCCAGAGGAGGCACTATAACATTGGAGATGACTACAATTGCCTTTTATGTGATCAACAAATGGAAGAGGACGTGGAACATATGATTTTTCAATGCCCTTTCAGTAAACAATGTTGGTCCATCCTTGGGATCACATGGCAAGACACTGGATCTAGACTTCAATGGATTAGTCACGCGGCAAATAATTGGAACAAGCCCATGTTCATGGAAGTATTCCTACAGGCAGCTTGGAGTATCTGGAAAGAGAGGAATAACAAGCACTTCAGAAGCATCAACCCCACTTTGCTTTCTTGGATTGAGCGTTTTAAGCATGATTTTAGCCTCCTTCAGCATAGAACTAGGGCTGATAAGAGAGACTTTATTCTCTCCTTTGTACAAAACTTAGAACCTCCTTGACTTCTCCAGCATAAAAAAGTAGCTGCTAATCCCTCCAAATGTGGAGGATAAGCACCCTGTAACTGCACCATGTACATTGTATTCTATTTTTGAGTAATACAAACACAGTGGGAGCCTCTCCCACTGTCAGATCTAAAAAAAAGACTAGGTATCTTGGACCGGAAACTGTCCATATATTGTACAGAGGAAAAATTGCGGAGCTTTGCATCATAAGCTTCTTCTGATAACGTGCGGAGGAAGACTGAGTTTCTCATATCCAAAACTTCATACTGTGATATGCAGACTGAAAGCCATACACACACCCATAATATTTTGCGGCTGATTACTTGCATGAGAAAAATTGTTTGACTGTCTTCCTTGATCATAGCACATTCTGACTTTCTTTCAGAGTATAACATATTTCAAGTAGCATTCATTGCTGAACCAAACTTTGTATATGACCCATACCTTTGACTGAAAATATACCGTTGATCTAGCACATGACTTGTCTTCCTATTGGTCGGATCATTACTGATGTGAGGATTTTGCACTGATGTAGACTCGATGCTGATAATCAATCCAAGACACCATTGGTATTCTGAGCAGATATTAATAATATAATGAAGTTAACTAAGAAGACCATAATGTTTAGCTGAGCTTCTTCCAAATATTCGAAATCCTTATTGCTTCTTTGAGTTCGGTGCCGGTTGACGAGCAACATCCATAAGGGGAAATAAGGTAACACTGAGGGCCCAAAAAATAAAGAAGCAAAAGAAACAAATCAACTAAACAAAAGCACACAACAATTAGTTCACACACAAACAAAGTCACATATTACTGCTATTCACACAATATGCATGCCTACTTAAGCACTGCGCACGAGGATGAATCAATGTGTGGAAGGGTTGATCTAAACATAGCTACACCAAGTGCAAGCTCAGCAAGGTAGCATCCTTGACTGGCTCGGAGGCGAGGACGTACTTGGTAACCATGTAGCAGGACATGGATGTCATGACAAAATTATTCATCAAGCGGGCAGAAGGGATCCATACTCATCCAAGGAATAGGATAGCAGGGAAAACGGAGTCTGCTGACAATGCCCTTTCTTGATTACTAAGATCATTAAGGGTTGCCAACATGACAAGATAAAAAGGACAATCCGGGATAGAAACATGTCCATCACGGAAACGATAGGTGAGGCTGAAGGAAGGATATCGGCGTGATACCTGAGCACCATTTCTGCAAATAGTGTCGGGATCACTTGGCATCACTCTCCTGGGACAGAAATGACACCAAACATCGATGAACAAGCAAGAAAAAAATGGAGAAATGCAGGGGCTGAGCTGTAGTGGATCCGAACCGATGCCAACTACACCCACAAGATAAATCGTTAGCAACAAATAATAAGGCTATATGCATGCTATGCAACAAACAAATGCAACAACCAAATGCAAAAAAGAAGACAAATTCTAAACTACCGATTTCTACCACTCGCCCTGACTAGAGCGGCCTACAGCCAGACCTACTCTGATACCAAGCCTGTAGCACCCTGGCTCAGAGAGCCCAGAGATCAAGGAGAAGTCTCTAGAATACGACACTACTTGACATAGAACAAATCAACTCTTATTACAAAGGATAAAGATACAAGGGTGTTGCGGAGCATCCTTTGGTCATCCCCATGGACCTACCATCGTCTCACCAAGTGCCAAGAGGACCCATGACACGAGCACAAGCTAGAGCTCTCGAGACCGAGGTGACTTCTTTCCTTAGTGATATCACATATGATCCGCTCGAGACATGGCTACTACATAAGTCTGGAACGTTGTGCATGATTAGGTACCAAGAGGACCCTCCCGAAGATGCACGTGAAGACAGACAAGTCCCCAAGTCCATGGATGAAGAGACCCAACGGAATGAGTCAAGAATAGCTCCCAGGACCCAGACATATGGCCATGACCCCGGACATCCGGCCCCTGGAGCATCACCCACAGCAGCCGCCCAGACGCCAAGCTCCTACAGGCCCCGGACATCCGGCCCAGCCCGGAAATCCGGCGTCTCCTATCCAGAGGGCATCGAGGCCGACCTCACCTGCCCATACATCCGGCCCCTTGGGAAGGCCCGGACATCCGGCCACATCTGTCTGCGCACAGTAAAGGGCCGAGGCCCATGTAACCCTTCGCCCACCCAGAGTATATATACTCTTTCTTCTCCCTCTTTCTAGGGTTAGCAAAGTAGTAGCTCATTGAGAAGCTTTGCTCTCCACTTGACCCCCTTCTCCTTAGGAGTTCACGGCCTCTACGGAGAAGATACCCCTCAAGTGGATTCAAGACCCCTAACGGGAAGACCTTCAAGACCTCCTCACGGAGAAGAACGTGCTACTTGTATTGTCTCTTGTTGATCGTGGATCTTGTATCTCTTTTGTGTTTCGAGGATCTAGCATATGTGTGACCGAATCTTGTTGGTTCGAGTGATTCTCTCGTGTTCTCCCTCGTGTTTCCCCTCGTGTTCTTCGTGTTCTTCGTTGGGATCCTCTCCTTTCGTGAAAGATCGGGCAACTAGGGTTCTACCATACATCATCTTGGTATCATGAGCCACGTTGATCGCGATTTCTGAGCCTCCCCTCTTTGTTTTCTAGCCTTGTTTTGTTGATTTTGTTCCAAATTTATAAATTCCCCATAAAACTAGCCCCCCAAATCTTTTTGTGATTTGTTGGTGTGATGAAGTTTTGTTGGATTTGATCCGCAGATTTCGTGTGTTGGAGGTAGATCTAGCTTTTCCCCAATTTCCGTCCACAAAATCTCCCGAATTTGCCTCTTCCACGTGGAGTTCTTCGAGTTCGTCCACGGATCCAGAGCTCGGACATCCGTCCCGACCCCCGGACATCCGGCCCGCAAGCCCTGACATCCGGCCACTACCAGCATCACTTCCATCCACTGCTCCGTTTTTCGCCCAACTCTCGCCAAATTTTGTTCCGGTGCCCACTTACACTTCCGCATACCACCACCACTTCCGCATAGCACCACCACCACTTACACGCTACCAACTCCGACAATTTTGACATGTTTTGCTTTGAGAATTTGAATTGCGGTTTCCGTTTCCTAACGCATTTCGGCAACTTAGGGATGGTTCGACATCAACACCACCGCCGCTCATCTTCGCCACGGACCCGTCATCGACAACAACCACATCTTCATATGTCCTTGCTTACACCCGGCATACCACGGATGGTAAATTTGACGACATCTTTGTCTACTCCTTGCCATTACATTGATAACCCCATAACCCATTTTGCATAACTTACCCATTGAGACTAGCCTTTGAGTTTTGCCGGCAATGTGACTTGAGCACATTAGTGATCATACTTCCCATTGCATACTTACCATATCATCTTGGTACATATCTTGATATCATATTTTGTGTCACAAAGTTGTCATTGCATATACTCAATTGCTATCTTGGTTCGTGAAGTTTTGCATGAGAAAAGAGCTCAAAAGAGAAATAGCCAACAAAGCTTTTAAGCAAAGGGAAAGATAAGCAAAGAGCTTATAGGCAAGAACCATAGCATCATACTACATTAAGATTGTCATACTCGATCATCTTGGATCATATCATCGGAATACCATACATATAGCATACTTGGGATAGAAGTCCTTGCATTTTTGCTTAGTAGGTTGTGCATAAGTTTCGTATCCGCCTATTGTGCAATCGTGCTAGCGTCTCTCTAGTGTTGTGCAACAAGAGCATTTTCGTGGATTCCACATTTTGGCTCATTCCTTGGTTGCAGGACCCCATTTATCTATTTGCGTGTGTGTTTCCGTGTACCATATCTTGCTATTGGTCTACTTGTTGCATTTGTAAATTTGCGAATCTTTTCCAACATTATTGAAGCTCACTAACTATTGCATCAAATTTTGTGCCACCATCCTAATCGAGCTCCACCACATGCTTTTATTTGTGTAGGTGTGAGAACCGACAAGAATTGGTACCAATTGTGCTCTTTCCTTGGTACACATTTGAGTGATCATTGATCCACCTTCAACATCTGTCAAGGTATATTTGCCATTAGTTCTTCTCTTTCTCCCACTCGCATTTTTGCCTGGAATCTAGAGCAAGATGATGAACCCAACAACTACGTCACCAAGATCCACCTATTTGGCACACAACGGGCTTTGCATCAAGAATAACAAGCAATGAGCGACCGCATCAACAACCTCGCCAACGACTTGTGACTCTTCGAGCAACGTACAAGAGACTACTTCGACGACAAGCTCGTGAACAAAAGAAAGAGAGCAATGCAAGAATGGACGAGATTTGTGCCTTGTTGGTCAACCGCTCTTCTACCTCTTCGTCCTATTCAAGGCGGAGCCGCTCAAGTCGACACTCCGATGAAACTATCTCTGGCTCAAGTACCCTGACATTGAACACTCTTCGACGAGCCGTGCGTCAAGATCGTCAAGCAATTCGCAATCTCCTACACGACATCGATCATCAAGAGCAACGGCGAGCGCAGGAGCATCAACATCGTCAAAACCAAGCTACATTCGCGCAAGCACAAGAACATCAACATCTACGCTAACAAGAAGAAGAGCGAGCGCGCCTACACCAAGACGAACAAGATGCCGAAGCACAACGTCAAGAACAACAGCGGCGAGAAGCTCAAGCACTTGAGGCGTAACGTGCACTCCACGACACTAGTCGCGCTGTTGCCGCATGCAACCACCATAGGCGCAAACAAGAAGAAGCACTTCACGATGAAGTTCAAGAGAGTATTTATCAATCACGAGTGCATCGTCAAGTTCCTCAAGCTCCTCCACAAGCTCGACAAGAACCACAAGTTCGCTAAAAGCAACTCAACAATGACAATCCTCCAAGACAAGAGCAACATGAGGTCGACAACCCTCCTCGCCAAGAGCAACTGTTGCCGCATGCAACCACCATAGGCGCAAACAAGAAGAAGCACTTCACGATGAAGTTCAAGAGAGTATTTATCAATCACGAGTGTATCGTCAAGTTCCTCAAGCTCCTCCACAAGCTCGACAAGAACCACAAGTTCGCTAAAAGCAACTCAACAATGACAATCCTCCAAGACAAGAGCAACATGAGGTCGACAACCCTCCTCGCCAAGAGCAACATGATATTTTCAATCCTCCACGACATGGGCGTCATCATCCCCGACCACAACACAATAAAGAACAACGCTACAGCAAGCTCAAGTTCACCATGCCCAAGTTCATCGGAAGCAATGATGGTGAACAGTTCCTATCATGGGCATTGAAAGTCGACAAGATCTTTCATTTGCACAACTATGAGGAAGAGAAGAAGATCACTATGGCATCCCATGAGCTCCAAGATTACGTCCTCATTTGGTGGGAACAAGTCATTGAGCGCCGAGAGGCAAGAGGTGAACCATCCATCACCACTTGGGATCAAATGAAGGATGTCATGAGAGCGCGCTTTGTGCCAACCTACTACAACCGCGACCTCTTCAAGAAATTTCAACTCCTCAAGCAAGGAACCAAGAGCGTTGAAGAATACTACAAGGAAATGGAGATTGCCATGATAAGAGCTAATGTCACGGAAGATGATGAGAAAACTATGGCACGTTTCTTGAATGGACTCAATCATCCTATCAATAAGATAGCCGACTTCCAACCTTACTCGAACCTCATCGAGCTAGTGCATCAAGCTACCAAGGCGGAACGGCAAGTGCAATATGACTTCAACTACACCAAGTACTCTTCCAAGGGCTACGGCTTCTCCAACAACCAAGCTTCAATGACTCCAACAACTTCGACCTCAACCAAAGCTACCCGAAGCAACAACGACAAGTCAAGCTACAAGAAAACTTCGACAAACTCAAGTGGTCCTCCTACTACAAGCAACTTCAAGCCGAGAGCTTCATCATCTACAACCCCAACCGATGAGACCGTCAAGACAAGTTCCATCAAGTGCTTCACATGCGGCGGCGGAGGCCACAAGTCCTTTGAGTGTACCAACAAGCACACCATGATCCTCAATGACGATGGAACCTATGACTCGATGAGTGAAGAGGAGATGGAAGCCCTTGAGCAAGTGTCCATGCACCGGCGCGTGAACGAAAATGAAGATGATCAAGTCTTTTGTGACGAGGATTCGAGCCTCGCTCTCGTTGTCTCCAAGGTCTTGACACTTCAACATCAACAAGACGAAGACCAAAGATGCCATATCTTCCACACCAAAGCCGGCATCAATGGAAGGTCCGTGAAGGTCATCATTGATGGAGGGAGCTGCCATAACTTAGCAAGTGAAGAACTATGCTCCAAGCTCCAATTGGTCAAGATGAAGCACCCGCATCCCTACAAGGTTCAATGGCTAAGCGACTTCGACACTATCCAGGTTGAACATATGGTGCAAGTTTCCTTCAAGATCGGAGCTTACGAAGACACTTTGGAGTGTGATGTCGTTACAATGTCCATTTGCCACCTCCTTCTCGGTCGACCATGGCAATTTGACCGAGGCGTCATCCACAACGGACGTACAAATCACTATAGCTTCAAGATGAAAGGAAATGAATACGTGCTACGACCTATGTCTCCAAGTCAAGGGATCGCCGACAAGAAAGCCACCCATCATGGAGAGAATATTGAGAGAGCGAACCACCCAAAATAGAGTGAGCGCCACAAGCCAAAATTGAGTGCCTCCACGATGAGCGACAAGAAAAATCAAGTCCTATTTGCCACCAAAAGTGAGATGAGAGAAGTGTGTTAGAACCCATCAAGTGTCATGCACTATGTCCTTTTGTGCAAGGATGATGCACCAAAAGCTAACATCTCTCACAATCTACCTTTAGTGTTATCTTCTCTATTGCAGGAATTCCAAGATGTATTCCCCGATGAGCTACCTCCGGGTCTACCTCCACTATGAGGCATCGAGCACCGAATAGATCTCATCCCTGGAGCACCTCTTCCTAACAAGGCTCCCTACCATGTCAACCCCAAGGAAAACAAAGGAGATCTAATGGCAAGTACAACAACTCATCAACAACGGCCATGTACGAGAAACTTTATGCCCTTGTGCTTTACCGGTAATCCTTGTTCCCAAGAAAGATGGTACATATCGCATGTGTTCTGATTGTCATCCTATCAATGCTATTACCGTGCGTTATCGTTACCCTATTCCGCCTAGATGATATGCTAGATGAGCTTAGTGGAGCCACCATTTTCTCCAAAATTGATCTTAAAAGTGGCTATTATCAAAATACGCATCCAAGAAGGTGATGAATGGAAAACTGCATTCCAAACCAAATTTGGCTTATATGAATGGCTTGTTATGCCAATGGGTTTATCCGAAGCACCCGGTACTTTCATGAGAGTCATGCATTTTGTTCTTCGACCATATATTGGTGTATTTGTTGTGGTCTATTTCGATGATATTCGTGTGTTAATAAAATCACTCAAAAATCATGTTACCCATCTTAGAACCGTGTTGCAAACCCTTAGGAAAGAGCGCCTTTATGCTAATATGGACAAATGCCTTTTTGGTGTTGATAAGCTTGTTTTCTGGGTTTTGTTGTATCTTCTAAGGGTGTTCATGTTGATGAATCTAAGTTCAATGCTATTAAAACATGGCCCCAACCAACCAACTTCCAACAAGTGTGTAGCTTCCTTGGTTTAGCCTGTTTCTACCATAGATTTGTAAAGGATTTTAGCACCATTGCATCTCCTTTACATGCTTTGAGTAAGAAGATTGCACCCTTTGTTTGGGGACCATCTCAAGGTAGCGCATTTAATGAGCTTAAGAATTTGCTTACTCATGCTCCCGTGCTTGCATTACCCAACTTTGACAAACCTTTTGAAATACATTGCGATGCTAGTGGTAATGGTATACGAGGTGTGTTAACGCAAGAGAAGCGCCCAATTGCTTACTTTAGCGAAAAACTTTCTAGAGCGCAAATCAATTACCCCATCTACGACAAAGAGCTATATGCTTTAGTGCAAGTTTTGCATGGGAACATTAGCTTCGCCCTCATGAATTTATCATTCATACCGATCATCAAACGCTTAAGTATCTTAAGGGTCAAACTAAGTTGAACAAGCGTCATGCTAAGTGGAGTGAGTTCATTGAGTCATTTCCTTATGTCATCAAATATATCAAAGGTAAGGAAAATGTTGTGGTGCATGCTCCTTTCCGCATATGCATGCTTGTTACTAAACTTGAATTGAATGTCATTGGCTTTGAGCACATAAAAGACTTTTATGCGCATGATCCTACTTTTGCTATTCCATATGCCAAATGTTCGACGCATACGTCTTGGGGATGTTACTACATCAAAGATGATTATCTTATGAGAGATAACAAACTTTGCATCCCCGAGTCTTCTCTTCGTTTGTTACTTTTGCAAGAGTCTCATGGAGGAGGACTTATCGGACACTTTGGACGCGACAAGACAGTTGCCACGCTCTCCAAGAACTCTTTTTGGCCCAAGATATTCCGCAACGTCTAACGCTTCACCAACGGATGCTCTACATGTCGTAAAGGTAAGTCTAAAGCTCAATCTCATGTCCTTTATATGCCACTTCCTATTCCATATCACCGCCGAAGATATTAGCATGGATTTTGTCCTTGGTTTGCCTAGAACTCGAAATGGAAAGGATTCTGTGTTTGTTGTTGTGGACTGATTCTTTAAAGTGGCACATTTCATACCATGCAATGAGATAGACGGTGTTTCACATGTTGCAAATCTTTTTTGTAGGGAAATCTTGAGCCTACATGGCGTGCCAAAGACAATTTTCTCGGACCATGACATCAAGTTCTTGAGTTACTTTTGCAAGACTTTATGCGCCAAGCTCGGAATAAAGCTATTGTTCTCTTCGACATACCATCCTCAAACCGACGGCCAAACGGAGGTGACCAACTGTACGCTCTCCACTCTCCTACGCGTGTTCATGAAGAAGAACATCAAGGATTGGGAGGAGTGCCTACCCATCGCCGAGTACGCCTACAACCGCGCAAGACATTTGACTACCGGCAAGTCCCCCTTCGAGGTCGTCTATGGTTTCAACCTGTTGTCCCCATTGGACATTCTTCCTCTACCACTACAAGAGCGCACCAACACGGACGCGAGTGCCCGAGTCAAGTACCTCAAGAAGATGCATGAAGATACAAGGCACACCATCGAGCGCCAAGTACAACGACTCGCGACCAAGGTCAACTCAAACAAGCAACCCATGGTATTCAACATTGGAGATCTTGTGTGGCTACACCTTCGCAAAGACCGCTTCCCCAACGAACGCAAGTCCAAACTTCTACCACAAGCCGATGGACCCTTCAAGGTGCTTGAACGCTACAACAACAATGCCTACAAGATCGACATTCCACGCGGCAAGTACTCCGTGGGTGACATCTTCAACGTCAAGAATCTCTCCCCGTACCATGGTGAGGATATCGATCCGAGGTCGGATCTTTCCCAAGGGAGGGGAGATGATGCAGAGAATCCTTCGGTCATCCCCATGGACCTACCATTGTCTCACCAAGTGCCAAGAGGACCCACGACACGAGCATGAGCTAGAGCTCTCGAGACCGAGGTGACTTCTTTCCTTAGTGATATCACATATGGTCCGCTCGAGACATGGCTACTACCTAAGTCCAGAACGTTGTGCATGATTAGGTACCAAGAGGACCCTCCCAAAGATGCACGCGAAGACAGACAAGTCCCCACGTCCATGGATGAAGAGAACCAACGGAAGGAGTCAAGAACAGCTCCCAGGACCCAGAAATCCGGCCATGACCCCGGACATCCGGCCCCTGGAGCATCACCCACAGCAGCCGCCTAGTCCCTAAGCACCTACAGGCCCCGGACATTCGGCCGAGCCCGGAAATACGGCCCAAATCCTGGAAATCCGGCGCCTCCTATCCAGAGGGCACCGAGGCCGACCTCGCCAGCCCAGACATGCAGGCCCCGGCCTGAACATGCGGCCCCCCAGCCTGGACATTTGGCCCCTCGGGAAGGCCCGGACATCCGACCACATCTGTCTGCGCACGGTAATGGGCCGAGGCCCATGTACCCCTTGCCCATCTAGACTATATATACTCTTTCTCCTCCCTCTTTCTAGGGTAAGCAAAGTAGTAGATCATTGAGAAGCTTTGCTCTCCACTTGATCCCCTTCTCCTTAGGAGTTCATGGCCTCTACGGAGAAGATCCCCCTCAAGTGGATTCAAGGGCCCTAACGGGAAGACCTTCAATACCTCCTAACGGAGAAGAACGTGCTACTTTTATCATCCCTTGTTGAACGTGGATCTTGTATATCTTTTGTGTTTCGAGGATCTAGCATATCTGTGACCGAATCTTGTTGGTTTGAGTGATTCTCTCGTGTTCTCCCTCGTGTTTCCCCTCGTGTTCTTCGTGTTCCTCATTCGGATCATCTCCTTTCATGAAAGATCAGGCAACGAAGGTGGTGAACTCCACTCCGCCGGGACTGTGGCTGGGACACGATCTAGCTTGCACACACAGTAACCTCGACAAGCAATCAATCAATCACATCATCATCTGCAATCTGGCATGACACGCCAGGTCAGTACATTGAATGTACTTGCAAGCTCACAACAACCAAAAGAATCAAGGCAAAACAACAACATAGCATTAAACATGTTAATTAAATAACAACTACTATGATGCAAAAGCAACTACTAAACATGATATGAAACTACTACAATACTGATAAACCAACATCTCAATCTCAACACCCATCGCACTCTTGGCTATCCGGCCAAGCAATATACCATCTTGATCACCTCGTGATCTAAGAACCCACGGCCTCTTGTTCCCATTCGGGTGGACCAACGACATTCCGACAAAACCAATCTACTGCCATGACACTCTCCGAGTCACTCCGACCAACACCCCATTTGGGTTCAGTCCTGGGTGGCCCCAATGTCAACAGCCACCGTCGTGGCAAAACATAAATGGTCCCAAATGGGGACAAGAGATCTCAATACCAACTACAGGCACACAAGGTTATGTGATGCGGAGCATCCTATGGTCATCCCCATGGACCTACAATCGTCTCACCAAGTGCCAAGAGGACCCATGACACGAGCACGAGCTAGAGCTCTCGAGTCCAAGGTGACTTCTTTCCTTAGTGATATCACATATCATCCACTCGAGACATGGCTACTACCTAAGTCCGGAATGTTGTGCATGATTAGGTACCAAGAGGACCCTCCCGAAGATGCACGTGAAGACGGACAAGTCCCCAAGTCCATGGATGAGGAGAACCAACGGAAGGAGTCAAGAACAACTCCCAAGACACAGACATCCGGCCATGACCCCGGACGTCCGGCCCCTAGAGGAGTCATCTGCAGCACAGAGCCAGAGGCCAAGTGTACAGGGCCCGGACATCCGGCCCCCGGCCCGGAAATCCGGCCTTCTTCCCGGACATCCGGACAGGCCTATCCCGAGAACAGAAGAACCGGCCCTTCAGCCCGGACATCCGGCCAGTCCCGAGCCCCCGGACATCCGGCCCATCGCCCGGACATCCTGACCCCGTTGAGGGAGTCCTAGACTAAGGGGTCCTCGGGCGTCCGGCCTGTTAGCTATGGGCCGGACTGATGGGCTGTGAAGACACGAAGACCGAAGACTGCACCCTTGTCTGGATGGGACTCTCCTTGGCGTGGAAGGCAAGCTTGGCGACCAAATATGTAGATTCCCTTCTTTGTAACCGACCTTGTGTAACCCTAGATCCTCCTAGTGTCTATATAAACTAGAGGACTTAGTCCAGAGGGGGGAGATATTCATTACCTTAGTCATTCAAGCTAAACCTCTAGGGTTTAGCCATTACGATCTCGTGGTAGATCAACTCTTGTAATACTCATATTCATCAAGATCAATCAAGCAGGAAGTAGGGTATTACCTCCATAGAGAGGGCCCGAACCTGGGTAAACATTATGTCCCCTGTCTCCTGTTACCATCGACCATAGACGCAGAGTTCGGGACCCCCTACCCGAGTGCGCCGGTTTTGACACCGACATTGGTGCTTTCATTGAGAGTTCCACTGTGCCGTCCCCAAAAGGTTTTGATGGCCCCTTCAATCGTCAAAGACAATGCCGTCCAATGAGAAACCTTCCTCCCCGGACAGATCTTTGTATTCGACGGCTTCGCACTGCGGGCCAACTCGCTTGGCCATCTAGAGCAGATTGATAGCTACGCCCCTGGCCATCTGGTCAGATTCAGAAGCCTGAACCATGTTGCGGACATCCGCGAAGACTTGATCTACGCCGGATTCGAGACCACTGCCACCACTCCTGGTCATCCCGATGAACGTGACCTAAATCTGTCATCGGATCGCATCCAGGAGATGGCTCCTGTAACTGCTCTGGCCTTAGATCCGGAGCATATTGCGCCATCCAAGGATGGGAGGCTCAACCCCACCATGGAGGCCACAGATTCCACGGCGTTGGAGCCAAACATAGACCTAAAGCCACATGACGCCTTTGTCACCGGAACTCCGGACTCGTCTCTGGTCATAAATTCCGGGCCACGTGCATCCTCGGATGCCGAACATGACCGCTTATCGATCTTTGAGTTCAGCGCCGCAGACATCTTCCAACATTCGCCCTTTGGCGATGTGCTATACTCATTAAATAATATGTCCTTGGTGGGGGACTCATAGCTGAACTATGTACGGTTTGAACTAGGGGCTGATGACGGGGAATTTTGCTTCCCACCCGCCACCCACTTCATAGCCACTGTCGAGGACTTAACCGACATGCTTGATTACGGCCCCGAAGACATCGTCAGTACGGACGATGATGCCGACGAGGAGCAGGCCCAAAACCCGCCATTCACTGGACGACGGATGACCACTTCTCCCTACAACGTATACATGGTGGATACGCCTAAAAAAACTAACAACGATGACAAAGAGGATCAAGTCGAGGACAAACCTCCTGAGACACAGCCCAGACACCGGCATCAGCGGCGCCGCTCTAAGTCACGTCGTACAAAAGACAACAACACCGGCACCGGAGAAAACAATACCCCGGACGATGCCGAAGACAATGAAGACCCTGCTGGGGCAATCTCCGAACAGGATGAACGGAAAGACGGGCAAGTTAGCCCTGATGAACAGGCCATACATGAAGACTCAGAGGACAGTAATTATCTTCCACTCTCCGAGGAGGAGGAGAGCCTTGGCAACGAGGATTTCATCGTGCCTGAGGAACCTCTCGAGCAGGAGTGCTTTAAACGCCGGCTAATAGCCACTGCACGGAGCCTAAAAAAGAAGCAGCTGCAGCTTCAAGCGGACCAAGATCTGCTCAATGATAGATAGACTCAAGTCCTGGCCGCCGAAGAATACGGCCTTAGTGGCCCAGCCAAAAAGTACCCGAAGCGCAGATTGCTACCTCAGTTCGATGACGAGGTGCTGGATCCCGTACCATCATCGCACAACGCGGCCGACCGACCGCCATGCGGTCCGGATAAACCGGCAACTCAAACCGAATACCAGACTGCCCCACCTCGCCATAAAGGCAAGAATAAAACAGCTCGGGGTTGTACATACGACCTCCGACAGAACTTGGACAGTAGAGCAGGACACACAAGATCGATATACGGATCGCCATGACGTGCCACGCCACGCGATGATGGCTACCTATTCGGACGTGACAAACCTAGCCACGCTCGGGCCGAAAACCGCAAACGAAATCCATCGGAGGTATGTCGCAGTGTGGCCCAATATAGAGGCGCCGCACACCCTCTTTGCTTCACAGATGAAGTAATGGAGAGTGAATTCCTAGATGGGTTCAAACCCATGAATATCGAATCATACGACGGAACAACAGATCCCGCGGTATGGATCGAGGACTTCCTCCTCCATATCCACATGGCCCGCGGAGATGACCTTCATGCCATCAAATACCTACCACTAAAACTCAAAGGACCAGCTCGGTACTGGTTAAACAGTTTGCTGGAAAATTCTATTGGCAGCTGGGAAGATTTGGAAGACGCCTTTCGCGACAACTTACAAGGAATATATGTCCGGCCACCGGATGCCGATGACTTAAGCCACATTGTGCAGCAGCCTGGAGAGTCAGCCAGGAAGCTCTGGACTAGGTTCTTAGTTAAAAAGAACCAAATCGTTGACTGTCCGTACGCGGAAGCCCTTGCGGCCTTCAAACATAGCGTCTGGGATGAATGGCTTGCCCACCACCTCGGTCAAGAAAGACCTAAATCCATGACAGCCTTTACCGCTCTAATGACCCGCTTTTGTGCGGGAGAAGACAACTGGCTCGCTCGTAGAAGCAACAGCATCAGCGACCCGGGCACTTCCGAAATCCAAGACGGCAATGGCAAGCCATGACGCAGCAAACACAAAAGTCGCAATGATAATGAAAGATGACGCGACACAGCGGTCAATGCCGGATTCAGTAGTCCCAAATCCGGTCAACGGAAAAAGCCATTCAAGGCGAACAGAGACGGACCATCCAATCTAGACAGGATATTGGATCAACCCTGCCAGATTCACGGCCACCCCGATAAACTAGCTAATCATACCAACAGAAGCTGTTGGGTCTTCAAGCAGGCCGGCAAGCTCAATGCCGAACACAAGGGGAGGAGGCCGCCTGGCGATAGGGACGACGAAGAGATCCACCAACCAAATACCGGGGGTCAGAAGCAATTTCCCCCCGAAGCAAAAACAGTAAACACGGTATACGTGACACACACCCCTAGAGGTGAGCGCACGAAACACTCCCTCCGTACAGGAGATCATACTATGGCTACCTCAGCCGAACTACACAGCGGCCCTATCACGCCGCATACCACGTCGGCCATCACGCCGCCGGTCTCCATTCAACATGACCGAACAATGTCCATGTTGGACTAGCAATTCGGCTTCCGCCGTTCACCTAATATGCCTTCAAAGTGGGTACCGCGCATACATAATTATGCACTTGAAATACCCTGGGCACCGACGGAAGCACAATACGGGTGTGCCTACAACCCCCCTACTTTTCTAACTGCCCTTTTTTCCTTTTTATTAACCCCTCCACATGTAGCTCAAGGGCTGGTCACCCCGAGGACTCTACCAGAGTTCGGGTTCGTACAATCATCCAAGGGTTATTCCTGTCAAGGAATCCCCTAACCGAGGACAGGCGGCACAGACGTGCGACAGGAGGTCCAAAATAACTTTTTGTAGACCGAGCTCTCTATTCCTAGCCTGTAAAGTGCCTTTTTCCTCAGCCTTCGACCCCTGGCATGTCAAATAGCCAGGGTTGCGGCTTTGATATCTATATAATAATTGGCATATCACTCAGCTCCCAGTAAACGTAACCAGAGTCCTATATTGACTTTTTCCTAATCGATCCAAATTTTTGCTCCTGTGGTTGTTTTACACACACACCTCGGCATAATTCGCCAGGGGCTCGGTATGGGAACAAATGAGTTGCTGGCAAGTCCGAACAGCTTTATAGCGTACTTCAGTGTCGCGAGTTTGGCCTTATATGCATCAGCTCCGAATCATGTCTTGGGTCAATAGTTGGGTTGCCCGGCTCCTGTGCTTGCTACCCTATGTTCCGCTCTATCGGCTAGGGTAGTAAAGGGAGAACTATTGCGATTGTGCTTCCGGTTCATCTGGTCAAGCACCTCAGTAGATAAAGCCAAAAACTGCCTGTCATGATGCGGTGAGAGCTGGTCAACCACTTGACGACTTATCGGAATCTTTAGCGATTCTCTCCGTGTTATATGAAGGATCTTCTTCAGATCATCTGTACAACGCATCGTATTGAAAATAAGCCGCGTACATACCAGGGGCTATATCGTAGACCCACCATAAAACTCCTATGGCTAAGTAAAAGTGTTAACGCCCTATAGTCTGATTGCCTGGTTCGCCGCATTGTCACCTCCTTCATGGACCAAGACGTTGGGTCAAGAGTGATCAAATGCTTTTCCGAACACCTCCGTACTTCCTACGAGGGGGCTGAAGCCGACGACTAGAAAAATTTCAGATTATATAAAAATGGCTGCACGGGAGGAACAAAAGCTTTCGAGCAAAACATAAAAATAGATTAAATATAAAATTGTCTTTTACAATTCCCTTACATCCGAATACTATGTCTTTCGAGCATTGAACCTCTATCAAGCGGGTAGCCTCTAAGACGTCTTCAAAATAATGTTCCGGCGCGTGATGGTCCTTGCCCTTGGGTGGACTCCTCGCCGCAACATCGATGGCCTTAATCTTCCCCCAGTATGTGTTGACACGGGCAAAGGCCATCTGTGCACCCTCAATGCACGCCGACCGCTTCACAGCGTCGTACGTGGCACCGCATCAACAAGCCGCTGCACCAAGCCGAAGTAGCTATTCGGAACAGGCTCAGTCGGCCACAGCCGGATTATGACGTTCTTCATGGCAGCGGCGGATATCCTATGATGCTCGGCCCATTGGGACATCTGTTCATTCAGCAATAGAGGGCGCTTTGACGTGCCAAATTGTGACCAGAAAAGCTTCTGCATTGCATACCCCTCTCGCGCTTGGTAAATCTGCGCCGCATCGGAAGAACTCTTCGGCAAGTCTAAAAACTCGTCCGGAGAACTCCACACTTGGTTAAGCTGAGCATAGTTCGGATCGCCAAACTTAGTCTGTAGCAAAAAGGGCTTACCGGCTACAATCTCACCAGCTTGCCGGATCTCCTCATGGGCTGCTCTGGATTCAGACCGCGCTTCTCTCGCCTCTTGTAAGGCCTTGTTAAGTTCAGCCATTTTGGCTTCATTCTCCTTCTCAAGAAATTCACAGCGGATAGTAGCATTTTTTAGTTCGAGCGCCATCGTGGATATTTTCTCCTTGTCTTGGCGCCGAGCAGCTTGTTCGGCCTTTAAGTCAGCCGATGCCTTTTCAGCAGCCGCATTACTAAACCGGGCCAGCTCCTTGGCCCGGGCCAGCTCCGCCCGAAGAATCTCAACGGCAGCGGCACCATCTGCAGCCATGCAAATCCTAGTATGCAACTTTCAGCGTCATGCTTATATTACAAACATGTATGTGTAAGGACTGCTCCGAATACATACCTTGCGACTCGTCAAGACGCATATTGATTAACGCAATGTCATCCCCTGCCACATCAAGCTTCCGCTGCAGCTCGGGAATATCCGTAGTCCGGGAAGTTGCCAAGGGAGTAGCAGCCTGTGTTCCACTTAACCAGATTAGTCCTTGAGTGTTTCTTGTTGATCCTCCGTTCGCCACCCATGGGAAGCCAACCTGAGTCTCAGGGGCTACTACCTATACACAGGTGCATTTTTGCAAATAAAATATAGTTGCAAATATTACATCACAAACCTCGATGCCGCTTAGCAGGCTCATGGAGGCTTCATTCAACCCGCTCTTCGCGGACAGAATCGTCTCAACCATGGTACCCATCAAGGTACGCTGTTCCTCCGAGACAGATGCTTTTCGCAGCATATCCCTCAACATATCCGGCGCCGCCGGCACTACTAGGAAAAGGGCTATAGATGATATGGACACTAATGGCGCACCAGACATGTGGTGCCCCACTACTATATACTAATGGCGCACCATGTGTTGGTGCGCCATTAGTGTCCAAATACTAATGGCGCACCACATCCACGGTGCACCACTAGTAACAATTTTTTTTTCAAAACTAGTAATGGCGCACCAGGGGATAGTACGCCATTACTAGTTAAACTAGTAATGGAGCACCACATCCACAGCGCGCCACTAGTAATTTTTTTTCAATTTTTTATATTTTTTTTCAAAACTAGTAATGGCGCACCGTGGGAGTGGTGCGCCATTACTAGTAATGGCGCACCACTCCCACGGCGCGCCATTACTAACTTGACCCAAAAATTCCACCGAATGCCCCCCCCTAGTGGACCGCCTTTTCAGTTAAAAAAATAAAAGTAAATGATGGAAATGTCAAAAAAATAAAAGAAAATAAGTTTCCAATGTGATATGTGGTCTAGTTGTTGGGAAAATTTACAAATATGAATTTCGACATTATTTGCAAAATCTCTCTGGAATTTGTAAAATGGGCATAACTTTTGCATACGAACTCGGATTAAAAAGTTTTTTATATGAAAAATCATCTACTCGAAAAGTTACATCCGAATTTAACCAGGGGAACCTTGTTAAACATTTTCAAAATCCTCAAAAACCTAACAGAAAAAAGTTACGGGGCTTTCAAGATCTAGAGGCAAAAAAATTCAAACTTACTAGTGGCGCACCGTTTGCTAGGTGCGCCACTAGTAACAGAAAAAAATTGGTGTTGAATTTTTTTTTTGGAATTTTTTTTCAAAAAATGATACGTAATATGACCGGGAAGTTTGAAATATTTTTCAAAATTTCATCATACTCTTGAACATGAACAAAGTCCTAGACATCAACAAGGTTTAATAGGATTGATATGGTAGATATATCAACAAGTGCCTGTTAAGTGAGGTGGTGCTGTGGTTGGATAGAACTGTGAAGTTAAGCGTGCTCGGGCTGGAGTAGTGTGAGGATGGGTGACCTTCCGGGAAGTTTGACCACTTAGTGCGATTTGACTTGAGATTAAGCATATTGACCCGAGATTAAGCCATAGTGACCCGAGATTAAGAAAAAATGAAAAAAAATTGAAAAAAATTAAAAAAACATTCTGAAAAAATATTTGAAAAAAAATTGTTACTAATGGCGCACTTCTATGTGGTGCGCCATTACTAAGTCAAATAGTAATGGCGCACGGAGTGATGCGCCATTAGTATACCAGATACTAATGGCGCACCAGTGGTGCGCCATTAGTATTTAATACTAGTGGCGTGGTACTAGTGGCGCACCGGTAGTGCACCATTAGTAGGCAAAACTGGTGCGCCACTAGTAGGCCTTTTCCTGGTAGTGCGGGTCTCCGGAAGCCGCTGTAGGAGCACGACCATCTTTTGAAGGAACCCGTTCACCCGTCTCCAGGATCATCGTTGGCTGAAAACCGGATAGTCCGGGGCCTTCATTGTTGGCCCCCGAATCCCGGACGACCGGAGGTCCACCTTCGGGTACTACCTCTTTCATCCCCCGCGCCGCTTGTTGATCAAGAAAAACCCTCCGAGATGACACTTCGAAGTCGTCCGCCTTATTAGGCGAGGAAGTCGGGGGAGGCGTCTCGCTTTCCATCATCTCTGGGAGGAGATCTCCCGAAGAAGAGGATTGCCCAGGAAAACTCTTTGCCGAACTGTAAAAATACACAGGCACGTTACATGTCTCTTCGGTAACAGGAAAAGAACGGGATGCGATTAAAGCACCCCGGATTCACTTATGATTTAGTCAAAGGCTTTTCCTCACGATGGAGCTGTTCAACGGCGTTGCCTTCCAATCCCGAGCCGCCCGACGGCGGCATCTTGCCCCTCTTGGGAGGCCGCCCCTCCCAGCCTTCGGAGGTGGCCCTTTTCTTCCTAAGTGGTGAAGGGATACTTGCTTCTCCTTCGCCTTTGTCTTCGGGCGTAGAAATGTCGATTTCTCCGGACGCGGTATCTAATTTACCTCCGGAACGAAGGTATCCCGGGCCTTCCCACTTTCCACCTTACCCTCCTCTACCAGCGCCTGGTACGGTGCTGGTACCAGCATCCTTGTTAACACGGGGTCCGCTGAGTCTTCGGGAAGAGGGGCCGAACACCTAATCCGTTCCGCTTTCTTTATCCAGCCCTGGAAAAAGATGGTTTGCTTAGTGTCTTACCACAGGATACCTTATTAGGAGGTGTTCGGCGGACAGATACATACCGTGGTGTCCTGATGGTTATAGTCAAGGCCGATGTCTTCGGTAGTATCTGGCCACTTTTTCGTTTCCCAAAAAATAATTTCCACATTCCTTCATGTGTAGTATCGGAGAAGTGTTGAAGAGTCCGAGGCCCTTCTGGGTTAAACTCCCACATGCGGAGAGGCCGTCACTAGCACGGCAGGGTCCGGCGGACCAGCATTACCTGGATAACATTGACAAGATCGATATCCTTCTCGATGAGGCTTCGGATGCGGCTCTGCAGAGTCCGCACTTCGTCAACTGATCCCCAGTCCAACCCCTTATTAATGCATGATGCAAGCTGAATTTGGGGGCTGGATCTGAACGCAGGTGCAGCTGCCCACTGGGAACCACGGGGCTCGGTGATATAGAACCACTCCTGCTGCCATAAGTGGGAAGATTCTGTGAAGGATCCTTTTAGCCAGACATCGTTGGTAAGCCTGCTCACTGAGGCTCCACCGCACTCCGCCTGCTCTCCCTCTATCACTTGCGGCTTCACATTGAAGGTCTTGAGCGACAAGCCGAAGTGTGGAGGAGTTCGGAGGAAGGCTTCGCACATGACGATAAACGCCGAGATGAGAAGAACAGAGTTTGGGGCGAGATCGTGAAAATCTAGTCCGTAATAGAACATGAGCCCCTGGACGAAGGGATTAAGGGCAAACCCTAATCCTCGGAGGAAGTGGGAAATGAACACTACCCTCTCTCCAGATCTGGGGGTGGGGATAACCTGCCCTTCCGTGGGAAGCCGATGGAGGATTTCTGTGGTCAGATATCTTGCTGCCCGAAGCTTCGCGATATCCTCCTCTGTGACAGAAGAGGCCACCCACCGGCCTCAACGGATGGATCCGGACATGACTGAGGCTTGCGGCGATTGAAACCTAGGTGTTGGAACTCGAGGTAGTAAGGGTTGAGGAAGAAGCAAGCGTGGAGAAGAAAGACGGGTCTGTACCCCTTTATAAAGGCCGTTAATATTGAACGCCTCCTCCCGGGCCTTAAAGCTTGCTTATTCCCAAGGAGTTGTACCCTAAAGACGGTTGGTTTACCCATGTCCGTGTCGATAAAGAATCCCTTAATGAGGGGACATGATTTCTGCTTGGATAAGACATGCCAATGACAACCGCGTCTCGGAACATGGGGCAGTAGGCGAAAAAATGGTTCGAAATAATGACTGGACGGACGTGATGTCATGTTGTAAAAAGTTGCCAGAGGATTGGACTTATAAATTACTATGCCCTCTGTGGAGGTATATGCTACTTGTGTTGCAGAGCCGAACTCGATCGTCCGAAGACCATTGTGAAGTATCCAGAAAGGGGGGAACCCGCCTTGCAATGCCGAAAACAAATCTGCACGCCGGACTCCTCGTCATTGAAGCCAGGTTCAGGGGCTACTGAGGGAGTCCTGGACTAAGGGGTCCTCGGGCGTCCGGCCTGTTATCTATGGGCCGGACTGATGGGCTGTGAAGACACGAAGACCGAAGACTGCACCCGTGTCTGGATGGGACTCCCCTTGGCGTGGAAGGCAATCTTGGCGACCAAATATGTAGATTCCCTTCTTTGTAACCGACCTTGTGTAATCCTAGATCCTCCTGGTGTCAATATAAACTAGAGGACTTAGTCCGGAGGGGAGAGATATTCATTACCTTAGTCATACAAGCTAGACCTCTAGGGTTTAGCCATTACAATCTCGTGGTAGATCTACTCTTGTAATACTCATATTCATCAAGATCAATCAAGCAGGAAGTAGGGTATTACCTCCATAGAGAGGGCCCGAACCTGGGTAAACATTGTGTCCCCTATCTCCTGTTACCATCGACCTTAGACACACAGTTTGGGACCCCCTACCCGAGATCCGCCAGTTTTGACAGCGACACCCGTCTATCCAGAGAGCGTCAAGGCCAGCCCTGATCGCCCGAACATCCGGCACCTCACGAAGGCCCAGACATCCGGCCTCCCCTGTCTGCGCACAGTGTAAGGGCCCGAAGCCCATATACCCCTTCGCCCACCTAGACTATATATACTCCTCCTCGTCCCTCTTTCTAGCGTCAGCATTGTGATAGCTCATATGTGAGATAGAGCGTCGCTCATCCATCCGGATCTACTCCACCGAGAGGGACCGACACATCTTCGGAGAAGATCCACCTTAGATTCAAGAACCCTTCATGGGAAGACCCCTCAAGACCTCCTCACGGAGATGAACTAGCTACCACTTGTATTGTCCTTTGCTGGATTCAGATCGTGTATATCTTTGTGTTTCGAGGATCTAGCATATGTGTGACCGAATCTTGTTGGTTTGAGTGATTCTCTCGTTTTTTCCTCGTGTTTCCCCTCATGTTCTTCGTGTTCCTCGTTGGGATCCGCTCCTTTCGTGATAGACCGGCCATCTGGGTTCCACCCTACATCATCTTGGTATCATGAGCCATGTTGATCACGATTTCGGAGCCCCCCTCTTAGTTTTGTAGCCTTGTTTTGTTGAGTTTGTCCCAAATTCGAAAATTGCCCACAAAAATAGCCCCCCAATTTTTTTGTGATTTGTTTGTGTGATGAAGTTTGTTGGCTTTGATCCGCAGATTTCGTGTGTTGCAGGTAGATCTAGCTTTTCCCCAATTTCCATCCACAAAATCTCCCGAATTTTGCCCTGAATTTGCCTTTTCTACATGGAGTTCATCGAGTTCGTCCATGGATCTAGAGCCCGAACATCCGGCCCGACAGCCCGGACATCTGGCTACCCCAGACATCCAGCCCCTCACAGCAGCACTTCCATCCACCGCTCCGTTTCCCGCCGAACTCTTGCCAAATTCTGTTATGTTGCCCACATACACCTCCACATAACACCACCATTTCCGCATAGCACCACCATCGCTTTCCCGCTACCAACTCCGACAATTTTGACACATTTTGCTTTGAAAATTTGAGTTGCGATTTCTGTTCGACATCAACATCACCGCCGCTCATTTTTGCCACGGACTCGTCATCGACATCGACCACCTCACCGTCATCCGTTCTTGCTTACAAACAACGAACCTCAATGGTAACCTCATCTTGGTATCGTGATATCCCATCATTGTACATTCTTGCCATTGCATTGATAACCTCTTAGCCCATTTTGCGTAGCTTACCGACCGAGACTAGCATTTGAGTATTGCCGGCAATGTAACTTGTGCACATTAGTGATCATACTTCCCATAGCATACATACCATACCATCGTGGTGCATATCCTGGTATCATCTCTTGTGTCAGAAGGTTGTCATCGCATATACACAATTGCTATCTTGGTTCGTGAAGCTTTGCATGAGAAAAGAGCTCCATAGAGAAAGAGCCAAACAAGCTTTTAAGCAAACAGGAAAGATAAGCAAAGAGCTTATAAACAAGAACCATAGCATCATACTACATTAAGATTGTCATACTCGATCATCTTGGATCATATCATCGGAGTACCATACGTATAGCATACTTGGGATAGAAGTCGTTGCATTTTTGCTTAGTAGGTTGTGCACAAGTTTCGTATCCGCCTATTGTGCAATCGTGCTAGTGTCTCTCTAGTGTTTTGCAACAAGAGCATTTTCGTGGATTCCACATTTTGGCTCATTCCTTGGTTGCACGATCACATTTATCTATTTGCGTGCGTGTTTCCGTGTACCTTATCTTGCTATTGGTCTACTTGTTGCATTTGCAAATTTGCAAATCTTTTCCAACATTATTGAAGCACACTAACAATTACATCAAATTTTGTGCCACCATCCTAACCGAGCTCCACTATAAGCTTTTACTTGTGTAGAATTGGTACCAATTGTGCTATTTCCTTGTTCCACATTTGAGTGATCATTGATCCATCTTGAACATTGGTCAAGGTACATTTGGTATAAGTTCTTCTCTTTCTCCCACTCACATATTTGCTTAGAATGATGGATAGGCCAAGTACTTCTACCAACCCACTCTTCATCGAGCAAGACGACGACATGTCCTCCTACGTCACAAAGAGCCACCTCTTTGGTGCACAACGAGCTTTGCATCAAGAGCAACAAGCAGTGAGCGACCGCATCGACCATCTCACCACCGACTTGCGACTATCCAAGCAACATACAAGAGACTACTTCGACAACAAGCTCGACGAACACAAACAAGAGAATGAGCAAGAATGGGCGAGATTCGTGCCTTGTTGGTCAACCGCTCTTCTACCACTTCGTCCTACTCAAGGCGGAGCCGCTCGAGTCGACACTCTGACGACACTATCTCCGGCTCAAGTACTCCGACGTCGAACATTCTTCGATGAGCCACGCGCCCAGACCGTCACGCCAACCGCAATCCTCTACACGACACTGTCTCTCAAGAGCAAGCTCGCGCACAAGAACATCGACACCGTCAAAACCAAGCTACTTTCGCGCAAGCACAAGAACGGCAACGCCTACGCCAACAACAAGAGGAAGAGCGAGCGCGCCAACACGAAGATGCACAAGATGCCGAGGCACAACGTCAAGAACAACAACTACGCGAAGCTCAAGCACTTGAGGCGCAACGTGCCCTCCAAGATTCAAGTCGAGCCATAGCCACACGCGACCGTCAAGCTCGTGAGCAACAAGAAGCGCTTCGTGATGAAGTTCAAGAACGAATATATCAAGCTCGCGTGCATCGTCAAGCTCGTCAAGCTCCTCCACAAGTTAGACAAGAACCTCAAGTTCACGAAGAGCAAGAAGACAACGGAAATCCTCCAAGACAAGAGCAAGTTGAGGGAGACAATCCTCCTCGTCAAGGACGTCATCACCCTCGACCCCAACACAATGAAGAGCAATGCTACGGCAAACTCAAGTTCACCATGCCCAAGTTTTCCGGAAGCAATGATCACGAAGAGTACCTTTCATGGGCATTGAAGGTTGACAAAATCTTCCGCTTGCACAACTATTAGGAAGAGAAGAAGATCGTGATGGCATCCCTTGAGTTCCAAGAGTATGTCCTCATTTGGTGGGAACAAGTCATCGAGCGCCGAGCGGCAAAAGGTGAACGACCCATCACAACTTGGGCGCAAATGAAGGATGTCATGAGAGCACGTTTCGTGCGAACCTACTACAACCGCGACCTCTTCAAGAAACTCCAACTCCTCAAGCAAGCAACCAAGAGCGTTGAAGAATACTACAAGGAAATGGAGATTGCCATGATATGAGCCAATGTCACGGAAGATGATGAGCAAACTATGGCATGTTTCTTGAATGGACTCAATCATCCTATCAAGAAGATCGCCGACTTCCAACCATAAACGAATCTCATCGAGCTAGTGCATCAAGCTACCAAAGCGGAACGCCAAGTGCAAGATGACTTCAAGTACGCCAAGTTCTCATCCAAGTCCTATGGTTTCTCTAACAACCAAAATCAACAAATCCAACACCTTCTACCTCAACCAAGCCATCTACAAGCAACAGCGACAAGTCAAGTTACAAGAAAACTTCGACAACCTCAAGTTGTCCTCCTACTACAAGCAACTTCAAGCCGAGAGCTTCATCATCATCTACCCCAACCGATGAGACCATCAAGACAAGTTCCTTCAAATGCTTCACATGCGTCAGCCGAGGCCACAAGTCCTTTGAGTGTACAAACAAGCGCACCATGATCCTCAACGACGATGGAACCTATGACTCCATGAGTGAAGAGGAGATGGAAGCCCTTGAGCAAGTGGCCATGCACCGGCGCGTGAACGAACATGGAGATGATCAAGTATTTTGTGAAGAAGATTCGAGCCCCGCTCTCGTTGTCTCCAAGGTCTTGACTTTTCAACATCAACAAGACGAAGACCATAGATGCCATATCTTCCACACCAAGGCTGGCATCAATGGAAGGTCCGTCAAGTTCATCATCGATGGAGGGAGTTGCCATAACTTAGCAAGCGAAGAACTATGCTCCAAGCTCCAATTGGTGAAGACGAAGCACCCGTACCCCTACAAGGTTCAATGGCTAAGCGACTCCGGCACTATCCAAGCAGATCATACTGTCAAAGTTTCCTTCAAGATCGGAGCTTATGAAGACACTTTGGAGTGTGATGTCGCTCCGATGTCTGTTTCCCACCTCCTTCTTGGACGGCCATGGCAATTTTACTGAGGCGTCATCCACAATGGGTGTACAAATCACTATAGCTTCAAGATGAAAGGAAAGGAGTATGTGCTACGACCTATGTCTCCAAGCCAAGTGATCGCCAACAAGCAAGCCACCCATCATGG
This sequence comes from Aegilops tauschii subsp. strangulata, assembly GCF_002575655.3. NCBI lineage: Eukaryota > Viridiplantae > Streptophyta > Magnoliopsida > Poales > Poaceae > Aegilops > Aegilops tauschii. Next base: position 240,273,718 of record NC_053037.3, on the reverse strand, counting down.
AGAGAATACTGAGAGAGCAAACCACCAAAAAGAGAGTGAGCGCCACAAGCCAAAATTGAGTGCCTCCACGATGAGCGACAAGAAAAACTTAGTCCTATTTGCCACCAAACGTGAGATGAGAGAAGTGTGTGAGAACCCATCACGTGTCATGCACTATGTCCTTTTGTGCAAGGACGAGGCACGAAAAACAAACTCCTCTCACAATCTACCTCTAGTGTTATCTTCTCTTTTGCAGGAATTCCAAGACGTTTTCCCCGACGAGCTACCTCCGGGTCTACCTCCACTACGAGGCATTGAGCACCGAATCGACCTCATCCCCGGAGCACCCCTTCCTAACAAGGCTCCCTACCGCATCAACCCTGAGGAAACTAACGAGATCCAACGGCAAGTACAACATCCCATCGACAACGGCCATGTACGAGAAAGTTTGAGCCCTTGTGCCGTACCGGCAATACTTGTTCCCAGGAAAGATGGTACATTTCGCGTGTGTTCCGATTGTCGTCCTATCAATGCTATTACTGTGTGTTATCGTTACCCCACTCCACGCCTAGATGATATGCTACATGAACTTAGCGGAGCCGCCATTTTTTCTATAATTGATCTTAAAAGTGGCTACTTTCAAATACTCATCCAAGAAGGTGATGAGTGGAAAACCGCATTTAAGACCAAGTTTGGATTATCTGAATGGCTTGTTATGACAATTGGTTTATCCGAAGCACCCTGTACCTTTATGCGACTCATGCGTTTTGTTCTTCGACCCTATATTGGTGTATTTGTTGTGGTCTACTTTGATGACATTCTTGTGTTTAGCAAATCTCTCAAAGATCATGTCACCCATCTTAGAACCGTGTTGCAAACCCTTAAGAAAGAGCGCCTTTATGCTAATATGGACAAATGCCTTTTCGGTGTTGATAAGCTTGTTTTCTTGGGTTTTGTTGTATCTTCTAAGGGTGTTCATGTTGATGAATATAAGATCTATGCTATTAAAACTTGGTCCCAACCAACCAACTTGCAACATGTATGAAGTTTCCTTGGCCTAGCCGGTTTCTATCGTAGATTTGTGAAGGATTTTAGCACCCTTGCTTCTCCTTTACATGCTTTGAGTAAGAATAATGCGCCTTTTGTTTGGGGACCATCCCAAGATACCGCTTTCAGCGAGCTTAAGAATTTTCTTACTCATGCTCCTGTGCTTGCATTACCCAACTTTGACAAGCCTTTTGAAGTTCATTGCGATGCTAGTGGTAATGGCATAGGAGGTGTGTTAACACAAGAGAAGCGCCCCATAGCATACTTTAGTGAGAAACTCTCCGGAGCGCAACTCAATTGTCCCATCTATGACAAAGAGCTATATGCTTTAGCGCGAGTTTTGCGTGAATGGGGACACTATCTTCGCCCTCATGAATTTATCATTCATACCGATCATGAAATGCTTAAGTATCTTAAGGGTCAAACTAAGTTGAACAAGCATCATACTAAATGGAGTGAAATTATAGAGTCATTTCCTTATGTCATCAAATACATTAAAGGTCCTGCTTAGAGGCCGAATTTTAGGGTCCTCCGGGGCTCCCGCGCAAGCCACGTGTATTTTCAATATTCCCACACTCGTCGCGAGCATTTCGAGTACTTGTTAGTCCGAAACGGACTCCGAATGACAAAGTTATGACAGTTTTAGTGAACACCGGTCCTTTATATGGCTGTCCTTGAAAGAGCTTCATTTTCTTGTGACGCGTCCTAGCGCGCCGCCCCAAAATTTTGTGTCCTCCATAGTGGAGATATTTTTTCCACATATATATTGACTGATGCCTGGAATGCCCTCCTATTATTGGTTGTCACACATGTACGTTACAGCATGCCACATGGCAAAAACAAGGAGAATAAGGCTTATAGCCACCTAAATTTCTTGAATTTACAACCAAATGGGATTCCCCGGATCATAGAGCATGTGCAAAATGCAACGTTTGTCGTTACCAGGTGGACTAATGTTTATACTCACCATAATCTCTCGGATTTCCTTCCAAAGGAGTTCCAATGGGTCATAAACATGTGTGAAAAGCAGCGGCAAATGATGTTCTTTGACTTTCATGGGCAAAAGTCCTGCTTAGCGGCTGAATTTGAGGGTCCTCCGGGCCTCCTATGCAAGCCGGAAGTATTTTTAGATTGCCACGCTCGTCGGGAGCATTTTGAGTACTTGTGGGTCCGAAACGGACTCTGAATGACAAAGTTATGACCATTTTAGTGAACACCAGTCCTTTATATGGCAGTCCTTGAAAGAAGTTCATTTTCTCGTGAAGCGTTCTGGTGCACCGCCACAAAATTTTATTTCCTCCATAGTGGAGATATTGTTTCCACGAATATATTGACCGATGCCAGGAATGCCCTCCTATTATTGGCTGTCACACACATACGTTACGACATGCCACACGGTGAAAACAAGGAGAATAAGTATTGTAGGGTGAAACCCTAAGATCGATGTTTTCGCACTTGGAGGGGGAAAGGAGGAACACCAAGAAATCACAAAGAGGAAATCGCTCCAACAATACGCAATTACACATCAACTAGAATAGCAAGACAAGATCCACAAGTCACAAACACAATCAAAGGAAAGATACAAAGGTAAAGTTCTTCCCACTCCTTGGAGATGAGGTCTTGATGATTGTAGTCTTCTCGAAGATGAAGGTCTTGAAATCCACAAGTGGATCCTCTCCTAAGAGGCCTTGATATCCAATGGAGGTGGTAGAAGGAGCAAAGCTCACAAATATCTCATCTACTACTTTTCTATCCCTAAACATGGTCCTAGGTATGACTTATATTGCTATGGGGTCAAAGGAGATGAAGGGGAGGGTGAAGAGGCAATCTCAGCCGGCCATCCTGGGAGCCCCATCCACACAGGGGTCCCATGCGCACGGTACACGCCCGTGCGCACGGGGTACTACAGCCGTAGCTCCCTGTGTAGCCCATGGGCAGGGGGTCTCAGGGGCCCGTGCGCACGGGGTCGCCTGGGACTTCATATCCAGCTGCTGTTTGACTTCTCGTTCCTTTGTGTGGACTTGGGGTGGTTCTCCTACTCCTTGGTGATGCTCCTTATCTTCTAGGGACTGTTCCTCTTCATATCTAGTGACACATAGAGCATTTTGGTTAGGTAGCAATCAAGTTCCATTTGTATCCATATGGATGTCGAGTAGGAAAGAGTTCACCTCAGTTTCCATTGCACGTGCTCTAGCTCTTGTCACGGGTCCACGTGGTGCTTGATGTGTTGGTGTAGAGTCCATGGGGTTGATGGAAGGATGCTCCGCATCATCTCCCCCCCCTTGGGAGAGATCCGTCCAGGGATCGTGATCTTCATCACCAAGGTTCTTGGCCAAGTCTTGATGTTGAAGATGTCGCTTACGTTGTACTTGTCGCGTGGGATGTCAATCTTGTAAGCGTTGTCGTTGTAGCGTGCTAGCACCTTGAAGGGTCCGCCGGCTCGTGGTAGTAACTTTGACTTGCGCTCATTGGGGAAGCGTTCCTTGCGAAGGTGAAGTCATACAAGACTGCCCGGTTGGAACACCATTGATGTCTTTTTGATGTTCAGCTTGGTGGCGATGTGTTGTACTTTACGCTCGATTGTTGCCCTTGTATCTTCATGCATCTTCTTGAGGAAACTTGCCCTTGCACTTGCATCCATGTTTGCACATTCTTGGAGCGGAAGTGGTAGAATGTCCAATGGGGACAATGGGTTGAAGCCGTAGACAACCTCGATGGGGGACTTGCCGGTAGTAGTGTGTCGAGCTCGATTGTAGGCATACTCGGCGATGGTTAAGCACTCCTCCCACTCCTTGATGTTCTTCTTGATCAACACGCGTAGGAGAGTAGATAGCGTCCGGTTGGTGACTTCTGTTTGGCCATCGGTTTGGGGATGATAGGCCGTGGAGGATATAAGCTTGATTTCGAGCTTGGCACAAATGGTGTTCCAAAAGTAACTTAAGAACTTGACATCCCGATCCGACACAATGGTCCTGGGCACTCCATGCAACCTCAAGATTTGCCTACAAAAAATATTAGGAACATGTGAAGCATCGTCTATCTTGTTGCATGGTATGAAATGTGCCATTTTTTGACAAACGGTCCACAACAACAAAGACGGAATTCTTTCCATTGCTAGTTCTAGGCAAACCAAGAACGAAATCCATACTAATATCCTCCCATGGTTGATATGGAATTGGAAGTGGCATATGTAAACCATGAGATTGCGCTTTGGACTTAGCTTTGCGACATGTAGAGTATTTGTTGGTGAAGCATGCCACGTCGCAGAACATCTTTGGCCAAAAGTACTTGAAGGAGAGTGTGGCGAAAGTCTTGTCGCATCCGAAGTGTCCCATGAGTCCACCTCCGTGAGCCTCTTGCAAAAGCAACAAACGAAGAGAAGACTCGGGTATACAAAGTTTGTTAGCACGCATAAGGTATCCACCTTTGAGATAAAAGTTCTCCCAACAAGTATGCGTAAGACATTTGGCATAAGGAAGTGCAAATGAAGGATCATTCGCATAAAGATCTTTAATATGCTCAAAGCCAATCACATTTAACTCAAGTGTAGTAACAAGCATGCATATGTCGGAAAGAGCATCCACCAAAACATTTTCTTTGCCTTTGATGTACTTGATCACATAAGGAAAAGACTCAATAAATTCGCTCCATTTAGGATGCCATTTATTCAACTTAGTTTGACCTTTTAGGTACTTAAGTGTCTCATGATCGGTATGTATGACAAATTCATGAGGGCGAAGATAATGCTCCCAAACATGTAATACTCGCACTAAAGCATATAATTCCTTGTCATATATAGGATAGTTAAGTTGAGTACTAGAAAAACTTTCGCTAAAATATGCAACAACTCGCTTTTCTTGCATCAAAACTCCACCAATTCCATGGCCGCTAGCATCACAATGAACCTCAAAAGTTTTGGTGAAATCGGGTAATGCAAGAATTGGGGCATGTGTAAGCAATGATTTGAGATCATCAAATGCGGTCGATTGAGATGGTCCCCAAACAAAAGGTGCATTTTACTTACTCAAAGCATGCAATGGTGCGGCAATAGTGCTAAAGTCTTGCACGAAGCGACGATAAAAACCCGCTAGACCAAGGAAACTACGCACTTGTTGCAAATTAGTGGGCTGGGGCCAATTTTAATTGCTTCAATTTTCGACTCATCTCCATGAACTCCCTTGGAAGACACAACAAAGGCCAAGAAAACGATCTTGTCAACACCAAAAGTGCATTTCTCCATATTAGCATAGAGACGTTCTTTTCTAAGCATTTGCAAAACGGCCTTAAGGTGATTCACATGCTCTTTGAGGGATTTGCTAAACACAAGAATGTCATCAAAGTAGACCACAACAAACACACCAACGTAAGGACGAAGCACATAATGCATAAGACGCATGAAAGTACCGGGTGCTTCTGATAAACCCATAGGCATAACTAACCACTCATACAAACCAAACTTTGTTTTTAAAGCGGTTTTCCATTCCTCACCCTCTTGTATGCGAATTTGATAGTAACCACTTTTAGGATCAATTTTGGAGAAAATAGTGCCACCGCTAAGCTCATCTAACATATCATCGAGGCGTGGAATGGGACGCCTATAGCAAACGGTGATAGCATTGATAGGTCTACGATCGGAACACATGCGAAAGCTACCATCTCTTTTTGGCACAAGAATGACCGGTACAACACAAGTACTAAAACTTTCACGCACATGTACATGGTCTATGAGATGTTGTACTTGCCTTTGTATTTCTTTGGTTTCCTCGGGGTTGACGCGATATGGTGCCTTGTTAGGAAGAGGTGCGTCTGGGATGAGTTCGATCCGATGTTCGATGCCATGTAGAGGAGGAAGACCGGGAGGTAGATCATCGGGAAAGACATCCGCGAATTCCTGCAACAAATTAGAAACACTAGAGGTAGAGGATTAGGAGTGTTAATCTTTGCCACCTCATCTTTGCAAATTAGGACATAGTGGATGACACTCGATGGGTTCTCACACACTTCTCTCATCTCTCTTTTTGTGGTGAAGAGGATTAGGTTTTTCTCTCATGGCAAAGAGTCGCTCAATATTGTCTTGTGGCGCTCACTCTATTTTTGGTGGCTCACTCTCTCACTAGTCTCTCCACAATGTGCGGATGCTTGCTTGTCGGCGATCCCTTGGCTTGGAGACATAGGTCGCAACATGTACTCCATTCCCTTCATCTTAAAGCTATAGTGGTTTGTTCTCCCGTTGTGGATGACACCGCTGTCGAATTGCTAAGGTCTTCCCAAGATAAGATGGCACACGGACATAGGAACCACGTCACACTCAATGGTGTCCTCATAGGCGCCGATGTTGAAAGAAACGTGCACGGTGTGCTCCACTTGAATTGTGCCGGAGTCGCTTAGCCATTGAACCTTGTAGGGGCAAGGGTTCTTCTCCATGAACAATTGCAGCTTGCAACACAGCTCTTCACTTGCCAAGTTATGGCAACTCCCTCTGTCGATGATGACTTTTACAGAGCGCCTATTGATGCCGGCCTTGGTGTGGAAGTTGTGACATCTTTGGTCTTTGTCTTGTTGGTGTTGAAGCGTCAATACCTTGGAGACCACGAGAGTGGGACTTGAGTCATTGTCACAATGGACTTGAGCATCTTCTTCGTCATTCACTTGACGGTGCATGGCGACGTGCTCGATAGCTTCCATCTCATCTTCGCTCATGGAGTCGTACGTGCCATTATCATTGGCGATCATGGTTAGGTTGTTGATGCATTGGACGGACTTGTGTCCATATCCACCACATGTGAATCACTTGATAGAAGTTGTCTTGACGGGATCGTCCGGTGGTGCTGATGAACAAGAAGTCTTGTTCTTGTAATTGCTCACCGGAGGACGAGTCCAGGAAGGCATCGCTTGCTTGAAACTTGACTTGTCGCTGGTACTTGGTGACGCTCTAGTCGAGGTAGGAGGTGTCAAAGTTGAGGTAGGGGTAGCTTGAGTGTATGATCCGTAGGTCTTGGATGAGTACTTCGCATACTTGAAGTCTTCTTGTACTTGTCGTTCCGCCTTGGTCACTTGGTGATCTAGCTCAAGAAGGTTGGAGCAAGGTTGGAAATCGGCAATCTTCCTTATTGGGTGGCTGAGGCCGTTCAAGAAGCGTGCCATTGTTTGCTCATCATATTCTTTGACATTGGCTCGTATCATGGCAATCTCCCTTTCTTGATAGTATTCTTCCACCGCCTTCGTGCCTTGCTTGAGGAGTTGCAATTTCTTGAAGAGATCTCGTGTGTAGTATGTTGGCACGAAGCGGGCTCACATGACGTCCTTCATTTGAGTCCAAGTCGTGATGGGTGGCTCGTCCTTCTCGCGACGTCGCTCGATCACTTGTTCCCAGCAAATGAGAACATAGTCTTGGAACTCGAGGGATGCCATGGCGATCTTCTTTTCCTCGTCGTAGTTGTGAAGACGGAATATCTTGTCGACTTTCAATTCCCATGATATGTACTCCTCGGGGTCATTGCTTCCGGAGAACTTGAGCTTGCCGTAGCGGAGTTTTTCATCATAGTGACGGTGTTGAAGTCGCTCTTGTCAAGTAGGAGGATCTTCAAGTGTGCGATCCGCTTGGTGACGCTCGAGACGTGGAGGGGGGTCTTGGATCACCCGTTCCGGTTGTCGAGGAGGAGGTCGGGGCATATGTTCCCGGTTATGCCTTTCTTGTTTTTCTTCACATCGAGCGGCTTCTTCTTGTATTTCCCTACGTAGAGCTTCCTCTTGCTCATGTACTTGATGACTGCGTTGGGCAATGGCTCGAGTGGACTCTCGGAGTGCGTCTTGAGCCGCTTGAGCTTCATCGGTTTGTTGCTCTTGCCGAAGTGCATCGCCATCTTGAGATTCTGGGAGTGGACGATGTGGTGTTGTTGTTCTTGGTCCATGTCTTCTCGCTCTTCACGTCGTGCTTGCTCTCGTGCTCGAACTAGGTCTTGGAGGCCATTGCCATGGAATGGATTTTCTTGAGCTTGGCGGTTTTTAGTGTCATCGCGTCGAGGAGGACTTGTGTCGGAAGAAGAGTAGGAGGACGAGCGGTGAATCGAGTGGCGCTGTGAAGAGGTTGAGGAAGACGCGCGGCTCACGAGCATGTTGTGAAATTCATCCATTTGTTTGGAGAGCTTGGCGTCCAAATAGTCCCGTTGTCATGCTTCCAATTGTCGTAGGTCGGTGGCGAGTTGCTCGATGCGATCACGCAAAGCTTCACTCTCTTGATGTAGAGCTCGTTGCGCGATGAAGAAGTGGTTCTTGGTGACGTAGTCGCGTTCACCATATTTCTCCTCCAAGAGTGGATTTGCCGAAGAAGAAGGCCTATCCATCATGTGGAAGTGGTGGTGAGTAGGAAAGTGAGAGAACAAAACAAAAGTTACATGTTCCGAAGATTGTGGATGTAACAAGTACGATCCGACGTGATGCTATAATAGTAGAATCAGTACCGGGTATTGTTCCTCACACCTACAAGTAAAAGGCTTATGGAGGAGCTCGGTTAGTAAGTGGCACAAATAATTCAAGCAAATGTTAGTCAAGATGTTGAAAAAGTTGAGAAGATTCACAAATGGCAAGTAAGACAAATAAATCAAACCCAAGGGTAACACTAGGAACACACACACGGGATATAGATGGGATCTGCACAACCAAGGGGTGAGCTCTAAGATGTGGAACCACGGACAATGCTCTTGTTGTACGGATACTAGAGAGACGCTAGCTCGATTGCTCTAATGGGATAGATACGCTAGTGCACCAACCTAATAGAGAAATGGGACATCTCACTATCCCACGTATGCTTATGTATGTATGAACCGACATGATGAACTAGGTAAGGTGGCTCAATGCTATTTCTTACAAGCTCTTGCTTCTCTTCTCTTTTGCTTAAAACCTTTTCTTCTTCTTTTTTTTGACTATGCCACGATGCTTGATATACGAGCCACAATGCGAGGTAACAAGTAGTATATGCACGGGAGAGACGAAACACTAATGGTGCACTAAGGCGTGGCCCGGCAATACTCAACAAGCTAGTCTCAGTGGGTAAGCTACGCAAAAGGTGATGCAGAGCATCCTATGGTCATCCCCATGGACCTACCATCGTCTCACCAAGTGCCAAGAGGACCCATGACACGAGCACGAGCTAGAGCTCTCGACACCAAGGTGACTTCTTTCCTTAGTGATATCACATATGATCCTCTCGAGACATGGCTACTACCTATGTCCGGAATGCTGTGCATGATTAGGTACCAAGAAGACCCTCTCGGAGATGGACGTGTAGACGAACAAGGCCCCAAGTTCACGGATAAAGAGGAACGCCGAAAGGAGAAGAAGGCAGCTCCAGGGCCCGGACATCCGGCGGCTGGAGACATCCACTACAGCAACAATCTAGCAGCCGAAGCTAGAGGACCCGGAAATCCGGCCCCGGCCCCGGACATCCGGCCCCGCACCAGCCCGGACATCCGGCTCTTCGCGAAGGCCCGGACATCCGGCCCGTCGCCCGGACACCGGCCCCGTCTGTCTGCGCACAGTAAAGGGCCTAGGGCCATGTACCCCTTTGCCCACCTAGACTATATATACCCCTCCTCCTCCCTCTTTCTAGGATTAGCATTGGTTTAGCTCATATGTGAGATAGAGCTTTGCTCATCCATACGGATCTGCTCCTAGAGAGAGACTGCGGCCCCTCTACGGAGAAGATCCCCCTTGGATTCAAGACCCCCTCTTGGGCGGCCCCATCAAGACCTCCTCTTGGAGTAGAACCGGTTACCCTATGTATCGTCTCTTGTTAGATTTGGACCGTGTGATCTCTATGTGTACTCGGATCTAGCATATGTGTGGCCATATCTTGTTGGTTTGAGTGATTCTCTTGTGTTTTCCCTCGTGTTGTTCGTGTTCTTAGTTGGGATCTGCTCCTTTCATGAAAGATCGGCCACCTAGGGTTCCACCCTACATCATCTTGGTATCATGAGCCACGTTGATAACGATTTCGGAGCCCCATCTCTTTGTTTTCTAGCCTTGTTTTGTTGATTTTGTCCCTAATTCGAAAATTACCCACAAAATAGCCCCCCAATTTTTTTTTCTGATTTGTTGGTGTGATGAAGTTTTGTTGGGTTTGATCTGCGGATTTCGTGTGTTGCAGGTAGATCTAGTTTTCCCCCACCATCTCCCCAATTTCCAACCACCAAATCTTCCAAATTTTTCCCCAGATTTTACCTCTCCACGCGGAGTTCTTCGAGTTCGTCCACGGATCCAGAGCCCGGACATCCGGCCCGACAGCCCAGACATCCGACCCGCCCCGAACATCTGGCCCTAGCCCGGACATCCGGCCCCTGACAGTAGCACTTCCATCCACCACTCCGTTTTCCTCCTAACTCTCGCCAAATTTTGCTCCGGTGCCCACATACACTTCCGCATACCACCACCACTTCCGCATAGCACCACCATAGCTATCCCGCTACCAACTCCGACAATTTTGACATGTTTACTTTGAGAAATTGAGTTGCGGTTCCCGTGTCCTATTGTGTTTTGGCTATCTAGGTACAGTTTGACATCGACATCACCGACGCTCATCTTCGCAACGGACTCGTCATCAACACCGTCAACCGTTCTTTCTTACAAACAACCAACCCCAACGGTAACCTCATCTTGGTATCGAGATATCATCATACATTCTTGACATTGCATTGATAACCCCATAGCCCATTTTGCATAGCTTACCCATCGAGACTAGCCTTTGAGTATTGCCGGCAACGTGACTTGTGCACATTAGTGATCATACTTCCCATAGCATACATACCATATCATCGTGGTGCATATCTTGGTATCATCTCTTGTGTCACAAAGTTGTCATCGTATATACTCAATTGCTATCTTGGTTCGTGAAGCATTGCATGAGAAAAGAGCTCAAACACAAAGAGCCAAACAAGCTTTTATGCAAAAGGGAAAGATAAGCAAAGAGCTTATAAGCAAGAATCATAGCATCATACAACATTAAGATTGTCATACTCGATAATCTTGGATCATATCATCGGAATACCGTACTTATAGCATACTTGGGATAGAAGTCATTGCATTCTTGCTTAGTAGGTTGTGCACAAGTTCGTATCCGACTATTGTGCAATCGTGCTAGCGTCTCTCTAGTTTTGTGCAACATGAGCATTTCGTGGACTCCGCATTTTGGCTCACCCTTGGTTGCACGACCCCACTTATCTATTTGCGTGTGTTTTTCGATGTATCATATATTGCTATTGGTCTACTTGTTGCATTTCCAAATTTGTGAATCTTTTCCAACATTATTGAATCTCACTTACAATTGCATCAAATTTTGTGCCACCATCCTAACCGAGCTCCACTATAAGCTTTTACTTGTGTAGGTGTGAGAAACCGACAAGAATTGGTACCAATTGTGCTATTTCCTTGTTACACATTGGAGTGATCATTTATCCATTTTCAACATCGGTCAAGGTACATTTGGTATAAGTTCTTCTCTTTCTCCCACTCACATATTTGCTTGAAATGATGGATAGGCGCAGTACTTCTACCAACCCACTCTTCCTTGAGCAAGACGACGACCCGAACAACTACGTCACCAAGCTACACCTACTTGGAACGCAACGAGCTTTGCATGAACAACAACTAGCAATGAGCGACCGCATCGACAACCTCGCCACCGACTTGCGACTCTCCGAGCAACATACAAGAGACTACATCGACAACAAGCTCGACGAATAAAAGCAAGAGAACACTACAAGAATGGACGAGATTCGTGCCTTGTTGGTCAACCACTCTTCTACCACTTCGTCCTACTCAAGAAGGAGCCGTTCAAGTCGACACTCCGACGACACTATCTCCGGCTCAAGTACCCTGACATCAAACACTCTTCGACGAGCCACGCGCCAGGACCGTCACGCCAACCGCAATCCTCTACAAGACACCGACTCTCAAGAGAAGCTCACGTGCAAGAACATCGACATCGTCAAAGCCAAGCTACATTCGCGCAAGCACAAGAACGGCAACGCCAACGAGAACGACAATAAGAGGAGCGAGCGCGACAACAACAAGATGCAAAGATGCCGAGGCACAACGCCAAGAACAACAACTACGTGAAGCTCAAGCACTTGAGGCGCAAAGTGCCCTTCGTGATTCAAGTCGAGCCATAGCCAACCGAGGCCGACAAGCTCGTGAGCATCAAGAAGCGCTTCGTGATGAAGTTCAAGAGCGGATTTATCAATCATGTGTGCATCGTCGAGCTCGTCATCGAGATCGACAAGCGCCTCCTCAAGCTAGACAAGAACCTCCAGTTCGCCACGAACATGAAGACAATGGAAATCCTCCAAGACAAGAGCAACATGAGGTTGACAACCCTCATCACCAAGAGCAACATGAGCATGTCAATCCTCAATGACATGGGCATCATCATCCCCGACACCAACACAACGAAGAGCAAAGCTACGACAAGCTCAAGTTCACCATGCCCAAGTTCATCGGAAGCAATGACCCCGAAGCGTACATTTCATGGGCATTGAAGGTCGACAAGATCGTTCGCTTGCACAACTATGACGAAGAGAAGAAGAACACGATGGCATCCCTTGAGTTCCAAGACTACGTCCTCATTTGGTGGGAACAAGTCATTGAGCGCCGAGTGGCAAGAGGTGAACTACCCAACACTACTTGGGCGCAAATGAAGGATGTCATGAGAGCATGCTTCGTGCCTACCTACTACAACCGTGACCTCTTCAAGAAACTCCAATTACTCAAGCAAGGAACCAAGAGCATTGAAGAGTACTACAAGGAAATGGAGATTGCCATGATACAAGCCAATGTCACGGAAGATGATGAGCAAACTATGGCACGTTTCTTGAATGGACTCAATCATCCTATCAAGAAGATCGCCGACTTCCAACCATACTCGAACCTCATCGAGCTAGTGCATCAAGCTACCAAAGAGGAACGTCAAGTGCATCACGACTTCAAGTATGCCAAGTTCTCATCCAAGTCCTATGGTTTCTCCAACACCCAAGCTTCAACGACTCCAACACCTTCTACCTCAACCAAGCCATCTACAAGCAACGGCGACAAGTCATGTTACAAGAAAACTTCGACAACCTCAAGCCGTCTTCCTACTATAAGCAATGTCAAACCGAGAGCTTCATTATCATCTACCCCAACCGGTGAGACCATCAAGACGAGTTCCTTCAAATGCTTCACATGCGGAGGCCGAGGCCACAAGTCCTTTGAGTGTAGAAACAAGCGCACCATGATCCTCAACGACGACGGAACCTACGACTCCATGAGTGAAGGAGAAATGGAAGCCCTTGAGCAAGTGGCCTTGCACCGGCAAGTGAATGACGATGAAGATGATCAAGTCTTTTGTGACGAAGATTTGAGCCTCGCTCTTGTTGTCTCCAAGGTCTTGACTTTTCAACATCAACAAGCCGAAGACCATAGATGCCATATCTTCCACACCAAGGTCGGCATCAATGGAAGGTCCCTCAAGGTCATCATCGATGGAGGGAGTTGCCATAACTTAGCAAGTGAAGAACTATGCTCCCAGCTCCAATTGGTCAAGATGAAGCACCCGCACCACTACAAATTTCAATGGCTAAGCGACAACGGCACTCTCCAAGTCGAGCATAGGGTGTAAGTCTCCTTCCAGATCGCAACATATCAAGACACTTTGAAGTGTGATGTTGTTCCTATGACCGTTTGCCACCACCTTCCTGGACGGCCATGGCAATTCGACCGAGGTGTCATCCACAACGGGCGTACAAATAACTATTGCTTCAAGATGAAAGGGAAGGAGTATGTGCTACGACCTATGTCTCCAAACCGAGTGATCGCCGACAAGCAAGCCACCCATCATGGAGAGAATAGTGCGAGAGTGAACCACCAAAAAGAGAGTGAGCACCACAAGCCAAAATTGAGTGACTCCATTATGAGCGACAAGAAGAGCTTAGTCCTATTTGCCACCAAACGTGAGATGAGAGAAGTGTGTGAGAACCCATCAAGTGTCATGCACTATGTCCTTTTGTGCAAGGACGAGGCACCAAAAGCTAACACCTCTCACAATCTACCTTTAGTGTTATCTTCTCTATTGCGGGAACTCGAAGATGTTTTCCCTCATGAGCTACCTCCGGGTCTACCTCCACTACGAGGCATCGAGCACCGCATCGACCTCCTCCCCGGAGCACCATTCCCGAGCAAGGCTCCATATCGCGTCAACCCCGAAGAAACCAAAGAAATACAAAGGCAAGTAAAACATCTCATAGACCATGGACATGTGTGTGAAAGTTTGAGTCCTTGTGCAGTACCGGTCATTCTTGTGCCAAAAAGATACGGTAGCTTTCGCATGTGTTCCGATTGTCGACATATCAATGCTATCACCATTCACTATAGGCACCCCATTCCATGCTTTGATGATATGCTAGATGAACTTAGCGGTGCCACTATTTTTCCAAAATTCATCTCAAAAGTGGTTACTATCAAATACACATACAAGAGGGTGATGAATGGAAAACTGCTTTCAAAACCAAGTTTGGCTTGTATGAGTGGTTAGTTATGCCTATGGGTTTATCGGAAGCACCCGATACTTTCATGCGTCTTATGCATTATGTGTTTCGCCCTTACATTGGTGAGTTCGTTGTGGTCTACTTCAATGATATCCTTGTTTTTAGCAAATCTCTCAAAGATCATGTCAACCACCTTCGAACCGTGTTACAAACTCTTCGAAAAGAGCGTCTCTATGCTAACATGGACAAATGCCTTTTTGGCGTTGATAAGCTTGTTTTCTTGGGTTTTGTAGTATCTTCTAAGGGTGTTCATGTTGATGAATCTAAGATCAATGCTATTAAAACATGGCCCCAACCAACCAACTTTCAACAAGTGCGTAGTTTCCTTGGTCTAGCCGGTTTCTACCATAGATTTGTGAGGGATTTTAGCACCATTGCATCTCCTTTACATGCTTTGAGCAAGAAAAATGCACCCTTTGTTTGGGGACCATCTGAAGATAGCGCATTCAATGAGCTTAAGAATTTTCTTACTCATGCTCCCGTGCTTGCATTACCCAACTTTGACAAACCCTTTGAGATCCATTGTGATGCTAGTGGTAATGGCATAGGAGGTGTACTTTAGTGAGAGACTTTCCGGAGCGCAATTCAATTACCCCATCTATGACAAAGAGCTATATGCTTTAGTGCGATTTTGCGTAAATAGGAACATTACCTCCGTCCTCATGAATTTGACATCCATACCGACCATGAAACGCTTAAATATCTTAAGGGTCAAACAAGTTGAACAAGCGTCATGCAAAATGGAGTGAATTTATTGAGTCATTTCCTTATGTCATCAAGTATATCAATGGAAAGGAAAATGTTGTGGCAGATGCGCTTTCCCATATATGCATCACGGCATCACCTCCAATCTGGCATGACATGCCAGGTTAGTACATTGAATGTAATTGCAAGCTCACAACAACCAAATGCATCAAGGCAAAACAACAACATAGCATTTAACAGATTAAGTTATTAACAACTACTATGATGAGAAAGCAACTACCAAGCATAATATGATACTACTAGAATTACTGCTGAGTCACCATCTCAAGAACCATCTCACTCTTAGCTATTCAGCCAAGCAATAAATCACCTCATGATCAATACCTCCACGTGATCACCGCATGACCACACCACAAACTGAATGATCATCCTCAAGATCATCCCAATATCCTCATCGGCATCCTGCCAAGCTGTTACTGCTCATAATATCAACATATAAGTCACCTAAAAGTCCTTCAGTCATGTGAGTGTTGATCGAACAGTGTGACCTAATATGAACTTGTGCCCATGACCGAGGACGCGACTATTGATAGATTAAACACACACTCTGCAGAGGTTAGCACACTGTAGCCACAGCACAGAACCCATGGACTCGTACTCCCATTCGTGTGCACCAACTGCGTTCTGACAAAACCGTTCTACTGCCATGACACTCTCGCAGCCACTCTGACCAACTCCCCTTTGGGCTAAGTCAAGGGTAGCCCCGATGCCACTCCGGACATCCAACGGCCACTGTCGAGGCAAAAGAATCGTCCCAAACGAGGACATGGTACCAAAACAACTATGGGCACACAAGGCTTATACCGGCCTACCTGTTCAAGGTAGCGCACGTGTATAACCTTCCCTAGTTGGAGGCACCGGCGAGAGGCATAACAATAGACCGCATTAGGGCCTCCCCATAAATAGGGATAGCAATGGGTAGGGTATGGGCGGGTACAACCTCCTTCTACCCAAACCCATACCCACAGAAAATTTCTATACCCACCCATTTCAATACCCATGGGCATAAATTGGCACCCATGCTGTAACATCCAGAATTTTCAATTTGGAATGTTATACATAGATCATCATTTGCATATCATGATTTATTGCATTTTGACAAATCCTAGATAAATCCTAAGCAACTCAAGGACCCTCGGAGAGAGTTGGGGATTTTCTCGAATTTTCTTATTTGATTTTTCAGACGAGGATTTTATTTTAATTATTTTTCTCTCCGGAAAAATATTTCATTTAAAAATAAACGAGAGGAGAAAATATGACTTCTCCAAAAATATTGAAATACTGGAGGAAAAATGTTAAAAACATTATTTGGAATTTATTGGATTTTATTTGCAATTTTTATTGCATTTAAAAATATGCATGTTTTCAAAATATTTATTTTTCATTTTAAAAATGTTCACCCTATTCTAGATTTTCTAACTAGACGGGGAAAATTTATTTCGTATTTTTCCGATTTTTATTTATTTTTCTATGCAATATTTTCCACGGAACAATTTAAAAAAAAAATACGCGCTTGCCCGACTGGGCCGAGGCCTACCCGAAGCCAGGCCGGCCCGCCCGCGCTCTCCTTCTTCCCCACGCCGCCGGAGTCTGCCGGGAGCACGAAGCCGCCGCCGCCTCGGGCTTTGCCCCTCCCCCAAGCCCTCTAGCCCCCCCTACCTGTATATAGCACCCCCCCTCCGTTTTCGCCGCCACCATCGCCGGAGAAGCCGCCGCCGCCTCGGGCTTTGCCCCTCCCCACGGCCCTCTAGCCCCCCCGACCTATATATAGCACCCTCCCTCCGTTTTCACCGCCGCCATCGCCGGAGAAGCCGCCGCCGCCGCCCCGCATCTAGCCGCCCGCCGCCGCCCGCCGTTCGCCTCGCCCCTCGCCGCCGGGAGCGCCGGAGCCCGCCCCTCGCCCGCCGGAACCGCCGCCCGAGCCCCGCACCCCACCCCCCGCCGCCGACCCCGCCCGCCGGAGCCCTCGCCGGAGCGAGCCCCGCCGAGGTACTGCCGTTCGAGTTGACCGGTTTTTCTGAAAAAAAAACCCTTTTGTTTAAAAAAAAACCCTAGATCGGTTTTTTTTCGGTTTTCTTATTTTACGAGCGTTCACCGAACCGTTCGTTTTAACGAACGCGTTCGTCGGTTTTTCTCTGTTAGCGAACGTCCGTTATTTAACCGTTCGTCTGATTTTCTTTTTCATCGGATTTTCTCTTTATTTTCTCAGATTCGATCTCTGATCAAATCTTCGAATCTGTTTAACTTCTCGCTCGTTTATCGGAATCAGGTGATTCAAGCGCCTAGAGTTTCGTCTCGAAATTCTCTTTCCGTTTAATCTATTCAAACAAGTTTTACTACAGTAAAATTTGACCTAGATCCAGATTAGCAAACGAAGTTTCTTTCTTCGCCGTTTGACTTTCGTTGTTTCTTTCGAGTTGATTCTTTTTGCAAACCGGAGTTCTTAAGTTGAACTTTCTGGTTGGATCTTTCTTTCGAGTTTTACCTGTGCATTAGATGAGTACGGATTGTATGCTTGTTTGTTTGCGATAGAGTACCCGGAGTGTGCCGCTTGTTACTTCGACTCGTTAGGTTTTGCGGATCATCACCAAGGCAAGTAACACTTTGATCATACCCCGTTCATACCCAGTTTTATTGCATTAGATCTATTTCCTCAAGCACATTGCATGATTAGGATCTAATTAAACTGTGGGTATTGGGAAGTAGTTGAGGTAGTACCTATTACCTGTTCTTTATCAAACCCTTGGGAGTTACTTCTACGTTGCTTATATTATTGCCATGCTATGCTCGTAGACGTGGATTGGGTTTGAGAGATATTCATGACAGATGTGAGTGTTTAATAATGGTTCAACTTAAGGTGGCAGCTAAAACTCACATCTGGGTGGATTGAGACACCTGGAGAACCCAGTGTTGTCTGTATGTATAAGGTCCGCCACCTAGGCTCAAAGGGATCATAAGATTTTTCATGCTAGAAACTTCCGTGTGCAGCCGCAAGCTATTATGGGCTCTAGCATAGCTAAGTAGGTTACAGGATCTCTTGAAGAGGTGGACTAGCAGATGTAGGGGAAAGTAGGTGTACCGGTCCATCCAGAGTAGAGAGTGACTATTTCTGAAAGACTGTGTCTCGGTCATCCGTTTCTCAAACATCATGCATTGCGAGAATCAAGCGGAGGCGATCGAGTCTTGTGGGGAAAAGTGCACAAACCTCTGCAGAGTGTACAAACTGATCATGATTAGCCGTGTCCCCGGTTATGGACAACTTGAGTATCTAGCACCTGGATTATCATTTGAATCTCATCACCGTGATACTTATAATTAATTTGTTGGGTTAATGATGTTACTTAATTGGGATTGAGTTGGAGGTACCTTCTCAATGTTTCAACCACCATGATAGTTAAATAAAATTTCTTCCTTTGTAGTAGGATAAAATTGGCTTTTCGCAAAAATTGTAACCATAGAGCTTTCCACCAGCCATATATGCATATAGTATAGCCTTATCATTGTTCATTGCTCTCTATGTGTTGCTTTGCCAGCATATTCTATGTGCTGACCCGTTTTCGGGCTGCAACGTTTCATGTTGCAGACTTTTCAGACGACGAGTAAGGTGCCTTAGTTCGTGGTCTTATACTCAGTGATGCCGCTGGAGTTGATGGACTCACTTATCTTCCAAGTCTTCCGCTGTTATCGTTTTTAGATGGCCTTAAGTCATGTTTATTATACTTGATCTCTTCGGAGATATTCGATGTAATAAGTGTGTGATTGCTACTCTGTTATAAATCCTCCATTTGTACTGTGCGTGTCAGCATTACTGATCCAGGGATGACACTGGTGCACAGCAGCACAGACCATTTGAGGTCTGGTCGCTACAAAGTTGGTATCAGAGCCAGGTTGACTATAGGACACGACCACTAAGCCTAAGCCCTAGAAAACTTCCCTCTTCTCATTTCTGACTCCTCTCCACTTTCTACTCTTTTAGGAATGGCGAATGCAAGGAGCAAGTTCATGCAACCGGATGAAGACACGCCGTTTGGACGACATTTGAAGGAAGTCACCAAGTACTTGAACATAGGAATACCAAGCGTCACCGGAACCTACAACGCCACATTACCTGAAGAGGAGAGCTGGAAGATTCAAGTTATCATTCCAGGAAGGATGTTTAGTGCCATGAGATTGGTTTTTGAAGCACCAACTTGGAGCTTAGGGAAGAGCATGGCCGCACATATCGCCATGGGACGCATTGGAGAAGTCTATCACCAGGAGCTTAAGGATACAATTTATCAAATTTGTGGACGTCGAGACGCGCAATTGGAGATGATCAAGACCAAGAAGGATGGATCAATTGCAGCTTTCATCCAGGAGCAGAACCAACATATTCGACGCCAGGAGAATCAGATATGCACGGACAAGGAAGAACTGAAGAAGGCATTCACGAAGATCAAGGAGCTCCAAGAAGAACTCAAGACTATACGCAAAGATTATCTGGAGGAAATCAACACACTAGTCGGGAAGATTGACGACCTGGAGAATAAGATTGGATCATTCGTGGGAAATCCAGTGCCAAAAGCAGAAGTCGACGAATGCACTTGTCCGGATAACTACATCATCATCGACAACACCGACTCGGAACCAAGTGAAGGCGAATGGATTGATGAAGCTGGAGCAGACATCATGGAGTCTTCAACGGATAAGAATTTTTAGTAGACTACCATATCAGTAGTAGTTTTCCCCCATTTAGTAGTATAGCTCAAGCACTTTGTAACGCTAGTTAGATCGATTCTTTTGCCTTGTTTGGATTGATTGAGTGATATTGATTGAATTTGCCTCATGAGCATATGGGTAGTGTTTTCTCTCTAGACCTCATTCTATTCTTAATTCTCATCTTTTCTAAACCTATCAGATGCCTCCGAGACGCGACACCGGATTTGTTTTCCCGCCAGAGATCACCCAGTTGATTCAGCAACAGAATGCCTTGATGCAAGTGTTAGTTCAGAACCAAGGCAACAACAACAACCCACCGCCACCACCACCTGTTGACCACTAAGCCCGTTTCTTAAGGCTAAACCCGCCGGTGTTTTCCAGTAGCACCGAGCCGATTGTAGCAGATGATTGGCTCCGCAAAGTTGGAAGGGAGGTGACCACTGCAGGATGCACAGACGCGGAAAGAGTGCGTTTTGCCGCACATCAGCTTGATGGACCCGCAGCATCATGGTGGGAGAATTATACAACCACGCACCCTATTGACACTGTCACATGGGACCAGTTTCAGCATGCTTTCCGTACAGCTCATGTTTCAGCAGGAGCTATTGCTATGAAGAAGCGTGAGTTTCGCAACCTACGCCAAGGAGGACGCACCGTAGGCCAGTATGTGGAAGATTTCAGTAAGTTAGCACGTTATGCACCAGATGACGTTGCTACGGATGCAGCCAAGCAGGAAAAGTTTCTGGAAGGATTGAATGATGAGCTGAGTATGCAGTTGATGGTAGCAACTTTTAACAACTACCAGGAGTTGGTATATAGAGCTCTCATGATTGAAGGGAAGCAGCAGCAGATTGAAAACCGCAAGAGGAAGTATGGACAAGGGAAGTATAATTCTGGAGCCCAGCAGAAGCCACGATTTACCCCGAAGCCGGGAGGACAGTTTCAGCATACCCATGGAGGAGGTAGTTCGCACAACCATAATGGCTCCAAGAATGGTAATGGGAATGGAGGAGGAAACGGACAAAACCGCACCAACCCATCTACCCCAACCAAGAGAGATCTAAGTCACATTACTTGTTTCAAGTGCCAGAAGACGGGACATTATGCAACTGATTGTCCCAAAGCCCAAAATGGAAATGGCAATGGAAGCTCTGGGAAGAAGCCGAACCCGTTCAACAAAGGACATGTGAACCACGTGAGCATGGAGGAGATTGAAGCTCAGCCTGATGCAGTAATAGGTAAGTTTTTGGTTAAGTCATTTACTGCAACTGTTCTTTTCGATACTGGTGCATCGCATTCATACATATCAAGGGGATTCGTAAACAAGTTTAAGATGTCCACCCAAGTTCTCAAAAGCCCCATGTTAGTAACCTCGCCAGGAGCAGAGTATATGGCCA
This sequence comes from Aegilops tauschii subsp. strangulata, assembly GCF_002575655.3. NCBI lineage: Eukaryota > Viridiplantae > Streptophyta > Magnoliopsida > Poales > Poaceae > Aegilops > Aegilops tauschii. The sequence goes on along the minus strand of NC_053037.3, from coordinate 240,252,258 downwards.
CCCAAGGATGTTTTAAGATACCGTTGGCCATTGGTAGGCATGTTTTCCCCTCAGACCTCATTGTTTTGGAAACGCAAGGCTTGGATGTGATTTTGGGAATGGATTGGCTATCGTTGTATGGAGGAAACATCGATTGTGCCAGCAAGACTATTTTGCTTACCACCCCGAAAGGAAAGAGGATCAAGTATGTATCCAGGCATATGCCGAAGAGGACTCAAGTGAATTCCTTATCAGGAGTTGTACAGGAGGAAGTACCAGTGGTGAAGGACTATCCGGATGTATTTCCAGAAGAGTTGCCAGGCATGCCACCAGATAGAGACATTGAGTTCTTGATTGAACTTTTGCCAGGCACAGGGCCAATATCTAAGAGACCGTACAGGATGCCCGCAAAGGATTTGGAAGAAATTAAGAATCAAATCAAAGAGTTACTGGATAAAGGCTATATTCGCCCAAGTTCGTCACCTTGGGGATCACCAGTACTTCTAGTAGAGAAGAAAGATGGATCACTAAGGATGGTCGTTGATTACCGAGGATTGAATGAAGTGACCATCAAAAACAAGTACCCACTGCCGATGATAAATGATTTGTTTGACCGCTTGCAAGGAGCTAAAGTATTTTCCAAGATCGATCTACGATCAAGGTACCATCAGTTAAAGATTCGAGAGCAGGATATACCCAAGACGGCATTTACCACCAGATATGGATTGTATGAGTATACCGTTATGTCATTTGGACTGACTAACGCACCTGCCTATTTCATGAACCTGATGAACAAAGTGTTTATGGAGTTTTTGGATAAGTTCGTCGTGGTGTTCATTGATGATATTTTAATATTTTCCAAGGATGAAGAAGAGCATGAGAAGCATTTACGATTGGTGCTTGAGAAGCTCAGGGAACATCAGTTATATGCTAAGTTCAGCAAATGTGAGTTTTGGTTGAAGGAAGTTGGATTCCTTGGACATGTTATTTCTGGAGAAGGAATAGCAGTAGACCCTGCCAAGGTTGACACATTGACCAGTTGGGAATCACCCACTACAGTTGGAGAAATCCGGAGTTTTCTTGGACTCGCAGGATACTACCGGAGATTTATCGAGAATTTCTCAAGGATTGCTAAGCCCATGACTGAGCTATTGAAGAAGGACACCAAATTTAATTGGATTGAGGAATGTGAAGCTAGTTTCCAGGAGTTAAAGAAACGATTGGTTACATCACCAGTGTTGATACTGCCAGATCAACGCAAGGACTATGAAGTTTATTGCGACGCTTCTCGTCGAGGACTTGGAGAAGTGCTTATGCAGGAAGGAAGAGTTGTTTCATATGCTTCACGACAACTTAAACCCCATGAGAAGAATTATGCTACGCATGATTTGGAATTAGCAGCCGTGGTGCATGCATTGAAGACATGGAGACATTTTCTCATCGGAAAACATTGTGAGGTGTACACGGATCACAAGAGTTTGAAGTACATTTTCACGCAGAAGGAGTTAAATCTCAGACAGAGAAGATGGTTGGAGCTCATCAAAGACTATGATATGAGATTGCATTATCACCCCGGAAAGGCTAACGTAGTAGCAGACGCGTTGAGCCGCAAGAGTCATGTCAACACCCTCATGACAGGAGAGTTACCTCAGGAGTTAGGCGAGGACATATGTGAGCTATGTTTGGAGATAGTCCCTAGAGGCTATTTAGCGACATTGGAGATTCAGTCTACCTTGATGGAAAGGATCAGAGAAGCTCAGAAGACAGACAAGGAGATTGAAGAGATAAAGGAGAAGATGAGCAAAGGAAAAGCCAAGGGATTTCGTGAGGATGAGCACGATACCTTATGGTTCGAGGACCGTGTATATGTGCCAAATGATCCGGAGATCAGGAAGTTGATTTTGCAAGAAGCCCATGATTCACCGTACTCGATTCACCCAGGGAATACCAAGATGTATTTGGATTTGAAGAATATTTTCTGGTGGACCAGAATGAAAAAGGATATTGCGGAGTTTGTAGCAGTTTGTGATGTATGTCAGAGAGTGAAGGCAGAGCATCAGAAGCCAGCAGGATTGCTACAGCCATTGCCGATACCCGAATGGAAGTGGGATAAAATAGGCATGGATTTTATCACAGGATTACCCAGGACTCGTTCAGGCTATGACTCGATATGGGTTGTAGTCGATCGTTTGACGAAAGTGGCTCATTTCATTCCAGTGAAGACCACTTACACCAGCGCTAAGTTGGCAAAGATATACATGACCAGGATAGTATGTTTGCATGGAGTTCCGAGGACCATTGTATCAGACAGAGGAACCCAATTTACCTCGAGGTTTTGGAAGCAGTCACATGAAACATTGGGAACCAGGCTGGAATTTAGTACAGCATTTCACCCACAGTCAGATGGATAGACCGAGAGAGTCAACCAGATTTTGGAGGACATGTTGAGAGCATGTGCGCTAGATTATGGATCAAGTTGGGACGACAATTTGCCATATGCGGGGTTTTCTTATAACAACAGTTATCAAACCAGTTTGAAGATGGCCCCTTTCGAAGCTTTGTACGGAAGGAGGTGTAGAACACCGTTGTTATGGGACGAAGTTGGAGACCGTCAGTTGTTTGGACCAGATTTGATTAAGGAGTCTGAACAGAAAGTGAAGTTGATTAGCGATAGGCTCAAGGTAGCCCAATCCAGGCAGAAGAGTTATGTTGATTCTAAGTGCAAGGAAACAGTTCACGAAATCGGAGACAGAGTGTATCTTCGAGTATCACCCCTTCGAGGAGTGAAGCGCTTTGGTGTTAAGGGAAAGTTAGCGCCTCGTTTTATCGGACCATACAGAGTATTGGAACGTATGGGAGAAGTTCCCTACAACCTGGAATTGCCCGAAGGATTGTCTGAAGTACATGATGTATTCCACGTTTCGCAGTTGAAGAAGTGCCACGCAGAGATGACTGAGATACCACTGAGAGATACTGTGCCACTGGAAGCGATTCATTTGGAAAGCGATTTGACTTATGAGGAGAAGCCAGTTAAGATTCTCGAGTATGCCAGCCGAGTTACCCGCAGCAAGGTTATCAAATTTTGCAAAGTTCAGTGGAGTCACCACACAGAAGATGAGGCCACCTGGGAGCGAGAGGAAGATCTACGGAAAAACCACTCCCACCTGTTTTCTAGCCAACCCGAATCTCGAGGGCGAGATTCATCTTAAGGGGGGTAGGTTTGTAACATCCCAAATTTTCAATTTGGAATGTTATACATAGATCATCATTTGCATATCATGATTTATTGCATTTTGACAAATCCTCGATAAATCCTAAGCAACTCAAGGACCCTCGGAGAGAGTTGGGGATTTTCTCGAATTTTCTTATTTGATTTTTCAGACGAGGATTTTATTTTAATTATTTTTCTCTCCGGAAAAATATTTCATTTAAAAATAAACGAGAGGAGAAAATATGACTTCTCCAAAAATATTGAAATACTGGAGGAAAAATGTTAAAAACATTATTTGGAATTTATTGGATTTTATTTGCAATTTTTATTGCATTTAAATATGCATGTTTTCAAAATATTTATTTTTGATTTTAAAAATGTTCACCCTATTCTAGATTTTCTAACTAGACAGGGAAAATTTATTTCGTATTTTTCTGATTTTCATTTATTTTTCTATGCAATATTTTCACCGAAACAATTTAAAAAAAAAATACGCGCTTGCCCGACTGGGCCGAGGCCCCGCCGAAGCCAGGCCGGCCCGCCCGCGCTCTCCTTCTTCCCCACGCCGCCGGAGTCCGCTGGGAGCACGAAGCCGCCGCCGCCTCGGGCTTTGCCCCTCCCCCAAGCCCTCTAGCCCCCCTACCTATATATAGCACCCCCCTCCGTTTTCGCCGCCACCATCGCCGGAGAAGCCGCCGCCGCCTCGGGCTTTGCCCCTCCCCCAAGCCCTCTAGCCCCCCAACCTATATATAGCACCTGACCTCCGTTTTTGCCGCCACCATCGTCGGAGAAGCCGCCGCCGCCGCCCCGCATCTAGCCGCCCGCCGTTCGCCTCGCCCCTCGCCGCCGAGAGCGCTGGAGCCCGCCCCTCGCCCGCCGGAACCGCCGCCCGAGCCCCGCACCCCCCCCCCCCCCCCCCCCCCCGCTGCCGACCCCGCCCGCCGGAGCCCTCGCCGGAGCGAGCCCCGCCGAGGTACTGCCGTTCGAGTTGACCGGTTTTTTTGAAAAAAAACCCTTTTGTTTAAAAAAAAACCCTAGATCGGATTTTTTTTGGTTTTCTTATTTTACGAGCGTTCACCGAACCTTTCGTTTTAACGAACGCGTTCGTCGGTTTTTCTCTGTTAGCGAACGTCCGTTATTTAACCGTTCGTCCGATTTTCTTTTTCGTCGGATTTTCTCGTTATTTTCTCAGATTCGATCTCTGATCAAATCTTCGAATCTGTTTAACTTCTCGCTCGTTTATCGGAATCAGGTGATTCAAGCGCCTAGAGTTTCGTCTCGAAATTCTCTTTCCGTTTAATCTACTCAAACAAGTTTTGCTACAGTAAAATTTGACCTAGATCCAGATTAGCAAACGAAGTTTCTTTCTTTCACCGTTTGACTTTCGTTGTTTCTTTCGAGTTGATTCTTTTTGCAAACCGGAGTTCTTAAGTTGAACTTTCTGGTTGGATCTTTCTTTCGAGTTTTACCTGTGCATTAGATGAGTACTGATTGTATGCTTGTTTGTTTGCGATAGAGTACCCGGAGTGTGCCGCTTGTTACTTCGACTCGTTAGGTTTTGTGGATCATCAGCAAGGCAAGTAACACTTTGATCATACCCCGTTCATACCCAGTTTTATTGCATTAGATCTATTTCCTCAAGCACATTGCATGATTAAGATCTAATTAAACTGTGGGTATCGGGAAGTAGTTGAGGTAGTACCTATTACCTGTTCTTTATCAAACCCTTGGGAGTTACTTCTATGTTGCTTATATTATTGCCATGCTATGCTCGTAGACGTGGATTGGGTTTGAGAGATATTCATGACAGATGTGAGTGTTTAATAATGGTTCAACTTAAGGTGGCAGCTAAAACTCACATCTGGGTGGATTGAGACACCTGGAGAACCCAGTGTTGTCTGTATGTATAAGGTCCGCCACCCAGGCTCAAAGGGATCATAAGATTTTTCATGCTAGAAACTTCCGTGTGCAGCCGCAAGCTATTATGGGCTCTAGCATAGCAGAGTAGGTTACATGATCTCTTGAAGAGGTGGACTAGCAGATGTAGGGGAAAGTAGGTGTACCGGTCCATCCAGAGTAGAGAGTGACTGTTTCTGAAAGACTGTGTCTCGGTCATCCGTTTCTCAAACATCATGCAGTGCGAGAATCAAGCGGAGGCGATTGAGTCTTGTGGGGAAAAGTGCACAAATCTCTGCAGAATGTACAAACTGATCATGATTAGCCGTGTCCCCGGTTATGGACAACTTGAGTATCTAGCACCTGGATTATCATTTGAATCTCATCACCGTGATACTTATAATTAATTTGTTGGGTTAATGATGTTACTTAATTGGGATTGAGTTGGAGGTACCTTCTCAATGTTTCAACCACCATGATAGTTAAATAAAATTTATTCCTTTGTAGTAGGATAAAATTGGCTTTTCGCAAAAATTGTAACCATAGAGCTTTCCACCAGCCATATATGCATATAGTATAGCCTTATCATTGTTCATTGCTCTCTATGTGTTGCTTTGCCAGCATATTCTATGTGCTGACCCGTTTTCGGGCTGCAACGTTTCATGTTGCAGACTTTTTAGACGACGAGTAAGGTGCCTTAGTTCGTGGTCTTATACTCAGTGATGCCGCTGGAGTTGATGGACTCACTTATCTTCCAAGTCTTCCGCTGTTATCATTTTTAGATGGCCTTAAGCCATGTTTATTATACTTGATCTCTTCGGAGATATTCGATGTAATAAGTGTGTGATTGCTACTCTGTTATAAATCCTCCATTTGTACTGTGCATGTCAGCATTACTGATCCAGGGATGACACTGGTGCACAGCAGCACAGACCATTTGAGGTCTGGTCGCTACACATGCCCATACCCATCGGGTATCCTATACCCAATAGGTATCTAGTGGATATAATATATGGCATTTAAAATTTTAAAATGTAGAGAAATGGGTTTAAACTTCAAGTGATCATGGACGAGTAGTATATCACTAACACATGCTACCATGGTAGGTGGCCTCTTGGAGGCATCAACGAAGTATGAGCGGCGGTTAGTAGAAACCAGGTACAGTGGGAGGTCGTGCTGGGAATGGGGAATCGCTGGATCGAGCGGTGGATAGGAGTCTGGTAGCGAAGATTCAAGATTTCATCTTTTCAACGAGTCACATAGGATGCATGAGTGGCGATCAGGTGATTACGGGCCTATGAGCTATGGCCAATTTAAGGAATCGAGACTTAGGGTGGGCCATAGGAGTTGAACGATGACCCCACATGTCATAGGAGTCATTTGCATTTATTAATTATTTCTGGGTATCCATTGGGTTACCCATGGGCGCAATGTCATACCCATATCCTACCCGTATATTTTCCGGGTATGGATACCCATTACCCAAGGGTACAAAATCTCATCAAGTCTTGCCCATACCCGTTGTTTTCGGGTAGGGTACCCGCGGGTACCCATACACATAGGCAAAACTGCCATCTCTACCCATAAAGGCAAATGTGGTTGCACTAGAAAAGCCCGGTTCAGTGGCACCTGACCAACGAAATGACAAAATTTGTCCCCAAAGATAGATCTGTGATAACTGATACTCCAATATCATCTATCAACCTGTGATCAAATCATAGCAATATCCAACAAATAATCCAGAGCATACTATCATCATATCAAAATACTCCGAGGGTAACATATCACTACTATCATGATGAATCCAAGTATCAAGATACTACTAATCCAATAACAAGAGCAAGCTAGCTAACCATAGATCAACATGATGACATCATATCCAAGGTAATACTCCAAAGCATAATACATCATGAAAATAATCATAACAGCCACTTATAATCCAATGGCAACATGTCATCCTCATCAACTGCAAAATATAAGTCCTAGAACTCCAAGCAACATCATGGCAATAGCAAGATCAAAACAACTCCAAGTAATGCCAGGAACAAATTATACATAGCTAATGCAATATTTTAAATAAGTTTAATTAATTAAACCATGGCATTGCAAGCATGCAAATGGAGGGTGTGGCTTGCGTGGGAAGGATGGATTCACCGGGAGGAAGTGCGAGAAGCTCGCGGAAAGAATTGCAAGAGAATGTTCTCTCTGGGAGGGGTTGAATAAGGGCAGGGGCAAAATGGTCAATTTTTAGAATGTTAGCACATGGTGAAAATGATTCCATCGGAACGGGCTCGACGAGATGCTGGAATCACCTGAATCGGAGTTGCGAGTGAAAAGATATAGTTGTTTTTCTGCCACTGACCTTTCTATAATTTTTATTTTTACATACGGGTCCTAGACATTTATTCCACTGATGAAGAGAAAGCGCACTTTAGAGAATACGCTTACAGTAAAGGAAAGAGCATTTCAGACCGCGGCTCCGGGGGAATGCGCCTTCATAAGCGGAAGACGTATTTCCATGGAATACGCCTCCACTTAACGGGAGGGCCCGGCCAGCTAAGCCATTTAAAGGAGGGGCCCGCCTGCAAGGCCTTCGTCCTCCTCTTGTGCACGCCTGACAGAGGAGAGGGCGGAGCTCACCGGCGCGGTTGGCCGGCGAGGAGGCCTTGGGAGAGATGGGTGACGGAGGGAATGGGTCGGGCACACCAAGCTGAACCTCCCTGTACCCGCCGGACCTTGAATGGAGATCTGAGGACGTCGGCATCGTCGGCTAGGTAGCGATTTGATGAGGACATCACTAACAAAGTTACACCCACAGCCCCTACTGATACATCAGGACCAATTACTAGAGCTCGCGCACGCCAATTAAATTACCATGTACTTTCGTTTCTTGGTAATGATCTAATGTTCATGAGAATAGGATGCTGCCTAATTTGGTTACATTTGTCTTGCTTACAAATGAAGGGCCTAGCTTGGACAAGAAGGATGATCATTGGAGCAAGATCAAGCATGGAGATGATGGCATGTGCAAGGGGAACAAGAACGGAGTAACATGTGATGATTTTAGGACTTTGAAGCCACCATAATGAGTGCGTGAAGCCTTGGACAAAATATACAAGATGCCACGTCATAAACTTCGTCCAGAGGCTATTATTGGTGCTGCGTCACCTTGTTATTGGGCCATGCCCATGTAATTTCGAAATACTTGAGTATAGGCTGTTTTTAGAGTCCGTATGTGTGGGCAAACAAGACTTAGGGTTGGTTTCGGACCCCTCCTCCAAGGGCCATGAAATTCCCCCCTCTTTCTCAATATATACTGCCCTTAGGGTGTCGTTTAGACTTTGGGTTTTGTTTAGATTAAAGTTCGCCATAGCTGCAACTTTGCGTACTTCGTTTGTGTTCAACAACTAGAAAAAGGCGTCACAGAACCCCTCCTTGATCAATAAAGCTTTCCTCTTATATTCAGAATATCCAGATTGCAATCTTAGTTTCTTTCTTGTTCTTCGTTTGCCTGTAGGAAACAGACCTTCGTGGTCAGGTTGATCGTGCTCCGACGTGGTCAACAACCTCTCGGAGTTGGTTTAGCGATTGCTAAGGCGCGACGTCCTCACACGTTCGTAGTCGGATCGTCAAAGTCGACTTCCTCCAAAATGATAGCCATCATCTCATCGAAAGACGAGACGCCTTCGCCTCTATCACAATTGGTTTCGGGCGCCGGTGGGAATTGGGGATTCTGGCCACAACCTGAGCAATGGAGGATTGGCGCCAGGGGATCGAAGGTGAGCTCGAGAAATGCTGGGAGGAGCCCCAGTGAGTGGGAGTTGGAGAGGGCCAAGCGGCGAGGTGGATGGCCGGAGAGGTGGAAGAGAGGCTTTGCTTTATGAATTGAGGTGGCTAGGGGGTTCTAGGAGAGAGGAGAGGAGGTTGGCGAAGAGAGGCGAGGCCGGGGTGGCTTAAATAGCCGAGGGGAGGGGAGGCAGGGCCTGACGCTGCCATAGTGCGCAGCACAGCTCTGGCGATGGACGAGCTCGTCGCGGGAAGGGTGGAGACGACTGACGAGAGGTAGACGGAGCTCACGGGGAAGAGATGGAGCCAAGGGGCTAGGAGGAAATGGCCGGGACGAGGACATGGCCAAACCGAGCACAGTGCGCTCATGGTGCTCGACGGCTAGCTCCGGCGATGGTGCTTAGCTGCACGGGGAGGAAAGGGATGCCTGGAGAGAGTAGAGGGGAGGTTACAGAGAAGAAGACGATGCCACGGTCACGAGGAGGAAGAAGACGGGATGCAACAGGGGCTGTCGGCCACTGTTCGTCCACGGACGCGTGGGGGCTAGCGCCAGCGAGGGAGCTACAGGAGGGGGAATAGGGCCAGAGAGCGACGGGAGAGAGCCGGGGCATCAGGTCGGCACTCGGGGACGCACAAACACCGACGGCAAGGGACTGCCTGACGCGTCCCTTTGCCCAGAATGTGTCCAACATTGGTAGAGCGCGTGCACCCGCAAAAATTCATGCGGTCACCGTCGGACATGGCATGCAGAGGAGGCAATGGGCTGGTGAACCTTGTCTGGTGGCTAGTCCTTGCTCCCCAAGGTAGCCCAGAAGTGAAATATCAAGAGAAGGAGCCAAGGAGAGGTGTGATGCTTCGATGAAAGTTGGTTGTAGCAAACTTGGCTTCACACCTGTGATCAGCAGAGAAGAGCTAAGGGCCAAACTTGATGTATCGGGTGATTAGGTTAGGAAGGACTATGATCCTCTTAAGTTCGAGGAGAAATGGACGAATATAAATCAGAGTCGCTTCGTAACGGCAGAATTGGTCCAGAAAAGGGATTTGGATGATGCACTCACATGGAGTATCAACTTGAGCTGAAATTTGGCATGGGATGATTATTTGGACATATGAAGATGCTGTAAAAAATTCATACCAAACGAACTTGCCAAAATGGTACTTCCTTCACAGCTATCATCTCTGCCCTAAACTGGGGCCAATTCTAGAGGAATATTGTCTTGATTAGTTGATCCGAAAATTGGTGTAGATAGGTTCTATGGCTACAAGGATGCTCTGGTAAATTTTCAGCCAAAATGAAGCAATATAAAATATACTTGCTTCACAACCTGAAAATATTGACAGAAGCAAAGATTTGATCCTGTGCTCACATAGATGATTGGATGGAGCTGAAAATTGGAGGAGTGTAATGATATGAGCACATGAAGAGGCATGAACAATTTCAACTCATTTGCATTCTCCTTGCCAGTCCTTCCCTCACAATGGCTTCTGTCTAATAGAAACTTTAAAAAAACTGCTGAGGAAGATTCACTATGCAAATGGAGCTTAGTTTTCTCATGAGGCAATGATTTGGATGAAAGAGCATTCCCAAAAAGTTTGGGAGCAAGAAAGAAAATATAGGTGGCACTTCCATCATAGAAGACCACATTGGACATAAATGAAGAAATAATATTGGGGAATTATTCTTGGGCTAGGAAAGGAAAGTTTGGGCCTATGTGAGGAATATATGATCCAAACAAATTATGAGAATTGTTTGGGAATTTTGTGAGAGACAGAAATATAGGTTGCTTCACAACCTAGGGCAAACAGGACTATTCCTTTTAATAGAAAAAGGAATATTCCTCAGAAAAGAGTTTTAGGGTTGAGCTAGATTGGAAATGACCTGATCTTGGGAAAGACTTGAGAATGATGAGCCACTTGGAAGAAGAGATGATGATGATCTCCCAGGTTTCAAGTCCACAGATCCACTCCAAAAAGAAAATCAGAGCAAAAACCAAATAAGTCAAACAGAAAAAGAAAGGGTCAAAAACCAGGGTGTTACAAACCTTCCCCTTAAAGAAATCTCGTCCTCAAGATTTGGTTGTTCAGGGAACAAGTATTATTTGAGGAAACCGTTTCCAACTCGGTTATCCATTTCCTTTGTATGTTGTTTCCCCTGATTTTCACATGATTTGATTACCTTGCTCGGGGTGGTTTGCTTCACCTTTCCCAAATTCTGACTGGTTTTTGCTCATCTACCAAATCCTTATGCTGGCATTGATTCTTTCATATCTGCGGTGATATCCAATGGATCTGAGCGTAAATTTCCTTTTGTCATGAAACTTTTTTAATTCTGCCATGGGGTGCCCAAACAAATGCATGTCTTCCGGGTTCAATCAATGCTTGAGAATCATAGCCATTCTCCTAACGGAATTTGACTTCCCGTAGGTGGTACTGACTTATCTTGATTTGTTTCTTTCACTGGAACAGGAGATATGTACCAAAGATTTGACTGCCTTCTGTCGTGAGCAATATAATGGTGTACGTTCTTATAGTTGTAGCATACCTCCAACATTAGCGTCTTGAGACTGGCATGACAGGGGTGCTGGCAGAAAGATACTTTTCATGACAGGTTGTCCGTGTACTTGGTTCCACCAGTGTGTATACCTGGTCTGAGCTGATTGTTCGACTTTTGGCTTACCCATGCGGTCGGTATACCCAGATGTGGCAATAGGCTGTGAGATGCTTTTTTACACTACCACCGAAGTCAAACTACGGAGTTTGCAAAGGAAATCTTGGATCTGATAGAACAGACATGGATATTCCGCACTTACCAGTCGGGGCAGGTGCCTTGGGGCAAACGGGTCAGCATGATATGAAGTCCTTGTAGAACAGAGTAGGTCTCTAAGGATATGCCTTAGTGGATCCATAAGGAATCCGGCCTCCAACCGACTTGCGTATCCGAACCCTGATGTTCGCGCAAAATCATCATACCTTTGCTGCCGGTCTCACCCTTTGACGGTGATGATTTTCTTTGTCAGGATAACTTACTGAAATAGCTTAGCCACATATGTCCTTGATTCTTCGTGCAACCATGGATGTGGTTAGTGCAATATTTTTGGCATTATTCCTTGTGCTTATTTTCTGACCTAGGTCCGGACATATATGTACACGGGGCTTGTAGCTGTACTGAGCTTGCTGTTGAGGCCAATCATACAAGAGGGTGACAAGAGTTCATGAGATCTCCTTGTCTGGTGCGGGAGTAATGACTTTGGTAGCCATTGTCAAGACTGTTGGTTCTGCGTTGTCAGCTTTAGAACATATATATAAGAATTTGTAACCGAACACCCGATCTTTGCGATAGTCATATATCCTGACTGATTCATGCTTCTGACAAAATTATTGCGAATCTGATCCTTCAGCTGTACTATCATATACTGCCGACTTGCCATGTCATATCTTGTAGCAATACTGAATATGACATGCGATGTGGTTCTGAGAAGCTTCTCCTCTAGTTGCTTGTCGAGAAAGATTCCATTGCCTTATGGCGGAAGCTTCTTCCGTGATATCTTGTTGTGGAAGACTAGGTATCTTAGACAGGAAGCTGTCCATATATTATACTGAGAAAAATTGAGGAGCCTTGCATCATAAGCTACTTCCGATAGCATGTGGAGGAAGACTGAGTTTCTCATATCCAAAGCTTCATACTGTGATACGCAGACTGAAAGCCATACACACCCATAATATTTCGCGGCTGGTTACTTGCCTGAGAAAAATTGTTTGACTGTCTTCCTTGATCAAAGAACATTATTGCTTTCTTTCGGAGTATAACATATTTCAAGCATCATCCATTACTGAGCCCAAAACTTATATATGACCCATACCTTTGACTGAAAGTATACCGTTGATCTTGCACCTAACTTGTCTTCCTACTGTCTGGATCATAACTGCTGTGAGGATTAAGTACTAATGTAGACTTGATGTGTTTAGCTGAGCTTCTCCCAAATATTTGAAATCCTTATTGCTTCTTCGAGTCCAGTGTCGGTTGATGAGAAACTTCCATAAGGGGAAATAAGGTAACACCGAGGGCCCAAAAGAAAGAAGCAAAATAAACAACTCAACTAAACAAAAGCACACAAACAATCACCTCACACACAAACAAAGTCACATATTACTGCTATTCACACAATATGCACGCCTACTTAAGCACACAAATCTCACGAGAACTTCGTGATTATGATCTAACATGCTGTGACGGTGTGCACGAGGACGAATCAATGTGTGGAAGGGTTGGTGTAAACACAGCTACACCAATGCGGGATTAGCAAGGTAACATCCTTGACTAACTCGGAGGCGAGGACGTACTTGGTAACCATGTAGCGGGATAGAAATGTCACGGCCTACATCATCATCAAGCAGCGGAAGGGCTCCATACTCGTCCAAGGAATAGGATAGCGAGGAAAACCGAAGCTACTGGCATTGCCCTTTCTTGATGACTAAGATCATTAAGCATTGCCAACACAAGAAGATAAAAAGGCATGATTTGGGGCAGAAGCATGTCTACCACCGAAACGATTGGTGGGGAAATGAAGAAATGAAACTGGTGCGATACCTGGGCACCATCCTGCAAACGGTGTCCGGAACACTTGGCATCCTTCCGCTGGGACAGAGATGACAACAAACACCGAAGAACAGGCTCAAAGGAAACTGGAGGGATGCAAGGGCTCAGCTGTAGTGGATCCATACCGATGCCAGCTACACTCACAACATAAACTGCTAGCAACAACTAATAAAGCTATATGCATGCCATGCAACAAACAAATGCATCAACCAAATGCAACAAACAAGACAAACTCTATACTACTGGTTTCTACCGCTTGCGCTGACTAGGGCAGCCTACAACCAGACCTGCTCTGATACCTAGCTCCGTGGCACCCTGTCTTAGAGGAACCGGAACACCCCGTATTTCAGCCCAGAGATCAAGTCTTCTGGAATACGGAACTGCTTGACATAGAACAAATCGGCTCTTATTTTATAACGAATAAGGGATACAAAGGTCTGCTGTTACAAAGGATCACATCAGCATGGCGACTCTACGGCTGCCAAGGTAGCTCTATGCTAGTAGCGGAACAACTCGTAGCACCGGAAAACTTCTAGAAGCGGAACAACGACGAAGGTGGTGAACTCCACTCTGCAGGGACTCTGGCTAGGACACGATCTAGCTCGCACGTGCGGAAACCTCGACAAACAATCAATCAATCACGACATCACCTGAAATCTAGCATGACACGCCAGGTCAGTACATTGAATGTACGTGCAAGCTCACAACAACCAAATGCATGAAGTCAAAACAATAACATAGTATTTAACAGATTAAGTCATTAACAACTACTATGATGAGAAAACAACTACCAAGCATAATATGACACTACTAGAATTACTGCTAAGCCACCGTCTCAAGAACCATCTCACTCATAGCTACCCGGCCAAGCAATAAATCACCTCGATCACCTCGTGATGAATACCTCCACGTGATCACCACGTGACCACACCACAAACTGAATGATCAACCTCAAGATCATCCCAATATCCTCATCGGCATCCTGCGAAGCTATTACTTCTCATAATATCAACATATAAGTCACCTAAAAGTCATTCTGTCATGTGAGTGTTGATCGAACGGTGTGACCTAATATGAACTTGTGCCCATGACCGTACAGTTGAAGAGGTTATCGATAGATTAAACACACACTCTATAGAGGTTAGCACATTGTACCCACAAAACAGAACCCATGGCCTTGTAGTCCCATTCGGGTGGATCAACTGCGTTCCGACAAAACCGTTCTACTGCCATGACACTCTCCCGGCCACTCTGAGCAGCTCCCCTTTGGGCTAAGTCATGGGTGGCCCCGATGCCACTCCGGACATCCAACGGCCACTGTCGTGGCAAAACAATCGTCCCAAATGGGGACATGGTGCCAAAACCACTACCGGCACACAAGGCTTCTACCATCCTACCTAATCACGGTAGCGCACGTGAATAACCTTCCCTAGTTGGAGGCACCGGCGAGAGGCATAACAATAGACCGCATTAGGGCCTCCCCATAAATGCAAATGTGGTTGCACTAGAAAAGCCAGGTTCGGTGGCACCTGACAAACAAAATGATGGAATTTGTCCCCAAATATAGATCTCTGATAACTGATACTTTGATATCATCTATCAACCTGTGATCCAAGTCAAAGCAATATCCAACAAATAATCCAGAGCACACTATCATCATATCAAAATACTCCGAGGGCAACATATCACTACTATCATGATGAATCCAAGTACCAATATACTACTAATCCAATAACAAGAGCAAGCTAGCTAACCATAGATCAACACGATGACATCATATCCAAGGTAATACTCCAAAGGATAATACGATGATGAAAATAATCATAATAGCCACTAATAATCCAATGGCAATATGTCATCCTCATCAGCTGCAAAATATAAGTCCTAGAACTCCAAGCAACATCATGGTAATAGCAAGATCAAAACAACTCCAAGAAATGCCATGAACAAGTCATACATAGCTAATGAAATATTTTAAATAAGTTTAATTAATTAAACCATTGCATTTCATTGCAATCATACAAATGGAGGGTGTGGCTTGCCTGGGATGGATGGATTCACTGGGAGGAAGTGCGAGAAGCTCACGAAAAGAATCACCGGAAAACGTTCTCTCAGAGGGGCTGAATAAGGCAGGGGAAAAATGGTCAATTTCAGAACGTCAGCACATGGTGAAAATGATTCCATCGGAACAGGCTCGACGATATGAAGAAATGGGCTTTGGAATCACCTGAATCGGAGTTGCGAGTGAAAAGATAGTGGTTTTTCAACCAGGGACATTTATGTAATTATTTTATTTACATACGGGTCCTAGACAGTTATTCCACTGATGAAGAGAAAGCGCACTTTAGAGAATACACTTGCAGTAAAGGAAAGCGCATTTCAAACCGCGGCTCCGGGGGAATGCGCCTTCATGAGCGGAAGACGTATTCCCGTGAAATACGCCTCCACTTAATGGGCTGGGCCCGGCCAGCTGTGACGCTTACAGGAGGGGCCCGCCCATAGGGCCTTCGTCCTTCTCCCACGCATGCCTAACAGAGGAGAGGTCGGAGCTCACTGGCATGGTTGGCCGGCAAGGAGGCCTCGGGAGAGATGGGTGATGGAGGGAATGGGTCGGGCGCGCCGAGCTGAACCTCCCTATACCCGCTGGACCTTGAACGAAAATCTGAGGACGTCGGCGTCATCGTCTCGGCGGTGACGGGCTTTGGGTGTCGGCGGGAATCAGGGACTCTGGCCACAACCCGAGCAATGGAGGGTTGGAGAGGGATCACCAGGGCACCAGGGGATCGAAGGTGAGCTCGGGAATTGCTAGGAGGAGCCGGAGTGAGTTGGAGTTGGAGAGGGCCGAGGGTGAGCTGGATGGCCGGAGAGGTGGAAGAGGGGCTATGCTCTACGAATTGAGGTGGCTAGGGGGGTTCTAGCAGAGAGGAGAGGGAGGCTGAGTAAGAGAGGCGAGGCCGGGGTGGCTTAAATAGCCGAGGGGAGGGGAGGCAGGGCCTGACGCCACCACAGTGAGCTGCACAGCTCCGGCGATGGCCGTCGTCACGGGGAGGGTGGAGACAACTGACGAGAGGCAAAGGAAGCTCACGGGGACGAGATGGAGCCAAGGTGCCAGGAGGAAATGGTCGGGACATGGACATGGCCAAACTGAGCACAGTGCGCTCGTGGTGCTCGGCGGCTAGCTCCGGCGATGGCGCTTAACTGCACGGGGAGGACGGGGATGACCGGAGAGAGCAGAGGGGAAGTCACGGAGCAGAAGATGACACCACAGTCACGAGGAGGAAGAAGACGGGGCACAACAGGGGTTGTCAGCCACTGTTCATCCACGGACGCACGATGGCTAGCGCCGGCGAGGGAGCTACATGAGGGGGAACAGGGCCAGAAAGCGACGGGAGAGAGCTGGGCGTCAGGTCGGCACTCGAGGAGGCGCGAACACCGACGGGAAAGTACTTCCCGACTTGTCCCTTTGCTCAGAGCGCGTCCAACACTGGCAGAGTACGTGCACTGGCAAAAATTCACGCGGTCACCGCCGGGCATGGCACGCAGAGGAGGCAATGGGCTGGTGAACCTTGTCTGGTGGCTAGTCCTTGCTCCCCAAGGTAGCCCAGAAGTGAAATATCAAGAGAAGGAGCCAAGGAGAGGTGTGATGCTAGGATGAAAGTTGGTTGTAGCAAACTTGGTTTCACACCTGTGATCAGTAGAGAACAACTAAGGGCCAAACTTGATGTCTGGGGTGATTAGGTTAGGAAGGGCTATGATCCTATTAAGTTTGAGGAGAAATGGACCAATATAAATCATGGTCGCTTTGTAATAGCAGAATTGGTCCAGAAAAGGGATTTGGATGATGCACTCACAAGTAGTATCGACTTGAGCTAAAATTTGGCATGGGATGATTATTCGGACATATGAAGATGATGTAAAAATTTCATACCAAATGGACTTGCAAAGATGGTACTTCCTTCACAGTTATCCGCTCTACCAAGAAACTTGAGAATATTCTAAAGGAATATTGGCTTGACTAGTTGATCCAAAAATTGGTGTAGAGAGGTTCTATGGCTATGAGAATGCTCTGGTAAATTTTCAGCCAAAATGAAGCAATATAAAATATACTTGCATCACAACCTGAAAATATTGACAAAAGCAAAGATTTGATCCTGTGCTAACATAGATGATTGGATGGAGCTGAAAATTGGAGGAGTGTAATGATATGAGCACATGAAGAGGCATGAAAATTTTCAACTCATTTGGATACACCTAGCTAGAACTTCCTTCACAATGGCTTCTGTCTGACAGAAACTTTAAAAAAATGCTGAGGAAGATTCACTAGGAAAATGGAGCATAGTTTTTTCATGCAGCAATTATTTGGATGAAATAGCATTCCCAAAAAGTTTGGGAGCAAGAAAGAAAATATAGGTGGCACTTCCTTCACAGAAGACCACATTGGACAGAAATGAAGAAATAATATTGGGGAATTATTTTTGGGCTAGGAAAGGAAAGTTTGGGCATATTTCAGGAATATATGATCCGAACAAATTATGAGAATTCTTTGGGAATTTTGTGAGAGACAAAAATATAGGTTGGTTCACAACCTAGGGCAAACAAGACTATTCCTTTTAATAGAAAAAGGAATATTCCTTAGAAAATAATTATAGGGAGGAGCTAGAAAGGAAATGACATGATCTTGGGGAAGATTCGAGACCGAGGAGCCACTTGGAAGAAGAGATAATGATGATCTCCCTGGTTTCAAGTCCACAGATCCACTCCAAAAAGAAAATCAAAGCAAAAACCAAATAAATCAAAAAACAAAAATAAAAGCTCAAAAACCAGGGTGTTACTTGCAGAATGCAACATTTGTCCTTACCAACTGGATTAATGTTTATACTCACCATAATCTCTCGGATTTCCTTCCAAAGGAGTATCAATGGGTTCAGAAACTTGTCTGAAAAGTAGCGGCAAATGATGTTCTTTGACTTTCAGGGGCAAAAATTCCTGCTTAGGGGCCGAATTTGAGGGTCCTCCGGGCCTCGTGCGGAAGCGGGAAGTATTTTCTAGATTCCCACGCTCGTCGCGAGCATTTTGAGTACTTGTGGGTCCAAAACGGACTGCGAATGACAAAGTTATGACCGTTTTTATGAACACCGGTCCTTTATATGGCAGTCCTTGAAAGAACTTCATTTTCTTGTGACGCATTTTTGCGCGCTGCCCCAAAATTTTGTGTCCTCCATAGTGGAGATATTGTTTCCACATATATATTGATCGATGCCAGGAATGCCCTCCTATTATTGGCAGTCACACACGTACGTTACGACATCCCACACGGCAAAAACAAGGAGAATAAGGTTTATAGTCGCCTTATTTTCTCGAATTTACAACCAAATGGGATTCCCCGGATCATAGAGCATGTGCAGAATGCAACATTTGTCCTTACTAGGCGGACTAATGTTTATACTCACCATAATCTCTCAGATTTCCTTTCAAAGGAGTGCCAGTAGGTTAAAAAAATTGTCTGAAAAGCAGCGGCAAATGATGTTCTTTGAATTTCAGGGGGAAAAAGTCCTGCTTAGGGGCCGAATTTGAGGGTCCTCCGGGCCTCCTGCATAAGCTGAAAGTATTTTCTTGATTCCGATGCTCGTCGCTAGCATTTTGAGTACTTGTTGGTTTGAAACGGACTCCGAATGACAAAGTTATGACCGTTTTAGTGAACACCGGTCCTTGAAAGAACTTCATTTTCTCGTGACGCGTTCTAGTGCACAACCTAAATTTTTTGTGTCCTTTATAGTGGAGAACTTGTTTCCACATATATATTGACCGATGCCAGATATGCCCTCTAATATTGGTTGTCACACACGTACGTTACATCATGCCAGAGGGCAAAAACAAGGACTCGCCTTATTTTCTTGAATTTACAAACAAATGGGACTCCCCGGATCATAGAACATGTGCAAAATGCAACGTTTGTCCTTACCAGGCGGAGTATTGTTTATACTCACCGTAATCTCTCGAATTTCCTTCCAAAGGAGTGCCAATGGGTTCAGAAACTTGTCTGAAAAGCGGCGACAAATGATGTTCTTTGACTTTCAGGGGAAAAAAGTCCTACTTAGGGGCCGAATTTAAGGGTCCTCCGGGACTCCTGTGCAAGCCGGAAGTATTTTGTAGATTCCCACGCTAGTCGTGAGCATTTTGAGTACTTGTGGGTCCGAAACAGACTCCAAATGACAAAGTTATGACCATTTTTGTGAACACCGGTCCTTTATATGGCAATCCTTGAAAGAACTTCATTTTCTTGTGACGTGTTCTCGCGCACCGCCCCAAAATTTTGTGTCATCCATAGTGGAGGTATAGTTTCCTCGGATATATTGACCGATGCCAGGAATGGCCTCCTATTATTGGCTGTCACACACGTACGTTACGGCATGCCACACGGAAAAAACAAGGAGAATAAGGCTTATAGTCGCCTAATTTTCATGAATTTACAACGAAATGGGATTCCTCGGATCATAGAGCATGTGTAGAATGCAACGTTTGTCCTTACCAGGCGGACTAATGTTTACATTCAGCATAATCTCTCAGACATCCTTCCAAAGGAGTGCCAATGGGTTCAGAAACTTGTCTGGAAAGCAGCAGCAAATGATTTTCTTTGACTTTCCTGGGCAAAAAGTCCTTCTTTGGGTCTAAATTTGAGGGTCCTCCAGGCCTCCCACGCAAGCCGGAAGAACTTTCTAGATTCCCTCGCTCGTCGCGAGCATTTTGAGTACTTGTGGGTACGAAATGGGCTCCAAATGACAAAGTTATGACCGTTTTAGTGAACACCAGTCCTTTATATGGCAGTGCATGAAAGAACTTCTGTTTCACGTGACGCGTTCTCGTGCGCCGCCCCAAAATTTCGTTTCCTCCATGGTGGAGATATTGTTTCCACATATATATTGAGCGATGCCAGGAATGCCCTCCTATTATTGGCTATCACACACGTACGTTACGGCATCCCACACAGCAAAAACAAGGAGAAAAAGGCTTATAGTCGCCTTATTTTCTTGAATTTACAACCAAATGGGATTCCTCGAATCATAGACCATGTGCAGAATGCAACGTTTGTCCTTACCAGGCGGAGTAATGTCCATCATCTCTCGGATTTCCTTCCAAAGGAGTGCCAATGGGTTAAGAAACTTATCTGAAAAGCAGCGGCAAATGATGTTCTTTGACTTCCAGGGGCAAAAAGAGTCCTGCTTAGGGGCCGATTTTGAGGGTCCTCCGGGCGTCCTGTGCAAGCCACGAGTATGTTCTAGATTCCCACGCTCGTCGTGAGCATGTTGAGTACTTGTGGGTCCAAAATGGACTGCGAATGACAAAGTTATGACCGTTTTTATGAACACCGGTCCTTTATATGGGAGTCCTTGAAAGAACTTGATTTTCTTGTGACGCGGTCTTGCGCGCCGCCCCAAAATTTTGTGTCCTCCATAGTGGAGATATTGTTTCCACATATATATTGACCGATGCCAGGAATTCCCTCCTATTATTGGCAGTCACACACGTCCGTTACGACATCCCACACAGCAAAAACAAGGAGAAAAAGGCTTATAGTCGCCTTATTTTTTTTGAATTTACAACCAAATGGGATTCCCCGGATCATAGAGCATGTGTAGAATGCAACGTTTGTCCTTACCAGGCGGACTAATGTTTATACTCACCATAATCTCTCGGATTTCCTTTCAAAGGAGTGCCAGTAGTGATGCGGAGCATCCCATGATCGTCCCATGATCATCCCCATGGACGTACCATCGTCTCATCAAGAGCCAAGGGGACCCATGACACGAGCACGAGCTAGAGCTCTCGAGAAGGAGGTGACTTCCTTCCTTAGTGATATCGCATATGATCCACTCGAGACATGGCTACGACCTAAGTCCAATATGTTATGCATGATCAGGTGTCAAGAGGACCCTCACGAAGATGCACGTGAAGACGGACAAGCCACCAAGTCCATGGATGAAGAGAACCAATGGAAGAAGGCAAGTTCACCTTCCAGGCCCCGGACATCCGGCCCCTGAAGATGTCAACAACATCAGCAGCCCAGCAATCGAAGTGCTACAGGGCCCGGACATCCGACCCCATGCCCCGGACATCTGGCTCTTCCCAAAGCCCCGCAAATCCGGCCTCTTCGCCCGGACATCCGGCCCCGCCTATCCAGAGAGCATAGAACGCAGCCACGCCAGCCCAGACATCCGGCAGCTCCTGAAGGCCCAGACATCCGGCCCGACGCCCGGACATCCGGCTCCACCTGTCTGCGCATAGTAAAGGGCCGAGGCCCATGTACCTCTTCGCCCCCTAGACTATATATACTCCATTCCCTTCCTCGTTCTAGGGTTAGCATTGGTTTAGCTCATAGTTGAGATAGAGCTTTGCTCATCCATTACGGATCTCCTCCTCGAGAGAGACTGCGGCCCCTCTTCGAAGAAGATCACCTTGGATTCAAGACCCCCTCGTGGGTGGCCCCCATCAAGACCTCCTCAAGGAGAAGAACCGGTTACCGTTTGTATCGTCCGTTATTGACTTTGGATCTTGTATCTCACCTTTGTGTTCATCGATCTAGCGCATATGTAATCTATTCTTGTTGGTTGAGTGATTTCTCTCGTGTTTTCCCTCGTGTTTCCCCTCGTCTTCTTCGAGTTCCTCTTGGGATCCGCTCCTTTCGTGAAATATCGGCCATCTAGGGTTCCACCCTACATCAAGAAGGTTCAAAAAATCGTGTGAAAAGCAGCGGAAATGATGTTCTTTGAATTTCTTGGGAAAAAAGTCCTGCTTAGGGGCCAAATTTGAGGGTCCTCCGGGCCTCCTGCACTAGCCGAAAATATTTTCTTGATTCCCACGCTCGTCGCTAGCATTTTGAGTACTTGTTGGTTCGAAACGGACTCCGGATGACAAAGTTATGACCGTTTTAGTGAACACCGTTCCTTTATATATATGGTAGTCCTTGAAAGAACTTCATTTTCTCGTGACGTGTTCTGGCGCACAACCCAAAAATTTTGTGTCCTTTATAGTGGAGAAATTGTTTCCACATATAGGTTGACCGATGCCAGGAATGCCCTCCTATTATTGGTTGTCACACACGTACGTTACATCATGCCATAGGGCAAAAACAAGGAGAATAAGGCTTATAGTCGCCTTATTTTCTTGAATTTACAAACAAATGGGACTCCCCGGATCATAGAACATGTGCAAAATGAAACGTTTGTCCTTACCAGGCGGAGTATTGTTTATACTGACCATAATCTCTCGGATTTCCTTCCAAAGGAGTGCCAACGGGTTCAGAAAATTGTCTGAAAAGCGGCCGCAAATGATGTTCTTTGACTTTCAGGGGAAAAACGTCCTACTTAGGGGCCGACTTTAAGGGTCCTCCTGGCCTCCTACGCAAGCCGGAAGTATTCTCTAGATTGCCATGCTAGTCGCGAGCATTTTGAGTACTTGTGGGTCCGAAACAAACTCCAAATGACAAAGTTATGACCATTTTTTCTGAACACCGATCCTTTATATGGCAATCCTTGAAAGAACTTCATTTTCTTGTGACGTGTTCTGGTGCACCGCCCCAAAATTTTGTGTCCTCCATAGTGGAGATATCGTTTCCTCGGATATATTGACCAATCCCAGGAATGCCCTCCTATTATTGGCTATCACACACGTACGTTACGGCATGCCACAAGGAAAAACACAAGGAGAATAAGGCTTATAGTCGCCTTATTTTCATGAATTTACAATGAAATGGGATTCCTCGGATCATAGAGCATGTGTAGAATACAACGTTTGTCCTTACCAGGTGGACTAATGTTTATGTTCACCATAATCTCTCGGACTTCCTTCCAAAGGAGTGCCAATGGGTTGAGAAACTTGTCTGAAAAGCAGCAGCAAATGATGTTCTTTGACTTTCCTAGGCAAGAAGTTCTGCTTTGGGTTTGAATTTGAGGGTCCTCCAGGCCTCGTGTCCAAGCCGGAAGAATTTTCTAGATTCCCTCGCTTGTCGCGAGTATTTTGAGTACTTGTGGGTCCGAAATGGACTCCAAATGACAAAGTTATGACCGTTTTAGTGAACACGAGTCCTTTATATGGCAGTCCTTGAAAGAACTTCATTTTCTTGTGACGTGTTCTGGCGCACCGGCCCAAAATTTTGTGTCCTCCATAGTGGAGATATAGTTTCCTCAGATATATTGACCGATGCCAGGAATGCCCTCCTATTATTGGCTGTCACACACGTACGTTACGGCATGCCACACGGAGAAAACAAGGAGAATAAGGTTTGTAGTCGCCTTATTTTCATGAATTTACAATGAAATGGGATTCCTCGGATCATAGAGCATGTGTAGGATGCAACGTTTGTCCTTACCAGGCGGACTAATGTTTATATTCACCATAATCTCTCAGACTTCCTTCCAAAGGAGTGCCAATGGGTTCAGAAACTTTTCTGAAAAGCAGCAGCAAATGATGTTCTTTGACTTTATTGGGCAAAAAGTCCTGCTTTGGGTCTGAATTTGAGGGTCCTCCAGGCCTCCTACGCAAGCCAGAAGAACTTTACCAGGAGGACTAATGTTTATATTCACCATAATCCAAAGGAGTGCCAATGGGTTCACAAACTTGTCTGAAAAGCAGAGGCAAATGATGTTCTTTGACTTTCAGGGGCAAAAAGTCCTGCTTTGGGGCTGAATTTAGGGTCCTCCAGGCCTCCTGTGCAAGCCGGAAGAATTTTCTAGATTTGCATGCTCGTTGCGAGCATTTTGAGTAATTGTGGGTCCGAAACAGAGTCCAAATGACAAAGTTATGACCGTTTTAGAGAACACCAGTCCTTTATATGACAGTCCTTGAAAGAACTTCATTTTCTCGTGACGCGTTCTCGCGCGCCGCCCCAAAATTTTGTGTCCTCCATGGTGGAGATATTGTTTCCACATATATATAGAGGGATGCCAGAATGCGCTCGTATTATTGGCTATCACACACGTACATTACGGCATGCCACACAGCAAAAACCAGCAGAATAAGGCTTATAGTCTCCTTATTTTTCTTGAATTTACAACCAAATGGGATTCCTCGGATCATAGACAATGTACAAAATGCAACGTTTGTCCTTACCAGGCAGAGTAATGTCCATAATCTCTCGGATTTCCTTCCAAAGGTGTGCCAATGGGTTCCGAAACATGTCTGAAAGCAGCGGCAAATGATGTTCTTTGACTTTCAGGGGCCAAAAGTCCTGCTTATGGGCCGAATTTGAGGGTCCTCCGGGCCTCCTGCACAAGCCAAAAGTATTTTCTAGATTCCCACACTGGTCGCGAGCATTTTGAGTACTTGTTGGTCCGAAACGGACTTGGAATGAAAAAGTATGACCGTTTTACTGAAAACTGGTCCTTTATATGGTAGTCCTTGAATGAACTTCATTTTCTGGTGACTTGTTCTGGTGCGCTGCCCAAAACTTTTGTGTCCTCCATAGTAGAGATATTGTTTCCACATATATACTGACCGATGCCAGGAATGCACTCCTATTATTGGTAGTCACACACGTACGTTACGGCATGCCACACGGCAAAAACAATGATAATAACGCTAATAGTCGCCTTATTTTCTTGAATTTACAACCAAATGGGATCCCCCGGATCATAGAGCATCTGCAGAATGCAACATTTGTCCTTACCAGGCGGACTAATGTTTATACTCACAATAATCTCTCAGACTGCCTTCCAAAGGAGTGCCAATGGGTTCAGAAACTTGCCTAAAAAGCAGCGGCAAATGATGTTCTTTAACTTTCAGGGGCAAAAAGTCATGCTTAGGGGCCTAATTTGAGGGTCGTGCGGGCGCCCTGTGCAAGCCAGAAGTATGTTCTAGATTCCCACGCTCGTCGCGAGCATTTTGAGCACTTGTTGGTCCGAAACGGACTCCGAATGACAATGTTATGCTCATTTTAGTGAAGACCGATCCTTTATGTGGCGGTCCTTGAAAGAACTTCATTTTCTCATGACGCGTTATGGAGCGCCGCCCCAAAATATTGTCTGCTCCATAGTGGAAATATTGTTGCGAGATATATATTGACCGATGCAGGAATGCCCTCCTATTATTTGCTATCGCACACGTACGTTACGGCATGCCACACGGAAAAAACAAGGAGAATAAGGCTTATAGTCGCCTTATTTTCATGAATTAACAACCAAATTGGATTCCCCGGATCATAGAGCATGTGTAGAATGCAACGTTTGTCCTTACCAGGTGGACTAATGTTTATATTCACCATAATCTCTCGGACTTCCTTCCAAAGGAGTGCCAATGGGTTTAGAAACTTGTTTGAAAAGCAGTATCTAATGATGTTCTTTGACTTTCCTGGGCAAAAAGTCTTGCTTTGGATCTGAATTTGAGGGTCCTCCAGGCCTCCTGCGCAAGCCGGAAGAACTTTCTAGATTCCCTCGCTCGTCGTGAGCATCTTAAGTACTTGTGGGTCCGAGACGGACTCCAAATGACAATGTTATGACCATTTTAGTGAACACCAGTCCTTTATATGGCAGCCCTTGAAAGAACTTCATTTTCTCGTGATGCGTTCTCGCGCGCCGCCCCAAAATTTTGTGTCCTTCATGGTGGAAATATTGTTTCCACATATATATTGAGGGATGCCAGGAATGCGCTCGTATTATTGGCTATCACACACGTACGTTACGGCATGCCACATAGCAAATACCAGGAGAATAAGGCTTATAGTCGCCTTATTTTTCTTGAATTTACAACCAAATGGGATTCCTCGGATCAAAGACAATGTACAAAATGCAACGTTTGTCCTTACCAGGCAGAGTAATGTCCATAATCTCTCGGATTTCCTTCCAAAGGTGTGCCAATGGGTTCAGAAATTTGACTGAAAAGCAGCGGCAAATGATGTTCTTTGACTTTCAGGGGCAAAAAGTCCTTCTTATGGGCCGAATTTGAGGGTCCTCCGGGCCTCCTACGCAAGCCAAAAGTATTTTCTAGATTCCCACACTGGTTGCCAGCATTTTGAGTACTTGTTGGTCCGAAACGGACTTGGAATGACAAAGTATGACCGTTTTACTGAAAACTGGTCCTTTATATGGTAGTCCTTGAATGAACTTCATTTTCTCGTGACGTGTTCTGGCGCGCCGCCCAAAACTTTTGTGTCCTCTATAGTAGAGATATTGTTTCCACATATATACTGACCGATGCCAGGAATGCACTCCTATTATTGGTAGTCACACACGTACGTTACGGCATGCCACACGGCAAAAACAATGATAATAAGGCTTATAGTGGCCTTATTTTCTTGAATTTACAACCAAATGCGATCCCCCGGATCATACAGCATCTGCAGAATGCAACATTTGTCCTTACCAGGCAGACTAATGCTTATACTCACCATAATCTCCCAGACTTCCTTCCAAAGGAGTGCCAATGGGTTCAGAAACTTGCCTAAAAAGCAGCGGCAAATGATGTTCTTTACCTTTCAGGGGCAAAAAGTCATGCTTAGGGGCCTAATTTGAGGGTCGTTCGGGCATCCTGTGCAAGCCAGAAGTATGTTCTAGATTCCCACGCTCGTCGCGAGCATTTGGAGTACTTGTTGGTCCGAAACCGACTCCGAATGACAACGTTATGGTCATTTTACTAAAGATCGGTCCTTTATATGGTAGTCCTTGAAAGAACTTCATTTTCTCATGACGCGTTATGGCGCGCCGCCCCAAAATATTGTCTCCTCCATAGTGCAAATATTGTTGCCAGATATATATTGACCGATGCAGGAATGCCCTCCTATTATTGGCTATCGCATACGTACGTTACGACATGCCACACGGAAAAAACAAGGAGAATAAGCCTTATAGTCGCCTTATTTTCATGAATTTACAACCAAATATGATTCCCCGGATCATAGAGCATGTCTAGAATGCAATGTTTGTCCTTACTAGGCGGAGTAATGTTTATATTCACCATAATCTCTCGGACTTACTTCCAAAGGAGTGCCAATGGGTTTAGAAACTTGTCTGAAAAGCAGGAGCAAATGATGTTCTTTGACTTTCCTAGGAAAAAAGTCCTGCTTTGCGTCTGAATTTGAGGGTCCTCCAGGCCTCCTGCGCAAGCCGGAAGAACTTTCTAGATTCCCTCGCTCGTGGCGAGCATTTTGAGTAATTGTGGGTCCGAGACGGACTCCAAATGACAAAGTTATGACCGTTTTAGTGAACACCAGTCCTTTATATGGCAGCCCTTGAAAGAACTTCATTTTCTCGTGACGCGTTCTCGCGCGCCGCCCCAAAATTTTGTGTCCTTCATGGTGGAGATATTGTTTCCACATATATATTGAGGGATGCCAGGAATGCGCTCGTATTATTGGCTATCACACACATACGTTATGGCATGCCACACGGCAAAAACCAGGGGAATAAGGCTTATAGTCGCCTTATTTTTCTTGAATTTACAACCAAATGGGATTCCTCGGATCATAGACAATGTGAAGAATGCAACGTTTGTCCTTACCAGGCAGAGTAATGTCCATAATCTCTCGGATTTCCTTCCAAAGGAGTGCCAATGGGTTCAGAAACTTGTCTGAAAAGCAGCGGGAAATGATGTTCTTTGACTTTCAGGGGCAAAAACTCCTGCTTAGGGGCCGAATTTGAGGGTACTCCGGGCCTCCTGCGCAAGCCAGAAGTATTTTCTAGATTCCCACACTGGTCGCGAGCATTTTCAGTACTTGTTGGTACGAAACGGACTCGGAATGACAAAGTATGACGGATTTACTGAAAACTGGTCCTTTATATGGCAGTCCTTGAATGAACTTCATTTTCTCGTGACGTGTTCTGGCGCGCCGCCCAAAACTTTTGTGTCCTCCATAGTAGAGATATTGTTTCCACATATATACTGACCGATGCCAGGAATGCACTCCTGTTATTGGTAGTCACACACGTACGTTATGGCATGCCACACGACAAAAACAATGATAATAAGGCTTATAGTCGCCTTATTTTCTTGAATTTACAACCAAATGGAATCCCCCGGATCATAGAGCATCTGCAGAATGCAACATTTGTCCTTACTAGGCGGACCCATTTTCATACTCACCATAATCTCTCAGACTTCTTTCCAAAGGAGTGCCAATGCGTTCAGAAACTTGCCTTAAAAGCAGCGGCAAATGATGTTCTTTAACTTGCAGGGGCAAAAAGTCCTGCTTAGGGGCCTAATTTGAGGGTCGTCCGGGCGTCCTATGCAAGCCATAAGTATGTTCTAGATTCCCATGCTCGTCGCGAGCATTTTGAGTACTTGTTGGTCCGAAACGAACTTCGAATGACAACGTTATGGTCATTTTAGTGAGGACCGGTCCGTTATATGGCAGTCCTTGAAAGAACTTCATTTTCTCATGACGCGTTATGGCACGCCGCCCCAAAATATTGTCTCCTCCATAGTGGAAATATTGTTGCCAGATATATATTGACCGATGCCAGGAATGCCCTCCTATTATTGGCTATCGCACATGTACGTTACGGCATGCCACACTGAAAAAACAAGGAGAATAAGGCTTATAGTCGCCTTATTTTCGTGAATTTACAACCAAATAGGATTCCCCGGATCAGAGAGCATGTGTACAATGCAACGTTTGTCCTTACCAGGCGGACTAATGTTAATATTCACCATAATCTTTCGTACTTCCTTCCAAAGGAGTGCCAATGGGTTCAGAAACTTGTCTAAAAAGCAGCGGCAAATGATGTTCTTTGACTTTCAGGGGCAAAAAGTCCGGCTTTGGGGCTGAATTTCAGCTCCTTTAGGCCTCCTGCGAAATCCAGAAGTATTTTCTAAATTCGCACGCTCGTCGCGAGCATTTTAAGTACTTGTGGGTCCAAAACGGACTCCAAATGACAAAGTTATGACCTTTTTAGTGAACACCAGTCCTTTATATGGTAGTCCTTGAAAGAACTTCATTTTCTCGTGACGCGTTCTCGTGCACTGCCCCAAAATTTTGTGTCCTCCATGGTGGAGATATTGTTTCCACATATATACTGAGTGATGCCAGGAATGCCCTCCTATTATTGGCTATCACACACGTATGTTACGGCATGCCACATGGCAAAAATAAGGAGAATGATGCTTATAGTTGCCTTATTTTCTTGAATTTACAACCAAATGGGATTCCTCGGAACATAGACCATGTGCAGAATGCAATGTTTGTCCTTACCAGGCGGAGTAATGTCCATAATCTCTCGGATTTCCTTCGAAAGGAGTGCTAATAGGTTCAGAAACTTGTCTAAAAAGCAGCGGCAAATGATGTTATTTGACTTTCAGGGGCAAAAAGTCATGCTTAGCGGCCGAATTTGACGGTCCTCGGAGCCTCATGCGCAAGCCAGAAGTATTTTCTAGATATCCACACTCGTCGCGAGGAGTTTGAGTACTTGTTGGTCCAAAACGGACTCGGAATGACAAAGTTATGACCATTTTACTGAACACTGGTCCTTTATATGGCAGTCCTTGAATGAACTTACTTTTCTCGTGACGTGTTCTGGCGCGACGCCCAAAAATTTTGTGTCCTCCATAGTAGATATATAGTTTCCACATATATATTTACCGATGCCAGTAATGCCCTCCTATTATTGGCAGTCACACACGTACGTTACGACATGCCACATGGCAAAAACAAGGAGAATAAGACTTATAGTCGCCTTATTTTCTTGAATTTACAACTAAATGGGATTCCCCGGATCATAGAGCATGTGCAGAATGCAACATTTGTCCTTAATAGGCAGACTAATGTTTATACTCACCATAATCTCTTAGATTTCCTTCGAAAGGAGTGCCAATGGGTTCAGAAACATGTCTGAAAAGCAGCGGCATTTGATGTTCTTTAACTTTCAGGGGCAAAAATTCCTGCTTAGGGTCCGAATTTGAGGGTCCTCCGGGCGTCTTGTGCAAGCCAGAAGTATGTTCTAGATTCCCACGCTCGTCGTGAGCATTTTGAGTACTTGTTCGTCCGAAACGGACTCCGAATGACAACGTTATGTTCATTTTAGTGAACACCGGTCCTTTATACGCAGTCCTTGAAAGAACTTCATTTTCTCATGACGCGTTCTAGCACGCCGCCCCAAAATATTGTCTCCTCCATAGTGGAGATATTGTTGCCAGATATATATTGACCAATACCAGGAATGCCCTCCTATTATTGGCTATCACACATGTACATTACGGCATGCCACACGGAAAAAAGGAGAATAAAGCTTATAGTCGCCTTATTTTCATGAATTTACAACCAAATGGGATTCCTCGGATCATAGAGCATGTGTATAGTGCAACGCTTGTCCTTACCAGGCGGGCTAATGTTTATATTCACCATAATCTCTCGGACTTCCTTCCAAAGGAGTGCCAATGGGTTCAGAAACTTGTGTGAAAAGCAACGGCAAATGATGCTCTTTGACTTTCAGGGGCAAAAAGTCCGGCATTGGGGATGAATTTGAGGGTCCTCCAGGCCTCCTGCGCAACCCGAAACTATTTTCTAGATTCCCACGCTCGTCGCGAGCATTTTGAATACTTGTGGGTCCGAAACGGACTCCAAATGACAAAGTTATGACCGTTTTAGTGAACACCAGTCCTTTATATGATAGTCCTTGAATGAACTTCATTTTCTTGTGACGCGTTCTAACAGCCTGGTTTTTGGCCCTTTTCTTTTTCTTTTCGATTTATTGGTTTTTGCTCTGATTTTTTCTTTTTGGAGTGGTTATGTGGCCTTGTCACCTGGCAAATCATCCTCATTTCCCCTCCCAAGTGGCTCATCATTCTCAAAACCTTTCCAAGATCATGTGACTTCACTCCTTGACCAAACCCTACAATCTTTTCGAGGAAATATTCCTTTTTCTATTAAAGGAATAATCCTATCTGCCCTAGGTTGTGAAGCAACATATATTTCTGTCCATCCATAAATTCCCAAATAATTCTCATAATTTCTTTGGGTCATATGTTGCTCAAATATGCCCAAACTTTGCTATCCCAGCCCAATAATAATTCTCCAATAATTATTCTTCATTTCTGTCCAGTGTGGCTTTCTGTGAAGGAAGTGCGACCTATCCTTTCCTGATTGCTCCCAAACCTTTTGGGCATGTTCTTATGTCCAAATAATTGCCTCATGCCAAAATTCAATTTTATTTGCCTAGCCAATCTTCCTCAGTGAGTTTTCAAAGTTTCTGTCAAACAGAAGCTAGTGTGAAGGAAGTGCTAGCTAGGAGTCCCTCCATCCCTTGATCTATGTGTGCACAGGACCAAATCTTTGATTCTGGCAATATTTTCAGGTTGTGAAGCAAGTGCATTTTATATTGCTTCATTAATTCTGATAAAATACCAGATTGTTCTCCTATCCAAATAATGTCTCTCCACAAAATTTGGCACCACTTCATTGAGCCAATATTTCTCTAGAATTCTTGCCAGTTTTTGGACAGGGGGAATAGCTGTGAAGGAAGTACCATTTTGGTGAATCCAATTGGTATGAAACTTCTACAGCATCTTTATATGATCAAATCATTAGGACTTGAAAATTTTGAGCTCATGTAGCCTCACCATGTGAGTGCTTCTTCCTGTTTTTGTTTCTGGACCAGTTTATGTGGTTGTAAAGCAACTACATTAAATCTTGATCCAAATCTTCTCAAAGTTACCAGGATGAGATTCCTTCTTACCCTAAACCTCGCAGACAACTCCATTGCTCCCGAACACCTTCCTGTTGATCACCAGTGCTCATCCAAGTTTACTGCAGTAAACTTCAGAGGGTTCTTACCATTTAACCAGAGCAGTTTTAATCGATCTACCACCGTAGTTGAAACCTCCCCTGGATGAACTTACCACTAGACAATGTTTGCAAACCTTTGGCACCTTCTCCTCGCCAGCTCATGCGGTCACCACCTCTCTGGCATGCCATGGCCGCGTCCAGGATGGTTTCTTGCTCGGGCCCCTCTCCCTCTCGTCGTCTTCGCGCTCGTGAGCGTGTCAAACAACTTCACCGCATCGTCGTCGTCCTCCTGGAGCCATCTCCCCCTCCGTAAGCCCTCCGTCAGCGCTCGTCGCCGCGCGCCCATGGGTGCGTTGTGGCCGACCGAGCATTAATGGCGCCGCGGCGTCTTCCTCCTCTGCGCCCTCGGCCCCTCTTGCCCTGTGCACAACTGTCGCTCGTCCGCTCCTCCCTCGTCGCGTTCCCGTGCCTCCCCGTGATCGATGAGCGTTGTCAGTGCCTTGGCCGGGCGTGCACGGCGGCGACCGGCTCGGCCCCCTCGCCCGGCTATATAGCCCTCCCCGAAGCCATTCGACCTCATCACCAGCCTTGCCTCGCTCCACTACCCCTCCCTAGCCACTCGCATGAGCTCGAGAGGCTCTCCTCGCCTCTGTTCACCGCCATGGCCGCCGCGGCCATCCGCCTAAATTTGCCCGAAGCTGAGCCTCCCACTCCTCTTCTCCACCACCGGCGACCTCCATCACCACCCCGGAGCCACCCCAAAACCTCATCCTCTCCTCCGGTGGCCTCTGGCCGCAAGCCCATCACCGACCGGAGCCGCCGTCTGCTGGAGCCGCGGCCTTGCTCGAAGCCGTCCTCCCCGCGGTGTGAGGATGCTCCAGGCGGGTGCGGCTCATCTCCCTGAGCGCGCTGATGTGCTGCACGGCTCGGGGGATGGCCGGAGTCGGCCAGGCGAGCGTCGGCGCCGGCGGACTCTCTCTGGACCGCGGGAGAGCACGGGGAGAAGATGAAGGCGACGACCCCTCCCCGCTAGCTGGCCTTGGACCCTGCGCGCCCCGCGTGTTAGCGAGACTAGGCCGGCCCCGCTCCCTCGCTGACGTGGATAAGTGGACGCGTATTCCCGCGAATACGTCTCCCGCACACGAAAGCGCGTTTCTCCTCTGCGTCGGGCTAAAATGCGTTTTCCTGTATGGAAAACATATTTTCAGAAAGGCGCGTTCAGGTTTTCTAGCCAAAGGCCTGTTTGTGATGATTTTATTACAAATAGGTCCCTGGCAGAAAAACCCTTATATCTTTTTACTCCCAACTCCAAATCAGGTGATTCCGAAGCCCATTTCTTCGTTTCGTCGAGCCTGTTCTGTTGGTATCATTTTCACCATGTGTTAACATTCTAAAAATGACCTTTTTCCCTTGCACTTAATCAGCCCCCTCCGAGAATGAACGTTTTCCGGCGATTCTTTTCGCGAGCTTCTCGCACTTTCTCCCGGTGATTTCTTCCACCCCAGGCAAGCTACACCCTCCATTTACATGATTGCAATCCAGTGACATGGTTTCTTTATTTAAACTTTTTTAAAATATTGTTCTAGCTACTTGTGATTTGTTCATGGCATTTCTCGGAGTATTTTTTTGATCTTGCTATTGCCATGATATTACTTGGAGTTCTAGGACTTATATTTTGATGATTATGTGGATGACATGTGCCTTTGGATTCTTAGTGGCTATTATGATTATTTTCATGATGGCATCTGGTATTATTTTGGAGTATTACTTTGGATATTACGTGGCCTCTGGATTATTAGCGGATAGTATTATTTTCATCATGATGCTAGTTGATATTAGGTTTTGGAGTATGATGTTGGAGATGATGCTTGCATTTGGATCATAGTTGGGTAGCTAGTTCTTGATATTTGAGTAGTAGTATTATTGTTCTTGGATTCATCATGATAGAGATGTTATGCTATCCTTGGAGTATTTTGTTATGTCGATGGTATGTTCTGGATTATTTGTTATATGTTGGGGATAAATTCCATCATTAAGTTGGTCAGGTGCCACCGAACCGGGCTTTTCCAGTGCAACCACATTTGCCTTTATGCGAAGGCCCTAATGCGGTCTATTGTCGTGCCTCTCGCCGGTGCCTCCAACGAGGGAAAGTTATGCGCGGGCGCTACCCTGATCAGGTAGGATGGCATAATCCTTGTGTGCTCTTAGTTGGTATTGAGATCTCTTATCCCCGATTGGGACCGTTTATGTTTTGCCACGACGGTGGCCGTTGGTGCCTTTGGTAGGCACGGGGCCACCCAGGACTGAACCAAAAAGGGGTGTTGGTCAGAGTGGCCGGGAGAGTGTCATGGAAGTAGGTCGGTTTTGTCAGAATGCCGTTGGTCCACCCGAATGGGAGTGTGAGGCCATGGATTCTGTGGTGTGGGTAAAGTGCGCTACCTCTGCAGAGTGTGTGTGTTTAAACTATCGATAGCCGCGTCCTGGGTCATGGGCATAAGTTCGTACTAGATCACACCGTTCGATCAACACTCACATGACGGAATGACTTATATGTGATGTATATGTTGATATTGTGAGCATTAACAGTTTGGCAGGATGTTGATGATGATGTTGAGATGATCTTGAGGATGATCATTCAGTTTGTGATGTGGTCACGAGGTGACCGTGTGGATATGTTGGTCATAAGATGACCGTGTGGATATGTTTGTCACAAGATGACCGTGTGGATATGTTGGTCACGAGGTGACCGTCTGGATATTTTGATCACGAGGTGATCATGTGGACCACGAAGTGGTCGAGATGGTATTAGCTTGGCCAGTTAGCCAAGAATGAGATTGTTCTTGGTATTGAGATGTTGGTTTATCAGTATTGTAGTAGATTCATATCATGCTTAGTAGTTGTTGTTGTATCCTGGTAGCTGTTAATTTAATTAACCTGCTTAATGCTATGTTGTTGTCTTGCTTTGATGTTTTTGGTTGTTGTGAGCTTGCAAGTACATTCAATGTACTGACCTGGCATGTCATGCCAGATTGCAGGTGATGCCGTGGTTGCTTGGTTGCTTGTCGTGGTTTCCGTTCGTGCGAGCTAGATCGTGTCCCAGCCAGAGTCCCTACAGAGTGGAGTCCACCACCTCCGCCATTGTTCCGCTGCTAGAGGATTTCCGCTGCTACGATTGTTCCGCTGCTAGCATAGAGCAAGTGTAGTATCATAGGCGTAGTGTCGCCGTGCTGATGTGAACCTTTGTAACATCAGACCCTTGTATATTTATCCTTTGTACTAAGAGCCGATTTGTTGTATGGCAAGCAGTGCCGTATTCCAGAAGACTTCATCTCGATCTCTGGGCTGGAATACAGGGCGTTCTGGGTTCTCTGAGCCGGGGTGCCACAGCGCTTGGTATCAGAGCAGGTGTGGCTGTAGGACGCCCTAGTCAGCGCGAGCGGTAGAAACCGGTAGTAATCGGTAGTATATAGCCAACCTTGTTTGTTGCATTTGGTTGCTGCATTTGTTTTTGCATAGCATGCATATAGCCTTATTATTTTGCTACTGACGGTTTATCTGGTGAGTGTAGATGGCATTGGTTCGGGTTCACTACAGCTCAGCCTTTGCATTCCTCCAGATTTCTTTTCTTGCCTGTTTTCGGTGTTTGGTGTCATTTCTGTCCCAGCGGAGTGATGCCAAGTGATCCCGACACTGTTTGCAGAAATGGTGCTCCGGTATCGCGCCGATTTCTTTCCTTCAGCCCCATTTTGTTTCGGTGGTAGACGTGCTTCTATCCCGGGTCGTCCTTTTATTTTGTCGTGTTGGCAACCCTTCATGATCTTAGTCATCACGAAAGGGCAATGCCAGCAGACTCAGTTTTTCCCCGCTATCCTTATTTCTTGGATGAGTACGGATATTTTCCGTCCTCTTGATAATAATGTGGTCGCGACATTCGTTTCCTCCTACATGGTTACCAAGTACGTCCTCGCCTCTGAGCTAGTCCAGGTTGCTACCTGGCTAAGCTAGCACTTGGTGTAGCGCTGTTTACACCAATTCTTCCACACATTTATCCGTCCTTGTGCACATCGTCACAGCATGCTAGATCGTAGAACCGGAGATCCCGCGAGATTTGTGTGCTTAAGTAGGCATGCATATTGTGTGACTAGTAGTAATATGTGACATTGATTGTGTGTGAATTAATTGTTGTTGTGTGCTTTTTTTAGTTTAGTTTTCTTTTGCTTCTTTCTTTTCGAGCCCCGGTGTTACATTATTTTTCCCTTATAAATAGTTGCTCATGAACTGACACTGGACTCGAAGAAGTAATAAGGAGTTCAAATATTTGGAAACTCAGCTAAACAGAATGGGGAATATCTCATTTTGAGGCTGATAATCAATTTTGCATTAGTGTGCACTCCTCACAACAGTACTAATAACTCAAGTCTACATCAGTACAAAATACTCACAGGAGTAATAGTCAAGTCAGCAGCAAGACAAGTCAGGTACAAGCTCAATGGTATATTTTCCGTCAAAGGTATGGATCATATACAAAATTTTGGCTCAGCAATGCATGACGCTGGAAACATGTTATCATCCGAAATAAAGTCAGAATGTGATATGCTCAAGGAAGATAGTCAAACAAATTTTCTCATGCAAATAATCAGCCACAAAATATTATGGGCGTGTGTGTAGATTTCAGTCTGCATATTAGTATGACGCTTTGGATGTAAGAAACTCAGTCTTCTTCCACACGTTATCGGAAGAAATTTATGATGCAAGGCTCCCCGATTTTTCCTCAACATGACATGTGCACAATTTCCGGTCCAAGATACCCGGTCTTTCTCAGCAAGATACCTCGGTAAAAGCTTCTAATAGACGGAAATAAATTTTTCTCAACAAGTAAACCCGAGGAGAAGCTTCTCAAGTACAGAACTCATGCTTCTCCAGCACAATAATCAGACCAAGCTTCATGTATAAGCTATAGAGCCTTCTTTTGCACGATATCCAGACAAAAGATTTGAGCAGAAGTTAACAAGTCTTCCTCAGCAAACTACTCATATGGCTTCTCTCGTAAGCCACTCAGTCCGCGTCAGTACCACACTATTGCACCGTCCTCAGAGATTATGCGGTGACTTGACAATATATGGCAGTACTTATCAAGGATCAGATTTGCAATAATTTTGTCCGAGGTACAATTCAGTCAAAACATATGCCTGCCGCAATAATCGGGTACTCAGTTGCATCTGATTATTATACATAGGGTAAGCATGTATCCCCGGTCAGATCAGTCACTCATACGGGATGCGGCACTGATCCAGCAAATATACCTAAGAAAGGTACGGACCCAACAACCTCATAAGCCATGCAAATGAAGATAAGTAGAGATACACATCTTATGTAATTCAAGGATCGACAAGATCTGAATATGACATCACAGAATTAACAGTCTTGACAATGGCCACCAAGGCCAATATTCCGCACCTACAAGGGGATCTCATGAGGTCTTGTCACACTCTTATATGGTTGGCCCCAACAAAGAGCTCTGTACAGCTACAAGCCCCGAACATATGTCATATGTGTGCCGACCCAGGTCAGAAAACAAGCAAAAGGAATAATGCCAACAATATTGCACTAACCACAGCCCTGGTCATACGAAGAATCAAGGACATGTGTGGCCAAGTTATTTCAGTAAGGTATCCTGACAAAGAAAATCATGACCGTTAAAGGGTGAGACTTACAGCAAAGGTATGATGATTTTTGCACGATCATCAGGGTCCGGACACCCAAATCAGTTGGAGGCCGTAATTCCATATGGATCCACAAAGGCATACCCTCAACGGCCTACTCTGCTTTACAACGATTTCATACCCTGCTGACCTGCTTGGAATGATTAGTGTGGAAAATCTAAATTGGTATACCGACAAAATGAGAAAGTCAAAAGCCGAACAATCAGCTCAGACCCGGTATACTTACCGACGGAATCAAGTACATGGTCAGTCTGTCAGGAAAAGCATTTGTCCGTCAGCCCCCTATCGGGCCAGTCTCAAGATGTAAATATTTGAGGTATGACTCAGGTATAACTCCATGCCCCGTTATATTGCTCACGACAAAAGGGCAGTCGAATCTTTGGTACAAATCTCATGCTCGAGCCAAAGGAATAAATCAAAAATAAATCAGTACCACTTATGAGTAGTCAGATTCCGTTAGAAGATAGCCATGATTAATTCTTAGCATTTATTGAAACCAGAAATCCTGCATTTATTTGAGGCAACCCCATGACAGAAGTAAAAAGGTTTTCATGACCAAAAGAAAATTTATGCTCAGATCCATTGGATATCACCCTAGTTATGGAGAATCAACGTCAGTATAAAGGAAATGGATACCCGAGTTGGAAACAGTGTCCTCAAGTCATACTTGTTCCCTCAGCCACCAAATCTCGAGGATGAGATTTCTTTAAGGGGGGAATGTTTGTAGTAGCCTGGTTTTTGTCCCTCTTCTTTTTCTTTTCGATTTATTGGTTTTTGCTCTGATTTTTTTGGAGTGGTTATGTGGCCTTGTCACCTGGGAAATCATCCTCATTTCCCCTCCCAAGTGGCTCACCATTCTCAAAACCTTTCCAAGATCATGTTACTTCACTCCTTGACCAAACCCTAAAATCTTTTTCTAGGAAATATTCATTTTTCTATTAAAGGAATAATCCTATCTACCCTAGGTCGTGAAGCAACCTATATTTCTGTCCATCCATAAATTCCCAAATAATTCTCATAATTTCTTTGGGTCATATGTTGCTCAAATATGCCCAAACTTTCCTGTCCTAGCCCAATAATAATTCTCCAATAATTATTCTTCATTTCTGTCCAGTGTGGCTTTCTATGAAGGAAATGTCACCTATCCTTTCCTGATTGCTCCCAAACCTTTTGGGCATGTTCCTATGTCCAAATAATTGCCTCATGCCAAAATTCAATTTTATTTGCCTGGCCAATCTTCCTCAGTGATTTTTCAAAGTTTTTGTCAAACAGAAGCCAGTGTGAAGGAAGTGCTAGCTAGGAGTACCCAAACAAGTTGAAATTTTGCATACCTCTTCATGTGCTCATATAATTAGCCTCCTTCAAATTTCAGCTCCATCCCTTGACCTATGTGAGCACAGGACCAAATCTTTGATTCCGGCAATATTTTCAGGTTGTGAAGCAAGTGCATTTTATATTGCTTCATTAATTCTGATAAAAAACCAGATCGTTCTCCTATCCAAATAACCTCTCTCCACCAAATTTGGCACCACTTCATTGAGCCAATATTTCTCTAGAATTCTTGCAAGTTTCTGGACAGGGAGAATAGTTGTGAAGGAAGTACCATTTTGGTTAATCCAATTGGTATGAAACTTCTACATCATCTTTATATGATGAAATCATTAGGACTTGACAAATTTGAGCTCAAGTAGCCTCACCATGTGAGTGCTTCTTCCTGTTTTTGTTTCTGGACCAGTTTATGTGGTTGTTTCCACATATATATTAAGCGTTGCCAGGAACGCCCTCCTATCATTGCCTATCACACACGTACATTACGGGATGACACACAGCAAAAACAAGGAGAATAAGCTTATAGTCGCCTTATTTTCTTCAATTTACAACCAAATGGGATTCCTCGGATCATAGACCATGTGCAGAATGCAACGTTTGTCCTTACTAGGCGGAGTAATGTCCATAATCTCCCGGATTTCCTTCCAAAGGAGTGCCAATGGGTTCATAAACTTGTCTGAAAAGCAGCGGCAAATGATGTTCTTTGACTTTTAGGGGCAAAAAGTCCTGCTTAGGGGCCAAATTTGAGGGTACTCCGGGCCTCCTACGCAAGCTGAAAGTATTTTCTAGATTCCCACGATCGTCGTGAGCATTTTGAGTACTTATGGGTATGAAACAGACTCCGGATGACAAAGTTATGACCACTTTTGTGAACGACGGTCCTTTATATAGCGGTCCTTGAAGAACTTCATTTTCTCGTGACACGTTCTGGTGCGCCGCCCCAAAGTTTTGTGTCCTCCATAGTGGAGATATTATTTCCACATATATATGACCGATGCCAAGAATGCCCTCATATTATTGTTTGTCACACACAGACGTTATGGCATGCCACACGGGAAAAACAAAGAGAATAAGGCTTATAGTCGCCTTATTTGTTTTTGTTTACAACCAAATGGGATTCCCCGGATCATAGAGCATGTCCAAAATGGAACGTTTGTCCTTACCAGGTGAACTAATGTTTATACTGACCATAATCTCTCAGATTTCCTTCCAAAGGAGTGCTAATGGGTTCGAAAACTTATCAGAAAAGTAGCGGCAAATGATGTTCTTTGACTTCTAGGGGCAAAAAGTCCTGCTTATGTACCGAATTTGAGGGTCCTCTAGGCCTCCTACGCAAGCCAGAAGTATTTTCTAGATTCCCATGCTCGTCTCGAGCATTTTGAGTACTTGTGGGTCCGCAACGGACTCCGAATGACAAAGTTATGAACGTTTTAGTGAACAGCGGTACTTTATATGATAGTCCTTGAAAGAATTTCATTTTCTCGTGACGCGTTCGTGCGTGCCGCCCCAAAATTTTGTGTCCTCAATAAGGCAAAAATTGTTTCCAAATATATATTGATCGATGCCAGGAATGCCCTCCTATTATTAGCTGTCACACACGTATGTTACGACATGCCACCCGACAAAAACAAGGAGAATAAGGCTTATAGTCGCATTATTTTCTTTAATTAATAACCAAATGGGATTCCCTGAATCACACAACATGTGTATAATGCAACATTTGTCCTTTCCAGGAGGACTAATATTTATGCTCACCATAATCTCTCGGATTTCCTTCCAAAGGATTGCAAACGGGTTTAGAAACTTGTTTGAAAATCAGCGGCAAAATGATGTTCTTTGACTTTAAGGGGCAAAAAGTCTGACTTAGGGGCCGAATTTGAGGGTGCTCTGGGCCTCCTGCGCAAGCCAGAAGAATTTTGAAGATTCCCACACTCGTCGCGAGCATTTTGAGTACTTGTTGGTCCGAAACGGACTCCGAATGACAATGTTATGACCGTTTTAGTGAACACGTGCTTTATATGGCAGCCCTTGAAAGAACTTCATTTTCTCGTGATGCGTTCTAGCGCGCCGCCCAGAGTTATGTGTCCTCCCAAGTGGAGATATTTTTTCCACATATATATTGACCAATGCCAGGAATGTCATCCTATTATTGGCTGTCACACACGTACATTAAGGCATGCCACACATCAAAAAAGGAGAATAAAGGCTTATAGTCGCCTTAATTTCTTGAATTTACAACCAAATGGGATTCCATGGATTATAGAGCATGTGCAGAATGCAATGTTTGTCCTTACCAGGCAGACTAATGTTTACACTCACCATAATTTCTCGGATTTCCTTCCAAAGGAGTGCCAATGGGTTCATAAATTTGTGTGAAAAGAAGCGGCAAATGATGTTCTTTGACTTTCAGGAGCAAAAGTTCCATCTTAGGGGCCGAATTTGAGGGTCCTTCGGGCCTCCTGCGCAAGCCAGAAGTATTTTATAGATTCCCAGGCTCGTCGCGAGAATTTTGAGTACTTGTTGGTTCGAAACAGACTCGCAATGACAATGCTATGATCGTTTTAGTGAACATGTCCTTTATATGGCAGTCCTTGAAAGAACTTCATTTTGTCATGACGTGTTCTCGCGCCCCGCCCTAAATTTTGTGTCCTCCATAGTGGAGATATTGTTTCCACATATATATTGACCAATGCCAGGAATGCCCTCCTATTATTGGCTGTCACACACGTACGTTACGGCATGCCACACAGCAAAAACAAGGAGAATAAGGCTTATAGTCGTCTTCTTTTCATGAATTTACAACCAAATGGGATTCCCCGGATCATAGAGCATGTGCAGAATGAAACGTTTGTCCTTACCAGGCGGAGTAATGTTTATACTCACCATAATCTCTTAGGTTTCGTTCCAAAGGAGTGCAAATGGGTTTAGAAACTTGTCTGAAAAGCAGCGGCAAATGATGTTCTTTGACTTTCAGGGGCAAAAACTCATGATAGAGGTGGAATTTGAGGGTCCTCCGGGCCTCCTGCACAACCCGGAAGTATGTTCTAGATTCCCACGCTCGTCGTGAGAATTTTGAGTACATGTTGGTACGAAACGGACTCCGAATGACAAAGTTATGACTGTTTTTGTGAACACCGGTCCTTTAGATGGCAGTCCTTGAAAGGACTTCATTTTCTCGTGACGCGTTCTGGCGCGCCGCCCCAAAATTTTGTGTCCTACATAGTGGAGATATTGTTTCCACATATATACTGACCGATGCCAGGAATTTCCTCCTATTATTGGATGTCACACACGTACGTTACGGCATGCCACACCGCAAAAACAAGGAAAATAAGGCTTATAGTCGCCTTCTTTTATTGAATTTACAACCAAATGGGATTCCCCGCATCATAGAGCATGTGCAGAATGCAACGTTTTTCCTTACCAGGAGGAGTAATGTTTATACTCACCATGATCTCTCAGATTTCCTTCCAAAGGTGTGCCAATGGGTTCAGAAACTTGTTTGGAAAGCAGCGGCAAATCATGTTCTTTGACTTTCAGGGGCAAAAAGTCTTTCTTAGGGGCCAAATTTGACGTTCCTCTGGGCCTCCTTCGCAAGCCGGAAGTATTTTCTAGATTCCCACACTCGTCGCGAGCATTTTGAGTACTTGTTGGTATGAAACGGACTCCGAATGACAAAGTTATGACCATTTTTGTGAACACCGGTCCTTTATATGGCAGTCCTTGAAAGAACATCATTTTCTCGTGACGCGTTCTGGCGCCGCCCCAAGTTTGCCCGCATCATAGAGCATGTGCAGAATGCAACGTTTTTCCTTACCAGGAGGAGTAATGTTTATACTCACGATAATCTCACAGATTTCCTTGCAAAGGAGTGCCAATGGGTTCAGAAACATGTATGAAAAGCAGCGACAAATGATGTTCTTTGACTTTAAGGGGCAAAAAGTCCTGCTCAGGGGCCGGATTTGAGGATCCTCCGGGCCTCCTGCACAAGCCGAAAGTATTTTCTAGATTCCCACGCTCGTCGCGAGCATTCTGAGTACTTGTGTGTCCAAAACAGACTCTGAATGACAAAGTTATGACCGTTTTTCTGAACACTACCCTTTATATGGCAGTCCTTGAAAGAACTTCATTTTCTCTTGACGCGTTCTAGTGCAGCCCCAAGTTTTCGTGTCCTCCATAGTGGAGATATTGTTTCCACATATATATTGGCCGATGCCAGGAATGTGCACCTAGTATTGGTTGTCACACACGTACGTTACGGCATGCCACACGGCAAAAACAAGGAGAATAAGGCTTATATTTGCCTTATTTTCTTGAATTTACAACATATTGGGATTCCCTGGATCATAGAGCATGTGCAGGTTGCAACGTTTGTCCTTACCAGGCGGACTAATGTTTATACTCATGATACT
The DNA here is from genome assembly GCF_002575655.3 of Aegilops tauschii subsp. strangulata. Taxonomy (NCBI): domain Eukaryota; kingdom Viridiplantae; phylum Streptophyta; class Magnoliopsida; order Poales; family Poaceae; genus Aegilops; species Aegilops tauschii. Next base: position 240,208,619 of record NC_053037.3, on the reverse strand, counting down.
ATCTCGGATTTCCTTCCAAAGGAGTGCGAATGGGTTCAGAAACTTGTCTAAAAAGCAGCGGCAAATGATGTTCTTTCACTTTCAGGGGCAAAAAGTCATGCTCAGGGGCCAGATTTGAGGGTCCTTCGGGCCTCCTGCACAAGCCAAAAGTATTTTCTAGATTCCCGTGCTCGTGCCGAGCATTTTGAGTACTTGTGGGTCCGAAACAAACTCGGAATGACAAAGTTATGACCGTTTTTGTGAACACCGGTCCTTTATATGGCAGTCCTTGAAAGAAGTTCATTTCCTCGTGACGCGTTTTGGCGCGCTGCCCCAAAATTGTGTGTCCTCCATAGTGGAGATATTGTTTCCACATATATATTGACCGATGCCACAAATACCCTCCTATTATTGGCTATCACACACGTACATTATGGAATACCACACAGAAAAAACAAGGAGAATAAGGCTTATATAGTCGCCATATTTATATGAATTTACAACAAAATGGGATTCCCCGGATCATATATCAAGTGCAGAATGCAATGTTTGTCCTAACTAGTTGGACTAATGTTTATACTCATGATAATCTCTCGGATTTCCTTCCAAAAGAGTGACAATGGGTTCAGAAACTTGTGTGAAAAGGAGCAGGAAATGATGTTCCTTGACATTCAGAGGCAAAATGTCCATCTTAGGGCCGAATTTGAGGGTCCTCCGGGAATCCTTTGCAAGCTAGAAGAATTTTCTAGATTCCCACACTCGTCGCGAGCATTTTGAGTACTTGTTGGTCCGAAAAGGACTCCGAATGACAATGTTATGACCGTTTTAGTGAACATGTGCTTTATATGGCAGTCCTTGAAAGAACTTCATTTTCTCGGGACGCGTTCTCGCGCGCCGCACCAAATTTTGTGTCCTCCATAGTGGAGATATTGTTTCCACATATATATTGACCAATGCCAGGAATGCCCTCCTATTACTGGCTGTCACACACGTACGTTACGGCATGCCACACGGCAAAAACAATGATAATAAGGCCTATAGTCGCCTTATTTTCTTGAATTTACAACCAAATGGGATCCCCCGGATCATGGAGTATGTGCAGAATGCAACGTTTGTCCTTACCAGGGGGAGTAATGTTTATACTCACGATAATCTCTCATATTTCCTTCCAAAGGAGTGCCAATGGGTTCAGAAACATGTATGAAAAGCAGCAACAAATGATGTTCTTTGACTTTAAGGGGCAAAAAGTCTTGCTCAGGGGCCGGATTTGAGGATCCTCCGGGCCTCCTGCACAAGCCGAATGTATTTTCTAGATTCCCACGCTCGTCGCGAGCATTCTGAGTACTTGTGTGTCCGAAACAGACTCTGAATGACAAAGTTATGACCGTTTTTGTGAACACTACCCTTTATATGGCAGTCCTTGAAAGAACTTCATTTTCTCGTGACGCGTTCTGGTGCCGCCCCAAGTTTTCGTGTCCTCCATAGTGAAGATACTGTTTCCACGTATATATTGGCCGATGCCAGGAATGTGCACCTAGTATTGGTTGTCACACACGTACGTTACGGCATGCCACACTACAAAAATAAGGAGAATAAGGCTTATATTCGCCTTATTTTCTTGAATCTACAACCAAATGGGATTCTCGGGATCATAGAGCATGTGCAGGTTGCAACGTTTGTCCTTACCAGGCGGACTAATGTTTATACTCATGATAATATCTCGGATTTCCTACCAAAGGAGTGCCAATGGGTTCAGAAACTTGTCTAAAAAGCAGCGGCAAATGATGTTCTTTCACTTTCAGGGGAAAAAAGTCCTGCTCAGGGGCCGGATTTGAGGGTCCTTCGGGTCTCCTGCACAAGCCGAAAGTATTTTCTAGATTCCCGCGCTCGTTCCGAGCATTTGGAGTACTTGTGCGTCCGAAACAAACTCCGAATGACCAAGTTATGACCGTTTTTGTGAACACCGGTCCTTTATATGGCAGTCCTTGAAAGAAGTTCATTTTCTCGTGACGCGTTTTAGCGCGTTGCCCCAAAATTGTGTGTCCTCCATAGTGGAGATATTGTTTCCACATATATATTGACCGATGCCACGAATACCCTCCTATTATTGGCTATCACACACGTACATTATGGAATGCCACACGGCAAAACCAAGGAGAATAAGGCTTATATAGTCGCCATATTTATATGAATTTACAACAAAATGGGATTCCCCGGATCATAATCATGTGCAGAATGCGATGTTTGTCCTAACCAGTTGGACTAATGTTTATACTCACGATAATCTCTCAGATTTCCTTCCAAAAGAGTGCCAATGGGTTCAGAATCTTGTGTGAAAAGGAGCAGGAAATAATGTTCCTTGAGTTTCAGGGGCAAAAAGTCCATCTTAGGGGCCGAATTTGAGGGTCCAGAGGGACTCCTGTGCAAGCTAGAAGTATTTTCTAGATTCCCACGCTCATCGCGAGCATTTTGAGTACTTGTTGGTCCGAAAAGGACTCGGAATGACAATGTTATGACCGTTTTAGTGAACATGTGCTTTATATGGCAGTCCTTGAAAGAACTTCATTTTCTCGGGACGCGTTGTCGCGCGCCGCACCAAATTTTGTGTCCTCCATAGTGGAGATATTGTTTCCACATATATATTAACCAATGCCAGGAATGCCCTCCTATTATTGGCTGTCACACATGTACGTTACGACATGCCACACGGCAAAAACAATGATAATAAGGCTTATAGTCGCCTTATTTTCTTGAATTTACAACCAAATGGGATCCCCCGGATCATGGAGCATGTGAAGAATGCAATGTTTGTCCTTACCAGGCGGGGTAATGTTCATACTCACGATAATCTCTCAGATTTCCTTCCAAAGGAGTGCCAATGGGTTCAGAAACATGTATGAAAAGCAGCGACAAATGATGTTCTTTGACTTTAAGGGGCAAAAAGTCTTGCTCAGGGGCCGGATTTGAGGATCCTCCGGGCCTCCTGCACAAGCCGAAAGTATTTTCTGGATTCTCACACTCGTCGCGAGCATTCTGAGTACTTGTGTGTCCGAAACAGACTCTGAATGACAAAGTTATGACCGTTTTTCTGAACACTACCCTTTATATGGCAGTCCTTGAAAGAACTTCATTTTCTCGTGACGCGTTCTGGTGCCGCACCAAGTTTTCGTGTCCTCCATAGTGGAGATATTGTTTCCACATATATATTGGCCGATGCCAGGAATGTGCACCTAGTATTGGTTGTCACACAGGTACGTTACGGCATGCCACACGACAAAAACAAGGAGAATAAGGCTTATATTTGCCTTATTTTCTTGAATTTACAACATATTGGGATTCCCTGGATCATAGAGCATGTGCACGTTGCAACGTTTGTCCTTACTAGGCGGACTAATGTTTATACTCATGATAATATCTCGGATTTCCTTCCAAAGGAGTGCCAATGGGTCCAGAAACTTGTCTAAAAAGCAGCGGCAAATGATGTTCTTTCACTTTCAGGGGCAAAAAGTCATGCTCAGGGGCCAGATTTGAGGGTCCTTCGGGCCTCCTGCACAAGCCGAAAGTATTTTCTAGATTCCCGCGCTCGTTCCGAGCATTTTGAGTACTTGTGGGTCCGAAACGAACTCCGAATGACAACGTTATGACCGTTTTTGTGAACACCGGTCCTTTATATGGCAGTCCTTGAAAGAAGTTCATTTCCTCGTGACGCGTTTTGGCGCGCTGCCCCAAAATTGTGTGTCCTCCATAGTGGAGATATTATTTCCACATTTATATTGACCGAAGCCATGAATACCCTCCTATTATTGGCTATCACACACGTACATTATGGAATACCACACGGAAAAAACAAGGAGAATAAGGCTTATATAGTCGCCATATTTATATGAATTTACAACAAAATGGGATTCCCCGGATGATATATCATGTGCAGAATGCAATGTTTGTCCTAACCAGTTGGATTAATGTTTATACTCACGATAATCTCTCGGATTTCCTTCCAAAAGAGTGACAATGGGTTCAGAAACTTGTGTGAAAAGGAGCAGGAAATGATGTTCCTTGAATTTCAGGGGCAAAAAGTCCATCTTAGGGCTGAATTTGAGGGTCCTCCGGGACTCCTGTGCAAGCTAGAAGTATTTTCTAGATTACCACACTCGTCGCGAGCATTTTGAGTACTTGTTGGTCCGAAAAGGACTCCGAATGACAATGTTATGACCGTTTTAGTGAACATGTGCTTTATATGGCAGTCCTTGAAAGAACTTCATTTTCTCGGGACGCGTTCTCGCGCGCCGCACCAAATTTTGTGTCCTCCATAGTGGAGATATTGTTTCCACATATATATTGACCAATGCCAGGAATACCCTCCTATTACTGGCTGTCACACACGTACGTTACGGCATGCCACACGGCAAAAACAATGATAATAAGACTTATAGTCGCCTTATTTTCTTGAATTTACAACCAAATGGGATCCCCCGGATCATGGAGCATGTGCAGAATGCAACGTTTGTCCTTACCAGGCGGAGTAATGTTTATACTCACGATAATCTCTCAGATTTCCTTCCAAAGGAGTGCCAATGGGTTCAGAAACATGTATGAAAAGCAGCGACAAATGATGTTCTTTGACTTTAAGGGGCAAAAAGTCATGCTCAGGGGCCGGATTTGAGGATCCTCCGGGCCTCCTGCACAAGCCGAAAGTATTTTCTAGATTGCCACGCTCGTCGCGAGCATTTTGAGTACTTGTGTGTCTGAAAAAAACTCTGAATGACGAAGTTATGACTGTTTTTGTGAACACTACCCTTTATATGGCAGTCCTTGAAAGAACTTCATTTTCTCGTGACGCGTTCTGGTGCCGCCCCAAGTTTTCGTGTCCTCCATAGTGAAGATACTGTTTCCACGTATATATTGGCCGATGCCAGGAATGTGCACCTAGTATTGGTTGTCACACACGTACGTTACGGCATGCCACACTACAAAAATAAGGAGAATAAGGCTTATATTCGCCTTATTTTCTTGAATCTACAACCAAATGGGATTCTCGGGATCATAGAGCATGTGCAGGTTGCAACGTTTGTCCTTACCAGGCGGACTAATGTTTATACTCATGATAATATCTCGGATTTCCTACCAAAGGAGTGCCAATGGGTTCAGAAACTTGTCTAAAAAGCAGCGGCAAATGATGTTCTTTCACTTTCAGGGGAAAAAAGTCCTGCTCAGGGGCCGGATTTGAGGGTCCTTCGGGTCTCCTGCACAAGCCGAAAGTATTTTCTAGATTCCCGCGCTCGTTCCGAGCATTTGGAGTACTTGTGCGTCCGAAACAAACTCCGAATGACCAAGTTATGACCGTTTTTGTGAACACCGGTCCTTTATATGGCAGTCCTTGAAAGAAGTTCATTTTCTCGTGACGCGTTTTAGCGCGTTGCCCCAAAATTGTGTGTCCTCCATAGTGGAGATATTGTTTCCACATATATATTGACCGATGCCACGAATACCCTCCTATTATTGGCTATCACACACGTACATTATGGAATGCCACACGGCAAAAACAAGGAGAATAAGGCTTATATAGTCGCCATATTTATATGAATTTACAACAAAATGGGATTCCCCGGATCATAATCATGTGCAGAATGCGATGTTTGTCCTAACCAGTTGGACTAATGTTTATACTCACGATAATCTCTCAGATTTCCTTCCAAAAGAGTGCCAATGGGTTCAGAATCTTGTGTGAAAAGGAGCAGGAAATAATGTTCCTTGAGTTTCAGGGGCAAAAAGTCCATCTTAGGGGCCGAATTTGAGGGTCCAGAGGGACTCCTGTGCAAGCTAGAAGTATTTTCTAGATTCCCACGCTCATCGCGAGCATTTTGAGTACTTGTTGGTCCGAAAAGGACTCCGAATGACAATGTTATGACCGTTTTAGTGAACATGTGCTTTATATGGCAGTCCTTGAAAGAACTTCATTTTCTCGGGACGCGTTGTCGCGCGCCGCACCAAATTTTGTGTCCTCCATAGTGGAGATATTGTTTCCACATATATATTAACCAATGCCAGGAATGCCCTCCTATTATTGGCTGTCACACATGTACGTTACGACATGCCACACGGCAAAAACAATGATAATAAGGCTTATAGTCGCCTTATTTTCTTGAATTTACAACCAAATGGGATCCCCCGGATCATGGAGCATGTGAAGAATGCAATGTTTGTCCTTACCAGGCGGGGTAATGTTCATACTCACGATAATCTCTCAGATTTCCTTCCAAAGGAGTGCCAATGGGTTCAGAAACATGTATGAAAAGCAGCGACAAATGATGTTCTTTGACTTTAAGGGGCAAAAAGTCTTGCTCAGGGGCCGGATTTGAGGATCCTCCGGGCCTCCTGCACAAGCCGAAAGTATTTTCTGGATTCTCACACTCGTCGCGAGCATTCTGAGTACTTGTGTGTCCGAAACAGACTCTGAATGACAAAGTTATGACCGTTTTTCTGAACACTACCCTTTATATGGCAGTCCTTGAAAGAACTTCATTTTCTCGTGACGCGTTCTGGTGCCGCACCAAGTTTTCGTGTCCTCCATAGTGGAGATATTGTTTCCACATATATATTGGCCGATGCCAGGAATGTGCACCTAGTATTGGTTGTCACACAGGTACGTTACGGCATGCCACACGGCAAAAACAAGGAGAATAAGGCTTATATTTGCCTTATTTTCTTGAATTTACAACATATTGGGATTCCCTGGATCATAGAGCATGTGCACGTTGCAACGTTTGTCCTTACTAGGCGGACTAATGTTTATACTCATGATAATATCTCGGATTTCCTTCCAAAGGAGTGCCAATGGGTCCAGAAACTTGTCTAAAAAGCAGCGGCAAATGATGTTCTTTCACTTTCAGGGGCAAAAAGTCATGCTCAGGGGCCAGATTTGAGGGTCCTTCGGGCCTCCTGCACAAGCCGAAAGTATTTTCTAGATTCCCGCGCTCGTTCCGAGCATTTTGAGTACTTGTGGGTCCGAAACGAACTCCGAATGACAACGTTATGACCGTTTTTGTGAACACCGGTCCTTTATATGGCAGTCCTTGAAAGAAGTTCATTTCCTCGTGACGCGTTTTGGCGCGCTGCCCCAAAATTGTGTGTCCTCCATAGTGGAGATATTATTTCCACATTTATATTGACCGAAGCCATGAATACCCTCCTATTATTGGCTATCACACACGTACATTATGGAATACCACACGGAAAAAACAAGGAGAATAAGGCTTATATAGTCGCCATATTTATATGAATTTACAACAAAATGGGATTCCCCGGATGATATATCATGTGCAGAATGCAATGTTTGTCCTAACCAGTTGGATTAATGTTTATACTCACGATAATCTCTCGGATTTCCTTCCAAAAGAGTGACAATGGGTTCAGAAACTTGTGTGAAAAGGAGCAGGAAATGATGTTCCTTGAATTTCAGGGGCAAAAAGTCCATCTTAGGGCTGAATTTGAGGGTCCTCCGGGACTCCTGTGCAAGCTAGAAGTATTTTCTAGATTACCACACTCGTCGCGAGCATTTTGAGTACTTGTTGGTCCGAAAAGGACTCCGAATGACAATGTTATGACCGTTTTAGTGAACATGTGCTTTATATGGCAGTCCTTGAAAGAACTTCATTTTCTCGGGACGCGTTCTCGCGCGCCGCACCAAATTTTGTGTCCTCCATAGTGGAGATATTGTTTCCACATATATATTGACCAATGCCAGGAATACCCTCCTATTACTGGCTGTCACACACGTACGTTACGGCATGCCACACGGCAAAAACAATGATAATAAGACTTATAGTCGCCTTATTTTCTTGAATTTACAACCAAATGGGATCCCCCGGATCATGGAGCATGTGCAGAATGCAACGTTTGTCCTTACCAGGCGGAGTAATGTTTATACTCACGATAATCTCTCAGATTTCCTTCCAAAGGAGTGCCAATGGGTTCAGAAACATGTATGAAAAGCAGCGACAAATGATGTTCTTTGACTTTAAGGGGCAAAAAGTCATGCTCAGGGGCCGGATTTGAGGATCCTCCGGGCCTCCTGCACAAGCCGAAAGTATTTTCTAGATTGCCACGCTCGTCGCGAGCATTTTGAGTACTTGTGTGTCTGAAAAAAACTCTGAATGACGAAGTTATGACTGTTTTTGTGAACACTACCCTTTATATGGCAGTCCTTGAAAGAACTTCATTTTCTCGTGACGCGTTCTGGTGCCGCACCAAGTTTTCGTGTCCCCCATAGTGAAGATACTGTTTCCACGTATATATTGGCCGATGCCAGGAATGTGCACCTAGTATTGGTTGTCACACACGTACGTTACGGCATGCCACACTACAAAAATAAGGAGAATAAGGCTTATATTCGCCTTATTTTCTTGAATCTACAACCAAATGGGATTCCCTGGATCATAGAGCATGTGCAGGTTGCAACGTTTGTCCTTACCAGGCGGACTAATGTTTATACTCATGATAATATCTCGGATTTCCTACCAAAGGAGTGCCAATGGGTTCAGAAACTTGTCTAAAAAGCAGCGGCAAATGATGTTCTTTGACTTTCAGGGGAAAAAGGTCCTGCTCAGGGGCCGGATTTGAGGGTCCTTCGGGTCTCCTGCACAAGCCGAAAGTATTTTCTAGATTCCCGCACTCGTTCCGAGCATTTGGAGTACTTGTGCGTCCGAAACAAACTCCGAATGACCAAGTTATGACCGTTTTTGTGAACACCGGTCCTTTATATGGCAGTCCTTGAAAGAAGTTCATTTTCTCGTGACGCGTTTTAGCGCGCTGCCCCAAAATTGTGTGTCCTCCATAGTGGAGATATTGTTTCCACATATATATTGACCGATGCCACGAATACCCTCCTATTATTGGCTATCACACACGTACATTATGGAATGCCACACGGCAAAAACAAGGAGAATAAGGCTTATATAGTCGCCATATTTATATGAATTTACAACAAAATGGGATTCCCCGGATCATAATCATGTGCAGAATGCGATGTTTGTCCTAACCAGTTGGACTAATGTTTATACTCACGATAATCTCTCAGATTTCCTTCCAAAAGAGTGCCAATGGGTTCAGAAACTTGTGTGAAAAGGAGCAGGAAATAATGTTCCTTGAGTTTCAGGGGCAAAAAGTCCATCTTAGGGGCCGAATTTGAGGGTCCAGAGGGACTCCTGTGCAAGCTAGAAGTATTTTCTAGATTCCCACGCTCGTCGCGAGCATTTTGAGTACTTGTTGGTCCGAAAAGGACTCCGAATGACAATGTTATGACCGTTTTAGTGAACATGTGCTTTATATGGCAGTCCTTGAAAGAACTTCATTTTCTCGGGACGCGTTCTCGCGCGCCGCACCAAATTTTGTGTCCTCCATAGTGGAGATATTGTTTCCACATATATATTAACCAATGCCAGGAATGCCCTCCTATTATTGGCTGTCACACATGTACGTTACGACATGCCACACGGCAAAAACAATGATAATAAGGCTTATAGTCGCCTTATTTTCTTGAATTTACAACCAAATGGGATCCCCCGGATCATGGAGCATGTGCAGAATGCAATGTTTGTCCTTACCAGGCGGGGTAATGTTCATACTCACGATAATCTCTCAGATTTCCTTCCAAAGGAGTGCCAATGGGTTCAGAAACATGTATGAAAAGCGGCGACAAATGATGTTCTTTGACTTTAAGGGGCAAAAAGTCTTGCTCAGGGGCCGGATTTGAGGATCCTCCGGGCCTCCTGCACAAGCCGAAAGTATTTTCTGGATTCTCACACTCGTCGCGAGCATTCTGAGTACTTGTGTGTCCGAAACAGACTCTGAATGACAAAGTTATGACCGTTTTTCTGAACACTACCCTTTATATGGCAGTCCTTGAAAGAACTTCATTTTCTCGTGACGCGTTCTGGTGCCGCACCAAGTTTTCGTGTCCTCCATAGTGGAGATATTGTTTCCACATATATATTGGCCGATGCCAGGAATGTGCACCTAGTTTTGGTTGTCAAACACGTACGTTACGGCATGCCACACGGCAAAAACAAGGAGAATAAGGCTTATATTTGCCTTATTTTCTTGAATTTACAACATATTGGGATTCCCTGGATCATAGAGCATGTGCACGTTGCAACGTTTGTCCTTACTAGGCGGACTAATGTTTATACTCATGATAATATCTCGGATTTCCTTCCAAAGGAGTGCCAATGGGTCCAGAAACTTGTCTAAAAAGCAGCGGCAAATGATGTTCTTTCACTTTCAGGGGCAAAAAGTCATGCTCAGGGGCCAGATTTGAGGGTCCTTCGGGCCTCCTGCACAAGCCGAAAGTATTTTCTAGATTCCCGCGCTCGTTCCGAGCATTTTGAGTACTTGTGGGTCCGAAACGAACTCCGAATGACAAAGTTATGACCGTTTTTGTGAACACCGGTCCTTTATATGGCAGTCCTTGAAAGAAGTTCATTTCCTCGTGACGCGTTTTGGCGTGCTGCCCCAAAATTGTGTGTCCTCCATAGTGGAGATATTGTTTCCACATATATATTGACCGAAGCCATGAATACCCTCCTATTATTGGCTATCACACACGTACATTATGGAATACCACACGGAAAAAACAAGGAGAATAAGGCTTATATAGTCGCCATATTTATATGAATTTACAACAAAATGGGATTCCCCGGATGATATATCATGTGCAGAATGCAATGTTTGTACTAACCAGTTGGATTAATGTTTATACTCATGATAATCTCTCGGATTTCCTTCCAAAAGAGTGACAATGGGTTCAGAAACTTGTGTGAAAAGGAGCAGGAAATGATGTTCCTTGACATTCAGAGGCAAAATGTCCATCTTAGGGCCGAATTTGAGGGTCCTCCGGGACTCCTTTGCAAGCTAGAAGAATTTTCTAGATACCCACACTCGTCGCGAGCATTTTGAGTACTTGTTGGTCCGAAAAGGACTCCGAATGACAATGTTATGACCGTTTTAGTGAACACGTGCTTTATATGGCAGTCCTTGAAAGAACTTCATTTTCTCGGGACGCGTTCTCGCGCGCCGCACCAAATTTTGTGTCCTCCATAGTGGAGATATTGTTTCCACATATATATTGACCAATGCCAGGAATGCCCTCCTATTACTGGCTGTCACACACGTACGTTACGGCATGCCACACGGCAAAAACAATGATAATAAGGCTTATAGTCGCCTTATTTTCTTGAATTTACAACCAAATCGGATCTCTCGGATCATGGAGCATGTGCAGAATGCAACGTTTGTCCTTACCAGGGGGAGTAATGTTTATACTCACGATAATCTCTCATATTTCCTTCCAACGGAGTGCAATGGGTTCAGAAACATGTATGAAAAGCAGCAACAAATGATGTTCTTTGACTTTAAGGGGCAAAAAGTCTTGCTCAGGGGCCGGATTTGAGGATCCTCCGGGCCTCCTGCACAAGCCGAAAGTATTTTCTAGATTCCCACGCTCGTCGCGAGCATTCTGAGTACTTGTGTGTCCGAAATAGACTCTGAATGACAAAGTTATGACCGTTTTTGTGAACACTACCCTTTATATGGCAGTCCTTGAAAGAACTTCATTTTCTCGTGACGCGTTCTGGTGCCGCCCCAAGTTTTCGTGTCCTCCATAGTGAAGATACTGTTTCCACGTATATATTGGCCGATGCCAGGAATGTGCACCTAGTATTGGTTGTCACACACGTACGTTACGGCATGCCACACTACAAAAATAAGGAGAATAAGGCTTATATTCGCCTTATTTTCTTGAATCTACAACCAAATGGGATTCCCTGGATCATAGAGCATGTGCAGGTTGCAACGTTTGTCCTTACCAGGCGGACTAATGTTTATACTCATGATAATATCTCGGATTTCCTACCAAAGGAGTGCCAATGGGTTCAGAAACTTGTCTAAAAAGCAGCGGCAAATGATGTTCTTTGACTTTCAGGGGAAAAAAGTCCTGCTCAGGGGCCGGATTTGAGGGTCCTTCGGGTCTCCTGCACAAGCCGAAAGTATTTTCTAGATTCCCGCGCTCGTTCCGAGCATTTGGAGTACTTGTGCGTCCGAAACAAACTCCGAATGACCAAGTTATGACCGTTTTTGTGAACACCGGTCCTTTATATGGCAGTCCTTGAAAGAAGTTCATTTTCTCGTGACGCGTTTTAGCGCGTTGCCCCAAAATTGTGTGTCCTCCATAGTGGAGATATTGTTTCCACATATATATTGACCGATGCCACGAATACCCTCCTATTATTGGCTATCACACACGTACATTATGGAATGCCACACGGCAAAACCAAGGAGAATAAGGCTTATATAGTCGCCATATTTATATGAATTTACAACAAAATGGGATTCCCCGGATCATAATCATGTGCAGAATGCGATGTTTGTCCTAACCAGTTGGACTAATGTTTATACTCACGATAATCTCTCAGATTTCCTTCCAAAAGAGTGCCAATGGGTTCAGAAACTTGTGTGAAAAGGAGGAGGAAATAATGTTCCTTGAGTTTCAGGGGCAAAAAGTCCATCTTAGGGGCCGAATTTGAGGGTCCAGAGGGACTCCTGTGCAAGCTAGAAGTATTTTCTAGATTCCCACGCTCGTCGCGAGCATTTTGAGTACTTGTTGGTCCGAAAAGGACTCCGAATGACAATGTTATGACCGTTTTAGTGAACATGTGCTTTATATGGCAGTCCTTGAAAGAACTTCATTTTCTCGGGACGCGTTGTCGCGCGCCGCACCAAATTTTGTGTCCTCCATAGTGGAGATATTGTTTCCACATATATATTAACCAATGCCAGGAATGCCCTCCTATTATTGGCTGTCACACATGTACGTTACGACATGCCACACGGCAAAAACAATGATAATAAGGCTTATAGTCGCCTTATTTTCTTGAATTTACAACCAAATGGGATCCCCCGGATCATGGAGCATGTGCAGAATGCAATGTTTGTCCTTACCAGGCGGGCTAATGTTCATACTCACGATAATCTCTCAGATTTCCTTCCAAAGGAGTGCCAATGGGTTCAGAAACATGTATGAAAAGCAGCGACAAATGATGTTCTTTGACTTTAAGGGGCAAAAAGTCTTGCTCAGGGGCCGGATTTGAGGATCCTCCGGGCCTCCTGCACAAGCCGAAAGTATTTTCTGGATTCTCACACTCGTCGCGAGCATTCTGAGTACTTGTGTGTCCGAAACAGACTCTGAATGACAAAGTTATGACCGTTTTTCTGAACACTACCCTTTATATGGCAGTCCTTGAAAGAACTTCATTTTCTCGTGACGCGTTCCGGTGCCGCACCAAGTTTTCGTGTCCTCCATAGTGGAGATATTGTTTCCACATATATATTGGCCGATGCCATGAATGTGCACCTAGTATTGGTTGTCACACAGGTACGTTACGGCATGCCACACGGCAAAAACAAGAAGAATAAGGCTTATATTTGCCTTATTTTCTTGAATTTACAACATATTGGGATTCCCTGGATGATAGAGCATGTGCACATTGCAACGTTTGTCCTTACTAGGCGGACTAATGTTTATACTCATGATAATATCTCGGATTTCCTTCCAAAGGAGTGCCAATGGGTCCAGAAACTTGTCTAAAAAGCAGCGGCAAATGATGTTCTTTCACTTTCAGGGGCAAAAAGTCATGCTCAGGGGCCAGATTTGAGGGTCCTTCGGGCCTCCTGCACAAGCCGAAAGTATTTTCTAGATTCCCGCGCTCGTTCCGAGCATTTTGAGTACTTGTGGGTCCGAAACGAACTCCGAATGACAACGTTATGACCGTTTTTGTAAACACCGGTCCTTTATATGGCAGTCCTTGAAAGAAGTTCATTTCCTCGTGACGCGTTTTGGCGCGCTGCCCCAAAATTGTGTGTCCTCCATAGTGGAGATATTATTTCCACATTTATATTGACCAAAGCCATGAATACCCTCCTATTATTGGCTATCACACACGTACATTATGGAATACCACACGGAAAAAACAAGGAGAATAAGGCTTATATAGTCGCCATATTTATATGAATTTACAACAAAATGGGATTCCCCGGATGATATATCATGTGCAGAATGCAATGTTTGTCCTAACCAGTTGGATTAATGTTTATACTCACGATAATCTCTCGGATTTCCTTCCAAAAGAGTGACAATGGGTTCAGAAACTTGTGTGAAAAGGAGCAGGAAATGATGTTCCTTGAATTTCAGGGGCAAAAAGTCCATCTTAGGGCCGAATTTGAGAGTCCTCCGGGACTCCTGTGCAAGCTAGAAGTATTTTCTAGATTACCACACTCGTCGCGAGCATTTTGAGTACTTGTTGGTCCGAAAAGGACTCCGAATGACAATGTTATGACCGTTTTAGTGAACATGTGCTTTATATGGCAGTCCTTGAAAGAACTTCATTTTCTCGGGACGCGTTCTCGCGCGCCGCACGAAATTTTGTGTCCTCCATAGTGGAGATATTGTTTCCACATATATATTGACCAATGCCAGGAATACCCTCCTATTACTGGCTGTCACACACGTACGTTACGGCATGCCACACGGCAAAAACAATGATAATAAGACTTATAGTCGCCTTATTTTCTTGAATTTACAACCAAATGGGATCCCCCGGATCATGGAGCATGTGCAGAATGCAACGTTTGTCCTTACCAGGCGGAGTAATGTTTATACTCACGATAATCTCTCAGATTTCCTTCCAAAGGAGTGCCAATGGGTTCAGAAACATGTATGAAAAGCAGCGACAAATGATGTTCTTTGACTTTAAGGGGCAAAAAGTCATGCTCAGGGGCCGGATTTGAGGATCCTCCGGGCCTCCAGCACAAGCCGAAAGTATTTTCTAGATTTCCACGCTCGTCGCGAGCATTTTGAGTACTTGTGTGTCTGAAAAAAACTCTGAATGACGAAGTTATGACTGTTTTTGTGAACAATACCCTTTATATGGCAGTCCTTGAAAGAACTTCATTTTCTCGTGACGCGTTCTGGTGCCGCCCCAAGTTTTCGTGTCCCCCATAGTGAAGATACTGTTTCCACGTATATATTGGCCGATGCCAGGAATGTGCACCTAGTATTGGTTGTCACACACGTACGTTACGGCATGCCACACTACAAAAATAAGGAGAATAAGGCTTATATTCGCCTTATTTTCTTGAATCTACAACCAAATGGGATTCCCTGGATCATAGAGCATGTGCAGGTTGCAACGTTTGTCCTTACCAGGCGGACTAATGTTTATACTCATGATAATATCTCGGATTTCCTACCAAAGGAGTGCCAATGGGTTCAGAAACTTGTCTAAAAAGCAGCGGCAAATGATGTTCTTTGACTTTCAGGGGAAAAAATTCCTGCTCAGGGGCCGGATTTGAGGGTCCTTTGGGTCTCCTGCACAAGCTGAAAGTATTTTCTAGATTCCCGCGCTCGTTCCGAGCATTTGGAGTACTTGTGCGTCCGAAACAAACTCCGAATGACCAAGTTATGACCGTTTTTGTGAACACCGGTCCTTTATATGGCAGTCCTTGAAAGAAGTTCATTTTCTCGTGACGCGTTTTAGCGCGCTGCCCCAAAATTGTGTGTCCTCCATAGTGGAGATATTGTTTCCACATATATATTGACCGATGCCACGAATACCCTCCTATTATTGGCTATCACACACGTACATTATGGAATGCCACACGGCAAAAACAAGGAGAATAAGGCTTATATAGTCGCCATATTTATATGAATTTACAACAAAATGGGATTCCCCGGATCATAATCATGTGCAGAATGCGATGTTTGTCCTAACCAGTTGGACTAATGTTTATACTCACGATAATCTCTCAGATTTCCTTCCAAAAGAGTGCCAATGGGTTCAGAAACTTGTGTGAAAAGGAGCAGGAAATAATGTTCCTTGAGTTTCAGGGGCAAAAAGTCCATCTTAGGGGCCGAATTTGAGGGTCCAGAGGGACTCCTGTGCAAGCTAGAAGTATTTTCTAGATTCCCACGCTCGTCGCGAGCATTTTGAGTACTTGTTGGTCCGAAAAGGACTCCGAATGACAATGTTATGACCGTTTTAGTGAACATGTGCTTTATATGGCAGTCCTTGAAAGAACTTCATTTTCTCGGGACGCGTTCTCGCGCGCCGCACCAAATTTTGTGTCCTCCATAGTGGAGATATTGTTTCCACATATATATTAACCAATGCCAGGAATGCCCTCCTATTATTGGCTGTCACACATGTACGTTACGACATGCCACACGGCAAAAACAATGATAATAAGGCTTATAGTCGCCTTATTTTCTTGAATTTACAACCAAATGGGATCCCCCGGATCATGGAGCATGTGCAGAATGCAATGTTTGTCCTTACCAGGCGGGGTAATGTTCATACTCACGATAATCTCTCAGATTTCCTTCCAAAGGAGTGCCAATGGGTTCAGAAACATGTATGAAAAGCGGCGACAAATGATGTTCTTTGACTTTAAGGGGCAAAAAGTCTTGCTCAGGGGCCGGATTTGAGGATCCTCCGGGCCTCCTGCACAAGCCGAAAGTATTTTCTGGATTCTCACACTCGTCGCGAGCATTCTGAGTACTTGTGTGTCCGAAACAGACTCTGAATGACAAAGTTATGACCGTTTTTCTGAACACTACCCTTTATATGGCAGTCCTTGAAAGAACTTCATTTTCTCGTGACGCGTTCCGGTGCCGCACCAAGTTTTCGTGTCCTCCATAGTGGAGATATTGTTTCCACATATATATTGGCCGATGCCAGGAATGTGCAGCTAGTATTGGTTGTCACACAGGTACGTTACGGCATGCCACACGGCAAAAACAAGGAGAATAAGGCTTATATTTGCCTTATTTTCTTGAATTTACAACATATTGGGATTCCCTGGATCATAGAGCATGTGCACGTTGCAACGTTTGTCCTTACTAGGCGGACTAATGTTTATACTCATGATAATATCTCGGATTTCCTTCCAAAGGAGTGCCAATGGGTCCAGAAACTTGTCTAAAAAGCAGCGGCAAATGATGTTCTTTGACTTTCAGGGGAAAAAATTCCTGCTCAGGGGCCGGATTTGAGGGTCCTTTGGGTCTCCTGCACAAGCTGAGAGTATTTTCTAGATTCCCGCGCTCGTTCCGAGCATTTGGAGTACTTGTGCGTCCGAAACAAACTCCGAATGACCAAGTTATGACCGTTTTTGTGAACACCGGTCCTTTATATGGCAGTCCTTGAAAGAAGTTCATTTTCTCGTGACGCGTTTTAGCGCGCTGCCCCAAAATTGTGTGTCCTCCATAGTGGAGATATTGTTTCCACATATATATTGACCGATGCCACGAATACCCTCCTATTATTGGCTATCACACACGTACATTATGGAATGCCACACGGCAAAAACAAGGAGAATAAGGCTTATATAGTCGCCATATTTATATGAATTTACAACAAAATGGGATTCCCCGGATCATAATCATGTGCAGAATGCGATGTTTGTCCTAACCAGTTGGACTAATGTGTATACTCACGATAATCTCTCAGATTTCCTTCCAAAAGAGTGCCAATGGGTTCAGAAACTTGTGTGAAAAGGAGCAGGAAATAATGTTCCTTGAGTTTCAGGGGCAAAAAGTCCATCTTAGGGGCCGAATTTGAGGGTCCAGAGGGACTCCTGTGCAAGCTAGAAGTATTTTCTAGATTCCCACGCTCGTCGCGAGCATTTTGAGTACTTGTTGGTCCGAAAAGGACTCCGAATGACAATGTTATGACCGTTTTAGTGAACATGTGCTTTATATGGCAGTCCTTGAAAGAACTTCATTTTCTCGGGATGCGTTGTCGCGCGCCGCACCAAATTTTGTGTCCTCCATAGTGGAGATATTGTTTCCACATATATATTAACCAATGCCAGGAATGCCCTCCTATTATTGGCTGTCACACATGTACGTTACGACATGCCACACGGCAAAAACAATGATAATAAGGCTTATAGTCGCCTTATTTTCTTGAATTTACAACCAAATGGGATCCCCCGGATCATGGAGCATGTGCAGAATGCAATGTTTGTCCTTACCAGGCGGGGTAATGTTCATACTCACGATAATCTCTCAGATTTCCTTCCAAAGGAGTGCCAATGGGTTCAGAAACATGTATGAAAAGCAGCGACAAATGATGTTCTTTGACTTTAAGGGGCAAAAAGTCTTGCTCAGGGGCCGGATTTGAGGATCCTCCGGGCCTCCTGCACAAGCCGAAAGTATTTTCTGGATTCTCACACTCGTCGCGAGCATTCTGAGTACTTGTGTGTCCGAAACAGACTCTGAATGACAAAGTTATGACCGTTTTTCTGAACACTACCCTTTATATGGCAGTCCTTGAAAGAACTTCATTTTCTCGTGACGCGTTCCGGTGCCGCACCAAGTTTTCGTGTCCTCCATAGTGGAGATATTGTTTCCACATATATATTGGCCGATGCCATGAATGTGCACCTAGTATTGGTTGTCACACAGGTACGTTACGGCATGCCACACGGCAAAAACAAGGAGAATAAGGCTTATATTTGCCTTATTTTCTTGAATTTACAACATATTGGGATTCCCTGGATGATAGAGCATGTGCACGTTGCAACGTTTGTCCTTACTAGGCGGACTAATGTTTATACTCATGATAATATCTCGGATTTCCTTCCAAAGGAGTGCCAATGGGTCCAGAAACTTGTCTAAAAAGCAGCGGCAAATGATGTTCTTTCACTTTCAAGGGCAAAAAGTCATGCTCAGGGGCCAGATTTGAGGGTCCTTCGGGCCTCCTGCACAAGCCGAAAGTATTTTCTAGATTCCCGCGCTCGTTCCGAGCATTTTGAGTACTTGTGGGTCCGAAACGAACTCCGAATGACAACGTTATGACCGTTTTTGTGAACACCGGTCCTTTATATGGCAGTCCTTGAAAGAAGTTCATTTCCTCGTGACGCGTTTTGGCGCGCTGCCCCAAAATTGTGTGTCCTCCATAGTGGAGATATTATTTCCACATTTATATTGACCGAAGCCATGAATACCCTCCTATTATTGGCTATCACACACGTACATTATGGAATACCACACGGAAAAAACAAGGAGAATAAGGCTTATATAGTCGCCATATTTATATGAATTTACAACAAAATGGGATTCCCCGGATGATATATCATGTGCAGAATGCAATGTTTGTCCTAACCAGTTGGATTAATGTTTATACTCACGATAATCTCTCGGATTTCCTTCCAAAAGAGTGACAATGGGTTCAGAAACTTGTGTGAAAAGGAGCAGGAAATGATGTTCCTTGAATTTCAGGGGCAAAAAGTCCATCTTAGGGCCGAATTTGAGGGTCCTCCGGGACTCCTGTGCAAGCTAGAAGTATTTTCTAGATTACCACACTCGTCGCGAGCATTTTGAGTACTTGTTGGTCCGAAAAGGACTCCGAATGACAATGTTATGACCGTTTTAGTGAACATGTGCTTTATATGGCAGTCCTTGAAAGAACTTCATTTTCTCGGGACGCGTTCTCGCGCGCCGCACCAAATTTTGTGTCCTCCATAGTGGAGATATTGTTTCCACATATATATTGACCAATGCCAGGAATACCCTCCTATTACTGGCTGTCACACACGTACGTTACGGCATGCCACACGGCAAAAACAATGATAATAAGACTTATAGTCGCCTTATTTTCTTGAATTTACAACCAAATGGGATCCCCCGGATCATGGAGCATGTGCAGAATGCAACGTTTGTCCTTACCAGGCGGAGTAATGTTTATACTCACGATAATCTCTCAGATTTCCTTCCAAAGGAGTGCCAATGGGTTCAGAAACATGTATGAAAAGCAGCGACAAATGATGTTCTTTGACTTTAAGGGGTAAAAAGTCATGCTCAGGGGCCGGATTTGAGGATCCTCCGGGCCTCCTGCACAAGCCGAAAGTATTTTCTAGATTTCCACGCTCGTCACGAGCATTTTGAGTACTTGTGTGTCTGAAAAAAACTCTGAATGACGAAGTTATGACTGTTTTTGTGAACACTACCCTTTATATGGCAGTCCTTGAAAGAACTTCATTTTCTCGTGACGCGTTCTGGTGCCGCCCCAAGTTTTCGTGTCCCCCATAGTGAAGATACTGTTTCCACGTATATATTGGCCGATGCCAGGAATGTGCACCTAGTATTGGTTGTCACACACGTACGTTACGGCATGCCACACTACAAAAATAAGGAGAATAAGGCTTATATTCGCCTTATTTTCTTGAATCTACAACCAAATGAGATTCCCTGGATCATAGAGCATGTGCAGGTTGCAACGTTTGTCCTTACCAGGCGGACTAATGTTTATACTCATGATAATATCTCGGATTTCCTACCAAAGGAGTGCCAATGGGTTCAGAAACTTGTCTAAAAAGCAGCGGCAAATGATGTTCTTTGACTTTCAGGGGAAAAAATTCCTGCTCAGGGGCCGGATTTGAGGGTCCTTTGGGTCTCCTGCACAAGCTGAAAGTATTTTCTAGATTCCCGCGCTCGTTCCGAGCATTTGGAGTACTTGTGCGTCCGAAACAAACTCCGAATGACCAAGTTATGACCGTTTTTGTGAACACCGGTCCTTTATATGGCAGTCCTTGAAAGAAGTTCATTTTCTCGTGACGCGTTTTAGCGCGCTGCCCCAAAATTGTGTGTCCTCCATAGTGGAGATATTGTTTCCACATATATATTGACCGATGCCACGAATACCCTCCTATTATTGGCTATCACACACGTACATTATGGAATGCCACACGGCAAAAACAAGGAGAATAAGGCTTATATAGTCGCCATATTTATATGAATTTACAACAAAATGGGATTCCCCGGATCATAATCATGTGCAGAATGCGATGTTTGTCCTAACCAGTTGGACTAATGTTTATACTCACGATAATCTCTCAGATTTCCTTCCAAAAGAGTGCCAATGGGTTCAGAAACTTGTGTGAAAAGGAGCAGGAAATAATGTTCCTTGAGTTTCAGGGGCAAAAAGTCCATCTTAGGGGCCGAATTTGAGGGTCCAGAGGGACTCCTGTGCAAGCTAGAAGTATTTTCTAGATTCCCACGCTCGTCGCGAGCATTTTGAGTACTTGTTGGTCCGAAAAGGACTCCGAATGACAATGTTATGACCGTTTTAGTGAACATGTGCTTTATATGGCAGTCCTTGAAAGAACTTCATTTTCTCGGGACGCGTTGTCGCGCGCCGCACCAAATTTTGTGTCCTCCATAGTGGAGATATTGTTTCCACATATATATTAACCAATGCCAGGAATGCCCTCCTATTATTGGCTGTCACACATGTACGTTACGACATGCCACACGGCAAAAACAATGATAATAAGGCTTATAGTCGCCTTATTTTCTTGAATTTACAACCAAATGGGATCCCCCGGATCATGGAGCATGTGCAGAATGCAATGTTTGTCCTTACCAGGCGGGGTAATGTTCATACTCACGATAATCTCTCAGATTTCCTTCCAAAGGAGTGCCAATGGGTTCAGAAACATGTATGAAAAGCAGCGACAAATGATGTTCTTTGACTTTAAGGGGCAAAAAGTCTTGCTCAGGGGCCGGATTTGAGGATCCTCCGGGCCTCCTGCACAAGCCGAAAGTATTTTCTGGATTCTCACACTCGTCGCGAGCATTCTGAGTACTTGTGTGTCCGAAACAGACTCTGAATGACAAAGTTATGACCGTTTTTCTGAACACTACCCTTTATATGGCAGTCCTTGAAAGAACTTCATTTTCTCGTGACGCGTTCCGGTGCCGCACCAAGTTTTCGTGTCCTCCATAGTGGAGATATTGTTTCCACATATATATTGGCCGATGCCAGGAATGTGCACCTAGTATTGGTTGTCACACAGGTACGTTACGGCATGCCACACGGCAAAAACAAGGAGAATAAGGCTTATATTTGCCTTATTTTCTTGAATTTACAACATATTGGGATTCCCTCGATCATAGAGCATGTGCATGTTGCAACGTTTGTCCTTACTAGGCGGACTAATGTTTATACTCATGATAATATCTCGGATTTCCTTCCAAAGGAGTGCCAATGGGTCCAGAAACTTGTCTAAAAAGCAGCGGCAAATGATGTTCTTTCACTTTCAGGGGCAAAAAGTCATGCTCAGGGGCCAGATTTGAGGGTCCTTCGGGCCTCCTGCACAAGCCGAAAGTATTTTCTAGATTCCCGCGCTCGTTCCGAGCATTTTGAGTACTTGTGGGTCCGAAACGAACTCCGAATGACAACGTTATGACCGTTTTTGTGAACACCGGTCCTTTATATGGCAGTCCTTGAAAGAAGTTCATTTCCTTGTGACGCGTTTTGGCGCGCTGCCCCAAAATTGTGTGTCCTCCATAGTGGAGATATTATTTCCACATTTATATTGACCGAAGCCATGAATACCCTCCTATTATTGGCTATCACACACGTACATTATGGAATACCACACGGAAAAAAGAAGGAGAATAAGGCTTATATAGTCGCCATATTTATATGAATTTACAACAAAATGGGATTCCCCGGATGATATATCATGTGCAGAATGCAATGTTTGTCCTAACCAGTTGGATTAATGTTTATACTCACGATAATCTCTCGGATTTCCTTCCAAAAGAGTGACAATGGGTTCAGAAACTTGTGTGAAAAGGAGCAGGAAATGATGTTCCTCGAATTTCAGGGGCAAAAAGTCCATCTTAGGGCCGAAGTTGAGGATCCTCCGGGACTCCTGTGCAAGCTAGAAGTATTTTCTAGATTACCACACTCGTCGCGAGCATTTTGAGTACTTGTTGGTCCGAAAAGGACTCCGAATGACAATGTTATGACCGTTTTAGTGAACATGTGCTTTATATGGCAGTCCTTGAAAGAACTTCATTTTCTCGGGACGCGTTCTCGCGCGCCGCACCAAATTTTGTGTCCTCCATAGTGGAGATATTGTTTCCACATATATATTGACCAATGCCAGGAATACCCTCCTATTACTGGCTGTCACACACGTACGTTACGGCATGCCACACGGCAAAAACAATAATAATAAGGCTTATAGTCGCCTTATTTTCGTGAATTTACAACCAAATGGGATCCCCCGGATCATGGAGCATGTGCAGAATGCAATGTTTGTCCTTACCAGGCAGAGTAATGTTTATACTCCCGATAATCTCTCAGATTTCCTTCCAAAGGAGTGCCAATGGGTTCAGAAACATGTATGAAAAGCAGCGACAAATGATGTTCTTTGACTTTAAGGGGCAAAAAGTCTTGCTCAGGGGCCGGATTTGAGGATCCTCCGGGCCTCCTGCACAAGCCGAAAGTATTTTCTGGATTCTCACACTCGTCGCGAGCATTCTGAGTACTTGTGTGTCCGAAACAGACTCTGAATGACAAAGTTATGACCGTTTTTCTGAACACTACCCTTTATATGGCAGTCCTTGAAAGAACTTCATTTTCTCGTGACGCGTTCCGGTGCCGCACCAAGTTTTCGTGTCCTCCATAGTGGAGATATTGTTTCCACATATATATTGGCCGATGCCAGGAATGTGCACCTAGTATTGGTTGTCACACAGGTACGTTACGGCATGCCACACGGCAAAAACAAGGAGAATAAGGCTTATATTTGCCTTATTTTCTTGAATTTACAACATATTGGGATTCCCTCGATCATAGAGCATGTGCATGTTGCAACGTTTGTCCTTACTAGGCGGACTAATGTTTATACTCATGATAATATCTCGGATTTCCTTCCAAAGGAGTGCCAATGGGTCCAGAAACTTGTCTAAAAAGCAGCGGCAAATGATGTTCTTTCACTTTCAGGGGCAAAAAGTCATGCTCAGGGGCCAGATTTGAGGGTCCTTCGGGCCTCCTGCACAAGCCGAAAGTATTTTCTAGATTCCCGCGCTCGTTCCGAGCATTTTGAGTACTTGTGGGTCCGAAACGAACTCCGAATGACAACGTTATGACCGTTTTTGTGAACACCGGTCCTTTATATGGCAGTCCTTGAAAGAAGTTCATTTCCTTGTGACGCGTTTTGGCGCGCTGCCCCAAAATTGTGTGTCCTCCATAGTGGAGATATTATTTCCACATTTATATTGACCGAAGCCATGAATACCCTCCTATTATTGGCTATCACACACGTACATTATGGAATACCACACGGAAAAAAGAAGGAGAATAAGGCTTATATAGTCGCCATATTTATATGAATTTACAACAAAATGGGATTCCCCGGATGATATATCATGTGCAGAATGCAATGTTTGTCCTAACCAGTTGGATTAATGTTTATACTCACGATAATCTCTCGGATTTCCTTCCAAAAGAGTGACAATGGGTTCAGAAACTTGTGTGAAAAAGAGCAGGAAATGATGTTCCTCGAATTTCAGGGGCAAAAAGTCCATCTTAGGGCCGAAGTTGAGGATCCTCCGGGACTCCTGTGCAAGCTAGAAGTATTTTCTAGATTACCACACTCGTCGCGAGCATTTTGAGTACTTGTTGGTCCGAAAAGGACTCCGAATGACAATGTTATGACCGTTTTAGTGAACATGTGCTTTATATGGCAGTCCTTGAAAGAACTTCATTTTCTCGGGACGCGTTCTCGCGCGCCGCACCAAATTTTGTGTCCTCCATAGTGGAGATATTGTTTCCACATATATATTGACCAATGCCAGGAATACCCTCCTATTACTGGCTGTCACACACGTACGTTACGGCATGCCACGCGGCAAAAACAATAATAATAAGGCTTATAGTCGCCTTATTTTCGTGAATTTACAACCAAATGGGATCCCCCGGATCATGGAGCATGTGCAGAATGCAATGTTTGTCCTTACCAGGCAGAGTAATGTTTATACTCCCGATAATCTCTCAGATTTCCTTCCAAAGGAGTGCCAATGGGTTCAGAAACATGTATGAAAAGCAGCGACAAATGATGTTCTTTGACTTTAAGGGGCAAAAAGTCATGCTCAGGGGCCGGATTTGAGGATCCTCCGGGCCTCCTGCACAAGCCGAAAGTATTTTCTAGATTTCCACGCTCGTCGCGAGCATTTTGAGTACTTGTGTGTCTGAAAAAAACTCTGAATGACGAAGTTATGACTGTTTTTGTGAACACTACCCTTTATATGGCAGTCCTTGAAAGAACTTCATTTTCTCGTGACGCGTTCTGGTGCCGCCCCAAGTTTTCGTGTCCCCCATAGTGAAGATACTGTTTCCACGTATATATTGGCCGATGCCAGGAATGTGCACCTAGTATTGGTTGTCACACACGTACGTTACGGCATGCCACACTACAAAAATAAGGAGAATAAGGCTTATATTCGCCTTATTTTCTTGAATCTACAACCAAATGGGATTCCCTGGATCATAGAGCATGTGCAGGTTGCAACGTTTGTCCTTACCAGGCGGACTAATGTTTATACTCATGATAATATCTCGGATTTCCTACCAAAGGAGTGCCAATGGGTTCAGAAACTTGTCTAAAAAGCAGCGGCAAATGATGTTCTTTGACTTTCAGGGGAAAAAAGTCCTGCTCAGGGGCCGGATTTGAGGGTCCTTTGGGTCTCCTGCACAAGCTGAAAGTATTTTCTAGATTCCCGCGCTCGTTCTGAGCATTTGGAGTACTTGTGGGTCCGAAACAAACTCCGAATGAAAAAGTTATGACCGTTTTTGTGAACACCGGTCCTTTATATGGCAGTCCTTGAAAGAAGTTCATTTTCTCGTGACGCGTTTTAGCGCGCTGCCCCAAAATTGTGTGTCCTCCATAGTGGAGATATTGTTTCCACATATATATTGACCGATGCCACGAATACCCTCCTATTATTGGCTATCACACACGTACATTATGGAATGCCACACGGCAAAAACAAGGAGAATAAGGCTTATATAGTCGCCATATTTATATGAATTTACAACAAAATGGGATTCCCCGGATCATATATGATGTGCAGAATGCGATGTTTGTCCTAACTAGTTGGACTAACGTTTATACTCACGATAATCTCTCGGATTTCCTTCCAATAGAGTGCCAATGGGTTCAGAAACTTGTGTGAAAAGGAGCACGAAATGATGTTCCTTGACTTTCAGGGGCAAAAAGTCCATCTTAGGGGCAGAATTTGAGGGTCCTCCGGGACTCTTGTGCAAGCTAGAAGTATTTTCTAGATTCCCACGCTCGTCGTGAGCATTTTGAGTACTTGTTGGTCTGAAAAGGTCTCCGAATGACAATGTTATGACCGTTTTAGTGAACATGTGCTTTATATGGCAGTCCTTGAAAGAACTTCATTTTCTCGGGACAAGTTCTGGCGCGCCGCACCAAATTTTGTGTCCTCCATAGTGGAGATATTGTTTCCACATATATATTAACCAATGCCAGGAATGCCCTCCTATTATTGGCTGTCACACACGTACGTTACGGCATGCCACACGGCAAAAACAATAATAATAAGGCTTATAGTCGCCTTATTTTCGTGAATTTACACCCAAATGGGATCCCCCGGATCATGGAGCATGTGCAGAATGCAATGTTTGTCCTTACCAGGCGGAGTAATGTTCATACTCACGATAATCTCTCAGATTTCCTTCCAAAGGAGTGCCAATGGGTTCAGAAACATGTATGAAAAGCAGCGACAAATGATGTTCTTTGACTTTAAGGGGCAAAAAGTCCTGCTCAGGGGCCGGATTTGAGGATCCTCCGGGCCTCCTGCACAATCCGAAAGTATTTTCTAGATTCTCACACTCGTCGCTTGCATTCTGAGTACTTGTGTGTCCAAAACAGACTCTGAATGACAAAGTTATGACCGTTTTTCTGAACACTACCCTTTATATGGCAGTCATTGAAAGAACTTCATTTTCTCGTGACGCGTTCTGGTGCCGCACCAAGTTTTCGTGTCCTCCATAGTGGAGATATTGTTTCCACATATATATTGGCTGATGCCAGGAATGTGCACCTAGTATTGGTTGTCACACACGTACGTTACGGCATGCCACACGACAAAAACAAGGAGAATAAGGCTTATATTTGCCTTATTTTCTTGAATTTACAACATATTGGGATTCCCTGGATCATAGAGCATGTGCAGGTTGCAACGGTTGTCCTTACCAGGCGGACTAATGTTTATACTCATGAAAATATCTAGGATTTCCTTCCAAAGGAGTGCCAATGGGTTCAAAAACTTGTCTAAAAAGCAGCGGCAAATGATGTTCTTTCACTTTCAGGGGCAAAAAGTCATGCTCAGGGGCCAGATTTGAGGGTCCTTCGGGCCTCCTGCACAAGCCGAAAGTATTTTCTAGATTCCCGCGCTCGTTCCGAGCATTTTGAGTACTTGTGGGTCCGAAACGAACTCCGAATGACAACGTTATGACCGTTTTTGTGAACACCGGTCCTTTATATGGTAGTCCTTGAAAGAAGTTCATTTCCTCGTGACGCGTTTTGGCGCGCTGCCCCAAAATTGCGTGTCCTCCATAGTGGAGATATTGTTTCCACATATATATGGACCGATGCCACGAATACCCTCCTATTATTGGTTATCACACACGTACATTATGGAATACCACATGGAAAAAACAAGGAGAATAAGGCTTATATAGTCGCCATATTTATATGAATTTACAACAAAATGGGATTCCCCGGATCATATATCATGTGCAGAATGCAATGTTTGTCCTAACCAATTGGATTAATGTTTATACTCACGATAATCTCTCGGATTTCCTTCCAAAAGAGTGACAATGGGTTCAGAAATTTGTGTGAAAAGGAGCAGGAAATGATGTTCCTTGACTTTCAGGGGCAAAAAGTCCATCTTAGTGCCGAATTTGAGGGTCCTCCGGGTCTCCTTTGCAAGCTAGAAGAATTTTCTAGATTCCCACACTCGTCGCGAGCATTTTGAGTACTTGTTGGTCCGAAAAGGACTCCGAATGACAATGTTATGACCGTTTTAGTGAACATATGCTTTATATGGGAGTCCTTGAAAGAACTTCATTTTCTCGGGACGCGTTCTCGCGCGCCGCACCAAATTTTGTGTCCTCCATAGTGGAGATATTGTTTCCACATATATATTAACAATTGCCAGGAATGCCCTATTATTGGCTGTCACACATGTACGTTACGACATGCCACACGGCAAAAACAATGATAATAAGGCTTATAGTCGCCTTATTTTCTTGAATTTACAACCAAATGGGATCCCCCGGATCATGGAGCATGTGCAGAATGCAATGTTTGTCCTTACCAGGCGGGGTAATGTTCATACTCACGATAATCTCTCAGATTTCCTTCCAAAGGAGTGCCAATGGGTTCAGAAACATGTATGAAAAGCAGCGACAAATGATGTTCTTTGACTTTAAGGGGCAAAAAGTCATGCTCAGGGGCCGGATTTGAGGATCCTCCGGGCCTCCTGCACAAGCCGAAAGTATTTTCTAGATTCCGACGCTCGTCGCGAGCATTCTGAGTACTTGTGTGTCCGAAACAGACTCTGAATGACAAAGTTATGACCGTTTTTATGAACACTACCCTCTATATGGCAGTCCTTGAAAGAACTTCATTTTCTCGTGACGCGCTCTGGTGCCGCCCCAAGTTTTCGTGTCCCCCATAGTGGAGATACTGTTTCCACATATATATTGGCAGGTGCCAGGACTGTGCACCTAGTATTGGTTGTCACACACGTACGTTACGGCATGCCACACGGCAAAAACAAGGAGAATAAGGCTTATATTTGCCTTATTTTCTTGAAATACAACCAAATGGGATTCCCTGGATCATAGAGCATGTGCAGGTTGCAACGTTTGTCCTTACCAGGTGGACTAATGTTTATACTAATGATAATATCTCGGATTTCCTTCCAAAGCAGTGCCAACGGGTTCAGAAACTTGTCTAAAAAGCAGCGGTAAATGATGTTCTTTGACTTTCAAGGGCAAAAAGTCCTGCTCAGGGGCCGATTTGAGGGCCCTTCGGGCCTCCTGCACAAGCCGAAAGTATTTTCTAGATTCCCGCGCTCGTCCCGAGCATTTGGAGTAATTGTGGGTCCGAAACAAACTCCGAATGACAAAGTTATGACCGTTTTTGTGAACACCGGTCCTTTATATGGCAGTCCTTGAAAGAAGTTCATTTTCTCGTGACGCGTTTTAGCGTGCTGCCCCAAAATTGTGTGTCCTCCATAGTGGAGATATTGTTTCCACATATATATTGACCGATGCCACGAATACCCTCCTATTATTGGCTATCACACACGTACATTATGGAATGCCACACGGCAAAAACAAGGAGAATAAGGCTTATATAGTCGCCATATTTATATGAATTTACAACAAAATGGGATTCCCCGGATCATATATCATGTGCAGAATGCGATGTTTGTCCTAACCAGTTGGACTAATGTTTATACTCACGATAATCTCTCGGATTTCCTTCCAAAAGAGTGCCAATGGGTTCAGAAACTTGTGTGAAAAGGAGCAGGAAATGATGTTCCTTGACTTTCAGGGGCAGAAAGTCCATCTTAGGGGCCGAATTTGAGGGTCCTCCGGGACTCTTGTGCAAGCTAGAAGTATTTTCTAGATTCCCACGCTCGTCGTGACCATTTTGAGTACTTGTTGGTCCGAAAAGGACTCCGAATGACAATGTTATGACCGTTTTAGTGAACATGTGCTTTATATGGCAGTCCTTGAAAGAACTTCATTTTCTCGGGACGTGTTCTCGCGCGCCGCACCAAATTTTGTGTCCTCCATAGTGGAGATATTGTTTCCACAAATATATTAACCAATGCCAGGAATGCCCTCCTATTATTGGCTGTCACACACTTACGTTACGGCATGCCACACGGCAAAAACAATAATAATAAGGCTTATAGTCGCCTTATTTTCGTGAATTTACAACCAAATGGGATCCCCCGGATCATGGAGCATGTGCAGAATGCAATGTTTGTCCTTACCAGGCAGAGTAATGTTTATACTCCCGATAATCTCTCAGATTTCCTTCCAAAGGAGTGCCAATGGGTTCAGAAACATGTATGAAAAGCAGCGACAAATGATGTTCTTTGACTTTAAGGGGCAAAAAGTGCTGCTCAGGGGCCGGATTTGAGGATCCTCCGGGCCTCCTGCACAAGCCGAAAGTATTTTCTAGATTCTCACACTCATCGCTTGCATTCTGAGTACTTGTGTGTCCGAAACAGACTCTGAATGACAAAGTTATGACCGTTTTTCTGAACACTACCCTTTATATGGCAGTCCTTGAAAGAACTTCATTTTCTCGTGACGCGTTCTGGTGCCGCACCAAGTTTTCGTGTCCTCCATAGTGGAGATATTGTTTCCACATATATATTGGCCGATGCCAAGAATGTGCACCTAGTATTGGTTGTCACACACGTACGTTACGGCATGCCACACGGGAAAAACAAGGAGAATAAGGCTTATATTTGCCTTATTTTCTTGAATTTACAACATATTGGGATTCCCTGGATCATAGAGCATGTGCAGGTTGCAACGTTTGTCCTTACCAGGCGGACTAATGTTTATACTCATGAAAATATCTAGGATTTCCTTCCAAAGGAGTGCCAATGGGTTCAGAAACTTGTCTAAAAAGCAGCGGCAAATGATGTTCTTTCACTTTCAGGGGCAAAAAGTCATGCTCAGGGGCCAGATTTGAGGGTCCTTCGGGGCTCCTGCACAAGCCGAAAGTATTTTCTAGATTCCCGCGCTCGTTCCGAGCATTTTCAGTACTTGTGGGTCCGAAACAAACTCCGAATGACAAAGTTATGACCGTTTTTGTGAACACAAGTCCTTTATATGGCAGTCCTTGAAAGAAGTTCATTTCCTCGTGACGCGTTTTGGCGCGCTACCCCAAAATTGTGTGTCCTCCATAGTGGAGATATTGTTTCCACATATATATGGACCGATGCCACGAATACCCTCCTATTATTGGTTATCACACACGTACATTATGGAATACCACATGGAAAAAACAAGGAGAATAAGGCTTATATAGTCGCCATATTTATATGAATTTACAACAAAATGGGATTCCCCGGATCATATATCATGTGCAGAATGCAAT
Organism: Aegilops tauschii subsp. strangulata; assembly: GCF_002575655.3. Lineage (NCBI taxonomy): Eukaryota > Viridiplantae > Streptophyta > Magnoliopsida > Poales > Poaceae > Aegilops > Aegilops tauschii. The sequence goes on along the minus strand of NC_053037.3, from coordinate 240,177,569 downwards.
GTTTGTCCTAACCAGTTGGGTTAATGTTTATACTCACGATAATCTCTCTGATTTCCTTCCAAAAGAGTGACAATGGGTTCAGAAACTTGTGTGAAAAGGAGCAGGAAATGATGTTCCTTGACTTTCAGGGGCAAAAAGTCCATCTTAGTGCCGAATTTGAGGGTCCTCCGGGACTCCTTTGCAAGCTAGAAGAATTTTCTAGATTCCCACACTCGTCGCGAGCATTTTGAGTACTTGTTGGTCCGAAAAGGACTCCGAATGACAATGTTATGACCGTTTTAGTGAACATGTGCTTTATATGGCAGTCCTTGAAAGAACTTCATTTTCTCGGGACGCGTTCACACGCGCCGCACCAAATTTTGTGTCCTCCATAGTGGAGATATTGTTTCCACAAATATATTAACCAATGCCAGGAATGCCCTCCTATTATTGGCTGTCACACACGTACGTTACGGCATGCCACACGGCAAAAACAATTATAATAAGGCTTATAGTCGCCTTATTTTCGTGAATTTACAACCAAATGGGATCCCCCGGATCATGGAGCATGTGCAGAATGCAATGTTTGTCCTTACCAGGCGGAGTAATGTTTATACTCACGATAATCTCTCAGATTTCCTTCCAAAGGAGTGCCAATGGGTTCAGAAACATGTATGAAAAGCAGCGACAAATGATGTTCTTTGACTTTAAGGGGCAAAAAGTCCTGCTCAGGGGCCGGATTTGAGGATCCTCCGGGCCTCCTACACAAGCCGAAATTATTTTCTAGATTCTCACACTCGTCGCTTGCATTCTGAGTACTTGTGTGTCCGAAACAGACTCTGAATGACAAAGTTATGACCGTTTTTCTGAACACTACCCTTTATATGGCAGTCCTTGAAAGAACTTCATTTTCTCGTGACGCGTTCTGGCGCCGCACCAAGTTTTCGTGTCCTCCATAGTGGAGATATTGTTTCCACATATATATTGGCCGATGCCAGGAATGTGCACCTAGTATTGGTTGTCACACACGTACGTTACGGCATGCCACACGGCAAAAACAAGGAGAATAAGGCTTATATTTGCCTTATTTTCTTGAATTTACAACATATTGGGATTCCCTGGATCATAGAGCATGTGCAGGTTGCAACGTCTGTCCTTACCAGGCGGACTAATGTTTATACTCATGAAAATATCTAGGATTTCCTTCCAAAGGAGTGCCAATGCGTTCAGAAACTTGTCTAAAAAGCAGCGGCAAATGATGTTCTTTCACTTTCAGGGGCAAAAAGTCATGCTCAGGGGCCAGATTTGAGGGTCCTTCGGGCCTCCTGCACAAGCCGAAAGTATTTTCTAGATTCCCGCGCTCGTTCCGAGCATTTTGAGTAGTTGTGGGTCCGAAACAAACTCCGAATGACAAAGTTATGACCGTTTTTGTGAACACCTGTCCTTTATATGGCAGTCCTTGAAAGAAGTTCATTTCCTCGTGACGCGTTTTGGCGCGCTGCCCCAAAATTGTGTGTCCTCCATAGTGGAGATATTGCTTCCACATATATATTGACCGATGCCACGAATACCCTCCTATTATATGAATTTACAACAAAATGGGATTCCCCGGATCATATATCATGTGCGGAATGCGATGTTTGTCCTAACCAGTTGGACTAATGTTTATACTCACGATAATCTCTCGGATTTCCTTCCAAAAGAGTGCCAATGGGTTCAGAAACTTGTGTGAAAAGGAGCAGGAAATGATGTTCCTAGACTTTCAGCGGCAAGAAGTCCATCTTAGGGGCCGAATTTGAGGGTCGTCCAAGACTCCTGTGCAAGCTAGAAGTATTTTCTAGATTCCCACACTCGTCGTGAGCATTTTGAGTACTTGTTGGTCCGAAAAGGACTCCGAATGACAATGTTATGACCGTTTTAGTGAACATGTGCTTTATATGGCAGTCCTTGAAAGAACTTCATTTTCTCGGGACGCGTTCTCGCGCGCCGCACCAAATTTTGTGTCCTCCATAGTGGAGATATTGTTTCCACATATATATTAACCAATGCCAGTAATGCCCTCCTATTACTGGCTGTCACACACGTACGTTACGGCGTGCCACACGGCAAAAACAATGATAATGAGGCTTATAGTCGCCTTATTTTCTTGAATTTGCAACCAAATGGGATCCCCCGGATCATGGAGCATGTGCAGAATGCAACGTTTGTCCTTACCAGGCGGAGTAATGTTTATACTCACGATAATCTCTCAGATTTCCTTCCAAAGGAGTGCCAATGGGTTCAGAAACATGTATGAAAAGCAGCGACAACTGATGTTCTTTGACTTTCAGGGGCAAAAAGTCATGCTCAGGGGCCGGATTTGAGGATCCTCCGGGCCTCCTGCACAAGCCGAAAGTATTTTCTAGATTCCGACGCTCCTCGCGAGCATTCCGAGTACTTGTGTGTCCGAAACAAACTCTGAATGACAAAGTTATGACCGTTTTTGTGAACACTACCCTTTATATGGCAGTCCTTGAAAGAACTTCATTTTCTCGTGACGCGCTCCGGCGCCGCCCCAAGTTTTCGTGTCCCCCATAGTGGAGATATTGTTTCCACATATATATTGGCCGGTGCCAGGAATGTGCACCTAGTATTGGTTGTCACACACGTACGTTACGGCATGCCACACGGCAAAAACAAGGAGAATAAGGCTTATATTCGCCTTATTTTCTTGAAATACAACCAAATGGGATTCCCTGGATCATAGAGCATGTGCAGGTTGCAACGTTTGTCCTTACCAGGCGGACTAATGTTTATACTCATGAAAATATCTAGGATTTCCTTCCAAAGGAGTGCCAATGGGTTCAGAAACTTGTCTAAAAAGCAGCGGCAAATGATGTTCTTTCACTTTCAGGGGCAAAAAGTCATGCTCAGGGGCCAGATTTGAGGGTCCTTCGGGGCTCCTGCACAAGCCGAAAGTATTTTCTAGATTCCCGCGCTCGTTCCGAGCATTTTCAGTACTTGTGGGTCCGAAACAAACTCCGAATGACAAAGTTATGACCGTTTTTGTGAACACCAGTCCTTTATATGGCAGTCCTTGAAAGAAGTTCATTTCCTCGTGACGCGTTTTGGCGCGCTACCCCAAAATTGTGTGTCCTCCATAGTGGAGATATTGTTTCCACATATATATGGACCGATGCCACGAATACCCTCCTATTATTGGTTATCACACACGTACATTATGGAATACCACATGGAAAAAACAAGGAGAATAAGGCTTATATAGTCGCCATATTTATATGAATTTACAACAAAATGGGATTCCCCGGATCATATATCATGTGCAGAATGCAATGTTTGTCCTAACCAGTTGGATTAATGTTTATACTCACGATAATCTCTCTGATTTCCTTCCAAAAGAGTGACAATGGGTTCAGAAACTTGTGTGAAAAGGAGCAGGAAATGATGTTCCTTGACTTTCAGGGGCAAAAAGTCCATCTTAGTGCCGAATTTGAGGGTCCTCCGGGACTCCTTTGCAAGCTAGAAGAATTTTCTAGATTCCCACACTCGTCGCGAGCATTTTGAGTACTTGTTGGTCCGAAAAGGACTCCGAATGACAATGTTATGACCGTTTTAGTGAACATGTGCTTTATATGGCAGTCCTTGAAAGAACTTCATTTTCTCGGGACGCGTTCACACGCGCCGCACCAAATTTTGTGTCCTCCATAGTGGAGATATTGTTTCCACAAATATATTAACCAATGCCAGGAATGCCCTCCTATTATTGGCTGTCACACACGTACGTTACGGCATGCCACACGGCAAAAACAATTATAATAAGGCTTATAGTCGCCTTATTTTCGTGAATTTACAACCAAATGGGATCCCCCGGATCATGGAGCATGTGCAGAATGCAATGTTTGTCCTTACCAGGCGGAGTAATGTTTATACTCACGATAATCTCTCAGATTTCCTTCCAAAGGAGTGCCAATGGGTTCAGAAACATGTATGAAAAGCAGCGACAAATGATGTTCTTTGACTTTAAGGGGCAAAAAGTCCTGCTCAGGGGCCGGATTTGAGGATCCTCCGGGCCTCCTACACAAGCCGAAATTATTTTCTAGATTCTCACACTCGTCGCTTGCATTCTGAGTACTTGTGTGTCCGAAACAGACTCTGAATGACAAAGTTATGACCGTTTTTCTGAACACTACCCTTTATATGGCAGTCCTTGAAAGAACTTCATTTTCTCGTGACGCGTTCTGGCGCCGCACCAAGTTTTCGTGTCCTCCATAGTGGAGATATTGTTTCCACATATATATTGGCCGATGCCAGGAATGTGCACCTAGTATTGGTTGTCACACACGTACGTTACGGCATGCCACACGGCAAAAACAAGGAGAATAAGGCTTATATTTGCCTTATTTTCTTGAATTTACAACATATTGGGATTCCCTGGATCATAGAGCATGTGCAGGTTGCAACGTCTGTCCTTACCAGGCGGACTAATGTTTATACTCATGAAAATATCTAGGATTTCCTTCCAAAGGAGTGCCAATGCGTTCAGAAACTTGTCTAAAAAGCAGCGGCAAATGATGTTCTTTCACTTTCAGGGGCAAAAAGTCATGCTCAGGGGCCAGATTTGAGGGTCCTTCGGGCCTCCTGCACAAGCCGAAAGTATTTTCTAGATTCCCGCGCTCGTTCCGAGCATTTTGAGTAGTTGTGGGTCCGAAACAAACTCCGAATGACAAAGTTATGACCGTTTTTGTGAACACCAGTCCTTTATATGGCAGTCCTTGAAAGAAGTTCATTTCCTCGTGACGCGTTTTGGCGCGCTGCCCCAAAATTGTGTGTCCTCCATAGTGGAGATATTGCTTCCACATATATATTGACCGATGCCACGAATACCCTCCTATTATATGAATTTACAACAAAATGGGATTCCCCGGATCATATATCATGTGCGGAATGCGATGTTTGTCCTAACCAGTTGGACTAATGTTTATACTCACGATAATCTCTCGGATTTCCTTCCAAAAGAGTGCCAATGGGTTCAGAAACTTGTGTGAAAAGGAGCAGGAAATGATGTTCCTAGACTTTCAGCGGCAAGAAGTCCATCTTAGGGGCCGAATTTGAGGGTCGTCCGAGACTCCTGTGCAAGCTAGAAGTATTTTCTAGATTCCCACACTCGTCGTGAGCATTTTGAGTACTTGTTGGTCCGAAAAGGACTCCGAATGACAATGTTATGACCGTTTTAGTGAACATGTGCTTTATATGGCAGTCCTTGAAAGAACTTCATTTTCTCGGGACGCGTTCTCGCGCGCCGCACCAAATTTTGTGTCCTCCATAGTGGAGATATTGTTTCCACATATATATTAACCAATGCCAGTAATGCCCTCCTATTACTGGCTGTCACACACGTACGTTACGGCGTGCCACACGGCAAAAACAATGATAATGAGGCTTATAGTCGCCTTATTTTCTTGAATTTGCAACCAAATGGGATCCCCCGGATCATGGAGCATGTGCAGAATGCAACGTTTGTCCTTACCAGGCGGAGTAATGTTTATACTCACGATAATCTCTCAGATTTCCTTCCAAAGGAGTGCCAATGGGTTCAGAAACATGTATGAAAAGCAGCGACAACTGATGTTCTTTGACTTTCAGGGGCAAAAAGTCATGCTCAGGGGCCGGATTTGAGGATCCTCCGGGCCTCCTGCACAAGCCGAAAGTATTTTCTAGATTCCGACGCTCCTCGCGAGCATTCCGAGTACTTGTGTGTCCGAAACAAACTCTGAATGACAAAGTTATGACCGTTTTTGTGAACACTACCCTTTATATGGCAGTCCTTGAAAGAACTTCATTTTCTCGTGACGCGCTCCGGCGCCGCCCCAAGTTTTCGTGTCCCCCATAGTGGAGATATTGTTTCCACATATATATTGGCCGGTGCCAGGAATGTGCACCTAGTATTGGTTGTCACACACGTACGTTACGGCATGCCACACGGCAAAAACAAGGAGAATAAGGCTTATATTCGCCTTATTTTCTTGAAATACAACCAAATGGGATTCCCTGGATCATAGAGCATGTGCAGGTTGCAACGTTTGTCCTTACCAGGCGGACTAATGTTTATACTCATGATAATATCTCGGATTTCCTTCCAAAGCAGTGAAAACGGGTTCAGAAACTTGTCTAAAAAGCAGCGGCAAATGATGTTCTTTGACTTTCAGGGGCAAAAAGTCCTGCTCAGGGGCCGATTTGAGGGCCCTTCGGGCCTCCTGCACAAGCCGAAAGTATTTTCTAGATTCCCGCGCTCGTCCCGAACATTTGGAGTACTTGTGGGTCCGAAACAAACTCCGAATGACAAAGTTATGACCGTTTTTGTGAACACCGTTCCTTTATATGGCAGTCCTTGAAAGAAGTTCATTTTCTCGTGACGCGTTCTGGCGCGCTGCCCCAAAATTGTGTGTTCTCCATAGTGGAGATATTGTTTCCACATATATATTGACCGATGCCACGAATACCCTCCTATTATTGGCTATCACACACGTACATTATGGAATGCCACACGGCAAAAACAAAGGAGAATAAGGCTTATATAGTCGCCATATTTACATGAATTTACAACAAAATGGGATTCCCCGGATCATATATCATGTGCAGAATGCGATGTTTGTCCTAACCAGTTGGACTAATGTTTATACTCACGATAATCTCTCGGATTTCCTTCCAAAAGAGTGCCAATGGGTTTAGAAACTTGTGTGAAAAGGCGCGGGAAATGATGTTCCTTGACTTTCAGGGGCAAAAAGTCCATCTTTGGGGCCGAATTTGAGGGTCCTCCGGGACTCCTTTGCAAGCTAGAAGTATTTTCTAGATTCCCACGCTCGTCGCGAGCATTTTGAGTACTTGTTGGTCCGAAAAGGACTCCGAATGACAATGTTATGACCGTTTTAGTGAACATGTGCTTTACATGGCAGTCCTTGAAAGAACTTCATTTTCTCGGGACGCGTTCTCGCGCGCCGCACCAAATTTTGTGTCCTCCATAGTGGAGAAATTGTTTCTACATATATATTAACCAATGCTAGGAATGCCCTCCTATTATTGGCTGTCACAGACGTACATTACGACATGCCACACGGCAAAAACAATGATAATAAGGCTTATAGTCGCCTTATTTTCTTGAATTTACAACCAAATGGGATCCCCGGGATCATGGAGCAAGTGCAGAATGGAACGTTTGTCCTTACTAGGCGGAGTAATGTTTATACTCACGATAATCTCTCAGATTTCCTTCCAAAGGAGTGCCAATGGGTTCAGAAACATGTATGAAAAGCAGCGACAAATGATGTTCTTTGACTTTCAGGGGCAAAAAGTCCTGCTCAGGGGCCGGATTTGAGGATCCTCCGGGCCTCCTGCACAAGCCGAAAGTATTTTCTAGATTCCCACGCTCGTCGCGAGCATTTTGAGTACTTGTGTGTCTGAAACAGACTCTGAATGACGAAGTTATGACTGCTTTTGTGAACACTACCCTTTATATGGCAGTCCTTGAAAGAACTTCATTTTCTCGTGACGCGTTCTGGTGCCGCACCAAGTTTTCGTGTCCTCCATAGTGGAGATATTGTTTCCACATATATATTGGCCGATGCCAAGAATGTGCACCTAGTATTGGTTGTCACACACGTACGTTACGGCATGCCACACGGGAAAAACAAGGAGAATAAGGCTTATATTTGCCTTATTTTCTTGAATTTACAACATATTGGGATTCCCTGGATCATAGAGCATGTGCAGGTTGCAACGTTTGTCCTTACCAGGCGGACTAATGTTTATACTCATGAAAATATCTAGGATTTCCTTCCAAAGGAGTGCCAATGGGTTCAGAAACTTGTCTAAAAAGCAGCGGCAAATGATGTTCTTTCACTTTCAGGGGCAAAAAGTCATGCTCAGGGGCCAGATTTGAGGGTCCTTCGGGGCTCCTGCACAAGCCGAAAGTATTTTCTAGATTCCCGCGCTCGTTCCGAGCATTTTCAGTACTTGTGGGTCCGAAACAAACTCCGAATGACAAAGTTATGACCGTTTTTGTGAACACCAGTCCTTTATATGGCAGTCCTTGAAAGAAGTTCATTTCCTCGTGACGCGTTTTGGCGCGCTACCCCAAAATTGTGTGTCCTCCATAGTGGAGATATTGTTTCCACATATATATGGATCGATGCCACGAATACCCTCCTATTATTGGTTATCACACACGTACATTATGGAATACCACATGGAAAAAACAAGGAGAATAAGGCTTATATAGTCGCCATATTTATATGAATTTACAACAAAATGGGATTCCCCGGATCATATATCATGTGCAGAATGCAATGTTTGTCCTAACCAGTTGGATTAATGTTTATACTCACGATAATCTCTCTGATTTCCTTCCAAAAGAGTGACAATGGGTTCAGAAACTTGTGTGAAAAGGAGCAGGAAATGATGTTCCTTGACTTTCAGGGGCAAAAAGTCCATCTTAGTGCCGAATTTGAGGGTCCTCCGGGACTCCTTTGCAAGCTAGAAGAATTTTCTAGATTCCCACACTCGTTGCGAGCATTTTGAGTACTTGTTGGTCCGAAAAGGACTCCGAATGACAATGTTATGACCGTTTTAGTGAACATGTGCTTTATATGGCAGTCCTTGAAAGAACTTCATTTTCTCGGGACGCGTTCACACGCGCCGCACCAAATTTTGTGTCCTCCATAGTGGAGATATTGTTTCCACAAATATATTAACCAATGCCAGGAATGCCCTCCTATTATTGGCTGTCACACACGTACGTTACGGCATGCCACACGGCAAAAACAATTATAATAAGGCTTATAGTCGCCTTATTTTCGTGAATTTACAACCAAATGGGATCCCCCGGATCATGGAGCATGTGCAGAATGCAATGTTTGTCCTTACCAGGCGGAGTAATGTTTATACTCACGATAATCTCTCAGATTTCCTTCCAAAGGAGTGCCAATGGGTTCAGAAACATGTATGAAAAGCAGCGACAAATGATGTTCTTTGACTTTAAGGGGCAAAAAGTCCTGCTCAGGGGCCGGATTTGAGGATCCTCCGGGCCTCCTACACAAGCCGAAAGTATTTTCTAGATTCTCACACTCGTCGCTTGCATTCTGAGTACTTGTGTGTCCGAAACAGACTCTGAATGACAAAGTTATGACCGTTTTTCTGAACACTACCCTTTATATGGCAGTCCTTGAAAGAACTTCATTTTCTCGTGACGCGTTCTGGCGCCGCACCAAGTTTTCGTGTCCTCCATAGTGGAGATATTGTTTCCACATATATATTGGCCGATGCCAGGAATGTGCACCTAGTATTGGTTGTCACACACGTACGTTACGGCATGCCACACGGCAAAAACAAGGAGAATAAGGCTTATATTTGCCTTATTTTCTTGAATTTACAACATATTGGGATTCCCTGGATCATAGAGCATGTGCAGGTTGCAACGTCTGTCCTTACCAGGCGGACTAATGTTTATACTCATGAAAATATCTAGGATTTCCTTCCAAAGGAGTGCCAATGCGTTCAGAAACTTGTCTAAAAAGCAGCGGCAAATGATGTTCTTTCACTTTCAGGGGCAAAAAGTCATGCTCAGGGGCCAGATTTGAGGGTCCTTCGGGCCTCCTGCACAAGCCGAAAGTATTTTCTAGATTCCCGCGCTCGTTCCGAGCATTTTGAGTAGTTGTGGGTCCGAAACAAACTCCGAATGACAAAGTTATGACCGTTTTTGTGAACACCTGTCCTTTATATGGCAGTCCTTGAAAGAAGTTCATTTCCTCGTGACGCGTTTTGGCGCGCTGCCCCAAAATTGTGTGTCCTCCATAGTGGAGATATTGCTTCCACATATATATTGACCGATGCCACGAATACCCTCCTATTATTGGCTATCACACACGTACATTATGGAATGCCACACGGCAAAAACAAGGAGAATAAGGCTTATATAGTCGCCATATTTATATGAATTTACAACAAAATGGGATTCCCCGGATCATATATCATGTGCGGAATGCGATGTTTGTCCTAACCAGTTGGACTAATGTTTATACTCACGATAATCTCTCGGATTTCCTTCCAAAAGAGTGCCAATGGGTTCAGAAACTTGTGTGAAAAGGAGCAGGAAATGATGTTCCTAGACTTTCAGCGGCAAGAAGTCCATCTTAGGGGCCGAATTTGAGGGTCGTCCGAGACTCCTGTGCAAGCTAGAAGTATTTTCTAGATTCCCACACTCGTCGTCAGCATTTTGAGTACTTGTTGGTCCGAAAAGGACTCCGAATGACAATGTTATGACCGTTTTAGTGAACATGTGCTTTATATGGCAGTCCTTGAAAGAACTTCATTTTCTCGGGACGCGTTCTCGCGCGCCGCACCAAATTTTGTGTCCTCCATAGTGGAGATATTGTTTCCACATATATATTAACCAATGCCAGTAATGCCCTCCTATTACTGGCTGTCACACACGTACGTTACGGCGTGCTACACGGCAAAAACAATGATAATGAGGCTTATAGTCGCCTTATTTTCTTGAATTTGCAACCAAATGGGATCCCCCGGATCATGGAGCATGTGCAGAATGCAACGTTTGTCCTTACCAGGCGGAGTAATGTTTATACTCACGATAATCTCTCAGATTTCCTTCCAAAGGAGTGCCAATGGGTTCAGAAACATGTATGAAAAGCAGCGACAACTGATGTTCTTTGACTTTCAGGGGCAAAAAGTCATGCTCAGGGGCCGGATTTGAGGATCCTCCGGGCCTCCTGCACAAGCCGAAAGTATTTTCTAGATTCCGACGCTCCTCGCGAGCATTCCGAGTACTTGTGTGTCCGAAACAAACTCTGAATGACAAAGTTATGACCGTTTTTGTGAACACTACCCTTTATATGGCAGTCCTTGAAAGAACTTCATTTTCTCGTGACGCGCTCCGGCGCCGCCCCAAGTTTTCGTGTCCCCCATAGTGGAGATATTGTTTCCACATATATATTGGCCGGTGCCAGGAATGTGCACCTAGTATTGGTTGTCACACACGTACGTTACGGCATGCCACACGGCAAAAACAAGGAGAATAAGGCTTATATTCGCCTTATTTTCTTGAAATACAACCAAATGGGATTCCCTGGATCATAGAGCATGTGCAGGTTGCAACGTTTGTCCTTACCAGGCGGACTAATGTTTATACTCATGATAATATCTCGGATTTCCTTCCAAAGCAGTGAAAACGGGTTCAGAAACTTGTCTAAAAAGCAGCGGCAAATGATGTTCTTTGACTTTCAGGGGCAAAAAGTCCTGCTCAGGGGCCGATTTGAGGGCCCTTCGGGCCTCCTGCACAAGCCGAAAGTATTTTCTAGATTCCCGCGCTCGTCCCGAACATTTGGAGTACTTGTGGGTCCGAAACAAACTCCGAATGACAAAGTTATGACCGTTTTTGTGAACACCGGTCCTTTATATGGTAGTCCTTGAAAGAAGTTCATTTTCTCGTGACGCGTTCTAGCGCGCTGCCCCAAAATTGTGTGTTCTCCATAGTGGAGATATTGTTTCCACATATATATTGACCGATGCCACGAATACCCTCCTATTATTGGCTATCACACACGTACATTATGGAATGCCACACGGCAAAAACAAAGGAGAATAAGGCTTATATAGTCGCCATATTTACATGAATTTACAACAAAATGGGATTCCCCGGATCATATATCATGTGCAGAATGCGATGTTTGTCCTAACCAGTTGGACTAATGTTTATACTCACGATAATCTCTCGGATTTCCTTCCAAAAGAGTGCCAATGGGTTTAGAAACTTGTGTGAAAAGGCGCGGGAAATGATGTTCCTTGACTTTCAGGGGCAAAAAGTCCATCTTTGGGGCCGAATTTGAGGGTCCTCCGGGACTCCTTTGCAAGCTAGAAGTATTTTCTAGATTCCCACGCTCGTCGCGAGCATTTTGAGTACTTGTTGGTCCGAAAAGGACTCCGAATGACAATGTTATGACCGTTTTAGTGAACATGTGCTTTACATGGCAGTCCTTGAAAGAACTTCATTTTCTCGGGACGCGTTCTCGCGCGCCGCACCAAATTTTGTGTCCTCCATAGTGTAGAAATTGTTTCTACATATATATTAACCAATGCTAGGAATGCCCTCCTATTATTGGCTGTCACAGACGTACATTACGACATGCCACACGGCAAAAACAATGATAATAAGGCTTATAGTCGCCTTATTTTCTTGAATTTACAACCAAATGGGATCCCCCGGATCATGGAGCAAGTGCAGAATGGAACGTTTGTCCTTACTAGGCGGAGTAATGTTTATACTCACGATAATCTCTCAGATTTCCTTCCAAAGGAGTGCCAATGGGTTCAGAAACATGTATGAAAAGCAGCGACAAATGATGTTCTTTGACTTTCAGGGGCAAAAAGTCCTGCTCAGGGGCCGGATTTGAGGATCCTCCGGGCCTCCTGCACAAGCCGAAAGTATTTCCTAGATTCCCACGCTCGTCGCGAGCATTTTGAGTACTTGTGTGTCTGAAACAGACTCTGAATGACGAAGTTATGACTGTTTTTGTGAACACTACCCTTTATATGGCAGTCCTTGAAAGAACTTCATTTTCTCGTGACGCGTTCTGGCGCCGCCCCAAGTTTTCGTGTCCTCCATAGTGGAGATACTGTTTCCACATATATATTGGCCGATGCCAGGAATGTGCACCTAGTATTGGTTGTCACACACGTACGTTACGGCATGCCACACGGCAAAAACAAGGAGAATAAGGCTTATATTCGCCTTATTTTCTTGAATTTACAACCAAATGGGATTCCCTGGATCATAGAGCATGTTTAGGTTGTAACGTTTGTCCTTACCAGGCAGACTAATGTTTATACTCATGATAATATCTCGGATTTCCTTCCAAAGGAGTGCAATGGGTTCAGAAACTTCTCTGAAAAGCAGCGGTAAATGATGTTCTTTGACTTTCAGGGGAAAAAAGTCCTGCTAAGGGGCCGGATTTGAGGGTCCTCCGGGCCTCCTACACAAGCCGAAAGTATTTTCTAGATTTCCACGCGGGTCGCGAGCATTTTGAGTAATTATGGGTCCGAAACAGACTCTGAATGACAAAGTTATGACCGTTTTTGTGAACTCCGGTCCTTTATATGGCATTTTCTCGTGACGCGTTCTGGCTGCCGCCCCAAAATTTTGTGTCCTCCATAGTGGAGATATTGTTTCCACATATATATTGACCGATTCCATGAATACCCTCCTATTATTGGCTATCACACTCGTACGTTACGACATGGCACACGCCAAAAACAAGGAGAATAAGGCTTATATAGTCGCCATATTTTTATCAATTTACAACCAAATTGGATTCCCCGGATCATAGATCATGTGCAGAATGCAATGTTTGTTCTAACCAGTTGGACTAATGTTTAAACCCACGATAATCTCTCGCATTTCCTTCCAAAGGAGTGCCAATGGGTTCAGAAACTTGTCTGGAAAGCAGCAGGAAATGATGTTCTTTGACTTTCAAGGGCAAAAATTCCATCTTAGGGGCCGACTTTGAGGGTCCTCCGGGCCTCCTGTGCAAGCCGGAAGTATTTTCTAGATTCCCACGCTCGTCACGAGCATTTTGAGTACTTGTTGGTCCGAAACGGACCCCGAATGACAATGTTACGACCGTTTTAGTGAACATGTACTTTATATGGCAGTCCTTGAAAGAACTTCATTTTCTCGGGACGCGTTCTGGCGCGCCGCACCAAATTTTGTGTCCTCCATATTGGAGATATTGTTTCCACATATATATTAACCAATGCAAGGAATGCCCTCCTATTATTGGCCGTCACACACGTACGGTACGGCATGCCACACAGCAAAAACAAGGAGAATAAGGCTTATAGTTGCCTTCTTTTCTTGAATTTACAACCAAACGGGATTCCCCGAATCATAGAGCATGTGAAGAATGGAACGTTTGTCCTTAGCAGGAAGAGTAATGTTTATACTCACCATAATCTCTCAGATTTCCTTCCAAATGAGTGCCAATGGATTCAAAAACTTGTTTGAAAAGCAGCGGGCAATGATGTTCTTTGACTTTCAGTGGCAAAAAGCCCTGCTTAGGGTCTGAATTTGAGGGTCCTCTGGGCCTCCTGCGCAAACAGGAAGTATTTTCTAGATTCCCACGCTCGTCGAGAGCATTTTGAGTACTTGTTGGTACGAAACGGACTCCGAATGGCAAAGTTATGACCTTTTTGCGAACACCCGTTCTTTAGATGACAGTCCTTGAAAGAACTTCATTTTCTCGTGACGCGTTCTGGCGCGCCGCCCCAAGATTTTGTGCACTCCATGGTGGAGATATTGTTTCCACATATATATTGACCGATGCCAGGAATGTGCACCTATTATTGGTTGTCACACACGTACGTTACGGCATGCCACACGGCAAAAACAAGGACAATAAGGCTTATAGTTGCCTTATTTTCTTCAATTTACAACCAAATGGGATTCCCCGGATAATAGAGCATGTGCAGATTGCAATGTTTGTCCTTACTAGGCGGACTAATGTTTATACTCACAATAATCTCTCGGATTTCCTTCCAAAGGAGTGCCAATGGGTTCAGAAACTTTTCTGAAAACCAGCGGCAAATGATGTTCTTTGACTTTCAGGGGAAAAAAGTCCTGCTAAGGGGCCGGATTTGAGGGTTCTCCAGGCCTCCTACAGAAGCCGAAAGTATTTTCTAGATTTCCACGCCCGTCGCGAGCATTTTGAGTACTTGTGGGTCCGAAACAGACTCTGAATGACAAAGTTATGACCGTTTCTGTGAACTCCGGTCCTTTATATGGCAGTCCTTGAAAGAACTTCATTTTCTCATGACGCGTTCTGGTGCGCCGCCCCAAAATTTTGTGTCCTCCATAGTGGATATATTGTTTCCACATATATATTGACCGATGCCATGAATACCCTCCTATTATTGGCTATCACACACGTACGTTACGGCATGCCACACGGCAAAAACAAGGAGAATAAGGCTTATATAGTCGCCATATTTTTATGAATTTTCAACCAAATGGGATTCCCCAGATCATAGATCATGTGCAGAGAATGCAATGTTTGTCCTTACTAGGTGGACTAACACTACAAGGGAAAACCTTATACACAGAAACTTACCAGCAGCGCGGTTTAAAAACAGACGCTACTGCTAATTAACAGTAGCGCTCTTTATAAAACTGCGCTACTAAAATCAGTTTAGCAGTAGCGCGCCAGTTGAGAAGAGCGCTACTACTAAAATTGCCAGGGTGTTTGCTCCAGACTAGGTATAGTAGTCGCGCTCTTCCCTTAGATGTGCTACTGCTAAAGTACTTAGGAGTAGCGCGTTTCGCGTACACACGCTGCTGCTAAGTAGCGTCCCCTCTTTAGCCTCATACTGCTAAGCGAACATGGTGTTTACCACCTTAAATATGTTACTTCTCAAACTATCACAAGCACTTGGTCTTCATTGAACTCTATGTGTAGGATTTGTGGCCGCAATATGAATCTTCACATGTACCTAAACATGTGAGGATTCATGTTGACTATTTAGATTCTACACAAAAAGATCATTCATGACCAATGTATTTTTTATGTTTATTTTTATATGGTTAGCCTTGGCAGTAGCGCGTTACAGTAGAATGCGCTACTGCTACATAGCTTAGTAGTAGTGCGTTTCCCTAAAGTGCGCTACAGCTAATGCCATCCTATCTTCTCCGCCCGGCCGGCCGCCCCTTACTCTTCACCTCCACTCCCTCCTCCATCCCCTCCCTCACCCCGTCGTCCGGCGCCGTCGCAGTGCCGCCAGCTGCTGCCGCCGTCGCCCCCTCCCTCCTACATCCCCTCCCTCCTCCATCCCGCCACCATCGCCCCCTTTCTCCCTAGCTCCCTCCTCCATCTCCCACCATCCCGGCGTCGTCGCCCTCCCGTCGTCACCGCCACCGAGGTAGCTCCTCCCTCCCCCTCCTTCCCGCCTCCTCCCTCCTTCCTTCCCCTCCTCCTTCACGCCTCCTCCCTCCTTCCTACCCCTCCTCCCTCCCTCCTCCTTCCTGCCTCCTCCCTCCTTCCTACCCCTCCTTCCTCCCTCCCTTGTCTCTGTTCTTGTAGAATGTAGATTTTTGAATGTAGACATTGTAGAATGTAGGTTTTTTAATAGAATAATTTTTTAGACTATTTTAGGTGTTTTGAATAGAATAGCAAATTTTAGTCTTTTGATTAGAAATTTTAGTAATGGAAATTTTTAGTTGGTAGAATTTGAAATGGATGGATGGTTATATTGATGGATATATAGATAGATGGATGGATGGATAGATGTTAGGGCTAGAACTACGGTATAGATAGTTAGAATGTAAGTGCTTAATATAACTAGTTTATTTATGGTAAGTGCTTAATATAACTAGTTTATTTATAATAAGTGCTTAATGAACTAGGTTATTTATAGTAAGTGCTTAATAGAACTAGTTTAATAATTTGTAGCAAGTGCTAAATAGAACTAGTTTATTTATAGTAAGAGCTTAATTGAATTAGTTTATTTATAATAAGTGCTTAATAGCATTAGTTTATTTATAATAAGTGCTTAATAGAATTAGTTTATTTATAGTAAGTGGTTAATATATTTTGTTTTTTGCAGAAATCAAGTTTGCCCCTGCCTCATCCCCGCAGTCGTCCCCATCGTCGACCCCTTAAGACCTCTAGGTGAGAATAGCCAAATGATAATGTGTTGTAAATGTCGATGATGAAAATGCTAGTGCTATATAGTTGTCATCTCATTGATATCGATGATGATGCATTCTGAATATAGAGTATGTCTTGGTGTTCTTGTTTGCAATGTGCCTCCGAGTGGCCTATGTTTTGCCGGAATGTTGATTCGTTTCCGTCCCGGCAAATTTCAGGCGCTCGATATGTCCTATTTTAGGAAAGGTCATGCCGGATTTTTCCATGAATTCAAACATGACTTTTGCTAGAATATGTAGGAAATATCGAGTGCCCCGGATTTTCAATTAATGTTTCAACTATGAACATAGGAAATGTCTCACAACGAAAAGGATTTCGGTACGTGTGAATACTGCGAAGACGAGCGCGGCCTGTGCGACAGACATTTCCTAGTTGATGATAGGCGCTTCAGCATAAGGCTGGATGAGGCCTTCGAAGTGGATACAGTAAGTCACAACGACAAGTCTTTTTCTGCTTCTTTTGCTTCAACTTATAATTTTTATTTTTTACTATTCTACTAGCGTATCCCCTGCCATGCAAGAGTTTTGTCTTGGATAAGATTGGTTTCAGTCCTATGAAAACTATGGAGGTAAAGAGAGTTCACTTGAGGACCGAGCATGGTTATACTTTGGACGCAAAATTATACAATGCAGACACCTACACCTATTTTGAATGCAATAATTGGAGAGCACTATGCAAGGCTTATGCATTTGAGCCTGATATGCTTATCACCTTTGATATTCGTCCGGTAGATGGTATTCAAGGCAATATCGACATCTGGGTCGATGTGCAGACGCCTCCAGTTCTACCATTATGTGAGTTTATCAACCATATTTATGTCTTCGATATTGTTTATTCAAAAATAGTTGACAACTAATTTCTATTGACAGCTTATTTCCATTTAAGCAAACATGTCCGGCGCTTAGTAGACATGACCTACCAGTGTCCCAACGCTGAACTAAACTGCGAGGAGATAAGTCATTATGTTTCATGGCTTGAGGATCTTGATGCTGTCAAGAGAAATTATTTTCCTGGACTTGAAAATGTTAGTACTCAAAACGTGTGACCAATAATGTTCGTATTGAAGTACGGTCACATCTATTTAGGAAAGATGGTAAAATTTTTACTATTTGTCCTCAGTGCATCTTTTGCATACATTATTTTTAAGCTAAACTTCATTGCTAAGTATGTTACTATGATGTTCTTCAACAGGAGCTTCCGATGAATGTTGTGCCTCATTGGATCGAGCCTAAAGGTCGCAAGGCAATGGTTAGCTTACAACCAAGACATCCTACATTGCACATGAGTGCATTCAGGATTTCTCGAAGCGAGCAAGTCTTAATCGTCAAAGACTGGAGCAGAATTGTGAATGATCGCAGAGAAGTACTAGGGGACAGCAATCATAAGCGCAGCCCACAATTAGGAGACAGGTTCATCTGCATGCTCCAATATGATGAATCAGGACTACTACACATGTTCTATGCTATTTTACCTGAGAGAGCCGCATGAGTGATTAGCTAGCTAGAATGAGTTTGAAGATGTGATGATGTGCTACACTATGACTATGATGATTAAATAGCTAGTGTTGGTGGTAATGACATGATGATTATTAATAACTAGTGTTGGTGCTGATTAGATAGCTACACTATGACTATGATGATTAAATAGTGTTGGTGGTAATGACTACGATGATTATTAGCTAGTGTTGTTGGTGATGATATGATGCAAGAGTTTTTATATTAATATGATGATGATGTTGATCATGATTATCATGATGATTTGTTATTATGATCATAATTAGTTATTATATCATTGGTGGAAGGAACGCGGATTAGATTCATGTGGATGGATCAAAAGTGACCAAAAGTTGAATTAGTAGGATCATCGTCCTAATTCAACTATTGATTCATCCAAATGAATCTAATCCAGGTTTCTTCCTCACAATGATATGTTAATTCATCATGGACATAATGAGATAACAACCTCTGAATTGGTACTATATCAAAATTTGTATAACAGCGTATAAATACACTGAAAATAAAAAAATAAAAACAGAATACTAGTAGCGCTGGACAGGAAACATGCTACTACAAATTATATTAGTACTAGCGCTGGAAACAACACACGCTACGACTACATGTCTTAGCAGTAGCGTGTGTTACGCGCGCTACTGCTAAGGAATAGCTGTAGCGCCTTACTAGTAGCACGGTGCCCCGCGCTACTAGTAGGCATTAAACCCGCGCTAATACTAGGCTTTTCCCTAGTAGTGTAATGTTTATACTCACAATAATCTCTCGGATTTCCTTCCAAAGGAGTGCGAATGGATTCAGAAACTTGTCTCAAAAGCAGCGCCAAATGATGTTCTTTGACTTTCAGGGGCAAAAAGTCCTGCTTAGGGGCCGAATTTGAAGGTCCTCCGGGCCTCCTGCGCAAGCTGGAAGTATTTTGTAGATTCCCACGCTCGTCGCAAGCATTTTGAGTACTTGTTGGTACGAAACGGACTCCAAATGACAATGTTATGACCGTTTTAGTGAACACCAGTCCTTTATATGGCAGTCCTTGAAAGAACTTCATTTCCTCGTGACGCGTTCTCACGTGCCGCCCCAAAGTTTTTTGTCCTCCAGAGTGGATATATTGTTTCCACATATATATTGACCGATGCCAGGAATGCCCTCCTATTATTGGCTGTCACACACGTACGTTACAACATGCCACACGGCAAAAACAAGGAGAATAAGGCTTATAGTCGCCTTATTTTCTTGAATTGACAGCCAAATGGGATTCCCCGGATCATAGAGCATGTTCAGAATACAACGTTTATCCTTACCAGGCGGAGAAATGTTTATACTCACCATAAATCTCTCAGATTTCCTTCCAAAGGAGTGCCAATGGGTTGAGAAACTTGTCTCAAAATCAGCGGCAAATGATGTTCTTTGACTTTCAGGGGCAAAAATTCCTTCTTAGGGGCCGAATATGAGGATCCTCCGGGCCTCCTGCGCAAGCCGAAAGTATTTTCTAGATTCCCACGCTCGTCGCGAGCATTTTGAGCACTTGTGTGATGTAGGGTGGAAACCTATATGGCTGATCTTTCACGAAAGGAGCGGATCCCAACTGAGAACACGAAGAACACGAGGGGAAACACAAGGGAAAACACGAGAGAATCACTCAAACCAACAAGATTAAGTCACACATGTGTTAGATCCTCGAAACACGAGAGGAGATACAAGATCCACGATCAACAAAGGACGATACAAAGGTAACCGGTTCTTCTCCGAGAGGAGGTCTTGATGGGGCCACCCAAGAGGGGGTCTTGAATCCAAGGGGATCTTCTCCGTAGAGGGGTCGCGGTCTCTCTCATGGAGTAGACCCGTAATGGATGAGCAAAGCTCTATCTCACATATGAGCTAAACCAGTGCTAACCCTAACTAGGAGGAGGAGGGGGTCTATATATAGTGTTAGCCCACGAATGGGTAAGTGAGAGGGGGGATACATGGGCCCTTGGACCGTTCACTGTGCGCAGACAGGCGCCGGATGTCTAGGCTGGGGGCCGGATGTCCAGCGGCTCACAAAGAGCCGGATGTCCGGGCTGGAGTGGCCGATTCTTCTGCTCTCTGGATAGCGTGCGCCGGATTTCCTGGCAAGTGCCGGATGTCCGGCCCATGCGGGGCGCCGGATGTCCGAGGGTGGGTCGGATGTCCGGCCGCTGTAGACTCGCCTGGCTTCTGTCTCTCTCTGGTCTTTTTCTGGTTGGTGGCGCCGGATGTCCGGGTTTCTGCCGGATGTCCGGCCGCTGTAGCTCCGCGGCGACTCCACTTGAGGCACTTCTTGATCCTCTTCCGTGTGGACTTGTCCTATGCTTCAAGCATCTGCATGGTTGTCTCCTTGGTTCCTAAGCACATGTAGTGTCTTTGCATGAGGTAGCAACCATGTCTCGCACGAATGGAAAGGGGAAGCATTTAGGAGCGGGTTCACCTTGTGTCCAATGGTGTCTGCTTGAGGTCTCGTCATATGTCCACTTGGGGCTTGGGGAGTAGTCATAGTGTACATGGGGATGATCGTCGGATGCTCCGCAACATCTCCTCTCCCTTGGGAAAGATCCGACCTCGGATAGAAATCCTCATCACCATGGAAACGGTTGTCGTGGACGGACATGTAGTTGGACGAAGTGGAAGACATGGAGCAATCCAAGTACTCCAAGGTGTCTCCGGAGTGGTATTCATGCAAAAAGAGCAAACACAAGCGACACTTGGAAATACAATGGTTAGCGCACACAAGGTGTCCATCATGTAAGAATGAGTCCGTGAGGCAAGATTGTTCGTGACAAAGCATATGAAGCTTAGCACGATGATATGGAATGAGATGTAAATCATTCATGGGAGCAAAAGCATTCATTGTGCACACAAATGTATTGTGAATGTGATCAATGCAACCATGGTGCAAAATAATGTCATAGTGAGACGGTTTATCAATAGCATGAATATGGCAATGGATGCTCAATATGAATAAGTTATCATGCAATTGATGGTAGGCAATATGATCATGATGTATGAATATGCCATCAAGAAAGATCACAACAAATTCCCTTAGGAAGTGTACAAGCTCATATATCATGGATGACATCGAAATACAAGATGCAGCAAGGCAATCATAATGTGAGTCAATCCATGCATAAGATGCAAATTTGTTATGGGTGGTGTTGTACCATAGCTCGATGTCGTGTTAGAAGTGTTGGTCCGAATGACAAAGTTATGATGGTTTTAGTGAACACCGGTCCTTTATATGGCAGTCCTTGAAAGAACTTCGTTTTTCGAGATGCGTTCCGGCGTGCCGCGCCAAAATTTTGTGTCCTCCATACTGGAGATATTGTTTCCACATACATATTGACCGATGCCAGGAATTCCATCCTATTATTGGTTGTCACACATGTATGTTACGGCATGCCACACGGCAAAAACAAGGAGAAGAAGACTTATAGTCGCCTTATTTTCTTGAATTTACAACCAAATGGGATTCCCCGGATCGTAGAGCATGTGCAGTATGCAACGTTTGTCCTTACCAGGCGGACTAATATTTTATACTCACCATAATCTCTTGGATTTCCTCCCAAAGGAGTGCCAATGGGTTTAGAAAATTGTCTAAAAAGCAGCGGCAAATGATGTTCTTTGACTTTGAGGGGCAAAAAGTCCTGCTTAGGGGCCGAAGTTGAGGGTCCTCCGGGCCTCCTGCGCAAGCCAGAAGTATTTTTGAGATTCCCACACTCGCCGCGAGCATTTTAAGTACTTGTTGGTCTGAAACGGACTGCAAATGACAAAGTTATGACCGTTTTTTGTGAACACCGGTCCTTTATATGGCAGTCATTGAAAGAACTTCATTTTCTCGTGACGCGTTCTGGCGCGCCACACCAAAATTTTGTGTCCTCCAGAGTGGAGATATTGTTTCCACATATATATTGACTAATGCCAGGAATACCCACATATTATTGGCTGTCACACACGTACGTTACAGCATGCCACACGGCAAAAACAAGGAGAATAAGGCTTATAGTCGTTTTATTTTCTTGAATTTAAACCCAAATGGAATTCCCCAGATCATAGAGCACCTGCAGATTGCAACGTTTGTCCTTACCAGGCGTTCCAATGTTTATACTAACGATAATCTCTCTGATTTCCTTCCAAAGGAGTGCCAATGGGTTCAGAAACTTGTCTGAAAAGGCTTATGGTGTCTTGTGCCCACCAGGGTACGCTTCCTGGAAGTTTGTTTATTTCCTAAATTTTTAAATATTCCAAAACTGATAAAAAATATTTTTATGGATTTTTCGGAGTCCGTTTACTTACGTATCACGTACCTCCTTATTTTCATGATTTTAGAGTGTTCCGGAAGGTCTCTTTTATGTGTTCTCCTGGTGTCATAGTTTGGATAATATTACTTTCATTGTTAATGGGCGTACCTGAGATATAATGTTTTATTCGTTGCCCATTGACAACCTTTGGGTTAGTACCTTCGAAATTATTTATTTTGATGGCTTCAGACCGACAAACCTCCTAAATGATATATGGGCCTTCCCATTTTGAGAGGAGTTTTCCTAGAAAGAATCTGAAACGAGAGTTGTATAAAAGAACATATTCTCTGACTTTAAACTCATGCTTTTGGATTCTTTTGTCATGCCATCTTTTAACTTTTTCTTTGAATTTTTTTGCATTTTCATAAGCTTGGGTTCTCCATACATCTAATGAGCTAATACCAAATAACCTCTTTTCACCAGCAAGTTTGAAATCATAGTTGACCTCTTTGACGGCCCAATATGCTTTATGTTCTAACTCAAGAGGCAAATGACAAGCTTTTCCATAAACCATTTTATAAGGAGACATACCCATAGGATTTTTATATGCTGTTCTATAAGCCCAAAGTACATCATCTAATTTCTTAGACCAATTTTTCCTATACCTATTGACAGTCTTTTGCAAAATTAATTTTATTTCTCTATTGCTAAGTTCAACTGGACCACTAGACTGAGGATGATAAGATGATGCAATTCTATGGTTAACATCATACTTGGCAAGCATTTTACGGAAAGCACCATGAATAAAGTGTGAACCAGCATCAGTCATTAAATATCTAGCGACTCCAAACCTTGGGAAAATAAATTCCTTTAGCATTTTAATAGAGGTGTTGTGGTCAGCACTACTGGTTGGAATAGCTTCTACTCATTTAGTAACATAATCAACAGCAACCAAAATATGAGTATACCCATCACTGGAAGGAAAAGGTCCCATGTAATAAAATCCCCAAACATCAAATGGTTCAACATCAAGTGAATAATTCATAGGCATTTCTTGACGCTTACCGATATTACCTATCCTTTGACATTCATCACAAGATAAGACGAACTTACGGCCATCCTTGAAGAGAGTAGGCCAATAAAATCCAGACCACAGTACCTTGTGAGCAGTTCTATCTCCAGCATGATGCCCTCCATAAGCTTCGAGTGACATTTCTGTAGGATTTGTCCCTGTTCATGCTCAGGTACACAACGTCTAATAATACCATCTACTCCTTCTTTATAAAGATGTGGGTCATCCCAAAAGTAGTGTCTTAAATCATAGAAGAATTTTTTTTTCTGTTGTTGGTATGTAAAGCTAGGTGGTAAATATTTAGCAACAATGTAATTAGCATAATCAGCATACCAAGGAGTACTGTGAGTAACATTTATTGCAGCTAACTACTCATCAGGAAAACTATCATCAATAGGTAGTGGGTCATCAAGCACATTTTCAAGCCTAGATAAATTACCAGCTACTGGGTTCTCAACTACTTTTCTATCAATGATATGTAAATCAAATTCTTGTAATAATAGAACCCATCGAATAAGTCTAGGTTTAGCATCTTTCTTTTCCATAAGATATTTAATGGTAGCATGGTCTGTGTGAACAGTTACTTTGGAATCAACAATATGAGGTCTAAATTTATCACAAGCAAACACAACTGCTAAGAATTGGTTTTTAGTAGTAGCATAATTTCTTTGAGCACTGTCTAGAGTTTTACTACAATAATGAATTACATTAAGTTTCTTATCAACTCTTTGTCCTAGAACAGCACCAACAGCATAATCACTAGCATCACACATAATTTCAAAAGGCAAGTTCCAATCAGGTGGTTGAACAATAGGTGCAGAAATTAAGGCTTTCTTGAGTGTTTCAAAGGCTTCTGGAAAATCATCATCAAAAACAAAAGGAATATCCTTTTGCAAGAGACTAATAAGAGGCCTCGAAATTTTTGAAAATTCTTTTGATAAATCTCCTATAGAAACCAGCATGACCTAAGAAACTACGAATACCTTTTATATCTTTAGGACATGGCATTTTCTCAATTGCATCAACCTTAGCTGTGTCCACTGATACTTCTCCGTCGTATCTACTTTTCCAAACACTTTTGCCCTTGTTTTGGACTCTAACTTGTATGATTTGAATGGAACTAACCCGGACTGACGCTGTTTTCAGCAGAATTTCCATGGTGTTACTTATGTGCAGAAACAAAAGTTCTCGGAATGACCTGAAACTCCACGGAACATATTTTTGGAAAATATTAAAAATACTGGAAGAAAAATCCACGTGAGGGGACCCACACCCTGTCCACGAGGGTGGGGGCCGTGCCCCCTGCCTCGTGGGCCCCCTGACGCTCCACCGACCTCAACTCCAACTCCATATATTCGTGTTCGGGGAGAAAAAAATCAGAGAGAAGGATTCATCGCGTTTTACGATACGGAGCCGCCGCCAAGCCCTAGAACCTCTCGGGAGGGCTGATCTGGAGTCCGTTCGAGGTTTCGGAGAGGGAATCCGTCGCCGTCGTCATCATCAACCATCCTCCATCACCAATTTCATGATGCTCACCGCCGTGCGTGAGTAATTCCATCGTAGGCTTGCTGGACAGTGATGGGTTGGATGAGATCTATCATGTAATCGAGTTAGTTTTGTTAGGGTTTGATCCCTAGTATCATCTATGTTCTGAGATTGATGTTGCTATGACTTTTCTATGCTTAATGCTTGTCACTAGGGCCCGAGTGCCATGATTTGAGATCTGAACCTATTATGTTTTCATGAATATATGTGAGTTCTTGATCCTATCTTGCAAGTCTATAGTCACCTAATATGTGTTATGATCCGGCAACCCCGAAGTGACAATAATCGGGACCACTCCCCGTGATGACCATAGTTCGAGGAGTTCATGTATTCACTATGTGTTAATGCTTTGGTCTAGTACTCTATTAAAAGGAGGCCTTAATATCCCTTAGTTTCCATTAGGACCCCGCTGCCACGGGAGGGTAGGACAAAAGATGTCGTGCAAGTTCTTTTCCATAAGCACGTATGACTATATTTGGAATACATGCCTAAATTATGTTGATGAATTGGAGCTAGTTCTGTGTCACCCTATGTTATGATTGTTGCATGATGAACCGCATCCGGCATAATTCTCCATCACCGATCCAATGCCTACGAGCTTTTCACATATTGTTCTCCGCTTATTTACTTTTCCGTTGCTACTGTTACAATCACTACAAAACCCAAAAATATTACTTTTGCTACCGTTACCATTAATTGCATATTACTTTGCTACTAAATACTTTGCTGCAGATACTAAGTTATCCAAGTGTGGTTGAATTGACAACTCAACTGCTAATACATGAGAATATTCTTTGGATCCCCTTGTGTCGAATCAATAAATTTGGGTTGAACACTCTACCCTCGAAAATAGTTGCGATCCCCTATACTTGTGGGTTATCAAGACTATTTTCTGGCGCTGTTGCCGGGGAGCATAGCTCTATTCTTTGGGTCACTTGGGATTTATATCTGCTGGTCACTATGAAGAACTTGAAAGACGGAAAAACAACAATTTATCCCTCAACTACGAGGGGAGGTAAGGAACTGCCATCTAGCTCTGCACTTGATTCACCTTCTGTTTTGAGTAAGCTTGCGACACCTAAACCTGCTTCTGCTATTCATTCTGATATGTCGCATGTTATTGATGATGCCACTTCTGCTATCCATGATACTTATGATGAAACTACTTCTATGCTTGATACTACTGTGCCACTTGGTGAATTTCTTGGCGAACAACTTGCTAGGGCTAGAGAGAATGAAATTATTGAAACTGATAATATTGAAGATAGTGATGATGAAGACTCTCCCCCTAATAAATATGAATTGCCTGTTGTTCCTGAGGGTTATGTTATGGATGAAGAAGCTGCTAGAGCTATTTTAGCTCTCAATGATAGATATGATCTTAAGAAGTTATTAGCTAAATGGAAGCAACAATCTCTTAATGCTAGAATGAAACCTGACCCTGCTTTTGCTACTTCACCTATCTGTGTTACTGATAAGGATTATGAATTATCTGTTGATCCTGATATAATTACTTTCGTTGAATCTGATCTTTTTATGGCTATGAATCTGAAACTGTTGTGGCACATCTTACTAAATTAAATGATATAGCCACCCTGTTCACTAATGATGAGAAATCTCGCTACCTTTATATCCTTAAAATATTTCCATTCTCATTAAAGGGTGATGCTAAGATATGACTTAATTCTCTTGATCCTGGTTGTGTGCGTAGTCCCCAGGATATGATTTATTACTTCTCTCCTAAATATTTCCCTGCTCATAAGAAACAAGCTGCTTTATGGGATATATATAATTTTGTGCAAATTGAAAAAGAGAGTCTCCCACAAGCTTGGGGGAGGCTTCTCCAATTACTTAATTCTTTGTCTAATCATCCTATCAAGAAAAATGAAATACTTGGTATCTTTTATAATGGACTAACCGCTGCTTCCAGAGATTACCTGGATAGTTGTGTTGGTTCTGTTTTCAGGGAAAGAACACTGGATGAAGCTGAAATTTTATTGAATAATATGTTGACAAATGAAAATAATTGGACAATTCCTGAGCCTATTCCTAAACCAACTCCGAAGAAGAGGGGTGTTCTATTTGTCAGTCCTGAAGATATGCAAGAGGCAAATAAATCTATGAAAGAAAAAGGTATTAAAGCTGAAGATGTTAAGAATTTACCTCCTATTGAAGAAATACATGGTCTAAATTTACCGCCTGTTGAAGAAACATATGATCCTAATCCATTACCTATTGCAGGAACTCATGGTCTTGATAACCCGACATAGGTAGTAAAGGTAAATTCTCAATATAGATATGATAAAGCTGAAATCCCTCCTACTATGTTTGCTAGCCAATGTTTGGATGAGTTTGATAACTTTATGGTTAAGCAAGAAGATTTTAATGCTTATTTTGGTAGCAATTAAAACAAATTGCGTATATGATTGAACACTTGGGTGATTATATGTCTAGACTTAAAGGTGAACTTAAACTCATTAGTAAACATGCTTCTATGGTTACCACTCAAGTAGAACAAGTACTTAAAGCTCAGAATGATTTGCTCAATGAATTGAATAGTAATAATAATGACTATGCTGTTAGAGTGGCTACCAGAACTAGTAAGATGACTCAAGAACCTTTGTATCCTGAAGGCCATCCTAAGATAATTGAGCAAGATTCTCAGAGAAATAATATAGATGCACCTAGTCCTTCTAAAAAGAAGAAAAAGAAAAATGATAGGACTTTGCATGCTTCTAGTGAACCTATTGCTGAACCACCTGAGAATCCAAATGATATTTCTATTTCTGATGCTGAAACACAATCTGGTAATGAACATGAAACTAATGAAAATGTTAATGATAATGTTCATGATGATGCTAAACCTAGCAATGACAATGATTTAGAAATTGAACCTGCTATTGATCTTGATAACCCACAATCAAAGAATCAATGTTATGATAAGAGATACTTTGTTGCTAGGAAGCACGGTAAGGAAAGAGAACCTTGGGTTCAGAAACCCATGCCTTTTCCTCCCAAACCATCCAAGAAAAAGGATGATGAGGATTTTGAGCGCTTTGCTGAAATGATTAGACCTATCTTCTTGCGTATGCGATTAACTGATATGCTCAAAATGAATCCTTATGCTAACTATATGAAAGAAATTGTTACTAATAAAAGAAAGATACCGGAAGCTGAAATTTCCACCATGCTTGCTAATTAAACTTTTAAGGGTGGAATACCAGAGAAACTAGGAGATCCAGGAGTACCCACTATACCATGATCCATTAAAAGAAATTATGTTAAAACTGCTTTATGTGATCTTGGAGCCGGTGTTAGTGTTATGCCTCTCTCTTTATATCGTAGACTTGATTTGAATAAGTTGACACCTACTGAAATATCTTTGCAAATGGCTGATAAATCAACTGCCATACCTGTCCGTATTTTTGAGGATGTGCCTGTTGTGGTTGCAAACGTTACTATTTTAACGGACTTTGTTATTCTTGATATTCCCGAGGACGATAGTATGTCTATTATTCTTGGAAGACCCTTTTTGAATACTGCAGGGGCTGTTATTGATTGCAAGAAAGGCAATGTCACTTTTCATGTTAATGGTAATGAGCATACGGTATACTTTCCGGGGAAACAACCTCAAGTTCATAGTATCAATTCTATTGGAAAAATTCCATCGATTATTTTTGGAGGTTTTGAGTTTCCTTTACCTACTGTCAAGAAGAAATATGATATTCTTATTATTGGGGACGTGCATATCCCCGTTGAGGTAACATAGTGTTATTCGAAATTTCTCCGGTTTCATGTTATTCGAAATGAGTTTGTTAACAAGACTTGATCAACCTTGTTAGTGGATTCCTTTTGATGAGCATGAGACGGATGAAGTCAGAAGGCACAACCTTGTGTACCCTCCGTTTACTTTCTGTTATTTAGTTGAAATGAAGTAAAAATAGTATTTTTCTGTCAGTTTTCTGAATTATCCGTGCAATATAAAAATACCCCAAAAATAAAAGTTCTCCAAATGCCCTGAAAATGGAATATGATTTTTTCTGGAATATTTGAGAATATCTGGCACTAAGAACACAGCAGGGGGAGCAAGCACGGGGCCACGAGGGTCCAGGGCGCGCCCCCTGCCTCGTGGGCCCATGATGGCTCCCCTCCATTTATTCCTGCACCCACACACTTCTTCCTCCCAAAAAAATCACCATCCAGCTCAAGCACGAGTTCTAGCTCATTTTGCTACGATTTTCGATCTCCTTGCTCAAAGCACCCCTCACAAAATTGCTTGGGGAGATTGTTCCTTGGTATGTGACTCCTCCATTGGTCCAATTAGTTTTTGTTCTAGTGCTTTATTCATTGCAAATTTGTGTTGCCTAGGTGACCATGTTCTTGAGCTTGCATGTCAAATTTATATGGTTCTAAGTAGTTCTAATGCATGATATAGGCTCTAGGCACTTGTAGGAGTAGTTGCTATCAATTTTGTTGAGCTTGGTTCACTTTTATTTGAAGTTACTAAAAATTTCAAAAAAATTCAGAAAATAATGAAGAGATTTTTGAGGGGCTCATCGAGCCGAAGCTCGAAGGAAAAGCAAAGTGAAGAAGCAGAGAGGCCCAAATATAATCTGCCTCGCACCGCGGAGGTTAGGCCGTGTGAATGGCCTTCCAATGATTTCTTGAGAGCAGCCGGGATTTATGATGATTTTTATGAATTGGCTGAGAATGCAGGCCTCACCGACTTTCTCCGTGACCAACGCGAACAGTATCTCTTACTCACCAATACTTTTGTGCAAAACTTCTACTGTTATCCTAAGGAATCACCTCCTTCAGTAGAGTTTCATTTATGATGTGGTTAAGAAGATATCACTAGATGAATTTTGCAAGGTTTGCAAAATACCTTTCGAGGGTAGTTTAGAGGAAGCACATCGTAAAGATGTGGACGGGTTCATTGATACTATTATTGTAGGGGAAACTAGGAAGGTTTCCGATGCAAGAATCACTAGCATACATTTTCCTGTTTTACGCTATTTTACAATATTTGCTAGTGCTGCTTAATTGGTCGCGAAAACTGTGGAAACCTCAGTGTTCCTGATATTATTATTTTGTTCCATGGTTTATTCTGTGATAATACTGTTAGTATGCGCAGTATTATTGCCAAACGGTTAAGTCTGAACCGTACAAAGGGCCCCATCTTTGGAGGTGTCTATGATTCACGTCTTGCTGCATATTATAACATACCTATTAAGCACTATGAAAAAGAATAAAAATTGCTGCCCACTGTTTATTTAGATTATAAGAGTATGGTAGCACATCACTTTATTGTTAAGAATAGGGAAGGGGCGCTTAAATACAAATTGTTCTTTGATAAACATCACCCTGAGACTATTACCTTGCCTGCTCCTTCCTTGTTTGATTTATCTACAGGTCCGTATCTCGTTCCGCTGGCGGCCATTCATGCCTACCGGAACCCTACGTCAGCCACGGATCTGGAACCACAATTTGAACCTCCACGACAGTCTAATTACCAGTGGGATCCGGAGACGATTGCCAACCAGTGGCAATCAGAGTCTTCTTCATCTCAGTACGGCCCCGGTTACAACTATGGATATCCGCCAGGCCATCCGTGGCAATAAACCAACTTAAGCCAAAAGCCTAAGCTTGGGGGAGTACATATTTCTCACCGACGTTACATTTTTGTCCACACACTCATGCTAGTTGTCCGTGCTCATACTCTTTCACTATAATATCCATGCTAGTTTATTTTCCTTTTTCTTGCTCTCTTCTTGTGTGTTTAATAAACCTTAAGAAAAACCAAAAAAAATTAGTAGTAGCTTTTAGTTAGTTTACTTTTCTTGCTGTAGTAGTAATAATTAAAAAGAAAACCCAAAAATATTTCCTTTTCTTCTTTTGCTTGTTGGGAGCTTTCCCATGTAAATAGTTTTATTTCTTTTCTTTTCTTTGGGGGTCGATAGGAGAAGACCATAATGAAATCGTTGAAGTGGCTCTTATATACATTATTGTTGATTTATCCAAGAGCCCATGTTGCCTTGTCTTCTCCTGTTAATTGAATGCTCGCAGATTCCAGCTTAGTCCAATGCACGTGCACTCTTATTATTTTCACATCGTTCGGTCATGCAAGTGAAAGGCAATTATGACGATATATGATGGACTGACTGAGATAAGAGAAGCTGGTATGAACTCGACCTCTCTTGTCTTTGTAAATATGATTAGTTCATCGTTCCTGATTCAGCCTATTATGAATAAACATGTTTGCAATGACAATTAGAGATTATAGTTGCTCATGCCATGCTTGATTAGCTATGAGTTATAATGGTTTACCTTGCGTGCTAACATGCTATTAAAATGGTTGTGATGTGGTATAGTGGGGTGGTATCCTCCTTTGAATAATTTAAGTGACTCGACTTGGCACATGTTCACACATGTAGTTGAAACAAATCAACATAGCCTTCACGATATTTATGTTCATGGTGGATTATATCCTACTCATGCTTGCACTCAATCTTTATTAATTTTAATGCATGTTCATGACTGTTGCCGCTCTCTAGTTGTACGCTTCCTAGTCTTTTGCTAGCCTTCACTTGTACTAAGCGGGAATACTGCTTGTGCATCCAATCCCTTAAACCCCAAAGTTATTCCATATGAGTCCACCATACCTTCCTATATGCGGTATCTACTTGCCGTTCCAAGTAAATTTGTATGTGCCAAACTCCAAACCTTCAAATGAATTTCTATTTTGTATGCTCGAATAGCTCATGTATCAACTAGGGTTGTCCGTATCTTCCATGCTAGGCGGGTTATTCTCAAGAGGAGTGGACTCCGCTCCTCACTAACGAGAAAATGGCTGGTCACCGGGATGCGCAGTCCCATGCTTTATGCAAATCAAGTAAAAATAATTGCAAACAAAACTCCCCCTGGGACTATTGTTAGTTGGAGGCACTCGTTGTTTCGATCAAGCTATGGATTGATGCTTGTTGGTGGAGGGGGAGTATAAACTTTACCATTCTGTTTGGGAACCGCCTATAATGTGTGTAGCATGGAAGATATCGCCATCTCTTGGTTATTAAGTTGACAATGAAAGTATGCCGCTCAAAATACTATTTATCTCTGCTTCAAAATCAAGCTCTAGCATCTCTACAAATCCCTGCTTCCCTCTGTGAAGGGCCTATCTATTTACTTTCATGTTGAGTCATCACCCTCTTATTAAAAAGCACCAGCTGGAGAGCACTGCTGTCATTTGCATCCATTACTATTAACTTATATTGGGTATGACTATGACTGGATCTCTTTCACCATGAATTACAATGTTTAGTCAGTCCTTGATCTTTAAAGGTGCTCTGCATTTATGTTTTGCGGTCTCAGAAAGGGCCAGCGAGATACCATCTTATTATATCATATTATGATTGTTTTGAGAAAGTGTTGTCATCCGAGATTTATTATTGTTGCTTGTTAGTTGATTATGCCATTGACATGAGTAAACATGAGACCTGAATGTTATTGTGAATATGGTTAGTTATAATCTTTGCTGAAAACTTGAATGCTGGCTTTACATATTTACAACAACAAGAGCAAACAGAGTTTGTAAAAGTTTTTCTTTATCACTTTCAGTTTATCAACCGAATTGCTTGAGGACAAGCAAAGGTTTAAGCTTGGGGGAGTTGATACGTCTCCGTCGTATCTACTTTTCCAATCACTTTTGTACTTGTTTTGGACTCTAACTTGTATGATTTGAATGGAAGTAACCCGGACTGACGCTGTTTTCAGCAGAATTGGCATGGTGTTATTTATGTGCAGAAACAAAAGTTCTCAGAATGACCTGAAAGTCCACGGAACATATTTTTGGAAAATATTATAAATACTTGAAGAAGAATCCACGTCAGGGGGCCCACACCCTGTCCACGATGGTGGGGGGTCACGCCTACCCCCCTGGGCGCGCCCCCCTGCCTCGTGGGCCCCCTGACGCTCCACCGACCTCAACTCTGTTGGGGAACGTAGTAATTTCAAAATTTTCCTACGCACACGCAAGATCATGGTGATGCATAGCGACGAGAGGGGAGAGTGTTCTCCACGTACCCTCGTAGACCGAAAGCGGAAGCATTAACACAACGCGGTTGATGTAGTCGTACGTCTTCACGATCCGACCGATCAAGTACCGAACGTACGGCACCTCCGAGTTCAGCACACGTTCAGCTCGATGACGTCCCTCGAACTCTGATCCAGCCGAGTGTTGAGGGAGAGTTTCGTCAGCACGACGGCGTGGTGACGATGATGATGTTCTACCGACGCAGGGCTTCGCCTAAGCACAGCTACGATATTATCTAGGTGTAATATGGTGGAGGGGGGCACCGCACACGGCTAAGAGATCAATAGATCAATTGTTGTGTCTCTGGGGTGCCCCCTGCCCCCGTATATAAAGGAGCAAGGGGGAGGCCGCCGGCCATGGAGGAGGGCGCGCCAAGGGGGGAGTCCTACTCCCACCGGGAGTAGAACTCCTCCTTTCCTTGTTTGAATAGGAGAAGGGAAGGGAGAAGGAGAAAGAAGGAAGGGGGCGCCCCCCCTCCCTAGTCCAATTCGGACTAGTCCACGGGGAGGGGTTCGGCCACCCTTTGGGGCCTTTCTCTCCTTTCCCGTATGGCCCATTAAGGCCCAATACGAATTCCCGTAACTCTCCGGTACTCCGAAAAATACCCGAATCATTCGGAACCTTTCCGAAGTCCGAATATAGTCGTCCAATATATTGTTCTTTACGTCTCGGCCATTTCGAGACTCCTCGTCATGTCCCCGATCTCATCCGGGACTCCGAACTCCTTCGGTACATCAAAACTCATAAACTCATAATAAAACTGTCATCGTAACGTTAAGCGTGCGGACCCTACGGGTTCGAGAACTATGTAGACATGACCGAGACACGTCTCCGGTCAATAACCAATAGCGGGACCTGGATGCCCATATTGGCTCCCACATATTCTACGAAGATCATTATCGGTCAAACCGCATAACAACATACGTTGTTCCCTTTGTCATCGGTATGTTACTTGCCCGAGATTCGATCGTCGGTATCTCAATACCTAGTTCAATCTCGTTACCGGAAAGTCTCTTTACTCGTTCCGTAATACATCATCCCGCAACTAGCTCATTAGTTGCAATGCTTGCAAGGCTTATAGTGATGTGCATTACCGAGTGGGCCCAGAGATACCTCTCCGACAATCGGAGTGACAAATCCTAATCTTGAAATATGCCAACCCAACAAGTACCTTCGGAGACACCTGTAGAGCACCTTTATAATCACCCAGTTACGTTGTGACGTTTGGTAGCACACAAAGTGTTCCTCCGGTAAACGGGAGTTGCATAATCTCATAGTCATAGGAACATGTATAAGTCATGAAGAAAGCAATAGCAACATACTAAACGATCGAGTGCTAAGCTAACGGAATGGGTCAAGTCAATCACATCATTCTCCTAATGATGTGATCCCGTTAATCAAATGACAACTCATGTCTATGGCTAGGAAGCATAACCATCTTTGATCAACGAGCTAGTCAAGTAGAGGCATACTAGTGACACTCTGTTTGTCTATGTATTCACACATGTATCAAGTTTCCGGTTAATACAATTCTAGCATGAATAATAAACATTTATCATGATATAAGGGAATACATAATAACTTTATTATTGCCTCTAGGGCATATTTCCTTCAGTCTCCCACTTGCACTAGAGTCAATAATCTAGTTCACATCGCCATGTGATTTAACATCAATAGTTCACATCACCATGTGATTAACACCCATAGTTCACATCGTCATGTGACCAACACCCAAAGGGTTTACTAGAGTCAGTAATCTAGTTCACATCGCTATGTGATTAACACCCAAAGAGTACTAAGGTGTGATCATGTTTTGCTTGTGAGATAATTTTAGTCAACGGGTCTGTCACATTCAGATCCGTAAGTATTTTGCAAATTTCTATGTCTACAATGCTCTGCACGGAGCTACTCTAGTTAATTGCTCCCACTTTCAATATGTATCTAGACCAAGACTTAGAGTCATCTAGATTAGTGTCAAAACTTGCATCGATGTAACCCTTTACGACGAACCTTTTGTCACTTCCATAATCGAGAAACATATCCTTATTCCACTAAGGATAATTTTGACCGCTATCCAGTGATCTACTCCTAGATCACTATTGTACTCCCTTGCCAAAATTAGTGTAGGGTATACAATAGATCTGGTACACAGCATGGCATACTTTATAGAACATATGGCCGAGGCATAGGGAATGACTTTCATTCTTTTTCTATCTTCTGCCGTGGTCGGGTTTTGAGTCTTACTCAATTTCACATCTTGTAACACAGGCAAGAAACTCTTTCTTTGACTGTTCCATTTTGAACCACTTCAAAATCTTGTTAAGGTATGTACTCATTGAAAAAACTTATCAAGCGTCTTGATCTATCTCTATAGATCTTGATGCTCAATATGTAAGCAGCTTCACCGAGGTCTTTCTTTGAAAAACTCCTTTCAAACACTCCTTTATGCTTTGCAGAATAATTCTACATTATTTTCGATCATCAATATGTCATTCACATATACTTATCAGAAATGTTGTAGTGCTCCCACTCACTTTCTTATAAATACAGGCTTCACCGGAAGTCTGTATAAAACCAAATGCTTTGATCACACTATCAAAGCGTTTATTCCAACTTCGAGAGGCTTGCACCAGTCCATAAATGGATCGCTGGAGCTTGCACACTTTGTTAGCTCCCTTTGGATCGACAAAACCTTCCGGTTGCATCATATACAACTCTTCTTCCAGAAATCCATTCAGGAATGCAGTTTTGACATCCATTTGCCAAATTTCATAATCATAAAATGCGGCAATTGCTAACATGATTCGGACAGACTTAAGCATCGCTACGGGTGAGAAGGTCTCATCGTAGTCAATCCCTTGAACTTGTCAAAAACCTTTCGCAACAAGTCGAGCTTTATAGACAGTAACATTACCGTCAGCGTCAGTCTTCTTCTTGATGATCCATTTATTTTCAATGGCTTGCCGATCATCGGGCAAGTCAACCAAAGTCCATACTTTGTTCTCATACATGGATCCCATCTCGGATTTCATGGCCTCAAGCCATTTTGCGGAATCTGGGCTCACCATCACTTCTTCATAGTTCGTAGGTTCATCATGGTCTAGTAACATAACCTCCAGAACAGGATTACCGTACCACTCTGGTGCGGATCTTGATTTGGTTGATCTACGAGGTTCAGTAATAACTTGATCTGATGTTTCATGATCATTATCATTAACTTCCTCACTAATTGGTCTAAGCATCACTGGAACTGATTTCAGTGATGAACTACTTTCCAATAAGGGAGCAGGTACAATTACCTCATCAAGCTCTACTTTCCTCCCACTCACTTCTTTCGAGAGAAACTCCTTCTCTAGAAAGGATCCATTCTTAGCAACGAATGTCTTGCCTTCGGATCTGTGATAGAAGGTGTACCCAACAATCTCCTTTGGGTATCCTATGAAGACATATTTCTCCGATTTGGGTTTGAGCTTATCAGGATGAAACTTTTCATATAAGCATCACAACCCCAAACTTTAAGAAACGACAACTTTGGTTTCTTGCCAAACCATAGTTCATATGGTGTCGTCTCAACGGATTTAGATGGTGTCGTTTTAACGTGAATGCAGCTATCTCTAATGCATAACCCCAAAACGATAGTGGTAGATCGGTAAGAGACATCATATATCGCACCATATCTAATAAAGTACGGTTACGATGTTCGGACACACCATTACACTGTGGTGTTCCAGGTGGCGTGAGTAGTGAAACTATTTCACATTGTTTTAACTGAAGGCCAAACTCGCAACTCAAATAATCTTCTCCACGATCAGATCGTAGAAACTTTATTTTCTTGTTACGATGATTTTCCACTTCACTCTGAAATTATATGAACTTTTCAAATGTTTGAGGCTTCTGTTTCATTAAGTAGATATACCCATATCTGCTGAAATCATCTATGAAGGTCAGAAAATAATGATACCTGCTACGAGCCTCAATATTCATCGGACCACATACATCTGTATGTATGATTTCCAACAAATCTATTGCTCTCTCCATAGTTCCGGAGAACGGCGTTTTAGTCATCTTGCCCATGAGGCACGGTTCGCAAGCATCAAGTGATTCCAAAATCCCATCAGTATGGAGTTTCTTCATGCGCTTTACACCAATATGACCTAAACGGCAGTGCCACAAATAAGTTGCACTATCATTATTAACTTTGCATCTTTTGGCTTCATTATTATCAATATGTGTATCACTACGATCGAGATCCAACAAACCATTTTATTGGGTGTATGACCATAGAAGGTTTTATTCATGTAAACGGAACAACAATTATTCTCTAATTTAAATGAATAAACGTATTGCAACAAACATGATCAAATCATATTCATGCTCAACACAAACACCAAATAACACTTACTTAGTTTCAACACTAATCCCGAAAGTATAGGGAGTGTGCGATGATGATCATATCAATCTTGGAACTACTTCCAACACATCGTCACCTCGCCTTTTACTAGTCTCTGTTTATTCTGCAGCTCCAGTTTCGAGTTACTACTCTTAGCAACTGAACCATTATCAAATGCTGAGGGGTTGCTATAAACACTAGTAAAGTACACATCAATAACATGTATATCCAATATGCCTTTGTTCACTTTGCCATCCTTCTTATCCACCAAATACTTGGGGTAGTTCCGCTTCCAGTGACCAGTCCCTTTGCAGTAGAAGCACTTAGTCTCAGGCTTAGGACCAGACTTAGGCTTCTTCACTTGAGCAGCAACTTGCTTGCCGTTCTTCTTGAAGTTCCCCTTCTTCCCTTTTCCCTTTTCTTGAAACTAGTGGTCTCGTCAACCATCAACACTTGATGTTTTTCTTGATTTCTACCTTCGTCGATTTCAGCATCACGAAGAGCTCGGGAATTACCTTCGTCATCCCTTGCATACTATAGTTCATCACCAAGTTCTACTAACTTGGTGATGGTGACTAGAGAATTCTGTCAATCACTATTTTATCTGGAAGATTAACTCCCACTTGATTCAAGCGATTGTAGTACCCAAACAATCTGAGCACATGCTCACTGCTTGAGCTTATTCTCCTCCATCCTTTAGCTATAGAACTTGTTGGAGACTTCATATCTCTCAACTCGGGTATTTGCTTGAAATATTAACTTCAACTCCTGGAACATCTCATATGGTCCATGACGTTCAAAACGTCTTTGAAGTCCCGATTCTAAGCCGTTAAGCATGGTGCACTAAATTATCAAGTAGTCATCATATCGAGCTAGCCAAACGTTCATAACGTCTGCATCTACTCCTGCAATAGGTCTGTCACCTAGCGGTGCATCAAGGACATAATTCTTCTGTGCAGCAATGAGGATAATCCTCAAATCATGGATCCAATCCGCATCTTTGCTACTAACATATTTCAACATAATTTTTCTCTAGGAACATATCAAAAATAAACACAGGGAAGCAACAGCGCGAGCTATTGATCTACAACATAATTTGCAAAAATACTATCAGGACTAAGTTCATGATAAATTTAAGTTCAATTAATCATATTACTTAAGAACTCCCACTTAGATAGACAACCCTCTAATCATCTAAGTGATTACGTGATCCAAATCAACTAAACCATAACCGATCATCACATGAAATGGAGTAGTTTTCAATGGTGAACATCACTATGTTGATCATATCTACTATATGATTCACGCTCGACCTTTCGGTCTCAGTGTTCCGAGGCCATATCTGCATATGCTAGGCTCGTCAAGTTTAACCTGAGTATTCCGCGTGTGCAACTGTTTTGCACCCGTTGTATTTGAACGTAGAGCCTATCACACCCGATCATCACGTGGTGTCTCAGCACGAAGAACTTTCACAACGGTGCATACTCAGGGAGAACACTTTTATCTTGAAATTTTAGTGAGAGATCATCTTATAATGCTACTCTCAATCAAAGCAAGATAAGATGCATAAAAGATAAACATCACATGCAATCAATATAAGTGATATGATATGGCCATCATCATCTTGTGCTTGTGATCTCCATCTCCGAAGCACCGTCATGATCACCATCGTCACCGGCGCGACACCTTGATCTCCATCGTAGCATCGTTGTCGTCTCGCCAACTATTGCTTTTACGACTATCGCCACCGCTTAGTGATAAAGTAAAACAATTACATGGTGATTGCATTGCATACAATAAAGCGACAACCATATGTGCAGAAACAAAAGTTCTCAGAATGACCTGAAAGTCCACGGAACATATTTTTGGAAAATATTAAAAATACTGGAAGAAGAATCCACGTCAGGGGGCCCACACCCTGTCCACGAGGGTGGGGGGCACGCCTGCCCCCCTGGGCGCGCCCCCTGCCTCGTGGGCCCCCTGACGCTCCACCGACCTCAACTCTGTTGGGAAATGTAGTAATTTCAAAATTTTCCTACGCACACGCAAGATCATGGTGATGCATAGCAACGAGAGGGGAGAGTGTTGTCCACGTACCCTCGTAGACCGAAAGCGGAAGCGTTAACACAACACGGTTGATGTAGTCATACGTCTTCACGATCCGACCGATCAAGTAGCGAACGTACGGCACCTCCGAGTTCAGCACACGTTCAGCTCGATGACGTCCCTCGAACTCCGATCCAGCCGAGTGTTGAGGGAGAGTTCCGTCAGCACGACGGCGTGGTGACGATGATGATGTTCTACCGACGCAGGGCTTCGCATAAGCACAGCTACAATATTATCTAGGTGTAATATGGTGGAGGGGGCACCGCACACGGCTAAGAGATCAATAGATCAATTGTTGTGTCTCTGGGGTGCCCCCCTGCCCCGGTATATAAAGGAGCAAGGGGGAGGCCGCCGGCCAAGGAGGAGGGCGCGCCAAGGGGGGAGTCCTACTCCCACCGGGAGTAGGACTCCTCCTTTCCTTGTTGGAATAGGAGAAGGGAAGGGAGAAGGAGAAAGAAGGAAGCGGGCGCCCCCCCTCCCTAGTCCAATTCGGACTAGTCCATGGGGAGGGGTGCGGCCACCCTTTGGGGCCTTTCTCTCCTTTCCCGTATGGCCCATTAAGGCCCAATACGAATTCCCGTAACTCTCCGGTACTCCGAAAAATATCCGAATCACTCGGAACCTTTCCGAAGTCCGAATATAGTCGTCCAATATATCGATCTTTACGTCTCGGCCATTTCGAGATTCCTCGTCATGTCCCCGATCTCATCCGGGACTCCGAACTCCTTCGGTACATCAAAACTCATAAACTCATAATAAAATTGTCATCGTAACGTTAAGCGTGCGGACCCTACGGGTTTGAGAACTATGTAGACATGACCGAGACACGTCTCCGGTCAATAACCAATAGCGGGACCTGGATGCCCATATTGGCTCCCACATATTCTATGAAGATCTTTATCGATCAAACCGCATAACAACATACGTTGTTCCCTTTGTCATCGGTATGTTACTTGCCCGAGATTCGATCGTCGGTATCTCAATACCTAGTTCAATCTCGTTACCGGCAAGACTCTTTACTCGTTCCGTAATACATCATCCCGCAACTAGCTCATTAGTTGCAATGCTTGCAAGGCTTATAGTGATGTGCATTACCGAGTGGGCCCAGAGATACCTCTCCGACAATCGGAGTGACAAATCCTAATCTCGAAATACGCCAACCCAACAAGTACCTTCGGAGACACCTGTAGAGCACCTTTATAATCACCCAGTTACGTTGTGAAGTTTGGTAGCATTCAAAGTGTTCCTCCGGTAAACGGGAGTTGCATAATCTCATAGTCATAGGAACATGTATAAGTCATGAAAAAAGCAATAGCAACATACTAAACGATCGAGTGCTAAGCTAACGGAATGGGTCAAGTCAATCACATCATTCTCCTAATGATGTGATCCTGTTAATCAAATGACAACTCATGTCTATGGCTAGGAAACATTACCATCTTTGATCAACGAGCTAGTCAAGTAGAGGCATACTAGTGACACTCTGTTTTTCTATGTATTCACACATGTATCAAGTTTCCGGTTAACACAATTCTAGCATGAATAATAAACATTTATCATGATATAAGGAAATAAAGAATAACTTTATTATTGCCTCTAGGGCATATTTCCTTCAAACTCCAACTCCATAAATTTGTGTTCGGGGAGAAAAAAAATCAGAGAGAAGGATTCATCGCGTTTTACGATACGGAGCCGCCGCCAAACCCCAAAACCTCTCGGGAGGGTTGATCTGGAGTCCGTTTGGGGCTCCGGAGAGGGGAATCCGTCACCGTCGTCATCATCAACCATCCTCCATCACCAATTTCATGATCCTCACCGCCGTGCGTGAGTAATTCCAGCATAGGCTTGCTGGACGGTGATGGGTTGGATGAGATCTATCATGTAATCGAGTTAGTTTGGTTAGGGTTTGATCCCTAGTATCCACTATGTTCTGAGATTGATGTTGCTATGACTTTGCTATGCTTAATGCTGTCACTAGGGCCCGAGTGCCATGATTTCAGATCTGAACCTATTATGTTTTCATGAATATATGTGAGTTCTTGATCCTATCTTGCAAGTCTATAGACCTACTATGTGTTATGATCCGGCAACCCCGAAGTGACAATAATCGGGACCACTCCCGGTGATGACCATAGTTTGAGGAGTTCATGTATTCACTATGTGTTAATGCTTTGGTCCTGTACTCTATTAAAAGGAGGCCTTAATATCCCTTAGTTTCTGCTAGGACCCCGCTGCCACGGGAGGGTAGGACAAAGTATGTCATGCAAGTTCTTTTCCATAAGCATGTATGACTATATTCGGAATACATGCCTACATTATATTGATGAATTGGAGCTAGTTCTGTGTCACCCTATGTTATGATTGTTACATGATGAACCGCATCTGGCATAATTCTCCATCACCGATCCAATGCCTACGAGCTTTTCACATATTGTTCTCCGCTTATTTACTTTTCCGTTGCTACTGTTACAATCACTACAAAACCCAAAAATATTACTTTTGCTACCGTTACCGTTACTTCCATATTACTTTCCTACTAGTACTTTGCTGCAGATACTAAGTTATCGAGGTGTGGTTGAATTGACAACTCAACTGCTAATACTTG
The DNA here is from genome assembly GCF_002575655.3 of Aegilops tauschii subsp. strangulata. Lineage (NCBI taxonomy): Eukaryota > Viridiplantae > Streptophyta > Magnoliopsida > Poales > Poaceae > Aegilops > Aegilops tauschii. The sequence goes on along the minus strand of NC_053037.3, from coordinate 240,135,259 downwards.
AGAATATTCTTTGGCTCCCCTTGTGTCAAATCAATAAATTTGGGTTGAATACTCTACCCTCAAAAACTGTTGCGATCCCCTATAATTGTGGGTTATCATCCACTTCAATACCTCTTTCAGAAATTTTGTGACCCAAGAAAATGCCTTCATTAACCATAAAGTGGCACTTCTCCCAATTCAAGACCAGATTTGTTTGTTAACATCTCTGCAAAACTCGATCAAGATTGCTTAAACAATTATCAAAAGACTTCCCATAAATAGAAAAGTCATCCATGAAAACCTCAACAATCTTTTCACAAAAGTCAGAGAATGTAGCAGTCATACATCTTTGAAAGGTAGCAGGTGCATTACATAACCAAAAGGCATACATCTATAAGCATAAGTCCCCAAGGGACAAGTAAAAGTGGTCTTTTCTTGATCAGGTTGAGAAACAGGTATTTGTGAAAAACCAGAATATCCATCAAGGAAACAAAAATGTGTGTGCTTAGATAATCTTTCAAGCATTTGATCAATAAAAGGCTGAGGGTAAAGATCTTTTCTGGTTTCTTTGTATAATTTTCTAAAATCAATAACATTCTATAGCCTGTAACAATTCTTTGTGGAATAAGCTCATTCTTATCACTAGAAACAACTATTATACCTCCTTTCTTAGGGACACAATGAACAGGACTTACCCACCTACTATCAGCTACAGGATAGATTATACCTGCTTCCAGAAGTTTTAATATTTCCGTTCTTACCACTTCTTTTTCATCTTCGGGTTTAACCGACGTTGGTGATCAATAACGGGTTTAGCATCAAGTTCCATATTAATTTTTTGTTGACATAGAGTGGTACTAATGCCCTTTAAATCATCAAGAGTATATCCAATCGCAGCTCGGTGCTTCCTTAGAACTTTCAATAATCTTTCTTCTTCATGTTCTGGAAGTTTATCACTGATAATAACAGGATATATCTTCTTTTCATTAAGATAAGCATATTTCAAAGTGTCTGGCAATTGTTTTAATTCAAACACAGGATCACCTTTAGGTGGAGGAGGACCTCCTAGAGTTTCAATAGGCAAATTGTGTTTAAGCAGAGGACATTGTTCAAAGAAAATCTTATCTACTTCATTTCTTTCATGCTTATGTAAATCATTTTCATGGTCTAGCAAATATTGTTCTAAAGGATCAGTAGGTGGTACAAAAATAGAAGCAAGACCAATTAATTCATCCTTACTAGGCACTTATTTTTCATGAAGCTTTCTACTAAATTTGGAAAAATTAAATTCATGAGACTCATCACAAATACTAACACCGACAGTTTGCTTCTCACAATCTATTCTAACATTAACGGTGTTCAAGAAAGGTCTACCAAAGATAATGGGACAAAAGTCATCTTGTGGGGAACCAAGAACAAGAAAATCAGTAGGGTATTTAATTTTCCCACACAAGACTTCAACATCTCTAACAATCCCAATCGGTGATATTCTGTCTCTATTAGCAAGTTTAATAGTAACTTTTGTGTCTTCTATTTCTGCGGGTGCGATGTCATTCATAATTTCTCGATATAAGGTGTAAGGAATAACACTCACACTAGCACCTATGTCACATAAACAATGATAACAGTGATCTCCTATTTTAACAGAGATGACAGGCATGCCAACAACAGGTCTACGTTTATCTTTTTATCAGGTTTGGCAATTCTAGCAGCTTCTTCATAGAAGTAAATAACATGCCCGTCCATATCTTCTTCTAAGAGATCTTTAACCATAGCAACACTAGGTTCTACTTTAATTTGTTCATCAGGTTTAAATGTTCTAATATAGCTTTTGTTAACCACAATTGAAACTTTAGCATGTTCCTTTACCCTAACAGGGAAAGGTGGTTTCTCTATATAAGCAGAAGGAACAACTAGATCAACATTATAAAGTATAGTTTCTTCTTTAACCGGTACCGGTTCTTTAGTTTCTTCTTTAATAGGTGGGTGATATTTAAACCACTTCTCTTTAGGGAGTTCAACATGAGTAGAAAATGATTCACAAAAGGAGGCTACTATCTCAGAGTCAAGTTCATATTTAGTGCTAAACTTTAGAAAAGCATCGGTATCCATAAACGATTTAACACAATCATACTTAAGGTTAATACCTAACTCTTTACCTTCGCCGAGTTCCCAATCTTTAGAGTTGCATTTAATTCTTTCCAAAAGATCCCACCGGAATTCAATACTCTTCTTCATAAAAGAACCAACACAAGAAGTATCAAGCATGGTTTGATCATTACGAGAAAGCCGAGCATAAAAATTCTGGATAATAATTTCTCTTGAGAGGTCATGATTGGGGCATGAATATAACATTGACTTAAGCCTCCCCCAAGCTAGAGCGATACTTTCTCCTTCACGAGGCCAAAAATTATACATATAATTCCGACCACGATGAACTAGATGCATAGGATAATTTTTTTGGTGGAACTCCAATTTCAAACGATTCCAATTCCGAGATCCAATATCATCGCATAGCCTATACCATGCCAATGCCTTTCCCTCAAAGATAAAGGGAAAACCTTTTTCATAACTTCATCCCTGGGTAAACCTGCAAGCTTAAACAATCCACAAATTTGTTCCACATATATCAAGTGCATATCAGGATGTTCGGTTCCATCTCCTGCATAAGGATTAGCTAGCAGTTGTTCTATCATACCCAAAGGAATTTCATATTCAATATTTTCAGTAGGTACAGTAGGTTGAGGGGTAGCTAATTTTGGTTCCGGACGAGGTGAAGATACCCCGAACAAACCCCTCAAAGGATTGTTTTCCGTAGCAACAAGTGACAATAAATTTCAGCACACTATATAAATGTTTCCTTACCAAATTCCACTTACCAAAGGCGCTACACTCCCCGGCGATGGTGCTAGAAATTAGCCTTGATGACCCACAGGTATAGGGGATCAATTGTAGCTCTTTTCGATAATTAAGAGTGTCGAACCAAACGAGCAGCAGAAGGAAATGACAAGTGGTTTTCAGCAAGGTAATGTCTGCAAGTGCTGAAATTGTAAGTAGCGGAGTAGTTGGGTAGCAAGATATTTTGTAACAAGCAAGTAACGATAGTAGTAAAAAAAGTGCAGCAAGATAGCACAATCCTTTGAGGCAAAGGACAGGCCAAAACGGTCTCTTATGATAAGCCAAGTGTTCTTGAGGGTACACGGGAATTTCATCTAGTCACTTTCACCATGTTAGTTCGATTTGTGTTCGCTACTTTCATAATTTGATATGTGGGTGGACCGGTGCTTAGGTGTTGTTCTTACTCGAAAAAACCTCCTACTTATGATTAACCCTCCCGCAAGCATCCGCAACAATGAGAAAACTATTAAGAATAAATTCTAACCATAGCACTAAACTTTTGGATCCAATCGGTCCCTTACGGAATAGCCCATAAACTGTGGTTTAAGCTTCTGTCACTCTCGCAACCCATCATGTAATTGCTACTTCACAATGCATTCTCTTAGGACCAAATATGGTGAAGTGTCATGTAGTCGACGTTCACATGACACCACTAAGGGAATCACAACATACGTACTATCAAAATATCGAACACATATCAAGTTCACATGATTACTTGCAACATGATTTCTCCCGTGACCTCAAGAACAAAAGTAACTACCCACAAATGATAAACATGCTCATGATCAGAGGAGTATTAAATATCATATTGGATCTGAACATGTAATGTTCCACCAAATAAACCATATAATAATCAACTACAAGATGTAATCAACACACCTAGTCACTCACAAGCACCAATCTATAGTTCCCGTAACAATATTGAACACAAGGGATGAACTACGGTTTGAGATGAGATGGTGTTGTTGAAGATGTTGATGGAGATTGCCCTCCCCAAGATGGGAGAGTTGTTGATAATGATGATGATGATTTCCCCCTCCGGGAGGGAAGTTCCCCCGGCAGAATCGCTCCGCCGGAGGGCAAAAGTGCTCCTGCCCAAGTTCCGCCTCGAGGCGGTGGCGCTCCATCCCGAAAGTCCTCTCCTTATCTTTTTTCTAGGTCAAAATGACCTATATACCAGAAGATGGGCACCGGATGTGGGCCCGGGTGAGCACAACCCACTAGGGCACACCTGGGCTCCCTGGTGCGCCCGGGTGGGTTGTGCCCACCTGGTGGGCCCCTTTGGTAGTTATTTGCTCCAATAAATTCTCATATATTCCATAAAAATTCCTCGTGAAGTTTCAGCTCATTTGGAGTTGTGCAGAATAGGTAGCTTGACGTAGCTTTTTCAGGTCCAGATTTCCAGCTACCGGAATTCTCCCTCTTTGTGTATACCTTGCACAATATGAGAGAAAAGGCATTACAATTACTCCAAAAAGCATTATTATGGATAAAACATTATAAATAATAGTTAGAAAACATGATGCAAAATGGACGTATCAATGTTCTTTGACATTCAGGGGCAAAAAGTCCCGCTTAGGGGCCGAATTTGAGGGTCCTCCGGGCCTCCTGTGCAAGACAGAAGTATTTTCTAGATTCCCACGCTCGTCGCGAGCATTTTGAGTACTTGTTGGTCCGAAACGGACTCCGAATGACAATGTTACGACCGTCTTGGTGAACACCGGTCCTTTATATGGCAGTCCTTGAAAGAACTTCATTTCCTCGTGACGCGTTCTAGCGCGCCGCCCCAAAGTTTTGTGTCCCCCATAGTTGATATATTGTTTCCACATATATATTAACCGATGCCAGGAATGCCCTCCTATTATTGGCAGTCACACACGTACAACGGCATGCCACAAGGCAAAAACAACGAGAATAAGGCTTATAGTCGCCTTATTTTCTTGAATTTACAACCAAAGGGGATTCCCCCGATCATAGAGCATATGCAGAATGCAACGTTTGTCCTTAACAGGCGGACTAATGTTTATACTCACCATAATCTCTTGGATTTCCTTCCAAAGGGGTGCCAATGGGTTCAAAAACTTGTTTGAAAAGCAGCGGAAAATGATGTTCTTTGACTTTCAGGGGCAAAGAGTACTGCTTAGGTGCCGAATTTGAGGGTCCTCTTGGCCTCCTGCGCAAACTAGAATTATTTTCTCGATTCCCACGCTCGTCGCGAGCATTTTGAGTACTTTTTGGTCCAAAACGGACTCCGAATGACAATGTTATGACCATTTTAGTGAACACGTACTTTATATGGCAGGCCTTGAGAGAACTTCATTTTCTGATGGCGCGTTCTGACGCGTCGCCCCAAAATTGTGTGTCCTCCATACTGGAGATATTGTTTCCACGTATATATTGACCAATGCCGGGAACACTCTCCTATTATTGGCTGTCACACACGTACGTTACGGCATGCCACACAACAAAAACAAGGAGAATAAGGCTTATAGTCGCCTTATATTCTTGAATTTACAACCAAATGGGATTCCCCGGATCATAGAGCATGTGCAGAATGCAACGTTTGTTCTTACCAGGTGGGCGAAGGGGTACATGGGCCTCGGGCCCTTACCCTGTGCGCAGACAGGGGAGGCCGGATGTCCGAGCGTCGGGCCAGATGTCCGGGTGTCGAGCCGGATGTCCGGGCCTTCACGAGGTGCCGGATGTCCTGGCTAGCGCCGGATGTCCGGGTGGTCGGGGCTGGCCTTGATGCTCTCTAGATAGGCGGGGTCCGGATGTTCGGGCGATGGGCCGGATGTCCGGTCGCTTGGAATGGGCCAGATGTCTGGGCCTTTGGCCGGATGTCCGGGCTGGAGGGCCGGCTCTTCTGCTACCTGGATAGGCCCGTCCGGATGTCTGGGATGGAGGCCGGATTTCCGGGCCAGGGGACGGATGTCCGGTGTGACGCCCCCGATTCAATCGTACACTAATCATACACGCAAACGTGTACGATCAAGATCAGGGACTCACGGGAAGATATCACAACACAACTCTCAAAATAAAATAAGTCATACAAACATCATAATACAAGCTGGGGGCCTCGAGGGCTCGAATACAAGTGCTCGATCATAGACGAGTCAACGGAAGCAACAATATCTGACTACGGACTTAAGTTAAACAAGTTTGCCTTAAGAAGGCTAGCACAAACTGGGATACAGATCGAAAGAGGCGCAGGCCTCCTACCTGGGATCCTCCTAACTACTCCTGGTCATCGTCAGCGGGCTGCACGTAGAAGTAGGCACCTCCGGTGTAGTAGGAGTCGTCATCGACGGTGGCGTCTAGCTCCTGGTCTCCGTCATCTGGTTGCGACAACCAGGTAGAAGGGAAAGGGGAAAAGAGGGAGAAAAGCAACCGTGAGTACTCATCCAAAGTACTCGCAAGCAAGGATCTACACTACATATGCATGGGTATATATGTGTAAAGGGGAAATATCGGTGGACTGAACTGCAGAATGCCAGAATAAGAGGGGGATAGCTAATCCTGTCGAAGACTATGCTTCAGGCCACCTGCATCTTGCAGCATGTAGAAGAGAGTAGATCGTAAGTTCACCAAGTAGCATCGCATAGCATAAACCTACCCAAAAGATCCCCTCCTCGTCGCCCTATTAGAGAGCGATCACCGGGTTATATCTGGCACTTGGAAGGGTGTGTTTTATTAAGTATCCGGGTCTAGTTGTCATAAGGTCAAGGTACAACTCCGGGTCGTCCTGTTACTGAAGATCACGGCTATTCGAATAGATAAACTTCCCTGCAGGGGTGCACCACATAACCCAACACGCTCGATCCCATTCGGCCGGACACACTTCCTCATAGTTGTGCAAATGGAAGATTTTGTCAACCTTCAATGCCCATGAAAGGTACTCTTCGGGATCATTGCTTCCATTGAACTTGGGCATCGTGAACTTTAGCTTGCCGTATCGTTGCTCTTCATTGTGTTGGGGTCGGGGATGGTGACGTCCTGGACGAGGAGGATTGTCTCCCTCAACTTGCTCTTGTCTTGGAGGATCTCTGTTGTCTTCTTGCTCTTGGTGAACTTGAGGTTCTTGTCTAGCTTGTGGAGGAGCTTGTTGAGCTTGACGATGCACGCGAGCTTGATATATTCGTTCTTGAACTTCATCACGAAGCACTTCTTGTTGTTCATGAGCTTGTCGGTTGCGCGTGGCTACGGATCGACTTGAATCTCGAAGGGCACGTTGCGCCTCAAGTGCTTAAGCTTCGCATAGTTGTTGTTCTTGGCGTCGTGCCTCGGCATCTTGTGCATCTTGGTGTTTGCGCGCTCGCTCTTCTTCTTGTTGTTAGCGTAGGCGTTGTCGTTCTTGTGCTTGCGCGATAGTAGCTTGGTTTTGACGATTTCGATGTTCTTGCGTGCGAGCTTGCTCTTGAGAGTCTGTGTCGTCTAGAGGATTGTGGTTAGCATGACGGTCTTGGCGCGCCGCACGACGAAGAGTGTTCGTTGTCGGAGTAATTGAGCCGGAGATAGTGCCGTCTGAGTGTCGACTCGAGCGGCTCCGTCTTGAGTAGGACGAAGTGGTAGAAGAGCGGTTGACCGACAAGGCACGAATCCCGTCCATTCTTGCATCATTCACTTGTCTGTGTTCGTCGAGCTTGTTGTTGAAGTAGTCTCTTGTACGTTGCTCGGATAGTCGCAAGTCGGTGGCGAGATGGTCGATGCGGTCGCTCATTGCTTGTTGCTCTTGATGCAAAGCTCGTTGTGCACCAAAGAGGTGGCTCTTTGTGACGTAGGAGGACATGTCGTTGTCTTGCTCGATGAAGAGTGGGTTGGTAGAAGTACTTGGCCTATCCATCATTCCAAGCAAATATGTGAGTGGGAGAAAGAGAAGAACTTATACCAAATGTACCTTGACCGATGTTGAAGATGGATCAATGATCACTCAAATGTGGAACAAGGAAATAGCACAATTGGTACCAATTATTGTCGGTTTCTCACACCTACACAAGTAAAAGAGCTCGGTAAGGATGGTGGCACAAAATTGATGCAATTGTTAGTAAGACTCAAAAATGTTAGAAAAGATTCGCAAATTTGCAAATGCAACAAGTAGACCAATAGCAATATATGGTACACGGAAACACACACACAATTGATAAGTGGGGTCGTGCAACCAAGGAATGAGCCAAAATGTGGAGTCCACAAACATGCTCTGGTTGCACAACACTAGAGAGACGCTAGCACGATTGCACAATAGGCGGATACTAACTTGTGGACAACCTACTAAGCAAAAATGCAATGACTTCTATCCCAATTATGATATATATGTATGGTATTCCGGTGATATGATCCAAGATGATCGAGTATGACAATCTTAAAGTAGTATGATGCTATGGTTATTGCTCATAAGCTCTTTGCTTATCTTTCCTCTTTGCTTAAAAGCTTGTTTGGCTCTTTCACTTGTGAGCTTTTTTCTCATGCAAAACTTCACGAACCAAGATAGCAATTATGTATATGTGATGACAACCTTGTGACACAAGAGATGATACCAAGATATGCACCACGATGGTATGGTATGTATGCTATGGGAAGTATGATCACTAATGTGCACAAGTCACGTTGCCGACAATACTCAAAGGCTAGTCTCGATAGGAAAGCGACGCAAAAGTAAGGCTATGGGGTTATCAATGCAATGGCAAGAATGTACAATGATGATATACCACGATACCAAGATGAGGTTACCGTTGAGGTTGGTTGTTTGTAAGCAAGAACGGATGACGGTGAGGTGGTCGATCTCGATGACGAGTCCGTGGAGAAGATGAGCGGCGGTGATGTTGATGTCGAACCGTACCTGAAACACAATAGGACACGGGAACCGCAACTCAAATTCTCATAGCAAAACGTGTCAAAATTGTTGGAATTGGTACTGTAAGCGGTGGTGTTGTTGGTGGAAAGCGGTGGTGCTATGCGGAAATATGGTGGTATGCGGGAGTTTAAGTGGGCACCAGATCAAAATTTGGCGAAAGTTATACGGAAAACGAAGCATTGGGTGGAAGTGATGCTGTCAGTGGCCGGATGTCTGGGCTTGCGGGCCGGATGTGTGGGGTGGCCGGATGTCCGGGCTGTCGGGCCAGATGTCCGGGCTCTGGATCCGTGGACGAACTCGATGAACTCCGCGTGGAAAAGAAAAATTCGGGGCAAAATTTGGGAGATTTTGTGGATGGAAATTGGGGAAAAGATGGTGGAAAGCTAGATCTACCTGCAAAACATGAAATCCGCGGATCAAATCCAACAAAACTTCATCACACCAACAAATCAAAAAAAATTGGGGGGCTATTTTTGTGGGGAATTTTCGAATTTGGGACAAAATCAATAAAACAAAGCTTGAAAACAAAGAGGGGGGGCCTCCGAAATCATGATCAACGTGGCTCATGATACCAAGATGATGTAGGGTGGAACCCTATACGGCGGATCTTTCACGAAAGGAGCAGATCCCGCGATGAACACGAGGAGAAATCACGAGGGAAAGCATAAGAGAATCACTCAAACCAACAAGATTAGGTCACACATATTCTAGATTCGAGTACACATAGAGATCACATGGTCCAAATCCAACAAGGGACGATACATGGGGTAACCGGTTCTTCTCCGTGAGGAGGTCTAGAGGTCTTCCCGGTAGGGGTCTTGAATCCTAGTGGATCTTCTCCGAAGAGGTGTCGGTCCCTCGCGGTGGACTAGATCCGGATGGATGAGCGAGGCTCTATCTCACATATGAGCTATCACAACGCTGACCCTAGAAAGAGGGAGGAGGAGGAATATATATAGTCTAGGTGGGCGAGGGGTACATGGGCCTCGGGCCCTTACACTGTGCGCAGACAGGGGACGCCTGATGTCCGCGCGTCGGGCTGGATGTCCGGGCCTTCATAAGGTGCAGGATGTCCGGGCTGGCGCCGGATGTCCGGGTGGTCGGAGCTGGCTTTGACGCTCTCTGGATAGGCGGGGTCCAGATGTCCGGGCGATATGCCAGATGTCCGGTCGCTCGGAACGGGCCGGATGTCCGTGCTGGAGGGCTAGCTCTTCTGCTCTCTGGATAGGCCCGTCTGGATGTCCGGGCTGGTCGCCGGATGGCCGGACCCTGTAGACTTGGCCGCTGGCTCCTTGCTACTGATGAAACTTCCAGGGGCCGGATGTCTGGGGTCATGGGCGGATGTCTGAGTCCTGGGAGCTGTTCTTGACTCCTTCCGTTGGTTCTCTTCATCCATGAACTTGGAGACTTGTCCGTCTTCACGTTCATCTTTGGGAGGGTCCTCTTAGTACCTAATCATGCACAACATTCCAGAGTTAGGTAGTAGCCATGTCTCGAGTGGATCATATGTGATATCACTAAGGAAAGAAGCCACCCCGGTCTCTAAAGCTCTAGCTTGTGCTCGTGTCATGGGTCCTCTTGGCACTTGGTGAGACGATGGTAGGTCCATGGGGATGACCGAAGGATGCTCCGCATCATTAAGGGCCGAATTTGATGGTCCTCCGGGCCTTAGGCGCAACCGGAAGTATTTTCTAGATTCCCACGCTCCTTGTGAGCATTTTGAGTACTTGCTGGTCCGAAACAGACTCCGAATGACAAAGTTATGACCGTTTTAGTGAACACCGGACCCTTATATGGCAGTCCATGGAAAAACTTCATTGTCTCGTAACGCGTTCTGGCCCGCCGCCCTAAAATTTTGTGTCACATATATATTGACCGATGCCAGGAATGCCCTCCTATTAGTGGTTGTCACACACATAAGTTACGGCATGCCACACGGCAAAAACAAGGAGTAGAAGACTTATAGTCGCCTTATTTTCTTGAATTTACAACCAAATGGGATTCCTCGGATCATAGAGCATGTGCAGAATGTAACATTTGTCCTTACCAGGCGGACTAATGTTTATACTCACCATAATCTCTTGGATTTCCTTCCAAAGGAGTGCCAATGGGTTCAGAAACTTGTCTGAAAAGCAGCGGCAAATGATGTTCTTTGACTTTCAGGGGCAAAAAGTCCTGCTTAGGGGCCGAATTTGAGGGTCTTCCGGGCCTCTTGCGCAAGCCGGAAGTATTTTCTAGATTCCCACACTCGTCGCGAGCATTTTGAGTACTTGTTGGTCCGAAACGGACTCCGAATGACAATGTTATGACAGTTTTAGTGAACACCGGTCCTTTATATGGCAGTCCTTTAAAGAACTTCATTTACTCGTGACGCGTTCTGGCGCGCCGCCCCAAAGTTTTTTGTCGTCCATAATGGATATATTGTTTCCACATATATATTAACCGATGCCAGGAATGCCCTCCTATTATTGGCTGTCACACACGTACGTTACAGCATGACACACGACAAAAACAAGGAGAATAAGGCTTATAGTCACCTTATTTTCTTGAATTTACAACCGAATAGGTATCCCCGGATCATAGAGATACCATGCGGAGTAACGTTTATACTCAACATAATCTCTCAAATTTCCTTCCAAAGGAGTGCCAATGTATTCAGAAACTAGTCTGAAAAGCAGCGGCAAATGATATTCCTTGTCTTTCAGGGGCAAAAAGTCCTGCTTAGGGGCCGAATTGGAGGGTCCTCCGGGCCTCCTACGCAAGCGGAAGTATTTTCCAGATTCCCACACTCATCGCCATCATTTTTAGTACTTGTTGGTCCCAAACGGACTCTGAATAACAATGTTATGACAGTTTTAGTGAACCCGGTTCTTTATATGGCAGTCGTTGAAAGAACTTCATTTCCTCATGATGCGTTCTGGCGCGCCGCCCCAAAGTTTTGTCTCCTCCATAGTGGATATATTGTTTTCACATATATATTAACCGATGCCAGGAATGCCCTCCTATTATTGGTTGTAACACACGTATGTTACGGCATGACACACGACAACAACAAGGAGAATAAGGCTTATAGTCGCCTTATTTTCTTGAATTTACAACCAAATGGGATTCCCCAGATCATAGAGCATGTGCAGAATGGAACGTTTGTCCTTACCAGGCGGACTAATGTTTATACTCACCATAATCTCTCAGATTTCCATACAAAGGAGTGCCAATGGGTTCAGACACTTGTCTGAAAAGCAGCGGCAAATGATATTCTTTGACTTCCAGGGGAAAAAAGTCCTGCTTAGGGGCCGAATTTGAGAGTCCTCCTGCACAAGCCGGAAGTATTTTCTAGATTCCCACGATTGTTGCGAGCATTTTGAGTACTTGTGGGTCCGAAACGGACTCCGAATGACAAAGTTATGACGGTTTTAGTGAATACCGGTCCTATATATGGCAGTCCTAGAAATAAGTTCATTTTCTCATGACACGTTCTCGCACGCCACCCCAAAATTTTGTGTCCTCCATAGTGGAGATATTGTTTCCACATATATATTGACCAATGCCAGGAACGCTCTCCTATTATTGGCTGTCACAAACGTACGTTACAACATGCCACACAAAAAAAACAAGGACAATAAGGCTGATAGTCGCCTTATATTCTTGAATTTAGAACCAAATGGGATTCCCCGGATCATAGAGCATGTGCAGAATGCAACGTTTGTCCTTACTAGGAGGACTAATGTTTATACTCACGATAATCTCTCGGATTTCCTTCCAAAGGAGTGCCAATGGGTCCAAGAACTTGTTTGAAAAGCAGCGGGAAATGACATTATTTGACTTTCAGGGGCAAAAAGTCTTGCTTAGGGGCCGAATTTGAGGGTCCTACGGGCCTGATGCGCAAGTCGGAAGTATTTTCTAGATTCCCACGCTCGTCACGTATTTTGAGTACTTGTGGATCCGAAACATACTCTGAATGACAAAGTTATGACCGTTTTAGCGAACACCGGTCCCTTATATGGCAATCCTTGAAAGAACTTCATTTTCTCGTGACGCGTTTTGGCCCGCCGCCCCAAAATTTTGTTCCTCCATAGTGGAGATATTGTTTCCACATATATATTGACCGATTCCAGGAATGCCCTCCTATTATTGGCTGTCACACATGTATGTTACGGCACGCCACACGGCAAAAACAAGCAGAAGAAGGCATATAGTCGCCTTATTTTCTTGATTTACAACCAAATGGGATTCCCCGGATCATAGAGCATGTGCAGAATGCAACGTTTTTCCTTACCAGGCGGAGTAATGTTTATACTCACCATAATCTCTCAAATTTCCATCCAAAGAAGTGCCAATGGGTTTAGAAACTTATCTGAAAAGCAGCGGCAAATGATGTTCTTTGACTTTCAGGGGCAAAAAGTCCTGCTTGGGGTCGAAATGGAGGTTCCTCTGGGCTTCTTGCGCAAGCCGGGAGTATTTTCTAGATTCCCACGCTCTTAGCGAGCATTTTGAGTACTTGTGGGTCCGAAACGGACTGCAAATGACAAAGTTATGACGGTTTTAGTGAAGACCGGTCCTTTATATGGTAGTCCTTGAAAGAACTTAATTTTCTCGTGACGCGTTCTCGCGCGCTGTGCCAAAATTTTGTGTCCTCCATAGTGGAGATATTTTTTCCACATATATATTGACCAATGCCAGGAATGCCCTCCTATTATTGGCTGTCACACATGTAGTTACGGCATGCCGCACGGCAAAAACAAGGAGAAGAAGACTTATAGTCGCCTTGTTTTCTTGAATTTACAACCAAATGGGATTCCCCGGATCATAGAGCATGTGTAGAATGCAACGTTTGTCCTTACCAGGCGGACTAATGTTAATACTCAACATAATCTCTTGGATTTCCTTCCAAAGGAGTGCCAATGGGTTCAGAAACTTGTCTGAAAAGCAGCGGCAAATGATGTTCTTTGACTTTCAGGGGCAAAAAGTCCTGCTAAGTGGCTAAATTTCATGAGAATCCTCCGGGCCTCCTGCGCAAGCCAGAATTATATTCTAGATTCCCACGCTTGCGCGAGCATTTTGAGTACTTGTTGGTGATGAGGACATCAATACAATTGTTACACCCACAATCCCTACTGCTACATATACTGGACCAATTACTAGAGCTCGCGCACGCCAATTAAATTTTCAAGTACTTACGTTTCTTGGTAATGATTCTAATGTTCATGAGAATATGATGCTGCCTAAATTGGATACATTTGTTTTGCTTACAAATGAAGGGCCTGGCATGGATAAGAGGGATGAACACTGGAGCAAGACCAATCATGGAGAGGATGGCATGTGCAAGGGGAACAAGAACGGAGTTACAATTGATGATTTCAGGACTTCGAAGCCACCTTAATGAGTTAATGAAGCCTTGGACGAAATATACAAGATGCCACTTCATAAATTTCATCCAAAGGCTATTCTAGGTGATGCGTTACCTTATTATTGGGCCAGGCCCATGTAATTTCGAAATACATAAGTATAGGCTGTTTTTAGATTCCGTATGTGTGGGGAAACAAGAGATAGGGTTGGTTTCGGACCCCTTTCCCAAGGGCCACAAAATTTCCCGCCTCTTCCTTCATATATACAGCACTTAGGGCACCGTTTAGACTTTGGGTTTTGTTTAGATTAAAGTTTGCCATAGCTGCAACTTCGCGTACTTCGTTTGTGTTCAACGACCGGACAAAGGCGTCACAGAACCCCACCTTGATCAATAAAGCTTTCCTCTTATATTCGCAATATCCAGATTGCAATCTTAGTTTCTTGCTTGTTTTTCGTTTGCCTGCAGGAAACAGACCTTCGTGGTCAGGTTGATTGTGCTCCAGCGTGGTCAATAACCTCTCGGAGTTGGTATAGCGATTGCCAAGGCGCGACGTCCTCGCGCGTTCATAGCCAGATCGTCAAAGTCGACTTCCTCCAAAACGATATCCACATCTCATTGAAAGACGGGACACCTTTGCCTCTATCAAGTGGTATCAGATTTCCAGGTTGCTCGGTGAGATTTTACAATTTTTCGTAGTTTAGATCGAGTCTGTTCTTCATACCTACAGTCCATGAAAAAGCCAAAAAAATATTTAGGGTTAGTTCATCATATCCGAACCAATCTGAGCCTTTGCATAATCTTTTAGGGTTTTGCTTTTTTGAATTTGCGGTTGCATCGTCGTGTCTAGTTGCTGGTCTTAGCGTCTAGTCCTTTAGAGTTTCGAGTTCTGTCACAGTTTGTCACGCCACCGCCGCACCATCTATATCGCTGCTGCCATATACGACCACCGCTGCGATATCCCACCATCGCTGCCATATACCACCACCGCTGCAATATCATACCACCGATACCATATACCACAACCGCGGACATATCCCACCAACGCTGCCATATACCACCACTGCTGCCATATCCTACCACTATATATCCACCACCAATCCGAGTTCCTTTCATATTAGGTTTGTTTTTGAGATCCATCTACTTTCCGATTCGTGTTTCCTTGCTTGAGTACGTTTCGGAAAAAAATCCACCACCGCTGCTATATACCACAACCGCAACCATATCATACCACTGCTACCATATACCACCACCGCTGACATATCCCACCAACGCTGCCATATACCACCACTGCTGCCATATCCTACCACTATATATCCACCACCAATCTGAGTTCCTTTCATATTAGGTTTGTTTTCGAGATCCATCTAATTTCCGATTCGTCTTTCCTTGCTTGAGTAGGCTTCGGAAAAAAAACCCACCACCACTGCCATATACCAGCACCGCTGCCATATCATACCACCGCTGCCATATACCACCACCGCTGACATATCCCACCAAAGCTGCCATATACCACCAATGCTGCCATATCCTACCACTATATATCCACCACCAATCCGAGTTCCTTTCATATTAGGTTTCTTTTCGACTTCCATCTAATTTCCGATTCATGTTTCCTTGCTTGAGTAGGTTTCGCGAAAAAAAACCACCACCGCTCCCATATACCACCGCCGCTGCCATATCATACCACGGCTGACATATCCAGCCAACGCTGCCATATACCACCAACGCTGCCATATCCTACCACTATATATCCACCACCAATCGGAGTTCCTTTTATATTAGGTTTGTTTTCGAGATCCATCTAATTTCCGATTTGTGTTTCCTTGCCTGAGTAGGTTTCGGAAAAAAAACCACCACCGCTGCCATATACTACAACCGCTGCCATATCATACCACCGCTACCATATACCACCACCGCTCACATATCCCACCAACGCTGCCATATACCAGCACCGCTGCCATATCCTACCATTATATATGCACCACCAATCCGGGTTCCTTTCATATTAGGTTTGTTTTCGAGATCCATCTAATTTCCGATTCGTGCTTCCTTGCCTGAGTAAGTTTCGGGAAAAAAACCAACCACCGCTGCCATATACCACCATCGCTGCCATATCATACCACCGCTACCATATACCACCACTGCTGACATATCCAACCAACGCTGCCATATACCACCACCGCTGCCATATCCTACCACTATATATCCACCACCAATCTAAGTTCCTTTCATATTAGGTTTGTTTTCGAGATCCATGTAATTTACGATTCGTGTTTCCTTGCCTGAGTACGTTTCGAAAAAAAAGCACCACCGCTGCCATATCCTACAACTTTATATCCACCACCAATCCGATTTGCTTTCATATTAGGTTTGTTTTCGAGATCCATCTAATTTCTGATTCGTGTTTCCATGCCTGAGTAGGTTTCAAAAAAAAACCACCACCGCTGCCATATCATACCACTGCTACCATATACCACCACCGCTGACATATCCCGCCAACATTGCCATATGCCACCATCGCTGCCATACCCTACCACTATATATCCACCACCAAATCGAGTTCCTTTCATATTAGGTTTGTTTTCGAGATCCATCTAATTTCCGATTCGTGTTTCCTAGCTTGAGTACATTTCGGAAAAAAATCCACCACCGCTGCTATATACCACAACCGCAACCATATCATACCACTGCTACCATATACCACCACCGCTGACATATCCCACCAACGCTGCCATATACCACCACTGCTGCCATATCCTACCACTATATATCCACCACCAATCTGAGTTCCTTTCATATTAGGTTTGTTTTCGAGATCCATCTAATTTCCGATTCGTCTTTCCTTGCTTGAGTAGGGTTCGGAAAAAAAAACCCACCACCACTGCCATATACCAGCACCGCTGCCATATCATACCACCGCTGCCATATACCACCACCGCTGACATATCCCACCAAAGCTGCCATATACCACCAACGCTGCCATATCCTACCACTATATATCCACCACCAATCCGAGTTCCTTTCATATTAGGTTTGTTTTCGACTTCCATCTAATTTCCGATTCATGTTTCCTTGCTTGAGTAGGTTTCGCGAAAAAAAACCACCACCGCTCCCATATACCACCGCCGCTGCCATATCATACCACGGCTGACATATCCAGCCAACGCTGCCATATACCACCAACGCTGCCATATCCTACCACTATATATCCACCACCAATCGGAGTTCCTTTTATATTAGGTTTGTTTTCGAGATCCATCTAATTTCCGATTTGTGTTTCCTTGCCTGAGTAGGTTTCGGAAAAAAAACCACCACCGCTGCCATATACTACAACCGCTGCCATATCATACCACCGCTACCATATACCACCACCGCTCACATATCCCACCAACGCTGCCATATACCAGCACCGCTGCCATATCCTACCATTATATATGCACCACCAATCCGGGTTCCTTTCATATTAGGTTTGTTTTCGAGATCCATCTAATTTCTGATTCGTGCTTCCTTGCCTGAGTAAGTTTCGGGAAAAAAACCAACCACCGCTGCCATATACCACCACCGCTGCCATATCATACCACCGCTACCATATACCACCACTGCTGACATATCCAACCAACGCTGCCATATACCACCACCGCTGCCATATCCTACCACTATATATCCACCACCAATCTAAGTTCCTTTCATATTAGGTTTGTTTTCGAGATCCATGTAATTTCCGATTCGTGTTTCCTTGCCTGAGTACGTTTCGAAAAAAAAAGCACCACCGCTGCCATATCCTACAACTTTATATCCACCACCAATCCGATTTGCTTTCATATTAGGTTTGTTTTCGAGATCCATCTAATTTCTGATTCGTGTTTCCATGCCTGAGTAGGTTTCAAAAAAAACCCACCACCGCTGCCATATACCACCACCGCTGCCATATCATACCACTGCTACCATATACCACCACCGCTGACATATCCCGCCAACATTGCCATATGCCACCACCGCTGCCATACCCTACCACTATATATCCACCACCAAATCGAGTTCCTTTCATATTAGGTTTGTTTTCGAGATCCATCTAATTTCCGATTCGTGTTTCCTTGCCTGAGTAGGTTTCGGCAAAAAAAACCACCACCTCTGCCATATCATACCACCGCTACCATATACCACCACCGCTAACATATCCCACCAACGCTACCATATACCACCTCCGCTGCCATATCCTACCCCTATATATCCACCACCAATCCGAGTTCGTTTCATATTAGGTTTGTTTTTGAGATCCATCTAATTTCCGATTCGTGTTTCCTTGCCTGAGTACGTTTCGGAAAAAAAAACCACCACCGGTGCCATATACCACCACCGCTGCCATATCATACAACCGCTACCATATACCTCCATCGCTGACATACCCCACCAACGCTGCCATATACCACCACCGCTGCCATATCCTACCACTATATATCCACCACCAATCCGATTTTCTTTCATATTAGGTATGTTTTCAAGATCCATCTAATTTTCCATTCATGTTTCCTTGCTTGAGTAGGTTTTGGAAAAAAAAAACCACCATCGCTGCCATATACCACCACCGCTGCCATATCCTACCACCGCTACCATACCACCACCGCTGACATATCCCTCCAACGCTGCCATAAACCACCACCGCTGCCATATCCTACCACTATATATCCACCACCAATCCGTTTTCCTCTAATAGTAGGTTTGTTTTCGAGATCTAGCTAATTTCCGATTCGTGTTTCCTTGCTTGAGTAGGTTTCGGCAAAAAAACCACCACTACTCCCATATACCACCACCGCTGCCATATCATACCACTGCTGACATATCCCACCAACGCTACCATATACCACCACCGCTGCCATATCCTACCACTGTATTTTCACCACCAATCCGAGTCCTTTCATATTAGGTTTGTTTTCGAGATCCATCTAATTTCCGATTCGTGTTTCCTTGCTTGAGTAGGTTTCGGAAAAAAAACACCACCACTGGCATATACCACCACCGCTGCCATATCATACCACCGCTGACATATCCCGCCAACGCTGCCATATACCACCACCACTGTCATATCCTACAACTATATATCGACCACCAATCTGAGTTCCTTTCATATTAGGTTTGTTTTCGAGATCCATCTAATTTCCGACTCGTGTTTCCTTGCTTGAGTAGGTTTCGGAAAAAAAAACCACCACTGCTGCCATATACCACCACAGCTGCCATATCATACCACCGCTACCATATACCACCACCGCTGACATATCCCACCAACACTGCCATATACCACCACCGCTGCCATATCCTACCACTATATATCCACCACTAATCTGGGTTCCTTTCATATTAGGTTTGTTTTCGAGATCCATCTAATTTCCGATTTGTGTTTCCTGGCCTCCGTACGTTTCGATAAAAAACCTCCACCGCTGTCATATAGCACCACCACTGCCATATCATACCACCGCTACCATATACCACCACCGCTGACATATCCCACCAACGCAGCCATATACCAGCAGCGCTGCCATAACCTACCACTATATATCCACCACCAATCCGAGTTCCTCTCATATTAGGTTTGTTTTCGAGATCCATCTAATTTCCGATTCGTGTTTCCGTGCTTGAGTTGGTTTCGGGAAAAAAACCACCACTGCTGCCATATACCACCACCGATGCCATATCATACCACTGCTACCACATACCACCACCGCTGACATATCCCACCAGCGCTGCCATATACCACCAACACTGCCATATACCACCAAAGCTGCCATATCGTACCACTATATATCCACCACCAATCCGAGTTCCTTTCATATTAGGTTTGTTTTCGAGATCCATCTAATTTCCGATTCATTTTTCCTTGCCTAAGTAGGTTTCAAAAAAAACCCACCACCGCGGCCATATCATACCACCGACCGCTACCATATACCACCACTGCTGACATATCCCACCAACGCTGCCATATACCACAAACGCTGCCATATCCTACCACTATATATCCACCACCAATCCGAGTTCCTTTCACATTAGGTTTGTTTTCGAGATCCATCTAATTTCCGATTCGTGTTTGCTTGCGTGAGTACGTTTCAAAAAAAAACCACCACCGCTGCCATATCATACCACCGCTACCATATACCACCACCGCTGACATATCCCACCAACGCTGCCATATACAACCACCACTGGCATATCCTACCACTATATATCCACCACCAATTCGATTTGCATTCATATTAGGTTTGTTTTCGTGATCCATCTAATTTCCGATTCGTGTTTCCTTGCCTGAGTAGGTTTCGAAATAAAACCCACAACCGCTGCCATATACCACCACCGCTGCCATATCATACCACCGCTACCATATACTACCACCACTGACATATCCCACCAATGCTGCCATATACCACCACCGCTGCCACATCCTACCACTATATATCCACAACCAATCCGAGTCCTTTCATATTATGTTTGTTTTCGAGATCCATCTAATTTCCGATTCGTGTTTCCTTGCTTGAGTATGTTTCGCAAAAAAAACCCACCACCTCTGCCATCTACCACTGCCGCTGCCATATCATACCACCGCTGACATATCCCGCTAACGGTGTCATATACCACCACCGCTGCCATATCCTACCACTATTTATCCACCACCAATCCGAGTTCCTTGCATATTAGGTTTGTTTTCGAGATCCATCTAATTTCCGATTCGTCTTTCCTTGCCTGAGTAGGTTTCGGAAAAAAAAACCCACCACCGCAGCCATATACCACCACCGCCGCCATATTACCACCGCTGCAATATCCCACCAACGCTGCCATATACCACCACCGCTGCAATATCGTACCACTATATATCCACCACCAAACCGAGTTCCTTTCATATTAGGTTTGTTTTCGAGATCAATCTAATTTCCGATTCATTTTTCCTTGCCTGAGTAGGTTTCGAAAAAAAACCCACCACCGCGGCCATATCATACCACCGACCGCTACCATATACCACCACTGCTGACATATCCCACCAACGCTGCCATATACCACAAACGCTGCCATATCCTACCACTATATATCCACCACCAATCCGAGTTACTTTCACATTAGGTTTATTTCGAGATCCATCTAATTTCCGATTCGTGTTTGCTTGCCTGAGTACGTTTCAAAAAAAACCACCACCGCTGCCATATACCACCACCGCTGCCATATCATACCACCGCTACCATATACCACCACCGCTGACATATCCCACCAACGCTGCCATATACAACCACCACTGCCATATCCTACCACTATATATCCACCACCAATTCGATTTGCATTCATATTAGGTTTGTTTTCGTGATCCATCTAATTTCCGATTCGGGTTTCCTTGCCTGAGTAGGTTTCGAAATAAAACCCACAACCGCTGCCATATACCACCACCGCTGCCATATCATACCACCGCTGCCATATACTACCACCACTGACATATCCCACCAATGCTGCCATATACCACCACCGCTGCCACATCCTACCACTATATATCCACAACCAATCCGAGTCCTTTCATATTATGTTTGTCTTCGAGATCCATCTAATTTCCGATTCGTGTTTCCTTGCTTGAGTATGTTTCGCAAAAAAAACCCACCACCTCTGCCATCTACCACCGCCGCTGCCATATCATACCACCGCTGACATATCCCGCTAACGGTGGCATATACCACCACCGCTGACATATCCTAGCACTATATATCCACCACCAATCCGAGTTCCATGCATATTAGGTTTGTTTTCGAGATCCATCTAATTTCCGATTCGTGTTTCCTTGCCTGAGTAGGTTTCGGAAAAAAAAAACCCAGCACCGCAGCCATATACCACCACCGCCGCCATATCATACCACCGCTGCAGTATCCCACCAACGCTGCCATATACCACCACCGCTACAATATCGTACCACTATATATCCACCACCAAACCGAGTTCCTTTCATATTAGGTTTGTTTTCGAGATCCATCTAATTTCCGATTCGTGTTTCCTTTCCTGAGTAGGTTTCAAAAAAAAAACCACCACCGCTGCCATATCATACCACGGCTACAATATACCACCACCGCTGACATATCCCACCAACGATTCCATATACCACCACCGCTGCCTTATCCTACCACTATATATCCACCACCAACCCGATTTGCTTTCATATTAGGTTTGTTTTCGAGATCCATCTAATTTCGGATTCGTGTTTCCTTGCCTGAGTAGGTTTCGAAACAAAACCACCACCACTGCCATATACCACGACCGCTGCCATATCATACCACCGCTACCACCACCGCTGACATATCCCACCAACGCTGCCATATACCAGCACCGCTGCCATATCCTACCACTATATATCCACCACCAATCCATGTTCCTTTCATATTAGGTTTGTTTTCGAGATCCATCTAATTTTCGATTCGTGTTTCCTTGCCTGAGTAGGTTTTGAAAAAAAAAACCACCAATGCTGCCATATCATACCACCGCTGACATATCCGACTAACGCTGCCATATACCACCAACGCTGCCATAAACTACCACTATATATCCACCACCAATCCAAGTTCCTTTCATATTAGGTTTGTTTTCGAGATCCATCTAATTTCTGATTCGTGTTTCCTTGCCTGAGTAGGTTTCGAAAAAAAAACCACCACCGCTGCCATATCATACCACCGCTACCATATACCTCCACCGCTGACATATCCCACCAACGTTGCCGTATACCACCACCGCTGCCATATCCTACCACTATATATCCACCACCAATCCGAGTTCCTTTCATTTTAGGTTTGTTTTCGAGATCCATCTAATTTCCGATTCGTGTTTCCTTGACTGAGTAGGTTTCGGAAAAAAAACCACCACCGCTGCCATATACCACTACCGCTGCCATATCATACCACCGCTACCATATACCACCACCGCTGACATATCCCACCAACGCTGCCATATACCACCACCGCTGCCATATCCTACCACTATATATCGACCACCAATCCGAGTTCCGTTCATATTAGGTTTGTTTTCGAGATCCATCTAATTTCCGATTCGTGTTTCCTTGCTTGAGTAGGTTTCGGAAAAAAAACCACCACCGCTGCCATGTACCACCGCCACTGCCATATCATACCACCGCTGACATATCCCGCCAACGCTGCCATATACCACCACAGCTGCCATATCCTACCACTATATATCCACCACCAATCCGAGTTCCTTTCATATTAGGTTTGTTTTTGAGATCCATCTAATTTCCGATTCGTGTTTCCTTGCCTGGGTAGGTTTCGGCAAAGAAAACCACCACTGCTGCCATATACCACCACCGCTGCCATATCATACCACCGCTACCACATACCACCACCGCTGACATATCCCACCAACGCTGCCATACACCACCACTGCCGCCATATCTTACCACTATATATCCACCACCAATCTGATGTTCCTTTCATATTAGGTTTGTTTTCGAGATCCATCTAATTTCCGATTCGTGTTTCCTTGCCTGAGTAGGTTTCGGAAAAAAAAACCCAGCACCGCAGCCATATACCACCACCGCCGCCATATCATACCACCGCTGCAGTATCCCACCAACGCTGCCATATACCACCACCGCTGCAATATCGTACACTATATATCCACCACCAAACCGAGTTCCTTTCATATTAGGTTTGTTTTCGAGATCCATCTAATTTCTGATTCGTGTTTCCTTGCTTGAGTAGGTTTCGGAAAAAAAACCACCACTGCTGCCATATACCACCACCGCTGCCATATCATACCACCGCTACCACATACCACCACCGCTGACATATCCCACCAACGCTGCCATATGCCACCACCGCTGCCATATCCTAGCACTATATTTCCACCACCAATCCGAGTTCCTTTCATATTAGGTTTGTTTTCGAGATCCATCTAATTTCGGATTCGTGTTTCCTTGCCTGAGTAGGTTTCGAAAAAAAACCACCACCGCTGCCATCTACCACGACCGCTGCCATATCATACCACCGCTACCATATACCACCACCGCTGACATATCCCACCAACGCTGCCATATACCAGCACCGCTGCCATATCCTACCACTATATATCCACCACCAATCCGAGTTCCTTTCATATTAGGTTTGTTTTCGAGATCCATCTAATTTTCGATTCGTGTTTCCTTGCCTGAGTAGGTTTTAAAAAAAAACCCACCACCGCTGCCATATCATACCACCGCTGACATATCCGACTAACGCTGCCATATACCACCAACGCTGCCATAAACTACCACTATATATCCACCACCAATCCAAGTTCCTTTCATATTAGGTTTGTTTTCGAGATCCATCTAATTTCTGATTCGTGTTTCCTTGCCTGAGTAGGTTTCGAAAAAAAAACCACCACCTCTGCCATATCATACCCCCGCTACCATATACCACCACCGCTGACATATCCCACCAACGTTGCCGTATACCACCACCGCTGCCATATCCTACCACTATATATCCACCACCAATCCGAGTTCCTTTCTTTTTAGGTTTGTTTTCGAGATCCATCTAATTTCCGATTCGTGTTTCCTTGACTGAGTAGGTTTCGGAAAAAAAACCACCACCGCTGCCATATACCACTACCGCTGCCATATCATACCACCGCTACCATATACCACCGCCACTGATGTATCACACCAACGCTGCCTTATCCTACCACTATATATCCACAACCTATCCGAGTCGTTTCATATTAGTCTTGTTTTCGAGATCCATCTAATTTCCAATTCGTGTTTCCTTGACTGAGTAGGTTTCGGAAAAAAAACCACCACCGCTGCCATATACCACCACCGCTGCCATATCATACCACCGCTACCATATACCACCACCGCTGACATATCCCACCAACGCTGCCATATACCACCACCGCTGCCATATCCTACCACTATATATCGACCACCAATCCGAGTTCCGTTCATATTAGGTTTGTTTTCGAGATCCATCTAATTCCCGATTCGTGTTTCCTTGCTTGAGTAGGTTTCGGAAAAAAACCACCACCGCTGCCATGTACCACCGCCACTGCCATATCATACCACCGCTGACATATCCCGCCAACGCTGCCATATACCACCACAGCTGCCATATCCTACCACTATATATCCACCACCAATCCGAGTTCCTTTCATATTAGGTTTGTTTTTGAGATCCATCTAATTGCCGATTCGTGTTTCCTTGCCTGGGTAGGTTTCGGCAAAGAAAACCACCACTGCTGCCATATACCACCACCGCTGCCATATCATACCACCGCTACCACATACCACCACCGCTGACATATCCCACCAACGCTGCCATATACCACCACTGCCGCCATATCTTACCACTATATATCCACCACCAATCTGATGTTCCTTTCATATTAGGTTTGTTTTCGAGATCCATCTAATTTTCGATTCGTCTTTCTTTGCCTGAGTAGGCTTCGAAAAAAAAACCACCACCGCTGCCATATCATACCACCGCTACCATATGCCACCACCGCTGACATATCCCACCAACGCTGCCATATACCACCATCGCTGCCATATCCTACCACTATATATCCACCACCACTCCGAGTTCCTTTCACATTAGGTTTGTTTTCGAGATCCATCTAATTTCCGATTTGTGTTTCCTTGCCCGAGTACGTTTCGAAAACAAAACCACCACCGCCGCCATATGCCACCACCACTGCCATATCATACCACCGCTACCATATAACACCACCGCTGACATATCCCACCAACACTGCCATATACCACCACCGCTACCATATACCACCACCGCTGACATATCCCACCAACGCTGCCATATACCACCATCGCTGCCATATCCTACCACTATATATCCACCACCAATCCGAGTTCGTTTCATATTAGGTTTGTTTTCGAGATCCATCTAATTTCCGATTCGTGTTTCCTTGCCCGAGTACGTTTCAAAAACAAAACCACCACCGCTGCCATATACCACCACCGCTGCCATATCGTACCACCGCTACCATATACCACCACCGCTGACATATCCCACCAACGCTGCCATATACCACCACCGCTGCAATATCGTACCACTATATATCCACCACCAATCCGATTTGCTTTCATATTAGGTTTGTTTTCGAGATCCATGTAATTTCCGATTTGTGTTTCTTTGCCTGAGTAGGTTTCAAAAAAAAACCACCACCGCTGCCATATCATACCACCGCTACCATATGCCACCACCGCTGACATATCCCACCAACGCTGCCATATACCACCATCGCTGCCATATCCTACCACTATATATCCACCACCAATCCGAGTTCCTTTCACATTAGGTTTGTTTTCGAGATCCATCTAATTTCCGATTCGTGTTTCCTTGCCCGAGTACGTTTCGAAAACAAAACCACCACCGCCGCCATATGCCACCACCACTGCCATATCATACCACCGCTACCATATACCACCACCGCTGACATATCCCACTAACGCTGCCATATACCACCACCGCTGCCATATCCTACCACTATATATCCACCACCAATCCGAGTTCCTTTCATATTAGTTTTGTTTTCGAGATCCATGTAATTTCCGATTCGTGTTTCCTTGCCTGAGTAGGTTTCGGCAAAAAACCACCGCCGCTGCCATATACCACTACTACCGCCATATCATACAACCGCTACCATATACTACCACCACTGACATATCCCACCAACCCTGCCATATACCACCACCCCTGCCATATCCTACCACTATATATCAACAAACCAATCCGAGTCCTTTCATATTAGGTTTGTTTTCGAGATATATCTAATTTTCGATTCGTGTTTCCTTGACTGGGTAGGTTTCGAAAAAAAAACCACCACCGCTGCCATATACCACCACCGCTACCATATACCACCACCGCTGACATATCCCACCAACGCTGCCATATACCACCATCGCTGCCATATCCTACCACTATATATCCACCACCAATCCGAGTTCGTTTCATATTAGGTTTGTTTTCGAGATCCATCTAATTTCCGATTCGTGTTTCCTTGCCCGAGTACGTTTCAAAAACAAAACCACCACCGCTGCCATATACCACCACCGCTGCCATATCGTACCACCGCTACCATATACCACCACCGCTGACATATCCCACCAACGCTGCCATATACCACCACCGCTGCAATATCGTACCACTATATATCCACCACCAATCCGATTTGCTTTCATATTAGGTTTGTTTTCGAGATCCATGTAATTTCCGATTTGTGTTTCTTTGCCTGAGTAGGTTTCAAAAAAAAACCACCACCGCTGCCATATCATACCACCGCTACCATATGCCACCACCGCTGACATATCCCACCAACGCTGCCATATACCACCATCGCTGCCATATCCTACCACTATATATCCACCACCAATCCGAGTTCCTTTCACATTAGGTTTGTTTTCGAGATCCATCTAATTTCCGATTCGTGTTTCCTTGCCCGAGTACGTTTCGAAAACAAAACCACCACCGCCGCCATATGCCACCACCACTGCCATATCATACCACCGCTACCATATACCACCACCGCTGACATATCCCACTAACGCTGCCATATACCACCACCGCTGCCATATCCTACCACTATATATCCACCACCAATCCGAGTTCCTTTCATATTAGTTTTGTTTTCGAGATCCATGTAATTTCCGATTCGTGTTTCCTTGCCTGAGTAGGTTTCGGCAAAAAACCACCGCCGCTGCCATATACCACTACTGCCGCCATATCATACAACCGCTACCATATACTACCACCACTGACATATCCCACCAACCCTGCCATATACCACCACCCCTGCCATATCCTACCACTATATATCAACAAACCAATCCGAGTCCTTTCATATTAGGTTTGTTTTCGAGATATATCTAATTTTCGATTCGTGTTTCCTTGACTGGGTAGGTTTCGAAAAAAAAACCACCACCGCTGCCATATACCACCACCGCTACCATATACCACCACCGCTGACATATCCCACCAACGCTGCCATATACCACCATCGCTGCCATATCCTACCACTATATATCCACCACCAATCCGAGTTCGTTTCATATTAGGTTTGTTTTCGAGATCCATCTAATTTCCGATTCGTGTTTCCTTGCCCGAGTACGTTTCAAAAACAAAACCACCACCGCTGCCATATACCACCACCGCTGCCATATCGTACCACCGCTACCATATACCACCACCGCTGACATATCCCACCAACGCTGCCATATACCACCACCGCTGCAATATCGTACCACTATATATCCACCACCAATCCGATTTGCTTTCATATTAGGTTTGTTTTCGAGATCCATGTAATTTCCGATTTGTGTTTCTTTGCTTGAGTAGGTTTCAAAAAAAAAACCACCACCGCTGCCATATCATACCACCGCTACCATATGCCACCACCGCTGACATATCCCACCAACGCTGCCATATACCACCATCGCTGCCATATCCTACCACTATATATCCACCACCAATCCGAGTTCCTTTCACATTAGGTTTGTTTTCGAGATCCATCTAATTTCCGATTCGTGTTTCCTTGCCCGAGTACGTTTCGAAAACAAAACCACCACCGCCGCCATATGCCACCAGCACTGCCATATCATACCACCGCTACCATATACCACCACCGCTGACATATCCCACCAACACTGCCATATACCACCACCGCTGGCATATCCTACCACTATATATCCACCACTAATCCGATTTGCTTTGATATTAGGTTTGTTTTCGAGATCCATGTAATTTCCGATTTGTGTTTCCTTGCCTGAGTAGGTTTCGGCAAAAAACCACCGCCGCTGCCATATACCACTACTGCCGCCATATCATACAACCGCTACCATATACTACCACCACTGACATATCCCACCAACCCTGCCATATACCACCACCCCTGCCATATCCTACCACTATATATCAACAAACCAATCCGAGTCCTTTCATATTAGGTTTGTTTTCGAGATATATCTAATTTTCGATTCGTGTTTCCTTGACTGGGTAGGTTTCGAAAAAAAACCACCACCGCTGCCATATACCACCACCGCTACCATATACCACCCCCGCTGACATATCCCACCAACGCTACCATATACCACCATCGCTGCCATATCCTACCACTATATATCCACCACCAATCCGAGTTCGTTTCATATTAGGTTTGTTTTCGAGATCCATCTAATTTCCGATTCGTGTTTCCTTGCGTGAGTACGTTTCAAAAACAAAACCACCACCGCTGCCATATACCACCACCGCTGCCATATCATACCACCGCTACCATATACCACCACCGCTGACATATCCCACCAACGCTGCCATATACCACCACCGCTGCAATATCGTACCACTATATATCCACCACCAATCCGATTTGCTTTCATATTAGGTTTGTTTTCGAGATCCATGTAAATTCCGATTTGTGTTTCTTTGCCTGAGTAGGTTTCAAAAAAAAACCACCACCGCTGCCATATACCACCGCCGCTGCTATATCATACCACCGCTGACATATCCCGCCAATGCTGACATATACCACCACAGCTGCCATATCCTACCACTATATATCCACCACCAATCTGATTTGCTTTCATATTAGGTTTGTTTTCGAGATCCATCTAATTTCCGATTTGTGTTTCCTTGCCTGAGTAGGTTTCGGAAAAAAACCCACCACCGCTGCCATATACCACTACTGCTGCCATATCATACCACCGCTACCATATACTACCACCACTGACATATCCCACCAACGCTGCCATATACCACCACCGCTGCCATATCCTACCACTATATATCAACAAACCAATCCGAGTCCTTTCGTATTAGGTTTGTTTTCGAGATCCATCTAATTTCCGATTCGTGTTTCCTTGACTGAGTAGGTTTTGAAAAAAACCACCACCGCTGCCATATACCACCACCGCTACCATATACCACCACCGCTGGATTATCCCACCAACGCTGCCATATACCGCCATCGCTGCAATATCGTACCACTATATATCCACCACCAGTCCGATTTTCTTTCATATTAGGTTTGTTTTCGAGATCCATCTAACTTCCGATTCGTGTTTCCTTGCCTGAGTAGGTTTCGAAGAAAAAACCACCACCGCTGCCATATACCACCGCCGCTGCCATATCATACCACCGCTGACATATCCCGCCAACGCTGCCATATACCACCACAGCTGCCATATCCTACCACTATATATCCACCACCAATCCGAGTTCGTTTCACATTAGGTTTGTTTTCGAGATCCATCTAATTTCCGATTCGTGTTTCCTTGCCTGAGTACGTTTCAAAAACAAAGCCACCACCGCTGCCATATACCACCACCGCTTCCATATCATACCACCGCTACCATATACCACCACCGCAGACATATCCCACCAACGCTGCCATATACCACCACCGCTGCAATATCGTACCACTATATATCCACCACCAATCCGATTTGCTTTCATATTAGGTTTGTTTTCGAGATCCATGTAATTTTCGATTCGTGTTTCCTTGCCTAGGTAGGTTTCAAAAAAAAAACCACCACCGCTGCCATATACCACCGCCGCTGCCATATCATACCATCGCTGACATATCCCGCCAATGCTGCCATATACCACCACAGCTGCCATATCCTACCACTATATATCCACCACCAATCCGAGTTCCTTTCATATTAGGTTTGTTTTCGAGATCCATCTAATTTCCGATTCGTGTTTCTTTGCCTGAGTAGGTTTCGAAAAAAAACCACCACCGCTGCCATATCATCACACCGCTACCATATACCACCACCGCTGACATATCCCACCAACGCTGCCATATAACAACATCGCTGCCCTATCCTACCACTATATATGCACCACCAATCGGAGTTCCTTTCACATTAGGTTTGTTTTCGAGATCCATCTAATTTCCGATTCGTGTTTCCTTGCCCGAGTACGTTTCGAAAACAAAACCACCATCGCTGCCATATCATACCACCGCTACCATATACCACCACCGCTGGCATATCCCACCAACGCTGCCATATACCAGCACCGCTGCCATATCATACCACCGCTGACATATCCCGCCAACGCTGCCATATACCACCACAGCTGCAATATCCTACCACTATATATGCACCACCAATCCGAGTTCCTTCCATATTAGGTTTGTTCTCGAGATCCATCTAATTTCCGATTCGTCTTTCTTTGCCTGAGTATGTTTCGAAAAAAAACCACCACCGCTGCCATATCATACCACCGCTACCATATACCACCACCGCTGACATATCCCACCAACGCTGCCATATACCACCATCGCTGCCATATCCTACCACTATATATCCACCACCAATCCGAGTTCCTTTCACATTAGGTTTGTTTTCGAGATCCATCTAATTTCCGATTCGTGTTTCCTTGCCCAAGTACGTTTCGAAAACAAAACCACCGCCGCCGCCATATACCACCACTGCTGCCATATCATACCACCGCTACCATATACCACCACCGCTGACATATCCCACCAACGCTGCCATATACCACCACCGCTGCCATATCCTACCACTATATATCCACCACCAATCCGATTTGCTTTCATATTAGGTTTGTTTTCGAGATCCATCTAATTTCCGATTTGTGTTTCCTTGCCTGAGTAGGTTTCGGAAAAAAAAACCACCACCGCTGCCATATACCACTACTGCTGCCATATCATACCACCGCTACCATATACTACCACCACTGACATATCCCACCAACGCTGCCATATACCACCACCCCTGCCATATCCTACTACTATATATCAACAAACCAATCCGAGTCCTTTCATATTAGGTTTGTTTTCGAGATCCATCTAATTTCTGATTCGTGTTTCCTTGACTAAGTAGGTTTCGAAAAAAACCATCACCGCTGCCATATACCACCACCGCTACCATATACCACCACCGCTGACATATCCCACCAATGCTGCCATATACCACCATCGCTGCCATATCCTACCACTATATATCCACCACCAATCCAAGTTCCTTTCACATTAGGTTTGTTTTCGAGATCCATCTAATTGCCGATTCGTGTTTCCATGCCCGAGTACGTTTCGAAAACAAAACCACCACCGCTACCATATACCACCACCGCTGCCATATCATACCACCGCTACCATATACCACCACCGCTGACATATCCTACCAACGCTGCCATATACCACCACCGCTGCAATATCGTACCACTATATATCCACCACCAATCCGATTTGCTTTCATATTAGGTTTGTTTTCGAGATCCATGTAATTTCCGATTCGTGTTTCCTTGCCTGAGTAGGTTTCGAAAAAAAAACCACCACCGCCGCTGCCATATCATACCACCGCTGACATATCCCGCCAACGCTGCCATATACCACCACAGCTGCCATATCCTACCACTATATATCCACCACCAATCCGAGTTCCTTTGATATTAGGTTTCTTTTCGAGATCCATCTAATTTCCGATTCATGTTTCCTTGCCTGAGTAGGTTTCGAAAAAAAAACCACCACCGCTGCCATATCATACCACCGCTACCATATACCACCACCGCTGACATATCCACCAACGCTGCCATATACCACCATCGCTGCCCTATCCTACCACTATATATCCACCACCAATCCGAGTTCCTTTCACATTAGGTTTGTTTTCGAGATCCATCTAATTTCCGATTCGTGTTCCTTGCCCGAGTACGTTTCGAAAACAAAACCACCACCGCTGCCATATACCACCACCGCTGCCATATCATACCACCGCTACCATATACCACCACCGCTGACATATCCCACCAACGCTGCCATATACCACCACCGCTGCAATATCGTACCACTATATATCCACCACCAATCCGATTTGCTTTCATATTAGGTTTGTTTTCGAGATCCATGTAATTTCCGATTCGTGCTTCCTTGCCTGAGTAGGTTTCGGAAAAAAAACCACCACCGCCGCTGCCATATCATACCACCGATGACATATCCCGCCAACGCTGCCATATACCACCACAGCTGCCATATCCTACCACTATATATCCACCACCAATCCGAGTTCCTTTGATATTAGGTTTCTTTTCGAGATCCATCTAATTTCCGATTCATGTTTCCTTGCCTGAGTAGGTTTCGAAAAAAAAAACCACCACCGCTGCCATATCATACCACCGCTACCATATACCACAACCGCTGACATATCCCACCAACGCTGCCATATACCACCACCGCTGCCATATCCTACCACTATATATCCACCACCAATCCGATTTGCTTTCATATTAGGTTTGTTTTCGAGATCCATCTAATTTCCGATTTGTGTTTCCTTGCCTGAGTAGGTTTCGGAAAAAAAACCACCGCCGCTGCCATATACCACTACTGCTGCCATATCATACCACCGCTACCATATACTACCACCACTGACATATCCCACCAACGCTGCCATATACCACCACCCCTGCCATATCCTACTACTATATATCAACAAACCAATCCGAGTCCTTTCATATTAGGTTTGTTTTCGAGATCCATCTAATTTCTGATTCGTGTTTCCTTGACTAAGTAGGTTTCGAAAAAAACCATCACCGCTGCCATATACCACCACCGCTACCATATACCACCACCGCTACCATATACCACCACCGCTGATATATCCCACCAATGCTGCCATATACCACCATCGCTGCCATATCCTACCACTATATATCGACCACCAATCCAAGTTCCTTTCACATTAGGTTTGTTTTCGAGATCCATCTAATTGCCGATTCGTGTTTCCTTGCCCGAGTACGTTTCGAAAACAAAACCACCACCGCTACCATATACCACCACCGCTGCCATATCATACCACCGCTACCATATACCACCACCGCTGACATATCCTACCAACGCTGCCATATACCACCACCGCTGCAATATCGTACCACTATATATCCACCACCAATCCGATTTGCTTTCATATTAGGTTTGTTTTCGAGATCCATGTAATTTCCGATTCGTGTTTCCTTGCCTGAGTAGGTTTCGAAAAAAAAACCACCACCGCCGCTGCCATATCATACCACCGCTGACATATCCCGCCAACGCTGCCATATACCACCACAGCTGCCATATCCTACCACTATATATCCACCACCAATCCGAGTTCCTTTGATATTAGGTTTCTTTTCGAGATCCATCTAATTTCCGATTCATGTTTCCTTGCCTGAGTAGGTTTCGAAAAAAAAACCACCACCGCTGCCATATCATACCACCGCTACCATATACCACCACCGCTGACATATCCACCAACGCTGCCATATACCACCATCGCTGCCCTATCCTACCACTATATATCCACCACCAATCCGAGTTTCTTTCACATTAGGTTTGTTTTCGAGATCCATCTAATTTCCGATTCGTGTTCCTTGCCCGAGTACGTTTCGAAAACAAAACCACCACCGCTGCCATATACCACCACCGCTGCCATATCATACCACCGCTACCATATACCACCACCGCTGACATATCCCACCAACGCTGCCATATACCACCACCGCTGCAATATCGTACCACTATATATCCACCACCAATCCGATTTGCTTTCATATTAGGTTTGTTTTCGAGATCCATGTCATTTCCGATTCGTGCTTCCTTGCCTGAGTAGGTTTCGGAAAAAAAAACCACCACCGCCGCTGCCATATCATACCACCGATGACATATCCCGCCAACGCTGCCATATACCACCACAGCTGCCATATCCTACCACTATATATCCACCACCAATCCGAGTTCCTTTGATATTAGGTTTCTTTTCGAGATCCATCTAATTTCCGATTCATGTTTCCTTGCCTGAGTAGGTTTCGAAAAAAAAACCACCACCGCTGCCATATCATACCACCGCTACCATATACCACCACCGCTGACATATCCACCAACGCTGCCATATACCACCATCGCTGCCCTATCCTACCACTATATATCCACCACCAATCCGAGTTCCTTTCACATTAGGTTTGTTTTCGAGATCCATCTAATTTCCGATTCGTGTTCCTTGCCCGAGTACGTTTCGAAAACAAAACCACCACCGCTGCCATATACCACCACCGCTGCCATATCATACCACCGCTACAATATACCGCCACCGCTGACATATCCCACCAACGCTGCCATATACCACCACCGCTGCCATATCTTACCACTATATATCCGCCACCAATCCGATTTGCTTTCATATTAGGTTTGTTTTCGAGATCCATCTAATTTCCGATTATTGTTTCCTTGCCTGAGTAGGTTTCGGAAAAAAAACCACCACCGCTGCCATATACCACTACTGCTGCCATATCATACCACCGCTACCATATACTACCACCACTGACATATCCCACCAACGCTGCCATATACCACCACCGCTGCCATATCCTACCACTATATATCAACAAACTAATCCGAGTCCTTTCATATTAGGTTTGTTTTTGAGATCCACCTAATTTCCGATTCGTGTTTCCTTGACTGAGTAGGTTTCAAAAAAAAACCACCACCGCTGCCGTATACCACCACCGCTGCCATATCATACCACCGCTACCATATACCACCACCGCTGACATATCCCACGAACGCTGCCATATACCACCACCGTTGCAATATCGTACCACTATATATCCACCACCAATCCGATTTGCTTTCATATTAGGTTTGTTTTCGATATCCATGTAATTTCCGATTCGTGTTTCCTTGCCTGAGTAGGTTTCGAAAAAAAACCACCACCGCTGACATATACCACCACCGCTGCCATATCCTACCACTATATATCCACCACCAATCCGAGTTTCTCTCATATTAGGTTTGTTTTTGATATCCATCTAATTTCCCATTCATGTGTCCTTTCTTGAGTAGGATTCGAAAAAAAAAACCACCACCGCTGCCATATACCACCACCGCTGCCATATCATATCACCGCTCCCATATCCCACCAATGCTGCCATATACCACCAATGCTGCCATATCCTACCACTATATATCCACCACCAATCCGAGTTCCTTTCATATTAGGTTTGTTTTCGAGATCCATCTAATTTCTGATTCGTGTTTCCATGCCTGAGTAGGTTTTGGTAAAAAAACACTACCGCTGCCATATACCACCAACGCTGCCATATCACACCAACGCTGCCATATCCTAGCACTATATATCCACAACCTATCCGAGTCCTTTCATATTAGTCTTGTTTTCGAGATCCATCTATTTTCCGATTCGTGTTTCCTTGACTGAGTAGGTTTCGAAAAAAAAACCACCACCGCTGCCATATACCACCACTACCATATACCACCACCGCTGACATATCCCACCAACGCTGCCATATACCACCACCGGTGCCATATCCTACCACTATATATCCACCACCAATCCGAGATCCGTTCATATTTGGTTTCTTTTCGAGATCCATCTAATTTCTGATTCGTGTTTCCTTGCTTGAGTAGGTTTCGGAAAAGAAAACCACCACCGCTGCCATATACCACCGCCACTGCCATATCATACCACCGCTGACATATCCCGCCAACGCTGCCATATACCACCACAGCTGCCATATCCTACCACTATATATCCACCACCAATCCGAGTTCCTTTCATATTAGGTTTGTTTTCGAGATCCATCTAATTTCCGATTCATGTTTCCTTGCCTGAGTAGGTTTCGAAAAAAAAAACCACCACCGCTGCCATATCAAACCACCGCTACAATATACCACCCCCGCTGACATATCCCACCAACGCTGCCATATACCACCACCGCTGCCATATCTTACCACTATATATCCGCCACCAATCCGATTTGCTTTCATATTAGGTTTGTTTTCGAGATCCATCTAATTTCCGATTTGTGTTTCCTTGCCTGAGTAGGTTTCGGAAAAAAACCCACAACGCTGCCATATACCACTACTGCTGCCATATCATACCACCGCTACCATATACTACCACCACTGACATATCCCACCAACGCTGCCATATACCACCACCGCTGCCATATCCAACCACTATATATCAACAAACCAATCCGAGTCCTTTCATATTAGGTTTGTTTTTGAGATCCATCTGATTTCCGATTCGTGTTTCCTTGACTGAATAGGTTTCCAAAAAAACCACCACCGCTGCCATATACCACCACCGCTGCCATATCATACCACCGCTACCATATACCACCACCGCTGACATATCCCACGAACGCTGCCATATACCACCACCGGTGCAATATCGTACCACTATATATCCACCACCAATCCGATTTGCTTTCATATTAGGTTTGTTTTTTATATCCATGTAATTTCCGATTCGTGTTTCCTTGCCTGAGTAGGTTTCGAAAAAAAAACCACCACCGCTACCATATATCACCACCGCTGACATATACCACCACCGCTGCCATATCCTACCACTATATATCCACAACCAATCCGAGTTTCTCTCATACTAGGTTTGATTTCGATATCCATCTAATTTCCGATTCATGTGTCCTTTCTTGAGTAGGATTCGGAAAAAAAAACCACCACCGCTGCCATATCATACCACAGCTCCCATATCCCACCAACGCTGCCATATACCACCAATGCCGCCATATCCTACCACTATATATCCACCACCAATCCGAGTTCCTTTCATATTAGGTTTGTTTTCGAGATCCATCTAATTTCTGATTCGTGTTTCCATGCCTGAGTAGGTTTTGTTAAAAAAACACTACCGCTGCCATATACCACCAACGCTGCCATATCACACCAACGCTGCCATATCCTACCACTATATATCCACAACCTATCCGAGTCCTTTCATATTAGTCTTGTTTTCGAGATCCATCTAATTTCCGATTCGTGTTTCCTTGACTGAGTAGGTTTCGAAAAAAAACCACCACCGCTGCCATATACCACCAACGCTGCCATATCATACCACCACTACCATATACCACCACCGCTGACATATCCCACCAACGCTGCCATATACCACCACTGGTGCCATATCCTACCACTATATATCCACCACCAATCCGAGTTCCGTTCATATTTGGTTTCTTTTCGAGATCCATCTAATTTCTGATTCGTGTTTCCTTGCTTGAGTAGATTTCGGAAAAGAAAACCACCACCGCTGCCATATACCACCGCCGCTGCCATATCATACCACCGCTGACATATCCCGCCAACGCTGCCATATACCACCACAGCTGCCATATCCTACCACTATATATCCACCACCAATCCGAGTTCCTTTCATATTAGGTTTGTTTTGGAGATCCATCTAATTTCCGATTCATGTTTCCTTGCCTGAGTAGGTTTCGAAAAAAAAACCACCACCGCTGCCATATCATACCACCGCTACAATATACCACCACCGCTGACATATCCCACCAACGCTGCCATATACCACCACCGCTGCCATATCTTACCACTATATATCTGCCACCAATCCGAATTGCTTTCATATTAGGTTTGTTTTCGAGATCCATCTAATTTCCGATTTGTGTTTCCTTGCCTGAGTAGGTTTCGGAAAAAAAACCACGACTGCTGCCATATCATACCACCGCTACCATATACTACCACCACTGACATATCCCACCAACGCTGCCATATACAACCACCGCTGCCATATCCTTCCACTATATATCAACAAACCAATCCGAGTACTTTCATATTAGGTTTCTTTTTGAGATCCATCTAATTTCCGATTCGTGTTTCCTTGACTGAATAGGTTTCCAAAAAAAACCACCACCGCTGCCATATACCACCACCGCTGCCATATCATACCACCGCTACCATATACCACCACCGCTGACATATCCAACGAACGGTGCCATATACCACCACCGGTGCAATATCGTACCACTATATATCCACCACCAATCCGATTTGCTTTCATATTAGGTTTGTTTTCGATATCCATGTAATTTCCGATTCGTGTTTCCTTGCCTGAGTAGGTTTCGAAAAAAAACCACCACCGCTACCATATATCACCACCGCTGACATATACCACCACCGCTGCCATATCCTACCACTATATATCCACAACCAATCCGAGTTTCTCTCATATTAGGTTTGTTTTCGATATCCATCTAATTTCCGATTCATGTGTCCTTTCTTGAGTAGGATTCGGAAAAAAAAACCACCACCGCTGCCATATACCACCACCGCTGCCATATCATACCACAGCTCCCATATCCCACCAACGCTGCCATATACCACCAATGCTGCCATATCCTACCACTATATATCCACCACCAATCCGAGTTCCTTTCATATTAGGTTTGTTTTCGAGATCCATCTAATTTCTGATTCATGTTTCCATGCCTGAGTAGGTTTTGTTAAAAAAACACTACCGCTGCCATATAGCACCAACGCTGCCATATCACACCAACGCTGCCATATCCTACCACTATATATCCACAACCTATCCGAGTCCTTTCATATTAGTCTTGTTTTCGAGATCCATCTAATTTCCGATTCGTGTTTCCTTGACTGAGTAGGTTTCGAAAAAAAACCACCACCGCTGCCATATACCACCAACGCTACCATATCATACCACCACTACCATATACCACCACCGATGACATATCCCGCCAACGCTGCCATATACCACCACAGCTGCCATATCCTACCACTATATATCCACCACCAATCCGAGTTCCTTTTATATTAGGTTTCTTTTCGAGATCCATCTAATTTCCGATTCGTGTTTCCTTGCTTGAGTAGGTTTTGGAAAAGAAAACCACCACTGCTGCCATATACCACCGCCGCTGCCATATCATCCCACCGCTGACATATCCCGCCAACGCTGCCATATACCACCACAGCTGCCATATCCTACCACTATATATCCACCACCAATCCGAGTTACTTTCATATTAGGTTTGTTTTTGAGATCCATCTAATTTCCAATTCGTGTTTCCTTGCCTGAGTAGGTTTCAGAAAAAAACCACCACCGCTGCCATAGACCACGACCGCTGCCATATCATACGACCGCTACCATATACCACCACCGCTGCCATATACCACCACCGCTGCCATATACCACCACCACTGACATATCCCACCAACGCTGCCATATACCACCACCGCTATAATATCGTACCACTATATATCCACCACCAAACCGAGTTCCTTTCATATTAGGTTTGTTTTCGAGATCCATCTAATTTCCGATTCGTGTTTCCTTGCTTGAGTAGGTTTCGAAAAAAAACCACCGCCGGTGCCATATCATACCACCACTGACATATCCCGCCAACGATGCCATATACCACCACCGCTGCCATATCCACCACCAATCCGAGTTCCTTTCATATTAGGTTAGTTTTCGATATCCATCTAATTTCCGATTCGTGTTTCCTTGCCCGAGTAGGTTTCGGAAAAAAAAAACCACCACTGCTGCCATATACCACCACCGCTGCCATATCATACCACCGCTACCACATACCACCACCGCTGACATATCCCACCAACGCTGCCATATACCACTACCACTGCCATATCCTACCACTTTATTTCCACCACCAATCCGAGTTACTTTCATATTAGGTTTGTTTTCGAGATCCTTCTAATTTCCCATTCGTGTTTCCTTGCCTGAGTAGGTTTCGGAAAAAAAACCCACCACCGCTGCCATATCATACCACCGCTACCATATACCACCACCACTGATATATCCCACCTACGCGGCCTTATACCACCACCGCTGCCATACCCTACCACTATATATCCACCACCAATCCGAGTTCCTTTCATATTAGGTTTCTTTTCGAGATCCATCTAATTTCTGATTCGTGTTTCCTTGCCTGTGTAGGTTCCGAAAAAAAAACACCACCACTGCCATATACCACCATTGCTGCCATATCATACCACCACTACCACATACCACCACCGCTGACATATCCCACCAACGCTGCCATATCATACAACCGCTACCATATACCACCACTGCTGACATATCCGACCAACATATCCCACCAATGCTGCCATATACCACCACCGCTGCCATATCCTACAACTATATATCCACCACCAATCCGAGTTTCTTTCATATTAGGTTTGTTTTCGAGATCCATCTAATTTCCGATTCGTGTTTCCTTGCCTGAGTAGGTTCCGAAAAAAAACCCACCACCGCTACCATATACCACCACC
Source organism: Aegilops tauschii subsp. strangulata (assembly GCF_002575655.3). Lineage (NCBI taxonomy): Eukaryota > Viridiplantae > Streptophyta > Magnoliopsida > Poales > Poaceae > Aegilops > Aegilops tauschii. The sequence goes on along the minus strand of NC_053037.3, from coordinate 240,094,076 downwards.
GCTGACATATCCCACCAATGCTGCCATATACCTCCACCACTGCCATATCCTACCACTATATATCCACCACCAATCCGAGTTCCTTTCATATTAGGTTTGTTTTCGAGATCCATCTAATTTCCGTTTCGTGTTTCCTTGCCTGAGTAGGTTTCGGGAAAAAAACCAACCACCACTGGCATATACCACCACCGTTGCCATATCATACCACGGCTTCCATATACCACCACCGCTGACATATCCTACCAACGCTGCCATATACCACCACCGCTGCCATATCCTACCACTATATATCCACCACCAATCCGAGTTCCTTTCATATTAGGTTTGTTTTCAAGATCCATCTAATTTCCGATTCGTGTTTCCTTGCCTGAGTAGGTTTCGGAAAAAACAACCACCACCGCTGCCATATCATACCACCGCTACCATATACCACCACCGCTGACATATCCCACCAATGCTGCCATATACCTCCACCACTGCCATATCCTACCACTATATATCCACCACCAATCCGAGTTCCTTTCATATTAGGTTTGTTTTCGAGATCCATCTAATTTCCGTTTCGTGTTTCCTTGCCTGAGTAGGTTTTGGGAAAAAAAACCACCGCCACTGCCATATACCACCACCGTTGCCATATCATACCACGGCTACCATGTACCACCACCGCTGACATATCCCACCAACTGCTGCCATATACCACCACCGCTGCCATATCCTACCACTATATATCCACCACCAATCCGAGTTCCTTTCATATTAGGTTTGTTTTCGAGATCCATCTAATTTCCGATTCGTGTTTCCTTGCCTGAGTAGGTTTCGGAAAAAAAAACCACCACCGCTACCATATACCACCACCGCTGACATATCCCACCAACGCTGCCATATACCACCACCACTGCCATATCATACGACCGCTACCATATACCACCACCGCTGACATATCCCACCACCGCTGCCATATACCACCACCACTACCATATCCTACCACTATATATCCACCACCAATCCTAGTTCCTTTCATATTAGGTTTCTTTTCGAGATCCATCTAATTTCCGATTCGTGTTTCCTTGCCTGAGTAGGTTTCGGTAAAAAAAACCACCACTGCTACCATATACCACAACCGCTGACATATCTGACCAACGCTGCCATATACCACCACTGCTGCCATATCCTAGCAGTATATATCCACCACCAATCCGAGTTCCTTTCATATTAGGTTTGTTTTCGACATCCATCTAATTTCCGATTCGTGTTTCCTTCCCTCAGTAGGTTTGGAAAAAAAACCACTACCGCTGCCATATCATACCACCGCTACCATATACCACTACCGCTGACATATCCCACCAACGCTACCATATACCACCACCGCTGCCATATGCTACCACTATATATCCACCACCAATCCGAGTTCCTTTCATATTTGATTTCTTTTCAAGATCCATCTAATTTCTGATTCGTGTTTCCTTGCCTGTGTAGGTTTCGGAAAAAAACCACAACCGCTGCCATATACCACCAACGCTGCCATATCATACCACCGCTACCATATACCACCACCACTGACATATCCGACCAGCATATCCCACCAACGCTGCCATATACCACCACCGCTGCCATATCCTACCACTATATATCCACCACCAATCCGAGTTCCTTTGATATTAGGTTTGTTTTCGAGATCCATCTAATTTCCGATTCGTGTTTCCTTGCCTAAGTAGTTTTCGGAAAAAAAACCACCACCGCTGCCATATCATACCACGGCTACCATATACCACCACCGCTGACATATCCCACCAACTGCTGCCATATACCACCACCGCTGCCATATCCTACCACTATATATCCACCACCAATCCGAGTTCCTTTCATATTAGGTTTGTTTTCGAGATCCATCTAATTTCCGATTCGTGTTTCCTTGCCTGAGTAGGTTTCGGAAAAAAACCCACCACCGCTGCCATATCATACCACCGCTACCATATACCACCACCGCTGACATATCCCACCACCGCTTCCATATCATACCACCGCTACCATATACCACCACCGTTGACATATCCCACTAACGCTGCCATATACCACCACCGCTGCCATATCCTACCACTATATATCCACCACCAATCCGAGTTCCTTTCATATTAGGTTTGTTTTCGAGATCCATCTAATTTCCGATTCGTGTTTCCTTGCCTGAGTAGGTTTCAGAAAAAACCCACCACCGCTGCCATATACCACCACCGCTACCATATACCACCACCGCTGACATATCCCACCAACGCTGCCATATACCACCACTGCTGCCATATCCTACCACTATATATCCACCACCAATCCGAGTTCCTTTCATATTAGGTTTGTTTTCGAGATCCATCTAATTTCTGATTCGTGTTTCCTTGCCTGAGTAGGTTTCAGAAAAAAAACCACCACCGCTGCCATATACCACCACACTACCATATACCACCACCGCTGACATATCCCACCAACGCTGCCATATACCACCACCACTGCCATATCATACGACCGCTACCATATACCACCACCGCTGACATATCCCACCAACGCTGCCATATACCACCACCACTACCATATCCTACCACTATATATCCACCACCAATCCGAGTTCCTTTCATATTAGGTTTCTTTTCGAGATCCATCTAATTTCCGATTCGTGTTTCCTTGCCTGAGTAGGTTTCGGAAAAAAAACCCACCACCGCTACCATATACCACAACCGCTGACATATCCGACCAACGCTGCCATATACCACCACTACTGCCATATCCTAGCAGTATATATCCACCACCAATCCGAGTTCCTTTCATATTAGGTTTGTTTTCGACATCCATCTAATTTCCGATTCGTGTTTCCTTCCCTCAGTAGGTTTGGAAAAAAAACCACCACTGCTGCCATATCATACCACCGCTACCATAGACCACTACCGCTGACATATCCCACCAACGCTACCATATACCACCACCGCTGCCATATGCTACCACTATATATCCACCACCAATCGGAGTTCCTTTCATATTAGGTTTGTTTTCGACATCCATCTAATTTCCGATTCATGTTTCCTTACCTGAGTATGTTTCAAAAACAGACCACCACCGCTGCCATATCATACCACCGCTATCATATACCACAACCGCTGACATATCCCACCAACGCTACCATATACCACCACCGCCGCCATATGCTACCACTATATATCCACCACCAATCCGAGTTCCTTTCATATTTGACTTGTTTTCAATAACCATCTAATTTCAGATTCGTGTTTCCTTGCCTGTGTAGGTTTCGGAAAAAAAACCCACCACCGCTGCCATATACCACCAACGCTGCCATATCATACCACTGCTACCATATACCACCACCACTGACATATCCGACCAACATATCCCACCAACGCTGCCATATACAACCACCGCTGCCATATCCTACCACTATATATCCACCACCAATCCGAGTTCCTTTGATATTAGGTTTGTTTTCGAGATCCATCTAATTTCCGATTCGTGTTTCCTTGCCTAAGTAGTTTTCGGAAAAAAAACCACCACCGCTGCCATATCATACCACGGCTACCATATACCACCACCGCTGACATATCCCACCAACTGCTGCCATATACCACCACCGCTGCCATATCCTACCACTATATATCCACCACCAATCCGAGTTCCTTTCATATTAGGTTTGTTTTCGAGATCCATCTAATTTCCGATTCGTGTTTCCTTGCCTGAGTAGGTTTCGGAAAAAAACCCACCACCGCTGCCATATCATACCACCGCTACCATATACCACCACCGCTGACATATCCCACCACCGCTTCCATATCATACCACCGCTACCATATACCACCACCGTTGACATATCCCACTAACGCTGCCATATACCACCACCGCTGCCATATCCTACCACTATATATCCACCACCAATCCGAGTTCCTTTCATATTAGGTTTGTTTTCGAGATCCATCTAATTTCCGATTCGTGTTTCCTTGCCTGAGTAGGTTTCAGAAAAAACCCACCACCGCTGCCATATACCACCACCGCTACCATATACCACCACCGCTGACATATCCCACCAACGCTGCCATATACCACCACTGCTGCCATATCCTACCACTATATATCCACCACCAATCCGAGTTCCTTTCATATTAGGTTTGTTTTCGAGATCCATCTAATTTCTGATTCGTGTTTCCTTGCCTGAGTAGGTTTCAGAAAAAAAACCACCACCGCTGCCATATACCACCACACTACCATATACCACCACCGCTGACATATCCCACCAACGCTGCCATATACCACCACCACTGCCATATCATACGACCGCTACCATATACCACCACCGCTGACATATCCCACCAACGCTGCCATATACCACCACCACTACCATATCCTACCACTATATATCCACCACCAATCCGAGTTCCTTTCATATGAGGTTTCTTTTCGAGATCCATCTAATTTCCGATTCGTGTTTCCTTGCCTGAGTAGGTTTCGGAAAAAAACCCACCACCGCTACCATATACCACAACCGCTGACATATCCGACCAACGCTGCCATATACCACCACTACTGCCATATCCTAGCAGTATATATCCACCACCAATCCGAGTTCCTTTCATATTAGGTTTGTTTTCGACATCCATCTAATTTCCGATTCGTGTTTCCTTCCCTCAGTAGGTTTGGAAAAAAAACCACCACTGCTGCCATATCATACCACCGCTACCATATACCACTACCGCTGACATATCCCACCAACGCTACCATATACCACCACCGCTGCCATATGCTACCACTATATATCCACCACCAATCGGAGTTCCTTTCATATTAGGTTTGTTTTCGACATCCATCTAATTTCCGATTCATGTTTCCTTACCTCAGTAGGTTTCGAAAAACAGACCACCACCGCTGCCATATCATACCACCGCTATCATATACCACAACCGCTGACATATCCCACCAACGCTACCATATACCACCACCGCCGCCATATGCTACCACTATATATCCACCACCAATCCGAGTTCCTTTCATATTTGACTTGTTTTCAATATCCATCTAATTTCCGATTCGTGTTTCCTTGCCTGTGTAGGTTTCGGAAAAAAAAACCACCACCGCTGCCATATACCACCAACGCTGCCATATCATACCACTGCTACCATATACCACCACCACTGACATATCCGACCAACATATCCCACCAACGCTGCCATATACCACCACCGCTGCCATATCCTACCACTATATATCCACCACCAATCCGAGTTCCTTTCATATTAGGTTTGTTTTCGAGATCCATCTAATTTCCGATTCGTGTTTCCTTGCCTGAGTAGGTTTCGGAAAAAAAACCACCACCGCTGCCATATCATACCACCGCTACCATATACCAGCACCGCTGACATATCCCAGGAATGCTGCCATATACCTCCACCACTGCCATATCCTACCACTATATATCCACCACCAATCCGAGTTCCTTTCATATTAGGTTTGTTTTCGAGATTTATCTAATTTCCGTTTCGCGTTTCCTTGCCTGAGTAGGTTTCGGGAAAATACCCACCACCACTGCCATATACCACCACCGCTGCCATATCATACCACGGCTACCATATACCACCACCGCTGACATATCCCACCAACGCTGCCATATACCACCACCGCTGCCATATCCTACCACTATATATCCACCACCAATCCGAGTTCCTTTCATATTAGGTTTGTTTTCGAGATCCATCTAATTTCCGATTCGTGTTTCTTTGCCTGAGTAGGTTTCGGAAAAACAAAAACCACCACCGCTGCCATATCATACCACCGCTACCATATACCACCACCGCTGACATATCCCACCAACGCTGCCATATACCACCACCGCTGCCATATCATACCACCGCTACCATATACCACCACCGCAGACATATCCTACCAACGCTGCCATATACCACCACCACTGCCATATCCTACCACTATATATCCACCACCACTCCGAGTTCCTTTCATTTTAGGTTTGTTTTCGAGATCCATCTAATTTCTGATTCGTGTTTCCTTGACTAAGTAGGTTACAAAAAAAACCACCACCGCTGCCATATACCACTACCGCTGCCATAGCATACCACCGCTACCATATACCACCACCACTGACATATCACACCAACGCTGCCATATCCTACCACTATATATCCACAACCAATCCGAGTCCTTTCATATTAGGCTTGTTTTCGAGATCCATCTAATTTCCGATTCGAGTTTCCTTGCTTGAGTTGGTTTCGTAAAAAAACACCACCGCTGCCATATACCACCGCTGTTGCCATATCATACAACCGCTGACGTATCCTGCCAACGCTGCCATATACCACCATAGCTGCCATATCCTACCACTATATATCCACCAGCAATCCGAGTTCCTTTTATATTCGGTTTGTTTTCGAGATCCATCTAATTTCCGATTCGTGTTTCCTTGCCTGAGTAGGTTTCGGAAAAAAAACCACCACTTCTGCCATATACCACCACTGCTGCCATATCATACCACCGCTACCACATACGACCACCGCTGACATATCCCACCAACGCTACCATATACCACCACCGCTGCCATATCCTACCACTATATATCCACCACCAATCCGAGTTCCTTTCATATTAGGTTTGTTTTCGAGATCCATCTAATTTCCAATTCGTGTTTCCTTGCCTGAGTAGGTTTCAGAAAAAACCCACCACCGCTGCCATATACCACCACCGCTACCATATACCACCACCGCTGACATATCCCACCAACGCTGCCATATACCACCACTGCTGCCATATCCTACCACTATATATACACCACCAATCCGAGTTCCTTTCATATTAGGTTTGTTTTCGAGATCCATCTAATTTCCGATTCGTGTTTCCTTGCCTGAGTAGGTTTCAGAAAAAAAAAACCACCACCGCTGCCATATACCACTACCGCTGCCATATCATACCACCGCTGCCATATACCACCACCACTGACATACCACACCAACGCTGCTATATCCTACCACTATATATCCACAACCAATCCGAGTCCTGTCATATTAGGTTTGTTTTCGAGATCCCTCTAATTTCCGATTCTTGTTTCCTTGACTGAGTAGGTTTCAGGAAAAAAAACACCACCGCTGCCATATACCACCACCACTGCCATATCATACGACCGCTGCCTTATACCACCACCGCTGCAATATCCTACCACTATATATCCACCACCAATCCGAGTTCCTTTCATATGAGGTTTGTTTTCTAGATCCATCTAATTTCCGATTCGTGTTTCCTTGCTTGAGTAGGTTTCAGAAAAAAACCACCACTGCTGCCATATACCACCGCCGGTGCCATATCATACCACCGCTGACATATCCCGCCAACGCTGCCGTATACCACCACAGCTGCCATATCCTACCACTATATATCCACCACCAATCCGAGTTCCTTTAATATTAGGTTTCTTTTCGAGATCCATCTAATTTCCGATTCGTGTTTCCTTGCCTGAGTAGGTTTCAGAAAAAAAAAACACCACTGCTGCCATATACCACCACCGATGCCATATCATACCACCGCTACCACATACCACCACCGCTGACATATCCCACCAGCGCTGCCATATACCACCAACACTGCCATATACCACCAAAGCTGCCATATTGTACCACTATATATCCACCACCAATCCGAGTTCCTTTCATATTAGGTTTGTTTTCGAGTTCCAACTAATTTCCGATTGATTTTTCCTTGCCTGAGTATGTTTCGAAAAAAAAACCACCACCGCTGCAATATCATACCACCGGCCGCTACCATATACCACCACCGCTGACATATCCCACCAACGGTGGCATATACCACAAACGCTGCCATATCCTACCACTATATATCCACCACCAATCCGAGTTCCTTTCACATTAGGTTTGTTTTCGAGATCCATCTAATTTCCCATTCGTGTTTGCTTGCCTGAGTACGTTTTAAAAAAAAACCACCACCGCTGCCATATACCACCACCGCCGCCATATCATACCACCGCTACCATATACCACCACTGCTGACATATCCCACCAACGCTGCCATATACCACCACCGCTGCCATATCCTACCACTATATATCCACCACCAACTCGATTTGCATTCATATTAGGTTTGTTTTCGTGATCCATCTAATTTCCGATTCGTGTTTCCTTGCCTGAGTAGGTTTCGAAATAAAACCCACAACCGCTGCCATATACCACCACCGCTGCCATATCATTCCACCGCTACAATATACTACCGACACTGACATATCCCACCAATGCTGCCATATACCACCACCGCTGCCACATCCTACCTCTGTATATCAACAACCAATCCGAGTCCTTTCATATTAGGTTTGTTTTCGAGATCCATCTAATTTCCGATTCGTGTTTCCCTGCTTGAGTAGGTTTCGGAAAAAAAAACCCACCACCGCTGCCATATCATACCACCGCTACCATATACCACCACCGCTGACATATCCCACCAATGCTGCCATATACCTCCACCACTACCATATCCTACCACTATATATCCACCACCAATCCGAGTTCCTTTCATATTAGGTTTGTTTTCGAGATCCATCTAATTTCCGTTTCGTGTTTCCTTGCCTGAGTAGGTTTTGGGAAAAAAACCCACCACCACTGCCATATACCACCACCGCTGCCATATCATACCACGGCTACCATATACCACCACCGCTGACATATCCCACCAACTGCTGCCATATACCACCACCGCTGCCATATCCTACCACTATATATCCACCACCAATCCGAGTTCCTTTCATATTAGGTTTGTTTTCGAGATCCATCTAATTTCCGATTCGTGTTTCCTTGCCAGAGTAGGTTTCGGAAAAAAAGACCACCACCGCTTCCATATCATACCACCGCTACCATATACCACCACCGTTGACATATCCCACTAACGCTGCCATATACCACCACCGCTGCCATATCCTACCACTATATATCCACCACCAATCCGAGTTCCTTTCATATTAGGTTTGTTTTCGAGATCCATCTAATTTCCGATTCGTGTTTCCTTGCCTGAGTAGGTTTCAGAAAAAACCCACCACCGCTGCCATATACCACCACCGCTACCATATACCACCACCGCTGACATATCCCACCAACGCTGCCATATACCACCACTGCTGCCATATCCTACCACTATATATACACCACCAATCCGAGTTCCTTTCATATTAGGTTTGTTTTCGAGATCCATCTAATTTCCGATTCGTGTTTCCTTGCCTGAGTAGGTTTCAGAAAAAAAAACCACCACCGCTGCCATATACCACCACCGCTACCATATACACCCACCGCTGACATATCCCACTAACGCTGCCATATACCACCACCACTGCCATATCATACGACCGCTACCATATACCACCACCGCTGACATATCCCACCACCGCTGACATATCCCACCACCGCTGCCATATACCACCACCACTGCCATATCCTACCACTATATATCCACCACCAATCCGAGTTCCTTTCATATTAGGTTTCTTTTCGAGATCCATCTAATTTCCGATTCGTGTTTCCTTGCCTGAGTAGGTTTCGGAAAAAAAACCACCACTGCTACCATATACCACAACCGCTGACATATCCGACCAACGCTGCCATATACCACCACTGCTGCCATATCCTAGCAGTATATATCCACCACCAATCCGAGTTCCTTTCATATTAGGTTTGTTTTCGACATCCATCTAATTTCCGATTCGTGTTTCCTTCCCTCAGTAGGTTTGGAAAAAAAACACCACCGCTGCCATATCATACCACCGCTACCATATACCACTACCGCTGACATATCCCACCAACGCTACCATATACCACCACCGCTGCCATATGCTACCACTATATATCCACCACCAATCCGAGTTCCTTTCATATTTGATTTGTTTTCAAGATCCATCTAATTTCCGATTCGTGTTTCGTTGCCTGTGTAGGTTTCTGAAAAAAACCACAACCGCTCCCATATACCACCAACGCTGCCATATCATACCACCGCTACCATATACCACCACCACTGATATATCCGACCAGCATATCCCACCAACGCTGCCATATACCACCTCCGCTACCATATCCTACCACTATATATGCACCACCAATCCGAGTTCCTTCCATATTAGGTTTGTTTTCGAGATCCATCTAATTTCCGATTCGTGTTTCCTTGCCTAAGTAGTTTTCGGAAAAAAAAACCACCACCGCTGCCATATCATACCACGGCTACCATATACCACCACCGCTGACATATCCCACCAACTGCTGCCATATACCACCACCGCTGCCATATCCTACCACTATATATCCACCACCAATCCGAGTTCCTTTCATATTAGGTTTGTTTTCGAGATCCATCTAATTTCCGATTCGTGTTTCCTTGCCTGAGTAGGTTTCGGAAAAAAAGACCACCACCGCTTCCATATCATACCACCGCTACCATATACCACCACCGTTGACATATCCCACTAACGCTGCCATATACCACCACCGCTGCCATATCCTACCACTATATATCCACCACCAATCCGAGTTCCTTTCATATTAGTTTTGTTTTCGAGATCCATGTAATTTCCGATTCGTGTTTCCTTGCCTGAGTAGGTTTCAGAAAAAACCCACCACCGCTGCCATATACCACCACCGCTACCATATACCACCACCGCTGACATATCCCACCAACGCTGCCATATACCACCACTGCTGCCATATCCTACCACTATATATCCACCACCAATCCGAGTTCCTTTCATATTAGGTTTGTTTTCGAGATCCATCTAATTTCCGATTCGTGTTTCCTTGCCTGAGTAGGTTTCAGAAAAAAAAACCACCACCGCTGCCATATACCACCACCGCTACCATATACCACCACCGCTGACATATCCCACCTACGCTGCCATATACCACCACCACTGCCATATCATACGACCGCTACCATATACCACCACCGCTGACATATCCCACCACCGCTGACATATCCCACCACCGCTGCCATATCCTACCACTATATATCCACCACCAATCCGAGTTCCTTTCATATTAGGTTTCTTTTCGAGATCCATCTAATTTCCGATTCGTGTTTCCTTGCCTGAGTAGGTTTCGGAAAAAAACCCACCACCGCTACCATATACCACAACCGCTGACATATCCGACCAACGCTGCCATATACCACCACTGCTGCCATATCCTAGCAGTATATATCCACCACCAATCCGAGTTCCTTTCATATTAGGTTTGTTTTCGACATCCATCTAATTTCCGATTCGTGTTTCCTTCCCTCAGTAGGTTTGGAAAAAAAACCACCACCGCTGCCATATCATACCACCGCTACCATATACCACTACCGCTGACATATCCCACCAACGCTACCATATACCACCACCGCTGCCATATGCTACCACTATATATCCATCACCAATCCGAGTTCCTTTCATATTTGATTTGTTTTCAAGATCCATCTAATTTCCGATTCGTGTTTCCTTGCCTGTGTAGGTTTCGGAAAAAAACCACAACCGCTGCCATATACCACCAACGCTGCCATATCATACCACCGCTACCATATACCACCACCACTGACATATCCGACCAGCATATCCCACCAACGCTGCCATATACCACCACCGCTGCCATATCCTACCACTATATATCCACCACCAATCCGAGTTCCTTTCATATTAGGTTTGTTTTCGAGATCCATCTAATTTCCGATTCGTGTTTCCTTGCCTAAGTAGTTTTCGGAAAAAAAACCACCACCGCTGCCATATCATACCACCGCTACCATATACCACCACCGCTGACATATCCCACTAATGCTGCCATATACCTCCACCACTGCCATATCCTACCACTATATATCCACCACCAATCCGAGTTCCTTTCATATTAGGTTTGTTTTCGAGATCCATCTAATTTCCGATTCGTGTTTCCTTGCCTGAGAATGTTTCAGAAAAACAAAAACCAGCACCGCTGCCATATAGCACCACCGCTGCCATATCATACCACCGCTACCATATACCACCACCGCTGACATATCCCACCAACGCTGCCATATACCACCACCGGTGCCATATATACCACTATATATCCACCACCAATCCGAGTTCCTTTCATATTAGGTTTGTTTTCGACATCCATCTAATTTCCGATTCGTGTTTCCTTACCTGAGTAGGTTTCGAAAAACAGACCACCACCGCTGCCATATCATACCACCGCTATCATATACCACAACCGCTGACATATCCCACCAACGCTACCATATACCACCACCGCCGCCATATGCTACCACTATATATCCACCACCAATCCGAGTTCCTTTCATATTTGACTTGTTTTCAAGATCCATCTAATTTCCGATTCGTGTTTCCTTGCCTGTGTAGGTTTCGGAAAAAAAAAACCACCACCGCTGCCATATACCACCAACGCTGCCATATCATACCACCGCTACCATATACCACCACCACTGACATATCCGACCAACATATCCCACCAACGCTGCCATATACCACCACCGCTGCCATATCCTACCACTATATATCAACCACCAATCCGAGTTCCTTTCATATTAGGTTTGTTTTCGAGATCCATGTAATTTCCGATTCGTGTTTCCTTGCCTGAGTAGGTTTTAGAAAAAACCCACCACCGCTGCCATATACCACCACCGCTACCATATACCACCACCGCTGACATATCCCACCAACGCTGCCATATACCACCACTGCTGCCATATGCTACCACTATATATCCACCACCAATCCAAGTTCCTTTCATATTTGACTTGTTTTCAAGATCCATCTAATTTCCGATTCGTGTTTCCTTGCCTGTGTAGGTTTCGGAAAAAAAAACCACCACCGCTGCCATATACCACCAACGCTGCCATATCATACCACCGCTACCATATACCACCACCACTGACATATCCGACCAACATATCCCACCAACGCTGCCATATACCACCACCGGTGCCATATCTACCACTATATATCCACCACCAATCCGAGTTCCTTTCATATTAGGTTTGTTTTCGACATCCATCTAATTTCCGATTCGTGTTTCCTTACCTGAGTAGGTTTCGAAAAACAGACCACCACCGCTGCCATATCATACCACCGCTATCATATACCACAACCGCTGACATATCCCACCAACGCTACCATATACTACCACCGCCGCCATATGCTACCACTATATATCCACCACCAATCCGAGTTCCTTTCATATTTGACTTGTTTTCAAGATCCATCTAATTTCCGATTCGTGTTTCCTTGCCTGTGTAGGTTTCGGAAAAAAAAACCACCACCGCTGCCATATACCACCAACGCTGCCATATCATACCACCGCTACCATATACCACCACCACTGACATATCCGACCAACATATCCCACCAACACTGCCATATACCACCACCGCTGCCATATCCTACCACTATATATCCACCACCAATCCGAGTTCCTTTCATATTAGGTTTGTTTTCGAGATCCATCTAATTTCTGATTCCTGTTTCGGAAAAAAAACCACCACCGCTGCCATATCATACCACCGCTACCATATACCACCACCGCTGACATTTCCCAGGAATGCTGCCATATACCTCCACCACTGCCATATCCTACCACTATATATCCACCACCAATCCGAGTTCCTTTCATATTAGGTCTGTTTTCGAGATTTATCTAATTTCCGTTTCGTGTTTCCTTGCCTGAGTAGGTTTCGGGAAAATACCCACCACCACCGCCATATACCACCACCGCTGCCATATCATACCACGGCTACCATATACCACCACCGCTGACATATCCCACCAACGCTGCCATATACCACCACCGCTGCCATATCCTACCACTATATATCCACCACCTATCCGAGTTCCTTTCATATTAGGTTTGTTTTCGAGATCCATCTAATTTCCGATTCGTGTTTCTTTGCCTGAGTAGGTTTCGGAAAAACAAAAACCACCACCGCTCCCATATACCACCACCGCTGCCATATCATACCACCGCTACCATATACCACCACCGCTGACATATCCCACCAACGCTGCCATATACCACCACCGCTGCCATATCATACCACCGCTACCATATACCACCACCGCAGACATATCCCACCAACGCTGCCATATACCACCACCGCTGCCATATCCTACCACTATATATCCACCACCACTCCGAGTTCCTTTCATTTTAGGTTTGTTTTCGAGATCCATCTAATTTCCGATTCGTGTTTCCTTGACTAAGTAGGTTACAAAAAAAAACCACCACCGTTGCCATATACCACTACCGCTGCCATAGCATAACACCGCTACCATATACCACCACCACTGACATATCACACCAACGCTGCCATATCCTACCACTATATATCCACAACCAATCCGAGTCCTTTCATATTAGGCTTGTTTTCGAGATCCATCTAATTTCCGATTCGAGTTTCCTTGCTTGAGTTGGTTTCGGAAAAAAACACCACCGCTGCCATATACCACCGCTGTTGCCATATCATACAACCGCTGACGTATCCTGCCAACGCTGCCATATACCACCATAGCTCCCATATCCTACCACTATATATCCACCACCAATCCGAGTTCCTTTTATATTCGGTTTGTTTTCGAGATCCATCTAATTTCCGATTCGTGTTTCCTTGCCTGTGTAGGTTTCGGAAAAAAAACCACCACTTCTGCCATATACCACCACCGCTGCCATATCATACCACCGCTACCACATACGACCACCGCTGACATATCCCACCAACGCTACCATATACCACCACCGCTGCCATATCCTACCACTATATATCCACCACCAATCCGAGTTCCTTTCATATTAGGTTTGTTTTCGAGATCCATCTAATTTCCGATTCATGTTTCCTTGCCTGAGTAGGTTTCGAAAAAAAACCACCACCGCTGCCATATACCACCACTGCTGCCATATCCTACCACTATATATCCACCACCAATCCGAGTTCCTTTCATTTTAGGTTTGTTTTCGAGATCCATCTAATATCCGATTCGTGTTTCCTTGACTGAGTAGGTTTCGAAAAAAAAACACCACCGCTGCCATATACCACTACCGCTGCCATATCATACCACCGCTGCCATATACCACCACCACTGACATACCACACCAACGCTGCTATATCCTACCACTATATATCCACAACCAATCCGAGTCCTTTCATATTAGGTTTGTTTTCGAGATCCCTCTAATTTACGATTCTTGTTTCCTTGACTGAGTAGGTTTCAGGAAAAAAAACCACCACCGCTGCCATATACCACCACCACTGCCATATCATACGACCGCTGCCATATACCACCACCGCTGCAATATCCTACCACTATATATCCACCACCAATCCGAGTTCCTTTCATATGAGGTTTGTTTTCTAGATCCATCTAATTTCCGATTCGTGTTTCCTTGCTTGAGTAGGTTTCAGAAAAAAACCACCACTGCTGCCATATACCACCGCCGGTGCCATATCATACCACCGCTGACATATCCCGCCAACGCTGCCATATACCACCACAGCTGCCATATCCTACCACTATATATCCACCACCAATCCGAGTTCCTTTAATATTAGGTTTCTTTTCGAGATCCATCTAATTTCCGATTCGTGTTTCCTTGCCTGAGTAGGTTTCAGAAAAAAAAACACCACTGCTGCCATATACCACCACCGATGCCATATCATACCACCGCTACCACATACCACCACCGCTGACATATCCCACCAGCGCTGCCATATACCACCAACACTGCCATATACCACCAAAGCTGCCATATCGTACCACTATATATCCACCACCAATCCGAGTTCCTTTCATATTAGGTTTGTTTTCGAGATCCATCTAATTTCCGATTGATTTTTCCTTGCCTGAGTAGGATTCGAAAAAAAAACCACCACCGCTGCAATATCATATCACCGGCCGCTACCATATACCACCACCGCTGACATATCCCACCAACGGTGGCATATACCACAAACGCTGCCATATCCTACCACTATATATCCACCACCAATCCGAGTTCCTTTCACATTAGGTTTGTTTTCGAGATCCATCTAATTTCCCATTCGTGTTTGCTTGCCTGAGTACGTTTTAAAAAAAACCACCACCGCTGCCATATACCACCACCGCCGCCATATCATACCACCGCTACCATATACCACCACTGCTGACATATCCCACCAATGCTGCCATATACCACCACCGCTGCCATATCCTACCACTATATATCCACCACCAACTCGATTTGCATTCATATTAGGTTTGTTTTCGTGATCCATCTAATTTCCGATTCGTGTTTCCTTGCCTGAGTAGGTTTCGAAATAAAACCCACAACCGCTCCCATATCATTCCACCGCTACAATATACTACCACCACTGACATATCCCACCAATGCTGCCATATACCACCACCGCTGCCACATCCTACCTCTATATATCAACAACCAATCCGAGTCCTTTCATATTAGGTTTGTTTTCGAGATCCATCCAATTTCCGATTCGTGTTTCCTTGCTTGAGTAGGTTTCGGAAAAAAAACCCACCACCGCTGCCATCTACCACCGCAGCTGCCATATCATACCAACGCTGACATATCCCGCTAACGCTGTCATATACCACCACCGCTGCCATATCCTACCACTATATATCCACCACCAGTCCGAGTTCTTTGCATATTAGGTTTGTTTTCGAGATCCATCTAATTTCCGATTCGTGTTTCCTTGCCTGAGTAGGTTTCGGAAAAAAAACACCACTGCTGCCATATACCACCACCGCTGCCAGATCATACCACCGCTACCACATACCACCACCGCTGACATATCCCAGCAACGCTGCCATATACCACCACCGCTGCCATATCCTACCACTATATTTCCACCACCAATTCGAGTTCCTTTCATACTAGGTTTGTTTTCGAGATCCATCTAATTTCCGATTCGTGTTTCCTCGCCGGAGTAGGTTTCGAAAAAAAACCACCACCGCTGCCATATCATACCACGGCTACAATATACCACCACCGCTGCCATATCCTACCACTATATATCCACCACCAACCCGATTTGCTTTCATATTATGTTTGTTTCCGAGATCCATCGAATTTCGGATTCGTGTTTCCTTGCCTGAGTAGGTTTCGGAAAAAAACCCACCACCGCTGCCATATACCACCACCGCTGCCATATCATACCACCGCTACAATATACCACCACGGCTGACATATCGCACCAACGCTGCCATATCCTACCACTATATATCCACCACCAATCCGAGTTCCTTTCATATTAGGTTTGTTTTCGAGATCCATCTAATTTCCGATTCGTGTTTCCTTGCCTGAGTAGGTTTCGGCAAAGAAAACCACCACTGCTGCCATATACCACCACCGCTGCCATATCATACCACCGCTACCACATACCACCACCGCTGACATATCCCACCAACGCTGCGATATACCACCACTGCTGCCATATCTTACCACTATATATCCTCCACCAATCCGATGTTCCTTTCATATTAGGTTTGTTTTCGAGATCCATCTAATTTCTGATTCGTCTTTCTTTGGCTGAGTAGGTTTCAAAAAAAACCACCACCGCTACCATATACCACCACCGCCGACATATCCCACCAACGCTGCCATATACCACCATCACTGCCATATCCTACCACTATATATCCACCACCAATCCGAGTTCCTTTCACATTAGGTTTGTTTTCCAGATCCATCTAATTTCCGATTCGTGTTTACTTGCCCGAGTATCTTTCGAAAACAAAACCACCACCGCCGCCATATACCACCACCGCTGCCATATCATACCACCGCTACCATATACCACCACCGCTGACATATCCCACCAGCGCTGCCATATACCACCACCGCTGCCATATCCTACCACTATATATCAACAAATTGCTTTCATATTAGGTTTGTTTTCGAGATCCATCTAATTTCCGATTTGTGTTTCCTTGCCTGAGTAGGTTTTGGAAAAAAAAACCACCACCGCTGCCATATACCACTACTTCTGCCATATCATACCACCGCTACCATATACTACCACCACTGACATATCCCACCACCGCTGCCATATCCTACCACTATATATCAACAAACAAATCCGACTCCTTTCATATTAGGTTTGTTTTCGAGATCCATCTAATTTCCGATTCGTGTTTCCTTGACTCAGTAGGTTTCGGAAAAAAACCACCACCACCGCTACCATATACCACCACCGCTGACATATCCCACCAACGCTGCCATATACCACCATCGCTGCCATATCCTACCACTATATATCCACCACCAATCCGAGTTATTTTCACATTAGGTTTGTTTTCGAGATCCATCTAATTTCCGATTCGTGTTTCCTTGCCCGAGTACGTTTCGAAAAAAAACCACCACCGCTGCCATATACCACCACCGCTGCAATATCATACCACCGCTACCATATACCACCACCGCTGACATATCCCACCAACGCTGCCATATACCACTACCGCTGCAATATCGTACCACTATATATCCACCACCAATCCGATTTGCTTTCACATTAGGTTTGTTTTCGAGATCCATGTAATTTCCGATTCGTGTTTCCTTGCCTGCGTGGGTTTCGAAAAAAAAACCACCACCGCTGCCATATACCACCGCCACTGCCATATCATACCACCGCTGACATATCCCGCCAACGCTGCCATATACCACTACAGCTGCCATATCCTACCACTATATATCCACCACCAATCCGAGTTCCTTTCATATTAGGTTTGTTTTCGAGATCCATCTAATTTCCGATTCGTGTTTCCTTGCCTGAGTATGTTTCGGCAAAGAAAACCACCACTACTGCCATATAGCACCACCGCTGCCATATCATACCACCGCTACCACATACCACCACCGCTGACATATCCCACCAACGCTGCCATATACCACCACTGCTGCCATATCTTACCACTATATATCCACCACCAATCCGATGTTCCTTTCATATTAGGTTTGTTTTCGAGATCCATCTAATTTCCGATTCGTCTTTCTTTGCCTGAGTAGGTTTCGAAAAAAAACCACCACCGCTGCCATATCATACCACCGCTACCATATACCACCACCGCCGACATATCCCACCAACGCTGCCATATACCACCATCGCTGCCATATCCTACCACTATATATCCACCACCAATCCGAGTTCCTTCCACATTACGTTTGTTTTCAAGATCCATCTAATTTCCGTTTCGTGTTTCCTTGCCTGAGTAGGTTTCGGGAAAAAAAACCCACCACCCGTGCCATATACAACCACCGCTGCCATATCATACCACGGCTACCATATACCACCACCCATGACATATCCCACCAACGCTGCCATATACCACAACCGCTGCCATATCCTACCACTATATATCCACCACCAATCCGAGTTCCTTTCATATTAGGTTTGTTTTCGAGATCCATCTAATTTCCGATTCGTGTTTCCTTGCCTGAGTAGGTTTCGGGAAAACAAAAACCACCACCGCTGCCATATACCACCACAGCTACCATATCATACCACCGCTACCATATACCACCACCGCTGACATATCCCACCAACGCTGCCATATACCACCACCTGTGCCATATCCTACCACTATATATCCACAACCAATCCGAGTTCCTTTCATATTAGGTTTGTTTCCGACATCCATCTAATTTCCAATTCGTGTTTCCTTACCTGAGTAGGTTTCGAAAAAAACCCACCACCGCTGCCATATCATTCCACCGCTATCATATACCACAACCGCTGACATATCCCACCAACGCTACCATATACCACCACCGCCGCCATATGCTACCACCACCAATCCGAGTTCCTTTCATATTTGATTTGTTTTCAAGATCCATCTAATTTCCGATTCGTGTGTCCTTGCCTGAGTAGGTTTCGGAAAAAAAAACCACCACCGCTTCCATATCATACCACCGCTACCATATACCACTACCGCTGACATATCCCACCAATGCTGCCATATACCACCACCGCTGCCATATCCTACTACTATATATCCACCACCAATCCGAGTTCCTTTCATATTAGGTTTGTTTTCGAGATCCATCTAATTTCCGATTCGTGTTTCCTTGCCTGAGTAGGTTTCAAAATAAAAACCACCACCACTGCCATATCATACCACCGCTACCATATACCACCACCGCTGACATATCACACCAACGCTGCCATATACCACCACCACTGCCATATCCTACCACTATATATCCACCACCAATCCGAGTTCCTTTCATATTAGGTTTCTTTTCGAGATCCATCTAATTTCCGATTCGTGTTTCCTTGCCTGAGTAGGTTTCGGAAAATGAAACCACCACCGCTACCATATACCACAACCGCTGACATATCCCACCAACGCTGCCATATACCACCACCGCTACCATATACCACAACCGCTGACATATCCCACCAACGCTGCCATATACCACCACTGCTGCCATATCCTACCAGTATATATCCACCACCAATCCGAGTTCCTTTCATATTCGGTTTGTTTTCGACATCCATCTAATTTCCGATTCGTGTTTCCTTCCCTCAGTAGGTTTCGAAAAAAAACCACCACCGCTGCCATATTATACCACCGCTACCATATACCACTACCACTGACATATCCCACCAACGCTACCATATACCACCACCGCTGCCATATGCTACCACTATATATCCACCACCAATCCGAGTTCCTTTCATATTTGATTTGTTTTCAAGATCCATCTAATTTCCGATTCGTGTTTCCTTGCCTGTGTAGGTTTCGAAAAAAAACCACCACCGCTGCCATATACAACCAACGCTGCCATATCATACCACCGCTACCATATACCACCACCACTGACATATCCGACCAACATATCCCACCAACGCTGCCATATACCACCACTGCTGCCATATCCTGCCAGTATATATCCACCGCCAATCCGAGTTCCTTCCATATTAGGTTTGTTTTCGACATCCATCTAATTTCCGATTCGTGTTTCCTTACCTCAGTAGGTTTCGAAAAGAAACCACCGCCGCTGCCATATCATACCACCGCTACCATATACCACTACCGCTGACCACCAACGCTACCATATACCACCACCGCTACCATATGCTACCACTATATATCCACCACCAATCCGAGTTCCTTTCATATTTGATTTGTTTTCAAGATTCATCTAATTTCCGATTCGTGTTTCCTTGCCTGTTCAGGTTTCGGAAAAAAACCCACCACCGCTACCATATACCACCAACGCTGCCATATCATACCACCGCTACCATATACCACCACCACTGACATATCCGACCAGCATAACCCAGCAACGCTGCCATATACCACCACCGCTGCCATATCCTACCACTATATATCCACCACCAATCCGAGTTCCTTCATATTAGGTTTGTTTTCGAGATCCAACTAATTTCCGATTCGTGTTTCCTTGCCTAAGTAGGTTTCGGAAAAAAAACACCACCGCTGCCATATCATACCACCGCTACCATATACCACCACCGCTGACATATCCCACCAATGCTGCCATATACCTCCACCACTGCCATATCCTACCACTATATATCCACCACCAATCTGAGTTCCTTTCATATTAGGTTTGTTTTTGAGATCAATCTAATTTCCGTTTCGTGTTTCCTTGCCTGAGTAGGTTTTGGGAAAAAACCCACCACCACTACCATATACCACCACCGCTGCCATATAATACCACGGCTACCATATACCACCACCAATGACATATCCCACCAACGCTGCCATATACCACAACCGCTGCCATATCCTACCACTATATATCCACCCCCAATCCGAGTTCCTTTCATATTTGGTTTGTTTTCGAGATCCATCTAATTTCCGATTCGTGTTTCCTTGCCTGAGTAGGTTTCGGAAAAACAAAAACCACCACTGCTGCCATATACCACCACAGCTGCCATATCATACCACCGGTACCATATACCACCAACGCTGACATATCCTACCAACGCTGCCATATACCACCACCGGTGCCATATCCTACCACTATATATCCACCACCAATCCGAGTTCATTTCATATTAGGTTTGTTTTCGACATCCATCTAATTTCCGATTCGTGTTTCGTTACCTGAGTAGGTTTTGAAAAAAAAACACCACCGCTGCCATATCATTCCACCGCTATCATATACCACAACCGCTGACATATCCCACCAACGCTACCATATACCACCACCGCCGCCATATGCTACCACTATGTATCCACCACCAATCCGAGTTCCTTTCATATTTGATTTGTTTTCAAGATCCATCTAATTTCCGATTCGTGTTTCCTTGCCTCAGTAGGTTTCGGAAAAAAAACCAACACCGCTGCCATATCATACCACCGCTACCATATCCCACCAATGCTGCCATATACCACCCCGCTGCCATATCCTACCACTATATATCCACAACCAATCCGAGTTCCTTTCATATTAGGTTTGTTTTCGAGCTCCATCTAATTTCCGTTTCGTGTTTCCTTGCCTGAGTAGGTTTCGGGAAAAAAATCCACCACCACTGCCATATACCCCCACCGCTGCCATATCATACCACCACTACCATATACCACCACCACTAACATATCCCACCAACGCTGCCATATACCACCACCGCTAACATATACCACCACCGCTGCCATATCCTACCACTATATATCCACCACCAATCCGAGTTCCTTTCATATTAGGATTGTTTTCGAGATCCATCTCATTTCCGATTCGTGTTTCCTTGCCTGAGTAGGTTTCGGGAAAAAAAATACCACCGCTGCCATATCATACCACCGCTACCATACACAACCACCGCTGACATATCCCACCAACGCAGCCATATACCACTACCGCTTCCATATCCTACCACTATATATTCACCACCAAATCGAGTTCCTTTCATATTAGGTTTGTTTTCGAGATCCATCTAATTTCCGATTCGTGTTTCCTTGCCTAAGTAGGTTTCGGAAAAAAACCACCACCGCTGACATATCCCACCATCTCTGCCATATACCACCACCGCTGCCATATCCTACCACTATATATCAACCACCAATCCGAGTTCCTTTCATATTAGGTTTGTTTTCGAGATCCATCTAATTTCCGATTCTTGTTTCCTTGCCTCAGTAGGTTTTGAAAAAAAACACCACTGCTGCCATATCATACCACCGCTACCATATACCACCACCGCTGACATATCCCACCAACGGTGCCATATACCACCACCGCTGCCATATCCTACGACTATAAATCCACCACCAATCCGAGTTCCTTTCATATTAGGTTTGTTTTTGAGAGCCATCTAATTTCTGATTCATGTTTCCTCTCCTGAGTAGGTTTTAGAAAAAAAACCACCACCGCTACCATATACCACCACCGCTGACATATCCCACCAACGCTGCCATATACCACCGCCGCCGCCATATCCTACCACTATATATCCACCCCCAATCCGAGTTCCTTTCATATTAGGTTTGTTTTGGAGATCCATCTAATTTCCGATTCGTGTTTCCTTGCCTGTGTAGGTTTCTTAAAAAATAACCACCGCTGCCATATACCACCAACGCTGCCCTATCGTACCACCGCTACCATATACCAACACCGTTGACATATCCCACCAATGCTGCCATATACCACCACCGCTGCCATATCCTACCACCGCTACCATATACCTCCATCGCTGAAATATCCCACCAACGCTGCCATATACCACCACCGCTGCCATATCCTACTACTATATATGCACCACCAATCCTAGTTCTTTTCATATTAGGTATGTTTTCGAGAGCCATCTAATTTCCGATTCGTGTTTCCTTGCCTGAGTAAGTTTCGGAAAAAAAAACCACCACCGCCGCCATATCATACCACCGCTACCATATACCACCACCGGTGACATATCCCACCAACGCTGCCTTATACCACCACCGCTGCCATATGCTACCACTAAATATCCACCACCAATCCGAGTTCCTTCCATGTTCGGTTTGTTTTCGAGATCCATCTAATTTCCGATTCGTGTTTCTTTGCCTTTGTAGGTTTCGAAAAAAAAACCCACCACCGCTGCTATATACCACCAACGCTGCCATATCATACCACCACTACCATATACCACCACCGCTGACATATCCCACCAACACTGTCATATACCACCACCGCTGCCATATCCTACCACCATATATCGACCACCTATCCGAGTTCCTTTCATATTAGGTTTGTTTTCGAGATCCATCTAATTTCCGATTCGAGTTTCCTTGCCTGAGTAGGTTTCGGAAAAAGAAACCACCACCGCTGCCATATCATACCACCGCTACCATATACCACTACCGCTGACATATCCCACCAATGCTGCCATATACCACCACCGCTACATATCTACCACTATATATCCACCACCAATCCGAGTTCCTTTCATATTAGGTTTGTTTTTGAGCTCCATCTAATTTCCGTTTCGTGTTTCCTTGCCTGAGTAGGTTTCGGGAAAAAAAATCCACCACCACTGCCATATACCACCACCGCTGCCATATCATACCACCGCTACCATATACCACCACCACTAACATATCACACCAACGCTGCCATATACCACCACCGCTGCCATATCATACCACCGCTACCATATACCACTACCGCTGACATATCCCACCAATGCTGCCATATACCGCCACCGCTACATATCCTACCACTATATATCCACCACCAATCCGAGTTCCTTTCATATTAGGTTTGTTTTCGAGCTCCATCTAATTTCCGTTTCGTGTTTCCTTGCCTGAGTAGGTTTCGGGAAAAAAAATCCACCACCACTGCCATATACCACCACCGCTGCCATATCATACCACCGCTACCATATACCACCACCACTAACATATCACACCAACGCTGCCATATACCACCACCGCTGCCATATCCTACCACTATATATCCACCCCCAATCCGTGTTCTTTTCATATTAGGTTTGTTTTCGAGATCCATCTAATTTTCGATTCATGTTTCCTTGCCTAAGTAGGTTTCGGAAAAAAATCACCACCGCTGCCATATCATAGCACCGCTGCCATATACAACCACCGCTGACATATCCCACCAACGCTACCATATACCACCACCGCTGCCATATCCTACCACTATATATCCACCACCAATCCGAGTTCCTTTAATATTAGGTTTGTTTTCGAGATCTATCTAATTTTTGATTCGTGTTTCTTTGCCTGAGTAGGTTTCGGAAAAAAAAACCACCACCACTGCCATATCATACCACCGCTACCATATACCACCACCGCTGACATATCCCACCATCGCGGCCATATACCACCATCCCTGCCATATCCTACCACTATATATATCCACCACCAATCCGAGTTCCTTTCATATTAGGTTAGTTTTCGAGATCCATCTAATTTCCGATTTGTGTTTCCTTGCCTGAGTAGGTTTCGGAAAAAAAACCACCACCGCTGCCATATCATACCACCGCTACCTATACAACCACCGCTGCCATATACCACCATTGCTGCCATATACCACCACCGCTCCCATATCCTACCACTATATATCAACCACCAATCCGAGTTCCTTTCATATTAGGTTTGTTTTCGAGATCCATCTAATTTCCGATTCGTTTTTCCTTGCCTCAGTAGATTTCGAAATAGAAACCACCACCGCTGCCATATCATACCACCGCTACCATATACCACCACCACTGACATATCCCACCAACGCTGCCATATACCACCACTGCAGCCATATCCTACCACTATATATCCACCATAAATCCGAGTTCCTTTCATATTAGGTTTGTTTTCGAGAGCCATCTAATTTCCGATTCGTGTTTCCTTGCCTGAGTAAGTTTTGGAAAAAAAAAACCACCACCGCTGCAATATCAAACCACCGCTACCATATACCACCACCGCTACCATATCGCACCAACGCTGCCGTATACCACCATTGCTGCCATATCCTACCACTATATATCCACCACCAATCCGAGTTCCTTTCATATTAGGTTTGTTTTCGAGATCCATCTAATTTCTGATTCGTGTTTCCTTGCCTGAGTAGGATTCGAAAAAACAACAACCACCGCTGCCATACCATACCACCGCTACCATATACCACCACCGCTGACATATCCCACCAATGCTACCATATACCACCACCGCCGCCATATGCTTCCACTATATATCCACCACCAATCCGAGTCGTTTCATATTAGGTTTGTTTTCGAGATCCATCTAATTTCCGATTCGTGTTTCCTTGAGTTTGTAGGTTTCGAAAAAAAACCACCACCGCTGCTATATACCACCAACGCTGCCATATCATACCACCGCTACCATATACCACCACCGCTGACATATCCCACCAACGCTGCCATATACCACCACCGCTGCCATATCCTACCACTATATATCCACCACCAATCCGAGTTCCTTTCATATTAGGTTTGTTTTCGAGATCCATGTAATTTCCGATTCGTGTTTCCTTGCCTGAGTAGGTTTCGGAAAAAAAACCACCACCACTGCCATATCATACCACCGCTGCCATATACCACCACCGCTACCATATACCAGCACCGCTGACATATCCCACCAACGCTGCCATATACCACCACCCCTGCCATATGCTACCATTATATATCCACCACCAATCCGAGTTCCTTTCATATTAGGTTTGTTTTCGAGATCCATCTAATTTCCGATTCGTGTTTCCTTGCCTTTGTAGGTTTCGAAAAAAAACCACCACCGCTGCTATATACCACCAACGCTGCCATATCATACCACCGCTACCATATACCACCACCGCTGACATATCCCACCAACACTGCCATATACCACCACCGCTGCCATATCCTACCACTATATATCGACCACCAATTCGAGTTCCTTTCATATTAGGTTTGTTTTCGAGATCCATCTAATTTCCGATTCGTGTTTCCTTGCCTAAGTAAGTTTCGGAAAAAGAAACCACCACCGCTGCCATATCATACCACCGCTACGATATACCACCACCGCTGACATATCCCACCAACACTGCCATATACCACCACCGCTGCCATATCCTACCACTATATATCGACCACCAATTCGAGTTCCTTTCATATTAGGTTTGTTTTCGAGATCCATCTAATTTCCGATTCGTGTTTCCTTGCCTAAGTAAGTTTCGGAAAAAGAAACCACCACCGCTGCCATATCATACCACCGCTACCATATACCACCACCGCTGACATATCCCACCAATGCTGCCATATACCACCACCTCTACATTTCCTACCACTATATATCCACCACCAATCCGAGTTCCTTTCATATTAGGTTTGTTTTCGAGCTCCATCTAATTTCCGTTTCGTGTTTCCTTGCCTGAGTAGGTTTCGGGAAAAAAATCCACCACCACTGCCATATACCACCACCGCTGCCATATCATACCACCGCTACCATATACCACCACCACTAACATATCCCACCAATGCTGCCATATACCACCACCGCTGCCATATCCTACCACTATATATCCACCACCAATCCGAGTTCTTTTCATATTAGGTTTGTTTTCGAGATCCATCTAATTTTCGATTCATGTTTCCTTGCCTGAGTAGGTTTCGGAAAAAACCACCACCGCTACCATATCATAGCACCGCTACCATATACAACCACCGCTGACATATCCCACCAACGCTGCCATATACCACCACCGCTGCCATATCCTACCACTATATATCCACCACCAATCCGAGTTCCTTTAATATTAGGTTTGTTTTCGAGATCCATCTAATTTTTGATTCGTGTTTCTTTGCCTGAGTAGGTTTCGGAAAAAATACCACCACCACTGCCATATCATACCACCGCTACCATATACCACCACCGCTGACATATCCCACCATCGCTGCCATATACCACCACCCCTGCCATATCCTACCACTATATATCCACCACCAATCCGAGTTCCTTTCATATTAAGTTTGTTTTCGAGATCCATCTAATTTCCGATTCGTTTTTCCTTGCCTGAGTAGTGTTCGAAATAAAAACCACCACCGCTGCCATATCATACCACTGCTACCATATACCACCACCGCTGACATATCCCACCAACGCTGCGATATACCACCACTGCTGCCATATCTTACCACTATATATCCACCATAAATCCGAGTTCCTTTCATATTAGGTTTGTTTTCGAGAGCCATCTAATCTCCGATTCGTGTTTCCTTGCCTGAGTAAGTTTCGGAAAAAAACCTCCACCGCTGCAATATCAAACCACCGCTACCATATACCACCACCGCTAACATATCGCACCAACGCTGCCGTATACCACCACTGCTGCCATATCCTACCACTATATATCCACCACCAATCTGAGTTCCTTTCATATTAGGTTTGTTTTCGAGATCCATCTAATTTCTGATTCGTGTTTCCTTGCCTGAGTTGGATTCGAAAAAACAACAACCACCGCTGCCATACCAGACCACCGCTACCATATACCACCACCGCTGACATATCCCACCAATGCTGGCATATACCACCACCGCCGCCATATGCTACCACTATATATCCACCACCAATCCGAGTTCCTTTCATATTAGGTTTGTTTTCGAGATCCATCTAATTTCCGATTCGTGTTTCCTTGAGTTTGTAGGTTTCGAAAAAAACCACCACCGCTGCTATATACCACCACCGCCGCCATATCATACCACCGCTACCATATACCACCACCGGTGACATATCCCACCAACGCTGCCTTATACCACCACCGCTGCCATATGCTACCACTAAATATCCACCACCAATCCGAGTTCCTTCCGTGTTCGGTTTGTTTTCGAGATCCATCTAATTTCCGATTCGTGTTTCTTTGCCTTTGTAGGTTTCGAAAAAAAAACCCACCACTGCTGCTATATACCACCAACGCTGCCATATCATACCACCACTACCATATACCACCACCGCTGACATATCCCACCAACACTGTCATATACCACCACCGCTGCCATATCCTACCACTATATATCGACCACCTATCCGAGTTCCTTTCATATTAGGTTTGTTTTCGAGATCCATCTAATTTCCGATTCGTGTTTCCTTGCCTGAGTAGGTTTCGGAAAAAGAAACCACCACCGCTGCCATATCATACCACCGCTACCATATACCACCACCGCTGACATATCCCACCAATGCTGCCATATACCACCACCGCTACATATCCTACCACTATATATCCACCACCAATCCGAGTTCCTTTCATATTAGGTTTGTTTTCGAGCTCCATCTAATTTCCGTTTCGTGTTTCCTTGCCTGAGTAGGTTTCGGGAAAAAAAATCCACCACCACTGCCATATACCACCACCGCTGCCATATCATACCACCGCTACCATATACCACCACCACTAACATATCCCACCAACGCTGCCATATACCACCACCGCTGCCATATCCTACCACTATATATCCACCCCCAATCCGTGTTCTTTTCATATTAGGTTTGTTTTCGAGATCCATCTAATTTTCGATTCATGTTTCCTTGCCTAAGTAGGTTTCGGAAAAAAATCACCACCGCTGCCATATCATAGCACCGCTACCATATACAACCACCGCTGACATATCCCACCAACGCTACCATATACCACCACCGCTGCCATATCCTACCACTATATATCCACCACCAATCCGAGTTCCTTTAATATTAGGTTTGTTTTCGAGATCTATCTAATATTTGATTCGTGTTTCTTTGCCTGAGTAGGTTTCGGAAAAAAAACCACCACCACTGCCATATCATACCACCGCTACCATATACCACCACCGCTGACATATCCCACCATCGCGGCCATATACCACCACCCCTGCCATATCCTACCACTATATATATCCACCACCAATCCGAGTTCCTTTCATATTAGGTTAGTTTTCGAGATCCATCTAATTTTCGATTTGTGTTTCCTTGCCTGAGTAGGTTTCGGAAAAAAAACCACCACCGCTGCCATATCATACCACCGCTACCTATACAACCACCGTTGGCATATCCCACCATTGCTGCCATATACCACCACCGCTCCCATATCCTACCACTATATATCAACCACCAATCCGAGTTCCTTTCATATTAGGTTTGTTTTCGAGATCCATCTAATTTTCGATTCGTTTTTCCTTGCCTCAGTAAGTTTCGAAATAAAAACTACCACCGCTGCCATATCAGACCACCGCTACCATATACCACCACCGCTACCATATCGCACCAACGCTGCCGTATACCACCACTGCTGCCATATCCTACCACTATATATCCACCACCAATCCGAGTTCCTTTCATATTAGGTTTGTTTTCGAGATCCATCTAATTTCTGATTCGTGTTTCCTTGCCTGAGTAGGGTTCGAAAAAACAACAACCACCGCTGCCATACCATACCACCGCTACCATATACCACCACCGCTGACATATCCCACCAATGCTACCATATACCACCACCGCCGCCATATGCTTCCACTATATATCCACCACCAATCCGAGTCGTTTCATATTAGGTTTGTTTTCGAGATCCATCTAATTTCCGATTCGTGTTTCCTTTAGTTTGTAGGTTTCGAAAAAAAACCACCACCGCTGCTATATACCACCAACGCTGCCATATCATACCACCGCTACCATATACCACCACCGCTGACATATCCCACCAACGCTGCCATATACCACCACCGCTGCCATATCCTACCACTATATATCCACCACCAATCCGAGTTCCTTTAATATTAGGTTTGTTTTCGAGATCCATCTAATTTTTGATTCGTGTTTCTTTGCCTGAGTAGGTTTCGAAAAAATACCACCACCACTGCCATATCATAGCACCGCTACCATATACCACCACCGCTGACATATCCCACCATCGCTGCCATATACCACCACCCCTGCCATATCCTACCACTATATATCCACCACCAATCCGAGTTCCTTTCATATTAAGTTTGTTTTCGAGATCCATCTAATTTCCGATTCGTTTTTCCTTGCCTGAGTAGTGTTCGAAATAAAAACCACCACCGCTGCCATACCATACCACTGCTACCATATACCACCACCGCTGACATATCCCACCAACGCTGCGATATACCACCACTGCTGCCATATCCTACCACTATATATCCACCATAAATCCGAGTTCCTTTCATATTAGGTTTGTTTTCGAGAGCCATCTAATTTCCGATTCGTGTTTCCTTGCCTGAGTAAGTTTCGGAAAAAAAAACCACCACCGCTGCAATATCAAACCACCGCTACCATATACCACCACCGCTAACATATCGCACCAAAGCTGCCGTATACCACCACTGCTCCCATATCCTACCACTATATATCCACCACCAATCTGAGTTCCTTTCATATTAGGTTTGTTTTCGAGATCCATCTAATTTCTGATTCGTGTTTCCTTGCCTGAGTTGGATTCGAAAAAACAACAACCACCGCTGCCACACCATACCACCGCTGCCATATACCACCACCGCTGACATATCCCACCAATGCTGCCATATACCACCACCGCCGCCATATGCTACCACTATATATCCACCACCAATCCGAGTCGTTTCATATTAGGTTTGTTTTCGAGATCCATCTAATTTCCGATTCGTGTTTCCTTGAGTTTGTAATTTTTAAAAAAAACCACCACCGCTGCTATATACCACCAACGCTGCCATATCATACCACCGCTACCAGATACCACCACCGCTGACATATCCCACCAACGCTGCCATATACCACCACCGCTGCCATATCCTAGCACTATATATCCACCACCAATCCGAGTTCCTTTCATATTAGGTTTGTTTTCGAGATCCATCTAATTTCCGATTCGTGTTTCCTTGCCTGAGTAGGTTTCGGAAAAAGAAACCACCACCGCTGCCATATCATACCACCGCTACCATATACCACCACCGCTGACATATCCCACCAATGCTGCCATATACCACCACCGCTACATATCCTACCACTATATATCCACCACCAATCCGAGTTCCTTTCATATTAGGTTTGTTTTCGAGCTCCATCTAATTTCCGTTTCGTGTTTCCTTGCCTGAGTAGGTTTCGGGAAAAAAAAATCCACCACCACTGCCATATACCACCACCGCTGCCATATCATACCACCGCTACCATATACCACCACCACTAACATATCCCACCAACGCTGCCATATACCACCACCGCTGCCATATCCTACCACTATATATCCACCCCCAATCCGTGTTCTTTTCATATTAGGTTTGTTTTCGAGATCCATCTAATTTTCGATTCATGTTTCCTTGCCTAAGTAGGTTTCGGAAAAAAATCACCACCGCTGCCATATCATAGCACCGCTACCATATACAACCACCGCTGACATATCCCACCAACGCTACCATATACCACCACCGCTGCCATATCCTACCACTATATATCCACTACCAATCCGAGTTCCTTTAATATTAGGTTTGTTTTCGAGATCTATCTAATTTTTGATTCGTGTTTCTTTGCCTGAGTAGGTTTCGGAAAAAAAACCACCACCACTGCCATATCATACCACCGCTACCATATACCACCACCGCTGACATATCCCACCATCGCGGCCATATACCACCACCCCTGCCATATCCTACCACTATATATATCCACCACCAATCCGAGTTCCTTTCATATTAGGTTAGTTTTCGAGATCCATCTAATTTCCGATTTGTGTTTCCTTGCCTAAGTAGGTTTCGGAAAAAAACCACCACCGCTGCCATATCATACCACCGCTACCTATACAACCACCGCTGGCATATCCCACCATTGCTGCCATATACCACCACCGCTCCCATATCCTACCACTATATATCAACCACCAATCCGAGTTCCATTCATATTAGGTTTGTTTTCGAGATCCATCTAATTTTCGATTCGTTTTTCCTTGCCTCAGTAGGTTTCGAAATAAAAACCACCACCGCTGCCATATCAAACCACCGCTACCATATACCACCACCGCTACCATATCGCACCAACGCTGCCGTATACCACCACTGCTGCCATATCCTACCACTATATATCCACCACCAATCCGAGTTCCTTTCATATTAGGTTTGTTTTCGAGATCCATCTAATTTCTGATTCGTGTTTCCTTGCCTGAGTAGGATTCGAAAAAACAACAACCACCGCTGCCATACCATACCACCGCTACCATATACCACCACCGCTGACATATCCCACCAATGCTACCATATACCACCACCGCCGCCATATGCTTCCACTATATATCCACCACCAATCCGAGTCGTTTCATATTAGGTTTGTTTTCGAGATCCATCTAATTTCCGATTCGTGTTTCCTTTAGTTTGTAGGTTTCGAAAAAAAACCACCACCGCTGCTATATACCACCAACGCTGCCATATCATACCACCGCTACCATATACCACCACCGCTGACATATCCCACCAACGCTGCCATATACCACCACCGCTGCCATATCCTACCACTATATATCCACCACCAATCCGAGTTCCTTTAATATTAGGTTTGTTTTCGAGATCCATCTAATTTTTGATTCGTGTTTCTTTGCCTGAGTAGGCTTCGGAAAAAATACCACCACCACTGCCATATCATAGCACCGCTACCATATACCACCACCGCTGACATATCCCACCATCGCTGCCATATACCACCACCCCTGCCATATCCTACCACTATATATCCACCACCAATCCGAGTTCCTTTCATATTAAGTTTGTTTTCGAGATCCATCTAATTTCCGATTCGTTTTTCCTTGCCTGAGTAGTGTTCGAAATAAAAACCACCACCGCTGCCATAACATACCACTGCTACCATATACCACCACCGCTGACATATCCCACCAACGCTGCGATATACCACCACTGCTGCCATATCCTACCACTATATATCCACCATAAATCCGAGTTCCTTTCATATTAGGTTTGTTTTCGAGAGCCATCTAATTTCCGATTCGTGTTTCCTTGCCTGAGTAAGTTTCGGAAAAAAAACCACCACCGCTGCAATATCAAACCACCGCTACCATATACCACCACCGCTAACATATCGCACCAACGCTGCCGTATACCACCACTGCTGCCATATCCTACCACTATATATCCACCACCAATCTGAGTTCCTTTCATATTAGGTTTGTTTTCGAGATCCATCTAATTTCTGATTCGTGTTTCCTTGCCTGAGTTGGATTCGAAAAAACAACAACCACCGCTGCCATACCATACCACCGCTGCCATATACCACCACCGCTGACATATCCCACCAATGCTGCCATATACCACCACCGCCGCCATATGCTACCACTATATATCCACCACCAATCCGAGTCGTTTCATATTAGGTTTGTTTTCGAGATCCATCTAATTTCCGATTCGTGTTTCCTTGAGTTTGTAATTTTCGAAAAAAACCACCACCGCTGCTATATACCACCAACGCTGCCATATCATACCACCGCTACCAGATACCACCACCGCTGACATATCCCACCAACGCTGCCATATACCACCACCGCTGCCATATCCTAGCACTATCTATCCACCACCAATCCGAGTTCCTTTCATATTAGGTTTGTTTTCGAGATCCATCTAATTTCCGATTCGTGTTTCCTTGCCTGAGTAGGTTGCGGAAAAAAAACCACCACCGCTGCCATATCATACCACCGCTACCATATACCACCACCGCTGACATATCCCACCAATGCTGCCATATACCACCACCGCTGCCATATCGTACCACTATATATCCACCACCAATCCGAAGTCCTTTCATATTAGGTTTGTTTTCGAGATCCATCTAATTTCCGTTTCGTGTTTCCTTGCCTGAGTAGGTTTCGGGAAAAAAATCCACCACCACTGCCATATACCATATACCACAACCGCTGACATATCCCACCAACGCTGCCATATAGCACCACCGCTGCCATATCCTACCACTATATATCCACCACCAATCCGAGTTCCTTTCATATTAGGTTTGTTTTCGAGATCCATCTAATTTCCGATTCGTGTTTCCTTGCCTGAGTAGGTTTTGGAAAAAAAACCACCGCCGCTGCCATATCATACCACCCCTACCATATACGACCAACGCTGAAATATCCCACCAACGCTGCCATATACCACCACCGCTGCCTATCCTACCACTATATATGCACCACCAATCCGAGTTCTTTTCATATTAGGTTTGTTTTCCAGAGCCATCTAATTTCCGATTCGTGTTTCCTTGCTTGAGTAAGTTTCAGAAAAAAAAACCACCACTGCTGCCATATCATACCACCGCTACCATATACCACCACCACTGACATATCCCACCAACGCTGCCATATACCACCACTGCTGCCATATCCTACCACTATATATCCACCACCAATCCGAGTTCCTTTCATATTAGGTTTGTTTTCGAGATCCATCTAATTTCTGATTCGTGTTTCCTTGCCTGAGTAGGATTCGAAAAAAAACCACCACCGCTGCCATATCATACCACCGCTACCATATACCACCACCGCTGCCATATCCCACCAACGCTGCCATATACCACCACCGCTGCCATATGCTACCACTATATACCCACCACCGTTGCCATATACCACCACCGCTGCCATATATCAGCACCGCTGCCATATCATACCACCCCTACCATATACCACCACCGCTGACATATCCCACCAACGCTGCCATATACCACCACCGCTGCCATATCCTACCACTATATATCCACCACCAATCCGAGTTCCTTTCATATTAGGTTTGTTTTCGAGATCCATCTAATTTCCGATTTGTGTTTCCTTGCCTGAGTAGGTTTCGGAAAAAAAACCACCACCGATGCCATATCATACCACCGCTACCATATACCACCACCGGTGACATATCCCGCAATCACTGCCATATACCACCAACGCTGCCATATCCTACCACTATATATCCACGACCGATCCGAGTTCCTTTCATATTAGGTTTGTTTTCGAGATCCATCTAATTTCCGATTCATGTTTCCTTGCCTGAGTAGGTTTCGAAAAAAAAACAACCACCGCTGCCATATCAAACGACCGCTACCATATACCACCACCGCTGACACATCCCACCAACGCTGCCATATAGCACCACCGCTGCCATATCCTACCACTATATATCCACCACCAATCCGACTTCCTTTCATATTAGGTTTGTTTTGGAGAGACATATAATTTCCAATTCGTGTTTCCTTGCCTCAGTAGGTTTCGGAAAAAAAAACCACCACCGCTGCCATATCATTCCACCGCTACCATATACCACCACCGCTGCCATATCCCACCACCGCTGCCATATCTTACCACTATATATTCACCACCAATCCGAGTTCCTTTCATATTAGGTTTCTTCTCGAGATCCATCTAATTTCCGATTCGTGTTTCGTTGCCTGAGTAGGTTTCGGAAAAAAACCACCAACGCTGCCATATACCACCACCACCGCCATATGCTACCACTATATATCCACCACCAATCCGAGTTCCTTTCATATTAGGTTTGTTTTCGAGATCCATCTAATTTCCGATTCGTGTTTCCTTGCCTGTGTAGGTTTCGGAAAAAAAAACACCACCGCTGCCATATACCACCAACGCTGCCATATCATACCACCGCTACCATATACCACCACCGCTGACATATCCCACCAACATATCCCACCAACGCTGCCATATACCACCACCGCTGCCATATCCTACAACTATATATATCCACCACCAATCCGAGTTCCTTTCATATTAGGTTTGTTTTCGAGATCCATCTAATTTCCGATTAGTGTTTCCTTGCCTGAGTAGGTTTCGGAAAAAAAACCGCCACCGCTGCCATATACCACCACCGCTGCCATATCATACCACCGCTACCATATACCACCACCGCTGCCATATCCTACCACTATATATCCACCACCAATCCGAGTTCCTTTCATATTAGGTTTGTTTTCGAGATCCATCAAATTTCCGATTCGTTTTTCCTCGCCTGAGTAGGTTTCGGAAAAAACCCACCACCGCTGCCATATATCAGCACCGCTGCCATATCATACCACCCCTACCATATACCACCACCGCTGACATATCCCACCAACGCTGCCATATACCACCACCGCTGCCATATCCTACCACTATATATGCACCACCAATCCGAGTTCCTTTCATATTAGGTTTGTTTTCGAGATCCATCTAATTTCCTATTCGTGTTTCCTTGCCTGAGTAGGTTCTAGAAAAAAAACCACCACCCTGCCATATCATACCACTGCTACCATATACAACCACCGCTGACATATCCCACCAACGCTGCCATATACCACCACCACTCCCATATCCTACCACTATATATCCACCACCAATCCGACTTCCTTTCATATTAGGTTTGTTTTCGAGATCCATCTAATTTCCGACTCGTGTTTCATTGCCTGAGTAGGTTTTGGGAAAAAAAACACCACCGCTACCATACCATACCACCGCTACCATATACCACCACCGCTGGCATATCCCACCATCGCTCCCATATACCACCACTGCTGCCATATCCTACCACTATATATCCACCACGCATCCGAGTTCCTTTCATACTAGGTTTGTTTTCGAGATCCATCTAATTTCCGTTTCGTGTTTCCTTTCCTGAGTAGGTTTCTGGAAAAAAATCCACCACCACTGCCATATACCACCACCGTTGCCATATCATACCACCGCTAACATATACCACCACCGCTGACATATCCCACCAACGCTGCCATATACCACCACCGCTGCCATATCCT
Organism: Aegilops tauschii subsp. strangulata; assembly: GCF_002575655.3. Taxonomy (NCBI): domain Eukaryota; kingdom Viridiplantae; phylum Streptophyta; class Magnoliopsida; order Poales; family Poaceae; genus Aegilops; species Aegilops tauschii. Next base: position 240,056,341 of record NC_053037.3, on the reverse strand, counting down.
ACCACTATATATCCACCACCAATCCGAGTTCCTTTCATATTAGGTTTGTTTTCGAGATCCATCTAATTTCCGATTCGTGTTTCCTTGCCTGAGTAGGTTTCGGGAAAAAATCCACCACCACTGCCATATACCACCACCGCTGCCATATCATCCCACCGCTACCATATACAACCACCGCTGACATATCCCACCAACGCTGCCATATACCACCACCACTGCCATATCCTACCACTATATATCCACCACCAATCCGAGTTCCTTTCATACTAGGTTTGTTTTCGAGATCCATCTAATTTCCGATTCGTGTTTCATTGCCTGGGTAGGTTTTGGGAAAAAAAACACCACCGCTACCATATCATACCACCGCTGGCATATCCCACCATCGCTCCCATATACCACCACCGCTGCCATATCCTACCACTATATATCCACCACGCATCCGAGTTCCTTTCATACTAGGTTTGTTTTCGAGATCCATCTAATTTCCGTTTCGTGTTTCCTTTCCTGAGTAGGTTTCGGGAAAAAAATCCACCACCACTGCAATATACCACCACCGTTTCCATATCATACCACCGCTAACATATACCACCACCGCTGACATATCCCACCAACGCTGCTATATACCACCACCGCTGCCATATCCTACCACTATATATCCACCACCAATCCGAGTTCCTTTCATATTAGGTTTGTTTTCGAGATCCATCTAATTTCCGATTCGTGTTTCCTTGCCTGAGTAGGTTTCGGGAAAAAAATCCACCACCACTGCCATATACCACCACCGCTGCCATATCATCCCACCGCTACCATATACCACCACCGCTGACATATCCCACCAACGCTGCCATATAGCACCACCGCTGCCATATCCTACCACTATATATCCACCACCAATCCGAGTTCCTTTCATATTAGGTTTGTTTTCGAGATCCATCTAATTTCCGATTCGTGTTTCCTTGCCTGAGTATGTTTCGGGAAAAAAATCCACCACCACTACCATATACCACCACCGCTGCCATATCATCCCACCGCTACCATATACCACCACCGCTGACATATCCCACCAACGCTGCCATATAGCACCACCGCTGCCATATCCTACCACTATATATGCACCACCAATCCGAGTTCCTTTCATATTAGGTTTGTTTTCGAGATCCATCTAATTTCCTATTCGTGTTTCCTTGCCTGAGTAGGTTCCGGAAAAAAAACCACCACCCTGCCATATCATACCACTGCTACCATATACAACCACCGCTGACATATCCCACCAACGCTGCCATATACCACCACCACTGCCATATCCGACCAATAAATATCCACCACCACTCCGAGTTCCTTTCATATTAGGTTAGTTTTCGAGATCCATCTAATTTCCGATTCGTGTTTCATTGCCTGAGTAGGTTTTAGGAAAAAAAACACCACCGCTACAATACCATACCACCGCCACCATATACCACCACCGCTGGCATATCCCACCATCGCTCCCATATACCACCACCGCTGCCATATCCTACCACTATATATCCACCACGCATCCGAGTTCCTTTCATACTAGGTTTGTTTTCGAGATCCATCTAATTTCCGTTTCGTGTTTCCTTTCCTGAGTAGGTTTCGGGAAAAAAATCCACCACCACTGCCATATACCACCACCGTTGCCATATCATACCACCGCTAACATATACCACCACCGCTGACATATCCCACCAACGCTGCCATATACCACAACCGCTGCCATATCCTACCACTATATATCCACCACCAATCCGAGTTCCTTTCATATTCGCTTTGTTTTCGAGATCCATCTAATTTACGATTCGTGTTTCCTTGCCTGAGTAGGTTTCGAGAAAAAAATCCACCACCACTGCCATATACCACCACCGCTGCCATATCATCCCACCGCTACCATATACCACCACCGCTGACATATCGCACCACCGCTGCCATATCCTACCACTATATATCCACCACCAATCCGAGTTCCTTTCATATTAGGTTTGTTTTCGAGATCCATCTAATTTCCGATTCGTCTTTCCTTGCCTGAGTAGGTTTTCGAAAAAAACCACCGCCGCTGCCATATCATACCACCCCTACCATATACGACCAACGCTGCAATATCCCACCTACGCTGCCATATACCACCACCGCAGCCTATCCTACCACTATATATGCACCACCAATCCGAGTTCTTTTCATATTAGGTTTGTTTTCCAGAGCCATCTAATTTTCGATTCGTGTTTCCTTGCCTGAGTAAGTTTCAGAAAAAAAAACCACCACCGCTACCATATACCACCACCACTGACATATCCCACAAACGCTGCCATATACCACCACTGCTGCCATATCCTACCACTATATATCCACCACCAATCCGAGTTCCTTTCATATTAGGTTTGTTTTTGAGATCCATCTAATTTCTGATTCGTGTTTCCTTGCCTGAGTAGGATTCAAAAAAAAACCACCACCGCTGCCATATCATACCACCGCTACCATATACCACAACCGCTGACATATCCCACCAACACTGCCAAATACCACCACCGCTGCCATATCCTACCACTATATATCCACCACCAATCCGAGTTCCTTTCATATTAGGTCTGTTTTCGAGATCCATCTAATTTCCGATTCGTGTTTCCTTGCCTGAGTAGGTTTTGGAAAAAGAAACCACCACCGCTGCCATATCATTCCACCGCTACCATATACCACCACCGGTGACATATCCCACCAATGCTGCCATATACCACCACCGCTGCATATCCAACCACTATATATCCACCACGCATCCGAGTTCCTTTCATACTAGGTTTGTTTTCGAGATCCATCTAATTTCCGTTTCGTGTTTCCTTTCCTGAGTAGGTTTCGGGAAAAAAATCCACCACCACTGCCATATACCACCACCATTGCCATATCATACCACCGCTAACATATACCACCACCGCTGACATATCCCACCAACGCTGCCATATACCACCACCGCTGCCATATCCTACCACTATATATCCACCACCAATCCGAGTTCCTTTCATATTCGCTTTGTTTTCGAGATCCATCTAATTTCCGATTCGTGTTTCCTTGCCTGAGTAGGTTTCGAGAAAAAAATCCACCACCACTGCCATATACCACCACCGCTGCCATATCATCCCACCGCTACCATATACCACCACCGCTGACATATCCCACCAACGCTGCCATATCGCACCACCGCTGCCATATCCTACCACTATATATCCACCACCAATCCGAGTTCCTTTCATATTAGGTTTGTTTTCGAGATCCATCTAATTTTTGATTCGTGTTTCCTTGCCTGAGTAGGATTCGAAAAAAAACCCACCACCGCTGCCATATCATACCACCGCTACCATATACCACCAACGCTGCCATATACCACCACCGCTGCCATATACTACCACTATATATGCACCACCAATCCGAGTTCTTTTCATATTAGGTTTGTTTTCGAGATCCATCTAATTTCCGATTCGTGTTTCCTTGCCTGAGTAGGTTTCGGAAAAAAAAACACCACCGCTGCCATATCATACCACCGCTACCATATACAACCACCGCTAACATATCCCACCAGCGCTGCCATATACCACCACCGCTGCCATATCCTTCCACTATATATCCACCACCAATTCGAGTTCCTTTCATATTAGGTTTGTTTTCGAGATCCATCTAATTTCCGATTCGTGTTTCCTTGCCTGAGTAGGTTTCGGAAAAAAACCCACCACCGATGCCATATCATACCACCGCTACCATATACCACCACCGCTGACATATCCCACAATCGCTGCCATATACCACCACCGCTGCCATATCCTACCACTATATATCCACGACCAATACGGGTTCCTTTCATATTAGGTTTGTTTTCGAGATCCATCTAATTTCCAATTCATGTTTCCTTGCCTGAGTAGGTTCCGAAAAAAAAACAACCACCGCTGCCATATCAAACGACCGCTACCATATACCACCACCGCTGACATATCCCACCAACGCTGCCATATAGCACCACCGCTGCCATATCCTACCACTATATATCCACCACCAATCCGACTTCCTTTCATATTAGGTTTGTTTTCGAGAGCCATATAATTTCCAATTCGTGTTTCCTTGCCTGAGTAGATTTCGGAAAAAAACCCACCACCGCTGCCATATCATACCACCGCTACCATATACCACCACCGCTGACTTATCCCAGCAACGCTGCCATATACCACCACTGCTGCCATATCCTACCACTATATATCCACCACCAATCCGAGTTCCTTTCATATTAGGTTTCTTCTCGAGATCCATCTAATTTCTGATTCGTGTTTCGTTGCCTGAGTCGGTTTCGGAAAAAAACCACCAACGCTGCCATATACCACCACCGCCGCCATATGCTACCACTATATATCCACCACCAATCCGAGTTCCTTTCATATTAGGTTTGTTTTCGAGATCCATCTAATTTCCGATTCGTGTTTCCTTGCGTGTGTAGGTTTCGGAAAAAAAACACCATCGCTGCCGTATACCACCAACGCTGCCATATCATACCACCGCTACCATATACCACCACCGCTGACATATCCCACCAACATATCCCACCAACGCTGCCATATACCACCACCGCTGCCATATCCTACAACTATATATATCCACCACCAATCCGAGTTCCTTTCATATTAGGTTTGTTTTCGAGATCCATCTAATTTCCGATTAGTGTTTCCTTGCCTGAGTAGGTTTCGGAAAAAAACCCACCACCGCTGCCATATCATACAACCGCTACCATATACCACCACCGCTGACATATCCCAGCAACGCTGCCATATACCACCACTGCTGCCATATCCTACCACTATATATCCACCACCAATCCGAGTTCCTTTCATATTAGGTTTCTTCTCGAGATCCATCTAATTTCTGATTCGTGTTTCGTTGCCTGAGTCGGTTTCGGAAAAAAACCACCAACGCTGCCATATACCACCACCGCCGCCATATGCTACCACTATATATCCACCACCAATCCGAGTTCCTTTCATATTAGGTTTGTTTTCGAGATCCATCTAATTTCCGATTAGTGTTTCCTTGCCTGAGTAGGTTTCGGAAAAAAACCCACCACCGCTGCCATATACCACCACCGCTGCCATATCATACCACCGTGTAACATCCCAAATTTCCAATTTGGAATGTTATACATAGATCATCATTGCATATCATGTTTTGTTGCATTTTGACAAATCCTCGTTAAATCCTAAGCAACTCAAGGACCCTCAGAGAGAATTGGGGATTTTCTCGAATTTTCCAATTTGATTTTTCAAACGAGGATTGTGGTTTTAATTATTTTTCTCTCCGGAAAAATATTTCAATTTTAAAAAAACAAACGAGCGGAGGAAATATGACTTCTCCAAAACATTTGAAATACTGGAGGAAAAATGTTAAAATCATTATTTGGAATTTATTTGGATTTTATTTGCAATTTTTATTGCATTAAAAATATTGCATATTTTCAAAATATTTATTTTTGATTATAAAAATGTTCACCCTATTCTAGATTTTCTAACTAGACGGGGAAAAGTTATTTCATATTTTTCTGATTTTTATTTATTTTTCTACGCAATATTTTCCGCGGAACTTATTAAAAAAAACGCCCGCGCCGACTGGGCCAAAGGCCCAGCCGACGGCCCGCTCGCGCCTTCCTCTTCCCGCACGACGCCGAGCCGCCGCCGGAGTCCGCCGCCCGCACGCCGCCCCGGCCGCCCCCTTCCCCAAGCACCGGAACCCCCCCTCCTTAAATACCCCCCCGTCTCTCTCCTCACCTCGAGCCGCCGCCGCCGCCCTCATCTCGCCGAGCGCCGCAGCCCGCACTTGCCCCTCGCCGCCGCCGGGAAGCCGCCGCCGCCGCCCTCACCGCCCCCCCCCCCCCCGAGCCCCGAGCCCCGAGCCGCCGAGCCCCGCCCCGCCGGAGCCCCTCGCCGGAGCCCGCCATCGAGGTACTGCCGCCGCCCGTTCCCGTCGTTGACCGGTTTTCTGTAAAAAAAACCCTTCGTTTAAAAAAAACCCTAGATCGGTTTTTTTTCGGTTTTATTATTTTGCGAGCGTTCACCGAACCGTTCGTTTTAACGAACGCGTTCATCGGTTTTTCTCTGTTAACGAACGTCCGTTCTTTAACCGTTCGTTCGTTTTTCTTTTTCGTCGGATTTTTCTGCGATTTTCTCAGATTCAATTTCTGATCGAATTTTCGAATCTGTTTAACTTCTCGCTCGTTTATCGGAATCAGGTGACTCAAGCGCCTAGAGTTTCGTCTCGAAATTCTCTTTCCGATTAATCTACTCAAACAAGTTTTTGCTACAGTAAAATTTGACCTAGATCCAGATTAGCAAACGAAGTCTCTTTCTTTCGCCGTTTGACTTTCGTTGCTTATTTCGAGTTGATTCTTTTTGCAAACCGGAGTTCTTAAGTTGAACTTTCTGGTTGGATCTTTCATTCGAGTTTTACCGTGCATTAGATGAGTACTGATTGTATGCTTGTTTGTTTGCGATAGAGTACCCGGAGTGTGCCGCTTGTTACTTCGAATCGCTAGGTTTTGCGGATCATCAGCAAGGCAAGTAACACTTTGATCATACCCCGTTCATACCCAGTTTTTATTGCATTAGATCTATTCCTCAAACATTGCATGATTAGGATCTAATTAAATTGTGGGTATTGGGAAGTAGTTGAGGTAGGACCTATTACCTGTTTTACTTTATCAAACCCTTGGGAGTTACTTCTACGTTGCTTTTATTATCGCCATGCTATGCTCGTAGACGTGGATTGGGTTTGAGTGATATTCATGACAGATGTGAGATGTTTATTAATGGTTCAACTTAAGGTGGCAACTAAAACTCACATCTGGGTGGATTGAGGCACCTGGAGAACCCAGTGTTGCCTGTATGTATAAGGTCCGCCACCCAGGCTCAAAGGGATCATGAGATTATTCATGCTAGAAACTTCCGTGTGCAGCCACAAGCTATTATGGGCTCTAGCATAGCTGAGTAGGTTACAGGATCTCTTGAAGAGGTGGACTAGCAGATGTAGGGGAAAGTAGGTGTACCGGTCCATCCAGAGTAGAGAGTGATTGTTTCTGAAAGACTGTGTCTCGGTCATCCGTTTCTCAAACATCATGCAGTGCGAGAATCAATCGGAGGCGATCGAGTCTTGTGGGGAAAAGTGCACAAACCTCTGCAGAGTGTACAAACTAATCATGATTAGCCGTGTCCCCGGTTATGGACAACTTGAGTATCTAGTACCTGGATTTTCATTTGAATCTCATCACTGTGATACTTATAATTAATTTTGTTGGGTTAATGATGATACTTAATTGGGACTGAGTTGGAGGTACCTTCTCAATGTTTCAACCACCATGATAGTTAAACAAAATTTATTCCTTTGTAGTAGGATAAAATTGGCTTTTCGCAAAACTGTAACCATAGAGCTTTCCACCAGCCATATATGCATATAGTATAGCATTATTATTGTTCATTGCTCTCTATGTGTTACTTTGCCAGCATATTCTATGTGCTGACCCGTTTTCGGGCTGCAACGTTTCATGTTGCAGACTTTTCAGACGACGAGTAAGGTGCCTTAGGTCGTGGTCTTATACTCAGTGATGCCGCTGGAGTTGATGGACTCACTTATCTTCCAAGTCTTCCGCTGTTATCGTTATTAGATGGCCTTAAGCCATGTTTATCATACTTAATCTCTTTGGAGATATTCGATGTAATAAGTGTGTGATTGCTACTCTGTTATAAATCCTCCATTTGTACTGTGCGTGTCAGCATTACTGATCCAGGGATGACATTGGTGCACAGCAGCACAGACCATTTGAGGTCTGGTCGCTACAAAGTTGGTATCAGAGCACACGCTGACTATAGGACACGACCACTAAGCTTAAGCCCTAGAAAGCTTCTCTCCTCTCATTTCTGACCCCTCTCCACTTTCTACTCTTTTAGGAATGGCGAATGCCAGGAGCAAGTTCATGCAACCAGATGAAGACACGCCGTTTGGACGACACTTGAACAAAGTCACCAAGTACTTGAACATAGGAATACCAAGCATCACCAGAACCTACAACGCCACATTACCTGAAGAGGAGAGCTGGAAGATTCAAGTTATTATTCCAGGAAGGATGTTTAGTGCCATGAGATTGGTTTTCGAAGCACCAACTTGGAGTTTAGGGAAGAGCATGGCCGCACACATCGCCATGGGGCGCATTGGAGAAGTCTATCACCAGGAGCTTAAGGATACAATCTACCAAATTTGTGGACGTCGAGATGCGCAATGGGAGATGATCAAGACCAAGAAGGATGGATCAATTGCAGCTTTCATCCAGGAGCAGAACCAACATATTCGACGCCAGGAGAATCAGATGTGCACGGACAAGGAAGAACTGAAGAAGGCATTCACGAAGATCAAGGAACTCCAAGAAGAACTCAAGGCTACACGCGAAGATTACTTGGAGGAAATCAACGCACTAGTCGGGAAGATTGACGACCTGGAAAATAAGATTGGAGCATTCGTGGGAAATCCAGTGCCAAAAGCAGAAGTCGACGAATGCACTTGTCTGGATAACTACATCATCATCGACGACACCGACTCAGAACCAAGTGAAGACGAATGGATTGATGAAGCTGGAGCAGACATCATGGAGTCTTCAGCGGATCAGAATTTTTAGTAGACCACCAAATCAGTAGTAGTTTTTCCCCCATTTAGTAGTATAGTTCAAGCACTTTGTAACGCTAGCTAGATCGATTGTTTTGCCTTGTTTGGATTGATTGAGTGATATTGATTGAATTTGTCTCATGAGCATATGGGTAGTGTTTTCTCTCTAGACCTCATTCTACTCTTAACTCTCGTCTTTTCTAAACCTATCAGATGCCTCCGAGACGCGACACCGGATTTGTTTTCCCGCCAGAGATCACCCAGTTGATTCATCAGCAGAATGCCCTAATGCAAGTGTTAGTTCAGAACCAAGGCAACAACAACAACAACAACCCACCGCCACCACCACCTGTTGACCACTTAGCCCGTTTCTTAAGGCTAAACCCGCCGGTGTTTTCCAGTAGCACCGAGCCAATTGTTGCAGATGATTGGCTCCGCAAAGTTGGAAGGGAGTTGACCACTGCAGGATGCACAGATGCGGAAAGAGTGCGTTTTGCCGCACATCAGCTTGATGGACCCGCAGCATCATGGTGGGAGAATTACACAGCCACGCACCCTATTGACACTGTCACATGGGACCAGTTTCAGCAAGCTTTCCGTATAGCTCATGTTTCAGCAGGAGCTATGGCTATGAAGAAGCGTGAGTTTCGCAACCTACGCCAAGGAGGACGCACCGTAGGCCAGTATGTGGAGGATTTCAGTAAGTTAGCACGTTATGCACCAGATGACGTTGCTACAGATGCAGCCAAGCAGGAGAAGTTTCTGGAAGGATTGAATGATGAGCTGAGTATGCAGTTGATGGTAGCAACTTTCAACAACTACCAGGAGCTGGTAGATAGAGCTCTCATGATTGAAGGGAAGCAACAGCAGATTGAAAACCGTAAGAGGAAGTATGGACAAGGGAAGTACAATTCTGGAGCCCAGCAGAAGCCACGATTTACCCCGAAGCCGGGAGGACAGTTTCAGCATACCCATGGAGGAGGTAGCTCGCACAACCATAATGGCTCCAAGAATGGTAATGGGAATGGAGGAGGAAACGGACAGAACCGCACCAACCCATCAACCCCAACCAAGAGAGATCTAAGTCACATTACTTGTTTCAAGTGCCAGAAGACGGGACATTATGCTACTGATTGTCCCGAAGCCCAAAATGGAAATGGCAATGGAAGCTCTGGGAAGAAGCCGAACCCGTTCAACAAAGGACATGTGAACCACGTGAGCGTGGAGGAGGTTGAAGCTCAGCCTGATGCAGTAATAGGTAAGTTTTTGGTTAAGTCATTTACTGCAACCGTTCTTTTCGATACCGGTGCATCGCATTCATACATATCAAGGGGATTCGTAAACAAGTTTAAGATGTCCACCCAAGTTCTCAAAAGCCCTATGTTAGTAACCTCGCCAGGAGCAGAGTATATGGCCACTCAAGGATGTTTTCAGATACCGTTGGCCATTGGTAGGCATGTTTTCCCCTCAGACCTCATTGTTTTGGAATCGCAAGGTTTGGATGTGATTTTGGGAATGGATTGGCTATCGTTGTATGGAGGAAACATCAATTGTGCCAGCAAGACTATTTTGCTTACCACCCCGGAAGGAAAAAGGATCAAGTATGTATCCCGGCCTATGCCGAAGAGGACTCAAGTGAATTCCTTATCAGGAGTTGTACAGGAGGAAGTACCAGTGGTGAAGGATTATCCGGATGTATTTCCAGAAGAATTGCCAGGCATGCCACCAGATAGAGACAATGAGTTTTTGATTGAACTTTTGCCAGGCACAGGGCCAATATCTAAGAGACCGTACAGGATGCCCGCAAAGGATTTGGAGGAAATTAAGAAGCAGATCAAGGAGTTACTGGATAAAGGCTATATTCGCCCAAGTTCGTCACCTTGGGGATCACCAGTACTTCTAGTGGAGAAGAAAGATGGATCACTAAGGATGGTTGTTGATTACCGAGGATTGAATGAAGTGACAATCAAAAACAAGTACCCACTGCCGATGATCAATGATTTGTTTGACCGCCTACAAGGAGCTAAAGTATTTTCCAAGATCGATCTACGATCAGGATACCATCAGTTAAAGATTCGAGAGCAGGATATACCTAAGACGGCATTTACCACCAGATATGGATTGTATGAGTATACCGTTATGTCATTTGGACTGACTAACGCACCGGCCTATTTCATGAACCTGATGAACAAAGTGTTTATGGAGTTTTTGGATAAGTTCGTCGTGGTGTTCATTGATGATATCCTAATCTATTCCAAGGATGAAGAAGAGCATGAGGAGCATTTGCGATTGGTACTTGAGAAGCTCAGAGAACATCAGTTATATGCCAAGTTTAGCAAATGTGAGTTTTGGTTGAAGGAAGTTGGATTCCTTGGACATGTTATTTCTGGAGAAGGAATAGCAGTAGACCCTGCCAAGGTTGACACAGTGACAAGTTGGGAATCACCCACGACAGTTGGAGAAATCCGGAGTTTTCTTGGACTTGCAGGATACTACCGGAGATTTATCGAGAATTTCTCAAAGATTGCTAAGCCCATGACCGAGCTATTGAAGAAGGACACCAAATTCAATTGGACTGAGGAATGTGAAGCTAGTTTCCAAGAGTTGAAGAAACGATTGGTTACATCACCAGTGTTGATTCTGCCAGATCAACGCAAGGACTATGAAGTGTATTGCGACGCTTCTCGTCGAGGACTTGGAGCAGTGCTTATGCAGGAAGGAAGAGTTGTGTCATATGCTTCACGACAACTTAAACCCCATGAGAAGAATTATGCTACGCATGATTTGGAATTAGCAGCCGTGGTGCATGCTTTGAAGACATGGAGACATTTTCTCATCGGAAACCATTGTGAGGTGTACACGGATCACAAGAGTTTGAAGTACATTTTCACGCAGAAGGAGTTAAACCTCAGACAGAGGAGATGGTTGGAGCTCATTAAAGATTATGATATGAGACTGCATTATCACCCTGGAAAGGCTAACGTAGTAGCAGACGCGTTGAGCCGCAAGAGTCATGTCAACACCCTCATGACAGGAGAATTACCTCAGGAGTTAGCCGAGGACCTTCGCGAGCTATGTTTGGAGATAGTCCCTAGAGGCTATTTAGCGACGTTGGATATTCAGTCTACCTTGATGGAAAGGATCAGAGAAGCTCAGAAGTCAGACAGGAAGATTGAAGAGATAAAGGAGAAGATGAGCAAAGGAAAAGCCAAGGGATTTCGTGAGGATGAGCACGATACCTTATGGTTCGAGGACCGCGTATATGTACCAAATGATCCGGAGATCAGGAAGTTGATTTTGTAAGAAGCCCATGATTCACCATACTCGATTCACCCAGGGAATACCAAGATGTATTTGGATTTGAAGAATACTTTCTGGTGGACCAGAATGAAGAAGGATATTGCGGAGTATGTAGCAGTTTGTGATGTATGTCAGAGAGTGAAGGCAGAGCATCAGAAGCCAGCAGGATTGCTGCAACCATTGCCGATACCCGAATGGAAGTGGGATAAAATAGGCATGGATTTTATCACAGGATTACCCAGGACTCGTTCAGGCTATGACTCGATATGGGTTGTAGTCGACCGTTTGATGAAAGTGGCTCATTTCATTCCAGTGAAGACCACTTACCCAGGATCGTATGTTTGCATGGAGTTCCGAGGACCATTGTATCAGACAGAGGAACCCAATTTACCTCGAAGTTTTGGAAGCAGTTACATGAAACGTTGGGAACCAGGCTGGAATTTAGTACAGCTTTTCACCCACAGACAGATGGACAGACCGAGAGAGTCAACCAGATTTTGGAGGACATGTTGAGAGCATGTGCACTAGATTATGGATCTAGTTGGGACGACAATTTGCCATATGCGGAGTTTTCGTATAACAACAGTTATCAGACCAGTTTGAAGATGGCCCCTTTCGAAGCATTATACGGAAGGAGGTGTAGAACACCGTTGTTATGGGACGAAGTTGGAGACCGTCAGTTGTTTGGACCAGATTTGATTAAGGAGTCGGAACAGAAAGTGAGGTTGATTCGCGATAGGCTCAAGGTAGCCCAGTCTAGGAAGAAGAGTTATGCTGATTCTAAATGAAAGGAGATAGTTCAAGAAGTCGGAGACAGAGTGTATCTTCGAGTATCACCACTTCGAGGAGTGAAGCGTTTTGGAGTTAAGGGAAAGTTAGCGCCCCGTTTTATCGGACCATACAGAGTTTTGGAACGTATGGGAGAAGTTGCTTACAAGTTGGAATTGCCTGAAGGATTGTCTGGAGTACATGATGTATTTCATGTTTCGCAGTTGAAGAAGTGCCACGCAGAGATGGCTGAGATACCACTGAGAGACACTGTGCCACTGGAAGCGATTCAGTTGGAAAGTGATTCGACTTATGAGGAGAAACCATTTAAGATTCTTGAGTATGCCAGTCGAGTTACCCGCAGCAAGGTTATCAAGTTTTGCAAAGTTCAGTGGAGTCACCACACAGAGGATGAAGCCACCTGGGAGCGAGAGGAAGATCTACGGAAAAACCACTCCCACCTGTTTTCTAGCCAACCCAAATCTCGAGGGCGAGATTCATCTTAAGGGGGGTACGTTTGTAACATCCCAAATTTCCAATTTGGAATGTTATACATAGATCATCATTGCATACCACCGCTGCCATATCATACCACCGCTACCATATACCACCACCGCTGACATATCCCACCAATGCTGCCATTTACCACCACCGCTGCCATATCCTACCACTATATATCCACCACCAATCCGAGTTCCTTTCATATTAGGTTTGTTTTCGAGATCCATCTAATTTCCGTTTCGTTTTTCCTTGCCTGAGTAGGTTTCGGTAGAAAAATCAACCACCACTGCCATATACCACCACCACTCCCATATCATACCACCGCTACCATATAACACCACCGCTGACATATCCCACTAACACTGCCATATACCACCACCGCTGCCATATCCTACCACTATATATGCACCACCAATCCGAGATCCTTTCATATTAGGTTTGTTTTCGAGATCCATCGAATTTCCTATTCGTGTTTCCTTGCCTGAGTAGGTTTCGGAAAAAAAACCACCACCGCTGCCATATCATACCACTGCTACCATATACAACCACCGCTGACATATCCCACCAATGCTGCCATATACCACCACCGCTGCCATATCCTACCACTATATATCCACCACCAATCCGAGTTCATATTAGGTTTGTTTTCGAGATCCATCAAATTTCCGATTCGTTTTTCCTCGCCTGAGTAGGTTTCGGAAAAAAACCACCACCGCTGCCATATATCAGCACCGCTGCCATATCATACCACCCCTACCATATACAACCACCGCTGACATATCCCACCAACGCTGCCATATACCACCACCGCTGCCATATCCTACCACTATATATGCACCACCAATCTGAGTTCCTTTCATATTAGGTTTGTTTTCGAGATCCATCTAATTTCCTATTCGTGTTTCCTTAACTGAGTAGGTTCCCGAAAAAAAACCACCACCCTGCCATATGATACCACTGCTACCATATACAACCACCGCTGACATATCCCACCAACGCTGCCATATACAGGCACCACTGCCATATCCTACCACTATATATCCACCACCAATCCGAGTTCCATTCATATTAGGTTTGTTTTCGAGATCCATCTAATTTCCGATTCGTGTTTCATTGCCTGAGTAGGTTTTCAGAAAAAGACACCACCGCTACCATATCATACCACCGCTACCCTATACCACCACCGCTGGCATATCCCACCATCGCTCCCATATACCACCACCGCTGCCATATCCTACCACTATATATCCACCACGCATACGAGTTCCTTTCATACTAGGTTTGTTTTCGAGATCCATCTAATTTCCGTTTCGTGTTTCCTTTCCAGAGTAGGTTTATAGAAAAAAATCCACCACCACTGCCATGTACCACCACCGTTGCCATATCATACCACCGCTAAAATATACCACCACCGCTGACATATCCCACCAACGCTGCCATATACCACCACCGCTGCCATATCCTACCACTATATATCCACCACCAATCCGAGTTCCTTTCATATTAGGTTTGTTTTCGAGATCCATCTAATTTCCGATTCGTTTTTCCTTGCCTGAGTAGGTTTTGAGAAAAAGGCACCACCGCTACCATATCATACCACCGCTACCCTATACCACCACCGCTGGCATATCCCACCATCGCTCCCATATACCACCACCGCTGCCATATCCTACCACTATATATCCACCACGCATACGAGTTCCTTTCATACTAGGTTTGTTTTCGAGATCCATCTAATTTCTGTTTCGTGTTTCCTTTCCAGAGTAGGTTTATAGAAAAAAATCCACCACCACTGCCATGTACCACCACCGTTGCCATATCATACCACCGCTAAAATATACCACCACCGCTGACATATCCCACCAACGCTGCCATATACCACCACCGCTGCCATATCCTACCACTATATATCCACCACCAATCCGAGTTCCTTTCATATTAGGTTTGTTTTCGAGATCCATCTAATTTCCGATTCGTGTTTCATTGCCTGAGTAGGTTTTCAGAAAAAGACACCACCGCTACCATATCATACCACCGCTACCCTATACCACCACCGCTGGCATATCCCACCATCGCTCCCATATACCACCACCGCTGCCATATCCTACCACTATATATCCACCACGCATACGAGTTCCTTTCATACTAGGTTTGTTTTCGAGATCCATCTAATTTCCGTTTCGTGTTTCCTTTCCAGAGTAGGTTTATAGAAAAAATCCACCACCACTGCCATGTACCACCACCGTTGCCATATCATACCACCGCTAAAATATACCACCACCGCTGACATATCCCACCAACGCTGCCATATACCACCACCGCTGCCATATCCTACCACTATATATCCACCACCAATCCGAGTTCCTTTCATATTAGGTTTGTTTTCGAGATCCATCTAATTTCCGATTCGTTTTTCCTTGCCTGAGTAGGTTTTGAGAAAAAGACACCACCGCTACCATATCATACCACCGCTACCCTATACCACCACCGCTGGCATATCCCACCATCGCTCCCATATACCACCACCGCTGCCATATCCTACCACTATATATCCACCACGCATACGAGTTCCTTTCATACTAGGTTTGTTTTCGAGATCCATCTAATTTCCGTTTCGTGTTTCCTTTCCAGAGTAGGTTTATAGAAAAAAATCCACCACCACTGCCATGTACCACCACCGTTGCCATATCATACCACCGCTAAAATATACCACCACCGCTGACATATCCCACCAACGCTGCCATATACCACCACCGCTGCCATATCCTACCACTATATATCCACCACCAATCCGAGTTCCTTTCATATTAGGTTTGTTTTCGAGATCCATCTAATTTCCGATTCGTTTTTCCTTGCCTGAGTAGGTTTCGGAAAAAAAACCACCACCGCTGCCATATCATACCACCGCTACCATATACCACCACCGCTGACATATCCCACCAACGCTGCCATATACCACCACACCTGCCATATCCTACCACTATATATCCACCACCAATCCGAGTTCCTTTCATATTAGGTTTGTTTTCAAGATCCATCTAATTTCCGATTCGTGTTTCCTTGCCTGAGTAGGTTTCGGCAAAAAAAACCACCACCGATGCCATATCATACCACCGCTACCATATACCACCACCGCTGGCATATCCCACAATCGCTGCCATATACCACCACAGCTGCCATATCCTACCACTATATATCCACGACCAATCCGAGTTCCTTTCATATTAGGTTTGTTTTCGAGATCCATCTAATTTCCGATTCGTTTTTCCTTGCCTGAGTAGGTTTCGAAAAAAAACAACCACCGTTGCCATATCATACCACCGCTTCCATATACCACCACCGCTGACATATCCCACCAACGCTGCCATATACCACCACTGCTGCCATATCCTACCACTATATATCCACCACCAATCCAAGTTCCTTTCATATTAGGTTTCTTTTCGAGATCCATATAATTTCCGATTCGTGTTTCGTTGCCTGAGTAGGTTACGGAAAAAAAAACACCACCGCTGCCATATCATAGCACCGCTACCATATACCACCACCGCTGACATATCCCACCAACGCTGCCATATACCACCACAGCTGCCATATCCTACCACTATATATCCACCACCAATCCGAGTTCCTTTCATATTAGGTTTGTTTTCAAGATCCATCTAATTTCCGATTCGTGTTTCCTTGCCTGAGTAGGTTTCGAAAAAAAACAACCGCCGGTGACATATCCCACCAACGCTACCATATACCACCACCGCTGCCATATCCTACCACTATATATCTACCACCAATCCAAGTTCCATTCATATTAGGTTTGTTTTCGAGAGCCATCTAATTTCCGATTCGTGTTTCCTTGCCTGAGTAGGTTTCGGAAAAAAACCACCACCGCTGCCATATCATACCACCGCTACCATATACCACCACCGCTGACATATCCCACCAACGCTGCCATATACCACCACTGCTGCCATATCCTACCACTATATATCCACCACCAATCCAAGTTCCTTTCATATTAGGTTTCTTTTCGAGATCCATATAATTTCCGATTCGTGTTTCGTTGCCTGAGTAGGTTACGGAAAAAAAAACACCACCGCTGCCATATCATAGCACCGCTACCATATACCACCACCGCTGACATATCCCACCAACGCTGCCATATACCACCACAGCTGCCATATCCTACCACTATATATCCACCACCAATCCGAGTTCCTTTCATATTAGGTTTGTTTTCAAGATCCATCTAATTTCCGATTCGTGTTTCCTTGCCTGAGTAGGTTTCGGAAAAAAAAACCACCACCGATGCCACATCATACCACCGCTACCATATACCACCACCGCTGACATATCCCACAATCGCTGCCATATAGCACCACAGCTGCCATATCCTACCACTATATATCCACGACCAATCCGAGTTCCTTTCATATTAGGTTTGTTTTCGAGATCCATCTAATTTCCGATTCGTGTTTCCTTTCCTGAGTAGGTTTCGAAAAAAAAACAACCACCGCTGCCATATCATACCACCGCTACCATATACCACCACCGCTGACATATCCCACCAACGCTACCATATACCACCACCGCTGCCATATCCTACCACTATATATCTACCACCAATCCAAGTTCCATTCATATTAGGTTTGTTTTCGAGAGCCATCTAATTTCCGATTCGTGTTTCCTTGCCTGAGTAGGTTTCGGAAAAGAAACCACCACAGCTGCCATATCATACCACCGCTACCATATACCACCACCGCTGACATATCCCACCAACGCTGCCATATACCACCACTGCTGCCATATCCTACCACTATATATCCACCACCAATCCGAGTCCCTTTCATATTAGGTTTGTTTTCGAGATCCATCTAATTTCCGATTCGTGTTTCCTTGCCTGTGTAGGTTTCGGAAAAAGAACACCACCGCTGCCATATACCACCAACGCTGCCATATCATACCACCGCTACCATATACCACCACCGCTGACATATCCCACCAACGCTGCCATATACCACCACCGCTGCCATATCCTACAACTATATATATCCACCACCAATCCGAGTTCCTTTCATATTAGGTTTGTTTTCGAGATCCATCTAATTTCTGATTAGTGTTTCCTTGCCTGAGTAGGTTTCGAAAAAAAAACCACCACCGCTACCATATACCACCACCGCTGACATATCCCACCAATGCTGCCATTTACCACCACCGCTGCCATATCCTACCACTATATATCCACCATCAATCCGAGTTCCTTTCATATTAGGTTTGTTTTCGAGATCCATCTAATTTCCGTTTCGTTTTTCCTTGCCTGAGTAGGTTTCGGGAAAAAAAATCAACCACCACTGCCATATACCACCACCACTACCATATCATACCACCACTACCATATACCACCACCGCTGACATATCCCACCAACGCTGCCATATACCACCACCGCTGCCAAATCCTACCACTATATATGCACCACCAATCCGAGTTCCTTTCATATTAGGTTTGTTTTCGAGATCCATCTAATTTGCTATTCGTGTTTCCTTGCCTGAGTAGGTTTCGGAAAAAAAACCCACCACCGCTGCCATATCATACCACTGCTACCATATACAACCACCGCTGAAATATCCCACCAACGCTGCCATATACCACCACCGCTGCCATATCCTACCACTATATATCCACCACCAATCCGAGTTCCTTTCATATTAGGTTTGTTTTCGACATCCATCAAATTTCCGATTCGTTTTTCCTCGCCTGAGTAGGTTTCGGAAAAAAAACCACCACCGCTGCCATATATCAGCACCGCTGCCATATCATACCACAGCTACCATATACCACCACCGCTGACATATCCCACCAACGCTGCCATATACCAACACCGCTGCCATATCCTACCACTATATATGCACCACCAATCCGAGTTCCTTTCATATTAGGTTTGTTTTCGAGATCCATCTAATTTCCTATTCGTGTTTCCTTGCTTGAGTAGGTTCCGGAATAAAAACCACCACCCTGCCATATCATACCACTCCTACCATATACAACCACCGCTGACATATCCCACCAACGCTGCCATATACCACCACCACTACCATAACCTACCACTATATATCCACCACCAATCCGAGTTCCATTCATATTAGGTTTGTTTTCGAGAGCCATCTAATTTCCGATTCGTGTTTCCTTGCCTGAGTAGGTTTCGGAAAAAAAAACCACCACCGCTGCCATATCATACCACCGCTACCATATACCACCACCGCTGACATATCCCACCAACGCTGCCATATACCACCACCGCTGCCATATCCTACCACTATATATGCACCACCAATCCGAGTTCCTTTCATATTAGGTTTGTTTTCGAGATCCATCTAATTTCCTATTCGTGTTTCCTTGCTTGAGTAGGTTCCGGAATAAAAACCACCACCCTGCCATATCATACCACTCCTACCATATACAACCACCGCTGACATATCCCACCAACGCTGCCATATACCACCACCACTACCATAACCTACCACTATATATCCACCACCAATCCGAGTTCCTTTCATATTAGGTTTGTTTTTGAGATCCATCTAATTTCCGATTCGTGTTTCATTGCCTGAGTAGGTTTTGGGAAAAAAAACACCACCGCTACCATATACCACCACCGCTGGCATATCCCACCATCGCTCCCATATACCACCACCGCTGCCATATCCTACCACTATATATCCACCACGCATCCGAGTTCCTTTCATACTAGGTTTGTTTTCGAGATCCATCTAATTTCCGTTTCGTGTTTCATTTCCGGAGTAGGTTTCGGGAAAAAAATCCACCACCACTGCCATATACCACCACCGTTGCCATATCATACCACCGCTAACATATACCACCACCGCTGACATATCCCACCAACGCTGCCATAAACCCCCACCGCTGCCATATCCTACCACTATATATGCACCACCAATCCGAGTTCCTTTCATATTAGGTTTGTTTTCGAGATCCATCTAATTTCTGATTCGTGTTTCCTTGCCTGAGTAGGTTTCGAAAAAAAACAACCACCGCTGCCATATCATACCACCGCTTCCATATACCACCACCGCTGACATATCCCACCAACGCTACCATATACCACCACCGCTGCCATATCCTACCACTATATATCTACCACCAATCCAAGTTCCATTCATATTAGGTTTGTTTTCGAGAGCCATCTAATTTCCGATTCGTGTTTCCTTGCCTGAGTAGGTTTCGGAAAAAAACCACCACCGCTGCCATATCATACCACCGCTACCATATACCACCACCGCTGACATATCCCACCAACGCTGCCATATACCACCACTGCTGCCATATCCTACCACTATATATCCAGCACCAATCCGAGTTCCTTTCATATTAGGTTTCTTTTCGAGATCCATCTAATTTCCGATTCGTGTTTCGTTGCCTGAGTAGGTTACGGAAAAAAAAACCACCACCGCTGCCATATCATAGCACCGCTACCATATACCACCACCGCTGACATATCCCACCAACGCTGCCATATACCACCACAGCTGCCATATCCTACCACTATATATCCACCACCAATCCGAGTTCCTTTCATATTAGGTCTGTTTTCAAGATCCATCTAATTTCCGATTCGTGTTTCCTTCCCTGAGTAGGTTTCGGTAAAAAAACCACCACCGATACCATATCATACCACCGCTACCATATACCACCACCGCTGACATATCCCACAATCGCTGCCATATACCACCACAGCTGCCATATCCTACCACTATATATCCACGACCAATCCGAGTTCCTTTCATATTAGGTTTGTTTTCGAGATCCATCTAATTTCCGATTCGTGTTTCCTTGCCTGAGTAGGTTTCAAAAAAAAACAACCACCGCTGCCATATCATACCACCGCTACCATATACCACCACCGCTGACATATCCCACCAACGCTACCATATACCACCACCGCTGCCATATGCTACCACTATATATCTACCACCAATCCAAGTTCCATTCATATTAGGTTTGTTTTCGAGAGCCATCTAATTTCCGATTCGTGTTTCCTTGCCTGAGTAGGTTTCGGAAAAAAACCACCACAGCTGCCATATCATACCGCCGCTACCATATACCACCACCGCTGACATATCCCACCAACGCTGCCATATACCACCACTGCTGCCATATCCTACCACTATATATCCACCACCAATCCGAGTTCCTTTCATATTAGGTTTGTTTTCGAGATCCATCTAATTTCCGATTCGTGTTTCCTTGCCTGTGTAGGTTTCGGAAAAAGAACACCACCGCTGCCATATACCACCAACGCTGCCATATCATACCACCGCTACCATATACCACCACCGCTCACATATCCCACCAACATATCCCACCAAGGCTGCCATATACCACCACCGCTGCCATATCCTACAACTATATATATCCACCACCAATCCGAGTTCCATTCATATTAGGTTTGTTTTCGAGATCCATCTAATTTCCGATTAGTGTTTCCTTGCCTGAGTAGGTTTCGGAAAAAAAACCACCACCGCTACCATATACCACCACCGCTGACATATCCCACCAATGCTGCCATTTACCACCACCGCTGCCATATCCTACCACTATATATCCACCACCAATCCGAGTTCCTTTCATATTAGGTTTGTTTTCGAGATCCATCTAATTTCCGTTTCGTTTTTCCTTGCCTGAGTAGGTTTCGGGAAAAAAATCAACCACCACTGCCATATACCACCACCACTGCCATATCATACCACCGCTACCATATACCACCACCGCTGCCATATCCTACCACTATATATGCACCACCAATCCGAGTTCCTTTCATATTAGGTTTGTTTTCGAGATCCATCTAATTTCCTATTCGTGTTTCCTTGCCTGAGTAGGTTTCGGAAAAAAAAACCACCACCGCTGCCATATCATACCACTGCTACCATATACAACCACCGCTGAAATATCCCACCAACGCTGCCATATACCACCACCGCTGCCATATCCTACCACTATATATCCACCACCAATTCGAGTTCCTTCCATATTAGGTTTGTTTTCGAGATCCATCAAATTTCCGATTCGTTTTTCCTCGCCTGAGTAGGTTTCGGAAAAAAAACCACCACCGCTGCCATATATCAGCACCGCTGCCATATCATACCACAGCTACCATATACCACCACCGCTGACATATCCCACCAACGCTGCCATATACCAACACCGCTGCCATATCCTACCACTATATATGCACCACCAATCCGAGTTCCTTTCATATTAGGTTTGTTTTCGAGATCCATCTAATTTCCTATTCGTGTTTCCTTGCCTGAGTAGGTTCCGGAATAAAAACCACCACCCTGCCATATCATACCACTGCTACCATATACAACCACCGCTGACATATCCCACCAACGCTGCCATATACCACCACCACTGCCATAACCTACCACTATATATCCACCACCAATCCGAGTTCCTTTCATATTAGGTTTGTTTTCGAGATCCATCTAATTTCCGATTCGTGTTTCATTGCCTGAGTAGGTTTTGGGAAAAAAAACACCACCGCTACCATATACCACCACCGCTGGCATATCCCACCATCGCTCCCATATACCACCACCGCTGCCATATCCTACCACTATATATCCACCACGCATCCGAGTTCCTTTCATACTAGGTTTGTTTTCGAGATCCATCTAATTTCCGTTTCGTGTTTCCTTTCCGGAGTAGGTTTCGGGAAAAAAATCCACCACCACTGCCATATACCACCACCGTTGCCATATCATACCACCGCTAACATATACCACCATCGCTGACATATCCCACCAACGCTGCCATATACCCCCACCGCTGCCATATCCTACCACTATATATGCACCACCAATCCGAGTTCCTTTCATATTAGGTTTGTTTTCGAGATCCATCTAATTTCTGATTCGTGTTTCCTTGCCTGAGTAGGTTTCGAAAAAAAACAACCACCGCTGCCATATCATACCACCGCTTCCATATACCACCACCGCTGACATATCCAACCAACGCTACCATATACCACCACCGCTGCCATATCCTACCACTATATATCTACCACCAATCCAAGTTCCATTCATATTAGGTTTGTTTTCGAGAGCCATCTAATTTCCGATTCGTGTTTCGTTGCCTGAGTAGGTTACGGAAAAAAAAACCACCACCGCTGCCATATCATAGCACCGCTACCATATACCACCACCGCTGACATATCCCACCAACGCTGCCATATACCACCACAGCTGCCATATCCTACCACTATATATCCACCACCAATCCGAGTTCCTTTCATATTAGGTTTGTTTTCAAGATCCATCTAATTTCCGATTCGTGTTTCCTTCCCTGAGTAGGTTTCGGTAAAAAAACCACCACCGATACCATATCATACCACCGCTACCATATACCAGCACCGCTGACATATCCACAATCGCTGCCATATACCACCACAGCTGCCATATCCTACCACTATATATCCACGACCAATCCGAGTTCCTTTCATATTAGGTTTGTTTTCGAGATCCATCGAATTTCCGATTCGTGTTTCCTTGCCTGAGTAGATTTCAAAAAAAAAACAACCACCGCTGCCATATCATACCACCGCTACCATATACCACCACCGCTGACATATCCCACCAACGCTACCATATACCACCACAGCTGCCATATCCTACCACTATATATCTACCACCAATCCAAGTTCCATTCATATTAGGTTTGTTTTCGAGAGCCATCTAATTTCCGATTCGTGTTTCCTTGCCTGAGTAGGTTTCGGAAAAAAAACCACCACAGCTGCCATATCATACCGCCGCTACCATATACCACCACCGCTGACATATCCCACCAACGCTGCCATATACCACCACTGCTGCCATATCCTACCACTATATATCCACCACCAATCCGAGTTCCTTTCATATTAGGTTTGTTTTCGAGATCCATCTAATTTCCGATTCGTGTTTCCTTGCCTGTGTAGGTTTCGGAAAAAGAACACCACCGCTGCCATATACCACCAACGCTGCCATATCATACCACCGCTACCATATACCACCACCGCTGACATATCCCACCAACATATCCCACCAACGCTGCCATATACCACCACCGCTGCCATATCCTACAACTATATATATCCACCACCAATCCGAGTTCCTTTCATATTAGGTTTGTTTTCGAGATCCAAATAATTTCCGATTAGTGTTTCCTTGCCTGAGTAGGTTTCAGAAAAAAAACCACCACCGCTACCATATACCACCACCGCTGACATATCCCACCAATGCTGCCATTTACCACCACCGCTGCCATATCCTACCACTATATATCCACCACCAATCCGAGTTCCTTTCATATTAGGTTTGTTTTCGAGATCCATCTAATTTCCGTTTCGTTTTTCCTTGCTTGAGTAGGTTTCGGGAAAAAAATCAACCACCACTGCCATATACCACCACCACTGCCATATCATACCACCGCTACCATATACCACCACCGCTGACATATCCCACCAACGCTGCCATATACCACCACCGCTGCCATATCCTACCACTATATATGCACCACCAATCTGAGTTCCTTTCATATTAGGTTTGTTTTCGAGATCCATCTAATTTCCTATTCGTGTTTCCTTGCCTGAGTAGGTTTCGGAAAAAAACCACCACCGCTGCCATATCATACCACTGCTACCATATACAACCACCGCTGACATATCCCACCAACGCTGCCATATACCACCACCCCTGCCATATCATACCACTATATATCCACCACCAATCCGAGTTCCTTTCATATTAGGTTTGTTTTCGAGATCCATCAAATTTCCGATTCGTTTTTCCTCGCCTGAGTAGGTTTCGGAAAAAAAACCACCACCGCTGCCATATATCAGCACCGCTGCCATATCATACCACCGCTACCATATACCACCACCGCTGACATATCCCACCAACGCTGCCAAATACCAACACCGCTGCCATATCCTACCACTATATATGCACCACCAATCCGAGTTCCTTTCATATTAGGTTTGTTTTCGAGATCCATCTAATTTCCTATTCGTGTTTCCTTGCCTGAGTAGGTTCCGGAATAAAAACCACCACCCTGCCATATCATACCACTGCTACCATATACAACCACCGCTGACATATCCCACCAACGCTGCCATATACCACCACCACTGCCATATCCTACCACTATATATCCACCACCAATCCGAGTTCCTTTCATATTAGGTTTGTTTTCGAGATCCATCTAATTTCTGATTCGTGTTTCATTGCCTGAGTAGGTTTTGGGAAAAAAAACACCACCGGTACCATATACCACCACCGCTGGCATATCCCACCATCGCTCCCATATACCACCACTGCTGCCATATCCTACCACTATATATCCACCACGCATCCGAGTTCCTTTCATACTAGGTTTGTTTTCGAGAGCCATCTAATTTCCGTTCCGTGTTTCCTTTCCGGAGTAGGTTTCGGGAAAAAAATCCACCACCACTGCCATATACCACCACCGTTGCCATATCATACCACCGCTAACATATACCACCACCGCTGACATATCCCACCAACGCTGCCATATACCACCACCGCTGCCATATCCTACCACTATATATCCACCACCAATCCGAGTTCCTTTCATATTAGGTTTGTTTTCGAGATCCATCTAATTTCCGATTCGTTTTTCCTTGCCTGAGTAGGTTTCGGAAAAAAAACAACCACCGCTGCCATATCATACCACCGCTACCATATACCGCCACCGCTGACATATCCCACCAATGCTTCCATATACCACCACCGCTGCCATATCCTACCACTATATATCCACCACCAATCCGAGTTCCTTTCATATTAGGTTTGTTTTCGAGATCCATCTAATTTCCGATTCGTGTTTCTTGCCTGAGTAGGTTTCGGGAAAAAAACTCACCACCACTGCCATATACCACCATCGCTGCCATAGCATACCACCGCTACCAGATACCACCACCGCTGACATATCCCACCAACACTGCCATATACCACCACCGCTGCCATATCCTACCACTATATATCCACCACCAATGCGAGTTCCTTTCATATTATGTTTGTTTTCGAGATCCATCTAATTTCCGATTCGTGTTTCCTTGCCTGAGTAGGTTTCGGGAAAAAAAAAACCACCACCGCTGCCATATACCTATAAGTGCATCTAGCGCCCCTTAGTGATTTTGGTGTATTGAAGACTTATAGGTTAAGGTACTAATGTGTTTATGAGTGTACACAAGCCTATAAGTCTATGAGGAGTTTGATATTTACAGAGAAAGTCGACCCCCAAAAATGAAGTTCTTCGACTGAAGACTTTGGATTTCTGAAGACTTTCTGAAGACTTTGAAAGTGAAGAAATTGGTGTGACCTTGAAGACTTGGTATTCATTTGAGGAACATGAAGCGTGAAGACTTTTGTTTTCGTAGTTTCATTTTCTCTTTCTTGAGTCATAGGAAACACCGTACTGTTAAAGGGGGTCGAGGAAATACTAAGGAAAAATTTCCATGTGATGCTCAAATCAAAATCCTACACCTACCAATCCCTTCGAGTGAAGCCATTGGAAATCTCATACAGTTCAGTCATATTCTTCAGTGACAGAGACGAAGTTCTTCTGGTCTCTGAGGAATTTGTTCTGACTGAGGAGTTAGGAATTCGCCAGTGCGGATTGCCTACACAGTGAGGAACATGATAGCCCTGAGGAATTTGAAACTCAAATTTCCGACCGTTGCTGTGCTATGCGCTAGCTGTCCCAAAATATCTACCCACCTAACGGTCATATCATTGAAGGGCATTTATGTCTTATCATGACGGGCTGCTCCCTAGGCTATAAATAGCCGCCCCCTACAACCACTAGCTGGTTGGCTGCTCCGAGAGAAACTGACACCTGTCAATTGAGAGCATCCCATCCTCCGAGGACTTTGAGCGAAAATCATCAAGTGAGGAAAACCCAAACGCAAACACCTACAAACGCAAAGTGATTGAGCATCACTGAAGATATTGATCCTACGTGGATCCGACGCTTGTTACCTTTGAAGACTGTGCTTCTTCCAGACGGTTAGGCGTCATGGTCTAGAGCATCCAAGAGGAAATTGTGGATCGCCGAGTGACCGTTTTTGTGAAGGTTTGGAACTCACCAGAAGACTTACCACGAGTGATTGGACGAGGTCTATGTGACCTTAGTTCAAGGAGAATACGGTGACGACTGTGTGTCCTCAGGTTTAAATACCTAGCCACTCCAACCAGACGTACAACTGAGACAGCAGTTGGAACTGGTCTACCAAATCATTGTCTTCACCAAGCTTACTGGTTCTATTTCCTCAACTCTTTCATTTCCTCATTACTGTGTTGTGTGCCTGTCATATCTGTGTTTGAAGACTTTGACTGAAGACTTTCTCAATTTCCTCAGTTCAATTTCTTCAGTCTGTTTGTCTTCATCCTGTGTTATCCTGTGTTTACGCTTTCTGTACTCTTTCTTCATTTCATCATGATGACCATGCTTGTGTTCTTCTATGCATTCTTTTGAGTACTTATTCCACTGCAAGTAGTTCTTCGCTAAGGAATTTCCTCACCCACAAATTCCTGAGTGAAGAATTCATAAAAATTGCCTATTCACCCCCCTCTAGTCGATATAACGCACTTTCAATTGGTATCAGAGCAAGGTACTCCCTTGTTCTGTGTGATTTTGGTTTAACCGCCTGGAGTTTTAGTTATGTCGACCGCAGGTATGAAGAAAGTGACATGCCCCATCTTTGACGGTCACGAGCATCCCAAGTGGAAGGCCATGATGAAGAAGCGCCTCATGGCGATGAACAGCGAACTGTGGACCGTCACTGAGATTGGTCTTACCGATCTGTGCAAGACGGCGGAAGCTAATGACATTCGCAAGTACACTCTTCTCAACCTCACGGCGAAGGACGTCATCTGCTCCTGTCTTTCTCAAAATCAGTTCAGGAACATCATGCATCTCAATCATGCGAAGCTTATTTGGGACCGTCTCTCTGAGGTCTATGAAGGTCATCAAACCCGTCATGATCCTTGGTTTGAGGACTTCAAGGAATCTCTCAAAGAGATGACATTCGAACCAAAATCATCATCCTCTTCATCATGCCTTATGGCAAAAAGTGCTGAGGTAACTGAATGCTACCTATTCGAGTCAAGTGATGATGAATCTGGTGATGAATTTGGACCCAGCTATGTCAAACTTGCTTCCCTTGCCACTAAACAACAAAGAGCTTTGGAAAAAGTTCAATACATGCTAAATAAGAGCGATGAAATGTTTGGTGAAGAAATGGATCAGTGAAAAGCTTTGGCTGAAAGTCTTCAGAGACTTCATACTAAGTATGACACCCTTCAAGATCAACATAACACTCTCTTATCTGATCATGAGAAGCTTTCTTATGAATTTCTTCAAACAAAACAAGATCTTGAGAAGCTAAGAGTGAGTTATGAAGATCTTCAGAAGGAGCGCGATTCATTACTTGCTCAACAAATCAGCGCTGCTCAGGAAGAATTTGTTCCTCCATGTTTGAAATGCATTGAACGTGAATCTGCTAATTCTTCACCTGAATGTTCAAATGCTTCTAATGCTACAAATTCTTCAACTGTCTCTGCTATCACTAATTCCTCATCTGAGGACATTGCTAGTATCACTGACGATGCAGGGCTGAAGGAATTGTACATGACAGGCATGTACGAAAGCCTCAAAGGGCATCAGACTCTTTGTGATGTGCTTAAAAAGCATATCCTCAACAGGAACCCTAGGAAAGAGGGTATTGCCTTTGAGAGGAAACTCAATGCTGATGGTACATATTGGAAGCCTGAGTAGTACCCCAAAACCTCATGGGTTGCTGCAAAGGGACCTTCAGTTGATCCATCTAATTTATCTGGCTTTACATGTGAATCTTCTCATTCTTTTGATGAGTCATTTGACTCCAACTATAAACTGTTTAAAAGTCAGAATGGTGAAGTATTTGCTAGATATGTTGGCACTAACTGCAGGAACGGTTCTCCTATGAAGAAAATCTGGGTTCCCAAAAGGAGCCTTGAAAGTCTTCAGGTGAATGTCCTCATGACACCACCTGTGAAGAATAGGAACCCCAGATCAAATTCTTCATATGGATCCAAGTCCTCGTACGGAGCAAATTCCTCACATGGATCAAATTCCTCAAAAGGATCAAAGTCCTCATATGAACAACATCGTGCTAACAACTCTGTTTCGCAGGGAAGAGCCAAGGGCTATGAATATGAGCATTATTCTTCTAATCATTATTTTCATAATTCCTCGAAGAATTTCTCTGCTTATTCATATGATTACCCTAACTTCTCTTATGTGAAACGAAATGGATTGGCTTCGATGCCACCTTTTTCGTATGGAGCTCGCAGAGTGATGAACTCTTTGCCACCCCTTCAGATGTGGGTGGTGAAGAAAAAGAACTAATCTTTTATGCAGGATCAGGTCTCTAGCTGTACTTAAATGTCTGAAGAATTTGCTGGAGACCTGAAAGTTGCAAAAGCTTCAGAAGGGTGGCTATGGCATCGATGACTTGGTCATGCAGGCATGAGGAATTTGCACACCCTTGCGAAGAAGAAGCATGTCATTGGCATTGAGAATGTCAAATTCCTCAAGGATCACTTGTGTGGAGCTTGTGAAGCTGGAAAGATGACCAAGGCTAAGCATCTAGCGAAGACTATCATGACCACTACTCAACCATTCAAATTGCTTCACATGGACCTCTTTGGTCCTAACCATTACTCAGCTGTCACAAATGACGCATCTCTCTATGGCCTTGTTATTGTTGATGATTACTCTCGTTACACATGGGTACACATTGTTACTTACAAACATGAAGTGCAGGAAGTCTTCAAACGATTTTCCTCGAGGGCTTCAACCAGCTTTGGTGTGAAGATCAAGCACATTAGAAGTGACAATGGAACTGAGTTCAAGAATTCTGGTCTTGATGACTATCTTGATGAACTTGGTATTACTCATGAGTTATCTGCTCCTTACACTCCTCAGCAGAATGGCGTCGTGGAGCGCAAGAACGGGACTCTTGTTGAGATGGCTCGCACTATGCTTGATGAGTACAAGACGCCTCGTCACTTCTGGATTGAGGCAATTTATACTGCGTGCCACATCATCAAGAGGGTATATCTTCACAAATTCTTCAAGAAGACTGCCTATGAACTCCTCACTGACAAGAAACCGAATGTGAGTTATTTTAAAGTCTTCAGTGCTAAATGTTGGATTAGAGATCCTCATCACAATGCTAAATTTGCACGGAAAGCACATGAAGGTTTTATGCTTGGTTACGGAAAGGACTCGCACACCTACAGAGTCTTCAACAATGTTCTTCACAAGGTTGTTGAAACTGTAGATGTGCGGTTCAAGGCTACTGAGGATGTCATTCCTACCGAAGAATCTGCTGAAGAATTCATTCCAGAATATGAAGAACGTCGAGCTAATGCACCTGAAGAAAATGCGGAAGAAAATGGTGCTGAAGAAAATACTGATCAAATTCCTCGACGGCAACTAACTCATTGTCGCGTTGCAAAAGAAGTGCAAGTTAAAATGATCATCGATGACATTGAAGCACCAGGTCCTCTCACACGCTCAAAAGCTTCACATTTATCTAACTTTTGTGGGCACTATGCTTTTGTCTCTACACAGAGCCCACTAAGGTAGATGAAGCATTTCTGGAGCCTGAGTGGATTCAGGCCATGCAAGAAGAATTACATCAGTTCGAGCTCAACAATGTTTGGGAACTGGTCAATCGTCCAGATCCTCGCAAACACAATATCATTGGCACAAAGTGGATCTACCGCAACAAGCAAGATGAAAATGGCCTTGTGGTGAGGAATAAGGCACGGCTAGTAGCTCAAGGCTACACACAGTGATAAATTTGCCTATATGATGAGTGAAGAATATCAAATGTCTATGATGGGAGAGTTGAAATTCTTCTTAGGTCTTCAAATTCGTCAACAGCGCAATGGCATATTCATATCTCAAGAGAAATACCTCAAGGATGTACTGAGGAAATTCGGCATGCAAGATTGCAAAGGCGTCAAAATTTCTATACCATATACCACCACCGCTGACATATCCCACCAACGCTGCCATATACCACCACCGCTGACATATGCTACCACTATATATCCACCACCAATCCGAGTTCCTTTCATATTAGGTTTGTTTTCGAGATCCATCTAATTTCCGATTCGTGTTTCCTTGCCTTGGTAGGTTTCGAAAAAAAAACCACCACCGCTGCTATATACCACCAACGCTGCCATATCATACCACCGCTACCATATACCACCACCGCTGACATATCCCACCAACATATCCCACCAACGCTGCCATATACCACCACCGCTGCCATATCCTACCACTATATATCCACCACCAATCCGAGTTCCTTTCATATTAGATTTGTTTTCGAGATCCATCTAATTTCTGATTCGTGTTTCCTTGCCTGAGTAGGTTTCGGGAAAAAAACCACCACTGCTGCCATATCATACCACCGCTACCATATACCACCACCGCTAACATATCCCACCAATGTTGCCATATACCACCACCGCTGCCATATCCTACCACTATATATCCACCACCAATCCGAGTTCCTTTCATATTAGGTTTGTTTTCCAGATCCATCTAATTTCCGTTTCGTGTTTCCTTGCCTGAGTATGTTTCGGGAAAAAAATCCACCACTACTACCATATACCACCACCGCTGCCATATCATACTACCGCCACCATATACCACCACCGCTGACATATCCCACGAACGCCGCCATATACCACCACCGCTGCCATATCCTACCACTATATATCAACCACCAATCCGAGTTCCTTTCATATTAGGTTTGTTTTCGAGATCCATCTAATTTCCGATTCGTGTTTCCTTGCCTGAGTAGGTTTTGAAAAAAAAACCACCGCCGCTACCATATCATACCACCGCTACCATATACCACCGCCGCTGACATATCCCACCAACGCTGCCATATACCACCACCGCTGCCATATACTACCACTATATATGCACCACCAATCCGAGTTCTTTTCATATTAGGTTTGTTTTCGAGATCCATCTAATTTCCGATTCGTGTTTCCTTGCCTGAGTAGGTTTCGGAAAAAAAACCACCACCGGTGCCATATCATACCACCGCTACCATATACAACCACCGCTGACATATCCCACCAACGCAGCCATATACCACCACTGCTGCCATACCCTACCACTATATATCCACCACCAATCCGAGTTCCTTTCATACTAGGTTTCTTCTCGAGATCCATCTAATTTCCGATTCGTGTTTCGTTGCCTGAGTAGGTTTCGGAAAAAACCACCAACGCTGCCATATACCACCACCGCCGCCATATGCTACCACTATATATCCACCACCAATCCGAGTTCCTTTCATATTAGGTTTGTTTTCGAGATCCATCTAATTTCTGATTCGTGTTTCCTTGCCTGTGTAGGTTTCGGAAAAAAAACGCCACCGCTGCCATATACCACCAACGCTGCCATATCATACCACCGCTACCATATACCACCACCACTGACATATCCCACCAACATATCCCACCAACGCTGCCATATCCTACCACTATATATATCCACCACCAATCCGAGTTCCTTTCATATTAGGTTTGTTTTCGAGATCCATCTAATTTCCGATTAGTGTTTCCTTGCCTGAGTAGGTTTCGGAAAAAAAACCACCACCCCTGCCATATACCACCACCGCTGCCATATCATACCACCGCTACCATATAACACCACCGCTGACATATCCCACCAATGCTGCCATTTACCACCACCGCTGCCATATCCTACCACTATATATCCACCACCAATCCGAGTTCCTTTCATATTAGGTTTTTTTTCGTGATCCATCTAATTTCCGTTTCGTTTTTCCTTGCCTGAGTAGGTTTCGGGAAAAAAATCCACCACCACTGCCATATACCACCACCACTGCCATATGATACCACCGCTACCATATACCACCACCGCTGACATATCCCACCAACGCTGCCATATACCACCACCGCTGCCATATTCTACCACTATATATGCACCACCAATCCGAGTTCCTTTCATATTAGGTTTCTTTTCGAGATCCATCTAATTTCCTATTCGTGTTTCCTTGCCTGAGTAGGTTTCGAAAAAAACGACCACCGCTGCCATATCATACCACTGCTACCATATACAACCACCGCTGGCATATCCCACCAACGCTGCCATATACCACCACCGCTGCCATATCCTACCACTATATATCCACCACCAATCCGAGTTCCTTTCATATTAGGTTTGTTTTCGAGATCCATCTAATTTCCTATTCGCGTTTCATTGCCTGAGTAGGTTTTGGGGAAAAAAACACCACCGCTACCATATCATACAACCACTACCATATACCACCACCGCTGGCATATCCCACCATCGCTACCATATACCACCACGGCTGCCATATCCTACCACTATATATCCACCACCCATCCGAGTTCCTTTCTTATTAGGTTTGTTTTCGAGATCCATCTAATTTCCGATTCGTGTTTCCTTGCCTTGGTAGGTTTTGAAAAAAAAAACCACCACCGCTGCTATATACCACCAACGCTGCCATATCATACCACCGCTACCATATACCACCACCGCTGACATATCCCACCAACATATCCCACCAAGGCTGCCATATACCACCACCGCTGCCATATCCTACCACTATATATCCACCACCAATCCGAGTTCCTTTCATATTAGATTTGTTTTCGAGATCCATCTAATTTCTGATTCGTGTTTCCTTGCCTGAGTAGGTTTCAGGAAAAAAAACACCACTGCTGCCATATCATACCACCGCTACCATATACCACCACCGCTAACATATCCCACCAATGCTGCCATATACCATCACCGCTGCCATATCCTACCACTATATATCCATCACCAATCCGAGTTCCTTTCATATTAGGTTTGTTTTCCAGATCCATCTAATTTCTGTTTCGTGTTTCCTTGCCTGAGTATGTTTCGGGAAAAAAATCCACCACTACTGCCATATACCACCACCGCTGCCATATCCTACCACCGCTGACATATCCCACGAACGCCGCCATATCATACTACCGCCACCATATACCACCACCGCTGACATATCCCACGAACGCCGCCATATACCACCACCGCTGCCATATCCTACCACTATATATCCACCACCAATCCGAGTTCCTTTCATATTAGGTTTGTTTTCGAGATCCATCTAATTTCCGATTCGTGTTTCTTGCCTGAGTAGGTTTCGGAAAAAAAACAACCACCGCTGCCATATACCACCATCGCTGCCATAGCATACCACCGCTACCAGATACCACCACCGCTGACATATCCCACCAACGCTGCCATATACCACCACCGCTGCCATATCCTACCACTATATATCCACCACCAATCCGAGTTCCTTTCATATTATGTTTGTTTTCGAGATCCATCTAATTTCCGATTCGTGTTTCCTTGCCTGAGTAGGTTTCGGAAAAAAAACCACCACCCAGCCATATCATACCACTGCTACCATATACAACCACCGCTGACATATCCCACCAACGGTGCCATATACCACCACCACTGCCATATCCTACCACTATATATCCACCACCAATCCGAGTTCCTTTCATATTAGGTTTGTTTTCGAGATCCATCTAATTTCCGATTCGTGTTTCATTGCCTGAGTAGGTTTTGGAAAAAAACACCACCGCTACCATATCATACCAACGCTACCATATCCCACCACCGCTGGCATATCCCACCATCGCTGCCATATACCACCACCGCTGCCATATCCTACCACTATATATCCACCACCAATCCGAGTTCCTTTCATATTTGGTTTGTTTTCGAGATCCATCTAATTTCCTATTCGCGTTTCATTGCCTGAGTAGGTTTTGGGGAAAAAAAACACCACCGCAACCATATCATACAACCACTACCATATACCACCACCGCTGGCATATCCCACCATCGCTACCATATACCACCACGGCTGCCATATCCTACCACTATATATCCACCACCCATCCGAGTTCCTTTCATACTAGGTTTGTTTTCGAGATCCATATAATTTCCGTTTCGTGTTTCCTTTCCTGAGTAGGTTTCGGGAAAGAAATCCACCACCACTGCCATATACCACCACCGCTGCCATATCATACCACCGGTACCATATACCACCACCGCTGACATATCCCACCAACGCTGCCATATACCACCACCGCCGCCATAAGCTACCACTATATATCCACCACCAATCCGAGTTCCTTTCATATTATGTTTGTTTTCGAGATCCATCTAATTTCCGATTCGTGTTTCCTTGCCTGAGTAGGTTTCGGAAAAAAAACCACCACCCAGCCATATCATACCACTGCTACCATATACAACCACCGCTGACATATCCCACCAACGCTGCCATATACCACCACCACTGCCATATCCTACCACTATATATCCACCACCAATCCGAGTTCCTTTCATATTAGGTTTGTTTTCGAGATCCATCTAATTTCCGATTCGTGTTTCATTGCCTGAGTAGGTTTTGGAAAAAAACACCACCGCTACCATATCATACCAACGCTACCATATCCCACCACCGCTGGCATATCCCACCATCGCTGCCATATACCACCACCGCTGCCATATCCTACCACTATATATCCACCACCAATCCGAGTTCCTTTCATATTAGATTTGTTTTCGAGATCCATCTAATTTCTGATTCGTGTTTCCTTGCCTGAGTAGGTTTCAGGAAAAAAAACACCACTGCTGCCATATCATACCACCGCTACCATATACCACCACCGCTAACATATCCCACCAATGCTGCCATATACCATCACCGCTGCCATATCCTACCACTATATATCCATCACCAATCCGAGTTCCTTTCATATTAGGTTTGTTTTCCAGATCCATCTAATTTCTGTTTCGTGTTTCCTTGCCTGAGTATGTTTCGGGAAAAAAATCCACCACTACTGCCATATACCACCACCGCTGCCATATCCTACCACCGCTGACATATCCCACGAACGCCGCCATATCATACTACCGCCACCATATACCACCACCGCTGACATATCCCACGAACGCCGCCATATACCACCACCGCTGCCATATCCTACCACTATATATCCACCACCAATCCGAGTTCCTTTCATATTAGGTTTGTTTTCGAGATCCATCTAATTTCCGATTCGTGTTTCTTGCCTGAGTAGGTTTCGGAAAAAAAACAACCACCGCTGCCATATACCACCATCGCTGCCATAGCATACCACCGCTACCAGATACCACCACCGCTGACATATCCCACCAACGCTGCCATATACCACCACCGCTGCCATATCCTACCACTATATATCCACCACCAATCCGAGTTCCTTTCATATTATGTTTGTTTTCGAGATCCATCTAATTTCCGATTCGTGTTTCCTTGCCTGAGTAGGTTTCGGAAAAAAAACCACCACCCAGCCATATCATACCACTGCTACCATATACAACCACCGCTGACATATCCCACCAACGGTGCCATATACCACCACCACTGCCATATCCTACCACTATATATCCACCACCAATCCGAGTTCCTTTCATATTAGGTTTGTTTTCGAGATCCATCTAATTTCCGATTCGTGTTTCATTGCCTGAGTAGGTTTTGGAAAAAAACACCACCGCTACCATATCATACCAACGCTACCATATCCCACCACCGCTGGCATATCCCACCATCGCTGCCATATACCACCACCGCTGCCATATCCTACCACTATATATCCACCACCAATCCGAGTTCCTTTCATATTTGGTTTGTTTTCGAGATCCATCTAATTTCCTATTCGCGTTTCATTGCCTGAGTAGGTTTTGGGGAAAAAAACACCACCGCTACCATATCATACAACCACTACCATATACCACCACCGCTGGCATATCCCACCATCGCTACCATATACCACCACGGCTGCCATATCCTACACTATATATCCATCACCAATCCAAGTTCCTTTCATATTAGGTTTGTGTTCGAGATCCATCTAATTTCCGATTCGTTTTTCCTTGCCTGAGTAGGTTTCGGAAAAAAAACCACCACCGCTGCCATATCATACCACCGCTACCATATATCACCACCGCTGACATATCCCACCAACGCTGCCATATACCACCACCGCTGCCATATCCTACCACTATATATCCACCACCAATCCGAGTTCCTTTCATATTAGGTTTGTTTTCGAGATCCATCTAATTAACTATTCGTGTTTCCTTGCCTGAGTAGGTTTCGGAAAAAAACCACCACCCTGCCATATCATACCACTACTACCATATACAACCACCGCTGACATATCCCACCAACGCTGCCATATACCACCACCACTGCCATATCCTACCACTATATATCCACCACCAATCTGAGTTCCTTTCATATTAGGTTTGTT
Organism: Aegilops tauschii subsp. strangulata; assembly: GCF_002575655.3. Lineage (NCBI taxonomy): Eukaryota > Viridiplantae > Streptophyta > Magnoliopsida > Poales > Poaceae > Aegilops > Aegilops tauschii. The sequence continues at coordinate 240,018,598 of NC_053037.3, read as the reverse complement.
TTCGAGATCCATCTAATTTCCGATTCGTGTTTCATTGCCTGAGTAGGTTTTGGGAAAAAAACACCACCGCTACCATATCATACCACCGCTACCATATACCACCACCGCTGGCATATCCCACAATCGCTGCCATATACCACCACCGCTGCCATATCCGACCACTATATATCCACCACCAATCCGAGTTCCTTTCATATTAGGTTTGTTTTCGAGATCCATCTAATTTCCGATTCGCGTTTCATTGCCTGAGTACGTTTTGGGGAAAAAAACACCACCGCTACCATATCATTAAAAACCTACCATATACCAGCACCGCTGCCATATCCTACCACTATATATCCACCACCCATCCGAGTTCCTTTCATACTAGGTTTGTTTTCGAGATACATCTAATTTCCGTTTCGTGTTTCCTTTCCTATGTAGGTTTCGGGAAAAAAAATCCACCACCACTGCCATATTCCACCACCGTTGCCATATCATACCACCGCTAACATATACCCCACTGCTGAAATATCCCACCAACGCTGCCATATACCACCACCGCTGCCATATCCTACCACTATATATCCACCACCAATCCGAGTTCCTTTCATATTAGGTTTATTTTCGAGATCCATCTAATTTCCGATTCATTTTTCCAAGCCTGAGTAGGTTTCGGAAAAAAAACCACCACCGCTGCCATATCATACCACCGCTACCATATACCACCACCGCTGACATATCCCACCAACGCTGCCATATACCACCAACGCTGCCATATCCTACCACTATATATCCACCACCAATCCGAGTTCCTTTCATATTAGGTTTGTTTTCAAGATCCATCTAATTTCCGATTCGTGTTTCCTTGCCTGAGTAGGTTTCGAAAAAAAAAACCACCACCGCTGACATATCCCACAATCGCTGCCATATACCACCACAGCTGCCATATCCTACCACTATATATCCACGACCAATCCGAGTTCCTTTCATATTAGGTTTGTTTTCGAGATCCATCTAATTTCCGATTCGTGTTTCCTTGCCTGAGTAGGTTTCGAAAAAAAAAACAACCACCGCTGCCATATCATACCACCGCTACCATATACCACCACCGCTGACATATCCCACCAACGCTACCATATACCACCACCGCTGCCATATCCTACCACTATATATCTACCACCAATCCAAGTTCCATTCATATTAGGTTTGCTTTCGAGAGCCATCTAATTTCCTTTTCGTGTTTCCTTGCCTGAGTAGGTTTCGGAAAAAAAACCCACCACCACTGCCATATCATACCACCGCTACCATATACCACCACCGCTGACATATCCCGCCAACGCTGCCATATACCACCACTGCTGCCATATCCTACCACTATATATCCACCACCAATCCGAGTTCCTTTCATATTAGGTTTCTTTTCGAGATCCATCTAATTTCCGATTCGTGTTTCGTTGCCTGAGTAGGTTTCGGAAAAAAAACAACCACCACTGCCATATCATACCACCGCTACCATATACCACCACCGCTGACATATCCCACCAACGCTGCCATATACCACCACCGCCGCCATATGCTACCACTATATATCCGCCACCAATCCGAGTTCCTTTCATATTAGGTTTGTTTTCGAGATCCATCTAATTTCCGATTCGTGTTTCCTTGCCTGTGTAGGTTTCGAAAAAAAAACCCACCGCCGCTGCCATATACCACCACCGCTGCCATATCATACCCCCGCTACCATATACCACCACCGGTGACATATCCCACCAATGCTGCCATATACCACCACCGCTGCCATATCCTACCACTATATATCCACCACCAATCCGAGTTCCTTTCATATTAGGTTTGTTTTCGAGATGCATCTAATTTCCGTTTCGTGTTTCCTTGCCTGAGTAGGTTTTGGAAAAAAACCCACCACCGCTGCCATATACCAGCACCGCTGCCATATCATACCACCGCTACCATATACCACCACCGGTGACATATCCCACCAACGCTGCCATATACCACCACCGCTGCCATATCCTACCACTATATATCCACCACCAATCCGAGTTCCTTTCATATTAGGTTTGTTTTCAAGATCCATCTAATTTCCGATTCGTGTTTCATTGCCTAAGTAGGTTTTGGGAAAAAAAAACACCACCGCTACCATATCATACCACCGCTACCATATACCACCACCGCTGACATATCCCACCAACGTTGCCATATACCCCCACCGCTGCCATATCATACCACCGCTACCATATACCACCACCGCTGACATATCCCACCAACGCTGCCATATACCACCACTGCTGCCATATCCTACCACTATATATCCACCACCAATCCGAGTTCCTTTCATATTAGGTTTGTTTTCGAGATCCATCTAATTTCCGATTCGTGTTTCCTTGCCTGAGTAGGTTTCGGGAAAAAATAAAACCACCACCGCTGGCATATACCACCACCGCTGCCATATACCACCACCGCTGACATATCCCACCAACGCTGCCATATACCAACACTGCTGCCATATCCTACCACTATATATCCACCACCAATCCGAGTTCCTTTCATATTACGTTTGTTTTCGAGATCCATCTAATTTCCGATTCGTGTTTCATTGCCTGAGTAGGTTTCGGAAAAAAAACCAGCACCGCTACCATATCATACCACCGTTACCATATACGACCACCGCTGACATATCCCGCCAACGCTGCCATATAACACCACCGCTGCCATATTCTACCACTATATATCCACCACCAATCCGAGTTCCTTTCATATTAGGTTTGTTTTCGAGATCCATCTAATTTCCGATTCGTGTTTCCTTGCCTGTGTAGGATTTGAAAAAAAACCACCACCGCTGCCATATACCACCAACGCTGCCATATCATACCACCGCTACCATATACCGCCGCCGCTGACATATCCCACCAATGCTGCCATATACCACCACCGCTGCCATATCATACCACCGCTACCATATACCACCACCCCTGACATATCCCACCAACGCTGCCATATACCACCGCCGCCGCCATATGCTACCACTATATATCCACCACCAATCCGAGTTACTTTCATATTAGGTTTGTTTTCGAGATCCATCTAATATCCGATTCGTGTTTCCTTGCCTGAGTAGGTTTCGGAAAACCACCACCGCTGCCATATCATACCACCGCTACCATATACCACCACCGCTGACATATCCCACCAACGCTGCCATATACCACCACCCATGCCATATACCACCACCGCTGCCATATCAAACCACCGCTAACATATACCACCACCGCTGACATATCCCACCAACGCTGCCATATACCACCACCGCTGCCATATCCTACCACTATATATCCACCACCAATACGAGTTCCTTTCATATTAGGTTTGTTTTCAAGATCCATCTAATTTCCGATTCGTGTTTCCTTGCCTGAGTAGGTTTCGGAAAAAAAACCACCACCGCCGCCATATCATACCACCGCTATCATATACCACCACCGCTGACATATCCGACCAACGCTGCGATATACCACCACCGCTGCCATATCCTACCACTATATATCCACCACCAATCCGAGTTCCTTTCATATTAGGTTTGTTTTCGAGATCCATCTAATTTCCTATTCGTGTTTCCTTGCCTGAGTAGGTTTCGGAAAGAAAACCACCACCGCTGCCATATCATACCACTGCTACCATATACAACCACTGCTGACATATCCCACCAACGCTGCCATATACCACCACCGCAGCCATATCCTACCACTATATATCCACCACCATTCCGAGTTCCTTTCATATTAGGTTTGTTGTCGAGATCCATCTAATTTCCGATTCGTGTTTCATTGCCTGAGTAGGTTTTGGGAAAAAAAACACCACCGCTACCATATCATACCACCGCTACCATATACCACCACCGCTGACATATCCCACCAACGCTGCCATATACCACCACCGCTGCCATATCCTACCACTATATATCCACCACCAATCCGAGTTCCTTTCATATTAGGTTTGTTTTCGAGATCCATCTAATTTCCGATTCGTGTTTCCTTGCCTGTGTAGGATTTGAAAAAAAACCACCACCGCTGCCATATACCACCAACGCTGCCATATCATACCACCGCTACCATATACCGCCGCCGCTGACATATCCCACCAATGCTGCCATATACCACCACCGCTGCCATATCATACCACCGCTACCATATACCACCACCCCTGACATATCCCACCAACGCTGCCATATACCACCGCCGCCGCCATATGCTACCACTATATATCCACCACCAATCCGAGTTACTTTCATATTAGGTTTGTTTTCGAGATCCATCTAATATCCGATTCGTGTTTCCTTGCCTGAGTAGGTTTCGGAAAACCACCACCGCTGCCATATCATACCACCGCTACCATATACCACCACCGCTGACATATCCCACCAACGCTGCCATATACCACCACCCATGCCATATACCACCACCGCTGCCATATCAAACCACCGCTAACATATACCACCACCGCTGACATATCCCACCAACGCTGCCATATACCACCACCGCTGCCATATCCTACCACTATATATCCACCACCAATACGAGTTCCTTTCATATTAGGTTTGTTTTCAAGATCCATCTAATTTCCGATTCGTGTTTCCTTGCCTGAGTAGGTTTCGGAAAAAAAACCACCACCGCCGCCATATCATACCACCGCTATCATATACCACCACCGCTGACATATCCGACCAACGCTGCGATATACCACCACCGCTGCCATATCCTACCACTATATATCCACCACCAATCCGAGTTCCTTTCATATTAGGTTTGTTTTCGAGATCCATCTAATTTCCTATTCGTGTTTCCTTGCCTGAGTAGGTTTCGGAAAGAAAACCACCACCGCTGCCATATCATACCACTGCTACCATATACAACCACTGCTGACATATCCCACCAACGCTGCCATATACCACCACCGCAGCCATATCCTACCACTATATATCCACCACCATTCCGAGTTCCTTTCATATTAGGTTTGTTGTCGAGATCCATCTAATTTCCGATTCGTGTTTCATTGCCTGAGTAGGTTTTGGGAAAAAAAACACCACCGCTACCATATCATACCACCGCTACCATATACCACCACCGCTGACATATCCCACCAACGCTGCCATATACCACCACCGCTGCCATATCCTACCACTATATATCCACCACCAATCCGAGTTCCTTTCATATTAGGTTTGTTTTCGAGATCCATCTAATTTCCGATTCGTGTTTCCTTGCCTGTGTAGGATTTGAAAAAAAACCACCACCGCTGCCATATACCACCAACGCTGCCATATCATACCACCGCTACCATATACCGCCGCCGCTGACATATCCCACCAATGCTGCCATATACCACCACCGCTGCCATATCATACCACCGCTACCATATACCACCACCCCTGACATATCCCACCAACGCTGCCATATACCGCCGCCGCCGCCATATGCTACCACTATATATCCACCACCAATCCGAGTTACTTTCATATTAGGTTTGTTTTCGAGATCCATCTAATATCCGATTCGTGTTTCCTTGCCTGAGTAGGTTTCGGAAAACCACCACCGCTGCCATATCATACCACCGCTACCATATACCACCACCGCTGACATATCCCACCAACGCTGCCATATACCACCACCCATGCCATATACCACCACCGCTGCCATATCAAACCACCGCTAACATATACCACCACCGCTGACATATCCCACCAACGCTGCCATATACCACCACCGCTGCCATATCCTACCACTATATATCCACCACCAATACGAGTTCCTTTCATATTAGGTTTGTTTTCAAGATCCATCTAATTTCCGATTCGTGTTTCCTTGCCTGAGTAGGTTTCGGAAAAAAAACCACCACCGCCGCCATATCATACCACCGCTATCATATACCACCACCGCTGACATATCCGACCAACGCTGCGATATACCACCACCGCTGCCATATCCTACCACTATATATCCACCACCAATCCGAGTTCCTTTCATATTAGTTTTGTTTTCGAGATCCATCTAATTTCCTATTCGTGTTTCCTTGCCTGAGTAGGTTTCGGAAAGAAAACCACCACCGCTGCCATATCATACCACTGCTACCATATACAACCACTGCTGACATATCCCACCAACGCTGCCATATACCACCACCGCAGCCATATCCTACCACTATATATCCACCACCATTCCGAGTTCCTTTCATATTAGGTTTGTTGTCGAGATCCATCTAATTTCCGATTCGTGTTTCATTGCCTGAGTAGGTTTTGGGAAAAAAAACACCACCGCTACCATATCATACCACCGCTACCATATACCACCACCGCTGACATATCCCACCAACGCTGCCATATACCACCACCGCTGCCATATCCTACCACTATATATCCACCACCAATCCGAGTTCCTTTCATATTAGGTTTGTTTTCGAGATCCATCTAATTTCCGATTCGTGTTTCCTTGCCTGTGTAGGATTTGAAAAAAAACCACCACCGCTGCCATATACCACCAACGCTGCCATATCATACCACCGCTACCATATACCGCCGCCGCTGACATATCCCACCAATGCTGCCATATACCACCACCGCTGCCATATCATACCACCGCTACCATATACCACCACCCCTGACATATCCCACCAACGCTGCCATATACCACCGCCGCCGCCATATGCTACCACTATATATCCACCACCAATCCGAGTTACTTTCATATTAGGTTTGTTTTCGAGATCCATCTAATATCCGATTCGTGTTTCCTTGCCTGAGTAGGTTTCGGAAAACCACCACCGCTGCCATATCATACCACCGCTACCATATACCACCACCGCTGACATATCCCACCAACGCTGCCATATACCACCACCCATGCCATATACCACCACCGCTGCCATATCAAACCACCGCTAACATATACCACCACCGCTGACATATCCCACCAACGCTGCCATATACCACCACCGCTGCCATATCCTACCACTATATATCCACCACCAATACGAGTTCCTTTCATATTAGGTTTGTTTTCAAGATCCATCTAATTTCCGATTCGTGTTTCCTTGCCTGAGTAGGTTTCGGAAAAAAAACCACCACCGCCGCCATATCATACCACCGCTATCATATACCACCACCGCTGACATATCCGACCAACGCTGCGATATACCACCACCGCTGCCATATCCTACCACTATATATCCACCACCAATCCGAGTTCCTTTCATATTAGGTTTGTTTTCGAGATCCATCTAATTTCCTATTCGTGTTTCCTTGCCTGAGTAGGTTTCGGAAAGAAAACCACCACCGCTGCCATATCATACCACTGCTACCATATACAACCACTGCTGACATATCCCACCAACGCTGCCATATACCACCACCGCAGCCATATCCTACCACTATATATCCACCACCATTCCGAGTTCCTTTCATATTAGGTTTGTTGTCGAGATCCATCTAATTTCCGATTCGTGTTTCATTGCCTGAGTAGGTTTTGGGAAAAAAAACACCACCGCTACCATATCATACCACCGCTACCATATACCACCACCGCTGACATATCCCACCAACGCTGCCATATACCACCACCGCTGCCATATCCTACCACTATATATCCACCACCAATCCGAGTTCCTTTCATATTAGGTTTGTTTTCGAGATCCATCTAATTTCCGATTCGTGTTTCCTTGCCTGAGTAGGTTTCGGGAAAAAATAAAACCACCACCGCTGGCATATACCACCACCGCTGCCATATACCACCACCGCTGACATATCCCACCAACGCTGCCATATACCAACACTGCTGCCATATCCTACCACTATATATCCACCACCAATCCGAGTTCCTTTCATATTACGTTTGTTTTCGAGATCCATCTAATTTCCGATTCGTGTTTCATTGCCTGAGTAGGTTTCGGAAAAAAAAACCCAGCACCGCTACCATATCATACCACCGTTACCATATACGACCACCGCTGACATATCCCGCCAACGCTGCCATATAACACCACCACTGCCATATTCTACCACTATATATCCACCACCAATCCGAGTTCCTTCCATATTAGGTTTGTTTTCGAGATCCATCTAATTTCCGATTCGTGTTTCCTTGCCTGTGTAGGTTTTGAAAAAAAACCACCACCGCTGCCATATACCACCAACGCTGCCATATCATACCACCGCTACCATATACCGCCGCCGCTGACATATCCCACCAATGCTGCCATATACCACCACCGCTGCCATATCATACCACCGCTACCATATACCACCACCCCTGACATATCCCACCAACGCTGCCATATACCACCGCCGCCGCCATATGCTACCACTATATATCCACCACCAATCCGAGTTACTTTCATATTAGGTTTGTTTTCGAGATCCATCTAATATCCGATTCGTGTTTCCTTGCCTGAGTAGGTTTCGGAAAACCACCACCGCTGCCATATCATACCACCGCTACCATATACCACCACCGCTGACATATCCCACCAACGCTGCCATATACCACCACCCATGCCATATACCACCACCGCTGCCATATCAAACCACCGCTAACATATACCACCACCGCTGACATATCCCACCAACGCTGCCATATACCACCACCGCTGCCATATCCTACCACTATATATCCACCACCAATACGAGTTCCTTTCATATTAGGTTTGTTTTCAAGATCCATCTAATTTCCGATTCGTGTTTCCTTGCCTGAGTAGGTTTCGGAAAAAAAACCACCACCGCCGCCATATCATACCACCGCTATCATATACCACCACCGCTGACATATCCGACCAACGCTGCGATATACCACCACCGCTGCCATATCCTACCACTATATATCCACCACCAATCCGAGTTCCTTTCATATTAGGTTTGTTTTCGAGATCCATCTAATTTCCTATTCGTGTTTCCTTGCCTGAGTAGGTTTCGGAAAGAAAACCACCACCGCTGCCATATCATACCATTGCTACCATATACAACCACTGCTGACATATCCCACCAACGCTGCCATATACCACCACCGCTGCCATATCCTACCACTATATATACACCACCATTCCGAGTTCCTTTCATATTAGGTTTGTTGTCGAGATCCATCTAATTTCCGATTCGTGTTTCATTGCCTGAGTAGGTTTTGGGAAAAAAAACACCACCGCTACCATATCATACCACCGCTACCATATACCACCACCGCTGACATATCCCACCAACGCTGCCATATACCACCACCGCTGCCATATCCTACCACTATATATCCACCACCAATCCGAGTTCCTTTCATATTAGGTTTGTTTTCGAGATCCATCTAATTTCCGATTCGTGTTTCCTTGCCTGAGTAGGTTTCGGGAAAAAATAAAACCACCACCGCTGGCATATACCACCACCGCTGCCATATACCACCACCGCTGACATATCCCACCAACGCTGCCATATACCAACACTGCTGCCATATCCTACCACTATATATCCACCACCAATCCGAGTTCCTTCCATATTACGTTTGTTTTCGAGATCCATCTAATTTTCGATTCGTGTTTCATTGCCTGAGTAGATTTCGGAAAAAAAACCAGCACCGCTGCCATATCATACCACCGTTACCATATACCACCACCGCTGACATATCCCGCCAACGCTGCGATATACCACCACCGCTGCCATATTCTACCACTATATATCCACCACCAATCCGATTTCCTTTCATATTAGGTTTGTTTTCGAGATCCATCTAATTTCCGATTCGTGTTTCCTTGCCTGTGTAGGTTTCGAAAAAAAAACCACCACCGCTGCCATATACCACCAACGCTGCCATATCATACCACCGCTACCATATACCGCCACCGCTGACATATCCCACCAATGCTGCCATATACCATCACCGCTGCCATATCATACCACCGCTACCATATACCACCACCCCTGACATATCCCACCAACGTTGCCATATACCACCGCCGCCGCCATATGCTACACTATATATCCACCACCAATCCGAGTTCCTTTCATATTAGGTTTGTTTTCGAGATCCATCTAATTTCCGATTCGTGTTTCCTTGCCTGAGTAGGTTTCGGGAAAAAATAAAACCACCACCGCTGGCATATACCACCACCGCTGCCATATACCACCACCGCTGACATATCCCACCAACGCTGCCATATACCAACACTGCTGCCATATCCTACCACTATATATCCACCACCAATCCGAGTTCCTTCCATATTACGTTTGTTTTCGAGATCCATCTAATTTCCGATTCGTGTTTCATTGCCTGAGTAGATTTCGGAAAAAAAAACCAGCACCGCTGCCATATCATACCACCGTTACCATATACCACCACCGCTGACATATCCCGCCAACGCTGCGATATACCACCACCGCTGCCATATTCTACCACTATATATCCACCACCAATCCGATTTCCTTTCATATTAGGTTTGTTTTCGAGATCCATCTAATTTCCGATTCGTGTTTCCTTGCCTGTGTAGGTTTCGAAAAAAAACCACCACCGCTGCCATATACCACCAACGCTGCCATATCATACCACCGCTACCATATACCGCCACCGCTGACATATCCCACCAATGCTGCCATATACCATCACCGCTGCCATATCATACCACCGCTACCATATACCACCACCCCTGACATATCCCACCAACGCTGCCATATACCGCCGCCGCCGCCATATGCTACACTATATATCCACCACCAATCCGAGTTACTTTCATATTAGGTTTGTTTTCGAGATCCATCTAATATTCGATTCGTGTTTCCTTGCCTGAGTAGGTTTCGGAAAACCATCACCGCTGCCATATCATACCACCGCTACCATATACCACCACCGCTGACATATCCCACCAACGCTGCCATATACCACCACCACTGCCATATACCACCACGGCTGCCATATCAAACCACCGCTAACATATACCACCACCGCTGACATATCCCACCAACGCTGCCATATACCACCACCGCTGCCATATCCTACCACTATATATCCACCACCAATACGAGTTCCTTTCATATTAGGTTTGTTTTCAAGATCCATCTAATTTCCGATTCGTGTTTCCTTGCCTGAGTAGGTTTCGGAAAAAAAACCACCACCGCCGCCATATCATACCACCGCTATCATATACTACCACCGCTGACATATCCCACCAACGCTGCGATATACCACCACCGCTGCCATATCCTACCACTATATATCCACCACCAATCCGAGTTCCTTTCATATTAGGTTTGTTTTCGAGATCCATCTAATTTCCTATTCGTGTTTCCTTGCCTGAGTAGGTTTCGGAAACAAAACCACCACCGCTGCCATATCATACCACTGCTACCATATACAACCACTGCTGACATATCCCACCAACGCTGCCATATACCACCACCGCTGCCATATCCTACCACTATATATCCACCACCATTCCGAGTTCCTTTCATATTAGGTTTGTTGTCGAGATCCATCTAATTTCCGATTCGTGTTTCATTGCCTGAGTAGGTTCTGGAAAAAAAAACTAGCGCTGCCATATCATACCACCGCTACCATATACCACCACCGCTGGCATATCCCACCATCGCTGCCATATACCACCACCGCTGCCATATCCTACCACTATATATCCACCACCAATCCGACTTCCTTTCATATTAGGTTTGTTTTCGAGATCCATCTAATTTCCAATTCGTATTTCCTTGCCTTAGTAGGTTTCAGGAAAAAAACCACCACCGCTGCCATATACCTATAAGTGCATCTAGCGCCCCTTAGTGATTTTGGTGCATTGAAGACTTATAGGTTAAGGGACTAATGTGTTTATGACTGTACACAAGCCTATAAGTCTATGAGGAGTTTGATATTTACATAGAAAGTCGACCCCCAAAAATGAAGTTCTTCGACTGAAAACTTTGGATTTCTGAAGACTTTGAAAGTGAAGAAATTGGTGTGACCTTGAAGACTTGGTATTCATTTGAGGAACATGAAGCGTGAAGACTTTTGTTTTCGTAGTTTCATTTTCTCTTTCTTGAGTCATAGGAAACACCGTACTGTTAAAGGGGGTCGAGGAAATACTAAGGAAAAATTTCCATGTGATGCTCAAATCAAAATCCTACACCTACCAATCCCTTCGAGTGAAGCCATTGGAAATCTCATACAGTTCAGCCATATTTTTCAGTGACAGGGACGAAGTTCTTCTGGTCTCTGAGGAATTTGTTCTGACTGAGGAGTTAGGAATTCGCCAGTGCGGATTGCCTACACAGTGAGGAACATGATAGCCCTGAGGAATTTGAAACTCAAATTTCCGACCGTTGTTGTGCTATGCGCCAGCTGTCCCAAAATATCTACCCACCTAACGGTCATATCATTGAAGGGCATTTATGTCTTATCATGACGGGCTGCTCCCTAGGCTATAAATAGCTGCCCCCTACAACCACTAGCTGGTTGGCTGCTCCGAGAGAAACCGACACTTGTCAATTGAGAGCATCCCATCCTCCGAGGACTTTGAGTGAAAATCATCAAGTCAGGAAAACCCAAACGCAAACACCTACAAACCCAAAGTGATTGAGCATCACTGAAGAGATTGATCCTACGTGGATCCGACGCTTGTTACCTTTGAAGACTGTGCTTCTTCCAGACGGTTAGGCGTCATGGTCTAGAGCATCCAAGAGGAAATTGTGGATCGCCGAGTGACCATTTTTGTGAAGGTTTGGAAGTCACCAGAAGACTTACCACGAGTGATTGGATGAGGTCTATGTGACCTTAGTTCAAGGAGAATACGGTGAGGACTGTGTGTCCTCAGGTTTAAATACCTAACCGCTCCAAACAGACGTACAACTGAGACAGCTGTTAGAACTGGTCTACCAAATCATTGTCTTCACCAAGCCAACTGGTTCTATTTCCTCAACTCTTTCATTTCCTCATTACTGTGTTGTCTGCTTGTTCATATCTGTGTTTGAAGACTTTGACTGAAGACTTTCTCAATTTCCTCAGTTCAATTTCTTCAGTCTGTTTGTCTTCATCCTGTGTTATCCTGTGTTTACGCTTTCTGCACTCTGTCTTCATTTCATCATGATGTCCATGCTTGTGTTCTTCTATGCATTCTTTTGAGTACTTATTCCGCTGCAAGTAGTTCTTCGCTAAGGAATTTCCTCACCCACAAATTCCTGAGTGAAGAATTCATAAAAATTGCCTATTCACCCCCCTCTAGTCGATATAACGCACTTTCAATTGGTATCAGAGCAAGGTACTCCCTAGTTCTGTGTGATTTTGGTTTAATCGCCTGGAGTTTTAGTTATGTCGACCACAGGTATGAAAAAACTGACATGCCCCATCTTTGACGGTCACGAGCATCCCAAGTGGAAGGCCATGATGAAGAAGCGCCTCATGGCGATGAACAGCGAACTGTGGACCGTCACTGAGATTGGTCTTACCGATCTGTGCAAGACGGCGGAAGCTGATGACATTCGCAAGTACACTCTTCTCAACCTCACGGCGAAGGACGTCATCTGCTCCTGTCTGTCTCAAAATCAGTTCAGGAACATCATGCATCTCAATCATGCGAAGCTTATTTGGGACCGTCTCTCTGAGGTCTATGAAGGTCATCGAACCCGTCATGATCCTTGGTTTGAGGACTTCAAGGAATCTCTCAAAGAGATGACATTCGAACCAAAATCATCATCCTCTTCATCATGCCTTATGGCAAAAAGTGCTGAGGTAACTGAATGCTACCTATCCGAGTCAAGTGATGATGAATCTAGTGATGAATTTGGACCCAGCTATGTCAAACTTTCTTCCCTTGCCACTAAACAACAAAGAGCTTTGGAAAAAGTTCAATACATGCTAAATAAGAGCGATGATATGTTTGGTGAAGAAATGGATCAGTGAAAAGCTTTGGCTGAAAGTCTTCAGAGACTTCATACTAAGTATGACACCCTTCAAGATCAACATAACACTCTCTTATCTGATCATGAGAAGCTTTCTTATGAATTTCTTCAAACAAAACAAGATCTTGAGAAGCTAAGAGTGACTTATGGAGATCTTCAGAAGGAGCGCGATTCATTACTTGCTCAACAAATCAGCGCTGCTCAGGAAGAATTTGTTCCTCCATGTTTGAAATGCATTGAACGTGAATCTGCTAATTCTTCACCTGAATGTTCAAATGCTTCTAATGCTACAAATTCTTCAACTGTCTCTGCTATCACTAATTCCTCATCTGAGGACATTGCTAGTATCACTGACGATGCAGGGCTGAAGGAATTGTACATGACAGGCATGTACAAAAGCCTCAAAGGGCATCAGACTCTTTGTGATGTGCTTAAAAAGCATATCCTCAACAGGAACCCTAGGAAAGAGGGTATTGCCTTTGAGAGGAAACTCAATGCTGATGGTACATATTGGAAGCCTGAGCAGTACCCCAAAACCTCATGGGTAGCTGCAAAGGGACCTCCAGTTGATCCATCTAATTTATCTGGCTTTACATGTGAATCTTCTCATTCTTTTGATGAGTCATTTGACTCCAACTATAAACTGTTTAAAAGTCAGAATGGTGAAGTATTTGCTAGATATGTTGGCACTAACTGCAGGAACGGTTCTCCGATGAAGAAAATCTGGGTTCCCAAAATGTGCCTTGAAAGTCTTCAGGTGAATGTCCTCATGACACCACCTGTGAAGAATAGGAACCCCAGATCAAATTCTTCATATGGACCAAATTCTTCATATGGATCCAAGTCCTCATACGGAGCAAATTCCTCACATGGATCAAATTCCTCAAAAGGATCAAAGTCCTCATATGAACATCATCATGCTAACAACTCTATTTCGCAGGGAAGAGCCAAGGGCTATGAATATGAGCATTATTCTTCTAATCATTATTTTCATAAGTCCTCGAAGAATTTCTCTGCGTATTCATATGATTACCCTAACTTCTCTTATGTGAAACGAAATGGATTGGCTTCGATGCCACCTTTTTCGTATGGAGCTCGCAGAGTGATGAACTCTTTGCCACCCCTTCAGATGTGGGTGGTGAAGAAAAAGAACTAATCTTTTATGCAGGATCAGGTCTCCAAACGTACTTAAACGTCTGAAGAATTTGCTGGAGACCTGAAAATTGCAAAAGCTTCAGAAGGGTGGCTATGGCATCGACGACTTGGTCATGCAGGCATGAGGAATTTGCACACGCTTGCGAAGAAGAAGCATGTCATTGGCATTGAGAATGTCAAATTCCTCAAGGATCACTTGTGTGGAGCTTGTGAAGCTGGAAAGATGACCAAGGCTAAGCATCTAGCGAAGACTATCATGACCACTACTCAACCATTCAAATTGCTTCACATGGACCTCTTTGGTCCTAACCATTACTCAGCTGTCATAAATGACGCATCTCTCTATGGCCTTGTTATTGTTGATGATTACTCTCGTTACACATGGGTACACATTGTTACTTACAAACATGAAGTGCAGGAAGTCTTCAAACGATTTTCCTCGAGGGCTTCAACCAGCTTTGGTGTGAAGATCAAGCACATTAGAAGTGACAATGGAACTGAGTTCAAGAATTCTGGTCTTGATGACTATCTTGATGAACTTGGTATTACTCATGAGTTATCTGCTCCTTACACTCCTCAGCAGAATGGCGTCGTGGAGCGCAAGGATAGGACTCTTGTTGAGATGGCTCGCACTATGCTTGATGAGTACAAGACGCCTCTTGACTTCTGGATTGAGGCAATTTATACTGCGTGCCACATCATCAACAGGGTATATCTTCACAAATTCTTCAAGAAGACTGCCTATGAACTCCTCACTGACAATAAACCGAATGTGAGTTATTTCAAAGTCTTCGGTGCTAAATGTTGGATTAGAGATCCTCATCACAATGCTAAATTTGCAACGAAAGCACATGAAGGTTTTATGCTTGGTTACGGAAAGGACTTGCACACCTACAGAGTCTTCAACAATGTTCTTCACAAGGTTGTTGAAACTGTAGATGTGCGGTTCGATGAAACTAATGGCTCGCAAAGAGAGCACCTACCCTCTGTGATAGATGAACCTGCACCTGAGGAAACTATCAAGTTCAAGGCTAGTGAGGATGTCATTCCTACCGAAGAATTTGCTGAAGAATTCATTCCAGAATGTGAAGAACGTCGAGCTAATGCACCTGAAGAAAATGCTGAAGAAAATGGTGCTGAAGAAAATACTGATCAAATTCCTCGATGACAACTAACTCATCGTCGCGTTGCAAAAGAAGTGCAAGTTGAAATGATGATCGATGACATTGAAGCACCAGGTCCTCTCACACGCTCAAAAGCTTCACATTTATCTAAGTTTTGTGGGCACTATGCTTTTGTCTCTACACAGAGCCCACTAAGGTAGATGAAGCATTTCTGGAGCCTGAGTGGATTCAGGCCATGCAAGAAGAATTACATCAGTTCGAGCTCAACAATGTTTGGGAACTGGTCAATCGTCCAGATCCTCGCAAACACAATATCATTGGCACAAAGTGGATCTACCGCAACAAGCAAGATGAAAATGGCCTTGTGGTGAGGAATAAGGCACGGCTAGTAGCTCAAGGCTACACACAGTGATGAATTTGCCTATATGATGGGTGAAGAATATCAAATGTCTATGATGGGAGAGTTGAAATTCTTCTTAGGTCTTCAAATTCGTCAGCAGCGCAATGGCATATTCATATCTCAAGAGAAATACCTCAACGATGTACTGAGGAAATTCGGCATGCAAGATTGCAAAGGCGTCAAAATTCCTATACCATATACCACCACCGCTGACATATCCCACCAACGCTGCCATATACCACCACCGCTGCCATATGCTACCACTATATATCCACCACCAATCCGAGTTCCTTTCATATTAGGTTTGTTTTCGAGATCCATCTAATTTCCGATTCGTGTTTCCTTGCCTTGGTAGGTTTCGAAAAAAACCACCACCGCTGCTATATACCACCAACGCTGCCATATCATACCACCGCTACCATATACCACCACCGCTGACATATCCCACCAACATATCCCACCAACGCTGCCATATACCACCACCGCTGCCATATCCTACCACTATATATCCACCACCAATCCGAGTGCACTGATGAAAATGGTATTGACTTCGATCAAAAGGTATACTGCTCCTTGATTGGTTCTTTATTGTATTTATGTGCATCTAGGCCAGATATTATGCTTAGTGTTTGCATGTGTGCCCAATTTCAAGCTACACCGAAGGAATCACACCATAAGGCTGTGAAACATATTCTTCGATATCTAGCTCACACACCAACACTAGGATTATGCTACCCCAAGGGCTCGGCTTTTGATCTCATTGGATATTCTGACTCTGACTATGCTGGTGAACGTGTGGACCGCAAGTCAACATCTGGTACATGTCATTTCCTCGGACGATCTTTGGTCTGTTGGTCCTCGAAGAAACAGAACTGCGTATCACTGTCTACTGCTGAAGTTGAGTAAATTGCTGCTGGCTCTTGTTGTGCTCAATTGCTGTGGATGAAGCAAACTCTCAAGGACTACGGCGTCAACGTGAAGAATGTGCCTCTCTTCTGTGACAATGAGAGTGCCATCAAGATTGCTCACAACCCAGTTCAGCACTCGAAGACAAAGCACATTCAGATTCGTCATCATTTTCTTCGCGATCATGTGTTGAAGGGCGACATTTCTATTGAGCATGTGAAGACTGAAGAACAGCTAGCCGATATCTTCACAAAGCCCTTGGATGAGAAGAGATTTAGCAAGTTGCGGTGTGAGCTAAATATCTTAGAATCTTCGAATGTTCTTTGAAAAGGACACTCATCCTAACACTTATGAAAAATTGATGACTTAGATGTGCAACGCATGAAGAAACGTTTTTCTTCAATGAATGAAGAATAACACTCTAAGTGTGAAGAAATTAATGAAGAATTTGATTCTCAGAACCCTACGACAATTGTACCCGGTGTCTGAAATCATCATTCTTATACGGTGGGTCACGCCACCACAAAAGTTGAAAATCTTCAATTTGAGTTTTTCCTCAGTTTTTGAAATTCCTCAGTTGATCATATTCTGCAACTTTGCATTGTCTTCACCTTCTCCGTCGTTTTTCTTCATCATTCCTCAGTTTATGTCCACTACAGCATTCACTTATGGCTAATTCTTCAAGTTGGTTTTTCTGCTAAGTGAATGTGATCGGACCCTTCCCCCTCTATGCTATACTCAACCCAATCTATTCAAAAATTCTTCATGTGCGTTCTATTTGAAACTCGTTCAAAATCTTCATTGTGTCCTTGTCAGCTGAAGAATTTGCGAACGGAACTTTTAACTTATCTTATCCAAATTTTCGGTTTTGCCGCTCAAACCGTTCTGCATCCCACGATATACTTATCTATTCACCCACGATCTAACACGATCTCCACTTCTCAGTACATGGGTGACACATGTCAAGCGAATGAGAAGGTCAGGGGCACGTTCGTCCAATTTCTTCAGGCGAACTGTTTTTTACCGTGGCTATAAATACCCCCTCTTCCCTTCCTCACTTCCTTTACTCCGCTCGACCTCTCTCCCGCTTGAGTTCTCAAACCCTAGCGCCGCCGCTACTTCATCATCGCCGGTGAGGAAGAGCTTCACTGCCTCAACCTCATCGCCGCTGTACTCGCGCCGGCCGCAGAAATCTTCTCTCCGCCGCCGCCGTAGCTGTTTTCCTCCGCCGAGTTAGGGCGTGGATGATCTGCACAGACGAACTTCACTTCTCCACCTCATAGTTTGTCGTGTTCTTCGTTCAGGGTAATTAAAAGTTACTTTTACTGCCCTCTTTGATTCAAATGATTTCTACAAAATCTTCAAAGGTGTTTATTCTTCAAATTTTCACACACTAAACACCTCACATGTCATCTGTTCTTGATTCGTTTCTCTAAGCATCATTTTTCTTCAAGATTCCTCAGTTGTGTGGATCTTCGATCTATACAACTCTGGAACCTAAGACAAAGAACGCTTAGTGAAATTCTTCAAGACTCATCTGGTCAAATTCCTCAAACTTGTTCTTTTTTGAAAAACCTTCTGAGAACGCATATGACCTCTCCAAATTCCTCGCAACTATACTCTGTTCACAGGTACTCATGTCCGCTGCTGAATCACTAGGTTCTCATCAACTTAACTCATTTGCAGCGTTCCTCGAAGAAAAGTTGCATACTTCTTCAGATAGTTCAATTGTTCAAATTCCTCAACTGAAGAAAATGGTTGATGGAAAGAAGCCACAGAAATGAGGAAAGAGGCCTGAAATCAATACTGCCTTTGAAATCCCTGATGACATTTATGCTGGGTACTGCACACCCCCTGAGGAAGATAAGAATCAGCGCAAGGTGCGCATTCAGAGGATAGAAATGAGATGGGCACAAGAGTGGAGGGAGTACAGGTATGTGACTCCAAAATACATGAAGAAATTCGCTGTTACTCCTCCATGCTCAAGACCACCATTGGCACCTGGCCAAGAAGCAGATCCCACTAGCATCAAGCGCGGTGAGGATTTTCCTGAAGAATGGGCCAAGCGCCAGGCCAAGTTGGCCAAACAGGCAAAAGATGCAGTGAGGAAATTCAACGAAGAATCTACTGCTGCTGATGCTGAGGCCTCTGTAAGGCCGAAGAAATCCATGGCAAAGAAGCCTGCGCACAAGCCAAATGCCTCTTCTTCAATGCCCTCACGGCCAATTTCCTCAGCTAAGCCCTCACGGCCAATTCCTCAAGGCGCTCCTGCTCTTCCAAAGTACTCAGTTCTTCCGCCCAAATCCTCAGCACCTGTGCATCTTGCCACGTGCCAAAGGACTACAGGCATCTCCATTGCCTCAGGAGATTCAGCTAGTTCCTCAGCTGCACCAAATTCTTCAACAGGACCATCTCTACTGGAGACAAAGACCACTGCTGGACGAGGCTCTCGCCCAAGTCCTCATAAGAGGTAGGTCGGCTTCCAAATACCGTCTGAAGAAGACGAAGCTGATGATGAAGAACTTGCTGAAATCATCAGAGATAGGCAAGTCAGGGTCGCTAGAGCCAAGGGCACAAATGTGCCTCTGCTTTTGGATCCAAAGTTGATCCTCGACTACATTGACTCCTGGTCAAAGTCATATGCTGACTGCCTTCATCCATGAAGAAAAATGGAAATTTGAGAAGGCTAGACAGCTCAAGAAAGCATAGTATAGGAAGGAAAAATTCCTGAAGAACAACGTTGTCTCTATGACAACTGATGAACTTGTGAAGATCCAATCTGAAATCAAAGTCCTCAGCGATGATTTCAATGCTTACTATGTGTAGGAGATATGCCCTAGAGGCAATAATAAATGATATTATTTATCTCCGAGTTCATAATTATGTTTATGTTCCATGCTATAACTGCAATGATTCTCGAGTCTGCAATATCCACGAGGCTCGGAGGAAGACTCAAATGCACGTGTGGAATAATAAACGGTAAAAAGTATTCCTAGTCTGGCCTCTAAGACTAGCTCAAGTGTTGCATGATGATTCTGTTTTCCTGGTCATGGGCATGTCTATGCCAGCAACTTTGAGGGCACAATGTTAAGAGAACATTTGTGTTGAATCGACCCGGATTGATGTTATGCTATGAGATTCATTCGTCACAAGTTTATTGGTACATAACACAGAAATGGTTAACGTTTGCATGATTCCTTAGACCATGAGAGTATCGAGTTTCTTCATGCTTGCTTCATGAACTTTGGGGTTTGTTAAACGTCATCCGTAAATGGGTGGCTATTACGGCGGCTTACGGGTTCATGGAAAAGTGTGTCAAGTAACTTGATAGCTCAAGATTGGGATTTGCTCCTCCGACAATGGAGAGATATCTCTGGGCCCTCTCGGTGTTACGGTATCCATCATCGTCTGGCCAGACACTTTGTGATTTGATCACGGGGATGCCGGAACACGATAACGAGAAAAGAGAACAATACCGGTAATGAGGTAACTAGCATAGTGGACAAGTTGTTGATCCACAGGAATGCCAACATGTCTCACCTCGGGTATTTGTAACATATCGCGAAGCAACAGGAATAGCACACGGCAACTGGAGGTTCACTCGAATATTTATTCGTGTGGGTATAGGGGTCAATATGGGTGTCCACGGCTCCGATGTTGATCATTGATCGGAAGGGGTTCCGGGTCATGTCTATACTTCACCGAACCTATAGGGTCACACGCTTAAGGGTCATCTATCTGCTGAATACTAGACAGAGAGTCTGAGAGAAAATCACCGAAAAAGTTTCGGACACCGAAAAGTTTCGGACAGCGGAATCGTACCGCAGAGAGAGGTCATCGGATAAGTTTCGATGATACCGAAAAGTTGTTTCGGGATACACCATTAAGTCAAATTGGTTTCGGCACATGCCTGATAATTCTTGGAGGATGCCAGAATCATTCTGGAAGCTTTTTGGAATTTTCTGAGATAAAAACCGGAAATGTTCCGGAGCTGCCGGAGCCACTTCAGATGCGTTTCGCAGATGAAAATCACTAAAACCGGAATTGTTTCGGAACGCGTTGAAAATCATTTTAGTGGGTACTGGAAATGTTCTTAGCCCACATAAATATTTTCAGTTCGATCAGACGCTGAAAAATGTCGTCGTGAATAGTGAAAATCAGCTTTATGGTTGCTTTATGGAAAGCCACCTTTTGGGGCTTTGCTCCAAAAGATCTTGGGGATGACATGGATGGATAGGAGCCATTTTTTGGGCCCCTCATGGGGGTGTGGCCGGCCACATGAGGTATCCCCCCTTGGGGACCCTCTTGTTCCTTGGTTTCACTCCTAGGTCCTTGTGGAAGGACTTCATTCATGTGCATTTTGGGTTTTTTGTGAAACTACCCTACCCCCTTGGGATTTCCTATAAATAGAGGTGGAGGGGCAGCCCTCCACATCCATCCCTTGCTCTCATACACATGCCATGCATTATCTGGCTTCTTCTCTCCCTCCCACGAAAAGAGTTTCGTAGAGCCGTAAGGCTGTCTGGGTTCCGGCAGGAACTAGTTCTGGACGGCGAAGCCCTGCTGGATAGATGACACCGTATGTGTGCAACTCTGTAGAGAGATCGTAGTTTCGGTCTTAGTTCGTGAGTGCCTCCCGAAGGGCTGTCCGTGTGACCGTCCGAGTTTCGAAGGTCCTCCCGAAGGGCTGTCCGAGTGACCGTTCGAGTTTCGAAGGTCCTCCCGAAGGGCTATCCGCGACACCGTCCGGGGGGGCTGTTTGACCGCCTCCCGGAGGGCTGTCTGAGGAGCAGATGAGGGTACACATCCTCGCGGTTGGGAGGTTGTAAATCCTAGCTGCGGGGATCTGCACCGCCGATCGTCATCGACTCTACTTCCCGCTGCGCTACGAGTCGGTAACGAAAAAAGATCAAACCATGTATGCAGTCTCCATAGTGGTCCTGGGCTGGTGCGTAGGTCGGAATTTTTTTGTTTTCTGCTGCATTCCCCTACAGTGGCATCAAGAGCCGTGCTATGCGTAGATGCAGGTTTCGATCTAGAATACATGGAGATGTATGGGTATTGCATAATATAATTAGGTAGTAGATGAGATCTATTGCTGAAAATTATTTATGCGGGTGACAGATGAAATATGTTACCCGAGGTTCTTGTTGCTTCCCTAGAATTTGCGTTTGCTCAATCTCGAGACAGCATGGTGGAATTTGACAAAGTTCTGGCAATCCGTGATCCTGATTGATCATGGAAGTGCTATCAGTTCTTTGGGTTCTGCCGTAGTCAAAAGAAAGATGAAATTCGCAGATGAAAGGGCATTGCAGATATGATCTGCACGGGGGTCATGCGTATGACGAAGTTTAGTATGGGGCTCGAGATTTAATTATCCCGTGTTTCATACACCCCGAGATGTTAATCTAGCAACCTGAATAATCATACTTGATGATAAAACGTTGGTAGCTGCGGTTTAAGTCAAAACCTTAGAAGCCACGTAAAATAAAATTTTGCATAAACCTATTAGAGGCGTCTAACTTGGTTTTGCAGGATGTGCATGTGATGTGGTATAGCAGTGCTCATACTAATCCGATTATGTATGAGATGACTATATGATGTAATTTGATTAACATGACCTGCGTGTCATGATTCGGCATGATGGCTGGAGCCATATGATTGCACTTTAATGACCTGCGTGTCAACCTTGTTGTAATGCATTATTTTGTTAGCTATAGAGATAGCAATATTATCTGGTGCATCAACAAGGTGGTGGCAATCTTCGCGAAGGTGAACACCGACGCGAATGCCGAAGACGAAGAAATGAAATAATTCTCCGTCAGAAAGGGCTATACCATATCATGCTATTATGAATTGCCTGAGATGTTTATCCCTTATGATGCACCCTTCTTGATTGCGCGGTAGTCGCTTTTATTAGGGTGATCTCTCACTTAAAATATCAAGTAGTTAGTGTTCTCCCAAGTGTAGCACCGTCACGGCACCTATCTTTTCGGGGTGCGCCATGGATGCATGGGTACGAACGACTAGAGAAGTGTGAGGCGGGTGAGGTCAGACCTCGCAGCAAGATCACTTGGTTGTCTTGACGTTCATGGCAGGATCGTCCTGAGCTCGGAACACATGCATCGAAAGATGAGCAAGAGTCACATAGAGATGTGATCGGCATGTTGGCCTACCGATTAAAATTCCCGTTATGAGATGATGATTCTATGGCGATGAATTGAAGTCTGGATCTTGTATCACTCAAAATTAATTGTGAGAGATATTGATTTGAGTGGGAGCACACTGTTGAATTAACATGTTTAATTCTCAGTGCAATTAATTATGAACAGTGTCTAAGTGTTTCTTGCAAAATAGTTGTAGAATAATGGTTCGCGTTTCCACCTTCCCTATTAAAATTGAATAACTGTTAAATATCTGGTTAAAACTTTACGATTGGTAACGTAATATGAGGATTGTCCTCAAAAGTGCCGAGAAGGACTTTGTCCTATCGCATGCTTTCCGCATCCTCCCGCTAAAGCTATGGATCATGTGACTCTCGTCCTTTGATCCAAAAGCTATAATTCCGTTTCAGTCAAGTGCAATATGTTTGCTTCCATGAAACCCAAACTTCGAAAGTTGGGATAGTTATATGATATTCATGGAACTGAAAATTATTTTCAGATACAAACAAAGTAATGTTTGTTTGCAAGTATTAGTAAAAGTGTTTACTACGCATTTGACTGTTGGGAAAGGGATCCAGAAGAACGCCTGTCATATAATGAAAGGTGAATAAAACAACAACTTAAAGA
Organism: Aegilops tauschii subsp. strangulata; assembly: GCF_002575655.3. Lineage (NCBI taxonomy): Eukaryota > Viridiplantae > Streptophyta > Magnoliopsida > Poales > Poaceae > Aegilops > Aegilops tauschii. The sequence continues at coordinate 239,994,322 of NC_053037.3, read as the reverse complement.
TAAAGGAAGTGTCCAAAGGGTGTTAGTATGACTTACACGCCTAGGAAGTCCGGGGCTAATGCCACTCTTAAGTTGGGTGCTTCTTCTGAGAGTAGGAGAAATACTAAAAGTTAAACTGCTAGAAGTATAAAGGCAAAAGGAAAGAAGACTGGAATATCTAGCTCATGTATGAATGTCATACAAGTTTTTGATGTATAGAAGGCTGGTCAAAGATATAGTTCTTGCGAATTATGGTTAAACATGTTAATCACTAATTCTTGGGTATTGTGAGTTCATCACAAAAATGCCCGCTCGATTGTAGTCTGTTGCAACTCGATGTAAGAACTACTATGGCATGAAAGACTAGCTAGAAATGAGGTTAAGGTATACACATGGAACATAGTAAATGTTACTATACCTTCCATCGGTGTATTGCCATCTGTATTTATTTTCATAATTCATTTAGAGTTTTACAAACTCTATCCCATTGCATGAGATATCTTGCAAGAAGGTTGTTCATAAGAGAACTTTTTATGTTCGATGTTATGAATAACACAAGGGCCATACTTTCATTATGAATGAGATGTATGTTATGAATATTGATAATAATACAATACCTCTGGGTTTACTTTCATAATTCATTTTAGAGTTTCATACACTCTAGCCCATTGCACAATGTTTGTTGCAAAAGAGTTGTTCATAAAAACAACAATTGTTGTTAAGTATTATGAATAACATAAGGGCCATACTTCCATCATCGATGGGACGTATGTTATGAATATTGAGGGTAATATGATACATCCATAACACTGACGCTAAATGTCGCAAGACTAAAAGAATACCACACAAGTGTGGCACTACATTTGGTCACATTGGAGAAACCCGCATGGAAAATTCCATTATGATGGATTTTGAAGTCTTTTTGATTTTGAATCATCTGACACTTGCAACTTTCCTCCGAAAAGTGAAGTGACTAAAATACCGTTCACAGGCCATAAGGAACGAACAACAAACTTATTAGTGATCATACATTTGATGTGTGTAGTCCGATAAGTGTTGTTAGTGGTGGATTTATTTATCTTCAAAAATGACTCAAGTAGATATATGGATATTTACTTGATGAGACGTAAGTCTGGATCTTTTGAAATCATTCGAAAGGTTCTCAAAAATGAAGTAGAAGTTATTGTAACAAGAAAATTATGCTTCTGCAATTTGATTGCACAAAGGAATATTTGAGTTACATGTTTAGCGAATGTCTGATGAGTTGTGAAAGGGGTTTCATAACTTGCACCTCCCGGAACACCACTGCAAGTGGAAAGTCCGTGGAGATGTAATCAAACCATTTATGACATGGTAAGGTCAAAGATGACATAAATAAATTTGCCATTATCCCTTTTAAAGTGATGCTTTAGAGACTGCGGCTTTTACACTGAAAAGAGCTACATCGGGTCTGTTGAAATGAAGCCATGGTATGGTACGCCCAACCATGTTGTATCTTTTCTTAACATTTGGAATATGGGGCTTGTGTAAAAGGTTACAAACCTATTCCAAATCAGACAAGTGCTACTTTGTAGGTTATCCCAAGTCATTGGGTATTCCTCCCTCACTATACCGAGGCAAATAGGTTTGCCACAAAGAACGGTATGCTTTAAAAGAGAATGGTTCTTTCTAAAAGGTGAGTGGGAGAATAGCGCAACTCGACGAGATAAACAGTATCTTCATCAGATCAAAGGAAAGAGACCTTGGAAGTAATTCCAGAGTTTCCTACTGCGACTGATACGGAAGTCTCTACAATAAAATGTATGAACTTCGGTCGAACTTGCAGCTGAACCACGTAGGCAAGGCTCGTGCAAACCTCTCAGGTGCGCAAACGAGATATTGTTGTTAGACAACATTATACCTACGATACACAAGGAAGCGTTGATGGGCCCTGACTCCGGAATTGGCTAAATGCCAATACAACCCGAGTTAGTTTCCATATAAGTGATTCAAGATTAAAACCTTGATACACCTTTCGGAAGACTTAGAGTCTAACGAATATTTATGGAACTTAAAACTGATACGGATAAAATGTTTTATCCATAAAGCTCGACTTGTTGAAATAACAAGTTCAAGAGTTGACTACGATGAGGTTGTTTTCATCGTAGCGATGCTTAAAGTCGGTTCGGGTTGAACTAGCAATTATTACATATTTCAATCATGAGATATGAAACATGGATGATAAAAGCATTTCCATCTGATGGAAATGAAAGCTAGGACTTGTATATGATACAGTCCAAAGTAATTTGTCGATCCAGAGGAGGCTAGTAGGTATGCAAACTTCAGAGTTCCAGCAATGGACAGTAGAGAGCAAAATGGAGTTGGAATCTTCGTGTTTTGATGAAATGGTCAAAGGGGTTTTGACTTCATCAATGGGTAACGAAGATGCTTGTAATTCAAGAAAGTAAGTGGGAGCGTAATAATATTTCTAAAAACCTTATGTGCTTGGCACATTGGTAATTGGAAATAAATTTCTTGACACGAATTAGGACTTCATTTGAAAATAGTTTTTCGATGAAGTGCTTAGGCTAAATAGCCTCAATATTAGGCATGATGATCTATGGAGATAGATTTACCTAATGGGGCTAAGCAATGAATACATATTGACAAGATGCTAAAACCTTTTAGCATTTAAAACGCCAAGGAGTGATTCTTGCCAAAGTCACATGGAAGGAGTTTTTGCAAGACTCGGTGTCCCAAAACACTGATGAGTAAAATACATGATGCAGATTCCACACACTTTTGTGTTTGGATTAATCATGTATTCCATGGTATGTAAAACAACCAGATATGTCCAATACTCCCAAGGTGTTGCGAGTATGGATACTAAAGTGATCAAAGTACTGATCGTGGGACAACAGTGAAAGATGTCATTGAGTACTAGAGTAAGTACTGATGATATGTTTTCTTGCAAGCGGAGATCATGAAGAGTTCGTTGTAAAATGTTACATCGATAGTCTTCATCTTTTCACCGTGCGATTTTCGATTTAAGTTAAGGGTTTTGTGTAACACACAATGTGGTGGCACAGTTAGTTGGAATTTGTTCAAACTAGTTATTGTGGCGAATTCTATAACAAGGGCTAAGTATGTTGACGCTTTAGAAGCGACAAAGAAGATGTTGAATCATATAGTTCATTCATGAACTTAGTATAGTTCCCAGATGGCTTTTGACAATGGGACACTACTGCAGGTAGTTGCTCCATAACTCAGTCTGAGGAATCCAGGTTCGACCTGTGATTCACATACATACAAAGCCAAGTCCACACAAAATATGAATTTTGTGAAAACGTGAAAACGCGAGGACATACAAAGATACACACGGAACTGAAGTCGTCAGATCCGTTGGACATCAGGCTATACCACAAGCGAAGCATATTTACACCGGTGTTCCACAGGTGTGAAGTGCATTAGCATAAGCTAGATTATTGACTCTAGTGCAAGTGGGAGTCTGTAGGAGATATGCCCTAGAGGCAATAATAAATGATATTATTTATCTCCGAGTTCATAATTATGTTTATGTTCCATGCTATAACTGCAATGATTCTCGAGTCTGCAATATCCACGAGGCTCGGAGGAAGACTCAAATGCACGTGTGGAATAATAAACGGTAAAAAGTATTCCTAGTCTGGCCTCTAAGACTAGCTCAAGTGTTGCATGATGATTCTGTTTTCCTGGTCATGGGCATGTCTATGCCAGCAACTTTGAGGGCACAATGTTAAGAGAACATTTGTGTTGAATCGACCCGGATTGATGTTATGCTATGAGATTCATTCGTCACAAGTTTATTGGTACATAACACAGAGATGGTTAACGTTTGCATGATTCCTTAGACCATGAGAGTATCGAGTTTCTTCATGCTTGCTTCATGAACTTTGGGGTTTGTTAAACGTCATCCGTAAATGGGTGGCTATTACGGCGGCTTACGGGTTCATGGAAAAGTGTGTCAAGTAACTTGATAGCTCAAGATTGGGATTTGCTCCTCCGACGATGGAGAGATATCTCTGGGCCCTCTCGGTGTTACGGTATCCATCATCGTCTGGCCAGACACTTTGTGATTTGATCACGGGGATGCCGGAACACGATAACGAGAAAAGAGAACAATACCGGTAACGAGGTAACTAGCATAGTGGACAAGTTGTTGATCCACAGGAATGCCAACATGTCTCACCTCGGGTATTTGTAACATATCGCGAAGCAACAGGAATAGCACACGGCAACTGGAGGTTCACTCGAATATTTATTCGTGTGGGTATAGGGGTCAATATGGGTGTCCACGGCTCCGATGTTGATCATTGATCGGAAGGGGTTCCGGGTCATGTCTATACTTCACCGAACCTATAGGGTCACACGCTTAAGGGTCATCTATCTGCTGAATACTAGACAGGGAGTCTGAGAGAAAATCACCGAAAAAGTTTCGGACACCGAAATGTTTCGGACAGCGGAATCGTACCGCAGAGAGAGGTCATCGGATAAGTTTCGATGATACCGAAAAGTTGTTTCGGGATACACCATTAAGTCAAATTGGTTTCGGCACATGCCTGATAATTCTTGGAGGATGCCAGAATCATTCTGGAAGCTTTCTGGAATTTTCTGAGATAAAAACCGGAAATGTTCCGGAGCTGCCGGAGCCACTTCAGATGCGTTTCGCAGATGAAAATCACTAAAACCGGAATTGTTTCGGAACGCGTTGAAAATCATTTTAGTGGGTACTGGAAATGTTCTTAGCCCACATAAATATTTTCAGTTCGATCAGACGCTGAAAAATGTCGTCGTGAATAGTGAAAATCAGCTTTATGGTTGCTTTATGGAAAGCCACCTTTTGGGGCTTTGCTCCAAAAGATCTTGGGGATGACATGGATGGATAGGAGCCATTTTTTGGGCCCCTCATGGGGGTGTGGCCGGCCACATGAGGTATCCCCCCTTGGGGACCCTCTTGTTCCTTGGTTTCACTCCTAGGTCCTTGTGGAAGGACTTCATTCATGTGCATTTTGGGTTTTTTGTGAAACTACCCTACCCCCTTGGGATTTCCTATAAATAGAGGTGGAGGGGCAGCCCTCCACATCCATCCCTTGCTCTCATACACATGCCATGCATTATCTGGCTTCTTCTCTCCCTCCCACGAAAAGAGTTTCGTAGAGCCGTAAGGCTGTCTGGGTTCCGGCAGGAACTAGTTCTGGACGGCGAAGCCCTGCTGGATAGATGACACCGTATGTGTGCAACTCTGTAGAGAGATCGTAGTTTCGGTCTTAGTTCGTGAGTGCCTCCCGAAGGGCTGTCCGTGTGACCGTCCGAGTTTCGAAGGTCCTCCCGAAGGGCTGTCCGAGTGACCGTTCGAGTTTCGAAGGTCCTCCCGAAGGGCTATCCGCGACACCGTCCGGGGGGGCTGTTTGACCGCCTCCCGGAGGGCTGTCTGAGGAGCAGATGAGGGTACACATCCTCGCGGTTGGGAGGTTGTAAATCCTAGCTGCGGGGATCTGCACCGCCGATCGTCATCGACTCTACTTCCCGCTGCGCTACGAGTCGGTAACGAAAAAAGATCAAACCATGTATGCAGTCTCCATAGTGGTCCTGGGCTGGTGCGTAGGTCGGAATTTTTTTGTTTTCTGCTGCGTTCCCCTACACTATGCTGATTGGAAAGGAGCCAAAGTCAGGTTTGTCAAACTGACTAAGATGTTCACCTCAAATGTTGCAGCCCCATCGCAACAAGAAATTCCTCAGGCTGAAGCCTCTGCTCAGCCAACTGAAGAACATGCCAGCACCGCTGATGACAATCAGGCTGCCGAAGAAAATGTGAGTTCCAGGGCTGATGACTGCATTCCAGCCGCTGAAGAAATTGCCAGGGCACCCACTAGTGGTGCGCCTGAAGAAAATGAAGAGGTCAGGGCAACTGCATCAGTTGTGCCTGAAGTAAATCAACCACATCCCTCTGCTCCTCCTGCGCCTACCCCAACTCCAATCCTTCCATCTGCATCAGATGTGAAGAAGATCAAGGCTGCAGAGCGTGCAGCAGTGAAGAAAAGGAAAGCATCAGCTCCTTCAGATTCTTCAGCACCGAAGAAGATGAAGAAATTGACAAGCTCATTTGCTCATCCAATTGATGTTGTTCCAGTTTCCTCCATGCCATCAAAGGAAATCATCTCTTTCGATGAAGAATATGTGATCCCTAGCGGATCTGATGCAGAAAATCCTTCTGCTGCTTCGTCAGAGCAGATGGATGAAGAAATTAAAGTGGATAAAATCCCTTCAACCCCCACAGTTTCCTCGCGTATGCCTCAGTTTACTGCTGAAGAGGCTGGCGTTGAAGAAGTTGAAGAAGAAGATGTGGACTTGGCTGTACCACACCAGTGATGAATGATGACTTTTGGGAAAGTCAGCACCCCAATTCTCCACTCTTCACTCCACTACCGCAAATTGCTCAGTCCCCAGCCACTACAGTTCAAATGGGATCTGATGAAGCTCGTGAAGACATTCCATCCGCTAGTGCTGAAGAAAATGAGAATGAAGAATTGAAGAACCAGGCTGCCACTAAAGAGGAACCAGAAATTCCTCAGCCTGAAGAACCTGAGATTGCGATTCCTGAGGTCATCATGCAACTGACTGACACTCCTCTGTCCAAGCCAAAGGATCCATTCTCAAGGAAGCAAAAATTCAAGGCTGATGCTTTCTTTGGCGAGCACGTATTCTTCACTGATTACAACCCTTATGACTCTGCTCGCATAAGGAAGAGGCGTTTCTGGACTGCCAGCCAGGCAAATTTCTATTCCTTAGTGTTGTTCAACAAAGACAAAGTCTTCGGTCATGAGCACATTCCTCACGTGGATATGGAATCTCTGCCATGCTTTGGGCCAGTCCTCAGTGTTCTCTACGACGCTGGACTGTTAAATTTCTGCACTGACATATGTGATTGGAATGAAGAGCTAATTCTTCAATTTTATGCAACTCTGCACATCACCAGCAACTCTGAAGACGTGAATTCATGGGTGCTGGACTGGATGTCTGAAAACACTCACTACAAAGCACCAGCTACTGAATTGCTTTGTGCTTTGCCTCTCAGTCCGCCCCTTGAAGGTGCTTGTTGCGTCTACAATTAACCTAAGCTTACCGATCACTATATGCAACTGCTGATGAAGCCTTTGAAGCCAAGTCAGGCCCCAAGAACAAAATTCCTTGTGAAGGAATTGATGTATGTGCCTCGGACTGTCTATCGCATTCTGACGAAGACATTGAGTCCTATCAAGGGCCACAACTCGAATGAAGAAGAAGTCATTGGCATCATGAAGAATCTGCTTTTCAATATCATTCATGGCGTTCCCGTCAACTTCCATGATTTCTTCATGAGGACTCTGGCCAATGTCGCAATGTCACCATTTGAGTTGAAGCCTTATGCTCCGTGGATTATGAGATTCATCAGAACAAGGTCTTCACTCAACTACAAAGCTGATACACTGAATCATTGTAGCTACTTGCCCCCGATTGAAGTCCTCACACGGACATTTTCCTCAGCTGATGAAAAGGGCAAGGCTACTGCTGTAATTGATGAAGGCATTCGTCCATTGGATGGTCAATTTCGCAAGGCTGCATCCTACTCCACCAATGATGACTCTGCCACCCATGACTCTGCCGCCAATGCACCCAAGCAAAATCCTCAAGGCACAGCACCCAGGGTCATGATTGACCGTGAGCTTCTCCTCAGCCATCACCAGAAGGTTGATCGCAATCACAAATGGGTCAAACGTCAGTTTGGTTCAATTCTTCACAACATGACTGCTACCCACAATGCAGTGAAGAAAAACCATTACTACCTTCATGAAACCCTCAACCGCACCTAGGTTGTTCTGTCGCACATATATGGTGAAGAAGATCTGAAGAAAATGGGTCTCAAGGAAGATTTTGACTGGGCTGCGCCTCCTCCGAAGAAGTACAAGAAGGTCAAGGTTCCTTCCATGGTGGCCAGCTCCTATTCTTCATCACGTGACACTGATGAACATGAAGATTTTGACGACACTGCGGCAGGCCCTACATCAACAAACGACCCCAACAACGCTGGTGCTCCTTCATCAACTTGATATTCTTCAGGGGCGCTAGTGCTCATTTTCGAACCTTTTGGTCATTCGATGACAAAGGGGGAGAAATTTGAGTTAGTCTTCAAGCGGGTCTATCTTATATGGGCGTTTTTTTCTAAAGTTACAACTCTCGTTCTTCTGATGACTTTGTTGGATCGAGTTGTAAACTTAAACTCTATGGTGGCCTGATACTTTTGTTGTTTCTTCTGCATGCTTATTCCTCATTAATGTTATTGCGCGCATGCTGAATTACATCAGTCACCATATTTCATCATGCATTTCAAATTCTTCATATATTATGTCAAATGCGTGTATGAATTACAAGATATAGGGGGAGATCTGCATGATTCAACTCTTCAAGTGTGCATTGCTTCAAAAGCAAATTCCTCACTATGCACATCTTCAGCGGGAGTTCTTCTATATCTTGCAATCAAATTCCTCAATATCAGTATTTACACTTCATATGTTTATCCCCGTTGAAAACTTAACCTATATTGTCATCAATCACCAAAAAGGGGGAGATTGTAAGTGCATCTAGTGCCCCTTAGTGATTTTGGTGTATTGAAGACTTATAGGTTAAGGGGCCAATGTGTTTATGAGTGTACACATGCCTATAAGTCTATGAGGAGTTTGATATTTACAGAGAAAGTCGACCCGTAAAAATAAAGTTCTTCGACTGAAGACTTTGGATTTCTGAAGACTTTCTGAAGACTTTGAAAGTGAAGAAATTTGTGTGACCTTGAAGACTTGGTATTCATTTGAGGAACATGAAGCGTGAAGACTTTTGTTTTCGTAGTTTCATTTTCTCTTTCTTGAGTCATAGGAAACACCGTACTGTTATAGGGGGTCGAGGAAATACTAAGGAAAAATTTCCATGTGATGCTCAACTCAAAATCCTACACCTACCAATCCCTTCGAGTGAAGCCATTGGAAATCTCATACAGTTTAGTCATATTCTTCAGTCACAGAGACGAAGTTCTTCTGGTCTCTGAGGAATTTGTTCTGACTGAGGAGTTAGGAATTCTCCAGTGCGGATTGCCTACACAGTGAGGAACATGATAGCCCTGAGGAATTTGATACTCAAATTTCCGACCGTTGCTGTGCTATGCGCCAACTGTCCCAAAATATCTACCCACCTAACGGTTATATCATTGAAGGGCATTTATGTCTTATCATGACGAGCTGCTCCCTAGGCTATAAATAGCTGCCCCCTACAACCACTAGCTGGTTGGCTGCTCCGAGAGAAACTCACACTTGTCAATTGAGAGCATCCCATCCTCCGAGGACTTTGAGCGAAAATCATCAAGTGAGGAAAACCCAAACCCAAACACCTACAAACCAAAAGTGATTGAGCACCACTGAAGAGATTGATCCTGCGTGGATCCGATGCTTGTTACCTTTGAAGACTGTGCTTCTTCCAGACGGTTAGGCGTCATGGTCTAGAGCATCCAAGAGGAAATTGTGGATCGCCGAGTGACCGAGTTTGTGAAGGTTTGGAAGTCACCTCAAGACTTACCACGAGTGATTGGATGAGGTCTGTGTGACCTTAGTTCAAGGAGAATACGGTGAGGACTGTTTGTCCGGGACTGTGTGTCCTCAGGTTTAAATACCTAACCGCTCCAACCAGACGTACAACTGAGACAGCAGTTGGAACTGCTCTACCAAATCATTGTCTTCACCAAGCCAACTTGTTCTATTTCCTCATTACTGTGTTGTATGCTTGTTCATATCTGTGTTTGAAGACTTTGACTGAAGACTTTCTCAATTTACTCAGTTCAATTTCTTTAGTCTCTTTGTCTTCATCATGTGTTATCCTGTGTTTACACTGTCTGTACTCTGTGCTTGTCTTCATTTCATCATGATGACCATGCTTGTGTTCTGCTATGCATACTTTTGAGTAGTTATTCTGCTACAAGTAGTTCTTTGCTAAGGAATTTCCTCACCCACAAATTCCTGAGTGAAGAATTCATAAAAATCGCCTATTCACCCCCCTCTAGTCGATATAACGCACTTTCAATACCACCACTGCTGCCATATCATACCACCGCTACAATATATAACCACCGCTGACATATCCCACCAACGCTGCCATATACCACCACCGCTGCCATATCCTACCACTATATATCCACCACCAATCCGAGTTCCTTTCATATTAGGTTTGTTTTCGAGATCCATCTAATTTCTGATTCGTCTTTCCTTGCCTGAGTAGGTTTTGGAAAAAGAAACCACCGCCGCTGCCATATCATACCACCGCTACCATATACCACCACCCCTGACATATCACACCAACGCTGCAATATACCACCACCGCTGCCATATCCTACCACTATATATCCACAACCAATCCGATTTCCTTTCATATTAGGTTTGTTTTCGAGATCCATCTAATTTCCGATTCGTGTTTCCTTACCTGAGTAGGTTTCAAAAAAAAATACCACCACCGCTGCCGTATCGTACCACCGCTACCATATACCACCACCGCTGACATATCCCACCAACGCTGCCATATACCACCACCGCAGCCATATCCTACCACTATATATCCACCACCAATCCGAGTTCCTTTCATATTAGGTTTGTTTTCGAGATCCATCTAATTTCTGATTCGTGTTTCCTTACCTGAGTAGGTTTCGGGAAAAAACCAACACCGCTGCCATATCATAGCACCGCTGCCATATACCACCACCGCTGCCATATCATACCACCGCTGCCATATCCCACCAACGCTGCCATATACCACCACCGCTGCCATATCCTACCACTATATATCAACCACCAATCCGAGTTCCTTGCATATTAGGTTTGTTTTCGAGATCCATCTAATTTCCGATTCGTGTTTCCTTGCCTGAGTAGGTTTCGAAAAAAAACACCACCGCTGCCATATCATACCACCGCTACCATATACCATCACCGCTGTTATATCCCACCAACGCTGCCATATACCAGCACCGCTGCCATATCCTACCACTATATATCCACCACCAATCCGAGTTCCTTTCATATTAGGTTTGTTTTCGAGATCCATCTAATTTCCGATTCGTGTTTCCTTGCCTGAGTAGGTTTCGGAAAAACAAAAACCACCACCGCTGCCATATACCACCACTGCTGCCATATCATACCACTGCTACCATATACCACCACCGCTGACATATCCCACGAACGCTGCCATATACCACCACCGCTGCCATATCCTACCACTACATATCCACCACCTATCCGATTTCCTTTCATATTAGGTTTGTTTTCGAGATCCATCTAATTTCCGATTCGTGTTTCCTTGCCTGAGTAGGTTTCGAAAAAAAAACCACCACCGCTACCATATAGCACCACCGCTGACATATCCCACCAACGCTGCCATATACCACCACCGCTGCCATATCCTACCACTATATATCCACCACCAATCCGAGTTTCCTTTCTTATTATGTTTGTTTTCGAGATCCATCTAATTTCCGATTCGTGTTTCCTTGCCTGAGTAGGTTTCGGAAAAAAACCCACCACCGCTGCCATATCATACCCCCGCTACCATATACCATCACCGCTGAGATATCCCACCAACACTGCCATATACCACCACCGCTACCATATACCACCACCGCTACCATATCATACCACCGCTACCATATACCACCACCGGTGACATATCCCACCAACGTTGCCATATACCACCACCGCTGCCATATCCTACCACTAAACATCCCCCACCAATCCGAGTTCCTTTCATATTAGGTTTCTTTTCGAGATCCAACTAATTTCTGATTCGTGTTTCCTTGCCTGATTAGGTTTCGGAAAAAAAACCACCACCGCTGCCATATCATACCACCGCTACCATATACCACTACAGCTGACATGTCCCACCAACGCTGCCATATACCACCACCGCTGCCATATCCTACCACTATATAACCACCACCAATCCGCGTTCCTTTCATATTAGGTTTGTTTTCGAGATCCATCTAATTTCCGATTCGTGTTTCCTTGCCTGAGTAGGTTTTGGAAAAAAAATAACCACCGCTGCCATATCATACCACCGCTACCATATACCACCACCGCAGACATATCCCACCAACGCTGACATATACCACCACCGCTGCCATATCCTACCACTATATATGCAACACCAATCCGAGTTCCTTTCATATTAGGTTTGTTTTCGAGATCCATCTAATTTCCGATTCGTGTTTCCTTGCCTGAGTAGGTTTCGGAAAAACAAAAACCACCACCGCTGCCATATACCACCACTGCTGCCATATCATACCACTGCTACCATATACCACCACCGCTGACATATCCCACGAACGCTGCCATATACCACCACCGCTGCCATATCCTACCACTATATATCCACCACCAATCCGATTTCCTTTCATATTAGGTTTGTTTTCGAGATCCATCTAATTTCACATTCGTGTTTCCTTGCCTGAGTAGGTTTCGAAAAAAACCACCACCGCTGCCATATCATACCACCGCTACCATATAGCACCACCGCTGACATATCCCACCAACGCTGCCATATCATACCACCGCTACCATATCCTACCACTATATATCCGCCACCAATCCGACTTTCCTTTCATATTATGTTTGTTTTCGAGATCCATCTAATTTCCGATTCGTGTTTCCTTGCCTGAGTAGGTTTCGGAAGAAAAACCACCACCGCTGCCATATCACACCCCCGCTACCATATACCATCACCGCTGACATATCCCACCAACACTGCCATATACCACCACCGCTGCCATACCCTACCACTATATATCCAATATCAATCCGAGTTCCTTTCATATTAGGTTTGTTTTCGAGATCTAACTAATTTCCGATTCGTGTTTCCTTGACTTAGTAGGTTTCGGAAAAAAATCCACCACCGGTGCCATATACCACCACCGTTGCCATATCATACCACCGCTACCATATACCACCACCGCTGACATATCCCACCAACGCTGCCATATACCACCACCGCTGCCATATACCACCACCGCTGCCATATCCTACCACTATATATCCACCCCCAATCCGAGTTCCTTGCATATTAGGTTTGTTTTCGAGATCCATCTAATTTCCGATTCGTGTTTCCTTGCCTGAGTCGGTTTCGGAAAAAAAAACCACCACCACTGCCATATCATACCACCGCTACCATATACCACCATCGCTGACATATCCCACCAGCGCTGCCATATACCACCACCGCTGCCATATCGTACACCTATATATGCACAACCAATCCGAGTTCCTTTCATATTAGGTTTGTTTTCGAGATCCATCTAATTTCCGATTCATGTTTCCTTGCCTGAGTAGGTTTTGGAAAAAAAACAAGCTGCCATATCATACCACCGCTACCATATAGCACCACCGCTGACTTATCCCACCAACGCTGCCATATACCACCACCGCTGCCATATCCTACCACTATATATCCACCACCAATCTGAGTTCCTTTCATACTAGGTTTGTTTTTGAGATCATCTAATTTCTGATTCGTGTTTCCTTGCCTGAGTAGGTTTTGGAAAAAATAAACCACCACCGCTGCCATATCATACCACCAATACCATATACCACCACCGGTGACATATCCCACCAACGCTGACATATACCACCACCGCTGCCATATCCTACCACTATATATGCAACACCAATCCGAGTTCCTTTCATATTAGGTTTGTTTTCGAGATCCATTTAATTTCCGATTCGTGTTTCCTTGCCTGAGTAGGTTTCGGAAAAACAAAAACCACCACCGCTGCCATATACCACCACTGCTGCCATATCATACCACTGCTACCATATACCACCACCGCTGACATATCCCACGAACGCTGCCATATACCACCACCGCTGCCATATCCTACCACTATATATCCACCACCAATCCGATTTCCTTTCATATTAGGTTTGTTTTCGAGATCCATCTAATTTCACAATCGTGTTTCCTTGCCTGAGTAGGTTTCGAAAAAAAACCACCACCGCTGCCATATCATACCACCGCTACCATATAGCACCACCGCTGACATATCCCACCAACGCTGCCATATCGTACCACCGCTACCATATCCTACCACTATATATCCACCACCAATCCGAGTTTCCTTTCATATTATGTTTGTTTTCGAGATCCATCTAATTTACGATTCGTGTTTCCTTGCCTGAGTAGGTTTCGGAAAAAAAAAAACCACCACCGCTGCCATATCACACCCCCGCTACCATATACCATCACCGCTGACATATCCCACCAACACTGCCATATACCACCACCGCTGCCATACCCTACCACTATATATCCACCACCAATCCGAGTTCCTTTCATATTAGGTTTGTTTTCGAGATCTAACTAATTTCCGATTCGTGTTTCCTTGACTTAGTAGGTTTCGGAAAAAAATCCACCACCGCTGCCATATACCACCACCGTTGCCATATCATACCACCGCTACCATATACCACCACCGCTGACATATCCCACCAACGCTGCCATATACCACCACCGCTGCCATATACCACCACCGCTGCCATATCCTACCACTATATATCCACCCCCAATCCGAGTTCCTTGCATATTAGGTTTGTTTTCGAGATCCATCTAATTTCCGATTCGTGTTTCCTTGCCTGAGTCGGTTTCGGAAAAAAAACCACCACCACTGCCATATCATACCACCGCTACCATATACCACCATCGCTGACATATCCCACCAACGCTGCCATATACCACCACCGCTGCCATATCGTACACCTATATATGCACAACCAATCCGAGTTCCTTTCATATTAGGTTTGTTTTCGAGATCCATCTAATTTCCGATTCATGTTTCCTTGCCTGAGTAGGTTTTGGAAAAAAAAACAAGCTGCCATATCATACCACCGCTACCATATAGCACCACCGCTGACTTATACCACCAACGCTGCCATATACCACCACCGCTGCCATATCCTACCACAATATATCCACCACCAATCTGAGTTCCTTTCATACTAGGTTTGTTTTTGAGATCCATCTAATTTCCGATTCGTGTTTCCTTGCCTGAGTAGGTTTCGGAAAAAATAAACCACCACCGCTGCCATATCATACCACCAATACCATATACCACCACCGGTGACATATCCCACCAACGCTGACAT
Organism: Aegilops tauschii subsp. strangulata; assembly: GCF_002575655.3. Classification (NCBI taxonomy): domain Eukaryota; kingdom Viridiplantae; phylum Streptophyta; class Magnoliopsida; order Poales; family Poaceae; genus Aegilops; species Aegilops tauschii. The sequence continues at coordinate 239,979,131 of NC_053037.3, read as the reverse complement.
ATACCACCACCGCTGCCATATCCTACCACTATATATGCAACACCAATCCGAGTTCCTTTCATATTAGGTTTGTTTTCGAGATCCATCTAATTTCCGATTCGTGTTTCCTTGCCTGAGTAGGTTTCGGAAAAACAAAAACCACCACCGCTGCCATATACCGCCACTGCTGCCATATCATACCACTGCTACCATATACCACCACCGCTGACATATCCCACGAACGCTGCCATATACCACCACCGCTGCCATATCCTACCACTATATATCCACCACCAATCCGATTTCCTTTCATATTAGGTTTGTTTTCGAGATCCATCTAATTTCACATTCGTGTTTCCTTGCCTGAGTAGGTTTCGAAAAAAAACCACCACCGCTGCCATATCATACCACCGCTACCATATAGCACCACCGCTGACATATCCCACCAACGCTGCCATATCATACCACCGCTACCATATCCTACCACTATATATCCACCACCAATCCGTGTTTCCTTTCATATTATGTTTGTTTTCGAGATCCATCTAATTTCCGATTCGTGTTTCCTTGCCTGAGTAGGTTTCGGAAAAAAAACCACCACCGCTGCCATATCACACCCCCGCTACCATATACCATCACCGCTGACATATCCCACCAACACTGCCATATACCACCAACGCTGCCATATACCACCACCGCAGCCATATCCTACCACTATATATCCACCACCAATCCGAGTTCCTTTCATATTAGGTTTGTTATCGAGATCTAACTAATTTCCGATTCGTGTTTCCTTGACTTAGTAGGTTTCGAAAAAAAATCCACCACCGCTGCCATATACCACCACCGTTGCCATATCATACCACCGCTACCATATACCACCACCGCTGACATATCCCACCAACGCTGCCATATACCACCACCGCTGCCATATACCACCACCGCTGCCATATCCTACCACTATATATCCACCCCCAATCCGAGTTCCTTGCATATTAGGTTTGTTTTCGGGATCCATCTAATTTCCGATTCGTGTTTCCTTGCCTGAGTCGGTTTCGGAAAAAAAACCACCACCACTGCCATATCGTACCACCGCTACCATATACCACCATCGCTGACATATCCCACCAACGCTGCCATATACCACCACCGCTGCCATATCGTACACCTATATATGCACAACCAATCCGAGTTCCTTTCATATTAGGTTTGTTTTCGAGATCCATCTAATTTCCGATTCATGTTTCCTTGCCTGAGTAGGTTTTGGAAAAAAAAACAAGCTGCCATATCATACCACCGCTACCATATAGCACCACCGCTGACTTATCCCACCAACGCTGCCATATACCACCACCGCTGCCATATCCTACCACTATATATCCACCACCAATCTGAGTTCCTTTCATACTAGGTTTGTTTTTGAGATCCATCTAATTTCCGATTCGTGTTTCCTTGCCTGAGTAGGTTTCGGAAAAAATAAACCACCACCGCTGCCATATCATACCACCAATACCATATACCACCACCGGTGACATATCCCACCAACGCTGCCATATCCCACCACCGCCGCCATATGCTACCACTATATATCCACCACCAATCCGAGTTCCTTTCGTATTTGATTTGTTTTCGAGATCCATCTAATTTCCGATTCGTGTTTCCTTGCCTGTGTAGGTTTCGAAAAAAACCCACCACCACTGCCATATCATACGACCGCTACCATATACCACCACCGCTGATATATCCCACCAATGCTTCCATATACCAGCACCGCTACCATAACCAACCACTATATATCCACCACCAATCCGAGTTCCTTTCATATTAGGTTTGTTTTCAAGATCCATCTAATTTCCGATTCGTGCTTCCTCCTGAGTAGGCTATGCAAAAACAAAAGCCACCACCGCCGCCATATACCACCACCGCTACCATATACCACCACCGCTACCATATACCACCACCACTGACATATCCCACCAATGCTGCCATATACCACCACCGCTGTCATATCCGACCACTATATATCCACCACGAATCCGAGTTCCTTTCATATTAGGTTTGTTTTCGAGATGCATCTCATTTCCGATTCGTGTTTCCTTGCCTGAGTAGGTTTCGGAAAAAAACCCACCACCGCTTCCTTATCATACCACCGCTACCATATACCACCGCCGCTGACATATCCCACCATCGCTGCCATATACCAACACCGCTGCCATATCCTACCACTATATATCCAGCACCAATCCGAGTTCCTTTCATATTAGGTATGTTTTAGAGATCCATCTAATTTCCGATTCTTGTTTCCTTGCCTGAGTAGGTTTCGAAAAAAAACCCACCACCTTTGCCATATCATACCACCGCTACCATATACCACCACCGCTGACATATCCCACCAACGCTGCCATATCCCACCACCGCCGCCATATGCTACCACTATATATGCACCACCAACCCGAGTTCCATTCGTATTTGATTTGTTTTCGAGATCCATCTAATTTCCGATTCGTGTTTCCTTGCCTGTGTAGGTTTTGAAAAAAAACACCACCGCTGCCATATACCACCACCGCTGCCATATCATACTACCGCTACCATATACCACCACCGCTGACATATCCCACCAACGCTGCCATATACCACCACCACTACCACATCCTACCACTATATATCCACCACCAATCCGAGTTCCTTTCATGTTAGGTTTGTTTCCAAGATCCATCTAATTTCCGATTCGTGTTTCCTTGCGTGAGTAGGTTTCGGAAAAAAAACACCACCGCTGCCATATCATACAACCGTTACCATATACCACCACCGCTGACATATCCCACCAATGCTGCCATATACCACCACCGCTGCCATATCATAGCACTATATATCCACCCCCAATCCGAGTTCCTTGCATATTAGGTTTGTTTTCAGGATCCATCTAATTTCCGATTCGTGTTTCCTTCCCTGAGTAGGTTTCGGAGAAAAACCACCACCACTGCCATATCATACCACCGCTACCATATACCACCATCGCTGACATATCCCACCAACGATGCCATATACCACCACCGCTGCCATATCCTAGAACTATATATGCACCACCAATCCGAGTTCCTTTCATATTAGGTTTCTTTTCGAGATCCATCTAATTTCCGATTCATGTTTCCTTGCCTGAGTAGGTTATGGAAAAAAACACCACCGCTGCCATATCATACCACCGCTACCATATACCACCACCGCTGACTTATCCCACCAACGCTGCCATATACCACCACCGCTGCCATATCCTACCACTATATATCCACCACCAATCTGAGTTTCTTTCATACTAGGTTTGTTTTCGAGATCCATCAAATTTCCGATTCGTGTTTCCTTGCCTGAGTAGGTTTCGGAAAAAATAAACCACCACCGTTGCCATATCATACCACCAATACCATATACAACCACCACTGACATATCCCACCAACGCTGCCATATACCACCATTGCTACCATATCCTACCACTATATATCCACCACTAATCCGAGTTCCTTTCATATTAGGTTTGTTTTCGAGATCCATCTAATTTCCGATTCGTGTTTCCTTGCATGTGTAGGTTTCGGAAGAAAACCCACCACCACTGCCATATCATACCACCGCTACCATATACCACCACCGATGATATATCCCACCAACGCTGCCATATACCACCACCGCTACCATAACCTACCGCTGTATATCCACCACCAATCCGAGTTCCTTTCATATAAGTTTGTTTTCGAGATCCATCTAATTTCCGATTCGTGTTTCCTCCTGAGTAGGCTACGGAAAAACAAAAACCGCCACCGCTACCATATACCACCACCGCTACCATATACCACCACCGCTGACATATCCCACCACCGCTACCATATACCACCACCGCTGACATATCCCACCAATGCTGCCATATACCACGACCGCCGCCATATCCTACCACTATATATCCACCACGAATCCGAGTTCCTTTCATATTAGGTTTGTTTTCGAGATCCATCTAATTTCCGATTCGTGCTTCCTTGCCTGAGTAGGTTTCGGAAAAAAATCCACCACCGCTGCCATATCATACCACCGCTACCATATACCACCGCCACTGAGATATCCCACCATCGCTGCCATATCCTACCACTATATATCCAGCACCAATCCGAGTTCCTTTCATATTAGGTTTGTTTTAGAGATCCATCTAATTTCCGATTCGTGTTTCCTTGCCTGAGTAGGTTTCGAAGAAAAAAACACCACCGCTGCGATATCATACCACCGCTACCATATACCACCACCGCTGATATATCCCACCATCGCTGCCGTATCCTACCACTATATATCCAGCACTAATCCGAGTTCCTTTCATATTAGGTTTGTTTTAGAGATCCATCTAATTTCCGATTCGTGTTTCCTTGCCTGAGTAGGTTTCGAAGAAAAAAACACCACCACTCACATATCCCACCAACGCTGCCATATCCCACCACCGCCGCCATATGCTACCACGATATATCCACCACCAATACGAGTTCCTTTCATATTAGGTTTGTTTTCGAGATCCATCTAATTTCCGATTCGTGTTTCCTTGCCTGTGTAGGTTTCGGAAAAAAACACCACCGCTACCATATACCACCACCGCTGCCATATGATACCACCGCTGCCATATACCACCACCGCTGACATATCCCACCAACGCTGCCATATACCACCACCACTGCCATATCCTACCACTATATATCCACCACCAATCCGAGTTCCTTTCATATTAGGTTTGTTTTCGAGATACATCTAATTTCCGATTCGTGTTTCTTGCCTGAGTAGGTTTCGAAAAAAACCACCACCGCTGCCATATCATACCACCGCTACCATATACCACTACCGCTGACATATCCCACCAATGCTGCCATATACCACCACCGCTGCCATATCCTACCACTATATATCCACCACCACTCCGAGTTCCTTTCATATTAGGTTTGTTTTTGAGATCCATCTAATTTCCGATTCATGTTTCCTTGCCTGAGTAGGTATAGGAAAAAAAAACCACCACCGCTGCCATATACCACCACCGCTGCCATATCATACCACCGCAACCATATACCACCACCGCCGACATATCCCACCAACGCTGCCATATACCACCACCGCTGCCATATCCTACCACTATATATCCACCACCAATCCGAGTTCCTTTCATATTAGGTTTGTTTTCGAGATCCATCTAATTTCCGATTCCTATTTCCTTGCCTGAGTAGGTTTCGGGAAAAAAAAACCACCACCGCTGCCAAATGATACCACCGCTACCATATACCACCACCGATGCCATATCCTACCACTATATAACCACCACCAATCCTAGTTCTTTTCATGTTAGGTTTGTTTTTGAGATCCATCTAATTTCCGATTCGTGTTTCCTTGCCTGAGTAGGTTTCGGAAAAACAAAAACCACCACCGCTGCCATATACCACCACAGCTGCCATATCATACCACCACTACCATATACCACCACTGCTGACATATCCCACCACCGCTGCCATATACCACCACCGCTGCCATATCCACCACCAATCCGAGTTCCTTGCATATTAGGTTTGTTTTCGAGATCCATCTAATTTCCGATTCGTGTTTCCTTACCTGAGTAGCTTTCGGAAAAAAAACCACCACCGCTGCCATATCATACCACCGCTACCATATACCACCACCGCTGACAAATCCCACCAACGCTGCCATGTACCACCAACGCTGCCATATACCACCACCGCTACCATATACCACCACCGCTGATATATCCCACCATCGCTGCCATATACCACCACCGATGCCATATCCTACCACTATATAACCAGCACCAATCCTAGTTCTTTTCATGTTAGTTTTGTTTTCGAGATCCATCTAATTTCCGATTCGTGTTTCCTTGCCTGAGTAGGTTTCGGAAAAACAAAAACCACCACCGCTGCCATATACCACCACAGCTGCCATATCATACCACCACCGCTGCCATATCATACCACCACCGCTGCTATATCATACCACCGCTACCATATACCACCACCGCTGACATATCCCACCACCGCTGCCATATACCACCACCGCTGCCATATCCTACCACTACATATCCACCACCAATACGAGTTCCTTTCATATTAGGTTTGTTTTCGAGATCAATCTAATTTCTGATTCGTGTTTCCTTACCTGAGTAGGTTTCAGAAAAACAAAACCACCACCGCTGCCATATACCACCACATCTGCCATATCATACCACTACTACCATATACCACCACCGCTGACATATCCCACCAACGCTGCCATATACCACCACCGCTGCCATAACCTACCACTATATATCCACCACCAATCCAAGTTCCTTTCATATTACGTTTGTTTTCGAGATCCATTTAATTTCCGATTTGTGTTTCCTTGCCTGAGTAGGTTTCGGAAAAAAACCCACCACCGCTGCTATATACCACCACCGCTGCCATATCATACCACCGCTACCATATAGCACCACCGCTGACATATCCCACCAACGCTGCCATATACTACCACCGCTGCCATATCCTACCACTATATATCCACCACCAATCCGAGTTCCTTTCATATTAGGTTTGTTTTCGAGATACATCTAATTTCTGATTCGTGTTTCCTTGCCTGAGTAGGTTTCCGAAAAAAAACCACCACCGCTGCCATATCATACCACCGCTACCATATACCACCTGTTGGGGAACGTAGTAATTTCAAAAAAATTCCTACGCACACGCAAGATCATGGTGATGCATAGCAACGAGAGGGGAGAGTGTTGTCCACGTACCGTCGTAGACCGATAGCGGAAGCGTTATCACAACGCGGTTGATGTAGTCATACGTCTCCACGTTCCGACCGATCAATTACCGAACGCACGGCACCTCCGAGTTCTACACACGTTCAGCTTGATGACGTCCCTCGAACTCCGATCCAGCCGAGTGTTGAGGGAGAGTTTTGTCAGCACGACGGCGTGGTGACGATGATGATGTTCCACCGACGCAGGGCTTCGCCTAAGCTCCGCAACGGTATTATCGAGGTGTAATATGGTGGAGGCCACTACTAGGAAAAGGCCTACTAATGGCGCACCTAATTTGGCCATTAATGGCGCATTAGTGGTGCGCCATTAGTGCCACGCCATTAGTATATTTTACTATTGGCGCACCACTGGTGCGCCATTAGTATCTGGTATACTAATGGCGCACCACTGGTGCGCCATTAGTATATGCCATGGTGCGCCATTAGTATAGGCCACTGGTGCACCATTAGTATAGGCCACGGTGCGCCATTAGTATTTTTGAATTTTGAAGGCGGGAAAATAGTAGTGGCGCACCGTCTAACCCCCACCGTGCGCCATTGCTATTTTTGAAATTTGAATTTGGATCTGGATCGCGATTTTTTTGCCCATTTGTTGCTCATTCTTTTGGCTCGTTTTTTTGCACGATATTATTTCAAATTTTGTTCATTTTTTTGGATCTTGTACGTTCTTTTGCCATGTTCTTTTGCCGGAGAGGAGTTCGCTGGAGAGGAGGAGGAGGAGGTCGCCGGAGAGGTGCTCGCCTACATCGCCGGAGAGGAGGAGGAGGTCGCCGGAGAGGAGTTCACCGGAGCATCGGAGAGGAGGAAGGAGAAACCATGAGGGGAGCTCACCGAAGAGGAGGGAGGAGGAGCTCACCGAAGAGGAGGTAGGAGGAGCTCACCGAAGAGGAGGGAGTAGGAGCTCACCGGAGAGGAGGGAGGAGGAGCTCACCGGAGAGGAGGGAGGAGGAGCTCACCGGAGAGGAGGGAGGAGGAGCTCACCGAAGAGGAGGGAGGAGGACCTCACCGGAGAGGAGGGAGGAGGAGCTCACCGGAGAGGACGGAGAAGGAGATGAAGTGGAGGAGAGGTGGAGTGGAGGAGAAGAATGAAGAGGTAAGGAGGAGAGGACACGCCCAGCCATATATACGGCATAGTAATGGCGCACCGTGGGCAGGTGCGCCATTACTATTTTCTTTTTATTTTTTTGATTTATTTTGAATTTTGAAGGCGGGAAGATACTAATGGCGCACCATGGGCAGGTGCGCCAATAGTAACTTTTTTTTATTTTTTTTATTTATTTTGAATTTTGAAGGCGGGAAGATACTAATGGCGCACCATGGGCAGGTGCGCCATTAGTAACTTTTTTTTAAATTTATTTTGAATTTTGAAGGCGGGAAGATAGTAATGGCACACCACGGGCAGGTGCGCCATTAGTAAGTTTGATTTTTTTTGAATTTTTTGCCTCTCGAGATCTTAAAAGCCCCGTATCTTTTTTTCTGTTAGGTTTTTGAGGATTTTGAAAATGTTTAACGGGGTTCCCCCGGTTAAATTCGGATGTAACTTTTCGAGTAGATGATTTTTCATATAAAAAACTTTTTCATCCGAGTTCGTATGCAAAAGTTATGCCCATTTTAAGAAATTCCAGAGAGATTTTGCAAATAAAGTCGAAATTCATATTTGTAATTTTCCCAACAACTAGACCACATATCACATGGGAAACTTGTTTTATTTTATTTTTGTGACATTTCCATCATTTTCTTTTATTTTTTTTTAAACTGAAAAGGCGGTCCAAGGGGGGTGCATTCGGTGGAATGGGCCAAGTTACTAATGGCGCACCGTGGGGGTGGTGCGCCATTAGTAGTTCAACTAGTAATGGCGCACCGTGGGTGTGGTGCGCCATTAGTAGTTGAACTAGTAATGGCGCACCGTCCCACGGTGCGCCATTAGTAGTTTAAAAAATAAAAATAAAAAAATTTGAAAAAAAATAATTTGAAACATAATTACTAATGGCGCATCGTGGGATGGTGCGCCATTACTAGTTGAACTACCAATGGCGCACCATCCCACGGTGCGCCATTAGTAGTTTTGAAAAAATTAAAAAAAAATTTACTAACGGCGCACCGTGGATATGTTGCGCCATTAGTATTTTCACACTAATGGCGCACCAACACATGGTGCGCCATTAGTATATAGTAATGGCGCACCACATGTCTGGTGCGCCATTAGTGGCCATATCATCTATAGCCCTTTTCCTAGTAGTGAGGGGGGCAGCGCACACAGCTAAGAGATCTCAAGGATCAATTGTTGTGTATCTGGGGTGCCCCCTGCCCCCGTATATAAAGGAGCAAGGGGGAGGCAGCCGGCCAAGGGGAGAGGCGCGCCATAGGGGGGAGTCCTACTCCCACCGGGAGTAGGACTCCTCCTTTCCTTGTGGGAGTAGGAGAAGGGAAGGGGGAAGGAGAAAGAAGGAAGGGTGCGCCCCCCTTCCCTAGTCCAATTCGGACAAGACCATGGGGAGGGGTGCGGCCACCTTTTGAGGCCTTTCTCTCCTTTCCCGTATGGCCCATTAAGGCCCAATACGAATTCCCGTAACTCTCCGGTACTCCGAAAAATACCCGAATCATTCGGAACCTTTCCGAAGTCCGAATATAGTCGTCCAATATATTGATTTTTACGTCTCGACCATTTCGAGACTCCTCGTCATATCCCCGATCTCATCCGGGACTCCGAACTCCTTTGGTACATTAAAACTCAATAAAATTGTCATCGTAACGTTAAGCGTTCGGACCCTACGGGTTCGGGAACTATGTAGACATGACCGAGACACGTCTCCGGTCAATAACCAATAGCGGGACCTGGATGCCCATATTGGCTCCCACATATTCTATGAAGATCTTTATCGGTCAGACCGCATAACAACATACGTTTGTTCCCTTTGTCACTGGCATGTTACTTGCCCGAGATTTGATCGTCGGTATCTCATAACATCTGGAGTTGCTCCTGCAGCAGGCCTGGCACCCAGCGGTGCTTCCAGGATGTAATTCTTCTGTGCAGCAATGAGGATAATCCTCAAGTTACGGACCCAGTCCGTGTAATTGCTACCATCATCTTTCAACTTTGCTTTCTCAAGAAACGCATTAAAATTCAACGGAACAACAGCACGGGCCATCTATCTACAATTAACATAGACAAGCAAAATACTATCAGGTACTAAGTTCATGATAAATTCAAGTTCAATTAATCATATTACTTAAGAACTCCCACTTAGATAGACATCCCTCTAATCCTCTAAGTGATCACGTGATCCATATCAACTAAACCATGTCCGATCATCACGTGAGATGGAGTAGTTTCAATGGTGAACATCACTATGTTAATCATATCTACTATATGATTCACGATCGACCTTTCGGTCTCCGTGTTCCGAGGCCATATCTATTATATGCTAGGCTCGTCAAGTTTAACCTGAGTATTCCGCGTGTGCAACTGTTTTGCACCTGTTGTATTTGAACGTAGAGCCTATCACACCCGATCATCACGTGGTGTCTCAGCACGAAGAACTTTCGCAATGGTGCATACTCAGGGAGAACACTTATACTTTGATAATGTAGTGAACGATCATCTTATAATGCTACCGTCAAAGAAAGCAAGATAAGATGCATAAAGGATTAACATCACATGCAATCAATATAAGTGACATGATATGGCCATCATCATCTTGTGCTTGTGATCTCCATCTCCGAAGCACCGTGCTTGTGATCTCCATCTCCGAAGCACCGTCATGATCAGCATCGTCACCGGTGCGACACCTTGATCTCCATCGTAGCATCGTTGTCGTCTCGTCAATCTTATGCTTCTACGACTATCGCTACCGCTTAGTGATAAAGTAAAGCATTACATGGCGATTGCATTGCATACAATAAAACGACAACCATATGGCTCCTGCCAGTTGCCGATAACTCGGTTATAAAACATGATCATCTCATACAACAAATTATATCACATCATGTCTTGACCATATCACATCACAACATGCCCTATAAAAACAAGTTAGACGTCCTCTACTTTGTTGTTGCAAGTTTTACGTGGCTGCTACGGGCTTAGCAAGAACCGTTCTTAGCTATGCATCAAAACCACAACGATAGTTTGTCAAGTTGGTGCTGTTTTAACCTTCGCAAGGACCGGGCATAGCCACACTCGGTTCAACTAAAGTGAGAGAGACAGACACCCGCCAGTAACCTTTAAGCAACGAGTGCTCGCAACGGTGAAACCAGTCTCGCGTAAGCGTATGTGTAATGTCGGTCTGGGCCGCTTCATCTCACAATACCGCTGAACCAAAGTATGACATGCTGGTAAGCAGTATGACTTATATCGCCCACAACTCACTTGTGTTCTACTCGTGCATAGCATCAACGCATAAAACCTGGCTCGGATGCCACTGTTGGGGAACGTAGTAATTTCAAAAAATTTCCTACGCACACGCAAGATCATGGTGATGCATAGCAACGAGAGGGGAGAGTGTTGTCCACGTACCCTCGTAGACCGATAGCGGAAGCGTTATCACAACGCGGTTGATGTAGTCGTACGTCTTCACGATCCGACCGATCAAGTACCGAACGCACGGCACCTCCGAGTTCTACACACGTTCAGCTCGATGACGTCCCTCGAACTCCGATCCAGCCGAGTGTTGAGGGAGAGTTTCGTCAGCACGACGGCGTGGTGACGATGATGATGTTCAACCGACGCAGGGCTTCGCCTAAGCTCCGCAACGGTATTATCGAGGTGTAATATGGTGGAGAGAGGCACTGCACAAGGCTAAGAGATCTCAAGGATAAATTGTTGTGTATCTGGGGTGCCCCCTGCCCCCGTATATAAAGGAGCAAGGGGGAGGCAGCCGGCCAAGGGGAGAGGCGCGCCATAGGGGGGAGTCCTACTCCCACCGGGAGTAGGACTCCTCCTTTCCTTGTGGGAGTAGGAGAAGGGAAGGGGGAAGGAGAAAGAAGGAAGGGTGCGCCCCCCTTCCCTAGTCCAATTCGGACCAGACCATGGGGAGGGGTGCGGCCACCTTTTGAGGCCTTTCTCTCCTTTCCCGTATGGCCCATTAAGGCCCAATACGAATTCCCGTAACTCTCCGGTACTCCGAAAAATCCCAGAATCACTCGGAACCTTTCCGAAGTCCGAATATAGTCGTCCAATATATCGATTTTTACGTCTCGACCATTTTGAGACTCCTCGTCATATCCCCGATCTCATCCGGGACTCCGAACTCCTTCGGTACATCAAAACTCAATAATACTGTCATCGTAACGTTAAGCGTGCGGACCCTACGGGTTCGAGAACTATGTAGACATGACCGAGACACGTCTCCGGTCAATAACCAATAGCGGGACCTGGATGCCCATATTGGCTCCCACATATTCTACGAAGATCTTTATCGGTCAGACCGCATAACAACATACGTTGTTCCCTTTGTCGCCGGTATGTTACTTGCCCGAGATTTGATCGTCGGTATCTCGATACCTAGTTCAATCTCGTTACCGGCAAGTCTCTTTACTCGTTCCGTAACACATCATCCCGCAACTAACTCATTAGTCACAATGCTTGCAAGGCTTATAGTGATGTGCATTACCGAGTGGGCCCAGAGATACCTCTCCGACAATTGGAGTGACAAATCCTAATCTCGAAATACGCCAACCCAACAAGTACCTTTGGAGACACCTGTAGAGCACCTTTATAATCACCCATTTACGTTGTGACGTTTCGTAGCACACAAAGTGTTCCTCCAGTAAACGGGAGTTGGAATGGGTAAAGTCAATCACGTCATTCTCCTAATGAGGTGATCTCGTTAATCAAATGACAACTTAAGTCTATGGCTAGGAAACATAACCATCTTTGATTAACGAGCTAGTCAAGTAGAGGCATACTAGTGACACTCTGTTGTCTATATATTTACACATGTATTATGTTTCCGGTTAATACAATTCTAGCACGAATAATAAACATTTATCATGATACAAGGAAATAAATAATACTTTATTATTGCCTCTAGGGCATATTTCCTTCAGTCTCCCACTTGCACTAGAGTCAATAATCTAGATTACACAGTAATGATTCTTACACCCATGGAGCCTTGGTGCTGATCATGTTTTGCTCGTGGAGGAGGCTTAGTCAACGGGTCTGCAACATGCAGATCCGTATGTATCTTGCAAATTTCTATGTCTCCCACCTGGATTAAATCCCGGATGGAATTGAAGTGTCTTTTGATGTGCTTGGTTCTCTTGTGAAATCTGGATTCCTTTGCCAAGGCAATTGCACCAGTATTGTCACAAAAGATTTTCATAGGACCCGATGCACTAGGTATGACAACTAGATCGGGTATGAACTACTTCATCCAGACTCCTTCATTTGCTGCTTCCAAAGCAGCTATGTACTCCGCTTCACATGTAGATCCCGCCACGACGCTTTGTTTAGAACTGCACCAACTGACAGCTCCACCGTTCAATGTAAATACGTATCCGGTTTGCGATTTAGAATCGTCCGGATTAGTGTCAAAGCTTGCATCAACGTAACCATTTACGATGAGCTCTTTGTCACCTCCATATACGAGAAACATATCCTTAGTCCTTTTCAGGTATTTCAGGATGTTCTTGACCGCTGTCCAGTGATCCACTCCTGGATTACTTTGGTACCTTCCTGCTAGACTTATAGCAATGCATACATCAGGTCTGGTACACAGCATTGCATACATGATAGAGCCTATGGCTGAAGCATAGGGGACATCTTTCATCTTCTCTCTATCTTCTGCAGTGGTCGGGCATTGAGTCTTACTCAACTTCACACCTTGCAACACAGGCAAGAATCCTTTCTTTGCTTGATCCATTTTGAACTTCTTCAAAACTTTGTCAAGGTATGTGCTTTGTGAAAGTCCAATTAAGCGTCTTGATCTATCTCTATAGATCTTGATGCCCAATATATATGCAGCTTCACCGAGGTCTTTCATTGAAAAACTCTTATTCAAGTATCCCTTTATGCTATCCAGAAATTCTATATCATTTCCAATCAGTAATACGTCATCCACATATAATATAAGAAATGCTACAGAGCTCCCACTCACTTTCTTGTAAATACAGGCTTCTCCAAAAGTCTGTATAAAACCAAATGCTTTGATCACACTATCAAAGCGTTTATTCCAACTCCGAGAGGCTTGCACTAGTCCATAAATGGATCGCTGGAGCTTGCACACTTTGTTAGCTCCCTTTGGATCGACAAAACCTTCTGGTTGCATCATATATAATTCTTCTTCCAGAAATCCATTCAGGAATGCAGTTTTGACATCCATTTGCCAAATTTCATAATCATAAAATGTGGAAATTGCTAACATGATTCGGACAGACTTAAGCATCGCTACGGGTGACAAGGTCTCATCGTAGTCAATCCCTTGAACTTGTCGAAAACCTTTCGCAACAAGTCGAGCTTTATAAACAGTAACATTACCATTAGCGTCAGTCTTCTTCTTGAAGATCCATTTATTTTCAATGGCTTGCCGATCATTGGGCAAGTCAACCAAAGTCCATACTTTGTTCTCATACATGGATCCCATCTCAGATTTCATGGCCTCAAGCCATTTTGCGGAATCTGGACTCACCATCGCTTCATAGTTCGTAGGTTCGTCATGGTCTAGTAACATAACTTCCAGAACAGGATTACCGTACCACTCTAGTGCGGATCTTACTCTGGTTGATCTACGAGGTTCAGTAATAACTTGATCTGAAGTTTCATGATCATCATCATTAACTTCCTCACTAATTGGTGTAGGTGTCTCAGAAACTGGTTTCTGTGATGAAATACTTTCCAATAAGGGAGCAGGTATAGTTACCTCATCAAGTTCTACTTTCCTCCCACTCACTTCTTTCGAGAGAAACTCCTTCTCTAGAAAATTTCCGAATTTAGCAACAAAAGTTTTGCCTTCGGATCTGTGATAGAAGGTATACCCAACAGTCTCCTTTGGGTATCCTATGAAGACACATTTCTCCGATTTGGGTTCGAGCTTATCAGGTTGAAGTTTCTTCACATAAGCATCGCAGCCCCAAACATTAAAAAACGACAACTTTGGTTTCTTGCCAAACCATAGTTCATAAGGCGTCGTCTCAACGGATTTTGATGGTGCCCTATTTAACGTGAATGCAGCCGTCTCTAAAGCATAACCCCAAAACGATAGCGGTAAATCAGTAAGAGACATCATAGATCGCACCATATCTAGTAAAGTGCGATTACGACGTTCGGATACACCATTACGCTGTGGTGTTCCGGGTGGCGTGAGTTGCGAAACTATTCCGCATTGTTTCAAATGTAGACCAAACTCGTAACTCAAATATTCTCCTCCATGATCTGATCGTAGAAACTTTATTTTCTTGTTACGATGATTTTCAACTTCACTCTGAAATTCTTTGAACTTTTCAAATGTTTCAGACTTATGTTTCATTAAGTAGATATACCCATATCTGCTTAAATCATCTGTGAAGGTGAGAAAATAATGATATCCGCCACGAGCCTCAACATTCATCGGACCACATACATCTGTATGTATGATTTCCAACAAATCTGTTGCTCTCTCCATAGTTCCTGGAGAACGGTGTTTTAGTCATCTTGCCCATGAGGCACGGTTCGCAAGTACCAAGTGATTCATAATCAAGTGGTTCCAAAAGTCCATCAGTATGGAGTTTCTTCATGCGCTTTACACCGATATGACCTAAACGGCAGTGCCACAAATAAGTTGCACTATCATTATCAACTCTGCATCTTTTGGTTTCAATATTATGAATATGTGTATCACTATTATTGAGATTCAACAAAAATAGACCACTCTTCAAGGGTGCATGACCATAAAAGATATTACTCATATAAATAGAACAACCATTATTCTCTGATTTAAATGAATAACCGTCTCGCATTAAACAAGATCCAGATATAATGTTCATGCTCAACGTTGGCACCAAATAACAATTTTTTAGGTCTAAAACTAATCCCGAAGGTAGATGTAGAGGTAGCGTGCCGACCGCGATCACATCGACTTTGGAACAATTTCCCACGCGCATCGTCACCTCGTCCTTAGCCAATCTTCGATTAATCTGTAGCCCCTGTTTCGAGTTGCAAATATTAGCAACAGAACCAGTATCAAATACCCAGGTGCTACTGCGAGCATTAGTAAGGTACACATCAATAACATGTATATCACATATACCTTTGTTCACCTTGCCATCCTTCTTATCCGCCAAATACTTTGGGCAGTTCTGCTTCCAGTGACCAGTTTGCTTGCAGTAGAAGCACTCAGTTTCAGGCTTAGGTCCAGACTTGGGTTTCTTCTCCTGAGCAGCAACTTGTTTGCTGTTCTTCTTGAATTTCCCTTTCTTCTTCCCTTTACCCATTTTCTTGAAACTGGTGGTCTTATTGACCATCAACACTTGATGCTCCTTTTTGATTTCTACCTCCGCAGCCTTTAGCATTGCGAAGAGCTCGGGAATTGTCTTACTCATCCCTTGCATATTATAGTTCATCACGAAGCTCTTGTAGCTTGGTGGCAGTGATTGAAGAATTCTGTCAATAACGCTATCATCCGGAAGATTAACTCTCAGTTGAATCAAGTGATTGTTATACCCAGACATTTTGAGTATATGCTCACGGACAGAACTATTCTCTTCCATCTTGCAGCTGAAGAACTTATTGGAGACTTCATATCTCTCAATTCGGGCATTTGCTTGAAATATTAACTTCAACTCTTGGAACATCTCATATGCTCCATGACGTTCAAAACGTCGTTGAAGACCCGGTTCTAAGCCGTAAAGCATGGCACACTGAACTATCGAGTAGTCATCAGCTTTGCTCTGCCAGACGTTCATAACATCTGGTGTTGCTCCTGCAGCAGGCCTGGCACCCAGCGGTGCTTCCAGGACGTAATTCTTCTGTGCAGCAATGAGGATAATCCTCAAGTTACGGACCCGGTCCGTGTAATTGCTACCATCATCTTTCAACTTTGCTTTCTCAAGAAACGCATTAAAATTCAACGGAACAACAGCACGGGCCATCTATCTACAATTAACATAGACAAGCAAAATACTATCAGGTACTAAGTTCATGATAAATTCAAGTTCAATTAATCATATTACTTAAGAACTCCCACTTAGATAGACATCCCTCTAATCCTCTAAGTGATCACGTGATCCATATCAACTAAACCATGTCCGATCATCACGTGAGATGGAGTAGTTTCAATGGTGAACATCACTATGTTGATCATATCTACTATATGATTCACGCTCGACCTTTCGGTCTCCGTGTTCCGAGGCCATATTTGTTATATGCTAGGCTCGTCAAGTTTAACCTGAGTATTCCGCGTGTGCAACTGTTTTGCACCCGTTGTATTTGAACATAGAGCCTATCACACCCGATCATCACGTGGTGTCTCAGCACGAAGAACTTTCGCAACGGTGCATACTCAGGGAGAACACTTATACTTTGATAATTTAGTGAAGGATCATCTTATAATGCTACCGTCAAACAAAGCAAGATAAGATGCATAAAGGATTAACATCACATGCAATCAATATAAGTGATATGATATGGCCATCATCATCTTGTGCTTGTGATCTCCATCTCCGAAGCACCGTCATGATCAGCATCGTCACCGGCGCGACACCTTGATCTCCATCGTAGCATCGTTGTCGTCTCGTCAATCTTATGCTTCTACGACTATCGCTACCGCTTAGTGATAAAGTAAAGCATTACATGGCGATTGCATTGCGTACAATAAAACGACAACCATATGGCTCCTGCCAGTTGCCGATAACTCGGTTACAAAACATGATCATCTCATACAACAAATTATATCACATCATGTCTTGACCATATCACATCACAACATGCCCTGCAAAAACAAGTTAGACGTCCTCTACTTTGTTGTTGCAAGTTTTACGTGGCTGCTACGGGCTTAGCAAGAACCGTTCTTACCTACGCATCAAAACCACAACGATAGTTTGTCAAGTTGGTGCTGTTTTAACCTTCGCAAGGACCGGGCGTAGCCACACTCGGTTCAACTAAAGTGAGAGAGACAGACATCCGCCAGTAACCTTTAAGCAACGAGTGCTTGCAACGGTGAAACCAGTCTCGCGTAAGCGTACGCGTAATGTCGGTCCGGGCCGCTTCATCTCACAATACCGCTGAACCAAAGTATGACATGCTGGTAAGCAGTATGACTTATATCGCCCACAACTCACTTGTGTTCTACTCGTGCATAGCATCAACGCATAAAACCTGGCTCGGATGCCACTGTTGGGGAACGTAGTAATTTCAAAAAATTTCCTACGCACACGCAAGATCATGGTGATGCATAGCAACGAGAGGGGAGAGTGTTGTCCACGTACCCTCGTAGACCGATAGCGGAAGCGTTATCACAACGCGGTTGATGTAGTCGTACGTCTTCACGATCCGACCGATCAAGTACCGAACGCACGGCACCTCCGAGTTCTACACACGTTCAGCTCGATGACGTCCCTCGAACTCCGATCCAGCCGAGTGTTGAGGGACAGTTTCGTCAGCACGACGGCGTGGTGACGATGATGATGTTCCACCGACGCAGGGCTTCGCCTAAGCTCCGCAACGGTATTATCGAGGTGTAATATGGTGGAGGGGGGCACCGCACACGGCTAAGAGATCTCAAGGATCAATTGTTGTGTATCTGGGGTGCCCCCTGCCCCCGTATATAAAGGAGCAAGGGGGAGGCAGCCGGCCAAGGGGAGAGGCGCGCCATAGGGGGGAGTAGGACTCCTCCTTTCCTTGTGGGAGTAGGAGAAGGGAAGGGGGAAGGAGAAAGAAGGAAGGGTGCGCCCCCCTTCCCTAGTCCAATTCGGACCAGACCATGGGGAGGGGTGCGGCCACCTTTTGAGGCCTTTCTCTCCTTTCCCGTATGGCCCATTAAGGCCCAATACGAATTCCTGTAACTCTCCGGTACTCCGAAAAATACCCGAATCACTCGGAACCTTTCCGAAGTCCGAATATAGTCGTCCAATATATCGACTTTTACGTCTCGGCCATTTCGAGACTCCTCGTCATATCCCCGATCTCATCCGGGACTCCGAACTCCTTCGGTACATCAAAACTCAATAAAACTGTCATCGTAACGTTAAGCGTGCGGACCCTACGGGTTCGAGAACTATGTAGACATGACCGAGACACGTCTCCGGTCAATAACCAATAGCGGGACCTGGATGCCCATATTGGCTCCCACATATTCTACGAAGATCTTTATCGGTCAGACCGCATAACAACATACGTTGTTCCCTTTGTCACCGGTATGTTACTTGCCCGAGATTTGATCGTCGGTATCTCGATACCTAGTTCAATCTCGTTACCGGCAAGTCTCTTTACTCGTTCCGTAACACATCATCCCGCAACTAACTCATTAGTCACAATGCTTGCAAGGCTTATAGTGATGTGCATTACCGAGTGGGCCCAGAGATACCTCTCCGACAATTGGAGTGACAAATCCTAATCTCGAAATACGCCAACCCAACAAGTACCTTTGGAGACACCTGTAAAGCACCTTTATAATCACCCATTTACGTTGTGACGTTTGGTAGCACACAGAGTGTTCCTCCGAAAAACGGGAGTTGCATAATCTCATAGTCATAGGAACATGTATAAGCCATGAAGAAAGCAATAGCAACATACTAAATGATCGAGTGCTAAGCTAACGGAATGGGTCAAGTCAATCACGTCATTCTCCTAATGAGGTGATCTCGTTAATCAAATAACAACTTATGTCTATGGCTAGGAAACATAACCATCTTTGATTAACGAGCTAGTCAAGTAGAGGCATACTAGTGACACTCTGTTTGTCTATATATTCACACATGTATTATGTTTCCGGTTAATACAATTCTAGCACGAATAATAAACATTTATCATGATACAAGGAAACAAATAATACTTTATTATTGCCTCTAGGGCATATTTCCTTCCCACCACCGCTGATATATCCCACCATCGCTGCCATATACCACCACTGATGCCTTATCCTACCACTATATATCCACCACCAATCCTAGTTCTTTTCATATTAGGTTTGTTTTCGAGATCCATCTAATTTCCGATTCGTGTTTCCTTGCCTGAGTAGGTTTCGGAAAAACAAAAACCACCACAGCTGCCATATCATAACACCACTCTCATATACCACCACCGCTGACATATCCCACCACCGCTGCTATATACCACCACCGCTGCCATATCCTACCACTATATATCCACCAGCAATCCGAGTTCCTTTCATATTAGGTTTGTCAACGAGATCCATCTAATTTCGGATTCGTGTTTCCTTACCTGAGTACGTTTCCGAAAAACAAAACCACCACCGGTGCCATATACCACCACATCTGCCATATCATACCACTGCTACCATATACCACCACCGCTGACATATCCCACAAACGCTGCCATATACCACCACCGCTGCCATATCCTACCACTATATATCCACCACCAATCCGAGTTCCTTTCATATTAGGTTTGTTTTCGAGATCCATTTAATTTCCGATTCGTGTTTCCTTGCCTGAGTATTTTTCGGAAAAAAAAACCACCACCGCTGCTATATACCACCACCGCTGCCATATCATACCACAGCTACCATATACCACCACCGCTGACATATCCCACCAACGCTGCCATATACCACCACCGCTGCCATATCCTACCACTATATATCCACCCC
This sequence comes from Aegilops tauschii subsp. strangulata, assembly GCF_002575655.3. Lineage (NCBI taxonomy): Eukaryota > Viridiplantae > Streptophyta > Magnoliopsida > Poales > Poaceae > Aegilops > Aegilops tauschii. The sequence continues at coordinate 239,958,591 of NC_053037.3, read as the reverse complement.
CAATCAGAGTTCCTTTCATATTAGGTTTGTTTTCGAGATCCATCTAATTTCGATTCGTGTTCCCTTGCCTAAGTAGGTTTCGCAAAAAAACCCACCACCGTTGCCATACCATACCACCGCTACCATATACCACCACCGCTGACATATCCCACCAACGCTGCCATATACCACCACCGATCCCATATCCTACCACTATATATCCACCACCAATCCTAGTTCTTTTCATATTAGGTTTGCTTTCGAGATCCATCTAATTTCCGACTTGTGTTTCCTTGCGTGAGTAGGTTTAGGAAAAACAAAAACCACCACCGCTGCCATATACCACCACAGCTGCCATATCATACCACCACTATCATATACCACCACCGCTGACATGTCCCACCACCGCTGCCATATACCACCACCGCCGCCATATCCTACCACTATATATCCACCACCAATCCGAGTTCCGTTCATATTAGGATTGTTTTCGAGATCCATCTAATTTCCGATTCGTGTTTCCTTGCCTGAGTAGGTTTCGGAAAAAAAACCACCACCGCTGCCATATCATACCACCGCTACCATATACCACCACCGCTGATATATCCCACCATCGCTGCCATATACCACCACCGATGCCATATCCTACCACTATATAAGCACCACCAATCCTAGTTCATTTCATGTTCGGTTTGTTTTCGAGATCCATCTAATTTCCGATTCGTGTTTCCTTGCCTGAGTAGGTTTCTGAAAAACAGAAACCACCACCGCTGCCATATACCACCACAGCTGACATATGCCACCACCGCTACCATATACCACCACCGCTGCCATATCCTACCACTACATATCCGCCACCAATCCGAGTTCCTTTCATATTAGGTTTGTTTTCGAGATCCTTCTAACATCCGATTCGTGTTTCCTTGCCTGAGTAGGTTTTGGAAAAACAAAAACCACCACAGCTGCCATATACCAACACCGCTACCATATCATACCACCGCTACCATATACCACCACCGCTGGCATATCCCACCATCGCTCCCATATACCACCACCTTTGCCATATCCTACCACTATATATCCGCCACCAATCCGAGTTCCTTTCCTATTAGGTTTGTCATCGAGATCCATCTAATTTCCGATTCGTGTTTCCTTGCCTGAGTAGGTTTCGGAAAAACAAAAACCACCACAGCTGCCATATACCACCACAGCTGCCATATCATACCACCACTATCATATACCACCACCGCTGACATGTCCCACCACCGCTGCCATATACCACCACCGCTGCCATATCCTACCACTATATATCCACCACCAATCCGAGTTCCTTTCATATTAGGTTTGTCATCGAGATCCATCTAATTTCCGATTCGTGTTTCCTTACCTGAGTACGTTTCCGAAAAACAAAACCACCACCGCTGCCATATACCACCACATTTGCCATATCATACCACTGCTACCATATACCACCACCGCTGACATATCCCACCAACGCTGCCATATACCACCACCGCTGCCATATCCTACCACTATATATCCACCACCAATCCGAGTTCCTTTCATATTAGGTTTGTTTTCGAGATCCATTTAATTTCCGATTCGTGTTTCCTTGCCTGAGTAGTTTTCGGGAAAAAACCACCACCGCTACTATATACCACCACTGCTGCCATATCATACCACCGCTACCATATACCACCACCGCTGACATATCCCACCAACGCTGCCGTATACCACCACCGCTGCCATATACTACCACTATATAGCCGCCCCCAATCCGAGTTCCTTTCATATTAGGATTGTTTTCGAGATCCATCTAATTTTCGATTCGTGTTTCCTTGCCTGAGTAGGTTTCGGAAAAAAACCACCACCGCTGCCATATCATACCACCGCTACCATATACCACCACCGCTGATATATCCCTCCATCGCTGCCATATACCACCACCGATGCCATATCCTACCACTATATAACCACCACCAATCCGAGTTCCTTTCTTATTGGGTTTGTTTTCGAGATCCATCTAATTTCCGATTCGTGTTTCCTTGCCTGAGTAGGTTTGGGAAAAAAAACACCACCGCTGCCATATCATTCCACCGCTTCCATATACCACCACCGCTGACATATCCCACCAACGCTGACATATACCACCACCACTACCATATCCTACCACTATATATCCACCAATCCGAGTTCCTTTCATATTAGGTTTCTTTTCGAGATCCATCTTATTTCTGATTCGTGTTTCCTTGCCTGAGTAGGTTTCGAAAAACAAACACCACCGCTGCCATATCATACCACCGCTACCATATACCACCACCGCTGATATATGCCACCAACGCTGCCATATCCTACCACTATATATCCACCACCAATCCGAGTTCCTATCATATTAGGTTTGTTTTCGAGATCCATCTAATTTCCGATTCGTTTTTCCTTGCCTGAGTAGGTTTCGGAAAAACACAAACCACCACCGCTGCCATATACCACCACAGCTGCCATATCATGTTACCGCTACCATATACCACCACCGCTGACATATCCCACCAACGCTGCCATATACGACCACAGCTGCCATATCATACCACCACTACCATATACCACCACCGCTGACATATCCCACCAACGCTACCATATACCACCATCGCTGCCATATCCTACCACTATATATCAACCACCAATCCGAGTTTCTTTCATATTAGGTTTCTTTTTGAGATCCATCTAATTTCCGATTCGTGTTTCCTTGCCTGAGTAGGTTTCGGAAAAAAATACCAACACCGCTGCCGTATCATACCACCGCTACCATATACCACCACCGCTGACATATCCCACCAACGCTGCCATATACCACCACCGCTGCCATATCCTACCACTATATATCCACCACCAATCCGAGTTCCTTTCTTATTAGGTTTTTTTTCGAGATCCATCTAATTTCCGATTCGTGTTTCCATGTTTGAGTAGGTTTCGAAAAAAAAACACCACCGCTGCCATATCATACCACCGCTTCCATATACCACCACCGCTGACATATCCCACCAACGCTGACATATACCACCACCGCTGCCATATCCTACCACTATATATCCACCACCAATCCGAGTTCCTTTCATATTAGGTTTGTTTTCGAGATCCATCTTATTTCTGATTCGTGTTTCCTTGCCTGAGTAGGTTTCGAAAAAAACACCACCGCTGCCATATCATACCACCGCTACCATATACCACCACCGCTGATATATCCCACCAACGCTGCCATATGCCACCACCGCTGCCATATCGTACCACTGCTACCATATACCACCGCCGCTGATATATGCCACCAACACTGCCATATCCTACCACTATATATCCACCACCAATCCGAGTTCCTATCATATTAGGTTTGTTTACGAGATCCATCTAATTTCCGATTCGTGTTTCCTTGCCTGAGTAGGTTTCGGAAAAACACAAACCACCACCGTTGCCATATACCACCACAGCTGCCATATCATGTTGCCGCTACCATATACCACCACCGCTGACATATCCCACCAACGCTGCCATATACCACCACCGCTGCCATATCCTACCACTATATATCCACCACCAATCCGAGTTCCTTTCATATTAGGTTTGTTTTCGAGATCCATCTAATTTCCGATTCGTGTTTACTTGCCTGAGTAGGTTTCGAAAAAAAACCACCACCGCTGCCATATCATACCACCGCTACCATATAGCACCACCGCTGACATATCCCACCAACGCTGCCATATACCACCACCGCTGCCATATCCTACCACTATATATCCACCACCAATCCGAGTTCCTTTCATATTAGGTTTGTTTTCGAGATCCATCTAATTTCCGATTCATGTTTCCTTTCCTAAGTAGGTTTCCGAAAAACAAAACCACCACTGCTGGAATATACCGCCACATCTGCCATATCATACCACTTCTACCATATACCACCACTGCTGACATATCCCACCAACGCTGCCATATCCTACCACTATATATCCACCACCAATCCGAGTTCCTTTCATATTAGGTTTCTTTTCGAGATCCATTTAATTTCCGATTCTTGTTTCCTTGCCTGAGTAGTTTTCGGAAAAAAAACAACCACCTCTGCTATATACCACCACCGCTGCCATATCATACCACCGCTACCATATACCACCACCGCTGACATATCCCACCAACGCTGCCATATACCACCACCGCTGCCATATCGTACCACTATATATCCACCCCCAATCCGAGTTCCTTTCATATTAGGTTTGTTTTCGAGATCCAACTAATTTCCGATTCGTGTTTCCTGGCCTGAGTAGGTTTCGGAAAAAAAACACCACCGCTGCCATATACCACCACCGCTGCCATATCATACCACCACCGCTGACATATCCCACCAACGTTGCCATATACCACCACCGCTGCCATATCCTACCAATATATATCCACCACCAATCCAAGTTACTTTCATATTAGGTTTTTTTCGAGAGCCATCTAATTTCCGATTCGTGTTTCCTTGCGTGAGTAGGTTTCGCAAAAAAAACCACCACCGCTGCCATATCATACCACTGCTGCCATATCGTACCACCGCTACCATATACCACCACCGCTGACATATACCACCATCGCTGCCATATACCACCTCCGATGCCATATCATACCACTATATATCCGCCACCAATCCTAGTTCATTTCATACTAGGTTTGTTTCGAGATCCATCTAATTTCCGATTCGTGTTTCCTTGCCTGAGTATGTTTCGGAAAAACAAAAACCACCACCGCTGCCATATACGACCACAGCTGCCATATCATACCACCACTACCATATACCACCACCGCTGACATATCCCACCAACGCTACCATATACCACCATCGCTGCCATATCCTACCACTATATATCAACCACCAGTCCGAGTTTCTTTCATATTAGGTTTCTTTTTGAGATCCATCTAATTTCCGATTCGTGTTTCCTTGCCTGAGTAGGTTTCGGAAAAAAATACCACCACCGCTGCCGTATCATAACACCGCTACCATATACCACCACCGCTGACATATCCCACCAACGCTGCCATATACCACCACCGCTGCCATATCCTACCACTATATATCCACCACCAATCCGAGTTCCTTTCTTATTAGGTTTTTTTTCGAGATCCATCTAATTTCCGATTCGTGTTTCCTTGTTTGAGTAGGTTTCGAAAAAAAAAAACACCACCGCTGCCATATCATACCACCGCTTCCATATACCACCACCGCTGACATATCCCACCAACGCTGACATATACCACCACCGCTGCCATATCCTACCACTATATATCCACCACCAATCCGAGTTCCTTTCATATTAGGTTTGTTTTCGAGATCCATCTTATTTCTGATTCGTGTTTCCTTGCCTGAGTAGGTTTCGAAAAAAACACCACCGCTGCCATATCATACCACCGCTACCATATACCACCACCGCTGATATATCCCACCAACGCTGCCATATGCCACCACCGCTGCCATATCATACCACTGCTACCATATACCACCACCGCTGATATATGCCACCAACGCTGCCATATCCTACCACTATATATCCACCACCAATCCGAGTTCCTATCATATTAGGTTTGTTTACGAGATCCATCTAATTTCCGATTCGTGTTTCCTTGCCAGAGTAGGTTTCGGAAAAACACAAACCACCACCGTTGCCATATACCACCACAGCTGCCATATCATGTTGCCACTACCATATACCACCACCGCTGACATATCCCACCAACGCTGCCATATACCACCACCGCTGCCATATCCTACCACTATATATCCACCACCAATCCGAGTTCCTTTCATATTAGGTTTGTTTTCGAGATCCATCTAATTTCCGATTCGTGTTTACTTGCCTGAGTAGGTTTCGAAAAAAAAACCACCACCGCTGCCATATCATACCACCGCTACCATATAGCACCACCGCTGACATATCCCACCAACGCTGCCATATACCACCACCGCTGCCATATCCTACCACTATATATCCACCACCAATCCGAGTTCCTTTCATGTTAGGTTTGTTTTCGAGATCCATCTAATTTCCGATTCATGTTTCCTTACCTAAGTAGGTTTCCGAAAAACAAAACCACCACTGCTGGAATATACCACCACATCTGCCATATCATACCACTTCTACCATATACCACCACTGCTGACATATCCCACCAACGCTGCCATATACCACCACTGCTGCCATATCCTACCACTATATATCCACCACCAATCCGAGTTCCTTTCATATTAGGTTTGTTTTCGAGATCCATTTAATTTCCGATTCTTGCTTCCTTGCCTGAGTAGTTTTCGGAAAAAAAACCACCACCTCTGCTATATACCACCACCGCTGCCATATCATACCACCGCTACCATATAGCACCACCGCTGACATATCCCACCAACGCTGCCATATACCACCACCGCTGCCATATCCTACCACTATATATCCACCCCCAATCCGAGTTCCTTTCATATTAGGTTTGTTTTCGAGATCCAACTAATTTCCGATTCGTGTTTCCTGGCCTGAGTAGGTTTCGGAAAAAAAAACACCACCGCTGCCATATACCACCACCGCTGCCATATCATACCACCACCGCTGACATATCCCACCAACGCTGCCATATACCACCACCGCTGCCATATCCTACCAATATATATCAACCACCAATCCAAGTTACTTTCATATTAGGTTTGTTTTCGAGAGCCATCTAATTTCCGATTCGTGTTTCCTTGCCTGAGTAGGTTTCGCAAAAAAAACCAACACCGCTGCCATATCATACCACTGCTGCCATATCGTACCACCGCTACCATATACCACCACCGCTGACACCATCGCTGCCATATACCACCTCCGATGCCATATCCTACCACTATATATCCACCACCAATCCTAGTTCTTTTCATACTAGGTTTTTTTTCAAGATCCATCTAATTTCCGATTCGTGTTTCCTTGCCTGAGTATGTTTCGGAAAAACAAAAACCACCACCGCTGCCATATACGACCACAGCTGCCATATCATACCACCACTACCATATACCACCACCGCTGACATATCCCACCAACGCTACCATAGACCACCATCGCTGCCATATCCTACCACTATATATCAACCACCAATCCGAGTTTCTTTCATATTAGGTTTCTTTTTGAGATCCATCTAATTTCCGATTCTTGTTTCCTTGCCTGAGTAGGTTTCGGAAAAAAATACCACCACCGCTGCCGTATCATACCACCGCTACCATATACCACCACCGCTGACATATCCCACCAAAGCTGCCATATACCACCACCGCTGCCATATCCTACCACTATATATCCACCACCAATCCGAGTTCCTTTTTTATTAGGTTTTTTTTCGAGATCCATCTAATTTCCGATTCGTGTTTCCTTGTTTGAGTAGGTTTCGAAAAAAAAACACCACCGCTGCCATATCATACCACCGCTTCCATATACCACCACCGCTGACATATCCCACCAACGCTGACATATACCACCACCGCTGCCATATCCTACCACTATATATCCACCACCAATCCGAGTTCCTTTCATATTAGGTTTGTTTTCGAGATCCATCTTATTTCTGATTCGTGTTTCCTTGCCTGAGTAGGTTTCGAAAAAAAACACCACCGCTGCCATATCATACCACCGCTACCATATACCACCACCGCTGATATATCCCACCAACGCTGCCATATGCCACCACCGCTGCCATATCATACCACTGCTACCATATACCACCACCGCTGATATATGCCACCAACGCTGCCATATCCTACCACTATATATCCACCACCAATCCGAGTTCCTATCATATTAGGTTTGTTTACGAGATCCATCTAATTTCCGATTCGTGTTTCCTTGCCTGAGTAGGTTTCGGAAAAACACAAACCACCACCGTTGCCATATACCACCACAGCTGCCATATCATGTTGCCGCTACCATATACCACCACCGCTGACATATCCCACCAACGCTGCCATATACCACCACCGCTGCCATATCCTACCATTATATATCCACCACCAATCCGAGTTCCTTTCATATTAGGTTTGTTTTCGAGATCCATCTAATTACCGATTCGTGTTTACTTGCCTGAGTAGGTTTCGAAAAAAAACCACCACCGCTGCCATATCATACCACCGCCACCATATAGCACCACCGCTGACATATCCCACCAACGCTGCCATATACCACCACCGCTGCCATATCCTACCGCTATATATCCACCACCAATCCGAGTTCCTTTCATATTAGGTTTGTTTTCGAGATCCATCTAATTTCCGATTCATGTTTCCTTACCTAAGTAGGTTTCCGAAAAACAAAACCAGCACTGCTGGAATATACCACCACATCTGCCATATCATACCACTTCTACCATATACCACCAGTGCTGACATATCCCACCAACGCTGCCATATACCACCACTGCTGCCATATCCTACCACTATATATCCACCACCAATCCGAGTTCCTTTCATATTCGGTTTGTTTTCGAGATCCATTTAATTTCCGATTCTTGTTTCCTTGCCTGAGTAGTTTTCGGAAAAAAAACCACCACCTCTGCTATATACCACCACCGCTGCCATATCATACCACCGCTACCATTTACCACCACCGCTGACATATCCCACCAACGCTGCCCTATACCACCACCGCTGCCATATCCTACCACTATATATCCACCCCCAATCCGAGTTCCTTTCATATTAGGTTTGTTTTCGAGATCCAACTAATTTCCGATTCGTGTTTCCTGGCCTGAGTAGGTTTCGGAAAAAAAACACCACCGCTGCCATATACCACCACCGCTGCCATATCATACCACCACCGCTGACATATCCCACCAACGCTGCCATATACCACCACCGCTGCCATATCCTACCAATATATATCCACCACCAATCCATGTTACTTTCATATTAGGTTTGTTTTCGAGAGCCATCTAATTTCCGATTCGTGTTTCCTTGCCTGAGTAGGTTTCGCAAAAAAAACCACCACCGCTGCCATATCATACCACTGCTGCCATATCGTACCACCGCTACCATATACCACCACCGCTGACATATCCCACCATCGCTGCCATATACCACCTCCGATGCCATATCCTACCACTATATATCCACCACCAATCCTAGTTCTTTTCATACTAGGTTTGTTTTCGAGATCCATCTAATTTCCGATTCGTGTTTCCTTGCCTGAGTATGTTTCGGAAAAACAAAAACCACCACCGCTGCCATATACGACCACAGCTGCCATATCATACCACCACTACCATATACCACCACCGCTGACATATCCCACCAATGCTACCATATACCACCATCGCTGCCATATCCTACCACTATATATCCACCACCAATCCGAGTTTCTTTCATATTAGGTTTCTTTTTGAGATCCATCTAATTTCCGATTCGTGTTTCCTTGCCTGAGTAGGTTTCGGAAAAAAATACCACCACCGCTGCCGTATCATACCACCGCTGACATATCCCACCAACGCTGCCATATACCACCACCGCTGCCATACCCTACCACTATATATCCACCACCAATCCGAGTTCCTTTCTTATTAGGTTTTTTTTCAAGATCCATCTAATTTCCGATTCATGTTTCCTTGCGTGAGTAGGTTTCGAAAAAAAAACACCACCGCTGCCATATCATACCACCGCTTCCATATACCACCACCGCTGACATATCCCACCAACGCTGACATATACCACCACCGCTGCCATATCCTACCACTATATATCCACCACCAATCCGAGTTCCTTTCATATTAGGTTTGTTTTCGAGATCCATCTTATTTCCGATTCGTGTTTCCTTGCCTGAGTTGGTTTCGAAAAAAAACACCACCGCTGCCATATCATACCACCGCTACCATATACCACCACCGCTGATATATCCCACCAACGCTGCCATATGCCACCACCGCTGCCATATCATACCACCGCTACCATATACCACCACCGCTGATATATGCCACCAACGCTGCCATATCCTACCACTATATATCCACCACCAATCCGAGTTCCTATCATATTAGGTTTGTTTTCGAGATCCATCTAATTTCCGATTCGTGTTTCCTTGCCTGAGTAGGTTTCGGAAAAACACAAACCACCACCGCTGCCATATACCTCCACAGCTGCCATATCATGTTGCCGCTACCATATACCACCATCGCTGACATATCCCACCAACGCTGCCATATACCACCACCACTGCCATATCCTACCACTATATATCCACCACCAATCCGGGTTCCTTTCATATTAGGTTTGTTTTCGAGATCCATCTAATTTCCGATTCGTGTTTACTTGCCTGAGTAGGTTTCGAAAAAAAACCACCACCGCTGCCATATCATACAACCGCTACCATATAGCACCACCGCTGACATATCCCACCAACGCTGCCATATACCACCACCGCTGCCATATCCTACCACTATATATCCACCACCAATCCGAGTTCCTTTCATATTAGGTTTGTTTTCGAGATCCATCTAATTTCCGATTCATGTTTCCTTACCTATGTAGGTTTCCGAAAAACAAAACCACCACTGCTGGAATATACCACCACATCTGCCATATCATACCACTGCTACCATATACCACCACTGCTGATATATCCCACCAACGCTGCCATATACCACCACTGCTGCCATATCCTAGCACTATATATCCACCACCAATCCGAGTTCCTTTCATATTAGGTTTGTTTTCGAGATCCATTTAATTTCCGATTCTTGTTCCCTTGCCTGAGTAGTTTTCGGAAAAAAAAACCACGACCTCTGCTATATACCACCACCGCTGCCATATCATACCACCGCTACCATATACCACCACCGCTGACATATCCCACCAACGCTGCCATATACCACCACCGCTGCCATATCCTACCACTATATGTCCACCCCCAATCCGAGTTCCTTTCATATTAGGTTTGTTTTCGAGATCCAACTAATTTCCGATTCGTGTTTCCTGGCCTGAGTAGGTTTCGGAAAAAAAACACCACCGCTGCCATATGCCAACACCGCTGCCATATCATACCACCACCGCTGACATATCCCACCAACGCTGCCATATACCACCACCGCTGCCATATCCTACCAATATATATCCACCACCAATCCAAGTTACTTTCATATTAGGTTTGTTTTCGAGAGCCATCTAATTTCCGATTCGTGTTTCCTTGCCTGAGTAGGTTTCGCAAAAAAAACCACCACCGCTGCAATATCATACCACCGCTGCCATATCATACCACCGCTACCATATACCACCACCGCTGACATATCCCACCATCGCTGCCATATACCACCTCCGATGCCATATCCTACCACTATATATCCACCACCAATCCGAGTTCCTTTCTTATTAGGTTTTTTTTCGAGATACATCTAATTTCCGATTCGTGTTTCCTTGCGTGAGTAGGTTTCGAAAAAAAACACGACCGCTGCCGTATCATACCACCGCTTCCATATACCACCACCGCTGACATATCCCACCAACGCTGACATATACCACCACCGCTGCCATATCATACCACTATATATCCACCACCAATCCGAGTTCCTTTCATATTAGGTTTGTTTTCGAGATCCATCTTATTTCTGATTCGTGTTTCCTTGCCTGAGTAGGTTTCAAAAAAAAACACCACCGCTGCCTTATCATACCACCGCTACCATATACCACCACCGCTGATATATCCCACCAACGCTGCCATATGCCACCACCGCTGCCATATCATACCACCGCTACCATATTCCACCACCGCTGATATATGCCACCAACGCTGCCATATCCTACCCCTATATATCCACCACCAATCCGAGTTCCTATCATATTAGGTTTGTTTTCGAGATCCATCTAATTTCCGATTCGTGTTTCCTTGCCTGAGTAGGTTTCAGAAAAACACAAACCACCACCGCTGCCATATACCTCCACAGCTGCATATCATGTTGCCGCTACCATATACCACCACCGCTGACATATCCCACCAACGCTGCCTTATACCACCACCGCTGCCATATCCTACCACTATATATCCACCACCAATCCGAGTTCCTTTCATATTAGGTTTGTTTTCGAGATCCATCTAATTTCCGATTCGTGTTTACATGCCTGAGTAGGTTTCGAAAAAAAACCACCACCGCTGCCATATCATACCACCGCTACCATATAGCACCACCGCTGACATGTCCCACCAACGCTGCCATACCACCACCGCTGCCATATCCTACCACTATATATCCACCACCAATCCGAGTTCCTTTCATATTAGGTTTGTTTTCGAGATCCATCTAATTTCCGATTCATGTTTCCTTACCTAAGTAGGTTTCCGAAAAACAAAACCACCACTGCTGGAATATACCACCACATCTGCCATATCATACCACTGCTACCATATACCACCACTACTGACATATCCCACCAACGCTGCTATATACCACCACTGCTGCCATATCCTACCACTATATATCCACCACCAATCCGAGTTCCTTTCATATGAGGTTTGTTTTCGAGATCTATTTAATTTCCGATTCTTGTTTCCTTGCCTGAGTAGTTTTCGGAAAAAAAAACCACCACCTCTGCTATATACCACCACCGCTGCCATATCATACCACCGCTACCATATACCACCACCGCTGACATATCCCACCAACGCTGCCATATACCACCACCGCTGCCATATCCTACCACTATATGTCCACCCCCAATCCGAGTTCCTTTCATATTAGGTTTGTTTTCGAGATCCAACTAATTTCCGATTCGTGTTTCCTGGCCTGAGTAGGTTTCGGAAAAAAACACCACCGCTGCCATATACCACCACCGCTGCCATATCATACCACCACCGCTGACATATCCCACCAACGCTGCCATATACCACCACCGCTGCCATATCCTACCAATATATATCCACCACCAATCCAAGTTACTCTCATATTAGGTTTGTTTTCGAGAGCCATCTAATTTCTGATTCGTGTTTCCTTGCCTGAGTAGGTTTTGAAAAAAACACCACCGCTGCCATATCATACTACCGCTACCATATACCACCACCGCTGATATATCCCACCAACGCTGCCATATGCCACCACCACTGCCATATCCTACCACTATATATCCACCACCAATCCGAGTTACTCTCATATTAGGTTTGTTTTCGAGATCCATCTAATTTCCGATTCGTGTTTCCTTGCCTGAGTAGGTTTCGGAAAAACAAAAACCACCACCGCTGCCATATACGACCACAGCTGCCATATCATACCACCACTACCATATACCACCACCGCTGACATATCCCACCAACGCTACCATATACCACCATCGCTGCTATATCCTACCACTATATATCCACCACCAATCCGAGTTTCTTTCATATTAGGTTTCTTTTTGAGATCCATCTAATTTCCGATTCGTGTTTCCTTGCCTGAGTAGGTTTCGGAAAAAATACCACCACCGCTGCCGTATCATACCACCGCTACCATATACCACCACCGCTGATATATCCCACCAACGCTACCATATACCACCACCGCTGCCATATCCTACCACTATATATCCTCCACCAATCCGAGTTCCTTTCTTATTAGGTTTGTTTTCGAGATCCATCTAATTTCCGATTCGTGTTTCCTTGCGTGAGTAGGTTTCGAAAAAAAAAACACCACCGCTGCCATATCATACCACCGCTTCCATATACCACCACCGCTGACATATCCCACCAACGCTGACATATACCACCACCGCTGCCATATCCTACCACTATATATCCACCACCAATCCGAGTTCCTTTCATATTAGGTTTGTTTTCGAGATCCATCTTATTTCTTATTCGTGTTAACTTGCCTGAGTAGGTTTCGAAAAAAAACACCACCGCTGCCATATCATACTACCGCTACCATATACCACCACCGCTGATATATCCCACCAACGCTGCCATATGCCACCACCGCTGCCATATCCTACCACTATATATCCACCACCAATCCGAGTTCCTATCATATTAGGTTTGTTTTCGAGATCCATCTAATTTCCGATTCGTGTTTCCTTGCCTGAGTAGGTTTCGGAAAAACAAAAACCACCACCGCTGCCATAGACCACCACAGCTGCCATATCATCTTACCGCTACCATATACCACCACCGCTGACATATCCCACCAACGCTGCCATATACCACCACCGCTGCCATATCCTACCACTATATATCCACCACCAATCGAGTTCCTTTCATATTAGGTTTGTTTTCGAGATCCATCTAATTTCCGATTCGTGTTTCCTTGCCTGAGTAGGTTTCGGAAAAACACAAACCACCACCGCTGCCATATACCTCCACAGCTGCCATATCATGTTGTCGCTACCATATACCACCACCGCTGACATATCCCACCAACGCTGCCATATACCACCACCACTGCCATATCCTACCACTATATATCCACCACCAATCCGGGTTCCTTTCATATTAGGTTTGTTTTCGAGATCCATCTAATTTCCGATTCGTGTTTACTTGCCTGAGTAGGTTTCGAAAAAAAACCACCACCGCTGCCATATCATACAACCGCTACCATATAGCACCACCGCTGACATATCCCACCAACGCTGCCATATACCACCACCGCTGCCATATCCTACCACTATATATCCACCACCAATCCGAGTTCCTTTCATATTAGGTTTGTTTTCGAGATCCATCTAATTTCCGATTCATGTTTCCTTACCTATGTAGGTTTCCGAAAAACAAAACCACCACTGCTGGAATATACCACCACATCTGCCATATCATACCACTGCTACCATATACCACCACTGCTGATATATCCCACCAACGCTGCCATATACCACCACTGCTGCCATATCCTAGCACTATATATCCACCACCAATCCGAGTTCCTTTCATATTAGGTTTGTTTTCGAGATCCATTTAATTTCCGATTCTTGTTCCCTTGCCTGAGTAGTTTTCGGAAAAAAAAACCACGACCTCTGCTATATACCACCACCGCTGCCATATCATACCACCGCTACCATATACCACCACCGCTGACATATCCCACCAACGCTGCCATATACCACCACCGCTGCCATATCCTACCACTATATGTCCACCCCCAATCCGAGTTCCTTTCATATTAGGTTTGTTTTCGAGATCCAACTAATTTCCGATTCGTGTTTCCTGGCCTGAGTAGGTTTCGGAAAAAAAACACCACCGCTGCCATATACCAACACCGCTGCCATATCATACCACCACCGCTGACATATCCCACCAACGCTGCCATATACCACCACCGCTGCCATATCCTACCAATATATATCCACCACCAATCCAAGTTACTTTCATATTAGGTTTGTTTTCGAGAGCCATCTAATTTCCGATTCGTGTTTCCTTGCCTGAGTAGGTTTCGCAAAAAAAACCACCACCGCTGCAATATCATACCACCGCTACCATATACCACCACCGCTGACATATCCCACCACCGCTGCCATATACGACCACAGCTGCCATATCATACCACCACTACCATATACCACCACCGCTGACATATCCCACCAACGCTACCATATACCACCATCGCTGCTATATCCTACCACTATATATCCACCACCAATCCGAGTTTCTTTCATATTAGGTTTCTTTTTGAGATCCATCTAATTTCCGATTCGTGTTTCCTTGCCTAAGTAGGTTTCGGAAAAAATACCACCACCGCTGCCGTATCATACCACCGCTACCATATACCACCACCGCTGATATATCCCACCAACGCTGCCATATACCACCACCGCTGCCATATCCTACCACTATATATCCTCCACCAATCCGAGTTCCTTTCTTATTAGGTTTGTTTTCGAGATCCATCTAATTTCCGATTCGTGTTTCCTTGCGTGAGTAGGTTTCGAAAAAAAAAACACCACCGCTGCCATATCATACCACCGCTTCCATATACCACCACCGCTGACATATCCCACCAACGCTGACATATACCACCACCGCTGCCATATCCTACCACTATATATCCACCACCAATCCGAGTTCCTTTCATATTAGGTTTGTTTTCGAGATCCATCTTATTTCTTATTCGTGTTTCCTTGCCTGAGTAGGTTTCGAAAAAAAACACCACCGCTGCCATATCATACTACCGCTACCATATACCACCACCGCTGATATATCCCACCAACGCTGCCATATGCCACCACCGCTGCCATATCCTACCACTATATATCCACCACCAATCCGAGTTCCTATCATATTAGGTTTGTTTTCGAGATCCATCTAATTTCCGATTCGTGTTTCCTTGCCTGAGTAGGTTTTGGAAAAACAAAAACCACCACCGCTGCCATAGACCACCACAGCTGCCATATCATCTTACCGCTACCATATACCACCACCGCTGACATATCCCACCAACGCTGCCATATACCACCACCGCTGCCATATCCTACCACTATATATCCACCACCAATCCGAGTTCCTTTCATATTAGGTTTGTTTTCGAGATCCATCTAATTTCCGATTCGTGTTTACTTGCCTGAGTAGGTTTTGAAAAAAAACCACCACCGCTGCCATATCATACCACTGCTACCATATAGCACCACCGCTGACATATCCCACCAACGATGCCATATACCCCCACCGCTGCCATATCCTACCACTATATATCCACCACCAATCCGAGTTCCTTTCATATTATGTTTGTTTTCGAGATCCATCTAATTTCCAATTCGTGTTACCTTGCCTGAGTAGGTTTCGGAAAAAAAACCACCACCGCTACCATATCATACCACCGCTACCATATACCATCACTGCTAACATATCCCGCCAACGCTGCCATATCATACCACTATATATCCACCACCAATCCGAGTTCCTTTCATATTAGGTTTGTTTTCGAGATCTAACTAATTTCCGATTCGTGTTTCCTTGACTGAGTAGGTTTCGGAAAAAAAATCCACCACCGCTGCCATATACCACCACCGCTGCCATATCATACCACCGCTACCATATACCACCACCGCTGACATATCCCACCAACGCTGCCATATACCACCACCCCTGCCATATACCACCACCGCTGCCATATCCTACCACTATATATCCTCCCCCAATCCGAGTTCCTTGCATATTAGGTTTGTTTTCGAGATCCATCTAATTTCTGATTCGTGTTTCTTGCCTGAGTAGGTTTCGGAAAAAAACCCACCACCGCTGCCATATCATACCACCGCTACCATATACCACCATCGCTGACATATCCCACCAACGCTGCTATATACCACCACCGCTGCCATATCCTACCACTATATATGCACCACCAATCCGAGTTCCTTTCATATTAGGTTTGTTTTCGAGATCCATCTAATTTCCGATTCGTGTTTCCTTGCCTGAGTAGGTTTCGGAAAAAAACACCAGCGCTGCCATATCATACCACCGTTACCATATACCAGCACCGCTGACATATCCCACCAACGCTGCCATATACCACCGCCGCTGCCATATCCTACTACACCAACTTGTAACGCCCATGATGCGGCTATATCTCTCACGTGTCGAGGCACAACTTAGAGGCATAACTGCATTGTAGGTTTTGTCGCAAGAAGGGTCATCTTCGCACAATCCCATGTAATGAACAAGAATGGGATAAAGAGAGTTGGCTTACAATCGCCACTTCACACAATACATAAATAAATTCATACATCATCCAAAATACACACATAGACCCACTACGGTCAAATCCAAATGAAAAGTGCGTCACCTGCACTGGTATCAACGGCACCTACAACTGTTTTGGTAGAATCTGTGAGTCACGAGGACTCAGCAATCTCACTCCCGCGAGATCACGACTATTTAAGCTTATAGGAAGGATGGGGTAATGAGGTGGAGCTGCAGCAAGCACTAAGCATATATGGTGGCTAACATACGCAAATAAGAGCGAGAAGAGGAGCAATGCAACGGTCGCGAAGCTAGAAGTGATCAACAAGTGATTCTGAAACTACTTACGTTCATACATAACTCAAACCGTGTTCACTTCCCGGGCTCCGCGAAAAGAGACCATCATGGCTACACACGCGGTTGATGTATTTTAATTAAGTCGAGTGTCAAGTTCTCTACAACCGGACATTAACAAATTCACATCTGCCACATAACCGCGGGCACGGCTTTCGAAAGATAATATCCTGCAGGGGTGTCCCAACTTAGCCCATCATAAGCTCTCACGGTCAACGAAGGATATTCCTTCTCCCGGGAAGACCCGATCAGTCTCGGAATCCCGGTTTACAAGACATTTCGACAATGGTAAAACAAGACCAGCAAGACCACCCGCTGTGCCGACAAATCCCGATAGGAGCTGCACATATCTCGTTCTCAGGGCACACCAGATAAGCTAAGCGTACAGGTACCAACGTAACCCAAGTTGCCAAGGGATGGTCCCGCACGTTGCTCTAGTTTGGACCAACACTCAGAGGAGCACTGGCCCGGGGGGTAAATAAAGATGACCCTCGGGCTCGCGAAAACCCAAGGGAAAAAGGCTTAGGTGGCAAATGGTAAAACCAAGGTTGGGCCTTGCTGGAGGAGTTTTATTCAAAGCGAACTGTCAGGGGGGTCCCATAAATCACCCAACCGCGTTAGGAACGCAAAATCAAGGAACATAACACCGGTATGACGGAAACTAGGGCGGCAAGAGTGGAACAAAACACCAGTCATAAGGCCGAGCCTTCCATCCTTTACCAAGTATATAGATGCATTCATTAAATAAGAGATATTGTGATATCCCAAAATATCCATGTTCCAACATGGAACAAACTTCATCTTTACCTGCAACTAGCAACGCTATAAGAAGGGCTGAGCAAAAGCGGTAACTTAGCCAAACAATGGTTTGCTAGGATAGGATGGTTAGAGGCTTGACATGGCAATGTGGGAGGCATGATAAACAAGTGGTAGGTAGCGCAAGCATAGCGATAGAGCGAACAACTAGCAAAGCAAAGATATAAGTGATATCGAGGGTATGGTCATCTTGCTAGCAAAGTTCTCAGAGCTGACGAAAGCTTGATCCTCGTTAGCGTAGTCAACAGGTTCCTCGTTCACGTACTCGTCTCTTGGCTCTACCCAAAGCAAGAACACAAGCAATGGAACCACAATCAATCACGGGAAATGCACAAGCAACATGATGCAAAACATGGCATGATATGCGAGATGTGACATGCAATGCATGTGCGTGCTCCGGAAGGGAAAAGATGAACAAGAAATCAACTTGGAAAACCAAGTATGGCGCTGGAAAGATGAGATGATTTCGGTTGAAATCGATATAAGGATCACCGGAATCGGATGCACGGTTTGCAAATGACAAGCAAAACAAGGATGGCAAAATTCTGCGATTAACAGCACATGCCACTTAGTATGCAAATAAGCTACTGCACTCGAACATAACAACAAAGCATATGACAGTGATGTACTCAAGATGCTTGACAAAACATGAACACTGAGCTACAGCTAAATCACACCAGAGCAGGTTCAAACAAGCATGGCAAAAGTGCAAAAGATATCAGCTTCATAGACTTGGTGAAAATACTAACATGCCAGAAATAACATCAGGAAGCCATGTTTAGAGCAAGCAAACAACATGCTACGGGAACATATCATATAAAATCAAGGAAAGGCATGAATCCACTAAATGCATAGAACAGAAGTCCCATACTGATCATGAGCCAAAAAGGCACAGAAGATATGATGGCACCTCTATAAACATAGCAAGTTTTATTACCAGATTCAGACTTAGCAGAAAACGGAGCATGGCATTAATAGAATTATGAAGGCATCCTTGTGAGCTCGATTCACTCATCACAAAGCATTGCATGACAAAAAAAGCATACCAACAGCAAGAAGACATGTTCATGAAGCTATCCATGGTAAGAGCAAGTTCATAGCATGTATGGATCACTAGCAACATCCATGGCAAAATTGAATAGCATGTTAACATTCTGCCAGGAACATTTTATAGCACATGTAGAGCAAGATTGAGACATCCTAGGGCACTCCATAATTACAAGCAGTGGCATGGATGGATAGAGAAACCATATGTTCAAAACATCCTTACTGAAGTATCTCAAAATCACGATGGATCTCACTGTAGCATCAAGTTTACATGGCATAAAAATA
Organism: Aegilops tauschii subsp. strangulata; assembly: GCF_002575655.3. Taxonomy (NCBI): domain Eukaryota; kingdom Viridiplantae; phylum Streptophyta; class Magnoliopsida; order Poales; family Poaceae; genus Aegilops; species Aegilops tauschii. The sequence continues at coordinate 239,938,468 of NC_053037.3, read as the reverse complement.
ACAGCAGGTAAAGGACTTGGCAAAATCCTAAGTCCCTGAAAACAACAACATTGGGAAGGCTACTTTGCATGCTTGTGCTAGTCACCACATAGATCACAAAAATACATGGAAAGCATCTCTGTAAAGATGGCATGGCATAGTTTAAAACACATGTAGAGCTCATGCTCATAAGATGGACACATCAATGCAACAAAAATGACAAAACATCAAGTTTTGTTAACAGACAACAGTAAACATCATATAGCACTCTTGCAACAATGATTTAGGCATCAAGATGAACCCAAACAAACATGTCACAATGGAACAAAATGGAGAGCATCTCCTGGTGAACATTTTTATATATCATGCGCATGAAACGGAGCAGTATGCAACGAGATATGTGCGATGAACAGAGCCACATAATATGAGAATTTCGGGACTTAGAGAAAAACAGGGGGGGAAGTCAACCTCAGCTCAGATCTAGGGTTTGCGCGTGGATTGAGGTGGCCGGAGGAATCTCGCCGGAGACGGGGCGACGCGGCGGCCGAAGTGGAGGGGGAAGGCGCCGGCGGGTCGGGGCGGTCGGGCCCCGCCGGATCTAGCCGGATCCGTCGTCGGATCTGGCGACGGCGAAGGCGGCGGCGACCGGGCGCGGCGGCGGTGACTCACCGGAGATGGCGGCGAGCTCAGGCGGCCGGCGGCCGGGCGGAGGAGCGGGCGGCGGCGGAGGCGGCCGAGCGCGGAGGAGCGGGCGGCGCTCGGGCGCGGGAGGCGCCGGGCGGCGGAGCGGGCCGGGGGGCCCCGCGCGGGCCTGGCGGGCCGGCGGCAGCGCGCAGTGGCCGGGGCCACGTGGAGCCCTCCGGTTGGCCGCGGGCTGCGGCGGATCTTGTCCGGCGCGGACCGGACGCGTCCGGCGGCGGAGAGGGAGCGGGGCTAGGGTTTCGGGACCCGGAATTTCGGAGGGGTGCACATATTTATAGGTAGAGGGAGCTAGGAGACTCCAAATGAGGTGCGGTTTTCGCCGACACGACCGTGATCCCACGACGGAGAGCATGGAAGTGACTTAGATTGGTTATTGGGCTGTTTTGGAGGGGTGTTGGGCTGCAACACACAAAAGGCCTTTGTAGTTACCCGGTTAACCGTTGGAGCATCAAACGACCTCCAAATGGAACGAAACTTGACAGGTGGTGTACCAAGGTCCACTTGGCAAGACTCGGTCCATTCCGAGAACGTTTAACACCCGCTCATGAAAAGAGACAAGATGGGTGCTCCGGTGCATGTGGGAGTGTCGGATTACAAAACGGACAAAGGGGAAAATGCTCGGATGCATGAGACGAGCACGTATGCAAATGCGATGCACATGATGACATGGAATGAAATACATGACATGAACAAAATGCAAAACGAAGAGAAAACCCAACCACGATGGGAATCTCATAACTTAAAGCCGAAAATGGCAAGAGTTGGAGTTACAAATATGGCAAGTTACATCCGGGGTGTTACAACACTCCACCACTACGAGTGGATCTCGTCCCGAGATCTAGGACTGAAAGAACTCCGGATATTCGGAACGGAGGTGATCCTCGCGCTCCCAGGTGGCTTCTCGTCGGAATGGTGTGACCACTTCACTTTCAGGTATTTGATAGACTTGTTGCGAGTCTTGCGCTCAGTTTCTTCAAGAATAGCAATGGGATGCTCATGATAAGACAAATCTTCTTGGAGGTCAATCTCTTCGAAGTTGATGGTGCGCTCAGGAGTCTTGAAGCACTTGCGAAGCTGTGACACGTGGAACACATCGTGCACGTTCGCGAAGTTGGAGGGAAGCTCAAGTTGATAGGCGAGGTCACCTCTTTTGCCAATGATCTTGAAAGGACCCACGTATCTAGGGGCAAGCTTCCCTTTGATACCGAAGCGACGGGTGCCTTTCATTGGAGAGACGCGGAGGTAGACATGGTCTCCGATCTCGAAAGCCAAGTCACGGTGCTTGCTATCATAGCAACTCTTCTGGCGCGATTGCGCGACTTTGAGATTTTCACGGATGACTTTGCACATTTCTTCGGCTTCTGTGATCAAGTTGTTGCCAAGAAGTTGGCGTTCACCTGTCTCGGACCAATCCGCTGCCATATCCTACCACTATATATCCAGCACCAATCCGAGTTCCTTTCATATTAGGTTTGTTTTCTATATCCATCTAATTTCCGATTCGTGTTTCCTTGCTTGAGTAGGTTTCGAAAAAAAACCACCACCGCTGCCATATCATACCAAAGCTACCATATACCACCACCGCTGATATATCCCACCAACGCTGCCATATACCACCACCGTCGCCATATGCTACCACTATATATCCACCACCAATCCGAGTTCCTTTCATATTAGGTTTGTTTTCGATATCCATCTAATTTCCGATTCGTGTTTCCTTGCATGAGTAGGTTTCGGAAAAAAAACACCACCACTGCCATATACCACCACCGCTACCATATCATACCACCGCTACCATATACCACCACCGGTGACAAATCCCACCAACGTTGCCATATACCACCACCGCTGCCATATCCTACCACTAAATATCCACCACCAATCCGAGTTCCTTTCATATTAGGTTTCTTTTCGAGATCCATCTAATTTCTGATTCGTGTTTCCTTGCCTGAGTAGGTTTCGGAAAAAAACCACCACCGCTGCCATATCATACCACGCTACCATATACCACCCCCGCTGCCATATCCTACCACTATATATCAACCACCAATCTGAGTTCCTTTCATATTAGGTTTGTTTTCGAGATCCATCTAATTTCCGATTCGTGTTTCCTTGCCTAAGTAGGTTTTAAAAAAAACCACCACCGCTGCCATATCATACCACCGCTACCATATACCACCACCGCTGACATATCCCATCATCGCTACCATTTACCACCACCGCTGCCATATCCTACCACTATATATCCACCACCAATCCGAGTTGCTTTCATATTAGGTTTGTTTTCGAGATCCATCTAATTTCCGATTCGTGTTTCCTTACCTGAGTAGGTTTCGGAAAAACAAAAACCACCACCGCTGCAATATACCACCACAGCTGCCATATCATACAACTGCTACCATATACCACCACCTCTCACATATCCCACCAACGCTGCCATATACCACCACCGCTGCCATATACTACCACTATATATCCACCACCAATCCGAGTTCCTTTAATAATAGGTTTGTTTTCGAGATCCATCTAATTTCCGATTCGTGTTTCCTTGCCTGAGTAGGTTTCGGAAAAAAAACCACCACCGCTGCCATATCATACCACCGCTACCATATACCACCGCCGCTGACATATCCCACCAACGCTGCCATATACCACCACCGCTGCCATATCATACCACTATATATCCACCACCAATCGGAGTTCCTTTCATATTAGGTTTGTTTTCGAGATCCATCTAATTTCCGATTCGTGTTTCCTTGCCTGAGTAGGTTTTGGAAAAAAATAACCACCGCTGCCATATCATACCACCGCTACCATATACCACCACCGCAGACATATCCCACCAACGCTGACATATACCACCGCCGCTGCCATATCCTACCACTATATATGCACCACCAATCCGAGTTCCTTTCATATTAGGTTTGTTTTCGAGATCCATCTAATTTCCGATTCGTGTTTCCTTGCCCGACTAGGTTTCGGAAAAAAAACCACAACCGCTGCCATATCATACCACCGCTACCATATACCACCACCGCTGACATATCCCACCAACGCTACCATATAGCACCATCGCTGCCCTATATATCCACCCCCAATCCGAGTTCCTTTCATATTAGGTTTGTTTTCGAGATCCATCTAATTTCTGATTCGTGTTTCCTTGCCTGAGTAGGTTTCGGAAAAAAACCCACCACCGCTGCCATATACCACCACCGCTGCGATATCATACCACTGCTACCATATACCACTACCGCTGACATATCCCACCAACGCTGCCATATACCACCACCGCTGCCATATCCTACCACTATATATCCACCAGGAATCCGAGTTCCTTCCATATTAGGTTTGTTTTTGAGATCCATCTAATTTCCGATTCGTGTTTCCTTGCTTGAGTAGGTTTCAAAAAAAAACCACCACCGCTGGCATATACCACCACCGCTGCCATATCATACTACCGCTGCCATATACCACCACCGCTGACATATCCCACCAACGCTGCCATATACCACCACCGCTGCCATATCCTACCACTATATATCAACCACCAATCCGAGTTCCTTTCATATTAGGTTTGTTTTCGAGATCCATCTAATTTCCGATTCGTGTTTCCTTGCCTAAGTAGGTTTTAAAAAAAACCACCACCGCTGCCATATCATACCACCGCTACCATATACCACCACCGCTGACATATCCCACCATCGCTACCATTTACCACCACCGCTGCCATATCCTACCACTATATATCCACCACCAATCCGAGTTGCTTTCATATTAGGTTTGTTTTCGAGATCCATCTAATTTCCGACTCGTGTTTCCTTACCTGAGTAGGTTTCGGAAAAACAAAAACCACCACCGCTGCAATATACCACCACAGCTGCCATATCATACAACTGCTACCATATACCACCACCTCTCACATATCCCACCAACGCTGCCATATACCACCACCGCTGCCATATACTACCACTATATATCCACCACCAATCCGAGTTCCTTTAATAATAGGTTTGTTTTCGAGATCCATCTAATTTCCGATTCGTGTTTCCTTGCCTGAGTAGGTTTCGGAAAAAAAAACCACCACCGCTGCCATATCATACCACCGCTACCATATACCACCGCCGCTGACATATCCCACCAACGCTGCCATATACCACCACCGCTGCCATATCATACCACTATATATCCACCACCAATCGGAGTTCCTTTCATATTTGGTTTGTTTTCGAGATCCATCTAATTTCCGATTCGTGTTTCCTTGCCTGAGTAGGTTTCGAAAAGAAAACCACCACCGCTGCCATATCATACCACCGCTACCAAATACCACCACCGCTGACATATCCCACCATCGCTGCCATATACCACCACCACTGCCATATCCTACAACTATATATCCAGCACCAATCCGAGTTCCTTTAATATTAGGTTTGTTTTTGAGATCCATCTAATTTCCGATTCGTGTTTCCTTGCTTGAGTACGGTTTGAAAAAAAATACCACCACCGCTGCCATATCATACCACCGCTACCATATACCACCACCGCTGACATATCCCACCAACGCTGCCATATACAACCACCACCGCCATATGCTACCACTATATATGCACCACCAATCCGAGTTCCTTTCATATTAGGTTCGTTTTCGAGATCCATCTAATTTCCGATTTGTGTTTCCTTACCTGAGTAGGTTTCGGAAAAAAAACCCACCACCGCTGCCATATACCACCACCGCTACCATATACCACCACCGCTGACATATCCCACCAATGCTGCCAAATACCAGCACCGCTGCCATATCCTACCACGATATATCCAGCACCAATACAATTTCCTTTCATATTAGGTTTGTTTTCGAGATCCATCTAATTTCTGATTCGTGTTTCCTTGCCTGAGTAGGTTCCGTGAAAAACAACACCACCACTACCATATACCACCACCGCTGACATATCCCCCCAACGCTGCCCTATACCACCACCGCTGCTATATCCTACCACTAAATATCCAGCACCAATCCGAGTTCCTTTCATATTAGGTTTGTTTTCGAGATCCATCTAATTTCCGATTCGTGTTTCCTTGCCTGAGTAGGTTTCGAGAAAAAACCACCACCGCTGCCATATCATACCACTGCTACCATATACGACCACCGCTGACATATCCCACCAACGCTGCCATATACCACCACCACCGCCATAAGCTACCACTATATATCCACCACCAATCCGAGTTCCTTTCATATTAGGTTTGTTTTCGAGATCCATCTAATTTCCGATTCGTGTTTCTTGCCTGTGTAGGTTTCGAAAAAATAACCACCACCGCTGCCATATACCACCACCGCTGCCATATATACCACCGCTACCATATACCACCACAGCTGACATATCCCACAACGCTACCATATACCACCACCGCTGCCATATCCTACCACTATATATCCACCACCAATCCGAGTTCCTTTCATATTGGGTTTCTTTTCGAGATCCATCTAATTTCCGATTTGGGTTTCCTTGCCTGAGTAGGTTTCGGAAAAAAAACAACCACCGCTGCCATATACCACCACCGTTGCCATATCGTACCACCGCTACCATATACCACCACCGCTGAGATATCCCACCAATGCTGCCATATACCACCACCGCTGCCATATCCTACCACTATATATCCACCACCAATCCGAGTTCCTTTCAAATTAGGTTTGTTTTCGAGATCCATCTAATTTCTGATTCGTGTTTCCTTGCCTGAGTAGGTTTCGAAAAAAACCACCACCACAGCCATATACCACCACCGCTGCCATATCATACCACCGCTACCATATACCACTACCGCTGACATATCCCACCAACTCTGCCATATACCACCACCGCTGCCATATCCTACCACTATATATCCACCACCAATCCGAGTTCCTTTCATATTAGGTTTGTTTTCAAGATCCATCTAATTTCCGATTCGTGTTTCCTTGCTTGAGTAGGTTTCGAAAGGAAAAACCACCACCGCTGCCATATACCACCACCGTTGACATATCCCACCAACGCTGCCATATACCACCACCGCTGCCATATCCTACCACTATATATCCACCACCAATCCGAGTTCCTTTCATATTAGGTTTGTTTTTGACATCCAGCAATTTTTCGATTCGTGTTTGATTGCCTGAGTAGGTTTTGAAAAAAAAAACACCACCGCTGCCATATCATACCACCGCTCCCATATACCACCACCGCTGACATATCCCACCATCGCTGCCATATACCACCACCGCTGCCATATCCTACCACTATATATCCACCACCAATCAGAGTTCCTTTCATACTAGGTTTGTTTTCGAGATCCTTTTAATTTCCGATTCGTTTTTCCTTACCTAAGTAGGTTTCGGAAAAACAAAAACAACCACCGCTGCCATATACCACCACAGCTGCCATATCATACAACTGCTACCATATCCCACCAACGCTGCCATATACCACCACCGCTGCCATATCATACCACTATATATCCACCACCAATCCGAGTTCCTTTAATATTATGTTTGTTTTCGAGATCCATCTAATTTCCGATTCGTGTTTCCTTGTTTGAGTAGGTTTCGGAAAAAAAACCACCACCGCTTCCATATACCACCACCGCTGCCCTACCATACCACCGCTACCATATACCAGCACCGCTGCCATATCATACCACCAACGCTGCCATATGCCACCACCGCTGCCATATCATACCACTATATATCCTCCACCAATCCGAGTTCCTTTCATATTAGGTTTGTTTTCGAGATCCATCTAATTTCCGATTCGTGTTTCCTTGCCTGTGTAGGCTTCGAAAAAAAACCACCACCGCTGCCATATCATACCACCGCTACCATATACCAGCACCGCTGACATATCCCACCATCGCTGCCATATACCACCACCACTGCCATATCCTACCACTATATATCCAGCACCAATCCGAGTTCCTTTCATATTAGGTTTGTTTTCGAGACCATCTAATTTCCGATTCGTGTTTCCTTGCCTGAGTACGGTTCGAAAAAAAACAACCACCGCTGCCATATCATACCACCGCTACCATATACCACCATCGCTAACATATCCCACCAATGCTGCCATATAACACCACCGCCGCCATATCCTACCACTATATATCCACCACCAATCCGAGTGCCTTTCATATTAGGTTTGTTTTCGAGATCCATCTAATTTCCGATCTGTGTTTCCTTGCCTGAGTAGGTTTCGAAAAAAAACCCACCACCGCTGCCATATACCACCACCGCTGCCATATCATACCACCGCTACCATATACCACCATCGCTGACATATCCCACGAATGCTGCCATATAACACCACCGCTGCCATATCCTACCGCCATATATCCACCACCAATCCGAGTTCCTTTCATATTAGGCTTGTTTTTGAGATCCACCTAATTTCCGATTCGTGTTTCCTTGCCTGAGTAGTTTTCGGAAAAAAAAACCCACTACCGCCGTATAGCACCACCGCTGCCATATCATACCACCGCTACCATATACCACCACCCCTGACATATCCCACCAACGCTGCCATATACCACCACCGCTGCCATATCCTACCACTAAATATCCAGCACCAATCCGAGTTCCTGTCATATTAGGTTTGTTTTCGAGATCCATCTAATTTCCGATTCGTGTTTCCTTGCGTGAGTAGGTTTCGAAAAAAAACCACCCCCGCTGCCATATCATACCGCCGCTACCGTATACCACCACCGCTGACATATCCCACCAACGCTTCCATATACCACCACCGCCGCCATATGCTACCACTATATATACACCACCAATTCGAGTTCCTTTCATATTAGGTTTGTTTTCGAGATCCATCTAATTTCTGATTCGTGTTTCTTGCCTATGTAGGTTTCGAAAAAAAACCACCACCGCTGCCATATACCACCACCGCTACCATATCATACCACCGCTGCCATATACCACCACCGTTGACATATTGCACCAACGCTGCCATATACCACCACCGCTGCCATATCCTACCACTATATATCCACCACCAATCCGAGTTCCTTTCATATTAGGTTTGTTTTCGAGATCCATCTAATTTCCGATTCGTTTTTCCTTGCCTGAGTAGGTTTTGAAAAAAAAATACCACCGCTGCCATATCATACCACCGCTCCCATATACCACCACCGTTGACATATCCCACCATCGCTGCCATATACCACCATCGCTGCCATATCCTACCACTATATATCCACCACCAATCAGAGTTCCATTCATACTAGGTTTGTTTTCGAGATCCATCTAATTTCCGATTCCTTTTTCCTTACCTAAGTAGGTTCCGGAAAAACAAAAACAACCACCGCTGCCATATACCACCACAGCTGCCATATCATACAACTGCTACCATATCCCGCCAACGCTGCCATATACCACCACCGCTGCCATATCCTACCCCTATATATCCACCACCAATCCGAGTTCCTTTAATATTAGGTTTGTTTTCGAGATCCATCTAATTTCCGATTCGTGTTTCCTTTCTTGAGTAGGTTTCGAAAAAAAACCACCACCGCTGCCATATACCACCACCGCTGCCATATCATACCACCGCTACCATATACCGCCACCGCCGACATATCCCACCAACGCTGCCATATACCACCACGGCTGCCATATCATACCACTATATATCCACCCTAATCCGAGTTCCTTTCCTATTAGGTTTGTTTTCGAGATCCATCTAATTTCCGGTTCGTGTTTCGTTGCCTGAGTAGGTTTCGAAAAAAACCCACCACCGCTACTATATACCAGCACCGCTTACATATCCCACCATCGCTGCCATATACCTTCACCACTGCCATATCCTACCACTATATATCCAGCATCAATCCGAGTTCCTTTCATATTAGGTTTGTTTTCGAGATCCATCTAATTTCCGATTCGTGTTTCCTTGCCTGAGTACGATTCGAAAAAAAAACAACCACCGCTGCCATATCATACCACCGTTACCATATACCACCATCGCTGACATATCCCACCAACGCTGCCATATACCACCACCGCAGCCATATGCTACCACTATATATATCCACCACCAATCCGAGTGCCTTTCATATTAGGTTTGTTTTCGAGATCCATCTAATTTCCGATTTGTGTTTCCTTGCCTGAGTAGGTTTCGGAAAAAAAACCACCACCGCTGCCATATCATACCACCGCTACCATATACCACCACCGCTGACATATCCCACCAACGCTGCCATATACCACCACCGCTGCCATATCCTACCACTAAATATCCACCACAAATCCGAGTTCCTTTCATATTAGGTTTGTTTTCGAGATCCGTCTAATTTCCGATTCGTGTTTCCTTGCCTGAGTAGGTTTCGGAAAAAAACCCACTACCGCCGTATACCACCACCGCTGCCATATCATACCACCGCTACCATATACCACCACCGCTACAATATCATACCACCGCTACCATATACCGCCACCGCCGACATATCCCACCAACGCTGCCATATACCACCACCGCTGCCATATCCTACCACTATACATCCACCACCAATCCGAGTTCCTTTCATATTAGGTTTGTTTTCGAGATCCATCTAATTTCTGATTCGTCTTTCCTTGCCTGAGTAGGTTTAAAAAAAACAACCACCGCTGCCATATCATACCACCGCTACCATATACCACCACCGCTGACATATCCCACCATCGCTGCCATATACCACCACCGCTGCCATATCCTACCACTATATATCCACCACCAATCAGAGTTCCTTTCATACTAGGTTTGTTTTCGAGATCCATCTAATTTCCGATTCGTTTTTCCTTACCTTAGTAGGTTTCGGATAAACAAAAACAACCACCGCTGCCATATACCACCACAGCTGCCATATCATACAACTGCTACCATATCCCACCAACGCTGCCATATACCACCACCGCTGCCATATCCTACCACTATATATCCACCACCAATCCGAGTTCCTTTAATATTAGGTTTGTTTTCGAGATCCATCTAATTTCCGATTCGTGTTTCCTTTCTTGAGTAGGTTTCGGAAAAAAAACCACCACCGCTGCCATATATCACCATCGCTGCCATATCATACCACCGCTACCATATACCGCCACCGCCGACATATCCCACCAACGCTGCCATATACCACCATCGCTGCCATATCATACCACTATATATCTACCCCCAATCCGAGTTCCTTTCCTATTAGGTTTGTTTTCGAGACCCATCTAATTTCCTGTTCGTGTTTCGTTGCCTGAGTCGGTTTCGAAAAAAAACCACCACCGCTACCATATACCAGCATCGCTGACATATCCCACCATCGCTGCCATATGCCACCACCACTGCCATATCCTACCACTATATATCCAGCACCAATCCGAGTTCCTTTCATATTAGGTTTGTTTTCGAGATCCATCTAATTTCCGATTCGTGTTTCCTTGCCTGAGTACGGTTCGAAAAAAAAACAACCACCGCTACCATATACCACCACCGCTGACATATCCAACCAACGCTGCCATATACCGCCACCGCCGCCATATGCTACCACTATATATCCACCACCAATCCGAGTGCCTTTCATATTAGGTTTGCTTTCAAGATCCATCTAATTTCCAATTTGTGTTTCCTTGCCTGAGTAGGTTTCAGAAAAAAAAAACCACCACCGCTGCAATATACCACCACCGCTGCCATATCATACCACCGCTACCATATACCACCATCGCTGAGATATAACACCACCGCTGCCATATACCACCACCGCTGCCATATACTACCACTAAATATCCACCACAAATCCGAGTTCCTTTCATATTAGGTTTGTTTTCGAGATCCATCTAATTTCCGATACGTGTTTCCTTGCCTGAGTAGGTTTCGGAAAAAAACCCACTACCGCCGTATACCACCACCGCTGCCATATCATACCACCGCTACCATATACCACCACCGCTGACATATCCCCCCAATGCTGCCATATACCACCACCGCTGCCATATCCTACCACTAAATATCCAGCACCAATCCGAGTTTCTTTCATATTAGGTTTGTTTTCGAGATCCATCTAATTTCCGAGTCGTGTTTCCTTGCCTGAGTAGGTTTTGAAAAAAAACCACCCCCGCTGCCATATCATACCACCGCTACCGTATACCACCACCGCTGACATATCCCACCAACGCTGCCATATACCACCACCGCCGCCATATGCTACCACTATATATCCACTACCAATCCGAGTTCCTTTCATATTAGGTTTGTTTTCGAGATCCATCTAATTCCCGATTCGTGTGTCTTGCCTGTGTAGGTTTCGAAAAAAAACCACCACCGCTGCCATATACCACCACCGCTGCCATATCATACCACCGCTACCATATACCACCACCGCTGACATATCCCACCAACGCTGCCATATACCACCACCGCTGCCATATCCTACCACTAAATATCCACCACAAATCCGAGTTCCTTTCATATTAGGTTTGTTTTCGAGATCCGTCTAATTTCCGATTCGTGTTTCCTTGCCTGAGTAGGTCTCGAAAAAAACCACCACCGCTGCAATATCATACCACCGCTACCATATACCGCCACCGCCGACATATCCCACCAACGCTGCCATATACCACCACCGCTGCCATATCCTACCACTAAATATCCACCACAAATCCGAGTTCCTTTCATATTATGTTTGTTTTCGAGATCCGTCTAATTTCCGATTCGTGTTTCCTTGCCTGAGTAGGTCTCGAAAAAAAACCACCACCGCTGCAATATCATACCACCGCTACCATATACCGCCACCGCCGACATATCCCACCAACGCTGCCATATACCACCACCGCTGCCATATCCTACCACTATACATTCACCACCAATCCGAGTTCCTTTCATATTAGGTTTGTTTTCGAGATCCATCTAATTTCTGATTCGTCTTTCCTTGCCTGAGTAGGTTTAAAAAAAACAACCACCGCTGCCATATCATACCACCGCTACCATATACCACCACCGCTGACATATCCCACCATCGCTGCCATATACCACCACCGCTGCCATATCCTACCACTATATATCCACCACCAATCAGAGTTCCTTTCATACTAGGTTTGTTTTCGAGATCCAACTAATTTCTGATTCGTTTTTCCTTACCTAAGTAGGTTTCGGATAAACAAAAACAACCACCGCTGCCATATACCACCACAGCTGCCATATCATACAACTGCTACCATATCCCACCAACGCTGCCATATACCACCACCGCTGCCATATCCTACCACTATATATCCACCACCAATCCGAGTTCCTTTAATATTAGGTTTGTTTTCGAGATCCATCTAATTTCCGATTCGTGTTTCCTTTCTTGAGTAGGTTTCAGAAAAAAAACCACCACCGCTGCCATATACCACCACCGCTGCCATATCATACCACCGCTACCATATACCGCCACCGCCGACATATCCCACCAACGCTGCCATATACCACCATCGCAGCCATATCATACCACTATATATCTACCCCCAATCCGAGTTCCTTTCCTATTAGGTTTGTTTTCGAGACCCATATAATTTCCGATTCGTGTTTCGTTGCCTGAGTCGGTTTCGAAAAAAAACCACCACCGCTACCATATACCAGCACCGCTGACATATCCCACCATCGCTGCCATATGCCACCACCACTGCCATATCCTACCACTATATATCCAGCACCAATCCGAGTTCCTTTCATATTAGGTTTGTTTTCGAGATCCATCTAATTTCCGATTCGTGTTTCATTGCCTGAGTACGGTTCGAAAAAAAAACAACCACCGCTACCATATACCACCACCGCTGACATATCCCACCAACGCTGCCATATACCGCCACCGCCGCCATATGCTACCACTATATATCCACCACCAATCCGAGTGCCTTTCATATTAGGTTTGCTTTCGAGATCCATCTAATTTCCAATTTGTGTTTCCTTGCCTGAGTAGGTTTCGGAAAAAAAACCACCACCGCTGCAATATACCACCACCGCTGCCATATCATACCACCGCTACCATATACCACCATCGCTGAGATATAACACCACCGCTGCCATATACCACCACCGCTGGCATATACTACCACTAAATATCCACCACAAATCCGAGTTCCTTTCATATTAGGTTTGTTTTCGAGATCCATCTAATTTCCGATTCGTGTTTACTTGCCTGAGTAGGTTTCAGAAAAAAACCCACTACCGCCGTATACCACCACCGTTGCCATATCATACCACCGCTACCATATACCACCACCGCTGACATATCCCCCCAATGCTGCCATATACCACCACCGCTGCCATATCCTACCACTAAATATCCAGCACCAATCCGAGTTTCTTTCATATTAGGTTTGTTTTCGAGATCCATCTAATTTCCGAGTCGTGTTTCCTTGCCTGAGTAGGTTTTGAAAAAAAACCACCCCCGCTGCCATATCATACCACCGATACCGTATACCACCACCGCTGACATATCCCACCAACGCTGCCATATACCACCACCGCCGCCATATGCTACCACTATATATCCACTACCAATCCGAGTTCCTTTCATATTAGGTTTGTTTTCGAGATCCATCTAATTCCCGATTCGTGTTTCTTGCCTGTGTAGGTTTCGAAAAAAAACCACCACCGCTGCCATATACCACCACCGCTGCCATATCATACCACCGCTACCATATAACACCACCGCTGACATATCCCACCAACGCTGCCATATACCACCACCGCTGCCATATCCTACCACTAAATATCCACCACCAATCCGAGTTCCTTTCATATTAGGTTTGTTTTCGAGATCCATCTAATTTCCGATTCGTGTTTCCTTGCCTGAGTAGGTCTCGAAAAAAAACCACCACCGCTACCATATACCGCCACCGCCGACATATCCCACCAACGCTGCCATATACCACCACCGCTGCCATATCCTACCACTATACATCCACCACCAATCCGAGTTCCTTTCATATTAGGTTTGTTTTCGAGATCCATCTAATTTCTGATTCGTCTTTCCTTGCCTGAGTAGGTTTAAAAAAAACCACCACCGCTGCCTTATCATACCACCGCTACCATATACGACCACCGCTGACATATCCCACCAATGCTGCCATATACCACAACCGCTGCCATATCCTACCACTATATATCCACCATCAATCTGAGTTCCTTTCATATTAGGTTTGTTTTCCAGATCCATCAACTTTCTGATTCGTGTTTCCTTGCCTGAGTAGGTTTCGAAAAAAAAAACCACCACCCCTGCCATATACCACCACCGCTGCCATATCATACCAACGCTACCATATACCACCACCACTGACATATCCCACCAACGCTGCAATATACCACCACCGCTGCCTTATCCTACCACTAAATATCCACCACAAATCCGAGTTCCTTTCATATTAGGTTTGTTTTTGAGATCCATCTAGTTTCCGATTCGTGTTTCCTTGCCTGAGTAGGTTTTGAAAAAAAGCCACCACTGCCGCCATATACCACCACCGCTGCCATATCATACCACCACCGCCGACATATCCCACCAACGCTGCCATATACGACCACCGCTGCCATATCCTACCACTATATATCCACCACCAATCCGAGTTCCTTTCATATTAGGTTTGTTTTCGAGATCCATCTAATTTTCGATTCGTGTTTCCTTGCCTGAGTAGGTCTCGAAAAAAGACCACCACCGCTGCCATATCATACCACCGCTACCATATACCGCGACCGCCGACATATCCCACCAACGCTGCCATATACCACCACCGCTGCCATATCCTACCACTATATATCCACCACCAATCCGAGTTCCTTTCATATTAGGTTTGTTTTCGAGATCCATCTAATTTCTGATTCGTGTTTCCTTGCCTGAGTAGGTTTAAAAAAACCACCACCCCTGCCATATCATACCACCTCTACCATATACCACCACCGCTGACATATCCCACCATAGCTGCCATATACCACCACCGCTGCCATACCCTAACACTATATATCCACCACCAATCCGAGTTCCTTTTATATTAGGTTTGTTTTCGAGATCCATCTAATTTCCGATTTGTGTTTCATTACCTGAGTAGGTTTCGGAAAAACAAAAACAACCACCGCTGCCATATACCACCACAGCTGCCATATCATACCACTGCTACCATATACCAGCACCGCTGACATATCCCACCAATGCTGCCATGTACCACCACCGCTGCCATATCCTACCACCATATATCCACCACCAATCCGAGTTCCATTCATATTTGGTTTGTTTTTGAGATCCATCTAATTTCCGATTCGTGTTTCCGTGCCTGAGTAGGTTTCGGAAATAAAAACACCACTGCCATATCATCCACCACTACCATATACCACCACCGCTGACATATCCCACCAACGCTGCTATATACCACCACCGCTGCCATATCCTACCACTAAATATCCAGCAGCAATCCGAGTTCCTTTCATATTAGGTTTGTTTTCGAGATCCATCTAATTTCCGATTCGTGTTTCTTGCCTGTGTAGGTTTTGAAAAAAAACCACCACCGCTGCCATATCATGCCACCGCTACCATATACCACCACCGCTGACATATCCCACCAACGCTGCCATATACCACCACTGCTGCCATATCCCACCATAGCTGCCATATACCACCACCGCTGCCATATCCTACCACTATATATCCACCACCAATCCGAGTTCCTTTCATATTAGGTTGCTTTTCGAGATCCATCTAATTTCCGATTTGTGTTCCTTGCCTGAGTAGGTTTCGGAAAAAAAACCACCACCGCTGCCATATCCTACCACTATATATCCACCACCAATCCGAGTTCCTTTCGTATTAGGTTTGTTTTCGAGATCCATCTAATTTCCGATTCGTGTTTCCTTGCCTGAGTAGGTTTTGGAAAAAATCCACCACCACTGCCATATACCACCACTACTGCCGTATCATACCACCGCTAGCATATACCACCACCACTGACATATCCCACCAACGCTGCCATATACCACCACCGCTGCCATAACCTACCACTATATAAACTCCCCCAATCCAAGTTCCTTTCATATTAGGTTTGTTTTTGAGATCCATCTAATTTCCAATTCGTGTTTCCTTGCCTGAGTAGGTTTCAAAAAAAAACCACCACCGCTGCCATATCATACCACCGCTACCATATACCACCACCACTTACATATCCCACCAACGCTGCCATATACCACCACCGCTGCCATACCCTACCACTATATATCCACCACCAATCCGAGTTCCTTTCATATTAGGTTTCTTTTCGAGATAGATCTAATTTCCGATTTTGTTCCTTACCTGAGTATGTTTCGGAAAAAAAAACACCACCTCTACCATATCATACCACCGCTACCATATACGACCACTGCTGACATATCCCACCAATGCTGCCATATACCACCACCGCTGCCATATCCTACCAATATATATCCACCATCAATCCGAGTTCCTTTCATATTAGGTTTGTTTTCGAGATCCATCAAATTTCTGATTCGTGTTTCCTGGCCTGAGTAGGTTTCAAAAAAAACCACCACCGCTGCCATATCATACCACCGCTACCGTATACCACCACCGCTGACATATCCCACCAACGCTGCCATATTCCACCACCGCCGCCATATGCTACCACTATATATCCACCACCAATCTGAGTTCCTTTCATATTAGGTTTGTTTTCGAGATCCATCTAATTTCCGATTCGTGTTTATTGCCTGTGTAGGTTTCGAAAAAAAACCACCACCGCTTCCATATACCACCACCGCTGACATATCCTACCAGTATATATCCACCACCAATCCGAGTTCCTTTCATATTAGGTTTCTTTTCGAGATCCATCTAATTTCTGATTTGTGTTCCTTGCCTGAGTATGTTTCGGAAAAAAAACCACCACCGCTGCCATATCATACCACTGCTACCATATACGACCACCGCTGACATATCCCACCAATGCTGCCATATACCACCACCGCTGCCATATCCTACCACTATATATCCACCATCAATCCGAGTTCCTTTCATATTAGGTTTGTTTTCGAGATCCATCAAATTTCTGATTCGTGTTTCCTTGCCTGAGTAGGTTTCGAAAAAAAAACCACCACCACTGCCATATACCACCACCGCTGCCATATCATACCAACGCTACCATATACCACCATCGCTGACATATCCCACCAACGCTGCAATATACCACCACCGCTGCCTTATCCTACCACTAAATATCCACCACAAATCCGAGTTCCTTTCATATTAGGTTTGTTTTCGAGATCCATCTAATTTCCGATTCGTGTTTCCTTGCCTGAGTAGGTTTCGAAAAAAAACCACCACCGCTGCCGTATCATACCACCACCGCCGACATATCCCACCAACGCTGCCATATACGACCACCGCTGCCATATCCTACCACTATATATCAAACACCAATCCGAGTTCCTTTCATATTAGGTTTGTTTTCGAGATCCATCTAATTTCCGATTCGTGTTTCTTTGCCTGAGTAGGTTTCGAAAAAAAACCACCACCGCTGCCATATCCTACCACTATATATCCACCACCAATCCGAGTTCCTTTCATATTAGGTTTGTTTTCGAGATCCATCTAATTTCCGATTCGTGTTTCCCTGCCTGAGTAGGTCTCGAAAAAAGACCACCACCGCTGCCATATCATACCACCGCTACCATATACCGCGACCGCCGACATATCCCACCAACGCTGCCATATACCACCACCGCTGCCATATCCTACCACTATATATCCACCACCAATCCGAGTTCCTTTCATATTAGGTTTGTTTTCGAGATCCATCTAATTTCTGATTCGTGTTTCCTTGCCTGAGTAGGTTTAAAAAAAAAACCACAACCGCTGCCATATCATACCACCGCTACCATATACCAAAACCGCTGACATATCCCACCTTAGCTGGCATATACCACCACCGCTGCCATATCCTACCACTATATATCCACCACCAATCCAAGTTTCTTTCATATTAGGTTTGTTTTCGAGATCCATCTAATTTCCGATTTGTGTTTCATTACCTGAGTAGGTTTCGGAAAAACAAAAACCACCACCGCTGCCATATACCACCACAGCTGCCATATCATAATACTGCAATCATATACCACCACCGCTGACATATCCCACCAATGCTGCCATGTACCACCACCGCTGCCATATCCTACCACCATATATCCACCACCAATCCGAGTTCCTTTCATATTAGGTTTGTTTTTGAGATCCATCTAATTTCCGATTCGTGTTTCCTTGCCTGAGTAGGTTTCGGAAAAAAAAACCACCACTGCCATATCATCCACCACTACCATATACCACCACCGCTGACATATCCAACCAACGCTGCCATATCCTACCACAAAATATCCAGCAGAAATCCGAGTTCCTTTCATATTAGGTTTGTTTTCGAGATCCATCTAATTTCCGATTCGTGTTTCCTTGCCAGAGTAGGTTTCGAAAAAAACCCACCACCGCTACCGTATACCACCACCGCTGACATATCCCACCAACGCTGCCATATACCACCACCGCCGCCATATGCTACCACTATATATCCACCTCCAATCTGAGTTCCTTTCATATTAGGTTTGTTTTCGAGATCCATCGAATTTCCGATTCGTGTTTCTTGCCTGTGTAGGTTTCGAAAAAAACCCACCACCGCTGCCATATCATAGCACCGCTACCATATACCACCACCGCTGAAGTATCCCACCAACGCTGCCATATACCACCACCGCTGCCATATCCTACCACTATATATCCACCACCAATCCAAGTTCCTTTCATATTAGGTTTCTTTTCGAGATCCATCTAATTTTCGATTTGTGTTCCTTGCCTGAGTATGTTTCGGAAAAAAAACCACCACTGCTGCCATATCATACCACCGCTACCATATACGACCACCGCTGACATATCCCACCAATGCTGCCATATACCACCACCGCTGCCATATCCTACCACTATATATCCACCATCAATCCGAGTTCCTTTCATAAAAGGTTTGTTTTCGAGATCCATCAAATTTCTGATTCGTGTTTCCTTGCCTGAGTAGGTTTCGAAAAAAAACCACCACCACTGCCATATACCACCACCGCAGCAATATCATACCAATGCTACCATATACCACCACCGCTGACATATCCCACCAACGCTGCAATATACCACCACCGCTGCCTTATCCTACCACTAAATATCCACCACAAATCCGAGTTCCTTTCATATTAGGTTTGTTTTTGAGATCCATCTAATTTCTGATTCGTGTTTCCTTGCCTGAGTAGGTTTCGAAAAAAAACCACCACCGCTGCCATATACCACCACCGCTGCCATATCATACCACCACCGCCGATATATCCCACCAACGCTGCCATATACGACCACCGCTGCCATATCCTACCACTATATATCCACCACCAATCTGAGTTCCTTTCATATTAGGTTTGTTTTCGAGATCCATCTAATTTCCGATTCGTGTTTCTTTGCCTGAGTAGGTTTCGGATAAAACACCACCACCGCTGCCATATCCTACCACTATATATCCACCACCAATCCGAGTTCCTTTCAAATTAGGTTTGTTTTCGAGATCCATCTAATTTCCGATTCGTGTTTCCTTGCCTGGGTAGGTCTCGAAAAAAAAAACCACCACCGCTGCCATATCATACCACCGCTACCATATACCGCCGCCGCCGACATATCCCACCAACGCTGCCATATACCACCACCGCTGCCATATCCTACCACTATATATCCACCACCAATCCGAGTTCCTTTCATATTAGGTTTGTTTTCGAGATCCATCTCATTTCTGATTCGTGTTTCCTTGCCTGAGTAGGTTTCGGAAAAAAAAACCACCACCGCTGACACCCACCATAGCTGCCATATACCACCACCGCTGCCATATCCTACCACTATATATCCACCACCAATCCAAGTTCCTTTCATATTAGGTTTGTTTCCGAGATCCATCTAATTTCCGATTTGTGTTTCATTACCTGAGTAGGTTTCGGAAAAACCAAAACCACCACCGCTGCCATATACCACCACAGCTGCCATATCATACTACTGCTACCATATACCACCGCCGCTGACATATCCCACCAATGCTGCCATGTACCACCACCGCTGCCATATCCTACCACCATATATCCACCACTAATCCGAGTTCCTTTCATATTAGGTTTGTTTTTGAGATCCATCTAATCTTCGATTCGTGTTCCTTGCCTGAGTAGGTTTCGGAAAAAAAACCACCACTGACATATCATCGACCACTACCATATACCACCACCGCTGACATATCCAACCAACGCTGCCATATACCACAACCGCTGCCATATCCTACCACTAAATATCCAGCAGCAATACGAGTTCCTTTCATATTAGGTTTGTTTTCGAGATCCATCTAATTTCCGATTCGTGTTTCCTTGCCTGAGTAGGTTTCGAAAAAAAACCACCACCGCTACCGTATACCACCACCGCTGACATATCCCACCAACGCTGCCATATACCACCACCGCCGCCATATGCGACCACTATATATCCACCTCCAATCTGAGTTCCTTTCATATTAGGTTTGTTTTCGAGATCCATCTAATTTCCGATTCGTGTTTCTTCCCTGTGTAGGTTTCGAAAAAAAAACCACCACCGTTGCCATATCATACCACCGCTACCATATACCACCACCGCTGACATATCCCACCACCGCTGCCATATACCACCACCGCTGCCATACCCTACCACTATATATCCGCCACCAATCCGAGTTCCTTTCATATTAGGTTTCTTTTCGAGATCCATCTAATTTCCGATTTGTGTTCCTTGCCTGAGTATGTTTCGGAAAAAAAACCACCACCGCTGCCATATCATACCACCGCTACCATATACGACCACCGCTGACATATCCCACCAATGCTGCCAGATACCACCACCGCTGCCATATCCTACCACTATATATCCACCATCAATCCGAGTTCCTTTCATATAAGGTTTGTTTTCGAGATCCATCAAATTTCTGATTCGTGTTTCCTTGCCTGAGTAGGTTTCGAAAAAAAACCACCACCACTGCCATATACCACCACCGCTGCCATATCATACCAACGCTACCATATACAATCACCGCTGACATATCCCACCAACGCTGCAATATACCACCACCGCTGCCTTATCCTACCACTAAATATCCTCACAAATCCGAGTTCCTTTCATATTAGGTTTGTTTTTGAGATCCATCTAATTTCCGATTCGTGTTTCCTTGCCTGAGTAGGTTTCGAAAAAAAACCACCACCGCTGCCATATACCACCACCGCTGCCATATCATACCACCACCGCCGACATATCCCACCAACGCTGCCATATACGACCACCGCTGCCATATCCTACCACTATATATCCACCACCAATCCGAGTTCCTTTCATATTAGGTTCGCTTTCGAGATCCATCTAATTTCCGATTCGTGTTTCCTTGCCTGAGTAGGTTTTGGAAAAAAACCACCACCACTGCCATATACCACCACTACTGCCGTATCATACCACCGCTAGCATATACCAC
Source organism: Aegilops tauschii subsp. strangulata (assembly GCF_002575655.3). Taxonomy (NCBI): domain Eukaryota; kingdom Viridiplantae; phylum Streptophyta; class Magnoliopsida; order Poales; family Poaceae; genus Aegilops; species Aegilops tauschii. The sequence goes on along the minus strand of NC_053037.3, from coordinate 239,916,228 downwards.
CACCGCTGACATATCCCACCAACGCTGCCATATACCACCACCGCTGCCATATCCTACCACTATATAAACTCCCCCAATCCAAGTTCCTTTCATATTAGGTTTGTTTTCGAGATCCATCTAATTTCCAATTCGTGTTTCCTTGCCTAAGTAGGTTTCAAAAAAAAACCACCACCGCTGCGATATCATACCACCGCTACCATATACCACCACCGCTGACATATCCCACCAACGCTGCCATAGACCACCACCGCTGCCATATCCTACCACTAAATATCCACCACAAATCCGAGTTCCTTTCATATTAGGTTTGTTTTCGAGATCCATCTAATTTCCCATTCGTGTTTCCTTGCCTGAGTAGGTCTCGAAAAAAAACCACCACCGCTGCCATATCATACCACCGCTACCATATACCGCCACCGCCGACATATCCCACCAACGCTGCCAGATACCACCACCGCTGCCATATCCTACCACTATATATCCACCACCAATCCGAGTTCCTTTCATATTAGGTTTGTTTTCGAGATCCATCTAATTTCTGATTCGTGTTTCCTTGCCTGAGTAGGTTTCGGAAAAACAAAAGCCACCACCGCTGCCATATACAACCACAGCTGCCATATCATACCACCGCTACCATATACCGCCACCGCCGACATATCCCACCAACGCTGCCATATACAACCACCGCTGCCATATCCTACCACTATATATCCACCACCAATCCGAGTTCCTTTCATATTAGGTCTGTTTTCGAGATCCATCTAATTTCTGATTCGTGTTTCCTTGTCTGAGTAGGTTTCGGAAAAACAAAAACCACCACCGCTGCCATATACAACCACAGCTGCCATATCATACCACTGCTACCATATACCACCACCGCTGACATATCCCGCCAATGCTGCCAAATACCACCACCGCTGCCATATCCTACCACTCTATATCCCCCACGAATCCGAGTTCCTTTCATATTAGGTTTGTTTTCGAGATCCATCTAATTTCAGATTCGTGTTTCCTTGCGTGAGTAGGTTTCGGAAAAAAAACCACCACCACTGCCATATACCACCACCCCTGCCATATCATACCACCGCTACCATATACCACCACCGCTGACATATCCCACCAACGCTGCCATATACCACCACCGCTGCCATATCCTACCACTAAATATCCAACACCCATCCGAGTTCCTTTCATATTAGGTTTGTTTTCGAGATCCATCTAATTTCCGATTCGTGTTTCCTTGCCTGAGTAGGTTTCGGAAAAAAAACCACCACCGCTGCCATATCCTACCACTATATATCCACTACCAATCCGACTTCCTTTCATATTAGGTTTGTTTTCGAGATCCATCTAATTTCCGATTCGTGTTTCCTTACCAGAGTATGTTTCGAAAAAACAAAAACCCCCACCGCTGCCATATACCACCACAGCTGCCATATCATACCACTGCTACCATATACCACCACCGCTGACATATCTCACCAACGCTGCCATATACCACCACCGCTTCCATATCCTACCACTATATATCCACCACCAATCCGAGTTCCTTTCGTATTAGGTTTTTTTCGAGATCCATCTAATTTCCGATTCGTGTTTCCTTGCCTGAGTAGGTTTTGGAAGAAAAACCACCACCACTGTCATATACCACCACTACTGCCGTATCATACCACCGCTAGCATATACCACCACCGCTGACATATCCCACCAACGCTGCCATATACCACCACCGCTGCCATATCCTACCACTATATATCCACCACAAATCCGAGTTCCTTTCATATTAGGTTAGTTTTCGAGATCCATCTAATTTCTGATTCGTGTTTCCTTGCCTGCGTAGGTTTCGAAAAAAACCACCACCACTGCCATATACCACCACCGCTGCCATATCATACCACCGCTACCATATACCACCACCGCTGACATATCCCACCAACGTTGCCATATACCACCACCCCTGCCTTATCCTACCACTAAATATCCACCACAAATCCGAGTTCCTTTCATATTAGGTTTGTTATCAAGATCCATCTAATTTCTTATTCGTGTTTCCTTGCCTGAGTAGGTTTCGAAAAAAAACCACCACCGCTGCCATATCATACCACCGCCGCCGACATATCCCACCAACGCTGCCATATACCACCACCGCTGCCATATCCTACCACTATATATCCACCACCAATCCGAGTTCCTTTCGTATTAGGTTTTTTTTCAAGATCCATCTAATTTCCGATTCGTGTTTCCTTGCCTGAGTAGGTTTCAGAAAAAAAACTACCACCGCTGCCATATCCGACCACTATATATCCACCACCAATCCGAGTTCCTTTCATATTAGGTTTGTTTTCGAGATCCATCTAATTGCCGATTCATGTTACCTTACCAGAGTAGGTTTCGGAGAAACAAAAACCACCACCGCTGCCATATACCACCACAGCTGCCATATCATACCACTGCTACCATATATCACCACCGCTGACATATCTCACCAACGCTGCCATATACCACCACCGCTGCCATATCCAACCACTATATATCCACCACCAATCCGAGTTCCTTTCGTATTAGGTTTGTTTTCGAGATCCATCTAATTTTCGATTCGTGTTTCCTTGCCTGAGTAGGTTTTGGAAAAAAAACCACCACCACTGCCATACACCACCACTACTGCCGTATCATACCACCGCTAGCATATACCACCACCGCTGACATATCCCACCAACGCTGCCATATACCACCACCGCTGCCATATCCTACCACTATATAAACACCCCCAATCCAAGTTCTTTTCATATTAGGTTTGTTTTCGAGATCCATCTAATTTCCAATTCGTCTTTCCTTGCCTGAGTAGGTTTTGAAAAAAAACCACCACGCTGCCATATCATACCACCGCTACCATATACCACCACCGCTGACATATGCCACCAACGCTACCATAGACCACCACTGCTGCCATATCATACCACTATATATCCACTACCAATCCGAGTTCTTTTCATATTAGGTTTGTTTTCGAGATCCATCTAATTTCCGATTCGTGTTTCCTTGCCTGATTAGGTTTCGGAAAAAAAACCACCACCACTACCATATCATACCACTACTACCATATACCACCACCGCTGACATATCACACCATCTGTCCCATATACCACCATCGTTGCCATATCCTACCACTATATATCCAGCACCAATCCGAGTTCCTTTCATATTAGGTTTGTTTTCGAGATCCATCTAATTTCCGATTCGTGTTTCCGTGCCTGAGTAGGTTTCGGAAAAAAAAACCCACCACCGCTGCCATATCATACCACCGCTACAATATACAACCACCGCTGACATATCCCACCAACGCTGCCATATACCACTACCGCCGCCATATGGTACCACTATATATCCACCACCAATCCGAGTTACTTTCATATTAGGTTTGCTTTCGAGATCCAACTAATTTCCGATTCTTGTTGTTTCTTGCCTGTGTAGGTTTCGAAAAAAAAAACACCACCGCTGCCATATACCACCACCGCTGCCATATCATACCACCGCTACCATATACCACCACCGCTGACATATCCCACCAACGCTGCCATAGACCACCACCGCTGCCATATCATACCACTATATATCCACCACCAATCCGAGTTCTTTTCATATTAGGTTTGTTTTCGAGATCCATCTAATTTCCGATTCGTGTTTCCTTCCCTGATTAGGTTTCGGAAAAAAACCACCACCACTGCCATATCATACCACTACTACCATATACCACCACCGCTGACATATCACACCATTTGTCCCATATACCACCATCCCTGCCATATCCTACCACTATATATCCAGCACCAATCCGAGTTCCTTTCATATTAGGTTTGTTTTCGAGATCCATCTAATTTCCGATTCGTGTTTCCTTGCCTAAGTAGGTTTCGGAAAAAAAAACTACCACCGCTGCCATATCATACCACCGCTACCATATACAACCACCGCTGACATATCCCACCAACGCTGCCATATACCACTACCGCCGCCATATGGTACCACTATATATCCACCACCAATCCGAGTTCCTTCTATATTAGGTTTGTTTTCGAGATCCAACTAATTTCCGATTCGTGTTTCCTTGCCTGTGTAGGTTTCGAAAAAAAAACACCACCGCTGCCATATACCACCACCGCTGCAATATCATACCACCGCTACCATATACCACCACCGCTGACATATCCCACCAACGCTGCCAAATACCACCACCGCTGCCATATCCTACTACTATATATCCACCACCAATCCGAGTTCCTTTCATATTAGGTTTGTTTTCGAGATCCATCTAATTTCCGATTCGTGTTTCCTTGCCTGATTAGGTTTCGGAAAAAAAACCACCACCGCTGTCATATACCACCACCGTTGCCATATACCACCACCGCTGCCATATCATACCACCACTACCATATACCACCACCGCTGACATATCCCACCAATGCTGCCATATACCACCACCGCTGCCATATCCTACCACTAAATATCCACCACAAATCCGAGTTCCTTTCATATTAGATTTGTTTTCGAGATCCGTCTAATTTTCGATTCGTGTTTCCTTGCCTGAGTAGGTTTCGAAAATAACCCACCACCGCTGCCATGTACCACCACCGCTGCCACATCATACCACCACCGCCGACATATCCCACCAACGCTGCCATATACCACCACCGCTGCTATATCCTACCACTATATATCCACCACCAATCCGAGTTCTTTTCATATTAGGTTTGTTTTCGAGATCCATCTAATTTCCGATTCGTGTTTCCTTGCCTGAGTAGGTTTCGAAAAAAAACCCAGCACCGAAGCCATATCCTACCACTATATATCCACCACCAATGCGAGTTCCTGTCATATTAGGTTTGTTTCGAGATCCATCTAATTTCGAATTCAAGTTTCCTTACCAAGTAGGTTTCGGAAAAACAAAAACCACCACCGCTGCCATATACCACCACCGCTGCCATATCATACCACCGCTAGCATATACCAACACCGCTGACATATCCCACCAACATGTCCCACCAAGGCTGCCATATACCACCACCGCTGCAATATCCTGCTACTATATATCCACCACCAATCCGAGTTCCTTTCATATTCGGTTTGTTTTCGAGATCCATCTAATTTCCGATTCGTGTTTCCTTGCCTGAGTAGGTTTCGGAAAAAAAGCCACCACCGCTGCCATATGGCACCACCGTTGCCATATACCAACACCGCTGCCATATCATACCACCACTACCATATACCACCACCGCTGACATATCCCACCAATGCTGCCATATACCACCACCGCTGCCATATCCTACCACTATATATCCACCACCAATCCGAGTTCCTTTCATATTAGGTTTGTTTTCGAGATCCATCTAATTTCAGATTCGTGTTACCTTGCGTGAGTAGGTTTCGGAAAAAAATGCACCACCACTGCCATATACCACCACCGCTACCATATCATACCACCGCTACCATATACCACCACCGCTGACATATCCCACCAACGTTGCCATATACCACCACCCCTGCCATATCCTACCACTAAATATCCAGCACCAATCCGAGTTCCTTTCATATTAGGTTTGTTTTCGAGACCCATCTAATTTCCGATTCGTGTTTCCTTGCCTGAATAGGTTTCGGAAAAAAAAAAACCACCACCGCTGCCATATCCTACCACTAAATATCCAGCACCAATCCGAGTTCCTATCATATTAGGTTTGTTTTCGAGATCCATCTGATTTCCGATTCGTGTTTCCTTGCCTGAGTAGGTTTTGAAAAAAAAACCACCACCGCTGCCATATGATACCACCGCTGCCATATACCACCACCGCTGCCATCTCATACCACCGCTACCACATACCACCACCGCTGACATATCCCACCAACGCTGTCATATACCAACACCGCCGCCATATGCTACCACTATATATCCACCACCAATCCGACTTCCTTCCTTTCATATTACGTTTGTTTTCGAGATCCATCTAATTTCCGATTCGTGTTTCCTTGCCTTTGTAGGTTTCGGAAAAAAACCAGCACCGCTGCCATATCATACCACCAGTACCATATACCACCACCCCTGACATATCCCACTAACGCTGCCACATACCACCACCGCTACCATATCCTACCACTATATATCCACCACCAATCCGAGTTCCTTTCATATTAGGTTTGTTTTCGAGATCCATCGAATTTCCGATTTGTGTTTCCTTGCCTCAGTAGGTTTTGAAAAAAAACCACCACCACTGCCATATACCACCACCGTTGCCATATCATACCATTGCTACCATATACCACCACCGCTTACATATCCCACCAATGCTGCCATATACCACCACCGCCGTCATATCCTACCACTATATATCCACCACCAATCCGAGTTACTTTCATATTAGGTTTGTTTTCGAGATCCATCTACTTTCCGATTCGTGTTTCCTTGCCTGAGTAGGTTTCGGAAAAAAAACAACCACCACTGCCATATACCACCATCGCTGCCATATCATACCACCGCTACCATATACCACCACCGCTGACATATCCCACCAACGCTTCCATATACCAGCACCGTTGCCATATCCTACCAATAAATATCCACCACCAATCCGAGTTCCTTTCATATTAGGTTTGTTTTCGAGACCCAACTAATTTCCGATTCGTGTTTCCTTGCTTGAATAGGTTTCGGAAAAAAAAACCACCACCGCTGCCATATCCTACCACTAAATATCCAGCACCGATCCGAGTTCCTTTCATATTAGGTTTGTTTTCGAGATCCATCTAATTTCCGATTCGTGTTTCCTTGCGTGACTAGGTTTTGAAAAAAAACCACCACCGCTGCCATATCATACCACCGCTACCATATACCACCACCGCTGACATATCCCACCAAGGCTGTCATATACCAACACCGCCGCCATATGCTACCACTATATATCCACGACCAATCCGAGTTCCTTTCATATTACGTTTGTTTTCGAGATCCATCTAATTTCCGATTCGTGTTTCCTTGCCTGAGTAGGTTTAGGAAAAAAACCAGCACCGCTGCCATATACCACCACCGCTGCCATATCATACCACCGGTACCATATACCACCACCCCTGACATATCCCACTAACGCTGCCACATACCACCACCGCTACCATATCCTACCACTATCTATCCACCACCAATCCGAGATCCTTTCATATTAGGTTTGTTTTCGAGATCCATCTAATATCCGATTTGTGTTTCCTTGCCTGAGTAGGTTTTGAAAAAAAACCACCACCACTGCCATATACCACCACTGCTGCCATATCATACCATTCCTACCATATACCACCACCGCTAACATATCCCACCAATGATGCCATATACCACCACCGCTGCCATATCCTACCACTATATATCCACCACCAATCCGAGTTCCTTTCATATTAGGTTTGTTTTCGAGATCCATCTAATTTCCGATTCGTGTTTCCTTGCCTGACTAGGTTTTGAAAAAAAAACCACCACCGCTGCCATATCGTACCACCGCTACCATATACCACCACCGCTGACATATCCCACCAACGCTGTCATATACCAACACCGCCGGCATATGCTACCACTATATATCCACCACCAATCCGAGTTCCTTTCGTATTACGTTTGTTTTCGAGATCCATCTAATTTCCGATTCGTGTTTCCATGCCTTTGTAGGTTTAGGAAAAAAAAACCAGCACCGCTGCCACATACCACCACCGCTGCCATATCATACCACCGGTACCATATACCACCACCCCTGACATATCCCACTAACGCTGCCACATTCCACCACCGCTACCATATCCTACCACTATCTATCCACCACCAATCCGAGTTCCTTTCATATTAGGTTTGTTTTCGAGATCCATCTAATATCCGATTTGTGTTTCCTTGCCTAAGTAGGTTTTGAAAAAAAACCACCACCACTGCCATATACCACCACGGCTGCCATATCATACCATTGCTACCATATACCACCACCGCTAACATATCCCACCAATGCTGCCATATACCACCACCGCTGCCATATCCTACCACTATATATCCACCACCAATCCGAGTTCCTTTCATATTAGGTTTGTTTTCGAGATCCATCTAATTTCCGATTCGTGTTTCCTTGCCTGAGTAGGTTTCGGAAAAAAAACAACCACCACTGCCATATACCACCATCGCTGCCATATCATACCACCGCTACCATATACCACCACCGCTGACATATCCCACCAACGCTTCCATATACCACCACCGCTGCCATATCCTACCACTAAATATCCACCACCAATCCGAGTTCCTTTCACATTAGGTTTGTTTTCGAGATCCATCTAATTTCCGATTCGTGTTTCCTTGCCTGAGTAGGTTTCGGAAAAAAAAACACCACCGCTGCCATATACCACCACAGTTGCCATATCATACCACCGCTATCATATACCACCACCACTGACATATCCCACCACCGCTGCCAAATACCACCACCGCTGCCATATCCTACCACTATATATCCACCACCAATCTGAGTTCCTTTCGTATTAGGTTTGTTTTCGAGATCCATCTAATTTCCGAATCGTGTTTCATTGACTGAGTAGGTTTTGGAAAAAAAAACCACCACCGCTGCCATATCATACCACCGCTACCATATACCACAACCGCTGACATATTCCACCAACGCTGCCATATACCACCACCGCTGCCATATACTACTACTATATATGCGCCACCAATCCGAGTTCTGTTCATATAAGGTTTGTTTTCGAGATCCATCTAATTTCTGATTCGGGTTTCCATGCCTGAGTAGATTTCAAAAAAAAAAAACCACCACCGCTGCCATATCATACCACCGCTACCATATACCACCACCGCTGATATATCCCACCAACGCTGCCATATACCTCCACCGCTGCCATATCCTACCACTATATATCCACCACGAATCCGAGTTCCTTTCATATTAGGTTTGTTTTCGAGATCCATCTAATTTCCGATTCGTGTTTCCTTGCCTGAGTAGGTTTTGAAAAAAAACCACCACCGCTGCCATATCATACCACTGCTACCATATACCACCACCGCTGACATATCCCACCAACGCTGCTATATACCACCACCGCTGCCATATCCTACCACTAAATATCCAGCACCAATCCGAGTTCCTTTCATATTAGGTTTGTTTTCGAGACCCATCTAATTTCCGATTCGTGTTTCCTTGCCTGAATAGGTTTCGGAAAAAAAAACCACCACCGCTGCCATATCCTACCACTAAATATCCATCACCAATCCGAGTTCCTTTCATATTAGGTTTGTTTTCGAGATCCATCTAATTTCCGATTCGTGTTTCCTTGCCTGAGTAGGTTTTGGAAAAAAAACACCACCGCTGCCATCTCATACCACCGCTACCATATACCACCACCACTGACATATTCCACCAACGCTGCCATATACCACCACCGCTGCCATATCCTACTACTATATATGCACCACCAATCCGAGTTCTGTTCATATAAGGTTTGTTTTCGAGATCCATCTAATTTCTGATTCGGGTTTCCATGCCTGAGTAGATTTCGAAAAAAACCCACCACCGCTGCCATATCATACTACCGCTACCATATACCACCACCGCTGATATATCCCGCCAACGCTGCCATATACCTCCACCGCTGCCATATCCTACCACCATATATCCACCACGAATCCGAGTTCCTTTCATATTAGGTTTGTCTTCGAGATCCATCTAATTTCCGATTCGTGTTTCCTTGCCTGAGTTGGTTTTGAAAAAAAACCACCACCGGTGCCATATCATACCACCGCTAACATATACCACCACCGCTGACATATCCCACCAACGCCGCCATATACCACCACCACTGCCATATCCTACCACTAAGTATCCAGCACCAATCCGAGTTCCTTTCATATTAGGTTTGTTTTCGAGACCCATCTAATTTCCGATTCGTGTTTCCTTGCCTGAATAGGTTTCGGAAAAAAAAACCCGCCACCGCTGCCATATCCTACCACTAAATATCCAGCACCAATCTGAGTTTTGTTCATATAAGGTTTATTTTCGAGATCCATCTAATTTCTGATTCGGGTTTCCATGCCTGAGTAGATTTCAAAAAAAACCCACCACCGCTGCCATATCATACCACCGCTACCATATACCACCACCGCTGATATATCCCACCAACGCTGCCATATACCTCCACCGCTGCCATATCCTACCACTATATATCCACCACGAATCCGAGTTCCTTTCATATTAGGTTTGTTTTCGAGATCCATCTAATTTCCGATTCGTGTTTCCTTGACTGAGTAGGTTTTGGAAAAAAACCACCACCGCTGCCATATCATACCACCGCTACCATATACCACCACCGCTGACATTTCCCACCAACGCTGCCATATACCACCATATCTGCCATATCCTACTACTATATATGCACCACCAATCCGAGTTCTGTTCATATAAGGTTTGTTTTCGAGATCCATCTAATTTCTGATTCGGGTTTCCTTGCCTAAGTAGTTTTTGAAAAAAAAACACCACCCCTGCCATATCATACCACCGCTACCATATACCACCACCGCTGATATATCCCACCAACGCTGCCATATACCACCACCGCTGCCATATCCTACCACTATATATCCACCAGGAATCCGAGTTCCTTTCATATTAGGTTTGTTTTCGAGATCCATCTAATTTCCGATTCGTGTTTCCTTGCCTGAGTAGATTTTGAAAAAAAACCACCACCGCTGCCAGATCATACCACCCCTACCATATACCACCACCGCTGCCATACCCTACCACTATATATCCACCACAAATTCCAGTTCCTTTCGTATTAGGTTAGTTTTCGAGATCCATCTAATTTCCGATTCGTGTTTCCTTGCCTGAGTAGGTTTTGAAAAAAAAACCACCACTACTGCCGTATCATACCACCTCTAGCATATACCAGCACCGCTGACATATCCCACCAACGCTGCCATATACCACCAGTGCTGCCATATCCTACCACTATATATCCACCACCAATCCGAGTTCCTTTCATATTAGGTTTGTTTTCGAGATGCATCTAATTTCCGATTCGTGTTGCCTTGCCTGAGTAGGTTTCGAAAAAAAACCAGCACCGCTGCCATATCATACCACCGCTACCATATACCACCATCGCTGACATATCCCAACAACGCTGCCATACACCCCCACCGCTACCATATCCTACCACTATATATCCACCACCAATTCGAGTTCCTTTCATATTAGGTTTGTTTTCGAGATCCATCGATGTTCTGATTCGTGTTTCCTTGCCTGGGTGGGTTTCGGAAAAAAACACCACCGCTGCCATATACCACCACCGCTGCCATACCATACCACCGCTATCATATACCACCACCGCTGACATATCCCACCAACACTGCCATATACCACCACCGCTGGCATATCCTACCACTATATATCCACCACCAATGCGAGTTCCTTCCATATTAGGTTTGTTTTCGAGATCCATCTAATTTCCGATTTGTGTTTCCTTGACTGAGTAGGTTTTGGAAAAAAAACACCACCGTTGCCATATCATACCACCGCTACCATATACCACCACCGCTGACATATCCCATTAACGCTGCCATAAACCACCACCGCTGCCATATCCTACCACTATATATGCACCACCAATCCGAGTTCCATTCATATTAGGTTTCTTTTCGTAATCCATCTAATTTCTGATTCGTGTTTCCTTGTCTGAGTAGGTTTCGGAAAAAAAAACCACCACCGCTGCCATATCATACCACCGCTACCATATACCACCACCGCTGACATATCCCACCTACGCTGCCATATACCACCACCGCTGCCATATCCTACCACTATATATCCACCACCAATCCGAGTTCCTTTCATATTAGGTTTGTTTTCGAGATCCATCTAATTTCCGATTCGTGTTTCCTTGTCTGAGTAGGTTTCGGAAAAGCAAAAACCACCACCGCTGCCATATACAACCACAGCTGCCATATCATACCACTGCTACCATATACCACCACCGCTGACATATCTCACCAACGCTGCCATATACCACCACCGCTGCCATATCCTACCACTATATATCCACCACCAATCCGAGTTCCTTTCATATTAGGTTTGTTTTCGAGATCCATCTAATTTCCGATTCGTGTTTCCTTGCCTGAGTAGGTTTTGAAAAAAAAACCACCACTATTGCCGTATCATACCACCGCTACCATATACCACCACCGCTGACATATCCCATTAACGCTGCCATAAACCACCACCGCTGCCATATCCTACCACTATATATGCACCACCAATCCGAGTTCCATTCATATTAGGTTTCTTTTCGTAATCAATCTAATTTCTGATTCGTGTTTCCTTGTCTGAGTAGGTTTCGAAAAAAAAACACCACCGCTGCCATATCATACCACCGCTACCATATACCACCACCGCTGCCATATACCACCACCGCTGCCATATCCTACCACTATATATCCACCACCAATCCGAGTTCCTTTCATATTAGGTTTGTTTTCTAGATCCATCTAATTTCTGATTCGTGTTTCCTTGCCTGAGTTGGTTTCAGAAAAAAAAAACCACCACCTCTGGCATATCATACCACCAATACCATATACCACCACCGCTGACATATCCCACCAACGCTACCACATATACCACCACCGCTGCCATATCCTACCACTATATATCCACCACCAATCCGAGTTCCTTTCATATTAGGTTTGTTTTCGAGATCCATCTAATTTCCGATTCGTGTTTCCTTGCCTGAGTAGGTTTCGGAAAAAAAACACCACCGCTGCCATATACCACCAGAGTTGCCATATCATACCACCGCTATCATATACCACCACCACTGACATATCCCACCAACGCTGCCAAATACCACCACCGCTGCCATATCCTACTACTATATATCCACCACCAATCTGAGTTCCTTTCGTATTAGGTTTGTTTTCGAGATCCATCTAATTTTCGATTCGTGTTTCCTTGACTGAGTAGGTTTTGGAAAAAAAAACCACCACGGCTGCCATATCATACCACCGCTACCATATACCACCACCGCTGACATTTCCCACCAACGCTGCCATATCCTACTACTATATATGCACCACTAATCCGAATTTTGTTGATATAAGGTTTGTTTTCGAGATCCATCAAATTTCTGATTCGGGTTTCCTTGCATGAGTAGATTTCGAAAAAAAACCACCACCGCTGCAATATCATACCACCGCTACCATATACCACCACCGCTGATATATCCCACCAACGCTGCCATATACCACCACCGCTGCCATATCCTACCACTATATATCCACCACGAATCCGAGTTCCTTTCATATTAGGTTTGTTTTCGAGATCCATCTAATTTCCGATTCGTGTTTCCTTGCCTGAGTAGGTTTTGAAAAAAAAACCACCACTACTGCCGTATCATACCACCTCTAGCATATACCAGCACCGCTGACATATCCCACCAACGCTGCCATATACCACCAGTGCTACCATATCCTACCACTATATATCCACCACCAATCCGAGTTCCTTTCATATTAGGTTTGTTTACGAGATCCATCTAATTTCCGATTCGTGTTTCCTTGCCTGAGTAGGTTTCGAAAAAAATACCACCACTACTGCCGTATCATACCACCGCTACCATATACCACCACCGCTGACATATCCCATTAACGCTGCCATAAACCACCACCGCTGCCATATCCTACCACTATATATGCACCACCAATCCGAGTTCCATTCATATTAGGTTTCTTTTCGTAATCCATCTAATTTCTGATTCGTGTTTCCTTGTCTGGGTAGGTTTCGAAAAAAAAAAACACCACCGCTGCCATATCATACCACCGCTACCATATACCACCACCGCTGACATATCCCACCTACGCTGCCATATACCACCACCGCTGCCATATCCTACCACTATATATCCACCACCAATCCGAGTTCCTTTCATATTAGGTTTGTTTTCTAGATCCATCTAATTTCTGATTCGTGTTTCCTTGCCTGAGTAGGTTTCGGAAAAAAAAACCACCACCTCTGGCATATCATACCACCAATACCATATACCACCACCGCTGACATATCCCACCAACGCTTCCATATACCACCACCGCTGCAATATCCTACCACTATATATCCACCACCAATCCGAGTTCCTTTCATATTAGGTTTGTTTTCGAGATCCATCTAATTTCCGATTCGTGTTTCCTTGCCTCAGTAGGTTTTGAAAAAAAACCACCACTACTGCCGTATCATACCACCGCTACCATATACCACCACCGCTGACATATCTCACCAACGCTGCCATATACCACCACCGCTGCCATATCCTACCACTATATATCCACCACCAATCCGAGTTCCTTTCATATTAGGTTTGTTTTCGAGATCCATCTAATTTCCGATTCGTGTTTCCTTGCCTGAGTAGGTTTTGAAAAAAAAACCACCACTACTGCCGTATAATACCACCGCTACCATATACCACCACCGCTGACATATCCCATTAACGCTGCCATAAACCACCACCGCTGCCATATCCTACCACTATATATGCACCACCAATCCGAGTTCCATTCATATTAGGTTTCTTTTCGTAATCCATCTAATTTCTGATTCGTGTTTCCTTGTCTGAGTAGGTTTCGAAAAAAAACACCACCGCTGCCATATCATACCACCGCTACCATATACCACCACCGCTGCCATATACCACCACCGCTGCCATATCCTACCACTATATATCCACCACCAGTCCGAGTTCCTTTCATATTAGGTTTGTTTTCTAGATCCATCTAATTTCTGATTCGTGTTTCCTTGCCTGAGTTGGTTTCAGAAAAAAAAAACCACCACCTCTGGCATATCATACCACCAATACCATATACCACCACCGCTGACATATCCCACCAACGCTACCACATATACCACCACCGCTGCCATATCCTACCACTATATATCCACCACCAATCCGAGTTCCTTTCATATTAGGTTTGTTTTCGAGATCCATCTAATTTCCGATTCGTGTTTCCTTGCCTGAGTAGGTTTCGGAAAAAAAACACCACCGCTGCCATATACCACCAGAGTTGCCATATCATACCACCGCTATCATATACCACCACCACTGACATATCCCACCAACGCTGCCAAATACCACCACCGCTGCCATATCCTACTACTATATATCCACCACCAATCTGAGTTCCTTTCGTATTAGGTTTGTTTTCGAGATCCATCTAATTTTCGATTCGTGTTTCCTTGACTGAGTAGGTTTTGGAAAAAAAAAACCACCACGGCTGCAATATCATACCACCGCTACCATATACCACCACCGCTGACATTTCCCACCAACGCTGCCATATCCTACTACTATATATGCACCACTAATCCGAATTTTGTTGATATAAGGTTTGTTTTCGAGATCCATCAAATTTCTGATTCGGGTTTCCTTGCATGAGTAGATTTCGAAAAAAAACCACCACCGCTGCAATATCATACCACCGCTACCATATACCACCACCGCTGATATATCCCACCAACGCTGCCATATACCACCACCGCTGCCATATCCTACCACTATATATCCACCACGAATCCGAGTTCCTTTCATATTAGGTTTGTTTTCGAGATCCATCTAATTTCCGATTCGTGTTTCCTTGCCTGAGTAGGTTTTGAAAAAAAAAAACCACCACTACTGCCGTATCATACCACCTCTAGCATATACCAGCAGCGCTGACATATCCCACCAACGCTGCCATATACCACCAGTGCTACTATATCCTACCACTATATATCCACCACCAATCCGAGTTCCTTTCATATTAGGTTTGTTTACGAGATCCATCTAATTTCTGATTCGTGTTTCCTTGCCTGAGTAGGTTTTGAAAAAAATACCACCACTACTGCCGTATCATACCACCGTTACCATATACCACCACCGCTGACATATCCCATTAACGCTGCCATAAACCACCACCGCTGCCATATCCTACCACTATATATGCACCACCAATCCGAGTTCCTTTCATATTAGGTTTCTTTTCGTAATCCATCTAATTTCTGATTCGTGTTTCCTTGTCTGGGTAGGTTTCGAAAAAAAAACCACCACCGCTGCCATATCATACCACCGCTACCATATACCACCACCGCTGACATATCCCACCTACGCTGCCATATACCACCACCGCTGCCATATCCTACCACTATATATCCACCACCAATCCGAGTCCTTTCATATTAGGTTTGTTTTCTAGATCCATCTAATTTCTGATTCGTGTTTCCTTGCCTGAGTAGGTTTCGGAAAAAAAAACCACCACCTCTGGCATATCATACCACCAATACCATATACCACCACCGCTGACATATCCCACCAACGCTTCCATATACCACCACCGCTGCCATATCCTACCACTATATATCCACCACCAATCCGAGTTCCTTTCATATTAGGTTTGTTTTCGAGATCCATCTAATTTCCGATTCGTGTTTCCTTGCCTCAGTAGGTTTCGGAAAAAAACACCACCGTTGCCATATACCACCACAGTTGCCATATCATACCACCGCTATCATATACCACCACCACTGACATATCCCACCAACGCTGCCAAATACCACCACCGCTGCCATATCCTACTACTATATATCCACCACCAATCTGAGTTCCTTTCGTATTAGGTTTGTTTTCGAGATCCATCTAATTTCCGATTCGTGTTTAATTGACTGAGTAGGTTTTGGAAAGAAAAACCACCACCGCTGCCATATCATACCACCGCTACCATATACCACCACCGCTGACATTTCCCACCAACGCTGCCATATACCACCACCGCTGCCATATCCTACTACTATATATGCACCACTAATCCGAGTTTTGTTGATATAAGGTTTGTTTTCTAGATCCATCTAATTTCTGATTCGGGTTTCCTTGCATGAGTAGATTTCGAAAAAATACCACCACCGCTGCAATATCATACCACCTCTACCATATACCACCACCGCTGATATATCCCACCAACGCTGCCATATACCACCACCGCTGCCATATCCTACCACTATATATCCACCACGAATCCGAGTTCCTTTCATATTAGGTTTGTTTTCGAGATCCATCTAATTTCCGATTCGTGTTTCCTTGCCTGAGTAGGTTTTGAAAAAAAAAACCACCACTACTGCCGTATCATACCACCTCTAGCATATACCAGCACCGCTGACATATCCCACCAACGCTGCCATATACCACCAGTGCTGCCATATCCTACCACTATATATCCACCACCAATCCGAGTTCTTTCATATTAGGTTTGTTTTCGAGATGCATCTAATTTCCGATTCGTGTTGCCTTGCCTGAGTAGGTTTCGAAAAAAAACCAGCACCACTGCCATATCATACCACCGCTACCATATACCACCATCGCTGACATATCCCAACAACGCTGCCATACACCCCCACCGCTACCATATCCAACCACTATATATCCACCACCAATCCGAGTTCCTTTCATATTAGGTTTGTTTTCGAGATCCATCGAATTTCTGATTCGTGTTTCCTTGCCTGAGTGGGTTTCAGAAAAAAAACCACCACTGCCATATACCACCACCGCTGCCATACCCTACCACCGCTATCATATACCACCACCGCTGACATATCCCACCAACACTGCCATATACCACCACCGCTAGCATATCCTACCACTATATATCCACCACCAATGCGAGTCCCTTCCATATTAGGTTTGTTTTCGAGATCCATCTAATTTCCGATTCGTGTTTCCTTGACTGAGTAGGTTTTGGAAAAAAAACACCACCGTTGCCATATCATACCACCGCTACCATATACCACCACCGCTGACATATCCCATTAACGCTGCGATAAACCACCACCGCTGCCATATCCTACCACTATATATGCACCACCAATCCGAGTTCCATTCATATTAGGTTTCTTTTCGTAATCCATCTAATTTCTGAGTCGTGTTTCCTTGTCTGAGTAGGTTTCGGAAAAAAAACACCACAGCTGCCATATCATACCACCGCTACCATATACCACCACCGCTGACATATCCCACCTACGCTGCCATATACCACCACCGCTGCCACATCCTACCACTATATATCCACCAACAATCCGAGTTCCTTTCATATTAGGTTTGTTTTCTGGATCCATCTAATTTCTGATTCGTGTTTCCTTGCCTGAGTAGGTTTCGGAAAAAAAAAAACCACCACCTCTGGCATATCATACCACCAATACCATATACCACCACCGCTGACATATCCCACCAACGCTACCATATACCACCACCGCTGCCATATCCTACCACTATATATCCACCACCAATCCGAGTTCCTTTCATATTAGGTTTGTTTTCGAGATCCATCTAATTTCCGATTCGTGTTTCCTTGTCTGAGTAGGTTTCGGAAAAACAAAAACCACCACCGCTGCCATATACAACCACAGCTGCCATATCATACCACTGCTACCATATACCACCACCGCTGACATATCTCACCAACGCTGCCATATACCACCACCGCTGCCATATCCTACCACTATATATCCACCACCAATCCGAGTTCCTTTCATATTAGGTTTGTTTTCGAGATCAATCTAATTTCCGATTCGTGTTTCCTTGCCTGAGTAGGTTTTGAAAAAAAAACCACCACTACTGCCGTATCATACCACCGCTACCATATACCACCACCGCTGACATATCCCATTAACGCTGCCATAAACCACCACCGCTGCCATATCCTACCACTATATATGCACCACCAATCCGAGTTCCATTCATATTAGGTTTCTTTTCGTAATCCATCTAATTTCTGATTCGTGTTTCCTTGTCTGAGTAGGTTTCGAAAAAAAAACAACCACCGCTGCCATATCATACCACCGCTACCATATACCACCACCGCTGACATATCCCACCTACGCTGCCATATACCACCACCGCTACCATATCCTACCACTATATATCCACCACCAATCCGAGTTCCATTCATATTAGGTTTCTTTTCGTAATCCATCTAATTTCTGATTCGTGTTTCCTTGTCTGAGTAGGTGTCAGAAAAAAAAACACCACCGCTGCCATATCATACCACCGCTACCATATACCACCACCGCTGACATATCCCACCTACGCTGCCATATACCACCACCGCTGCCATATCCTACCACTATATATCCACCTCCAATCCGATTTCCTTTCATATTAGGTTTGTTTTCTGGATCCATCTAATTTCTGATTCGTGTTTCCTTGCCTGAGTAGGTTTCGGAAAAAAAACCACCACCTCTGGCATATCATACCACCAATACCATATACCACCACCGCTGACATATCCCACCAACGCTACCATATACCACCACCGCTGCCATATCCTACCACTATATATCCACCACCAATCCGAGTTCCTTTCATATTAGGTTTGTTTTCGAGATCCATCTAATTTTCGATTCGTGTTTCCTTGTCTGAGTAGGTTTCGGAAAAACAAAAACCACCACCGCTGCCATATACAACCACAGCTGCCATATCATACCACTTCTACCATATACCACCACCGCTGACATATCTCACCAACGCTGCCATATACCACCACCGCTGCCATATCCTACCACTATATATCCACCACCAATCCGAGTTCCTTTCATATTAGGTTTGTTTTCGAGATCCATCTAATTTCCGATTCGTGTTTCCTTGCCTGAGTAGGTTTTGAAAAAAAAACCACCACTACTGCCGTATCATACCACCGCTACCATATACCACCACCGCTGACATATCACATTAACGCTGCCATAAACCACCACCGCTGCCATATCCTACCACTATATATGCACCACCAATCCGAGTTCCATTCATATTAGGTTTCTTTTCGTAATCCATCTAATTTCTGATTCGTGCTTCCTTGTCTGACTAGGTTTCGAAAAAAAAACCACCACCGCTGCCATATCATACCACCGCTACCATATACCACCACCGCTGACATATCCCACCTACGCTGCCATATACCACCACCGCTACCATATCCTACCACTATATATCCACCACCAATCCGAGTTCCATTCATATTAGGTTTCTTTTCGTAATCCATCTAATTTCTGATTCGTGTTTCCTTGTCTGAGTAGGTGTCGGAAAAAAAAACACCACCGCTGCCATATCATACCACCGCTACCATATACCACCACCGCTGACATATCCCACCTACGCTGCCATATACCACCACCGCTGCCATATCCTACCACTATATATCCACCACCAATCCGATTTCCTTTCATATTAGGTTTGTTTTCTGGATCCATCTAATTTCTGATTCGTGTTTCCTTGCCTGAGTAGGTTTCGGAAAAAAAAAACCACCACCTCTGGCATATCATACCACCAATACCATATACCACCACCGCTGACATATCCCACCAACGCTACCATATACCACCACCGCTGCCATATCCTACCACTATATATCCACCACCAATCCGAGTTCCTTTCATATTAGGTTTGTTTTCGAGATCCATCTAATTTTCGATTCGTGTTTCCTTGTCTGAGTAGGTTTCGGAAAAACAAAAACCACCACCGCTGCCATATACAACCACAGCTGCCATATCATACCACTGCTACCATATACCACCACCGCTGACATATCTCACCAACGCTGCCATATACCACCACCGCTGCCATATCCTACCACTATATATCCACCACCAATCCGAGTTCCTTTCATATTAGGTTTGTTTTCGAGATCCATCTAATTTCCGATTCGTGTTTCCTTGCCTGAGTAGGTTTTGAAAAAAAAAACCACCACTACTGCCGTATCATACCACCGCTACCATATACCACCACCGCTGACATATCCCATTAACGCTGCCATAAACCACCACCGCTGCCATATCCTACCACTATATATGCACCACCAATCCGAGTTCCATTCATATTAGGTTTCTTTTCGTAATCCATCTAATTTCTGATTCGTGTTTCCTTGTCTGAGTAGGTGTCGGAAAAAAAAACACCACCGCTGCCATATCATACCACCGCTACCATATACCACCACCGCTGACATATCCCACATACGCTGCTATATACCACCACCGCTGCCATATCCTACCACTATATATCCACCACCAATCTGAGTTCCTTTCATATTATGTTTGTTTTCTAGATCCATCTAATTTCTGATTCGTGCTTCCTTGCCTGAGTAGGTTTCGGAAAAAAAACCACCACCTCTGGCATATCATACCACTGCTACCATATACCACCACCCCTGACATATCCCACCAACGCTACCATATACCACCACCGCTGCCATATCCTACCACTATATATCCACCACCAATCCGAGTTCCTTTCATATTAGGTTTGTTTTCGAGATCCATCTAATTTCCGATTCGTGTTTCCTTGCCAAAGTAGGTTTTGAAAAAAAAAACCACCACCACTGCCATATACCATCACTACTGCCGTGTCATACGACCTCTAGCATATACCACCACCGCTGACATATCCCACCAACGCTGCCGTATACCACCACTGCTGCCATATCCTACTACTATATATCCACCACCAATCCGAGTTCCTTTCATATTAGGTTTGTTTTTGAGATCCATCTAATTTCCGATTCGTGTTTCCTGGCTTTAGTAGGTTTCGAAAAAAAACCCACCACTGCTGCCATATCATACCACCGCTACCATATACCACCACCGCTGACATATCCCACCAACGCTGCCATATACCACCACCGCTACCATATCGTACCACCATATATCCACCACCAATCCGAGTTCCTTTCATATTAGGTTTGTTTTCGAGATCCATCGAATTTCTTATTCGTGTTTCCTTGCCTGAGTGGGTTTCGGAAAAAAAAACACCACCGCTGCCATATACCACCACCGCTGCCATACCATACCACCGCTATCATATACCACCACCGCTGACATATCCCACCAACGCTGCCATATACAACCACCGCTGCCATATCCTACCACTATATATCCACCACCAATGCGAGTTCCTTTCATATTAGGTTTGTTTTCGAGATCCATCTAATTTCCGATTCGTGTTTCCTTGACTGCGTAGGTTTTCAAAAAAAAACACCACTGTTGCCATATCATACCACCGCTACCATACAACACCACCGCTGACATATCCCATTAACGCTGCCATAAACCACCACCGCTGCCATATCCTACCACTATATATGCACCACCAATCCGAGTTCCGTTCATATTTGGTTTCTTTTCAAAATCCATCTAATTTCTGATTCGTGTTTCCTTGCCTGGTAGGTTTCGGAAAAAAACCACCACCGCTGCCATATCATACCACCGCAACCATATACCACCACCGCTGACATATCCCACCTACGCTGCCATATACCACCACCGCTGCCATATCCTACCACTATATATCCACCACCAATCCGAGTTCCTTTCATATTAGGTTTGTTTTCGAGATCCATCTAATTTCTGATTCGTGTTTCCTTGCCTGAGTAGGTTTCGGAAAAAAAACCACCACCGCTGCCATATCATACCACCAATACCATATACCACCACCGCTGACATATCCCACCAACGCTGCCATATACCACCACCGCCGTCATATGCTACCACTATATATCCACCACCAATCCGAGTTCCTTTCATATTAGGTTTCTTTTCGAGATCCATCTAATTTCCGATTCGTGTTTCCTTGCCTGAGTAGGTTTCGGAAGAAAAAACCACCACCGCTGCCATATCATACCACCGCTACCATATACCACCACCGCTGACATATCCCACCAACACTGCCATATACCACCACAGCTACCATATCCTACCACTATATATCCACCACCAATCCGAGTTCCATTCATATTAGGTTTGTTTTCGAGATCCATCTAATATTCTATTCGTGTTTCCTTGCCTAAGTAGGTTATAGAAAAACAAAAACCACCACCGCTGCCATATACCACCACCGCTGCCCTATCATACCACCGCTACCATATACCTCCACCGCTGACAAATCCCACCAACGCTGCCATATACCACCACCGCTGCCATATCCTACCACTATATATCCACCACCAATCCGAGTTCCTTTCATATTAGGTTTGTTTTCGAGATCCATCTAATTTCCGATTCGTGTTTCCTTGCCTGAGTAGGTTTTGGAAAAAAAAACCACCACCACTGCCATATACCACCACTACTGCTGTATCATACCACCTCTAGCATATACCACCACCGCTGACATATCCCACCAACACTGCCATATACCACCACTGCTACCATATCCTACTACTATATATCCACCACCAATCCGAGTTCCTTTCATATTAGGTTTGTTTTCGAGATCCATCTAATTTCCGATTCGTGTTTCCTGGCCTGAGTAGGTTTCAAAAAAAACCACCACCGCTGCCATATCATACCACCGCTACCATATACCACCACCGCTGACATATCCCACCAACGCTGCCATATACCACCACCGCCACCATATCCTACCACTATAAATCCACCACCAATCCGAGTTCCTTTCATATTAGGTTTGTTTTCGAGATCCATCGAATTTCTGATTCGTGTTTCCTTGCCTGAGTGGGTTTCAGAAAAAAACACCACCGCTGCTATATACCACCACCGCTGCCATACCATACCACCGCTATCATATACCACCACCGCTGACATATCCCACCAACGCTGCCATATACCACCACCACTGCCATATCCTACCACTATATATCCACCACCAATGCGAGTTCCTTTCATATTAAGTTTGTTTTCGAGATCCATCTAATTTCCGATTCGTGTTTCCTTGACTGAGTAGGTTTTGGAAAAAAAACACCACTGTTGCCATATCATAACACCGCTACCATATACCACCACCTCTGACATATCCCATTAACGCTGCCATAAACCACCACCGCTGCCATCTCCTACCACAATATATGCACCACCAATCCGTGTTCCGTTCATATTAGGTTTCTTTTCGAAATCCATCTAATTTCTGATTTGTGTTTCCTTGCCTGAGTAGGTTTCGGAAAAAAAACCACCATCGCTGCCATATCATACCACCAATACCATATACCACCGCTGACATATCCCACCAATGCTACCATATACCACCACCGCTGCCATATCCTACCACTATATATCCACCACCAATCCGAGTTCCTTTCATATTAGGTTTGTTTTCGAGGTCCATCTAATTTCCGATTCGTGTTTCCTTGGCTGAGTAGGTTTCGGAAAAAAAACCACCACCGCAGCCATATCATACCACCGCTACCATATAGCACCACCGCTGACATATCCCACCAACACTGCCATATACCACCACAGCTACCATATCCTACCACTATATATCCACCACCAATCCAAGTTCCATTCATATTAGGTTTGTTTTCGAGATCCATCTAATATTTTATTTGTGTTTCCTTGCCTAAGTAGGTTACAGAAAAACAAAAATCACCACCGCTGCCGTATCATACCACCGCTACCATATACCACCACCGCTGACAAATCCCACCAACGCTGCCATATACCACCACCGCTGCCATATCCTACCACTATATATCCACCACCAATCCGAGTTCCTTTCATATTAGGTTTGTTTTCGAGATCCATCGAATTTCTTATTTGTGTTTCCTTGCCTGAGTGGGTTTCGGAAAAAAAATCCCACCGCTGCCATACCATACCACCGCTATCATATACCACCACCGCTGACATATCCCACCAACGCTGCCATATACCACCACCGCTGCCATATCCTACCACTATATATCCACCACCAATGCGAGTTCCTTTCATATTAGGTTTGTTTCCGAGATCCATCTAATTTCCGATTCGTGTTTCCTTGACTGCGTAGGTTTTGAAAAAAAAACACCACTGTTGCCATATCATACCACCGCTACCATATAACACCACCGCTGACATATCCCATTAACGCTGCCATAAACCACCACCGCTGCCATATCCTACCACTATATATGCACCACCAATCCGAGTTCCGTTCATATTAGGTTTCTTTTCGAAATCCATCTAATTTCTGATTCGTGTTTCCTTGCCTGAGTAGGTTTCGGAAAAAATCCACCACCGCTGCCATATCATACCACCGCTACCATATACCACCACCGCTGACATATCCCACCTACGCTGCCATATACGACCACCGCTGCCATATCCTACCACTATATATCCACCACCAATCCGAGTTCCTTTCATATTAGGTTTGTTTTCGAGATCCATCTAATTTCTGATTCGTGTTTCCTTGCCTGAGTAGGTTTCGGAAAAAAACCACTACCGCTGCCATATCATACCACCAATACCATATACCACCACCGCTGACATATCCCACCAACGCTGCCATATACAACCACCGCCGTCATATGCTACCACTATATATCCACCACCAATCCGAGTTCCTTTCATATTAGGTTTGTTTTCGAGATCCATCTAATTTCCGATTCGTGTTTCCTGGCCTGAGTAGGTTACAAAAAGAAACCACCACCGCTGCCATATCATACCACCGCTACCATATACCACCACCGCTGACATATCCCACCAACGCTACCATATACCACCACCGCTGCCATATCCTACCACTATATATCCACCACCAATCCGAGTTCCATTCATATTAGGTTTGTTTTCGAGATCCATCTAATTTCCGATTCGTGTTTCCTTGCCTGAGTAGGTTTTGAAAAAAAAAACCACCACTACTGCCGTATCATACCACCGCTACCATATACCACCACCGCTGACATATCCCATTAACGCTGCCATAAACCACCACCGCTGCCATATCCTACCACTATATATGCACCACCAATCCGAGTTCCATTCATATTAGGTTTCTTTTCGTAATCCATCTAATTTCTGATTCGTGTTTCCTTGTCTGAGTAGGTGTCGGAAAAAAAAACACCACCGCTGCCATATCATACCACCGCTACCATATACCACCACCGCTGACATATCCCACATACGCTGCTATATACCACCACCGCTGCCATATCCTACCACTATATATCCACCACCAATCTGAGTTCCTTTCATATTATGTTTGTTTTCTAGATCCATCTAATTTCTGATTCGTGCTTCCTTGCCTGAGTAGGTTTCGGAAAAAAAACCACCACCTCTGGCATATCATACCACTGCTACAATATACCACCACCCCTGACATATCCCACCAACGCTACCATATACCACCACCGCTGCCATATCCTACCACTATATATCCACCACCAATCCGAGTTCCTTTCATATTAGGTTTGTTTTCGAGATCCATCTAATTTCCGATTCGTGTTTCCTTGCCTAAGTAGGTTTTGAAAAAAAAAACCACCACCACTGCCATATACCATCACTACTGCCGTGTCATACGACCTCTAGCATATACCACCACCGCTGACATATCCCACCAACGCTGCCATATACCACCACTGCTGCCATATCCTACTACTATATATCCACCACCAATCCGAGTTCCTTTCATATTAGGTTTGTTTTTGAGATCCATCTAATTTCCGATTCGTGTTTCCTGGCTTTAGTAGGTTTCGGAAAAAAACCCACCACTGCTGCCATATCATACCACCGCTACCATATACCACCACCGCTGACATATCCCACCAACGCTGCCATATACCACCACCGCTACCATATCGTACCACCATATATCCACCACCAATCCGAGTTCCTTTCATATTAGGTTTGTTTTCGAGATCCATCGAATTTCTTATTCGTGTTTCCTTGCCTGAGTGGGTTTCGGAAAAAAAACACCACCGCTGCCATATACCACCACCGCTGCCATACCATACCACCGCTATCATATACCACCACCGCTGACATATCCCACCAACGCTGCCATATACCACCACCGCTGCCATATCCTACCACTATATATCCACCACCAATGCGAGTTCCTTTCATATTAGGTTTGTTTTCGAGATCCATCTAATTTCCGATTCGTGTTTCCTTGACTGCGTAGGTTTTCAAAAAAAACACCACTGTTGCCATATCATACCACCGCTACCATATAACACCACCGCTGACATATCCCATTAACGCTGCCATAAACCACCACCGCTGCCATATCCTACCACTATATATGCACCACCAATCCGAGTTCCGTTCATATTTGGTTTCTTTTCAAAATCCATCTAATTTCTGATTCGTGTTTCCTTGCCTGGTAGGTTTCGGAAAAAAACCACCACCGCTGCCATATCATACCACCACAACCACATACCACCACCGCTGACATATCCCACCTACGCTGCCATATACCACCACCGCTGCCATATCCTACCACTATATATCCACCACCAATCCGAGTTCCTTTCATATTTGGTTTGTTTTCGAGATCCATCTAATTTCTGATTCGTGTTTCCTTGCCTGAGTAGGTTTCGGAAAAAAAACCACCACCGCTGCCATATCATACCACCAATACCATATACCACCACCGCTGACATATCCCACCAACGCTGCCATATACCACCACCGCCGTCATATGCTACCACTATATATCCACCACCAATCCGAGTTCCTTTCATATTAGGTTTCTTTTCGAGATCCATCTAATTTCCGATTCGTGTTTCCTTGCCTGAGTAGGTTTCGGAAGAAAAAACCACCACCGCTGCCATATCATACCACCGCTACCATATACCACCACCGCTGACATATCCCACCAACACTGCCATATACCACCACAGCTACCATATCCTACCACTATATATCCACCACCAATCCGAGTTCCATTCATATTAGGTTTGTTTTCGAGATCCATCTAATATTCTATTAGTGTTTCCTTGCCTAAGTAGGTTATAGAAAAACAAAAACCACCACCGCTGCCATATACCACCACCGCTGCCCTATCATACCACCGCTACCATATACCTCCACCGCTGACAAATCCCACCAACGCTGCCATATACCACCACCGCTGCCATATCCTACCACTATATATCCATCACCAATCCGAGTTCCTTTCATATTAGGTTTGTTTTCGAGATCCATCTAATTTCCGATTCGTGTTTCCTTGCCTGAGTAGGTTTTGGAAAAAAAAACCACCACCACTGCCATATACCACCACTACTGCCGTATCATACCACCTCTAGCATATACCACCACCGCTGACATATCCCACCAACACTGCCATATACCACCACTGCTACCATATCCTACTACTATATATCCACCACCAATCCGCGTTCCTTTCATATTAGGTTTGTTTTCGAGATCCATCTAATTTCCGATTCGTGTTTCCTAGCCTGAGTAGGTTTCAAAAAAAACCACCACCGCTGCCATATCATACCACCGCTACCATATACCACCACCGCTGACATATCCCACCAACGCTGCCATATACCACCACCGCCACCATATCCTACCACTATATATCCACCACCAATCCGAGTTCCTTTCATATTAGGTTTGTTTTCGAGATCCATCGAATTTCTGATTCGTGTTTCCTTGCCTGAGTGGGTTTCAGAAAAAAAACACCACCGCTGCTATATACCACCACCGCTGCCATACCATACCACCGCTATCATATACCACCACCGCTGACATATCCCACCAACGCTGCCATATACCACCACCACTGCCATATCCTACCACTATATATCCACCACCAATGCGAGTTCCTTTCATATTAAGTTTGTTTTCGAGATCCATCTAATTTCCGATTCGTGTTTCCTTGACTGAGTAGGTTTTGGAAAAAAAACACCACTGTTGCCATATCATAACACCGCTACCATATACCACCACCTCTGACATATCCCATTAACGCTGCCATAAACCACCACCGCTGCCATCTCCTACCACAATATATGCACCACCAATCCGTGTTCCGTTCATATTAGGTTTCTTTTCGAAATCCATCTAATTTCTGATTTGTGTTTCCTTGCCTGAGTAGGTTTCGGAAAAAAAACCACCATCGCTGCCATATCATACCACCAATACCATATACCACCGCTGACATATCCCACCAACGCTACCATATACCACCACCGCTGCCATATCCTACCACTATATATCCACCACCAATCCGAGTTCCTTTCATATTAGGTTTGTTTTCGAGGTCCATCTAATTTCCGATTCGTGTTTCCTTGGCTGAGTAGGTTTCGGAAAAAAAACCACCACCGCAGCCATATCATACCACCGCTACCATATAGCACCACCGCTGACATATCCCACCAACACTGCCATATACCACCACAGCTACCATATCCTACCACTATATATCCACCACCAATCCAAGTTCCATTCATATTAGGTTTGTTTTCGAGATCCATCTAATATTTTATTCGTGTTTCCTTGCCTAAGTAGGTTACAGAAAAACAAAAATCACCACCGCTGCCGTATCATACCACCGCTACCATATACCACCACCGCTGACAAATCCCACCAACGCTGCCATATACCACCACCGCTGCCATATCCTACCACTATATATCCACCACCAATCCGAGTTCCTTTCATATTAGGTTTGTTTTCGAGATCCATCTAATTTTTGATTCGTGTTTCCTTGCCTGAGTAGGTTTTGAAAAAAAAAACCACCACCACTGCCATATACCACCACTACTGCCGTATCATACCACCTCTACCATATACCACCACCTCTGACATATCCCACCAACGCTGCCATATACCACCACTGCTGCCATATCCTACTACTATATATGCACCACCAATCCGAGTTCCATTCATATTAGGTTTGTTTTCGAGATCCATCTAATTTGCGATTGTGTTTCCTTGCTTGAGTAGGTTTCGAAAAAATAACCACCACCGCTGTCATATCATACCACCGCTACCATATACCACCACTGCTGAGATATCCCACCATCATTGCCATATACCACCACCGCTGCCATATCCTACCACTATATATCCAGCACCAATCCGAGTTCCTTTCATATTAGGTTTGTTTTCAAGATCCATCTAATTTTCGATTCGTGTTTCCTTGCCTGAGTAGGTTTCGGAAAAAAAAACCACCACCGCTGCCATATCATACCACCGCTACCATATACCACCACCGCTGACATATCCCACCAACGCTGCCATATACCACCACTGCTGCCATATCCTACTACTATATATCCACCACCAATCCGAGTTCCTTTCATATTAGGTTTGTTTTCGAGATCCATCTAATTTCCGATTCGTGTTTCCTGGCTTGAGTAGGTTTCGAAAAAAAACCACCACTGCTGCCATATCATACCACCGCTACCATATACCACCACCGCTGACATATCCCACCAACGCTGCCATATACCACCACCGCTACCATATCGTACCACCATATATCCACCACCAATCCGAGTTCCTTTCATATTAGGTTTGTTTTCGAGATCCATCGAATTTCTTATTTGTGTTTCCTTGCCTGAGTGGGTTTCGGAAAAAAAATCCCACCGCTGCCATACCATACCACCGCTATCATATACCACCACCGCTGACATATCCCACCAACGCTGCCATATACCACCACCGCTGCCATATCCTACCACTATATATCCACCACCAATGCGAGTTCCTTTCATATTAGGTTTGTTTCCGAGATCCATCTAATTTCCGATTCGTGTTTCCTTGACTGCGTAGGTTTTGAAAAAAAAACACCACTGTTGCCATATCATACCACCGCTACCATATAACACCACCGCTGACATATCCCATTAACGCTGCCATAAACCACCACCGCTGCCATATCCTACCATTATATATGCACCACCAATCCGAGTTCCTTTCATATTAGGTTTGTTTTCGAGATCCATCTAATTTCTGATTCGTGTTTCCTTGCCTGAGTAGGTTTCGGAAAAAAACCACTACGCTGCCATATCATACCACCAATACCATATACCACCACCGCTGACATATCCCACCAACGCTGCCATATACAACCACCGCCGTCATATGCTACCACTATATATCCACCACCAATCCGAGTTCCTTTCATATTAGGTTTGTTTTCGAGATCCATCTAATTTCCGATTCGTGTTTCCTGGCCTGAGTAGGTTACAAAAAGAAACCACCACCGCTGCCATATCATACCACCGCTACCATATACCACCACCGCTGACATATCCCACCAACGCTACCATATACCACCACCGCTGCCATATCCTACCACTATATATCCACCACCAATCCGAGTTCCATTCATATTAGGTTTGTTTTCGAGATCCATCTAATTTCCGATTCGTGTTTCCTTGCCTGAGTAGGTTTTGAAAAAAAAAACCACCACTACTGCCGTATCATACCACCGCTACCATATACCACCACCGCTGACATATCCCATTAACGCTGCCATAAACCACCACCGCTGCCATATCCTACCACTATATATGCACCACCAATCCGACTTCCATTCATATTAGGTTTCTTTTCGTAATCCATCTAATTTCTGATTCGTGTTTCCTTGTCTGAGTAGGTGTCGGAAAAAAAAAACACCACCGCTGCCATATCATACCACCGCTACCATATACCACCACCGCAGACATATCCCACATACGCTGCTATATACCACCACCGCTGCCATATCCTACCACTATATATCCACCACCAATCTGAGTTCCTTTCATATTATGTTTGTTTTCTAGATCCATCTAATTTCTGATTCGTGCTTCCTTGCCTGAGTAGGTTTCGGAAAAAAAACCACCACCTCTGGCATATCATACCACTGCTACCATATACCACCACCCCTGACATATCCCACCAACGCTACCATATACCACCACCGCTGCCATATCCTACCACTATATATCCACCACCAATCCGAGTTCCTTTCATATTAGGTTTGTTTTCGAGATCCATCTAATTTCCGATTCGTGTTTCCTTGCCTAAGTAGGTTTTGAAAAAAAAAACCACCACCACTGCCATATACCATCACTACTGCCGTGTCATACGACCTCTAGCATATACCACCACCGCTGACATATCCCACCAACGCTGCCATATACCACCACTGCTGCCATATCCTACTACTATATATCCACCACCAATCCGAGTTCCTTTCATATTAGGTTTGTTTTTGAGATCCATCTAATTTCCGATTCGTGTTTCCTGGCTTTAGTAGGTTTCGAAAAAAAACCCACCACTGCTGCCATATCATACCACCGCTACCATATACCACCACCGCTGACATATCCCACCAACGCTGCCATATACCACCACCGCTACCATATCGTACCACCATATATCCACCACCAATCCGAGTTCCTTTCATATTAGGTTTGTTTTCGAGATCCATCGAATTTCTTATTCGTGTTTCCTTGCCTGAGTGGGTTTCGGAAAAAAAACACCACCGCTGCCATATACCACCACCGCTGCCATACCATACCACCGCTATCATATACCACCACCGCTGACATATCCCACCAACGCTGCCATATACCACCACCGCTGCCATATCCTACCACTATATATCCACCACCAATGCGAGTTCCTTTCATATTAGGTTTGTTTTCGAGATCCATCTAATTTCCGATTCATGTTTCCTTGACTGCGTAGGTTTTCAAAAAAAACACCACTGTTGCCATATCATACCACCGCTACCATATAACACCACCGCTGACATATCCCATTAACGCTGCCATAAACCACCACCGCTGCCATATCCTACCACTATATATGCACCACCAATCCGAGTTCCGTTCATATTTGGTTTCTTTTCAAAATCCATCTAATTTCTGATTCGTGTTTCCTTGCCTGGTAGGTTTCGGAAAAAAACCACCACCGCTGCCATATCATACCACCGCAACCATATACCACCACCGCTGACATATCCCACCTACGCTGCCATATACCACCACCGCTGCCATATCCTACCACTATATATCCACCACCAATCCGAGTTCCTTTCATATTAGGTTTGTTTTCGAGATCCATCTAATTTCTGATTCGTGTTTCCTTGCCTGAGTAGGTTTCGGAAAAAAAAACCACCACCGCTGCCATATCATACCACCAATACCATATACCACCACCGCTGACATATCCCACCAACGCTGCCATATACCACCACCGCCGTCATATGCTACCACTATATATCCACCACCAATCCGAGTTCCTTTCATATTAGGTTTCTTTTCGAGATCCATCTAATTTCCGATTCGTGTTTCCTTGCCTGAGTAGGTTTCGGAAGAAAAAACCACCACCGCTGCCATATCATACCACCGCTACCATATACCACCACCGCTGACATATCCCACCAACACTGCCATATACCACCACAGCTACCATATCCTACCACTATATATCCACCACCAATCCGAGTTCCATTCATATTAGGTTTGTTTTCGAGATCCATCTAATATTCTATTCGTGTTTCCTTGCCTAAGTAGGTTATAGAAAAACAAAAACCACCACCGCTGCCATATACCACCACCGCTGCCCTATCATACCACCGCTACCATATACCTCCACCGCTGACAAATCCCACCAACGCTGCCATATACCACCACCGCTGCCATATCCTACCACTATATATCCACCACCAATCCGAGTTCCTTTCATATTAGGTTTGTTTTCGAGATCCATCTAATTTCCGATTCGTGTTTCCTTGCCTGAGTAGGTTTTGGAAAAAAAAACCACCACCACTGCCATATACCACCACTACTGCCGTATCATACCACCTCTAGCATATACCACCACCGCTGACATATCCCACCAACACTGCCATATACCACCACTGCTACCATATCCTACTACTATATATCCACCACCAATCCGAGTTCCTTTCATATTAGGTTTGTTTTCGAGATCCATCTAATTTCCGATTCGTGTTTCCTGGCCTGAGTAGGTTTCAAAAAAAACCACCACCGCTGCCATATCATACCACCGCTACCATATACCACCACCGCTGACATATCCCACCAACGCTGCCATATACCACCACCGCCACCATATCCTACCACTATATATCCACCACCAATCCGAGTTCCTTTCATATTAGGTTTGTTTTCGAGATCCATCGAATTTCTGATTCGTGTTTCCTTGCCTGAGTGGGTTTCAGAAAAAAAACACCACCGCTGCTATATACCACCACCGCTGCCATACCATACCACCGCTATCATATACCACCACCGCTGACATATCCCACCAACGCTGCCATATACCACCACCACTGCCATATCCTACCACTATATATCCACCACCAATGCGAGTTCCTTTCATATTAAGTTTGTTTTCGAGATCCATCTAATTTCCGATTCGTGTTTCCTTGACTGAGTAGGTTTTGGAAAAAAAAACACCACTGTTGCCATATCATAACACCGCTACCATATACCACCACCTCTGACATATCCCATTAACGCTGCCATAAACCACCACCGCTGCCATCTCCTACCACAATATATGCACCACCAATCCGTGTTCCATTCATATTAGGTTTCTTTTCGAAATCCATCTAATTTCTGATTTGTGTTTCCTTGCCTGAGTAGGTTTCGGAAAAAAAACCACCATCGCTGCCATATCATACCACCAATACCATATACCACCGCTGACATATCCCACCAACGCTACCATATACCACCACCGCTGCCATATCCTACCACTATATATCCACCACCAATCCGAGTTCCTTTCATATTAGGTTTGTTTTCGAGGTCCATCTAATTTCCGATTCGTGTTTCCTTGGCTGAGTAGGTTTCGGAAAAAAACCACCACCGCAGCCATATCATACCACCGCTACCATATAGCACCACCGCTGACATATCCCACCAACACTGCCATATACCACCACAGCTACCATATCCTACCACTATATATCCACCACCAATCCAAGTTCCATTCATATTAGGTTTGTTTTCGAGATCCATCTAATATTTTATTCGTGTTTCCTTGCCTAAGTAGGTTACAGAAAAACAAAAATCACCACCGCTGCCGTATCATACCACCGCTACCATATACCACCACCGCTGACAAATCCCACCAACGCTGCCATATACCACCACAGATGCCATATCCTACCACTATATATCCACCACCAATCCGAGTTCCTTTCATATTAGGTTTGTTTTCGAGATCCATCTAATTTTTGATTCGTGTTTCCTTGCCTGAGTAGGTTTTGAAAAAAAAAACCACAACCACTGCCATATACCACCACTACTGCCGTATCATACCACCTCTACCATATACCACCACCTCTGACATATCCCACCAACGCTGCCATATACCACCACTGCTGCCATATCCTACTACTATATATGCACCACCAATCCGAGTTCCATTCATATTAGGTTTAATTTCGAGATCCATCTAATTTGCGATTGTGTTTCCTTGCTTGAGTAGGTTTCGAAAAAAAAACGACCACCGCTGTCATATCATACCACCGCTACCATATACCACCACTGCTGAGATATCCCACCATCATTGCCATATACCACCACCGCTGCCATATCCTACCACTATATATCCAGCACCAATCC
Source organism: Aegilops tauschii subsp. strangulata (assembly GCF_002575655.3). Taxonomy (NCBI): domain Eukaryota; kingdom Viridiplantae; phylum Streptophyta; class Magnoliopsida; order Poales; family Poaceae; genus Aegilops; species Aegilops tauschii. Next base: position 239,880,854 of record NC_053037.3, on the reverse strand, counting down.
GAGTTCCTTTCATATTAGGTTTGTTTTCAAGATCCATCTAATTTTCGATTCGTGTTTCCTTGCCTGAGTAGGTTTCGGAAAAAAAAACCACCACCGCTGCCATATCATACCACCGCTACCATATACCACCACCGCTGACATATCCCACCAACGCTGCCATATACCACCACTGCTGCCATATCCTACTACTATATATCCACCACCAATCCGAGTTCCTTTCATATTAGGTTTGTTTTCGAGATCCATCTAATTTCCGATTCGTGTTTCCTGGCTTGAGTAGGTTTCGAAAAAAAACCACCACTGCTGCCATATCATACCACCGCTACCATATACCACCACCGCTGACATATCCCACCAACGCTGCCATATACCACCACCGCTACCATATCGTACCACCATATATCCACCACCAATTCGAGTTCCTTTCATATTAGGTTTGTTTTCGAGATCCATCGAATTTCTTATTTGTGTTTCCTTGCCTGAGTGGGTTTCGGAAAAAAAATCCCACCGCTGCCATACCATACCACCGCTATCATATACCACCACCGCTGACATATCCCACCAACGCTGCCATATACCACCACCGCTGCCATATCCTACCACTATATATCCACCACCAATGCGAGTTCCTTTCATATTAGGTTTGTTTCCGAGATCCATCTAATTTCCGATTCGTGTTTCCTTGACTGCGTAGGTTTTGAAAAAAAAACACCACTGTTGCCATACCATACCACCGCTACCATATAACACCACCGCTGACATATCCCATTAACGCTGCCATAAACCACCACCGCTGCCATATCCTACCACTATATATGCACCACCAATCCGAGTTCCGTTCATATTAGGTTTCTTTTCGAAATCCATCTAATTTCTGATTCGTGTTTCCTTGCCTGAGTAGGTTTCGGAAAAAATCCACCACCGCTGCCATACCATACCACCGCTACCATATACCACCACCGCTGACATATCCCACCTACGCTGCCATATACGACCACCGCTGCCATATCCTACCACTATATATCCACCACCAATCCGAGTTCCTTTCATATTAGGTTTGTTTTCGAGATCCATCTAATTTCTGATTCGTGTTTCCTTGCCTGAGTAGGTTTCGGAAAAAAAACCACTACCGCTGCCATATCATACCACCAATACCAGATACCACCACCGCTGACATATCCCACCAACGCTGCCATATACAACCACCGCCGTCATATGCTACCACTATATATCCACCACCAATCCGAGTTCCTTTCATATTAGGTTTGTTTTCGAGATCCATCTAATTTCCGATTCGTGTTTCCTGGCCTGAGTAGGTTACAAAAAGAAACCACCACCGCTGCCATATCATACCACCGCTACCATATACCACCACCGCTGACATATCCCACCAACGCTACCATATACCACCACCGCTGCCATATCCTACCACTATATATCCACCACCAATCCGAGTTCCATTCATATTAGGTTTGTTTTCGAGATCCATCTAATTTCCGATTCGTGTTTCCTTGCCTGAGTAGGTTTTGAAAAAAAAAACCACCACTACTGCCGTATCATACCACCGCTACCATATACCACCACCGCTGACATATCCCATTAACGCTGCCATAAACCACCACCGCTGCCATATCCTACCACTATATATGCACCACCAATCCGAGTTCCATTCATATTAGGTTTCTTTTCGTAATCCATCTAATTTCTGATTCGTGTTTCCTTGTCTGAGTAGGTGTCGGAAAAAAAAACACCACCGCTGCCATATCATACCACCGCTACCATATACCACCACCGCTGACATATCCCACATACGCTGCTATATACCACCACCGCTGCCATATCCTACCACTATATATCCACCACCAATCTGAGTTCCTTTCATATTATGTTTGTTTTCTAGATCCATCTAATTTCTGATTCGTGTTTCCTTGCCTAAGTAGGTTATAGAAAAACAAAAACCACCACCGCTGCCATATACCACCACCGCTGCCGTATCATACCACCGCTACCATATACCACCACCGCTGACAAATCCCACCAACGCTGCCATATACCACCACCGCTGCCATATCCTACCACTATATATCCACCACCAATCCGAGTTCCTTTCATATTAGGTTTGTTTTCGAGATCCATCTAATTTCCGATTCGTGTTTCCTTGCCTGAGTAGGTTTTGAAAAAAAACCCACCACCACTGCTATATACCACCACTACTGCCGTATCATACCACCTCTAGCATATACCACCACCGCTGACATATCCCACAAAACACTGCCATATACCACCACTGCTGCCATATCCTACTACTATATATCCACCACCAATCCGAGTTCCTTTCATATTAGGTTTGTTTTCGAGATCCATCTGATTTCCGATTCGTGTTTCCTGGCCTGAGTAGGTTACAAAAAGAAACCACCACCGCTGCCATATCATACCACCGCTACCATATACCTCCACCGCTGACATATCCCACCAACGCTACCATATACCACCACCGCTGCCATATCCTACCACTATATATCCACCACCAATCCGAGTTCCTTTCATATTAGGTTTGTTTTCGAGATCCATCTAATTTCCGATTCGTGTTTCCTTGGCTGAGTAGGTTTCGGAAAAAAACCCACCACTGCAGCCATATCATACCACCGCTACCATATAGCACCACCGCTGACATATCCCACCAACACTGCCATATACCACCACAGCTACCATATCCTACCACTATATATCCACCACCAATCCAAGTTCCATTCATATTAGGTTTGTTTTCGAGATCCATCTAATATTTTATTCGTGTTTCCTTGCCTAAGTAGGTTACAGAAAAACAAAAATCACCACCGCTGCCGTATCATACCACCGCTACCATATACCACCACCGCTGACAAATCCCACCAACGCTGCCATATACCACCACCGCTGCCATATCCTACCACTATATATCCACCACCAATCCGAGTTCCTTTCATATTAGGTTTGTTTTCGAGATCCATCTAATTTTTGATTCGTGTTTCCTTGCCTGAGTAGGTTTTGAAAAAAAACCACCACCACTGCCATATACCACCACTACTGCCGTATCATACCACCTCTACCATATACCACCACCTCTGACATATCCCACCAACGCTGCCATATACCACCACTGCTGCCATATCCTACTACTATATATCCACCACCAATCCGAGTTCCATTCATATTAGGTTTGTTTTCGAGATCCATCTAATTTGCGATTGTGTTTCCTTGCCTGAGTAGGTTTCGAAAAAAAACCACCACCGCTGTCATATCATACCACCGCTACCATATACCACCACTGCTGAGATATCCCACCATCATTGCCATATACCACCACCGCTGCCATATCCTACCACTATATATCCAGCACAAATCCGAGTTCCTTTCATATTAGGTTTGTTTTCAAGATCCATCTAATTTCCGATTCGTGTTTCCTTGCCTGAGTAGGTTTCGGAAAAAAAAACCACCACCGCTACCATATACCACCACCGCTGACATATCCCACCAACGCTGCCATATACCACCACTGCTGCCATATCCTACTACTATATATCCACCACCAATCCAAGTTCCTTTCATATTAGGTTTGTTTTCGAGATCCATCTAATTTCCGATTCGTGTTTCCTGGCTTGAGTAGGTTTCGAAAAAAAACCACCACTGCTGCCATATCATACCACCGCTACCATATACCACCACCGCTGACATATCCCACCAACGCTGCCATATACCACCACCGCTACCATATCGTACCACCATATATCCACCACCAATCCGAGTTCCTTTCATATTAGGTTTGTTTTCGAGATCCATCGAATTTCTTATTTGTGTTTCCTTGCATGAGTGGGTTTCGGAAAAAAAATCCCACCGCTGCCATACCATACCACCGCTAACATATACCACCACCACTGACATATCCCACCAACGCTGCCATATACCACCACCGCTGCCATATCCTACCACTATATATCCACCACCAATGCGAGTTCCTTTCATATTAGGTTTGTTTTCGATATCCATCTAATTTCCGATTCGTGTTTCCTTGACTGCGTAGGTTTTGAAAAAAAAACACCACTGTTGCCATATCATACCACCGCTACCATATAACACCACCGCTGACATATCCCATTAACGCTGCCATAAACCACCACCGCTGCCATATCCTACCACTATATATGCACCACCAATCCAAGTTCCGTTCATATTAGGTTTCTTTTCGAAATCCATCTAATTTCTGATTCGTGTTTCCTTGCCTGAGTAGGTTTCGGAAAAAAACCACCACCGCTGCCATATCATACCACCGCTACCATATACCACCACCGCTGACATATCCCACCTACGCTGCCATATACGACCACCGCTGCCATATCCTACCACTATATATCCACCACCAATCCGAGTTCCTTTCATATTAGGTTTGTTTTCGAGATCCATCGAATTTCTGATTCGTGTTTCCTTGCCTGATTGGGTTTCGGAAAAAAAACACCACCGCTGCCATATACCACCACCGCTGACATATCCCACCAACGCTGCCATATACCACCACCACTGCCATATCCTACCACTATATATCCACCACCAATGCGAGTTCCTTTCATATTAAGTTTGTTTTCGAGATCCATCTAATTTCCGATTCGTGTTTCCTTGACTGAGTAGGTTTTGGAAAAAAAACACCACTGTTGCCATATCATAACACCGCTACCATATACCACCACCGCTGACATATCCCATTAACGCTGCCATAAACCACCACCGCTGCCATCTCCTACCACAATATATGCACCACCAATCCGTGTTCCGTTCATATTAGGTTTCTTTTCGAAATCCATGTAATTTCTAATTTGTGTTTCCTTGCCTGAGTAGGTTTCGGAAAAAAAACCACCACCGCTGCCATATCATACCACCAATACCATATACCACCACCGCTGAAATACCCCACCAACGTTACCATATACCACCAACGCTGCCATATCCTACCACTATATATCCTCCACCAATCCGAGTTCCTTTCATATTAGGTTTGTTTTCGAGATCCATCTAATTTCCCATTCGTGTTTCCTTGGCTGAGTAGGTTTCGGAAAAAAAAAACCACCACCGCTGCCATATCATACCACCGCTACCATATACCACCACCGCTGACATATCCCACCGACACTGCCATATACCACCACAGCTACCATAACCTACCACTATATATCCACCACCAATCCGAGTTCCATTCATATTAGGTTTGTTTTCGAGATCCATCTAATATTTTATTCGTGTTTCCTTCCCTAAGTAGGTTACAGAAAAACAAAAACCACCACCGCTGCCGTATCATACCACCGCTACCATATAACACCACCGCTGACAAATCCCACCAACGCTGCCATATACCACCACCGCTGCCATATCCTACCACTATATATCCACCACCAATCTGAGTTCCTTTCATATTAGGTTTGTTTTCGAGATCCATCTAATTTTCGATTCGTGTTTCCTTCCCTGAGTAGGTTTTGAAAAAAAAACCACCACCACTGCCATATACCACCACTACTGCCGTATCATACCACCTCTACCATAAACCACCACCTCTGACATATCCCACCAACGCTGCCATATACCACCACTGCTGCCATATCCTACTACTATATATCCACCACCAATCCGAGTTCCATTCATATTAGGTTTGTTTTCGAGATCCATCTAATTTGCTATTGTGTTTCCTTGCCTGAGTAGGTTTCGAAAAAAACCCACCACCGCTGTCATATCATACCACCGCTACCATATACCACCACTGCTGAGATATCCCACCATCACTGCCATATACCACCACAGCTGCCATATCCTACCACTATATATCCAGCACCAATCCGAGTTCCTTTCATATTAGGTTTCTTTTCAAGATCCATCTAATTTCCGATTCGTGTTTCCTTGCCTGAGTAGTTTTCGGAAAAAAAAACCACCACCGCTGCCATATCATACCACCGCTACCATATACCACCACCGCTGACATATCCCACCAACGCTGTCATATAGCGCCACCGCCGCCATATGCTACCGCTATATATCCGCCACCAATCCGAGTTCCTTTCATATTAGGTTTGTTTTCGAGATCCATCTAATTTATTATTCGTGTTTGCTTGCCTTTGTAGGTTTCGGAAAAAAAAAACCACCGCTGCCATATCATTCCACCGCTACCATATACCACCACCGCTGACATATTCCACCAACGCTGCCATATACCACCAGCGCTGCCATATCCTACCACGATATATCCACCACCAATCCGAGTTCCTTTCATATTAGGTTTGTTTTCGAGATCCATCTAATTTCCGATTCGTGTTTCCTTGGCTGAGTAGGTTTCGAAAAAAACCCCACCACCGCTGCCATATACCACCACCACTGCTATATCATACCACCGCTACCATATACCACCACTGCCGACATATCCCACCAATGCTGCCAAATACCATCACCGCTGCAATTACCTACAACTATATATCCACTACCAATCCGAGTTCCTTTCATATTAGGTTTGTTTGCAAGATCCATTTAATTTCCGATTCGTATTTCCTTGCCTGAGTAGGTTTCGAAAAAATAAAACCACCACCACTGCCATATACCACCACCGCTGCCATATCATACCACCTCTACCATATACCACCACGCTGACATATGCCACCAACGCTGCCATATACCACCACCGTTGCCATATCGTACCACTAAATATCCACCACCAACCCGAGTTACTTTCATATTAGGTTTGTTTCCGAGATCCATCTAAGTTCCGATTCGTGTTTCCTTGCCAGAGTAGGTTTTAAAAAAAAACCACCATCGCTGCCATATACCACCACCGCTGCCATATCATACCACCGCCACCATATACCACCACCGCTGACATATCCCACCAACGCTACCATATACCACCACCGCTGACATATCCCACCAACGCTACCATATACCACCACCGCTACCATATCCTACCACTATATATCCACCACCAATCCGAGTTCCTTTCATATTAGGTTTGTTTTCGAGGTCCATCTAATTTCCGATTCGTGTTTCCTTGGCTGAGTAGGTTTCGGAAAAAAAACCACCACCGCAGCCATATCATACCACCGCTACCATATAGCACCACCGCTGACATATCCCACCAACACTGCCATATACAACCACCGCTGCCATATCCTACCACTATATATCCACCACCAATCCGAGTTCCTTTCATATTAGGTTTGTTTTCGAGATCCATCTAATTTCCGATTCGTGTTTCCTTGCCTGAGTAGGTTTCGGAAAAAAAAAACACCACCGCTGCCATATCATACCACCGCTACCATATACCACCACCGCTGACATATCCCACCAACGCCGCCATATACCACCACCGCTGCCATATCCTACCACTATATATCCACCACCAATCCGAGTTCCATTCATATTAGGTTTGTTTTCGAGATCCATCTAATATTCTATTCGTGTTTCCTTGCCTAAGTAGGTTATAGAAAAACAAAAACCACCACCGCTGCCATATACCACCACTGCTGCCGTATCATACCACCGCTACCATATACCACCACCGCTGACAAATCCCACCAACGCTGCCATATACCACCACCGCTGCCATATCCTACCACTATATATCCACCACCAATCCGAGTTCCTTTCATATTAGGTTTGTTTTCGAGATCCATCTAATTTCCGATTCGTGTTTCCTTGCCTGAGTAGGTTTTGAAAAAAAAACCACCACCACTGCCATATACCACCACTACTGCCGTATCATACCACCTCTAGCATATACCACCACCGCTGACATATACCACCAACACTGCCATATACCACCACTGCTGCCAAATCCTACTACTATATATCCACCACCAATCCGAGTTCCTTTCATATTAGGTTTGTTTTCGAGATCCATCTAATTTCCGATTCGTGTTTCCTGGCCTAAGTAGGTTCTAAAAAAAACCACCACCGCTGCCATATCATACCACCGCTACCATATACCACCACCGCAGACATATCCCACCAACGCTGCCATATACCACCACCGCTACCATATCCTACCACTATATATCCACCACCAATCCGAGTTCCTTTCATATTAGGTTTGTTTTCGAGATCCAGCGAATTTCTGATTCGTGTTTCCTTGCCTGAGTGGGTTTCGGAAAAAAAAAACACCACCGCTGCCATATACCACCACCGCTGCCATACCATACCACCGCTATCATATACCACCATCGCTGACATATCCCACCAACGCTGCCATATACCACCACCACTGCCATATCCTACCACTATATATCCACCACCAATGCGAGTTCCTTTCATATTAAGTTTGTTTTCGAGATCCATCTAATTTCCGATTCGTGTTTCCTTGATTGAGTAAGTTTTGGAAAAAAACACCACTGTTGCCATATCAGAACACCGCTACCATATACCACCACCGCTGACATATCCCATTAACGCTGCCATAAACCACCACCGCTGCCATCTCCTACCACAATATATGCACCACCAATCCGTGTTCCGTTCATATTAGGTTTCTTTTCGAAATCCATCTAATTTCTGATTTGTGATTCCTTGCCTGAGTAGGTTTCGAAAAAAAAAACACCACCGCTGCCATATCAAACCACCAATACCATATACCACCACCGCTGACATATCCCACCAACGCTACCATATACCACCACCGCTGCCATATCCTACCACTATATATCCACCACCAATCCGAGTTCCTTTCATATTAGGTTTGTTTTCGACATCCATCTAATATTTTATTCGTGTTTCCTTGCCTAAGTAGGTTACAGAAAAACAAAAACCACCACCGTTGCCGTATCATACCACCGCTACCATATACCACCACCGCTGAAAAATCCCACCAACGCTGCCATATACCACCACAGCTACCATATCCTACCACTATATATCCACCACCAATCCGAGTTCCATTCATATTAGGATTGTTTTCGACATCCATCTAATATTTTATTCGTGTTTCCTTGCCTAAGTAGGTTACAGAAAAACAAAAACCACCACCGTTGCCGTATCATACCAACGCTACCATATACCACCACCGCTGAAAAATCCCACCAACGCTGCCATATACCACCACCGCTGCCATATACCACCACTGCTGCCGTATCATACCACCGCTACCATATACCACCACCGCTGACAAATCCCACCAACGCTGCCATATACCACCACCGCTGCCATATCCTACCACTATATATCCACCACCAATCCGAGTTCCTTTCATATTAGGTTTGTTTTCGAGATCCATCTAATTTCCGATTCGTGTTTCCTTGCCTGAGTAGGTTTTGAAAAAAAAACCACCACCACTGCCATATACCACCACTACTGCCGTATCATACCACCTCTAGCATATACCACCACCGCTGACATATACCACCAACACTGCCATATACCACCACTGCTGCCATATCCTACTACTATATATCCACCACCAATCCGAGTTCCTTTCATATTAGGTTTGTTTTCGAGATCCGTCTAATTTCCGATTCGTGTTTCCTGGCCTAAGTAGGTTCTAAAAAAAACCACCACCGCTGCCATATCATACCACCGCTACCATATACCACCACCGCAGACATATCCCACCAACGCTGCCATATACCACCACCGCTACCATATCCTACCACTATATATCCACCACCAATCCGAGTTCCTTTCATATTAGGTTTGTTTTCGAGATCCAGCGAATTTCTGATTCGTGTTTCCTTGCCTGAGTGGGTTTCGGAAAAAAAAACACCACCGCTGCCATATACCACCACCGCTGCCATACCATACCACCGCTATCATATACCACCATCGCTGACATATCCCACCAACGCTGCCATATACCACCACCACTGCCATATCCTACCACTATATATCCACCACCAATGCGAGTTCCTTTCATATTAAGTTTGTTTTCGAGATCCATCTAATTTCCGATTCGTGTTTCCTTGATTGAGTAAGTTTTGGAAAAAAACACCACTGTTGCCATATCAGAACACCGCTACCATATACCACCACCGCTGACATATCCCATTAACGCTGCCATAAACCACCACCGCTGCCATCTCCTACCACAATATATGCACCACCAATCCGTGTTCCGTTCATATTAGGTTTCTTTTCGAAATCCATCTAATTTCTGATTTGTGATTCCTTGCCTGAGTAGGTTTCGAAAAAAAAAACACCACCGCTGCCATATCAAACCACCAATACCATATACCACCACCGCTGACATATCCCACCAACGCTACCATATACCACCACCGCTGCCATATCCTACCACTATATATCCACCACCAATCCGAGTTCCTTTCATATTAGGTTTGTTTTCGAGATCCATCTAATTTCCGATTCGTGTGTCCTTGGCTGAGTAGGTTTCGAAAAAAAACCACCACCGCTGCCATATCATACCACCGCTACCATATACCACCACCGCTGACATATCCCACCAACACTGCCATATACCACCACAGCTACCATATCCTACCACTATATATCCACCACCAATCCGAGTTCCATTCATATTAGGATTGTTTTCGACATCCATCTAATATTTTATTCGTGTTTCCTTGCCTAAGTAGGTTACAGAAAAACAAAAACCACCACCGTTGCCGTATCATACCACCGCTACCATATACCACCACCGCTGAAAAATCCCACCAACGCTGCCATATACCACCACCGCTACCATATACCACCACCGCTGCCATAGCACCGCTGCCATATCATCCCACCGCTACCATATACCACCAACGCTACCATAGACCACCACCGCTGCCATATCCTACCACTATATATCCACCACCAATCCGAGTTCCTTTCATATTAGGTTTGTTTTCGAGATGCATCTAATTTCCGATTCGTGTTTCCTTGCCCGAGTAGGTTTCGGAAAAGAAAACAACCACCTCTCCCATATCGTACCACAGCTACCATATACCACCACCGCTGACATATCCCACCAACGCTGCCATATACCACCACCGCTGCCATATCCTACCACTATATATCCACCACCAATCCGAGTTCCTTTCATATTAGGTTTGTTTTCGAGATCCATCTAATTTCTGATTCGTGTTTCCTAACCTGAGTAGGTTTCGGAAAAACAAAACCACCACCGCTGCCATATACCACCACAGCTGCCATATCATACCACCGCTACCATATACCACCACCGCTGACATATCCTACCAACGCTGCCATATACCACCCCACTGCCATATCCTAGCACTATATATCAACCACCAATCCGAGTTCCTTTCATATTAGGTTTGTTTTCGAGATCCATCTAATTTCCGATTCGTGTTTCCGTGCCTGAGTAGGTTTGGAAAAAAACCACCACCGCTGCCATATACCACCACCGCTGCCATATCATACCACCGCTACCATATACCACCACCGCTAACATATCCCACCAACACTGCCTTATACCACCACCGCTGCCATATCCTACCAATATATATCCACCCCCAATCCGAGTTCCTTTCATATTAGGTTTGTTTTTGAGATCCATCTAATTTCCGATTCGTATTTCCTTGCCTGAGTAGGTTTCGGAAAAAAAAACCACCACCACTACCACTGTTGACATATTCCACCAACGCTGCCTTATACCACCACCGCTGCCATATCCTACCACTATATATCCACCACCAACCTGAGTTCCTTTCATATTAGGTTTGTTTTCGAGATCCATCTAATTTCCGATTCATGTTTCCTAGCCTAAGTAGATTTCGGAAAAAAAACACCTCCGCTGCCATATACCACCACCGCTACCATATCATGCCACCGCTACCATATACCACCACCGCTGACATATCCCACCAACGCTGCCGTATACCACCACCACTGCCATATCCTACCACTATATATCCACCACCAATCCGAGTTCCTTTCATATTAGGTTTGTTTTCGAGATCCATCTAATTTCCGATTCGTGTTTCCTTCCCTGAGTAGGTTTCGGAAAAACAAAACCACCACCGCTGCCATGTACCACCACAGCTGCCATATCATACCACCGCTACCATATACCACCACTGCTAACATATCCCACTAACGCTGCCATATACCACCACCGCTGCCATATCCTACCACTATATATCTACCACCAATCCGAGTTCCTTTCATATTAGGTTTGTTTTCAAGATCCATCTAATTTCCGATTCGTGTTTCCATGCTTGAGTAGGTTTCGGAAAAAAACCACCACCGCTGCCATACCACAGCTGCCATATCATACCACCGCTACCATATACCACCAACGCTGACATATCCCGCCAACGCTGCCATATACCACCACCGCTGCCATATCCTACCACTATATATCCACCACCAATCCGAGTTCCTTTCATATTAGGTTTGTTTTCGAGATCCATCTAACTTCCGATTGGTGTTTCCTTACCTGAGTACGTTTCGGAAAAACAAAACCACCATCGCTGCCATATACCACCATAGCTGCCATATCATACCACCGCTACCATATACCACCACCGCTGCCATATCCTACCACTATATATCTACCACCAATCCGAGTTCCTTTCATATTAGGTTTGTTTTTGAGATCCATCTAGTTTCCGATTCATGTTTCCTTGCCTGAGTAGGTTTGGAAAAAAACCACCACCGCTACCATATACCACCACCGCTGACATATCCCACCAACGCTGCCATATACCACCACCGCTGCCATATCCTACCACTATATATCCACCCCCAATCCGAGTTCCTTTCATATTAGGTTTGTTTTCGAGATCCATCTAATTTCCGATTCGTGTTTCCTTGCCTGAGTAGGTTTCGGAAAAAAAACACCACCGCTGGCATACCACAGCTGCCATATCATACCACCGCGACCATATACCACCAACGCTGACATATCCCACCAACGCTGCCATATAGCACCACCACTGCCATATCCTACCACTATATATCCACCACCAATCCGAGTTCCTTTGATATTAGGGTTGTTTTCGAGATCCATCTAATTTCCGATTCGTGTTTCCTTGCCTGAGTAAGTTTCGGAAAAAAAACCCACCACCGCTACCATATACCACCACCGTTGACATATCCCACCAACGTTGCCATAAACCACCACCGCTGCCATATCCTACCACTATATATCCACAACCAATCCGAGTTCCTTTCATATTAGGTTTGTTTTCGAGATCCATCTAATTTCCGATTCGTGTTTCCTTGCCTGAGTAGGTTTCAGAAAAACAAAAACCACCACCGCCGCCATATACCACCACAGCTGCCATATCATACCACCGCTACCATATACCACCACTGCTGACATATCCCACTAACGCTGCCATATACCACCACCGCTGCCATATCCTACCACTATATATCCACCACCAATCCGAGTTCCTTTCATATTAGGTTTGTTTTCAAGATCCATCTAATTTCCGATTCGTGCTTCCTTGCCTGAGTGGTTTCAGAAAAAACCACCACCGCTGCCATAGCACCGCTGCCATATCATCCCACCGCTACCATATACCACCAACGCTACCATAGACCACCACCGCTGCCATATCCTACCACTATATATCCACCACCAATCCGAGTTCCTTTCATATTAGGTTTGTTTTCGAGATGCATCTAATTTCCGATTCGTGTTTCCTTGCCCGAGTAGGTTTCGGAAAAGAAAACAACCACCTCTCCCATATCGTACCACAGCTACCATATACCACCACCGCTGACATATCCCACCAACGCTGCCATATACCACCACCGCTGCCATATCCTACCACTATATATCCACCACCAATCCGAGTTCCTTTCATATTAGGTTTGTTTTCGAGATCCATCTAATTTCTGATTCGTGTTTCCTAACCTGAGTAGGTTTCGGAAAAACAAAACCACCACCGCTGCCATATACCACCACAGCTGCCATATCATACCACCGCTACCATATACCACCACCGCTGACATATCCTACCAACGCTGCCATATACCACCCCACTGCCATATCCTAGCACTATATATCAACCACCAATCCGAGTTCCTTTCATATTAGGTTTGTTTTCGAGATCCATCTAATTTCCGATTCGTGTTTCCGAGTAGGTTTGGAAAAAAACCACCACCGCTGCCATATACCACCACCGCTGCCATATCATACCACCGCTACCATATACCACCACCGCTAACATATCCCACCAACACTGCCTTATACCACCACCGCTGCCATATCCTACCAATATATATCCACCCCCAATCCGAGTTCCTTTCATATTAGGTTTGTTTTTGAGATCCATCTAATTTCCGATTCGTATTTCCTTGCCTGAGTAGGTTTCGGAAAAAAAACCACCACCACTACCACTGTTGACATATTCCACCAACGCTGCCTTATACCACCACCGCTGCCATATCCTACCACTATATATCCACCACCAACCTGAGTTCCTTTCATATTAGGTTTGTTTTCGAGATCCATCTAATTTCCGATTCATGTTTCCTAGCCTAAGTAGATTTCGGAAAAAAAACACCTCCGCTGCCATATACCACCACCGCTACCATATCATGCCACCGCTACCATATACCACCACCGCTGACATATCCCACCAACGCTGCCATATACCACCACCGCTGCCATATCCTACCACTATATATCCACCACCAATCCGAGTTCCTTTCATATTAGGTTTGTTTTCGAGATCCATCTAATTTCCGATTCGTGTTTCCTTCCCTGAGTAGGTTTCGGAAAAACAAAACCACCACCGCTGCCATGTACCACCACAGCTGCCATATCATACCACCGCTACCATATACCACCACTGCTAACATATCCCACTAACGCTGCCATATACCACCACCGCTGCCATATCCTACCACTATATATCTACCACCAATCCGAGTTCCTTTCATATTAGGTTTGTTTTCAAGATCCATCTAATTTCCGATTCGTGTTTCCATGCTTGAGTAGGTTTCGGAAAAAAACCACCACCGCTGCCATACCACAGCTGCCATATCATACCACCGCTACCATATACCACCAATGCTGACATATCCCGCCAACGCTGCCATATACCACCACCGCTGCCATATCCTACCACTATATATCCACCACCAATCCGAGTTCCTTTCATATTAGGTTTGTTTTCGAGATCCATCTAACTTCCGATTGGTGTTTCCTTACCTGAGTACGTTTCGGAAAAACAAAACCACCATCGCTGCCATATACCACCATAGCTGCCATATCATACCACCGCTACCATATACCACCACCGCTGCCATATCCTACCACTATATATCTACCACCAATCCGAGTTCCTTTCATATTAGGTTTGTTTTTGAGATCCATCTAGTTTCCGATTCATGTTTCCTTGCCTGAGTAGGTTTGGAAAAAAACCACCACCGCTACCATATACCACCACCGCTGACATATCCCACCAACGCTGCCATATACCACCACCGCTGCCATATCCTACCACTATATATCCACCCCCAATCCGAGTTCCTTTCATATTAGGTTTGTTTTTGAGATCCATCTAATTTCTAATTCGTGTTTCCTTGCCTAAGTAGGTTTCGGAAAAAAAACCACCACCGCTGCCATATCAAACCACCGCTACCATATACCACCACTTCTGACATATCCCACCAATGCTACGATATACCACCACCGCTGCTATATCCTACCACTATATATCCACCACCAATCCGAGTTCCTTTCATATTAGGTTAGTTTTCGAGATCCATATAATTTCCGATTCATGTTTCCTTGCCTGAGTAGGTTTCAAAAAAAAAACCACCACCGCAGACATACAGCACCACCGCTGCCATATCATACCACCGCAACCATATACCACCACCGCTGACATATTCCACCAACGCTGCCATATACCACCACCGCTGCCATATGCTACCACTATATATCCACCACCAATCTGAGTTCCTTTCATATTAGGTTTGTTTTCGCTCCATCTAATTTCCGATTCATGTTTCCTAGCCTTAGTAGGTTTCGGAAAAAAAACACCTCCGCTGCTATATACCACCACCGTTGCCATATCATGCTACCGCTACCATATACCACCACCGCTGACATATCCCACCAACACTGCCATATACCACCAGCGCTGCCATATCCTACCACTATATATCCACCACCTATCCGAGTTCCTTTCATATGAGGTTTGTTTTCGAGATCCATCTAATTTTTGATTCGTGTTTCCTTGCCTGAGTAGGTTTCGGGAAAAAATAAAACCACCACCGCTGCCATATACCACCACCGCTGCCATATCATACCACCGCTACCATATACCACCACCGCTGACATATCCCACCAACGCTGCCATATACCACCACCGCTGCCATATCCTACCACTATATATCCAGCACCAATCCAAGTTCCTTTCATATTAGGTTTGTTTTCGAGATCCATCTAATTTCTGATTCATGTTTCCTTGCCTGAGTAGGTTTCGGAAAAAAAAACACCACCGCTACCATATACCACCACCGCTGCCATATCATACCACCGCTACCATATACCACCACCGCTGACATACCCCACCAATGCTGCCATATACCACCACCGCTGCCATATCCTACCACTATATATCCACCACCAATCCGAGTTCCTTGAATATTAGGTTTGTTTTCGAGATCCATCTAATTTCCGATTCGTGTTTCCTTGCCTGAGTAGGTTTCAGAAAAAAAACCACCACCGCAGACATATCCCACCAACGCTGCCATATCATACCACCGCTACCATATACCACCACCGCTGACATATCCCACCAACGCTGCCATATACCACCACCGCTGCCGTATCCTACCACTATATATCCACAACCAATCCTAGTTCCTTCCATATTAGGTTTGTTTTCGAGATCAATCTAATTTCCGATTCGTGTTTCCTTACCCGAGTAGGTTTCGGAAAAACAAAACAACAACCGCTGCCATATACCACCACAGCTGCCATATCATACCACCGCTACCACATACCACCGCCGCTGACATATCCCACCAACGCTGCCATATACCACCCCGCTGCCATATCCTACCACTATATATCCACCACCAATCCGAGTTCCTTTCAAATTAGGTTTGTTTTCGAGATCCATCTAGTTTCCAATTCGTGTTTCCTTGCCTGAGTAGGTTTGGAAAAAAACCACCACCGCTGCCATATACCACCACCGCTGCCATATCACACCACCGCTACCATATACCACCACTGCTAACATATCCCACCAACACTGCCATATACCAGCACCGCTGCAATATCCTACCACTATATATCCACCCCCAATCCGAGTTCCTTTCATATTAGGTTTGTTTTTGAGATCCATCTAATTTCCGATTCGTGTTTCCTTGCCTGAGTAGGTTTCGAAAAAAAAACCACCACCGCAGACATACAGCACCACCGCTGCCATATCATACCACCGCAACCATATACCACCACCGCTGACATATTCCACCAACGCTGCCATATACCACCACTGCTGCCATATCCTACCACTATATATCCACCACCAATCTGAGTTCCTTTCATATTAGTTTTGTTTTCGAGATCCATCTAATTTCCGATTCATATTTCCTAGCCTGAGTAGGTTTCGGAAAAAAACACCTCCGCCGCCATATACCACCACCGCTGCCATATCATGCCACCACTACCATATACCACCACCGCTGACATATCCCTCCAACGCTACCATATACCACCACCGCTGCCATATCCTATCCCTATATATCCACCACCAATCCGAGTTCCTTTCATATTAGGTTAGTTTTCGAGATCCATATAATTTCCGATTCGTGTTTCCTTGCCTGAGTAGGTTTCGAAAAAAAAACCACCACCGCAGACATACAGCACCACCGCTGCCATATCATACCACCACTACCATACACCACCACCGTTGACATATTCCACCAACGCTGCCATATACCACCACCGCTGCCATATCCTACCACTATATATCCACCACCAACCTGAGTTCCTTTCATATTAGGTTTGTTCTCGAGATCCATCTAATTTCCGATTCATGTTTCCTAGACTAAGTAGGTTTCGGAAAAAAAACACCTCCGCTGCCATATACCACCTCCGCTACCATATCATGCCACCGCTACCATATACCACCACCGCTGACATATCCCACCAACGCTGCCATATACCACCACCGCTGCCATATCCTACCACTATATATCCAGCACCAATCCGAGTTCCTTTCATATTAGGTTTGTTTTTGAGATCCATCTAATTTCCGATTCGTGTTTCCTTCCCTGAGTAGGTTTCGGAAAAACAAAACCACCACCGCTGCCATGTACCACCACAGCTGCCATATCATACCACCGCTACCATATACCACCACTGCTGACATATCCCACTAACGCTGCCATATACCACCACCGCTGCCATATCCTACCACTATATATCCACCACCAATCCGAGTTCCTTTCATATTAGGTTTGTTTTCAAGATCCATCTAATTTCCGATTCGTGTTTCCATGCCTGAGTAGGTTTCGGAAAAAAACCACCACCGCTGCCATACCATAGCTGCCATATCATACCACCGCTACCATATACCACCAACGCTGACATATCCCGCCAACGCTGACATATACCACCACCGCTGCCATATCCTACCACTATATATCCACCACCAATCCGAGTTCCTTTCATATTAGGTTTGTTTTCGAGATCCAGCTAACTTCCGATTCGTGTTTCCTTACCTGAGTACGTTTCGGAAAAACAAAACCACCATCGCTGCCATATCATAGCACCGCTACCATATACCACCACCGCTGCCATATCCTACCACAATATATCTACTACCAATCCGAGTTCCTTTCATATTAGGTTAGTTTTCGAGATCCATATAATTTCCGATTCGTGTTTCCTTGCCTGAGTAGGTTTCGAAAAAAAAACCACCACCGCAGACATACAGCACCACCGCTGCCATATCATACCACCACTACCATACACCACCACCGTTGACATATTCCACCAACGCTGCCATATACCACCACCGCTGCCATATCCTACCACTATATATCCACCACCAACCTGAGTTCCTTTCATATTAGGTTTGTTCTCGAGATCCATCTAATTTCCGATTCATGTTTCCTAGACTAAGTAGGTTTCGGAAAAAAAACACCTCCGCTGCCATATACCACCTCCGCTACCATATCATGCCACCGCTACCATATACCACCACCGCTGACATATCCCACCAACGCTGCCATATACCACCACCGCTGCCATATCCTACCACTATATATCCAGCACCAATCCGAGTTCCTTTCATATTAGGTTTGTTTTTGAGATCCATCTAATTTCCGATTCGTGTTTCCTTCCCTGAGTAGGTTTCGGAAAAACAAAACCACCACCGCTGCCATGTACCACCACAGCTGCCATATCATACCACCGCTACCATATACCACCACTGCTGACATATCCCACTAACGCTGCCATATACCACCACCGCTGCCATATCCTACCACTATATATCCACCACCAATCCGAGTTCCTTTCATATTAGGTTTGTTCTCAAGATCCATCTAATTTCCGATTCGTGTTTCCATGCCTGAGTAGGTTTCGGAAAAAAACCACCACCGCTGCCATACCATAGCTGCCATATCATACCACCGCTACCATATACCACCAACGCTGACATATCCCGCCAACGCTGACATATACCACCACCGCTGCCATATCCTACCACTATATATCCACCACCAATCCGAGTTCCTTTCATATTAGGTTTGTTTTCGAGATCCAGCTAACTTCCGATTCGTGTTTCCTTACCTGAGTACGTTTCGGAAAAACAAAACCACCATCGCTGCCATATACCACCATCGCTGCCATATCATAGCACCGCTACCATATACCACCACCGCTGCCATATCCTACCACAATATATCTACTACCAATCCGAGTTCCTTTCATATTAGGTTTGTTTTTGAGATCCATCTAGTTTCCGATTCATGTTTCCTTGCCTGAGTAGGTTTGGAAAAAAACCACCACCGCTGCCATATCATACCACCGCTACCATATACCACCACCGCTAACATATCCCACCAACGCTGCCATATACCACCACCGCTGCCATATCCTACCACTATATATCCACCCCCAATCCGAGTTCCTTTCATATTAGGTTTGTTTTTGAGATCCATCTAATTTCTGATTCGAGTTTCCTTGCCTAAGTAGGTTTCGGAAAAAAAACCACCACCGCTGCCATATCAAACCACCGCTACCATATACCACCACTGCTGACATATCCCACCAATGCTACCATATACCACCACCGCTGCTATATCCTACCACTATATATCCACCACCAATCCGAGTTCCTTTCATATTAGGTTAGTTTTCGAGATCCATATAATTTCCGATTCGTGTTTCCTTGCCTGAGTAGGTTTCAAAAAAAAACCAGCACCGCAGACATACAGCACCACCGCTGCCATATCATACCACCGCAACCATATACCACCACCGCTGACATATTCCACCAACGCTGCCATATACCACCACCGCTGCCATATCCTACCACTATATATCCACCACCAATCTGAGTTCCTTTCATATTAGGTTTGTTTTCGCTCCATCTAATTTCCGATTCATGTTTCCTAGCCTTAGTAGGTTTCGGAAAAAAAACACCTCCGCTGCTATATACCACCACCGTTGCCATATCATGCTACCGCTACCATATACCACCACCGCTGACATATCCCACCAACGCTGCCATATACCACCAGCGCTGCCATATCCTACCACTATATATCCACCACCAATCCGAGTTCCTTTCATATGAGGTTTGTTTTCGAGATCCATCTAATTTCCGATTCGTGTTTCCTTGCCTGAGTAGGTTTCGGAAAAAATAAAACCACCACCACTGCCATATACCACCACCGCTGCCATATCATACCACCGCTACCATATACCACCACCGCTGACATATCCCACCAACGCTGCCATATACCACCACCGCTGCCATATCCTACCACTATATATCCAGCACCAATCCAAGTTCCTTTCATATTAGGTTTGTTTTCGAGATCCATCTAATTTCTGATTCATGTTTCCTTGCCTGAGTAGGTTTCGGAAAAAAAAACACCACCGCTGCCATATCATACCACCGCTACCATATACCACCACCGCTGACATACCCCACCAATGCTGCCATATACCACCACCGCTGCCATATCCTACCACTATATATCCACCACCAATCCGAGTTCCTTCAATATTAGGTTTGTTTTCGAGATCCATCGAATTTCCGATTCGTGTTTCCTTGCCTGAGTAGGTTTCGGAAAAAAACCACCACCGCAGACATACAGCACCACCGCTGCCATATCATACCACCGCTACCATATACCACCACCGCTGACATATCCCACAAACGCTACCATATACCACCACCGCTGCCGTGTAGCGACCAGACCTCAAATGGCCTGTGCTGCTGTGCACCAGTGTCATCCCTGGATCAGTAATGCTGACACGCACAGTACAAATGGAGGATTTATAACTGAGTAGCAATCACACAATTATTACATCGAATATCTCCGAAGAGATTAAGTATGATAAATATGGCTTAATGCCATCTAAAAATGATAACAGCGGAAGACTTGGAAGATAAGTGAGTCCATCAACTCCAGCGGCATCACTGAGTATAAGACCACGACCTAAGGCACCTTACTCGTCGTCTGAAAAGTCTGCAACATGAAACGTTGCAGCCCGAGAACGGGTCAGCACATAGAATATGCTGGCAATGTAACACATAGAAAACAATGAACAATGATAATGCTGTACTATATGCATGTATGGCTGGTGGAAAGGCTCTATGGTTACAGTTTTTGCGAAAAGCCAATTTTATCCCACTGCAAAGGAATAAATTTTATTTAACTATCATGGTGGTTGTGAAACATTGAGATGGTTGACAGCATCTCAATCCCAATTAAGAACGTGATTAAACCCAACAAAATTAATTATAAGTATCATGGTGATGAGATTCAAATGATAATCCAGGTACTAGATACTCAAGTTGTCCATGACCGGGGACACGGCTAATCATGATCAGTTTGTACACTCTGCAGAGGTTTGTGCACTTTTCCCACAAGACTCGATCGCCTCCGCTTGATTCTCGCACAGCATGATGTTTGAGAAACGGATGACCGAGACACAGTCTTTCAGAAACAATCACTCTTTACTCTGGATGGACCGGTACACCTACTTTCCCCTACATCTGCTAGTCCACCTCTTCAAGAGATCTTGTAACCTACTCAGCTATGCTAGAGCCCATAATAGCTTGCGGCTGCACACGGAAGTTTCTAGAATGAAATATCTTATGATCCCTTTGAGCCTGGGTGGCGGACCTTATACATACAGACAACACTGGGTTCTCCAGGTGCCTCAATCCACCCAGATGTGAGTTTTAGTTGCCACCTTAAGTTGAACCATTATTAAACACTCACATCTGTCGTGAATATCTCTCAAACCCAATCCACGTCTACGCATAGCATGTCGATATAATATCAACGTAGAAGTAACTCCCAAGGGTTTGATAAGAAAACAGGGCAATAGGTACTACCTCAACTACTTCCCAATACGCACAGTTTAATTAGACCCTAACCATGCAATGTGTTTGAGGAAAAGATCTAATGCAATAAAAACTGGGTATGAACGGGGTATGATCAAAGTGTTACTTGCCTTGCTGATGATCCGCAAAACCTAGCGAGTCGAAGTAACAAGCGGCACACTCCGGGTACTCTATCGCAAACAAACAAGCATACAATCAGTACTCATCTAATGCACAGATAAAATTCGAATGAAAAATCCAACCAGAAAGTTCAACTTAAGAACTCCGGTTTGCAAAAAGAATCAACTCGAAAGAAGCAACGAAAGTTAAACGGCGAAAGAAAGAAACTTCGTTTGCTAATCTGGGTCTAGGTCAAATTTTACTGTAGCAAAAACTTGTTTGAGTAGGTTAAACGGAAAGAGAATTTCGAGACGAAACTCTAGGCGCTTGAATCACCTGATTCCGATAAACGAGCGAGAAGTTAAACAGATTCGAAATTTCGATCGGAAATCGAATCTGAGAAAATAACGAGAAAATCCGACGGAAAAAGAAAAACGGACGAACGGTTAAATAACGGACGTTCGTTAACAGAGAAAAACCGATGAACGCGTTCGTTAAAACGAACGGTTTGGTAAACGCTCGTGAAATAAGAAAACCGAAAAAAAACCGATCTAGGGTTTTTTTTAAACAAAAGGGTTTTTTTTAGAAAACCGGTCAACACGACGGGAACGGCGGCGGCAGTACCTCGACGGGGCTCGCTCCGGCGAGGGCTCCGGCGGGCGCGGCTCGGCGGCGGGGTGCGGGGCTCGGGGCGGAGGCTCCGGCGGCGAGGGGGCTCCGGCTCGGGGGCTCCCGGCGGCGGGCGGCGAGGCAAAAGGCGGGCGGCGGCGGGGCTAGATGCGGCGGCGGCGGCGGCTCCTCCGGCGATGGTGGCGGCGAAAACGGAGGGGGGGATATATATAGCAAGGGGGGTGCTAGGAGCCTTGGGGAAGGGGTCGGGCTCGGGAGGCGTGCGGGCGGCGGACTCCGGCGGCGTGTCGGCGTGCGGGAGGAGGAAGGCGACGGGGCGGGCCGGCCTGGCTTCGGCTGGGCCTCGGCCCAGTCGGGCAAGCGCGTTTTTTTTAATAATTTCCGCGAAGAAAGTTTCATAGAAAATAAATAAAAATCAGAAAAATACGAAATAAATTTTCCCCATCTAGTTAGAAAATCTAGAATAGGGTGAACATTTTTAAAATCAAAAATAAATATTTTGAAACATGCATATTTTTAAATGCAATAAAAATTGCAAATAAATCCAAATAAATTCCAAATAATGTTTTTAACATTTTTCCTCGAGTATTTCAATTGTTTTGGAGAATTCATATTTTCTCCTCTCGTTTATCTTAAAAATGAAATATTTTTTTCCGGAGAGAAAATAATTAAAAATCCCAATCCTCGTTTGAAAAATCAAATAAGAAAATTCGAGAAAATCCCCAACTCTCTCCGAGGGTCCTTGAGTTGCTTAGGATTTATCGAGGATTTGTCAAAATGCAATAAAACATGATATGCAATGATGATCTATGTATAACATTCCAAATTGAAAATTTGGGATGTTACAAACCTACCCCCCTTAAGATGAATCTCGCCCTCGAGATTCGGGTTGGCTAGAAAACAGGTGGGAGTGGTTTTTCCGTAGATCTTCCTCTCGCTCCCAGGTGGCCTCATCTTCCGTGTGGTGACTCCACTGAACTTTGCAAAACTTGATAACCTTGCTGCGGGTAACTCGGCTGGCATACTCGAGAATCTTAACAGGTTTCTCCTCATAAGTCAAATCACTTTCCAACTGAATCGCTTCCAGTGGCACAGTATCTCTCAGTGGTATCTCAGCCATATCTGCGTGGCACTTCTTCAACTGTGAAACATGAAATACATCATGTACTCCAGACAATCCTTCGGGCAATTCGAGCTTGTAGGCAACTTCTCCCATACGTTCCAACACTCGGTATGGCCCGATAAAACGAGGCGCTAACTTTCCCTTAACTCCAAAGCGCTTCACTCCTCGAAGTGGTGATACTCGAAGATACACTCTGTCTCCGACTTCATGAACGGTCTCCTTGCGTTTAGAATCAGCATAGCTCTTCTGCCTGGACTGGGCTACCTTGAGCCTATCGCGAATGAACTTCACTTTCTGTTCAGACTCCTTAATCAAATCTGGTCCAAACAACTGACGGTCTCCAACTTCGTCCCATAACAACGGTGTTCTACACCTCCTTCCGTACAAAGCTTCGAAAGGGGCCATCTTCAAACTGGTTTGATAACTGTTGTTATATGAAAACTCTGCATATGGCAAATTGTCGTCCCAACTAGATCCATAATCTAGCGCACATGCTCTCAACATGTCCTCCAAAATCTGGTTGACTCTCTCGGTCTGTCCATCTGTCTGTGGGTGAAATGTTGTACTAAATTCCAGCCTGGTTCCCAATGTTTCATGTAACTGCTTCCAAAACTTCGAGGTAAATTGGGTTCCTCTGTCTGATACAATGGTCCTCGGAACTCCATGCAAACATACTATCCTGGTCATGTATATCTTAGCCAACTTAGCACTGGTGTAAGTGGTCTTTACTGGAATGAAATGAGCCACTTTCGTCAAACGGTCGACTACAACCCATATCGAGTCATAGCCTGAACGAGTCTTTGGTAATCCTGTGATAAAATCCATGCCTATTTTATCCCACTTCCATTCGGGTATCGGCAATGGCTGCACCAATCCTGCTGGCTTCTGATGCTCTGCCTTCACTCTCTGACATACATCACAAACTGCTACATACTCCGCAATATCCTTCTTCATTCCGGTCCACCAGAAAATATTCTTCAAATCCAAATACATCTTGGTATTCCCTGGGTGAATCGAGTACGGTGAATCATGGGCTTCTTGCAAAATCAACTTCCTGATCTCCGGATCATTTGGTACATATACACGGTCTTCAAACCATAAGGTATCGTGCTCATCTTCACGAAATCCCTTGGCTTTTCCTTTGCTCAACTTCTCCTTTATCTCTTCAATCTCCTTATCTGTCTTCTGAGCTTCTCTGATCTTTTCCATCAAGGTAGACTGAATCTCCAATGTCGCTAAATATCCTCTAGGGACTATCCCCAAGCATAGCTCGCGAAGGTCCTCGGCTAACTCCTGAGGTAATTCTCCTGTCATGAGGGTGCTGATATGACTCTTGCGGCTCAACACGTCTGCTACTACGTTAGCCTTTCCGGGGTGATAATGCAATCTCATATCATAGTCTTTGATGAGCTCCAACCATCTCCTCTGTCTGAGGTTTAACTCCTTCTGCGTGAAAATGTACTTCAAACTCTTGTGATCCGTGTACACCTCACAATGGTTTCCGATGAGAAAATGTCTCCATGTCTTCAATGCATGCACCACGGCTGCTAATTCCAAGTCATGCGTAGCATAATTCTTCTCATGGGGTTTAAGTTGTCGTGAAGCATACGAAACAACTCTTCCTTCCTGCATAAGCACTGCTCCAAGTCCTCGACGAGAAGCGTCGCAATAAACTTCATAGTCCTTGCGTTGATCTGGCAGAATCAACACGGGTGAGGTAACCAATCGTTTCTTCAACTCCTGGAAACTAGCTTCACAATCCTCAGTCCAATTAAACTTGGTGTCCTTCTTCAATAGCTCAGTCATGGGCTTAGCAATCCTTGAGAAATTTTCGATAAATCTCCGGTAGTATCCTGCGAGTCCAAGAAAACTCCGGATTTCTCCAACTGTCGTGGGTGATTCCCAACTTGTCACTGTGTCAACCTTGGCAGGGTCTACTGCTATTCCTTCTCCAGAAATAACATGTCCAAGGAATCCAACTTCCTTCAACCAAAACTCACATTTGCTGAACTTGGCATATAGCTGATGTTCTCTGAGCTTCTCAAGTACCAATCGCAAATGCTCCTCATGCTCTTCTTCATCCTTGGAAAAGATTAAAATATCATCAATGAACACCACGACGAACTTATCCAAAAACTCCATAAACACTTTGTTCATCAGGTTCATGAAATAGGCCGGTGCGTTAGTCAGTCCAAATGACATAACGGTATACTCATACAATCCATATCTGGTGGTAAATGCTGTCTTGGGTATATCCTGCTCTCGAATCTTTAACTGATGGTATCCCGATCGTAGATCGATCTTGGAAAATACTTTAGCTCCTTGCAGGCGGTCAAACAAAGCATTGATCATCGGCAGTGGGTACTTGTTTTTGATGGTCACTTCATTCAATCCTCGGTAATCAACAACCATCCTTAGTGATCCATCTTTCTTCTCCACTAGAAGTACTGGTGATCCCCAAGGTGACGAACTTGGGCGAATATAGCCTTTATCCAGTAACTCCTTGATCTGCTTCTTAATTTCCTCCAAATCCTTTGCGGGCATCCTGTACGGTCTCTTAGATATTGGCCCTGTGCCTGGCAAAAGTTCAATCAAGAACTCAATGTCTCTATCTGGTGGCATGCCTGGCAACTCTTCTGGAAATACATCCGGATAATCCTTCACCACTGGTACTTCCTCCTGTACAACTCCTGATAAGGAATTCACTTGAGTCCTCTTCGGCATATGCCTGGATATATACTTGATCCGTTTTCCTTCTGGGGTGGTAAGCAAAATCGTCTTGCTGGCACAATCGATGTTTCCTCCATACAACGATAGCCAATCCATTCCCAGAATGACATCCAAACCTTGCGATTCCAAAACAATGAGGTCTGAGGGGAAAACATGCCTACCAATGGCCAATGGTATCTGAAAACATCCTTGGGTGGCCATATACTCTGCTCCTGGCGAGGTTACTAACATAGGGCTTTTGAGAACTTGGGTGGACATCTTAAACTTGTTTACGAATCCCCTTGATATGTATGAATGCGATGCACCAGTATCGAAAAGAACAGTTGCAGTAAATGACTTAACCAAAAACTTACCTATTACTGCATCAGGCTGAGCTTCAATCTCCTCCACGCTCACGTGGTTCACATGTCCTTTGTTGAACGGGTTCGGCTTCTTCCCAGAGCTTCCATTGCCATTTCCATTTAGGGCTTCGGGACAATCGGTAGCATAATGTCCCGTCTTCTGGCACTTGAAACAAGTAATGTGACTTAGATCTCTCTTGGTTGGGGTAGATGGGTTGGTGCGGTTCTGTCCGTTTCCTCCTCCATTCCCGTTACCATTCTTGGAGCCATTATGGTTGTGCGAACTACCTCCTCCATGGGTATGCTGAAACTGTCCTCCCGGCTTCGGGGTAAATCGTGGCTTTTGCTGGGCTCCAGAATTATACTTCCCTTGTCCATACTTCCTTTTGCGGTTTTCGATCTGTTGTTGCTTCCCTTCTATCATGAGAGCTCTATCTACCAGCTCCTGGTAGTTGTTGAAGGTTGCTACCATCAACTGCATACTTAGCTCGTCATTCAATCCTTCCAGAAACTTCTCCTGCTTGGCTGCATCCGTAGCAACGTCATCTGGTGCATAACGTGCTAACTTACTGAAATCTTCCACATACTGGCCTACAGTGCGTCCTCCTTGGCTTAGGTTACGAAACTCACGCTTCTTCATAGCCATAGCTCCTGCTGAATCATGAGCTGTACGGAAAGCTTGCTGAAACTGGTCCCATGTGACAGTGTCAATGGGGTGCGTGGCTGTATAATTTTCCCACCATGATGCCGCGGGTCCATCAAGCTGATGTGCGGCAAAACGCACTCTTTCCGCATCTGTGCATCCTGCAGTGGTCAACTCCCTTCCAACTTTGCGGAGCCAATCATCTGCTACAATCGGCTCGGTGCTACTGGAAAACACCGGCGGGTTTAGCCTTAAGAAACAGGCTAGGTGATCAACAGGTGGTGGTGGCGGTGGGTTGTTGTTGTTGTTGTTGCCTTGGTTCTGAACTAACACTTGCATCAAGGCATTCTGTTGCTGAATCAACTGGGTGATCTCTGGCGGGAAAACAAATCCGGTGTCGCGTCTCGGAGGCATCTGATAGGTTTAGAAAAGATGAGAATTAGGAATAGAATGAGGTCTAGAGAGAAAACACTACCCATATGCTCATGAGGCAAATTCAATCAATATCACTCAATCAATCCAAACAAGGAAAAACAATCGATCTAACTAGCGTTACAAAGTGCTTGAACTATACTATTCAATGGGGGAAACCTACTACTGATATGGGGGTCTACTAAAAATTCTGATCCGTTGAAGACTCCATGATGTCTGCTCCAGCTTCATCAATCCATTCGTCTTCACTTGGTTCCGAGTCGGTGTCGTCAATGATGATGTAGTTATTCGGACAAGTGCATTCGTCGACTTCTGCTTTTGGCACTGGATTTCCCATGAATGCTCCAATCTTATTCTCCAAGTCGTCAATCTTCCCTACTAGTGCGTTGATTTCCTCCAAATAATCTTCGCGTGTAGTCTTGAGTTCTTCTTGGAGTTCCTTGATCTTCGTGAATGCCTTCTTCAGTTCTTCCTTTTCCGTGCATATCTGGTTCTCTTGGCGTCGAATATGTTGGTTCTGCTCCTGGAAGAAAGCTGCAATTGATCCATCCTTCTTGGTCTTGATCATCTCCCATTGCGTGTCTCGACGTCCACAAATTTGATAAATTGTATCCTTAAGCTCCTGGTGGTAGACTTCTCCAATGCGTCCCATGGCGATATGTGCGGCCATGCTCTTCCTTAAACTCCAAGTTGGTGCTTCGAAAACTAATCTTATGGGTTCCGTAATTGGCGCAAACGTCCTTCCTGGAATGATAACTTGAATCTTCCAGCTCTCCTCTTCAGGTAAGGTAGCGTTGCAGGTTCCGGTGACGCTTGGTATTCCTATGTTCAAGTACTTGGTGACTTCCTTCAGGTGTCGTCCAAATGGCGTGTCTTCGTCGGGTTGCATGAACTTGCTCCTTGCATTCGCCATTCATAAAAGAGTAGAAAGTGGAGAGGAGTCAGAAATGAGAAGAGAGAAGCTTTCTAGGGCTTAAGCTTAGTGGTCGTGTCCTATAGTCAGCGTGTGCTCTGATACCAACTTTGTAGCGACCAGACCTCAAATGGCCTGTGCTGCTGTGCACCAGGGTCATCCCTGGATCAGTAATGCTGACACGCACAGTACAAATGGAGGATTTATAACAGAGTAGCAATCACACACTTATTACATCGAATATCTCCGAAGAGATTAAGTATGATAAATATGGCTTAAGGCCATCTAAAAACGATAACAGCGGAAGACTTGGAAGATAAGTGAGTCCATCAACTCCAGCGGCATCACTGAGTATAAGACCACGACCTAAGGCACCTTACTCGTCGTCTGAAAAGTCTGCAACATGAAACGTTGCAGCCCGAGAACGGGTCAGCACATAGAATATGCTGGCAATGTAACACATAGAAAACAATGAACAATGATAATGCTGTACTATATGCATGTATGGCTGGTGGAAAGGCTCTATGGTTACAGTTTTTGCGAAAAGCCAATTTTATCCTACCGCAAAGGAATAAATTTTATTTAACTATCATGGTGGTTGTGAAACATTGAGATGGTTGACAGCATCTCAATCCCAATTAAGAACGTGATTAAACCCAACAAAATTAATTATAAGTATCATGGTGATGAGATTGAAATGATAATCCAGGTACTAGATACTCAAGTTGTCCATGACCGGGGACACGGCTAATCATGATCAGTTTGTACACTCTGCAGAGGTTTGTGCACTTTTCCCACAAGACTCGATCGCCTCCGCTTGATTCTCGCACAGCATGATGTTTGAGAAACGGATGACCGAGACACAGTCTTTCAGAAACAATCACTCTTTACTCTGGATGGACCGGTACACCTACTTTCCCCTACATCTGCTAGTCCACCTCTTCAAGAGATCTTGTAACCTACTCAGCTATGCTAGAGCCCATAATAGCTTGCGGCTGCACACAGAAGTTTCTAGAATGAAATATCTTATGATCCCTTTGAGCCTGGGTGGCGGACCTTATACATACAGACAACACTGGGTTCTCCAGGTGCCTCAATCCACCCAGATGTGAGTTTTAGTTGCCACCTTAAGTTGAACCATTATTAAACACTCACATCTGTCGTGAATATCTCTCAAACCCAATCCACGTCTACGCATAGCATGTCGATATAATATCAACGTAGAAGTAACTCCCAAGGGTTTGATAAGAAAACAGGGCAATAGGTACTACCTCAACTACTTCCCAATACGCACAGTTTAATTAGACCCTAACCATGCAATGTGTTTGAGGAAAAGATCTAATGCAATAAAAACTGGGTATGAACGGGGTATGATCAAAGTGTTACTTGCCTTGCTGATGATCCGCAAAACCTAGCGAGTCGAAGTAACAAGCGGCACACTGCGGGTACTCTATCGCAAACAAACAACCATACAATCAGTACTCATCTAATGCATAGATAAAATTCGAATGAAAAATCAAACCAGAAAGTTCAACTTAAGAACTCCGGTTTGCAAAAAGAATCAACTCGAACGAAGCAACGAAAGTTAAACGGTGAAAGAAAGAAACTTCGTTTGCTAATCTGGGTCTAGGTCAAATTTTACTGTAGCAAAAACTTGTTTGAGTAGGTTAAACGGAAAGAGAATTTCGAGACGAAACTCTAGGCGCTTGAATCACCTGATTCCGATAAACGAGTGAGAAGTTAAACAGATTCGAAATTTCGATCGGAAATCGAATCTGAGAAAATAACGAGAAAATCCGACGGAAAAAGAAAAATGGACGAACGGTTAAATAACGGACGTTCGTTAACAGAGAAAAACCGATGAACGCGTTCGTTAAAACGAACGGTTCGGTAAACGCTCGTGAAATAAGAAAACCGAAAAAACCGATCTAGGGTTTTTTTTGAAAAAAAGGGTTTGTTTTTAAGAAAACCGGTCAACACAACGGGAACGGCGGCGGCAGTACCTCGACGGGGCTCGCTCCGGCGAGGGCTCCGGCGGGCGCGGCTCAGCGGCGGGGTGCGGGGCTCGGGGCGGAGGCTCCGGCGGCGAGGGGGCTCCGGCTCGGGGGCTCCCGGCGGCGGGCGGCGAGGCAAAAGGCGGGCGGCGGCGGGGCTAGATGCGGCGGCGGCGGCGGCTCCTCCGGCGATGGTGGCGGCGAAAACGGAGGGGGGGCTATATATAGCAAGGGGGGTGCTAGGAGCCTTGGGGAAGGGGTCGGGCTCGGGAGGCGTGCGGGCGGCGGAGTCCGGCGGCGCGTCGGCGTGCGGGAGGAGGAAGGCGACGGGGCGGGCCGGCCTGGCTTCGGCTGGGCCTCGGCCCAGTCGGGCAAGCGCGTTTTTTTTTTTAAATAATTTCCGCGAAGAAAATTGCATAGAAAAATAAATAAAAATCAGAAAAATACGAAATAAATTTTCCCCGTCTAGTTAGAAAATCTAGAATAGGGTGAACATTTTTAAAATCAAAAATAAATATTTTGAAACATGCATATTTTTAAATGCAATAAAAATTGCAAATAAATCCAAATAAATTCCAAATAATGTTTTTCACATTTTTCCTCCAGTATTTCAATTGTTTTGGAGAAGTCATATTTTCTCCAATCGTTTATCTTAAAAATGAAATATTTTTTTCCGGAGAGAAAATAATTAAAAATCCCAATCCTCGTTTGAAAAATCAAATAAGAAAATTTGAGAAAATACCCAACTCTCTCCGAGGGTCCTTGAGTTGCTTAGGATTTATCGAGGATTTGTCAAAATGCAATGAAACATGATATGCAATGATGATCTATGTATAACATTCCAAATTGAAAATTTGGGATGTTACATGCCGTATCCTACCACTATACATCCACAACCAATCCGAGTTCCTTCCATATTAGGTTTGTTTTCAAGATCAATCTAATTTCCGATTCGTGTTTCCTTACCCGAGTAGGTTTCGGAAAAACAAAAAAAACCACCGCTGCCATATACCACCACAGCTGCCATATCATACCACCGCTACCATATACCACCACCGCTGACATATCCCACCAACGCTGCCATATACCACCCCGCTGCCATATCCTACCACTATATATCCACCACCAATCCGAGTTCCTTTCAAATTAGGTTTGTTTTAAAGATCCATCTAGTTTCCGATTCGTGTTTCCTTGCCTGAGTAGGTTTGGAAAAAACCACCACCGCTGCCATATACCACCACCGCTGCCATATCATACCACCGCTACCATATACCACCACCGCTAACATATCCCACCAACACTGCCATATACCACCACCGCTGCAATATCCTACCACTATATATCCAGCCCCAATCCGAGTTCCTTTCATATTAGGTTTGTTTTTGAGATCCATCCAATTTCCGATTCGTGTTTCCTTGCCTGAGTAGGTTTCGGAAAAAAACCACCACCGCTGCCATATCAAACCACCGCTACCATATACCACCACCGCTGACATATCCCACCAATGCTACCATATACCACCACCGCTGCCATATCCTACCACTATATATCCACCACCATTCCGAGTTCCTTTCATATTAGGTTAGTTTTCAAGATCCATATAATTTCCGATTCGTGTTTCCTTGCCTGAGTAGGTTTCGGAAAAAAAACCACCACCGCAGACATACAGCACCACCGCTGCCATATCATACCACCGCAACCATATACCACCACCGCTGACATATTCCACCAACGCTGCCATATACCACCACCGTTGCCATATCCTACCACTATATATCCACCATCAATCTGAGTTCCTTTCATATTAGGTTTGTTTTCGAGATCCATCTAATTTCCGATTCATATTTCCTAGCCTGAGTAGGTTTCGGAAAAAAACACCTCCGCCGCCATGTACCACCACTGCTGCCATATCATGCCACCGCTACCATATACCACCACCGCTGATATATCCCTCCAACGCTGCAATATACCACCACCGCTGCCATATCCTACCACTATATATCCACCACCAATCCGAGTTCCTTTCATATTAGGTTTGTTTTCGAGATCCATCTAATTTCCGATTCATGTTTCCTTGCCTGAGTAGGTTTCGGAAAAAAAAAACACCACCGCTGCCATATACCACCACCGCTGCCATATCATACCAACGCTACCATATACCACCAAGTCTGACATATCCCACCAATGCTGCCATATACAACCACCGCTGCCATATGCTACCACTATATATCCACCACCAATCTGTGTTCCTTTCATATTAGGTATGTTTTCGAGATCCATCTAATTTCCAATTCGTGTTTCCTTGCCTGAGTAGGTTTCGGGAAAAAAATAAAACCACCACCGCTGCCATATCATACCACCGCCACCATATACCACCACCGCTGACATATCCCGCCAACACTGCCATATACCACCACCGCTGCCATATCCTACCACTATATATCCACCACCAATCCGAGTTCCTTTCAAATTAGGTTTGTTTTCAAGGACCATCTAGTTTCCGATTCGTGTTTCCTTGCCTGAGTAGGTTTGGAAAAAAACCACCACCGCTGCCATATACCACCACCGCTGCAATATCCTACCACTATATATCCACCCCCAATCCGAGTTCCTTTCATATTAGGTTGTTTTTTAGATCCATCTAATTTCCGATTCGTGTTTCCTTGCCTTAGTAGGTTTCGGAAAAAAACCACCACCGCTGCCATACAAACAATCGCTCCATATACCACCACCGCTGACATATCCCACCAATGCTACCATATACCACCACCGCTGCCATATCCTACCACTATATATCCACCACAATTCCGAGTTCCTTTCATATTAGGTTAGTTTTCAAGATCCATATAATTTCCGATTCGTGTTTCCTTGCCTGAGTAGGTTTCGGAAAAAAAACCACCACCGCAGACATACGGCACCACCGCTGCCATATCATACCACCGCAACCATATACCACCATCGCTGACATATTCCACCAACGCTGCCATATACCACCACCGCTGCCATATCCTACCACTATATATCCACCACCAATCTGAGTTCCTTTCATATTAGGTTTGTTTTCGAGATCCATCTAATTTCCAATTCATATTTCCTAGCCTAAGTAGGTTTCGGAAAAAAACACCTCCGCCGCCATATACCACCACTGCTGCCATATCATGCCACCGCTACCATATACCACCACCGCTGACATATCCTTCCAACGCTGCCATATACCACCACCGCTGCCATATCCTACCACTATATATCCACCACCAATCCGAGTTCCTTTCATATTATGTTTGTTTTCGAGATCCATCTAATTTCCGATTCATGTTTCCTTGCCTGAGTAGGTTTCGGAAAAAAAACACCACCGCTGCCATATACCACCACCGCTGCCATATCATACCAACGCTACCACATACCACCACCGCTGACATATCCCACCAATGCTGGCATATACCACCACCGCTGCCATATACTACCACTATATATCCGCCACCAATCTGTGTTCCTTTCATATTAGGTATGTTTTCGAGATCCATCTAATTTCCGATTCGTGTTTCCTTGCCTGAGTAGGTTTCGGGAAAAAAATAAAACCACCACCGCTGCCATATCATACCACCGCCACCATATACCACCACCACTGACATATCCCACCAACGCTGCCATATACCACCACCGCTGCCATATCCTATCACTATATATCCACCACCGATCCAAGTTCGTTTCATATTAGGTTTGTTTTCGAGATCCATCAAATTTCTGATTCATGTTTCCTTGCCTGAGTAGGTTTCGGAAAAAAAACACCACTGCTGCCATATACTACAACCGCTGCCATATCATACCACCGCTACCATATACCACCACCACTGACATACCCCACCAATGCTGCCATGTACCACCACCGCTGCCATATCCTACCACTATATATCCACCACCAATCTGAGTTCCTTCAATATTAGGTTTGTTTTCGAGACCATCTAATTTCCGATTCATGTTTCCTTGGCTTAGTAGGTTTCGAAAAAAAAACACCACCGCTGCCATATACCACGACCGCTACCATATACCACCACTGGTGACATACCCCACCACCGCTGCCATATCATACCACTATATATCCACCACCAATCTGAGTACCTTTCATATTAGGTTTGTTTTCGAGATGCATCTAATTTCTGATTCGTGTTTCCTTGTCTGAGTAGGTTTCGAAAAAAAAACCACCACCGCGGACATACAGCACCACCGCTGCCATATCATACCACCGCTACCATATACCACCACCGCTGACATATCCCACCAACGCTACCATATACCACCACCGCTGCCATATCCTACCACTATATATCCACAACCAATCCGAGTTCCTTCCATATTAGGTTTGTTTTCGAGATCAATCTTATTTCCGATACGTGTTTGCTTACCTGAGTATGTTTCGGAAAAACAAAACCACCACCGCTGCCATATACCACCACAGCTGCCATATCATACCACCGCTACCATATACCACCACCGCTGACATATCCCACCAACGCTGCCATATACCAGCCCGCTGCCGTATCCTACCACTATATATCCACCACCAATCCGAGTTCCTTTCAAATTAGGTTTGTTTTCGAGATCCATCTAGTTTCCGATTCGTGTTTCCTTGCCTGAGTAGGTTTGGAAAAAAACCACCACCGCTGCCATATACCACCACCGCTGCCATATCATACCACCGCTACCATATACCACCACCGCTAACATATCCCACCAACACTGCCATATACCACCACCGCTGCAATATCCTACCACTATATATCCACCCCCAATCCGAGTTCCTTTCATATTAGGTTTGTTTTTGAGATCCATCTAATTTCCGATTCGTGTTTCCTTGCCTGAGTAGGTTTCAGAAAAAAAACCACCACCGCTACCATATACCAGCACCGCTGACATATTCCACCAATGCTACCATATACCACCACCGCTGCCATATCCTACCACTATATATCCACCACCATTCCGAGTTCCTTTCATATTAGGTTAGTTTTCAAGATCCATATAATTTCCGATTCGTGTTTCCTTGCCTGAGTAGGTTTCGGAAAAAAAACCACCACCGCAGACATACAGCACCACCGCTGCCATATCATACCACCGCAACCATATACCACCACCGCTGACATATTCCACCAACGCTGCCATATACCACCACCGCTGCCATATCCTACCACTATATATCCACCACCAATCTGAGTTCCTTTCATATTAGGTTTGTTTTCGAGATCCATCTAATTTCCGATTCATATTTCCTAGCCTGAGTAGGTTTCGGAAAAAAACACCTCCGCCGCCATATACCACCACTGCTGCCATATCATGCCACCGCTACTATATACCACCACCGCTGACATATCCCTCCAACGCTCCCATATACCACCACCGCTGCCATATCCTACCACTATATATCCACCACCAATCCGAGTTCCTTTCATATTAGGTTTGTTTTCGAGATCCATCTAATTTCCGATTCATGTTTCCTTGCCTGAGTATGTTTCGGAAAAAAAACACCACCGCTGCCATATCATACCAACGCTACCATATACCACCGCCGCTGACATATCCCACCAATGCTGCCATATACCACCACCGCTGCCATATACTACCACTATATATCCGCCACCAATCTGTGTTCCTTTCATATTAGGTATGTTTTCGAGATCCATCTAATTTCCGATTCGTGTTTCCTTGCCTGAGTAGGTTTCGGGAAAAAAATAAAACCACCACCGCTGCCATACCATACCACCGCCACTATATACAACCACCGCTGACATATCCCACCAACGCTGCCATATACCACCACCGCTGCCATATACCACCACCGCTGCCATATCCTATCACTATATATCCACCACCAATCCAAGTTCGTTTCATATTAGGTTTGTTTTCGAGATCCATCTAATTTCTGATTCATGTTTCCTTGCCTGAGTAGGTTTCGGAAAAAAAACACCACCGCTGCCATATACTACAACCGCTGCCATATCATACCACCGCTACCATATACCACCACCACTGACATACCCCACCAATGCTGCCATATACCACCACCGCTGCCATATCCTACCACTATATATCCACCACCAATCTGAGTTCCTCCAATATTAGGTTTGTTTTCGAGACCATCTAATTTCCGATTCATGTTTCCTTGGCTTAGTAGGTTTTGAAAAAAAAAACACCACCGCTGCCATATACCACCACCGCTACCATATACCACCACTGGTGACATACCCCACCACCGCTGCCACATACCACCACCGCTGCCATATCATACCAGTATATATCCAAAACCAATCTGAGTTCCTTTCATATTAGGTTTGTTTTCGAGATCCATCTAATTTCCGATTCGTGTTTCCTTGCCTGAGTAGGTTTCGGAAAAAAACCACCACCGCAGACATACAGCACCACCGCTGCCATATCATACCACCGCTACCATATACCACCACCGCTGACATATCCCACCAACGCTGCCATATACCACGGCCGCTGCCACATCCTACCACTATATATCCACAACCAATCCGAGTTCCTTCCATATTAGGTTTGTTTTCGAGATCAATCTTATTTCCGATACGTGTTTGCTTACCTGAGTATGTTTCGGAAAAACAAAACCACCACCGCTGCCATATACCACCACAGCTGCCATATCATACCACCGCTACCATATACCACCACCGCTCACATATCCCACCAACGCTGCCATATACC
The DNA here is from genome assembly GCF_002575655.3 of Aegilops tauschii subsp. strangulata. Taxonomy (NCBI): domain Eukaryota; kingdom Viridiplantae; phylum Streptophyta; class Magnoliopsida; order Poales; family Poaceae; genus Aegilops; species Aegilops tauschii. Next base: position 239,842,706 of record NC_053037.3, on the reverse strand, counting down.
AGCCCGCTGCCGTATCCTACCACTATATATCCACCACCAATCCGAGTTCCTTTCAAATTAGGTTTGTTTTCGAGATCCATCTAGTTTCCGATTCGTGTTTCCTTGCCTGAGTAGGTTTGGAAAAAAACCACCACCGCTGCCATATCATACAACCGCTACCATATACCACCACCGCTAACATATCCCTCCAACACTCCCATATACCACCACCGCTGCAATATCCTACCACTATATATCCACCCCCAATCCGAGTTCCTTTCATATTAGGTTTGTTTTTGAGATCCATCTAATTTCCGATTCGTGTTTCCTTGCCTGAGTAAGTTTCGGAAAAAAATCCACCACCGCTGCCATATCAAACCACCGCTGCCATATACCAGCACCGCTGACATATTCCACCACCGCTACCATATACCACCACCGCTGCCATATCCTACCACTATATATCCACCACCATTCCGAGTTCCTTTCATATTAGGTTAGTTTTCAAGATCCATATAATTTCCGATTCGTGTTTCCTTGCCTGAGTAGGTTTCGGAAAAAAAACACCTCCGCCGCCATATACCACCACTGCTGCCATATCATGCCACCGCTACCATATACCACCACCTCTGACATATCCCTCCAACGCAGCCATATACCACCACCGCTGCCATATCCTACCACTATATATCCACCACCAATCCGAGTTCCTTTCATATTAGGTTTGTTTTCGAGATCCATCTAATTTCCGATTCATGTTTCCTTGCCTGAGTAGGTTTCGGAAAAAAAACACCACCGCTGCCATATACCACCACCGCTGCCATATCATACCAACGCTACCATATACCACCACCGCTGACATACCCCACCAATGCTGCCATATACCACCACCGCTGCCATTTACTACCACTATATATCCGCCACCAATCTGTGTTCCTTTCATATTAGGTATGTTTTCGAGATCGATCTAATTTCCGATTCGTGTTTCCTTGCCCAAGTAGGTTTCGGGAAAAAAATAAAACCACCACCGCTGCCATATCATACCACCGCCACCATATACCACCACCGCTGACATATCCCACCAACGCTGCCATATACCACCACCGCTGCCATATACCACCACCGCTGCCATATCCTATCACTATATATCCACCACCAATCCAAGTTCGTTTCATATTAGGTTTGTTTTCGAGATCCATCTAATTTCTGATTCATGTTTCCTTGCCTGAGTAGGTTTCGGAAAAAAAACACCACCGCTGCCATATACTACAACCGCTGCCATATCATACCACCGCTACCATATACCACCACCACTGACATACCCCACGAATGCTGCCATATACCACCACCGCTGCCATATCCTACCACTATATATCCACCACCAATCAGAGCTCCTTCAATATTAGGTTTGTTTTCGAGACCATCTAATTTCCGATTCATGTTTCCTTGGCTTAGTAGGTTTCGAAAAAAAAACACCACCGCTGCCATATACCACCACCGCTACCATATACCACCACTGGTGACATACCCCACCACCGCTGCCATATACCACCACCGCTGCCATATCATACCACTATATATCCACCACCAATCTGAGTTCCTTTCATATTAGGTTTGTTTTCGAGATCCATCTAATTTCCGATTCGTGTTTCCTTGCCTGAGTAGGTTTCGGAAAAAAAACCACCACCGCAGACATACAGCACCACCGCTGCCATATCATACCACCGCTACCATATACCACCGCCGCAGACATATCCCACCAACGCTTCCATATACCACCACCGCTGCCACATCCTACCACTATATATCCACAACCAATCCGAGTTCCTTCCATATTATGTTTGTTTTCGAGATCAATCTTATTTCCGATACGTGTTTGCTTACCTGAGTATGTTTCGGAAAAACAAAACCACCACCGCTGCCATATACCACCACAGCTGCCATATCATACCACCGCTACCATATACCACCACCGCTGACATATCCCACCAACGCTGCCATATACCAGCCCGCTGCCGTATCCTACCACTATATATCCACCACCAATCCGAGTTCCTTTCAAATTAGGTTGGTTTTCGAGATCCATCTAGTTTCCGATTCGTGTTTCCTTGCCTGAGTAGGTTTGGAAAAAAACCACCACCGCTGCCATATACCACCACCGCTGCCATATCATACCACCGCTACCAAATACCACCACCGCTAACATATCCCACCAACACTACCATATACCACCACCGCTGCAATATCCTACCACTATATATCCACCCCAATCCGAGTTCCTTTCATATTAGGTTTGTTTTTGAGATCCATCTAATTTCCGATTCGTGTTTCCTTGCCTGAGTAGGTTTCGGAAAAAAAGCCACCACCACTGCCATATCAAACCACCGCTACCATATACCAGCACCGCTGACATATTCCACCAATGCTACCATATACCACCACCGCTGCCATATCCTACCACTATATATCCACCACCATTCCGAGTTCCTTTCATATTAGGTTAGTTTTCAAGATCCATATAATTTCCGATTCGTGTTTCCTTGCCTGAGTAGGTTTCCAAAAAAAAACCACCACCGCAGACATACAGCACCACCGCTGCCATATCATACCACGGCAACCATATACCACCACCGCTGACATATTCCACCAACGCTGCCATATACCACCACCGCTGCCATATCCTACCACTATATATCCACCACCAATCTGAGTTCCTTTCATATTAGGTTTGTTTTCGAGATCCATCTAATTTCCAATTCATATTTCCTAGCCTGAGTAGGTTTCGAAAAAAAACACCTCCGCCGCCATATACCACCACCGCTGCCATATCATGCCACCGCTACCATATACCACCACCGCTGACATATCCCTCCAACGCTGCCATATACCACCACCGCTGCCATATCCTACCACTATATATCCACCACCAATCCGAGTTCCTTTCATATTAGGTTTGTTTTCGAGATCCATCTAATTTCCGATTCATGTTTCCTTGCCTGAGTAGGTTTCGTAAAAAAAAACACCACCGCTGCCATATACCACCACCGCTGCCATATCATACCAACGCTACCATATACCACCACCGCTGACATATCCCACCAATGCTGCCATATACCACCACCGCTGCCATATACCACCACCGCTGCCATATCATACCAACGCTACCATATACCACCACCGCTGACATATCCCACCAATGCTGCCATATACCACCACCGCTGCCATATACCACCACTATATATCAACGACCAATCCGTGTTCCTTTCATATTAGGTATGTTTTCGAGATCCATCTAATTTCCGATTCGTGTTTCCTTGCCTGAGTAGGTTTCGGGAAAAAAATAAAACCACCAGCGCTGCCATATCATACCACCGCCACCATATACCACCACCGCTGACATATCCCACCAACGCTGCCATATACCACCAGCGCTGCCATATCCTACCACTATATATCCACCACCAATCCAAGTTTGTTTCATATTAGGTTTGTTTTCGAGATCCATCTAATTTTTGATTCATGTTTCCTTGCCTGAGTAGGTTTCGGAAAAAAAACACCACCGCTGCCATATACTACAACCGCTGCCATATCATACCACCGCTACCATATACCACCACCGCTGACATACCCCACCAATGCTGCGATATACCACCACCGCTGCCATATCCTACCACTATATATCCACCACCAATCCGAGTTCCTTCAATATTAGGTTTGTTTTCGAGACCATCTAATTTCCGATTCATGTTTCCTTGGCTGAGTAGGTTTCCAAAAAAAAACACAACCACTGCCATATACCACCACCGGTACCATATACCACCACTGGTGACATACCCCACCAACGCTGCCATATACCACCACCGCTGCCATATCATACCACTATATATCCACCACCAATCTGAGTTCCTTTCATATTAGGTTTGTTCTCGAGATCCATCTAATTTCCGATTCGTGTTTCCTTGCCTGAGTAGGTTTCGAAAAAAAAACCACCACCGCAGACATACAGCACCACCGCTGCCATATCATACCACCGCTACCATATACCACCACCGCTGACATATCCCACCAACGCTGCCATATACCACCACCGCTGCCATATCCTAGCACTATATATCCACAACCAATCGGAGTTCCTTCCATATTAGGTTTGTTTTCGAGATCAATCTAATTTCCGATTCGTGTTTCCTTTCCTGAGTAGGTTTCGGAAAAACAAAACCACCACCGCTGCCATATACCACCACAGCTGCCATATCATACCACCGCTACCATATACCACCACAGCTGACATATCCCACCAACGCTGCCATATACCACCCCGCTGCCATATCCTACCACTATATATCCACCACCAATCCGAGTTCCTTTCAAATTAGGTTTGTTTTCGAGATCCATCTAGTTTCCGATTGGTGTTTCCTTGCCTGAGTAGGTTTGGAAAAAAACCACCACCGCTGCCATATACCACCACCACTGCCATATCATACCACCGCTACCATATACCACCACCGCTAACATATCCCACCAACACTGCCATATACCACCACCGCTGCAATATCCTACCACTATATATCCACCCCCAATCCGAGTTCCTTTCATATTAGGTTAGTTTTCAAGATCCATATAATTTCCGATTCGTGTTTCCTTGCCTGAGTAGGTTCGGAAAAAAAAACACCACCGATGACATCCAGCACCACCGCTACCATATACCACCACCGCTGACATATTCCACCAACGCTGCCATATACCACCACCGCTGCCATATCCTACCACTATATATCCAACACCAATCTGAGTTCCTTTCATATTAGGTTTGTTTTTGAGATCCATCTAATTTCCGATTCATATTTCCTAGCCTGAGTAGGTTTCGAAAAAAAACACCTCCGCCGCCATATACCACCACCGCTGCCATATCATGCCACCGCTACCATATACCACCACCGCTGACATATCCCTCCAACGCTGCCATATACCACCACCGCTGCCATATCCTACCACTATATATCCACCACCAATCCGAGTTCCTTTCATATTAGGTTTGTTTTTGAGATCCATCTAATTTCCGATTCATGTTTCCTTGCCTGAGTAGGTTTCGGAAAAAAAAACACCACCGCTGCCATATCATACCAACGCTACCATATACCACCACCGCTGACATATCCCACCAATGCTGCCATATACCACCACCGCTGCCATATACTACCACTATATATCCACCACAAATCTGTGTTCCTTTCATATTAGGTATGTTTTCGAGATCCATCTAACTTCCAATTCGTGTTTCCTTGCCTGAGTAGGTTTCGGGAAAAAAATAAAACCACCACCGCTGCCATATCTTCCCACCGCTGCCATATACCACCACCGCTGACATATCCCACCAACGCTGCCATATACCACCACCGCTGCCATATCCTAGCACTATATATCCACCACCAATCCAAGTTCGTTTCATATTAGGTTTGTTTTCGAGATCCATCTAATTTCTGATTCATGTTTCCTTGCCTGAGTAGGTTTCGGAAAAAAAACACCACCGCTGCCATATACTACCACCGCTGCCATATCATACCACCTCTACCATATACCACCACCGCTGACATACCCCACCAATGCTGCCATATACCACCACCGCTGCCATATCCTACCACTATATATCCACCCCCAATCCGAGTTCCTTCAATATTAGGTTTGTTTTCGAGATCCATCTAATTTCCGATTCATGTTTCCTTGGCCGAGTAGGTTTCGAAAAAAAAACACCACGGCTGCCATATACCACCACGGCTACCATATACCACCACTGGTGACATACCCCACCACCGCTGCCATATACCACCACCGCTGCCATATCATACCACTATATATCCACCACCAATCTGAGTTCCTTTCATATTAGGTTTGTTTTCGAGATCCATCTAATTTCCGATTCGTGTTTGCTTGCCTTAGTAGGTTTCAAAAAAAAAACCACTACCGCTGCCATATGATACCACCGGTACCATATACCACCACCGCCGACATATCCCACCAACGCTGCCATATACCACCACCGCTGCCATATCCTACCACTATATATCCACCATTAATCCGAGTTCCTTTCATATCAGGTTTGTTTTCGAGATCCATCTAATTTCTGATTCGTGTTTCCTTGCCTGAGTCGGTTTCGGAAAAAAAACACCACCGCTGCCATACCACAGCTACCATATCATACCACCGTCACCATATACCACCAACGCTGACATATCCCACCAACGCTGCCATATACCACCACCGCTGCCATATCCTACCACTATATATCCACCACCAATCCGAGTTCCTTTCATATTAGGTTTGTTTTCGAGATCCATCTAATTTTCCGATTCGTGTTTCCTTGCCTGAGTAGGTTTCAGAAAAAAAAACCACCACCTCTACCATATCATACCACCGCTACCATATATCACCACCGCTGACATATCCCACCAACGCTGACATATAACACCGCCGCTGCCATATCCTACCACTATACATCCACCACCAATCCGAGTTCCTTTCATATTAGGTTTGTTTTCGAGATCCATCTAATTTCCGATTCGTGTTTCCTTGCGTGAGTAGGTTTCAGAAAAACAAAAACCACCACCGCCGCCATATACCACCACCGCTGCCATATCATACCAACGCTACCATATACCACCACCGCTGACATATCCCACCAATGCTGCCATATACCACCACCGCTGCCATATACCACCACTATATATCAACCACCAATCCGTGTTTCTTTCATATTAGGTATGTTTTCGAGATCCATCTAATTTCCGATTCGTGTTTCCTTGCCTGAGTAGGTTTCGGGAAAAAAATAAAACCACCACCGCTGCCATATCATACCACCGCCACCATATACCACCACCGCTGACATATCCCACCAACGCTGCCATATACCACCACCGCTGCCATATCCTACCACTATATATCCACCACCAATCCAAGTTTGTTTCATATTAGGTTTGTTTTCGAGATCCATCTAATTTTTGATTCATGTTTCCTTGCCTGAGTAGGTTTTGGAAAAAAAACACCACCGCTGCCATATACTACAACCGCTGCCATATCATACCACCGCTACCATATACCACCACCGCTGACATACCCCACCAATGCTGCGATATACCACCACCGCTGCCATATCCTACCACTATATATCCACCACCAATCCGAGTTCCTTCAATATTAGGTTTGTTTTCGAGACCATCTAATTTCCGATTCATGTTTCCTTGGCTGAGTAGGTTTCCAAAAAAAAACACAACCACTGCCATATACCACCACCGGTACCATATACCACCACTGGTGACATACCCCACCAACGCTGCCATATACCACCACCGCTGCCATATCATACCACTATATATCCACCACCAATCTGAGTTCCTTTCATATTAGGTTTGTTCTCGAGATCCATCTAATTTCCGATTCGTGTTTCCATGCCTGAGTAGGTTTCGAAAAAAAAACCACCACCGCAGACATACAGCACCACCGCTGCCATATCATACCACCGCTACCATATACCACCACCGCTGACATATCCCACCAACGCTGCCATATACCACCACCGCTGCCATATCCTAGCACTATATATCCACAACCAATCCGAGTTCCTTCCATATTAGGTTTGTTTTCGAGATCAATCTAATTTCCGATTCGTGTTTCCTTTCCTGAGTAGGTTTCGGAAAAACAAAACCACCACCGCTGCCATATACCACCACAGCTGCCATATCATACCACCGCTACCATATACCACCACAGCTGACATATCCCACCAACGCTGCCATATACCACCACCGCTGCCATATCATACCACTATATATCCACCACCAATCTGAGTTCCTTTCATATTAGGTTTGTTTTCGAGATCCATCTAATTTCCGATTCGTGTTTCCTTGCCTGAGTAGGTTTCAAAAAAAAACCACTACCGCTGCCATATGATACCACCGGTACCATATACCACCACCGCCGACATATCCCACCAACGCTGCCATATACCACCACCGCTGCCATATCCTACCACTATATATCCACCATTAATCCGAGTTCCTTTCATATCAGGTTTGTTTTCGAGATCCATCTAATTTCTGATTCGTGTTTCCTTGCCTGAGTCGGTTTCGGAAAAAAACACCACCGCTGCCATACCACAGCTACCATATCATACCACCGTCACCATATACCACCAACGCTGACATATCCCACCAACGCTGCCATATACCACCACCGCTGCCATATCCTACCACTATATATCCACCACCAATCCGAGTTCCTTTCATATTAGGTTTGTTTTCGAGATCCATCTAATTTTCCGATTCGTGTTTCCTTGCCTGAGTAGGTTTCAGAAAAAAAAACCACCACCTCTACCATATCATACCACCGCTACCATATATCACCACCGCTGACATATCCCACCAACGCTGACATATACCACCGCCGCTGCCATATCCTACCACTATACATCCACCACCAATCCGAGATCCTTTCATATTAGGTTTGTTTTCGAGATCCATCTAATTTCCGATTCGTGTTTCCTTGCGTGAGTAGGTTTCAGAAAAACAAAAACCACCACCGCCGCCATATACCACCACAGGTGCCATATCATACCACTGCTACCATATACCACCCATGCTGACATATCCCACCAACGCTGCCATATACCACCACGCTGCCATATCCTACCACTATATATCCACCACCAATCCGAATTCCTTTCATATTAGGTTTGTTTTCGAGATCCATCTAATTTCCGATTCGTGTTTCCTTGCTTGAGTAGGTTTCGGAAAAAAAACCACCACCTCTCCGATATCATACCACAGCTACCATATACCACCACCGCTGACATATCCCAGTACGCTGCATTATACCACCACCGCTGCCATATCCTACCACTATATATCCACCACCAATCCGAGTTCCTTTCATATTAGGTTTCTTTTCGAGATCCATCTAATTTCCGATTCGTGTTTCCTTGCCTGAGTAGGTTTTGGAAAAAAAACCACCACCGCTGCCATATCAAACCACCGCTACCATATACCACCACCACTGACATATCCCATCAATGCTGCCATATAACACCACCGCTGCCATATCCTAGCACTATATATCCACCACCAATCCGAGTTCCTTTCATATTAGGTTAGTTTTCGAGATCCATATAATTTCCGATTCGTGTTTCCTTTCCTGAGTAGGTTTTGGAAAAAAAACCACCACCGCGGACATACAGCACCACCACTGCCTTATCATACCACCGCTACCATATACCACCACTGCTGACATATTCCAGCAACGCTGCCATATACCACCACCGCTGCCATATCCTACCACTATATATCCACCACCAATCTGAGTTCCTTTCATATTAGGTTTGTTTTCGAGATCCATCTAATTTCCGATTCATGTTTCCTAGCCTGAGTAGGTTTCGGAAAAAAATACCACCGCTGCCATATACCACCCCGCTGCCATATCCTACCACTATATATCCGCCACCAATCCGAGTTCCTTTCATATTAGGTTTGTTTTCGAGATCCATCTAATTTCCGATTTGTGTTTCCTTGCCTGAGTAGGTTTTCAAAAAAACCACCACCGCTGCCATATACCACCACCGCTGCCATATACCACCACCGCTAACATATCCCACCAACACTGCCATATACAACCACAGCTGCCATATCCTACCACTATATATCCACCCCCAATCCGAGTTCCTTTCATATTAGGATTGTTTTTGAGACCCATCTAATTTCCGATTCGTGTTTCCTTGCCTGAGTAGGTTTCGAGAAAAAAAAAACCACCCCCGCTGCCATATGAAACCACCGCTACCATATACCACCACCACTGACAAATCCCACCAATGCTGCCATATAACACCACCGCTGCCATATCCTACCACTATATATCCACCACCAATCCGAGTTCCTTTCATATTAGGTTAGTTTTCGAGATCCATACAATTTCCGATTCGTGTTTCCTTGCCTGAGTAGGTTTCGGAAAAATAGACCACCACCGCAGACATACAGCACCACCACTGCCATATCATACCACCGCTACCATATACCACCACCACTGACATATCCCATCAATGCTGCCATATAACACCACCGCTGCCATATCCTACCACTATATATCCACCACCAATCCGAGTTCCTTTCATATTAGGTTAGTTTTCGAGATCCATATAATTTCCGATTCGTGTTTCCTTGCCTGAGTAGGTTTTGGAAAAAAACCACCACCGCAGACATACAGCACCACCACTACCATATCATACCACCGCTACCATATACCACCACTGCTGACATATTCCAGCAACGCTGCCATATACCACCACCGCTGCCATATCCTACCACTATATATCCACCACCAATCTGAGTTCCTTTCATATTAGGTTTGTTTTCGAGATCCATCTTATTTCCGATTCATGTTTCCTAGCCTGAGTAGGTTTCGGAAAAAAATACCACCGCTGCCATATCCTACCACTATATATCCACCACCAATCCGAGTTCCTTTCATATTAGGTTTGTTTTCGAGATCCATCTAATTTCCGATTCGTGTTTCCTTGCTTGAGTAGGTTTCGGAAAAAAAAACCACCACCTCTCCGATATCATACCACAGCTACCATATACCACCACCGCTGACATATCCCACCAACGCTGCATTATACCACCACCGCTGCCATATCCTACCACTATATATCCACCACCAATCCGAGTTCCTTTCATATTAGGTTTGTTTTCGAGATCCATCTAATTTCTGATTCGTGTTTCCTTCCCTGAGTAGGTTTCAGAAAAACAAAACCACCACCGCTGACATATACCACCACAGCTGCCATATCATACCACCGCTACCATATACCACCACCGCTGACATATCCCACCAACGCTGCCATATACCACCCCGCTGCCATATCCTACCACTATATATCCACCACCTATCCGAGTTCCTTTCATATTAGGTTTGTTTTCGAGATCCATCTAATTTCCGATTCGTGTTTCCTTGCCTGAGTAGGTTTTCAAAAAAACCACCACCGCTGCCATATACCACCACCGCTGCCATATACCACCACCGCTGCCATATACCACCACCGCTAACATATACCACCACAGCTGCCATATCCTACCACTATATATCCACCCCCAATCCGAGTTCCTTTCATATTAGGATTGTTTTTGAGACCCATCTAATTTCCGATTCGTGTTTCCTTGCCTGAGTAGGTTTCGGAAAAAAAACCCACCACCGCTGCCATATCAGACCACCGCTACCATATACCACCACCACTGACGTATCCCATCAATGCTGCCATATAACACCACCGCTGCCATATCCTAGCACTATATATCCACCACCAATCCGAGTTCCTTTCATATTAGGTTAGTTTTCGAGATCCATATAATTTCCGATTCGTGTTTCCTTGCCTGAGTAGGTTTTGGAAAAAAAACCACCACCGCGGACATACAGCACCACCACTGCCATATCATACCACCGCTACCATATACCACCACTGCTGACATATTCCAGCAACGCTGCCATATACCACCACCGCTGCCATATCCTACCACTATATATCCACCACCAATCTGAGTTCCTTTCATAGTAGGTTTGTTTTTGAGATCCATCTAATTTCCGATTCATGTTTCCTAGCCTGAGTAGGTTTCGGAAAAATATACCACCGCTGCCATATACCACCACCGCTGCCATATACCACCCCGCTGCCATATCCTACCACTATATATCCACCACCAATCCGAGTTCCTTTCATATTAGGTTTGTTTTCGAGATCCATCTAATTTCCGATTCGTGTTTCCTTGCCTGAGTAGGTTTTCAAAAAAACCACCACCGTTGCCATATACCACTACCGCTAACATATCCCACCAACATTGCCATATACCACCACAGCTGCCATATCCTACCACTATATATCCACCCCCAATCCGAGTTCCTTTCATATTAGGATTGTTTTTGAGACCCATCTAATTTCCGATTCGTGTTTCCTTGCCTGAGTAGGTTTCGAAAAAAAAACCCACCCCCGCTGCCATATCAAACCACCGCTACCATATACCACCACCACTGACATATCCCACCAAAGCTGCCATATAATACCACCGCTGCCATATCCTACCACTATATATCCACCACCAATCCGAGTTCCTTTCATATTAGGTTAGTTTTCGAGATCCATATAATTTTCGATTCGTGTTTCCTTGCCTGAGTAGGTTTCGGAAAAATAGACCACCACCGCAGACATACAGCACCACCACTGCCATATCATACCACCGCTACCATATACCACCACCACTGACATATCCCATCAATGCTGCCATATAACACCACCGCTACCATATGCTACCACTATATATCCACCACCAATCCGAGTTCCTTTCATATTAGGTTAGTTTTCGAGATCCATATAATTTCCGATTCGTGTTTCCTTGCCTGAGTAGGTTTTGGAAAAAAAACCACCACCGCAGACATACAGCACCACCACTGCCATATCATACCACCGCTACCATATACCACCACTGCTGACATATTCCAGCAACGCTGCCATATACCACCACCACAGCCATATCCTACCACTATATATCCACCACCAATCTGAGTTCCTTTCATATTAGGTTTGTTTTCGAGATCCATCTAATTTCCGATTCATGTTTCCTAGCCTGAGTAGGTTTCGGAAAAAAATACCACCGCTGCCATATACCACCACCGCTACCATATACCACCCCGCTGCCATATCCTACCACTATATATCCACCACCAATCCGAGTTCCTTTCATATTAGGTTTGTTTTCGAGATCCATCTAATTTCCGATTCGTGTTTCCTTGCCTGAGTAGGTTTTCAAAAAAACCACCACCGCTGCCATATACCACCACCGCTGCCATATACCACCACCGCTAACATATCCCACCAACACTGCCATATACCACCACAGCTGCCATATCCTACCACTATATATCCACCCCCAATCCGAGTTCCTTTCATATTAGGATTGTTTTTGAGACCCATCTAATTTCCGATTCGTGTTTCCTTGCCTGAGTAGGTTTCGGAAAAAAAACCCACCACCGCTGCCATATCAGACCACCGCTACCATATACCACCACCACTGACGTATCCCATCAATGCTGCCATATAACACCACCGCTGCCATATCCTAGCACTATATATCCACCACCAATCCGAGTTCCTTTCATATTAGGTTAGTTTTCGAGATCCATATAATTTCCGATTCGTGTTTCCTTGCCTGAGTAGGTTTTGGAAAAAAAAACCACCACCGCGGACATACAGCACCACCACTGCCATATCATACCACCGCTACCATATACCACCACTGCTGACATATTCCAGCAACGCTGCCATATACCACCACCGCTGCCATATCCTACCACTATATATCCACCACCAATCTGAGTTCCTTTCATAGTAGGTTTGTTTTCGAGATCCATCTAATTTCCGATTCATGTTTCCTAGCCTGAGTAGGTTTCGGAAAAATATACCACCGCTGCCATATACCACCACCGCTGCCATATACCACCCCGCTGCCATATCCTACCACTATATATCCACCACCAATCCGAGTTCCTTTCATATTAGGTTTGTTTTCGAGATCCATCTAATTTCCGATTCGTGTTTCCTTGCCTGAGTAGGTTTTCAAAAAAACCACCACCGTTGCCATATACCACTACCGCTAACATATCCCACCAACATTGCCATATACCACCACAGCTGCCATATCCTACCACTATATATCCACCCCCAATCCGAGTTCCTTTCATATTAGGATTGTTTTTGAGACCCATCTAATTTCCGATTCGTGTTTCCTTGCCTGAGTAGGTTTCGAAAAAAAAACCCACCCCCGCTGCCATATCAAACCACCGGTACCATATACCACCACCACTGACATATCCCACCAAAGCTGCCATATAACACCACCGCTGCCATATCCTACCACTATATATCCACCACCAATCCGAGTTCCTTTCATATTAGGTTAGTTTTCGAGATCCATATAATTTTCGATTCGTGTTTCCTTGCCTGAGTAGGTTTCGGAAAAATAGACCACCACCGCAGACATACAGCACCACCACTGCCATATCATACCACCGCTACCATATACCACCACCACTGACATATCCCATCAATGCTGCCATATAACACCACCGCTGCCATATGCTACCACTATATATCCACCACCAATCCGAGTTCCTTTCATATTAGGTTAGTTTTCGAGATCCATATAATTTCCGATTCGTGTTTCCTTGCCTGAGTAGGTTTTGGAAAAAAAACCACCACCGCAGACATACAGCACCACCACTGCCATATCATACCACCGCTACCATATACCACCACTGCTGACATATTCCAGCAACGCTGCCATATACCACCACCACAGCCATATCCTACCACTATATATCCACCACCAATCTGAGTTCCTTTCATATTAGGTTTGTTTTCGAGATCCATCTAATTTCCGATTCATGTTTCCTAGCCTGAGTAGGTTTCGGAAAAAAATACCACCGCTGCCATATACCACCACCGCTGCCATATACCACCCCGCTGCCATATCCTACCACTATATATCCACCACCAATCCGAGTTCCTTTCATATTAGGTTTGTTTTCGAGATCCATCTAATTTCCGATTCGTGTTTCCTTGCCTGAGTAGGTTTTCAAAAAAACCACCACCGCTGCCATATACCACCACCGCTGCCATATACCACCACCGCTAACATATCCCACCAACACTGCCATATACCACCACAGCTGCCATATCCTACCACTATATATCCACCCCCAATCCGAGTTCCTTTCATATTAGGATTGTTTTTGAGACCCATCTAATTTCCGATTCGTGTTTCCTTGCCTGAGTAGGTTTTGGAAAAAAAAACCACCACCGCTGCCATATAACACCACCGCTGCCATATCCTACCACTATATATCCACCACCACTCCGAGTTCCTTTCATATCAGGTTAGTTTTCGAGATCCATATAATTTCCGATTCGTGTTTCCTTGCCTGAGTAGGTTTCGGAAAAATAGACCACCACCGCAGACATACAGCACCACCACTGCCATATCATACCACCGCTACCATATACCACCACTGCTGACATATTCCAGCAACGCTGCCATATACCACCACCGCTGCCATATCCTACCACTATATATCCACCACCAATCTGAGTTCCTTTCATAGTAGGTTTGTTTTCGAGATCCATCTAATTTCCGATTCATGTTTCCTAGCCTGAGTAGGTTTCGGCAAAAAAATACCACCGCTGCTGCCATATAGCACCACCGCTGCCATATCATGCCACCGCTACTATATACACTACTAGAATCAGCTAATTTGCAATATACCACCCCGCTGCCATATCCTACCACTATATATCCGCCACCAATCCGAGTTCCTTTCATATTAGGTTTGTTTTCGAGATCCATCTAATTTCCGATTCGTGTTTCCTTGCCTGAGTAGGTTTTCAAAAAAACCACCACCGCTGCCATATACCACCACCGCTAACATATCCCACCAACACTGCCATATACCACCACAGCTGCCATATCCTACCACTATATATCCACCCCCAATCCGAGTTCCTTTCATATTAGGATTGTTTTTTAGACCCATCTAATTTCCGGTTCGTGTTTCCTTGCCTGAGTAGGTTTCGGGAAAAAAAACCACCCCCGCTGCCATATCAAACCACCGCTACCATATAGCACCACCACTGACATATCCCACCAATGCTGCCATATAACACCACCGCTGCCATATCCTACCACTATATATCCACCACCAATCCGAGTTCCTTTCATATTAGGTTAGTTTTCGAGATCCATATAATTTCCGATTCGTGTTTCCTTGCCTGAGTAGGTTTCGGAAAAATAGACCACCACCGCAGACATACAGCACCGCCACTGCCATATCATACCACCGCTACCATATACCACCACCACTGACATATCCCATCAATGCTGCCATATAACACCACCGCTGCCATATCCTACCACTATATATCCACCACCAATCCGATTTCCTTTCATATTAGGTTAGTTTTCGAGATCCATATAATTTCCGATTCGTGTTTCCTTGCCTGAGTAGGTTTTGGAAAAAAACCACCACCGCAGACATACAGCACCACCACTGCCATATCATACCACCGCTACCATATACCACCACTGCTGACATATTCCAGCAACGCTGCCATATACCACCACCGCTGCCATATCCTACCACTATATATCCACCACCAATCTGAGTTCCTTTCATATTAGGTTTGTTTTCGAGATCCATCTTACTTCCGATTCATGTTTCCTAGCCTGAGTAGGTTTCGGAAAAAAATACCACCGCGGCCATATACCACCCCGCTGCCATATCCTACCACTATATATCCACCACCAATCCGAGTTCCTTTCATATTAGGTTTGTTTTCGAGATCCATCTAATTTCCGATTCGTGTTTCCTTGCTTGAGTAGGTTTCGGAAAAAAAAACCACCACCTCTCCGATATCATACCACAGCTACCATATACCACCACCGCTGACATGTCCCACCAACGCTGCATTAGACCACCACCGCTGCCATATCCTACTACTATATATCCACCACCAATCCGAGTTCCTTTCATATTAGGTTTGTTTTCGAGATCCATCTAATTTCTGATTCGTGTTTCCTTCCCTGAGTAGGTTTCAGAAAAACAAAACCACCACCGCTGACATATACCACCACAGCTGCCATATCATACCACCGCTACCATATACCACCACCGCTGACATATCCCACCAACGCATCCATATACCACCCCGCTGCCATATCCTACCACTATATATCCACCACCTATGCGAGTTCCTTTCATATTAGGTTTGTTTTCGAGATCCATCTAATTTCCAATTCGTGTTTCCTTGCCTGAGTAGGTTTTCAAAAAAACCACCACCGCTGCCATATACCACCACCGCTAACATATCCCACCAACACTGCCATATACCACCACAGCTGCCATATCCTACCACTATATATCCACCCCCAATCCGAGTTCCTTTCATATTAGGATTGTTTTTGAGACCCATCTAATTTCCGATTCGTGTTTCCTTGCCTGAGTAGGTTTTGGAAAAAAAACCACCACCGCTGCCATATCAAACCACCGCTACCATATACCACCACCACTGACATATCCCATCAATGCTGCCATATAACACCACCGCTGCCATATCCTAGCACTATATATCCACCACCAATCCGACTTCCTTTCATATTAGGTTAGTTTTCGAGATCCATATAATTTCCGATTCGTGTTTCCTTGCCTGAGTAGGTTTTGGAAAAAAAAACCACCACCGCGGACATACAGCACCACCATTGCCATATCATACCACCGCTACCATATACCACCACTGCTGACATATTCCAGCAACGCTGCCATATACCACCACCGCTGCCATATCCTACCACTATATATCCACCACCAATCTGAGTTCCTTTCATATTAGGTTTGTTTTCGAGATCCATCTAATTGCCGATTCATGTTTCCTAGCCTGAGTAGGTTTCGGAAAAAATACCACCGCTGCCATATACCACCACCGCTGCCATATACCACCCCGCTGCCATATCCTACCACTATATATCCACCACCAATCCGAGTTCCTTTCATATTAGGTTTGTTTTCGAGATCCATCTAATTTCCGATTCGTGTTTCCTTGCCTGAGTAGGTTTTCAAAAAAACCACCAGCGCTGCCATATACCACCACCGCTAACATATCCCACCAACATTGCCATATACCACCGCAGCTGCCATATCCTACCACTATATATCCACCCCCAATCCGAGTTCCTTTCATATTAGGATTGTTTTTGAGACCCATCTAATTTCCGATTCGTGTTTCCTTGCCTGAGTATGTTTCGGAAAAAAAAAACCACCCCCGCTGCCATATCAAACCACCGCTACCATATACCACCACCACTGACATATCCCACCAAAGCTGCCATATAACACCACCGCTGCCATATCCTACCACTATATATCCACCACCAATCCGAGTTCCTTTCATATTAGGTTAGTTTTCGAGATCCATATAATTTTCGATTCGTGTTTCCTTGCCTGAGTAGGTTTCGGAAAAATAGACCACCACCGCAGACATACAGCACCACCACTGCCATATCATACCACCGCTACCATATACCACCACCACTAACATATCCCATCAATGCTGCCATATAACACCACCGCTGCCATATCCTACCACTATATATCCACCACCAATCCGAGTTCCTTTCATATTAGGTTAGTTTTCGAGATCCATATAATTTCCGATTCGTGTTTCCTTGCCTGAGTAGGTTTTGGAAAAAAAACCACCACCGCAGACATACAGCACCACCACTGCCATATCATACCACCGCTTCCATATACCACCACTGCTGACATATTCCAGCAACGCTGCCATATACCACCACCGCTGCCATATCCTACCACTATATATCCACCACCAATCTGAGTTCCTTTCATATTAGGTTTGTTTTCGAGATCCATCTAATTTCCGATTCATGTTTCCTAGCTTGAGTAGGTTTCGGAAAAAAATACCACCGCTGCCATATACCACCACCGCTGCCATATACCACCCCGCTGCCATATCCTACCACTATATATCCACCACCAATCCGAGTTCCTTTCATATTAGGTTTGTTTTCGAGATCCATCTAATTTCCGATTCGTGTTTCCTTGCCTGAGTAGGTTTTCAAAAAAACCACCACCGCTTCCATATACCACCACCGCTGCCATATACCACCACCGCTAACATATCCCACCAACACTGCCATATACCACCACAGCTGCCATATCCTACCACTATATATCCACCCCCATTCCGAGTTCCTTTCATATTAGGATTGTTTTTGAGACCCATCTAATTTCCGATTCGTGTTTCCTTGCCTGAGTAGGTTTCGGAAAAAAAAACCACCACCGCTGCCATATCAAACCACCGCTACCATATACCACCACCACTGACATATCCCACCAATGCTGCCATATAACACCACCGCTGCCATAGCCTACCACTATATATCCACCACCAATCCGAGTTCCTTTCATATTAGGTTAGTTTTCGAGATCCATATAATTTCCGATTCGTGTTTCCTTGCCTGAGTAGGTTTTGGAAAAAAAACCACCACCGCAGACATACAGCACCACCACTGCCATATCATACCACCGCTACCATATACCACCACTGCTGACATATTCCAGCAACGCTGCCATATACCACCACCGCTGCCATATCCTACCACTATATATCCACCACCAATCTGAGTTCCTTTCATATTAGGTTTGTTTTCGAGATCCATCTAATTTCCGATTCATGTTTCCTAGCCTGAGTAGGTTTCGGAAAAAAATACCACCGCTGCCATATACCACCACCGCTGCCATATACCACCCCGCTGCCATATCCTACCACTATATATCCACCACCAATCCGAGTTCCTTTCATATTAGGTTTGTTTTCGAGATCCATCTAATTTCCGATTCGTGTTTCCTTCCCTGAGTAGGTTTTCAAAAAAACAACCACCGCTTCCATATACCACCACCGCTGCCATATACCACCACCGCTAACATATCCCACCAACACTGCCATATACCACCACAGCTGCCATATCCTACCACTATATATCCACCCCCAATCCGAGTTCCTTTCATATTAGGATTGTTTTTGAGACCCATCTAATTTCCGATTCGTGTTTCCTTGCCTGAGTAGGTTTCGGAAAAAAAAACCACCACCGCTGCCATATCAAACCACCGCTACCATATACCACCACCACTGACATATCCCACCAATGCTGCCATATAACACCACCGCTGCCATATCCTACCACTATATATCCACCACCACTCCGAGTTCCTTTCATATTAGGTTAGTTTTCGAGATCCATATAATTTCCGATTCGTGTTTCCTTGCCTGAGTAGGTTTCGGAAAAATAGACCACCACCGCACACATACAGCACCACCACTGCCATATCATACGACCGCTACCATATACCACCACTGCTGACATATTCCAGCAACGCTGCCATATACCACCACCGCTGCCATATCCTACCACTATATATCCACCACCAATCTGAGTTCCTTTCATATTAGGTTTGTTTTCGAGATCCATCTAATTTCCGATTCATGTTTCCTAGCCTGAGTAGGTTTCGGAAAAAAATACCACCGCTGCCATATACCACCACCGCTGCCATATACCACCCCGCTGCCATATCCTACCACTATATATCCACCACCAATCCGAGTTCCTTTCATATTAGGTTTGTTTTCGAGATCCATCTAATTTCCGATTCGTGTTTCCTTGCCTGAGTAGGTTTTCAAAAAAACCACCACCGCTTCCATATACCACCACCGCTGCCATATACCACCACCGCTAACATATCCCACCAACACTGCCATATACCACCACAGCTGCCATATCCTACCACTATATATCCACCCCCAATCCGAGTTCCTTTCATATTAGGATTGTTTTTGAGACCCATCTAATTTCCGATTCGTGTTTCCTTGCCTGAGTAGGTTTCGGAAAAAAAAACCACCACCGCTGCCATATCAAACCACCGCTACCATATACCACCACCACTGACATATCCCACCAATGCTGCCATATAACACCACCGCTGCCATATCCTACCACTATATATCCACCACCACTCCGAGTTCCTTTCATATTAGGTTAGTTTTCGAGATCCATATAATTTCCGATTCGTGTTTCCTTGCCTGAGTAGGTTTCGGAAAAATAGACCACCACCGCACACGTACAGCACCACCACTGCCATATCATACGACCGCTACCATATACCACCACTGCTGACATATTCCAGCAACGCTGCCATATACCACCACCGCTGCCATATCCTACCACTATATATCCACCACCAATCTGAGTTCCTTTCATAGTAGGTTTGTTTTCGAGATCCATCTAATTTCCGATTCATGTTTCCTAGCCTGAGTAGGTTTCGGCAAAAAAATACCACCGCTGCCATATAGCACCACCGCTGCCATATCATGCCACCGCTACTATATACACTACTGGAATCAGCTAATTTGCCATCTGCCAGCTCTTTGCCGTCTGCTAGCTGACTGCAAAGAAGCTCTTTGCCATCAGCTACCCAAAAGCAGACGGCAAAGAAATGGGAGATGGCAAAGAAGCTCTTTGCCGTCCGCTGGCAGATGGCAAAGAGAGAGGTGGCCCCCACCCCCCGCCCGTTTGGAAAATACTTAACGGCCCACCTCTTTGCCGTCTGCCAGCAGACGGCAAAGAGGCAAAAGGGCGGACGGCAAAGAGAGGCGGACGGCAAAGAGGAGACTACCTAACGGCCCGTACCACCCCCCCGCCCGTTACTCTGTGTTCTCTCCTCGCCGACGCGCCCCGCCACCACTTCCCACCCCACCGCCGCTGCCGCCGCCGCCCGCCGCGCGCCGCCGCCCCCACCACTCGCCGCCGCCCGGTCGCCAATGACCCCGCCGCCCCACCGGCCCCCCGCCCCGTCGCCACTACCGCCCGGCGCCGTCGCCGCACCACCCGTCGCCCCGGCCCCCCGCCGCCCCGCGCCCCACCGCCCCGGGCCCGGCCCCTCGCCGCCCCCGGGCCCCGGCCACCTCCTCCACCGGCCCTGCCCCAGGTGAGCCCCTCCTTTTTTTCTATTTTTTTCCTTTTTAGTTTTAGTTTTAGATTTAGTTTTAGTTTTAGTTTTAGGTTTAGTTGTAGTTTAGTTTTAGGTTTAGATTTAGTTTTTTCCTTTTTTTCTGTTTTATTAGTTTTAGGTTTATGTTTAGTTTAGATTTAGTTTTAGTTTTAGTTTTAGTTTTAGATTTAGGTTTAGTTTTAGGTTTAGTTTTAGGTTTAGTTTAGTTTGAGGAAAGAAGAAGAAGAAGAGAAAAAGAGGAGAGGAGGAGAAGAAGAAGAGGAAAAAGGAAAGGAAGAAGAAGAAGAGGAGGAGGAGAAGAAAAAAGAAGAAGAGGAAGAAGAAGAAGAAAAAAGAGGAGAGGAGGAGAAGAAGAAGAGGAAAAAGGAAAGGAGGAAGAAGAAGAAGAAGAAGAAGAAGGAAAAAAAGGAAGAAAAGGAAGAATAGGAAGATGAAGAAAAGGAAAAAAGAGGAAAAAACCCCGACCCGACACGGCACCCCGACCCCGACCCGGCACCCCGACACGACACCCCGACCCCTAGACCCCGACCCCGACACCCCGACCCCGACCCCGACACCCCGACCCCGAGCCTGACCCGACACCCCGACCCCGACACCGACACGGCACCCCGACCCCGACCCGACACCCCGACCCGACACCCCGACCCCGAGACCCCGACCATGACACCGACACGACACCCCGACACCGACACCCTGACACCACACCCACCCTTACCCCGACACCGACACGGCACCCCAGTCGAGCTCCGCTCCTGAGATAAGGCCTCGTGAACGGCCAGTGCAACTCGCCATCAAGGTTAGTGATACGTACTCAGTTATCTTTCTCCATTACATTGTGTGCACTTCCATCAATGATTACAAATGGTCATGTGAGTGGTGTTACAGGCTGCTATACAGAGTGAGAGAGATAGAACGGAGAAACTTCTGGCGGAGGCGGCGGAGAGGCAGCGGGAGTTGGAGGAGAGGACGACAAAGATGATGGAGGAGGAGAGGGCACGGAATGACATGCAGGCAAGGGCCAGGTACGAGCTCCTTGTGCTAAGTTTCTTCTGCAGATTAGCCAAAACATTCATTTAGTGTTTGTCTCATTACTAACTAGTATGACTGAGTCGTCAAAACCAAATGTGCAGTCTGTGTGCGAGAAGACAGGTCAGACCGCTCCGCCGATGCCAGTGATTGCTCCTGGGACCACGGTGAGTTTTATTTGAATGGACATTACTTGCTAGTCTTCACATTTGAGTGTCATCATGCTAACAAGACATTGGAAATGATCTTTGGTGCAGCGTAACTCCAGACAAGCATCGCACGATCCTTCTCCAGCTACCGACACGAGCCACCCCGCTCCTACACCTCCTGGATCTTGGTAAGTTTATCTAGTGTTTTGCTTAACACATGCATAAAGACCTAGACTTAGCTTTATTTCCTCCAATGCTTACCATAATGACCTAGACTTAGCTTCTTCTCCTCCAAAATGACTTAATAAGCTTACTGACCTCCAAAACCATCCATTTTACCTAAGTTAGCTCTAAAACGATCTGTACTTAGCTTACTTATGTCAAAAATTGCATAATTAGCTTAGTTAGCTCATAGACGATCCATTTTACTTAAGTTAGCTCTAAAATGACCCATTTTACCTAGGTTAGCTTATAAATGATCCAGTTCATCCAAGTTAGCTCAAAAATGACCCATTTTACCTAGATTAGCTCCTAAATGATCCATTTTACCTACGTTAGCTTTAAAATGACCCATTTCAACTAGGTTAACTCCAAAATGACCCATCTTACCTAGGTTATCTCATAAACGATCCATTTCAACTAATTTAGCTCATAAACGATCCATTTCACCAAGTTAGCTAAAAAACGATCCATTTCACCTAAATTAGCTCTTAAATGATCCATTTCACCTAACTTAGCTCAAAAAGATCCATTTCAACTAAATTAGCTCATAAATGATCCATTTCACCTCAGTTAGCTCAAAAACGATCCATTTCAACTAAGTTAGCTCATAAATGATCCATTTCACCTTAGTTAGCTAAAAAAACGATCCATTTCACCTTAGTTACCTCAAAAACGATCCATTTGACCTCAGTTAGCTCATAAACGACCCATTTCAACTAAGTTAGCTCATAAATGATCCATTTCACCTTAGCTAGCTCATAAACGACCCATTTCAACTTAGTTAGCTCATATATGATCCATTTCACGTATGTTTGCTCATAAATGACATACTCTTCTTGTTCTAGTCTTCTTCTTGTTATACTCTTCTTGTTCTAGTCTTCTTCTTGTTCTACTCTTCTTGTTCTAGTCTTCTTATTCTAGTCACCTATTTCTAACTTTCTTATTTTTCATTTTGCAGATTTCATTCACTTGATGAAAGCTTGCATAGATGGAGTGCTCCTTATCCCTTTCTCTGTTTCTTTTGTATCGTTGAACTATGCATGTATCGTTGGATGAAACTTGGTAGTTGGAACTTGGTAGTTGGATGGAACATATGTGATGAAGTTATGTGATGGAACTATGTATGATGGAACTATGCATGTTGGATATCTTATATGTTTGCTCTGTAATTGCCTTGTGAAATATATCTATATGTCATATATATTTTCTATGAAAATTGTTGTATTTAATAAAAAACAGAAAAAAGACCCAATATGCAGGCTCTTTGCCGTCTGCCACCGACGGCAACGGGCTCTTTGCCGTCTGCCGCGGACGGCAAAGAAGACACGTGGCATCCAACTGTGCTTCCTGGGAGCTGACCCATTTGGTCAGTTTGCCTACAGTGGCAGACGGCAAAGAGTAAACGAGTTTGCCGTCAGCGGCGGACGGCAAAGGCCTGCCATGTAGTGACGTGTAGATGACATCATACGACGGACGGCAAAGACAGTAAAAGTTTGCCGTCCGCTGGCAGACGGCAAAGGCACTAGAAAGTTTGCCCTCCGCGGCGGATAGCAAAGGCCTGCCGTTAGCACTTAACGGACTGAGAGCACAATTATTGCCGTCCGCCCTCTTTGCCGTCCGCGGCAGACGGCAAAGGGCCTTTGCCGTCAGCCGCCAGGAAGCAGACGGCAAAGTAGCTGTTTACCGTAGCCTACTTTGCCGTAGCCTTTTGCCGTCCGCGGCTGACGGCAAAGGCCTTTGCCATCCGCCGTTCATGCCTTTGCCGTCCGCCATGGCAGACGGCAAAATAGCTGATTCCTGTAGTGATACCACCACCGCTGACATATCCCACCAACGCTGCCATATACCACCACCGCTGCCATATCCTACCACTATATATCCACCACCAATCCGAGTTCCTTTCATATTAGGTTTGTTTTCGAGATCCATCTAATTTCCGATTCATGTTTCCTTGCCTCAGTAGGTTTCGGAAAAAAAACCACTGCTGCCATATCATACCAACGCTACCATATACCACCACCGCTGATATATCCTACCACTATATATCCACCACCAATCCGAGTTCCTTTCATATTAGCTTCGTTTTCGAGATCCATCTAATTTCCGATTCATGTTTCCTTGCCTGAGTAGGTTTCGGAAAAAAACACCACCGCTGCCATATCCACCACCGCTGCCATATCATACCAACGCTACCATATACCACCACCGCTGACCTATCCCACCAACGCTGCCATATACCACCACCGCTGCCATATCCTACCACTATATATCCCCCACCAATCCAAGTTCCTTTCATATTAGGTTTGTTTTCGAGATCCATCTAATTTCTGATTCATGTTTCCTTGCCTGAGTAGGTTTCGGGACAAAAAACCACCACCTCTACCATATCATACCACCGCTACCATATACCACCACCGCTGACATATCCCACCAACGCTGCCATATACCACCGCCGCTGCCATATTCTACCACTATATATCCACCACCAATCCGAGTTCCTTTCATATTAGGTTTGTTTTCGAGATCCATCTAATTTCCGATTCGTGTTTCCTTGCCTGAGTAGGTTTCAGAAAAACAAAAACCACCACCGCCGCCATCTACCTCCACAGCTGCCATATCATACCACCGCTACCATATACCACCCATGCTGACATATCCCACCAACGCTGCCATATACCACCACCGCTGCCATATCCTACCACTATATATCCACCACCAATCCGAGTTCCTTTCATATTAGGTTTGTTTTCGAGATCCATCTAATTTTTGATTCGTGTTTCCTTGCCTGAGTAGGTTTCGGAAAAAGAAACCACCACCTCTCCCATATCATACCACAGCTACCATATACCACCACCGCTGACATATCCCACCAACGCTGCCATATACCACCACCGCTGCCATATCCTACCACTATATATCCACCACCAATCCGAGTTCCTTTCATATTAGGTTTGTTTTCGAGATCCATCTAATTTCCGATTCGTGTTTCCTTCCCTGAGTAGGTTTCGGAAAAAAAAACCATCACCTCTACCATATCATACCACCGCTACCATATACCACCACCGCTGACATATCCCACCAACGCTGCCATATACCACCGCCGCTGCCATATCCTACCACTATATATCCACCACCAATCCGAGTTCCTTTCATATTAGGTTTGTTTTCGAGATCCCTCTAATTTCCGATACGTGTTTCCTTGCCTGAGTAGGTTTCAGAAAAACAAAAACCACCACCGCCGCCATCTACCTCCACAGCTGCCATATCATACCACCGCTACCATATACCACCCATGCTGACATATCCCACCAACGCTGCCATATACCACCACCGCTGCCATATCCTACCACTATATATCCACCACCAATCCGAGTTCCTTTCATATTAGGTTTGTTTTCGAGATCCATCTAATTTCTGATTCGTGTTTCCTTGCCTGAGTAGGTTTCGGAAAAAGAAACCACCACCTCTCCCATATCATACCACAGCTACCATATACCACCACCGCTGACATATCCCACCAACGCTGCCATATACCACCACCGCTGCCATATCCTACCACTATATATCCACCACCAATCCGAGTTCCTTTCATATTAGGTTTTTTTCGAGATCCATCTAATTTCCGATTCGTGTTTCCTTCCCTGAGTAGGTTTCGAAAGAAAAACCATCACCTCTACCATATCATACCACCGCTACCATATACCACCACCGCTGACATATCCCACCAACGCTGCCATATACCACCGCCGCTGCCATATCCTACCACTATATATCCACCACCAATCTGAGTTCCTTTCATATTAGGTTTGTTTTCGAGATCCATCTAATTTCCGATTCGTGTTTCCTTGCCTGAGTAGGTTTCGGAAAAAGAAACCACCACCTCTCCCATATCATACCACAGCTACCATATACCACCACCGCTGACATATCCCACCAACGCTGCTATATACCACCACCGCTGCCATATCCTACCACTATATATCCACCACCAATCCGATTTCCTTTCATATTAGGTTTGTTTTCGAGATCCATCTAATTTCCGATTCGTGTTTCCTTCCCTGAGTAGGATTCAGAAAAACAAAACCACCACCGCTGCCATATACCGCCACAGCTGCCATATCATACCACCGCTACCATATACCACCACCGCTGACATATCCCACCAACGCTGCCATATACCACCCCGCCGCCATATCCTACCACTATATATCCACCACCAATCCGAGTTCCTTTCATATTAGGTTTGTTTTCGAGATCCATGTAATTTCCGATTCGTGTTTCCTTGCCTGAGTAGGTTTCGGAAAAAAACCACCACCGCTACCATATACGACCACCGCTGACATATCCCACCAATGCTGCCATATACCACCACCGCTGCCATATCCTACCACTATATATCCACCACCAGTCCGAGTTCCTTTCATATTAGGTTAGTTTTCGAGATCCATATAATTTCCGATTCGTGTTTCCTTGCCTGAGTAGGTTTCGGAAAAAAAAACTACCACCGTAGACATACAGCACCACCACTGCCATATCATACAACCGCTACCATAAAGCACCACTGCTGACATATTCCAGCAACGCTGCCATATACCACCACCGCTGCCATATCCTACCACTATATATCCACCTCCAATCTGAGTTCCTTTCATATTATGTTTGTTTTCGAGATCCATCTAATTTCCGATTCATGTTTCCTAGCCTGAGTAGGTTTCGGAAAAAAAAACAACACCGCTGCCATATCATGCCACCGCTACCATATACCACCACCGCTGACATATCCCACCAACGCTGCCATATACCACCACCGCTGCCATATCCTACCACTATATATCCACCACCAATCCGAGTTCCTTTCATATTAGGTTCGTTTTCGAGATCCATCTAATTTCCGATTCATGTTTCCTTGCCTGAGTAGGTTTCGGAAAAAAAACACCACCGCTGCCATATCATACCAACGCTACCATATACCACCACCGCTGACATATCCCACCAACCCTGCCATATACCACCACCGCTGCCATATACCACCACCGCTGCCATATCCTACCACTATATATCCCCCACCAATCCAAGTTCCTTTCATATTAGGTTTGTTTTCGAGATCCATCTAATTTCTGATTCATGTTTCCTTCCCTGAGTAGATTTCGAAAAAAAACACCACCGGTGCCATATACCACCACCGCTGCCATATCATACCACCGCTACCATATACCACCACCACTGACATACCCCACCAATGCTGCCATATACCACCACCGCTGCCATATCCTACCACTATATATCCACCACCAATCCGAGTTCCTTTCATATTATGTTGTTTTCGAGATCCATCTAATTTCTGATTCGTGTTTCCTTGCCTGAGTAGGTTTCGAAAAAAAACACCACCGCTGCCATCTACCACCACCGCTGCCATATCATACAACCGCTACCATATACCACCACCGCTGACATATCCCACCAACGCTGCCATACCACCACCGCTGCCATATCCTACCACTATATATCCACCACCATTCCGAGTTCCTTTCATATTAGGTTAGTTTTCAAGATCCATATAATTTCCGATTCGTGTTTCCTTGCCTGAGGAGGTTTCGGAAAAAAAACCACCACCGCAGACATACAACACCACCGCTGCCATATCATACCACCACAACCATATACCACCACCGCTGACATATTCCACCAACGCTGCCATATACCACCACCGCTGCCATATCCTACCACTATATATCCACCACCAATCCAATTTCCTTTCATATTAGGTTTGTTTTCGAGATCCATCTAATTTCTGATTCATGTTTCCTTGCCTGAGTAGGTTTCGGAAAAAAAACACCACCGCTGCCATATACCACCACCGCTGCCATATCATACCACCGCTACCATATACCACCACCGCTGACATACCCCACCAATGCTGCCATATACCACCACCTCTGCCATATCCTACCACTATATATCCCCCACCAATCTGAGTTTCTTCAATATTAGGTTTGTTTTCTAGATCCATCTAATTTCCGATTCGTGTTTCCTTGCCTGAGTAGGTTTCGAAAAAAAAACCACCACCGTAGACATACAGCACCACCGCTGCTATATCATACCACCGCTACCACCACCGCTGACATATCCTACCACTATATATCCACTACCAATCTGAGTTCCTTTCATATTTGGTTTGTTTTCGAGATCCATCTAATTTCCGATTCGTGTTTCCTTGCCTGAGTAGGTTTCGAAAAAAAACACCACCGCTGCCATATACCACCACCGCATCCATATCATACCACCGCTACCATATACCACCACCGCTGACATATCCCACCAACGCTGCCATATACCAGCACCGCTGCCATATCCTACCACTATATATCCACCACCAATCCGAGTTCCTTTCATATGAGGTTTGTTTTCGAGATCCATCTAATTTCCGATTCGTGATTCCTTGCCTGACTAGGTTTCGAAAAAAAACACCACCGCTGCCATCTACCTCCACCGCTGCCATAGCATACAACCGCTACCATATACCACCACCGCTGACATATCCCACCAACGCTGCCATATACCACCACCGCTGCCATATCCTACCACTATATATCCACCACCATTCCGAGTTCCTTTCATATTAGGTTAGTTTTCAAGATCCATATAATTTCCGATTCGTGTTTCCTTGCCTGAGTAGGTTTCGGAAAAAAACCCACCACCGCAGACATACAGCACCACCGCTGCCATGTCATACCACCGCAACCATATACCACCACCGCTGACATATTCCACCAACGCTGCCATATACCACCACCGCTGCCATATCCTACCACTATATACCCACCACCAATCTGAGTTCCTTTCATATTAGGTTTGTTTTCGAGATCCATCTAATTTCCGATTCATGTTTCCTAGCCTGAGTAGGTTTCCGAAAAAAACACCTCCGCTTTCATATACCACCACCGCTGCCATATCATGCCACCGCTACCATATACCACCACCGCTGACATATACCTCCAACCCTGCCATATACCACCACCGCTGCCATATCCTACCACTATATATCCACCACCAATCCGAGTTCCTTTCATATTAGGTTTGTTTTCGAGATCCATCTAATTTTCGATTCATGTTTCCTTGCCTGAGTAGGTTTCAGAAAAAAAAAACACCACCGCTGCCATATCATACCAACGCTACCATATACCACCACCGCTGACATATCCCACCAATGCTGCCATATACCACCACCGCTGCCATATACTACCACTATATATCCACCACCAATCTGTGTTCCTTTCATATTAGGTATGTTTCGGAGATCCATCTAATTTCCGATTCGTGTTTCCTTGCCTGAGTAGGTTTCGGGAAAAAAATAAAACCACCACCGCTGCCATATACCACCACCGCTGCTATATCATACCACCGCTACCATATACCACCACCGCTGACATATCCCACCAACGCTGCCATATACCACCACCGCTGCCATAAGCTACCTCTATATATCCACCACCAATCCAAGTTCCTTCCATATTAGGTTTGTTTTCGATATCCATCTAATTTCTGATTCATGTTTCCTTGCCTGAGTAGGTTTCGGAAAAAAAACACCACCGCTGCCA
Source organism: Aegilops tauschii subsp. strangulata (assembly GCF_002575655.3). Taxonomy (NCBI): domain Eukaryota; kingdom Viridiplantae; phylum Streptophyta; class Magnoliopsida; order Poales; family Poaceae; genus Aegilops; species Aegilops tauschii. The sequence continues at coordinate 239,812,072 of NC_053037.3, read as the reverse complement.
TATACCACCACCGCTACCATATCATACCACCGCTACCATATACCACCACCGCTGACATACCCCACCAATGCTGCCATATACCACCACCGCTGCCATATCCTACCACTATATATCCACCACCAATCCGAGTTCCTTCAATATTAGGTTTGTTTTCGAGATCCATCTAATTTCCGATTCGTGTTTCCTTGCCTGAGTAGGTTTCGGAAAAAAAAAACCACCACCGCAGACATACAGCACCACCGCTGCCATATCATACCACCGCTACCATATACCACCACCGCTGACATATCCTACCACTATATATCCACCACCAATCCGAGTTCCTTTCATATTAGGTTTGTTTTCGAGATCCATCTAATTTCCGATTCGTGTATGCTTGCCTGAGTAGGTTTCGAAAAAAAACACCACCGCTGCCATATACCACCACCGCATCCATATCATACCACAGCTAACATATACCACCACCGCTGACATATCCCACCAACGCTGCCATATACCAGCACCGCTGCCATATCCTACCACTATATATCCACCACCAATCCGAGTTCCTTTCATATTAGATTTGTTTTCGAGATCCATCTAATTTCCGATTCGTGTTTCCTTGCCTGAGTAGGTTTCGGAAAAAAAACCACCACCGCTGCCATATACCACCACCGCTGCCATATCATACCACCGCTACCATATACCTCCACCGCTGACAAATCCCACCAATGCTGCCATATACCACCAGCGCTGCCATATCCTTCCACTCTATATCCACCACCATTCCGAGTTCCTTTCATATTAGGTTAGTTTTCAAGATCCATATAATTTCCGATTCGTGTTTCCTTGCATGAGTAGGTTTCGGAAAGAAAACCACCACCGGAGACATACAGCACCACCGCTGCCATATCATACCACCGCAACCATATACCACCACCGCTGACATATTCCACCAACGCTGCCATATACCACCACCGCTGCCATATCCTACCACTATATATCCACCACCAATCTGAGTTCCTTTCATATTAGGTTTGTTTTCGAGATCCATCTATTTTCCGATTCATGTTTCCTAGCCTGAGTAGGTTTCGGAAAAAAAAACACCTCCGCTGCCATATACCACCACCGCTGCCATATCATGCCACCGCTACCATATACCACCACCGCTGACATATCCCTCCAACGCTGCCTTATACCACCACCGTTGCCATATCCTACCACTGTATATCCACCACCAATCCGAGTTCCTTTCATATTAGGTTTGTTTTCGAGATCCATCTAATTTCCGATTCATGTTTCCTTGCCTGAGTAGGTTTCGGAAAAAAAACACCACCGCTGCCATATACCACCACCGCTGCCATATCATACCACCGCTGCCATGCACCACCAATCCGAGTTCCTTTCATATTAGGTTTGTTTTCGAGATCCATCTAATTTCTGATTCATGTTTCCTTGCCTGAGTAGGTTTCGGAAAAAAACACCACCGTGGCCATATACCACCACCGCTGCCATATCATACCACCGTTACCATATACCACCACCGCAGACATACCCCACCAATGCTGCCATATACCACCACCACTGCCATATCCTACCACGATATATCCACCACCAATCCGAGTTCCTTCAATATTACGTTTGTTTTCGAGATCCATCTAATTTCCGATTCATGTTTCCTTGGCTGAGTAGGTTTCGAAAAAAAAACACCTCCGCTACCATATAGCACCACTGGTGACATACCCCACCACCGCTGCCATATACCACCACCGCTGCCATATCATACCACTATATATCCACCACCAATCTGAGTTGCTTTCATATTAGGTTTGTTTTCGAGATCCATCTAATTTTCGATTCGTGTTTCCTTGCGTTAGTAGGTTTCGAAAAAAAACCACTACCGCTGCCATATGATACCACCGGTACCATATACCACCACCGCCGACATATCCCACCAACGCTGCCATATACCACCACCGCTGCCATATCCTACCACTATATATCCACCAGGAATCCGAGTTCCTTTCATATTAGGTTTGTTTTCGAGATCCATCTAATTTCCGATTCGTGTTTCCTTGCCTGAGTAGGTTTTGGAAAAAAAACCACCACCGCTGCCATATCATACCACCAACGCTGCCATATACCACCACCGCTGACATATCCCACCAACGCTGCCATATACCACCACCGCTGCCATATCCTACCACTATATATGCACCACCAATCCGAGTTCCATTCATATTAGGTTTGTTTTCGAGATCCATCTAATTTCCGATTCGTGTTTCCTTGCCTGAGTAGGTTTCGAAAGAAAACCACCACCGCTGCCATATCATACCACCGCTACCATATACCACCACCGCTGACATATCCCACCAGCGGTGCCATATACCACCACCGCTGCCATATCCTACCACTATATATCCACCACCAATCCGAGTTCCTTTAATATTAGGTTTGTTTTCGAGATCCATCTAATTTCCGATTCGTGTTTCCTTGCCTGAGTAGGTTTCGGAAAAAAAACCACCGCCGCTGCCATATACCACCACCGCTGCCATATCATTCCACCGCTACCATATACCACCACCGCTGACATATCCCACCAACGCTGCCATATACCACCACCGCAGCCATATCCTACCACTATATAGCCACCGCCAATCCGAGTTCCTTTCATATTAGGTTTGTTTTCGAGATCCATCTAATTTCAGATTCGTGTTTCCTTGCCTTAGTAGGTTTCGGAAAAAACAAAAACCACCACCGCTGCCATATCATACCACCGCTACCATATACCACCAACGCTGTCATATCCCACCAACGCTGCCATATACCACCACCGCCGCCATATCCTACCACTATATATCCACCACCAATCCGAGTTCCTTTCATATTAGGTTTGTTTTCGAGATCCATCTAATTTCCGATTCGTGTTTCCTTGCCTGAGTAGGTTTCAAAAAAAACCACCACCGCTGCCATATACGACCACGGCTGTCATATCATACCACCGCTACCATGACCACCACCGCTGACATATCCCACCAACGCTGCCAGATAGCACCACCGCTGCCATATCCTACCACTATATATCCACCACCAATCCGAGTTCCTTTGATATAGGTTTGTTCGAGATCCATCTAATTTCTTATTCCTGTTTCCTTGCCTGAGTAGGTTTCGGAAAAAAAAACCACCACCGCTGCCATATACCACCACCGCTGCCATATCATACCACCGCTACCATATACCACCACCGCTGACATATCCCACAAAGGCTGCCATATACCACCACCGCTGCCATATCCTACCACTATATATCCACCACCAATCCGAGTTCCTTTCATATTAGGTTTGTTTCGAGATCCATCTGATTTCCGATTCATGTTTCCTTGCCTGAGTAAGTTTCGGGAAAAAAACCCACCACCGCTGCCATATACCACCACCGCTGCCATATCATACCACCGCTACATTATACCACCACTGCTGACATATCCCACCAATGCTGCCATATACCACCACCGCTGCCATATCCTACCACTATATATCCACCACCAATCCGAGTTCCTTTCATATTAGGTTTGTTTTCGAGATCCATCTAATTTCTGATTCGTGTTTCCTTGCCTTAGTAGGTTTCGGAAAAACAAAAAGCACCACCGCTGCCATATACCACCACCGCTGCCATATCAGACCACCGCTACCATAGACCACCAACGCTGACATATACCACCAACGCTGCCATATACCACCACTGCTGCCATATCCTACCACTATATATCCACCACCAATCCGAGTTCCTTTCATATTAGGTTTGTTTTCGAGATCCATCTAATTTCCGATTTGTGTTTCGTTGCGTGAGTAGGTTTCGAAAAAAAACCACCACCGCTGTCATATGATACCACCGGTACCATGTACCACCACCGCTGACATATCCCACCAACGCAGCCATATACCACGAACGCTGACATATCCCACCAACGCTGCCATATACCACCACCGTTGCCATATCCTACCACTATATATCCACCACCAATCCGAGTTCCTTTCATATTAGGTTTGTTTTCGAGATCCATCTAATTTCTTATTCGTGTTTCCTTGCTTGGGTAGGTTCCGAAAAAAAAACCACCACCGCTGCCATATACCACCACCGCTGCCATATCATACCACCGCTACCATATTACCACCAACGCTGACATATCCCACAAACGCTGCCATATACCACCACCGGTGTCATATCCTACCACTATATATCCACCACCAATCCGAGTTTCTTTCATATTAGGTTTGTTTTCGAGATCCATCTAATTTCCGATTCCTGTTTCCTTGCCTGAGTAGGTTTCGAAAAAAAAAGACCACCGCTGCCATATCATGCCAACGCTACCATATACCACCACCGCTGACATATCCCACCAATGCTACCATATACCACCACCGCTGCCATATCCTACCACAATATATCCACCACCAATCCGAGTTCCTTTCATATTATGTGTGTTTTCGAGATCCATCTAATTTCTGATTCATGTTTCCTTGCCTGAGTAGGTTTCGGAAAAAACATCAAACCACCACCGCTGCCAAATACCACCACCGCTGCCATATCATACCACCGCTACCATATACCTCCACTGTTGTCATATCCCACCAACGCTGCCATATACAACCACTTCTGCCATATCCTACCACTATATATCCACCACCAATCCGAGTTCCTTTCATATTATGTTTGTTTTCGAGATCCATCTAATTTCCGATTCATGTTTCCTTGCCTGAGTAGGTTTCGAAAAAAAACGACCACCGCTGCCATATCATACCACCGCTACCATATACCACCACCGCTGACATACCCCACCAATGCTGCCATGTACCACCACCGGTGCCATATCATACCACTAAATATCCACCACCAATCCGAGTTCCTTTCATATTAGGTTTGTTTTCGAGATCCTTGTAATTTCCGATTTGTGTTTCGTTGCCTGAGTAGGTTTCGAAAAAAAATAAAACCACCACCACTGCTATATACGACCACCGCTGTCATATCGTACCACCGCTACCATGTACCACCACCACTGACATATCCCACCAACGCTGCCAGATACCACCACTATATATCCACCACCAATCCGAGTTCCTTTGATATAGGTTTGTTTTCGAGATGCATCTAATTTCTGATTCGTGTTTCCTTGCCTGAGTAGGTTTCAAAAAAAAACCACCACCGCTGCCATATCATACCACCGCTACCATATACCACCACCGCTGACATATCCCACCAACGCTGCCATATACCACCACCGCTGCCATATCCTACCACTATATATCCACCACCAATCCGAGTTCCTTTCATATTAGGTTTGTTTCGAGATCCATCTGATTTCCGATTCATGTTTCCTTGCCTGAGTAGGTTTCGGGGAAAAAACCACCACCGCTGCCATATACCACCGCTACCATATACCACCACCCCTGACATATCCCACATTGCTGCCATATACCACCACCGCTGCCATATCCTACCACTATATACCCACCACCAATCTGAGTTCCTTTCATATTAGGTTTGTTTTCGAGATCCATTTAATTTCTGATTCGTGTTTCCTTGCCTTAGTAGGTTTAGGAAAAACAAAAAGCACCACCGCTGCCATATACCACCACCGCTGCCATATCATACCACCGCTACCATAGACCACCAACGCTGACATATCCCACCAACGCTGCCATATATCACGACGCTGCCATATCCTACCACTATATATCCACCACCAATCCGAGTTGCTTTCATATTAGGTTTGTTTTCGAGATCCATCTAATTTCTGATTTGTGTTTCCTTGCCTGAGTAGGTTTCGAAAAAAAAACCACCACCGCTGCCATATAACACTACCGCTGTCATATCATACCACCGCTCCCATGTACCACCACCGCTGACATATCCCACCAACGCTGCCATATACCACCACCGCTGCCATATCCTACCACTATATATCCACCACCAATCCGAGTTCCTTTGATATTAGGTTTGTTTTTGAGATCCATCTAATTTCTGATTCGTGTTTCCTTGCCTGAGTAGGTTTCGGAAAAAAAACAAAACCACCACCGCTGCCATATACCACCACCGCTGCCATATCATACCACCGCAACCATATACCACCACCGCTGACATATCCCACCAATGCTGCCATATACCACCACCGCTGCCATATCCTACCACTATATATCAACCACCAATCCGAGTTCCTTTCATATTAGGTTTGTTTTCGAGATCCATCTAATTTCCGATTCATGTTTCCTTGCCTGAGTAGGTTTCAGAAAAAAAACACCACCGCTGCCATATCATACCACTGCTACCATATACCACTACCGCTGACATACCCCACCAATGCTGCCATATACCACCACCGCTGCCATATCATACCAGTATATATCCACCACCAATCCGAGTTCATTTCATATTAGGTTATTTTCGAGATCCATCTAATTTCTGATTCGTGTTTCCTTGCCTGAGTAGGTTTCGAAAAAAAACCACCACCGCTGCCATATCATACCACCGCTAGCATATACCACCACCGCTGACATATCCCACCAACGCTGCCATATACCACCACCGCTGCCATATCCCAACACTATATATCCACCACCAATCTGAGTCCTTTCATATTAGGTTTGTTTTCGAGATCCATCTAATTTCCGATTTGTGTTTCCTCGCCTTAGTAGGTTTCGATGAAAAAAACCACCACCGCTGCCATATCATACCACCGGTACCATATACCACCACCGCTGACATATCCCACCAACGCTGCCATATACCACCACCGTTGCCATATCCTACCACTATATATCCACCACCAATCCGAGTTTCTTTCATATTAGGTTTGCTTTCGAGATCGATCTAATTTCCGATTCCTGTTTCCTTGCCTGAGTAGGTTTCGAAAAAAACGACCACCGCTGCCATATCAGACCAACGCTACCATATACCACCACCGCAGACATATCCCACCAATGGTGCCATATGCCACCACCGCTGCCATATCCTACCACTATATAGCCACCACCAATCCAAGTTCCTTTCATATTATGTTTGTTTTCGAGATCCATCTAATTTCTGATTCATGTTTCCTTGCCCGAGTAGGTTTCGGAAAAAAACATGAAACCACCACCACTGCCATATACCACCACCGCTGCCATATCATACTACCGCTACCATATACCTCCACCGTTGTCGTATCCCACCAACGCTGCCATATACAACCACTGCTGCCATATCCTACCACTATATATCCACCACCAATCCGAGTTCCTTTCATATTATGTTTGTTTTCGAGATCCATCTAATTTCCGATTCATGTTTCCTTGCCTGAGTAGGTTTCAGAAAAAAAACCACCACCGCTGCCATATCATACCACCGCTACCATATACCACCACCGCTGACATACCCCACCAATGTTGCCATGTACCACCACCGCTGCCATATCATACCACTATATATCCACCACCAATCCGAGTTCCTTTCATATTAGGTTTGTTTTCGAGATCCATCTAATTTCCGATTCGTGTTTCCTTGGCTGAGGAGGTTTCAAAAAAAACCCACCACCGCTACCATATACCACCACCACTACCACATCATACCACCGCTACCATATACAACCACCGCTGACATATCCCACCAATGGTGCCACATACCACCACCGCTGCGATATCCTACCACTATATATCCACCACCAATCCGAGTTCCTTTCATATTAGGTTTGTTTCCGAGATCCTCTAATTTCCGATTCGTGTTTCCTTGGCTGAGGAGGTTTCGGAAAAAAACCCACCAACGCTGCCTTATACCACCACCGCCGCCATATCCTACCACTGTATATCCACCACCAATCCGAGTTCCTTTTATATTAGATTTGTTTTCGAGATCCATCTAATTTCCGATTTGTGTTTCCTTGCCTTAGTAGGTTTCAAAAAAAAAACCAGCACCGCTGCCATATCATACCACCGGTACCAAATACCACCACCGCTGCCATATCATACCATCGGTACCATATACCACCACCGTTGACATATCCCACCAACGCTGCCATATACCACCACCGCTGCCATATACCACCACCGCTGCCATATCATACCACCGCAACCATATACCACCAACGCTGACATATCCGACCAATGCTGCCATATACCACCACCGCTGCCATATCCTACCACTATATATCAACCACAAATCCGAGTTCCTTTCATATTAGGTTTGTTTTCGAGATCCATCTAATTTCCGATTCATGTTTCCTTGCCTGAGTAGGTTTCAGAAAAAAAAACACCACCGCTGCCATATCATACCACCGCTACCATATACCACCACCGCTGACATACCCCACCAATGCTGCCATATACCACCACCGCTGCCATATCATACCAGTATATATCCACCACCAATCCGAGTTCATTTCATATTAGGTTTGTTTTCGAGATCCATCTAATTTCTGGTTCGTGTTTCCTTCCCTGGGTAGGTTCCGAGAAAAAACCACCACCGCTGCCATATACCACCACCGCAGCCATATCATACCACCGCTACCATATTACCACCAACGCTGACATATCCCACCAACGCTGCCATATCATACCACCACCGGTTCCATATCCTACCACTATATATCCACCAACAATCCGAGTTCCTTTCATATTAGGTTTGTTTTCGAGATCCATCTAATTTCCGATTCGTGTTTCCTTGCCTGAGTAGGTTTCGAAAAAAACGACCACCGCTGCCATATCATACCAACGCTACCATATACCACCGCCGCTGACATATCCCACCAATGCTGCCATATACCACCACCGCTGCCATATCCTACCACTATATATCCACCACCAATCCGAGTAACTTTTAATTTAGGTTTGTTTTCGAGATCCATCTAATTTCCGATTTGTGTTTCCTTGGCTTACTAGGTTTCGAAAAAAAACCACCACCGTTGCCATATCATACCACCGGTACCATATACCACCACCGCTGACATATCCCACCAACGCTGCCATGTACCACCACCGCTGCCATATCCTACCACTATATATCCACCACCAAGACGAGTTCCTTTCATAGTAGGTTTGTTTTCGAGATGCATCTAATTTCCGGTTCGTGTTTCCTTGCCTGGGTAGGTTCCGAAAAAAACCCACCACCGCTGCCATATCATACAACCGCTACCATATTACCACCAACGCTGACATATCCCACCAACGCTGCCATATACCACCACCGGTTCCATATCCTACCACTATATATCCACCACCAATCCGAGTTGCTTTCATATTAGGTTTGTTTTCGAGATCCATCTAATTTCCGATTCGTGTTTCCTTGCCTGAGTAGGTTTCAAAAAAAAACCACCACCGCTGCCATATACGACCACGGCTGTCATATCATACCACCGCTACCATGACCACCACCGCTGACATATCCCACCAACGCTGCCAGATAGCACCACCGCTGCCATATCCTACCACTATATATCCACCACCAATCCGAGTTCCTTTGATATAGGTTTGTTCGAGATCCATCTAATTTCTGATTCCTGTTTCCTTGCCTGAGTAGGTTTCGGAAAAAAAAACCACCACCGCTGCCATATACCACCACCGCTGCCATATCATACCACCGCTACCATATACCACCACCGCTGACATATCCCACCAACGCTGCCATATACCACCACCGCTGCCATATCCTACCACTATATATCCACCACCAATCCGAGATCCTTTCATATTAGGTTTGTTTCGAGATCCATCTGATTTCCGATTCATGTTTCCTTGCCTGAGTAAGTTTCGGGAAAAAAACCCACCACCGCTGCCATATACCACCACCGCTGCCATATCATACCACCGCTACATTATACCACCACTGTTGACATATCCCACCAATGCTGCCATATACCACCACCGCTGCCATATCCTACCACTATATATCCACCACCAATCCGAGTTCCTTTCATATTAGGTTTGTTTTCGAGATCCATCTAATTTCTGATTCGTGTTTCCTTGCCTTAGTAGGTTTCGGAAAAACAAAAAGCACCACCGCTGCCATATACCACCACCGCTGCCATATCAGACCACCGCTACCATAGACCACCAACGCTGACATATACCACCAACGCTGCCATATACCACCACTGCTGCCATATCCTACCACTATATATCCACCACCAATCCGAGTTCCTTTCATATTAGGTTTGTTTTCGAGATCCATCTAATTTCCGATTTGTGTTTCGTTGCGTGAGTAGGTTTCGAAAAAAAACCACCACCGCTGTCATATGATACCACCGGTACCATGTACCACCACCGCTGACATATCCCACCAACGCAGCCATATACCACGAACGCTGACATATCCCACCAACGCTGCCATATACCACCACCGTTGCCATATCCTACCACTATATATCCACCACCAATCCGAGTTCCTTTCATATTAGGTTTGTTTTCGAGATCCATCTATTCGTGTTTCCTTGCTTGGGTAGGTTCCGAAAAAAAACCACCACCGCTGCCATATACCACCACCGCTGCCATATCATACCACCGCTACCATATTACCACCAACGCTGACATATCCCACAAACGCTGCCATATACCACCACCGGTGTCATATCCTACCACTATATATCCACCACCAATCCGAGTTTCTTTCATATTAGGTTTGTTTTCGAGATCCATCTAATTTCCGATTCCTGTTTCCTTGCCTGAGTAGGTTTCGAAAAAAAAAGACCACCGCTGCCATATCATGCCAACGCTACCATATACCACCACCGCTGACATATCCCACCAATGCTACCATATACCACCACCGCTGCCATATCCTACCACAATATATCCACCACCAATCCGAGTTCCTTTCATAATATGTGTGTTTTCGAGATCCATCTAATTTCTGATTCATGTTTCCTTGCCTGAGTAGGTTTCGGAAAAAACATCAAACCACCACCGCTGCCAAATACCACCACCGCTGCCATATCATACCACCGCTACCATATACCTCCACTGTTGTCATATCCCACCAACGCTGCCATATACAACCACTTCTGCCATATCCTACCACTATATATCCACCACCAATCCGAGTTCCTTTCATATTATGTTTGTTTTCGAGATCCATCTAATTTCCGATTCATGTTTCCTTGCCTGAGTAGGTTTCGAAAAAAAACGACCACCGCTGCCATATCATACCACCGCTACCATATACCACCACCGCTGACATACCCCACCAATGCTGCCATGTACCACCACCGGTGCCATATCATACCACTAAATATCCACCACCAATCCGAGTTCCTTTCATATTAGGTTTGTTTTCGAGATCCTTGTAATTTCCGATTTGTGTTTCGTTGCCTGAGTAGGTTTCGAAAAAAAATAAAACCACCACCACTGCTATATACGACCACCGCTGTCATATCGTACCACCGCTACCATGTACCACCACCACTGACATATCCCACCAACGCTGCCAGATACCACCACTATATATCCACCACCAATCCGAGTTCCTTTGATATAGGTTTGTTTTCGAGATGCATCTAATTTCTGATTCGTGTTTCCTTGCCTGAGTAGGTTTCAAAAAAAAACCACCACCGCTGCCATATCATACCACCGCTGCCATATACCACCACCGCTGACATATCCCACCAACGCTGCCATATACCACCACCGCTGCCATATCCTACCACTATATATCCACCACCAATCCGAGTTCCTTTCATATTACGTTTGTTTCGAGATCCATCTGATTTCCGATTCATGTTTCCTTGCCTGAGTAGGTTTCGGGGAAAAAACCACCACCGCTGCCATATACCACCGCTACCATATACCACCACCCCTGACATATCCCACATTGCTGCCATATACCACCACCGCTGCCATATCCTACCACTATATACCCACCACCAATCTGAGTTCCTTTCATATTAGGTTTGTTTTCGAGATCCATTTAATTTCTGATTCGTGTTTCCTTGCCTTAGTAGGTTTAGGAAAAACAAAAAGCACCACCGCTGCCATATACCACCACCGCTGCCATATCATACCACCGCTACCATAGACCACCAACGCTGACATATCCCACCAACGCTGCCATATATCACGACGCTGCCATATCCTACCACTATATATCCACCACCAATCCGAGTTGCTTTCATATTAGGTTTGTTTTCGAGATCCATCTAATTTCTGATTTGTGTTTCCTTGCCTGAGTAGGTTTCGAAAAAAAAACCACCACCGCTGCCATATAACACTACCGCTGTCATATCATACCACCGCTCCCATGTACCACCACCGCTGACATATCCCACCAACGCTGCCATATACCACCACCGCTGCCATATCCTACCACTATATATCCACCACCAATCCGAGTTCCTTTGATATTAGGTTTGTTTTTGAGATCCATCTAATTTCTGATTCGTGTTTCCTTGCCTGAGTAGGTTTCGGAAAAAAAACAAAACCACCACCGCTGCCATATACCACCACCGCTGCCATATCATACCACCGCAACCATATACCACCACCGCTGACATATCCCACCAATGCTGCCATATACCACCACCGCTGCCATATCCTACCACTATATATCAACCACCAATCCGAGTTCCTTTCATATTAGGTTTGTTTTCGAGATCCATCTAATTTCCGATTCATGTTTCCTTGCCTGAGTAGGTTTCAGAAAAAAAACACCACCGCTGCCATATCATACCACTGCTACCATATACCACTACCGCTGACATACCCCACCAATGCTGCCATATACCACCACCGCTGCCATATCATACCAGTATATATCCACCACCAATCCGAGTTCATTTCATATTAGGTTATTTTCGAGATCCATCTAATTTCTGATTCGTGTTTCCTTGCCTGAGTAGGTTTCGAAAAAAAACCACCACCGCTGCCATATCATACCACCGCTAGCATATACCACCACCGCTGACATATCCCACCAACGCTGCCATATACCACCACCGCTGCCATATCCCAACACTATATATCCACCACCAATCTGAGTCCTTTCATATTAGGTTTGTTTTCGAGATCCATCTAATTTCCGATTTGTGTTTCCTCGCCTTAGTAGGTTTCGAAGAAAAAAACCACCACCGCTGCCATATCATACCACCGGTACCATATACCACCACCGCTGACATATCCCACCAACGCTGCCATATACCACCACCGTTGCCATATCCTACCACTATATATCCACCACCAATCCGAGTTTCTTTCATATTAGGTTTGCTTTCGAGATCGATCTAATTTCCGATTCCTGTTTCCTTGCCTGAGTAGGTTTCGAAAAAAACAACCACCGCTGCCATATCAGACCAACGCTACCATATACCACCACCGCTGACATATCCCACCAATGGTGCCATATACCACCACCGCTGCCATATCCTACCACTATATAGCCACCACCAATCCAAGTTCCTTTCATATTATGTTTGTTTTCGAGATCCATCTAATTTCTGATTCATGTTTCCTTGCCCGAGTAGGTTTCGGAAAAAAACATGAAACCACCACCGCTACCATATACCACCACCGCTGCCATATCATACTACCGCTACCATATACCTCCACCGTTGTCGTATCCCACCAACGCTGCCATATACAACCACTGCTGCCATATCCTACCACTATATATCCACCACCAATCCGAGTTCCTTTCATATTATGTTTGTTTTCGAGATCCATCTAATTTCCGATTCATGTTTCCTTGCCTGAGTAGGTTTCAGAAAAAAAACCACCACCGCTGCCATATCATACCACCGCTACCATATACCACCACCGCTGACATACCCCACCAATGTTGCCATGTACCACCACCGCTGCCATATCATACCACTATATATCCACCACCAATCCGAGTTCCTTTCATATTAGGTTTGTTCTCGAGATCCATCTAATTTCCGATTCGTGTTTCCTTGGCTGAGGAGGTTTCAAAAAAAACCCACCACCGCTACCATATACAACCCCCGCTGACATATCCCACCAATGGTGCCACATACCACCACCGCTGCGATATCCTACCACTATATATCCACCACCAATCCGAGTTCCTTTCATATTAGGTTTGTTTTCGAGATCCTCTAATTTCCGATTCGTGTTTCCTTGGCTGAGGAGGTTTCGAAAAAAAAACCCACCAACGCTGCCTTATACCACCACCGCCGCCATATCCTACCACTGTATATCCACCACCAATCCGAGTTCCTTTTATATTAGATTTGTTTTCGAGATCCATCTAATTTTCGATTTGTGTTTCCTTGCCTTAGTAGGTTTCAAAAAAAAAACCACCACCGCTGCCATATCATACCACCGGTACCAAATACCACCACCGCTGCCATATCATACCATCGGTACCATATACCACCACCGTTGACATATCCCACCAACGCTGCCATATACCACCACCGCTGCCATATACCACCACCGCTGCCATATCATACCACCGCAACCATATACCACCAACGCTGACATATCCCACCAATGCTGCCATATACCACCACCGCTGCCATATCCTACCACTATATATCAACCACAAATCCGAGTTCCTTTCATATTAGGTTTGTTTTCGAGATCCATCTAATTTCCGATTCATGTTTCCTTGCCTGAGTAGGTTTCAGAAAAAAAACACCACCGCTGCCATATCATACCACCGCTACCATATACCACCACCGCTGACATACCCCACCAAAGCTGCCATATACCACCACCGCTGCCATATCATACCAGTATATATCCACCACCAATCCGAGTTCATTTCATATTAGGTTTGTTTTCGAGATCCATCTAATTTCTGGTTCGTGTTTCCTTCCCTGGGTAGGTTCCGAGAAAAAACCACCACCGCTGCCATATACCACCACCGCAGCCATATCATACCACCGCTACCGTATTACCACCAACGCTGACATATCCCACCAACGCTGCCATATCATACCACCACCGGTTCCATATCCTACCACTATATATCCACCAACAATCCGAGTTCCTTTCATATTAGGTTTGTTTTCGAGATCCATCTAATTTCCGATTCGTGTTTCCTTGCCTGAGTAGGTTTCGAAAAAAACGACCACCGCTGCCATATCATACCAACGCTACCATATACCACCGCCGCTGACATATCCCACCAATGCTGCCATATACCACCACCGCTGCCATATCCTACCACTATATATCCACCACCAATCCGAGTAACTTTTAATTTAGGTTTGTTTTCGAGATCCATCTAATTTCCGATTTGTGTTTCCTTGGCTTACTAGGTTTCGAAAAAAAACCACCACCGTTGCCATATCATACCACCGGTACCATATACCACCACCGCTGACATATCCCACCAACGCTGCCATGTACCACCACCGCTGCCATATCCTACCACTATATATCCACCACCAAGACGAGTTCCTTTCATAGTAGGTTTGTTTTCGAGATCCATCTAATTTCCGGTTCGTGTTTCCTTGCCTGGGTAGGTTCCGAAAAAAACCCACCACCGCTGCCATATCATACAACCGCTACCATATTACCACCAACGCTGACATATCCCACCAACGCTGCCATATACCACCACCGGTTCCATATCCTACCACTATATATCCACCACCAATCCGAGTTCCTTTCATATTAGGTTTGTTTTCGAGATCCATGTAATTTCCGATTAGTGTTTCCTTTCCTGAGTAGGTTTTGAAAAGAAACGACCACCGCTGCCATATCATACCAACGATACCATATACCACCACCGCTGACATATCCCACCAATGCTGCCATATACCACCACCGCTGCCATATCCTACCACTATACATCTACCACCAATCCGAGTTCCTTTTATATTAGGTTTGTTTTTGAGGTCCATCTAATTTCCGATTTGTGTTATCTTGCCTTAGTAGGTTTCGAAAAAAACAACCACCGCTGCCATATCATACCACCGGTACCATATACCACCACCGCTGCCATATCCTACCACTATATATCCACCACCAATCCGAGTTCCTTTCATATTAGGTTTGTTTTCGAGATCCATCTAATTTCCGATTCGTGTTTCCTTGCCTAGGTAGGTTTCTGAGAAAAAACCACCACCGCTGCCATATACCACCACCGCTGCCATATCATACCACCGCTACCATATTACCACCAACGCTGACAAATCCCACCAACGCTGCCATATACCACCACCGGTTCCATATCCTACCGCTATATATCCAGCACCAATCCGAATTCCTTTCATATTAGGTTTGTTTTCGAGATCAATCTAATTTCCGATTCAAGTTTCCTTGCCTGAGTAGGTTTCGAAAAAAAAAACGACCACCGCTGCCATATCATACCAACGCTACCATATACCACCACCGCTGACATATCCCACCAAAGCTGCCATATACCACCACCGCTGCCACATCCTACCACTACATATCCACCACCAATCCGGGTTCTTTCATATTAGGTTTGTTTTCGAGATCCATCTAATTTCCGGTTCGTGTTTCCTTGCCTGAGTAGGTTTCGGAAAAAAAAACCACCACCGCTGTCATATCATACCACCGCTACCATGTACCACCACCGCTGACATATCCCTCCAACGCTGCCATATACCACCACCGTTGCCATATCCTACCACTATATATCCACCACAAATCCGAGTTCCTTTCATATTAGGTTTGTTTTCAAGATCCATCTAATTTCCGATTCGTGTTTCCTTGCCTGAGTAGGTTTCAAAAAAAACCACCACCGCTGCCATATACCACCACCGCCGCCACATCATACCACCGCTACCATATACCACCACCGCTGACATATCCCACCAATGGTGCCACATATCACCACCGCTGCCATATCCTACCACTATATATCCACCACAAATCCGAGTTCCTTTCATATTAGGTTTGTTTTCGAGATCCATCTAATTTCCGATTCGTGTTTCCTTGGCTGAGGAGGTTTAAAAAAAAACCCACCACCGCTACCATATACAACCACCGCAGACATATCCCACCAATGGTGCCACATACCACCACCGCTGCGATATCCTACCACTATATATCCACCACCAATCCGAGTTCCTTTCATATTAGGTTTGTTTTCGAGATCCTCTAATTTCCGATTCGTGTTTCCTTGGCTGAGGAGGTTTCGGAAAAAAAACCCACCAACGCTGCCTTATACCACCACCGCCGCCATATCCTACCACTATATATCCACCACCAATCCGAGTTCCTTTTATATTAGATTTGTTTTCGAGATCCATCTAATTTCCGATTTGTGTTTCCTTGCCTTAGTAGGTTTCAAAAAAAAACCACCACCGCTGCCATATCATACCACCGGTACCAAATACCACCACCGCTGCCATATCATACCACCGGTACCATATACCACCACCGTTGACATATCCCACAAACGCTGCCATATACCACCACCGCTGCCATATACCACCACCGCTGCCATATCATACCACCGCAACCATATACCACCACCGCTGACATATCCCACCAATGCTGCCATATACCACCACCGCTGCCATATCCTACCACTATATATCAACCACCAATCCGAGTTCCTTTCATATTAGGTTTGTTTTCGAGATCCATCTAATTTCCGATTCATGTTTCCTTGCCTGAGTAGGTTTCAGAAGAAAAAAAACACCACCGCTGCCATATCATACCACCGCTACCATATACCACCACCGCTGACATACCCCACCAATGCTGCCATATACCACCACCGCTGCCATATCATACCAGTATATATCCACCACCAATCCGAGTTCATTTCATATTAGGTTTGTTTTCGAGATCCATCTAATTTCTGGTTCGTGTTTCCTTGCCTGGGTAGGTTCCGAGAAAAAATCACCACCGCTGCCATATACCACCACCGCAGCCATATCATACCACCGCTACCATATTACCACCAACGCTGAAATATGCCACCAACGCTGCCGTATACCACCACCGGTTCCATATCCTACCACTATATATCCACCAACAATCCGAGTTCCTTTCATATTAGGTTTGTTTTCGAGATCCATCTAATTTCCGATTCGTGTTTCCTTGCCTGAGTAGGTTTCGAAAAAAACGACCACCGCTGCCATATCATACCAACGCTACCATACACCACCGCCGCTGACATATCCCACCAATGCTGCCATATACCACCACCGCTGCCATATCCTACCACTATATATCCACCACCAATCCGAGTAACTTTTATATTTGGTTTGTTTTCGAGATCCATCTAATTTCCAATTTGTGTTTCCTTGGCTTACTAGGTTTCGAAAAAAAACCACCACCGTTGCCACATCATACCACCGGTACCATATACCACCACCGCTGACATATCCCACCAACGCTGCCATATACCACCACCGCTGCCATATCCTACCACTATATATCCACCACCAAGACGAGTTCCTTTCATAGTAGGTTTGTTTTCGAGATCCATCTAATTTCCGGTTCGTGTTTCCTTGCCTGGGTAGGTTCTGAAAAAAACCCACCACCACTGCCATATCATACAACCGCTACCATATTACCACCAACGCTGACATATCCCACCAACGCTGCCATATACCACCACCGGTTCCATATCCTACCACTATATATCCACCACCAATCCGAGTTCCTTTCATATTAGGTTTGTTTTCGAGATCCATGTAATTTCCGATTCGTGTTTCCTTTCCTGAGTAGGTTTTGAAAAGAAATGACCACCGCTGCCATATCATACCAACGATACCATATACCACCACCGCTGACATATCCCACCAATGCTGCCATATACCACCACCGCTGCCATATCCTACCACTATACATCTACCACCAATTCGAGTTCCTTTTATATTAGGTTTGTTTTCGAGGTCCATCTAATTTCCGATTTGTGTTTCCTTGCCTTAGTAGGTTTCGAAAAAAACAACCACCGCTGCCATATCATACCACCGGTACCATATACCACCACCGCTGCCATATCCTACCACTATATATCCACCACCAATCCGAGTTCCTTTCATATTAGGTTTGTTTTCGAGATCCATCTAATTTCCGATTCGTGTTTCCTTGCCTAGGTAGGTTTCTGACAAAAAACCACCACCGCTGCCATATACCACCACCGCTGCCATATCATACCACCACTACCATATTACCACCAACGCTGACATATCCCACCAACGCTGCCATATACCACCACCGGTTCCATATCCTACCGCTATATATCCAGCACCAATCCGAGTTCCTTTCATATTAGGTTTGTTTTCGAGATCAATCTAATTTCCGATTCAAGTTTCCTTGCCTGAGTAGGTTTCGAAAAAAAAACGACCACCGCTGCCATATCATACCAACGCTACCATATACCACCACCGCTGACATATCCCACCAAAGCTGCCATATACCACCACCGCTGCCACATCCTACCACTACATATCCACCACCAATCCGGGTTCTTTCATATTAGGTTTGTTTTCGAGATCCATCTAATTTCCGATTCGTGTTTCCTTGCCTGAGTAGGTTTCGGAAAAAAAAACCACCACCGCTGTCATATCATACCACCGCTACCATGTACCACCACTGCTGACATATCCCTCCAACGCTGCCATATACCACCACCGTTGCCATATCCTACCACTATATATCCACCACCAATCCGAGTTCCTTTCATATTAGGTTTGTTTTCAAGATCCATCTAATTTCCGATTCGTGTTTCCTTGCCTGAGTAGGTTTCAAAAAAAAACCACCACCGCTGCCATATACCACCACCGCCGCCACATCATACCACCGCTACCATATACCACCACCGCTGACATATCCCACCAATGGTGCCACATACCACCACCGCTGCCATATCCTACCACTATATATCCACCACAAATCCGAGTTCCTTTCATATTAGGTTTGTTTTCGAGATCCATCTAATTTCCGATTCGTGTATCCTTGCCTTAGTAGGTTTTGGGAAAAAAACCACCACCGCTGCCATATACCACTACCGCTGCTATATCATACCACCGCTACCATATACCACCACCGCTGACATATCCCACCAACGCTGCCGTATACCACCACCGCTGCCATATCCTACCACTATATATCCACCACCAATCCGAGTTCCTTTCGTATTAGGTTTTTTTTCGAGATCCATCTAATTTCCGATTCGTGTTTCCTTGCCTGAGTAGGTTTCCAAAAAAAACCACCACCGCTGCCATATCCTTCCACCGCTGCCATATCATACCGCCGCTACCATATTACCACCAACGCTGACATATCCCACCAACGCTGCCATTTACCACCACCGGTTCCATATCCTACCGCTATATATCCACCACCAATCCGAGTTCCTTTCATATTAGGTTTGTTTTCGAGATCAATCTAATTTCCGATTCAAGTTTCCTTGCCTGAATAGGTTTTGAAAAAAACGACCACCGCTGCCATATCATACCAACGCTACCATATACCACCACCGCTGACATATCCCACCAATGCTGCCATATACCACCAGCGCTGCCACATCCGACCACTATATATCCACCTCCAATCTGGGTTCTTTCATATTAGGTTTGTTTTCGAGATCCATCTAATTTCTGATTCGTGTTCCCTTGCCTGAGTAGGTGTCGGAAAAAAAAAACCACCGCCGCTGCCGTATACCACCACCGCTGCCATATCATACCACCGCTACCATGTAGCACGACAGCTGACACATCCCAATAACGCTGCAATATACCACCACCGCTGCCATATCCTACCACTATATATCCACCACCAATCCGAGTTCCTTTCATATTAGGTTTGTTTTCAAGATCCATCTAATTTCTGATTCGTGTTTCCTTGCCTTAGTAGGTTTCGGGAAAAAACCACCACCGCTGCCATATACCACCACCGCTGCCATATCATACCACCGCTACCATGTAGCTTGACCACTGACACATGCCAATAACGCTGCCATATACCACCACCGCTGCCATATCGTACCACTATATATCCACCACCAATCCGAGTTCCTTTCATATTAGGTTTGTTTTCGAGATCCATCTAATTTCTGATTCGTGTTTCCTTGCCTTAGTAGGTTTCTGAAAAAAACCACCACCGCTGCCATATCATACCACCGCTACCATATTACAACCAACGCTGACATATCCCACCAACGCTGCTATTTACCACCACCGGTTCCATATCCTACCGCTATATATCCACCACCAATCCGAGTTCCTTTCATATTATGTTTGTTTTCGAGATAAATCTAATTTCCGATTCAAGTTTCCTTGCCTGAATAGGTTTCAAAAAAAAAAGGACCACCGCTGCCATATCATACCAACGCTACCATATACCACCACCGCTGACATATCCCACCAATGCTGCCATATCCCACCACCGCTGCCACATCCGACCACTATATATCCACCACCAATCCGGGTTCCTTCATATTAGGTTTGTTTTCGAGATCCATCTAATTTCCGATTCGTGTTTCCTTGCCTGAGTAGGTGTCGGAAAAAAAATTAAAACCACCACCGCTGCCATATACCACCACCGCTGCCATATCATACCACCGCTACCATGTAGCTCGACCGCTGACACATGCCAATAACGCTGCCATATACCACCACCGCTGCCATATCCTACCACTATATATCCACCACCAATCCGAGTTCCTTTCATATTAGGTTTGTTTTCGAGATCCATCTGATTTCTGATTCGTGTTTCCTTGCCGGAGTAGGTTTCGGAAAAAACACCACCGCTGCCATATACCACCACCGCTGCTATATCATACCACCGCTACCATATACCACCACCGCTGACATATCCCACCAACGCTGCCATATACCACCACCGCTGCCATATCCTACCACTATATATCCACCACCAATCCGAGTTCCTTTCATATTAGGTTTGTTTTCGAGATCCATCTAATTTCCGATTCGTGTTTCCTTGCCTGGGTAGGTTTCTGAAAAAAACCACCACCGCTGCCATATACCACCACCGCTGCCATATCATACCGCCGCTACCATATTACCACCAACGCTGACATATCCCACCAACGCTGCCATTTACCACCACCGGTTCCATATCCTACCGCTATATATCCACCACCAATCCGGGTTCCTTTCATATTAGGTTTGTTTTCGAGATCAATCTAATTTCCGATTCAAGTTTCCTTGCCTGAATAGGTTTTGAAAAAAATGACCACCGCTGCCATATCATACCAACGCTACCATATACCACCACCGCTGACATATCCCACCAATGCTGCCATATGCCACCACCGCTGCCACATCCGACCACTATATATCCACCTCCAATCCGGGTTCTTTCATATTAGGTTTGTTTTCGAGATCCATCTAATTTCCGATTCGTGTTTCCTTGCCTGAGTAGGTGTCAGAAAAAAAAAACCACCGCCGCTGCCATATACCACCACCGCTGCCATATCATACTGCCGCTACCATATTACCACCAATGCTGACATATCCCACCAACGCTGCCATTTACCACCACCGGTTCCATATCCTACCGCTATATATCCACCACCAATCCGAGTTCCTTTCATATTAGGTTTGTTTTCGAGATCAATCTAATTTCCGATTCAAGTTTCCTTGCCTGAATAGGTTTTGAAAAAAAAAACGACCACCGCTGCCATATCATACCAACGCTACCATATACCACCACCGCTGACATATCCCACCAATGCTGCCATATACCACCACCGCTGCCACATCCGACCACTATATATCCACCTCCAATCCGGGTTCTTTCATATTAGGTTTGTTTTCGAGATCCATCTAATTTCCGATTCGTGTTTCCTTGCCTGAGTAGGTGTCAGAAAAAAAAAACCACCACCGCTGCCATATACCACCACCGCTGCCATATCATACCACCGCTACCATGTAGCACGACAGCTGACACATCCCAATAACGCTGCAATATACCACCACCCCTGCCATATCCTACCACTATATATCCACCACCAATCCGAGTTCCCTTCATATTAGGTTTGTTTTCGTGATCCATCTAATTTCCGATTCGTGTTTCCTTGCCTTAGTAGGTTTCGGGAAAAAACCACCACCGCTGCCATATACCACCACCGCTGCCATATCATACCACCGCTACCATGTAGCTCGACCGCTGACACATGCCAATAACGCTGCCATATACCACCACCGCTGCCATATCCTACCACTATATATCCACCACCAATCCGAGTTCCTTTCATATTAGGTTTGTTTTCGAGATCCATCTAATTTCTGATTCGTGTTTCCTTCCCTTAGTAGGTTTCTGAAAAAAAACCACCACCCCTACCATATTACAACCAACGCTGACATATCCCACCAACGCTGCTATTTACCACCACCGGTTCCATATCCTACCGCTATATATCCACCACCAATCCGAGTTCCTTTCATATTAGGGTTGTTTTCGAGATCAATCTAATTTCCGATTCAAGTTTCCTTGCCTGAATAGGTTTAAAAAAAACGACCACCGCTGCCATATCATACCAACGCTACCATATACCACCACCGCTGACATATCCCACCAATGCTGCCATATACCACCACCGCTGCCACATCCGACCACTATATATCCACCACCAATCCGGGTTCCTTCATATTAGGTTTGTTTTCGAGATCCATCTAATTTCCGATTCGTGTTTCCTTGCCTGAGTAGGTGTCGGAAAAAAAACCCACCACCGCTGCCATATCATACCACCGCTACCATGTAGCTCGACCGCTGACACATGCCAATAACGCTGCCATATACCACCACCGCTGCCATATCCTACCACTATATATCCACCACCAATCCGAGTTCCTTTCATATTAGGTTTGTTTTTGAGATCCATCTGATTTCTGATTCGTGTTTCCTTGCCGGAGTAGGTTTCGGGAAAAAACACCACCGCTGCCATATACCACCACCGCTGCTATATCATACCACCGCTACCATATACAACCACCGCTGACATATCCCACCAACGCTGCCATATACCACCACCGCTGGCATATCCTACCACTATATATCCACCACCAATCCGAGTTCCTTTCATATTAGGTTTGCTTTCGAGATCCATCTAATTTCCGATTCGTGTTTCCTTGCCTGAGTAGGTGTCGGAAAAAGAAAAACCACCACCGCTGCCATATACCACCACCGCTACCATGTAGCACGACCGCTGACACCTCCCAATAACGCTGCCATATGCAACCACCGCTGCCATATCCTACAACTATATATCCACCACCAATCTGAGTTCCTTTCATATTAGGTTTGTTTTCGAGATCCATCTGATTTCTGATTCGTGTTTGCTTGCTGGAGTAGGTTTCGGGAAAAAACACCACCGCTGCCATATACCACCACCGCTGCGATATCATAGAACCGCTACCATATACCACCACCACTGACATATCCCACAAACGCTGCCATATACCACCACCGCTGCCATATCCTACCACTATATATCCACCACCAATCCGAGTTCCTTTCATATTAGGTTTGTTTCCGAGATCCATCTAATTTCTGATTCGTGTTTCCTTGCGTGAGTAGGTTTCGGAAAAACAAAAACCACCACCGCTACCATGTACCACCACCGCTGACATATCCCTCCAACGCTGCCATATACCACCACCGCTGCCATATCCTACCACTATATATCCACCACCAATCCGAGTTCCTTTTATATTAGGTTTGTTTTCAAGATCCATCTAATTTCCGATTCGTGTTTCCTTGCCTGAGTAGGTTTCGAAAAAAACCACCACCGCTGCCACATCATACCACCGCTACCATATACCACCACCGCTGACATATCCCACCAATGGTGCCACATACCACCAACGCTGCCATATCCTACAACTATATATCCACCACCAATCCGAGTTCCTTTCATATTAGGTTTGTTTTCGAGATCCATCTAATTTCCGATTCGTGTTTCCTTGCCTTAGTAGGTTCCGGGAAAAAAAACACCATCGCTGACATATCCCTCCAACGCTACCATGTACCACCACCGCTGACATATCCCTCCAACGCTGCCATATACCAGCACCGCTGCCATATCCTACCACTATATATCCACCTCCAATCCGGGTTCTTTCATATTAGGTTTGTTTTCGAGATCCATCTAATTTCCGATTCGTGTTTCCTTGCCTGAGTAGGTGTCGGAAAAAAAAAAACCACCGCCGCTGCCATATACCACCACCGCTGCCATATCATACCACCGCTACCATGTAGCACGACAGCTGACACATCCCAATAACGCTGCAATATACCACCACCACTGCCATATCCTACCACTATATATCCACCACCAATCCGAGTTCCTTTCATATTAGGTTTGTTTTCGAGATCCATCTAATTTCCGATTCGTGTTTCCTTGCCTTAGTAGGTTTCGGGAAAAAACCACCACCGCTGCCATATACCACCAGCGCTGCCATATCATACCACCGCTACCATGTAGCTCGACCGCTGACACATGCCAATAACGCTGCCATATACCACCACCGCTGCCATATCCTACCACTATATATCCACCACCTATCCGAGTTCCTTTCATATTAGGTTTGTTTTCGAGATCCATCTAATTTCTGATTCGTGTTTCCATGCCTTAGTAGGTTTCTGAAAAAAAAACCACCACCGCTGCCATATCATACCACCGCTACCATATTACATCCAACGCTGACATATCCCACCAACGCTGCTATTTACCACCACCGGTTCCATATCCTACCGCTATATATCCACCACCAATCCGAGTTCCTTTCATATTAGGTTTGTTTTCGAGATCAATCTAATTTCCGATTCAAGTTTCCTTGCCTGAATAGGTTTCAAAAAAAACGACCACCGCTGCCATATCATACCAACGCTACCATATACCACCACCGCTGACATATCCCACCAATGCTGCCATATACCACCACCGCTGCCACATCCGACCACTATATATCCACCACCAATCCGGGTTCCTTCATCTTAGGTTTGTTTT
This sequence comes from Aegilops tauschii subsp. strangulata, assembly GCF_002575655.3. NCBI lineage: Eukaryota > Viridiplantae > Streptophyta > Magnoliopsida > Poales > Poaceae > Aegilops > Aegilops tauschii. The sequence continues at coordinate 239,786,205 of NC_053037.3, read as the reverse complement.
CGAGATCCATCTAATTTCCGATTCGTGTTTCCTTGCCTGAGTAGGTGTCGGAAAAAAAAAACCACCACCGCTGCCATATACCACCACCGCTGCCATATCATACCACCGCTACCATGTAGCTCGACCGCTGACACATGCCAATAACGCTGCGATATACCACCACCGCTGCCATATCCTACCACTATATATCCACCACCAATCCGAGTTCCTTTCATATTAGGTTTGTTTTCGAGATCCATCTGATTTCTGATTCGTGTTTCCTTGCCGGAGTAGGTTTCGGGAAAAAACACCACCGCTGCCATATACCACCACCGCTGCCATATCATACCACCGCTACCATATACCACCACCGCTGACATATCCCACCAACGCTGCCATATACCACCACCGCTGGCATATCCTACAACTATATATCCACCACCAATCCGAGTTCCTTTCATATTAGGTTTGTTTTCGAGATCCATCTAATTTCCGATTCGTGTTTCCTTGCCTGGGTAGGTTTCTGAAAAAAAACCACCACCGATGCCATATACCACCACCGCTGCCATACACCACCACCGCTGCCATATTACCACCAACGCTGACGTATCCCACCAACGCTGCTATTTACCACCACCGGTTCCATATCCTACCGCTATATATCCACCACCAATCCGAGTTCCTTTCATATTAGGTTAGTTTTCGAGATCAATCTCATTTCCGATTCAAGTTTCCTTGCCTGAATAGGTTTCGAAAAAAAACGACCACCGCTGCCATATCATACCAACGCTACCATATACCACCACCGCTGACATATCCCACCAATGCTGCCATATACCACCACCGCTGCCACATCCGACCACTATATATCCACCACCAATCCGCGTTCTTTAATATTAGGTTTGTTTTTGAGATCCATCTAATTTCCGATTCGTGTTTCCTTGCCTGAGTAGGTGTCGGAAAAAGAAAAACCACCACCGCTGCCATATACCACCACCGCTACCATGTAGCACGACCGCTGACACATCCCAATAACGCTGCCATATACAACCACCGCTGCCATATCCTACCACTATATATCCACCACCAATCTGAGTTCCTTTTATATTAGGTTTGTTTTCGAGATCCATCTGATTTCTGATTCGTGTTTCCTTGTCGGAGTAGGTTTCGGGAAAAAACACCACCGCTGCCATATACCACCACCGCTGCGATATCATACAACCGCTACCATATACCACCACCACTGACATATCCCACAAACGCTGCCATATACCACCACCGCTGCCATATCCTACCACTATATATCCACAACCAATCCGAGTTCCTTTCATATTAGGTTTGTTTCCGAGATCCATCTAATTTCTGATTCGTGTTTCCTTGCGTGAGTAGGTTTCGGAAAAACAAAAACCACCACCGCTACCATGTACCACCACCGCTGACATATCCCTCCAACGCTGCCATATACCACCACCGCTGCCATATCCTACCACTATATGTCCACCAACAATCCGAGTTCCTTTTATATTAGGTTTGTTTTCAAGATCCATCTAGTTTCCGATTCGTGTTTCCTTGCCTGAGTAGGTTTTGAAAAAAACCACCACCGTTGCCACATCATACCACCGCTACCATATACCACCACCGCTGACATATCCCACCAATGGTGCCACATACCACCAACGCTGCCATATCCTACAACTATATATCCAGCACCAATCCGAGTTCCTTTCATATTAGGTTTGTTTTCGAGATCCATCTAATTTCCGATTCGTGTTTGCTTGCCTTAGTAGGTTTCGGGAAAAAAACCACCATCGCTGACATATCCCTCCAACGCTACCATGTACCACCACCGCTGACATATCCCTCCAACGCTGCCATATACCCCCACCGCTGCCATATCCTACCACTATATATCCACCACCAATCCGAGTTCCTTTCATATTAGGTTTGCTTCCGAGATCCAGCTAATTTCGGATTCGTGTTTCCTTGCGTGAGTGGGTTTCGGAAAAACAAAAACCACCACCGCTGCCATATACCACCACCGCTGACATATCCCACCAACGCTGCCATATACCACCACCACTGCCATATCCTACCACAATATATCCACCACCAATCCGAGTTCCTTTCATATTAGGTTTGTTTTCGAGATCCATCTAATTTCCGATTCGTGTTTCCTTGCCTGAGTAGGTTTCGGAACAAATAAAACCACGACCGCTGCCATATCATACCAACGCTACCATATAACACCACCGCTGACATATCCCACCAATGCTGCCATATACCACCACCGCTGCCACATCCTACCACTATATATCCACCACCAATCAGGGTTCTTCCATATTAGGTTTGTTTTCGAGATCCATCTAATTTCTGATTCGTTTTTCCTTGCCCGAGTAGGTTTCGGAAAAAAAACCACCACCGCTGCCATATCATACCAACGCTACCATGTAGCACGACCGCTGACACATCTCAATAACGCTGCCATATACCACCTCGGCTGCCATATCCTACCACTATATATCCACCACCAATCCGAGTTCCTTTCATATTAGGTATGTTTTCGAGATCCATCTGATTTCCGATTCGTGTTTGCTTGCCTTAGTAGGTTTCGGGAAAAAAACCACCATCGCTGACATATCCCTCCAACGCTACCATGTACCACCACCGCTGACATATCCCTCCAACGCTGCCATATACCCCCACCGCTGCCATATCCTACCACTATATATCCACCACCAATCCGAGTTCCTTTCATATTAGGTTTGCTTTCGAGATCCAGCTAATTTCGGATTCGTGTTTCCTTGCGTGAGTGGGTTTCGGAAAAACAAAAACCACCAACGCTGCCATATACCACCACCGCTGACATATCCCACCAACGCTGCCATATACCACCACCACTGCCATATCCTACCACAATATATCCACCACCAATCCGAGTTCCTTTCATATTAGGTTTGTTTTCGAGATCCATCTAATTTCCGATTCGTGTTTCCTTGCCTGAGTAGGTTTCAGAAAAAATAAAACCACCACCGCTGCCATATAATACCAACGCTACCATATAACACCACCGCTGACATATCCCACCAATGCTGCCATATACCACCACCGCTGCCACATCCTACCACTATATATCCACCACCAATCAGGGTTCTTCCATATTAGGTTTGTTTTCGAGATCCATCTAATTTCCGATTCGTTTTTCCTTGCCCGAGTAGGTTTCGGAAAAAAAACCACCACCGCTGCCATATCATACCAACGCTACCATGTAGCACGACCGCTGACACATCAAAATAACGCTGCCATATACCACCTCGGCTGCCATATCCTACCACTATATATCCACCACCAATCCGAGTTCCTTTCATATTAGGTATGTTTTCGAGATCCATCTGATTTCCGATTCGTGTTTCCTTGCCGGAGTAGGTTTCGGGAAAAAACACCACCGCTGCCATATACCACCAAGGCTGCTATATCATACACCGGTACCATATACCACCACCGCTGACATATCCCACCAATGCTGCCATATACGACCACCGCTGCTATATCATACCACCACTACCATGTACCACCACCGCTGACATATCCCACCAACGCTACCATATACCACCACCGCTGCCATATCCTACCACTATATATCCACAACCAATCCGAGTTCCTTTCATATTAGGATTGTTTCCGAGATCCATCTAATTTCCGATTCGTGTTTCCTTGTGTGAGTAGGTTTCGGAAAAACAAAAACCACCACCGCTGCCATATACCACTACCGCTGATATATCCCACCAACGCTGCCATATACCACCACCACTGCCATATCCTACCAAAATATATCCACCACTAATCCGAGTTCCTTTCATATTAGGTTTGTTTTCGAGATCCATCTAATTTCCGATTCGTGTTTCCTTGCCTGAGTAGGTTTCAGAAAAAAAAACCACCACCGCTGTCATATCATACCACCGCTACCATGTACAACCACCGCTGACATATCCCTCCAACACTGCCATATACCACCACTGCTGCCATATCCTACCATTATATATCCACCACCAATCCGAGTTCCTTTCATATTAGGTTTGTTTTCGAGATCCATCTAATTTCCGATTCGTGTTTCCTTGCCTGAGTAGGTTTCAAAAAAAAACCACCACCGCTGCCATATACCACCACCGCTGCCACATCAAACCACCGCCACCATATACCACCACCGCTGAGATCTCCTACCAATGGTGCCACATACCACCACTGCTACCATATCCTACCACTATATATCCACCACCAATCCGAGTTCCTTTCATATTAGGTTTGTTTTCGAGATCCATATAATTTCCGATTCGTGCTTCCTTGCCTTAGTAGGTTTCGGGAAAAAAACCACCACCGCTGCCATATACCACCACCGCTGCTATATCATACCACCGCTACCATATACCACCACCGCTGACATATCCCACCAATGCCGCCGTATACCACCACCGCTGCCATATCCTACCACTATATATCCACCACCAATCCGAGTTCCTTTCATATTAGGTTTGTTTTCGAGATCCATGTAATTTACTATTCGTGTTTCCTTGCCTGGGTAGGTTTCTGAAAAAAAACCACCACCGCTGCAATATCATACCACCGCTACCATATTACCACCAACGCTGACATATCCCACCAACGCTGCCATATACCACCACCAGCAATCCGAGTTCCTTTCATATTAGGTTTGTTTTCGAGATCAATCTAATTTCCGATTCAAGTTTCCTTGCCTGAGTAGGTTTCGAAAAAAAAACGACCACCGCTGCCATATCATACCAACGCTACCATATACCACCGCCGCTGACATATCCCACCAATGCTGCCATATACCACCACCGCTGCCACATCCTACCACTATATATCCACCACCAATCCAGGTCCTTTCATATTAGGTTTGTTTTCGAGATCCATCTAATTTCCGATTCGTGTTTCCTTGCCTGAGTAGGTTTCGGAAAAAAATAAAACCACCACCGCTGCCATATCATACCAACGCTACCATATACCACCACCGCTGACATATCCCACCAATGTTGCCATATACCACCACCGCTGCCACATCCTACCACTACATATCCACCACCAATCCGGGTTCTTTCATATTAGGTTTGTTTTCGAGATCCATCTAATTTCCCATTCGTGTTTCCTTGCCTGAGTAGGTTTCGGAAAAAAAACCACCACCGCTGCCATATACCACCACCGCTGTCATATCATACCACCGCTACCATGTACCACCACCGCTGACATATCCCTCCAACGCTGCCATATACCACCACCGTTGCCATATCCTACCACTATGTATCCACCACCAATCCGAGTTCCTTTCACATTAGGTTTGCTTTCGAGATCCATCTAATTTCCGATTTGTGTTTCCTTGCCTTAGTAGGTTTCGAAAAGAAACCACCACCGCTGCCACATCCTACCACTATATATCCACCACCAATCCGGGTACTTTCATATTAGGTTTGTTTTCTAGATCCATCTAATTTCTGATTCGTGTTTCCTTGCCTGAGTAGGTTTCGGGAAAAAAACCACCACCGCTGCAATATACCACCACCGTTGTTATATCATACCACCGCTACCATATACCACCACCGCTGACATATCCCACCAACGCTGCCATATACCACCACCGCTGCCATATCCTACCAGTATATATCCACCACCAATCCGAGTTCCTTTCATATTAGGTTTGTTTTCGAGATCCATCTAATTTCCGATTCGTGTTTCCTTGCCTTAGTAGGTTTGGGGAAAAAAACCACCACCGCTGCCATATACCACCACCGCTGCTATATCATACCACCGCTACCATATACCACCACCGCTGACATATCCCACCAACGCTGCCGTATACCACCACCGCTGCCATATCCGACCAATATATATCCACCACCAATCCGAGTTCCTTTCATATTAGGTTTGTTTTCGAGATCCATCTAATTTCCGATTTGTGTTTCCTTGCCTTAGTATGTTTCGGAAAAAACCGACCACCGCTGCCATATCGTACCACCAGTACCATATACCACCACCGCTGACATATCCCACCAACGCTGCCATATACCACCACCGCTGCCAAATCCTACCACTATATGTCCACCACCAATCCGAGTTCCGTTCATATTAGGTTTGTTTTCGAGATCCATCTAATTTCCGATTCGTGTTTCCTTGCCTGGGTAGGTTTCTGAAAAAAAAAACCACCACTGCTGCCATATCATACCACCGCTACCATATTACCACAAACGCTGACATATCCCACCAACGCTGCCATATACCACCACCGGTGCCATATCCTATCACTATACATCCACCACCAATCCGAGTTCCTTTCATATTAGGTTTGTTTTCGAGATCCATCTAATTTCTGATTCGTGTTTGCTAGCCTGAGTAGGTTTCAAAAAAAAAATGACCACCGCTGCCATATCATACCAACGCTACCATATACCACCACCGCTGACATATCCCACCAATCCTGGCATATACCACCACCGCTCCCATATCCTACCACTATATATCCACCACCAATCTGAGTTCCTTTCATATTAGGTTTGTTTTCGAGATCCATCTAATTTTCGATTCGTGTTTCCTTGCCTAAGTAGGTTTCAGAAAAAAAAAAAAACCACCACGGCTGCGATATACCACCACCGCTGTTATATCATACCACCACTACCATGTACCACCACCGCTGACATATCCCACCAACGCTACCATATACCACCACCGCTGCCATATCCTACCACTATATATCCACCACCAATCCGAGTTCCTTTCATATTAGGTTTGTTTTCGAGATCCATCTAATTTCCGATTCGTGTTTCCTTGCCCGAGTAGGTTTCGGAAAAAACACCACCGCTGCCATATCATACCACCGCTACCATATACCACCACCGCTGACATATCCCACCAACGCTGCCATATACCACCACCGCTGCCATATCCTACGACTATCTATATCCACGACCAATCCGAGTTCCTTTCATATTAGGTTTGTTTCTGAGATCCATCTAATTTCCGATTCGTGTTTCCTTTCGTGAGTAGGATCCGGAAAAACAAAAACCACCACCGCTGACATATCCCACCAACGTTGCCATATACCACCACCGCTGCCATATCCTACCACAATATATCCATCACCAATCCGAGTTCCTTTCATATTAGGTTTGTTTTCGAGATCCATCTAATTTCCGATTCGTGTTTCTTGCCTAAGTAGGTTTCGGAAAAAAATAAAACCACCACCGCTGCCATATACCACCACCGCTGTCATATCATACCACCGCTACCATGTACCACCACCGCTGACATATCCCTCCAACGCTGCCATATACCACCACCGCTGCCATATCCTACAACTATATAGCCACCACGCATCCGAGTTCCTTTCGTATTAGGTTTGTTTTCGAGATCCATCTAATTTCCGATTCGTGTTTCCTTGCCTTAGTAGGTTTGGGGAAAAAAACCACCACCGCTGCCATATACAAGCACCGCTGCTATATCATACCACCGCTACCATATACCACCACCGCTGACATATCCCACCAACGCTGCCGTATACCACCACCGCTGCCATATCCGACCAATATATATCCACCACCAATCCGAGTTCCTTTCATATTAGGTTTGTTTTCGAGATCCATCTAATTTCCGATTTGTGTTTCCTTGCCTTAGTATGTTTCGGAAAAAACCCACCACCGCTGCCATATCGTACCACCGGTACCATATACCACCACCGCTGACATATCCCACCAACGCTGCCATATACCACCACCGCTGCCAAATCCTACCACTATATGTCCACCACCAATCCGAGTTCCTTTCATATTAGGTTTGTTTTCGAGATCCATCTAATTTCCGATTCGTGTTTCCTTGCCTGGGTAGGTTTCTGAAAAAAAAAACCACCACTGCTGCCATATCATACCACCGCTACCATATTACCACCAACGCTGACATATCCCACCAACGCTGCCATATACCACCACCGGTGCCATATCCTATCACTATACATCCACCACCAATCCGAGTTCCTTTCATATTAGGTTTGTTTTCGAGATCCATCTAATTTCTGATTCGTGTTTGCTAGCCTGAGTAGGTTTCAAAAAAAAAACGACCACCGCTGCCATATCATACCAACGCTACCATATACCACCACCGCTGACATATCCCACCAATCCTGGCATATACCACCACCGCTCCCATATCCTACCACTATATATCCACCATCAATCTGAGTTCCTTTCATATTAGGTTTGTTTTCGAGATCCATCTAATTTTCGATTCGTGTTTCCTTGCCTAAGTAGGTTTCAGAAAAAAAATAAAACCACCACGGCTGCGATATACCACCACCGCTGTTATATCATACCACCACTACCATGTACCACCACCGCTGACATATCCCACCAACGCTACCATATACCACCACCGCTGCCATATCCTACCACTATATATCCACCACCAATCCGAGTTCCTTTCATATTAGGTTTGTTTTCGAGATCCATCTAATTTCCGATTCGTGTTTCCTTGCCCGAGTAGGTTTCGGAAAAAACACCACCGCTGCCATATCATACCACCGCTACCATATACCACCACCGCTGACATATCCCACCAACGCTGCCATATACCACCACCGCTGCCATATCCTACGACTATCTATATCCACGACCAATCCGAGTTCCTTTCATATTAGGTTTGTTTCTGAGATCCATCTAATTTCCGATTCGTGTTTCCTTTCGTGAGTAGGTTTCGGAAAAACAAAAACCACCACCGCTGACATATCCCACCAACGTTGCCATATACCACCACCGCTGCCATATCCTACCACTATATATCCACCACGCATCCGAGTTCCTTTCATATTAGGTTTGTTTTCGAGATCCATCTAATTTCCGATTCGTGTTTCCTTGCCTTAGTAGGTTTGGGGAAAAAAACCACCACCGCTGCCATATACCACCACCGCTGCTATATCATACCACCGCTACCATATACCACCACCGCTGACATATCCCACCAACGCTGCCGTATACCACCACCGCTGCCATATCCGACCAATATATATCCACCACCAATCCGAGTTCCTTTCATATTAGGTTTGTTTTCGAGATCCATCTAATTTCCGATTTGTGTTTCCTTGCCTTAGTATGTTTCGGAAAAAACCCACCACCGCTGCCATATCGTACCACCGGTACCATATACCACCACCGCTGACATATCCCACCAACGCTGCCATATACCACCACCGCTGCCATATCCTACCACTATATGTCCACCACCAATCCGAGTTCCTTTCATATTAGGTTTTTTTTCGAGATCCATCTAATTTCCGATTCGTGTTTCCTTGCCTGGGTAGGTTTCTGAAAAAAAACCACCACTGCTGCCATATCATACCACCGCTACCATATTGCCACCAACGCTGACATATCCCACCAACGCTGCCATATACCAACACCGGTGCCATATCCTATCACTATACATCCACCACCAATCCGAGTTCCTTTCATATTAGGTTTGTTTTCGAGATCCATCTAATTTCTGATTCGTGTTTGCTTGCCTGAGTAGGTTTCAAAAAAAAAAACGACCACCGCTGCCATATCATACCAAATCTACCATATACCACCACCGCTGACATATCCCACCAATCCTGGCATATACCACCACCGCTCCTATATCCTACCACTATATATCCACCACCAATCTGAGTTCCTTTCATATTAGGTTTGTTTTCGAGATCCATCTAATTTTCGATTCGTGTTTCCTTGCCTAAGTAGGTTTCAGAAAAAAAAAACCACCACGGCTGCGATATACCACCACCGCTGTCATATCATACCACCACTACCATGTACCACCACCGCTGACATATCCCACCAACGCTACCATATACCACCACCGCTGCCATATCCTACCACTATATATCCACCACCAATCCGAGTTCCTTTCATATTAGGTTTGTTTTCGAGATCCATCTAATTTCCGATTCGTGTTTCCTTGCCCGAGTAGGTTTCGGAAAAAAATAAAACCACCACCGCTGCCATATACCACCACCGCTGCCATATCATACCATCGCTACCACGTAGCACCACCGCTGACATATCCCACCAACACGCCATATGCCACCACCGCTGCCATATCCTACCACTATATGTCCACCACCAATCCGAGTTCCTTTCCTATTAGGGTTGTTTTCGAGATCCATCTAATTTCCGATTCGTGTTTCATTGCCTTAGTAGGATTCGGGAAAAAAACCATCAGCGCTGCAATATACCACCACCGCTGTTATATGATACCACCGCTACCATATACCACCACCGCTGACATATCCCACCAACGCTGCCATATACCACCACCGCTGCCATATCCTACCAGTATATATCCACCACCAATCCGAGTTCCTTTCATATTAGGTTTGTTTTCGAGATCCATCTAATTTTCGATTCGTGTTTCCTTGCCTAAGTAGGTTTCAGAAAAAAAAAAAAACCACCACGGCTGCGATATACCACCACCGCTGTTATATCATACCACCACTACCATGTACCACCACCGCTGACATATCCCACCAACGCTACCATATACCACCACCGCTGCCATATCCTACCACTATATATCCACCACCAATCCGAGTTCCTTTCATATTAGGTTTGTTTTCGAGATCCATCTAATTTCCGATTCGTGTTTCCTTGCCCGAGTAGGTTTCGGAAAAAACACCACCGCTGCCATATCATACCACCGCTACCATATACCACCACCGCTGACATATCCCACCAACGCTGCCATATACCACCACCGCTGCCATATCCTACGACTATCTATATCCACGACCAATCCGAGTTCCTTTCATATTAGGTTTGTTTCTGAGATCCATCTAATTTCCGATTCGTGTTTCCTTTCGTGAGTAGGATCCGGAAAAACAAAAACCACCACCGCTGACATATCCCACCAACGTTGCCATATACCACCACCGCTGCCATATCCTACCACAATATATCCATCACCAATCCGAGTTCCTTTCATATTAGGTTTGTTTTCGAGATCCATCTAATTTCCGATTCGTGTTTCTTGCCTAAGTAGGTTTCGGAAAAAAATAAAACCACCACCGCTGCCATATACCACCACCGCTGTCATATCATACCACCGCTACCATGTACCACCACCGCTGACATATCCCTCCAACGCTGCCATATACCACCACCGCTGCCATATCCTACAACTATATAGCCACCACGCATCCGAGTTCCTTTCGTATTAGGTTTGTTTTCGAGATCCATCTAATTTCCGATTCGTGTTTCCTTGCCTTAGTAGGTTTGGGGAAAAAAACCACCACCGCTGCCATATACCACCACCGCTGCTATATCATACCACCGCTACCATATACCACCACCGCTGACATATCCCACCAACGCTGCCGTATACCACCACCGCTGCCATATCCGACCAATATATATCCACCACCAATCCGAGTTCCTTTCATATTAGGTTTGTTTTCGAGATCCATCTAATTTCCGATTTGTGTTTCCTTGCCTTAGTATGTTTCGGAAAAAACCCACCACCGCTGCCATATCGTACCACCGGTACCATATACCACCACCGCTGACATATCCCACCAACGCTGCCATATACCACCACCGCTGCCAAATCCTACCACTATATGTCCACCACCAATCCGAGTTCCTTTCATATTAGGTTTGTTTTCGAGATCCATCTAATTTCCGATTCGTGTTTCCTTGCCTGGGTAGGTTTCTGAAAAAAAAAACCACCACTGCTGCCATATCATACCACCGCTACCATATTACCACCAACGCTGACATATCCCACCAACGCTGCCATATACCACCACCGGTGCCATATCCTATCACTATACATCCACCACCAATCCGAGTTCCTTTCATATTAGGTTTGTTTTCGAGATCCATCTAATTTCTGATTCGTGTTTGCTAGCCTGAGTAGGTTTCAAAAAAAAAACGACCACCGCTGCCATATCATACCAACGCTACCATATACCACCACCGCTGACATATCCCACCAATCCTGGCATATACCACCACCGCTCCCATATCCTACCACTATATATCCACCATCAATCTGAGTTCCTTTCATATTAGGTTTGTTTTCGAGATCCATCTAATTTTCGATTCGTGTTTCCTTGCCTAAGTAGGTTTCAGAAAAAAAATAAAACCACCACGGCTGCGATATACCACCACCGCTGTTATATCATACCACCACTACCATGTACCACCACCGCTGACATATCCCACCAACGCTACCATATACCACCACCGCTGCCATATCCTACCACTATATATCCACCACCAATCCGAGTTCCTTTCATATTAGGTTTGTTTTCGAGATCCATCTAATTTCCGATTCGTGTTTCCTTGCCCGAGTAGGTTTCGGAAAAAACACCACCGCTGCCATATCATACCACCGCTACCATATACCACCACCGCTGACATATCCCACCAACGCTGCCATATACCACCACCGCTGCCATATCCTACGACTATCTATATCCACGACCAATCCGAGTTCCTTTCATATTAGGTTTGTTTCTGAGATCCATCTAATTTCCGATTCGTGTTTCCTTTCGTGAGTAGGTTTCGGAAAAACAAAAACCACCACCGCTGACATATCCCACCAACGTTGCCATATACCACCACCGCTGCCATATCCTACCACTATATATCCACCACGCATCCGAGTTCCTTTCATATTAGGTTTGTTTTCGAGATCCATCTAATTTCCGATTCGTGTTTCCTTGCCTTAGTAGGTTTGGGGAAAAAAACCACCACCGCTGCCATATACCACCACCGCTGCTATATCATACCACCGCTACCATATACCACCACCGCTGACATATCCCACCAACGCTGCCGTATACCACCACCGCTGCCATATCCGACCAATATATATCCACCACCAATCCGAGTTCCTTTCATATTAGGTTTGTTTTCGAGATCCATCTAATTTCCGATTTGTGTTTCCTTGCCTTAGTATGTTTCGGAAAAAACCCACCACCGCTGCCATATCGTACCACCGGTACCATATACCACCACCGCTGACATATCCCACCAACGCTGCCATATACCACCACCGCTGCCATATCCTACCACTATATGTCCACCACCAATCCGAGTTCCTTTCATATTAGGTTTTTTTTCGAGATCCATCTAATTTCCGATTCGTGTTTCCTTGCCTGGGTAGGTTTCTGAAAAAAAACCACCACTGCTGCCATATCATACCACCGCTACCATATTGCCACCAACGCTGACATATCCCACCAACGCTGCCATATACCAACACCGGTGCCATATCCTATCACTATACATCCACCACCAATCCGAGTTCCTTTCATATTAGGTTTGTTTTCGAGATCCATCTAATTTCTGATTCGTGTTTGCTTGCCTGAGTAGGTTTCAAAAAAAAAAACGACCACCGCTGCCATATCATACCAAATCTACCATATACCACCACCGCTGACATATCCCACCAATCCTGGCATATACCACCACCGCTCCTATATCCTACCACTATATATCCACCACCAATCTGAGTTCCTTTCATATTAGGTTTGTTTTCGAGATCCATCTAATTTTCGATTCGTGTTTCCTTGCCTAAGTAGGTTTCAGAAAAAAAAAACCACCACGGCTGCGATATACCACCACCGCTGTCATATCATACCACCACTACCATGTACCACCACCGCTGACATATCCCACCAACGCTACCATATACCACCACCGCTGCCATATCCTACCACTATATATCCACCACCAATCCGAGTTCCTTTCATATTAGGTTTGTTTTCGAGATCCATCTAATTTCCGATTCGTGTTTCCTTGCCCGAGTAGGTTTCGGAAAAAAATAAAACCACCACCGCTGCCATATACCACCACCGCTGCCATATCATACCATCGCTACCACGTAGCACCACCGCTGACATATCCCACCAACACGCCATATGCCACCACCGCTGCCATATCCTACCACTATATGTCCACCACCAATCCGAGTTCCTTTCCTATTAGGGTTGTTTTCGAGATCCATCTAATTTCCGATTCGTGTTTCATTGCCTTAGTAGGATTCGGGAAAAAAACCATCAGCGCTGCAATATACCACCACCGCTGTTATATGATACCACCGCTACCATATACCACCACCGCTGACATATCCCACCAACGCTGCCATATACCACCACCGCTGCCATATCCTACCAGTATATATCCACCACCAATCCGAGTTCCTTTCATATTAGGTTTGTTTTCGAGATCCATCTAATTTCCGATTCGTGTTTCCTTGCCTTAGTAGGTTTGGGGAAAAAAACCACCACCGCTGCCATATACCACCACCGCTGCTATATCATACCACCGCTACCATATACCACCACCGCTGACATATCCCACCAACGCTGCCGTATACCACCACTGCTGCCATATCCGACCAATATATATCCACCACCAATCCGAGTTCCTTTCATATTAGGTTTGTTTTCGAGATCCATCTAATTTCCGATTTGTGTTTCCTTGCCTTAGTATGTTTCGGAAAAAACCCACCACCGCTGCCATATCGTACCACCGGTACCATATACCACCACCGCTGACATATCCCACCAACGCTGCCATATACCACCACCGCTGCCATATCCTACCACTATATGTCCACCACCAATCCGAGTTCCTTTCATATTAGGTTTGTTTTCGAGATCCATCTAATTTCCGATTCGTGTTTCCTTGCCTGGGTAGGTTTCTGAAGAAAAACCACCACTGCTGCCATATCATACCACCGCTACCATATTACCACCAACGCTGACATATCCCACCAACGCTGCCATATACCACCACCGGTGCCATATCCTATCACTATACATCCACCACCAATCCGAGTTCCTTTCATATTAGGTTTGTTTTCGAGATCCATCTAATTTCTGATTCGTGTTTGCTAGCCTGAGTAGGTTTCAAAAAAAAAATGACCACCGCTGCCATATCATACCAACGCTACCATATACCACCACCGCTGACATATCCCACCAATCCTGGCATATACCACCACCGCTCCCATATCCTACCACTATATATCCACCACCAATCTGAGTTCCTTTCATATTAGGTTTGTTTTCGAGATCCATCTAATTTTCGATTCGTGTTTCCTTGCCTAAGTAGGTTTCAGAAAAAAAATAAAACCACCACGGCTGCGATATACCACCACCGCTGTTATATCATACCACCACTACCATGTACCACCACCGCTGACATATCCCACCAACGCTACCATATACCACCACCGCTGCCATATCCTACCACTATATATCCACCACCAATCCGAGTTCCTTTCATATTAGGTTTGTTTTCGAGATCCATCTAATTTCCGATTCGTGTTTCCTTGCCCGAGTAGGTTTCGGAAAAAACACCACCGCTGCCATATCATACCACCGCTACCATATACCACCACCGCTGACATATCCCACCAACGCTGCCATATACCACCACCGCTGCCATATCCTACGACTATCTATATCCACGACCAATCCGAGTTCCTTTCATATTAGGTTTGTTTCTGAGATCCATCTAATTTCCGATTCGTGTTTCCTTTCGTGAGTAGGATCCGGAAAAACAAAAACCACCACCGCTGACATATCCCACCAACGTTGCCATATACCACCACCGCTGCCATATCCTACCACAATATATCCATCACCAATCCGAGTTCCTTTCATATTAGGTTTGTTTTCGAGATCCATCTAATTTCCGATTCGTGTTTCTTGCCTAAGTAGGTTTCGGAAAAAAATAAAACCACCACCGCTGCCATATACCACCACCGCTGTCATATCATACCACCGCTACCATGTACCACCACCGCTGACATATCCCTCCAACGCTGCCATATACCACCACCGCTGCCATATCCTACAACTATATAGCCACCACGCATCCGAGTTCCTTTCGTATTAGGTTTGTTTTCGAGATCCATCTAATTTCCGATTCGTGTTTCCTTGCCTTAGTAGGTTTGGGGAAAAAAACCACCACCGCTGCCATATACCACCACCGCTGCTATATCATACCACCGCTACCATATACCACCACCGCTGACATATCCCACCAACGCTGCCGTATACCACCACCGCTGCCATATCCGACCAATATATATCCACCACCAATCCGAGTTCCTTTCATATTAGGTTTGTTTTCGAGATCCATCTAATTTCCGATTTGTGTTTCCTTGCCTTAGTATGTTTCGGAAAAAACCCACCACCGCTGCCATATCGTACCACCGGTACCATATACCACCACCGCTGACATATCCCACCAACGCTGCCATATACCACCACCGCTGCCAAATCCTACCACTATATGTCCACCACCAATCCGAGTTCCTTTCATATTAGGTTTGTTTTCGAGATCCATCTAATTTCCGATTCGTGTTTCCTTGCCTGGGTAGGTTTCTGAAAAAAAAAACCACCACTGCTGCCATATCATACCACCGCTACCATATTACCACCAACGCTGACATATCCCACCAACGCTGCCATATACCACCACCGGTGCCATATCCTATCACTATACATCCACCACCAATCCGAGTTCCTTTCATATTAGGTTTGTTTTCGAGATCCATCTAATTTCTGATTCGTGTTTGCTAGCCTGAGTAGGTTTCAAAAAAAAAACGACCACCGCTGCCATATCATACCAACGCTACCATATACCACCACCGCTGACATATCCCACCAATCCTGGCATATACCACCACCGCTCCCATATCCTACCACTATATATCCACCACCAATCTGAGTTCCTTTCATATTAGGTTTGTTTTCGAGATCCATCTAATTTTCGATTCGTGTTTCCTTGCCTAAGTAGGTTTCAGAAAAAAAATAAAACCACCACGGCTGCGATATACCACCACCGCTGTTATATCATACCACCACTACCATGTACCACCACCGCTGACATATCCCACCAACGCTACCATATACCACCACCGCTGCCATATCCTACCACTATATATCCACCACCAATCCGAGTTCCTTTCATATTAGGTTTGTTTTCGAGATCCATCTAATTTCCGATTCGTGTTTCCTTGCCCGAGTAGGTTTCGGAAAAAACACCACCGCTGCCATATCATACCAGCGCTACCATATACCACCACCGCTGACATATCCCACCAACGCTGCCATATACCACCACCGCTGCCATATCCTACGACTATCTATATCCACGACCAATCCGAGTTCCTTTCATATTAGGTTTGTTTCTGAGATCCATCTAATTTCCGATTCGTGTTTCCTTTCGTGAGTAGGTTTCGGAAAAACAAAAACCACCACCGCTGACATATCCCACCAACGTTGCCATATACCACCACCGCTGCCATATCCTACCACTATATATCCACCACGCATCCGAGTTCCTTTCATATTAGGTTTGTTTTCGAGATCCATCTAATTTCCGATTCGTGTTTCCTTGCCTTAGTAGGTTTGGGGAAAAAAACCACCACCGCTGCCATATACCACCACCGCTGCTATATCATACCACCGCTACCATATACCACCACCGCTGACATATCCCACCAACGCTGCCGTATACCACCACCGCTGCCATATCCGACCAATATATATCCACCACCAATCCGAGTTCCTTTCATATTAGGTTTGTTTTCGAGATCCATCTAATTTCCGATTTGTGTTTCCTTGCCTTAGTATGTTTCGGAAAAAACCCACCACCGCTGCCATATCGTACCACCGGTACCATATACCACCACCGCTGACATATCCCACCAACGCTGCCATATACCACCACCGCTGCCATATCCTACCACTATATGTCCACCACCAATCCGAGTTCCTTTCATATTAGGTTTTTTTTCGAGATCCATCTAATTTCCGATTCGTGTTTCCTTGCCTGGGTAGGTTTCTGAAAAAAAACCACCACTGCTGCCATATCATACCACCGCTACCATATTGCCACCAACGCTGACATATCCCACCAACGCTGCCATATACCAACACCGGTGCCATATCCTATCACTATACATCCACCACCAATCCGAGTTCCTTTCATATTAGGTTTGTTTTCGAGATCCATCTAATTTCTGATTCGTGTTTGCTTGCCTGAGTAGGTTTCAAAAAAAAAACGACCACTGCTGCCATATCATACCAAATCTACCATATACCACCACCGCTGACATATCCCACCAATCCTGGCATATACCACCACCGCTCCTATATCCTACCACTATATATCCACCACCAATCTGAGTTCCTTTCATATTAGGTTTGTTTTCGAGATCCATCTAATTTTCGATTCGTGTTTCCTTGCCTAAGTAGGTTTCAGAAAAAAAAAAACCACCACGGCTGCGATATACCACCACCGCTGTCATATCATACCACCACTACCATGTACCACCACCGCTGACATATCCCACCAACGCTACCATATACCACCACCGCTGCCATATCCTACCACTATATATCCACCACCAATCCGAGTTCCTTTCATATTAGGTTTGTTTTCGAGATCCATCTAATTTCCGATTCGTGTTTCCTTGCCCGAGTAGGTTTCGGAAAAAAATAAAACCACCACCGCTGCCATATACCACCACCGCTGCCATATCATACCATCGCTACCACGTAGCACCACCGCTGACATATCCCACCAACACGCCATATGCCACCACCGCTGCCATATCCTACCACTATATGTCCACCACCAATCCGAGTTCCTTTCCTATTAGGGTTGTTTTCGAGATCCATCTAATTTCCGATTCGTGTTTCATTGCCTTAGTAGGATTCGGGAAAAAAACCATCAGCGCTGCAATATACCACCACCGCTGTTATATGATACCACCGCTACCATATACCACCACCGCTGACATATCCCACCAACGCTGCCATATACCACCACCGCTGCCATATCCTACCAGTATATATCCACCACCAATCCGAGTTCCTTTCATATTAGGTTTGTTTTCGAGATCCATCTAATTTCCGATTCGTGTTTCCTTGCCTTAGTAGGTTTGGGGAAAAAAACCACCACCGCTGCCATATACCACCACCGCTGCTATATCATACCACCGCTACCATATACCACCACCGCTGACATATCCCACCAACGCTGCCGTATACCACCACTGCTGCCATATCCGACCAATATATATCCACCACCAATCCGAGTTCCTTTCATATTAGGTTTGTTTTCGAGATCCATCTAATTTCCGATTTGTGTTTCCTTGCCTTAGTATGTTTCGGAAAAAACCCACCACCGCTGCCATATCGTACCACCGGTACCATATACCACCACCGCTGACATATCCCACCAACGCTGCCATATACCACCACCGCTGCCATATCCTACCACTATATGTCCACCACCAATCCGAGTTCCTTTCATATTAGGTTTGTTTTCGAGATCCATCTAATTTCCGATTCGTGTTTCCTTGCCTGGGTAGGTTTCTGAAGAAAAACCACCACTGCTGCCATATCATACCACCGCTACCATATTACCACCAACGCTGACATATCCCACCAACGCTGCCATATACCACCACCGGTGCCATATCCTATCACTATACATCCACCACCAATCCGAGTTCCTTTCATATTAGGTTTGTTTTCGAGATCCATCTAATTTCTGATTCGTGTTTCCTTGCCTGAGTAGGTTTCAAAAAAAAACGACCACCGCTGCCATATCATACCAACGCTACCATATACCACCACCGCTGACATATCCCACCAATCCTGGCATATACCACCACCGCTCCCATATCCTACCACTATATATCCACCACCAATCTGAGTTCCTTTCATATTAGGTTTGTTTTCGAGATCCATCTAATTTTCGATTCGTGTTTCCTTGCCTAAGTAGGTTTCAGAAAAAAATAAAACCACCACGGCTGCGATATACCACCACCGCTGTCATATCATACCACCACTACCATGTACCACCACCGCTGACATATCCCACCAATGCTACCATATACCACCACCGCTGCCATATCCTACCACTATATATCCACCACCAATCCGAGTTCCTTTCATATTAGGTTTGTTTTCGAGATCCATCTAATTTCCGATTCGTGTTTCCTTGCCCGAGTAGGTTTCGGAAAAAAATAAAACCACCACCGCTGCCATATACCACCACCGCTGCCATATCATACCATCGCTACCATGTAGCACCACCGCTGACATATCCCACCAACACTGCCATATGCCACCACCGCTGCCATATCCTACCACTATATGTCCACCACCAATCCGAGTTCCTTTCATATTAGGTTTGTTTTCGAGATCCATCTGATTTCCGATTCGTGTTTCCTTGCCTGAGTAGGTTTCGGGGAAAAAACACCACCGCTGCCATATCATACCACCGCTACCATATACCACCACCGCTGACATATCCCACCAACGCTGCCATATACCACCACCGCTGCCATATCCTACGACTATCTATATCCACGACCAATCCGAGTTCCTTTCATAGTAGGTTTGTTTCTGAGATCCATCTAATTTCCGATTCGTGTTTCCTTTCGTGAGTAGGTTTCGGAAAAACAAAAACCACCACCGCTGACATATCCCACCAACGTTGCCATATACCACCACCGCTGCCATATCCTACCACAATATATCCATCACCAATCCGAGTTCCTTTCATATTAGGTTTGTTTTCGAGATCCATCTAATTTCCGATTCGTGTTTCTTGCCTAAGTAGGTTTCGGAAAAAAATAAAACCACCACCGCTGCCATATACCACCACCGCTGTCATATCATACCTCCGCTACCATGTACCACCACCGCTGACATATCCCTCCAACGTTGCCATATACCACCACTGCTGCCATATCCTACCACTATATATCCACCACCCATCCGAGTTCCTTTCATATTAGGTTTGTTTTCGAGATCCATCTAATTTCTGATTCGTGTTTCCTTGCCTTAGTAGGTTTGGGGAAAAAAACCACCACCGCTGCCATATACCACCACCGCTGCTATATCATACCACCGCTACCATATACCACCACCGCTGACATATCCCACCAACGCTGCCGTATACCACCACCGCTGCCATATCCGACCAATATATATCCACCACCAATCCGAGTTCCTTTCATATTAGGTTTGTTTTAGAGATCCATCTAATTTCCGATTTGTGTTTCCTTGCCTTAGTATGTTTCGGAAAAAACCCACCACCGCTGCCATATCGTACCACCGGTACCATATACCACCACCACTCACATATCCCACCAACGCTGCCATATACCACCACCGCTGCCATATCCTACCACTATATGTCCACCACCAATCCGAGTTCCTTTCATATTAGGTTTGTTTTCGAGATCCATCTAATTTCCGATTCGTGTTTCCTTGCCTGGGTAGGTTTCTGAAAAAAAACCACCACTGCTGCCATATCATACCACCGCTACCATATTACCACCAACGCTGACATATCCCACCAACGCTGCCATATACCACCACCGGTGCCATATCCTATCACTATACATCCACCACCAATCCGAGTTCCTTTCATATTAGGTTTGTTTTCGAGATCCATCTAATTTCTAATTCGTGTTTGCTTGCCTGAGTAGGTTTCAAAAAAAAAACGACCACCGCTGCCATATCATACCAACGCTACCATATACCACCACCGTTGACATATCCCACCAATCCTGGCATATACCACCACCGCTCCCATATCCTACCACTATATATCCACCACCAATCTGAGTTCCTTTCATATTAGGTTTGTTTTCGAGATCCATCTAATTTTCGATTCGTGTTTCCTTGCCTAAGTAGGTTTCAGAAAAAAATAAAACCACCACGGCTGCGATATACCACCACCGCTGTCATATCATACCACCACTACCATGTACCACCACCGCTGACATATCCCACCAACGCTACCATATACCACCACCGCTGCCATATCCTACCACTATATATCCACCACCAATCCGAGTTCCTTTCATATTAGGTTTGTTTTCGAGATCCATCTAATTTCAGATTCGTGTTTCCTTGCCCGAGTAGGTTTCGGAAAAAAATAAAACCACCACCGCTGCCATATACCACCACCGCTGCCATATACCACCACCGCTGCCATATCATACCATCGCTACCATGTAGCACCACCGCTGACATATCCCACCAACACTGCCATATGCCACCACCGCTGCCATATCCTACCACTATATGTCCACCACCAATCCGAGTTCCTTTCATATTAGGTTTGTTTTCGAGATCCATCTGATTTCCGATTCGTGTTTCCTTGCCTGAGTAGGTTTCGGGGAAAAAACACCACCGCTGCCATATCATACCACCGCTACCATATACCACCACCGCTGACATATCCCACCAACGCTGCCATATACCACCACCGCTGCCATATCCTACGACTATCTATATCCACGACCAATCCGAGTTCCTTTCATATTAGGTTTGTTTCTGAGATCCATCTAATTTCCGATTCGTGTTTCCTTTCGTGAGTAGGTTTCGGAAAAACAAAAACCACCACCGCTGACATATCCCACCAACGTTGCCATATACCACCACCGCTGCCATATCCTACCACAATATATCCATCACCAATCCGAGTTCCTTTCATATTAGGTTTGTTTTCGAGATCCATCTAATTTCCGATTCGTGTTTCTTGCCTAAGTAGGTTTCGGAAAAAAATAAAACCACCACCGCTGCCATATACCACCACCGCTGTCATATCATACACCGCTACCATGTACCACCACCGCTGACATATCCCTCCAACGTTGCCATATACCACCACTGCTGCCATATCCTACCACTATATATCCACCACTCATCCGAGTTCCTTTCATATTAGGTTTGTTTTCGAGATCCATCTAATTTCCGATTCGTGTTTCCTTGCCTTAGTAGGTTTCAAAAAAACCACCACCGCTGCCATATACCACCACCGTTGCTATATCATACCACCGCTACCATATACCACCACCGCGGACATATCCCACCAACGCTGCCGTATACCACCACCGCTGCCATATCCTACCACTATATATCCACCACCAATCCGAGTTCCTTTCATATTTGGTTTGTTTTCGAGATCCATCTAATTTACGATTCGTGTTTCCTTGCCTGGGTAGGTTTCTGAAAAAAAACCACCACCGCTACCATATTACCACCAGCGCTGACATATCCCACCAACGCTGCCATATACCACCACCGGTTCCATATCCTACCACTATATTTCCACCACCAATCCGAGTTCCTTTCATATTAGGTTTGTTTTCGAGATCAATCTAATTTCCGATTCAAGTTTCCTTGCTTGAGTAGGTTTCGAAAAAAAACGACCACCGCTGCCATATCATACCAACGCTACCATATACCACCACCGCTGACATATCCCACCAATGCTGCCATATACCACCACCGCTGCCACATCCAACCACTATATATCCACCACCAATCCGGGTTCTTTCATATTAGGTTTGTTTTCGAGATCCATCTAATTTCCGATTCGTGTTTCCTTGCCTGAGTAGGTTTCGGAAAATAAAATAAAACCACCACCGCTGCCATATACCACCACCGCTGCCATATCATACCACCGCTACCATGTAGCACGACCGCTGACACATCCCAATAACGCTGCCATATACCACCACCGCTACCATATCCTACCACTATATATCCACCACCAATCCGAGTTCCTTTCATATTAGGTTTGGTTTCGAGATCCATCTGATTTCTGATTCGTGTTTCCTTGCCAGAGTAGGTTTCGGGAAAAAACACCACCGCTGCCATATACCACCACCGCTGCGATATCATACCACGGCTACCATATACCACCACCGCTGACATATCCCACCAACGCTGCCATATACCACCACCGCTGCCTTATCCTACCACTATATATCCACCGCCAATCCGAGTTCCTTTCATATTAGGTTTGTTTCCGAGATCCATCTTATTTCCGATTTGTGTTTCCTTGTGTGAGTAGGTTTCGGAAAAACAAAAACCACCACCGCTGCCATATACCACCACCGCTGACATATCCCACCAATGCTGCCATATACCACCACCACTGCCATATCCTACCAAAATATATCCACCACCAATCCGAGTTTCGTTCATATTAGGTTTGTTTTCGAGATCCATCTAATTTCCGATTCGTGTTTCCTTGCCTAAGTAGGTTTCGGAAAAAAATAAAACCACCACCGCTGCCATATCATACCACCAACGCTGACATATCCCACCAACGCTGCCATATACCACCACCGCTGCCATGTCCTATCACTATATATTCACCACCAATCCGAGTTCCTTTCATACTAGGTTTGTTTTCGAGATCCATGTAATTTCTGATTCGTGTTTGCTTGCCTGAGTAGGTTTCGAAAAAAAACGACCACCGCTGCCATATCATACCAACGCTACCATATACCACCACCGCTGACATATCACACCAACCCTGCCATATACCACCACCGCTCCCATATCCTACCACTATATATCCACCACCAATCTGAGTTCCTTTCATATTAGGTTTGTTTTCGAGATCCATCTAATTTTCGATTCGTGTTTCCTTGCCTAAGTAGGTTTCAGAAAAAATAAAACCACCACCGCTGCCATATACCACCACCGCTGCCATATCATACCACCGCTACCATGTAGCACCACCGCTGACATATCCCACCAACACTGCCATATACCACCACCGCTGCCATATCCTACCACTATATGTCCACCACCAATCCGTGTTCCTTTCATATTAGGTTTGTTTTCGAGATTCATCTAATTTCCGATTCGTGTTTCCTTGCCTGAGTAGGTTTCGGGGAAGAAACACCACCGCTGCCATATCATACCACCGCTACCATATACAACCACCGCTGACATATCCCACCAACGCTGCCATATACCACCACCGCTGCCATATCCTACGACTATATATATCCACGACCAATCCGAGTTACTTTCATATTAGGTTTGTTTCTGAGATCCATCTAATTTCCGATTCGTGTTTCCTTTTGGGAAAACAAAAACCACCACCGCTGCCATATACCACCACCGCTGACATGTCCCACCAACGCTGCCATATACCACCACCGCTGCCATATCCTGCCACAATATATCCACCACCAATCCGAGTTCCTTTCATATTATGTTTGTTTTCGAGATCCATCTAATTTTCGATTCGTGTTTCTTGCCTAAGTAGGTTTCGGAAAAAAATAAAACCACCACCGCTGCCATATACCACCACCGCTGACATGTCCCACCAACGCTGCCATATACCACCACCGCTGCCATATCCTGCCACAATATATCCACCACCAATCCGAGTTCCTTTCATATAATGTTTGTTTTCGAGATCCATCTAATTTTCGATTCGTGTTTCTTGCCTAAGTAGGTTTCGGAAAAAAATAAAACCACCACCGCTGCCATATTATACCACCAACGCTGACAGATCCCACCAACGCTGCCAGATACCACCACCGGTGCCATATCCTACCACTATACATCCACCACCAATCCGAGTTCCTTTCATATTAGGTTTGTTTTCGAGTTCCATCTAATTTCTGATTCGTGTTTGCTTGCCTGAGTAGGTTTTGAGAAAAAACGACCACCGCTGCCATATCATACCAACGCTACCATATACCACCACCGCTGACATATCCCACCAATGCTGCCATATACCACCACCGCTGCCACATCCTACCACTATATATCCACCACCAATCCGGGTTCTTTCATATTAGGTTTGTTTTCAAGATCCATCTAATTTCCGATTCGTGTTTCCTTGCCTGAGTAGGTTTCGGAAAATAAAATAAAACCACCACCGCTGCCATATACCACCACCGCTGCCATATCATACCACCGCTACCATGTAGCACGACCGCTGACACATCCCAATAACGCTGCCATATGCCACCACCGCTACCATATCCTACCACTATATATCCACCTGCAATCCGAGTTCCTTTCATATTAGGTTCGGTTTCGAGATCCATCTGATTTCTGATTCGTGTTTCCTTGCCAGAGTAGGTTTCGGGAAAAAACACCACCGCTGCCATATACCACCACCACTGCGATATCATACCACGGCTACCATATACCACCACCGCTGACATATCCCACCAACGCTGCCATATACCACCACCGCTGCCTTATCCGACCACTATATATCCACCGCCAATCCGAGTTCCTTTCATATTAGGTTTGTTTCCGAGATCCATCTTATTTCCGATTTGTGTTTCCTTGTGTGAGTAGGTTTCGGAAAAACAAAAACCACCACCGCTGCCATATACCACCACCGCTGACATATCCCACCAACGCTGCCATATACCACCACCACTGCCATATCCTACCAAAATATATCCACCACCAATCCGAGTTCCGTTCATATTAGGTTTGTTTTCGAGATCCATCTAATTTCCGATTCGTGTTTCCTTGCCTGAGTAGGTTTCGGAAAAAAACTAAAACCACCACCGCTGCCATATCATACCACCAACGCTGACATATCCCACCAACGCTGCCATATACCACCACCGGTGCCATATCCTACCACTATACATCCACCACCAATCCGAGTTCCTTTCATATTAGGTTTGTTTTCGAGATCCATGTAATTTCTGATTCGTGTTTGCTTGCCTGAGTAGGTTTCGAAAAAAATGACCACCGCTGCCATATCATACCAACGCTACCATATACCACCACCGCTGACATATCACACCAATCCTGCCATATACCACCACCGCTCCCATATCCTACCACTATATATCCACCACCAATATGAGTTCCTTTCATATTAGGTTTGTTTTCGAGATCCATCTAATTTTCGATTCGTGTTTCCTTGCCTAAGTAGGTTTCAGAAAAAATAAAACCACCACCGCTGCCATATACCACCACCGCTGCCATATCATACCACCGCTACCATGTAGCACCACCGCTGACTTATCCCACCAACACTGCCATATACCACCACCGCTGCCATATCCTACCACTATATGTCCACCACCAATCCGTGTTCCTTTCATATTAGGTTTGTTTTCGAGATTCATCTGATTTTCGATTCGTGTTTCCTTGCCTGAGTAGGTTTCGGGGAAAAAACACCACCGCTGCCATATCATACCACCGCTACCATATACCACACCGCTGACATATCCTACCAACGCTGCCATATACCACCACCGCTGCCATATCCTACGACTATATATATCCACGACCAATCCGAGTTACTTTCATATTAGGTTTGTTTCTGAGATCCATCTAATTTCCGATTCGTGTTTCCTTTCGGGAAAATAAAAACCACCACCGCTGCCATATACCACCACCGCTGACATGTCCCACCAACGCTGCCATATACCACCACCGATGCCATATCCTGCCACAATATATCCACCACCAATCCGAGTTCCTTTCATATTAGGTTTTTTTTTCGAGATCCATCTAATTTTCGATTCGTGTTTCTTGCCTAAGTAGGTTTCGGAAAAAAATAAAACCACCACCGCTGCCATATCATACCACCAACGCTGACATATCCCACCAACGCTGCCAGATACCACCACTGGTGCCATATCCTACCACTATACATCCACCACCTATCCGAGTTCCTTTCATATTAGGTTTGTTTTCGAGATCCATCTAATTTCTGATTCGTGTTTGCTTGCCGGATTAGGTTTCGAAAAAAAACGACCACCGCTGCCATATCATACCAACGCTACCATATACCACCACCGCTGACATATCCCACCAATCCTGCCATACACCACCACCGCTCCCATATCCTACCACTATATATCCACCACCAATCTGTGTTCCTTTCATATTAGGTTTGTTTTCGAGATCCATCTAATTTTCGATTCGTGTTTCCTTGCCTAAGTAGGTTTCAGAAAAAAATAAAACCACCACCGCTGCCATATACCACCATCGCTGTCATATCATACCACCACTACCATGTACCACCACCGCTGACATATCCCACCAACGCTACCATATACCACCACCACTGCCATATCCTACCACTATATATCCACCACCAATCCGAGTTCCTTTCATATTAGGTTTGTTTTCGAGATCCATCTAATTTCCGATTCGTGTTTCCTTGCCTGAGTAGGTTTCGGAAAAAAATAAAACCACCACCGCTGCCATATCATACCACCGCTACCATGTAGCACCACCGCTACCATGTACCACCACCGCTGACATATCCCGCCAACGCTACCATATCCTACCACTATATACCCACCACCAATCCGAGTTCCTTTCATATTAGGTTTTTTTCGAGATCAATCTAATTTCCGATTCTTGTTTCCTTGCCTGAGTAGGTTTCGGAAAAAAATAGACCCACCACCGCTGCCATATCCCACCACCGCTGTCATATCATACCACCGCTACCATGTACCACCACCGCTGACATATCCCGCCAACGCTGCCATATACAACGACCGCTCCCATATCCTACCACTATATATCCACCACCAATCCGAGTTCCTTTCATATTAGGTTTGTTTTCGAGATCCGTCTAATTTCCGATTCGTGTTTCCTTGCCTGAGTAGGTTTCGGAAAAAAATAAAACCACCACCGCTGCCATATACCACCATCGCTGCGATATCTTACCACCGCTACCATGTAGCACCACCGCTGACATATCCCACCAACACTGCCATATACCACCACCACTGCCATATCCTACCACTATATATCCACCACCAATTCGAGTTCCTTTCAGATTAGGTTTGTTTTCGAGATCAATCTAATTTCTGATTCAAGTTTCCTTGCCTGAGTAGGTTTCAAAAAAACACGACCACCGCTGCCATATCGTACCAACGCTACCATATACCACCACCGCTGACATATCCCACCAATGCTGCCATATACCACCACCGCTGCCACATCCTACCACTATATATCCACCACCAATCAGGGTTCTTTCATATTAGGTTTGTTTTCGAGATCCATCTAATTTCCGATTCGTGTTTCCTTGCCTGAGTAGGTTTCGGAAAAAAAACCACCACCGTTGCCATATACCACCACCGCTGCCATATCATACCACTGCTACCATGTAGCACGACCGCTGACACATCCCAATAACGCTGCCATATACAACCACCGCTGCCATATCCTACCACTATATATCCACCACCAATCCGAGTTCCTTTCATATTAGGTTTGTTTTCGAGATCCATCTGATTTCCGATTCGTGTTTCCTAGCCTGAGTAGGTTTCGGGGAAAAAACACCACCGCTGCCATATCATACCACCGCTACCATATACCACCACCCCTGACATATCCCACAATGCTGCCATATACCACCACCGCTGCCATATCCTACGACTATATATATCCACGGCCAATCCGAGTTCCTTTCATATTAGGTTTGTTTCTGAGATCCATCTAATTTCCGATTCGTGTTTCCTTTCGTGAGTAGGTTTCGGAAAAACAAAAACCACCACCGCTGCCATATACCACCACCGCTGACATATCCCACCAACGTTGCCATATACCACCAACGCTGCCATATCCTACCACAATATATCCATCACCAATCCGAGTTCCTTTCATATTAGGTTTGTTTTCGAGATCCATCTAATTTCTGATTCGTGTTTCTTGCCTAAGTAGGTTTCGGAAAAAAATAAAACCACCACAGCTGTCATATCATACCACCGCTACCATGTACCACCACCGCTGACATATCCCAACAACGCTACCATATACCACCACCGCTGCCATATCCTACCACTATATATCCACTACCAACCCGAGTTCCTTTCATATTAGGTTTGTTTTCGAGATCCATCTAATTTCCGGTTCATGTTTCCTTGCCTGAGTAGGTTTCGGAAAAAAAATAAAACCACCACCGCTGCCATATACCACCACCGCTGCCATATAATACCACCGCTACCATGTAGCACCACAGCTGACATATCCCACCAACACTGCCATATACCACCACAGCTGCCATATCCTACCACTAAATATCCACCACCAATCCGAGTTCCTTTAATATTAGGTTTGTTTTCGAGATCCATCTAATTTCCGATTCGTGTTTCCTTGCCTTAGTAGGTTTCGGGAAAAAAACCACCACCGCTGCCATATACCACCACCGCTGCTATATCATACCACCGCTACCATATACCACCACCGCTGACATATCCCACCAACCCTGCCGTATACCACCAACGCTGCCATATACCACCACCGGTGCCATATCCTACCACTATACATCCACTACCAATCCGAGTTCCTTTCATATTAGGTTTGTTTTCGAGATCCATGTAATTTCTGATTCGTGTTTTCTTGCCTGAGTAGGTTTGGAAAAAAAACGACCACCGCTGCCATATCATACCAATGCTATCATATACCAGCACCGCTGACATATCACACCAATCCTGCCATATACCACCACCGCTCCCATATCCTACCACTATATATCCACCACCAATCTGAGTTCCTTTCATATTAGGTTTGTTTTCGAGATCCATCTAATTTTTGATTCGTGTTTCCTTGCCTAAGTAGGTTTCAGAAAAAAATAAAACCACCACCGCTGCCATATACCACCACCGCTGTCATATCATACCACCACTACCATGTACCACCACCGCTGACATATCCCACCAACGCTACCATATACCACCACCGCTGCCATATCCTACCACTATATATCCACCACAAATCCGAGTTCCTTTCATATTAGGTTTGTTTTCGAGATCCATCTAATTTCCGATTCGTGTTTCCTTGCCTGAGTAGGTTTCGGAAAAAAATAAAACCACCACCGCTGCCATATCATACCACCGCTACCATGTAGCACCACCGCTGACATATCCCACCAACACTGCCATATACCACCACCGCTGCCATATCCTACCACTATATGTCCACCACCAATCCGAGTTCCTTTCATATTAGGTTTGTTTTCGAGATCCATCTGATTTCCGATTCGTGTTTCCTTGGGCGAGTAGGTTTCGGGGAAAAAACACCACCGCTGCCATATCATACCACCGCTACCATATACCACCACCGCTGACATATCCCACCAACGCTGCCATATACCACCACTGCTGCCATATCCTACGAATATATATATCCACGACCAATCCGACTTACTTTCATATTAGGTTTGTTTCTGAGATCCATCTAATTTCCGATTCGTGTTTCCTTACGTGAGTAGGTTTCGGGAAAACAAAAACCACCACCGCTGCCATATACCACCACCGCTGCCATATCCTACCACAATATATCCACCACGAATCCGAGTTCCTTTCATATTAGGTTTGTTTTCGAGATCCATCTAATTTCCGATTGGTGTTTCCTTGCCTGAGTAGGTTTCGGAAAAAAATAAAACCACCACCGCTGCCATATACCACCACCGTTGTCATATCATACCACCGCTACCATGTACCACCACCGCTGACATATCCCGCCAACGTTGCCATATACCACCACCGCTGCCATATCCTACCACTATATACCCACCACCAATCCTAGTTCCTGTCATATTAGGTTTTTTCGAGATCCATCTAATTTCCGATTCTTGTTTCCTTGCCTGAGTAGGTTTCGGAAAAAAAAATAAAACCACCACCGCTGCCATATACCACCACCGCTGTCATATCATACCACCGGTACCATGTACCACCACCGCTGACATATCCCGCCAATGCTGCCATATACCACCACCGCTGCCATATCCTACCACTATATATCCACCACCAATCCGAGTTCCTTTCATATTAGGTTTGTTTTCGAGATCCGTCTAATTTCCGATTCGTGTTTCCTTGCCTGAGTAGGTTTCGGAAAAAAATAAAACCACCACCGCTGCCATATACCACCACCACTGCCATATAATACCACCGCTACCATGTAGCACCACCGCTGACATATCCCACCAACACTGCCATATACCACCACAGCTGCCATATCCTACCACTATATATCCACCACCAATCCGAGTTCCTTTCATATTAGGTTTGTTTTCGAGATCCATCTAATTTCCGATTCGTGTTTCCTTGCCTTAGTAGGTTTCGGGAAAAAAACCACCACTGCTGCCATATACCACCACCGCTGCTATATCATACCACCGCTACCATATACCACCACCGCTGACATATCCCACCAACCCTGCGGTATACCACCACCGCTGCCATATCCGACCACTATATATCCACCACCAATCCGAGTTCCTTTCATATTAGGTTTGCTTTCCAGATCCATCTAATTTCCGATTTGTGTTTCCTTGCCTTAGTAGGTTTCGGAAAAAAACCACCACCGCTGCCATATCGTACCACCGGTACCATATACCACCACCGCACTAACGCTGCCATATACCAACACCGCTGCCATATCCTACCACTATATATCCACCACCAATCCGAGTTCCTTTGATATTAGGTTTGTTTTCGAGATCCATCTAATTTCCGATTCGTGTTTCCTTGCCTGGGTAGGTTTCTGAAAAAAAACCACCACTGCTGCCATATCATACCACCGCTACCATATTACCACCAACGTTGACATATCCCACCAACGCTGCCATATACCACCACCGGTGCCATATCCTACCACTATACATCCACCACCAATCCGAGTTCCTTTCATATTAGGTTTGTTTTCGAGATCCATCTAATTTCTGATTCGTGTTTTCTTGCCTGAGTAGGTTTGGAAAAAAACGACCACCGCTGCCATATCATACCAACGCTAACATATACCACCAACGCTGACATATCACACCAATCCTGCCATATACCACCACCGCTCCCATATCCTACCACTATATATCCACCACCAATCCGAGTTCCTTTCATGTTAGGTTTGTTTTCGAGATCCATCTAATTTCCGATTCGTGTTTCATTGCCTTAGTAGGTTTCGGGAAAAAAACCACCACCGCTGCAATATACCACCACCGCTGTTATATCATACCACCGCTACCATATACCACCACCGCTGACATATCCCACCAACGCTGCCATATACCACCACCGCTGCCATATCCTACCACTATATATCCACCACCAATCCGAGTTCCTTTCATATTAGGTTTGCTTTCGAGATCCGTCTAATTTCCGATTCGTGTTACCTTGCCTTAGTAGGTTTCGGGAAAAAAACCACCACCGCTACCATATACCACCACCGTGCTATATCATACCACCGCTGCCGTATACCACCACCGCTGCCATATCCTACCACTATATATCCACCACCAATCCGAGTTCCTTTCATGTTAGGTTTGTTTTCGAGATACATCTAATTTCCGATTTGTTTTTACTTGCCTTAGTAGGTTTCGAAAAAAAACCACCACCGCTGCCATATCGTACCACCGGTACCATTTACCACCACCGCTGACATATCCCACCAACGCTGCCATATAGCACCACCGCTGCCATATCCTACCACTATATATCCACCACCAATCCGAGTTCCTTTCATATTAGGTTTGTTTTCGAGATCCATCTAATTTCCGATTCGTGTTTCCTTGCCTGGGTAGGTTTCTGAAAAAAAACAACCACTGCTGCCATATCATACCACCGCTACCATATTACCACCAACGCTGACATATCCCACCAACGCTGCCATATCCTACCACTATACATCCACCACCAATCCGAGTTCCTTTCATATTAGGTTTGTTTTCGAGATCCATCTAATTTCTGATTCGTGTTTCCTTGCCTGAGTAGGTTTCGGAAAAAAATAAAACCACCACCGCTGCCAAATACCACCACCGCTGCCATATCATACCACCGCTACCATGTAGCACCACCGCTGACATATCCCACCAACACTACCATATACCACCACCGCTGCCATATCCTACCACTATCTGTCCACCACCAATCCGAGTTCCTTTCATATTAGGTTTGTTTTCGAGATTCATCTGATATCCGATTCGTGTTTCCTTGCCTGAGTAGGTTTCGGCGAAAAAACACCACCGCTGCCATATACCACCACCGCTGCCATATCATACCACCGCTACCATATACCACCACCGCCAACATATCCCACCAACGCTGCCATATACCACCACTGCTGCCATATCATACCACTATATATATCCACGACCAATCTGAGTTCCTTTCATGTTAGGTTTGTTTCTGACATCCATCTAATTTCCGATTCGTGCTTCCTTGCGTGAGTAGGTTTCGGAAAAACAAAAACCACCACCGTTGCCATATACCACCACCGCTGACATATCCCACCAACGCTACCATATACCACCACCACTGCCATATCCTACCACAATATATCCACCACCAATCCAAGTTCATTTCATATTAGGTTTGTTTTCGAGATCCGTCTAATTTCCGATTCGTGTTACCTTGGCTGAGTAGGTTGCAGAAAAAAAAATAAAACCACCACCGCTGCCATATACCACCACCGCTGCCATATCATACCACCGCTACCATGTAGCACCACCGCTGACATATCCCACCAACACTGCCATATACCACCACCACTTCTATATCCTACCACTATAAATCCACCACACATCCGAGTTCCTTTCATAATAGGTTTGTTTTTGAGATCAATCTAATTTCCGATTCAAGTTTCCTTGCCTTAGTAGGTTTCGAAAAAAAACGACCACCGCTGCCATATCATACCAATGCTACCATATACCACCACCGCTGACATATCCCACCAACGCTGCCATATACCACCACCGCTGCCACATCCTACCACAATATATCCACCACCAATCCGGGTTCTTTCATATTAGGTTTGTTTTCGAGATCCATCTAATTTCCGATTCGTGTTTCCTTGCCTGAGTAGGTTTCAGAAAAAAATAAAACCACCACCGCTGCCATATACCACCACCGCTGCCATATCATACCACCGGTACCATGTAGCACGACCGCTGACACATCCCAATAACGCTGCCATATACCACCACCGCTGCCATATCCTACCACTATATATCCACCACACATCCGAGTTCCTTTCATATTAGGTTTGTTTTCGAGATCCATCTGATTTTCGGTTCGTGTTTCCTTGCCTGAGTTGGTTTCGGAAAAAAATAAAACCACCACCGCTGTCATATCATACCACCGCTACCATGTACCACCACCATTGACATATCCCACCAAGGCTACCATATAACACCACCGCTGCCATGTCCTATCACTATATATCCACCACCAATCCGAGTTCCTTTCATATTAGGTTTGTTTTCGAGATCCATCTAATTTCCGGTTCGTGTTTCCTTGCCTGAGTGGGTTTCGGAAAAAATAAAACCACCACTGCTACCATATCATACCAACGCTACCATATACCACCACCGCTGACATATCCCACCAACTGCCATATACCACCACCGCTGCCACATCCTACCACTATATATCCACCACCAATCCGGGTTCGTTCATATTAGGTTTGTTTTCGAGATCCATCTAATTTCCGATTCGTGTTTCCTTGCCTGAGTAGGTTTCGGAAAAAAATTAAAACCACCACTCCTGCCATATACCACCACCGCTGTCATATCATACCACCGCTACCATGTACCACCACCGCTGACATATCCCTCCAACGCTGCCATATCCTACCACTATATATCCACCACCAATCCGAGTTCCTTTCTTATTAGGTTAGTTTTCGAGATCCATCTATTTTCCGATTCGTGTTTCCTTGCCTGAGTAGGTTTCGGAAAAAAAAACCACCACCGCTGTCATATCATACCACCGCTACCATGTACCACCACCGCTGACATATCCCACCAACGCTGCCATATACAACCACCGCTGCCATATCCTACCACTATATATCCACCACCAATCCGAGTTTCTTTCATATTAGGTTTGTTTTCAAGATCCATCTAATTTCTGATTCGCGTTTCCTTGCCTGAGTAGGTTTTGAAAAAAACACCACCACCGCTGCCATATACCACCACCCCTGCCATATCATACCACCGCTACCATATACCACCACCGCTGACATATCCCACCAATGCTGCCATATCCTACCACTATATATCCACCACCAATCCGAGTTCCTTTCATATTAGGTTTGTTTTCGAGATCCATCTAATTTCCGATTTGTGTTTCCTTGCCTTAGTAGGTTTCGCAAAAAAACCACCACCACTGCCATATCATACCACCGGTACCATATACCCCACCCCTGCCATATCCTACCACTATATATCCACCACCAATCCGAGTTCCTTTCATATTAGGTTTGTTTCCGAGATCCATCTAATTTCCGATTCGTGTTTCCTTGCCTGGGTAGGTTACTGAAAAAAATCACCACCACTGCCATATCAAACCACCGCTACCATATTACCACCAACGCTGACATATCCCACCAACGCTGCCATATCCTACCACTATATATCATCCACCAATCCGAGTTCCTTTCAATTAGGTTTGTTTTCGAGATCCATCTAATTTCCGATTCGTGTTTCCTTGCCGGGGTAGGTTTTTGAAAAAAAACCACCACCGCTGCCATATACCACCACCGCTGCCATATCATACCACCGCTGCCATATACCACCACCGCTGACATATCCCACCAACGCTGCCATATACCACCACCGCTGCCATATCCTACCACAATATATCCACCACCAATCCGAGTTCCTTTCATATTAGGTTTGTTTTCGAGATCCATCTAATTTCCGATTCGTGATTCCTTGCCTAAGTAGGTTTCGGAAAAAAACAAAACCACCACCGCTGGCATATCCTACCACCGCTACCATGTACCACCACCGCTGACATATCCCACCAACGCTGCCATATACCACCACCGCTGCGATACCCTATCACTATATATCCACCACCAATCCAAGTTCCTTTCATATGAGGTTTGTTTTCGAGATCCATCTAATTTCCGATTCGTGTTTCCTTGCCTGGGTAGGTTTCTGAAGAAAAAAACACCACCGCTGCCATATCAAACCACCGCTACCAAATTACCACCAATGCTGACATATCCCACCAACGCTGCCATATACCACCACCGGTGCCATATCCTAGCACTATATATCCACCACCAATCTGAGTTCCTTTCATATTAGGTTTGTTTTCGAGATCCATCTAATTTCCGATTCGTGTTTCCTTGCCTGGGTAGGTTTCTGAAAAAAAACCACCACCGCTGCCATATCATACCACCGCTACCATATTACCACCAACGCTGACATATCCCACCAACGCTGCCATATACCACCACCGGTGCCATATCCTACCACTATATATCCACCACCAATCCGAGTCCTTTCATATTAGGTTTGTTTTCGAGATCCATCTAATTTCCGATTCGTGTTTCCTTGCTTGAGTAGGTTGCGAAAAAAAAATAAAACCACCACCGCTGCCATATACCACCACCGCTGCCATATCATACCACCGCTACCATGTAGCACCACCGCTGACATATCCCACCAACACTGTCATATACCACCGCCGCTGCCATATCCTACCACTATATAAACACCACCAATCCGAGTTCCTTTCATATTAGGTTTATTTTCGAGATCCATCTGATCTCCTATTCGTGTTTCCTTGCCTGAGTAGGTTTCGGGAGAAAAAACACCACCGCTGCCATATACCACCACCGCTGCCATATCATACCACCGCTACCATATACCACCACCGCTGACATATCCCACCAACCCTGCCATATACCACCACCGCTGCCATATCCTACCACAATATATCCACCACCAATCCGAGTTCCTTTCATATTAGGTTTGTTTTCGAGATCCATCTAATTTCGGATTCGTGATTCCTTGCCTAAGTAGGTTTCGGAAAAAATAAAACCACCACCGCTGTCATATCATACCACCGCTACCATGTACCACCACCACTGACATATCCCACCAAGGCTACCATATAACACCACCGCTGCCATGTCCTATCACTATATATCCACCACCAATCCGAGTTCCTTTCATATTAGGTTTGTTTTCGAGATCCATCTAATTTCCGAGTCGTGTTTCCTTGCATGAGTAGGTTTCGGAAAAAAATAAAACCACCACCGCTGCCATATACCACCACCGCTGTCATATCGTACCACCGCTACCATGTACCACCACCGCTGACATATCCCGCCAACGCTGCCATATACCACCACCACTGCCATATCCCTACCACTATATATGCACCACCAATCTGAGTGCCTTTCATATTAGGTTTATTTTCGAGATCCGTCTAATTTCCGATTCGTGTTTCCTTGCCTTAGTAGGTTTCGGGAAAAAAAACCACCACCGCTGCCATATCCTACCACCGCTACCATATACCACCACCGTTGACATATCCAACCAACGCTGCCATATACCACCACCGCTACCATATCCTACCAGTATATATCCACCACCAATCCGAGTTCCTTTCATATTAGGTTTGTTTTCGAGATCCATCTAATTTCCGATTCGTGTTTCCTTGCCTTGGTAGGTTTCTGAAAAAAAACCACCACAGCTGCCATATACCACCACCGCTACCATATTACCACCAACGCTGACATATCCCACCAACGCTGCCATATACCACCACCGGTGCCATATCCTACCACTATATATCCACCACCAATCCGAGTCCTTTCATATTAGGTTTGTTTTCGAGATCCATCTAATTTCCAATTCGTGTTTCCTTGCCTGAGTAGGTTTCGGAAAAAAATAAAACCACCACCGCTGCCATATCATACCACCGCTACCATGTAGCACCACCGCTGACATATCTCACCAACACTGCCATATACCACCACCGCTGCCATATCCTACCACTATATATCCACCACCAATCCGAGTTCCTTTCATATTAGGTTTGTTTTCGAGATCCATCTGATCTCCTATTCGTGTTTCCTTGCCTGAGTAGGTTTCGGGAAAAAAACACCACTGCTGCCATATACCACCACCGCTGCCATATCATGCCACCGCTACCATATACCACCACCGCTGACATATCCCGCCAACGCTGCCATATACCACCACCGCTGCCATATCCTACGACAATATATCCACCACCAATCCGAGTTCCTTTCATATTAGGTTTGTTTTCGAGATCCATCTAATTTCCGATTCGTGATTCCTTGCGAGAGTAGGTTTCGGAAAAAAATAAAACCACCACCGCTGTCATATCATACCACCGCTACCATGTACCACCACCGCTGACATATCCCACCAACGCTACCATATAACACCACCGCTGCCATATCCTACCACTATATATCCACCACCATCCCGAGTTCCTTTCATATTAGGTTTGTTTTCGAGATCCATCTAATATCCGATTCGTGTTTCCTAGCCTGACTTGGTTCCGGAAAAAAAATAAAACCACCACCGCTGCCATATACCACCACCGCTGTCATATCATACCACCGCTACCATGTACCACCACCGCTGACATATCCCGCCAACGCTGCCATATACCACCACCGCTGCCATATCCTAACACTATATATGCACCACCAATCCGAGTTCCTTTCATATTTGGTTGTTTTTCGAGATCCATCTAATTTCCGATTCGTGTTTCCTTGCCTGAGTAGGTTTCGGAAAAAAATAAAACCACCACCGCTGCCATATACCACCAGCGCTGCCATACCATACCACCGCTACCATGTAGCACCACCGCTGAGATATCCCACCAACACTGCCATATACCACCACCGCTGACATATCCTACCACTATATATCCACCACCAATCCGAGTTCCTTTCATATTAGGTTTGTTTTCGAGATCCATCTGATTTCCGATTCGTGTTTCCTTGCCTGAGTAGGTTTCGGGAAAAAAACACCACCGCTGCCATATCATACCACCGCTACCATATACCACCACCGCTGACATATCCCACCAACACTACCATATACACCACTGCTACCATAACCTACCACTATATATCCACCACCAATCCGAGTTCCTTTCATATTAGGTTTGTTTCCGAGATCTATCTTATTTCCGATTCGTGTTTCCTTTTGTGAGTAGGTTTCAGAAAAACAAAAACCACCACCGCTGCCATATACCACCACCTCTGACATATCCCACCAACATGGCCATATACCACCACCGCTGCCATATCCTACCACAATATATCCACCACCAATCTGAGTTCCTTTCATATTAGGTTTGTTTTC
This sequence comes from Aegilops tauschii subsp. strangulata, assembly GCF_002575655.3. Taxonomy (NCBI): domain Eukaryota; kingdom Viridiplantae; phylum Streptophyta; class Magnoliopsida; order Poales; family Poaceae; genus Aegilops; species Aegilops tauschii. The sequence continues at coordinate 239,746,252 of NC_053037.3, read as the reverse complement.
AAGACCCATCTAATTTTCGATTCGTGTTTCCTTGCCTAAGTAGGTTTCGAAAAAAAATATAACCACCACCGCTGCCATATACCACCACCGCTGTCATATCATACCACCATGTAACATCCCAAAATTCTAAATTTTGGAATGTTATAATAAACATATAGATTGGATTGATGGTTTGATTGATTGACTGAAAGTGAGTGGAATTCGAAACTCTTTGAAAGTTAAATGAGATGGAATAAAAGGACTTTCCCAAACTTTCTTTTTGCTTTTATGATCTCCATGAATTCAAATACTTTTCATCACAAAACCCTGGAGAGAAGATGACATGACTTCTTCCATTTATTTAAATGACAAGGGGTGTGGAAAATATTTGAATTTCATTTGAGAATATTTCCAATTCTGAATCTTTATGCAACTCAATGATTTTCATGAGAGAAGATAAAATGACTTCTTCAAAACATATGAAATATAAGTTAGGAGTTTCAAAGGATTAAATTCAAAGTCCCATTGAAATTATTTTCAATATTGGAGTTATTTGAGTCTTATTCAAATTATTTTTCTCCAAAATAAAAATATACAGAAAATAGGGTAACATGATTCCCTACATCAGAAAATTGGAGAAAAATAAATTTGAAATCATTTTGGTATTTTTAAAATGAATTTTATTGGATTTTATTAAGGCAGTAGCACTGTTTGATTTATTTAAATTTGTGTGGATTTTATGTGACTTTAGAAAAATGTTCATGTTGTAGAAAATCTTTTTCTGAAAATTTTGATATATTATATGCCTATATAATATTTTATTTTATTTTCATTTTCTTTTCTTTTCCCTCTGTTTAAAAAAAACCCGCCGTACTGGGCCGGCCCAGCCAACCGGGCCAAGCCAGCCCAGCCCAGCGCGCCGCCCCGTCGTCCCCGTGCGGGACTCCTCCCGAGTCCGCCGCCACGCCGCCTTGCTCGCCGTGCTCTCCCCGGCCTCCTCCTACCCCTTCCCCAAGCCGCGCCTCCCCACCTATAAAGGGCGCCGCCCCGGGCCCCGTCTCTCCTCTCCTCGCCTCGCCGCCGCAGATCGATGCCGCCGCCGCCGTCGCATCTCACCGCCGCCGCCGCACGCGTTAGCCGGAGCCGCCACCACCGCCACCTCCGACTCCGCCGCCCCGCGCCGCGCTCACCGCCGTCTCCGCCCATCGCCTACGACCCCGGAGCCGCCGCCGATCCAAGTCGCCGCCTCGCCCCACTCGCCGGAGAACGCCGCCGCCACCGCCGTTGGTTTTTCTCGCCGCCGGCCGAATCCGCGAGAACCGGTACAAAACCGCTCGGTTTCCTACGGTTTTTATTGTTTTTTTTCAAAAACCCTAGTTTTTTTATAAAACCGGTTTTTGTTTACGTTTATTTATTTAGAGAACGTTCGCTGGTTAGGTTTAGAAAACGAACGTTCATTATTTTACTCTTTTCTTTTTCTGTTAGTTTTAGTCAGGGACCTATCCGTGATTAGTTTCTTTACGGTTTGGCCCCTCTTTTTAATCGATCACAACATTTTGCTCGTTAGTTGGAATTCAACGAAACTAACGCCAATTTCTTCGTTATGATTCCCTCCTTCCCGTAAAACAACATAAACATGTTTTTGAAATTTTAAAATTTGAATTAGATCAGATTTGAATCTGAAACTTCGTTTGATCGTAACTTGAGTTTCGTAGCTCCGATTTAGTTGATTCTTTTTGCGAATTCAAGCTCTTGACCTAAACTTTCTGATAAGGCCAAATTCACATAATTTTGGTACAGTTAGAAATTGTTTTATGTTGCAAAAGTTATTTGCTTTGTTTTTTATGTTTTCCGAACTGTCTTCTTTGTTCTTCCCGATTTTTTTGAGTGATTGCTTATGTGTGGTTACTATTGCTTGCTCACGATAGATTGACCGGAGTGTGACGAGTAGAACTATCAAGAGTTATAAGTGCGAATCATCTTCATCAACATTGCAGGCAAGCAACACTTTGATCATATCCCTTTCATACCCAGGTTTTATGCATTAGATTCAACCCTCAAACATTGCATGAGTAGGATTGATAACATGGGGGTATTGGGAAGTAGTTGATGAGGTAGGAACCTATTTCCCTGTTTATTATCAGACCTTTGGGAGTTACTTCTACGTTTGCTTATATTGCTATGCTATGCTCGTAGACGTGGATTGGGTTTGAGTGAATTTCCATGACAAATGTGAGATTCTTAATTAATGGTTCAACTTAAGGTGGCTACTTAACTAAACATCTGGGTGGATTGAGGCACCTGGAGAACGCAGTGTTGCCTATATTTTTGGATATCCCGGAGTACCCGTGTGATCATCCTATGGACCGCCACCTAGACTCAAAGGGATCATAAGATTATTCATGCTAGAAACATCCGTGTGCAGCCACAAGCTATTATGGGCTCTAGCATAGTTGAGTATGTTGCATGACCTCTTCCAGTGGTAGGCTAGCAGATGTAGGGGGTGTAGGTTGGTACTGTCTACCCAGGGTTAGATTTAATGTTTTTGAAAGATTGTTTCTCGGTCATCCGTTTCTCAAACACCATGCAGTGCGAGAAATCCAACGGAGGAGATCGAGTCTTGTGGGGAAAAGTGTGCAAACCTCTGCAGACTGTACAAACTAATCATGATTAGCCGTGTCCCCGGTTATGGACAATTTTGAGTCTCTGGTCCCTGGATATTCATATTGATCTCATCATGTTACTTTAATTAATCTTGTTGGGTTAATGATGATACTTAATTGGGATTGAGATGCTGTCAACCATCTCAATGTTTAACAACCACCATGATAGTTAAATAAAATTTATTCCTTTGCAGCAGGGAAAAATTGGCTTTTCGCAAAAACATTATAACCATAGAGCTTTTCCACCAGCCATATATGCATGTAGTGATAGCCTTTGTTCATCATTTCTCTATGGTGTGAATTTGCCAGCATATTCCATGTGCTGACCCATTTTCGGGCTGCAACGTTTCATGTTGCAGGATTCTTACGACGAGTAAGTGATACCTTAGGGTTACGATTTCTACACTCAACTTTGCCATTGGTGTTGATGGGAATCCACAACCTTGTTAATTCCGCTATTTGGATTGAGGTAATAGTATTTACGTTACTTTATACATGTGATTTACCTCTGTTATAAATCCTCGAGTACTGTGTGTATCAGCATACCTATCCAGGGATGACACTTAAGCACAGAGACTTGATCTGTTCGGGTCGGGTCGATAAAAGATGGTATCAGAGCACATGTTGACTGTAGGACGTGACCCTAGAAACTGGCAAGCCCATAGGAAGGAGTTTCCCTAAAACATTCCTTTCAAAAATATCTTTTACCTCTCTTCTCTTCTGAGTTAATTCAAATATTCCCTTTAAGTAAGACCATACCCTTTTTCCTTTTGGACCACTCAAAGATTTGACGGATAAGACCACTTCAAGAAGTACAAGATATCGGACAACTAAGACCACTATGGAATGAAGGAGATTCTACCGTGCATCTGAATAATGGAAACTACAACAGTTGAAGACTCCGAAGACTAGGATATTTTGAAGGCTCTGAAGAATTCCCAGATTTTTTATGACCTAGGAATGGCTACCCTTATGGAAGTTGGCAGACTATGGAAGCCGTCAATGCACAAGATCAAGGTGTATCGGAGAAAGACCGGAACATGGAGCATAAGAATCCAAAGTTTTGAAGGAAAACCCAAAGACAGGAGATATCAGTTATGGAATGAAAGCTCATGGCAGTAACATGGGCATAGACACGGCTGACCATGGTGTTATTACCTGTTTATGCTATTGTCACCGTGCGGAGTTAAGCATGCAGATGCATGGAAGGATTGGATGGTAGAAGGCTGATGGAGCACCTATCAGCAAGATGAAGTTTTAACTTTAGACCGGTGTATCACCAGGATCTGGAGTTTTACATCAAGAAGTTAAGATGGACCTGCAGGAAATAGTATTTGATAAGGAAGCGTTTCGTGAAGAACTCAGGACGCAGAAGCTGAAAGTAGCCAAGCTAGAGGAGCAAAACCTTGAGACATCAAAGATTCGTCAGGAACTGAAGGAAAGTAGGATCATGGTTCATGTCAAGGATGTTCAAACCCAGAAGTTTGGAACGCAACTCCAGAAATATAAAGGACGTCACGAGAGACTTCGCGTCAACAGAGATGATCTGGCAAAAGAACTTGAGAAAGAAAAGCATGATCGGAAGAAGCCATCGGAGACATTAACAAGACTTGAAGAGTTTGGCGACGTTGAAGACTTATTGACCTTTAGAAGACCAAACCCCTGTTATACCTACGTTAGATGCGACGTTTGTGAGCTGTCATTTGTCTGTTGTTTTTCCGACAGCCACAATAAAAACCTGTCTCTTCAAAACTATTGTTTGTATTGTGTGCATCCCTCTCAACCTCTCTTATCTCACCCCAAACCCATGGACCCAATAGAGGATGAATGGAGATGAGCTTGTATTTTCTGGACCGATGAGTCAATTGGAGACGGACCGATGGATTCAGAACATGGAGGATCACATGAAGAATAACCCTATAGTCGGAAAGGATATGACCCGGCATGCTCTTCAATGTTTTGAAAGAGGTGCTGCTACTTGGTGGAGGATGTACCAAACCATCAATGGATGGCAAGAAGTAACCACTTGGAAAGAATTTAAGTGGACTCTACAAAGATCTCGTCTTGTGACCCAGAAATTGAAGCCTTATGGAAAGGATATGAAGAAACCTTGTGCATACAAGCCTTGTTGAGAAATAGGACACAACCATAAGGAACACAAGGATGAATGCCCTAATTGTGAAGGAAGTCACCCAGCTGAAGAATGCCCAACTAGGCAGATCACTTGTTTCTTGTGTGAAGGGACTACCCACTACCCTGCTCAGTGTCACATCTACCCCATGGTACAAAGGACCATCCAGCAGAAGAAAGAAGCAATGAAAAGAGCGCTCATGGAAATTTTAGAGGAATCTGTGATGAAGGAAGAGGTGGAGGACACACCCAAAGAAGAACCAATTAAACCCTGCACCAAGTCATGCTATTCATGTGGAGAAGGACACATCTCCCAAAATTGCCTTAATGGGGATTTAGTAGAATTCCCGACAGAGGAAGTAGAGTATGACCCACAGGAAATAGAAGCCCTGATTGGAACGGAAAAGTCCAGGAAGAGAAGTAGATTGGATCCCAGGAACAACCCAATTTCTACAAAGAAAGACCTGAGTCATATCACATGTTTCAGGTGCAAAAATTCAGGACACTACTTCAATGATTGCCCAAAAGGGAAGATGAGGACCCCAGGAGGATATATAATCACAAGGAAACCTCGAGATATGTCAGAAGTAATATGTTTCCGTTGTGATGAAGCAGGGCACTTTGCCAGAGAATGCCCCAAGGAGACGGAGACTTGTGATAAATAGTTTAGTGCAACGAGAAAAATAGTAGTAGTAGTGTGGACATTTCTTTTATTTGTGAGGTGTCGGGTTGAGGCATGTAATGGAATGCAGGAGATTGTAATAATTTGAGAATCAATAAAGTTAGCATCATTGGTATTGATTTGGATTCTATGAGTGGTTACTCTATGAAGAAATTTTTTGACCATTTTCGAGGATATGAGAAATATGATCTATGGAAGATTGTGCATTTTAAGGGTGGTAGTACCCTGTGAGGAAACTTGACCCTTGGAAAAGGTAATGATATTCCACGAAGTGGATTTCGAACAAAATAAGTGTGAGTTTTATCTAGATACGTTGGATACCCCAAGAATATGAGGGTATGGAGTATTATTGGATGAAAAGGAGGTAGTCTATGAAATTGGAGACGGAGCATGTGTTCGTGTGTTCCCCCTGCGAGGAGTTAAACTATTTGGAGTTAAGGGAAAGTTAACCCCGAAATTTGTAGGACCATACCGAGTTTGGAGCGTATGGGAGAAGTCACCAACAAGTTGGAGTCACCTGAAGGACTGTCAGGAGTTCATGATGTGTTTCACGTTTCCCAGTTGAAGAAGTGCCATGCAGAGATGGCCAATATTCCCCTGTAAGGACGCTTGACCCTGGAAAGGATAATGATGTTCCACGAAGTGGAGTATGGACTTCATAAGTATAAGTTTTTATCTCGGTATGTGGGATATCCCACGAGGATGAAGAGATAAATTACTATTGGATATAAAGGAGGTATGATGTTGGAAATATGGATCAATGGAAATTCCATGATCAGTCTGAGTAAACATGTCCTAGTTTGGTGCAAATAGAAGGAAGTGAGACAATAAAATTGGATGGATTTAAGAATGCTGGAAGCTGGATGTTGGAATAATGATCTGTTGCTCGATGATAAGTTCAAGGACTACAAGTGATGAGATGGGCCATAACCCACAAGTGCCAGGACCTGCCAGGAAGCAAGCACCCTCTTGCTGAAGGAGAAACCCTGGAAGAAGTTACGATTTTATCGACAGACGATCTTATAGGAGTTACGCAAAACCTGAGGGTTGGGAAGGAACGATAGATGTTTGTTTGGCTTACAGAATCCATGGATTTATCCGAACTTGGTTCGTCGACAAGAGAAATTCTGCAATGCTTGCGAGGATAACCGAGTGTTAGAATGCGAGATTCGCTAAACCATGTACAAGGTAATGATTTGGGTGCGGGATGGATTGATCACCATACCGACTTACTCTTATTATTCGCCTTGCTATACGGGATGGTAAATCTGAGTGACTTACCTATAGTAGAGTGACGACTATTTAAACATTGACTGGCATAGGTATTGTCCCTTGTACACGGCAGTTGTTGCCAACCGTAGGTTATACGGTGAGGTTCAACCCAGACCCATTTCCTGCAGGAGAAACCGTAAATTGTTGACCACCATGAGATGTCGATAGTTGTTTAGTATTGGCGCCAGACCCGTCAGCTATGAAGACCCAGTCTCGGAATAACCTTACCAAGATGAAAGACAGAAGAATTGAGGAAAAGGTTATGCCGCTACCCAAAGATCCAGAGAAGGAATTATCTCGAGAATCTGAGAAGACCGACCCTGTCAAGAATAAGGATGGAGAATATGAGTTTTGATGGAACCGTAACCATGCTTCTAAGGGTGGTAGCACCCCAGACCCCTGTGATGATCAATGGATTTTGAGACGACCCCAAACCTAACCTATTTCTTGCTAGCCTCTCCGAATCTCGAGGACGAGATTCATTTTAAGGGTGGTAGTTTGTAACATCCCAAAATTCTAAATTTTGGAATGTTATAATAAACAGATAGATTGGATTGATGGTTTGATTGATTGACTGAAAGTGAGTGGAATTCGAAACTTTTTGAAAGATAAATGAGCGGGAATAAAAGGACTTTCCCGAACTTTCTTTTTGCTTTTATGATCTCCATGAATTCAAATACTTTTCAGCACAAAACCCTGGAGAGAAGATGACATGACTTCTTCCATTTATTTAAATGACAAGGGGTGTTGAAATTATTTGAATTTCATTTGAGAATATTTCCAATTCTGAAACTTTATGCAACTCAATGATTTTCACGAGAGAAGAGAAAATGACTTCTTCAAAACATATGAAATATGAGTTAGGAGTTTCAAAGGATTAAATTCAAAGTCCCATTGAAATTATTTTCAATATTGGAGTTATTTGAGTCTTATTCAAATTAGTTTTCTCCAAAATAAAAATATACAGAAAATAGGGTAACATGATTCCCTACATTAGAAAAATTGAGAAAAATAAATTTGAAATCATTTGGTATTTTTAAAATGATTTTTATTCGATTTTATTAAGGCAGTAGCACTGTTTGATTTATTTAAATTTGTGTGGATTTTATTTGACTTTACAAAAATGTTCATGTTGTAGAAAATCTTTTTCTGAAAATTTTGATATATTATATGCCTATATAATATTTTATTTTATTTTCATTTTCTTTTCTTTCCCCTCTGTTTAAAAAAAACTCGCCGTACTGGGCCGGCCCAGCCAACCGGGCCAAGCCAGCCCAGCCCAGCGCGCCGCCCCGTCGTCCCCGTGCGGGACTCCTCCCGAGTCCGCCGCCGCGCCGCCTTGCTCGCCCCGGCCTCCTCCTACCCCTTCCCCAAGCCGCGCCTCCCCACCTATAATGGGCGCCGCCCCGGGCCCCGTCTCTCCTCTCCTCGCCGCGCCGCCGCAGATCGACGCCGCCGCCGCCGCCGCATCTCACCGCCGCCGCCGCACGCGTCATCCGGAGCCGCCACCACCGCCACCTCCGACTCCGCTGCCCCGCGCCGCGCTCACCGCCGTCTCCGCCCATCGCCTACGACCCCAGAGCCGCCGCCGATCCAAGTCGCCGCCTCGCCCTGCTCACCGGTGAACGCCGCCGCCACCGCCGTTGGTTTTTCTCACCGCCGGCTGAATCCGCGAGAACCGGTACAAAACCGCTCGGTTTCCTACGGTTTTTATTGTTTTTTTTTCAAAAACCCTAGTTTTTTTATAAACCAGGTTTTTGTTTAGGTTTATTTATTTAGAGAACGTTCGCTGGTTAGGTTTAGAAAATGAACGTTCATTATTTTTGTCTTTTCTTTTTCTGTTAGTTTTAGCCAGGGACCCATCCGTAGTTAGTTTCTTTATGGTTTGGCCCCTGTTTTTCAATCGATCACAACTTTTTGCTCGTTAGTCGGAATTCAACGAAACCAACGCCAATTTCTTCGTTATGATCTCCTCTTTCCCGTAAAACAACATAAACATGTTTTTGAAATTTTAAAATTTGAATTAGATCAGATTTGAATCTGAAACTTCGTTTGATCGTAACTTGAGTTTCCTAGCTCCGATTTAGTTGATTCTTTTTGCAAATTAAAGCTCTTGACCTAAACTTTCTGATAAGGCCAAATTCACATAATTTTGGTACTGTTAGAAATTGTTTTATGTTGCAAAAGTTATTTGCTTTGTTTTTGATGTTTTCCGAACTGTCTTCTTCGTTCTTCCCGATTTTTTTGAGTGATTGCTTATGTGTGGTTACTATTGCTTGCTCACGATAGATTGACCGGAGTGTGACAAGTAGAACTATCAAGAGTCATGAGTGCGAATCATCTTTATCAACATTGCAGGCAAGTAACACTTTGATCATATCCTTTTCATACCCAGTTTTTATGCATTAGATTCAACGCTCAAACATTGCATGAGTAGGATTGATAACATGGGGGTATTGGGAAGTAGTTGATGAGGTAGGAACCTATTGCCCTGTTTATTATCAGACCTTTGGGAGTTACTTCTACGTTTGCTTATATTGCTATGCTGTGCTCGTAGACGTGGATTGGGTTTGAGTGAATTTCCATGACAGATGTGAGATTGTTAATTAATGGTTCAACTTAAGGTGGCTACTTAACTAAACATCTGGGTGGATTGAGGCACCTGGATAACCCAGTGTTGCCTGTATTTTTGGATATCCCGGAGTACCCGTGTGATCATCCTATGGACTGCCCACCAGACTCAAACGGATCATAAGATTATTCATGCTAGAAACATCCGTGTGCAGTCACAACCTATTATGGGCTCTAGCATAGTTGAGTATGTTGCATGACCTCTTCAAGTGGTAGGCTAGCAGATGTAGGGGGTCTAGGTTGGTACAGTCTACCCAGGGTTAGAGTTAATGTTTCTGAAAGACTGTGTCTCGGTCATCCGTTTCTCAAACACCATGCAGTGCGAGAAATCCAACGGAGGAGATCGAGTCTTGTGGGGAAAAGTGTGCAAACCTCTGCAGACTGTACAAACTAATCATGATTAGCCGTGTCCCCGGTTATGGACAATTTTGAGTCTCTGGTCCCTGGATATTCATATTGATCTCATCATGTTACTTTAATTAATCTTGTTGGGTTAATGATGATACTTAATTGGGATTGAGATGCTGTCAACCATCTCAATGTTTAACAACCACCATGATAGTTAAATAAAATTTATTCCTTTGCAGCAGGGAAAAATTGGCTTTTCGCAAAAACATTATAACCATAGAGCTTTTCCACCAGCCATATATGCATGTAGTGATAGCCTTTGTTCATCATTTCTCTATGGTGTGAATTTGCCAGCATATTCCATGTGCTGACCCATTTTCGGGCTGCAACGTTTCATGTTGCAGGATTCTTACGACGAGTAAGTGATACGTTAGGGTTACGATTTATACACTCAACTTTGCCGTTGGTGTTGATGGGAATCCACAACCTTGTTACTTCCTCTATTTGGATTGAGGTAATAGTATTTACGTTACTTTATACATGTGATTTACCTCTGTTATAAATCCTCGAGTACTGTGTGTGTCAGCATACCGATCCAGGGATGACACTTAAGCATAGAGACTTGATCCGTTCGGGTCGGGTCATTACACACCACTACCATGTACCACCACCGCTGACATATCCCACCAACGCTACCATATACCACCACTGCTGCCATATCCTACCACTATATATCCACCACCAATCCGAGTTCCTTTCATATTAGGTTTGTTTTGAAGATCCATCTAATTTCCGATTCGTGTTTCCTTGCCTGAGTAGGTTTGGAAAAAAAAACAACACCGCTGCCATATACCACCACCGCTGTCATATCATACCACTGCTACCATGTACCACCACCGCTGACATATCCCGCCAACGCTGCCATATACCACCACCACTGCCATATCCCTACCACTATATATCCACCACCAATCTGAGTTCCTTTCCTATTAGGTTTGTTTTTGAGATCCATCTAATTTCCGATTCGTGTTTCCTTGCCTTAGTAGGTTTCGGGAAAAGAAAACCACCACCGCTGCCATATACCTACACCGCTGCCATATCCTACCAACGCTACCATATACCACCACCGCTGACATATCCCACCAACGTTGCCATATACCACCACCGCTGCCATATCCTACCACTATATATCCACCACCAATCGAAGTTCCTTTAATATTAGGTTTGTTTTCGAGATCCATCTAATTTCCCATTCGTGTTTCCTTGCCTGAGTACGTTTTAGAAAAAAAACAAAAACAAACCACCACCGCTGCCATATACCACCACCGCTGCAGTATCATACCACCGCTACCATATACCACCACCGCTTACATACCCCACCAGCGCTGCAATATACCACCACCGCTGCCATATCCTACCACTATATATCCACCACCAATCCGAGTTCCTTTCATATTAGGTTTGTTTTCGAGATCCATCTAATTTCTGATTCATGTTTCCTTGCCTTAGTAGGTTTCGAAAAAAAAACCACCACCGCTGCCATATACCACCACCGCTGCCATATCATACCACCGCTACAATATACCACCACCGCCGACATATCCCACCAACGCTGCCATATACCACCACCGCTGCCCTATCCTACCACTATATATGCACCACCAATCAGAGTTCCTTTCATATTAGGTTTGTTTTCAACATCCATCTAATTTCCGATTCGTGTTTCCTTGCCTGAGTACATTTCGAAAAAAACAAAAAAACCCACCACCGCAGCCATATACCACCACCGCTGCCATATCATACCACCGCTACCATATACCACCACCGCTGACATATCCCACCAACGCTACAATATACCACCACCGCTGCCATATCCTACCACTATATATCCACCACCAATCCGAGGTCCTCTCATATTAGGTTTCTTTTCGAGATCCATCTAATTTCCGATTCGTGTTTCCTTATCTGAGTAGGTTTCGGAAAAAAACTACCACCGCTGCCATATTATACCATCGCTACCATGCACCACCACCGCTGACATATCCCACCAACGCTACCATATACCACCACCGCTGCCATATCCTACCACAATATATCCACCACCAATCTGAGATCCTTTCAGATTAGGTTTGTTTTCGAGATTCATCTAATTTCCGATTCGTGTTTCCTTGCCTAAGTAGGTTTCGGAAAAAAATAAAACCACCACCGCTGCCATATACCACCACCGTTGTCATATCATACCACCACTACCATGTAACACCACCGCTGACATATCCCACCAACGCTACCATATACCACCACTGCTGCCCTATCCTACCACTATATACCACCACCAATCCGAGTTCCTTTCATATTAGGTTTGTTTCCGAGATCCATCTAATTTCCGATTCGTGTTTCCTTGCGTGAGTAGGTTTCAAAAAAACAAAAACCACCACCGCCGCCAAATACCACCACCGCTGACATATCCCACCAACGCTGCCATATATCCACCGCCATATACCACCAACGCTGACATATCCCAGCAACGCTGCCATCTACCACCACTGCTGCCCTATCCTACCACTATATATGCACCACCAATCCGAGTTCCTTTCATATTAGGTTTGTTTTCGAGATCCATCTAATTTCCGATTCGTGTTTCCATGCCTGAGTAGGTTTCGGGAAAAAAAACCACCACCGCTGCCATATACCACCAACGCTGCCATATCATACCATCGCTACCATATACCACCAACGCTGACATATCCCACCAACGCTGCCATATACCACCACCGCTGCCATATCCTACCACTATATATCCACCACCAATCCGAGTTCCTTTCATATTAGGTTTGTTTTCGAGATCCATCTAATTTCCGATTCGTGTTTCCTTGCCTGGGTATGTTTCGGAAAAAAAACCACCACCGCTGCCATATCATACCAACGCTACCATATACCACCACCGCTGACATATCCCACCACCGCTGCCATATACCACCACCGCTGCCATATCCTACCACTATATATCCACCACCAATCCGAGTTCCTTTCATATTAGGTTTGTTTTCAAGATCCATCTAATTTCCGATTCGTGTTTCCTTGCGTGAGTATGTTTCGGAAAAAAAACCACCACCGCTGACATATCCCACCAACACTGCCTTATACCACCACTGCTGCCATATCCTACCACTATATATCCACCACCAACCCGAGTTCCTTTCATATTAGGTTTGTTTTCGACATCCATCTAATTTCTGATTCGTGTTTCCATGCCTGAGTATGTTTCGAAAAAAATACCACCACCGCTGCCATATACCACCACCGCTGCCATATCATACCACCGCTACCATATACCACCACCGCTGACATATCCCACCAACGCTGCCATATAAAACCACCGCTGCCATATCCTACCACAATATATCCACCACGAATCCGAGTTCCTTCCATATTAGGTTTGTTTTCGAGATCCATCTAATTTGCGATTCCTGTTTCCTTGGCTTAGTAGGTTTCTAAAAAAAACCACCACCGTTGCCATATACCACCACCGCTACCATACACCACCACCGCTGACATATCCCACGAACGCTGCCATATACCACCACCGCTGCCATATCCTACCACTATATATCCACCACCAATCCGAGTTCCTTTCATATTAGGTTTGTTGTCGAGATCCATCTAATTTTTGATCCGTGTTTCTTTGCCTGAGTAGGTTTCGGACAAAAAACACCAACACTGCTATATACCACCACCGCTGCCATATCCTACCACTATATATCCACCACCAATCCGAGTTCCTTTATTATTAGGTTTGTTTCCGAGATCGATCTAATTTCCGATTCGTGTTTCCTTGCGTGAGTAGGTTTCGAAAAAACAAAAACCACCACCGCCGCCAAATACCACCACCGCTGACATATCCCACCAACGCTGCCATATACCACCACCACTGCCATATCCTACCACAATATATCCACCGCCAATCCAAGTTTCTTTCATATTAGGTTTGATTTCGAGATCCATCTAACTTCTGATTCGTGTTTCCTTGCCTGAGTAGGTTTCGGAAAAAAAACCACCATCGCTGCCATATACCACCACCGCTGTCATATCATACCACCGCTACCATGTACGACCACCGCTGACATATCCCACCAACGCTGCCATATACCACCACCGCTGCCATATCCTACCACTATATATCCACCACCAATCCGAGTTCCTTTCATATAAGGTTTGTTTTCGAGATCCATCTAATTTCCGATTCATGTTTCCTTGCCTAAGTAGGTTTCAGAAAAAAAAAACCACCACCACTGCCATATCATACCACCGTTACCATATACCACCACCGCTGACATATCCCACCAACGCTGCCTTATACCACCACCGCTGCCATATGCTACCACTATATATCCACCACCGATCCGAGTTCCATTCATATTAGGTTTGTTTTCGACATCCATCTAATTTCCGATTCGTGTTTCCTTGCCTGAGTAGGTTTCGAAAAAAATATCACCACCACTGGCATATACCACCAACGCTGCCATATCATACCACCGCTACCATATACTACCACCGCTGACATATCCCACCAACGCTGCCATATACCACCACCGCTGCCATATCCTACCACTATATATCCACCACCAATCCGAGTTCCTTTCATATTAGGCTTGTTTTCGAGATCCATCTAATTTCCGATTCGTGTTTCCTTGGCTTCGTAGGTTTCGAAAAAAAACCACCACAGCTGCCATATACCACCACCGTTGCCATATCACACCACCGCTACCATATACCACCACCGCTGACATATCCCACCAACGCTGCCATATACCACCACCGCTGCCATATCCTACCACTATATATCCACCACCTATCCGAGTCTTTCATATTAGGTTTGTTTTCGAGATCCAACTAATTTCCGATTCGTGTTTCCTTGCCTGAGTATGTTTCGGAAAAAAACAAAAAATAACCACCACCGCTGCCATATACCACCACCGCTGCCATTTCATACGACCATTACCATATACCACCACCGCTGACATATACCACCATCGCTGCCATATACCACCACCGCTGCCATATCCTACCACTATATAACCACCACCAATCCGAGTTCCTTTCATATTCGGTTTGTTGTCGAGACCCATCTAATTTTCGATTCGTGTTTCCTTGCCTGGGTAGGTTTCGAAAAAAACCACCAACGCTGCCATATACCACCACCGCTGCCATATCCTACCACTATATATATCCACCACCAATCCGAGTTCGTTTCATATTAGGTTTGTTTCCGAGATCCATCTAATTTCCGATTCGTGTTTGCTAGCGTGAGTAGGTTTCGGAAAATCAAAAACCAACACCGCTGCCATATACCACCACCACTGCCATATCCTACCACAATATATCCACCACCAATCCGAGTTCCTTTCATATTAGGTTTGTTTTCGAGATCCATCTAATTTCCGATTCGTGTTTCTTTGCCTAAGTACGTTTCGAAAAAAATATAAAACCACCACCCCCGCTATATACCACCAACGCCACCATATACCACCACCGCCGAGATATCCCACCAACGCTGCCATATCCTACCACTATATATCCACCACCAATCCGAGTTCCTTTCATATTCGGTTTGTTGTCGAGACCCATCTAATTTTCGATTCGTGTTTCCTTGCCTGGGTAGGTTTCGAAAAAAACCACCAACGCTGCCATATACCACCACCGCTGCCATATCCTACCACTATATATATCCACCACCAATCCGAGTTCGTTTCATATTAGGTTTGTTTTCGAGATCCATCTAATTTCCGATTCGTGTTTGCTAGCGTGAGTAGGTTTCGGAAAATCAAAAACCACCACCGCTGCCATATACCACCACCACTGCCATATCCTACCACAATATATCCACCACCAATCCGAGTTCCTTTCATATTAGGTTTGTTTTCGAGATCCATCTAATTTTCGATTCGTGTTTCTTTGCCTAAGTACGTTTCGGAAAAAATATAAAACCACCACCCCCGCTATATACCACCAACGCCACCATATACCACCACCGCCGACATATCCCACCAACGCTGCCATATCCTACCACTATATATCCACCACCAATCCGAGTTCCTTTCATATTAAGTTTGTTTTCAAGATCCATCTAATTTCCGATTCATGTTTCCTTGCCTGAGTAGGTTTCGAGAAAAAAACTACCACCGCTGCCATATCATACCACCGCTACCATATAACACCACCGCTGACATATCCCACCAATGGTGCCATATACCACCACTGCTGCCATATCCTACCACTATATATCCACTACCAATCCGATTTCCTCTCATATTAAGTTTGTTTTCAAGATTCATTTAATTTCCGATTCGTGTTTCCTTGCCTTAGTAGGTTTCGGGAAAAAAACCACCACCGCTGCCATATACCAGCACCGCTGCTATATCATACCACCGCTACCATATACCACCACCGCTGACATATCCCACCAACGCTGCCATATACCACCACCGCTGCCATATCCTACCACTATATATCCACCACCAATCCGAGTTCCTTTCATATTAGGTTTGATTTCGAGATCCATCTAATATCCAATTTGTGTTTCCATGCCTTAGTAGGTTTCGAAATAAAACACCAACGCTGCCATATACCACCACCGCTGACATATCCCACCAACGCTGCCATATACCACCACCGCTGCCATATCCTACCACTATATATCCACCACCAATCCAAGTTCCTTTCATATTAGGTTTGTTTTCGAGATCCATCTAATTTCCGATTCGTGTTTCCTTGCCTGGGTAGGTTTCGTAAAAAAAAACCACCACCGCTGCCATATACCAACACCGCTGCCATATCATACCACTCCTACCATATTACCACCAACGCTGACATATCCCACCAATGCTGCCATATAACACCACTCGTGCCATATCCTACCACTATATATCCACCACCAATCCGAGTTCCTTTCATATTAGGTTTGTTTTCGAGATCCATCTAATTTCCGATTCGAGTTTCCTTGCCTGAGTAGGTTTCGAAAAAAAACGACCACGGCTGCCATATCATACCAACGCTACCAAATACCACCACCGCTGACATATCCCACCAATGTTGCCATATACCACCACCAATGCCATATCATACCACTATATATCCACCACCAATCCGAGTTCCTTTCATATTAGGTTTGTTTTCGAGATCCATCTAATTTCTGATTCGTGTTTCCTTGCCTGAGTAGGTTTCGGAAAAAAATAAAACCACCACCGCTGCCATATACCACCACCATTGCCATATCATACCACCGCTACCATGTAGCACCACCGTTGACATATCCCACCAACACTGCCATATACCACCACCGCTGCCATATCCTACCACTATATATCCACCACCAATCCGAGTTCCTTTCATACTTGGTTTGTTTTCGAGATCCATCTAATTTCCGATTCGTGTTTCCTTGCCTGAGTAGGTTTCGGGAAAAAAACACCACCGCTGCCATATACCACCAACGCTGCCATATCATACCACCGCTACCATATACCACCACCGCTGACATATCCCACCAACGCAGCCATATACCACCACCGCTGCAATATCCTACCACTATATATCCACCACCAATCCGAGTTCCTTTCATATTAGGTTTGTTTCCGAGATCCATCTAATTTCCGATTCGTGTTTCCTTGCGTGAGTAGGTTTCGGAAAAACAAAAACCACTACCGCTGCCATATACCACCACCGCTGACATATCCCACCAATGCTGCCATATACCACCACCGCTGCCATATCCTACCACAATATATCCACCACCAATCCGAGTTCCTTTCATATTAGGTTTGTTTTCGAGATTCATCTATTTTCCGATTCGTGTTTCCTTGCCTGAGTAGGTTTCGAAAAAAAAACCACCACCGCTGCCATATACCACCACCGCTGTCATATCATACCACCGCTACCATGTACCACCAACGCTGACATATCCCACCAACGCTACCATATACCACCACCGCTAACATATCCTACCACTATATATCCACCCCCAATCCGACTTCCTTTCATATTAGGTTTGTTTTCGAGATCCATCTAATTTCCGACTCGTGTTTCCTTGCCTGAGTAGGTTTCGGAAAAAAAATAAAACCACCACTGCTGCCATATACCACCACCGCTGTCATGTCATACCACTGCTACCATGTACCACCACCGCTTACATATCCCACCAACGCTGCCGTATACCACCACCGCTGCCATATCCTACCACTATATATCCACCACCAATCTGAGTTCCTTTCATATTAAGTTTGTTTTCGAGATCCACCTAATTTCCGATTCGTGTTTCCTTGCCTTAGTACGTTTCGGGAAGAAAACCACCACCGCTGCCATATACCACCACCGCTGCCATATCATACCACCGCTACCATATACCACCACCGCTGACATATGCCACCAACGCTACCATATACCACCACGGCTTCCATATCCTACCACTATATATCCACCACCAATCGGAGTTCCTTTCATATTAGGTTTGTTTTCGAGATCCATCTAATTTTTGATTCGTGTTTCCTTGCCTGAGTACGTTTCAGAAAAAAAACAAAAACAAACCACCACCGCTGCCATATACCACCACCGCTACCATATACCACCACTGCTGACATATCCCACCAACGCTGCAATATACCACCACCGCTGCCATATCCTACCACTAGATATCCACCACCAATCCGAGTTCCTTTCATATTAGGTATGGTTTTGAGATCCATCTAATTTCCGATTCATGTTTCCTTGCTTGAGTATGTTTCAAAAAAAAACCACCACCGCTACCATATACCACCACCGCTGCCATATACCACCAACGCTGCCATATCATACCACCGCTACCATATACCACCACCGCTGACATATCCCACCAACGCAGCCATATACCACCACCGCTGCAATATCCTACCACTATATATCCACCACCAATCCGAGTTCCTTTCATATTAGGTTTGTTTCCGAGATCCATCTAATTTCCGATTCGTGTTTCCTTGCGTGAGTAGGTTTCGGAAAAACAAAAACCACTACCGCTGCCATATACCACCACCGCTGACATATCCCACCAATGCTGCCATATACCACCACCGCTGCCATATCCTACCACAATATATCCACCACCAATCCGAGTTCCTTTCATATTAGGTTTGTTTTCGAGATTCATCTAATTTCCGATTCGTGTTTCCTTGCCTGAGTAGGTTTCGAAAAAAAACCACCACCGCTGCCATATACCACCACCGCTGTCATATCATACCACCGCTACCATGTACCACCAACGCTGACATATCCCACCAACGCTACCATATACCACCACCGGTAACATATCCTACCACTATATATCCACCCCCAATCCGACTTCCTTTCATATTAGGTTTGTTTTCGAGATCCATCTAATTTCCGACTCGTGTTTCCTTGCCTGAGTAGGTTTCGGAAAAAAAATAAAACCACCACTGCTGCCATATACCACCACCGCTGTCATGTCATACCACTGCTACCATGTACCACCACCGCTGACATATCCCACCAACGCTGCCGTATACCACCACCGCTGCCATATCCTACCACTATATATCCACCACCAATCCGAGTTCCTTTCATATTAAGTTTGTTTTCGAGATCCACCTAATTTCCGATTCGTGTTTCCTTGCCTTAGTACGTTTCGGGAAGAAAACCACCACCGCTGCCATATACCACCACCGCTGCCATATCATACCACCGCTACCATATACCACCACCGCTGACATATGCCACCAACGCTACCATATACCACCACGGCTTCCATATCCTACCACTATATATCCACCACCAATCGGAGTTCCTTTCATATTAGGTTTGTTTTCGAGATCCATCTAATTTTTGATTCGTGTTTCCTTGCCTGAGTACGTTTCAGAAAAAAAAAACAAACCACCACCGCTGCCATATACCACCACCGCTACCATATACCACCACTGCTGACATATCCCACCAACGCTGCAATATACCACCACCGCTGCCATATCCTACCACTAGATATCCACCACCAATCCGAGTTCCTTTCATATTAGGTACGGTTTTGAGATCCATCTAATTTCCGATTCATGTTTCCTTGCTTGAGTATGTTTCAAAAAAAACCACCACCGCTGCCATATCATACCACCGCTACCATATACCACCACCTCTGACATATCCCACCAACGCTGCCATATACCACCACAACATGCCATATCCTACCACTATATATCCACCACCAATCCGAGTTCCTTTCATATTAGATTTGTTTTCAAGATCCATCTAATTTCCGATTCATGTTTCCTTGCCTGAGTACGTTTCGAAAAAAAACAAAAAAAACCACCACCACTGCCATATACCACCACCGCTGCCATATCATACCACCGCTACCATATACAACCACCGCTGACATATCCCACCAATGCTACAGTATACCACCACCGTTGCCATATCCTACCACTATATATTCACCACCAATCTGAGTTCCTTTAATATTAGGTTTGTTTTCGAGATCCATCTAATTTCCAATTCGTGTTTCCTTGCCTGAGTAGGTTTCGGAAAAACAAAAACCACCGCTTGATGAGTAGGACGGGGATACGCGATGAGCGATGCTCCAAAGGTAACATAGGTGATGGTGCTTTTCTTGTCCCACTAGTGGACTATCTCACCAATGATTGCTTGCATGACGTTGATCCACCTATTCCCTTGCTTCATGCTAGTGCGACTTCGTCATGTCATGACTTACCCATTTATGATGAATATGATGATGAGCATGTTGAGTTGCCTAGTTGTGATGCTATGCTCCATAGGATATCATGTGAAAATTCTATTGGTCACTTCATGTTTGACAATCCATTGAACTGGTCATATGCTATGAGTGAGATCTCCCATATTGCATCATTTCAATCTCAACATAGTAACTATGCATGCCCCATTATAATAAATCCCATTTGCACTTATGACATAGATGACAAGATGATGGTCATTGTCTTTTGTTTTTCATGTGATGATATTGCTATGCTTCCTTTACATGATTTGCGCAATTCATCTACTATGCCATGCCACGATCACATTGTTCCAAATATGCTTTGTTTTGGATGTTGTGAATATTCTCCATGTGATGTTTCTACAAATGCTCATGAGGAGACCCCCATAGTTTCCTCATACATATTAGGAGATATTGATGCATTCCATACTTTGCATGATTCCCATAATTGTTTGCACCATATGCATTCCATGAATAACACTGCTCTAGATATCACTAGTGATGCATTACACAATTTGAGTCTCCATTATGCTATACATAATAACAAACCTCTCATGATGGATGACATGTTTTTATATCACGCATCTCATTTATTTGAGCATTGGATATTTTGTGCTAACCAACACAAGCACGTATGCATCATGATGGATGATGTGTACATCTACCACGCACACACAATTTTTCCTTTGCCTTTGTTTTGTGTAGGTACTCATGTGTACTCGTCAACCTCTCAATCCCAAGAGTTGACGAAACGACCTCTTGAGAGCAATGACGATTTGGGATCCCGTGGACTATCCTTACCACCGTTCCATTTGCGCAAGGACTACGCGCATTCCTTTTACTTGTCTCTCACACGGCTATTGGCTATTTACCACTTATCACCTTATGCCCATTCTATCGTGTGCACTTTGCATGTTATGCTTGCTTCTATGCCTTTGCCATGCAATTGTGACCCTTGCTTGCATCTACCCATGATTCACCATTATGCTACTCCTATGTGTATTTGCATGCTTGGTAGAGATACTTGTTGCTATTACCATGCTTTCTTTTTGCCTCATGCTATTGTTGATTCTTGTGTCGGGAAAGTCATGATGTTCCATTGCTATTTGCATAGGACTTCTTGCCAATACATTGATGATACTTTCCTCATATCTTGCCTTCATGCTTGTGCTATGTTATGTGAATTATTCATGCACACTATTTGCACCCATGACATGTTTGCCATGATTCCTTCTAGTACGTTGCATCTTCGCACTACTAGCTTGCTTGACTTGATCTCTAAGATTGCTTGCTTTGTCGCATCACCCATGTTCCATTCTTACTCGCTTTCTTGGGTTGATGACATCTATGTTCATGCCTCTCACATGATATATCTTGATCATTGTCTCTTGTGTACATTAGTTGCCTCTCTCATATCCAATTGTATTGAGTGCAACCATACTATGCTTATTGATCTTGGAGACTTTGACGCCTTACGCGTGATCCATGCTTGTTGGATTGAGCCTATTGTATTTGGTTGTAGTTGCATCATATGCTTTCATACCATACCACACCTTGTCCTTTCTTATGATAAGAATGATGAGAACACTTGTTGGGTATCTTACCGCTCAAATGATAGGTGCTACATTTGCACTAACCTCATTTGTTTTTCCGAGTGTTTGTCATGTTCTTTCATTTTGAGGAATTCACAAGGCGCTACCATCGCGAGACATATTGGTTATGTGAAGGCGTACATGATGTGCAACACCAACATTTTCGACATCCTCATAAAGGTGAACTCTTTCCCTTTGAGCCATTCTCAAATACGCAAATTGGATGGGTCATTCTTTCATTGTTGCCTCTTTCTTGTTGTCTACATGATACATCTATTGGATGGAGGACCGACATTGGATATGGACCCTATGGACCTTCAAGTTGAGGAGTGCTCGGACTTAGTGGATGCACCATCGGACCAACACTTCTACCACGACATTGAGCTATGGTACAACACCACCCATAACAAATTTGCATCTTATGCATGGATTGACTCACATTATGATTGCCTTGTTGCATCTTCCATTTCTATGTCATCCATGATATATGAGCTTGCGCATTTCCTTAGCAAATTTGTTGTGATCTTTCTTGATGGCATATTCATACATAATGATCATATTGCCTACCATCAATTGCATGATAACTTATTCATATTGAGCATCCATTGCCATATTCATGCTGTTGACAAACGTCTCACTATGACATCATTTTGCACCGTGGTTGCATTCATCATATTCATAACACATTTGTGTGCACAATGAATGCTTTTGCTCCCATGAATGCTTTACATCTCATTCCATATCATCTTGCTAAGTTTCATGTGCTTTGTCATGAACAATCTTGCCTCACGGACTCATTCTTACATGATGGACACTTTGTGTGTGCTAACCATTGTATTTCCAAGTGTGGTTTGTGTTTGCTCTTTTTCCATGAATACCACTCCGGAGACACCTTGGAGTACTTGGATTGCGCCATGTCTTCCACTTCGTCCAACTACAAGTCCGTCCACGACAACCGTTTCCAGGGTGATGAGGTTTCAATCCGAGGTCGGATCTTTCCCAAGGGAGGGGAGATGATGTGGAGCATCCTACGATCATCCCCATGTACACTCAAACCTACGCCATTGGACCTAAGGTGAACTCGCTCCTTTTCGAATCTTCCCTTTCCGCATGTAAGACATGGATGCTACTTCAAGCGCGGACCTTGTGCATACTCAGGTACACCCGAGGAGACTATGGAGAGCCCAAGGACCCAGGTCAAGTGTGCGCGGGACCGAAGGAAGGAGAAGGAAGAAGAGCTAGCGGCTACAGGCCCCGGACATCCGGCCCCAGCCCGGACATCCAGCCCGACCCCTGGAAATCCGGCGCCCATTACAGAACGCACCCGAAGCATAACCCCGTGAGCCTGGACATCCGGCTCTTCCCGAGCCGCCGGACATCCGGCGCCCAGCCCGGACATCCGGACCCCGCCTATCCAGAGAGCTCCAAGACCGGCCACTCCAGCCCGGACATCCGGCCCGCCAGCCTAGACATCCGGCACCTCGCGAAGGCCCGGACATCCGGCCCGACGCCCGGACATCCGAATTCCCCTGCCTGCGCGCAGCGCATCTGGGCCGAGGCCCATGTACCCCTTCGTCCCATAGACTATATATAGTCCCCCACCTCCTCCTAGTTAGGGTTAGCAAATGATTAGCTCATTTAGAGATAGAGCTTTGCTCATCCATATCGGATCTACTCCACAAGAGAGACTGGGGCCCCTCTACGGAGAAGATCCACCTTGGATTCAAGACCTCCTCACGGAGAAGACCCCCATCAAGACCTCCTCACGGAGAAGACCCCCATCAAGACCTCCTCACGGAGAAGACCCCCATCAAGACCTCCTCACGGAGAAGAACCGGTTACCCTTTGTATCGTCCTTTGTTGGACATGGATCTTGTATCTCACCTTTGTGTTCATCGATCTAGCGCATGTGTGATCTATTCTTGTTGGTTGAGTGATTTCTCTTGTGTTTCCCCTCGTGTTCATCACGTTCTTCGTAGGGATCCTCTCCTTTCGTGAAAGATCGACTGTCTAGAGTTCCACCCTACATCAATATTCTCATGAACATTAGAATCATTACCAAGAAACGAAAGTACCTGGTAACTTAATTGGCGTGCGCGAGCTGTAGTAATTGGTCCAGTGTATGTAATAGTAGGTGCTGTGGGTTTAACAATGGTATTGATGTCCTCATCATCCTCCCCTTCTTGAAATGAAGTCGTCCTCGACGGAAGCTCATCTTCCTCACCCAAATAAGGCTTCAAATCTGCAATGTTAAAAGTGGGACTAACCCCAAAATCTGCAGGTAGCTCAAGTTTATATGCATTATCGTTTATTTTCTCTAACACCTTAAAAGGACCATCAGCACGTGGCATTAGCTTTGATTTGTGCAAATAAGGAAATCTATCCTTACGCAACTGTAACCAAACAAGATCTCCAGGTGCGAAGACAGCACGTTTTCCACCCATATCTCCAGCAAGTTTATATTTAGCATTCATACACTCAATGTTTTCCTTAGTTAACTCATCATTTTTAAGATCAATTCAGCATGTTGTTTAGCGTCAAAATTAACCTTCTCCAAAGATGGAAGAGGCAACAAATCAATGGGTGCACGAGGTAGGAAACCATACACAATTTCAAAAGGGCACATCTTAGTAGTAGAATGCAACAAACGATTAGAAGCAAATTCAATATGAGGCAAGCATTCTTCCCACATTTTCTTATTATTCTTCAAAATAGCCCTAAGCATAGTAGACAATGTTCTATTGACTACTTCAGTTTGTCCATCAGTTTGGGGGTGACAAAGTAGTACTAAAAAGCAGTTTAGTCCCCAACTTAGCCCATAAACATCTCCAAAAGTGGCTAAGAAATTTAGCATCACGATCTGAAACAAATAGTATTTGGCACACCATGCAAGCGAATAATTTCACGAAAGAACAAATCAGCAACATTAACAGCATCATCGCCTTTATGACATGGTATAAAGTGTGCCATTTTCGAGAATCTATCCACGGCAACAAATATGCTATCCCTCCCCTTCTTTGTTCGAGGTAAACCTAAAACAAAGTCCATAGATATATCCTCCCAAGGAACACTAGGTACAAGCAAAGGCATATATCAACCATGAGGATTGAGTCGTGACTTAGCTTTTTGACATGTAGTGCAGCGAGCAACAAAACGCTCAACATCCCGTCTCATCTTTGGCCAAAAGGAATTTGTAGCAAGTATATCCTCCGTCTTCTTCACGCCAAAGTGTCCCATTAGTCCTCCTCCATGCGCCTCCTGCAACAACAGAAGACGAACGGAGCTAGCTTGTTAGCACGAAACACAAATCCATCGTTAACGACGAACTTGTTCCATGTTCTACCTTCTTTACAATTCTGCAATACATCTTTAAATTCAGCATCAAGCACATATTGATCTTTGATGGTCTCCAAACCAAATATTTTAAAGTCAAGTTGTGAAAGCATAGTATAACAACGAGACAAAGCATCAGCAATAACATTTTCTTTACCCTTCTTGTGTTTAATGACATAAGGGAAAGTCTCAATGAGTTCAACCCATTTAGCATGTCTACGGTTCAGTTTTGCTTGACTTTTAATGTGTTTCAAAGATTCATGATCAGAATGTATAACAAATTCTTTGGGCCATAAATAATGTTGCCATGTTTCTAAGGTCCGAACAAGAGCATATAATTCTTTATCATAAGTAGAATAGTTTAGACTAGGCCCACTCAATTTTTCAGAAAAGTATGCAACAGGTTTGCCATCTTGTAATAACACACCTCCTAATCCAATTCCACTAGCATCACATTCAAGCTCAAAAGTCTTATTAAAATCAGGAAGTTGGAGTAAAGGAGCTTGTGTCAACTTATCTTTCGATACCGTGAAGGCTTCTTCCTGTGCAGTACCCCAAACAAAAGGCACATCCTTCTTTGTAAGCTCATTGAGAGGTGCAGCAATGGTGCTAAAATCTCTCACAAAACGCCTATAGAAACCAGCGAGTCCAAGAAAACTCCTCACTTGTGTGACCGTTAAGGGCTGCGGCCAACTCTCAATAGCTTCAATCTTGGCTTTATCAACTTCAATTACCTGTGGAGCAACAACATAGCCAAGAAAAGATACTCGGTCGGTGCAAAACGTGCATCACGTAGAGCAATAAAAACAGCACATAAATGTTCCAGATGTTCTTCCAAAGGTTTGCTATAAATCAGTATATCATCAAAATAGACTACCACAAATCGTCCAATGAAAGCACGTAAAACTTCATTCATTAGTCTCATGAAAGTACTAGGTGCATTAGTTAATCCAAAAGCCATGACTAACCACTCATATAAACCAAATTTAGTTTTAAATGCTGTTTTCCATTCATCTCCCAATTTCATACGAATTTGATGGTATCCACTACGCAAATCAACTTTGGAGAATATTGTAGAGCCACTCAATTCATCAAGCATATCATCTAGCCTAGGAATAGGATGACGATAACGAATAGTAATATTATTAATGCCTCTACAATCAACACACATACACGACGTACCATCCTTTTTAGGCACTAGTATAATAGGAACAGCACAAGGACTAAGAGATTCGCGTATATAACCTTTGTCGAGCAGCTCCTGTACTTCATGCATAATCTCCTTCGTCTCCTCTGGATTGGTACGGTATGGTGCACGGTTGGGTAGCGATGCACCGGAAATTAAGTCAATTTGATGCTCAATCCCTCGAATAGGTGGTAATCCCGGTGGCACGTCTTGTGGGAAGACGTTAGTGAACTCCTGCAAAATGTTACTGACAGCAGGGGCAAAGAGGAAGACACATCCTCAAATGAAAATAATGCCTCTTTGCACACAAAAGCATAGCAAACAGATTTGCTAAAATCTAGCTCATCAATATCAGATTTGGTGGCAAGTAAACATGCACTTTTCAATTTAATTTCAGAAGCAACACTAGATGGTTTATTATTAGCCTTCATTTGTTGCTCAAATTCTTTTGCCACAATCTGATTTTCACTCTTATTTTTCTCCTGTTTTGCTTTATTAGCTCTATTAATATCATCTTTCAAAATGGAATCAGGAGTCATAGGAAGCAAAGTAATATTTTTATCCTTATGAACAAAAGTATACTGATTGTTTCTACCATGGTGTCCAGAATTTTTATGAAATTGCCATGGTCTACCAAGTAATAAGGAACATGCTTGCATAGGTACCACATCACAATCTGTAACATCCCAAAATTCTAAATTTTGGAATGTTATAATAACAGATAGATTGGATTGATTGTTTGATTGATTGACTGAAAGTCAGTGGAATTCGAAATCTTTTGAAAGTTAAATGAGAGGGAATAAAAGGACTTTCCCAAACTTTCATTTTGCTTTTATGATCTCCATGAATTCAAATTCTTTTCACCACAAAACCCTGGAGAGAAGATGGCATGACTTCTTCCATTTATTTAAATGACAAGGGGTGTTGAAAATATTTGAATTTCATTTGAACATATTTCCCATTTCTGAAACTTTATGCAACTCAATGATTTTCACGAGAGAAGATAAAATGACTTCCTCAAAACAAATGAAATATGAGTTGGGAGTTTCAAAGGATTAAATTCAAAGTCCCATTGAAATTATTTTCAATATTGGAGTTATTTGAGTCTTATTCAAATTATTTTTCTCCAAAATAAAAATATACAGAAAATAGGGTAACATGATTCCCTACATCAGAAAATTGGAGAGAAATAAATTTGAAATCATTTTGGTATTTTTTTAAAATGATTTTTATTGGATTTTATTAAGGCAGTAGCACTCTTTGCTTTATGTAAATTTGTGAGGATTTTATTTGACTTCACAAAAATGTCCATGTTGTTGGAAATCTTTTTCTGAAAATTTTGATATATTATATGCCTATATAATATTTTATTTTATATTCTATTTCTTTTCTTTTTCTGTCTGTTAAAAAAAACTCTTCGAACAGCGCCAGGCCGAAGCCCAGCACTGCTCTCTCTCTCCTCTCTCTCCCTCCGCCGAACTGGACCGGCCCAGCGCCCGCTAGGCCGCGGCCCAGCACGCCCGCGCCCGTCCACGACTCCGGCGGAGTCCGCCTCCACCACGGCATCGCCGCCACCGCCCGTGTCCGTGCGGGACTCCCTCCGCCGCCTCTCCTCTGCCCCCTCCCGCACGCCACCGCGCCGCCCCTCCCCCCTTAAATAGCGCCGCCCTGGGCCCCGATCTCTCTCTCTCCTCTCTTCTCGCCGCCGCCTCGAGCCGCATCGCCGCCGCCGCCGCTGCCAACCACAGCAGCCGCGCCGCGCCGCCCGCCGCCGCCCGCGCCGCTCGCTGCCCTCGCCTACGCCGCCACCCGCTCCTTGCCTCGCGCCCGAAGCCGAGCCGCCGCGACGGAGCTCACCGTCGCCACTGCCCCGCCTCGCCGGAGTTTCCCCGCCGGCGCCGGACCGCTGCTGAACCGGTATAACCCGCCGGTCCAATCCGGTTTTTTTTCATGTTCGGTTTAAAAAAAAAACCTAGCCTAGATCTGTTTTTTTAGGTTTTACTAAACAGCGAACGTCCACTGTTTAGATCCTATAAACGAACGTTCACTATTTAGCTTTTTCTTTTTCTGTTATTTTCGGCCAGGGACCCATCTGTGAATAATTTATTTGCAGATTAGGCCCTGATCTTCAAACGTCTATAACTTTTTACTCGTTTGTCCAAATCCAATGAAACCAACGCCCACTTCTTCGTTATGATCTCCTCTAACCAGTAATCCAACTCAAACATGTTTTTGAAATTTTAAAATTTGAATTAGATCAGATTTGAATTCAAACTTTTTTTTGTTCATAACTTAAGTTCCGTAACTCCGTTTGAGTTGATTCTTTTTGCAAACCGAAGCTCTTGACCTAAACTTTCTGATAAGGCCAAATTCACATAATTTTGGTACTGTTAGAAATTGTTGTATGTTGGAAGAGTTAATTGCTTGGTTTTGAAGTTTTCCGAATTGTTTTCCTCGTTCTTTCTGATCTTTTGACTGATTTCTTATGTGTGGTTACCATTGCTTGCTTGCGATAGATTGACCGGAGTGTGACGAGTAGATCTATCAAGAGTGTTGAGTGTGAATCATCTTCATCAACATTGCAGGCAAGTTCACACTTTGATCATACCCCTTTCATACCCAGTTTTTTTATGCATTAGATTCAACCCTCAAACAATTGCATGATTAGGATCTGATTAACATGTGGGTATTGGCAAGTAGTTGATGAGGTAGTACCTATTGCCCTGTTTACAATCAAACCCTTGGGAGTTACTTCTACGTTGCTATTATATTGCCATGCTATGCTCGTAGACGTGGATTGGGTTTGAGAGATATTCATGACAGATGTGAGATTGTTAATAATGGTTTACTTAAGGTGGCAACTAAAACTCACATCTGGGTGGATTGAGGCACCTAGAGAACCCAGTGTTGTCTGTTTGTATAAGGACCGCCACCCAAGCTCAAAGGGATCATAAGATTATTCATGCTAGAAACTTCCGTGTGCAGCCACAAGCCATTATGGGCTCTGGCATAGTTGAGTAAGTTGTGTGAGCTCTTGAAGAAGTGGACTAGCAGATGTAGGGGGATTGTAGGTGTAACGGTCTGCCCGGAGTAGAGAGTAAATGCTTCTGAAAGACTGTGTCTCGATCATCCGTTTCTCAAACACCATGTAGTGCGAGAAATCCAACGGAGGAGATCGAGTCTTGTGGGGAAAAGTGCACAAACCTCTGCAGAGTGTACAAACTAATCATGATTAGCCGTGTCCCCGGTTATGGACATCTTGAGTATCTAGTTCTTGGATTATCCCGTTGATCTCATCATGTTACTTAATTTAAATTTGATTTGGGTTTAATCACGTTCTTAATTGGGATTGAGATGCTGTCAACCATCTCAATGTTTCACAACCACCATGATAGTTAAATAAAATTTATTCCTTTACAGTAGGGAAAAATTGGCTTTTCGCAAAAACATTATAACCATAGAGCTTTTCCACCAGCCATATATGCATGTAGTGATAGCCTTTGTTCATCATTTCTCTATGGTGTGAATTTGCCAGCATATTCCATGTGCTGACCCGTTTTCGGGCTGCAACGTTTCATGTTGCAGGATATCTTACGACGAGTAAGTGATTCGTTAGGGTTACGATTTCTACACTCAACTTTGCCGTTGGTGTTGATGGGAATCCACAACCTTGTTACTTCCGCTTTTTGGATTGAGGTAATAGTATTTATGTTACTTTATACATGTGATTTACCTCTGTTATAAATCCTCGAGTACTGTGTGTGTCAGCATACCGATCCAGGGATGACACTTAAGCACAGAGACTTGATCCATTCGGGTCTGGTCGCTACAAGATGGTACCAGAGCACATGTTGACTGTAGGACGTGACCCTAGAAACTGGCAAGCCCATAGGAAAGATTTTTTCCCTAAAACTTTCCTTTTCAAAAAGATCTTTTACCTCTCTTCTTTTCCGAGTCTTATTCAAATATTCCCTTTTAGTGAGACCATACCCTTTTTCCTTTGGACCACTCGAAGATTCGACTGATGAGACCACTTCAAGAAGGACAAGGTATCGGAAAACTAAGACCACTTCGGAATGAAGAGTATTTTATCAAGCATTGTTATAATTGGAACTACAACAGTTAAGGACTCTGAAGACTAGGAGAAATTGAAGGCTCTGAAGAATTTCTAAAGTGCTATAGGAAGGCTACCCTTATGGAACTTGGCAGACTATGGAAGCCGTCAATACCCGAGATCAAGGTGTTTCAGAGAAAGACCAGAACATGGAGCATTAGAACTCAAAGTTTTTGTTAAGAAAACCCAAAGCCAGGAGATATTAGTTATGGAATGAAAGCTCATGGTAGTAACATGGGCATAAACACGGCTATCCATGGTGTTATTACCCGTTTATGCTATTGTCACCGTGCGGAGTTAAGCATGCAGATGCATGGAAGGATTGGATGGTAGAAAGCTGATGGAGCACCTATCAGCAAGATGAAGTTTTAACTTTAGACCGGTGTATCATCAGGATCTGGAGTATTACATCAAGAAGTTTAGGATGGACCTGCAGGAAGCTGTATTTGACAAACAAGTGTTTAGTGAAGAACTCAGAACCCAGAAACTGAAAGTAGCCAAGCAGGGAAAGCAAAACCTCGAGATAACGGAGACTCATCAGGAACTGAAGGACAGTAGTATCATGGTTCATGCCAAGGATGTTGAGACCCAGAAGTTTGGAACGCAATTATTAAAGGACGCCACGAGAGACTTCGCGTCAACAGAGAGGGTCTGGCAAAAGAACTTGAGAAGGGCAAGCATGATTGGAAGAAGCCCATCGGAGACATGAACAAGATTTCAAGAGTTTGGCGACTTTGAAGATTTTTGACCTCTAGAAAACCCAACCCCGGTTATATACCTACATTAGATGCGACGTTTGTGAGCTGTCATTTGTTTGATGTTTTTCCGACAGCCACAATAAAAATCTGTCTTTTCAAAAAAAATTGTTTGTATTGTGTGCATCCCTCTCGACCTCTCTTATCTCACCCCAAACCCATGGACCCAACAGAGGATGAATGGAGATGAGCTTGTATTTTCTGGACCGATGAGTCAATTGGAGACGGACCGATGGATTCAGAACATGGAGGATCACATGAAGAATAACCCTATAGTCGGAAAGGATATGACCCGGCATGCTCTTCAATGTTTTGAAAGAGGAGCTGCTACTTGGTGGAGGATGTACCAAACCACCAATGGATGGCAAGGAGTAACCACTTGGAAAGAATTTAAGTGGACTCTACAAAGATCTCGTCTTGTGTCCCAGAGATTGAAGCCTTATGGAAAGGATGTGAAGAAACCTTGTGCATACAAGCCTTGTGGAGAAATAGGACACAACCATAAGGAACACAAGGATGAATGCCCTAATTGTGAAGGAAGTCACCCAGCTGAAGAATGCCCAACTAGGCAGATCACTTGTTTCTTGTGTGAAGGGACTACCCACTACCCTGCTCAGGGTCACATCTACCCGATGGTACAAAGGACTACCCAGCAGAAGAAAGAAGCAATGAAAAGAGCCCTCATGGAAATTTTAGAGGAATCTGTGATGAAGGAAGAGGTGGAGGACACACCCAAAGAAGAACCAATTAAACCCTGCACCAAGTCATGATATTCATGTGGAGAAGAAGGACACATCTCCCAAAATTGTTTGAATGGGGATTTAGTAGAATTCCCGACAAAGGAAGTAGAGTATGACCCACAGGAAATAGAAGCCCTGATTGGAACGGAAAAGTCCAGGAAGAGAAGAAGATTGGATCCCAGGAACAACCCAATTTCTACAAAGAGAGATCTGAGTCATATCACATGTTTCAGGTGCAAAAATTCAGGACACTACCACAATGATTGCCCAAAAGGAAAGATGAGGACCCCAGGAGGCTATATAATCACAAGGAAACCCCGAGATATGTCAGAAGTAATATGTTTCCGTTGTGATGAAGCAGGGCACGTTGCCAGAGAATGCCCAAGGAGACGGAGACTTGTGATAAATAGTTGAGTGCAACGACAAATATAGTAGTAGTAGTGTGGACATTTCTTTTTCTAGTGAGGTGTCGGATTGCTGCAGGTAATGGAATGCAAGAGATTGTAATAATTTGAGAATCAATAAATTTAGCATCATTGGAATTGATTTGGATTTTATGAGTTGTTACTCTATGAAGAAAGATTTTGACCATTTTCGAGGATATGAGAAATATGGTCTATGGAAGATTGTGCATTTTAAAGGTGGTAGTACCCTATGAGGAAACTTGACCCTTGGAAAAAGGTAATGATATTCCACGAAGTGGATTTCGAACAAAATAAGTATGAGTTTTATCTCGATATGTTGGATACCCCAAGAATATGAGGGTATGGAGTATTATTGGATGCAAAGGAGGTAGTCTATGAAATTGGAGACGGAGCATGTCCTCGTGTGTTCCCTCTGCGAGGTGTTAAACTATTTGGAGTTAAGGGGAAGTTAGCCCCGAGATTTGTAGGACCATACCGAGTTTTGGAGAGTATGGGAGAAGTGGCCAACAAGCTGGAGTCACCCGAAGGACTGTCAGGAGTTCATGATGTGTTTCACGTTTCCCAGTTGAAGAAGTGCCATGCAGAGATGGCCAATATTCCCCTGTAAGGACGCTTGACCCTGGAAAGGATAATGATGTTCCACGAAGTGGAGTATGGACTTCATAAGTATAAGTGTTTTTTTATCTCGGTATGTGGGATATCCCACAGGATGAAGGGATAAATTACTATTGGATATAAAGGAGGTATGATGGAAATATGGATCAATGGAAATTCCATAATGAGTCTGAGTAATCATGTCCCAGTTTGGTGCCAATAGAAGGAAGGAAGACAGTACAATTGGATGGATTTAAGAATACTAGGAAGTTGGATGTTGGATTAAGGATCAGTTTCCCCGATGATGAGTTCAAGGACTACAAGTGATGAGATGGGCCATAACCCACAGGCCCCAGGACCTGCCAAGAAGAAAGCACATTTCTTGCTGAAGGAAAGACCCTGGAAGAAGTTATGATTTTATCGACAGATGATCTTATAGGTGTTACGCAAAACCTGAGGGTTGGGAAGGAACGATAGATGTTTGTTTGGCTTGCAGAATCCTTGGATTTATCCGAACTTGGTTCGTTGACAAGAGAAATTTTGCAATGCTTGCGAGGATGACCGAGTGTTAGAATGCGAGATTCGCTAAACCATGTAGAAGGTAATGATTTGGGTGCGGGATGGATTGATCACCATACCGACTTACTCTTATTATTCGCCTTGCTATACGGGATGGTAAATCCGAGTGACTTACCTATAGTAGAGGGACGACGATTCAAACCTTGCTTGAACCTTAGAATGGTATAAGAATGTTTCCCTTGTACACGGCAGTTGATGCCAATCGTAGGTTATACGGTGAGGATCAACCAGACCCATTTCCTGCAGGAGAAACCATAAATCGTTGACCACCATGAGACATCGATAGTTGTTTATTTTGGCGCCAGACCCGTCAGCTAAGAAGACCCAGTCATGGAATAACCTTACCAAGATGAAAGACAGAAGAATTGAGGAAAAGGTTATGTCGCTACCCAAAGAGCCAGAGAAGGAATTTTTCCCGAGAATTTGAGAAGACCGGCCCCGTCAAGAATAAGGATGGAGTATATGAGTACTGATGGGACCATGACCATGCTTCTAAGGGTGGTAGCACCCCAGACCCCCTGTGATGATCAATGGATTCTGAAGACCCCAAACCTAACCTATTTCTTGCTAGCCTCTCCAAATCTCGAGGACGAGATTCATTTTAAGGGTGGTAGTTTGTAACATCCCAAAATTCTAAATTTTGGAATGTTATAATAACAGATTTGGATTGATTGTTTGATTGATTGACTGAAAGTGAGTGGAATTCGAAATCTTTTGAAAGTTAAATGAGAGGGAATAAAAGGACTTTCCCAAACTTTCATTTTGCTTTTATGATCTCCATGAATTCAAATTCTTTTCACCACAAAACTCTGGAGAGAAGATGGCATGACTTCTTCCATTTAGTTAAATGACAAGGGGTGTTGAAAATATTTGAATTTCATTTGAAAATATTTCCCATGTCTGAAACTTTATGCAACTCAATGATTTTCACGAGAGAAGAAAAAATGACTTCTTCAAAACAAATGAAATATGAGTTGGGAGTTTCAAAGGATTAAATTCAAAGTCCCATTGAAATTATTTTCAATATTGGAGTTATTTGAGTCTTATTCAAATTATTTTTCTCCAAAATAACAATATATAGAAAATAGGGTAACATGATTCCCTACATCAGAAAATTGGAGAGAAATAAATTTGAAATCATTTTGATATTTTTTTAAATGATTTTTATTGGATTTTATTAAGGCAGTAGCACTCTTTGCTTTATGTAAATTTATGAGGATTTCATTTGACTTCACAAAAATGTCCATGTTCTTGGAAATCTTTTTCTGATAATTTTGATATATTATATGCCTATATAATATTTTATTTTATATTCTATTTCTTTTCTTTTTCTGTCTGTTAAAAAAACTCTTCGAACAGTGCCAGGCCGAAGCCCAGCACTGCTCTCTCTCTCCTCTCTCTCCCTCCGCCGAACTGGGCCGGCCCACCTCCAACTAGGCCGTGGCCCAGCGCGCCCGCGCCCGTCCCCGACTCCGGCGGAGTCCGCCTCCACCACGGCATCGCCGCCGCCGCCCGTGTCCGTGCGGGACTCCCTCCGCCGCCTCTCCTCTGCCCCCTCCCGCACGCCACCGCGCCGCCCTCCCCCCCTTAAATAGCGCCGCCCCGGGCCCCGATCTCTCTCTCTCCTCTCTTCTCGCCACCGCCTCGAGCCGCATCGCCGCCGCCGCCGCTGCCAACCACCGCAGCCGCGCCGCGCCGCCCGCCGCCGCCCGCGCCGCTCGCTGCCCTCGCCTGCGCCGCCGCCCGCTCCTTGCCTCACGCCCGAAGCCGAGCCGCCGCGCCGGAGCTCGCCGTCGCCACTGCCCCGCCTCGTCGGAGTTTCCCCGCCGGCGCCGGACCGCTGCTGAACCGATATAACCCGCCGGTCCAATCCGGTTTTTTTTCATGTTCGGTTTTAAAAAAAAACCCTAGCCTAGATCTGTTTTTTTAGGTTTTACTAAACAGCGAACGTCCACTATTTAGATCCTATAAACGAACGTTCACTATTTAGCTTTTTCTTTTTCTGTTATTTTCGGCCAGCGATCCATCTGTGAATAATTTATTTACAGATTAGCCCCTGATCTTCAAACGTCTATAACTTTTTACTCGTTTGTCCAAATCCAACGAAACCAATGCCCACTTCTTCGTTATGATCTCCTCTAACCAGTAATCCAACTCAAACATGTTTTTGAAATTTTAAAATTTGAATTAGATCAGATTTGAATTCAAACTTTTTTTTGTTCATAACTTAAGTTCCGTAACTCCGTTTGAGTTGATTCTTTTTGCAAACCGAAGCTCTTGACCTAAACATTCTGATAAGGCCAAATTCACATAATTTTGGTACTGTTAGAAATTGTTTTATGTTGCAAGAGTTAATTGCTTGGTTTTGAAGTTTTCCGAATTGTTTTCCTCGTTCTTTCTGATCTTTTGAGTGATTGCTTATGTGTGGTTATCATTGCTTGCTTGCGATAGATTGACCGGAGTGTGACGAGTAGATCTATCAAGAGTGTTGAGTGTGAATCATCTTCATCAACATTGCAGGCAAGTTCACACTTTGATCATACCCCTTTCCTACCCAGTTTTTTTTATGCATTAGATTCAACCCTCAAACAATTGCATGATTAGGATCTGATTAACATGTGGGTATTGGCAAGTAGTTGATGAGGTAGTACCTATTGCCCTGTTTACAATCAAACCCTTGGGAGTTACTTCTACGTTGCTATTATATTGCCATGCTATGCTCGTAGACGTGGATTGGGTTTGAGAGATATTCATGATAGATGTGAGATTGTTAATAATGGTTTACTTAAGGTGGCAACTAAAACTCACATCTGGGTGGATTGAGGCACCTAGAGAACCCAGTGTTGCCTGTTTGTATAAGGACCACCACCCAGGCTCAAAGGGATCATAAGATTATTCATGCTAGAAACTTCCGTGTGCAGCCACAAGCCATTATGGGCTCTGGCATAGTTGAGTAAGTTGTGTGAGCTCTTGAAGAGGTGGACTAGCAGATGTAGGGGGATTGTAGGTGTAACGGTCTGCCCGGAGTAGAGAGTAAATGCTTCTAAAAGACTGTGTCTCGATCATCCATTTCTCAAACACCATGTAGTGCGAGAAATCCAACGGAGGAGATCGAGTCTTTTGGGGAAAAGTGCGCAAACCTCTGGAGAGTGTACAAACTAATCATGATTAGCCGTGTCCCCGGTTATGGACATCTTGAGTATCTAGTTCTTGGATTATCCCGTTGATCTCATCATGTTACTTAATTTAAATTTGATTTGGGTTTAATCACGTTCTTAATTGGGATTGAGATGCTGTCAACCATCTCAATGTTTCACAACCACCATGATAGTTAAATAAAATTTATTCCTTTACAGTAGGGAAAAATTGGCTTTTCGCAAAAACATTATAACCATAGAGCTTTTCCACCAGCCATATATGCATGTAGTGATAGCCTTTGTTCATCATTTCTCTGTGGTGTGAATTTGCCAGCATATTCCATGTGCTGACCTGTTTTCGGGCTGCAACGTTTCATGTTGCAGGATATCTTACGACGAGTAAGTGATTCGTTAGGGTTACGATTTCTACACTCAACTTTGCCGTTGGTGTTGATGGGAATCCACAACCTTGTTACTTCCGCTTTTTTGATTGAGGTAGTAGTATTTACGTTACTTTATACATGTGATTTACCTCTGTTATAAATCCTCGAGTACTGTGTGTGTCAGCATACCGATCCAGGGATGACACTTAAGCACAGAGACTTGATCCATTCGGGTCTGGTCGCTACACAATCAACATAATCAGCATATGTAGAGATACTAAAATGCAC
Source organism: Aegilops tauschii subsp. strangulata (assembly GCF_002575655.3). Classification (NCBI taxonomy): domain Eukaryota; kingdom Viridiplantae; phylum Streptophyta; class Magnoliopsida; order Poales; family Poaceae; genus Aegilops; species Aegilops tauschii. Next base: position 239,708,659 of record NC_053037.3, on the reverse strand, counting down.
ACGAACAGTACGTGTTACCTTAACCTTGCCGCTGTTGTTGAACCATTGGATGTAGTACGGATGTGGATGTGGTCTTGTGGTGAGAGATAGCTTCTCCACCATCTCCATGCTAGCCAAGTTGTTGCAGCTCCCTCCATCTATGATGACGCGAATAGAACGTTCCTTCACAACTCCCTTTGTATGGAACAAATTATGCCTCTGATTTTGCTCAGCTTGTGTAACCTGCACACTCAAAACACGTTGAGCAACCAAACATTCATACATGTCAGCATCTTCAGGAGCCATGTATTGCGTCTCATGATCAGAATCATCTCCACCGTGTTCTTCACGTGTAATAAGAGCCAAAGTCTCCTCATCATAGTCACTAGCGGACTCATACCCACCATCCTCAGTAGCAATCATCACACGCTGAGATTTGCATTCTCTCGCATAATGACCTCTTCCCTTAGAACGACGACAAATAATATCACTTGTGTGCCCTGTTGATGCCATGGAAAAAGAAGAACTCTGTGCAGGCCCGGCAGGTGTGCTCTTGGCAGATAGTGGTGGTTGTGCCTGCTTTCTTGTATCACAGTTGGAGGTGGCACCTGATGGAGGTGATGGTGCAGTGGATGTAGAGGATGCACGTGGTGTCCATGACGAATGTCGACCTGCAGAAAAGTTAGTTCGCGCCAATGCCTGTCGATCCTGCACTTCACGTTCAGCTTTACAAGCAAGATGGAATAAACGAGTGATATTATTATACTCCTTATACTCTAGAATGGTCTAAATCTCTCTATTTAATCCACCCATAAAACGTGCAAGCATAGCTTCATTATCCTCAACAATACCACATCTAATCATGCCAGTTTTGTAATTCCTGATAATATTCATGTACAGAATTTTTTCCTTGTCTTAAACGCTGCAATTTTTGAAGTAATTCACGTTGATAATATGGTGGAACCCAACAAGTATGCATAGCAGTTTTCAAAGCAGCCCAAGTAGTTGGAATATTATTTGGATATAATCTACGATGTTCAAACCACCACACACAAGCAAAACTAGTGAAAGCACAAAGTGCAGCAGCAACACGTCTCTCCTCAGGATATTCTAAACATGTAAAATGTTGTTCGATTTCTAACTCCCATGTAAGATATATATCAGGAACATATCTACCCTCAAATGGTGGAATATTCAATTTCAGCTTAGGAAGATGGTCATGATCTCGTACCTGAGGGAGAGCCCTACCATTGTGATTATTTGCATGTGGACGACCTGGTGGTTGTGGTGTTGGTGGTTGCACGTAGTTCTGATTTTGATCAACCTCATCCTCGTAATCTCCCACATAATCATCTTCCTCCACATCAGCAGCAGGAGCCACAGAAGTATCAACAGTAGCACCAGCAGTTTGGCCAAGCTGAAGAGGGACACGGCTTGCTCCGCGGAGGTCTGTTTCGCGACGTGGAGGTAGTCATTGTAGTAGTAGTAGTTGTTGTTGTTGTTGTTGTTGCAGAGGTGTGGCAGGTGCAGCCAGTGGTGGAAGACGCGCAAGCAGTTCATTAAATCTGTTATCGAGCTTTGTTTCGAACGTCTTCTCAAGGCCAGTGATCTTCTCCATGGCCTCTTCAAAATTGTTCAGCACATCTTGCACCTGTTCAGTCATCATTTGCTGAAACTTATAATGAAGCTCCTTGTTCGTTAAGTTCTCCCAGTCAATCTCGTCGGCTTGTGATCTTGGCATGGTTAGCAGTAATAGAAACACACAAGAATATGATCCTACAGACTACTAACAAGTGGTGGTGGTGGTGGGTGTCACAAATCCGTCAAGAAAATCTCAAATTCTTACCAGTTCTTACCTAGCAGCAGGCGGTGATCGGCAACCGATGTAGTCAAAACTCTGAAAGCTTGGATAGAGCGATTACCAGGGAGAGTCAAACGCACGATGTAGATGTATGTGGAGCTGGGAAGGCTTATAATATGGTAGCAAAAAGGGTCAGCAATAATCAATTCAGAGATGCAAAGTTGAATAAACGCTCAACGACGGTACTGTGCTGGTCCTAGGCTAGACTGTGCTAGAGACGCGAGCCTAGAACACTAACAAAATCACGGCGCTGCACGTAAACAAGGGAAAAGCACACTCTGGATTTATTTTTCACTTTGTTTTTTTTGCGCTCTTTTTTTTTGCGCTCCTCTTTTGTTTTGCGAAAAATCACTATAATGGCACGAAGTTTTTTGACTATTTTTTCGGAAATCAGGGCAGCGATGACGAAAAAGTGCGACAAAAAATCACTATGATGGCACGTGGCTCAAAAGACTTAGAAAAGCCTAAAAATAGGATAGGGAAAAAATATTTTTGGTCGCCGAAATTTTGGCCTAAAAACTGCCCGGGGGTCTCCAGACTTTTATTTTGCGAGACCTACTCAGGCAAGGAAACACGAAACGGAAAATAGATGGATCTCGAAAACAAACGTAATATGAAAAGAACTCGGATTGGTGATGAACAGGCGGTGGTATATGTGGTATATGTGGACTCGGATTGGTGATGGACAGGTGGTGGTATATGTGGTATATGTGGACTCGGATTGGTGATGGACTAGAGGTGGTATATGTGGACTCGGATTGGTGGCGTGGTATATATGGACTCGGATTTATGGCAGATATATGGTGGTATTTGGTGGCGGCGATGTGTCTGGTGTGGTGGTGGTATATGTCAGCGGATGATAATGGTGCGGCGGCGACGTGAATACCCGTGAACAGAACTCGAAACTCTAAAAGACTAGACGCTAAGACCAGCAACTAGACACGACGATGCAACCGCAAATTCAACAAAGAAAATACAGAAAATATTATGCAAAGGCTCAGATTGGTTCGGATATGATGAACTAACCCTAATTTTTTGTGGCTTTTTCATGGACTGTAGGTATGAAGAACAGACTCGATCTAAACTACGAAAAACTGTAAAATCTCACCGAGCAACCTGAAAATCTGATACCACTTGATAGAGGCGAAGGTGTCCCGATGTTTCGATGAGATGTTGGCTATCATTTTCTGTGGGAGTCGACCTTGACGATCCGACTACGAACGTGCGAGACGTCGTGCCTTAGCAATCGCTAAACCAACTTCCGAGAGTTATTAAACACGCTGGAGCAAGATCAACCTGACCACGAAGGTCTATTTCCTGCGAGCAAACGAAGAACAAGCAAGAGACTAAAATTGCAATCTGGATATTGCGAATATAAGAGGAAAGCTTTATTGATCAAGGTGGGGTTCTGTGACGCCTTTGTCTGGTCGTTGAACACAAACGAAGTACGCGAAGTTGCAGCTATGGCGAACTTTTAATCTAAACAAAACCCAAAGTCTAAATGGTGCCCTAAGGGCTGTATATATGGAGAAAGAGGGGGGAATTTCGTGGCCCTTGGAGAAGGGGTCCGTAACCAACCCTAACTCTTGTTTCCCCACACATACAGACTCTAAAAATAGCCTATACTTAAGTATTTCGAAATTACATGGGCCTGGCCTAATAATAAGTTGACGCAGCACCTAGAATAGCCTCTAGACCAAATTTATGAAGTGGCATCTTGTATATTTCCTCCAAGGCTTCATGCACTCCTTATGGTGGCTTCAAAGTCCTGAAATCATCACTTGTAACTCCGTTCTTGTTCCCCTTGCGCATGCCATCAACTCCATGCTTGTTCATGCTCCAATGTTCATCCTTCTCCAAGCTAGGCCCTTCATTTGTAAGCAAAACAAATGTATCCAATTTAGGCAGCAAAATATTCTCATGAACATTAGAATCATTACCAAGAAACGAAAGTACCTGGTAACTTAATTGGCGTGCGCGAGCTCTAGTAATTGGTCCAGTATATGTAACAGTAGGGGATGTGGGTGTAACAATGGTATTGATGTCCTCATCACATCGAGCACCGCATCGACCTCATCCCCGGAGCACCACTTCCATACAAAGCTCCCTACTGCGTCAACCCCGAAGAAACCAAAGAAATACAAAGGCAAGTAAAGCATCTCATAGACCATGGACACGTGCGTGAAAGTTTGAGCCCTTGTGCCAAAAAGAGACGGTAGCTTTCGCATGTGTTCCGATTGTAGACTCATCAATGCTATCACCGTTAGATATAGGTACCCCATTCCACGCCTTGATGATATGATTGATGAGCTTAGCGGTGCCACTATTTTCTCAAAAATTGATCTCAAAAGTGGTTACTATCAAATATGCATATAAGAGGGTGATGAATGGAAAACCGCTTTCAAAACAAAGTTTGGTTTGTATGAGTGGTTAGTTATGTCTATGGGTTTATCAGAAGCACCCGGTACTTTCATGTGTCTTATGCATTATGTGTTTCGCCCTTATATTGGTGAGTTTGTTGTGGTCTACTTCGATGATATCCTTGTTTTTAGCAAATCTCTCAAGGAGCATGTCACCCACCTTCGCACCGTGCTACAAACTCTTCGAAAAGAGCGTCTTTATGCGAATATGGAGAAATGCCTTTTTGGTGTTGATAAGCTTGTTTTGTTGGGTTTTGTAGTATCTTCTAAGGGTGTTCATGTTGATGAATCTAAGATGAATGCTATTAAAACTTGGCCCCAACCAACTGATTTGCAACAAGTGCATAGTTTCCTTGGTTTAGCTAGTTTCTACCGTAGATTTGTGAAGGATTTTAGCACCATTGCATCTCCTTTACATGCTTTGTTTGGGGACCATCGCAAGATAGCTCATTCAATGAGCTTAATAATTTGCTTACTCATGCCCCCGTGCTATCATTACCCAACTTTGACAAACCCTTTGAAATTCATTGCGATGCTAGTGGTGGTGGCATAGGTGTGTTAACGCAAGAGAAGCGCCCCATGGCATATTTTAGTGAGAAACACTCCCGAGTGCAACTCAATTACCCCATCTATGACAAAGAGCTATATGCTTTAGTGCGAGTTTTGCATGAATGGGAACATTACCTTCATCCTCATGAATTTATCATCCATACCGATCATGAAACGCTTAAGTATCTTAAGGGTCAAACTAAGTTGAACAAGTGTCATGCTAAATGGAGTGAGTTTATCGAGTCATTTCCTTATGTCATCAAGTATATTAAAGGTAAGGAAAATGTTGTAGTGGATGCACTTTCCCGTATATGCATGCTTGTTACTCAACTTGAATTGAATGTCATTGGTTTTGAGCACATAAAAGACTTGTATAAGCATGATCCTACTTTTGCTATTCCTTATGCCAAGTGTTTGACGCATACTTCTTGGGATCGATATTACCTAAAGGATGGTTATCTTATGAGAGCTAACAAACTTTGCATCCCCGAGTCTTCTCTTTGTTTGTTACTTGTGCAAGAATCTCATGGAGGAGGACTAATGGGACACTTTGGACGCGACAAGACATTTGCTACGCTCTCCAAGAACTACTTTTGGCCCAAGATGTTTTGCGACTTCAACTGCTTCACCAACCGATGCTCTACATGCCGCAAAGCTAAATCTAAAGCTCAATCTCATGGACTATATATGCCTCTTCCAATTCCGTACCAACCATGGGAAGATATTAGCATGTATTTTGTCCTTGGTTTGCCTATAACTAGAAATGGAAAGGATTCTGTGTTTGTTGTTGTGGACCGATTCTCTAAAATGGCACATTTCATACCATGCAACAAGATAGACGATGCTTCACATGTCGCAAATTTATTTTGTAGGGAAATCTTGCGTCTACATGGAGTGCCAAAGACGATTGTTTCGGACCGCGACGTCAAGTTCTTGAGTTACTTTTGGAAGACCTTATGCGCCAAGCTCGGAAGCAAGCTTTTGTTCTCTTCGGCATACCATCCTCAAACGGACGGCCAAATGGAGGTGATGAACCGTACGCTCTCCACTCTACTACGCGTGTTGATAAAGAAGAACATCAAGGAGTGGGAGGAATGCCTACCAATCGCCGAGTACGCCTACAACCGTGCAAGACATTCAACTACCAGCAAGTCCCCCTTCGAGGTCGTCTACGGTTTCAACCTGTTGTCCCCGTTAGACATTCTTCCTCTACTGCTACAAGAGCGCACAAACATGGACGCGAGTGCCCGAGTCAACTACCTCAAGAAGATGCATGAAGATACAAGGCACACCATCGAGCACCAAGTCCAACGACTCGCGACCAAGCTCAACGTCAACAAGCACCCAATGATATTCAATGTTGGAGATCTTGTGTGGCTACACCTTTGAAAGGACCGCTTCCCCAATGAACGCAAGTCCAAACGACTACCCAGAGCGGATGGACCCTTCAAGGTGCTTGGACGCTACAACAACAACAACTACAAGATCGACATCCCACGCGACAAGTACTCTAAGAGCAACATCTTCAACATCAAAGATCTCTCCCCGTACCATGGTGATGAGGATTTCGATCCGAGGTCGGATCTTTCCCAAGGGAGGGGAGATGATGTGGAGCATCCTACGGTCAACCCCATGGACCTACCATCGTCTCATCAAGAGCCAAGAGGACCCATGACACGAGCACGAGCTAGAGCTCTCGAGAATAAGGTGACTTCCTTCCTTAGTGATATCACATATGATCCTCACGAGACATGGCTACTACCTAAGTCCGATATGCCATGCATGATTAGGTATCAAGAGGACCCTCCCGGAGATGCTCATGAAGACGGACAAGCTGCCAAGTTCATGGACAAGGAGAACCAACGGAAGGAGTCAAGTGCAACTCCCAGGACCCGGACATCCGGCCAGGACCCCGGACATCCGGCCCTTGGAAGCGTCACCAGCGTCAAGGAGCGAGCGGCCAAGCCTACAGTCCCCGGACATCCAGCCTGACAGCTCGGACATCTGGCGCCCATCACAGAATGTACCCGAAGCCGAACATTCAGCCTGGACATCCGGCCCGTCCCGAGCTCCTGGACATCCGATCTCACGCCCGAACTTCCAGACCCCGTCTATCCAGAGAGCATCCAGGCCAGCCACGCCAGCCCGGTCATCCGGCCGCTCGCGAAGGCCCGGGCATCTAGCCCATCGCCCAGACATCCGGCCTCCCCTGTCTGCGCATAGTGTAAGGGCCTAAGGCCCGTGTACCCTTTCGCACCCCTAGACTATATATACTCCTCCTCCTCCCTCTTTCTAGGGTTAGCATTGGTTTAGCACATATGTGAGATAGAGCTTTGCTCATCCATTACGGATCTACTCCACGAGAGAGACCGTGGCCCCTCTACGGAGAAGATCCCCTTGGATTCAAGACCCCCTCTTGGGTGGCCCCATCAAGACCTCCGCACAGAGAAGAACCGGTTACCCTTTGCATCGTCCTTTGTTGATCGTGGATCTTGTATCTCCTCTCGTGTTTCGAGGATCTAGCACATGTGTGATTGTTCTTTTTGGTTTGAGTGATTCTCTCATGTTTTCCCTCATGCTTCCCCTCGTGTTCTTAGTTGCGATCCGCTCCTTTCGTGAAAGATCGTCCGTATAGGGTTCCACCCTACATCAATATGGCAGTCCTTAAAAGAACTTCATTTTCTCGTGACTCTTTCTGGCGCGCCGACCCAAAATTAGATATTGTTTCCACATATAAATTGATCGATGCCAGGAATTCCCTCCTATTATTGGCTGTCACACACGTACGCTACGACATACCACGTAGAAAAAAGAAGGAGAATAAGGCTTATAGTCACCTTACTTTCTTGAATTTACAACCAAATGGGATTCCCCGGATCATAGAGCATGTGGAGAATGCAACGTTTGTCCTTACCAGGCGGACTAATGTTTATACTCGCCATAATCTCTCGAATTTCCTTCCAAAGGAGTGCCAATCGGTTCAGAAACTGGTCTGAAAAGCAGCGGCAAATGATGTTCTTTGACTTTCAGGGGCAAATAGTCCTGCCTAGGGAACAAATTTGAGGGTCCTCCGGGCCTCCTGCGCAAACCGGAAGTATTTTCTAGATTCCCACGCCTATCGCGAGCATTTTGAGTACTTGTGGGTCCAAAATGGACTCTGAATGACAAAGTTATGACCCTTTAGTGAACACTAGTCCTTTATATGGCAGTCCTTGAAAGAACTTCATTTTCTCGTGAAGCGTTCTGGCGCGCCGCCCCATAATTTTGTGTCCTCCATAGTGGAGATATTGTTTCCACATATATATTGACCAATGCCAGGAATGCCCTCCTATTATTGGCTGTCACACACGTATGTTATGACATGTCACACAGCAAAAACAAGGATAATACTTCTGGTGGATAGGAGGCATTTGCTTGGATGCTTCAACCCTTTGACAGCTTGGATCTGGAAGTCCTCCTGTACAATGAAAATCAAAGTTTTTGCTTGGATGCTTATTATGGACAGGTTGAACACCAAGGACATGGTGGATAGGAGGCATTGGCATTTGGAGGATGGAGTAAACTGTGTCCTTTGTCCTTTGCAGACTAGGGAAACAAGGGATCATCTGTTCTTTAATTGCAACTTTAGTGTCAGAGTTTGGAACTATTTGCAAATTGATTGGTCATCTGGTGACTCCATGGCTCATTTGGTTATTAATGCTAGCAGGAGTTTTAGGAAGCCCTTCTTCACCGAAGTGGTGTTCATTGCTTGCTGGAATATCTGGATCATCAGGAACGCTAAGGTCTTCAGGCATGAGAGAGCTAGATTCAATAAATGGAGAAGTGCATTCATCCATGACATCAGCTTAATGCAATATAGAGTGAAAGGAGTGCCAATGTGTTCAGAAAATTGTCAGAAAAGTTGCGGCAATGATGTTTTTTGACTTTTAGGGGCAAAAAGTCCTGCCTAGGGGCCGAAGTTGAGGGTCCTCCGAGCCTCCTACGCAGGCCGGATGTATTTTCTAGATTCCCCCGCTTGTCGCGAGCATTTTGAGTACTTGTGGGCCCGAAACAGACTCCAAATGACAAAGTTATGACCGTTTTAGTGAACACCGGTCCTTTATATGGCAGTCCTTAAAAGAACTTCATTTTCTCGTGACGCGTTCTAGCGTGCCACCCCAAGATTTTGTGTCCTCCATAGTGGAGATATTGTTTCCACATATATATTGACCGATGCTAGGAATGCCATCCTATTATTGGTTGTCACACAGGTACATTATGGCATGCCCCACGGCAAAAATATGGAGAATAAGGCTTATAGTCGCCTTTTTCTTGAATTTACAACCAAATAGGATTCGCTGGATCACAAAGCATGAGCAGAATGCAACGTTTGTCCTTACCAGGCGGTCTAATGTTTATACTCACCATAATCTCTCGGATTTCCTTCCAAAGGAGTGCCAATGGGTTCACAAACTTGTCTGAAAAGCAGCGGCAAATGATGTTCTTTAACTTTCAGGGGCAAAAAGTCCCGCTTAGGGGCCAAATTTGAGGGTCCTCCAGGCCTCTTGCGCACGCCGGAAGTATTTTCTAGATTCCCACGCTCGTCGCGAGCATTTTGATTACTTGTGGGTCCTAAACAGACTCTGAATGACAAAGTTATGACCATTTTAGTGAACGCTAGTCCTTTTTATGGCAGTCCTTGAAAGAACTTTATTTTCTCGTGACGCGTTCTGGCGCGTCGCCTCACAATTTTGTGTCCTCCATAGTGGAGATATTGTTTCCACATATATATTGACCGATGCCAGGAATGCCCTCGTATTATTTGCTGTCACAAATGTACCTACGGCATGCCACACGGCAAAAACAAGGAGAATAAGCCTCATAGTTGCCTTTTTTCTTGAATTTACAACCAAATGGGATTTGCCGGATCATAGAGCATGTGCAGAATGCAACGTTTGTCCTTACCAGGCGGTCCAATGTTTATACTCACCATAATATCTCGGGTTTCCTTCCAAAGGAGTGCCAATGGGTTCAGAAACTTGTCTGAAAAGCAGCGGCAAATGATGTTCTTTGACATTAAGGGGTAAAAAGTCCTGCTTAGGGGCCAAATTTGACGGTCCTCTGGCTTCCTGCGCAAACCAGAAGTATTTTCTAGATTGCCACGCCCATCGCGAGCATTTTTATTACTTGTGGGTCCTAAACGACACTGAATGACAAAGTTATGACCGTTTTAGTGAACACCGGTCCTTTATATGGCATTCCTTGAAACAACTTCATTTTCTCATGACGCGTTCTGATGCGCCGGCCCAAAATTTTGTGTCCTCCTTGGTGGAGATATTGTTTCCACATATATATTGACCGATGCCAGGAATACCATCATATTATTGGTTGTCACACACGTACGTTATGGCATGCCACACGGCAAAAACAAGGAGAAAAAGACTTAAAGTCGTCTTTTTTTTCTTGAATTTACAACCAAATGGGATTCCCCGGATCATAGAGCATGAGCAGAATGCAACGTTTGTCCTTACCAGGCGGTCTAATGTTTATACTCACAATAATCTCTCAGATTTCCTTCCAAAGGAGTGCCAATGGGTTCAGAAACTTGTTTTAAAAGCAGCGGCAAATGATGTTCTTTGACTTTCAGGGGCAAAAAGTCATGCTTAGGGGCCAAGCTTGAGGATCCTCCGGGACTCTTGCGCAAGCCGGAAGTATGTTCTAGATTCCTACGCTCGACGCGAGCATTTTGATTACTTGTGGGTCCTAAACAGACTCTGAATGACAAAGTTATGACCGTTTTTGTGAACACCGGTCCTTTATATGGCAGTCCTTAAAAGAACTTCATTCTCTCGTGATTCGTTCTTGCGCGTCGCCCCACAATTTTATGTCCTCCATACTGGAGATATTGTTTGCACATATATATTGACCGATTCCAGGAATGCCCTCCAATTACTTGCTATCACACACGTACCTACGGCATGCCACACGGCAAAAAAGGACAATAAGGCTTATAGTCGCCTTATTTTCTTGAATTTACATCCAAATGGGATTCACCAATCATAGAGCATGTGCAGAATGCAATTTTTTCCCTTACCAGGGAGAATAATTTTTATACTCACCATAATCTCTCAGATTTCCTTCCAAAGGAGTGCCAATGGGTTCAGAAATTTGTGTGAAAAACAGCGGAAAATGATGTTCTTTGACTTTAGGGGCAAAAAGTCCAGCTTAGGGCCGAATTTGAGGGTCCTCCGGGCCTCCTGCACACGTTGGATGTATTTTCTGGATTGCCAGGCTCGTTGCGAGCATTTTGAGTACTTATGGCTCCGAAACGGACTCAAAATAACAAAGTTATGACCATTTTAGTGAACACCGGTCCTTTATATGGCAGTCCTTGAAAGAACTTCATTTTCTCGTGACGCGTTCTGGCGTGCAGCCCCAAAATTTTGTGTGCTCCATAGTGGTTATATTGTTTCCACATATATATTGACTGATGCCAGGAATGCCCTCCTATTATTGGCTGTAACACACGTACGTTACGGCATGCCACACTGCAAAAGCAAGGAGAATATGGTTTGCAGTCGCCTTATTTTCTTGAATTTCCAACCAAATGGGATTCCCCGGATCATAGAGCATGAGCAGAATGCAACGTTTGTCCTTACCAGGCGGTCTAATGTTTATACTCACCATAATCTCTCGGATTTCCTTCCAAAGGACTGCCAATGGGTTCAGAAAGTTGTCTGAAAAGCAGCGGCAAATCATGTTCTTTGACTTTCAGGGGCAAAAAGTCCTGCTTAGGGGCCAAATTTGAGGGTCCTCCGGGACTCTTGCGCAAGCCGGAAGTATTTTCTAGATTCCCACGCTCACCGTGAGCATTTTTATTACTTGTGGGTCCTAAACAGACTCCGAATGACAAAGGTATGACCGTTTTTGTGAACACCGGTCCTTTATATGGCAGTCCTTGAAAGAACTTCATTTTATCGTGACGTGTTCTGCCGTGTCGCCCCACAATTTTGTGTCCTCCATAGTCGAAATATTGTTTCCACATATATATTGACCGATTGAAGGAATGCCCTCCTATTATTTGTTGTCACACACGTACCTACGACATGCCACACGGCAAAAACAAGGAGAATCAGGTTCATAGTCTCCTTATTTTCTTGAATTTACAACCAAATGGGATTCGCCGAATCATAGAGCATGTGCAGAATGAAATGTTTGTCCTTACCAGGCGGACTAATGTATATACTTGCCATAATCTCTCGGATTTCCTCACAAAGGAGTGCCAATGGGTTCAGAAACTTGTGTGAAAAGCAGTGGCAAATGATGTTCTTTGACATTAAGGCGCAAAAAGTCCTAAATAGAGGCTGAATTTGAGGGTCCTTCGGGCTTCCTGCACAAACCGGAAGTATTTTCTAGATTGCCACGCTTGTCGTGAGCATTTTGAGTACTTGTGGGTCCGAAACAGACTCCGAATGACAAAGTAATGACTGTTTTAGTGAACACCGGTCCTTTTTATGGCAGTCCTTGAAAGAATTTCATTTTCTCATGACGCGTTCCGATCCGCCGACCCAAAATTCTGTGTTCTCCATAGTGGAGATATTGTTTCCACATATAAATTGACCGATGCCAGGAATGCGCTCCTATTAATGGCTATCACTCTATGCGTTACGGCATGCCACACGGCAAAAACAAGGAGAATAAGGCTTATAGTCACCTTACTTTCTTGAATTTACAACCAAATGGGATTCCCCGGATCATAGAGCATGTGCAGCATGCAGCGTTTGTAATTACCAGGTGGACTAATGTTTATACTCACCATAATCTCGCGGATTTCCTTCCAAAGAAGTACCAATGGGTTCAGAAACTTGTGTGAAATGTAGCGGGAATTGATGTTCTTTGAATTTCAGGGACAAAAAGTCCTGCCTTGGGGCCTCGTTCGCAAACCAGAAGTATTTTCTAGATTCCCACGCTCGTCGCGAGCATTTTGAGTACTTGTGGGCCCAAAACGGAATCCGAATTACAAATTTATGATAGTTTTAGTGAACACCAGTCATTTATATGGCAGTCCTTGAAAGAACTTCATTTTCTCGTGGCGCGTTCTGGCGCGCCACCCAAAATTTTTGTGTCCTCCATAGTGTAGATATTGTTTCCACATTTACATTCAAAGATGCCGCGAATGCCATCCTATTATTGGTTGTCGGACATGTACGTTACGGCATGCCACACAGCAAAAACAAGGAGAACGAAGCTTATAGTCGCCTTTTTTCTTGAATTTACATCCGAATGGGATTTCCCGGATCATAAACCATGAGCAGAGTGCAAGGTTTGTCCTTACCAGGCGGTCTATTGTTTATAGTCACCATAATCTCTCAAATTTCCTTCCAAAGGCGTGCCAATGGGTTCAGAAACTTGTCTGAAAAGCAGCGGCAAATGATGTTCTTTGACTTTCAGGGGCAAAAAGTCCTGCTTAGGGGCCAAATTTGAGGGTCTTCCGGGCCTTCTGCGCAAGCCGGGAGTATTTTCTAGATTCCCACGCTTGTCGCGAGCATTTTTATTACTTGTGGGTCCTAAACGACTCCGAATGACAAAGTTATGACCGTTTTTGTGAACACCGGTCCTTTATATAGAGATATATTTTCGACATATATATTGACCGATGCCAAGAATGCCCTCGTATTATTGGTTTTCACACACGTACCTACGACATGCCACGCGGCAAAAACAAGGAGAATATAAGGCTCATAGTCGCCTTTTTTCTTGAATTTATAACCAAATGGGATTCGCTGGATCATAGAGCATCTGCAGAATGCAATATTTGTCCTTACCAGGCGGTCTAATGTTTATACTTGCCATAATCTCTTGGATTTCCTTCCAGAGGAGTGCCGATGAGTTCAGAAACTTCTCAGAAAAGCAGTGGCAACTGATTTCTTTGACATTAAGGGGCAAAAAGTCCTAATTAGGAGCCGAATTTGAGGGTCCTCCGGGCTTCCTATGCAAACCGGAAGTATTTTCTAGATTCCCACGCTCGTCGCGAGAATTATGGGTACTTGTGGGTCCGAAACGAACTCGGAATGACAAAGTTATGATTGTTTGAGTGAACACCGGTCCTTTATATGGCAGTCCTTGAAAGAACTTCATTTTCGCGTGACGCGTTCTGGCGCGCCGCCCCAAAATTTTGTGTCCTCCATAATGGTGATATTTTTTCCACATATATATTGACTGATGCCAGGAATGCCCTACTATTATTGGCTGTCACACACATACGTTACGGAATGCCACATGGCAAAACAAGGAGAATAAGGCTTATAGTCGCCTTATTTTCTTGAATTTACAACTAAATGGGATTCAAAGGATCATAGAGCATGAGCAGAATGCAACGTATGTCCTTACCAGACGGTCTAATATTTATACTCACCATAATCTCTCAGATTTCCTTCCAAAGGAGTGCCAATGGGTTCAGAAACTTGTCTGAAAAGCAGCGGCAAATGATGTTCTCTGACTTTCACGGGCAAAAAGTCCTTGTCGGTGTCAAAACCGGTAGATCTCGGGGTAGGGCGTCCCAAGCTATGGATCATGGATCGATAGGTAACAGGAGACGAGGGACACGGTGTTTACCCAGGTTCGGGCCCTCTTAATGGAGGTAATACCCTACTTCCTGCTTGATTGATCTTGATGAATATAGAGATTACAAGAGTTGATCTACCTCGAGATCCTATGTTGTGGTCTAAAACCTAAGGATATGATGAATAATATCATAATGATCTAGCCTTGTCCCCATCGACTAGCCTAGCCTCGGCTTATATAATGTACCAGAGGCCTAGGATAACAAGAGTCCTAGTCGAATACGCCGGTGGGGAGAAGTCCTTGTCTTGATCACCAACTCTTGTGGAATCTTCCTTGTGTATACATCGGCTGTCCGAACTGGCCCAAGAGTGAATGGCCATGGGGGTCCTCGGCCCAATCCAACTGATCGGGAGACGGCATGGTGAGTACCCCATAATCCAGGACACCGTCAGTAGGCCCCTGAACTGGTCTTCAAGTTGGGGATGTTCCTCGGTTCTTCCGAACTGTTCTTCGTCTTCGGCCGTCAGCCCTGAAAACTGGTTCAATAAATCTTCCCATCCTCTATCTGCAGGGCTGCCGAGCTAAATCTGAAGATTTCACACGTCGGGTATCCGAGGAGCCCTTTAAGTCTTCGGCCTATATCAATGCCTTTTTATTTTTATCCCGCACCTCGGGTTTGAAGTGTTTCCCGTGCGGCAGTGTCCTCTTGCATCCGAGCTCCAACGCTGGATTGCATCCAAGCTCCTACGCCGGACTGTGTCCGAGCTCCAACGTCGGACTGTCTCCAAGCTCCAACGCCGGACTGTGTGCGAGCTCCAACGTCGGACTATGTCCAAGCTCCAATGCCGGACTATATCCAAGGTGCCATAGATCACCTTGGTTAAAAAAGTTTTAGCCGAGCTTAATGCCGGAAATGCCCTCTAAGGAGCCAGCCACTTGCATCCGAGCTATATGCCGAACTGCTTCCGAGGTGGCTCAACACCTCGGTCATGGGCTGCTTATTTTCGGATTTTATTTCCGATGCGTATAAATTTATTTGCTGACGAGATGTATTGCCAGTAGCCCTCAAGGAGTCTGTCGGCCTAAAATCAGAGATGCACCTGAAGGAAAATATGAAACCACTGATCCTAGTAGCTTCTGAGACTCAGGTCGTGAAATCGGCCTGAGGATCAACTCCTAGCTCAGCAGCATACATAGGAATAGAAACGCAGTGTAATATATTAGAGGTAATAGTGATCGGCGACAGGCCCCTGAGAGAGGGCCGTGAGAATTCACCGTGATATATCAGCTTGATGCCGGATAAGTCCCATATGGTACTTATTCTCGTCCGAAGACGCGCTTGTCCATAGTTCGGTTATGCCGAACACTGAGCACTTTGAATTTTCTGCATTGAATAGGCAATGCAGTAGCCCCCGAGCCACTGGTCGGGTGGCAACACCAGATCAGGGGATCGATGTGCCCCTTTAATATTTATAAATAATGAGCGCAAAGCCCAGTAGCCCCCGAGCCTTAATGTGGGCACGGGTGGCCGAATTAAGGATCGATATCCGTTTGGTAGAAAAAATTTGTTGTGTTTAACACAAACTTCTCGAAAAGAGAATAAAGATCTCTTAAAGGAGCTAGAGCCAGCGAAAGCTAGGCTCGCCAAGGTTGGCCCCAAGGGGCTTAATAGATAGGAAATCGATGCCACATGGGATTTAGGAGAGCTTTATGTAAGTTGATCGATTGTCTCAGCGAGATTGTGCCCCTTGGTCTTTAAAAGATGGGCTGCAATAAATCGACTTTACTCGCAATTTATGATCCTATCTATCCAAGTATTTTACATCATTGATGCTTGGATCCGCATTGTACAAAACTTTGTTGACCGACCATCGACTTCAACCTCCTCAGCCAGCAGCCGGGGAGTGTTTGTCATTCTTTATAAAGCCTTTATAAGAGCAAAGATTTACGACAAACAAGGCAATCCGGTCATACGGTTTTATAAACAAAGGTACACGGAGAGTATGTTATATTACTTTTTAATGTAAGAAACATCTTCCAAGGAAAATAGTCCCGCTATCGGTTCCTTTCTTTGGGGTGTCATGCTGATCATGATCATGAATCCTCACCTCCGATCAATGTGGGAGGAAAATATTTAGGATTTAGTTCGGGGAAAGTTTCCGAACTATGTGGTCTAAATGAATCAAAATTTTCACTTCCGTCGTTGCCGACCAATTATATTCTTTAAGATGGCTAGCTTTCGGCTTCTCCCAGTCTGAGGTACTAACATGGATGACCCAGAAGTAACAATCACAGAGGTGCTCCCTTTACCTCCTAGCTGAACAATCGGGAACGTAGGAGTAATCACAGCAGCCAGGCAACCCAGCTTGGCCAAAATCTTAAGTCAAATCGATGCATATTTATAGCTTTATAACGATAATTACGAAAGAGAGCGCTTGTATAATGAATACAACACTGATGACATATGTTTATTTTGACTCCGTTGCGACCGTTTATCATTCGAAAGTGGCCCATCGTCGGCTTCCACCCCTTTGTAGATGCTACGCCGGGTGTTTCTGCAATAACAAAACAACCCTTAGCCGACGTCTCGATGCCCGAAGGTGGTTGTGTTAGCGGAAACAAGGCAAGCAGTTATGCGGGCTTTATAACTTTCACTTAGTCATAGGAGCTTAATGTTGGGAGGGTAGTTACTAGCCCCCGGTTAGTGTTCGGCGACACCCGAGGTCAAGCCATAAACACTTCGGCCAATGCTATGAATGGCCCATCATTTAACACGGGGTGACCTCCATCGATCTTATAGTTTAGCATAGTCATCAGATCACTGACCAGTTTACGCTTATTGTGACAGTCAGTTTTTAGCTTTCTCCACTAAGGCACTTGACCAATTGAACCGGAAGCACAATCGCAGTGGTTCTCCCTTTACCCTTAGCCAAACAATCGGAAACGTAAGGGTAAGCACGGGAGTCAGGCGACCCAACAATTGACCAAAGACACAATTCAAAACCGATGCATATAAAGCCATATCCGAGAACGTTTTGCCGAAGACTCCTCGGAGTACCATGGCTTTTGGTGGGTTCGGCTGTAATCCAGCCCCCTGTTAATGTTGCCAATGCTTTAAAGGCGTATGGCATTGCACTGCTCGCGAACTAGTCCCGATGTGGCGTGTGTATTGTTAACGCCGAGGTGTAGTTCGGCGGGAAAGATGGCGAGTTGTGGGTCGGAAGAGATCTTTCGAGCTGAATTATAACGATGGGCACCTCAGTCATGAGGATGACCCGCTTCCCGAAACAAAAACATACAAATAGCAAAAAAGTGCCATAAGCTCGAAAAGCCAAAAAAAACTTATGTAAAAGCTTGACGTCCGAACTAAATCGAGATTTTGGTGCCAATCCGGAAATTGGTCTTTTAAAAAAATGTTCTTCTGTCGTGGTTTAACATGACACATCCAATCTCAAGACTTCAAGCGGGTCGGCCTACAGCTTCAAGCTCCTTATACCGAAGGCGGAGTGCTTCTCCGAGGCCAGTTTAGCGAGCTGAACTCGAGCGACTTTAGAGAGAAGCTACGCTATCCGGCTATAGACCATACACTCAAGTCGAAAAAGGAGCGGTAGAAAAAGGACTTTGCAACGACCAAGAAGAAAACACATTATTATAGAACGACTCGTGTAAATTTTAAGAGCCCCCAGTTAACATGGGTAAGGGGAGTTTCTTTTAACGAACAACGTATGTGAGCATGGTCGAACCGACACAAGTTAAAAATTTAAAACTTTGAGCATGAAAGCGACTTAGCTGGTTAATGTGTTCGGCATTGATGATGCGGCCCGAGCTTGATGTGGGACAAGGTTCCTTCCCCCAAGTCGGTCCCTAGGTGGCGGAGCGAAGAGCTCGGCACACCGAAGTGGTGACATAGCACGGCCAATGCAGGCCGGCAGAGTGACGCCGAAGTCCCCGGCGTGGGTTAATGAAGTGTTGACGAAGCCCCCCGTCCATTCGAGGTGACGTGGTATGTAAGTACGTCGTGGTGACAACACTGCCCGACCCGA
Source organism: Aegilops tauschii subsp. strangulata (assembly GCF_002575655.3). NCBI lineage: Eukaryota > Viridiplantae > Streptophyta > Magnoliopsida > Poales > Poaceae > Aegilops > Aegilops tauschii. The sequence continues at coordinate 239,690,264 of NC_053037.3, read as the reverse complement.
ATCATTTACCTGTGCACAAAAAATAGTGCAAACCGGAGATAATAGTAATAATAATAAATAAAAAAATTGTTGCAACATAAATAATTTATGCAAAGTGAGTAATAAAAGAAATATGGCCTGTGCGCTGAACACTCGATGAGGTAGAGCTCTCTCGGCGATGTCGAAGTCCCCGAAGGTGATCACGCAAGACGATTTATGCTGATTGGGACGACGGCGTCGGCTTGCCGAAGAGACCACATACGCAGTCGAAGTCCATTACCTGCACATGTAAAATGCAGGCCAATAAATATTAATATAAATATATAAAAATCCTCGCGTAATTAATTTACGCAAGATAATTTATTAAAAAATATGTGTCTTGGCGCCGAAGTCAATGTCGATGTAGGGCGTCGGCATGAAACGGTAAAGGTGTGGCAAAGCCTGAATTCACAGGTCGGACCGAGTTCCGGATGCGGCGTTGGCTGAACTATGCACGGAAACTGACCGAACCACCACACGACCGTCGTTAATGCGGCCGCCATTTGATAGACCTGTGTACAGATGATGGAACAAACCAGAGTAATAATTCCTTGGGAAAAATAAACCCAAACATGCAAAAATTCCTAGGATTAATAGCACCTGGTTTATTTGTTGTAGCAGTCCGAAGAAAAGTGACTCCGAAAATTGGAACTCGATCTGCACACCCATTGCCTGATGGGCAGTGAAGCGATGGCATGGCGATGCTAGTAATGGTTGGCTCGCCGAGGCAAAGCCCCCGGTCCAGCTAACGTGACGAAGCTGGTCGGCTGACGACGCCGAAGTCTCTGGAGTAGGTTGATGAAGGGATGGCGAAGCCCCGGGTCCAGACGAGGTGACGGAGCAGGTCGGTAAGGAGACATTATAGCTGCCATGTCAGCAGAGGTGTCGAAGTAGTTCGGCGTGATGGACATCGGCTCGAAGAAGCAACGGTGCGGCCATGCTGATGCAGGTCATAACTCGTGACATGGTCAATGCCGGCTTGATGAAGTGACCGTGCGGCGATGCCGATGTGCCCGCTCTGTGTAATCCGTGGGGCGGCGAGGTTGGTGATGATTTATCCTTCGCGATGCCGAACTCTTGTTCAGCTTGCCGAGATGATGATCCGAAGAAGTTGAGCTCGGCTCAACAAAGCAACGACGTGTCTTGCGCAGGTCGGCAGCCGTGGAGCAACGTTGTCGGGCTGGTTTGACACCGGTGCGATGGTGAAGATCATATTAGAAAAGATTTTAAAATTAGTGGGATGTGTTTGGGAACAAAACAAAATACCCCATACAAAACTTCCTTCAAAAAGGATGTCCGAAATCCCGTTCATAAAAAAGATGAACTCGGGTCGGATTCGTTCTCAAGCAGAAAACAGATCTGAAAAGTGATGCACTAATCGGAAGGTTCCCGGAGTTTGGATGGTCGGATCGAGCTGAAATTTTGAGGGGTGGTAGATATAGGAATTCTGCAGCGGATCAACGGTTGGATCTTCCAAAGGACGTCCGAGCTAGGTGCTGGACACCACGCTCCAAACTCGTCCAGATTCCCATCCCGATTCGACGGGGCTTCGGTATATCGGAGACCGGCAGAGATTGCTCCATCGGAACGCCACGAAATTTTACAGTGTTGTTGTAGACTCAATTCCACACAATTCCACCGAAGGAATCATCAAAGCGATGCTCGAGGAGGAGGTGGTAGCAGATACAAGTTCACTGTTCGGAAAAACAACACGGTCGCCCGAGGGCAATGTTGACGTTGAGCGCCCGAGCTCCATGGATAATTTCTCCATGATCTTGATAGATATCGGAGTTGAGGTTGATGAAGGCCCTGATACGAACATGATGATTGGAGGTAGGGCACAGTCCTCGGTCAAGCCAAGGTGACCAGTCGAGGCGGCGACGAAGACGCCGACGTCGCAGTTGATCTGCAGGCGAGTCATTGATCCTTTTGCCGATAACACAGCGGAACTCTCAATGAAAGCACCATTGTCGGTGTCAAAACCGGCAGATCTCGGGGTAGGGGGTCCCAAGCTGTGGATTATGGATCGATGGGTAACAGGAGATGAGGGACACGGTGTTTACCCAGGTTCAGGCCGTCTTAATGGAGGTAATACCCTACTTCCTGCTTGATTGATCTTGATGAATATAGAGATTACAAGAGTTGATCTACCTCGAGATCATATGTTGTGGTCTAAAACCTAATGGTATGATGAATAATATAAAAATGATCTAGCCTTGTCCCCATCGACTAGCCTAGCCTCGGCTTATATAATGTACCAGAGGCCTAGGATAACAAGAGTCCTAGTCGAATACGCCGGTGGGGAGGAGTCCTTGTCTTGATCACCAAGTCCTGTGGAATCTTCCTTGTGTATACATCGGCTGTCCGAACTGGCCTATGAGTGAATGGCCATGGGGGGTCCTCGGCCCAATCCAACTGATCGGGAGACGATGTGGTGAGTACCTCCATAGTGGAGATATTGTTTCCACATATATATTGACCGATACTAGGAATGCCCTCCCATTATTGGTTGTCACACATACCTACGGCATGCCACACGGCAATAACAAGGAGAATGTGGTTTGTAGTTGCCTTATTTCTTGAATTTACAACCAAATGGGATTCACCGGATCATAGAGCATGTGCAGAATGCAACGTTTGTCCTTACCGGGCAGACTAATGTTTACACTCACCATAATCTCTCGGATATACTTCCAAAGGAGGCCAATGGGTTCAGAAACTTGTGTGAAAAGCAGCGGCAAATGTTATTCTTTGACTTTCAAGAGCAAAAAGTCCTGCCTAGGGGCCGAATTTGAGGGTCCTCCAGGCCTCCTCTGCAATCCATAAGTATTTTCTTGATTCCCACGCTCGTCGCGAGCATTTTGAGTACTTGTGGGTCTGAAACGGACTCCGAATGACAAAGGTATGATGGTTTTAGTTGACACCGGTCCTTTATATGGCAGCCCTTGAAAGAACTTCGTTTTCTCGTGATGCGTTTTGGTGCGCCGCACCAAAAATTTGTGTCCTCCATAATGGAGATATTATTTCCACATATCTATTGACCAATGCCAGGAATGCCATCCTATCATTGGCTGTCACACACGTACGTTACGACATGCCACACGGCAAAAACATGGAGAATAAGGCTTATAGTTGCCTTATTTTCTTGAATTTACAACCAAACGGGATTCCCCGGATCATAGAGCATGTCCAGAATGCAACATTGGTCCTTACCAGGCGGACTAATGTTTATACTCACCATAATATCTCAGATTTCCTCCCAAAGGAGTGTTAATGGGTTCAGAAACTTGTCTGAAAAGCAGTTGCAAATGATGTCGGTTGACTTTCTAGGGCAAAAAGTCCTGCTTAGGGGCCGAAATTGAGGGTCCTCCGGGCTTCCTGCGCAAACCAGAAGTATTTTCTAGATTCCCACGCCCGTCGCGAGCATTTTGAGTACTTGTGGGTCCAAAATGTACTCCGAATGACAAAGTTATGTTTGTTTTTGAGAACACCGATCCTTTATATGGCAGTCCTTGAAAGAACTTCATTTTCTCGTGACGCGTACTGGCGTGCCGCCCCAAAAATTTGTGTCCTCCATAGCGGAGATATTTTTTCCACATATATATTGACTGATGCCAGGAATGGCATCCTATTATTTGCTGTCACACACATACATTACGGCATGCCACACGGCAAAAACAAGGAGAATAAGGCTTATAGTCACCTTATTTTCTTGAATTTACAACCAGATGGGATTCCCCGGATCATAGATCATGTGTAGAATGCAATGTTTGTCCCTACCAGGCGGACTACTGTTCATACTCACCATAATCTCTCGGGTTTCCTTCCAAAGGAGTGCCAATGGGTTCAGAAAAATGTCCAAAAAGCAGTGGCAAATGATGTTCTTTGACTTTCAGGGGCAAAAAGTCCTGCTTAGGGGCCAAATTTGAGGGTCCTCCGGGCCTCCTGCACAAACCATAAGTATTTTCCAGATTCCCACGCTCGTCGCGAGCATTTTGGGTACTTGTGGGTCAAAAAAGAACTCTGAATGACAAAGTTACGACCATTTTAGTGAACACCAGTCCTTTTTATGGCAGTCCTTGAAAGAACTTCATTTTCTCATGAAACGTTCTGGCGTGCCGCCCCAAAATTTTCTATTCTCGATAGTGGAGATATTGTTTCCACATATGTATTGACCGATGCCAGGAATGCTCTACTATTTTTGGCTGGCACATATGTACGTTACGGGATGCCACATGGCAAAAACATGGAGAATAAGGCTTATAGTCGCCTTATTTTCTTGAATTTACAACATAATGGGATTCCCCGGTTCATAGAGCATGTGCAGAATGCAACGTTCGTCCTTACGAGGCGTACTAATGTTTATACTCACCATAAGCTCTCGGATTTCCTTCCAAAGGAGTGCCAATGGGTTCAGAAACTTGTCGGAAAAGCATCGACAAATGATGTTTTTTGACTTTCAGGGGCAAAAAGTCATGTCTAGGGTCTGAATTCGAGGGTCCTCCGGGCATCCTGCACAAGCCGGAAGTATTTTCTAGATTCCCACGCTCGTCACGAGCATTTTGAGTACTTGTGGTTCTAAAACAAACTCCGAATGACAAAGTTATTACCATTTTAGTGAACACCGGTCCTTTATATGGCAGTCCTTCAAAGAAATTCATTTTCTCGTTACGCGTTCTGGCACGCTGCCCCAAAAATTTGTGTCCTCCATAGTGGAGATATTGTTTCAACATATATATTGATTGATGCCAGGAATGCCATCCTATTATTGGCTGTCACACACGTACGTTACGCCATGCCACACGGAAAAAACGAGGAGAATAAGGCTTATAGTCGCCTTTTTTCTTGAATTTATAAACAAATGGGATTCCCCAGATCATAGAGCATGAGCAGAATGCAAAGTTTGTCCTTAATAGGCGGTCTAATATTTATTTCTCACCATAATCTCTCGGATTTCCTTCCAAAGGAGTGCCAATGGGTTCAGAAACTTGTCTGAAAAGGAGCGGCAAATGATGTTCTCTGACTTTCACGGGCAAAAAGTGCTGCTTAGGGGCCAAATTCGAGGGTCCTTCGGGCCTCTTGTGCATGCCGGAAGTATTTTCTTGTGGGTCCTAAACAGTCTCTGAATGACAAGTTATGACCGATTTTTTGAACACCGGTCCTTTATTTGGCAGTCTTTGAAAAACTTCATTTTCTCGACCCACAATTTTGTGCCCTCCATAGTGGAGATATTGTTTCCATATATATATTAACCGATGGACGGAATGCCATCCTATTATTTGCTGCCACATGCATACGTTACGGCATGCCACACGGCAAAAACACGGAGAATGAGGCTTATACTTGCCTTATTTTCTTGAATTTACAACCAAATGGGATTCCTCGGATCATAGAGCATGTGCAGAATGCAACGTTTGTCCTCACCAGGCGGACTAATGTTTATAATCAACATAATCTCTTGGACTTCCTTCCAAAGGAGTGTCAAGGGTTCAGAAACTTGTCTGAAAAGAAGTGGCAAATGATGTCCTTTGACTTTCAGGGGCAAAAAGTCCTGCTTAGGGGCCGAATTTGAGGGTCCTCAGGGCCTCCTACGCAAGTCGTAAGTATTTTCTAGATTTTCACGCTCGTCGCGAGCTTTTTGGGTACTTGTGTGTCCAAAACGGACTCTGAATGACAAAGTTATGACCGTTTCAGTGAACACCGGTCCTTTATATGGCACTCCTTGAAAGAACTTCATTTTCTCGTGACGTGTTCTGGCGCGCCGCCCCAAAATTTTGTGTCCTCCATAGTGGAGATATTGTTTCCACATATATATTGACCGATGCCATAAATGCCCTCCTATTATTGTATGTGACACACATACATTACGGCATGCCACACGGCAAAAACAAGGAGAATAAGGCTTATAGTCGCCTTGTTTTTTTGAATTTAAAACCAAATGGGATTTCCCGGATCATAGAGCATGTGCAGAATGCAACATTTGTCCTTACCAAGCGGTCTAATGTTTATACTCACCATAATCTCTTGGATTTCCTTCCAAAGGAGTGCCAATGGGTTCAGAAACATGTCTGAAAAGCAGTGGCAAATGATGTTCTTTGACTTTCAGGGGAAAAAAAGTTCTGCCTCCGGGCCGAATTTGAGGGTCCTCTGGGCCTCCTACGCAAACCAGAAGTATTTTCTAGATTCCCATGCTCGTCGCGAGCATTTTGAGTAATTGTGGGTCTGAAACGGACTCCGACTGACAATGTTATGTTCGTTGTTGTGAACACCGGTCCTTTATATGGCAGTCCTTGAAAGAACTTCATTTTCTTGTGACACATTCTGGTGCGTCGCCCCAAATTTTTGTGTCCTCCAGAGTGGAGATATTGTTTCCACATATATGTTGAGAGATGCCACGAATGCCCTCCTATTATTGGTTGTCACACATACCTACGGCATGCCACACGGCAAAAACAAGGAGAACAAGGCTTATAGTCGCCTTATTTCTTGAATTTGCAACCAAATGGGATTCACCGGATCATAGAGCATGTGCAGAATGCAACGTTTGTCCTTACCAGGCGGACTAATGTTTACACTCACCATAATCTCTCGGATTTACTTCCAAAGAAGGGCAATGGGTTCAGAAACTTGTCCGAAGAGCAGCGGCAAATTTTGTTCTTTGACTTTCAGGAGCAAAAAGTCCTGCCTAGGCGCCGAATTTGAGGGTCCTCCAGGCCTCCTCTGCAAGCCAGAAGTATTTTCTAGATTCCCATGCTCGTCGCGACCATTTTGAGTACTTGTGGGTCTGAAACGGACTCCGAATGACAAAGGTATGACCGTTTTAGTGAACACCGGTCCTTTATATGGCAGTCCTCGAAAGAACTTCGTTTTCTCGTGACGCGTTCTGGTGCGCCGCCCAAAAATTTGTGTCCTCCTGATGTCTACTACACAACCTTCTTTTTGTAGACGTTGTTGGGCCTCCAAGTGCAGAGGTTTCTAGGACAGTAGCAAATTTCCCTCAAGTGGATGATCTAAGGTTTATCAATCCGTGGGAGGGGTAGGATGAAGATAGTCTCTCTCAAACAACCCTGCAACCAAATAACAAAGAGTCTCTTGTGTCCCCGACACACCCAATACAATGGTAAATTGTATAGGTGCACTAGTTCAGCAAAGAGATGGTGATAAAAGTGCAATATGGATGGTAGATATGGGTATTTGTAACCTGAAATTATAAAAACAGCAAGGTAACAAGTAATAAAAGTGAGTAGAAACAGTATTGCAATGCTTTGAAACAAGGCCTAGGGTTCATACTTTCACTAGTGCAAGTTCTCTCAACAATAATAACATAATTGGATCATATAACAATCCCTCAACATGCAACAAAGAGTCACTCCAAAGTCACTAATAGGGAGGACAAACGAAGAGATTATTGTAGGGTACGAAGCCACCTCAAAGTTATTATTTCCGATCAATCCATTGGGCTATTCCTATAAGTATCACAAACAGCCCTAGAGTTCGTAGTAAAATAACACCTTAGGACACAAATCAACCAAAACCCTAATGTCACCTAGATACTAAAATGTCACCTGAAGTATCCTGTTGGGGAACGCAGTAATTTCAAAAAAATTCCTACGCACACGCAAGATCCATCTAGGTAATGTATAGCAACGACAGGGGAGAGTGTTGTCCACGTACCATCGTAGACCGAAAGCGGAAGCATTATGACAACGCGATTGATGTAGTCGTACGTCTTCATGATCCGACCGATCCTAGTACCGAAAGTACGGCACCTCCGCGATCTGCACACGTTCAGCTCGGTGACGTCCCACGAACTCTAGATCCAGCTGAGTGTCGAAGGAGAGCTTCGTCGGCATGACGGCGTGATGACGGTGATGATGAAGTTACCGACGCAGGGCTTCGCCTAAGCACTACAACGATATGACCGAGGTGGAAATCTATGGAGGGGGGCACCGCACATGGCTAAACAATCAACTTGTGTGTCTATGGGGTGCCCCCTCCCCCGTATATAAAGGAGTGGAGGAGGGGAGGGGCCGGCCCTCTCTATGGCTCACCCTAGGGGAGTCCTACTCCCACCGGGAGTAGGATTCCCCCCTTCCCTAGTTGGAGTAGGAGAGGAAGGAAGGAGGAGAGAGGGAGGAAGGAAAGGGGCCCCCCCACCAATTTTGGATTGGGCTTGGGGGGGCGCCCCTTCCTTGGCCGCCTCCTCCTCTCTCCCACTAAGGCCCAATAAGGCCCATATACTCCCCGGGGGGTTCCGGTAACCTCCCGGTACTCCGGTAAACGTCCGAACTCACTCGGAACCATTCTGATGTCCAAACATAGCCATCCAATATATCGATCTTTATGTCTCGACCATTTTGAGACTCCTCCTCATGTCCGTGATCACATCCGGGACTTCGAACAACCTTCGGTGCATCAAAACACATAAACTCATACCGATCGTCACTGAACGTTAAGCGTGCGGACCCTACGGGTTCGAGAACTATATAGACATGACCGAGACTCATCTCCGGTCAATAACCAATAGCGGAACCTGGATGCTCATATTGGTTCCTACATATTCTACGAAGATCTTTATCGGTCAAACCGCATAACAACATACGTTGTTCCCTTTGTCATTGGCATGTTACTTGCCCAAGATTCCATCGTCGGTATCTCAATACCTAGTTCAATCTCGTTACCGGCAAGCCTCTTTACTCATTCCGTAATACATCATCCCGCAACTAACTCATTAGTCACATTGCTTGCAAGGCTTATAGTGATGTGTTTCACCGAGAGGGCCCAGAGATACCTCTCCGATACACGGAGTGACAAATCCTAATCTTGATCTATGCCAACTCAACAAACACCTTCGGAGACACCTGTAGAGCATCTTTATAATCACCCAGTTACGTTGTGACATTTGATAGCACACAAGGTGTTCCTCCGGTATTTGGGAGTTGCATAATCTCATAGTCAGAGGAATATGTATAAGTCATGAAGAAAGCAATAGCAATAAAACTAAACGATCATAATGCTAAGCTAACGGATGGGTCTTGTACATCACATCATTCTCTAATGATGTGATCCCGTTCATCAAATGACAACACATGTCTATGGTCAGGAAACTTAATCATCTTTGATTAACGAGCTAGTCATGTAGAGGCATACTAGGGACACTCTGTTTTGTCTATGTATTCACACATGTACTAAGTTTCCGGCTAATACAATTCCAGCATGAATAATAAATTTTTATCATGATATAAGGAAATATAAATAACAACTTTATTATTGTTTCTAGGGCATATTTCCTTCAGTCTCCCACTTGCACTAGAGTCCATAATCTAGAGTACATAGTAATGATTCTAAAACCCATGGAGTCTTGGTGCTGATCATGTTTTGCTCGTGGAAGAGGCTTAGTCAACAGAGTGACAAATCCTAATCTCGATCTATGCCAACCCAACAAACACCATCGGAGACACCTGTAGAGCATATTTATAATCACCCAGTTACGTTGTGACATTTGATAGCACACTATGTGTTCCTCCGGTATTCGGGAGTTGCATAATCTCATAGTCATAGGAACATGTATAAGTCATGAAGAAAGCAATAGCAATAAACTAAACGATCAAGTGCTAAGCTAACGGAATGGGTCAAGTCAATCACATCATTCTCTAATGATGTGATCCCGTTAATCAAATGACAACTCATGTATATTGCTAGGAAACTTAACCATCTTTGATTCAACGAGCTAGTCAAGTAGAGGCATACTAGTGACACTCTGTTTGTCTATGTATTCACACATGTACTAAGTTTTCTGATTAATACAATTCTAGCATGAATAATAAACATTTATCATGATATGAGCAAATACAAATAACAACTTTATTATTGCCTCTAGGGCATATTTCCTTTAGTCTCCCACTTGCACTAGAGTCAATAATCTAGATTACACAGTAATGATTCTAACACCCATGGAGTCTTGGTGCTGATCATGTTTTGCTCGTGAGAGAGGCTTAGTCAACGGGTCTGCAACATTCAGATCTGTATGTATCTTGCAAATCTCTATGTCTCCCTCCTTGACTTGATCGCGGATGGAATTGAAGCGTCTCTTGATGTGCTTGGTTCTCTTGTGAAATCTGGATTCCTTTGCCAAGGCAATTGCACCAGTATTGTCACAAAAGATTTTCATTCGACCCGATGCACTAGGTATGACACCTAGATTGGATATGAACTCTTTCATCCAGAATCCTTCATTTGCTACTTCCGAAGCAGCTATGTACTCCACTTCACACGTAGATCCCGCAACGACGCTTTGCTTAGGACTGCACCAACTTACAGCTCCACCGTTCAATATAAACACGTATCCGGTTTGTGACTTAGAGTCATCCGGATCAGTGTCAAAGCTTGCATCGATGTAACCATTTACGACAAGCTCTTTATTATCTCCATAAACGAGAAACATATCCTTAGTCCTTTTCAGGTATTTCAGGATGTTCTTGACCGCTGTCTAGTGATCCACTCCTGGATTACTTTGGTACCTCCCTGCTAAACTAACAGCATGGCACACATCAGGTCTGGTACACAGCATTGCATACACGATAGAACCTATGGCTGAAGCATAGGGAATGACTTTCATTTTCTCTCTATCTTCTGCAGTGGTCGGGCATTGAGTCTGACTCAATTTCACACCTTGTAACACAGGCAAGAACCCTTTCTTTGCTTGATCCATTTTGAACTTCTTCAAAACTTTATTAAGGTATGTGCTTTGTGAAAGTCCAATTAAGCGTCTTGATCTATCTCTATAGATCTTGATGCCTAATATATAAGCAGCTTCACCTAGGTCTTTCATTGAAAAACTCTTATTCAAGTATCCTTTTATGCTATCCAGAAATTCTATATCATTTCCAATCAACAATATGTCATCCACATATAATATTAGAAATGCTACAGAGCTCCCACTCACTTTCTTGTAAATACATGCTTCTCCAAAAGTCTGTATAAAACCATATGATTTGATCACACTATCAAAATATTTATTCCATCTCCGAGATGCTTGCACCAGTCCATAAATGGATCGCTGTAGCTTGCACACTTTGTTAGCACCCTTTGGATCGATAAAACCTTCAGGTTGCATCATATATAACTCTTCTTCCAAAAATCCATTCAGGAATGCAGTCTTTACATCCATTTGCAAAATAATCATAAAATGCAGCAATTGCTAACATGATTCAGACGGACTTAAGCATCGCTACGGGTGAGAAGGTCTCATCGTAGTCAACTCCTTGAACTTGTCAGAAATCTTTTGCAACAAGTCGAGCTTTGTAGACAGTAACATTACCGTCAGCGTCAGTCTTCTTCTTGAAGATCCAATTATTCTCGATGGCTTGCCGATCATCGGGCAAGTCAACCAAAGTCCACACTTTGTTCTCATAAATGGATCCCATATCATATTTCATGGCCTCAAGCCATTTCGCGGAATCTGGGCTCATCATCGCTTCCTCGTAGTTCGTAGGTTCGTCATGGTCAAGTAACATGACCTCCAAAACAGGATTACCGTACCATTCTAATGCGGATCTTGCTCTCGTTGATCTACGAGGTTAAGTAGTAACTTGATCTGAAGTTAGATGATCATGATCATTAGCTTCCTCACTAATTGGTGTGGGAGTCACAGGAACTGATTTCTGTAATGAACCACTTTCCAATAAGGGAGCAGGTACAGTTACCTCATCAAGTTCTACTTTGCTCCCACTCACTTCTTTTGAGAGAAACTCCTTCTCTAGAAAGGATCCTTTCTTGGCAACGAATGTCTTGCCTTCGGATCTGTGATAGAAGGTGTACCCAACAGTCTCCTTTGGGTATCCTATGAAGACACATTTCTCCGATTTGGGTTCGAGCTTATCAGGTTGAAGCTTTTTCACATAAGCATCGCAGCCCCAAACTTTAAGAAACAACAACTTGGGTTTGTTGCCAAACCACAGTTCATAAGGTGTCGTCTCAATGGATTTAGATGGTGCCCTATTTAACGTGAATGCAGCTGTCTCTAAAGCATAACCCCAAAACGATAGCGGTAAATCAGTAAGAGACATCATAGATTGCACCATATCTAGTAAAGTATGATTACGACGTACGAACACACCATTACGCTGTGGTGTTCCGGCTGGCATGAGTTGCGAAATATTCCGCGTTGTTTCAAATGAAGACCAAACTCGTAACTCAAATATTCTCCTCCACGATCAGATCGTAGAAACATTTTTTTCTTGTTATGACGATTTTCCACTTCACTCTGAAATTCTTTGAACTTTTCAAATGTTTCAGACTTATGTTTCATTAAGTAGATATACCCATATCTGCTCAAATCATCTGTGAAGGTCAGAAAATAACGATACCCGCCGCGAGCCTCAATGTTCATTGGACCACATACATCAATATGTATGATTTCCAATAAATCTGTTGCTCACTCCATTGTTCCGGAGAACGGAGTTTTGGTCATCTTGCCCATGAGGCATGGTTCGCAAGTACCAAGTGATTCATAATCAAGTGATTCCAAAAGTCCATCAGAATGGAGTTTCTTCATGCGCTTTACACCAATATGACCTAAACGGCAGTGCCACAAATAGGTTGCACTATCATTATCAACTTTGCATCTTTTGGCTTCAATATTATGAATAAGTGTGTCACTACTATCGAGATTCAACAAAAATAGACCACTCTTCAAGGGTGCATGACCATAAAAGATATTACTCATATAAATAGAACAACCATTATTCTCATATTTAAATGAATAACTGTCTCGCGTCAAACAAGATCTAGATATAATGTTCATGCTTAACGCTGGCACCAAATAACAATTATTCAGGTCTGAAACTAATCCCGAAGGTAGATGTAGAGGTAGCGTGCCGACGGCGATCACATCGACTTCGGAACCATTTCCCACGTGCATTGTCACCTCGTCCTTAGCCAATCTTCGCTTAATCCGCAGTCCCTCTTTCGAGTTGCAAATATTAGCAACAGAACCAGTATCAAATACTCAGGCACTACTACGAGCATTAGTAAGGTACACATCAATAACTTGTATATCACATATACCTTTGTTCACCTTGCCATCCTTCTTATCTGGCAAATACTTGGGGCAGTTCCGCTTCCAGTGACCAGTCCCTTTGTAGTAGAAGCACTCAGTCTCAGGCTTAGGTCCAGACTTGGGCTTCTTCACTTGAGCAGCAACTTGCTTGCCGTTCTTCTTGAAGTTCCTCTTCTTCCCATACCCTTTTTCATGAAACTGGTGGTCTTGTTGACCATCAACACTTGATGCTCCTTTTTGATTTCTACCTCCGCAGCTTTTAGCATCGCGAAGAGCTCGGGAATTGTCTTATATATCCCTTGCATATTATAGTTCATCACGAAGCTCTCGTAGCTTCGTGGCAGTGATTGAAGAAGTCTGTCAATGACACAATCATTAGGAAGATTAACTCCCAGCTGAGTCAAGTGGTTGTGGTACCCAGACATTCTGAGAATATGTTCACTGACAGAACTATTCTCCTCCATTTTGCAGCTGTAGAACTTATTGGAGACTTCATATCTCTCAATCCGGGCATTTGCTTGAAATATTAACTTAAACTCCTGGAACATCTCATATGCTCCATGACGTTCAAAACTTCGTTGAAGTCCCGATTCTAAGCCGTAAAGCATGGCACACTGAACTATCGAGTAGTCATCAGCTTTACTCTGCCAGGCGTTCTTAACATCATCAGCAGCATCTGCAGCAGGCCTGGCACCTAGCGGTGCTTCCAGGACGTAATTCTTCTATGCAGCAATGAGGATAATCCTCAAGTTACGGACACAGTCCGTGTAGTTGCTACCATCATCTTTCAACTTAGCTTTCGCTAGGAACGCATTAAAATTCAAAGGAACAGTAGCATGGTCCATTGATCTACAACAACATAGACATGCAAAATACTATCAGGACTATGAACGTGCCAGACGTCGCGCCTTAGCAATCGCTAAACCAACTTCTGAGGGTTATTGACCACGCCGGAGCACGACCAACCTGACCACGAAGGTCTGTTTCCTGCGAGCAAACGAAGAACAAGCAAGAAACTAAGATTGCAATCTGGATATTGCGAATATAAGAGGAAAGCTTTATTGATGAAGGTGGGGTTCTGTGACGCCTTTGTCTGGTCGTTGAACTCAAACGAAGTATGCGAAGTTGCAGCTATGGCGAACTTTTAATCTAAACAAAACCCAAAGTCTAAACGGTTCCCTACGCGTTGTATATATGGAGGAAGAGGGGGGAATTTCGTGGCCCTTGGGGAAGGGGTCCGAAACCAACCCTATCTCTTGTTTCCCCACACATACAGACTCTAAAAACAGCCTATACTTATGTATTTCGAAATTACATGGGCCTGGCCCAATAATAAGGTCACACAGCACCTAGAATAGTCTGTGGACGAAATTTATGAAGTGGCATCTTGTATATTTCGTCCAAGGCTTCATGCACTCATTATGGTGGCTTCAAAGTCCTGAAATCATCACTTGTAACTCCGTTCTTGTTCCCCTTGCGCATGCCATCCTCTCCATGCTTGGTCTTGCTCCAGTGTTCATCCCTCTTATCCATGCCAGACCCTTCATTTGTAAGCAAAACAAATGTATCCAATTTAGACAGCATCATATTCTCATGAACATTAGAATCATTACCAAGAAACGAAAGTACCTGAAAATTTAATTAGCGTGCGCGAGCTCTAGTAATTGGTCCAGTATATGTAGCAGTAAGGGCTGTGGGTGCAACAATGGTATTGATGTCCTCATCAAAGTTCATGATAAATTAAAGTTCAATTAATCATATTACTTAAGAACTCCCACTTAGATAGACATCCCTCTAATCATCTAAGTGATCACGTGCTCCAAATCAACTAAACCATGTCGATCATTACGTGAGATGGAGTAGTTTTCAATGGTGAACATCACTGTGTTGATCATATCTACTATATGATACACGCTCGACCTTTCGATCTCAGTGTTCCGAGGCCATATCTGCATATGCTAGGCTCGTCAAGTTTAAACCGAGTATTCTGCGTGTGCAAAACTGGCTTGTTCCCGTTGTATGTGAACGTAGAGCTTATCACACCCGATCATCACGTGGTGTCTCGGCACGACGAACTTTCGCAACGGTGCATACTCAGAGAGAACACTACTGGAATTAGCTTATTTGCCGTCTGCTGGCTGACGGCAAAGAAGGTCTTTGTCGTCCGCTTCAGGAAAACGGACGGCAACGAACTGGCTGATGGCAAAGAAGTCTTTGCCATCAGCCAATTCTTTGCCGTCAGCTGGCACACGGCAAAGAGAGAGGTGGCCCCCGCTAACGAGCTGATCATAAAAAACTTAACGGGCCCCCTTCTTTGCCGTCTGCCAGCAGACGACAAAAATAAAAAAAGCGGACGGCAAAGGTGGGGCGGACGGCAAAGAGCTAGCCTAACTAACGGCCGAGCCCCACCCCGCCCCTCCATCTCTCTGTTTCTGTCTCCTCCCCGACAACCACCGCCATCGGCCGCCGCCACCATCACACGCCGCCGCCCCCTTGCCCCGCCACCCGCCCACCCGCCGCACCCTTGCCCCGCCACCCGCCCACCCATCGCCCCTCGCTTCGTCGCCTCGACCACCCGCCGTCCCCTTGCCCCACCACCCGCCGCCGCCCCCCTACCCCGTCGCCCCGTCACCCCCTTGCCCCGTCGCCCCGCCGCCTGGACGGCCCACAGCCGCGGCGCCCCGCCGCCCCACCGCCCGAACAGCCCACCGCCGCGGCGCCCCGCCGCCCCCACCACCTGCCCAGCGCCTCGGCGCCACCGCCCCGAAGCCCGGCGGCCCCCGTCACCACCGCCACCCTGCCCCGAAGCCCCGGCCAACGCCATCTCCGGTGAGTTTTTTTTCCGTTTTTTCTTTTTTGCTGTTTAATTGTTAGACTAGACTAGATATGTGTTATTGTTAGATTTAGTGCTAGATTATATTATATTAGACTAGTGCATGGGTTTTAGTTAATTAGTTATATAATTATAAGAAATAGAAAAAAGATGAAAAAAGAAGAAGAAGAAAAGAAGAATATGTAGAAGGGAGAAGAAGAAGAAGAAGAAGAAGAAGAAGAGGAGGAGGAGAAGAAGAAGAAGAAGAAGAAGAAGAAGAAGAAAAGGAGGAGAAGATGAGAAGAAGAGGAAAAAGGAAAATAAGGAAGAAATAAAAGAACAAGAAGAGAAGGAAAAAAGAAAAAGAAGAAAGGAAAGAAGAAGAAGAAGAGAAGGAAAGAAGAAGAAGGAGGGAAGGAAACACCCCGACCCCGTGACCCCCTGACCCCGACACCCCGACCCCGACACCACACCGCGACACCCCGACCCCCGGACCCCGACACCACACCCCGACCCCCTGACCCCGACACCCCGACCCCGACACCACACCCCGACACCCCGACCCCGACACGACACCCCGACCCCGAAACAGCACCCCGACCCCGACACGGCACCCCGTCACCGACACGACACCCCGACCCCCGACACCCAGACCCCGAAACAGCACCCCGACCCCGACACGGCACCCCGACACCCCGACACGACACCCCGACCCCGACCCCCGACACCCTGACATCATATATTTTTCGATTTTGTTATGAGAAACATCATATATAATTGTGTTGATCGGGTAGATTTAAACATCATATATATTTTTTGATTTTGTTATCAAAAACATCATATATTATTATTCATGTCGGTATTCTTTTATGTTGTACTAATTTCATTTACTCTTTGTCATGGCAGGTGTTGAAAGATGGTGGGCGCTGGTCGGGAGCGCTCCGAGGCCCCTTCTTCATCGGTGCGTGGTGGGAGGTCTTCCATTCCACACGCACCTCTCTGTCGAGCATTGCTGGACAGTATGGCGACACTGCCGGGCCCTTCTTCGTCAACAGCGGTGCCCAGCAGGGGACGAGGTAAGGGAGGGAAGAAGAGAGGAGCACGTGGTCACGGGAGAGGAGGTAGGGTGACTGCTAGGGCGCCTTCCTCGCCGCCACCCCCAGCTGTTTCACCCGAGCATGTGAATGCTTGGGTGGACTAATCCGAGGAGGAGGCTACACGGACTCCGGTCCACGAGCCTTCGGCCCACGAGCCTCGGGTCGACGGGCCTTCGGCCCACGAGACCCGGGAGGAGCACACGTCTGGATGGGGTACCTGGCCGGATGAGCCTGAGGGGCCGAGTGGCCATGCTGATGATGGCGGGGAGCCGACTGATATTGAGGAGGAGGGGGGCACCGTCTACCAGCGTGGTTGTACACAGCTCCCGTCCGTGCCGGCGACCCGCGAGCAGAGGTGGTTGATTTACCCATATGGGGAGAGGTAAGTGCATTTAATCTTTTTGTACCTTCTGCATTCATGTTTCTTCAAATATCTAATGCGTTGGCCTTGTCATGCTGTAGGGGTTGGGACCACCATCATAGTGTCCGCCGGCCCAACTCCGTCCTTGGAGTGCTTTGCCGGCAAAACTTCCCGGGGTTTGTCACGTTGCCTGGTGAGGGTCGGCTTCCAGAGCTTGGATTGAGCTGGGAGCACTACTTGGCTGCCCTGGCCCCGCGGGGTGAGATTATCGACGGTGTCTTGTGCGACACGAGGGCAGACGTGGTGATCAGAAAGTTCTGGGAATTTCTCCTTTACACATTTAAAAATCTTCAACTAGCTAGTTATTAATTGTACTAATCAATATTGTCTCATTTGATTGCAGACATTCTACAGGTGTGAGGAGGGATACGAGGAGGAGGCGGCAAATGTTATCGAGAACGTCTGCAAGCGCCTACTACAGAACTTACGGCACGAGGCTCGGGTGCAGGCTGTTCGAGACTACTACGCCTTGCGTGGTATCAAGAAGCCCAAGCTGGCGTGCCGCGATAAGTTCCTAAGTAAGGAGTAGTACATGAAGGTAATTCTTAAGGCCTTGTACTTACTTCCTTCATTTAGTAATTCATAGCCGTAGCGCTCAAGTTTCTACTTGCTAACTTAGGCGCCTCCGAGATGGTGTGCGGATCGGATGGATTGTTGGGAGGTGTTGGTCAATGAGTGGTGCTGAAAAGAATGGCTAGCCGTCCACAACGCGGCCAAGGACAAACGTGCCCAAATGGAAGGTGTGCCACACCATCAAGGCAGCTCCAACTTATTCAGTTCGTGCGGAACTGGGTATGTGGTTTGCTTCATGATTCATGCAATTCATTCATCATGCTAGCTTGAGCCCTTTCATTACTAATTTACTTTGTTTCTCTCTTTCAGGCACACTACAATAAGGCGGATAAGGTGCCAGAGGTGTACGACCTGTATGCCATGGCCCACACTCCCTCTTTCAAGAAAGTCAAGGCATTCTCTCCATCTGACCTCGATGATGCAAACAACTTCACCAACATCTCCTCCCACGACAAGCTCGTGAAATATAGAGATGAGGGGAAGGCGAGGAAAGGGGAAGACTTTAACCCAAGCCAGGGTCCCATTGATCCAGAGCTGGTGATGATATCTGGTGGCGTGAGGTCCCATGGCTCCATAGCCATTGGAGATGGACTTATCCGTTGTCCTAGCACTCTCCCGGAGATCAAGGCGCGCCAGTCGAGCTCCGCTCCTGAGATAAGGCCTCGTGAACGTCCAGTCCAACCCGCCATCAAGGTTAGTTATACGTACTCAGCTATCTTTCTCCATTACATTGTGTGCGCTTCGATCAATGATTACAAATGGTAACGAGGAGTGGTGTTGCAGGCTGCTATACAGAGTGAGAGAGATAGAACGGAGAATCTTCTGGCGGAGGCGGCGGAGAGGCAGCGGGAGTTGGAGGAGAGGACGACAAAGATGTTGGAGGAGGAGAGGGCACGGAATGACATGCAGGCAAGGGCCATGTACGAGCTCCTTGTGGTAAGTTTCTTCTGCAGATTAGCCAAAACATTCATGTAGTGTTTGTCTCATTACTAACTAGTATGACTGAGTCGTCAAAACCAAATGTGCAGTCTGTGTGCGAGAAGACCGATCAGACCGCTCCGCCGATGCCAGTGATTGCTCCTGGGACCACAGCGAGTTTAATTTGAATGGACATTACTTGCTAGTCTTAACATTTGAGTGTCATCATGCTAACGAGACATTGGAAATGATCTTTGGTGCAGCATAACTCCAGACAAGCATCGCATGATCCTTCTCCAGCTACCGGCACGAGCCAGCCCGCTCCTACACCTCCATGATCATGGAAAGTTTCTCTAGTGTTTTACTTAACAAATGCATAAAGACCTAGACTTAGCCTTATTTCCTCCAATATGCTTACCACAATGACCTAGACTTAGCATAATTAGCTTAGTTAGCTCAGAAACAATCCATTTTACCCAAGTTAGCTCTAAAATGACCCATTTTACCTTAGCTAGCTCATAAATGATCAATTTTACCCAAGTTAGCTCTAAAATGACCCATTTTACCTAGACTAGCTCCCAAATGATCCATTTTACCTATGTTAGCTCTAAAATGACCCATTTTACCTAGGTTAGCTCCAAAATGACCCATCTTACCTAGGTTAGCTCCAAAATGATGCATTTTACCCAAGTTAGCTCTAAAATGACCCATTTTACCTAGATTAGCTCATAAACGATCCATTTCACCTAGGTTAGCTCACAAACGATTAATTCCACCTAAATTAGCTCATAAATGTCATATATTCTTCTTCTTCTTCTTCTTCTTCTCCAAAATGACATAAGTTAGCTCTAATATGCTTAGTTCACTCAAAGATGGCATAATTAGCTAGGTTGGCTCCATTTTACCTAAGTTGGCTCTAATATGCTAAGTTATCTCTACTATGCTTAGTTTCCTATAGGTTAGCTCCAAAATTACTTATGTTAGCACAAAATGACCAAGTTTACATAATAAGCTTAATTATAGTCTTCTTCTTCTTCTTCTCCAAAATGACATAAGTTAGCTCTAATATGCTTAGTTCACTCAAAGATGGCATAATTAGCTAGGTTGGCTCCATTTTACCTAAGTTGGCTCTAATATGCTAAGTTATCTCTAATATGCTTAGTGTCCTATAGGTTAACTCCAAAATTACTTATGTTAGCACAAAATGACCAAGTTTACATAATAAGCTTAATTATAGTCTTCTTCTTCTTCTAGTATTCTTCTAGTCTTCTTCTAGTATTCTTCTAGTTTTCTTCTTCTTCTTCTTCATTTTCTTCTAGGTTAGCTCCATTTTACTTAAGTATGCTTACTTCTTATAGTCTTCTGCTTCTTCTTTTTCTAACATCTTGTTTATCATTTTGCAGATTTGATTTAATTCACGGAAGCTTGCATGGATGGAGTGCTTCTTTTCCATTTGTGCTTTTATAGATGGAGTGCTTGTTTGGATGAACTATGTTTCTTTTGTATCGATGAACTATGCATGTATGGTAGGATGACACTATCGTAATATGTATGGTTGGATGCATCTATGTGGAACTTGCTATGTATGGTTGATGGAACTATGCATGTATGATGAAATTATATGTGTTGGATATCTCATATGTTTGCTGTGAACTTGCCATGTGAAAAAATATATGTATCATCTATTTGTTGTGAAATGGTTGGGTATAAGAAAAAACAGAAAAAGAGGCAATACAGGCTCTTTGGCGTCTGCCACCGACGGCAACGGGCTCTTTGCCGTCCGCCGCGGACGGCAAAGAAGCCACGTGGCAACCACCTGTGCTTCCTGGCAGATGACCCATTTGGTCAGTTTGCCTATAGTGGCAGACGGCAAAGGCTTGATGCTCTTTGCCGTCAGCGGTGGACGGCAAAGGCTGCCGTTAGACGCCTAACGGACTAACAATGAATTTATTGCCGTCGGCTTTCTTTGCCGTCCGCCGCTGATGGCAAAGGCCCCTTTGCCGTCCGCTTCAGAAAGCAGACGGCAAAGAAGCCCTTTACCATAGCCTACTTTGCCGGAGCCTTTTGCCGTCCGCGGCAGACGGCAAAGGCCTTTGCCGTCCGCCATCTTTGCCGTCCGTGGCAGACGACAAAGTAGCTGATTCCGGTAGTGAAGAGGGGGGAATTTTGTGGCCCTTGGGGAAGGGGTCCGAAACCAACCCTATCTCTTGTTTCCCCATACATACGGACTCTAAAAACAGCCTATACTTATGTATTTCGAAATTACATGAGCCTGGCCCAACAATAAGGTGACGCAGCACCTAGAATAGTCTCTGGACGAAATTTATGAAGTGGCATCTTGTATATTTCGTCCAAGGCTTCATGCACTCATTATGGTGGCTTCAAAGTCCTGAAATCATCACTTGTAACTCCGTTCTTGTTCCCCTTGTGCATGCCATCATCTCCATGCTTGGTCTTGCTCCAGTGTTCATCCCTCTTATCCATGCCAGACCCTTCAATTGTAAGCAAAACAAATGTATCCAATTTAGACAGCATCATATTCTCATGAACATTAGAATCATTACCAAGAAACGAAAGTACCTGAAAATTTAATTGGCGTGCGCGAGCTCTAGTAATTGGTGCAGTATATGTAGCAGTAGGGGTTGTGGGTGCAACAATGGTATTGATGTCCTCATCAAAGTTCATGATAAATTAAAGTTCAATTAATCATATTACTTAAGAACTCCCACTTAGATAGACATCCCTCTAATCATCTAAGTGATCACGTGATCCAAATCAACCAAACCATGTCGATCATTACGTGAGATGGAGTAGTTTTCAATGGTGAACATCACTATGTTGATCATATCTACTATATGATAGACGCTCGACCTTTCGATCTCAGTGTTCCGAGGCCATATCTGCAAAGGTGGGGCAGACGGCAAAGAGCTAACCTAACTAACGGCCGAGCCCCACCCCGCCCCTCCATATCTCTGTTTCTGTCTCCTCCTCGACAACCACCGCCACCCAACGCCGCCCCCGACGCCGCCCCCAGCACCCGCCGCCGCCCCCTTGCCCCGCCACCCGCCCACCCGCCGCCCCGGCCCCCGCCCCCTTGCCCCGCCACCCGCCCACCCATCGCCCCTCGCTCCGTCGCCCCGACCACCCGCCGCCCCCTTGCCCCACCACCCGCCGCCCCCCTTGCCCCGTCGCCCCGCCGCCCCACCGCCCGAACAGCCCACCGCCGCGGCGCCCCGCCGCCCCCACCACCTGCCCAGCGCCCCGGTGCGACCGCCCCGAATCCCTGCGGCCCCCGTCGCCACCGCCACCCTACTGCTGCGAAGCCCCGGCCAACGCCATCTCCGGGGAGTTTTTTTTCTGTTTTTTCTTTTTTGCTGTTTAATTGTTAGATTAGACTAGATATGTGTTAGTGTAAGATTTAGTGCTAGATTATATTAGATTAGACTAGTGCATGGGTTTTAGTTAATTGGTTATATAATTATAAGAAGTAGAAAAAAGATGAAAAAAGAAGAAGAAGAAAAGAAGAATATGTAGAAGGGGGAAGAAGAAGAAGAAGAAGAAGAAGAGGAGGAGGAGAAGAAGAAGAAGAAGAAGAAGAAGAAGAAGAAGAAGAAGAAGAAGAAGAAGAAGAAGAAGAAGAAGAAGAAGAAGAAGAAGAAGAAGAAGAAGAAGAAGAAGAAGAAGAAGAAGAAGAAAAAGAGGAGAAGATGAGAAGAAGAGGAAAAAGGAAAATAAGGAAGAAATAGAAGAAGAAGAAGAAGAAGAAGAAGAAGAAGAAGAAGAAGAAGAAGAAGAAGAAGAAGAAGAAGAAGAAGAAGAAGAAGAAGAAGAAGAAGAAGAAGAAGAAGAAGAAGAAGAGAAGGAAAAAAGAAAAAGAAGAAAGGAAAGAAGAAGAAGAAGAAGAAGAAGAAGAAGAAGAAGAAGAAGAAGAAGAAGAAGAAGAAGAAGAAGAAGAAGAAGAGAAGGAAAAAAGAAAAAGAAGAAAGGAAAGAAGAAGAAGAAGAAGAAGAAGAAGAAGAAGAAGAAGAAGGAGAGAAGGAAAGAAGAAGAAGGAGAGAAGGAAAGAAGAAGAAGGAGAGAAGGAAAGAAGAAGAAGGAGAGAAGGAAACACCCCGACCCCGTGACCCCCTGACCCCGACACCCCGACCCTGACCCCGACACCACACCCCGATACCCCGACCCCCTGACCCCGACACCACACCCCGACACCCCGACCCCGACACGACACCCCAACCCCGAAAGAGCACCCCGACCCCGACACGGCACCCCGACACCGACACGACACCCCGACCCCCGACACCCAGACCCCGAAACAGCACCCCGACCCCGACACGGCACCCCGACACCCCGGCACGACACCCCGACCCCGACCCCCGACACCCTGACATCATATATTTTTCGATTTTGTATGAGAAACATCATATATAGTTGTGTTGATTCAACTAAACTTGGAGAAACTGACACCCGCCAGCCACCTGTGTGCAAAGCACGTCGGTAGAACCAGTCTCGCGTAAGCGTACGCGTAATGTCGGTCCGGGCCGCTTCATCCAACAATACAGCCGAATCAAAGTATGACATGTTGGTAAGCAGTATGACTATTATCGCCCACAACTCTTTGTGTTCTACTCGTGCATATAACATCTACGCATAGACCTGGCTTGGATGCCATTGTTGGGGAACGCGGAAATTTTAAAAAAATTCCTACGCACACGCAAGATCCATCTAGGTGATGTATAGCAACGAGAGGGGAGAGTGTTGTCCATGTACCCTCGTAGACCGAAAGCGGAAGCGTTATGACAACGCGGTTGATGTAGTCGTACGTCTTCACGATCCGACCGATCCTAGTACCGAAAGTACGGCACCTCCGCGATCTGCACATGTTCAGCTCGGTGACGTCCCGCGAACTCTAGATCCAGCTGAGTGTCGAGGGAGAGCTTCGTCAGCACGATGGCGTGATGACGGTGATGATGAAGTTACCGACGCAGGGCTTTGCCTAAGCACTACAACGATATGACCGAGGTGGAAATCTGTGGAGGGTTGCACTGCACACGGCTAAACAATCAACTTGTGTGTCTATGGGGTGCCCCCTCCCCAGTATATAAAGGAGTGGAGGAGGGGGGCGACCCTCTCTATGGCGCGCCCTAGGGGAGTCCTACTCCCACCGGGAGTAGGATTCCCCCTTCCCTTGTTGGAGTAGGAGAGGAAGGAAGGAGGAGAGAGGGAGGAAGGAAAGGGGGGCCGGCCCCCCACCCAATTCGAATTTAGCTTGGGGGGCGCCCCTTCCTTGGCCGCCTCCTCCTCTCTGCCACTAAGGCCCATATACTCCCCGGGGGGTTCCGGTAACCTCCCAGTACTCCGTTAGATGTCCGAACATAGCCATTCAATATATCGATCTTTATGTCTCGACCATTTCGAGACACCTCGTCATGTCCGTGATCACACCGGGGACTCCGAACAACCTTCGGTACATCAAAACACATAAACTCATCATACCTATGCTCATATTGGTTCCTACATATTCTACGAAGATCTTATCGGTCAAACCGCATAACAACATACGTTGTTCCCTTTGTCATCGGTATGTTACTTGCCCGAGATTCGATCGTCGGTATCTCAATACCTAGTTCAATCTCGTTACCGGCAAGTCTCTTTACTCGTTCCGTAATGCATCATCCCGCAACTAACTCATTAGTCACATTGCTTGCAAGGCTTATAGTGATGTGCATTACCGAGAGGGCGTAGACATACCTCTCCGTAACACAGAGTGACAAATCCTAATCTCGATCTATGCCAACCCAATAAACACCATCGGAGACACCTGTAGAGCATCCTTATAATCATCCAGTTACGTTGTGACGTTTGATAACACTGTAAGTGTTCCTCCGGTATTCGGGAGTTGCATAATCTCATAGTCATAGGAACATGTACAAGTCATGAAGAAAGCAATAGCAATAAACTAAACGATCAAGTGCTAAGCTAACGGAATGGGTCAAGTGAATCACATCATTCTCTAATGATGTGATCACGTTAATCAAATGACAACTCATGTCTATGGCTAGGAAACTTAACCACCTTTGATTCAACGAGCTAGTTACGTAGAGGCATACTAGTGACACTCTGTTTGTCCATGTATTCACACATGTACTAAGTTTTCCGGTTAATACAATTCTAGCATGAATAATAAACATTTATCATGATATGAGGAAATATAAATAACAACTTTAATATTGCCTCTAGGGCATATTTTCTTCATATCCATGGGTATGATTATATTATGCATCACACAATCTCAGATTCATCTATTCAAACCAACACAAAGAACTTCAAAGAGTGCCCCAAAGTTTCTACTGGAGAGTCAAGACGAAAACGTGTGCCAACCCCTATGCATAAGTTCCCAAGGTCACGGAACCCGCAAGTTGATCACCAGAACATACATCAAGTGAATCAAAAGAATACCACATTGTCACCACAGGTATCCCACGCAAGACATACATCCAGTGTTGTCAAATCCTTAAAGACTCAGTCCGAAAAGATAATTTCAAAGGGAAAACTCAATTCATCACAAGGAGATAGAGGGGGATAAATATCATAAGATCCAACTATAGTAGCAAAGCTCGCGTTACATCAAGATCGTGCCACATCAAGAACACGACGGAGAGAGAGAGATCAAACACATAGCTATTGGTACATACCCTCAGTCCCGAGGGTGAACTACACCCTCCTCATCATGGAGAGCGCCGGGATGATGAAGATGGCCACTGGTGATGTGATGAGGACATGACTACCTTGGATACGACAAAAAATATTGCATACATGCATATTTGTCAGGTGATTTCTAGTGCAAACTATGCAATAATCTATTTATGTTATCCAGAACAAAAATACTTGACACACTTGTGTCTTTTGTCTAATTGCAGGTGTATGGGACATTTGTACAATCCACATATGAAGATAAGGAAAAAGGAGAAGTTTAGGTTATGTCCAAAAAGAACTCTCACGTCAATTTTAGGCGAAGAGAAGATGGAGTCCAAGTCTCTCACATTCTGGATTCAGATTCGGACTGCACAGACATACCTGACTCAAAACACCAACAACTTTTTCATACGAACTCCAAATTGGGTGATTCTTGTTTTGTTGGAAAGTAGATTTCGTGCTCTTTCCAAACCAATTGGATTCACCTTCAAATTCGTCCGGAGCATTGAGATATCGATGAAACAATCTAACACTGCAGCAGAATCTGAGTCAAACAACAAGTCCAAAGGTGTTGCATCACCTCGACATGGGCCCATGAGCCTTGTACGACCTAGGGTTAGTTTTAGGCTGCCTTGGGACGTCCTCCCACCTCCTTGGCTGCCACCCGTTGCTCCTATATAAGTAGATCCATCTAGTAGTTTTTTCCTTGGGGTTTTAATTAGTTAAAAGTTAGCCATTGTTGAAACTTCGTGTACTTCGTTTGGGTCCAACGACCAGACCAAGACCTCTTTTGGATCCCCACTTTTATCAACACTTTATATATATTCGCAATATTCAGATCGCTTTATCATATTCTTGCTTGTTCTTCGATTACTTGCAGGAATAGACCTTCGTGGTCAGGTTGATCGTGCTCCGGCATGGTCAATAACCTCTCAGAGTTGGCTTATCGATTGTTAAGGTGCAACGTCATGCACGTTTGTAGTCCGATCTTCAATGTCGTCTCCACCAAATCGATAGTTATCATCTCATCGAAAGAACCGGACACAATCGCCTCTATCATGATTGATCCCCCCTCCGACAGGGTGCCGGAACAGGGTCCCGATTGCTTTTTGGTGGCTCCAGAGGCATGCGGCGGCGGAACTCCCCATCTAGGTTTCTTTCTGGGGGTTTCTGTATTTATAGGAATTTTTGGCGTCGGTCTCACGTCAGGGGGGTCTCCGAGTCATCCGCGAGATTGGGGTGCGCGCCAAGGGGGGTAGGGCGTGCCCTCCACCCTCGTGGATGGCTCGAGACTCTTCTGGCCCAACTCTTTTACTCCGGGGCTTCTTTTGGTCCGTAAAAAATCATCAAAAATTCGCACGTAAATTGGACTCCGTTTGGTATTCCTTTTCTGTAAGACTCAAAAACAAGGAAAAAACAGAAACTGGCACTGGCACTGGGCTCTAGGTTAATAGGTTAGTCCCAAAAATCATATAAAACAGCATATAAATGCATATAAAACATGCAAGATGGATAATATAATAGCATGGAACAATAAAAAATTATAGATACGTTGGCGACGTATCAAGCATCTCCAAGCTTAATTCCTGCTCGTCTTCGAGTAGGTAAATGATAAAAACAGAATTTTTTGTGTGGAATGCTACCTAACATATTTATCAATGTAATCTTCTTTATTGTGGCAAGAATATTCAGATCCATAAGATTCAAAACAAAAGTTTAATATTGACATAAAAATAATAGTAGTTCAATCATACTAACAAAGCAATCATGTCTTCTCAAAATAACATGGCCAAAGAAAGTTCATCCCTACAAAATCATATATTTGGTTATGCTCTATCTTCATCACACAAAATATTTAAATCATGCACAACCCCGATGACAAGCCAAGCAATTGTTTCATACTTTTGATGTTCTCAAACTTTTTCAATCTTCACGCAATACATGAGCGTGACCCATGGACGTAGCACTATAGGTGGAATAGAATGGTGGTTGTGGAGAAGACAAAAAGGGAGAAGATAGTCTCACATCAACTAGGCGTATCAACGGGCTATGAAGTTGCCCATCAATAGATATCAATGTGAGTAAGTAGGGATTGCCATGCAACGGATGCACTAGAGCTATAAGTGTATGAAAGCTCAAAAGGAAACTAATTGGGTGTGCATCCAACTCGCTTGCTCATGAAGACCTAGGGCATTTTGAGGAAGCCCATCATTGGAATATACAAGCCAAGTTCTATAATGAAAAATTCCCACTAGTATATGAAAGTGACAACATAGGAGACTCTCTATCATGAAGATCATGGTGCTACTTTGAAGCACAAGTGTGGTAAAAGGGTAGTAGCATTGCCCCTTCTCTCTTTTTCTCTCATTTTTTTATTTGGGCCTTTCTCATTTTTTTATGGCCTCTTTTTTTTCGTCCGGAGTCTCATCTCGACCTGTGAGGGAATCATAGTCTCCATCATCCTTTCCTCACTGGGACGATGCTCTAATAATGAAGATCACCACACTTTTATTTACTTACAACTCAATACTTATAACGAAAATATGACTCTATGCGAATGCCTCCGGCGGTATACCAGGATGTGCAATATTTCAAGAGTGACATGTATGAAAGAATTATGAAGGTGGCTTTGCCACAAATACGATGTCAACTACATGATCATGCAAAGCAATATGACAATGATGGAGCGTGTCATAATAAATGGAACGGTGGAAAGTTGCATGGAAATATATCTCAGAATGGCTATGGAAATGCCATAATAGGTAGGTATGGTGGCTGTTTTGAGGAAGGTATATGGTGGGTGTATGGTACCGATG
The DNA here is from genome assembly GCF_002575655.3 of Aegilops tauschii subsp. strangulata. Lineage (NCBI taxonomy): Eukaryota > Viridiplantae > Streptophyta > Magnoliopsida > Poales > Poaceae > Aegilops > Aegilops tauschii. The sequence goes on along the minus strand of NC_053037.3, from coordinate 239,661,856 downwards.
AAAGTTGCGCGGTACTAGAGAGGCTAGCAATGGTGGAAGGGTGAGAGTGCGTATAATCCATGGACTCAACATTAGTCATAAAGAACTAATATACTTATTGCAAAAATCTATTAGTTATCGAAATGAAGTACTACACGCATGCTCCTAGGGGATAGATTGGTAGGAAAAGACCATCGCTCGTCCCCGATCGCCACTCATAAGGAAGACAATCAAAAAATAAATCATGCTCCGACTTCATCACATAACGGTTCACCATACGTGCATGCTACGGGAATCACAAACTTTAACACAAGTATCTCTCAAATTCACAACTACTCAAGACTCTAATATCACCATCTTCATATCTCAAAACAATCATAAGGAATCAAACTTCTCATAGTATTCAATGCACTTTATATGAAAGTTTTTATTATATCCCTCTTGGATACCCATCATATGAGGACTAGTTTATAAACCAAGCAAATTACCATGTTGTTTAAGACTCTCAAAATAATATAATTGAAGCATGAGAGTTCATCTATTTCTTCAAAATAAAACCACCGTCGTGCTCTAAAAAGATATAAGTGAAGCACTAGAGCAAATGACAAACTACTCCAAAAGATATAAGTGAAGATCAATGAGTAGTCGAATAATTATGTAACTATGTGAAGACTCTCTAACATTTAAGAATTTTAGATCTTGGGATTTTATTAAAACAGCAAGCAAAACAAAATAAAATAAAATGACGCTCCAAGCAAAACACATATCATGTGGTGAATAAAAATATAGCTCCAAGTAAGGTTACCCATGAACGAAGACGAAAGAGGGGATGCCATCCGGGGCATCCCCAAGCTTAGGCTCTTGGTTGTCCTTGAATATTACCTTGGGTTCCTTGGGATCCCCAAGCTCAGGCTCTTGCCACTCCTTATTCCATAGTCCATTGAATCTTTACCCAAAACTTGAAAACTTCACAACACAAAACTCAACAGAAAACTCGTAAGCTCCGTTAGTATAAGAAAATAAATCACCACTTAGGTACTGTTGTGAACTCATTCTTTATTTGTATTGGTGTAATATCTACTGTATTCCAACTTCTCTATGGTTCATACCCTCCGATACTACTCATAGATTCATCAAAATAAGCAAACAACACATAGAAAACAGAATCTGTCAAAAACAGAACAGTCTGTAGTAATCTGTAACTCTCGAATACTTCTGTAACCCCAAAAATCCATCCAAATTAGGAAAACCTGAGCAATTTGCATACCAATTCATAGCAAAAACAATGAGATCAAAAGCACGTTTCTGTGAATTATCAAAACTAATTTACTAAGCGTAGAAGTTTCTGACTTTCAGCAGGATCAACACAACTATCACCATAAGCTATCCTAAAGGTCTTACTTCGCACTTTATTGAAACAAAGGCTATAAAACATGATTACTACAGTAGCTTAATCATGTGAACACACAAAAACCGTAAGGGTAAATATTGGGTTGTCTCCCAACAAGCGCTTTTCTTTAATGCCTTTTTAGCTAGGCATGATGATTTCAATGATGTTCACATAAAAGATAAGAATTGAAACACAAAGAGAGCATCATGAAGAATATGACTAGCACATTTACGTCTAACCCACTTCCTATGCATAGGGATTTTGTGAGCAAACAACTTATGGGAACAAGAAACAACTAGCATAGGAAGGTAAAACAAGCAAATCTTCAAGATTTTCAACACATAGAGAGGAAACATGATATTATTGCAATTCCTACAAGCATATATTCCTCCCTCATAATAAATTTCAGTAGCATCATGAATGAATTCAACAATATAACTATCACATAAAGCATTCTTTTCATGATCTACAAGCATAGAAATTTTATTACTCTCCACATAAGCAAATTTCTTCTCATCGGAATAGTGGGAATATCATAAAAAACTCGAATACTATAAATTGTTTCCACATTAAAAGAATAATGTTCAGAAAAAGGGTAATCATAATCATGACAAGTTTTGTAAATATAATCATCACTACTTTTTATAACATAATTATTATCACAATAATCATCATAAGTAGCAACTTTGTTCTCATCATAATCAATTGAAACCTCTTCCAAGATAGTGGAATCATTACTAAATAAAGTCATGACCTCTCCGAATCCACTTTTATAATTATCACAATAATGTTCAACATCCTCCAAAATAGTGGGATCATTACTTCCTAAAGTTTACACTCTTCCAAACCCACTTTCATCAACATAATCATCGTAAATAAGGGGCATGCTATCATCATAATAAATTTGCTCATCAAAACTTGGGAGACTAAAAATATCATCTTCATTAAACATAGCATCCCCAAGCTTGGGAAAAACATTAATTGCAGCAAATAAATTCTCAAACTTGCCATTCTCATCAAACATAGCATCCCCAAGCTTGGGCCTTTTCATATCATAAGCATAATCACTCTCATTATTAATAGTATGGATAGCACCAATAGTATAACAATTATCATCGTCACAATGAGTAATAGGAGCAACATCATTTGGGAGGGATACCTTTTTACCTTTGCTTCTACGTCTTTTCTTTTATTATTCGCATCATGTGTGGGTTTAATCCTCTTTTTGGAGCTCCTTATTAATGAGATTGGTTGAATAGAAAGCTCCTCCTCTTTACCTGATTCATCATAAGAAAGAATAGGAGGATATTGGGAAATATCTTCCCTTTCATTAGTATTCTCTTTTTCTATTTGTTTTCTTGTCTTTATGTAATTGGCAATATAAGGATTTTCAATGCAATTCACTGCACAATACATATAAATTTCCTCTAGATCAAAATTAAGAACCTTATCTAGGACAAATTATGGAAGATCATTAGTTATACGTTTCATTTGTTCATTACCCACAAGCAAACTAAGTTCATTATGATGCGCAAGGGAAATCAAGTCATCGCAATTTTTGGACACGATTCGATCATGAAACAATTTGCATTGAAGATTTAAATGATCACGTTCATTGCAAAGTTCACAAGGATGGCAAAGAAATTTTAAATTTTCAGCACAAGCATCTAGCCTCTCTTGCAACCATTTAGTTTCTAAATAGTTACGCCTCTTGCAAAATCTATCTTCCCTATTTGGTGTGTGCTTGCAAGCTCTATGCACTCCACAAAAATTGACATGCTTATAAGAGACATTTTTATCATTACTAGTGCAATCATCATTAGTACTATGGATATTCAAAGACTTCATACTAACAACATTGCAATCATGCTCATCATTCAAAGATTGTATGCCAAACATTTTATTGCATTCTTCTTCTAACACTTTTGCACAATTATCGGAATCCTTATTTTCACGGAAGACATTAAAAAGATGAAGCATATGAGGCAACCTCAATTCCATTTTTTTGTAGTTTTCTTTTATAAACTAAACTAGTGATAAAACAAGAAACAAAAAGATTCGATTGCAAGATCTAAAGATACACCTTCAAGCTCTCACCTCCCCGGCAACGGCGCCAAAAAAGAGCTTGATGTCTACTACACAACCTTCTTCTTGTAGACGTTGTTGTGCCTCCAAGTGCAGAGGTCTGTAGGACAGTAGAAAATTTCCCTCAAGTGGATGACCTAAGGTTTATCAATCCATGGGAGGCGTAGGATGAAGATGGTCTCTCTCAAACAACCCTGCAACCAAATAACAAAGAGTCTCTTGTGTACCCAACACACCCAATACAATGGTAAATTGTATAGGTGCACTAGTTCGGCGAAGAGATGGTGATACAGTGCAATATGGATGGTAGATATGGGTATTTGTAATCTGAAATTATAAAAACAGCAAGGTAACAAGTAATAAAAGTGAGAAGAAACGGTATTGCAATGCTTCGAAACAAGGCCTAGGGTTCATACTTTCACTAGTGCAAGTTCTCTCAACAATAATAACATAATTGGATCATATAACAATCCCTCCACATGCAACAAAGAGTCACTCCAAAGTCACTAATAGTGGAGAACAAACGAACAGATTATTGTAGGATACGAAACCACCCCAAAGTTATTCTTTCTCATCAATCCATGGGGCTATTCCTATAAGTATCACAAATAGCCCTAGAGTTCGTAGTAAAATAACACCTTAAGACACAAGTCAACCAAAACCCTAATGTCACCTAGATACTCCAATGTCACCTCAAGTATCCATGGGTATGATTATATGATATACATCACACAATCACATATTCATCTATTCAAACCAACACAAAGAACTTCAAAGAGTGCCCAAAGTTAACACTAGAGAGTCAAGACGAAAACGTGTGCCAATCCCTATGCATAGTTCCCAAGGTCACAGAACCCGCAAGTTGATCACCAAAACATACATCAAGTGAATCAATAGAATACCCCATTGTCACCACAGATATCCCATGCAAGACATACATCAAGTGCTCCCAAATCCTTAAAGACTGAATCCGATAAGATAACTTCAAAGGGAAAATGCAATTCATCACAAGGAGATAGAGGGGGAGAAACATCATAAGATCCAACTATAGTAGCATAGCTCGCGTTACATAAAGATCGTGCCACATCAAGAACACGAGAGAGAGAGATCAAACACATAGCTACTGGTACATACCCTTAGCCCCGAGGGTGAACTACTCCATCCTCATCATGGAGAGTTCCGGGATGATGAAGATGGCCATTGGTGATGGATCCCCCCTCCGGCAGGGTGCCGGAATAGGGTCCCGATTGGTTTTTGGTGGCTATAGAGGCTTGCGGTGGCGAAACTCCCGATCTAGGTTTCTTTATGGGGGTTTCTGTATTTATAGGAGTTTTTGGCGTCGGTCTCACGTCAGGGGTGTCTCCGAGTCATCCACGAGATAGGGGGCGCGCCCAGGGGGTAGGGCGCGCCCTCCACCCTCGTGGATGGCTCGGGACTCTGCTGGCCCAACTCTTTTACTTCGGGGGCTTCTTTTGGTCCATAAAAAATCATCAAAAATTGGTACGTCAATTGGACTCGGTTTGGTATTCCTTTTCCGTAAAACTCAAAAACAAGGAAAAAACAGAAACAGGCACTGGGCTCTAGGTTAATAGGTTAGTCCCAAAAATCATATAAAACAGCATATAAATGCATATAAAACATCCAAGATGGATAATATAATAGCATGGAACAATCAAAAAGTATAGATACGTTGGAGACGTCTCACCTCCATATTGGAGATATTGTTTCCACATATATATTGACCGATGACAGGAATGCCATCCTATTATTGGCCGTCACACACGTACGTTACAGCATGCCACACAGCAAAAACAAGGAGAATAAGGCTTATATTTGCATTTTTTTCTTGAATTTACAACAAAACGGGATTCCCCGGATCATAGAGCATGTGCAGAATGCAACGTTTGTCCTTAGCAAGCGGTCTAATGTTTATACTCACCGTAATCTCTCGGATTTCCTTCCCAAGAAGTGCCAACGGGTTCATAAACTTGTCTAAAAAGCAACGGCAAATGATGTTCTTTGACTTTCGGGGGAAAAATTTCCTGCTTAGGGGCCAAATTTGAGGGTACTCCGGGCCCCTTGCGCAAGCCGGAAGTATTTTCTAGACTCCCACACTCGTCGCGAGCTTTCTGATTACTTGTGGGTCCTAAACAGACTCCAAATGACAAAGTAATGACCGTTTTCTTGAGCACCGGTCCTTTATATGGCAGTCCTTGAAAGAACTTCGTTTTCTCGTGACGCGTTCTGGCGCGCCGCACCAAAATTTTGTGTCATCCATAGTGGATATATTGTTTCCACATATATATGGACCAATGCCAGGAATGCCCTCCTATTATTGGCTCTAACCCACGTACGTTACGGCATGCCACACGGCAAAAAGAAGGAGATTAAGGCTTATAGTCGCCTTATTTTCTTGAATTTACAACCAAGTGGGATTCCCCGGATCATAGGGCATGTGCAGAATGCAACGTTTGTCTTTACCAGGCGGACTAATGTTTATACTCATCATAATCTCTTCGATTTTCTTCCAAAGGAGTGCCAATGGGTTCAGAAACTTGTCTGAAAAGCAGCGGCAAAAGATGTTCTTTGACATTCAGGGGCAAAAGTTCTTGCCTAGGGGCCGAATTTGAGGGTCCTCCGGGCCTCCTATGCAAGCCGGAAGTATTTTCTAGATTTCCATGCTCGTGAGAGCATTTTGTGTACTTGTGGGTTTGAAACAGACTCTGATTGACAAAGTTATGACCGTTTTTGTGAACACCGGTCCTTTATATGCCAGTCCTTGAAAGAAATTCATTTTCTCGTGACGCGTTTAGGCGCGGAGCCCCAAAAATTTGTGTCCTCCATAGTGGAGATATTTTTTCCACATATATATTGACCGATGCCAGGAATGACATCCTATTATTTGTTGTCACACACGTACGTTATGGCATACCATACGGAAAAAACAAGGAGAATAAGGCTTATAGTCGCCTTATTTTCTTGAATTTGCAACCAAATGGGATTCCCCGGATCATAGAGCATGTGTAGAATGCAACGTTTGTCCTTAATAGGTGGACTAATGTTTATTCTCACCATAATCTCTCGGATTTCCTTCCAAAGGAGTGCCAATGAGTTCAGAAACTTGTCTGAAAAGCAGTGGCAAATGATGTTCCTGGACCTTCAGGGAAAAAAAGACCTGATTATGGGGCGAATTTGAAGGTCCTCTGGGCCTCTTGCGCAAGCCGGATGTATTTTCTAGATTCCCATGCTCGCCGCAAGCAATTTGAGTACTTGTGGGTCCGAAACGGACTCCAACTAACAAAGTTTTGACCGTTTTTGTGAACACCGGTCCTTTATATGGCAGTCCTTGAAACAACTTCATTTTCTCGTGACGCATTCTGGCGCGTCGCACCAAAATTTTGTGTCCTCCATAGTGGAGATATTGTTTCCACATATATATTGACCGATGCCTGGAATGCCCTGCTATTATTGGTTGTCACACACGTACCTACGGCATGCCACACGGCAAAAACAAGGAGAATAAGGCTTATAGTCGCCTGATTTTCTTGAATTTAGAACCAAATGGGATTCGCCCGATCATAGAGCATGTGCAGAATGCAACGTTTGTCCTTACCAGGCGGACCAATGTTTATACTCACCATAATCTCTAGGATTTCCTTCCAAAGGGGTGCAAATGTGTTGATAAACTTGTCTGGAAAGTAGCGGCAAATGTTGTTCTTTGACTTCCACGGGCAAAAAGTCCTGCCTAGTGGCCATATTTGAGGGTCCTCCAGGCCTCCTATGCAAGTCGGAAGTATTTTCTAGATTACCACGCTCGTCGCAAGCATTTTGTATACTTGTGGGGCCGAAATGGACTCCGAATGACAAAGTGATGACCGTTTTAGTGAACACCGGTCATTTATATGGTAGTCCTTGAAAGAACTTCATTTTCTCATGACGGGTTCTGGCGCGCCGCCCCAAGAATTTGTGTCCTCCATAGTGGAGATATTGTTTCCACATATATATCGACCGATGCCAGGAATGCCATCCTATTATTAGCTGTCACACACGTACGTTATGACAAGGCACAAGGAAAAAACAAGGAGAATAAGGCTTAGAGTCACCTTATTTTCTTGAATTTACAACCAAATGGGATTTCCCAGATCATAGAGCATATGCAGAATGCAATGTTTGTCCTTACCAGGCAGACTAATGTTTATACTCACCATAATCTCTCGGATTTCCTTCCAGAGGAGTGCAAATGGGTTCAGAAACTTGTCTGAATGCAGCGGCAAATAATGTTATTTGACTTTCAGGGGCAAAAAGTCCTGCTTAGGGGCCGAATTTGACGGTCCTCCTGGCCTCCTGCGCATGCCGGATGTATTTTCTAGATTCCCACGCTCGTCCTGAGGATTTTGAGTACTTGTGGGTCCAAAACAAACTCCGAACGACAAAGTTATGACCAATTTTTGTGAACATCGGTCCTCTATATGGTTGTCCTTGAAGGAACATCATTTTCTCGTGACGCGTTCTGGCACGCCACCCCAAAATTTTGTGTCATCCATAGTGGATATATTGTTTCCACATATATATTGACCAATGCCAGGAAGGCCCTCCTATTATTGGCTGTAACCCACGTACCTTACGGCATGCCACACGGCAAATAGAAGGAGATTAAGGCTTATAGTCGCCTTATTTTTTTGAATTTACAACCAAATGGGATTCACCGGATCATAGAGAATGTGCAGAATGCAACGTTTGTCCTTACCAGGCGAACTAATGTTTATACTCACGATAATCTCTCGGACTTTCTTCCAAAGGAGTGCCAATGGGGTCAGAAACTTGTGTGAAAAGCAGCGGCAAATGATGTTCTTTGACTTTCAGGGGCAAAAAGTCTTATCTAGGGGCCGAATTTGAGGGTCTTCCAGGCCTCCTGCGCAAGCCGGAAGTATTTTCTAGATTCCCACGCTCGTGGTGAGCATTTTGAGTACTTGTGGGCCCGAAACGGACTCCGAATGACAAAGTTATGATCTTTTTTGTGAACATCGGTCCTTTATATGGCAGTCCTCGAAAGAACTTCATTTCCCGTGACGCGTTCTGGCGCGCCGCCCCAAATTGTTTTGTCCTCCATAGTGGAGATATTGTTTCCACATATCGACCAATGCAAGGAATGCCCTCCTAATATTGGCTGTAACACACGTACGTTACGACATGCAATACGACAAATACAAGGAGAATAAGGCTTATTGTCGCTTTATTTTGTTGAATTTACAACCAAATGGGATTCGCCGGATCATAGAGCATGTCCAGAATGCAACGTTTGTCCTTACCAAGCGGACTAATGTTTATACTCACCAGAATCTTTCGGATTTCCTTCCAAAGGAGTGCCAATGGGTTCAGAAACTTGTCTGAAAAGCAGCGGCAAATGTTGCCTTTGACTTTCAGGGGCTAAAAGTCCTGCCTAGTAGCCGAATTTAAGGGTCCTGCGGGACTCCTACGCAAGTCGAAAGTATTTTCTAGATTTCCACGCTTGTCGCGAACATTTTGAGTACTTGTGGGTCCGAAACGGACTCCGAATGACAAAGTTATGACCGATTTAGTGAACACCGATGCTTTATATGGCAGTCCTTGAAAGAACTTCATTTTCTCGTGAAGCGTTCTGGCGCGCCGCCCCAAAATTTTTGTCCTCCATAGTGGAGATATTGTTTCCACATATATATTGACCGATGCCAGGAATGCCATCCTGTTATTGGCTGTCACACACGTACGTTACGGTATGCCACACGGCAAAAAAAAGGATAATAAGGCTTATAGTCGCCTTATTTTCTTGAATTTACAACCAAATGGGATTCCCCGGATCATAGAGCATCTGCAGAGTGCAACGTTTGTCCTTACCAGGCGGAATAATGTTTATACTCACCATAATCTCTCGGATTTCCTTCCAATGGAGTGCCAATGGGTTCAGAAACTTGTCTGAAATGCAGCGGCAAATGATGTTATTTGACTTTCAGGGGCGAAAAGTCCTGCTTAAGGGCTGAATTTCAGGGTCCTCCGGGCCTCCTGCGCAAGCTGGAAGTATTTTCTAGATACCCACGCTCGTCGTGAGGATTTTGAGTACTTGTGTGTAACACACAGGACACACCCACCAGTGGTCGTTACTCCTAGCGGGATCTTGACTAGCCCCACAGATCAATACTAGTCTTTTCTGCGCACTTTGTCCTTGTGCGCACCCGGGAGCAACTTCCCGGTCGGTGCAAGGACTATCCTTACCACCATTCCCTTCGCGCATCTTTTCTACTTAACCGTCACACGGCTATGGGCTATATATCACTTGTTACCTTATGCCCATACTATCGTGCTCACTTTGCATGCTATGCCTCTTTACATGATTTTGCCATGCAATTGTGACCTTTGCGTGCATCTATCCATGATTCACCATTATGTTACTCCTATGTGTATTTGCATGCTTGGTGGAGATCCTTGTAGCTATTGCCATGTTTTCCTTGTATCTGATGCTATTGATGCTTGTTGTGTTGGGAGAGTCATGATGTCCCATTGCTATTTACATAGGACTCCTTGCCAATACAATGATGTTACTTTCCTCATATCTTGCATTCATGCTTGTGCTATGACATGTAAATTATTCATGCCCACTATTTGCACACATGACATGCTTGCCATGATTCCTTCTAGTATGTTGCATCTTCGCACTACTAGCTTGCTTGACTTGATCACTATGATTGCTCGCTTTGCCGCACCACCCATGTTACACTCTTACTTGCTTTCTTGCATTGATGACATATATGTTCATGCCTCTCACATGATATATCTTGTTCGTTGTCGCTTGCTTCCAACTGTTGCATCTATGCTTAGTGATCTTGGAGACTTGGACACTTTATTTGTGATGCATGCTTGTTTGATTGAGCCTATTGTATTTGGTTGTTCTCGCATCATATGCTTCCATACTATGAAATGCTCCCTTGTCCTTTCTTATGATGAGCATGATGCATACACTTGTTGGGTATCTTACCACACGAATGATAGGTTTTGCACTTCCGCTAACCTCATTTGTTTTTCCGATTGTTTGTCATGTTCTTTCGTTTTGAAGGATTGTCAAGGCGGTACCACCTCGAGACATATTGGTGATGCAAAGGTCTACATGATGCGCGACACCAACATTTTTGACATCCTCATAAAGGTGAACTCCTTCCCTTTGAGCCATCTTCAAATATGCATATTGGATGGGCCATACTTTCATTGTTGTCTCCTTCTTCTTGTCTACATGATACATATATTGGATGGAGGACCGACATTGGAGATGGACCCTTTAGTCCTTCAAGTTGAGGAGCGCTCGGACTTATTGGATGCACCTTTGGACTTCCACTCATGCCATGACATAGAGCATTGGTACATCAACACTCCTTTGACTCTTTGCACCAACACATCCATATTTGTTGATTGTGCTTCCACATGTCATGCGCGATGGAAATATCATACTCACCACAAGTTTGCACCCTATGCATGGATTGGCTCACATTATGCTTGCCTTATTGCATCTATTTCCATGTCAACCATGATATATCAGCTTGTGCATTTCATTAGCAAATTTGTTGTGATCTTCCTTGATGGCACATTCATACATCATGGTCATATTGCCCATCATCAATTGCATGATCACATACTCATATTGGTTATCCATTGCCACGTTCATGCTCTTGATAAACAATCCCATTATGACATCATTTTGCACAATGGTTGCATTGATCATATTCACAACATTTGTGTGCACAATGAATGTTTTTGCTCCCATGAACTCTTTGCATTTCATTCTATATCATCTTGATGAGGTTCAAGCGCTTTGTCACAAACAATCTTGCCAAACGGACTCATACTTACTTGATGGACACCTTGTGTGCGCTAAACATTGTATTTCCGAGTGTCGCTTGTGTTTGCTCTTTTTGCATGAATACCACTCCGGAGACACTTTGGAGTACTTGGATTGCGCCATGGTTTCAACTTCGTCCATCTACAAGTTCGTCCACGACAAACATTTCCATGGTGATGTGGATTATGATCCGAGGTCAGATCTTTCCCAAGGCAGGGGAGATGATGCAGAGCATCCTATGGTCATCCCCATGTACACTTCAACTATTCCCCAAGCCCCAAGTGCACCTACGATGAGAGCTCGAGCATGTGCCATTGGACATAAGGTTAACTCTCTCCTTGTTGAACTCCCCATTGACCAACTTCAGACGTGGTTACTACCTCAAAGGAAGACACTTTGTGTGCTTAGGTACCAAGGAACCAACAAGGAGAAGGAATGTGCAAGATGGACACCAAGAGCATGGACAGGGATTTTCCCAGCGCAGAGATAGAGATACAACCGGCCAACTACCGCTCAACTACCGGTCCACCGGTACTACCGCTTGACTACCGCCCAACTACCACTCCAGCTTTTGTGATCGAGCGATGCAAGGCCGGTGCCGCCCCGGTTTGTCCGGTAATAGCCGTATGACCGGTACAACCGCCCCAACCACCGGTACAACCGCTAAGAACTTCCGAGAACACCTCTAGGAACCAGTGCAAGAGCTCCATGCGGTACAACCGCTACCATGACCGGTACAACCGCTCTGCCTGCACGTAGTAAAAGGGTCAATGACTATAAGTACTCGTCCCCTAGCTCGAGCCCTAGCTCTGAATTAGGGTTAGCGTTGTGATAGCTCATATGTGAGATAGAGCCTCGCTCATCCATACGGATCTACTCCTCGAGAGAGACCGCGACCCCTCTTCGGAGAAGATCTACGTTGGATTCAAGGCCCCCTCTTGGGTGGCCCCATCAAGACCTCCTCACGGAGAAGAACCGGTTACCCTATGTATCATCCCTTGTTGATCATGCATTGTGTATCTCTTTGTATTTCGAGGATCTAGCACATGTGTAATCGAATCTTGTTGGTTTGAGTGATTCTCTCGTGCTTTCCCTCATGTTTCCCCTCGTGTTCTTCGTGTTCTTCGTAGGATCCTCTCCCATCGTGAAAGATCGGGCAACTAGGGTTCTACCCTACATCAATAAGGCTTATAGTCGCCTTATTTTCTTGAATTTACAACCAAATGGGATTCGTTAGATCATAGAGCATGTGCAGAATGCAACGTTTGTCCTTACCGGGCGGACTAATGTATATACTCAACATAATCTCTCGGATTTCCTTCCAAAGGAGTGCAAATGTGTTCGGAAACTTGTCTGGAAAGTAGCAGCAAATTTTCTTCTTTGACTTTTAGGGGCAAAAAAGAACTGCCTAGTGGCCCAATTTGAGTGTCCTCCGGGCCTCCTGCGCAAGTCGGATGTATTTTCTAGATTCCCACGCTCCTCATGAGCATTTTGAGTACTTGTGGGTCCGAAATGGACTCCGAATGACAAAGTGATGACCGTTTTAGTGAACACCGGTCTTTTATATGGCAATCCTTGAAAGAACTTCATTTTCTCGTGATGCGTTCTGGGGTGCCGCCCCAAACATTTGTGTCATCCACAGTGGAGATATTCTTTCCACATATATATTGACCAATGCCAGGAATTCCATCCTATTATTGGCTATCACACACGTACATTATGGCATGCCATACGGCAAAAACAAGGAGAATGAGGCTTATAGTCGCCTTATTTTTCTTGAATTTATAACCAAATATCATAGAGCATGTGCAGAATGCAACGTTTGTCCTTAGCAGGCGGACTAATGTTTATACTCACCGTAATCTCTAGGATTTCCTTAAAGAGGAGTGCCAATGGGTTCAGAAACATGTCTGAAAAGCATTGGCAAATGATGTTATTTGACTTTCAGGGGCAAAAAGTCCTGCTTACGTGCCGAATTTGAGGGTCCTCCGGGCCTCCTGTGCAAGCCGGAAGTATTTTCGAGATACCCACGCTCGTCGCGAGGATTTTGAGTACTTGTGTGTAACGCCCCGGACACACCCGCCGGTGGTCGTTACTCCTGGCGGGATCTAGACTGGCCGCACAGATCAATACTAGTCTTTTCTGCACACTTTGTCCTCACTCGTGCGCACCCGGGAGCAACTTCCCGGTCGGGCACCCATCATGAAACTACTCCAAGCTGAGCACGCATAACTTTGGAGTTCTGTCCGAATGGGCTCCCAGAAAAGAAGGAATTCCTTATTTATATGAGTAGTCTATCATCCCTAATAAGCCAGGCTATCACATACACCCCACTTAGAGGAATCGACGTCCTCATTGGGCCACAGGAACGTTCCCTCTTGGCACAAACGTCCGTGCTTCAAGTCCGGCACATGTGCCATGCCGTGTGCCACGACGGGTTACAAACATCATGCACAACATGGCCGCGCACCTATCTGCAAACATCCGTGTAACCGCGAGTGTCGGCTCTGATACCTACTTGTAACGCCCCGGACACACCCACCGGTGGTCGTTACTCCTGGCGGGATCTAGACTGGCCCCACAGATCAATACTAGTCTTTTCTGTGCAATTTGTCCTCACTCGTGCGCACCCGGGAGCAACTTCCCGGTCGGTCACCCATCCTGAAACTACTCCAAGCTAAGCACACTTAACTTTGGAGTTATGTCCGAATGGGCTCCCAGAAAAGAAGGAATTCCTTATTTATATGAGTAGTCTATCATCCCTAATAAGCCAGGCTATCACATTGTGGGTCCGAAACAGACTCTGAATCACAAAGTTATGACCGTTTTTTGTGAACACCGGTCCTTTATATGGCAGTCCTTGAAAGAACTTAATTTTCTCATGACGCGTTCTGGCACGCCGCCCCAAAATGGTGTGTCCTCTATCGTGGATATATGGTTTCCACATATATATTTATCAATTGTAGGAATGCCCTCCTATTATTGGTTGTAACACACGTACGTTACGGAATGCCACACGGCAAAACACAAGGAGAATAAGTCTTATAGTCGCCTTATTTTTTATAATTTACAACCAAATGGGATTCCCCGGATCATAGAACATGTGCAGAATGCAACGTTTGTCCTTACGAGGCGGACTAATGTTTGTACTCACCATAATCTCTCGGATTTCATTCCAAAGGAGTGCCAATGGGTTCAGAAACTTGTGTGAAAACCAGGGGCAAATGATGTTCTTTGACTTTCAAGGGCAAAAAGTCCTGCCTAGGGCCGAATTTGAGGGCCCACCAGGCCTTCTATGCAAGCCGGAAGTATTTTCTAGATTCCCATTCTCTCCGAGAGCATTTTGAGTACTTGTGGGTACAATACGGACTCCGACTGACAAAGTTATGACCTTTTAGTGAACACCGGTCCTTTATATGGCAGTCCTTGAAAGAACTTCATTTTCTCTTAACGCGTGCTAGCGCGTCACCGCAAAATTTTGTGTCCTCCATAGTGGAGATATTGTTTCCACATATATATATAGACCGATGCCAGGAATTCCCTCCTATTATTGGCTGTAACACACATATGTTACGGCATGCGACACGACAAATACAAGGAGAATAAGGCTTCTAGTCGCCTTATTTTCTTGAATTTACAACCAAATGGGATTCACCGGATCATAGAGCATGTGAAGTATGCAACGTTTGTCCTTACCAGGCGGAGTAATGTTTAGACTCACCATAATCTCTCGGGTTTCCTTCCAAAGGAGTGCCAATGGGTTCAGAAACTTGTCTGGAAAGTAGCGGCAAATGTTGTACTTTGATTTTCAGGGGCAAAAATTCCTGCCTAGTGGCTGAATTTGAGGATCCTCCGGGCCTCCTACGCAATCCGAAAGTATTTTCTAGATTCCCACCCTCGTCGCGAGCATTTGGAGTACTTGTGGGTCCAAAACGGAATCCGAATGACAAAGTTATGACCGTTTTAGTAAACACCGATACTTTATATGGCAGTCCTTGAAAGAACTTCATTTTCTCGTGACGCGTTCTAGCGCGCGGCCCCAAAAATTTGTGTCCTCCATAGTGGGGATATTGTTTCCACATATATATTGACCGATGCCAGGAATGCCATCCTATTATTGGCTGTCAGACGTATGTTACGACATGCCACACGACAAAAACAAGGAGAATAAGGCTTATAGGCGCCTTATTTTCTTGAATTTACAACCAAATAGGATTCCCCAGATCATAGAGCATGTGTAGAATGCAACGTTGGTCCTTACCAGGAAGACTAATGTTTATACTCACCATAACCTCTCAGATTTCCTTTCAAAGGAGTGCCAATGGGTTCAGAAACTTGTCTAAAAAGCAGCGGCAATTGATGTTATTTGACTTTCATGGGCAAAAAGTCATGCCTAGGGGCCGAATTTGAGTGTCCTCCGGGCCACCTACGCAAGCCGAAAGTATTTTCTAGATTCCCACGCTCGTCGCGATGATTTTGAGTACTTGTGGGGTACGAAACAGACTCCGTATGACAAAGCTATAACCGTTTTTTGTGAACACCTGTCCTTTATATGGTAGTCCTTGAAAGAACTTAATTTTCTCATGACGCGTTCTGGCACGCCGCCCCAAAATTCTGTGTCCTCCGTAGTGGATATATTATTTCCACATATATATTGACCGATTGCAGGAATGCCCTCCTATTATTGGCTGTAACACACGTACGTTACGGCATGCCACACGGCAAAAACAAGGAGAATAAGGCTAATAGTCGTCTTATTATTTTAATTTACAGCCAAATGGGATTCACTGAATCATAGAGCATGTGCAGAATGCAACGTTTCTCCTTACCAGGCGGACTAATGTTTCTACTCACCATAATATGTCGGATTTCCTTCCAAAGGAGTGCCAATGGGTTCAGAAACTTGTGTGAAAAGCAGCGGCAAATGATGTTCTTTCACTTTCAGGGTCAAAAAGTCCTACCTAGGGGCCGAATTTCAGGGTCCTCAGGGCCTCTCGCGCACGCTGGAAGTATTTTCTAGATTCCCACGCTCGTCGCGAGCATTTTGAGTACTTGTGGGTCCGAAACGGACTCCGAATGACAAAGTTATGACCGTTTTAGTGAACACCGGTCCTTTATATGCACGTCCTTGAAAGAGCTTCATTTTCTCGTGAATGCATTCTCGCGCGCCGCCCCAAAAATTTGTTTGCTCTATGGTGGAGATATTGTGTCCACATATATATTGACCGATGCCAGGAATGACATCCTATTATTGGCTGTCACACACGTACGTTACGGAATGCCATACGGCAAAAAACGAGGAGAATAAGGCTTATAGTCGCCTTATTTTCTAGAATTTACAACCAAATGGGATGCCCGGATCATAGAGCATGTGTAGAATGCAACGTTTGCCCTGACCAAACGGACTAATGTTTATACTCACAATCTCTTGGATTTCCTTCCAAAGGAGTGCCAATGGGTTCAGAAACTTGTCTGAAAAGTAGTGGCAAATGATGTTCCTTGAGTTTCAGGGGCAAAAAGTCCTAGTAGAAAAGGGGCCGAATTTGAGGGTCCTCCGGGCCTCCTGCGCAAGCCGGAACTATTTTCTAGATTCCCACGCTCATCGCGAGGATTTTGAGTACTTGTGGGTCAGAAACAGACTCCGAACACTAGTACGCGTCGGTGCTATACAAATGGTTTTTAACCCCTTTCCGCGACGGCATTTGGGACCGTCGCCAAGTGAGTGTGGGCGATAGGGTGTCCTTCCCACATGACCCAGATGTAGGGGATCGTTGCAGAAATTAAAAAATTTCTACGCATCACCAAGATCAATCTATGGAGTTTACTAGCAACGAGAGGGGAGGAGTGCATCAACATACCCTTGTAGATCGCGAGCGGAAGCGTTCAAGAGAAAGGGGTTGATGGAGTCGTACTCGTCGTGATCCAAATCACCGATGATCCTAGCGCCGAATGGACGGCACCTCCGCGTTCAACACACGTACGGAGCGGAGACGTCTCCTCCTTCTTGATCCAGCAAGGGGGGAGGAGAAGTTGATGGAGATCCAGCAGCACGACAGCGTGGTGGTGGAAGCAGCGGGATTCCAGCAGGGCTACGCCAAGCGCTACTGGAGGAGGAAGAGGTGTCATGGGAGGGAGAGGGAGGTGCCAGGGCTTAGGGTCGGCGGCCCCTCGGGGGGCAACGGCCCCCTCAGGGTTTCCAACCAGGGGGGCGCATGCCCCCTCGGGGGGCAACGGCCCCTAGGGTTTCCAACCCTAGGCGCCTTGGGCCCTTGGGTGGGGCACACCAGCCCACCAGGGACTGGTTCCCACGCCACTTCAGCCCATGGGGCCCTCCGGAATAGGTGGCCCCACCCGGTGGACCCCCGGGACCCTTCCGGTGGTCCCGGTACAATACCGGTGACCCCCGAAACTCTCCCGGTGGCCGAAACTGGACTTCCTATATATAAATCTTTACCTCCGGACCATTCCGGAACTCCTTGTGACGTCCGGGATCTCATCCGAGACTCCGAACAACTTTCGGTTAACCGCATACTAATATCTCTACAACTCTAGCGTCACCGAACCTTAAGTGTGTAGACCCTACGGGTTCGGGAGACACGTAGACATGACCGAGACAACTCTCCGGTGAATAACCAACAGCGGGATCTGGATACCCATGTTGGCTCCCACATGTTCCATGATGATCTCATCGGATGAACCACGATGTCGATGATTCAAGCAATCCCGTATACAATTCCCTTTGTCAATCGATACGTTACTTGCCAGAGATTCGGTCGTCGGTATCCCAATACCTCGTTTAATCTCGTTACCGGCAAGTGACTTTACTCGTTCGTAATGCATGATCCCGTGTCTAACTACTTAGTCACATTGAGCTCATTATGATGATGCATTACCGAGTGGGCCCAGAGATACCTCTCCGTCATACGGAGTGACAAATCCCAGTCTCTATCCGTGCCAACCCAACAGACACCTTCGGAGATACCTGTAGTTCACCTTTATAGCCACCCAGTTACGTTGTGACGTTTGGTACACCCAAAGCATTCCTACGGTATCCGGGAGTTGCACGATCTCATGGTCTAAGGAAATGATACTTGACATTAGAAAAGCTTTAGCAAACGAACTACACGTTCTAGTCCTATGCTTAGGATTGGGTCTTGTCCATCACATCATTCTCCTAATGATGTGATCCCGTTATTAATGACATCCAATGTCCATGGTCAGGAAACTGTAACCATCTATTGATCAACGAGCTAGTCAACTAGAGGCTCACTAGGGACATGTTATGGTCTATGTATTACGATTTCCGGATAACACAATTATAGCATGAACAATAGACAATTATCATGAACAAGGAAATATAATAATAACCATTTTATTATTGCCTCTAGGGCATATTTCTAACAGTCTCCCACTTGCACTAGAGTCAATAATCTAGTTCACATCACCATGTGATTGTAATGAATACAACACCCATGGGGTTTGTTCATATCTCGCTTGTGAGAGAGATTATTAGTCAACGGGTCTGAACCTTTCAGATCCGTGTGTGCTTTACAAATCTCTATGTCATCTTGTAGATGCAGCTACCACGCGCTACTTGGAGCTATTCCAAATAACTGCTCTACTATACGAATCCGGTTTACTACTCAGAGTCATCCGGATTAGTGTCAAAGTTTCAATCGACGTAACCCTTTACGACGAACTCTTTTACCACCTCCGTAATCGAGAAAATTCCTTAGTCCACTAGTTACTAAGGATAAGTTCGCGCGCTGTCATGTGATCCATTCCTGGATCACTATTGTACCCCTTGACTAACTCATGGCAAGGCACACTTCAGGTGCGTTACACAGCATAGCATACTGTAGAGCCTACGTCTAAAGCATAGGGGACGACCTTCGTCCTTTCTCTCTCTTCTGCCGTCGTCAGGTCTTGAGTCTTACTCAATACTCACACCTTGTAACATAGCCAAGAACTCCTTCTTGGCTGATCTATTTGAACTCCTTCAAAATCTTGTCACGGTATGTATTCATTTGAAAGTACTATTAAGCGTTTTGATCTATCCTTATAGATCTTGATCCTCAATGTTCAAGTAGCTTAATACAGGTTTTCCATTGAAAAACACTTTTCAAACAACCCTATATGCTTTCCATAAATTCTACATCATTTCCGATCAAAAATATGTCAACAACATATACTCATCAAATATTCTATATTGCTCCCACTCACTTCTTTGGAAATACAAGTTTCTCATAAACTTTGTATAAACCCAAAATCTTTGATCATCTCATCAAAGCGCATATTCCAACTCCGAGATGCTTACTCCAGTCCTTAGAAGGATCGATGGAGCTTTGCATACTTGTTAGCATCTTTCAGGATTGACAAAATCTTCTGGTTGTATCACATACAACCTTTCCTCATGAAAATCGTCGAGGAAACAATGTTTTGACATCCTATCTGCAAGATTTCATAAATATGCAGTAACTGCTAATATAATTCCAACAGACTCTTAGCATCGCTACGAGTGAGAAAGTTTCATCGTAGTCAACTCCTTGAACTTGTCGGAAAACATCTTAACGACAAGTCGAGCTTTCTTAATGGTGACACTTACGATCATTATCCGTCTTCCTTTTAAAATCCATCTGTACCCAACATCCTTACGACCATCAAGTAGTTCTTCCAAAGTCTATACTTTGTTTTCATACATGGATCCTCTCGGATTTTATGGCCTCAAGCCATTCGTCGGAATACGGGCCCACCATCGCTTCTCCATAGTTCGTAGGTTCATTGTTGTCTAGCAATAAGACATGATTACCGTACCATTATAACGTAGTACGCATCCTTGTCAACCTACGAGGTTTTGTAGTGACTTGATCCGAAGTTTCATGATCACTATCATCAACTTCCACTTCAATTGGTGTAGGCTCCACAGGAACAACTTCCTGTGCCCTACTGCACACTAGTTCAAGTGACGGTTCAATAACCTCATCAAGTCTCCACCATCCTCCCACTCAATTCTTTCGAGAGAAACTTTTCCTCGAGAAAGGACCCGATTCTAGGAACAATCCCTTTTGCTTCTGGATCTGAGACAGGAGGTATACCCAACTGTTTTTGGGTGTCCTATGAAGATGCATTTATCCGCTTTGGGTTCGAGCTTATCAGCCTGAAACTTTTTCACATAAGCATCGCAGCCCCAAACTCTTAAGAAACGACAGCTTAGGTTTCTCTAAACCATAGTTCATACGGTGTCGTCTCAACGGAATTTCGTGGTGCCCTATTTAAAGTGAATGAGGTTGTCTCTAATGCCTAACCCATAGACGATAGTGGTAATTCGATAAGAGACATCATGGTATGCACTATATCCAATAGGGTGCAGTTATGATGTTCGGACACACCATCACACTATGGTGTTCCAGGCGGTATTAGTCGTGAAACAATTTCCACAATGTCTTAATTGTGTGCCAAACTGGTAACTCAGATATTCATCTCTATGATCATATCATAGACATTTTATCCTCTTGTCACGACGATCTTGTATTACTTCCAACAAGTTGCTCTCTTGTTCCATCTCACTGAAAACGAGGCGTTTCAGTCATCTTGCCCATGTGGTATGATTTGCATGTCTCAAGTGATTCAAAATCAAGTGAGTCCAAATGATCCATCTGTATGGAGTTTCTTCATGCATATATACCAATAGACATGGTTCGCATGTCTCAATGTTTTCAAAAACGAGTGAGTCCAAAGATCCATCTACATGGAGCTTCTTCATGCGTTTTATACCAATATGACTCAAATGGCAGTGCCACAAGTATGTGGTACTATCATTACTATCTTATGTCTTTTGGCATGATCATGTGTATCACTACGATCGAGATTCAATAAACCATTCATTTTAGGTGCAAGACCATTGAAGGTATTATTTAAATAAACAGAGTAACCATTATTCTCCTTAAATGAATAACCATATTGCGATAAACATAATCCAATCATGTCTATGCTCAATGCAAACACCAAATAACAATTATTTAGGTTTAACACCAATCTTGATGGTAGAGGGAGCATGCGATGCTTGATCACATCAACCTTGGAAACACTTCCAACACATATCGTCATCTCACTTTTAGTTAGTCTCCATTTATTCCGTAGCTTTTTATTTCGAGTTACCAACACTTAGCAACCGAACCGGTATCTAATAACCTGGTGCTACTAGGAGTACTAGTAAAGTACACATTAATATAATGTATATCCAATATACTTCTGTCGACCTTACCAGCCTTCTCACCTACCAAGTATCTAGGGTAATTCTGCTTCAGTGACCGTTCCCCTCATTACAGAAGCACTTAGTCTCGGGTTTGGGTTCTACCTTGGGTTTCTTCACTAGAGCAGCAACTGATTTGCCGTTTCATGAAGTATCCCTTCTTGCCCTTGCCCTTCTTGAAACTAGTGGTTTTACTAACCATCAACAATTGATGCTCCTACTTGATTTCTACTTTCGCGGTGTCAAACATCGCGAATAGCTCAAGGATCATCATATCTATCCCTGATATGTTATAGTTCATCACGAAGCTCTAGTAGCTTGGTGGCAGTGACTTTGGAGAACCATCACTATCTCATCTGGAAGACAACTCCCACTCGATTCAAGCGATTGTAGTACTCAGACAATCCGAGCACATGCTCAACGATTGAGCTTTTCTCCCTTAGTTTGCAGGCTTAAGAAACTTGTCGGAGGTCTCACACATCTTGATGTGGGCACGAGCCTAAAATCCCAATTTCAGCTCTTGGAACATCTCATATGTTCCGCGACGTTTCAAAATGTCTTTGGTGCCTCAATTCTAAACCTTTTAACATTACACACTGAACTATCACGTAGTCATCAAAACGTGTGTGTCAGATGTTCGCAACGTTCACAAACGACGCTCGAGGTTCAGCACACCGAGCGGTGCATTAAGGACATAAGCCTTCTGTGCAGCAATGAGGACAATCCTCAGTTTACGGACCCAGTCCGCATAATTGCTACTATCAATTTTCAACTAAATTTTCTCTAGGAACATATCTTAAACAGTAGAACCAAAGCGTAAGCTATGACATAATTTACAAAGACCTT
The DNA here is from genome assembly GCF_002575655.3 of Aegilops tauschii subsp. strangulata. Taxonomy (NCBI): domain Eukaryota; kingdom Viridiplantae; phylum Streptophyta; class Magnoliopsida; order Poales; family Poaceae; genus Aegilops; species Aegilops tauschii. The sequence continues at coordinate 239,639,440 of NC_053037.3, read as the reverse complement.
TTGACTATGTTCATGATAATTAAGTTCATCTGATTATTTAATGAACTCCCACTTAGATAGACAGCCGTCTAGTCATCTAAGTGATACATGATCCGAATCGACTAGACCGTGTCCGATCATCACGTGAGACGGACTAGTCATCAACGGTGAACATCTCCATGTTGATCGTATCTACTATACGACTCATGTTCGACCTTTCGGTCTCTTGTGTTCCGAGGCCATGTCTATACATGCTAGGCTCGTCAAGTCAACCTAAGTGTTTCGCATGTGTAAATCTGGCTTACACCCGTTGTATGCGAACGTTAGAATCTATCACACCCGATCATCACGTGGTCCTTCGAAACAATGAAGCTTCCTTGTAAAAGGCTTGAGAAATCTTTGTAAATGACGTGTTTGTGGTTGACTATTGCCACGCATTCCATTGAAATCTCTGCCCATTCCTTGTAAAAGGCTTGAGAAATTACTAAATACCATGAGTATGGTTTTTCCAGACCGTTCTTGTGCACCTTTTCAAGCACCAATTGTTTGAATTTCAATTATGTGCATTAATGCCTACAAAATGCACATAATCCCCTAAATATTGTAAATGAACCCGCAAAAGTGTCAAATTTGAACACGGTGATTAGCAGGGTTTATGTTCATCGTAGAAAAAAACTCATGGATGAAGGACAAAGGAAATTTGAATTCACATTCAATCTCGGGGATTTACTATCGCACACGATTCATCTCCGTCGCCTCTGCGAACCGTGTATGTTCACTCACACATGAAAAAGGACAAAAGAAAACCCTCACCCACTTTGTCCCCACTCACTCGCCACGGACTCCTCCGCCACTCTGCATCCTAAGCTCGACGGCTGTTGGCGGCGGGCGGCGGTCGCGCTCCAAACGGCATGGGATTTCGCCCCTACCGCTTTCCACCGCCTATCTGCACTGACATTCTAGACTCTGGTCGACTGGGGTTTTCTACGGGATTGGGCCGGGGATTTTTCTCATGGAGAAGGTAATCAACTTAGCGAAATATTCACTCATCGCAGTCCGTCCGTCGCTGTTAATCAACCAGCGGAAATCACCGTGGAATCATTTTGTTCTAGCTGATTCATGTGTGTTCATTCATGTGTCCACAGTGTGAGCACAAACCGGGCAATTGTGGTCGTGGCCAGTAGGAAACTATATTCTATCTCACCATTCTGGATGACTTCAGGGAGCGCTCGGTATGTTCAATCTCAACCTACCACGGTCGGCACGGCCTAAATTTGTGAACATATACCGTCTGTTGCTACATTATCTTTATATTTGCATCAAATCTTTGTTACATTATCTATTTTTAATTCTATATTTTGGTATTTTCTTTCATCTATATATTGATTTGTTCTATCAGTTACTCCCATATTTGCATCTTGCTCTGTTATTTCAATATATCTAATTTATAATCTTAGTTTTCATTTCAAGTAGTACATCCCTTGCTTTGCAAGAACAGGAGTAGAAGGAAATCTTGGGCTTTACTTTGTTGATGACTCCCGGGATGTCATATTGACAATGCAGCATGGATATACAATGACGGTTAGCGTAAAACTTGATAAAGATGTCACTCCTATTTTAATGCGGACCTTTGGAGATAAATGTCTAAGTGTTATGAACTGAAAGCTGGCAATAAAATTCTAGTGCGTGCACCACAGCCTGGTCTAATTAACATGGATGTTTACTTCCCCAACGTCATCAGCCGATCAAAGTCTGATCGAGGTTAGTGTCCTATCAACTTTCTCCACGCTGTCATATTACTTAGCAAAATCGGGGTATTTGTTCTGACTAATTGATCACTATTTAAGCAACCAATTGTGATATCATATTCTGACTCCATTCCTAGGCAGTAACAAATTCTATTTAGCAATTTATGCGCACTATATATTCTTATGCCATGTTCTGAGTAAATAATACCTTTCCACCTTTTAAGCAGGATATGTTGGATGCATAGTGAACGATCTGTATGTTACTAAGCGTATCAAATTTCACTGGAAGGACTTGAAGCATGTCATAAACTTTGTTGATAATCCGACGGAGATAGCACAGCGTATGAATGCTGGATTTTGGATGGGATTAATTAGACCTATGGTGCACACACTGAACAAGACCAATTGTGTGCACAAAACGCTGGTAAAAAGTCTTATTTTAATGTTGATGCTCATAAACTATATATATGTTCAACGATATGTTACAATTGGTTTTTATTCTACATGTCAATAGAAATTGCCCCCTGTAGCAGTTCCTGGATCGATTTCCCGGCGTGGTCGAATTACACTTGTGCCTGCTAATAACGCCAAAGTGATTGCAAGGTACTGCATTTCCCACAGAATTGGAACCATTCAAATTAACATGTTCTCGCTTCTCGTGGCAATGCATCCATATTGGAAAATTGGAGACACTGTTCTACTCATGCTCTACCAAGGCACAGGAGGGCTCTTCCTTTTCATTGATGAGATCTCGAGTCGCCGTGATCAAGCTGCTTTCAGTGGATAGTTGTGGTTGTTAGCTCTCAGCCTCTTAAAATGTGCTAGCTGTTACTATATATGTTAAGTATGTAGATATGGACCATATGGTTGTTGGCCCTTAGCCTCTTAAAATGTGATAGTTGTTACTATGTTAAGTATGTAGATATGGACCATATGGTTGTCAAAACCGTGTTACGAAGATCCTCCTTTTGTCGAATAGTGTAACCACTATATATATGTTACTCAAATGCTATTACCCAAGTTCATAAATTTTCATGGAAAGTATTAGTATCGTACACAGTTCATTGAGTTTAAGCGTGTGCCCGATGTCCAGAAGGCATTTGCATATTGACTGTCAATATTGCAAATTCACACACATGTTAACATAAGGAAACGTATGTGTAACATACTAATCATTGCACACGAGTACGCGCAGACGCATCGTGTGCGATACTCCTAGCCACCTCAAGCAAGTACTTTGCATTTTTCAAAGTTTTTTGTACACACAGAATCGCACACGAAGTAACTGTATTGACCACCTGTGTTGTAATTTCTCATCGCAAACAGCTCATCCGAGTCGGCTGTTTGCCACGTATCACACACATCTTGTTTACATGACTCGTTTGTGTTCTTTTGGCTCATCGCAAACAGTTCATTCATGTGAACTGTATGCCGCATATCACACACATCTTGTTAAATTGAACCGTTTCTGTTGTGTTCCCTAATCGAAAATAGTTCATCGGAGTGAACCGTATGTCGTATATCGCACACACATTGATGTGGCTGCCCGTTTATGTTGTTCTACCTTATCGCAAACAGTTCGAATGGATTAACCGTGTGTCCCGCATCGCACACACATTGATATGGCCGCCCGTTTCTGTTGTTCTGCCTCATCCCAAACAGTTTGAATGGATTAACCGTGTGCCCTACATTGCACACGCAACTAAAATCTGAACCGTGTTTCATGGCTCCTTCATCGCAAATGTTTTGCACCTTTTTTGACGGGTTTTTTACACCATCGTTTGCAATTATTGCATCGGACACAGTTTCGGCAAAGGGTCTCTAATCGTAGTGTCGCGTTAGCAGGATCCTGTAGTAGTGGAATGACAATGTTATGACCGTTTTTTGTGAACACCGGTCCTTTATATGGCAGTCCCTGAAAGAACTTCATTTTCTCATGACGCGTTCTGGCACGCCGCCCCAAAATTTTGTGTCATCCATAGTGGATATATTGTTTCCATATATATATTGACCGATGCCAGGAATGCCCTCCTATTATTGGTTGTAACACACGTACGTTATAGCTTGCCACACGGCAAAAACAAGGAGAATAAGGCTTATAGTCGCCTTAATTTTTTGAATTTACAGCCAAATGGCATTCCCTGGATCATAGAGCATGTGCAGAATGTAACCTTTGTCCTTACCAGGCGAACTAATGTTTGTACTCACCCTAATCTCTCGGATTTCCTTCCAAAGGAGTGCCAATGGGTTTAGAAACTTGTCTGAAAAGCTGCGGCAAATGATGTTCTTTGACTTTCAAGGGCAAAAAGTCCTGCCTAGGGGCCGTATTTGAGGGCCCTCCGGGCCTCCTGCGCTAGCCGGAAGTATTTTCTAGATTCCCATGCTCGTCGCGAGCATTTTGAGTACTTGTGGGTCCGAAACGGACTCCGACTGACAAAGTTATGACCGTTTTTCTGAACACCGGTCCTTTATATGGCAGTCCTTGAAAGAACTTCATTTTCTCGAGACGCATTCTGGCACATCGCCCCAAAATTTTGTGTCATCCATGGTGGAGATATTGTTTCCACATATATATTGACCGATACCAGGAATGCCCTCCTATTATTGGCTGTAACACACGTACGTTACGGCATGCCACACGGCAAATACAAGGAGAATAAGGCTTATAGTCCCCTTATTTTCATGAATTTACAACCAAATGGGATTCACCGGATCACAGAGCATGTGCAGAATGCAACGTTTGTCCTTACCAGGCGGACTAATGTTTATACTCACCATAATCTCTCGGATTTCCTTCCATAGGAGTGTGATGCGGAGCATCCTACGATCATCCCCATGTACACTACAACGAGTCCTCAACCATACACCATTGGACACAAGGTGAACTCGCTCCTTTCCGAATCGTCCCTTTCCGCATATAAGACATGGATGCTACTTCAAGCCCGGACCTTGTGCATACTCAGGTACACCCGAGGAGAGCATGGAGAGCCCAAGGACCAAGGCCAAGTGTGCGTGGGAGCGAAGGAAGGAGAAGGAAGAAGAGCCAGCTGCTACAGGCCCTGGACATCCGGACCAGCCCGGACATCCGGCCCGACCCCCGGAACTCCAGCGCCCATCACACAACGTCCCGAAGCTGAACCTCATCAGCCCGGACATCCGGCTCTTCCCGAGCCGCCGGACATCCGGCCCCCCAGCCTGGACATCCGGGCCTCGCCTATCCAGAGAGCTCCAAGACCGGCCATGCCAGCCCGGACATCCGGCCCGTCGCGAAGCCCCGGACATCCGGCCCGACGCCCGGACATCCGGCCCCTCCTACCTGCGTGCAGTATATCCGGGCCGAAAGCCCATGTACCCCTTCGCCCGTTAGACTATATATACTCCCCCTCCACCTACGTTTTAGGGTTAGCAAAGGATTAGCTCATTTGAGATAGAGTTTTGCTCATCCGTCCGGATCTACTCCATCGAGAGAGACCGCGACTTCTACGAAGAAGATCCACGCTTGGATTCAAGACCCCTAACGGGAAGACCCCCTCGCGGGCTCAAGGCCTCCTCACGGAGATGAACTAGTTACCTCTTGTATCTCCCTTTGGTGGATTTGGATTGTGTATCTTTTTGTGTTCATGGATCTAGCACATGTGTGATCGTTCTTATTGATTTGAGTGATTCCTCTCGTGTTTCCCCTCGTGTTTTCCCCTCGTGTTCTTCGTGTTCTTCACGGGACCCGCTCCAATCGTGAAAGATCGGGCATCTAGGGTTCTACCCTATATCATCTTGGTATCCTGAGCCACGTTGATCACGATTTCGGAGCCCCCTCTCTTTGTTTTCTAGCCTTGTTTTGTTGATTTTGTCCCTAATTCGAAAATTCCCCACAAAAATAGCCCCCAATTTTTTTTGTGATTTGTTGGTGTGATGAAGTTTTGTTGGATTTGATCCATGGATTTGCCTTGTTACGAGTGGATCTAGCTTTCTCCCAATTTTCTTCACTTTTCATCCACGAAATCTCCGCAAATTTGCCCCTGAAATCATCAATTTCCGCCCCCAAAATTGAGTTCCTCGAGTTCATCCTCGGATTTGGAGCCCGGACATCCGGCCAGTAGCCCCGGACATCTGGCCCCCCGGACATCCAGCCCATAGCCCGGACATCCGGCTCCTGGAGCACATTTTCGTGCAGCGTTCTGGACATCAGGTCCCGGATATCCGGTCCCGACCCCGGATGTCCGACCCTTGGAGCATCAGCCTCCCTTGTTTCACCGTTTTGCCCATAACTTTCACATCCGGAGTCCGATTTTTGCGTTCTTTAGATCGTTGAGTAGCTATTGACATCCTCTATCCATCTAGATAGATTTCAACATTAGTTGACTCCATCAAATTTTTGGAACTTTGGCATCTTTGCCTAGGGCTTACACCATAACTTCCGCAAAACCACCATAGCCTTCCGCAACCTAACACATTTTGTTCCCCATAGAATTAGTGGTTGTTTGAGTTGTGATTTGAGTCTCCTAAGGTGTTTCGACTACTTAGGGATGGTTGCTTCTTCATCAACCACCACCATAACTTCGGCATTGGCTTGCCCACCATACACTTCCACCAACCCAACTTAACCCAATTTTGTTTGTGTTGTGAGTTGTGTCTCCTAAGGTGTTTAGGCTACTTAGGGACCGTGATTTCAAATCCAACACCGTGTATAGCCCATCATACCCTACCACCTTACCCTCCACTTCCGCATTGCGTACTCCAAACCCCATCATTGCATTTCTGCAATCCCATTGAGTTTCCGCAAAACCACCACCGCATTCCCGCTACCACCATTTTGACATTTGACGTTTGAGATTTTGAGTTCACAGTTTTTCTGTTTCCTAAGGTGTTTCAGCTACTTAGGGACAAGTCTCCATCATCTTGGTATCTACATCAAGAACACTGCCACTCATCATCGCCACGAGGTCGCCATCGACATTGACCACTTCACCATCATCCGTCTGTGGCTTACAAACGAGATACCCTCGATGGTAACCTCCATATCATCTTGGTATCGTGGTATCCCTCCATTGTATATTCCCTTGCAATTGCATTGATAACCCCCAGCCTATTTTGCGTCACTTGCCTATTGAGACTAGCCATTTGAGTATTGCCGGCAACGTTACTTGTGCACATTAGTGATCTACACCTCCCATTGCATACATACAATATCATATTGGTATCATATCACCGATTGTGTCACAATGATTGTTCCTGCATATACACATTTGCTATCTTGGTTTGTGCATTGTGCAAAAGTGGCCATACATATAAAAAAAATAAGCTTTTAAGCAAAAGAGAAAGAGCAAAGAGCTTGTAAGCAAGTGCCATAGCATCATACCACATTGCATATAAGATTGTCATATCCGATCATCTTGGATCATCTTGCGAGAAACACCGGAAACCATACATACATAGCATACTTGGGATAGAAAGTTTATCCATTTTGCATCTTATAGGTTGTGCACAAGTGTCGTATCCGCTTATTGAGCAATCGTGCTAGCGTCTCTCTTGAGTTGTGCAACACGAGCGTTTTCCGTGGATTCCACATTTTGTGCTCATTCCTTGGTTGCAGGACCCCATTTATGTATTCGTGTGTGCGTTTCCGTGTGCCATTCTTTGCTATTGGTCTACTTGTTTCACTTGCGAATTTGTGAATCTCTTTCAACATTATTGACTCTTGCTAACATTTTGCATCAAATTTTTGTGCCACTATCCTCATTGAGCTCCACATAAGCCTTATTTGTGTAGGTGTGAGAAATTGACAAGATCAGTATCAATTGTGCTATTTCCTTGTTACATCATTGAGTGATCATTGATCCATCTTCAACATCGGTCAAGGTACATTTGGTATAGTTCTTCTCTTTCTCCCACTCATATTTGCTTGAGTATTGTGATGGATAGGCAGGGCATTTCATCTCCGGTCTTCCACAACAACGATGGCGCGAACAACTACATCACCAAAGCATCAATCTTCGATCTACAACGACAAATGCAAGGCGCACATTCTACTTTGCGAGAGCGCATCGAAAACCTTTCCATCGACATTCGTCACTCCGAAGCAAGAAAAAGGGACTACATCGACAACAAGCTTCCTGCACAAAAGAAGGAGGAAGATGCAAGGATGGAGGAGATTCAGACTTTGTTGGCCAGACGTTCTTCCCCTTCGCCATCCTCAAGGCGACGACGATCAAGTCGACCATCTTCAGAGCGCCCAAGTGATACAAGCGCAAGTCGTCTGCGTCCACATCTACATGACGACCATCATCACGTTCGTGATCCACATCGTCACGAAGGGCAAGTAACCTCCAAGCATCATGTGCATGACGATGACGAACGATATCTACTACGAGCTCAAGTGCGACAACGACACCATCAATATGAAGATGCTCAACAAGCGCAAATGCACAAGTCCCAACAAGCACTACTTCCCGCCAAGTCCAAGCTTCATCAGCAAACGAGACGACCGCGAGACGAGCACCACCAACACGGAGTTACGGCTACCACCACCACTTCGGCATCTTCGCCAAGTGATATCAAGGCATCTTCGCCTTTGGACGTACGGCATATTCGCCTACTTCCCATGAGTTCGCCTACATCGACATCTTCAACAACGAGGCAACCACCTACAAGCAAGGGCAACACTTCCATCTTCGGAAGCCCCCCAAGAAAGATGGCCGAGCATGGGAATTTCCCTTCGGTCATGGAGACGAGCTACGAGGTGCCACATCATATGGGCCTCCAACAAGAAGACGGCGACAAGACGGTAGAGCTAGGGCAATACCCTTCTACTATGGTGACGAGCATGAACCTCTTCAACAACATGAAGACGGAGCCCATATTGGACTCATACTCTGAGTCAAGCTACGTGAGCACACATGAGACCCTCTCTTTGGTCTTGGAGGAGAGTGATGATGTGCCATCTTCGGCCTTCATCCACGGCTATGATTACGACATGAATTAGCATGGAGACATTTGCACCAACATCTCTCTGACACCCACATATGAAGAGATGCCCCAATTGCCATGTGAGGAGAGCCACTACCCCATGAGTGAGATGAGTGACTCCACCATATATGACATTGAGTGCATTTCCTATGAGAGGATGGGTGTGACCACCACTAGCCCCATACATGAGAGCATGCCACACATCCTATGTGAGGTTGAGAGCCATTTGAGTGACTCCACCAACCATACGAGTGAGAGCATCCAAGAGGGAGTGAGTGAGCCACACATCCTATATATGACATTGAGTGCATTTCTAATGACCTAACCTCTACTCCTAGTGTGTTTTCTTCTTTGGTGCTAGGTCTCCTACATGATGACATGCCTATCCTCGACGAGTCCATACCTCCAAGGGAGATGACGATGGCCATGGTGGACGACGATGCACCCCCCACATAGTTCCATCAAGATGAAGATGACCACGACTTGGTCTTCGACACCTCACCTACAACACATGAGCGATGCTCCAAAGGTAACATAGGTGATGGTACTTCTCTTGTCCCACTAGTGGACTATCTCACCAATGATTGCTTGCATGATGTTGATCCACCTATTCCCATGCTTCATGCTAGTGTGACTTCCTCATGTCATGACTTACCAATCTATGATGAATATGATGAGCATGTTGAGTTGCCTAGTTGTGATGCTATGCTCCATAGGATATCATGTGAAAATTCTATTGGTCACATCATGTTTGATAATCCTTTAAACTTCTCATATGCTATGAGTGAGATCTCCCATATTGCATCATTTCAATCTCAACATAGTAACTATGCATGCCCCATTAAAATAAATCCATTTGCACTATGGCATAGATGACAAAATGATGGTCATTGGCTTTGTTTTTCATGCGATGATATTGCTATGCTTCCTTTACATGATTTGTGCAACTCATCCACTATGCCATGCCATGATCACATTGTTCCAAATATGCATTGTTTTGGTTGTTGTCAATATTCTCCATGTGATGTTTCCATTAATGCTCATGAGGAGACCCCCATAGTTTCCTCATACATATTAGGAGATTTTGATGCATTCCATACTTTGGATGATTCCCATAATTGCGTGCACCATATGCATTCCATGCATAATAATGCTCTACATATTTCTTGTGATGCTTTACAATATTTGAGTCTCCATTATGCTATACATAATAACAAACCTCTCATGATGGATGACATGTTTCTATATCACACATCTCATTTATTTGAGCATTGGCTATTTTGTGCTAACCAACACATGCACGTGCACATCATGATGGATGATGTGTACATATACCACGCACACACAATTTTCCCTTTGTCTTTGTTTTGTGTAGGTACTCACGTATACTCGTCAACCTCTCAATCCCAAGAGTTGATGAAACGAGCTCTTGAGAGCAACGATGATTTGGGATTTCGTGGACTATCCTTACCACCGTTCCCTTCGCGCAAGGACTACGCGCATCTCTTTTACTTGTCTCTCACATGGCTATGGGCTACTTACCATTTGTCACCTTATGCGCATTCTATCGTGTTCACTTTGCATGTTATGCTTGCTTCTATGCCTTTGCCATGCAATTGTGACCCTTGCTTGCATTTACCCATGATACACCATTATGCTACTTCTATGTGTATTTGCATGCTTGGTGGAGATCCTTGCTGCTATTACCATGTTTTTCTTGTACCTCATGCTATGGATGATTGTTGTGTTGGGAGAGTCATGATGTCCCATTGCTATTTACATATGGCCTCTCGCCAATACATTAATGTTACTTTCCTCATATCTTGCTTTCATGCTTGTGCTATGTCATGTGTATTATTCATGCACACTATTTGCACCCATGACTTGTTTGCCATGATTCCTTTTAGTATGTTGCATCTTCGCACTACTAGCTTGCTTGACTTGATCTCTATGATTTCTTGCTTGGGATAATTAGATTTATGCCCCTAGTTGTGTCCCACTTGTTTGTTTTACCCCTAATTCCCACAAGTCACCGGTTCTGTCCAAATCACTTCGCTCCTCTTGTGCTTTTGCCCTTTGACCGTTTGACCGTCAGTTTGAAAACTTCATAACTAATTCATACTAAATCAGAAAAATGCAAATAAGATACCAAAATGTTCAGAAAAACATCACATATATGTCAGTGTCATTTGCATTCATGAAAAAAGTGTTGGAAAGTGCCCATCCGAGTTTTAGCTCTTATGCTACCACCATGAATAGTAAAATCTAAAAAAGTTCAAAAAATTCAAAAATAATTTGGTGGCAAAGAATGACGAATATTTTAAGTGCCTGCCAAGTTTAATTAGGGAATAACATTCGTGGGTGCCGCAGCAAAAAAACTATCAGCATTCCAAAATAGATTTTTTTTTGCCACGACTTCCACGAATGTCGTTCCCTAATGAAACTTGGCAAGCACTTAGAACACTTGTCGTTCTTTGCCACCATATTTTTTTGAATTTTTTGATTTTTTTAGAGTTTACTATTCATGGTGGTATCAAAAGAGCTAAAACTCGGATGTGCACTTTCCAACACTTTTTTCATGAATGCAAATGACACTGACATATAGGTGATGTTTTTCTGAACATTTTGGTATCTTATTTGCATTTTTTGATTTTGTATGAATTAGTTATGAAGTTTCCTAACTGACGGTCAAACGGTCAAAGGGCAAAAGCATAAGAGGATCAAAGTGACTTGGACAGAACCGGTGACTTTTTGGAATTAGGGGTAAAACAGACGAGTGGGACACAACTAGGGGCATAAATCTAATTATCCCTTCTTGCTTTGTCGCATCACCCATGTTCCATTCTTACTCGCTTTCTTGGGTTGATAGCATATATATTCATGCCTCTCACATGATATATCTTGATCTTTGTCATTTGTCTCCATTAGTTGCATCTCTTATATCACCTTGTATTGCTATGCTTATTGAGCGTGGAGACTTGGACATATTAACTGTGAAGCATGCTTGCTTACTTGAGCCTATTGTCTTTGGTTGTAGTTGCATCATATGCTTTCATACCATAACACACCTTGTTCTTTCTTATGATAAGAATGATGAGAACACTTGTTGGGTATCTTACCACTCGAATGATAGGTGTTACATTTGCACCAACCTCATTTGTTTTTCTAAGTGTTTGTCATGTTCTTTCATTTTGAAGGATTCTCAAGGCGTTACATCACGAGACATATTGGGTATGTTAGGGCATACATGATGTGCAACTCCAACATCCTCGAGAAACTCATAAAGGTGAACTCCTTCTCTTTGAGCCATCCTCAAATACGCATATTGGATGGGTCATTCTTTCATTGTTGTTTCCTTCTTGTTGTCTACATGATACATCTCGCGAACGGAGGAGCGACATTGGAGACTGGCTCTATGGACCTTTACATTGAGGAACGCTCGGATTTATTGGATGCACCTTCGGACTTCCACTCATGCCACGACATCGAGCTTTGGTACATCAACACTCCTTTGACTTTTTGTACCACCACATCCATATTTGTTGATTGTGCGACCACATGTCATGCTCGATGGCCATATCATACTCACCACAAGTTTGCACCCTATGCATGGATTGACTCACATTATGCTTGCCTTGTTGCAACAGTTTCCATGTCATCCATGATATATGAGCTTATGCACTTCCTAAGCAAATTTGTCGTGATCTTTCTTGATGGATATTCATACATCATGATCATATTGCCCACCATCAATGGCATGATCACATAGTCACATTGAGCATCCATTGCCATATTCATGCTATTGATAAACCGTCTCACTATGACATCATTTTGCACCGTGGTTGCATTAATCATATTCACAACACATTTGTGTGCACAATGAATGCTTTTGCTCCCATGAACGCTTTGCATATCATTCTATATCATCTTGATAAGCTTAATGCGCTTTGCCACAAATAATTTTGCCGAACGGACTCATGTTTACTTGATGGACACTTTGTGTGCGCTAACCATTGTATTTCTGAGTGTCGCTTGTGTTTGCTCTTTTTGCATTAATACCACTCCGGAGACACCTTGGAGTACTTGGATTGCGCCATGTCTTCCACTTCGTCCAACTACAAGTACGTCCACAATAGTTGTTTCCATGGTGATGAAGTTTTCGATCCGAGGTCGGATCTTTCCCAAGGGAGGGGAGATGACGCGGAGCATCCTACGATCATCCCATGTACACTACGACGAGACCTCAACCATACACCATTAGACACAAGGTGAACTCGCTCCTTTCTGAATCGTCTGTTTCTGCATATAAGACATGGATGCTACTTCAAGCCCGGACCTTGTGCATACTCAGGTACACCTAAGGAGACCATGGAGAGCCCAAGGACCAAGGCCAAGTGTGCGCGGGAGCAAAGGAAGGAGAAGGAAGAAGATCCAGCTGCTACAGGCCCCAGACATCCGGCCCCAGCCCAGACATCCGGCCCGACCCCCGGAAATCCGGCGCCCATCAAAGAACGTTCCGAAGCTAAACCTCGTAAGCCCGTACATCCGGCCAAAAGGCCCGGATATCCGGCTCTTCCTGAGCTGCCGGACATCCGGCCCCCCAGCCCGGACATCAGGGCCCCGCCTATCCAGAGAGCTCTGAGACCGGCCACGCCAGCCCGGACATCCGGCCTGTCGCAAAGCCCCGGACACCCGGCCCCTCCTGCCTGCGTGCAGTGTATCCGGGCCGAAAGCCCATGTACCCCTTCGCCCGTTAGACTATAGATACTCCCCCTCCACCTACGTTTTAGGGTTAGCAAAGGATTAGCTCATTTGAGATAGAGCTTTGCTCATCCATCCGGATCTACTCCACCAAGAGAGACCGCAACCTCTACGGAGAAGATCCTCGCTTGGATTCAAGAGCCCTAACGGGAAGACCCCCTCGCGGGCTCAAGGCCTCCTCACGGAGATGAACTAGTTACCTCTTGTATCCCCCTTTGTTGGATTTGGATCGTGTATCTCTTTGTGTTCATGGATCTACCACATGTGTGATCGTTCTTATCGATTTGAGTGATTCCTCTCGGGTTTCCCCTCGTGTTTTCCCCTTGCGTTCTTCGTATTCTTCACAGGATCCGCTCCAATCGTGAATGATCGGGCATCTAGGGTTCTACCCTACATCAGAGTGCCAATGGGTGCAGGAACTTGTCTGGAACGTAGCGGCAAATGTTGTTCTTTGACTTTCAGCAGCAAAAATTCCGGCCTAGTGGCCGAATTTGAGGGTCCTTCGGGCCTCCTGCGCAAGCCAGAAGTATTTTCTAGATTCCCACGCTCGTAGCGAGCATTTTGAGTACTTGTGGGTCCGAAACGGACTCCGAATCAAAAAGTGATGACCATTTTAGTGAACACCGGTCCTTTATATGGCAGTCCTTGAAAGAACTTCATTTTCTCATGACGCGTTGTGGCGCGCGGCCCCAAAAATTTGTGTCCTCAATAGTGGAGATATTGTTTCCACATATATATTGACCAATGCCAGGAATCACACATACGTTACGGCATGCCACATGGCAAAAACAAGGAGAATAAGGCTTATATTCGCTTTATTTTCTTCAATTTACAACAAATGGGATTCACCGGACCATAGAGCATGTGGAGAATGCAACATTTGTCCTTACCAGACAGACCTATGTTTATACTCATCATAATCTCTCGCATTTCCTTTCAAAGGAGTGCCAATGGGTTCAGAAACTTGCCTGAAAAGCAGCGGCAAATGATGTTATTTGACTTTCAAGGGCAAAAAGTCCTCCCTACTGGCCGAATTTAAGGGTCCTCTGGGCCTCCTGCGCAAGCCGGAATTATTTTCTAGATTCCCACGCTCGTGGCAAGGATTTTGAGTACTTGTGGGTCTGAAAGAGACTCCGTATGACAAAGTTATGACCGTTTTTTGTGAACACCGGTCCTTTATATGGCAATCCTTGAAAGAACTTAATTTTCTCGTGACGCGCTCTGGCGCGCCGCCCCAAAATTTTGTGTCCTCCATAGTGACTATATTGTTTCCACATATATATTGACCGATTGCAGGAATGCCCTCTTATTATTGGCTGTAACACACGTACGTTATGGCATGCCACACGGCAAAAACAAGGAGAATAAGGCTTATAGTCACCTTATTTTTTTTCATTTACAACCAAATGGGATTCACCGGATCATAGACCATGTGTAGAATGCAACATTTGTCCTTACGAGGTGGACTAATGTTTATACTAACCATAATCTCTCGGATTTCCTACCAAAGAGTGCCAATGGGTTTAGAAACTTCTCTGAAAAGTAGCGGCAAATGATGTTCTTTGACTTTCAGGGGCAAAAATTCCTACCTAGGGGCCGAATTTGAGGGTCCTCCGGGCCTATCGCGCAAGCCCGAAGTATTTTCTAGATTCACACACTCGTCGCGAGGATTTTGAGTACTTGGGGGGTCCGAAACAGACTCTGAATGACAAAGTCATGGATGTTTTAGTGAACACCGGCCCTTTGTATGCCAGTCCTTGAAAGAACTTCATTTTCTCGTGAATGCGTTCTGGCGCGCCGCCCCAAAAATTTGTGTCCTCCATCGTGGAGATATTGTTTCCACATATATATTGACCTATGCCAGGAATGCCCTCCTATTATTAGCTGTCACACACGTACGTTACGGCATGCGATACGGCAAAAACAAGGAGAATAAGTCTTATAGTCGCCTTATTTTCTTGAATTTACAACCAAATGGGATTCGCCGGATCATAGAGCATGTGCAGAACGCAACGTTTGTCCTTACTAGGCGGGCTAATGTTTATACTCACCGTAATCTCTCAGATTTGCTTCCAAAGGAGTGCCAATGGGTTCGAAACTTGTCTGAAAAGCAGAGGCAAATCATGTTCCTTGACTTTTAGGGGCAAAAAGTCCTGCTTAGGGGCCGAATTTGAGGACCTTCGGGCCTCCTGTGTAATCCTGAACTATTTTCTAGATTTCCACGCTCGTCGCAAGGATTTTGAGTAGTTGTGGGTCCGAAACAGAATCCAAATGACAATGTTATGACCTTTTGTGTGCAAACCGGTCCTTTATATGACAGTCCTTGAAAGAACTTCATTTTCTCAAGACGCGTTCTGGCACGCCGCCCCAACATTTTGTGTCCTCCATAGTGTATACATTGTTTCCACATATATATTGACCGATGCCAGGAATGCCCTCCTATTATTGGCTGTAACACTCGTATGTTACAACATGCCACACGGCAAAAACAAGGATAATAAGGCTTATAGTCGCCTTATTTTTTTGAATTTATAACCAAATGGGATTCCCCGGATCATAGACCATGTGCAGAATGCAACCTTTGTCCTTACGAGTCAAACTAATGTTTGTACTCACCATAATCTCTTGGATTTCCTTCCAAAGGAGTGCCAATGGGTTCAGAAACTTGTCTGAAAAGCAGCGACAAATAATGTTCTTTGACTTTCGGGGTCAAAAAGTCCTGCCTAGGGGCCGAATTTGAGGGTCTTCCGGGCCTCCTATGCGAGCCCGAAGTATTTTCTAGATTGCCATGCTCGCCGCGAGCATTTTGAGTTCTTGTGGGTCCGAAACAGACTCCGACTGACAAAGTTATGACCGTTTTTGTGAACACCGGTCCTTTATTTGGCAATCCTTGAAAGAACTTCATTTTCTCGTGACGCGTTCTGGCGCGTCGCCCCAAAATTTTGTGCCCTCAATACTGGAGATATTGTTTCCACATATATATTGATCGATGCCAGGAATGCGCTCCTATTATTGGCTGTCACACACGTACCTACGGCATACTACACGGCAAAAACAAGGAGAATAAGGTTTATAGTCGCTTTATTTTCTTGAATTTACAACCAAATGGGATTCGCCGGATAAAAGAGCATGTGCAGAATGCAACATTTGTCCTTACCAGGCGGACTAATGTTTATAGTGACCATAATCTCTTAGATTTCCTTCCAAAGGGGTGCCAATGGGTTTAGAAACTTTTCTGGAAAGTAGCAGCACATGTTGTTCTTTGACTTTCAGGGGCCAAAAATCCGGCCTAGTGTCCGAATTTGAGGGTTCTCTAGGCCTCCTGCGCAAGACGGAAGTATTTTCTAGATTCCCAAGCTCGTCGCAAGCATTTTGAGTACTTGTGGGTCCAAAACGGACTCCGGATGACAAAGTTATGACTGTTTTAGTGAACACTGGTCCTTTATATGCCAGTCCTTGAAAGAACTTCATCTTCTCATGACATGTTCTTGCACGCCACCCTAAAATATTTTGTCCTCCATAGTGGGGATATTGTTTCCACATATATATTGATCGATGCCAGGATTGCTGTCCTATTATTGGCTGTCAGCATTGTTAAGGAAATCGGTAATTGGTAGCTGCTCGGTCAGCTTGGGAGTAACGATTAATCGGTGAATCGGCCTATTAACTGGATTATTCGGTCCACCATTAATCCGTAGATTAAATAGGAACTGGTCAACATATATCTAGTTTTGTATGTATTATACCATACTCTCATGTTCTTAGCTATGTAATATACGAAAATATGGTACATTTTGATCGAATGTAGCTATTGACGAGCCAGAGTGGGATGGGAGGGTTTACAGGGCAAAATTTTGGTATTTGTTTACCCATAAGTTAATGGGTCAGCAGTGATTAATCAACCTTTATATGTATTTGGTAGCTGGTTATGACCCATAAGTTAACAGACTCCGTATGACAAAGTTATGACTGTTTTTTGTGAACACCGGTCCTTTTATATGGCACTTCTTGAAAGAACTTCATTTTTTCGTGACACGTTCTGGCGCGTCGCCCCCAAATTTTGTGTGCTTAATAGTGGAGATATTGTTTCCACATATATATTGACCGATGCCAGGAATGCCCTCCTATTATTGGCTGTCACACATGTACGTTACGGCATGCCACGATGCAAAAACAAGGAGAATAAGGCTTACAGTCACCTTATTTTCTTGAATTTACAACCAAATGGGATTCGCCGGATCATAGAGCATGTGCAGGATGCAAAATTTGTCCTTACCAGGCAGACTAATATTTATACTCACCATAATCTCTCGGATTTCGTTCCAAAGGAGTGCCAATGGGTCTAGAAACTTGTCTGGAAAGTAGCGGCACATGTTATTCTTTGACTTTCAGAGGCAAAAAGTCCTACCTAGTGGTCGAATTTGAGGGTCCTCTAGGACTCCTATGCAAGCCGGAAGTATGTTCTAGATTCCCACGCTCGTCGCGAGCATTTTGAGTACTTGTGGGTCCAAAACGGACCCCGAATGACAAAGTTATGACCGTTCTAGTGAACACCGGTCCTTTATATGGCAGTCCTTGAAAGAACTTTTTCTCGTGATGCGTTCTTGCACGCTGCCCCCCAAAATTTGTGTCCTCCATAGTGGAGATATTATTTTGACATATATATTGATCGATGCCAGGATTGCCATCCTATTATTGGCTGTCACCATTGTTAAGGAAATCGGTAATTGTAGCTGCTCGGTCAGCTTGGGAGTAACGATTAATCGGTGAATTGGCCTATTAACTGGATTATTCGGTCCACCATTAATCCGTAGATTAAATAGGAACTTGTCAACATATATCTAGTTTTGTATGTATTATACCATACTCTCATGTTCTTAGCTATGTAATATACGAAATTATGGTACATTTTGATCAAACCGTAGCTATTGAGGCGCGAGAGAGGGATGGTAGGGTTTGCAGGGAAAAAATTTGGGCTTTGTTTACCCATAAGTTAATAGGTCAGTAGTGATTAATCAGCCTAACAACCCATTAATCAGTCTGGCAGGCCAATAATCGGCCTCACAAGTTAACGCGATGAATAAGTAGAATTCGATTCGGCCACCGTACGAGTAGCGATTAACTATCCTTTAAAGAACTTCATTTTCTCCTGACTCGTTCTAGTGCGCCGCCCAAAATTTTGTGTCCTCCATGGTGGAGATATTATTTCCACATATATATTGATGGATTCCAGGAATTCCCACCTATTATTGGTTGTCACACACGTATGTTACGGCATGCCACACGAAAAAAACAAGGAGAATAAGGCTTATAATTACCTTATTTTCTTGAATTTACAACCAAATGGGATTCCCCGGATCATAGAGCATGTGCAGAATGCAACCTTTGTCCTTACCTGGCGGACTAATATTGACACTCAACATAATCTCTTGGATTTCCTTCCAAAGTAGTGGCAATTGGCTCGGAAACTTGTGTGAAAAGCGGCGTCAAATGATGTTCTCTGAATTTTAGGGGCTAAAAGTCCAGCCTAGGGTCCGAATTTGAGGGTCCTCTCGGCCTCCTGCGCAAGCCAAAAGTGTTTTCTAGATTCCGGCGCTCATCGTGAGAATTTTGAGTACTTGTGGGTCCAAAACGGACTCCGAATGACAAAGTTATGACTATTTTAGTGAACACCGGTCCTTTATTTGGCAGTCCTTGAAAGAACTTCATTTTCTCGTGACGTGTTCTGTCGCCACTCCAAAATTTTGTGTCCTCCATAGTGGAGATATAGTTTCCACATATATTGGCTGTCACACAAATACGTTATGGCATGCCACACGGCGAAAACAAGGAGAATAAGGCTAATAGTTGCCTTACTTCTTAATTTACAACCAAATGGGATTCCCCGCATCATAGAGCATGTGCAGAATGCAACGTTTGTCCTTACTAGGCAGACTAATGTTTATACTCACCATAATCTCTGGGATTTCCTTCTAAAGGAGTGCCAATTGGTTCAGAAACTTGTCTGAAAAGCAGCGACAAATGATGTTCTTTGACTTTCAGGTCCAAAAAGGCCTGCCTAGGTGCGGAATTTGAGGGTCCTCCGGGCCTCCTACGCACGCTGGAAGTAGTCTCTAGATTCCCACGTTCTTCGCGAGAATTTTGAGTACTTGTGGGCCCGAAACGGACTCCGAATGACAAAGTTATGGCCGCTTTAGTGAACACCGGTCCTTTGTATGCTAGTCCTTGAAAGAACTTCATTTTCTCGTGACATGTACTAGTGCGCCGCCCCAAAATTTTATGTCCTCCATAGTGGAGATATTGTTTCCACATATACATTGACCAATGCCAGGAATGCCCTACTATTATTGGCTGTCACACACGTACGTTATGGCATGCCACACGGCAGAAACAAAGGAGAGTAAGGCTTATGGTGGCCTTATTTTCTTGAATTTACAACCAAATAGGATTCCCCGGATCATAGAGCATGTGCAGAATGCAATGTTTGTCCTTAGCAGGTGGACTAATGTTTATACTCACCATAATCTCTCGGTTTTGCTTCCAAAGGAGTGCCAATAGGTTCAGAAACTTGTGTGAAAAGCAGCGGCAAATAATGTTCTTTGACTTTCAGGGAAAAAAAGTAATGACTAGGTGCCGAATTTGAGGGTTCTCCTGGCCTCCTGCGCAAGCCGGAAGTATTTTCTAGAATCCCACGTTCGTCGCGAGCATTTTGAGTACTTGTGGGTGCAAAACGGACTCCGAATGACAAAGTTATGACTGTTTTAGTGAACACCGGTCCTTTATTTGGCAGTCCTTGAAAGAACTTCATTTTCTCGTGACGTGTTCTGTCGCCACTCCAAAATATTGTGTCCTCCATAGTGGAGATATCGTTTCCACATATATTGGCCGATGCCAGGAATGCCATCCTATTATTGGCTGTCACACATGTACATTACGGCATCCCACACGGCAAAAACAAGGAGAATAAGTCTTATAGTAGCTTTATTTTGTTGAAATTACAACCAAATGGGGCTCCCCGGATCATAGAGCATTTCCAGAACGCAACGCTTGTCCTCACCAGGCGGACTAATGTTTATGCTCACCATAATCTCTCGGATTTCCTTCCAAAGGTGTGCCAATGGGTTTAGAAAATTGTATGAAAAGCAGCGGCAAATGATGTTCTTTGAGTTTCAGGGGCAAAAAGTCCAGCTTAGGGGCCGAATTTGAGAGTCCTCTGGTCCGCTTGCGCAAGCCGAAACTATTTTCTAGATTCCCTCGCTCGTCGCGAGCATTCGGAGTACTTGTGGGTCCGAAACAGACTCCGAATGACAAACTTATGACCATTTTAGTGAACACCGGTCCTTTATATGGCAGTCCTTGAAAGAATTTCATTTTCTCGTGACGCGTTCTGGCGCGCCGCCCCAAAATTTTGTGTCCTCCATTGTGGAGATATTGTTTCCACGTATATATTGACCGATGCTAGGAATTCCCGTCTGTCATTAGCTGTCACACGTACGTTACGGCATGCGACACGGCGAGAAGAAGGAGAATAAGGCTTATAGTCGCCTTATTTTCTTGAATTTACAACTAAATGGGTTTCCCGGATCATAGAGGATGTGCAGAATGCAACGTCTGTCCTTACCAGGTGGGAAAATGTTTAAACTCACCATAATATCTCGGATTTACTTCCAAAGGAGTGACAATGGGTTCAGAAACTTGTCTAAAAAGCATCGTCAAATGATGTTCTTTGACTTTCAGGGGCAAAAAGTCCAGCTTAGGGGGCGAATTTGAGGGTCCTCTGGGCCTCCTGGACAATCCGAAAGTATTTTCTAGACTCCCATGCTCGTCGCGAGCATTTTGAGTACTTATGGGTCCGAAACGAATTCCGAATGACAAAGTTATGACTGTTTTTGTGAACACCAGTCCTTTATATGGCAGTCCTTGAAAGAAGTTCATTTTCTCGTGACTTATTCTGGCGCGTCGCTCCAAAATTTTGTGTCCTCCATACTAGAGATATTGTTGCCACATATATATTGATCGACGCCCAGAATGCCCTTCGATTATTGGCTGTCACACACATACGTTACGACATGCCACACGGCAAAAACAAGGAGAATAAGGTTTATAGTCACGTTATTTCTGGAATTTACAACCAAATGGGATTCCCCGGATCATAGAGCATGTGTAGAATGCAACGTGTGTCCTTACCAGGCGGACTAATGTTGATACTCACTATAATCTCTTGGATTTCCTTCCAAAGGAGTGCCAATGGGTTCAGAAACTTGCCTGAAAAGCAGCGGCAAATGATGTTCTTTGACTTGGAGGGGCAAAACATCCTGCTTAGGGGCCGAATTCGAGGGTCGTGCGGGCCTCCTGCACAAGCCGGAAGTATTTTCTGGATTCCGCGCTCGTCGCGAGCATTTTGAGTACTTATTGCTCCGAAACGAACTCCGAATGACAAAGTAATGACCGTTTTAGTGAACATCGGTCCTTTATATGGCAGTCCTTGAAAGAACTTCATTTTCTCGTGACGCGTTCTGGAGATATTGTTTCCACATATATATTGACCGATGTCAGGAATGCCCTCCTATTATTGGCCATAACAGACGTACGTTACGGCATGCCACGTAGCTAAAACAAGGAGAATAAGGCTTACAATCGCCTTATTTTCTTGAATTTACAACCAAATTGGATTCCCCGGATCATAGAGCATGTGCAGAATGCAATGTTTGTCCTTACCAGGCGGACAAATGTTTATACTCACCATAATCTCTCGAATTTCCTTCCAAAGGAGTGCCAATGGGTTCAGAAACTTGTCTAAAAAGCAACAGCAAATGATGTTCTTTGACTTTCAGGGGCAAAAATTCCTGCTTAGGGGCCGAATTAGAGGGTCCTCTGGGCCTCCTATGCAAGCTGAAAGTATTTTCTAGATTCCCACGCTCATTGCGAGTGTTTTGAGTACTTGTGGGTCCGAAACGGACTCCGAATGACAAAGTTATGACCGTTTTTGTGAACACCGGTCCTTTATATGGCAGTCCTGGAAAGAACTTCATTTTCTCGTGATGTTTTCTAGCGCGCCGCACCAAAATTTAATGTCCTCCGTAGTGGAGATGTTGTTTCCATATATATGTTGACCGAAGCCAGGAATGCCCTCCTATTAGTGGCTTTCACACATGTACATTACGGCATGCCACATGGAAAAAACAAGGAGAATGAGGCTTATAGTTGCCTTATTTTCTTGAATTTACAACCAAGTGGGATTCCCCGGATCATAGAGCATGTGGAGAATGCAACGTTTGTCCTTACCAGGCGGACTAGTGTTTATACTCACCATAACTTCTCGGATTACCATCCAAAGGAGTGCCAATGGGTTCAGAAACTTGTCTGAAAAGCAGCGGCAAATGATGTTCTTTGACTTTCACGGACAAAAAGTCTAGCTTAGGGGCCGAATTTGAGGGTCCTCCGGGCCTCTTGCACAAGCCAGAAGTATTTTCTACATTCACACGCTCGTTGCGAGCATTTTCAGTACTTGTGGGTCCGAAACAGACACCAAATGACCAAGTTATCACCGTTTTTGTGAACACCGGTCCTTTATATGGCAGTCCTTGAAAGAACTTCATTTTCTCGTGACGAGTTCTGGCGTGCCACCCCAAAATTTTGTGTCCTCCATAGTGGATATATTGTTTCTACATATATGTTGACCAATGCCAGGAATGCCCTCCTATTATTGGCTGTAACACACATACGTTACTGCATGCCACACCTCAAAAAGAAGGAGAATAAGGCTTACAGTCACCCTATTTTCTTGAATTTCCAACCAAATGGGATTCCCCGGATCATAGAGCATGTGCAGATGCAACGTTTATCCTTACCAGGCAGACTAATGTTTGTACTCACCATAATCCCTTGGATTTCCTTCCAAAGGAGTGCCAATGGGTTTAGAAACTTGTCTGAAATACAGCGGCAAATGATGTTCTTTGACTTTCAGGGGCAAAAAGTCCTGCTTAGGGGCCAAATTTATGGGTCCTCCGGGCCTCGTGCCCACGCCAGAAATATTTTCTTGATTCCCACGCTCGTCGCAAGCATTTTGAGTACTTGTGGGTCCGAAACAAACTCCGAATGACAAAGTTATGTCTATTTTTGTGAACACCTGTCCTTTATATGGCAGTCCTTAATAGAACTTCATTTTCTCGTGACGCATTCTTGCGCGTCGCCCCAAAATTTTGTGTCCTCCATAGTGGATATATTGTTTCCCCATATATATTGACCAATGCCAGGAATGCCCTCCTATTATTGGCTGTAACACACGTACGTTATGGCATGCCACATGGCAAAAACAAGGAGAATAAGGCGTATAGTCATCTTATTCTTTTGAATTTACAACCAAAATGGATTCCTCAGATAGAGCATGTTCAGAATACAACGTTTGTCTTTACCAGACGGACTAATGTTTATAATCACCATAATCTCTCAGATTTCCTTCCAAAGGAGTGCCAATAGTTTCAGAAACTTGTGTGAAAAGCAGCGGCAAATGATATTCTCTGACTTTCAGGGGCAAAAGTCCAGCTTAGGTGCCGAATTTGAGGGTCCTCTAGGCCTCCTGCACAATCCGAAAGTATTTTCTAGATTCCCACGCTCGTCGCGAACATTTTGAGTACTTGTGGGTCCGAAACGAATTCTGAATGACAAAGTTATGACTGTTTTTGTGAACACTGGTCCTTTATATGGCAGTCTTTGAAAGAACTTCATTTTCTCATGACGCGTTCTGGCGTGTCGCTCCAAAATTTTGTGTCCTCCATACTGGAGATATTGTTGCCACATATATATTGACTGACATCCAGAATGCCCTTCTATTATTGGCTGTCACACACGTATGTTACGACATGCCACACGACAAAAACAAGGAGAATAAGGCTTATAGTCGCCTTATTTCTTGAACTTACTACCAAATGGGATTCCCCGGATCATAGAGCATGTGCAGAATGCAACCTTTGTCCTTACCGGGCGGAATAATGTTGATACTCACTATGATCTCTTGGATTTCCTTCCAAAGGAGTGCCAATGGGTTCAGAAACTTGTCTGAAAAGCTGCGGCAAATGATGTTCTTTGACTTTGAGGGGCAAAACATCCAGCTTAGGGGACGAATTTGAGGGTCCTCCGGGCCTCCTGCACAAGCCGGAAGTATTTTCTGGATTCCGATGCTCATCGCGAGCATTTTGAGTACTTATGGCTTTGAAACGGACTCCGAATGACAAAGTTATGACCATTTTGTGAACACCGGTCCTTTATATGGCAGTCCTTGTAAGAACTTCCTTTTCTCGTGATGTGTTCTAGCGCGCCGCCCCAAAATTTAATGTCCTCCATAGTGGAGATATTGTTTCCACATATATGTTGATTGAAGCCAGGAATGTCCGCCTATTCGTGGCTTTCACACATGTACATTACGGCATGCCACACGGAAAAAACAAGGAGAATAAGGCCTATAGTTGCCTTATTTTCTTGAATTTACAACCAAGTGGGATTCCCCGGATCATAGAGCATATGCAGAATGCAACGTTTGTCCTTACCAGGCGGAGTAATGTTTATACTCACGATAACTTCAAGGATTACCTTCCAAAGGAGTGTCAATGGGTTCAGAAACTTGTCTGAAAAGCAGCGGCAAATGATGTTCTTTGACTTTCACAGGCAAAAATTCCAGCTTAGGGGCCGAATTTGAGGGTCCTCAGGGCTTCCTACGCAAGCTAGAAGTATTTTCTACATTCACACGCTCGTTGCGAGCATTTTGAGTAATTGTGGGTCCGAAACAGACTACGAATGACCAAGTTATGACCTTTTTGTGAACACCTGTCCTTTATATGGCAGTCCTTTAAAGAACTTCATTTTCTCGTGACGAGTTCTTGCGCGCCGCCCCAAACTTTTGTGTCCTCCATAGTGGATATATTGTGTCCACATATATATTGACCAATGCCAGGAATGCCCTCCTATTACTAGCTGTAACACATGTACGTTACTGCATGCCACACTTCAAAAGAAGGAGAATAAGGCTTACAGTCAACCTATTTTCTAGCATTTCCAACCACATGGGATTCCCCGGATCATAGAGCATGTGCAGATGCAACGTTTGTCCTTACCAGGCGGACTAATGTTTGTACTCACCAAAATCCCTCGGATTTCCTTCCAAAGGAGTGCCAATGGGTTCAGAAACTTGTCTCAAAAGCAGCGGCAGATGATGTTCTTTGACTTTCAGGGGCAAAAAGTCCTTCTTAGGGGCCGAATTTGTGGGTCCTCCGGGCCTCGTACGCAAGCCGGAAATATTTTCTAGATTCCCACAGTCGTCGCGAGCATTTTGAATACTTGTGGGTCCGAAGCGAACTCCGAATGACAAAGTTATGTGTATTTTTGTGAACACCGGTCCTTTATATGGCAGTCCTTCATAGAACTTCATTTTCTCGTGACGCATTCTTGCGCGTCGGCCCAAAATTTGTCCTTCGCAGTGGATATAATGTTTCCCTATATATATTGACCAATGCCAGGAATGCCCTCCTACTATTGGCTGTAACACACGTACGTTACGGCATGCCACACGGCAAAAACAAGGAGAATAAGGCGTATAGTCGTCTTATTCTTTTGAATTCACAACCGAAATGGATTCCTAAGATAGAGCATGTTCAGAATGCAACGTTTTTCCTGACCAGATGGACTAATGTTTATAATCACCATAATATCTCAGATTCCCTTCCAAAGGAGTGCCAATGGGTTCAGAAACTTGTGTGAAAAGCAGCGTCAAATGATGTTCTCTGACTTTCAGGGGCAAAAAGTCCAGCTTAGGGGCCGAATTTGAGGGTCCTCTGGGCCTCCTGCACAATCTGAAAGTATTTTCTAGATTCCTACGCTCGTCGCGAACATTTTCAGTACTTGTGGGTCCGAAACGAACTCCGATTGACAAAGTTATGACTGTTTTTGTGAACACTGGTCCTTTATATGGCAGTCCTTGAAAGAACTTCATTTTCTCATGATGCGTTCTAGCGCGTCGCCCCAAAATTTTGTGTCCTCCATACTGGAGATATTGTTGCCACATATATATTGACTGACGTCTAGAATTCCCTTCTATTATTGGCTGTCACACACGTATGTTACGAGATGCCACACGGCAAAAACAAGGAGAATAAGGCTTATAGTCGCCTTATTTCTTGAACTTACTACCAAATGGGATTCCCCGGATCATAGAGCATGTGCAGAATGCAACGTTTGTCCTTACCGGGCGGAATAATGTTGATACTCACTATAATCTCTTGGATTTCCTTCAAAGGAGTGCCAATGGGTTCAGAAACTTGTCTGAAAAGCTGCGGCAAATGATGTTCTTTGACTTTGAGGGGCAAAACATCCAGCTTAGGCGATGAATTTGAGGGTCCTCTGGGCCTCCTGCACAAGTTGGAAGTATTTTCTGGATTCCGACGGTCGTCGCGAGCATTTTGAGTACTTATGGCTCCGAAACGGACTCCGAATGACAAAGTTATCACCATTTTTGTGAACACCGGTCCTTTATATGGCAGTCCTTGTAAGAACTTCATTATCTCGTGATGTGTTCTAGCGCGCCGCCCCAAAATTGAATGTCCTCCATAGTGGAGATATTGGTTCCACATATATGTTGACCGAAGCCAGGAATGTCCGCCTATTAGTGGCTTTCACACATGTACATTACGGCATGCCACACGGAAAAAACAAGGAGAATAAGGCATATAGTTGCCTTATTTTCTTGAATTTACAACCAAGTGGGATTCCCCGGATCATAGAGCATGTGTAGAATGCAACGTTCGTCCTTAACAGGCGAACTAATGTTTATACTCACCATAACTTCAAGGATTACCTTCCAAAGGAGTGCCATTGGGTTCAGAAACTTGTCTGAGAAGCAGCGGCAAATGACGTTCTTTGACTTTCACGGGCAAAAAGTCCAGCTTAGGGGCCGAATTTGAGGGTCCTCCGGGCTTCCTGCGCAAGCCGGAAGTATTTTCTACATTCACACGCTCGGTGCGAGCATTTTGAGTAATTGTGGGTCCGAAACAGACTCCGAAAGACCAAGTTATGACCGTTTTTGTGAACACCTGTCCTTTATATGGCAGTCCTTGAAAGAACTTCATTTTCTCGTGACAAGTTCTGGCGCGCCGCCCCAAACTTTTGTGTCCTCCATAGTGGATATATTGTGTCCACGTATATATTGACCAATGCCAGGAATGCCCTCCTATTACTGGCTGTAACACACGTACGTTACTGCATGCCACACTTCAAAAAGAAGGAGAATAAGGCTTACAGTCACCCTATTTTCTTGAATTTCCAACCAAATGGGATTCCCCGAATCATAGAGCATGTGCAGATGCAACGTTTGTCCTTACCAGGCGGACTAATGTTTGTACTCACCAAAATCCCTCGGATTACCTTCCAAAGGAGTGCCAATGGGTTCAGAAACTTGTCTGAAAAGCAGCGGCAAATGATGTTCTTTGACTTTCAGGGGCAAAAAGTCCTGCATAGGGGCCGAATTTGTGGGTCCTCTGGGCCTCGTGCGTAAGCCGGAAATATTTTCTAGATTCCCACGCTCGTCGCGAGCATTTTGAATACTTGTGGGTCCGAAGCGAACTCCGAATGACAAAGTTATGTCTATTTTTGTGAACACCGGTCCTTTATATGGCAGTCCTTCATAGAACTTCATTTTCTCGTGACGCATTCTTGCGCGTCGCCCCTAAATTTTTTGTCCTCCATAGTGGATATATTGTTTCCCTATATATATTGACCAATGCCAGGAATGCCCTCCTACTATTGGCTGTAACACACGTACGTTAGGCATGCCACACGGCAAAAACAAGGAGAATAAGGCGTATAGTCGTCTTATTCTTTTGAATTTACAACCAAAATGGATTCCTCGGATAGAGCATGTTCAGAATGCAACGTTTGTCCTTACCAGATGGACTAATGTTTATAATCACCATAATCTCTCAGATTCCCTTCCAAAGGAGTGCCAATGGGTTCAGAAACTTGTGTGAAAAGCAGCGGCAAATGATGTTCTCTGACTTTCAGGGGCAAAAAGTCCAGCTTAGGGGCCGAATTTGAGGGTCCTCTGGGCCTCCTGCACAATCTGAAAGTATTTTCTAGATTCCCACGCTCGTCGCGAACATTTTGAGTACTTGTGGGTCCGAAACGAACGCCGAATGACAAAGTTATGACTGTTTTTGTGAACATTGGTCCTTTATATTGCAGTCCTTGAAAGAACTTCATTTTCTCATGACGCGTTCTAGCGTGTCGCCCCAAAATTTTGTGTCCTCCATACTGGAGATATTGTTGCCACATATATATTAATGACGTCCAGAATTCCCTTCTATTATTGGCTGTCACACACGTATGTTACGACATGCCACACGGCAAAAACAAGGAGAATAAGGCTTATAGTCGCCTTATTTCTTGAACTTACTACCAAATGGGATTCCCCGGATCATAGAGCATGTGCAGAATGCAACGTTTGTCCTTACCGGGCGGACTAATGTTGATACTCACTATAATCTATTGTATTTCCTTCCAAAGGAGTGCCAATGGGTTCAGAAACTTGTCTGAAAAGCTGCGCCAAATGATGTTCTTTGACATTGAGGGGCAAAAAGTCCAGCTTAGGGGCCGAATTTGAGGGTCCTCCGGGCTTCCTGCGCAACCGGAAGTATTTTCTACATTCACACGCTCGTTGCGAGCATTTTGAGTAATTGTGGGTCCGAAACAGACTCCGAATGACCAAGTTATGACCGTTTTTGTGAACACCTGTCCTTTATATGGGAGTCCTTGAAAGAACTTCATTTTCTCGTGACAGGTTGTGGCGCGCCGCCCCAAACTTTTGTGTCCTCCATAGTGGATATATTGTGTCCACATATATATTGACCAATGCCAGGAATGCCCTCCTATTACTGGCTGTAACACACGTACGTTACTACATGCCACCCTTCAAAAAGAAGGAGAATAAGGCTTACAGTCACCCTATTTTCTTGAATTTCCAACCAAATGGGATTCCCTGGATCATAGAGCATGTGTAGATGCAACGTTTGTCCTTACCAGGCAGACTAATGTTTGTACTCACCAAAAGCCCTCGGATTACCTTCCAAAGGAGTGCCAATGGGTTCAGAAACTTGTCTGAAAAGCAGCGGCAAATGATGTTCTTTGAATTTCAGGGGCAAAAAGTCCCGCTTAGGGGCCGAATTTGTGGGTCCTCTGGGCCTCGTGCGCAAGCCGGAAATATTTTCTAGATTCCCACGCTCGTCGCGAGCATTTTGAATACTTGTGGGTCCGAAGCGAACTCCGAATGACAAAGTTATGTCAATTTTTGTGAACACCGGTCCTTTATATCGCAGTCCTTCATAGAACTTCATTTTCTCGTGAAGCATTCTTGCGCGTCACCCCAAAAAATTTTGTCCTCCACAGTGGATATATTGTTTCCCCATATATATTGACCAATGCCAGGAATGCCCTCCCACTATTGGCTGTAACACACGTACGTTACGGCAGGCCACACGGCAAAAACAAGGAGAATAAGGCGTATAGCCTTCTTTTTTTTTTGAGTTTACAACCAAAAGGGATTCCTCGGATAGAGCATGTTCAGAATGCAACGTTTGTCCTTACCAGACGGACTAATGTTTATAATCACCATAATCTCTCAGATTTCCTTCCAAAGGAGTGCCAATGGGTTCAGAAATTTGTGTGAAAAGCAGCGGCCAATGATGTTCTCTGACTTTCAGGGGGAAAAAGTCCAGCTTAGGGGCCGAATTTGAGGGTCCTCTGGGCCTCCTGCACAATCTGAAAGTATTTTGTAGATTCCCACGCTCGCCACGAGCATTTTGAGTACTTGTGGGTCCGAAACGAACTCCGAATGACAAAGTTATGACTGTTTTTGTGAACATTGGTCCTTTATATGGCAGTCCTTGAAAGAACTTCATTTTCTCATGACGCGTTCTAGCGCGTCGCCCCAAAATTTTGTGTCCTCCATACTGGAGATATTGTTGCCACATATATATTTACTGACGTCCAGAATTCCCTTCTATTATTGGTTGTCACACACGTATGTTACGACATGCCACACGGCAAAAAAGAGGAGAATAAGGCTTATAGTCGCCTTATTTCTTGAACTTACTACCAAATGGGATTCCCCGGATCATAGAGCATGTGCAGAATGCAACGTTTGTCCTTACCGGGCGAACTAATGTTGATACTCACTATACTCTCTTATATTTCCTTCCAAAGGAGTGCCAATGGGTTCAGAAACTTGTCTGAAAAGCTGCGCCAAATGATGTTCTTTGACATTGAGGGGAAAAAAGTCCAGCTTAGGGGCCGAATTTGAGGGTCCTCCGGGCTTCCTGCGCAAGCCGGAAGTATTTTCTACATTCACACGCTCGTTGCGAGCATTTTGAGTACTTGTGGGTCCGAAACAGACTCCGAATGACTATGTTATGACCGTTTTTGTGAACACCGGTCCTTTATATGGCAGTGCTTGAAAGAACTTCATTTTCTCGTGACGAGTTCTGGCCCGCCGCCCCAAAATTTTGTGTCCTCCATAGTGGATACATTTTTCCACATATATATTGACTAATGCCAGGAATGCCCTCCTATTATTGGCTGTAACACACGTACGTTACTGCATGCGACACTTCAAAAAGAAGGTGAATAAGGCTTACAGTCACCCTATTTTCTTGAATTTCCAACCAAATGGGATTCCCCGGATCATAGAGCATGTGCAGATGCAATGTTTGTCCTTACTAGGCAGACTAATGTTTGTACTCACAATAATCCCTTGGATTACCTTCCAAAGGAGTGCCAATGGGTTCAGAAACTTGTCTGAAAAGCAACAGCAAATGATGTTCTTTGACTTTCAGGGGCAAAAAGTCCTGCTTAGGGGCCGAATTTGTGGGTCCTCCGGGCGTCATGCGCAAGCCGGAAATATTTTCTAGATTCCCACGCTCGTCGCGAGCATTTTGAATACTTGTGGGTCCGAAGCGAACTCCGAATGACAAAGTTATGTCTATTTTTGTGAACACCGGTCCTTTATATGGCAGTCCTTGATAGAACTTCATTTTCTCGTGACTCATTCTTGCGCGTCGCCCAAAAATTTCGTGTCCTCCACATTGGATATATAGCTTCCCCATATATATTGACCAATGCCAGGAATGCCCTCCTACTATTGGCTGTAACACACGTACGTTACGGCATGCCACACGGCAAAAACAAGGAGAATAAGGCATATAGTCGTCTTATTTTTTTTTAATTTACAACCAAAAGGGATTCCTCGGATAGAGCATGTTCAGAATGCAACGTTTGTCCTTCCCAGATGGACTACTGTTTATAATCACCATAATCTCTCAGATTTCCTTCCAAAGGAGTGCCAATGGGTTCAGGAACTTGTGTGAAAAGCAGCGGCAAATGATGTTCTCTGACTTTCAGGGGCAAAAAGTCCAGCTTAGGGGCCGAATTTGAGGGTCCACTGGGCCTCCTGCACAATCTGAAAGTATTTTCTAGATTCCCACGCTCGCCGCGAGCATTTTGAGTACTTGTGGGTACGAAACGAACTCCGAATGACAAAGTTATGATTGTTTTTGTGAACACCGGTCCTTTATATGGCAGTCCTTGAAAGAACTTCATTTTCTCATGAGGCGTTCTGGCGAGTCGCTCCAAAATTTTGTGTCCTCCATACTGGAGATATTGTTGCCACATATATATTCACCGACGTCCAGAATGCCCTTCTATTATTGGCTATCACACACGTACGTTACGACATGCCACACGGCAAAAACAAGGAGAATAAGGCTAATAGTCGCCTTATTTCTTGAATTTACACCAAAAGGGATTCCCCGGATCATAGAGCATGTTGAGAATGCAACGTTTGTCCTTACCGGGCGGACTAATGTTCATACTCACTATAATCTCTTGGATTTCCTTCCAAAGGAGTGCCAATGGGTTCAGACACTTGTTTGAAATTCATTGGCAAATGATGTTCTTTGACTTTGAGGGGCAAAACATCCAGCTTAGGGGCCGAATTTGAGAGTCCTCCGGGCCTCCTGCAAAAGAAAGAAGTATTTTCTGGATTCCGACGCTCGCCGCGAGCATTTTGAGTACTTATGGCTCCGAAACGGACTCCGAATGACAAAGTTATGACCGTTTTTGTGAACACCGGTCCTTTATATGGCAGTCCTTGAAAGAACATCATTTTCTCGTGATGTGTTCTAGCGCGCCACCCCAAAATTTAATGTCCTCCATAGTGGAGATATTATTTCCACATATATGTTGACCGAAGCCAGGAATGCCCTCCTATTAGTGGCTTTCACACATGTACATTACGGCATGCCACATGGAAAAAACAAGGAGAATAAGGCTTATAGTTGCCTTATTTTCTTGAATTTACAACCAAGTGGGATTCCCCGGATCATAGAGCATGTGCAGAATGCAACGTTTGTCCTTACCAAGTGGACTAATGTTTATACTCACCATAACTTCTCGGATTACCTTCCAAAGGAGAGCCAATGGGTTCAGAAACTTGTATGAAAAGCAACGGCAAATGATGTTCTTTGACTTTCACGGGAAAAAAGTCCAGCTTAGGGGCCGAATTTGAGGGTCCTCCGGGCCTCCTGCGCAAGCCGGAAGTATTTTCTACATTCACACGCTCGTTGCGAGCATTTTGAGTACTTGTGGGTCAGAAACAGAATCCGAATGTCCAAGTTATGACTGTTTTTGTGAACACTGGTCCTTGATATGGCAGTGCTTGAAAGAACTTCATTTTCTCGTGAGGGTTCTGGCGCGCCGCCCCAAAATTTTGTGTCCTCCATAGTTGATATATTGTTTCCACATATATATTGACCAATGCCAGGAATGCCCTCCTATTATTGGCTGTAACACACGTACGTTACTGCATGCGACACTTCAAAAAGAAGGAGAATAAGGCTTACAGTCACCCTATTTTCTCGAATTTCCAACCAAATGGGATTCCCCGGATCATAGAGCATGTGCAGATGCAATGTTTGTCCTTACTAGGCGGACTAATGTTTGTACTCACAGTAATCCCTCGGATTTCCTTCCAAAGGAGTGCCAATGGGTTCAGAAACTTGTCTGAAAAGTAGTGGCAAATGATGTTCTTTGACTTTCAAGGGAAAAAGCCTTGCTTACGGGCCGAATTTGTGGGTCCTCCGGGCCTCGTGCACAAGCCGGAAATATTTTCTAGATTCCCACGCTCGTCGCGAGCATTTTGAGTACTTGTGGGTCCGAAGCAAACTCCGAATGACAAAGTTATGTCTATTTTTGTGAACATCGGTCCTTTATATGGCAGTCCTTGATAGAACTTCATTTTCTCGTGACGCATTCTTGCGCGTTGTCCCAAAATTTTGTGTCCTCCATAGTGCAGATATTGTTTCCCCATATATATTGACCAATGCCACGAATGCCCTCCCACTATTGGCTGTAACACACGTACGTTACGGCAGGCCACACGGCAAAAACAAGGAGAATAAGGCGTATAGCCTTCTTTTTTTTTTTGAGTTTACAACCAAAAGGGATTCCTCGGATAGAGCATGTTCAGAATGCAACGTTTGTCCTTACCAGACGGACTAATGTTTATAATCACCATAATCTCTCAGATTTCCTTCCAAAGGAGTGCCAATGGGTTCAGAAATTTGTGTGAAAAGCAGCGGCCAATGATGTTCTCTGACTTTCAGGGGGAAAAAGTCCAGCTTAGGGGCCGAATTTGAGGGTCCTCTGGGCCTCCTGCACAATCTGAAAGTATTTTGTAGATTCCCACGCTCGCCACGAGCATTTTGAGTACTTGTGGGTCCGAAACGAACTCCGAATGACAAAGTTATGACTGTTTTTGTGAACACCGGTCCTTTATATGGCAGTCCTTGAAAGAACTTCTTTTTCTCATGACGCGTTCTGGCGCGTCGCTCCAAAATTTTGTGTCCTCCATACTGGAGATATTGTTGCCACATATATATTGACCGACGTCCAGAATGCCCTTCTATTATTGGCTGTCACACACGTACGTTACGACATGCCACACGGCAAAAACAAGGAGAATAAGGCTTATAGTCGCCTTATTTCTTGAATTTACAACCAAAAGGGATTCCCCGGATCATAGAGCATGTGCAGAATGCAACGTTTGTCCTTACCGGGCGGACTAATGTTCATACTCACTATAATCTCTTGGATTTCCTTCCAAAGGAGTGCCATTGGGTTCAGACACTTGTCTGAAAAGCAATGGCAAATGATGTTCTTTGACTTTGAGGGGCAAAACATCCAGCTTAGGGGCCGAATTTGAGAGTCCTCCGGGCCTCCTGCACAAGCCGAAAGTATTTTCTGGATTCCGACGCTCGTCGCGAGAATTTTGAGTACTTATGGCTCCGAAACGGACTCCGAATGACAAAGTTATGACCATTTTTGTGAACACCGGTCCTTTATATGGCAGTCCTTGAAAGAACTTCATTTTCTCGTGATCTGTTCTAGCGCGCCACCCCAAAATTTAATGTCCTCCATAGTGGAGATATTGTTTCCACATATATGTTAACCGAAGCCAGGAATGCCCTCCTATTAGTGGCTTTCACACATGTACATTACGGCATGCCACATGGAAAACACAAGGAGAATAAGGCTTATAGTTGCCTTATTTTCATGAATTTACAACCAATTGGGATTCCCCGGATCATAGAGCATGTGCAGAATGCAACGTTTGTCCTTACCAGGCGGACTAATGTTTATACTCACCATAACTTCTCGGATTACCTTCCAAAGGAGTGCCAATGGGTTCAGAAACTTGTCTGAAAAGCAGCGGCAAATGATGTTCTTTGACTTTCAGGGGCCGAATTTAAGGGTCCTCTGGGCCTCTTGTGCAAGCTGAAAGTATTTTCTAGATTCCCACGCTCGTTGTGAACGTTTTGAGTACTTTTGGGTCCGAAACGGACTCCAAATGACAAAGTTATGACCGTTTTTGTGAACACTGGTCCTTTATATGGCAGTCCTTGAAAGAACTTCATTTTCTCGTGATGTGTTCTAGCGCGCCGCCCCAAAATTTAATGTCCTCCATAGTGGAGATATTGTTTCCAATATATGGTGACCGAAGCCAGGAATGCCCTCTATTAGTGGCTTTCACACACGTACATTACGGCATGCCACACGGAAAAAACAAGGAGAATAAGGTTTATAGTCGCCTTATTTTCTTTAATTTACAACCAAATGGGATTCCCCGGATAATAGAGCAAGTGTAGAATGCAACGTTTCTCCTTAGTCCTTACCAAGCGGACTAATGTTTATACTCACCATAATCTCTCGGATTTCCTTCCAAAGGAGTGCCAATGGGTTAAGAAACTTCTATGAAAAGCAGCGGCAAATGATGTGCTTTGACTTTCAGAGCAAAAAGTCCAGCTTAGGGGCCGAATTTGAGGGTCCTCCTGGCCTCCCATGCAAGCTGGAAATATTTTCTAGATTCCCACGGTCATCGCGAGCATTTTGACAACTTGTGGGTCCAAAACGACCTCCGAATGACAAAGTTATGACTGTTTTTGTGAACACCGGTCCTTTATATGGCAGTCCTTGATAGAACTTCATTTTCTCGTGACACGTTCTGGCGCACCGCCCCGAAATTTTGTGTCCTCCATAGTGGAGATATTGTTTCCACATATATATTGACAAAAGCCAAGAATGCCCTCCTATTATTGGCTGTCACACACGTACGTTACGGCATGCCACATGGCAAAAACAAGGAGAATAAGGCTTATAGTTGCCTTATTTCTTGAATTTATAACCAAATGGCATTCCCCGGATCATCGAGCATGTGCAGAATGCAACGTTTGTCCTTAGTCCTTACCAGATGGACTAATGTTTATACTCACCATAATCTCTCGGATTTCATTCCAAAGGAGTGCCAATGGGTTAAGAAACTTCTATGAAAAGCAGCGGCAAATGATGTGCTTTGACTTTCAGAGCAAAAAGTCCAGCTTAGGGGCCGAATTTGAGGGTCCTCCTGGCCTCCCACGCAAGCTGGAAATATTTTCTAGATTCCCACGGTCGTCGCAAGCATTTTGACTACTTGTGGGTCCAAAACACCGGTCCTTTATATGGCAGTCTTTGATAGAACTTCATTTTCTCGTGACACGTTCTGGCGCACCGCCCCAAAATTTTGTGTCCTCCATAGTGGAGATATTGTTCCCACATATATATTGACCAACGCCATGAATGCCCTCCTATTATTGGCTGTCACACACGTACGTTACGGCATGCCACACGGCAAAAACAAGGAGAATAAGGCTTATAGTTGCCTTATTTCTTGAATTTATAACCAAATGGGATTCCCTGGATCATAGAGCATGTGCAGAATGCAATGTTTGTCCTTACCAGGCGGACTAATGTTTATACTCACCATAATCTCTTAGATTTTCTTCCAAAGGAGTGCTAGTGGATTCAGAAACATGCCTGAAAAGCAGCGACAAATGATGTTCTTTCACTTTCACGGGAAAAAAGTCCTAGTTAGGGGCCGAATGTGAGGGTCCTCTGGGCCTCCTGCGCAAGCCAGAAGTATTTTCTACATTCCCATGCTTGTTGTGAGTATTTTGAGTACTTGTGGGTCCGAAACAGACTCCGAATGACCAAGTTATGACTGTTTTTGTCAACACCGGTCCTTGATATGGCAGTGCTTGAAAGAACTTCATTTTCTCGTGACGAGTTCTGGCGCGCCGCCCCAAAATTTTGTGTCCTCCATAGTGGATACATTGTTTCCACATATATATTGACCAATGCCAGGAATGCCCTCCTGTTATTGGCTGTCACACACGTGCGTTACGGCATGCCACATGGAAAAAACAAGGAGAACAAGGCTTATAGTCGCGTTATTTCTTGCATTTACAACTAAATGAGATTCCCTGGATCATAGAGCATGTGCAGAATGCAATATCTGTCCTTACCAGGCGGACTAATGTTTGTACTCACCAGAATCTCTCGGATTTCCTTCCAAAGGAGTGCCAATGGGTTCAGAAACTTGTCTCAAAAGCAGCGGCAAATGATGTTCTTTGACTTTGAGGGTGCTTCCAGCCTCCTATGCAAGCCAGAAGTATTTTCTAGATTCCCACGCTCGTTGTGAGCATTTTGAGTACTTGTGTGTCCGAGACGTACTCCGAATGACCAAGTTATGACCGTTTTTGTGAACTTCATTTTCTCGTGCCGCGTTCTTGCGCGCCGCCCCAAATTTTTTTCCTTCATAGTGGATATACTGTTTCCACATATATATTTACTAATGTTAGGAATGCCCTCCTATTATTGGATGTAACACACGTACGTTACGGCATGCCACACTGCAAAAACTAGGAGAATAAGGCTTACATTCGCCTTATTTTCTTACCAGGCAGATACGACGTTTGTCCTTACCAGGTGGACTAATGTTTATACTCACCATAATCTCTCAGATTTCCTTCCAAAAGAGTGCCAATGGGTTCAAAAACTTGTCTGAAAAGTAGCGGCAAATGATGTTCATGGACTTTCAGTGGCAAAAAGTCCAACTTGGGGGCCGAATTTGAGGGTCCTCCGAGCCTCGTCCGTGAGCCGGAAATATTTCTATATTCTCATGCTCATCGCGAGCATTTTAAGTACTTGTTGATCTGAAACGAACTCCGAATGACAAAGTTATGACTGTTCTTGTGAACACCGGTCCTTTATATGGTAGTCCTTGATAGAACTTCATTTTCTCATGACGCGTTTTGCGCATCACCCCAAAATTTTGTGTCCTCCATAGTGGAGATATTGTTTCCCCATATATATTGTCCAATGCCAGGAATGCCCTCCTATTATTGGCTGTAACACACGTACGTTACGGTATGCCAATCGGCAAAAACAATGAGAATAAGGCGTATAGTCATCTTATTTCGTTGAATTTACAACCAAATGGGATTCCACGGATAGAGCACATTCAGAATGCAACGTTTGTCCTTACCAAACGGACTAATGTATATACTCACCATAATCTCTAAGATATCATTCCAAAAGAGTGCCAATGGGTTGAGAAACTAGTGTGAAAAGCAGCGGCAAATGATATTCTTTGACTTTCAGGCGTAAAAAGTCCAACTTAGGGGCCGAATCTGAGGGTCCTCTAGGCCTCTTGCACTAGCTGAAAGTATTTTCTAGATTCCCATGCTCGTAGCGGGCATTTTGAGTACTTGTGGGTCCGAAACGAACTCCGAATGACAGAGTTATAACTGTTTTTGTGAACACCGGTCCTTTATATGGCAGTCCTTGAAATAACTTAATTTTCTCGTGACGCGTTCTGGCGCGCTGCTCCAAAATTTTGTGTCCTCCATAGTGGAGATATTATTTCCACATATATATTGACCGACGCTAACAATGCCCTCCTACTATTGGCTGTCACACACGTACGTTACGACATGCTACACGCCAAAAACAAGGAGAATAAGGAAGTATTTTCTAGATTCCCACATTCATCGCAAGCAATTTGCGTAATTGCGGGCCCGAAACGGACTCCGAATGACAAAGTCATGACCGTTTTAGTGAACACCGGTGCTTTATATGGCAGTCCTTGAAAGAACTTTATTTTCTCGTGACGTGTTCTGGCGCGCCGCCCCAAAATTTAATGTCCTTCATAGTGGAGATATTGTTTCCACATATATGTTAAGTGAAGCCAATAATGCCCTCCTATTATTGGTTGTCACACACGTACGTTACGGCACGCCACACGGCAAAAACAACGGATAATAAGGCTTATTGTCGCCTTATTTTCTGGAATTCACAGACAAATGGGATTCCCCGGATCATAGAGCATTTGCAGAATGCCACGTTGTCCTTACCAGGTGGACTAATGTTTATACTCACCACAATCTCTCAGATTTCCTTCCAAAGGAATGCCAATGGGTTCAGAAACTTGTCTGAAAAGCAGGGGCAAATGATGTTCTTTGACTTGTAGAGGCAAACGGTCCTACCTAGGGGCCGAATTTGAGGGTCCTCTGGGCCTGTTGCGCAAACCGGACATATTTTCTAGATTCCCACGCTTGTCGCGAGCATTTTGAGTACTTGTGGGTCTGAAACAAAGTTATGACTGTTATTGTGAACACCGGTCCTTTATATGGCAGTCTTTAATAGAATTTCATTTTCCCATGAAGCGTTCTTGCGCGTCGCCGCAAAATTTTGTGTCCTCCATATTGGAGATACTGTTTCCCCATATATATTAACCAATGCCAGGAATGCCCTCCTATTCTTGGTTGTAACACACGTACGTTACGACATGCCACACGGCAAAAACAAGGAGAATAAGGCGTATAGTCGTTTTATTTTTTCGAATTTACAACCAAACTGGATTCCCCGGATCATAGAGCATGTTCAGAATGTGTCTTTTGTCCTTACCAAATGGACTAATGTTTATACTCACCATAATCTCTCAGATTTCCTTCCAAAGGAGTGCCAATGGGTTCAGAAACTTGTCTGAAAAGCAGTGCCAAATGATGTTCTTTGACTTTCAGGGGTAAAAAGTCCAGCTTAGGGGATGAATTTGAGGGTCATCTGGGCCTCCAGCGCAAGCTAAAAGTATTTTCTAGATTCCCATGCTTGTCGAGAGCATTTTTAGTACATGTGTGTCCAAAACAAATTCCGAATGGCAAAGTTATGACTGTTTTTGTGAACACCGGTCCTTTATATGGCATTCCTTGAAAGAACTTCATTTTCTCGTGACGCGTTCTGGCGCGCCGCTCCAACATTTTGTGTCCTTCATAATGGAGATATTGTTTCCACATATATTGACCGACGCCAAGAATGCCCTCCTATTATTGGTTGTCACACGCGTACGTTACGGCATGCCACACGGCAAAAACAAGGAGAATAAGGCTTATAGTCGCCTTATGATGAGGATATCAATACCATTGTTACAACCACAGCCCCTACTGCTACATATACTGGACCAATTACTAGAGCTCGCGCACGCCAATTAAATTTTTAGGTACTTTCGTTTCTTGGTAATGATTCTAATGTTCATCAGAATACGATGTTGCCTAAATTGGATACATTTGTTTTGCTTACAAATGAAGGGTCTGGCATGGATAAGAGGGATGAACACTGGAGCAAGACCAAGCATGGAGAGGATGGCATGCGCAAGGGGAACAAGAACGGAGTTACAAGTGATGATTTCAGGACTTTGAAGCCACCATAATGAGTGCATGAAGCCTTGGACGTAATATACAAGATGGCACTTCATAAATTTTGTCCAAATGCTATTCTAGGTGCTGCATCACCTTATTATTGGGCGAGGTCCATGTAATTTCGAAATACATAAGTATAGGCTATTTTTAGAGTCGGTATGTGTGGGGAAATAAGAGATAGGGTTGGTTTCGGACCCCTTCCCCAAGGGCCACGAAATTCCCCCCTCTTCCTCCATATATACAGCCCTTAGGGCACCGTTTAGAATTTGGGTTTTGTTTAGATTAAAGTTCGCCATAGCTGCAACTTCGCGTACTTCGTTTGTGTTCAATGACCAGACAAAGGCGTCACAAAACCCCACCTTGATCAATAAAGCTTTCCTCTTATATTCTCAATATCCAGATTGCAATCTTAGTTTCTTGCTTCTTCTTTGTTTGCCTATAGGAAACAGACCTTTGCGGTCAAGTTGATCGTGCTCCGGTGTGCTCAATAACCTCTCAAAGTTGGTTTATCGATTGCTAAGGTGTGACGTCCTCGCACGTTCCTAGTCGGATCGTCAAAGTCGACTTCCTCCAAAACGATACCCACCATCTCATCGAAAGACGGGACACCTTTGCCTCTATCACCTTATTTCTTGAATTTACAACCAAATGGGATTCCCCGGATCATAGAGCATGTGCATAGTGCAACGTTTGTCCTTACCAGGCGGACTAATGTTGATACTCACTATAATCTCTTGGATTTCCTTCCAAAGGAGTGCCAATGGGTTCATCAACGTGTCTGAAAAGCAGCGGCAAATGATGTTCTTTGACTTTCAGGGGCAAAAAGTCCAGCTTAGGGGCCGAATTTGAGGGTCCTCTTGGCCGCCTGCACACGCCGGAAGTATTTTCTGGATTCGCACGCTCGTCGCGAGCATTTTGAGTACTTATGGGTCCGAAACGGAATCCGAATGACAAAGTTATGACCGTTTTAGTGAACACCGGTCCTTTATATGGCAGTCCTTTGAAGAACTTCTGTTTCTCGTGACGCGTTCTGGTGCGCTGCCCTGAAATCTTGTGTCCTCCATAGTGGAGGTATTCTTTCCACATATATATTGACCGATGCCGGGAATGCCCTCCTATTATTGGTTGTAACACAAGTACGTTACGGCATGCAACACTGCAAAAACAAAGAGAATAAGGCTTAAAGTCACCTTATTTTCTTGAATTTACAACCAAATGGGATTCCCCGTGATAGAGGCAAAGGTGTCCCGTCTTCCGATGAGATGGTGGCTTTTCGTTTTTGATGAAGTAGACTTTGACGATCCGACTACGAACGTGCGAGGACGTCGCACCTTAGCAATCGCTAAACCGACTCCGAGAGGTTTTTGACAACGCCGGAGCACGATCAACCTGACCACGAGGGTCTATTTCCTGCAAGAAAACGAAGAACAAGCAAGAAACAAAGATTGCAATCTGGATATTGCGAATATAAGAGGAAAGCTTCATTGATCAAGTGGCGTTCTGTGACGTCTTGGTCTAGTCGTTGAACACAAACCAAGTACGCGAACTTGCAGCTATGGCGAACTTTTAATCTAAACAAAACCCAAAGTCTAAACGACGCCCTAAGGGCTGAGTATATGGAGGAAGAGGGGGGAATTTCATGGCCCTTGGGGGAGGGGTCTGAAACCAACCCTATCTCTTGTTTCCCCCAACATACGGACTCTAAAAATAGCCTATACTTATGTATTTCGAAATTACATGGGCCTGGCCCAATAATAAGGTGACGCAGTACCTATAATAGCCTCTGGACGATATTTGTGAAGTGACATCTTGTGTATTTCGTCCAATACTTCCTGCACTCATTTTGGTGACTTGAAAGTCCTGGATCATCACTTGAAACTCCGTTCTTGTTTCGACATTGGAGTATCTAGGTGACATTAGGGTTTTGGTTGATTTGTGTCTTAAGGTGTTATTCTAGTACGAACTCTAGGATAGATCGAACAGAAAGAATAGCTTCATGTTATTTCACTACGGACTCTTGAATAGATCAATCCGAAAGAATAACTTTGAGGTGGTTTCGTACCCTACCAAAATCTCTTCGTTTGTTATTAGTGACTTTGGAGTGACTCTTTGTTGCATGTTGAGGGATAGTTATATGATCGAATTATGTTATTATTGTTGAGAGAACTTGCACTAGTGAAAGTATGAACCCTAGGCCTTGTTTCAACGCATTGCAATACCATTTGTGCTCCCTTTTATCATTAGTTACCTTGCTGTTTTTATATTTTAGATTACAATTTACCATCTCTTCACCGAACTAGTGCACCTATACAATTTACCATTGTATTAGGTGTGTTGGGGACACAAGAGACTCTTTGTTATTTGGTTGCAGGGTTGTTTGAGAGAGACCATCTTCCACCTACGCCTCCCACAGATTGATAAACCTTAGGTCATCCACTTGAGGGAAATTTGCTACTATCCTACAAACCTCTGCACTTGGAGGCCCAACAACGTCTACAAGAAGAAGGTTGCGTAGTAGACATCAAGCTCTTTTCTGGCGCCGTTGCCGGGGAGGTGAGTGCTTGAAGGTATATCTTCAGATCTTGCAATCGAATCTTTTAGTTTCTTGTTTTATCACTAGTTAGTTTATAAAAGAAAACTACAAAAAAATGGAATTGAGGGTGCCTCATATGCTTCATCTTTTTAATGTCTTCCGTGAAAATAAGGATTCCGATAATTATGCTCAATTGCTAGAGGAAGAATGCATTAAAATGTTTGGCACTAAATTTTTGAATGATGAGCATGATTGCAATGTTGTTAGTATGAATTCCTTGAATACCCATGATGCTAATGATATGCAAAGCCACAAGCTTGGGGAAGCTATGTTTGATGAAGATGATATTTTTTGTCCCCCATGTTTTGATGAGCAAATTTATTATGATGAAAGCATGCGTCCTATTTATGATCATTATTGTGATGACACGTATGCTATAAAGAATAAAGATAACCATGAAACTTGTCATCATGATTTTAATTTTCAATTGGATTATGCTTCAGATGATAGTTATTTTGTTAAGTTTGCTCCCACTACTATTCATGAGAAGAAATTTGCTTATGTGGAGAGTAATAAAATTTCTATGCTTGTGCATCATAAAACGTAGTTTAGTCCCCAACTTAGCCCATAAACATCTCCAAATGTGGCTAAGAAATTTAGTATCACGATCTGAAACAATAGTATTTGGCACACCATGCGAGCGAATAATTTCACGAAAGAACAAATCAGAAACATTAACAGCATCATCGCTTTTATGAGATGGTATAAAGTATGCCATTTTCGAGAATCTATCCACGACAACAAATATGCTATCCCTCCCGTTCTTTGTTCCAGGTAAACCTAAAACAAAGTCCATAGATATATCCTCCCAAGGAACACTAGGCACAGGCAAAGGCATATATAAACCATGAGGGTTGAGTCGTGACTTATCTTTTTGACATGTAGCGCAGTGAGCAACAAAACGCTCAACATCTCGTCTCATCTTTGGCCAAAAGAAATGTGTAGCAAGTATGTCCTCCGTCTTCTTCATGCCAAAGTGTCCCATTAATCCTCCTCCATGCACCTCCTGCAACAACAAAAGACGAATGGAGCTAGCTGGAATGCATAGCTTGTTAGCACCGAACACAAATCCATCATTAACGACGAACTTGTTCCACGTTCTTCCTTCTTTACAATTCTGTATTACATCTTTTAAATCAGCATCATGCACATATTGATCTTTGATGGTCTCCAAACCAAATATTTTGAAGTCAAGTTGTGAAAGCATAGTAAAGCGACGTGATAATGCATCAGAAATAATTTACCCTTCTTGTGTTTAATGACATAAGGGAAAGTCTCAATGAATTCAACCCATTTAGCATGTCCACGATTCAGTTTAGCTTGACTTTTAATATGTTTCAAAGATTCATAATCAGAATGTATAACAAATTCTTTGGGCCATAAATAATGTTGCCATGTTTCTAAAGTCCAAACAAGAGCGTATGATTCTTTATCATAAGTAGAATAATTCACACTAGTCCCACTCAATTTTTCAGAAAACTATGCCACAGGTTTGCCATCTTGTAGTACCACACCTCCTAATCCAATTCCACTAGCATCACATTCAAGCTCAAAAGTCTTATTAAAATCAGGAAGTTGGAGTAAATGAGCATGTGTCAACTTATCTTTCAATACCATGAAAGCTTCTTCCTATGCGGTACCCCAAACAAAAGGCACATCCTTCTTTGTAAGCTCATTGAGAGGTGCAGCAATGGTGCTGAAATCTCTCACAAAACGCCTGTAGAATCCAGCGAGGCCAAGAAAACTCCTCACTTGTGTGACCATTTTGGGCTGCGGACAA
Source organism: Aegilops tauschii subsp. strangulata (assembly GCF_002575655.3). Classification (NCBI taxonomy): domain Eukaryota; kingdom Viridiplantae; phylum Streptophyta; class Magnoliopsida; order Poales; family Poaceae; genus Aegilops; species Aegilops tauschii. The sequence continues at coordinate 239,594,452 of NC_053037.3, read as the reverse complement.
CTCTCAATAGCTTCAATCTTGGCTTTATCAACTTCAATTCCCTGTGGAGTAACAACATAGCCAAGAAAAGATACTCGGTCGGTGCAAAAGGTGCACTTCCCAAGGTTACCAAACAAACGTGCATCACGTAGAGCAATAAAAACATCACGTAAATGTTCCAAATGTTCCTCCAAAGATCTGCTATAAATCAGTATATCATCAAAATAGACTACCACAAATCATCCAATGAAAGCACGTAAAACTTCGTTCTTAATCTCATGAAAGTACTAGGTGCATTCGTTAACCCAAAAGGCATGACTAACCACTCATATAATCCAAACTTAGTTTTAAATGATATTTTCCATTCATATCCCAATTTCATACGAATTTGATGGTATCCACTACGCAAATGAACTTTGGAGAATATTGTAGAGCCACTCAATTCATGAAGCATATCATCTAGCCTAGGAATAGGATGACGATAACGAATAGTAATATTATTAATGCCTCTACAATCAACACACATACGTGACTTACCATCCTTTTTGGCACTAATATAATAGGAACAGCACAAGGACTAAGAGATTCGCGTATGTAACCTTTGTCGAGCAGCTCCTGTACTAGACGCATAATCTCCTTCGTCTCCTCTGGATTTGTACGGTATGGCGCACGGTTTGGCAGTGAAGCACTGGGAATTAAGTCAATCTGATGCTTAATCCCTCGAATAGGTGGTAATCACGGTGGCACGTCTTGTGGAAAGAGGTCAACGAACTCCTGCAAAATGTTAGTGATAGCAGGAGGCAAAGAGGAAGGTACATCCTCGAAAGAAAATAATGCCTCTTTGCACACAAAAGCATAGCAAATAGATTTGTTGAAATCTAGATCATTAATATCAGATTTGGTGGCAAGTAAACATGCACTTTTCAATTTCATTTTAGAAGAAATACTAGATGGTTTATTATTAGGCTTCATTTGTTGCTTAAATTCTTTTGCCACAATCTGATTTTCACTCATATTTTCCTCCTGTTTTGCTTTATTAGCTCTATTAATATCATCTTTCAAAATAGAATCAGGAGACATAGGAAGCAAAGTAATATTTTTATCCTTATGAACAAGAGTATACTGATTGTTTCTACCATGGTGTACAGAATTTTTATCAAATTGCCATGGTCTACCAAGTAAGAACGAACATGCTTGCATAGGTACCACATCACAATCAACATAGTCAGCATATGTAGAGATACTAAAATGCACACAAACAGTACGTGTTACCTTAACCTTGCCGCTATTGTTGAACCATTGGATGTAGTAAGGATGTGGATGTGGTCATGTGGTGAGAGATAGCTTCTCCACCATCTCCATGCTAGCCAAGTTGTTGCAGCTCCCTCCATCTATGATGACGCGAACAGAACGTTCCTTCACAACTCCCTTTGTATGGAACAAATTATGTCTCTGATTTTGCTCGGCTTGTGTGACCTACACACTCAAAACATGTTGAACAACTAAACATTCATACATGTCAGCGTCTTCAGGAGCCATGTATTGCGTCTCATGATCAGAATCATCTCCACCGTGTTCTTCACTTATAATAAGAGCCAAAGTCTCCGCATCATAGTCACTAGCGGACTCATACCCACCATCCTCAGTAGCAATCATCACACGCTTAGATGAGCATTCTCTCGCATAATGACCTCCACCCTTGCAACGACGACAAATAATATCATGTGTTTGCCCTGTTGATGCCATGGATGAAGAAGAGCTCTGTGCGGAACCGGAAGGTGTACTCCTGGCAGATGGTGGTGGTGGTGCCTGTTTTCTTGTATCTCGGTTGGAATTGGCGGCTGAAGTCATTGGTGCTGCGGTAGGACGTGTGGGAGTAGAGGATGCATGCGGTGTCCATGATGAATGTTGACCTGCAGAAAAGTTAGTTCGCGCGAATGCCTGTCGATCCTGCACTTCACGTTCAGCTTTGCAAGCAAGATGGAACAAACGAGTGATATTATTATACTCCTTATACTCTATAATGGTCTGAATCTCTTTATTTAATCCACCCATAAAATGTGCAAGCATAGCTTCATTATCCTCAACAATACCACATCTAATCATTCCAGTTTGTAATTCCTGATAATATTCTTCTCCAAAAAAATTCCTTGTCTTAAACGCTGCAATTTTTGAAGAAATTCATGTTGATAATATGGTGGAACCCAACGAGTATGCATAGAATTTTTCAAAGCAGGCCAAGCTGCCAGAATAGGATATAATCTACAATGTTCATACCACCAAACACATGCAAAACTAGTGAAAGCACAAACAGCAGCAGGAACACGTCTCTCCTCAGGATATTGTAAACATGTAAAACGTTGTTCAGTTTCTAACTCCCAAGTAAGATATATATCATGAACATATCTACCCTAAAATGGTGGAATATTCAATTTTAGTTTAGGAAGATGGTCATGATCTCGTACCTCATGTGGTGGTGCAGCCCTACCGTTGCGATGATATGCATGAGGACGACCTCGTGGTGGTGGTGCTGGTGGTTGCACGTAGTTCTGATTTTGATCAATCTCATCCTCGTAATGGTCCTCCACCTCTACAGTAGCAGCAGGAGCTACAGAAGCATCAATAGTAGGTACAGCAGCACCAGAATTTTGACCAGGCTCGAGGGGAACATGCAGTGCTCGTCCCACTTGATTTGGAAGGCGATGTCATTGTTGTTGTTGTTGTTGTTGTTGTTGTTGATGTAGAGGTGCGACAGGTGCAGCGGGCGGTGGTTGTGGAAGACGCGCGAGCAATTCATTAAACTTGTTATCGAGCTTTGTTTCGAACGCCTTCTCATTGCCATCTATCTTCTCCATGGCCTCTTCAAATCTGTTTAGCACATCTTCCACCTGTCCACTCATCATTTGCTGAAACTTATCATGTAACTCTTTGTTCGTCATGTTCTCCCAGTCAGTCTTGTCGGCTTGTGAACCTGCCATGGTTAGCAGCAAGAGAAAAATACAACTAGGAAGTGCCTGTGGTGTTGTGCAAAGTCACAAATCCGCCAAGCGAATCTCAAATTCTTACCAGTTCTTACCAAGCAGCAAGTGGTGATTGGCAACCGTTGTAGTCAAAACTCTCAAAAGCTTGGATAGAGCGATTGCTAGGGAGAGTCAAACGAATGACGTAGATGTATGTGGAGCTGGGAAGGCTTATAAATGGTAGCAAAAAGGGTCAGCAATAATCAATTCAGAGATGCAAAGTTGAATAAACGCTCAACGACGATACTGTGTTGGTCCTAGGCTAGAACGTACTAGAGACGCGAGCCTAGAACACTAACAAAATCACGACGCGGCACAGAAACAAGGGAAAAGCCCACTCTAGGAAAAAAATTGCGCTCTTTTTTTTGCGAAAAATGACTATAATGGCGAGTGTCTCAAAACTCTTCCCAAGTCAAAATAACAGGATAAGCACGAATTTTTTTTTGACTTTTTTTTGGAAATCAGGGCAGCGATGACGAAAAAATGCGACAAAAAATCACTATGATGGCGAGTGTCTCAAAACGCTCCTTGGAACCTGAAAATAGGATAGGGAGAAAATATATTCGCCTGCCGAAATTTTGGCCGAAAAACTGCCCGGGGGTCTCTAGACTCTTTTTTTCTTTTTTTTCTGAAACCTACTCAGGCAAGGAAACACAAATCGGAAAATAGATGGATCTCGAAAACAAACCTAATATGAAAAGAACTCGGGTTGGTGGTGGATATATGGTCGTGGTATATGGCAGCGGTGGTGGTATATGGCAGGACTAGTGGTATATGGCAGGACTGGTGGTATATGGCAACGGTGGTGGTATATGGCAGGGCTGGTGGTATATGGCAGTGGTGGTAGGAAGATGGTCCGGCGGCGGCGTGACAACTGTGACAGAACTCGAAACTCTAAAGGACTAGACGCTAAGACCAGCAACTAGACACAACGATGCAACCGAAAATTAAACAAAGCAATAACCCTAAAAAGATTATGCAAAGGCTCGAATTGGTTCGGATATGCTGAACTAACCCTAAATTTATTTTTTGCTTTTTCATGGATTGTAGGTATGAAGAACAGACTCGATCTAAACTATGAAAAACTGTAAAATCTCACCAAGCAACCTGGAAATCTGATACCACTTGATAGAGACAAAGGTGTCCCGTCTCTTGTTTCCCCACACATACGGACTCTATTAATAGCCTATACTTATGTATTTCGAAATTACATGGGCCTGGCCCAATAATAAGGTGACGTAGAACCTATAATAGCCTCTGGATGAAATTTGTGAAGTGACATCTTGTGTATTTCATCCAAGACTTCATGCACTCATTACGGTGGCTTCAAAGACCTGAAATCATCACTTGAAAATCCGTTCTTGTTTCCCTTGTGCATGCAATCATCTCCATGCTTGTTCTTGGTACAATGTTCATCCTTCTCCAAGCTAGGCCCTTCATTTGTAAGCAAAACAAATGTATCCAATTTAGGCAGCATCATATTCTCATGAACATTAGAATCATTACCAAGAAACGAAAGTACCTGGTAATTTAATTTGCGTGCATGAGCTCTAGTAATAGGTCCAGTATGTATAGTAGCAGGGGCTGTGGGTGTAACAATGGTATTGATGTCTTCATCACCGTGGATCATAGAGCATGTGCAGAATGCAACGTTTGTCCTTACCAGGCGGACTAATGTTTGTACTTACAATAATCTCTCGGATTACCTTCAAAAGGAGTGCCAATGGGTTCAAAAACTTGTCTAAAAAGCAATAGAAAATTATGTTCTTTGACTTTCAGGGGCAAAAAGTCCTGCTTAGGGGCCGAATTTGAGGGTACTCCGGGCCTCCTGCACAACCTGGAAGAATTTTCTAGATTCCCACGCTTGTCGCGAGCATTTTGAGTACTTGTGGCTCCAAAACGGACTCCGAATGACCAAGTTAAGACCTTTTTGTGAACACCGGTCCTTTATATGGCAGTCCTTGAAAGAACATCATTTTCTCATGACGTGTTCTTGCACGCCGCCCCAAATTTTAATGTCCTCCACAGTGGAGATATTGTTTCCACATATATGTTGACCGAAGCCAGGAATGCCCTCCTATTATTGGCTGTCACACACGTACATTACGGCATGCCACACGGAAAAAACAAGGAGAATAAGGCTTACTATCGCCTTATTTTCTTGAATTTCCAACCAAATGGTGTTCCCCGGATCAAAGAGCATATGCAGAATGCAATGTTTGTCCTTACCAGGTGGACTAATGTTTATACTCACCATAATCTCTCGGATTTCCTTCCAAAGGAGTGCCAATGGGTTCAAAAACTTGTCTGAAAAGCAGCGGCAAATGATGTTGTTTGACTTTCCGGGGCAAAAAGTCCTGCCTAGGTACCGAATTTGAGGGTCCTCCTGGCCTCCCACGCAAGCTGGAAATATTTTCTAGATTCCCACGGTCGTCGCGAGCATTTTGACTACTTGTGGGTCCAAAACGACCTCCGAATGACAAAGTTATGACTATTTTTGTGAACACCGGTCCTTTATATGGCAGTCCTTGATAGAACTTCATTTTCTTGTGACACGTTCTGGCGCACCGCCCCAAAATTTTGTGTCCTCCATAGTGGAGATATTATTTCCACATATATATATTGACCAATGCCAAGATAGCCCTCCTATTATTGGCTGTCACACACGTACGTTACAGCATGCCACACCGAAAAAACATGGAGAATAAGGCTTATAGTCGCCTTATTTTCTTGAATTTACAACCAAATGGGATTCCTCGGATCATATAGGATGTGCAGAATGCAACGTTTGTCCTTACCAGGTGCACTAATGTTCATACTCACCATAATCTCTTGGATTTCCTTCCAAAGGAGTGCCAAAGGGTTCAGAAACTTGTGTGAAAAGAAGCGGCAAATGATGTTCGTTGACTTTCATTGGAAAAAAGTCCAGCTTAGGGGCCGAATTTGAGGGTCCTCCAGGCCTCCTGCACACGCCGGAAGTATTTTCAGGATTCCCACGCTCGTCGCGTGCATTTTGATTACTTATGGCTCCGAAATGGATTCCGAACGACAAAGTTAATTATGACCGTTTTAGTGAACGCCGGTCCTTTATATGGCAGTCCCTGAAAGAACTTCATTTTCTCATGACGCGTTCTGGTGCGGCGTCCGAAAATTTGTGTCCTCCATAGTGGATATATTGTTTCCACATATATATTGACCGATGCCAGGAATGCCCTCGTATTATTCGCTGTAACACACTACGTTACGGCATGCCACACTGCAAAAACAAGGAGAATAAGGCTTACAATCGCGTTATTTTCTTGACTTTCCAAGCAAATGGATTTCACCGAATCGTAGAGCATGTGCAGAATACAACGTTTGTCCTTACCACTGGACTAATGTTTATACTCAGCATAATCTCTCGGATTTCCTTCCAAAGGAGTGCCAATGGGTTCAGAAACTTGTCTGAAAAGCAGCGGCAAGTGATGTTCTTTGACTTTCAGGGGCAAAAATTCCAGCTTAGGGGCCGAATTTGAGGGTCCTCTGGGCCTCCTGCGCAAGCCAGAAATATTTTCTAGATTTCCGCGCTCGTCGCGAGCATTTAGAGTACTTCTGGGTCTGAAACAACCTCCGTATGACAAAGTTATGACTGTTTTTGTGAACATTGGTCCTTTTATATGGCAGTCCTTGAAAGAACTTCATTTTCTTGTGCCGCGTTCTTGCGCGTCGGCCCAAAATTTTGTGTCCTCCATAGTGGAGATATTGTTTCCCCATATATATTGACCGAAGCCAGGAATGCCCTGCTATTTTTGACTGTCACACACGTGCGTTACGGCATGCCACACGACAAAAACAAGGAGAATAAGGCTTATAGTCGCCTTATTTTTCTTGAATCTACAACCAAATGGGATTCCCCGGATCATAGAGCATGTGCATAATGCAACATTTGTCCTTACCAGGCGGACTAATGTTGATACTCACCATAATCTCTTGGATTTCCTTCCAAATGAGTGCCAATGGGTTCAAAAACTTGTCTGAAAAGAAGCAGCAAATGATGTTCTTTGACTTTCAGGGGCAAAAAGTCCAGCTTAGGGGCCAAATTTGATGGTCCTCCGGGCCTCCTACGCAAGCCAGAATTATTTTCTAGATTCCCACGCTCGTCGCGAGCATTTTAAGTACTTGTGGGTACGACACGGACTACGAATGACAAAGTTATGACCATTTTAGTGAACACCGGTCCATTATATGGCAGTCCTTGAAAGAACTTCATGTTTTCGTGACGTGTTCTGGCGCACATGTACATTACGGCATGCCATGATACGTCTCGAATGTATCTATAATTTTTTATTGTTCCATGCTGTTTGATTATCAATCTTGGATGTTTTATAATCATTTTATAGTCAATTTATATCATTTTTTGGTACTAACCTATTGACATAGTGCCAAGTTCCATTTGTTGTTTTTTCAATGTTTTTCACATCACCGGAAATCAATATCAAACGGAGTCCAAATGCCACGAAACTCCACGATGATTTTTATGGGCCAGAAGGAAGGCAATGGGCCCTGGTTGCACCTAGGGGTGCCCCGAGGGGGGCACAACCCACCAGGGTGCTAGGAGGCCCAGACGCGCCCTGGTGGGTTGTGCCCACCTCGGGTGCCCCCGGACCGCCTCTTTGCTCTATAAATACCCCAAAAATACTAGAACCCTAGAAGAATCGACGAAATATTCATCCAGCCGTTGTAGAGTCCAGAACCACCAGATCCAATCTAGACACCATCACGGAGGGATTCACCACCTCCATTGGTGCCTCTCCGAAGATGCGTGAGTAGTTCTTTGTAGACCTTCGGGTCCATAGTTAGTAGCTAGATGGCTTCCTCTCTCTCGCTGGATTGTCAATACAACGGTCTCTTGGAGATCCATATGATGTAACTCTTTTTGCGGTGTGTCTGTTGGGATCTGATGAACTTCGAGTTTATGATCAGTTATACCTTTTTATATCCATGAAAATTATTTGAGTTTCTTTGTTCTCTTATATGCATGATCTCTTATAGCCTCATATTTCTTCTCCGATATTTGGGTTTTGTTTGTCCAACTTGATCTATTTATCTTGCAATGGGAAGAGGTGCCCGGTAGTGGGTTCGATCTTACGGTGCTTGATCCCAGTGACAGAAAGGGAACCGACACGTATGTATCGTTGCTACTAAGGATAAAAAGATGAGATCCCTATGTGTCGCAATAGATAATGGATCTTGTCTACATCATGTCATCCTTTCTCATTGCATTACTACGTTTTTCCAAGAACTTAATACACTAGATGCATGCTGGATAGCGGTCGATGTGTGGAGTAATAGTAGTAGATGCAGGCAGGAGTCGGTCTACTAATCTTGGACGTGATGCCTATGTAATGATCATTGCCTGGATATCGTCATAATTATTTGAAGTTCTATCAATTGCCCAACAGTAATTTGTTTACCCACCGTTTGCTATTTTCCCGAGAGAAGCCACTAGTGAAACCTACGGCCCCCGGGTCTTCTTTCTCATGTATTTGCCTTGCGATCTACTTTTCATTTGCGTTTTTATTCATATCTATTAATCCAAAAATACAAAAATACCTTGCTGCGTTTTATCTTTATTTACTTTATTTGGCGTTCGATCTATCAATCTATTACAATTTACCTCACGTCCGTTTGCCTATCTTGAGGCACCGTACCCCGGAAGGGATTGACAACCCATTTAACTCGTCGGGTTGCGAGGTGTTGTTGTTTGTGTGCAGGTGTTGTTTATGTTGTGTTGCTTGGTTCTCCGACTGGCTCGATACCTTGGTTTCATCACTGAGGGAGATACCTACCGTCATGGTGCTACATCATCCTTCCCTCCCCAGGGAAATACCAACGTAGTTGCAGGAACCATCAAGGAGAATTTATGGCGCCGTTGTCGGGGAGGATCTTCAACATAACCAGGTTCCTAATCACAAATATCATCTCCTTGCAATTTAAATTATTTTCCATTTGCCTATCGTTTTCCTCTCCCCCACTACACAAAAATTTGTCGTTTTATTCGCCTCTCTTTTTTCCTTCCGCCATTTCTTGTCAGATCTATTCTGTGCTTGCAATCATGAGTGATTTCGGTATGGCACCAACAAATGATGGCCTGACTCCAAAGATTGGACGTACAGGCAATCTGGATGCTAAAACTTTTATCTTGGGGTAAGGGAACATTATGGGAAAAGAGCGTATCCAAGAATTTTTCAATTGTGTTGGAAATCTGAGTCTTGATGATGCTCCTATACTTAAAAGTACTAGATCTTTTGTGGATGCTATTTCAGCACTAGTTCTGAAACTTGAAAGTAAATTTATCTGCACTCATCCTACTTTGCAAAGATTGTTTTCTTAGCTTCCCGAAATAAAGAATCCTAGTGCCAAAAAGTTGGCCACTCTCATTCTTATGAACGAGTTTGACTACATAATTCAGGAAGCTACGTAAATCTTTGACTTTTATGGTATGAATCATGAAAAACCCGTGATATATGAAATTCTTTACAATAGTGATTATGCACTAAGGCATTCTCTTGGGGATAATAAGATCTTTGATGAGAATCTTAAAAAGGAGGTTCCCGTTCTAGAAATAATCCAACAAGTTCTCAATATTGTCAATCAACATTACTCTTGGATTGTTGCGGGAAATCAAAGGGTTATGATGAAAACCAACTAAGGAATGCTAAAGTTTCCATGGATAATATGTTTTATGTTTTGTTTACAAAACCTCATGATGGAAACACCCCTAAGAAAACTAAGAAGACGAAGGATGACCAAACTTAGATCCTTGCCTTACACCTAGCTAAGGGCGTAAAACTATAGCGCTTGTTGGGAGGCAACCCAATGAATAAAAAATTATTTTTGCTTTTTTCTTTCTGTTTTTGTGTGTTCGCACAATTATGCTACTGGTATGATTGTGTTTTTTGTGTTTTAATTAGTGTTTGTGCCAAGTAAATCCTTTAGGATCTTCTTGGGTAATAGTTGTTTGATCTTGCTGAAAAAGACAGAAACTTTGTGCTCACGAAAATAATTTTCATAAATCACGTAAAAGAGCTTTTGCCCTGATTCTTTTTTCAGAAGATTAATATACAAATTACCCTGTTTGTCCTAATTTTGTAGAATTGTTGGAGTTATAGAAGTATTTGCTAAAGTCAGATTACTACAGACTATTTTGTTTTGACAGATTTTGTTTTCTTTGTGTTGTGTGCTTATTTTGATGGCTCTATGGTTTTCTTTGATGAGTTTTTCCCATAGAAAAGTTGGAATACAGTAGATATAATACAAAAACAAAATATGAATTGGTTTGATACAGCACTTACAGTAGTGGTTTGCTTTCTTATACTAACGGATCTCACGAAGGTTTTGTTGAGTTTTGTGTGATTGAAGTTTTCAAGTTTTGGGTTATCTTAGGATGGATGAAGGAAGGATGTAAGAGCCTAAGCTTGGGGATGCCCCGGCATCCCAAGCTATTATCCAAGAATGAGCAACCAACAAAGCTTGGGGATGCCCCCGAGTGGCATCCCCGCTTTCTTCCAACAACTATCGGTATTTTACTCGAGGCTATATTTTTATTCGTCACATGATATGTGTTTTGCTTGGAGCGTCTTGTATGATATCTATATTTGCTTGTTTTATTTTGTGTTTTAAGTCATCAATCATTGCTGGACACACCTATTTGAGAGATCCAAAATTATATCATGACTTGTTAGAATTGCTCTCTGTGGTTCACTTAAATCTTTTCTGAGCTAGGACTTGCTCTAGTGCTTCACTTATATCTTTTTTAGCACGGTGTGCTTTGTTATTTTTGAAGAAATGCTCTCTTGCTTCACTTAGATTTATTTGAGAGTTAGTAAAATTTTGAAGAAATTCTCTCTTGCTTCACTTAAATTATTTTGAGAGAAAGAAAATTGTTATGCTCAGGATCATCACTTATATTTGTTTGAGCTTATGAAAAAGCAACTCATGAAAATTTCTCCCAAAGTGATAGATATCCAAGAAGGACAAAGAAAAGAATGTCATGAAGATCATTGGACAAATAAACTTGATTCTTAGTAATAGTTTCGAGATATGATGATATGATATGTGAGTTATGTTGATGAGTAATTGTGCTCTAGTAAGAATATTGGTGTTAAGGTTTGTGATTCCCTATGCATGCACGAAAGTGAATAATCATGCAATGAAAATTATATCCTACTTGTGGCACATTATTCGATGTTAATTATGCTTAATGCTTGCTTATGAGATTATTACTTTCTTGGTTGGTCGCTTCTCAATCTTTTTGCTAGCCTTCACTTTGCACCAAGTATGACCTCTACTTGTGCAGCCAAAATCCTTTAAACCAGTTTTGCCACATGAGTCCACTATATCTACCTATATGCGGCATTCTTTTGCCGTTCTAAGCAAATTTGCATGTCCCATCTCTAATTTCCGAAATAAACTTCTCTTTTGTGTGTTTGTTTCGCTCGTGGAACGGTAACGGGTGGCTAATATTTTCCATGCTGGATGTGTTATTCTCACGATGAGTGTTTATTCACTTGGCATTGCACAAGAGTAAGGCAAAGGTCTCAGGGATGCCCAGTCCTAAAAAGCAAAAATGAATTTACTTTATGTTTTAAATAATAAATTCCTTGGATAGTGTTGCTATGGAAGGCACCCGTGGATACCGCTAGCCATGGAAAGTGAAAGAATGGTGGAAAAAGGAATAAACTTTATTTTTTGTTTGGGAACCGCCTATGGCATATCTAGCATGGAAAGTGTTCATATCTCTATGTCGTTTTCGTTGGAGGGATGGATACACATCCCAAAATGTTTTTATCTCAAATTTTTCGCTTTGAGCTCTGGCGCCTCTAGAAATCCCTACTTCCCTCTATGAAGGGCCTTTCTTTTACTTTATGCAATTTTTATTTTGAATTTGAGTCTCCATCTTCTCTTACAAAAGCACCAACTTGGAGGCAATATGATCGTGCTCAAGTATTGGGTGTAGTTAATATTCGAGTGTGTTTGATGAATGGATCAATGTTTGAGCATGATGGGCAAGGGATAACTTATTTTAGCGTTGATATTTTGAAAGACAAGGTTGCTTGTTGATATGCTTGAGTATCTAAATTACTATGTCAAAACTAGACTATTGCTTTGAATCACATAAAAGTCCAAATGTCCATGCTATAAAGAAAAGAATATGATATGACTTGATGAACAGCACTCCACATAAAAAATTCTGTTTTTATCACTTACCTACTCGAGGACGAGTAGGAGTTAAGCTTTGGGACGCAAATACGTCCCCAACTTATCTATAATTTTTTATTGTTACATGATGTTTTATTATCAATCTTGGTTGTTTTATAATAATTTTATAGTCATTTTATATCATTTTTTGTACTAACCTATTGACATAGTGCCAAGTGTCAGTTGCTATTTTTTCCATGTTTTTTACATCGCAGAAAATCAATATCAAACGGGGTCCAAATGCCACGAAACTCCATGATGATTTTGTATGGGCCAGAAGGAAGGCAATGGGCCTTGGTTGCATCTGGGGGGTGCCCCGAGGGAGGCACAACCCACCAGGGTGCGCTAGGACGCCCAGGCGCGGCCTGGTGGGTTGTGCCCACCTCAGGTGCCCCCCGGACCGCCTCTTTGCTCTATAAATACCCCAAAAATACCAGAACCCTAGAAGAATCGACGAAATATTCATCCAGCCGCCGCAGAGTCCAGAACCACCAGATCGAATCTAGACACCATCACGGAGGGCTTCACCACTTCCATTGGTGCCTCTCCGATGATGCGTGAGTAGTTCTTTGTAGACCTTCGGGTCCGTAGTTAGTAGCTAGATGGCTTCCTCTCTCTTGCAGGATTCTCAATACAATGGTCTCTTGGAGATCCATATGATGTAACTCTTTTTGCGGTGTGTTTGTTGGGATCTGATGAACTTTGAGTTTGCGATCAGTTATACCTTTTTATATCCATGAAAGTTATTTGAGTTTCTTTGATCTCTTATATGCATGATCTCTTATAGCCTCGTATTTCTTCTCCGATATTTGGGTTTTTTTGGCCAACTTGATCTATTCATCTTGCAATGGGAAGAGGTGCCCGGTAGTGGGTTCGATCTTACGGTGCTTGATCCCAGTGACAGAAAGGGAACCGACACGTATGTATCGTTGCTACTAAGGATAAAAAGACGAGATTCCTATCTGCCGCAATAGATAATGGATCTTGTCTACATCATGTCATCGTTCTTATTGCATTACTCCATTTTTCCATGAACTTAATACACAAGATGCATGCTGGATAGCGGTCGATGTGTGGAGTAATAGTAGTAGATGTAGGCAGGAGTCGGTCTACTAATCTTGGACGTGATGCCTATGTAATGATCATTGCTTGCATATCATCATAATCATTTGAAGTTCTATCAATTGCCCAACAGTAATATGTTTACCCACCGTTTGCTATTTTCTCGAGAGAAGCCACTACTAAAACCTACGGCCCCCGGGTCTTCTTTCTCATATATTTGCCTTGCAATCTACTTTTTCTTTGCATTTTTATTAAGATCTATTATTCCAAAAATACCTTGATGTGTTTTATCTTTATTTATTTTATTTGGCATCCGATCTATCGATCTACTACAATTTACCTCACGTCCGTTTGCCTATCTTGAGGCGCCGTACCCCGGAAGGGACTGACAACCACTTTAACTCGTCGGGTTGCGAGGTGTTGTTGTTTGTGTGCAGGTGCTGTTTACGTTGTGTTGCTTGGTTCTCCTACTGGTTCGATACCTTGGTTTCATCACTGAGGGAAACACCGACCGTCGCTGTGCTACATCATCCCTCCCTCTCTGAGGAAATACTGACGTAGTTGCAGCAACCATCATGCCACAAGGTGAAAACAAGCAGAATAAGGCTGATAGTCACCTTCTTTTTTAAAATTTACAACCAAATGGACTAATGTTTGTACTCACAATAATCTCTCGGATTTCCTTCCAAAGGAGTGCCAATGGGTTCAGAAACTTGTCCGAAAAGCAGCGGCAAATGATGTTCTTTGACTTTCAGGGGTAAAAGGTCCAGCTTAGGGGCCGAATTTGAGGGTCCTCTAGGCCTCCGGCGCAAGCCGGGAGTATTTTCTAGATTTCCACGCTCGTCGCGAGCATTTTGAGTACTTGTGGGTCCGAAACGGATTCGGGATGACAAAGTTATGACCGTTTAAGTGAACACCGGTCTTTTATATGGCAGTCCTTGAAAGAACTTCATTTTCTCATGACGTGTTCTGGCACGCCACCCTGAAATTTCGTGTCCTCCATAGTGGAGATATTGTCTCCACATATATATTGACCGATGTTAGGAATACCTCCTATTATTGGCTGTCACACACGTACGTTACGACATGCCACACGTCAAAACAAGGAGAATAAGGCTTATAGTCGCCTTCTTTTCTTGAATTTACAACCAATTGGGATTCCCCGGATCATAGAGCATGTGTAGAATGCAACGTTTGTCCTTACCAGGCGGACTAATGTTTATACTCACCATAATCTCTCGGATTTCCTTCCAAAGAAGTGCCAATGGGTTCAGGAACTTGTCTGAAAAGCAGCGACAAATGATGTTCTTTGACTGTCAGGGCAAAAATTCCAGCTTAGGGGCTGAATTTGAGGGTCCTACGGGCCTCTTGCGCAAGCGGGCTGTATTTTCTAGATTCCCACGCTCGTCGGGAGCATTTTGAGTACTTGTGGGTCCGAAACGGACTCCGAATGACGAAGTTATAACCTTTTAGTGAACACCGGTCCTTTATATGGCTGTCCTTGGAAGAATATCATTTTCTCGTGACGCGCTCTGGCGCGCCGCCCAAAATTTTCTGTCCTCCATAGTGGAGATATTGTTTCCACATATATGTTGACCGATTCCAGGAATGCCCTCCTATTATTGGCTGTCACACACGAACGCTACGGCATGCCACACGGCAAAAACAAGGAGGATAAGGCATATAGTCGCCTGTTTTCTTGAATTTACAACGAAATGGGATTCCCCGGTTCATAGAGCATGTGCAGAAGGCACCATTTGTCCTTACTAGGTGGACTAATGTTTATACTCACCATAATCTCTCGGATTTCCTTCCAAAAGAGTGCCAATGGGTTCAAAAACTTGTGTGAAAAGCGGCGGCAAATGATGTTCTTTGACATTCAGGGGCAAAAAGTCCAGCTTAGGGGCTGAATTTGCGGGTCCTCCGAGCCTCTTGTGCAAGCTGGAAGTATTTTCTAGATTCCCACGCTCGTCGCGAGCATTTTGAGTACTTGTGGGTCCAAAACGGACTCCGAATGACCAAGTTATGACCGTATTAGTGAACATCGGTCCTTTATATGGCAGTACTTGAAAGAATTTCATTTTCTCGTGATGCGCTCTGGCGCGCCACCCCAAAATTTGTGTCCTCCATAGTGGAGGTATTATTTCCAGATATATGTTGACCAATGTCATGAATGACCTCCTATTATTGGCTGTCACACACGTACGTCACGGCATGCCACACGACAAAAACAAGGAGAATAAGGCTTACAGTCGCCTATTTTCTTGGATTTACGACCAAATGGGATTCCCCGGATCATCTAGCATGTGCAGAATGCAACGTTTGTCCTTACCAGGTGGACTAATGTTTATACTCACCATAATCTCTTGGATTTCCTTCCAAAGGAGTGCCAATGGGTTCAGAAACTTGTCTGAAAACAAGCAGACAAATGATGTTCTTTGACTTTTAGGGGTAAAAAGTCCTGCCTAGGGGCCGAATTTGAGCGTACTCTGGGCCTCTTGCCCAAGCCGGATGTATTTTCTAGATTCCCACGCTCGTCGCGAGCATTTTGAGTACTTGTGGGTCCAAAACGGACATCGAATGACAAAGTTATGACCGTTTTAGTGAACACCGGTCCGTTATATGGCAGTTCTTGAAGGAACTTCATTTTCTGGTGACGTGTTCTGGCGCGCCGCCCCAAAAATTTTAGTCCTCCATAGTGAAGATATTGTTCCCACATATATGTTGACCGATGCCACGAATGCCCACCTATTATTGGCTGTCACACACGTAAGTTATTACATGCCACATGGCGACAACAAGGATAATAAGGCTTATAGTCGCCTTATTTTCTTGAACTTACAACCAAATTGGATTCCCCGGAGAGCATGTGCAGAATGCAACGTTTGTCCTTACCAGGCGGATAATGTTGATACTCACCATAATCTCTTGGATTTCCTTCCAAAGGAGTGCCAGTGAGTTCAGAAACTTGTCTGAAAAGCAGCGGCAAATTATGTTCGTTGAGTTTCAGGGGCAAAAGTCCATCTTAGTGGCCGAATTTGAGGGTCCTCCGGGCCTTCTACACAAGCGGAAAGTATTTTCTAGATTCCCATGCTCGTTGCGACCATTTTGAGTACTTGTGGGTCCAAAACGGACTCCCAATGACAAAGTTATGACCGTTTAAGTGAACATTTGTCCTTTATATGGTAGTCCTTGAAAGAACTTCATTTTCTCGTGACGTGTTCTGGCACGCCGCCCCGAAATTTTGTGTCCTCCATAGTGCAAATATTGTTTCCACATATATGTTGACCGGTGTCAGGAATGCCCTCCTATTATTGGCTGTCACACTCGGACGTTACGGCATGCCACACGGCAAAAACAAGGAGAATAAGGCTTATAGTCGCCTTCTTTTCTTGAATTTACAACCAATTAGGATTCCCCGGATCATAGAGCATGTGCAGAATGCAACGTTTGTCCTTACCAAGCGTACTAAGGTTTATACTCACCATAATCTCTCGGATTTCCTTCCAAAGAAGTGCCTATGGGTTCAGAAACTTGTCTGAAAAGCAGCGGCAAATGATGTTCTTTGAATTTCAGGGGAAAAAAATTCCAGCTTAGGGGCCAAATTTGAGGGTTCTACGGGCCTCTTGCTCAAGCAGGATGTATTTTCTAGATTCCGACGCTCGTCGGGAGCAGATTGAGTACTCGTGGGTCCGAAACGGACTCCGAATGACCTAGTTATGATCGTTTTAGTGAACACCGGTCCTTTATATTGTGGTCCTTCGAAGAATTTCATTTTCTTGTGACGCGCTCTGGCGCGCCGCCAGAAAATGTTGTCCTCCATAGTGGAGATATTATTACCACATATATGTTGACCGATTCCAGGAATGCCCTCCTATTATTGGTTGTCACACACGTACGTTATGGCATGCCACACGGCGAAAACAAGGAGAATAAGGCTTATAGTCGCCTATTTTCTTGAATTTACAACCAAATGGCACTACTAGGAAAAGGCCTACTAGTGGCGCACCAGTTTTGCCTACTAATGGCCCACTACTGGTGCACCACCAGTACCAGGCCACTAGTATTAAATACTAATGGTGCACCACTGGTGCGCCATTAGTATCTGGTATACTAATGGCGCATCACGCCGTGCGCCATTACTATCTGACTTAGTAATGGCGCACCACATGGAAGTGCGCCATTAGTAACATTTTTTTTTCAAATATTTTTCAGAATTTTTTTTTAAATTTTTTTTCAAATTGTTTTTCGTTTTTTCTTAATCTCGGGTCAATATGCTTAATCTCAAGTCAAATCGCACTAAGTGGTCAAACTTCCCGGAAGGTCACCCATCCTCACACTACTCCAGCCCGAGCATGCTTAACTTCACAGTTCTATCCAACCCCAGCACCACCTCACTTAACAGGCACTTGTTGATATATCTACCATATCAATCCTATTAAACCTTGTTGATGTCTAGGACTTTGTTCATGTTCATGAGTATGATGAAATTTTGAAAAATATTTCAAACTTCCCGGTCATATTACGTATCATTTTTTGAAAAAAATTCCAATAAAAAATTCAACACCAATTTTTTTTCTGTTACTAGTGGCGCACCTAGCAAACGGTGCGCCACTAGTAAGTTTGAATTTTTTTGAATTTTTTTGCCTCTAGATCTTGAAAGCCCCGTAACTTTTTTCTGTTAGGTTTTTTAGAATTTTAAAAATGTTTAACGGGGTTACCCCATCCAATTCGGATGTAACTTTTCGAGTAGATGATTTTTCATATAAAAAACTTTTTAATCCGAGTTCGTATGCAAAAGTTATGCCCATTTTACAAATTCCAGAGAGATTTTGCAAATAAAGTCGAAATTCATATTTGTAAATTTTCCCAACAACTAGACCACATATCACATGGGAGACTTATTTTCTTTTATTTATTTGACATTTCCATCATTTTCTTTTATTTTTTTAAACTGAAAAGGCGGTCCAGGGAGGGTGCATTCGGTGAAATTTTTGGGTCAAGTTAGTAATGGCGCACCGTGAGAGTGGTGCGCCATTACTAGTTTTGAAAAAAAAATTGAAAAAAATTTACTAGTGGCGCACCGTGGATGTGGTGCGCCATTACTAGTTAGTAATGGCGCACTATCCCCTGGGGCGCCATTACTAGTTTTGGAAAGAAAAATAAAAAAAATTTGAAAAACAAAATTGAAAAAAATTACTAGTGGCGCACCGTGGATGCGGTGCGCCATTACTAGTTTAACTAGTAATGACGCACTATCCCCTGGTGTGCCATTACTTGTTTTGAAAAAAAAATAAAAAAATTTTGTTACTAGTGGCGCACCGTGGATGTGGTGCGCCATTAGTATTTGGACACTAATGGCGCACCAACACATAGTGCGCCATTAGTATATAGTAGTGGCGCACCACATGTCTGGTGCACCATTAGTGTCCATATCATCTATAGCCATTTTCCTAGTAGTGTGGGATTCCCCGGTTCATAGAGCATGTCTAGAATGCAACTTTTGTCCTTACTAGGCGGACTAATGTTTATACTCACCATAATCTTTCGGATTTCCTTCCAAAAGAGTGCCAATGGGTTCAGAAACTTGTCTGAAAAGCAGCGGCAAATGACGTTCTTTGACTTTCAGGGGCAAAAAGTCCTGCCTAGGGGCCGATATTTGTGGGTACTCCGGGCCTCCTGCCAAGCCGAAAGTATTTTCTAGATTCCCACGCTTGTTGCGAGCATTTTGAGTACTTGTGGGTCCAAAACGGACTTCGAATGACAAAGTTATGACCGTTTAAGTGCACACCGGTACTTTACATGGTAGTCCTTGAAAGAACTTCATTTTCTCGTGACGTGTTCTGGCGCGCCGCCCCAAACTTCTGTGTCCTCCATAGTGGAGATAATGTTTCCACACATATATTGACTGATGCCAGGAATGTCCTCCTATTATTGGCTGTCACACACGTACGTTACAGCATCCCACACCGCAAAAAACTTAGGAGAATAAGGCTTATAGTTGCCTTATTTTCTTGAATTTGCAACCAAATGGGATTCCCCAAATAATAGAGCATGTGCAGAATGCAATATTCGTCCTTACCACGCAGACTAATGTTTATACTCACTATAATCTCTCAGATTTCCTTCCAAAGGAGAGGCAATGGGTTCAAAAACTTGTCTGAAAAGCAGTGGCAAATGATATTCTTTGACTTTCAGGGGAAAAAAGTCCAGCTTAGGGGCCGAAATTGAGGGTCCTCCAGGCCTATCGCCCAAGCCGAAAGTATTTTCTAGATTCCCACACTCGTCGCGAGCATTTTGAGTACTTGTGGGTCCCAAACAGATTCTGAATGACAAAGTTACGACCGTTTTAGTAAACACCGGTACTTTATATGGCAGTCCTTGAAAGAACTTCAGTTTCTGGTGTTGTGTTCTGGCGCGCCGCCCCAAAATTTTGTGTCCTCCATAGTGGAGATATTGTTTCCACGTATATGTTGACCGATGCCAGGAATGCCCTCCTATTATTGGCAATCACACACGTACGTTACGACATGCCACACGGCAAAAACTAGGAGAATAAGGCTTATAGTCGCCGTATTTTTATGAATTTACAACGAAATGGGATTACCCGGAGAGCATGTGCAGAATGAAACGTTGTTCCTTACCAGGCGAAGTAATGTTGATACTCACCATAATTTCTTGAATTACCTTCCAAAGGAGTGCCAATGAGTTCAGAAACTTGTCTCAAAAGTGGCGGCAAATTATGTTCTTGGACTTTCAGGGACAAAAAGTCCAGCTTAGGGGCCGAATTTGCGGGTCCTCCAGGTCTTCTATGCAAGCCGAAAGTATTTTCTAGATTCCCACGCTCGTCTCGAGCATTTTGAGTACTTGTGGGTCCGAAACGGATTCCGAATGACAAAGTTGTGACCGTTTTATTGAACATCGGTGCTTTATTTGGTAGTCCTTAAAAGAACTTCATTTTCTCGTGACGTGTTCTGGCGCGCCGCCCCAATATTTAGTGTCCTCCATAGTGGAGATATTGTTTCACGTATATGTTGACCGATGCCAGGAATGCCCTCCTATTATTGGCTGTCACACACATACGTTACGGCATGCCACACGGCGAAAACAAGGAGAATAATGCTTATAGTTGCCTTCTTTTTTTAAATTTACAACCAAATGGGATTCTCCGGATCATAGAGCATGTGTAGGATGCAACGTTTGTCCTTACCAGGCGGACTAATGTTTATACTCACCATAATCTCTAGGATTTCCTTCGAAAGAAGTGCCAATGGGTTCAGAAACTTGTGTGAAAAGCAGTAGCAAATGATGTTCTTTGACTTTCAGGGGCAAAAAGTCCAGTTAGGGGCCGAATTTGAGGGTCCTCTGTGCCTCCTACGCAAGCAGGAAGTATTTTATAGAATCCCACACTCGTCGCGATCATTTTGAGCACCTGTGGGTCCGAAATGGACTCCGAATGGCCACGTTATGACCGTTTTTGTGAACACCGGTCCTTTATATGGCAGTCCTTGAAAAACTTCATTTTCTTGTGACGCGCTCTAGCGTGACGCCCAAAATTTTTGTGTCCTCCATAGTTTAGATATTGTTTCCACATATATGTTGACCGTTTCCAGGAATGCCCTCCTATTATTGGTTGTCCCACACGTACGTTAGGGCATGCCACCCGACGAATGGGATTCCTCGGATCATAGAGCATGTGCAGAATGCAACGTTTGTCCTTACCAGGCGGACTTATGTTGATACACACCATAATCTCTTGGATTTCCTTCCAAAGGAGAGCCAATGGGTTCAGAAACTTGTTTGAAAATCAGCGGCAAATGATGTTCTTTGACTTTCAGGGGAAGAAAGTCCAGCTTAGGGGCCGAAGTTGAGGGTCCTCTGGGCCTCCTGTGCAAGCCGGAAGTATTTTATAGATTCCCACGCTCGTCGCGAGCATTTTGAGTACTTTTGGTCCGAAACAGGCTCCGAATGACCAAGTTCTGACAATTTTAGTGAACACCGGTCCTTTATATGGCAGTCCTTGAAAGAATTTCATTTTATCGTGACGCGCTCTGGCGCGCCCCCCCAAAATTTTGTGTCCTCCCTAGAGGAGCTATTATTTCCACATATATGCTGACCGATGCAGGGAAAGCCCTCCTATTATTGTCTGTCACACACGTACATTACGACATGCCACATGGCAAAAATAAGGAGACCAAGGCTTCTAGTCGCCTTATTTTCTTGAATTTACAACCAAATTGGATTCCCCGGATCACAGAGCATGTGCAGAATGCAACATTTGTCCTTACCAGGCGGACTAATGTTTATACTCACCATAATCTCTCGGATTTCCTTCCAAAGGAGTGACAATGGGTTTAGAAACTTGTCTGAAAAGCAGCGGCAAATGATGTCCTTTGACTTTCAGGGGAAAAAAGTCCAGCTTAGGGGCCTAATTTCAGGGTCCTCTAGGCCTCCTACGCAAGCCGGAAGTATTTTCTAGATTCCCACGCTCGTCGCAAGCATTTGGAGTACTTGTGGGTCCGAAACAGACTCTGAATGACAAAGTTATGATCATTTTGGTGAAGACCGGTCCCTTATGTGGCAGTCCTTGAAAGAACTTCATTTTCTCCCGACGCGTTCTGGCGCGCCGCCCCAAAATTTTGTGTCCTCCGTAGTGGAGCTATTGTTTCCACATATATATTGACGGATATCAGGAATGCCCTCCTGTTATTGGTTGTCACACATGTACGTTACAGCATGCCACACGGCAGAAAACAAGGAGAATAAGGCTTATAGTCGCCTTATTTTCTTGAATTTACAACCAAATGGGATTCTCCGGATCATAGAGTTTGTGCAGAATGCAACGTTTGTCCTTACTAGGTGGACTAATGTTTATACTCACCATAATATCTCAAATTTCCTTCCAAAGGAGTACCAATGGGTTCAGGAAGTTGTTTGAAAAGCAGCAGCAAATGATGTTCTTTGAATTTCAGTGGCAAAAAGTCCTGCCTAGAGGCCGAATATGAGGGTCCTCTGGGCCTCTTGCACAAGTTGGAAGTATTTTCTAGATTCCCACGCTCGTCACGAGCATTTTGAGTACTTGTGGGTCCAAAACGGACTCCAAATGACAAAGTCATGACCGTTTTAGTGAACACTGGTCCTTTATATGGCAGTCCTTGAAACAACTTCATTTTCTCGTGAAGCGTTCTAGCGCGCTGCCCCAAAATTTTGTGTTCTCCATAGTGGAGATATTGTTTCCACATATATGTTGACTGACGCTAGGAATGCCCTCCTATTATTGGCTGTCAGACACGTACGTTACGGCATGCCACACGTCAAAAACAAGGAGAATAAGGCATATAGTCGCCTTATTTTCTTGAATCTACAACCAAATGGTGTTCCCCTGATCGTAGAGCATGTGCAGAATGCAACGTTTGTCCTACCAGGCGGACTAATGTTTATACTCACAATAATCGCTCGGATTTCCTTCCAAAGAAGTGCCAATGGGTTCAGAAACTTGTCTGAAAAGCTGTGGCAAATGATGTTCTTTGACTTTCCGGGGCAAAAAGTCCAGCTTAGGGGCTGAATTTGAGGGTCCTCTAGGCCTCCTGCGCAAGCCGGAAGTATTTTCTAGATTCCCACGCTCGTCGCAAACATTTTGAGTACTTGTGGAAACGGACTCCGAATGACAAAGTTATGACCATTTTGGTGAAGACCAGTCCTTTGTATGGTTGTCCTTAAAAGAACTTCATTTTCTCGTGACGCGTTCTAGCGCGCCGCCCCAAAATTTTGTGTCCTCCATAGTGGAGATATTGTTTCCACATATATATTGACCAATGCCAGGACTGCTCTCCTATTATTGGATGTCACACACGGACGTTACGGCATGCCACACGGCAAAAACAAGGAGAATAAGGCTTATACTCGCCTTCTTTTTTTGAATTTACAACCAATTAGGATTCCCCGGATCATAGAGCATGTGTAGAATGCAACGTTTGTCCTTACCAAGCGTACTAAGGTTTATACTCACCATAATCTCTCGGATTTCCTTCCAAAGAAGTGCCTATGGGTTCAGAAACTTGTCTGAAAAGCAGCGGCAAATGATGTTCATTGAATTTCAGGGGAAAAAATTCCAGCTTAGGGGCCGAATTTGAGGGTTCTACGGGCCTCTTGCTCAAGCAGGATGTATTTTCTAGATTCCGACGCTCGTCGGGAGCAGTTTGAGTACTCGTGGGTCCGAAACGGACTCCGAATGACCTAGTTATGATCGTTTTAGTGAACACCGGTCCTTTATATTGTGGTCCTTCGAAGAATTTCATTTTCTCGTGACGTGCTCTGGCGCGCCGCCAGAAAATTTTGTCCTCCATAGTGGAGATATTATTACCAGATATATGTTGACCGATTCCAGGAATGCCCTCCTATTATTGGTTGTCACACACGTACGTTATGGCATGCCACACGGCAAAAACAAGGAGAATAAGGCTTATAGTCGCCTATTTTCTTGAATTTACAACCAAATGGCACTACTAGGAAAAGGCCTACTAGTGGCGCACCAGTTTTGCCTACTAATGGCCCACTACTGGTGCACCACTAGTACCACGCCACTAGTATTAGATACTAATGGCGCACCATTAGTATCTGGTATACTAATGGCGCATCACGCCGTGCGCCATTACTATCTGACTTAGTAATGACGCACCACATAGAAATGCGCCATTAGTAACAATTTGTTTTTCAAATATTTTTTCAGAATTTTTTTTAAAATTTTTTTAATTTTTTTTCCTTTTTTCTTAATCTCGGGTCAATATGCTTAATCTCAAGTCAAATCGCACTAAGTGGTCAAACTTCTAGGAAGGTCACCCATCCTCACGCTACTCCAGCCCGAGCACGCTTAACTTCACAGTTCTATCCAACCCCAGCACCACCTCACTTAACAGGCACTTGTTGATATATCTACCATATCAATCCTATTAAACCTTGCTGATGTCTAGGACTTTGTTCATGCTCATGAGTATGATGAAATTTTGAAAAATATTTCAAACTTCCCGGTCATATTACGTATCATTTTTTGAAAAAAATTCCAATAAAAAATTCAACACCAATTTTTTTTCTATTACTAGTGGCGCACCTAGCAAACGGTGCGCCACTAGTAAGTTTGAAATTTTTTGAATTTTTTTGCCTCTAGATCTTGAAAGCCCCGTAACTTTTTTTTTGTTAGGTTTTTTAGAATTTTGAAAATGTTTAACGGGGTTCCCCCGTCCAATTCGGATGTAACTTTTCGAGTAGATGATTTTTCATATAAAAAACTTTTTAATCCGAGTTCGTATGCAAAAGTTATGCCCATTTTACAAATTCCAGAGAGATTTTGCAAATAAAGTCGAAATTCATATTTGTAAATTTTCCCAACAACTAGACCACATATCACATGGGAGACTTATTTTCTTTTATTTATTTGACATTTCCATCATTTTCTTTTATTTTTTTAACTGAAAAGGCGGTCCACGGGGGGGGGGGGGTGCATTCGGTGAAATTTTTGGGTCAAGTTAGTAATGGCGCACCGTGAGAGTGGTGTGCCATTACTAGTTTTGAAAAAAAAATGAAAAAAATTTACTAGTGGCGCACCGTGGATGTGGTGCGCCATTACTAGTTTAACTAGTAATGGCGCACTATCCCCTGGTGCGCCATTACTAGTTTTGAAAAAAAATAAAAAAAATTTGAAAAACAAAATTGAAAAAAAATTACTAGTGGCGCACCGTGGATGCGGTGCGCCATTACTAGTTTAACTAGTAATGACGCACTATCCCCTGGTGTGCCATTACTTGTTTTGAAAAAAAATAAAAAAAATTTTGTTACTAGTGGCGCACCGTGGATGTGGTGCGCCATTAGTATTTGGACACTAATGGCGCACCAACACATAGTGCGCCATTAGTATATAGTAGTGGCGCACCACATGTCTGGTCCACCATTAGTGTCCATATCATCTATAGCCATTTTCCTAGTAGTGTGGGATTCCCCGGTTCATAGAGCATGTCCAGAATGCAACTTTTGTCCTTACTAGGCGGACTAATGTTTATACTCACCATAATCTTTCGGATTTCCTTCCAAAAGAGTGCCAATGGGTTCAGAAACTTGTCTGAAAAGCAGCGGCAAATGACGTTCTTTGACTTTCAGGGGCAAAAAGTCCTGCCTAGGGGCCGAATTGTTGGGTACTCCGGGCCTCCTGCACAAGCCGGAAGTATTTTCTAGATTCCCACGCTCGTTGCGAGCATTTTGAGTACTTGTGGGTCCAAAACGGACTTCGAATGACAAAGTTATGACCATTTAAGTGAACACCGGTACTTTATATGGTAGTCCTTGAAAGAACTTCATTTTTTCGTGACGTGTTCTGGCGCGCCGCCCCAAACTTCTGTGTCCTCCATAGTGGAGATAATGTTTCCACACATATATTGACTGATGCTAGGAATGTCCTCCTATTATTGGCTGTCACACACGTACGTTACAGCATCCCACACCGCAAAAAACTTAGGAGAATAAGGCTTATAGTTGCCTTATTTTCTTGAATTTGCAACCAAATGGGATTCCCCAAATAATAGAGCATGTGCAGAATGCAATATTCATCCTTACCACGCGGACTAATGTTTATACTCACTATAATCTCTCAGATTTCCTTCCAAAGGAGAGCCAATGGGTTCAAAAACTTGTCTGAAAAGCAGCGGCAAATGATATTCTTTGACTTTCAGGGGAAAAAAGTCCAGCTTAGGGGCCGAAATTGAGGGTCCTCCAGGCCTATCGCCCAAGCCGGAAGTATTTTCTAGATTCCCACAATCGTCGCGAGCATTTTGAGTACTTGTGGGTCCGAAACAGATTCTGAATGACAAAGTTACGACCGTTTTAGTGAACACCGGTCCTTTATATGGCAGTCCTTGAAAGAACTTCAGTTTCTGGTGTTGTCTTCTGGCGCGCCGCCCCAAAATTTTGTGTCCTCCATAGTGGAGATATTGTTTCCACGTATATGTTGACCGATGCCAGGAATGCCCTCCTATTATTGGCTATCCCACACGTATGTTACGACATGCCACACGGCAAAAACTAGGAGAATAAGGCTTATAGTCGCCTTATTTTTATGAATTTACAACGAAATGGGATTACCCGGAGAGCATGTGCAGAATGAAACGTTGTTCCTTACCAGGCGGAGTAATGTTGATACTCACCATAATTTCTTGAATTACCTTCCAAAGGAGTGCCAATGAGTTCAGAAACTTGTCTCAGAAGCGGCGGCAAATTATGTTCTTGGACTTTCAGGGATAAAAAGTCCAGCTTAGGGGCCGAATTTGCGGGTCCTCCAGGTCTTCTATGCAAGCCGAAAGTATTTTCTAGATTCCCACGCTCATCTCAAGCATTTTCAGTACTTGTGGGTCCGAAACGGATTCCGAATGACAAAGTTGTGACCGTTTTAGTGAACACCGGTGCTTTATTTAGTAGTCCTTAAAAGAACTTCATTTTCTCGTGACGTGTTCTGGCGCGCCGCCCCAAAATTTAGTGTCCTCCATAGTGGAGATATTGTTTCACGTATATGTTGACCGATGCCAGGAGTGCCCTCCTATTATTGGCTATCACACACGTACGTTACGGCATGCCACACGGCGAAAACAAGGAGAATAATGCTTATAGCCGCCTTCTTTTTTTGAATTTACAACCAAATGGGATTCTCCGGATCATAGAGCATGTGTAGAATGCAACGTTTGTCCTTACCAGGCGGACTAATGTTTATACTCACCATAATATCTAGGATTTCCTTTGAAAGAATTGCCAATGGGTTCAGAAACTTGTGTGAAAAGCAGTAGCAAATGATGTTCTTTGAATTTCAGGGGCAAAAAGTCCAGTTAGGTGCCTCCTACGCAAGCGGGGAGTATTTTATAGAATCCCACACTTGTCGCGATCATTTTGAGCACCTGTGGGTCCCAAATGGACTCCGAATGGCCAAGTTATGACCGTTTTTGTGAACACCGGTCCTTTATATGGCAGTCCTTGAAAGAACTTCATTTTCTTGTGACGCGCTCTAGCGTGCCGCCCAAAAATTTTGTGTCCTCAATGGTTTAGATATTGTTTCCACATATATATTGACCGTTTCCAGGAATGCCCTCCTATTATTGGTTGTCCCACACGTACGTTAGGGCATGCCACCCGACAAATGGGATTCCTCGGATCATAGAGCATGTGCAGAATGCAACGTTTGTCCTTACCAGGCGGACTTATGTTGATACACACCATAATCTCTTGGATTTCCTTCCAAAGGAGAGCCAATGGGTTCAGAAACTTGTTTGAAAATCAGCAGCAAATGATGTTCTTTGACTTTCAGGGGAAGAAAGTCCAGGTTAGGGGCCGAAGTTGAGGGTCCTCTGGGCCTCCTGTGCAAGCCGGAAGTATTTTATAGATTCCCACGCTCGTCGCGAGCATTTTGAGTATTTGTGGGTCCAGAACGGACTCCGAATGACAAAGTTCTCACCATTTTAGTGAACTCTTGTCCTTTATATGGCAGTCCTTGACAGAACTTCATTTTCTCGTGACGCGTTCTTGCGCGCCGCCCCAAAATTTTGTGTCCTCCATAGTGGAGCTATTATTTCCACATATATATTGGCCGATGCCAGGAATGCCCTTCTATTGTTGGTTGTCACACATGTACGATACGGCATGCCATACGGCAAAAACAAGGAGAATAAGTCTTATAGTTGCCTTATTTTCTTGAATTGACAACAAAATTAGATTCCCCGGATCATAGAGCATGTGCAGAATGCAACGTTTGTCCTTACCAGGCGGACTAATGTTGATACTCACCATAATCTCTCAAATTTCCTTCAAAAGTGTGCCAATGGATTCAGAAACTTGTCTCAAAAGTAGCGACAAATGATGTTCTTTGAATTTCAAGGGCAAAAAGTCCAGCTTAGGGGCCGAATTTGAGGGTCCTCCAGGCCTCGTCGCGAGCATTTTGAGTACTTTTGGTCCGAAACAGCCTCCGAATGACCAAGTTCTGACCATTTTAGTGAACACCGGTCCTTTATATGGCAGTCCTTGAAAGAATTTCATTTTATCGTGACACGCTCTGGCGCGCCGCCCCAAATTTTGTGTCCTCCCTAGTGGAGCTATTATTTCCACATATATGTTGACCGATGCAGGGAAGCCCTCCTATTATTGTCTGTCACACACGTACATTACGGCATGCCACATGGCAAAAACAAGGAGACCAAGGCTTCTAGTCGCCTTATTTTCTTGAATTTACAACCAAATTGGATTCCCCGGATCACAGAGCATGTGCAGAATGCAACATTTGTCCTTACCAGGCGGACTAATGTTTATACTCACCATAATCTCTCGGATTTCCTTCCAAAGGAGTGACAATGGGTTTAGAAACTTGTCTGAAAAGCAGCGGCAAATGATGTCCTTTGACTTTCAGGGGCAAAAAGTCCAGCTTAGGGGCCGAATTTGAGGGTCCTCTAGGCCTCCTGCGCAAGCCGGAAGTATTTTCTAGATTCCCACGCTCGTCGCAAGCATTTGGAGTACTTGTGGGTCCGAAATAGACTCTGAATGACAAAGTTATGATCATTTTGGTGAAGACCGGTCCCTTATGTGGCAGTCCTTGAAAGAACTTCATTTTCTCCTGACGCGTTCTGGCATGCCGCCCCAAAATTTTGTGTCCTCCGTAGTGGAGCTATTGTTTCCACATATATATTGACGGATGCCAGGAATGCCCTCCTGTTATTGGATGTCACACATGTACGTTACAGCATGCCACACGGCGAAAACAAGGAGAATAAGTCTTATAGTCGCCTTATTTTCTTGAATTTACAACCAAATGGGATTCTCCGGATCATAGAGTATGTGCAGAATGCAACGTTTGTCCTTACTAGGTGGACTAATGTTTATACTCACCATAATATCTCAAATTTCCTTCCAAAGGAGTGCCAATGGGTTCAGGAAGTTGTTTGGAAAGCAGCAGCAAATGATGTTCTTTGAATTTCAGTGGCAAAAAGTCCTACCTAGAGGCCGAATATGAGGGTCCTCTGGGCCTCTTGCAGAAGTTGGAAGTATTTTCTAGATTCCCATGCTCGTCACGAGCATTTTGAGTACTTGTGGGTCCGAAACGGACTCCGAATGACAAAGTCATGACCGTTTTAGTGAACACTGGTCCTTTATACGGCAGTCCTTGAAACAACTTCATTTTCTCGTGAAGCGTTCTAGCGCGCTGCCCCAAAATTTTGTGTTCTCCATAGTGGAGATATTGTTTCCACATATATGTTGACTGACGCTAGGAATGCCCTCCTATTATTGGCTGTCAGACACGTCCGTTACGGCATGCCACACGTCAAAAACAAGGAGAATAAGGCATATAGTCGCCTTATTTTCTTGAATCTACAACCAAATGGTGTTCCCCTGATCATAGAGCATGTGCAGAATGCAACGTTTGTCCTACCAGGCGGACTAATGTTTATACTCACAATAATCGCTCGGATTTCCTTCCAAAGAAGTGCCAATGGGTTCAGAAACTTGTCTGAAAAGCTGTGGCAAATGATGTTCTTTGACTTTCCGGGGCAAAAAGTCCAGCTTAAGGGATTGAATTTGAGGGTCCTATAGGCCTCCTGCGCAAGCCGGAAGTATTTTCTAGATTCCCACGCTCGTCGCAAGCATTTTGAGTACTTGTGCAAACGGACTCCGAATGACAAAGTTATGACCATTTTGGTGAAGACCGGTCCTTTATATGGTTGTCCATAAAAGAACTTCATTTTCTCGTGACGCGTTCTAGCGCGCCGCCCCATAATTTTGTGTCCTCCATAGTGGAGATATTGTTTCCACATATATATTGACCGATGCCAGGACTGCTATCCTATTATTGGATGTCACACACGTACGTTACGGCATGCCACACGGCAAAAGTAAAGAGAATAAAGCTCATAGTCGCCTTATTTTCTTGAATATACAAGCAAATGGGATTCCCTGGATCATAGAGCATGTGCAGAATGCAACGTTTGTCCTTACCAGGCGAACTAATGTTGATACTCACCATAATCTCTCGGATTTCATTCCAAAAGAGTGCCAATGCATTCAGAAACTTGTCTGAAAAGCAGCGGCAAAATATGTTCTCTGACTTTCAGGGGCCAAAAGTCCAGCTTAGGTGCCGAATTTGAGGGTCCTCCGGGCCTCTTGCGCAAGCCGGAAGTATTTTCTAGATTCCCACGCTCATCTCGAGCATTTTGCGTACTTATGGGTCCGAAACACACTCCGAATAACCAAATTATGACCGTTTTAGTGAACACAGGTCCATTATATGGCAGTCCATGAAAGAATTTCATTTCCTCGTGACGAGCTCTGGCGCGCCGCCCCAAATTTTTGTGTCCTCCATAGTGGAGATATTGTTTCCACATATATGTTGACCGATGCCAGGAATGCCCTCCAATTATTGGCCGTCAGATATGTATGTTACGGCATGCCACACGGCAAGAACAAAGAGAATAAGGCTTATAATCGCCTTATTTTCTTGAATATACAACCAAATGGGATTCCCAGGATCGTAGAGCATGTGCAGAATGCAACATTCGTCCTTACCAGGCGGACTAATGTTTATACTCACCATATCTCTGGACTTCCTTCCAAAGGAGTGCAAATGGGTTCAGAAACTTGTCTGAAAAGGAGCGGCTAATGATGTGCTTTGACTTTCAGGGGCAAACAGTCCTGCCTAGGGGCCGAATTTGAGGGTCCTTCTGGCCTCCTGCGCAAGCCAGAAGTATTTTCTAGATTCCACGCTCGTCACGAGCATTTTGAGTACTTGTGGGCCGAAACAGACTCGGAATGACAAAGTTATGACCGTTTTACTGAACATCGGTCCTTTATATGGCAGTCCTTGAAAGAACTTCATTTTCTCGTGACGCGTTCTGGCGTGCCACCGCAAAATTATGTGTCCTCCATAGTGGATCTATTGGTTCCACATATATATTGACCAACGCCAGTAATGCCCTCTTATTATTGGATGTCACACACGTACGTTACGGCATGCCACGCAGCAAAAACAAAGGAGAATAAGTCTTATAGTCACTTTATTTTCATGAATTTACAACCAAATGGGTTCCCTGGATCATAAAACATGCGCAGAATGCAACGTTTGTCCTTACCAGGCGGACAAATGTTTATACTCACCATAATCTCCCAAATTTCCTTCCAAAGGACTGCCAATGGGTTCAGGAACTTGTCTGAAAAGTAGTGGCAAATTATGTTCTTTGACTTTCAGGGGCAAAAAGTCCAGCTTAGGGGCCGAATTAGAGGGTCCTTTGGGCCTCCTATGCAAGCCGAAAATATTTTATAGATTCCCACGCTGGTCGCGAGCATTTTGAGTACTTGTGGGTCCGAAACAGACTCCGAATGACCAAGTTATGACCGTTTTATAGAACACCGGTCCTTTGTATGGCAGTCCTTGAAAGAATTTCATTTTATCGTGACGCGCTCAGGCGCGCCGCCCCAAAATTTTGTGTTCTCCATAGTGGAGCTATTGTTTCCACATATATGTTGACCGATGCAGGGAAAGCCCTCCTATTATTGTCTGTCACACACGTACGTTACGACATGCCACATGGCAAAAACAAGGAGAACAAGGCTTATAGTTGCCTTATTTTCATGAATTTACAACCAAATGGGATTCCCTGGATCATAGAGCATATTCAGAATGCAACGTTTGTCCTTACCAGGCGGACTAATGTTTATACTCACCATAATCTTTCGAATTCCTTCCAAAGGAGTGACAATAGGTTCAGAAACTTGTCTGAAAAGCAGCGGTAAATGATGTTCTTTGACTTTCAGGGGCAAAAAGTGCTGCCTAGGGGCCGAATTTCAGGGTCCTTCGGGCCTCCTGCGCATACTGGAACTATTTTATAGGTTCCCACGCTCGTCGCGAGCATTTTGAGTACTTGTGGGTCCGAAACGGACTCCGAATGACAAAGTTATGACCGTTTTAGTGAACACGATACTTTATATGGCAGTCCTTGAAAGAACTTCATTTCTCGTGACGTGTTCTAGCGCGCGGCCCCAAAATTTTATATCCTCCATAGTGGAGATATTATTTCCACATATATGTTCACCGATGCCAGGAGTGCCCTCCTATTATTGGCTGTCACACACGTACGTTACGGCATGCCACACGGCAAAAACAAGGAGAATAAGGCTTATAGTCGCTTTATTTTCTTGAATTCACAACCAAATGGGATTCCCCAGATCATAGAGCATGTGCAGAATGCAATTTTTGTCCTTACCAAGCAGACTAATATTTATACTCACCATAATCTCTCGGATTTCCATCCAAAAGAGTGCCAATAGGTTTAGAAACTTGTCTGAAAGCAGCGGCAAATGATGTTCTTTGACTTTCAGTGGCCAAAAGTCCTACCTAGGGGCCGAATTTGAGGGTCCTCTGGGCCTCCTACATAAGCCGGAAGTATTTTCTAGATTTCCATGCTCGTCGCGAGCATATTAAGTACTTGTGGATCCAAAACAGACTCCGAATGACAAAGTTATGACCGTTTACTGAACACCGGTCCTTTATATGGCAGTACTTGAATGAACATCATTTTCTGGTGACATGTTCTGGCGCGCTGCCCCAAAAGTTTGTGTCCTCCATAGTGGAGATATTATTTCCACATATATGTTGACCGATGCCAGGAATTCCCTCCTATTATTGGTTGTCACACACATACGTTATGGATGCCACAAAACAAAAACAAAGGAGAATAAGGCTTATAGTCGCCTTATTTTCTTGAATTTACAACCAAATGGGATTCCCCAGATCATATAGAATGTGTAGAATGCAACGTTTTTCGTTACCAGGCGGACTAATGTTTATACTCACCATAATCTCACGGATTTCCTTCCAAAGGAGTGCCAATGGGTTCAGAAACTTGTCTGAAAAGCAGCGGCAGATGATGTTCTTTGACTTTCAGGGGCAAAAAGTCCTGGCTAGGGGCTGAATTTTAGGGTCCTCCGGGCCTCCCGCGCAAGCCGAAAGTATTTTCTAGATTCCCACGCTCGTCGTGAG
Source organism: Aegilops tauschii subsp. strangulata (assembly GCF_002575655.3). Lineage (NCBI taxonomy): Eukaryota > Viridiplantae > Streptophyta > Magnoliopsida > Poales > Poaceae > Aegilops > Aegilops tauschii. The sequence goes on along the minus strand of NC_053037.3, from coordinate 239,561,104 downwards.
CATTTTGAGTACTTGTAAATCCCAGAAAATCATTTCCGTTCGTATGTATATCACACAGTTTTGTGTGTGAAAACATTTGTGCAAGGTGGCCTAACATAAACCGTTCTCTGCCGGAAGCTGTGTGTGATTGTTAGTTGATCGAACAGGCCTACTTTCTAGAAACTGTGCGGGTTGTTTGAGTTCATCACCAACGGTGTTGTCTGAGTAACCGTCTGCAATAGAAAACCCCAATTAGCAGGGTAATTAGCCTATTATTGATAATCCATGTACTAATCAAATGGATATTTCTTATAAAACACACCAGATATTTCATATCTGTATAATAGCAACCTGGATTTCATAATCGAATTACATCGGATAGCTTCGGCACTCAGTTATGCCATTACACAACAGCACCAAGTTTCACATGCAACATCAAAAACCTTTGGAAAGTAGCATCATACACGGTAAATAGACAGATGAATTTCATGTGGGAAACTGCAGAAGCGGAATGCAAATATTGAGCCTTCAGTGATGTTGAATGTCCTTGCAACTTTAGGCCAGTGGCTATGGCTAATTACCCGCCCAACCTTCATCTTCTTCAGCAAGACTTCAATATTGTACCGTGGGTGTTGAATGAATACCTTCCTCGCCTCTTGACCATGCAGGTGTTTTGAGAGGTAATCATCGTTGAACTACTTTGAAAAGTACTAAAAACAAAGATATGCATAAATCGTTGTTATAAATTTTGAAATGGCGCAAGGGGTAAAAACAAGGTAAAAGAGTTAGTACCAATTATACTAGACAGATCTTTTCTTCATTGTGCAAACAAAGATCTTGTTGTTATTCGGCGCAAGTTTCTTCATCCTAACAATCTTTCTGAGTTTCTTGACTTGAATGATATTCATGGACATCTTATTTCCCCATATGCAAAATGGGTCGAACAGTGGGTCTAAGCCTCTAACAGCAGGACCTACATGTGCAAGACCAAATTGTAAGAAACCTAAATATTAGAATGATTCCTGCAACTGCATAATAATGTGCTATTAGCCAAAGGACCATGCTTGAACAAACCTCGATGGTAAACCGCAGTGTCTCCCATTGTTTCCCTGCAACACACATAAGGAATATCTTGATCATGTTAACTCAGAGTTGCCATACTGTCAGTAGAATATGTATTGAGTATAGCCAAATTCAATTTATTTCACATGCATAACAATACAAAATTGTACCCACAACAAATGAAAATCAAATTGCAGAACTGAACCAAATAGTTAAATGGACAGCAGAACAAATGAACCAAAATAGTTAACTGAGCACGACATTGCAGAATAGAAACATGTACTAGAAGATAAGCCAGTTAACAAAACAAAGAATGCTTGAGAGCAGTACTACGAAATGTAGCAATTGTTGGACCAAAGTGTTAACTGAACATTGCATTTCAGAGGACCAATCACTAGAAGGCACTGGCGGTGGCCTCGAGAAAACACCATGAACTGTATTTTAAAGTAGACAACCGCGTGGCAGTGTCGACGGTGGCCTCGAAGTTGAGGTGCTCCTCCAAGATCTGGCGGTCGGCACGCATGGCAGCCATAGTGATGTAGGGTGGAACCCTAGATGGCCGATCTTTCACGAAAGGAGCGGATCCTAATGAGGAAGACGAAGAACACGAGGGGGAACATGAGAGAATCACTCAAACAAACAAGATTCGATTACACATGTGCTAGATCCACAAAACACAAAGGGAGATACACAATCCAAAGTCAACAAAGGATGATACAAGAGGTAACCGGTTATTCTCCATGAGGAGATCTTGATGGGGCCACCCAAGACGGGGTCTTGAATCCAAGGTGGATCTTCTCCGTAGAGGGGCCGCAGTCTCTCTCAAGGAGCAGATCCATATGGATGAGCAAAGCTCTATCTCACATATGAGCTAAACCAATGCTAACACTAACTAGGAGAAGGGGGTCTGTATATAGTGTTAGCCCACGAAGGGGTATGTGAGGGGGGATACATGGGCCCTTGGCCCGTTCACTGTGCGCAGACAGGCGCCAAATGTCTGGCTGGGGGCCGGATGTCGGGCGGCTCACGAAGAGCCGGATGTCCGGGCCTCGGCTGGATGTCTAGGCTAGAGTTGCCTTATTCTTCTGGTCTCTGGATAGCGTGCGCCGGATTTCTGGGTAGGCGCCTATGTCCGGCTCGTCGCGGGGCGCCGGATGTCCGGGGGTCAGCCGGATGTCCGGCCGCTGTAGAGTCGCCTGGCGTCTGTCTCTCTCTGGTCTTCTTCTGGTTGGTGGCTCCCGATGTCCGGGCTCCTGCCGGATGTCCGACCGCTGTAGTTCCACAGCGAATCCACTTGAGGCACTTCTTGATCCGCTTCCGTGTGGACTTGTCCTATGCTTCAAGCATCTCCATGGTAATCTCCTTGGTTACTGAGCACACATAGTGTCTTTGCATGAGGTAGCAACTATGTCTCGCATGAATGGAAAGGGGAAGCATTTAGGAGCGGGTTCACCTTGTGTCCAATGGTGTATGCTTGAGGTCTCGTCATATGGGCACTTGGGGCTTGAGGCGTAGTCGTAGTGTACGTGGGGATGATCATAGGATGCTCCGCAAGTACTCCAAGGTGTCGTGGATGGACTTGTAGTTGGACGAAGTGCAATACATGGCGCAATCCAAGTACTCCAAGGTGTCTCCGGAGTGGTACACATGCAAAAAGAGCAAACACAAACGACACTTGGAAATACAATGGTTAGCGCACACAAGGTATCCATCAAGTAAGTATTAGTCCATTCGGCAAGATTGTTCATGACAAAGCGCATGAAGCTTATCAAGATGGTATACAATGATATGCAAAGCTTTCATGGGAGCAAAAGCATTCATTGTGCACACAAAGTGTTGTGAATATGATCAATGCAACCATTGTGCAAAATGATGTCATAATGGGATGGTGTATCAAAAGCATGAACATGGTAATTGGTGCTCAATGTGACTATGTGATCATGCAATTGATGGTGGGCAATATGATCATGATGTATGAATATGCCATCAAGAAAGATCACAACAAATTTGCTTAGGAAGTGCATAAGCTCATATATAATGGATGACATAGAAATGGAAGATGCAACAAGGCAACCATAATGTGAGTCAATCCATGCATAGGGTGCAAACTTGTGGTGAGTATGATATGTCCATCGAGCATGACATGAGGAAGCACAATCAAAAAATATGGAGGTGCGGGTGCAATGTGTCAAAGGAGTGTTGATGTACCAATGCTCGATGTTGTGGCATGAGTGGAGGTTCGAAGGTGCATCCAATAAGTCCGAGCGCTCCTCAATGTGAAGGTCCATAGAGCCAATCTTCAATGCCGGTCCTCCCTCCAATAGATGTATCATGTAGACAAGAAGAAGGATACAACAATGAAAGAATGACCCATCCAGTATGCGTAATTGAGGATGGCTCAAAGGGAAGGAGTTCACCTTTAGGAGATTCTAACAAATGTTGGTGTTGCACATCGTGTATGCCTTCGCATGACCAAGTTGTCGCATAGCGGCACCGCCTTGTGAATCCTCCAAAGTGAAAGAACATGACAAACACTCAGAAAAACCAATGAGGTTAGCGGAAGTGCAATACCAATCATTCGTGTGGTAAGATACCCAACAAGTGCATGCATCATGATCATCATAAGGAAGGACAAGGGAGCATTTCATAGTATGGAGGCATATGATGCGAGAACAACCAAATACAATAGGCTGAATCAAACAAGGATGCATCACAAGTAAGGTGTCAAAGTCTCCAAGATCAATAAGCCTAGTATGGTTGCACTCACTACAAGTAGATATGAGAGAGGAAACTAATGGACACAAGAGAGAATGATCAAGATATATCATGTGAGAGGCATGAACATCTATGTCATCAACCCAAGAAAGCGAGTAAGAATGGAACATGGGCGATGCGACAAAGCAAGCAATCATAGTGATCAAGTCAAGTAAGCTAGTAGTGTGAAGATGCAATGTACTAGAAGTAATCATGGCAATCATGTCATGTGTGCGAATAGTGAGCATATATAATGCACATGACATATCACAAGCACGAAAGCAAGATATGAGTAATGTATCGTCATTGTATTGGCAAGAAGTCCTATGTAAATAGCAATTGAACAATATGACTCTCCCAACACAAGAATCAACAATAGCATGAGGTACATGGAAAACATGGCAATAGCAACAAGGATCTCCACCAAGCATGCAAATACACATAGAAGTAGCATAATGGTGTATCATGGGTAAATGCAAGCAAGAGTCGCAATTGCAAGGCAAAGCCATAGAAGCAAGCATAACATGTAAAGTGAACACGATAGAATGGGCATAAATGAACAAGTGGTATATAGCCCATAGCCGTTTGAGAGCCAAGTAGAAGAGATGCGCGTAGTCCTTGCGCGAAGGGAACGGTGGTAAGGATAATCCACGGAATCCCAAATCGTCATTGCTCGCAAGAGCTTGTTTCGTCAACTCTTGGGATTCAGAGGTCGACAAGTATACGTGAGTACATACACAAAACCAAGGCAAAGGAAAAATTGTGTGTGCGTGGTATATGTACACATCATCCATCATGATGCATACCTGCTTGTGTTGTTTAGCACCAAATATCCAATGCTCAAATAGACGAGATGCGTGATATAGTAACATGTCATCCATCATGATAGGTTTGTAGTTATGTATAGCATAATGGAGACTCAAATCATTTAATGCATCATGAGAAATATTCAGAGCATTGTTATTCATGGAATGCATATGGTGCACGCAATTATGGGAATCATGCAAAGTATGGAATGCATCAAAATCTCGTAATATGTATGAGGAAACTATGGGGGTCTCCTCATGAGCATTAGTAGAAACATCACATGGAGAATATTGACAACATCCAAAACAAAGCATATTTGGTTCTATGTAATCATGGAATGACATAGTAGATGAGTTGCGCAAATCATGTAAAGGAAGCATAGCAATATCATCGCATGAAATACAAAAGCCAATGACCATCATCTCGTCATCTATGCCATAGGTGCAAATGGGATTTATTTTAATGGGGCATGCATAGTTACTATGTTGAGATTGAAATGATACAATATGGGAGTTCTGACTCATAGCATATGACAAGTTCAATGGATTGTCAAACATGACGTGACCAATAGAATTTTCACAAGATATCCTATGGAGCATAGCATCACAACTAGGCGACTCAACATGCTCATCATCATATTCATCATAAATGGGTAAGTCATGACATGAAGAAGTCGCACTAGCATGAAGCATGGGAATAGGTGCATCAACATCATGCAAGCAATCATTGGTAAGATAGTCCACTAGTGGGACAAGAGAAGCACCATCACCTATCTTACCTTTGGAGCATCGCTCATGTGTTGTAGTGAGGTGTCGAAAATCCACTCGTTGTCATCTTCATCTTGATGGAACCATGTGGGGGTGCATCTTCTTCCACCATGGCCATCGTTGTCTCCATTGGAGGTATGGACTCGTCGAGGATAGGCATGTCATCATGTAGGAGACCTAGCACCAAAGAAGAAAACACACTAGGAGTAGAGATTATGTCATTATAAATCATAGTGGCCTCACATGCCCTATCAACTACCTCATTCACTAAGTGTTGTGGCCTCACATGCCCTATTAACTACCTCACTCACTAAGTGTTGTGGCTCGCTCACTCCCTCTTGGATTCTCTCACTCGTATGGTTGGTGGAGTCACTCAAATGGATCTCAACCTCACATAGGATGTGTGGCATGCTCTCATGTATGGGGCTAGTGGTGGTCACACTCATCCTCTCATAGGAAATGCCCTCAATGTCATATATGGTGGAGTCACTCATCTCACTCATGGGGTAGTGGCTCTCCTCACATGGCAATTGGGGCATCTCTTCATATGTGGGTGTCGAAGAGATGTTGGTGCAAATGTCTCCATGCTCAATCATGTCGTAATCGTAGTCGTGGATGAAGGCCGAAGATGGCACATCATCACTCTCCTCCAAGACCAAAGAGAGGGTCTCATGTGTGCTCACGTAGCTTGACTCGGAGTATAAGTCCGATATGGGCGCCATCTTCATGTTGTTGAAGAGGTTCATGCTCATCGCCATAGTAGAAGGGGATTGCCCTAGCACTACCGTCTTGTCACCGTCTTGTTGTTGGAGGCCCATATGATGTGGCACCTCGTAGCTCGTCTCCATGACCGAAGGGAAATTCCCATGCTCGACCATCTTCCCTGAGGGTCTTCCGAAGATGGAAGTGTTGCCCTCGCTTGTAGGTAATCGCCTCGTTGTTGAAGATGTCGATGTAGGAGAACTCGTGGGTAGTGGGCGAAGATGCCGTACGTCCAAAGGCGAAGATGCCTTGATAGCACTTGTCGAAGATGCCGAAGTGGTGGTGGTAGCCGTAGCTCCGTCTTGGTGGTGCTCGTCTCGTGGTCTTCTCTTTTGCTCATGAAGCTTGGACTTTGCGTGAAGTAGGGCCTTTTGGGACTTGTACATTTGCGCTTGGCGAGCATCTTCATGTTGATGGTGTCATTGTCGCACTTGAGCTCGTAGTAGATGCTGTTCGTCATCGTCGTGCACATGATGCTTGGAGGTGACTTCCCTTCATGACGATGTGGATCACGAACGTGATGGTGGTCGCCATGGAGATGTGGACGTGGACGACTTGCGCTTGTATCGCTTGGGCTCTCAGAAGATGGTCGACTTGCTCGTCGTCGCCTTGAGGATGACGAAGGGGAAGAACATTTGGCCAACAAAGTCCGAATCTCCTCCATCCTTGCATCTTCCTCCTCCTTTTGTGCGGAAAGCTTGTTGTTGATGTAGTCCCTTTTCCTTGCTTCGGAGTGACGAATGTCGATGGAAAGGTTCTCGATGCGCTCTCGCAAGGTAGAATGTGCGCCTTGCATTTGTCGTTGTATATCTAAGATTGACGATTTGGTGATGTAGTTGTTCGCGCCGTCGTTGTTGTGGAAGACCGGAGATGAAATGCCTTGCCTATCCATCACAAGACTCGAGAAAATATGAGTGGGAGAAAGAGAAGAACTATACCAAATGTACCTTGACCGATGTTGAAGATGGATCAATGATAACTCAATAATGTAACAAGGAAATAGCACAATTGGTACCGATCTTGTCAATTTCTCACACCTACACAAGTAAGGCTTACGATGGAGATCGGTGAGGATAGTGGCACAAAAATTGATGCAAAATGTTAGCAAGAGTCAATAATGTTGAAAGAGATTCACAAATTCAGAAGTGAAACAAGTAGACCAAGAGCATTGAATGGCACACAGAAACGCACACAAAGATAGATAAATGGGGTCGTGCAACCAATGAATGAGCTCAAAATGTGGAATCCACGAAAATGCTCTTGTTGCACAACTCTAGAGAGACCCTAGCATCATTGCTCAATAGGCGGATATGACACTTGTGCACAACCTATAGGAGACAAAAATGCAACGACTTCTATCCCAAGTATGATATGTATATGTGGTTGCCATTGTTTCTTTCAAGATGATCCAAGATCATCAGATATGACAATCTTATGTGCAATGTGGTATGATGCTATGGCACTTGCTTAGAAGCTCTTTGCTCTTTCTCTTTTTCTTTGCTTAAAAGCTTATTCTCTTTTTTTATATGACCACAATGTACAAACCAAGATAGCAATTGTGTATATGCAGGAACAATCTTGTGACACAAGAGATGATATGATACCAATATGATATGGTATGTATGCAATGGAAGGTGTAGATCACTATTGTGCACAAGTAATATTGCCGGCAATACTCAAAGGCTAGTCTCGATAGGTAAGTGACGCAAAATGTTCTCGGGGTTACTGTCGAGGGTTTCTCGGTTGTACGGCAAGGACGGATGATGGTGAGGTGGTCAAAGTCGATGAAGACCTCGTGGCGATGATGAGTGGCGGTGTTCTTGATGTCGAACCGTCCCTAATTAGCTGAAACACCTCAGGAAACGGAAAAACCACGAACTCAAAATCTCAAATGTCAAATGTAAAATGGTGGCAGCGGGAAAGAGGTGGTGGTTGCGGAAGCTCAATGGGATTACGGGAATGCAATGATGGGTTTTGAGATGCAATGCGGAAGTGGAGGGTAAGGTGGTGGACAATACATGGTGTCGGAGTGGGAAGCACGGTCCCTAAGTAGCCGAAACACCTTAGGAGACACAAGTCACAACACAAACAAAATTGGGTTAAGTTGGGGTGGCGGAAGTGTATGGTCGGCAAGCCTATGCGGAAGTTATGGTGCTGGTTGATGAAGAAGCAACTGTCCCTAAGTAGCCTAAATAACTTAGGAGACTCGAATCACAACTCAAACAACCACAAATGGATTGGGGAACAAAATGGGTTAGGTTGCGGAAGTCGGTAGTGGTTATGCGGATGATATGGTGTAAGCCCTAGGCAAAGGTGCCAAATTGCCAAAAATTTGATGGAGTCAAATGGTGATGGAACCTATCTAGAGTTATAGAGGATGTCAATAGCAACTCAACGAGCTAAAGAACGTGAAAATCGGACTCCGGACGTGAAAGTTCTGGTCAAAACAATGAAACGGGGAAGGTTGAGTTGCCAGGGGTCGGACATCCGGGGTTGGGGCCGGAAATCCAGGACCTGATGTCCAGAACCGTGCGCGAAATTGCGCTCCAGGAGCTGGATGTCCGGGCCACAGGTTGGATGTCCGGGGCTACGGGCCAGATGTCCGGGCGCCAAATCCGAGGATGAACTCGAGGAACTCGATTTTGGTGGCGGAAATTGATGATTTCGGGGGGAAAATTTCAGAGATTTCGTGAATGGAAAGTGGGGAAATTGGGGGAATGCTAGATCCACTCATAATAAAGCAAATCCATGGATCAAATCCAACAAAACTTCATCACACCAACAAATCACAAAAAAATTGGGGTTATTTTTGGTGGGGATTTTCAAATTTAGGATGAAATCAACAAAACTAGGCTAGAAAACAAAGAGGGGAGGCTCCGAAATCGTGATCAACGTGGCTCATGATACCAAGATGATGTAGGGTGGAACCCTAGATGGCTGATCTTTCATGAAAGGAGCGGATCGCAACGAGGAACACGAAGAACACGAGGGGAAACACGAGGGAAAACACGAGAGAATCACTCAAACCAACAAGATTCGATTACACATGTGCTAGATCCACGAAACACAAACGGAGAAACACGATCCAAAGTCAACAAAGGATGATACAAGAGATAACCATTTCTTCTCCGTGAGGAGGTGTTGATGGGGCCACCCAAGAGGGGGTCTTGAATCGAAGGTGGATCTTCTCCGTAGAGGGGCCGCAGTCTCTCTCAAGGAGCAGATCCGTATGGATGAGCAAAGCTCTATCTCACATATGAGCTAAACCAATGCTAACCCTAATTAGGAGGAGGAGGGGGTCTATATATAGTGTTAGCCCATGAAGGGGTAAGTGAGAGGGGGGATACATGGGCCCTTGGCCCGTTCACTGTGCGCAGACAGGCGCCCGATGTCCGGGCTGGGGGCCGCATGTCCGGCAGCTCACAAAGCGCTGGATGTCCGGGCCTCGGCCGGACGTCCGGGCTGGAGTTGCCCGATTCTTCTGCTCTCTGGATAGCATGCGCCGGATTTCCGGGCAAGCGCCGGATGTCCGGCCCGTCGCGGGGCGCCGGATGTCCGGGGGTCGGCCGGATGCCCGGCTGCTGTAGAGTCGCCTGGCATCTGTCTCTCTCTCTGGTCTTCTTCTGGTTGGTGGCACCGGATGTCCGGGCTCCTGCCGGTTGTGTGGATTACCTGACCATATCGACGAGGCCGCCCAGTAAGAAGAGGGGTCGGCGGCAAGGAGGCCGCGCAGCAAGAAGAAGGGTCGCTAGCGAGGAGGCGGCGCTGCAAGAAGAAGGGTTGCCGGCGAGGAGGCGGCGCTGCAAGAAGAAGGGTAGCCGGCGAGGAGGCGGCGCTGCAAGAACAAGGGTCACCGACAAGGAGGCTGAGCTGCCAGTAAGCAGCAGTGAAGGTTTAACTTGGAAGGCAAGGAGGAACAATGGAAATGTGCCTTTTGGTGGGAGGGAGGGCGCGGGGAGATAGATATTTCCGCGGTGGCAAAAGAAATTCGCTCGGTGCCGCGAGAAACTGGCGCACAAGTGTGGTTCAAGCGGGGGCGGTGGACTGTAGACGACGAAGCTTCCTGCGTAAGCTAGACAAGACGGTGCGCCAAGATATTTTATATCGCATCCCACACGATTCTTTCTAGTAAGCTGTTTATGGTATACCTATTTTTTCATTATGTTTTGAAAGACAAAATGGTGTTACGGAGGAAATGATGGTGTTTGAATTGCTAGAACATTTACGTATAATGAACATGCAACTAGTACATGAGTGCCGTGTTTAAATTTGGAATTATTCCGGGTTCGTTTGGCATTTTTATGCATTAATTGAGTTTCTGGGCATTTAACATGCATAATTCCAATTTGAACTATAAGCACATGCTCTAGTGCACCAAAGTTTGTTGAAAAATCACATGTGTGTCTTTGCGTGAATTTATAGGTCCCATGCAAGAAATGGGAATGAAATTCAAACATCTGGGCGTCGTGGCTCGCCCGGAAACATTGAGAAACTTGGTTTTTTAATTCCTGTAAATCCAAAACACGCCTGAAAATTATGAAACTTGGCATGGTGCCATGACATGGCACGAACATGCGGCGGTACTTTTTTGGGCCAAATTGGGACAAGCTTTGGTACAAGCTTCTTGCAAACCGGAGCTTCCCTCAAGAAGGCTTGTGGTTCCGAGAGGGAACGTGTCACCTCCGTGTGCGAAACGACATACGTACACTGCCTTCTCCCGCCTTAATTTTTTTACACAAGCAGATTAGACCTAATAGAAGTATCGTGCTAAATTTTGGAATTATTCTGGATTCGTTTGGCCTTTTTTATACATTAATTGAGTTTCTGGGCATTTAATGTGCATAATTCAAATTTGAACTAGAAGCACATGCTCCAGTGCACCAAAGTTGGTTGAAAATCACATGTGTGTCCTTGGGTGAATTTCTAGGTCCCATGCAAGAAATGGGAATGAAATTCAAACATCTGGGCATCGTGGCTCGACCGGAAAGATTGAGAAACTTGGTTTTTTAATTCTTGTATATCCAAAACACGCCTGAAAATCACGAAACTTGGCACGGTGTCATGACATGCACCAACATGCTGCGGTAAATTTTTTGGTCGAATTGGGACAAGCTTTGGTGTAAGCTTCGTGCAAACATGAGCTTCTCTCAAGAAGGCTCGTGGTTCCGAGAGGGTACATGTCACCTTCGTGTGCGAAACGACATACATACACTGCCTTCTCCCGCCTTAATTTTTTTACACAGGGAGATTAGACCAAATAGAAGTATCGTGCTAATTTTTGGAATTATTCTCGGTTCTTTTGGCCTTTTTTATACATTAATTGAATTTCTGGGCATTTAATGTGCATATTTCAAATTTGAACTACAAGCACATGCTCCATTACACAAAAGTTGGTTGAAAATTCACATGTGTGTCCTTGGGTGAATTTCTAGGTCCCATGCAAGAAATGGGAATGAAATTCAAACATCTGGGCTTCATGGCTCTGCCGGAAAGATTGAGAAACTTGGTTTATTAATTCCTGTAAATCCAAAACACGCCTGAAAATCATGAAACTTGGCATGGTGTCATGACATGGCACCAACATGCTGCGGTAATTTTTTTGGCCGAATTGGAACAAGCTTTGGTGTAAGCTTCTTGCAAACCGGAGCTTCTCTCAAGAAGGCTCGTGGTTCCGAGAGGGAACGTGTCACCTCCATGTGCGAAATGACATACATACACTGCCTTCTCCCGCCTTAATTGTTTTACACAGGAAGATTATACCAAATAGAAGTATCGTGCTAAAATTTTTAATTATTCCGGGTTCGTTTTGCCTTTTTTATACATTAATTGAATTTCTGTGCATTAATGTGCATAATTCAAATTTGAACTACAAGCATATACTCAAGTGCACCAAAGTTGGTTGAAAAAACACATGTGTGTCCTTGGATGAATTTCTATGTCCCATGCAAGAAATGGGAATGAAATTCAAACATATGGGCATCGTGGCTCGACCGGAAAGATTGAGAAACTTGGTTTTTTAATTCCTGTAAATCCGAAACACGCCTGAAAATCATGAAACATGACATGGTGTCATGACATGGCACCAACATGATGTGGTAATTTTTCTGTCCGTTTGCGAAGGCGCACACATTAACAATCAACAAAGTCATTTTGGAACAAGTGTTGTCACGTTACAAATCAGAAACACAAGTATTATTGAAACCGTGGGCATTCTACTTGCCAATTACGTGCCACCACGTGTCCCCTTTTTTTATTGGCTAGGAGGTGTCGTGCGGGGTAGCTATTTGAGTATGGGAGGCGTGTGATTAGACCCATGCGCGTGCTCATCGGGAGGAGAGCCCTTTGACCTCTACCCGCCGCGCACCTCCCTCCCAACGTCTCCATTAATGGCGCCCGAGCCCCTATTCTACGGCGTGGCTATATGTCTCACTGGACTGAGATTTAAGAGAGAAAAATGAAAATCTGAAAAGGAAGTTTTGCACGGATCTTGATGTAAGATCCGACGGACCTATATAGCATCGACTACAACTTATAGCAAGCATGATGAATATAAGGACAATGAAGTGGATAATAATTGTCTTACATATTTAGGAACATAACTAAAAAAGCCACATGCGGCAACGCGCGAAATACACAAGGGCAAAAGAAGAAGGAAGACAACGATCTGGCTCGCTGATCTCTACTTCCTTGATGCGTTGCTGCAGGCCGCGGGAACTAGTCTCCGCGGCGAGCGGCGATGAGCTCTTTCTTGTCCTCAAGATGCTGCTTGAGAGCATCCACGGATTCCTCCACCAGCCTTGTGCGCTCGATGCACAACATGGCATTCTCGTCCATAAGTTTTTCGGCGATGACACAGGTCCTCTTCAACAAGGCAGTGGTCTCCTCCTGCTGCTCCGCACTTCCGATGATCTTCGCCCTCGGCAGGTCACGCTCGACCAAGAGCTTTGCATTGCTCTCATTTAGTTGCCGGATGACGCCGGTAGCCTGTTCAAAAGAGGCTTTCATGGCGTCCAGCAACCTCGCCTAGCCGGAGATCTGATCCATCTGGCTATAGACTATCGCATGCATGCGCCTGTAAGAGTCCTCGCCTGGCCGCGAGACATTTTCCCAGGCCGCCGCGGTGCGGGAGGACATCTCTGCTGCATTCGCAGCGCGGTGGGACATCTCTTCTGCTTCCGCGGTGCGCCCGGACCAGTCTACTGCATCGACGGCGCGACGGGACCTCCATGCTGGTTCGGCAGCATGGCGGGACCTCTGTGCGGCTACGGCCACGTGGCGGGACATGCCGGCTGCTTTCCCGGTGAGGCGGGACATCTCTCGTTCTTCCGCTTTCATGCTCGCATCTCCCTGGTGGCAATCTCCCGACCCAGAACTCACGCTGGCCATGGCAGACGTAAGGGAACGATGACGAATGATTTGTTTGTTTTTGTGGATGAGGAGTTGAGGAAATGTGCAATCTTCTTGGAGTAGTAGTATTTATAAACGAGTACTAATACGCTCGTAAGTGTGAAACCGTTTAGGTTTTGATCGGTGTGAACAGGTTTGTAATTAAATATAGCGTGGCAGAAATTTGTAATGTGACGGGACGCAGGCTCAAAATTTATTGACGGTTATAAGCGCGGCACTATTCTCGGAAGGCGTCACGTGGGCACGCCTTCGCGGCTGCCTACGTGGCGTTTGCACCATAGGGTGCACCGTAATAGGCAATGTCAGCACACATCTTGTTCCAACAACCGTGTGCGCTCGTTATTACCATCTCGCATGCCCGTCTAGCGCACACATGTTGATCTATCTCACTGTTTCTGTTTGTTGTGGTTAATCGCAAACATTACATCCGTGTGAAGTGTATGCCATCAATCGCAGACACTTTGATCTGGCTGACCCATTTCTGTTCTATTACCTAATCACAAACAGTTAATCCTTCTGAAGCTGCCCGTTTTTATTATTCCTCCTCATCACAAACCGTTCATCCGAGTGAACCGTATGCTGTATATCTCACATGCCTTCATCTGTCTGCCCATTTCTTTTGTTCCACCTCATCGGAACAGTTCATTGAACTGAACCTTATGCCCTGCACCGCACACGCAATTAAAATCAGAACCATGTTTGATAAATCCAGCATCACAAACGTTTTGCACCTTTTGTGACGGTTCTTTTACTCCACCATTTGTGATTATTGCATCGCACACAGTTTCGTCGAAGGGTCTCTGACTGTAGTGTCGTGTTAGCAGCTACCTGTAGTAGTGACCGGTCCTTTATATGGCAGTCCTTGAAAGAATTTCATTTTCTCGTGACGCGCTCTTGTGCGCCGCCCTAAAATTTTATGTCCTCCATAGTCGAGATATTGTTTCCACATATATGTTGACCAATGCTAGGAATGCCTTCCCATTATTGTCTCTCACACACGTATGTTATGGCATGCCACACGGCAAAAACAAGGAGAATAAGGCTTATAGTCGCCTTATTTTGCTTGAAGTTACAACCAAATGGGATTCCCCGAATCACAGAGCATGTGCAGAATGCAATGTTTGTCCTTACCAGGCTACCTAATGTTTATACTCACCATAATCTCTCGGATTTCCTTCCAAAGGAGTGCCAATAGGTTCAGAAATTTTTCTGAAAAGCAGCGGCAAATGATGTTCTTTGACTTTTAGTGGCAAAAAGTCCTGCCTAGGGGCCGTATTTGATGGTCCTTTGGGCCTCCTGCACAAGCCGGAAGTATTTTCTAGATTCCCACACACATCGCGAGCATTTTTTTGACTATACACAGTAGGGCAAAACCCCACCGCAATTTTTATTAATCTAAAAAAGTAAAGTCCCAAAATGGAACCAAAGTACAAAAGGCTTGAGATAAGCCAAGGAGGAAGCCAAAAAGAGAAAAGAAAACTAACAACTAGGAACTAGGATTACAGAACAAGATTATCCAGCCAAAAACAGTATGCTCCAACATAACTCTTATTAATTTTGAATCTGAGAAGAGAGAGCTCCTCCATGAAGATGGCTTTCCACCTTTGAATGCTAGGTTGAATTGCTTGGAAAATCATGTTGTTCCTGGAGATCCAAATAGCCCAAGAGGCAAGGATAACTATCTCCATGAAGAAAGGTACATGAAGTTTCTGCTAGAGATCAAGAAAAGCTTCCATGATTGAAAAATTTGCCTGTCTTGACGGGCAAATCAGGTCCCAACACTGTGCAGCAAAAGGGCAAGTCCAGAAAAGGTGCTGAGTCTCTTCCTGTGGACAATTGTTGACAGCACAATTATAGTTTCCCAGCTAAAAAGATTTCCTTCTCAGAAGATTTCTAGTATTGAGCCTGTCATGAAGTAGTCTCCAAAAAAACACCTTATGTTTTGGCTGACAAGAACTGCTCCAGATCCAATTGAACTGCTGTGGTATAACTTTAACTCCCATCAATACTTTATATGCCTTAGCCACAGAGAATGGCTCATTTCCCCATATGTAACTCCAGAGTGCAATCCAAAGTATCAGAGGCCCTTAAAGCAATCCATATGTCCTCCATAGCCTCAAATTCCTGGAAAGCTTGCACAGTCAGTGGTAGATGGAATAGGTCCTCTAAGTACTCAGTTTGGAGAATGGTGTGAACAGTAGCATCCTTGTTTTTCACAAAAGAGAATAAGTGGGGGAACATGTCTTGCAAGCAATGTGAATGCCAAAGATCAGTCCAAAAATAAGCAATCTTTCCATCACCTATGTTGCATCTGGCCAAGGACTTATAGTTATCAATCAGCTTAAGGTTTGCCTTCCACCAAAAAGATCCCATCCAGCTATTACCAGGCAGAGAATCATTGCTGTAGTAGGATTCCCAAATCAAGTTGACCCAGGGAGTATTGTGTCTGTTGTAGAACTTATGTAGGTTCTTGAGAAGCAGCGCTATGTTCTGAACAAAAATATCAATCACTCCTAAGCCACCTTGATTTTTAGGTCCACACACAGTACTCCATGCCACCATGGCAGGTCTATGGTCTTCCTGATCAGGGCCTCTCCAAAGACAATGTCTCAAGTATTTTATGGCTTGGCTTTTGATGGTGACAGACACATCAAGGCACCCCATGAGATAGATCAACAATGAGTTGAGGACAGATTTCACTAGCAGCAATCTCCCAGCCAAAGTCATAAAGGTGGACAATCCCACAATCTTCTTCTGCAGTCTTGTGACCAGAGGAAAACATTGCTCAACAGTAGGCTTATGAAGGCCTAGGGGTGCTCCCAAATACTTGATTGGAAAAGATTCCTTCTTGCAATGAAAAGTATTTATCAAAATCTCCATCTTCTCTTTTCGCACATTTATTGGAATCATACTTGATTTATTGTAGTTAACTTTAAGGCCCGTGGCATCAGCAAAAGTATTGAGAAGGGCTTTGAGGCAATGCAAATGCTTTGCATCTGCTTGCAGAATAACCAAGGTGTCATCAGCATACTGGACAATTGGAAAATCAGGGCATGACTCCACTTGCAAGGGAGAAGTTACCAAACCCAGGTGCATTGCCTTGTTAAGAATTGTCTGAAGTAGATCAGCAACAAGCACAAAGAGAAGAGGGGACAGAGGGTCCCCCTGCCTTACACCTCTAAGGCAATAAAACTTTTTTCCAGGAACACCATTTAGTAATATAGCAGAGGATGCAGAAGTAAACAGTAATTTGATCCATGTAAGCCATCTGTCCCCAAAGCCCTTGGCTTTTAAAATATCCAACATTGCCTGATGTTCAATGGTGTCAAAAGCCTTTTCAAAATCCAATTTCAGAACAATGATTTCCTCCTTTGACTCATGACATTGGTGTAAATATTCATAAGCCCACCCCAAACAGTCATGAATAGATCTTTCTTTAAGGAAACCATATTGGTTGATGTGGACCAATTTCAGAATCACCTTTTGCAATCTATTTGCCAGCAGCTTAGTAACAATTTTCAGACAGCTATTCAGTAAAGAGATAGGCCTAAAATCATTTGCTGTCAATGGAGTACTCCCCTTTGGAATGAGTGTTATGAATGAAGTGTTCAAACTCTCAAGGGAGATGTGCCCTGCATGAAAATCATAAATGAATTTGAGCACATCTCCTTTAATAATATCCCAACATGACTTGAGGAATTCATTGTTAAAACCATCAGGGCCAGGAGACTTGTCATTTGGGAGATCATTAACAAAAGCTTCAATTTCTTCTTTAGTAAAAGGTAGTTCCAGATTGGCAAAAATATGTGAATGTTGTCTCTGCCCATACAAAGAAACCAGATCAAAGTGCATTGTGGTTTTTTGGGATGTGCCCACTCTTTTTTTGTAAGCATCCAAGAGAATTGCAACTTTGCCAGCATGATCTGAGATCTCCACTTGGTCCTCATTGTGAAGAATAGCAATATGATTATGCCTGTAATTGATGGAGGCTTTGCTGTGAAAGAATTTTGTGTTTTCATCTCCAAACTTCACCCCTTCACTACTGGAATCAGCTAATTTGCCATCTGCCAGCTCTTTGTCGTCTGCTAGCTGACGGCAAAGAAGCTCTTTGCCATCAGCTACCCACAAGCAGACGGCAAAGAAATGGCAGACGGCAAAGAAGCTCTTTGCCATCTGCCAGCTCTTTGCCGTCTGCTAGCAGACGGCAAAGAATCTTTGCCGTCCGCTGGCAGACGGCAAAGAGGTGGGTGGGTCCAGTTATTGTTTAACCAACTCAAGCCCACTGGCCCCACCTCTTTGCCGTCCGCAAGCGGACGGCAAAGAAACTTTGCCGACCGTTGGCTGACGACAAAGAGGCGGGTACGTTAACGGCCGTCCCGCCCCGTCTCTTCTCCCCACTCTCTCATTCGTCCCCACCCACACCCGCGCCGCCGCCGCCGCCGACCCCGTAGCCGGCTGCCCCGCCGCCCCACACCCCTCCCCTGCGACCCCCGACCTCCACCGCACCTCCGCCGCCCCTTCCACGTCACCCCGCCCCCACCGCCCCACCCCTCCGTCACCATCCCCCACCCACACCGGCCCGCGCCGCCGCCGTCGACCCCGTCCGGCATAGCCGGCCGCCCCGCCGCCCTACATCCCTCCACGACCTCCACCGCGGCCCCGCCGCCTCTTTCACGTTGGGAAGCCGCGCCGCGGCTGTCCCCGCCCCGTCCCGCCGCGGCCGTCCGACCTCCCCCTCCACCGGGTCGCCGCCTCCTCCAGCGGCCGCCGCAGCCGTCCGGCCTCCCCCTCCACCAAGTGAGCTCCTCTCCCCCTTTTTTTTGTTTAATTAGTTTTTTTGTTTATTTTAGTTTAGTTTTAGTTTAGTTTTAGTTTTAGTTTAGTTTTAGTTTTAGTTTAGTTTATTTTAGATTAGTTTTAGTTTAAGTTTATTTTAGATTAGTTTTAGTTTATTTTAGATTAGTTTTAGTTTTAGTTAAGAAGAAGAAGTAGAAGGAGGAGGGAGGAACAGGAGGAGCGAGAAGAAGAAAGAAGAAAAGAAGAAGAAGAGGAAAAAGGAGAAGAAGAAGAAGAGGAGGAGGAGGAGGAGGAGGGGGAGGAGGAGGAGAAAGAATAAGAAGAAGAAGAAGAAGAAGAAGAAGAAGAAGAAGAAGATGAAAAGTAGAAGACGGGGGATGAGAAGAAGTAGAAGTAGTAGAAGAATCAGAAGACCCCCTGACCCCCTGACCCCCCAACCCCGACACCACACCCCGACACCCGACCCCGACTCCACCCCGACACCCGACCCCCTAACCCCCTGACCTCTACACGACACCCCGACCCCCCGACCCCGAAACAGCACCCCGACCCCGACACGGCACCCCGACACCGACACGACACCCCGACCCCCGAAACGACACCCCCGACACCCCGACCCCGAGACCCCGACCCCGACCCCGACCCCAACCCCGACACCCCGACCCCGAGCCTGACCCGACACCCCAACCCCGACACCGACACGGCACCCCGACCCCGACCCGACACCCCGACCCCGAGACCCCGACCCCGACACGGCACCCCGACACCGACACGACACCCCGACCCCCGACACCTCCCGAAAAGGTGTTCTTTGGCCTTCCAGAGGCCGACGGGGTCATATATTTGTGAATTATTAGTTAGGTCATATATTTTTCGATTTTGTTATGAAAAACATCATATATAATTTTGTTGATCGGGTAGTTTTAAATGTGAAGTTGTTTCATCGCTACGAGGTTTGGTGTTCGACGATCTCGCCGTGCGTTTGACGAGCTCTGCCCCTTCGTTCGTGGGTGAGCACAAATGACATGTCCTCCCCCCCATTAATTATTTGATCTATTCCGATGAAACTTGATAGCTAGCTATATATGTGTCTTGAATCATCAGTATGTGTAACCAATATGTGTCTCCCATTCAAAAGCGTCATAGTTATAAATATGCATGCATTTGCATATTTATAACCTTGATTCTTTCGAATTGTCCAACGCTATCCATGGACAGCCCGAGTATGTTTAGATTGGGTTCGTGTTCCCATATGCTTTGCTCCGGATCCGACGCATAAATTTCGTCAGTGCCTCCCCTGTTATTCTCCGGGTACACATCCTCTCTGTTTATTGCAGAGACGTGTATCAGGAGAACAGCGGGGAGGTGCTGCCGAAATTTTGCATAGGATCCGGAGCATAGCATGGGAAAATGAACCCAATCTAAACATACTCGGGTGGGATGAGGACCTATCATTACCTATTAGAGTGTAGGTTGCATGGACGTAATAAAATTGACAAAGTAGATCAACTGATGAATATATACATGGTGAATTATATATATATATATATATATATATATATTTGTTGTGTGTCTAGTAGCTCTGAAAGTCAAGATGAGTGATCGTGCGTGGATGTACACCGGTCACACTGGTCAGAACAAATGGAGCACTGAATGGTTCACAAAAACCAAGGGGTTTGTGCGAGCCGCATTTGCAAATGGCCAGAGAAAAACCTGGTGCCCCTGTTTACGGTGCGGCAATTGGGAAAAGAGGACAGAGGCTGAAATGGGCAAACACCTGCAGAAGAGTGGTTTTACGCCCGATTATACGGTGTGGACATTTCATGGTGAGTCTGCCCAACGTGACCGAGCTGAGGTGGATCGTCGTCGCACCGACAAGCATGGTACCGGGATGGAAAACATGGTGCAAGACTTCGATGATGCTCGGGATTCGGACGAGGAGATGGAGGAATCTGCAAAGGCCTTCAATGAAATGTTGGAGTCTTCAAAACGTCCGCTCCATGAGCACACTGAGCTTTGTCAGTTGGATGCCATCTCACAAGTAATGGATCTGAAGGCTCAGTTCAACTTGGCAGAGAATGCTACGGTGCAATGATGACAGTATTTGGACGCTTTCTACCCATAGGCCATGTAATGCCTGCAAACCTGTACCAGTCGGACAAAATCCTCCATGCACTGAAGATGCCCTATGATAAGATACATGCCTGTGAGAAAGGATGTGTCTTGTTTAGGCTTGACTATGCGGACTTGAACTATTGTCCCATTTGCAAGTCTTCCAGGTATGTTGTGGTAGACAACGGTATGGGTGAGAAGACACAGACCAAAATCCCCGTTAGTGTTCTTCGGTATATGCCAATCGTACCAATACTTCAACGTCTTTTCATGGTCGAAGAGACGGCCAGACAGATGACATGGCACAAAACGGGCAAAAGAACCGAACTAGATGCAGATGGGAATCTGATGATTGTAGACACATCGGATGGTGTTGCGTGGAAAAAGTTTGATGAATTACATGGTGACAAAGCGGCAGATCCAAGGCATCCTCGAGTCGGCATCAGCAAGGATGGGTTCAGTGTGTTTGGTATGACGGCAGCCCAATACAGTTGTTGGCCCGTATTTGTCTTTCCACTCAATCTCCCCCCCGGACAGATTATGCAAAGAAAGAACATTTTCGTGACGTTGATAATTCCAGGGCCCAACTATCCGGGGAAAAATATGAATGTGTACATGCAACCGCTTAAGGACGAATTGCAAGAAGCCTGGGATAATGGGTTCAAGACATACGACGCCTATAGCAAACGGAACTTCATAATGCGTGTCTGGTACATGTACTCGACGCATGACTTGCCGGCGTATGCGCTATTCGTTGGCTAGTGTGTGCATGGAAGGGTCGCGTGCCCCACATGCAAGGGAGCTCTTGAGTTTCGTTGGCTTCAGGCCGGTCGCAAGTTTTCATGCTTCGACATGCATAGACAGTTTCTGAATCCTCGCCATAAGTTCAGGAAAGACAAGAAGAACTTCATCAGAGGTAGAGTTGTCAAAAACTCTGCACCACCTGCATTGACAGGCCAACAGACCCTGGATCAGTTAAACGCTCTCGAGCCAGATCCAGAGCGTCCAGGGTACTTCAAGGGGTATAATTCTAAGCACGCCTGGACTCACAAAACATGCTTATGGGATCTGCCTTACTTCAAAGACCTCCTTTGCCCACACAACATCGACGTGATGCACACTGAGAAGAATATCGCCGAAGCACTTTTTGGTACATTGTTCAGCATAGATGGGAAGTCAAAGGATAATACTAAGGCTAGAGTCGATCTGGAGGC
The DNA here is from genome assembly GCF_002575655.3 of Aegilops tauschii subsp. strangulata. NCBI lineage: Eukaryota > Viridiplantae > Streptophyta > Magnoliopsida > Poales > Poaceae > Aegilops > Aegilops tauschii. Next base: position 239,539,443 of record NC_053037.3, on the reverse strand, counting down.
GCTATGTGAAAGGCCGTTACAAAACATGAAAGAACCGAAAGGAAAGCAGAACTGGACGAAGCCAAAGGCATGGTTCAATCTTGGAAGGCCAGCTATGAGGGAAATTATCTTGTGGGTGAAAATGCAGTTGATGTTCCCCGATGGGTATGCAGCGAATCTACAGAGGGGAGCCAGTCTTGATAAATTGAAGATATTTGGTCTCAAGAGTCATGATTGGCACATATGGATTGAGCGGGTAATGCCGGTGATGTTGCGTGGCTTCATCCCTGAGGATGAATGGCTAGTACTGGCAGAACTCAGCTATTTCTTCCGTGTTCTTTGTGCGAAAGAACTATCGCCTGGCATGCTAGAAGAAATGGAAGAGTTGGCGCCGGAGTTGATCTGCAAGTTAGAGAAGATCTTTCCACCGGGCTTCTTTAATCCAATGCAACATTTGATTTTGCATCTCCCGACCGAGGCAAGATTGGGGGGGGGGGGCGTGCAAAATCGTTGGTGCTACCCAACTAAGAGGATGCAGAAGACGCTTCGACAAAAATGTAAAAATAAACGTAGAATTGAAGCATCGATGGCTGAGGCATTCATCACCGAGGAGGCGGCAAACTTCGTGACAGCACACTACGAAGCCAAAAATTGTCATTTGCATAATCTGAAGCCTCGGTACAATGCTAACGACCCTAAAAAGGGTGGATCCAACCTCAGCCTATTCAAAGGGAATCTCGCACCAGCCAGTGTTTCAAATCCAGTATCTTTGGATAACGAACAATGGAGGACCATTTCGTTGTATATCTTCAACAACCTGATAGAAGTGCGGCCGTACATCGAGTAAGTTCTCGGTACATAGTTTCGCAACTTCTATTTCCTTTGAACTGCTCTTATTCCTGGATATTTCACACAGTCGATACGTCACCTTATTCTCGTATGGAGCGGTGATCCAAAAGGATTCTGTCGAAGAGTATGAGCTTCTCGCAAAGCAAGGAGGCGGCTATCCCGGTTTCATTTCTTGGTTCAAACAAACGGTAATTTCTATTAGACTTGTAGGCTAATATGTAGGCGGCTACCCCGGTTTCATTCGCTAATTTGTGCGTAATGCAACAATCCTTTCATATTAAACTTGTAGGCTAATTCAGAGTCTATGGACGCCGAATTGAGACAAGTCGCTAATGGTTTTGACTATAAGGTTCGTTCATTTGACAAATACGACATCAACGGGTATCGCTTTCGTACCTATGGCAAAGAGCTATCTATGGCCGACCGAAAGTCTACAAATTGTTGTGTATCTGCTATCGGCGAAGGAGGTACCGAGTATTATGGGAGAGTTGAAGCAATTTATGAACTTCTATTCTATGGTGAAAACCCATCGAATGTCGTAGTCTTCAAATGTTATTGGTTTCAGCCGAAGGAGACTAGAAGGACTCATGAACATATAGGGCTAGTTGAAATCAACCAAAGCACCCATTTAGATGTTCCTGATGTCTATATTACGGCTCAACAGGTGACCCAAGTATTCTATCTACCGTGGGCCTGCCAAACTAATCCAAATCTGAAAGATTGGGATGTCGTTTATGAAGTGCCGCCACGTGCTAGACTATCTCCCCCAAAGGAAGAGGATTATGAACCTCACATTAACCCAGACACATATGAAGGAGAATTCTTCCAAGAGACATGTCTTTCCAAAAAGCGTTTCAAGAACCGCTATACTTCACCCCAAAACATTGAAGTAGACAGCGACAGTGAATCCGACATCACCCCAAAGGAGGAACAAGAAGAGCCGGAACAAGAAGAGGTTACTGCTGCGGATGACCTGTCATTGCTTGACCGATTACGTCAAGGTGGCCTTCCACATGTTGATGCCACCGAACCCTATGAGCCCGTCATTGATTATAGTGATGATGATGATGATTATGCATTTATTGATGATACTGATCGAGCTTATTAGTAGTGTCAGGTATTAAATTTTTTTATGTTGTACTTGATGATGATACACTTAAGTGATACACACATTATTATTCATGTCGGTCTTTTTTTTATGTTGTACTAATTTCGTTTACTGTTTGTCATGGCAGGTGTTGAAAGATGGTGGGCGCTGGTCGGGAGCGCGCCAAGGCCCCTTCTAAGTCAGCGCGTGGTCTGAGGTCTTCCATTCCAGACGCACCTCTCCGCCGAGCGTTGCTGGATAGTATGGCCACACCGCCGGGCCCTTCTTCGTCGACCGCGGTGCCCAGCAGGGGACGAGGTAGGAAGAGAGGAGGTGGGGCACGTGGTCGCGGGAGAGGAGGTAGGGTGACTGCTACGGCGCCTTCCTCGCCGCCACCCCCAGCTGTTTCACCCGAGCACGTGACTGCTAGGGTGGACTCGTCCGAGGAGGAGGCTACACGGACTCCGGTCCACGAGCCTCCGGTCCACGGGTCTTGGGCCCACGAGCCTCGGGTCGACTGGCCTTCGGCCCACGAGACCCTGGAGGAGCACACGTTCGGATGGGGTACCTGGCCGGATCAGCCCGAGGAGCCGAGTGGCCATGCTGATGATGGCGCGGAGCCGACTGATCTTGAGGAGGAGGGGGGCACCGTCTACCAGCGTGGTGCTACACGGCTCCCATCCGTGCCGGCGACCCGCGAGCAGAGGTGGTTGATTTTCCCTGATGGGGAGAGGTACGTAAGTGCATTTAATATTTTTGTACCTTGTGCATTCACGTTTCTTCAAATAACTAATGCGTTGGCCTTGTCATGCTGCAGGGGTTGGGACCACCATCATAGTGTCCGCCGGCCCAACTCCGTCCTTGGAGTTCTTTGCCGGCAAAACTTCCCGGGGTTTGTCACGTTGCCTGGTGAGGGTCGGCTTCCAGAGATTGGATTGAGCTAGGAGCACTACGTGGCTGCCCCGGCCCCGCCGGATGAGATTATCGACGGTGTCGTGTGCGACACGAGGGCAGACATGGTGATCAGAAAGTTCTGGGTAATTTCTCCTTTACACATTTAAAAATCTTCAACTAGCTAGTTATTAATTGTACTAATCAATATTGTCTCATTTGATTGCAGACATTCTACAGGTGTGAGGAGGTATACGAGGAGGACGCGGCACATGTTATCGAGAACGTCTGCAAGCGCCTACTCCAGAACTTACGGCACGAGACTCGGGTGCAGGCTGTTCGAGACTACTACGCCTTGCGTGGTATCAAGAAGACCAAGCCGGCGTGCCGCGATAACTTCCTGAGTAAGGAGCAGTACATGAAGGTAATTCTTAAGGCCTTCTACTTAAGTTCCTTCATTTAGTAATTCTTAGCCGTAGCGCTCAAGTTTCTATTTGCTAACTTAGGCGCCTCCGAGATGGTGTGCGGATCGGATGGATTGTTGGGAGGTGTTGGTCGATGAGTGGTGCTCAAAAGAATGGCTAGCCCTCCACAACGAGGCCAAGGACAAACGTGCCCAAATGGAAGGTGTGCCACACCATCAAGGCAGCTCCAACTTATATCAGTTCGGGCGCAACTGGGTATGTGGTTTGCTCCATGATTCATGCAATTCATTCATCATGCTAGCTTGAGCCCTTTAATTACTAATTTTCATTGTTTCTCTCTTTCAGGCACGCTACAATAAGGCGGATAAGGTGCCAGAGGTGTACGACCTGTATGCCATGGCCCACACTGCCTCTTTCAAGAACGTCAAGGCTTTCTCTCAGTCTGACGTCGATGATGCAAACAACTTCACAACATCTCCTCCCACAACAAGCTCGTGAGATATAGAGATGAGGGGAAGGCGAGGAAAGGGGAGGACTTTAACCCGAGCCAGGGTCCCATTGATCGAGAGCTGGTGATGATATCTGGTGGCGGGAGGTCCCATGGCTCCATACCCATTGGAGATGGACTTATCCGTTGTCCTAGCACTCTCCCGGAGATCAAGGCGCGCCAGTCGAGCTCCGCTCCTGAGATAAGGCCTCGTGAACGGCCAGTGCAACTCGCCATCAAGGTTAGTGATACGTACTCAGTTATCTTTCTCCATTACATTGTGTGCGCTTCCATCAATGATTACAAATGGTCATGTGAGTGGTGTTGCAGGTTGCTATACAGAGTGAGAGAGATAGAACGGAGAAACTTCTGGCGGAGGCGGCGGAGAGGCAGCGGGAGTTGGAGGAGAGGACGACAAAGATGATGGAGGAGGAGAGGGCACGGAATGACATGCAGGCAAGGGCCATGTACGAGCTCCTTGTGGTAAGTTTCTTCTGCAGATTAGCCAAAACATTCATGTAGTGTTTGTCTCATTACTAACTAGTATGACTGAGTCGTCAAAACCAAATGTGCAGTCTGTGTGCGAGAAGACAGGTCAGACCGCTCCGCCGATGCCAGTGATTGCTCCTGGGACCACGGTGAGTTTTATTTGAATGGACATTACTTGCTAGTCTTAACATTTGAGTGTCATCATGCTAACAAGACATTGGAAATGATCTTTGGTGCAGCGTAACTCCAGACAAGCATCACACGATCCTTCTTCAGCTACCGACACGAGCCACCCCGCTCCTACACCTCCTGGATCTTGGTAAGTTTATCTAGTGTTTTGCTTAACACATGCATCAAGACCTAGACTTAGCTTTATTTCCTCCAATGCTTACCATAATGACCTAGACTTAGCTTCTTCTCCTCCAAAATGACTTAATAAGCTTACTGACCTCCAAAACCATCCATTTTACCTAAGTTAGCTCTAAAACGATCTGTACTTAGCTTACTTATGTCAAAAATTGCATAATTAGCTTAGTTAGCTCATAGACGATCCATTTTACCTAAGTTAGCTCTAAAATGACCCATTTTACCTAGGTTAGCTTATAAATGATCCAGTTCATCCAAGTTAGCTCAAAAATGACCCATTTTACCTAGATTAGCTCCTAAATGATCCATTTTACCTACGTTAGCTTTAAAATGACCCATTTCACCTAGGTTAACTCCAAAATGACCCATCTTACCTAGGTTATCTCATAAACGATCCATTTCAACTAATTTAGCTCATAAACGATCCATTTCACCAAGTAAGCTAAAAAACGATCCATTTCACCTAAATTAGCTCTTAAATGATCCATTTCACCTAAGTTAGCTCAAAAAGATCCATTTCAACTAAATTAGCTCATAAATGATCCATTTCACCTAAGTTAGCTCAAAAACGATCCATTTCAACTAAGTTAGCTCATAAATGATCCATTTCACCTAAGTTAGCTAAAAAACGATCCATTTCACCTTAGTTACCTCAAAAACGATCCATTTGACCTTAGTTAGCTCATAAACGACCCATTTCAACTAAGTTAGCTCATAAATGATCCATTTCACCTTAGCTAGCTCATAAACGACCCATTTCAACTTAGTTAGCTCATATATGATCCATTTCACGTAAGTTAGCTCATAAATGACCTACTCTTCTTGTTCTAGTCTTCTTCTTGTTCTACTCTTCTTGTTCTAGTCTTCTTCTTGTTCTACTCTTCTTGTTCTAGTCACCTATTTCTAACTTTCTTATTTTGCCATTTTGCAGATTTCATTCACTTCATGGAAGCTACTCTTCTTGTTCTAGTATTTCTGTTTATGTATGGATGAAACTTTGTTTATGTATGAAGGCTCTTTGTGATATGAATGGAACTTTGTTTATGTATGAAGGAACTTTGTTTATTGATGGAACTTTGTTTATGTATGAAGGAACTTTGTTTATGGATGGAATTTTGTGATATGAATGCCTGTGAAATATATCTATACATGTCATATATATTTGGAGTGAAAATTGTTGGATTTAATAAAAAAAAGAAAAAAGAGCCAATATGCAGGCTCTTTGCCGTCTGCCACCGACGGCAACGGGCTCTTTGCCGTCCGCCGCGGACGGCAAAGAAGCCACGTGGCATCCAGCTGTGCTTCCTGGGAGCTGACCCATTTGGTCAGTTTGCCTACAGTGGCAGACGGCAAAGGCTTGAGGCTCTTTGCCGTCAGCGGCGGACGGCAAAGGCCTGCCATGTAGTGACGTGTAGATGACATCATACGGCGGACGGCAAAGGCACTAGAAAGTTTGCGTCCGCGGCGGACGGCAAAGGCACTAGAAAGTTTGCCGTCCGCGGCGGACGGCAAAGGCCTGCCGTTAGCCACTTAACGGACTGAGAGCACAATTATTGCCGTCCGCTCTCTTTGCCGTCCGCGGCAGACGGCAAAGGGCCTTTGCCGTCAGCCGCCAGGAAGCAGATGGTAAAGTAGCTGTTTACCGTAGCCTACTTTGCCGGAGCCTTTTGCCGTCCGCGGCTGACAGCAATGGTCTTTGCCGTCCGCCGTTCATGCCTTTGACATCCGCCGTGGCAGACGGCAAAATAGCTGATTCCTGTAGTGCTTGATTTTTCCTCTCTGCTTCCAATATATCTTTTGGTTCCTCAGCAATATAAGCAGTTGTTCTTTAAGCATAGCCCTGCAGTTCCATTCATGGATATCCAGCTCTCTAAATTCCTCAAAGAAATCCCACATGAAGATGAGCTCATTTAACTTTGCAATTGCAGTTTTCAGACAGGACAAAGATTTAGCCCACAGCTTCAAAACTCTTCATAAAATCTTGAACTGAGCATTCAAAGTCTTAACAGAATCAAGGTTTCCCACTGGGATACTCCAAGCAGAAGCAACAACCTGTTTGAAATCAGAATGATGCAGCCAATAGTTTTCAAACCTGAATATTCTTGCCTTTGGGATAAAAGTACCAACTTTTATTACACAGGGCAAGTGATCAGATATAGGTTTTGCAAGTGTTAGGGAATGAAGTCATCCAGGAAGCAGAAGTGAAAAACCAGTCAAGTTTTACCAACAAAGGATCATGCTGCATGTTACTCCAGCTGAACTTTCTACCATGCAAAGGTAATTCAACCAAACCTTGGTTACTAATTGCCTCGTTGAACATAAGCATATCATTAACATCTCCCCCAGGTCTGTTCCTATCTGATGGTGCCCTCATAAGGTTGAAATCTCCCATTAAGATCCAATTAACATCATCAGGCATGTGAATATTTAAAAACCAGTTAATAAACTCCATTTTGTCTTGTGGGTCACATGGACCATAAATATTTGAAAGAATCCAAGACTGATTGGAAATCAAACTGGTGAACTGCATGGAAAGTGAAAATCTGTTTTGTGCAATGATTTCTCATGAGAAGTGAGAGCCATTCCAGGCCACCAGGAGCCCCCAGAAGCTCCAACAAAAGGGAGGAAAGAAAAATTATTAATTCGAGAGGGGCAAAGTTTTTTTAAGTAAGCTGTGTCAAAGGTCTCTCTTTTGGTTTCTTGAAGGCACACAATATTACAATCACTCTCATCAATCTTCTGTCTTAAGGCCAAGCATTTGTCCTCAGAATTCATACCTCTAATGTTCCAATTTAGAATATTCCAGCTTCTGTTTGTGTTATTCATGGAAACAAATTGAGATTTTGTACCAGAGGGCAAGCACCATCACTTGATCATCATCCAAATAGGATAGAAACTGGCATAATGCCCTGATCCACAACATATCATAATTCCAGCAGAGCATCCAAATATAGCACATGAAAGGACTAGTAGGAAAGTACAGCCACAGACATACAAGGTTCAGAAAGCACCAAGATCCAAGTCTTACAATCGTCAAAAGCAGCATCAAACTAGGTGGTGTGAGACTACATACACAATCCCACCACACAACACTCCAAGTAAGAGCCCTAAACATTAAGAAGAGGTGGCAGCATGTCCTTCTCCTTTGGCCAAGGGCATCTTGTCCAAAACCTCCTCTTGCCTTCTCTTGGGCTTCTTGGCCAGCATGTCCTCCAGTTCCCCCTCAATAACCTTACAGAAAGAGGCAGTAAGATTTTTAACAACTGATTTTTTGATGGTGGGAGGGACAGCATTGCAAGGTAAACAATTATTATTAGGGCATGAATTTCTCTTGTAACCAGCATTGTCTTTCTTAATTCTGCCACTTCTTCTTACCTCTGTTTCCGCAAGTGGAGTTTTTCCACTTCTTCTCTTCCTCAAGTTTTCCTGACCAAAAGGTTGTAGCAAGGCCTGTGACTCCATATCATGCAAATTGGCAGCCACCCCAATATTTTCTTTACCTTTGTCCTTATCACCTTCCTCCCTGACCTGACAGATTGGTGCATTGGAGGTAGGACATTTGTCAGGTATATGAAACAGAAAGGCTTGATCCATATTTTCCACAGCAGTGAACAGATACCACATTCCAGATTTTAACATATTGACAATCCAGGTAAACTTATCAGGGGACAGAAGCAAGTGGACAATAAAGTTAAACCAACTTACAGGAATGTTGGTAGAGAAAGAGCTCCTGTTATCCAAGGCTTTCTCTTTAAAGTGCTGCTTCCACAGTAACATGCCTTCTTCAGAAACAGAATGTTTAGTGTTAGCAGTAGTAGCCATCTGAATACTTTTCAGACCAAGGAGGGAAGGTGCCATGTTAAAGTGCTCATTTATTTGATTAACCCAATTACCTTGGAGTCCTGACTAAAGGTCTTCTAGATTCTCCACAGGCTGTAAACTTCCTCTGGCAGTAATAACATGCTCAGCACTGCCATTCAAGACTTCAGTTGATGATCCAGCAGTTGCCAGAGGAAGATCAGAAAACATAACAGGCTCCAAAGATGCTTCCAGAAGTGCAGGTTGGGCAGTAGCCACATCCAAAAGAGAAGAGACATCAGGAGCAACCTGTGTTGCAAGAGGGTTTGAAGCAACATGCTGCAGTTGGTCTGCAACAATTTGATCATGCAAAGCAGCCACATCCTGGATCTGCTCTTGCAATACAGGAGACTCCTCATCATCTCACTGATATGCTTGAATTATGCTCTGCAGTCCATTAGCAATCACAGCAGCAGTAGGTTGGACAATTGCAGGAATTGCAGCCCTAGAATGAGAAGCTTCCACAGTAACGGAAGGCAAAAGCATATGAGAATTGTCTCCTTCAGAAAAAGACATGTCTGAAGAGAAACTGCTATTACTAGGTGCTGGAAGCAGCTGTTCTCCATCTGCCCAGGCCATTTCTTCTTGCTGCACAACATCTAGAAGATCTTCCAACTCAGCATTATGGATGTTCTGATGGTTATCGTCCCAGTTATCCCAGTTCTCAGCAACCTGAACAGCCACCTCATTTTTGTTGGCTGCAACAACATGAAAACCCTCAGCAGGCACATCATTCTCGGGTAGGGGGTGCGGGTCCTCATTGGCAGGAGGAAAAGGGTCCTCATCTGCAGGTCCTCCACCAAGGAGCTCACTTGCCAGCACTTCAATGGAAGAAGACCAGCCGTCCTCCTCAAATTCATCCCCTTCAGACCAGCGCATACTTTTTGGGATGATATCTAAGTTCAAAACTCTTGCCTTGACCACAATGCGCCCCATGTGATCATCCTCCTTGTCCCAGGAAATCATGCGGCCAAACTTACTAACAGCACAAGCAAGATCTTCAGTGGTGCGGAAATCAAAAGGAACTCCCGTCAGAAGCAACCACACCACTCTATTGAGATGAACCCTCCTGTGATTTCTTCCCTCGTCATGCCTCACAAAACTAATGAACACATCTCCAAATTCATGGGGGCTATCAAGGACCAACTTATCCCTATCCCTAACCCTCGTGAGACGAACATATGCCTCTCCGAACGGACGGCGCTGAATATCTCGCAACCCCAACTGTCTATGCTCAACAATAAAATCCTCAAGAACATCTCTTACATTGGGGAATGGAGCATCTGCAGGGAGAGGGTGTATAGTCACAATCGCCCAATCCTCATGGCGACGAGGGCGCTGTGGCAGCAACACCCGAGCCACACCAATGCGCCCAGGTACCTGCTGAATGTCGAAGCCATGTGCCACAAAAGGGCGCGGGTCGATCGGAATGTTGGCCATCGGCGTCGCAGAAGAACGCGGGTTCGCCGGCGATGTGAGGCTCAAGGCACCAGAAGCAGAGTTTGTGCACAGAGGTGAAACAGAGGAGCAGAGCGGAGAAGTTGAGGAGGCAAGAGGACGACGAGGCTGGAAATTAGGAAAAGATCCCAAACAAAGCTCGCTAAAAGAGGAAATGAGTGGAGGCTCGCGGGCTGGGCCAACTGACTTGAACCAGTCCTGGACCGCGTCTAGGTCCCAGGCCTCAATCGATGGGCTGGGGAAAGTGGCAAACCGAAGATAGGGAAAAAGCCCAGGAAGGCGATTGTCATTGCACTCCTTAGCAAAATGGCCCAATTTGCCACACGCGTAACACTGAAATGAGATATTGGAACGACCCAGATTCCCGCCCGACGTAACCGCAGCGAGATCCTCTCCTAAGGAATTAATATTGGGGAATGAGTGCACATTATTGTCCGAGGCCACATTACTGCTGGCGGTCAGAAAATTCGCTAACCGAGCAAAAACCGACTGCCGTGGTTGATCGCCGGAAATTCTACCAGCGGCGGATCGTGGGCGTGATCCAGAATTGACCAAAGTCCAAGAAGCTTCTTCCTCACGATAGAAAAGTTGTTCTTCACGTAACCAGTTTGGTCCTCCAAAACCCCAAAGATTGAACACTAACTCAAAATCCTTCTCAACCACCCGACCATGATTATAGATTTCAAAACCCACAGCTTTGGAGGCAACAGAAAACTTGAATGTTCTGTCTTTGAGATGCAGCACACGGAAACCTTGTGGATAACCACCAAAACAAGATTGCAACGTGACACTGACTGTGTGACAATCCAACCGGAATCGAGCACGGCAGAAGGAAACCACCAAAGTGAATTCTCGTTGACGAAAACCAGGTGAAAACACCACCGGATGACCAAACTTTTGTCTCATTGAAAGCTGAAAATCTTTACCTCGAGCAAAGTTGAGCGAGGGAGGATCCATGGCCAAGCAAGGGCCAACTCTTCCCACAAAGGGACCAGAGACTGCAGGGTGGACGGGTGGACGGTGGCCGCCGGCGCCGGAGCGGCAGCCGGCGGGAAGAGGGGTGGCCGCCGGGGTGGAAGGGGCCACCGGCGGTGAGCGCCTAGAGAGAGCCTAGAGGAGAGAGCCTTGTGCTAGCCCGACCTCTTTCTCGTTCCCCCCTCATCGCGAGCATTTTGAGTACTTGTGGGTCCAAAACGGACTCCGAATGACAAAGTTATGACCGTTTTAGTGAACACTGGTCCTCTATATGGCAGTCCTTGAAAGAACTTCATTTTCTCGTGACGCGTTCTAGTGCGCTAGCCCGAAAGTTTGTGTCTTCCATAGTGGAGATATTGTTTCGACATATATATTCACCGATGCTAGGAATGCCCTCTTATTATTGGCTATCACACACGTACGTTATGGCATGCCACACGAAAAAAAACAAAGGAGAATAAGGCTTATAGTCGCCTTATTTTCTTGAACTTACAACCAAATGGGATTCCCCTGATCATAAAGCATGTGCAGAATGCAACATTTGTCCTTACCAGGCGGATTAATGTTTATTCTCACCATAATCTCTCAGATTTCCTTCCAAAGGATTTCCAATGGGTTCAGGAACATGTTTGAAAAGCAGCGGCAAATGATGTTCTTTGACTTTCCAGGGCAAAAAGACCAGCTTAGGTGCCGAATTTGAGGGTCCTCTGGGCCTCCTGTGCAAGCCGTAAGTATTTTCTAGATTCCCACGCTCGTCGCGAGCATTTTGACTAATTGTAGGTCTGAAACGGAATCCGAATGACAAAGTTATGACCGTTTTAGTGAACACCGGTCCTTTATATGGCAGTCCTTGAAAGAACTTCATTTTTTCGTGACGCGATCCAGCGCGCCGCCCCAAAATTTTGTGTCCTCCATAGTGGAGATATTGTTTCCACATATATATTGATCGATGCCAGGGCTGCTCTCCAATTATTGGATGTCACACACGTACGTTACGGCATGCCACACGGCAAAAACAAAGAGAATAAGGCTTATAATCGCCTTATTTTCTTGAATATACAACCAAATGGGATTCCCCGGATCATAGAGCATGTGCCGAATGCAACGTTTGTCCTTACCAGGCGGACTTATGTTGATACTCACCATAATATCTCGGATTTCCTTCCAAAATAGTGCCAATGGGTTCAGAAACTTCTCTGAAAAGCAGCGGCAAATGATGTTCTTTGACTTTCAGGGGCAAAAAGTCCAGGTTAGGGGCCGAATTTGAGGGTCCTCCGGGCCTCTTGCGCAAGCTGGAAGTATTTTCTAGATTGCCACGCTTGTCGCAAGCCTTTTGAGTACTTATGGGTCCAAAATGGACTCTGAAATACCAAATTATGACCGTTTTAGTGAACACCGGTCCTTTATATGGTAGTCCTTGAAAGAATTTCATTTTCTCATGATGCGCAGCCCCAAAATTCTCGTGACCCTAAACCCTAAACCTATGACTTTCGGGGGCAAAAAGTCCTGCCAAGGGGCTGAATTTGAGGGTCCTTCGGGCCTCCTGCGGACGCTGGACATATTTTCTAGATTCCCACGCTCGTCACGAGCATTTTGAGTACTTGTGGGTCCGAAACAGACTCCGAATGACAAAGTTATGACCATTTTAGTGAACTCCGGTCCTTTATATGGCAGTCCTTGAAAGAACTTCATTTTCTCGGGACAAGTTCTCGTACGCCGCCCCAAAACTTCGTGTCCTCCATAGTGGAGATATAGTTTCCACATATATATTGACCGATGCCAGGAATATCCTCGTATTATTGGCTGCCACACACGTACGTTACGACATGCTACATGACAAAAACAAGGAGAATTAGGCTTATAGTCGCCTTAGTTTATTCAATTTACAACCAAATGGGATTCCCCGAATCATAGAACATGTGCAGAATGCAACATTTGTCCTTACCAGGCGGACTAATGTTTATACTCACCATAATCTCTCGGATTTCTTTCCAAAGGAGTGCCAATGGGTTCAGAAACTTGTTTGAAAAGCAGCGGCAAATGATGTTCACTTTCAGGGGTAAAAAGTCCTACCTAGGTGCCAAATTTGAGGGTCCTTCAGGCCTCCTGCGCAAGTCGGAAGTATTTTCTAGATTCCCACGGTCGTCGCAAGCATTTTGAGTACTTGTGGGTCCGAAACGGACTCCAAATGATAAAGTTATGACCGTCTTAGTGAACACTGCTTGATGCGGAGCATCCTACGGGTATCACCATGTCAAGAGTCCGTTTGGCAAGTGACACATGCGACCTCCACTTCACATACATAAAGGTAAATCATCTCCTTTACACGTGTTCACTTGACCCCTTCGAGGATGGCATACTACTTGACACTCCACTCGTGTGCATGCATAGGTATTGCCGGAGCTTCACGAAAGAAGAGGAGGAGTGCAAGCTCCAAGGTACAACTACACCATCCGTGAGGGAAGCGTACGAAGACGCAAGAAGAAGAGCTGCCAAAGAAGCTACAGCGAGCGGACGTCCGGCCACCACCGGACGACTGGCGCCTGAAGCCCAGCCAACGCCAGCTACATCACCTCCCAGCGAGCAGACGTCCGGCCCCCACCGGACGACCGATAATATTAACGGAGGTCCGAAGATACCAGACATCCGATGCCTCTTCAACAGAACGGATTTAGCGGACGACCGGTCTCCCACGCGCCACCGGATGACCGGTACCCACCAGATGTCCGGTACCTGCCTGTGCGCGGCTGCGGGCCTTTGGCCTTGTATCTCTCTCCCACTTACCCCATCGAGGCTTAGACTATAAATAGACCTCCCCCTCATCCTTTCTAGGGTTAGCAAAGGATTATCTCATTTGAGATAGAGCTTTGCTCATCCATCCGGATCTACTGCACCGAGAGAGACCGCGACCTCTACGGTGAAGATCCATCTTGGATTAAAGACCCCTCACGGGAAGATCCGTCTAGGATATCATCAAGGCCTCCTCATGGAGATGAACTCTACCTTGTATCTTTCTATTTGCCATTCATGTACCTTGTGATCTTGTGTGTTTAATTGTCTAGCGGATATGTGATTGGACTTGTTCTTGAGTCTTTCCCCTTGTGATTTCTCTCCGTTCATCCCTGTGTTCTTCGTGTTCTTCGAGGAATCCACTCCAATCGTAAAGGATCGGGCCACAAGGGTTCTACCCTACATCATCTTGGTATCATGAGCCACGTTGATCACATATTTGGAGTCCCTCCCACCGTTTCCTAGCCTTCTTTTGTGTGATTTCGTCCTAAATTTTGAAAATCCCCACCAAAAATAGCTCCAATTTTTTTTGTGATTTGTTGGTTTGCTGAAGTTTTGTTGATTTTGATCCTTGGATTTTCTTGGTTTCAACTGGATCTAGAATTTCCCCAAGTTTCCTCATCTTCCATCCATGAAACCTCCTCAATTTTGACCCCAAAATCCCCAATTTCCGCCCAAAATCGCGTCCCGAAACTCGCATCTCGCATTGACCCAGACCCACCGGACGACCGCCACTTTACCGGAGGCCCGGAGCCCCAGGAACCACCAGTCTGCCGGTACTTCCTAGACATCCGACACCCCGATCCCGAGCTGAAACAGCGGATTTCCGAGCCCGACCGGACATCCGACGACCGGACATCCGTCCATTCCCGGACGTCCGACACCTGTAGATATCAACTTTGGCTGATTTTTCTTTCGGCCATAACTAATTCATCCGAACTCCGATTTTTATGTTCTTTAGCTCGTTTTGAAGCTATTGACATCCCCCTTACCAAAAAAATACTTTCAACATCATTTGACTCCATAAAATTTTGACAACTTTGGCATATTTGCCTAGGCCCTCCACCATATCATCTGCATTACCACCATAGCCTTCCGCAACCTAACCCATTTTGTTCACCATAGCATTAGTGGTTACTTGAGTTGTGATTTGAGTCTCCTAAGGTCTTTCGGCTATTTAGGGATGATTGCTTCTTCACCAACCACCACCACCACTTCCACATAGGCTTGCCCAACATACACTTCCCCCACCCCAACCTAACCCAATTTTGTTTGAGCTTGTTTGAGTTGTGGCTTGTGTCTCCTAAGGTGTTTCGGCTACTTAGGGACGGTCACTTCAACATTGACTCGCATAACCCATCATTCCACTTCCGCATTGCCGAGTGCAAAGCCACCACCACTTTCCGCTACCACCATTTGACATTTAACATTTGAGATTTTGAGTTCGTGGTTTTTCCGTTTCCTAGGGTGTTTCGGCTTCCTAGGAACGGGTCGGCATCGGCCACACCGCCTCTCATCATCGCCAAGGACGGTAACCTCGACGACACCATTGTATATTCCCCTCGCAATTGCATTGATAACCCCTAGCCCATTTTGCGTTACTTGCCCATCGAGACTAGCCATTTGAGTATTCCCGGCAACGTTACTTGTGCACATTAGTGATCATCGATACACCTTCCATTGCATACTTACCATATCATCTTGGTATCATATCATCTCTTGTGTCACAAAGATTGTTCCCGCATATACACAATTGCTATCTTGGTTTGTGCATTTCGCATTGTGGCCATATTAAAAAAAGAATAAGCTTTTTAAGCAAAAAGAGAGAGCAAAGAAGCTTGTGAGCAATAGCCATAGCATCATACCACATTGCATATAAGATTGTCATATCCGATCATCTTGGATCATCTTGAGAAGAACGCCGGGAACCATACATACATCGCATACTTGGGATAGAAAGTTTGTCCATTTTGCATCTTATAGGTTGTGCACAAGCGTCGTATCCGCCTATTGAGCAATCGTGCTAGCGTCTCTCTTGAGTTGTGCAACACGAGCGTTTTCCGTGGATTCCACATTTTGTGCCCATTCCTTGGTTGCACGCCCCATTTATCTATCTGTGTGTGTGTTTCCGTGTGCCATTCATTGCTATTGATCTACTTGTTTCACTTGCGAATTTGTGAACCTCTTTCAACATTATTGACTCTTGCTAACATTTTACATCAATTTTTTGTGCCACTATCCTCACCAAGCTACTCCATAAGCTTTACTTGATAGGTGTGAGTGAACAAGTCCGGTATCAATTCCACTACTCTTTCATCTCACATTGAGTGAAACAGGATACATCCTCAACTTTGGGAAAAGGTAACTTGGTATTGTTTATCTCATTTCCTACTCACCTCTACTCGAGTCTTGTGATGGATAGGCAAGGCATTTCACCTTCGGTCTACAACAACAATGATGAGTTCGATGCCACGAACAACTCCAATGACGCCAAGATGCAAGCTCAAATGGAGGAGATCAAAGCCCTCATCAAGTCCTACAAGTGATCTTCCTCATCTTCGAGAAGACGCTCAAGAGCACATGCTTCTGAGCTACCATCTCTGGAAAGATCACATCGGCATCGACACCACCACCGACAAGAACGTGAAGGTCATGAGCTCAACACCAACAACCGCTCAATGACTTCACCATCTCCTTTGGCATCTTCGCCAAGTGACTTCAAGGCATCTTCGCCTACGGACATACGACATCTTCGCCAACAAGCACCCCAAGACTACGCTCAAGAGAAGCTCCCCAAGTTCAAGTCCGCGACTTCCACGGGCTACTACGACCTTGACACCGACCACGAGATTCCTTTCTACGGGACTCTAGAACCTGAGGAGTATCTCGAGTGGGAGCGCTTAATGGACGACTACCTCAAGCTACATCAAGTTCCTCCCGAAGATCAAGTGAAGTGCACCACAAGGAACTTCCACGACTACGCGTCCACATGGTGGCTTCACAAACCTTCGGAGACCTACGACATGAGTTGGCCCAAGACGAAGAGCGCTATGCGGCGAGAGTTCGTGCCTCCAACCTACATGGAAGATCTTCTACGCCAATTGGAGAACACCATCCAAGGATCCATGTCCATCAACAAGTACTTCAAGGAGATTAAGAATGCCTTGCGACGAGCCGACATGGACGACCCCATTTCGATGAAGCTCCACTTCATGATGGGATTGCACAACGACATCTCCAAGACTATCTTCCTCGAGAACTACAAGTCTCGACGACTACTACATTGGTGCTCTCAAGGCAGAACAATAACTTATGAAGGCCAAGGCTTCTCCACCCCAAGCTCACTTTGTGATGACCAAGCCCCATGAGAACGAGCATGAGGATAGTACCACCAAGATGTCCAAGCCCGACGAGCTCCATGACGATGCTCCCAAGATCGACTTGACCACCATCCCTCTTTCTGGCATTGATGATGCGGGGTCTACTTCGACCCTTTTTCAAGACGGTGCGGCGACAAGTATGACTATGGAGACCCTCAAGGACCAAGCTTTGGAGGTGAGCAACAAGGTGGGGAGCAAGGATGATGCTTCCATCTTTGGAGGTGGTCGTGATGATGTGCCATCTTCGGCCTTCATCCATGGCGACAATGACGAGATGATCGAGCATGGGATTTTCCCTTCGGTCATGGAGGAGAGTGGTGATGTGCCATCTTAGGCCTTCATCCACGGCGACGGCGATGAGATGGTTGAGCATGGGATTTTCCCTTTGACCACGGTGACGTATGATGACTTGAGAGACTTCTGCCACCATATTGAGAGTGAAAGCAAGGTCACCGCTAGCCACATCTATGATGAGCTGCCCTAATTCCCATGTGAGGAGAGCCACAACCCCCACCACTTGAGTGAGATGAGTGACTCCACCATACGTGAGATTGAGTGCACCTACCTTGAGGGAGTGAGTGAACCACCACATAGAGAGAGTGTGATAGTTGATAGGTCTCGTGAGGCCATTTGCATTTCTAACAACTTGACCTCTACCTCTATTGTGTCTTCTCATTTGGTGCTACGTCCCATTGATGATGACGCGCCGATACTCGACGACTACGTCCTTCCTTTGGACAAGACTATGGCCATGGTGGAATATGATGCACCCCCCACATGGTTCCATCAAGATGAAGATAACCACCATTTGGTCTTTTCCACCTCACCTACACCACTTGAGTGGAATGAACAAGGTAACATAGGTGAAGGTGATGCTCTAGTCCCACTAGTGGATATTCTTGACATTGATTGCTTGCATGATGTTGATCAACCTATTACCATGCTTCATGCTAGTGCGACTTCCCCATGTGATGATTTACCCATTTATGATGAGTATCATGATTTCCATGTGGAGTCTATTAGTTGTGATGCCATGTTACATAGGATTTCTTGTGACAATTCTTTAGGTCACATCATGTTTGACAATCCGCTTGACTTGTCATATGCTATGCATGAGATCAACAATATGTCCAGTTTGCAATCTCATGTAGTTACTATGCATATTCCATTAAAATAAACCCAATTTGCACATATGGCATAGATGACAAGCCCGTGGTTATTGGCATTTGTTTTTCTTGTGATGATATTGATATGTTCCCTTTGCATCATCTATCTCATATGCCATGCCATGACCACCTAGCTTCGGATATGCATTGCTTTGGATGATGTCCATTTTCTCCATATGATGTTTCCAATATTGCTCATGAGGAGATCCCCAACGTTTCCTCATACATTTTACAAGATTTTGATTCATCCCATTCATTGCATGATCCCAATAATTATATGCACCATATGCTCCCCATGAATGAAAATGCTATTGATGTGCCATATACTTGTATGCTAAATTTGCATCCCTATCATGTCATACATACCAACTATTCTTTCATGATGGATGACATGTTCTTATACCATGCATCAAATTTCTTTGAGCGATGCTTATCTTGTGCTAACTCTAACGTGCACATACACATCAAGATGGATGATGTGTACATTTACCACACACACAATTTCTTTGGTTTGTGTCTCTTTTGTGTAGGTACCCATGAATACTTGTCAACCTCACAATCCCATGAGTTGACAAAACGAGCTCTAAAGAGCAACGATTATTTGGATCCCATGGATTGTCTTTCCCACCGCTCTGTCCATGCAAAGACTTCGCACATTTCTTCTACATGGCCCTCACTTGGTTATGGGTTATTGTCCATTATATATCATTTGCCCATATTGCCATGTTCACTTTGCATGATATGCTAATTATTATGCCTTTGCCATGCATTTGTGACCCATGCTTTGCATTACACATGATGATTGATTCTACTAGTTGTATCTGTATTTGCATGCTTGGTGGAGATATTGCTTGTTATTGCCATGTCCCATTTATGCCCCATTCCTATAATGATACTTTGATCTTGCTTCGTGTTCGTGCTTGCGTTATGTCATGTGCATTGCCTATGCATATTAATTTCTCACATGACATGATTGCCATGATTTCCTCTAGTGTGTTGCATCTTTGCTCATGCAGCTTGCACGACTTGATTGATATGCTTGCTTATGTTGCATCACCAATGATTCATACTTGCTCATTTCATGCGGTTGATGACAACCATTACCATGCTTTGCAAATGATTATTATTGCTTATTGTCATATATCTCCATGTGTTGCCTCTCTCATGCTAGATGATTTGACATGTATTGAGTGCAACAATGCTTTTAGTCTTGCTAATGCGATTGCCCCCATAGCATTCTCGCATTTACTTGGAGATTTAGACATATTCCTTGTGAAGCATGCTTGTCTTACCTCTTTGCACCATATACCTAGTGCCATGAATATAGCAATTGTTGCATCATATTATTCATGCACTTGTGCTTCCAATGGTTATGTTCAAGAGAAGAGAACCATCATGATGGATGATGTGTTTATCTACCATGCGCATACATTCTTTGCTTTGTTTTGTGCATGTGTAGGATACTTGCACTTCGTGTCGACTTCCACTTCACGTGAGTTGACCATTCGAGCTCTTGAGAGGGAACCACCTTCTACCACGACGATTCTACATCGCTGTTGCTTGTGCTTCGGCATTGTGAAGAATGCACAAGGACATGCTTTCAAGGTGATATCCTTCTCTTTCAAGAAACCCAAAACCATGAGCATGAATAGTGTGGATCATACTACTTGTGTTACTTGCACCATGAGACTTATTGTTCATCTTGGACCACTTGATTGCACACATGTTAGAGATCTTGCTTCCGCTTGTCATTTTCACCGTTCCATGCATCATGATATATATGACTTGTGTGTTGCATCCACTTCTTGGATTATTTGCTCCTATAATATGGTTGGTTGCAACAATATCATTTCTTCACATATGCCATGTCCCGTTGCTTGTCACATGATTGACTTGATTGCATCACACATGATGAACAATTGCTCTTTCAATTGTGCTGAGTGCCACACGATTTTCACTACACCCTATTCACGTTATGCTTGGATTGTCTTGCATTTGACCCACCTGTTTAGACACTTCATTTCCTTTGGTGTTGTGAATTCTTCCTATGCCTACCATAGACCGTTTGTTGAGCGCTTTATGCATGCTTGCTATGAACTTGAGGTAGATGCTTATTCTCTTGTCAAACATATTTGCATCTCTACCTCACAATTGCATACTTGTCCCCATGATATCTTTGCTTATGCTCGATTGATGTGCTTACATACCATGTCACAATCCTTTCTCACACCATATTCTTTGCATGATGATGAGACTTGTTGGGTGAATCACCTCTTGAATGCTTAGTTTTGCACTAACGCTAACCACATTTGTTTTTCCAACTGTTTGTTGTCTTTGCTCCTTTTGCAGGAATCACTAGATGGTGCGACATTGGAGAGTGCTTAAATATGATGAGTGCTTGGTGATCGACCACTTCAACACGGCAACGCCATCTCTTTCCCATGGTGATTTGTCTTTCGATCCAAGGTCGGATCTTTTCCAAGGGGGAGGGGATGATGCGGAGCATCCTACGGGTATCACCATGTCAAGAGTCTGTTTGGCAAGTGACACATGCGACCTCCACTTCACATACACAAAGGTGAATCATCCCCTTTACACATGTTCACTTGACGCCTTCGAGGATGGCATACTACTTGACACTCCACTCGTGTGCATGCATAGGTATTGCCGGAGCTTCACGGACGACGAGGAGGAGTGCAAGCGCCAAGGTACAACTACACCATCCGCGAGGGAAGCGTACGAAGAAGCAAGAAGAAGAGCTGCCAAAGAAGGTACAGCAAGCGGACGTCCGGCCTCCACCGGACAACTTGTGCCTGAAGCCCAGCCAACGCCAGCTACAGCACCTCCCAGCGAGCGGACGTCCGGGCCCCACCGGACGACCGATAATATTAACGGAAGTACGAAGATACCAGACGTCTGGTGCCTCTTCAACAGAACGGATTAGCAGACGCCCGGCGACCAGCGAACGGCCGGTGTCCCACGAGCCACCGGACGACCGGTACCCACCGGATGTCCCGTAGCCGCCTGTGCGCAGCTGCGGGCCTTTGGCCTTGTATCTCTCTCCCACTTACCCCTTCGAGGCTTAGACTATAAATAGACCTCCCCCTCATCCTTTCTAGGGTTAGCAAAGGATTAGCTCATTTGAGATAGAGATTTGCTCATCCATCCGGATCTACTCCACCGAGAGAGACCGCGGCCTCTACGGAGCAGATCCATCTTGGATTCAAGACCCCTCACGGATAGATCTGTCTAGGATATCATCAAGGCCTCCTCATGGAGATGAATACTACCTTGTATATTTCCATTGTTGTTCATGTACCTTGTGATCTTGTGTGTTTGATTGTTCTAGTGGATGTGTGATTGGACTTGTTCTTGAGTGTTTCCCCTTGTGATTTCTCTCCGTTCTTCCCCGTGTTCTCCGTGTTCTGTGAGGGAATCCACTTAAGTCGTGAAAGATCGGGCCTCTAGGGTTCTACCCTACATCACTGCTCCTTTCTATGGTAGTCCTTCAAAGAACTTCATTTTCTCGTGACGTGTTCTGGCGCGCCGCCCGAAAATTTTGTGTCCTCCATAGTGGAGATATTGTCTCCACATATATGTTGACCGATGTCAGGAATGCCCTCCTATTATTGGCTGTCACACACATACGTTACGGCATGCCACATGGTAAAAACAAGGAGAATAAAACTTATAGTCTCCTTATTTTCTTGAATTTAGAACCAAATGGGATTCCTCGGATCATAGAGCATGTGCAGAATGCAACGTTTGTCCTTACCAGGCGGACTAATGTTGACACTCACCATAATCTCTCGGATTTCCTTCCAAAAGAGTGCCAATGGGTTCAGAAACTTGTCTAAAAAGCAGCGGCAAATGATGTTCTTTGACTTTCAGGGGCAAAAGGTCCAGCTTAGGGGCCCAATTTGAGGGTCCTTCGGGCTCCTACGCAAGCCAGATGTATTTTCTAGATTCCCACGATCATGGCGAGCATTTTTAGTACTTGTGGGTCCGAAACGGACTCCGAATGACAAAGTTATGACCGTTTTAGTGAACACCGATCCTTTATATGGCATTCCTTGAAAGAATTTCATTTTCTCGTGGCGCGTTCTGGCGCACCGCCCAAAAATTTTGTGTCCTCCATAGTGGAGGTATTAATTCCACATATATATTGACCGATGCCAGGAATGCCCTCCTATTATTGGCTATCACACAAGTACGTTACGGCATGCCACGCGGCAAAAACAAAGAAGAATAAGGCTTATAGTCGCCTTATTTTCTTGTATTTACAACCAAATGGGATTCACCAGATCATAGAGCATGTGCACAATGCAACGTTTGTCCTTCCAGGCTGACTAATGTTTATACTCACCATAATCTCTCGGATTTCCTTCCAAAGGAGTTCCAATGGGTTCAGAAACTTGTCTGAAAAGTAGCGACAAATAATGTTCTTTGACTTTCAAAGGGCAAAAGGTCCAGCTTAGGTGCCCAATTTGAGTGTCCTTCGGGCCTCCTGTGCAAGCCGGAAGTATTTTCTAGATTCCCACGATCATCGCGAGCATTTTGAGTACTTGTGAGTCCGAAACGGACTCCGAATGACAAAGTTATGACGATTTTAGTGAACACCGGTCCTTTATATGGCAGTCCTTGAAAGAATTTCATTTTCACGTGACACGTTCTGGCGTGCCGCCCCAAAATTTTGTGTCCTCCATAGTGGAGATATTGTTTCCACATATATGTTCACCGATGCCAAGAATGCGCTCCTGTTATTGGCTGTCACACACGTACATTACGGCTTGGCACGCGGCAGAAACAAAGGAGAATAAGGCTTATAGTCGCCTTATTTTCGTGAATTTACAACCAAATGAGATTCACCAGATCATAGAGCATGTGCAGAATGCAACGTTTGTCCTTACCAGGCAGACTAATGTTTATACGCACCAAAATCTTTCGGATTTCCTTCCAAAGGAGTGCCAATTGTTTCAGAAACTTGTCTGAAAAGCAGCGGCAAATGATGTTCTTTGACTTTCAGGGGAAAAAAGTACTGCATAGGGGCCGAATTGGAGGATCCTCTAGGCTTATTGCACAAGCCGTAAGTATTTTCTAGATTCCCACATTCTTCTCGAGCATTTTTAGTAATTGTGCATCTGAAACAGATTTCGAATGAATAAGTTATGACCGTTTTAGTGAACACCGGTCCTTTATATGGCAATCCTTGAAAGAACTTCATTTTCTCGTGACGCGTTCTGGCGCATCGCCCCCAAATTTTGTGTCCTCCATAGTGGAGATATAGTTTCCACGTATATATTGAGCGATGCCAGGAATGCCCTCCTATTATTGGTTGTCACACACGTACGTTACGGCATGCCACATGACAAAAACAAGGAGAATAAGGCTTATAGTCGCCTTATTTTATTGAATTTACAACCAAATGGGATTCACCAGATCATAGAGCATGTGCAGAATGCTACGTTGTCCTTACGAGGCGGACTAATGTTTATACTCACCATAATCTCTCAGATTTGCTTCCAAAGGAGTTCCAATGGGTTCAGAAACTTGTCTGAAAAGTAGCGACAAATGATGTTCTTTGACTTTCAGAGGGCACAATGTCCTGCCTAGGTGTCGAATTTGAGAATCCTCTGGGCCTACTGCACAAGCCGTAAGTATTTTCTAGATTCCCACATTCTTCTTGAGCATTTTGAGTACTTGTGAGTCCGAAACGGACTCCGAATGACAAAGTTATGACCATTTTAGTGAAAACCGGTCCTTTATATGGCAGTCCTTGAAAGAACTTCATTTTCTCGTGACGAGTTCTGGCGCGCCGCCCCAAAATTTTGTGTCTTCCATAGTGGAGATATTGTTTTCCACATACATGTTCACCGATGCCAGGAATGCCCTCCTGTTATTGGCTGTCGCACACGTACATTACGGCATGCCACGCGGCAAAAAGAAAGGAGAATAAGGCTTATAGTTGCCTTATTTTCCTGAATTTACAACCAAATGGGATTCACCAGATCATAGAGCATTTGCAGAATGCAACGTTTGTCCTTCCAGGCTGACTAATGTTTATACGCACCAAAATCTCTCGGATTTCCTTCCAAAGCAGAGCCAATTGTTTCAGAAACTTGTCTCAAAAGCAGCGGCAAATGATGTTCTTTGACTTTCAGGGGAAAAAAGTACTGCATAGGGGCCAAATTGGAGGATCCTCTGGGCCTACTGCACAAGCCGTAAGTATTTTCTAGATTCCCACATTCTTCTCGAGCATTTATAGTACTTGTGCATCCGAAACAGACTTTGAATGACAAAGTTATGACCGTTTTAGTGAACACCGCTCCTTTATATGGCAATCCTTGAAATAACTTCATTTTCTCGTGACGCGTTCTGGCGCACCACCCGCAAATTTTGTGTCCTCCATAGTGGAGATATAGTTTCCACATATATGCTGACCGATGCCAGGAATGCCCTCCTGTTATTGGTTGTCACACACGTACGTTACGGCATGCCACATGACAAAAACAAGAAGAATAAGGTTTATAGTCGCCTTATTTTATTGAATTTACAACCAAATGGGATTCACCAGATCATAGAGCATGTGCAGAATGCAACGTTTGTCCTTCCAGGCTGACTAATGTTTATACTCACCATAATCTCTCGGATTTCCTTCCAAAGGAGTTCCAATGGGTTCAGAAACTTGTCTGAAAAGTAGTGACAAATGATGTTCTTTGACTTTCAGAGGGCAAAAGGTCCAGCTTAGGGGCCCAATTTGAGGGTCCTTCGGGCCTCCTGCGCAAGCCGGAATTATTTTCTAGATTCCCATGATCATCGCGAGCATTTTGAGTACTTGTGAGTCCGAAACGGACTCCGAATGACAAAGTTATGACCATTTTAGTGAACACCGGTCCTTTATATGGCAGTCCTTGAAAGAATTTTGTTTTCTCGTGACGCGTTCTGGCGTGCCGCCCCAAAATTTTGTGTCCTCCATAGTGGAGATATTGTTTCCACATATATGTTCACCGATGCCAGGAATGCGCTCCTGTTATTGGCTGTCACACACGTACATTACGGCATGGCACGCGGCAGAAACAAAGGAGAATAAGGCTTATAGTCGCCTTATTTTCGTGAATTTACAACCAAATGGGATTCACCAGATCATAGAGCATGTGCAGAATGCAACGTTTGTCCTTACCAGGCAGACTAATGTTTATACGCACCAAAATCTTTCGGATTTCCTTCCAAAGGAGTGCCAATTGTTTCAGAAACTTGTCTGAAAAGCAGCGGCAAATGATGTTCTTTGACTTTCAGGGGAAAAAAGTACTGCATAGGGGCCGAATTGGAGGATCCTCTAGGCTTATTGCACAAGCCGTAAGTATTTTCTAGATTCCCACATTCTTCTCGAGCATTTTTAGTAATTGTGCATCTGAAACAGATTTCGAATGAATAAGTTATGACCGTTTTAGTGAACACCGGTCCTTTATATGGCAATCCTTGAAAGAACTTCATTTTCTCGTGACGCGTTCTGGCGCATCGCCCCCAAATTTTGTGTCCTCCATAGTGGAGATATAGTTTCCACGTATATATTGAGCGATGCCAGGAATGCCCTCCTATTATTGGTTGTCACACACGTACGTTACGGCATGCCACATGACAAAAACAAGGAGAATAAGGCTTATAGTCGCCTTATTTTATTGAATTTACAACCAAATGGGATTCACCAGATCATAGAGCATGTGCAGAATGCAACGTTGTCCTTACGAGGCGGACTAATGTTTATACTCACCATAATCTCTCAGATTTGCTTCCAAAGGAGTTCCAATGGGTTCAGAAACTTGTCTGAAAAGTAGCGACAAATGATGTTCTTTGACTTTCAGAGGGCACAATGTCCTGCCTAGGTGTCGAATTTGAGAATCCTCTGGGCCTACTGCACAAGCCGTAAGTATTTTCTAGATTCCCACATTCTTCTTGAGCATTTTGAGTACTTGTGAGTCCGAAACAGACTCCGAATGACAAAGTTATGACCATTTTAGTGAAAACCGGTCCTTTATATGGCAGTCCTTGAAAGAACTTCATTTTCTCGTGACGAGTTCTGGCGCGCCGCCCCAAAATTTTGTGTCTTCCATAGTGGAGATATTGTTTTCCACATACATGTTCACCGATGCCAGGAATGCCCTCCTGTTATTGGCTGTCACACACGTACATTACGGCATGCCACGCGGCAAAAAGAAAGGAGAATAAGGCTTATAGTTGCCTTATTTTCCTGAATTTACAACCAAATGGGATTCACCAGATCATAGAGCATTTGCAGAATGCAACGTTTGTCCTTCCAGGCTGACTAATGTTTATACGCACCAAAATCTCTCGGATTTCCTTCCAAAGGAGAGCCAATTGTTTCAGAAACTTGTCTCAAAAGCAGCGGCAAATGATGTTCTTTGACTTTCAGGGGAAAAAAGTACTGCATAGGGGCCAAATTGGAGGATCCTCTGGGCCTACTGCACAAGCCGTATGTATTTTCTAGATTCCCACATTCTTCTCGAGCATTTATAGTACTTGTGCATCCGAAACAGACTTTGAATGACAAAGTTATGACCGTTTTAGTGAACACCGGTCCTTTATATGGCAATCCTTCAAAGAACTTCATTTTCTCGTGACGCGTTCTGGCGCACCACCCGCAAATTTTGTGTCCTCCATAGTGGAGATATAGTTTCCACATATATATTGACCGATGCCAGGAATGCCCTCCTGTTATTGGTTGTCACACACGTACGTTACGGCATGCCACATGACAAAAACAAGAAGAATAAGGTTTATAGTCGCCTTATTTTATTGAATTTACAACCAAATGGGATTCACCAGATCATAGAGCATGTGCAGAATGCAACGTTTGTCCTTCCAGGCTGACTAATGTTTATACTCACCATAATCTCTCGGATTTCCTTCCAAAGGAGTTCCAATGGGTTCAGAAACTTGTCTGAAAAGTAGTGACAAATGATGTTCTTTGACTTTCAGAGGGCAAAAGGTCCAGCTTAGGGGCCCAATTTGAGGGTCCTTCGGGCCTCCTGCGCAAGCCGGAATTATTTTCTAGATTACCATGATCATCGCGAGCATTTTGAGTACTTGTGAGTCCGAAACGGACTCCGAATGACAAAGTTATGACCATTTTAGTGAACACCGGTCCTTTATATGGCAGTCCTTGAAAGAATTTCATTTTCTCGTGACGCGTTCTGGCGTGCCGCCCCAAAATTTTGTGTCCTCCATAGTGGAGATATTGTTTCCACATATATGTTCACCGATGCCAGGAATGCGCTCCTGTTATTGGCTGTCAAACACGTACATTACGGCATGGCACGCGGCAGAAACAAAGGAGAATAAGGCTTATAGTCGCCTTATTTTCGTGAATTTACAACCAAATGGGATTCACCAGATCATAGAGCATGTGCAGAATGCAACGTTTGTCCTTACCAGGCAGACTAATGTTTATACGCACCAAAATCTTTCGGATTTCCTTCCAAAGGAGTGCCAATTGTTTCAGAAACTTGTCTGAAAAGCAGCGGCAAATGATGTTCTTTGACTTTCAGGGGAAAAAAGTACTGCATAGGGGCCGAATTGGAGGATCCTCTAGGCTTATTGCACAAGCCGTAAGTATTTTCTAGATTCCCACATTCTTCTCGAGCATTTTTAGTAATTGTGCATCTGAAACAGATTTCGAATGAATAAGTTATGACCGTTTTAGTGAACACCAGTCCTTTATATGGCAATCCTTGAAAGAACTTCATTTTCTCGTGACGCGTTCTGGCGCATCGCCCCCAAATTATGTGTCCTCCATAGTGGAGATATAGTTTCCACGTATATATTGAGCGATGCCAGGAATGCCCTCCTATTATTGGTTGTCACACACGTACGTTACGGCATGCCACATGACAAAAACAAGGAGAATAAGGCTTATAGTCGCCTTATTTTATTGAATTTACAACCAAATGGGATTCACCAGATCATAGAGCATGTGCAGAATGCAACGTTGTCCTTACGAGGCGGACTAATGTTTATACTCACCAAAATCTCTCGGATTTCCTTCCAAAGGAGAGCCAATTGTTTCAGAAACTTGTCTCAAAAGCAGCGGCAAATGATGTTCTTTGACTTTCAGGGGAAAAAAGTACTGCATAGGGGCCAAATTGGAGGATCCTCTGGGCCTACTGCACAAGCCGTAAGTATTTTCTAGATTCCCACATTCTTCTTGAGCATTTTGAGTACTTGTGAGTCCGAAACAGACTCCGAATGACAAAGTTATGACCATTTTAGTGAAAACCGGTCCTTTATATGGCAGTCCTTGAAAGAACTTCATTTTCTCGTGACGAGTTCTGGCGCGCCGCCCCAAAATTTTGTGTCTTCCATAGTGGAGATATTGTTTTCCACATACATGTTCACCGATGCCAGGAATGCGCTCCTGTTATTGGCTGTCACACACGTACATTACGGCATGGCACGCGGCAGAAACAAAGGAGAATAAGGCTTATAGTCGCCTTATTTTCATGAATTTACAACCAAATGGGATTCACCAGATCATAGAGCATGTGCAGAATGCAACGTTTGTCCTTACCAGGCAGACTAATGTTTATACGCACCAAAATCTTTCGGATTTCCTTCCAAAGGAGTGCCAATTGTTTCAGAAACTTGTCTGAAAAGCAGCGGCAAATGATGTTCTTTGACTTTCAGGGGAAAAAAGTACTGCATAGGGGCCGAATTGGAGGATCCTCTAGGCTTATTGCACAAGCCGTAAGTATTTTCTAGATTCCCACATTCTTCTCGAGCATTTTTAGTAATTGTGCATCTGAAACAGATTTCGAATGAATAAGTTATGACCGTTTTAGTGAACACCGGTCCTTTATATGGCAATCCTTGAAAGAACTTCATTTTCTCGTGACGCGTTCTGGCGCATCGCCCCCAAATTTTGTGTCCTCCATAGTGGAGATATAGTTTCCACGTATATATTGAGCGATGCCAGGAATGCCCTCCTATTATTGGTTGTCACACACGTACGTTACGGCATGCCACATGACAAAAACAAGGAGAATAAGGCTTATAGTCGCCTTATTTTATTGAATTTACAACCAAATGGGATTCACCAGATCATAGAGCATGTGCAGAATGCTACGTTGTCCTTACGAGGCGGACTAATGTTTATACTCACCATAATCTCTCAGATTTGCTTCCAAAGGAGTTCCAATGGGTTCAGAAACTTGTCTGAAAAGTAGCGACAAATGATGTTCTTTGACTTTCAGAGGGCACAATGTCCTGCCTAGGTGTCGAATTTGAGAATCCTCTGGGCCTACTGCACAAGCCGTAAGTATTTTCTAGATTCCCACATTCTTCTTGAGAATTTTGAGTACTTGTGAGTCCGAAATGGACTCCGAATGACAAAGTTATGACCATTTTAGTGAAAACCGGTCCATTATATGGCAGTCCTTGAAAGAACTTCATTTTCTCGTGGCGAGTTCTGGCGCGCCGCCCCAAAATTTTGTGTCTTCCATAGTGGAGATATTGTTTTCCACATACATGTTCACCGATGCCAGGAATGCCCTCCTGTTATTGGCTGTCACACACGTACATTACGGCATGCCACGCGGCAAAAAGAAAGGAGAATAAGGCTTATAGTTGCCTTATTTTCCTAAATTTACAACCAAATGGGATTCACCAGATCATAGAGCATTTGCAGAATGCAACGTTTGTCCTTCCAGGCTGACTAATGTTTATACGCACCAAAATCTCTCGGATTTCCTTCCAAAGGAGAGCCAATTGTTTCAGAAACTTGTCTCAAAAGCAGCGGCAAATGATGTTCTTTGACTTTCAGGGGAAAAAAGTACTGCATAGGGGCCAAATTGGAGGATCCTCTGGGCCTACTGCACAAGCCGTAAGTATTTTCTAGATTCCCACATTCTTCTCGAGCATTTATAGTACTTGTGCATCCGAAACAGACTTTGAATGACAAAGTTATGACCGTTTTAGTGAACACCGGTCCTTTATATGGCAATCCTTGAAAGAACTTCATTTTCTCGTGACGCGTTCTGGCGCACCACCCGCAAATTTTGTGTCCTCCATAGTGGAGATATAGTTTCCACATATATATTGACCGATGCCAGGAATGCCCTCCTGTTATTGGTTGTCACACACGTACGTTACGGCATGCCACATGACAAAAACAAGAAGAATAAGGTTTATAGTCGGCTTATTTTATTGAATTTACAACCAAATGGGATTCACCAGATCATAGAGCATGTGCAGAATGCAATGTTTGTCCTTCCAGGCTGACTAATGTTTATACTCACCATAATCTCTCGGATTTCCTTCCAAAGGAGTTCCAATGGGTTCAGAAACTTGTCTGAAAAGTAGTGACAAATGATGTTCTTTGACTTTCAGAGGGCAAGAGGTCCAGCTTAGGGGCCCAATTTGAGGGTCCTTCGGGATTATTTTCTAGATTCCCATGATCATCGCGAGCATTTTGAGTACTTGTGAGTCCGAAACGGACTCCGAATGACAAAGTTATGACCATTTTAGTGAACACCGGTCCTTTATATGGCAGTCCTTGAAAGAATTTCATTTTCTTGTGACGCGTTCTGGCGTGCCGCCCCAAAATTTTGTGTCCTCCATACTGGAGATATTGTTTCCACATAGATGTTCACCGATGCCAGGAATGCCCTCCTGTTATTGGCTGTCACACACGTACATTACGGCATGGCACGCGGCAGAAACAAAGGAGAATAAGGCTTATAGTCGCCTTATTTTCGTGAATTTACAACCAAATGGGATTCACCAGATCATAGAGCATGTGCAGAATGCAACATTTGTCCTTACCAGGCGGACTAATGTTTATACGCACCAAAATCGCTCGGATTTCCTTCCAAAGGAGCGTCAATTGTTTCAGAAACTTGTCTGAAAAGCAGCGGCAAATGATGTTCTTTGACTTTCAGGGGAAAAAAGGTACTGCATAGGGGCCGAATTGGAGGATCCTCTGGGCCTATTGCACAAGCCGTAAAGTATTTTCTAGATTCCCACATTCTTCTCGAGCATTTTTAGTACTTGTGCATCCGAAATAGACTTTGAATGACAAAGTTATGACCGTTTTAGTGAACACCGGTCCTTTATATGGCAATCCTTGAAAGAACTTCATTTTCTCGCGACGCGTTCTGGCGCACCGCCCCCAAATTTTGTGTCCTCCATAGTGGACATATTGTTTCCACATATATGTTCACCGATGCCAGGAATGCCCTCCTGTTATTGGCTGTCACACACGTACATTACGGCATGCCACGCAGCAAAAACAAAGAAGAATAAGGCTTATAGTCGACTTATTATCTTGAATTTACAACCAAATGGGATTCACCAGATCATAGAGCATGTGCAGAATGCAACGTTTGTCCTTAACAGGCGGACTAATGTTTATACGCACCAAAATATTTCGGATTTCCTTCCAAAGGAGCGCCAATTGTTTCAGAAACTTGTCTGAAAAGCAGCGGCAAATGATGTTCTTTGACTTTCGGGGGAAAAAAGTACTGCATAGGGGCCGAATTGGAGGATCCTCTGGGCCTATTGCACAAGCCATAAGTATTTTCTAGATTCCCACATTCTTCTCGAGCATTTATAGTACTTGTGCATCCGAAACAGACTTTGAATGACAAAGTTATGACCGTTTTAGTGAACACCGGTCCTTTATATGGCAATCCTTGAAAGAACTTCATTTTCTCGTGACGCGTTCTGGCGCACCACCCGCAAATTTTGTGTCCTCCATAGTGGAGATATAGTTTCCACATATATATTGACCGATGCCAGGAATGCCCTCCTGTTATTGGTTGTCACACACGTACGTTACGGCATGCCACATGACAAAAACAAGAAGAATAAGGTTTATAGTCGCCTTATTTTATTGAATTTACAACCAAATGGGATTCACCAGATCATAGAGCATGTGCAGAATGCAACGTTTGTCCTTCCAGGCTGACTAATGTTTATACTCACCATAATCTCTCGGATTTCCTTCCAAAGGAGTTCCAATGGGTTCAGAAACTTGTCTGAAAAGTAGTGACAAATGATGTTCTTTGACTTTCAGAGGGCAAGAGGTCCAGCTTAGGGGCCCAATTTGAGGGTCCTTCGGGCCTCCTGCGCAAGCCGGAATTATTTTCTAGATTCCCATGATCATCGCGAGCATTTTGAGTACTTGTGAGTCCGAAACGGACTCCGAATGACAAAGTTATGACCATTTTAGTGAACACCGGTCCTTTATATGGCAGTCCTTGAAAGAATTTCATTTTCTCGTGACGCGTTCTGGCGTGCCGCCCCAAAATTTTGTGTCCTCCATACTGGAGATATTGTTTCCACATAGATGTTCACCGATGCCAGGAATGCCCTCCTGTTATTGGCTGTCACACACGTACATTACGGCATGGCACGCGGCAGAAACAAAGGAGAATAAGGCTTATAGTCGCCTTATTTTCGTGAATTTACAACCAAATGGGATTCACCAGATCATAGAGCATGTGCAGAATGCAACGTTTGTCCTTACCAGGCGGACTAATGTTTATACGCACCAAAATCGCTCGGATTTCCTTCCAAAGGAGCGTCAATTGTTTCAGAAACTTGTCTGAAAAGCAGCGGCAAATGATGTTCTTTGACTTTCAGGGGAAAAAAGGTACTGCATAGGGGCCGAATTGGAGGATCCTCTGGGCCTATTGCACAAGCCGTAAAGTATTTTCTAGATTCCCACATTCTTCTCGAGCATTTTTAGTACTTGTGCATCCGAAATAAACATCGAATGACAAAGTTATGACTGTTTTAGTGAACACCGGTCCTTTATATGGCAATCCTTGAAAGAACTTCATTTTCTCGTGACGCGTTCTGGCGCACCGCCCCCAAATTTTGTGTCCTCCATAGTGGAGATATTGTTTCCACATATATGTTCACCGATGCCAGGAATGCCCTTCTGTTATTGGCTGTCACACACGTACATTACGGCATGCCACGCAGCAAAAACAAAGAAGAATAAGGCTTATAGTCGACTTATTATCTTGAATTTACAACCAAATGGGATTCACCAGATCATAGAGCATGTGCAGAATGCAACGTTTGTCCTTACCAGGCGGACTAATGTTTATACGCACCAAAATCTTTCGGATTTCCTTCCAAAGGAGCGCCAATTGTTTCAGAAACTTGTCTGAAAAGCAGCGGCAAATGATGTTCTTTGACTTTCGGGGGAAAAAAGTACTGCATAGGGGCCGAATTGGAGGATCCTCTGGGCCTATTGCACAAGCCATAAGTATTTTCTAGATTCCCACATTCTTCTCGAGCATTTTTAGTACTTGTGCATCGGAAACAGATTTCGAATGACAAAGTTATGACCGTTTTAGTGAACACCGGTCCTTTATATGGCAATCCTTGAAAGAACTTCATTTTCTCGTGACGCGTTCAGGCGCACCGCCCCCAAATTTTGTGTCCTCCATAGTGGAGATATAGTTTCCAGGAATATATTGAGCGATGCCAGGAATGCCCTCCTATTATTGGTTGTCACACACGTACGTTACGGCATGCCACATGACAAAAACAAGGAGAATAAGGCTTATAGTCGCCTTATTTTATTGAATTTACAACCAAACGGGATTCACCAGATCATAGAGCATGTGCAGAATGCAACATTGTCCTTACCAGGCGGACTAATGTTTATACTCACCATAATCTCTCGGATTTCCTTCCAAAGGAGTTCCAATGGCTCAGAAACTTGTCTGAAAAGTAGCGACAAATGATGTTCTTTGACTTTCAGAGGGCACAATTTCCTGCCTCGGTGTCGAATTTGTGAATCCTCTGGGCCTACTGCACAAGCCGTAAGTATTTCCTCGATTCCCACATTCTTCTCGAGCATTTTGAGTACTTGTGAGTCCGAAACGGACTCCGAATGACAAAGTTATGACCATTTTAGTGAAAACCGGTCCTTTATATGGCAGTCCTTGAAAGAACTTCATTTTCTCGTGACGAGTTCTGGCGCGCCGCCACAAAATTTTGTGTCTTCCATAGTGGAGATTTTGTTTCCACATACATGTTCACCGATGCCAGGAATGCCCTCCTGTTATTGGCTGTCACACACGTACATTACGGCATGCCACGCGGCAAAAACAAAGGAGAATAAGGCTTATAGTCGCCTTCTTTTCTTGAATTTACAACCAAATGGGATTCACCAGATCAGAGAGCATGTGCAAAATGCAACGTTTGTCCTTCCAGGCTGACTAATGTTTATACGCACCAAAATCTCTCGGATTTCCTTCCAAAGGGGCGCCCATTGTTTCAGAAACTTGTCTGAAAAGCAGCGGCAAATGATGTTCTTTGACTTTTAGGGGAAAAAAGTACTGCATAGGGGCCGAATTGGAGGATCCTCTGGGCCTACTGCACAAGCCGTAAGTATTTTCTAGATTCCCACATTCTTCTCGAGCATTTTTAGTACTTGTGCGTCCGAAACAGACTTTGAATGACAAAGTTATGACCGTTTTAGTGAACACCGGTCCATTATATGGCAATCCTTGAAAGAACTTCATTTTCTCGTGACGCGTTCTGGTGCACCGCCCCTAAATTTTGTGTCCTCCATACTGGAGATATAGTTTCCACATATATATTGACCGATGCCAGGAATGCCCTCCTATTATTGGTTGTCACACACGTACGTTACGGCATGCCACACGGCAAAAACAAGGAGAATAATGCTTATAGTCGCCTTATTTTATTGAATTTACAACCAAATGGGATTCACCAGATCATAGAGCATGTGCAGAATGCAATGTTTGTCCTTCCAGGCTGACTAATGTTATTACTCACCATACTCTCTCAGATTTCCTTCCAGAGGAGTGCCAATGGGTTCAGAAACTTGCCTGAAAACTAGCGGCAAATGATGTTCTTTGACTTTCAGGGCGAAAGTCCTGCTTAGGGGCCAGATTTGAGGGTCCTCCGGGCCTCTTGCACTAGCCAAATGTATTTTCTAGTTTCCCACGCTCGTCGCGAGCATTTTGAGTACTTGTGGGTTTGAAACAGACTCCGAATGACAAAGTTATGACCGTTTTAGTGAACACCGGTCCTTTATATGGCAGTCCCTGAAAGAATTTCATTTTCTCGTGACGCGCTCTGGCGCGCCGCCCCAAAATTTTGTGTCCTCCATGGTGGAGATATTATTTCCACATATATATAGACAGATGCCAGGAATGCCCTCCTATTATTGGATGTCACACACCTACGTTCTGGCATGCCACACGGCAAAAACAAGGAGAATAAGGCTTATAATCGCCTTATTTTCTTGAATTTACAACCAAATGGGATTCCCTGCATCATAGAGCATGTGTAGAATAAAACGTTGTCCTTACCAGGCGGACTAATGTTTATACTCACCATAATCTCTCGGATTTCCTTCCAAAGGAGTTCCAATGGGCTCAGAAACTTGTATGAAAAGTAGCGACAAATGATGTTCTTTGACTTTCAGAGGGCACAAAGTCCTGCCTAGGTGTCGAATTTGAGAATCCTCTGGGCCTACTGCACAAGCCGTAAGTATTTTCTAAATTCCCACATTCTTCTCGAGCATTTTGAGTACTTGTGAGTCCAAAACGGACTCCGAATGACAAAGTTATGACCATTTTAGTGAAAATCGGTCCTTTATATGGCAGTCCTTGAAAGAACTTCATTTTCTCGTGACGAGTTCTGGCAGGCCTCCCCAAAATTTTGTGTCTTCCATAGTGGAGATATTGTTTCCACATACATGTTCACTGATGCCAGGAATGCCCTCCTGTTATTGGCTGTCACACATGTACCTTACGGCATGCCACGCGGCAAAAACAAAGGAGAATAAGGCTTATAGTCGCCTTATTTTCTTGAATTTACAACCAAATGGGGTGCACCAGATCATAGAGCATGTGCAGAATGCAATGTTTGTCCTTGCAGGCTGACTAATGTTATTACTCACCATACTCTCTCAGATTTCCTTCCAAAGGAGTGCCAATGGGTTCAGAAACTTGTCTGAAAAGCAGCGGCAAATGATGTTCTTTGACTTTTAGGGGCAAAAGGTCCAGCTTAGGGGCCCAATTTGAGGGTCCTTCGGGCCTCCGGGGCAAGTCGGAAGTATTTTCTAGATTCCCACGATCATCGCGAGCATTTTTAGTACTTGTGGGTCCGAAACGGACTCCGAATGACAAAGTTATGACCATTTCAGTGAACACCGGTCCTTTATATGGCAGTCCTTGAAAGAATTTCATTTTCTCGTGACGCGTTCTGGCGCACCGCCCCCAAATTTTGTGTCCTCCATAGTGGATATATAGTTTCCACATATATATTGACCGATGCCAGGAATGCCCTCCTATTATTGGTTGTCACACACGTACGTTACGGCATGCCACACGACAAAAACAAGGAGAATAAGGCTTATAGTCGCCTTATTTTATTGAATTTACAACCAAATGGGATTCACTAGATCATAGAGCATGTGCAGAATGGAATGTTTGTCCTTCCAGGCTGACTAATGTTATTACTCACCATACTCTCTTAGATTTCCTTCCAAAGGAGTGCCAATGGGTTCAGAAACTTGCCTGAAAACTAGCGGCAAATGATGTTCTTTGACTTTCAGGGCCAAAAAGTCCTGCTTAGGGGCCAGATTTGAGGGTCCTCCAGGCCTCTCGCGCTAGCCAAATGTATTTTCTAGTTTCCCACGCTCGTCGTGGGCATTTTGAGTACTTGTGGGTTCGAAACGAACTCCGAATGACAAAGTTATGAACGTTTTAGTGAACACCGGTCCTTTATATGGCAGTCCCTGAAAGAATTTCATTTTCTCGTGACGCGCTCTGGCGCGCCGCCCCAAAATTTTGTGTCCTCCATGGTGGAGATATTATTTCCACATATATAATGACAGATGCCAGGAATACCCTTCTATTATTGGATTTCACATACCTACGTTCTGGCATGCCACACAGCAAAAACAAGGAGAATAAGGCTTATAGTCGCCTTATTTTCTTGAATTTACAACCAAATGGGATTCCCTGGATCATAGAGCATGTGTACAATGCAATGTTTGTCCTTAGCAGGCGGACTAATGTTGATACTCACCATAATCTCTAGGATTTCCTTCCAAAGAAGTGCCAATGGGTTCAGAAACTTGTCTGAAAAGCAGCGACAAATGATGTCCTTTACTTTCAGGGGCGAAAAGTCCTGCCTAGGGGCCGAATTTGAGGGTCCTTCGTACCTCCTAGGCAAGCCGGAAGTATTTTCTAGATTCCCAGGCTCATCACGAGCGGTTTGGGTACTTGTGGGTCCGAAACGGCCTCCGAATGACAAAGTTATGTCGGCGTCCTGGGAACGGGGGTACCCAGACTTGCCTGCCTGCGGCCCATGACGTGGCTACATCTATGGCCTGGTAGGGCCCAGCTTCAGCATCAACTACTCAAGACCCTCGCGAGGCGGACGACACCAAGACCTCCATGAGGGGCGGCCTCGCCAGGCTGCCTCCCGAGGAGCGGAGATTTCTATGCAAGCCTCACCTCGCGAGATCTAGATGACGTGAGCCATGACGAACAAGGCCAGGCGGGCGCCAGTGGGCGCAGTGTACCAGTTTCCTCTTTGCTGCTAAGGAGGCAAGCGGAGGCACGGAGTCCCGAGGAATCAGCCAAAGGTTTCCATTCCTGTGCAACAAGACCGCTAGGATGGCAGGACGGAGGTCATCGCCGAGCCCACCACGGCGTCACGACCAGAGGCTTTTTGCAGGCGAAGACTACTTTTGTCAGGATAGCATGTACTAGCTGTCCCCCTTCGAATTTGGTCGTTGTGGGATCCCTTCCCGCCTTCATTTGGGAAGAGGACCAAGGCCACTATAAATAGGACTTAGCCACCACCGTAGAAGGGACGGATCATTCAGATCATCCCCTCACCCACCAACTCACTCGAGCCCAAGAACACCTCTCCTCCGGAGGTTATTTGCCACTATACTAGTTCATCCTCAGCCCCTCGAGGCCAATCCAGCACAAAGCAGGAGTAGGGTATTACACCGCAAGGTGGCCCTAACCTGGGTAAAATGTTGTGTCTCTTTTCAATTTAGTTCGTCGAGCTAGGCCGTGAGATTAGCGAGTAGGCAGACTGGGGAGGACGAGTTCTTCGCACGCACCCCAGAGTTTGAACCTCTTAAAGGTCCACGAAACCCAAAATCCGACATTTGGCGCGCTAGGTAGGGGTGCGTCAGAGCCTCTCTTCTTCCAGTCGGTCCGCCACCGCCCTGCGGTTCTGATGGCTGATGATCCGAGGGCTCATATCGAGCACTGGGCCGCTTGGACTTGTTCGTGAGTGTTTCCCCTTGTGATTTCTCTCCATTCTTCCCCGTGTTCTTCGTGTTCTTCGAGGGCATCCACTCCAGTCGTGAAAGATCGGGCCTCTAGGGTTCCACCCTACATCACTACTCCTTTCTATGGTAGTCCTTGAAAGAACTTCATTTTCTCGTGACGAGTTCTGGCGCGCCGCCCCAAAATTTTGTGTCCTCCATGGTGGAGATATTGTTTCCACATATATTTTCACCGATGCCAGGAATGCCCTCCTGTTATTGGCTGTCACACACGTAAATTACAGCATGCCACGCGGCAAAAACAAAGGAGAATAAGGCTTATAGTCGCCTTATTTTCTTGAATTTACAACCAAATGGGATTCACCAGATCATAGAGCATGTGCAAAATGCAATGTTTGTCCTTCCAGGCTGACTAATGTTATTACTCACCATACTCTCTCAGATTTCCTTCCAAAGAAGTGCCAATGGGTTCAGAAACTTGTGTGAAAAGCAGCGGCAAATGATGTTCTTTGACATTCAGGGGCAAAAGGTCCAGCTTAGGGGCCCAATTTCAGGGTCCTTCGGGCCTCCTGCGCAAGCCGGAAGTATTTTCTAGATTCCCACGATCATCGCGAGCATTTTTAGTACTTGTGGGTCCGAAACGGACTCCGAATGACAAAGTTATGACCGTTTTAGTGAAAACCGGTCCTTTATATGGCAGTCCTTGCAAGAATTTCATTTTCTCGTGACGCGTTCTGGCGTGCCGCCCCAAAATTTTGTGTCCTCCATAGTGGAGGTATTAATTCCACACATATATTGACCGATGCCAGGAATGCCCTCCTATTATTGGCAGTCACACACGTACGTTACGGCATGCCACACAGCAAAAACAAGGATAATAAGGCTTATAGTCGCCTTATTTTCTTGAATTTACAACCAAATGGGATTCCACGGATCATAGAGCATGTGCAGAATGCAACGTTTGTCCTTACCAGGCGTACTAATGTTTATACTCACCATAATCTCTGGGCCTACTGCACAAGCCGTAAGTATTATCTAGATTCCCACATTCTTCTCGAGCATTTTGAGTACTTGTGAGTCCGAAACGGACTCCGAATGCAAAGTTATGACCATTTTAGTGAAAACCGGTCCTTTATATGGAAGTCCTTGAAAGAACTTCATTTTCTCGTGACGAGTTCTGGCGCGCCACCCCAAAATTTTGTGTCTTCCATAGTGGAGATATTGTTTCCACATATATGTTCACCGATGCCAGGAATGCCCTCTTGTTATTGGCTGTCACACACGTACGTCACGGCATGCCACACGGC
This sequence comes from Aegilops tauschii subsp. strangulata, assembly GCF_002575655.3. Taxonomy (NCBI): domain Eukaryota; kingdom Viridiplantae; phylum Streptophyta; class Magnoliopsida; order Poales; family Poaceae; genus Aegilops; species Aegilops tauschii. The sequence continues at coordinate 239,499,613 of NC_053037.3, read as the reverse complement.
AAAAACAAGGAGAATAAGGCTTATAGTCGCCTTATTTTCTTGAATTTACAACCAAATGGGATTCCCCGGATCATAGAGCATGTGTAGAATGCAACGTTGTCCTTACCAGGCGGACTAATGTTTATACTCACCATAATCTCTCGGATTTCCTTCCAAAGGAGTTCCAATGGGTTCAGAAACTTGTCTGAAAAGCAGCGACAAATGATCTTCTTTGACTTTCAGAGGGCACAAAGTCCTGCTTAGGTGTCGAATTTGAGAATCCTCTGGGCCTACTGCACAAGCCGTAAGTATTTTCTAGATTCCCACATTCTTCTCGACCATTTTTAGTACTTGTGCATCCAAAACAGACTTCGAATGACAAAGTTATGACCCTTTTAGTGAACACCGGTTCTTTATATGGCAATCCTTGAAAGAACTTCATTTTCTCGTGACGCATTCTGGCGCACCACCCCCAAATTTTGTGTCCTCCATAGTGGAGATATAGTTTTCACATATATATTGACCGATGCCAGGAATGCCCTCCTATTATTGGTTGTCACACATGTACGTTACGGCATGCCACACGACAAAAACAATGAGAATAAGGCTTATAGTCGCCTTATTTTATTGAATTTACAACCAAATGGGATTCCCCGGATCATAGAGCATGTGCAGAAAGCAACGTTTGTCCCTCCAGGCTGACTAATGTTATTAATCACCATACTCTCTCGGATTTCCTTCCAAAGGAGTGCCAATGGGTTCAGAAACTTGCCTGAAAACTAGCGGCAAATGACGTTCTTTGACTTTCAGGGCCAAGAAGTCCTGCTTAGGGGCCGGATTTGACGGTCCTCAGGGCCTCCTGCGCAAGCCGGAAGTATTTTCTAGATTCCCATGCTCGTCACGAGCATTTTGAGTACATGTGGATCCGAAACGGACTCCGAATGACAAAGTTATGACCGTTTTAGTGAACACCGGTCCTTTATATGGCAGTCCTTGAAAGATCTACATTTTCTCGTGACGCGTTTTAGCGCGCCGCCCCAAAATTTTGTGTCCTACATAGTGGAGATATTGTTTCCACATATATATTGACCGATGCCAGGAATGCCCTCCTATTATTGGATCTCACACAGCTACGTTACGGCAAGCCACACGGCAAAAACAAGGAGTATAAAGCTTATATTTGCCTTATTTTCTTGAATTTACAACCAAATAGGATTCCCCGGATCATAGAGCATGTGCAGAATGCAACATTGTCCTTACCAGGCGGACTAATGTTTATACTCACCACAATCTCTCGGATTTCCTTCCAAAGGAGTGCCAATGGGTTCAGAAACTTGTCTGAAAAGCGGTGGCAAATGATGTTTTTTGAATTTCAGGGACAAAAGTCCTGCCTAGGGGCCGAATTTGAGGGTCCTCAGGGCCTCCTGTGCAACACGGAAGTATTTTCTAGATTACCCACGCTCGTCGCAAGCATTTTGAGTAATTGTGGGTCCGAAATAGACTCCGAATGACAAAGTTATAACCGTTTTAGTGAACACTTGTCCTTTATATGGCAGTCCATGAAAGAACTTCATTTTCTCGTGACGTGTTCTGGCGCGCCGCCCCAAACTTTTTTGTCATCCATAGTAGAGATATTGTTTCCACACATATATTGACCGATGCCAGGAATGCCCTCTTGTTATTGGTTGTCACACACGTACGTTACGACATGCCACACGGCAAAAACAAAGGAGAATAAGGCTTATAGTCGCCTTATTTTCTTGAATTTACAACCAAATGGGATTCACCGGATCATAGAGCATGTGCAGAATGCAAACTTTGTCTTACCAGTCGGACTAATGTTTATACTCACCATAATCTCTCGGATTTCCTTCCAAAGGAGTGCCAATGAGTTCAGAACCGGATCATAGAGCATGTGCAGAATGCAAAGTTTGTCTTACAGTCGGACTAATGTTTATACTGACCATAATCTCTTGGATTTCCTTCCAAAGGAGTGCCAATGAGTTCAGAAACTTGTATGAAAAGCAACGGCAAATGATGTTCTTTGACTTTCAGGGGCAAAAAGTCGTGCCTAGGGGCTGAATTTGAGGGTCCTCCGGGCCTCCTACAAAGGCCGGAAGTATTTTCGATATTCCCACGCTCGTCGCGAACATTTTGAGTACTTGTGGGTCTGAAACGGACACCGAATGACAAAGTTATGACCGTTTTAGTGAACACTAGTCCTTTCTATGGCAGTCCATGAAAGAACTTCATTTTCTCGTGATGTGTTCCGGCGTGCCGCCCCAAAATATTTTGTCCTCCATAGTGGAGATATTGTTTCCACATATATATTGACCGATGCCAGGAGTGCCCTCCTATTATTGGTTGTCACACATGTACGTTACGACATGCCACACGGCAAAAACAAAGGGGAATAAGGCCTATAGTCGCCTGATTGTCTTGAATTTGCAAACAAATGGGATTCCCCGGATTATAGAGCATGTGCAGAATGCAATGTTTGTCCTTACCAGGCGGACTAATGTTGATACTCACCATAATCTCTCAGATTTCCTTCCAGAGGAGTGCCAATGGGTTCAGAAACTTGTCTAAAAAGCAGCGGCAAATGATGTTCTTTAACTTTAAGGGGCAAAAAGTCTAGCTTAGGGGCCAAATTTGAAGGTCCTCCGGGCCTCCTGCGCAAGCTGTAAGTACTTGTGCATCCGAAACAGACTTCGAATGACAAAGTTATGACCGTTTTAGTGAACACCGGTCCTATATATGGCAATCCTTGAAAGAACTTCATTTTCTTGTGACGCGTTATGGCGCACCGCCCCCAAATTTTGTGTCCTCCATAGTGGAGATATAGTTTCCACATATATATTGATCGATGCCAGGAATGCCCTCCTATTATTGGTTGTCACACACATACGTTATGGCATGCCACACGACAAAAACAAGGAGAATAAGGCTTATAGTCGCCTTATTTTATTGAATTTACAACCAAATGGGATTCAGATCATAGTGCATGTGCGGAATGCAATGTTTGTCCTTCCAGGCTAACTAATGTTATTACTCACCATACGCTGTCAGATTTCCTTCCGAAGGAGTGCCAATGGGTTCAGAAACTTGCGTGAAAACTAGCGGCAAATGATGTTCATTGACTTTCAGGGCCAAAAAGTCCTACTTAGGGGCCGGATTTGAGGGTCCTTCGGGCGTCTTGTGCTAGCCAAATGTATTTTCTAGTTTCCCACGCATGTCGCGAGCATTTTGAGTACTTGTGGGTTCGAAACGGACTCTGAATGACAAGGTTATGACCGTTTGAGTGAACACCGGTCCTTTATATGGCAGTCCTAAAAGAATTTCATTTTCTCGTGACGCGCTCTGGCGCGCCGCCCCAAAATTTTGTGCCCTCCATGGTGGAGATATTATTTCCACATATATTGACAGATCCCAGGAATGCCCTCCTATTATTGGATGTCACACACCTACATTCCGGCATGCCACACGGCAAAAAAAGGAGAATAAGGCTTATAGTTGCCTTATTTTCTTGAATTTACAACCAAATGGGATTCCCCGGATCATAGAGCATGTGTAGAATGCAACGTTGTCCTTACCAGGCGGACTAATGTTTATACTCACCACGATCTCTCGGATTTCCTTCCAAAGGAGTGCCGATGGGTTCAGTACCTTGTATGAGAAGCAGCGGCAAATGATGTTCTTTGACTTGCGGGGGCAAAAAGTTCTGCCTAGGGGCCGAATTGGCGGTTCCTCCGAGCCTACTACACGGGCCGTAAGTATTTTCTAGATTCCCACATGCTTCTCGAGCATTTCGAGTACTTGTGGGTCCGAAATGGACTCTGAATGACAAAGTTATGACCATTTTAGTGAACACCGGTCCTTTATATGGCAATCCTTGAAAGAACATCATTTTCTCGTGACGCGTTCTTGCGCACCGCCCCCAAATTTTGTGTCCTCCATAGTGGAGATATAGTTTCCACATATATATTGACCGATGCCAGGAATGCCCTCCTATTATTGTCTATCACACACGTAAGTTACGGCATGCCACACGGCAAAAACAAGGAGAATAAGGCTTATAATCGCCTTATTTTCTTGAATTTACAACCAAATGGGATTCACCAGTTCATAGAGCATGTGCAGAATGCAATGTTTGTCCTTCCAGGCTGACTAATGTTATTACTCACCATACTCCCTCAGATTTCCTTCCAAAGGAGTGCCAATGGGTTCAGAAACTTGCCTGAAAACTAGCGGCAAATGATGTTCTTTGACTTTCAGGGCCAAAAAGTCCTGCCTAGGTGCCGGATTTGAGGGTCCTCTGGGACTCCTGCCCAAGCCGAAAGTATTTTCTAGATTCCCAGGCTCGTCACGAGCGTTTTGAGTACTTGTGGGTCCGAAACGGACTCCGAATGACAAAGTAATGTCGGCGTCTTGGGAACAGGGGTACCCAGACTTGCCTGCCTGTGGCCCATGACGTGGCTACATCTATGGCCTGGTAGGGCCCAGCATCAACAACTCAAGACCCTCCCGAGGGGCCAAGCCTCGCAAGGGGCCAAGCCTCGCGAGGCGGACGACACCAAGACCTCAATGAGGGGCGGCCTCGCCAGACTACCTCCCGAGGAGCGGAGATTTCTATGCAAGCCTCACCTCGCGAGATCTAGATGACGTGAGCCATGACGAACAAGGCCAGGCGGGCGCCAGCGGGCGCAGTGTACCAGTTTCCTCTTTGGTGCTAAGGAGGCAAGCGGAGGCGCGGAGTCCCGAGGAATCAGCCAAAGGTTTCCATTGCCCTGCAACAAGACCGCTAGGATGGCAGGATGGAGGTCATCGCCGAGCCCACCACGGCGTTACGACCAGAGGCTTTTTGCAGGCGAAGCCTACTTTTGTCAGGATAGCATGTACTAGCTGTCCCCCTTCGAATTTGGTCGTTGTGGGATCCCTTCCCGCCTTCATTTGGGAAGAGGACCAAGGCCACTATAAATAGGACTTAGCCACCACCGTAGAAGGGACGGATCATTCAGATCATCTTCTCACCCACCAACTCACTCGAGCCCAAGAACACCTCTCCTCCGGAGGTTATTTGCCACTGTACTCGTTCATCCTCAGCCCCTCGAGGCCAATCCACCACAAAGCAGGAGTAGGGTATTACACCGCAAGGTGGCCCGAACCTGGGTAAAATGTTGTGTCTCTTTTCAATTTAGTTTGTCGAGCTAGGCCGTGAGATTAGCGAGTAGGCAGACCGGGGAGGACGAGTTCTTCGCACGCACCCGAGAGTTCGAACCTCTCAAGGGTCCGCGAAACCCAAAATCCGACATTTGGCGTGCTAGGTAGGGGTGCATCGGGGCCTCTCTTCTTCCAGTCGGTCAGCCACCGCCCTGCGGTTCTGATGGCTCATGATCCGAGGGCTCATATCGAGCACAGGCCTGCTTGGCCCGCCCGGGCAGTGCCGTTCGACCAAGAGGATCTCCACTCCGCGCTCCAGGCGGCCCGAACTCCGCCCAATGCCGTCGAACGCGGGCGGCGCGGGCCGGCGTCGTCCGCCCTCGCGCCGCGACGTGCGTGCGCCACCACACGATCTTCGGGCTACGCCGCGGCAATGGTGCCACACACTCGCCGGGAGTAGGAGAACATGCGAGCCGCGCTCATCGTGGCGCAAGAGCTGCTGCGTTGCAGGTTGGCAGAGGGCAGCAGCGACGCCCTGCTTGAGTGGGTCGCCGAGCTGCTTGACACCGCCTCCAGGGGTGCGACGCCTTTCTGCACCGTGCCCACATCGCAGTTTGTGGTGAGGGCGCGTGCTGGACCCCGCCGTGCCTGCGCACCCCCCGGAGTGCCTGGGGGACTAGACGGCGTCAACACGGCCCACGACACCGCTCGTCCTACCTCGACTGTGCCGCCCCCAGGCAAGGCAAGCTCGGGCGGTCCCTCCTTGGGCCGTGCCGGGACGCCACCCCGTGGTCATCCGAGCTTGGCGACGGGCCTGGTGGCCGACGACGTAGGGCACCCAGGCGATGGTCGTGGTGCGGTAATTTTAGACGCCTACATGCTGCCCGTTCCCCAAGCCAGGCTGGGTAGCGGGGACGCAAGAGGCTGAGGCTTTCCACGAGCCGCTCAGAAGCTTCACCGACCCCTTCAACGACAACAGCCGCTGGGTACAGCCGGTATCTCAGGAGCATGATTATGGTAACCATGGACCGCAGGTGAACCAGGCCAGAGCGGCGACCAGAGACCCCAGGGCGATGGCCCCGCTCCAGGCGGGAGAAGTGCACCGTGGGCTGCGCAGGGGTAGCCCGAAGCCAGGGCCTCCCCCGCACCGCATGGAGCAAGGCACTACACGGAGGTAGGTTCTCTGCCGGGGAAGGTGTTGGCGAGCCCTTCTCCCCGGCGGAGGGCCTGCGGTCGTCGATGGCACCGCTAGCGTCCCCTTGCCCGTTGGTCTCGTCCTGGTTTTCAGACGCCCCAACGGTGGTCAGGGGAGGCGCAGGGCGGGGCCCTCGTCAGGATACATGAAGCAAGGCCCATGCCTGTGAAGGTCTCCGCTCGTGACACTCTCACATAATAATGAGTGGGGCTGTACACGTCCCGGAGTCTCTTGAGTGCCGCCCCCGGGCCTCAGAGGGGCTCCCACCCACGTCCAAGTGGAAGCACCATGCTCCGCGCTGGCCGTCGACACTGTCCCCCAATGACTCTGCTCACGCCCAGTGAACGCACTTAGCTCCGCGCTGGTGAGAAGACAAGAAGACTAGCTAGGTGCCGGACGCGGCTGTTTGCTTTCGCCCCTTTTTCTGTAACTCGATTTGCTGCTGTCGGTGTCAAAACCGGCGGATCTCGGGTAGGCGGTCCCGAACTGTGCGTCTAGGATCAATGGTAACAGGAGACGGGGGACACGATGTTTACCCAGGTTCGGGCCCTCTATGGAGGTAATACCCTAGTTCCTCCTTGATTGATCTTGATGAATATGAGCGTTACAAGAGTTGATCTACCACAAGATCGTAATGGCTAAACCCTAGAAGTCTAGCCTATGTGAATATGGTAATGAGAATTCGCCTATCTGGACTACGCTCTCTGGTTTATATAGACTGCGGAGAGATCTAGGGTTACATGGGGTCGGTTACATAAGAAGGAATCTTCATAGTTGGTCGCCTAGCTTGCCTTCCACGCCAAGGAAACTCCAATCCGTACACGGGTATAGTTTTCGGCCTTCATATCTTCACAGCCCATCAGTCCGGCCCAATGAATAACAGGCCGGACGCCCGAGGACCCCTTAGTCCAGGACTCCCTCAGTAGCCCCTGAACCTGGCTTCAATGACGAGGAGTCCGGCGCGCAGATTATCTTCGGCATTGCAAGGCGGGTTCCCCCTTTTTCTGAACTCCACGATAGTCTTCGGATGTGATGATTGTATCTAGACCTGTAACGCATACCACACACAACCGCAGAGAGAATATAATATTTGCACGAATCTAATCTGTTGACAGCTTTTTTATGACACGACATCACGTCTGTCCGGTCATAATTTCGAACCGTTTCTCGTCTGCTGCTCCACGTTTTGAGATGCGGTTGCCATTGGCACGTCTTGTCAAAGTAGAGATCGTGTCCTCTTATCGTGGGATTCTCATCAATGCGGGCATGGGTAACCCAACCGTGCCGTTTATACAGCCCTTGGGAATAGGCGAATCTTAAGGCAAGTGAGGAGGCGTTTAATATTTACTGTCTTTATAAGGGGATAAGGATTCCCTCTTCCTCTTCTCACGCTCTCTCTGTCTCCGCCTTTCCAATCTCGAGCTCCAGCGCCCAAGTTCTCATCTCCTTTCCACTCAAGCAACCATGTCCGGATCTGGTTGTCAGGGCAAGTGGATGGTCTCCTCCATCAAGGAGGAGGACATTACTGAGCTTCGGGCGGCCGAATATTTGGCGAAGGAAATCGCCCACCATCTGCCGGCCGAGGGACAAGTCATCCCCATGCCGAAGCCCACCGAGAGGGTAGTATTCATCCCCCATTTCTTCCGCTGGCTAGGGTTTCCACTCCACCCTTTCGTCCGCGGGCTGATGTATTATTACGGGATAGATTTCCATGATCTGTCCCCGAATTCCTTCCTCAACATCTCGGCGTTTATCGTCGTGTGCGAGGCCTTCCTCCGCATCCAACACCACTTCGGGCTGTGGCTCAAAGTCTTCAACGTGAAGCCAAAGGTGGTGGATGGCCAGCACGCGGAGTGCGGAGGAGCCATGGTGAGTAAGCTGTCCAACGTCTCCTGGCCCAAAGGCACTTTTGTGGAGACAATAAAGGTGTGGCAGAAGAAGTGGTTCTACATCATAGAACCTCGCGTCACCACCTGGGCCGCAGCTGCCGAATTCCGCTCCGGTGCTCCTATGCGACTCACCTCCTAGGTCGAGAAGAGTCCGTACTGGTGTTCACCTGACGAGTTCATAGCGCAACAGGTGACCAACAATGTCAAGCTTGTTGACGTAATCCAGGTGATGCTGGTTCGTCGGGTTCTTCCGTGCTAGCGTCGAAGCCGCCCTCTGTGGGAGTTCAATTCGAAGAAGCACCAGACCTTGATAAGGCTCTTCGAGACTACTCACGAAGGTGCCTGGAAGTTGCTCTTTAAGGGCAACAAGAAGCCACCGGCCACGGACTCAGACCGTGGTCACGATTGTAAACACCCCGCCAGCGAGGTATGTTATTTCTGACGTATCCCCAACTTAATTGTTTCGAAGATGATGTCTGAGCTTTTATTATTGCTCTTTCAGGACTGGACAAAGAGGGCGAAGCGGATCCAGTGTCCGGCTCTGCTGCCTAAAGAACCGGTCATCCCGCGTCTAGCGAAGATGCTGGTGCCGGCGCCGTACAAGGCGCCGGAGAAGAAGGCCAAGGGGGCCAAGAGTGGTCCTCGTCGCAAGGGCACTTCGGACGTGACGTCCGAAGACGATGAAGCCCATTCCTCTGTCCCTGAGGACAATGACGAGGAAGGGGTGGAGGAAGAAGAAAATAGTCCTCCCACCGAGGAGAAGAAAAAAAAGAGGGCGGCCTCGACGCATCTGGATGCGGAAGCGCCCAAAAAGGGGAAGGTCGCCCCAGCGGTCAATACCGCGTGACGTTGACAGTAGTACGGAACGACGCCCTCGCACTAAGCCCCCGGCCGCATCGTAAGTGACATGGCTCATTCATGCGCACACCTAACCCTTTCTCTTTATTATTTCAACATAGTTAACTGTACTATTGCAATCCGGCCCGTGACCTTATCCAGCGATCCTCATCTGGAGGTTCGTTGGCTCCGTCGGAGATGGCGAGCATGTCGCCACTGCCTCCTTACTCCCCTGGGGCCAGGGACAACCGAAGGACCGCTCCAAAGGGGGGAGCTTAGGATGCTCTCCGAGAGGCGCCACAAGGCGAGACCTCCACTACCGGACACATGGGGGAGCCGATCCCCATGGAGACTGGCGAAGAGGGCCGCATCCAGTTTGGCCCTCAGTCCAATATGATTCCGGAGCCCGTATGGCTCCGGAGTCGGGCGAGCAGCCCCCTTTGAAGGAGGGGGGTGCGCCGCTTCCGCCGGTGGTCCCTGTCCATCCAAGGACAGCGGATAACCCGATGGAGGCGCTACGAGGCGCCTCCATTATGGACGAGCACCGTATCCTTATGGGCGCGGTGATCAAGAAGGTTCAGTCCGCCAAGAGTGGACTGAACGAAGCCTGCAGGAAACTGTTGACAGGTTTCGAAGTGACATAGAAAGAGAAAAACCCCATGTAGTCGGTAGCCCCTGAGACATTGTCCGGTGCTCAGCAAGAAGAACCAGACAAAGGATCATTCTTTTATTGTAGGAGACTAACGTGATATGTACGCATAAGCAGGCGTTGCTGTTGGCCGCAACCTCACATGCTGCCGAAGTCTCTGAACTGAGGCGTAGGCTAGAGCGGACCGAGAGCGAGCTCGGCGAGGTTAAGGTTCGGCTTCAGGAGAAGCAAGGTGAGTAACGACTTGGTGTGTATTTGGAAAACATAGGCACTCTGTATTGACTGTAGTGTCGTAATATGTGCAGGAGCCGTGACCGAGGTCGAGGCCCTGAAGAAAGCCCTGGGCGAGGCCGAGGAAAAGGTTGTCCAGCAGCAAGCCGCCCGTAAGAAGCTCAAGGCCCGGGTCAAAGAAATCCAGCAAGAGCTCCAGGATGCAGTGAAGAAATGCGAGGCCTCGGAGCATGATGCGTCGGTTCAAGGGATCGAACTCGCCAAGGCTCGTCAGAGCGCGAAGGCCGCACGGAATGACGCCCAGGATGCCCCCCGGGAAATCCAGGAGCCTAGAAGATCGCGGGGGTAAGGCATTTAAGATGCAAAGCAAGTATGCGGAGAAGTGGTACCTTTTACTAACCCAGGTTTGGAGTTCCCCAGGGGCTTTTGTTGATTTACCGCGCAGTGTATCGGACGCCGTGGAGTTCTATCGAGCCGAAGGAGGGGGTTCAGCGGAAAAACTATTCTGGTCGCAATATGCGGTGCCAGAACCTCCCGTGTCCTTCACCGATCAGCTGAAACAGTTGGTCGAGCTGCATAGGGTGGCCGAACTAGCCATGAAGGATTTGATTATCCGGCTATGGCTAGCCGAAGCTATGCCTGGCAGCTACTTCGTACTCATGAGGCAGATGATGAACGCCTGTTGTCGGTTGGACGTCGTCAAGTGCTCTGCCTGTATTGAAGGTGCCCGCATGGCCTTCGCCCGTTCCAAGATGTGGTGGGCGAAGATGAACTCCGTTGAAGTGGCCAGAGGGCCGCCAGAGGGCAAGGAGCACCGCACACCCGAGCGATATTTTGCGGATGTCATAGAAGGGTCTCGACTTGTAGCAGCTGAGTGTGGGCAGGACATTATTTTGGAATGAAAACATTTGTGTTGCCTTTGTCTTGTATTATGAAAACAAAGCTTATTTTGTAATGTAATTTCATTATGATTTAATTGTTACCTCCTGTGCGGCCGTGTTGTATGCAATCTGAGGGCTGGCCAGTCGTCGGCTTCTGCCCTCGCATAGGTAGTATGGAGGTGTTCGGGATGGAATCTAAACAATCTTGATCCAATTATATGGTCCTTGAAGGAGTTGTTTAGCACAACGAACAAGGCAATCAGACCATACGGCTTAAACGCCCTCACTTAGCCATAGGAGTTTTATAATAAAGCAAGTGCGCAGCCCCTAGTCCAAGCCAGGGTGCTGTTAGCATCTGATCGGGAAGTGCCGATCCTTCGCATAACTCGAAAAAATCTCCAACGATTTTGTAACCCTCTAACAGCTGACCGGCTCTTGCCGTATCATGACAGTCAGTTTTCGGCTTTCTCTACTAAGGTGCTCATCAGGTGAAGGCCAGGGCACAATCGCAGTAGTTCTCCCTTTACTACCCTAGCCGATAGAGCGGAACGTAGGGTAGCAAGCACAGGAGCTGGGCAACCCAACTATTGACCAAACACATGATTCAGAGCCAATGCATATAATGCTAAATTCGGGGTGCCAAACTTATCTATAAGAAGTGTTTGGACTTTGCTGCCGTATTGTGGGGCAATAAGTAGCCCCTGGCGAATATGAAACGTACAAAAGAGTACCGATGCAACCGATAAGCAGATCGAAATAAAATGAAGTAAGAAGCGAAAACCACAGAAACTGGGCCGCGAACCATTTTTATTATAACTGGATGGATACGTCAAGGCGTATCTTATACAGATGGTGCAATAAGTATCTGGGCTATGCCGGAATCAATGGGGCGCAGCGTGCGGGTCCTGAGAAATAAGTATGAATACCGTCAAGAAGAACGTATAGAGGTTACCCTACACACCTGTGCTGCTTGCCTCCGTTGTATGCCAATCCTTCGAAAGGACTAGTGATCAGGCCCGCGGGAAAAGGAACCTGAAACAAAAAGAAAAATTGAAAGTACGTGTGTCCGGGATCGGTCCGGCCGAACTGTAGATCCCGGATTAGCTTGTGCCTCCGTCGATGTCCATGGAATTTTGAGTGCGTAATTGTGTACGCATGGTACGAATGCCACTACCTCATCGGGACTGGGACGGAGGCCGAATTGCTAGTCGAGCTCTTGACGAGCCGCGCCGTCCTGTTGCAGTGTAGTCCGGAACCTCTTAATGATGTCCAAGGGCTCGACAGCCATACTAAGGTGCTGCTTGAGAAGGCCGCTATGTACTTCTGCTACTAGGGCGGTGGTGTGTTCCTCTGTTCAGAGGGAGCGTTGCGTATTGCCATTGACTGTTATGACGCCGCGTGGACTGGGCATCTTGAGCTTGAGATAAGCATAGTGTGGCACTGCGTTGAATCTAGCAAACGCAGTTCGTCCGAGCAGTGCGTGATAGCCGCCGCGGAAGGGGACGATATCGAAGATTAGCTCTTCGCTTCAGAAGTTGTCCAGAGAACTGAAGACTACCTCTAGCGTGATTGAGCCCGTACAGCGGGACACTACGCCTGGTATGACTCCTTTAAAGGTAGTCTTGGTTGGTTTGATTCGTCAGGGGTTAATGCCCATCTTCCGCACTGCGTCCTGATAAAGCAGGTTGAGGCTGCTACCACCGTCCATCAGGACTCGTGTTAGGTGAAACCCATCAATAATTGGGTCGAGGACTAGTGCGGCTGAACCGCCATGGTGGATACTAGTTGGGTGATCTCGACGATCGAAGGTGATCGGGAATGATGACCACAGATTGAATTTGGGGGCGACTGGCTCTACCGCGTAGACGTCCCTAAGTGCTCGCTTACGCTCCCTTTTGGGGATGTGTGTAGCATATATCATGTTCACCGTTTTGACTTGAGGGGGAAATTTCTTCTGCCCCCCAGTGTTCGGCTGCCGGGGCTCTTCGTCCTCGTCCTCACTTTGTGATCCCTTTTCTTTGTTTTCGGCATTCAACTTGCCAGGCTGCTTGAAAATCCAATAATCCCTGTTGGTATGATTGGCTTGCTTATCCGGGGTGCCGTGTATCTGGCACGGACGGACGAGTATGCGGTCCAGGCTGGAAGGTCCTTCGTTGTTTCTTTTGTAGGACTTCTTCTGTTGGCCGGACTTGGAACCACTGAATCCGGCGTTGACTGTGGTGTTATCGGTGTTGTCGCCATTGCTTCGACGTTTGTGTCTATTGCGCCGGAGCTTGCCGGTGCTATTCTTGGCTTCAGTGGGGCCTGCCTTGCTAGCTGTGTTTTTGCTACGAGCTAGCCAGTTGTCCTCACCCGCACAAAAGCGGGTCATGAGTGCCATAAGGGCTACCATAGACTTCGGCTTTTCTTGGCCGAGGTGGCGTGCTAGCCATTCATCACGGATGCTTTGTTTGAAGGCTGCTAGGGCCTCGGCATCCGGACAGTCAACGATCTGGTTCTTTTTGGTTAGGAACCTAGTCCAGAATTTTCTGGCTGATTCTCCAGGTTGTTGAACTATGTGGCTTAGGTCATCGGCGTCTGGTGGCCGGACATAAGTTCCTTGGAATTTATCAAGGAAAGCCTCTTCCAAGTCCTCCCAGCTGCCGATGGAATTCTCAGGCAGGCTATTTAACTAGTGTCGAGCTGGTCCTTTGAGTTTTGGTGGGAGGTATTTGATAGCGTGGAGGTCGTCTCCTCGGGCCATGTGGATGTGGAGGATAAAATCTTCGATCCACACTGCGGGATCGGTTGTTCCATCGTATGATTCAATATTGACAGGCTTGAACCCCTCGGGGAATTCATGATCTAGCACCTCGTCTGTGAAGCAGAGAGGGTGTGCGGCGCCTCTATAGCGGGCCGCATCGTGGCGTACTCTGATGGAGTCCGTTTGCGGCATTCGGCCCGGGCGTGGTTAGGTTTGTCACGTCCGAATAGGTAGCCGTCGTCGTGCCTCGAGGCACGTCCTGCGATCCGTAGATCGATCTTGTATCTCCTGCTCTACTATCCAGGGTCTGCCGGAGGTCGTACGTGTGACCCCGAACTCTTCCGTCTCTATTTTTACGGGGCGGTGGGGCAGGCTGTTGTTCAGCTTGAGTTGCCGCTTTATCCCGACCGCGGGGTAGCCGGTCGGCTGCCCTGTCTCGACCACGTGGTGGTCGTTCCGCATTACGCGAGGGAGATATGTGGTCCGGCGCCTCCTCATCGAATTGAGGTAGCAGTCTGCATTTCAGGTAGCTCTTGGCTGGGCGCTTGAGGCCGTATTCTTCGGCTGTCAGGACATCAGTCCATCTGTCGACGAGCAGATCTTGTTCAGCTTGAAGCTGCTGCTGTTTCTTTTTCAGGCTCCTTGCAGTGGCTATGAGCTGAAGCTTAAAGCGCTCCTGCTCTAGAGGATCCTCAGGCACGATGAAGTCTTCATTGCCGAGGCTTGTCTCTTCCTTGGAGGGTGGACGGTAACTATCGTCCTCCGAGTCATCTTCTATGGCCTGTTCATCAGGGTTATCTTGCCGGTTATCGTGTTCCTCCTGTTCGGATGCAGCTCCGACAGGGTCTTCATTGTTTTCGTCGTCGCCTGGAGTACTATTTTCTCCGGTGCCAGTGTTGCCATCCTTTGAGCGACGGGGCTTAGAGCGGCGTTTGGGCCGCCGGCACTTGGACTACGTCTCAGAGGGTTTATTCGCATCTGGCTCTTCTTTGTCGTCACCAAATCCTTTAGGTGTATCAACCATGTACACGTCGTACAAAGAGGTGGCCGTCCAACTTCCAGTGAATGGCGGGTCTTGGCCTTGCTCCTTATCGGCATCATTGTACATACCGTCGATGTCTTAGGAGCCATAGTCAAGCACGTCAGTTAAGTCATCGACAGTGGCTATGAAGTGGGTGGCGGGTGCGAAGTAAAATTCCTCGTCATCCGCCTCTAGCTCGAACCGTACATAGTTCGGCTGTGAGTCTTCGTCCAAGGACAGGTTCTGTAAAGAGTTTAGTACGTCACCAAAAGGTGAGTGCTGGAAGATGTCTGCGGCGCTAAATTCGAAAATCGATAACCGATCCAGCTCGGTGTCCGCAGGTGTACCTGGTCCGGAACTTATAGCCGGAGACGAGTCCGGAGTTCCATTGACGCAAATATTGCAGGATTTTGAGTCCGTGTGTGGCTCCAACGCCGCGGACTTTGTGGCCTCGGAGGGCACAATCTGCTTCGGTTCTAAGGCCATTGCAGCAACAGGAACCATCTCCTGGATGTGATCCGATGACAGATCTGAGTCATGTTCATCGGGGCGAGGGAGAGCAATCGCCGTGGTCTCAAACCCGCTGAAGATCAAGTCTCCACGGGTATCCGCGATGTAGTTCAAGCTTCCAAATCTGACCTGATGGCCAGGGGCGTAGCTATCGACCTGCTCCAGAGGGCCAAGCGAGTTGGCCCGCAGTACGAAGCCGCCGAACACAAAAATCTGTCCGGGGAGGAAGGTTTCTCCTTGGACAGTGTCCCTATCGACGATTGAAGGAGCCATCGAACCTTTCGTTGAAGGCACAGTGGAACTCTCAATGAAAGCACCAATGTCAGTGTCAAAACCAGCGGATCTCGGGTAGGGGGTCCCGAACTATTCGTCTAGGATCAATGGTAAGAGGAGACGGGGGACACGATGTTTACCCAGGTTCGGGCCCTCTCTATGGAGGTAATACCCTACGTCCTGCTTGATTGATATTGATGAATATGAGTGTTACAAGAGTTGATCTACCACAAGATCGTAATGGCTAAACCATAGAAGTCTAGCCTATGTGAATATGGTAATGAGTATCCGCCTATCCGGACTATGCTCTCTGGTTCATATAAACACCGGAGAGATCTAGGGTTACATGGGGTCGGTTACATAAGAAGGAATCTTCATAGTTGGTCGCCTAGCTTGCCTTCCACGCCAAGGAAACTCCAATCCGGACACGGGTATAGTCTTCGGCCTTCATATCTTCACAGCCCATCATTCCGGCCCAATGAATAACAGGCCGGACGCCCGAGGACCCCTTAGTCCAGGACTCCCTCAGCTACCTTTTGGACTGAGATTTGAAGTTCCTTATGTTTATCAAAAACGGGGGGATTTTTCTCTTGATTTGTGTCGATTTTTTGCTTTCTGGCTACGTGTTTTACTGTGGGGCTCATGCCTGCTACCACCCCTGTGAGTGCCCCGTGAGCGGGGGCTGGGCATGGTTTGCGCGTGCCAAGCACGCTCGGGTAAGCTCGGGCGACGACAAGGCCCCCTGGGGTCAAGGAAGTAACCCGCCACAGGATCACCATGTGCAGACCTTGCCGTGATCCGGCAATCGGCTCCTCGCGAGGCCCTCTGGGGTGGGCCAACAGGCTTCCCAGGGGACTTAAAACCTCGCGAGCCCCGGAGGGCTCACCTCGGGATGAAGATGCGACCAAGACGCCAGGACTCGCTCAAGACCTATGGAACCAAGATAAGTTGTAACAACTACCCCGCTCGGGAGCCCGTAGGCCCGCGACGGCACATCCCAAACCCTGTCTTTTAAAAGGCATTTCATCATTTCATACATTATAAGGCCCCCCCTTCAAAAATGCTTTCACGCGCTGCCGGTCTGTGCCCGAAGGTTTTTGCGTACCGGTCAAGGCAAAGGGAAATGCAGGTCTAGCAGGAGGCGCTGCTTTCGGCGCCGTCCTTGCCGTCTTCATCCACACCACCCGAGTTGTCGTTGGCATCGTCTTCATCAGCGTCATCCGCATCACCCTCTTCGGCCGCGACCAAGACCGCGTCGTCCTCAAGAGCGAACCCTGTGAACAGGGCGTCCACATTGTCCTCCACCTAGTTTGCCAGGTTGTCCGGGAAAACCCTGGACATGGGGGCTATGGCGGCGTCGAAGTCAAAATGGGGGTCGTGGTTGAGGAGGTGACTAAAGACGCGCGAGAACGCGCGCCCGAGAAGGCCACAGCTTCTCTCTTCAACGAGCTCGCGAGCCCTCATGGCCCGATCTTCCAGGCGGGTCATGATCTCAGTGAAGAAGCGGAGGTGGCTGGCGTAGTCGCCCTCGTGCGGGTGAGGTGCGCTCTCCTCACAGATGATGCTCAAGGCTCGGTTGGCCCTCACCCTGAGAGCCTGGAGCATCGAGGCATGCTCGCGCTGCAGCGTCCGACGGTGGCATGCTTCCTAGGCGTTCTTCTTCGCGAGAGATGCGGCGTCATCGATCTGCTGCTGGAGTGTGGCTGGGCTGAGGCTTGAGCTTCCTTGGTGGCCGTCTCGCACTGCTCTGCCTTGTCCAGGTTTGTCCTGAGGGAGGCGGTCCTGCCCTCAACCTGGGCTTCCAGGAGCTCCAGCTTCAGGCGGTGCTCGTCAGCGAGAGCCGCGCGAGCCTTCACCACCCTCCGATCGACCTCCTCCTAGAGCTTGGCCTCCCGCGCGGTGACAACGTCCTCAGCCATGGCCACCTGGCGCTCCCTCACCTCCAACCGTTCAAGCTCTAGGCTGCGCTCCAAGACCTCCAGTGCCAGCGCCTCCTCGTGCTCTCGGACCTCCTTATCATTGGAGGGGGCCTCGTGTAGTGACACTGTTAGGGCGGCCCTGCGTGCTTCGATCTGCTGCTCCAGGGCGGCGTTTGAAGCTTGAAGCTCCTGCTCCCGCTCCTCGGCCACCTCACGACGACGGTCGGTGGCCCTAGCCTCCTCCAGGGCGCGGGCACAAGCCTCGCGAGAAGTCGCAAGGGACACTGCGGCGCTTGCGCTGGCGCGCTCATGATGAAGATGCCTGAGGTTGATGGTGACCTTCAGCTGTTGCCACTCCCGCGCCAAACGAAGGTCCTCGGTCTCGAGGCAAGCGTCGGCATTAGCAAGCTCTCCTCCAAGTCGAATAACGCACCCATCGCCTCCCGAAAAAGATCATGGCGGACGGTGCAGCGCCGCGCGCGGGCTCCAGTGCGTGACCAAGCCCACCTCCCGCACTAGGGGCCGTCGGAGAGGCGCGGAGTGGCTCGCCTGTCTTCGGCATGGGGCCGTAGGCCGGTGCTTTCCTGGCCGCCCTTCGGGCCTCTGCGAAGGGACGGGGCGGCGCGGTCTCGCTGCTCGAAGATGAGGCCGACGCTGGGGGTACCCAGTCACCAGTGATGACAAACGGAGGAGCCCTCGGCACGCCTCCTGCGCCCCAGGCTAGACCACGAAGGAAGGATATCGGAAGTTTAGGATCATGGCCCCCCAGTAGCACATCCGTCGCTCAGACCAGCCCCGCGCCTCCCGCGGGAGTCCGGTGCAGGGGGATCGAAATCAAGAGTGAGCCAACCACTGGCGGGGCCGCTTCTCAGGAGATTTCGCCACCGCTGCCGAGGGGATCCTGAGGAGCCATTGTCAGGAATGGACGCGACACACAAGAAATCACAAAGAAAAGGTACTTACTCGTCTATGGCGATGTATTTCCTCTGCTTCAGTGGCCGGTAGGCGTCACCACTACAACTCGGAGACCCTTTCCTCTTGCGGAGCGTTTCGAGGTTTAGGCGAAGCTGGCCGAGGCCGGGGCATGGCCGTCAGCATCTGGGGCACTCGGCGGTGCTCCTGGGGCAGCGGCCTCAGGAGCACCAGGTTGTGCCCTCTCACTAGCCACAACCTCAGGACTGCTCACCCAAGCTTCGGGGGCGGTCATCTCAGGAGCGTCGGACTGCGCCAGCTCTCCAGTGGTCAACTCAGGGGCCCCCGCCAGCTGCCTCGGGAGCACATGTTGACACCAGTTCCCCAGCAGTCACCCCAGCGGTACCCGGCGATGGGCGCCCCCTGCATCCACATCTGGGGCGCGCGCCACAGGGTCAGCGAGCAAAGGAGCCACGAAGACGGGATTCTCGCGAGGCCCTTCGAGTCTCGCCGCGCGCAGCCCCCATTCATCAAAAAGGGGCATATGCCTCACGAAATCCTCCTTGTTCGAGCATTGGTATAGGAGGCAGCCCTTCTCCAGAAGTGCGGCTGGTGCCGGGTCGCCCGTCAGAAGCTCGAGCACCATGCACAGCGTCTTGGAAGGAAGCGCGGGCATCTGGAGCCTCATGGGGTCCTTGGTGCCGGTGAAGTGCCAAATTGGGCGAGAATGGCGCTGGAGCAGAGCGATGCGCCACCGGATGAACTCCTTCACCACTATCGGCGCCGTCACCCCGACCTTCTTCAACCTAGTTAGCAGGGACCAGACATGGGCAAGCCGATGGTCGACAAGCTTCACTAGCCGCCAGCCGGAGCTGGGTATGGCTGGTACTCGCGGAAGCAGGAGCAGGGAGTTGAGCACGCCGGCGTCCACATATACCCATTGCTTTCGGAACCCACTCACATCTGGTGAGAGCTCGAAATCGATGCCTGAGCCAGCCGTCGCCGCTACGGCCTGGAAGGCCACGCACCCCGAACGCTTATGGGCGTCAACCAAGTGAAGCGAAAAGAAATGGCGAAACAGGGCCACGGAAGGGGCGATGCCCACCATAGCCTCACAGAGGAAGGCGAAGACGGTGAGGAGGATGATGGATTGGGGATCCAGATGCAGCGCCTGGACTTGGTAATGCGAGAGTATGTGTTGAAGAAATCGGAGAAAGGGGGGATCAGGCTAGCCAAGAGGGTGTGAAGACGAATGGGGATCTCAATGGCCTCCATGTCAATCATGGCCCGTGAAGCAGGCCAAGCCGTCGTTGCCTTCCACTCGTTGGAATCGGCGGCGAGGGTTGGGCATATCCCTCTTGATTGACCACCGTCGACCGCTCAAGAGCAGGCTCGAAGACTGGCTGGGGTTCGGCCGGAGCACTGGTTTTTCCCTTCTTCTTCAATAGTAGGGCCATGGCGACAAGAGAGGCCCGGCGCTGGCGGCGAATCTGGGAGAAGAACCGTGTTGCCTCAGGAAGGTGGAGGTGTCAAGGGCGAGAACAGCAAGCAATGAAGACGACGCTGCGATGACAACGGGTGGCCGCCGCACCTGGTGGATATCAAGGCTACGTGGGGAAGTGCGCGCGCCCATGCCCCGTCAAGCGCCACGCGACAACCAAGCCCACAGGCGATTGGGGCCCGCGGCACTTCGCACTTGCCCTTTGACTTCGCCTCGAAGCCAAGTCCGAGCGCGCCTTGGACCCGGGGGCTACTGTCGGCATCCTGGGAACGGGGGTACCCAGACTTGCCTGCCTGCAACCCATGACGTAGCTACATCGATGGCCTGGTACGGCCCAGCTTCAGCATCAACAACTCAAGACCCTCATGAGGGGCCAAGCCTCACGAGGTGGACGACACTAAGACCTCCACGAAGGGCGCCCTCCCCAGGCTGGCTCCCAAGGAGCGGAGATTTCTATGCAAGCCTCACCTCACGAGATCCAGATGATGTGAGCCATGACGACCAAGGCCAGGTGGGTGCCAGCGGGAGCAGTGTTCTAGTTTCCTCTTTGGTGCTAAGGAGGCAAGTGAAGGCGCGGAGTCCCGAGGAATCAGCCAAAGGTTTCCATTCCCATGCAACAAGACCAAGACTGCTAGGACGGCAGGACGGAGGTCATCGCCGAGCCCACCACGGCGTCATGACCAGAGGCTTTTTGCAGGCGAAGACTACTTTGTCAGGATAGCATGTACTAGTTGTCACCCTTCGAATTTGGTCGTTGTGGGATCCCTTCCCGCCTTCATTTGGGAAGAGGACCAAGGCCACTATAAATAGGACTTAGCCACCACCGTAGAAGGGACGGATCATTCAGATTATCCCCTCACCCACCAACTCACTCAAGCCCAAGAAAACCTCTCCTCCGGAGGTTATTTGCCACTATACTAGTTCATCCTCAGCCCCTCGAGGCCAATCCACCACAAAGCAGGAGTAGGGTATTACACTGCAAGGTGGCCCGAACCTGGGTAAACTGCTGTGTCTCTTTTCCATTCAGTTCGTCGAGCTAGGCCGTGAGATTAGCGAGTACGCAGACTGGGGAGGACGAGTTCTTCACACGCACCCCAGACTTCGAACCTCTCAAGGGTCTACGGAACCCAAAATCTGACATGTTATGATTGTTTTAGTGAACACTGGTCCATTATATGGCAGCCCTTGAAAGAACTTCATTTTCTCGTGACGTGTTCTGGCGCGCCGCCCAAAATTTTGTGTCCTCCATAGTGGAGATATTGTTTCACCATATATGTTGACCGATGCCAGGACTACCCTCCTGTTATTTGCTGTCACACACTTACATTACGACATGCCACACAGCAAAAACAAGGAGAATAAGGCTTATAGATGCCTTTTCTTGAATTTACAACCGAATGGGATTACCCAGATCATAGAGCATGTGCAGAATGCAACGTTTGTCCTTACTAGGCGGACTAATGTTTATACTCACCATAATCTCGTGGATTTCCTTCCAAAGGAGTGCCAATGGGTTCAGAAACTTGTCTGAAAAGTAGCGGCAAATGATGTTCTTCGACTTTCAGGGGCACAAAGTTCTGCCTAGGGGCCGAATTTGAGGGTCCTCTGGGCCTCTTGCACAAGCCGGAAGTATTCTCTAGATTCCCACGGTCGTCGCGAGCATTTTGAGTACTTGTGTGTCCGAAACGGACTTCGAATGACGTAGTTATGACCGTTTTAGTGAACACCGGTACTTTATATGGCAGTCTGTGAAAGAACTTCATTTTCTCGTGACGCGTTCTGGCGCACCGCCCCAAATTTTTGTGTCCTCCATAGCGGAGATATGGTTTCCACATATATATTGACCGGTGCAAAGAATGCCCTCCTACTATTGGTTGTCACACACGTACGTTACGGCATGCCACACGACAAAAACAAGGAGAATAAGGCTTATAGTCACCTTATTTTATTTTATTTACAACAAAATGGGATTCACCCGATAATAGAGCATGTGCAGAATGCAATGTTTGTCCTTCCAAAGGACTGACAATGGGTTCAGAAACGTGCTTGAAAAGCAGTGGCAAATGATGTTCTTTGACTTTCAGGGCCAAAAATTCCTGCTTAGGGGCCAGATTTGAGGGTCCTCCGGGCCTCTTGCGCAAGCAGAAAGTATTTTCTAGATTCCCACGCTCGTCGCGAGCATTTTGAGTACTTGTGGGTTCGAAACGGGCTCCGAATGACAAGGTTATGACCGTTTTAGTGAACACCGGTCCTCTATATGGTAGTCCTTGAGAGAATTTCATTTTCTCATGACGCGCTCTGGCGCGCCGCCCCGAAATTTGCTGTCCTCCATAGTGGAGATATTGTTTCCACATATATGTTGACCGATGCTGGGAATGCCCTCCTATTATTGGTTGTCACACACGTATGTCACGGTATGCCACACGGCAAAAACAAGGAGAATAAGGCTTATAGTCGCCTTATTTTTTCTTGAATTTACAACCAAATGGGATTACCCAGATCATAGAGCATGTGCAGAATGCAACGTTTGTCCTTACCAGGCGGACTAATGTTTATACTCACCATAATCTCATGGATTTCCTTCGAAGGTGTGTCAACGGGTTCAAAAACTTGTCTGAAAAGCAGCGGCAAATGATGTTCTTTGACTTTCAGGGGCAAAAAGTCCTGCCTAGGGGCCGAATTTGAGGGTCCTTCGGGCCTCCTGCGCTAGTTGGAAGTATTTTGTACATTCCCACGGTCGCCGCGAGCATTTTGAGTACTTGTGGGACTGAAACGGACCCCGAATAACAAAGTTATGACCGTTTTAGTGAACACCGCTCCTTTATATGGCAGTCCTTGAAAGAACTTCATTTTCTCGTACCGTGTTCTGGCGTGCCGCCTGAGGGGGTCCTGGATTAAGGGGTCCTCGGGCGTCCTGGCTATGTGACATCGGCAGGACTAATGGGCCGCGAAGATACAAGATAGAAGGCTTTCCCCCGTGTCCGGATGGGACTCTCTGTGTGGATGGAAAGCTTGGCGTTCGGATATGAAGATTCCTTTCTCTGTAAACTGACTTTGTACAACCCTAGGCCCCTTCGGCGTCTATATAAACCGGGGGGTTTAGTCCGTAGAGGCAGACACAACCATACATGCTAGATATCTAGGGTTTAGCCATTACGATCTCGAGGTAGATCAACTCTTGTAACCCCTATATTAATGAAAAGCAATCAAGCAGGAATTAGGGTATTACCTCCGCCAAGAGGGCCCGAACCTGTGTAAACATCGTGTCCCCGTTTCCTGTTACCTTCGATCCTTAGACGCACAGTTCGGGACCCCCTACCCGAGATCTGCCGGTTTTGACACCGACATTGGTGCTTTCATTGAGAGTTCCACTATGCCGTCGTCAAAAGGCTCGATGGCTCCATCAACCATCTACGACAATGCTGCTGTGAAGGAGATTTTTCTCCCGGGCCAGATCTTTGTATTCGGCAGCTTCACACCGCGGGCCAACTCGGTTGGCCACCTAGAGCAGATCGACAGCTACGCCCCTGGTCACCAGATCAGTTTTGGAAACCTAACTATTTCGCTGATATCCGAAGAGACTTGATCTTCCAAGGGTTCGCGGCCCCAACCACCGCTCTGGCCCTAGATCCGGAGCGCGTCATCAGGTCCGAAGACGGGAGTCTAGAGCCTGCCAGACTCTCTGCGGCTATAGAGCTCAACATCGGAGAACCGGAGGGAATAGTGTCACCGGCAGTTATCATAAGGCTGGACTCTTCTCCAGACACTAGCTCCGAACCCTCGAAGTCCGCGTCATGTGAGCTCGGCCGAGGAACTTTTGTCCCGCCCTACCCCACGGACTCTCGCTTCCCGTTCAAACCTTGCTCTTAAACGAGGCTTTAGACTTAATGCGATCCCTCGCCATCACAGAGGAATCGCTTCTGAATTGTGCCCAGCCCGGACCAGGGGCTGAAAGCAAGGAATCTTACTTCCCACCCACCACCCACTTCATAGCCACTGTCGAGGATTTAACCGACATGCTCGACTATGCCTCCGAAGACATCGACGGTATGGACGACGATGCCGGAGAGGAGCAGGCCCAAAACCCGCCGTTCACTGGACGCTGGACGGCCACCTCCTCATATGACGTGTACATGGTGGACACATCTACAGAAGGCGACGGCAATGATGAGAAGGATCCAGTCGAGGACGAACCTCCTGAGATACCACCAAAGCGTCGATGTCAGCGGCGCCGCTCTAAATCGTGTCGCGGAAATGACAGCAACACTGGCACCAGAGACTACTCCGGATAACGCCGAAGACAAAGAAGCCCCCATCGAACCAACATCCGAACAGGATGATCGGGAGGACGGGCAAGTTGACCCTGACAAGCCAGCAGGGAACGAGGATTCGGTGGATAGCAAGTATCTACCACCCTCTGAGGGCGATGTGAGCCTCGGCAACTAACATTTCATCGTGCCTGAGGAACCCATTGAACAGGAGCGCTCTAAGCGCCGGCTAATAGCCACGGCAAGGAGCCTGAAAAAGAAGCAGTAGCTTCAAGCTGACCAAGATCTGCTCAATGACAGATGGACTAATGTCCTGGCAGCCAAGGAATACAGCCTCGAACACCCAACTAAGAGTTACCCAATGCATAAACTACTACCTCAATTCGACGATGAGGCGTCGGAGCCCATACCACCAACGCGTAACACTGCTAACGGACCTGATCGACCACCACGTGGCCGGGACAGAACGGCAAATCAAGCCGAACACCAACCCGCACCACCTCGCCGTAAAGGTAGAGACATAACAGCTGGGGGATACACTTATGACCTACGACATGACATGGAAAATAGAGCCGGTCAGACCAAATTAATCTACAAATCACGGGGGCGTGCCCCGGCACGAGAAGACGACTATCAAGCCTGGCGCGACAACCATAACCTCACCCGGGCCGAAAACCACATACGGACCTCTTCCGAACTGCACCGTTATGTAGCCCGATACAGAGGCATCGCACACCCCCTATGCTTCACCGATGAGGTAATGGAGCATTAGTTCCCAGAAGGGTTTAAACCCGTGAACATTGAATCATACGATGGCACAACAGGTCCCGCAGTATGGATTGAAGATCTTCTTCTCCACATTCACATGGCACGCGGTGATGATCTACATGCCATCAAATACCTCCCCCTAAAACTCAAGGGGCCAGCACGGCACTGGCTGAACGGTCTACCAGAAAACTCTAATGGTGGCTGGGAAGACTTGGAGGACGCATTTAGAGACAACTTCCAAGGTACCTATGTTCGGCCCCCAGACGCCGATGATCTTAGTCACATAATCCAGCAACCCGGAGAATCAGCCCGGCAGCTCTGGACTAGGTTCTTAATTAAAAAGAACCAGATTGTGGATTGTCCGGACGCCGAAGCCCTTGCGGCCTTCAAACATAGCGTCCGAGATGAGTGGCTCGCCCGACACCTTGGCCAAGAAAAGCTGAAGTCCATGGCAGCCCTTACCGCACTTATGGCCCGCTTTTTCGCGGGAGAGGATCGATGGCTTGCTCGTAGAAGCAATAGCACCAGCGACCCTGGCACCTCTGAAGCCAGGAACGGCAATGGCAAGCCACGACGCAACAAACACAAGCGTCGAAACAATAACGAAGTAACCCAAGACACGGCGGTCAACGCCGGATTCAGTGGCTCCAAATCCGGTCAATAGAAGAGCCGTTCAAGGCAAACAGAGATGGTCCATCCAGTTTAGACAAAATACTTGATCGGCCTTGCCAGATTCATGGAACCCCCGATAAACCTGCCAATCATACCAACAGAAATTGTTGGGTTTTCAAACAGGCCGGCATACTCAACGCCAAACACAAGGGAAAAGGGTCGCCCAGTGACGACGACGACGAAGAGCCTCGTCATAGGAACAAAGGGGGTCAGAAGCAATTGCCCCCTGGGGTAAAAATAGTAAATACGATATATGTCACACACATCCCTAAGAGGGAGCGCAAGTGCGCACTACGGGATGTCTACGCCATAGAGCCGGTCGCCCCAAAATTCAACCAATGGCCGGCTTGTCCGATCACCTTCGATCGAAAGGACCACCCAACCAGTATCCGCCATGGAGGTTCGGCAGCTCTGGTCCTCGATACAATCATCGACGGATTCCATCTCATGCGAGTCCTCGTGGATGGCGGCGGCAGTCTCAATCTACTTTATGAAGACACTGTCCGCAAAGTGGGCATTCATCCTTCAAGAATCAAGCCCACTGAAACTACCTTCAAAGGAGTAATACCTAGTGTAGAGGCCCGCTGCACGGGCTCAATCACATTGGAAGTCGTCTCCGGTTCACCGGACAACTTCCGAAGCGAAGACTTGATCTTCGATATCGTCCCCTTCTGTAGTGGCTATCACGCACTGCTCGGACAAACAACTTTTCCCGTTTTAATGCGGTCCCACACTATGCCTATCTAAAGCTGAAGATGCCCGGTCCACGTGGCGTCATTACAATCAACGGAAACATTGAACGCTCCCTCTGTACTGAGGAGCATACCGCGACCATCGCAGCTGAAGTACAAAGCGGCCCTGTCAAGCCGCACACCTCAGCGGCCATTAAGCCGCCGGACTTCATTACACAAGGCCGGTCAATTCGGCATGCTGGCAGCTCGGCAATTCCAGAGCTGGATTAGCAGTTTCGCCTCCGTCGTTCACCATGTACGTCCACGAAATTCATACCGCGTGTGCATAACTATGCACTCAAAATACCTTGGACATCGGTGGAGGCACAATACAGACATGCCTATAGTCCGGTTCGACCCTATATGGCCTTCCCCTCTCCTTTAATTATTTCTTATCTTTTCCCACAGGTGAATCAAAACCTAATCATCCCACAGACATACAAGGACTCTATCTGAGACCGGTTTCATACAAATAATCGAAGACCACTCCTCTCAAGGAATCTTTCTCACTAAGGCGAAAGCAGCGCAGACGTGCGGCAGGAGGTCCAAAGGATTTTTTAGACCAAAACTTTATTTAAAAACCTGTGCAGAGCTTTTCTGCTTAGTCTTAGACCCCCAGCATGTAAAATGGCCTCGGTGATTATGGTACAATCTGTAAGATTACATTTGACGTATCAATCAGATTCAAGTGAACATAATTCTTATTCAGTATCGCCTTTATTCATAGACTGTATTCCGTCTGTTCAGTTGTCTCACGCACACACCTCGGCACAAATTGCCAAGGGCTCTATATGGCAACACATGTGTTGCCAAACGAAAGCCCGAATAGCTTTATACCACACTTCGGCGTCCCGAGCTTGGCATTATATGCACCGGCTCCGAATCATGTCTTTGGTCAATAGATGGGTTGCCCGGCTCCTGTGTTTGCTACCTTACGTTCCGTCTTATTGGCTAGGGTAGCAAAGGGAGAACTATTGCGAATGTGTTTCTGGTTCGTTCGGTAAAGCACCTCAGTAGAGAAAGCCGAAAACCGACTGTCATGATGCGGCGAGAGCTGGTCAGCCCCTTGGTGACTTATTACAATCTTTAGCGATTTTTTCCGTATTACACGAAGGACTGTTTTCCGGTCACATATGTAACGCATCCGCATTCGGATGGCCGCGTACATACCAGGGGCTACTTCATAGACCCATCGTCAAACTCCTATGGCTAAGTGAGAGTGGTAAAGCCTTATAGTCCGATTGCCTGGTTCGCCGCACTGACACCTCCTTTACGGACCAAGACATTGGGTCAAGTGTGATCATGTGCTATTCTGAACACCCCCGTATTATGTACGTGGGGGCTTAAGCCGACGACTGGACAACTCTCAGGAATACAAACGGCCGCACAGGAGGATAGAACTTTCAGATAATAGCACGAATATATCGCAAGGCCTTAGTACATAATAAAAAGAGAGACGTCCAGGCAGTTCAGGTACATTCATTCGAACATAATGTCCTTCGAGCACCGACCCTCTATCAAGCGGGCGCCCTCTAGGACGTCGTCTAAGTAGCACTCTGGCATGCGGTGGTCCTTGCCTCCGAGCGGGCCCTTAACTACAACATCAGTGGCTTTCATCTTCGCTAGTACATTTTGACGCGGGCGAAGGCCATCCGTGCACCTTCTATGCACACTGACCGCTTGACTGCATCGATTCGCGGCACTGCATCGACAAGTCGCCGCACCAAGCCGAAATAGCTGTTCGGAATGGGTTCTGCTGGCCATAGCCGAACTATGACGTCCTTCATGGCAGCTTCAGACATCTTGTGAAGCTCGGCCCATTGCGCTATTTGGTCGTTTAGCAACGCCGGGCGCCCCTGTGTAGCGAATTGTGACCAGAACAACTTCTCCATCGCATATCCTTCCTGAGCTTGGAAGAACTGTGCAGCATCGGTGGCACTCTTTGGCAGGTCCGAAAACGCGTCTGGTGAACTCCGCAGTCGATTAAGCAAGGCATATTTCGGATCGCTGAACTAAGTCTGTAAAAGAACGGGCTTACCAGCCGCTATCTGCCCAGCTTGCCGGATCTCTTCCCGAGCCGCTCTAGACTCGTATCGCGCCTCTTTGGCCTCCTGAAGGGCCTTGTCGAGTTCAGATGCCTTGGCTTTATTATCCTCCTCAAGGGACTGGCATTTGCAGGCGGCGTCCTGGAGCTTTTGATCTATGGCAGATATTTGCTCCTCGAACTGGCGCCGGGTGGCCTGTTCGGCCTTCAAATTGGTAGCCGCTTTATCAGCAGCCGCATTGCTCACCCTGGCCTGCTCCTTGGCCCGAGCAAGTTCGGCCTGAAGGGTCTTGACCGCGGCAGCACCATCTGCAATTATGCATATAACAGTGTGTAATTTTCAACCTAGTATTCGCACCATCCTATAGGCACAAACAGGATGTCCAAACATATACCTTGCGCCTCATCAAGTCGCTTGTTAATCAGGGCAATGTTCTCATCAGCCATCTTCAGTTTCTCCTTTAGTTTGGCAACTTCCGTAGCTTGGGCGGTCGCTGCCAACAGTAAAGCCTGTTTTTCCAATCAAATAAATATGTTACTCCCTGAAAATATCTATTGATCCTCTGTTCGCCTCTCTTTATGAGCCAACCAGAGTCTCGAGGGCTGCTATCTATATACAGGCATATTTTGCATATGGAAAGCGGCTAAAGACATTACATTGCCTACCTCGAAGCCTGTTAGTAGGCTCGTGAAGGCATCATTCAATCCGCTTTTGGCAGACTGAATCTTCTCAACTACCGTACCCAATAAGGTACGATGCTCCTCTAAGACGGACGCACTTTGCAGTGCGCCCGTCAGAGTGTCCGGCGCCTCCGGATTCATGGAGGTCGCCGTGGGAGTAGGCATTCCCCTCTCCCCCGAAGGGGGCCGCTTACTCGACTCTGGATCCATCTCTGGAGCAGTATTCGGCTGGAGACCGGACAATTCAGGTCCCCCGTCGCTAGTTCCCACGGGGGTCGCGTCCCCCATACCCTCGACGGGCGAGGTATTACCCTCTGGCACCATCTTAATCGTCCCCGGCACCTCATGCCGATCCGGAGAAACCCTCCGGGATGACACCTCAAAGTCATCCGCCCTAGGGGGCGAGGAAGCTTGTGGAGGCGTCTCGCTCTCCATCATCTCCGGCGGCAAATCCCTCGATGAGGAGGATTGTTGAGGGAGATCGCGGGCCGGACTGCAACATGCAATTTAATGTTATTCTTGCAACTAAAAAGGAACTAGATGTGTATAGAGCATCCTTAGTTACTTCGATTCGGCAAGGGGCTTGTCCCTGTGGTGGTGTTTCAGGACGGCTTCGGCTTCTGAATCCGAGTGATCCGACAGGAATATCTTTACCCTCTTGGGCGCCTCCACCTCCAGGTCTTCGGAGGCAGCCATTTTCTTCCCTTGGGAAGGAGGGATATCACCTTCTTCCTCCTCTTCATCTTCATCTTCGGAGGAGGGAGCCTTGGTCCCCCCGGACGTAGCGTCCGGTGTACCTTTAGGGTGGAGACCACCTTCGGCCTTCTTGATCTTCTTCTTCTTGTCCTTCTTCACCGGCACTTGGTACGGCGCCGATACCAGCATCTTCATTAATGGAGGATCAGCTGGGTTTTCGGGAAGTGGAGCCGAACACCCGATTTGCTCCGCCTTCTTTATCCAGCCCTGATTAAAGGATGGGATTCTCAGTGCATCACCTTAGATTAATGAACTAAGCTATTTTCAAAAATTGAGGACCTACCGGAGTATCCGGATGGTTGCGGTCGAGGCCGATGTCCTCAGAGGAG
Source organism: Aegilops tauschii subsp. strangulata (assembly GCF_002575655.3). NCBI lineage: Eukaryota > Viridiplantae > Streptophyta > Magnoliopsida > Poales > Poaceae > Aegilops > Aegilops tauschii. Next base: position 239,469,664 of record NC_053037.3, on the reverse strand, counting down.
TTCGGCCACGACTTTTGAGCCTTGGAGAGCGTTTCCAGATCCCTTTGTGCGTTGTGCCGAAGAATTGCTGTAGGGTCCGCGGCCCTTTTGGATTAAACTCCCACTACGGAGGGACCGTCACTGGCACGGAAGGGTTCAGCGGACGAGCATCACCTGGATCACATTAGTAAGGCTGGTGTCTTTTTCGATGATGCTCTTGATACGCTTTTGCAACATCAGCACCTCGTCGGATGATCCCTAGTCCACACCCTTATCGATCCACGATGCGAGCCGCAATGGGGGACCGGATCTGAACGCAGGAGCAGCCGCCCATTTGGTGCCGCGGGGTTCGGTGATGTAGAACCACTCCTACTACCATGCCTTGACAGTTTCCACAAAGGCCCCTTTTGGCCAGGTGGCATTGGCGAGCTTGCTCACCATAGCGCCGCTGCTCTCCGCGTGCTCCTCGTCGACCACCTTCGGCTTCACGTTGAACGTGTTGAGCCATAGGCCGAAGTGTGGGGGGATACGAAGAAAAGCCTCACACATGACAATAAACGCCGAGATGTGGAGAAAAGATTTCGGGGCTAGATTGTGAAAATCTATCCCGTAATAGAACATGAGACCGCGAACAAAGGGGTGAAGAGCGAACCCTAATCCGCGGAGGAAGTGAGGGATGAACACAACCCTCTCACCGGGCTTTGGTGTGGGGATGACCTTCCCTTTGTTAGGAGCCTGTGTGGGATTTCTGCAGTCAGGTACCTCGCCTCCCAGAGCCCCGCAATGTCCTCCTCGGTGACGGAGGAGGCCACCCATTTGCCTTGAGAGCCCGACCTGGACATGGTTGGGGTGCTTGGTGGCTCTGGGAGAAATCTTGATTTGGGCGCTGGAGCTCCAGGATGGGAAGGGTTAATGAACTAAGCTATGTTCAGAAATTGAGGACTTACCGGAGTATCCAGATGGTTGCAGTCGAGGCCGATGTCCTCAGAGGTGTTCGGCCACGACTTTTGAGCCTTGAAGAGCAGTTTCCAGATCCCTTTGTGCGTTGTTCCGAAGAATTGCTGTAGGGTCCGCGTCCCTTCTGGATTAAACGCCCACTACGGAGGGACCGTCACTGGCATGGAAGGGTTCAGCGGACGAGTATCACCTGGATCACATTAGTAAGGCTGGAGTCTTTTTCGATGATGCTCTTGATACGCTTTTGCAACATCAGCACCTCGTCGGATGATCCCCAGTCCAGACCCTTAATGATCCACGATGCGAGCCGCAATGGGGGACCGGATCTGAACGCAGGAGCAGCCGCCCATTTGGTGCTGCGGGGTTCAGTGATGTAGAACCACTCCTGCTGCCATGCCTTGACAGTTTCCACAAAGGCCCCTCTTGGCCAGGTGGCATTGGCGAGCTTGCTCACCATAGCACCGCTGCACTCTGCGTGCTCCCCATTGACCACCTTCGGCTTCACGTTGAATGTCTTGAGCCATAGGCCGAAGTGTGGGGGGATATGGAGAAAAGCCTCACACATGACAATAAACGCAGAGATGTGGAGAAAAGAGTTCGGGGCTAGATCGTGAAAATCTATCCCGTAATAGAACATGAAACTACGAACAAAGGGGTGAAGAGCAAACCCTAATCCGCGGAGGAAGTGAGGCATGAACACAACCCTCTCATCGGGCTTTGGTGTGGGGATGACCTTCCCTTTGGTAGGGAGCCTGTGTGGGATTTCTGCAGTCAGGTATCTCGCGTCCCGGAGCCCCGCAATGTCCTCCTCGGTGATGGAGCAGGCCACCCATTTGCCTTGAGAGCCGGATCCGGACATGGTTGGGGTGCTTGGTGGCAATGTGAGAAATCGAGATTTGGGCGCTGGAGCTCGAGGATGGGAAGGGCTGAGGGAGAAGAAGGCGTGGGGGAAAAAGATGGGTCTTTATCCCTTTATAAAGGCAATGAATATCAAGCGCCTCCTCACAAGCCTTAAAACTCGCTTATTCCCAAGGGGTCGTGCAAACGGCTCGGTTGGGTTATCCAAACCCGTATTGATGAGAATCCCGTAATAACGGGACATGATCTCTGCTTAGACAGGACGTGTCAATGTGGGCCGTGTCTCGAAACGCGAAGCGAGAGGCTAAAAAGGTTCGAAATAATAATGAGGCCGAGCGTAACGTCTGGCCGGAAAAAGCTGCCAATAGACATGACTTATTTTTTAGTATTTTGTCCTTATGGTTTAGGGTTGTAGCTGGTGAACGGAGCCGGATACAGCTCTCATGTTGGAAGGCTACTTTGAAGTATTCGAAGGAGGAACCTGCCTTGCAATGCCGAAGACAATCTTCATGCCGGACACATCGTCATTGAAGCCTGGTTCAGGGGCTACTGAGGGAGTCCTGGATTTGGGGGTCCTCAGGCGTCCGGGCTATGTGACATTGGCCGAACTAATGGGCCGTGAAGATATAAGATAGAAGGCTTTCCCCCGTGTCCGGATGGGACTCTCCTTTGCGTGGATAGCAAGCTTGGCGTTCGGATATGAAGATTCCTTTCTCTATAAACCGACTCTATACAACCCTAGGCCCCTCCGGTGTCTATATAAACCGGAGGCTTTAGTCCGTAGAGGAAGACACAACCATACAGGCTAGATATCTAGGGTTTAGCCATTACGATCTCGAGGTAGATCAACTCTTGTAACCCCTATATTCATCAAAGGCAATCAAGCAGGAAGTAGGGTATTACCTCCGTCAAGAAGACATGAACCTGGGTAAACATCATGTCCCCGTCTCCTATTACCTTCGATCCTTAGAAGCACAGTTCGAGACCCCCTACCCGAGATCTGCCGGTTTTGACACCGACACCGCCCCAAAATTTTGTGTCCTCCATAGTGCAGATATTGTTTCCACATATATGTTGACCGATGCCAGGAATGCCCTCCTATTATTGGCTGTCACACACATACGTTACGGCATGCCACACGGTAAAAACAAGGAGAATAAGGCATATAGTCGCCTTATGTTCTTGAATTTACAACGAAATGGGATTCTCCAGATCATAGAGCATGTGCAGAATGGAACGTTTGTCCTTACCTGGCGGACTAATGTTTATACTCACCATAATCTCTTGGATTTCCTTCCAAAGGAGTGCCAATGGGTTCAGAAACTTGTCTGAAAAGCAGCGAGAAATGATGTTCTTTGACTTTCAGGGGCAAGAAGTCCTGCCTATGGGCCGAATTTGAGGGTCCTCCGGGCCTCCTACCAAAGCCGGAAGTATTTTCTAGATTCCCACACTCGTCACGAGCATTTTGAGTACTGGTGGGACCAAAACGGACTTCCAATAAAAAAGTTATGACCGTTTTAGTGAACTTCGGTCCTGGCTGTCCATGAAAGAACTTCATTTCCTCGTGACGTGTTCTGGTGCGCCGCCACACACTTTTCTGTCCTCCATATTGGATATATTGTTTCCACATATATATTGACAGATGCCAGGAATGTCCTCCTATTATTGGCTGTCACACATGTACGTTATGGCATGTCACATGACAAAAACAAAGGAGAATAAGGCTTATAGTCGCAATATTTTCTTTAATTTGCATCCAAATGGGTTTCCCTGGATCATAGAGCATGTGCGGAATGCAATGTTTGTCCTTACTAGCCGGACTAATTTTTATACTCACCATAATCTCTCGGATTTCCTTCCAGACGAGTGTCAATGGGTTCAGAAACTTGTCTGAAAAGTAGCGGCAAATGATGTTTTTGAATTTTAGGGGCAAAAAGTCCATCTTAGGGGCCAAATTTGAGGGTCCCAGGGCCTCCTGCACCAGCCGGAAGTACTTTCTAGATTCCCACACTCGTCGTGAGCATTTGGAGTACTTGTGGGTCCAAAACGGACTCCGAATGACAAAGTTATGACTGTTTTAGTGAACACCGGTCCTTTATATGGCAGTCCTTGAAAGAACTTCATTTTCACGTCACGCGTTATGGCAAAAACAAGGAGAATAAGGCTTATAGTCGCCTTATTTTTTGAATTTACACCCAAATGGGATTCCCCGGATCATAGAGCATGTGCAGAATGCAACGTTTGTCCTTACCAAGCAGACTAATGTTTATACTCAACATACTCTATTGGATTTCCTTCCAAAGGAGTGACGATGGGTTCAGAAACTTGTCTGAAAAGCAGCGGCAAATGATGTTCTTCGACTTTCAGGCGCAAAAAGTCCAGCTTAGGGGCCGAATTTGAGGGTCCTCCGGGCCTCCTATGCAAGCCGGAAGTATTTTCTAGATTCCCACGCTCGTCGCGAGCATTTTGAGTACTTGTTGGTCCAAAACGGACTCCGAATGACCAAGTTATGACCGTTTTTGTGAACACCGGTCCTTTATATGGCACTCCTTGAAAGAACTTGATTTTCTTGTGACGCGTTCTGGCACGCCGCCCCAAAATATTCTGTCCTCCATAGGGATGATATTGTTTCCACATATATGTTGACCGATGCCCGAAATGCCCTCCTATTTTTGGCTGTCGCACACGTATGTTACGGCATGCCACACGGCAAAAACAAGGAGAATAAGGCTTATAATCGCCTTATTTTCTTGAGTTTGCAACCAAATGGGTTCCCTGGATCATAGAGCATGTGCAGAATGCAACGTTTGTCCTTACCCGGACTAATGTTTATACTCAGCATAATCTCTTGGATTTCCTTCCAAAGGAGTGCCAATGGGTTCAGAAACTTGTCTGAAAAGCAGCGGCCAATGATGTTCTTTGACTTTTAGTGGCAAAAAGTCCTGCCTACATGCCGAATTTGAGGGTCCAGTGGGCCTCTTGTGCAAGCTGGAACTATTTTCTAGATTCCCACGCTAGTCGCGAGCATTTTGAGTCCTTGTGGGTTCGAAACGGACTACGAATGATGAAGTTATGACCGTTCTAGTGAACAACGGTCCTTTATATGGCAGTCCTCGAAAGAACTTCATTTTCTCGTCATGCGCTCTAGCACGCCACCCCAAAATTTTGTGTCCTGCATAGTGGAGATATTGTTTCAACATATATACTGACTGATTCCAGGAATGCCCTCCTATTATTGGCTGTCACACACGTACGTTACGGCATGCCACACGGCAAAAATAAGGAGAATAAGGCTTATAGTCGCGTTATTTTCTTAAATTTACAACCAAATGGGATTCCCCATATCATAGAGCATGTGCAGAATGCAACATCTCGACTTACCAGGCGGACTAATGTTGATACTCACCATAATCTCTCGGATCGGTTTTCCTTCCAAAGGAGTGCCAATGGGATCAGAAACTTGTCTGAAAAGCAATGGCAAATGATGTTCTTTGACTTTCAGGCACAAAAAGACCATCTTAGGGGCCGAATTTGAGGGTCCTCCGGGCCTCCTACGCTAGCCGGAAGTATTTTCTAGATCCCCACGCTCGTCACGAGCATTTTGAGTACTTGTGGGTCCGAAACGGCCTCCGAATGACCAAGTTATGACCGTTTTAGTGAAAACGGGTCCTTTATATGGCTGTCCTTGAAAGAATTTCATTTTCTCGTGATGTGTCCTTCATAGTGGAGATATTGTTTCCACATATATGTTGACCGGTGCCCGAAATGCCCTCCTATTATTGGCTATCACACACGTACGTTACGGCATGCCACATGGCAAAAACAAGGAGAATAAGGCTTATAGTGGCCTTATTTTCTTGAATTTACAACCAAATGGGATTCCCTGGATCATAGAGCATGTGCAGAATGCAACGTTTGTCCTTACCCGGACTAATGTTTATACTCAGCATAATCTCTTGGATTTCCTTCCAAAGGAGTGTGAATGGTTTCAGAAACTTGTTTGAAAAGCAGCGGCCAATGATGTTCTTTGACTTTCAGTGGCAAAAAGTCCTACCTACATGCCGAATTTGAGGGTCCTGCGTGCCTCTTGTGCAAGCTGGAACTATTTTCTAGATTCCCACGCTCGTCGCGAGCATTTTGATTCCTTGTGGGTCCAAAACGGACTCCGAATGACGAAGTTATGACGGTTTATTGAACAACGGTCCTTTATATGGCAGTCCTTGAAAGAACTTCATTTTCTCATCATGCGTTCTAGCACGCCGCCCCAAAATTTTGTCTCCTCCATAGTGGAGATATTGTTTGGACATATGCACTGACTGATTCCAGGAAAGCCCTCCTATTATTGGCTGTCACACACGTACGTTACGGCGAGCCACACGGCAAAAATAAGGATAATAAGGCTTATAGTCGCGTTATTTTCTTAAATTTACAACCAAATGGGATTCCCCAGTTCATAGAGCATGTGCAGAATGCAACGTCTCTCCTTACCAGGCGGACTAATGTTGATACTCACCATAATCTCTCGGATCGGTTTTCCTTCCAAAGGAGTGCCAATGGGATAAGAAAGTTGTCTGAAAAGCAATGGCAAATGATGTTCTTTGACTTTCAGGCACAAAAAGTCCATCTTAGGGGCCGAATTTGGGGGTCCTCCGGGCCTCCTACGCTAGCTGGAAGTATTTCCTAGATCCCCACGCTCGTCACGAGCATTTTGAGTACTTGTGGGTCCGAAACGGCCTCTGAATGACCAAGTTATGACCGTTTTAGTGAAAACGGGTCCTTTATATGGCAGTCCTTGAAAGAATTTCATTTTCTCGTGACGCGTTCTTGCACGCCGCCACAAAAATTTGTGTCCTTCAGAGTGGAGATACTGTTTCCACATATATGTTGACCGATGCCAGAAATGCCCTCCTATTATTGGCTATCACACACGTACGTTACGCCATGCCACATGGCAAAAACAAGGAGAATAAGGCTTATTGTCGCCTTATTTTCTTGAATTTACAACCAAATGGGATTCCCTGGATCATAGAGCATGTGCAGAATGCAACGTTTGTCCTTACCCGGACTAATGTTTATACTCAGCATAATCTCTTGGATTTCCTTCCAAAGGAGTGCGAATGGTTTCAGAAACTTGTTTGAAAAGCAGCGGCCAATGATGTTCTTTGACTTTCAGTGGCAAAAAGTCCTACCTACATGCCGAATTTGAGGGTCCTGCGTGCCTCTTGTGCAAGCTGGTACTATTTTCTAGATTCCGACGCTCGTCGCGAGCTTTTTTATTCCTTGTGGGTCCGAAACGGACTCCGAATGATGAAGTTATGACGGTTTATTGAACAACGGTCCTTTATATGGCAGTCCTTGAAAGAACTTCATTTTCTCATCATGCGTTCTAGCATGCCGCCCCAAAATTTTGTGTCCTCCATAGTGGAGATATTGTTTGGACATATGCACTGACTGATTCCAGGAATGCCCTCCTATTATTGGCTATCACACACGTACGTTACGGCGAGCCACACGGAAAAATAAGGATAATAAGGCTTATAGTCGCGTTATTTTCTTAAATTTACAACCAAATGGGATTCCCCAGTTCATAGAGCATGTGCAGAATGCAACGTCTCTCCTTACCAGGCGGACTAATGTTGATACCTACCATAATCTCTCGGATCGGTTTTCCTTCCAAAGGAGTGCCAATGGGATAAGAAACTTGTCTGAAAAGCAATGGCAAATGATGTTCTTTGACTTTCAGGCACAAAAAGTCCATCTTAGGGGCCGAATTTGAGGGTCCTCCGGGCCTCCTATGCTAGCTGGAAGTATTTTCTAGATCCCCACGCTTGTCACGAGCATTTTGAGTACTTGTGGGTCCGAAACGGCCTCCGAATGATCAAGTTATGACCGTTTTAGTGAAAACGGGTCCTTTATATGGCAGTCCTTGAAAGAATTTCATTTTCTCGTGACACGTTCTTGCGCGCCGCCCCAACATTTTGTGTCCTTCAGAGTGGAGATACTGTTTCCACATATATATTGACCGATGCCAGAAATTCCCTCCTCTTATTGGCTATCACACACGTACGTTACGCCATGCCACATGGCAAAAACAAGGAGAATAAGGCTTATAGTCGCCTTATTTTCTTGAATTTACAACCAAATGGGATTCCCTTGATCATAGAGCATGTGCAGAATGCAACGTTTGTCCTTACCCGGACTAATGTTTATACTCAGCATAATCTCTTGGATTTCCTTCCAAAGGAGTGTGAATGGTTTCAGAAACTTGTTTGAAAAGCAGCGGCCAATGATGTTCTTTGACTTTCAGTGGCAAAAAGTCCTACCTACATGCCGAATTTGAGGGTCCTGCGTTCCTCTTGTGCAAGCTGGAACTATTTTCTAGATTCCCATGCTCGTCGCGAGCTTTTTGATTCCTTGTGGGTCCGAAACGGACTCCGAATGACGAAGTTATGACGGTTTATTGAACAACGGTCCTTTATATGGCAGTCCTTGAAAGAACTTCATTTTCTCATCATGCGTTCTAGCACACCGCCCCAAAATTTTGTGTCCTCCATAGTGGAGATATTGTTTGGACATATGCACTGACTGATACAGGAATGCCCTCCTATTATTGGCTGTCACACACGTACGTTACGGCGAGCCACACGGCAAAAATAAGGATAATAAGGCTTATAGTCGCGTTATTTTCTTAAATTTACAACCAAATGGGATTCCCCATTTCATAGAGCATGTGCAGAATGCAACGTCTCTCCTTACAAGGCGGACTAATGTTGATACTCACCATAATCTCTCGGATCGGTTTTCCTTCCAAAGGAGTGCCAATGGGATAAGAAACTTGTCTGAAAAGCAATGGCAAATGATGTTCTTTGACTTTCAGGCACAAAAAGTCCATCTTAGGGGCCGAATTTGAGGGTCCTCCGGGCCTCCTACGCTAGCCGTAAGTATTTTCTAGATCCCCACGCTCGTCACGAGCATTTTGAGTACTTGTGGGTCCGAAACGGCCTCCGAATGCCAAGTTATGACCGTTTTAGTGAAAACGGGTCCTTTATATGGCAGTCCTTGAAAGAATTTCATTTTCTCGTGACGCGTTCTTGCACGCCGCCACAAAAATTTGTGTCCTTCAGAGTAGAGATACTGTTTCCACATATATGTTGACCGATGCCAGAAATGCCCTCCTATTATTGGCTATCACACACGTACGTTACGCCATGCCACATGGCAAAAACAAGGAGAATAAGGCTTATAGTCGCCTTATTTTCTTGAATTTACAACCAAATGGGATTCCCTGGATCATAGAGCATGTGCAGAATGCAACGTTTGTCCTTACCCGGACTAATGTTTATACTCAGCATAATCTCTTGGATTTCCTTCCAAAGGAGTGCGAATGGTTTCAGAAACTTGTTTGAAAAGCAGCGGCCAATGATGTTCTTTGACATTCAGTGGCAAAAAGTCCTACCTACATGCCGAATTTGAGGGTCCTGCGTGCCTCTTGTGCAAGATGGTACTATTTTCTAGATTCCCACGCTCGTCGCGAGCTTTTTGATTCCTTGTGGGTCCGAAACGGACTCCGAATGACGAAGTTATGACGGTTTATTGAACAACGGTCCTTTATATGGCAGTCCTTGAAAGAACTTCATTTTCTCATCATGCGTTCTAGCACGCCGCCCCAAAATTTTGTGTCCTCCATAGTGGAGATATTGTTTGGACATATGCACTGACTGATTCCAGGAATGCCCTCCTATTATTGGCTGTCACACACGTACGTTACGGCGAGCCACACGGAAAAATAAGGATAATAAGGCTTATAGTCGCGTTATTTTCTTAAATTTACAACCAAATGGGATTCCCCAGTTCATAGAGCATGTGCAGAATGCAACGTCTCTCCTTACCAGGCGGACTAATGTTGATACCTACCATAATCTCTCGGATCGGTTTTCCTTCCAAAGGAGTGCCAATGGGATAAGAAACTTGTCTGAAAAGCAATGGCAAATGATGTTCTTTGACTTTCAGGCACAAAAAGTCCATCTTAGGGGCCGAATTTGAGGGTCCTCCGGGCCTCCTATGCTAGCTGGAAGTATTTTCTAGATCCCCACGCTTGTCACGAGCATTTTGAGTACTTGTGGGTCCGAAACGGCCTCCGAATGATCAAGTTATGACCGTTTTAGTGAAAACGGGTCCTTTATATGGCAGTCCTTGAAAGAATTTCATTTTCTCGTGACACGTTCTTGCGCGCCGCCCCAACATTTTGTGTCCTTCAGAGTGGAGATACTGTTTCCACATATATATTGACCGATGCCAGAAATTCCCTCCTCTTATTGGCTATCACACACGTACGTTACGCCATGCCACATGGCAAAAACAAGGAGAATAAGGCTTATAGTCGCCTTATTTTCTTGAATTTACAACCAAATGGGATTCCCTTGATCATAGAGCATGTGCAGAATGCAACGTTTGTCCTTACCCGGACTAATGTTTATACTCAGCATAATCTCTTGGATTTCCTTCCAAAGGAGTGTGAATGGTTTCAGAAACTTGTTTGAAAAGCAGCGGCCAATGATGTTCTTTGACTTTCAGTGGCAAAAAGTCCTACCTACATGCCGAATTTGAGGGTCCTGCGTTCCTCTTGTGCAAGCTGGAACTATTTTCTAGATTCCCATGCTCGTCGCGAGCTTTTTGATTCCTTGTGGGTCCGAAACGGACTCCGAATGACGAAGTTATGACGGTTTATTGAACAACGGTCCTTTATATGGCAGTCCTTGAAAGAACTTCATTTTCTCATCATGCGTTCTAGCACACCGCCCCAAAATTTTGTGTCCTCCATAGTGGAGATATTGTTTGGACATATGCACTGACTGATACAGGAATGCCCTCCTATTATTGGCTGTCACACACGTACGTTACGGCGAGCCACACGGCAAAAATAAGGATAATAAGGCTTATAGTCGCGTTATTTTCTTAAATTTACAACCAAATGGGATTCCCCATTTCATAGAGCATGTGCAGAATGCAACGTCTCTCCTTACAAGGCGGACTAATGTTGATACTCACCATAATCTCTCGGATCGGTTTTCCTTCCAAAGGAGTGCCAATGGGATAAGAAACTTGTCTGAAAAGCAATGGCAAATGATGTTCTTTGACTTTCAGGCACAAAAAGTCCATCTTAGGGGCCGAATTTGAGGGTCCTCCGGGCCTCCTACGCTAGCCGTAAGTATTTTCTAGATCCCCACGCTCGTCACGAGCATTTTGAGTACTTGTGGGTCCGAAACGGCCTCCGAATGCCAAGTTATGACCGTTTTAGTGAAAACGGGTCCTTTATATGGCAGTCCTTGAAAGAATTTCATTTTCTCGTGACGCGTTCTTGCACGCCGCCACAAAAATTTGTGTCCTTCAGAGTAGAGATACTGTTTCCACATATATGTTGACCGATGCCAGAAATGCCCTCCTATTATTGGCTATCACACACGTACGTTACGCCATGCCACATGGCAAAAACAAGGAGAATAAGGCTTATAGTCGCCTTATTTTCTTGAATTTACAACCAAATGGGATTCCCTGGATCATAGAGCATGTGCAGAATGCAACGTTTGTCCTTACCCGGACTAATGTTTATACTCAGCATAATCTCTTGGATTTCCTTCCAAAGGAGTGCGAATGGTTTCAGAAACTTGTTTGAAAAGCAGCGGCCAATGATGTTCTTTGACATTCAGTGGCAAAAAGTCCTACCTACATGCCGAATTTGAGGGTCCTGCGTGCCTCTTGTGCAAGATGGTACTATTTTCTAGATTCCCACGCTCGTCGCGAGCTTTTTGATTCATTGTGGGTCCGAAACGGACTCCGAATGACGAAGTTATGACGGTTTATTGAACAACGGTCCTTTATATGGCAGTCCTTGAAAGAACTTCATTTTCTCATCATGCGTTCTAGCACGCCGCCCCAAAATTTTGTGTCCTCCATAGTGGAGATATTGTTTGGACATATGCACTGACTGATTCCAGGAATGCCCTCCTATTATTGGCTGTCACACACGTACGTTACGGCGAGCCACACGGCAAAAATAAGGATAATAAGGCTTATAGTCGCGTTATTTTCTTAAATTTACAACCAAATGGGATTCCCCAGTTCATAGAGCATGTGCAGAATGCAACGTCTCTCCTTACCAGGCGGACTAATGTTGATACTCACCATAATCTCTCGGATCGGTTTTCCTTCCAAAGGAGTGCCAATGGGATAAGAAAGTTGTCTGAAAAGCAATGGCAAATGATGTTCTTTGACTTTTAGGCACAAAAAGTCCATCTTAGGGGCCGAATTTGAGGGTCCTCCGGGCCTCCTACGCTAGCCGGAAGTATTTTCTAGATCCCCACGCTCGTCAAGAGCATTTTGAGTACTTGTGGGTCCGAAACGGCCTCCGAATGACCAAGTTATGACCGTTTTAGTGAAAACAGGTCCTTTATATGGCAGTCCTTGAAAGAATTTCATTTTCTCGTGACGCGTTCTTGCGCGCCGCCCCAAAAATTTGTGTCCTATAGAGTGGACATATTGTTTCCACATATATGTTGATCGATGCCAGAAATGCCCTCCTATTATTGGCTATCACACACGTACGTTACGCCAGGCCACGTGACAAAAACAAGGAGAATAAGGCTTATAGTCGCCTTATTTTCTTGAATTTGCAACCAAATGGGATTCCCTGGATCATAGGGCATGTGCAGAATGCAACGTTTGTCCTTACCCGGACTAATGTTTATATGCAGCATAATCTCTTGGATTTCCTTCCAAAGGAGTGCGAATGGGTTCAGAAACTTGTTTGAAAAGCAGCGGCCAATGATGTTCTTTGACTTTCAGTGGCAAAAAGTCCTCCCTACATGCCGAATTTGAGGGTCCTGCGTGCCTCTTGTGCAAGTTGGGACTATTTTCTAGATTCCCACGCTCGTCGCGAGCTTTCTGATTCCTTGTGGGTCCGAAACGGACTCCGAATGACGAAGTTATGACGGTTTATTGAACAACGGTCCTTTATATGGCAGTCCTTGAAAGAACTTCATTTTCTCATCATGCGTTCTAGCACGCCGCCCCAAAATTTTGTGTCCTCCATAGTGGAGATATTGTTTGGACATATGCACTGACTGATTCCAGGAATGCCCTCCTATTATTGGCTGTCACACACGTACGTTACGGCGAGCCACACGGCAAAAATAAGGATAATAAGGCTTATAGTCGCGTTATTTTCTTAAATTTACAACCAAATGGGATTCCCCAGTTCATAGAGCATGTGCAGAATGCAACGTCTCTCCTTACCAGGTGGACTAATGTTGATACTCACCATAATCTCTCGGATCGGTTTTCCTTCCAAAGGAGTGCCAATGGGATAAGAAACTTGTCTGAAAAGCAATGGCAAATGATGTTCTTTGACTTTCAGGCACAAAAAGTCCATCTTAGGGGCCGAATTTGAGGGTCCTCCGGGCCTCCTACGCTAGCCGGAAGTATTTTCTAGATCCCCACGCTCGTCACGAGCATTTTGAGTACTTGTGGGTCCGAAACGGCCTCCGAATGACCAAGTTATGACCGTTTTAGTGAAAACGGGTCCTTTATATGGCAGTCCTTGAAAGAATTTCATTTTCTCGTGACGCGTTCTTGTGCGCCGCCCCAAAAATATGTGTCCTTCAGAGTGGAGATATTGTTTCCACATATATGTTGACCGATGCCAGAAATGCCCTCCTATTATTGGCTATCACACACGTACGTTACGCCATGCCACATGGCAAAAACAAGGAGAATAAGGCTTATAGTCGCCTTATTTTCTTGAATTTACAACCAATTGGGATTCCCTGGCTCATAGAGCATGTGCAGAATGCAACGTTTGTCCTTACCCGGACTAATGTTTATACGCAGCATAATCTCTTGGATTTCCTTCCGAAAGAGTGCGAACGGGTTCAGAAACTTGTTTGAAAAGCAGCGGCCAACGATGTTCTTTGACTTTCAGTGGCAAAAAGTCCTACCTACATGCCGAATTTGAGGCTCCTGCGTGCCTCTTGTGCAAGCTGGAACTATTTTCTAGATTCCCACGCTCGTCGCGAGCTTTTTGATTCCTTGTGGGTCCGAAACGGACTCCGAATGACGAAGTTATGACGGTTTATTGAACAACGGTCCTTTATATGGCAGTCCTTGAAAGAACTTCATTTTCTCATCATGCGTTCTAGCACGCCGCCCCAAAATTTTGTGTCCTCCATAGTGGAGATATTGTTTGGACATATGCACTGACTGATTCCAGGAATGCCCTCCTATTATTGGTTGTCACACACGTACGTTACGGCGAGCCACACGGCAAAAATAAGGACAATAAGGCTTATAGTCGCGTTATTTTCTTAAATTTACAACCAAATGGGATTCCCCAGTTCATAGAGCATGTGCAGAATGCAACGTCTCTCCTTACCAGGCGGACTAATGTTGATACTCACCATAATCTCTCGGATCGGTTTTCCTTCCAAAGGAGTGCCAATGGGATAAGAAACTTGTCTGAAAAGCAATGGCAAATGATGTTCTTTGACTTTCAGGCACAAAAAGTCCATCTTAGGGGCCGAATTTGAGGGTCCTCCGGGCCTCCTACGCTAGCCGGAAGTATTTTCTAGATCCCCACGCTCGTCACGAGCATTTTGAGTACTTGTGGGTCCGAAACGGCCTCCGAATGACCAAGTTATGACCGTTTTAGTGAAAACGGGTCCTTTATATGGCAGTCCTTGAAAGAATTTCATTTTCTTGTGACGCGTTCTTGCGCGCCGCCCCAAAAATTTGTGTCCTTCAGAGTGGAGATATTGTTTCCACATATATGTTGACCGATGCCAGAAATGCCCTCCTATTATTGGCTATCACACACGTACGTTACGCCATGCACATGGCAAAAACAAGGAGAATAAGGCTTATAGTCGCCTTATTTTCTGGAATTTACAACCAATTGGGATTCCCTGGCTCATAGAGCATGTGCAGAATGCAACGTTTGTCCTTACCCGGACTAATGTTTATACTCAGCATAATCTCTTGGATTTCCTTCCAAAGGAGTGCGAATGGGTTCAGAAACTTGTTTGAAAAGCAGCGGCCAAGGATGTTCTTTGACTTTCAGTGGCAAAAAGTCCTCCCTACATGCCGAATTTGAGGGTCCTGCGTGCCTCTTGTGCAAGGTGGGACTATTTTCTAGATTCCCACGCTCGTCGCGAGCTTTTTGATTCCTTGTGGGTAGGGAACGGACTCCGAATGACGAAGTTATGACGGTTTATTGAACAACGGTCCTTTATATGGCAGTCCTTGAAAGAATTTCATTTTCTCATCATGCGTTCTAGCACGCCGCCCCAAAATCTTGTGTCCTCCATAGTGGAGATATTGTTTGCACATATGCACTGACTGATACAGGAATGCCCTCCTATTATTGGCTGTCACACACGTACGTTACGGCGAGCCACACGGCAAAAATAAGGATAATAAGGCTTCTAGTCGCGTTATTTTCTTAAATTTACAACCAAATGGGATTCCCCAGTTCCTAGAGCATGTGCAGAATGCAACGTCTCTCCTTACCAGGGGGACTAATGTTGATACTCACCATAATCTCTCGGATCGGTTTTCCTTCCAAAGGAGTGCCAATGGGATAAGAAACTTGTCTTAAAAGCAATGGCAAATGATGTTCTTTGACTTTCAGGCACAAAAAGTCCATCTTAGGGGCCGAATTTGAGGGTCCTCCGGGCCTCCTACGCTAGCCGGAAGTATTTTCTAGATCCCCACGCTCGTCACGAGCATTTTGAGTACTTGTGGGTCCGAAACGGCCTCCGAATAACCAAGTTATTACCGTTTTAGTGAAAACGGGTCCTTTATATGACAGTCCTTGAAAGAATTTCATTTTCTCGTGACGCGTTCTTGCGCGCCGCCCCTAAAATTTGTGTCATTCAGAGTGGAGATATTGTTTCCACATATATGTTGACCGATGCCAGAAATGCCCTCCTATTATTGGCTATCACACACGTACGTTACGCCATGCACATGGCAAAAACAAGGAGAATAAGGCTTATAGTCGCCTTATTTTCTGGAATTTACAACCAATTGGGATTCCCTGGCTCATAGAGCATGTGCAGAATGCAACGTTTGTCCTTACCCGGACTAATGTTTATACTCAGCATAATCACTTGGATTTCCTTCCAAAGGAGTGCGAATGGGTTCACAAACTTGTTTGAAAAGCAGCGGCCAAGGATGTTCTTTGACTTTCAGTGGCAAAAAGTCCTCCCTACATGCCGAATTTGAGGGTCCTGCGTGCCTCTTGTGCAAGGTGGGACTATTTTCTAGATTCCCACGCTCGTCGCGAGCTTTTTGATTCCTTGTGGGTCCGAAACGGACTCCGAATGACGAAGTTATGACGGTTTATTGAACAACGGTCCTTTATATGGCAGTCCTTGAAAGAATTTCATTTTCTCATCATGCGTTCTAGCACGCCGCCCCAAAATTTTGTGTCCTCCATAGTGGAGATATTGTTTGCACATATGCACTGACTGATACAGGAATGCCCTCCTATTATTGGCTGTCACACACGTACGTTACGGCGAGCCACACGGCAAAAATAAGGATAATAAGGCTTCTAGTCGCGTTATTTTCTTAAATTTACAACCAAATGGGATTCCCAAGTTCCTAGAGCATGTGCAGAATGCAACGTCTCTCCTTACCAGGCGGACTAATGTTGATACTCACCATAATCTCTCGGATCGGTTTTCCTTCCAAAGGAGTGCCAATGGGATAAGAAACTTGTCTGAAAAGCAATGGCAAATGATGTTCTTTGACTTTCAGGCACAAAAAGTCCATCTTAGGGGCCGAATTTGAGGGTCCTCCGGGCCTCCTACGCTAGCCGGAAGTATTTTCTAGATCCCCACGCTCGTCACGAGCATTTTGAGTACTTGTGGGTCCGAAACGGCCTCCGAATGACCAAGTTATTACCGTTTTAGTGAAAACGGGTCCTTTATATGGCAGTCCTTGAAAGAATTTCATTTTCTGGTGACGCGTTCTTGCGCGCCGCCCCAAAAATTTGTGTCATTCAGAGTGGAGATATTGTTTCCACATATATGTTGACCGATGCCAGAAATGCCCTCCTATTATTGGCTATCACACACGTACGTTACGCCATGCACATGGCAAAAACAAGGAGAATAAGGCTTATAGTCGCCTTATTTTCTTGAATTTACAACCAATTGGGATTCCCTGGCTCATAGAGCATGTGCAGAATGCAACGTTTGTCCTTACCCGGACTAATGTTTATACTCAGCATAATCTCTTGGATTTCCTTCCAAAGGAGTGTGAATGGGTTCAGAAACTTGTTCGAAAAGCAGCGGCCAATGATGTTCTTTAACT
Source organism: Aegilops tauschii subsp. strangulata (assembly GCF_002575655.3). NCBI lineage: Eukaryota > Viridiplantae > Streptophyta > Magnoliopsida > Poales > Poaceae > Aegilops > Aegilops tauschii. The sequence continues at coordinate 239,452,498 of NC_053037.3, read as the reverse complement.
TTCAGTGGCAAAAAGTCCTCCCTACATGCCGAATTTGAGGGTCCTGCGTGCCTCTTGTGCAAGTTGGAACTATTTTCTAGATTCCCACGCTCGTCGCGAGCTTTTTGATTCCTTGTGGGTCCGAAACGGACTCCGAATGACGAAGTTATGATGGTTTATTGAACAACGGTCCTTTATATGGCAGTCCTTGAAAGAACTTCATTTTCTCATCATGCGTTCTAGCACGCCGCCCCAAAATTTTGTGTCCTCCATAGTGGAGATATTGTTTGGACATATGCACTGACTGATTCCAGGAATGCCCTCCTATTATTGGATGTCACACACGTACGTTACGGCGAGCCACACGGCAAAAATAAGGATAATAAGGCTTCTAGTCGCGTTATTTTCTTAAATTTACAACCAAATGGGATTCCCCAGTTCATAGAGCATGTGCAGAATGCAACGTCTCTCCTTACCAGGCGGACTAATGTTGATACTCACCATAATCTCTCGGATCGGTTTTCCTTCCAAAGGAGTGCCAATGGGATAAGAAACTTGTCTGAAAAGCAATGGCAAATGATGTTCTTTGACTTTCAGGCACAAAAAGTCCATCTTAGGGGCCATATTTGAGGGTCCTCCGGGCCTCCTACGCTATCCGGAAGTATTTTCTAGATCCCCATGCTCGTCACGAGCATTTTGAGTACTTGTGGGTCCGAAACGGCCTCCGAATGACCATTATGATCGTTTTAGTGAAAACGGGTCCTTTATATGGCAGTCCTTGAACGAATTTCATTTTCTCGTGACGCGTTCTTGCGCGCCGCCCCAAAAATTTGTGTCCTTCAGAGTTTAGATAGTTTCCACATATATGTTGACCGATGCCAGAAATGCCCTCCTATTATTGGCTATCACACACGTACGTTACGCCATGCCACATGGCAAAAACAAGGAGAATAAGGCTTATAGTCGCCTTATTTTCTTAAATTTACAACCAATTGGGATTCCCTGCCTCATAGAGCATGTGCAGAATGCAACGTTTGTCCTTACCCGGACTAATGTTTATACGCAGCATAATCTCTTGGATTTCCTTCCAAAGGAGTGCAAATGGGTTCAGAAACTTGTTTGAAAAGCAGCGGCCAATGATGTTCTTTGACTTTCAGTGGCAAAAAGTCCTACCTACATGCCGAATTTGAGGCTCCTGCGTGCCTCTTGTGCAAGCTGGAACTATTTTCTAGATTCCCACGCTCGTCGCGACTTTTTTGATTCCTTGTGGGTCCGAAACGGACTCCGAATGACGAAGTTATGACGGTTTATTGAACAACGGTCCTTTATATGGCAGTCCTTGAAAGAACTTCATTTTCTCATCATGCGTTCTAGCACGCCGCCCCAAAATTTTGTGTCCTCCATAGTGGAGATATGGTTTGGACATATGCACTGACTGATTCCAGGAATGCCCTCCTATTATTGGCTGTCACACACGTACGTTACGGCGAGCCACACGGCAAAAATAAGGATAATAAGGCTTCTAGTCGCGTTATTTTCTTAAATGTACAACCAAATGGGATTCCCCGGTTCACAGAGCATGTGCAGAATGCAACGTCTCTCCTTACCAGGCGGACTAATGTTGATACTCACCATAATCTCTCGGATCGGTTTTCCTTCCAAAGGAGTGCCAATGGGATAAGAAACTTGTCTGAAAAGCAATGGCAAATGATGTTCTTTGACTTTCAGGCACAAAAAGTCCATCTTAGGGGCCGAATTTGAGGGTCCTCCGGGCCTCCTACGCTAGCCGGAAGTATTTTCTAGATCCCCACGCTCGTCACGAGCATTTTGAGTACTTGTGGGTCCGAAACGGCCTCCGAATGACCAAGTTATGACCGTTTTAGTGAAAACGGGTCCTTTATATGGCAGTCCTTGAAAGAATTTCATTTTCTTGTGACGCGTTCTTGCGCGCCGCCCCAAAAATTTGTGTCCTTCAGAGTGGAGATATTGTTTCCACATATATGTTGACCGATGCCAGAAATGCCCTCCTATTATTGGCTATCACACACGTACGTTACGCCATGCACATGGCAAAAACAAGGAGAATAAGGCTTATAGTCGCCTTATTTTCTGGAATTTACAACCAATTGGGATTCCCTGGCTCATAGAGCATGTGCAGAATGCAACGTTTGTCCTTACCCGGACTAATGTTTATACTCAGCATAATCTCTTGGATTTCCTTCCAAAGGAGTGCGAATGGGTTCAGAAACTTGTTTGAAAAGCAGCGGCCAAGGATGTTCTTTGACTTTCAGTGGCAAAAAGTCCTCCCTACATGCCGAATTTGAGGGTCCTGCGTGCCTCTTGTGCAAGGTGGGACTATTTTCTAGATTCCCACGCTCGTCGCGAGCTTTTTGATTCCTTGTGGGTCCGAAACGGACTCCGAATGACGAAGTTATGACGGTTTATTGAACAACGGTCCTTTATATGGCAGTCCTTGAAAGAATTTCATTTTCTCATCATGCGTTCTAGCACGCCGCCCCAAAATCTTGTGTCCTCCATAGTGGAGATATTGTTTGCACATATGCACTGACTGATACAGGAATGCCCTCCTATTATTGGCTGTCACACACGTACGTTACGGCGAGCCACACGGCAAAAATAAGGATAATAAGGCTTCTAGTCGCGTTATTTTCTTAAATTTACAACCAAATGGGATTCCCCAGTTCCTAGAGCATGTGCAGAATGCAACGTCTCTCCTTACCAGGGGGACTAATGTTGATACTCACCATAATCTCTCGGATCGGTTTTCCTTCCAAAGGAGTGCCAATGGGATAAGAAACTTGTCTTAAAAGCAATGGCAAATGATGTTCTTTGACTTTCAGGCACAAAAAGTCCATCTTAGGGGCCGAATTTGAGGGTCCTCCGGGCCTCCTACGCTAGCCGGAAGTATTTTCTAGATCCCCACGCTCGTCACGAGCATTTTGAGTACTTGTGGGTCCGAAACGGCCTCCGAATGACCAAGTTATTACCGTTTTAGTGAAAACGGGTCCTTTATATGGCAGTCCTTGAAAGAATTTCATTTTCTCGTGACGCGTTCTTGCGCGCCGCCCCAAAAATTTGTGTCATTCAGAGTGGAGATATTGTTTCCACATATATGTTGACCGATGCCAGAAATGCCCTCCTATTATTGGCTATCACACACGTACGTTACGCCATGCACATGGCAAAAACAAGGAGAATAAGGCTTATAGTCGCCTTATTTTCTGGAATTTACAACCAATTGGGATTCCCTGGCTCATAGAGCATGTGCAGAATGCAACGTTTGTCCTTACCCGGACTAATGTTTATACTCAGCATAATCTCTTGGATTTCCTTCCAAAGGAGTGCGAATGGGTTCACAAACTTGTTTGAAAAGCAGCGGCCAAGGATGTTCTTTGACTTTCAGTGGCAAAAAGTCCTCCCTACATGCCGAATTTGAGGGTCCTGCGTGCCTCTTGTGCAAGGTGGGACTATTTTCTAGATTCCCACGCTCGTCGCGAGCTTTTTGATTCCTTGTGGGTCCGAAACGGACTCCGAATGACGAAGTTATGACGGTTTATTGAACAACGGTCCTTTATATGGCAGTCCTTGAAAGAATTTCATTTTCTCATCATGCGTTCTAGGACGCCGCCCCAAAATTTTGTGTCCTCCATAGTGGAGATATTGTTTGCACATATGCACTGACTGATACAGGAATGCCCTCCTATTATTGGCTGTCACACACGTACGTTACGGCGAGCCACACGGCAAAAATAAGGATAATAAGGCTTCTAGTCGCGTTATTTTCTTAAATTTACAACCAAATGGGATTCCCCAGTTCCTAGAGCATGTGCAGAATGCAACGTCTCTCCTTACCAGGCGGACTAATGTTGATACTCACCATAATCTCTCGGATCGGTTTTCCTTCCAAAGGAGTGCCAATGGGATAAGAAACTTGTCTGAAAAGCAATGGCAAATGATGTTCTTTGACTTTCAGGCACAAAAAGTCCATCTTAGGGGCCGAATTTGAGGGTCCTCCGGGCCTCCTACGCTAGCCGGAAGTATTTTCTAGATCCCCACGCTCGTCACGAGCATTTTGAGTACTTGTGGGTCCGAAACGGCCTCCGAATGACCAAGTTATTACCGTTTTAGTGAAAACGGGTCCTTTATATGGCAGTCCTTGAAAGAATTTCATTTTCTGGTGACGCGTTCTTGCGCGCCGCCCCAAAAATTTGTGTCATTCAGAGTGGAGATATTGTTTCCACATATATGTTGACCGATGCCAGAAATGCCCTCCTATTATTGGCTATCACACACGTACGTTACGCCATGCACATGGCAAAAACAAGGAGAATAAGGCTTATAGTCGCCTTATTTTCTTGAATTTACAACCAATTGGGATTCCCTGGCTCATAGAGCATGTGCGGAATGCAACGTTTGTCCTTACCCGGACTAATGTTTATACTCAGCATAATCTCTTGGATTTCCTTCCAAAGGAGTGCGAATGGGTTCAGAAACTTGTTCGAAAAGCAGCGGCCAATGATGTTCTTTGACTTTCAGTGGCAAAAAGTCCTCCCTACATGCCGAATTTGAGGGTCCTGCGTGCCTCTTGTTCAAGTTGGAACTATTTTCTAGATTCCCACGCTCGTCGCGAGCTTTTTGATTCCTTGTGGGTCCGAAACGGACTCCGAATGACGAAGTTATCATGGTTTATTGAACAACGGTCCTTTATATGGCAGTCCTTGAAAGAACTTCATTTTCTCATCATGCGTTCTAGCACGCCGCCCCAAAATTTTGTGTCCTCCATAGTGGAGATATTGTTTGGACATATGCACTGACTGATTCCAGGAATGCCCTCCTATTATTGGATGTCACACACGTACGTTACGGCGAGCCACACGGCAAAAATAAGGATAATAAGGCTTCTAGTCGCGTTATTTTCTTAAATTTACAACCAAATGGGATTCCCCAATTCATAGAGCATGTGCAGAATGCAACGTCTCTCCTTACCAGGCGGACTAATGTTGATACTCACCATAATCTCTCGGATCGGTTTTCCTTCCAAAGGAGTGCCAATGGGATAAGAAACTTGTCTGAAAAGCAATGGCAAATGATGTTCTTTGACTTTCAGGCACAAAAAGTCCATCTTAGGGGCCATATTTGAGGGTCCTCCGGGCCTCCTACGCTATCCGGAAGTATTTTCTAGATCCCCATGCTCGTCACGAGCATTTTGAGTACTTGTGGGTCCGAAACGGCCTCCGAATGACCAAGTTATGACCGTTTTAGTGAAAACGGTTCCTTTATATGGCAGTCCTTGAACGAATTTCATTTTCTCGTGACGCGTTCTTGCGCGCCGCCCCAAAAATTTGTGTCCTTCAGAGTGGAGATAGTTTCCACATATATGTTGACCGATGCCAGAAATGCCCTCCTATTATTGGCTATCACACACGTACGTTACGCCATGCCACATGGCAAAAACAAGGAGAATAAGGCTTATAGTCGCCTTATTTTCTTAAATTTACAACCAATTGGGATTCCCTGCCTCATAGAGCATGTGCAGAATGCAACGTTTGTCCTTACCCGGACTAATGTTTATACGCAGCATAATCTCTTGGATTTCCTTCCAAAGGAGTGCAAATGGGTTCAGAAACTTGTTTGAAAAGCAGCGGCCAATGATGTTCTTTGACTTTCAGTGGCAAAAAGTCCTACCTACATGCCGAATTTGAGGCTCCTGCGTGCCTCTTGTGCAAGCTGGAACTATTTTCTAGATTCCCACGCTCGTCGCGACTTTTTTGATTCCTTGTGGGTCCGAAACGGACTCCGAATGACGAAGTTATGACGGTTTATTGAACAACGTTCCTTTATATGGCAGTCCGTGAAAGAACTTCATTTTCTCATCATGCGTTCTAGCACGCCGCCCCAAAATTTTCTGTCCTCCATAGTGGAGATATGGTTTGTACATATGCACTGACTGATTCCAGGAATGCCCTCCTATTATTGGCTGTCACACACGTACGTTACGGCGAGCCACACGGCAAAAATAAGGATAATAAGGCTTCTAGTCGCGTTATTTTCTTAAATGTACAACCAAATGGGATTCCCCGGTTCACAGAGCATGTGCAGAATGCAACGTCTCTCCTTACCAGGCGGACTAATGTTGATACTCACCATAATCTCTCGGATCGGTTTTCCTTCCAAAGGAGTGCCAATGGGATAAGAAACTTGTCTGAAAAGCAATGGCAAATGATGTTCTTTGACTTTCAGGCACAAAAAGTCCATCTTAGGGGCCGAATTTGAGGGTCCTCCGGGCCTCCTACGCTAGCCGGAAGTATTTTCTAGATCCCCACGCTCTTCACGAGCATGTTGAGTACTTGTGGGTCCGAAACGGCCTCCGAATGACCAAGTTATGACCGTTTTAGTGAAAACGGGTCCTTTATATGGCAGTCCTTGAAAGAATTTCATTTTCTCGTGACGCGTTCTTGCGCGCCGCCCCAAAAATTTGTGTCCTTCAGAGTGGAGATATTGTTTCCACATATATGTTGACCGATGCCAGAAATGCCCTCCTATTATTGGCTATCACACACGTACGTTACGCCATGCCACATGGCAAAAACAAGGAGAATAAGGCTTATAGTCGCCTTATTTTCTTGAATTTACAACCAATTGGGATTCCCTGGCTCATAGAGCATGTGCAAAATGCAACGTTTGTCCTTACTCGGACTAATGTTTATACGCAGCATAATCTCTTGGATTTCCTTCCGAAGGAGTGCGAACGGGTTCAGAAACTTGTTTGAAAAGCAGCGGCCAACGATGTTCTTTGACTTTCAGTGGCAAAAAGTCCTACCTACATGCCGAATTTGAGGCTCCTGCGTGCCTCTTGTGCAAGCTGGAACTATTTTCTAGATTCCCACGCTCGTCGCGAGCTTTTTGATTCCTTGTGGGTCCGAAACGGACTCCGAAAGACGAAGTTATGACGGTTTATTGAACAACGGTCCTTTATATGGCAGTCCTTGAAAGAACTTCATTTTCTCATCATGCAATCTAGCACGCCGCCCCAAAATTTTGTGTCCTCCATAGTGGAGATATTGTTTGGACATATGCACTGACTGATTCCAGGAATGCCCTCCTATTATTGGCTGTCACACACGTACGTTACGGCGAGCCACACGGCAAAAATAAGGACAATAAGGCTTATAGTCGCGTTATTTTCTTAAATTTACAACCAAATGGGATTCCCCAGTTCATAGAGCATGTGCAGAATGCAACGTCTCTCCTTACCAGGCGGACTAATGTTGATACTCACCATAATCTCTCGGATCGGTTTTCCTTCCAAAGGAGTGCCAATGGGATAAGAAACTTGTCTGAAAAGCAATGGCAAATGATGTTCTTTGACTTTCAGGCACAAAAAGTCCATCTTAGGGGCCGAATTTGAGGGTCCTCCGGGCCTCCTACGCTAGCCGTAAGTATTTTCTAGATACCCACGCTCGTCACGAGCATTTTGAGTACTTGTGGGTCCGAAACGGCCTCCGAATGACCAAGTTATGACCCTTTTAGTGAAAACGGGTCCTTTATATGGCAGTCCTTGAAAGAATTTCATTTTCTCGTGATGTGTCCTTCATAGTGGAGATATTGTTTCCACATATATGTTGACCGATGCCAGAAATGCCCTCCTATTATTGGCTATCACACACGTACATTACGGCATGCCACATGGCAAAAACAAGGAGAATAAGGCTTATAGTCGCCTTATTTTCTTGAATTTACAACCAAATGGGAGTCCCTGGATCATAGAGCATGTGCAGAATGCAACGTCTGTCCTTACCCGGACTAATGTTTATACTCAGCATAATCTCTTGGATTTCCTTCCAAAGGACTGCGAATGGGTTCAGAAACTTGTTTGAAAAGCAGCGGCCAATGATGTTCTTTGACTTTCAGTGGCAAAAAGTCCTACCTACATGCCGAATTTGAGGCTCCTGCGTGCCTCTTGTGCAAGCTGGAACTATTTTCTAGATTCCCACACTCGTCGCGAGCATTTTGATTCCTTGTGGGCCCGAACCGGACTCCGAATGACGAAGTTATGACGGTTTATTGAACAACGGTCCTTTATATGGCAGTCCTTCAAAGAACTTCATTTTCTCATCATGCGTTCTAGCACGCCGCCCCAAAATTTTGTGTCCTCCATAGTGGAGATATTGTTTGGACATATGCACTGACTGATTCCAGGAATGCCCTCCTATTATTGGCTGTCACACACGTACGTTACGGCGAGCCACACGGCAAAAATAACGATAATAAGGCTTATAGTCGCCTTATTTTCTTAAATTTACAACCAAATGGGATTCCCTGGATCATAGAGCACGTGCAGAATGCAACGTTTGTCCTTACCCGGACTAATGTTTATACGCAGCATAATCTCTTGGATTTCCTTCCAAAGGAGTGCGAATGGGTTCAGAAACTTGTTTGAAAAGCAGCGGCCAATGATGTTCTTTGACTTTCAGTGGTAAAAAGTCCTACCTACATGCCGAATTTGAGGGTCCTGCGTGCCTCTTGTGCAAGCTGGAACTATTTTCTAGATTCCCACACTCGTCGCGAGCATTTTGATTCCTTGTGGGTCCGAAACGGACTCCGAATGACGAAGTTATGACGGTTTATTGAACAACGGTCCTTTATATGGCAGTCCTTGAAAGAACTTCATTTTCTCATCATGCGTTCTAGCACTCCGCCCCAAAATTTTGTGTCCTCCATAGTGGAGATATTGTTTGGACATATGCACTGACTGATTCCAGGAATGCCCTCCTATTATTTGCTGTCACACACGTACGTTACCTCGAGCCACACGGCAAAAATAACGATAATAAGGCTTATAGTCGCCTTATTTTCTTAAATTTACAACCAAATGGGATTCCCCAGTTCATAGAGCATGTGCAGAATGCAACGTCTCTCCTTACCAGGCGGACTAATGTTGATACTCACCATAATCTCTCGGATCGGTTTTCCTTACAAAGGAGTGCCAATGGGATAAGAAACTTGTCTGAAAAGCAATGGCAAATGATGTTCTTTGACTTTCAGGCACAAAAAGCCCATCTTAGGGGCCGAATTTGAGGGTCCTCCGGGCCTCCTATGCTAGCCGGAAGTATTTTCTAGATCCCCACGCTCGTCACGAGCATTTTGAGTACTTGTGGGTCCGAAATGGCCTCCGAATGACCAAGTTATGACCGTTTTAGTGAAAACGGGTCCTTTATATGGTAGTCCTTGAAAGAATTTCATTTTCTCGTGACGCGTTCTTGCGCGCCGCCCCAAAAATTTGTGTCCTTCAGAGTGGAGATATTGTTTCCACATATATGTTGACCGATGCCAGAAATGCCCTCCTATTATTGGCTATCACACACGTACGTTACGCCATGCCACATGGCAAAAACAAGGAGAATAAGGCTTATAGTCGCCTTATTTTCTTGAATTTACAACCAATTGGGATTCCCTGGCGCATAGAGCATGTGCAGAATGCAACGTATGTCCTTACCCGGACTAATGTTTATACGCAGCATAATCTCTTGGATTTCCTTCCGAAGGAGTGCGAATGGGTTCAGAAACATGTTTGAAAAGCAGCGGCCAACGATGTTCTTTGACCTTCAGTGGCAAAAAGTCCTACCTACATGCCGAATTTGAGGCTCCTGCGTGCCTCTTGTGCAAGCTGGAACTATTTTCTAGATTCCCACGCTCGTCGCGAGCTTTTTGATTCCTTGTAGGTCCGAAACGGACTCCGAATGACGAAGTTATGACGGTTTATTGAACAACGGTCCTTTATATGGCAGTCCTTGAAATAACTTCATTTTCTCATCATTTGTTCTAGCACGCCGCCCCAAAATTTTGTGTCCTCCATAGTGGAGATATTGTTTGGACATATGCACTGACTGATTCCAGGAATGCCCTCCTATTATTGGCTGTCACCAACGTACGTTACGACGAGCCACACGGCAAAAATACCGATAATAAGGCTTATAGTCGCGTTATTTTCTTAAATTTACAACCAAATGGGATTCCCCAGTTCATAGAGCATGTGCAGAATGCAACGTCTCTCCTTACCAGGCGGACTGATGTTGATACTCACCATAATCTCTCGGATCGGTTTTCCTTCCAAAGGAGTGCCAATGGGATAAGAAACTTGTCTGAAAAGCAATGGCAAATGATGTTCTTTGACTTTCAGGCACAAAAAGTCCATCTTAGGGGCCAAATTTGAGGGTCCTCCGGGCCTCCTACGCTAGCCGGAAGTATTTTCTAGATCCCCACGCTCGTCACGAGCATTTTGAGTACTTGTGGGTCCGAAACGGCCTCCGAATGACCAAGTTATGACCGTTTTAGTGAAAACGGGTCCTTTATATGGCAGTCCTTGAAAGAAGTTCATTTTCTCGTGAAGTGTTCTTGCGCGCCGCCCCAAAAATTTGTGTCCTTCAGAGTGGAGATATTGTTTCCACATATATGTTGACCGATGCCAGAAATGCCCTCCTATTATTGGCTATCACACACGTACGTTACGCCATGCCACATGGCAAAAACAAGGAGAATGAGGCTTATAGTCGCCTTATTTTCTTGAATTTACAACCAATTGGGATTCCCTGGCTCATAGAGCATGTGCAGAATGCAACGTTTGTCCTTACCCGGTCTAATGTTTATACGCAGCATAATCTCTTGGATTTCCTTCCAAAGGAGTGCGAATGGGTTCAGAAACTTGTTTGAAAAGCAGCGGCCAATGATGTTCTTTGACTTTCAGTGGCAAAAAGTCCTACCTACATGCCGAATTTGAGGCTCCTGCGTGCCTCTTATGCAAGCTGGAACTATTTTCTAGATTCCCACGCTCGTCGCGAGCTTTTTGATTCCTTGTGGGTCCAAAATGGACTCCGAATGACGAAGTTACGACGGTTTATTGAACAACGGCCCTTTATATGGCAGTCCTTGAAAGAACTTCATTTTCTCATCATGCATTCTAGCACGCCGCCCCAAAATTTTGTGTCCTCCATAGTGGAGATATTGTTTGGACATATGCACTGACTGATTCCAGGAATGCCCTCCTATTATTGGCTGTCACCCACGTACGTTACGGCGAGCCACACGGCAAAAATAACGATAATAAGGCTTATAGTCGCGTTATTTTCTTAAATTTACAACTAAATGGGATTCCCTAGTTTATAGAGCATGTGCAAAATGCAACGTCTCTCCTTACCAGGCGGACTGATGTTGATACTCACCATAATCTCTCGGATCTGTTTTCCTTCCAAAAGAGTGCCAATGGGATAAGAAACTTGTCTGAAAAGCAATGGCAAATGATGTTCTTTGACTTTCAGGCACAAAAAGTCCATCTTAGGGGCCGAATTTGAGGGTCCTCCGGGCCTCCTACGCGAGCCGGAAGTATTTTCTAGCTTACCACGCTCGTCACGAACATTTTGAGTACTTGTGGGTCCGAAAGGCCTCCGAATGACCAAGTTATGACCGTTTTAGTGAAAACGGGTCCTTTATATGGCAGTCCTTGAAAGAATTTCATTTTCTCATGACGCGTTCTTGCGCGCCACCCCAAAAATTTGTGTCCTTCAGAGTGGAGATACTGTTTCCACATATATGTTGACCGATGCCAGAAATGCCCTCCTATTATTGGCTGTCACACACGTACATTACGCCATGCCACATGGCAAAAACAAGGAGAATAAGGCTTATAGTCGCCTTATTTTCTTGAATTTACAACCAAATGGGATTCCCTGGATCATAGAGCATGTGCAGAATGCAACGTTTGTCCTTACTCGGACTAATGTTTATACTCAGCATAATCTCTTGGATTTCCTTCCAAAGGAATGCGAATAGGTTCAAAAACTTGTTTAAAAAGCAGTGGCCAATGATGTTCTTTGACTTTCAGTGGCAAAAAGTCCTACCTACATGCCGAATTTGAGGCTCCTGCGTGCCTCTTGTGCAAGCTGGAACTATTTTCTAGATTCCCACGCTCATCGCGAGCATTTTGATTCCTTGTGGGTCCGAAACGGACTCCGAATGACGAAGTTATGACGGTTTAGTGAACAACGGTCCTTTATATGGCAGTCCTTGAAAGAACTTCATTTTCTCATCATGCGTTCTAGCACACCGCCCCAAAATTTTGTGTCCTCCATAGTGGAGATATTGTTTGGACATATGTACTGACTGATTCCAGGAATGCCCTCCTATTATTGGCTGTCACACACGTACGTTACGGCGAGCCACACGGCAAAAATAAGGATAATAAGGCTTATAGTCGCGTTATTTTCTTAAATTTACAACCAAATGGGATTCCCCAGTTCATAGAGCATGTGCAGAATGCAACGTCTCTCCTTACCAGGCGGACTAATGTTGATACTCACCATAATCTCTCGGATTTGCTTCCAAAGGAGTGCCAATGGGATCAGAAACTTGTCTGAAGAGCAATGGCCAATGATGTTCTTTGACTTTCAGGCACAAAAAGTCCAGCTTAGGGGCCGAATTTGAGGTTCCTCCGGGCCTCCTACGCTAGCCGGAAGTATGTTTTAGGTTCCCACGCTCGTCACGAGCATTTGGAGTACTTGTGGGTCCGAAACGGACTCCGAATGACCAAGTTATGGCCGTTTTAGTGAACACGGGTCCTTTATATGGAAGTCGTTGAAAGAATTTCATTTTCTCGTGACGTGTTCTTGCGCGTCGCCCCAAAATTTTGTGTCCTTCATAGTGGAGATATTGTTTCCACATATATGTTGACCGATGCCAGAAATGCCCTCCTATTATTGGCTGTCACACACGTACGTTACGGAGTGCCACAGGGCAAAAACAAGGAGAATAAGGCTTATAGTCGCCTTATTTTCATGAATTTACAAACAAATGGGATTCCCCAAATCATAGAGCATGTGCAGAATGCAACGTTTGTCCTTACCAGGTGTACTAATGCTTATACTCACCATAATCCCACGGATTTCCTTCCAAAGGAGTGCGAATGGGTTCAACAACTTGTCTGAAAATCAGAGGCAAATGATGTTCTTTGACTTTCGATGGCAAAAAGTACTGCCTAAGTGCCGAATTTGAGGGTCCTTCAGGCCTTCTGCGCAAGCCGGAAGTATTTTCTAGATTCCCACGCTCGTCGAGAGCATTTTGAGTACTTGTGGGTCCGAAACGGACTCCGAATGGCGAAGTTATGACCATTTTAGTGAACACCGGTCCTTTATATGGCAGTCCTTGAAAGAACTTCATTTTCTCGTGACGTGTTCTAGCGCGCCGTCCCAAACTTTAGTGTCCTCCATGGGGATAATCGTGGGATGCTCCGCATCATCTCCCCTCCCTTGGGAAAGATCCGACCTCGGATCGAAATCCTCATCACCATGGTATGGGGAGAGATCTTTGATGTTGAAGATGTCGCTCACGGAATACTTGTCGCGTGGGATGTCGATCTTGTATGCATTATTGTTGTAGCGTGCAAGCACCTTGAAGGGTCCATCGGCTCGTGGTAGAAGTTTGGACTTGCGCTCGTTGGGGAAGCGGTCCTTGCGAAGGTGTAGCCACACAAGATCTCCAACATTGAATATCATGGGTTGCTTGTTGACGTTGAGCTTGGTCGCGAGCCGTTGAACTTGACGCTGGATAGTGTGCCTTGTATCTTCATGCATCTTCTTAAGGTAGTTGACTCGGGCACTCGCGTCCATGTTTGTGCGCTCTTGTAGCGATAGAGGTAGAATGTCCAATGGTGACAACGGGTTGAAGCCGTAGATGACCTCGAAGGGGGACTTGCCGGTAGTCGAATGTATTGCACGGTTGTAGGCGTACTTGACGATAGGTAGGCACTCCTCCCACTCCTTGATGTTCTTCTTTATCAACACGCATAGTAGAGTGGAGAGCATGCGGTTCGTCACCTCCGTTTGGCCGTCGGTTTGTGGATGGTATGCCGAAGAGAACAAAAGCTTGATTCCGAGCTTGGCGCACAAGGTCTTCCAAAAGTAACTCAAGAACTTGACGTGGCGGTCCGAGATAATCATCTTTGGCACTCCATGAAGTCGCAAGATTTCCCTACAAAACAAATTTGCAACATGTGAAGCATCGTCTATCTTGTGCCATTTTGGAGAATCGGTCCACAACTACAAAAATGGAATCCTTGCCATTTCTAGTTCTAGGCAAACCAAGCACAAAATCCATGCTAATATCTTCCCATGGTTGATATGGAATGGGAAGTGGCATGTAAAGGCCATGAGATTGGGCTTTAGACTTAGCTTTGCGACATGTAGAGCATCGGTTGGTGAAGCGATTGACGTCGCGAAACATCTTGGTCCAAAAGTGGTTTTTGGAGAGCGTAGCAAATGTCTTGTCGCATCCAAAGTGTCCCATGAGTCTGCCTCCATGAGATTCCTGCAAAAGCAACAAGCGAAGAGAGGACTCGGGAATGCAAAGTTTGTTAGCTCTCATAAGATATCCATCTTTGATATAGTATCGATCCCAAGAAGTATGCCTCAAACACTTGGCATAAGGAATAGCAAATGTAGGATCATGCTCATACAAGTCTTTTATGTGCTCAAAACCAGTGACATCCAATTCAAGTTGAGTAACAAGCATGCATATACGGGAAAGCGCATCTGCCACAACATTTTCCTTACCTTTAATATACTTGATGACATAAGGAAAAGACTCAATAAACTCACTCCATTTAGCATGACGCTTGTTCAACTTAGTTTGACCCTTAAGGTATTTAAGCGTTTCATGGTCGGTATGGATGATGAACACATGAGGGCGGAGGTAATGTTCCCATTCACGCAAAACTCGGACTAAAGCATATAGCTCTTTGTCATAGATGGGGTAATTGAGTTGCGCTCCGGAGAGTTTCTCACTAAAGTATGCGATGGGGCGCTTCTCTTACGTTAACACACCTCCTATGCCATTACCACTAGCATCGCAATGAATTTCAAAAGGTTTGTCAAAGTTGGGTAATGCAAGCACGGGAGCATGAGTAAGCAAATTCTTAAGCTCATTGAAAGCTATATCTTGGGATGTTCCCCAAACAAACGGTGCATTTTTCTTACTCAAAGCATGCAAAGGTGAAGCAATGTTACTAAAATCCTTCACAAATCGATGGTAGAAACCGGCTAAACCAAGAAAACTACGCACTTGATGCAAATTGGTTGGTTGGGGCCAAGTTTTAATAGCATTGATCTTAGATTTATCAACATGAACACCCTTAGAAGATACTACGAAACCAAGAAAACAAGCTTATCAACACCAAATAGGCATTTTTCCATATTAGCATAAAGTTGCTCTTTTCGAAGAGTTTGTAGCACGGTGCGAAGGTGGGTGACATGTTCTTTGAGAGATTTGCTAAACACAAGGATATCATCAAAGTAGACAACAACAAATTCACCAATGTAAGGGCGAAACACGTAATGCATCAGACGCATGAAGGTACCGGGTGCTTCCGATAAACCCATAGGCATGACTAACCACTCATGTAGACCAAACTTTGTTTTGAAAGCGGTTTTCCATTCATCACCCTCTTGTATGCGGATTTGATAGTAACCACTTTTAAGATCAATTTCGGAAAAGATAGTGGCACCGCTAAGTTCATCAAGCATATCATCAAGGCATGGAATGGGGTACCTATACCGAACGGTGATAGCATTGATAGGTCTACAATCGGAACACATGCGAAAGCTACCGTCTCGTTTTGGCACAAGAATGACCGGTACGGCACAAGGACTCAAACTTTCACGCACATGTCCATGGTCTATGAGATGCTTTACTTGCCTTTGTATTTCTTTGGTTTCTTCGGGGTTGACGCGGTATGGGGCCTTGTTAGGTAGAGGTGCTCCGGGGATGAGGTCGATTCGGTGCTCAATGCCTCGTAGTGGAGGTAGACCCAGAGGTAGCTCATCGGGGAAAAAATCTTGGAATTCCTGCAATAAGGAAGATAACACCAAGGGTAGATCGTGAGAGGTGTTAGTTTTTGGTGCCTCGTCCTTGCACAATTGGACATAGTGTAGGACACTTGATGGGTTCTCACACACTTCTCTCATCTCACGTTTGGTGGCAAAGAGAACTAAGTTTTTTTTGTCGCTCATCGTGGAGGCAGTCAATTTGGGCTTGTGGCGCTCACTCTCTTTTTGGTGGTTCGCTCTCTCACTATTCTCTCCATGATGGGTGGCTTGCTTGTCGGCGAGCACTTGGCTTGGAGACATAGGTCATAGCACAAACTCCTTCCCTTTCATCTTGAAGCTATAGTGATTTGTACGCCCATTGTGAATGACACCTCGGTCAAATTGCCATGGCCGTCCAAGAAGGAGGTGGCACACGGTCATCGGAAGGACATCACACTCCAAAGTGTCTTCATAGGCGCCGATCTTGAAAGAGACTTGTACTCTATGCTCGAGTTGTATGGTTCCGGTGTCGCTTAGCCATTGACCCTTGTAGGGGTGCGGGTGCTTCATCTTGACCAATTGGAGTTTGGAGCATAGTTCTTCACTTGCTAAGTTATGGCAACTCCCTCCATCGATGATGACCTTGACAGACCTTCCATTGATGTCGGCCTTTGTGTGGAAGATATGGCATCATTGATCTTCGTCTTGTTGATGTTGAAGAGTCAAGACCTTGGAGACAACAAGAGCGGGGTTTGAATCTTCGTCACAAAAGACTTGATCATCTTCTTCTTCATTGTTCACTTGCCGGTGCATGGCCACTTGCTCAAGGGCTTCCATTTCTCCTTCACTCATTGAGTCATAGGTTCCATCGTCATTGAGGATCATGGCGCGCTTGTTTGTGCACTCGAAGGACTTGTGGCCTCGGCCTCCGCATGTGAAGCATTTGATGGAACTTGTCTTGATGGTCTCATTGGTTGGAGTAGTGATGATGAAGCTTTCGGCTTGAAGTTGCATGTAGAAGGAGGACGACTTGAGCTTGTCGAAGCTTTCTTGTAACTTGACTTGTCGCCGTTGCTTGTAGATGGCTTGGTTGAGGTAGAAGGTGTTGGAGTCGTCGAAGCTTGATTGTTGGAGAAGCCGTAGGACTTGGATGAGAACTTGGCATACTTGAAGTCGTCTTGTACTTGCCGTTCCGCTTTGGTAGCTTGATGCACTAGCTCGATGAGGTTCGAGTATGGTTGGAAATCGGCAATCTTCTTGATAGGGTGATTGAGTCCATTCAAGAAACGTGCCATAGTTTGCTCATCATCTTCTTTGACATTGGCTGTATCATGGCAATCTCCATTTCCTTGTAGTACTCTTCAACACTCTTGGTTCCTTGCTTGAGTTGTTGGAGTTTCTTGAAGAGGTCGCGGTTGTAGTAGTTTGGCACGAATCGTGCTCTCATGACATCCTTCATTTGTGCCCAGTTGGTGATGGGTGGTTCACCTCTTGCCGCTCGGCGCTCAATGACTTGTTCCCACCAAATGAGGACGTAGTCTTGGAATTCGAGGGATGCCATTGCGATCTTCTTCTCTTCTTCGTAGTTGTGCAAGCGGAAGATTTTGTCAACCTTCAATGCCCATGATATATACTCTTCGGGGTCATTGCTTCCGGTAAACTTGGGCATGGTGAACTTTAGCTTGCCATATCGTTGATCTTCATTGTGTTGGGGTCGGGGATGATGACGCCCATATCGTTGAGGATCTTCGCGAGGAGGGTTGTCTTCCTCATGTTGCTCTTGGTGACGAGGGTTGTCTTCCTCATGTTGCTCTTGGCGAGGAGGGGGTCCATTGTCTTCTTGCTCTTGATGGACTTGATGTTCTTGTCTCGCTTGAGGAGGAGCTTGTCTATCTTGACGAGGAGCTTGTCGATCTTGACGAGGAGCTTGTCGATGCACACGTGCTTGGTAAATTCTTTCTTGAGCTTCGTCGCGAAGTGCTTCTTGATGTAGTCGAGCTTGTCAGCCTCGATTGGCTACGGCACGACTTGAATCATGAAGGGCACGTTGCGCCTCAAGTGCTTGAGCTTCACGTAGTTGTTGTTCTTGACGTTGTGCCTCAGCGTCTTGTGCATCTTGATGTTGTCGCGCTCGCTCCTCTTGTTCTTGTTGTCGTTGGCGTTGCCGTTCTTGTGCTTGTGCGAATGCATCTTGGTTTTGACGAGGTCGATGCTCTTGAGAGTCGGTGTCGTGTAGAGGATTGCGGTTTGCTTGACGGTCTTGACGCGCGGCACGACGAAGAGCATTCGATGTCGGTGTACTTGAACCGGAGAGGGTGTCGTTGGAGTGACGACTTGAGCGGCTCCGTCTTGAAGAGGACGAAGTTGTAGAAGAGCGGACCATCATGGCTCGGATATATTCTTTGAGGGAACTCATGGATGTGTCGAAGTAGTCTTTTGTACGTTGCACGGATTGTCGTAGGTCGGTGGCGAGATTGTCGATGCAGTCGCCCAAAGCAAGTTGTTCTTGATGCAAAGCTCGGTGTGCACCAAATAGTTGAGTCTTGGTGACGTAGGATGACATGTCGTCGTCTTGCTCTAGGAAGAGTGGGTTGGTAGAAGTACTTGGGGTCTATCCATCATTCGAAACAAAGATATGTGAGTGGGAGAAAGAGAAGAACCAATACCAAATGTACCTTGACCGATGTTGAAAATGGATCAAAGATCACTCCAATGTGTAGCAAGGAAATATCACAATTGGTACCAATTCTTGTCGGTTCTCACACCTACACAAGTAAAAGCTTATGGTGGAGCTTGGTTAGGATGGTGGCACAAAATTTGATGCAATTGTAAGTGAGACTCAATAATGTTGGAAAAGATTCACAAATTTGCAAATGCAACAAGTAGACCAATAGCAAGATATGGTACACGGAAACACACACGCAAATAGATAATGTGGGGTTGTGCAACCAAGGGTGAGCCAAAATGTGGAATCCACCAAGATGCTCTTGTTGCACAACACTAGAGAGACGCTAGCACGATTGCACAATAGGCGGATACGAACTTGTGCACAACCTACTAAGAAAAAATGCAACGAATTCTATCCCAAGTATGCTATATGTATGATGTTCCTATGCTTTGATCCAATATGATCGAGTATGACAATCTTAATGTTGTATGATGCTATGGTTCTTCCTTATAAGATCTTTGCTTATCTTTCCTCCTTTGCTTAAAAGCTTGTTTGGCTCTTTGTCGCTTGAGCTCTTTTCTCATGCAATGCTTCACGAACCAAGATAGCAATTATGTATGCGAAGACAACTTTGTGACACAAGAGATGATACCAAGATATGCAACACAATGATGTTATGTATTCTATGGGAAGTATGATCACTAATGTGCACAAGTCACGTTGCCGGCAATACTCAAAGGCTAGTCTCGATGGGTAAGTGACGCAAAAGTAAGGCTATGGGGTTATCAATACAAATGCAAGAAAGTATGATGATATCACGATACCAAAGTGATACCAAGGTGAGGTTGATACCACAATTATGATGTAGCCATTCATACTAGTCCTTGGCGAAGATGAGCGGTGGTGATGGTGATGTCGAACCGTACCTATATAGCCGAAACACAACTCAAATTCTCAAAGCAAAACGGGTCAAAATTGTCGGAGTTGGTAGCGTGAAAGGCTATGGTGGTGCTATGCGGAAGTGGTGGTGGTATGCAGAAGTGTATGTGGGCACTGGGACAAAATTTGGCGAAAGTTAGGCGGGAAATGGAATGGAGAATGGAAGTGATGCTGTCAGGGGCCGGAAGTCTGGGCAGATGGCCGGATGTCCGGGTCAGGCCGGATGTCTGGGCTGTCGGGCC
Organism: Aegilops tauschii subsp. strangulata; assembly: GCF_002575655.3. Lineage (NCBI taxonomy): Eukaryota > Viridiplantae > Streptophyta > Magnoliopsida > Poales > Poaceae > Aegilops > Aegilops tauschii. The sequence continues at coordinate 239,432,798 of NC_053037.3, read as the reverse complement.
GGATGTCCGGGCTCGGGATCCGTGGATGAACTCGAAGAACACCGCGTGGAGAGGTCAAATCCGGGGCAAAATTCGGAAGATTTGTTGGATGGAATTTGGGGAAAAGATGGGGAAAAGCTAGATCTACCTGCAACACACGAAATCCGCGCATCAAATCCAACAAAACTTCATCACACCAACAAATCACAAAAAAAAATTGGAGCTATTTTTGTGGGGCAATTTTTGGATTAGGACGAAAAACAACAAAATCAAGCTAGAAAACAAAGAGAGGGGGCTCCGAAATCGTGATCAAGGTGGCTCATGATACCAAGATGATGTAGGGTGGAACCCTAGATGGCCGGTCTTTCACGAAAGGAGCGGATCCCTACGAAGAACGCGATGAACACGAGGGGAAACACGAGGGAAACACGAGGGGAACACGAGAGAAATCATTCAACCAACAAGAATAGATCACACATGTGCTAGATCGATGAACACAAAGGTGAGATACAAGATCCAAAGTCAACAACGGACGATACAAACGATAACCGGTTCTTCTCCGTGAGGAGGTCTTGATGGGGGCTACCCAAGAGGGGGTCTTGAATCCAAGGTGATCTTCTTCGAAGAGGGGCCGCAATCTCTCTCGAGGAGGAGATCCGTAATGGATGAGCAAAGCTCTCTCTCACTATGAGCTAAACCAATGCTAACCCTAGAAAGAGGAAGGGGATGGAGTATATATAGTCTAGGGGGCCAAGAGGTACATGGGCTTCGGCCCTTTACTGTGCGCACACAGGCGGAGCCGGATGTCCGGGCGTCGGGCCGGATGTCCGGGGCTTCGGGAGGGGCCGGATGTCCGGGCTAGGGGGCCGGATATCCGGGCTGACGCCGAAAGCTTCTGTAGGTTCTGGTGCGTGGCACCGGATTTCCGGGCTTCTGGCCGGATGTCCGGGGCCTGTAGATGTTGGGCGGCTGGGATGCGGCTGTGAAAGTGCGTTATATCGACTAGAGGGGGCGTGAATAGGCGATTTTTATGAATTCTTCACTAAGGAATTTGTGGGTGAGGAAACTCCTTACCGAAGAACTACTTGCAGCAGAATAAGTACTCAAAAGTATGCATAGTAGAACACAATCATGGTCATCATGATGAAATGAAGACAAGCATAGAGTACAGAAAGCGTAAACACGGGATGACACAGGATGAAGACAAACAGACTGAAGAAATTGAACTGAGGAAATTGAGAAAGTCTTCAGTCAAAGTCTTCAAACACAAATATGACAAGCACATAACATAGTAATGAGGAAATGAAAGAGTTGAGGAAATAGAGCCAGTAAGCTTGGTGAAGACAATGATTTGGTAGACCAGTTCCAACTGCTGTCTCAGTTGTACGTATGGTTGGAGCGGCTAGGTATTTAAACCTGAGGACACACAGTCCCGGACACAGTCCTCACCGTATTCTCCTTGAGCTAAGGTCACACAGACCTCGCCCAATCACTCGTGGTAAGTCTTCAGGTGACTTTGAAACCTTCACAAACTCGGTCACTCGGCGATCCACAATTTCCTCTTGGATGCTCTAGACCATGACGCCTAACCGTCTGGACGAAGCATAGTCTTCAAAGGTAACAAGCATCGGATCCACATAGGATCAATATCTTCAGTGATGCTCAATCACTTGGGGTTTGTAGGTGTTTGGGTTTGGGTTTTCATCACTTGATGATTTTTGCTCAGAGTCTTCGGAGGATGGGAAGCTCTCAAATGACAAGTGTCAGTTTCTCTCGGAGCAGCCAACCAACTAGTGGTTGTAGGGGGCGGCTATTTATATTCTAGGGAGCAGCCCATCATGATAAGACATAAACGCCCTTCAATGATATGACCGTTAGGTGGGTAGATATTTTGGGACAGCTGGCGCATAGCACAGTAACGGTCGGAAATTTGAGTATCAAATCCCTCAGGGCTATCATGTTCCTCACTGTGTAGGCAATCCGCACTGGCGAATTCCTAACTCCTCAGTCAGAACAAATTCCTCAGAGACCACAAGAACTTCGTCTCTGTCACTGAAGAATATGACTGAACTGTATGAGATTTCCAATGGCTTCACTCGAAGGGATTGGTAGGTGTAGGATTTTGAGTTAAGCATCACATGGAAATTTTTCCTTAGTATTTCCTCGACCCCCTTTAATAGTACGGTGTTTCCTATGACTCAAGAGAGAGAAAATGAAACTACGAAAACAAAAGTCTTCATGCTTCATGTTCCTCAAATGAATACCGAGTCTTCAAGGTCACACCAATTTCTTCACTTTCAAAGTCTTCAGAAAGTCTTCAGAAATCCAAAGTCTTCAGTCGAAGAACTTCATTTTTAGGGGTCGACTTTCACTGTAAATATCAAACTCCTCATAGACTTATAGACCTGTGTACACTCATAAACACATTAGTCCCTTAACCTATAAGTCTTCAATACACCAAAATCACTAAGGGGCACTAGATGCACTTACAATCTCCCCCTTTTTGGTGATTGATGACAATATAGGTTAAGTTTTGCCACAGGGTGAAGGATTGTAACAGGCCGAAACTTTTGGCTTGGATTGATTCTTTGTTGTAAAGTAAGTACAGTTAGTTAGCTAATAGGTAGACTCTTTCCCCTTTTGTTTTCCTTTCTTGTATAGTTTGTTATACTTGTACAGTGGATCTTTTTTTAATAAAGGGCTGTGGGGCTTTGCCACACAGTAAATATTCAAAAAAAATATAGGTTAAGTTTTCAACGGGGATTAACATGTGAAGTGTAAATACTGATATTGAGGAATTTGATTGCAAGATATAGAAGAACTCCCCTGAAGATGTGCATAGTGAGGAATTTGCTTTTGAAGCAATGCACACTTGAAGAGTTGAATCATGGAGATCTCCCCCTATATCTTGTAATTCATACACGCATTTGACATAATATATGAAGAATTTGAAATGCATGATGAAATATGGTGACTGATGTAATAGCATGCGTGCATTAACATTAACGAGGAATAAGCATGCAGAAGAAACAGCAAAAGTATCAGGCCACCATAGAGTTTAAGTTTACAACTCGATCCAACAAAGTCATCAGAAGAACGAGAGTTTTTACTTAGAAAAAAAACGCCCATATAAGATAGACCCGCTTGAGGACTAACTCAAATTTCTCCCCCTTTGTCATTGAATGACCAAAAGGTTCGAAAATGAGGACTAACGCCCCTGAAGAATATCAAGTTGATGAAGGAGCATCAGCGTTGTTGGGGTCGTTTGTTGTAGTAGGGCCTGCCGCAGTGTCGTCCAAGTCTTCATGTTCATCAGTGTCACGTGATGAAGAATAGGAGCTGGCCACCAAGGAAGGAACCTTGACCTTCTTGTACTTCTTCGGAGGAGGTGCAGCCCAGTCATAATCTTCCTTGAGACCCATTTTCTTCAGATCTTCTTCACCATATATGTGCGACAGAACAACCTAGGTGCGGTTGAGGGTTTCATGAAGGTAGTAATGGTTTTTCTTCACTGCATTGAGGGTAGCAGTCATGTTGTGAAGAATTGAACCAAACTGACGCTTGAACCATTTGTGATTGCGATCAACCTTCTGATGAAGACTAAGGAGAAGCTCACGGTCAGTCATCACCCTGGGTGCTGTGCCTTGAGGATTTTGCTTGGGTGCGTTGGCGGCAGAGTCATGGGGGGCAGATTCATCATTGGTGGAGTAGGATGCAGCCTTGCGAAATTGACCATCCAATGGACGAATGCCTTCATCAATGACAGCAGTAGCCTTGCCCTTTTCATCAGCTGAGGAAAATGTCCGTTTGAGGACTTCAATAGGGGGAAAGTAGCTGCAATGGTTCAGTGTATCAGCTTTGTAGTTGAGTGAAGACCTTGTTCTCGTGAATCTCATAATCCACGGAGCATAAGGCTTCAACTCAAACGGTGACATTGCGACATTGGCCAGTGTCCTCATGAAGAAATCATGGAAGTTGACGGGAACGCCATGAATGATATTGAAAAGCATATTCTTCATGATGCCAACGACTTCTTCTTCATTCGAGTCGTGGCCCTTGATAGGACTCAATGTCTTTGTCAGAATGCGATAGACAGTCCGAGGCACATATAATAATTCCTTCACAAGGAATTTTGTTCTTGGGGCCTGACCTGGCTTCAATGGCTTCATCAGCACTTGCATATAGTGATCTGTAAGCTCTGGTTCATTGTAGACGCAACAAGCAGCTTCAAGGGGAGGACTGAGAGGCAAAGCACGAAGCAATTCAGTAGCTGGTGCCTTGTAGTGAGTATTTTCAGACATCCAGTCCAGCACCCATGAATTCACATCTTCAGAGTCTCCGGTGATGTGCAGAGTTGCATAAAATTGAAGAATGAGCTCCTCATTCCAATCACATATATCAGTGCAAAAATTTAACAGTCCAGCGTCGTAAAGAACACTGAGGACTGGCCCGAAGCACGGCAGAGATTCCATATCCACGTGAGGAATGTGCTCATGATCGAAGACTTTGTCTTTGTTGAACAACACTGAGGAATAAAAATTTTCCTGGTTGGCAGTCCAGAAACGCCTCTTCCTAATGCGAGCAGAGTCATAGGGGTTTTAATCAGTAAAGAATACGTGCTCGCCGAAGAAATCATTAGCCTTGAATTTTTGCTTCCTTGAGAATGGATCCTTTGGCTTGGGTAGAGGAGTGTCAGTCAGTTGCATGACAACTTCAGGAATCGCAATCTCAGGTTCTTCAGGCTGAGGAATTTCTGGTTCCTCTTTAGTGGCAGCTTGGTTCTTCAATTCTTTAGTTTCATTTTCTTCAGCACTAGCGGCTGGAATGTCTTCATGAGCTTCATCAGATCCCATTTGAACTGTAGTTGCTGGGGACTGAGGAATTTGTTGCAATGGTGTGAAGAGTGGAGAGTTGGGGTGCTGACTTTCCCAAAAGTCATCATTCATCCCTGGTGTGGTACAGCCAATGTCCACATCTTCATCTTCCATTTCTTCAACGCCAGCCTCTTCAGTAGTAAACTGAGGCATAGGCGAGGAAACTGTGGGGGTTGAAGGGATTTTATCCACTTCAATTTCTTCATCCATCTGCTCTGACGAAGCAGCAGAAGGATTTTCTTCATCAGATCCGCTAGGGATCACATATTCTTCATCGAAAGGGACGATTTCCTTTGATGGCATGGAGGAAACAGGAATAGCATCAATTGGATTAGCGAATGAGCTTGTCAATTTCTTCATCTTCTTAGGTGCTGAAGAATCTGAAGGAGCTGATGCTTTCCTTTTCTTCACTATTGCACGCTCTGCAGCCTTGGTCTTCTTCACATCTAATGCAGATGGAAGGATTGGAGTTGGAGTAGGCGCAGGAGGAGCAGAGGAATGTGGTTGATTTTCTTGAGGCACAACTGATGCAGTTGCCCTGACCTCTTCATTTTCTTAAGGCGCACCACTAGTGGATGCCCTGGCAATTTCATCAGCGGCTGGAATGCAGTCATTAGCCTTGGAACTCACATTTTCTTCAGCAGCCTGATTGTCATCAGCGGTGCTGGCATGTTCTTCAGTTGGCTGAGCAGATGCTTCAGCCTGAGGAATTTCTTGTTGCGATGGGGCTGCAACATTGGAGGTGAACATCTTAGTCAGTTTAAGAAACCTGACCTTGGCTCCTTTCCAATCAGCATAGTAAGCATTGAAATCATCGCTGAGGACTTTGATTTCAGACTAGATCTTCACAAGTTCATCAGTTGTCATAGAGGCAACGTTGTTCTTCAGGAATTTCTCCTTCCTGTACTGCGCTTTCTTGAGCTGCCTGGCCTTCTCAAATTTCCATTTTTCTTCTTGGATGAAGGCAGTGAGCATATGACTTTGACCAGGAGTCAGCTTGAAGTCAGGCATAGGAGTGTTTGGGTCCTTGTGCCAGAGATCAATGTAGTCGAGGATCAACTTTGGATCCAAAAGCAGAGGCACATTTGTGCCCTTAGCTCTAGCGGCCCTGACTTGCCTATCTCTGATGATTTCAGCAAGTTCTTCATCATCAGTTTTGTCTTCTTCAGACGGCACTTGGAAGGCGACCTGCTTCTTGTGAGGACTTGGGCGAGAGCCTCGTCCAGCAGTGGTCTTTGTCTTCAACAGAGAGGGTCCTGTTGAAGAATTTGGTGCAGGTGAGGAACTAGCCGAAGCTCCTGGGGCAATAGAGATGCATGTAGTCCTTTGGCACATAGCAAGATGCACATGTGCTGAGGATTTGGTCGGAGCAGCTGAGGACTTTGGAGGAGCAGGAGCGGCGTGAGGAATTGGCCGTGAGGGCTTAGCTGAGGAAATTGGCCGTGATGGCATTGAAGAAGAAGCACTTGGCTTGTGCGTAGGCTTCTTTGCCATGGATTTCTTCGGCCTTACAGAGGCCTCAGCAGCAGCAATAGTAGAGTCTTCGTTGAATTTCCTCACTACATCTTTTGCCTGTTTGGCCAGCTTGGCCTGGCGCTTGGCCCATTCTTCAGGAAAATCCTCACCGCGCTTGATGCTAGTGGGATCTGCTTCTTGGCCAGGTGCCAATGGTGGTCTTGAGCATGGAGGAGTAACAGCGAATTTCTTCATGTATTTTGGAGTCACATACCTGTACTCCCTCCACTCTTTTTCCCATCTCCTCTCTATCCTCTGAATGCGCACCTTGCGCTGATTTTTATCTTCCTCAGGGGGTGTGCAGTACCCAGCATAAATGTCCTCAGGGATTTCAAAGGCAGCATTGATTTCAGGCCTCTTTCCTCCTTTCTGTGGCTTCTTTCCATCAGCCATTTTCTTGAGTTGAGGAATTTGAACAATTGAACTCTCTGAAGAAGTATGCAACTTTTCTTCGAGGAACGCTACAAATGAGTTAAGTTGATGAGAACCTAGTGATTAAGCAGCGGACATGAGTACCTGTGAACAGAGTATAGTTGCGAGAAATTTGGAGAGGTCATATGCGTTCTCAGAAGGTTTTTCAAAAAGAACAAGTTTGAGGAATTTGACCAGATGAGTCTTGAAGAATTTCACTAAGCGTTCTTTGTCTTAGGTTCCAGAGTTGTATAGATCGAAGATACACACAATTGAGGAATCTTAAAGAAAAATTATTGCTTAGAGAAAGGAATCAAGAACAGATGATATGTGAGGTGTTTAGTGTGTGAAGAATTTGAAGAATAAACACCTTTGAAGATTTTGTAGAAATCGTTTGAATCAAAGAGGGCAGTAAAAGTAACTTTTAATTACACTGAACGAAGAACACGATGAACTGTGAGGAAGAGAAGTGAAGTTCGTCTGTGCAGATCTTCCACGCCCTAACTTGGCGGAGGACGACGGCTACGACGGCGGCAGAGTGAAGATTTCCGCGGCCGGCGCGAGTATGGCGGCGACGAGGTGGAGGCAGTGAAGCTCTTCCTCACCAGCGATGATGAAGTAGCGGCGGCACTAGGGTTTGAGAAGCTCGAGCTGGAGAGAGGTCGAGCGGAGTAAAAGAAGTGAGGAAGGGGAGAGGGGGTATTTATATCCACGGTGAAAACTGTTCGCCCGAAGAAATTGGACGAACGTGCCCCTGACCCTTCTCATTTGCTTGACATGTGTCACCCACGTACAGAGAAGTGGAGATCGTGTTAGATTGTGGGTGAATAGATAAGTATTTCGTGGGATGCGGAACGGTTTGAGCGGCAAAACCAAAAATTTGGATAAGATAAGTTAAAAGTTCCGTTCGCAAATTCTTCAGCTGACAAGGACACAGTGAAGATTTTGAACGAGTTTCAAATAGACCGCACCTGAAGAATTTGTGAATAGATTGGGTTGAGTATAGCATAGAGGGGGAAGGGTCCGATCACATTCACTTAGCAGAAAACGCAACTTGAAGAATTAGCCATAAGTGAATGTTGTAGAGGACATAAACTCATATACATATATATAGCCAATGAAGAAAAACGACGGAGAAGGTGAAGACAATGCAAAGTTGAAGAACATGAACAACTGAGGAATTTCAAAAACTGAGGAAAACTCAAATTGAAGATTTTCAACTTTTGTGGTGGCGTGACCCACCGTATAAGAATGATGATTTCAGACACTGCGTACAATTGTCGTAGGGCTCTGAGAATCAAATTCTTCATTAATATCTTCACACTTAGAGTGTTAGTCTTCATTGATTGAAGAAAAACGTTTCTTCATGTGTTGCACATCTAAGTCATCAATTTTGCATAAGTGTTAGGATGAGTATCCTTTTCAAAGAACATTCAAAGATTCTAGGATATTTAGCTCACAACGCAACTTGCTAAATCTCTTCTCATCCAAGGTCTTTGTGAAGATATCAGCTAGCTGTTCTTCAGTCTTCACATGCTCAATAGAAATGTCGCCCTTCAACACATGATCGCGAAGAAAATGATGACAAATCTGAATGTGCTTTGTCTTTGAGTGCTGAACTGGGTTGTGAGCAATCTTGATGGCACTCTCATTGTCACAGAAGAGAGGCACATTTTTCACATTGACGCCATAGTCCTTGAGAGTTTGCTTCATCAACAGCAAGAACCAGCAGCAATGTATTCAGCTTTCGTAGTAGACAGTGATACGCAGTTCTGTTTCTTCGAGGACCAACGGACCAAAGATCGTCCGAGGAAATGACATGTACCAGATGTTGACTTGCGGTCCACACGATCACCAGCATAGTCAGAGTCAGAATATCCAATGAGATCAAAAGTTGAGCCCTTGGGGTACCATAATCCAAGTGTTGGTGTGTGAGATAGATATCGAAGAATATGTTTCACAGCCTTATGGTGTGATTCCTTCGGTATAGCTTGAAATCAGGCACACATGCAAACACTAAGCATAATATCTGGCCTAGATGCACATAAATACAATAAAGAACCAATCATGGAGCGGTATACCTTTTGATCAAAGTCAATACCATTTTCATCAGTGCACAGATGGCCATTTGTGGGCATTGGAATTTTGACGCCTTTGCAATCTTGCATGCCGAATTTCCTCAGTACATCCTTGAGGTATTTCTCCTGAGATATGAATATGCCATTGTGCTGTTGACGAATTTGAAGACCTCGGAAGAATTCCAACTCTCCCATCATAGACATTTGATATTCTTCACTCATCATATAGGCAAATTCATCACTATAACGTTGGTCAGTACAGCCAAAGATAATATCATCAACATATATTTGGCACACAAACAATTCATCATCATAAGATTTAGTGAAAAGAGTAGGGTCGAGTGAACCAGGTTTGAAGCCTTTCTTCATGAGGAATTCCTTCAAAGTATCATACCACGCCCGAGGGGCCTGCTTGAGGCCATAGAGGGCTTTATTGAGTCTGAAAACTTTGTCAGGATGCTTAGGATCTTCAAAACCTGGGGGTTGAGCAACATATACTTCTTCCTCAAGCTTACCATTGAGGAATGCACTTTTCACATACATTTGATATAAGGTGATATCATGATGGTTAGCATAAGCAAGTAATATGCGAATGGCTTCAAGTCTAGCAACAGGTGCAAAAGTCTCATCAAAATCAATTCCTTCAACCTGTGTGTAGCCTTGAGCTACAAGTCGTGCCTTATTCCTCACCACAAGGCCATTTTCATCTTGCTTGTTGCGGTAGATCCACTTTGTGCCAATGATATTGTGCTTGCGAGGATCTGGATGTGTAACCAGTTCCCAGACGTTGTTGAGCTCGAATTGATGTAATTCTTCTTGCATGGCCTGAATCCACTCAGGCTCCAAAAATGCTTCATCTACCTTAGTGGGCTCTGTGATAGAGACAAAAGCATAGTGCCCACAAAAGTTAGATAAATGTGAAGCTTTTGAGCGTGTGAGAGGACCTGGTGCTTCAATGTCATCGATGATCTTTTCAACTTGCACTTCTTTTGCAACGCGAGGATGAGTTGGTTGTCGTCGAGGAAGTTGATCAGCATTTTCTTCAGCACCATTTTCTTCAACATTTTCTTCAGGTGCATTAGCTCGACGTTCTTCACGTTCTTGAATGAATTCTTCAGCAGATTCTTCGGTAGGAATGACATCCTCAGTAGCCTTGAACTTGATAGTTTCCTCAGGTGTTGGTTCATCTATCACAGAGGGTAGGTGCTCTCTTTGCGAGCCATTAGTTTCATCAAACCACACATCTACAGTTTCAACAACCTTGTGAAGAACGTTGTTGAAGACTCTATAGGTGTGCGAGTCCTTTCCGTAACCAAGCATAAAACCTTCATGTGCTTTCGGAGCAAATTTAGCATTGTGATGAGGATCTCTAATCCAACATTTAGCACCAAAGACTTTGAAATAACTCACATTGGGTTTCTTGTGAGTGAGGAGTTCATAGGCAGTCTTCTTGAAGAATTTGTGAAGATATACCCTGTTGATGATGTGGCACGCAGTATAAATTGCCTCAATCCAGAAGTGACGAGGTGTCTTGTAATCATCAAGCATAGTGCGAGCCATCTCAACAAGAGTTCTATTCTTGCGCTCCACGACGCCATTCTACTGAGGAGTATAAGGAGTAGATAACTCAAGAGTAACACCAAGTTCATCAAGATAGTCATCAAGACCAGAATTCTTGAACTCAGTTCCATTGTCACTTCTGATGTGCTTGATCTTCACACCAAAGTTTGTTGAAGCCCTCGAGGAAAATCATTTGAAGACTTCCTGCACTTCATGTTGTAAGTAACAATGTGTACCCATGTGTATCGAGAGTAATCATCAACAATAACAAAGCCATAGAGAGATGCATCATTTGTGACAGCTGAGTAATGGTTAGGACCGAAGATATCCATATGAAGGAATTCAAATGGTCGAGTAGTGGTCATGATAGTCTTCGCTGGATGCTTAGCCTTGTTCATCTTTCCAGCTTCACAAGCTCCACACAAGTGATCCTTGAGGAATTTGACATTCTCAATGTCAATGACATGCTTCTTCTTCGCAAGCGTGTGCAAATTCCTCATGCCTGCATGACCAAGTCGTCGATGCCATAGCTAGCCTTCTAAAGCTTTTGCAAGTAGGCACACGGCTGGTTGCGGTCCTGTAGATAAATCAACAATATACAAGTCTCCTCTCCTAAAGCCTTTGAAGACTTTGGAATTGTCAGCTTCCATAACCACAATACAACGATACTTTCCAAAGACAACAACCATATCAAGATCACAAAGCATTGAGACAGACATGAGGTTGTATCCTAAGGACTCGACAAGCATGACTTTGTCCATGTGTCGATCCTTTGTGATCGCAACCTTACCTAGACCCAATACTTGACTTTTGCCTTTGTCAGCGAAGATGATATGCTTCAGACGCGATGGTGATAAAGGAGCATCCATCAATAGATTCTTGTCACCAGTCATATGATTTGTACATCCACTATCGAGGACCCACTCAGTGGCTTTGGGTTGATCATCCTGCAGATGAATTAGTGCAGCTTACGAACTTCACATACTTCATCAGTGAAGAATATGACATCACAATTCATCAGACCAATTTCATGAAGCAATGCAATAGTTAAAACAGTATGAGGACGTGAGAAATGAAAGTTCATTTCTTCATGATTAGCATGCGTCCTTTCAGGCACTTTTCAGGTCTCCAGCAAATTCTTCAGACGTTAAAGTACGTCTGGAGACCTGACCCTGCATAAGAGATTAGTTCTTTTTCTTCACCACCCACATCTGAAGGGGTGGCAAAGAGTTCATCACTCTGCGAGCTCCATACGAGAATGGTGGCATAGAAGCCAATCCATTTCGTTTCACATAAGAGGAGTTAGGGTAAGCATATGAATAAGTAGAGAAATTCTTCGAGGACTTATGAACATAATGATTAGAAGAATAATGCTCATATTCATAGCCCTTAGCTCTTCCCTGCGAAACAGAGTTGTTAGCACGATGATGTTCATACGAGGACTTTGATCCTTTTGAGGAATTTGATCCATGTGAGGAAATTGGTCCGTATGAGGACTTGGATCCATATGAAGAATTTGGTCCATATGAAGAATTAGATCTGGGGTTCCTATTCTTCACAGGAGGTGTCATGAGGACATTCACATGATGACTTTCAAGGCACCTTTTGGGAACCCAGATTTTCTTCATAGGAGAACCGTTCCTGCAGTTAGTACCAACATATCTAGCAAATACTTCACCATTATGATTTTTAAACAGTTTATAGTTGGAGTCAAATGACTCATCAGAAGAATGAGAAGATTCACAAGTAAAGCCAGATAAATTAGATGGATCAACTGGAGGTCCCTTTGCAGCAACCCATGAGGTTTTGGGGTACTACCCAGGCTTCCAATATGTACCATCAGCATTGAGTTTCCTTTCAAAGGCAATACCCTCTTTCCTAGGGTTCTTGTTGAGGATGTGCTTTTTAAGCACATCACAAAGAGTCGGATGCCCTTTGAGGCTTTTGTACATGCCTGTCATGTACAATTCCTTCAGCCCTGCATCGTCAGTGATACTAGCAATGTCCTCAGATGAGGAATTAGTGATATCAGAGATAGATGAAGAATTTGTTGTATTAGAAGCATTTGAACATTCAGGTGAAGAATTAGTAGATTCACGTTCAATGCATTTCAAACATGGAGGAACAAATTCTTCCTGGGCAGCTCTGATTTGTTGAGCAAGTAATGAATCGCGCTCCTTCTGAAGATCTTCATAACTCACTGTTAGCTTTTCAAGATCTTGCTTTCTTTGAAGAAATTCATAAGAAAGCTTCTCATGATCAGACAAGAGAGTGTTATGATGACCTTGAAGGTTGTCAAACCTAGTCTGAAGTCTTTGAAGATTTTCAGTCAAGGTTTTAGTGCGATCCATTTCTTCACCCAACATATCATCACTTTTGTCTAGCATGTTTTGAACCTTTTCAAAAGCCCTTTGTTGTTTCACAGCAATCTTAGCAAGTTTAGAATAGTTGGGCTTAAGGTTTTCATCATATTCATTCTCACTTGATTCAGAGGAGGTATATTTGAGTACCTTGGCACCCTTTGCCATGAAGCAATAGGTGGGAGCGTAGTCATCATTGCCTTCATCAGCCTTGTTGGTGAGGTCATTTTCTTCAGTATTGAAGATAGACTTGCTGACGAATGCAGTAGCGAGGGCTAGGCTCGCCACACCAGATTCAGAATCCTCAGATGCCTCCTCTTCCTCATTTTCTTCAGATTCAGCCTCAGAGTCCATTTCCTTGCCAATGAATGCCCGAGCCTTCTTGGAGCTGCTCTTCTTGTGAGATGAAGACTTTGAGGATTTGATGATGAAGATTTTGAGGATTCCTTCTTTTTCTTCGCATCATCAGAACTGTAATCCGTGTATTTCTTCTTCTTTGATTCCTTTTCCCACTGAGGACAATCTTGAATGTAGTGTCCGGGTTTCTTGCATTTGTGACAAAGCCTCTTCTTGTAGTCACTGGATGAGGAATCATTGCTCCTTGAGGGTCTTCCAAAGCGACCACGTCTTGAGAACTTCTGGAATTTCTTCACGACCAGCGCTAGATCATGGCTCAGTTCTTCGGGATCACCAAGGCTGCTGTCAGAGTCTTCATCTTCAGGCTCAGAAACCGCCTTGGCCTTCAGTGCACGTGATCTGCCATAGCTCAAACCATAGGGATCTCTCTTTTCAGCAAGCTGGAACTCATGAGTATTTAGCCTCTCGAGTATATCAGTGGGATCAAGTGACTTGTAATCAGCACATTCTTGTATCATCAATGCTAGAGTATCAAACGAGGAATCAAGCGATCTCAACAATTTCTTCACCACCTCATGGTCGGTGATGTCCGTGGCACCAAGCGCTTGAAGCTCATTTGAGATGTCAGTGAGGCGATCGAAGGTTTGTTGAACATTTTCATTGTCAAGTCTTTTGAAGCGGTTGAAGAGATTGCGAAGAACATCAACTCGAGAGTCACGCCGAGTTGAGACTTCTTCATTCACTTTGGACAGCCTATCCCAGATAAGCTTAGCAGTTTCCAAAGCACTCACTCTTCCATACTGTCCTTTGCTCAGATGGCCACATATGATATTCTTCGCTTGAGAATCGAGTTGCTTGAATCTCTTCACATCGGTAGCGTTCAGTGAGGGTGAGACAGAGGGAACACCATTTTCCACAACATAGAGATCGTTATCAATTTCCTCAAGATGCATTCGCATCTTATTCTTCCAGTAGGGGTAGTCCGTCCCATCGAAGGTAGGACACCAAGCAGAGACCTTGATCATACCTGCGGTCGACATAACTAAAACTCCACGCGGTTAAACCAAAATCAAACAGAACAAGGGAGTACCTTGCTCTGATACCAATTGAAAGTGCATTATATCGACTAGAGGGGGGTGAATAGGCGATTTTTATGAATTCTTCACTGCGGAATTTGTGGGTGAGGAAATTCCTTACTGAATAACTACTTGCACCGGAATAAGTACTCAAAAGTATGCATAGCAGAACACTAGCATGGTCATCATGATGAAATGAAGACAAGCATAGAGTACATAAAGCATAAACACAGGATGAAGACAAACAGACTGAAGAAATTGAACTGAGGAAATTGAGAAAGTCTTCAGTCAAAGTCTTCAAACACAGATATGACAAGCACACAACACAGTAATGAGGAAATGAAAGAGTTGAGGAAATAGAACAAGTAAGCTTGGTGAAGACAATGATTTGGTAGACCAGTTCCAACTGTTGTCTCAGTTGTACGTCTGGTTGGAGTGGCTAGGTATTTAAACCTGAGGACACATAGTCCCGGACACATAGTCCCGGACACACGGTCCTCACCGTATTCTCCTTGAGCTAAGGTCACACAGACCTCGCCCAATCACTCGTGGTAAGTCTTCAGGTGACTTCCAAACCTTCACAAACTCGGTCACTCAGCGATCCACAATTTCCTCTTGGATGCTCTAGACCATGACGCCTAACCGTCTGGAAGAAGCACAGTCTTCAAAGGTAACACGCGTCGGATCCACGCAGGATCAATCTCTTCAGTGATGCTCAATCACTTGGGGTTTGTAGGTGTTTGGGTTTGGGTTTTCCTCACTTGATGATTTTTACTCAAAGTCCTCGGAGGATGGGAAGCTCTCAAATGACAAGTGTCAGTTTCTCTCGGAGCAGCCAACCAGCTAGTGATTGTAGGGAGCGGCTATTTATAGCCTAGGGAGCAGCCCGTCATGATAAGACATAAATGCCCTTCAATGATATGACCGTTAGGTGGGTAGATATTTTGGGACAGCTGGCGCATAGCACAGCAACGGTCGGAAATTTGAGTATCAAATCCCACAGGGCTATCATGTTCCTCACTGTGTAGGCAATCCGCACTGGCGAATTCCTAACTCCTCAGT
This sequence comes from Aegilops tauschii subsp. strangulata, assembly GCF_002575655.3. Taxonomy (NCBI): domain Eukaryota; kingdom Viridiplantae; phylum Streptophyta; class Magnoliopsida; order Poales; family Poaceae; genus Aegilops; species Aegilops tauschii. The sequence continues at coordinate 239,417,526 of NC_053037.3, read as the reverse complement.
CAGAAGAAATTCCTCAGAGACCACAAGAACTTCGTCTCTGTCACTGAAGAATATGACTGAACTGTATGAGATTTCCAATGGCTTCACTCGAAGGGATTGGTAGGTGTAGGATTTTGAGTTGAGCATCACATGGAAATTTTTCCTTAGTATTTCCTCGACCCCCTTTAACAGTACGGTGTTTCCTATGACTCAAGAAAGAGAAAATGAAACTACGAAAACAAAAGTCTTCACGCTTCATGTTCCTCAAATGAATACCAAGTCTTCAAGGTCACACCAATTTCTTCACTTTCAAAGTCTTTAGAAAGCCTTCAGAAATCCAAAGTCTTCAGTCGAAGAACTTCATTTTTAGGAGTCGACTTTCACTGTAAATATCAAACTCCTCATAGACTTATAGACCTGTGTACACTCATAAACACATTAGTCCCTTAACCTATAAGTCTTCAATACACCAAAATCACTAAGGGGCACTAGATGCACTTACAGGCTGTAGTAGATGTCTCCAGCGGCCGGATGTCCGGGGCTGGGGCCGGATGTCCGGGCCCTGGAGCTGTCTTCTTCTCCTTCCGGCGGTTCTCTTCATCCGTGAGCTTGGCGGCTTGTCCGTCTTCACGTGCATCCTCGGGAGGTTCCTCTTGACACCTAATCATGCATAGCATATCGAACTTAGGTAGTAGCCATGTCTCGAGTGGATCATATGTGGTATCACTATGGAAGGAAGTCACCTCGTTCTCGAGAGCTCTAGCTCGTGCTCGTGTCATAGGTCCTCTTGGCTCTTGATGAGACGATGGTAGGTCCATGGGGATGATCATGGGATGCTCCGCATCAAAAGAGCTCATAAGCAAGAACCATAGCATCATACCACATTAATATTGTCATACTCGATATCCTGGGATCATATCATCGGAATACCATACATATAGCATATTGGGATAGAAGTCGTAGCATTTTTTCCTAGTAGGGTGTGCACAAGTTTCGTATCCGCCTATTGTGCAATTGTGCTAGCGTCTCCCTAGTGTTGTGCAACACGGGCATTCTTGTGGATTCCACATTTTGGCTCATTCCTTGGTTGCACGACCCCACTTATCTATTTGCGTGTGTGTTTTCGTGTACCATATCTTGCTATTGGTCTACTTGTTGCATTTGCCAATTTCTGAATCTTTTCCAACATTATTGAGGCTCACTAACAATTGCATCAAATTTTGTGCCACGTTCCTAACCAAGCTCCACTATAAGCTTTTATTTGTGTAGGTGTGAGAAACCGACAAGAATTGGTACCAATTGTACTATTTCCTTGTTACACATTTGAGTGATCATTGATCCATCTTCAACATCGGTCAAGGTACATTTGGTATAAGTTCTTCTCTTTCTCCCACTCACATATTTGTTTGGAATGATGGATAGGCCAAGTACTTCTACCAATCCACTTTTAATCGAGCAAGACGACGACATGTCGGCCTACGTCACAAAGAGCCACCTCTTTGGCACACAAGGAGCTTTGCATCAAGAGCAACAAGCAATGAGCGACCGCATCGACCATCTCGCCACGGACTTGCGACTATCCGAGCAACGTACAAGAGACTACTTCGACAACAAGCTCGACGAACACAAACAAGAGAACGATGCAAGAATGGATGAGATTCGTGCCTTGTTGGTAAACCACTCCTCTACCACTTCGTCCTACTCAAGACGGAGCCGCTCGAGTCGACACTCCGACGACACTATCTCCGGCTCAAGTACTCCGACATCGAACACTCTTTGACGAGCCGCGCTCCAAGACCATCACGCCAACCACAATCCTCTACACGACACCAACTCTCAAGAGAAAACTCGCGCACAAGAACATCGACACCGTGAAAAACAAGCTACTTTCGCGCAAGGACAAGAATGGCAACATCTACGCCAACAACAAGAGGAAGAGCGAGCATGCCAACACGAAGATGCACAAGATGCCCTCCGAGAACAACAACTACGTGAAGCTCAAGCACTTGAGGCGCAACGAGCCCTTCGAGATTCAAGCCGAGCCGTAGCCACGCATAACCGCCAAGGTCGTGAGCAACAAGAAGCGCTTCATGATGAAGTTCAAGAACGAATCTATCAAGCTCGCGTGCGTCATCAAGCTCGAGAAGCTCCTCCACAAGCTAGACAAGAACCTGGCGTTCACCCAGAGTAAGAAGACCATGGCAATCCTCCATGACAAGAGCAACATGAGGACGACAACCCTCCTAAACAAGAGCAACATGAGTTTTTCAATCCTCACCCACATGGGCGTCATCATCCTTGACCCCAACACTATGAAGAACAACGCTACGGCAAGCTCAAGTTCACCATGCCCAAGTTTACCGGAAGCAATTACCCCGAAGAGTACATATCATGGGAATTGAAAGTCGACAAGATCTTTCGCTTGCACAACAATGAGGAAGAGAAGAAGATCGCGATGGCATCCCTTGAGTTCCAAGACTACGTCCTCATTTGGTGGGAACAAGTCATTGAGCGCCGAGCGGCAAGAGGTGAACCACCCATCACAACTTGGGCGGAAATGAAGGATGTCATGAGAGCACGCTTCTTGCCAACATACTAAAACCGCGACCTCTTCAAGAAACTCCAAATCCTCAAGCAAGGAACCAAGAGCGTTGAAGAGTACTACAAGGAAATGGAGATTGCCATGATACGAGCCAATGTCACGGAATATGATGAGCAAACTATGGCACGCTTCTTGAATGGACTCAATCATCCTATCAAGAAGATCGCCGACTTCCAACCATACTTGAACCTCATCGAGCTAGTGCATCAAGCTACCAAAGCGGAACGTGAAGTGCAAGATGACTTCAAGTATGCCAAGTTCTCATCCAAGTCCTATGGCTTCTCCAACAACCAAGTTTCCATGACTCCAACACCTTCTACTTCAACCAAGCCATCTACAAGCAACGGCAACAAGTCAAGTTACAAGAAAACTTCGACAACCTCAAGCCGTCCTCCTACTACAAGCAACTTCAAGCTGAGAGCTTCATCATCATCTACCCCAACCGATGAGACCATCAAGACAAGTTCCTTCAAATGCTTCACATGCGGCGGCCGAGGCCACAAGTCCTTTGAGTGTACAAACAAGCGCACCATGATACTCAACGATGACGGAACTTATGACTCCATGAGTGAAGAAGAAAGGGAAGCCCTTGAGCAAGTGGCCATGCACCGACAAGTGAACAAAGATGAAGATAATCAAGTCTTTTGTGACGAAGATTTGAGCCCCGCTCTTGTTGTCTCTAAGGTCTTGACTCTTCAACATCAACAAGACAAAGACCAAAGATGCCATATCTTCCACACCAAGGCCGGCATCAATGGAAGGTCCGTCAAGATCATCATCGATGGAGGGAGTTGCCATAACTTAGCAAGTGAAGAACTATGCTCCAAGCTCTAATTGGTTAAGATGAAGCACCCGCACCCCTACAAGGTTCAATGGCTAAGCGACTCCGGCACTATCCAAGTCGAGCATAGGGTACAAGTTTCCTTCAAGATCGGAGCTTATGAAGACACTTTTGTTTAGAACGAAGACGCTAGTAGCGTCCGGCTTTAAATTAATAAAGCCCACAACATAGGCAGCGTAACAGACAGCGTTAGGACCGCGAACACGAGCTCGGAGGTTCAGACATAAGTTTCGGAACAGAGCACGGAGGCTCAGACCACGACCACACGAAGGCGCACAAGTCTAGACCAGGCCAGCAGTAGCACGCAGCAAGGCAAAATACAGGCCCGGAGGCAGAGCATAGAGCACGCAGGCTCGCTCGCAAGACAAAAGGGCCACTTCATGGCGCAGAGGTGGCAGATGGCTCCCTAGCCAAAACGTAGATCTGACGAAGGCGATCTTGGGCGAGCTTCAGTTTTTCAGCATCCTTGCGCTTCGCCAACGGACTCCACTGCTGTAGAAGAAGGTTGCATTTGTAGATTATGTTAGCAGGGTGAGAAGGGAAGATACCCTCGATAGCAAGTTTGTTCCTAGTGAGCCAGACTGCCCAGGTCAAGGCACCGAAACAGCTCCAGATCACGCGGCTGTTGCCACCGTGAAACGAGCCTAGTATGGTTGCGAGGTCAGACACTGACCGGGGATCCCAGGAGGAGTTGGCTGCAGCATGGACGGCACTCCAAGCAAAACGTGCCAGAGGGCATTGGAAGAAAACATGGGTCGCGTCCTCCAGGACGTTACATATCGCACACAGACCAGACGATGGCCCATTGCGTTTGGCGACGTTAGCCGAAGTGGGCAGTCTATTGCGGAACAATTGCCAGAAAAACACCTTAATCCTGAGCGGAAGGCGCGCGTTCCACAAGCCCTTTGGCACCTGGAAGGATGGGCCCTGGCAAAGTTTACGGTAAAGAGACTTGACCGAAAACTTGCCAGACGGGGTGAGGGCCCAGGTGACTGTGTCCGCCGTCGGCGACAGCGAGACCGGCGCAATGGTGTCAAGCAATTCCGTTAGGTGTGCTTGTTCTACTTGCGATAACTCTCTTCGGAAATGCAATGCCGGAGGGGAAGAGGCAAGCGCCGTGGCAACTGAGATCTCCGGGTTGACAGCCATGGTATAGAGGTTCTGGAAGTCGACCCAGAGGGGATTGGCTCCCACCCAGAGATCAAGCCAGAAGCGAGCCGAGCGTCCATTACCAATGGAGAACTTGGCTCCCAAAGCGAAAGCTGGCCGTACCGCTTGTAGATCGTTCCAGAAAGGAGATCCCCTCGCCACGCCCTCGAAAAAATTCCCGTTTGGGAAGTACTTGGCCCGCAGCAGATCAACCCATAAACCCGTCGCTCCCTGCGAGAGTTTCCAGATCCATTTGCACAAGAGTGCAACGTTCTGGATTCTGGTGTATGAAGACACTTTGGAGTGTGATGTTGTTCTGATGTCTGTTTGCCACCTCCTCCTTGGACGGCCATGGCAATTTGACTGAGGCGTCATCCACAACGGGCTTCATCATCGTCTACCCCAACCGATGAGACCATCAAGACAAGTTCCTTCAAATGCTTCACATGCGGCGGCCGAGGACACAAGTCCTTCGAGTGCACAAACAAGCGCACCATGATCCTCAACAACGACGGAACCTATGACTCAATGAGTGAAGGAGAAATGGAAGCCCTTGAGCAAGTGGCCATGCACCGACAAGTGAACAATGAAGACGAAGATGATCAAATATTTTGTGATGAAGATTCAAGTCCCGCTCTTGTTGTCTCCAAGATCTTGACTCTTCAACATCAACAAGACGAAGATCAAAGATGTCATATCTTCCACACCAAGGCCGGAATCAATGGAAGGTCCGTCAAGGTCATCATCGATGGAGGGAGTTGTCATAACCTCGCAAGTGAAGAACTATGCTCCAAACTCCAATTGGTCAAGATGAAGCACCCGCACCCCTACAAGGTTCAATGGCTAAGCGATATCGGCACCATCCAAGTCGAGCATAGGGTACAAGTCTCTTTCAATATCGGAGCATACGAAGATACTTTGGAGTGTGATGTCCTTCCGATGACCGTTTGCCACCTCCTTCTTGGACGGCCATGGCAATTTGACCGAGGTGTCATCCACAATGGTCGTACAAACCACTATAGCTTCAAGATGAAAGGGAAGGAGTATGTGCTATGACCTATGTCTCCAGCCAAGTGATCGCCGACAAGCAAGCCACCCATCATGGAGAGAATAGTGAGAGAGCGAACCACCACAAAGAGAGTGAGCGCCACAAGCAAAAATTGAGTGCCTCCACGATGAGAGACAAGAATAACTTAGTTCTATTTGCCACCAAACGTCAGATGAGAGAAGTGTGTGAGAACCCATCAAGTGTTATGCACTATGTCCTCTTGTGCAACGACGAGGTAGCAAAAACTAACACCTCTCACAATCTACCTGTAGTGTTATCTTCTCTTTCGTAGGACTTCCATGACGTTTTCCCCGACGAGCTACCTCCGGGTCTACCTGCACTACGAGGCATCGAGCGCCGCATCGACCTCATCCCCGAAGCACCACTTCCAAACAAAGTTCCATATCGCATCAACCCCGAAGAAACCAAAGAAATACAAAGGCAAGTAAAGCATCTCATAGATCATGGACATGTGCGTGAAAGTTTGAGTCCTTTTGTCGTGCCGGTCATTCTTGTGCCAAAAAGAGACGGTATCTTTCGCATGTGTTCCAATTGTAGACCTATCAATACTATCACCGTTCATTATAGGCACCCCATTCCATGCCTTGATGATATGCTAGATGAACTTAGTTGATGTAGGGTGGAACCCTAGATGGCCGATCTTTCACGAAAGGAGCGGATCCCTACGAAGAACGTGATGAACAAGAGGGGATACACGAGGTAAACACGAGAGAAATCACTCAACTAACAAGAATAGATCACACATGCGCTAGATCGATGAACACAAAGGTGAGATACAAGATCCAAAGTCAACAACGGACGATACAAACGGTAACCGGTTCTTCTCCGTGAGGAGGTCTTGATGGGGCCGCCCAAGAGGGGGTCTTGAATCCAACGGTATGTTCTCCGTAGAGGGGCCGCGGTCTCTCTCGTGGAGTAGTTTCGTAATGGATGAGCAAAGCTCTATCTCTAAATGAGCTAATCCTTTGCTAACCCTAACTAGGAGGAGGAGGGGGTCTATATATAGTGTTAGCCCACGAAAGGGTAAGTGAGAGGGGTGGATACATGGGCCCCTGGCCCGTTCTCTACGCACAGGCAGGTGCCGGATGTCCGGGCTGACGGGGTTCGGCTTCGGGTGCGTTCTGTGATGGGCGCCGGATTTCCGGGCTGGTTCCGGATGTCCGGGCTTGCGGGAGGGGCCAGATGTCCGGGGCCTGGCCAGATGTCCGTGCCCTGGAGCACTTCGGTGGCTGGGCTGCTGCTGTTGTTGACATCTTCAGGGGCCGGATGTCCGGGCCAGGGGCCGGATGTCCGGCTGTTGTAGCAGCTTGCACTTCTTCGTTCTCCTTCCTTTGCTCCCGCGCACACTTGGCCTTGGTCCTTGGGCTCTCCATGGTCTCCTCGGGTGTACCTGATTATGCACAATGTCCGGGCTTGAAGTAGCATCCATGTCTTATATGCGGAAAGGGACGCTTCAGAAAGGAGCGAGTTCACCTTGTGTCCAATGGTGTAAGGTTGAGGTCTCGTCGTAGTGTACATGGGGATGATCGTAGGATGCTCCGCATCATCTCCCCTCCCTTGGGAAAGATCCGACCTCAAATCGTAATCCTCATCACCATGGAAACGGTTGTCATGGATGGACTTGAAGTTGGACGGAGTTGAAGACATTGCGCAAGCCAAGTACTCCAAGATGTCTCCGAAGTGGTATACATGCAAAAATAGCAAACACAAACGACACTCGGAAATACAATGGTTAGCGCACACAAGGTGTCCATCAAGTAAGTATGAGTTCTTCCGAAGGAATTGTTCATGAAAAGGCGTGAGATGCTTATCCAAATGATGTAAAATGAGATGTAAAGCATTCATGGGAGCAAAAGCATTCATTGTGCACACAAATGTATTGTGAATGTGATCAATGCAACCACGGTGCAAAATGATGTCATAGTGAGACGGTTTATCAATAGCATGAATATGGCAATGGATGCTCAATATGATTATGTGATCATGCAATTGATGGTAGGCAATATGATCATGATGTATGAATATGCCATCAAGAAAGATCACAACAAATTTGCTAAGAAAATGCACAAGCTCATATATCATGAATGACATGGGAATAGGTGCAACAAGACAAGCATAATGTGTATCAATCCATGCATAGGGTGCAAACTTGTGGTGAGTATGATATGTCCATCGAGCATGACATGTGTGGGCACAATCAACAAATGTGAAGGTGTGGGTGCAATGTGTCAAAGGAGTGTTGATGTACCAATGCTCGATGTCGTGGCATGAGTGGAGGTTCGAAGGTGCATCCAATAAGTCCGAGCACTCCTCAACTTGAAGGTCCAAAGAGTCGATCTCCGATGTCGGCCTCCATCCAACAGATGTATCATGTAGACAATAAGAAGGAAACAACAATGAAAGATTGACCCGTCCAATATGCATATGTGAGGATGGCTCAAAGGGAAGGGGTTCACCTTTAGGAGGATGTCGAAAATGTTGGTGTTGCACATCGTGTATGCCTTCGCATGACCAAGTTGTCACATAACGGCACCGCCTTGTGAACCCTCCAAAATGAAAGAACATGACAAACACTTGGAAAAACAAATGAGGTTAGCGGAGGTGCAAAACCTATCATTCGTGTGGTAAGATACCCAACAAGTGTATGTATCATGCTCATCATAAGAAAGGACAAGGGAGCATTTCATAGTGTGGAGGCATATGATGCGAGAACAACCAAATACAATAGGCTCAAGGAAACAAGTATGCATCACATGTAATATGTCCAAGTCTCCATGATCAGTAAGCATAGCAATTTGGCACTCAATACAAGGTGATATGAGAGATGCAACTAATGGATACAAGAGACAACGATCATGACAAAGCAAGTGAGATGCATGAACATATATGTCATCAACCCAAGAAAGCGAGTAAGAATGGAACATGGGTGATGCAACAAAGCAAGCAATCATATGAATCAAGGCAAGCAAGCTAGTAGTGCGAAGATGCAACGTACTAGAAGAAATCATGTAAAGTATGTCATGTGTGCAAATGGTAGTCACGAATAATGCACAAGACACATCACAAGCATGAAGGCAAGATATGAGCAAAATAGCATCAATAGCATGAGGCACATGATAAACATGGCAATAGTAACAATGATCTCCACCATGCATGGAAATACACATAGGAGTAGCATAATGGTGAATCATGGGTAGATGCAAGCAAGGGTCACAATTGCATGGCAAAGACATAGAAATAAGCATAGCATGCAAAGTGAACACGAGAAAATGGGCATAACGTAACAAGTGATATATAGCACAAAGCCGTGTGTGAGACAAGTAGAATAGATGCGCGTAGTCGTTGGTCGGAGAGAATGGTGGGAAGGATAGTTCATGGGATCCCAAGTCATCTTTGCTCTCAAGAGCTCGTTTCGTCAATTCTTGGGATTGAGAGGTTGACGAGTATACGTGAGTACCTACACAAAACAAAGCCAAAGGGAAAATTGTGTGTGCGTGGTAGATGTACACATCATCCATCATGATGCGCACGTGCAAGTGTTGGTTAGCACAAAATAGCCAATGCTCAAATAAATGAGATACGTGATATAGAAGCATGTCATCCATCATGATAGGTTTGTTGTTATGTATAGCATAATGGAGACTCAAATTGTGTAATGCATCACAAGAAATATGTAGACCATTGTTATTTAAGGAATGCATATGGTGCAAGCAATTATGGGAATCATGCAAAGTATGGAGTGCATCAAAATCTCCTAATATGTATGAGGAAACTATGGGGGTCTCCTCATGATCATTAGTGGAAACATCACATGGAGAATATTGACAACATCCAAAACAATGCATATTTGGAACATTGTGATCGTGGCATGGCATAGTAGATGAATTGCGCAAATCATGTAAAGGAAGCATGGCAATATCATTGCATGAAAAACAAAAGCCAATGACCATCATTTCGTCATCTATGCCATAAGTGCAAATGGGATTTATCTTAATGGGGCATGCATAGTTACTATGTTGAGATTGAAATGATGCAATATGGGAGATCTCACTCATAGCATATGACAAGTTCAAGGGATTGTCAAACATGAAGTGACCAAAAGAATTTTCACATGATATCCTATGGAGCATAGCATCACAACTAGGCAAATCAACATGCTCATCATCATATCCATCATAAATTGGTAAGTCATGACATGAAGAAGTCGCACTAGCATGAATCATGGGAATAGGTAGATCAACATCATGCAAGCAATCATTGGTAAAATAGTCCACTAGTGTTACCTTTGGAGCATCGCTCATGTGTTGTGGGTGAGGTGTCGAAGACCAAGTCATGGTCATCTTCATCTTGATGGAACCATGTGGGCGGTGCCTCGTCTTCCACCATGGCCATCGGTTTTGCCATTGGAGGTATGGACTCGTCGAGGATAGGCATGTCGTCATGTAGGAGACCTAGAACCAAAGAAGAAAATACACGCGAAGTAGAGGTTAAGTCATTAGAAATCATAGTGGCCTCACGTGCCGTGTCAACTACCTCATTCACTAAGTGTTGTGGCTCACTCACTCCCTCAAAGATGCTCTCACTCATATTGTTGGTGGAGTCACTCAAATGGCGCTCAACCTCACATAGGATGTGTCGCATGCTCTCATGTGTGGGGCTCGTGGTGGTCACACTCATCCTCTCATAGTAAATTCTCTCAATGTCACGTATGGTGGAGTCACTCATGTCACTCATGTGGTAGTGGCTCTCCTCACATGGCACTTGGGGCATCTCGTCATATGTGGATGTCGGAGAGATGTAGGTGCAAATGTCTTCATGCTCAACTCCTATCGCCGCCTTGGTTGAAGGGATATTCCCATGCTCAACCTTCTTGTTACCGTCTTGTTGTTGGAGGCCCAGATGATGTGGCACTTCGTAGCTCGTCTCCATGACCGAAGGGAATTTCCCATGCTCGGCCATCTTTCTTGAGGGGCTTCCGAAGATGGAAGTGTCACCCTCGCTCATAGGTGGTCGCCTCGTTGTTGAAGATGTCGACGTAGGCGAACTCATGGGAAGTAGGCAAAGATGCCATACGTCCAAAGGTGAAGATGCCTTGATAGGACTTGGCGAAAATGCCAAAGTGGTTGGTGTAGCCGTAGCTCCATCTTGGTGGTGCTCGTCTCATGAAGCTTGGATTTGGCGTGAAGTAGAGCTTGTTGGGACTTGTGCATTTGCGCTTGTGGAGCATCTTCATGATGATGGTGTCGTTGTCGTACTTGAGCTCGTAGTAGATGTCGTTCGTCGTCGTCGTGCACATGGTGCTTGGAGGTGACTTGCCCTTCATGACGATGTGGATCACGAACGTGATGGTGGTCGCCATGGAGATGTGGACGTGGACGACTTGCGCTTGTATCGCATGTGTGCTCCGAAGATGATCGACTTGCTCGCCGCCGCCTTGAGGATGATGAAGGGGAAACAGACTTGTAGTCGGCCACCATGTCTCGTGGTTGATCCTTTAGCTCGCCCAACTTGGTGTCGATGTAGTCCCTTTTCCTTGCTTCGGAGTGGTGTATGTCGATGGCGAGGTTGTCGAGGCGCTTTCGCAAGGTAGATTGTGCACCTTGCATTTGTCATTGTAGTCCGAAGATGGACATTTTTGTGATGTAGTTGTTCGCGCCGTCGTTGTTGTCGAAGACCGGAGATGAAATGCCTTGCCTATCCATCACAAGATCGAGCAAATATGAGTGGGAGAAAGAGAAGAACTATACCAAATGTACCTTGACCGATGTTGAAGATGGATCAATGATCACTCAATGTGTAACAAGGAAATAGCACAATTGGTACCAATTCTTGTGGGTTTCTCACACCTACACGAGTAAGGCTTATGGTGGAGCTCGGCGAGGATAGTGGCACAAAAAATTTGATGCAAAATGTTAGCAAGAGTCAATAATGTTGAAAGAGATTCACAAATTCGCAAGTGAAACAAGTAGACCAATAGCAAAGAATGGCACACGGAAACACACACACGGAATGATAAATGGGGTCGTGCAACCAAGGAATGAGCACAAAATGTGGAGTCCACGGAATACTCAAGGGTTGCACAACTCAAGAGAGATGCTAGCACGATTGCTCTATAGGCGGATATGACACTTGTGCACAAACTATGATATGCAAAATGGATAAACTTCTATCCCAAGTATGCTATATATGTATGGTTCCCGGTGTTTATCTCAAGATGATCCAAGATGATCGGATATGACAATCTTATATGCAATGTGGTATGATGCTATGGCACTTGCTTACAAGCTCTTTGTTCACTCTTTTGCTTAAAAGCTTATTCTTCTTTTTTTTGTATGGCCACTTTGCGAAATGCACAAACCAAGATAGCAATTGTGTATATGCGGGAACAATCTTTGTGACACAAGAGATGATATGTTACCAATATGAAATGGTATGTATGCAATGGGAGGTGTAGATCACTAATGTGCACAAGTACTGTTGCCGGGAATACTCAAATGGCTAGTCTCGATAGGCAAGTGACGCAAAATGGGCTAGAGGTTATCAATGCAATGGAAAGGGAATATACAATGGAGGGATACCACGATACCAAGATGATATGGAGGTTACCGTCGAAGGTTTCTCGTTTGTAAGCCACGGACGGATGCTGGTGTAGTGGTCAAAGTCGATGATGACCTCGAGGCGATGATGAGTTGCGGTGATCTTGATGGAGATACCAAGATGATGGAGACTCGTCCCTAAGTAGCCGAAACACCTTAGGAAACAGGAAAACCACAAACTCAAAATCTCAAATGTCAAATGTCAAATGGTGGTAGCGGGAATGCGGTGGTGGTTTTGCGGAAGCTCAATGGGATTGCGCAAATGCAATAATGGGTTTTGAGACGCAATGCGGAAGTGGAGGGTAAGATGGTGGACTATACACGGTGTCGGATTTGGAAGCACGGTCCCTAAGTAGCCGAAACACCTTAGGAGACACAACTCACAACACAAATGAACGTGGGTTAAGTTGGGGTGGCGGAAGTGTATGGTGGGCAAGCCTATGCGGATGTTATGGTGGTGGTTGATGAAGAAGAAATCGCCCCTAAGTATTCGAAACACCTTAGGAGACTCGAATCACTACTCAAGCAACCTCAAATGCTATGGGGAACAAATTGGGTTAGGTTGCGGAAGGCTATGGTGGTTTTGCGGAAGTTATGGTGGAATCCCTAAGCAAAGATGCCAAAGTTCCAAAAAATTTATGGAGTCAAATGGGGATGGTAGTATTTTTATGTTATGGGGGATGTCAATAGCATCAAAACGAGCTAAAGAACATCAAAAACGGACTCCGGATGAATTAGTTATGCACAAAACGGTGAAACGGGGAAGGCTGAAATCCCAGGGCTCGGACATCCGGGGCTCGGGCCGGATTTCCGGGACCTGATGTCCAGAACCGCGCGCGAAAGTCCGGGGTGCCAGATGTCCGGGGCTACCGGCCGGATGTCCGGGCTCCAAATCCGAGGATGAACTCGAGGAACTCGATTTTGGAGGCGGAAATTGATGATTTCGGGGGCAAAATTGTGGAGATTTCGTGGATGGAAAGAGGGGAAAATTGGGGGAAAGCTAGATCTACTCAAGACACAACGAATCCACGGATCAAAATCAACAAAACATCATCACACCAACAAATCACAAAAAAATTGGAGGGCTATTTTTCGGGGAAATTTTCGAATTTAGGACGAAATCAACAAAACTAGGCTAGAAAACATAACGGGGAGGCTCTGAAATCGTGATCAACGTGGCTCATGATACCAAGATGATGTAGGGTGGAACCCTAGATGGCCGATCTTTCACGAAAGGAGCGTATCCCAACGAGGAACACGAAGGACACGAGGGGAAACACGAGGGAGAACACAAGAGACTCACTCAAACCAACAAGAATAAGTCACACACATGCTAGATCCTCGAAACACAAAGAGATACATGATCCGAATCCAACAAAGGACGATACATAGGGTAACCGGTTCTTCTCCGTAAGGAGGTCTTGATGGGGGTCTTCTCCATGAGGAGGTCTTGAATCCATATCGGATCTACTCCATGAGAGAGACCGCGGCCCCTCTACGGAGAAGATCCCCTTGGATTCAAGACCTCCTCACGGAGAAGACCCCCATCAAGACCTCCTTACGGAGAAGAACCGGTTACCCTATGTGTCGTCCTTTGTTGGATTCGGATCGTGTATCTCTTTGTGTTTCGAGGATCTAGCACATGTGTGACTTATTCTTGTTGGTTTGAGTGATTCTCTTGTGTTCTCCCTCGTGTTTCCACTCGTGTTCTTCGTGTTCCTCATTGGGATCCACTCCTTTCATGAAAGATCGGCCATCTACGGTTCCACCCTACATCATTAGTGGTGCCAATATTTTTCCAAAATTGATCTCAAGAGTGGTTACTATCAAATACGCATACAAGAGGGTGATGAATGGAAAACCGCTTTCAAAACAAAGTTTGGTTTGTATGAGTGGTTAGTTATGCCTATGGGTTTATCGGAAGCACCCGGTACTTTCATGCGCCTTATGCATTATGTGTTTCGCCCTTACATTGGTGAGTTCGTTGTGGTCTACTTCGACGATATCCTTGCTTTTAGCAAATCTCTCAAAGATCATGTCACCCACCTTCGCACCGTGTTGCAAACTCTTCGAAAAAAGCGTCTCTATGCTAACATGGATAAATGCCTTTTTGGCATTGATAAGCTTGTTTTCTTGGGTTTTGTAGTATCTTCTAAGGGTGTTCATGTTGATGAATCTAAGATCAATGCTATTAAAACTTGGCCCCAACCAACCAACTTGCAACAAGTGCGTAGTTCCCTTGGTTTAGCAGGTTTCTACAGAAGATTTGTGAAGGACTTTAGCACTTTGGCTTCACCTTTGCATGCTGTGAGTAAGAAGAATGCACCCTTTGTTTGGGGACCATCTCAAGATAGTGCATTCAATGAGCTCAAGAATTTGCTTACTCACGCTCCCGTGCTTGCATTATCCAACTTTGTCAAGCCCCATAGGAGGTGTGTTAACGCAAGAGAAGCGCCCCATAGCATACTTTAGTGGGAAACTCTCCGGAGCACAACTCAATTATCCCATATATGACAAAGAGCTATATGCTTTAGTGCAGGTTTTGCGTGAATGGGAACATTACCTTCGCCCTCATGAATTTATCATTCATACCGATCATGAAACGCTTAAGTATCTTAAGGGTCAAACTAAGTTGAACAAGCATCATGCTAAGTGGAGTGAGTTTATAGAGTCATTTCCTTATGTCATCAAATACATAAAAGGTAAGGAAAATATTGTGGCGGATGCGCTTTCCCACATATGCATGCTTGTTACTAAACTTGAATTAAATGTCATTGGCTTTGAGCACATAAAAGACTTGTATGCGCCTGACCCTACTTTTGCAATTCCTTATGCCAAATGTTTGACGCATACATCTTGGGAATGCTATTACATTAAAGATGACTATCTTATGACAGATAACAAACTATGTATTCCCGAGTCTTCTCTTTGTTTGTTACTTTTGCAAGAAGCTCATGGAGGTGGACTAATGGGACACTTTGGACACGACAAGACATTCGCTACGCTCTCCAGGAACTATTTTTGGCCCAAGATGTTCTACGACATTTCACGCTTCACCAACTGATGCTCGACATGTCGCAAAGCTAAGTCCAAAGCTTAATCTCATGGGAAGATATTAGCATGGATTTTGTGCTTGGTTTGCCTTGGACTACAAATGGAAAGGATTCCGTGTTTGTTGTTGTGGACCGATTCTCTAAAATGACACATTTCATTCCTTGCAACAAGATAGACGATGCTTCACATGTTGCCAATATTTTTTGTAGGGAAATCTTGCGCCTACATGGAGTTCCAAAGACAATTGTCTCAGACCGCGACATCAAGTTCTTGAGTTACTTTTGGAAGACCTTATGCGCCAAGCTCGGAATGAAGCTACTATTCTCCACGGCATACCACCCTCAAACCGACGGCCAAACGGAAGTGACGAACCGAACGCTCTCCACTCTACTACGTGTGCTGATAAAGAAGAACATCAAGGAGTGGGAGGAGTGCCTACCCATGGCCGAGTACGCCTACAACCGTGCAAGACATTCGACTACCGGCAAGTCCCCTTTCGAGGTCGTCTCCGGTTTCAACCTGTTGTCCCCATTGGACATTCTTCCTCTACCACTACAAGAGCGCATCAACATGGACGCGAGTGCACGAGTGACCCACCTCTAGAAGATACATGAAGATACAAGGCACACCATCGAGCGCCAAGTACAACGACTCGCGACCAAGCTCAACGTCAACAAGCAACCCATGATATTCAACATTGGAGATTGATGTGGAGTGGGACTCCGTACGGCCGATCTTTCACGAAAGGAGCGGATCCCAACTAAGAACACGACGAAAACACGGGGAAACACGAGGAAAAACACAAGAGGAAACACTAAACCAACAAGAATAGATCACACATGCGCTAGATCGATGAACACAAAGGTGAGATACAAGATCCAAATCCAACACAGGACGATACAAAGGTAACCGGTTCTTCTCCGTGAGGAGGTCTTGATGGGGCCACCCAAGAGGGTGTCTTGAATCCAAGGGGATCTTCTCCGGAGAGGGGTCGCGGTCACTCTCGAAGAGATGATCTGTATGGATGAGCAAAAGCTATCCTCACATATGAGCTACTACTTTTCTAACCCTAAAAATGGGGAGGAGGAGGTCTATTTATAGCCCAAGGGCGAAGGGGTAAGTGAGGGGACGAAATGGGTACACGGGCCTCGGACCAAGTCACGCACGCAAGCGGTGGCTGGATGATCTGGGAGTTGGTCCAGATGATCCGGGCTTCTGGGGTCCGGATGATCCGGGTCGGCGTCCGGATGATCCGGCTGTGTTGGAGCAGCTGCAGGAGGGCCGGATGTCCGAGTCATGGTCCGGATGTCCGGGTCTTGGTCCGGACGTCCGCGTGTGGCCGGATGATCCGGGTCTGGGTCCGGATGATCCGGCTTCAGGTTGAAACTTCGCGTGTCGTTGGGCCTTGTAGCCGGATCGTCCGGGCCGGGGTCCGGATCGTCCGGGCTGGGGCCGGATCGTCGGGACGGCAGTCCGGATCGTCCTGGCTTCTACCGACTTAGCCCTTTTCCTTCTCCGTCTTCACGTCCATCTTCGTCTTCGGATTCACCTTGCTCCTTGACGTCTCCATGGCTAACTCCTTGATACCTGAGTATGCACAATGTCTCCGTTTGAGGTAGTAGCCATGTCTCATGTTCATCAAAGTGGAATTGTGAGAGGAGAGATGTCACCTCGGTCTCGAGAGCTCTTGCACGTGATCGAGTCATGGGTCCACTAGGCACTTGGTGAGACGATGGTAGGTCCATGGGGATGACCTTGGGATTCTCCGCATCATCTCCCCTCCCTTGGGAAAGATCCGACCTCGGATCGAAATCCTCATCACCATGGTACGAGGAGAGATCTTTGACGTTGAAGATGTCGCTCACGTAGTACTTGTCACGTGGGATGTTGATCTTGTATGCATTGTTGTTTTAGCGTGCTAGCACCTTGAAAGGTCCATCCGCTCGTGGTAGAAGTTTGGACTTGCGTTCGTTGGGGAAGCAGTCCTTGCGGAGGTGTAGCCACACAAGATCGCCAATGTTGAAGATCATGGGGTGCTTGTTGACGTTGAGCTTGGTCGCGAGTCGTTGTACTTGGCGCTCGATGGTGTGCCTTGTATCTTCATGCATCTTCTTGAGGTGGTTGGTTCGGGCACTCGCGTCCATGTTTGTGCGCTCTTGTAGGGGTAGAGGTAGAATGTCCAATGGGGACAACGGGTTGAAGCCGTAGACGACCTCGAAGGGGGACTTGCCCGTAGTCGATTGTCTTGCGCGGTTGTAGGCGTACTCGGCGATGGGTAAGCACTCTTCCCACTCCTTGATGTTCTTCTTGATTAGCACGCGAAGAAGGGTGGAGAGCATACGGTTTGTCACCCCCGTTTGGCCGTCGGTTTGTGGATGATATGCCGTGGAGAATAGTAGCTTGATTCCGAGCTTGGCGCATAAGGTCTTCCAAAAGTAACTCAAGAACTTGACATTGCGGTCCGAGACAATCGTCTTTGGCACTCCATGAAGTCGCAAGATTTCCCTACAAAAGAGATTGGCAGTGAAGCATCGTCTATCTTGTTGCAAGGAATGAAATGTGCCATTTTAGAGAATCGGTCCACAACAACAAAAACGGAATCCTTGCCATTTCGAGTACTAGGCAAATCAAGCACAAAATCCATGCTAATAACTTCCCATGGTTGGAATGGAATTGGAAGAGGCATATATATGCCATGAGATTGAGCTTTAGACTTAGCTTTGCGACATGTAGAGCATCGGTTGGTGAAGCGGTAGACGTCGCGGAACATCTTAGGCCAAAAGTAGTTCTTGGAGTGTAGCGAATGTCTTGTTGCGTCCAAAATGTCCCATTAGTCCTCCTCCATGAGATTTTTGCAAAAGTAACAAACGAAGAGAAGACTCGGGGATGCAAAGTTTGTTAGCTCTCATAAGATATCCATCTTTGATGTAATAGCATTCCCAAGATGTATGCGTCAAACATTTTGCATAAGGAATAGCAAAAGTAGGATCATGCTCATACAAGTCTTTTATGTGCTCAAAGCCAATGACATTTAATTCAAGTTGAGTAACAAGCATGCATATACGGGAAAGTGCATCCGCCACAACATTTCCCTTACCTTTAATATACTTGATGACATAAGGAAAGGACTCAATAAACTCACTCCACTTAGCATGATGCTTGTTCAACTTAGTTTGACCCTTAATATATTTAAGTGTTTCATGATCGGTGTGGATGATGAATTCATGAGGGCGGAGGTAATTTTCCCATTCACGCAAAACTCGCACTAAAGCATATAGCTCTTTGTCATAGATGGGGTAATTGAGTTGCACTCCGGAAAGTTTCTCACTAAAATATGCGATGGGGCGCTTCTCTTGCATTAACACACCTCCTATGCCATTACCACTAGCATCGCAATGAATTTCAAAAGGTTTTTCAAAGTTGGGTAATGCAAGCACGGGAGCATGAGTAAGCAAATTCTTAAGCTCATTGAAAGCGATATCTTGGGATGTTCCCCAAACAAACGGTGCGTTTTTCTTACTCAAAGCATGCACAGGTGAAGCAATAGTGCTAAAATCCTTCACAAATCTACAGTAGAAACCGGCTAAGCCAAGGAAACAACGCACTTGTTGCAAATTTGTTGGTTGGGGCCAAGTTTTAATAGCATTTATCTTAGATTCATCAGCATGAACACCCTTAGAAGAGACTACAAAACACAAGAAAACAAGCTTATCAACACCAAAGAGGCATTTTTCCATATTAGCATAAAGTTGCTCTTTTCGAAGAGTTTCTAGCACGGTGCGAAGGTGGGTGACATGCTCTTTGAGAGATTTTCTAAAAACAAGGATATCATCGAAGTAGACAACAACAAATTCACTAATGTAAGGGCGAAACACATAATGCATAAGACGCATGAAAGTACCCGGTGCTTCCGATAAACCCATAGGCATGACTAACCACTCATACAAACCAAATTTTGTTTTGAAAGCGGTTTTCCATTCATCACCCTCTTGTATGTGTATTTGATAGTAACCACTTTTAAGATCAATTTTGGAAAAGATAGTGGCACCGCTAAGTTCATCTAGCATATTGTCAAGGCATGGACTGGGGTACCTATAGCGAACGGTGATAGCATTGATGGATCTACAATTGGAACACATGCGAAAGCTACCGTCTCGTTTTGCCACAAGGATGACCGGTACGGCACAAGGACTCAAGCTTTCGTGCACATGTCCATGGTCTATGAGATGCTTTACTTGCCTTTGTATTTCTTTGGTTTCTTCGGGGTTGACGCGGTAGGGAGCCTTGTTTGGAAGTGGCGCTCCGGGGATGAGGTCTATTCGGTGCTCAATGCCTCGTAGTGGAGGTAGACCCGGAGGTAGCTCATCGGGGAAAACATCTTGGAATTCCTGCAATAGAGAAGATAACACCAAAGGTAGATTGTGAGAGGTTAGTTTTTGGTGCCTCATCCTTGCACAATAGGACATAGTGTAGGACACTCGATGGGTTCTCACACACTTCTCTCATCTCACGTTTGGTGGCAAAGAGGACTAAGTTCTTCCTGTCGCTTATCATGGAGGCACACAATTTGGGCTTGTGGCGCTCACTCTCTTTTCGGTGGTTCGCTCTCTCACTATTCTGTCCACGATGGGTGTTTTGCTTGTCGGCGAGCACTTGGCTTGGAGACATAGATCATAGCACAAACTCCTTCCCTTTCATCTTGAAGCTATAGTGGTTTGTACGACCATTGTGGATGACACCTTAGTCAAATTGCCATGGCCGTCCAAGAAGGAGGTGGCAAACGGTCATCGGAAGGACATCACACTCCAAAGTGTCTTCGTAAGCTCCGATATTGAAAGAGACTTGTACCCTATGCTCGACTTGGATGGTGCCGATGTCGCTTAGCCATTGAACCTTGTAGGGGTGCGGGTGCTTCATCTTGACCAATTGGAGTTTGGAGCATAGTTCTTCACTTGCAAGGTTATGACAACTCCCTCCATCGATGATGACCTTGACGGACCTTCCATTGATTCCGGCCTTGGTGTGGAAGATATGACATCTTTGATCTTCGTCTTGTTGATGTTGAAGAGTCAAGACCTTGGAGACAACAAGAGCGGGACTTGAATCTTCATCACAAAAGATTTGATCATCTTCGTCTTCGTTGTTCACTTGTCGGTGCATGGCCACTTGCTCAAGGGCTTCCATTTCTCCTTCACTCATTGAGTCATAGGATCCGTCGTCATTGAGGATCATGGTGCACTTGTTTGTGCACTCGAAGGACTTGTGGCCTCGGCCGCCGCATGTGAAGCATTTGAAGGAACTTGTCTTGATGGTCTCATCGGTTGGGGTAGAGGATGATGAAGCTCTCGGCTTGGAGTTGCTTGTAGTAGGAGGACGACTTGAGCTTGTCGAAGTTTTCTTGTAACTTGACTTGTCACCGTTGCTTGTAAATGGCTTGGTTGAGGTAGAAGGTGTTGGAGTCGTTGATTCTTGGGTGTTGGAGAAGCCGTAGGACTTGGATGAGAACTTGGCATACTTGAAGTCGTCTTGTACTTGCCGTTCCGCTTTAGTAGCTTGATTCACTAGCTCAATGAGGTTCGAGTATGGTTGGAAGTCGGCAATCTTCTTGATAGGTGATTGAGTTCATTCAAGAAACGTGACATAGTTTCCTCATCATCTTCTTTGACATTGGCTCGTATCATGGCAATCTCCATTTCCTTGTAGTACTCTTCAACGCTCTTGGTTCCTTTCTTGAGTAGTTGGAGTTTCTTGAAGAGGTCGCGGTTGTAGTAGTTTGGCACGAATCGTGCTCTCATGACATCCTTCATTTGTGCCCAATTGGTGATGGGTGGTTCACCTCTTGCCGGTCGGCGCTCAATGACTTGTTCCCACCAAATGAGGACGTAGTCTTGGAATTCAGGGGATGCCATTAAGATCTTCTTCTCTTCTTCGTAGTTGTGCAAGCGGAAGATTTTGTCAACCTTCAATGCCCATGATATATACTCTTCGGGGTCATTGCTTCCATTGAACTTGGGCATGGTGAACTTTAGCTTGCCATATCGTTGCTGTTCATTGTGTTGGGGTCGG
Organism: Aegilops tauschii subsp. strangulata; assembly: GCF_002575655.3. Lineage (NCBI taxonomy): Eukaryota > Viridiplantae > Streptophyta > Magnoliopsida > Poales > Poaceae > Aegilops > Aegilops tauschii. Next base: position 239,396,170 of record NC_053037.3, on the reverse strand, counting down.
GGATGATGACGCCCATGTCGTTGAGGATTGATGATCTCATGTTGCTCTTGGCGAGGAGAGTTTCGTTCCTCATGTTGCTCTTGGCGAGGAGGGTTTTCTTCCTCATGTTGCTCTTGGCGAGGAGGATTTCCATTGTCTACATGCTCTCGATGAACTTGATGGTCTTGGAGAGCTTGTCGAGGAGCTTGTCGATCTTGCGGAGGAGCTTGTCGATGCATGCTTGCTTGATAAATCCTTTCTTGAGCTTCGTCGCGAAGTGCTTCTTGATGTAGACGAGCTTGTCGGCCTCGGTTGGCTACGGCTCGACTCGAATCTCGAATACCATGTTGCGCCTCAAGTGCTTGGGCTTCACGAAGGTCTTGTTCTTGGCGTTGTGCCTCGGCGTCTTGTGCATCTTGATGTTGTCGCGCTCGCTCCTCTTGTTCTTGTTGTTGTTGGCGTTGCCGTTCTTGTGCTTGCGCGAATGTAGCTTGGTTTTACGATGTCGAAGCTCTTGAGAGTCGGTGTCGTGTAGAGGATTGAGGTTAGCTTGACGGTCTTGACGCGCGGAATGACGAAGAGTGTTTGATGTCGGTGTACTTGAACCGGAGATAGTGTCATCGGAGTGTCCACTTGAGCGGCTCCGTCTTGAAGAGGACGAAGTTGTAGAAGAGCGGTTGAGCATCATGGTTCGGATATGGATCAATGATCACTCCAATGTATAACAAGGAAATAGCACAATTGGTACCAATTCTTGTCGGTTTCTCACACCTACACAAGTAAAATCTTATGGTGGAGCTTGGTTACGATGGTGGCACAATTTTTGATGTGATAGTAAGCAAGATTCAATAATGTTGGAAAGGATTCGCAAATTGTAAATGCAACAAGTAGACCAATAGCAAGATATGGTACACGGAAACACAACACACGGAAAGATAAATGGGGCGGTGCAACCAAGGGTGAGCCAAAATGTGGAATCCACGAAAATGCTCTTGTTGCACAACACTAGAGAGACGCTAGCACGATTGCACAATAGGCGGATACGAACTTGTGCACAACCTACTAAGCAAAAATGCAACGACTTCTATCCCAAGTATGCTCTATGTATGATGTGCCGGAGATATGATCCGAGATGATCGAGTATGACAATCTTAATGTTGTATGATGCTATGGTTCTTGCTTATAAGCTCTTTGCTTACCTTTCCCTTTTGCTTAAAAGCTTGTTTGGCTCTTTATTGTTGGAGCTCTTTTCTCATGCAATGCTTCACGAACCAAGATAGCAATTGTGTATGCGATGATAACTTTGTGACACAAGAGATGATTCCAAGATATGCAACACGATGATAGTATGTATGCTATGGGAAGTATGATCACTAATGTGCACAAGTCACGTTGCCGGCAATACTCAACGGCTAGTCTCGATGGGTAAGTGACGCAAAAGTAAGGCTATGGGGTTATCAATGCAAATGCAAGAGAGTATGATGAGATCACGATACCAAGATGATACCAAGGTGAGGTTGATACCACAAAGGTGTAGTCGTTTGTAGTAGTCCTTGGCGAAGATGAGTGGTGGTGATGTTGATGTCGAACCGTCCCTAAGTAGCCGAAACACGATAGGAAACGGTGAGCCACAACTCAAATTCTCAAAACCAAATGTGACGAAATGTAGCGGAGTTGGTAGCGGTCAAGTGGTGGTATGGTTTGGGGTTTGTGGTAGGGTTTGCGGAAGTTAGGTGGTAGTGGTCGAAGTGGGTATGCGGAGGCGTGTGCGGTGGTGTAAAAAACTGCAGGAAATGCAGTTTCGTTAGGGTTAGCCGGATGATCCGGGCAAGGAGCCGGATGATCCGGGCGAACAGCCGGATGATCCGGGCGGGTCAATCTCGTTCTGGGATGGCTCGGGATGAACACGAAAAACAGCCACAAATTCGAGGATTTCGCGGATTTTGGAGGGATTGTGAGGTGGAGATGGTGGGGGAAGGCTAGATCCACTTGCAACACAACAAACTCACGGATCAAAACCAACAAAACATCAGCAAAACTCACAAATCACAAGAAAAAAAAATTGGGCTATTTTTGTGGGGATTTTCGTATTAGGACGAAAAACAACAAAATCAAGCTAGAAAACGAAAAGGGGAGGCTCCGAAATCGTGATCAACCTGGCTCATGATACCAAGATGATGTGGAGTGGGACTCCGTACGGCCGATCTTTCACGAAAGGAGCGGATCCCAACTAAGAACACGACGAACACACGGGGAAACACGAGGGAAAACACAAGAGGAAACACTAAACCAACAAGAATAGATCACACATGCGCTAGATCGATGAACACAAAGGTGAGATACAAGATCCAAATCCAACACAGGACGATACAAAGGTAACCAGTTCTTCTCCGTGAGGAGGTCTTGATGGGGCCACCCAAGAGGGGATCTTGAATCCAAGGGGATCTTCTCTGGAGAGGGGCCGCGGTCACTCTCGAAGAGATGATCTGTATGGATGAGCAAAAGCTATCCTCACATATGAGCTAGTATGTTGCTAACCCTAAAAATGGGGAGGAGGAGGTCTATTTATAGCCCAAGGGCGAAGGGGTAAGTGAGGGGACGAAACGGGTATACGGGCCTCGGCCCAAGTCACGCACGCAGGCGGTGGCCGGATGATCCGGGAATTGGTCTGGATGATCCGGGCTTCTGGGGTCCGGATGATCCGGGTCGGCGTCCGGATGATCCGGCTGTGTTGGAGCAGCTGCGGGAGGGCGGGATGTCCGGGTCCTGGTCCGGACGTCCGGGTGTGGCCGGATGATCCGGGTCTGGGTCCGGATAATCCGGCCTCAGGTTGAAGCTTCGGGTGTCGTTGGGCCTTGTCGCCGGATCGTCCGGGCTGGGGCCGGATCGTCCGGACGGCGGTCCGGATCGTCCGGGCTTCTGCTGACTTAGCCCTTTTCCTTGTCCATCTTCACGTCCATCTTATTCTTCGAATTCTCCTTGCTCCTTGACGTCTCCATGGCTAACTCCTTGATACCTGAGTATGCACAATGTCTCCGTTTGAGGTAGTAGCCATGTCTCATGTTCATCGAAGTGGCATTGTGAGAGGAGAGATGTCACCTCGGTCTCGAGAGCTCTTGCACGTGATCGAGTCATGGGTCCACTAGGCACTTGGTGAGACGATGGTAGGTCCATGGGGATGACCTTGGGATGCTCCGCATCAGAGATCTTGTGTGGCCACACCTTCGAAAGGACTGCTTCCCCGACAAACGCAAGTCCAAACTTCTACCACGAGCCGATGGACCTTCAAGGTGCTAGCACGCTACAACAACACTTACAAGATCGACCTCCCGCGCGACAAGTACAACGTGAGCAACATCTTCAACGTCAAGGATCTCTCGCCCTACCATGGTCATGAAGATTTTGATCAGAGGTCGGATCTTTCCCAAGGGAGGGGAGATGATGCGGAGCATCCCACGGTCATCCCCATGGACCATCCTACATCTCCCAAGACACCACGTGGACCGATGACACGAGCTCGTGCAAGAGATATCAAAAACGAGGTTAACTCTCTCCTTGTTGAACTCCACTTTTACCCACTTGAGACATGGCTACTACCTCAAACAAAGATGCTTTGTGTGCTTAGGTACCAAGGAGAAGCTACGATGAAAGATGGACATCAAGAGCATGAAGAGAACCTGCCCAGCCCAGAAATCCCGGTACAACCGCTCAACCACCGCCCAACTACCACCCAAGTTTCTGTGATCGAGCGGAACAAGGCCGGTATCGCCCCGGTTTATACCGGTAACAGCCAAAAGACAGGTTCTACCGGCCAGACGACTGGTACAACCGCTGCTCACTTCCGTGTACACCTCCAGGAATTAGTACCTGGGCTCCCAGTTGTACAACCGCTCCCATGACCGGTACTACCGGCCTACCTGTGCGCAGTGAAAGGGGTTTCACCCCATGTATCCCCTTCTTACCCCTTAGACTATATATATTTGTCTCCTAGCTCCGTACTAGGGCAGCGTTGTGATAGCTCATATGTGAGATAGAGCCTCGCTCATCCATACGGGTCTACTCCTCGAGAAAGACCGCGGCCCCTCTTCGGAGAAGATCCACGTTGGATTCAAGGGCCCCTCTTGGTGGCCCCATCAAGACCTCTTCTCGGAGAAGAACCGGTTACCCAATGTATCGTCCCTTGTTGATCGTGGATCGTGTATCTCTTTGTGTTTCTAGGATCTAGCACATGTGTAATCGAATCTTGTTGGTTTGAGTGATTCTCTCGTGTTTCCCCTTGTGTTCTTCGTGTTCTTCGTAGGATCCTCTCCAATCGTGAAATATCGGGCAACCAGGGTTCTACCCTACATCAGTTTGGGCATTTCAAGTTTCAACACTTGGCTTTTCATCGTCATCATAGAGGCTGCAAGATAAATTCGCAATGGTATTCGACCGCCATCGATGCCAAGAACTGTTGCCGTGGGACGCCGGACGCCGGCGTCACTTGTGGGACGTGTATGTAGTGTTCGACACCGATGGCCACATGTATCTCGCACCAACGATACTTGCTATTTAGGGTTCCGTCGAGATCGAGGAACCCCCTAACCCGCTCGACCTGGTTTCATCAGTGATGCACCCCTAATCTTCTTCTTCCTCCTCTTCTTCTTCTTCTTCTTCTTCTTCTTCTTCTTCTTCTTCTTTTTCATCCTTCTTCTTAACCTAAACTAAACCTAATAAACTAAACCTAAACTAAACTAAATCTAAACCTAAAAAACAGAAACAAAACCTAAACTAAACCAAGCCTAAATTAAACTAAACCTAATTAAACTAAAATCTAAAAAAAGAAAAAGAGGGATGTCTCACCTTCAGGCACGGCAAGGGGTGCCTGGGATGGAGGAGGGAGTGCCGGAGCGGCGGGGCGGGGCGGTGGGGCGGAGGGCCGGGGCGCCGGGGCGGCCGGGCTGGGGCGGCGCCATGGGGCGAGGCGGCAGGGCAGCTAGGTCGGGGCGGCGGGCGAGCCAGTCCAGGGCGGGGCGGGGCGGGGCGGCTCGTGCACGGGGCGGCGGCGGGTGTGTGATGAGGGAGGGAGAGAGAGGGACGTGGGGCTGGCCGCTTTTGAGGTTAGGTCACAGCTCTTTGCCGTCTGCTGGCGGACGGCAAAGAGCCTAGCTAACGGACGTTAGTTGGCCACTTTCTTCGCCGTCCGCTAGCAGACGGCAAAGAAAGTGGTCGTTAGGTGGCCCTCGCTAGTACGCCACCTTCCCTCGTTGCCACCTGCTAGCTGACGGCAGATATTTTATGCCGTCAGCTAGCGGACAGCAACGAGGTAGCTGACGGCAAACATTATCTTTGCCGTCAGCTTCTTCTTTGCCGTCAGTTTTCCTTAACCTGATGGCAAAGACCTTCTTTGCCATGAGCTAGCGGACGGCAAAGAGCCGACTGACGGCAAAGATCCTGATTCACGTAGTGGAAGGCTCGTGGTACCAAGAGGGAACAATGCATGTTTGATGACGAACGGGAGATAGCTTCCCCTTACAGCCTTCAATTTTTTCTACATTTAACATGCACTAATACGACTGTCATCTGAAAATTTGGAAATTTTCAGTGGTCATTTGACCTTTTAAAGACATTTAAGTGATTTTCTAGCCATTTAATGACCGTAATTCAAATTTGAACTACATCCACATGCAACGGCTAACCATAACGATTCGAAAAATCATATTTGTGTACTTGTGTGCGAGTTAATTCCATGTGCAATAAATTAGAAGGAATTTTCAAACATATTGGTCTCACGGCATGGACACATGCATGGAGTGCCATGGCATATTAATTCCAAAAAATTAAAAAATTATCAGAAAAACATCAAACCTTGCTTGATGTAATGTCATGCTACCAAGATGATGTGGTAAAAAATTTGGCCTGTTTGACGAAAGTTTGGACACACACCCCTCACAAACCGTAGCAACTCACTAGAAGGCTCGTGGTTCCGAGAAGGAACAATGCATGTTTGATGACGAACGGGAGATAGCTTCCTCTTATGGCCTTCAAAATGTTTCTATGTTTAATGTGCACTAATACAACTGTCATGTGAAAATTTGGAAATTTTCAGTGGTCATTTGACCTTTTAAAGACATTTAAGTGATTTTCTAGCCATTTAATGACCGTAATTCAAATTTGAACTACATCCACATGCAACGGCTAACCATAACGATTCGAAAAATCATATTTGTGTACTTGTGTGCGAGTTAATTCCATGTGCAGTAAATTAGAAGGAATTTTCAAACATATATATTGGTCTGACGGCATGGACACATGCATGGAGTGCCATGGCATTTTAATTCCAAAAATTAAAAATATGATCAGAAAAACATGAAACATTGCTTGATGTAATGTCATGCCACCAAGATGATGTGGTAAAAAAAATTGGCCTGTTTGACGAAAGTTTGGACACACACCCCTCACAAACCGGAGCAACTCACTAGAAGGCTCGTGGTTCCGAGAGGGAACAATGCATGTTTGATGACGAACGCGAGATAGCTTCCTCTTACGGCCTTATATTTTTTCTACGTTTAATGTGCACTAATACAACTTCATGAGATAATTTGGAAAATTCTAGGGGTCATTTGACCTTTGAAAGACATTTAAGTGATTTTCTAGCCATTTAATGACCGTAATTCAAATTTGAACTACATCTACATGCAACGGCTAACCATAACGGTTTAAAAAATCATATTTTTGTGTACTTATGTGCAAGTTAAAAAATCATCAGACGATGTAAATATCTGGTGTTCAAAAAAGAAAATGTAAAGATCTGGCAAGACAACCGCCCCCCACATGATTGGCACTCTGTTTTCGCGCATCGAGGTTTGGTAGGTGAGTGGCGGGGGTCATTAATCAGACACAGTTTTGTATTGGAAACCGTCAGCTATTAAGTTCACACACGGATTTTGCTGCGGGAATTGTTTGTAATTCAAATGATGCGGAGCATCCCACGATCATCCCCATGGACGCATCGACATCCCCCATGACACCACTTGGACTAATGACAAGAGCCCGAGCAAAGGCTATCGAGGATAAGGTGAACTCGCTCCTCTCCGAAATACCACTTTCTACACATGAGACATGGCTACTACTTCAAAGGAAACACTATGTGTGATTAGGTGCTTGGAGGAAGACCACGGAGCAGCTACAGCCACCAGACGTCTGGCCTCCACCGGACGACCGACACCTGAAGCCGCAGCATACCCAAGTCCCAGCCAACGCAAGCTACAACGAGCGGACGTCCGGCCTTCACCGGACGACCGGCCTCCACCGGACGACCGGCACCATCACCACCGAGGGAAAATTAGCGGAAGTCCGAAGTGACCGGACGTCCGGTGCCACCTTCAGAGAACTAAACTAGTGGAAGTCCGGCGACTACCTGATGAGGACATCAATACCATTGTTACACCCACAACCCCTACTGTTACATATACTGGACCAATTACTAGAGCTCGCACATGCCAATTAAATTACCAGGTACTTTCGTTTCTTGGTAATGTTTCTAATGTTCATGAGAATATGATGCTGCCTAAATTGGATACATTTGTTTTGCTTACTAATGAAGGGCCTAGCTTGGAGAAGGATGAACATTGGAGCAAGGGGAACAAGAACGGAGTTATAAGTAAGGATTTCAGGACTTTGAAGCCACCATAAGGAGTGCATGAATCCTTGGACGAAATATACAAGATGCCACTTCATAAATTTCGTCCAGAGGCTATTCTAGGTGCTGCGTCACCTTATTATTGGGCCAGGCCCATGTAATTTCGAAATACATAAGTATAGGCTGTTTTTAGAGTCTGTATGTGTGGGGAAACAAGAGATAGGGTTGGTTTTGGACCCCTTCCCGAAGGGCCATGAAATCCCCCCCTCTTCCTCCATATATACAGCCCTTAGGGCACCGTTTAGACTTTGGGTTTTGTTTAGATCAAAAGTGCGCCATAGCTGCAACTTCGCGTACTTCGTTTGTGTTCAACGACCAGACAAAGGCGTCACAGAACCCCACCTTCATTAATAAAGCTTTCCTCTTATATACGCAATATCCAGATTGCAATCTCAGTTTCTTGATTGTTCTTCGTTTGCACGCAGGAAACAGACCCTCGTGGTCAGGTTGATCGTGCTCCGGCGTGGTCAATAACCTCTCAGAGTTGGTTTAGCAATTGCTAAGGCGCGACGTCCTCGCACGTTCGTAGTCGGATCATGAAAGTCTACTCCTCCAAAGCGATAATCACCATCTCATCGAAAGACAGGACACCTTTGCCTCTATCACTACCGGACGTCCGGACGCCCACAAGCCACTGGACGACCGGTACCCCAGCGGACGTCCGGTACCTGTGCGCGCACAGTTTCGGGCCCAAGGCCCATGTACCCCTTCACTTCGCCCCCATTTGCAGTAATACTATAAACATACCTCCTCCTCCTAGTTAGGGTTAGCAAAGTGATAGCTCATTTGTGAGATAGAGCCTTGCTCATCCATCCGGATCTGGTCCTCTGAGAGAGACCGTACCTCTACGGAGAAATCCACTTGGATTCAAGACCCCTAATGGGAAGAACTCAAGACCTCCACACGGAGAAGAACCAGTTACCCTATGTATCATCCCTTGTTGATTGTGGATCGTGTATCCTTGTGTTCCGAAGATCTAGCATATGTGTGACCGGATCTTGTTGGTTGAGTGATTTCTCTTGCGTTTTCTCTCGTGTTCCCCTGGTGTTCTTTGAAGGAACCCTCCATTTCGTGAAAGATCGGGTCCCTAGGGTTCTACCCTACATCATCTTGGTATCATGAGCCACGTTGATCACGGATTTGGAGGCCCTACAGCTTGTTTTATAGCTTGATTTTGGTGTGTTCTTCCCCAATTTTGAAAATCCCCACCAAAAATATCCCCAATTTCTTTGTGGTTTGTTTGTGTGATGAAGTTTTGTTGGATTTCATCCATAGATTTGCTTTGCCACGAGTGGACCTAGCTTTTCCCCTTCGTCTCCACCTTTTCCATCCACAAAATCACTCGGATTTGACCAATTTTGCCTCCTCCACCATGAACCCTAGTTGTTCATCCCGTGCCCGAAATCGCCCAGCCACCGGACGTCCGCCAGCTTCCGGACGTCCGAGCACCGGTCGTCTGACATCCACCAAATGTCCGACGTTTCCTGACGAAACTGAAAAAGTTCAGTTCGGCCACCACCACCTCTCCACCTCCACCTCCGCATACGCACCCCAATACCCATTCCACCTCCGCATACGCACCCTGTTACCACCATCGCTTTCCGCGATGACCATTGCTTACTTGTTTCACACTCCAACACAATTTTGGCACATCTGGTTTTCACATTTGAGTTGCGGTTCATCCTTTTCTAGGGTGTTTCGGCTAACTAGGAACGGTTCAACATCAACATCATCGCCGCTCATCTTCGCCAAGGACTCGACAACAACCTCATCTTCATACGTCCTTGCTTACACCGACATACCACGGACGGTAACTTCGACGACATCTTTGTCTACTCCTTGCCATTGCATTGATAGCCCATAGCCCATTTTGCGCAACTTAGCCATCGAGACTAGCCATTGAGTATTGCCGGCAACGTTACTTGTGCACATTAGTGATCATACTTCCCATAGCATACATACCATATGATGAGGACATGGCCACCACAGTTACACCCATATCCCCTGCTGTTTTACCTCTTAGAATAGTTGCTAGAGCTCAGATATGCCAATTAAATTATCAGGTACTTTCGTTTCTTGGTAACATTTCTAGTGTTCATGAGAATATGATGCTGCCTAACTTAGATACATTTGTGTTGCTTGCAATTGAAGGGCCTAGCACGGACAAGACGGTTGAACATTGGAGCATGGTCAAGCACGAAGATGAAGGTGTGTGCGAAGAGAACAAGAACGGAGGTTCAAGTGGAGATTTCTGGACTTTGAAGCCACCATGATGACATACAAGAAGATGGACGAAATATACAAGATGGCCTTTCATAAATTTCGTCCATAGCTTATTATTGGTGTGGCGCGACCTTATTTTGGGCCAGGCCCATGTAACCTATTTTTAGAGTCCATATTGTAGGGGAAATGACTTAGGAGGTGTTTTAGTCCCACCTTGCCAAGGGTGGACAAAATCCCCTCTCTTTTCCCTATAAATATAGCCCTTAAGGCATCGTTTAGACTGGGGTTTTATTTAGTTAAAAGTTAGCCATCGCTGCAACTTCGTGTACTTCGTTTGTGTCCAACGACCAGACCAAGACCGCTTATGAAACCCCACTTTTATCAATACTTCATCCATATTCGCAATATTCAGATTGCTTAATCATACTCTTGCTTGTTCTTCGATTGCTTGCAGGAGTAGACCTTCGTGGTCAGGTTGATCGTGCTCCGGCGTGGTCAATAACCTCTCGGAGTTGGTTTAGCGATTGCTAAGGCGCAACATCGTGCACATTCGTAGTCGGATCGTCAAAGTCGTCTCCACCAAATCGATAGTTATCATCTCATCGAAAGATCGGGACCCTCGCCTCTATCGCCATACCATCATGGTGTTGGGGAACGTAGTATTTCATAAAATTTCCTACGATCACGCAAGATCTATCTAGGAGAAGCATAGCAACAAGTGGGGAGAGTGTGTCCACGTACCCTCGTAGACCGAAAGCGGAAGCGTTTAGTAACGCGGTTGATGTAGTCGAACGTCTTCGCGATCCAACCGATCCAAGTACCGAACGCACGGCACCTCCATGATCTGCACACGTTCAGCTCGGTGATGTCCCTCGAACTCTTCATCCAGTTGAGGTCGAGGGAGAGTTCCGTCAGCACGACGGCGTGGTGACGGTGATGATGAAGTTACCGGCGCAGGGCTTCGCCTAAGCACTACGACGATATGACCGAGGTGTGTAACTGTGGAGGGGGGCACCGCACAGGGCTAAGAGAAATCTTGAGTGCCTTTGGGGTGCTCCCCTCCCCCGTATATAAAGGAGGGAGGGAGGAGGCGGCCGGCCTAGGGGGCGCGCCAAGCATAGGGAGTCCTACTAGGACTCCCAAGTGATTCTCTTTCCTATTCGAAGTAGGAGAGAAGGAAAGAGAGGGAGAGGGAGATGGAGAAGGAAAAGGGGGGCTGAACCCCCACCCCTTGTCCAATTCGGTTTGGGCAGGGGGAGGTGATAGAGGCAAAGGTGTCCCGTCTTTCGATGAGATGGTGGCTATCGTTTTGGAGGAAGTCAACTTTGACGATCCGATTACGAACGTGCGAGGACGTCGCGCCTTAGCAATCGCTAAACCAACTCCGAGAGGTTATTGACCACATCGTAGCACGATCAACCTGACCACGAAGGTCTATTTCCTGCAGGCAAACGAAGAATAAGCAAGAAACTAAGATTGCAATCTGGATATTGCGAATATAAGAGGAAAGCTTTATTGATCAAGGTGGGGTTTTGTGACGCCTTTGTCTGGTCGTTGAACAGAAACGAAGTACGTGAAGTTGCAGCTATGGCGAACTTTAATCTAAACAAAACCCAAAGTCTAAGCTGTGCCCTAAGGGCTGTATATATGGAGGAAGAGGGGGAGAATTTCGTGGCCCTTGGGGAAGTGGTCCGAAACCAACCCTATCTCTTGTTTCCCCACACATACGGACTATAAAAACGGCCTATACTTATGTATTTCGAAATTACGAGGGCCTGGCCCAATAATAAGGTGACGCAGCACCTAGAATAGCCTTTGGACGAAATTTATGAAGTGGCATCTTGTATATTTCGTCCAAGGCTGCACGCAATCATTATGGTGGCTTCATTGTCCTGAAATCATCACTTGTAAATCCGTTCTTGTTCCCCTTGCGCATGCCATCCTCTCCATGATTGGTCTTGCTACAATGTCCATCCCTCTTATCCATGCCAGACCCTTCATTTGTAAGCAAAACAAATGTATCCAATTTAGGCAGCATCATATTCTCATGAACATTAGAATCATTACAAAGAAACGAAAGTACCTGAAAATTTTAATTGGCGTGGGCGAGCTCTAGTAATTGGTCCATTATATGTAGCGGTAGGGGCTGTGGGTGTAACAATGGTATTGATGTCCTCATCATCCTCCCCTTCTTGAAATGAAGTCGTCCTCGACGGAAGCTCATCTTCCTCACCCAAATAGGGCTTCAAATCTGCAATGTTAAAAGTGGGACTAACCCCAAAATCTGCAGGCAACTCAAGTTTATATGCATTATCATTTATTTTCTCTAACATCTTAAATGGACCATCAGCACGTGGCATTAGCTTTGATTTGCGCAAATTAGGAAATCTATCCTCACGCAAATGTAACATAACAAGATCTGCAGGTGCAGCGACAACACGTTTTCTACCCTTATCTCCAGCAAGTTTATATTTAGCATTCATACGCTCAATGTTTTCCTTAGTTAACTCATGCATTTTTAAGATCAATTCAGCACGTTGTTTAGCATCAAAATTAACCTTCTCCGAAGATGGTAGAGGCAACAAATCAATGGGTGCACGAGGTAGGAAACCATACACAATTTCGCAAGGGCACATCTTAGTAGTAGAATGCAACGAACGATTATAAGCAAATTGAATATGAGGCAAGCATTCTTCCCACATTTTCTTATTATACTTCAAAATAGCCCTAAGCATAGTAGACAATGTTCTATTGACTACTTCAGTTTGACCATCAGTTTGGGGTGACAAGTAGTACTGAAAAGCAATTTAGTCCCCAACTTAGCCCATAAACATCTCCAAAAGTGGCTAAGAAATTTAGTATCATGATCTGAAACAATAGTATTTTGCACACCATGCAAGCGAGTATTTTCGCGAAAGAACAAATCAACAACATTAACAGCATCATCGCTTTTATGACATGGTATAAAGTGTGACATTTTCGAGAATCTATCCACGACAACAAATATGCTATCCCTCCCCTTCTTTGTTTGAGGTAAACCTAAAACAAAGTCCATAGATATATCCTCCCAAGGAACACTATGTATAGGCAAAGGCATATATAAACCATGAGGATTGAGTCGTGACTTAGATTTTTGACATGTAGTGTAGCGAGCAACAAAACGCTTAACAACCCATCTCATCTTTGGCCAAAAGAAATGTGTAGCAAGTACGTCCTCCGTCTTCTTCACGCCAAAGTGTCCCATTAATCCTCCTCCATGCGCCTCCTGCAACAACAAAAGACGAACAGAGCTAGCTGGAATGCATAGCTTGTTAGCACGGAACACAAAGCCATCATTAATAACGAACTTGTTCCATGTTCTTCCTTCTTTACAATTCTGCATTACATCTTTAAAATCAGCATCATGCACATATTGATCTTTGATGGTCTCCAAACCAAATATTTTGAAGTCAAGTTGTGAAAGCATAGTATAGCGACGAGACAATGCATCAGCAATAACATTTTCTTTACCCTTCTTGTGTTTAATGACATAAGGGAAAGTCTCAATGAATTCAACCCATTTAGCATGTCTATGATTTAGTTTAGCTTGACTTTTAATATAGCATGTTTAATGACATAAAGTCCGAACAAGAGCATATAATTCTTTATCATAAGTAGAATAATTCAGACTAGGCCCACTCAATTTTTCAGAAAAGTATGCAATAGGTTTGCCATCTTGTAATAACACACCTCCTAATCCAATTCCACTAGCATCACATTCAAGCTCAAAAGTCTTATTAAAATAAGGATGTTGGAGTAAAGGAGCATGTGTCAACTTATCTTTCAATACCGTGAAGGCTTCTTCATGTGCGGTACCCCAAACAAAAGGCACATCCTTCTTTGTAAGCTCATTGAGAGGTGCAGCAATGGTGCTAAAATCTCTCACGAAACGCCTATAGAAACCAGCGAGTCCAAGAAAACTCCTCACTAGTGTGACCGTTTTGGGCTGCGGCCAACTCTCAATAGCTTCAATCTTGGCTTTATCAACTTCAATTCCCTGTGCAGTAACAACATAGCCAAGAAAAGATACTCGGTAGGTGCAAAAGGTGCACTTCCCAAGGTTACCAAACAAACGTGCATCATGTAGAGCAATAAAAACATCACGTAAATGTTCCAAATGTTCTTCCAAAGATTTGCTATAAATCAGTATATCATCAAAATAGACTACCACAAATCATCCAATGAAAGCACGTAAAACTTCGTTCATTAGTCTCATGAAAGTACTAGGTGCATTAGTTAACCCAAAAGACATGACTAACCACTCATATAAACCAAACTTAGTTTTAAATGCTGTTTTCCATTCATCTCCCAATTTCATACGAATTTGATGGTATCCACTACGCAAATCAACTTTGGAGAATATTGTAGAGCCACTCAATTCATCAAGCATATCATCTAGCCTAGGAATAGGATGACGATAATGAATAGTAATGTTATTAATGCCTCTCCAATCAACACAATATGCGACGTACCATGCTTTTTAGGCACTAGTATAACAGGAACAACACAAGGACTAAGAGATTCACGTATATAACCTTTGTCGAGCAGCTCTTGTACTTGACGCATACTCTCCTTCGTCTCCTCTGAATTGGTACGGTATGGTGCACGGTTGGGTAGCGATGCACCGGGAATTAAGTCAATTTGATGCTCAATCCCTCGAATAGGTGGAAATCCCGGTGGCACGTCTTGTGGGAAGACGTCAGTGAACTCCTGCAAAATGTTAGTGACAGCAGGGGGCAAAGAGGAAGGCACGTCCTTGAATGAAAATAATGCCTCTTTGCACACAAAATCATAGCAAACAGATTTGCTAAAATCTAGCTCATCAATATCAGATTTGGTGGCAAGTAAACATGCACTTTTCAATTTAATTTCAGAAGCAACACTAGATGGTTTATTATTAGGCTTCATTTGTTGCTCAAATTATTTTGCCACAATCTGATTTTCACTCTTGTTTTTCTCATGTTATGCTTTATTAGCCCTATTAATATCATCTTTCAAAATGGAATCAGGAGTCATAGGAAGCAAAGTAATATTTTTTTATCCTTATGAACAAGAGTATACTGATTGTTTCTACCATGGTGTACAGAATTTTTATCAAATTGCCATGGTCTACCAAGTAATAAGGAACATGCTTGCATAGCTACCACATCACACTCAACATAATCAGCATATGTAGAGATACTAAAATGCACACGAACAGTACGTATTACCTTAACCTTGCCGCTGTTGTTGAACCATTGGATGTAGTATGGATGTGGATGTGGTCTTGTGGTGAGAGATAGCTTCTCCACCATCTCCATGCTAGACAAGTTGTTGCAGCTCCCTCCATCTATGATGACGCGAATAGAACGTTCCTTCACAACTCCCTTTGTATGGAACAAATTATGCCTTTGATTTTGCTCAGCTTGTGTAACCTGCACACTCAAAACACGTTGAGCAACCAAACATTCATACCCGTCAGCATCTTCAGGAGCCATGTATTGCGTCTCATGATTAGAATCATCTCCACCGTGTTCTTCACGTGTAATAAGAGCCAAAGTCTCCTCATCATAGTCACTAGCGGACTCATACCCACCATCCTCAGTAGCAATCATCACACGCTGAGATTTGCATTCTCTCGCATAATCACCTCCTCCCTTACAACGACGACAAATAATATCACTTGTGTGCCCTGTTGATGCCATGGAAGAAGAAGAGCTATGTGCAGGCCTGGCAGGTGTGCTCTTGGCAGATAGTGGTGGTTGTGCCTGCTTTCTTGTATCACGGTTGGAGGTGGCACTTGATGGAGATGATGGTGCAGTGGAAGTAGAGGATGCACGCAGTGTCCATGATGAAGGTCGACCTGCAGAAAAGTAAGTTCGCGCCAATGCCTGTCGATCCTGCACTTCACGTTCAGCTTTACAAGCAAGATGGAATAAATGAGTGATATTATTACACTCCTTATACTCTAGAATGGTCTTAATCTCTCTATTTAATAAACCCATAAAACGTGCAAGCATAGCTTCATTAGCCTCAACAATACCACATCTAATCATGCCAGTTTGTAATTCCTGATAATATTCCTCTACATAATTTTTTCCTTGTCTTAAACGCTGCAATTTTTGAACTAATTCACGTTGATAATATGGTGGAACCCAACGAGTACGCATAGCAGTTTTCAAAGCAGCCCAAGTAGTTGGAATATTATTCGGATATAATATACGATGTTCAGACCACCACACACAAGCAAAACTAGTGAAAGCACGAAGTGCAGCAGCGACACATCTATCCTCAGGATATTCTAAACATGTAAAATGTTGTTCGGTTTCTAACTCCCAAGTAAGGTATATATCAGGAACATATCTACCCTCAAATGGTGGAATATTCAATTTTAGTTTAGGAAGATGGTCATGATCTCGTACCTTAGCTGGGAATGCAGCCTTACCATTGCGATTATTTGCATCTGGACGACCAGGTGCTGGTGGTTGCATGTAGTTCTGATTTTGATCAACTTCATCCTCATAATCTCCTGCATAATCATCCGCCTCCTCATCAGCACCAGGAGCCATTGAAGTATCAACAACAGCACTAACAGTTTGGCCAGGCTCAAGAGGGACACGGCTCGCTCGGCGGAGGGCTGTTTCGTGACGTGGAGGTAGTCGTTGTTGTTGGTGGTGTGGCAGAGGTGCGGCAGGTGCAGCCGGTGGTGGTTGTGGAAGACGCGCAAGCACTTCACTAAATTTGTTATCGAGCTTTGTTTCGAACGTCTTCTCAAAGCCAGTTATCTTATCCATGGCCTCTTCAAAATTGTTCAGCACATCTTGCACCTGTTCAGTCATCATTTTCTGAAATTTATCATGCAACTCCTTATTCGTCATGTTCTCCCAGTCAGTCTCATCGACTTGTGATCCTGCCATGGTTAGCAGCAATAGAAACACACAAATATGATCCTACAGACTACTAGAAAATGGTGGTGTTGGGGCTTCACAGATCCGTCAAGCAAATCTCAAATTCTTACCAGTTCTTACCAAGCAGCGGGTGGTGATCGGCAACCGTTGTAGTCAAAACTCTCAAATCTTGGATAGAGCGATTACCAGGGAGAGTCAGACGCACGACATAGATATATGTGGAGCTGGGAAGGCTTATAATATGGTAGCAAAAAGGGTCGGCAATAATCAATTCAAAGATGCAAAGTTGAATAAACGCTCAACGACGGTACTGTGCTGGTCCTAGGCTAGACCGTACTAGAGACACGAGCCTAGAACACGAGCAAAATCACGGCGCTGCACGTAAACAAGGGAAAAGCACACTCTGGAATTTTTTTTCGCTCTGTTTTTTTGGCGCTCTTTTTTTTGCGCTCCTCTTTTTTTTTGCGAAAAATCACTATAATGGCGAGTGTCTCAAAACTCTTCCCAGGTCAAAATGACAGAATGGGCACGAAATATTTTTGACTATTTTTTTCAGAAATCAGGGCAGCGACGACAAAAAAGTGCTACAAAAAATCACTATGATGGCACCTGGCTCAAAAGACTTAGAAAAGCCTAAAAATAGGATAGGGAAAAAATATTTTTGGTCACCGAAATTTTGGCCGAAAAACTGCCCGGGGTCTCCAGACTGGAAGTAGAGGATGCACGCGGTGTCCATGAGGAAGGTCGACCTGCAGAAAATATGACCAGGCTCAAGGGGAACGCGTTGTGCTCATCCCACTTGATTTGGACGGCGTTGTTGTTGTTGTTGTTGTGGCTGTAGAGGTGCGACAGGTGCAGCAGGCGGTGATTGTGGAAGACGAGCGAGCAATTCGTTAAACTTGTTATCGAGCTTTGTTTCGAACACCTGCTCGATGCCATCTCTCTTCTCCATGGCCTCTTCAAATCTGTTTAGCACATCTTCCACCTGTCCACTCATCAGTTGCTGAAACTTATCATGTAACTCTTTGTTCGTCATGTTCTCCTAGTCAGTCTCATCGGCTTGTGATCCTGCCATGGTTAGCAGTAATAGAAACACACAAGAATATGATCCTACAGACTACTAGGAAGTGGTAGTGGTAATGGTGTGGTGGACAGTCACAAACCGTCAAGCGAATCTCAAATTCTTACCAGTTCTTACCAAGCAACAGGTGGTGATCGGCGGCGACGAAAATTTTTTAACAATTTTTTTTGACGAAATTTTGTTTGACGATTTTTTTTGGAAATCAGGGCAGCGACGACGAAAAAGTGTGACAAAAAATCACTATGATGCCACGTGGCTCAAAAGACTCAGAAAAGCCTATTTTTTCGAAACCTACTCAGGCAAGGAAACACGAATCGGAAAATAGATGGATCTCAAAAACAAACCTAATATGATAAGGACTCAGATTGGTGGTGGATATATGATCGTAAGATATGGCAGCGGTGGTGGTATATGGCAGCGGTGGTGGTATATGGTAGCGGTGGTGGTATATGGATACAAATTGGTGGTAGTATATGGATACGGATTGGTGGCGGATAAGCGGTGGTGGTAGATGGCATGAGCGATGACGATGGTGCGACGACGACGTTACAACTTGTGAATAGAACTCGAAACTGTAAGGGAAACTAGACGCTAAGACAAGCAACTTGACACGACGATGCAACCGCAAATTCAACAAAGCAAAATACTGAAAAGACTATGCAAAGGCTCAGACTGGTTCGGATATGATGAACTAACCCTATTTTTTTTGGCTTTTTCGTGGACTGTAGGTATGAAGAACAGACTCGATCTAAACTATGAAAAACTGTAAAATCTCACCGAGCAACCTGGAAATCGTGGTGTTGGGGAACGTAGTATTTCAAAAAAATTCCTACGATCACGCAAGATCTATCTAGGAGAAGCATAGCAACAAGCGGGGAGAGTGTGTCCACGTACCCTCGTAGACCGAAAATGGAAGCGTTTAGTAACGCGGTAGATGTAGTCGAACGTATTCGCGATCCAACCGATCCAAGTACCGAACGCACGATAGCTCCGCGATCTGCACACGTTCAGCTCGGTGACATCCCTGGAACTCTTGATCCAGTTGAGGCCGAGGTAGAGTTCCTTCAGCACGACATCATGGTGACGGTGATGATGAAGTTATCGGCGCAGGGCTTCGCCTAAGCACTACGACGATATGACCGAGGTGTGTAACTGTGCAGGGGGCACCGCACAACGCTAAGACAAATCTTGAGTGCCTTTGGGGTTCCCCCTCCCCCGTATATAAAGGAGGGAGGGCGGAGGCGGCCGACCTAGGGGGCGCGCCAAGCATAGGGAGTCCTACTAGGACTCCCAAGTCCTAGTTGGATTCCCTTTCCTATTCAGAGTAGGAGAGAAGGAAAGAGAGGGAGAGGGAGAAGGAAAAGGGAGGGGGGCTGCACCCCCACCCCTTGTGCAATTCGGTTTGGGTAGGGGGAGGCGATAGAGGCAAAGGTGTCCCGTCTTTCGATGAGATGGTGGCTAACATTTTGGTGGAAGTCGACTTTGACGATCCGACTACAAATGTGCGAGGACGTCGCGCCTTGGCAATCGCAAAACCAACTCCGAGAGGTTATTGACCATGCCGGAGCACGATCAACATGACCACGAAGGTCTATTTCCTGCAGGCAAACGAAGAACAAGGAAGAAACTAAGATTGCAATCTGGATATTGCGAATATAAAAGGAAAGCTTTATTGATCAAGGTGGGGTTCTGTGACGCCTTTGTCTGGTCATTGAACACAAATGAAGTACGCCAAGTTGCAGCTATGGCGAAATTTAATCCAAACAAAACCCAAAGTCTAAACAATGCCCCAAGGGCTGTATATATGGAGGAAGAGGGGGGGGATTTTTTCGTGGCCCTTGGAGGAGGGGTCCGAAACCAACCCTAACTCGTGCTTCCCACACATACGGACTCTAAAAACAGCCTATACTTAAATATTTCGAAATTACATGGGCCTGGCCAATAATAAGGTGACGCAGCACCTAGAATAGCCTCTGGACGAAATTTATGAAGTGGCATCTTGTATATTTCGTCCAAGGCTTCTTGCACTCCTTATGGTGGCTTCAAAGTCCTGAAATCATCACTTGTAACTCTGTTCTTGTTCACCTTGCGCATGCCATCATCTCCATGCTTGGTCTTGCTCCAGTGTTCATCCCTCTTATACATGCCAGGCCCTTCATTTGTAAGCAAAACAAATGTATCCAATTTAGGCAGCATCATATTCTCATGAACATTAGAATAATTACCAAGCAAGGAAAGTGCCTGATAATTTAATTGGCGTGTGCGAGCTCTAGTAATTGGTCCGGTATGTATAGCAGCAGGGGCTGTGGGTGTAACAATAGTATTGATGTCTTCATCAGGAGGCACGCACCACCTTTTGACCCTTCTGATATAGGGTAGAACCCTAGTGGCCCGATCTTTCATGATTGGAGTGGATCGCGCGAAGAACACGAAGAACACATGGGGAAAACAAGGGGAAACGCGAGGGGAAACACGAGAGAATCACACAAACCAACGAGAAATGGTCACACATGTGCTAGATCCTTGAAACACAAAGAGATACATGATCCAAAGTCAACAAGGGACGATACAAGAGGTAACCGGTTCTTCTCCTTGAGGATGTCTTGATGGGGGTCTTCTCCGTGAGGAGGTCTTGAATCCAAGGGGATCTTCTCCGTAGAGGGGCCACGGTCTCTCTCATGGAATAGAACCGTAATGGATGAGCAAAGCTCTATCTCACATATGAGCTAAACCAATGCTAACCCTAACTAGGAGGAGGTGGAGGAGTATATATAGTGTAGGGCCACGAAGGGGTATGTGAGGGCGAAGGGGTACATGGGCTCGACCCGATATACTGTGCGTAGACACGCGTCAGACGTCCGGTGGGTGTCGGACATCCGGAGGCTCGGGATGGTCCGGACGTCCGGAAGTCTTCGGACTTCTGTAAATAGCGTTCTGGCGCCGTGGCACCGGTCGTCCGGAGCCTGGGGAGTGTCGGATGTCTGGTACTTGCCGGTCGTCCGGCCGCTGTAGCTTTCGTTGGCTGGCCCTTCTGGCTGGCTGAGTGTCCAGGCGTCGGACGTCTGGCGTTGTCCGGTCGTCCGGTGGCTGAAGACTTCGGGCAGCTTCTTCTCTTGGTCCTTGTACTTGGCGTCCTCGCTAGCTCGTCCATTGGATGTGGTGCCTCCGTGGCTTTCCTCTAAGTACCTGATCATGCATAGCACACACGTTGGAGGTAGTAGCCATGTCTCACATGTAGAAAGTGAAGGTTCGGAGAGGAGCGAGTTCACCTTGTGTCCAATGGCGTATATTTGAGGTCTCGTCATATGTCTTCTTCGGTCTTGGAGAGTGGTCGGAGTGTACATGGGGATGAACGTGGGATGCTCTGCATCATCTCCCCCCCCCCTTGGGAAAGATCCGACCTCAGATCATGATCCTCATCACCATGGAAATGGTTGTCGTGGACGGACTTGTAGTTGGACGGAGTTGAAGTCATGGCGCAATCCAAGTACTCCAAGGTGTCTCTGGCATGTGGTACATGTGATGTAGGGTAGAACCCTGGTGGCCTGATGTTTCACGATTGGAGCAAATCCCGCGAAGAACACGAAGAACACGAGGAGGAATCACGAGGGGAAACACGATAGAATCACTCAAACCAACAAGAACAATCACACATGTGCTAGATCCTCGAAACACAAAGAGATGCACGATCCACGGTCAACAAGGGACGATACATAGGGTAACCGGTTCTCCTCCGAGAGGAGGTCCTATGGGGGTCTTCTCGGTGAGGAGGTCTTGAATCCAATGTGGATCCTCTCCGTAGAGGGGCCGCGGTCTCTCTCGTGGAGTAGATCCGTATGGATGAGCAAAGATCTATCTCTAATATGAGCTAAACCTATGCTAACCCTAACTAGGAGGGGGAGGGGGTCTATATATAGTGCTAAGCCACGAAGGGGTAAGTGAGGGGCGAAGGGGTACACAGGCTTCGGCCCAAGTCATCCATGCAGGCGGGGTCCGGATGATCCGGATGGTGGCCCGGATGATCCGGGCGTCGGGGGTCCGGATGATCCGGGTGTCCGTCCGGATGATGCGGCTTCGTCGAGCAGGCTTCGGGTGTCTTCGGGCACATTAGCCGGATCGTCCGGGTGGTCGTCCGGATCGTCCAGGCTCGGTCCGGATCGTCCAATTGGGGGTCCGGATGATCGGGCCAAGTCCTGCCTTGTTCATTCTTCTTCCTTCTCCTCTTCCATGCTTGGCCTTGGTCCTTGGATCCTCCATGGTCATCTCGGTTGTACCTGAGTATATGCAAGGTCCATGCATGAGGTAGTAACCATGTCTCATATGTGGAAAGTGTCGGTTCGAAGAGGAGTGAGTTCACCTTGTGTCCAATGGCGTATGGTCGAGGTCTCATCGTATGTCCCCTTGGGGCTTGGGGAGTAGTCGAAGTGTACATGGGGATGATCGTGGTATGCTCTGCATCATCTCCCCCCCCTTAGGAAAGATCCGACCTCGGATCCTGATCCTCATCACCGTGGAAACGGTTGTCGTGGATGGACGTGTAGTTGGACGAAGTGGAAGACATGGCGCAATCCAAGTACTCCAAGGTGTCGCCGGAGTGGTATATATGCAAGAAAAGCAAACACAAACGACACTCGGAAATACAATGGTTAGCGCACACAATGTGTCCATCAAGGAAGTATGAGTCCATGAGGCAAGATTGTTCGTGACAAAGCACATGAAGCTGAGCAAGATGATATGGAATGAGATGTAAGCATTCATGGGAGCAAAAGCATTCATTGTGCACACAAATTTTTTGTGAATGTGATCAATGCAACCATTGTGCAAAATGATGTCATAATGGGACGGTTTATCAAAAGCATGAACATGGTAATTGGGGCTCAATGTGATTATGTTGTCATGCAATTGTTATTGGGCAATATGATCATGATGTATGAATATGTCATCATGAAAGATCACAACAAATTTGGTAAGAAAATGCACAAGCTCATAGATCATGGATGACATAGAAAAACAAGATGCAACAAGGCAATCATAAGGTGAGTCAATCCATGCATAAGATGCAAATTTGCTATGGGTATGATATGTCCATCGAGCATGACATATGGGAACACAATCAACAAATATGTATGTGTTGGTGCAATGTGTCAAAGGAGTGTTGATGCGCCAATGCTCGATGTCGTGGCACTCCTCAACTTGAAGGTCCATAGGGTCCATCTCCAATGTTGGTGCGCCATCCAATATATGTATCATGTAGACAAGAACAAGGAGACAACAATGAAAGTGATGTAGGGTGGAACCCTAGATGGCCGATCTTTCACGAAAGGAGCGGATCCCTATGAAGAACGCGATGAACACGAGGGGAAACACGAGGGAAACACGAGAGAAATCACTCAACCAACAAGAATAGATCACACATGCGCTAGATCGACGAACACAAAGGTGAGATACAAGATACAAGATCCAAGTCCAACAAAGGACGATACAAAGGTAACCGGTTCTTCTCCGTGAGGAGGTCTTGATGGGGGCCACCCAAGAGGGGGTCTTGAATCCAAGGTAATATTCTCTGTAGAGGGGCCGCAGTCTCTCTCGTGGAGTAGATCCGTAATGGATGAGCAATGCTCTATCTCACATTTGAGCTAAACCAATGCTAACCCTAACTAGGAGGAGGTGGGGGTCTATATATAGTGTTAGCCCACGAAGGGGTAAGTGAGAGGGGGGATACATGGGCCCTTGGCCCGTTTACTATGCGCAGACAGGCGCCGGATGTCCGGGCGACGGGCCGGAAGTCCGGGGCTTCGCGACGGGCCGGATGTCCAGGCAGGGAGGCCGGATGTCCGGGCTGGCGTGGCCGGTCTCGGAGCTCTCTGGATAGGCGGGGACCAGATGTCCGGGCTAGGGGGCTAGATGTCTGGTGGCTCGGGAAGAGCCGGATATCCGGGCCTTTGGGCGGATGTCCGGGCTGACGAGGTTCAGCTTCGGGACGTTCTGTGATGGGCGCCGGATTTCCGGGCGAGGGCCGGATGTCCGGGCTGGGGCCGGATGTCCAGGGCCTGTAGCAGCTGGCTCTTCTTCCTGCTCCTTCCTTCGCTCCCGCGCACACTTGGCCTTGGTCCTTGGGCTCTCCATGGTCTCCTCGGGTATACCTGAGTATGCACAAGGTCCGCGCTTGAAGTAGCATCCATGTCTTACATGCAGAAAGGGAAGATTCAGAAAGGAGCGAATTCACCCTAGGTCCAATGGCGTAGGCTCGAGTGTACATGGGGATGATCATCGGATGCTCCGCATCATCTCCCCTCCCTTGGGAAAGATCCGACCTCGGATCGAAATCCTCATCACCATGGAAATGGTTGTTGTGGATGGACTTGAAGTTGGACGGAGTTGAAGACATTGCGCAAGCCAAGTACTCCAAGATGTCTCCGAAGTGGTATACATGCAAAAATAGCAAACACAAACGACACTCGGAAATAGAATGTTTAGCGCATGCAAGGTGTCCGTCAATTAAGTATGAGTTCGTCCGAAGGAATTGTTCATGAAAAGGCATGGGATGCTTATCCAAATGATGGAAAATGACATGTAAAGCATTCATGGGAGCAAAAGCATTCATTGTGCACACAAATGTATTGTGAATGTGATCAATGCAACCACGGTGCAAAATGATGTCATAGTGAGACGGTTTATCAATAGCATGAATATGGTAATGGATGCTCAATATGATTATGTTATCATGCAATTGATGGTAGGCAATATGATCATGATGTATGAATATGCCATCAAGAAAGATCACAACAAATTTGCTAAGGAAGTGCGCAAGCTCATATATCATGGATGACATAGAAATACAAGATGCAACAAGGCAATCATAATGTGAGTCAATCCATGCATAAGATGCAAATTTGTCATGGGTGGTGTTGTAGCATAGCTCGATGTCGTGGTAGTAGTGATGGTCCGGTGGTGCATCCACTAAGTCCGGGCACTCCTCAACTTGAAGGTCCATAGGTTCCATCTCCAATGTCGCTCCTCCGTTCACAAGATATATCATGTAGACAACAAGGAGGAAACAACAATGAAAGAATGACCCATCCAATATGCCTATGTGAATAGGGCTCAAAGGGAAAGAGTGCACCTTTAGGAGGATGTTGAAAATGTTGGTGTTGCGCATCTTGTATGCCTTCACATACCCAATTTGTCTCATGACGGTAATGCCTTGTGAATCCTTCAAAACGAAAGAACATGACAAACACTCGGAAAAACAAATGAGGTTAGCGAAAATGCAAAACCTATCATCCGTGTGGTGAGATACCCAACAAGTGGTCTCATCATTCTTATCATAAGAAAGGACAAGGGAGCATTTCATAGTATGGAGGCATATGATGCGAGAACAACCAAATACAATAGGCTCAATCAAACTAGCATGCATCACAAGTAAGGTGCCAAAGTCAACAAGATCAATAATCAGAGCATGGTTGCACCCACTACAATGGCATATGAGAGAGGCAACTAATGGACACAATAGACAATGATCACGATATATCATGTGAGAGGCATCAACATATATGTGATCAACCCAAGAAAGCAAGTAAGAATGGAACATGGGTGATGCATCAAAGTAAGCAATCATAGAGATCAAGTCAAGCAAGCTAGTAGTGCGAAGATGCAACGTACTAGAAGGAATCATGGCAAACATGTCACGTGTGCAAATAGTGGTCATGAATAATGCACAAGACATATCACAATTATGGAAGCAAGATATGAGGAAAGTATCATCATTGTATTGGCAAGAAGTCCTATGTAAATAGCAATGGAACATCATGACTCCCCCAACACAAGAATCAACAATAGCATGAGGCACATGATAAACATGACGATAGCAACAAGGATCTCCACCAAACATGCAAGTACACATAGGAGTAGCATAATGGTGAATCATGGGTAGATGCAAGCAAGGGTCACAATTGCATGGCAAAATCATAGAAAGAGGCATAGCATGCAAAGTGAACACTAGAAAATGGACATAACATAACACTGGAAAATCATAGAAAGAGGCATAGCATAGCAAGCCGTGTGAGAGCCAAGTAAAAGGAATGCGCGAAGTTGTTGCGCAAAGGGAATGGTGGGAAGGACAATCCACGGGATCACAATTCATCTTTGCACTCAAGAGCTCATTTCGTCAAATCATGGGATTGTGAGGTTGACGAGTGTTCATAAGTACCTACACAAAACAAAGGCAAAGGAAAAATTGTGTGTGCGTGGTATATGTACACATCATCCATCATGATGCATACATGCTTGTGTTGGTTAGCACAAAATATCCAATGCTCAAATAAATGAGATGCGTGATATAGAAACATGTCATCCATCATGAGAGGTTTGTTATTATGTATAGCACAATGGAGACTCAAATTGTGTAAAGCATCACAAGAAATATGTAGAGCATTATTATTCATGGAATGCATATGGTGCACGCAATTATGGGAATCCTGCAAAGTATGGAATGCATCAAGATCTCCTAATATGTATCAGGAATCTATGGGGGTCTCCTCACGAGCATTTGTAGAAACATCACAAGGAGAATATTGACAACATCCAAAACATAGCATATTTGGAACAATGTGATCATGGCATGGCATAGTAGATGAATTGCGCAAATCATGTAAAGGAAGCATGGCAATATCATCACATGAAAAACAAAAGCCAATGACCATCATCTCGTCATCTGTGCCATAAGTGCAAATGGGATTTATTTTAATGGGACATGCATAGTTACTATGTTGAGATTGAAATGAAGCAATATGGGAGGTCTCACTCATAGCATATGACAAGTTCAATGGATTGTCAAACACGAAGTGACCAATAGAATTTTCACAAGATATCCTATCGAGCATAACATCACAACTAGGCAACTCAGCATGCTTATCATCATATTCATCATAAATGGGTAAGTCATGACATGAAGAAGTCGCACTAGCATGAAGCATGGGAATAGATGGATCAACATCATGCAAGCAATCATTGGTGAGATAGTCCACTAGTGGGACAAGAGAAGCACCATCACCTATGTTACCTTTGGAGCATCGCTCATGTGTTGTAGGTGAGGTGTCGAAGAACAAGGTGTGGTCATCTTCATCTTGATGGAACCATGTGGGGGTGCATCATCGTCCACAATGGCCATCGTCGTCTGCAATTGAGGTATGGACTCGTCGAGGATAGGCATGTCGTCATGTAGGAGACCTAGCACCAAAGAAAACACACACGGAGTAGAGGTTAAGTTGTTAGAAATCATAGTGGCCTCACGTTTCGTGTCAACTACCTCACTCACTAAGTGTTGAGGCTCACTCACCCCCTCAAGGATGCTCTCACTCATATGGTTGGTGGAGTCACTCAAATGGCTCTCAACCTCACATAGGATGTGTGGCATGCTCTCATGTGTGGGGCTCGTGGTGGTCACACTCATCCTCTCATAAGAAATGCTCTCAATGTCACGTATGGTGGAGTCACTCATATCACTCTTGGTGGGGTGGCTCTCCTCACATGGGAATTGGGGCACATATGTGGGTGTCGGAGAGATGTTGGTGCAAATGTCTCCATGCTCAATCATGTCGCAATTGTAGCCATGGATGGAGGCCGAAGATGGCACATCATCACTCTCCTCCAAGACCAAAGATAAGGTCTCATGTGTGGTCTCGTAGCTTGACTCAGAGTATGAGTCCAATATGGGCGCCGTCTTGATGTTGTTGAAGAGGTTCATGCTCGTCGCCGTAGTCGAAGGGGATGGCCCTTGCTCGACCGTCTTGTTGCCGTCTTGTTGTCAGAGGCCCATATGATGTGGCACCTCGTAGCTCGTCTCCATGACCGAAGGGAATTTCCCATGCTCGGCCATCTTCCTTGAGGGGCTTCCGAAGATGGAAGTGTCGCCCTCGATCGTAGGTGGTCGCCTTGTTGTTGAAGATGTTGATGTAGGCGAACTCATGGCAATTAGGTGAAGATGCCGTACGTCCAAAGGTGAAGATGCTTTGATAGCACTTGGCGAAGATGCCGAAGTGGTGGTGGTAGTAGCCGTAGCTCCGTCTTGGTGTTGCTCGTCTCGCGGTCTTCTCTTTTGCTCATGAAGCTTGGACTTGGCGTGAAGTAGAGCTTGTTGGGACTTGTGCATTTGCGCTTGTGGAGCATCTTCATGTTGATGGTGTCATTGTCATACCTGAGCTCGTAGTAGATGTCGTTCGTCGTCGTCGTGCACATGATGCTTGGAGGTGACTTGCCCTTCATGAAGATGTTGATCACGAATGTGATGGTGGTCTCTATGTATAGTGGACGTGGACGACTTGCGCTTGCGTCACGTGGGCGCTCCGAAGATGATCGACTTGCTCGCCGCCGCCTTGATGATGAAGGGGAAGAAGACTTGTAGTCGGCCACCATGTCTCGTAGTTGATCCTTTAGCTCGCCCAACTTGGTGTCGGTGTAGTCCCTTTTCCATGCTTCGGAGTGTTGTATGTCGATGGCGAGGTTGTCGAGGCGCTCTCGCAAGGTAGATTGTGCGCCTTGCATTTCGTGTTGTAGTCCGAAGATGGACATTTTGGTGATGTAGTTGTTTGCGCCGTCCTTGTTGTCGAAGACCGGAGATGAAATGCCTTGCCTATCCATCACAAGACTCGAGCAAATATGAGTGTGAGAAAGAGAAGAACTATACCAAATGTACCTTGACCGATGTTGAAGATGGATCAATGATCACTCAATGTGTAACAAGGAAATAGCACAATTGGTACCAATTCTTGTCAGTTTCTCACACCTACACAAGTAAGGCTTATGGTGGAGCTCGGTGAGGATAGTGGCACAAAAATTTGATGCAAAATGTTAGCAAGAGCCAATAATGTTGAAAGAGATTCACAAATTCACAAGTGAAACAAGTAGACCAATAGCAAAGAATGGCACACGGAAACACACACACGGATAGATAAATGGGATCGTGCAGCCAAGGAATGAGCACAAAATGTGGAATCCACGGAAAACTCTCGTGTTGCACAACTCAAGAGAGACGCTAGCACGGTTGCTCAAAAGGCGGATACGACACTTGTGCAAAACCTATGATATGCAAAATGGATAAACTTTCTATCCCAAGTATGCTATATATGTATGGTTCCTGGTGTTTGATCCAAGATGATCGGATATGACAATCTTATATGCAATGTGGTATGATGCTATGGCACTTGCTTACAAGATCTTTGTTTACTCTTTTTGTTTGCTTAAAAGCTTTATTCTCTTTTTTTATATGTATGGCCACTTTTGCACAATGCACAAACCAAGATAGCAATTGTGTATATGCAGGAACAATCTTTGTGACACAATGGGTGATATGATACCAAGATGATATGGTATCTATGCAATGGAAGGTGTAGATCACTAATGTGCACAAGTAACGTTGCCGACTATACTCAAATGGCTAGTCTCGATAGGCAAGTAACGCAAAATGGGCTAGGGGTTATCAATGCAATTGCAAGGGAATATACAATATGGAGGGATACCACGATACCAAGATGGTATGGAGGTTACCGTCCGTGGCGATGATGAGTGGCGGTGATCTTGATGGAGATACCACGATGATGGAGACTCGTCCCTAAGTAGCCGAAACACCTTAGGAAACGGAAAAAACCGCGAACTCAAAATCTCAAATGTCAAATTTCAAATGGTGGTAGCGGGAATGCGGTGGTGGTTTTGCGTAAGCTCAATGGGATTGCGGAAATGCAATGATGGGTTTGGAGACGCAATGCGGAAGTGGAG
Organism: Aegilops tauschii subsp. strangulata; assembly: GCF_002575655.3. NCBI lineage: Eukaryota > Viridiplantae > Streptophyta > Magnoliopsida > Poales > Poaceae > Aegilops > Aegilops tauschii. Next base: position 239,366,508 of record NC_053037.3, on the reverse strand, counting down.
GTTAAGGTGGTGGAATATACACAATGTCGGAGTTGGCAGCATGGTCCCTAAGTAGCCGAAACGCCTTAGGAGACACAACTCTCAACACAAACAAAATTGGGTTAAGTTGAGGTGGCGGAAGTGTATGGTGGGTAAGCCTATGCGGAAGTTATGGTGGTGGTTGATGAAGAAGCAACCGTCCCTAAGTAGCCCAAACACCTTAGGAGACTCGAATCACAACTCAAACAACCACTAATGCTATAGGGAACAAATTGGGTTAGGTTGCGGAAGTCGGTGGTGGTTATGCGGAAATTATGGTGGAAGCCCTAGGAATATATGCCAAAATGCCATAAATTTGATGGAGTAAATGGGGATGGTAGTATTTTTGTGCGATGGGGGATGTCAATAGCTTCAAAACGAGCTAAAGAACGTCAAAAACGGACTCCGAATGAATTAGTTATGCACAAAACGGTGAAACGGGGACGGCTGAAATGCCAGGGGCCGGACATCCGGGGCTCGGGCCGTATTTCCGGGACCTGATGTCTAGAACCGCGCGCGAAATTGCGCTCCAGGAGTCGGATGTCTGGTGGGGCAGATGTCCGGGGCTACGGGCCGGATGTCCGGGCTCCAAATCCGAGGATAAACTCGAGGAACTCGATTTTGGGGGCGGAAATTGATGATTTCGGGGGCAAAATTACGGAGATTTCGTGGATGGGAAGTGGGGAAAATTGGGGGAATGCTAGATCTACTTAAGACACAACAAATCCATGGATCAAAAACAACAAAACATCATCAAACCAACAAATCACAAAAAAAATTGGGGGCTATTTTTGGTGGGGATTTTCGAATATAGGACCAAATCAACAAAACTAGGCTAGAAAACACAATGGGGAGGCTCCGAAATCGTGATCAACGTGGCTCATGATACCAAGATGATGTAGGGTGGAACCCTAGATGGCCGATCTTTCACGAAAGGAGCGGATCCCTACGAAGAACGCGATGAACACGAAGGGAACACGAGGGGAACACGAGAGAAATCACTCAACCAACAAGAATAGATCACACATGCACTAGATCGATGAACACAAAGGAAAGATACAAGATCCAAGTCCAACAAAGGAGGATACAAAGGTAACAGGTTCTTCTTCGTGAGGAGGTCTTGATGGGGGCCACCCAAGAAGGGTTCTTGAATCCAAGGTGATCTTCTCCGTAGAGGGGCCGCGGTCTCTCTCGTGGAGTAGATCCGTAATGGATGAGCAATGCTCTATCTCACATATGAGCTAAACCAATGCTAACCCTAACTAGGAGGAGGTGGGTGTCCATATATAGTGTTAGCCCACGAAGGGGTAAGTGAGAGGGGGATACATGGGCCCTTGGCCTGTTCACTGTGCGCAGACAGGCGCCGGATGTCCGGGCGATGGGCCGGAAGTCCGGGGCTTCGCGACAGGCCGGATGTCCGGGAAGGGAGGCCGGATGTCCGGGCTGGCGTGGCCGGTCTCGGAGCTCTCTGGATAGGTGGGGCCCGGATGTCCGGGCTGGGGGGCCAGATGTTCGGCGGCTTGGGAAGAGCCGGATATCCGGGCCTTTGGCAGGATGTCTAGGCTGACGAGGTTCGGCTTTGGGACGTTCTGTGATGGGCGCCGGATTTCCGGGCGGGGGCCGGATGTCCGGGCAGGGGCCGGAAGTCCGGGCTAGGGCCGGATGTTCGGGGCCTGTAGCAGCTAGCTCTTCTTCCTGCTCCCTCCTTCGCTCCCGCGCACACTTGGCCTTGGTTCTTGGGCTCTCCATGGTCTCCTCGGGTGTACCTGAGTATGCACAAGGTCGGCGCTTGAAGTAGCATCCATGTTTTACATGCGGAAAGCGAAGATTCAGAAAGGAGCGAATTCACCTTAGGTCCAATGGCGTAGGCTCGAGTGTACATGGGGATGATCGTCGGATGCTCCGCATCAGAAAGCATGGCCCATCCAATATGCATATTTGAAGATGGCTCAAAGGGAAGGAGTTCACCTTTAGGAGTTTCTCAAGGATGATGGAGTTGCGCATCTTGTATGCCTTCACATAACCAATATGTCTTGTTATGGTACCGCCTTGTGAATCCTTCAAAATGAAAGAACATGACAAACAATCGGAAAAACAAATGAGGTTAGTGTAAATGCAACACCTATCATTCATGTGGTAAGATACCCAACAAGTGTATGCATCATGCTCATCATAAGAAAGGACAAGGGAGCATTTCATAGTATGGAAGCATATGATGCGAGAACAACCAAATACAATAGGCTCAGTCAAACAAGCATGCTTCACAAGTAATATGTCCAAGTCTCCACCATCAATAAGCATAGCAAGTTGGCACTCAATACAAGGGGGTATGAGAGATGGCACTAATGGAGACAAGCGACAATGATCAAGATATATCATGTGAGAGGCAAGAGCATATATGTCATCAACCCATGAAAGCGAGTAAGAATGGAACATGGGTGATGCGACAAAGCAAGCAATCATAGTGATCAAGTCAAGCAAGCTAGTAGTGCGAAGATGCCACGTACAAGAAGGAATCATGGAAATCATGTCATGGGTGCAAATAGTGAGCATATCTAATGCAGATGACATATCACAATCATGAAAACAAGGTATGAGCAAAGTAGGTTCATGGTGTTGGCAAGAAGTCCTAGGTAAATAGCAATGGAACATCATGACTCTCCCAACACAACAAACATCAATAGCATGAGGCACATGATAAACATGGCAATTACAACAAGGATCTCCACCAAGCATGCAAATACACATAGGAGTAGCATAATGGTGAATGATGGGTAGATGCAAGCAAGGGTCACAATTGCATGGCAAAATCATGTAAAGAGGCATAACATGCAAAGTGAGCAAGATACAGTGGGCATAAAGTTACAAGTGATATATAGCCCATAGCCTTGTGAGAGCCAAGTAAAAGGATTGCGAAAAGTCGGTGCGCGAAGAGAACGGTGGTAAGGATAGTTCACGGGATCCCAAGTCATCTTTGCTCTCAAGAGCTCATTTCGTCAACTCTTGGGATTGAGAGGTTGACGAGTATACATTAGTACCTACACAAAACAAAGGCAAAAGAAAAATTATGTGTGCGTGGTATATGTGCACATCATCCATCATGATGCGCACGTGCATGTATTGGTTACCACAAAATATCCAATGCTCAAATAAATGAGATGCGTGATATAGAAACATGTCATCCATCATGATAGGTTTGTTGTCATGTATGGCATAATGGAGACTCAAATTGGGCAATGCATCATCAAAAATATCTAGAGCATTGTTATTCATGCAATGCATATGGTGCAAGCAATTATGGGAACCATGCAAAGTATGGAATGCATCAAAATCTCCTAATATGTATGAGGAAACTATGGGGGTCTCCTCATGAGCATTAGTGGAAACATCACATGGAGAATATTGACAACATCCAAAACAATGCATATTTTTAACAATGTGATCATGGCATGGCATAGTAGATGAATTGCGCAAATCATGTAAAGGAAGCATGGCAATATCATCGCATGAAAAACAAAAGCCAATGACCATCATCTCGTCATCTATGCCATAAGTGCAAATGGGATTTATTTTAATGGGGCGTGCATAGTCACTATGTTGAGATTGAAATGATGCAATATGGGAGCTCTCACTCATAGCATATGACAAGTTCAATGGATTGTGAAACATGACGTGACCAATAGAATTTTCACATGATATCCTATGGAGCATAGCATCACAACTAGGCAACTCAACATGCTCATCATCATATTCATCATAAATGGGTTAGTCATGACATGAGGAATTCGCACTAGCATGAAGCATGGGAATAGGTGGATCAACATCATGCAAGCAATCATTTGCAAGAGAGTCCACTAGTGGGACAAGGGAAGTACCGTCACCTATGTTACCTTCGGAGAATCGCTCATGTGTTGTAGGTGAGGTGTCGAAGACCAAGTCGTTGTCAACTTCATGTTGATGGAACCATGTGGGTGGTGCATCATCATCCACCATGGCCATTGTCGTCTCCATTTGAGGTATGGACTCGTCGAGAATAGGCATGTCGTCATGTAGGAGACCTAGCACCAAAGAATAAAACACACTCGGAGTAGAGGGTAAGTCGTTAGAAATCATAGTGGCCTCACATGCTGTGTCAACTACCTCACTCGCTAAGTGTTGTGGCTCACTCACTCCCTCATGGATGCTCTCACTCGTATGGTTGCTGGAGTCACTCAAATGGCGCTCAACCTCACATAGGATGTGTGGCATTCTCTCATGTGTGGGGCTAGTGGTGGTCACACTCATCCTCTCATAGGAAATGCTCTCAATGTCACGTATGGTGGAGTCACTCATGTCACTCATGTGTTGGTGGCTCTCCTCACATGGCAAATGGGGCATCTCTTCATATGTGCGTGTTGGAGAGATGTTGGTGCAAATGTTTCCATGCTCAACTTTCTTGTCACCGTCTGGTTGTTGGAGGCCCATATGATGTGGCACCTCGTAGCTCGTCTCCATGACCGAAGGGAATTTCCCATGCTCGGCCATCTTTCTTGAGGGGCTTCCGAAGATGGAAGTGTCGTCCTTGCCCAAAGGTGGTCGCCTCGTTGTTGAAGATGTCGATGTAGGCGAACTCGTGGGAAGTAGGCGAAGATGCCATACGTCCAAAGGCGAAGATGCCATGAGAACACTTGGCGAAGATGCCGAAGTGGTTGGTGTAGTTGTAGCTCCGTCTTGGTGGTTGCTCGTCTCACGGTCTTCTCTTGTGCTCATGAAGTTTGGTCGTAGGTTGATGTAGACCATGTTGGGACTTGTAGGTTTGCGCGTCTCGAGCATCTTCATGTGGATGGTGTCATTGTCACACTTGATCTCGTAGTAGATGTCGCTTGTCATCGTCGTGCACATGTTGCTTGGAGGTGACTTGCTCTTCATGACGATGTGGATCACGAATGTGATGGTTGTCGCCATGGAGATGTGGATGTGGAAGACTTGCGCTTGCATCTCTTGGGCGCTCCGAAGATGATCGACTTGGTCGCCGCCGCCTTGAAGATGACGAATTGGAAGTAGACTTGATCAAGGCCCGAATCTCCTCCATCCTTGCATCTTGCTCCTCCTTTTGTGCAGAAAGCTTGTTGTCAATGTAGTCCCTTTTCCTTGCGTCGGAGTGATGAATGTCGATGGAGAGGTTCTCGATGCGCTCTTGCAAGGTAGAATGTGCGGCTTTCGATGCTCGTTGTAGTTCGAAGATGGACGCTTTGGTGATGTAGTTGTTCACGCCGTCGTTGTTGTCAAATACTGGAGATGAAATGCCTTGCCTATCCATCACAAGACTGGAGCAAATATGAGTGGGAGAAAGAGAAGAACTTATACCAAATGTACCTTGACCGATGTTGAAAATGGATCAATGATCACTCAATGTGTAGCAAGGAAATAGCACAATTGGTACCAATTCTTGTCGGTTTCTCACACCTACACAAATAAGGCTTATGGTGGAGCTCGGTGAGGATAGTGGCACAAAATTTTGATGCAAAATTTTAGCAAGAGTCAATAATGTTGAAAAAGATTCACAAATTCGCAAGGGAAACAAGTAGACCAATAGCAATGAATGGCACAGGGAAACGCACACACAGATAGATAAATGGGGTCGTGCAACCAAGGAATGAGCACAAAATGTGGAATCCATGGAAAACGCTCGTGTTGCACAACTCAAGAGAGACGCTAGCACGATTCCTCAATAGGTGGATACGACACTTGTGCACAACCTATAAGATGCAAAATGTATGAGCTTTCTATCCCAAGTATGCTATGTGTATGATGTTCCCGGTGTTCTTCTCAAGATGATCCAAGATGATCGGATATGACAATCTTATGTGCAATGTGGTATGATGCTATGGCTATTGCTTACAAGCTCTTTGCTCACTCTTTCTTTTGCTTAAAAGCTTATTGTCTTTTTTATGGCCACTTTGCAAAACGCACAAACCAAGATAGCAATTGTGTATATGCGGGAACAAACTTGTGACAGAAGGGATGATATGATGATACCAATATGATATGGTATGTATGCAATGGAAGGGTGGATCACTAATGTGCACAAGTAACGTTGCCGGTAATACTCAAATGGCTAGTCTCGATAGGCAAGTGACGCAAAATGGGCTAGGGGTTATCAATGCAATTGCAAGGGGAATGTACAATGGTGTCGTCGAGGTTACCGTCCTTGGCGATGATGAGAGGCGGTGTTGCCGATGTCGACCCGTTCCTAGTTAGCCGAAACACCGTAGGAACGGAAAAACCGCAAACTCAAAATCTCAAGGACAAAAGTCAAATGGTGGTAGCGGAATGCGGAGGTGGTTTTGTGAGAAGGAAATGTGGGGGTGGAGGGCTATTGGGTTATGTGAGTCGGAGTTGAAGGTCACCGTCCCTAAGTAGCCGAAACACCTTAGGAGACACAACTCACAACTCAAACAAAATTCGGTTAAGTTGGTGTGGCGGAAGTGTATGGTGGGCAAGCCTATGCAGAAGAGGTGGTGGTTGATGAAGAAGCAACAGTCCCTAAGTAGCCGAAACACCTTAGGAGACTCGAGTCACTACTCAAGCAACCACATATGTAATGGGGATCAAAATGGGACAGGTTGCGGAAGTTGGTGGTGGTAATGCGGATGATATGGTGGTGGCCCTAGGCAAAGATGCCAAAGTTTCGAAAATTTGATGGAGTCAAATGTTGTTGGTGGTATTTTTATGGGATGGGGGATGTCAATAGCTTCAAAACAAGCTAAAGAACGTCAAAAACGGAGTTCGGATGAATTAGATATGGGCAAAACAAAAATTCAGCCGTGTCAGTTTCAGGGTTAGCCGGACATCCGGGAGGAGGTCCGGATGATCCGGGCTTGGTCCGAATGATCCGGGTGTACTTCCGGATGATCCGGGTTCGTCAGCTCCGGTTCTGTTTTTCGGGTGCGTGGGTTATCCAAACGTACAGGGGGGGCGTCCAGCTGATCCGGGGGATGTCCGGATGATCCGGGAGAAGGTACGGATGATCCGGGTAGGTTAATCCTCTCGGGATTTGCTTGCGGAGTCCGTTTTTGAGGCGGAAATGGGGTGATTTTCGGGGAAAAATTTAGGAGATTTTGTGGATGGAAGGTGGGGAAACTTGGAGAGATGCTAGATCCACTCGAAATCAAGCAAATCCATGGACCAAAATCAACAAAACATCATCAAAACCAACAAATCACAAAAAAATTGGGGCTATTTTTGGTGGGGATTTTCGAATTTAGGACGAAATCAAGCAAAAGAAGGCTAGAAAAAGACGGGTAGGGGCACCAAATTCGTGATCAACCTTGCTCTTATCCAATATGATCATGAGCAATCTGGCTCTGATCCAAGATGATGTAGGGTAGAACCCTAGTGGCCCGATGTTTCACAATTGGAGCGAATCCCGCGAAGAACACGAAGATCGCGAGGAGGAATCACGAGGGGAAACACGATAGAATCACGCAAACCAACAAGAACAATCACACATGTGCTAGAACCTCAAAACACAAAGAGATACACGATCCACGATCAACAAGGGACGATACATAGGGTAACCGGTTCTTCTCCGTGAGGAGGTCTTGAAGGGGGTCTTCTACGTGAGGAGGCCTTGGATCCAACGTGGATCTTCTCCGTAGAGGGGCCGCGGTCTCTCTCATGGAGTAGATCCATATGGATGAGCAGAGCTCTATCTCTAATATGAGCTAAACCTATGCTAACCCTAACTAAGAGGAGGACGGGGTCTATATATAGTGCTAAGCCACGAAGAGGTAAGTGAGGGGCGAAGGGGTACACGGGCTTCGGCCCAAGTCACGCACGCAGGAAGGGTCCGGATGATCCGGGCGTCGGGGGTCCGGATGATCCGGGTGTCCGTCCGGATGATCCGGCTTCGTCGAGCAGGCTTCGGGTGTCTTCGCGCACATTAGCCGGATCGTCCGGATCGTCCGGTCTCGGTCCGGATCATCCGGCTGGGGGTCCGGATGATCCGGGCAAGTCCTGTCTTGTCCATTCTTCTTCTTCCTTCTCCTCTTCCATGCTTGGTCTTGGTCCTTGGATCCTCCATGGTCATCTCGGTTGTACCTAAGTATATGCATGGTCCATGCATGATGTAGTAACCATGTCTCATATGTTGAAAGTGTCGGTTCGAAGGGGAGTGAGTTCACCTTGTGTCCAATGGCGTATGGTCGAGGTCTCATCGTATGTCCTCTTGGGGCTTGGGGAGTAGTCGAAGTGTACATGGGGATGATCGTGGGATGCTCCACATCAACATGCAAAATGAGCAAACACAAAGTACACTTGGAAATACAATGGTTAGCGCACACAAAGTGTCCATCAAATAAGCGTGAGTCAATGCGAAGAGATAGTGTGTGGCAAGGCACAAGATGCTTATCCAAAAGATGTAGAATGATACATAAAGCATTCATGGGGTAATTAGCATGGTGCACAAAGCGACAAATTCTACCATTGTGCAAAATGATGTCATAATAGGACGGTTTATCAAAAGCATGAACATGGTAATTGGTGCTCAATGTGACTATGTGATCATGCAATTGATGGTGGGCAATATGATCATGATGTATGAAATGCCATCAAGGAAGATCACAACAAATTTGCTGAGAAATGTACAAGCTCATATAGCATGGATAACATGGGAATAGATGCAACAAGACAAGCATAATGTGTGTCAATCCAAGCATAGGGTGCAAACTTGTGGTGAGTATGATGTGTCCGTCGAGCAGGACATGTGTGAGCACAATCAATAAATATGGAGGTGTTGGTGTACCAATTCTCGATGTCGCGGCATGAGTGGAGGTTCGAAGGTGCATCCAATAAGTGTGAGCGCTCCTCAATGTAAAGGTCCATAGAGCCAATCTCCAATGTGGCTCCTCCATTCGCGAGATGTATCATGTAGACAACCAGAAGGAAGCAACAATGAAAGAGTTACCCATCCAATATGTGTATTTGAGGATGGCTCAAAGGGAAGGAGTTCACCTTTATGATGATGTCGAATATGTTGGTGTTGCGCACCGCATATGCCTTCACATAACCAATATGTCTCGTGATTGTGCCACCTTGTGAAACCTTCAAAACGGAAGAACATGACAAACACTCTGAAAAACAAATGTTAGTGCAAATGCAACACCTATCATTCGAGTGATGAGATACCCAACAAGTGTTTTCATCATTCGTATCATAAGAAAGTACAAGATGTGGCATGGTATTAAAACATATGATGCGAGTACAACCAAATACAATAGGTTCAATCAAACAAGCATGCATCACAAGGAATATGTCCAAGTCTCCACGAGCAATAAGCATAGCATGGTTGCACTCACTACAAGTGGATATGAGAGACGCAACTAATGGAGACAAGAGACAATGATCGAGACAAATCAAGTGAGAGGCATGAATATATATGTCATCAACCCAAGAAAGCGAGTAAGAATGGAACATGGGTGATGCGACAAAGCAAGCAATCATAGAGATCAAGTCAAGCAAGCTAGTAGTGCGAAGATGCAACGTACTAGAAGGAATAATGGCAATCATATCATGTGTGCAAATAGTGGTCATGAATGATGCACATGACATATCACAAGCATGAAAGCAAGATATGAGCAAAATATCGTCAATGTATCGGCAAGAGGCCATATGTAAATAGCAATGGGACATCATGACTCTCCCAACACAACAAGCATCAATAGCATGAGGCACATGGTAAACATGGCAATAGAAACAAGGATCTCCACCAAGCATGCAAATACACATATGAGTAGTAAAATGGTGAATCATGGGTAGATGCAAGCAAGGGTCACAATTGCATGGCAAAGGCATATATAGAGGCATAACATGCAAAGTGAATACGGGAAAATGGGTATAAGATGACAAGTGATATATAGCCATAGCCGTGTGAGAGCCAAGTAGAATAGATGCGCGTAGTCGTTGCGCGAAGAGAACGGTGGGAAAGACAATCCACGGGATCCCAAATCATCCTTGCTCTCAAGAGCTCATTTCGTCAACTCTTGGGATTGAGAGGTTGACGAGTATACGTGAGTACCTAGACAAAACAAAGGCATAAGGAAAATTGTGTTTGCGTGGTATATGTACACATCATCCATCATGATGCGCACGTGCTTGTGTCGGTTAGAACAAAATAGCCAATGCTCAAATAAATGAGATGCGTGATATAGAAACATGTCATCCATCATGATAGGTTTGTTATTCTATATTGCATAATGGAGACTCAAAGGATGTAATGCATCACTAGTGATATCTAGAGCATTGTTGTGAATGGAATGCATATGGTGGACACTATCGTGGGAATCATGCAAAGTATGGAATGCATCAAAATCTCCTAATAGGTATGAGGAAACAATGGGGGTCTCCTCATGAGCATTAGTAGAAACATCACATGGAGAATATTGACAACATCCAAAACAATGCATATTTGGAACAATGCGATCATGGCATGGCATAGTAGATGAATTGCGCAAATCATGTAAAGGAAGCATGGCAATATCATCGCATGAAAAACAAAAGCAAATGACCATCATCTCATCATCTATGCCATAAGTGCAAATGGGATTTATCTTAATGGGGCATGCATAGTTACTATGCTGAGATTGAAATGATGCAATATGGGAGATCTCACTCCTAGCATATGACAAGTTTAAAGGATTGTCAAACATGACGTGACCAATAGTATTTTCACATGATATCCTATGGAGCATAGAATCACAACTAGGCAACTCAACATGCTCATCATCATATTCATCATAAATTGGTAAGTCATGACATGAGGAAGTCGCACTAGCATGAAGCATGGGAATAGGTGGATCAACATCATGCAAGCAATCATTCATGAGATAGTCCACTAGTGGGACAAGAGAAGCACCATCACCAATGTTACCTTCGGAACATCGCTCATGTGTTGTAGGTGAGGTGGTGAAGAACAAGTAGTTGTCACCTTCATCTTGATGGAACCATGTGGGGGGTGCATCATCGTCCACCATGGCCATCATCGTCTCCATTGGAGGTATGGACTCTGCAAGGATAGGCATGTCGTCATGTAGGAGACCTAGCACCAAAGAAGAAAGCGCACTAGGAGTAGAGGTTAAGTCATTAGAAATCATAGTGGCTTGACGTGCCGTGTCAACTACCTCACACACTAAGTGTTGTGGCTCACTCACTCCCTCTTGGATGCTCCCACTCGTATGGTTGGTGGAGTCACTCAAATGGCTCTCAACCTCACATAGGATGTGTGGCATGCTCTCATGTATGGGGCTAGTGGTGGTCACACTCATCCTCTCATAGGAAATGCACTCAATTTTACATATGGTAGAGTCACTCATATCACTCATGGTGGGCTGCCTGTCCTCATATGTGGGTGTCGGAGAGATGTTGGTGCAAATGTCTCCACGCTCAACTTTCTTGTCACCGTCTTGTTGTTGGAGGCCCATATGATGTGGCATCTCGTAGTTGGTCTCCATGACCGAAGGGAATTTCCCATGCTCGGCCATCTTCCTTGAGGGGCTTCCGAAGATGGAAGTGTCGCCCTCGCTCATAGGTGGTCGCCTCGTTGTTGAAGATGTCGATGTAGGCAAACTCGTGGGAAGTAGGCGAAGATGCCGTACGTCCAAAGGCGAAGATGCCTTGAGAACACTTGGAGAAGATGCCGAAGTGGTTGGTGTAGCCATAGCTCCGTCTTGGTGGTGCTCGTCTCGCGGTCTTCTCTTTTCCTCATGAAGCTTGGACTTGGCATGAAGTAGGGCTTGTTGGGACTTGTACATTTGCGCTTGGCGAGCATCTTCATGATGATGGTGTCATTGTCGTACTTGAGCTCGTAGTAGATGTCGTTCGTCGTCGTCGTGCACATGATGCTTGGAGGTGACTTGCCCTTCATTACGATGTGGATCACGAACGTCATGGTGGTCGCCATGTAGATGTGGACATGGACGACTTGCGCTTGCATCATTTTTGCGCTCCAAAGACTTGTGACTTGAACATCGCCGCCTTGAGGATGATGAAGGGGCAGAATGGTTGATCAAAAAGGTCCAAATCTCCTCCATTCTTGCATCTTGCTCCTCCTTTTGTGCGGAAAGCTTGTTGTCGATGTAGTCCCTCTTCCTTGCGTCGGAGTGACTGATAGAGGCAAACGTGTCCCGTCTTTCGATGAGATGGTGACTATCATTTTGGAGGAAGTCGACTTTGACGATCCGACTACGAACGTGTGAGGACTTTGCGCCTTAGCAATCGCTAAACCAACTCCGAGAGGTTATTGACCACACCGGAGCACGATCAACCTGATGAGGACATCAATACCATTGTTACACCCACAGCCCCTACTACTACATGTACTGGACCAATTACTAGAGCTCGCGCATGGCAATTAAATTATCACGTACTTCCGTTTCTTGGTAATGATTCTAATGTTCATGAGAATATGATGCTGCCTAAATTGGATACATTTGTTTTGCTTACAAATGAAGGGCCTGGCATGGATAAGAGGGATGAACACGGGAGCAAGACCAAGCATGGAGATGATGGCATGCGCAAGGGAACAAGAACGGAGTTACAAGTAATGATTTTAGGACTTTGAAGCCACCATAATGAGTGCATGAAGCCTTGGACAAAATATACAAGATGTCACTTCATAAATTTCGTCCAAAGTCTATTATAGGTGCTGCGTCACCTTATTATTGGGCCAGGCCCATGTAATTTCCAAATACTTGAGTATAGGTTGTTTTTAGAGTCCGTATGTGTGGGGAAACAAGAGATAGGGTTGGTTTCGGACCCCTCCCCCAGGGGCCACGAAATTCCCCTCCTCTTCCTCCATATATACAGCCCTTAGGGCAGCGTTTAGACTTTGGGTTTTGTTTACATTAAAAGTTCGCCATAGCTGCAACTTCGCGTACTTCGTTTGTGTTCAACGACCAGACCAAGGCGTCAAAGAACCCCACCTTCATTAATAAAGCTTTCCTCTTATATTCACAGTATCCAGATTGCAATCTTAGTTTCTTGCTTGTTCTTCGTTTGCTCACAGGAAACTGGCCCTCGTGGTCAGGTTGATCGTGCTCCGGCGTGGTCAATAACCTTCAGAAGTTGGTTTAGCGATTGCTAAGGCGCGACGTCTCGCACATTCGTAGTCGGATCGTCAAGGTCGACTCCCACAGAAAACGAGAGCCACCATCTCATCGAAACATCAGGACACCTTTGCCTCTATCATAACCTGACCACGAAGGTCTGTTTCCTGCAGCCAAACGAAGAAAAAGCAAGAAACTAAGATTGCAATCTGGATATTGCGAATATAAGAGGAAAGCTTTATTAATGAAGGTGGGGTTCTGTGACGCCTTTGTGTGGTTGTTGAACACAAACGAAGTACGCGAAGTTGCAGCTATGGCGAACTTTAATCTAAACAAAACCCAAAGTCTAAACGATGCCCTAAGGGCCATATATATGGAGGAGAGAGGGGGGAATTTCGTGGCCCTTGGAGGAGGGGTCCGAAACCAACCCTAACTCTTGTTTCCCCACACATAAGGACTCTAGAAACTGCCTATAATCAAGTTTTTTTTGAAATTACATGGGCCTGGCCCAAAATTAAGGTGACGCGACACCTAGAATAGCCTCTGGACGAAATTTATGAAGTGGCATCTTGTATATTTCGTCCAAGGCTTCATGCACTCATTATGGTGGCTTCAAAGTCCTGTAATCATCACTTGTAACTCCATTCTTGATCCCCTTGCGCATGCCATCATCGCCATGCTTGAACTTGCTCCAAGGTTCATCTTTCTTGTCCAAGCTAGGCCCTTCATTTGTAAGCAAAACAAATGTATCCAATTTAGGCAGCATCATATTCTCATGAACATTAGAATCGTTACCAAGAAACGAAAGTACCTGATAATTCAATTGGCGTGCGCGAGATCTAGTAATTGGTCGAGTATGTATAGCAGCAGGGGTTGTGGGTGTAACAATGGTATTGATGTCCTCATCAGTGACTAATGTCGATGGAGAGGTTCTCGATGCGCTCTCGCAATCCTGATTGTGCGCCTTGCATTTGTCGTTGTAGATGAAAGATGGACGCTTTGTTGATGTAGTTGTTCACGCCGTCGTTGTTGTCGAAGACCGGAGATGAAATGCCTTACCTATCCATCACAAGACTCGAGCAAATATGAGTGGGAGAAAGAGAAGAACTTATACCAAATGTACCTTGACCGATGTTGAAAATGGATCAATGATCACTCAACGTGTAACAAGGAAATAGCACAATTGGTACGAATTCTTGTCGGTTTCTCACACCTACACAAGTAAGGCTGATGGTGGAGCTCGGTGAGGATAGTGGCACAAACATTTGATGCAAAATGTTAGCTAGAGTCAATAATGTTGAAAGAGATTCACAAATTTGCAAATGTAACAAGTAGACCAATAGCAATATGTGGCACACGGAAACGCACACACGGATAGATAAATGGGGTCGTGCAACCAAGGAATGAGCACAAAATGTGGAATCCACGGAAAACGCTCGTGTTGCACAACTCAAGAGAGACGCTAGCACGATTGCTAAATAGGCGGATACGACACTTGTGCACAACCTATAAGATGCAAAATGTATCAACTTTCTAGCCCAAGTATGCTATTATGTATGGTTCCCGGTGTTTTCTCAAGATGATCCAAGATGATCGGATATGAAAATCTTATGTGGAATGTAGTACGACGCTATGGCTCTTGCTTACAAGCTCTTTGCTCTTTCTCTTTTGCTTAAAAGCTTATTCTCTTTCTTTTTTTATATGGCCACTATGCGAAATGCACAAACCAAGATAGCAATTGTGTATATGCGGGAACAATCTTGTGACACAAGGGATGATATGATGATACCAATATGATATGGTATGTATGCAATGGAAGGGATGAATCACTAATGTGCACAAGTAACGTGGCCCGGCAATACTCAAATGGCTAGTCTTGATAGGCAAGTAACGCAAAATGGGCTAGGGGTTAACAACGCAATTGCATGGGGAATATACAATGGTGTCGTCGAGGTTACCGTCCATGGCGATGATGAGAGGCGGTGTTGTCGATGTCGACCCGTTCCTAATTAGCTGAAACACCTTAGGAAACGGAAAAATCACAACTCAAAATCTCAACGACAAAAGTCAAATGGTGGTAGCGTAAAGCGGTGGTGTTGCACTAGGCAATGCGGAAGTGGAGGTTATGGTGGTGGACTATACACGGTGTCGGAGTTCAAAGCACGGTCCCTAAGTAGCCGAAACACCTTAGCAGACACGACTCACAACACAAACAAAATTGGGTTAAGTTGAGGTGGCAGAAGTGTATGGTGTGCAATGGAAGTGTATCGATGATCACTAATGTGCACAAGTAACGTTGCCGGCAATACTCAAAGGCTAGTCTCGATAGGCAAGTGAGGCAAAATGGGCTCGGGGTTATCAATTGAATTGCAAGGAGAATGTACAATGATGTCGTCGAGGTTACCGTCCGTTTCGATGATGAGAGGCGGTGTTGTCGACGTCGAACCGTTCCTAATTAGCTGAAGCACCTTAGGAAACGGAAAAACCGCGAACTCAAAATCTCAAATGACAAATGTCAAATGGTGGTAGCAGAAAGCGGTGGTGGTTTTGCGGAAGCTCAAAGGGATTGTGGAAATGCAATTATGGGTAGGCAATGCGGAAGTGGAGGTTATGCGGTTATGCGAGTCGGAGTTGAAGGTCACCGTCCCTAAGTAGCCGAGACACCTTAGGAGACACAACTCACAACTCAAACAAAATTGGGTTAAATTGGGGTGGTGAAGTGTATGGTGGGCAAGCCTATGCGGAAGTGGTGGTGGTGGTTGATGAAGAAGCAACCGTTCCTAAGTAGCCGAAACACCTTAGGAGACTCGAATCACTAGTCAAGCAACCACTAATGCTATGGGGATAAAAATGGGTAAGGTTGCGGAAGTTGGTGGTGGTGTAGCGGATGATGTGGTGGAAGCCCTAGGCAAAGATGCCAAAGTTGCAAAATTTGATGGAGTCAAATGATGTTGGTGTTATTTTTGTGGGAAGGGGGATGTCAATAGCTTCAAAACGAGCTAAAGAACGTCAAAATCGAAGTTTGGATGAATTTGTTATGGGAGAAACAAGAATCAGCCGAAGTCAATATCTACAGGTATCGGACGTCCGTAAATGGACGGATGTCCGGTCGCCGGACGTCCGGCCGGGCTCGGAAATCCGCTAATTTAGGTTCTGTTGGGAGGCTCCAGTCGTCCGGAAAGTTGCGGAGATCCGGTCGTTTGAGAGGCTCCGGACGTCCGGTAAAGTGACGGTCGTGCGGTGGGTCGGTGTCAACGAGGGATTTGAGCTCCGGGACGCGATTTTGGGTGGAAAATGGAGATTTTGGGGGCAAAATTGAGGAGATTTCGTGGATGAAAGATGGGAAAACTTGAGGAAATGCTAGATCCACTTGAAACCAAGCAAATCCATGGATCAAAATCAACAAAACTTCATCATACCAACAAATCAAAAAAATTTGGGGCTATTTTTGGTGCGGAATTTTCGAATTTGGGGAAGAACACAACAAAATCAAGCTAGAAAACGAAGAGGGGTGGCTCCGAAATCGTGATCAACATGGCTCATGATACCAAGATGATATAGGGTAGAACCCTAGTGGCCCGATCTTTCACGACTGGAGCGGATCCCGCGAAGAACACGAGGGGAAACACGAGAGAATTACTCAAACCAACGAGAAATGGTCACACATGTGCTAGATCCTCGAAACTCAAAGAGATACACGATCCAAAGTCAACAAGGGACGATACAAGAGGTAATCGGTTCTTCTCCGTGAGGAGGTCTTGATGGGGGTCTTCTCCATGAGGAGGTCTTGAATCCAAGGGGATCTTCTCCGTAGAGGGACGCGGTCTCTCTCGTGGAGTAGGTCCGTAATGGATGAGCAAAGCTCTATCTCACATATGAGTTAAACCAATGCTAACCCTAACTAGAAGGAGGTGGAGGAGTATATGTAGTCTAGGGCCACGAACGGGTAAGTGAGGGCGAAGGGGTAGATGGGCTAGACCCGATACACTGTGCGCAGACAGGCGTCGGACGTCCGGAGGCTCGGGACGGTTCGGACGTCCGGAAGTCTTCGGACTTCCGTAAATAGCGTTCTGTCGCCGTGGCACCGGTCGTCCAAAGCCTGGGGAGTGTCGGACGTCCGGTACTTGCCGGCCGTCCGGCCGCTGTAGCTTTTGTCGGCTGGCCCTTCTCGCTGGCTGAGTGTCGAAGCGTCGGACGTCCGGCGTTGTCCGGTCGTCCGGTGGCTGAAGACTTCGGGCAGCTTCTTCTCTTGGTCCTTGTACTTGGCGTCCTCGCTAGCTCCTCCGTGGATGTGGTGGCTCCGTGGCTTTCCTCTAAGTACCTGATCATGCATAGCACATGCGTTGGAGGTAGTATCCATGTCTCACATGTAGAAAGTGAAGGTTCGGAGAGGAGCAAGTTCACCTTGTGTCCAATGGCGTATATTCGAGGTCTCGTCATATGTCCTCTTGGGGCTTGGAGAGTAGTCGGAGTGTACACGGGGATGAACGTGGGATGCTCCGCATCACCTTATCCCCTCTCTCCACTAAAGCCCAAAAGGCCCATTACTTCTCCCGGTGAATTCCCGTAACTCCCCGGTTGATGCGGAGCATCCTATGGACATCACCAAGTCAAGAGTCCATTTGGCAAGTGACACGTGCGACATCTACTTCACATACCTAAAGGTGAATCTTCTCCTTTACACGTGTTCACTTGACCCCTTTGAGGATGGTATACTACTTGACATTCCTTCCGTGTGCATGCATAGGTATTGTCGGAGCTTCACACTTAGCAAGGACGAGTTCATGCGGAAGAGAACATCTACACCATCCAAGAGGGAAGCCTGGAAGCGCCAAGAAGAAGGCAGCAGCACCCAGGCGACCCCGTGTCCACGGGCCCCTCCGACCCCGTGCCCACGGGCCTCCCAGGCTGGCGGTCCTGAAGACCCCGTGCGCACGGGAGTGTACCATGCCCACGGGCCTCATGGACCCCATGCGCACGGGCCCTTGCGTCAGGTCTCAGGATACCTCGTGCGCACGGGCTCCACTTACCCCGTGCACACGGGGCCCCCTGTGTGATACTGCGGGCTTTGCCCTTGTTTTACCATTTCGCTGCCACTTATCCCTCTCTTTGCCTAGGAATATATATACTCCTTCATTTCCTCCATTTAGGGAAAGGATAAGAATAGAACTAAACACTAGAGCTTAGCTCATGTATGTCCCCTTGTGGGATTCCTCTTGAGAGAGAGACACTCCATTGGAGTTCAAGGCCTCCATTGGAGAAGATCCCTAGTGGATAAATCAAGCCCTCATCTCCTTCATAGGATTTGGGATGAACTCTACCATGTATCTTGTTTCCCTTTGATTGTTCATGTACCTTGTGGATCTTGTGTGTTTGTTGGTCTAGTGGATGTGTGAATGGACTTGTTATTGTGTGTTCCTCTTGTTTTATCTCTTGTGTTCATCTTGTTCTTGGGGATTCCACCTCCAATTCGTGAAAGATCTCCCTATAGGGTTCCACCCTACAACATCTTGGTATCTAGAGCCACATTGATCACGAAATTGGAGCCCCCTCTTTGTTTTTCTAGCCTAATTTTGCTAGTTCTTGCCCAATTTCGAAAATTCCCCACAAAAGGAGCCATAACAAATTTTTTGTGATTTGAAGTTTCTTGTGAGTTTTTTTTATTTTGATCCGTGGATCTGGTGTCTAGCAAGTAGATCTAACTCCTATTGCGTCCCCATACCCTAATTTTTCTTTCCCCCATCGAATTTGAGAAGAAAATCGCGAATTTTCTGCCTACCCCGTGCCCACGGGCTCCCCACCCCGTGCCCACGGGCCTCCGCGAAGTCTCTGGTGACCTTGTGTCCTCGGTACATGTACCGTGCGCACGGGACCCCGTGTCCACGGGCCCTGGACCCCATGCGCACGGCCCCCATACAGCAGCCGCGAGCTTTTCACATTTTTGCCCATAACTTCCACTCCCGAACTCCGATTTGGGTGTTCTTTGGCTGGTTGAAAATCTAGCGATGTGCCCGAGCTGCTCATCTTGGTTTTACCACCATTTGACTCCATCAAATTTTGCCCATTTTTGCATCTTTTGCATAGGCCCTCTGCCATAACTTCCGCACCACCACATACAACTTCCGCAACCTAAGCCATTTTGGTTCCTTTGGTATTTATGGTTGTTTGAGTTGTGATTTGAGTCTCCTAAGGTGTTTCAGCTACTTAGGGATGGTTACATATTCATCCACCACCGGTGCCTTGTATCGTTCCATCGACTACATCCACCACGAGCTTCCAGATCGACGACGATCATCCATCCTTTGAGACCATCTTCAACCGGAAGCAAGGCCGGTTACCCCGACTTCATGAAAGGTTAAGTGTGACGAAGGTATCCATTCCATCATAAACTTTTCCTTCCTTGCCATTACATCTTGATAGCCCCACCATCTTTGCGCATACCTTCATACCTATTGAGATTAGCTATCCGAGTATTGACGGGCTTCGCGAAAACTTGTGCACCATAGTGATATGATATCATATTGTTGAATCATTGGATATATCATATAGTGCAATTGTTTACTCCCGTGCATTTCTTGTGATACTTATCTCACGTTTGTGGTTGAGGCTCAATAAGAAAAGTGGAAAGGAAGAAAAGAGCAAAAAAAGCTTTTAAGCAAGAAAGAGAATGATCATAAGCTTATAAGCAAAGAGTTGAGCATGATAAGAGATACTTGTGCATGAGGATATACAGAATAGGAAACATTTAGCTTGCATACATATAGGTTGGTGCCAAGTGGTGAATCGTTCCCAAGTGTGCAATCAAGCTAGTGCTCTCCTAGTGTTTGTGCAACACGAACTTTGTCTTCATTAGGCAATTTTGTCTTGCTCATCCCTATAGTTGCACAAGCCCCATTATCCCACCGTGTGTGTTTCTTTATTGCCCTCCTCTATATTTGTGATCACTTGCTTTGCATTTTGAGTCCTTTGGATTTATTTCAACATTTACAATATCTTGGACTTCAATTTGCATGAAATTTGTGCCACTTGTCCTAACCAAGCCACTCGATAAGCTTTTACTTGTAGGTGTGAGTGAACAAGTCCGGTAACAATTCCACTATTCTTTCATCTCACATTGAGTGATACGAGATACATCCTCAACTTTGGGAAAAGGTAGCTTGGTATTGTTTATCTCATTTCCTACTCACCTTTGCTCGAGTCTTGTGATGGATAGGCAAATCACATCATCTCCGGTCTACAACCACGACGACGAGTTCGATGCTATGAAGAACGTCATTGACGCCAAGATGGAAAAGCACATGGAGGAGCTCAAGGTCCTCATCAAGAATGGCAAGCAGTCTTCCTCATCTTCGAGAAGACGCTCAAGTGCAAGGACTTCCGTGCTACCATCTCCAGCAAGTACACACAGGCATCGACATCGACAAGACCATGAAGAGCGACCTACTAGACGAGAGTTGGCTTCTCTGCCACCCTCGTGCACACTGGACCTCGACCCCCGTGCACACGGGACCATGTGCACACGGCCTCCGACGACCCCGTGCGCACGGGCTATACAGAGCCACGACATCAACCCCTAGACTACGGCTCCTTCAACACCTTTGGCATCTTCGCCAAGTGACTTCAAGGCATCTTCGCCTTCGGATGTACGGCATCTTCGCCAACCCCACGAGCTCAAGTCCACTACTCCCTCGAGCTACAACGACTTCAACATCGCCGACGAGATTCCATTCTTTGGGACTAATGACCCCGATGAATACCTCGAGTGGGAGTGCAAGATGGACGACTACCTCAAGCTACATCAAGTACCCTCCGAAGCTCAAGTGAAGTGCGCCACAAGTATCTTCCACGACTATGCGTTGATTTGGTGGCTTCACTCACCTTCAAGGAGCTTCGACATGAGTTGGTCCAAGACGAAGAAAGTGATGCGGCGAGAATTTGTGCCTTCCACCTACACGCAACATCTTCAACGCCAATTGGAGAATACCATACAAGGATCCAAGTCCCTCGACGAGTACTTCAAGAGCATGTAGGAAGCATTGCGACGTGCCGGCGTGGACGACCCCATTTGGATGAAGTTCTACTTCATGATGGGATTGAACAACGACATCTCCAAGACTATCTTCCTCGAGAACTACAAGTCCCTCGACAACAACTACATTGGCGCTCTCAAGGTGGAGCAAGAACTCAAGAAGGCCAAGTCTACTCGCCCCCGAGCTCACTTCGCAACGACCACGCTACAAGACTATGAGAGTGGTGATGTGCCATCTTCGGCCTTCATCCACGACGAGAGTGATGTTGTGCCATCTTCGGCTTTCATCCACGACGAGCGTGATGATGTGCCATCTTCGGCCTTCATCCATGGCGACGACGATGGGATGGTTGAGCATGGGATTTTCCCTTCGACCACGGTGACGTATGATGACTTGAGTGACTTTAGCCACCATATTGAGATTGAGAGTGACTTCACCACTAGCCCCATATCTCATGAGTTGCCCCAATTCCCATGTGAGGAGAGCCACCGCCACCACCACTTGAGTGATTTGAGTGACTCCACCATATGCGACATTGAGTGCACCTACCTTGAGGGAGTGAGTGAGCCACCACCACATAGAGAGAGTGAGGTAGTTGATGAGGCATATGAGGCCATTTCGATTTCTAACAACTTAACCTCTACCTCTATTGTGTCTTCTCATTTGGTGCTAGGTACCATCTATGATGACGTGACGATCCTCGACGACTTCGTCCTCCCTTTGGACATGACGATGGCCATGGTGGACTATGATGCACCCCCCACATGGTTCCATCACGATGAAGATGACCACGATTTGGTCTTTACCACCCCACCTACACCACTTGAGTGGAATGAACAAGGTAACATAGGTGAAGGTGATGCTCTAGTCCCACTAGTGGACATTCTTGATATTGATTGCTTGCATGATGTTGATCCACCTATTACCATGCTTAATGCTAGTATGATTTCCCCATGCGATGATTTACCCATTTATGATGAGTTTGATGATTGCCATGAGGAGTCTATTAGTTGTGATGCCATGTTACATAGGATTTCTTGTGATAATTCTCTTGGTCACATCATGTTCGACAATCCTCTTGACTTGTCATATGCTATGAATGAGATCACCCATATGTAACATTTGCAATCTCGTCATACTGACTATGCATATGCCATTAAAATTAATCCAATTTGCACTTATGGCATAGATGACAAGCCCATGGTTATTGGCATTTGTTTTTCTTGTGATGATATTGCTATGCTCCCTTTGCATCATTTAGCTCATATGCCATGCCATGACCACCAAGCTTCGGATATGCATTGTTGTGGATGTTGTTCATATTCTCCATATGATGTTTCCACTATTGCTCATGAGGAGACCCCCATAGTTTCCTCATACATTTTAGAAGATTTTGATTCATCCTATCCATTGCATGATCCCACTACTTGTGTGCACCATATGCTCCCCGTGAATAAACATGCTATTGATGTGCCATATACGTGTATGTTAAATTTGCATCCCCATCGTGTCATATACAATAACTATTCTTTCATGATGGATGACATGTTCTTATACCATGCATCAAATATCTTTGAGCGATGCTTATCTTGTGCTAACTCACACATGCACATACACATCATGATGGATGATGTGTACATTTACCACGCACACACGTTCTTTCGTTTGTGTCTCTTTTGTGTAGGTACCCATGAATACTTGTCAACCTCACAATCCCATGAGTTGACAAAACGAGCTCTAGAGAGCAATGATGACTTGGGATCCCATGGATTTCCTTTCCCACCGCTCTCTTCGCGCAAAGACTTCGCACATTTCTTCTACATGGCTCTCACATGGTTATGGGTTATTGTCCATTACAAATTATATGCCCATCTTGCCATGTTCACTTTGCATGATATTATCATTCCTATACCTTTGCCATGCATTTGTGACCCATGCTTTGCAGTACACATGATGATTGATTCTAGTACTTGTATGTGTATTTGCAAGCTTGGTGGAGATATCACTTGTTATTGCCATGTTTGCTTTGTGCCCCATGCCTATGATGATACTATGATCTTGCTTTGTGTTCGTGCTTGCGATATGTCATGTGCATTGCCTATATCCACTATTTGCTCACATGACATGATTGCCATCATTTCCTCTAGTGTGTTGCATCTTCGCTCCACTAGTTTGCACGACATGATTGACTTGATTGCCTCACACATGTTGAACAATTGCTCTTTACTTTGTGTTGAGTTCCACGATATCTTCATTACACCATATGCACATTATGCTTGGATTGTCTTGCACTTGCCCCATGTGTTTAGACATCTCCTTATACTTGGTGTTGTGAATGATTCCTATGCCTACCATAGACCTTTCATTGAGTGTTTATGCATACTTGCTATCATCTTGAGGTAGATGCTTGTTCACTTGTCACACATATTAGCATATTTACCTCCCATTTGCATGCTTGTTTCCATGATGTCCTTGATTGTGCTCAATTTATATGCTTAAATGCCATGCCACACTTCTTTGTCAAACCATATGCTATGCTTGATGACAAGACTTGTTGGGTGAATCACCTCTTGAATGCTTGGTTTTGCCCTTACGCCAACCACATTTGTTTTTCCAAGTTCTTGTTATCTTTGCTCCTTTTGAAGGAATTACAAGACGGTGCAACATTGGAGAGTGCCCATTTGAAACTACAAGATGATGCATGCTTGGTGATCGTCAACTTCTACACGGCAACATCATCTCTTTCCCATGGTGATTTGGATTTCGATCCGAGGTCGGATCTTTCCCAAGGGGGAGGGGATGATGCGGAGCATCCTATGGACATCACCAAGTCAAGAGTCCATTTGGCAAGTGACACGTGCGACATCTACTTCACACGTGTTCACTTGACCCCTTCGAGGATGGTATACTACCTGAAATTCCTTCCGTGTGCATGCATAGGTATTGTTGGAGCTTCACACTTAGCAAGGACTAGTTCATGCGGAAGAGAACATCTACACCATCCAAGAGTGAAGCCTGGAAGCGGAGAAGGAAGCGCCAAGAAGAAGGCAGCAGCTCCCAGGCGACCCCGTGTCCACGGGCCCCTCCGACCCCGTGCCCACAGGCCTCCTAGGCTGGCGGTCCTGAAGACCCCGTGCGCATGGGAGTGTACCGTGCCCACGGGACCCCGTGCGCATGGGCCCTTGCGTCAGGTCTCTGGATACCCCGTGCGCACGGGCTCCACTTACCCCGTGCACACGGGGCCCCCTGTGTGATGCTGCGGGCTTTGCCCTTATTTTACCATTTCACCCCCACTTATCCCTCTCTTTGCCTAGGACTATATATACACCTTCATCTCCTCCATTTAGGGGAAGGCTAAGAATAGAACTAAACACTAGAGCTTAGCTCATGTATCTCCCTTGTGGGATTCCTCTTGAGAGAGAGACACTCCATTGGAGTTCAAGGCCACCATTGTAGAAGATCCCTAGTGGATAAATCAATCCCTCATCTCCTTCATAGGATTTGGGATGAACTCTACCATGTATCTTGTTTCCCTTTGATTGTTCATGTACCTTGTGGATCTTGTGTGTTTGTTGGTCTAGTGGATGTGTGATTGGACTTGTTCTTGAGTGTTCCTCTTGTTTTATCTCTTGTGTTCATCTTGTTCTTGGGGATTCCCCCTCCAATTCGTGAAAGATCTTCCCATAGGGTTCCACCCTACAACACTGGTACTCCGAAAAATACCCGAATCACTCGGAACCTTTCCGATGTCCGAATATAGCCTTCCAATATATGAATCTTTACCTCTCGACCGAGACTCCTCGTCATGTCCATGACCTCATCCGGGACTCCGAACAACCTTCGGTACATCAAATCACATAACTCATAATACAAATCATCATCGACCGTTAAGCGTGCGGACCCTACGGGTTCGAGAACTATGTAGACATGACCGAGACACACCTCCGGTCAATAACCAATAGCGGAACCTGGATGCTCATATTGGCTCCTACATATTCTACGAAGATCTTTATTGGTCAAACCGCATAACAACATACGTCGTTCCCTTTGTCATCGGTATGTTACTTGCCCGAGATTCGATCGTCGGTATCATCATACCTAGTTCAATCTCATTACCGGCAAGTCTCTTTACTCGTTCTGTAATGAATCATGCCGCAACTAACTCATTAGTTACATTGCTTGCAAGGCTTATAGTGATGAGCATTACCCAGAGGGCCCAGAGATACCTCTCCAACAATCGGAGTGACAAATCCTAATCTCGATCTATGCCAACTCAACAAACTCCATCGGAGACACCTATAGAGCATCTTTATAATCACCCAGTTACGTTGTGACGTTTGATAGCACACTAAGTGTTCCTCCGGTATTCGGGTGTTGCATAATCACCTAGTCATAGGAACATGTATAAGTCATGAAGAAAGCAATAGCAATAAAACTCAACGATCATAATGCTAAGCTAACGGATGGGTCATTTTGTAATGATGTGATCCCGTTAATCAAATGACAACACATGTCTATGGCTAGGAACCTTAATCATCTTTGATTAACGAGCTAGTCAAGTAGAGGCATACTAGGGACACTCTGTTTTGTCTACGTATTCACACATGTATCAAGTTTCCGGTTAATACAATTCTAGCATGAATAATAAAACATTTATCATGATATAAGGAAATAAAAATAACAACTTTATTATTGCCTCTAGGGCATATTACCTTCAGTCTCCCACTGCACTAGAGTCAATAATATAGTTCACATCGCCATGTGATTTAACACCAATAGTTCACATCGTCATGTGACCAAGACCCAAATGGTTTACTAGAGTCAATAATCTAGTTCACATCGCCATGTGTTTAACACCAAAAGAGTACTAAGGTGTGATCATGTTTGGTTGTGAGAGAGGTTTAGTCAATGGGTTTGCCACATTCAGATCCGTATGTATTTTGCAAATTTCTATGTCTACAATGCTCTGCACGGAGCTACTCTAGCTAAATGTTCTCACTTTCAATATGTATCTAGATCGAGACTCAGAGTAATCCAGATCGGTGTCAAAGCTTGCATCGAGGTAACTCTTTACGACGAACCCTTTATCACCTCCATAACCGAGAAATATTTCCTTAGTCCTCTAAGGATAATTTTTACCAATGTCCAATTATCAACTCCTAGATCACTATTGTACTCCCTTGCCAAACTCAGGGGAGGGTATACAATAGGTCTGATACTAGCATCGCATACTTTATAGAACCTATGGCTGAGGCATAGGGAATGACTTTCATTCTCTCTCTATCTTCTGCCGTGGTTGGGCTTCGTGTCTTACTCAACTTCACACCTTGCAACACAGGCAAGAACTCCTTCTTTGACTGTTCCATTTTGAACTACTTCAAAATCTTGTCAAGGTATGTACTCATTGAAAAAACTTATCAAGTGTTTTGATCTATCTCTATAGATCTTGATGCTCAATATGTAAGCAGCTTCACCGAGGTCTTTCTTTGAAAAACTCCTTTCAAACACTCCTTTATGCTTTCCAGAAAATTCTACATTATTACCGATCAACAATATGTCATTCACATATACTTATCAGAAAGGCTGTAGTGCTCCCACTCACTTTTCTTGTAAATACAGGCTTCACCACAAGTCTGTATAAAACTATATGCTTTGATCAACTCATCAAAGCGTATATTCCAACTCCGAGATGCTTGCACCAGTCCATAGATGGATCGCTGGAGCTTGCACATTTTGTTAGCATCTTTAGGATCGACAAAACCTTCTAGTTGCATCATATACAACTCTTCTTTAAGAAATCCATGAAGGAATGTAGTTTTGACATCCATTTGCTAGATTTCAAAAAATGTGGCAATTGCTAACATGATTCGGACAGACTTAAGCATCGCTACGAGTGATAAAATCGCATCATAGTCAACACCTTGAACTTTGTCAAAAACCTTTTTCGACAAGTCTAGCTTTGTAGATAGTAACACTACTATCAGCGTCTGTCTTCCTCTTGAAGATCCATTTATTTTTTGTTGCTTGCCGATCATCAGGCAAGTCAACCAAAGTCCATACTTTGTTCTCATACATGGATCCCATCTCAGATTTCATGGCCTCAAGCCATTTCGCGGAATCTGGGCTCGTCATCGCTTCCTCATAGTTCGTAGGTTCGTCATGGTCTAGTAACATGACTTCCAGATCAGCATTACCGTACCACTCTGGTGCACAACATGCTCTGGTTGACCTACGAAGTTCGGTAGTAACTTGATCTGAAGTTTCATGATCATTATCATTAGCTTCCTCTCTAGTTGGTGTAGGCATCACTGGAACGGTTTTCTATGATGAGCTACTTTCCAATTCAAGAGAAGGTACAACTACCTTATCAAGTTCTACTTTCCTCCCACTCACTTCTTTCGAGAGAAACTCCTTCTCTAGAAAGGATCCACTCTAAGAAACAAATATCTTGCCTTCGGATCTGTGATAGAAGGTGTACCCAATAGTTACTTTTGGGTATCCTATGAAGACGCACTTCTCCGATTTGTTTTTGAGCTTATCAGGCTGAAACTTTTTCACTTAAGCATCGCAACCCCAAACTTTAAGAAATGACAACTTAGGTTTCTTGCTAAACCACAGTTCATACTGTGTCGTCTCAACGCATTTAGACGGTGCCCTATTTAACGTGAATGCAGCTGTCTCTAATGCATAACCCCAAAACGATAGCGGTAAATCAGTAAGAGACATCATAGATCACACCATATCTAATAAAGTGCGGTTATGACGTTCGGACACACCATTTCGCTGTGGTGTTCCGGGTGGCGTGAGTTGCGAAACTATTCCGCATTGTTTCAAATGAAGACCAAACTCGTAACTCAAATATTCTCCTCCATGATCAGATCGTAGAAACTTTATTTTCTTGTTACGATGATTTTCCACTTCACTCTGAAATTCTTTGAACTTTTCAAATGTTTCAGACTTATGTTTCATCAAGTAGATATACCCATATCTGCTCAAATCATCTGTGACGGTAAGAAAATAACGATACCCGCCGGGAGCATCAACACTCATCGGACCGCATACATCAGTATGTCTTATTTCCAATAAGTCTGTTGCTCGCTCCATTGTTCCGGAGAACGGAGTCTTAGTCATCTTGGCCATGAGGCATGGTTCGCAAGCATCAAGTGATTCATAATCAAGTGATTCCAAAAGCCCATCAGCATGGAGTTTCTTCTTGCGCTTTACACAAATATGTCCTAAACGGCAGTGCCACAAATAAGTTGCACTATCATTATTAACTTTGCATCTTTTGGCTTCAGTATTATGAATATGTGTATCACTATGCTCGAGATTCAATAAACCATTTATATTGAGTGTATGACCATAGACGGTTTTATTCATGTAAATAGAACAACAATTATTCTTTGACTTAAATGAATAACCGTATTGCAATAAACATGATCCAATCATATTCATGCTCAGCGCAAACACCAAATAACATTTATTTTAGGTTCAACACTAATCCCGAAGGTAAAGGGAGTGTGCGATGGTGACCTTATCAACCTTGGAATCACTTCCAACACACATCATCACCTCGTCCTTAACTAGTCTATGTTTATTTTGCAACTCCTGTGTTGAGTTACTACTCTGAGCAACTGAACCAGTATCAAATACCGAGGGGTTGCTATAAACACTAGTAACTACACATCAATAATATGTATATCAAATATACCTTTGTTCACTTTGCCATCATTCTTATCCGCCAAGTATCTAGGGTAGTTCCACTTCCAGTGACCATTTCCTTTGCAGTAGAAGCACTCAGTTTCAGGCTTGGGTCTAGCTTTGGGCTTCTTCATGGTAGTGGCAACTTGCTTGCCATTCTTCTTGAAGTTCCCTTTCTTTCCCTTGCCCTTTTACTTGAAACTAGTGGTCTTGTCACCCATCAACACTTGATGCTTTTCTTGATTTCTACCTTCGCTGATTTCAGCATCATGAAGAGCCCGGGAATCGTTTTCGTCATCCCTTGCATATTATAGTTCATCTCAAAGTTCCAGTAACTTGGTGACAATGACTAGAGAACTTTGTCAATCACTATCTGAGCACATGTAGTACTCGGACATTCTGAGCACATGCTCACTGGTTGAGCTATTCTCCTCCATCTTGTAGGCAAAGTACTTGTGAGAGGTCTCATACCTCTCGATTCGGGCATGAGTCTAAAATACAAATTTCAGCTCTTGGAACATCTCATATGCTTCATGTCGTTCAAAATGTTTTTGAAGTCCCGGTTCTAAGCTGTAAAGCATGGTGCACTAAACTATCAAGTAGTCATCATACCGAGCTTGCCAAACGTTCATAACATCTGCATTTGCTCCTGCAATAGGTCCGTCACCTAGCGGTGCATCAAGGACATAATTCTTCTGTGTAGCAATGAAGATAATCCTCAGATCACGGACCTAGTCCGCATCATTGCTACTATCATCTTTCAACATAGTTTTTCTCTAGGAACATATCAAAATTAAATGGGGAGCTACATCTTGAGCTATTGATCTACAACATAGTTATGCAAATACTATCAGGACCAAGTTCATGATAAATTAAAGTCTAATTAATCATATTACTTAAGACTCCCACTTAGATAGACATCCCTCTAGTCATCTAAATTATCACGTGATCCATATCAACTAAACCATGTACGATCATCACGTGAGATGGAGTAGCTTTCAATGGTGAACATCACCATGTTGATCATATCTACTATATGATTCATGCTCGACCTTTCGGTCTCAGTGTTCCGAGGCCATATCTGCATATGCTAGGCTCGTCAAGTTTAACCCGAGTATTCTACGTGTGCAATACTGGCTTGCACCCGTTGTATTTGAATGTAGAGCTTATCACACCCGATCATCACGTGGTGTCTCGGCACAACGAACTGTCGCAACGGTGCATACTTAGGGTGAACACTTATACCTTGAAATTTTAGTGAGGGATCATCTTATAATGCTACCGCCGTACTAGGCAAAATAAGATGCATAAAAAGATAAACATCACATGCAATCAAAATATGTGACATGATATGGCCATCATCATCTTGTGCCTTTGATCTCCATCTCCAAAGTACCGTCATCATCTCCATCATCACCAGCATGACACCATGATCTCCATCATCTTGATTGATGCGGTGCATCCCACGATCATCCCCATGTACACTTCGACTACTCCCCAAGCCCCAAAAGGACATACGATAAGACCTCGATCAAACGCCATTGGACACAAGGTGAACTCACTCCTCTTCAAACCGTATCTTACCACATACGAGACATGGCTACTACCTCATGCATGGACCTTGCATACACTCAGGTACAACCGTGATGACCATGGAGGATCCAAGGACCAAGGCCAAGCATGGAAGAGGAGAAGGAAGAAGAAGAACGGAGCAAGACAGGACTTGCCCGGATCATCCGGACCCCCTAGTCGGACGATCCGGACGAAGCCCGGACGACCACCCGGACGATCCGGCTAACATGCCCGAAGACACCCGAAGCCTGCTCGACGAAGCTGGATCATCTGGACCCCGACGCCCAGATCATCTGGCCACCATCCGGATCATCCGGACCATGCCTGCGCGCATGACTTGGGCCGAGGCCCGTGTACCCCTTCGCCCCTCACTTACCCCTTCGTGGCTTAGCACTATACATAGACCCCCTCCTCCTCCTAGTTAGGGTTAGCAAAGGATTAGCTCATGTTTGTCTGAGATCTTTGCTCATCCACTTGGTTAAATTCTCCTTAGAGACGTGCCTCCATCGGAGAAGATCCTTCCAAGCGGATTCAAGACCCCCTCTTAGGTGGCCCCCATCAAGACCTCCTTACGGAGAAGAACCGGTTACATTTGTATCATCCTTTGTTGGACTTGGATCTTGTATCTCACCTTTGTGTTCATCGATCTAGCGCAAGTGTGATCTATTCTTGTTGGTTGAGTGATTCTCTTGTGTTTCCTCTTGTGTTTTCCCTTGTGTTTTCCCGTGTGTTCATCGTGTTCTTAGTCGGGATCCGCTCCTATCGTGATAGATCAGCCGTACGGAGTTCCACTCCACATCGTCTTGGATGAGAGCAAGGTTAATCATGAATTTGGAGCCCCTACCCCTCTTTTTCTAGCCTTCTTTTGCTTGATTTCGTCCTAAATTCGAAAATCCCCACCAAAAATAGCCCCAATTTTTTTTGTGATTTGTGAGTTTTGATGATGTTTTGTTGATTTTGATCCGTGGATTTGCTTGGTTTCGAGTGGATCTAGCATCTCCCCAAGTTTCCCCACCTTCCATTCACGAAATCTCCTCAATTTTGCCCCGAAAATCACCCATTTCCGCCCAAAAATTCGTCCCCGAGAGGAAATCCCGAGCAGTTTGACTTGCCCGGATCATCCGGACCTTCTCCCGGATCATCCGGACACCTCCCGGATCAGCTGGACCCTCTCCCGGACGTCCAGACACCTAGACAACAGAACCGGCCCTGACGAACCCGGATCATTCGGCCAAACACCTGGATCATCCGGACCAAGCCCGGATCATCCGGACCACCTCCCGGATGTCCGGCTAACCCTGACACTGACTGTGCTGAAATTTTGTTTTGGTCATATCTAATTCATCCGAACTCCGTTTTTGACGTTCTTTAGCTCGTTTTGAAGCTCTTGACATACCCCATACCAAAAAAATATCATCAACATCATTCGACTCCATCATATTTTCTGAAATTTGGCAAGTTTGCCTAGGCCTTCCACCATATCATCTGCATTGCCAGCATCGACTTCCGCAACCTAACCCATTTTGATCCCCATTGTATATGTGGTTGTTTGAGTCGTGATTTGAGTCTCCTAAGGTGTTTTGGCTACTTAGGGATGGTTGCTTCTTCATCAACCACCACCACCACTTCCGCATAGGCTTGCCCACCATACACTTCCGCCACCTCAACTTAACCCAATTTTGTTTGTGTTGTGAGTCGTGTCTCCTAAGGTGTTTCGGCTACTTAGGGACCGTGCTTTGAACTCCGACACTGTGTATAGTCCACCACCATAACCTCCACTTCCGCATTGCCTAGTGCAACACCACCGCTTTACGCTACCACCATTTGACTTTTGTCCTTGAGATTTTGAGTTGTGGTTTTTCCGTTTCCTAAGGTGTTTCAGCTAATTAGGAATAGGTCGACATCGACAACACCGCCTCTCATCATCGCCATGGACGGTAACCTTGACGACACCATTGTATATTCCCCATGCAATTGCGTTGTTAACCCCTAGCCCATTTTGCGTTACTTGCCTATCAAGACTAGCCATTTGAGTATTGCCGGGCCACGTTACTTGTGCACATTAGTGATTCATCCCTTCCATTGCATACATACCATATCATATTGGTATCATCATATCATCCCTTGTGTCACAAGATTGTTCCCGTATATACACAATTGCTATCTTGGTTTGTGCATTTCGCATAGTGGCCATATAAAAAAAGAAAGAGAATAAGCTTTTAAGCAAAAGAGAAAGAGCAAAGAGCTTGTAAGCAAGAGCCATAGCGTCGTACTACATTCCACATAAGATTTTCATATCCGATCATCTTGGATCATCTTGAGAAAACACCGGGGACCATACATAATAGCATACTTGGGCTAGAAAGTTGATACATTTTGCATCTTATAGGTTGTGCACAAGTGTCGTATCCGCCTATTTAGCAATCGTGCTAGCGTCTCTCTTGAGTTGTGCAACACGAGCGTTTTCCATGGATTCCACATTTTGTGCTCATTCCTTGGTTGCACGACCCCATTTATCTGTCCGTGTGTGCGTTTCCGTGTGCCACATATTGCTATTGGTCTACCTGTTACATTTGCGAATTTGTGAATCTCTTTCAATATTATTGACTCTAGCTAACATTTTGCATCAAATGTTTGTGCCACTATCCTCACCGAGCTCCACCATCAGCCTTACTTGTGTAGGTGTGAGAAACTGACAAGAATTGGTACCAAATGTGTTATTTCCTTGTTACACATCGAGTGATCATTGATCCATTTTCAACATCGGTCAAGGTACATTTGGTATAAGTTCTTCTCTTTCTCCCACTCATATTTGCTCGAGTCTTGTGATGGATAGGTAAGGCATTTCATCTCCGGTCTTCGACAACAACGACGGCGTGAACAACTACATCACCAAAGCGTCCATCTTCGATCTACAACGACAAATGCAAGGCACACAATCTACCTTGCGAGAGTGCCTCGACAACCTCGCCATCAACATACACCACTCCGAAGCAAGGAAAAGGGACTACATCGACACCAAGTTGGGCGAGCTAATGGATCAACTACGAGACATGCTGGCCGACTACAAGTCTTCTTCCCCTTCATCATCCTCAAGGCGGCAGCGAGCAAGTCGATCATCTTCGGAGCACCCAAGCGATGCAAGTGCAAGTCGTCCACGTCCACATCTCCATGGCGACTACCATCACGTTCGTGATCCACATCGTCATGAAGGGCAAGTCACCTCCAAGCATCATGTGCACGACGACGACGAATGACATCTACTACAAGCTCAAGTACGACAACGACACCATCAACATGAAGATGCTCCACAAGCGCAAATGCACAAGTCCCAACAAGCCCTACTTCAGGCCAAGTCCAAGCTTCATGAGCATAAGAGAAGACCGCGAGACGAGCACCACCAAGACGGAGCTATGGCTACACCAACCACTTCGGCATCTTCGCCAAGTGCTATCAAGGCATCTTCGCCTTTGGACGTACGACATCTTCGCCTACTCCTTGTGAGTTCGCCTACATCGACATCTTCAACAACAAGGCGACCACGTACGAGCGAGGGCCACACTTCCATCTTCGGAAGCCCCTCAAGAAAGATGGCCGAGCATGGGAAATTCCCTTCGGTCATGGTGACGAGCTACGAGGTGCCACATCATATGGACCTCCTACAACAAGACGGTGACAAGAAAGTTGAGCATGGAGACATTTGCACCAACATCTCTCCGACACCCCAATATCATGAGATGACTCAATTGCCATGTGAGGAGAGCCACCAACCTATGAGTGAGATAAGTGACTCCACCATATATGACATTGAGTGCATTCCCTATGAGAGGATGAGTGTGACCACCAACTAGCCCCACACATGATAGCATGCCACACATCCTATGTGAGGTTGAGAGCCATTTGAGTGACTCCACCAACCATATGAGTGAGAGCATCTTACCGGGAGTGAGTGAACCACAACACTTAGTGAGTGAGGTAGTTGACACGGCACGTGAGGCCACTTTGATTTCTAATGACTTAACCTCTACTCCTAGTGTGTTTTCTTCTTTCGTGCTAGATCTCCTACATGACGACATGCCTTTCCTCGACGAGTCCATACCTCCAATGGAGATGACGATGGCCATGATGGAAGAAGATGCACCCCCCACATGGTACCATCAAGTTGCAACCTCACCTACAATACATGAGCAACGCTCCAAAGGTAACATAGGTGACAATGCTTCTCTTGTCCCACTAGTGGACTATCTTACCAATGATTCACTACTAGGAAAAGGGCTATAGATGGAATGGCCACTAATGGCACACCAGACACGTGGTGTGCCATTGCTATATAGCAGTGGCGCACCATGTGCTGGTGCGCCATTAGTGTGAAAGACACTAATGGCGCACCAGCCACACGGTGCGCCATTAGTAACAATTTTTTATTTATTTTTCCAAACATACTAATGGCGCACCAGGGCACAGTGCGCCATTACCAGCCAGATAGTGTGCCACTACTAAATTTTTTAATTTTTTATTCTTTTGCAAAACTACTAATGGGGCACCAGGGAACAGTGCGCCATTACTAGTTTAAACTAGTAATGGCGCATTGTTCCCTGGTGCGCCATTAGTGTTTTATTTTTGCAAAACTACTAATGGCGCACCACCAGCAGGTGCGCCATTAGTAACCAGGGTTACTAATGGTGCATTAGGTGGTGGTGCGCCATTAGTAACCTGGGATGAGCTAGATATTTTGGACAGCCACACCTACCCACTCACTTTCCCCACTTCATTCTCTCCACCTCCTACTCCAAGCTTGTCTCGGCTGCCTCCTCCTCCTCACCTCATTTGCACCATAAATTCATCCAAATTAAGTGGCTAAATTACCTTTTTTGATAGGTAAGTAGGGGGGAAGCTATCTTTATGTTGTTCTCCCTCTCGAACAACGTGCAGATGCACTTTTTATGGCCTAGCTAAATCTATGTATGCTTGTGGTGTTGCATATGTTTGTGGTGTTGCATATATGTTTATGTTTGCAGGTACCGGTATTTGAAATGCGATAGTTGCCAATATTTTGCCGGAATGTTGATTCATTTCCGTTTCGGCGAGAATTTTGGCACTATGCATTCTTTTTGGTCCTATTTTTAGGGAAAGTCATGCCAAATTTTTTCTTGGTTCTAAAATATCGTTTTTCTCTACCCCGCAGGCGACCATGGTCCGCACGATGACCGAAGGCATCGTGAATAGGTTTTGGAGCTCCGCGAAGGCTGAGATGCTTGAAAAGAACGAGACGGAGATAAGATGTCCGTGTCGAAGATGCAAGCTGAAGAGCCTTATTGCGGACCCGGATTCCGGGCAGGTGCGGGACCACCTGCTCTTGCGTGGTTTCATGGATGGCTATCGGTGGCAAGGTGATGAAGATGACTATGAAGTCGTCCATGGGGGTCGGGCAAGAAATGAGGATGGGCAGCAAGACAACCACCGCGGCTCGGGCGGGCGAGAAGACGAAGAATCTCCAGGACATGATCACGACGGTGATGCTGTACACAGTCATCATGTAGAAGATGCCGGACATGATGATGAGGAAGATGCGGGAGCAGACAAAGGGCATGATCATGAAGATGAAGATGCCGGCGGAGCAGAAGACGATGGACCATCGATGGGCTGGGTTCAGGACCCTCATATTCAAGAGCTGCTTCTGAAGCAGACGGATAACGCAAGAGCTGCCGCCCGAGAGAAAGCCAAGCTGGATCAACTGGAGATAGACGCGGTTACTCCATTGTATGAAGGATGCAGGCCCGAGGATACCCGCCTAAAAGTAACGCTCATGGCTCTGGAGATGAAGGTAAAACACAAAATGACCGACGCATGCTTCGACGAGAACATGTCATTCTGGCACGAACGTCTTCCCAAGGGAACAAGTGCCCGACCAGTTTCGAGGAGGCGAAGAAAATCGTGTGTCCTCTGGATTTACCGCACGTGAAATACCATGTGTGCATGAACAATTGCATCATTTATCGGGACGAGCACGCGGAGTCTACCATATGTTCGATGTGCGGCGTCACTCGATACAAGAAGAGGAAGAAAGCTCCTCGAAAAGTGGTGTGGTACTTTCCGATCACTCCTCGTCTGCAGCGGTATTTCACGGACCCTAAGGTAGCAAAGCTCCTGCGTTGGCACGCGGATAGGGAGGAGATGAAGCGAGAAGATGACGCAAATGATCCGGAGATAAATAAAAAGACAAGATGCTGAGTCACCCTAAGGATGGGAGCCAGTGGCAAGCGTTGAACTTCGAACAACCAGAATTTGGGAAGGATCCAAGGAACATCATGCTGGGCGCGAGCACCGATGGAGTCAATCCGTTTGGCAGCCAGAGAAGCACACATAGCACCTGGCCTGTGTTTGTGTGGATGTACAACCTTCCCCCCTGGTTGTGCATGAAGAGGAAGTACATTCACATGAGTATGCTAATTGAAGGGCCGAAACAACCAGGGAATGACATCAATCTGTATCTGGGGCTGCTGAAAGAGGAGCTAGACACGCTGTGGAAAACGCCAGCCAATACGTGGGACGCCGCAGAGAAAGAATATTTCCCTATGAGAGCCGCACTGCTCACGACGGTGCACGACTATCTCGGTTACGGATATCTCGCGGGGCAGGTGGTCCACGGATTTTCTGGATGCATCAGGTGCATCGATGACACAACGTATCGCCAGTTAGATAGAGATCCCGGGTCTTCGAAAACCGTGTTCATGGGACATTGAAGGTGGCTTCGCGACGATGACCCGTGGAGGAAACGCAAGGATCTGTTCGATGGTGAAACCGAACCCCGAAGACGCCCGCGTACGAGGAGCGGTGAGGAAATAGACGAGCTGTTGAAAAATTGGAAAGATTGCCCACTGCCGGGAAAGAAGCAAAAGGCACCAGAGCCAGGAAAGAAGCGAAAGGCGCCAGAGCCACTGCTGAAGGTATGGAAAACGAGGTCTGTTTTCTGGGACTTGCCTTACTGGAAGATCCACCGTGTGCCTCACAGCCTTGATGTCATGCATATCATGAAGAACGTGTGCGAGAGTCTGCTTGGTACCCTGCTCAACATGCCAGAGAGGACCAAAGATGGGTCGAAAGCAAGGGCAGACTTGAAATCAATGGGCATCAGGGAAGAGCTTCACGCTAATGATGATGATGATGATGATGAGGCGAAGCAGGACACGGAAAGTCGTCGCAAAGGCAAAAAGGCCAAGAAGACCGGAAATGACTTCCCTCCCGTGTGCTTCACTCTAAGTCAGGAGGAGATCGATCAGTTTTTCACCAGCCTCGTAGGAGTAAAACTTCCTTACGGTTACGCGGGGAAGATAAGCAGATACCTAGACTTAGCGAAGCAGAAGTTCAGCAGGATGAAGTCTCACGACTGTCACGTGCTGATGACGCAGGTACTTCCAGTTGCAATCCGTGGGATCATGGACGCGCACGTCCGTGAAACGCTATTTGGCCTATGCAACTTTTTCGACGTCATCTCTCGGAAGTCGGTTGGCGTGAGGCAACTCAGAAGGCTACAGGAAGAGATCGTGGTGATACTATGCGAGCTTGAGATGTACTTTCCTCCCGCATTCTTCGACGTTATGGTGCATCTGCTGGTCCATATCGTGGAGGATATCATCCAACTCGGGCCGACGTTCCTGCACAACATGATGCCGTTCGAAAGGATGAATGGTGTCATCAAAGGATACGTTCGCAACATGTCACGTCCAGAGGGAAGCATAGCCAAGGGCTTTCTGACCGAAGAGTGCATCTCCTACTGCACGAATTATCTAGGCATCGAGAACCCCATTCGTCTGCCCGTCAACAGGCACCTCGGCAGGCTCGCTGGATGGGGTCACCGTGAGGGTCGCCGCGAAATGCATGTCGACTTCGATGGTCGACTCGCCGACTTTGAAAGAGCAAACCTAGTCGCGCTACAACACATAGACATGGTCGATCCTTGGGTGGTACAGCACAAAACGTTTATTGAGAAGACGTACAATGACCGAGGCCAACAGAGGCGGACGGAGATATAATCAAAGAGCACAACTCATGTTTCACGCGTTGGTTCAAGCAGAAGCTTATGTCGTACCCTTTACATGAGGATTCTTCCGCGGAAGAACAACTCATATTCGCCTTGTCACAGGGCGCCGAGCACAACCTGATGACGTATGAGGCGTACGATATCAACGGCTACACATTCTACACCGAGGACAAGGACATGAAGAGCGATGGTTATCAGAACTCCGGGGGAACGATGGAATCCTACACCGGTAACGACAAGGACAGATACTACGGAAGGATCGAGGAGATCTGGGAGCTGAGCTACGCTGGAGAGAAGGTCCCGATGTTCCGTGTCAGATGGGCCAAGAGGGTCATAAAAGAAGACCGGTATGTCACCACCATGGTTATACCCGAAGCCAAATCCAAGACCGCAGGCGCGAACATCACCGCGAAAAATGAGCCATGGGTACTGGCTTCCCAAGTGGACCAATGCCTCTTCATTACCGACCCGTCAAAGCCCAGTCGTGTTGTCGTGAGGAGAGGCAAAAGGAAGATCATCGGAATGGATGGAGTTGCCAATGAGCAAGACTTCGACAAGTACGGCGACCCAAAGATGGAACATGACGACGACGATGAAGTATCAGCATACACCACAAGAAGAAGCAGGACCACCCTACCTAAAGGACGTCCGTTCAAGAGAA
Source organism: Aegilops tauschii subsp. strangulata (assembly GCF_002575655.3). Classification (NCBI taxonomy): domain Eukaryota; kingdom Viridiplantae; phylum Streptophyta; class Magnoliopsida; order Poales; family Poaceae; genus Aegilops; species Aegilops tauschii. The sequence goes on along the minus strand of NC_053037.3, from coordinate 239,327,403 downwards.
GAACTCCATTTACGAAAAATAAGGGCAAGAAGATTGTGAACAAATAGCTAGCTAAGAACTCCATTTCTCGATTGTATTTCGACATATTGAAATGATATTTCTTCTGTTCTAGTGTCCTCATGAATATTTATTTATGTTTATTATTAATATTTTTTGAACTCATGAATATTTTTAAATTTCATGCGCACTTTTTGAATTCATGAATATTTTTTAAATTTGATGATATTTTTTCATATTCAATATTACTGTTTTTATAAAAAATTATTACTGTTTCATATTCATATTCATTTTCTAAAAAATTATTACATGCAACAAAAAATAATAATAATAAAAGTTTACTAATGGCGCACCTCTGGCTGGTGCGCCATTGCTACATAAAAAAAAGTTTACTAATGGCGCACCGATCGTGGGTGCGCCATTGCTATATAAAAAAAAGATTCTAATGGCGCACCGCTTCATGGTGCGCCATTAGAATGTTTCCCCCCTATAGCTAATTCCTCCCTCTCCCTCGCCAGTTCCCCTCCGTCCCTCTCCCTCGCCGCCGCCCCCGCGCCCTGCCGGTCCTTCGCCGCCCCACCCCAGCACGTACGTCCCCTCCCTCCCTTTCCCCCATCCCCTTACCCACTGCGCCGCCTCCTCGACGCGCCGCTGCCCGCAGCCTCCTCGACGTCGGTGTTCTCGTACGGCAGCCTGCCGTTCTCCCACAGCTGATTCCTCCCCTCTCCTCCCCTCCCCCTTCCCCCTAGGTTTTCTTGCCTCCTCCACCATGGCTACCTCCGGCGAGCACGACGCTGCACCGACGCCGACCTAGCTCCCGGGCTCCGCCGCCCCCACCCACCCCCTCCCTCGCCTTCGCCGCACCCACCCACCCCCTCCCTCGCCTTCGCTTCCCCTCGCCCTCTCCCCCAGAGCCCAAAAAGCCTCGCCGCTGTCGCCCCGTCTCCTCCCACCTGCCGCCAGACCGCAACCGCCGCCGCAGCCGTCCAAGGTTTTCTGCTTGATTTTAGTTATCAGCATACTTGTAGTTAGGGATCCCCTCCTGTTATTTTTTTGATGAGATGCTTAAGGCAGCAAGTGGGTTCTGTTGTTATCAATCTTCAGGCAGCTAGTTTCTGTAAATCTAGTCTGAAACTAGTAGAGCTCTTGGTGATTTGCAAATTCAGTTTAAATAAAAATTTGGTACATGACTACTGATCATGTATGAAAGATGTTGCTACTGGATGAGCACAAGAACTACTGTTATATAGCTTGTTTTTTATTTGATGATTCTTAAATTGTTTTCTGAAGATTGCTGAAGAGCACAACTTTCTGATCTTTGAAGACTACAAATTCACTGACATTGGGAACACAGTAACTACGCAATAGGAAGGGTGAGAGCAGAGTAAAAATAAACCACCTAGTAAGTTTGTTTATTTTATATTTACTGGCATAAGATAACTAGGGCTTGATGTATGGAGGCTTGTCTACTTGCTGCTAATACAACATAATATTTGATATGAGCAGGGTGAACAACCTTCAGGTCCCGGGAATCTACTCAAGGCTACACAGTTGCTGTAAGTACTCCATTTTCTAAAGCTTATCACATAGTACTAGCATTTTCTTCCGGTGCAAAAAAAAGGGCTGTTGTTTGTCTTTTGTATAAAATGAACTGAAAACACTTAGATACTTATTAATGTTTCCTAACACGAATACTTCCTGTAAAGTTGATTTTATAAAGATGTGTGATCTTTGTTTCTGAGACTGAAAGTGCTTCTATCTCAAAAAAAGAAGAAGCAAAAAATTAAATGTGCTCATTCTAGTGGGAGGCACAGCTCCTGTCACTTGTGACCATTGCTGCTGGGAGCTTGATGGCATCTTGCCGCACGCCCTTCCTTTTAATGTAGCTCCTTAGAGATCTACACCACCTTGTATACTATTCAGAGAAATGTATAACACATGTGTATTTGTTTTTTGTGTACCCAAATATGTACCACCTTGTATACACCACCTTGTATAGAGGTACCCAAATTGTATAGAGGTACCCAAATATGTACCCAAATTTTTTGATGGTTTTTGTTTTCTGTGTTACTGACAAAAATGCATTTTCTGAATTTTTGCTGTCAAAAACTGTATGTGCAATCTCCAGAACAATTATGCTTATGCTGAGAACTTCATGTATGTGAAAACTGCCATAGGTGCTGTGTTGTGTGATTCTTCATGCTTATGTGAAAACTGTATGTGCAATCTCCAAATGTGAAAAACTGTATGTGCTGTCATAGGTGTTGTGCTGTCAAAAACTGTATGTGCAATCTCCAGAACAATTATGCTTATGTGAAAACTGTATGTGCAATCTCCAAATGTATCATCATAATGTAGGTGCTGTGTTGTGTGATTCTTCATGCTGAGAACTTCAGCTTTTTCAACTTGCTGCTGTATCATCATAATCTAGGACTTGTGATGCTGCTGCTGTACCCCGAGAGGCCCTTGAGTTTGCCGGAATGTCGATTAACTTCCGTTCCGGCAAATTCGGGTACTCCATATGTCCTATTTTCAGCAAAGGTCATGCTGAAATTTTCCGTGAATTTTAGCATGACTTTGCTAAAAATAGGACATATGGGGTACTTGCGACTAATGCATGGGCCGGAGTATCTTAGTACTTAATTAAGTAGGATCAACTGCCCCTTTATTCTTGCTGCATTAAACCATAGGTGGCAATAGAGCCAAGTGATTAGGCCCAACTTAGAATTCTCCTTCCCAGCTTAGCTTTTAGTGTGCCTCGGTGTTGATGAGAACCTAAATGATGTACGCTTAGGCTTTTAGGGTGCCTCGGCGTCGACAAACCCTAAATGATAAAATCTTAGGTTTTAGGATGCCTCGGTGTCGACAAACCCTAAATGATGAGACCATGATCTTGTTCCTTGACAATAACCAACTTTTTGACCAAACTTTTTTCCTATTTAGAGCGAAACATGGCCCACAACGATGAGGCCGGCGGTTCGGGCGGCAAGCAATTCTGGGAGCTATCCCAGGAGATGGAGGAAGAACCTCACCGCTATGAGGACGCCACCGCGGAAGACACCGATCCTGACTACACAACCCCTAGTGGCGTCAGGGATGACACCACTGATGGTGCCGCCGAGGATGCCACCACTGATGATGGCGGCGCACGCACAGATGGCAGCCAACCGAAGAGGCAACGGAAGGACCGGCGCCCGAACGTGCTCGGCACCATCAAGGAGGAATTTACTGAAGTGAACTCCGACGGGCATCCAACGGCGCCCAAACATGTAGTCAAGGGGTACTCGGTTCAGCTCGGGTGCATTCTCCGGAGCACCGTCTCGATCAACACCGAGAACCTAAGGCATAAGGACCGAGGAAATTTGCGCAGCCTCCTCTTCACGAAGCTGCACGAACGATACAAGTTCCCCGCTGAGTTTGCAAACACACGCCTCTCAGGGAATAAAGTGAACAGTGCCGCCCTCACGAGGATGAGCACGACCCTGTCTACATGGAGAAGCACGGTGAAGGCAATGATTGAAAAAGGTGATAGTTATGAGAAGATCAAGGCGAAATATCCTTTGATGAGCGAAGATGACTACAAGGAGTTCAAGATCAAGTGCGAGAGCAGCGCAACCTCCGAATCAAGTCAGTGGGGGAAAGAAATGCGGGAGTTGAACTTAGGGGTCCACCAACTCGGGCCCGGCGGTTACAGAGTGGCGGAGCCTATATGGGACAAGGAGGACGCGGAGCGTGCCGAGCAAGGCCTACCGCCCCGCTTCGAGAAATTACGTGACAAGCAGACCAGGAACTTTGTTAGGGCCCGGTACAAGGAGGACCCGGTAACAAAGGAGCTTACCACGGATCCGAAGACCAGGGCGCTTGAGCTTGTTCTGGTAAGGAATACACCCCCGCATAATTAGCTCCATATGGTTGCATTCTTATTAATGAAGCCAAATTTCTAAATGGTTCACATTCCTTCCGCAGGAGGCTGAAAGCAGTAGCGCGGGGTCGTCTCAGAGCTCCCCTTTTGACACCCCTTTAAATAGGGCCTTGAACGTAATGAAAAACAAGGATAAGCTCAGTAAGCCGTCGTCAGCTGGTCGTGTGGCCGGCAAAGGCTTGTCCACAAAATGGTCGTCATACTATACCGCTGGTGGGCGAAAGGAGAAAAAGGCCAGCTCGGAAAGCCAGTCGCGCGAGGTTCAAGAACTCGAGGCACAAGTGGCACGGATTCCGGAGATTGTCCAAGAGCAAGTGCAACAACAACTGGGAACGACGCTCACCACCATTGTGCCTACCTTGATTCAGGGGCTGACGACGTGGATTGCGGGCGGCCAACAGGGGCCTCCCCCGGTTCCTAGCTTCACGGCCAGCAACTCGCACAACGCGCAGGCGGCGCCATTGGTGTCTCCGGCGGAGGCGGTATTCGTGTCTCCGGCGCCGGCACGGGCATTGGACCTTAATGCACCCGGGTGTACGCCGGCCGGCACCTCGCCAGCAAGCGGCCCCTCCATGAGTTGCACGCGCACGCCCGCCGTTGGCGGTGCCTCGACATTAGCCGAGCTCGACGGCATCACGGTAACTAAGCCTCTCGACCGATGACTTCATCTCCTTGCCTTTGACTAGGCATCCCTGACGCCCTACATGTTTTCGCAGGGCGCCATCGACGTTCCTTGCACTCTCCTGCACTTCGTGGGCGGCGAGTTGGTCGATGTCGCCAAGGGCAGAATCGTTCAACCGGGCAACCGCGTGTTCCACGGTAATCCGATGCCACCCACCTTGTATACGGTTGAACTAGTTCGGGTGCTGCCAGGCTGCGACGAGTTGTTACCTCCGATTCGACCCGCTGGGGCCGACGAAGATGATGTGATGACCCTCAGCGCCTGTGTAAGCTGGCCCCTGCTTTGGCCGAAGAGCCAGATTCATTTGGGGGCGGGGGACACCACCCCACAGACAAGACCGCCAGTCGTGCCAGCGCCAAGCCATGGCAAGAACGCCGCAACGCTACCGGACATGGCGGACATCCCTATGGCACAGGATCCAGACATGCATATGGCACAGGATCCGGACGACGACGACAACGACGGCGGTACATTTTCCAACGTCAATAAGTACTTTGCCGAACATGGGTACGGTGACGAGTTCTGCGGGCCTCCTTCTCAAGAACCCAACCCTGAAAGAGACGACCGCGATCTAGCTGGTACGACGGAGAAACCCAATTGCAACAGGCGTCGTCTGGCGTTCAGTTCTCAGGAGACGCCTCCAGCTGCCGCCTTCACCGAGCCTCAGATAGCTGAGGTGCCAAATATTATCAGCCCCAACACGCTCAAGAAGGCGGTCTGTGAGCAGAACTCGATCCCATTACAGCAGATCAGGAAGAAGGGACGGAAACGAAAGACTAACAAGGGCGCCAGTGCGAGCCAGCCGGCACCGAGTACGATCCGTGCTCAGGACGGGCCACCTTCACCTAAGGATATCTCGAGGAGGGTGCATGTTGCGGGTAGGCCGATGCTACCGACAAATATGCTCAATGCTGCAACCGGTGCTATGCGGAGTCTCCATGACAGTGTTCTTTCTTTGGAGAAGCGGCGTCTCAGAGAGAATGATGTGGCATACCCGGTTTTCGTGGCCAAGGTGCCAGAGGGCAAGGGCTTTGTGGATAGCGCCGTGGGGGGTACGATCGTCCTGCGGTTTGATGACATCTTTGCTATGCTTAACCTTCATCCGCTGCACTACACCTTCGTTCGGCTGTTCTCGCTGAGTATGGAGATGCGGATCATTAGAGACAAGACCCCGGACATTGTGATAGTCGACCCCTTCTACATGTGTGCCAAGATCTTGGGCAGCGCTGGGGACCGGCAAGTCGCGAGTTCACACCTGGAAGGCGTCATTCTGGCAAACCCAGATAAGGATAACTTCCTCGTGCCTTACTTTCCCGAGTAAGTCATCTCCTAACCGCCCCGTAACATATGATTTCTTAGATTTCGATCATTTTTTTTCTAACATTCTGTGTTCTGTGTAGTGACACACATTGCACACTCATCCTCTTAAGCCCGAAATATTCCATGGCCACGTATTTCGACCCTGACCGTGACTCCATGATAGACTACACAAATATCAAGAAAGTTCTTGATGATGCTCTCCCCGGCTACGCCGCATCTGGAGGCACCTTTAAGAGGCCATCTCGTAGGTACGGCAGGCACGTGTTCACCCACAATACGACGTTCCCCCGCGTCAAGCAGCCGCCTGGCGGTCAGAAGGATGCCTACTACGCCCTCCATCACATGCGGGCGATCGTACGGGACCATAATCACCTTCTGCTACCAAATAATCTCAAAGATTGGGCCGCAAGCTTGGCGGCAATCCAGGACGTGGACATCCGACAAGAATTCTTTCGCATCCTGTCGGAGTTTGCAGAAATCATCCATCAAGATGTCGTTCGTACCTCGGGGCAGTTCTAACTCAAATTTCAACCGTCCAACAGCGAGATAGACACAACGCTACAAATGCAGGCTGACAACGCCCGCGACTTCATGACCATCACGACAGACGGCGGCTTCATCCACGCTCCGGTCCCATGAGTCGAGTAGAAAGTAGTGATGCTATGTGTAGTTCTGAAACATTGATTAGCCTCTTGTTGTAATTAAAGTTTAATGAACTTGTATGTCTCTTTGGTTTGGACAGTCATTCAACTTAGATGTAATCGATGCTATTTATTAGTAGGACCATGAATCGTGCTATTAATGTCTTGCTTTTCTCTTCCGATCCTTTTGTTGCATACTTATATATTGCTTATGTATTGTCTATTGTTTGGCTAGTGCATAGAGATGCCGTCGTATGTCGTGTACAAGGGTAAGGTTCCCGGAGTCTACGACGACTGGGAGGAGTGTCGGAGACAGGTTCACTGTTTCAGCGGTAACAATTACAAAGGGTACACCACTAGGGCGGAGGCGGAATCTAGATACGCGCGCTATCTAGCGGGAGAGAGGAGGGAGCGTTGGAGGAACCGGATGAAGACCAGTTTCATCGCGATGATGGTAGTTTAGATGATCGATATCGACTTGTAATGTGAAGACAAACTCGCTACTCGCGGTCTCGAGACTTGTAATGTTCTATCTTTGTTCGGTCTTTTGAATTCGGAGACTAATATGATGAATTGTATTCGGAGACTAATCTTCTATTGTATTCGATGAATCTGCCGTTGCTGTGTGGTGCTGCTTATATTCTGTCCAATAATATATTTTGTAATCTGTGCAAAAATCAGAAAAGAAAAAAAAATCCCTAACATGCACACTAATGGCGCATCGCACCGCAGTGCGCCATTAGTATGCCAAAGGATACTAATGGCGCATCATCACGCAGTGCGCCATTAGTATGCGAAAGGATACTAATGGCGCATCACCACGCGGTGCGCCATTAGTATGGCTAGGCACATGGGTAAATATGGCCCCCTGGGAGGCTTACTAATGGCGCACCGTGGCCTATACTAATGGCGCACTGCCTGGTGCGCCATTAGTATACCAGATACTAATGGCGCACTAGTGGTGCGCCATTAGTAAAAAATACTAGTGGCGTGGTGCTAGTGGCGCACCAGTAGTGCGCCATTAGTAGGCAAAACTGGTGCGCCACTAGTAAGCCTTTTTCTAGTAGTGATTGCTTGCATGATGTTGATCCACCTATTCCCATGCTTCATGCTAGTGCGACCTCTTCATGTCATGACTTACCAATATATGATGAATATGATAATGAGCATGTTGATTTGCCTAGTTGTGATGCCATGCTCCATAGGATATCATGTGAAAATTCTATTGGTCACATCATGTTTGACAATCCATTGAACTTGTGATATGCTATGAGTGAGATCTCCCATATTGCATCATTTCAATCTCAACACAGTAACTATGCATGCCCCATTAAGATAAATCCCATTTTCACTTACGGCATAGATGACGAGATGATGGTCATTGACTTTTGTTTCTCTTGTGATGATATTGCCATGCTTCATTTACATGATTTGCACAATTCATTTACTATGCCATGCCATGATCACATTGTTCCAAATTTGCATTGTTTTGGATGTTGTCAATATTCTCCATGTGATGTTTCCACTAATAATCATGAGGAGACCCCCATAGTTTCCTCATACATATTGGGAGATCTTGATGCATTCCATACTTTGCATGATTCCCATAATTGCGTGCACCATATGCATTCCATGAATAACAATGCTCTACATATTTCTCATGATGCTTTACACAATTTGAGTCTGCATTATGCTATACATAATAACAAATCTCTCATGATGGATGACATGTTTCTATATCACGCATCTCATTTATTTGAGCATTGGATATTTTGTGCTAACCAACACTTGCACGTGTGCATCATGATGGATGATGTGTACATATACCATGCACACACAATTTTCCTTGTGCCTTCATTTTGTGTAGGTACTAATGTATACTCGTCAACCTCTCAATCCCACGAGTTGACGAAACGAGCTCTTGAGAGCAACGATGATTTGGGATCCCGAGGATTATCATTCCCACCATTCCCCTCGCGCAAGGACTACGCACATCTCTTTTACTTGTCTCTCACACGGCTATGGGCTATTTATCACTTGTTACCATATGCCCATTCTATCGTGTTCACTTTGCATGTTACACCTCTTTCCATGCCTTTGACATTTAATTGTGACCCTTGCTTGCACTTACATATGATTCACCATTATGCTACTTCTATGTGTATTTGCATGCTTGGTGGAGACCCTTGTTGCTATTGCCATGTTTATCATGTGCCTCATACTATTGATGCTTGTTGTGTTGGGAGAGTCATGATGTCCCATTGCCATTTACACATGGCCTCTCACCAATACATTGATGCTAATTTCCTCATATCTTGCTTTCATGCTTGTGCTATGCCGTGTGAATTATCCATGCCCACTATTTGCACACATGACATGCTTGCCATGATTCCTCCTAGTACGTTGCATCTTCGCACTACTAGCTTGCTTGATTTATCACTACGATTACTTGCTATGATGCATCACCCATGTTCCACTCTTACTCGCTTTCTTGGGTTGATGACATATATATTCATGCCTCTCACGTGATATATCTTGATATTTGTTGCTTGCCTCCATTAGTTGCATCTATGCTTATTGATCATGGAGACTTGGACATATTACTTGTGAAGAATGCTTATTTCATTGAGCCTATTGTATTTGGTTGTTATCGCATCATATGCCTCCATACTATGAAATGCTCCCTTGTCCTTGTGATGAGTATCCTACCACACGAATGATAGGTTTTGCACTTCCACTAACCTCATTTGTTTTTCCGAGTGTTTGTCATATTCTTTCATTTTGAAGGATTCACAAGGCGGTACCATAACGAGACATATTGGTTATGTGAAGGCATACAAGATGCGCAAGTCCATCATCCTTGCGAAACTCCTAAAGGTGAATTCCTTCACTTTGAGCCATCCTCAATTACGCATATTGGATGGGTCATTCTTTCATTGTTGTCTCCTTCTTCTTTTCTACATGATACATATATTGGATGGAGGACCAACATTGGAGATGGACCCTATGGACCTTCAAGTTGAGGAGTGCCACGACATCGAGCATGGGTACATCAACACTCCTTTGACACATTGCACCAACACCTACATATATGTTGATTGTGCTCACACATGTCATGCTCGATGGACATATCATAGTCACCACAAATTTGCATCTTATGCATGGATTAACTCACATTATGTTTGCCTTGTTGCATCTTGTATTTCTATGTCATCCATGATATGTGAGCTTGTGCATTTTCTTAGCAAATTAGTTGTGATCTTTCTTGATGACATATTCATACATCATGATCATATTGCCTACCCTCAATTGCATGATAACTTATTCATATTGAGCATCCATTGCCATATTCATGCTTTTGATAAACCGTCTCACTATGACATCATTTTGCACCGTGGTTGCATTGATCATATTCACAACACATTTGTGTGCACAATGCATGTTTTTGCTCCCATGAATGCTTTGCATATCATTCTCTATCATCTTGATAAGCTTCATGTGTTTTGTCACGAACAATCTTGCCTCACGGACTCATACTTCCTTGATGGACACTTTGTGTGCGCTAACCATTGTATTTCCGAGTGTTGTTTGTGTTTTCTCTTTTTGCATGTATACCACCCCGGCGACACCTTGGAGTACTTGGATTGCACATTGTCTTCAACTCCGTCCAACTACAAGTCCGTCCACAACAACCGTTTCCATGGTGATGAGGATCATGATCCGAGGTCGGATCTTTCCCAAGGGGGCGGAGATGATGCGGTGCATCCCACGATCATCCCCATGTACACTTTGACTACTCACCAAGCCCCAAAAGGACATACGATAAGACCTCGACCAAACGCCATTGGACACAAGGTGAACTCACTCCTCTTCGAACCGTATCTTTCCACATACGAGACATGTCTACTACCTCATGCATGGACCTTGCATACACTCAGGTACAACCGTGATGACCATGGAGGATCCGAGGACCAAGTCCAAGCATGGAAGAGGAGAAGGAAGAAGAAGAACGGAGCAAGACAGGACTTGCCCGGATCATCCGGACCCCCAGCCGGACGATCCGGACCGAGCCGGGACGATCCGGACGACCACCAGGACGATCCGGCTAACATGCCCGAAGACACCCGAAGCCTGCTTGACGAAGCCGGATCATCCGGACGGCCTCCCGGATCATCCGGACCCTGACGCCCGGATCATCTGGGCCACCATCCGAATCATCCGGACCATGCCTGCGCGCATGACTTGGGCCGAGGCCCGTGTACCCCTTCGCCCCTCACTTACCCCTTCATGGCTTAGCACTATATATAGACCCCCTCCTCCTCCTAGTTAGGGTTAGCAAAGGATTAGCTCATGTTTGTGTGAGAGCTTTGCTCATCCACTTGGTTACCTTCTCCTCGGAGACGTGCCTCCATCGGAGAAGATCCTTCCAAGCGGATTCAAGACCCCCTCTTGGGTGGCCCCCATCAACACCTCCTTACGGAGAAGAACCGGTTACCTTTGTATATTTCCTTTGTTGGACTTGGATCTTGTATCTCACCTTTGTGTTCATCGATCTAGCGCATGTGTGATCTATTCTTGTTGGTTGAGTGATTCTCTCGTGTTTCCTCTTGTGTTTCCCCTTGTGTTTCCCCATGTGTTCATTGTGTTCTTAGCCGGGATCCGGTCCTTTCGTGAAAGATCGGCCGTACGGAGTTCCACTCCACATCATTGATCTCTATCAACGTGTCGTCACATGGTCGTCTTGCCAACTATTGCTTTTGCAATTATTGCTATCGCATAGCGATTAAGTAAAGCAATTATATGGCGCTTGCATCTTATGCAATAAAGAGACAACCATAAGGCTCCTGCGAGTTGCCGATAACTTTAATAAAACATGATCATCTCATAGAACAATTTATATCTCATCACATCTTGACCATATCACATCACAACATGCCCTGCAAAAACAAGTTAGACGTCCTCTACTTTGTTGTTGCAATTTTTACGTGGCTGCTACGGGCTTCTAGCAAGAACCGTTCTTACCTACGCATCAAAACCACAACGATTTTTTTGTCAAGTGTGCTGTTTTAACCTTCAACAAGGACCGTGCGTAGTCAAACTCGATTCAAGTAAAGTTGGAGAAACAGACACCCACTAGCCACCTGTGTGCGAAGCACGACGGTAGAACCAGTCTCATGAACGTGGTCATGTAATGTCGGTCTGGGCCACTTCATCCAACAATACCACCGAATCAAAGTATGACATGCTGGTAAGCAGTATGACTATTATCCCCCACAACTCTTTGTGTCTACTCGGGCATATAACATCTACGCATAGACCTGGCTCGGATGCCACTGTTGGGGAACGTAGTATTTCAAAAAAATTCATACGATCACGCAAGATCTATCTAGGAGAAGCATAGAAACGAGCCGGGAAAGTGTGTCCACGTACCCTCGTAGACCAAAAGCAGAAGCGTTTAGTAACGCGGTTGATGTAGTCGAACGTCTTCCCGATCCAACCGATCCAAGTACCGAACGCACGGCACCTCCGCGAGCTGCACACGTTCAGCTCGGTGACGTCCCTCGAACTCTTGATCCAGTTGAGGCCAAGGGAGAGTTCCTTCAGCACGACAGCGTGGTGACGGTGATGATGAAGTTACCGGCACAGGGCTTCGCCTAAGCACTATGACGATATGACCAAGGTGTCTAACTGTGGAGGGGGGCACCGCACACGGCTAAGAAAAATCTTGAGTGCCTTTGGGGTGCTCCCCTCCTCCGTATATAAAGGAGGGAGGGAGGAGGCGGCCGACCTAGGGGGCGCGCCAAGTATAGGGAGTCTTACTTGGACTCCCAAGTCCTATTAGGATTCCCTTTCCTATTCGGAGTAGGAGAGAAGGAAAGAGAGGGAGAGGGAGAAGGAATAGGGGGGCTGCACCCCCACCCCTTGTCCAATTCGGTTTGGGCAGGGGGGACGCATGCGCCACCTCTTGGCCCTTCTCCCCTCTCTCCACTAAAGCCCAATAAGGCCCATTACTTCTCCCGGTGAATTCCCGTAACTCCCCGGTACTCCAAAAATACCCGAATCACTCGGAACCTTTCTGATGTCCGAATATAGCCTTCCAATATATGAATCTTTACCTCTCAACCATTTAGAGACTCCTCGTCATGTCCATGATCTCATCTGGGACTCAGAACAACCTTTGGTACATCAAATGACATAACTCATATTACAAATCCTCATCGAACATTAAGCATGCGGACCCTACGGGTTCGAGAACTATGTAGTCATGACCAAGACACACCTCCGATCAATAACCAATAGCGGAACCTGGATGCTCATATTGGCTCGAACATATTCTATGAAGATCTTTATCGGTCAAACCGCATAACAACATACGTTGTTCCCTTTGTCATCGGTATGTTACTTGCCCGAGAATAGATCGTCGGTATCATCATACCTAGTTCAATCTCGTTACCGGCAAGTCTCTTTACTCGTTCCGTAATGTATCATCCCGCAACTAACTCATTAGTTACATTGCTTGCAAGGCTTATAGTGATGAGCATTACCAAGAGGGCCCAGAGATACCTCTTCGACAATCGGAGTGACAAATCCTAATCTCTATCTATGCCAACTCAACAAACACCATCGGAGACACTTGTAGAGCATCTTTGTTATCACCCAGTTACGTTGTGACATTTGATAGCACACTAAGTGTTCCTCCGGTATTCGGGAGTTGCATAATCTCATAGTCATAGGAACATGTATATGTCATGAAGAAAGCAATAGCAATTAAACTCCATGATCATAATGCTAAGCTAACGGATGGGTATTGTCCATCACATCATTCTCTAATAATGTGACCCCGTTCATCAAATGACAACACATGTCTATGGCTAGGAAACTTAACCATCTTTGATTAACGAGCTAGTCAAGTAGAGGCATACTAGGGACACTCTGCTTTGTCTATGTATTCACACATGTATCAAGTTTCCGGTTAATACAATTCTAGCATGAATAATAATACTTTATCATGATATAAGGAAATATAAGTAACAACTTTATTATTGCCTATAGGGCATATTTCCTTCACGTGGTGCATATCTTAGTATCATCTCTTTTGTCACAAGGTTGTCATCGCATATATGCCATTGCTATCTTGGTTCGTGAATTTTGCATGAGAAAGAGCTCAAAAGTGAAAGAGCCAACCAAGCTTTTAAGCAAAGAGGAAAGATAAGCAAAGAGCTTATAAGCAAGAACCATAGCATCATACTACATTAAGATTGCCATACTCGATCATCTTGGATCATACCATTGGATACCATACTTATAGCATACTTGGGATAGAAGTCGTTCCATTTTTGCTTTGTAGGTTGTGCATAAGTTTCGTATCCGCCTATTGTGCAATTGTGCTAGCGTCTCTCTAGTGTTGTGCAACAAGAGCATTTTTGTGGATTCCAAATTTTGGCTCACCCCTTGGTTGCACGACCCCACTTATCTATTTGCGTGTGTGTTTCCGTGTACCATATCTTGCACACAACGAGCTTTGCATCAAGAGCAACATGTAATGAGCGACCGCGTCGACTATCTCGCCACCGACTTGCGACTCTCCGAGCAACGTACAAGAGACGACTTCGACAACAAGCTCGATGAACAAAAGCAAGAGAGCAATGCAAGAATGGACGAGATTCGTGCCTTGTTGGTCAACCGTTCCTCTACCTCTTCGTCCTACTCAAGATGGAGCCACTCGAGTCGACACTCCGACCAGACCATCTCCGGCTCAAGTACTCCGACATCGAACACTCTTCGTCATGCCGTGCATCAAGATCATCAAGAAAATCGCAATCCCTACACGACACCGATCATCAAGAGCAATTTTGAGCACAAGAGCATCGACATCGTCAAAACCAAGCCACATTCGTGCAAGCACAAGAAAGGCAACGCCTACGGCAACAAGAGGAAGAGCGAGCGTGACAGCACCAAGATGCACAAGATGCCGAGGCACAACGTCAAGAACAACAACTACGTGAAGCTCAAGCACTTGAGGTGCAACGTGCCCTCCGAGATTCAAGTCGAGCTGTGGCCACACGAAACCGACAAGCTCGTGAGCAACAAGAAGCACTTCGCAATGAAGTTCAACAGAGGATTTATCAATCACGTTTGCATCGACAAGCTCCTTCACAAGCTCGACAAGAACCTCAAGTTCACCAAGAGCATGAAGACAATGGAAATCCTCCACGACAAGAGCAAGTTGAGGGAGACAATCCTCCGCGTCAAGGACGTCATCACCCTCGACCCCAACACAATGAAGAGCAACACTACGACAAGCTAAAATTCATCATGCCCAAGTTTTCCGGAAGCAATGATTCCCAAGAATACCTTTCACGGGCATTGAAATATTGAGAAAATTTTCCGCTTGCACAACTAGGAGAAGAGAAGAAGATCGCGATGGCATCCCTTGAGTTCCAAGACTACATCCTCATTTGGTGGGAACAAGTCATCGAGCGCTGTGAGGCAAGAGGAGAACCACCCATCACAACTTGGATGCAAATGAAGGATGTCATGAGAGCATGTTTCGTGCCAACTTACTACAACCGCGACCTCTTCAAGAAACTACAACCCCTCAAGCAAGGAACAAAGACCATTGAAGAGTACTGCAAGGAAATGGAGATTGCCATGATACGAGCCAATGTCACGGAAGATGATGAGCAAACTATGGCACGTTTCTCGAATGGACTCAATCATCCTATCAAGAAGATCGCCGACTTCCAACCATACTCGAACCTCATCGAGCTAGTACATCAAGCTACCAAAGCAGAACGTCAAGTGCGAGATGACTTCAAATATGCCAAGTTCTCATCCAACTCCTATGGTTTCTCCAACTCTCAAGCTTCAACGACTCCAACACCTTCTACCTCAACCAAGCCATCTGCAAGCAATGTTGACAAGTCAAGTTATAAGAAAACTTCGACAACCTCAAGTCGTCCTCCTACTACAAGAAACTTCAAGCCAAGAGCTTCATCATCATCTACTCCAACCGATGAGACCATCAAGACAAGTTCCTTCAAATGCTTCAAATGCGGCGGCCGAGGCCACAAGTCCTTCGAATGTACAAACAAGCGCACCATGATCTTCAACAACGATGGTACATATGACTCCATGAGTGAAGGATAAATGGAAGCCCTTGAGCAAGTGGTCATGCACCGGCGAGTGAACGAAGATGGTCAAGTCTTTTGTGACGAAGATCCGAGCCCCGCTCTCGTTGTTTCCCAGGTTTTGACTCTTCAACATCAACAAGAAGAAGACCAAATATGCTATATCTACCATACCAAAGCCGGTATCCATGGAAGGTCCGTGAAGGTCATCATCGATGGAGGGAGTTGTCATAACTTGGCAAGTGAAGAACTATGTTCCCAGCTCCAATTAGTCAAGATGAAGCACCCACATCCCTACAAAGTTCAATGGTTAGTGACTCTGACACTATCCAAGTCGAGCATATGGTGCAAGTCTCCTTCAAGATCGGAGCTTACGAAGAGACTTTGGAGTGTGATGTCGTTCTGATGTTCGTTTGCCACCTCCTTCTTGGACGACCATGGCAATTTAACCGAGGCATCATCCACAACGGATGTACAAATCACTATAGCTTCAAGCTGAAAGGAAAGGAGTAAGTGCTACAACCTATGTCTCCAAGCCAAGTGATCCCTGACAAGCAAGCCACCCATCGTGGAGAGAATAGTGAGAGAGCGAACCACCAAAAAGAGAGTGAGCACCACAAGCCCAAATTGAGTGCCTCCACGATGAGCGACAAGAAAAACCTAGTCCTATTTGCCACCAAATGTGAGATGAGAGAAGTGTGTGAGAACCCATCACGTGTCATGCACTATGTCCTTTTGTGCAAGGACGCGACACCCAAAACTAACAACTCTCACAATATACCTTTAGTGTTATCTTCTCTATTGCAGGAATTCTGATAGAGCCGAGGGTGTCCCGATCTTTCAATGAGATGATAACTATCGATTTGGTGGAGTCGACTTTGACGATCCGACTACAAACGTGCACGAAGTTGTGCCTTAGCAATCGCTAAACCAATCTCCCGAGGTTACTGACGATGCTGGAAGCATGATCAGCCTGACCACGAAGGTCTATTACTGCAAGCAATCGAAGAGCAAGCAAGAATATGATAAATCAATCTGAATATTGAGAATAAATATGAAGTATTGATAAAGGTGGGGATCCGGAAGCGGTCTTGCTCTGGTCGTTGGACACAAACGAAGTACATGAAGTTGCAATGGCTAACTTTTAACTAAACAAATCCCAAGGAAAAAGCTACTAGATGGATCTACTTATATAGGAGCAAGGGGTGGCGGCCAAGGAGGTGGGAGGACGTCCCAAGGCAGCCTAAAACCAATCCTAGGTCGTACAAGGCTCATGGGCCCAAGTGGAGGTGATGCACCATCTTTGGACTTGTTGTTTGACTCGGATTCTGCTGCAGCGTCAGATTGTTTTGTCGATATCTCAATGTTCTGGACGAATTTGAAGGTGAATCCAATTGGATTGGAAAGAGCACGAAATCTACTTTCCAAAAAAAAGAATCACCCAATTCGGAGTCCCTATGCAAAAGTTGTTGGCATTTTGAGTCACGTAGTTCTGTGCAGTCCGAATCTGAATCCAGAACTTGAGAGACTTGGACTCTATCTTCTCTTGGCCCAAAAGTGACGTGAGAGGACTTTTTGAACAGAACCTAAACTTCTCCTTTTCCCTTATCTTCATATGTGGATTGTACAAATGTCCCATACACCTGCAATTAGACAAAACACAAAAGTGTGTGAAGTATTTTTGTTCTGGATAACATAAATATATTATTGAGTAATGTGCATTAGAAATCACCTGACAAATATGCATGTATGCAATATTTTTGGTCGTATCCAAGGTAGTCATGTCCTCATCATCCTCCCCTTCTTGAAAACAAAGCCATCCTCGGCGTTGCTTAATCTGAAATCTGGCTAACAAAAGAGACAAGGTCTACACGTTGTATATGTATATGTCATCCGTTTTTACTGATCTCATTTGGTGCACATGTGACACAGTTATACAAAAGCACCCTTCAAAAGTCGTGAAATGAAAATATTGCTACTCAGTTTGCACATATAAGTGAAGCTCTTATTCATATCAAAAGATTGACAATGCTTATCATTAAACCATCCCAACATTGATGAACCATCACCAAGATTAGAGGTCATATCAAAATGATTAAACATTGGCACAATTATTTTCAAACATATTTGATCCAAATCTGATTTATTCCCTGATTCACTTGATTCTTTTGCATCGATAGTTAATTCAATGGGCTCACTCAAAATTGTTTGATCACATGGCAAAGTCAAATCATCAACATAGTCCTCTAAAGTAGCTGGTGTGATCAAAGTAGTGGGTAGCTCACCGCATGGTGCATTTAAATTGACAAGACATTCATCATACTCATGTGGAGGTGGAAGATTAGTACCTTTGTCATTACCTCTTATGATCAACTCAGATGATGTAGGCACTCTCGGTGATGATGTGTCACATGGTGGAGGTCATGTAGTCCTCACAACAACGGATGTGGTTGTCATAGTATGCCTTGTAATTGAAGGGACAACCGTATCAACTCTTGGAATGTGCATCTCGCGCTTGTTCTCCTTGTGGGCAACATGTCGTTTTATTTCCTGTTCAGCTTTGCAAGCAAGAGGAAACAAATGGTCCATAGGATAACACTCTTCATGAATTAGTATCTCCTAAATGTCACGATTTAATCCTCCCCAAAATCTATCCATAAAATCTTCTTCACTTTCTTCTAAAGAGGAATGCAACAAGGTAGTTTGTAAAGTATCATAATATTTCGTTACGGTGTCACTACCTTGTTTTAAATGTTGCAACTTTGTAATCATGCCACGAGTATAATAAGCGGGAACGAATGTATGTCGCATGGCAAGTTTCAAATCATCCCAAGTAGGAGGTATATCATTAGGGTGTAACCGACAATATTCACTCCACCAAACTACAGCATAACAAGTGAAAGAACCAACCGCAACCTTAACTTTTTTACGTACATCAAAATTATTGGAAGCAAATATATTATTTATGTCAAACTCCCATTCAATATATAAAGCAGGTCTAAAACGACCATTAAATGGTGGTATAGAAACATTCACCTGATCATGTGCATTTGGATGTTTGTGCACCTCTCGTGACGGTTGTGGTATTTGCATTGGTGATGGCACGTCTCCCACGATGGACAAACCCCATGCATTGACTCTAATTCCTGTCATGATTAGTAGAAACAAGAAACAAAATTCAAGAATAATGTTCCTATGAACTACTAGGATGTGGTGGTAAAGCGCTCATAGTAAAGCAAATGTCTATATCTTACAAGTTCTTACCAAGCAGAAGGTGGTGACAGGCAACCGGCGGTGTCAAATAACTCTGAAGATTGTGTAAAGCGATTGCCAGGGGAACGTACGTATACATGGTGTAGAAATACGTGGAGCTGGGTTGGCTATATATGGTAGCAAAATATTAGCAATAATCAATTCAGAGATGCAATGTTGAATAAACGCTCAACAACGGTACTGTGCTGGTCCTAGGCTAGAACGGACTAGAGACGCGAGCCTAGAACACTAATGAGGTCACGGTGTAGCACAACTAGCATCAATGAAGGATACTAAGTAGCTCTGGACAGCAAGATATAAGTGAAGATCACAACGGTAGTAAAGATAATGATGAAAAACAACTGCCAAGCAGGATATACAACAACTCTCTCTCCAACTTTCCTCTTGAAAAGTTTGAGCCGACTTTCTGATAACTTTTTTCAAAGAATGCTACTAACTCAAGCTTTCCAATGTAAAAAGAATCACTGAATTCTGAATTGATATGAGGATTCAAAGAATTCTAAAACTATCCTGAAAAACTAGAATAAGCTATGTCCGCGAACTTCGGAGGGCAAAAAGACCTATTTAGAAACCGACTTTGAGGTGTCAAATATTGAAATAGCCTCTGCAACTATTTAGATGCGGCTCATCGCTAGCTTTCAATTGAGTACTCGCGGAGCCAAAACGGACTTCGCATGAGGAAGTTATGCCTATTTTACTGAACAGTGCACAAAACAGATTCCAATCCGAATTCAACTACGAGATTGAGTCTAGATAGATCCGAATTTTGTTTTTTTTTCTCTCTTATTTTCCTCACACTTTTCTCTTTTTCTTTCTCTTTTTTTCTCTGACTTTTTTTTTCTTTTTTTCTCTTTTTTTCTGTCTTTTTCTCTCTCCCTCCCTCTTTCCGAAACAAACTAGATAAGATGCAGATTGGATCAAGCGAAGATGTGAACGATCTCAACTATGATTATGACAATGAACAGTGGGTAGCATGTACAGGAAATTGATGGATGGGTGGTGGACAGCGGAAGGGATAACGATGCAGCGGCGGCGTGACTAATGTGAACAGAACTCGAAACTCTAAACGAACTAGACACTAAGACCAGCAACTCGACACGACGATGCAACCGATAATGCAATAATGCAAACAATGAAAAGAAAATTGCAAAGGCTTAGACTGGCTAGGACAAAGGATGAATAAATCTAACTTTTTTTGTGGCTTTTTCTTGGACAATAGGTAAGAAAATAAATCTAATCTAGGGACAACTGGAAATTCTCACCGAGCAACCTAAAAATTGATACCACTTGATGGAGGCGAGGGTGTGTCCCGATCTTTCGATGAGATGATAACTATCGATTTGGTGGAGTCGACTTTGACGATCCGACTACAAACGTGCACGACGTTGCGCATTAGCAATCGCTAAAGCAATCTCCCGAGGTTACTGACGATGCTGGAAGCATGATCAGCCTGACCATGAAGGTCTGTTCCTGCAAGCAATCTAAGAGCAAGCAAGAATGATGCGGAGCATCCCAAGGCCATCCCCATGGACCTACCTACATCTCCCACGACACCACTTGGACCAATGACAAGAGCCCGTGCGAGAGCCATCGAGAACGAGGTTAACTCTCTCCTTGTTGAACTTCCCTTTGACCCACTTGAGACATGGCTACTACCTCAAATGGAGATGCTTTGTGTGCTTAGGTACCATGTAAGCAACCAAGGAGAAGGGATGGTGCAAGATGGACACCAAGAGCATCGACAGGGCTTTTCCCAGCATAGAGAAAGAGGTACTACCGGTCAACTACCGCCCAACTACCGGTCCACCGGTACTACCGGTCAACTACCGGTCAAGCTTCTGTGATGAGACCGGTGCAAGGCCGGAACAACACCGAAATAACCGCTATATCCGCTAAAACCGGTACTACCGGCCCCATGACCGGTACTACCGCACTGCCTGCACGCAGTTGAAGGGGTTTCACCCCATGTATCCCCCAACTTACCCCTTGGACTATATATACCTGTCCCTTAGCTCCGTACTAGGGTTTGCAAAGGATTAGCTCATGTTTGTGTCAGAGCTTTGCTCATCCACTTGGTTACCTTCTCCTCGGAGATCGCGCCTCCACCGGAGAAGATCCTTCCAAGCGGATTCAAGACCCCGTCTTGGGTGGCCCCATCAAGACCTCCTCACGGAGAAGAACCTGTTACCCTTTCTATCGTCCTTTGTTGATCGTGAATCTTGTATCTCCTCTCGTGTCTCGAGGATCTAGCACATGTGTGACCTAATCGCGTTGGTTTGAGTGTTTCTCTTGTGTCCCCCTTTGTGATTTTTTCCCTTGTGTTCTTCGTGTTCTTCGCGGGATCCGCTCCTTTCGTGAAAGATCGGCTGTTTAGGGTTCCACCCTACATCATCTTGGTATCATGAGCCAGGTTAATCACGATTTCGGAGCCTCCCCTCTTCGTTTTCTAGCTTGGTTTTGTTGTTTTTGTCCTCAATTCAAAAATCCCCATCAAAAATAGCCCCAATTTTTTTTTTGTGATTT
This sequence comes from Aegilops tauschii subsp. strangulata, assembly GCF_002575655.3. Taxonomy (NCBI): domain Eukaryota; kingdom Viridiplantae; phylum Streptophyta; class Magnoliopsida; order Poales; family Poaceae; genus Aegilops; species Aegilops tauschii. The sequence continues at coordinate 239,305,914 of NC_053037.3, read as the reverse complement.
GCTGGTGGATGAAGTTTTGTTGGATTTGATCCATGGATTTGCTTGGTTTCGAGTGGATCTAGCATCTCACCAAGTTTCCCCACTTTCCATCCACGAAATCCCTCCAATTTTCACCTCAAAATCATGCATTTCTGCCACATTTCCGTCCCGACACAAGCGGTACGTCCGTCCATTCCAAGTGGTACTACCGCTGAGCTCCAGGAGCGGTACAACCGCCCTCCCAAGCGGTACTTCCGCCCCTCCCAGGTTCAGCCTCGGCTGTTTGACAGTTTTGACCATAACTTCCACATTCGGTGTTCGATTTTCGCGTTCTTTAGCTCGTTGAGTAGCTATTGACATCCCCCATCCACATAGATAGGTTCCAACACAATTTGACACCTTGAAACTTTTGACATTTTGGCATCTTTGCCTAGGCCCTCCACCATATCATCCGCATACCACCATTGCTTTCCGCAAACAATCTCACTTCCGCATTGCCAACTTCGATACCACCATTTTGACTTTGGTTTTGGCACTTTGAGTTGTGGTTCATCGTTTCCTAGGGTGTTTCGGCTAACTAGGAACGGTTCGACATCGACACCACCACCGCTCATCTTTGCAAAGGACTCGTCATCAACGGTAACCTCATCTTGGTATCGTGATATCATCATACTTTCTTGCAATTGCATTGATAACCCCATAGCCTTACTTTTGCGTCACTTACCCATCGAGACTAGCCTTTGAGTAGTGCTGGCAACGTTACTTGTGCACATTAGTGATCATACTTCCCATTGCATACATACCATATCATCTTGGTGCATACCTTGGTATCATCTCTTGTGACACAAAGTTGTAAACGCATATACTCAATTGCTATCTTGGTTCGTGAAGAATTACATGAGAAAAGAGCTCAAACAACAAAGAGCCACACAAGCTTTTAAGCAAAAAGGAAAGATAAGCAAAGAGCTTATAAGCAAGAAGCATAGCATCATACAACATTAAGATTGTCATACACGATTATCTTGGATCATATCATCGGAATACCATACATATAACATAATTGGGATAGAAGTCGTTGCATTTTTGCCTAGTAGGCCGTGCACAAGTTCGTATCCGCCTATTGTGCAATCGTGCTAGTGTCTCTCTAGTGTTGTGCAACAACAGCATTTTCGTGGATTTCACATTTTGGCTCATCCCTTGGTTGCACAAGCCCACTTATCTTTGTTGCATTTGCAAATTTGTCAATCTTTTCCAACATTATTGAAGCTCACTAACAATTGCATCAAAATTTGTGCCACCATCCTAACCAAGCTCCACCATAAGCTTTTACTTGTGTAGGTGTGAGAAACCGACAGGAATTGGTACCAATTGTGCTATTTCCTTGTTACACATTGGAGTGATCTTTGATCCATCTTCAACATCGGTCAACGTACATTTGGTATTGGTTCTTCTCTTTCTCCCACCACATATATTTGTTTGGAATGATGGATAGGCCAAGTACTTCTACCAATCCACTCTACTTGGATCAAGACGACGACATGTCATCCTACGTCACCAAGAGCCACCTCTTTGGTGCACAACGAGCTTTGCATCAAGAGCAACAAGCAATGAGCGACCACATCGCCAACCTCGCCACCGACTTGCGACTCTCCGAGCAACGTACAAGAGACTACTTCGACAACAAGCTCGACGAACACAACCACGAGAATGACGCAAGAATGGACGAGATTCGTGCCTTCTTGGTCAACCGCTCTTCTACCACTTCGTCCTACTCAAGAAGGAGCCGCTCGAGTCGACACTCCGACGACACTATCTCCCCCTCAAGTACCCCGAAATCGAACACTCTTCGCCGTGCCGCGCGTCATGATCGTCAAGCAAACCGCAATCCTCTACATGACACCGACTCTCAAGAGCATCGACACCGTCAAGCCCAAGCTACTTTCCCGCAAGCACAAGAACGGCAACCTCTACGCCAACAAGAACAAGAGGAGCGAGCGCGCCAACACCAAGATGCACAAGATGTCGAGGCACAACGCCAAGAACAACAACTTGAGGCGCAACATGCCCTCCGAGATTCAAGTCGAGCCGTAGCCAATCGAGGCCGCCAAGCTCGTGAGCACCAAGAAGCGCTTTGCGATGAAGTTCAAGAAAGGATTTATCAATCACGTGTGCATCGTCAAGTTCCTCGTCAAGATCGACAAGCGCCTCCTCAAGCTAGACAAGAACATCAAGTTCATCGAGAGCATGAAGAAAATGGAAATCCTCCTAGACAAGAGCAACATGAGGTTGACAACCCTCCTCGCCAAGAGCAACACGAGATTGTCAATCATCAACGACATGGGCGTCATCATCCCCGACCCCAACACAATGAAGAGCAACGATACGGCAAGTTAAAGTTCACCATGCCCAAGTTCACCGGAAGCAATGACCCCGAAGAGTACATATCATGGGCATTGAAGGTTGACAAAATCTTCTGCTTGCACAACTACGAAGAAGAGAAGAAGATCGCGATGGCATCGCTTGAGTTCCAAGACTACGTCCTCATTTGGTGGGAACAAGTCATTGAGCGCCGAGAGGCCAAAACTGAACCACCCATCACAACTTGGGCGCAAATGAAGGATGTCATGAGAGCACGTTTCGTGCCTAACTACTATAACCGCGACCTCTTCAAGAAACTCCAACTCCTCAAGCAAGGAACCAAGAGCGTTGAAGAGTACCACAAGGAAATGGAGTTTGCCATGATACGAGCCAATGTCACGGAAGATGATGAGCAAACTATGGCACGTTTCTTGAATGGACTCAATCATCCTATCAAGAAGATTGCTGACTTCCAACCATACTCGAACCTCATCGAGCTAGTGCACCAAGCTACCAAAGCGGAACGTCAAGTGCAAGATGACCTCAAGTATGCCAAGTTCTCATCCAAGTCCTATGGATTCTCCACTACCCAAGCATCAACGACTCCAACAACTTCTACTTCAACCAAGCCATCTACAAGCAACAACGACAAGTCAAGTTACAAGAAAACTTGGACAACCTCAAGTCGTCCTCCTACTACAAGCAACTTCAAGCCGAGAGCTTCATCATCATCTACCCCAACCGATGAGACCATCAAGACAAGTTCCTTCAAATGCTTCACATGCGGAGGCCGAGGCCACAAGTCCTTCGAGTGCACAAACAAGCGCACCATGATCCTCAACGATGACGGAACCTATGACTCAATGAGTGAAGGAGAAATGGAAGCCCTTGAGCAAGTGGCCATGCACCGGCAAGTGAACAACGAAGATGATCAAATCTTTTGTGACGAAGATTCAAGCCCCGCTCTCGTTGTCTCCAAGTTCTTGACTCTTCAACATCAACAAGAAGACGACCAAAGATGCCATATTTTCCACACCAAAGCCGGCATCAAGGGAAGGTCCGTCAAGTTCATCATCGATGGAGGGAGTTGCCATAACTTAGCAAGCGAAGAACTATGCTCCACGCTCCAATTGGTCAAGATGAAGCACCCGCAACCTTACAAAGTACAATGGCTAAGCAACAATGGCACCATCCAAGTTGAGCATAGGGTACAAGTCTCTTTCAAGATCGGAGCTTACGAAGACACTTTGGAATGTGATGTCCTTCCGATGACCGTTTGCCACCTCCTTCTTGGACGGCCATGGCAATTTGACCGAGGTGTCATCTACAACGGGCGCACAAACCACTATAGCTTCAAGATGAAAGGAAAGGAGTTTGTGCTATGACCTATGTCTCCAAGCCAAGTGCTCACCGACAAGAAAGACACCCATCGTGGAGAGAATAGTGAGAGAGCGAATCAGCAAAAAGAGAGTGAGCGCCACCAGCCCAAATTGAGTGCCTCCACAATGAGCGAAAAGAAAAACTTAGTTCTATTTGCCACCAAACGTGAGATAAGAGGAGTGTGTGAGAACCCATCAAGTGTCCTACACTATGTCCTATAGTCCAAGGACAAGGCACCAAAAGTTTAACACCTCTCACGATCTACCTTTGGTGTTATCTTCTTTATTGCAGGAATTCCAAGATGTTTTCCCCGACGAGCTACCTCCGGGTCTACCTCCACTACGAGGCATTGAGCATCGCATCGACCTCATCCCCGGAGCACCTCTTCCAAACAAGGCCCCATACCGCGTCAACCCCGAAGAAACCAAAGAAAAACAAAGGCAAGTAAAGCATCTCATAGATCATGGACATGTGCGTGAAAGTTTGAGTCCTTGTGTCGTGCCGGTCATTCTTGTGCCAAAAAGAGACGGTAGCTTTCGCACCCACAAAGACTGTACCCACATAACGGCGATAGGATGGGGCATGGCCGTAGTACAGCCCACTACCCCCGAATCCCGGAACAGGCATGGCTACAGGGCGCCGTACGGGCCAGCCATCCCCCGTCTGGCGTGGCACTGTAGCCGTGCTGGCCTCGATGTCACCCACGACAGGCGCCAGTACGGCCCGTAGGCGGCGGGCCCCTTTTGCCAGAGAGACATCCGAAGGCGGCCTGGCCTCCTCTAGTCGGCAAGGGGTGTGGCCGGCTCCCAATAGCCGGCTACCTCCCTCCCTCGAAACATGTGGCTCATTAAGGAGACAAGACGAGGTAAGGCTACAGTGAGAGCCCGCAAGGCGGCGACACTGTAGCCACGCTTACCTCAACAAAGCTCTCGTCATCATAGGCGAGGCAACAGTAACCAGCCGCCGACAAAACCCCCAAGCGGTGGGGCCGGCCTGTCGGCCAAGAGGCCGGCAGCCGGCGGGACCCACCAGTCGGCGGGCCCCAATGACCGGCGGAGAAGCCGGCCTGCGTAGACGCTGACGGCTGGGACCCGCGCCCAGCCGGATTACCATTGTACCCCTGGGGGGTAGGCCTATATAAACCCCCCGGGACACCCATGCAAAGGGTTGATCTCATAGAATTCCACACACCACATAGAGAGAAAAGGAGAGCTAGCCTTGCCCTTCTTCTTCATCTAGCCAAACAGCTGAAGGAGTGCTTGTAGCTACTTGTATTGGTGTAGTGATCATGCGGAGACCCCGCAGAGCAGGACTAGGGGTGTTATCTCCACGGAGAGCCCCGAATCTGGGTAAGATTCGCCGGCGTGCATGTCTTTGCCTCATCCTGTTTCCAGGCACCGACGATGTTTTACTGGCTCCCACTATGATAAGCCATCCGTTGGCATATGTCGCACCTACCACCCGACACCTTTGTTTGGGGACCATCTCAACATAGCGCATTCAATGAGCTTAAGAATTTGCTTACTCATGCTCCCGTGCTTGCATTACCCAACTTTGACAAACCTTTTAAAATTCATTGCGATGCTAGTGGTAATGGCATAGGAGGTGTGTTAACGCAAGAGAAGCGCCCCATAGCATATTTTAGTGAGAAACTTTCCGGAGCGCAACTCAATTACCCCATCTATGACAAAGAGCTATATGCTTTAGTGCGAGTTTTGCATGAATGGGAACATTACCTTCGTCCTCATGAATTTATCATCCATACCGATCACAAAACGCTTAAATATCTTGATGAGGACATCAATACCATTGTTACACCCACAGTCCCTGCTGCTATACATACTGGACCAATTACTAGAGCTCGCGCACGCCAATTAAATTATGAGGTACTTTCGTTTCTTGGTAATGATTCTAATGTTCGTGAGAATATGATGCTGCCTAAATTGGATACATTTGTTTTGCTTACAAATGAAGGGCCTGTCGTGGATAAGAGGGATGAACACTGGAGCAAGACTAAGCATGGAGATGATGGCATGCGCGAGGGGAGCAAGAACGGAGTTACAAGTGATGATTTCAGGACTTCGAAGCCACCATAATGAGTGCATGAAGCCTTGGACGAAATATACAAGATGCCACTTCATAATATTCGTCCATAGGCTATTCTAGGTGCTGCATCACCTTATTATTGGGCCAGGACCATGTAATTTCGAAATACATAAGTATAGGTTGTTTTTGGAGTCCGTATGTGTGGGGAAACAAGAGATACGGTTGGTTTCGGACCCCTTCCCAAGGGCTACGAAATTCCCACCTCTTCCCTTAGGGCACCGTTTAGACTTTGGGTTTTGTTTAGACTAAAGGTTCGCCATAGCTGCAACTTCGCGTACGTCGTTTGTGTTCAACGACCAGACAAAGGCGTCACAGAACCCCACCTTCATTAATAAAGCTTTCCTCTTATATTCGCAATATCCAGATTGCAATCTCAGTTTCTTGCTTGTTCTTCGTTTGCTCGCAGGAAACAAACCCTCGTGGTCAGGTTGATCGTGCTCCGGCGTGGTCAATAACCCCTCGGAAGTTGGTTTAGCGATTGCTAAGGCGCGATGTCTCGCACGTTCGTAGTCGGATCATCAAAGTCGACTCCCACAGAAAACGATAGTCATCATCTCATCGAAACATCGAGACACCTTCGCCTCTATCAAGTGGTATCAGATTTCCAGGTTGCTCAGTGAGATTTTACAGTTTTTTGTAGTTTAGATCGAGTCTGTTCTTCATACCTATAGTCCACGAAAAAGCCAAAAAAATTAGGGTTAGTTCATCTTGTCCGAACCAATCTGAGCCTTTGCATAATCTTTTCTGTCTTTGCTTTTGTTGAATTTGCGGTTGCATCGTCGTGTCAAGTTGCTGGTCCTAGCGTCTAGTACTTTGGAGTTTCGAGTTCTGTTCACAAGTTGTCACGCCGCCGCCGCACCATCGTCATCACCGCTGCCATATACCACCATTGTCATCACCGCTGCCATATACCACCATTGTCATCACCGCTGCCATATACCACCATCATCATCACCGCTGCCATATACCACCATCGTCATCACCGCTGCCATATACCACCATCGTCATCGCCGCTACCATATACCACATATCCGCCGCTATCACGCTAATCCGAGTCCACCTCCATCACAGATTCGACACCAGTCCATGTTCCACCGCCCTGCATATATCCGCCACCAGTCCGAGTTTCCACCAGATTCATCTCCGCCATCAGTCCTAGTCCGAGTCCAGTAATTGTTGCTTTGTTCTCGATTTCCAGATCACGCGATACTCCGAGTCGTGACAGAGTAGGACTCCCCAACTTTCGAGCCATCCGCAGAAGAAAAATAGTTCCAGTTTCAAAAAAAAAGAATTGTAGACTTTTTCGAAAATTCTGGCTAGGCAGTTTTTAGGACATTTGTAGACTTTTTCGAAAAAATTGTTGCGGAGCAAAACAAAAGAGGGAAAAAAGTGCAAAAAATAGTGAAAAAAAGAAAAAAAATTCAGAGTGTGCTCCTCCCTTGTTTACGTGCAGCGCCGTGATTTTTTAGTGTTCTAGGCTCGCGTCTCTAGTACAGTCTAGCCTAGGACCAGCACAGTACCGTCGTTGAGCGTTTATTCAACTTTGCATATCTGAATTGATTATTGCTGGCCCTTTTTGCTACCATATTATAAGCCTTCCCAGCTCCACATACATCTACGTCGTGCGTTTGACTCGCCCTGGTAATCGCTCTAGCCAAGCTTTGAGAGTTTTGACTACAACGGTTGCCGGTCACCACCTGCTGCTTCGTAAGAACTGGTAAGAATCTGAGATTTGCTTGACGGATTTGTGACACCCACCACCACCACCACTTGTGAGTAGTCTGTAGGATCATATTCTGGTGTGTTTCTATTGCTGCTAACCATGCCAGTATCACAAGCCGACGAGATTGACTGGGAGAATTTAACGAACAAGGAGCTTCATGATAAGTTTCAGCAAATGATGACTAAACAGGTGCAAGATGTGCTGATTAATTTTGAAGAGGCCATGGAGAAGATCACTGGCCTTGAGAAGACGTTCGAAACAAAAGCTCGATAACAGATTTAATGAACTGCTTGCGCGTCTTCCACCACCGGCCGCACCTGCCGCACCTCTGCAACAACAACAACAACAACAACAACGACGACGACTACCTCCACATCGCGAAACAGCCCTCCGCCGAGCGAGCCGTGTCCCTCTTCAGCCTGGCCAAACTGTTGGTGCTGCTGTTGATAATTCTGTGGCTCCTGGTGCTGATGGGGAGGAGGATGATTATGCGGGAGATTATGAGGATGAGGTTGATCAAAATCAGAACTACGTGCAACCACCAGCACCACAACCACCAGGTCGTCCACATGCAAATAATGGCAATGGTAGGGCTCTCCCTCAGGTACGAGATCATGACCACCCCCCTAAACTGAAACTGAATATTCCACCATTTGAGGGTAGATATGTTCCTGATATATATCTTGGGAGTTAGAAACTGAACAACGATTTACATGTTTACAATATCCTGAGGAGAGACGTGTTCCTGCTGCTGTTTGTGCTTTCACTAGCTTTGCATGTGTTTGGTGGTCTGAACATTGTAGATTATATCCTATTCCAGCTACTTGGGCTGCTTTGAAAACTGCTATGCGTACTCGTTGGGTTCCACCATACTATCAACGTGAATTAATTCAAAAATTGCAGCGTTTAAGACAAGGAAAAAATTCTGTAGAAGAATATTATCAGGAATTACAAACTGGCATGATTAGATGTGGTATTGTTGAGGAGAATGAAGCTATGCTTGCACGTTTTATGGGTGGATTAAATAGAGAGATTCAGACCATACTAGAGTATAAGGAGTGTAATAATATCACTCATTTATTCCATCTTGCTTGTAAACCTGAACGTGAAGTGCAGGATCGACAGGCATTGGCGCGAACTAACTTTTCTGCAGGTTGACCTTCATCATGGACACCACGTGCATCCTCTACTTCCACTTCACCATCACCTCCATGAGCTGCCACCTCCAACCGTGATACAAGAAAGCAGACACAACCACCACTCTCTGCCAAGAGCACACCTGCCGGGCCTGCGCGGAGCTCTTCTTCTTCCATCGCGTCAACAGGGCATACATGTGATATTATTTGTCATCGTTGTAAGGGAAGAGGACATTTTGTGAGAGAATGCAAATCTCAGCGTGTGATGATTACTACTGAGGATGGTGGGTATGAGTCCGCTAGTGACTATGATGAGGAGACTTTGGTTCTTATTACACATGAAGAACACGGTGGAGATGATTCTGATCATGAGACGCAATACATGGCTGCTGAAGATGCTGACAGGTATGAATGTTTAGTTTCTCAACGTGTTTTGGGTATGCAGGTTACACAAGCCGAGCAAAATCAGAGGCATGATTTGTTCCATACAAAGGGAGTTGTGAAGGAACGTTCTATTCGCGTCATCATAGATGGAGGGAGCTGCAACAACTTGGCTAGCATGGAGATGGTGGAGAAGCTATCTCTCACCACAAGACCACATCCACATCCTTACTACATCCAATGGTTCAACAACAGCGGCAAGCTTAAGGTAACACGTACTGTTCATGTACATTTTAGTATCTCTAGATATGCTGATTATGTTGATTGTGATGTGGTACCTATGCAAGCATGTTCCTTATTACTTGGTAGACCATGGCAATTTGATAAAAATTATGTACACCATGGTAGAAACAATCAGTATACTCTTGTTCCTAAGGATAAAAATATTACTTTGCTTCCTATGACTCCTGATTCCATTTTGAAAGATGATATTAATAGAGCTAATAAAGCAAAACAGGAGAAAAATAAGAGTGAAAATCAGATTGTGGCAAAAGAATTTGAGCAAAAAATGAAACCTAATAATAAACCATCTAGTGTTGCTTCTGAAATTAAATTGAAAAGTGCATGTTTACTTGCCACAAAATCTGATATTGATGAGCTAGATTTTAGCAAATCTGTTTGCTATGCTTTTGTGTGCAAAGAGGCATTATTTTCATTCGAGGACGTGCCTTCCTCTTTGCCCCCTGCTGTCACTAACATTTTGCAGGAGTTCGCTGACGTCTTCCCACAAGATGTGCCACTGGGATTACCACCTATTCGAGGGATTGAGCATCAAATTGACTTAATTCCCGGTGCATCGCTACCCAACCGTGCACCATACTGTACCAATCCAGAGGAGACGAAGGAGATTATGCGTCAAGTACAGGAGCTGCTCGACAAAGGTTATATACGCGAATCTCTTAGTCCTTGTGCTGTTCCTATTATACTAGTGCCTAAAAAGGATGGTACGTCGCGTATGTGTGTTGATTGTAGAGGCATTAATAATATTACTATTCGTTATCGTCATCCTATTCCTAGGCTAGATGATATGCTTGATGAATTGAGTGGTTCTACAATATTCTCCAAAGTTGATTTGCGTAGTGGATACCACGAAATTCGTATGAAATTGGGAGATGAATGGAAAACAACATTTAAAACTAAGTTTGGTTTATATGAGTGGTTAGTCATGCCTTTTGGGTTAACTAATGCACCTAGTACTTTCATGCGACTAATGAACGAAGTTTTACGTGCTTTCATTGGACGATTTGTGGTAGTCTATTTTGATGATATACTGATTTATAGCAAATCTTTGGAAGAACATTTGGAACATTTACGTGCTATTTTTATTGCTCTACGTGATGCACGTTTGTTTGGTAACCTTGGGAAGTGCACCTTTTGCACCGACCGAGTATCTTTTCTTGGCTATGTTGTTACTCCACGGGGAATTGAAGTTGATAAAGCCAAGATTGAAGCTATTGAGAGTTGGCCGCAGCCCAAAACGGCCACACAAGTGAGGAGTTTTCTTGGACTCGCTGGTTTCTATAGGCGTTTTGTGAGAGATTTTAGCACCATTGCTGCACCTCTCCATGAGCTTACAAAGAAGGATGTGCCTTTTGTTTGGGGTACCGCACAGGAAGAAGCCTTCACAGTATTGAAAGATAAGTTGACACATGCTCCTTTACTCCAACTTCCTGATTTTAATAAGACTTTTGAGCTTGAATGTGATGCCAGTGGAATTGGATTAGGAGGTGTGTTATTACAAGATGGCAAACCTGTTGCATACTTTTCTGAAAAATTGAGTGGGCCTAGTCTGAATTATTCTACTTATGATAAAGAATTACATGCTCTTGTTCGGACTTTAGAGACATGACAACATTATTTATGGCCCAACGAATTTGTTATACATTCTGATCATGAATCTTTGAAACATATTAAAAGTCAAGCTAAACTGAATCGTAGTCATGCTAAATGGGTTGAATTCATTGATACTTTCCCTTATGTCATTAAACACAAGAAGGGTAAAGAAAATGTTATTGCTGATGCATTGTCTCGTCGCTATACTTTGCTTTCACAACTTTACTTCAAAATATTTGGTTTGGAGACCATCAAAGATCAATATGTGCATGATGCTGATTTTAAAGATGTATTGCAGAATTGTAAAGAAGGTAGAACATGGAACAAGTTCATCGTTAACGATGGGATTTGTGTTTCGTGCGAACAAGCTATGCACTCCAGCTAGCTCCGTTCGTCTTTTGTTGTTGCAGGAGGCGCATGGAGGAGGACTCATGGGACACTTTGGCGTGAAGAAGATGGAGGATATACACTCTACACATCTCTTTTGGCCAAAGATGAGACGGGATGTTGAGCGTTTTGTTGCTCCCTGCACTACATGTCAAAAAGCTAAGTCACGACTCAATCCTCATCGTTTACATATGCCTTTGCCTGTACCTAGTGTTCCTTGGGAGGATATATCTATGGACTTTGTTTTAGGTTTACCTCGAACAAAGAAGTGGAGGGATAGCATATTTGTTGTCATGGATAGGTTCTCGAAAATGGCACACTTTATACCATGTCATAAAAGCGATCATGCTGTTAATGTTGCTGATTTGTTCTTTCGTGAAATTATTCGGTTGCATGGTGTGCTAAATACTATTGTTTCAGATCATGATACTAAATTTCTTAGCCACTTTTGGAGATGTTTATGGGCTAAGTTGGGGACTAAACTGCTTTTTAGTACTAATTGTCACCCCCAAACTGATGGTCAAACTGAAGTAGTCAATAGAACATTGTCTACTATGCTTAGGGCTATTTTGAAGAATAACAAGAAAATGTGGGAAGAATGCTTGCCTCATATTGAATTTGCTTATAATCGTTCATTGCATTCTACTACTAAGATGTGCCCTTTTGAAATTGTGTATGGTTTCCTACGTCGTGCACCTATTGATTTGTTGCCTCTTCCATCTTCGGAGAAGGTTAATTTGATGCTAAACAACGTGCTGAATTGATTTTAGAAATGCATGAGTTAACAAAGGAAAACATTGAGCATATGAATGCTAGATATAAACTTGCTGGAGATAAAGGTAGAAAACATGTTGTGATTGCACCTGGAGATCTTGTTTGGTTACATTTGCGTAAGGATAGATTTCCTGATTTGCGCAAATCAAAGCTAATGCCACGTGTTGATGGTCCTTTTAAGGTGTTAGAGAAAATAAATGAAATGCATATAAACTTGAACTGCCTGCAGATTTTGGGGTTAGTCCCACTTTTAACATTGCAGATTTAAAGCACTTTTTGGGTGAGGAAGATGAGCTTCCGTCGAGGACGACTTCATTTCAAGAAGGGGAGGATGATGAGGACATCAATACCATTGTTACACCCACAGCCCCTGCTGCTATACATACTGGACCAATTACTAGAGCTCGCGCACGCCAATTAAATTATGAGGTACTTTCGTTTCTTGGTAATGATTCTAATGTTCGTGAGAATATGATGCTGCCTAAATTGGATACATTTGTTTTGCTTACAAATGAAGGGCCTGTCATGTATAAGAGGGATGAACATTGGAGCAAGACCAAGCATGGAGATGATGGCATGCGCGAGGGGAACAAGAACGGAGTTAACAAGTGATGATTTCAGGACTTTGAAGCCACCATAATGAGTGCATGAAGCCTTGGACGAAATATACAAGATGCCACTTCATAATATTCGTCCATAGGCTATTCTAGGTGCTGCATCACCTTATTATTGGTCCAGGCCCGTGTAATTTCGAAATACATAAGTATAGGCTGTTTTTAGAGTCCGTATGTGTGGGGAAACAAGAGATAGGGTTGGTTTCGGACCCCTTCCCCAAGGGCTACGAAATTCCCCCATCTTCCTCCATATATACAGCCCTTAGGGCACCGTTTAGACTTTGTGTTTTGTTTAGACAAAAAGTTCGCCATAGCTGCAACTTCGCGTACTTCGTTTGTGTTCAACGACCATACAAAGGCGTCACAGAACCCCACCTTCATTAATAAAGCTTTCCTCTTATATTCGCAATATCCAGATTGCAATCTCAGTTTCTGGCTTGTTCTTTGTTTGCTCGCAGGAAACAGACCCTCGTGGTTAGGTTGATCGTGCTCCGGCGTGGTCAATAACCCCTCGGAAGTTGGTTTAGCGATTGCTAAGGCGCAACGTCTCGCACGTTCGTAGTCAGATCGTCAAAGTTGACTCCCACAGAAAACGATAGTCATCATCTCATCGAAACATCGGGACACCTTCGCCTCTACCATATCTTAAGGGTCAAACTAAGTTGAACAAGCGTCATGCCAAATGGAGTGAATTTACTGAGTCATTTACTTATGTCATCACGTATATTAAAGGTAAGGAAAATGTTATGGCAGATGCACTTTCCCGTATATGCATGCTTGTTACTCAACTTGAATTGAATGTCATTGGCTTTGAGCACATAAAAGACTTGTATGAGCATGATTCTACTTTTGCCATTCTTATGCCAAATGTTTGACGCATACATCTTGGGAACGCTATTACATCAAAGATGGATATCTTATGACAGCTAACAAACTTTGCATCCCCGATTCTTCTCGTCGTTTGTTGCTTTTGCAAGAATATCATGGAGGAGGACTAATGGGACATTTTGGACGCGACAAGACCCTTGCTACGCTCTCCAAGAACTACTTTTGGCCTAAGATGTTCCGCGACGTCAACCGCTTCACCAATCGATGCTCTACATGTCGCAAAGCTAAGTCTAAAGCTCAATCTCATGGCCTTTACATGCCAATTCCAATTCCATATCAACCATGGGAAGATATTAGCATGGATTTTCTGCTTGGTTTGCCTAGAACTAGAAACGGCAAGGATTCTGTTTTTGTTGTTGTGGACCGATTCTCCAAAATGGCTCATTTCATTCCTTGCAACAAGATAGACGATGCTTCACATGTTGCCAATCTCTTTTGTAGGGAAATCTTGCGACTTCATGGAGTGCCAAAGACGATTGTCTCGGACCGCGACGTCAAGTTCTTGAGTTACTTTTGGAAGACTTTATGCGCGAAGCTCGGAATCCAGCTACTATTTTCCACGGCACACCATCCAAAAAATGACGGCCAAACGGAGGTGACGAACCGTACACTCTCCACTCTTCTCCGCGTGCTAATCAAGAAGAACATCCAGGAGTGGGAGGAGTGCCTACCTATCGCCGAGTATGCCTACAACCGTGCAAGACATATGACTACCGGCAAGTCCCCGTTCGAGGTCGTCTATGGCTTGAACCCATTGTCACCATTGGAAATTTTTCCTCTACCACTACAAGAGTGCACAAATATGGACGCGAGTGCCCGAGTCAACTACCTCAAGAAGATGCATGAAGATACAAGGCACACCATCGAGCGCCAAGTACAACGACTCGCGACCAAGCTCAACGTAAACAAGCAACCCATGATTTTCAACATTGGAGATCTTGTGTGGCTACACCTTCGCAAGGACCGCTTCCCTAACGAACGCAAGTCCAAACTTCTACCACGAGCCGATGGACCCTTCAAGGTGCTTGCACGCTACAACAACAACAACGCCTACAAGATCGACATCCCACGCGACAAGTACAACGTGAGCGACGTCTTCAACCTCAAGGATCTCTCACCCAACCATGGTGATGAAGATTTCGATCCGAGGTCGGATCTTTCACAAGGGGGGGGGGGAGATGATGCGGAGCATCCCAAGGCCATCCCCATGGACCTACCTACATTTCCCTCGACACCACTTGCACCAATGACAAGAGCCCGTGCAAGAGCCATCGAGAACGAGGTTAACTCTCTCCTTGTTGAACTTCCCTTTGACCCACTTGAGACATGGCTACTACCTCAAACAGAGATGCTTTGTGTGCTTAGGTACCATGTAAGCAACCAAGGCGAAGGGATGGTGCAAGATGGACACCAAGAGCATGGACAGGGATTTTCCCAGCGTAGAGAAAGAGGTACTACCGGTCAACTACCGCCCAACTACCGGTCCACCGGTACTACCGCCCATCTACCGGTCAACTACCGGTCAAGCTTCTGTGATGAGACCGGTGCAAGGCCGGAACAGCACCGGAACAACCGCTATAGCCGCTAAAACCGGTACTACCGGCCCGAGGACCGGTACTACCGCCCTGCCTGCGCCCAGTTGAAGGGGTTTCACCCCATGTATCCCCCAACTTACCCCTTGGACTATATATACTTGTCCCTTAGCTCCGTACTAGGGTTAGCAAAGGATTAGCTCATGTTTGTGTGAGAGCTTTGCTCATCCAATTGGTTACCTTCTCCTCGGAGATCGCGCCTCCACCGGAGAAGATCCTTCCAAGCGGATTCAAGACCCCCCCTTGGGTGGCCCCATCAAGACCTCCTCACAGAGAAGAACCGGTTACCCTTTGAATCATCCTTTGTTGATCGTGAATCTTGTATCTCCTCTCGTGTCTCGAGGATCTAGCACATGTGTGACCTAATCTCGTTGGTTTGAGTGTTTCTCTTGTGTCCCCCTTTGTGATATTTCCCCTTCTGTTCTTCGTGTTCTTCACGGGATCCGCTCCTTTCGTGAAAGATCGACCGTTTAGGGTTCCACCCTACATCAAAGAATATGATAAAGCAATCTGAATATTGCAAAAAATATGAAGTATTGATAAAGGTGGGGATCCGGAAGCGGCCTTGGTCTGGTCGTTGGACACAAACGAAGTTGCAATGGCTAACTTTTAACTAAACAAATCCCAAGGAAAAAGCTACTAGATGGATCTACTTATATAGGAGCAATGGGTAGCGGCCAAGGAGGTGGGAGGACGTCCTAAGGCAGCCTAAAACCAATCCTAGGTCGTACAAGGCTCATGGGCCCAAGTGGAGGTGATGCAACACCTTTGGACTTGTTGTTTGACTCGGATTCTGCTGCAGCATCAGATTGTTTCGTCGATATCTCAATGTTCCGGACGAATTTGAAGGTGAATCCAATTGGATTGGAAAGAGCACGAAATCTACTTTCCAACAAAAAAAGAGTCACCCAATTCGGAATCCGTATGAAAAAGTTGTTGGCGTTTTGAGTCACATAGTTATGTGCAGTCCGAATCTGAATCCAGAACGTGAGAGAATTGGACTCTATCTTCTCTTGGCCCAAAAGTGACGTGAGAGGACTTTTTGAACAGAACCTAAACATCTCCTTTTCCCTTATCTTCATATGTGGATTGTACAAATGTCCCATACACTTGTAATTAGACAAAACACAAAAGTGTGTGAAGTATTTTTGTTCTGGATAACATAAATAGATTATTGAATAATTTGCACTAGAAATCACCTGACAAATATGCATGTATGCAATATTTTTGGTCGTATCCAAGGTAGTCATGTCCTCATCAAATTCCAAGATGTATTCCCCAAAGAGATACCTCCGGGTCTACCCCCACTACGAGGCATCGAGCACCGAATCAACCTCATCCCCAAGCACCCCTTCCTAACAAGGCTCCCTACTGCGTCAACCCCGAGGAAACTAAGGCGATCCAACGGCAAGTACAACAACTCATTGACAACGGCCATGTACGAGAAAGTGTGAGCCCTTGTGCCATTCCAGTAATCCTTGTTCCCAAGAAAGATGGGACATATCGCATGTGTTCCGATTGTCGTCCTATCTATTACCCTATTCCACGCCTAGATGATATGCTAGATGAGCTTAGACGAGCCACCATTTTCTATAAGATTGTAACACCCCGGATGTAACTTTCCATATTTGTAACTCCAACTCTTGCCATTTTCGTCTATGTGTTATGATATTCCCTTCGTGGTCGGGTTTTGTTTCTCGTTTTTGCATTTTGTTCATGTCATGCATCTCATATCATGTCATCATGTGCATCTCATTTGCATACGTGTTTGTCTCTTGCATCCAAGCATTTCCCCGTTGTCCGTTTTGCAATCCGGCACTCCCACCTCCTCCGGCGCACCCCTCTTGTTTCGTTTAGTGAGCGGGTGTTGAACATTCTCGGAATGGACCGAGGTTTGTCAAGTGGCCTTGGTATACCACCGGTAGACCACCTGTCAAGTTTCGTGCCATTTGGAGGTCGTGTGACGCTCCAACGGTTAACCTGGCAACCGCAAAGTCCTTTTGTGGGATGCAGCAAAACCCATCTTGAAACAGCCCAAAACCCACCTAAGTCCCCTCCATGCTCTCGGTCGTTCGATCACGATCGTGTGGGCGAAAACCGCGCTCCATTTGGAGTCTCCTAGCTCCCTCGACCTACAAATATGTGTTCCCCCTTCGAAATTCCGGATCCCCGAAACCCTAGCCCGCTCCTCCGCGCCGCCGGACGCGTCCACTCAGCGCCGGACGAAATCCCGCCGCCGCGCCCGGGCAACCGCGTAGCGCCACATGGCGCTTCCCCGCCGGCTCCCGCGCCGCGGCCCGCCAGGCCCGCCGTCGGCCCCGCGGGCCCAGTTCTCGCGCCGCCCCGAGCGCCGCCCGCTCCTCCGCCGTCCCGTCCGCGTCGCCCGGCCGCCGCTCGCCGCCACCTCGCCGACCACCGCCACCCCCCCGCCTCGTCCAGCGCCGGCCGGCCCCGCCGCCGCCGACGGCCGGCTCCGCCCGTGCCGCCTCCACCGGATCCGGGGAGCTCCGCCCTCCCCGTCCCTCCTCGCCGGCGCCCCGCCCCCTCCCTCCGGCGGCCTCCTCCCGCAGCTGCGGCGAGAGCAGCTCCGGCCCCGCCTCGGAAACCGCGCCAGATCTGGATCCAGCGAACCCTAGGTTGACCCCGAAATCCTCTTAAGTCATTTTTCTGTCACAATATCTTGCTCTGTTCATCGCATCATAACTCTCTGCATATAACTCCGTTTCGGGCGTGTAATATGTCGAAATGTTCGCCTCAAGATGCTCTTCATTTTGTTCCATTGGGACATGCTCGTTTGAGTCCATCTTGATGCCCAAATCTCTGGTGCAAGAGTGCTATATGATGTTACCTGCTGTTGCTTATCAGAACTTGAGGATTTGTTAATTTTTTTTGCATTTGATGTGTGCATCTTATAGGCATGAGCTCTGCATGTGTTTTGATGTATGCGATGCCATCTTTACAGAGGTGTATGCCATGTATTTTTGTAATCTCTGTGGTGACTAGCACAAGCATGCAAACTAGGCTTCGTGATGTTTCTGATTTCAGGGACTTGGTAAATTTAATAAGTTTGTGTGCTGTTATTTTGTTGCTATGTATTCATGTGGCTACAGAGAGATCCATGCTCCTTTTGGTGATGCTCAGTAAGGATGTTTTGTAGATATAGTTGTGCTCTATCCATCCATGCCCCTGTCTGTAATTATGGAGTGATATAGCATGTCTTAATCTTGCTCTACGTTTGCTATAAAATGTTTCTGGAAGATTGTTAACATGATATTCAATCTTGCCAAGGTTGTTGTAGTTGTTTCATACATGCCATCTTCCTGTAGGTATGCTTGTTTTGTCATGCATTGCTTTGTGATGAGTGCATGAAGCTCACCAAGATGCCTTCATATTATTGTTTCTACCATGCTCTGTTTTCTGCTAAGTCTGAAACCTGTTAACGAAACTTGCTATGTTTACATGGTTGCCATCATATCTACTGGTCCTTTTTGGCTCATGGTCAGTAAGGGACTTTTGTCATATGCATTTAGTAGATCCATTCCATGCCTTCTTTTGCTATGTTAAGTTCCTGTAGCATGTGTTTTGCTACCTGATACTGTTTATGCCATGTCCAGTTATTTCACCAAGTCTGTGAACCTGATATCTTTTGCACTTTTAACATGCTTGTTTGAACCTGTTATGCTGTGATCTAGCCGTAGCTCAGTGTTCATCTTTTGTCGCGCATCTCCTGTAGATTACTGGCATATGCTTTGTTATTATGTTGGAGTGCTGTAGCATAGTTACTTGATGCATTTTAAGTGCTATCTTGCTGTTAATCGCAGATTCGTGTCATTCTTGTTTTGCTTGCCATTTGCAAACCGTGCATCCGTTTCCGGTGATCTTTATATCGATTTCGACCGAAATCATATCATCTTTCCAGTAGCATACTTGGTTTGCCAAGTTACTGCCTTGTTCATCCTTTTTCTTCTGGAGCACGCATATGCATCGCATACCACATCTCGCATATCATACATGTTTTGCATCATGGTTCTTGTGCATTTCCCGTGATTGATTGTGGTTCCATTGCTTGTGTTCTTGCTATGGGTAGAACCGGGAGACAAGTTCGTGAACGAGGAACCTGTTGAGTACGCTTACGAGGATCAAGCTTTCGACAACTCTGAGAACCTTGCAGGCAAGATGACCATACCCTCGAAATCACTTCTATCTTTGGTTTGCTAGTTGTTCATTCTATTGCTATGTTGCGCTACCTACCAATTGCTATATCATGTCTCCCATATTGCCATGTCAAGCCTCTAACCATCCTTTCCTAGCAAACCGTTGTTTGGCTAAGTTACCGCTTTTGCTTAGCCCTTCTTATAGCGTTGCTAGTTGCAGGTGAAGTTGAAGTTTGTTCCATGTTGGAACATGGATATGTTGGGATATCAAAATGTCTCTTATTTGTTTTAATGCATCTATATTTTCAGTAAAGGGTGGAAGGCTTGGCCTTATGCCTGGTGTTTTGTTCCACTCTTGCCGCCCTAGTTTCCATCATACCGGTATTATGTTCCTTGAGTTTGCGTTCCTTACGCGGTGTGGTGATTTATGGGACCCCCTTGACAGTTTGCCTTGAATAAAACCCCTCCAGCATGGCCCAACCTTGGTTTTACCATTTGCCACCTAAGCCTTTTCCCTTGGGTTTTCGCGAGCCCGAGGGTCATCTTTATTTTAACCCCCCCGGGCCAGTGCTCCTTCGAGTGTTGGTCCGAAACGAGTAGACTGCGGGGCCACCTCGGGGAAACTTGAGGCCTGGTTTTACTCGTAGGATGTCTCATCCGTTGTGCCCTGAGAATGAGATATGTGCAGCTCCTATCGGGATTTGTCGGCACATCGGGCGGCTTTGCTGGTCTTGTTTTACCATTGTCGAAATGTCTTGTAAACCGGGATTCCGAGACTGGTCGGGTCTTTCCGGGAGAAGGTTTATCCTTCGTTGACCGTGAGAGCTTATCATGGGCTAAGTTGGGACACCCCTGTAGGGTATTATCTTTCGAAAGCCGTGCCCGTGGTTATGAGGCAGATGGGAATTTGTTAATGTCCGGTTGTAGAGAACTTGTCACTTGACTTAACTAAAATACATCAACCGTGTGTGTAGCCGTGATGGCCTCTTCTCGGCGGAGTCCGGGAAGTGAACACTGTTTGAGTTATGCATGAACGTAAGTAGTTTCAGGATCACTTCTTGATCATTTCTAGCTTCGCGACCGTTGCGTTGCTTCTCTTCTCGCTCTCACTTGCGTATGTTAGCCACCATATATTCTTAGTGCCTGCTGCAGCTCCACCTCATTACACCATCCTTTCCTTTAAGCTTAAATAGTCTTGATCTCGCGGGTGTGAGATTGCTGAGTCCTCGTGACTCACAGATTCTACCAAAACAGTTGCAGGTGCCGACGATGCCAGTGCAGATGACGCAACCGAGCTCAAGTGGGAGTTCGACGAGGAACGTGGGAGTTCGACGAGGAACGTGGTCGTTACTATGTTTCTTTTCCTGATGATCAGTAGTGGAGCCCAGTTAGGACGATCGGGGATCTAGCATTTGGGGTTATCTTATTTTCATTTGGATTTGACTGTAGTCGGTCTATGTGTGGAGTTTGGATGATGTATGAATTATATTTATGTATTGTGTGAAGTGGCGATTGTAAGCCAACTCTCGTTATCCCATTCTTGTTCATTACATGGGATTGTGTGAAGAAGACCCTTCTTGCGACAAAACCACAATGCGGTTATGCCTCTAAGTCATGCCTCGACACATGGGAGATATAGCCTCATCGTGGGCGTGACAAGTTGGTACCAGAGCCATCCCCGACTTAGGAGCCCCCTTCTTGATCGAATTGCTGGCGTTCTTGAGTCTAGAACAAAAATGTTTTGAGTCTTAGGATTATATATATTGGAGAGTAGGATTCTTTTTACTCCTCAGTCCCTTCATCGCTCTCGTGTGGCCTCCTGACGTAGAAGTTTTGACTCTTCTCTCCTCAAATTTCAGTAAAAAAAAATTTAGGATCACGCGGGTATCTTAGAATCGTTCCGATGGTTTTGTGACGAGAACATTGTTCTTGGTGCCTCCTGACATTTAGGGGTTGTGGCAGTATCCCGGGGAGTTGAGCTCTGAGGTGTTGTCGTCACAATTTTATCGTTGCAGTTCTGGAATACCTGAGTTTCGCCGACATCGATAATCTCTTTTATGTAGTTGTTGGTGAGATCACCTCGATGCCACCCAGTACTGGGGCGGGAGTTCGGGAGTATTTCCATAACTCGTATAACGGATGCTTTTCGAAGGTTGAGGTACACGATTTCCGAAGGTTTCTTGGGTATGTGTTGACGGATGGATACAACTGGATCTAGGGATTGCTAGTTTGGGTGATATATTTTGTGTCCCCTGTATCCGCAACACCAGATTGCATAACCAGAAAGTTTCGGGAGTTTATAGGTGGGAATTCAAGTAGCTCCTAGGATATCTTTCCGACAGACGCATGATATGAGATTGGGGTTCGGCGTCTAGTGGTCCGCCTTTCCACGGTTGGTTTTACAGTGGTCTCTTAGTGTCTTAAATAGTCCTTGGCTATGCCGACTCGGGGACGCTTCGTATGTCATGTGCACTGCCTTGTACATGATGGTGTTGTACAATCGAGCCCGTGTGGGCCCCACCACGAAAACTTCGGACGAAATCTCTATCATATGTTTGTTCCGGCTAATTCTGCAAGCCAATACTTTGTTTTTTTTGAATTGTGGTATTCAAGTTGCTTCGAAGTCAAATGTTGATTCCATACCTTTTTCTAAGTGGCTTCTCAGCTTAATGGAAGTGTGATGATTTACTATTGAATTCATTCGATCATCCTCGTTCGAATGTTTATTGTGAAGACTATATGTTGCAATTTCTATCCGTTGATTCAATTTGCCTATCTGTCTATCAAGATGCTAACGGATGTCACCCTCTTCAGGATGGCTCCGCCAACGCGTCAGAATCCGAAACGCAATGAAGGGAGTCAGGCGAACCCTCTGCCACCACCTCCGCCTCCGGAGGCATGGCAAGCTATCATGGCAGCCACCAATGCCAATGCTCAGATGATTTTGCAACTCTTGCAAGAACGCACCCAAGGGCAAGGCAATCAAGGAAATCAAAGACAAGGCAACAATAAGCCTCACTTTGCTACTCTCAACCAGTTTCTCGCAAATCAGCCCAAGTCTTTCAGCTACTGTGTCGAGGCCACAGATGCCGATGATTGGCTCGTGGACATCAACAAGCATTTTGAATGTAGCAATGTTAGGCCTGAGGACTTTGTGAAGTTTGCTTCTTTTCAACTCAAGGATCAAGCTGCCGAGTGGTATCAACAATACAAAGATTCCAGAGGAGGTCGTGTGATTACCTGGGATGATTTCCGCCGAGACCTGAAAGCTCACCACATTCCACAAAGTGTTGTTGAGAGTAAGCGTGAGGAGTTCCGCAAGCTCAAGCAAGGCAGCATGTCTGTGTATCAATACAATATTCAGTTTCAGAAACTCGCTCGCTTCGCTAAGCAAGACGTTCCTGATGAAAAGAGCATGATCTATCAATTCAGAGGTGGCCTCAGAGAAGATCTGCAATTAAATCTCATGCTTTTTGAGCCGACCAAGTACGATGATTTCTACAATATGGCTCTGAAGCAAGAGGCTGCTCATCTCAAGTGTGAGGCTTCTAAGAAGAGAGTCAGGGATGCAGTTCAGTCATCTTCTTCCTCACTAGTGGCTGCTAAGCAACAGAAGTTATGGATGCCTCCTCCTCCTCCGTTTCGTCAGCCTTACCAGCATAAGAACAAAGGTGGCCATGGATCTTCCCACTCATCCAACCCTGGCTATCAGAACAAGTCTCAGAATCAAGCCCCAAAGTCGAATGCTCCTTATCATCGTCCACTCTCAGAGGTGACTTGCAACAAGTGTCAGCAGAAAGGTCACTATGCTAACAAGTGCTTCAATCAAAGGCGCCTTCCGCCTCCTCCTCCTGTGAGATCTTCCAGCAATGTAGTGGTCAAGCATAATCCCAAGTCTGCAAAGGTGAACATGATGAATGCAGCTCAAGCGGAGGAATCTGCTGATGTGATAATGGGTAATCTCTCAGTTAATGATATTCTTGCAAAAGTTTTATTTGATACTGGTGCATCGCATTCTTTCATGTCATACCCATTTGCATCGAAGCACAATGTGGACACAGAGATTTTATCCAAAGTTATGCAAGTTGTTTCTCCGGGTAAGCTTATGACTTCTAGTTTGGTTGCTCCCGATGTTTCTATCAAGATGGGCAACTATAAATTTCTGGCCAAACCTATTGTTCTTGGCGACTCGAATATTGATCTAATTCTTGGGATGGACTGGCTTTCTAAGCACAAGGCGCAACTTGATTGTGCTGCCAGGGAAATTCAATTGACACACTCTTCTAACGATGTTATCTTCTATGCCGCTCGTGATGAAACCATTCGGTTGTTTTCTCTCAATGAGAAGGGCGAGTTGAATGCCATCTCTCATATTCCAGTTGTTTGTGAGTACCAAGATGTCTTTCCAGAAGAGCTTCCGGGTATGCCTCCTCACCGGCCAGTTGAGTTCATTATCGATCTTGAGCCTGGTACTGAATCCGTTTGCAAGTGTCCATACAAGCTTGGACCCAAGGAGCTGAAGGAATTGAAGAAACAACTTGATGAACAAGAGCGTCTGGGTTTGATCAGACCGAGTTCATCTCCATGGGGTTGTGGTGTTCTTTTTGTCCAGAAGAAGGATGGCACGGAACGACTTTGTGTCAACTACCGTCCATTGAACAAGAAGACAATCAAGAACAAGCATCCACTTCCCAACATCAATGAGCTATTCGAGCAACTCAAAGGTGCTAAAGTTTTCGCCAAGCTTGACCTTCGTATGGGTTATCATCAGATTCGCATTCGTGAAGAAGATATTCCCAAGACAGCATTCAGAACAAGCTTTGGTTCTTATGAATATACTGTCATGTCTTTCGGCCTTGTCAATCCTCCTCCAACATTCTCTCGGATGATGAATTTCATCTTCAACCCCTATACCAATGAATTCGTGCTGGTGTATCTCGATGATATCTTGGTCTTCTCCAAGAATAAGAAGGATGATGCCAAACATTTGCGATTGGTGCTCGACAAGCTCAGAGAGTATCAATTCTACGCGAAGTTTTCCAAATGTGAGTTTTGGCTTGATGAAGTTCTTTACCTCGGTCATATCATCTCTGCCAAGGGCATCGCTGTTAATCCCGAGAAGGTGTCCGCAATTGTGAATTGGGAACCTCCTCAGAATGTCAAGCAGCTCCGCAGTTTTCTTGGTCTTGCAAGCTATTGCCGAAGATTCGTTGAGAATTTCTCTAAGATTGCAAAGCCTCTTTCCAACCTCCTCCAGAAGCATGTGAAGTATGTCTGGTCTCCTGAGTGTGACGTTGCTTTCAACACTCTCAAAGAGAAACTCGTCACAGCTCCTGTCTTAACTCCCCCTGAAGAATCCAAGCCTTTCCAAGTTTTCTGTGATGCTTCTCTTCATGGTCTCGGTGATGTGTTAATGCAAGAGAAGAAAGTTGTGGCCTATACCTCTCGTCAGTTGAAGCCCAACGGAAAGAACTACCCCACTCACGATGTTGAGTTGGCGGCAGTTGTCCATGCATTCATAACGTGGAGACATCTCTTGTTGGGAAGAAAAGTGGACATATTCACCGATCACAAGAGTCTCAAGTACATCTTCACTCAGCCCAACCTCAACCTTAGGAAAACTCGATGGGTCAAAATGATTCTAGAGTACAATCTGAGTATTGAATATACTCCAGGCAAAGCCAATGTCATTGCAGATGCTTTGAGCAGGAAGGCTTATTGCAACAGCTTAATTCTCAAGCCATTCCAACCGGATCTTTGTGAAGCTTTCCGCAAGATGAATCTCCAAGTTGTTCCTCAAGGCTTTCTTGCCAATCTCATAGTCTCTCCTACTTTGGAAGATCAAATTCGTGAGGCACAACTCCTGGATACCATGGTGAAGAAGGTGAAACGTGGTATTGACAAGGGTCTTTCCAAATACAATCGCGTTGATGACAGAGACACTTTATTCTTCGAGGACCGGATTGTGGTTCCTAATGGTGATCTAAGGAAAGTCATTATGAACGAGGCGCACAATTCTCTTCTTTCCATTCATCCTGGAAGTACGAAGATGTACCATGACCTCAAGCAGTCGTATTGGTGGACTCAAATGAAGCGACAAATCGCTCAATTCGTGAATGAATGTGATGTCTGTCGAAGGGTGAAAGCTGGAAGTTCAGCTGGTCTCCTCCAACCTCTTGCTATCCCAAAATGGAAGTTTGATCATATCGAAATGGACTTCATGACTGGTTTTCCCAAGTCCAAGCGCGGAAATGATGCTATCTTCGTTGTCATCGACAAGCTTTCTAAAGTGGCTCATTTCCTTCCAATCAAAGAATCTATCACAACAGCTCAGTTGGCAGAGCTATACACCTCCAGGATTGTCTCCTTGCACGGCATTCCACAATTGATTTCTTCACATCATGGAAGCATCTTCACTTCTAAGTTCTGGGACTCCTTCCAGAAGGCAATGGGCACCAACATTCGCTTCAGCACAACTTTCCACCCACAAACTAGTGGCCAAGTCGAGTGAGTAAATCAAATCCTTGAAGATATGCTCAGGGCGTGTGTCATTTCCTTTGGCATGAAATGGGAAGATTGTCTACCATATGCCGAATTCTCCTACAACAACAGCTTCCAAGCGAGTTTGGGCAAGGCCCCATTCGAGATTCTCTATGGCAGAAAGTGTCGTACTCCTCTCAATTCGTCAGAGACTGGTGAACGCCAACTTCTTGGCAATGACTTAATCACAAAGGCTGAAGAAATGTGTAAAGTCATCCGTGAGAATCTCAAAGCCGCGCAATCGCGCCAGAAGAGTTACTATGATAGTAAGCACCGTG
This sequence comes from Aegilops tauschii subsp. strangulata, assembly GCF_002575655.3. NCBI lineage: Eukaryota > Viridiplantae > Streptophyta > Magnoliopsida > Poales > Poaceae > Aegilops > Aegilops tauschii. The sequence continues at coordinate 239,279,731 of NC_053037.3, read as the reverse complement.
ATTTGGCTTTCGAGATCGGAGACCATGTCTACCTCCGCGTCTCTCCAATGAAAGGCACTCGTCGCTTCGGTATCAAAGGGAAGCTTGCCCCTAGATACGTGGGTCCCTTCAAGATCATTGGCAAAAGAGGCGACCTCGCCTATCAACTTGAGCTTCCCTCCAACTTCGCGAATGTGCACGATGTGTTCCACGTGTCACAGCTCTACAAGTGCTTCAAGACTCCTGAGCGCACCATCAACTTCGAAGAGATTGACCTCCAAGAAGATCTGTCTTATCATGAGCACCCCGTTGCTATTCTTGAATAAACTGAGTGCAAGACTCGCAACAAGTCAATCAAATTTCTGAAAGTGAAGTGGTCACACCATTCCGACCGAGAAGCCACCTGGGAACGCGAGGACCACCACCGTTCTGAATATCTGGAGTTCTTTCAGTCCTAGATCTCGGGACGAGATCCTCTCGTAGTGGTGGAGTGTTGTAACACCCCGGATGTAACTTTCCATATTTGTAACACCAACTCTTGCCATTTTCGGCTATGTGTTATGATATTCCCTTCGTGGTCGGGGTTTGTTTCTTGTCGGGTGGTAGGTGCGACATATGCCAACGGGTGGCTTATCATTGTGGGAGCCAGTAAGACGTCGCCAGTGCCTGGAAACGGGATGAGGCGAAGACATGCACGCCGGCGAATCTTACCCAGGTCCGGGGCTCTCCGTGGAGATAACACCCCTAGTCCTGCTCTGCGGGGTCTCCGCATGATCACTAGATCAATACAAGTAGCTACAAGTGCTCCTTGAGCTGTCTGGCTAGAGAAAGAAGAAGGGCAAGGCTAGCTCTCCTTTTCTCTCTATGTGGTGTGTGTAACTCTATGAGATCAACCCTTTGCATGGGTGTCCCGGGGGGTTTATATAGGCCTACCCCCAGGGGTACAATGGTAATCCGGCTGGGCGCGGGTCCCAGCCGTCAGTGTCTATGCTCGCCGGCTTCTCCGCCGGTCATTGGGGCCTGCCGACTGGTGGGTCCCGCCGGCTGCCGGCTTCTTGGCCGGCACGCCGGCCCGACCGCTTGGGGGCTTTGTCGGCGGCTGGTTACTGTTGCCTCGCCTCTGATGACGAGGGCTTTGTCGAGGTAAGCATGGCTACAGTGTCGCCGCCTTGCGAGCTCTCACTGTAGCCTTACCTCATCTTGTCTCCTTAATGGGGCGCATGCTTCGAGGGAGGGAGGTAGCCGGCTATTGGGAGCCGGCCACATCCCTGGCCGACTGAGGAGGCTGAGCCGTCTTCAGATGTCTCTCTGGCAAAGGGGCCCGCCGCCCATGGGCCGTACTGGCACCTGTCGTGGGTGACATCGAGGCCAACATGGCTACAGTGCCGCGCCGGACAGGGGATGGCTGGCCCGTACGGCGCCCTGTGGCCATACATGTTCCAGGATTCGGGGGTAGTGGGCTGTACTGCGGCCACGCCCCATCGTATCACCGTTATGTGGGTACAGCCTTTGTGGGTGCAGTCTTGGCCGGCTTCTGGGAGCCGGCTTTCTTCATGGCCGGCTTCCGGGAGTCGGCTTTCTCGTATCTTTCTTGGGGGAGGTTTCTGAGACTGGGTCGCCTTCTGGGAGTCGGCCCTGGGGATAGCCGGTCGGGGGTAGGCGGCCCTATGCTTTGTATGCTTGAAGGCTTGAATGGCCTGGTAATTTTTCGAAGAGCCTGGGGGACTCGATCAGGCTACCCGTGGCCATTTCCTCCGACAGTAGTCCCCGAAGCTGGTTGGGCTTCGAGGCTGAGTGGAGGTCGAGAAGCTCGGCCAACTTCTTATCTTGACGAGCCAGCAGCTAGGCGCCGGCTTCGGATGGGCGCCCCGTCTTGGCGAAATTTTCAATGTCGGAAGGCGGGAGTCTGTTGGCGCGCGCGCCGGGCTGCGGGCCGGCCGTTCGCCGCCTGCGAACCACATAGCATCCCCTGGCTGAAGAGAGCCTGCCAACCACGCGCGCGACAAGACGTTGCCACAGGCCAAGGGCCCACCGCTCCTACGCCTAGGCCCAGGCGCGGATTCTTTGCGGCCAAAAGCCGTCATCGGGGAGTGGGCGCAGTTAATCCCACGTTCCTCCCCACGCCTCGCCTCCTCGGCTTCGCCGCACGAGGCTATAAGTAGGGGGAGGAGGGGAAGTGGCAGACGCTCGCACGCTCCTCCCCTCTCCGCCATGTTCTTCCTCCTGCTTTCCTTCGCAGCAGCTGTAACACCCCGCATGTAACTTGCCATATTTGTAACTCCGACTCTTGCCATTTCCGGCTATGTGATATGTTTTTCCCTCCGTTGTTGGGTTTTGTCTTTCGTTTTGTATTTTGTCATGTCATGCATTTTTATATCATGTCATCATGTGCATTGCATTCGCATACGTGTTCGTCTCATGCATCCGAGCATTTTCCCCGTTGTCCGTTTTCCAATCCGGCGCTCCTATCTCCTCCGGTGCACCCCTCTTGTTTTCTTTCGTGTGCGTGTGTCAAACTTTCTCGGAATGGACCGAGGCTTGTCAAGTGGTCTTAATATACCACCCGGAGACTACCGGTCAAGTTTCGTTCCATTCGGAGGTCGTTTGGTACTCCAACGGTTAACCGGGCCTCCGCAATGTCCATTTGAGTGTCCCGCAAAAACCCCTCCAAAACCAGCCCAAAGCCCACCAAACTCTCTTCCATGCTCTAGGTCGTTCGATCACGATCGTGTGGGCGAAAACCGCACCTCATTTGGAGTCTCCTAACTCCCTCTACCTATTTATAAGTGGGCATCCCGAAAAACGGATTCGCAGACGAACCCTAGCTTCTCCACCGCGCGCCGCCGGACGAAATCATCCCCCGCCAGACACGTCCGCCGCCGCCTCCTCGCCTCCTCAGCCGCCGCCACGTCACCCGGGTGCGCCCCACGCCGCCGCGGCCCGCGAGCCCACGGCCGGCCCGCCCCGGGCCGCTCCGGGCCCGCGCGCCTCGCCACCCGCGCCGCCGGGCGCCGCCGCCGCCATCTCCGCCGGCCGCCGCCGCGCCATCACCGACGGCCGCCATCGCCACCGGCCCCCGCCGCCGCGTCTCACCGCCGGCGCTCGCCGCCCCCGCCGGCGGCCCCCTCCTCCGGCGCCGCCGCCTCGCCTCCTCCTCCCTCCGACCGCCACCGCCGGCTCCTTCCCTCCCGCCGGGGACGAGCTCCTGGAGCTCGGGCTCGAGTGACGAGCCGATCCGATCTGGTTCTCTCTCTCTGCCCCGCTGACTTCTCGCCTCTCTCTATTTTTCTAAGTCTTGGATAATTATCAGCAAGTACTCCTGTTCCCGATGCGATAACTTTGTGCATGTAGCTCCGATTCGCGCGTATAATATGTAAAATTGTTCGCCTCGTGATGCTCTTCATTTTGTTCAATTGCACCATTTTCATTAGAGGTCATCTTGATGCCCAAATCTTCGTTGGAAGAGGGCTAGTTGCTGTTAATCTCTGGTTCTTATCAGAACTTGGAGATTTGTCATTTTTGTATCATTTAATCTGTGCATCTTTTGAGCATGAGCTCTACATGTGTTTTGAAGTATGCCATGCCATCTATCCATTGGTGTAGTCTATGTATTTTTGTAATCTCTGTGGTGACTAGCACAAGCATGCAAAGTAGGCACCGTAAGTCTTTGTCTGCTGTAATTTTGTTGCCATGTAAACTTGATGCTACAGAGATATCCATGCATATTTTGGAGATGTTCAGTAAGGATGTATTGTAGCTATAGTTGTAGTTGATCCATTCCTGCAATTGTTTGCAATTTTAGAGTACCATAGCATGACTCAATCTTGTTCTACTTTTGCTATAAAATATTTCTGGCAGATTCTTAACATGATTTGCAATCTTGCCAAGCTTATTGTAGTTGATCCATACATGCTATGTAATTGTTCTTGCCATGAATAGCTTCATAAACATGCCATTTTGCTGTAGGTATGCTTGGTTTGTCATGAATTGCTCCGTAGTGAGTGCATCAAGCTCACAAAGAGGCCTACATATTAATGTTTCTGCCATGCTCTGTTTTCTGCTAAGTCTGAAACCTGATAACGAAACTTGCTATGTTTACATGCTTGCCATCTTTTCTTCTGGTCCTTTTTGGCTTATGGCCAGTAAGGGACTTTTGTCATGTGCATTTAGTAGAACACTACCATGCCTTGTTTTGCTATGTTAAGTTCCTGTAGCATGTTGATTTCGTGCTCTGAACATTGCTACTTGATGCTGTTTTCTGCCATGTCCAGTTTTTCAATAAGTCGGTGAACCTGTAATCTTTTGCACTTTTGCCATGCTTGTTTGAGCTTGATAAGTTGAGAACTAGCAGTAGCTCAGTGTCCATCTTTTATCAAGCATCTCCTGTAGATTACTTCCATGTGCTTTGTTGCTATGTTTGTGTGCTGTAGCATTGTTGTTGGTTACATTTTAAGTGCTATCTTGCTGTTTATCACAGATTAGTGTCATTCTTGTTTTGCTTGTCATTTGCAAACCGTGCATCCGATTCCGGTGATCTTTATATCGATTTCGACCGAAATCATCTCATCTTTCCAGTGGAATGCTTGGTTTGCCAAGTTACTGCCATGTTCATCTTTTTCCATCCGGAGCACGCATACGCATCGCATGTCATATCTTGCATATCATAACATGTTTTGCATCATGTTGCTCGCGCATTCCTCGTGATTGATTGTGGTTCCGCTTGTTTGTGTTCTTGTCTTGGGTAGAGCCGGGAGACGAGTTCGTGAACGAGGAACCTGTCGAGTACGCTTACGAGGATCAAGCTTTCGACAACTTTGAGAATCTTGCAGGCAAGATGACCACCCCTCGAAATCACTTCTATCTTTGCTATGCTAGTTGTTCGCTCTATTGCCATGCTCACTACCTATCACTTGCTATATCATGTCTCCTATTGTTTAGCCATGTCAGCCTCTAACCATCCTCTCCTAGCAAACCGTTGTTTGGCTATGTTACCGCTTTTGCTCAGCCCCTCTTATAGCGTTGATATTTGCAGGTGAAGTTGAAGTTTGTTCCATGTCGGAACATGGATATGTTGGGATATCACAATATCTCTTATTTACTTAATGCATCTATATATTTTGGTAAAGGGTGGAAGGCTCGGCCTTATGCCTGGTGTTTTGTTCCACTCTTGCCGCCCTAGTTACTGTTATACCGGGATTATGTTCCTTGAGTTTGCGTTCCTTACGCGGTCGGGTGATTTATGGGACCCCCTTGACAGTTCGCCTTGAATAAAACTCCTCCAGCAAGGCCCAACTTTGGTTTTACTATTCGCCGCCTAACCCTTTTCCCCCGGGTTTTCGCGAGCCCGAGGGTCATCTTATTTTAACCCCCCCCCCCCGGCCAGTGCTCCTTCGAGTGTTGGTCCGAACCGAGCAGCCTGCGGGGCCACCTCGGGGAGACTCGAGGTCTGGTTTTACTCGTAGCTTGACTTATCCGGTGTGCCCTGAGAACGAGATATGTGCAGCTCCTATCGGGATTTGTCGGCACATTCGGGCGGCTTTGCTGGTCTTGTTTTACCATTGTCGAGATGTCTTGTAAACCGGGATTCCGAGACTGATCGGGTCTTTCCGGGAGAAGGTTTATCCTTCGTTGACCGTGAGAGCTTATGATGGGCTAAGTTGGGACCCCCTGCAGGGTATTATCTTTCGAAAGCCATGCCCGCGGTTATGAGGCAGATGGGAATTTGTTAATGTCCGGTTGTAGATAACTTGTCACTTGACCCAATTAAAATACACCAAGTGCGTGTGTAGCCGTGATGGTCTCTTCTCGGCGGAGTCCGGGAAGTGAACACGGTCAGTGTTATGTTTGACGTAAGTAGGTGTTCAGGACCTCTTCTTGGTCATTGTTAGATGACGACCGCTCCATTGCTTCTCTTCTCGCTCTCTTTTGCGCAAGTTAGCCACCACATATGCTTTTGCCGCTGCAGCTCCACCTCCTTGCACCTCCTTGTCCTATAAGCTTAAATAGTCTTGATCTCGCGGGTGTGAGATTGCTGAGTCCCCGTGACTCACAGATACTTCCAAACAGTTGCAGGTGCCGACGATGCCAGTGCAGACGATGGCGTCGATCTCAAGTGGGAGTTCGACGAGGAACGTGGCCGTTACTATGTGTCTTTTCCTGATGATCAGTAGTGGAGCCCAGTTGGGACGATCGGGGATCTAGCATTTGGGGTTGTCTTATTTTCATCTGGATTTTGACCGTAGTCAGTCTATATGATTGTATTTTGGATGATGTATGATGATATTTATGTATTGTGTGAAGTGGCGATTGTAAGCCAACTCTTTATCCCATTCTTGTTCATTACATGGGATTGTGTGAAGATGACCCTTCTTGCGACAAAACCACTATGCGGTTATGCCTCTAAGTCGTGCCCCGACACGTGGGAGATATAGCCGCATCGTGGGCGTTACAAGTTGGTAATCAGAGCCTTCCCCGACTTAGGAGCCCCCTGCTTGATCGAATCGCTGACGTTGTTGAGTCTAGAACAAAATGTTTTGAGTCTTAGGATTATATATATCGGAGAGTAGGATTTCTTTTTACTCCTCAGTCCCTTCGTCGCTCTAGTGAGGTCTCCTGACGTAGAGTTTTGACTACTCTCTCCCCAAATTTCACTAAATTTTTTTTGGATCACGCGGGTATCTTGGAGTCGTTCCGATGGATTTGTGACGAGAACATTGTTCTTGGTGCCTCCTGTCATTTAGGGGTTGTGGCAGTGTCCCGGGGAGTTGAGCTCCGAGGTGTTGTCGTCACAATTTTATCGTTGCAGTTCTGGAATACCCGAGTTTCGCCGACATCGAAATCTCTTTTATGCAGTTGTTGGTGAGATCACCTCGACGCCACCCAGTACTGGGGCGGGAGTTCGGGAGTATTTCCATAACTTGTATAACGGATGTTTTTCGAAGGTTGAGGTAAACGATTTCCGAAGGTTTCTTGGTTATGTGTTGACGGATGGATACAGCTGGATCTAGGGATTGTTAGTTTGGGTGATATATATTTGTGTCCCCTGTATCCCCTACACCAGATTGCATAACCAGAAAGTTTCGGGAGTTTATAAGTGGGAATTCAAGTAGCCTTAGGATTTCTTTCCGACAGATGCATGATATGAGATTGGGGTTCGACGTCTAGTGGTCCGCCTGTATACGGTTGATTTTACAGTGGTCTCATTGTGTCTTAAACAGTCCATGGCTTTGCCGACTCGGGGACGCTTCGTATGTCATGTGCACAGCCTTGTACATGATGGTGCTGTACGATTGAGCCCGTGTGGGCCCCACCATGAAAACTTCGGACGAAATATCTATCATATGTTTTTTCCGGCTTATTCTGCAAACCAATACTTTGTTTTATTTTGTATTGTGGTATTTGAGTTTCTTCGAATTCATATGTTCATTCCATATCTTTTTCAAATGGCTTCTCAACTTATGGAAGTGTGATGATTTACTACGGAATTCATTCGTTCATCTTCGTTCGAATGTTTATTGTGAAGACTATATGTTGCAATTTCTATCCGTTGATTCTACTTATCTTTTGTCTATCGAGATGCTAACGGATGTCACCCTCTTCAGGATGGCTCCGCCAACGCGTCAGAATCCGGATCGCAATGAAGGGTGTCAAGCAAACCCTCCGCCTCCACCTCCACCTCCGGAGGCATGGCAAGCAATCATGGCAGCCACCAACGCCAATGCTCAGATGATTCTGCAACTCTTGCAAGAACGTACTCAAGGGCAAGGCAATCAAGGCAATCAAGGTCAAGGCAACAATCAGTTTCACTTTGCCACTCTCAACCAGTTTCTCGCAAATCAGCCCAAGTCTTTCAGCTACTGTGCCGAGGCCACGGATGCCGATGATTGGCTCGTGGACATCAACAAGCATTTTGAATGTATCAATGTCATGCCTGAGGACTTTGTCAAGTTCGCTTCTTTCCAGCTCAAGGACCAAGCTGCTGATTGGTTTCAGCAATACAAAGATTCCAGAGGAGGTCGTGTGATCACTTGGACTGACTTCTGTCGGGACTTCAAAGCGCACCACATTCCACAAAGTGTTGTTGAGAGCAAGCGTGAGGAGTTCCGCAATCTCAAGCAAGGAAACATGTCTGTGTATCAATACAACATTCAGTTTCAGAAACTTGCTCGCTTCGCTAAACAAGACGTTCCTGATGAGAAGAGCATGATCTATCACTTCAGAGGTGGCCTTAAAGAGGATCTGCAGTTAGCTCTCGTTCTTGTTGAGCCTACTCAGTTTGATCAATTCTACAATATGGCACTGAAGCAAGAGGCTGCTCAGCTCAAGTGTGAGGCTTCTAAGAAAAGAGTCAGGGACGCAGTTCAGTCTTCTTCTTCCTCACTTGTGACAGCTAAGCAACAGAAGTTCTGGTTGCCTCCTCCTCCTCCTCCGTTTCGTCAGCCTTACCAGCAGAAGAACAAAGGTGGCCATGGTTCTAACAACTCTTCCAACTCTGGCTATCAGAACAAGTCTCAGAATCAAGCTCCAAAGTCCAATGCTCCTTATCACCGTCCACTCTCAGAGGTGACTTGCAACAAATGTCAGCAGAAAGGTCACTATGCTAACAAGTGCTTCAACCAGAGGCGTCTTCCTCCTCCTCCTGTCAGATCTTCCAGCAATGCAGTGGTCAAGCATAATCCAAAGTCTGCAAAGGTGAACATGATGAATGTAGCTCAAGCGGAGGAATCTACTGATGTGATAATGGGTAATCTCTCAGTTAACGATATTCCTGCTAAAGTTCTTTTTGATTCTGGTGCATCGCTTTGTTTCATGTCAAGACCGTTTTTTGCCAAGCATGAATTCACTTGTTCTCATCTGAGTAAACCCATGGATGTCGTTTCTCCGGGTAAACGTTTGAGTTCTAGTATGATGGTTCCGGATGTCTCCATCAAGATGGGCGACTATAGATTCCAGTCTTCTCCAATTGTTCTCGGTGACTCGGATATTGATCTTATTCTCGGGATGGACTGGCTTTCTAAGCACAAGGCTCAACTTGATTGTGCTGCCAGGGAAATTCAATTGACACACTCGTCTGAGGATGTGATTATTTTTGCCGCTCGTGATGAAACCATTCGGTTTTTCTCCCTCAATGAGAAGGGCGAATTGGATGCCATCTCTCAAATTCCAGTCGTTTGCGAGTATCAAGATGTTTTTCCAGAAGAGCTTCCGGGTATGCCTCCGCACCGGCCAGTTGAGTTCGTTATCGAACTAGAGCCTGGTACTGTACCTGTTTGCAAGCGTCCATACAAGCTTGGACCAAACGAGCTGAAGGAATTGAAGAAGAAGCTCGATGAACAAGAACGTCTGGGTTTGATCAGACCGAGTTCTTCTCCATGGGGTTGTGGTGTTCTTTTTGTCAAGAAGAAGGATGGCACGGACCGACTTTCTGTCGACTACCGTACATTGAACAAGAAGACAATCAAGAACAAGTATCCACTTCCCAACATCAATGAGCTATTTGAGCAACTCAAAGGAGCTAAAGTTTTCTCGAAGCTTGACCTTCGTATGGGTTATCATCAGATTCGCATTCGTGAAGAAGATATTCCCAAGACAGCATTCAGAACAAGCTTTGGTTCTTATGAATATACTGTCGTGTCTTTCGGCCTTGTCAATGCTCCTCCAGTGTTTTCTCGGATGATGAATTTCATCTTCAACCCCTATACCAATGAATTCGTTCTGGTGTATCTCGATGATATCTTGGTCTTCTCCAAGAATAAGCAGGATCATGCCAAACATTTGCGATTGGTGCTCGACAAGCTCAGAGAGTATCAATTCTATGCAAAGTTCTCCAAATGTGAGTTTTGGCTCGATGAAGTTCTTCTCCTTGGTCACATCATCTCTGCCAAAGGCATCGCTGTTAACCCCGAGAAGGTGTCCGCAGTTCTGGATTGGGAACCTCCTCAAAATGTCAAGCAGCTCCGCAGTTTTCTGGGTCTTGCAAGTTATTGCCGAAGATTCGTTGAGAATTTCTCCAAGATTGCAAAACCTCTTTCCAACCTCCTACAGAAGCATGTGAAGTATGTCTGGTCTCTTGAGTGTGACGTTGCTTTCAACACTCTCAAACAGAAACTAGTCACAGCTCCTGTCTTGACTCCTCCTGATGAATCCAAGCCGTATGAAGTTTTCTGTGATGCTTCTCTCCAAGGTCTCGGTGCTGTGTAAATGCAAGAGAAGAAAGTTGTGGCCTATACCTCTCGGCAGTTGAAGCCCAACGAGAAGAACTACCCCACTCATGATCTTGAGCTGGCGGCAGTTGTCCATGCTTTGGTTACGTGGAGACATCTCTTGTTGGGAAGACAAGTGGACATTTTCACTGATCACAAGAGTCTCAAGTATATCTTCACTTAGCCCAACCTCAACCTCAGGCAGACTCGCTGGGTCGAAATGATTCAAGAGTACAATCCGAGTATCGAATATACTCCAGGCAAGGCTAATGTCATTGCAGATGCCTTAAGCAGGAAAGCTTATTGCAACAGCTTAATTCTCAAGCCTTTCCAGCCGGATCTTTGTGAAGCTTTCCGCAAGCTGAATCTCCAAGTTGTTCCTCAAGGCGTTCTTGCCAACCTCATAGTATCTCCTACTTTGGAAGATCAAATTCGTGAGGCACAACTCCTTGATGCCATGGTGAAGAAGGTGAAACGTGGTATCGACAAGGGTCTTTCCAAATACAAGTGCTATCGCATTGATGACAGAGACACTTTGTTCTTCGAGGACCGGATTGTGGTTCCGAAAGGTGATCTAAGGAAAGTCATAATGAACGAAGCGCACAATTCTCTCCTTTCCATTCATCCTGGAAGTACGAAGATGTATCATGACCTCAAGCAGTCGTATTGGTGGACTCGAATGAAGCGAGAAATTGCTCAATTCGTGAATGAATGTGATGTCTGCCGAAGGGTGAAAGCAGAACACCAACGACCAGCTGGACTCCTCCAACCTCTTGCTATTCCGGAATGGAAGTTTGATCATATCAAAATGGACTTCGTGACTGGTTTTTCAAAGTCCAAGCGCGGAAATGATGCTATATTCGTTGTCATTGACAAGCTCTCTAAAGTGGCTCATTTCCTCCCTATCAAAGAATCCATCACAGCAGCTCAGCTGGCAGAGCTTTACACCTCCAGAATTGTCTCCTTGCACGGCATTCGACAATTGATTTCTTCTGATCGTGGTAGCATCTTCACCTCTAAGTTCTGGGACTCCTTCCAGAAGGCCATGGGCACAAATATTCGCTTCAGCACAGCTTTTCACCCTCAAATTAGTGGCCAAGTTGAGCGAGTAAATCAAATTCTTGAAGATATGCTCAGGGCTTGTGTCATTTCCTTTGGAATGAAATGGGAAGATTGTCTTCCTTATGCTGAATTCTCCTACAACAACAGCTTCCAAGCGAGTTCGGGCAAGGCCCCATTCGAGATTCTCTATGGCAGAAAGTGCCGTACTCCTCTCAATTGGTCAGAGACTGGTGAACGCCAACTTCTTGGCAATGACTTAATCACTGAAACTGAAGAAATGTGTAAAGTCATCCGCGAAAATCTCAAAGCCGCGCAATCGCGTCAGAAGAGCTACTATGATAGTAAGCATCGTGATTTGGCTTTCGAGATCGGAGACCATGTCTACCTCCGCGTCTCCCCAATGAGAGGCACTCGTCGCTTCGGTATCAAAGGGAAGCTTGCCCCTAGATACGTGGGTCCTTTCAAGATCATTGGCAAAAGAGGCGACCTAGCCTATCAACTTGAGCTTCCTTCCAACTTCACGAACGTGCACGATGTGTTCCACGTGTCACAGCTCCGCAAGTGCTTCAAGACGCCTGAGCGCACTATCAACTTCGAAGAGATTGACCTCCAAGAAGATTTGTCTTATCATGAGCACCCAGTTGCTATTCTTGAAGAAACTGAGCGCAAGACTCGCAACAAGTCTATCAAATTCCTGAAAGTGAAGTGGTCGCACCATTCCGACCGGGAAGCCACCTGGGAACGCGAGGACCATCTCCGTTCCGAATATCCGGAGTTCTTTAAGTCCTAGATCACGGGACGAGATCCTCTCGTAGTGGTGGAGTGTTGTAACACCCCGCATGTAACTTGCCATATTTGTAACTCCGACTCTTGCCATTTCCGGCTCTGTGATATGTTTTTCCCTCCGTTGTTGGGTTTTGTCTTTCGTTTTGTATTTTGTCATGTCATGCATTTTATATCATGTCATCATGTGCATTGCATTCGCATACGTGTTCGTCTCATGCATCCGAGCATTTTCCCCGTTGTCCGTTTTCCAATCCGGCGCTCCTATCTCCTCCGGTGCACCCCTCTTGTTTTCTTTCGTGTACGTGTGTCAAACTTTCTCGGAATGGACCGAGGCTTGTCAAGTGGTCTTAATATACCACCCGGAGACTACCGGTCAAGTTTCGTTCCATTCGGAGGTCGTTTGGTACTCCAACGGTTAACCGGGCCTCCGCAATGTCCATTTGAGTGTCCAGCAAAACCCCCTCCAAAACCAGCCCAAATCCCACCAAACTCTCTTGCATGCTCTAGGTCGTTCGATCACGATCGTGTGGGCGAAAACCGCACCTCATTTGGAGTCTCCTAGCTCCCTCTACCTATTTATAAGTGGGCATCCAGAAAAACGGATTCGCAGACGAACCCTAGCTTCTCCACCGCGCGCCGCCGGACGAAATCATCCCCCGCCGGACACGTCCGCCGCCGCCTCCTCGCCGCCTCAGCCGCCGCCACGTCACCCGGGCGCGGCCTGCGCCGCCGCGGCCCGCGAGCCCACAGCCGACCCGCCCCGGGCCGCTCCGGGCCCGCGCGCCTCGCCACCCGCGCCGCCGGGCGCCGCCGCCGCCATCTCCGCCGGCCGCCGCCGCGACATCACCGACGGCCGCCATCGCCACCGGCCCCCGCCGCCGCGCCTCACTGCCGGCGCTCGCCGCCCCCGCCGGCGGCCCCCTCCTCCGGCGCAGCCGCCTCGCCTCCTCCTCCCTCCGACCGCCACCGCCGGCTCCTTCCCTCCCGCCGGGGACGAGCTCCTGGAGCTCGGGCTCGAGCGACGAGCCGATCCGATCTGGTTCTCTCTCTCTCTGCTCCATTGACTTCTCGCCCCTCTCTATTTTTCTAAGTCTTGGATAATTATCAGCAAGTACTCCTGTTTCCGATGCGATAACTTTGTGCATGTAGCTCCGATTCGCGCGTATAATATGTCAAATTGTTCGCCTCGTGATGCTCTTCATTTTGTTTAATTGCACCATTTTCATTAGAGGTCATCTTGATGCCCAAATATTCGTTGGAAGAGGGCTAGTTGCTGTTAATCGCTAGTTCTTATCAGAACTTGGAGAATTGTCATTTTTGTATCATTTAATCTGTGCATCTTTTGAGCATGAGCTCTACATGTGTTTTGAATTATGCCATGCCATCTATCCATTGGTGTAGTCCATGTATTTTTTTGATCTCTGTGGTGACTAGCACAAGCATGCAAAGTAGGTCCCGTAATATTTCTGATTTCAGGGACTTAGTGATTTTCCTGTCTTTGTCTGCTGTAATTTTGTTGCCATGTAAACTTGATGCTACAGAGATATCCATGCATATTTTGGAGATGTTCAGTAAGCATGTTTTGTATCTATAGTTGTAATTGATCTATTCCTGCAGTTGTTTGCAATTTTAGAGGAAAATAGCATGACTCAATCTTGTGCTACTTTTGCTATAAAATATTTCTGGCAGATTCTTAACATGATTTGCAATTTTGCCAAGCTTATTGTAGTTGATCCATACATGCTATGTAATTGTTCTTGCCATTTATAGCTTCATAGAAATGCCATCGTGCTGTAGGTATTCTTGGTTTGTCATGCATTGCTCTGTAGTGAGTGCATCAAGCTCACAAAGAGGCCTACATATTAATGTTTCTGCCATGCTCTGTTTTCTGCTAAGTCTGAAACCTAATAACGAAACTTGCTATGTTTACATGCTTGCCATATTTTCTTCTGTTCCTTTTTGGCTTATGGTCAGTAAGGGACTTTTGTCATGTGCAGTTAGTAGAACACTACCATGCCTTGTTTTGCTATGTTAAGTTCCTGTAGCATGTTGATTTCGTGCTCTGAACATTGCTACCTGATGCATCTCCTGTAGAACACTACCATGCCTTGTTTTGCTATGTTAAGTCGGTGAACCTGTAATCTTTTGCGCTTTTGCCATGCTTGTTTGAGCTTGATAAGTTGAGAACTAGCAGTAGCTCAGTGTTCATCTTTTGTCAAGCATCTCCTGTAGATTACTTCCATGTGCTTTGTTGCTATGTTGGGGTGCTGTAGCATTGTTGTTGGTTGCATTTTAAGTCCTATCTTGCTGTTTATCGCAGATTAGTGTCATTCTTGTTTTGCTTGCCATTTGCAAACCGTGCATCCGATTCCGGTGATCTTTATATCGATTTCGACCGAAATCATCTCATCTTTCCAGTGGCATGCTTGGTTTGCCAAGTTACTGCCATGTTCATCTTTTACCTTCCGGAGCACGCAAACGCATCGCATGTCATATCTTGCATATCATACATGTTTTGCATCATGTTGCTCGCGCATTCCTCGTGATTGATTGTGGTTCCGCTTGTTTGTGTTCTTGTCTTGGGTAGAGCCGGGAGACGAGTTCGTGAACGAGGAACCTGTCGAGTACGCTTACGAGGATCAAGCTTTCGACAACTCTGAGAATCTTCCAGGCAAGATGACCACCCCTCGAAATCACTTCTATCTTTGCTATGCTAGTTGTTCGCTCTATTGCCATGCTCGCTACCTATCACTTGCTATATCATGTCTCCTATTTTTTAGCCATGTCAGCCTCTAACCATCCTCTCCTAGCAAACCGTTGTTTGGCTATGTTACCGCTTTTGCTCAGCCCCTCTTATAGCGTTGATAGTTGCAGGTGAAGTTGAAGTTTGTTCCATTTCGGAACATGGATATGTTGGGATATCACAATATCTCTTATTTACTTAATGCATCTATATATTTTGGTAAAGGGTGGAAGGCTCGGCCTTATGCCTGGTGTTTTGTTCCACTCTTGCCGCCCTAGTTACTGTTATACCGGGATTATGTTCCTTGAGTTTGTGTTCCTTACGCGGTCGGGTGATTTATGGGACCCCCTTGACAGTTCGCCTTGAATAAAACTCCTCCAGCAAGGCCCAACTTTGGTTTTACTATTCGCCGCCTAACCCTTTTCCCCCGGGTTTTCGCGAGCCCGAGGGTCATCTTATTTTAACCCCCCCCCCCCCCCGGCCAGTGCTCCTTCGAGTGTTGGTCCGAACCGAGCAGCCTGCGGGGCCACCTCGGGGAGACTCGAGGTCTGGTTTTACTCGTAGCTTGACTTATCTGGTGTGCCCTGAGAACGAGATATGTGCAGCTCCTATCGGGATTTGTCGGCACATTCGGGCGGCTTTGCTGGTCTTGTTTTACCATTGTCGAGATGTCTTGTAAACCGGGATTCCGAGACTGATCGGGTCTTTCCGGGAGAAGGTTTATCCTTCGTTGACCGTGAGAGCTTATGATGGGCTAAGTTGGGACACCCCTGCAGGGTATTATCTTTCGAAAGCCGTGCCCGCGGTTATGAGGCAGATGGGAATTTGTTAATGTCCGATTGTAGATAACTTGTCACTTGACCCAATTAAAATACACCAAGTGCGTGTGTAGCCGTGATGGTCTCTTCTCGGTGGAGTCCAGGAAGTGAACATGGTCTGTGTTATGTTTGACGTAAGTAGGTGTTCAGGACCTCTTCTTGGTCATTGTTAGATGACGACCGCTCCATTGCTTCTCTTCTCGCTCTCTTTTGCGCAAGTTAGCCACCACATATGCTTTTGCCGCTGCAGCTCCACCTCCTTGCACCTCCTTGTCCTATAAGCTTAAATAGTCTTGATCTCGCGGGTGTGAGATTGCTGAGTCCCCGTGACTCACAGATACTTCCAAACAGTTGCAGGTGCTGACGATGCTAGTGCAGACGATGGCGTCGATCTCAAGTGGGAGTTCGACGAGGAACGTGGCCGTTACTATGTGTCTTTTCCTGATGATCAGTAGTGGAGCCCAGTTGGGACGATCGGGGATCTAGCATTTGGGGTTGTCTTATTTTCATCTGGATTTTGACCGTAGTCAGTCTATATGATTGTATTTTGGATGATGTATGATGATATTTATGTATTGTGTGAAGTGGCGATTGTAAGCCAACTCTTTATCCCATTCTTGTTCATTACATGGGATTGTGTGAAGATGACCCTTCTTGCGACAAAACCACTATGCGGTTATGCCTCTAAGTCGTGCCCCGACACATGGGAGATATAGCCGCATCGTGGGCGTTACAGCAGTGCCTCGCCGCCGCGCCGTCCCACCATTCTTCACTCCGCCCCGCAGCTCTGCCGCCTCAGGGCCGTGCTTTCTCCGCCGGCGCACTCTTCCTTGCTAACTTCTCGCCACCATGTAGTACGGCGGGGACTGGGACGGCTCCAACGTCCACATGGACCACATCGAGTTCCTCCGCAAGACGCGGTGGTTGCCCGGCGCGGACCAGGTGCGAGTCCGTCTCGCACCTGCGAGGGAGATCACGCCGGAGCCGAAGGAAGGCGAGCGGGTAGTCTTCCGCTCGCATATCCTGCGCGGCATCGGCTTGCCGGCGAGCGCTTTCTTCCGCTCCTTCCTTGACTTCTATCAACTCCAGCCGCACCACCTCACTCCAAACACGGTGGTGCTGATGTCCGCCTTCGTCACCTTGTGCGAAGGCTTCCTTGGCGTTCTCCCCACCCTCGAGCTCTGGGGGAGTTCTTCCAATCTAAGCTGGGCACCCGCATGCAGGGCGTGCCGGCCCAGAGCGGCGCCTTCATCTCGATGCGGAGGCCGGCGGCCGACAACCCCTTCCCCGTCATCACGTTAATCCAGTGGGTGAAGCGCTGGCAGAAGTCCTATTTCTACGTGAAGAACGTCGCCCCGCAAGGCGACTACATCAACTTGCCGGCTTACGTAGCCGGCCCGCCAGCTGGGAGGCGGCCCCACTGGTCCTATCGGGCCGCGTCGCTGACGCCGGCTGGAGCCACGGCCGTCGCCCGACTGCGGGTGATGATCCGGGTCGGAGGGCCTGACTGGGCCCGACTTGCTGGCCGCCTTCGTCGTGCGCAGGGTGCTTCCGCTTCAGAGCCGCCCTCACCTGATCTGTCAGATGAGCGGCCAGCTCGATCTGAGCCGGATGTGCACCAAGGACATGCCGCATGACGAGGTGGCCCACATGGTGAATTACCTTGCGAACTGCAAGCTCTCTGCAGAGTGGCGGTTTGGCAAGGAGCCATATTCCCGGGCGCATCCTCTTCCCATGGTATGTTTTCTCTTTTCTTTTCTTTCCTTAGTTTTGTTGCCGAATTCTTTCTGGCCGTCTTTGACCAGTCGGGGTGCCTTGGCAGAGCTCTCTCCTTTGACCTGCAGCCGGGTCGGAGACGGAGCACCGATTCCTCCCCGACCGGGTGGAACATGACCTGGAGGACTACGACTTGGGGGCGGCGGGCATGGAGGACAACACCGAGACGGGTGGCGGCGAAGCCGGAGGCGAAGCGGGCGGCTCCGGTCTTGGAGCCAACTTTGACGACTGGCCGGATGACGACGGCGGCGACCAGGCGGGATGAGGCGGCCGCGAAGGCGGCCCGCTTCCGCAAGGTGGTGAAGCAGCCGCAGACGGTGTCGGCGTAAGTGTATACTCCTTTGTGCATTCTTTCTTCTTCTCTTTGGTAGTTTCTGAATCCTTGTCCTTTCTCAAAAAATCAGGGCTCCGCTGTCGCTCGAGCGGGTTGCTGCCGCCTCCGTCGTCGGATCGCCGGGAGGATCCGGGAGCACCCGCCGCGTGGACCCCCGCGCCGAGCTTCAGGTGGCGACGGAGCGAAACGCGCGGGAGGCGCGGGAGGAGCGGGAGGCGGAGGAGTTGAGGGCGGCTGCCGCCAAGGCGGCCTAGGAGGAGGAGGCGGCGAAGGTGCACGCCGACGCAGCGGCCAAGGCCCAAGCAGAGGCTGCGGCCACGGCGATGGCGGAGGGGGCCTTGCTCATCACCCCTCTGCGCGTCGCGGCGCCTGAGGCCCCAGAGCCCCCGCCAGAGGAAACCGGCGGCGACCAGCCGGGATTGGAGAGGGAGGACGACGTCGTCGTCCTGGAGAGGGAGGCGTCACCGGCCCCGCCGACTGGGGCGACCCAAGGCGGCCGGTCTAACTTGCTGCCTACACAATCGGCCGGGGGCGAGCCGGCCGCGAGGACGGATCTGCTGGTCCAGTCGCCCTCGCGCCAGCGCACGGGGAAGGCCGCGTCGGAGCTGCAGAAGGCCGCGGGCTCCAGCTCGTCGGCCCAGGACATGGAGGTGGCCAGCGCCAGCTCGGGGTGGATGCCGGGTGGAGGGACGGCTGTGGTGAAGGTGGCAGCGCAGGACGTCCGGAGCTGACTTCAGTCCCAGGCTGCGGCGCTGAGGAAATATAATGACGAGTTCCTTGCGACGCGGGTGGCCATTCGGGTTAGTCTTCTTATTTTTGCTTTTTTGATCTTGGTTTCTTCCGTGGTCGCGCGTGAGCGCACCCACTGGGTGTAGTCCCCGAGTTCCGAGTCGGCTGCTGAGCAGGCGGCTTGGAACTTCTTAGCGGGCTTGGTTTTGCTATCTTGTTCTCATTCGCTCCTCTGCTTGACTTGCAGGACTACCACAACCTCCGCGCGGCTGCCTTCAACTCCCAGGCTCGGGAGCTGACCCAGAAGACTACTGACCTGTCTGAGAGCCGGGGTAAGTGCTTCATCTTTTATCTCACGTGGGGGCGCGTCAGCGCACCCACTGGGTGTAGTCGCCGAGATTCGGGCCGACTGCTGAGCAGTCGGGTCGGATCTTCCTTGACGACTTCTTCCTTATTGCTTCTTTCTTTTCTGCCATCCCCGCAGCGGCCAACGCCAGTCTGAGGGAACAGCTGAGCGGGGCTCAGGCCACCCTCCGCGCTACGGAGGCCGAGTTTTCCCCCTTGGCACAGGAGCGTGACCGCTTGGCCAAGAGGTTGGCCGACGAGGAGAAGAGCCACAAGGCGGCCCTGAAGGCGGTGCAAGACAGCGAGGCCGCCCTCCAAGCCGAGTATGAGACAGAGGCGGCCAGCTGGGCCGAAGCGAAGCAGACGCTGATCAACGGCTATGGCCAGATCGAAGACGTGGTTGACGGTAGGCCACCTTCCTCTTCGTCCTTGCTTGCCGCTTGCCGTTTAGCTCATTTTCTGACTTGGTGTTTTTCTCTTCTTTCTCTTTCTTCCTTGCGCAGAGTACTTCCCTGGCTACTCTACCGCCGCCAACCAGGTCGTCGAGGCCCACCGCGAGGCACGGAGGCAGGCTGGCGCCGAGATCGCGCCAAACGCTCGCCGGTCGCTGGAGGAGCAGCTCTTGGCGATTCAAGCCCGCCTTCAGCCGGCTCACCGCATGCTCCGCCGGCTTCAGTGTGTTGGGGCGCAGGTGTTAGCCGCCCTCTGGCCTGGTGAGGGGATTCCCCGCACCCCCAGTCGGACTTCCGACAGGCTGGAGGTGGCGGTCGGCCGCTTCGAGGCCTGGAAGGCTTCGGCGGCTCGGTTCGGCGCCAGGCGGGCGCTGGAGTTCGCCAAGACCTGGTATCCCGAGCTAAGTCTGGACCAGTTGGCCACCTGGCGGCAGGAGGCCGACACGGAGCTGGAGCCAGCGCGGGCGGCTATCATCCAGCAGGCTTCGGCGATCGCCGACTAAACCGACACCAGCGTCTTCGCTCCCGAGGTGGACGACAACGGCGCTGCCCAGCCGGAGGAGTGGCTCGGGCTGAACCCGGCAGACGGCGAGGACTCGGCGGAGGAGATCGACTCCAGCGACGAGGGCGAGGAGGAGGAGGAGGAGGGTGAAGACGCCGGGCCAGATGGTGGAGCGGCCGGTCAGCCTCAGCTTGGCCGTGCCTCCAGCAACAAGGCACGCGCGGGTGCACCGCCTGCAGCCGGCGATGATCAAGTCGAGACCCGCCAGCCGGCCACTCCTCCAGCCGGTGGCGCCGTCTCCACCGAGCAACCAAGCTCCCACACTGCGCCCTTAGTCTAGTCTGCTGCCTCTATTTTCCTGTTTTACCACTCTTGGAACAGTACTTTGTTAAGTTTGCACAATTCCACCCACTGGGGGTGTATTCGAACAATATTGACTGCCGGCCTGTTGGGGGTCTTATGTGTAAATATAATTATGCATGCGTTTGGCTTTCCCTTGTTCTTTGCTTTTCATCCTTCTGCGGTTTCCTTTGCCGCCCTCCCTTGGTTGCCGCCTTTCCAGCCGGACAGCTGATCTGCAATCTGTGGCTGGGGAAGTGCTTGGGAGGGCAAGTACTCTAGCTTTGTTGGATTATAGCGAAGTGATTGGGAGGCCGGCCAGCCGGCTCTTTTGATAGCCGGCAAGCATGGTTGGAGGCCGTCTTTGCGTTATACAAGTTCGTTAGTCCTTAGCCGTTTTTCGTGTGGGCATCCTTTTTGCCTTTGGCTCTTGCCAGTCGGACAGTCGGTTCTTCGAGCTGCGACTTTCAACAAGAGAGGGCTCGGGTGCCGGCACACTACTTGTCTAACTTCAGGTAGAACTTTTAATATAACTTAAGGCGGCCAGTCCCCGGGCCGACTAGTCGAACCCGGTGCCAGATAGAAAATCAAATGTAATAATACATTTATGAGTATGACACTCGTCATTCATAGATAAAGGAGGGCAGTCCCCGAGTGCTCCTCGGGGGGCCTGTTGTTTCGTACTTAATACAAAAAGGTAGCATGAGACATACTGCTTTCAACTGTAAAATCTTCTCAGGAGGTTCGCGTTCCATGGTCGCTCCGACTCCTTGCCGGAATTATCCCTCTTGCGTGCTCTTGGTTTTTGTGCGTCGATCAGGTAGTAGGAGTCGTTGCCTAGTGCTTTGCTGATGACGAAAGGGCCTTCCCAAGGACCGAGAGCTTGTGCTGGCCAGCTGTTCGCTGGATCAGCCGAAGCACAAGGTCGCCCTCTTGGAAAGATCTTGGCTTGACCTTTCGGTTGTGGTAACGGCGCAAACCCTGCTGGTAGATGGCAGACCGGCTGAGTGCTAACAGCCGGCCTTCTTCCAGCAGGTCGATGCCGTCTTGTCGTGCTTCCTTGGCCTCCGCCTCCGTGTACATGGTGACGCGAGGCGAGTCGAACTCGATGTCAGTTGGGATGACAGCTCGGCACCATATACAAGGAAGAACGGAGTGAAGCCGGTTGACTTGTTTGGGGTAGTACGCAGACTCCAGAGGACAGCCGGCAGCTCATCGAGCCAGCAGCCGGCCGATCGCTCTAGTGGTACGACCAGTCGGGGCTTGATGCCGGAGAGGATGAGTCCATTCGCTCGCTCGACCTGGCCGTTTGACTACGGGTGGGCAACGGACGCTAAGTCCAGTCAGATGCCTTGTGTCGTGCAGAAACGTGCCAATGCTCCTTTGGCAAAGTTTGTGCCATTGTCAGTGATGATGCTGTGCGGCACGCCGTACCGAGTAGTGATGTCAGCAATGAATGTCACGGCAGTCGGCCCGTTCAGCTTCTTGATCGGCTTCGCTTCGATCCACCTGGTAAATTGTCCACGGCGACAACTAGATGTGTCAAGCCGCCGCGGGCTGTCTTGAATGGGCCCACCATGTCCAGCCCCCAGACGGCAAAGGGCCAGGTGAGGGGGATGGTCTTGAGTGCAGAAGCCGGCAGGTGTTGCTTGGAGCTGAAGACTTGGCATCCTTTGCAGCATTTGACTATCTCTTTGGCATCTTCCAAAGCAGTCGGCCAGAAGAAACCATGGCGGAAAGCTTTGGCCACATGTGAACCTGAGGCTGCCTGGTGGCCGCATTCGCCTTGGTGGATATCTTTGAGGATTGCTACCCCTTTCTCTGGCTCGACGCAGCGCTGGAAGACTCCAATGACGCTGCGCTTGACAAGTTCTCTGTTTACTATTGCATATGCTCCGGCTCGGCGTTGCACTAGTCTTGCCGAGGTCTCATCAGTCAGCAGCTCTCTGTTGACTAGGAAGTTGAGGATGGGCTGGGCCCATGATGGAGCTATGACTTCTTCTACTGTCAGTACGGCCACTGTGACCCGGGTGGGTGGGTTGGGTGGTGGAGAGTTGGAGTCGGCCATCGCTTCTTGTGTCGCTGCAGTCCCTGGGCCGGGTTCTAAAGTCCCTGAGACGGGTGCGACTACGGCAGTCCCCGAGCCGCTTGTCGAAGTCCCCGAGCCGCCTACTGGGCTCCTCGAGTCGGATCCGGCTGCATCGGGGGCAGGCGGTACGAAGATAGAGTCTGACTCTGGAGACGGCTTGATAGACGGTTTGAGGAGGCGCTGGAGAGAGACACCGGTTGGTATAGCCTATCGGGTGGAGCCAATTCGTGCCAGGGCATCTGCTTGGTCGTTGTCGGCCCGTGGCACGTGAAGGAACTCGCACCCTTCGAAGTACCCACTGATCTGCTTGACGAGGAATCGATAGCTCGCCATGTTTGCATCCTTGGCGTCCCAGTCGACAGATGACTGCTGGACCACCAAGTCTAAGTCGCCATAACACAGGATCCGGCGTATGCCGAGCTCTTTGGCCAGCCGGAGCCCGTGTATGAGCGCCTCGCATTCAGCCACGTTATTGGAGGTGGCAAAGTGGATTTGCAGCGTGTATCTGAGCTTGTCGCCTTTGGGAGAGGTGAGGACGATGCCGGCTCCCAAGCCGGTGCGCATTTTGGACCCGTCGAAGTGCATCCGCCAATGAGTAGAGTCGGGAGCCGGCGGTAGGTACTGGGTCTCGGCCCAGTCGACGAGGAAGTCGGCCAACGCTTGGGACTTGATGGCGGTGCGGGGCTGATACAAGATTGTGTAAGGTGCAAGCGCAATGGCCCATTTAGCTACCCGGCCGGATGCATCCCGGCTGCCTATGATCTCGGCAAGCGGGGCGGTGCATACGACCGTGATGGGATGCTCTTGAAAGTAGGGCTTCAGCCTCTTGGCGGCGAAGTACACTCCATAGCACATCTTCTGGTAGTGTGGGTAGTTTTGCTTTGAGCTGGATAGTACTTCGCTTAGATAGTATATCAGCCTCTGGACTAGCTGGGCTAGGCCTTCTTCTGGGCGCTGGACCACGACGACTGCACTGACCACTCGGCTAGTTGCAGCGATGTAGAGGAGCATTGGTTCCTTCTCAGTCGGCGCCGCCAGGACAGGTGGAGTGGTCAGCATCTTCTTCAACTCATGGAAGGCTTGGTCTGCTTGGTCATTCCACTCGAAATGAGTGGATTTCTTCATGAGTCGGTACAGGGGGAGAGCCTTCTCTCCTAGCCGGCTGATAAAGCGTTTTAGGGAGGCCAGGCACCCGGTGAACTTCTGAACATCTCGCAACTTGGTGGGAATCTCCATTCTCTCAATAGCCTTGATCTTCACAGGTTTGCACTCAATGCCGCGTTCGGAGACCAGAAAGCCTAGAAGCTGGCCGGCTGGCACTCCGAACACGCATTTCTCAGGGTTGAGCTTGATCTGGAATTGGCGCAAGTTGGCAAATGTTTCTTTGAGGTCCTCCAGCAGGGCGCCGCGCTTCTCTGTCTTCACCACAATATCGTCTACGTAGACGTGGGCATTTCTGCCGAGTTGCTTGAGGAGGCATTTCTGCATGCAACGCTGAAAAGTGGCACCGGCATTCCTCAAGCCGAATGTCATAGTCAGGTAACAGAAAGCTCCGAATGGTGTGATGAAGGCGGTCTTCAGGCGGTCTGCTGGGTCCAACTTACTCTGGTGGTACCCTCAGTAGGCATCCAAGAAACTCAACAGCTCGCATCCGGCTGTGGAGTCTATCACTTGATCAATCCGTGGCAGAGCAAACGGATCTTTGGGGCAGGCCTTGTTAAGGCTAGTGTAGTCTATACACATACGCCATTTGTTGTTCTTCTTCAACACCAAGACTGGGTTGGCAAGCCACTCTGGGAAAAACACTTCCATAATAAAGCCGGCGGCAAGGAACCGGGCTATCTCTTCTCCTATGATTCTTCTATCCTCTTCTAACAGTCGGCGGAGGGGCTGCTTGACCAGCTACGCGTCGGCTCGGACGTGAAACTTGTGCTCGGCGAAATCCTTCGGAACAGCCGGCATGTCCTTTGGGGACCATGCAAAGATGTCTCGATTCTCACGGAGGAAGTCGACGAGCTTGCCTTCCTATTTACTGTCCAGGTTTGCACCAATGACTGCAAACCTCTCCGGGTTCTCCTGGTCGAGAGGTATCTTCTTCGTCTCCTAGGCCGGCTGGAAGGAGCCCTGCGCATCATAATCCTTGGGGTTGGGGGACAAGGCCGGCTGCTTGCCGGCCATGGCCACAACTCGCTCCAGCATCTTCTTCTCTTCTGCCACTACGAGGGACTCGGCCAGCCGGCTGTTGGCTGCAGCGCACTCAATGGACTTATTGTAGTCGCCGGCTACAGTGATGATCCCCTTCGAGCTCGGCATCTTCATCTTCAGGTAGGCGTAGTGGGGCACTGCCATGAACTTGGCCAGAGCAGGTCGGCCAAGCAAGGCGTGGTAAGGGTTTTCCAGATCCACTATCTCGAACCAGATTGCTTCTCGGCGAAAGTGATCCTTGTCTCCAAAGAGAACATCCATGTTGATCTTGCCGATCGGGGAACAGGATAGGCCGGGTACGATGCCATGGAACATGGTCCGGCTTGGCATGAGCTGCTTCACCTTGAGGTTCAACTTCTCCATGGTATCGCGGTACAGTATGTTGATACTGCTTCCGCCATCAATCAGAACGCGGGAGAATCGGGCAGCTCGCCTCTCCATTGCAAGGGTGAGATCCAACACCAATGCTTAGGAGCCAGGGGACGGCATCACCTCTGGGTGATCTGCCCGGCTCCAGTTGATAGGCCTTTCAGACCAATGCATGAACTCGGGGTTGCTGGAGGCGACTGCGTTGACCTCTTGGTGCTGTCGGCGCCGGCTGCGCTTGTCTTCAACCTGGCTCGTGAAGACGACTTAGGCGGCGTGCTCTTCAGGGTACTCATCTTGAATGGCTCCGACTGCTGGTCGAGCAGCCGGCTGCTGGGGGGCTGGAGGCGGCAGGCCGGGAGGCGGAGGCGGCACCAGCCCCTCGCCCTTGGAGATCCGTGTGAGCCAGTAGCACTTTCGAGTCGTGTGGTTGGACGGCTTCGCGCTGCTGTGGAACTTGCAGGGGGCATCGAGAGTCTGCTCGTAGGAGAAGGCCGGCTGCCAAGCCAGCCTGCCGCCCTGCTTCTTGGGAGTGGGCCGCTCTTCGGGCTGCTCGTCTTCGACTGTGGCCACCTGCCGACTGGTGGAATGCGGCATTGGGGCATTGCGCTTGTAGTCGTTTTGGTAGGGGCGCCGACTGGAGTCGCCAGCCGACGTCTTAGGAGCTGGAGCGAGCACCTTCCCAGAGGTGTCCACTCGGAGCTCGGTCTTCATCGAGGAGTCGGCTGTGGCGTACTTGTCTGCAATGACCAGCAGCTCGTCGAGGGTAGCCGGCTCGTCGCAGAGGAGTCGGTGCTTGAGGAGGGTGCCCTCTCGGCACCCGGCAGTGAAGTATTCGATGGCCTGCACCTCGTGCACCCCCTCGCAGGAGTTGCGGAGCTCGGCCCACCGCGTGAGGTAGTCGCGGGTCGACTCGTTGGGCCCTTAGACGCATAGGGAGAGCTGGCGGGGCTTGGGAGGCCGCCTGTACGTGCTGGTGAAGTTGCGGACGAAGACTTCCGTGAAGTCCAGCCAGCTGTTGACGCTGTAGGGCTTGAGGCTGTTGAGCCAGGTGCGTGCCGTGCCTTGCAGCATGAGAGGGACGTACTTCATGGCTACGCGCATGTTGCCGTTCGCTATGCTGACAGCGGTAGATTAGTCGATGAGCCAATCTGCCGGCATCACAGAGCCGTTGTACTTGGGCGTGTCTCTGGGGAGCGAGAACCCTTTGGGGAAGGGCTCGTCGCGGATGCGGGGGCCAAAGCATGGCGGGCTGACATCGTCTTCTTCTTCTAGCGCCAGGGATAGAGCTAGGCGGTCGATCCAGTGGCGGGCGTCGTTCTCGCCGACTCCTTCGCGGCGGCCCAGTCGGCCATCGAGAGTCGGATGTGTGACAGGCGGCAGGGTGGGATGTCTCTCCCCTCGAGGCGGGGGAGGAGGCGGATTGCCTTGGCGCTCCACCGCTCGAGGGCGGCCTTCCACGTCGCGCTCGATGGTGATCCGAGTCCGGCTGCGGCTAGCAACCGGCTCCTGGTCTTTTCTTGCACGGGCGCCGCTCGCAGTCGGCGACCGGGATGTCGCGGCGTGCTCTCGGCGTGGGGGAGGACTCTCGGCGCGGGCGCCGGCTTCATGCCGTTCTGCGCCGCGTCGGTCAGCTGCTAGATGCGCCTTGTCATGTAGGGGAGCTCATCAGCCCCCAGCCCATTTAGCTCTTCAGCGGCCGCCTGAGCGGCTCGCAGATTCTCGAGTGGGGTGGCGTAGACGGGGCGGTCTGCCCCCAGCATGCTGGCGATGGCCGCGCCGCGCTTTTTGACGAAGCCGGCTCGGCTCGACCCGTCATGGGGCGGCATACCGAAGGAGGCGCGGTCGACTTCCCGCTGGTGGGCCTTGGTGAGGCGTCTCATGGAGGCCATCTTCTGGCCCTCCGTGATGAGGGCAAGGTGTCATGCCTCCAGGGTCTCGGCGTCGGCGTCGGTCGGGATGGGGACGGACAACTCATGCATCGCCACTTGCAGGGCGTCATGGGCGTTCTCGCCCGAGTCGGCGACGTGGCTGATGACCAGCACCTCAGTGACAGCGCTGCTGCCGCTGTCAGCTCGAGGGAGAGGGTCGTTGAAGATTACCACGTCGGAGGGGTAGGCGTCGAGCGATGCCGTGTCGGAGTCGACAAGCATCGGGTCGGTGGAGCCGACCGACTCCAAGTCTACAGCAAGCTCGCTGGAGACGTGAAGCTGGTCGAGGAGGCTGACGAGGCGACTCTCGGGGTAGTCTGTGCCCATGTCGGACGCGGGCTCGTCGGAGATGCGAGTCTCGCCAAGAAGATCCGCGAGGCAGCTCGCTGCGCAGGCGTCGTCAACGCCTTGCAGCGCGTCGGGGCAAGCGTCATCGGGTGCAGCAGGCTGGCTGCGCTCGCGGGGGAGAAAAAGGGTTCCCGTCCAGAATAGGTCTCCGGACGACGGTGCACCTGGCCCCACGGTGGGCGCCAAATGTCGGGTGGTAGGTGCGACATATGCCAACAGGTGGCTTATCATTGTGGGAGCCAGTAAGACGTCGCCGGTGCCTGGAAATGGGATGAGGCGAAGACATGCACGCCGATGAATCTTATCCAAGTTCGAGGCTCTCCGTGAAGATAACACCCCTAGTCCTGCTCTGCGGGGTCTCCACATGATCACTAGATCAATACAAGTAGCTACAAGTGCTCCTTGAGCTGTCTGGCTAGAGAAAGAAGAAGGGCAAGGCTAGCTCTCCTTTTCTCTCTATGTGGTGTGTGTAACTCTATGAGATCAACCCTTTGCATGGGTGTCCCGGAGGGTTTATATAGGCCTACCCCCCAGGGGTACAATGGTAATCCGGCTGGGCGCATGTCCCAGCCGTCAGCGTCTATGCTCGCCGGCTTCTCCGCCGGTCATTGGGGCCCGCCGACTGGTGGGTCCCGCCGGCTGCCGGCTTCTTGGCCGGCACGCCGGCCCCACCGCTTGGGGGCTTTGTCGGTGGCTGGCTACTGTTGCCTCGCCTGTGATGACGAGGGCTTTGTCGAGGTAAGCGTGGCTACAGTGTCGCCGCCTTGCAAGCTCTCACTGTAGCCTTACCTCGTCCTGTCTCCTTAATGGGGCACATGCTTTGAGGGAGGGAGGTAGCCGGCTATTGGGAGCCGGCCACATCCCTGGCCGACTGAGGAGGCCAGGCCGTCTTCAGATGTCTCTCGGGCAAAGGGGCCCGCCGTCCACGGGCCGTACTGGCACCTGTCGTGGGTGACATCGAGGCCAACATGGCTACAGTGCCGCGCCGGACGGGGGATGGCTGGCCCGTACTGCGCCCTGTGGCCATACCTGTTCCGGGATTCGGGGGTAGTGGGCTGTACTGCGGCCACGCCCCATCCTATCACCGTTATGTGGGTACAGTCTTTGTGGGTGCAGTCTTGGCCGGCTTCTGGGAGCCGGCTTTCTTCATGGCCGGCTTCCGGGAGTCGGCTTTCTCGTATCTTTCTTGGGGGAGGTTTCTAAGACTGGGTCGCCTTCTCGGAGTCGGCCCTGGGATAGCCGGTTGGGGGAAGGCGGCCCTATGCTTTGTATGCTTGAAGGCTTGAATGGCCTGGTAATTTTTCGAAGAACCTGGGGAGTCGGTCAGGCTACCCGTGGCCATTTCCTCCGACATTTCTCGTTTTTTGCATTTTGTTCATGTCATGCATCTCATATCATGTCATCATGTGCATCTCATTTGCATACGTGTTCGTCTCTGGCATCCGAGCATTTTCCCCGTTGTCCGTTTTGCAATTTGGCAGTCCCACCTCCTCCGGCGCACCCCTCTTGTTTCGTTTAGTGAGCGGGTGTTGAACATTCTCGGAATGGACCGAGGTTTGTCAAGTGGCCTTGGTATGCCACTGGTAGACCACCTGTCAAGTTTCGTGCCATTTGGAGGTCGTTTGACGCTCCAACGGTTAACCGGGCAACCGCAAAGTCCTTTTGTGTGATGCAGCAAAACCCCTCTCCAAACAGGCCAAAACCCACCTAAATCCCCTCCATGATCTCGGTCGTTCGATCACGATCGTGTGGGCGAAAACTACGCTCCATTTGGAGTCTCCTAGCTCCCTCTACCTATAAATATGTGTTCCCCCTCCGAAATTCCGGATCCCCGAAAGCCTAGCCCGCTCCTCCGCGCCGGACGGAATCCTGCCGCAGCGCCCGGCCAACCGCGCAGCGCCACGTGGCGCTTCCCCGCCGGCTCCCGCGCCGCGGCCCGCCAGGCCCGCCGCCGGCCCTGCGGGCCCAGTTCTCGCGCCGCCCGCTCCTCCGCCGTCCCGTCCGCGTCGCCCGGCCGCCGCTCACCGCCACCTCGCCGACCACCGCCGCCCGTCACCTCATCCAGCGCCGGCCGGCCCCGTCGCCGCCGACGGCCGGCTCCGCCCGTGCCGCCTCCACCGGATCCGGGGAGCTCCGCCCTCCTCGTCCCTCCTCGCCGGCGCCCCGTCCCCTCCCTCCGGAGGCCTCCTCCCGCAGCTCCGGCAAGAGCAGCTCCGGCCCCGCCTCGGAAACCGCGCCCGATCTGGATCCAGCGAACCCTAGGTTGACCCCGAAATCCTCTTAAGTCATTTTTCTGTCACAATATCTTGCTCTGTTCATCGCATCATAACTCTCTGCATATAGCTCCGTTTCGGGCGTGTAATATGTAAAAATGTTTGCCTCGAGATGCTCTTCATTTTGTTCCATTGGGCCGTGCTCGTTTGAGTCCATCTTGATGCCCAAATCTCTGGTGCAAGAGTGCTATATGCTGTTACCTGCTGTTACTTATCAGAACTTGAGGATTTGTTATTTTTGTTGCATCTGATGTGTGCATCTTATGGGCATGAGTTCTACATGTGTTTTTATGTATGCCATGCCATATTTAAAGAGGTGTATGCCATGTATTTTTGTAATCTCCGTGGTGACTAGCACAAGCATGCAAACTAGGCTTCGTGATGTTTCTGATTTCAGGGACTTAGTAATTTTCACCAAGTTTGTGACTGCTGTTATTTTGTTGCTATGTATTCATGTGGCTACAGAGAGATCCATGCTCCTTTTGGTGATGCTCAGTAAGAATGTTTTGTAGATATAGTTGTGCTCTATCCATCCATGCCCCTGTTTGTAATTATGGAGTGATATAGCATGTCTTAATCTTGCTCTACGTTTGCTATAAAATGTTTCTGGAAGATTGTTAACATGATATTCAATCTGTTAACGAAACTTATTATGTTTACATGGTTGCCATCATATCTTCTGTTCCTTTTTGGCTCATGATCAGTAAGGGACTTTTGTCATATGCATTTAGTAGATCCATGCCATGCCTTGTTGTCCTATGTTAAGTTCTTGTAGCATGTGTTTTTCTTGCTCTGAACATTGCTACCTGATACTGTTTATGCCATGTCCAGTAATTTCACCAAGTCTGTGAACCTGATATCTTTTGCACTTTTGCCATGCTTGTTTCAACCTGTTATGCTGTGACCTAGCCGTAGCTCAGTGTTCATCTTTTGTCAAGCATCTCTTGTAGATTACTTTTATATGATTTGTTGCTATGTTGGAGTGCTGTAGCATAGTTACTTGATGCATTTTAAGTGCTATCTTGCTGTTAATCGCAGATTCGTGTCATTCTTGTTTTGCTTGCCATTTGCAAACGTGCATCCGTTTCCGGTGATCTTTATATCGATTTCGACCGAAATCATCTAATCTTTCCATTGGCATGCTTGGTTTGCCATGTTACTGCCTTGTTCATCCTTTTTCTTCCGGAGCACGCATATGCATCGCATACCACATCTCGCATATCATACATGTTTTGCATCATGTTTCTTGTGCATTTCCCGTGATTGATTGTGGTTCCATTGCTTGTGTTCTTGCTGTGCGTAGAAACGGGAGACGAGTTCGTGAACGAGGAACCTGTTGAGTACGCTTACGAGGATCAAGCTTTCGACAACTCTGAGAACCTTGCAGGCAAGATGACCATACCCTTGAAATCACTTCTATCTTTGCTTTGCTAGTTGTTCGTTCTATTGCTATGTTGCATTACCTACCACTTGCTATATCATGTCTCCCATATTGCCATGTCAAACCTCTAACCATCCTTTCCTAGCAAACCGTTGTTTGGCTAAGTTACCGCTTTTGCTCAGCCCTTCTTATCGCGTTGCTAGTTGCAGGTGAAGTTGAAGTTTGTTCCATGTTGGAACATGGATATGTTGGGATATCACAATATCTCTTATTTGTTTTAATGCATCTATATTTTTGGTAAAGGGTGGAAGGCTTGGCCTTATGCCTGGTGTTTTGTTCAACTCTTGCCGCCCTAGTTTCCGTCATACCGGTATTATGTTCCTTGAGTTTGCGTTCCTTACGCGGTTGGGTGATTTATGGGACCCCCTTGACAGTTCGCCTTGAATAAAACTCCTCCAGCAAGGCCCAACCTTGGTTTTACCATTTGCCAACTGAGCCTTTTCCCTTGGGTTTTCGTGAGCCTGAGGGTCATCTTTATTTTAACCCCCCCCCCGGGCCCGTGCTCTTCGAGTGTTGGTCCGAAACGAGTAGACTGCGGGGCCACCTCGGGGAAAGTTGAGGCCTGGTTTTACTCGTAGGATGTCTCATCCGTTGTGGCCTGAGAACGAGATATGTGTAGCTCCTATCGGGATTTGTCGGCACATCGGGCGGCTTTGCTGGTCTTGTTTTACCATTGTCGAAATGTCTTGTAAACCGGGATTCCGAGACTGATTGGGTCTTTCCGGGAGAAGTTTTATCCTTCGTTGACCGTGAGAGCTTATCATGGGCTAAGTTGGGACATCCCTGCAGGGTATTATCTTTCGAAATCCGTGCCCGCGGTTATTAGGCAGATGGGAATTTGTTAATGTCCGTTTGTAGAGAACTTGTCACTTGACTTAACAAAAATACATCAACCGTGTGTGTAGCCGTGATGGTCTCTTCTCGGCGGAGTCCGGGAAGTGAACACGGTTTGAGTTATGCATGAACGTAAGTAGTTTCAGGATCACTTCTTGATCATTTCTAGCTTCGCGACCGTTGCGTTGCTTCTCTTCTCGCTCTCACTTGCGTATGTTAGCCACCATATATGCTTAGTGCCTGCTGCAGCTCCACCTCATTACACCATCCTTTCCTTTAAACTTAAATAGTCTTGATCTCGCGGGTGTGATATTGCTGAGTCCTCGTGACTCACAGATTCTACCAAAACAGTTGCAGGTGCCGACGATGCCAGTGCAGATGACGCAACCGAGCTCAAGTGGGAGTTCGACGAGGAACGTGGTCGTTACTATGTTTCTTTTCCTGATGATCAGTAGTGGAGGCCAGTTGGGACGATCGGGGATCTAGCATTTGGGGTTATCTTATTTTCATTTGGATTTGACCATAGTCGGTCTATGTGTGGATTTTGGATGATGTATGAATTATATTTATGTATTGTGTGAAGTGGCGATTGTAAGCCAACTCTCGTTATCCCATTCTTGTTCATTACATGGGATTGTGTGAAGATGACCCTTCTTGCGACAAAACCACAATGCGGTTATGCCTCTAAGTCGTGCCTCGACACGTGGGAGATATAGCCGCATCGTGGGCGTGACAAAGATTGATCTTAAGAGTGGCAACTATCAAATACGCATCGAAGAAGGTGATGAATGGAAAACCGCATTTAAGACCAAACTTGGCTTATATGACTGGCTTGTTATGCCAATGGGTTTATCCGAAGCGCTCGGTACTTTCATGAGACTCGTGCATTTTGTTCTTAGACCTTATATTGGTGTATTTGTTGTGGTCTATTTTGACGATATTCTTGTGTTTAGCAAATCTCTCAAGGATCATGTCACCCATCTTAGAACCGTGTTGCAAACCCTTAGGAAAGAGCGCCTTTATGCTAATATGGATAAATGCCTTTTCGGTGTTGATAAGCTGGTTTTCTTGGGTTTCGTTGTGTCTTCTAAGGGTGTTCATGTAGATGAATCTAAGATCAATGCTATTAAAACTTGGCCCCAACCAACCAACTTGCAACAAGTGTGTAGTTTTCTTGGTTTAGCCGGTTTCTATTGTAGATTTGTGAAGGATTTTAGCACCATTGCTTCACCTTTGCATGCTTTGAGTAAGAAAAATGCGCCTTTTGTTTGGGGACCATCCCAAGATACCGCATTCAATGAGCTTAAGAATTTGTTTACACATGCTCCTTTGCTTGCATTACCCAACTTCGATAAACCATTTGAGATTCATTGCGATGCTAGCGGTTATGGCGTAGGATGTGTGTTAATGCAAGAGAAGCGCCCTATAGCTTTCTTTAGTGAAAAACTTTCCTGAGCGCAACTCACTTATCCAATCTATGACAAAGAGTTATATGCTTTAGTTAGAGTCTTGCATGTTTGGGAGCATTATCTCCGTCCTCACGAGTTCATTCTTCACACCGATCATGAAACACTTAAGTATCTTAAGGGTCAAACTAAGTTGAAAAAGCGTCATGCCAAATGGAGAGAATTCATTGAGTCATTTCCTTATGTCATCAATTATATCAAAGCCAAGGAAAATGTTGTGCCGGATGTGCTTTCCTGTATATGCATGCTTGTCACTCAACTTGAATTGAATGTCATTGGCTTCGAGCACATAAAAGACTTGTATGCGCATGATCCTACTTTTGCAATTCCTTATGCCAAGTGTTTGACGCATACATCTTGGGAACGCTATTACATCAAAGATGATTATCTTATGAGAGCTAACAAACTTTGCATCCCCATGTCTTCTCTTCGTTTGTTACTTTTGCAAGAATCTAATGGAGGAGTACTAATGGGACAGTTTGGACGCGACAAGACATTTGCTACGCTCTCTAAGAACTAGTTTTGGCCCAAGATGTTCCGCGACATCTCATGCTTCACCACCCGATGTTTGACATGTTGCAAAGCTAAGTCCAAAGCTCAATCTCATGGTCTTTATACACCCCTTCCAATTCCATATTACCAATGGGAAGATATTAGCATGGATTTTGTACTTGGTTTACCTAGGACTAGAAATGGAAAGGATTTCGTGTTTGTTGTTGTGGACCGATTCTCTAAAATACCATGCAACAAGATAGACGATGCTTCCCAGGTTG
The DNA here is from genome assembly GCF_002575655.3 of Aegilops tauschii subsp. strangulata. NCBI lineage: Eukaryota > Viridiplantae > Streptophyta > Magnoliopsida > Poales > Poaceae > Aegilops > Aegilops tauschii. Next base: position 239,245,938 of record NC_053037.3, on the reverse strand, counting down.
CAAATGTTTTTTGTATAGAAATCTTACGCCTACATGGAGTGCCAAAGACGATTGCCTCGGACCGTGACGTCAAGTTCTTGAGTTACTTTTGGAAGACGTTATGCGCCAAGCTCGGAATCAAACTACTATTCCCCACAGCATACCATGCACAAACCGATGGCCAAATGGAAGTGATGAACCGAACGCTCTCCACTCTACTACGCGTGTTGATCAAGAGGAACATCAAGGAGTTGGAAGAGTGCTTACCCATCACCGAGTACGCCTACAACCGCGCGAGACATTCGACTACCGACAAGTCGCCTTTCGAGGTCGTTTATGGTTTCAACCCATTGTCCCCGTTGGACATTCTTCCTCTACCACTACAAGAGCGCATCAACATGGACGCGAGTGCCCGAGTGAACTATCTCAAGAAGATGCATGAAGATACAAGGCACACCATCGAGCGCCAAGTACAACGACTCGCGACCAAGCTTAAGGTCAACAAGCAACCCATGATAGTCAACATTGGAGATCTAGTGTGGCTACACCTTCGCAAGGAACGCTTCCCCAACGAACGCAAGTCCAAACTTCTACCATGAGCCGATGGACCCTTCAAGGTGCTAGCACGCTACAACAACAACGCTTACAAGATCAATCTCCCGCGCGACAAGTACAACATGAGCGACGTCTTCAACGTCAAGGATCTCTCGCCCTACCATGGTGATGAAGATTTAGATCCGAGGTCGGATATTTCCCAAGGAGGGTGATGATGCGGAGCATCCCATGATCATCCCCATGGACGTATCGACATCCACCACTGAGGGAGTCCTGGATTAGGGGGTCCTCGGACAGCCGGACTATATTCCTTAGCCGGACTGTTGGACTATGAAGATACAAGATTGAAGACTTCATCCCGTGTCCAGATGGGATTCTCCTTGGCGTGGAAGGCAAGCTTGGTAATACGGATATGTAGATCTCCTCCCTTGTAACCAACTCTGTGTAACCCTAGCCCCCTCCGGTGTCTATATAAACCGAAGGGTTTAGTCCATAGGACAATCATACCATAGGCTAGCTTCTAGGGTTTAGCCTCTACGATCTCGTGGTAATCAACTCTTGTAATACTCATATCATCAAGATCAATCAAGCAGGAAGTAGGGTATTACCTCCATCGAGAGGGCCCGAACCTGGGTAAACATTGTGTCCCCCACCTCCTGTTACCATCCGCCTTAGACGCACAGTTCGGGACACCCTACCTGAGATCTGCCGGTTTTGACACCGACACCCACGACACCACTTGGACCAATGACAAGAGCCCGAGCAAAGGCTATCGAGGATAAGGTGAACTCGCTCCTCTCCGAAATACCACTTTCTACACATGAGACATGGCTACTACCTCAAACGGAAACACTATGTGTGATCAGGTACTTGGAGGAAGGCCACGGAGCAGCTACAGCCACCGGACGTCCGGCCTCCACCGACGACCGACACTTGAAGCCCCAGCATACCCAAGTCTCAGCCAACGCAAGCTACAGCGAGCGGACGTCCCGGCTTTCACCAGACGACCGGCCTCCACCGGACGACAGGCACCATCACGAGCGAGGGAAAATTAGCGGAAGTCCGAAGTGATCGGACGTCCGGTGCCACCTTCACAGAACTAAACTACCAGAAGTCCGGCGACTATCGGATGCCCACGAGCCACCGGACGACTGGTACCCAGTGGACGGCTGGTACCTGTGTGCGCACAGATTCGGACCCGAGGCCCATGTACCCCTTCACTTCGCCCCCATTTGCACTAAGACTATAAATAGACCTCCTCCTCCTCCTAATTAGGGTTAGCAAAGTGATAGCTCATTTGTGAGATAGAGCCTTGCTCATCCATCCGGATCTGCTCCTCCGAGAGAGACCGTACCTCTACGGAGAAAATCCACTTGGATTCAAGACCCCTAACGAGAAGAACTCAAGATCTCCTCACGGAGAAGAACCAGTTACCGTATGTATCGTCCCTTGTTGATTGTGGATCGTGTATCTCCTTGTGTTCTGAAGATCTAGCATATGTGTGACCGAATCTTGTTGGTTGAGTGATTTCTCTTGCATTTTCCCTCGTGCTCCCCTCGTGTTCTTCGTGTTCCTCCATTTCATGAAAGATCGCCTTCCTAGGGTTCTACCCTACATCATCAAACTACAGTACTTATAAATTCCGGCGACTGGCTTGTGTACTATTCCCGTCGATCTAGATTCCAGCCGCCAATAAATACTACCTTGCTCACGTCGTCCCGCCTGCATTCTCATCTACATCCTCCCTTTGCTCTCTCTTTCTCTCTCTCTCTCTCTCTCTCTATCTATCTATCTATCTCTGCTGCCATTGCGCCACTGGTCTGCCCACGCGGCGACGAGGAGTCGCTGCCCCCCGAGGATGCTCACTTGAAGAGTAGCGACGAGGACCCCTACGCGCCGCCGGACGTGGTTGCGTCGGACCCCCCAACTTTGGACTGGTTTTGGGGCCAGTACAATCTTTGTCTGTGGAAGTCGCTGCCGCCGGCTGAGAGAATGCCAGACAAGTGGTGTTCAAGAAGGAGATGGCGGAGGAGGAAGCCAGGTACCAGGCGGCCTGTGAAACCCGTGATGCCGCATGGAAAAAGGAGGCCGTGGAGCTTTGGGGGCGGGCGCGTCGTCGTGCAGAGGAGGTGTATGAAGATGGGCACTTCGCGAGGAAGGTCAAAGGCGCTAGGCGCCTCATCGCTGTGTGGAGGTGGGCCGATAAGCTCCAGCGTGCCACCGACGAGGAGCTCCGGTGGGCTCCCAACGAAATGGCAAGATCGTTCGTGCTCGTCCGCCAGCAAGAGGCAGATCGGTACGTCCGCTGCGAGGCGGAAGAGGCGGAGTACTGCCTCCGCGCTGGGACTACGCCGTGCACCAGGGAGCTGCTGGCAAGGGGCTGCCGGAATACTGCCCCCAGGAGGGATTATTAGTTTTAGTATTGTTCGTTTTCAATTTTATGCATAGTATCCAGTAGTTAGGTATCATCATGTATATGTGATGATATTATATATATTATGTGATGAGCTAATGAACAATTAATATATATATATATTATGAATTCCATTTTCTATCTGTTTTTTTATACTAATTTGAATCTAGATGTTATCATCCACATATATAGAATGGAAATCGTATACACACATTGAAAGAGAACATATAAGAACGGAAAACAGAGTACACACATTGAAATAGAAGCAATAAATAGAGCAATACTACGATTGTTGTGAATACATAGCTATCCACGTCGAAACGACTCAATAAAATAAAACGCGTCCATGAGACCATGAGCAGCAACCCTTGCCTACGGTAGCTCTTGGCCCTACATGGACTCGCGCAGGCGTTTGTCCAAGCGGTCGACACGCTCGCGGTACATCTGGAGCGCGATCTCGAGCTCCAAGTTGGCTATTTCATCGGAGATCACCAGCTCGAGGATGCGACAGCCATGTTCCTCTACTACACCCAGGTGGACACCTGGGCCAAGGAGGCGGTCGAGCCTACTGACCAACGCGTTGGCATCGAGCGGGCTGCGGACAAGGTGAACGGCGCGAACCATGCGAACGGCATGGTGTGTGTTCGGTCCAAGTATGGCGTGGCCGGCCTCTGGTGCAAGTACGGAGCAGAGGGCCTCTACACACTCTTGGCAAGGAATGGGGGTATTGACGGGACGTGTACCCAGCTGCGACGCCCTATCGACAGCAGGCAAGCGCCGATGGATCCACTCTTGCTATGCGGCGCACCGCGCCTATCGCTCTGCGTTGCTCCAACGGTCCCACCGTGCGGTGAGCCGAAGCGTATCTGCGCGGACGCGCCTAGCTTGCTCTGCGGCGCGCCATCGATCATGTTGTGTGGCGAGCTGCAGCCTCTCGGTGCTGACATGCCTATCTTGATCCGCGGCGCTGAAGCGCCATGCGCCAAGGGTCTGCTCAACCCTGGCGATGATGCGTATCACGGCATCATCCATCGCATTGTCAGGGGAGCGCCTCAGCCTCGACGGGCCGTTGCGCCTGCTCATTTTCCTCGTCGATGAGGTTGATGGCAGAGGCAGCTCTTTGGTGGGTTGGCATGCTTGGAAAAGGTGGACGTGCTATAGGTTGCGCTTGTCGCCTCCGTGCGTCGAGCGCCGCCTAGGTTTATGTGCATATCGCTGGGTGGCGGGAAACCAATGAGGAAATGGTGGGAAATAGTGGTATGTTCATAAAACGCCATCAATTAATGGTAACTTAGCATAGAAGGAAGATCGAGCTAGCACAAGAAGTAGATGATGATCAGGTGATCGTTTATCCTAGTTAATTATGCATGTAATAGTTTACTTTGGTGCGTGGAAATGTCATGTGTGTACTAGCCACCTATGTAATTGGATGTTTGCCGCGTATTACACACATCTTGTTTAAGTGAAATGTTTCTGTTCTCTTGGCTTAACACAAACAGTTTATCGGAATGAACTATATGCCCTCCATTGCACACACCTTGATCTGGCTGAACCATTTCTGTTACGTTGCCCAATCGAAAATAGTTCATCCGAGTGAACCGTATGTCGTATATCTCGCACACCTTGATCTGGCTGACTGTTTCTTTTGTGTTTCCTAATCACAAACAGTTCATCCGAGTGAACTGTATGTCGTATATCGCACATGCCTTCATTTGGTTGCCCGTTTCTTTTGTTCTGCCACATCACAAGCAATTAATTGAACTGAACCGTATGCCCCGCATCGCACATGCAACTAAAATTTGAACCGTGTTTGATGTATCCTTCATCGAAAACATTTTGCATCTTTTTTAACGGTTTTTTTACATCACTGTTTGCGGTTAATGCATCGCACACAGTTTCATCAAAGGGTCTTTGATCGTAGTGTCGCGTTAGCAGCATCCTGCACTAGTGATACTCCGAAGAGGTACGCTTCCTGGATTACTTGCTGGTGTCCCTGCTAGCCTTCTTCTTTTCTCTGCTTTCTTTGGCGGGAACTGTGGCTTCAGTGGCCTTTGCCGCAACTGCATTCCGGTACATCTTATCCACGCAAATAATTGTGTCCTTCTCGTCTACGGGATGGAAATGACACCCACTGGCCCTGGCATCTTCAAGGTGTTGTTGGCATAGTGGGATGCCGCCATGAATTTTGCCAGAGCTGGGCGTCCAAGGATTCCGTTGTACGACAGGGGGAGGTCGACCACATCAAACACAACCTTCTCAGTCCGGTAGTTCAACTCTCCTCCGAATGTCACTGGCAATGTGATCTTTCCCTTAGGATGACTCCTACCGGGGTTGATTCCTTGAAACATGTCTGTGACTTTGAGTTCTTCCTCTGCTATCTGAAGTTTGCTGATGACCTTTGGAGAAATCAGATTCAACCTGGCCCCGCCATCAACCAACCAACATCTTTGTGACTTTGCGTTGCGGATTGTTGGTGAGACCAACAACGGCAAGCACCCTACCGCGGTGGTGCGGTCAGGATGGTCCTCTTCGTCAAAGATGATGGACGTGCGTGACCACTTGAGCGGCTTCCGAGATTCTGCCGCTGGCTCCACGGCATTGACCTCACGCGCCCACCATTTAAGTTGGCGGTGAGAGGAGTGCAGAGATGCACCCCCGTCAACGCACAGGGCGCAAGTGGCCTTTTGGAATTCCTGCTCGCTGGTTTCCTCTTCATCCCCTCCATCAGTTTCATCATTGCAATCCTCCTTCCCTCGACCCCTTGCGGGTTTTCCTTGGTTCCAAGGAGCCTTGCCAGGGCGATTTGCTTGACCCCCTCGGCCCTTCCCACCGCTGCCATTCTGACCTTTTTCCTTATAACGCTTCTCATATTCAACCCTCTGCTTCTTGACGAGCTTCTCAACCAGATGACATTCCTGGAGATCATGCCTCTTGGTCTGACGAATCTTGCAATACGGCCCATCACCTTTCCCAGCCTTCTCGGCAGTCGCAGCCTCTCGGCAATCAGTGCACGTGGCAGCCTCCTTGCCAGGGGCTTCGGCCTTAGCCTTCTTGCTGGTACTAGGCGTGCCCGTTCCCTCAACGGTCAATACAGCCTTATCCTTATGCTTCTTTTTCTTCTTCATCTGACTGGTGGCCTCGTTGTCATCCTGTGAGTCGATGTCGACGCCATCTTCTTCTCCAGGGAGTTTCCTCCCCTCCTAATGCGGAGCTTCCCACGTTCATCCCCAAGTACACTCCGACTACTCTCCAAGCCCCAAGAGGACATATGACGAGACCTCGAACATACACCATTGGACACAAGGTGATCTCGCTCCTCTTCGATCCATCACTTTCCACATGTGAGACATGGCTACTACCTCAAATATATGTGCTATGCATGACCAGGAACAAAGAGGAAGACCATGGACAAGACGGCGAGGACACCAAGTACAAGGAACTACCGAAGAAGCTCCAGCGAGCGGACGTCCGGACGACTCCGGACGACCGACCTCTCACAGCGAGCGGACGTCCGGCCCTTGGCGGACGACCGGCGCCTGAAGACCAGCCTACGCCAGCTACAGACCTCCCAGCGAGTGGATGTCCGTCCCCGCACCAGACGTCCGGCAATATTAACGGAAGTCCGAGACTTCCGGACGTCCGGTGTCCCGACTACAGAATACTTTCAGCGGACGTCCGGCGCTAGCCGACGACCGGTCCCCCTGGAACCACAGGACGTCTGGTGCCCAGCGGACGTCCGATCCCTGGCTGTGTCCAGTTGCGGGCTGAGGCCCATGTACCCTTCACATACCCCTTCGTGTCCCTAGACTATATGTACTCCTCCACCTCCTCCTAGGTAGGGTTAGCAAAGGATTAGCTCATGTTTGTGTGAGAGCTTTGCTCATCCACTTGGTTACCTTCTCCTCGGATATTGCGCCTCCACCGGAGAAGATCCTTCCAAGCGGATTCAAGACCCCCTCTTGGCTGGCCCCATCAAGACCTCCTCACGGAGAAGAACCGGTTACCTTTGTATCATCCTTTGTTGGACTTGGATCTTGTATCTCACCTTTGTGTTCATCGATCTAGCGCATGTGTGATCTATTCTTGTTGGTTGAGTGATTCTCTCGTGTTTCCTCTTGTGTTTTCCCATGTGTTCATCGTGTTCTTAGTCGGGATCCGCTCCTTTCGTGAAAGATCGGCCGTACGGAGTTCCACTCCACATCATCTTGGTATCGGAGCCACGTTGATCACGATTTTGGAGCCTCCCCTCTTCATTTTCTAGCTTGATTTTGTTGTGTTCTTCCCCAAATTCGAAAATCCCCACCAAAAATAGAACCAAATTTTTTTGTGATTTGTTTGCTTGATTAAGTTTTGTTGATTTTGATCCATGGATTTGCTAGGTTTCGAGTGGATCTAGCATTTCCCCAAGTTTCCCCACTTTCCATCCATGAAATCTCGTCAATTTTGACCCCAAAATGGCAAAATTCCGCCCAAAATCGCGTCCTGAAACTCGCATCCCGCGTTTACCCCGACCCACCGGACGACCGTCACTTTCCAGACGTCCGGACCCCCTCGAAGCACCGGACGTCCGTCATCCACCGGACGACCGGAACCAGACAACAGAACGAAATTAGCGGATTTCCGAGCCCGACCGGACATCCGTCCTTTTACGGACGTCCGTAGCCTGTAGATATCACCTTCGGCTGATTTTTGTTTTGTCCATAACTAATTCATCCGAACTCCGATTTTGACGTTCTTTAGCTAGTTTTGAAGCTATTGACATCCCCCTTCCCAAAAAATACCACCAACATCATTTGACTCCATCAAAGTTTGACAACTTTGGCATCTTTGCCTAGGGCTTCCACCACATCATCCGCTACACCACCACCGACTTCCGCAACCTAAGCCATATTGATCCATATAGCATTAGTAGTTGCTTGAGTAGTGATTCGAGTCTCCTAAGGTGTTTCGGCTACTTAGGGACAGTTGCTTCTTCATCAAACACCACCACAACTTCCGCATAGGCTAACCCACCATACACTTCCACCGCAACTTAACCCAAATTTGTCTGAGCTTGTTTGAGTTGTGGCGTGTGTCTCCTAAGGTGTTTCGGCTACTTAGGGACGGTCACTTCAGCATTGACTCGCAGAACCCATCATTCCACTTCCGGATTGCCAAGTGCAAAACTACCACCACATCTTGCTACCACCATTTGACTTTGGTCCTTGAGATTTTGAGTTCGCGGTTTTTCCGTTTCCTATGGTGTTTCGGCTACTTAGGGACGAGTCTCCATCATCTTGGTATCTACATCAAGAAAACCACCACTGATCATCGCCAAGGACGGTAACCTCGATGACACCATTGTACATTCCCCCTTGCAATTGCATTGATAACCCTAGCCCATTTTGCGTAACTTGCCTATCGAGACTAGCCATTTGAGTATTGCCAGCAACGTTACTTGTGCACATTAGTGATCTACACCATCCATTGCACACATACCATATCATATTGGAATCATATCATCTCATGTGCCTCAATTTTGTTCCCACATATACACATTTGCTATCTTGGTTTGTTCATTGTGCCAAAGTGGCCATACCCAAAAAAGAAAGAATAAGCTTTTAAGCAAAAAGAGAGAGCAAAGAAGCTTGTAAGCAAGTGCCATAGCATCTGTTGGGGAACATAGCAATAATTCAAAATTTTCCTACGTGTCACCAAGATCAATCTAGGAGATGCTAGCAATAAGAGAGAGGGAGTGCATCTTCATACCCTTGAAGATCGCTAAGCGAAAGCGTTACAAGAACGCAGTTGATGGAGTCGTACTCGCGGTGATTCAAATCGCGGAAGATCCGATCTAGCGCCGAACGGACGGCGCCTCTGCGTTCAACACACGTACAGCCCGGGGACGTCTCCTCCTTCTTTATCCAGCAAGGGGAGAGGAGAAGTTGAGGGAGAACTCCAGCAGCACGACGGCGTGGTGGCAATGGAGCTCGTGGTTCTCCGGCAGAGCTTCGCTAAGCACTACGGAGGAGGAGGAGAGGGCTGCACCTTGCCAGGGGTGCGGCTGCCCTCCCACCCCCCCTCTATTTATAGGGGCAAGGGAGAGGGGGGCCGGCTGTCAGGACCCCGATTCTAAGTCACACCGATCTAGCCTGTAACACCTCATATCACTTTGCGGCCTCACGCACGGTACTCCCACGGGTGTCGCCTTACCATTGCCCGGGACCGTTTGCGCCTTTTGGCTCACGTATAGGACAATGTCGCTAGCATCCATATGACAGAGAACCCGGGCCGACATGGCTAGTCGTGAACCCAAAGTGGCACTAACGTATGGGGACAGGCATTCATGAATCAACATCGAACGTGTCGGTCAGCAGCGTGTGAATCCGGGCTGTAGCACTGGGCTAATAGGACTCCGGGAACCCGGGCTGTAGCAGGCTAGGCAGGACTCCGGATGTCACCGCGTGACATTTCCCCGAAGGGACAGACACAGGAACGATGTGAAACACATGCCGGCCAGTCATGTGTCCGGAGCAGTAGTGCTGGGCTAGCAGGACTCCGGTGAACCGGGCTGTAGCGGACTACTATGGCTCATGGAGGCACTAGACTACATTTCCCCATAAGAGAGGCTGCCAAGGATAAACAACTAGATTGTCGGATCCCACACATACCAAGCATTTCAATCATACACACAATATGCTCGATATGTGTAAATACAACATGGCATCACAACAAAACTCTACAACTCAAAGTACTTTATTTAAAAGGCTCCGGAGAGCCATACATAACATGTTCATACAGATAGGGGTCACATGACCTGACACTCAAGTCATACAAACATACAAGCACATGCGGAAGCAAACTTGTCTAGGTACAGACACTAGAAAGAAAGAAGGCTTGACGAAGCCTGTCTATCTACGTAGGCCCTTCACAAGCTCAGATCACCACCTTGGTGGCAAGTCACTCATCAACGTCGAGATCTACATAGAACCCATGGGAAGGGGCGGTGTTGTCGTCTGAAAACAGTAATTGAAGCAACATGAGTACAAAGGTACTCAGCAAGTCTTACAACAGATCCTACTATACATGCACAATCCCAAGAAGGTAGTGGAGTTATTGCAGCAAGCCAGCTTTGACTCTTGGCTAAGCTATCCTACGAGACACCACTTGTAAAATAGTTTTCGCACACGAGTCCACTAATCACCATCTCAATACTCCACCGTGGATCCTCCCTCGTCATCCTACCAGAGAGCCATCCGCGGTACTCACACTTATCTTGAGTCTTTTAGTAGTAACCATTAACTTGTCTATGAACTGCATAAGCGACCAAGTAGTCCTTGACCGCGGACGCGGCTATTCGAATAGTTTTATACCCTGCAGGGGTGTACTTCATCACACACGCTCTCACCACTTACCCTCGTTTACACGACATGTACTCGGCAACCTTCAAGCGGAAGCCCAACGTGGGTGTCGGCCACAGCCTACCTAAACACTCAAGTCTCTAGTCCAGGTTTATCTTCTATTCAGGTTCCATCCGTAGGGTGTCCGCCCGAGGTTTCCACATACGGCCCCAAACGATGTGTGCAGGGTTCCCGAGACACCAAACGGGCGACTCGGTACACCGTGCCACGAGCCTACCGCATCACAGCCCACCCCTCGGGTCAGCGCTGTCCACGGCCTCCAGCTTACTACAAACACCAGAAGCTACGTGCAACTCCTGGACAGAGGACAAGGGTGATTAAGAAGCCGAGGGGGTCCATTGGTTTCGAGCCCAATGCGTGGTAGTAGCTGAATCTTAAATCACGCATACAGATCTCAGTTCTTAGGGACGGTCTCAATGAAACAACCCACCGTGTACTCGTACATGGCCTCTCATCGATACCTTTACCAAAACATATTCAACACCTTACTCTCATTACCGACACATGCTTTCACTCTAGTTCATCACCCTGATGAGCCAGACCTGACACGACTCTAAGCGTAGCAAGCATAGCATTGTAGGAACACAACATGGCTCAATCAACTCCTACACATGCTAGTGGGTTTCATCTAGTTACTGTGGCAATGACAGGTCATGCAGAGGAAAGTGGGTTCAACTACCGCAACACACAGCAGTTTGAATCGCGTTATCTTAATGTAGTAAACGAGAGCAAAAGCGAGAAGATGGGTTTGTATCGAAATGATCAATGGGTTGCTTGCCTGACGGAGTGGTGGTGGAATACTGCCCTTCAGTTGGATACTCGTGAATATCCTCGGAGGCAGAACCTACCACGAAGAACACATCGAAGCACAATCAACACCAAGCAAAGTGCAACAATGTGATGCATGCATGAGACATGGCAAAATGAATGTATTGGGCTAATGCAACTAAGACCAGATGGGTTTGGACCATTTTGAATCAAAGATTCAAATTCCAAGCTCATAAGTGGCCCTTATTAGTGCTTTACCTTGTTCTGCATTAAACAGCAGGTTAATTTGCTTAAACATGCATGAAACCAGTACAGATGGATAGATTGGATTTTTCTGATCATTTTTCATATATAAATCTTTTCATTCTGAGCTATAGATTATTTTCTATGATTTTTTGAAGTTTGTGATATTTTCTGGAATTTCCTGTATAGAAATAATTCCAGTAATTAAATTGTTTATTACGTCAGCAGTGTGTCATGATGACGTCAGCGGGGTCGTCTAGGTCAAACCTGACGTGTGGGTCCCCTGTGTCAGTGTCACTGTTAGTTAATTAAACTAATTAGAATTAATTTAAATCTAACCCATGTTAATTAGCAGGCGGGCCCCACTTGTCATTGACCCAGGGGAGGTCAAACCCCTTGTCAACTGGGCTGACGCGCCGGCGTTTAGCCGCCGGCGAGGCCAGACGCGGCGGTGGGGTGCGGGATCCGTGCTCCAGCGACCAAATGGGCGGCGGAGAGCATCTACACGCAGCTGGGAACGAGCCGCATCGATTGGTGGTGGAGGTGGAGCTCGGGGTCGCCGGAATCGACGCCGGCGACGAGCTGTGCGGCTGCCGGGGTACGGGTGTAGTCGAACCCGTCGCTAGAGAGCACGGCGAGGGGCGTGCGATGGTGCTACGGGCTCCTGGCGATGCGGTGAAGCTAACGGCCATGGTGGTGCGACCGTTGGATGGCCGGAGCCTCGTCGGCGACGAGCTCGGCGGCGGCGCGTGCGGGTGAGCTTCGTGCAGTTGCTACAGAGCTCGAGAGGACAATGGAGGGGATAGGGAGGTGGCCAAGCTCACGGTGGTTGCGACGGAGCAGACGGCGAGGTCGGGGACGAGCTGCTGCGGCGGCGACGGCGAGATGGATCTCCGGTGGTGATCGATAAAGACGGGGTCGGTGGAGGCGGCGCAGAGCGTGCAAGCGATCGGGGCTCGGCTGGCTCGGCGTAGCGGACGAAGGCGGAGCCTGTGGACACGGTGGAGCGGCGCGAGGACGACGGTGGGCGCGGCTACGTCGGCGGGACGACGGCGGCTGCTTCGGCCATGGCGAGAGAGAGCGAGGGAGAGGTGCAGGGGGCGAATGGGGGTGTCGGGGCGGTCGAGCGGGCGACGGAGGTCGACCAGCGCGTCCAGCGGCGCGGGCGGCAAGCAGGTGGCGCCGTGGCGAGCTCGCACACGCCGGCGTCACCTCTCTGCCTGCTCTGGCAAGAGGAAGCAGCTGGCTGGCGCGGGCCAGCACAGTGCTGGGCCAGCCAGTGGGCTGCCAGGTAAGATTCTCTCCCTCTCTTTATTCTGTTTTGTTTTTCGGATTTTTTTCTGTAATTGTGTGGCTTTATTAAAAATACCAAAACGTTTCCAAAAATCCTGCAAATAATTGTGGGCTCTGTTGGGATTATTCCTAACAGCCCTCACTTAAATCCAGAATTATTTGGGCATTTGAATTATTCTATAGCATTTAAATGCCCAAGTGCAAATAGATAAAGAATTAATCCAGTGACCTTATGTGTCCTAGAAAATTGTGAACCCATTTTGTCAGAGGTCCTAACCCAAGACAAAAAGGGAGGACTTCTTAGAAGGGCATTTCAGGTTCATTGAAAATAATTTTACTAAATCCTAGTTGTTTTCAGAGGGGGTGCTGGGGGTTTCTGTCATCCCCATTTCAAGTTTCTGGAAAAAGTAAACATGATGCAACACTCTAATGCATGAACTAGCTAGGATGTGACAACTCAACCCCACTCAAAAGAATCTTGTCCCGAGATTTAGGATCCGTTGGGAAGAAGGTGGGGTACTCAAGTCGAAGACGATCCTCCCTTTCCCAAGTAGCTTCTTTCTCGGAATGGTGTGACCATTGAACCTTGAGAAACTTTATATTTTGGCGTCGAGTGGTACGCTCGGCTTGATCAAGGATTCGAACGGCATATTCCCGATATGTGAGATTATCTTGGAGATCAAGCGTTTCGTGGTCCACTCCACGGATAGGATCCGAGAAGCAACGCCTGAGTTGAGAAACGTGGAAGACATCATGAACTCTGGAAAGATGCGCAGGTAGTTCCAATTGGTATGCAACTTCTCCTCATTTGGCAAGAATGCGAAAGGGTCCAATGTAACGAGGAGCCAATTTGCCTTTGATACCGAATCGATGGGTTCCCTTCAAAGGAGTAACCCGAAGGTAAGCCTTCTCGTCAACCTCAAAAGTCATAGCCTTATGTTTGCGGTCATATTGGCTCTTTTGACGAGATTGGGCTGATTTCAATTTCTCACGAATAATGCGAACCTGCTCTTCTGCTTCCTGAATCATATCCGGGCCAAAGAGTTGTCTTTCCCCGGTTTCTGACCAGTTAAGAGGCGTTCGACATTTTCGTCCATAGAGAACCTTGAAAGGAGCTTTTCCCAAGCTAGCTTGATAACTATTGTTATAAGCGAACTCGGCGAATGGAAGGCATTTCTCCCAATCCATGCTGAAAGAGATGACAGAAGCTCGGAGCATATCCTCCAGAATTTGATTAACTCGTTCTACCTGACCACTTGATTGAGGGTGGAAGGTGGTGCTAAAGGAGAGACGAGTTCCCATAGCATTTTGGAAACTTTCCCAAAATCGAGAGCTAAAGAGACTTCCACGGTCTGAATTAATTTCCAATGGAACACCATGAAGAGACACTATTCGGGAGATGTACAAGTCAGCTAGCTGGCTCGCGGTTATACTCTCATGAACAGGTAGGAAGTGGGCTACTTTGGAAAGACGATCGACAACAACGAAGATAGAATTATTCCCTCTCTTGGTCCTGGGAAACCCGGTAATGAAATCCATACCGACTTTATCCCATTTCCATTCAGGAATAGCCAAAGGTTGAAGGGTGCCAGCAGGCCGTTGATGCTCTGCTTTAACACGACGACAGACGTCGCAATTAGCAATGTATTGAGCAATTTCTCTCTTCATCCTAGTCCACCGAAACCTCTGGCGTAGGTCTTGATACATTTTAGTACTACCGGGATGAATGGTGAGAGGAGATTCATGAGCTTCCTTAAGGATCAAACGCCTCAGGTTGCGTACCTTGGGAATCACTAGACGGTCTCCAAAGAACACAACACCTTGGTCATCAACGGAGAAACAATCCGCGACTCCTTTCTTGATGTTTCTCTTAATACGGGAGATTCCCGGATCTACCTTATGAGCTTTGATGATCTTATCCGTAAGGGTAGGTTTCGCCACTAGGGTGGATAGAAATCCTCGAGGAATAATGTGAAGGTTAAGCTTACGAAATTCCTCGTGGAAAGTGGTTGACTTTGTTGTAACATCAAGTTGTTACAATAAGATTTACGACTTAGCGCATCAGCCATGACGTTGGCTTTGCCCGGGGTGTAAGTTATTCCTAAGTCGTAATCCGTGATCAACTTGACCCAACGTCTTTGCCTGAGATTCAAATCCGGTTGGGTGAAAATGTATTTCAGACTGGTGATCGGTGAAAATCTCGCAACGATTACCGAGAAGGTAATGTCGCCATGTTTTGAGTGCATGGACTACGGCTGCAAGTTCTAGATCATGTGTGAGATAATTATCCTCATGTGGATGCAAATGTCGAGAAGCGTACGCAATCACATGACGATCTTGCATGAGTATGCAACCTAGTCCTTGTCGCGAGGCGTCGCAATAGATAACAAAGTCCTTAGAAAAATCTGGTGGTATGAGTACGGGAGCAGATGTCAGGCGTCTTTTCAGTTCCTGAAAGCTGAACTCGCACTGTGGGGTCCACTCAAACTTTTTATCTTTCTTGAGGAGTTCAGTTAGAGGTTTAGCAACCTTGGAGAAATTCTCGACGAAGCGGCGACAGTAGCTCGCTAAGCCAAGGAAACTCCGAACTTGCTTGATCGATTCAGGTGGAGTCCAGTCAAGGACGGCTTGAACTCACTCGGGATTGACAGCAATACCCTTACCAGAGATTACATGGCCTAGGTAGGTCACTTCTGGCAACCAGAATTCACACTTGGAGAATTTAGCATAAAGGCGATGCTCTCGAAGTTTCATCAACACTAGCCTTAGATGCTCGGCATGTTCTTCCTCATTCTTGGAGTAGATGAGTATATCATCGAGGTATACTACGACGAACTTATCCAAATACTCCATGAAGATCGAGTTCATTAACCGAGAGATGGTGGCTGGAGCATTGGTTAAATCGAAAGACATGACGGTGTACTCGTATTGGCCATAACGAGTGACAAAGGCCGTTTTAGGAATGTCTCCGTTCTTGATTTTGATTTGATGGTAGCCCAACCTCAAATCCATTTTAGAAAAGACTAAGGATCCAGCGAGCTGATCATACAGGTCGTTGATCCTGGGGAGCGGATACTTGTTCTTGATAGTGACCAAGTTAACAGGTCGGTAATCTACAACCATCCGATCCGTACCATCCTTCTTGACGAAGAGGACAGGGCAAGCCCATGGGGAAGAACTAGGACGGATGAAACCCTTTTTCAAGGACTCATCGAGTTGTTTCTTAAGCTCGGCTAGCTCTAGGGGTGCCATCTTATAGGGTCTTCTAGAGATTGGGACGGTTCCTGGAACAAGGTCTATCACTAACTCGACATCCCTGCCAGGTGGAATACCTGGCAGTTCTTCTGGAAAGACATCCGGGAAGTCACGGACTACCGGAACATCTTCAAGGTCTGGAAGAGGGTTGGCATTTAATGAGTAAAGCTGACACTTAGACACTCGGGTCAAAACATTGACTGTCTTGCCCGACGGATGGGTGAGTTGAACAGTTCTAGAAGAGAAATCAACCTTAGCATAATGAGCTGACATCCAGTCCATACCCAAGATGATATTTATGTCCGAGGACTTGAGAGCTATTAGTGATGCAAGGAAGACCAATCTGTCGACAAGAATTTCATTTCCATGGCTTATCCTAGAGTTTTGCCACTTAGAACCAGGGGTTTGAATTACCATGGAGGTGGGCATGTCACAAAATGTGGTGTTGTGCAATCGAGCATAGCTCTCAGAGATAAATGAATGAGATGCTCCAGTATCGAAAAGAACAGTTGCCGGATGGCAATTAACAAGGAGCGTACCAAGGACGACGTTGGGATCCTCATGAGTTTCTTCAGCTGAAACATAGTTGACATGGCCACGTGCAATGGTGGCTGGCTTGGCGTAGTAAGTCTTTCCTGCTGGCTTACCACGGCCAACGCACTGTCCAGGTTGATTGGGGTTGTTCTGGGGGCACTCGCGCAAATAGTGACCCGTTCCTCAACACTTGAAGCATGTCACAACATTGGGGCGTGGAGCAGCATTAGTAGCGGGGCCACCATAGACCTTGGGCGGTGCATACTGCTGGTTGGGGCGAGGCGCCTCAAAGGATGGCCTCGGAGTGAACCTAGGTGGCAGAGCAGTGTTTGGAATCCAGACCCGGCGCTTCTGAGATCCAGAGCCGGATGAGGAACCAAAATCGCGGGAGTGCTTGCGTGAAGCGTCATAGTCAGTCTGACCTGTCTCAGCACTGATGGCCTTATTGACTAGCTTCTGGAAGGACGTGCACTCGTGCAGACGAAGATCACGGCGAAGCTCGGGGCTAAGTCCCTTGTGGAACCTTGCCTGCTTCTTGGCGTCGGTGGATACCTCTTCAGGAGCATAGCGTGCTAAATTTCCAAACTCACGGCTGTATGCATCCACGGTCAGTCTGCCTTGGGTGAAGTTGCAGAATTCTTCCCGCTTACGATCTATGAGACCCTCCGGAATGTGATTCTCACGGAAAGCCTCACTGAATTCAGCCCAAGTAGTGATTTGGGCGGCTGGGCGCATAGCCTCAAAGTTTTCCCACCAAAGGCTAGCAGGGCCTTCGAGGTGATAGGCAGCGTAGGTAACCTTATCAGCTTCGGCTACGTTGGCTGAACATAGCTTATGGGTGATGCTGCGAAGCCAATCATCCGCTTGAGGGGCTCAACGGAATGGTTAAACTTCGGTGGGTACAACTTGATAAAGTCATTGATGGACACCAAGTCGTTCCTCTGATGACGTGCAGTATTCTGCTCGATTCGCTCTAGCAAGCGGTTAGTCTCACGCTTGTTTCTTTCCGCCTCCAGCATAACTTCGGCCAGAGAAGGCGGTTGAGGCAGATTCTCCTCCCTAACTGCATTGGCTTCACCCTGCGCCTGGACAGCAGGGTTGTTGCGGGTGTTGACCATCCTAGGAGAAACAAGACAACGGTTTAGACAAGGATGGCTAAATCTTGGCAAGGAAATGCGGAATGTAATGGATAACACGGAATGCAGAGATGACCATCAGTATGACATGGTAATATAGAAACTGCCATATATATACCAACGGTCATACACACCATATATATTTTAGTACAAGCCCAGGCTAGAGTACAACTACGATGAAAGGCGATACATCTCATCAGAGGCATTCCAAGCTCCTATACATTATTTTTCTACACCTCCGGAACGTGATACACACCAAGTCGTATCCCACAAGGCACGCAGGACTGTGGGGAATACAACTGTTGCAGCACTAGTGAAACTACTACCAACTCAGACGTCTCCGTAGTAATCTTCATAAAGATCACCACCATGTCCTGGAAGCTGAACATGATCATCTGGAAACAGTCGGTCCTGTGGAGCTTGCGGTCCATAGGGACTCGGATGTGGCCTTGGTCCAACAAACGGTGGCAGACAGGGTCCACGAGGAGGGGTGATGCCTCCAACATCACGCCATTCCATACAATCTGGCAGACTAGACCGCACGGGGTACAAGTCCCTCATGTCCATATACCCAGCCTGCACGGCAGGTGCAAACCGTGTCAGAGTGGCCCAGTGATCAGAACGAGCATTAAAGAGCTC
This sequence comes from Aegilops tauschii subsp. strangulata, assembly GCF_002575655.3. Classification (NCBI taxonomy): domain Eukaryota; kingdom Viridiplantae; phylum Streptophyta; class Magnoliopsida; order Poales; family Poaceae; genus Aegilops; species Aegilops tauschii. The sequence goes on along the minus strand of NC_053037.3, from coordinate 239,227,723 downwards.
CATTCGCAAGGCACGATTTTCACGGTCCTTGTCCTCAAGCATCTGGGTGGTGGTGCAGAGTAGTGAATCCTCATGGTAGGATCACAGTAAATGGCCTGATAGTACCCTTGTGCCCCAGGGAGTGATGCTGGCATATAGCGGAACTCAGTGTTCTGAAGCAAGGCAGTTCTGGCTCGTATGATAGTCATCATCGAGTAAGCTGCGTCCTGTACGGACATCTCGATGGTAACCCCAAGTCCATAAGAGCAATGGAGGGGTTCAGTGGCTCCACGATAGGAAGGGTAAATCCTGACTGTGCAAAGATATTGACTTTGATTAAAGTCTCGAAACTGCTCCTCGACGGTATACTCGGGATACCATCGATAGCATGTCTCAACCATCACTCGGACCAGCATGGCCGTGTGACCAGGTACATCGAGGCACCGGGTCAGACGAACCACTTGATTCTGGGAACGGGTGGCCATCTGAAAGCACGAAATAATGCAAAGGCATTAGAATTTCTTGGAGAATTCGGACAACATAACGGCTGTAAATGCTCAGAAAAAGATTTGAGACATTCACAACAGTTTGCAAAACCACTCAACAACATCATATCAAGGTTCTGGTTCAACCAACAACATACTAAAGGTGGTAGAAACTGAACTAAAGCATGGAACCAACAATCCTATAAGTTACTACGGATTAGTAACACGTGAACCTGATAGAGAGAAGAGAGCCTAATCCTTAACCCACGTAGAATGAGAAGAGAATGACTCAGATCAGAGGGCATAAGGTAAAGGTGTAAAAAGCGCCTTACGTTCCCTCCCACAATCAATCCCCCTACATATAACTAAAGCATTTCTAGGCTCGACATCGACCAGTTTGGCTTAACGCACCTACAGGCAGTCCGGCTCTGATGCCAACGCTGTCAGGACCCCGATTCTAAGTCACGCCGATCTAGCCTATAACACCTCATATCACTTTGCGGCCTCACGCACGGTACTCCCACGGGTGTCGCCTTACCATGGCCCGGACCGTTTGCGCCTTTTGGCTCACGTATATGACAATGTCGCTAGCATCCATATGACAGAGAACCCAGGCCGACATGGCTAGTCGTGAACCCAAAGTGGCACTAACGTATGGGGACAGGCATTCATAATTCAACATCGAACGTGTCGGTCAGCAGCCTGTGAATCCGGGCTGTAGCACTGGGCTAACAGGACTCCGGGAACCCGGGCTGTAGCAGGCTAGGAAGGACTCCGGATGTCACCGCGTGACATTTCCCCGAAGGGACAGACACAGGAACGATGTGAAACACATGCCGGCTAGTCAAGTGTCTGGAGCAGTAGTGCTGGGCTAGCAGGACTCCGGTGAACCGGGCTGTAGCGGACTACTATGGCTAATGGAGGCTTTAGACTACATTTCCCCATAAGAGAGGCTGCCAAGGATAAACAACTAGATTGTCGGATCCCACACATACCAAGAATTTCAATCATACACACAATATGCTCGATATGTGTAAATACAACATGGCATCACAACAAAACTCTACAACTCAAAGTACTTTATTTAAAAGGCTCCGGAGAGCCATACATAACATGTTCATACAGATAGGGGTCACATGACCCGACACTCAGGTCATACAAACATACAAGCACATGTGGAAGCAAACTTGTCTGGGTATAGACGCTAGAAAGAAAGAAGGCTTGACGAAGCCTGTCTATCTACGTAGGCCCTTCACAAGCTCAGATTACCACCTGGGTGGCAAGTCACTCGTCAACGTCAAGATCTACATAGAACCCATCGGAAGGGGCGGTGTTGTCGTCTGAAAAGAGTAATTGAAGCAACATGAGTACAAAGGTACTCAGTAAGTCTTACAACAGATCCTACTATACATGCACCTTCCCAAGAAGGTAGTGGAGTTATTGCAGCAAGCCAGCTTTGACTCTTGGCTAAGCTATCCTACGAGACACCACTTGTAAAATAGTTTTCGCACACGAGTCCACTAATCACCATCTCAATACTCCACCGTGGATCCTCCCTCGTCATCCTACGAGAGAGCCATCCGCGGTACTCACACTTATCTTGAGTCTTTTAGTAGTAACCATTAACTTGTCTATGAACTACATAAGAGACCAAGTAGTCCTTTACCGCGGACGCAGCTATTCGAATAGTTTTATACCCTGCAGGGGTGTACTTCGTCACACACGCTCTCACCACTTACCGTCGTTTACACGACATGTACTCGGCAACCTTCAAGCGGAAGCCCAACGTGGGTGTCGGCCACAGCCTACCTAAACACTCAAGTCTCTAGTCCAAGTTTATCGCCTATTCAGGTTCCATCCGCAGGGAGTCCGCACGAGATTTCCACATACGGCCCCAAACGATGTGTGCAGGGTTCCCGGGACACCAAACGGGCGACTCGGTACACCGTGCCACGAGCCTACCGCATCACAGCCCACCAGTCGGGTCAGCGCTGTCCACGGCCTCCAGCTTACTACAAACACCAGAAACTACGTGCAACTCCTGGACAGAGGACAAGGGTGATTAAGAAGCCGAGGGGGTCCATTGGTTTCGGGCCCAATGCGTGGTAGTAGCTGAATCTTAAATCACGCATACAGATCTCAGTTCTTAGGGACGGTCTCAATGAAACAACCCACCATGTACTCGTACATGGCCTCTCATCGATACCTTTACCAAAACATATTCAACACCTTACTCTCATTACCGACACATGCTTTCACTCTAGTTCATCACCCTGATGAACCAGACCTGACACGACTCTAAGCGTAGCAAGAATAGCATTGTAGGAACACAACATGGCTCAATCAACTCCTACACATGCTAGTGGGTTTCATCTAGTTACTGTGGCAATGACAGGTCATGCAGAGGAAAGTGGGTTCAACTACCGCAACACACAGCAGTTTGAATCGCGTTATCTTAATGTAGTAAACGAGAGCAAAAGCGAGAAGATGGGTTTGTATCGAAATGATCAATGGGTTGCTTGCCTGACGGAGTGGTGGTGGAATACTGCCCTTCAGTTGGATACTCGTGAATATCCTCGGAGGCAGAACCTACCACGAAGAACACATCGAAGCACAATCAACACCAAGCAAAGTGCAACAATATGATGCATGCATGAGACATGGCAAAATGAATGTATTGGGCTAATGCAACTAAGACCAGATGGGTTTGGACCATTTTGAATCAAAGATTCAAATTCCAAGCTCATAAGTGGCCCTTATTAGTGCTTTATCTTGTTCTGCATTAAACAGCAGGTTAATTTGCTTAAACATGCATGAAACCAGTACAGATGGATAGATTGGATTTTTCTGATCATTTTTCATATATAAATCTTTTCATTCTGAGCTATAGATTATTTTCTATGATTTTTTGAAGTTTGTGATATTTTCTGGAATTTCCTGTATAGAAATAATCCCAGTAATTAAATTGTTTATTACGTCAGCAGTGTGTCATGATGACGTCAGCGGTGTCGTCCAGGTCAAACCTGACATGTGGGTCCCCTGTGTCAGTGTCACTGTTAGTTAATTAAACTAATTAGAATTAATTTAAATCTAACCCAGGTTAATTAGCAGGCGGGCCCCACTTGTCATTGACCCAGGGGAGGTCAAACCCCTGGTCAACTGGGCTGACGCGCCGGCGTTTAGCCGCTGGCGATGCCAGACGCGGCGGTGGGGTGCGGGATCCGTGCTCCTGCGACCAAATGGGCGGCGGAGAGCATCTACACGGAGCTGGGAACGAGCCGCATCGATTGGTGGTGGTGGTGGAGCTCGGGGTCGCCGGAATCGACGCCGGCGATGAGCTGTGCGGCTGCCGAGGTACGGGTGTAGTCGAACCCGTCGCTAGAGAGCACGGCGAGGGGCGTGCAATGGTGCTACGGGCTCCTGGCGATGCGGTGAAGCTAACGGCCATGGTGGTGCGACCATTGGATGGCCGGAGCCTCGTCGGCGACGAGCTCAGCGGCGGCGCGTGCGGGTGAGCTATGTGCAGTTGCTACGGAGCTCGAGAGGAGAATGGAGGGGATAGGGAGGTGGCCAGGCTCACGGTGGTTGCGATGGAGCAGACGGCAAGGTCGGGGACGAGCTGCTGCGGCGGCGACGGCGAGATGGATCTCCGGTGGTGATCGATGAAGACGGGGTCGGTGGAGGCGGCGCAGAGCGTGCAAGCGCTCGGGGCTCGGCTGGCTCGGTGTAGCGGACGAAGGCGGAGCTTGTGGACATGGTGGAGCGGCGCGAGGACGACGGTGGGCGAGGCTACGTCGGCGGGACGACGGCGGCTGCTTCGGCCATGGTGAGAGAGAGCGAGGGAGAGGTGCAGGGGGCGAATGGGGGTGTCGGGGCGGTCGAGCGGGCGACGGAGGTCGACCAGCACGTCCAGCGGCGCAGGCGGCAAGCAGGTGGCGCCGTGGCGAGCTCGCACACGCCGGCGTCACCTCTCTGCCTGCTCTGGCAAGAGGAAGAACCTGGCTGGCGCGGGCCAGCACAGTGCTGGGCCGGCCAGTGGGCTGCCAGGTAAGATTCTCTCCCTCTCTTTATTCTGTTTTGTTTTTCTAATTTTTTTCTGTAATTGTGTGGCTTTATTAGAAATACCAAAACGTTTCCAAAAATCCTGCAAATAATTGTGGGCTCTGTTGGGATTATTCCTAACAGCCCTCACTTAAATCCAGAATTATTTGGGCATTTGAATTATTCTATAGCATTTAAATGCCCAAATGCAAATAGATAAAGAATTAATCTAGTGACCTTATGTGTCCTAGAAAATTGTGAACCCATTTTGTCAGAGGTCCTAAACCAAGACAAAAAGGGAGGAATTTTTAGAAGGGCATGTCAGGTTCATTGAAAATAATTTTACTAAACCCTAGTTGTTTTCAGAGGGGGTGCTGGGGGTTTCTGTCATCCCCATTTCAAGTTCTGGAAAAAGTAAACATGATGCAACACTCTAATGCATGAACTAGCTAGGATGTGACAACTCACCCCCACTCAAAAGAATCTTGTCCCGAGATTTAGGATCCGTTGGGAAGAAGGTGGGGTACTCAAGTCAAAGACGATCCTCCCTTTCCCATGTAGCTTCTTTCTCGGAATGGTGTGACCATTGAACCTTGAGAAACTTGATATTTTGGTGTCGAGTGGTATGCTCGGCTTGATCAAGGATTCGAACGGGATATTCCCGGTATGTGAGATTATCTTCAAGATCAAGCGTTTCGTGGTCCACTCCACGGATAGGATCCGAGAAGCAACGCCTGAGTTGAGAAACGTGGAAGACATCATGAACTCTAGAAAGATGCGGAGGTAGTTCCAATTGGTAGGCAACTTCTCCTCGTTTGGCAAGAATGCGAAAGGGTCCAATGTAACAAGGAGCCAATTTGCCTTTGATACCGAATCGATGGGTTCCCTTCAAAGGAGTATCCCGAAGGTAAGCCTTCTCGTCAACCTCAAAAGTCATAGCCTTATGTTTGCGGTCATATTGGCCCTTTTGACGAGATTGGGCTGATTTCAATTTCTCATGAATAATGCGAACCTGCTCTTCTGCTTCCTGAATCATATCCGGGCCAAAGAGTTGTCTTTCCCCGGTTTCTGACCAGTTAAGAGGCGTTCGACATTTTCGTCCATAGAGAACCTTGAAAGGAGCTTTGCCCAAGCTAGCTTGATAACTATTGTTATAAGCGAACTCGGCGAATGGAAGGCATTTCTCCCAATCCATGCCGAAAGAGATGACAGAAGCTCGGAGCATATCCTCCAGAATTTGATTAACTCGTTCTACCTGACCACTTGATTGAGGGTGGAAGGTGGTGCTAAAGGAGAGACGAGTTCCCATAGCATTTTGGAAACTTTCCCAAAATCGAGAGCTGAAGAGACTTCCACGGTCTGAATTAATTTCCAATGGAACACCATGAAGAGACACTATTCGGGAGATGTACAAGTCAGCTAGCTGGCTCGCGGTTATACTCTCATGAACAGGTAGGAAGTGGGCTACTTTGGAAAGACGATCGACAACAACGAAGATAGCATTATTCCCTCTCTTGGTCCTGGGAAACCCGGTAATGAAATCCATACCGACTTTATCCCATTTCCATTCAGGACTAGCCAAAGGTTGAAGGGTGCCAGCAGGCCGTTGATGCTCTGCTTTAACACGACGACAGACGTCGCAATTAGCAATGTATTGAGCAATTTCTCTCTTCATCCTAGTCCACCGAAACCTCTGGCGTAGGTCTTGATACATTTTAGTACTACCGGGATGAATGGTGAGAGGAGATTCATGAGCTTCCTTAAGGATCAAACGCCTCAGGTTGCATACCTTGGGAATCACTAGACGGTCTCCAAAGAACACAACACCTTGGTCATCAACGGAGAAACAATCCGCAACTCCTTTCTTGATGTTTATCTTAATACGGGAGATTCCCGGATCTACCTTCTGAGCTTTGATGATCTTATCCGTAAGGGTAGGTTTCGCCACCAGGGTGGATAGAAATCCTCGAGGAATAATGTGAAGGTTAAGCTTACGAAATTCCTCGTGGAAAGTGGTTGACTTTGTTGTAACATCAAGTTGTTACAATAAGATTTACGACTTAGCGCATTAGCCATGACGTTGGCTTTGCCCAGGGTGTAAGTTATTCCTAAGTCGTAATCTGTGATCAACTCGACCCAACGTCTTTGCCTGAGATTCAAATCCGGTTGGGTGAAAATGTATTTCAGACTGGTGATCGGTGAAAATCTCGTAACGATTACCGAGAAGGTAATGCCGCCATGTTTTGAGTGCATGGACTACGGCTGCAAGTTCTAGATCATGTGTGAGATAATTATCCTCATGTGGATGCAACTGTCGAGAAGCGTACGCAATCACATGACGATCTTGCATGAGTATGCAACCTAGTCCTTGTCGCGAGGCGTCGCAATAGATAACAAAGTCCTTAGAAAAATCTGGTGGTATGAGTACAGGAGCAGATGTCAGGCGTCTTTTCAGTTCCTGAAAGCTGAACTCGCACTGTGGGGTCCACTCAAACTTTTTATCTTTCTTGAGGAGTTCAGTTAGAGGTTTAGCAACCTTGGAGAAATTCTCGACGAAGCGGGGACACTCGCTCGCTAAGCCAAGGAAACTCCGAACTTGCTTGACCGATTCAGGTGGAGTCCAGTCAAGGACGGCTTGAACTCACTTGGGATTGACAGCAATACCCTTACCAGAGATTACATGGCCTAGGTAGGTCACTTCTGGCAACCAGAATTCACACTTGGAGAATTTAGCATAAAGGCGATGCTCTCGAAGTTTCATCAACACTAGCCTTAGATGCTCGGCATGTTCTTCCTCATTCTTGGAGTAGATGAGTATATCATCGAGGTATACTACGACGAACTTATCCAAATACTCCATGAAGATCGAGTTCATTAACCGAGAGAAGGTGGCTGGAGCATTGGTTAAATCGAAAGACATGACGGTGTACTCGTATTGGCCATAACGAGTGACAAAGGCCGTTTTAGGAATGTCTCCGTTCTTGATTTTGATTTGATGGTAGCCCAACCTCAAATCCATTTTAGAAAAGACTAAGGATCTAGCGAGCTGATCATACAGGTCGTTGATCCTGGGGAGCGGATACTTGTTCTTGATAGTGACCAAGTTAACAGGTCGGTAATCTACAACCTTCTGATCCGTACCATCCTTCGTCTTGACGAAGAGGACAGGGCAAGCCCATGGGGAAGAACTAGGACGGATGAAACCCTTTTTCAAGGACTCATCGAGTTGTTTCTTAAGCTCGGCTAGCTCTAGGGGTGCCATCTTATAGGGTCTTCTAGAGATTGGACGGTTCCTGGAAGAAGGTCTATCACGAACTCGACATCCCTGTCAGGTGGAATACCTGGCAGTTCTTCTGGAAAGACATCCGGGAAGTCACGGGCTACCGGAACATCTTCAAGGTTTGGAAGAGGGTTGGCATTTAATGAGTAAAGCTGACGCTTAGACACTCGGGTCAAAACATTGACTGTCTTGCCCGACGGATGGGTGAGTTGAACAGTTCTAGAAGAACAATCAATCTTAGCATAATGAGCTGACATCCAGTCCATACCCAAGATGATATTTATGTCCGAGGACTTGAGAGCTATTAGTGATGCAAGGAAGACCAATCTGTCGAAAAGAAATTTCATTTCCATGGCTTATCCTAGAGATTTGCCACTTAGAACCAGGGGTTTGAATTACCATGGAGGTGGGCATGTCACAAAATGTGGTGTTGTGCAATCGAGCATAGCTCTCAGAGATAAATGAATGAGATGCTCCAGTATCGAAAAGAACAGTTACCGGATGGCAATTAACAAGGAGCGTACCAAGGACGACGTTGGGATCCTCATGAGTTTCTTCAGCTGAAACATAGTGGACATGGCCACGTGCAGTGGTGGCTGGCTTGGCGTAGTAAGTCTTTCCTGCTGGCTTACCACGGCCAACGCACTGTCCAGGTTGATTGGGGTTGTTCTGGGGGCACTCGCGCAAATAGTGACCCGTTCCTCAACACTTGAAGCATGTCACAACATTGGGGCGTGGAGCAGCATTAGTAGCGGGGCCACCATAGACCTTGGGCGGTGCATACTACTGGTTGGGGCGAGGCGCCTCAAAGGATGGCCTCGGAGTGAACCTAGGTGGCAGAGCAGTGTTTGGAATCCAGACCCGGCGCTTCTGAGATCCAGAGCCGGATGAGGAACCAAAATCGCGGGAGTGCTTGCGTGAAGCGTCATAGTCAGTCTGACCTGTCTCAGCACTGATGGCCTTATTGACTAGCTTCTGGAAGGACGTGCACTCGTGCAGACGAAGATCACGGCGAAGCTCGGGGCTAAGTCCCTTGTGGAACCTTGCCTGCTTCTTGGCGTCGGTGGATACCTCTTCAGGAGCATAGCGTGCTAAATTTCCAAACTCACGGCTGTATGCATCCACGGTCAGTCTGCCTTGGGTGAAGTTGCAGAATTCTTCCCGCTTACGATCTATGAGACCCTCCGGAATGTGATGCTCACGGAAAGCCTCACTGAATTCAGCCCAAGTAGTGATTTGGCCGGCTGGGCGCATAGCCTCAAAGTTTTCCCACCAAAGGCTAGCAGGGCCTTCGAGGTGATAGGCAGTGTAGGTAACCTTATCAGCTTCGGCTACATTGGCTGAACGTAGCTTATGGGTGATGCTGCGAAGCCAATCATCCGCTTGAGGGGCTCAACGGAATGGTTAAACTTCGGTTGGTACAACTTGATAAAGTCATTGATGGACACCAAGTCGTTCCTCTGATGACGTGCAGTATTCTGCTCAATTCGCTCTAGCAAGCGGTTAGTCTCACACTTGTTTCTTTCCGCCTCCAGCATAACTTCGGCCAGAGAAGGCGGTTGAGGCAGATTCTCCTCCCTAACTGCATTGGCTTCACCCTGCACCAGGACAGCAGGGTTGTTGCAGGTGTTGACCATCCTAGGAGAAACAAGACAACGGTGTAGACAAGGATGGCTAAATCTTGGCAAGGAAATGCGGAATGTAATGGATAACACGGAATGCAGAGATGATCATCAGTATGACATGGTAATATAGAAACTGCCATATATATACCAACGGTCATACACACCATACATAGTTTAGTACAAGCCCAGGCTAGAGTACAACTACGATGAAAGACGATACATCTCATCAGAGGCATTCCAAGCTCCTATACATTATTTTTCTACACCTCCGGAACGTGATACACACCAAGTCGTATCCCACAAGACACGCGGGACTATGGGGAATAGAACTGTTACAGCACTAGTGAAACTACTACCAACTCAGACGTCTCCATAGTAATCTTCATAAAGATCACCACCATGTCCTGGAAGCTGAACATAATCATCTGGAAACTGTCGGTCCTGTGGAGCTTGCGGTCCATAGGGACTCGGATGTGGCCTTGGTCCAACAAGCGGTGGCAGACGGGGTCCACGAGGAGGGGTGATGCCTCCTACATCACGCCATTCCATATAATCTGGCAGACCAGACCGCACGGGGTACAAGTCCCTCATGTCCATATACCCAGCCTGCACGGCAGGTGCAAACCGTGTCAGAGTGGCCCAGTGATCAGAACGAGCATTAAAGAGCTCCATTCGCAAGGCACGATTCTCACGGTCCTTGTCCTCAAGCATCTGGGTGGTGGTGCGCAGTAGTGAATCCTCATGGGTAGGATCACAGTAAATGGCCTGATAGTACCCTTGTGCCCCAGGGAGTGATGCTGGCATATAGCGGAAGTCAGTGTTCTGAAGCAAGGCAGTTCTGGCTCGTATGATAGTCATCATCGAGTAAGCTGCGTCCTGTACGAACATCTCGATGGTAACCCCAAGTCCATAAGAGCAATGGAGGGGTTCAGTGGCTCCAGGATAGGAAGGGTAAATCCTGACTGTGCAAAGACATTGACTTTCATTAAAGTCTCGAAACTGCTCCTCGACGGTATACTCGGGATACCATCGATAGCCTGTCTCAACCATCACTCGGACCAGCATGGCCGTGTGACCAGGTACATCGAGGCACCGGGTCAGACGAACCACTTGATTCTGGGAACGGGTGGCCATCTGAAAGCACGAAATAATGCAAAAAGGCATTAGAATTTCTAGGAGAATTCGGACAGCATAACGGCTGTAAATGCTCAGAAAAAGATTTGAGACATTCACAACAGTTTGCAACACCACTCAACAACATCATATCAAGGTTCTGGTTGAACCGGCAACATACTAAAGGTAGTAGAAACTGAACTGAAGCATGGAACCAACAATCCTATAAGTTACTACGGATTAGTAACACGTGAACCTGATAGAGAGAAGAGAGCCTAATCCTTAACCCACGTAGAATGAGAAGAGAATGACTCAGATCAGAGGGCATAAGGTAAAGGTGTAAAAAGCGCCTTACGTTCCCTCCCACAATCAATCCCCCTACATATAACTAAAGCATTTCTAGACTCGACATCGACCAGTTTGGCTTAACGCACCTACAGGCAGTCCGGCTCTGATGCCAACGCTATCAGGACCCCGATTCGAAGTCACACCGATCTAGCCTATAACACCTCATATCACTTTGCGGCCTCACGCACGGTACTCCCACGGGTGTCGCCTTACCATGGCCCGGGACCGTTTGCGCCTTTTGGCTCACGTATATGACAATGTCGCTAGCATCCATATGACAGAGAACCCGGGCCGACATGGCTAGTCGTGAACCCAAAGTGGCACTAACGTATGGGGACAGGCATTCATGAATCAACATCGAACGTGTCGGTCAGCAGCGTGTGAATCCGGGCTGTAGCACTGGGCTAACAGGACTCCGGGAACCCGGGCTGTAGCAGGCTAGGCAGGACTCCGGATGTCACCGCGTGACATTTCCCCGAAGGGACAGACACAGGAACGATGTGAAACACATGCCGGCCAGTCAAGTGTCCGGAGCAGTAGTGCTGGGCTAGCAGGACTCTGGTGAACCGGGCTGTAGCGGACTACTATGGCTCATGGAGGCTTTAGACTACATTTCCCCATAAGAGAGGCTGCCAAGGATAAACAACTAGATTGTCGGATCCCACACATACCTAGAATTTCAATCATACACACAATATGCTCGATATGTGTAAATACAACATGGCATCACAACAAAACTCTACAACTCAAAGTACTTTATTTAAAAGGCTCCGGAGAGCCATACATAACATGTTCATACAGATAGGGGTCACATGACCCGACACTCAGGTCATACAAACATACAAGCACATGTGGAAGCAAACTTGTCTGGGTATAGACGCTAGAAAGAAAGAAGGCTTGACGAAGCCTGTCTATCTACGTAGGCCCTTCACAAGCTCAGATTACCACCTGGGTGGCAAGTCACTCGTCAACGTCAAGATCTACATAGAACCCATCGGAAGGGGCGGTGTTGTTGTCTGAAAATAGTAATTGAAGCAACATGAGTACAAAGGTACTCAGTAAGTCTTACAACAGATCCTACTATACATGCACATTCCCAAGAAGGTAGTGGAGTTATTGCAGCAAGCCAGCTTTGACTCTTGGCTAAGCTATCCTACGAGACACCACTTGTAAAATAGTTTTCGCACACGAGTCCACTAATCACCATCTCAATACTCCACCGTGGATCCTCCCTCATCATCCTACGAGAGAGCCATCTGCGGTACTCACACTTATCTTGAGTCTTTTAGTAGTAACCATTAACTTGTCTATGAACTGCATAAGCGACCAAGTAGTCCTTTACCGCGGACGCAGCTATTCGAATAGTTTTATACCCTGCAGGGGTGTACTTCGTCACACACGCTCTCACCACTTACCGTCGTTTACACGACATGTACTCGGCAACCTTCAAGCGGAAGCCCAACGTGGGTGTCGGCCACAGCCTACCTAAACACTCAAGTCTCTAGTCCAAGTTTATCGCCTATTCAGGTTCCATCCGCAGGGAGTCCGCACGAGATTTCCACATACGGCCCCAAACGATGTGTGCAGGGTTCCCGGGACACCAAACGGGCGACTCGGTACACCGTGCCACGAGCCTACCGCATCACAGCCCACCCCTCGGGTCAGCGCTGTCCACGGCCTCCAGCTTACTACAAACACCAGAAACTACGTGCAACTCCTGGACAGAGGACAAGGGTGATTAAGAAGCCGAGGGGGTCCATTGGTTTCGGGCCCAATGCGTGGTAGTAGCTGAATCTTAAATCACGCATACAGATCTCAGTTCTTAGGGACGGTCTCAATGAAACAACCCACCATGTACTCCTACATGGCCTCTCATCGATACCTTTACCAAAACATATTCAACACCTCACTCTCATTACCGACACATGCTTTCACTCTAGTTCATCACCCTGATGAGCCAGACCTGACACGACTCTAAGCGTAGCAAGCATAGCATTGTAGGAACACAACATGGCTCAATCAACTCCTACACATGCTAGTGGGTTTCATCTAGTTACTGTGGCAATGACAGGTCATGCAGAGGAAAGTGGGTTCAACTACCGCAACACACAGCAGTTTGAATCGCGTTGTCTTAATGTAGTAAACGAGAGCAGAAGCGAGAAGATGGGTTTGTATCAAAATGATCAATGGGTTGCTTGCCTAACGGAGCGGTGGTGGAATACTGCCCTTCAGTTGGATACTCGTGAATATCCTCGGAGGCAGAACCTACCACGAAGAACACATCGAAGCACAATCAACACCAAGCAAAGTGCAACAATATGATGCATGCATGAGACATGGCAAAATGAATGTATTGGGCTAATGCAACTAAGACCAGATGGGTTTGGACCATTTTGAATCAAAGATTCAAATTCCAAGCTCATAAGTGGCCCTTATTAGTGCTTTATCTTGTTCTGCATTAAACAGCAGGTTAATTTGCTTAAACATGCATGAAACCAGTATAGATGGATAGATTGGATTTTTATGATCATTTTTCATATATAAATCTTTTCATTCTGAGCTATAGATTATTTTCTATGATTTTTTGAAGTTTGTGATATTTTCTGGAATTTCCTGTATAGAAATAATTCCAGTAATTAAATTGTTTATTACATCAGCAATGTGTCATGATGACGTCAGCGGTTCAGCGGGGTCGTCCAGGTCAAACCTGACGTGTGGGTCCCCTGTGTCAGTGTCACTGTTAGTTAATTAAACTAATTAGAATTAATTTAAATCTAACCCAGGTTAATTAGATGGCGGGCCCCACTTGTCATTGACCCAGGGGAGGTCAAACCCTGGTCAACGGGGCTGACGCGCCAGTGTTTAGCTGCCGGCGAGGCCAGACGCGGCGGTGGGGTGCGGGATCCGTGCTCCGGCGACCAAATGGGCGGCGGAGAGCATCTACACGCAGCTGGGAACGAGCCGCATCGATTGGTGGTGGTGGTGGAGCTCGGGGTCGCCGGAATCGACGTCAGCGATGAGCTGTGCGGCTGCCGGGGTACGGGTGTAGTCGAACCCGTCGATAGAGAGCACGACAAGGGGCGTGCGATGGTGCTACGGGCTCCTGGCGATGCGGTGAAGCTAACGGCCATGGTGGTGCGACCGTTGGATGGTGGGAGCCTCGTCGGTGACGAGCTCGGCGGCGGCGCGTGCGGGTGAGCTACGTGCAGTTGCTACGGAGCTCGAGAGGGAGAATGGAGGGGATAGGGAGGTGGCCAGGCTCACGGTGGTTGCGACGGAGCAGACGGCGAGGTCGGGGACGAGCTGCTGCGGCGGCGACGGCGAGATGGATCTCCGGCGGTGATCGACGAAGACGGGGTCGGTGGAGGCGGCGCAGAGCGTGCAAGCGCTCGGGGCTCGGCTGGCTCGGCGTAGCGAATGAAGGCGGAGCTTGTGGACACGATGGAGCGGCACGAGGACGACGGTGGGCGCGGGCGGGACGACGGCGGCTGCTTCGGCCATGGCGAGAGAGAGCGAGGGAGAGGTGCAAGGGGCGAATCGGGGCGTCGGGGCGGTCGAGCGGTCGACGGAGGTCGACTAGCGCGTCCAGCGGCGCGGGCGGCAAGCAGGTGGCACAGGTGGCGCCGTTGCGAGCTCGTGCACGCCGGCGTCACCTCTCTGCCTGCTCTGGCAAGAGGAAGCAGCTGGCTGGTGCGGGCCAGCACAGTGCCGGGCCGGCCAGTGGGCTGCCAGGTAAGATTCTCTCCCTCTCTTTATTCTGTTTTGTTTTTCCTATTTTTTCTGTAATTGTGTGGATTTATTAAAAATACCAAAACGTTTCCAAAAATCCTGCAAATATTTGTGGGCTCTGTTGGGATTAATCCTAACAGCCCTCACTTAAATCCAGAATTATTTGGTTGAATTATTCTATAGTATTTAAATGCCCAAATGCAAATAGATAAGGAATTAATCCAGTGACCTTATGTGTCCTTGAAAATTGTGAATCCATTTTGTCAGAGGTCCTAACCAAAGACAAAAAGGGAGGACTTTTTAGAAGGGCATTTCAGGTTCATTGAAAATAATTTTACTAAACCCTAGTTGTTTTCAGAGGGGGTGCTGGGGGTTTCTGTCATCCCCACTTCAAGTTTCTGGAAAAAGTAAACATGATGCAACACTCTAATGCATGAACTAGCTAGGATGTGACACCGGCCCCCTCCAGATGGATCTAGAGGGGGCGGCGGCCAAGGGGAAACCCTAGATGGGTTTGGGCGCCCCCACCCCCTAGGAAACTTGCCCCCCAAGCCGGGAGGGGCGGCTGCCCTAGGGGTGGCGCCCCCACCTCTCCTGGTTACGTGAGAGGGGTTGGGAGGGGCGCGCAGCCCCTTAGTGGGCTGGTTTTCCCCTTCGCCTTGGCCCATAAGGCCCCCCAACGCTTGCCGGGGCCTCCGAAACCCCTTTCAGACATGCTGGCCATAGCCTGGTACCCCCGGAACAATTCCGGACTCCAATACCCTTCGTCCAATATACCAATCTTCACCTCCGGACCATTCCGGAGCTCCTCGTCATGTCCGGGAGCTCATCCGGGACTCCGAACAACCTTCGGTAACCACATACTATTTCCCATAACAACTCTAGCGTCACCGAACCTTAAGTGTGTAGACCCTACGGGTTCGTGAACCATGCAGACATGCCCGAGACACCTCTCCAGTCAATAACCAATAGCGGGATCTAGATACCCATATTGGCTCCCACATGTTCCACGATGATCTCATCGGATGAACCACGATGTCGGGGATTCAATCAATCCCGTATACAATTCCCTTTGTCAAACGGTATGTTACTTGCCCGAGATTCGATCGCCGGTATCCCAATACCTCGTTCAATCTCGTTACCGGCAAGTCACTTTACTCGTTCCGTAATGCATGATCCCGTGACTAACTACTTAGTCACATTGAGCTCATTATGATGATGCATTACCGAGTGGGCCCAGAGATACCTCTCCGTCATACGGAGTGACAAATCCCAGTCTCGATTCGTACCAACCCAACAGACACTTTCGGAGATACCTGTAGTGTACCTTTATAGCCACCCAGTTACGTTGTGACGTTTGGTACACCCAAAGCATTCCTACGTTATCTGGGAGTTGCACCATTTCATGGTCTGAGGGAATGATACTTGACAATAGAAAAGCTCTTAGCAAACGAACTACACGATCTTGTGCTATGCTTAGGATTGGGTCTTGTCCATCACATCTTTTTCCTAATGATGTGATCCCGTTATCAATGACATCCAATGTCCATGGTCAGGAAACCATAACCATCTATTGATCAACAAGCTAGTCAACTAGAGGCTTACTAGGGACATGTTGTGGTCTATGTATTCACACATGTATTACAGTTTCCAGTTAATACAATTATACCATGAACAATAGACAATTATCATGAACAAGGAAATACAATAATAACCATTTTATTATTTCCTCTAGGGCATATTTCCAACAGTCTCCCACTTGCACTAGAGTCAATAATCTAGTTCACATCACTATGTGATTGTAATGAATCCAACACCCATGGAGTTTGTTCATATCTCGCTTGTGAGAGAGGTTTTTAGTCAACGGGTCTGAACCTTCCAGATCCGTGTGTGCTTTACAAATCTCTATGTCAGCTTGTAGATGTAGCTACCACGCGCTACTTGGAGCTATTCCTAATAACTGCTCTACTATACGAATCGGGTTTACTACTCAGAGTCATCCGGATTAGTGTCAAAGTTTGCATCGACGTAACCCTTTACGACGAACTCTTTTACCACCTCCATAATCGAGAAAATTTCTTAGTCCACTAGTTACTAAGGATAAGTTCGACCGCTGTCATTCGATCCATTCCTGGATCACTCTTGTACCCCTTGACTGACTCATGGAAAGGCACACTTCAGGTGCGGTACACAGCATAGCATACTGTAGAGCCTACATCTAAAGCATAGGGGATGACCTTCGTCCTTTCTCTCTCTTCTGCCGTGGTTAGGTCTTGAGTCTTACTCAATACTCACACCTTGTAACACAGCCAAGAACTCCTTCTTTGCTGATCTATTTTGAACTCCTTCAAAATCTTGTCACGGTATGTATTCATTTGAAAGTACTATTAAGCGTTTTAGATCTATCCTTATAGATCTTGATGCTCAATGTTCAAGTAGCTTAATCCAAGTTTTCCATTGAAAAACACTTTTCAAATAACCTTGTATGCTTTCCAGAAATTCTACATCACTTCTGATTAACAACATGTTAACAACATATACTCATCAAAAATTCTATAGTGCTCCCACTCACTTCTTTGGAAATACAAGTTTCTCATAAACTTTGTATAAACCCAAAATCGTTGATCATCTCATCAAAGCGTACATTCCATCTCCGAGATGCTTACCCCAGTCCTTAGAAGGATTGCTAGAGCTTTGCATCCTTGGTAGCATCTTTCAGGATTGACAAAACCTTCTGGTTGTATCACATACAACTTTCCTCAAGAAAATCATCGAGGAAACAATGTTTTGACATCCTATCTGCAAGATTTCATAAATAATGCAGTAACTGCTAATATAATTCCAACAGACTCTTAGCATCGCTACGAGTGAGAAAGTCTCATCGCAGTCAACTCCTTGAACTTGTCGGAAAACATCTTAACGACAGGTCGAGCTTTCTTAATGGTGACACTTACCATCATTGTGTGTCTTCCTTTTAAAATCCATCTGCACCCAACAGCCTTACGACCATCAAGTAGTTCTTCCAAAGTCTATACTTTGGTTTTATACATGGATCCTCTCTCGTATTTTATGGCCTCGAGCCATTCGTCGGAATCCGGGCCCACCATCGTTTCTCCATAGCTCGTAGGTTCATTGTTGTCTAGCAGCACGACTTCGAAGACAGGATTACGTACCACTCTGAAGTAGTACGCATCCTTGTCGACCTACGAGGTTTGGTAGTGACTTGATCCGAAGTTTCATGATCACTATCATAAGCTTCCACTTCAGTTGGTGTAGGTGCCACAGGAACAACTTCCTGTGCCCTGCTACACACTAGTTGAAGTGACAGTTCAATAACCTCATCAAGTCTCCACCATCCTCCCACTCAATTCTTTCGAGAGAAACTTTTCCTCGAGAAAGGACCAGTTTCTAGAAACAATCACTTTGCTTCCGGATCTGAAATAGGAGGTATACCCAACTATTTTGGGTATTCTATGAAGATGCATTTATCCGCTTTGGGTTCGAGCTTATCAGCCTGAAACCTTTTCACATAAGCGTCGCAGCCCCAAACTTTTAAGAAACGACAGCTTAGGTTTCTCTAAACCATAGTTCATACGGTGTCGTCTCAACGGAATTGCGTGGTGCCCTATTAAAGTGAATGCGGTTGTCTCTAATGCCTAACCCATAAACGATAGTGTAATTCGATAAGAGACATCAGGGTATGCACCATATCCAATAGGGTGCAGTTATGATGTTCGGACACACCATCACACTATGGTGTTCCAGGCGGTATTAGTTGTGAAACAATTTCCACAATGTCTTAATTGTGTGCCAAACTCGTAACTCAGATATTCATCTCTATGATCATATCACAGACATTTTATCCTCTTGTCACGACGATCTTCAACTTCACTCTGAAATTACTTGAACCTTTCAATAATTCAGACTTGTGTTTCATCAAGTAAATATTCTCAGCATCTACTCAAATCATCTGTGAAGTAAGAACATAACGATATCCACTGCGTGCCTCATCACTCATTGGACTGCACACATCAAATGTATTACTTCCAACAAGTTGCTCTCTTGTTTCATCTTACTGAAAACGAGGCCTTTCAGTCATCTTGCCCATGTGGTATGATTTGCATGTCTCAAGTGATTCAAAATCAAGTGAGTTCAAACAATCCATCTGTATGGAGTTTCTTCATGCATATCTACCAATAGACATGGTTCGCATGTCTCAATCTTTTCAAAGACGAGTGAGTCCAAAGATCCATCTACATGGAGCTTCTTCATGCGTTTTACACTAATATGACTCAAATGGCAGTGCCACAAGTATGTGGTACTATCATTAGTATCTTATATCTTTTGGCATGAACATGTGTATCACTACGATCGAGATTCAATAAACCATTCATTTTAGGTGCAAGACCATTGAAGGTATTATTCAAATAGACAGAGTAACCATTATTCTCCTTAAATCAATAACCATATTGCGATAAACATAATCCAATCATGTCTATGCTCAACGCAAACACCAAATAACAATTATTTAGGTTTAACACCAATCTTGATGGTAGAGGGAGCATGCGATGCTTGATCACATCAACCTTGGAAACACTTCCAACAAATATCGTCATCTCACCTTTAGCTAGTCTCCGTTTATTCCGTAGCCTTTTATTTCGAGTCACCAACACTTAGCAACCGAACCGGTATCTAATACCCTGGTGCTACTAGGAGTACGTAGTAAAGTACACATTAATATAATGTATAATATACTTCTGTCGACCTTGCTTGCCTTTTCATCTACCAAGTATCTAGGGTAGTTCTGCTTCAGTGACCGTTCCCCTCATTACAGAAGCACTTAGTCTCGGGTTTGGGTTCAACCTTGGGTTTCTTCGCTGGAGCAGCAACTGATTTGCCGTTTCATGAAGTATCCCTTCTTGCCCTTGCCCTTCTTGAAACTAGTGGTTTTACTAACCATCAACAATTGATGCTCCTACTTGATTTCTACTTTCACGGTGTCAAACATCACGAGTTGCTCAAGGATCATCATGTCTATCCCTGATATGTTATAGTTCATCACGAAGCTCTAATAGCTTGGTGTCAGTGACTATGGAGAACCATCATTATCTCATCTGGAAGATTAACTCCCACTCGATTCAAGCGATTGTAGTACTCAGATAATCTGAGCACATGCTCAACGATTGAGCTTTTCTCCCTTAGTTTGCAGGCTTAAGAAACATGTCAGAGGTCTCATACCTCTTGACGTGGGCACTAGTCTGAAATCCCAATTTCAGTCTTTGGAACATCTCATATGTTCTACGACGTTTCAAAACCATCTTTGCTGCCAAAATTTTAAACCGTTAGCATCACACACTGAACTATCACGTAGTCATCAAAACGTGTATGTCAGATGTTCGCGACGCTCGAGGTTCAGCACACCGAGCGGTTCATTAAGAACATAAGCCTTCTGTGTAGCCATGAGGACAATCCTCAGTTTACGGACCCAGTCCGCATAATTGCTACTATCAACTTTCAACTAAATTTCTCTAGGAACATATCTTAGTAGAACTAAAGCGTAAGCTACGACATAATTTGCAAAGACCTTTTGACTATGTGCATGATAATTAAGTTCATCTAATCAAAAAATTTAATGCACTCCCACTCAGATAGACATCCCTCTAGTCATCTAAGTGATACATGATCCGAGTCAACTAGGCCATGTCCGATCATCACGTGAGACGGACTAGTCATCATCGGTGAACATCTCCATGTTGACCGTGTCTACTATACGACTCATGTTCGACCTTTCGGTCTGTTGTGTTCCGAGTCCATGTCTGTACATGCTAGGCTCATCAAGTCAACCTAAGTGTTTCGCATGTGTAAATCTGGCTTACACCCGTTGTATGCGAACGTTAGAATCTATCACACCCGATCATCATGTGGTGCTTCGAAACAACGAACCTTCGCAACGGTGCACAGTTAGGGGGAACACATCTCTTGAAATTTTAGTGAGGGATCATCTTATTTATGCTACCGTCGTTCTAAGCAAATAAGATGTAAACATGACAAACATCACATGCAAATCATAAAGTGACATGATATGGCCAATATCATCTTGCGCCTTTGATCTCCATCTTCGAGGCGCGGCATGATCACCTTCGTCACCGGCATGACACCATGATCTCCATCATCGTGTCTTCATGAAATTGTCTCGCCAACTATTACTTCTACTACTATGGCTAACGGTTAGCAATAAAGTAAAGTAATTACATGGCGTTTTTCATTGACACGCAGGTCATACAATAAATTAAGACAACTCCTATGGCTCCTGCCGGTTGTCATACTCATCGACATGCAAGTCGTGATTCCTATTACAAGAACATGATCAATTTCATACATCACATATATCATTCATCACATCCTTTTGGCCATATCACATCACATAGCATACCTTGCAAAAGCCACAATGGTGATATGCCAATTTCTATTTACCCTTCATAAGGACCCTCTTCATCGAATCCGATCCGACTAAAGTGGGAGAGACAGACACCCGCTAGCCACCTTATGCATCAAGTGCATGTCAGTCGGTGGAACCTGTCTCACGTAAGTGTACGTGTAAGGTCGGTCCGGGCCGCTTCATCCCACAATGCCGCCGAATCAAGATAAGACTAGTAACGGCAAGCAAATTGGACAAATCATCGCCCACAACTACTTTGTGTTCTACTCGTGCTTAGAATCTACGCATAGACCTAGCTCATGATCCCACTGTTGGGGAACATAGCAATAATTCAAAATTTTCCTACGTGTCACCAAGATCAATCTAGGAGATGCTAGCAACAAGAGAGAGGGAGTGCATCTGCATACCCTTGAAGATCGCTAAGCGGAAGCGTTAAAAGAACGCGGTTGATGGAGTCGTACTCGCGGCGATTCAAACCGCGGAAGATCCGATCTAGCGCCGAACGGACGGCGCCTCCGCGTTCAACACACGTACAGCCCGGGGACGTCTCCTCCTTCTTTATCCAGCAAGGGGAGAGGAGGAGTTGAGGGAGAACTCCAGCAGCACGACGGCGTGGTGGCAATGGAGCTCGTGGTTCTCCGGAAGAGCTTCGCTAAGCACTACGGAGGAGGAGGAGAGGGCTGCACCTTGCCAGGGGTGCGGCTGCCCTCCCGACCCCCCTCTATTTATAGGGGCAAGGGAGAGGGGGGCCGGCCCCCTCCAGATGGATCTAGAGGGGGGGCGGCCAAGGGGAAACCCTAGATGGGTTTGGGCGCCCCCAGCCCCTAGGAAACTTGCCCCCCAAGCCGGGAGGGGCGGCTGCCCTAGGGGTGGCGCCCCCACCTCTCCTGGTTATGTGAGAGGGGTTGGGAGGGGCGCACAGCCCCTTAGTGGGCTGGTTTGCCCCTTCCCCTTCGCCCATAAGGCCCCCCAACGCTTGTCGGGGCCTCCGAAACCCCTTTCGGACATGCTGGCCATAGCCTGGTACCCCCGGAACAATTCCGGACTCCAATACCCTTCGTCCAATATACCGATCTTCACCTCCGGACCATTCCGGAGCTCCTCGTCATGTCCGGGATCTCATCCGGGACTCCGAACAACCTTCGGTAATCACATACTATTTCCCATAACAACTCTAGCGTCACCGAACCTTAAGTGTGTAAACCCTACGGGTTCGGGAACCATGCAGACATGACCGAGACACCTCTCCGGCCAATAACCAATAGCGGGATCTGCATACACATATTGGCTCCCACATGTTCCACGATGTCGGGGATTCAATCAATCCCGTATACAATTCCCTTTGTCAATCGGTATGTTACTTGCCCGAGATTCGATCGCCGGTATCCCAATACCTCGTTCAATCTCGTTACCGGCAAGTCACTTTACTCGTTCCGTAATGCATGATCCCGTGACTAACTACTTAGTCACATTGAGCTCATTATGATGATGCATTACCGAGTGGGCCCAGAGATACCTCTCTGTCATACGGAGTGACAAATCCCAGTCTCGATTCATACCAACCCAACAGACACTTTCGGAGATACCTGTAGTGTACCTTTATAGCCACCCAGTTACGTTGTGACATTTCGTACACCCAAAAGCATCCCTACGGTATCTGGGAGTTGCACAATCTCATGGTCTATGGAAATGATACTTGACATTAGAAAAGCTCTTAGAAAACGAACTACATGATCTTGTGCTATGCTTACGATTGGGTCTTGTCCATCACATCATTCTCCTAATGATGTGATCCCGTTATCAATGACATCCAATGTCCATGGTCAAGAAACCATAACCATCTATTGATCAACGAGCTAGTCAACTAGAGGCTTACTAGGGATATCTTGTGGTCTATGTATTCACACATGTATTACGGTTTCCAGTTAATACAATTGTAGCATGAACAATAGACAATTATCATGAACAAGGAAATACAATAATAACCATTTTATTATTGCCTCTAGGGCATATTTCCAACAGCATCATACCACATTGCATATAAGATTGTCATATCCGATCATCTTGGATCAAACACCGGGAACCATACACATATAGCATACTTGGGATAGAAAGTTTATCCATTTTGCATATCATAGGTTGTGCACAAGTGTCGTATCCGCCTATAGAGGAATCGTGCTAGCGTCTCTCTTGAGTTGTGCAACACGAGTGTTTTCCGTGGATTGCACATTTTGTGCTCATTCCTTGGTTGCACGACCCCATTATCTATCCGTGTGTGTGTTTCCGTGTGCCACATATTGTTATTGGTCTACTTGTTTCTCTTGCAAATTTGTGAATCTCTTTCAACATTATTGACTCTTGCTAACATATTGCATCAAATTTTTGTGCCACTATCCTCACCGAGCTCCACTATAAGCCTTATTTGTGTAGGTGTGAGAAATTGACAAGATCGGTACCAATTGTGCTATTTCCTTCTTACATCATTAAGTGATCATTGATCCATTTTCAACATCGGTCAAGGTATATTTGGTATAAGTTCTTCTCTTTCTCCCGCTCATATTTGCTCGAGTCTTGTGATGGATAGGGAAAGCATTTCATCTCCGGTCTTCGAAAACAACGACGGCGTGAATAACTACATCATCAAAGCGTCCATCTTCGATCTACAACGACAAATGCAAGGCGCACAATCTACCTTGTGAGAGCGCCTCGACAACCTCGCCATCGACATACACCACTCCGAAGCAAGGAAAAGGGACTACATCGACACCAAGTTGGGCGAGCTAAAGGATCAACTATGAGACATGGTGGCCGACTACAAGTCTTCTTCCCCTTCATCATCCTCAAGGCGGCGGCGAGCAAGTCGATCATCGTCGGAGCGCCCATGCGATACAAGCGCAAGTCCTCCACGTCCACATCTACATGGCAACCACCATCATGTTCATGATCCACATCGTCATGAAGGGCAAGTCACCTCCAAGCATCATGTGCACGACGACGATGAACGACATCTACTACGAGCTCAAGTGCGACAACGACACCATCATCATGAAGATGCTCCACAAGTGCCTACCTACAAGTCCCAACAAGCCCTACTTCACGCCAAGTCCAAGCTTCATGAGCAAAAGTGAAGACCGCGAGACGAGCACCACCAAGACGGACCTACGGCTACACCAACCACTTCGGCATCTTCGCCAAGTGCTATCAAGGCATCTTCGCCTTTGGACGTACGACATCTTCGCCTACTTCCTATGAGTTCGCCTACATCGACATCTTCAACAACAAGGCGACCACCTACGAGCGAGGGCGACACTTCCATCTTCGGAAGCCCCTCAAGAAAGATGGCCGAGCATGGGAAATTTTCTTCGATCATGGAGACGAGCTACGAGGAGCCACAACACTTAGTGAGTGAGGTAGTTGACACGGCATGTGAGGCCACTATGATTTCTAACAACTTAACCTCTACTCCGAGTGTGTTTTCTTTGGTGCTAGGTCTCCTACGTGATGACATGCCTATCCTCGATGAGTCCATACCTCCAATGGAGACGACGATGGCCATGGTGGACGATGATGCACCCCCCACATGGTTCCATCATGATGAAGATGACAACGCTTGTTCTTCACCACCTCACCTACAACACATGAGCGATGTTCCTACCACTTCACGATTGGAGTGGGATCCCTGGAAGAACATGAAGAACATGGGGAAGAACGGAGAGAAATCACAAGGGGAAACACTCAAGAACAAGTCCAATCACACATCCACTGGATAATCAAACACACAAGATCCACAAGGTACATGAACAACAAAGGGAAAGATACAAGGTAGAGTTCATCTCTGTGAGGAGGTCTTGAAGGGGGTCCGCCCGTTGTCGGGTGGTAGGTGCGACATATGCCAATGAGTGGCTTATCATTGTGGGAGCCAGTAAGACATCACCGGTGCCTGGAAACGGGATAAGGCGAAGACATGCACGCCGGCGAATCTTACCCAGGTTCGGGGCTCTCCTTGGAGATAACACCCCTAGTCCTGCTCTGCGGGGTCTCCGCATGATCACCAGATCAACACAAGTGGCTACAAGTGGCTCCTTGAGTTGTTTGGCGAGAGGAAGAAGAAGGGCAAGGCTAGCTCTCCTCTTCTCCCTATGTGGTGTCTAAAACTCTAAGAGATCAACCCTTTGCATGGGTGCCCCGGGGGGTTTATATAGGCCTACCCCCAGGCGTACAATTGTAATCTGGCTGGGCATGGGTCCTAGCCGGTAGTGTCTGTATTCGCCGGCTTCTCCGCCGGCCGCTGGGGCCCGCCGACTGGTGGGTCCCGCCGGCTGCCGGCCTCTTGGCCGACAGGCCGGCCCCACCGCTTGGGGGTCTTGTCGGTGGCTAGTTACTGTAGCCTCGCCCCTGATGACGAGGGCTTTGTCGAGGTAAGCATGGCTACAGTGCCGCCGCCGGGCGGGCTCTCATTGTAGCCTTACCTCGTCCTGTCTCCTTAATGATGCACATACTTCGAGGGAGGGAGGTAGCCGGCTATTGGGAGCCGGTTACGCCCCAGGCCGACTGGGGGCGGCTTGGCCGTCTTCAGGCATCTCTCTGGCTGAAGGGGCCCGCCGCCCGCGGGCCGTACTGACAGCCTGTCGTGGGTGGCGTCATGGTCAACATGGCAACAGTGCCGCGCCGGACGGGGGATGGCCGACCCGTACGGCGCACTGTGGCCACGCGTGCTCCGGGATTCGGGGGTGGCAGGCTGTACTGTAGCCACGCCCCGTCTCGTCACCGTTATGTGGGTGCAACCCTTGAGGGTGCAACCTTGGCCGCTTGCCGGGAGCCGGTCTTCTTGTGGCCGGCTTCTGGGAGTCGGTCCTCTTGTGGCCGGCTTCTTGGAGTCGGTCCTCTTGTGGCCGGCTTCTTGGAGTCGGCCATCTTGTGGCTCTCTTCGGGAGGGTTTTTAGGGCCGGGCCGTCTTCCAATAGTCGGTCCGTGAGATAGCTGGCCAGGGGACGGCAGCCCTGTGCTTTGGGTGCTTGAAGGCTCGAACGGCCTAATAATTTTTTGAAGAGCCAGGGGGAGTCGATTAGGCTACCCGTGGCCATTTACTCCGACAGTAGTCCCCGAAGCTGGTTGGGCTTCGAGGCTGAAAGGAGGACAAAAAGCTCAATCAGCTTCCTATCTTGAAGAGCCAGCAGCTAGGAGCCGGCTTTGATCAGGTGCGCCGTCTTGGTGAGGTTTTGAAGTCTAAAGGCGGGAGCCAGCTGGCGCGCACGCCGGGTTGCGGGCCGGCCGCTTGCCGCCCGCGCGCCATGTGGCACCCTTCGGCTGGAAGAGCCTACCAGCCCACGCGCGTGACGGGACGCCGCCGCAGGCCGGGGCCCACCACTACCACGCCTAGGCCTAGGTGTGGATCTTCTGTGGGCCAAAACGGGCCATTCGCCTTCAAACGGCAGTTTCCGCACGCCATTAGGGTGCAATAATCGCGGGACGTGGGGGAGTGGGTGCAGTTAATCCCACGTCCCCCCACGCCTTGCCTCCTCGGCTTCGCCGCACGAGGCTATAAATAGGGGGAGGAGGGAGAGCGGCAGACGCTTGCACGCTCACCCTTGCTCTGCCATCTTCTTCTTCTTCCTCTCCGTCGCTGCAGCCCCTCGCCGCCGCGCCGTCCCTCTAGCCTTCAGACTACCCCGCAGCTTCACCGCCGCAGGGCCGTACTTTCGCCGTCGCCGCACCTTTCTCATCGACTTCTTGCCGTCATGTTGTGCGGCGGAGACTGGGACGGCTCCAACGTCCACGAGGACCACATCGACTTCCTCCGCAAGACGCGGCGGTTGCCTGGCAGGGACCATGTGCGGGTCCGTCTTGCGCCGGCGAGGGAGATCTCGCCGGCGCCGGAGGAGGGCGAGCGGGTAATCTTCCGCTCGCACTTCCTACACGGCCTTGGCCTGCCTGCGAGCGCCTTCTTCCGCTCCTTCCTCGAATTCTACCAGCTCCAGCCGCACCACCTCACTCCAAACATGGTGGTGCTGCTGTCTGCCTTCGTCACTTTGTGCGAGGGCTTCCTTGGCGTCCTTCCCACCCTCGAGCTCTGGGGGGAATTCTTCCAGTCCAAGCTCGGCACCGCCATGCAGGGCGTGCCAGCTCAGAGCGGTGCCTTCATCGCGGTGCGGAGGCCGGTAGCCGACAACCCTTTTCCTCCCATCACGCTGATCCAGTCGGTGAAGATCTGGCAGAAATCTCACTTCTATGTGAAGAACGTCGCCCCGCAAGGCGACTTCGTCAACCTGCCGGCTTATGTAGCCGGCCCGCTGGCTGGGAGGCGGCCCCAGTGGTCCTATCGGGCCAGAACACTGTCTCCTGCTGGAGCCACCACCGTCGCGCGACTCCGGGTAATGGTCTAGTCGGAGGGCCTGACCGGGCCCGACCTGCTGGCCGCCTTCGTGGTGCGTCGGGTCACTACATAAAAAATACACTTCCGTGATGATACCTTTGGCTTATCATTGTGGGAGCCAGTAAGACATCGCCGGTGCATGGAAACGGGATAAGGCGAAGACATGCACGCCGGCGAATCTTACCCAGGTTCGGGGCTCTCCTTGGAGATAACACCCCTAGTCCTGCTCTGCGGGGTCTCCGCGTGATCACCAGATCAACACAAGTGGCTACAAGTGGCTCCTTGAGTTGTTTGGCGAGAGGAAGAAGAAGGGCAAGGCTAGCTCTCCTCTTCTCTCTATGTGGTGTCTAAAACTCTAAGAGATCAACCCTTTGCATGGGTGCCCCGGGGGGTTTATATAGGCCTACCCCCAGGCGTACAATGGTAATCTGGCTGGGCATGGGTCCTAGCCGTTAGTGTCTGTATTCGCCGGCTTCTCCGCCGGCCGCTGGGGCCCGCCGACTGGTGGGTCCCGCCGGCTGCCGGCCTCTTGGCCGACAGGCCGGCCCCACCGCTTGGGGGTCTTGTCGGTGGCTAGTTACTGTAGCCTCGCCCCTGATGACGAGGGCTTTGTCGAGGTAAGCATGGCTACAGTGCCGCCGCCGGGCGGGCTCTCATTGTAGCCTTACCTCGTCCTGTCTCCTTAATGATGCACATACTTCGAGGGAGGGAGGTAGCCGGCTATTGGGAGCCGGTTACGCCCCAGGCCGACTGGGGGCGGCTTGGCCGTCTTCAGGCATCTCTCTGGCTGAAGGGGCCCGCCGCCCGCGGGCCGTACTGACAGCCTGTCGTGGGTGGCGTCATGGTCAACATGGCAACAGTGCCGGGCCGGACGGGGGATGGCCGACCCGTACGGCGCACTGTGGCCACGCGTGCTCCGGGATTCGGGGGTGGCAGGCTGTACTGTAGCCACGCCCCGTCTCGTCACCGTTATGTGGGTGCAGCCCTTGAGGGTGCAACCTTGGCCGCTTGCCGGGAGCCGGTCTTCTTGTGGCCGGCTTCTGGGAGTCGGTCCTCTTGTGGCCGGCTTCTTGGAGTCGGTCCTCTTGTGGCCGGCTTCTTGGAGTCGGCCATCTTGTGGCTCTCTTCGGGAGGGTTTTTAGGGCCGGGCCGTCTTCCAATAGTCGGTCCGTGAGATAGCTGGCCAGGGGACGGCAGCCCTGTGCTTTGGGTGCTTGAAGGCTCGAACGGCCTGATAATTTTTTGAAGAGCCAGGGGGAGTCGATTAGGCTACCCGTGGCCATTTACTCCGACAGTAGTCCCCGAAGCTGGTTGGGCTTCGAGGCTGAAAGGAGGACAAAAAGCTCAATCAGCTTCCTATCTTGAAGAGCCAGCAGCTAGGAGCCGGCTTTGATCAGGTGCGCCGTCTTGGTGAGGTTTTGAAGTCTAAAGGCGGGAGCCAGCTGGCGCGCACGCCGGGTTGCGGGCCGGCCGCTTGCCGCCCGCGCGCCATGTGGCACCCTTCGGCTGGAAGAGCCTGCCAGCCCACGCGCGTGACGGGACGCCGCCGCAGGCCGGGGCCCACCACTACCACGCCTAGGCCTAGGTGTGGATCTTCTGTGGGCCAAAACGGGCCATTCGCCTTCAAACGGCAGTTTCCGCACGCCATTAGGGTGCAATAATCGCGGGACGTGGGGGAGTGGGTGCAGTTAATCCCACGTCCCCCCACACCTTGCCTCCTCGGCTTCGCCGCACGAGGCTATAAATAGGGGGAGGAGGGAGAGCGGCAGACGCTTGCACGCTCACCCTTGCTCTGCCATCTTCTTCTTCTTCCTCTCCGTCGCTGCAGCCCCTCGCCGCCGCGCCGTCCCTCTAGCCTTCAGACTACCCCGCAGCTTCACCGCCGCAGGGCCGTACTTTCGCCGTCGCCGCACCTTTCTCATCGACTTCTTGCCGTCATGTTGTGCGGCGGAGACTGGGACGGCTCCAACGTCCACGAGGACCACATCGACTTCCTCCGCAAGACGCGGCGGTTGCCTGGCAGGGACCATGTGCGGGTCCGTCTTGCGCCGGCGAGGGAGATCTCGCCGGCGCCGAAGGAGGGCGAGCGGGTAATCTTCCGCTCGCACTTCCTACACGGCCTTGGCCTGCCTGCGAGCGCCTTCTTCCGCTCCTTCCTCGAATTCTACCAGCTCCAGCCGCACCACCTCACTCCAAACATGGTGGTGCTGCTGTCTGCCTTCGTCACTTTGTGCGAGGGCTTCCTTGGCGTCCTTCCCACCCTCGAGCTCTGGGGGGAATTCTTCCAGTCCAAGCTCGGCACCGCCATGCAGGGCGTGCCAGCTCAGAGCGGTGCCTTCATCGCGGTGCGGAGGCCGGTAGCCGACAACCCTTTTCCTCCCATCACGCTGATCCAGTCGGTGAAGGTCTGGCAGAAATCTCACTTCTATGTGAAGAACGTCGCCCCGCAAGGCGACTTCGTCAACCTGCCGGCTTATGTAGCCGGCCCGCTGGCTGGGAGGCGGCCCCAGTGGTCCTATCGGGCCAGAACACTGTCTCCTGCTGGAGCCACCACCGTCGCGCGACTCCGGGTAATGGTCTAGTCGGAGGGCCTGACCGGGCCCGACCTGCTGGCCGCCTTCGTGGTGCGTCGGGTCACTACATAAAAAATACACTTCCGTGATGATACCTTTGGCTTATCATTGTGGGAGCCAGTAAGACATCGCCGGTGCCTGGAAACGGGATAAGGCGAAGACATGCACGCCGGCGAATCTTACCCAGGTTCGGGGCTCTCCTTGGAGATAACACCCCTAGTCCTGCTCTGCGGGGTCTCCGCGTGATCACCAGATCAACACAAGTGGCTACAAGTGGCTCCTTGAGTTGTTTGGCGAGAGGAAGAAGAAGGGCAAGGCTAGCTCTCCTCTTCTCTCTATGTGGTGTCTAAAACTCTAAGAGATCAACCCTTTGCATGGGTGCCCCGGGGGGTTTATATAGGCCTACCCCCAGGCGTACAATGGTAATCTGGCTGGGCATGGGTCCTAGCCGTTAGTGTCTGTATTCGCCGGCTTCTCCGCCGGCCGCTGGGGCCCGCCGACTGGTGGGTCCCGCCGGCTGCCGGCCTCTTGGCCGACAGGCCGGCCCCACCGCTTGGGGGTCTTGTCGGTGGCTAGTTACTGTAGCCTCGCCCCTGATGACGAGGGCTTTGTCGAGGTAAGCATGGCTACAGTGCCGCCGCCGGGCGGGCTCTCATTGTAGCCTTACCTCGTCCTGTCTCCTTAATGATGCACATACTTCGAGGGAGGGAGGTAGCCGGCTATTGGGAGCCGGTTACGCTCCAGGCCGACTGGGGGAGGCTTGGCCGTCTTCAGGCATCTCTCTGGCTGAAGGGGCCCGCCACCCGCGGGCCGTACTGACAGCCTGTCGGGGGTGGCGTCATGGTCAACATGGCAACAGTGCCGCGTCGGACGGGGGATGGCCGACCCGTACGGCGCACTGTGGCCACGCGTGCTCCGGGATTCGGGGGCGGCAGGCTGTACTGTAGCCACGCCCCGTCTCGTCACCGTTATGTGGGTGCAGCCCTTGAGGGTGCAACCTTGGCCGCTTGCCGGGAGCCGGTCTTCTTGTGGCAGGCTTCTGGGAGTCGGTCCTCTTGTGGCCGGCTTCTTGGAGTCGGTCCTCTTGTGGCCGGCTTCTTGGAGTCGGCCATCTTGTGGCTCTCTTCGGGAGGGTTTTTAGGGCCGGGCCGTCTTCCAATAGTCGGTCCGTGAGATAGCTGGCCAGGGGACGGCGGCCCTGTGCTTTGGTTGCTTGAAGGCTCGAACGGCCTGATAATTTTTTGAAGAGCCAGGGGGAGTCGATTAGGCTACCCGTGGCCATTTACTCCGACAGTAGTTCCCGAAGCTGGTTGGGCTTCGAGGCTGAAAGGAGGACGAGAAGCTCAATCAGCTTCCTATCTTGAAGAGCCAGCAGCTAGGAGCCGGCTTTGATCAGGTGCGCCGTCTTGGTGAGGTTTTGAAGTCTAAAGGCGGGAGCCAGCTGGCGCGCACGCCGGGTTGCGGGCCGGCCGCTTGCCGCCCGCGCGCCATGTGGCACCCTTCGGCTGGAAGAGCCTGCCAGCCCACGCGCGTGACGGGACGCCGCCGCAGGCCGGGGCCCACCACTACCACGCCTAGGCCTAGGTGTGGATCTTCTGTGGGCCAAAACGGGCCATTCGCCTTCAAACGGCAGTTTCCGCACGCCATTAGGGTGCAATAATCGCGGGACGTGGGGGAGTGGGTGCAGTTAATCCCACGTCCCCCCATGCCTCACCTCCTCGGCTTCGCCGCACGAGGCTATAAATAGGGGGAGGAGGGGGAGCGGCGGACGCTCGCACGCTCACCCTTGCTCTGCCATCTTCTTCTTCCTCTCCGTCGCTGCAGCCCCTCGCCGCCGCGCCGTCCCTCTAGCCTTCACACTACCCCGCAGCTTCACCGCCGCAGGGCCGTACTTTCGCCGTCGCCGCGCCTTTCTCATCGACTTCTTGCCGTCATGTTGCGCGGCGGAGACTGGGACGGCTCCAACGTCCACGAGGACCACATCGACTTCCTCCGCAAGACGCGGCGGTTGCCTGGCAGGGACCATGTGCGGGTCCGTCTTGCGCCGGCGAGGGAGATCTCGCCGGCGCCGGAGGAGGGCGAGCGGGTAATCTTCCGCTCGCACTTCCTACACGGCCTTGGCCTGCCCGCGAGCGCCTTCTTCCGCTCCTTCCTCGAATTCTACCAGCTCCAGCCGCACCACCTCACTCCAAACGTGGTGGTGCTGTTGTCTGCCTTCATCACTTTGTGCGAGGGCTTCCTTGGCGTCCTTCCCACACTTGAGCTCTGGGGGGAATTCTTCCAGTCCAAGCTCGGCACCGCCATGCAGGGCGTGCCGGCTCAGAGCGGCGCCTTCATCGCGGTGCAGAGGCCTGTAGCCGACAACCCTTTTCCTCCCATCACGCTGATCCAGTCGATGAAGCTCTGGCAGAAATCTTACTTCTATGTGAAGAACGTCGCCCCGCAAGGCGACTTCGTCAACCTGCCGGCTTATGTAGCCGGCCCGCCGGCTGGGAGGCGGCCCCAGTGGTCCTATCGGGCCAGAACACTGTCTCCTGCTGGAGCCGCCACCGTCGCGCGACTCCGGGTAATGGTCTAGTCGGAGGGCCTGACCGGGCCCGACCTGCTGGCCGCCTTCGTGGTGCGTCGGGTCACTACATAGAAAATACACTTCCGTGATGATACGTGTTTGTCACAGTAGGTCACGTTTTCTGTCATGCATGTACATCCAGGACGATTTTATGACAGAATCAAGATAGTCATAAATGTGTTGTCGTAGAAGTGTTCCATGACATTACCAAAATTATCATCATGGAAGTGTCCACTTCCATGACGATAAATCACGCGTCATAGAAGT
This sequence comes from Aegilops tauschii subsp. strangulata, assembly GCF_002575655.3. Taxonomy (NCBI): domain Eukaryota; kingdom Viridiplantae; phylum Streptophyta; class Magnoliopsida; order Poales; family Poaceae; genus Aegilops; species Aegilops tauschii. The sequence goes on along the minus strand of NC_053037.3, from coordinate 239,194,902 downwards.
GCTTTCATCTAGGGTGACCGACACGTGGCATCCACCGTAACGGAACGCCGTTAAGCTATCGGGTCGGGTTTTGGATCTGATAACTCGTTAACAGCCCCGACCAATGGGGATTTTCCACGTGTAAAATCATCATTGGCTGGAGGAAACACGTGTCGGCTCATTGCTGGGACAGAAGGTGCCTATGATACGTCGACACATGGCACGGCCCAACAGAGGCCCATTCCTATGAAAAGGCCGACCTGTTTGACTTGGTCAAAAGGTGGCGGGCCGGTCCATGGAAAGCCTGTTAACGGCATGTTCGTATATAGCCCATTTACAGCCCGCTAACCCAAGGCCTGTTACGCCCTATTCGAATTAGGCCCAGTAGCGTCATCTGGGCCATCCAATATGATTCCAGCCTGTTTTCACTTCTGGCCCATGTATGGCCCATGATGTCTTTCGGCCCATATGAGGCCCTATGTAACTCTTGGCCTATTAACGGCCCGTGGTGAAACTGGCCCATAATGAACAGTGTATCACTTTACACCCATTAACGGCCCGTGGTGAAACTGGCCCATAGAGAACAGTGTATCACTTTATACCCATTGACGGCCCGTTATTCTGTTGGGCCGTTTCCAGCCCATGTTATCTTTCGGCCTTCTCAGAGCCCATTTATTCTTGGGCTATTTTCCAGCATTCGTTTACTTACGGCCCGTTACTGTCATTTTCTGCTTGTGGGCCAAATTCAGCCCGTGGTTACAGTCGGCCCGTTTGTGGTCCGTTTTCATAGCGTCATTAAATACAGCCTATTAACGATGGCCCGTTATGGTCGGCCCATGAACGGACAATTCCAACTCTAGCCCGTTTACGGCCAGAATGCGGTCTGTTTGGCCCATGTTTGGCCAATCGATCATATGGCCCGTATAAGGCTCATTGATGATACGGCCCATAGAAGGCCCATTGTTTCTACGGCCCGTAGAAGGCCCATTGTTTCTATGGCCCGTAGAAGGCCCGCTGTTTCTATGGCCCGTAGAAGGCCCACTGTTTATACGGCCCGTAGAAGGCCTACTGTTTCTACGGTCCGTAGGAGGCCCACTGTCACTACAATAAATATTAGCCCATGGTTATTGTGGCCTAGTTTTAAAAAATAGGTTATTGCAGCCACTAGCAAAACGCAGAAAAAAAACTGCACTGACTACAAGCAAACAAATAAACAAGACAACAAGGAAATAAATAAGCAAGCAACTTACACTAGGCTATCACGGCTATTACACATATTACATCCACTCAGCATCAAAGTTCGCCACCAGTGCAAATATAGGGAACACAGCAGCATATAAACGCCGCAACAAAACAAGTCCAGAACTGAAACCACTTCAGAAGAGCTCAAGAAACAATATCTTGGGTACCCATAATGCTGGCAAGATGCTTAGCAAGCTTATTAACTTTCTCTTGTTTGGAGCTTAAGTCCTCCAGCGCTTGCTGTTGCACCAGAAAGTATGCATCTGAATTCTGCAGGGACTTCCTCAGTCCTTCGGCTTCCTGTCGCATAACATCTGATCGATGTTTTTCAACTTGAAGTTGAGACTCAAGAAGCCGAACTGATTCAGGCAACGAGTTTGAAGATCTGGTGCCAGCAGTGGTAGCCAGTAACTCGAACACTACATCAAGACAGGACTTTGGGGTTGTCTCGGTGTCTTCAATATAGTTTTTATCAGCTTTCTTGGAGACCAACAGGGATGTCTCACTATCTTGAACCTTATCTGCATTACTTCCTTTACCATTGCATAACAGGGTACTCTTCTCCAATATTTTATCCGCGTTCTAAAAGAGTAACAAACAAACACATCTCAGGTTTACAATGTGGTATATGAAACTCATTTTGGTAAACCAGTTCAGTAGTAAGGTGGACAGGATAACAGCATGAAACAAACATATATCTATGTAGTATGGTCACTGTATGGTCTATATCATTCTAGTTTATGTTGCCAAATCAAGATAGATACAGTTCGAATCATATCTATTTAAGACAAAGCAGCATAGACAAAATATAAGTGTGGGAAACTACACAGCAATAACAACACTTGTAATGTGCATGGCCTGAGAACATAACTGTTTATTCAATTGAAACTGAAATCAACATAGAGCAAGTTACAACAGCAAACAGCCAAACACGTTGAAGAAACAGGTTTAAAACATAACTGTTGCGCCATTGGAGTTTCAATTGCATCCTTCAAATTTGAAATTAGTTGGTATCAGTAATACAGTGATGCAAGAGCAAAGTAGTATGAACCATAGCTACGGAACCTGACCTGAGAACAATTCTTCTTCTGCTTTAAGCATTGACTTCGGGTTTGGAGTGGTGGTCCTCGTGATTTGGGCACTTCAGTTGCCTTACTAACTGCTCGTGTTTGGGTGCTCTGTGGTGGAGACCGTGCTGTGTCAACGGGAACTGGGTGTCAATCTGCTGGGGTTGGGGTTAGAAGGGGTGTAGCTGGTTCTCTGTCCAAGTGGGTAGGGGTAGAATCTGCATGAGTGTGGGTTATGTGTGGTGGGGCTGGTTCTTGGGCAAGTACAACCGTGGTTCTATCTGCATCGACAGGTAGCACGATCTTTTTTGAAGACCGTGTTTTTATTCCCACAGATACTGCCATCACTCCCTCCAATTGAAATGGCTGATAAACAAGAAAAGTAATTGAATGTACAGACATTGTAAGATAGACATGTGCAAGGGATAGTAGGGAAGAAAACAGGGCATGAAATAATTCACATTTATGTTGTCTAAGCAAATAGAATAGCAGGACATAATTTCACATATATGATGGCTAATTAAACAGGATAGCATGACACAATTTCAAATGTATGATGGCTAACTAAACATCATAGAATGACATACTTCAAAATATGATGACTATGTAAACAGGATGACATGATATAACTATACGATGTGTCTATTAAAGTGGTTGGCATGCCATAAATCACAAACATGCCGTCGATGGAAACATGATGGCATGATATAATTCACAGATAGAATGACATAATTTAAAATATGATGACTACATAAACAGGATGAGATGATATAACTATATTATGTCTTTAGAAAATGGGTTGGCATGCCATAATTCAGATACATGCTGTCTGTGTAAACATCATGGCATGACATAATTCAAATATATGACTTATATACTAAGGAAGTGAGCAGAGGGCAATCGCATATATGATGTGTCAACTAAGGAGATGGCATTCAATATTGTGTATATGATGTAAAAACTAAGCATTGCAATACAACATATGCATTATATGAGTAATATAACCCTGCCAAGTTTGAGCATACACCTCAGGGGGACAATAGGACTGGTCATCTGCCTCTGAATCCTCCTCTGAAGAGCTATCTGTAACCAGCAAGATATCTGCTTCAACAGGTAGCATTGACTGCTCTGAAGACCTTGTTTTCACTCCAGATTTCTCCATCACCAATTCAAATGGCTGATGCACAGGAAGCGCAGTTGAATATACAAACATTGTCGACAAAAGCAATGAGAAATACAAAAAAAGGACGGCATGATATAATTCACATATATGACGCTTGCCTAAACAGCATGGCATTGCGTAATTCACATACATAATGCCTTGCAATAAGATAACATTGCATAATTCACATATATAATGTCTTGCAACAAGATGGCATTGCATAATTCACATATATGGTAATTAGACACTAAACAGGTGGCATTCACACAAAGCATGTCTAAACTAAGCAAATGACATAGCAATGCAAGATACCATACGCACGATATGAGCAACATAACCCTGCCAAGTTAGGGCATGCACCTCGGGGGGGAAATATGACTGGTCATCTATCTCTGAATCCTCCTCTGAGGAGCTATCGGTAACCAGCAAGACATGCGCTTCGTCAGATAGCATTGTCTGCTCTGAAGACCTTGTTTCCACTCCAGATTTTTCCATGACCGTGCCGAATGGCTGATGCACAAGAAGAGTAATTGAATGTACTAAAATTGTTGACAAATTTAACACGTAATAAAAAAATGATGGCATGATATAATTCACATATAAGATGACTGGCTAACTAGGGTGGCATTGCAAAATTCACATATATGATGCCTGGCTAGACAAGATGGCATTGCATGATTCACATATACGATAAAGAAACTAAACAGATGGCATTGACACAAAGCATGTCTAAACTAAGCAGATGACATCTTTAATGTATACAGTAAGCAATGCAAGGCACCATATGCATGATATTACCAACATCAGCATGCCAAGTTAGAGCGAAGACCTCATCGGGTAAATAGGAGTGGTCTTCTCCTTCTGAATCCCCCTCAGAACAGTTATCTTCCTCTTGATTACGATCCAAAATGGGTGGAGGGGGGCTGCCTTTGCGCCCATCATGGAACGACGTCTGCATGAAATTTTATTGCCACGCAAGGCTCGTCTCTTTCGCTCTACATGATCAGTTCCATTGTGTACAATAACTGGCTTGCATAGGAATAAAACATAGTGAGATTATGTAAGGAGTGCATGCACAAATCCAGAGTGATGGTAGCAAACTGTGGATAGACCCAAAACCAATGATAGCAGGCAGATAATAGCTTTAGTTAAAAAATACAGATAATGGCTGCTTTAATGTTTGTTTGCACCCAACATGAAACTCATAGTAGACACCGGAGATTAACCAGATAGTAGACATATAGTACTAATTGCTGCCCCAATATGTACCCCACAACCATTTAAAAACTCAAGTTTCAGCATTAGTTTGGACCTGACTCGGAGTCTAATAGGTGAACACGACGATAATGTAGCATGTCATCATATTAAGCACACATAACGTAAGCAGACACGGAAGAGTGTGACCTCTCTTGCGGACCCGTGTAGTCCTCAAGGTCATCTGCTCAGTTGATGATGGTAATGCAGTTGCTGTGGCTGCCAGCGGCGGGGAAGAAGATCTGAGGCGGCGAAAGATAGTCTGGAGAGCGGATCCCTGTTGTGGTGAACCCTTCCGTCGTTGGAGCAGCTGAGCTGGGGTGGAACACAGTGCCGCAGGAGCAGGACAAACCACACAAGGTTTTCTTTGACACATATCTGTAACAAAAGTAATTGAGTAAGGTCTTGTTTGAATTTGAGGATTCTAACAATGCAGGGATAGGAAATAGACAGGAATAGGATAGGAATGCACGTGCAAAACAGAGAATTTAAAAACACAGGATTTCTGCCAATCTGGGTGTTTGATTCACAACAATTGGAAGATTACAGGATGCAAAAAAGCATGGTGAGATTAAGTCAAACCACAAGAAAATGTACGGTTATAATGCTATTATGCTACTATCTCTTAGTCTTGTGCTTGATGAATAGGAATATGAAAAGGAGGAGAAGTGGAAATTAGAATTCCTACGGTTTTTCTTTCAAGGAGACACTAAAGGAACAAATCCTACAGTTTTCCTTTGCTCCATTCCTTTGCACCAAATTCATGAAAAGTACTACCATAGGAAACTTTCCAATTCCGATGTTTTTCATTCACTTTTCCTTTCAAGCACTGGCGATTCTAGTAGGCAGGCTTGAGCAAGGAAAATCCTACACTAAAAAATGTTTTTGTGCTACTTCTATTACTTTGGACCCAGGCCACTGCCATACTAGCTCAACTCCCAGGCCCATCGACAAATGCACAGCTCAAACGCGCAGAGATAAATAATGATGGCATTCAAGAGAGTCCATCACGGATAGCTAAGTTGCCTGGTACCTCACTGCTTGTCATATGGTAGGATAAAATAATCGTATTTCCCGTTACTACGAGTGCTCAGTGGACAATATATATAACATGTAGAGTAAAAAAGAGATGCAACAAGTGTAGAACCTCTTTGGCGAAGCCATGTCGATCTCAGCGTGATTGGGTTGGCTGGTGAGGATGCTCCGACTGACTTGGCTGTCGGAGGAGGGGAAGAAGATCTTAGGCGTCTGGAGATGGAGCCCGAGGTACTGCTCCGCTGTGATGGAGGGTTTCGTCATTGGAGCTGCTCCGGTGAGTTGTACGACGCCGAGGCTGAAGCAGGACAAGAGAGACAACGAACAATGTTAACCTGAGTGGAATTCTAATAGCATCTCCAATACATGACGTAAAATACATAACCACAGAGTGCTAGATGTAAAATACATCAGCCGCTAATCTCTGAACTTAACTGTCGAAACTGAATTTAACTCTCAAAACTGAACTAAACTATCGAAACTAAACTTAAATGTCGAAACTGAATTTTGCTATCGAAACTAAACGCACTAGCAAGGTGAGGCTACACGTCGGTCGACTGGATTTTTCATCTCTGGTCAGTCGATTTTGCAGCCGTTGGATACGAAATCAAGGGCCTGCGGTTCATCTTCAACCTCCACCCCCCTGAGCCGCCAGCCACCCCCGGCCAAACCGCAGCCCCCCGCCGCCCGCGGCCGCCAGTGCGCCGCCCCGCTAGCCCCGAAAACACTCCCCACCGCCGGTCCGCCACTGCCCCGGGCATCCCTCTAGGCCCCCCCGTGCCGAGCATTTTATCCGGCGATCCCCAAACCACCGCCCCGCCAACGCCCCGCCACCGCCGGCGACCACCGCCCCCATCCTGAACCCTAAGATAGATAGTGGGGTACCGAGAGCAGCAGCGCGAGCAAGAGCAATAACAAGAGCAGACCAGGCAGGGGACCGAGAGCAAGAGCAGAGCAGCAGCGCGAGCGAGAGCTAAAGCAGCAGCAGCTCCTCCTGATGTGGACGTTGCCGTCGAGGGAGCGACGCCGTGGAGGAAGTGGCCGGCGACGCCGCCATGGATGGAGCCGTGCCGTGTCGGCTCGGGACCGACCGCCGGCAGCACCGTGAGATCGAATCAAGAAGAAAATGCGGCGATTAGTGTACAACCTCTTTGGCGGCGCCGATTAGGCCGCAGCTTCATCCGAGGAAACGGTGATGATGATGCTCTTCCGGTGGTGCAGGTGAAGACGGCGGTGTGGGAATGGAGGTGGCGCGAAAGACGAGGGGAACATCGGGGTAGCTCCTTGGAGGTGGAGGACAGGGTGGCCGAACCGGCGGGACGATGAGATCGACGACGGATCCTCATCCGGTATGGTGGATGAGGGACGTCGAGGTGTTGTTGTGGACGACGTCGTCGGGGAAGAGGCTCCGGCTGGGTGGCGGACGGAGCAGGGTGTGGGGTTTCGTCGCGGGTTTTCGCGGCCTCGGTGTACGAATGGGTGGGCGGATGGGATGGCAGTGGGGAACCATGGCTTAGAGACGCACTTGTCCGAAATGTGGGGTAAGTTACGAAAGTACCCCCACCGATTTGAGGCGGTTCTTTCGGTTCAGGGGGACCACGGGCATTTCGCGTGTCGGGATTTCATAGGAGGTGGGAGTTTTCGTGCGCGTTGTAATTTCGGAATAGCAAGGCGCGTGTTGAGATGGAGGGAGTTGTCGGAGCACAACGAGACAAAGATATATCTTAAATATTTTCGGGCTAACAAGGCGCGGGTTGAAGAGGCGGGAGTTTCGCAGCACGATAGACAGAGACGCTAGCTTGAATTTTCGGCATAACAAGGCGCGGCTTGAAATTTTGGAAGAACAAGCTTAACGTGTACCAAAAAAAAGACAATTTGCACCTCAACACGCACAACACACACACAAACACCATTTAGACTAGAGTAAGGTACACGTGCATTGCACGCATGAGATTTGGCAACCAAATTGTGAATAAATACCACATTATAGCATGCAAGCTTTGAGTCATATATGCATGTTGTAGATGTTTGTTTAATTCTTATAGTTCATTTCATTGAAAATCATCTAGTTTTTATAAGAAAGCTAATCTATTTTATGATTCATGGAATTGTGCGTTCTAAGACATAAAGTAAAAACAAATAATGGCAAATCATGTAGAAAAACATTTGGGCAATTCTGATACGGAAGATTCTAGAACAAATAAGAAGTGCTTGTGTTTCGATGTTTGTGCATTATGCTTAAGTTCAACCATGGAGTCTTCTAGATTATAGATGTGGCGAAATCTGGTGGAATCTAGATGATATCCAACGGCCAGTTGTGCTCAAATTTGCCATCTTTGGACCATCGGATTCGCCTCATCCAACGACCATCTTTCAAAGTTAAAGTTACCCGCACACAATATAAAAAAATTGTAAAATATAATATATATAGGGGTATAGATATATATATGTGATGCGAAAGCCGCCCATCATCTCCAATTAGAATAGTGTGTCCATTCACGGATGCGACGTGGCCAAATGATGTCTGCCATTGGTATCTCAAATTCAAATCAGTCTGACCTTGTTCAATGTGTATACATTACAACATGCTCGTTTCCAAACCACACCGCGCAGATCTCCGTTATATTCATGCATGCATGGGTTTCAAACATCAAGATCTCTTATTCAAATATTTGAATTCAACTTTACATTGATTATGACCTCACCTATTCTTTTAAACCCACACAGTAGTCTTCTCTTTATAATTGTACCACTAACTTTCTCTCGTGCATGCATGCACACACACTACCAGTCAGCATTATCCATCGCACGCATGCAATCTTTTTCTTCAGGTCAGTCTCCCATGAAGGCAGCCACCCACACACATCCCCCTCTCCATCATATCGGGAATTCTTTATCTCTCACGCGTGCATGCGCAACGATCGATGTTCCTCTATGTATGTGTGTATATAGCTAGGTCTTTCATAGTTTTCCACACAAACCGATCAATCGATATATCCAGTGAGGTCTCACCCTCTTTCCCACATCCACATCGATCAATCTATACCTCTCTATATAGGATTAACGTATATAGATAATACACCCACATTAATTATATATCCAACGTCCCCCTCTCATCATCCATGCCTTCCGCTTCATCTCTCAGACGCGTGCACAATGGCGAAGACAGGGGGCAGAAAGGGCCCTGCCCCCTCCCCCCCTAACATCACTATATATCGAGGCTAATATGAATTTGATCATTATACAATTGCTGCTAAAATGGTTTAAGTTCATGAATTGACCCTCCTCGTAAAGGATTAGCAATGCTTGGCCCCCTAGCTCATTTCTTTTTCATGGCTCCGCCACTGTGAGAAACAGCGCACGTGTTCGCCCCCTCTCTCTAAATATTGATCTCACACTTGTGCATTCCTTCATAGTGTCCCTCCACTCGGCCCCTCGCACCATCTTCTAGCCCCCCACCGGATTTTGCCACATGTACAATCTAGCAGACTCCATGGTTGAACTTAAGCATAATGCACAAACCTCAAAACAACAGTGGTTCTCTTTTGTTCTAGAATCTTCCGTATCATAACTGCCCAAACTTTTTTTCTAGTTGAATTGCCATTATTTGTTTTTACTTTATGCTTTACAACGCACAATTCCATGAATCATAAAATAGATTAAGGGCTTCTTTGATTCAAAGGATTCTCAAAGGAATTTTGGAGGATTCTAATCATTAGGAATTTTTCCTATCTTGGTTGTTTGATTCGTAGGATTGTAAACCATAGGAATTCTTCCATATGATTCATTTGCACTAGATTTCATAGGAAACATCCCATCCACTCAAACCTCTTTGAAAGAATTTTGTGTTTTTTCTACGCACAATCAAACACTCGTACAATCCTGTAGGATTCAAGACGACATTCCACTATAATCCCATGTTTTTCCTATTCTGCGTTCTTAGCTTTTTTATAAAAACTAATTGATTTTGAATGAGATGAACTATAAGAATTAAACGAAGGGCTACATCAGGCATATATGACTCAGAGCTTACATGCTATAGTGTGGTATTTATTCATAATTTGGTTGCAAAATCTGATGCGTGCAATGCACGTGTACCTTACTAGTAATTCGAGTATGTGCAAAACACGTAAATTAGAATACCAATGGCACACTACACAGTGTATCTATTACAGTTCATGAAGCCACGTGGCACATGTGGAGGCGTTGTCGCGACCTCCTTGCATGGATTGATCACAGTGACGTGCTGCTAGTTCCAGAAGAATGTACTCGTGCTCCCTGAGCCATACTGGCGGTACATGCACGAAGCGAAGATGTGCACGCCCGCCACGCACGCACTCATTCCCTCGCACGCACATGCGGGTACACGGGCGGACGCAATTTTGTACCAAGATCCACCCCATGTGATAATTTGACGCGTGTAAAGTCGTTCACTTCATTGATGGTCAATTAATACAGCGCATGCAAATTGAGTGGACGTGAGGGCGGAAGAAAGACATTATTACTCCACTGCGCGCATGCGAGTAGTTAAATCGTGGGTTGCTAGTAGTACTTCCATAGGTCTCCTTCGTATTTTGTGCCAATTTTTGACAGTAACATAATATTTACGCATTTGAGCAGTGTAGTACTTGAAATTTATGTTCCGCTAAACTCATCGGGAGCCATTTCGGGCCTCGAAACCAAAACCATAAATTAATCTTTACCTTGTTCCCATCACATTCGAAAGCTTGCTCACACCTACTAGTACGTACCAAACCTGAACGTGTTCCCACTATGCAGGTATTAATACTAGTGCTAGTACTTAGGTTATAAAAAGGGGAACTACCTAACCAAAAATTACTCTACCTTTCCTCCTCATAAGTGCTTCTTGTTCGTCCGTCGTTGCCATGGCCGGTGAGCAGAGCTCTAGGTAGAGAACTACTCGTAACAAGGGAGCGACAACCAAGGCTGCGGAAAAAAAAGAGAGGGCTCGCCGCCACGCAGAGACCTCGAAAGATCTCTCATGGGCAAGCGATGGCTCCCAGGAGCGCCTTAGCCGCGGAGGCGAACATGCCGAGCCGGCGGAGCTAGAGTCGTTATCCATCGACGGCATGCCCGATCAGCTCAATAAGAAGAAGGAGTTCATCCAAGGCTTGATGGAGTTGCTGAAGGAGAGCCTCGACGACATGCCCGCTGAGCTCAATCAGCAGGGGGAGTTGACCGCCGGCTTGGTGATGCTACTGAAGAAGAGCATTGCCTTGGAGAAGAAGGCGACCGGCGAAATCCTACGACTTCAGGAGGACAAGGCGAAGCTCTGCCACGAGATCGACCTGTTGAAGGAGAAGAACGCCGGCTGGAAGAAGCTGCATGAGAATAGTAGTTCCTCGATGAAGAAGCTGCAGGCCCTCGTCATGGAACAGAAGGAGGAGTTGGCGAAGCTCCGCATCGAGCACCCGGCTGCTGTCAAGGTACGTAATGCGGCCGTGGAGCAGATGATGAAGGCTTGCGTCGAGAAATCGCGCGTCATGGACAGAATGAAGAAGATGGCGGAGGAGACGCGCAAGGAGATGGAGGTCGTGGAGGCAATGAAGAAGCAGTTACGACTCCGCGGCGAATTAGATGATTTGGGGTGATAATCTTCCTTCTTCTTTTTCTCCTGTGTTTCATCTTTTGCTTCGGGTGTTTCGTCGCACGTGTCACGTTCTCTGCGAGGCATGAATAGAACAATGGTTTTTTTAGGGAATGAATAGAACAATGCTAGCAATGAGATGACTAGCAAATTAGATCATTTTTATCGCCATATGGCACTGGGCTGCCGTGTTTCCTGCTCCTCCGTCGCAGTACTACTCCAGTGGAAAACTTGAGTATACCGCACGCTTCTTTGCTCCTCCTCGATCAGGTCATCGGCGCATTTATACGAGCAGTCAAATCACAAGGCCCCGCCTTCCAGCAGTAATGAGCCGTCAAATCTCAAAGGCCCTCGCCTCTCGTGAAACCGACCAAGCTAGACTGCCCCGCCCTCTAGCCTTTTAAAAAATGTATACTTTTGTACAGTAGTAGTATCGATGGATTGCGCCATGGAGCAAAACTTGAAATTAAAAAAAGGTGGTACATATAGAGAGCGCTCGTCGCCAAATTATGCATATAGTACTATTAAAAAGGCTAGTCACAATAATGGTGTCCAGCACAACCCACCCCTCAAATAAAACTAAGAGGGTGCTTGGATACGTTTCAGTCCCATGACTAAAAGTAGTGGGACTAAAACTTGCTGGCCTCACCCATGCTTGGATCCAAATACTAAAAAGGATAAAATCAAGTTAATGGCATTTATTATCCTCCAAACCCTCCAATCCAGAACTCGCCTGTGTTAAAGGAGACGAGTTAAATGCGTAGAGAGAGGACTAATCCACATTTTAGTAGGGGTACCCTTGACTAAAAATTTTTAGTCTCAAGACTAGTTTTAGCCCCTCTTTAGTCAAGGGTGCTTGGAACTTTAGCCTCTTAAAGAGACTATTTTTAGTCAGTCTAAAATAAGTCCCTTGGATCCAAGCACCCTCTAAGCATCCTGGAATTCTTTGACAAAACTAAGCACCCTGAAATTCTTTGACAACTAAATTGCTGGCTATATGATGTTGGCCATATATATTGTACGTATATAATGTGAAGAAACGAGTGGTAGTACTATACCAACTCAAAGATGAAATGTAAGAAATACTAGTATGTACGTACTGAAGAGTTAAAGTAACGAGAAGAAACATAACATAGTTCTGCTGGGGGCTCGGCACAACATGTAACGCCCACGATGCGGCTATATCTCCCACATGTCGAGGCACGACTTAGAAGCATAACCGCATAGTGGTTTTGTCGCAAGAAGGGTCATCTTCACACAATCCCATGTAATGAACAAGAATGGGATAAAGAGTTGGTTTACAATCGCCACTTCACACAATACATAAATATAATTCATACATCATCCAAAATACAAACATATAGACCGACTACGGTCAAAATCCAGATGAAAATAAGACAACCCCAAATGCTAGATCCCCGATCGTCCCAACTGGGCTCCACTGCTGATCATTAGGAAAAGACACATAGTAACGACCACGTTCCTCGTCGAACTCCCACTTGAGATCGACCCCATCATTTGCACTGGCATCGTCGGCACCTGCAACTGTTTTGGTAGAATCTGTGAGTCACGGGGACTCAGCAATCTCACGCCCGCGAGATCAAGACTATTTAAGCTTATAGGAAAGGAAGGTGTAATGAGGTGGAGCTGCAGCGGTAATAAGCATATATGGTGGCTAACATACGCAAGAGAGAGCGAGAAGAGAAGCAACAGAACGGTCGTCTTCTAGTAATGATCAAGAAGTGATCCTGAACTCCTACTTACGTCATTCATAACACAGACCGTGTTTACTTCCCGGACTCAGCCGAGAAGAGACCATCACGGCTACTCACGCAGTTGATGTATTTTAACTGGGTCTTGTGACAAGTTCTCTACAACCGGACATTAACAAATTCCCATCTGCCTCATAACCGCGGGCACGGCTTTCGAAAGATAATACCCTGCAGGGGTGTCCCAAATTAGCCCATCATAAGCTCTCACGGTCAACGAAGGATAAACCTTCTCCCGGAAAGACCCGATCAGTCTCGGAATCCCGGTTTACAAGACATTTCGACAATGGTAAAACAAGACCAGCAAAGCCGCCCGAATGTGCCGACAAATCCCGATAGGAGCTGCACATATCTCATTCTCAGGGCACACCGGATTGTCCAAGCTTCCGATAGGCCAGACCGGAGTTGCCCCTGGTGGCCACCGGCGACTGACAGGTTGGACCAATACTCAGAGGAGCACTAGCCCGGGGGTTTAAAATAAAGATGACCCTCGGGCTCTAGAAAACCCGGGGGAAAAAGGCATAGGTCGCAAATGGTAAAACCAAGGTTGGGCCTTGCTGGAGGAGTTTTATTCAAGGCGAACTGTCAAGGGGGTCCCATAAATCACCCGAACGCGTAAGGAACGCAAAAATCAAGGAACATAATCCCGGTATATCAGTAACTAGGGCGGCAAGAGTGGAACAAAACACCAGGCATAAGGCCGAGCCTTCCACCCTTTACCATAATATATATAGATGCATTAATTAAATAAGAGATATTGTGATATCCGAACATATCCATGTTCCAACATGGAACAAACTTCAACTTCACCTGCAACTAGCAACGCTATAAGAAGGGCTGAGCACAAGCGGTAACTTAGCCAAACAACGGTTTGCTAGGAAAGGATGGTTAGGGGCTAGCATGGCAAAATGGGAGACATGATATAGCAAGTGATAGGTAGCGAGCATGGCAATAGAGCGAACAACTAGCATAGCAAAGATAGAAGTGATTTCGAGGGGTGGTCATCTTGCCTGCAAGGTTCTCAGAGTTGACGAAAGCTTGATCCTCGTAAGCGTACTCAACAGGTTCCTCGTTCACGAACTCGTCTCCCGGCTCTACCCAAGACAAGAACACAAGCAAACGGAACCACAATCAACCACGAGAAATGCACAAGCAACATGATGCAAAACATGTATGATATGCAAGATATGATATGCGATGCATATGCGTGCTCCGGAAGGAAAATGATGAACATGGCAGTAACTTGGCAAACCAAGCATGCCACTGGAAAGATGAGATGATTTCGGTCGAAATCGATATAAAGATCACCGGAAACGGATGCACGGTTTGCAAATGGCAAGCAAAACAAGAATGACACGAATCTGCGATTAACAGCATGATAGCACTTAAAAGGCAACAAACAACAATGCTACATCACTCCAACATAGCAACAAAGCATATGACAGTAATCTAGAGGAGATGCTTGACAAAATATGAACACTGAGCTACTGCTAGTTCACAACATATCAAGCTCAAACAAGCATGGCAAAAGTGCAAAAGATAACAGGATCACAGACTTGGAGAAAAACTGGACATGGCAGAAAACAGCATCAGGTAGCAATGTTCAGAGCACGAAATCAACATGCTACAGGAAATTAACATAGCAAAACAAGGCATGGCAGTGTTCTACTAAATGCATATCACACAAGTCCCTTACTGACCATAAGCCAAAAAGGCCAGAAGATATGATGGCAAGCATGTAAACATAGCAAGTTTCGTTATCAGGTTTCAGACTTGGCAGAAAACAGAGCATGGCAGAAATAATAATATGTAGGCCTCTTTGTGAGCTCGATGCACTGACTACAGAGCAATGCATGACAAAACAAGCATACCTACAGCAAGATGGCATGTTTATGAAGCTATCCATGGCAAGAACAGAAGCATAGCATGTGTGTATCAACTACAATAAGCTCGGCAAAATTGCATATCATGTTAAGAATCTGCCAGAAATATTTTATAGCAAAAGTAGAGCAAGATTGAGTCATGCTATGGCACTCCATAATTGCAAACAAGGGCAGTAATGGATCAATTACAACTATAGCTACAAAACATCCTTACTAAACATCTCCAAAATATGCACGGATCTCTCTGTAGCATCAAGTTTACATGGCAACAAAATAACAGCAGACAAGGACTTAGAGAAATCAGTCCCTGAAATCAGAAACATTACGGAGCCTACTTTGCATGCTTGTGCTAGTCACCACAGAGATCACAAAAATACATGGACTACACCAATGGAAAGATGGCATGGCATACTTCAAAACACATGTAGAGCTCATGCCCATAAGATGCACAGATTTAAAGATACAAAAATGACAAATCTCCAAGTTCTGATAAGAACCAGCAGATAACAGCAACTAGCCCTCTTGCAACAGAGAGTTGGGCATCAAGATGACCTCTAATGAACATGGTGCAATTGAGCAAAATGAAGAGCATCGCGAGACGAACAATTAGACATATTACACGCGCGAATCGGAGCTATATGCGAGGAGTTATGCACTGTCGAACAGGGGCACTTGCTGTAAGAAATCAATGACTGAGAAATTTCCGAGGGAGAGGAGAAAGTCAACGCGGCTCACCAGATCCGATCGGGCGCGGATCTCGCCGGCCGGCGACGGGGAAGGAGAGGAGGCGACGGGCCCCAGAGGAAGGAGAGGAGGCCGGAGGGAGGCGCCGGGCACGGGGCGGCGACGGGCTCGCCGGCGCACGGACTCCGGCGCGGCGGAGCGACGAGGCTGGCGGCGCGCGGTGGAGGAGCTCGCGGGCGGGGGTGGCGGCGCGGTGGTGGCCGGCGACGAGGCGGCGGGGAGACGGCGCGGCGAGGGCGCTCGGGCGGCGGCGCGGGTCCAGCGGCGGCGCGGGCTCGGCCGCGGGGAGGCGCACGGGCCCGCAGGGGCGGCGTACGGGCCCGACGGGCCGGTGGCGCGGGGCACGGTGCGGGCCACGTGGCACGCGGCTGGCTGCGGTCGGCGGCGGAAATCGTCCGGCTGTAGACGGACGTGTCCCGCCGCGGCGGGGAGGTTTGCTAGGGTTTTTGTCTGCGAGAATTTCGGGGGGGGGGGGGGGGTCTCACAAATATATAGCTAGAGGGAGCTAGGAGAGTCCACATGAGGTGCTGTTTTCACCCACACGATCGTGATCGAACGACCTAGAGCATGGAGATGACTTGGAGGGGTTTTGGGCTGGGTTTTGAGGGGGTTTTTGCTGGACACTCAAATGGACTTTGCGGATGTCCGGTTAACCGTTGGAGTACCAAACGACCTTCAAATGGAACGAAACTTGACCGGTGGTCTCCGGGTGGTATAATAAGGCCACTTGACAAGCCTCGGTCCATTCCCAGAAAGTTTGACACCCGCACACGAAAGAAAACAAGAGGGGTGCACCGGGGGAGATAGGAGCGCCGGCTTGCAAAACGGACAACGGGGAAAATGCTCGGATGCATGAGACGAACACGTATGCAAATGCAATGCACATGATGACATGATATGAAATGCATGACATGCACAAAATACAAAACGAAAGACAAAACCCGACCACGGAGGGAATAACATAGCACATAGCCGAAAATGGCTAGAGTCGGAGTTACAAATATGGCAAGTTACATGCGGGGTGTTACAACACTCCACCACTACGAGAGGATCTCGTCCCGAGATCTAGGACTGAAACAACTCCGGATATTCAGAACGGAGATGGTCTTCGCGTTCCCAGGTGGCTTCCCGGTCGGAATGGTGCGACCACTTCACTTTCAGGAATTTGATTGACTTGTTGCGAGTCTTGCGCTTAGTTTCTTCAAGAATAGCAACGGGGTGCTCATGATAAGACAAATCTTCTTGGAGGTCAATCTCTTCGAAGTTGATAGTGCGCTCAGGCGTCTTGAAGCACTTGCGGAGCTGTGACACATGGAACACATCATGCACGTTCGCAAAGTTGGAAGGAAGCTCAAGTTGGTAGGCGAGGTCGCCTCTTTTGCCAATGATCTTGAAAGGACCCACGTATCTAGGGGCAAGCTTCCCTTTGATACCGAAGCGACGAGTGCCTTTCATTGGAGAGACGCGGAGGTAGACATGGTCTCCGATTTCGAAAGCCAAATCACGGTGCTTACTATCATAGTAACTCTTCTGGCGCAATGGCGCGGCTTCGAGATTATCACGGATGACTTTACACATTTCTTCAGCTTCAGTGATTAAGTCATTGCCAAGAAGTTGGCGTTCACCAGTCTCTGACCAATTGAGAGGAGTACGGCACTTTCTGTCATAGAGAATCTCGAATGGGGCCTTGCCCGAACTCACTTGGAAACTGTTGTTGTAGGAGAATTCAGCATATGGAAGACAATCTTCCCATTTCATGCCAAAGGAAATGACACAAGCCCTGAGCATATCTTCAAGAATTTGATTGACTCGCTCGACTTGGCCACTAGTTTGAGGATGGAAAGTTGTGCTGAAGCGAATATTTGTGCCCATGGCCTTCTGGAAGGAGTCCCAGAACTTAGAGGTGAAGATGCTTCCTCGATCTGAAGAAATCAATTGTGGAATGCCGTGCAAGGAGACAATTCTGGAGGTGTAAAGCTCTACCAGCTGAGCTGCTCTGATGGATTCTTTGATTGGAAGGAAATGAGCCACTTTAGAAAGCTTGTCAATGACAACGAAGATAGCATCATTTCCGCGCTTGGACTTTGGAAAACCAGTCACGAAGTCCATTTCGATATGATCAAACTTCCATTCTGGGATAGCAAGAGGTTGGAGGAGACCACCTGGTCGTTGATGTTCTGCTTTCACTCTTCGACAAACATCACATTCATTCACGAATTGAGCAATTTCTCGCTTCATTCGAGTCCACCAATACGACTGCTTGAGGTCATGATACAGGTTCGTACTTCCAGGATGAATGGATAGGAGATAATTGTGCGCTTCGTTAATAATGACTTTCCTTAGATCACCTTTAGGAACCACAATCCGGTCCTCGAAGAACAAAGTGTCTCTGTCATCAATGCAATAGCACTTGTATTTGGAAAGACCCTTGTCGATACCACGTTTCACCTTCTTCACCATGGCATCAAGGAGTTGTGCCTCACGAATTTGATCTTCCAAAGTAGGAGAGACTATGAGGTTCACAAGAAAGCCTTGAGGAACAACTTGGAGATTCAGCTTGCGAAAGGCTTCACAAAGATCCGGTTGGAAAGGCTTGAGGATTAAGCTGTTGCAATAAGTCTTCCTGCTTAAAGCATGTGCAATGACATTAGCCTTGCCTGGAGTATATTCAATACTCGGATTGTACTCTTGAATCATTTCGACCCATCGAGTCTGCCTGAGGTTGAGGTTGGGTTGAGTGAAGATGTACTTGAGACTCTTGTGATCAGTGAAAATGTCCACTTGTCTTCCCAATAGGAGATGTCTCCACGTTATTAATGCATGGACAACTGCCGCCAACTCAAGATCGTGAGTGGGGTAGTTCTTCTCGTTGGGCTTCAACTGACGAGAGGTATAGGCCACAACTTTCTTCTCTTGCATTAACACAGCACCGAGACCTTGGAGAGAAGCATCACAGAAAACTTCAAACGGCTTGGATTCATCAGGAGGAGTCAAGACAGGAGCTGTGAGTAGTTTCTCTTTGAGAGTGTTGAAAGCAACGTCACACTCAGGAGACCAGACATACTTCACATGCTTCTGGAGGAGGTTGGAAAGAGGCTTTGCAATCTTGGAGAAATTCTCAACGAATCTTCGGCAATAGCTTGCAAGACCGAGAAAACTGCGGAGCTGCTTGACATTCTGAGGTGGTTCCCAATTCACAATTGCGGACACCTTCTTGGGGTTAACAGCGATGCCCTTGGCAGAGATGATGTGACCAAGGAAAAGAACTTCATCGAGCCAAAACTCACATTTAGAGAACTTCGCATAGAATTGATACTCTCTGAGCTTGTCGAGCACCAATCGCAAATGTTTGGCATGATCCTTCTTATTCTTGGAGAAGACCAAGATATCATCGAGATACACCAGAACGAATTCATTGGTATAAGGGTTGAAGATGAAATTCATCATCCGAGAGAATACTGGAGGAGCATTGACAAGACCGAAAGACACGACAGTATATTCATAAGAACCAAACCTTGTTCTGAATGCTGTATTGGGAATATCTTCTTCAGGAATGCGAAACTGATGATAACCCATACGAAGGTCAAGCTTCGAGAATACTTTAGCACCTTTGAGTTGTTCAAATAGCTCATTGATGTTGGGAAGTGGATACTTGTTCTTGATTGTCTTCTTGTTCAATGGACGGTAGTCGACACAAAGTCGGTCCGTGCCATCCTTCTTCTTGACAGAAAGAACACCACAACCCCATGGAGAAGAACTCGGTCTGATCAAACCTAGACGCTCTTGTTCATCGAGCTGTTTCTTCAATTCCTTCAGCTTGTTGGGTCCAAGCTTCTATGGACGCTTGCAAACGGGTTCAGTACCAGGCTCTAGTTCGATAACGAACTCAACTGGCCGATGAGGAGGCATACCCGGAAGCTCTTCTGGAAAGACATCTTGATACTCACAAACGACTGGAATTTGAGAGATGGCATTCAATTCGCCCTTCTCGTTGAGAGAGAAAAACCGAATGGTTTCATCACGAGCGGCATAAATAATCACATCCTTAGAAGAGTGTGTCAATTGAATTTCCCTGGCAGCACAATCAAGTTGAGCCTTGTGCTTAGAAAGCCAGTCCATCCCGAGAATTAGATCAATATCCGAGTCACCAAGAACAATTGGAGAAGACTGAAATTTATAATCCCCCATCTTGATGGAAACATTCGGAACCATGGAACTTGCATTCATGCATTTTCCCGGAGAGACAACTGCTAACGGTCTAGGCAATCCTTGGAAATGCAATTCATGCTTGGATGCAAAAAGTCTTGATATGAAAGAAAGTGATGCACCAGTATCAAAAAGAACTTTTGCGGGAATATCATTAACAGGAAGATTACCCATTATCACATCAGTAGATTCCTCCGCTTGAGCTGCATTCATCATGTTCACCTTTGCAAACTTTGGATTATGCTTGACCACTGCATTGCTGGAAGATCTGACAGGAGGAGGAGGAGGCAGGCGCCTTTGGTTGAAGCACTTGTTAGCATAGTGACCTTTCTGCTGACATTTGTTGCAAGTCACCTCTGAGAGTGGACGGTGATAAGGAGCATTGGGCTTTGGAGCTTGATTTTGAGACTTGTTCTGATAGCCAGAGTTGGAAGAACCATGGCCACCTTTGTTCTTCTGCTGATAAGGCTGACGAAACGGAGGAGGAGGAGGCAACCAGAACTTCTGTTGCTTAGCTGTCACAAGTGAGGAAGAAGAAGACTGAACTGCGTCTCTGACTCTCTTCTTAGAAGCCTCACACTTGAGCTGAGCAGCCTCTTGCTTCAGTGCCATATTATAGAATTGATCAAACTGAGTAGGCTCAACAAGAACGAGAGCTAACTGCCGATCCTCTTTGAGGCCACCTCTGAAGTGGTAGATCATGCTCTTTTCATCAGGAACGTCTTGTTTAGCGAAGCGAGCATGTTTCTGAAACTGGATGTTGTATTGATACACAGACATGTTGCCTTGCTTGAGATTGCGGAACTCCTCACGCTTGCTCTCAACAACACTTTGTGGAATGTGGTGCGCTTTGAAGTCCCGACAGAAGTCAATCCAAGTGATCACACGACCTCCTCTGGAATCTTTGTATTGTTGATACCAACCAGCAGCTTGGTCCTTGAGCTGGAAAGAAGCGAACTTGACATAGTCTTCAGGCCTGACATTGCTACATTCAAAATGCTTGTTGATGTCCACGATCCAATCATCGGCATCCGTGGCCTCGGCACAGTAGCTGAAAGACTTGGGCTGATTTGGGAGAAACTGGTTGAGAGTGGCAAAGTGAAGCTGATTGTTGCCTTGACCTTGATTGCCTTGATTGCCTTGCCCTTGAGTACGTTCTTGCAAGAGTTGCCGAATCATCTGAGTATTGGCGTTGGTGGCTGACATAATAGCTTGCCATGCCTCCGGAGGTGGAGGTGGTGGCGGAGGGTCCGCTTGACTCCCTTCATTGCGATCCGGATTCTGACGCGTTGGCGGAGCCATCCTGAAGAGGGTGACATCCATTAGCATCTTGATAGACAAATGGATAAGTAGAATCAACGGATAGAAATTGCAACATATAGTCTTCACAATAAACATTCGAACGGAGATGAACGAATGAATTCCGTAGTAACTCATCACACTTCCGTTAGTTGAGAAGCCACTTAGAAAAAGATATGGAAACAACATATGAATTCGAAGCAACTCGAATACCACAATTCAAAACAAAACAAAGTATTGGCTTGCAGAATAATCCGGAACAAACATATGATAGAGATTTCGTCCGAAATTTTCGTGGTGGGGCCCACACGGGCTCAATCGTACAGCACCATCGTGCACATGACATACGAAGCGTCCCCGAGTCGGCATAGCCATGGACTCTTTAAGACACTACGAGACCACTATAAAACCAACCGTGTACAGGCGGACCACTAGACGTCGAACCCCAATCTCATATCATGCGTCTGTCGGAAAGATATCCTAAGGCTACTTGAATTCCCACTTATAAACTCCTGAACTTTCTGGTTATGCAATCTGGTCTTGGGGATACAGGGGACACAAAATATATCACACAAACTAGCAATCCCTAGATCCAGCTGTATCCATCCGTCAACACATAACCAAGAAACCTTCGGAAATCGTTTACCTCAACCTTTGAAAAACATCCGTGATACAAGTTATGGCAATACTCCCGAACTCCCGCCCCAGTACTGGGTGGCGTCGAGGTGATCTCACCAACAACTGCATAAAAGAGATTTCGATGTCGGCGAAACTCAGGTATTCCAGAACTGCAACGATAAAATTGTGACGACAACACCTCGGAGCTCAACTCCCCGGGACACTGCCACAACCCCTAAATGTCAGGAGGCAACAAGAACAATGTTCTCGTCACAAAACCATCAGAACGATTCTAAGATACCCGCGTGATCCTAAAAAAAAATTTAGTGAAATTTGGGGAGAGAATAGTCAAAACTTCTACAACAGGAGACCTCAGCAGAGCGACGAAGGGACTGAGGAGTAAAAAGAATCCTACTCTCCGATATATATAATCCTAAGACTCAAAACATTTTTGTTCTGGACTCAACAACGCCAGCGATTCGATCAAGCAGGGGGCTCCTAAGTCGGGGATGGCTCTGATTACCAACTTGTAACGCCCACGATGCGGCTATATCTCCCACGTGTCGAGGCACGACTTAGAGGCATAACCGCATAGTGGTTTTGTCGCCAGAAGGGTCATCTTCACACAATCCCATGTAATGAACAAGAATGGGATAAAGAGTTGGCTTACAATTGCCACTTCACACAATACATAAATATAATTCATACATCATCCAAAATACAAACATATAGACCGACTACGTTCAAAATCCAGATGAAAATAAGACAACCCCAAATGCTAGATCCCCGATTGTCCCAACTGGGCTCCACTACTGATCATCAGGAAAAGACACATAGTAACGACCACGTTCCTCGTCGAACTCCCACTTGAGATCGACCCCATCATCTGCACTGGCATCGTCGGCACCTGCAACTGTTTTGGTAGAATCTGTGAGTCACGGGGACTCAGCAATCTCACGCCCGCGAGATCAAGACTATTTAAGCTTATAGGAAAGGAAGGTGTAATGAGGTGGAGCTGCAGCGGCAATAAGCATATATGGTGGCTAACATACGCAAGAGAGAGCGAGAAGAGAAGCAACGGAACGGTCGTCTTCTAGTAATCATCAAGAAGTGATCCTGAACTCGTACTTACGTCATTCATAACACAGACCGTATTCACTTCCCGGACTCCGCCGAGAAGAGACCATCACGGCTACTCACGCAGTTGATGTATTTTAACTGGGTCAAGTGACAAGTTCTCTACAACCGGACATTAACAAATTCCCATTTGCCTCATAACCGCGGGCACGGCTTTTGAAAGATAATACCCTGCAGGGGTGTCCCAACTTAGCCCATCATAAGCTCTCACGGTCAATGAAGGATAAACCTTCTCCCGGAAAGACCCGATCAGTCTCGGAATCCCGGTTTACAAGACATTTCAACAATGGTAAAACAAGACCAGCAAAGCCGCCCGAATGTGCCGACAAATCCCGATAGGAGCTGCACATATCTCGTTCTCAGGGCACACCGGATTGTCCAAGCTTCCGATAGGCCAGACCGGAGTTGCCCCTGGTGGCCACCGGCGACTGACAGGTTGGACCAATACTCAGAGGAGCACTGGCCCGGGGGTTTAAAATAAAGATGACCCTCGGGCTCTAGAAAACCCGGGGGAAAAAGGCATAGGTCGCAAATGGTAAAACCAAGGTTGGGCCTTGCTGGAGGAGTTTTATTCAAGGCGAACTGTCAAGGGGGTCCCATAAATTACCCGAACGCGTAAGGAACGCAAAAATCAAGGAACATAATCCCGGTATATCAGTAACTAGGGCGGCAAGAGTGGAACAAAACACCAGGCATAAGGCCGAGCCTTCCACCCTTTACCATAATATATATAGATGCATTAATTAAATAAGTGATATTGTGATATCCCAACATATCAATGTTCCAACATGGAACAAACTTCAACTTCACCTGCAACTAGCAACGCTATAAGAAGGGCTGAGCACAAGCGGTAACTTAGCCAAACAACGGTTTGCTAGGAAAGGATGGTTAGGGGCTAGCATGGCAAAATGGGAGACATGATATAGCAAGTGATAGGTAGCGAGCATGGCAATAGAGCGAACAACTAGCATAGCAAAGATAGAAGTGATTTCGAGGGGTGGTCATCTTGCCTGCAAGGTTCTCAGAGTTGACGAAAGCTTGATCCTCGTAAGCGTACTCAACAGGTTCCTCGTTCACGAACTCGGCGGCGGCGAAAATCGTCCGGCTGTAGACGGACGTGTCCGGCCGCGGCGGGGAGGTTTGCTAGGGTTTTGGACTGCGAGAATTTCGGGGGGGTCTCACAAATATATAGCTAGAGGGAGCTAGGAGAGTCCAAATGAGGTGCGGTTTTCGCCCACACGATCGTGATCGAACGACCTAGAGCATGGAGATGACTTGGAGGGGTTTTGGGCTGGGTTTTGAGGGGGGTTTTGCTGGACACTCAAATGGACTTTGCGGATGCCCGGTTAACCGTTGGAGTACCAAACGACCTCCAAATGGAACGAAACTTGACCGGTGGTCTCCGGGTGGTATAATAAGGCCACTTGACAAGCCTCGGTCCATTCCGAGAAAGTTTGACACCCGCACATGAAAGAAAACAAGAGGGGTGCACCGGGGGAGATAGGAGCGCCGGATTGCAAAACGGACAACGGGGAAAATGCTCGGATGCATGAGACGAACACGTATGCAAATGCAATGCACATGATGACATGATATGAAATGCATGACATGAACAAAATACAAAACGAAAGACAAAACCCGACCACGGAGGGAATAACATAGCACATAGCCGAAAATGGCAAGAGTC
Organism: Aegilops tauschii subsp. strangulata; assembly: GCF_002575655.3. Taxonomy (NCBI): domain Eukaryota; kingdom Viridiplantae; phylum Streptophyta; class Magnoliopsida; order Poales; family Poaceae; genus Aegilops; species Aegilops tauschii. Next base: position 239,170,212 of record NC_053037.3, on the reverse strand, counting down.
GGAGTTACAAATATGGCAAGTTACATGCGGGGTGTTACACAACACACCCCTCAAATTAAATTAAGCACACCTGAAATTAAACTTTGCAACTATTCCGGTAGACACTGCATTAGAACCACCATGAGCAACGACACTGCCACCTTACTCGGAGTCCTCGTCCATGTCCTCGACTTCGTCCTTGTCCCTCTTCCTCTTGGCCGATACTTCTTTGCTTGAACCGCACACTTGGTTGTTGCTCTTCATCCAACCCTTGTAGATATTGAAGCAAAGGTAGCCATCCATTGCAGCGTAGTGGATGTGGTCTATATCTAGTACATTCTGCTGCCATGCATGACGATGAAAGGTGTATGGAGGTTTCTCCAGTTTACCGTACGAAGGATGAACCATGGCTCCTGCTAGGGTCAGCATTGAAGGCTGACGAGAGGACACCGGCTGATTCTTCTGGAGGTTGAAGGTGTTGCCTACAACGAGGCCTATCCGACGCAGGACTTCTTTGTCGTTACCAAAGTCTACAGTAATGAATTTGACTAGGTTGCTCTCGAGGAAGTCCTTAAAATCCTAGCACTCAACGTCGGCATGGCATATGTGGTAGACCAAGCATAAGTCTTGCACGCAAACCTGGATCACGACGGGCTTCTTCTTCTCTTCGTCCTTTAGATCCTTCTCTCGTCCCAGGACTGTGGTGTACTCAATATCTAGCCCAGCGACCCACTCATCATCTGAGTCTTCGAACATGCGTCTGAAGCGAGAAAGGCATCCTTTCACCATCGCGGAAGAATGGGTGTAGATGATGTCGAACTCATCACCGGTGATGGTTCTAACCTTGTACTCACCGTCGATCGTGGAGATTTGGGACGCCATGGATTTGGGAGGAGGGTTAGGATTAAATGAACGGGACGACTAGGAGCAAACCGCCGTAGTATTGAAGGACGTGCGGGGACGAGTAGGAGCGAAATGCCAGCGTGCGAATGGCAGGGTAGTGGCTTTCCATTCTCCCATGATACGGGCTTCCCAGAGCCCTTGGATCTAAGATCGAACGGTTGCATGGCGTGATTCTAGACCTATGGGTGAATATCCTATCCTGGAGGGTTATTCTGCAAATTTTCAGCAACTTAGCATGCGACCGTTTGATCTCAGATCCAAGGGCTGCCAGCAGCCCGTATCATGGTCGCGCCTACCACGAACGTCGCGTTGCTCGGGCGGTCGCGCCCTTGGAGATTTAACACGGTGCGTTAGGCTATCTGATGTTCGCATGTCATACATAGTCATCACTTAGTCACTCATACTACAACAAGGTTGGCTATAAGGTTGGCTATAAGTGTATTTTTTTACTCCTCTCTATCTCTTTCTTTGTACTCCCTCCGTCCCATAATATAAGAACGTTTTTGACACTAGTGTAGTGCCAAAAACGTTCTTATATTATGGGACACAGGGACTACTAGTATTTATTGCATTTGCCAAGGAGTGACCTCTTCCAATGAAATGGTGTTGCTAAGTTTGCTTCATTTAATTAGCTATAGACTCAAAATTGTCTTTTCACCTAGGTACACGCGCTTAGCACGGTTTCTTCCTTGGGTCACCAAACTAGTCTCTCTCTTCTTGATTAACTTGCCACATCAGACTTTATGCCTATGTGGCAAGCTTAAGCACCTGTAGGAGCAAGTAAAAGTAAGTACAATAATGCGCTTTACATGGCATTTTTGCATATGTGGAGGAAAGAGAGGCAAGGAAAAAGTGGAGAAGTGGGCTCTCATGCAAGAGCCAGCCTCTACTACATGGTGGAGCATTGGGAGAGGCACCTGTATGGAGGTGGTCAGGAATCGGGAGACTCACGCCAGTCGTAGAGCCACAGTTAAAATGATAATGGCAAGTCAAATCACGGGGCCCCACCTGTCCAGCAGTAACTCGCTGTCAAATCACACAGCCCTACGTTTGCATCAGCCTACTCCCTCGTCTTCTCGCGTCTCTGTCGAACCGATAATGCGGAACTGCCCCGCCGCCTACCGCGCAGGAAAATCCCCGCCCTTGACTTTTAAATAGTATACAGTATACTAATTTTGTATCCATGGATTGCACCCGCGCCATGGAGCAAAGCGTCTAGAAAACGGCGGTACACATGTACGGAGTATACAGCATGCCCGTCGCGTTCGCGTCGCACCCCAGACGGTCGATCGGTCTGGCACGCTGCTCTCCGAATGGAATGCGCGTCATATTGCGTTTGCACACACATGTGGGACGGCAATTGAGAACCGACCATAGGCACACTCCTCGGCCCCGCAAGTTGGGTGACTTAATAGAAGAGGGAGACGAGCGATAGTACTAGAGAAGTGTTGTACTATGTTGGTGCCTGGACGATCCCTGCAAGACACGGAAGATCAGTTCGTCCATGCATGTGACCAGACTCCAGCAGACACGCCTGGATTGGCTATCGTGTACATATCGTGCAGGCTGTGTTGTACATGGTTGTAGTTGTGGTGAGAAATCTAAAAAAAGGTTTCTTGTCATCTCGCAAAATTAGGTGTCATGTGCTTCGGATCACTACGAGGGTTAAACAACGACAACTGAGTTGGGCTAGTCATTGGGGGCACATGCACAAATAGTGACTACTAGGCTGCCATCTAGGTCAAGCCGGCTGTGTTAATTAGGACATCTATCGACGGACCCCTTTTCTACGAGTTTATCTTTAATTTGAGCTTTGTTCCTCGTCTAGTTTGTCCGTCGGGATTCATGTTGTCTCCTTTGGGCAGTGAGGTTATGATTTCTTGTCATGTGGCATTTTTTGGTGTTATATGTTATAATCAGGCGCTTTAGATCGAAATGACGACAACTGCGCTTCCGGGCCACGTGCATGAAGACTTCTCGACAGTCATTGACGAGGTCAAGCCGGCTCCGGTAGACAAAAGAAAACTAGTACTGCTCCACTATATAGGTAGGAGCCTCCGCGCTTGCTTGCTAGTGTTGCTCTCTTCACACTGTCTCGGCCTCTCCAGATCTAAACACGACAGCGGTGGCCACACACTCTCTCTCTCTCTCTCTGCTCACCGCTGGTCATAGATCCAGCCGGATCCTCTCCGCCAGGGAAGGTGAGAAGGTGCAACGTTCACGCGGTCGTCCTCGGCGACGGCTCTTACCCACTGCTGGGCGCGTCCCGATCAGCCTGCCTTGCCGTTCTCTCCCAAGCACCGCTGGCGAGGGAGGGCCTCCGACCCCTTCTTCCTCGCTGCCATAGTATGGGCAGATCCGACCTCCCGCCACCCACCTAGCGCCATCCCGGCGACCATCAGGTATAACTTCCTTCAAAACCGGCCTTGCTCTACTTCTCAAGCTCCTGACGTCGCTGCATTTGTATCTTTTACTATTTCTCAGGCCCCCTCGTAGATAGGATCGATCGGCTGTTCGAAAACCACCTAATTTTTTTTACGTTTAAGAGGTAAAACTAGTTCATGCACTCGAATCTAGTACTACTTGGTTCAAACAAGGAAGAAGGGGGTGGGGTGGGGGAGGATTCGTTACCTGAATCTAGGACTTGGTCGAAAGAGGAAATAATGGGGGCGAAAAGTAGCAAAGACTGGCTATCCAACTGGTCTCTAGGTCTAATAGGGAAATAAAGGGAAACACGGTACAAACTCAATATAAACCCGATCTATTGGTTGAAAAAGGAAAGTGGGGACTGGGGGACAAGTCAACAGAGTAAGTCCAGCACTAGATTTGCTAGCCTCACACAATATAAGGTGGCTATACCGAACAAAAATGGGACCAACCCAGATATCCTGTTCTGATGTTTGTTGTCCCGAGCCACTCTTATGTAATGCCACTGGTAAAATGTAGCAGTCGCACTATTAAAAGTAAGGACACGTTAAACCAATGTTGTTTTCAATGTAATGCCTCCAGTAATATGATTCAATGGCACTTCTTTACATGTCCTGCTAAAATTTCCCATTAAGATAAGTTGGTTCTTTTTGTTACAAATGCAACTGTCCTGGTCCGCCTACTCTCCCGTGCCCAAAATAATGTCGTATTTAACGGTTGTCATAGTTAATCCTAATGCCCACACTAATATCTAGCAATGCCAGTGCTTTAGAAATTGCTACTGTCCTTGTAGGATTGCCATTCAGATAAGGAACATGCTTCTTTTCATTTGATGCATGTTTCATCACTTGTTAGTCACCCTCCTTTCCGCCTTTTTTGTGCAAATAGAGATATACATTTCACGCTCGATCTTAGTTGAACTGCACAAATGATATCCAAATTATAGTTGAGCATTCCAGGAGCTTCACAACCAACCTTGATGTTGCTCAATTTTATTGCAACTAATGAAGAAGAAGCTCTATGGGTTTCATTTTCTGATGGAAATGGAACCGGGGCTGGAGCCCTTCTCTTAAAAATTTTTTGAAGAAGAAGCTGCTAGCTCACGGGACATTGCTTCATTTTAGGTGAACTGCACCAAAAGGTCCCATGAATTGAATCATCCATGTTGGTGACTGAAAGAGCCAGCTTCAGCATCCCAGTCTAAGCACCCCCGGCCTCCATCCTTGCGACGCACGGCACACCTCGTTTGCCACCTGCAAGACCCTAGTGTCACTGATAAAATGAAGTAATAATACAGTTAAAATAGAGCGAGTGTCATCTCTATCATTTCATTTCCAATGTAGATAAAGAAAGTGCTTCTCTTTGTTAATGTACGTTTCATCAACTAGTCCCATTGTTAATGTTTAAGCGTTTCTGCAAACTGGGGTGCTTAATTTTAGTTGATATGTACAAAAATAGAGATTTGAATGTCTCAAGGCGCCTCCTTGTACTACCGCTGTACACTGATGTTCATCACTCGCAGAAGGTGTATCTGTGAGACTTGGGACGATGTCCAGTATGAGGTGTACCATATGAGGCGTCGCAGGGCCCATCTTGCCCTCGCAGCATGGCATACTATGATACTATCGCAATATTTTCTTCTATTTATTTTGTGTGTTTCATCAACTAGTGCCACTATAATGTAATCACGCTTTTTCATTATCTGTGCAAACAGGGTTATTCAGCTGCATTTTGGTGGAACTGCACAAATGTACGTATGGAACCAGCAAATATGCAGAGTGCGAGGTGTGCCAAGTAAAAATTACCGACACCAACCATGTTGCATGCACGCATTGGCATCCACCACCACCAGTGGGATGTGTGGCGCTCTTTGTGGACGGATCTTTCTCGGCAGCAAATCATCTAACCAAATACTAGTAGCTTATATTGGCAGTTTTCTAGGGAGTACTCTTTTTCGAAAGAAGCACCAATCTATTTTTCTTTATTTGTACACCGTGTCACAACTTTGACCCAAAGGTCCAGAGCTATTTTAGGGTGATTGGCGTAGTACTCGGAGACTGATTGTAAGCATGATTTTCATTAGCTGTCACACTGATTATAAGCATGAGCAGGTGGAAGATTAGGTTAGTGCGAAGCTTACCTTAAACCCTACCGCCACCGTTGAAACGAGGCGAGCGTCGAGGGAACCGTGGAGAACGGTGGGGAAGCGACGTCGCGCCATCCGGCCTCCTCTTGCGGTGGGAGAACGAATACTCCTGTGGCTCCGGCTGGCTCTGCACCCTCACGAACGGCACACCATACTCGATCGATTCGTTATCATCTGGGTGCTCGACCTTCGACCTGTACGCCCACCACCTCCGCCTGACTGTCGCCTCGGGTAAATCTGTCTGCTCCATCGCCCAGAGGAGATACTCGATGAACTCGGAGGACTGCGGCCTGACTGCCGCCGAGGAGTACATGTACATCGCTGCCATCTCGCTCTTTCGCATACATTGCCACATGGCCCGCACCGTCGTCGAAATCTCCAACTCATTGTCAAACCAACTAAGGATCTCCTTCAACCTGGCTAACTTTGCATGGTCACCGCCGGCGATCTGCTTGATTCGCTGCTGCATCCTCTCCATAGATGTCCTTCTGAGTGGTCCGGTGCTAGCTTTGGAAGATGGGAGGAGAGACGGTGGTCCTGCAATAGAGAAGAGGGAGAGGCGAGATGGTGGTTTTGGAATGGAGATGCTGGAGAGGAGAGGAGGTGGTTTTGCAATGGAGAAGATCAGAAGAGGGAGAGGCGAGATGGTGGTTTTGGAATGGAGATGATGGAGAGGAGAGGAGGTGGTTTTGCAATGGAGAAGATCAGAAGAGGGAGAGGCGAGACGGTGGTTTTGGAATGGAGATGATGGTTTTGGAATGGAGATGATGGAGAGGAGAGGAGGTGGTTTTGCAATGGAGAAGAGGGAGAGGAGCGTGCGGCAGCGATTTAGGATTGGACGAGAGGGCCGGCGCGCTGTGACTGGATCAAAATCAAAATCAATTTACCCTTCAATTAACAAAGCGACCCCACATTAACTAGTCTCCCTTTTATTTTGGGTCATAATTGACCGTGATTTTCGCACATAAAAAATATGTTATACGTTGCAAAAATAATATAATTTGAAAGTACATTCAGATACGAACCAAACGATACAATTTTTGGTGACATGCATTCACATTTTGCTTGTCAAATACAGTACGTGGTCAAACTTTGACCCAAAATACGCAAAACAAAAAAAAATAATTCCAAGACCAGCGCCGCTCTTCCGCTCTTCTCCTCTTAAACCACCGCCACTCCTCTCCTGTTCCAATCTAAATGCAGCGCCGCTCCTATCCTCTTCCATTTCAAAACCACCACCCCTCCTCTCCTGTTCCAGTCCAAAACCAGCGTCGCTCCTCTCCCATTCTAATCCAAAACCAGCGCTGCTCCTCTCCTCTTCCATTCAAAAACCACTGCCGGCGAGTGAAGGTGCTGTGGAGAAGTAGATCGATGGAGGAGTACAACCGATACGTGAGGATCGCAGATGGCGACCCTGTGAAGCTAGCTAGGATGTTGGAGATACAGTCTGGGTTTGACAACAAGGACCAACTAGCGGCAACGGCGACATCCATGGCCAAATATCTGCAACAGAGCGAAAAGGCAGCGATACTCCCGGAGGGAGTCGCGCCGGAGTACATAGAGCTGCTCCTCTGGGCCATGGAGCAAACAGATTCACCAAATCTGATCGTGAGGGAGCGGTGGTGGGAGTATCGATCCCAGATGGAGCATCCACCAGAGATTGAAGGATCGAGCATCTACAGGGTGCCGTTTGTGAGGGTGTCCTGCCAGAGTGAGCCGGTGGAGTCTTCGTCGACCGAACCCAACTGCAAGAGGAGAAAAGTTGTTGGCCCGATGACGCTTCCCCGCCATCGTCTCCCTCGCCGTTCACATCGTCTCATGGGGCGGCTGTCTGCCGCCGAGGAATAGGAGGGGCTGCCCCCCAGCCCAATAGTCGGGCAGGTTGTGAATTGTTAGGAGGAGCTTAGGGTTGTCAGTATTTGCAGGTTGTGAATTGTCTTTTGTGTTGTGTATTTTGAGAGTACTTTCATATATGAATGTCTTTTGAATTTCAGATTTGCAGTATTGAGCATATGAAGTATTTTATGAATTCTAGAGATCTATTTTTAGCACTTAAAAAATGTAGTTTCATAGGAATATAAAAGTGCAGACAATGTGATTCTCAGAGAAGAAACTGCAAGTTTCAGTTTCAGATAAGAAACTGCAAGTTCAGTTTCAGATAAGAAACTGCAACTTTCAAAGGCAGAGCATTTATATTAACACGGCCTTTTCAAACAGGGTTAACATCATGTTGGAAGTTTTATTCATGGTCGAAAATGGAACTACCAGCCAGTTAACATCATGCTGATCAACATTCATGCATAGCACATCTTCATATGATGCACAGTCAAAATGCCCACACAATGCCGAGTGTGCGAAACACAGAGAAAACGAGGGACGAAGTTTTGGCATGTGTTGGACGTGGTTTTGGGCTGCCCCGTCTAGGCTTTCATTTTTAACATGCGCAGCCCACGACCTCGGATGGCAGGTCCATAGGCCTGTTTGTATTTTCTTAGGGCCGTCATGTATCGACCGGCCTATGGACCTCCCATCTGAGGTTTTATTTTTGGCAGCCCAATTTATGTATTTTTTTGAAGAAAACGCAGAGGTCTGTTCTATTTTTCTGTATAAGAATAGGAACGCCAATTCCAGCTTATGTTTCCCTTCTAACTATATTATATATATTTAAATTATTTTATATGTTATTATATATTATTTTTATTGTCATCATATATTTAACAGATACTTACATATGTAAGAAAACAATATCCCACATCTTATTAACTTATAAAAATGATTTCTTAAGAAATAGAATCCTGGATTGTTTTGGCACGAAAATCCTAGTGATTGTGTACAAAAGCTTGGTAAGATTTAAGGATGAATGTAATAATATCACTTATTATTTAAATATATTTATAACAAAATGCTCAGCCCCTTTTTATTTTTTGATAACATTGCTGGCCCAACCCAACATTATAATTAGAATCAGCCCAGCAAAATCGTCTATTTCGAGAAAGTGCAAATAGCCTGTAATTTTTTAGGAAATAAAATAAATGGGCCGCATGGACACTACATTATTTGTTCATCCAGCCCAGCTAATGGCTGTAATTCAAAAAAAAGAACAAATTGACTGTAAATTCTACCGCGCAATAAAAAGACTGTAAATTCTGAAAAAATGGGTTGAATACGTGCCACATTTTTGGAGGTTGAAATGTGGGCCAATAGGTCGAAGCCAACACAAGTCGTTGTCAATTTAGTCAACAAATGATTCTGACATGTTAGCCATGGGATTTACATCCAACGACCGGCATCCATCTTCAATCTCTCGTCTTCTTCCTCCAGCGCCACCGGGACCACCTCCCGCCTCCTGCTACTAGCAGCTCTGCTTAGCACGCTTCGCTATGAAGCGCTACTCCACCGTTGGCCAGGCCATCCCTCCACCCCTCCACACCTCTTGTTCTTCTCCACCGACTGCCGAACCACACCGCACTAGAACCAGTTAACCCTCGTACACCTCTCCGTCTGCGACTCTACTCCCGCGTCTTCCCATCTCCGGCTCATTGCTGCCTGGGGCCTCACCATCGTCCACCACCTTGGATGCGCTCGGCGCGGCGTGCTCAAAACGTGGTCAACGAACGACACCATCGGAAGTAGACTGTGCGTGGAGAGGCTGACAGCTGGGTCCACGGCCGCACACAAGGAAATGCCTCCTTATTACGCGCAAAATAATGATTCCTCCACCTGACATCTGGGACCCACCGGAAGGGCCTCTGTATTTCGCGAAAATAACGTGCCCCACGCTAACATGTCGGACCCACCAGCTATCTTCGCATGCAAGGAAGTGCCTCCTTATTACGCACAAAAAAATGAATACTCCCCCTGCCAGCTGGAACCCAGCATAGTGGGAAGCTGACTTGTGGGCCTACCAAGTTGACGGGGACGGAGGGCTTTGTCAACTTAGTCAATATGAACGATTCTAGCTCCTGTTACCGTACGATATTCATCCAACGGCCATAGTGCTTCTTCAACCTCTGGTCTTCTTGCTCCAGCCGCCCAAACCAGTGCCGGTCGTGCCACGTGCTCCTGCCTCCCGTGGCCGGCTGTGATGCCGCAGAGGCCTCACCGCCCCTACTACTCTCACCGCTGGCCAGGCCATCCCTCTACTCACCCACACCCCCTGTTATTCTGCGGCGACAGCAGCCTCACACCGCAGCCGAACCAGTGAACCCTCGTACTCCTCTTCGCGTGGGCATCCACTGCTGCGTCTTCCCCGGCTCCGAGTCGTCCCCTTCCTAGTCCTCGCCGTCGTCCACCGCCGTGGTGCCCTGGGCGCGGTGTTGTCAATGTGGTCAAGGAATGACTTCCATCGGACATGGACTGTACGTGGAGAGGCTGACAGCTGGGTCCACGGCCGCATCAAGGAAGTGCCTCCTTATTACGCGCAAAATAATGATTCCTCCACCTGACAGCGGGGAACCACCAGACGGGCCACCGTATTTCGTGAAAAAAACGTTTCCCCCTGACTGCTGGGACCCACCAGCTACATAATCGCACGCAAGGAAGTGCGTCTGGGCAAAAAAAATGATTCGCCCCCTGACTGCTGGGACCCACCAGCTACATCTTCGCACGCAAGGAAGTGCGTCCGGCCAAAAAAAACGATTCGCCCCCCTGACTGCTAGGACCCACCAGCTACATCTTCGCACGCAAGGAAGTGCGTGACAGTCAGAACCCATCTGGTCGAAGCGTACGTAGCGTTGTCATTCTGGTCACGAACGTGTACGTACATATATACTGGTGGATGTAGAGGTGCGCGCGTGTCGTAGTAGAGGCGCGTACGTGTCGTAGTAGAGGCGCGCACGTCGCATGTACATGTACGTACAGCGGCCAGGGTGCAAGAAAGAAAATACTACCACGTATGTGTAAATACGGGCGGGGTCTCGAACGCCTACTCGCGCATACGTACGGCCAGGGCTCATGTACATGGCTGGGTCGGAACGAAGAAACAGCGTCGTCGTCGTTTTCATGGGGAGGCAACGGAATGTGTCATGTTCATGGGGAGGCAACGGAATGCGTCGTGTTCATGTGGAGGCAACGGAATGCGTCGTGTTCATCAGGAGGCAACGGAACGCGTGGGAGCCAACCGGCTGGGTCGGAACGGAATGCGTGGTCATGTTCATCGGGAGGGCTTGGACGGAACAGGCGATGGAAACGAGGCCTGGCGTACCGCAAAATGCAGGAAACGGACCTCCTACGTTTGGAACGGGGTCCTGTTGATCGGGAGGGGTGTGGCGTACCGCAAAACGGAGGAAACGGATCTCCTACGGTCGAAACGGGGGTCCTGTTGATCGGGAGGGGTGTGGCGTACTGCAAAACAGAGGAAACAGACCTCCTACGGTCGAAACGGGGGTCCTGTTGATCGGGAGGGGTGTGGCGTACCACAAAATGGACGAAACGGACCTCCTACGGTCGAAACGGGGGTCCTGTTGATCGGGAGGGGTGTGGCGTACCACAAAACGGATGAAACGGACCTCCTACGGTCGAAACAGGGGTCCTGTTCATCGGGAGGGGTGTGGCGTACCGCAAAACGGGACTCCACGGGATACTGTTCATCTCCACCGTCGACCTCCTCCAGCCTCCACGGGCTACCGTCGACCTCCTCCAGCCTCCACGGGCTCCTGTTCATCCAGCCTCCACCGCGCGCTACTCCACCGGCTACTGTTCAACGACCCCTCCACGGGCACCCCTCCATCGTCTACTGTTCATCCAGCCCTCCACACCACGGGGTCCTGTTCAGCCACCCCTCCACGGGCACCCCTCCACCGTCGACTGCTCATCCAGCCCTTCACACCACGGGGTCCTATTCATCTAGAGGCAACGCCACCGCTCACTGTTCATCCACCCCCCCCCCCCCCCCCCCGCAACGCTCACTGTTCATCCAATCGATCGGCTTCAGTTAGCAGCAGTAGCGAAGGAATCGCTCGATCGGGTTCAGTTAACAGCCATCGATCGATCGCTCGGGTTCAGAAATGCGTAGCCTGCAGTGCAATCGCTCGGGTTCAGTTAGAGCCCAACGCCTCGCTCGGGTTCAGTTAGAGCCAACGCCTCGCACACACATGCGTACGTGTACGAGAGAAATGCGCATCGCTCGGCCCCCGAGCTCCCACCGTAACCGGGAACTCCCCGAAATTTTCCTCCCCCTCGCTTCTACCACGGTTTTTTCCGTCATGGACGGCCCAAAGAATGTCATGTAGCTGCGTCTCCGGCCCGCCCAGGACAAAAAGCCCATTTTTTGTCATGATTTTTTTCCATAGAAGTAGGAGCCCACCACATCTATGATGATACCAGGTTTTGTCACAATTATCGTCATAGAAGTGTCATATGTACGACAGAAAAAAAAATCTTTCGGCCCAAAATGTCACGGATGTGTCTTATTTTTGTAGTGGGTGCTCCCGCTCCAAGGCCACCCTCATATGATTTGTCAAATGAGTAGCCAACTCGATCTGAGTCGGATGTGCACCAAGGACATGCCTCATGCCGATGTAGCTCTCATGGTGAACTACCTCGCGAACTGCAAGCTCACCGACGAGTGGCAGTTTGGCAAGGAGCCGTACTCCCGTGCCAATCCCCCGCCTATGGTAAGCTTTCTTTTTCTTCTCTTCTTTACTTTTGTCACCAAGTTTCTCTTGGCCGACTCTGACCAGTCGGTTTGTCTTGGCAGAGCCCCCTCCTCTGACCCTCGGTCGGGGCAGCGGGGGTGGAGCGCCAATTTCTTCCCGACCGGGCGACGCATGACTTGGACGACCCCGACTTGGGGGCGGCCGCTCTGGACGACAACACCGTGGTGGGAGGCGGCGAGGCAGGTGGCTCCGGGCTTGGAGCCAGCTTCGACGACTGGCCGGATGATGACGAGGCGGAAGTCGTCTCGCGCCGCCAGCCGGCGTCCGACCATGGCGCGGGTTCATCTGCCCCGCCGGCTGCCCGAGGCGGCGCGCAAAAGCGCCGGGCCGCGCCGAGCCTATTCGGCAGTCAGCCGAAGAAGCCCAAGAGCGTGGCGGCGGCGACCAAACGGGACGAGGCGGCCGTGAAGGCTGCCCGTTTCCGCAAGGTGGTGAAGCAGCCACAAATGGTTTCGGCGTAAGTGTCAATTTTCTCGCGTATTCCTTGTTCTTTTTTGTTGATATTCTTCTGAGTCCTTGTCTTGATTCATCAAACAGGGCTCTGCTTTCTCTTGAGCGGACCGCCGCCGCCTCCGTGGTTGGATTGGCTGGAGGATCCGCAAGCGCCCACCGCGTGGACCCCCGTGCCGAGCTTCAAGCGGCGACGGAGCGGAATGCGCTGGAGCCGCAGGAGGAGCGGGAGGCGGAGGAGCTGAGGGCGGCCAAGGCCAAGGCGGCGCAGGAGATGGCAGAGGAGTCGGCGGCAGCACAAGCTGACACGGCAGCCAAGGCCCAGGCGGAGGCTGCAGCCGCAGAGAGGGCGGCGGAGGCCCTGCTTGTCGTCCCCCTGCGCGCTGTGGCGCCCGAGATCCCGGAGCTCCCGCCGGAGGAAGCCGGTGGCGACCAGCTGTGGATGGAGAGGGAGGAGGACGACGTCGTCGTCCGGGAGAGGGAGGAGGCACTGCCATCACCGACTGGGGTGGACCAAGGCAGCCGGCCCAACGCGCCGCCCATGCAACCGGCTGGAGGCGAGCCGGCTGCGAGGACAGACCTGGTGGTCCGGTCGCCATCGCGCCAGCGCGCAGGGAAGGCGACTTCGGTACCAGATCCGCAGAGGGCCACGGGCTCTACCTCGTCGGCCCAGGATCTGGAGACGGCCAGCGCCAGCTCGGGGTGGACGCCGGGTGGTGGGACGGCCGTGCTGAACGTGGCGGCTCAAGACGTCCGGAACCAGCTTCAATCCCAGGCCACCGTGCTGCAGCAGTATAACCAAGAGTTCCTCGCGACGCGGACGGCCATTCGGGTGAGTCTTCCCGCTTTTTTGTTGCTTCTTGTTCATGATTTCTTCCGTGGGGGCGCGTCAGCGCATCCACTGGGTGTAGTCCCCGAGTTCCGAGTCGGCTGCTGAGCAGGCGGCTTGGAACTTCTTAGTAGACTTCGGTTGCTATCTTGTTCTTATTCGCTCCTCTGTCCTACTTGCAGGACAACCACAACCTCCGCGCGGCTGCCTTCAACTTCCAGGCTCGGGAGCTGACCCAGAAGACCGCTGATCTGACTGAGAGCCGGAGTAAGTGCTTCATCTTTTATCTCACGTGGGGGCGCGTCAGCGCACCCACTAGGTGTAGTCCCCGAGATTCGGACCGACTACTGAGCAGTCGGCCGGATCTTTCCGAGTGACTTCTTTCTTATTGCTTTTTTCTTCTTTACCATATCTGCAGAGGCCAATGCCAACCTGAGGGAGCAGTTGGGTGGGGCCCAGACCGCCCTTCGCGCCAAGGAAGCCGAGTTCGACGCCTTGGCTCAGGAGCGTGACCGCTTGGTCAAGAGGCTGGCCGACCAGGAGGAGAGCCACAAGGCGGCCTTGAAGGCGGCGCAGGATAGCGAGGCCGCCCTCCAAGCCGAGTACGAGACCGAGGCGGCGAGCTGGGCTGAGGCAAGGAAATCGCTGATCAACGGCTACGGCCAGATCGAAGATTTGGTTGACGGTAGGCCGCCTTCTTCTTCGTTCCTTTGCTTGCCGCTTGCCATTAGGTCCATTTTCTGACTTTGTGTTTTTTCTCTTCCTTTCTTTCTCGTGCAGAGTACTTCCCTGGCCACTCCGTTGCCGCCAACCAAGTCGTCAAGGCCCACCGCGAGGCGCAAAGGCAGGCTGGTGCTGAGATCGCGCTGGATGCTCGCCGGTCGCTTGAAGAACAGCTTCTGGCGATCCAACCTCGCCTCCAGCCGGCTCACCGCATGCTCCGCCGTCTTCAGCGCGTTGGGGCGCAAGTGCTGGCCGCCCTCTGGCCCGGCGAGGTGGTTCCCCGTACCCCCAGTCGGACTGCTGACAGGGTGGAGGTAGCGGTTGGCCGCATCGAGGCCTGGAAAGCTTCTGTAGCTCGGTCAGGCACCAGGCGGGCGCTGGAGTTCGTCAAGGCTTGGTATCCTGAGCTGAGTTTGGACCAGCTGGCCACCTGGCGGCAGGAGGCCGACGAGGAGCTGGAGGCGGTGCGGCCGGCTATCATCCAGCGCGCCTCGGCGATCGCCGACTACACCGACACCAGTGCCTTTGCTCCTGAGGTGGATGATGACGGCGTTGCCCAGCCGGAGGAGTGGTTTGGGCTGAACCCAGTGGATGGTGAGGACTCGGCGGAGGAGATCGACTCCAGCAACGAGGGCGAAGAGGACGAGCAAAAGGATGGTGAAGACGCCGTGCCAGATGGTGGAGCAACCGGCCAGCCTCAGCTTGATCGTGCCTCCAGCAACGAGGTGCGTGCGAGCGCGCCGCCTGCAACCGGTGATGATCAAGCCGAGACTCGCCAGCCGGCTACTCCTGCAGCCAGCACTGCCGTCTCCACTGGCCTGCCTGACTCGCCTGTTGCGCCTTTAGCCTGATCCGCCACCTTTGCTTTCCTGTTTATTACTCTTTGAACAGTATTTGTTAAGTTTGCGCAGTTCCACCCACTGGGGGTGTATTCAAACTATGTTGAATGCCGGCCTTTCGAAGGCCTTTTGTGTAAATATAATCATGCATGTGCGTGGCTTCCGATTGTATTTGCTTTTCATCATTCTGGTTGTTTCCTTTGCCGCCCTCCCTTGGTCGCCGCCTTCCCAGCCGGACAGCTGCTCTGCAGTCTCTGGCTGGGGAAGGGCTTGGCCGTTTGGGAGGGCAAGTACTCTAGCTTTCCTGGATTGTAGCAAGGTGAATGGGAAGCCGGCCAGCCGGCTGTTCTGACAGCCGGTTGGCGGGGTGGGAGGCCGGCTTGTGTTATATAAGTTCGTTAGTCCTTAGCCGTTTTTCGTGTGGGCATCCTTTCTTGCCTTTGACTCTTGCCATTCGGACAGTCGGTTCTTCGAGCTGTGACTTTCAACAAGAGAAGGCTTGGGTGCCGGCACACTACTTGTCTGACTGCAGGTAGAACTTTAATAGAACTCAAGGCGGCAAGTCCCCTTGCCGACTGATCAAACCTGGTGCCGGACAGAAAAACAAATGTAGTGATACATTCATAGGTGTGACACTCGTCATACATAGATAAAAGAGGGTAGTCCCCGAGTGCTCCTCGGGGGGCCCGTTGTCTTGTACTTAATACAAAAGGTAGTGTGATGCATACTGCTTTTAACTGTAAAATCTTCGGAGGAGATTGGCGTTCCATGGTCGTTCCGACTCCTTGCCGGAATCATCTCTCTTGCGTGCCTTCGGCTTCTGTGCGTCGATCAGGTAGTAGGAGTCGTTGCCTAGGTCCTTGCTGATGACGAAGGGGCCTTCCCAAGGGGCTAAGAGCTTGTGCTAGCCGGCTGTTCTCTGGATCAGCCGGAGGACAAGATCGCCTTCTTGGAAGGATCTTCGCTTGACCTTCTGGTTGTGGTAACGGCGCAAACCCTGCTGGTAGATGGCGGACCGGCTGAGTGCTAACAGCCGGCCCTCTTCCAGCAGGTCAACATCATCTTCTCGCGATTCCTTGGCCTCCGCCTCCGTGTACATGGTGACCCGAGGTGAGTCGAACTCGATGTTAGTTGGGATGACAGCCTCGGCACCATATAGAAGGAAGAAGGGGTGAAGCCGGTTGACTTGTTTGGGGTAGTACGCAGACTCCAGAGGATGGCGGGCAGCTCGTCGAGCCAGCAGCCGGCCGAACGCTCCAGTGGTACGACCAGTCGGGGCTTGATGCCGGAGAGGATGAGGCCGTTTGCTCGCTCGACTTGGCCGTTTGACTGCGGGTGGGCAACGGACGCTATGTCCAGTCGGATGCCCTGTGTCGCACAAAAACGTGCCAGTGCTCCTTTGGCAAAATTCATGCCATTGTCGGTGATGATGCTGTGTGGTACGCCATACCGGGTGGTGATATCTGTGATGAATGTCACGGCAGTCGGCCCGTTCAGCTTCTTGATTGGCTTCGCTTCAATCCACTTGGTGAATTTGTCCACGGCGACAAGCAGATGTATCATGCCGCCGCGCGCCATCTTGAATGGGCCCACCATGTCCAATCCCCAGACGGCAAAGGGCCAGGTGAGGGGGATGGTCTTGAGTGCAGAAGCCGGCAGGTGTTGCTTGGAGCTGAAGACTTGGCACCCATTGCAGCATTTGACTAATTCCTTAGCGTCTTCCAAAGAAGTCGGCCAGAAGAACCCATGGCGGAAAGCTTTGGCGACAAGTGATCTTGAGGCCGCGTGGTGGCCGCATTCGCCTTGGTGGATGTCCTTGAGGATTGCTATGCCCTTCTCTGGCTCGACGCAGCATTGGAAGACTCCAGTGACGCTGCGCCTAACGTGTTCTCTGTTTATTATTGTGTATGCTCCGGCTCGGCGTTGAACTTGTCTTTCCGAGATATCGTCAGTCGGCAGCTCTCTGTTTACCAAGAAGTTGAGGATGGGTTGGGCCCATGATGGAGCTGTGACTTCTTCCATTGCCAATACGGCTACTGCGACCAGGGTGGGTCGGTTGGATGGTGAAGAGTTGGAGTCGGCCACCACCTGTTGTGTCGTTGCAGTCCCCGAGCCGACTGCTGCAGTCCCCGGGCCGGGTTCTGAAGTCCCCGAGCCGGGTGCGACTACGGCAGTCTCCAGGCCGCCTGTCGAAGTCCCTGAGCCGCCTGCAGGGTTCCCCAAGTCGGATCAGACTGCATCAGGGGCAGGCGATACGAAGATGGAGTCTGATTCTGGAGACGACTTGACAGACGGCTTGAGGAGCCGTTGGAGAGAGACGCCGGTTGGTATAGCTTGTCGGGTGGAGCCGATTCGTGCCAGGGCATCAGCTTGCTCGTTGTCAGCCCGTGGCACGTGCAGGAACTTGCATCCTTCAAAGTATCTGCTGATTTGCTGAACGAGGAATCGGTAGCTCGCCATGTTTGCGTCCTTGGCGTCCTAGTCGCTGAATAATTGTTGGACTACCAAATCCGACTCGCCATAGCATAGGATCCGGCGGATGCCGAGCTATTTCGCTAGCCGGACCCCGTGTATGAGCGCTTCGTACTCGGCCATGTTGTTGGAGGCGGCAAAATGAATTTGCAATGTGTATCTGAGTTTGTCGCCCTTGGGACAGGTGAGGACGATGCCGGCTCCCAAGCCAGTGCGCATCTTTGATCCATCGAAGTGCATCCGCCAATGAGTGGAGTCGGGAGCCGGCAGTAGGTACTGGGTCTCGGTCCAGTCGAGAAGGAAGTCGGCCAATGCTTGGGACTTGATGGCGGTGCGAGGCTGGTAGAAGATCGTGTAAGGAGCCAGCGCAATGGCCCACTTAGGCACCCGGCCGGATGCATCCCGGCTGCCTATGATCTCGGCAAGCGGGGCAGTACATACGACCGTGATGGGATGCTCTTGAAAGTAGGGCTTCAGCTTCTTGGCGGCGAAGTATACTCCATAGCACATCTCTGTTAGTGCGGGTAGTTTTGCTTCGAGGTGGACAGTACTTCGCTCAAATAATACACCGGCCTCTGGACTAACTGAGCCCGGCCTTCTTCTGGGCGTTGGACCACAACAACTATGTTGACCACTCGGCTAGTCGCGGCAATGTGAAGGAGCATGGGCTCTTTCTCATTCTGCGCCGCCAAGACACGCGGCATGGTCAGCATCTTCTTCAACTCGTGAAAAGCTTGGTCTGCTTGGTCGTTCCACTCGAAGTGGGTGGACTTTTTCATGAGTCGTTACAGGGGGAGAGCCTTTTCTCCTAGCCGGCTGATGAAGCGGTTCAGGGAGGCCAGGCACCCGGTAAACTTTTGGACATCTCGCAGCTTGGTAGGAATCTCCATTCTCTCGATGGCCTTGATCTTCACTGGGTTGCACTCGATGCCGCGTTCGGAGACCAAGAAGCCTAGAAGCTGGCCGGCTAGTACTCTGAACACGCATTTCTCAGGGTTGAGCTTGATCTGAAACTGGCGCAAGGTGTCAAATATTTCTCTGAGGTCTTCCAGCAGGGTGCCGTGCTTCTCCGTCTTCACCACAATATCGTCTACATCGACGAGGGCATTTCTATCGAGTTGCTTGAGGAGGCATTTCTGCATGCAACGCTGAAAAGTGGCACCGGCATTTCTTAAGCCGAATGTCATAGTCAGGTAGCAGAAAGCTCCGAATGGTGTGATGAAGGCGGTCTTCAGGCGGTCGGCTGGATCCAACTTGATCTGATGGTAGCCCGAGTATGCATCCAAGAAACTCAACAGCTCGCATCCGGCTATGGAGTCTATCACTTGATCGAGTCGAGGCAAGGCAAATGGATCTTTTGGGCAGGCTTTGTTGAGGCTGGTGTAATCTATACACATGCAGCATTTATTGTTTTTCTTCATCACCAGGACCGGGTTGGCAAGCCATTCTAGAAAAAACACCTCCATAATGAAGCCGGCTGCCAGAAGCCTGGCTATCTCTTCTCCTACAATCCTTCTCTTTTCCTCTGACAGTCGGCGGAGAGGTTGCTCGACTGGTTTTGCGTCTGCTCGGACGTGTAGGTTGTGCTCGGCGAAATCCTTCGAAACGCCCGGCATGTCCTTTGGGGACCATGCAAAGATGTCCCGATTCTCATGGAGGAAATCGACGAGCTCGCCTTCCTATTTGCTGTCCAGGTTTGCTCCAATGACAGCAAACCTCTCCTAGTTCTTCGGGTCCAGAGGTACCTTTTTTGTTTCCTTGGCCGGCTGGAAGGAGCCTTGAGCATCATATTCCTTGGGGTCAGGGGACAGGGCCGGCTGCTTGCCGGCCATGGCCACGGCTCGGTCCAGCATCTTCTTTTCTTCAGCAATCACGAGGGACTTGGCCAGCCGGCTGCTGGCTGCAGCACACTCGGAGGATTTCTTGTAGTCTCCGGCTATGGTGATGATCCCCTTTGAACTTGGCATCTTCATCTTGAGGTAGGCGTAGTGGGGCACAGCCATGAACTTGGCCAGGGCAGGTCAGCCAAGCAACGCGTGGTAAGGGCTCTCTAGATCCACCACTTCAAACCAGATTGCCTCTCGGCGGAAGTGATCCTTGTCTCTGAAGAGAACATCCATCTTGATCTTGCCGATTGGTGAGCCGGACAGGCCGGGTACGATGCCATGGAACACAGTCCGGCTTGGCATGAGTTGCTTCGTCTTGATTGTCAGGACCGGTTTTCGGGATATTAATTTCCCAGAAAATGGCCCTTGTGCTCACCAGCCCCAGGATTACTGTTAGCTGATGAGGCACCAACTTGATACAGAAATTCCAAGCAAAGTACAAAATATGTAGTACAAGACCATTGTGGCCTCTGAGTACAACAATTGGTTTCTAGTGGTTGATGGCGGAAGCGGTTTGTGGTTCATTTGCGTCTATGGGACTCCATTTCCCACAGGAAAAGCTGACCAGGGTAACTCCTATCTTCGCGAGGCTGCTATCTCCATTGCGTAGGTTCCGGGGCTGTCGTCGCAACGCTCCTCTCCACGCAAGAAATCTGGCCAAGACAATAGCCAGGGACAAGCCAGTGAGTACTTTGAATGTACTCGCAAACATCATGAAAACAGGTATAACATAGCAGGTGATAATCATGCACTAAAATAATCCGCGATCACTTAGTCAGTCCCAAAACAAAACTCACGATGCACGTAAGCAGGAAATTAAAAATGCACCGATCGGGTGTCTGAAGCGACACCTTGAATGGGTAATAATATAAAGCGTGCCTCAGTCGGGCGTCTGAGCGACGTCACATAAAGGGCTTATATAAAAGAATAACAAACATGCCATAGTCGGGCGTCTGAGCGACACCACATAAAGGGCTTATAAGGTAAATAAATAACAAGCATGCCATAGTCGGGCGTCTCAGCGACACCACATAAAGGGCTTATAAGGTAAATAAATAACAAGCATGCCACAGTCGGGCGTCTCAGCGACACCACATAAAGGGCTTATAAGGTAAATAAGCATGGTGAATACCCAGGAGGTAGAACCGTCCCAGGGATACTCAATATTTCAAATAATGTAAATGGTTAGTCCATAATAATAATAATCATAATCATCACAAGTCACAAGTCATGATCCAAGTTCTGGTATAACAGTTTTTCTCCTCCGAAGACCGACACTAAGACCGACACTTAACCCATCCCAGACTGTAGTCCTTACCCATGGACACGGCTATTCGAATAGATGTATAATCTCTGCAGAGGGTGTACTCTTTACCCATGGGTAACGGATTTCTTTAGTCCATCGGGACTAATTCCGTCTACGGTCTTTTAATTGAAAACACACCTAACCGCACACACCAGCCTAACTTACCGGTGTCTGGAATCACCCACGACACCCGTTAAGCGAAACTCTAAGTGGGGAGGCTACAACCTCGACGTAGCATGGGATCACAAAATTTATACCGCGCGCAAACTAGGGGAGCTACCCCCTCGGCTCCAACCAGAAACACCCATGCCCTCGGACCAGGTGGCATGCCTACCGGATGCAGCCGGTATCTTCCACCATGGCCTCTCTGTACGGTGTGTGCTAGGTAAGGGGTTGACAACTTATTGAACCGTACCCTACCTATGGCAGGGACAAGTGGTAGTACGAAACAAGTATGGGAGGTTACTGGAACAAGACTCGATCTACGGCCGACTCAGG
Source organism: Aegilops tauschii subsp. strangulata (assembly GCF_002575655.3). Classification (NCBI taxonomy): domain Eukaryota; kingdom Viridiplantae; phylum Streptophyta; class Magnoliopsida; order Poales; family Poaceae; genus Aegilops; species Aegilops tauschii. The sequence continues at coordinate 239,149,098 of NC_053037.3, read as the reverse complement.
AGGTTTATGTATTCCCTGCATGGTTAGCATAGCAATGTTCTTCATAGTTTCCCGACAGGGTCACCACCCCTCATGCCCCATCATGCCTTACTGCACATTCTCGCCACAACGAGACGTCAGTCACGGGGTTGTGTTCACCGGAACATAACCTTCTTTCGGACTCCCTCTGAACTATCATCAGGCACATGTGGCATGAGAAGTAGCTACTGTCACCAATGTCACATACATAGCAGAAAAATTTTTCACCATGTGCTTATATGCATGAGTATGATTCCACATAAAATAACACCATTCCACATTAGCATAAATGATGGAGTTCTAGAATATTCTAGCAAAACAGCACCCAATTTGTATCATATCTGAGTTCAAGATGCTTGCCTTCAAGGTGTGGAGGGGCAGGCTGCATCCCAAAATCTTTTTGAAAGTTTTCTTCTCTCTCCAAAATCTATTTGGAGGAAATTTAAATTAACACATAATTTTAAAACAGTACAAAAAAGTTGTTTGGAAAATTTTCAAATAAATATGAAAATAAACTAGACAGAATTTGAGAAACAACAAAAAGAATCAAGTCAATTGGACTCATATTTAAAAAGTTATAGCCAGTCAAAGTTGTATTTTTAATAAAAATCAGAAAAAGGAAACGGTTCGGGGGGCTTACGCTTTCCCCTAGCGAAGGCGTATTCGGTGGAATACGTTTCCACTTAAGCCAGCGTGGGTCGACTCATGGGTCACTGACAGTGGGCACCTTGGGTCCACTGGTCAGGTTTGACCAATCGTTTCCCCGCCTCCTTCCTCCTCTGGCCGAATAGAGGCGGGGCTCCGGCGATCGACGCCGGCAAACGGTGGCTCCCCGTGGGATCCGGAGGGCAGGGATGGATCCGCGGTTCCAAGGCGGTCCTCCCGGTGGTCGATAGGGTGGCGGGGACGGAGGGAGTCGCCGGCGGCGAGCTCCACGGCGGACGGCAGCTTCGGGTGAGTTTGGGGGTCTGGGCTACGGTGGTTCCCAGTTGTGGCTGAGGGGTTGGGCGGCTCCGCAAGGTCATGGGGAGTCGAACGGTGGCTCCAGACGGACGGGGGAGGCTCTGGTTGCGACGAGCGGGACCGGAACGTGGTGGCGGCCGAACTGACCGGAGATGGGGAAGACGACCTTCCTCCATTGATTGCCGGCTAAGGGAGCCCTAGGGGGATGGCTTGAGGTTGCCTGGGGGACTGGGCGAGCTCGGGGGCCCATTTTATAGCATATCTAAGTCGGTTCCGCGGCGGCCGGGGATAAGATCGTCGGCGGCAGTGGATAGGAACGGCGAACCGCCGTTTTGAAGCGTGCAGCGCGACGTATCGAGGCTGGGGATGGCGGCAGAGGCTAGCTGACGAGCGGGCACTGCTCCAGGGGCGAGCTGGCGAGCGAGGGTGGCTCGAGCGGCGCCGTCCATGGCAGGAGCCTGCTGTGGCCGGTCGCTTGCTGCCATGGCCGACCTGACGGCGGCGCTGTGGGGCTCCAGGGGCGGCCTGGCGGGTTCTGGTGAGTGGGCGAGGCCGGGGCGCGGCCCTGCGGGCGAGCAAAGGCCAGGGGCGCGACGCGGCGGCTCGGCTGCGCGCGCATGCAAAACGTGCACTCTGGGCGCGCCCAGAGCACGCACGCTACGTGTTCGGCAAAATGCCAAGGCATGCGAGGGGGCTCCAATCCACATGAGGTTTAGCAGGGTGGGGCTATAGACTAAGGTAGAGCCATGAGACATGCTGGTTAGGCAAAGCAAGCAGGTCCAATGTGCAAACTAAAAACCATGTCAAAACTGAACATGCTCACAAGGTTCTCGACAGAATGTTATGGGCATCTAGGCATCTCTTGGGGTGGCCAAAAACTCCAGATCATAGTCTCTTTAGATGATAGAGAGGGTGGCAATGTTAGTTGGCCAAAGCCAGAAACTTGTTAGTGCAAGTTTTTGAGAAAACCAATTTTGGGCAGAGACTAAAGGTTATTATCTCATGAACCAAAAATACTCCAATGGGTCCATCCTCCTGGACTTAAGAGTTTTGTAGGGAGGACTATAAGCAGGAAAAGGAGTCATGGGTAACAGAGCAAAATAAAATGGGGTTGCAGTAGAAAGTGCCAAACTGGTCCAGAGAGCAAAAGAGGATGATTTGCTCAAATTTTCCAAAGAACACCAGTGGGTTTTTGCACAAAATTGAATAATATACTCCTACTAGCATCCCCAAATTTTGGTGGAAGTTTTCAAGAAATATTTAAATAGGTTGAAGTGCAATCTTACCAACCGGACCAGTTTTGAAAATTTAAGGGTAGAGCTTAAAATCTCCAATGAATAAAAGATATTTTTGCATCAGGGTGATTTAAAAACACCACATGACATCCCCAGATTTTGGTGAAAATTTTAAATGCATTTATCAAATGGTTGCAGTGCAAAAGAGGCTCCAAATTTATGAAAAATCATTTTAAAAGAATAAAGCTAAAAAAAACAATTATGCAAATAAATCCACTGATAAAGAATTGTTTTATTGAGAGAGTATACAAGTCCAATAATATTTTTGGAAAGTTTCCACTTGAGGTAAAAACCCACAATATCAAAGAAAAGAGAGGTTCTGAAATCAAGAGAAAACCCAGAAAGTAAAAATTTTAATCTCCTGGCAAAGTTTTAATAAACAATTCATGGTTAAATTTTTGGGGTGTTACATTGATGTTCAACTTCTCCATGGTGTCGCGGTATAGTATGTTAATGCTGCTCCCGCCGTCAATCAGTACACGGGAGAATCGGGCAGCTCGCCTTTCTGTCGCGAGGGTGGCGTCTAATACCAATGCATAAGAGCCGGGAGACGGCATCACCTCTGGGTGATCGGCCCGGCTCCAGCTGATAGGCTTCTCAGACCAATGCATAAACTCTGGGTTGTTAGAGGCGACCGCGTTGACTTCTTGTTGTTGTCGGCGCCGACTGCGCCTGTCTTCAGTTTGGCTTGTAAAGATGACGTAGGCGGCGTGCTCGTCCGGGAACTCGTCTTGAATGGCTCCGACTGCTTGTCGGGCAGCCGGCTGCTGAGGGGCTGGGGGTGGCTGGCCAGCAGGAGGAGGCGGCACCAGCCCTTCGCCTTTGGAGATCCGCGTGAGCCAATGACACTTCCGGGTCATATGGCTGGACGGCTTCGCGCCGCTGTGGAACTTGCAGGGGGCATCAAGGGTTTGCTCGTAGGAGAAAGTCGGCTGGTAAGCCCCCTGCCGCCCTTCTGCTTCTTGGGCATGGGCCGCTCTCCAGGTTGTTCATCTTCGACTGTGGCTACTTGCCGACTGGTGGATGGCGGCATAGGGGCCTTGCACTTGTTGTCGTTCTGGTAAGGGCGTCGAGTGGAGTCACCAGCCGGCGTCTTGGGAGCCGGAGCGAGCACCTTTCCAGAGGCATCCACTCGAAGCTCGGTCTTCATCGAAGAGTCGGCCGTGGCGTACTTGTCTGCTATGATCAGCAGCTCGCCGAGGGTAGTCGGCTCGTCGCAGAGGAGCCGGTGCTTGAGGAGGGTGCCCTCTCGGCACCCAGCGGTGAAGTACTCTATGGCTTGAACCTCGTGCACCCCTTCACAGGAGTTGCGGAGCTCGGCCCAACGCATGAGGTAGTCGCGAGTTGATTCGCTGGGCCCTTGGACGCACAAGGAGAGCTGGCGGGGCTTGGGAGGCCGCTTGTATGTGCTGGTGAAATTGCGGATGAAGACATTCGTGAAGTCTAGCTAGCTGTTGATGCTGTAGGGCTTGAGGCTATTCAACCAAGTGCGTGCCGTGCCTTGAAGCATGAGCGGGACGTACTTCACGGCAACACGCCTATTGCCGTTCGCTATGCGGACTGCGGTGGAGTAATCGATCAACTAGTCTTCCGGCTTCACGGAGCCGTTGTATTTTGGCGTGTCCCTTGGGAGCGAGAACCCTTTGGGGAAGGGTTCGTCGCGGATGCGGGAGCCAAAGCAAGGCAGGCCGACATCATCTTCTTCTTCTAGCGCCAGGGATCGCGCTAGGCGGTCGATCCGGTGGTGGGCGTCATTCTCGCCGACTCCTTCGCGGTGGCCCAGTCGGCCGCCGAGAGTCGGATGCGTAACAGGCGGCGGGGTGGGATATCTCTCCCCACGAGGCAGGGAAGGAGGCGGATCGCCTCGTCATTCCACATCTCGGGGGCGGCCTTCTGCGTCGCGCTCGATGGTGAGCCGAGTCTAACTGTGGCTAGCAGCCGGCTCCTTGTCTTTTCTCGCTCGAGCGCCGTCCACAGTTGGCGTCCGGGATGTCGCGCCGTGCTCTCGGCATGGGAGAGGACTTTCAGCGCGGGCGCTGGCTTCATGCCGCTCTGCGGCCGCGTCGATCAGCTGCTGGTTGTGTCTAGTCATGCAGGGGAGCTCGTCGGCCCCCAGCCCGTGCAGCTCATCTACGGCCGCCTGAGCGGCACGCAAGTTCTCGAGTGGCGTGGCATAGACTGGGCGGTCTGCTCCTAGCATGTTGGCGATGGCCGCGCCATGCTTCTTGATGATGCCGGCTCGGCTCGGCCCGCGAGGAGGCGGCGTACCAAAGGCGGCGCGGCCGACTTCGCGCTGGTGAGCCTCAGTGAGGCGTCTCATGGATGCTATCTTCTGGCCCTCCACGATGAGGGCGAGGCAGTGTGCCTCCAGTGTCTCGGCGTCGGCGTCGGCCGGGATGGGGGCGGACAAGTCGTGTAGCGCCGCTTGTAGGGCGTCGTGGGCGTTCTCGCCTGAGGCGGCGCCGTGGCTGATAACCAGCACCTCAGTGACAGCGCTGCTGCCACTGTCGGCTCGAGGAAGAGGGTCGTCGATTATCACCACGTTGGTGGGGAAGGCGTCAAGCGATGTCGTGTCGGAGTCGACAAGCATCGGGTCGGTGGAGCCGACCGACTCCAAGTCCACAGCGAGCTCGCTGGATACGTGAAGCGGGTCGAGGAGGCTGATGAGGCGGCTCTCGGGGCAGTCTGTGCCCGCGTCGGATGCAGGCTCGTCGAAGATGCGAGCCTCGCCAAGAAGATCGGCGCGGCAGCTCGCCACGCAGGCGTCGTCGACGCCTTGCAGCGCGTCAGGGCAAGCGCCATCGGGCGTGCCGGGCTGGCTACGCTCGCTGCTGGGAAGGAAAAGGGTTCCCGTCCAGAACAGGTCTCCGAACGACGGTGCACCTGGCCCCACGGTGGGCGCCAAATGTCGGGTGGTAGGTGCGACATATGCCAACGGGTGGCTTATCATTGTGGGAGCCAGTAAGACATCGCCGGTGCCTGGAAACGGGATAAGGCGAAGACATGCACGCCAGCGAATCTTACCCAGGTTCGGGGCTCTCCATGGAGATAACACCCCTAGTCCTGCTCTGCGGGGTCTCCGCATGATCACTAGATCAACACAAGTGGCTACAAGTGGCTCCTTGAGCTGTTTGGCTAGAGGAAGAAGAAGGGCAAGGCTAGCTCTCCTCTTCTCTCTATGTGGTGTCTAAAACTCTAAGAGATCAACCCTTTGCATGGGTGCCCCGGGGGGTTTATATAGGCCTACCCCCGGGGGTACAATGGTAATCTGGCTGGGCGTGGGTCCTAGCCGTTAGTGTTTGTATTCGCCGGCTTCTCCGCCGGCCGCTGGGGCCCGCTGACTGGTGGGTCCCGCCGGCTGCCGGCCACTTGGCCGACAGGCCGGCCCCACCGCCTGGGGGTCTTGTCGGTGGCTGGTTACTGTAGCCTCGCCCCTGATGACGAGGGCTTTGTCGAGGTAAGCATGGCTACAGTGCCGCGGCCGAGCGGGCTCTCACTGTAGCCTTACCTCATCTTGTCTCCTTAATGGTGCACATACTTCGAGGGAGGGAGGTAGCCGGCTATTGGGAGCTGGCTACGCCCCAGGCTGGCTGGGGGAGGCTTGCGGTCTTCGAGCATCTCTCTGGCTGAAGGGGCCCGGCGCCCGCGGGCCCTACTGATAGCCTGTCGTGGGTGGCGTCATGGTCAACATGGCAACAGTGCCGCGCCGGACGGGGGATGGCCGACCCGTACGGCACACTGTGGCCACGCGTGCTCCGGGATTCGGGGGTGGCAGGCTGTACTGTAGCCACACCCCGTCTCGTCACCGTTATGTGGGTGCAGCCCTTGAGGGTGCAACCTTGGCCGCTTGCCGGGAGCCGATCTTCTTGTGGCCGGCTTCTGGGAGTCGGTCCTCTTGTGGCCGGCTTCTTGGATTCGGTCCTCTTGTGGCCGGCTTCTTGGAGTCAGCCATCTTGTGGCTCTCTTCGGGAGGGTTTTTAGGGCCGGGCCGTGTTCCAGTAGTCGGTCTGTGACATAGCCGGCTAGGGGAAGGCGGCCCTGTGCTTTGGGTGCTTGAAGGCTCGAACGGCCTGATAATTTTTTGAAGAGCCAGGGGGAGTCGATTAGGCTACCCGTGGCCATTTACTCCGACACCCGTGAGGGGGTCTTGATGATATATCCTGCAGGATCTTCTCCTAAATGGAGGTCTTAGCCTCCAATGGAGTAGAAGTCTCTCTCTCAAGAGTAGAGTGGTACAACGAGCAAAGCTCTGGATCAATGAGCTATCACTTTGCTCCCTAGAATGGATGAGGGGGTGGTCTATTTATAGTCTAAGCCACGAAGAGGTAAGTGGGAAAGGGGATACATGCGCCTCAGGCCCTGTACATGCGCGCAGGCAGGCGCCGGATGTCCGGGCTGGGGGCCGGATGTCCAGCTGTTCGCGAGACACCGGATGTCCGGGGCACTGGCCGGATGTCCGGCCTGGCAGTGGCCGAATCTGTTCCTCTCTGGATAGGCGCTCCCTAATTTTCGGGATGATGCCGGATGTCCAGGCTATGGCCTGGCCCCGGATGTCCGGGCTGGCCGCCGGTTGTCCAGCCGCTGATGTGTTTGGCCGTATGTTGGGGCAGCTCCTGTGCGGCTGCCCAGGCGCCGGAAGTCCGGCCTCTGGCCCGGATGTCTGGCCATTGTAGCTTCAGCAGCTCCGTCTTCTTCTGTCATCGCTTACAGGCTTCCCTCGTGGATGGTGTAGTTGCTCCTTGGCGCTTGCACTCCTCCTCAATATCCGTGAAGCTCCGACAATACCTTTGTGTATGTGAAGTAGAGGTCACACGTGTCACTTGCCAAACGGACTCTTGACATGGTGATGTCCATAGGATGCTCCGCATCATCTCCCCTCCCTTGGGAAAGATCCGACCTCGGATCGAAAACCAAATCACCATGGGAAAGAGATGGCTTCGCCATGTAGAAGGGGACGTTCACCAAGTATTCGTCATCTTGAAGCTCGAAATGGGCACTCTCCAAGGTCGCACTATCTTGTGATTCCTTCAAAAGGAGTAAGGACAACAAACACTTGGAAAAACAAATGTGGTTAGCGTTAGTGCAAAACCAAGCATTCGATAGGTGAGTCACCAAACAAGCGTTGTCATCTTGCAAAGCATATGGTGTGACAAAGATTGTGACATGGCTTGGAAGCATATCAATCGAGCACAAGTAAAGATATCATGTTGACAAGTATGTAAATGCGAGGTAGTGATGCAAATATGTGTAACAAGAGAATAAGCATCTACCTCAAAGTCATAGCAAGCATGGGCAAAGTGCTCAATGAAAGGTCTATGGTAGGCATAAGAAGCATTCACAACACCAAATAAAATGAAGTGTCTAAACACATGGGTCAAGTGCAAGACAATCCAAGCATAATGTGCATGGGGTGTAGTGAATATTGTGTGGCACTCAACACAATGGAAAGAGCAATTGTTCATCTTGTGTGAGGCAATCAAGGCAAGCATGTAGCAATCAATGGGACATGGCATATGCAAAGTGATGACATTGTTGCAACCAAACATATGACAGGAGCAAATAATCCAAGAATTGGATGCAACACACAAGGCATATATATCATGATGCATGGAATGGTGAAAATGACAAGTCGAAGCAAGATCTCTAACAAGTGTGCAATCAAGTGGTCCAAGATGAACAATAAGTCTCATCGTGCAAGCAACACAAGTAGTATGATCCATAATATCCATGCTCATGGTTTGGGGGTTGTCAAAAGAGAAGGATATCACCTTGAAAGCATGTCCTTGTGCGTCCTTCACAATGCCGAAGCATAAGCAAGTGCGATGTAGAAGCATCGTGGTAGGAGGTGGTTCGCTCTCAAGAGCTCGAATGGTCAACTCGCGTGAAGTGGAAGTCGACACAAAGTCCAAGTATCCAACACATGCACACAACAAAACAAAGAATGTATGCGCATGGTAGATAAACACATCATCCATCATGATGGTTCTCTTCTTTTGCACATAACCATTAGAAGCACAAGTGCATATGAATAATGTGATGCAACAATGGCAATATTCATGGCACTAGGTATATGGTGCAAAGAGGTAAGACAAGCATGCTTCACAAGAAATATGTCAAAATCTCCAAATATATGTGAGAATGCTATGGGGGCAAACTCATTATCATGACTAAGGGCATAGTTGCACTCAATACATGTCAAATCATCTAGCATGAGAGAGGCAACACATGGAGATACATGATAAGAAGCAATAACAATCATGTGCAAAGCACGGAAATGGTTGTCATCAACCGCATGAAATGAGCAAGTTTGAATCATTGGTGATGCAACAAAAGCAAGCATAGTAATCAAGTCGTGCAATCTAGTAGTGCGAAGATGCAACATACTAGAGGAAATCATGGCAATCATGTCATGTGTGCAAATAATGGGCATATATAATGCACGTGACATATCACAAGCATGAAAGCAAGATATGAGTAAAATATCAACAATGTATTGGCGAGAGGCCATATGTAAATAGCATTGGGACATCATGACTCTCCCAACACAACAATCAACAATAGCATGAGGTACAAGGAAAACATGGTAATAGTAAGAAGGATCTCCACCAAGCATGCAAATACACATAGAAGTAGCATAATGGTGTATCATGGGTAAATGCAAGCAAGGGTCACAATTGCATGGCAAAGGCATAGCAGCAAGCACAACATGCAAAGTGAACATGATAGAATGGGCATAAGGTGACAAGTGGTAAATAGCCCATAGCCGTGTGAGAGCCAAGTAAAAGATATGCATGAAGGGAACGGTGGTAAGGATAGTCCACGGGATCCCAAATCGTCGTTTCTCTCAAGAGCTCGTTTCGTCAACTCTTGGGATTGAGAGGTTGACGAGTATATGTGAGTAACACAAAACAAAGGCAAAGGAAAAATTGTGTGTGCGTGGTAGATGTACACATCATCCATCATGATGTGTATGTGCATGTGTAAGTTAGCACAAGGTAAGCATCACTCAAAGAAATTTGATGCATGGTATAAGAACATGTCACCCATCATGAAAGAATAGTTATTGTGTATAACACGATGGGGACGCAAATTGAGAATGCAAGTATATGGCACATCAATAGCATGTTTATTCATGGGAAACATATGGTGCACACAAGTATTTGGATCATGCAATGAATGGGATGAATCAAAATCTCCTAAAATGTATAAGGAAACTATGGGGGTGTCCTCATGAGCAATATTGGAAACATCAAATGGAGAAAATGGACAACATCCAAAGCAATGCATATCCAAAGCTAGGTAGTCATGGCATGGCATATGAGATAAATGATGCAAAGGGAGCATATCAATATCATCACAAGAGAAACAAATGCCAATAACCATGGGCTTGTCATCTATGCCATATGTGCAAATTGGGTTAATTTTAATGGCATATGCGTAGTCACTACGAAGAGATAGCAAATATGACATATGATTGATCTCATGCATAGCATATGACAAGTCAAGCGGATTGTCAAGTATGATGTGACCTAAAGAATTGTCACAAGAAATCCTATGTAACATGGCATCACAACTAATAGACTCCACATGAGAATCATCATACTCATCGTAAATGGGCAAGAAATCATCACATGAGGAAGTCGCACTAGCATGAATCATGGAAATAGGTGGATCAACATCATGCAAGCAATCAATGTCAAGGATGTTGATGCAGAGCATCCTACGGTCATCCCCATGGACCTACCATCATCTTACCAAGAGCCAAGAGGACCTATGACACGAGCACGAGCAAGAGCTCTCGAGAATGAGGTGACTTCTTTCCTTAGTGATATCACATATGATCCACTCGAGACATGGCTAATACCTAAGTCCGATATGCTATGCATGATTAGGTGTCAAGAGGACCCTCCCGGAGATGTACATGAAGGCAGACAAGTCGCCAAGTCCATGGATGAAGAGAACCAACGGAAAGAGTCAAGAACACCTCCCAGGCCCCGGACATCCGGCCAGGACCCCGGACATCCGGCCCCTGGAGCATCCTCCTCAGCAGCCTCCCAGCCGCCCAACATCTACAGGCCCCGGACATCCGGCCCCAGCCCGGACATCCAGCCCGAGCCCGGAAATCTGGCCAGAAGCCCGGACATCCGGCGCCACGCAACAGAACCTACAGAAGCTGCCTCCACCAGCCCGGACATCCGGCCTCCTAGCCGGGACATCCGGTCCTTCGGGAAGGCCCGGACATCCGGCCCCGTCTGTCTGCGCACAGTAAAGGGCTGAAGCCCATGCACCCCTTCACCCCCTACACTATATATACTCCTTCTCCTCCATCTTTCTAGGTTTAGCATTGGTTTAGCTCATATGTGAGATAGAGCATTGCTCATCCATACGGATCTGCTACCCGAGAGAGACCGCGGCCCCTCTACGGAGACGATCCACATTGGATTCAAGACCCCCTCTTGGGTGGCCCCATCAAGACCTTCTCACGGAGAAGAACCGGTTACCCTTTGTATCGTCCGTTGTAGACTTTGGATCGTGTATCTCCCCTTGTGTTTCGAGGATCTAGCATATGTGTGACTATCTCTTGTTGGTTTTGAGAGTTCCTCTTGTGTTTTCCTTCGTTTCCCCATCGTGTTCTTCATGTTCTTAGTTGCGATCTGCTCCTTTCGTCAAAGATCGGCCGTATAGGGTTCCACCCTACATCAGATGTCCACTAGTGGGACTAGAGCAACACCTTCACCTATGTTACCTTGTTCATTCCACTCAAGTGGTGTAGGTGAGGTGGGAAAGACCAAAGGTGGTCATCTTCATCTTGATGGAACCATGTGGGGGGTGCAGCATATTCCACCATGGCCATCGTCTTGTCCAAAGGGAGGACGTAGTCATCGCGAATCGGCGTGTCATCATATATGGGACCTAGCACCAAATGAGAAGACACAATAGAGGTAGAGGTTAAGTCATTAGAAATCAAAATGTCCTCACATGACCTATCAACTATCACACTCTCTCTATGTGGTGGTTCACTCACTCCCTCAAAGTAGGTGCACTCAAACTCACATATGGTGGAGTCACTCGTCTCACTCAAGTGGTGGGGGTTGTGGCTCTCCTCACATGGGAATTGGGGCAACACATCATATATGGGGCTAGTGGTTTAGACACTCTCACTCTCAACATGATGGCAAAAGTCACTCAAATCATCATACGTCGCTGTGGTCGAGGTGAAATACTCAACCATCTCATTGCTGTCACCATGGATGAAGGCCGAAGATGGCACATCATCATTCTCCTCCATGACCGAAGGGAAAATCCCATGCTCGATCATCTCGTCACCGTCACCGTGGATGAAGGTCGTAGATGGCACATGATCACTCCCGCCTCCTAAGATGGAAGCATCATCCTTGCTCGTCACCATGTCGTTCACCTTCAAAGCTTGTTCCTGGAAGATCTCCGTAGTCGTAGTCGTCGCCGCACCATCTTGAAAAAGAGTCGAAGTAGAATCAGCATCATCAATGCCACAAAGAGGGATGGCGGTGAAGTCGGACTTGGGAGCATCGTCTTGGAGCTCGTCGGGCTTGGACGTCTTGGTGGTACTATCCTCATGCTCGTTCTCATGGAGCTTGGTCATCGTGAAGTGAGCTTGGGGTGGAGAAACCTTGGCCTTCATGAGTTCTTGTTCCGCCTTGAGAGCACCAATGTAGTAGTCGTCGAGGGACTTGTAGTTCTCAAGGAAGATAGTCTTGGAGATGTCATTGTGCAATCCCATCATGAAATGGAACTTCATCGACATGGGGTCATCCACACCGGCTTGTCGGAAGGCAATCTTCATCTCCTTGAAGTACGCGTCGATGGACTTGGATCCTTGGGTGGTGTTCTCCAATTGGCGTAGAAGTTGTTCCGTGTAGGTCGGAGGCACGAACTATCGCCACAAAGCTCTCTTCGTATTGGGCCAACTCATGTCGTAGCACTCCGAAGGTGCGTGAAGCCACCATGTGGATGCGTAGTCGTGGAAGTTCCTTGTGGCGCACTTCACTTGATCTTCGGGAGGAACTTGATGTAGCTTGACGTAGTTGTCCATTAAGCGCTCCCACTTGAGATACTCCTCGGGTTCTTGAGTCCCATAGAAAGGAATCGCATGGTCGATGTCGAGGTCGTAGTAGCTTGTGGAAGTCGCAGACTTGAGCTTGGGGAGCTTCTCTTGAGCATAGTCTTTAGTTGCTTGTTGGTGAAGATGCCGTATGTCCGTAGGTGAAGATGCCTTGAAGTCGCTTGGCGAAGATGCCAAGGGAGATGGTGAACTTGTTGAGCGGTTGTTGGTGTAGAGCTCTTGACCTTCACGTTCTCGTCGGTGATTGGGTCGATGCCGATGTGATCTTGCCCGAGATGGTAGCTCGGAAGCATGTGCACTTGAGCGTCTTCTCGGAGATGAGGAAGACCGCTTGTAGGCCTTGATGAGGGCTTTGATCTCGTCCATTTGAGCTTGCATCTTGGCATCGAAGTTGTTGTTCGTGGCATCGAACTTGTCGTTGTTGTTGTAGCCCGAAGGTGAAATGCTTTGCCTATCCATCATAAGACTCGAGTAGAGGTGAGTAGGAAATGAGATAAACAATACCAAGTTACCTTTTCCCAAAGTTGAGAATGTATCCCGTTTCACTCAATGTGAAATGAAAGAATAGCGGAATTGGTACCGGACTTGTTCACTCACACCTACAAACTAAATCTTATGGAGTAGCTCGGTGAGGATAAAAATTTGATGAAAAATGTTAGCAAGAGTCAATAATGTTGAAAGAGTTTCACAAATTTGCAAGTGAAACAAGTAGACCAATAGCAAAGAATGGCACACGGCAACACACAAACGGATAGATAAATGGGGTCGTGCAACCAAGGAATGAGCACAAAATGTGGAGTCCACGGAAACCGCTCGTGTTGCACAACTCAAGAGAGACGCTAGCACGATTGCTCAATAGGTGGATATGACACTTGTGCACAAGCTATAAGACGCAAAATCGATAAACTTTCTATCCCAAGTATGCTATGTATGTATGGTTCTCGGTGTTTCTCATACCATGATCCAAGATGATCAATATGATATATTGTAATGCACTATGATACGATGCTATGGCTCTTGCTTACAAGCTCTTTGTTCTCTTTTTCTTTGCATAAAAGCTTATTCTTTTTTTTGGATGGCCAATGTGAAATGCACAAACAAAGATAGCAATTGTGTATATGCGGGAACAAATTTTTGGCACATGAGATGATATGATACCAATATGATATGGTATGTATGCAACGGAAGGTGTAGATCGATGATCACTAATGTGCACAAGTAACGTGGCCCGGCAATACTCAAATGGCTAGTCTCGATAGGCAAGTGACGCAAAATGGGCTAGGGGTTAACAATGTAATGGCAAGGGAGAATGTACAATGATGTTGTCGAGGTTACCGTCCTTTTTACGATGATGACCACGTGGCGATGATGAGTGGCGGTGTTCTCGATGTCGAACCGTCCCTAATTAGACGAAAAACCTTAGGAAACAAAAAAACCGCAAACTCAAAATCTCCAAAGGCAAATGTCAAATGTTGTAGCGGAAAGCGATGGTGGAATGCACTCGACAATGCGAAAGTGGAATGATGGGTTATGCGAGTCGATGTTGAAGTGACCGTCCCTAAGTAGCCGAAACACCTTAGGAGACACAAGCCACAACTCAAACAAGCTCAAACAAAATTGGGTTAAGTTGGGGTGGCGGAAGTGTATGGTGGGTAATCCTATGCGGAAGTTATGGTGGTGGTTGATGAAGAAGCAACCTTCCCTAAGTAGCCGAAACACCTTAGGAGACTCGAATCACCACTCAAGCAACCACAAATGCTATAAGGAACAAAATGGGTTAAGTTGCGGAAGTCGTTGGTGGTTATGCGGATGATATGGTGGGAGCCCTAGGCAAAGATGCCAAAGTGCCAAAAATTTGATGGAGTCAAATGGTGATGGAACCTATCTAGAGGGATAGAGGATGTCAATAGCTACTCAACGAGCTAAAGAACGCAAAAATCGGACTCCAGATGCGAAAGTTTGGTCAAAACGGTGAAACACGGGAGGCTGAAATCTACACGGGTCGGACATCCGGGTTGGGGTCTGGATTTCCGGGGGTCAGTGTCCAGAATCGTGCAGATTTGGCGCTCCAGGAGCCGGATGTCCGGCCTGAGGCCCGGATTTCCGGCCCGACGATTCTAGATCGGGATTTGGACTTCGAAACTCGATTTGGGGCGGAAATGGATGATTTCGGGGGCAAATTTTGACGGATTTTGTGGATGGAAAGTGGGGAAAGTTGGGGAGATGCAAGATCCACTCAAAACCAAGCAAATCCACTCATCAAAATCAACAAAACATCATCAAACCAACAAATCACAAAAAAATTGTGGATTTTTGAATTTAGGACGAAATCAAGCAAAAGAAGGCTAGAAAACGGTGGGAGTGGCTCCAAATACGTGATAAACGTGGCTCATGATACCATATGATACGGGGCTAACCCGGTGTAGGCCGATCTTTCATGATTGGAGTGGGATCCCTCGAAGAACACGAAGAACACGGGGAAGAACGGAGAGAAATCACAAGGGGAAACACTCAAGAACAAGTCCAATCACACATCCTCTAGACAATCAAACACACAAGATACACAAGGTACATGAACAACAAAGGGAAAGATACAAGGTAGAGTTCATCTCCGTGAGGAGGTCTTGAAGGGGTTCCGCCCGTGAGGGGGTCTTCATGATATATCCCGCAGGATCTTCTCCTAGATGGAGGTCTTGGCCTCCAATGGAGTAGAAGTCTCTCTCTCTATCAAGAGTAGAGTGGTAAAAGGAGCAAAGCTCTCTATCAATGATCTATCACTTTGCTAACCCTAGAATGGATGAGGGGGTGGTCTATTTGTAGTCTAAGCCACGAAGAGGTAAGTGGGAAAGGGGATACATGGGCCTCGGGCCCTGTACATGCGCGCAGGCAGGCCCCGGATGTCCGGGCTGGGGCCGGATGTCCAGCTGTTCGCGAGACATCGGATGTCCGGGGCACTGGCCGGATGTCTGGCCTGGCGGTGGCCGAATTTGTTCTTCCCTGGATAGGCGCTGCCGGATTTCCGGGATGATCCCGGATGTCCGGGCTGTGGCCTGGCGCCGGATGTCCGGGCTGACCGCCGGATGTCCAGCCACTGATGCCTTTGGCCGTCTGTTGGGGCAGCTCCTGCGTGGCTGCCCAGGCGCCGGAAGTCCGGCCTCTGGCCCAGATGTCCGGCCGTTGTAGCTTCAGCAGCTCCGTCTTCTTCCGTCGTCGCTTCCAGGCTTCCCTCGCAGATGGTGTAGTTGTTCCTTGGCGCTTGCACTCCTCCTCAACATCTGTGAAGCTCCAACAATACCTTTGTGTATGTGAAGTAGAGGTCGCACGTGTCACTTGCCAAATGGACTCTTGACATGGTGATGTCCATAGGATGCTCCGCATCACACTGCACAAAGAGCAGAAATAGCATGGCAACACAGCGATGAATAGCTCTCTTTTACCTAGGTTCGAGCCGCTTGGCAGCGTAAAACCCTACTCCTGCTATGGTGGATTGCACTAGAGTATCTTGAAAGTGCGGTGAGCTCAAGCCCGGCAAGTGTGCTTCGGGGAGAGCAGCCACACATGTACAAGTATTGAGGGATCAAAAGTTCCAACACTTTGCTAGGTTGCCTCGGGCCTCCTTTTATGGCTGAAGGGGCAACCACAATGGAAAAATAGTCATTACAATATAATTAGATAGCTGAGAGTGTCATCATACCTAGCTCTGGAAGTTAGGACAAAGGGTTAAATGCATTGCTAGGTGTCATGCTGAGGTTGAAGCCCGGCAAGCCTGCCGCGCCGCTTATCCATCTTCTTCTTATTACCGTGACATGCCATCTGGATGGGTGTCAATAAAGTTAATCTCTTCACCAGCAAGTTGCCACGTGCTTGACAAGCTCCACCATTACAAAAAAAAGACATCCGTGGCATTTTGGGCCGAACGAAAAAAATTTATGTCATGCTTGTGACACTTCTAAGACGATAATTGTGACAAAACCCGGTATAATCATAGATGTAGTGGGGTCCTACTTCTATGACAAAAAATCATGACAGAAAATGGGATTTTCGTCCTGGGCGGGCCGAAGACGCAGCTACATGACATTATTTGGGTTGTCCATGACGGAAAAAACCATGGTTGAAGCCAGGGCAAGCAAGATATCGGGGAGTTCCCGGTTACGGTGGGTGGTCGGGGGCCGAGCGATGCGCGTTTCTCTCGTACACATACGCGCGTGGGTGCGAGGCGTTGGGCTCTAACTGAACCCGAGCGAGGCGTTCGCCTACTGAACCAGAGCGATTGCATTGTAGGCTATGCGTTTCTGAACCCGCGCGATCGATCGGTGGCTGTTAACTAAACCTGATCGAGCGATTCCTTCGCTACTGCTGCTAACTGAAGCCATTCGAACCTGCTGCCTCTTGATGAACAGTGAGCATTGTTGGGGGGTTGGATGAACAGTTCCTGGTGGGTGGGTGGATGAACAGGACCCCGTGGTAGTAGAGGCCATTGCCGCTGGATGAACAGGACCCTAATTGATCGAGCCAGTTGGGGGTGGATGGACAAGACCCCGTGGAGTGCTGGATGAACAGGACCCCGTGGAGGGCTGGTTGAATAGTAGCCGGTGGAGGGCTGGATGAACAGTAGCCCGTGGAGGGGTGGTTGAATAGGACCCCGTGGAGAGGGATGGTTGAACAGTAGCCGGTGGAGGAGCGGTGGAGGCTGGATGAACAGGAGCCTGTGGATGCACATTCGCAGGTGGAGGCTGGAGGAGGTCGAAGGTGGATGAATAGTAGCCCGTGGAGGCCGGAGGAGGTCGACGGTGGAGATGAACAGTAACCTGTGGAGTCCCGTTTTGAGGTACGCCACATCCCTCCCGACGAACAGGACCCCCGTTTCGACCGTAGCGCTCCAACACAAGTCCGTTTCCTCCGTTTTGCGTACGCCACACCCCTCCCGATCAACAGGACCCCGTTTCGACCGTAGGAGGTCCAAGAGAAGTCTGTTTCCCCTGTTTTGCGGTACGCCAGACCCCTCTCGATGAACAGGATCCCGTTTCGACCGTGGCCGGTCGAACACAAGGCAGTTTCCTCCATTCTGCAGTACGCCAGGCCTCGTTTTGATCGGCTGTTCCGTCCAAGCCGGTTAGCTCCCGATGAACACGACGTATTCCGTTGCCTCCCGATGAACACGATGCATTCCGTTGCCTCCCCATGAACAGGATGACGACGTAGTTTCTCCGTTCCAACCCAGCCATGTACATGAGCCCTGGCCGTACGTATGCGCGAGTAGGCGTTCGAGACCCCGACCGTATGTACGTACGTGGCCGTATTTTTTGGCGTGTTGCTATATGTACGTGTACACGGTTTAGACGGGACAACCTGAACTGCTACGTGGGGGGCTCTACTATGACATGTGCCGCTACTTACTCGGCCACGGTTCATCGTTGCAGAGCGACCGATCGACCAGTATGTACGAACACGTTCCGACAAGACAGACAACGGTACGTACGCTTCGACCGGGTGGGTCCCAGCCATCTAGGAGGATAAGGACGCACTTCCTTGCATGCGAAGATATAGCTCCTGGGTCCCAGCTATCAGGGGGGATATTTTTTGCCCATAATAAGGACGCACTTGCTTGCATGCGAAGATGTAGCTGGTGGGTCCCACTAGTCAGGGGGAGAAAACATTATTTTTTAGGGTAAAAAGATGCAGTTGCATGCATGCGTCCATGGGCGTGGTGTGTCCCCACTGTCAGCCTGTCACGTACGGTCATCTTCCAATGACTCTCATTTGTTGACCACGTTGACCACACCATGCCGAGCGCACCAAGGCCGATGGATGACGGCGAGGCCCCAGACTGGAACGACCTGGAGATGGGGAAGACACAGCAGTGGGCAGATGGAGAGGAGTGGGAAACTTGCCTGGTTCGTGTGCGCGGCAGCACTACCGCCCATGGGAGACAGGAGCAAAAACAGAGGTTGAAGAAGGAGCATGGCTGTGGGATTAACATCCAACGGTCCAGCTGCTAGAATCATTTGTTGATTAAGTCGACAAAGCCCTCTGCATACATGTCTGCTTAGTAGGCCCACAAGTCAGCGACCAAATCTGCCGGGTCCCAGCTGTCATTGAGAGGAATAGTTTTTTCGCATAACAAGGAGGCACTTCCTTCTGTGCGAAGATACAGCCGGTGGGTCCCTGCTGTCAGGGGGAGGAAACAACTTAATAAGGAGGAACTTTCCTTGCGTGCGACCATGGACCTCGTGGGTCCCAACCGTCAGGCTCTCCACGTACAGTCCTCTTCCGATGACTCTTGTTTGTTGACCATGCCGCGCTGAGCGCAGCGAGGCGGTGGACGACAGTGAGGCCCCAGACTGGAATGACCCGAAGATGGGGAAGACGCGACAGTGGAGTCGCAGACGGAGAGGAGTGGGAAACTTGACTGGTTCTGTTGCGGGGTGGGCCTACACTCGGAGAAGAATAACAGGAGGTGCGGAGTGGAGGCATGGCCTGGCCATCGGCGGGGTAGCGTTTCACTGCGAGGCGCGCAAAATAACGCCGCTGGACGCCGGAGGCTGGAGCAGGCGGTCCCGGCAACGCTGGGGGAAGAAGACAAGAGATTGAAGAAGAATGTCAGCCGTTGGATGTAAATCCAACGCCTTGCTTAGGCTTCGACCTACTGGCCCACATGTCAGCCAGTCCATTTGGGGGGCTGGGTGAAACAATGACGTAGCATCTATGCAGCCCGTTTATATATATGGTAGAATATAAAGCCCATTTGCATTTTTCTCGAAATCCGCAAACTTGCTGGGCTGGGTGAAAATATCATGTTGGGCTGGACGGAGAAATGTTATAAAAACATAAACACATGATTGCACATCTATTACTGCATTGGTCAGTAAAATCTTTGCAAGCTTATATGCGCAATCACTAGGAGAACTTGCCATGTTATATACAAACAATTATTATTATTATTATTTTGTAACAACTTTCAATTTACGAAATAAAGTATCATTTTAATTTGATGAGTTAATAGGACGTGGGGTATTATTATTTTTCAGGCTAGACGTGGGACAGTTGAATTGGTTCTAGGGAAAAGTACTGGGAGAAAACTCAGCTTACATCGATAACGGAAGTGGGAGAAAATTCAGATATAGGATTAATGAAAACGAAAAATAAAGGAAGTGGGAAGGTCTTTAAAATGGTTGGACGAACGAAAGGTTTAACGGAACCTTATGTTGTTTCTATTATATATATATGTAATAATATATATATGTATATATATACTATTATAGAAGGGAAAACATAGGTTCAGTTTTGCATTCTTATAGAAAAATAGAACTGAGCTGTGCATCATCTTGAAAAAACAAACATAACTTGGACTGCTGATGTTATAGACAAGCTAGGTTGGGAGGCCCAGAGGCCGCTTGATACCTACTGGATCCAAAAAACATTGAAACATGTCGTGGGCTGCCCATGTTAACAAACAAAACCTAGGCCATGGACCTGGTGGGCCCGGGACTGTCAGCCTCTCGACGAAAAGTTGTCTCCCGATTCTCTTCTCAAAAAGAATTTTTTCTCCCGATTCCTCTTGTTTTGGTGACCATGTTGGGAATTACAGACGGCGGCGCCACGGCGAGAGCACCAAGGCGGAGGACGACGTCGAGACCTCAGACTGAATGAACCAGAGCGGGGGAAGATGCAGGCGGAGGGGAATACGAGGGTTGACTTGTTCGGGTGCAGGGTGGGCCGGTGGAGCTGCCGCCGCCGGACAATGTGTGGGAGTAGAGGGATGGCCTGGCCAACGCCATAGGCTATGATGGCCAGCCGCTATATAGGAAGAGGATGAAAGATTGAACAAAATAAAGAAATACAAATGGATAGGTGGTTGGTCCCATATGTTTGTGTACGAAACCTGCTGGGTCCACCTGAGAAGGGGAATATGTTGGGACGAAGGAGATTCAAAGCACGGCAGCCGAGTGAACTAGTTTTTTTAAACGGACTAGTGAACTAGTTACATACATAAGCAAATAGCCACTAAAAATGCAAACAGGTTAATGGGTTCTTAGAAGAAATATTTCGGACAAAACAAATAATTACGACACATAGGCTAATGCATGAAACACTCAGATGATAAATGTGCTTAAACAGATAAAGTACAACATCTAGACCTTCCTGGCACCATTGATCATGACGCTGCGGCTGTCCGTGTACCCGTCGGTTACGGGAACCAGACATGCCCTGATGTCCAAGATCCGCCTGTACATGTCGTAGCATGCGTATGCTTCCTTGGCCACATAGGTTATGTAGGCTAGATTCATAGGTACCTCCCACGTGTTCAGGTCCTTGGAATCGTTGTCTTCTTTCATGTTGGCGTATCAGGGGTCGATGATGGTCTCGGCGAGGTCAACCACGGAGTCCTTCTCCTGCCCGTTGCCGATGATCTTGTATTGCTTCTGGATGTCGACAAGCTTGTTGCACCAGATGGCCGAATCGTCACGTTCTTCCTTCTCTCCACCGTAGCGAAGGTGCAGTCGGCACTGTCGATGAAACAGGCGAATGCTCCAGAACCTCTGATGGCCCTATAGCATTGGTAGACGAGAACCTCATCCCGCACACATACCTGGGCGACGGCGATCCGCTGGTCCCTGTCAGGAGACGAATGGATGGGCACAAGGTCTAGTCCTGCGACCTTGTGCTTTCTCGTCCTGTAGGTACTGCTTGAACTCGGCGAGGCAGAGCATCAGCGAGTCCGGATCGTTGGTGTACATCACATTCAACTTGGTGCAGCCATGGGACTGAACGGCGAACTCAAAGGTGAATTCCTTACCGAAGTCCATATCCAGCAGGCTCGCCCCTCGGATCGCCATTAGAGTCTCTTCAAATGAAAGAGTGGGTAGGCGGTGGTAGCAGTTCATTTTCCAGCTCTTGGGGAACTGGATTCAACAGTAAACTGAGTGTGTACAGGCGACAACAGTTACTACCCCTCCGTCGCCCGCTGCACGCCTGGCAGAAGATGCACCCTCAGCGCATTCAAACGCCTCCATTAAGAAACCTATTCCGGCCACACGTCGGTTCATGAGCGGGTCTGTATTGGTACTGTAATAACAAGTGTTAGTGGTCACTTTACTTAAATTTAATTAGCTTTAATAGAAATTTATTCTTAAAACAAGCAATGCATTGGCTCATTCTATCAGTGCCATAGGATCAACATGCACAATAATTAGAATTATTATTCTCAGGACGCACACGATCAGCACATTTGTCGCACTTTCACACAGATAACACTACCAAGTTTGAACTGTTTGTTATGGTTGTTGTCCTCTACATCATCATGCTGTGTTTCCCAGATTACAAGATTCAGAACCAACAAATAAGATCCAAATAATAAGTACAACAAAGATTCCTACACATCTCATTATTTCCCATCTTGCAAGATTCAGAACCAACAAATAAGATTCAAATAATAAGTACAACAAAGATGCCTACACATCTCATTGATTCCCCGCTTGCAAGATTTAGAACCAACCCATTAGAGCCTTTTAATAAAGTGAATATCGGGATTAAATCCATCTTGGCTAGCCGTGTCATACAACCCAAGAACTTGGCGAATGCTCTTGACCGTCACAACATCTGTAGTTGAGTATTCCTATTTGCACAACATAGATAAGAAAGAGCATGATTACTATAATTGTCGCACTGCGTGAACTCAACCTGCAGCTCCACTCGATGATTAAATTCATGCGACTTTTTCTGCAGTTCACCTGAAACGAAGCAAAGATTGCATCATTCCGCTAGTAAGAAGTACTTTCTCTCGTGAGCTGGCAGGTTCTTCTTTAGTAGTTGCACTAAAATTGAAGAACATTAAGGTTGGCTGTCCGGCTCATGTAAGGTGCAACTACAATTTGCTTATCATTTTGTGCAGTTCCACTAAAATAAAGTGCCATTGTGGTGACAGTGACGGCTCATCTTGCAAAGGCTAATAAAATGTTGCACGAGATTACCAGCAGAATTTGACGGAGATATTGGAAACTCCAATCACCATTTTGTGCAATTCCACCAAAATTGAGAGATGTTCCCCACGTGACATTTTAGTTGAACTTCACAAGACACTCATTCCAAAAAAAAGTGTTTTGTGCAGTTCACCAAAAGGTCACAATAGCAACAAGGTGAAATGGATATCCCTATCTGCACAAAAAGATAGAAAGTAAACAGCTGTTGGTCAATAAGAAGATACGAAACATACAGGAAATGAAAAGAAGCATCTTAATTATGTTCATGGCAATCACTCAAGGACAGTAGAAATTTTAAAACGTCAGCAATGCTTCATGTTATCGGAAGCATTACGATCAACAATGACATTCGTCAAATATGGGATTACTTTAATGGTGGCATTGCTTGTTTACCAGATACAGTAAATCAACAGCAACTAAAGAGTTGGTTTAAGGGCATGGAACCGTGTGGAAACCAGGACACTCAGCAGCGTAAAGGAGCAACTTACTTATCATACTGGGGAAAATAGCAAGAGTACCATTTGTAACACAATTTAATTGCATCATATCACTGGAGGCATTAGATTAAGAAAAACACTGGTTAGACATGTCCTTAAGGTAACAGTGTGATCGCTTCATTTTCCATGCGCCCTTACATTAACAACAGCAAAAAGTTGGTATATGGACATGCGACAGTGGACGCATTAGCACAATGTACCTACAAGGAGGCATAAAGTGGTGATGCCGAGTTTGTTCATGCTCTGTGAGGGCAGCAAATCTAATCCTGGAGACCTTGTACTATGTGAGGGCAGCAAATCTAATCCTGGAGACCTTCTACTATGTGAGGGCAGCAAATCTAATCCTGGACATACTCTGTTGACTTATCCACCAGCCGCCACTTTCTATCCTTTTTTCAACCAATAATAGATATGTTCCTTATCTAGTTTGTATTGTGTTTTCCCATTATTTCCCTTTTCAACCAAGAGACTAGTTGGGTATCCGGTCTCTACTACTTTCACCCTATTATTTCCTCTTTGAATCAAGTCCTAGATTCATGCTACAACTTTCCCCCCTTTCTTCGTTGTTTGAACCAAGTCCTAGATTCGAATGCATGAAGTAGCTTTACCTCTAATAATACTAAAAATTTAGGTGGCTTTGGAAGAGTTGATGGGACTAGAAAAAGATGCAAATTTAGGCACATGGGGAGTTGGTGAAGGAAATATGCCCTAGAGGCAATAATAAAGTTGTTATTTATATTTCCTTATATCATGATAAATGTTTATTATTCATGCTAGAATTGTATTAACCGGAAACTTAGTACATGTGTGAATACATAGAGAAATAGAGTGTCACTAGTATGCCTCTACTTGACTAGCTCGTTGAATCAAAGATGGTTATGTTTCCTAGCCATTGACATGAGTTGTCATTTAATTAACGGGATCACATCATTAGAGAATGATGTGATTGACTTGACCCATTCCGTTAGCTTAGCACTTGATCGTTTAGTATGTTGCTATTGCTTTCTTCATGACTTATACATGTTCCTATGACTATGAGATTATACAACTCCCGAATACCGGAGGAACACTTTTTGTGCTACCAAACGTCACAAGGTAACTGGGTGACTATAAAGGTGCTCTACAGGTGTCTCCGATGGTACTTGTTGGGTTAGCATAGATCGAGATTAGGATTTGTCACTCCGATTGTCGGAGAGCTATATCTGGGCCCTCTCGGTAATGCACATCACTATAAGTGATAGAGGCAAAGGTGTCCTGATGTTTCGATGAGATGGTGGCTGTCGTTTTCTGTGGGAGTCGACCTTGACGATCCGACTACGAACATGCGAGACGTCGCGCCTTAGCAATCGCTAAACCAACTTCCGAGGGTTATTGACCACGCCGGAGCACGATCAACCTGACCACGAGGGCCTGTTTCCTGCGAGCAAACAAAGAACAAGTAAGAAACTAAGATTGCAATCTGGATATTGCGAATATAAGAGGAAAGCTTTATTAATGAAGGTGGGGTTCTGTGACGCCTTGGTCTGGTCGTTGAACACAAACGAAGTATGCGAAGTTGCAACTATGGCGAACTTTTGATCTAAACAAAACCCAAAGTCTAAACGACGCCCTAAGGGCTGTATATATGGAGGAAGAGGTAGGAATTTCATGGCCCTTGAGGGAGGGGTCCGAAACCAACCCTAACTCTTGTTTCCCCACACATACAGACTCTAAAAACAGCCAATACTTAAGTATTTCGAAATTACATGGGCCTGGCCCAATAATAAGGTGACGCAACACCTAGAATAGCCTCTGGACGAAATTTATGAAGTGGCATCTTGTATATTTCGTCCAAGGCTTCATGTACTCCTTATAGTGGCTTCAAAGTTCGGAAATCATCACTTGTAACTCCGTTCTTGTTCCCCTTGCGCATGCCATCATCTCCAGGCTTGGTCTTGCTCCAGTGTTCATCCCTCTTCTCCATGCCAGGCCCTTCACTTGTAAGCAAAACAAATGTATCCAATTTAGGCAGCATCATATTCTCATGAACATTAGAATCATTACCAAGAACGGAAAGTACCTAATAATTTAATTGGCGTGCGCGAGCTCTAGTAATTGGTCCAGTATATGTAGCAGTAGGGGCTGTGGGTGTAACAATGGTATTGATGTCCTCATCATCCTCCCCTTCTTGAAATGAAGTTGTCCTCGACGGAAGCTCATCTTCCTCACCCAAATAAGCCTTCAAATCTGCAATGTTAGAAGTGGGACTAACCCCGAAATCTGCACGCAACTCAAGTTTATATGCATTATCATTTATTTTCTCTAACACCTTAAAAGGACCATCAGCACGTGGCATTAGCTTTGATTTGCGCAAATTAGGAAACCTATCCTTACGCAAATGTAACCAAACAAGATCTCTAGGCGCAAGGACAACATGTTTTCTACCCTTACCTCCAACAAGTTTATATTTAGCATTCATACGCTCAATGTTTTCCTTAGTTAACTCATACCATCAGCACGTTGTTTATGTCACGACCGGTTTTTTAATAAAATAATTATTGAGAGACCAATCCCTTTTACGGACCAGCGAGGAAGAATTTCTTCTCACTGGTAGACAATATCTTGGTCACAAAATAAAAATACCAGGAGTACTAAATATAATACAAGGTTGAGCAGAGACTGCCCAACAATTTATTACATGCACGCCGCTAAAACAAAACGGCGGATAGGGTGGCAACTACTAACTCACGATAACAACGGTGGTGGAAATATCACCGCGAAGCGAGTGATATGATTCCAGATGACTACAACTCATCGAGCGTCGGAGTGAGGCTCGAGAAGACTTATTGTGGGTGGCGGAAGCGTATACAATACAAGTGACCAATATCCGGGATCGCGCAGGACTGACTGGGACTCCTCTAGGCGTCGGACGCGCTATCAAACTCTTCATCCAAGAGATCGCCTTCGTCAACATCTGGCCAAATCAACAAGCCAGGTGAGTACTATGAAAGTACTCGCAAGACAGTTCGGACATAAGGTATAACAAATGTAAACATGAAGCAGATGAACAAGTTAACCAGTGCGATCAGACATAGAGATAATAAATACTGGGTGCCAAGCGAGGGTCTGAATGACGCCTTGAGCGGAAACTGCAGAATAGTAATACTGGTGCCAAACGAGTGTCTGAAAGACTCCTCGAGAGGAAAATGCAGAATAATAATGCGGGTGCCAAACGAGTGTCTGAAAGACTCCTCGAGCGGAAAATGCGGAATAATAATACAGGTGCCAAATGAGTGTCTGAAAGACTCCTCGAGAGGAAAATGCAGAATAATAATGCGGGTGCCAAACGAGTGTCTGAAAGACTCCTCGAGCGGAAAATGCGGAATAATAATACAGGTGCCAAACGAGTGTCTGAAAGACTCCTCGAGAGGAAAATGCAGAATAATAATGCCACAGTCGGGCGTCGGGGGGACACCACATAAAGGGCTTATAACAGAAAATAAAGACAGTGCATGCCGCAGTCGGACGTCTGAGCGACATCACATAAAGGGCTTATATTGTAGCTCAATAATACAATAGCTCGGGAACATAATTTATCACAAGCATGAGACAAATATAAAGTTAGTCCATCCCCAGGAATAACAATAAATCTGAATTTACCACTTGAGCTTGTTCACCGGGGACAAGTTTTTCACACGGATAGATATGGATATAATGTTTACACCACTTGATCATGGATACGATGATTTGGAAAGAATTGACTCTGCAGAGTTTGTACTTAACCACAGCCAACGGATTTCAGTAGTCACGGGGACTAGTTTCGTCTACGATATTTTGGAAGAAACACGTCTAACCAGTACACACCCAATTCAACCATCCGAAGCCAGGGATCACCCTCGGCGACGTTCAAGAAAAACCTTGAGACGGGGAGGCTACAACCTCGCGTAGCATGGGATCAAATTTCTATACGCGCGCTTTAAGGGGGTGCCCCCCCTCTCGGTCCCAACCGGAAACACCCATGCCCCCTGACCGGATGACTGGCTTTAATCCTGGGCCAAGGTACCATCATCCCGGCCTCTTTGTTTGGTGTGTACACGGAAAGAGGTTACCAACTTACTAAACTGCATCCTGGCAATGAGACATGTGGTAGCACGGAAGGGGAAAAGAGCGGTAACGTGGCTCCAACCACGTTAACATCGGAAAAGTCGGATGGCGCAAGGCTGGTATGCTACAACAGTACCACCTTGCTGCCCTTCATGTCACCACATGATTTAGGCCACCTCTCATCAGAGGTCATCGCAACTTTGGAACATGCGGGAAAAGAACGATAACGTGGCTCCAACCACGTTAACGTCGGGGAAAGTCGGATGACGCAAGGCTGGTATGCTACAACAGTACCACCTTGCTGCCCTTCATGTCACCACATGATTAGGCCACCTCTCATCAGAGATCATCCTGACTTTGGGACAACCGGGTAGTTGCCTTACAAGCAACGAGGTATTTACCGACACTCATATGCCACGCACAAAACTTTCACGTGAACATGAAAAACATCTGTCATATCAAATGTTCAAAACATGCTTCCCTGGTTCGGAGGAGTCGGATTCTAGCTCGGCGAAGTTCGCGGCTCCGTCACCTCTCCCGGAACCTACGGCAATCACGAAACGGGTGCTAACGTGAAAACCAACACATACACAGAAATTTTTTCCAAATATTTTTCAAATAAATCCCATAAAAAACTAGACAAAATTTGAAGATTGCCAGAAAAAGAATCACTCAAAAATACCTTTTTATTAAAAAGTTATAAAGGTTTCTGTCCAGGGACTTATCTGTAATGAAACAGAAAAGTTCCAGGGTTTTAACTGAGAAAACAGAAAACGCTTCGGCTGGGAATGCGCAAGCGCAAAGGAGACGACGTATTTTGCCCGAAGGCGCCAACAGAAAACGGTTCGCGAATAAAAGAACAGAGGCTGACACGCGGGGTCCACATGTCAGGTTTGAAAAGCTCGCCGGCGCCCGAAGACTGCGGTGGACGCTGGCGTCGAACCACGGCGAGTTAGGAGAAACGGAGGGTACCAAGAGCTTCAGCGTCTTCTTCCGCATCGGTGGGTGGTGGACTCGTCCAACGGGGAGCACCACGTCGACGGCGACACTATCTCCGGCGGACGGCGGCTCGGGTGAGGATGGGGAACTCCGGTGGAGGGCTGCAAACTACGAATTGAGGCGCGGGTCAGAACGAGTGATGCAAGGTGAAGCTACTGGCAAGAGAATGGAGGCGGAGGAGCACACACGGGGGAGAATCGGGCTGGATCCCGTGGCGGGTCACGGCGGCCGGAGTCGAGGACGGAGACCTCCTCGGGGCTCTTCCAGTGGCTAGGCGTGCTCTCGGGGGAGTGCAGGGCTGGTGGGTGCTCGAGTTGAAGCTCGGGGCCTCTATTTATAGGCAGATCGATGGGGTGGCCGTGAACGGAGAATCTCCGGCGAGCGATTACGGCGGAGCAGTGGATGGGCAGGTGGTTTGAGCGGCCAGGCAGCATCAGTGGAGGTTACTGGAGCCGTTTTACAGCTAAACGGAGACGGTCTTGGCGTAATGGCGTCGGTCCACGGTGAGGTGACCGCACGGGCTCAACGGCGGCAGAGAGCGTGCTCCGCGCGCTGCGGTTCACGACGAGAGCGGCAGCGCATTCGGGGGAGTGGAAGGCCACGCGGCGAGCTCCGGTGGTTTGGGCGGCGCTGGGTGGCGTCGTCGGCGCCGTGTCTCCCGCTGGCGTCCGCAAAGCCGCCGCCGGCGTCGGTCACGGGGCGGCGCACCTTCTGCTGCTCGTTGCCGACGCCCGCAATGCGCCAGGCGTTCGTGCGGTGCAGGAACAAGAGGGCGGGGACGAGGACCAAAGCGACGCGGTGGCACTGGCGAGATCGACATCCGCTTCTGAAGAAAACGACAGCAGCCACTGACTGAAACTCTGAACTTTCTGAATGTGACAAAGACAGTGCACTGCAGGTGTTCTACAGAAGGTTTTGGCTGTGAGATAAATTTTTCTGGAGCTGTAACTTGGTGAGATGACCACTCAAAGCACCCAGAGGCTGCCTGATTTTACTTGGAATTTTTGGAGAAGGTTTTGAATGAATTTCACCAAATTTGTCAAATCTGGTCCAAACTTGCAGCAGGTGTAGTTTGAAAATTTTGAACTGAAGACCAGTGGATCTTCATGGTTCTAGGTTGAGGGTTCAAAGGACTAGGAGGGGAAAAAGGTTTGGTGGCAAAAATCAAGACAGAAAGTGGAGTTCCTTTGTAAATCTCCAAGTGCTAGAAAAGAAGGCAGAAATTTATTTGAATAGAATTTGAATGGAAATAATCATATGGGGAGGTTCAACTTGCTGGATTTGGTGTAAAACATGATCCAAAGGTGAGGGAAGGGTTAGGAGAGAGCATTTGCACTAGGGCCATGGCAAGGAGGAATTTGTTGAAAGTGGCAAAGGAGTTTTCCAAAAGCCATAGTGCAAATTTCAAGAAGATTTTCAAAAGTCATTTTCCCAAATGAAAAACATTTTGTCTTGGGTCCAAGTGAAAAGCAAGGACCTCCAAGACCAAAGGCAGATCTTGGGTGAATCCAAACAAACTTTTGCCATAAAGAAAAGTATATGAGAGGGAGAGTTCTCTTGAAGAAAAATTTAAATCACTCCCCTCAAGTCAAATAAAAATCTTTAAAAAAAAATACAAATAAAAACTTGGGTGTCACAACACCTACCCCCTTAGGAAAAATCTCGTCCTCGAGATTTCTGCTGATCCTCAAATAGGTATGGATACTCTACTCGAAGGAAATCTTCCTTTTCCCATGTAGCTTCATCCTCAGTGTGGTTGCTCCACTGAACCCTGAAAAATCTTGTCGTTTTCTGACGGGTCCTCCGTTCAGACTCTTCTAAAATCCTTACTGGGCTTTCTCTGTAGGTGAGATCTGGTTGCATATCAATGTCCTCATGAGGTACATGCTTTTCTGGGTTGCTCACACATTTTCTTAACTGTGAGACGTGGAACACGTCATGGATGTCTGACAGCTCCTTGGGTAGGTCTAGTTGGTAGGCCACCGTGCCTCTCCGTGCCTTTACACAAAATGGTCCAATAAATCTTGGGGCTAGCTTCCCCTTAATTTTGAATCGTTGCAGACCCCTCATAGGAGATACTCGGAGGTATACGGAATCACCGGGTTCAAAGCTGACCTCACGGTGCTTCTGATGATAGTAGCTCTTTTGGCGGCTCTGTGCTGTCTTGAGTCTGTCCCTGATTTGTTTAACTTTCTCCTCGGCTTCTTTAAGCATATCTGGGCCGAAGATACGGCTGTCACCTGTTTCTGACCAATTCAGTGGGGTACGACACCTCCGTCCGTACAATGCTTCAAAGGGTGCCATTTGCAAGCTGGCTTGGTAACTGTTGTTGTAAGCAAATTCGGCATACGGCAAACTCTCTTCCCAACTGGATCCATAGGTGAGCACACAGGCTCTTAGCATGTCCTCTAGGATTTGGTTTACATGTTCTGTTTGTCCATCAGTCTGAGGGTGGTATGCTGTACTGAAAGCTAGTTGCGTGCCCAGAGCTTGTTGTAGGTGATCCCAAAATTTGGAGACGAATTGGGTGCCTCGGTCTGATATTATAGTCTTTGGGACTCCGTGCAAGCAAACTATACGGGAGAGATAAAGTTTTGCCAGTCTTTGTGTGGAGTAGGTAGTCTTCTCGGGAATGAAATGAGCAACCTTGGTTAGTCGGTCTGTGATGACCCATATGGCATCATTTCCGCGTTGTGATCGGGGTAATCCGACAATGAAGTCCATTCCTATTTCATCCCATTTCCACTCTGGTATCCTGTTAGGCTGGAGTAGCCCTGCTGGCTTTTGGTGCTCGGCCTTGATGCGCTGACATGAATCGCAATAAGCAATGAATGTGGCTATATCTCTTTTCATACCGTGCCACCAAAATCTTTCCTGGATGTCCTTGTACATTTTGGTCCCTCCAGGATGGATCGAGTATGGGGCGGTGTGGCTTTCCGTCAAGATCTGTTGCTTGAGTTCCTCAATGTTAGGTACGCAAAGTCTATCTCGGTACCATAATGTTCCTTCACTGTCTGTGACGAACTCTGAAGTCTTACTAAGATTCATTTTCTTCTTTATGCCTTCGATGCTGGGATGTCCCTGTTGAGCCTTCTTAATTTGTTCCACCAGGGTGGGTTGTATCTCCAGGTTCGATACGGTGCCCTGAGAGACTAACATCATGTTGATCCTAGCAAACTCTTGCTCAAACTCAGGCCTCAAATATTGCTGACCGTCACTGTCCGGGCTGTGGTTTCGACTAAGGGCATCGGCCACTACATTAGCTTTCCCTGGATGGTAGTGAATACCGACGTCATAGTCCTTGACCAGTTCCAACCAGCGTCGTTGGCGTAAATTCAGCTCTGGCTGCGTGAAAATATATCTGAGGCTCTTATAGTCCGTATATATTTCACAGCGATTTCCCAACAGAAAGTGCCTCCACTCCTTGAGTGCATGTATGACTGCTGCTAGCTCCAGGTCATGTGTTGGGTAATTTTCCTCGTGTTTTCGCAGCTGCCTGGAGGCATATGCGACAACTTTGCCATCCTGCATTAGCACACATCCGAGACCTTTTCGGGACGCCTCACAATACACTTCAAAGCTCTTGTGTATGTCTGGCACAGTTAAGACCGGTGCGGTTGTCAACTTCTTCTTGAGTTCTTGGAAGCTCTGCTCACATGCTTCCGTCCATACGAATGTTTTGTCCTTCTTGAGTAATTGTGTCATAGGTTTTGCCACAGTGGAGAATCCTTCAATAAATCTCCTGTAATATCCGGCCATTCCTAGGAAACTCCGCACATCTGTAACATTGGCGGGTGGCTTCCAGTCTAGTATGGCCTTGACTTTTTCTGGGTCTACGGCCACACCTTCTTGGTTCAGTATATGGCCCAAGAAACCAACTTGTCTTAGCCAAAATTCGCACTTGCTAAATTTGGCGTACAATTGATGTTTCCTCAATTCTCCCAAATCAATTCTGAGGTGTTCAGCATGCTCTTCCGGTGTCCTCGAGTAAACCAGAATGTCGTCAATGAATACCACCACAAATTTGTCCATGAATTTCATGAATACTTTGTTCATGAGGTGGACGAAATATGCGGGGGCGTTCGTTAGTCCAAAAGGCATCACTGTAAACTCGTATAACCCATATCTGGAGGTGAAAGCTGTCTTGGGGATATCTTCCATCCGTACCTTCAGTTGATGGTATCCCGATCTCAAATCAATCTTTGAAAATACCTTGGCTTGTGCGAGCTGGTCAAACAAATCATTGATCCGTGGCATCGGATATTTGTTTTTGATGGTGACCATATTGAGGGCTCGATAGTCTATACACAGTCTCAGTGTCCCTTCTTTCTTCTTAGCGAACAACACAGGCGAACCCCATGGTGAGGAGCTGGCTCGAATAAATCCTTTGTCCAACAACTCCTTTATCTGCTTCTTCAACTCCACCAATTCTGAGGGTGCCATTCTATACGGCTTCTTATAGATGGGAGCGGTGCCAGGTGCTAGTTCAATGCTGAATTCTATCTCTCGGTCTGGTGGCATGCCTGGTAGTTCTTCGGGGAATACATCAGGGAACTCGCATACCACTGGAACTTTTCTCAGTTCTGCAATGTCCATTTTGTTCAGCTTTGGCTGCTGTGATCGTGGCCTTTCTTGAGCGGAAACTCTTATAGTCTTGCCGTGATGGTGAGTGAGAATCACTGTTCGATTGAAACAGTCGACGAATCCTTTGTTGGTGGTCAACCAGTCCATCCCTAAAATGACATCCAGTCCTTTACTTTCCAACACGATGAGATCCGCGTGGAATTGTAGTCCTTCGAACTCAATGACCACTCCTTGGCAGTAACCCTGAGCGATTTGCTTATTTCCGGGGGACTTGATGATCATAGATTTTTCCAAGGGAAGTATCGGAAAACCATGTTGCGAAACAAAACTCTTCGAAACGAACGAATGGGAAGCTCCAGAATCAAACAAAACCGTGGCAGGTACTGTGTTGACAGGGAACGTACCGAGCACGATGTCTGGGGCATTCTGCGCTTCTTCCCTGGTCACATGGTTCAGGTGACCCTTCCTGTGGTTGTTGCTGGGATTGAAGTTGTTGCGCTTGGGGGCTGGATTGTTTCCACCATTGTTCGGCTTGGGTGCCGAGTCTCTTGGCTTCGGGCACTGTTTAGCATAATGCCCTTGTTGACCACAAGCATAGCAGGTGACCCCTGGACGGTATGTGAACTCCTTGTCTCTGGCATGAAATTGTCCGACGGGCCTTGGCTCAGTAGTCGTGGATCTCCTTGTGTCTGTCCTTGGGACCTCAGTCTTGCCTCGGTTGCTGCGGGCAAGAGTCGTCTTGTCCCTCTTTCGCTTACGGATATCTTCCAGACTACGGCGCTCATTCTCCAAGGTGATGGCCTTGTCCACCAGCGTCTTAAAATCCAGAAAGGTGTGCACGATCAGTTGGCACCTCAGTGCTGGTGCCAGGCCGTCCAGGAATTTTTCCATCTTCTTGCTTTCTGTCATGTGCTCGTCGTAGGCATAACGAGACAGCTGGGTAAACTGGCCATTGTACTCTGTCACTGACATGCCTCTTTGCTTCAGGTCGTCAAACTCTCTCTCCTTAATCTTTAGGATGCTCCTGGGGATTTGTGCCCCACGGAAGCCTTCCTTGAACTCTTCCCAGGTGATGTTGTGTTCCCGGGGATGCATGTGTAGGAAGTTCCCCACCATGCTGCGGCTGCTCCAGTAAGGTAGTGTGGTGCATAGAGCACCTTCTCATGATCTGAGCACTGAGCAATAATCAGTTTCCTTTCAATCTCACGAAGCCAATCATCAGCTTCCAGCGGTCTGTCGGTGTGAGCAAAAAAGTTGAGGGGCGAGTCTTCTGTAACTCAGATAATTTGGAATGGGGTCGATAGGGTTCATGGTGGTTTCCCATGTTGATGACATGGTTCATCATCTCTTGGTGCTGTTGGTGGCTTTGCTCGAAGAGACGGCATACTTGAGACAGTGCTGCTTCGCTGTCCTGTTGGCTGGACTGACCCTGAGTGAAATTGTTGCTGGTCTGTGTCCCGTAAACCTCTTCTGGCTGATTGGGCATGGAGCGAGTCCATGGGCGAGACATTTTTCCAGTTTGGGGGTATTATTTGCAAAACCCATGAGAAAAATTGTGTAGCACAAAAATCTTGCAAAGGCAAAAATCAAAAGGCTTCAAGGTTTTCAAAGAAACACAAATGATTTTCATGGAGAAGAAGTGCTTAACATAAATCTTACATGCGAAAAGCAAACACAAGATACAGCACTCAGGATGCGCGTACACAATCCTGACATGTTATTAAGAACTAGCGTACTACTCCGGAGGCAACCATACCAACACAAACTAGCGTACAGATAAAACAACACATCATACAAGCAGGCATAGCACGCGGCTACTCGGTGCTCTTAGTCGGAGATGGTGAAGATCTCCTTCCCCTTGCCGATGGCAAGGCTCAGCGGTCCAGGAGAATCAACCTCCTCCTCTCTAGCTGGCTCCTGGCGTGGGACGCTGCGCTGCGGTGATGGTGCGGGGGTGACTGGTGGTAGAGCGTGTGCGGTAGGCGGTGCGGCTCTGACTGGAGTAGGAGCGATGACTCGGTCGAACTCCTCAGTGGTAGGCAGACGGCGAGCAGTGGCCAAAACGGCCGGTGCATACGAGGCTGAAGACGAGACGAATGTCAAAGGCGGCGCCGTGTGGAGAAGCTCCTTCCTGCTGGCAGGACCGCCCCAGACTAAGTCCATGCGGGCAGCCACAAGATCATCTACGAGGTTGTCGAAAGACTCCTCCAGAGCCTTGAGATACTCCACAACCATCTCGATGGCTTCATCTCGTTCTCCCCGATGGCAGGCGAACGCATAGTGGCTGGTGTAAGGCACATGGCATGGGAGGTAGCGGTAGCGACGAGTCTTCATCGTAGGAAGGATGTCCCGGAGGCGAGCTATCGCCTCACGGGCAGTCATCTGCATGGCATGCCTCTCCGTAGGCATGGCCCTTCCCACAAAACGGAAGTGGCGTGCAGCAGAACGTCCACCCTTGAACTGCACCACAGCTTGGTGCATAGACACTTCGTCACTGAGCTTGTGCTGATAGAGTGTGAACTCCGGGCAAGCTGCTGGCCCGATCGCGAGCCTGGTGATGGAGACGAGGAGCTTGACAAACCCCTCAGGCACGTTGGTGAACACTCGATTCTCACAGCTGCTGCCAGCCATCTACAAAAGTAGGCAAAAATTCTGAGTAGTCATGTCATAAATTTATGATGACCAACAGAAAATAGCTACAATTGCAAAATGCTGAAAAAGCACAAAAGACGCTAATAACCGATTAGCGATCGCACCTAGTGGCTTCCTACAGTCAGCCTGGCTATGGTACCAAGCTTGTCACGACCGGTTTTTCAATAAAATAATTATTGAGAGACCAATCCCTTTTACGGACAAGCGAGGAAGAATTTCTTCTCACTGGTAGCCAATATCTTGGTCACAGAAGAAAAATACCAGGAGTACTAAATATAATACAAGGTTGAGCAGAGACTGCCCAACAATTTATTACATGCACGCCGCTAAAACAAAACGGCGGATAGGGTGGCAACTACTAACTCACGATAACAACGGTGGTGGAAATATCACCGCGAAGCGAGTGATATGATTCCAGATGACTACAACTCATCGAGCGTCGGAATGAGGCTCGAGAAGACTTATTGTGAGTGGCGGAAGCGTATACAATACAAGTGACCAATATCCGGGATCGCGCAGGACTGACTAGGACTCCTCTAGGCGTCGGACGCGCTATCAAACTCTTCATCCAAGAGATCGCCTTCGTCAACATCTGGCCAAATCAACAAGCCAGGTGAGTACTATGAAAGTACTCGCAAGACAGTTCGGACATAAGGTATAACGAATATAAACATGAAGCAGATGAACAAGTTAACCAGTGCGATCAGACATAGAGATAATAAATACTGGGTGCCAAGCGAGGGTCTGAATGACGCCTCGAGCGGAAACTGCAGAATAGTAATACTGGTGCCAAACGAGTGTCTGAAAGACTCCTCGAGAGGAAAATGCAGAATAATAATGCGGGTGCCAAACGAGTGTCTGAAAGACTCCTCGAGCGGAAAATGCGGAATAATAATACAGGTGCCAAACGAGTGTCTGAAAGACTCCTCGAGAGGAAAATGCAGAATAATAATGCGGGTGCCAAACGAGTGTCTGAAAGACTCCTCGAGCGGAAAATGCGGAATAATAATACAGGTGCCAAACGAGTGTCTGAAAGACTCCTCGAGAGGAAAATGTAGAATAATAATGCCACAGTCGGGCGTCGGGGCGACACCACATAAAGGGCTTATAACAGAAAATAAAGACAGTGCATGCCGCGGTCGGACGTCTGAGCGACATCACATAAAGGGCTTATATTGTAGCTCAATAATACAATAGCTCGGGAACATAATTTATCACAAGCATGAGACAAATATAAAGTTAGTCCATCCCCAGGAATAACAATAAATCTGAATTTACCACTTGACCTTGTTCACCGGGGACAAGTTTTTCACACTGATAGATATGGATATAATGTTTACACTACTAGATCATGGATACGATGATTTGGAAAGAATTGACTCTGCAGAGTTTGTACTTAACCACAGCCAACGGATTTCAGTAGTCACGGGGACTAGTTCCGTCTACGGTATTTTTGAAGAAACACGTCCAACCAGTACACACCCAATTCAACCATCCGAAGCCAGGGATCACCCTCGGCGACGTTCAAGAAAAACCTTGAGACGGGGAGGCTACAACCTCGCGTAGCATGGGATCAAATTTCTATACGCGCGCTTTAAGGGGGTGCCCCCCCTCTTGGTCCCAACCGGAAACACCCATGCCCCCTGACCGGATGACTGGCTTTAATCCTGGGCCAAGGTACCATCATCCCGGCCTCTCTGTTTGGTGTGTACACGGAAAGAGGTTACCAACTTACTAAACCGCATCCTGGCAATGAGACATGTGGTAGCACGGAAGGGGAAAAGAGCGGTAACGTGGCTCCAACCACGTTAACATCGGAAAAGTCGGATGGCGCAAGGCTGGTATGCTACAACAGTACCACCTTGCTGCCCTTCATGTCACCACATGATTTAGGCCACCTCTCATCAGAGGTCATCGCAACTTTGGAACATGCGGGAAAAGAACGATAACGTGGCTCCAACCACGTTTACGTCGGGGAAAGTCGGATGACGCAAGGCTGGTATGCTACAATAGTACCACCTTGCTGCCCTTCATGTCACCACATGATTAGGCCACCTCTCATCAGAGATCATCCTGACTTTGGGACAACCGGGTAGTTGCCTTACAAGCAACGAGGTATTTACCGACACTCATATGCCACGCACAAAACTTTCACGTGAACATGAAAAACATCTGTCATATCAAATGTGCAAAACATGCTTGCCTGGTTCGGAGAAGTCAGAGTCTAGCTCGGCGAAGTTCGCGGCTCCGTCACCTCTCCCGGAACCTACGGCAATCACGAAACGGGTGCTAACGTGAAAACCAACACATACACAGAAACTTTTTCCAAATATTTTTCAAATGAATCCCATAAAAAACTAGACAAAATTTGAAGATTCTCAGAAAAAGAATCACTCAAAAATACCTTTTTATTAAAAAGTTATAAAGGTTTCTGTCCAGGGACTTATCTGTAATGAAACAGAAAAGTTCCAGGGTTTTAACAGAGAAAACAGAAAACGCTTCGGCTGGGAATGCGCAAGCGCAAAGGAGAAGATGTATTTTGCCTGAAGGCGCCAACAGAAAACGGTTCGCGAATAAAAGAACAGAGGCTGACACGCGGGGTCCACATGTCAGGTTTGAAAAGCTCGCCGGCGCCCGAAGACTGTGGTGGACGCCGGCGTCGAACCACGGCGAGTTAGGAGAAACGGAGGGTACCAAGAGCTTCAGCGTCTTCTTCCGCGTCGGTGGGTGGTGGACTCGTCCAACGGGGAGCACCACGTCGATGGCGACACTATCTCCGGCGGACGGCGGCTCGGGTGAGGATGGGGAACTCCGGTGGAGGGCTGCAAACTACGAATTGAGGCGCGGGTCAGAACGAGTGATGCAAGGTGAAGCTACTGGCAAGAGAATGGAGGCGGAGGAGCACACACGGGGGCGAATCGGGCTGGATCCCGTGGCGGGTCACGGCGGCCGGAGTCGAGGACGGAGACCTCCTCGGGGCTCTTCCAGTGGCTAGGCGTGCTCTAGGGGGAGTGCAGGGCTGGTGGGTGCTCGAGTTGAAGCTCGGGGCCTCTATTTATAGGCAGATCGACGGGGTGGCCGTGAACGCAGAATCTCCGGCGAGCGATTACGGCGGAGCAGTGGATGGGTAGGTGGTTTGAGCGGCCAGGCAGCATCAGTGGAGGTTACTGGAGCCGTTTTACAGCTAAACGGAGACGGTCTTGGCGTAATGGCGTCGGTCCACGGTGAGGTGACCGCACGGGCTCAACGGCGGCAGAGAGCGTGCTCCGCGCGCTGCGGTTCACGACGAGAGCGGCAGCGCATTCGGGGGAGTGGAAGGCCACGCGGCGAGCTCCGGTGGTTTGGGCGGCGCTGGGTGGCGTCGTCGGCGCCGTGTCTCCCGCTGGCGTCCGCAAAGCCGCCGCCGGCGTCGGTCACGGGGCGGCGCACCTTCTGCTGCTCGTTGCCGACGCCCGCAATGCGCCAGGCGTTCGTGCGGTGCAGGAACAAGAGGGCGGGGACGAGGACCAAAGCGACGCGGTGGCACTGGCGAGATCGACATCCGCTTCTGAAGAAAACGACAACAGCCACTGACTGAAACTCTGAACTTTCTGAATGTGACAAAGACAGTGCACTGCAGGTGTTCGACAGAAGGTTTTGGCTGTGAGATAAATTTTTCTGGAGCTGTAACTTGGTGAGATGACCACTCAAAGCACCCAGAGGCTGCCTGATTTTACTTGGAATTTTTGGAGAAGGTTTTGAATGAATTTCACCAAATTTGTCAAATCTGGTGCAAACTTGCAGCAGGTGTAGTTTGAAAATTTTGAACTGAAGACCAGTGGATCTTCATGGTTCTAGGTTGAGGGTTCAAAGGACTAGGAGGGGAAAAAGGTTTGGTGGCAAAAATCAAGACAGAAAGTGGAGTTCCTTTGTAAATCTCCAAGTGCTAGAAAAGAAGGCAGAAATTTATTTGAATAGAATTTGAATGGAAATAATCATATGGGGAGGTTCAACTTGCTGGATTTGGTGTAAAACATGATCCAAAGGTGAGGGAAGGGTTAGGAGAGAGCATTTGCACTAGGGCCATGGCAAGGAGGAATTTGTTGAAAGTGGCAAAGGAGTTTTCCAAAAGCCATAGTGCAAATTTCAAGAAGATTTTCAAAAGTCATTTTCCCAAATGAAAAACATTTTGTCTTGGGTCCAAGTGAAAAGCAAGGACCTCCAAGACCAAAGGCAGATCTTGGGTGAATCCAAACAAACTTTTGCCATAAAGAAAAGTATATGAGAGGGAGAGTTCTCTTGAAGAAAAATTTAAATCACTCCCCTCAAGTCAAATAAAAATCTTTTTAAAAAAAATCCAAACAAAAACTTGGGTGTCACAGTTTAGCATCAAAATTAACCTTCTCCGAAGATGGGAGAGGCAACAAATCAATAGGTGCACGAGGTAGGAAACCATACACAATTTCAAAAGGGCACATCTTAGTAGTATAATGCAACGAACGATTATAAGAAAATTCAATATGAGGCAAGCATTCTTCCCACATTTTCTTATTATTCTTCAAAACAGCCCTAAGCATAGTAGACAATGTTCTATTGACTACTTCAGTTTGACCATCTGTTTGGGGATGACAAGTAGTACTAAAAAGGAGTTTAGTCCCCAACTTAGCCCATAAACATCTCCAAAAGTGGCTAAGAAATTTAGTATCACGATCTGAAACAATAGTATTTGGCACACCATGCAAGCGAATAATTTCACGGAAGAACAAATCAGCAACATTAACAGCATCATCGCTTTTATGACATGGTATAAAGTGTGCCATTTTCGAGAACCTATCCATGACAACAAATATGCTATCCCTCCCCTTCTTTGTTCGAGGTAAACCTAAAAAAAGTCCATAGATATATCCTCCCAAGGAACACTAGGTACAGGCAAAGGCATATATAAACCATGAGGGTTGAGTCGTAACTTAGCTTTTTGACATGCAGTGCAGCGAGCAACAAAACGCTCAACATCCCGTCTCATCTTTGGCCAAAAGAACTGTGTAGCAAGTATATCCTCCATCTTCTTCATGCCGAAGTGTCCCATTAGTCCTCCTCCATGCGCCTCCTGCAACAACAAAAGACGAACGGAGCTAGCTGGAATGCATAGCTTGTTAGCACGAAACACAAATCCATCGTTAACGATGAACTTGTTCCATGTTCTACCTTCTTTACAATTCTGCAATACATCTTTAAATTCAGCATCATGCACATATTGATCTTTGATGGTCTCCAGACCAAATATTTTAAAGTCAAATTGTGAAAGCATAGTATGACGACGAGACAATGCATCAGCAATAACATTTTCTTTACCCTTCTTGTGTTTAATGACATAAGGGAAAGTCTCAATGAATTCAACCCATTTAGCATGTCTACGATTCAATTTTGCTTGACTTTTAATGTGTTTCAAATATTCATTATCAGAATGTATAACAAATTCTTTGGGCCATAAATAATGTTGCCATGTTTCTAAGGTCCGAACAAGAGCATATAAATCTTTATCATAAGTAGAATAGTTCAGACTAGGCCCACTCAATTTTTCAGAAAAGTATACAACAGGTTTGCCATATTGTAACAACACCTCATAATCCAATTCCACTAGCATCACATTCAAGCTCAAAAGTCTTATTAAAATCAGGAAGTTGGAGTAAAGGAGCATGTGTCAACTTATCTTTCAATACCGTGAAGGCTTCTTCCTGTGCGGTACCCCAAACAAAAGGCACATCCTTCTTTGTAAGCTCTTTGAGAGGTGCAGCAATGGTGCTAAAATCTCTCACAAAACGCCTATAGAAACCAGCGAGTCCAAGAAAACTCCTCACTTGTGTGACCGTTTTGGGCTGCGGCCAACTCTCAATAACTTCAATCTTGGCTTTATCAACTTCAATTCCCTGTGGAGTAACAACATAACCGGTCGGTGCAAAAGGTGCACTTCCCAAGGTTACCAAACAAACGTGCATCACGTAGAGCAATAAAAACAACACGTAAATGTTCCAAATGTTCTTCCAAAGATTTGCTATAAATGAGTATATCGTCAAAATAGACTACCACAAATCGTCCAATGAAAGCACGTAAAATTTCGTTGATTAGTCTCATGAAAGTACTAGGTGCATTAGTTAACCCAAAAGGCATGACTAACCACTCATATAAACCAACCTTAGTTTTAAATGTTGTTTTCCATTCATCTCCCAATTTCATACGAATTTGATGGTATCCACTACGCAAATCAACTTTGGAGAATATTGTAGAGCCACTCAATTCATCA
The DNA here is from genome assembly GCF_002575655.3 of Aegilops tauschii subsp. strangulata. Classification (NCBI taxonomy): domain Eukaryota; kingdom Viridiplantae; phylum Streptophyta; class Magnoliopsida; order Poales; family Poaceae; genus Aegilops; species Aegilops tauschii. Next base: position 239,107,645 of record NC_053037.3, on the reverse strand, counting down.
AGCATATCATCTAGCCTAGGAATAGGATGACGATAACGAATAGTAATATTATTAATGCCTCTACAATCAACACACATACGCGACGTACCATCCTTTTTAGGCACTAGTATAATAGGAACAACACAAGGACTAAGAGATTCGCGTATATAACCTTTGTCGAGCAGCTCATGTACTAGACGCATAATCTCCTTCGTCACCTCTGGATTGGTACGGTATGGTGCACGGTTGGGTAGCGATGCAACGGGAATTAAGTCAATTTGATGCTCAATCCCTCGAATAGGTGGTAATCCCGGTGGCACGTCTTGTGGGAAGACGTCAGCGAACTCTTGCAAAATGTTAGTGACAGCAGGGGCAAAGAGGAAGGCACGCCCTCGAATCAAAATAATGCCTCTTTGCACACAAAAGCATAGCAAACAGATTTGCTAAAATCTAGTTCATCAATATCAGATTTGGTGGCAAGTAAACATGCACTTTTCAATTTAATTTCAGAAGCAACACTAGATGGTTTATTATTATGCTTCATTTGTTGCTCAAATTCTTTTGCCACAATCTGATTTTCACTCTTATTTTTCTCCTGTTTTGCTTTATTAGCTCTATTAATATCATCTTTCAAAATGGAATCAGGAGTCGTAGGAAGCAAAGTAATATTTTTATCCTTATGAACAAGAGAATACTGATTGTTTCTACCATGGTGTACAGAATTTTTATCAAATTGCCATGGTCTACCAAGTAATAAGGAACATGCTTGCATAGGTACCACATAAAATCAACATAATCAGCATATGTAGAGATACTAAAATGCACACGAACAGTACGTGTTACCTTAACCTTGCCGCTGTTGTTGAACCATTGGATGTATTAAGGATGTGGATGTGGTCTTGTGGTGAGAGGTAGCTTCTCCACCATCTCCATGCTGGCCAAGTTGTTGCAGCTCCCTCCATCTATGATGACACGAATAGAACGTTCCTTCACAACTCCCTTTGTATGGAACAAATTATGCCTCTGATTTTGCTCAGCTTGTGTAACCTGCACACTCAAAACACGTTGAGCAACCAAACATTCATACCTGTCAGAATCTTCAGGAGCCATGTATTGCATCTCATGATCAGAATCATCTCCACCGTGTTCTTCACGTGTAATAAGAGCCAAAGTCTCCTCATCATAGTCACTAGCGGACTCATACCCACCATCCTCAGTAGCAATCATCACACGCTGAGATTTGCATTCTCGCGCGTAATGACCACTTCCCTTACAACGACGACAAATAATATCACTTGTGTGCCCTGTTGATGCCATGGAAGAAGAAGTGCTCTGTGCAGGCCCGACAGGTGTGCTCTTGGCAGATAGTGGTGGTTGTGCCTGCTTTCTTGTATCACGGTTGGAGGTGGCACCTGATGGAGGTGATGGTGCAGTGGAAGTAGAGGATGCACGTGGCGTCCATGACGAACGTCGACCTGCAGAAAAGTTAGTTCGCGCCAATGCCTGTCGATCTTGCACTTCACGTTCAGCTTTACAAGCAAGATGGAATAAACGAGTGATATTATTATACTCCTTATACTCTAGAATGGTCTGAATCTCTCTATTTAATCCACCCATAAAACGTGCAATCCTAGCTTCATTATCCTAAAAAATACCACATCTAATCATGCCAGTTTGTAATTCCTGGTAATATTCCTCTACAGAATTTTTTCCTTGTCTTAAACGCTGCAATTTTTGAAGTAATTCACGTTGATAATATGGTGGTACCCAACGAGTACGCATTGCAGTTTGCAAAGCAGCCCAAGTAGTTGGAATATTATTCGGATATAATCTACGATGTTCAGACCACCACACACAAGCAAAACTAGTGAAAGCACAAAGTGCAGCAGCAACACGTCTCTCCTCGGGATATTCTAAACATGTAAAACGTAGTTTGGTTTCTAACTCCCAAGTAAGATATATATCAGGAACATATCTACCCTCAAATGGTGGAATATTAAATTTCAGTTTAGGAAGATGGTCATGATCTCGTACCTGAGGGAGAGCCCTACCATTGTGATTATTTGCATGTGGACGACCTGGTGGTGGTGCTGCTGGTGGTTGCACGTAGTTCTGATTTTGATCAATCTCATCCTCGTAATCTCCCGCATAATCATCCTCCGCATCAGGAGCAGGAGCCACAGAAGTATCAACAGTAGCACCAACAGTTTGGCTAGGCTGAAGAAGGACACGGCTCGCTCGGCGGAGGGCTGTTTCGTGACGTGGAGGTAGTCGTTGTTGTTGTTGCAGAGGTGCGGCAGGTGCAGCCGGTGGTGGAAGACGCACAAACAGTTCATTAAATCTGTTATCGAGCTTTGTTTCGAACGTCTTCTCAAGGCCACTGATCTTCTCCATGGCCTCTTCAAAATTGTTCAGCACATCTTGCACCTGTTGAGTCATCATTTGCTGAAACTTATCATGAAGCTCCTTGTTCATTAAGTTCTCCCAGTCAATCTCATCGACTTGTGATCCTGGCATGGTTAGCAGCAATAGAAACACACAAGAATATGATCCTACAGACTACAAACAAGTGGTGGTGGTGTGGGGTCACAAATCCGTCAAGCAAATCTCAAATTCTTACCAGTTCTTACCCAGTAGCAGGCGGTGATCGGCAACCGATATAGTCAAAACTCTCAAAACTTGGATAGAGCGATTACCAGGGAGAGTCAAACGCAAGATGTAGATGTATGTGGAGCTGGGAAGGCTTATAATATGGTAGCAAAAAGGGTCAGCAATAATCAATTCAGAGATGCAAAGTTGAATAAACGCTCAACGACGGTACTATGCTGGTCCTAGGCTAGACTGTGCTAGAGATGCGAGCCTAGAACACTAACAAAATCACGGCGCTACATGTAAACAAGGAAAAAGCACACTCTGGATTTTTTCTTTCGCTCTGTTTTTTTTGGCGCTCTTTTTTTTGCGCTCCTCTTTTTTTTGCGAAAAATCACTATAATGGCGAGTGTCTCAAAACTCTTCCGAGGTCAAAATGACAGGATGGGCATGAAATTTTTTGACTATTTTTTCAGGAATAAGGGCAGCGACGACGAAAAAGTGTGACAAAAAATCACTATGATGGCATGTGGCTCAGAAGACTCAGAAAAGCCTTAAAATAGGATAGGGAAAAAATATTTTCGGTCGCCGAAATTTTGGCCTAAAAACTGCCCGGGGATCTCCAGACTCTTTTTTTCCGAGACCTACTCAGGCAAGGAAACACAAAACGAAAACTAGATGGATCTCAAAAACAAACCTAATATGAAAAGAACTTGGATTGGTGGTGGATAGCCAGATGTATATGTGGACTCAGATTGGTGGTGGACAGGCAGATGTATATGTGGACTCGGATTGGTGGTGGACAGGAGGATGTATATGTGGACTCGGATTGGTGGTGGACAGGCAGATGTATATGTGGACTCAGATTGGTGGTGGACAGGCGGTTGTATATGGCAGCGGTAAGGAATATGTTGATGGTGGTGGTATATGGTAGGAACGATGACGATGGTGCGGTGGCGGCGTGACAACTTGTGAACAGAACTCGAAACTCTAAGGGAAACCAGACACTAAGACCAGCAACTTGACACGACGATGCAACCGCAAATTCAACAAAGCAAAATACTGAGAAGACTATGCAAAGGCTCAGACTGGTTCGGATATGATGAACTAACCCTAATTTTTTTGTGGCTTTTTCGTAGACAGTAGGTATGAAGAACAAACTCGATCTAAACTATGAAAAACTGTAAAATCTCACCGAGCAACCTGAAAATCTGATACCACCTGATAGAGGCAAAGGTGTCCCGATGTTTCGATGAGATGGTGGCTATCGTTTTCTGTGGGAGTCGACCTTGACGATCCGACTACGAACGTGTGAGACGTCGCGCCTTAGCAATCGCTAAACCAACTTCCAAGGGTTATTGACCACGCCGGAGCACGATCAACCTGACCACGAGGGCCTGTTTCCTGCGAGAAAACGAAGAACAAGCAAGAAACTAAGATTGCAATCTAGATATTGCGTATATAAGAGGAAAGCTTTATTAATGAAGTTGGGGTTCTGTGACGCCTTGGTCTGGTCGTTGAACACAAACGAAGTACGCGAAGTTGCAACTATGGCGAACTTTTGATCTAAACAAAACCCAAAGTCTAAACGACGCCCTAAGTGCTGTATATATGGAGGAAGAGGGGGGAATTTCGTGTCCCTTGAGGGAGGGGTCCGAAACCAACCCTAACTATTGTTTCCCCACACATACGGACTCTAAAAACAGCCTATACTTAAGTATTTCGAAATTACATGGGCCTGGCCCAATAATAAGGTGACGCAGCACCTAGAATAGCCTCAGGACGAAATGTATGAAGTGGCATCTTGTATATTTCGTCCAAGGCTTCATGCACTCCTTATGGTGGCTTCAAAGTCCTGAAATCATCACTTGTAACTCCGTTCTTGTTCCCCTTGCGCATGCCATCATCTCCAGGCTTGGTCTTGCTCTAGTGTTCATCCCTCTTCTCCATGCCAGGCCCTTCATCTGTAAGAAAAACAAATGTATCCAATTTAGGCAGCATCATATTCACATGAACATTAGAATCATTACCAAAAAACGAAAGTACCTGATATTTTAATTGGCTTGCGCGAGCTCTAGTATATGTAACAGTAGGGGTTGTGGGTGTAACAATGGTATTGATGTCCTCATCAATAAGCCTTGCAAGCAATGTGACTCATGAGTTAGTTGCGGGATGATGCATTACGGAACGAGTAAAGGGACTTGCCGGTAACGAGATTGAACTAGGTATTGAGATACCGACGATCGAATCTCGGGCATGTAACATACCGTTGACGAAGGGAACAACGTATATTGTTATGCGGTTTGATCGATATAGATCTTCATAGAATATGTGGGAGCCAATATGAGCATCCAGGTTCCGCTATTGGTTATTGACCGGAGACGTGTCTCGGTCATGTCTACATAGTTCTCGAACCCGTAGGGTCCGCACGCTTAACGTTCGGTGACGATCGGTAATATGAGTTTATGTGTTTTGATGTACCGAAGGTAGTTCAGAGTCCCGGATACGATCACAGACATGACAAGGAGTCTTGAAATGGTCGAGACATAAAGATCGATATATTGGATGACTATGTTTGGACTTCGGAAGGGTTCCGAGAGAGTTTGGACGAATACCGGAGCACCGGGGGGTTACCGGAACACCCCCACGAATAGCTTTGGTGGAGAGAGGAAGGGGCGGCCAGGGCAGGCCGCGCCCCCCCCTCCCCCTCTAGTCCGAATTGGACTAGGAAGGGGGGCCGGTGCCCCCCATTTCCTCCCCCCTCTCTCCTCCTTCTCCTACTCATGGAAGGGGTGGAATCCTACTCCCGGTGGGAGTAGGACTCCCCTTGGGGCGCGCCTAGGAGGCCGGCCTCCTCGCCCTCCCCCACTCCTTTATATACGGGTGAGGGGGCACCCCATAGACAAACAAGTTGATCATTGATCTCTTAGCCGTGTGTGGTGCCCCACTCCACCATAATCCACCTCGGTCATATCGTAGCGGTGCTTAGGCGAAGCCCTCCGTCGGTAGCTTCACCATCACCGTCATCACGCCGTCGTGCTGATGGAACTCTCCCTCGAAGCTCTACTGGATCGTGAGTTCGTGGGACGTCACCGAGCTGAACGTGTGCAGATCGGGGAGGTGCCGTACGTTCGGTACGGAGGATCGGTCGATCGTGAAGACGTACAACTACATCAACCGCGTTGTCATAACGCTTCCGCTTTCGGTCTACGATGGTACGTGGACAACACTCTCCTCTCTCGTTGCTATGCATCACCATGATCTTCCGTGTGCGTAGGATTTTTTTTGAAATTACTACGTTCCCCAACAGTTGGGGCAGTAGATCAAGGTCGCTTTCGAAGAACTTATACCTGAGGGTCGTCGGGATGTCAGCGGCGGTAGGTCGGATCTGCGCACAATACGGTAGGGAGGAAGAAGGGTCGGAGGATCTCCAGAGCCGGTGCTGTGTCGGAGAGAACAGAACGGGCAGAGGATCGGGCCCCCCGGCAGCTGTGGGTTTCCTCCCTCGCCGGCGATGGCCGCGTGAACGATGCACCTAGTCCTCTACACACACCGGCCGGATCTGTGACCAGCAGTGAGCAGAGAGAAAATGTTGCTACCGCTATCTTGTTTAGATCTGGAGAGGATGAGAGAACGAAGATAGAGACCCTAGTAAAGCAAGCGCTCAGGCCCCTGCCTCAATATATAGTGGAGTGATTATATTTTTCTCTCCACAACAAGCGTTTCAATTTGTGTACGTGGTATTAAAGAAAAGAAACTCTCTATTTAACATGACTAACTGTGTGACTCCTACTTACTAGTAGTACTATTGTTCACTTATGCTCCCCGGCCCTCCATTCATTGAACAACCCCACTGGTGAAAAACATACAGTACTAGTATTTATATAGAACGAACAAGCTTGAACTATTTTGCAATAGTTAGAAGATGAGGGCGGGGCCTTTCCCGGGCAGTACGCACGGCGGTTTTCGCGTAAGCGGTTTGACAGAGAGGCGAGGAGGGTGAGGGAGTAGCGGATTCAACTTACTTACTGCTGGAAAGGTCGGGCTGTGCGTTTTGACAGCGTCTTACTGCTAGAAAGACTTGTGATATGACTACTCACTATAGTCATGAATTATTGGTGCTACGACCGGGGTGATGCCCCCCTTCCGTTCCCCACTCTAATCTGGTACATGACACATCGACCCGGACGCTAGCTCTCCCACATAGTATAAACTAGTACTGCTACTCACGTCGGAGGAGTGCAAACCACGGCAGCCTAGTGAACCAGCAGTGCGAACCACGGCAGCCCAGTGAACCAGAAGTAGAAAACAATGTGGTGATATGGCCATAAAAAACAATGTGCTACGGTCCAGACTATAGCATGTACAATACTACTCTTCTTAGTTTGGATCCCTGAGTTAGAGCTAGTTTGGGTTGAAATAGCCTGAAAGTATCAGAACAGGAGGGGTTAGTTTGAGCTAGTTAGCTCCAACCCGGCTAAAAAAACTAGCCCGGTGGAGAGGTTCTAATTGGGTTAGTTCTCCTCGGGCCCACTAAAAAGAGAACTAAAATAATCTCCCCTGCCCGCACCAGATCGCTCCCTCCGCCCCCCCCTCGCACGACTCCTCTATGTTCCCCATCGGGCCGCCCGCCCAGGCGCCGTTCCGCCGCTCGCCCTCTCTCTCCTTCGGCCGTGCTCTCCCTCCGGCATCCACCGCCCTCCTCCGGCCGCCCTCTCCCTCCGGCCTTCGATGCTCGCCCCGCTCCCCCTTCACCAGTCGTTTTTCTCCCTCTGTCGTGCGCGGCGGCGGCGCATCTACCAGGGAGGTCACGAGAGGGGTGAGTTTGTTCATTCCTTCTCTGTCTCACAGCCATATCATTGATCTTGCTCGCTCTAGCGCTAATTTTGATTTGGAAAAGTAGATCCTGATTAAACTTGGTTTAGATTTGTGGTGCACGCATGGAATTATTTGATGCTGCTTGAGGAGGTAATAAATCTTTCTAGAGGCCCAAAGATTCAGTTCACCTTTCCAGGTATTTCAGTTTCAGGCTTGCATTATTTCTAGAGGCCCAAAGATTCAGTTCACCTTTCTAGGTATTTCAGTTTCAGGCTTGCATTATTTCTAGAGGCCCAAAGATTCGGTTGGCAGTCATCGACAAGCGGCCCTGCTACCCATGCCGGTGTTGACCTCAACTCACAAGTGCCAGCGTCGGAGGGGTTCCCGGGGCTTGGGCTCTACAGAGCCTTCCTCCAAAGCGACGATCACGAGCTCCTACCTAGGTGCGTGAGGGGCTCCGGGCTCCCTCCCTATCGTGAATGACTTCCGTGATGAGTTAGCTCATGCTTTGTTTCATGGAGTGTATTTTTTTTGTGAAGCTTGATTGACAACTTGTATGTTTAAGTGGGATATCTCATTTGTATGGACAAAGTAAAATTTATCATGTTTTGCATTCTTGATTTGTAAATATGGTTCGTTTATGTCAATTGTGAGCGGGAGGAGGCCACACAAGAGCCGTCCACAGCAAATCCGGCAGGAAATAGGGTCCAAAGTAGTCAAATGATTGAGAAAGAGCATTTATTGTCAATCTAACCCTGCCATCCATACACCTCTTTGGTTTAGAGTTAGTTCAATGGTAGTTCAGGGTTAGAATCTAACTCTAACTGAGTTAGAGTTCTCCTCGTCTCGGTCCATCGCCATCATACTTTCCCCATTCCTGTGTTTTTAGTATCCTGCGAATCAAAGAGGCCCTTAGACTGGTTTAGGTCCGGTTGTTTTTTATAAATGTGTTATGTCCAAAATTTAATGAACATGCTCCGATTTCTATGAAAATAATCCGGTTTCATGTAGTACTTTGTTTATTTATTTATTCTTCCGCGGGGGGTTTGCATGTAATTCGTGAGGTCTGAATGTAAAGTACCCCGGCATATGGTCCGAGTCGTGCATGCACTACGACCCAGATTCTCTGTGTCCCACATGTCGGCGAAAGGGAGCACGTGGAAATAGCCAAGGAGTACATATAGGAGGATAAATGCGTGAAAAATATGTACTGTGAAGCGTAGCTGCGGTTCAAAAAGGAGACCTAAAGTGATGACAGGTATAGGTCGCACGGACCCAACTAGTGGTACTAGAAATATGACTACTTTTTCCCTCAAAAAAAGAGGTACAGTGCTTAGTACTCCTATTCTATCAACACGAGTCCCATCTGACATCGCATCCGTGCTATAGCTAGATCTTCTCCCTCGTTTCTCTCTTCTAGTAATTCTAAACTCAGCCGACGCCCGGTGGGCGGGGTGGGGATTTGCCGATGGTCGGTTTGCTCAATTGCGGCCCCACCTCATAGTGAAAACGTTACGACTGGAATAAAAATGCCATATACTCCCTCCGTTCCTAAATATAAGCCTTTTTAGATATTTCAAATGGAATACAACATACGGATGTATGTAGACATATTTTAGAGTCTAGATTCACTAATTTTGCTCCGTATGTAGTCACTTGCTGGAATCTCTAGAAAGACTTATATTTGGGAATGGAGGGAGTACTATACTAATAAAACATTAAGGCCACGAGGCGATGCAGTGCTGGTTACAGGAGGCAAGAAGAAGAGATGCATCCATCGACGACGTCCACCTCCTCGACTCAGGCCGCCGGCTCACCGAACGGTGGCTAAGTAGCAGCGGCTTTCGTGGCCAGGTCGACGTGCTTCTGAATAATCGCATCCAAAGATTCTAGCCACTTGAAGAAGGACAATGTCTTTCTGTCCTCACTGGACTTGTAGTGGCCTATGTAGACGTTTTCCTCATAGACATGGATGTGCAGGTTGACGGTTTCTTAAATGGCGAGGCGCTGCGCGGCGAGCGCGGCCTCGAGGTGCACATTCTTCGTTGTGACCTTCGGCACCTGCAGGGCTGCCAGGGCTTGAAAGAGTTCATCACCATGGAGGCCGATGAGGGTGGCAGGCAATGAGGAGCCTAGCCACGCGGGCTGGAGCAGTAAGGCAAGGTCATCCACGCGCTTCTTGACAGCGGTGAACTTGCAGATCGAGTGGACCATCATGTCGTCCATGTGAGAGGTGAAGCCGGCGTCGGCGAGGGCTACGACACCGGCGGGCGCAGGCCGGTGTCTTGAATGATTTGGCACAGCCGACTGCCGCTCGCGTCCATCGCCTCCATAGGTGCTTGTGGCTTCTGGTCACTTGGTATTGGATTGGAGTGAGCAGTGTTGCGCAGAGACTAGGAGTAGATGGATTGGAGTGGTGGGGCGCCTTTATATGAGAGTACAAACTCTGTTGCATTCACATCGTGCTGGCTCTATTCTTCTTCTCCAATTAATTCCCTCTGCATGCTATTTGAGGATGCATAATTGACCGTTCAATGTCTCGGGAACCGCTACCCTCTCCCTCCTGGGCATTCAAGCCGTATCAATGTAAATGAGTGTCAGGAGACGTTCCCGTTGACGACGAGGTGCCTATGGTGACTTCATAAATTTCAAGATGATATGCCGGCTCAGTCTTTCGGAAGTGCTCATAGGGGTTGCGTGTGTGAGTTCATAGGGGTGAGTGTATGCGTGTGTATATGAGCGCTTGCGTCTGTACTGTGTTAAAAAAAGAGACTAGTCAGTACTAGTATACTCAATATTGTGCACCGCGACCAAGGCGAAGAGGAAAACGAGAGAACTACGTATTTATTTACGGTGTAGATTCACTCATTTTTCTCCATATGTACTATACTCATTTAGGGTGTAGTCTAGTCACTTGTTGAAATCTCTAGAAAGGCAAATACTCCTTTCCGGTTTATAGGGCTATACTAACCAAGTAGTACTACAATAGTGGGCTCAAATAGCAATTTTGTCTCATGCAAGAGCCTGGATATATGCGTGCTCCAAGGCACCGCTCCATGCCCCACCCCTACACAAAGACTGCCACGTGAACATTCGCAACTGCCATGTTCGGGTTGCGCTTGGCTCTTCGCCTCTTCGAGAAGACGAACAATGATGTTACTACAACTTCTACAGTATCAAATCCACTGCTGCATGTCCGTCCACCGCGTGCGGGAGGGATAGCTTGTTGTAGTATATAAGCAAAAGCCTATCCTCGTCCGCGAGCCACCGCGCGCATGGGCGAGGGAGAAGGCATGTAGTAGTAAAATCAAGCTTCTCCTCGTTGTACGAGTTGACATGACACATCATAGCACTGGCCCCACATGCTTGCCTCTAAACTTGGCTGAAAGACCCGCAGTGATGTATGGTGGAACCCTATTCGACCGATCTTTCACGAAGAACACACGGGGAAACACAAGGGAAAACACAAGAGGAACTCTCAAATCAACAAGATATAGTCACACATATGCTAGATCCTCGAAACACAAGGTGAGATACATGATCCAAAGTCAACAAGGGACGATACAAAGGTAACCGGTTCTTCTCCGTGAGGAGGTCTTGATGGGGCACCCAACAGGGGGTCTTGAATCCAAGGGTATCTTCTCCGTAGAGGGGCTGCGGTCTCTCTCGTGGAGTAGATCCGTAATGGATGAGCAAAGCTCTATCTCACATATGAGCTAAACCAATGCTAACCCTAGAAAAGAGGTGGAGGGGTCGTTTATATAGGAGTTGGGGGTGAAGGGGTACATGGGCCTCGGCCCAACATCATGCACGCAGGCACTGTCCGGATGATCCGAGTGTTGGTTCGGATGATCTGGGCTTCGGGGGTCCGGATGATCCGGGTCGGTGTCCGGATGGTCCGGCTGTGTCGGGGTCACTGCGGAAGGTCCGGATGTCCGGGTCCTGGTCCGGACATCCAGGTGGGTCCGGATGATCCGGCTTCATGGTGAAGCTTTGGGTGTCCTTGGGCGGGTTAGCCGGATGATCCGGGCCGTGGTCAGGATCGTCCGGGCTGGGGCCGGATCGTCCGGACGGCGGTCTGGATCGTCCGGGCTTCTGCTGATATTGCCCTTCTTCTTCTCCGTCTTCACGTCCATCTTCCTCTTCTGGTTCTCCTTGCTCCTCAGCCTCTCCATGGCTAACTCATTGGTACCTGAGTATGCACAATGTCTCCGTTTGAGGTAGTAGCCATGTCTCCTGTGCATCGAAGTGGAATTGTGAGAGGAGAGATGTCACCTTGGTTTCGAGAGCTCTTGCACGTGCTCATGTCATAGGTCCACTAGGCACTTGGTGAGACGATGGTAGGTCCATGGGGATGGCCTTGGGATGCTCCGCATCATCTCCCCCCTTGTGAAAGATCCGACCTCAGATCGATATCTTCATCACCATGGTAGGGCGAGAGATCCTTGATGTTGAAGACGTCGCTCACGTTGTACTTGTCGCTTGGAAGGTCAATCTTGTAAGAGTTGTTGTTGTAGCGTGCTAGCACCTTGAAGGGTACATCGGCGCGAGGTAGGAGTTTGGACCTGCGTTCGTTGGGGAAGCGGTCCTTGCGAAGGTGTAGCCACTCAAGATCGCCAATGTTGAAGATCATGGGTTGCTTGTTGACATTGAGTTTGGTCGCGAGTCGTTGTACTTGGCACTCGATGGTGTGCCTTGTATCTTCATGCATCTTCTTGCAGTGGTTGACTCGGGCACTCGCGTCCATATTGGTGCGCTCTTGATGCGGAGCATCCTACGATCATCCCCATGTACACTACGACGAGACCTCAACCTTACACCATTGGACACAAGGTGAACTCGCTCCTTTCCGAAGCGTCCCTTTCCGCATATAAGACATGGATGCTACTTCAAGCCCGGACCTTGTGCATACTCAGCTACACCCGAGGAGACCATGGAGAGCCCAAGGACCAAGGCCAAGTGTGCGCGGGACCAAAGGAAGGAAAAGGAAGAAGTGCAAGCTACTACAGCAGCCGGACATCCGACCCCTGGCCCGGACCTCCGGCCCCTCTCGCAAGCCCGGACATCCGGCCCCAGCCCGGAAATCCGGCGCCCATCACACAACGCACCCAAAGCTGAACCCCGTCAGCCCGGACATCCGGCCAGAGGCTCGGACATCCGGCACCTGCCTGTGCGCAGAGATCGGGCCAAGGGCCCGTGTATCCCCCTCTCACTAACCAGTTCGTGGGCTATCACTATATAAACTCCCCCACCACCTCCTAGCTAGGGTTAGCAAAGGATTATCTCTAGAGATAGAGCTTTGCTCATCCATATCGGATCTACTCCACGAGAGAGACCGCGGCCCCTCTACGGAGAAGATCCCCTTGGATTCAAGACCCCCTCTTGGGTGGCCCCCATCAAGACCTCCTTACAGAGAAGAACCGGTTACCTTTGTATCATCCTTTGTTGGACTTGGATCATGTATCTTACCTTTGTGTTCATCGATCTAGCGCATGTGTGATCTATTCTTGTTGGTTGAGTGATTTCTCTTGTGTTCCCCTCGTGTTTTCCCTCGTATTCCCCTCGTGTTCTTCGTGTCCATAGTTGGGATCTGCTCCTTTCGTGAAAGATCGGCCGTCTAGGGTTCCATCCTACATCATCTTGGATCAGAGCTTAGGTTGATCATGATTTCGGAGCCTCCCCGTTGTGTTTTCTAGCCTAGTTTTGTTGATTTCGTCCTAAATTCGAAAATCCCCACCAAAAATAGCCTCCAATTTTTTGTGTGATTTGTTGGTTTGATGATGTTTTGTTGAATTTGATCCGTGGATTTGCTTTGTTACTTGTGGATCTAGCTTTCCCCCAATTTTCCCCACTTTCCATCCACGAAATCTTCACAATTTTGCCCCCGAAATCATCAATTTCCGCCCCCAAAATCGAGGTCCTCGAGTTCATCCTCGGATTTGGAGCCTGGACATCCGGCCCGTAGCCCCGGACATCTGCCCCCCCGGATATCCGGTCCGTGGCCCCGGACATCCGGCTCCTGGAGCGCAATTCACGCGCGGTTCTGGACATCAGGTCCCGGAAATCCGGCCCGTGCCCCGGATGTCCGGCCCCTGGCATTTCAGCTTTTCCCGTTTCACCGTTTTGTCCATAACTAATTCATCCGGAGTCCGATTTTGACGTTCTTTAGCTTGTTTTGAAGCTCTTGACATCCCCCATAACACAAAAACACTTCCAAAACCATTTGACTCCATCAAATATTTGGAACTTTGGCATCTTTGCCTAGGGCTTCCACCATAACGTTCGCAAAACCACCATAGCCTTTCGTAACCTAACCCATTTCGTTCCATATAGCATTAGTGGTTGTTTGAGTTGTGATTCGAGTCTCCTAAGGTGTTTCGGCTACTTAGGGACGGTTGCTTCTTCATCAACCACCACCATAACTTCTGCATGGGCTTACCCACCATACACTTCCGCCAACCCAACTTAACCCAATTTTGTTTGTGTTGTGAGTTGTCTCTCCTAAGGTGTTTCGGCTACCTAGGGACCGTGCTTCCAACTCTGACACCGTGTATAGTCCACCATCTTACCCTCCATTTCCGCATTGCGTCTCAAAACCCCATCATTGCATTTCCGCAACCCCTTTGAGCTTCCACAAAACCACCACCGCATTCCCGCTACCACCATATGACATTTGACATTTGAGATTTTGAGTTCGCGGTTTTTCCGTTTCCTAAGGTGTTTCGGCTACTTAGGGACGAGTCTCCATCATCTTGGTGTCTACATCAAGAACACCTCCACTCATCATGCCATGAGGTCATCATCGACTTTGACCACTTCACCATCATCCGTCCGTGGCTTACAAACGAGAAACCTTCGACGGTAACCTCCATATCTTCTTGGTATCGTGGTATCCCTCCATTGTATATCCCCTTGCCATTGCATTGTTAATCCCTAGCCCATTTTGCGTCACTTGCCTATCGAGACTAGCCATTTGAGTATTGCCGGCAACGTTACTTGTGCCCATTAGTGATCATCCCTTTCATTGCATACATACCATATCATATTAGTATCACATCATCCCTTGTGCCACAAGATTGTTCCCGCATATACACAATTGCTATCTTGGTTTGTGCATTTCGCAAAGTGGCCATACAAAAAAAAAGAATAAGCTTTTAAGCAAAAGAGAAAGAACAAAGATCTTGTAAGGAAGTGCCATAGCATCATACCACATTGCATATAAGATCATCTTGGATCATCTTGAAAGAAACACCGGGAACCATACATACATAGCATACTTGGGATAGAAAGTTTATCCATTTTACATATCATAGGTTGTGCACAAGTGTCGTATCCGCCTATAGAGCAATCGTGCTAGCGTCTCTCTTGAGTTGTGCAACACGAGCATTTTCCGTGGACTCCACATTTTGGCTCATTCCTTGGTTGCACGACCCCATTTATCTATCTGTGTGTGTGTTTCCGTGTAACATTCTTTGCTATTGGTCTACTTGTTTCACTTGCGAATTTGTGAATCTTTTTCAACATTATTGACTCTTGCTAACATTTTGCATCAAATTTCTTGTGCCACTATCCTCACCGAGCTCCACCATAAGCCTTACTTGTGTAGGTGTGGGAAACCGACAAGAATTGGTACCAATTGTGCTATTTCCTTGTTACACATTGAGTGATCATTGATCCATCTTCAACATCGGTCAAGGTACATTTGGTATAGTTCTTCTCTTTCTCCCACTCATATTTGCTCGAGTCTTGTGATGGATAGGCAAGGCATTTCATCTCCGGTCTTCGACAACAATGACGGCGCGAACAACTACATCACCAGAGCATCCATCTTCGGACTACAACGACAAATGCAAGGTGCACAATCTACCTTGCGAGAGCGCCTCGACAACCTGGCCAGCGACATATGACACTCCGAAGCAAGGAAAAGGGACTACATCGACACCAAGTTGGGCGAGCTAAAGGATCAACTACGAGACATGGTGGCCGACTACAAATCTTCTTCCCCTTCATCATCCTCAAGGCGGCGGCGAGCAAGTCGATCATCTTCGGAGCGCCCACGCGACGCAAGCGCAAGTCGTCCACGTCCTAATCTACATGGCGACCACCATCACGCTCGTGATCCACATCGTTATGAAGTGCAAGACACCTCCAAGCATCATGTGCACAACGACGACGAACGACATCTACTACGAGCTCAAGTTCGACAATGACACCATCAACATGAAGATGCTCCGCAAGCGCAAATGCACAAGTCCCAACAAGCTCTACTTCACGCCAAGTCCAAGCTTCATGAGCAAAAAAGAAGACCGCGAGACAAGCACCAGCAAGACGGAGCTACGGCTACACCAACCACTTCGGCATCTTCGCCAAGTGCTATCAAGGCATCTTCGCCTTTGGACGTATGGCATCTTCGCCTACTTCCCACGAGTACGCCTACAACGACTTCATAGAGTCAAAGGCGACCACCTACAAGCGAGGACGACACTTCCATCTTCGGAAGCCCCTCAAGGAAGATGGCCAAGCATGGGAATTTCCCTTCGGTCATGGAGACGTACGAGGTGCCACATCATATGGGATTCCAACAAGAAGACGGCGACAAGAAGGTCGAGCAAGTGCCATCCACTTCGACCACGGCGACGAGCGCGAACCTCTTCAACAACACAAAGACGGTGCCCATATTGGACTCATACTCTGAGTCAAGCTACGAGACCGCACATGAGACCTTATCTTTGGTCTTGGAGGAGATTGATTATGTGCCATTTTCGGCCTTCATCCATGGCTACGATTGCGACATGGACATTTGCACCAACATCTCTCCGACACCCACATATGAAGAGATACCCCAATTTCCATGTGAGGAGAGCCACCACCACATGAGTGACTCCACCATATGTGACATTGAGTGCATTTCCTATGAGAGGATGAGTGTGACCACCACTAGCCCTACACTTGAGAGCATGCCACACATCCTATGTGAGGTTGACAACCATTTGAGTGACTCCACCAACCATATGAGTGAGAGCATCATAATGGGAGTGAGTGAGCCACAACACTTAGTGAGTGAGGTAGTTGACACGGCATGTGAGGCCACTATGATTTCTAACAACTTAACCTCTACTTCGAGTGTGTTTTCTTCTTTGGTGCTAGGTCTCCTACGTGACGACATGCCTATCCTCGATGAGTCCATACCTCCAATGGAGACGACGATGGCCATGGTGGACGATGATGCACCCCCCACATGGTTCCATCAAGATGAATATGATCATGACTTGGTCTTCGACACCTCACCTACAACACATGAGCGATGCTCCAAAGGTAACATACGTGCTGGTGATTCTCTTGTCCCACTAGTGGACTATCTTACCAATGATTGCTTGCATGATGTTGATCCACCTATTCCCATGCTTCATGCTAGTGCGACTTCTCATGTCATGACTTACCCATTTATGATGAATATGATGATGAGCATGTTGAGTTGCCTAGTTATGATGCTATGCTCCATAGGATATCATGTGAAAATTCTATTGGTCACTTCATGTTTGACAATCTTTTGAACTTGTCAAATGCTATGAGTGAGATCTCCCATATTGCTTCATTTCAATCTCAACATAGTAACTATGCATGCCCCATTAAGATAAAGCCCATTTGCACGTATGGCATAGATGACGAAATGATGGTCATTGGCTTTTGTTTTTCATGTGATGATATTGCCATGCTTCCTTTACATGATTTACGCAATTCATCTACTATGCCATGCCATGATCACATTGCTCCGAATATGCATTGTTTTGGATGTTGTCAATATTCTCCATGTGATGTTTCTACAAATGCTCATGAGGAGACCCCCATAGTTTCCTCATACATATTAGGAGATTTTGATGCATTCCATACTTTGCATGATTCCCATAATTGCGTGCGCCATATGCATTCCATGAATAATAATGCTCTACATATTTCTTGTGATGCTTTACACAATTTGAGTCTCCATTATGCTATACATAATAACAAACCTCTCATGATGGATGACATGTTTCTATATCACGCATCTCTTTTATTTGAGCATTGGCTATTTTGTGCTAACCAACACATGCACGTGCGCATCATGATGGATGATGTGTACATATACCATGCACACACAATTTTCCCTTTGTCTTTGTTTTGTGTAGGTACTCATGTATACTCGTCAACCTCTCAATCCCAAGAGTTGACGAAACGAGCTCTTGAGAGCAACGACGATTTGGGATCCCGTGGACTATCCTTACAACCATTCCCTTCGCGCAAGGACTACGCGCATCTATTTTACTTGTCTCTCCCACGGCCATGGACTATTTACCACTTGTCACCTTATGCCCATTCTATCGTGTTCACTTTGCATGTTATGCCTGCTTCTATGCCTTTGCCATGCAATTGTGACCCTTGCTAGCATTTACCCATGATGCACCATTATGATACTCCTATGTGTATTTGCATGCTTGGCGGAGATCCTTGTTGCTATTGCCATGTTTATCATGTGCCTCATGCTATTGTTGATTCTTGTGTTGGGAGAGTCATGATGTCCCATTGCTATTTACATATGGGCTGTCGCCAATACATTGATGATATTTTACTCATATCTTCCTTTCATGCTTGTGAGATGTCATGTACATTATTCATGACCACTATTTGCACACATTACATGCTTGCCATGATTTCTTCTACTACGTTGCATCTTCGCACTACTAGCTTGCTTGACTTGATCACTATGATAACTTGCTTGGTTGCATCACCCATGTTCCATTACTCGCTTTCTTGGGTTGATGACATATATGATCATGCCTCTCACATGATATATCTTGTTTATTGTCGCTTGCCTCCAATAGTTGCCTCTATGCTTAATGATCTTGGAGACTTGGACACTTCACTTGTGATGCATGCTTGGTTGATTGAGCCTATTGTATTTGGTTGTTCTCGCATCATATGCCTCCATACTATGAAATGCTCCCTTGTCCTTTCTTATGATGAGCATGATGCATACACTTGTTGGGTATCTTACCACTCGAATGATAGGTTTTGCATTTACGCTAACCTCGTTTGTTTTTCCGAGTGTTTGACATGTTCTTTCATTTTGAGGGATTCAAAAGGAGGTACCATCACGAGACATATTGGTTATGTGAAGGCATACAAGATGTGAAACTCCATCATCCTTGAGAAACTCCTAATGGTGACCTCCATCCCTTTGAGCCATCCTCATATATGCATATTGGACGTGTCATTCTTTCATTGTTGTTTCCTTCTTATTGTCTACATGATCCATCTATTGGATGGATGACCGACATTGGAGATCGACTCTATGGACCTTCACATTGAAAAGCGCACGGACTTATTGGATGCACCTTCGAACCTCAAATCATGCCACGACATCGAGCATTGGTACATCAACACTCCTTTCACACATTGCACCCCCAGCTTCATATTTGTTGATTGTGCTCATACATGTCATGCTCGATGGACATATCATACTCACCACAAGTTTGCATCTTATGCATGGATTGACTCACATTATGATTGCCTTGTTGCATCTTGTATTTCGATGTCATCCATGATATATGAGCTTGTGCATTTCCTTAGCAAATTTGTTGTGATCTTTCTTGATGGCATATTCATTCATCATGATCATATTGCCCACCATCAATTTCATGATCACATAGTCACACTGAACACCAATTACCATGTTCATGCTCTTGGTAAACCATCCCATTATGACATCATTTTGCACAATGGTAGAATTTACAGCTTTGTGCATCATACCAATTGCCATACTTTTGTGTGCACACCAAATGAATTTGCTTCCATAATTGCCTTACATATCATTCTATATCATTTGGCTAAGCTTCATGCACCTTGTCATGATCAATCTCATCGGACGAACTCATGCTTATTTGATGGACACTTTGTGTGCGCTAACCATTGTATTTCCGAGTGTCGCTTCTGTTTGCTCTTTTTGCATATATACCACTCCGGAGACACCTTGGAGTACTTGGATTGCGCCATGACTTCCAATACGTCCAATTACAAGTCCGTCCATGACAACCGTTTCCATGGTGATGAGGATTACGATCCGAGGTCGAATCTTTCCCAAGGGAGGGGAGATGATGCAGAGCATCCTATGATCATCCCCATGTACACTACGACGAGACCTCAACCTTACACCATTGGACACAAGGTGAACTCGCTCCTTTCCGAAGCGTCCCTTTCCGCATATAAGACATGGATGCTACTTCAAGCCCGGACCTTGTGCATACTCAGGTACACCCGAGGAGACCATGGAGAGCCCAAGGACCAAGGCCAAGTGTGCGCGGGAGCAAAGGAAGGAAAAGGAAGAAGTGCAAGCCGCTACAGCAGCCGGACATCCGGCCCCTGGCCCGGACATCCGGCCCCTGAAGATGTCAACAACAGCAGCAGCCTAGTAACCGAAGTGTTACACGGCCCGGACATCCGACCCCTACCGCAAGCCCGGACATCCGGCCCCAGCCCGGAAATCCGATGCCCAGCACAGAACGCACCCGAAGCTGAACCCCGTCAGCCCGGACATCCGGCCAGAGGCCCGGACATCCGGCTCTTCATGAGCCGCCGGACATCCGGCCCCTAGCCCAGACATCCAGCACCTCCATGTGCGCAGAGATCGGGCCAAGGGCCCGTGTATCCCCCTCTCACTTACCCCTTTGTGGGATAACGCTATATATACTCCCCCACCTCCTCCTAGCTAGGGTTAGCAAAGGATTAGCTCATTTACAGATAGAGCTTTGCTCATCCATATCGGATCTACTCCACGAGAGAGACCGCGGCCCCTCTACGGAGAAGATCCCCTTGGATTCAAGACCCCCTCTTGGGTGGCCCCCATCAAGACCTCCTTACAGAGAAGAACCGGTTACCTTTGTATCATCTTTTGTTGGACTTGGATCTTGTATCTTAACTTTGTGTTCATCGATCTAGCGCATGTGTGCTCTATTCTTGTTGGTTGAGTGATTTCTCTCGTGTTCCCCTCCTGTTTTCCCTCATATTCCCCTCGTTTTCTTCATGTCCTTAGTTGGGATCTGGTCCTTTCATGAAAGATCGGCCGTCTAGGGTTCCACCCTACATCAGCTCTTGTAGAGGTAGAGGAAGAATGTCCAATGGGAACAACGGGTTGAAACCGTAGACGACCTCGAAAGGGGACTTGCCAGTAGTCAAATAACTTGCACGGTTGTAGGCGTACTCGGCGATGGGTAGGAACTCCTCCCACTCCGTGATGTTCTTCTTGATTAGCACGCGGAGAAGAGTGGAGAGCGTGCGGTTCGTCACCTCCGTTTGGTCGTCAGTTTGTGGATGGTATGCCGTGGACAATAGTAGCTTGATTCCGAGCTTGGCGCATAATGTCTTCCAAAAGTAACTCAAGAACATGACGTCACGGTCCGAGACAATCGTCTTTGGCACTCCATGAAGTCGCAAGATTTCCCTACAAAAAAGATTGGCAACATGTGAAGCATCGTCTATCGTGTTGCAAGGAATGAAATGAGCCATTTTAGAGAATCGGTCCACAACAACAAACACGGAATCCTTACCATTCCTAGTTCTAGGCAAACCAAGCACAAAATCCATGCTACTATCTTCCCATGGTTGGTATGGAACTGGAAGAGGCATATATAGGCCATGAGATTGAGCTTTGGACTTAGCTTTGCGACATGTAGAGCATCGGTTGGTGAAGCGGTTGATGTTGGGGAACATCTTGCGCCAAAATAGTTCTTGGAGAGCGTAGCAAGTGTCTTGTCGTGTCCAAAGTGTCCCATTAGTCCTCCTCCATGAGATTCTTGCAAAAGCAACAAACAAAGAGAAGACTCGGGGATGCAAAGTTTGTTAGCTCTCATAAGATAACCATCCTTGATGTAATATCGTTCTGATGCGGAGCATCCGACGATCATCCCCATGTACACTCGAGCCTATGCCATTGGACCCAAGGTGAATTCGCTCCTTTCCGAATCTTCCCTTTCCGCATGTAAGACATGGATGCTACTTCAAGCGCGGACCATGTGCATACTCAAGTACACCCGAGGAGACCATGGAGATCCCAAGGACCAAGGCCAAGTATGCGCGGGACCGAAGGAAGGAGAAGGAAGAAGAGACAGCTGCTACAGGCCCCGGACATCCGGCCCCAGCCCAGACATCCGGACCAGCCCGGACATCCGGCCCGACCCCCGGAAATCCGGCGCCCATCACAGAACGCACCCGTAGCTGAACCCCGTCAGCCCGGACATCCGGCCAGAGGCCCGGACATCCGGCTCTTCGTGAGCCGCCGGACATCCGGCACCTGCCTGTGCGCAGAGAACGGGCCAAGGGCCCATGTATCCCCCCTCTCACTTACCCCTTCGTGGGCTAACACTATATATAGACCCCCACCTCCTCCTAGTTAGGGTTAGCAAAGGATTAGCTCATTTAGAGATAGATCTTTGCTCATCCATATCGGATCTACTCCACGAGAGAGACCGCGGCCCCTCTACGGAGATGATCCACCTTGGATTCAAGACCTCCTCACGGAGAAGACCCCCATCAAGACCTCCTCACGGAGAAGAACCGGTTACCCTTTGTCTCGTCCTTTGTTGGATTTGGATCTTGTATCTCACCTTTGTGTTCATCGATCTAGTGCATGTGTGATCTATTCTTGTTAGTTGAGTGATTCTCCCGTGTTCCCTTTTGTGTTTCCCCTCGTTTTCCCCTCGTGTTCTTCGCGTTCCTCGTTGGGATCCGCTCCTTTCGTGAAAGATCGGCCATCTAGGGTTCCACCCAACATCATCTTGGATCAGAGCTTTGGTTTATCACGAATTTGGAGCCTCCCCGTTTTGTTTTCTAGCCTAGTTTTGTTGATTTTGTCCCAAATTCGAAAATCCCCATCAAAAATAGCCCCAATTTTTTTTGTGATTTGTTGGTGTGATGATGTTTTGTTGGATTTGATCCATGGATTTGCTTTGTGACTTGTGGATCTAGCTTTCCCCCAATTTTCCCCACTTTCCATCCACGAAATCTCCGCAATTTTACCCCCGAAATCATCAATTCCCGCCCCCAAAATCGAGTTACTCGAGTTCATCCTCGGATTTGGAGCCCGGACATCCGGCCCGTAGCCCCGGACATCTGGCCCCCCGGACATCCGGCCCGTGGCCCGGACATCCGGCTCCTGGAGCGCATTTTCACGCAGTGTTCTGGACATGAGCTCCCGGAAATCCGGCCTGAGCCCCGGATGTCCGGCCCCTGGGATTTCAGCCTTCCCCGTTTCACCGTTTTGTGCATAACTAATTCATCCGGAGTCCGTTTTTGACGTTCTTTAGCTCGTTTTGAAGCTATTGACATCCCCCATCCCACAAAAATACCACCATAGCCATTTGACTCCATCAAATGTTTGTAACTTTGGCATCTTTGCCTAGGGCTTCCACCATATCTTCCGCAAAACCACCGACTTCCGCAACCTAACCAATTTTGTTCTTTATAGCATTTGTGGTTGTCTGAGTTGTGATTCGAGTCTCGTAAGGTGTTTCGGCTACTTAGGGACGATTGCTTCTTCATCAACCGCCACCATAACTTCCATATAGGCTTACCCACCATACACTTCCACCATCCCAACTTAACCCAATTTTGTTTGTGTTATGAGTTGTGTCTCCTAAGGTGTTTCGGCTACTTAGGGACCATGCTTCCAACTCCGACACCGTGTATAGTTCACCACCTAACCCTCCACTTCCACTCCAAACCCCATCATTGCATTTCCGCAATCCCAAAGACTTTCCGCAAAACCACCACCGCATTCCCGCTACCACCATTTGACATTTGACATTTGAGATTTTTAGTTCACGGGTTTTCCGTTTCCTAAGGTGTTTCGGCTACTTAGGGACGAGTCTCCATCATCTTGGTATCTACATCAAGAACACCGCCACTCATCATCGCCTCGAGGTCATCATCGACTTTGACCACTTCACCATCATCCGTCCTTGGCATACAAACGAGAAACCCTCGACGGTAACCTCCATATCATCTTGATATTGTGGTATCCCTCCATTGTATATTCCCTTGCAATTGCATTGATAACCCCTAGACCATTTTGCGTCACTTGCCCATCGAGACTAGCCATTTGAGTATTGCCGGCAATGGTACTTGTGCACATTAGTGATCATCGATCTACACCTCCCATTGCATACATACCATATCATATTGGTATCTTCATATCATATCATCTCTTGTGTCACAAGATTGTTCCCACATATACACATTTGCTATCTTGGTTTGTGCATCGTGGCCATACAAAAAAAGAGAATAAGCTTTTAAGCAAACAAAAAGAGAGCAAAGAGCTTGTAGGCAAGAGCCATACCATCATCACATTGCATATAAGATTGTCATATCCGATCATCTTGGATCATCTTGAAAGAAACACCGGGAACCATACATACATAGCGTACTTGGGATAGAAGTTTATCCATTTTGCATATCATAGGTTGTGCACAAGTGTCTTATCCGCCTATTTAGCAATTGTGCTAGCGTCTCTCTTGAGTTGTGCAACACGAGCGTTTTCCGTGGACTCCACATTTTGTGCGCATTCCTTGGTTGCACGACCCCATCTATCTATCCGTGTGTGTGTTTCCGTGTGCCATATTTCTATTGGTCTACTTGTTTCATTTGCGAATTTGTGAATCTCTTTCAACATTATTAACTCTTGCTAACATTTCGCATCAAATTTTTGTGCCACTATACTCACCGAGCTCCACCATAAGCCTTACTTGTGTAGGTGTGAGAAACCGACAAGAATTGGTACCAATTGTGCTATTTCCTTGTTACACATTGAGTGATCATTGATCCATCTTCAATATCGGTCAAGGTACATTTGGTATAGTTCTTCTCTTTCTCCCACTCATATTGGCTCGAGTCTTGTGATGGATAGGCAAGGCATTTCATCTCCGGTCTTTGACAACAACGACGGCGCGAACAACTACATCACCAAAATGTCCATCTTCAGACTACAAAACGAAATGCAAGGTGCACAATCTACCTTGCGAGAGCGCCTCGACAACCTCGCCATCGACATACACCACTTCGAAGCAAGGAAAAGGGACTACATCGACACCAAGTTGGGTGAGCTAAAGGATCAACTACGAGACATGGTGGCTGACTACAAGTCTTCTTCCCCTTCATCATCCTCAAGGCGGCGGTGAGCAAGTCGATCATCTTCGGAGCGCCAAAACGATGCAAGCGCAAGTCGTCCATGTCCACATCTACATGACGACCACCATCACGTTCCTGATCCACATCGCCATGAAGGGCAAGTCACCTCCAAGCATCATGTGCACGACGACGACGAACGACATCTACTACGAGCTCAAGTACGACAACGACACCATCAACATGAAGATGCTCCACAAGCGCAAATGTACAAGTCCCAACAAGCTCTACTTCATGCCAAGTCCAAGCTTCATGAGGAAAAGAGAAGACCGCGAGACGAGCACCACCAAGACGGAGCTACAGCTACAACAACCACTTCGGCATCTTCGCCAACTTCTATGAAGGCATCTTCGTCTTTGGACGTACGGCATCTTCGCCTACTTCCCACAAGTTCTCCTACATCGACATCTTCAACAACGAGGCGACCACCTACGAGAGAGGGCGACACTTCCATCTTCAGAAACCCCTCAAGGAAGATGGCCGAGCATGGTAAATTCCCTTCGGTCATGGAGATGAACTACGAGGTGCCACATCATATGGGCCTCCAACAACAAGACGGCGATAAGACGGTCGAGCAAGGGCCATCCCCTTCGACCACGGCAACGATCACGAACCTCTTCAACTACATGAAGACGGCGCCCATATTGGATTCATACTCCAAGTCAAGCTATGAGACCGCACATGAGACCTTATCTTTGGTCTTGGAGGAGAGTGATGATGTGCCATCTTCGGCCTTCATCCACGGCTACGACTACGACATAGTTGAGCATGGAGACATTTGCACCAACACCTCTTCGACACCCACATATGAAGAGATACCCCAATTGCCATGTGAGGAGAGCCACCAACCCGTGAGTGAAATGAGTGACTCCACCATATATGACATTGAGTGCATTTCCTATGAGAGGATGAGTGTGACCACCACTAGCCCCACACTTGAGAGCATGCCACACATCCTATGTGAGGTTGAGAGCCATTTGAGTGACTCCACCAACCATACGAGTGAACGCATCCTTGAGGGAGTGAGTGAGCCACAACACTTAGTGAGTGAGGTAGTTGACATGGCACGTGAGGCCACTATGATTTCTAACAACTTAACCTCTACTTCGAGTGGGTTTTCTTTGGTGCTAGCTCTCCTACATGACGACATGCCTATCCTCGACGAGTCCAGACCTCCAATGGAGATGACGATGGCCATGTTGGAAGAAGATGCACCCCCACATGGTTCCATCAAGATGAACATGACAACGACGTGTTCTTCACCACCTCACCTACAACACATGAGCGACGTTCCAATGGTAACATAGGTGATGGTGCTTCTCTTGTCCCACTAGTGGACTATCTCACCAATGATTGCTTGCATGATGTTGATCCACCTATTCCCATGCTTCATGCTAGTGCGACTTCTTCATGTCATGACTTACCAATTTATGATGAATATGATGATGAGCATGTTGAGTTGCTTAGTTGTGATGATATGATCCATAGGATATCATGTGAAAATTCTATTGGTCACTTCATGTTTGACAATCCTTTAAACTTGTCATATGCTATGAGTGAGATCTCCCATATTGCATCATTTCAATCTCAACATAGTAACTATGCATGCCCCATTAAAATAAATCCCATTTGCACTTATGGCATAGATGACGAAATGATGGTAATTGGCTTTTGTTTTTCATGCGATGATATTGCTATGCTTCCTCTACATGATTTGCGCAATTCATCTACTATGCAATGCCATGATCACATTGTTCCAAATATGCTTTGTTTTGGATGTTGTCAATATTCTCCATGTGATGTTTCCACTAATGCTCATGAGGAGACCCCCATAGTTTCCTCATACATATTAGGAGATCTTGATGCATTCCATACTTTGCATGATTCCCATAATTGCTTGCACCAGATGCACTCCATGAATAACAATGCTCTACATATTTGTCATGATACATTACACAATTTGAGTCTCCATTATGCTATACATAATAACAAACCTCTCATGATGGATGACATGTTTCTATATCACGCATCTCATTTATTTGAGCATTGGCTATTTTGTGCTAAGCAACACATGCACATGCGCATCATGATGGATGATGTGTACATCTACCACGCACACACAATTTTTCCTTTTCCTTTGTTTTGTGTAGGTACTCACGTATACTCGTCAACCTCTCAGTCCCAAGAGTTGACGAAACGAGCTCTTGAGAGCAACGATGATTTGGGATTCCGTGGACTATCCTTACCACCATTCCCTTCGCACAAGCATTACGCGCATCTCTTTTACTTGTCTCTCACATGGCTTTGGGCTATATATCACTTGTTACCTTATGCCCATTCTATCGTCTTGACTTTGCATGTTACACCCCTTTCATGACTTTGCCATGCAATTGTGACCCTTGCTTGCACTTACCCATGATTCACCATTATGATACTCCTATGTGTATTTGCATGCTTGGTGGAGATCCTTGTTGCTATTGCCATGTTTATCATGTTCCCCATGCTATTGATGCTATTTTGCTCATATCTTGCCTGTATGCTTGTGAAATTTCATGTGCATTATATATGCGCACTATTTGCACACATAACATGTTTGCCATGATTCCTTCTAGTACGTTGCATCTTCGCACTACTAGCTTTCTTGACTTGATCTCTATGATTACTTGCTTTGTTGCATCACCCATGTTCCATTACTCGCTTTCTTGGGTTGATGACGTATATGCTCATGCCTCTCACATGATATATCTTGTTTATTGTCGCTTGCCTCCAATAATTGCCTCTATGCTTAATGATCTTGGAGACTTGGACACTTCACTTGTGATGCATGCTTGGTTGATTGAGCCTATTGTATTTGGTTGTTCTCGCATCATATGCCTCCATACTATGAAATGCTCGCTTTTTCTTTCTTATGATAAGAATGATGAAAACACTTGTTGGGTATCTCGCCCCTCGAATGATAGGTCTTGCATTTGCACTAACCTCATTTGTTTTTCCAAGTGTTTGTCATGTTCTTTCATTTTGAAGGATTCACAAGGCGGTACCATAAAGAGACATTTTGGTTATGTGAAGGCGTACATGATGTGCGACAGCAACATTTTCGACATCCTCCTAAAGGTGAACTCTTTCCCTTTGAGCGATCCTCAATTACGCATATTGGATGGGTCATTCTTTCATTGTTGTCTCCTTCTTCTTGTCTACATGATACATCTATTGGAGGGACGACCGACATTGAAGATTGGCTCTATGGACCTTCACATTGAGAAGCGCTCGCACTTATTGGATGCACCTTCGAACCTCCACTCATGCCACGACATCGAGCATTGGTACATCAACACTCCTTGGACACATTGCACCCACACTTTCACATTTGTTGATTGTGCTCACACATGTCATGCTCGATGGACATATCATACTCACCACAAGTTTGCACCCTATGCACGGATTGACACACATTATGATTGTCTTGTTACACCTATTCCCATGTCATCCATGATATATGAGCTTGTGCATTTTCTTAGCAAATTTGTTGTGATCTTTCTTGATGGCATATTCATACATCATGATCATAGTACCCACCATCAATTGCATGATCACATAGTCACATTGAGCATCCATTGCCATATTCATGCTATTGATAAACCATCTCACTATGACATCATTTTGCACCGTGGTTGCATGGATCATACTCACAACACATTTTTGTGCACAATGAATGCTTTTGCTCCCATGAACACTTTGCATATCATTCTATATCATCTTGATAAGCTTCATGCACTTTTCCATGAACATTCTTGCCGCACGGACTCATTCTTACATGATGGACACCTTGTGTGCGCTAACCATTGTATTTCCATGTGTCGTTTGTGTTTGCTCTTTTTGCATGTGTACCACTCCGGAGAGACCATGGAGCACTTGGATTGCGCCATGTCTTCCACCTCATCCAACTACAAGTCCGTCCACAACAACCGTTTCCATGGTGATGAGGTTTTCGATCCGAGGTCGGATCTTTCCCAAGGGAGGGGAGATGATGCGGAGCATCCGACGATCATCCCCATGTACACTCGAGCCTACACCTTGGACCCAAGGTGAATTCGCTCCTTTCCGAATCTTCCCTTTCCGCATGTAAGACATGGATGCTACTTCAAGCGCGGACCTTGTGCATACTCAGGTACACCCGAGGAGACCATGGAGAGCCCAAGGACCAAGGCCAAGTGTGCGCGGGACCGAAGGAAGGAGAAGGAAGAAGAGACAGCTCCTACAGGCCCCGGACATTCGGCCCCAGCCCGGACATCCGGACCAGCCTGGACATCCGGCCGACCCCCGAAAATCTGGCGCCCATCATAGAACGCACCCGAAGGTGAACCCCGTCAGCCCGGACATCCGGCTCTTCGTGAGCCGCCAGACATCCCGCACCTGCCTGTGCGCAGAGAACGGGCCAAGGGCCCTTGTATCCCCCTCTCACTTACCCCTGCGTGGGCTAACACTATATATAGACCCCCACCTCCTCCTAGTTAGGGTTAGCAAAGGATTAGCTCATTTAGAGATAGAGCTTTGCTCATCCATATTGGATCTACTCCACGAGAGAGACTGCAGCCCCTCTACGGAGATGATCCACCTTGGATTCAAGACCTCCTCACGGAGAAGACCCCCATCAAGACCTCCTCACGGAGAAGAACCGGTTACCCTTTGTATCGTCCTTTGTTGGATTTGGATCTTGTATCTCACCTTTGTGTTCATCGATCTAGTGCATGTGTGATCTATTCTTGTTGGTTCAGTGATTCTCTCGTGTTCCCTTTTGTGTTTGCCCTCATTTTCCCCTCGTGTTGTTCGTGTTCCTCATTGGGATACGCTCCTTTCATGAAAGATCAGCCATCTAGGGTTCCACCCTACATCACGTTCCCAAGATGTATGCATCAAACATTTGGCATAAGGAATTGCAAAAGTAGGATCATGCGTATACAAGTCTTTTATGTGCTCAAATCCAATGACATTCAATTCAAGTTTAGTAACAAGCATGCATATGCGGGAAAGCGCATCCGCCACAACATTTTCCTTGCCTTTAATATACTTGATGACATAAGGAAATGACTCGATGAATTCACTCCACTTAGCATGACGCTTATTCAACTTGGTTTGACCCTTAAGATATTTTAGCGTTTCATGATCGGTGTGTATGATAAATTCATGAGGGCGGAGATAGTGTTCCCATTCACGCAAAACTCGCACTATAGCATATATCTCTTTGTCATAGATGGGATAATTGAGTTGCCCGCCGGAGAGTTTCTCACTAAAGTATGCTATGGGGCGCTTCTCTTGCGTTAACACACCACCTATGCCATTACCACTAGCATCACAATGAATTTCAAAAGGTTTGTCAAAGTTGGGTAATGCAAGCACGGGGGCATGAGTAAGCAAATTCTTAAGCTCATTGAAAGCGTTGTCGGTCCCCAAACAAACGGTGCATTTTTCTTACTCAAATCATGCAAAGGTGAAGCAATGGTGCTAAAATCCTTCACAAACCTACGGTAGAAACCGGCTAAACCAAGAAAACTACGCACTTCTTGCAAATTGGTTGGTTGGGGCCAAGTTTTAATAGCATTGATCTTAGATTCATCAACATGAACACCCTTCGAAGATACTACAAAACCCAAGAAAACAAGCGTATCAACACCAAAAATGCATTTTTCCATATTAGCATAAAGTCGCTCTTTTCGAAGAGTTTGTAGCACGGTTCGAAGGTGGGTGACATGATCTTTGATAGATTTTCTAAAAACAAGGATATCGTCGAAGTAGACCACAACAATTCACCAATATAAGGGCAAAACACATAATGCATAAGACGCATGAAAGTCCGGGTGCTTCCGATAAACCCATAGGCATGACTAACCACTCGTACAAACCAAACTTTGTTTTGAAAGTGGTTTTCCATTCATCACCCTCTTGTATGCGTATTTGATAGTAACCACTTTTAAGATCAATTTTGGAAAAGATAGTGGCACCCCTAAGTTCATCTAGCATATCGTCAAGGTGTGGGATGGGGTGCCTATAGCGAACGGTGATAGCATTGATAGGTCTACACTCGGAACACATAAGAAAGCTACCGTCTCTTTTTGGCACAAGAATGACCAGAACAGCACAAGGACTCAAACTTTCACACACATGTCCATGATCTATGAGATGCTTTACTTGCCTTTGTATTTCTTTGGTTTCTTCGGGGTTGACGCGGTATGGGGCCTTGTTTGGAAGAGGTGCTCTGGGGATGAGATCGATTCGGTGTTCAATGCCTCGTAGTGGACGTAGACTGGGAGGTAGCTCATTGGGAAAGACATCCTCGAATTCCTACAACAAGTTAGAAAACACTAGAGGAAGCGGATTAGGAGTGTTAGTCTTTGCCACCTCATCTTTGCACAAGAGGACATAGTGTAGGATACTGGATGGGTTCTCACACACTTCTCTCATCTCACGTTTGGTGGCAAATAGAACTAAGGTTTTCTTGTCGCTCATCGTGGAAGCACTCAATTTTGGCTTGTGGCGCTCACTCTCTTTTTGGTGGTTCGCTCTCTCACTATTCTCTCCACGATGGGTGGCTTGCTTGTCAGCGATCACTTGGCTTGGAGACATAGGTCGGAGTACATATTCCTTTCCTTTCATCTTGAAGCTATAGTGGTTTGTACGCCCGTTGTGGATGACACCTCGGTCAAATTGCCATGGCCTTCCAAGAAGGAGGTGGCAAAGGGTCATCGGAAGGACATCACCCTCCAAAGTGTCTTCGTATGCTCCGATCTTGAAAGAAACTTTTACCCTCTGCTTGACTTGGATGGTGCCCTTGTCGCTTAGCCATTGAACCTTGTAGAGGTGTGGGTTCTTCATCTTGACCAATTGGAGCTCGGAGCATATTTCTTCACTTGCAAGGTTATGGCAACTCCCTCCATCGATGATGACCTTGACGGACCTTCCATTGATGCCGGCTTTGGTGTGGAAGACATGGAATCTTTGGTCTTCGTCTTGTTGATGTTGAAGAGTCAAGACCTTGGAGACAACGAGAGCGGGGCTCGAATCTTCGTCACAAAAGATTTGACCATCTTCATCTTCGTTCACGCGCTGGTGCATGGCCACTTGCTCAAGGGTTTCCATCTCCTCTTCACTCATGGAGTCATAGGTTCCGTCGTCGTTGAGGATCATGGTGCGCTTGTTTGTGCACTCGAAGGACTTGTGGCCTCGGCCGCCGCATGTGAAGCATTTGAAGGAACTTGTCTTGATGGTCTCATCGGTTGGGGTAGATGATGATGAAGCTCTCCACTTGAAGTTGCTTCTAGTAGGAGGACGACTTGAGCTTGTCGAAGTTTTCTTGTAACTTGACTTGTCGCCGTTGCTTGTAGATGGCTTGGTTGAGGTAGAAGGTGTTGGAGTCGGTGAAGTTTGATTGTTGGAGAAGCCATAGGACTTGGATGAGTACTTGGCGTACTTGAAGTCATCTTGCACTTGACGTTCTGCCTTGGTAGCTTGATGCACTAGCTCGATGAGGTTCGAGTATGGTTTGAAGTCGGCGATCTTCTTGATGGGATGATTGAGTCCATTCAAGAAACGTGCCATAGTTTGCTCATCATCTTACTTGACATTGGCTCTTATCATGGCAATCTCCATTTCCTTGTAGTACTCTTCAACGCTCTTGGTTCCTTGCTTGAGGAGTTGGAGTTTCTTGAAGAGGTCGCGGTTGTAGTAGTTTGGCACGAATCGTGCTCTCATGACATCCTTCATTTGCGCCCACATAGTGATGGGTGGTTCACCTTTGGCCTCTCGGTGCTCAATGACTTGTTCCCACCAAATGAGGACGTAGTCTTGGAATTCAAGGCATGCCATCGCGATCTTCTTCTCTTCTTCATAGTTGTGCATGCGGAAGATTTTGTCAACCTTCAATGCCCATGAGATGTACTCTTCGGGGTCATTGCTTCCGGTGAACTTGGGCATGGTGAACTTTAGCTTACCATAGCGTTGCTCTTCATTGTGTTGGGGTCGGGGATGATGATTCCCATGTCGTTGAGGATTGACAAACTCATGTTGCTCTTGGCGAGGAGGGTTGTTGTCCTCATGTTGTCCTTGTCTTTGGGGATTTCCATCATCTTCATGCTCTTGGCGAACTTGTGGTTCATGCCGAGCTTGTGGAGGAGCTTGTCGAGCTTGACGCGGAGCGTGACGATGCACACGTTCTTGAAAAATCCTTTCTTGAACTTCATCGCGAAGTGCTTCTTCATGTTCACGAGCTTGTCGTCCTCAGTTGGCAATGGCTCGACTTGAATCGTGAAGGGCATGTTGCGCCTCAAGAGCTTGAGCTTCACGTAGTTGTTGTTCTTGATGTTGTGCCTCGGCATCTTGTGCATCTTGATGTTGTCACGCTTGCTCCTCTTCGCGTTGGCGTTGGTGTTACCATTCTTGTGCTTGTGCGAAAGTAGCTTGGTTTTGACGATGTCGATGTTCTTGAGCATGAAGTTGCTCTTGAGAGTCGTTGTCGTGTCGAGGGTTGCGGTTAGCTTGACGGTCTTGGCGCGCGGCTCGTCGAAGAGTGTTCGAATTTGGGGTACTTGAACCGGATATAGTATCATCGGAGTGTCGACTTGAGCGGCTCCGTCTTGAGTAGGATGGAGTGGTAGAAGAGCGGTTGACTAACAAGGCACGAATCTCGTCCATTCTTGCGTCATTCTCTTGTTTGTGTTCGTCGAGCTTGTTGTTGAAGTAGTCTCTTGTACGTTGCTCGGAGAGTCGCAAGTCAGTGGTGAGGTTGTCAATGCGGTCGCTCATTGCTTGTTGCTCTTGATGCAAAGCTCGTTGGTGCACCAAAGAGGTGGCTCTTTGTGACGTAGGATGACATGTCGTCGTCTTGCTCCAAGAAGAGTGGGTTGGTAGAAGTACTTGGCATGTCCATCATTCCAAGCAAATATGTGAGTTGGAGAAAGAGAAGAGCGATACCAAATGTACCTTGACCGAAGTTGAAGATGGATCAATGATCACTCAATGTGTAACAAGGAAATAGCACAATTGGTACCAAATCTTGTCGGTTTCTCACACCTACACAAATAAGAGCTTATGATGGAGCTTGGTTAGGATGCTGGCACAAAATTTGATGTGAAAGTAAGCAAGATTCAATAATGTTGGAAAAGATTCGCAAATTCGCAAATGCAACAAGTAGACCAATAGCAATATGTGGTACACGAAAAGACAACGCACGGAAAGATAAATGGGGTCGTGCAACCAAGGAATGAGCCAAGATGTGGCATCCACTAAAATTCTCTTGTTGCACAACACTAGAGAGACGCTAGCACGATTGCACAATAGGCGGATACGAGACTTGTGCACAACCTACTAAGCAAAAATGCAACGACTTCTATCCCAAGTATGCTCTATGTATGGTGTTCCGATGGTATGATCCAAGATGATCTGATATGACAATCTTAATGTAGTATGATGCTATGGTTCTTCCTTATAAGCTCTTTGCTTATCTTTTCTCTTTGCATAAAAGCTTGGTTGGCTCTTTCTCTTTTGAGCTCTTTTCTCATGCAATGCTTCACGAACAAAGATAGCAATTGTGTATGCTTATGACAACCTTGTGACACAAGAGATGATACCAAGATATGCACCACGATGATATGGTATGTATGCTATGGGAAGTATGATCACTAATGTGCACAAGTAACGTTGCCGGCAATACTCAAAGGCTAGTCTCGATGGGTAAGGTATGCAAAAATGATCTATGGTGGTTATCAATGCAATGGCAAGAATGTAGAATGATATCACGATACCAAGATGAGGTTATCGTCGATGACGAGTCCGTTGCAAAGATGAGCGGCGGTGATGTCGATGTCGAACCATTCCTAGTGAGCCGAAACACCCTAGGAAACTTTGAACCACAACTCAAATTCACAAAACCAAATGTGGCAAAATTTGTCGGAGTTTGTAGCGGTCAAGTGGTGGTACGGTTTGGTGTATCCAAATGGGTTTGCGGAAGTTAGGTGGTGGTGTTCGAAGTGGGTATGCGGAGGCGTAGGTGGCGGTGGATAAAAACTGCAGAAAATGCAGTTTCGGCGGAGGAAGCCGGATGATCCGGGCTAGGAGCCGGATGGTCCGGGCGGATCCGGATGAGCCGGGACAGAAGCCGGATGATCCAGGCGGGTTAACTACGCTCGGGGATGGCTCTGGATGAACACGAAAACGGGGACAAATCTGAGGATTTCGTGGATTTTGGATGGATGGCGAGGTGGAGATGGTGGGGAAAGGCTAGATCCACTTGCAACACAACAAATTCACGGATCAAAACCAACAAAACATCATCAAAACTCACAAATCACAAAAAACAATTTGGGGGGCTATTTTTGTGGGAATTTTCATATTAGGACGAAAAACTACAAAATCAAGCTAGAACACAAGGTGTGGAGGCTCGAAATCCGTGATCAACGTGGCTCATGATACCAAGATGATGTAGGGTGCAACCCAATTCGGCCGATCTTTCACGAAAGGAACGGGTCCACGAAGAAAACACGTGGAAACACAAGGGAAAACACAAGAGGAACTCTCAAATCAACAAGATATAGTCACACATATACTTGATCCTCGAAACACAGGTTGAGATACACGATCCAAAGTCAACAAGGGACGATACAAAGGTAACTGGTTCTTCTCCGTGAGGAGGTCTTGATGGGGCCACCCAAGAGGGGGTCTTGAATCCAAGGGGATCTTCTCCGTAGAGGGGCCGCGGTCTCTCTCGTGGAGTAGATCCGTAATGGATGAGCAAAGCTATATCTCACATATGAGCTAAACCAATGCTAACCCTAGAAAAGAGGTGGAGGGGTCGTTTATATAGGAGTTGGGGGGGCAGGGGTACATGGGCCTCGGCCCAACATCATGCACGATGATGAGGACATCAATACCATTGTTACACCCACAACCCCTACTACTACATATACTGGACCAATTACTAGAGCTCGCGCACGCCAATTAAATTATCAGATACTTCCGTTTCTTGGTAATGATTCTAATGTTCATGAGAATATGATGCTGCCTAAATTGAATACATTTATTTCGCTTACAAATGAAGGGCCTAGCATGGATAAGTGGGATGAACACTGGAGCAAGACCAAGCATGGAGATGATGGCATGCGCAAGGGGAACAAGAACGGAGTTTCATGTGATGATTTCAGGACTTTGAAGCCACCATAATGAGTGCATGAAGCCTTGGACGAAATATACAAGATGCCACTTCATAAATTTCGTCCAGAGGCTATTATAGGCGCTGCGTCACCTTATTATTGGGCCAGGCCCATGTAATTTCAAAATACTTGAGTATAGGCTGTTTTCAGAGTCTGTATGTGTGGGGAAACAAGAGATAGGGTTGGTTTCGGACCCCTCCCCCAGGGGCCACAAAATTCTCCTCCTTTTCCTCCATATATACAGCCCTTAGGGCACCGTTTAGACTTTGGGTTTTGTTTCGATTAAAGTTTGTGTTCAACGACCAGACAAAGGCATCACAGAACCCCACCTTGATCAATAAAGCTTTCCTCTTATATTCGCAATATCCAGACTGCAACCTTAGTTTCTTGCTTGTTCTTCGTTTCCCTACAGGAAACAGACCCTCGTGGTCAGGTTGATCGTGCTCCGGCGTGGTCAATAACCTCTCGGAGTTGGTTTAGCGATTGCTAAGGCGCGACGTCCTCACACGTTCGTAGTCGGATCGTCAAAGTAGACTTCCTCCAAAATGATAGACACCAACTCATCGAAAGACGGGACACCTTTACCTCTATCAAGTGGTATCAGATTTCCAGGTTGCTCGGTGAGATTTTACGGTTTTTCGTAGTTTAGATCGAGTCTGTTCTTCATACCTACAGTCCACGAAAAAGCCACAAAAAATTAGGGTTAGTTCATCATATCCGAACCAATCTGAGCCTTTGCATAATCTTTTCTGTATTTGCTTTGTTGAATTTGCGGCTGCATCGTCGTGTGTAGTTGCTGGTCTTAGCGTCTAGTATTTTAGAGTTTCGAGTTCTGTTCGCGGGTATTCACGCCGCCGCCGCACCATCATCATCCGCTGCCATATACCACCACCACACCAGATTCATCATCCGTTGCCATATACCACCACCACACCACACACATCGTCGCCGCCAAATACCACCATATATCCGCCACAAATCCGAGTCCATATATACCACGCCACCAATCCGAGTCCACATCTACCACCGCTTGTCCATCACCAATCTGAGTCCACATATACCACATATACCACCACCAATCCGAGTTCCTTTCATATTAGGTTTGTTTTTGAGATCCATCTAGTTTTCGTTTTATGTTTCGTTGCCTGAGTAGGTCTCGGAAAAAAGAGTCTGGAGACCCCCGGGCAGTTTTTGGACCAAATTTCGGCGACTGAAAATATTTTTTCCCTATCCTATTTTTAGGCTTTTCTGAGTCTTTTGAGACACTCGCCATCATAGTGATTTTTTGTCGCACTTTTTCGTCGTCGCTGCCCTGATTTTCGAAAAAAATAGTCAAAAAAATTTTGTGCCCATCCTGTGAGTTTGACCTGGGAAGAGTTTTGAGACACTCGCCATTATAGTGATTTTTCGCAAAAAAAAAAGTTCTGGAGTCCCCCGGGCAGTCTTTAGGCCAAAATTTCGGCGACCGAAAATATTTTTTCCCTATCCTATTTTTAGGCTTTTCTGAGTCTTTTGAGACACTCGCCATCATAGTGATTTTTTGTCGCACTTTTTTGCCGTCGATGCCCTGATTTTCGAAAAAAATAGTCAACAAAATTTCGTGCCCATCCTGTGAGTTTGACCTGGGAAGAGTTTTGAGACACTCGCCATTATAGTGATTTTTCGCAAAAAAAGAGGAGCGCAAAAAAAGAGCGCCAAAAAAAACAGAGCGAAAACAAAAAAATTCCAGAGTGTGCTTTTCCCTTGTTTACGTGCAGCGCCATGATTTTGTTAGTGTTCTTGGCTCGCGTCTCTAGCACGGTCTAGCCTAGGACCAGCACAGTACCATCATTGAGCGTTTATTCAACTTTGCATCTCTGAATTGATTATTGCTGATCCTTTTTGCTAGCATATTATAAGCCTTCCCAACTCCACATACATCTACATCGTGCGTTTGAATCTCCCTGGTAATCGCTCTATGCAAGCTGTGAGAGTTTTGACTACATCGGTTGCCGATCACCGCCTGCTGCTGGGTAAGAACTGGTAAGAATTTGAGATTTGCTTGATGAGTTTGTGACATCCACCACCACCACCACTTGTTAGTAGTCTGTAGGATCATATTCTTGTGTGTTTCTATTGCTGCTAACCATGCCAGGATCACAAGCCGACGAGATTGACTGGGAGAACTTAACGAACAAGGAGCTTCTTGAGAAGTTTCAGCAAATGATGACTGAACAGGTGCAAGATGTGCTGAACAATTTTGAAGAGGCCATGGAGAAGATCACTGGCCTTGAGAAGATGTTCGAAACAAAGCTCGATAACAGATTTAATGAACTGCTTGCGCGTCTTCCACCACCGGCTGCACCTGCCGCACCTCTACAACAACAACAACAATGACGACTACCTCCACGTCGCGAAACAGCCCTCCGCCGAGCGAGCCGTGTCCCTCTTCATCCTGGCCAAACTGTTGGTGCTGCTATGGATAATTCTGTGGCTCCTTCTTCTGATGGGGAGGAGGATGATTATGCGGGAGATTACGAGATCAAAATCAGAACTACGTGCAACCACAAGCACCACAACCACCAGGTCGTGCACATGCAAATAATCACAATGGTAGGGCTCTTCCTCAGGTACGAGATCATGACCATCTTCCTAAACTGAAATTGAATATTCCACCATTTGAGGGTAGATATGTTCCTGATATATATCTTACTTGGGAGTTAGAAACAGAACAACGTTTTACATGTTTAGAATATCCCGAGGAGAGACGTGTTGCTGCTGCACTTTGTGCTTTCGCTAGTTTTCCTTGTGTGTGGTGGTCTGAACATCGTAGATTATATCCGAATAATATTCCAACTACTTGGGCTGCTTTGAAAACTGCTATGTATACTCGTTGGGTTCCACCATATTATCAACGTGAATTACTTAAAAAATTGCAGCGTTTAAGACAAGGAAAAGATTCCGTAGAGGAATACTATCAGGAATTACAAACTGGCATGTTTAGATGTCGTATTGTTGAGGATAATGAAGCTATGCTTGCACGTTTTGTGGGTGGATTAAATAGAGAGATTCAGACCATTCTAGAGTATAAGGAGTATAATAATATCACTCGTTTATTCCATCTTGCTTGTCAAGCTGAACATGAAGTGCCGGATCGACACGCATTGGCGCGAACTAACTTTTCTGCAGGTCGACCTTCATCATGGACACTATGTACATCCTCTACTTCCACTGCACCATCACCTACATCAGGTGCCACCTCCAACCGTGATACAAGAAAGCATGCACAACCACCACTATCTGTCAAGAGCACACCTGCTGGGCCTGCACAGAGCTCTTCTTCTTCCATGGCATCAACAGGGCACACAAGTGATATTATTTGTCGTCGTTGTAAGGGAAGAGGTCATTATGCGAGAGAATGCAAATCTCAGCGTGTGATGATTGCTACTGAGGATGGTGGGTATGAGTCCGCTAGTGACTATGATGAGGAGACTTTGGCTCTTATTACACGTGAAGAACACGGTGGAGATGATTCTGATCATGAGACGCAAT
Organism: Aegilops tauschii subsp. strangulata; assembly: GCF_002575655.3. Taxonomy (NCBI): domain Eukaryota; kingdom Viridiplantae; phylum Streptophyta; class Magnoliopsida; order Poales; family Poaceae; genus Aegilops; species Aegilops tauschii. The sequence goes on along the minus strand of NC_053037.3, from coordinate 239,068,319 downwards.
ACATGGCTCCTGAAGATGCTGACAGGAATGAATGTTTGGTTGCTCAACGTGTTTTGCGTGTGCAGGTTACACAAGCTGAGCAAAATCAGAGGCATAATTTGTTCCATACAAAGGGATTTGTGAAGGAACGTTCTATTCGCGTCATCATAGATGGAGGGAGCTGCAACAACTTGGCTAGCATGGAGATGGTGGAGAATCTATCTCTCACCACAAGACCACATCCACATCCTTACAACATCCAATGGTTCAACAACAACGGCAAGGTTAAGGTAACACATATTGTTCGTGTGCATTTTAGTATCTCTACATATGCTGATTATGTTGATTGTGATGTGGTACCTATGCAAGCATGTTCCTTATTACTTAGCAGACCATGGCAATTTGATAAAAATTCTGTACACCATGATAGAAACAATCAGTATACTCTTGTTCATAAGGATGAAAATATTACATTGCTTCCTATGACTCCTGATTCCATTTTGAAAGATGATATTAATAGAGCTAGTAAAGCAAAACAGGAGAAAAATGAGAGTGAAAATCAGATTGTGGCAAAAGAATTTGAGCAACAAATGAAATCTAATAATAAACCATCCAGTGTTGCTTCTGAAATTAAATTGAAAAGTGCATGTTTACTTGCCACCAAATCTGACATTGATGAGCTAGATTTTAGCAAATCTGTTTGCTATGCTTTGTCTGCAAAGAGGCATTATTTTCATTCGAGGACGTGCCTTCCTCTTTGCCCCCTGTTGTCACTAAAATTTTGCAGGAGTTCGCTGACATATTCCCACAATACGTGCCACCAGGATTACCACCTATTCGAGGGATTGAGCATTAAACTGACTTAATTCCCGGTGCATCGCTACCCAGCCGTGAACCTTACCGTACCAATCCAGAGGAGACGAAGGAGATTATGCGCCAAGTACAGGAGCTACTCGACAAAGGTTATATACGCGAATCCCTTAGTCCTTGTGTTGTTCCTATTATACTAGTGCCTAAAAAGGATGGTACGTCGCGTATGTGTGTTGATTGTAGAGGCATTAATAATATTACTATTCGTTATCGTCATCCCATTCCTAGGCTAGATGATATGCTTGATGAATTGAGTGGCTCTACAATATTCTCCAAAGTTGAGTTGCGTAGTGGATACCATCAAATTCGTATGAAATTGGGAGATGAATGGAAAACAACATTTAAAACTAAGTTTGGTTTATATGAGTGGTTAGTCATTCCTTTTGGGTTAACTAATGCACCTAGTACTTTCATGAGACTAATGAACGAAGTTTTACATGCTTTCATTGGACGATTTGTGGTAGTCTATTTTGATGATATACTAATTTATAACAAATCTTTGGAAGAACATTTGGAACATTTACGTAATGTTTTTATTGCTCTACGTGATCACGTTTGTTTGGTAACCTTGGGAAGTGCACCTTTTGCACCGACCGAGTATCTTTTCTTGGCTATGTTGTTACTTCACAGGGAATTGAAGTTGATAAAGCCAAGATTGAAGCTATTGAGAGTTGGCCGCAGCCCAAAACGGTCACACAAGTGAGGAGTTTTCTTGGACTCGCTGGTTTCTATAGGCGTGTTGTTAGAGATTTTAGCACCATTGCTGCACCTCTCAATGAGCTTACAAAGAAGGATGTGCCTTTTGTTTGGGGTACCGCACAGGAAGAAGCCTTCACAGTATTGAAAGATAAGTTGACACATGCTCCTTTACTCCAACTTCCTGATTTTAATAAGACTTTTGAGCTCGAATGTGATGCTAGTGGTATTGGATTAGGAGGTGTGTTATTACAAGATGACAAACCTGTTGCATACTTTTCTGAAAAATTGAGTGGGCCTAGTCTGAACTATTCTACTTATGGTAAAGAATTATATGCCCTTGTTCGGACCTTAGAAACATGGCAACATTATTTATGGCCCAAAGAATTTGTTATACATTCTGATCATGAATCTTTGAAACACATTAAAAGTCAGGCAAAACTGAACCGTAGACATGCTAAATGGGTTGAATTCATTGAGACTTTCCCTTATGTCATTAAACACAAGAAGGGTAAAGAAAATGTTATTGCTGATGCATTGTCTCATCGTTATACTATGCATTCACAACTTGACTTTAAAATATTTGGTTTGAAGACCATCAAAGATCAATATGTGCATGATGCTGAATTTAAAGATGTATTGAAGAATTGTAAAGAAGGTAGAACATGGAACAAGTTCTTCGTTAACGATGGATTTGTGTTTCGTGCTAACAGGCTATGCATTCCAGCTAGCTCCGTTCGTCTTTTGTTGTTGCAGGAGGCGCATGGAGGAGGACTAATGGGCCACTTTGGCGTGAAGAAGATGGAGGATATACTTGCTACACATTTCTTTTGGCCAAACATGAGACGGGATGTTGAGCGTTTTGTTGCTCGCTGCACTACATGTCAAAAAGCTAAGTCACGACTCAATCCTCATGGTTTATATATGCCTTTGCCTGTACCTAGTGTTCCTTGGGAGGATGTATCTATGGACTTTGTTTTAGGTTTACCTCGAACAAAGAAGGGGAGGGATAGCATATTTGTTGTCGTGGATAGATTCTCGAAAATGACACACTTTATACCATGTCATAAAAGCGATGTTGCTGTTAATGTTGCTGATTTGTTCTTTCGTGAAATTATTCGCTTGCATGGTGTGCCAAATACTATTGTTTCAGATCGTGATACTAAATTTTTTAGCCACTTTTGGAGATGTTTATGGGCTAAGTTGGGGGCTAAACTGCTTTTTAGTACTACTTGTCACCCCCAAACTAATGGTCAAACTGATGTAGTCAATAAAACATTGTCTACTATGCTTAGGGCTGTTTTGAAGAATAATAAGAAAATGTGGGAAGAATGCTTGCCTCATATTGAATTTGCTTATAATCGTTCGTTGCATTCTACTACTAAGATGTGCCCTTTTGAAATTGTGTATGGTTTCCTACCTCGTGCACCTATTGATTTGTTGCCTCTCCCATCTTCGGAGAAGGTTAATTTTGATGCTAAACAACATGCTGATTTGATCTTAAAAATGCATGAGTTAATTAAGAAAAACATTGAGCGTATGAATGCTAAATATAGAAAACATGTTGTCTTTGCACCTGGAGATCTTGTTTGGTTACATTTGCATAAGGATAGGATTCCAAATTTGCGCAAATCAAATCTAATGACACGTGTTGATGGTCCTTTTAAGGTGTTAGAGAAAATAAATGATAATGCAAATAAACTTGAGCTGCCTGCAGATTTTGGGGTTAGTCCCACTTTTGACATTGCAGATTTGAAGCCTTTTTTGGGTGAGGAAGATGAGCTTCCGTCGAGGACGACTTCATTTCAAGAAGGGGAGGACGATGAGGACATCATTACCATTGTTACACCCACATCCCCTACTACTACATATATTGGACCAAATACTAGAGCTCGCGCACGCCAATTAAATTATCAGGTACTGTCGTTTCTTGGTAATGATTCTAATGTTCATGAGAATATGATGCTGCCTAAATTGGATACATTTGTTTCGCTTACAAATGAAGGGCCTGGCATGGATAAGAGGGATGAACACTGGAGCAAGACCAAGCATGGAGATGATGGCATGCGCAAGGGGAACAAGAACGGAGTTTCAAGTGATGATTTCAGGACTTTGAAGCCACCATAATGAGAGCATGAAGCCTTGGACGAAATATACAAGATGCCACTTCATAAATTTCGTCCAGAGGCTATTATAGGTGCTGCGTCACCTTATTATTGGGCCAGGCCACTTCATAATTTCGTCCAGAGGCTATTATAGGTGCTGCGTCACCTTATTATTGGGCCAGGCCCATGTAATTTCGAAATACTTGAGTATAGGCTGTTTTTAGAGTCCGTATGTGTGGGGAAACAAGAGATAGGGTTGGTTTCGGACCCCTCCCCCAGGGGCCACGACATTGCCCTCCTTTTCCTCCATATATACAACCCTTAGGGCACCGTTTAGCCTTTGGGTTTTGTTTAGATTAAAGTTCGCCATAGTTGCAACTTCGCGTACTTCGTTTGTGTTCAATGACCAGACAAAGGCGTCACAGAACCCCACCTTGATCAATAAAGCTTTCCTCTTATATTCGCAATATCCATATTGCAATCTTAGTTTCTTGCTTGTTCTTCGTTTGCCTGCAGGAAACAGACCCTCGTGGTCAGGTTGATCGTGCTCCGGCGTGGTCAATAACCTCTCGGAGTTGGTTTAGCGATTGCTAAGGCGCGACGTCCTCACACGTTCGTAGTCGGATCGTCAAAGTCGACTTCCTCCAAAACGATAGCCACCATCTCGTCGAAAGACGGGACACCTTTGCCTCTATCACACGCAGGCACTGTACGGATGATCCGGATGTTGGTCTGGATGATCTGGGCTTCGAGGGTCCGGATGATCCGGGTCGGCGTCCGGATTGTCCGGCTGTGTCGGGTCGCTGCGGAAGGTCCGGATGTCCGGGTCCTAGTCCGGACGTTCGGGTGGGTCCGGATGATCCGGTACTGGGTCCGGATGATCCGGCTTCGTGGTGAAGCTTCGAGTGTCATCGGGTGGGTTAGCCGGATCGTCCGGGCCGTGGTCCGGATCATCCGGGCTGGGGCCGGATCGTCCGGGCTTCTGCTTATTTTGCCCTTCTTCTTCTCCGTCTTCACGTCCATCTTCCTCTTCAGGTTCTCCTTGCTCCTCAGCCTCTCCATGGCTAACTCCTTGGTACCTGAGTATGCACAATGTCTTCGTTTGAGGTAGTAGCCATGTCTCATGTGCATCGAAGTGAATTGTGAGAGGAGATATGTAACCTCGGTTTCGAAAGCTTTTGCACATGGTCATGCCATAGGTCCACTAGGCACTTGGTGAGACGATGGTAGTTCCATGGGGATGGCCTTGGGATGCTCCGCATCACACAGTATACAATATATTTGCTGCAGCTTCTAACATTTACCCCACCACAAATTAAAATATATATTCCTATCTTGACCAAATGAGCGTGCAAACTACAATCACCAGGATGACAGGTAGGGCCAGAAGATTATTTTAATCAACAAAAAATGCTTCGAGACTGCCTCATAGCATGGAGCCGACACCAACGATTTTATGGTTACATGCACGGTACACGCTATCCTGGAGTACTCTACACATGAAACTGCCACACGAGCGTCCGGGCTGTGCTTGGCTCTTCGCCTCTTTGGGAAGTCGAACAATGATGGAGTACTACTGCAGTGGAGGAGTACTACAGTATGCTTCTGGCCATCTGACACTGGATGAACTACTGCATGTCCACAGCGTGCGGGAGGGAGAGCGTGTAGCAAAAGCTTCTCCTAGTCCTGCCAGCCATCACTCTCATGGGTGAGGGAGGGACGCCGCTTCATTGACTTACTGCTCCTGCCTCCGCGTGTATGACAGGTGGGCCCAACAGGGGGTGGCCCACCTGTCATACAACCAAAGGCAGGTGCAGTTAAGGCACCAGAGCTCAGTCCGCGAGGGAGAGGGCGTTGTAGTAATCAAACTTCTCGGTCTTGTACGAGTTGACGCGACACATCAAAGCACTGCACTCGATATATTTCAATAATTTGCGTTTACCAATGCATTAATTACAACGCATGCATGCATGCCGTGACTCTCCTTTTGATACTTGCACGTGTTGATTTAATGCACCTTGAAGTAGTATGAATATGTGACAGTAAAGCTTTGTAATGCCCCGGCCCTAAAGCGGGAGATAGTTGTGCACGAGGAGGGCGAGATCATGCAGACGGAACAGGACCCGACGATGGAGCTCTCTATGGTCTCGATGGACCTCACCTTGCTCCGCTGCCCCTTGTGCCTCCGCCCCTTGAAGCCTACAGTGTATGAGATTCGAATACACCTCGTCCGTTCCATTGATCGAGCAAGGTGAGGTTTCTTGATTGATGTGCTGTTTGATTGATTTGTGCAATGCAAGGGAGGGCACCTGCCTTGTGCGGACTGCCCTGTCGAGCGCCCCAGGAAGCAGCAACAGTGCTAGAAGTGCGAGGGCAGCAGTGGCTTCGACGTGCGGAACACGACGGTGGACGCCGTCCTCTCCTCGGTGAGGGTGGAGTGCCCGCACGAAGGTTGTGGGCTCTACATCACTTACCACAAGCTCGTCGATCACCAGAGTGTGTGTGATGAGGACATCAATACCATTGTTACACCCGCAGCCCCTGCTACTATAGATACTGGACCAATTACTAGAGCTCGCGCATGCCAATTAAATTACCGGGTACTCTTGTTTCTTGGTAATGATTCTAATGTTCATGAGAATATGATGCTGCCTAATTTGGATACATTTGTTTTGCTTACAACTGAAGGGCCTAGCTTGGAGAAGGATGAACATATGAGCAAGAACAAGTATGGAGATGATGGCATGCGCTAGGGAAACAAGAACGGAGTTTCAAGTGATGATTTCAGGACTTTGAAGCCACCGTAATGAGTGGATGAAGGCTTGGACGAAATATACAAGATGCCACTTCACAAATTTCGTCCAGAGACTATTACAGGTGCTGCGGCACCTTATTATTGGGCCAGGCCCATGTAATTTCGAAATACTTGAGTATAGGCTGTTTTTAGAGTCCGTGTGTGTGGGGAAACAAGAGTTAGGGTTGGTTTCAAACCCCTCCTCCAAGGGCCACGAAATTCCCCCCTCTTCCTCCATATATACAGCCCTTAGGGCGTCGTTTAGACTTTGGGTTTTGTTTAGATTAAAGTTCGCCATAGCTGCAACTTCGCGTACTTTGTTTGTGTTAAACATCCAGACAAAAGCATCACAGAACCCCACCTTGATCAATAAAACTTTCCTCTTATATTCACAATATCCAGATTGCAATCTTAGTTTCTTGCTTGTTCTTCGTTTGCCTGCAGGAAATAGACCTTCGTGGTCAGGTTGATCATGCTCCGGTGTGGTCAATAACCTCTCGGAGTTGGTTTAGCGATTGCTAAGGCACGACGTCCTCGCACATTCGTAGTCGGATCGTCAAAGTTGACTTCCTACAAAACGATAGCCACCATCTCATCAAAAGACGGGACACCTTTGCCTCTATCAAGTTAAGATTTTCAGGTTGCTCGCTGAGATTTTACAGTTTTTCGTAGTTTAGATTGAGTCTGTTCTTCATACCTACAGTCCACGAAAAATCCACAAAAAAATTAGGGTTAGTTCATCATATCCGAACCAGTCTGAGCCTTTGCATAGTCTTTTCGGTATTTTTCTTTGTTGAATTTGCGATTGCACCGTCGGGTCAAGTTGCTGGTCTTAGCGTCTAGTTTCCCTTAGAGTTTCAAGTTCTGATCACAAGTTGTCACGCCGTCGCCACACCATCGTCATCGCTCCTACCATATACTGCCACCACCAACATATTCCTTACCACTCAAATATTCATCCGCCTATCCACCACCAATCCGATCCAATATACAACCAATCTGAGTCACATATCCATCCCCCTGACCACCACCAGTCTGAGTCCACATATACATCTACCTGTCCACCACCAATCCGAGTCCATTCCATATTAGGTTTGTTTTCGAGATACTTTTATTTTCCGATTCGTGTTTCCTTGCCTGAGTAGGTTTCGAAAAAAAAAGTCCGGAGACCCCCGGGCAGTTTTTAGGCCAAAATTTCAGCGACCAAAAATATTTTTTCCCTAACCTATTTTTAGGCTTTTCTGAGTCTTTTGAGCCACGTGCCATCATAGTGATTTTTTGTCGCACTTTTTCGTCATCGCTACCCTGATTTCCGAAAAAAATAGTCAAAATATTTCGTGCCCATCCTGTCATTTTGACCTGGGAAGAGATTTGAGACACTCGCCATTATAGTGATCTTTTGCAAAAAAAGAGGAGCGCAAAAAAAAGCACCAAAAAACAGAGCGAAAAAAATTCCAGAGTGTGCTTTTCCCTTGTTTACGTGCAGCGCCGTGATTTTGTTCGTGTTCTAGGCTCGCGTCTCTAGTACGGTCTAGCCTAGGACCAGCACAGTACCGTCGTTGAGCGTTTATTCAACTTTGCATCTTTGAATTGATTATTGCTGACCCTTTTTGCTACCATATTCTAAGCCTTCCCAGCTCCACATACATCTACATCGTGCGTTTTACTCTCCCTGATAATCGCTCTATCCAAGCTTTGAGAGTTTTGACTATAACGGTTGCCGATCACCACCTGCTGCTTGGTAAGAACTGGTAAGAATTTGAGATTTGCTTGACGGATTTGTGACGCCCCACCACCACCATTTTCTAGTAGTCTGTAGGATCATATTCTTGTGTGTTTCTATTGCTGCTAACCATGGTAGGATCACAAGTCGATGAGACTGACAGGGAGAACATGACGAATAAGGAGTTGCATGATAAATTTCAGCAAATGATGACTGAACAGGTCCAAGATGTGCTGTACAATTTTGAACAGGCCATGGATAAGATAACTGGCTTTGAGAAGACATTCGAAACAAAGCTCGATAACAAATTGAATGAAGTGCTTGGGCGTCTTCCACAACCACCACCGGCTGCACCTGTTTAGAATATCCCGAGGAGAGACGTGTTGCTGCTGCACTTTGTGCTTTCACTAGTTCTGCTTGTGTGTGGTCGTCTGAACATCGTAGATTATATCCGAATAACATTCCAACTACTTGGGCTGATTTGAAAACTGCTATGCGTACTCGTTAGGTTCCACCATATTATCAACGTGAATTACTTCAAAAATTGCAGCGTTTAAGACAACGAAAAAATTCTCTAGAGGAATATTATCAGGAATTACAAACTGGCATGATTAGATGTGGTATTGCTGAGGATAATGAAGCTATGCTCGCACATTTTATGGGTGGATTAAATAGAGAGATTCAGACCATTCTAGAGTATAAGGAGTATAATAATATCACTCATTTATTCAATCTTGCTTGTAAAGCTGAACGTGAAGTGCAGGATCGACAGGCATTGGCGCGAACTAACTTTTCTGCAGGTCGACCTTCGTCATGGACACCACGTGCATCCTCTACTTCCACTGCACCATCACCTCCATCAGGTGCCACCTCCAACCGTGATACAAGAAAGCAGGCACAACCACCAGTACCTGCCAAGAGCACACCTGCCGGGCCTGCACAGAGTTCTTCTTCTTCCATGGCATCAATAGAGCACACAAGTGATATTATTTATCGTCGTTGTAAGGGAAGTGGTCATTATGCGAGAGAATGCAAATCTCAGCGTGTGATGATTGCTACTGAGGATGGTGGGTATGAGTCCGCTAGTGACTATGATGAGGAGACTTTGGCTCTTATTACACGTGAAGAACATGGTGGAGATGATTCTGATCATGAGACGCAATACATGGCTCCTGAAGATGCTGACAGGTATGAATGTTTGGTTGCTCGACGTGTTTTCAGTGTGCAGGTTACACAAGCTGAGCAAAATCAGAGGCATAATTTGTTCCATCCAAAGGGAGTTGTGAAGGAACGTTCTATTCGCGTCATCATAGATGGAGGGAGCTGCAACAACTTGGCTAGCATGGAGATGGTGGAGAAGCTATCTCTCACCACAAGACCACATCCACATCCTTACTACATCCAATGGTTCAACAATAGCGGCAAGGTCAAGGTAACACGTACTGTTCGTGTGCAGTTTAGTATCTCTACATATGCTGATTATGTTGATTGTGATGTGGTACCTATGCAAGGATGTTCCTTATTACTTGGTAGACCATGGCAATTTGATAAAAATTCTGTACACCATGGTAAAAACAATCAGTATACTCTTGTTCATAAGGATAAAAATATTACTTTGCTTCCTATGACTCCTGATTCCATTTTGAAAGATGATATTAATAGAGCTAATAAAGCAAAACAGGAGAAAAATAAGAGTGCAAATCAGATTGTGGCAAAAGAATTTGAGCAACAAATGAAGGCTAATAATAAACCATCTAGTGTTGCTTCTGAAATTAAATTGAAAAATGCATGTTTACTTGCCACCAAATCTGATATTGATGAGCTAGATTTTAGCAAATCTGATTGCTATGCTTTTGTGTGCAAAGAGGCATTATTTTCATTCGAGGACGTGCCTTCCTCTTTGCCCCCTGCTGTCACTAACATTTTGCAGGAGTTCGCTGACGTCTTCCCACAAGACGTGCCACCGGGATTACCACCTATTCGAGGGATTGAGCATCAAATTCACTTAATTCCTGGTGCATCGCTACCCAACCGTGCACCATACCGTACCAATCTAGAGGAGACGAACGAGATTATGCGTCAAGTACAGGAGTTGCTCGACAAAGGTTATATACGCGAATCTCTTAGTCCTTGTGATGTTCCTATTATACTAGTGCCTAAAAAGGATGGTACGTCGCGTATGTGTGTTGATTGTAGAGGCATTAATAATATTACTATTCGGTATCGTCATCCTATTCCTAGGCTAGATGATATGCTTGATGAATTGAGTGGCTCTACAATATTCTCCAAAGTTGAGTTGCGTAGTGGATACCATCAAATTCGTATGAAATTGGGAGATGAATGGAAAACAACATTTAAAACTAAGTTTGGTTTATATGAGTGGTTAGTCATTCCTTTTGGGTTAACTAATGCACATGGTACTTTCATGAGACTAATGAACGAAGTTTTACATGCTTTCATTGGACGATTTGTGGTAGTCTATTTTGATGATATACTGATTTATAACAAATCTTTGGAAGAACATTTGGAACATTTACGTAATGTTTTTATTGCTCTACGTGATGCACGTTTGTTTGGTAACCTTGGGAAGTGCACCTTTTGCACCGACCGAGTATCTTTTCTTGGCTATGTTGTTACTTCACAGGGAATTGAAGTTGATAAAGCCAAGATTGAAGCTATTGAGAGTTGGCCGCAGCCCAAAACGGTCACACAAGTGAGGAGTTTTCTTGGACTCGCTGGTTTCTATAGGCGTTTTGTGAGTGATTTTAGCACCATTGCTCCACCTCTCAATGAGCTTACCAAGAAGGATGTGCCTTTTGTTTGGGGTACTGCACAGGAAGAAGCCTTCACGGTATTGAAAGATAAGTTGACACATGCTCCTTTACTCCAACTTCCTGATATTAATAAGACCATTGAGCTTGAATGTGATGCTAGTGGAATTGGATTAGGAGGTGTGTTATTACAAGATGGCAAACCTGTTGCATACTTTTCTGAAAATTTGAGTGGGCCTAGTCTGAATTATTCTACTTATGATAAAGAATTATATGCTCTTGTCTGGACCTTAGAAACATGGCACCATTATTTATGGCCCAAAGAATTTGTTATACATTCTGATCATGAATCTTTCAAACATATTAAAAGTCAAGCTAAACTGAACCGTAGACATGCTAAATGGGTTGAATTCATTGAGACTTTCTCTTATGTCATTAAAGACAAGAAGGGCAAAGAAAATGTTATTGCTGATGTATTATCTAATCGTTATACTATGCTTTCACAACTTAACTTCAAAATATTTGGTTTGGAGATCATCAAAAAGCAATTTATGCATGATGCTGAATTTAAAGATGTGCTGCAGGATTGTAAAGAAGGTAGAACATGGAACAAGAAGGGTAAAGAAGGGTAAAGAAAATGTTATTGCTGATGCATTGTCTCGTCGTTATACTATGCTTTCACAACTTGACTTTAAAATATTTGGTTTGGAGACCATCAAAGATCAATATGTGCATGATGCTGAATTTAAAGATGTATTACAGAATTGTAAAGAAGGTAGAACATGGAACAAGTTCGTCGTTAATGATGGATTTGTGTTTCGTGCTAAGAAGTTATGCATTCAGCTAGCTCTGTTCGTCTTTTGTTGTTGCAGGAGGCACATGGAGGAGGACTAATGGGACACTTTGGCGTGAAGAAGACGGAGGATATACTTGCTACACATTTCTTTTGGCCAAAGATGAGACGGGATGTTGAGCGTTTTGTTGCTCGCTGCAGTGCATGTCAAAAAGCTAAGTCACGACTCAATCCTCATGGTTTATATATGCCTTTGCCTGTACCTAGTATTCCTTGGGAGGATATATCTATGGACTTTGTTTTACGTTTACCTCGAACAAAGAAGGGGAGGGATAGCACATTTGTTGTCATGGATAGATTCTCGAAAATGGCACACTTTATACCATGTCATAAAAGCGATGATGCTGTTAATGTTGCTGATTTGTTCTTTCGTGAAATTATTCGCTTGCGTGGTGTGCCAAATACTATTGTTCAGGTCGTGATACTAAATTTCTTAGCCACTTTTGGAGATGTTTATGGGCTATGTTGGACTAAACTACTTTTTAGTACTACTTGTCACCCCCAAATTGATGGACAAACTGAAGTAGTCAATAGAACATTGTCTACTATGCTTAGGGCTGTTTTGAAGAATAATAAGAAAATGTGGGAAGAATGCTTGCCTCATATTGAATTTGCTTATAATCGTTCGTTGCATTCTACTACTAAGATGTGCCCTTTTGAAATTGTGTCTGGTTTCCTACCTCGTGCACCCATTGATTTGTTGCCTCTTCCATCTTTGGAGAAGGTTAATTTTGATGCTAAACAACGTGCTGAATTGATCTTAAAAATGCACGAGTTAACTAAGGAAAACATTGAGCGTTTGAATGCTAAATATAAACTTGCTGGAGATAAGGGTAGAAAACGTGTTGTCTTTGCACCTGGAGATCTTGTTTGGTTACATTTGCGTAAGGATAGATTTCCTGATTTGCGCAAATCAAAGCTAATGCCATGTGCTGATGGTCCTTTTAAGGTGTTAGAGAAAATAAATGATAATGCATATAAACTTGAGCAACCTGCAGATTTTGGGGTTAGTCCCAGTTTTAACTGCAGATTTGAAGCCTTATTTGGGTGACGAAGATGAGCTTCCGTCGAGGACGACTTCATTTCAAGAAGGGGAGGATGATGAGGACATCAATACCATTTTTACACCCACAGCCCCTACTATTACATATACTGGACCAATTACTAGAGCTCGCGCATGCCAATTAAGTTACCAGGTACTTACGTTTCTTGGTAATGATTCTAATGTTCATGAGAATATGATGCTGCCTAAATTGGATACATTTGTTTTGCTTACAAATGAAGGGCCTAGCTTGGAGAAGGATGAACATTGGAGCAAGAACAAACACGGAGTTGATGACATGTGCAAGGGGAACAAGAACGGGGTTACAAGTGATGATTTCAGGACTTTGAAGCCACCATAAGGAGTGCATGAAGCCTTGGACGAAATATACAAGATGCCACTTCATAAATTTCGTCCAGAGGCTATTCTAGGTGTTGCGTCACCTTATTATTGGGCCAGGCCCATGTAATTTCGAAATACTTAAGTATAGGCTATTTTTAGAGTCCGTATATGTGGGGAAACAAGAGTTAGGGTTGGTTTCGGACCCCTTCTCCAAGGGCCACGAAATTCCCCCCTCTTTCTCCATATATACAGCCCTTAGGGCACCGTTTAGACTTTGGGTTTTGTTTAGATTTAAAGTTCGCCATAGCTTCAACTTCGCGTACTTCTTTTGTGTTCAACGACCAGACAAAGGCGTCATAGAACCCCTCCTTGATCAATAAAGCTTTCCTCTTATATTCGCAATATCCAGATTGCAATCTTAGTCTCTTGCTTGTTCTTCGTTTGCTCGCAGAAACAGACCTTCGTGGCCAGGTTGATCGTGCTCCGGCGTGGTCAATAACCCTCGGAAGTTCGTTTAGCGATAGCTAAGGCGCGACGTCTCGCACGTTCGTAGTCGGATCGTCAAGGTCGACTCCCACAGAAAACGATAGCCAACATATCATCGAAACATCGGGACACCTTCGCCTCTATCAGACCCTGCACGCTTTGTAGCTAGTCCAAGAACACCAGATAAACATACACCAACAGGAGTAGGGTATTACGCATGACTTGCGGCCCGAACCTGGATAATCCCTCTGCGTTGATCTTCTAATCCCGCTCTTTCCACAGCCCCGCGCCCGCCAACCGTAGCAAAAGGGATTCTATGTGATCCCGTAGGCGTCGTTTCCCCCAACACACCGCCGTCCGAAGGCGGGAGGTGGTGGCCGTGGCCGCCACCCCGTCGTCGGTCGCCGTGGCCGCCATCCCACCGTCGACCGCCGGGGTCATCACCCGCTCCGCCACCGCCGCCCGAAGGCGGGAGGCAGAGGTGGATGCCCGCACGTGCTTCAGCGACCTTGCGCGCTACTCCAAGTTCCTCCGGGAAGAGAAGGAGCGCCTCATCGAGCATGCAAAGAGCCTTACTGCCGTAGTGGCCGCGGCACACACCGCCTCAGAGGCGAGGAATCAGGAGATCTAAGAGGAGAACCACCGCTTCGAGATGGGTCATTTGGAGCGGCAGAGGGCGTTCGAGGTGAGCATCGCTGAAGCTGCAACAGCGGCAGGCACCGTATTGCGGTTGCCCAGCTCGTCGGTAGGCTCCTCCTCCTCCGCCTCTTACTGAGCGCGCTCAGCAGAGGAGAGGCAGCCGGAACTAGTACAAAGCCCCTACGCAGTAGTAGTAGTATTTAGGGGCTATTTTGTTCAATTCATCTGACTATAGATGTGGTGGAACTGTACAACGTACTTAAAATTAGCTAGTATATATAGTTGAACTAGCTATTTTAGTACGTGGTTGGCAACAATTGGGGAAAAGTTTGGTCGGTTCAGCTGTCGAGTTGAACTGTTTGTATAAATTAAGAACGACTGCTTAATCTATGAATGAAATCTATGCTTAATTACTGAATTTTAGTTGCAAAAATTAGATAGTGCTAGTGATTTTTAGCTGCATATTTTGACAAATCGCAGTGTTACAAGGATTGAAAAATCTTACCAAATTGTTTGTACGTGGTTGCACACGGGTCATCCAAAACAACCGTTTGCGTTGAAGGGATGCACAAATCCTGCACTACTCTCACTTTGCATACGGGTGTTCTATCTAAAACGTTTGCGATCAAGAGCTGCAGAAATCCTGCTCGGCACATTTTCTCTTGGCTTCCTGGGGAAGATGTCGGTTTGCATACGGGTGTTGTAACTAAAATGTTTGCGATGAGTGTTTTATATTTAAAAACCGAATTAAACTACGGCTTGGGCGCCATTATTGGAGAGGATGCGAGAAAGGCGGGCGGCCATGGAAGTCAAAGGGCTCACTTCGCAGTGAGCCCGCGCAGCGTACGAAGAGGACATCAATACCATTGTTACACCCACAGCCCCTACTGCTATACATACTGGACCAATTACTAGAGCTCGAGCACGCCAATTGAATTATTAGGTACTTTCGTTTCTTGGTAACGATTCTAATGTTCATGCGAATATGATGCTGCCTAAATTGGATACATTTGTTTTGCTTACAAATGAAGGGCCTAGCTTGGACAAGAAA
This sequence comes from Aegilops tauschii subsp. strangulata, assembly GCF_002575655.3. Taxonomy (NCBI): domain Eukaryota; kingdom Viridiplantae; phylum Streptophyta; class Magnoliopsida; order Poales; family Poaceae; genus Aegilops; species Aegilops tauschii. The sequence continues at coordinate 239,052,968 of NC_053037.3, read as the reverse complement.
GATGAACCTTGGAGCAAGTTCAAGCATCGAGATGATGGCATGCGCAAGGGGAACAAGAACGGAGTTACAAGTGATGATTCCAGGACTTTGAAGCCACCATAATGAGTGCATGAAGCCTTGGACGAAATATACAAGATGTCACTTCATAAATTTCATCTAGAGGCTATTCTAGGTGCTGCGTCACCTTATGTTTGGGCCAGGCCCATGTAATTTCAAAATACTTGATTATAGGCAGTTTTTAGAGTCCGAATGTGTGGGGAAACAAGAGTTAGGGTTGGTTTCGGACCCCTCCTCCAAGGGCCACGCAATTCCCCCCTCCTTCCTCCATATATACAGCCCTTAGGGCATTGTTTAGACTTTGGGTTTTGTTTAGATTAAAAGTTCGCCATAGCTGCAACTTCGCGTACTTCGTTTGTGTTCAACGACCAGACCAAGGCGTCACAGAACCCCACCTTCATTAATAAAGCTTTCCTCTTTTATTCGCAATATCCAGATTGCAATCTCAGTTTGTTGCTTGTTCTTCATTTGCTCGCAGGAAATAGACCCTCGTGGTCAGGTTGATCATGCTCCGGCGTGGTCAATAACCCCTGGGAAGTTTGTTTAGCGATTGCTAAGACGCGATGTCTTCGCACGTTCGTAGTCGGATCGTCAAAGTCGACTCCCACAGAAAACGATTTCTATCTCATCAAAACATCGGGACACCTTCGCCTTTATCAAGTGGTATCAGATTTCCAGGTTGCTCGGTGAGATTTTACAGTTTTTCGTAGTTTAGATCGAGTCTGTTCTTCATACCTATAGTCCACGAAAAAGCCAAAAAAATTAGGGTTAGTTCATCCTATCCGAACCAATCTGAGCCTTTGCATAATCTTTTCTATTTTTGCTTTGTTGAATTTGCGGTTGCATCGTCGTGTCAAGTTGCTGGTCTTAGCGTCTAGTCCTTTAGAGTTTCGAGTTCTGTTCACAGGTTGTCACGTCGCCGCTGCCATATATCACCACCGCATCATCATCGCTGCTGCCATATACCACCACCACACCAACTTCATTGCAGCTGCCATATACCACCACCACATATTCACCGCCAATCCGAGTCCATATACGCCACCAAATATCAGTCGCCATCATGCCAATCCGAGTCCACCTGCAACATATATCCGCCACCAGTCTGAGTTCCACCAGATTCATCTCCGCCACCAGTCCGAGATTCCACCCGATTCATCTCCGCCACCAGTCCGAGTCCAGTAATTGTTGCTTTGTTTTCGATTTCCAAATCACGCGATACTCCGAGTCATGACAGAGTAGGACTCCCCAACTTCTAAGCCATCCGTAGAAGAAAAATAGTTCCAGTTAAAAAAACAACTAAGTCTGGAACACTCTGGCTAGGCAGTTTTTAGGACATTTGTAGACTTTTTCGAAAAAAAATTGTTGCGGAGCAAAAAAAAGTGAAAAAAGAGAAAAAAATCAGAGTGTGCTTCTCCATTTTTTACGTGCAGTGCCGCAATTTTGTTAGTGTTCTAGGCTCGCATCTCTAGTACGGTCTAGCCTAGGACCAGCATAGCAACTTTGCATATCTGAATTGATTATTGCTGACCCTTTTTGCTACCATATTATAAGCCTTCCCAGCTCCATATACATCTACGTCATGCGTTTGACTCTCCCTTGTAATCGCTCTATCCAAGTTTTGAGAGTTTTGACTACAACGGTTGCTGGTCACCACCTGCTGCTTGGTAAGAACTGGTAAGAATTTGAGATTAGCTTGACGGATTTGTGACACCCACCACCACCACCACTTGTTAGTAGTCTGTAGGATCATATTCTTGTGTGTTTCTATTCCTTCTAACCATGCAGGATCACAAGCCGACGAGATTGACTGGGAGAATTTATCGAACAAGGAGCTTCGTGATAAGTTTCAGCAAATGATGACTAAACAAGTGCAAGATGTGCTGAACAATTTTGAAGAGGCCATGGAGAAGATCACTGGCCTTGAGAAGACGTTCGAAACAAAGCTCGATAACAGATTTAATGAACTGCTTGCGCGTCTTCCACCATCAGCTGCACCTGCCGCACCTCTGCAACAACAACAACAACAACAACAACAACAAGGACGACGACGACGACGACGACGACGACGATGACGATGACTACCTCCACGTCGTGAAACAGCCCTCCGCCCAGCGAGCTGTGTCCTTCTTCAGCCTGGCCAAACTGTTGGTGCTGCCGTTGATACTTCTGTGGCTCCTGCAGCTGATGCGGAGGATGATTATGCGGGAGATTACCAGGATGAGATTGATCAAATTCAGAACTACGTGCAACCACCAGCACCACAACCACCAGGTCGTCCACATGCAAATAATGGCAATGGTAGGGCTCCCCCTCACGTACGTGATCATGACCATCTCCCTAAACTGAAATTGAATATTCCACCACTTGAGGGTAGATATGTTCCTGATATATATCTTACTTGGGAGTTAGAAATTGAACAACGATTTACATGTTTACAATATCCGGAGGAGAGACGTGTTCCTGCTGCTGTTTGTGCTTTCACCAGCTTTGCATGTGTTTGGTGGTCTGAACATTGTAGATTATATCCTATTCCAGGTACTTGGGCTGCTTTGAAAACTGCTATGCGTACTCATTGGGTTCCACCATATTATCAACGTGAATTAATTCAAAAATTGCAGCTTTTAAGACAAGGAAAAATTCTGTAGAAGAATATTATCAAGAATTAAAAACTGGTATGATTAGATGTGGTATTGTTGAGGAGAATGAAGCTATGCTTGCACGTTTTATGGGTGGATTAAATAGAGAGATTCAGACCATTCTAGAGCATAAGGAGTATAATAATATCACTCGTTTATTCCATCTTGCTTGTAAAGCTGAACGTCAAGTGCAGGATCGACAGGCATTGGCGTGAACTAACTTTTATGCAGGTCGACCTTCATCATGGACACCACGTGCATCCTCTACTTTCCACTGCACCATCACCTCCATCAGGTGCCACCTCCAGCCGTGATACAAGAAAGCAAGCACAACCACCACTCTCTGCCAAGAGCACACCTGCCGGGCCTGCGCAGAGCTCTTCTTCTTCCATGGCGTGCACATGGTACACAAGTGATATTATTTGTCATCGTTGTAAGGGAAGAGGACATTTTGCGAGAGAATGCAAATCTCAGCGTGTGATGATTGCTACCGAGGATGGTGGGTATGAGTCCGCTAGTGACTATGATGAGGAGACTTTGGCTCTTATTACACATGAAGAACACGGTGGAGATGATTATGATCATGAGATGCAATACATGGCAGCTGAAGATGCTGACAGGTATGAATGTTTAGTTGCTCAACGTGTTTTGAGTGTGCAGGTTACACAAGCTGAGCAAAATCAGAGGCATAATTTGTTCCATACAAAGGGAGTTGTGAAGGAACGTTCTATTCGCGTTATCATAGATGGAGGGAGTTGCAACAACTTGGCTAGCAAGGAGATGGTGGAGAAGCTATCTCTTACCACAAGACCACATCCACATCCTTACAACATCCAATGGTTCAAAAACAGCGGCAAGTTTAAGGTAACACGTACTGTTCGTGTGCATTTTAGTATCTCTACATATGTTGATTGTGATGTGGTACCCATGCAAGCATGTTCCTTATTACTTGGTAGACCATGGCAATTTGATAAACAATTTGTACACCATGGTAGAAATAATCAGTATACTCTTGTTCGTCAGGATAGCCATCTTACTTTGCTTCCTATGACTCCTGAATCCATTTTGAAGATGATATTAATAGAGCTAATAAAGCAAAACAGGAGAAAAATATGAGTGAAAATCAGATTGTGGCAAAAGAATTTGAGCAACAAATGAAACCTAATAATAAACCATCTAGTGTTGCTTCTGAAATTAAATTTAAGAGTGCATGTTACTTGCCACAAAATCTCATATTGATGAGCTAGATTTTAGCAAATCTGTTTGCTATGCGTTTGTGTGCAAAGAGGCATTATTTTCATTCGAGGACGTGCCTTCCTCTTTGCCCCCTGTTGTCACTAACATTTTGCTGAAGTTCGCGGACGTCTTCCCACAAGCCGTGCCATCGGGATTACCACCTATTCGAGGGGTTGAGCATCAAATTGACTTAATTCCCGGTGCATCGCTACCCAACCGTGCACCATACCGTACCAATCCAGAGGAGATGAAAGAGATTATGCGCCAAGTATAGGAGCTGCTCGACAAAGGTTACATACGCGAATCTCTTAGTCCTTGTGCTGTTCCTATTATACTAGTGCCTAAAAAGGATGGTACGTCGCGTATGTGTGTTGATTGTAGAGGCATTAATAATATTACTATTCGTTATCGTCATCCTATTCCTAGGCTAGATGATATGCTTGATGAATTGAGTGGCTCTACAATTTTCTCCAAAGTCGATTTGCGTAGTGGATACCATCAAATTGGTATGAAATTGGGAGATGAATGGAAAACAGCATTTAAAACTAAGTTTGGTTTATATGAGTGGTTAGTCATGCCTTTTGGGTTAACTAATGCACCTAGTACTTTCATGAGACTAATGAACGAAATTTTACGTCCTTTCATTGGACAATTTGTGGTAGTCTATTTTGATGATATACTAATTTATAGCAGATCATTGGAGGAACATTTGGAACATTTACGTGTTGTTTTTATTGCTCTACGTGCACGTTTGTTTGGTAACCTTGGGAAGTGCACATTCTGCACCGACCGAGTACCTTTTCTTGGCTATGTTGTTACTCCACAGGGAATTGAAGTTGATAAAGCCAAGATTGAAGCTATTGAGAGTTGGCCGCAGCCCAAAACGGTCAAACAAGTGAGTTTTCTTGGCCTCGCTGGATTCTATAGGCGTTTTGTGAGTGATTTTCGTAACACACCGGATGTAACTTTCCATATTTGTAACTCCAACTCTTGCCATTTTCGGCTATGTGTTATGATATTCCCTTCGTGGTTGGGTTTTGTCTTCGTTTTGCATTGTGTTCTTGTCATGCATTTCATATCATGTCATCATGTGCATCACATTTGCATACGGGTTCGTCTCATGCATCCGAGCATTTTCCCCGTTGTCCGTTTTGCAATCCGACACTCCCACGTGCACCGGCGCACCCCTCTTGTCTCTTTTCATGAGCGGGTGTTAAACGTTCTCGGAATGGACCAAGATTTGTCAAGTGGCCTTGGTACACCACCGGTAGACCACCTGTCAAGTTTCGTTCCATTTGGAGGCCGTTTGATGCTCAAACGGTTAACCGGGTAACCGCAAAGGGCTCTTTTGTGTTGCAGCCCAACACCCCTCCAAAACAGCACAATAACTCATCTAGACCATCTCCATGTCCTCCTTCGTCGGATCACGATCGTGTGGGCGAAAACTACACCTCATTTGGACACTCCTACCTCCTCCTCCCTATAAATAGGTGCCCCTCCTCGAAATTTCGCGCAGACGGAACCCTAGCTCCACCCTCCTCCGCCGCCGGACACGTCCGGCCCGAGCCGAACGAAATCGCTGCCGCGCCCCGTCCAACCAGAGACCGCCACATGGGCAGCTCCACCGGCGCGCGCCGCCGGCCCGCTCGGCCCGCGCGGGGCCCCCGCGAGCCCATCCGCGCCGCCGACCGAAGCCGCTCCGCGCCGACTGATCCCGTCGCCCCGGTGCCGCACCGGATCCCGCGCCGGCCGCCGCCTTCCTCGCCGACCCTCGCCGGCGCCGCCGCGAGCTTGCCGGCAGGCCGCGCCGCTCCTCTGCCGGCTCCGCCGCCCTGCAGCCACCGCGGGTCACCGCCGACCGGCGCCCGCGCCCAAGCGCCGCTCCAGCCGCCGTCCCCGACCTCTGGCCGCCGTCCTCTCCCTCTCCGGCGTGTTCTCTAGCGAACCCCGGCTGCCTCGGTTCGCGCGCCGACGAAGAACCCTAGATCCGTTCTGTGAGGTTGACCTCGATTTTCCTCGAAGTCCTTTTTCTGCAACATTTTATGCCCCTGTTCATTGCCTCATATTTTCATGACTGTAGCTCCGTTTCATGCATATGATATATCGAAATGTTCATTGTAAGATGCTCTCCATTTCATTCCATTGCGTCATCCTTGTTACTGTCCATATTGATACCATTATCCTCGTTGCAAGAGTGCTATATGATGTTAGCTACTGGTTCTTAACAGAACTTGATGATTGTCATTTTTGTTGCATTTGATGTGGGGACAATTGCATTTTTACCCCTAGTTGGTTCCTACCCACGGGTTTTGCCCTTACTTTTCGAGCTTGCTCAGTTTTGCCCTTACTTTTTCCGTCGTGGTCCCTCGAAAGCCCTTTGACCATTTGACCAAAACTTTGAAAATTCATTACTAATTCATATGAACTCAGAAAAATGCAAATGAGATATCAAAATGTTCAGATAAACATTACCTTTATGTGCATATCATTTGCATTTAGGACAAAAGCACCCTTTAAACTACCTGAGGTAATTAATGTTATTAACATTATTAAAAATAAAAAGGTATAAAAAATATTTTTTTTCATGAATAAAAATTGCATGCAAATGTAGGTGATGTTTTCTGAACATCCAGATATCTTATTTGCATTTTTCTGAGTTCGTATCATCTTGTTATGAATGTTCTAACGACTTTGACCATTATTTGGAAACTTCATAACAAATTGATACGAACTTAGAAAAATGCAAATAAGATATCAGGATGTTCAGGAAACATCACCTACATTTGCATGTAATTTTTATTCATGAAAAAATATTGTTTATACCTTTTTATTTTTAATAATGTTAATAACATTAATTACCTCAGGTAGTTTAAAGGGTGCTTTTGTCCTGAATGCAAATGATATGCACATAAAGGTAATGTTTATCTGAACATTTTGATATCTTATTCGCATTTTTCTGAGTTCATATGAATTAGTTATAAGTTTTCAAAGTTTTGGTCAAACGATCAAAGGGCATTCGAGGGACCACGACGGAAAAAGTAAGGGCAAAACTGAGCAAGCTCGAAAAGTAAGGGCAAAACCCGTGGGTAGGAACCAACTAGGGGCAAAAATGCAATTGTCCCTTTGATGTGTACATCATATGAGCATGAGCTCTACATGTCTTCTGATCTACAACATGCCATCTTTATAGAGGTGCTTGCCATGTATTTTTGTGATCTATGTGGTGACTAGCACAAGCATGCAAACTAGGCTTCATGATGCTGCTGATTTCAGTGACTTAGGATTTTGCTAAGTCCTTGTTCTGCTGTTATTTTGATGCCATGTAAACCTGATGCTACAGTGAAATCCATGCTTGTTTTGGGATACTTCCGTAAGGATGTTTTGAACATATGGTTATGCTCTATCCATACATGCCCCTGCTTGCAATTATGGAGTGTTCCAAGATGTCCTTTTCTTGCACTACTTTTGCTATAAAATGTTCCTGGCATAATATTAACATGTTAATCAATATTGCCATGGTTGTTGCTAGTGATCCATGTATGGTATGAACTTGCTCTAGCCATGGTTAGCTTCATGAACATGTCATCTTGCTGTTATTATTATTTTTTTGTCATGCAAGGTCGTGTGATTAGTGGTTTGAGCTCGCAAAGTTGCCTTCATGATGCTGTTTATGCCATGCTCTGTTTTCTGCCAAGTCTGAAACTGTTCATAAAACTTGCTATTTTTATATGGGTGCCATCATATCTTATTTGCCTTTTCGGCTCATAATCAGTAAGGGACTTTTGTTCCATGCATTTAGTAGATTCATGACGTGCCTTTATTTGCTATGATATGTTTTTGTAGCATGTTGTTTGCTTGCTCTAAACATGGCTTCCTGATGTTATTTCTGGCATGTTAGTATTTTCACCGTCTGTGAAGTTGTTATCTTTTGCACTTTTTCCATGCTTGTTTGAACCTGCTCTTGTGCGATTTAGCCGTAGCTCAGTGCTCATGTTTTGTCAAGCATCTTGATTACATCCCTGCCATATGCATTTTTGATATGTTGGAGTGCAGTAGCTTAGTTTCTTGTTGCATGCTAAGTGGCATCATGCTGTTAATCGCAGAATTGTGCCATCCTTGTTTTGCTTGCCATTTCCAAACCGTGCCTCCGTTTCCCGTGATCTTTATATCGATTTCAACCAAAATCATCTCATCTTTCCAGTGGCATACTTGGTTTGCCAAGTTGATGCCCTATTCATCCTTTTCCTTCCGGAGCACGCATATGCATTGCATATCACATCTCGCATATCATGCAATGTATTGCATCATGTTGCTTGTGCATTGCACCGTGATTGATTGTTGTTACATTGCTTGTGTTCTTGCTTTGGGTAGAGCCGAGAGACGAGTAGGTGAACGAGGAACCTGTTGAGAACGCTTACGAGGATCAAGCTTTCGACAACTTTGAGAACTTTGCAGGCAAGATGACCATACCCTCGAAATCACTTCTATCTTTGCTTGCTAGTTGTTCGCTCTATTGCATTGCCGCGCTACCTACCACTTGCTATATCATGCCTCCCATATTTCCATATCAAGCTTCTAACCCACCTCTCCCAAACCGTTGTTTGGCTATGTTACCGCTTTGCTCAGCCCCTCTTATAGCGTTGCTAGTTGTAGGTGAAGATGAAGTTTGTTCCATGTTGGAACATGGATATTGTTGTGGAATTGTCACGGCAGATGTCCTCAGGCTAGGACTTAGTCGTGGAGCCATCGCCGCTAGGAAGCTTGAAGGGGTTAACGGGACAAGGAACACGAGGGTTATACTGGTTCGGCCCCTTACGGTGAAGGTAAAAGCCTACGTCCAGTTGAGGTGGTATTGATTAGGGTTTCGATGACCAGGGAGCTTAACTGCTATGCCCGGCTCTCGATGAGATCTTTCTTGTCCCTAAACCGCTGCCGGGTCGTCCCTTTATATAGGGAGGCTGACGCCCAGCACCTCTCAGAGTCCCGGCTGGCTCATAAGAGTGTCCGGCTCGGACTCTCAACTATTCTTGCCTTACACTACAAGTTCTACCATAATAATGATTGTAACTACGGGCCTTAAGCCATATCCGGGTTTTAAGCCCATCTTTGGCCCACCGTCTTCAAGCTTAGCGCCAGGCTTCTGGCAATGACCATTGTGAGTAACCCGGCCCCTCTTGGCGGGTGACTCTAAGGTCTATATCCTCAACATTAGGCCCCAGATTGATTTGAGACGGCTAATGTCAATCTTCAATCCTTTTGACAGAAAAAATCTCCGGCTTACAGTTGTGTGAAGGCCATAACCCGGCGTGACGTCATCCTCTGGACTCCGGGTAATCCGCCGTGACGTCATCTTCCATTAAGCCCGTTTTTTACTCCACCAGATCCGCAACGGATCTTATCTTTACTGCCATCCCGAAAATCGAGGTGTTTCATGGGGAGATAACCACGCCATGGTCTCCTCGTTTCTCGCGCCCACTTATGACTCGTCCTTATAAATAGCCCGGCCCGACAGGCATTCAGCCACTCATCTTCCTCCTCGCGCCATTGTTCCTCCGCTCGAGCTCCATTGCTGTCGCCGCCGCGGGTCTCCTCCTCCTCACCAACTCCGGCCGCTGCATCAACCTGTTGTGTCCAGAGAAAACGGCGGCGACCTCCGCAACTCACCAGCACCTGTAAGTTCTGACTGCCCCGTAGAACAGATCTGTAGTAGGTCCGTCCTGTTCTTCCGTGTTCTTCGCCGCCGCCCATGAGTTCTTGGTAGTTTTCCTTTTTACTGACTCTTTTTGATCTTAGGATAGTATAGAACCAGTGCGGCGGCTTTTTAGTACCCATTTCAAATGCAAGTAGACCTCTTTTTACTGCATAAAGACCTCGTTCGAGCTCAAGAACTCCCCTGCGTCTGTTTTTAGGTCTAGAAACTTTCCTTTTGACCGACCATTTTGATCCAAATTATTTACTGCAATGTGTGAAACCTGTTTTCACCACACTTAGTAAAAAACTGCACTCATTGAGCCATGGCGGTTTACATTTCCGGTTTAAAGAAACCACGCGCCGTAGAACCTTCCGACTCAAAGGAGACCATGCACCATAGAATTTTCCGGCTCATCTGTGATAAGGCCGTAGACAATTGAATTGCTCTCAATACCTCGGGCGGCTTTAAATAACCCGATGCACCTAGATATATGTCATTAGTCCCCTCCATAAGCCGCCACTTTAACATTGAACTGTAAATTTCCTCCGGCTTATAATTAAACCGGACGTTTCCTTTTATCATAGGCTGTCGTCTATCACCATGACTCCCAAAGCTCCTAAAGCCTCCATCACTTGCAATTGGATGAGGTCCAATGTCACCAACGAGACTTTAGCGTAGTTTGTCAAGTCAGGTTACCTGCCCAAGAAGGACGTCATGTCCTACCGTGCCCCCGACCCATCAGAGGAGAGACCACAGCCAAGGGACGGGGAGGTGGTCATTTTTGCGGATCACATGAGCCGGGGCTTCGCACCACCCGGCTCAAAGTTTTTTAGAGACGTGCTGAACTTCTTTGACCTGCGGCCACAAGATATAGGACCCAACTCGGTGTCCAACATATGCAATTTCCAAGTGTTCTGCGAGGTTTATCTTGGAGAAGAGCCCAGCCTGCTGCTCTTCAGAGAGCTCTTCTACCTGAACCGCCAGAACGAGTGCGCCAACGGGCCAAGTTTGGAACTCGGCGGAATCTCCATTCAGCGACGGAGAGACTGCCTCTTCCCTTACGCCGAGTCGCCGAGTCACCCAAAAGACTAGAACCAGACGTGGTTCTATTGCCAAGACACGTCGCCGGCTGACGAGAGCCCGCTGCCCGGCTTTCGCCCTTCACGTCTGGAACCAACTCACCCTCTGTCTGACAAGTTGACTCAGGCGGAGCGCCAACCTCTGCTCCCCACCATAAACAAGATCAAGGCTCTCCTGGGCAATGGTCTCAACAGAATCGATCTGGTTCGAGTCTGGATCTCCTGGCGGGTGATCCCATTGAGCCGCTGCCCCGGTTTAATGTGCGAGTACACGGGCCGAAAGGATGACGCCCTGAGACACAGCCGCAACGATCTTCCTGAAGACGTTGCTGAGGATATGACCAAGGCTCTCTTGAACGAGAGCTTGGCAGACTGCGGGAGGACCGGGTTAGCCCCCTTCTGCAAGATCAACCCAGCCCCAGCAGTAAGCCGCTGATTTGAACATTTTATCTTCGTCTGCAGATAACCTTCATCTGAATCTTTAAGAAATCATCATTGTATTTTTCAGGCTGATGACAAATTCTGGAAGGTAAAATATGACCATGAGGCGGCCAAGAAGGCCAGGAAAGCGAAGAAAGCCGCCAAGAAAGCCGCTCCCCGCAAGAAGGGAAGTAGGCCTACTGCTTCAGAGCTGATGCAATTAAGCGACAGCTCCGAGTCAGAGGTAACCCCTGAACCTGCAAACTCTTGTTATATCTACTATTTATTTCTGTCCACCTTACCAATACTATTCATCAACAGGATGACACCGGAGCAAGTAACCCGGTGGTTGAAGAGGTAATGTCACTTTCCTCCGACTCGGAGCCCTTGCCAAGGCTGAAAATCCGAAGGGTAACCCGGAAAGTAAGCTTTTCACATCCTTTAGCTTATCAAGACCCTCAATTTATTTTGAAGCGACAGGTTCATGAAAGCCGGCGGCACACCCGGACCAACAAAGACACTGACCTCCCCTCCAGGTTACCTGACGCATCGAGGAAACGCCGGACCGAGGTGATCTCAAAGTTGTACCATTTTCATCCTTTGGCAGGTGTTATACGTCAACCGCTCAACTCTTCTGACTCAAATTATCAGGAAACTTCCCCCTCTTCTGGCGACTCTATGCAGTGGAATTTGCCGGCTTTCAAGACCGTGTCCGGTAATGACGATCATCTCATGTTATACTTTGTCTGTACTTACACTTTTTGTGCTTAACCTTTCTGTCTTTTCAGTGCCCAAGCCAAACTCAGCAAAAGGGCGAAGAAGAACAAGCCGTCCGATGAGCCGGACTTGCCTGAGCCGGATGTAACCGCTCAAGAACCACCAGCTGCCTCCGCTCCTGAGGCCGCTGCTCCAACCAACAAGCCCATAGCAGAAGCTTCTGCTAACCCGGAGGCCTCCAGCTCGGCTCAACCAACAGACGACCCGGATGTGGTAATCACCCGGACGGAATATGTTGTTAGGGAGGCCTACTGCGCTGGCCAAGTGCTCCCCTAAGGAGGAGTTGTTAGGGCACCACCGGGCCAATCTAGACCTCACCGACTATGGCAATCTGAGCATCGGAGAGATCATCTCCGGCTATATCAGCCAGGTGCACAAGAGCCGGGATGTAGAGATTGCCATGGTGAACCAGATTCAGCAGAAGTCTGAGGTATCACTCTTCTTTCTTCATACTTACTGCATAGTTATCTTGTTATTCTTATCATGCTCTAGCCCCCAAGTCTACTATTTATGAGAGAATATGTTGTAGACTTAAGTTCCGGCTTACTCGTTTAAACCGGTAACTTGTAAACAGAAACGTTCGATATGCATTAGCCCCCAAGTGCCAAGTGTCTTTGCTTGGAAAATGCTTGGGACTTTTAAGATTGCATAGTAACTGTTCATCTTATGACCCGGAAATTATGCAGGCTGCTGGCAAGAAATTTGAAGCTGACATCTCTGATCTCAAGACCCGTCTGAAGACGCAAGAGACTGAGACTCGGAAAGCAAATGCCAAATTTTTGTCCAGTATTGCGGCGCAAGAAAAGCTGAAGACGGACTTTGATGCTGAACGGAGATTCTCGGCCGAAGAGAAGGCCACTCTGGTGAACCGGGCCAACAGGCGGAAAAGGCTCTCTTAGAGAAAACCGCCGAACTCTCCGGCTTAAAGCGCCAAGTGTCCCAGATGGTTGCCGCAATCTTCGGTAAGTCATTTCACCGGCTTTCATCAAGTTTAGAATCTTTATATCTCATAACTCATCCTTGCCGATGGCTTATCTTATTCCGTTAAACAGGTCCCAGAAGCGCTAACCTCAACCAAAGTGTGGTAACCAAGCTGAAGGCCGTGTACACCCTGGTGGAGCAACTCTACACCGGGTCACAGCATGCTCTGGCTGTGGTGGCCCTATCCAACGAGGTGCCGACTCACCTGGCGGAAGTTCTTCGCCGGCTCGCCGTTCTCCCTCAACGCATCCAAGAGCTGCGACGGGCCTCTACAAGAGCCGGAGCCATAGCGGCTCTGAGCCGGGCTAAGGCGTTCCTTCTAGAGCTAGACCCAGCGGACATCTCTCTGGGCTACCCCAGTTTGAAGGAAGACGGCACCGCCTTCGACCAGAAGGACTTCGCAGCTTGCGTGAAGATCGTACGCCCGGTGGCCGCTCTGATTGGCAATGATACAGATCTGACTAAGTATCAGCCGGGTTACGATGCAGAGAATCAGAGGATTCCCACTCCGCGCTATGAAGCCCTCAGCTTAATCCCGCCGACTCGCAAGCACACTTTCGCCCCGGAGATTGACCCGGCGGGGTTAATTGACGAGGAAGCTCAATTTGAAGCTCTGAGCGGCATCGACTGGAAGTCGTCGATTTTCCAGACCTTGGGAACAGCCGGAGGAGAAGAGAGGGATTAGCCGGAGACTTCAACCCAGCAAGCATCGTAACTCTGTAGACGGTTTATGTGAAACAATGCTTCACCCTTTTGGACTCAACGAGTCTTGTAATAGAGTAGGGTCAACACTTTAACTGTGCCGTGCCATCGTGCACGTGTTGAATGCTGAATCCTTATGAAAGTTGCTTCCTTATATGTCTCCGGGTTACAGTTGATCGGTCATGTTCCTCAAGCTTAAATAGTTGTCTTTAACTATCCTGCATAAAAAGACAAATCACAAGTCTCGAGGCGGCTTACCGCATGGAGAATCATAGTCGTATGCCTATAACCCGGAATATGATTCACCAAAGACTGGCCCTCAATGATGTCCTTGATATAATCGTAACAACACACTTACCAGCCTGCAAGCACACTGCCGGCTTAAATAACCCGGGCTATGAGGTTGGTACCTCAATTCTTGTTTACCAGTCTTAATAACGCCAATTGTGTTCGACTAGCACTGTAAATCAAAGTTAAGCCGGCAAAGTGAGACCCGGCCGTGCATACTTGACATAATCAGAAGAACTCGCTATAAGTCAGAAAAACTTAGGGGCTTCCAGTTCGAATACGACCAGAGACCCGTCCCAAAGGGGTTATGCTAGGATTCAAATGCGATCATATAGCTCCCAGTGGGTGTGGCGATGCCAATCAAGAGGGTACCGACAGCTATGTTCTCTTTGGTTCGAATACGACCCATGTTTGAACAGGAAGCCCCCAAGTGATTTTAAGAATTGTTTAACGACGCTGATTCGAATACGATCCACGTCGGTTCCCAAAGGGGTTAAACTAAGATATGATCAAAGAAAACTCCCCAATGAGCTCGGCACTTTGCCAATCAAATGGGTATCGACAGCTATGTTCTCTTTGGTTCGAATACGACCTATGTTTGAACAGGAAGCCCCCAAGTGACCTTATTGCCTACGGCTAGATTCGAATACGATCATAAGCCGGATCCTCCTTCAAGTTATCATGTAATCCTGCAATGAAAACAACACGTGTACATTTGGAGGAGAAAAAAGGACAGAGGTCCTGCTTTATTGCTTATCATAATATATACATGGCTTAGAGAAATATGTACATTATGAGAGCCGGTGGCTCAAGTGTAGTAAGGCCGAAGCTGAGCTATGTTCCACGGCCGACGGGTCTCTTCCTCCGACTTACGTGAATCTTTGTGTTCCCCAATGTCAATGAGGTAATATGACCCGTTATGCAAATTCTTCCTGACCACAAAGGGCCCTTCCCAAGGCGGGGATAGCTTGTGCGCATCTGTCTGATCTTGGATGAGCCGGAGCACCAGATCGCCTTCCTGGAAGACCCGGGATTTAACCCGGCGACTATAATAACGGCGCAGGTCTTGTTGGTAAATCGCCGAGCAAGCTGCTTCCACATCACGCTGTTCGTCCAGCAAGTCAAGAGCATCTTGGCGCGCTTGTTCATTATCCGCCTCAACATAAGCCGCCACTCGAGGCGAGTCATGACGGATGTCACTGGGGAGGACTGCTTCTGCCCCATAAACCATGAAGAAAGGCGTGAAACCTGTAGACCTGTTAGGAGTAGTGTTGATGCTCCATAACACGGAGGGCAACTCCTCCACCCAACAACCCCGTGTCCGTTGCAAAGGGACCAAAAGCCGGGGCTTGATGCCCTTCAGAATCTCCTGATTAGCTCTCTCAGCCTGACCATTGGATTGAGGATGAGCCACTGATGAAACATCAAGTCGAATATGCTCTCGTTGACAAAACTCCTCCATGGCGCCTTTGGATAGATTGGTACCATTGTCAGTTATAATGTTGTGTGGAAAGCCAAAGCGAAAGATCACCTTTTTCATAAACTGAACTGCCGTGGCTGCATCACACTTGCTAACTGGCTCCACTTCAACCCACTTGGTAAATTTGTCAACTGCCACCAAGAGGTGGGTCTTCTTATCCTTGGACCTTTTCAAAGGCCCAATCATATCAAGCCCCCAGACCGCAAAGGGCCAAGTAATTGGGATCATCCTCAGCTCCTGAGCCGGCACATGAGCCCGTCGCGAGAACCTTTGGCAACCATCACATTTACTGACCAAGTCCTCCGCATCAGCATGAGCCGTCAGCCAATAAAAACCATGACGGAAAGCCTTGGCCACAAGAGACTTTGAGCCGGCGTGATGGCCACAATCCCCTTCATGAATCTCGCGCAAGATCTCTTGACCCTCCTCAGGGGAGACACAACGCTGGAACACCCCCGTAACACTGCGGTGATGCAACTCACCATTGATGACCACCATTGATTAGACCACCGGGTTATTTGTCTGGCCAATGTTTCATCCTCAGGCAACTCTCCCCGGGTCATGTAAGCCAAATAGGGCACTGTCCAGTCCGGTATGATATGGAGAGCCGCCACCAGCCGTGCCTCCGGGTCAGGGACAGCCAAGTCTTCCTCTGTAGGCAACTTAACAGAAGGGTTATACAGGACGTCCAGGAAAGTATTAGGCGGCACCGGTTTTCGCTGAGAGCCCAGCCGGCTTAAAGCGTCAGCCGCCTCGTTCTTCCTGCGATCAATGTGCTCTACTTGGTAACCCTGAAAGTGCCCAGCAATGGCATCAACTTCGCGGCGATAAGGCGTCATGAGAGGGTCCTTAGAGTCCCACTTGCCTGATACTTGTTGAGCCACCAAGTCTGAGTCACCGAAACACCGTACCCGGCTCAAGCTCATCTCCTTAGCCATCCGAAGACCGTGGAGCAAGGCCTCGTACTCAGCTGCGTTGTTGGTACAAGGAAACATCAATTGTAGCACATAATGGAACTTATCAACCTTAGGGGAAGCCAACACGACTCCAGCCCCCGAGCCCTCCAACTGCCTGGAACAATCAAAGTGAATAGTCCAATATGTGTTATCCGGCTTTTGCTCGGGCACTTGCGACTCTGTCCAATCATTGATGAAATCCACCAAGGCCTGAGATTTAACAGCAGTGCGTGGCACGTATTTCAGACCATGAGGTCCGAGCTCTATGGCCCACTTAGCCACTCTTCCTGTGGCCTCTCTGTTTTGAATGATATCACCAAGAGGGGCAGAACTGACCATAGTGATGGGATGACCCTGGAAATAATGCTTAAGCTTCCGGCTTACCATGAACACACCATAAACAAGCTTCTGCCAATGTGGATACCGCTGTTTGGACTCGATGAGCACTTCGCTGACATAATAAACCGGCCGCTGAACCGGATGCTCCTTACCCTCTTCCTTGCGCTCCACCACCACAGCCACACTGACGGCTCGTGTGTTCGCCGCCACATATAGTAATAAGGGCTCCTTATCAACCAGAGCAGCAATGACTGGGGGCTCTGCCAGCTGCTTCTTCAAATCCTCAAAAGCAGTATTAGCTGCGTCATTCCAGACAAAGTTATCAGTTTTCTTCATCAACTGATATAATGGCATGGCCTTCTCACCCAAACGGCTTATAAAATGGCTTAAAGCAGCGATGTGACCCGCCAAGCGCTGAACGTCATTTATACACGCCGGCTTAGCCAGGGAGGTGATGGCCTTGATCTTCTCCGGGTTAGCTTCAATGCCTCTGTCAGAAACCAAGAAACCCAAGAGTTTGCCTGCAGGAACACCAAAAACACACTTGGCCGGGTTAAGCATCATCTTGTAAACCCGGAGATTATCAAAGGTTTCCCTCAAATCATCTATCAGGGTTTCCTCCTTTATGGATTTAACCACAATATCGTCCACATAAGCATGAACATTGTGCCCAATCTGGTTATGAAGACAGTTCTGCACGCAACGCTGATAAGTCGCCTGTGCACACTTGAGTCCAAAGGGCATGGACACATAGCAGAAGGCTCCAAAGAGAGTGATGAACGCCGTCTTCTCCTGGTCCTTAACTACCATTTTAATCTGATGATATCCGAAATAAGCATCCAAGAAACTTAAGCGCGCTCAACCTGCCGTTGCATCAATAATTTGATCAGTACGGGGAAGGGCAAAAGGATCAGCCGGACACGCCTTGTTTAAGTCCGTGTAGTCCACACACATCCGCCAAGTGCCATTCTTCTTGAGTACGAGGACCGGGTTAGCTAACCACTCTGGGTGAAAGACTTCAACAATAAACCCGGCCGCCAAGAGCCGGGCCACCTCTTCACCAATAGCTTTCCGCCTCTCTTCATTAAACCGCCGAAGGAACTGCCTGACCGGCTAAAATTTCGGATCAACATTGAGAGTGTGCTCAGCGAGTTCTCTAGGTACACCTGGCATGTCAGAAGGTTTCCATGCGAAGATGTCCCTATTCTCACGGATGAACTCGATGAGCGCGCTTTCCTATTTTGGATCCAGATTGGCACTGATGCTAAACTGCGGAGATGAGTCACCTGGAACGAAATCAACAAGTTTAGTCTCATCAGCCGACTTAAATTTCATTGCCGGTCATGCTCCGTAGTCGGCTTTTTCAGAGAGGTCATATCTGTTGGGTCAACATTGTCTTTGTAAAACTTCAACTCCTCCGTTGCACAAACAGATTCTGCATAAGCTGCATCACCCTCCTCACACTCCAGGGCCACCTTCCGGCTGCCGTGAACCGTAATGGTCCCATTATGACCCGGCATCTTGAGCTATAAATACACGTAACACGGCCGTGCCATGAACTTGGCGTAAGCCGGCCGCCCAAATATGGCATGGTATGGACTTCGTATCTTGACCACCTCAAAGGTCAATTTTTCCACCCTGTAGTTGTGCTCATCTCCAAAGGCCACTTCCAACTCGATCTTGCCGACTGGATAAGCCGACTTACCAGGTACCACACCATGGAAGATAGTGTTTGACTGGCTGAGATTCTTATCAATCAACCCCATACGACGGAACGTCTCATAATAGAGGATGTTGATGCTGCTGCCTCCATCCATGAGCACTTTAGTGAACTTATATCCTCCCACCTGAGGAGCCACCACCAAGGCCAAATGACCTGGGTTATCCACCCGGGGAGGGTGATCCTCCCTACTCCACACTATAGGCTGCTCAGACCACCGCAAGTAGCGTGGAACCGCCGGCTCAACAGCATTCACAGCCCTCTTATGAAGCTTCTGATCTCGCTTACACAGACTGGTGGTAAATACATGATACTGTCCGCCACTAAGCTGCCTTGGATTGGTCTGATAACCCCCCTGCTGCTGTTGATGATCCTGGCCAGACTGCTGATTAAAGCCCCCTTGACCGTTCTGAGGATTTGAATTTGAGCCGCCGCCCGAGCCATGAAAGCCATCGGCGCCTGAGCCGCCGCCCGGGCCATTGTAATTCTTAAAGGCCTTCATGATTGCACAATCTTTCCACAGATGGGTAGCTGGCTTCTCTCTAGAGCCATGCCTTGGACAAGGCTCATTCAACAGCTGCTCCGGCGTCGGGCCTGACCCGCCGGCTCGGGGAGGGGGCCTCCCCTTGCGTCACTGGTTATTACCCTGTGAGCTGGCGTTGGCTACAAACTCTAGGCTGCCATCGGCCTTGCGCTTGCCACCTCCTTGGTTCCCCGGGTTATGCTGAGGACACTTGCCATTGCCGTTCTTCTTTCCCTTCCCTGTCCTTTCATCATCTGAAGCGGGGTCCTTGGTACCATCAGAATCGGCATACTTGACAAGAGCCGCCATCAGTGTACCCATATCATTGCAGTCGCGCTTAAGCCGCCCGAGTTTCATCTTCAAGGGCACAAAAAGACAATTCTGTTCCAACATTAAGACTGCAGAGCCGGCATCCATCTTATCCGAGGAATGTATTATCTCCTTAACCCGGCGAACCCAATGTGTCGTAGACTCACCCTCCTGCTGCTTGCAGTTAGTCAAATCCACAATTGACATAGACTGCCTATAGGTATCCTTGAAGTTTTGGATGAACCGGGCCTTTAGCTCAGCCCAAGACCCAATGGAATTCGGTGGTAGCCCTTTCAACCAAGTGCGGGCAGTCCCATCCAACATCATGGTGAAGTATTTGGCCATTGCCGCTTCACTGACCTCCAGCAGTTCCATGGCCATCTCGTAACTCTCGATCCAGGCTGCGGGTTGTAAGTCGGCCGTGTAATTAGGCACCTTCCTAGGGCCTTTGAAGTCCTTGGGTAGACGTTCATTGCGGATAGCTGGCACTAAACAAGGGACACCCCCAGTCCTGGTAGGGATACCCACGTCGACGGAAGTCGTCGGGTAAGCCGGGGGAGTCTGGTAAGCCGTCAACTGAGGCACCTGCTCCGCCTCTTGCCGCGCTCTGTCTTGGTCTGCTGCGTGAAAGGCTCCGTTATGAGCCGGGCCATGGCCAGGAGGCGGGTCATGGCGTCGGACGTTACTTGAGCCGGTCGCTGAGACCATGTGTCTACTGTAACTCGGGCTCCGGCCTGGACGAGGAGTCGAGTGGATCCTGTCCCGGCTGTAGGAGTATGCCTCTTGCTGCGCTAGTGCTGTCTGAAGGAGTTCCCTGACCCGGCGGGTTTCAATAGCCGTCGGAGAGTCGCCGTCAATTGGGAGAGCCGCCAGCCGTGCTGCCGCGGCGACCATGTTCTCCAGCGGGTTAGCATAATGACCCGGTGGTATTGGCACGTACTGAGGCGGGGCAGGGGGCACCTGGGGAGGCCCCATCACTTGTGGCTCAATAGGGGTCCCAGACCCGGGCACTATGACCCCTGGCGGGTTACTAGACCCTACACCTGGCGTGTTGAAGAGGTTTCGTGGATCGTAAACCGGAAGGAGCCAATATTGGGCCTTTTGATGCCTCCTTCTCATGATCTCATTGGACGCGTTCTGATCCATCGTGAGCCGGAAGGACTGCGCCTGGATCAACTGAGTTTGGGCGTCGAGAGCCGCCCTCTCCGCAGCCATCCTGATCCCTTCCGCTGCCAGATCCTCCTTAGCTTTCACTAGATCTAACTTTAATTGCGCCACCTCCGCATCATGCTGAGCTTGATCCGCCGGGTCAACCATGGCAGTTAACAGGGCCGTCATCTTGTCCGTGAGATCCATCAGCACCTGAGCCGGCGAGGGCACTGGGTTTCCCACTCCAGCGGCAGGGTTCTGAACAGGATGCGCACCGGCCATGAAGATTCCAACCCGGCTTGGCGGCTCAAACGGGTCCGAAATGCTGTCACCATCGGAACAACCCATGAGCCTGCCATCTTGAAGTTGATACAACGAGTTTGACTCATCGGTGGACGACTCGCCGTCAGAGCCAGCGGCCGTCTCATCACCAGATCGATCAGAGAGCCCTCCATGGATACATCCCACAAAAGCATGCTTTAAGGCAAGCCAGGCCCGGGCGGGTCGTGCACGCTGAGCCGTCTTGATGAGATCGGCGCAGAGATCCGGCTCAGGGCCCGGCTCACCAATCTTGCCAATGAAAACATGAATTCCGCCGAAGGGGACCCGGTACCCGTACTCAATTGAGCCGGCGTCGGGGCCCTAGTTTGCATCGTCGATGTAGAGCTTGCCGCGACGACTCTTGGTCATCCGGCCCACAGCGTATCCCTTGAGCCCTTCGAAGCTGCCCTTCAAGAACTCAAATCCACCGTGCGCTGGCCCCACGGTGGGTGCCAACTGTCGTGGAATTGTCACGGCAGATGTCCTCAGGCTAGGACTTAGTCATGGAGCCATCGCCGCTAGGAAGCTTGAAGGGGTTAACGGGACAAGGAACACGAGGGTTATACTGGTTCGGCCCCTTACGGTGAAGGTAAAAGCCTACGTCCAGTTGAGGTGGTATTGATTAGGGTTTCGATGACCAGGGAGCTTAACTGCTATGCCCGGCTCTCGATGAGATCTTTCTTGTCCCTAAACCGCTGCCGGGTCGTCCCTTTATATAGGGAGGCTGACGCCCAGCAGCTCTCAGAGTCCCGGCCGGCTCATAAGAGTGTCCGGCTCGGACTCTCAACTATTCTTGCCTTACACTACAAGTTCTACCATAATAATGATTGTAACTACGGGCCTTAAGCCATATCCGGGTTTTAAGCCCATCTTTGGCCCACCGTCTTCAAGCTTAGCGCCGGGCTTCTGGCAATGACCATTGTGAGTAACCCGTCCCCTCTTGGCGGGTGACTCTAAGGTCTATATCCTCAACAGATATGGTTGGGATATCATTATTATATCTTATTTACTTTAATGCATCTATATACTTGGTGAAGGGTGGAAGGCTCGGCCTTATGCCTGGTGTTTTGTTCCACTCTTGCCTCCCTAGTTTCCGTCATACCGGAGTTATGTTCCTTGATTTTGCGTTCCTTACGCGGTTGGGTGATAATGGGAACCCCTTGAAAGTTCGCCTTGAATAAAACTCCTCCAGCAAGGCCCAACCTTGGTTTTACCATTTGCCACCTAAGCCTTTTTCCCTTGGGTTCCGCGGACTAAAGGGTCATCTTTATTTTAAACCCCCGGGCCAGTGCTCCTCTGAGTGTTGGTCCAAACTAGAGCACCGTGCGGGACCGTCCCTTGGCAACTTGGGTTATGTTGGTACCTGTACGCTTAGATTATCCGGTGCGCCCTGAGAACGAGATATGTGCAGCTCCTATCGGGATTTGTCGGCACATTCAGGAGGCTTTGCTGGTCTTGTTTTACCATTGTCGAAATGTCTTATAACCGGGATTCCGAGACTGATTGGGTCTTCTCGGGAGAAGGAATATCCTTCGTTGACCGTGAGAGCTTGTGATGGGCTAAGTTGGGACACCCGTGCAGGGTATAAACTTTCGAGAGCCGTTACCGTGGTTATGTGGCAGATGGGAATTTGTTAATATCCGGTTGTAGAGAACTTGACACTTAACTTAAATAAACTGAATCAACCGCGTGTGTAGCCGTGATGGTCTCTTTTCGGCGGAGTCCGGTAAGAGAACACGGTCTTGTGTTATGCTTGAGCATAAGTAGCTTCAGGATCACTTCTTGATATTTTCTAGCTTCTCGACCGTGCGTTACTTCTCTTCTCGCTCTCATTTGCGTATGTTAGCCACCATATATGCTTAGTGCTTGCTGCAGCCCCACCACATTACCCCTTTCCTACCCATAAGCTTAAATAGTCTTGATCTCGCGGGTGTGAGATTGCTGAGTCCTCGTGACTCACAGATTCTACCAAAACAGTTGCAGGTGCCGAGGATACCAGTGCAGGTGACGCAACCGAGCTCAAGTGGGAGTTCGACGAGGACCTTGGTCGTCACTATGTTTCGTTTCCTGATGATCAGTAGTGGAGCCCAGTTGGGACGATCAGGGATCTAGCATTTGGGGTTGTCTTCTTTTATATTGCTTCCATACTCGGACCTTGATTGTACTCTGAATGATGTATGTTTAATTTATGTATTGTGTGAAGTGGCGATTGTAAGCCAACTCTTTATCCCATTCTTGTTCATTACATGGGATTGTGTGAAGATGACCCTTCTTGCGACAACACCACCATGCGGTTATGCCTCCAAGTCGTGCCTCGACACGTGGGAGATATAGCCGCATCATGGGCGTTACAATTTCAGCACCATTGCTGCACCTGTTAATGAGCTTACAAAGAAGGATGTGCCTTTTGTTTGGGGTACCGCATAGGAAGAAGCCTTCATGGTATTGAAAGATAAGTTGACACATGCTCCTTTACTCCAACTTCCTGATTTTAATAAGACTTTTGAGCTTGAATGTGATACTAGTGGAACTGGATTAGGAGGTGTGTTATTACAAGATGGCAAACCTGTTGCATACTTTTCTGAAAATTTGAGTGGGCCTAGTCTGAATTATTCTACTTATGATAAAGAATTATATGCTCTTGTTCAGACTTTAGAAACATGGCAACATTATTTATGGCCCAAAGAATTTGTTATACATTCTGATCATGAATCTTTGAAACATATTAAAAGTCAAGCTAAACTGAACCGTAGACATGCTAAATGGGTTGAATTCATTGAGACTTTCCCTTATGTCATGGAACACAAGAAGGGTAAAGAAATTCTTATTGCTGATGCATTGTCTCGTCGTTATACTATGCTTTCACAACTTAACTTTAAAATATTTGGTTTGGAGACCATCAAAGATCAATATGTGCATGATGCTGAATTTAAAGATGTATTACAGAATTGTAAAGAAGGTAGAACATGGAACAAGTTCGTCGTTAACGATGGATTTGTGTTTCGTGCTAACAAGCTATGCATTCCAGCAAGCTCCGTTCGTCTTTTGTTGTTGCAGGAGGCGCATGGAGGAGGACTAATGGGACACTTTGGCGTGAAGAAGACGGAGGACATACTTGCTACACATTTCTTTTGGTCAAAGATGAGACGGGATGTTGAGCGTTTTGTTGCTCGCTGCACTACATGTCAAAAAGCTAAGTCATGACTCAATCCTCATGGTTTATATATGCCTTTGCTTGTACCTAGTGTTCCTTGGGAGGATATATCTATGGACTTTGTTTTAGGTTTACCTCAAACAAAGAAGGGGAGGGATAGCATATTTGTTGTCGTGGATAGGTTCTCCAAAATGGCACACTTTATACCATGTCATAAAAGCGATGATGCTGTTAATCTTGCTAATTTGTTCTTTTGTGAAATTATTCGCTTGCATGGTGTGCCAAATACTATTGTTTCACATCGTGATACTAAATTTCTTAGCCACTTTTGGAGATGTTTATGGGCTAAGTTGGAGACTAAATTGCTTTTTAGTACTACTTGTCACCCCCAAACTGATGGTCAAACTGAAGTAGTCAATAGAACATTGTCTACTATGCTTAGGGCTGTTTTGAAGAATAATAAGAAAATGTGGGAAGGATGCTTGCCTCATATTGAATTTGCTTATAATCGTTCATTGCATTCTACTACTAAGATGTGCCCTTTTGAAATTGTGTATGGTTTCCTACCTCGTGCACCTATTGATGTGTTGCCTCTTCCATCTTCGGAGAAGGTTAATTTTGATACTAAAGAACGTGCTAAATTGATTTTAAAAATGCATGTGTTAACTACGGAAAACATTGAGCGTATGAATGCTAAATATAAACTTGCTGGAGATAAGGGTAGAAAACATGTTGTGTTTGCACCTGGAGATCTTTTTTGGTTACATTTGCGTAAGGATAGATTTCCTAATTTGCGCAAATCAAAGCTAATGCCACGTGCTGATGGTCCTTTTAAGGTGTTAGAGAAAATAAATGATAATGCATATAAACTTGAGCTGCCTGCTGATTTTCGGGTTAGTCCCACTTTTAATATTGCAGATTTGAAGCCTTATTTGGGAGAGGAAGATGAGCTTTCATCGAGGACAACTTCATTAAAAGAAGGGGAGGATGATGAGGACATCAATACCATTGTTACACCCACAGCCCCTACTGTTACATATACTGGACAAATTACTAGAGCTCCCGCATGCCAATTAAGTTACCAGGTACTTTCGTTTCTTGGTAATGATTCTAATGTGCATGAGAATATGATGCTGCCTAAATTGGATAGATTTGTTTTTCTTACAAATGAAGGGCCTAGCTTGGACAAGAAAGATCAACCTTGGAGCAAGTTCAAGCATGGAGATGATGGCATGCGCAAGGGGAACAAGAACGGAGTTACAAGTGATGATTCCAGGACTTTGAAGCCACTATAATGAGTGCATGAAGCCTTGGACGAAATATACAAGATGTCACTTCATAAATTTCGTCCAGAGGCTATTCTAGGTGCTGCGTCACCTTATTTTTGGGCCAGGCCCATGTAATTTCGAAATACTTGATTATAGGCAGTTTTTAGAGTCCGTATGTGTGGGGAAACAAGAGTTAGGGTTAGTTTCGGACCCCTCCTCCAAGGGCCACGAAATTTCCCCCTCTTTCCTCCATATATACAGCCCTTAGGGCATCGTTTAGACTTTGGGTTTTGTTTAGATTAAAAGTTCGCCATAGCTGCAACTTCGCGTACTTCGTTTGTGTTGAACGACCAGACAAAGGCGTCACAGAACCCCACCTTCATTAATAAAGCTTTCCTCTTTTATTCGCAATATCCAAATTGCAATCTCAGTTTGTTGCTTGTTCTTTGTTTGCTCGCAGGAAATAGACCCTCGTGGTCAGGTAGATCGTGCTCCGGCGTGGTCAATAACCCCTCGGAAGTTGGTTTAGCGATTGCTAAGGCGCGACGTCTTCGCACGTTCGTAGTCGGATCGTCAAAGTCGACTCCCACAGAAAACGATTG
Organism: Aegilops tauschii subsp. strangulata; assembly: GCF_002575655.3. Taxonomy (NCBI): domain Eukaryota; kingdom Viridiplantae; phylum Streptophyta; class Magnoliopsida; order Poales; family Poaceae; genus Aegilops; species Aegilops tauschii. The sequence goes on along the minus strand of NC_053037.3, from coordinate 239,027,276 downwards.
CTATCTCATCGAAACATCGGGACACCTTAGCCTCTATCAGCGTATAGCTCGCATGCTTCCCTGTGAGCCTGCGCATTCGAGGACAGCTTGCACATCTCTCGGTCAGCCTACACACCGGACGGCGCTCGCATGCCTCTCGTTCAGTCATGGTCAAGCAGCTGTCCGCACGGCACCTCCTACAGCCATTAAAACCAAGACATGTGGCGTCACGTGAATGGCTAACAGAACGCACACGGTTTGAATTATACAAACGTTTGAGATATTAAAGTGGCAGCTATTTTTTCAAAATGCCTTTTTTGGCTGTCACTATTCGAGTCTGCCTTCTCTCAAAATGGACACGAAAAATACCACAGCATGTCGGGTGCCATTCCATGATAAAATGCCAAGTTTCATGAATTTCATACGATTTTTGGATTTACTAGAATTTAAAAATAAAGTACTCAACGTTTTGCCGGCAATCGACAGTGCCCTCGTGTTTGAAATTCATTCCCATTTCTTGCATGGTACCTAAGCATGCACCCAAGGACACAGATTTGATTTTCAACCAATTTATATGCACTAGAGCATGTGCATGTAGTTCAAATTTGAATTATGCACATAAATGCATTGAAAACTCAGTTAATGCATAAAAATGTCCAAACAAACCCCGAAAAATCACAAAAATTGACACAACACTCATGTTGTTCTATGTTGACACGAGAAAAAAATTGAAAGCAATAAGAGGCAATGCATATCGTTTCGTCCCCAAAGGTGGGACGTTCCCTACCGAAACCATCATGCTTGTTGTGAGAAGCATATACCCAAACCTGCCCCAAATGGGACAAGAATTTTACCACGGCATGTCGGGTGCCATTCCATGATAGCATGCCAAGTTTCATGAATTTGGATCGAGTTTTGGCTTTACTAGAATTTAAAAATAAAGTACTCAACGTTTTGCCAGCAATCAACGGTGCCCTGGTGTTTGAAATCCATTCCCATTTCTTGAATGGGACCTAAGCATGCACCCAAGGACACAGATTTGATTTTTCAACCAATTTATATGCACTGGAGCATTTGCATGTAGTTCAAATTTGAATTATGCACATAAATGCCTTGAAAACTCAATTAATGCATAAAAATGTCCAAACGAACCCCCAAAAATCACAAAAAATTGGCATAACAATCCTGTTGTTCTATGTTGATGCGACAAAAAATTTGAAAGCAATAAGAGGCAATGGATATCGTTTCGTCCCTAAAGGTGGGACGCTCCCTACCGAAACCATCATGATTGTTGTGAGAAGCTCTAGTTTGTGAGAAGCATATACCCAAACCTGCCCCAAATGGGACAAAAAATTTACCACGGCATGTTGATGCCGCTCCATGATAGCTTGCCAAGTTTCATGAATTTCAGACGAGTTTTGGATTTAGTAGAATTTAAAAATCAGGCATCTCAATGTTTTGCCGGCAATCAACGGTGCCCTGGTGTTTGAAATTCATTTCCATTTCTTGAATGGGACCTAAGCATGCACCCAGGGACACATATTTGATTTTTCAACCAATTTATATGGACTAGAGCATTTGCATGTAGTTCAAATTTGAATTATGCACAGAAATGCATTGAAAACTAAGTTAATTCATAAAAATGTCCAAACGACCCCCGAAAAATCAACAAAATTGACACAACACTCCTATTGTTCTATGTTGACACAAGAAAAAAAATTGGAAGCACTAAGAGGCAAGGGATTGTGTTTCGTCCCCAAAGGTGGGACGTTCCCTACCGAAACCATCATGCTTGTTGTGAGAAGCTCTGATTTGTGAGAAGCATATACCCAAACCTGCCCCAAATGGGACAAAAAGTTTACCACGACATGTTGATGCCGCTCCATGATAGCATGCCAAGTTTCATGAATTTCAGACGAGTTTTGGATTTACTAGAATTTAAAAACCAAGTATCTCAATGTTTTGCCGGCAATCAACAGTGCCATGGTGTTTGAAATTCATTCCCATTTCTTGCATGGGACCTAAGCATGCACCCAAGGACACAGTTTTGATTTTTCAACCAATTTATATGCACTGGAGCGTGTGCGTGTAGTTCAAATTTGAATTATGCACATAAATGCATTGAAAACTCAGTTAATGCATAAAAATTTCCAAACGAACCCCGAAAAGTGAAAAAAATGACACAACACTCCTGTTGTTCTATGTTGACACGAGAAACATTTTGGAAGCAATAAGAGGCAATGGATATCATTTCGTCCCCAAAGGTGGGACGTTCCCTACCGAAACCATCATGCTTGTTCTGAGGAGCTCTGGTTTGTGAGAAGCATATATCCAAACCTGCCCCAAATGAGACAAAAACATTACCATGACATGTTGATGCCGCTCCATGATAGGATGCCATGTTTCATGAATTTCAGACGAGTTTTGGATTTATTAGAATTTAAAAACCAGGTATCTCAATGTTTGTGGCCGACTGACGGTGGCAGGGTGTTTGACATTCATTCCCATTTCTTGCATGGGACCTAAGCAGGCAACCAAGGCCACATATTTGAATTTTCAACTTATTTATATGCATTAGAGCATGTGCATGTAGTACAAATTTGAATTATGCACATGAATGCATGGAAAACTCAGTTAGTGTATAAAAATATCCAAGAGAACCCCGAAAAATCCCAAAAATTGACACAACACTCCTGTTGTTCTATGTTGACACTAGGAAAACATTTGAAATCAATAAGAGGCAACGGATATCGTTTCGTCCAGAAATGTGAAATGTTCCGTACCGAAACCATCACACTTGCTGTGAGAAGCTCTAGTTTATGAGAAGCTTATACCCAAACCTGCCCAAAATGGGATAGAATTTTTACCACGGCATGTTGATGCCGCTCCATGATAGCATGCCAAGTTTCATGAATTTCGGACGAATTTTGGATTTACTAGAATTTCCAAAAGCAAGTACGTCGATGTTTGCTAGAGAGCCACAGTGTCGTGGTGTTCGAATTTCATCCCCATTTCTTGCATGGGAGATAAGCATAAACCCATGGACACATATATGATTTTACAACCCATGTTGGTGCACCGGAGCATGTGCATGTAGTTTAATTTTGAATTATGCACCTGAAATGGCTAGAAAACCAATTTAATGTATAAAATGTTCAAACGAACCCTGAATAATTCCAATTCTTTTACGACACACATATAGTTGCATGTTCACTCCAGATAAAAGGTCTAGCAATTCAAACACCGTCCATTGCCGTTGTGACCCCATTATGTAATTCAAATCAAGATGAAAAATCAAGTAGATCGCACACAGTTTATTATCACCAACCGTGTGAGATGCAGCACAAAATAGCCTGGAGCACCGTTGGTGTATAGTATGCCTATGGCTTACGCGAGAAGGTGCGTCGGCTACAGTCCACAGCCAGCATCTCAAGAACACTAGCTTGCTCCCAATATATCAGTTCAGTGTTCAATCGTTGCCGGTGAAAGATGGGCACGTGGACCCGCGTCGTGAGGGAAACTTCGGTGGCCCACTCCGGTGAGAGCGCGGCCGCAGCCGCCATGCGCGTGCTAACAAGGTGCATGAGCGCGGCCGTAATCTGCGACCGGGCGGCAAAGGCAGCCCAAACGGCCGCTATTGCTTCTCAGGTGGCGGCAGCAACATCTGCCTCGAGGATAGCAACTAGTGTGAGCGGCACAGCAGCTGTCCGTTCCGCAGCGGCGGCCTTAGCCCTGATGGAGGCCTCCCATGACCATGGCGAGGCCGCCCACGCCTAGCTCCTGGCGGTCACCGCACAAATCGAACGAATCTTCTCTGACAACGGTCGGCAACCCACGGCCGAAGAGCTAGCAATCGCTGAGAGCGTTCGAGTAGCCGCCCATTCCGCCGCCGCATACCTTGCGACGACAGAGCCCGTCCAAGCCTAGATCGCGTCCGCCCACGCCCAGCTCGTGGCGGCCTTTTCCAAAGAGATGGCGGACGCGGATGGCGAGATGCTTGCCAAGTATGGTGCGGTGGATGCCATGGAGCCCCTTCCCCAGGAGACCGTCGGGCGCGAGCTGGACATGGAGGCGGCAACGGAGATCAACGAGCACCAGCCATAGCAGTACTCTTTGTTTTGTCTAATTAAGAGTGCCGGTCTTTAATTTGTTAGAGTAATGTTTAGGTCAGCTAGCTCTTTTTAATTGCTGAACTTGCTCGATTAAGAAGTGTGTGTATGCTGTAGTCTCCTTTGTGTACCCAAATTATGCAATGACGTGGATGACCACTGTAACCATGAAAATTCAAACCAAAACTTTTGACGTTCAAACTCATCACACACGGGTTAAGCTATCGGTATCGTTTGTGATGTCCACATATCGTACATAGTTCTGAATAAGGGACCATGTCTGATGACACTTTGCATGCCAGTTTTTTGGCTGAAGCGATTCCAAATTTTCGGCTTCCGCGGAAATATCTACCCCCTCGCCCCTCCCCCTTACCAAAAGTCACATTTCCCCTCTTTCCTCCATCCTTTCCTAGGTTGAAAGCTTCACTTCTTGCTTGCAGCGCCGCCTCCTCATCGGCGACCCTCCTTCACGCTGCTCGGCCTCGTCTATCCAGACAGGTAATCCACACCCGACCCCCATCCTCCTCCTCCTTCCACATCCCACATGCCCCGACCGCTGGCGCGAGCGCGACACCTTCCACCCAAATCACCGACCCCTCCACCAAATAAGCGTCGCCCTAAGCCATGGTGCACGCACTATAGCCAGGATCTCAAGGAGCATTTGGCAGTGGAGAAGGAAATCGCGGCCGCACGTGCCGATGAGGTCGCGATGGCTGCCATTCATGCTGACCCCCAGATCTTGGAGGAGTACGCCGCTTAAGCATGCTCGTTTTACCCGTTGCATGTGATGTCCTGCCTTTCCTTCACAAATTCTTGTGAATTGTGCTATCTAATTTTACGATGCAATCTGTTGCTCTAGTGTATATGTTATATTTGTCGTGCAGTGTGGTGCTCACTTATTAGCTGTTTTGTTAATTAGTTGTCGTCTTCAGTTAACTGTTTGGTTCAATTATGCAAATGTGATGTTTAGTTCTTTAGGCTGCAATTTTGTATTTTCTTCCATGTGAGAAATAAATCAAATTTATCTTTACAAAATACATGAGAAACGAATACAATTGCTATATTTGAAAGTTGTCAAGCATGCTTGGTTTGGTTATACATTGTGCAATGTGGTGCTCAGTTAATGTTTGGTTCATTTGTGTTATGGTGTTTAGTTAACTGTTTGGTTCAATTCTGCAATGCGATGTTCAATAGTTTTGGGTGCATTCTGTTATTGTATACCATGTGAGGACTAAATTGAATTTGGCTGTAGTAAATACATGAGAAACAAATACAATTGCTACAATTGGCTGTAGTTAACTATTTGGTTAACTGTCTGATCTTCTATTAGGAGTATGTTATATTGTGCAATGTGGTGCTCAGTTATTGTTTGGTTCATTTGTTGTGGTGTTTAGTTAACTGCTTGGTTCAATTATGCAATGCGATGTCCAATTGTCGTGGGTAGAATTTTGTATTGTTGTGCATGTGAGACATAAATCGAATTTGGCTGCACTTAATACATGATAAACATATACAAGTGCTATATTTCCTAGTTCTTAATCATGCTTGGTTTGCATAAATGGGTTTTCCCTGTGACTTGAATTAATTTGATGAATCTGCAGTGTGCTTATTTTTCATCAACATATTTTACTGATAGCATGCGAACCCTTACTTAACCTGATGACTAACTACCTTATATGTTTTGCAGGGAAACAATGGGAAGCACTGAGGTTTACAATCGAGGTTAGCACGTGCATGGTCCATTATCTAAAAGCACATTATTGTGCAATTGCAGGAACCATTCTAATATTTTGGTTTTTAACAATTTGGTCTTGCACATGTAGGTCCTGCTGTCAGAAGTTTTGACCCACTGTTCGACCCTTTTTGCATATGGGGAAATGGGTTGTCCATGAATATCAATCAAATCAAGAAACTCAGAAAGATTGTTAGGATAAAGAAATTAGCGACAAAAAACAACAAGATCTTTGTCTGCATAATGAAGAACACATCAGTTCACTACAAGATGGTACTAACTATTATACCTTGCCTTTTTTTATTCCTTTGCCCCATTTCCAATATAGAGAAGATATTTATGCACATCCTTGTTTTCAGGCCTTTCCAAAGCAGTTCACTGATGATTACCTCTCAAACTACCTCTATGGTCAGGAGGCGAGGAAGGTTTTCATAAAACACCCACGGTTCAATATTGAAGTGTTCCTGAAGAGGACGAAGGATGAACGGTCAATCATCCACAGGCACTGGCCTATAGTTGCAAAGACCTTCAACATGAGATGCATCTGTCTATATACCGTCTATGATGCTAATTTCGAAATGTTCTACATGTTGCATGTGGAACTTGGCGCTGGTGCAGTTGTGTAATAGGTAGCTGAGTGCTGAAGCTATATCATGTTATACTCTGATGTATTTCAATTATGAAATTCTGCTTCCTTAATATGGAAATGAAATATATTGTCTGCTTAATATGAATGCCAATTAGATTAATAAATGGATTATTAATAATAGGGCAATTAGCCCGCTAATGGCGAATTAGCCTGCTAATTGGGTTTTGATATTGCAAATGGTTATTGAAAAAGTAGCATGGGCGATGACCTCAGGCAATGCACACAGTTTCTAGGAATAAACCGTGTTGGATCAATGAACAATCACACACGACTTTCTCCTGAAAAATGTTTGCGTTAGGCCACCTTGCGCAAACGTTTACCACATAAAAACTGTGTGTGATAGACAGCCTTTGCCACACACTTTCTTCTACGGGCCGTGTGTGATACATTCAATAACGCAAACGATTTAACCGGAAAAATTGTGTGGAATGTACATATGAACAGAAACGTTTAGCGGGGGCTGACTGTGTGGGATGTACTTGCGACCGGAAACAATTTCGCCTCTATAATTGTATTTTTTAGCTCTACTGTACGTATTTTCGTATTTGAGCGCTCGCCGGTCGCACACGACCTCATTTTGCCGAGCGTGTGTGCTAGGAGGGCATACCCCCGACGGTTTCTGGGCCGTGTGGGAAGGACTCCCCTATCGCCCACACTCACATGGCGACGGTTCCAAATGCCGCCGCAGAAAGGGGTTAAAAACTGTTTGTTTAGGACCGACGCGTACCAGTGAGTAGCAGCACAGAGGTCCTGCCGCGCCGCCGAAGCAACATGGAGGTCCCGTCGCGCCGTCGATGCAGCAGACGGGTCCGGCCACGCTGCGGAAGCAGCAGAGATGTCCCGTCGCGCTGCGAATGCAGCAGAGATGTCCCGCCATGCCGCGGCGGCCTAGGAAAATGTCTCGCGGGCAGGCGACGACTCTTGCACGCGCATCCATGCGATCGTCCATAGCCAGATGGATCAGATCTCCGGCTGGGCGAGGTTGTAGGACAACATGAAAGCCTCGTTTGAACAGGCTACCGGCGTCATCTGAGAACTAAGGGAGGGCAATGAGAGGCTCCGGGCCGAGCGCGACCTGCTGAGGGCGAAGATCGTCCGAAGTGCAGAGCAGCAGGAGGAGACCAGTGCCTTGTTAAAGAGGACCGACGTCATCGTCAAGAAACTTATGGACGAGAATGACATGCTCCGCATTGAGCGCCAAAGGCTGCTGGAGGAATCCGTGGATGCTCTCAAGCAGCGTCTTAAGGACACGACAAAGCTCCTCGCCGCTCGCCGCGGAGACTAGTTCCCGCGGCCTGTAGCAACGCATCAAGAAAGTAGAGATCAGCGAGCCAGATCGTTGTCTTCCTTCTTCTTTTGCCCTTGTGTATTTCGGGCATAGCCGCATGTGGCTTTTTTAGTTATCTTCCTAATTATGTAAGACAATTATTATCCACTGTCGTTGTCCTTATATATTCATCAGTCTTGCTATAAGTCGCAGTAGATGCTATATAGGTCCATCGGATCTTACATCAAGATCCGTGTAAGATTTTCTTTTCAGATTTTCTTTTTTCTCTCTTAAATCTCAGTCAAGTGAGACATAGCCACGCCATTAAACAAAGGCTCGGGCGCCATTAATGGAGATCTTGGGAGAGAGGTGAACGGCAGATGGAGGTCAAAGGGCTCTCCTCCCGATAAGCACGTGCAGGGGTCTGATCGCACCCCTCCCGTACTCAAATAGCTAGCCTGCACGGCGCCTCCTAGCTAATAAAAAAAGGGGATGCGTGGTGGCACGTAAATGGTAAATAGAACGCCCACAGTTTCAATAATACTTGTGTTTCCGATTGTAACGTGACAGTACTTGTTCCAAAATGACTTTGTTGATTGTTAATGTGTGCACCTTCGTAAATCGGATAGCAAAATTACCACAGCATGTTGGTGCCATGTCATGACACCAAGCCAAGTTTCATGATTTTCATGCGTGTTTTGGATTTAGAGGAATTAAAAAACCAAGTTTCTCAATGTTTCCAGCCGAGCCACGATGCCCAGATGTTGAATTTCATTCCCATTTCTTGCATGGGACCTAGAAATTTCCCCGAGGACACGCATGTGGTTTTTCAGCCAACTTTGGTGCACTGGAGCACGTGCTTGTATTTCAAATTTTAATTATGCACACAAAGGTCACATGTTCCCTCTTAGAACCACGAGCCTCCTTGAGAGAAGCTCCGGTTTGCAAGAAGCTTATACCAAAACTTGTTCCTATTCGGCCAATTTTTTTACCACAGCATGGTAGTACCATGACATGACACCATGCCAAGTTTCATGATTTTCAGGCGTGTTTTGGATTTACAAGAATTTTAGAACCAAGTTTCTCAATGTTCTCGGCCGAGCCACGATGCCTAGATGTTTGAATTTCATTCCCATATCTTGCATGGGACCTAGAAATTCACCCGAGGACACACATGTGATTTTTCAACCAACTTTGGTGCACGGGAGCATGTGCTTGTAGTTCAAATTTGAATTATGCACATTAAATGACCAGAAACTCAATTAATGTATAAAAGGGGCCAAACGAACCCGGAATAATTCCAAAATTTAACAGGGCACTCATGTAGTCCTATGTTGCCTCTGTAAAGAAACTCAAGGGGGCGCTGTGACACCCAAGTTTTTATTTGGATTTTTCAAATGATTTTATTTGACTTGAGGGGAGTGATTTAAATTTTTCTTCAAGAGAACTCTCACTCTCAAATATTTTTCTTTATGGCAAAAGTTTTATTTGGATTCAACCAAGATCTGTCTTTGGTCTTGGAGGTTCTTGCTTTTCACTTGGACTCAAGACAAAATATTTTCACTTGGGAAATGACTTTTGAAAATCTCCTTGAAATTTGCACTATGGCTTTTGGAAAATCCTTTGCCACTTTCAACAATTCCTTCTTGCCATGGCCTTAGTGCAAATCCCCTCTCCTAACCCTTCCCTCACCTTTGGATCATGATTTGCATCAAATCCAGCAAGTTGAACCTCCCCATGTGATTATTTCCATTTATATTCTATTCAAATAAATTTCTGCCTTCTCTTCTAGCACTTGGAGATTTGCAAAGGAACTCCACTTTCTGTCTTGATTTTTGCCCCCAAACCTTTTTCCCCTCCTAGTCCTTTGAACCCTCAACCAAGAACCATGAAGATCCACTGGTCTTCAGTTCAAAATTTTCAAACTACACCTGCTGCAAGTTTGGACCAGATTTGTCAAATTTGGTGAAATTCATTCAAAACCTTCTCCAAAAATTCCAAGTAAAATCAGACAGCCTCTGGGTGCATTGAGTGGTCATCTCACCAAGTTATAGCTCCAGAAAAATTTATATCATTGCAAAATCTTTCTGTCGAACACCTGCAGTGCACTGTCTATGTCAAGTTCAGAAAGTTCAGAGAACACTGCAGTGGCCTGCTGTCGTTTTCTTCAGAGAAGGACGTCGATCTCGCCAGTACCACTGCGTCGCCTTGCTCCTCGTCCCCGCCCTCTTGTTCCTGCACCGCACGAACGCCTGGCGCCTTGCGGGCGTCGGCGACGAGCAGCAGAAGGTGCGCCGCCCCGTGACCGACGCCGGCGGCGGCTTTGCGGACGCCAGCGGGAGACACGGCGCCGACGACGCCACCTAGCGCCGCCCAAACCACCGGAGCTCGCCGCGTGGCCTTCCACCCCCCCGAACACGCTGCCGCTCTCGTCGTGAACCGCAGGGCACGGAGCGCGCTCTCTGCCGCCGTTGAGCCCGTGCGGTCACCTCACCATGGACCGACGCCATTACGCCAAGACCGACCCCGTTTAGCTGTGAAACGACTCCAGTAACCTCCACTGATGCTGGCTGGCCGCTCAAACCACCTGCCAATCCACTGCTCCGCCGTAAACATCTATAGCAATGCTCTGCTACTAGTTCAATTAGTTTCCACAGTAAAATTCAGTTTCGACTGTAATGTTCAGTTTCTTCAGTTAAGTTCAGAGTGAGCAGTATTTACAGCATCTGTCGGAGCGGCCATGGCGCGGCTGATGCATTTTACATCTAGCACTTTTTGGTGATGTATTTTACATCAACTATTGCAGATGATATTAGAGTCCCACTTCAGATTAACGTAGTCTGTCTTGTCCTGCTTCAGCCTCGCCGCTGTACACCTCACCGGAGTTGCTCCAACGACGGAACCATCCATCACAGCGGAACAGTACCCTCGGCGCCGTTTCCAAAGGCCTCAGATATTCTTCCCCGCCTACGACAGTCACACCAGCATCACCATCCTCCACGTCCAACCCAAATACCCAATGATGCTGAGGTCGACAAGGCTATGCCAAAGAGGTTGTACACTCATCGCATCACTTTGTTACTCTGCATTCATGTCGATCCCTCGGGGATCCTTCGCTATCGAACTACTATGGTACTACTATTCATGCATTTGGTTAGAAGGAGTGGAGAAAAGCAAAACTAGAGGATTTTTTTCCTTTGGTGTCTCTTTCAAAGAAAGAACGTAGGAATTTTAATATCCATTTGGACGTCCTTTTCAAATTAATATGCATGAAGAACAGAACTAATTTCATTACTGGCATAATAAGATTCTTATTTTTTCATTTTCACGTGGTTTGATTTTAATTTGACCATGTTTCTCCATTCCTGTGTTCTTCCAATTCATGTGAACCAAACACCCAGGTTGACAGAAATCCTATGTTTCCAAATGCTCTGTTTTGCATGTGCATTCCTATCCTATTCCTGTGTTTTTCCTATCCCTACATTTATAGAATCCTCCAATTCTAAGGAGCCCTTACAGGTTTACTTCATTTTAGATAGGCGTCAAAGAAAACTCTGTGTGTTATGTCCTGCTCCTACCGTGCCATCATCCACCCCACCTGAGGTGCACCATCGACAGAAGTGTTCACTGCAGCAGAGATTCCCCCTACAGACTTTCTTTTGCCGCCTCAGATCATCTTCCCTGTTGCCGGCAGCCACGCCATCTGCATTACCATCATCGACTGAGCAGATGAACCTGAGGACTACACAGTTCCGGAAGAGAGGTCGCAGTCTTTCGTGTTTGCTTACGTTATACATCGACTATTATTACATGCTACTTTATCGTTCAAACTTGAGTTTTAAAATGCCTGTGGGTCTCATATCGAGGCAGCAATGAATAGTATATGTCTACTATCTGGTTCATCTGGGGTCTTCTATGTGGTTCCTGTTGGGTGGGCAACAAATAGTAGATCATTGTCTATCTTTTTAAACTGGAGCTATAATCTACCTGCTATCATTAGTTTTGGATCTATCCACTCGTTTCCTACCATTAGTCTTGATATCTGTATGCACCCCTTAGGCCTTACAAAATCTAACTATTTTTTCATTATGCATGTCAGTTATTGTACACAATCATACTGAACATGTAGAGAAAAAGAGAAGACCGTTCCGTGGGAATATAATGTTATGCAGAAGCCGCTCCATGGTGGGCAAAGTGGGCCCCCCACCCGCCATTCCAGATTGTATTCCAGAGGAAGATAACTGTTCAGATGGGGATTCAGAGGGAGCCGACCACCCCTATTTACCACCAGAGGTGTTTGCTCCAATCTGGCATGCTGATGTTGGTCATATCATGCATATGGCGCCTCACATTGCTTACATTATACATCTTATATGTCATCAGCTTAGTTTATATTTGCTTCGTGTGAATGCCACCTGTTTGGTTTCTATATCATACTCCCACCGTTCCTAAATATTTGTCTTTTTAGAGATTTTATTAAGTGACTACATATGGAGCAAAATGAGTGAATGATGAGGACATCAATACCATTGTTACACCCACAGCCCCTACTACTACTACATATACTGAACCAATTACTAGAGCTTGCGCACGCCAATTAAATTATCAGGTACTTTCGTTTCTTGGTAATGATTCTAATGTTCATGAGAATATGATGTTGCCTAAATTGGATACATTTGTTTTGCTTACAAATGAAGGGCCTGGCATGGATAAGAAGGATGAACATTGGAGCAAGAACAAGCATGGAGTTGATGGTGTGCGCAAGGGGAACAAGAACGGAGTTACAAGTGATGATTTCAGGACTTTGAAGCCACCATAATGAGTGCATGAAGCCTTGGACGGAATATACAAGATGCCACTTCATAAACTTCGTCCAGAGGCTATTCTAGGTGCTGCGTCACCTTATTATTGGGCCAAGCCCACGTAATTTCGAAATACATAAGTATAGGCTGTTTTTAGAGTCTGTATGTGTGGGGAAACAAGAGATAGGGTTGGTTTCGGACCCCTTCCCCAAGGTCCACGAAATTCCCCCTCTTCCTCCATATATACAGCCCTTAGGGCACCGTTTAGACTTTGGGTTTTGTTTAGATTAAAAGTTCGCCATAGCCGCAACTTCGCGTACTTCGTTTGTGTTCAACGAGCAGACCAAGGTGTCACAGAACCCCACCTTCATTAATAAAGCCTTCCTCTTATATTCGCAATATCTAGATTGCAATATTAGTTTCTTGATCGTTCTTCGTTTGCTCGCAGGAAACAGGCCCTCGTGGTCAGGTTGATCGTGCTCCGGCGTGGTCAATAACCCTCGGAAGTTGGTTTAGCGATTGCTAAGGCGCGATGTCTCGCACATTCATAGTCGTATTGTCAAGGTCGACTCCCACTGAAAACGATAGCCACCATCTCATCAAAACATCGGGACACCTTTGCCTCTATCAAGTGGTATCAGATTTCCAGGTTGCTCGGTGAGATTTTACAGATTTTCGTAGTTTAGATCGAGTCTGTTCTTCATACCTATAGTCCACGAAAAATCCAAAAAAAAATAGGGTTAGTTCGTCTTATACGAACCAATCTGAGCCTTTGCATAATCTTTTCTGTATTTGCCTTGTTGAATTTGCGATTGCATCGTCGTGTCAAGTTGCTGGTCCTAGCGTCTAGTACTTTAGAGTTTCGAGTTCTGTTCACAAGTTGGCATGCCGCCACCGCACCATCGTCATCACCGCTGCCATATACCAGCATTGTCATCACCGCTGCCATATACCACCAACATCATCACCGCTGCCATATACCATCATCGTCATCACCGCTGCCATATACCACCGTCGTCATCACCGCTACCATATACCACATATCCACCGCCATCACGCTAATCCGAGTCCACCTCCATCACAGATTCGCCACCAGTCTGTGTTCCACCGCCCTGCATATATCCGCCACCAGTCCGAGTTTCCACCAGATTCATCTCCGCCAACGGTCCTAGTCCGAGTCCAGTAATTGTTGCTTTGTTCTCGATTTCCAGATCATGCGATACTCCGAGTCGTGACAGAGTAGGACTCCCCAACTTCCGAGTCATCTGCAGAAGAAAAATAGTTCCAGTTTCAAAAAAGAAATTCTGGCTGGGCAGTTTTTAGGACATTTGTAGACTTTTTCGAAAAAAAATTGTTGCGGAGCAAAAAAAAGAGGAAAAAAGTGAAAAAAAATCAGAGTGTGCTCCTCCCTTGTTTACGTATAAGCGCCGTGATTTTGTTAGTGTTCTAGGCTCGCGTCTCTAGTACGGTCTAGCCTAGGACCAGCACAGCACCGTCGTTGAGCATTTATTCAACTTTGCATATCTGAATTGATTATTGCTGACCCTTTTTGCTACCATATTATAAGCCTTTACAGCTCCACATACATCTACGTCATGCGTTTGACTCTCCCTGGTAATCGCTCTATCCAAGCTTTGAGAGTTTTGACTACAATGGTTGCTGGTCACCACCTGCTGCTCGGTAAGAACTGGTAAGAATTTGAGATTTGCTTGACGGATTTGTGACACCCACCACCACCACCACTTTTTAGTCATCTGTAGGATCATATTCTTGTGTGTTTCTATTGCTGCTAACCATGCCAGGATCACAAGCTGACGAGATTGACTGGGAGAATTTAACGAACAAGGAGCTTCATGATAAGTTTCAGCAACTGATGACTGAACAGGTGCAAGATGTGCTGAACAATTTTGAAAAGGCCATGGAGAAGATAACTGGCCTTGAGAAGACGTTCGAAACAAAGCTCGATAACAGATTTAATGAACTGCTTGCGCGTCTTCCACCACCGGCTGCACCTGCCGCACCTCTGCCACAACAACAACTACTACTACTACCTCCAGGTCGCGAAACAGCCCTCCGCCGAGCGAGCCGTGTCCTTCTTCAGCCTGGCCAAACTGTTGGTGCTACTGTTGATACTTCTGTGGCTCCTGCAGCTGATGTGGAGGATGATTATGCGGGAGATTACGAGGATGAGGTTGATCAAAATCAGAACTACGTGCAACCACCAGCACCACAAGCACCAGGTCCTCCACATGCAAATAATGGCAATGGTAGGGCTCTCCCTCAGGTACGAGATCATGACCATCTCCCTAAACTGAAATAGAATATTCCACCATTTGAGGGTAGATATGTTCCTGACATATATCTTACTTGGGAGTTAGAAACTGAACAACGATTTACATGTTTACAATATCCTGAGGAGAGACTTGTTCCTGCTGCTGTTTGTGCTTTCACTAGCTTGGCATGTGTTTGGTATTCTGAACATTGTAGATTATATCCTATTGCAGCTACTTGGGCTGCTTTCAAAACTGCTATGCGTACTCGTTGGGTTCCACCATATTATCAACGTGAATTAATTCAAAAATTTCAGCGTTTAAGACAAGGAAAAAATTCTGTAGAAGAATATTATCAGGAATTACAAACTGGCATGATTAGATGGGTGGATTAATAGAGAGATTCAGACCATTCTAGAGTATACGGAGTATAATAATATAACTCGTTTATTCCATCTTGCTTGTAAAGCTGAACGTGAAGTGCAGGATCGACAGGCATTGGTGTGAACTAACTTTTCTGCAGGTCGACCTTCATCATGGACAGCACGTGCATCCTCTACTTCCACTGCACCATCACCTCCATGAGGTGCCACCTCCAGCCGTGATACAAGAAAGCAGGCACAACCACCAGTCTCTACCAAGAGCACACCTGCCGGGCCTACGCAGAGCTCTTCTTCTTCCATGGCGTCAACAGGGCACACAAGTGATATTATTTGTCGTCGTTGTAAGGTAAGAGGACATTTTGCGAGAGAATGCAAATCTCAGCGTGTGATGATTGCTACTGAGGATGGTGGGTATGAGTCCGCTAGTGACTATGATGAGGAGACTTTGTCTCTTATTACACATGAAGAACACGGTGGAGATTATTTTGATCATGAGACGCAATACATGGCCGCTGAAGATGCTGATAGGTATGAATGTTTAGTTGCTCAACGGGTTTTGAGTGTGCAGGTTACACAAGATGAGCAAAATCAGAGGCATAATTTGTTCCATACAAAGGGAGTTGTGAACGAACGTTCTATTCGCGTCATCATAGATGGAGGGAGCTGCAACAACTTGGCTAGCATGGATATGGTGGAGAAGCTATCTCTCACCACAAGACCACATCCACATCCTTACTACATCCAATGGTTCAACAACAGCAGCAAGGTTAAGGTAACACGTACTATTCGTGTGCATTTTAGTATCTCTGCATATGCTGATTATGTTGATTGTGATGTGGTACCTATGCAAGCATGTTCCTTATTACTTGGTAGACCATCGCAATTTGATAAAAATTCTGTACACCATGGTAGAAACAATCAGTATACTTTTGTTCATAAGGATAAAAATATTACTTTGCTTCCTATGACTCCTGATTCCATTTTGAAAGATGATATTAATATAGATAATAAAGCAAAACAGGAGAAAAATAAGAGTGAAAAATCAGATTGTGGCAAAAGAATTTGAGCAACAAATGAAGCCTAATAATAAACCATCTAGTGTTGCTTCTGAAATTAAATTCAAAAGTGCATGTTTACATGCCACCAAATCTGATATTGATGAGCTAGATTTTAGCAAATCCATTTGCTATGCTTTTGCGTGCAAAGAGGCATTATTTTCATTCGAGGACGTGCCTTCCTCTTTGCCCCCTGCTGTCACTAACATTTTGCAGGAGTTCGCTGACTTCTTTCCACAAGACGTGCCACCGGAATTACCACCTATTCGAGGGATTGAGCATCAAATCGACTTAATTCCCGGTGCATCGCTACCCAACCATGCACCATACCGTACCAATTTAGAGGAGACGAAGGAGATTATGCGTCAAGTACAGGAGCTGCTCGACAAAGGTTATATACGTGAATCTCTTAGTCCTTGTGTTGTTCCTATTATACTAGTGCCTAAAAAGGATGGTACGTCGCGTATGTGTGTTGATTGTAGAGGCATTAATAATATTACTATTCGTTATCGTCATCCTATTCCTAGGCTAGATGATATGCTTGATGAATTGAGTGGCTCTACAATATTCTCCAAAGTTGATTTGTGTAGTGGATACCATCAAATTCGTATGACTTTTGGGAGATGAATGGAAAACAACATTTAAAACTAAGTTTGGTTTATATGAGTGGTTAGTCATGCCTTTTGGGTTAACTAATGCACCTAGTACTTTCATGAGACTAATGAACGAAGTTTTACGTGCTTTCATCGGATGATTTGTGGTAGTCTATTTTGATGATATACTAATTTATAGCAAATCTTTGGAAGAACATTTGAAACATTTACGTGTTGTTTTTATTGCTCTACGTGATGCATGTTTGTTTGGTAACCTTGGGAACTGCACCTTTTGCACCGACCGAGTATCTTTTCTTGGCTATGTTGTTACTCCATAGGGAATTGAAGTTGATAAAGCCAAGATTGAAGCTATTGAGAGTTGGCCGCAGCCCAAAACGGTCACACAAGTGAGCAGTTTTCTTGGACTCGTTGGTTTCTAGGCGTTTTGTGAGAGATTTTAGCACCATTGATGCACCTCTCAATGAGCTTACAAAAGAAGGATGTGCCTTTTGTTTGGGGTACCGCACAGGAAGAAGCCTTCACGGTATTGAAAGATAAGTTGACACATGCTCCTTTACTCCAACTTCCTGATTTTAGTAAGACTTTTGAGCTTGAATGTGATGCTAGTGTGATGTAGGGTGGAACCCTAGATGGTCGATCTTTCATGAAAGGAGCGGATCCCTACGAAGAACGCGATGAACACGAGGGGAAACACGAGGGGAACACGAGGGAAATCACTCAACCAACAAGAATAGATCACACATGCGCTAGATCCATGAACACAAAGGTAAGATACAAGATCCAAGTCCAACAAAGGACGATACAAAGGTAACCGATTCTTATCCATGAGGAGGTCTTGATGGGGGCCACCCAAGAGGGGGTCTTGAATCCAAGGTGATCTTCTCCGAAGAGGGGCTGCGGTCTTTCTCGAGGAGGAGATCCGTAATGGATGAGCAAAGCTCTATCTCAACTATGAGCTAAACCAATGCTAACCCTAGAAAGAGGAAGGGGATGGAGTATATATAGTCTAGGGGGCGAAGAGGTACATGGGCTTCCGCCCTTTACTGTGCGCAAACAGGCGGAGCCGGATGTCCGGGCGTCGGGCCGGATGTCCGGGGCTTCGGGAGGCGCCGGATGTCCGGCTAGGGGGGCGGATGTCCGGGCTGATGGCGATAGCTTCTGTAGGTTCTGGTGCGTGGCGCCGGATTTCTGGGCTTCTGGCCGGATGTCCGGGCTCGGGCGGATGTCCGGGCTGGATGCCGGATGTCCGGACCCTGTAGACGTGGGCGGTAGGGCTCCTGCTGATGTGGTCGCTCCAGGGGCCGGATGTCCGGGGCTTGGAAGTTGAACTTGCCTTCTTCCGTTGGTTCTCTTCATCCATGGACTTGGCGGCTTGTCCTTCTTCACGTGCATCTTCGGGAGAGTCCTCTTGACACCTGATCATGCATAGTATATCGGACTTAGGTAGTAGCCATGTCTCAAGTGGATCATATGTGATATCACTAAGGAAGGAAGTCACCTCGTTCTCGAGAGCTCTAGCTCGTGCTCGTGTCATGGGTCCTCTTGGCTCTTGATGAGACGATGGTAGGTCCATGGGGATGATTGTAGGATGCTCCGCATCATAGTGGAATTGGATTAGGAGGTGTGTTATTACAAGATGGCAAACCTGTTGCATACTTTTCTGAAAAATTGAGTGCGCCTAGTCTGAACTATTCTACTTATGATAAAGAATTATGTGCTCTTGTTCGGACTTTAGAGACATGGCAACATTATTTATTGCCCAAAGAATTTGTTATACATTCTGATCATGCATCTTTGAAACATATTAAAAGTCAAGCTAAACTGAATCGTAGACATGCTAAATGGGTTGAATTCATTGATACTTTCCCTTATGTCATTAAACACAAGAAGGGTAAAGAAAATGTTATTGTTGATGCTTTGTCTCGTCGCTATACTATGCTTTCACAACTTGACTTCAAAGTATTTGGTTTGGAGACCATCAAAGATCAATATGTACATGATGCTGATTTTAAAGATGTAATGCATAATTGTAAAGAAGGAAGAACATGGAACAAGTTCGTTATTCATGATGTCTTTGTGTTCCGTGCTAACAAGCTATGCATTCCTGCTAGCTCTGTTCGTCTTTTGTTGTTGCAGGAGGCGCATGGAGGAGGATTAATGGGACACTTTGGCGTGAAGAAGACGGAGGACGTACTTGCTACACATTTCTTTTGGCCAAAGATGAGACGGGATGTTGAGACTTTTGTTGCTCGCTGCACTACATGTCAAAAAGCTATGTCACGAATCAATCCTCATGGTTTATATATGCCTTTTCCTGTACCTAGTGTTCCTTGGGAGGACATATCTATGGACTTTGTTTTAGGTTTACCTCGAACAAAGAAGGGGAGGGATATCATATTTGTTGTCGTGGATAGATTCTCGAAAATGGCACACTTTATACCATGTCATAAAAGCGATGATGCTGTTAATGTTGCTGATTTGTTCTTTCATGAAATTATTCGCTTGCATGGTGTGCCAAATACTATTGTTTCAGATCGTGATACTAAATTTCTTAGCCACTTTTGGAGATGTTTATGGGCTTAGTTGGGGACTAAACTGCTTTTTAGTACTACTTGTCACCCCCAAACTGATGGTCAAACTGAAGTAGTCAATAGAACATTGTCTACTATGCTTAGGGCTGTTTTGAAGAATAATAAGAAAATGAGGGAGAATGCTTGCCTCATATAGAATTTGCTTATAATCGTTCGTTGCATTCTACTACTAAGATGTGCCCTTTTGAAATTGTGTATGGTTTCCTACCTCGTGCACCCATTGATTTTTTGCCTCTTCCATCTTCAGAGAAGGTTAATTTTGATGCTAAACAACGTGCTGAATTGATCTTAAAAATGCATGAGTTAACTAAGGACAACATTGAGCGTATGAATGCTAAATATAAACTTGCTGGAGATAAGGGTAGAAAACATGTTGTCTTTGCACCTGGAGATCTTGTTTGGTTACTTTTGCGTGAGGATAGGTTTCCTAATTTGTGCAAATCAAAGCTAATGCCACGTGCTGATGGTCCTTTTAAGGTGTTAGAGAAAATAAATGATAATGCATATAAACTTGAGCTGCCTGTAGTTTTTGGGGTTAGTCCCACTTTTAACGGTCCTGTTTGGTTAGACAACATATATGTGAATTACCACATCTCTCTATCATACAAAGTCTGTACGTTCAATTTATTTTCTTGTTTATCAGCCATTTGAATTGCAGGGGGTGGTGGCAGTGTCTAAGGGAGCAAAAACCTGTTCTTCACAAAAGACAACGCTACCCGTTGATGCAGATAGAACCATGGTTGTACTGGCCCACAAACTAGCCCCACCACACATAATCGAGACTCTTCCAGATTGCACACTGGCGCCGTTGGGCAGAGAACCAGCTACAACCCGTCTAAACCCAACCGCAACAGATAGTAACCCACTTCTTGTTGACAAAGCACCATGTCCACCACAGAGTACCCCCACACGAGCAGTTTGTAAAGCAACTGCAGTGCCCAAAGCACGAAGATCACCAAAGCGAACCCAAACTCCACGTTTAAAGCAGAAGAGCAACTGTTCTCAGGTCAGATTCCGTAGCCTTGGTCCATACTCCTTTGCTGTTGCATCACTGTATTTACTCATACCAACTACTTTCGAATTTGAAGGATCCAATTGAAACTCCAATAGCGCAACAGGTATGTTTTAAACCTATTTCTTTAACTGGATTATTGTTCTAACTTCTTGCTCTATGTTGATTTCAGTTTCAATTCTATAAACATTTAGGTTCTCATGTGATGCACATTACAAGTGTTGCCAATGATGTGTAGGTTCTCACACTTATATTCTGTCTATGCTGCTGTGTCTTAAAAATATATGAGTTGAACTGTGTCTCTATCTTGATTTGGCAACATAAACTAGAATGATATGGACAATACAATGACCATAGTACATAGATATATGTTTGTTTCATGCAGTTATCATGTCCACCTTACTACTTAACCGGTTTACCAAAATGAGTTTCGTATACTACATGCTAAACATGTGATGTGTCTGCTTGTTTCTCTTGTAGCATGCGAACAGAATATTGGAGAAGAGCACCCCACTATGCAATGGTAGAGAAATTAATGCAGATAAGGTTCAAGATAGTGAGAAAACCCTGTTGGTCTCCAAGAAAGGTGATAAAAACGATCTTGTAGACAGTGAGAAAACCCAACAGTCCTGCGTTGATGTAGTGTTCGAGTTACTGGCCAGTATCGCTGGCACAAGCTCTTCAAACTTGCTGCCTGAATCACTTCGGCTTCTTCAGTCTCAGCTACAAGCTGAAAGGCATCAGTCAGCTGTGCTGTTGCAAGAAGCCGAAGGACTGAGGAAGTCCCTGCAGAATTCGGATGCATACTTTCTTGTGCAGCAGCAAGCGCTGGAGGATTTAAGCGCCAAACAAGAGAAAGTTAATAAGCTTGCTAAGCATCTTGCCAGCATTATGGGTACCCAGGATATTGTTTTTTGAGCTCTTCTGAAGTGGTTTCAGTTCTGGACTTGTTTTGCTGCGGCGTTTATTTACACTGGTCGCCAACTTTGAGAACCAGTGTATATGATATGCTGCTTTGTTCCCTATATTTGCACTGGTGGTGAACTTTGATGCCCAGTGGATGTAATACGTGTAATAGCCGTGACAGCCTAGTATAAGTTGCATCCTTATTTATGTAGCGATCCGACCTCAAACGGTCAAATCTCTGTGTATAAGTGTCATCCCTGGATCGGTAATGCTGACACGCACAGTACTTGAAGGATTTATAACAGAGTTCAATCACACACTTATTACATCAAATGTCTCAAAAGAGAACTTATTACAATAATATGGCTTAAGGCCATCTAAATAAGATAACAGTGGAAGCTTCAAAAGGTAAATAAGTCCATCAACTCCAACGCCATAGCTGAGAGGACGACAACGACCTAGCGCACCTTACTCTTCGTCTGAAAACTCTGCAACATAATACTTTGCAGCCCGGAATCGGTCGGCACATGGAATATGCTGGCAAAATAACACTATAGAGCAAAGAACATTGAGACAACTATAACTATATGCATATATGGCTGCTGGAGGCTCTATGGTTATTATTTTGTGTAAAGCCAATTTTTCTCTACAACAAAGGAATATCTTTTATTTAACTACAAAGTTGGTTGATAAACATTGAGAAGGGAAACCCTATCTCAATCCCAAAATAATAATTCATAACCCAACAGATTAATTAGATTTAAGTGATGAGATCAACATAATAATTCAAACACCAGATACTCAAGATGTCCATAACGGGGGATACAGCTAACCATGATTAGTTTGTACACTCTGCAGAGGTTTGCGCACTTTTCCCCATAAGACTCGATCTCCTCCGTTGGATTTCTCGCACTACATGATGTTTGAGAAACGGATGATCGAGACACAGTCATTCTGATAGAGGCAAAGGTGTCCCGATGTTTCGATGAGACAGCAATCATTTTCTGTGGGAGTAGACTTTGATGATCCGACTACGAACGTGCGAAAACGTCGCGCCTTAGCAATCGCTAAACCAACTTCCGAGGGGTTATTGACCACGCCGGAGCACGATCAACCTGACCACGAGGATCTATTTCCTGCGAGCAAACGAAGAACAAGCAAGAAACTGAGATTACAATCTGGATATTGCGAATAAAAGAGGAAATCTTTATTAATGAAGGTGGGGTTCTGTGACGCCTTTGTCTGGTCGTTGAATACAAACGAAGTATGCGAAGTTGCAGCTATCGCGAACTTTTAATCTAAACAAAACCCAAAGTCTAAACGACGCCCTAAGGGCTGTATATATGGAGGAAGAGGGGGGAATTTCGTGGCCCTTGGAGGAGGGGTCCGAAACCAACCCTAACTATTGTTTCCCCACACATACGGACTCTAAAAACAGCCTGTACTTAAGTATTTCAAAAATACATGGGCCTGGCCCAATAATAAGGTGACGCAGCACCTAGAATAGCCTCGGGACAAAATTTATGAAGTGGCATCTTGTATATTTCGTCCAAGGCTTCATGCACTCCTTATGGTGGCTTCAAAGTCCTGAAATCATCACTTGTAACTCCGTTCTTGATCCCCTTGCGCATGCCTTCATCTCCCTGCTTGGTCTTGCTCCAGTGTTCATCCCTCTTATCCATGCCAGGCCCTTCATTTGTAAGCAAAACAAATGTATCCAATTTAGGCAGCATCATATTCTCATGAACATTAGAATCATTACCAAGAAACGAAAGTACCTGGTAATTCAATTGGCGTGCGCGAGCTCTAGTAAGTGGTCCAGTATGTATAGCAGCAGGGGCTGTGAGTGTAACAATGGTATTGATGTCCTCATCACTTTCCGAGGAGGTCCCCTTAACTGATAGATAGGCCGGTACACCTACAATCCCCTACATCTGCTAGCCCATCATGGAAAGGATTCCCACAACTTACTCAAGCCAGAGCCCATAATGGCATGTGGCTGCACACGGAAGTTTCTAGCATGAATAATCTTACGATCCCTTTGAGCCTGGGTGGCGAACTATAGGATGATCACATGGATTCCCCGAGATCTCCTTGGACAACACTGGATTCCCCAGGTGCCCACAAACAATCCACCTAGATGTGTATTAAAGTAGCCACCTTAAGTAATCCCTTAGTTAACAATAATCTCTCACAACTGTCATGAATCACTCCAACCAATTCCACGTCTACGAGCATACCATAGCGTTAAGCATAACGTAGAAGTAACTCCCAAAGTTTGAAATAAAGGACAATAGGTCTACCTCATCAACTACTTCCCAATACCCACATGTTATCAAGTCCTAACCATTCATTGTTTGACGATTGCAACTAATGCATAAAAACTGGGTAATAAAGGGAAAGTGTTACTTGCCTTGCTGACGATCTGAAAACCCTAGTGACTCGTAGTAGCACGCTTTGCACTCCGGAAACTCTATCGTAAACAAACAATAACATACATAAGCACTCAAGCATAAGATACAAGGGTAAAACTCAAGAGAAAAGATCCAAACTGAAAGTACAAGAAAGAGCTTCGATTTGCAAAAAGAATCAATCGAATCGGAGCTACAAAACTCAAACTACGATCAAAAGAAGTTCAAAACCAAATCTGCTTGCAACCAAATTTTAATTTGTCAAAATCATGTTCAGGTTGATTAACTGTAAAGAGGGGAACAAGATGAAGACTTTGGCGTTGGTTTCACTGGATTTGGATAAACGAGCAAAAAGTTGCGAGGGTTTGAAGACTAGGGACTAATCTGTGATAAAAGAAATCGCGGATAGGTCCCTGGCCAAAAAATAAAAATAAAAAGAAAAACTTAACGAACGAATGTTCGCCATCAGGGACAAACGAACGAATACGTTCGCTAACAGAGACGTTCGAGCGAACGTACGCTAATTAGCGAACCGTAAAAAACAAAACCGATCTGACAAAAAAACCAGAAAGAAAACCGAAGCGACGGTTCGACGGTCTTTACCGGTTCTAAAAAAACCGGCGAGTCGGCGGAGGCGGGATCCGGTGACTCCGGCGAGGCGGGGCTCCGGCGAGGCGGCTTGCGGCGCCAGGCGGCGGCGCGGGCGCGGGTTGCCGGCGGCGACGCGACAAAGCTCGGCGGCGGCGGCGGCGGCTTTGGTGGGGAGGAGGAGGCGGTAGGGCGGGCGGCATATAAAGGGGCCGGGGAACGGCGCCTTGGGGAAGGGGGCATCGTGGGGCGGAGTCCGGCTCGGACTCCCCTTGGTGTCCATGCGGCGGCGGGGCTCTCGCGCGGGAGGGAGGCGGCGTGCAGGCGGGCCGGCCTGCTCGGCTGGGCCTTCGGCCCAGTCGGGCGGGAAGAAGATTTTTTTAAAATAAAATTTCACCCGAATAAAATCCTAATAAAATATAAAAAAATTCTAAAAAAATACCAAAAACTATTTTCACCGTCTAAACTTATTATTTAGAGGAAAGTGAACATTTTTCTGGCCTAAAATGCAATTTTCAAAAATGCATAATTTTCTAATTCAAATAAAATCCAAATAAAATATAAATTTGATTTTAAAATTTCTCCTCCAATATTCCTCTCTTTTGAAGAAGTCATATTATCTTCTCTCTTTTATTTTTAATATTGGAAATAATTTGGAGAGAAAAAAAATTAAAACCAAATTGATCCTGTTTTCAAATTTGAGAAAAATTCAAATATGAAAATAAATGAAACCTCCAACTCTCTCCTTGGGTCCATGAGTTGGTTAAGATTTCTAGGATCTCAAACAAAATACAAATAAAATATGATATGCATATGATGACCTATGTATAACATCCAAATTGAAAATTGGGATGTTACAATTTATTTCCTTGTTGTCTTGTTTATTTGTTTGCTTGTTGTGAGTGCAGTTCTTTTTCCGCGGTTTGCTAGTGGCCGCAATAACCTATTTTTTAAAACTAGGCCACAATAACCATGGGCTACATATTGTCTGTAGTTACCATGGGCCTCCTACGGGCCGTAGTAACAATGGGCCTTTTAAGGGCCGTAGAAACAACGGGCCTTCTACGGGCCGTAGCATCAATGGGCCTTCTACGGGTCGTATGATTGATCGGCCAAACATGGGCCAATAAGAGACCGCATTATGGGCCGTAAACGGGCTAGATTTGGAATCATCCGTTCATGGGCCGACCATAACAGGCCATCGTTAATCGGCCGTATTTGATGACGCTATGAAAACGGCCCAACGGTTTAACGGGCAGCAAACGGGCCGATTGTAACCACGGGCTGAATTTGGCCCACAAGCAGAAAAGGCCAGTAACGAGCCGTAAGTAATCGAATGCTGGAAATAAGCCCAAGAATAAATGGGCCCTGAGAAGACCAAAATATAAGACGGGTTGGAAATGGCCCAATGGAATAATGGGCCGTTAATGGGTATAAAGTTGTGGACTGTTCATTGCGGGCCAAATTCACCACGGGCCGTTAATGGGCCAAGAGTTACAAATGGCCTCGTATGGGCCGAAAGACATCATGGGCCATACATGGGCCGAAAGTGACAACGAGCTGGAATCATATTGGATGGCCCAGATGAAGCTACTGGGCTTAATTCCGATAGGCCGTAATGGGCCATGAGTTAGCGGGCCGTAAATGGGCTATATACGAACAGACCGTTAACAGGCTTTCCGTGGGCCGGCCCGTTACCTTTTGACCAAGTCAAACGGGCCAGCCTTTTCACCGGAATGGGCCTCTGTTGGGCCGTACCACGTGTCGACGTATCATAGGCGCCTCCTGTCCAATGAATGGATGACATCTGTCCCAACGGTGAGCCAACACGTGTTTCCTCCGGCCAATGACAATTTTACACGTGGAAAATCCTCATTGGTCCGGGCTGTTAACGGGTTATCGGATCCAAAACCATACCCGATAGCTTAATGGCGACCCGTTACGGTGGATGCCACATGTCAGTCACCCTTGACGAAAGCACTTCCATGACGCACCATTTATCGTCATGGAAGTGGACACTTCCGTGATGATAATTTTGGTAATGTCATGAAACACTTCTACGACAACACAGGTATGACTATCTTGATTCTGTCATAAAATCGTCAGGATGTACATGCATGACAGAAAACGTGACCTACTGCGACAAACACGTATCATCATGGAAGTGTATTTTTTTTGTAGTGCACCTTGCCACTTGAGATCTCGACACCGCACTGATTAGCGACTGGCGTATGATGAGGTGGAGCCGTGCCGTCTTGGTCGAGGCTTCCCGGCATGGGGCCTGCCGAGCTCTGATCTTGGCAGCCCCGGGAACCTTGCTGGGGTGATCTAGTCTTGGACCTCAGGCATGGTCTCGACCCGGCCGGGCTCTCCTGCCCAGCAAGGGAGGCCTACCCGAGGGGTTCTCTTGTTGGCTTGATCTTCTTAATGCCCTCCTTGATCTCACGAAGAGTGGTTTCTCTGGCTTGTCTGTCATGCGTTGGTATTTGATGAATGATCGGCAGCATGCCTGTGCACAAGTCTGGGCGGCAAACGCAAATGTTTGTTGCACCGACACCTGTTAGGACAGAGAGTAAATCGACCAAAGGGGGGTCAATGGGTATTAAATTTTCTTTTGAAAGCTTTGAAACTTAACCCAATCACAGCAGTGGAATATAGTATCGAGAGAAATGCACTGAATCAGTATTCTTCGTCAGAGGCATATTGATCGAGGAAAGCATTTACAACAGTACGAGCTTGATAGATCACAGGTTTATCGATAATGAGGGTAATGCAGCAAGCAAACAGATGTAACAAAATGGGACAAAACATAGCCGAACCAGAGTGAAATGTAACAGAAGGGTTTCACAAGTAACACAAAGGTACAAAGTGGTAACGAAGGAATATAGACGAAGATAATGGTAGGGACGAACACAGATACACAGGATGAGGGTCACGGAAAAGAATAACTGATCGGGTAATCTATCGACACAAAGCACGAATAATAACTACTTAACGAAATGCAGTAGAGAAGATATAACCAGTGTTGCTCGACGGCGACAAGGGATTTGGTAGACCAGTTCACCCTTCTGCTAGAGGGCAACGTCTGGTTGGAGGGGCTGTGACTTAACATGGCAGATAAACTCTCTTCACCCTATTCTCCTTCAACGCAGAGCTCATCAGACTCAGGTTGATTTCACTTGTGGTAGATCCTTGTCGGCAATCTCCAAACCTTCACTGGACCTTTGCAAACCACAATCACTCTTGGTTGTTGAAGGTCAGGCTCGGTGAAGACAACAACTCTTCAACACTCGAAGCCAGACCTATCCGTCTAGAGAGTGCGCAGCTCTCAACAGTAATAGGTACAAGAACTCTCACTCAGAACTGATGTGATGCTAAACCACTGTCTAAGTTTGGGCTCTTGGGTTTCTCTCGGTGGATCTTAAACTCAAATCACTCAAAGAGGGGTTTCTCAATTCAATCTTCTCAGAAATCTCAAGCGGAGCAGCCAATGGTCAAAGTTGGAGCGGGGTGGCTATTTATAGCCGTAGCCTTCCCAGGTGGGAAAAGACCAAATTGGACATCGACCTCAGCCAATGGCCGAATGACACGATTCCAACGGTCGGATTTGATCAGAACGGTAACATTTCTTGCGGAGCAAGAAATGCGAACTCCTCGGTCCGAGGCAAATCTCTTGTAGGGAAGAAGATCACAGTATCTTACAGGCAAGTATTTACTCAGAGCACAAAGAGATTTCTCTCACAGCTTTCATAGGTTATGGCTAAGAATCACAACTAATCTAAGCATTGAGAACCTATACCCCTCTTAATAGTACGAAGGTCCTATGACTCGAAAGACTGAAAGAAGAAAAACGAAATGAATGCTATGTCTTCACTTTGTTTTCGACTTCAATCACTGCAGTCAATTTCTTCGGACGACGGTACCAAACCAAATGTTTCGCTTCAGCAGTAAACTTTCGAGGGGTCGATTTCTTCACATTAATCCTTTCGACTTTATCACTTCAACAGATACAGCTCATTCTTCTCTGCAGCGCAGATATGCTTCGTTTAAATTCCTCGAACTCAGCACCGGAGACAACATTCTCATCGGTTATCTATGGACTTTTTCTCTCTGTGTGCACTAGAAAACAAATTAGTCCATACCTGTTTCTGTCAACAATCTCCAAAACATAAGGTAGGCAGATATAGCACCAACAATCTCCCCCTTTTTCAATGATTGTTGACAAAACATATCATATTGAATGATAGATATTGAGTGGAATGTAATGCGAAGAATAATGTAAGTCAAGGGATAACTACGAAGATATAATATTCTCCCCCTTAATTTGTGCTTCATATCATGACAAGCCGGAGGAACAACATTTTTCTTCGTATGAGTGACATTGACTGAATATGTTATGCATGAGCTCTTTCAATGTACTTGACGGTGTCTGAGGTGGTTCCTGTCACAAAACCTTTTGAAGAAAGTTAGAAGTATAAAAGCGTTGATTGAATTGTGACAAGGATATGTCATGAAGGTTTTCTGAGAACATAAATTGAATTCCACAAGATGAAGTTTTCCTGCATGTTAAATGTTCGATAAGATTAGAGCAAGATACACTGGAAAATGTTGCTGGGAGTAGATATGCTTCGGAGGTGATTTCCTGCAAAATAGATGATATAAAGGGTATCTGAGAGGAAAAACACTTTGTTGCTCATATAGACAGCCTTTAATAAGGCATTGTGCATAGGCTTGTTTTATCTTCCTGCAAGGTGAGATAATGAGATATAGCTATAAGAGCATATCCGAGATATAGCAATCAGAGCATATCCAAGATATAGCAATCAGAGCATACCCAACCATAACATGGTATCACCATTTGATGATTCTCTGTTCTTCTTCGAGAAGTAGATATGTGTTCCTGTAGGATAATCATTCACAGAGTAAACACATTCGAGGGTACCTGCAGACAAGTAGTGCAAAGCAAATGATATTGCAGGCGGGGGTTATTAACATTACATGACAATCAAGTGCTTCAGCAGCACATGCGGTGCGATAAGTTCTTTGAAGAAAATTGTTCGAGGGTAAGCAAATGATAGAAGTTCGAAGCAAAATACCCTGCAAACCCCGATAAACTATCACATGATGTAATACTTCCCCTTTTTGTCAACAAAAAAAAGGAAAGAGAGGATACACGAGGAATTACTCCGTGGGAGTATCTTCTGAATCAGAATTGAAACCACTCGAAGAATCAGAGTCAGAAGAATGCAGAATGGTTGACACAGAAGCAGGTGTAGCAGCTTGGCTTTGGAAGGCTTGGAAGGATGGGCATGTGGCTTGTAGATACGAGTGCTGGCAGTGTCTGTGATTTCATCATCATGGTTGAGAAACAGTAGATCCGTTGAAGCAGAATGTTATGGGAGTTCTAGAGTTTGTCTTCGAATGCGCAGTACTGCAAGCAAGTCTAGATAGTAATAATCCTTGAAGAGGTCCATCTTGGATAGATCCTTGCGAGAGAAAATCCTCCTCAGCAAGGTCCATGATCTCTTCCTTGCATCCTTCTCATGCAGAAGAATTTGACGAGTGTGATTATGAATCAGATTTAGTTCAGTCAACAATTCCATCTTTTCCTTCCTATCCATTCGGAGGTGTCTTTCCAGAGTCCGTTGTGTGCGAATGCAAATCTCATAGAGTGATGAATTTTCCTCACGAGGAACTTCAATCTTGGCTTCCTTAACCTTCAGTATATTCTCATAGGCAGAAGCAGTTACAGCAGCATCAATAGGTTCCTTCCCTTTGTTATTTTCTTTCACAATGCACAGAGTGTCACGGATAGGTGGCATGAATACCTTCGGTGCTTAGGCCCAGAAAAATTTCTCATTTGTAAGTTGCTCGATGGCAAAAATGATCCAAGGAGCATAGGGCTTCAATGAAAAGGTCAGGAATGTCAAACTTGATTTCTTGGGATATTCACACAAGAGCATTTCCTATGATGCCTTTGATGGGGTTGGGCCTATTAGTCGGCGTGATGGTATTGCACAGAA
This sequence comes from Aegilops tauschii subsp. strangulata, assembly GCF_002575655.3. Classification (NCBI taxonomy): domain Eukaryota; kingdom Viridiplantae; phylum Streptophyta; class Magnoliopsida; order Poales; family Poaceae; genus Aegilops; species Aegilops tauschii. The sequence goes on along the minus strand of NC_053037.3, from coordinate 238,996,885 downwards.
TGTGAAATAACACTTTGTTCTCATAGGCCAACTTCTTGGGATCAACATTAATGCATATGTCGCCCACCATGGTGGGATCCATCAGGATGTGGAGTTGTTCATCGGACACTTCCCAGAAATGAGGTTGTGTTCTCTGTCGTTCTCAAATTCACATCGAGGCAAATTTATCAGGGCCATAAAATGATCTGCCGAGCATTTGATTCTCTCTCTGCCAGTCATCCATTCTTGCATCCAAGTTGAGTTATTTTCCATTTGCCCTGTGATCTACAGTGTGACGTAGAACTAAAGAATAATTTCTTTGTTCCAGCCATGATTGAATCGCATAAAACCCTTCAGAAGAGCATGTTCAATATGGTCAAGTGCATTGTGGAAGCAGGGCATTTCTTCGAGCTTGGCAAAGTTCAACACCTTATGATTGAAAATCCTATGCTTGCCAAACAAGATCCGAGCATAATAGATTGCCTGTTCCTTTGTCCAAAACCTCGGGGACAAAGAAGTTATTTCTCCTTCATAGGGGCTCACCCCAAAGAATGCAAGCTTCAATGAGTGAAGTTGTTCATTGAATCCTGGGCCATTGGGGCAATACTCAGATGAAAATAGCGGAAATGATTCCTGAGTACTTTTTCAATATTCTTCCTCGCTAGTTTCCATTGGCTAGACATCATCAGAGGTAGGCGCATTCTCATCAGTGGGATGCGATGGAGCATGAGGTATCACATCCTTTTCGGAAGCAGATGGCATGGGATCACTAGACTGACGGTCATTTTCCTGCGCTGGAACTCCTTCAGTGGCTTTCTAAGATTGAGGCACAAGGGCCTTATCTTTCTGTGAGACTTCAACTGTGGGTGGCACGATGACTTCTTGAGACTTAGGTGTCTGAACTTGTTCTCCTTCAGCCTGCTGCGGCAGTACTGGTGGTACAACTTGGTGGGGCAAAATTGGTGGTGCAACTTTTTCATCTTTCTCTTCAGGAGCCATGGGCTCTTCAAGTTTCTTCTCTTCCTGTTTTGGCTATGAAGCCAGAGAACCAGCAGTAGGGTCAACCTCCATCGGGGCAGGAGCGCCAGATGATGAGACCGTAGGGGTAGTACCTTGGGCAGCAACTTGCTGGCCCTCAACCTTCTCTCCCTCCTTTGTGGATTCGGAGGGTTCAGCTTGAATATCCTTCACGGGCGACGAGACTTCCTTTTCCATCTCAATCTCTTCGTCAATCTTTTCTTCAGGAGCATTTTGCCCGAGCACGACGTTCACTTCATCAGGATTGACAAGATACATATCCACAACATCAGATTCTTGCTCGGTTACTTCCTTGGGACGAGGGAATGGTGCAATCTGTTGCAGTTGGACACTTGCATCAACAAGTGCATCAGAAGTAACAGATTGGATGCGGCGATCCTTAATCTCCTTCTGCCTAGCCTGAGCTCTCTGACGTTTTTCTTCTCTTTCTCTGCGTCGAGCAAGTTCTGCTTGACTCTTAATCTCTTCGATCCTACGATCACAAAGCTGAGAGACATCCATCTTCATCCTGGAGTGCCAATCAATCTTGTTATTTCTCATGGTAGTGAGGGCTTTGGTGATCTCGAGAATTGCCTTGTTCACACCTTTTCTTTCAGAATCCGATAGCTTCCCTTCTCATTTTCTCAAGAAGCTTCTTATCTTCGATAGCTTGATTGAGTTCTTTGGTGATTTCTCTCAGCTCAGAGAACTGCTTTGCTACCATATTGGTCACATCTTCAAGCAGACCCAAACTGCTCAGCTGCATTCGCTTCATAGGAGGCACCTTCAATGATGTAAAATATCAGATCAAAATCATATTCCTATGTGGGAGCAGGAATGATTTTCTTCGCCTTCTTTGCAGAAGTAGCAACTTTTGTAGGGTAACGCGACAGAAAACAAAAAATTTCCGACCTACGCACCAGCCCAGGACCACTATGGAGACTGCATACATGGTTTGATCTTTTTCGTTACCGACTCGTAGCGCAGCGGGAAGTAGAGTCGATGACGATCGGCGGTGCAGATCCCCGCAGCTAGGATTTACAACCTCCCAACCGCGAGGATGTATACCCTCATCTGCTCCTCAGACAGCCCTCCGGGAGGCGGTCGAACAGCCCCCCGGACGGTGTCGCGGACAGCCCTTCGGGAGGACCTTCAAAACTCGAACGGTCAATCGGACAGCCCTTCGGGAGGACCTTCGAAACTCGTACGGTCACACGGATAGCCCTTCGGGAGGCACTCACGAACTAAGACCGAAACTATGATCTCTCTACAGAGTTGCACACATACGGTGTCATCTATCCGGCAGGGCTTCGCCGTCCAGAACTAGTTCCTGCCGGAACCCAGACAGCCTTACGGCTCTACGAAACTCTTTTCATGGGAGGGAGAGAAGAAGCCAGATAATGCATGGCATGTGTATGAGAGCAAGGGATGATCCTTTAGTCAGCCCCTCCACCCCTATATATAGGCCAAGCCCAAGGGTGGCTTCTCCAAGAAGCCAAGGGGGGAAATACCAAAAAGGACCTCAAGGTGGCTTCTCCAAGAAGCCAAGCAAAAAGCACTTTCACTATTCATGACGACATTTTTCAGCGTCCGTTCGAACTGAAAATATTTATGTGGGCTCAGCACATTTCCAGTACCCACTAAAATAATTTTCAACGCGTTCCGAAACAATTTCGGTTTAGTGATTTTCATCTGCGAAAAGCAAACAAGAATGCGTTTTCACTATTCATGAAGACAATTTTTAGCATCCACTAAATCCGAAAATATTTCCGTGGTCTTAGAATAATTCCAGTACCCACTAAAATGATTTTGGATTCGTTCTGAAACAATTTCAGATTGGTGAATTCCATCTGCGAAAAACAGCCAAAGCGGTACCGGCAGCTCCGAAACATTTTCGGTTTTTATTTCTGAAAATTCCAAAAAGTTTCCAGAATGATTCTGGCACCCTCCAAGAATTAGCAGGCATGTGCCGAAACCATTTTGACTTAATGGCATACCCCGAAACAACTTTTTCGGTTTCACCGAAACTCATCCGGTGACCTCTCTCTGCGGTACGATTCCGCTGTCCGAAACTTTTCGGTGTCCGAAACTTTTTCGGTGATTTTCTCTCAGACTCCCTGTCTAGTATTCAGCAGATAGATGACCCTTAAGCGTGTGACCCTATAGGTTCGGTGAAGTATAGACATGACCTGGAACCCCTTCCGATCAATGATCAACATCGGAGCCGTGGACACCCATATTGACCCCTATACCCACACGAATGAATATTCGAGTGAACCTCCAGTTGCCGTGTGCTATTCCTGTTGCTTCGCGATATGTTACAAATACCCGAGGTGAGACATGTTGGCATTCCCGTGGATCAACAACTTGTCCACTATGCTAGTTACCTCGTTACCGGTTTTTTTCTCTTTTCTCGTTTTGTGTTCCGGCATCCCCGTGATCAAATCACAAAGTGTCTGGCCAGACGATGATGGACACCGTAACACCGAGAGGGCCCGAGTATATCTCTCCATCGTCGGAGGAGCAAATCCCAATCTTGAGCTATCAAGTTACTTGACACACTTTTCCATGAACCCGTAAGCCGCCGTAATAGCCACCCATTTACGGATGATGTTTAACAAACCCCAAAGTTCATGAAGCAAGCATGAAGAAACTCGATACTCTCATGGTCTAAGGAATCATGCAAACGTTAACCATCTCTGTGTTATGTACCAATAAACTTGTGACGAAAGAATCACATAGCATAACATCAATCCGGGTCGATTCGACACAAATGTTCTCTTAACATTGTGCCCTCAAAATTGCTGGCATAGACATGCCCATGACCAGGAAAACAGAATCATCATGCAACACTTGAGCTAGTCTTAGAGGCCAGACTAGGAATACTTCTTACAGTTTATTATTCCACACGTGCATATGAGTCTTCCTCCGAGCCTCGTGGATATTGCAGACTCAAGAATCATTGCAGTTATAGCATGGAACATAAACATAATTGTGAACTCGGAGATAAATAACATCATTTATTATTGCCTCTAGGGCATATCTCCTACAACTTTTTCATTCAGTAATCAACTTTCTCTTCGGCATGGGGCAGCAGAACCTGAAGGTTTATCTGAGGGATTGGGTGCAAGCCTTTGTGAAGATCTCACTGGTGGCGAAATCTTTGCAGGAGTAGGAGTTTGATACGGCTTATCTAGCAGCACTTTTTGATCATACATTGGAATTTCTTCGCCAGCATTATCATCGGACAAATCCTCATCAGACGAGGCAGATGCAACCTTTCAAGATTCACTTGCAACGGACTTCTTCTTCGGAGCTCGAGGGGAAACAGATTTCCTCTTCTTCTTTTCTTTTTGGGCAGACGCCCTTTCCTTCTTTTCCATCACATCCTGTTGAGTCAACTCAACATTTCGCTGTTCCACTTGATATTTCTTCGCGAGTCTTGCCTCACGATTGGCCGTGGCCTTTTCTCTCTTTGCAACCTCTTTGGAAAAATCAGCTATGGTTTTCAAGGAATCAGCATGAGCGTTGGGAGGCGAAGCTGGCCTAACTTTTTCATCGTCCTGGCTAAGGCAGCCTTCTGCAATGTAATCATTCCAGGGTGGAGTGAATGCAAATAGGATTTGGTATTTCCTTCATACGTTCTCATAATTAAACCATTTCTTTGCCAAATGATGGTGAATCTTTTGTAGCCTGTTGTTTCTTTCCTGATGATGCGGAGCATCCCACGATCATCCCCATGGACGTATCGACATCCCCCACGACACCACTTGGACCAATGACAAGACCCCAAGCAAAGGCTATGGAGGATAAGGTGAACTCGCTCCTCTCCGAAATACCACTTTCTACACATGAGACATGGCTACTCCCTCAAACGGAAACACTATGTGTGATTAGGTACTTGGAGGAAGACCACGGAGTAGCCTCATCCAACGGACAAGACGGCGAGGATACCAAGTATGAGGGACAAGAAGAAGAGTTGCGATTGAAGCTATAACCACCGGACGTCCGTCCTCCACCGGACGACCGGCACCTAAAGCCCCAGCATACCCAAGTCCCAGCCAACGCAAGCTACAGCGAGCGGACGTCCGGCCTTCACCGGATGACCGGCCTCCGCCGGAGGATCGTCACCATCACCACCGAGGGAAAATTAGCGGAAGTTCGAAGTGATCAGACGTCCGGTGCCACCTTCACAGAACGAAACTAGCTAAAGTCCGGCGACTATCGGACGTCCGAATGCCCACGAGCCACTGGATGACCGGTACCCCAGCAGACGTCCGGTACCTGTGTGCGCAGAGTTTCAGGCCCGAGGAACATGTACCCCTTCACTTCACCCGAATTTGCACTACGACTATAAATAGACCTCCTCCTCCTATTTAGGGTTAGCAAAGTGATAGCTCATTTGTGAGATAGAGCCTTGCTCATCCATCCGGATCTGCTCCTCCGAGAGAGACCGTGCCTCTACGGAGAAGATCCACTTGGATTCAAGACCCCTAACAGGAAGAACTCAAGACCTCCTCACGGAGAAGAACCGGTTACCCTATGTATCGTGCCTTGTTGATTGTGCATCATGTATCTCCTTGTGTTCCGCAGATCTAGCTTATGTGTGACCGAATCTTGTTGGTTGAGTGATTTCTCTTGCGTTTCTCTCGTGTTCCCCTTGTGTTCTTCGTGTTCTTCGTAGGATCCCTGCATTTCGTGAAAGATCGGGTCCCTTGGGTTCTACCCTACATCATCTTGGTATCATGAGCCAAGTTGATCACGGATTTGGATCCTCTACACCTTGTTTTCTTGATTTTGTTGTGTTCTTCCCCAATTTTGAAAATCCCCACCAAAAATACCCTCAATTTTTTTTGTGATTTGTTGGTGTGATCAAGTTTTGTTTGATTTGATCCATGGATTTGCTTTGCCACGAGTGGATCTAGCATTTCCCCTTCGTCTCTACCTTTTCCATCCACAAAATCGCTCGGATTTGACCAATTTTGCCTCCTCCACCACAAACCCTAGTTGTTCATCACGTGCCCTAAATCGCCCTGGCACCGGATGTCCTCCAGCTTCCGGATGTCCTACCACCGGTCGTCCGACATCCACCGGACGTCCGGCGTTTCCTGACGAAACTGAAAAAGTTCAGTTCGGCCACCAACACCTCTCCACCTCCACCTCCGCATACGCACCCCAATACCCATTCCACCTCTGCATATGCACACCGTTACCACCATCGCTTTCCGCAACCACCATTGCTTACTTGTTTCGCACTCCAACACAATTTTGACACATTTGGTTTTCACATTTGAGTTGCGGTACATCGTTTCCTAGGGTGTTTCGGCTAACTAGGAACGGTTCGACATCAACATCACCGCCGCTCATCTTCACCAAGGACTCGACAACAACCTCATCTTCATATGTCCTTGCTTACACCCGACATACCACGGACGGTAACTTCGAAGACATCTTTGTCTACTCCTTGCCATTCCATTGATAGCCCATAGCCCATTTTGCGTAACTTACCCATCGAGACTAGCCTTTGAGTATTGCCGGCAGCGTTACTTGTGCACATTAGTGATCATACTTCCCATAGCATACATACCATACCATCGTGGTGCATATCTTGGTATCATCTCTTGTGTCACAAGGTTGTCATCGAATATACGCCATTGAAATCTTGGTTCGTGAAGTTTACATGAGAAAGACCTCAAAAGAGAAAGAGCCAACCAAGCTTTTAAGCAAAGAGGAAAGATAAGCAAAGAGCTTATAAGCAAGAACCATAGCATCAATACAATATTAAGATTGTCATACTCGCTCATCTTGGATCATATCATCGGAATACCATACATATAGCATACTTGGGGTAGAAGTCGTTCCATTTTTTGCTTTGTAGGTTGTGCACAAGTTTCGTATCCGCCTATTGTGCAATCGTGCTAGCGTCTCTCTAGTGTTGTGCAACAAGAGCATTTTCGTGGTTCCACATTTTGGCTCATTCCTTGGTTGCACAACCCCACTTATCTATTTGCGTGTACCATATCTTGCTATTAGTCTACTTGTTGCATTTGCAAATTTGTGAATCTTTTCCAACATTACCGAGGCTCACTAACAATTCCATCAAATTTTGTGCCATCGTCCTAACCAAGCTCCACCATAAGCTTTGCATCAAGAGCAACAAGCAATGAGCGACCGCATCGACCATCTCGCCACCGACTTGCGACTCTCCGAGCAACGTACAAGAGACTACTTCGACAACAAGCTCGACGAACAAGTAAGAGAGCAATGCAAGAATGGACGAGATTCATGCCTTGTTGGTCCACCGCTCTTCTACCTCTTCGTCCTACTCAAGACGGAGCCACTCGAGTTGACACTCCGACGAAAACATCTCCGTCTCAAGTACTCCGACATCGAACACTCTTCGTCGTGCCGCGCGTTAAGATCGTCAAGCAAATCGCAATCCCCTACACGACACGGATCATCAAGAGCAACTTCGAGCACAAGAGTATCGACATCGTCAAAACCAAACCACATTCGTGCAAGCACAAGAAAGGCAACGCCTATGACAACAAGAGGAAGAGTGAGCGCGACAGCACCAAGATGCACAAGATGTTGATCCACAATGTCAAGAACAACAACTACGTGAAGCTCAAGCACTTGAGGCGCAAAGTGCCCTCCGAGATTCAAGTTGAGCCATAGCCACACGAAGCCGACAAGCTCGTGAGCAACAAGAAGCGCTTCGCGATGAAGTTCAAGAGAGGATTTATCAATAACGTGTGCATCGACAAGCTCCTCCACAAGCTCGACAAGAACCTCAAGTTCACCAAGAGCATGAAGACAATGGAAATCCTCCACGACAAGAGCAAATTGAGGGAGACAATCCTCCGCGTCAAGGACATCATCACCCTCGACCCCAACACAATGAAGAGCAACGCTACGGCAAGCTAAAATTCACAATGCCCAAGTTTTCCGGAAGCAATGATCCCGAAGAGTACCTTTCATGGGTATTGAAGGTTCACAAAATCTTCCACTTGCACAACTATGAGGAAGAGAAGAAGATCATGATGGCATCCCTTGAGTTCTAAGACTACGTCCTCATTTGGTGGGAACAAGTCATCGAGGGCCGTGGGGAAAGAGGAGAACCACACATCACAACTTGGACACAAATGAAGGATGTCATGAGGGCACGTTTCGTGCCAACCTACTACAACCGCGACCTCTTCAAGAAACTCCAACTCCTCAAGCAAGGAACAAAGACCGTTGAAGAGTACTACAAGGAAATGGAGATTGCCATGATACAAGCCAATGTCACGGAAGACCATGAGAAAACTATGGCACGTTTCTTGAATGGGCTCAATCATCCTATCAAGAAGATCGCCGACTTCCAACCATACTCGAACCTCATCGAGCTAGTACATCAAGCTACCAAAGCGGAATGTCAAGTGCAAGATGACTTCAAATATGCCAAGTTCTCATCCAAGTCCTATGGTTTCTCCAACTCTCAAGCTTCAACGACTCCAACAGCTTCTACCTCAACCAAGCCATCTACAAGCAACGGCGACAAGTCAAGTTACAAGAAAACTTCCACAACCTCAAGTCGTCCTCCTACTACAAGCAACTTCAAGCCGAGAGCTTCATCATCATCTACTCCAGCCGATGAGACCATCAAGACAAGTTCCTTCAAATGCTTCACATGCGGCGGCTGAGGCCACAAGTCCTTCGAATGTACAAACAAACGCACCATGATCTTAAACTACGATGGTGCATATGACTCCATGAGTGAAGGAGAAATGGAAGCCCTTGAGCAAGTGGCCATGCACCGGCAAGTGAACGGAGATGAAGATGATCAAGTCTTTTGTGACGAAGATCCAAGCCCCGCTCTCATTGTCTCCAAGGTTTTGACTCTTCAACATCAACAAGAAGAAGACCAAAGATGCCATATCTTCCATACCAAATCCGGCATCCATAGAAGGTCCATGAAGGTCATCATCGATGGAGGGAGTTGTCATAACTTGGCAAGTGAAAAACTATGTTCCAAGCTCCAATTGGTCAAGATGAAGCACCCACATCCCTACAAAGTTCAATGGTTAGTGACTCTGACACTATCCAAGTCGAGCATATGGTGCAAGGCTCCTTCAAGATTGGAGCTTATGAAGACAGTTTGGAGTGTGATGTCGTTCCGATGTCCGTTTGCCACCTCCTTCTTGGACGACCATGGCAATTTGACCGAGGCGTCATCCACAACGGACGTACAAATCACTATAGCATCAAGATGAAAGGAAAGGAGTGCGTGCTATGACCTATGTCTCCAAGCCAAGTGATCCCTGACAAGCAAGCCACCCATCATGGAGAGAATATTGAGAGAGCGAACCACCAAAAAGAGAGTGAGCGCCACAAGCCCAAATTGAGTGCCTCCAAGATGAGCAACAAGAAAAACCTAGTCCTATTTGCCACCAAACATGAGATGAGAGAAGTATGTGATAACCCATCATGTGTCATGCACTATGTCCTTTTGTGCACGAACATGACACCCGAAACTAACAACTCTCATAATCTACCTTTATTGTTATCTTCTCTATTGCAGGAATTGCAAGATGTATTCCCCGAAGAGCTTCCTCCGGGTCTACTCCCACTATGAGGCATTGAGCACTGAATCGACCTCATCCCCGGAGTACCCCTTCCTAACAAGGCTACCTCCCGCATCAACCCTGAGGAAACTAAGGAGATCCAACGGCAAGTATAACAACTCATCGACAATGGCCATGTATGAGAAAGTTTGAGCCCTTGTGCCGTTCCGGTAATCCTTGTTCCCAAGAAAGATGGGACATATCACATGTGTTCCAATTGTCGTCCTATCAATGCTATTACCGTGCGTTATCGTTACCCTATTCCATGCCTAGATGATATGCTAGATGAGCTTAGCGGAGCCACCGTTTTCTCTAAGATTGACCTTAAGACTGGCTACTATCAAATACGCATCCAAGAAGGTGATGAATGGAAAACCGCATTTAAGACCAAATTTGGCTTATACGAATGGCTTGTTATGCCAAGGGGTTTATCCGAAGCACCCGGTACTTTCATGAGAGTCATGCATTTTGTTCTTCAATTCTCGTATTTGTTGTGGTCTATTTTGACGATATTATTGTGTTTCGCATATCTCTGAAAGATCATGTCACCCATCTTAGAACCGTGTTGCAAACCCTTAGGAAAGAGCGCCTTTATGCTAATATGGATAAATGCCTTTTTTGGTGTTGATAAGATTGTTTTCCTGGGTTTCGTTGTGTCTTCTAAGGGTGTTCATGTAGATGAATCTAAGATCAATGCTATTAAAACTTAGCCCCAACCAACCAACTTGCAACAAGTGCGTAGTTTTCTTGGTTTAGCCGGTTTCTATCATAGATTTGTGAAGGATTTTAGCACCATTGCTTCACCTTTGCATGCTTTGAGTAAGAAAAATGCGCCTTTTGTTTGGGGACCCATCCCAAGATACCGCATTCAATGAGCTTAAGAATTTGTTTACACATGCTCCTTTGCTTGCTTTACCCAACTTTGATAAACCATTTGAGATTCATTGGGATGCTAGCGGTTGTGGCGTAGGAGGTGTGTTAATGCAAGAGAAGCGCCCTATAGCTTTCTTTAGTGAAAAACTTTCCGGAGCGCAACTCAATTATCCAATCTACGACAAAGAGTTATATGCTTTAGTGAGAGTCTTGCATGTTTGGGAGCATTATCTCCGTCCTCATAAGTTCATTCTTCACACCGATCATGAAACACTTAAGTATCTTAAAGGTCAAACTAAGTTGAACAGGCGTCATGCTAAATGGAGTGAATTCATTGAGTCATTTCCTTATGTCATCAAGTATATCAAAGGCAAGGAAAATGTTGTGGCGGATGCGCTTTCCCGTATATGCATGCTTGTCACTCAATTTGAAATGAATGTCATTGGCTTTGAGCACATAAAAGACTTGTATGCGCATGATCCTACTTTTGCAATTCCTTATGCCAAGTGTTTGACGCACACATCTTGGGAACGCTATTACATCAAGGATGATTATCTTATGAGAGCTAACAAACTTTGCATCCCCGAGTCTTCTCTTCGTTTGTTACTTTTGCAAGAATCTCATGGATAGGAGGAGGACTAATGGAACACTTTGGACACGACAAGACATTTGTTACGCTCTCTAAGAACTATTTTTGGCCCAAGATGTTCCGCGACGTCTCACGCTTCACCACCCGATGTTCGACTTGTCGCAAAGCTAAGTCCAAAGCTCAATCTCATGGTCTTTATACACCCCTTCCAATTCCATATCACCCGTGGGAAGATATTAGCATGGATTTTGTGCTTGGTTTACATAGGACTAGAAATGGAAAGGATTCTGTGTTTGTTGTGGTGGACCGATTTTCTAAAATGGCATATTTCATACCATGCAACAAGATAGACGATGCTTCACATGTTGAATTTTTTTTTGTAGAGAAATCTTACGCCTACATGGAGTGCCAAAGACGATTGTCTCGGACCGCGACGTCAAGTTCTTGAGTTACTTTTGGAAGACCTTATGCGCCAAGCTCGGAATCAAACTACTATTCTCCATGGCATACCATCCACAAACCAACGGCCAAACGGAAGTGACGAACCGAACGCTCTCCACTCTACTACGCGTGTTGATCAAGAGGAACATCAAGGAGTGGGAAGAGTGCCTACCCATCGCCGAGTACGCCTACAACCGCACGAGACATTCGACTACCGGCAAGTCCCCTTTTGAGGTCGTCTACGGTTTCAACACATTGTCCCCATTGGACATTCTTCCTCTATCACTACAAGAGCGCGTCAACATGGACGCGAGTGCCCGAGTGAACTATCTCAAGAAGATGCATGAAGATACAAGGCACACCATCGTGCGCCAAGTACAACGACTCACGACCAAGCTCAATGTCAACAAGCAACCCATGATATTCAACATTGGAGATCTTCTGTGGCTACACCTTCGCAAGGAACGCTTCCCCAACGAACGCAAGTCCAAACTTCTACCACGAGCCGATGGACCCTTCAAGGTGCTAGCACGCTACAACAACAACGCTTACAAGATTGACCTCCCGCGCGACAAGTACAACGTGAGCGACGTCTTCAACGTCAAGGATCTCTCGCCCTACCATGGTGATGAAGATTTTGATCTGAGGTCGGATCTTTCCAAAGGGGGAGATGATGCGGAGCATCCTACGATCATCCGCATGGACGTATCGACATCCCCCAAGACACCACTTGGACCAATGACAAGAGCCCGAGCAAAGGCTATCGAGGATAAGGTGAACTCGCTCCTCTCCGAAATACCACTTTCTACACATGAGACATGGCTACTACCTCAAACGGAAACACTATGTGTGATCAGGTACTTGGAGGAAGACCACGGAGCAGCTTCATCCAACAGACAAGACGGCGAGGATACCAAGTATGAGGGACAAGAAGAAGAGCTTCCATTGAAGCTATAGCCAACGGACGTCCGGCCTCCACCGGACGACCGACACCAGAAGCCCCGGCATACCCAAGTCCCAGCCAACGCAAGATACAACAAGTGGACGTCCGGCCTTCACCGGACCACCAGCACCATCACCACCGAGGGAAAATTAGCGGAAGTCCGAAGTGACCGGACGTCCGGTGCCACCTTCACAGAACGAAACTAGCGGAAGTCCGGCGACTACCGGACGTTTGGACGACCATGAGCCACCAGACGACCGGTACCCCAGCAGACGTCCGGTACCTATCTGCGCATAGTTTCGGGCCCGAGGCCCATGTACCCCTTCACTTCGCCCCCATTGCACTAAGACTATAAATAGACCTCCTCCTCCTCCTCCTCCTAGTTAGGGTTAGCAAAGTGATAGCTCATTTGTGAGATAGAGCCTTGCTCATCCATTCGGATCTGCTCCTCCGAGAGAGATCGTGCCTCTACGAAGAAGATCCACTTGGATTCAAGACCCCTAACGGGAAGAAATCAAGACCTCCTCACGGAGAAGAACCGGTTACCCTATGTATCGTCCCTTGTTGATTGTGGATCGTGTATCTCCTTGTGTTCCGAAGATCTAGCATATCTGTGACCGAATCTTGTTGGTTGAGTGATTTCTCTTGCGTTTTCCCTCGTGTTCCCCTCGTGTTCTTCGTGTTCTTCGTAGGATCCCTCCATTTCGTGAAAGATTGGGTCCCTAGGGTTCTACCCTACATCACCTGAGAAGTTTCTACTCCAGGTGGAGTATTGTAAGTTTCCTGATCAAACATCTCAGCCGCAGTATTCCTTTCTCTTCCGTGACCACCCTTTTTTGGATTTCCATCAGAGAACATGGTTTTGGAATGAGTGACTAGCTCATCCTCTGGCTGAATATGAGCTGAGGGAACATCATTATCCTCTTTAGCATATTCTAATTCGGCCTTTTTCTTCGGTGCTCTTGGTGGCTTTGCTGATTTTCTTTCGACCACTTGGATGCTGAGGGATTTCTTCCTCTGACCTTCCTCTTTCTAGGGTTAGCATTGGTTTAGCTCATAGTTGAGATAGAGCTTTACTCATCCATTACGGATCTCCTCCTCGAGAGAGACTGCGGCCCCTCTTCGGAGAAGATCACCTTGGATTCAAGACCCCCTCTTGGGTGGCCCCATCAAGACCTCCTCATGGAGAAGAACTGGTTACCTTTGTATCGTCCCTTGTTGACTTTGGATCTTGTATCTCACCTTTGTGTTCATCGATCTAGCGCATGTGTGATCTATTCTTGTTGGTTGGGTGATTTCTCTCGTGTTTCCCTCGTGTTCATCGCGCTCTTCGTAGGGATCCGCTCCTTTCGTGAAAGATCGGCCAGCTAGGGTTCCACTTGAAACTAGTCCACGGTTATTTCACCCAGTGATGTAATAACTCATTATGATGTAAAAACAATCTCTAAATTGCTGATGTATGAAAACTTGTATAAAGGTGTATGAATACAACATGAAATAAAAAATAAGTAAATACGGAATAATAGTAGTAGCGCCGGCTGGGAGAAGCGCTACTAGTAATTACCATTGGAGAAAGCGCTACTACTAAGTTGATATAGCAGTAGCGTGGGTTAACCCACGCTACTGCTAACCTTTAGCTGTAGCGCCGTACCAGTAGCGCTCCTACCCGCGCTACTGCTAGGCATAACACGCGCTACTGCTAGGCTTTTCCCTAGTAGTGGTTGCTCAATTCAATCTTCTTAGAAATCTCACGCGGAGCAACCAACGATTAAAGTATTGACAATCGCAGCCTTCCTGGATGGGAAAAGACCAAATTGGACATCGGCCGATGGCCGAAAATGACACAATTCCAACGGTGAGATTTGAGCACAACGGTAAGATTTCTTGCGGAGCAATAAATGCTAACTCATCGGTCCAAGGCAAATCTCTTGTAGCAAAGAAGATCACAGTCTCTTGCTGGCAAGTATTTACTCGGAGCACAAAGAGATTTATCTCACAACTTTCATAGGTTATGGCTAAGCATCACAACTGATCTAAGCGTCGAAAACCTATACCCCTCTTAATAGTATAGAGGTCCTATGACTCAAAAGACTGAAAGAAGAAAAACGAAATGAATGCTACGTCTTCACTTTGTTTTCGACTTCAATCGCTACAGTCAATTTCTTCGGACGAAAGTACCGAAACAAAAGTTTCACTTCAGCAGTAAACTTTCCAGGGGTCGATTTCTTCACATTAATCCTCTCGACATTATCACTTCAACAGATACAACTTTTTGTTCTCTACAGTGCAGATATGCTTCGTTGAAGTTCCTCGAAATCAGCACCGGAGACAACATTCTCTTCGGTTATGTCTGGACTTTTTCCCTCTGTATGCACTAGCAAACAAATTAGTGCATACCTGTTTCTGTCAACAATCTCCAAAACATAAGGTAGGCAGATATTGCACAAACAACACCTTATTCCGTAGTCCATCGAAACTTCACCCAAAACTTGAAAACTTCACAACACAAAACTCAACAGAAAACTCGTGAGATCCGTTACTGAAACAAAGCAAGCAACCACTTTTAGGTACTGTTGTAAAATCATTCCAATTTTATATTGGT
This sequence comes from Aegilops tauschii subsp. strangulata, assembly GCF_002575655.3. Lineage (NCBI taxonomy): Eukaryota > Viridiplantae > Streptophyta > Magnoliopsida > Poales > Poaceae > Aegilops > Aegilops tauschii. Next base: position 238,981,835 of record NC_053037.3, on the reverse strand, counting down.
GTTATATCTACTGTATTCACTTCTCCATGGTTCATACCCCTGATACTACCCGTAGATTTATCAAAATAAGCAAACAACACAATGCAAATAGAATTTGTCAAAAACAGAACAGTCTGTAGTAATCTGGACTTTAGCCGAACTTCTGTAACTCCAAAAATTCTGAGAAATTAGGGCAAAGTGGGCAATTTGTATATCAATAAAGTGGAAAAAATTACGAATTTTAGGTCGCTCCAGTAGATCAGATCAATTATGTTACTGCGTGCAAAAGTTTCTGTTTTCTCACATAATCAAATCAACAATCTTCCAAACCATCGCAAAGGTCTTAATTGGCACAAACACTAATTAAAATACTAAAACACAATCATAACAGAGGTATAATTGCATATACTCATAAAAAAGTAAATAAAATTATTGTATTATCTCGCAACAAGCGCTTTTCTTTAAAGCCTTTTAGCCAGGCATTGATAATTTTTATGATGCTCACATGAAAGACAAAAAAATTGAAGCATAAAGAGAGCATCATAAAGCATATGAAAAACAAGTTTATTTCTAACATACTTCCTATGCATAGTCATTTTATAGAGAAAAGATTTATCAAGACAAGCAAACACTAGCATATGCAAGGAAGAAGAAAGAAACAATAGCAATCTCAGCAGAGGTAATTTAGTAACATGGAAATTTCTACAACCATATTTTCCTCTCTCGTAATAATTACTTGTAGGATCATAATAAAATTCAACAATACAGAATTTTCTCTTCATGATTCACATGCATTAAAGTTCTATAATAGTCCTAGATAGTGGGATTAACATCTACTAAAGTCATGACCTCTTCAAACCCACTTTTAATATTATCACAAACATATTCATCATGAGGCTTAAATAAAATTTTCAAGATCATAAGAAGCATTATCACCCCAATTATGATCTTTTCAATAAGTACTGGACATAGAAAAATTAGCATCCCCAAGCCTGGGGTTTTGCATATTATTAGCACAATTAACATTAAGAGATTTTATAATGACATCATGGAAATCATGATTTTCATTGAAGAACCTATCGCGAATCACTTTATAAATTTCTTCTTTTAGCACTTCATCACAATTCTTAGATTCATGAATTTCAACCAAAACTTCATAAAGATAATCTAGTGCACTCAACTCACTAGCAATTGGTTCATCATACTTGGATCTTTTAAAAAGATTAGCAAGTGGATGAGGATCCATAAAATTTTGGCTTCTGATTTGGAATAAACATGCAATTATGCCAAGCAAACAACCCAAGTAAGACATAAAGGCAAACGGAAACAAGGCAAATAAAACCACAAATATTTTTGTGTTTTTCCGGAAATGTTTTAGAAGTGGGGGAGAGGAAAACGAGAGGCAAATGGCGAATAATGTAAATGCAAGAGATGAGAGTCTATGACGGGTACCTGGTAGGCTTGATGTAGATCCTCACTGGTAACGGCGCCAGAAATTCCACCTGCTACTTCTTGATCTTGTGTTGGTTTTTCCCTCGAAGAGGAAAGGGTGATGTAGCAAAGTAGAGATAAGTATTTCCCTCAGTTTGAAAACCAAGGTATCAATCCAGTAGGAGGAACACACAAGTCTCCAATGATAACGCTTGCACAAATAAACAAATACTTGCACCCAATGCGATAAAGGGGTTGTCAATCCCTTCACGGTTACTTGCAAGGATGCGATCTGATAGAGATAGGTATAAAAGATAAATGAAAGTGCAAAATAAAGTAATGGTAAATAAATTTCTGCAAGGTATTTTCGTGTTTTTGGTTTTATAGATCTGAAATTATTATGATAAAATAGACCCAGGGGCCATATTTTTAACTAGAGGCTTCTCTCTTGAAAGAACGCATACGATGGGTAAACAAATTATTGTTGAGCAATTGATAGAAAAGCGCAAAGTTATGACGATATCTAAGGCAATGATCATGAATATAGGCATCACGTCCGTGACAAGTAGACCGACTCCTACCTACATCTACTACTATTAGTCCACACATCGACCGCTATCCAGCATGCATCTAGTGTATTAAGTTAACAAGAACAGAGTGACGCCTTAGGCAAGGTGACATGATGTAGAGGGATAGAACCAATCAATATCGTAAAACCCCCATCTTTTTATCCTTAATGGCAACAATACAAATACATGCCTCACTACCCCTTCTGTCACTGGGTGAGGACACCGCAAGATTGAACCCATCATAAAGCACCTCTCCCATTGCAGGAAAAATCAATCTAGTTGGCCAAACCAAATCAATAGATCGAAGAGAAATACAAAGTTATCCTAATCATGCATAAAAGAGTACAGAGAAGACTCAAATAATATTCATAGATAATCTAATCATAAATCCACAATTCATCAGATCTTAACAAATGCACCACAAAAGAAGATTACATCAAATAGATCTCCAAGAACATCAAGGAGAACATTGTATTGAAGATGAAAGAGAGAGAGAGATAGGAAACCATCTAGCTACTAGCTATGGACCCGTAGGTCTGTGGTAAACTACTCACACATCATCGGTAGTGATGTAGGGTGGAACCCTATACGGCCAATCTTTCACGAAAGGAGCGGATCCCAACTAAGAACACAAAGAACACGGGGAAGAACGGAGAGTAAACACAAGGGGAAACACTCAAGAACAAGTCCAATCACACATCCACTAGACAATCAAACACACAAGATCCACAAGGTACATGAACAACAAAGGGAAAGATACAAGGTAAGGTTCATCTCCATGAGGAGGTCTTGAAGGGGGCCACCCAAGAGGGGGTCTTGATGATATATCCCGCAGGATCTTCTCCTAGATGGAGGTCTTGGCCTCCAAAATGAGTAGTAGTCTCTCTCTCTCAAGAGTAGAGTAAGGTAGGAGCAAAGCTCACACACAAATGAGCTATCACTTTGCTCACCCTAGAAAGGATGAGGGGGAGGTCTATTTATAGTCTAAGCTACGAAGGGATAAGTGGGAGAGGGATACAAGGCCAAAGGCCTGGCTGCGCACAGGCAGTGTCGGACGTCCGGTCGCTCGCGGGGGTCCGGTCGTCCGGAAGTCTTCGGACTTCCGCTATTTTCGTTCTGTGAAGGTGGCACCGGACGTCCGGTGGGCGTCGGTCGTCGGGGCGCTGGGACTTGTCCGACGTCCGTCGTTCGTCGGTCGTCTGGCCGCTGTAGCACTCATCGCCTGGAGTTCTTCTGGCCGTCTGGGTTGCGTCATGTACCGGATGTCCGGTGGCGTCCGGACGTCCGGTGGCGTCCGGACGTCCGGTGGCTGTAGCATGTAGCAGCTCCGTTTCTTCCATCCTCTCTTCCATGCTTCCCTCGCGGATGGCGTAGGTGTTCCTTGGCGCTTGCACTCCTCCTCGTCGTCCGTGAAACTCCGGCAATACCTATGCATGCACACGAGTGGAGTGTCAAGTAGTATGCCATCCTTGAAGGGGTCAAGTGGACACGTGTAAAGGAGAAGATTCACCTTTATGTATGAGAAGTAGATGTCGCACGTGTCACTTGCCAAATGAAGTCTTGACATGGTGATGTCCGTAGGATGCTCCGCATCAGGTACGGCAGCAAGGTTGATGTAGAGGCCCTCCGTGATTGAATCCCCCTCTAGTAGAGTACCGGAATAGGTCTCCAAATGGGATCTCACGAGGACGGAAACTTGCGGCGGCGGAAAAGTATTTTTTGTGTGCCCTCTGGTATACTGGGAATATTTGGGAATTTATAGAGCTGAGATTAGGGTTGGAGGAGCTCCAGGGGTCCCACAAGCCCTGGAGGCGCCCCCTAGGGCTCGGTCTTCTGGCTTGTGGCCACCTCGTGGCTCCTCTAGCCTTCTCCCGAAGCTTCATGGGTGTATTCGTGTCCAAGAAAAATCTTCAAAAAGTTATGTTCCGTTTGGACTCCGTTTGGTATTGATTTTCTGTAAAAGACAAAAATAAAGAAAAATCGTCAAAAAGTTACGTTCCGTTTGGTATTGATTTTCTGTAAAAGACAAAAATAAAGAAAAACAACAACTGGCACTGGGCACTAGGTTAATAGGTTAGTCCCAAAAATGATATAAATGAGCATAATAATGCATATAAAACATCCAAGATGGATAATATAATAGCATGGAACAATAAAAAATTGTGGATACGTTGGAGACGTAACAGCCGTGCATATTGCCATTACTATAATCAAACTCTCAAAATGATATAAGTGAAGCATGAGAGTATAACTATTTCTTTAAAATATAACCACAACCGTGCTCTAAAAGATATAAGTGAAGCACTTGTGAAAGCACAAGTTCTCCCTTGGTGGTTTTTGTAATTAATGTCAACATTTCTTTTGTTGAACTTATAGTTTTATCTAGTATATTCCAAACAAGTTCAACAATGGCATGACAAGGACAAGAGGATGTGGAACCCCTTCAAATTGCTAAGGAAATGTATTGGCAAAAGTTCAAGACTCTATTTTTGTTTAAGTGATCCAAGATCACATTGAGTCCATAGGAAAGCCAATACTATTAAAAGAAAATGATGTGTTGCTTAATGGTCTTTTTCTCAAGTGCTTAGTGATATTGCTCCAAAATCTTCAGCCACTTTCTCCATCCAAATATGTCCAAACTCTACATTCCAACTCGGCCCCACTGAAATTCCCTATTCGGAGCCACCGAGTTCATCTGGACTTAGCCACTGCCAAACCCTAACAAATCGGATCCATCAATTTAGATCTCGGTCCCACCGAGATGGCCCTACTAGCTCTCTATTGCTAGTTGCAATTATTTCGTCCCACCAAGAATTGCAATAGGTAGCACCGAGATGGCTTGCCAACTCTCTGTTGCCTTATTGTTTCACTTCGGTCTCACCGAGATGATGCAATCGGTGCCGCCGAGATGAGGTTTGCCCTAGCCATTGCACATCGGTCCATTCGAGTTGTTCCAGTCTGTCCCATCAGGATGGCTAACATTCATATCTTTTACACAGGCTGGTGCCACCGAGATTTCTGATTGGTGCCACCGACTTGGGTCAAAAGTGTATAACGGTTGGATTTTCTGTGGAGGCTATATATACCGCTGCACCCTTTCTTTCTTAGTGGAGAGAGCCCTCAGAACGTGCCTACACTTCTACCATTCATTTTCTGAGAGAGAACCACCTACTCATGTGTTGAGATCAAGAGATTCCATTCCTACAATTTGAACCTTGATTTCTAGCCTTCCCCAAGTTTATTTCCACTCAAATCCTTCATCCACCATAGCCAAATATATGAGAGAGAGTTGATTGTTGGGGAGACTATAATTTGAAGCACAAGAGCAAGGAGTTCATCATCAACACATCGTCTATTACCTTTTGGAGAGTGGTATCTCCTAGATTGGTTAGGTGTCGCTTGGGAGCCTCCGACATGATGTCGAGTTGGACCAAGAAGTTCATAAGGGCAAGGAGATCGCCTACTTCATGAAGATCTACCAGAGTGAGGCAAGTCCTTCGTGGAGGATGGCCATGGGGGGATAGACAAGGTTGCTTCTTCATGGACCCTTAGTGGGTGGAGCCCTCCATGGACTCGCGCAGACGTTACCCTTCGTGGGTTGAAGTCTCCATCAACATGGATGTACGATAGCAACACCTATCAGAACCACGCCAAAATTTCTCCACGTCTCCATTGCATTTGCACCCTCCAATTCCCATCCCTTTACATTCTTGCATTTGCATTCTTTTACTCTTTCCGCTGCTCATACTCTTGCTATGCTTGTTTTGAATGTATTGTGTGCCTATTAACATGTGCTAAACTCATCCTTAACTTGAACAAACTAAAAACTGCCACCTTTACTTGTTAAGGGTCTAATCCCCCCTCTAGACCCCTCTTCTCAATCCTTTCAATTGGTATCAGAGCATTGGTCTCCATTGCTTTGGTTTAATCACCATTGAAGGAAGATGGATGAGTCTACGTTCGGGGGTATTAGACATAGAGAGCCTATTCTTGATGGGGAGTTTAAAGGTTCTTAGAAAAATGAAATGCTTGAGATTTTCAATGAATACAATTTGAGCAACTTTATTCTTAGCCCCTATGTGCCTCCCATTGATCCTTTGCATCCTACCCCCAATAAGTATCTTGACATGGTTCGCAATCTTAGAACGGTTAATCTCATCATTAGAAGATTGCCTAGAAATGTACTTGTTTGCTTGCAAAACTTTGAATGCACATACACTATATGGAATTATCTTGAGTAATGCTTTCCAAATTATTCCTTGAAAAATCAGAATGAAATTCTTCAAAATTCCATTGCTTTTCATAAAATGAAGCCTAGTGGTCACAAGTTTGATGAATGTCTATTTGAGCTCCATGACCATATGCGTGCTAAGGGTGATTTTGGAATCACTAGCAACATCATCACGGAAACAATTAGAATTCATAAACTTGCACATTGTCATGGTCATAAATCTAATGAATCACTTGAACTAGGTGATGATTACACGCATGATGATGATGATGACACTGAGCATGGCTATTATGATGAGGACGAAGAATTTGACATCGAATGTGAGAAGACTATGAGGAATCATAGTCTCATGGCGAATCTTTGAAATTACATATCCGGAGGAAAACAGGGGATTCTTGATAGTCGATGCACCGATCACATGACCGGAGATAAAGACATGTTCTGTGAGCTCACTAAAAATGATGGTGGATACGTCTCCAACGTATCTATAATTTTTTATTGTTCCATGTTATTATATTATCTGTTTTGGATGTTTAATGGGCTTTAATATGCTCTTTTATATTATTTTTGGGACTAACCTATTAACCGAAGGACAAGTGCAAATTGCTGTTTTTTTGCCTATTTCAGTGTTTCGCAGAAAAGGAATATCAAACAGAATGAAACCTTCACGAGGATCGTTTTTGGAACAAACGCAATCCAGGAGACTTGGAGTGGAAGTCAAGGAAGCAGCGAGGAAGCCACGAGGCAGGAGGGCGCGCCCCAGGGGGGTGGGCGCCCCCCACCCTCGTGGGCCCCTCGCAGCTCCACCGACCTACTTCTTTCGCCTATCTATACTCTTATACCGTGAAAACATCCAGGGGAGCCATGAAACCACTTTTCCACCGCCGCAACCTTCTGTACCTGTGAGATCCCATCTTGGGGCCTTTTCCGACGCTCTGTCGGAGGGGGATTCGATCACGGAGGGTTTCTACATCAACACCATAGCCTCTCTGATGATGTGTGAGTAGTTTACCACAGACCTTCGGGTCCATAGTTATTAGCTAGATGGCTTCTTCTCTTTCTTTGGATCTCAATACAAAGTTCTCCTCGATCTTCTTGGAGATCTATTCGATGTAATTCTTTTTGCGGTGTGTTTGTCGAGATCCGATGAATTGTGGGTTTATGATCGAGATTATATATGAACAATATTTGATTCTTCTCTGAATTCTTATACGCATGATTTAGTATCTTTGCAAGTCTCTTCGAATTATCAGTTTGGTTTGGCCTACTAGATTGATCTTCTTGCAATGGGAGAAGTGCTTAGCTTTGGGTTCAATCTTGCGGTGCTCGATCCCAGTGATAGAAAGGGAAACGACATGTATTGTATTGTTGCCATCGAGGATAAAAAGATGGGGTTTATATCATATTGCTTTAGTTTATCCCTCTACATCATGTCATCTTACCTAATGTGTTACTCTGTTCTTATGAACTTAATACTCTAGATGCATGCTGGATATAGGGCTGCAAGAAAAGCTCGAGGCTCGTGAGCCGCTCGAGATCGACTCATTTTTTGACTCGACTCGAAAAGAAACAAGCTGAGTTTTAACACTTTATGTAGCTCGACCGAGAAACGAGCCGATCTTGAGCCAATGTTGGCTCGGTCGATTTAGCTCGATAGCTCGACAGAATATCATTATGTTAAATAATCATGCCATATATTAAATGGAAATAAGATAATTTATTATCATACATGTTGTCCAGAATTTTTCTTCATTTTATTTACCAACGAACATGGAAACTTAATTAAGTGCAGAGAAGATTTAGGCCTAATTATGGCACATGGTCGACTATGTGTTAAATATCCTATATTTTTGGCAAAGGTTCCCAATATATTCACCTTAATTTTTTTATTCATCCATAGATTTATATTTTTTACTATCTCATTTAGCTCGAAACTAGCTCGAGATCGACCCGAGATCGTTACAGGCTGAGCACGACTCATGTTCTACAGCTCGATCATGAGCTTCACTAAGTTTGAGCTCGCTTGAATTTTCATATAAGTTGAGGTGAGCCAACTCCAACTTGCTCGAGCTCGACTCGTTTGCAGGCCTAGCTGGATAGCGGTCATTGTGTGGAGTAATAGTAGTAGATGCAGAATCGTTTCAGTCTACTTGACATGGACGTGATGCCTATCTTCATGATCATGCCTAAATATTCTCATAACTATGCGCTTTTCTATCAATTGCTTGACAGTAATTTGTTCACCCACCGTAATTTATGCTATCATGAGAGAAGCCACTAGTGAAACCTATGGCCCCCGGGTCTACTTTACATCATATTAGTTTCCCATAAACTAGCTATTTCAGACGCCGTTTATTTGCAATCTTTACTTTCCAATCTATACAACAAAAATACCAAAAATATTTATCTTATTATCTTTATCAGATCTCACTTTTGCAAGTGGCCGTGAAGGGATTGACAACCCCTTTATCGTGTTGGTTGCAAGGTTCTTGATTGTTTGTGCAGGTATTAGGCGATTTGATTGTAGTCTCCTACTGGATTGATAACTTGGTTCTCAAAAACTGAGGGAAATACTTATGCTACTTTGATGCATCACCCTTTCCTCTTCAAGGGAAAACCAACGCATGCTCAAGAGGTAGCAATGGTCCACGCAAGTGTGTGACTTTTGGAGATAACTCCAAGGTTAAGGTACTTGGCCTTCGTAAGGTGGCCATATCCAATGATAGCTCTATTCGAAATGTTATGCTTGTTGAATCTCTTGGTTACAATCTTGTTTCCGTATCTAGACTAGCTGACTTTGGTTTCAATGTTCTATTTACCGAAGTAGATTGCCAAGTGTTTCGTCCAGATAATCATAATATGGTCTTTACTGGCATTCGTAGAGGTGATCTATACATTGTTGATTTCATTAAGAGAGCCCAACCTCGTACTTGTTTAATTGCAAAATCATGTGCGTTCTTTTTGCTTGCATCTTCGCTTGCTAAAAGTTTATGGATCCTCATCCCCTTGCTAATCTTTTTAAGAGATCCAATTATAATGAACCAATTTCTAGTGATTTGAGTGCACTAATTATCTTTATGAGATTTTGCTTGAAATTCATGAATCTGAAAATTGTGATGAAGAAATTTATGAAGAGATTCACGATAGCTCCTTGAATAAAAAGCATGATTGCAATGATTTTACTATAAATTCTCTTGACATCAATTGTGCTAATAATATGCAAAACCCTAAGCTTGGGGATGCTAGTTTTGCTATGTCTACTACTTGTTGCAATGATCATGGTTGGGGTGATTCTTCTTATGATCTTGAAAATTTATTTAAGCCCCATGTTGAATACGAAATTGATAATAATGTTTGCAATAATATTGAAAGTGGGTTTGGAAGAGTGTCAAATTTAGATCCCACATATTTGGAGAATGTTCAACCTTATGAAGTTTTTGATAAAAATGGGTTTGGAGAGGTCATGACTTTATTTAATGTTAATCCCACTATTTTGGAAGAGTGTCAACTTTGCATACATGTGGATCGTGTTAAGAATATGTTTTGTGATAGCTATATTGTTGAATTTTCTTATGATCCTGCATGTAATTATTATGAGAGAGGAAAATATGGTTGTAGAAATTTTCATGTTACTAAATTACCTGTCCTTATGTTGAGATTGCTATTGTTTCTTTCCGCTTCCTTGCATATGCTAACTTTTGCTTACCTTGATAATTTGTTTGCCTATAAGATGCCTATGCATAGGAAGTATGTTAGAATTAAGTGTGTTTGTCAGATGTTTTATGATGCTCTCTTTGTGCTTCAATTCTTGTCTTTCATGTGAGCATCATTGAAATCTCAATGCCTAGCTAGGGGCGTTAAACGATAGCGCTTGTTGGGAGGCAACCCAATTTTATTTTTGTTCCTTGCTTTTTGTTCCTATTTAGTAATAAATATTTCATATAGCCTCTGTTTAGATGTGGTTTTATGTTTTAGTTAGTGTTTGTGCCAAGTAGAACCTTTGGGGAGACTTGGGTGAAGTCTTTGCGATCTTGCTGTAAAAAACAGAAACTTAACCGCTCACGAGATTAGCTGCCATTTTTTACTGGAGAGTCCTTTTAGGTTGATTCTTTTTGAAGATGATTAATAGATAAATTACTCACGTTCAACAATTTATTGCAGAATTTTTGGAGTTCCAGAAGTATACGTTTGATACAGATTACTACAGACTGTTCTGTTTTTGACAGATTCTGTTTTTCGTGTGTTGTTTACTTATTTTGATGAATCTATGGCTAGTATCGGGGGTATGAACCATAGATAAGTTGGAATACAGTAGTTTTAACACCAATATAAATAAAGAATGAGTTCATTACAGTACCTTAAAGTTGTGGTTTGTTTTCTTATACTAACGGAGCTCATGAGATTTTCTGTTGAGTTTTGTGTTGTGAAGTTTTCAAGTTTTTGGGTAAAGATTTGGTGGATTTTGGAACAAGGAGTGGCAAGAGCCTATGCTTGGGGATGCCCAAGGCACCCCAAGTTAAAATTCAAGGACAACCAAAAGCCTAAGCTTGGGGATGCCCCGGAAGGCATCCCCTCTTTCGTCTTCGTCTATCGGTAACTTTACTTGAGGCTATATTTTTATTCACCACATGATATGTGTTTTGCTTGGTGCGTCTTGTATGATTTGAGTCTTTGCTTCTTAGTTTACCACAATCATCCTTGCTGTACACACCTTTTGGAGATACACACATGAATCGGAATCATCATTGCTTCACTTATATCTTTTGAGCTAGATAATTTTGCTCTAGTGCTTCACTTATATCTTTTTAGAGCACGGTGGTGGTTTTATTTTATAGAAATTATTGATCTCCCATGCTTCACTTATATTATTTTGAGAGTCCTTTAGAACTGCATGGTAATTTTCTTTGGCTATAAAATTAGTCCTAATATGATAGGCATCCAAGATGGGTATAATAAAAACTTCCATATAGAGTGCATTGAATACTATGAGAAGTTTGATACTTGATGATTGTTTTGAGATATGAAGATGGTAATATTAGAGTCATGCTAGTTGAGTAATTGTGAATTTGAGAAATACTTGTGTTGGAATTTTCAAGTCTCGCAGCATGCACGTATGGTAAACGTTGTGTGACAAATTTGAAGCATGAGGTGTTTCTTTGATTGTCCTCCTTATGAGTGGCGGTCGGGGACGAGCGATGGTCTTTTCCTACCAATCTATCCCCCTAGGAGCATGCGCATAGTGCTTGGTTTTTGATGACTTGTAGATTTTTGCAATAAGTATGTGAGTTCTTTATGACTAATGTTGAGTCCATGGATTATACGCACTCTCACCTTTCCATCATTGCTAGTCTCTTCGGTACCGTGCATTGCCCTTTCTCACCTTGAGAGTTGGTGCAAACTTCGCCGTTGCATCCAAACCCCGTGATATGATATGCTCTATCACACATAAACCTCCTTATATCTTCCTCAAAACAGCCACCATACCTACCTATTATGGCATTTCCATAGCCATTTCGAGATATATTGCCATGCAACTTTCCACCGTTCCGTTTATTATGACATGCTTCATCATTGTCATATTGCCTTGCATGATCATGTAGTTGACATCGTATATGTGGCAAGGCCACCATGCATAATTTTTCATACATGTCACTCTTGTTTCATTGCCCATTCTGGTACACCGCCGGAGGCATTCATATAGAGTCATACTTTGTTCTAGTATCGAGTTGTAATCTTTGAGTTGTAAATAAATAGAAGTGTGATGATCATCATTAATAGAGCATTGTCCCGAAAAAAAGGCCAAATTAAAAAAGGCCAAAAAAAGGGAAAGAAAAAAAGATAAGAGGGACAATGCTACCATCCTTTTTCCACACTTGTGCTTCAAAGTAGCACCATGATCTTCGTGATAGAGAGTTTCTTGTATTGTCACTTTCATATACTAGTGGGAATTTTTTATTATAGAACTTGGCTTGTATATTCCAACAATGGGCTTCCTCAAATTCCCTAGGTCTTCATGAGCAAGCAAGTTGGATGCACACCCACTTAGTTTCTTTTGTTGAGATTTCATACATTTATAGCTCTAGTGCATCCGTTGCATGGCAATCCCTGCTCCTCGCATCGACATAAATTGATGGGCATCTCCATAGCCCATTGATTAGCCATGTCGATGTGAGACTTTCTCTTTTTTTTGTCTTCTCCACACAACCCCCATCATTATATTCTATTCCACTTGTAGTGCTATCTCCATGGCTCACGCTCATGTATTGCGTGAAAGTTGAAAAAAGTTTGAGAATACTAAAGTATGAAACAATTGCTTGGCATGTCATCGGGGTTGGGCATGATGAGAGCATTTTGTGTGACAAAAATAAAACATGGCTTAACTATATGATTTTGTAGGGATAAGCTTTCTTCGGCCATGTTATTTTGAGAAGACATAATTGCTTAGTTAGTATGCTTGAAGTATTATTATTTTTATGTCAATATCAAACTTTTCTCTTGAATATTTCGGATCTAAACATTCATAACACAATAAAGAAAAATACATTGAAAAATATGTTAGGTAGCATTCCACATCAAAAATTCTATTTTTATCATTTACCTACTCGAGGAAGAGCACGAACTAAGCTTGGGGATGCTTGATACGTCTGCAACATATCTATAATTTTTTATTGTTCCATGCTATTATATTATCTGTTTTGGATGTTTATTGGGCTTTAATATGCTCTTTTATATTATTTTTGAGACTAACCTACTAACCAAAGGCCCAGTGCAAATTGCTGTTTTTTTGCCTATTTCAGTGTTTCGCAGAAAAGGAATATCAAAGGAATCCAAACGGAATGAAACCTTCGCGAGGATCGTTTTTGGAACAAACGCAATCCAGGAGACTTGGAGTGGAAGTCAAGGAAGCAGCGAGGAAGCCACGAGGCAGGAGGGCGCGCCCCCACCCTCGTGGGCCCCTCGCAGCTCCACCGACCTACTTGTTTCGCCTATATATACTCTTATACCCTGAAAACATCCAGGGGAGCCACGAAACCACTTTTGCACCGCCGCAACCTTCTGTAACCGTGAGATCCCATCTTGGGGCCTTTTCCGGCGCTCTGCTGGAGGGGCATTCGATCACGGAGGGCTTCTACATCAACACCATAGCCTCTCCGATGATGTGTGAGTAGTTTACCACAGACCTTCGGGTCCATAGTTATTAGCTAGATGGCTTCTTCTCTCTCTTTGGATCTCAATACAAAGTTCTCCTCGATCTTCTTGGAGATCTATTCGATGTAATTCTTTTTGCGGTGTGTTTGCCGAGATCCGATGTATTGTGGTTTATGATCAAGATTATCTATGAACAATATTTGATTCTTCTCTGAATTGTGATATGCATGATTTAATATCTTTGCAAGTCTCTTCGAATTATCAGTTTGGTTTGGCCTACTAGATTGATCTTTCTTGCAATGGGAGAAGTGCTTAGCTTTGGGTTCAATCTTGCGGTGCTCGATCCCAATGACAGAAAGGGAAACGACACGTATTGTATTGTTGTCATCGAGGATAAAAGATGGGGTTTATATCATATTGCTTGTATTTATCCCACTACATCATGTCATCTTACCTAATGCATTACTCTGTTCTTTTGAACTTAATACTCTAGATGCATGCTGGATATCAGTCGATGTGTGGAGTAATAGTAGTAGATGCAGAATCGTTTCGGTCTACTTGACACGGACGTGATGCCTATGTTCATGATCATGCCTAGATATTCTCATAACTATGCACTATTCTATCAATTGCTCGACAGTAATTTGTTCACCCACCGTAATTTATGCTATCGTTAGAGAAGCCACTAGTGAAACCTATGGCCCCCGGGTCTACTTTACATCATATTAGTTTCCCGTCAACTAGCTATTTCTGTCGCCGTTTATTTGCAATCTTTACTTTCCAATCTATACAACAAAAATACCAAAAATATTTATCTTATTATCTTTATTAGATCTCACTTTTGCAAGTGGCCGTGAAGGGATTGACAACCCCTTTATCGCGTTGGTTGCAAGGTTCTTGATTGTTTGTGCAGGTACTAGGCGATTTGCGTGTAGTCTCCTACTGGATTGATAACTTGGTTCTCAAAAACTGAGGGAAATACTTATGCTACTTTGATGCATCACCCTTTCCTCTTCAAGGGAAAACCAACGCATGCTCAAGAGGTAGCAATGGTCCATGCAAGTATGTGACTTTTGGAGATAACTCCAAGGTTAAGGTACTTGGCCTTCGTAAGGTGGCCGTATCCAATGATAGCTCTATTCAAAATGTTATGCTTGTTGAATCTCTTGGTTACAATCTTGTTTCCGTATCTAGACTAGCTGACTTTGGTTTCAATGTTCTATTTACCGAAGTAGATTGCCAAGTGTTTCGTCCAGATAATCATAATATGGTCTTTACTGGCATTCGTAGAGGTGATCTATACATTGTTGATTTCATTAAGAGAGCCCAACCTCGTACTTGTTTAATTGCAAAATCTTCTAAAGGTTGGTTGTGGCATAGAAGGTTAGGACATGTTGGCATGCAAATCTCGATAAACTCATTAAAGGTAATCATATCCTTGGTGTTAAAGATGTTATATTTGACAAGGATAGACTTTGTAGTGCTTGCCAAGCAGGAAAACAAGTTGGACACTAGTGCAGAACCGGAATTTAGCACCGGTTCGTAAGGGCCTTTAGTGCTGGTTCTGTAACCGGCACTAAAGGGTGGGGACTAAAGGTCCCCCCCCTTTAGTACCGGTTTGGCACGACCCGCCACTAAAGTGCCACCACGTGGCACGAGCCAGGGCCGGGTGCGGGGAGACCTTTAGTACCGGTTGGTAACACCAACCGGTACTAAATGTTTGGCGGGTTTTGGTTTTATTTTTTATTTTTCCTTTAATTTTGTGTTTCATTTTAATTTAGGGATTGTTTTTACATTATAATGAGTTGTTAAATCATTAGGTGAAAGTACCGCAGATTAGTTTCAACGCGATGCATGCATGGATCCTAGCTATGTGATCAAGTATATGCCATATCCATATTAAGTTGAAACTAATTTGCGGTTTCTTTCATAAATGATATAATAACTCATCATCATCATATTAATATAAAAACTCTTGCATCATATCATCACCAACAACAGTATACTAGCTAGCTAAAAAGCATCATAGTCGTCATTACCAATATTTAATCATCATAGTCATGACCGCTATCTAATCACCACCAACACAAGCTTAAAGAAGAAACATTCACTTGTACTAGAAGCAAAGATATCATTGAGTTCAACATGGTCATGAGATTAAGTTCAGGACGAAGAACACAGACATGAGAGGACAAGTACTAAGAGCATGAACTAGCTAATCACTCCTGCTACTCTCTCTCAGGTAAAATAGCATAGAACATGTATAGCTCTCCTGATCCATCATATTGGAGCATGCAGATGAACCTGTCTCCTAATCGTGGGTTGTGCTTCTGATTGCTGCCCCCTAGTACTTCTCTGCGATCCTTCACAATTTTGCTCCAGTCTTTCACTATTAAGCATTCCTCGGTGTAGAAATCCTGAATGCACTCATGTGCAACGTAGGATGTCTTGGCCGTAAGCTAACCATTGACATGCGACCTTTAGTATCGATCCACTGAGGCACAACTGTCATTGGGAGTCCCTGTTGAAGAACATCATATAGTAACATTACTTAGCAATGAAGTTTAGCTTGAGAAATAATGTATGCAAAAGATGCACTGAGGACAAATAGTAAAAATCTTACCATCTTTCCTAAATATATGTGACCGTAGTTCAATGTGATCACTATTGGTCGCACGTTTTGAGTACTAAGATTTTGAAATTCAGGAAAATAATTTCTCTTGACAGCATAAAGATCCTCAAGCCATGAAACATAATGACTTATCTCCTCGCAGTTTAGTTCAGCCCCGGGACAGTGGACGGTCCTGTCTACCAAGCGCTGGACATGTTTGCTTGAATGGAAATAAGCTGTCAATAGAAATTAGTTGTCAACTATTTTTGAATAAACAATATTGAAGACATAAATATGGTTGAGAAACTCACATAATGGCAGAACTGGAGGCGTCTGCACATCGACCCAAATGTCTCTATTACCTTCAATATCATCTTCGGGACGAATATCAAAGGTGATAAACATATCGGGCTCAAATGCATAAGCCTTGCATAGTGCTTGCCAAGTTTTGCATTCAAAATAGGTGTAGGTGTCTGCATTGTATAATTTTACGTTGAAGGTATAACCATGCTCGGTCTTCAAGTAAACTCTCTTTACCTCCATAGTTTTGTTAGCATTGAAACCTATCTTATCCAAGACAAATATTCTTGCATGGCAGGGGATACGCTAGTAGAATAGTGAAAATTTAAAATTATAAGTTGAAGAAAATGAAGCATAAGTCATGCTT
Organism: Aegilops tauschii subsp. strangulata; assembly: GCF_002575655.3. Lineage (NCBI taxonomy): Eukaryota > Viridiplantae > Streptophyta > Magnoliopsida > Poales > Poaceae > Aegilops > Aegilops tauschii. The sequence goes on along the minus strand of NC_053037.3, from coordinate 238,965,198 downwards.
AATTACGAAAAAAGACTTGTCGTTGTGACTTACTGTATCCACTTCGAAGGTCTCATCCAGCTTGATGCTGAAGCGCCTATCATCAACTAGGAAATTTCTGTCGCATAGGCCGCGCTGGTCTTCGCAGTATTCGCACATAATGAAATCGTTTTCATCGTCAGACGACATTTCCTATGTTCATAGGTGAAACATTAAACACTTATTAGTTCTATTAATTCAACTAATTCAACTAGTTATATTAATTCAACTAGTTCAACTAATTCAACTAAGCACTTACTAAAAATAAACTACTTCTATTAATTTTCTTACTAAAAATAAAGTAGCTAGTTCTATATAGTAAACTTTTAATTATATGATCAAATCTCATATACCTAAATTTAATATATATCTAATTCATCTAACATTAATATATCTAGTTCAACTAGTTCTATTAGTTCAACTAGTTCAACTATTTCAACTAATTCAACTAAGCACTTATTAAAACTAAATTAGTTTTATTAAAATAAAGTAGCTAGTTCTATGTAGTAAAATTTTAATTAGATGATCAAATCTCATATACCTAAATTTAATATATATATCTAATTCATCTAACATTAATATATCTAATTCATCTATAACTAAAAGTATAAAAACTAACTCGGGAAACATTAATATCTAGCTAATTCATCTAATTCATCTAACATTTGACATTAATATCTACATATATTTCTATCTAATTCATCTAACATTTGACATCAATATCTAACATATAATATATATATATATATATAAAATCTAACATTTATATACACTAAAAGTATAATAAACGAAAAACAGAAAACAGAAAAAAAATCATTAAGAAAAATCTGTCTGTGTGTGTTTACTTGTGTGTGTGTGTACTGTGTGTGTGTGTTTACTTGTGTGTGTGCGTGTGTGTGTGTGCAGAGACCGCCGCCGGCGAGCGGCAGGGGGCCGACCGGGGTGGTCGATCTTACAGCGGGGCGACGGCCGGCGATGCGAGGCGACGAGGACGGGCCAGGGCGGTGACGGGACGCGGGCGACAGGGGCGGCGACGAAGTACGGGCGAGGACGGGCTGGGGCTGCGACGCGGGGCTGCGAACGGCGGGGACGGGCTGGGGCGGCGAAGGGGCGCGCGCGACGGGGGCGGCGATGACGGGGGGTGGGGCGACGACGGCGACGGGCTGGGGCGGCGACAGGGCGCGCGCGACGGGGGTGGCAATGGGGGCGGCGCAGGGACGGGCGCGACGAAGCAGACGAACAGAAACTAACTGAAATTTTCGTAAGTGCTGCTTATATAGGAGAGGTCTTTAGTACCGGTTGGAGCCACCAACCGGTACTAAAGGTCAAATTTGGCAACTCGAGCGGCGGTGATGTAGGGTGGAACCCTATACGGCCGATCTTTCACGAAAGGAGCGGATCCCAACTAAGAGCACGAAGAACACAAGGGGAAAACAAGGGGAATCACGAAGGGAAACACAAGAGGAAATCACTCAAACAACAGGAACGATCACACATGTGCTAGATCCTCGAAACACAAAGAGATACACGATCCAAAGTCAACAAGGGACGATGCGAGAGGTAACCGGTTCTTCTCTGTGAGGAGGTCTTGATGGGGCCACCCAAGAGGGGGTCTTGAATCCAAGGGGATCTTCTCCGTAGAGGGGCCGCGGTCTCTCTCGTGGAGTAGATGCGTAATGGATGAGCAAAGCTATATCTCACATATGAGCTAAACCAATGCTAACCCTAACTAGGAGGAGGGAGTGGTCTATTTATAGTCTTAGTGCAAAGAGGGGCGAAGTGAAGGGGTACATGGGCTTCGGCCCGAAACTGGACGCAGCCAGGGTCCAGACGTCCGTGAGGCGCCGGTCATCCGGAGGCTCGCGGGGGTCCGGACGTCCGTAGATCTTTGGATGTCCGCAAATTAGGTTCTGTCGCCACGTCGGCGGACGTCCGTAGGTGTCCGGTCGTCCGGTCTTCCACGGATTTCCGTAGATTCAGTTCTGTTGGCGTAGCGTCGGTCGTCCGGAGCGTGGGAGTGGTCGGACGTCCGGGCCTGGTCGGTCGTCCGGCCGCTGTAGCATTCGGTGGCCTGGCTTCCTTGGGTTGGTGTGGGCTTCAGGGGTCCGACGTCCGGGCTGGGCCGGTCGTTCGGAGCCTGTAGCTTCCGTGACAGCCCTTCCTCTTGTCCTTCACACTTGGTGTCCTCGCCGTCTTGTCCATTGGATGTAGATGTTCCATGGCTTTCCTCCAAGTACCTGATCACACATAGTGTTTCCGTTTGAGGTAGTAGCCATATCTCATGTGTCGAAAGTGGTAGTTCGTAAAGGAGCAAGTTCACCTTATCTTCAATAGCCTTGGCTCGGGCTCTTGTCATTGGTGCAAGTGGTGTCGTTGGAGGTGTAGATGCGTCCATGGGGATGATCGTGGGATGCTCCGCATCAGGTGGGAAGCGCACCCTCTTTAGTACCGGGTCGTGTCTCCACCCGGTACTAAAGACCCCCCTTTAATACCGGGTGGAGCCACGACCCGGTACTAAAGAGGGTGCGCTCCCGTTCCACGGTGCAAAAGTTTAGTCCCACCTCGCCGAGCGAAGGGCAGCCGCACTGGTTTATAAACCTAGCCGCGGCTGCTCCTTCGAGCTCCTCTCTAAAGCAGGCTTCTAGGCCTAACTTTGTCGCGCTACCCTGTGAGCCTGCTAGGCCTTATGGGCCTGCATAACCACGCCCAAAGCCGCGCAGGCCCACTGGGCGGCGCGCAAATAATTTTTTATATAGTTTTTTCTTTTCTGCTTTATATATTTTCTTATATTTATTTCTGAGTAGTTTTTTGCTGTATTTAGAGTTTCTTTGTGAATATTTTTGCTTTGTACACGAAGAAAGTCCGGAGTTGTAATAAGTTATTTAAATTTTGAAGTGCCGGTGTAACAGATGAGTTTTCGTCCGAAACCATGATACTTCGAAAGAGATTGTCCAGTTTGTACACGAAGTGCATCTAGTTTTTGCTGTAACCCTCTCTACTTTTTTGCACATGCTATGCGGGTGAAATGATGATACCATGCCAAGTTTCAACCTTTTCAGAGTTCATTTGTTCTGCTTTTAAATTTCAGGGCCATTTAGCTCAAAACCAATCAGTAAATGCATTAAAAATAGCAAATTGTTGATGCGATCGCTCATTGCTTGTTGTTCTTGATGCAAAGCTCGTTGTGCACCAAAGAGGTGGCTCTTGGTGACGTAGGATGACATGTCGTCGTCTTGCTCCAAGAAGAGTGGGTTGGTAGAAGTACTTTGCCTATCCATCATTCCAAACAAAGATATGTGAGTGGGAGAAAGAGAAGAACCAATACCAAATGTACCTTGACCGATGTTGAACATGGATCAAAGATCACTCCAATGTGTAACAAGGAAATAGCACAATTGGTACAAATTCTTGTCGGTTTCTCACACCTACACAAGTAAAAGCTTATGGTGGAGCTTGGTTAGGATGGTGGCACAAAATTTGGTGCAATTGTAAGTGAGACTCAATAATGTTGGAAAGGATTCACAGATTTGCAAATGCAACAAGTAGACCAAGCAAGATAAGGTACACGGAAACACACAGGAAAATAGATAAGTGGGGTCGGGCAACCAAGGATGAGCCAAAATGTGGAATCCACGAAAATACTCTTGTTGCACAACACTAGAGAGATGCTAGCACGATTGCACAATAGGGATACGAACTTGTGCACAACCTACTACGCAAAAATGCAATGACTTCTATCCCAAGTATGCTATATGTATGATGTTTCTATGCATTGATCCAAGATGACCGAGTATGACAATCTTAATGTTGTATGATGTTATGGTTCTTGCTTATAAGCTCTTTGCTTATCTTTCCCTTTTGCTTAAAAGCTTGTTTGGTTCTTTGTTGTTTGAGCTCTTTTCTCATGCAATGCTTCATGAACCAAGATGGCAATTGAGTATATGCAATGGCCACTTTGTGACACAAGAGATGATACCAAGATATGCACCACGATGATATGGTATGTATGCCATGGGAAGTATGATCACTAATGTGCACAAGTCACGTGGCCGGCAATACTCAAAGGCTAGTCTCGATGGGTAAGCTACGCAAAAGTAAGGCTATGGGGTAATCAATGCAATTGCGCGAAAGTATGATGATATCACGATACCAAGGTGTGGTTGATACCAAAACGATGTAGCCGATCGTAGTAGTCCGTGGCGAAGATGAGCGGTAGTGATGTTGATGTCGAACCGTACCTAGATAGCCGAAACTCAAAAGGACACGGTTACCACAACTCAAATTCTCCAAGACCAAAACGTGTCAAAATTGTCGGAGTTGGGTAGCGGGCAAGCTATGGTGGTGGTAGGCGGAACTGGTGGTGTATAAGGAGTTGTATGCGGAAGTGGATGTGCTGGCTGAAAATTTTTCATGGAAAATTCAGTTTCGTCAGGGATCAGCGGATGTCCGGAAGTTGCGGTCGTCCGGTCGTTCCAGGGGCTCCGGACGTCCGGTAAACTAACAGTCATCCGGTGGGTCGGGGTCAACGCGAGGTGCGCGATGCGGGGCGCGAATTTGGGCTGAATTTTGGGATTTTGGGGGCAAAAATTCAAGCGATTTCGTGGGTGGAAAGTGGAGAAAATTGGGGAAAAGCCAGATCCACTCAAGGCAAAGCAAATCCATGGATCAAATCCAACAAAATTTTATCACACCAACAAATCACAAAAAAAAATTGGGTGGTGGGGTTTTTGAATTAGGACGAAAAACAACAAAATCAAGCTAGAAAACGACGAGGGGAGGCTCCGAAATTGTGATCAACGTTGCTCATGATGCCAAGATGATGTACGGTGGAACCCTATGCGGCCGATCTTTCACGAAAGGAGCGAATCCCGTGATGAACACGAAGAACACGAGGGAAAGACACAAGGGAAGTCACGAGGGAAACACGAGAGAAATCACTCAACCAACAAGAGTAGATCACACATGCGCTAGATCCTCGAAACACAAGGGGACATACACGATCCAAAGTCAACAAGGGACGATACAAGAGGTAACCGGTTCTTCTCCATGAGGAGGTCTTGATGATGGTCTTCTCCGTAAAGGAGGTCTTGAATCCAACGTGGATCTTCTCCGAAGAGGGGCCGCGGTCACTCTCGAGGAGTAGATCTGTATGGATGAGCAAAGCTCTATCTCAAGTATGAGCTAAACCAATGCTAACCCTAACTAGGAGGAGGGAGAGGTCTATTTATAGTCTTAGTGCAAAAGAGGAGCGAAGTGAAAGGGTACATGGGCTTCGGCCCAAAACTGTGCGCAGACAGGTACCGGACGTCCGTTGGGGACCGGTTGTCCGGTGGCTCACGGGGGACCGGACGTCCGGAGTCGTCGGACTTCCGCTAAATCCGTTCTGTGAAGGATGCGCCAGACGTCCGGTATCTTCATACTTCCGATAATTTCGTTCTGTGGGGGCGGTGCCGGACGTCCGGTGACTTCGGTCGTCCGCTCGCTGGAGGTTCTAGCCGGTCGTCCGGTCCGGGCCGGACTTCCGCTCGCTGTAGCCTGGGACTTGGGCAGATGTGGCTTCAGGCGCCAGACGTCCGGTCCAGACCGGTCGTCCGGTGGTTGGAGCTTCTTCGGCAGCTCCTCTTCTTCTCCTTCTTCGCGTCCATCTTCTCCTTTCGATCCGCCTTGCTCCTTAGCTTCTCCAAGGTACCTGAGTATGCAAAGTGTCTCCGTTTGAGGTAGTAACCATGTCTCAGGTTCATCGAAGTAGAGTTCTGAGAGGAGAGATGTCGCCTCGGTTTCGAGAGCTCTTGCACGTGCTCGAGTCATGGGTCCACTAGGCACTTGGTGAGACGATGATAGGTCCATGGGGATGACCTTGGGATGCTTCGCATCAAGGACCCATCGAATAAGCCTATAGCATCTTTCTTTTCCATACGATATTTCATAGCAGCATGGTCGGTGTGAACAATTACTTTTGTATCAACAATGTAAGATCTAAATTTATCACAAGCAAACACAACTACTAGAAATTCTTTTTCAGTAGTAGCATAATTTCTTTGAGCACTGTCTAGAGTTTTACTAGCATAATGAATACCATTTAGTTTTTGATCAACTCTTTGTCCTAGAACAACACCAGCAGCATAATCACTAGCATCACACATAATTTTAAAAGCAAGTTCTAGTCAGGTGGTTGAACAATAGGTGCAGAAATTAAGGCTTTCTTGAGTGTTTCGAAGGCTTCTAAACAATCATCATCAAAAACAAAAGGAACATCCTTTTGCAAAAGATCTGTAAGGGGCCTAGAAATTTTAGAAAAGTCTTAGATAAATCTCCTATAGAAACCAGCATGACCTAAGAAACTATGAATACCTTTGATATCTTTAGGACATGGCATTTTCTCAATTGCATCAACCTTACCTTTGTCCACTTCAATACCTCTTTCAGAAATTTTATGGTGCAAAACAATACCTTCATTAACCATAAGTGCAACTTCTCCCAATTCAAGACAAGAATTGTTTGCTCACATCTCTATAAAACTCGATCAAGATTGCTTAAACAATCATCAAAAGACTTCCCATAAACAGAAAAGTCATCCATGAAAACCTCAACAATCTTTTCAAAAAAGTCAGAGAATTTAGTAGTCATACATCTTTGAAAGGTAGCAGGTGCATTGCATAAACCAAAAGGCATACGTGAATAAGCATAAGTTCCAAAGGGACAAGTGAAAGTGGTCTTTTCGTGATCAGGTTTAGAAACAGGTATTTGTGAAAAACCAGAATATCCATCAAGGAAGCAAAAATGTGTGTGCTTAGATAATCTTTCTAGCATTTGATCAATAAAAGGCAGAGGGTAATGATCTTTTCCAGTAGCTTTGTTTAATTTTCTAAAATCAATTACCATTTTGTAGCCTGTAACAATTCTTTGTGGAGTAAGTTCATTCTTATCTGTAGGAACAACAGTAATACCTCCTTTCTTAGGGACACAATGAACATGACTTACCCATCTACTATCAGCTATAGGATATGATGTAGGGTGGAAGCCTATACGGCCGATCTTTCACGAAGGGAGCGCATCCCAATGACGAACATGAAGAACATGAGGGGGAAACATGAGGGAAAACATGAGAGAATCACTCAAACCAACAAGATTCGATTACACATGTGCTAGATCCTCGAAACACGAGAGGAGATACAAGATCCACAATCAACAAAGGACGATACAAAGGTAACCGGTTCTTCTCCTAGAGGTCTTGATGGGGCCACCCAAGAGGGGGTCTTGAATCCAAGGGGATCTTCTCCGTAGAGGGGCCTCGGTCTCTCTCATGGAGTAGATCCGTAATGGATGAGCAAAGCTCTATCTCGCATATGAGCTAAACCAATGCTAACCCTAACAAGGAGGAGGTGGTCTATTTATAGTATTAGTGCAAATGGGGGGCGAAGTGAAGGGGTAAATGGGCCTCAGCCCGTAACTGGACATAGCCAGGGATCGGACATCCGTAAGGCGCCGGTCGTCCGGAGGCTCACGGAGGTCCGAACGTCCGTAGATCTTCGGACTTCCGTAAATTTGGTTCTGTGATGGATGTGTCGGACGTCCGGAGTTCTTCGGATTTCTGTAGATTACGTTCTGTTACCGTAGCGCCGGTCGTCCGGAGGTGGCTGGTCGTCCGGAGCCTGGAAGGTGTCGGACGTCCGGTCCTGGATGGTCGTCCGGCCGCTGTAGAATTCGATGGCCTGAGTTCCTCGGGCTGTTGTGACATCCAGGGGTCGGATGTCCGGGCTGGGCCGGTCGTTCGGGGCCTGTAGCTTCCATGGCAGATCTTCTTCTTGTCCGTCGCACTTGGTGTCCTCGCACTCTTGTCCATTGTATGTATATGTTCTGTGACTTTCCTCCGAGTACCTGATCACACATAGTGTTTCCGCTTGAGGTAGCAGCCATGTCTCATGCATAGAAAGTGGTAGTTCGGAAAGGAGCGAGTTCACCTTATCTTTGATAGCCTTCGCTCTAGCTCTTGTCATTGGTCCAAGTGGTGTCGTTGGAGGTGTAGATGCGTCCATGGGGATGATCGTGGGATGCTCCGCATCATCTCCCCTCCCTTGGGAAAGATCCGACCTCGGATCGAAATCTTCATCACCATGGTAGGGCGAAAGATCCTTGACGTTGAAGATGTCGCTCACGTTGTACTTGTCGCACGGGAGGTCGATGTTGTAAGCGTTGTTGTTGTAGCGTGCTAGAACCTTGAAGGATCCATCGGCTTGTGGTAGAAGTTTGGACTTGCGTTCGTTGGGGAAACGGTCCTTGCGAAGGTGTAGCCACACAAGATCTCCAATGTCGAATATCATGGGCTGCTTGTTGACGTTCAGCTTGGTCGCGAGTCGTTGTACTTGGTGCTCGATGTTGTGCCTTGTATCTTCATGCATCTTCTTCAGATAGCTCACTCGGGTACTCGCGTCCACATTGATGCACTCTTGGAGTGGTAGAGGGAGAATGTCCAATGGGGACCATGGGTTGAAACCATAGACAACCTCGAAAGGGGACTTGCCGGTAGTCGAATGTCTTGCACGGTTGTAGGCGTACTCGGCGATAGGTAGGCACTCCTCCCACTCCCTGATGTTCTTATTTATCAACACGCGTAGTAGAGTGGAGAGTGTATGGTTCGTCACCTTCGTTTGGCCGTCGGTTTGTGGATGGTATGCCGTGGAGAATAGTAGCTTGATTCCAAGCTTGGCGGATAAAGTCTTTGGCACTCCATGAAGTCGCAAGATTTCCCTACAAAAGAGATTGGCAACATGTGAAGCATCGTCTATCTTGTTGCAAGGAATGAAATGAGCCATTATGGAGAATTGGTCCACAACAACAAAAACGGAATCCTTGCCATTTCTAGTTTTAGGCAAACCAAGGACAAAATCCATGCTAATATCTTCCCATGGTTGGTACGGAATTGGAAGAGACATATAGAGGCCATGAGATTGAGCTTTAGACTTAGCTTTGCGACATGTAGAGCATCGGTTGGTGAAACGGTTGACATTGCGAAACATCTTGGGCCAAAAATAGTACTTGGAGAGCGTAGCAAGTGTCTTGTCGCGTCCAAAGTGTCCCATTAGTCCTCCTCCATGAGATTCTTGCAAAAGCAACAAACGAAGAGAAGACTCGGGGATGCAAAGTTTTTTCGCTCTCATAGGATAACCATCTTTGATGTAATAGCGTTCCCAAGATGGATGCTTCAACCACTTTGCATAAGGAATAGCAAAAGTAGGGTCATGCGCATACAAGTCTTTTATGTGCTCAAAGCCAATGACATTCAATTCAAGTTGAGTAACAAGCATGCATATACGGGAAAGCGCATCCGCCACAACATTTTCCTTACCTTTAATATACTTGATGACATAAGGAAATGACTCTATAAATTCACTCCACTTAGCATGACGCTTGTTCAACTTAGTTTGACCCTTAAGGTATTTATGCATTTCATGATCGGTATGGATGATAAATTCACGCAAAACTCGCACCAAAAGCATATAGCTCTTTGTCATAGATGGGGTAATTGAGTTGCGCTCCGGAAAGTTTTTGGCTAAAGTATGTTATGGGGCGCTTCTCTTGCGTTAACACACCTCCTCTGCCATTACCACTAGCATCACAATGAATCTCAAAGGGTTTGTAAAAGTTGGGTAATGCAAGCACGGGAGCATGAGTCAGCAAATTCTTAAGCTCATTGAAAGCGCTATCTTGCGATGGTCCCCAAACAAAGGGTGCATTCTTCTTGCTCAAAGGATGTAAAGGAGACGCAATAGTGCTAAAATCTTTCACAAATCTACGGTTGAAACAGGCTAAACCAAGGAAACTACACACTTGTTGCAAATTGGTTGGTTGGGGCCAAGTTTGAATAGCATTGATCTTAGATTCATCAACATGAACTCCCTTAGAAAATACTACAAAACCCAAGAAAACAAGCTTATCAACACCAAAGAGGCATTTTTCCATATTAGCATAGAGACGCTCTTTTCGAAGAGTTTGTAGCACGGTTCGAAGGTGGGTGACATGCTCTTTGAGAGATTTGCTAAACACAAGGATATCGTCAAAGTAGACAACAACAAATTCACCAATATAAGGGCGAAAGACATAATGCATAAGACGCACGAAAGTACCGGGTGCTTCCGGTAAACCCATAGGCATGAGTAACGACTCATACAACCAAACCTTGTTTTGAAAGCGGTTATCCATTCATCACCCTCTTGTATGCGTATTTGATAGTAACCACTTTTAAGATCAATTTTGGAAAAAATAGTGGCACCGCTAAGTTCATCTAGCATATCATCAAGGCGTGGAATGGGGTACCTACAATGAATGTTGCTAGCATTTATAGGTCTACAATCGGAACACATGCGAAAGCTACCGTCTCTTTTTGGCACAAGAATGACCGGTACGGCACACGGACTCAAGCTTTCACGCACATGACCATGATCTATGAGATGCTTTACTTGCCTTTTTATTTCTTTGGTTTCTTCGGGGTTGACGCGGTATGTGGCCTTGTTTGGAAGAGGTGCTCCGGGGATGAGGTCGATGCGGTTCTCGATGCCTCGTAGTGGAGGTAGACCCGGAGGTAGCTCATCGGGGAAAACATCTTGGAATTCCTGCAATAAAGAAGATAACACCAAAGGAATATTGTGAGAGGTGTTCGTTTCTGGTGCCTCGTCCTTGCACAATAGGACATAGTGTAGGACACTTGATGGGTTCTCACACACTTCTCTCATCTCACGTGTGGTGGCAAATAGAACTAAGTTTTTCTTGCTGCTCATCGTGGAGGCACTCAATTTTGGCTTGTGGCGCTCACTCTCTTTTTGGTGGTTCACTCTCTCACTATTATCTCCATGATGGGTGGCTTGCTTTTCGGCGATCACTTGGCTTGGAGACATAGGTCATAGCACGTACTCCTTTCCTTTCATCTTGAAGTTGTAGTGGTTTGTACGCCCGTTGTGAATGACACCTCGGTCAAATTTCCATGGCCGTCCACGAAGGAGGTGGCAAACGGTCATCGGAAGGACATCACACTCCAAAGTGTCTTCGTAAGCTCCGATCTTGAAAGAAACTTGTACTCTATGCTCGACTTGGATGGTGCCGTTGTCGCTTAGCCATTGAACTTTATAGGGGTGCGGGTGCTTCATCTTGACCAAATGGAGCTTGGAACATAGTTCTTCACTTGCTAAGTTATGGAAACTCCCTCCATCGATGATGAACTTGACGGACCTTCCATTGATGTCGGCCTTGTAGTGGAAGATATGGTGTCACGACCGGATTTTTGGGATAATAATTTCCCAGAAAACGGCCTTTGTGCTCACCAGCCCCAGGATTACTGTTAGCTGATGAGGCACCAACTTGATACAAGGATTCCAAGCAATGTACATAATATGTAGTACAAGACCATTGTGGTCTAGGAGTACAACATTTGGTTTCTAATGGTTGAGGGCGGAAGCGGTTGGATACACCTGCGTCTATGGGACTCCATTTCCCACAAGAACAGCTGACCAGGATAACTCCTATCTTCGCGAGGCTGCTATCGTCAATACGAAGGTTCCGAGGCTGTCACCGCGATGCTTATCTCCATGCGCGAAAATCTGGCCATGACAATAGCCAGGGACAAGCCAGTGAGTACGTTTGAATGTACTCGCAAACATTAAGAACACGGGTATAATATAACAGGAGATAATCATACTCCGAAACATTTATGATGATAAGTCTGCCATGAAGTAAACAAAAATCTGTGATGCACGTGTGAAGTTAAAATATGGACGTGCAATACGGAAGCAAAAGAAATGCACTGAGCGAGTGTCTAAAATGACTCCTCGAAAGGTTGCAAATAAATTAACGATGCCGCAGTAATAATGCTGGTGCCAAACGAGGGTCTGAATGACTCCTCGAGAGGAAACTGCAAGAATAGTAACGCCGCAGTCGGGCGTCTGAGCGACACCACATAAAGGGCTTATAACAGAAAAAGAAAGACAGTGCGTGCCACAGTCGGACGTCTAAGCGACATCACATAAAGGGCTTATATGGGAATAAATAACAAACATGCCACAGTCGGGCGTCTGAGCGACACCACATAAAGGGCTTATAAAAGAATAATAACAGTGAATATCCAGGAGGTAGAACCATCCCAGGGGATACTCAATAAAATTCATAATGAAAAAGGTTAGTCCAAAATAATAATAAAATTAAATCATGATCCTCAGATGTCACAGGTCATAAACAAAAATCTAGTCTAGCCGTTTTCTCCATCCGAAGACCGTCGCTGAGTTCTAGCTAATTCGTTCTCCATCCGAATACCGTTACTATGATCCAGTTAGCCGTGTCTCCATCCGAAAACCGTCACTGAGTTCCAGCTAATTCGTTCTCCATCCGAATGCCGTTACTAGATTCAACTCAGACTGTGGTCCTTACTCAAGAACATGGCTATCCAACAGGGTATATCCTCTGCAGAGGGAGTACTATTTTCCCACGAGTAACGGATTTATTTAGTCCATCGGGACCAATTCCGCCTACGGCCTTTTAATTGAAAACACGCCCGACCTGCACACACCAGCTTAACTCACCGATGTCTGGAATCACCCACGACACCTGCTAAGCAAAACTCTAAGTGGGGAGGCTACAACCTCGACGTAGCATGGGATCAAATTTCTATTCGCGCGCTCTAAGGGGGTGCCCCCCCTCTCGGTCCCAACCGGAAAACACCCATGCCCCCGGACCAAGTGGCATGCCTACAGGAGGCCTCCGGTATCTTCCACTATGGCCTCACTGTACGGTGTGTGCTTTGGTAAGGGGTTGACAACTTACTGAACCATACCCCGTCTGCGATAGGGACAAGTGGTGGTACCAACAAATAGGGAGGCTACTGATCAAAACTCGATCTACGACCGACTCAGGTGGTACAAGTATCCTCCAACAATATTACCATTAGTGGAATAAATCACCACTCATCAAGCCTCACCATGCCATACCGGACATACTCGTCTCGACGAGGGACTAGGGACAAGCTCGTGTCTACCCAAGACCACGACTTTCCCGGCTACCTTCCGGTATGCATGAGGAGCTCACGAGGATGATCCAAAACACTAGCGTATCCATTGCTGACCACAAGATATCTCCAAAAAAACACTCATGCGCATGATCTTACCGTCACATAAAATAGCATACACTCCACGTCAAAGTGGTGTCGAAAACATATCAAAACACCACACAAAAATATTATGCCAGAGTTCAGAAATGCTTGCCTTCAAGAGTATGCAAGGGATGCACTTTTTGGAAGCTTTCCCTTTTGTCCAAAATCCTATTTTGCAAAATATCCAAATAACAAATATTTCAAACATAGTACAAACAGTTGTCTCAAATATTTTTGAAATAAATCTTAAAATAAACTAGGTGAAATTTGGGAGAGGTAGGAAAAAGTATCAACTCATTTGGAGTTTTATTTTAAAAGTTATAGCTGGTCAAAGTCTGGTCAAATCTCTGTTTTAATAAAATCAGAAAAAGGAAAACGCTTCGGGGAAAATACGCTTTCAAAGCAGAGGTGACGTACTCCGGATCTTTGCGCTTTCACTTAAGTAGAGAGAACGGCCGCGCGGGTCACTGACAGTGGGTCCAAGGGGCCCACTGGTCAGGTTTGACCGTTCTCCCTCTCCCTCCCTTCTCTGCCCGACGGGAGCGGAACTCCGGCGATCGCCGGCGACGAACGGCGGCTCCTCGAGGGCATCTGAGGGCAGGGATGGGCCGGCCAGACCGAGGCGGTCCTCTGGGTGGGTGCTAGGCAGGTGGGGACGGAGGAGGTCACCGGCGGCGAGCTCCGCGGCGGAGGGAGCTACGGTGGTGAAGTGGTTTTTGAGCTCCGGTGGTCTCCGATCGGGGTTGGGTAGCTGGGCAGCTCCGCAAGGACGAGGGGAAGCTACTGGTGGCGTTGGATTGGCGAGGGAAGCTCCGGTTGCGACGAATTGCATCGGAGTTCGGCGGCGGCCGCACTGGCCGGAGACGGGGAAGATGGCCACTACGGGTCGATCCACTGCTTGGGGAGCTCTTGAGGGAAGGTTGGAGGTCGCCTGAGGTCTTGAACGAGTTCGGGGACCCTTTAAATAGGCGCTCGGGGCTGGGCCGCGGCGGCTGAGGATAAGATCGCCGGTGACAGCCGTGCTGTAGCTGCAAGGTGACGTGGCGGCGACGAGCGTGTGCCGACGAGCTTTGGGATAAGATCGAGCTATTCACAAGGGCAGCTGGCGCGCTGGTGTGGTTTGGGCGGTGCCGAACATGGCAGAGGCCGCTGCCGACGCCGGCGTGCCGCCAAGGCTTTGCCAGCGGCGCTGCAGGGCGCCAGGGGTGGCGTGGAGAGGGGGCGAGCTAGTGCGCGGTTCAGCGGTGGAGCAGGGGCCAGGGACGGGTTGCGTCGAGTGCGGCAGTGCGGCGCGGCGGTCAGTGCGCGTGCGTGCAAAACGTGCGCTCTGGGCGCGCCCAGAGCACGCACAGCAGGTGTTCGACGAAATGCCAGCGCGCTCTAGAGAGCTTGGGTGATGCGGGTAGTTAGCAGGCCAGGGCTAGGGACATCTGGGAGGTTAGTGGACATGCTGGATGGGTCAGGGGCTCAAGTCCACAATGCAAGCTAGGAGACATGCCAAAATTGTTCCTGCACACAGGGTGTTCGACAGAATGCCATGGGCATCTAGGCAATTCTTGGGGTGGCCAAACTCTCCAGATCCTAGTCTCTTTAGGAGCTAAAGAAGGTGGTAAGGTTGGTTTGGCAAAAACAGAAAGTTGATAGTGCAAGATTTTGAGAAAACCAGTTTTGGGCAGAAACTAAAGGCTATCATTGCATGCACCAAAAATATGCCATTGGGTCCAATCTCCTGGACTTCAGGGTTTGGTAGGGAGGACTATAGGTAGGAAAAAGCTCAAGGGTACTAGAGCAAAATAAAATGGGGTTGCAGTACAAATCACCAAACTGGACCAGAATAGAAATGAAGATGATTCACTTAAATATTTCAAAGAACATCACTGGGCTTTTGCATGAAGTTGCATTATATGCATCCCCTGACATCCCCAAACACTTGGAAGAATTTTTAGAACAATATTTAAATGGGTTGTAGTGCAAAAGTGCCTACTGGACCAGATTGGAAAAGTTGGTGTAGAGCTCAAAATCTCCAATAGCCAAAAGGTATTTTTGCATAAAAGTGATGTGGAAACATCACATGACATCCCCAAATTTTGGTGGAAATTTTAAAGGCATTTGTCAAATGGTTGGAGTGCAAAACAGGCTCCAAATTCAAGGAAATCATTTTAAAAGACTAAAGCTCTGAGAAAACAAATCTTGCAAATTTAAAATCCACTGATAAAGAATTTTTTTATCATAGAGAGTATTCAAGTCCAACAATACTCTTTGAAGGTTTTCCACTTGAAGTAAAAATCCATGATAACAAAAGGGTAAATCTTGACAAACGGAAAAGTTTTATTTCCTGGCAAAATTTTAAATTAATAAAACAAGGCCAAAATTTTGGGGTGTCACATATGGCATCTTTGGTCTTGGTCTTGTTGATGGTGAAGAGTCAAGACCTTGGAGACAACGAGAGTGGGTCTCGAATCTTTGTCACAAAAGACTTGATCATCTTCGTCTTCATTCACTTGCCGGTGCATGGCCACTTGGTCAAGGGCTTCCATTTCCCCTTCACTCATGGAGTCATAGGTTCCGTCGTCGTTGAGGATCATGGTGCGCTTGTTTGTACACTCGAAGGACTTGTGGCCTCGACCGCCGCATGTGAAGCATTTGAAGGACTTGGTCAAGGGCCGCCGCATGTGAAGCATGTGAAGCATTTGATGGTCTCATCGGTTGGGGTAGATGATGATGAAGTTCTCGGCTTGAAGTTGCTTGTAGTAGGAGGATGACTTGAGGTAGTCGAAGTTTTCTTGTAACTTGACTTGTCGCCGTTGCTTGTAGATGGCTTGGTTGAGGTAGAAGTTGTTGGAGTTGTTGAAGCTTGAGAGTTGGAGAAACCATAGGACTTGGATGAGAACTTGGCGTATTTGAAGTCATCTTGCACTTGACGTTCCGCCTTGGTAGCTTGATGTACTAGCTCGATGAGGTTCGAGTATGGTTGGATGTCGGCGATCTTCTTGATAGGATGATTGAGTCCATTCAAGAAATGTGCCATATTTTGCTCATCATCGTCCGTGACATTGGCTCTTATCATGGAAATCTCCATTTCCTTGTAGTACTCTTCAATGCTCTTGGTTCCTTGCTTGAGGAGTTGGTGTTTCTTGAAGAGGTCGCGGTTGTAGTAGGTTGGCACGAAACGTGCGCTCATGACATCCTTCATTGGCGCCCAAGTAGTGATGGGTGGTTCACCTTTTGCCTCTCGGCGCTCAATGACTTGCTCCCACCAAATGAGGACGTAGTCTTGGAACTCAAGGGATGCCATCGCGATCTTCTTCTCTTCTTCGTAGTTGTGCAAGCGGAAGATTTTGTCAACCTTCAATGCCCATGATATGTACTCTTTGGGGTCATTGCTTCCAGTGAACTTTAGCTTGTCGTATCATTGCTCTTCATTGTGGGGGTCGAGGATAATGACGCCCATGTCGTTGAGGATTGACAATCTCATGTTGCTCTTGGCGAGGAGGGTTGTCGACCTCATGTTGCTCTTGTCTTGGAGGATTTCAATTGTCTTCATGCTCTTGATGAACTTGATGTTCTTGTCGAGCTTGAGGAGGCGCTTCTCGATCTTGACGAGGAACTTGACGATGCACACATGATTGATAAATCCTTTCTTGAACTTCACCGTGAAGCGCTTCTTGGTGCTCACGAGCTTGGTGGCCTCGATCGGCTACGGCTCGACTTGAATCTCGGAGGGCACGTTGCGCCTCAAGTGCTTGGGCTTCACAAAATTGTTGTTCTTGGAATTGTGCTTCGGCATCTTGTCCATCTTGGTGTTGACGCGCTTGCTCCTCTTGTTCTTGTTGGCGTTGACGTTGTCGTTCTTGTGCTTGCGCGAATGTAGCTTGGTTTTGGCGATGTCAATGCTCTTGAGAGTCGGAGTCGTGTAGAGGATTGAGGTTTGCTTGACGGTCTCGGCGCGCGGCTCGTCGAAGAGTGTTCGATGTCGGGGTACTTGAGCCGGAGATAGTGTCGTCAGAGTGTCGACTTGAGCGGCTCCTTCTTGAGTAGGACGAAGTGGTAGAAGAGCGGTTGACCAACAAGGCACGAATCTCGTCCATTCTTGCGTCATTCTCATGCTTGTGTTCGTCGAGCTTGTTGTCGAAGTAGTCTCTTGTGCGTTGCTCGGAGAGTCGCATGTCGGTGGCGAGGTTGTCGATGTGGTCGCTCATTGCTGGTTGCTCTTCATGCAAAGCTCGTTGTGTACCAAATAGGTGTAGCTTGGTGACGTAGTTATTCGGGTCGTCGTCTTGCTCAAGGAAGAGTGGGTTGGTAGAAGTATTTGGCCTATCCATCATTCCAAAAAAAATATGTGAGTGGGAGAAAGAGAAGAACTTATACCAAATGTACCTTGACCGATGTTGAAGATGGATCAATGATCACTCAATGTGTAACAACGAAATAGCACAATTGGTACCAATTCTTCTCAGTTTCTCACACCTACACAACTAAAAGCTTATGGTGGAGCTTGGTTAGGATGGTGGCACAAAATTTGATGCAATTGTTAATGAGACTCAATAATGTTGGAAAAGATTCACAAATTTGCAAATGCAACAAGTAGACCAATAGCAAGATGTGGTACACGGAAACACACACGCAAATAGATAAGTGGGGTCGTGCAAGCAAGGAATGAGCCAAAATGTGGAATCCACGAAAAATGCTCATGTTGCACAACACTGGAGAGACGCTAGCACGATTGCACAATAGGCGGATACGAAACTTGTGCACAACCTACTAAGCAAAAATGCAACGACTTCTATCCCAAGTATGTTATATGTATGGTATTCCGATGATATGATCCAAGATGATCGAGTATGACAATCTTAATGTTGTATGATGCTAAGGTTCTTGCTTATAAGCTCTTTCCTTATCTTTCCCTTTTGCTTAAAAGCTTGCTTGGCTCTTTGTGTGTGAGCTCTTTTCTCATGCAATGTTTCACGAACCAAGATAGCAATTGAGTGTATGCGATGACGACTTTGTGACACAAGAGATGATACCAAGATATGCACCACGATGATATGGTATGTATGCTATGGGAAGTATGATCACTAATGTGCACAAGTCACGTTGCCGGCAATACTCAAAGGCTAGTCTCGATGGGTAAGCTACGAAAGTGGGCTATGTGGTTATCAATGCAATTGCGAGAATGTATGATGATAGCACGATACCGAGATGAGGTTACCATTGATGACGAGTCCGTTGCGAAAATGAGCGGCGGTGATGTCGATGTCGAACCGTACCTAGATAGCCGAAACACAATAGGACACGGGAACGGCAAATAAAATTCTCAAAACAAAATGTGGCCAAAATGTCGGAGTTGGTAGCAGAAAGGCTATGGTGGTGTTATGCAGAAGTGGTGGTGGTATGCGGATGCGTATGCGGAAGTGGGGCGGTGGTTGAAAATTTTCGGGAGGTGGGGGTAGAAATTCAGTTTCGTCAGAGAAATACGGACGTCCGGGGGAATTACGGTCGTCCGGTCGTCGGACGTCCGGAAGCTGTCGGACGTCTGGTGCTTGGGCGATTTCGGGCACGGGATGAACTACTAGGGTTCGAGGTGGAAGAGGCGAAATCGGTCAAATCCGAGCGATTTTGTGGATGGA
This sequence comes from Aegilops tauschii subsp. strangulata, assembly GCF_002575655.3. Classification (NCBI taxonomy): domain Eukaryota; kingdom Viridiplantae; phylum Streptophyta; class Magnoliopsida; order Poales; family Poaceae; genus Aegilops; species Aegilops tauschii. The sequence goes on along the minus strand of NC_053037.3, from coordinate 238,946,421 downwards.
AATGGTGGAGATGATGGTGAAAAGCTAGATCCACTCAAGGCAAAGCAAATCCATTGATCAAATCCAACAAAATTTCATCACACCAACAAATCACAAAAAAAATTGGGGCTATTTTTGTGGGGAATTTTTGAATTAGGGCAGAACACAACAAAATCAAGCTAGAAAACGAAGAGGGGAGGCTCTGAAATCATGATCAACGTGGCTCATGATACCAAGATGATGTAGGGTGGAACCCTATACGGCCGATCTTTCATGAAAGGAGCGGATCCCAACGATGAACACGAAGAACACGAGGGGGAAACACGAGGGAAAACACGAGAGAATCACTCAAACCAACAAGATTCGATTACACATGTGCTAGATCCTCGAAACATGAGAGGAGATACAAGATCCACGATCAACAAAGGACGATACAAAGGTAACCGGTTCTTCTCCAAGAGGGGGTCTTGAATCCAAGGGGATCTTCTCCATAGAGGGGCTGCAGTCTCTCTCGTGGAGTAGATCCGTAATGGATGAGCAAAGCTCTATCTCACCTATGAGCTAAAACCAATGCTAACCATAGAAAGAGGGAGGAGGAGGAGTATATATAGTCTAGGTGGGCGAAGGGGTACATGGGCCTCGGCCCTTTACTGTGCGCGGGCAGACGGGGCCGGATGTCTGGGCCTTCGTGAAGGACCGGATGTCCGGGCCTTCGCGAAGAGCCGGATGTCCGGGCTGAAGTGGTTCAGCTTCGGGTGTGTTCTGTGCCGGGCACCGGATTTCCGGGCAGGGGCCGGATGTCTGGGATGGTGCGGGGCCGGATGTCCGGGTCCTGTAGCTTCGGCTGCTGGATTATTGGTGTAGTGGATGTCTCCAGCGGCCGGATGTCCGGGGATGGGGCCGGATGTCCGGGCCCTGGAGCAGCCTTGTTCTCCTTTCGGCGTTCCTTCTTCATCTGTGAACTTGGGGCCTTGTCCATCTTCACGTGCATCTTCGAGAGGGTCTTCTTGGTACCTAATCATGCACAGCATTTCGGACTTAGGTAGTAGCCATGTCTCGAGTGGATCATATGTGATATCACTAAGGAAGGAAGTCACCTCGTGCTCGTGTCATGGGTCCTCTTGGCTTTTGATGAGACGATGGTAGGTCCATGGCGATGACCGTAGGATGCTCCGCATCATCTCCTCTCCCTTAGCAAAAATCCGACCTTGTATCAAAATCCTCATCACCATGGTACGGGGAGAGATCTTTGATCTTGAAGATGTCGCTCACAGAGTACTTGTCGCGTGGGATGTCGATCTTCTAGGCGTTGTTGTTGTAGCATGCAAGCACCTTGAAGGGTCCATCGGCTCGAGGTAGAAGTTTGGACTTGCGTTCATTGGGGAAGCGGTCCTTCCAAAGGTGTAGCCACACAAGATCTCCAATGTTGAATATCATGGGTTGCTTGTTGATGTTGAGCTTGGTCGCGAGTTGTTGTACTTGGCGCTCGATGGTGTGCCTTGTATCTTGATGCATCTTCTTGAGGTAGTTGACTCGGGCACTCGCGTCCATGTTTGTGCGCTCTTGTAGCGGAAGAGGAAGAATGTCCAATGGGGACAACGGGTTGAAGACGTAGACGACCTCGAAAGGGGACTTGCCGGTGGTCGAATGTCTTGCACGATTGTAGGCGTACTCGGCGATAGGTAAGCACTCCTCCCACTCCTTGATGTTCTTCTTTATCAACATGCGTAGTAGAGTGGAGAGTGTATGGTTCGTCACCTCCGTTTCAGGATGGTATGCCGAAGAGAACAAGAGCTTGATTCCGAGCTTGGCGCATAAGGTCTTCCTAAAGAAACTCAAGAACTTGAGGTCGCGGTCCGAGACAATCGTCTTTGGCACTCCATAAAGTCGCAAGATTTCCCTACAAAAGATATTGGCAACATGTGAAACATCATCTATCTTGTTGCAAGGGATGAAATGAGCCATTTTGGAGAATCGGTCCACAACAACAAAAACGGAATCCTTGCCATTTCTAGTTCTAGGCAAACCAAGCACAAAATCCATACTAATATCTTCCCATGGTTGGTACGAAATTGGAAGAGGCATATAGAGTCCATGAGATTGAGCTTTGGACTTAGCTTTGCAACATGTAGAGCATCGGTTGGTAAAGCGGTTGACGTCGCGAAACATCCTGGGCCAAAAGTAGTTCTTGGAGAGCGTAGCAAATGTCTTGTCGTGTCCAAAGTGTCCAATTAGACCTCCTCCATGAGATTCTTGCAAAAGTAACAAACGAAGAGAAGACTCGGGGATGCAAAGTTTGTTAGCTCTCATAAGATAACCATCTTTGAGGTAATAGCGATCCCAAGATGTATGCGTCAAACACTTGGCATAAGGAATGGCAAAAGTAGGATCATGCTCATACAAGTCTTTTATGTGCTCAAAGCCAATTACATTCAATTCAAGTTGAGTAACAAGCATGCATATACGGGAAAGTGCATCCGCCACAACATTTTCCTTCCCTTTAATATACTTGATGACATAAGGAAAAGACTCTATAAATTCACTCCATTTAGCATGACGCTTGTTCAACTTAGTTTGACCCTTAAGATACTTAAGCGTTTCATGACCGTTATGGATGACAAATTCATGAGGGCGAAGCTAATGTTCCCATTCACGCAAAACTCGCACTAAAGCATAAAGCTCTTTGTCATAGATGGAGTAATTGAGTTGCGCTCCGGAGAGTTTCTCACTAAAGTAAGCAATTGGGCGCTTCTCTTGCATTAACACACCTCCTATGCCATTACCCATTACCACCAGCATCACAATGAATCTCAAAAGGTTTGTCAAAGTTGGGTAATGCAAGCACGGGAGCATGAGTAAGCAAATTCTTAAGCTCATTGAATGCGCTGTCTTGCGATGGTCCCCAAACAAAGGGTGCATTATTCTTGCTCAAAGCATGTAAAGGAGACACAATAGTGCTAAAATCCTTCACAAATCTACGGTAGAAATCGGCTAAACTAAGAAAGCTACGCACTTGTTGAAAATTGGTTGGTTGGGGCCAAGTTTTAATAGCATTAATCTTAGATTCATCAACATGAACACCCTTAGAAGATACTACAAAACCCAAGAAAACAAGCTTATCAACACCGAAGAGGCATTATTCCATATTAGCATAGAGTTGCTCTTTTCGAAGAGTTTGTAGCATGGTGCGAAGGTGGGTGACATGCGCTTTTAGAGATTTGCTAAACACAAGAATATTGTCGAAGTAAACAACAACAAATTCACCAATATAAGGGCGAAACACATAATGCATAAGACACATGAAAGTACCGAGTGCTTCCGATAAACCCATAGGCATGACTAACCACTCATACAATCCAAACATGGTTTTGAAAGCGGTTTTCCATTCATCACCCTCTTGTATGCATATTTGATAGTAACCAATTTTTAGATCAATTTTGGAAAAAATAGTGGCACCGCTAAGTTCATCTAGTATATCATCAAGGCGTGGAATGGGGTACCTATAGCGAACGGTGATAGCATTGATAGGTCTACAATCGGAACACATGCAATGCTACCGTCTCTTTTTGGCACAAGAATGACCGGTACGGCACAAGGACTCAAACTTTCACGCACATGTCCATGATCTATGAGATTCTTTACTTGCCTTTGTATTTCTTTGGTTTCTTCGGGGTTGACGCGGTATGGGGCCTTGTTTGGAAGAGGTGCTCCGGGGATGAGGTCGATGCGGTGCTCGATGCCTCGTAGTAGAGGTAGAGCCGGAGGTAGCTCGTCGAGGAAAACATATTGGAATTCCTGAATTAGAGAAGATAACACTAAAGGTAGATTGTGAGAGGTGTTAGCTTTTGGTGCCTCGTCCTGGCACAATAGGACATAGTGTAGGACACTTGATGGGTTCTCACACACTTCTCTCATCTCACGTTTGGTGGCAAATACGACTAAGTTTTTCTTGTCGCTCATCGTGGAGGCACTCAATTTTGGCTTGTGGCGCTGACTCTCTTTTTCGTGGTTCGTTCGCTGACTATTCTCTCCACGATGGGTGGATTGCTTGTCGGCGATCACTCGGCTTGGAGACATAGGTCGTAGCACATACTCCTTGCCTTTCATCTTGAAGCTATAGTGGTTTGTACGCCCGTTGTGGATGACACCTCGGTCAAATTTCCATGGCCGCCCAAGAAGGAGGTGGCAAATGGTCATCGAAAGGACATCACACTCCAAAGTGTCTTCATAGGCTCCGATCTTGAAAGATACTTGTATCCTATGCTCGACTTGGATGGTGCCGTTGTCGCTTAGCCATTGAACTTTGTAAGGGTGCGGGTGCTTCATCTTGACCAAATTGAGCTTGGAGCATAGTTCTTCACTCACTAAGTTATGGAAACTCCCTCCATCGATGATGACCTTGACGGACCTTCCATTGATGCCAGCCTTGGTGTGGAAGATATGGCATCTTTGGTCGTCTTCTTGTTGATATTGAAGAGTCAAGACCTTGGAGACAACGAGAGCGGGGCTTGAATCTTCGTCACAAAATACTTGATCATCTTCATCGTTGTTCACTTGCCGGTGCATGGCCACTTGCTCAAGGGCTTCCATTTCTCCTTCACTTATAGAGTTATAGGTTCTGTCGTCGTTGAGGATCATGCTGCACTTGTTTGTACACTCAAAGGACTTGTGGCCTCGGCCGCCGCATGTGAAGCATTTGAAGGAACTTGTCTTGATGGTCTCATCGTTTGGGGTAGATGATGATGAAGCTCTCGGCTTGACGTTGCTTGTAGTAAGAGGATGACTTGAGCTTGTCGAGTTTTCTTGTAAACTGACTTGTCGCCGTTGCTTGTAGATGGCTTGGTTGAGGTAGAAGGTGTTGGAGTCGGTGAAGCTTGATTGTTGGAGAAGCCATAGGACTTGGATGAGTACTTGGCGTACTTGAAGTCATCTTGCACTTGACGTTCCGCTTTGGTAGCTTGATGCACTAGCTCGATGAGGTTCGAGTATGGTTGGAAGTCGGCGATCTTCTTAATAGGATGATTGAGTCCATTCAAGAAACGTGCCATAGTTTGCTCATCATCTTCCGTGACATTGGCCCGTATCATGGCAATCTCCATATCCTTGTAGTACTCTTCAACGCTCTTGGTTCCTTGCTTCAGTAGTTGGAGTTTCTTGAAGAGGTCGTTGTTGTAGTAGTTTGGCACGAAGCGTGCTCTCATGACATCATTCATTTGCGCCCAAGTAGTGATGGGTGGTTCACCTCTTGCCGCTCAGCGCTCAATGACTTGTTCCCACCAAATGAGGACATAATCTTGGAACTCAAGGGATGCCATCGCGATCTTCTTCTCTTCTTCATAGTTGTGCAAGCGGAAGATTTTGTCAACCTTCAATGCCCATGATATGTACTCTTCGGGGTCATTGCTTCTGGTGAACTTGGGCATGGTGAACTTTAGCTTGCCATATCGTTGTTCTTCATTCTGTTGGGGTCGAGGATGATGACACCCATGTCGTTGAGGATTGACAATCTCATGTTGCTCTTGTCTTGGAGGATTTCCATTGTCTTCATGCTCTTGGCGAAATTGAGGATCTTGTCGCGCTTGAGGAGGCGCTTGTCGATCTTGACGAGGAGCTTAACGATGCACACGTGATTGATAAATCCGCTCTTGAACTTCATCGCAAAGCGCTTCTTGATGCTCACGAGCTTGTCGGCCTCGGTTGGCTACGGCTCGACTTGAATCACGAAGGGCACGTTGCGCCTCAAGTGATTGAGCTTCACGTAGTTGTTGTTCTTGATGTTGTGCCTCGGCATCTTAAGCATGTTGGTGTTGTCGCGCTCGCTCCTCTTGTTCTTGTTGTCGTTGGTGTTGCTGTTCTTGTGCTTGCACGAATGTAGCTTGGTTTTGACGGTGTCGATGCTCTTGAGAGTCGGTATCGTGTAGAGGATTGCGGTTTGCTTGACGATCATGACGCGCGGGGTACTTGAGCCGGAGATAGTGTCGTCGGAGTGTCGACTCGAGCGGCTCCGTCTTGAGTAGGACGAAGTGGTAGAAGAGCGGTTGACCAACAAGGTACGAATCTCGTCCATTCTTGCGTCATTCTCATGCTTGTCTTCGTCGAGCTTGTTGTCGAAGTAATCTCTTGTACGTTGCTCGGAGAGTCACAAGTCGGTGGCGAGGTTGTCGATGCAGTCGCTCATTGTTTGTTGCTCTTCACACAAAGCTCGTTGTGTACTAAATAGTTGTAGCTTGGTGACGTAGTTGTTCGGGTCGATGTCTTGCTCAAGGAAGAGTCAGTTGGTAGAAGTACTTGGCCAATGCATCATTTCAAGCAAATATGTGAGTTGGAGAAAGAGAAGAACCTATACCAAATGTACCTTGACCGATGTTGAAGATGGATCAATGATCACTTTAATGTGTAACAAGGAAATAGCACAATTGGTACCAATTCTTGTCGGTTTCTCACACCTACTCAAGTAAAAGCTTATAGTGGAGCTCGGTTAGGATGGTGGCACAAAATTTGATCCAATTGTAAGTGAGACTCAATAATGTTGGAAAAGATTCACAAATTTGCAAATGCAACAAGTAGACCAATAGCAAGATATGGTACACGGAAACACACATACAAATAGATAAGTGGGGTCGTGCAACCAAGGGATGAGCCAAAATGTGAAATCCACGAAAATGCTCTTGTTGCACAACACTAGAGAGACGCTAGCACGATTGCACAATAGGCGGATACGAACTTGTGCACAACCTACTAAGCAAAAATGCAACAACTTCTATCCCAAGTATGCTATATGTGTGGTATTCCGATGATATGATCCAAGTTGATCGAGTATGACAATCTTAATGTTGTATAATGCTATGGTTCTTGCTTATAAGCTCTTTGCTTATCTCTTCCTTTTGCTTAAAAGCTTGTTTGGCTCTTTGTTGATTGAGCTCTTTTCTCATGCAATGCTTCACGAACCAAGATAGCAATTGAGTATATGCGATGACAACTTTGTGACACAAGAGATGATACCAAGATATGAAACATGATGATATGGTATGTATGCTATGGGAAGTATGATCACTAATGTGTACAAGTCACGTTGCTGGCAATACTCAAAGGCTAGTCTCGATGGGTAAGTGACGCAAGAGTAAGGCTATGGGGTTATCAATGCAATTGCAAGAAAGTATGATGATATATCACGATACCAAGATGAGGTTACCGTACGTGGTAAGGTGGCAAAATGGTGGAGTTGTCGTTGTTGATGACGAGCTTACCGCTCGGCATCATCAGACAAAGCTCATTCAATGCGCTACTTAGGTGTCCATTAGCTTTATCGGGGACGGGAACGAGGCCCATCCCGTCCGTCGCCGCTCCGCCTCGCTTCAACAAGCGCCAAGGCCAGCGATGCGTGCGGTCCCATGTAGGCAGGCAGGCTGCTGAGGTGGCGCGGTGGTGGAGCCTTCACGAAGATCTGCATGCCACCACGCAGGTGCTTGCTGAGTTGGCCTGGAAGCTGCGTGTTGCCACGCAGGCGCCTGCCCAGTTGGTTGGGCTGGCAGCTGCATGCGAACGGCGGTGGAGTCTTGGTCGACACGGGCCTGGCTGTGGCCCCGCTGATGCCCTCGGTAAGGGTCTTGCCGGGGGCCCGGCAAGGGTCTTGTCGTGGCGTTGCAGTCGTCCCCGGCAAGACGCTTGCCGGGGGTCTTGCGGATTTCCTCGGCTAGGATCCCGCCGAGGGTCGCCGTCTTCTGGTCCTCATCTAATCTCGTGTACTTATGATCTTGATAAAGATCTGCATGCCACGGAGGCGCCTCCCGAGCCCTGGCCCCAATGTAGTTTGTTGACGACGTTTGGAAGCCTTGGGCTCAAGGGTGGCTTGCTCTGCTAGTGTTGGGAAAACTGCCCAGCAAGGCTCTTGTCGGGGCCGCGGAGGCTACCCCGGCAAGGGGCCTGCCGGGGGAGCCTACCTCGTCCCTTCGCTTGTCTTGTGTTTCTGGTCTTGGCGTTGTCTTGTTTGCCTTGTGCTTCGGCTCTTCTCCGGCTTCCCTCCTCTGCCCTGCTTAGTGTGGCCGCGGCGCGCGGCTCTGACTGCCCGTGCACAAGTAAAGGGGTCAAAAGGAGAGCCCTTACTTTTGTACACCGACAGGAGCCCCCGGGCCTGGGCCATACATAAGCGCGACGTGTTGTTGGGCCAGGCCTACAACGGTGCGTGGGCAGGTGGGGCGGATTTTACTGCAGTAACTCTTCGTCCGCTGCGCTTCCCCACGACCCGCGTTGAACGCGCGACGTGGAGGGTCGTGCGTGACGTGGGGGTCATGCATGTGGCGGTTCCCACACGTATGCATCACATCATGGTAAAGAGGCGGCTCGCGCCTACCCCATAAAAAGGAATAACTGCAGGCGCGCTGCTCATTTACCCTCCGTGCTTTCCCCAATCTTGGAACCGCCGTCCCCTTCTTCCTCCTTCTCAAGCTCTTGCCTTCGCTCGCCGCCGCCGCACTTTCGCCATCCTCCATTCCCCGCTTCACGCAGCTGCCATGGCACCCAAGACTAGCAGAGGCAAGGGAGTGGCCAAGGACGCCGGGGAGAAGGAGCCGCCGGAGAGCGAGCTGGCGGTGCGGCGGACGCAGCACGCCTACTACCCGTTGACGGTCGACACGGTCGAACTCCGGAACTACTACAAGCACCTGTGGGGGTGCAAGACGGGAAGCGAGACGACGGGGCATCCGGCCATGCGCGTCATCCCTGCCGCCTTCGCCGAAGCCGGCCCGAATCGGTATCCGTTCTTCATCGACTACTTTTCCTTGGGGCTCTGTCCCCCTTTTTCCGATTTCTTCAGCGACATCATGCACACCTATGGCTTCCATCTTTTGGATTTTACTCCAAATGTCGTGGCGTGCATGGCTCTTTTTGCGCACCTCTGCAAGGGTTTCACTGGGGTGCATCCCAACACGGCGCTCTTCCGCCATTACTTCTTCCCTCGCATCCAGAAGGGGGCGCCATTTCCGGTTGTGTCGCCTGGATTCCAAGGACCCAGGAGAAAGGGACATATCCGGACGGCGCCCAGAATGAGAGGTGGGAAGAGTGGCGGGGCCGGTGGTGCTGGATTGAAGAGAAGGATCCGCCGGACTTTTGCCGGGTCCGCCACGCACCACCGGTCCGCAAGAGCGATTGGAGTGATGTCGACGTCAACGACAAGAAGCTCACGGTCGCCACCACCAGGATTCTTCGTCTCACCGAGGCCGGGCTCACCCTTGAGATGATCGGGGCAGATTTCATCCGCCGTCGAATCGCTCCGCTGCACAACAAGGGGAGGCCAGCCTGGCTCTACACGAACGCCGCCGACATCATGAGGCTCCGCCCCGGCCTGGACCACAACCTCACGGTGATGGGGCACGCCCACTTCAGCCAGCCGCTCTTCCAGCTCGACGTGAACTGCGACAGCGAGGTCGAACGGTCAGGCAAGGCCGCTGATAGAGGCAAAGGTGTCCCGTCTTTTGATGAGATGGTGGTTATCGTTTTGGAGGAAGTCGACTTTGACGATCCGACTACGAACGTGCGAGGACGTCACGCCTTAGCAATCGCTAAACCAACTCCGAGAGGTTATTGACCACGCCGGAGCACAATCAACCTGACCACGAAGGTATGTTTCCTGCAGGCAAACGAAGAACAAGCAAGAAACTAAGATTGCAATCTGGATATTGCGAATATAAGAGGAAAGCTTTATTGATCAAGGTGGGGTTCTGTGACGCCTTTGTCTGGTCGTTGAACACAAACGAAGTACGCGAAGTTGCAGCTATGGCGAACTTTAATCTAAACAAAACCCAAAATCTAAACGGTGTCCTAAGGGCTGTATATATGGAGGAAGAGGAGGGGAATTTCGTGGCCCCTGGGGGAGGGGTCCGAAACCAACCCTATCTCTTGTTTCCCCACACATACGGACTCTAAAAATAGCCTATACTGAAGTATTTCGAAATTACATGGGCCTGGCCCAATAATAAGGTGACACAGCACCTATAATAGCCTCTGGACGAAATTTATGAAGTGGCATCTTGTATATTTCGTCCAAGGCTCCATGCACTCATTATGGTGGCTTCAAAGTCCTGAAATCATCACTTGTAACTCCGTTCTTGTTCCCCTTGCGCATGCCATCATCTCCATGCTTGGTCTTGCTCCAGTGTTCATCCCTCTTATCCATGCCAGGCCCTTCATTTGTAAGCAAAACAAATGTATCCAATTTAGGCAGCATCATATTCTCATGAACATTAGAATCATTACCAAGAAACAAAAGTACCTGAAATTTAATTGGTGTGTGCGAGCTCTAGTAATTGGTCCAGTATATGTAATCGAGGGGTTGTGGGTGTAACAATGGTATTGATGTCCTCATCATCCTCGCTTTCTTGAAATGAAGTCGTCCTCGACGGAAGCTCAACTTCCTCACCCAAATAAGGCTTCAAATTTGCAATGTTAAAAGTGGGACTAACCCCAAAATATGCAGGCAGCTCAAGTTTATATGCATTATCATTTATTTTCTCTAACACCTTAAAAGGACCATCAGCACGTGGCATTAGCTTTTATTTGCGCAAATTAGGAAACCTATCCTTACACAAATGTTACCAAACAAGATCTCCAGGTGCAAAGACAACATGTTTTCTACCCTTATCTCCAGCAAGTTTATATTTAGCAGTCATACGCTCAATGTTTTCCTTAGTTAACTCATGCATTTTTAAGATCAATTCAGCACGTTGTTTAGCATCAAAATTAACCTTCTCCGAAGATGGAAGAGGCAACAAATCAATGGGTGCACGAGGTAGGAAACCATACACAATTTCAAAAGGGCACATCTTAGTAGTAGAATGCAACGAACGATTATAAGCAAATTCAATATGAGGCAAGCATTCTTCCCACATTTTCTTATTATTCTTCAAAAGAGCCCTAAGCATAGTAGACAATGTTCTATTGACTACTTCAGTTTGACCATCAGTTTGGGGGTGACAAGTAGTACTAAAAAGCAGTTTAGTCCCCAGCTTAGCCCATAAACATCTCCAAAAGTGGCTAAGAAATTTAGTATCACGATCTGAAACGATAGTATTTGGCACACCATGCAAGCGAATAATTTCACGAAAGAACAAATCAGCAACATTAACAGCATCATCGCTTTTATGACATGGTATAAAGTGTGCCATTTTCGAGAACCTATCCACGACAACAAATATGCTATCCCTCCCCTTCTTTGTTCGAGGTAAACCTAAAACAAAGTCCATAGATATATCCTCCCAAGTAACACTAGGTAGAGGCAAAGGCATATATAAACCATGAGGATTGAGTCGTGACTTAGCTTTTTGACATGTAGTGCAGCGAGCAACAAAACACTCAACATCCCTCTCATCTTTGGCCAAAAGAAATGTGTAGCAAGTACGTCCTCCGTCTTCTTCACGCTAAAGTGTCCCATTAATCCTCCTCCATGCGCCTCCTGCAACAACAAAAGACAAACAGAGCTAGCAAGAATGCATAGCTTGTTAGCACGGAACACAAAGCCATCATTAATAACGAACTTGTTCCATGTTCGTCCTTCTTTACAATTCTGCATTACATCTTTAAAATCAGCATCATGCACATATTGATCTTTGATGGTCTCCAAACCAAATATTTTGAAGTCAAGTTGTGAAAGCATAGTATAGCGACGAGACAAAGCATCAGCAATAACATTTTCTTTACCCTTCTTGTGTTTAATGACATAAGGGAAAGTCTCAATAAATTCAACCCATTTAGCATGTCTACGATTCAGTTTTGCTTGACTTTTAATGTGTTTCAAAGATTCATGATCAGAATGTATAACAAATTCTTTGGGCCATAAATAATGTTGCCATGTCTCTAAAGTCCGAACAAGAGCATATAATTCTTTATCATAAGTAGAATAATTCAGACTAGGCCCACTCAATTTTTCAGAAAAGTATGCAACAGGTTTGCCATCTTGTAATAACACACCTCCTAATCCAATTCCACTAGCATCACATTCAAGCTCAAAAGTCTTATTAAAATCAGGAAGTTGGAGTAAAGGAGCATGTGTCAACTTATCTTTCAATACCGTGAAGGCTTCTTCCTATGCGGTACCCAAAACAAAAGGCACATCCTTCTTTGTAAGCTCGTTGAGAGGTGCAGCAATGGTGTTGAAATCTCTCACAAAACGCCTATAGAATCCAGCGAGGCCAAGAAAACTCCTCACTTGTGTGACCGTTTTGGGCTGCGGCCAACTCTCAATAGCTTTAATCTTGGCTTTATCAACTTCAATTCCCTATGGAGTAACAACATAGCCAAGAAAAGATACTCGGTCGGTGCAAAAGGTGCACTTCCCAAGGTTACCAAACAAACATGCATCACGTAGAGCAATAAAAATAGCACGTAAATGTTCCAAATGTTCTTCCAAAGATTTGTTATAAATCAGTATATCATCAAAATAGACTACCACAAATCGTCCAATGAAAGCACGTAAAACTTCGTTCATTAGTCTCATGAAAGTACTAGGTGCATTAGTTAACCCAAAAGGCATGACTAACCACTCATATAATCCAAACTTAATTTTAAATGTTGTTTTCCATTCATCTCCCAATTTCATACGAATTTGATGGTATCCACTACGCAAATCAACTTTGGAGAATATTGTAGAGCCACTCAATTCGTCAAGCATATCATCTAGCCTAGGAATAGGATGACGATAACGAGTAGTAATATTATTAATGCCTCTACAATCAACGCACATACGCGACGTACCATCCTTTTTCGGCACTAAAATGATAGGAACAGCACAAGGACTAAGAGATTCGCGTATATAACCTTTGTCGAGCAGCTCTTGTACTTGACGCATAATCTCCTTCGTATCCTCTGGATTGGTACGGTATGGTGCACGGTTTGGTAATGATGCACCGGGAATTAAGTCAATTTGATGCTCAATTCCTCGAATAGGTGGTAATCACGGTGGCACGTCTTGTGGAAAGACGTCAGCGAACTCCTGCAAAATGTTAGTGACAGCAAGAGGCAAAGAGGAAGGCACGTCCTCGAATGAAAATAATGCCTCTTTGCACACAAAAGCATAGCAAACAGATTTGCTAAAATCTAGCTCATCAATGTCAGATTTGGTGGCAAGTAAACATGCACTTTTCAATTTAATTTCAGAAGCAACACTAGATGGTTTATTATTAGGCTTCATTTGTTGCTCAAATTCTTTTGCCACAATCTGATTTTCACTCTTATTTTGCTCCTTTTTTGCTTTATTAGCTCTATTAATATCATCTTTCAAAACGGAATCAGGAGTTATAGGAAGCAAAGTAATATTTTTGTCCTTATGAACAAGAGTATACTGATTGTTTCTACCCTGGTGTACAGAATTTTTATCAAATTGCCATGGTCTACCAAGTAATAAGGAACATGCTTGCATAGGTACCACATCACAATCAACATAATCAGCATATGTAGAGATACTAAAATGCACACGAACAGTACGTGTTACCTTAACCTTGTCGCTGTTGTTGAACGGTTGGATGTAGTAAGGATGTGGATGTGGTCTTGTGGTGAGAGATAGCTTCTCCACCATCTCCATGCTAGCCAAGTTGTTGCAGCTCCCTCCATCTATGATGACGTGAATAGAACGTTCCTTCACAACTCCCTTTGTATGGAACAAATTATGCCTCTGATTTTGCTCAGCTTGTGTAACCTGCACACTCAAAACACGTTGAGCAACTAAACATTCTTGCCTGTCAGCATCTTCAGCAGCCATGTATTGCGTCTCATGATCAGAATCATCTCCACCGTGTTCTTCATGTGTAATAAGAGCCAAAGTCTCCTCATCATAGTCACTAGCGGACTCATACCCACCATCCTCAGTAGCAATCATCACACGCTGAGATTTGCATTCTCTCGCAAAATGTCCTCTTCCCTTACAACGACGACAAATAATATCACTTGTGTGCCCTATTGACGCCATGGAAGAAGAAGAGCTCTGCGCAGGCCCAACAGGTATGCTCTTGGCAGAGAGTGGTGGTTGTGCCTACTTTCTTGTATCACGGCTGGAGGTGGCACCTGATGGAGGTGATGGTGCAGTGGAAGTAGAGGATGCACGTGGTGTCCATGATGAAGGTCGACCTGCAGAAAAGTTAGTTTGGGCCAATGCCTGTCGATCCTGCACTTCACGTTTAGCTTTACAAGCAAGATGGAATAAACGAGTGATATTATTATACTCCTTATACTCTAGAATGGTCTGAATCTCTCTATTTAATCTACCCAAAGAACGTGCAAGCATAGCTTCATTCTCCTCAACAATACCACATATAATCATGCCAGTTTGTAATTCCTGATAATATTCTTCTACAAAAAAATTTCCTTGTCTTAAACGCTGCAATTTTTGAATTAATTCACATTGATAATATGGTGGAACCCAACGAGTACGCATACCAGTTTTCAAAGCAGCCCAAGTAGCTGGAATAGGATATAATCTACAATGTTCAGACCACCAAACGCATGCAAAGCTAGTGAAAGCACAAACTGCGGCAGGGACACGTCTCTCCTTAGGATATTGTAAACATGTAAATCGTTGTTCAGTTTCTAACTCCCAAGTAAGATATATATCAGGAACATATCTACCCTCAAATGGTGGAATATTCAATTTTAGTTTAGGGAGATGGTCATGATCTCGTACCAGAGGGGGAGCCCTACCATTGCCATTATTTGCATGTGGACGACCTGGTGGTTGTGGTGCTGGTGGTTGCACGTAGTTCTGATTTTGATCAACCTCATCCTCGTAATCTCTCGCATAATCATCCTCCGCATCAGCTGCAGGAGCCACAGAAGTATCAACAATAGCACCAACAGTTTGGCCAGGCTGAAGAAGGACACGGCTTGCTCGGTGGAGGGCTGTTTCGCGACGTGGAGGTCGTCGTCGTCGTCGTCGTTGTTGTTATTGTTGTTGTTGTTGTTGTTGTTGCAGAGGTGCGGTAGGTGCAGCCGGTGGTGGAAGACGCGCAAGTAGTTCATTAAATCTGTTATCGAGCTTTGTTTCGAACGTCTTCTCAAGGCCAGTGATCTTCTCCCTGGCCTCTCAAAATTGTTCAGCACATCTTGCACCTGTTCAGTCATCATTTGCTGAAACTTATCATGAAGCTCCTTGTTCGTCAAATTCTCCCATTCAATCTCGTTGGCTTGTGATCCTGGCATGGTTGGCAGCAATAGAAACACACAAGAATATGATCCTACAGACTACTAACAAGTGGTGGTGGTGGGTGTCACAAATCCGTCAAGCAAAACTCAAATTCTTACCAGTTCTTACCCTGCAGCAGGCGGTGATCGGCAATCGTTGTAGTCAAAACTCTCAAAGCTTGGATAGAGCGATTACCAGGGAGAGTCAAACGCACGACGTAGATGTATGTGGAGCTAGGAAGGCTTATAATATGGTAGCAAAAAGGGTCAGCAATAATCAATTCAGATATGCAAAGTTGAATAAACGCTCAACGATGGTACTGTGCTGGTCCTAGGCTAGACCGTGCTAGAGACGAGAGCCTAGAACACTAACAAAATCACGGCGCTGCACATAAACAAGGGAAAAGCACACTCTGGAAAAAATCGCTCTTTTTTTTGCGCTCCTCTTTTTTTTGCCCGAGACCTACTCAGGTAAGGAAACACAAAACGAAAACTAGATGGATCTCGAAAACAAACCTAATATGAAAAGAACTCGGATTGGTGGTGGACAAGAAGATGTATATATGGACTCGGATTGGTGGTGGACAGGCGGATGTATATGGCAGCGGTAAGGAATATGCTGGTGGTGGTGGTATATGGTAGGAACGATGACGATGATGCGGCGGCGGCGTGACAACTTGTGAACAAAACTCGAAACTCTAAGGGAAACGAGACGCTAAGACCTGCAACTTGACACGACAATGCAACCAAAAATTCAACAAAGCAAATACAGAAAAGATTATGCAAAGGCTCAGATTGGTTCGGATAGGATGAACTAACCCTAATTTTTTTGGCTTTTTTCGTGGACTATAGGTATGAAGAACAGACTCGAACTAAACTACGAAAAACTGTAAAATCTTACCGAGCAACCTGGAAATCTGATACCACTTGACAGAGGCAAAGGTGTCCCGTCTTTCGATGAGATGGTGGTTATCGTTTTGGAGGAAATCGACTTTGACGATCCGACTATGAACGTGCGAGGACGTCGCGCCTTAGCAATCGCTAAACCAACTCCGAGAGGTTACTGACCACGCCAGAGCACGATCAACCTGACCACGAAGGTCTGTTTCCTGCAGGCAAACGAAGAACAAGCAAGAAACTAAGATTGCAATCTGGATATTGCGAATATAAGAGGAAAGCTTTATTGATCAAGGTGGGGTTCTGTGAAGTACCCCTTTGTCTGGTCGTTGAACACAAACGAAGTACCCGAAGTTGCAGCTATGGCGAACTTTAATCTAAACAAAACCCAAAATCTAAACGGTGCCCTAAGGCCTGTATATATGAAGGAAGAGGAGGGGAATTTCATGGCCCCTGGGGGAGGGGTCCGAAACCAATTCTATCTCTTGTTTCCCCACACACACGGACTCTAAAAACAGCCTATACTCAAGTATTTCGAAATTACATGGGCCTGGCCCAATAATAAGGTGACGCAGCACCTATAATAGCCTCTGGACGAAATTTATGAAGTGGCATCTTGTATATTTCGTCCAAGGCTTCATGCACTCATTATGGTGGCTTCAAAGTCCTGAAATCATCACTTGTAACTCCATTCTTGTTCCCGTTGCGCATGCCATCATCTCCATGCTTGGTCTTGGTCCAGTGTTCATCCCTCTTATCCATGCCAGGCCCTTCATTTGTAAGCAAAACAATTGTATCCAATTTAGGCAGCATCATATTCTCATGAACATTTGAATCATTACCAAGAAACGGAAGTACCTGATAATTTAATTGGCATGCGCGAGCTCTAGTAATTGGTCCAGTACATTTAGTAGTAGGGGTTGTGGGTGTAACAATGGTATTGATGTCCTCATCAGCCGCGAGGGCCGCCGCGAAGGCCGGCAAGCCCTCCAGGGGCCCCTTGTTCAAGTTGCCGACAGGTGTGGTCCCGCTGAGCAACAACTCGCGTCAAAACGACATCATCGCCATGATGCCGGAGTTCAACGCACACGGCCTCGTCACAAGCTGGGCCGAGCCGCGAGAGGATTAGGTGCAGGAGTTTTTCGACACCCTGGAGGATAAGTACGTCAGCGCCGAGCCGCGGCTTGTCCAGGACACCACCCAGGCGGAGCTGGACTACATCGCCGCCAGGGCGGCAGAGGCGGAGCTTGCCAGGGAGGTAGGGAGCGCCGGCGGCATGGAGGACAAGGCCGCGGCGGAAGCGGAGGAAAAGGAGCTCGCCCCGTGGGCGGAGTCCGCTGGGGAGGCCAGCAGCGCCGGCACCGGGGCCCCTCTCGTCGAAGATGTGGTCGACGAGTCATCGTCGGAGGAGCAGGAGGAGTCTGTCGACCCTCCGGTTACGGGGAGAGGGCGAGTCATGCGGTAGGCCACCTCTGGCGAGCCGGTCCGGCCCAGCAGGGCCGTACCACTGCGTCAAGCCCAGGAGGGGTCCGGCCGCCAGACAAGGGCTGCGGCGGCAAAGAAGTTGGTGAAGGCCGCGGTGGCGAGGAAGGAAGCAACTGCCTCTTCTTCGTCCAAAGGCCCTCGGACTCCATCAGCTTCTCCTCCCCCGGCAGTTAATGACGCGGGGGTCATCTTCGACTTCAGATCCCTCAGCCCAAGGAGGGAGAGGAAAGCAGCAGAGGAGGAGGTGGAGGACGAGTAAGTATCTTATTCCTTTCTGTCATCTCCGTCCCCTCAGATCGTGCCACTTATCTTGACTTGTTTTCATCTTTGCGGGGATGCGGAGACGCTGGCCTAGAGGGTGAAGAGGGCCAAGGCTTCGGCGGGCGGCCAGCCCCCGGCAGGCGCTGCTGGCACGCCGCTGGTTGTGTTGAGCAGTCCAGACAGCAGCCCCCGGCACAGCCCCCAGCGTATGTTCATCACCCGCCCCTCATCAACGTGTGTTAGGGGCACGATCCCTTGGTGCTAACCTTGTCGTGATTGCAGGAGGGGGACAGCAGCGGGAGGAGCCACACAGGGCTACCCCCAACACGCCGCCCCGATCGACCACGCCGCCCCGAGGGGCGTCCCCGGCAAGGGCGCCAAGCACCGAGCCTATGCACACGGAGGAGGAGGAGGCGAACTCGGGCGCGGGTGGCTTTGCCTCGGTGCCAAACGTTGGCGGGGAGGGGACCTCTGCTTCCTAGCCCGGCACGGGTAAGTCACTTGCCTTCTGTCTCTGTTCTTTCTGAATCTTGATCTTGGCCTCGCCTCATCCCCTTCTCGGTAACTAGATTTCCCCTCGGTGGACCCAGAGGACATCGACACCGTCATCGAGGATGTCACCAAGGATGCCCGCGGCGGAGGCCGAGAAGATTGCTGCCGAGTAGACCACCAAGGGCACTGCGGAGGACGCCGCCAAGGGGCCCGCCGGGGAGTCCGGCAAGGCCACTACCGAGGAGGCCGGCAAGGGGCCTGCCGGGGAGGCCGGCAAGTCCGCTGCCGGGGAGGAGGTGGTTGATGACCAGACTTCCTCCTCCGCTGCCTCTGGCTCCGGCAGGTATTTGAAGGTGAGCGACGACCTTTTCGTCCACCTTCCAGGGACGTCGAGCTCCAGGGCGCCCATCGAGGGAGAGGTATTCGACGAGGAGGTGCTCGCCGCCGCCGGGCTCGAGGTTGTTGACGAGCCGAGCGTCGGTGGCGACAGTTCCCAGGAGGAGCGGCTTCTCCAGGCCATGGGCGCCAACTTTCGGAAGCTTCAGGCGCTCCACCACGCCCGCTTGGACAAGGCCAAGTCCAGGATGGCAACGGTGGACAAGGTGGAGGGGGACCTCAAGGGACGTGTCGCCAATTAGCAAACTTGGTTCTGCCAAGCTTGTGAGGAGCTGAAGGCCGCCCAGGGCGAGCTGGCCAAGCCTGATGTGGAGCTCACCATGAAGCAGGCCAACATCGAGAAGGCCCAGGAGATGGCGAAGAACTTGGCCGCCCCAGCTGAGGCCACTCGAGCCCAGCACCAGGCCGCCCTGAACTCCCAGGAGGAGGACCTTGCCGCTCGCGAGGAGAAGCTTGCCGCAACACTCCGTGGCAAGGATGAGGAGGTGGAGAAGCTCATCGTGCAGCGAACCCAGGAGCTGGAGCAGAGGCACAGGGAGGCACTCGATGCCCAGGCTCTGGTTCACGCCGACAAGGTGAAGGAGCTGGAGGTGGAGCGGGACGGGCTGAAAGACCAGACCCTGAAGCTGGCCGAGGAGAAGAACACGCTCAACGGTGCCCTGGTGGAGGCGCAGGGCGCAGTCCTAGACCAGACCCTGAAGGCGGCGTCTTGAGGATGGATCCCCAATGGCCTGCCGGGTGTGCTTGCGGCCGGGCGAACCACCTTACCGCCCTTAACGCGGCCGCTCGAACTGTCGAGCTTGACTCGAGTCAGAATCGAGAGCATTGCCAATTGCGGAAGGCTACCCTGCCACTCTCGACGCGGCCGCTTGAGCTGTTGAGCGGACTCCAAAAAGAACAAGGGCATTGCCAATTGCGGGAGGGCCCCTTTGTGTGCAGGTTTTCCATACAAAGAACGAGATCTCCGAGGGGAATAACTTTATATAAAAAGGAAATATTTAAAGTTCGGCATGACTTAGCTTTCATGTCGCCGCACTGGCGCCCTTCGTGCTTGCAGGCGGCGCCGTTCTCTTGGTCATCTTCTCCTTTAGAAACCATGGCCACGAGGAACAGCTAAACTGGCTGCTAAACTAGATTCTCACCATTGCGCCCCCTACCTGGCGCACCAAAGATGTCGGTGAGAACGACACCTATGGGGTCACTGGGATCCCTTCTACGGTCGGCGGGCGCGAGGTCGTGAGAAGAGCAGGTTTAGGAGCTAGCACAAGGATCATTTACCCAGGTTCAGGCCACGAGGATGCGTAAAACCCTTGTCCTGCTTTGGTGGATGTATTGGGTGTTCTTGAGCTCTCGAACTAGCTACGGTTGCCGTGCAGTTCAAAAGAGCCGAATCCCCCTCCAGTATGCCTTGGGCCTCCTTTTATAGGCAAAAGGGGTTGCCACAGTAGCACACATGAGGTGGAAAGGCGTACAGTGCGCGAGCTTATGTCTCGGCATTACAGGACAAAGCTCATTCAATGTGCTACTTAGGTGTCCATTAGCTTTATCGGGGACGGGAACGAGGCCCGTCCCGTCCGTCACCGCTCCGCCTCGCTTCGACACGCGCCCAGGCCAGCGATGCATGCGGTGCCATCTAGGCAGGCAGGCTACTGAGGTGGCGCGGTGCTGGAGCCTTCACGAAGATCTGCATGCCACCACGCAGGTGCTTGCTAAGTTGGTGATGTAGGGTGGAACCCTATACGGCCGATCTTTCACGAAAGGAGCGGATCCCAACTAAGAACATGAAGAACACGAGGGGATACACGAGGGAAAACACAAGAGAATCACTAAAACCAACAGATATAGTCAGACATGTGCTAGATCCTCGAAACACGAGAGGAGATACAAGATCCGCGATCAACAAATGACGATACAAAGGGTAACCAGTTCTTCTCCGTGAGGAGGTCTTGATGGGGCCATCCAAGAGGGGGTCTTGAATCCGCTTGGAAGGATCTTCTTCGGTGGAGGCGCGATCTCCGAGGAGAAGGTAACCAAGTGGATGAGCAAGGCTCTCACACAAACATGAGCTAATCCTTTTCTAACCCTAGTACAGAGCTAAGGGACAAGTATATATAGTCCCAGGGGTAATTTGGGGGATACATGGGGTGAAACCCCTTCAACTGCGCGCAGGCAGGGTGGTAGTACCGGTCATGGGGCCGGTAGTCCGGTTTTAGCGGATATAGCGGTTGTTCCGGTGCTGTTCCGGCCTTGCACCGGTCTCATCACAGAAGCTTGACCGGTAGTTGGGCGGTAGTACCGGTGGACCGGTAGTTGCACCGGTAGTTGATCGGTAGTACCTCTTTCTCTGCGCTGGGAAAATCCATGTCCATGCTCTTGGTGTCCATCTTGCACCATCCATCTCCTTGTTGGTTCCTTGGTACCTAGGCACACAAAGTGTCTTTATTTGAGGTAGTAGCCATGTCTCATGTGGGTCCAAGGGGAGTTGAACAAGGAGAGAGTTCACCTTATGTCCAATGGCACATGTTGGAGGTCTCGTTGTATGTCCACTTGGGGCTTGGGGAATAGTCGTAGTGTACATGGGGATGATCGTAGGATGCTCCGCATCATCTCCCCTCCCTTCGGAAAGATCCGACCTCGGATCGAAAACCTCATCACCATGGAAACGGTCGTCGTGGACGGACTTGTAGTAGGACGTAGTGGAAGACATTGCGCAATCCAAGTACTCCAAGGTGTCTTCGGAGTGGTATACATGCAAAAAGAGCAAACACAAGCGACACTCAGAAATACAATGGTTAACGCACACAAAGTGTCCGTCATGTTGGAATGAGTCCGTGCAACAAGATTGTGTGTAACAAAGAGCATGAAGCTTAACAAGATGATATAGAATGATCTGCAAAGCGTTCATGGAAGCAAAAGCATTCATTGTGCACACAAATGTATTGTGAATGTGATCAATGCAACCATTGTGCAAAATGAGGTCATAATGGGATGGTTTATCAAAAGCATGAACATGGTAATTGGTGCTCAATGTGACTATGTTGTCATGCAATTGATGGTGGTCAAGATGATCATGATGTATGAATATGCCATCAAAGATCACAACAAATTTGCTAAGGAAGTGTACAATCTCATATATCATGGATGACATAGAAATGGAAGATGCGACAAGGCAAGCATAATGTGAGTCAATCTGATGAGGACATCAATACCATTGTTACACCCACAAGCCCTGCTACTATACATACTGGACCGATTACTAGAGCTCGCGCACGCCAATTAAATTACCAGGTACTTTCGTTTCTTGGTAATGATTCTAATGTTCATGAGAATATGATGCTGCCTAAATTGGATACATTTGTTTTGCTTAGAAATGAAGGGCCTAGCTTGGAGAAGGATGAACATTGGAGCAAGAACAAGCATGGAGTGGATGGCATGCGCAAGGGAGACAAGAACAGAGTTTCAAGTGATGATTTCAGGACTTTGAAGCCACCATAATGAGTGCATGAAGCCTTGGACGAAATATACAAGATGCCACTTCATAATTTTCGTCCAGAGGCTATTCTAGGTGATGCGTCACCTTATTTTTGAGCCAGACCCATGTAATTTCAAAATACTTCAATATAGGATGTTTTTAGAGTCCATATGTGTGGGGAAACAAGAGTTAGGGTGGGTTTCGGACCCCTCCTCCAAGGGCCACGAAATCCCCCCCCCCCTCTTCCTCCATATATACAGCCCCTATGGCATCGTTTAGACTTTGGGGTTTTGTTTAGATAAAAAGTTCGCCATAGTTGCAACTTCGCGTACTTCGTTTGTGTTCAACGACCAGAGCAAGACGTCACAGAACCCCACCTTCATTAATAAAGCTTTCCCCTTATATTCGTAATATCCAGATTGCAATCTTAGTTTCTTGCTTGTTCTTCGTTTGCTCGCAGGAAACAGGCCCTCGTGGTCAGGTTGATCGTGCTCCGGCGTGGTCAATAACCCTCGGATGTTGGTTTAGCGATTGCTAAGGCGCGACGTCTCGCATGTTCGTAGTCGGATCGTCAAGGTCGACTCCCACAGAAAACGGTAGCCACCATCTCATCGAAACATCGGGACACCTTTGCCTCTATCACAATCCATGCATAAGATGCAAATGTGTTATGGGGATTGTTGTACCATAGCTCGATGTCGTGGTAGATGCGGTGGTCCGGGGGCGCATCCACTAAGTCTGAGCACACCTCAACTCGAAGGTCCATAGGGTCCATCTCCAATGTTGGTCCTCCATCCAATATATGTATCATGTAGACAAGAAGAAGGAGACAACAATGAAAGAATGACCCATCCAATATGCGTATGTGAGGATGGCTCAAAGGGAATGAGTTCACCTTTATGAGGATGTGGAGAATGTTGTTGTCGCGCATCTTGTACTCCTTTACATGACCAAGTTGTCGCATGACGGCACCGCCTTGTGGATCCTTCAAATCAAAACAACATGACAAACACTTGGAAAAACAAATGAGGTTAGCGGAAGTGCAAAACCTATCATTCGTGTGGTAATATACCCAACAAGTGTATGCATCATGCTCATCATAAGAAAGGACAAGGGAGCATTTCATAGTATGGAAGCATATGATGCGAGAACAACCAAATACAATAGGCTCAATCAAACAAGCATGCATCACAAGTAAAATGTCCAAGTCTCCAAGATCACTAAGCATAGACGCAACAATTGGAGGCAAGCGACAATGAACAAGATATATCATGTGAGAGGCATGAACATATATGTCATCAACCCAAGAAAGCGATTAAGGGTGGAACATGGGTGATGTGACAAAGCGAGCAATCATAGTGATCAAGTCAAGCGAGCTAGTAGTGCGAAGATGCAACGTACTAGAAGGAAACATGGCAAGCATGTCATGTGTGCAAATAGTGGGCAAGAATAATTCACATGTCATAGCACAAGCATGAAAGCAAGATATGAGGAAAGTAACATGATTGTATTGGCAAGGAGTCCTATGTAAATAGGAATGGGACATCATGACTCACCCAAAACAACAAGCATCAATAGCATGAGGCACATGATAAACATGGCAAGAGCAACAAGGATCTCCACCAAGCATGCAAATACACATAGGAGTATCATAATGGTGCATCATGGGTAAATGCAAGCAAGGGTCACAATTGCAAGGCAAAGGCATAGAAGCAAGCATAACATGCAAAGTGAACACGGGAAAATGAGCATAACGTGACAAATTGTGACACCCAAAATTTTATTTGGCCTTTTCAAAAAAATTATTTGACTTGAGGGAGGTGTTTTAAATTTTTCTTCAAAAGAATCCTCCCTTTCAAAATATTTTTTTATGGCAAGGGTTTTATTTGGATTCACCCAAGACTTGATTTTGGTCTTGGAGGTTCTTTCTTTTTATTTTGGACTCAAACCAAAATGCTTTTCACTTGGGAAAAATGCCTTTTGAAAATTCCTTTGAAATTGGCCTATGGCTTTTGGAATGATTCTTTGCCCCTTTCAACAAATCTCTCTTGCCATGACCTTAGTGCAAATCCACTCTCATAAACCTTTCCTCATCTTTGGATCATGATTTACTCCAAATCCAGCAAGTTGGACCTCTCCATAAAAATTTTCCCATTTATTTCTTATCAAAACAATTTCTGCCTTCTATTCTAGCTCTTGGAGATTTACAAAGGAGCTACCCTTTCTGTTTTGATTTTTGCCCCCAAACCAATTTCCCTTCCTAGTCCTTTGAACCCTCAACCAAGATCCATGAAGATCCACTGGTCTTCAGTTCAAACTTTTCAAATTATACTTGCTGCAAGTTTGGACCAGATTTGCCAAATTTGATGAAATTCATTCAAATCTTTCTCCAAAAATTCTGAGAAAAATCAGGCAGCCTCTGGGTGCATTGAGAGGTCACCTCACCAAGTCCCAGCCCCAAGAAAAATTTTCTTCATACCAAATCATTTCGTCGAACACCTACTGGACACTGTTTCTATAAGGTTCAGTCAAATTCAGTTAACAGTGTCCGAATCACTATCGTTTTCTTCAGTGTCTGTTGTCGATCTCGCTAGTGCCCGGCGTCGCCGTGTTTCCTGTCCCCTCCCCCTTGTCCTCTGCACCGCACGAGCGCCTGGATGCTTGCAGGCGTCGGCGACGAGCTGGAGGAGGTGCGCCGCCCCGTGACCGACGCCAGCGGCGGCTTTGCGGCCGCCAGAGAGAGGCGCAGCGCAGACGGCGCCACCCAGCGCCGCCCAAGCCACCGGAGATCGCTGCGTGGTCTTCCACTCCCCAGTGCGCGCTGCCACCCTCGTCGTGAACCGCTGGGCGCGGAGCGCGCTCTCTGCCGCCGTCGTGCCCGTGCGGCCACCCCACCGTGGACCGGCGCCATTACGCCAAGACCGACCAGGACTAGCGGGGGAACGGCACCAGTACACCTCACTGATGCTGCCTGGCCACCTAAACTCCTTGCCAAGCCGCTGCCTCGCCGTAATTGCTCGCCGGAGCAACCTCGTTCACGGCCACCCCCTCGAGCCGCCTATAAATAGAGGCCCCGAGCTCCAGCTAGTACGCACACCACCTCTTCACTCCACCAAGACCCTGCCTAGCCACTGGAAGAGCCCCGAGGGAGTCCCCTTCCTCGACTCCGGCCGCCGCGACCCGCCACGGGATCCAGCTCGATTCGCTCCCGGGCGTGCACCTCTGCCTCCCATCTCTTGCCAGTAGCTCCCTAGTGCATCCCTCCTTCTGACCCGCACTTCAATTCGAAGTTTGCAGCACACCACCGGAGTTCCCCACCATCGCCTGAGCCGCCGTCTGCCTGAGAAAGTGTCGCCGTCGACGCGGTGCTCCCCGACGCCCAAGTCCACCATCCACCGACGCGGAAGGGCACGCTGATACTCTTGGTACACTCCGATCTCCCTGACTCGCCGTGGTTCGACGCCGGCGACCTCCGCAGCCTTCGGGCGCCGGCGAGGTTTTTCAAACCTGACATGTGGACCCCCTACGTCAGCCTCTCCTCTTTCACCCCCGAAGCGTTTTCTGTTGGCGCCTTCGGGCAGAGTATGTCTTCTCTGTGGGCTGGCGCGTTTCTATTCGAACCGTTTTCTATTTTCTCAGTTAGGCCCCTGGAACTTCTCTGTTTCATTACAGATGAGTCCCTGGACAGAAACCCTTATAACTTTTTAATAAAAAGTGATTTTTGAGTGATTCTTTTTCTGACAGTCTTATAATTTTGTCTAGTTTTTTATGGGATTTATTTGGAACAACTTTTATGCACGCGTTGGTTTTCACGTTAGTATGCCTTTTCGCTATACTGTAGGTTCCGAAAGAGGTGACGGAGCCGCGAACTTCGCCGAGCTAGACTCCGACTTCTCCGAACCAGGCAAGCATGTTTGAAACTTTGATATGATAGGTGTTTTGCATGTTTGCGTGAAAGGTTGTGCGTGGCATGTGAGTATAGGTGAGTATCTTGTTGCTTGTGAGGCAACTACCCGTGTGTTCCAAAGTTACTGTGATCTCTGATGAGAGATGGCCTAGTCATGTGGTGACATGAAGGGCAGTAAGGTGGTACTGTTGTAGCATGCCAGCCTTGCGTCATCCGATAATCTCTGACGTTAACGCGGACGGAGTCACGTTATCGTTCTTCCCCCTTCCGTGCTACCACTTGTTTTCTGCCAGAATGCGGTTTAGTAAGTTGGTAACCTCTTTCCGTGTACACACCAAACAGAGGGGCCGGGGTGATGGTTCCATGGCCCTGGATTAAAGCCAGTCATCCGGTCAGGGGGCATGGGTGTTTCCGGTTGGGACCGAGAGGGGGGCACCCCTTAGAGCGCGCGTATAGAAATTTGATCCCATGCTACGCGAGGTTGTAGCCTCCCCGTCTCAAGGTTTTTCTTGAACTTTGCCGAGGGTGATTCCTGGCTTCGGATTGTGGAATGGGTGTGTACTGGTTAGATGTGTTTCTTCCAAAACACTGTAAACGGAACTAGTCCCCATGACTACTGAAATCCGTTGGCTGTGGTTAAAGTACAAACTCTGCAGAGTCAAATCCTTCCGAGTCATCGTATCCAAGGTCAAGTATCGTGATCAGCGTATCCATGTCTATGTCATAACCTCGTGGTATATTCTTCTTTCCGGTAAGTGAGCCAGAGTAGTAATCTTGGCTGAACGTTATTCCTGTGGATGGACTAACCCTGTTGTTTGTCTCATGTCTAATTATTCTCTTGATATGTTTAAAAATTCATGAGCTACTAAGTTATGAATATAAGCCCTTTATGTGATGTCGCTCAGACGTCCGACTGTGGCATGTTTGTCTCTTACTTTCAATATAAGCCTTTTATGTGATGTCGCTCAGACGTCCGACTGTGGCATGTTTGTCTCTTACTTTCAATATAAGCCCTTTATGTGATGTCGCTCAGACGTCCGACTGTGGCATGTTTGCCTCTTACTTTCAATATGAGCCCTTTATGTGATGTCGCTCAGACGTCCGACTGTGGCACGCACTGTCTTTTATTTTTCTATTATAAGCCCTTTATGTGGTGTCGCCCCGACGCCCGACTGCGGCATTATTATTCTTGCAGTTTCCTCTCGAGGAGTCATTCAGACCCTTGTTTGGCACCCAGTATTTATTTTGGGATTTCGGGAGGACTACCGCCCGACTTCTCTGTCATTTTCCCATGCATTATTGTCTCTATGTCTGAACGCACTTGTTAATCTGTTCATATGCTCCATGTTTACATTTGTTATATCTTATGTCCGAACTGTCTTGCGAGTACTTTCATAGTACTCACCTGGCTTGTTGATTTGGCCAGATGTTGACGAAGGCGATCTCTTGGATGAAGAGTTTGATAGTGAGTCCGACGCCTAGAGGAATCCCAGTCAGTCCTGTGCGATCCTGGATATTGGTCACTTGTATTATGTACACTTCTGCCACCCGCAATAAACATCCTCGAGCTTCTCCCCGACGCTCGAAGAGCTGTAGTTTGCAGGAGTCATATCACCCGCTCCGCTGTGATATTCCCACCACCGTTGTTATCGTGAGTTAGTAGTTATGCCACCCTATCCGCCGTTATGTTTATTCGGCGTGCATGTAATAAATTGTTGAGCAGTCCCCGCTCAACCTTGTATTATATTTAGTACTGCTGGTACTTTTCTTCTGTGACCAAGATATTGTCTACCAGTGAGAAGGAATTCTTCTTTACTGGTCCATAAAAGGGATTGGTCTCTCAATAAATATTTTATTGAAAAACCGGTCGTGACAAGCTTGGTATCAGAGCCAGGCTGACTGTAGGAAGCCACTAGGTGCGATCGCTAATCGGTTATTAGCGTCTTTTGTGCTTTTTCAGCATTTTGCAATTGTAGCTATTTTCTGTTGGTCATCATAAATTTATGACATGACTACTCAGAACTTTTGCCTACTTTTGTAGATGGCTGGCAGCAACTGCGAGACTCGAGTGTTCACGAACGTGCCCGAGGGGTTTGTCAAACTCCTCGTCTCCATCACCAAGCTCGCGATCGGGCCAGCGACTCGCCCGGAGTTCACGCTTTACCAGCACAAGCTCAGCGACGACGTGTCTATGCACCAAGCCGTGGTGCAATTCAAGGGAGGACGTTCTGCGTCTCGCCACTTCCGTTTTGTGGGAAGGGCCATGCCTACGGAGAGGCATGCCATGCAGATGGCTGCCCGTGAGGCGATAGCTCGCCTTCGGGATATCCTTCCTATGATGAAGACTCGTCGCTACCGCTACCTCCCATGCCATGTGCCGTACACTTGTCACTATGCTTTCGCCTGCCATCAGGGAGAGCGAGATGAAGCCATCGAGATGGTTGTGGAGTATCTCAAGGCTCTGGAGGTGTCTTTCGACAACCTCGTGGATGATCTTGTGGCTGCCCGGATGGACTTAGTTCGGGGCGGTCCTGCCTGCAGGAAGGAGCTTCTTCACACGGCACCACCTCTGACATTCGTCTCATCCTCAGCATCTTATGCACCGGCCATTTTGGCCACTGCTCGCCGTCTGCCTACCACTGAGGAGTTCGACCGAGTCATCGCTCCTACTCCAGTCAGAGCTGCACCGCCTGCTGCACCCGCACTGCTGCCTGTCGCCCCCGCACCATCACCGCAGCGCAGTGCTACGCGCCAGGAACCTGCTAGAGAGGAGGTGGAGGTTGAATCTCCTGCACCGCTGAGTCTTGCCCTCGGCAAGGGAAAGGACATCGTCACCATCTCCGACTGAGAGCGCCGAGTAGCCGCGCGTTATGTCTGCTTGTATGATGTGTTTTATCTGTACGCTGGTTTGTATTAGTGTGTTTGCTGCTTTCCGGAGGAGTATGCTAGTCTAAATAACATGTCAGGATTGTGTACGCACATCCTGAATGCTGTATCGTGTGTTTGCTTTTCGCGTGTAAGATTTGGGTTAAGCAGTTCACCTCCATGCAAAATCGTTTATGCTTTCTTGAAAAATCTTGAGGTCTTTTAAGTTTTTTTTGCCTTTGCAAGATTTTCCTTGTGCCGCACAGTTCTTCTCATGAGTTTTGCAAAATAATACCCCAGACTGGAAAAATGTCTCGTCCGTGGACTCGTTCCATGCCCAATCAGCCAGAAGAAGTTTATGGGACACAGACTAGCAACAACTTCACTCAGGGTCAGTCCAGTCAACAGGACAGCGAAGCAGCCCTGTCTCAAGTATGCCGTCTCTTCGAACAAAGCCAGCAACAGCACCAAGAGATGATGAATCACGTCATCAATATGGGAAACCACCGTGAACCCTATCAACCACATTCCAAGTTATCTGAGTTACAGAAGACTCGCCCTTCAACGTTTGCTCACACCGATAGGCCGCTAGAAGCCGATGATTGGCTTCGTGACATCGAAAGGAAGCTGATTATTGCTCAGTGTTCAGATCATGAGAAGGTGCTTTATGCACCACACTACCTTACTAGAGCAGTTGCAGCATGGTGGGAAAACTTCCTACACATGCATCCCCGTGAACACAACATCACCTGGGAAGAGTTCAAGGAAGGCTTTCGTGGGGCACACATCCCCAGGAGCATCATAAAAATCAAGAAGAGAGAATTTGACGATCTCAAGCGAAGAGGCATGTCAGTGACAGAATACAACGGTCAGTTTACCCAGCTATCTCGTTATGCCTACGACGAGCACATGACAGAGAACAAGAAGATGGAAAAATTCCTGGACGGCCTGGCACCAGCTCTAAGATGCCAACTGGTGGTACACACTTTCCCGGATTTTAAAACTCTGGTTGACAAGGCCATTACCTTGGAGAATGAGCGCCGCAGCCTGGAGGATATCCGTAAGCGGAAAAGGGACAAGACGACCCTCGCTCGCAACAACCGAAGCAGGACTGAGGTTCCAAGGACAGGAGCAAGGAAATCCACGACTGCTAATCTAAGGCCCGTCAGACAGTTTCATTCCAGGGACAAGGAGTTCACGTACCATCCAGGGGTCACATGCTATGCTTGTGGAGAAGAAGGGCACTATGCTAAACAGTGCCCAAAACCGAGGAACTCGGCCCCCAAGCCGAACAATGGTGGAAACAATCCAGCCCCCAAGCGCAACAATTTCAATCCCAACAACAACCACAGGAAGGGTCACCTGAACCATGTGACCAGGGAAGAGGCGCAGAATGCCCCAGACATCGTGCTCGGTACGTTCCCTGTCAACACAGTACCTGCCACGGTTTTGTTTGATTCTGGAGCTTCCCATTCGGTCGTTTCGAAGAGTTTTATTTTGCAACATGGTTTTCCGATACTTCCCTTGGAAAAATCTATGATCATCAAGTCCCCCAGAAATAAGCAAATCGCTCAGAGTTACTGCCAAGGAGTGATCATTGAATTCGAAGGACTACAGTTCCAAGAAAATCTCATCGGGTTGGAAAATAAAGGACTGGATGACATTTTAGGGATGGACTGGTTGACCACCAACAAAGGATTCATTGACTGTTTCAATCGGACCATGATTCTCACTCACCATCACGGCAAGACAATAAAGGTTACAGCTCAAGAAAGGCCACGGTCACGGCAACCAAAGCTAAACAAAGTGGACATTTCAGAACTGAGAAAAGTTCCAGTGGTATGCAAGTTCCCTGACGTATTTCCTGAAGAGCTACTAGGCATGCCACCAGACCGAGAGATAGAGTTCAGCATCGAACTAGCACCTGGCACCGCTCCCATCTATAAGAAACCTTATAGAATGGCACCCTCAGAATTAGTGGAGTTGAAGAAGCAGATAAAGGAATTATTGGACAAAGGATTTATTCGAGCCAGCTCCTCACCATGGGGTTCGCCAGTATTATTCGCCAAGAAAAAGGATGGGACACTGAGACTGTGTATAGACTATCGAGCTCTCAATATGGTCACCATCAAAAACAAATATCCGATGCCACGGATAAATGATTTGTTTGACCAGCTCGCACAAGCCAAGGTGTTCTCAAAAATTGATTTGAGATCGGGATATCACCAATTGAAAGTACGGACAGAAGATATCCCCAAGACAGCATTCACTTCCAGATATGGGTTATATGAGTTCACAGTGATGCCTTTTGGACTAACGAACGCCCCTGCATATTTCGTCCACCTCATGAACAAAGTGTTCATGAAATTCATGGACAAATTTGTTGTGGTGTTCATTGACGATATTCTGGTTTACTCAAGGACACCGGAAGAGCATGCTGAGCATCTCAGAATTGTTTTGGGAGAATTGAGGAAACATCAGTTGTATGCCAAATTTAGCAAGTGTGAATTTTGGCTAAGACAAGTTGGTTTCCTAGGCCACATATTAAACCAAGAAGGCGTGGCCGTAGACCCAGAGAAAGTCAAAGCCATACTTGACTGGAAGCCACCCGCCAACGTGACAGATGTGCGGAGTTTCCTGGGAATGGCCGGATATTACAGAAGATTTATTGAAGGATTCTCCACTGTGGCAAAACCAATAACACAGTTGCTCAAGAAAGACAAGAAATTTGTATGGACGGAAGCATGCGAGAAAAGCTTCCAAGAACTCAAGAAGAAACTAACAACCGCACCGGTCTTAACTGTGCCAGACATACACAAGAGTTTTGAAGTGTATTGTGACGCCTCCCGAAAGGGTCTCGGGTGTGTACTAATGCAGGATGGCAAAGTTGTCGCGTATGCCTCCAGGCAGCTGCGAAAACATGAGGAAAATTACCCAACACATGACTTGGAGCTAGCAGCAGTCATACATGCACTCAAGGAGTGGAGGCACTTTCTGTTGGGAAATCACTGTGAAATATATACGGACCATAAGAGCCTTAAATATATTTTCACTCAACCAGAGCTAAACTTACGCCAACGACGCTGGTTGGAATTGGTCAAGGACTATGATGTCGGTATTCACTACCATCCAGGGAAAGCAAATGTAGTGGCCGATGCCCTTAGTCGAAACCCGAGCCCGGACAATGACGGTGAGTTTCAGCAAAAGTTCGCTAGGCTCAACATGGTGTTAGTCTCTGAGGGCACCATATCAAATCTGGAGATACAACCCACCCTAGTGGAACAAATTAAGAAGGCTCAACAGGGACATCCCAGCATCGAAGGTATAAGAAAGAAAATGAACCTTGCTAAGGCTTCAGAGTTCGTCACAAACAGTGAAGGAATATTATGGTACGGAGACAGACTTTGCGTACCTAACATTGAGGAACTCAAGCAACAAATCCTAACCGAAAGCCACACCGCTCCATACTCGATCCACCCTGGAGGAACCAAAATGTACAAGGACATTCAGGAAAGATTTTTGTGGCACGGTATGAAAAGGGATATAGCCACATCTATTGCTTGTTGCGATTCATGTCAGCGCATCAAGGCCGAGCATCAAAAGCCAGCAGGGCTACTCCAGCCAAACAGGATACCGGAGTGGAAATGGGATGAAATAGGAATGGACTTCATTGTCGGACTACCTCGATCACAACGTGGAAATGACGCCATATGGGTCATCACAGACCGACTAACCAAGGTTGCTCATTTCATTCCCGTGAAGACTACCTACTCCACACAAAGGCTGGGCAAGCTTTATCTCTCTCGTATAGTTTGTTTGCATGGAGTCCCAAAGACTATAATATCCGACCGAGGCACCCAATTTGTCTCCAAATTTTGGGATCACCTGCAACAAGCTCAGGGCACGCAGCTAGCTTTCAGTACAGCGTACCACCCTCAGACTGATGGACAAACGAAACGTGTGAACCAAATCCTAGAGGATATGCTGAGAGCCTGTGTGCTCACCTATGGATCCAATTGGGAAGAGAGTTTGCCGTATGCCGAGTTTGCTTACAACAACAGTTACCAAGCCAGCTTGCAAATGGCACCCTTTGAAGCATTGTACGGACGAAGGTGTCGTACCCCACTGAATTGGTCAGAAACAGGTGACAGTCGTATCTTCGGCCCAGACATGCTCAAGGAGGCCGAGGAGAAAGTTAAACAGATCAGGGACAGACTCAAGACAGCACAGAGCCGACAAAAGAGCTACTACGATCAAAAACATCGTGAGGTCAGCTTTGAACCCGGTGTTTCCGTATACCTACGAGTGTCTCCTATGAGGGGCCTGCAACGGTTCAAAATTAAGGGGAAGCTAGCCCCGAGATTTATTGGACCATTCTGTATAATTGCACGAAGAGGCACGGTAGCCTACCAACTAGACCTACCCAAGGAGCTGTCAGACGTCCATGACGTATTCCACGTCTCACAATTGAGAAGATGTGTAAGTAACCCGGAGAAGCATGTATCTCATGAGAGCATTGATGTACAACCAGACCTCACCAACAGAGAGAGGCCAGTAAAGATACTGGAAGTGTCTGAACGGAGGACCCGACAGAAAACAACTAAGTTTTTCAAAGTTCAGTGGAGCAACCACACTGAGGATGAAGCTACATGGGAAAGGGAAGATTTTCTTCAGGCAGAATATCCATATCTATTCGAGGATCAGCTAAAATCTCGAGGACGAGATTATTCCTAAGGGGGTAGGTGTTGTGGCACCCAAAATTTTATTTGGCCTTTTCAAAAAATTTATTTGACTTGAGGGAGGTGTTTTAAATTTTTCTTCAAAAGAACCCTCCCTTTCAAAATATTTTTTTTATGGCAAGGGTTTTATTTGGATTCACCCAAGACTTGATTTTGGTCTTGGAGGTTCTTTCTTTTTATTTTGGACTCAAACCAAGATGCTTTTCACTTGGGAAAAATGCCTTTTGAAAATTCCTTTGAAATTGCCCTATGGCTTTTGGAATGATTCTTTGCCCCTTTCAACAAATCTCTCTTGCCATGACCTTAGTGCAAATCCACTCTCGTAAACCTTTCCTCATCTTTGGATCATGATTTACTCCAAATCCAGCAAGTTGGACCTCTCCATAAAAATTTTCCCATTTATTTCTTATCAAAACAATTTCTGCCTTCTATTCTAGCTCTTGGAGATTTACAAAGGAGCTACCCTTTCTGTTTTGATTTTTGCCCCAAACCAATTTCCCTTCCTAGTCCTTTGAACCCTCAACCAAGATCCATGAAGATCCACTGGTCTTCAGTTCAAACTTTTCAAACTATACTTGCTGCAAGTTTGGACCAGATTTGCCAAATTTGATGAAATTCATTCAAATCTTTCTCCAAAAATTCTGACAAAAATCAGGCAGCCTCTGGGTGCATTGAGAGATCACCTCACCATGTCCCAGCCCCAGGAAAAATTTTCTTCATACCAAATCATTTCGTCGAACACCTACTGGACACTGTTTCTATAAGGTTCAGTCAAATTCAGTTAACAGTGTCTGAATCACTATCGTTTTCTTCAGTGTCTGTTGTCGATCTCGCCAGTGCCCAGCGTCGCCGTGTTTCCTGTCCCCTCCCCCTTGTCCTCTGCACCGCACGAGCGCCTGGATGATTGCAGGCGTCGGCGACGAGCTGGAGGAGGTGCGCCGCCCCGTGACCGACGCCAGCGGCGGCTTTGCGGCCGCCAGAGAGAGGCGCAGCGCAGACGGCGCCACCCAGCGCCGCCCAAGCCACCGGAGATCGCCGCGTGGTCTTCCACTCCCCAGTGCGCGCTGCCACCCTCGTCGTGAACCGCTGGGCGCAGAGCGCGCTCTCTGCCGCCGTCGTGCCCATGCGGCCACCCCATCGTGGACCGGCGCCATTACGCCAAGACCGACCAGGACTAGCGGGGGAACGGCACCAGTACACCTCACTGATGCTGCCTGGCCACCTAAACTCCTTGCCAAGCCGCTGCCTCGCCGTAATTGCTCGCCAGAGCAACCCCGTTCACGGCCACCCCCTCGAGCCGCCTATAAATAGAGGCCCCGAGCTCCAGCTAGTACGCACACCACCTCTTCACTCCACCAAGACCCTGCCTAGCCACTGGAAGAGCCCCGAGGGAGTCCCCTTCCTCGACTCCGGCCGCCGCGACCCGCCACGGGATCCAGCTCGATTTGCTCCCGGTCGTGCACCTCTGCCTCCCATCTCTTGCCAGTAGCTCCCTAGTGCATCCCTCCTTCTGACCCGCACTTCAATTCGAAGTTTGCAGCACACCACCGGATGTAACATCCCAAAATTCTAAATTTTGGAATGTTATAATAAACAGATAGATTGGATTGATTGTTTGATTGATTGAATGAAAGTGAGTGAATTCGAAACCTTTTGAAAGTTAAATGAGAGGGAATAAAAGGACTTTCCCAAACTTTCATTTTGCTTTTATGATCTCCATGAATTCAAATTCTTTTCATCGCAAAACCCTCGAGAGAAGATGACATGACTTCTTCCATTTATTTAAATGACAAGGGGTGTTGAAAATATTTGAATATCATTTGAAAATATTTTCCAATTCTGGAACTTTATGCAACTCAATGATTTTCACGAGCGAAGATAAAATGACTTCTTCAAAACATATGAAATATGAGTTGGGAGTTTCAAAGGATATATTCAAAGTCCCATTGAAATTATTTTTCAATATTGGAGTTATTTGAGTTTTATTCAAATTATTTTTCTCCAAAAATAAAATATACAGAAATTAGGGTAAAATGATTCCCTACATCAGAAAATTGGAGAAAAGTAAATTTGAAATCATTTTGGTATTTTTAAAATGATTTTTATTGGATTTTAATAAGGCAGCAGCACTGTTTGATTTATTAAAATTTGTGTGAATTTTATTTGACTTTACAAAAATGTCCACGTTGTAGGAAATCTTTTTCTGAAAATTTTGATATATTATATGCCTATATAATATTTTTTTAATTATTTCGTTTTATTATTTTCTTTGTCTGAAAATGTTTAAAAAAAAAATCCTCCCCTCCGACTGGGCCGGCCCAGCTCCCAGGCCAGGCCGCGGCCCAGCCCAGCTCGCCCGTCACCCCCGCGCGACCGACTCCAGGCGGGAGTCCGCCGCCGCCACGGCTCGCCGGAGGCGTCTCCCCGCCGGACTCCTCCTCCCCTGCCCCCTCCCGCACGCCACCGTGCCGCCCCTCTCCCCCTATAAAGCTGCCGCCCAGGACCCCTCTCTCCTCTCTCCCCGCCGCGCCACCGGAAGCCGCCGCCGCCGGCGAGATCCGCCGCTCTGCCCCGCACTCCACCGCCGCCTCCGACCGCCGCCGGCGCCACCAGCGCACCCGCCGCCCCGCGCCGCCTCTCCCCGTGCGCCTCGCCGTCATCCCCGTCGACTGGAGCCGCCAACGCCGCGCCCCGCCGTCGCCGGAGTTCATCGGCGCCGCCTTCGGTTTTCTCGCCAAAAACCGCCGCGAACCGGTATAACCCGATCCGTTTTTTTTACTTTACAGTTTTTCTTTTTAGTCCGGTTTAGTTTTTTTTTGTTAGATCTATTCAATGAACGTTCTCTGTTTAGAACTAGTTAGCGCGCGTTCGCTATTTAGCTTTTTCTTTTTCTGTTAGTTTTATTCAGGGACTTCTTTGTAGATGTTTTATTTACAATTTAGCCCCTGGACTTCAAACCTTCACATCTTTTTACTCGTTTGTCCAAATCCAACGAAAACAACGCCCACGCCTTCGTTATGATCTCCTCTATCCAGTAAAACAACTTAAACATGTTTTTGAAAATTTAAAATTTGTTTTCAAACAGATTTGAATTTGAATCTTCTTTTGATCATAACTTGAGTTTCGTAACCCCGTTTGAGTTGATTCTTTTTGCAAATCGAAGCTCTTGACTTAAACTTTCTGATAAGGCCAAATTCACATAATATTGGTACTGTTAGAAATTGTTTTATGCTGCAAGAGTTATTTGCTTTGTATTGATGTTTTCCGAACTGTCTTCTCGTTCTTTCTGATGTATTGAGTGATTTGCTTATGTGTGGTTACTATTGCTTGCTCTCGATAGATTGACCGGAGTGTGACGAGTAGATCTATCAAGAGTTTGAGTGCGAATCATCTTCATCAACATTGCAGGCAAGTTCACACTTTGATCATACCCCGTTCATACCCAGTTTTATTGCATTAGATCTATTCCTCAAACACATTGCATGATTAGGATCTAATAAACTGAGGGTATTGGGAAGTAGTTGAGGTAGGAACCTATTACCTGTTTTATTATCAAACCCTTGGGAGTTACTTCTACGTTGCTTTATATTGCCATGCTATGCTCGTAGACGTGGATTGGGTTTGAGTGATATTCATGACAGATGTGAGTGTTTAATAATGGTTCAACTTAAGGTGGCAACTAAAACTCACATCTGGGTGGATTGAGGCACCTGGAGAACCCAGTGTTGTCTGTATGTATAAGGTCCGCCACCCAGGCTCAAAGGGATCATAAGATTTTCATGCTAGAAACTTCCGTGTGCAGCCACAAGCTATTATGGGCTCTAGCATAGCTGAGTAGGTTACAGGATCTCTTGAAGAGGTGGACTAGCAGATGTAGGGGAAAGTAGGTGTACCGGTCCATCCAGAGTAGAGAGTGATTGTTCCTGAAAGACTGTGTCTCGGTCATCCGTTTCTCAAACATCATGTAGTGCGAGAATCAAGCGGAGGCGATCGAGTCTTGTGGGGAAAAGTGCAAAAACCTCTGCAGAGTGTACAAACTGATCATGATTAGCCGTGTCCCCGGTTATGGACATCTCGAGTATCTAGTTCTTGGATTATCCCGTTGATCTCATCATGTTACTTTAATTAATATTGTTGGGTTAATGATGATACTTAATCGGGATTGAGATGCTGTCAACCATCTCAATGTTTCACAACCACCATGATAGTTAAATAAAATTTATTCCTTTGAAGTAGGGAAAAATTGGCTTTTCGCAAAAACATTATAACCATAGAGCTTTTCCACCAGCCATATATGCATGTAGTGATAGCCTTTGTTCATCATTTCTCTATGGTGTGAATTTGCCAGCATATTCCATGTGCTGACCCGTTTTCGGGCTGCAACGTTTCATGTTGCAGGATATCTTACGACGAGTAAGAGATACGTTAGGGTTACGATTTCTACACTCAACTTTGCCGTTGGTGTTGATGGGAATCCACAACCTTGTTACTTCCGCTATTTGGATTGAGGTAATGGTATTTACGTTATTTTATACATGTGATTTACCTCTGTTATAAATCCTCGAGTACTGTGTGTGTCAGCATACCGATCCAGGGATGACACTTAAACACAGAGACTTGATCCATTCGGGTCGGGTCGCTACAAGATGGTATCAGAGCACATGTTGACTGTAGGACGTGACCCTAGAAACTGGCAAGCCCATAGGAAGGATTTTCTCTAAAAACTTTCCTTTTCAAAAAGATTTTTTACCTCTCTTCTCTTCTGAGTTAATTCAAATATTCCCTTTTAGTGAGACCATACCCTTTTTCCTTTTGGAACACTCGAAGATTCGACGGATGAGACCACTTCAAGAAGTACAAGATATCGGACAACTAAGACCATTCGAAATGAAGAGATTTTTCCGTGCATTATGATAATGGAAATTACAACGGTTGAAGACTCCGAAGACTGGGAGAATTTGAAGGCTCTGAAGAATTGCCAAATGTGTATGACCTAGGAAGGTTACCCTTATGGAACTTGGCAGACTATGGAAGCCGTCAATGCCCGAGACCAAGGGTATCGGAGAAAGACCGAAACATGGAGTTAGAAACTCAAAGTTTTTGTTAAGAAACCCTAAGGCAGGAGATATCAACTATGGAGAGATAGCTCACGGAAATGACAAGAGCAGAAACACGGATACCCATGAGATTATCACCCGCTTATGATATTGTCACCGTGCGGAGTTAAGCATGCAGAAGCATGGAAGGATTGGATGGTAGAAAGCTGATGGATCACCTCTTAGCAAGATGAAGTTTTAACTTTAGACCGGTGTATCACCAGGATCTGGAGTATTACATCAGGAAGTTAAGATGAACCTTCAGGAGGCAGTATTCGACAAGTAAGCATTTCGTGAAGGACTCAGAACCCAGAAACTGAAAGTAGCCAAGCTGGGAAAGCAAAACCTCGAGATAACGGAGACTCGTCAAGGAACTGAAGGCCAGTAGGATCATGGTTCATGTCAAGGATGTTGAAACCCAGAAGTTGGAGCGCAACTCCAGAAATATTAAAGGACGTCATGAGAGACTTCGCGTCAACAGAGATGATTTGGCAAAAGAACTTGAGAAGGACAAGCATGATTGGAAGAAGCCATCGGAGACATGAACAAGATTTCATAGAGTTTGGCGACTTTGAAGATTTTGACCTCTAGAAGACCCAACCCCTGCTATACCTACATTAGATGCGACATTTGTGGGCTGTCATTTGTTTGTTGTTTTTCCGACAGCCACAATAAAATCTTTCTTTTCAAAAACTATTGTTTGCATTGTGTGCATCCCTCTCGACCTCTCTTATCTCACCCCAAACCCATGGACCCAACAGAGGATGAATGGAGATGAGCTTGTATTTTCTGGACCGATGAGTCAATTGGAGACAGACCGATGGATTCAGAACATGGAGGATCACATGAAGAATAACCCTATAGTCGGAAAGGATATGACCCGGCATGCTCTTCAATGTTTTGAAAGAGGTGCTGCTACTTGGTGGAGGATGTACCAAACCATCAATGGATGGCAAGAAGTAACCACTTGGAAAGAATTTAAGTGGACTGTACAAAGATCTCGTCTTGTGTCCCAGAAATTGAAGCCTTATGGAAAGGATATGAAGGAACCTTGTGCATACAAGCCTTGTGGAGAAATAGGACACAACCATAAGGAACACAAGGATGAATGCCCAAATTGTGAAGGAAGCCACCCAGCTGAAGAATGCCCAACTCGGCAGATCACTTGTTTCTTGTGTGAAGGGACTACCCACTACCCTGCTCAGTGTCACATCTACCCCATGGTACAAAGGACTATCCAGCCGAAGAAAGAAGCAATGAAAAGAGCCCACATGGAAATTTTAGAGGAATCTGTGATGAAGGAAGAGGTGGAGGACACACCCAAAGAAGAACCAATTAAACCCTGCATCAAGTCATGCTATTCATGTGGAGAAGAAGGACACATCTCCCAAAATTGTCTGAATGGGGATTTAGTAGAATTCCCGACAGAGGAAGTAGAGTGTGACTCACAGGAAATAGAAGCCCTGATTGGAACGGAAAAGCCCAGGAAGAGAAATAGATTGGATCCCAGGAACAACCCAATTTCTACAAAGAGAGACCTGAGTCATATCACATGTTACAGGTGCAAAAATTCAGGACACTACTTCAGTGATTGCCCAAAAGGGAAGATGAGGACCCCAGGAGGCTATATAATCACAAGGAAACCTCGAGATATGTCAGAAGTAATATGTTTCCGTTGTGATGAAGCAGGGCACTTTGCCAGGGAATGCCCCAAGGAGACGAAGACTTGTGATAAATAGTTGAGTGCAACGAGAAACGTAGTAGTAGTGTGGACATTTCTTTTATTAGTGAAGAGTCGGATTGAGGCATGTAATGGAATGAAGGAGATTGTAATAATTGGAGAATCAATAAAGTTAGCATCATTGGTATTGATTTGGATTCTATGAGTTGTTACTCTATGAAGAAAGATTTTGACCATTTTCGAGGATATGAGAAATATGGTCTATGGAAGATTGTGCATTTTAAGGGTGGTAGTACCCTGGGAAGAAACTTGACCCTTGGAAAAAGGTAATGATGTTCCACGAAGTGGAGTATGGACTTCATAAGTATAAGTTTTTATCTCGGTATGTGGGAAATCCCACAAGAAAGAAGAGATAAATTATTATTGGATATAAAGGAGGTATGATGTTGGAAATATGGATCAATGGAAATTCCATGATGAGTTTGAGTAATCATGTCCTAGTTTGGTGCCAATAGAAGGAAGGAAGACAGTACAATTGGATGGATTTAAGAATACCAGGAAGTTGGATGTTGGATTAAGGATCAGTTGCCCGATGATAAGTTCAAGGAACTACAAGTGATGAGATGGGCCATAACCCACAGGCCCCAGGACCTGCCAAGAAGCAAGCACACTCTTGTTGAAGGGAAGACCCTGGAAGAAGTTACGATTTTATCGACAGACGATCTTATAGGAGTTACGCAAAACCTGAGAGTTGTGAAGGAACGATAGATGTTTGTTTGGCTTGCAGAATCCATGGATTTATCCGAACTTGGTTCGTCGACAAGAGAAATTCTGCAATGCTTGCGAGGATGACCGAGTGTTAGAATGCGAGATTCGCTAAACCATATACAAGGTAATGATTTGGGTGCGGGATGGATTGATCACCATACCGACTTACTCTTATTGTTCGCTTTGCTATACGGGATGGTAAATCTGAGTGACTTACCTATAGTAGAGAGACGACGACCAAACCTTGTTTGAACCTTAGAATGGTATAAGAATGTTTCCCCTTGTACACGGCAGTTGATGCCAATCGTAGGTTATACGGTGAGGATCAACCAGACCCATTTCCAGCAGGAGAAACCATAAATTGTTGACCACCAGGAGATGTCGATAGTTGTTTAGTATTGGCGCCTGACCCGTCAGCTAAGAAGACCCAGTCATGGAAAAACCTTACCAAGATGAAAGGACAAAAGAATTGAGGAAAAGGTTATGCCACCACCGGAAGAGCCTAGAGAAGGAATTATACTGAAGATCTGAGAAGACCGACACTGTCAAGAATAATGGATGGAGTATATGAGTTTGGATGGAACCGTAACCATGCTTCTAAGGGTGCTAGCACCCCAGACCCCCTGTGATGATCGATGGATTTTGAGGAGACCCCCAAACCCTAACCTTTTTCTTGCTAGCCTCTCCGAATCTCGAGGACGAGATTCATTTTAAGGGTGGTAGGTTTGTAACATCCCAAAATTCTAAATTTTGGAATGTTATAATAAACAGATAGATTGGATTGATTGTTTGATTGATTGAATGAAAGTGAGTGAATTCGAAACCTTTTGAAAGTTAAATGAGAGGGAATAAAAGGACTTTCCCAAACTTTCATTTTGCTTTTATGATCTCCATGAATTCAAATTCTTTTCATCGCAAAACCCTCGAGAGAAGATGACATGACTTCTTCCATTTATTTAAATGACAAGGGGTGTTGAAAATATTTGAATATCATTTGAAAATATTTTCCAATTCTGAAACTTTATGCAACTCAATGATTTTCACGAGCGAAGATAAAATGACTTCTTCAAAACATATGAAATATGAGTTGGGAGTTTCAAAGGATATATTCAAAGTCCCATTGAAATTATTTTTCAATATTGGAGTTATTTGAGTTTTATTCAAATTATTTTTCTCCAAAAATAAAATATACAGAAATTAGGGTAAAATGATTCCCTACATCAGAAAATTGGAGAAAAATAAATTTGAAATCATTTTGGTATTTTTAAAATGATTTTTATTGGATTTTAATAAGGCAGCAGCACTATTTGATTTATTAAAATTTGTGTGAATTTTATTTGACTTTACAAAAATGTCCACGTTGTAGGAAATCTTTTTCTGAAAATTTTGATATATTATATGCCTATATAATATTTTTTAAATTATTTCGTTTTATTATTTTCTTTGTCTGAAAATGTTTAAAAAAAATCCTCCCCTCCGACTGGGCCGGCCCAGCTCCCAGGCCAGGCCGCGGCCCAGCCCAGCTCGCCCGTCACCCCCGCGCGACCGACTCCAGGCGGGAGTCCGCCGCCGCCACGGCTCGCCGGAGGCGTCTCCCCGCCGGACTCCTCCTCCCCTGCCCCCTCCCGCACGCCACCGTGCCGCCCCTCTCCCCCTATAAAGCTGCCGCCCAGGACCCCTCTCTCCTCTCTCCCCGCCGCGCCACCGGAAGCCGCCGCCGCCGGCGAGATCCGCCGCTCTGCCCCGCACTCCACCGCCGCCTTCGACCGCCGCCGGCGCCACCAGCGCACCCGCCGCCCCGCGCCGCCTCTCCCCGTGCGCCTCGCCGTCATCCCCGTCGACTGGAGCCGCCAACGCCGCGCCCCGCCGTCGCCGGAGTTCATCGGCGCCGCCTTCGGTTTTCTCGCCAAAAACCGCCGCGAACCGGTATAACCCGATCCGTTTTTTTTTACTTTACGGTTTTTCTTTTTAGTCCGGTTTAGTTTTTTTTTGTTAGATCTATTCAATGAACGTTCTCTGTTTAGAACTAGTTAGCGAGCGTTCGCTATTTAGCTTTTTCTTTTTCTGTTAGTTTTATTCAGGGACTTCTTTGTAGATGTTTTATTTACAATTTAGCCCCTGGACTTCAAACCTTCACATCTTTTTACTCGTTTGTCCAAATCCAACGAAAACAACGCCCACGCCTTCGTTATGATCTCCTCTATCCAGTAAAACAACTTAAACATGTTTTTGAAAATTTAAAATTTGTTTTCAAACAGATTTGAATTTGAATCTTCTTTTGATCATAACTTGAG
This sequence comes from Aegilops tauschii subsp. strangulata, assembly GCF_002575655.3. Taxonomy (NCBI): domain Eukaryota; kingdom Viridiplantae; phylum Streptophyta; class Magnoliopsida; order Poales; family Poaceae; genus Aegilops; species Aegilops tauschii. The sequence continues at coordinate 238,902,927 of NC_053037.3, read as the reverse complement.
TTTCGTAACCCCGTTTGAGTTGATTCTTTTTGCAAATCGAAGCTCTTGACTTAAACTTTCTGATAAGGCCAAATTCACATAATATTGGTACTGTTAGAAATTGTTTTATGCTGCAAGAGTTATTTGCTTTGTATTGATGTTTTCCGAACTGTCTTCTCGTTCTTTCTGATGTATTGAGTGATTTGCTTATGTGTGGTTACTATTGCTTGCTCTCGATAGATTGACCGGAGTGTGACGAGTAGATCTATCAAGAGTTTGAGTGCGAATCATCTTCATCAACATTGCAGGCAAGTTCACACTTTGATCATACCCCGTTCATACCCAGTTTTATTGCATTAGATCTATTCCTCAAACACATTGCATGATTAGGATCTAATAAACTGAGGGTATTGGGAAGTAGTTGAGGTAGGAACCTATTACCTGTTTTATTATCAAACCCTTGGGAGTTACTTCTACGTTGCTTTTATATTGCCATGCTATGCTCGTAGACGTGGATTGGGTTTGAGTGATATTCATGACAGATGTGAGTGTTTAATAATGGTTCAACTTAAGGTGGCAACTAAAACTCACATCTGGGTGGATTGAGGCACCTGGAGAACCCAGTGTTGTCTGTATGTATAAGGTCCGCCACCCAGGCTCAAAGGGATCATAAGATTTTCATGCTAGAAACTTCCGTGTGCAGCCACAAGCTATTATGGGCTCTAGCATAGCTGAGTAGGTTACAGGATCTCTTGAAGAGGTGGACTAGCAGATGTAGGGGAAAGTAGGTGTACCGGTCCATCCAGAGTAGAGAGTGATTGTTCCTGAAAGACTGTGTCTCGGTCATCCGTTTCTCAAACATCATGTAGTGCGAGAATCAAGCGGAGGCGATCGAGTCTTGTGGGGAAAAGTGCAAAAACCTCTGCAGAGTGTACAAACTGATCATGATTAGCCGTGTCCCCGGTTATGGACATCTCGAGTATCTAGTTCTTGGATTATCCCGTTGATCTCATCATGTTACTTTAATTAATATTGTTGGGTTAATGATGATACTTAATCGGGATTGAGATGCTGTCAACCATCTCAATGTTTCACAACCACCATGATAGTTAAATAAAATTTATTCCTTTGAAGTAGGGAAAAATTGGCTTTTCGCAAAAACATTATAACCATAGAGCTTTTCCACCAGCCATATATGCATGTAGTGATAGCCTTTGTTCATCATTTCTCTATGGTGTGAATTTGCCAGCATATTCCATGTGCTGACCCGTTTTCGGGCTGCAACGTTTCATGTTGCAGGATATCTTACGACGAGTAAGAGATACGTTAGGGTTACGATTTCTACACTCAACTTTGCCGTTGGTGTTGATGGGAATCCACAACCTTGTTACTTCCGCTATTTGGATTGAGGTAATGGTATTTACGTTATTTTATACATGTGATTTACCTCTGTTATAAATCCTCGAGTACTGTGTGTGTCAGCATACCGATCCAGGGATGACACTTAAACACAGAGACTTGATCCATTCGGGTCGGGTCGCTACACCGGAGATCCCCACCATCGCCTGAGCCGCCGTCTGCCTGAGAAAGTGTCGCCGTCGATGCGGTGCTCCCCGACGCCCAAGTCCACCACCCACCGACGTGGAAGGGCATGCTGATACTCTTGGTACACTCCGATCTCCCTGACTCGTCGTGGTTCGACGCCGGCGACCTCCGCAGCCTTCGGGCGCCGGCGAGGTTTTTCAAACTTGACATGTGGACCCCCTACGTCAGCCTCTCTTCTTTCACCCCCGAAGCGTTTTCTGTTGGCGCCTTCGGGCAGAGTACGTCTTCTCTGTGGGCTGGCTCGTTTCTATTCGAACCGTTTTCTGTTTTCTCGGTTAGGCCCCTGGAACTTGTCTGTTTCATTACAGATGAGTCCCTGGACAGAAACCCTTATAACTTTTTAATAAAAAGTGATTTTTGAGTGATTCTTTTTCTGACAGTCTTATAATTTTGTCTAGTTTTTATGGGATTTATTTGGAACAACTTTTATGCACGCGTTGGTTTTCACGTTAGTATGCCTTTTCGCTATACTGTAGGTTCCGAAAGAGGTGACGGAGCCGCGAACTTCGCTGAGCTAGACTCTGACTTCTCCGAACCAGGCAAGCATGTTTGAACATTTGATATGATAGGTGTTTTGCATGTTTGCGTGAAAGGTTGCGCGTGGCATATGAGTATCGGTGAGTATCTCGTTGCTTGTGAGGCAACTACCCGTGTGTTCCAAAGTTACTGTGATCTCTGATGAGAGATGGCCTAGTCATGTGGTGACATGAAGGGCAGTAAGGTGGTACTATTGTAGCATGCCAGCCTTGCGTCATCCGATAATCTCTGACGTTAACACGGACGGAGTCACGTTATCGTTCTTCCCCCTTCCGTGCTACCACTTGTTTTCTGCCAGAATGCGGTTTAGTAAGTTGGTAACCTCTTTTCGTGTACACACCAAACAGAGGGGCCGGGGTGATGGTTCCATGGCCCTGGATTAAAGCCAGTCATCCGGTCAGGGGGCATGGGTGTTTCCAGTTGGGACCGAGAGGGGGGCACCCCTTAGAGCGCGCGTATAGAAATTTGATCCCATGCTACGCGAGGTTGTAGCCTCCCCGTCTCAAGGTTTTTCTTGAATGTTGCCGAGGGTGATTCCTGGCTTCGGATTGTTGAATGGGTGTGTACTGGTTAGATGTGTTTCTTCCAAAACACCGTAAACGGAACTAGTCCCCGTGACTACTGAAATCCGTTGGCTGTGGTTAAAGTACAAACTCTGCAGAGTCAAATCCTTCCGAGTCATCGTATCCAAGGTCAAGTATCGTGATCAGCGTATCCATGGCTATGCCATAACCTCGTGGTATATTCTTCTTTCCGGTAAGTGAGCCAGAGTAGTAATCTTGGCTGAACGTTATTCCTGTGGATGGACTAACCCTGTTGTTTGTCTCATGTCTGATTATTCTCTTGATATGATTTAAAAAATCATGAGCTACTAAGTTATGAATATAAGCCCTTTATGTGATGTCGCTCAGACGTCCGACTGTGGCATGTTTGTCTCTTACTTTCAATATAAGCCCTTTATGTGATGTTGCTCAGACGTCCGACTGTGGCATGTTTGTCTCTTACTTTCAATATAAGCCCTTTATGTGATGTCGCTCAGACGTCCGACTGTGGCATGTTTGTCTCTTACTTTCAATATGAGCCCTTTATGTGATGTCGCTCAGACGTCCGACTGTGGCACGCACTGTCTTTTATTTTTCTGTTATAAGCCCTTTATGTGGTGTCGCCCCGACGCCCGACTGCGGCATTATTATTCTTGCAGTTTCCTCTCGAGGAGTCATTCAGACCCTGGTTTGGCACCCAGTATTTATTTTGGGATTTCGGGAGGACTACCGCCCTTCTTCTCTGTCATTTTCCCATGCATTATTGTCTCTATGTTTTCCCATGCATTATTGTCTCTATGTATGAACACACTTGTTAATCTGTTCATATGCTCCATGTTTACATTTGTTATATCTTATGTCCGAACTGTCTTGCGAGTACTTTCATAGTACTCACCTGGCTTGTTGATTTGGCCAGATGTTGACGAAGGTTATCTCTTGGATGAAGAGTTTGATAGTGAGTCCGACGCCTAGAGGAATCCCAGTCAGTCCTGTGCGATCCTGGATATTGGTCACTTGTATTATATACGCTTCCGCCACCCGCAATAAACCTCCTCGAGCTTCTCCCCGACGCTCGAAGAGCTGTAGTTTGCAGGAGTCATATCACCCACTCCACTATGATATTCCCACCACCATTGTTATCGTGAGTTAGTAGTTATGCCACCCTATCCGCCGTTATGTTTATTCGGCGTGCATGTAATAAATTGTTGAGCAGTCCCCGCTCAACCTTGTATTATATTCAGTACTCCTGGTACTTTTCTTCGGTGACCAAGATATTGTCTACCAGTGAGAAGGAATTCTTCTTTACTGGTCCGTAAAAGGGATTGGTCTCTCAATAAATATTTTATTGAAAAACCGGTCGTGATACAAATGGTAAATAGCCCATAGCCGTGTGAGAGACAAGTAAAAGAGATGCGCGTAGTCCTTGCGCGAAGGGGGTGGTGGTAAAGATAGTCCACGGGATCCCAAATCGTCGTTGCTCTCAAGAGCTCGTTTTGTCAACTCTTGGGATTGAGAGGTTGACGAGTATACGTGAGTACCTACACAAAACAAAGACAAAGGAAAAATTGTGTGTGCGTGGTAGATGTACACATCATCCATCATGATGCATACGTGCATGTGTTAGTTAGCACAAAATATCCAATGCTCAAATAAATGAGATGCATGATATAGAAACATATCATCCATCATGATAGGTTTGTTATTATGTATAGCATAATGGAGACTCCAATTGTGTAATGCATCATGAGAAATATGCAAATTGTTATTCATGGAATGCATATGGTGCACGCAATCATGGGAATCATGCAAAGTATGGAATGCATCAAAATCTCGTAATATGTATGAGGAAACTATGGGGGTCTCCTCATGAGCAATAGTGGAAACATCACATGGAGAATATTGACAACATCCAAAACAATGCATATTTGGAGCAATGTGATAATGGAATGGCATAGTAGATAAATTGCGCAAATCATTTAAAGGAAGCATGGCAATATCATCACAAGAGAAACAAAAGCCAATGACCATCATCTCGTCATCCATGCCATAAGTGCAAATAGGATTTATTTTAATGGGGCATGCATAGTTACTATGTTGAGATTGAAATGATGAAATATGGAAGATCTCCCTCATAGCATATGACAAGTTTAATGGATTGTCAAACATGACATGACCTATAGAATTTTCACAAGATATCCTATGGAGCATAGCATCACAACTAGGCAACTCAACATGCTCATCGTCATATTCATCATAAATTGGTAAGTCATGACATGAAGAAGTCACACTAGCATGAAGCATGGGAATAGGTGGGTCAACATCATGCAAGCAATCATTGGTAAGATAGTCCGCTAGTGGTACAAGAGAAGTACCATCACCTATGTTACCTTTGGAGAATCGCTCATGTGTTGTAGGTGAGGTGTCGAAGACCAAGTCGTACTCATCTTCATCTTGAAGGAACCATGTGGGGGTGCATCATTGTCCACCATGGCCATCGTCGTCTCCATTGAAGGTATGGACTCGTCGAGGGTAGGCATGTCGTCATCTAGGATACCTAGCACCAAAGAAAACACACTCGGAGTAGAGGTTAAGTTGTTAGAAATCATAGTGGCCTCACGTGCCCTCTCAACTACCTCACTCACTAAGTGTTGTGGCTCACTCACTCCCTCTTGGATGCTCTCACTTATATGGTTAGTGGAGTCACTCAAATGGCTCTCAACCTCACATAGGATGTGTGGCATGCTCTCATGTGTGGGGCTAGTGGTGGTCACACTCATCCTCTCATAGGAAATGCACTCAATGTCACGTATGGTGGAGTCACTCATATCACTCATGGTGGGGTGACTCTCCTCACATGGGAATTGGGGCATCTCGTCATATGTGGGTGTCGGAGAGATGTTGGTGCAAATGTCTCCATGCTCAACTTCTATCGCCGCCTTGGTTGAAGGGATAATCCCATCCTCAACCTTCTTGTCGCCGTCTTGTAGTTGGAGGCCCATATGATGTGGCACCTCGTAGCTCGTCTCCATGACCGAAGGGAATTTCCCATGCTCGGCCATCTTCCTTGAGGGGCTTCCGAAGATGGAAGTGTCGCCCTCGCTCGTAGGTGGTCTCCTTGTTGTTGAAGATGTCGATGTAGGCGAACTCATGGGAGGTAGGCGAAGATCCCGTACGTCCAAAGGCGAAGATGCCTTGAGAATACTTGGCAAAGATGCCGAAGTGGTTGGTGTAGCCGTAGCTCCGTCTTGGTGGTGCTCATCTCGCAGTCTTCTCTTTTGCTCTTGAAGCTTGGCCTTGGCGTCAAGTAGGGCTTGTTGGGACTTGTGCATTTGCGCGTGTGGAGCATCTTCATGATGATGGTGTTGTTGTCGCACTTGAGCTCGTAGTAGATGTCGTTCGTCGTCGTCGTGCACATGATTCTTGGAGGTGACTTGCCCTTCATGACGATGTGGATCACGAACGTGATTGTGGTCGCCATGGACATTTGGACGTGGACGACTTGCGCTTGTATCTAGTTGGCGCTCCAAAGACTTGTGACTTGAACGTCGCCGCCTTGAGGATGATGAAGGGGAAGAACGGTTGATCAAAAAGGTCCGAATCTCCTCCATCCTTGCATCTTGCTCCTCCTTTTGTGCGGACAGCTTGTTGTCGATGTAGTCCCTTTTCCTTGCTTCGGAGTGTTGTATGTCAATGGTGAAATTTTCGATGCGCTCTCGCAATCTTGATTGTGCGTCTTGCATTTGTCGTTGTAGATCGAAGATGGACGCTCTGGTGATGTAGTTGTTCGCGCCATCGTTGTTGTCGAAGACCGGAGATGAAATGCCTTGCCTATCCATCACAAGACTCGAGCAAATATGAGTGGAAGAAAGGAGAGAACTATACCAAATGTACCTTGACCGATGTTGAAAATGGATCAATGATCACTCAATGAGTAGCAAGGAAATAGCACAATTGGTACCGATCTTGTCAATGTCTCACACCTACACAAATAAGGCTTATGGTGGAGCTCGGTGAGGATAGTGGCACAAAAATTTGATGTAAAATGTTAGCAAGAGTCAATAATGTTGAAAGAGATTCAAAAATTCGCAAGTGAAACAAGTAGATCAATAGCAATGAATGGAACATGGAAACACACACACGGATAGATAGATGGGGTCATGCAACCAAGGAATGAGCACAAAATGTGGAATCCACGGAAAACGCTCGTGTTGCACAACTCAAGAGAGACGCTAGCACGATTTCTCTATAGGCGGATACGACACTTGTGCACAACCTATAAGATGCAAAATGGAGAAACTTTCTATCCCAAGTATGCTATGTATGTATGGTCCCGGTGTTTGACCCAAGATGATCGGATATGACAATCTTATGTGCAATGTGGTATGATGCTATAGCACTTGCTTACAAGCTCTTTGCTCTTTCTCTTTTGCTTAAAAGCTTATTCTCTTTTTTTTTGTATGGCCACTTTGCGAAATGCACAAACCAAGATAGCAATTGTGTATATGCGAGAACAAACTTTTGGCACACGAGATGATATGATACCAATATGATATGGTATGTATGCAATGGGAGGTGTAGACCAATGATCACTAATGTGCACAAGTAACATTGCCGGCAATACTCAAATGGCTAGTCTCGATAGGTAAGTAACGCAAAATGGCTAGGGGTTTATCAATGCAATTGCAAGGGGAATATACAATGGAGGGATACCATGATAACAAGATGATATGGAGGTTACCGTCGAAGGTTTCTCGTTTGTAAGCCACGGACAGATGATGGAGAAGTGGTTATAGTCGAAGATGATCTCGTGGCGATGATGAGTGGCGGTGTTCTTGATGCAGATACCAAGATGATGGATACTCGTCCCTAAGTAGCCAAAACACCTTAGGAAACGGAAAAACCGCAAACTCAAAATCTCAAATGCAAATGTCAAATGGTGGTAGCGGGAATGCGGTGGTGGTTGCGAAAGCTCAATGGGATTGCGGAAATGCAATGATGGATTTTGGAGTATGCAATGCGGAAGTGGAGGGTTAGGTGGTGGACTATACACGGTGTCGGAGTTCGAAGCACGGTCCCTAAGTAGTCGAAACACGTTAGGAGACAGAACTCACAACACAAACAAAATTGGGTTAAGTTGGGTTGGCGCAAGTGTATGTTGGTGGTTGATGAAGAAGCAACCGTCCCTAAGTAGCTGAAACACCTTAGGAGACTCGAATCACTACTCAAACAACCTCAAATTCTAAGGGGAACAAAATGGGTTATGTTGCGGAAGTCGGTGGTTGTTATGCGGATGAAATGGCGGAAGCCCTAGGAAAAGATGCCAAAGTTCCAAACATTTGATGGAGTCAAATGGTGACGGAACCTATCTTGATGGATGGGGGTTGTCAATAGCTACTCAACGAGCTAAAGAACACGAAAATCGGACTCCGGATGTCAAAGTTATGGTCAAAACGGTGAAAGTCGGAATGCTGAATCAGGGAGGGGCGGAAGTACCGCTTTGGAGGCCGGTTGTACCGCTCCTGGAGCGTCCTAGGGTACCAGATTTTGTTGGCTGGTGATGGGGGAGTGGTAGTACCGCCTTGGTGGCCGGTCGTACTGCTGGTATCGGGAAAAATTCTCAGATCTGGATCGGGGTGGATTGTGGGGCGGAAATGGATGATTGGAGGGGCAAAATTTGATGGATTTCGTGGATGGAAGGTGGAGAAACTTGGGGAGATGCTATATCCACTCGAAACCAAGCAAATCCATGGATCAAAATCAACAAAACTTCATCAAAACCAACAAATCACAAAAAAAATTGGGGCTATTTTTGGTGGGGATTTTTTCAAAATTGGGGAAGAACACAACAAAACTAGGCTAGAGAACACAATGGGGAGGCTCTGAAATCGTGATCAACATGGCTCTTGATACCAAGATGATGTAGGGTGGAACCCTATACGGCCGATCTTTCACGAAAGGAGCGGATCCCAACTAAGAACACGAAGAACACAAGGGGAAACACAAGAGAATCACTAAAACCAACAAGATATAGTCACACATGTGCTAGATCCTCGAAACACGAGAGGAGATACAAGTTCCACGATCAAAAAAAGGATGATACAAAGGGTAACCGGTTCTTCTCCGTGAGGAGGTCTTGATGGGGCCACCGAAGAGGGGGTCTTGAATCCGCTTGGAAGGATCTTCTCCGGTGGAGGCGCGATCTCCGAGGAGAAGGTAACCAAGTGGATGAGAAAAGCTCTGACACAAACATGAGCTAATCCTTTGCTAACCCTAGTACGGAGCTAAGGGACAAGTATATATAGTCCAAGGGGTAAGTTGGGGGGATACATGGGGTGAAACCCCTTCAACTGCACGCAGGAAGGGCGGTAGTCCCGGTCATGGGGCCGGTAGTACCGGTTTTAGGGGATATAGCGGTTGTTCCGGTGCTATTCCAGCCTTGCACCGGTCTCATCACAGAAGCTTGACTGGTAGTAGACCGGTAGTTGGGCGGTAGTACCGGTGGACCGGTAGTTGGACCGGTAGTTGACTGGTAGTACCTCTTTCTCTGCGCTGGGAAAATCCCTGTCCATGCTCTTGGTGTCCATCTTGCACCATCCATCTCCTTGTTGGTTCCTTGGTACCTAGGCACACAAAGTGTCTTTATTTGAGGTAGTAGCCATGTCTCATGTGGGTCCAAGGGGAGTTGAACAAGGAGAGAGTTCACCTTATGTCCAATGGCACATGTTGGAGGTCTCGTCGTATGTCCACTTGGGGCTTGGGGAATAGTCGTAGTGTACATGGGGATGATCGTAGGATGCTCCGCATCAGTTGGCCTGGAAGCCGCGTGTTGCCACGCAGGCGCCTGCCCAGCTGGTTGGGCTTGCAGCTGCATGCGAACGGCGGTGGAGTCTTGGTCGACGCGGGCCTGGCTGTGGCCCCGCTAATGCCCTCGGTAAGGGTCTTGCCGGGGGCCCGGCAAGGGTCTTGCCGTGGCGTTGCAGTCGTCCCCGGCAAGACGCTTGCTGGGGGTCCCGCGGATTTCCTCGGCTAGGATCCCTCCAAGGGTCGCCGTCTTCTGGTCGTCATCTGATCTCGTGTACTTATGATCTTGACAAAGATCTCCATGCCACCACGGAGGCGCCTCCTGAGCACTGGCCCCAATGTAGTTTGTTGACGGCGTTTGGAACCCTTGGGCTCAAGGGTGGCTCACTCTGCTGGTGTTGGGCAAGCTGCCCCGGCAAGGCTCTTGCCAGGGCCACGGAGGCTGCCCTAGCAAGGGGCCTGTCGGGGGAGCCTACCTCGCCCCTTCACTTGGCTTGTGTTTCTAGTCTTGGCGTTGTCTTGTTTGCCTTGTGCTTCGGCTCTTCTCTGGCTTCCCTCTTCTTCCCTGCTTAGTGTGGCCGCGGTGCGCGGCTCTGACTGCCCGCGCACAAGTAAAGGGGTTAAAAGGAGAGCCCCTAGTTTTGTACACCGACATGAGGTACAAGCTCATGACCATCTTCCTAAACTAAAATTGAATATTCCACCATTTGAGGGTAGATATGTTCCTCATATATATCTTACTTGGGAGTTAGAAACTGAACAACGTTTTACATGTTTACAATATCCTGAGGAGAGACGTGTTCCTGCTGATGTTTGTGCTTTTACTAGTTTTGCCTGTGTTTGGTGGTATGAACATTGTAGATTATATCTTATTCCAGCTACTTGAGCTGCTTTGAAAACTGCTATGCGTACTCGTTGGGTTCCACCATATTATCAATGTGAATTGCTTCAAAAATTGCAGCGTTTAAGACAAGGAAAAAATTCTGTAGAAGAATATTATCAGGAATTACAAACTGGCATGATTAGATGTGGTATTGTTGAGGAGAATGAAGCTATGCTTGCACGTTTTATGGGTGGATTAAATAGAGACATTCAGACCATTCTCTAGTATAAGGAGTATAATAATATCACTCGTTTATTCCATCTTGCTTGTAAAGCTGAACGTGAAGTGCAGGATCGACAGGCATTGGCGCGAACTAACTTTTCTGCAGGTCGACTTTCATCATGGACACCATGTGCATCCTCTACTTCCACTGCACCAGCACCTCCATCAGGTGCCACCTCCAACCATGATACAAGAAAGCAGGCACAACCACCACTATCTTCCAAGAGCACACCTGTCGGGCCTGTACAGAGCTCTTCTTCTTCCATGGCATCAACAGGGCACACAAGTGATATTATTTGTCGTCGTTGTAAGGGAAGAGGTCATTATGCGAGACATTGCAAATCTCAGCGTGTGATGATTGCTACTGAGGATGGTGGTTATGAGTCCGCTAGTGACTATGATGAGGAGACTTTGGCTCTTATTACACGTGAAGAACACGGTGGAGATGATTCTGAAAATGAGACGCAATACATGGCTCCTGAAGACGCTGACAGGTATGAATGTTTATTTGCTCAACGTGTTTTGAGTGTGTTTCGGAACTTATCTTCCCGTGAGTCCCTGATCTTGATCGTACACGTTTGCGTGCATGATTAGTGTATGATTGAATCGGGGGCGTCACAAGTTGGTATCAGAGCCGACTGCCAGTAGGAATCCCCTTCCACACTCCTTGGCTGAAATTGAGTCTAGTCATTGCAAAACTTTTACTAGCATGGCTATGCGGCTTACGGGCCCACATCATCATTGGGTGGTAGTAGGATCTTTTATTCCTCGTCCTATATTCTGGGACTCTAATCTCTCTTATATTCGGGTTTAAATGAATTTACTAACTCCGACTCTAGGTTCTCGTAACTACTTCCTCCCGGAGAGCCCCTTCATTCCAGATGATGGCCTGCTTCACCAGAAGATTCCGAAGATACTCTTCTATATTCTCTCGAGACTTTGTGCCCACCACTTTTGCTATTCCCGACCACCGATAAATCCTTATGGATAACTACTTACATTTGGCATTCGTACGATGATCCCCCGTTGATCTTGTTATTACAAGATACCACGAAAGTTTCTCTATTGTTCCGAGAATACTTTGTGCCTACTGCCTTGCAGTTCTTTGCCACATGAATACCCCTACAAATAAATCCTCGCACTTGTCGAGTATCCGCTCATCCCAAGTTGTTCATGTGTTTCACAAAAGTCTTCAAAATACCATTCAATCTTCCGAAAATCCTCAGGAGCCTTTTGCTCTTGAAATTCTTGCTTACTTGCATTATGGTTAATCCCATAAGTCTAGAAATCTTATTGGCATCCTTTGTCATTATCATTTTGAGTTCGTTGATTCAATATGTTGTGGTTGCTCGCAATCCTCAACCGAATCGTAGAATTCACCCGTGCGGCTCAAACGCCAATTTTAGACAGGAGCTAGTTCTCGACCAATTAAATTGCCGTCGATTGTACCCTTAAGTCTATTCAACTTACCCATCCTTATCAGAGTGTTTGCTTTTGGTCCCTGATTTGGAAATCATAATTCCTTTACATTTGAGCTGGGAATTAGTCAGTTGTTTCTATAATCCAATGCCTTTGCATTGTTACTTCCTCTGATTGTGTGCCGATGCTCACCTCAACTCCGTTGTGGGCCATCAAGTCCTTTGTTGGATTGTTATGCGACAGTGTCCTTCACATTTGATCACCTTGTGAGTTCTTTCCCTGATACATAATTCTTTTGGTAAATTGTATCCTCTGCTTTCTCAACCATGCTCAGCTTTCGAGCTGGTGGTATTTACTATTGAAGCTTGTGGTATATATTTCCACGATACCCTGATGGGTTGATCCTATGCCCTCCTTAATATGTGTGAACTCGAAATTTTTCACGAGTCATACTCTTCTGGTATTTTGCCAGATAAAATTTAAACACTACAACTTCTTCGAAAGTGAGAAGTGAATGAAAGGTTATGCCTTGGAGAAGTGGGAGTCGACCTTGAACTTTGTGTTCATGCCCATGGACACGATGTAGATCTTATCATTAAAGCTTCTCTTAAATTAATTATTCCTTTGGTATAAGTTCATCTTATATCTGGGATCTAGTATTTTGCAATCGTGGTTCCGACCATGTTCTCCTTTAAATACCATTTCTCGTGCAAGTTTAAGCACTTGTCTTCTGTAGAGCAATACCCCAGTCCAACCTCTACTTTGATCTGTCATCGAGTATTACCCCCGTGGTATCTCGAGATTATCACGAAACTGCATAACTTCTTATGAGTTCTTCATCAAGTACTACATTCTCACTGATTCCAATTATTTTTACGGGCTCTGAGTTATTAAACACTCAAAGACACTGATAACTGAATCGAGTTTGCACCGCGATTAAACAACTGTTGCTAACCTTCATTACCTACGAATTTGAACTCGATCACGTAAATCCTAGCCTGCTCGGCTATATCATTATCGTGCCAATTTTAACTATGCTACCTGGTCCTTAAACCCGGAGCACAACTTTCGATGATGAGCTAAGCTTCCGCCGATCTTTCTCATCATACCATTTCGCCTTGAACAACAAGCTTGATTTCGAGTTTGTGTCATACCCTTGGTTCCAATAACCTTTCTCTTCATCATTCCTTTGACTTGATGTTATCGCCGATCGATTACATCTTCATGAAATCTCTCGACAAATGTGTCGCGATCATCATCAACATTCCGAGCTCTTTCAGGATATCAATTGAATTCATGATGAGAAATACCATCCTTGCCCTCGATGATTTGTGTTATCATCGACCACTTTATTGCCTTCTGTTCAACACAAACTTGTTCGCGTTTTGTGTATACCTTGAGATCCTTGCTATCCAGCATTTGTTCTCCTTTACCTTGGAGTATTACCATCTTTTATGCCAAGAATGTCGTGAGAATTTCACCACCTCTTAACAATTCTTGGTATAGTGGTACTTATCACCATCACCATTCTTTCTTGGTCCTCATATTGATTCTAACCGGGATACCCACAAGCGAACGGTGCTGTTTGGATTATGTACTTCTAGCGACCCGATTGCTTTGAAGTTAATGATCGACAGTTCTTCTTAGACTACCGGTTAGGGAATCACTATTCTTAAATTGATCATGCTACCTAAGCCCATATCTCGGGTGCAGTTTTCAACCAACGTTTAATTGTGTGTGTTTTCCTCAAGCATACATCATTATGTCATCTAAATCTGACAATTGGCATCTCCTTCTTCACCTAATTGTGGAAATCCATTTTTTGGAAACCTCGATGAGTTGTCGCCAAGTCCATCAGCCACCGACTCATCCTCTCCTTGATTTAATGATGAACTCATGTTTCGGAACTAGCTTCCATAGTTCATTTCCTGAGAATCTTGTGAGGTCATCTCGTCAATTTGTGTTGCCCCTTTTCTTCTCAAGCATCTTGTGTCTGAGGTATCCTGACACCAATCATATCTGAATCTCTGTCAGGTTGGAACATATTTCCAAGAGTTATAACATTGGTCTTTATATGACCTGGTAAGTTGATGTCTTTGCTTAGCACCCTTGGCCAGAGGACCTATTGTTATAGTTTCCTTTTTAGCAATGTTAGCCATTCTTCCATGAGGAAATTGTAAGACTTATTCTATAAGTTGTTCCTGATGAATCCTTCGAGTATCCAAAGTCCGACCTTGCTCGAAGACCATGTGAATGCTATCTCGAAGCATGTCTGTGGTACTCCGATCATCAATAATAACATTTGAAGCACAATGATAAATTTTCTTTATCAAATTTATCCAAACACCGTTGTTTGGGTAATGTCATGAAATTCCTCTCCCCTTACCTAAATGGTTTTCTACTTCATATCCTGCCATGGATATCATGCTCTGCTTGCCCTTGGAAAGGATATACCCCCTGAATTATGTGTTTAAACACATTTTCCTTTGCGTTGTTTTGTTTAATCTGTTGAACACATTTCCTTTCCATTGTTTTGTTTAACCTTTCCTGTGATCTATATGATCTAAGCAGTAATATTCTCTGCTTATGTAAACACCTTGGTGTACAACTGTGTTAGTAAGACTGTGTTACTATTGTTGATGACATTTCGGTAACCACCGATGGACGAGAACTTTGCCTATTGGTCCGCCTTGTTTCAACGAGCAGGAAAATAGTTCTCTTCGTCCCTCGCCCTTGGTACCAACGATGCTACCAACATAACTGACCGGTTATTCTCTGATATGCCTCGCTTACATGATCGTGCAAGACGTCACCCCTCTTCCTACTTTTAACCCACATGGTGGGCCCATAACCCATAGTTCCACGGGATCGAAACCTGACTCTCCTATACACCCCCTATTCCCAAGGTTGTTCCTCGCGCGTGGCCTCGTATGTAATTCATGGGCCACCTTCCTAGTGATCTATTTTCGTAACAGACGCAATACTTAATCTCGTTGCTCTGGACCCCTTTTGCACTTGGTTTCAGACATCGAACCATTGCCTACCTGCTTGAAACTTCCCATGATACCTCCTTACTTTGCTCTCAATATTTTCTTAATTTTCAATTCGAGACTTACTTTCCGCCACCTTCCCCGATGTTATCGACCAGATAGTCAACCTTGAAGAGGTCCGTTCTTCTGGAATACCCATTCTTTATTCTTTCGTAAGTACGATGGAGTTCCCAAAGAAAGGATGTCGACTTTATCACGATGACCTGAAAAAGCGAAATGAAGACATCAACGTAATGGATCGACCTCTTCGAGAAGAGCAACCAAGACCGAGAAGATTCGTTAGAATCTCGTAACCAGACCTTTCCCCCATACTCCCCCTCTTAAATCTCGGGACGAGATTTCTTGTAGTGGAGGAGAATTGTGACGCCCGGATAGTTAAGCTACAGTGAACCTCCGCTAATGATGCCACGTCACCTCAATTACTATTGCTAATCTCGCGTTAGTTCGAAACCGATTCAAATTCAAATTTGTATTAAAAGCAAACAATAAAAGTTTTCAAATATTAAAACTAAAAAGTTCGGAGTGAACCAAATATTGCATAGGTAATTATGGTGGAGAAACCACACCTTTATAAAATTCTTAAATACTATAAGACGAATAAAGCAGAAGTAAAAACAATTAATTAAATACCTTTTGTAATTAATAAAATGTCAAACTAAATTATTTGAGGACTAGACTATTTGTGGCTATGGACTAAGTTGAAATACTAATTTAGATGCTACGAGTATATTTTACTAAAACTAAAATAATTAGATCCTAAAATATAAACAAAAAATGAAATAACGAAAATAAATAAAAGAACTAAAACTAAAACTAACCAAAAAAAAGGAGACCCCCCCCCCGCTAGGCCATGGCCTAGATGGCCTCGGTGCCAAACAGGTCGGTCCAGCCGGCACCTACATCACCCCTGGGGCGACCGAGCCCTAGCGGTCCCTCCCCAGTCGCCCCACTCCCCACTCCCCTCGCCCCCACTAGCCCCTCCCCCCCCCCCCACAATCTGGGTCGGGATCGCCCCGGTCCCGCGCCGCCCCGCGACCTCGACGACGGCGCCCGTCGCCGGCGCCGCACTCCTACCGTCGCCTCCCCTCATCCATCACTTTGCCTCCCCCCGACTCCCTCTGGATCGAGGCAACGACCCCCCGACCCCATCGTCGATCCCACCACCTGTCGCCCCCGAACCGCCACCGTGCTCCCCCGTCCTCCTCTGGATGTCGCCGCGCAGCCGTCCATCGCCCCCGACGCGCCACCTCGCCGCATTCGACCTCGCCTCCGCCCACGGCCACCGCACGACCCCACGGTCGATCTACTTCACCGGAGCCTCCCCACCGGTCTGCCTCCTCGCCGCATGTCGTCCCCGATGACCTCCTCGACCCTCGCTGCCCGAATCCCTACCGCCCCTGTGAGCTCCCCCTCTCCTCTCTCCCCTGTGCGCCCTGCCTCTCCCCCGCGCTCGGCTCCGCCGCCCGCCGGCGCTCGCGGACAGCCGCACCCGGCCAACCCCGCGGTGCCCCGCCCGCGCGTGCTCGTCTTGTTGCAGCCCGCCGCTGCCTGTGCCCCGCCTCCGCCTCTGACCCCGCAGGCCATCGCCGCGCCAGCGGCCAACTCCGGCGCCCGCCCCGGGCTCTCTCCTTCCCGCTGCCGCCATGTTCAGCCACCACATCCGCCGCGGCACCCCCGCTCCGCCCGGCCACGCCGGCTTGCATCGCCGCGTCCAGCGCTCCTCGTTCTACACGGGCGCTGGCACCCGTTGCCCGTTCGCCCACGCCCGCTATGGCCCCAGGGGCCTATGACAGTTGGGCCCCGCCCCCTAAACGTTTTATATATATATATATATATCTAAAGAGAATAAAAGAAATAAATAAATAATAATTAAAATAATTGATTAATAAATTAATAAATTAATTAAGTTAATTAATCCTATTTAATTAATCTAATTAACTAGTTAGTTTAATTAAACAGTAATTAGTTTAGTTAAATCCTAATTAGACTAAACAGTCAATGACGAGCGGGACCCACACGTCAGTTGACCAGTCAACGCCTCTATTGACTGCTGACGTCATGCTGACATCAGCGTGCACTGTTCTGGATAATGTTGGATTAAAATAATTAAATAAATGCTAAAAAGTGATTTAAATCTTTTAAAATCAATATAAAATAAACCGTAGCTCGGATGGAAAAACTCTATACATGAAAGTTGCTCAGAACGATGAGACAAATCCGGATACGCAGCCCGTTCGCCCGCCACACATCCCTAGCATAGCAAACATGCAACTTTCCCCCTCCGATTCATCTGTCCAAAAACGCGAAACACCGGGGCTACTTTCCCGGATGTTTCCCCCCTTCGCCGGCATCGCCTAGTGCCACGTTAGGGCATACCTATCACCGCGTATTGCCTCGTTATATTTTATGATGCTTTGTTTGCTCCATATTTACTGTTTCTTCCCCCTCTTCTTCTCCGATAGACCCCGAGACTGACGCCGCTGCTACCCAATACGACTACGGTGTTGACGACCCCTCCTTCTTGCCAGAGCAACCAGGCAAGCCCCCCCTGATCACCAGATATTGCCTATTCTTCTCTATACTACTTGCATTAGAGTAGTGTAGCATGCTACTGCTTTCGGTTAATCCTATTCTGCTGCATAGCATGTCATTGTTGCTACAGTTGTTACCCTTACCTGCTATCCTACTGCTTAGAATAGGATGCTAGTGTTCCATCAGTGGCCCTACTCTCTTGTCCGTCTGCCATGCTATACTACTGGGCCGTGATCACTAGGGAGGTGATCACGGGTATATACTATATACTTTATATACATGACACATGTGGTGACTAAAGTCGGGTCAGCTCGTTGAGTACCCGCAAGTGATTCTGATGAGGGGGCTGAAAGGACAGGTGGCTCCATCCCGGTAGAGGTGGGCCTGGGTTCCTGACGGCCCCCGACTGTTACTTTGTGGCGGAGTGACAGGGCAGGTTGAGACCACCTAGGAGAGAGGTGGGCTTGGCCCTGGTCGGCATCCACGGATACTTAAAAATAACACGCTTAACGAGTTATTGGTATTTGATCTGAGTCTGGCCATTTGGTCTATATGCACTAACCAACTACGTGGGAAGATATGGGCACTCGACGTCGTGGTATCAGCCGAAGCCTTCGTGACGTCAGCGACTGAGCGGCGCGCGCCGGGTTGGACCGCGTAACGTGACTTCCTTTGTAATGGAGGTTGCTAGGTCTGCTCTCCGGCCGCATACGCAACGTGCAGGTGTGCAATGGGCGATGGGCCCAGACCCCTGCGCCATAGGATTTAGACCGGCGTGCTGACCTCTCTGTTGTGCCTAGGTGGGGCTGCGACGTGTTGATCTTCCGCGGCCGGGCATGACCTAGAAAAGTGTGTCCGGCCAAATGGGATCGAGCGTGTTGGGTTATGTGGTGCACCCCTGCAGGGAAGTTTATCTATTCGAATAGCCATGTCCCTCGGTAAAAGGACGACCCAGAGTTGTACCTTGACCTTAGGACAACTAGAACCGGATACTTAATAAAACACACCCTTCCAAGTGCCAGATATAACCCGGTGATCGCTCTCTAACGGGGCGACGGGGAGGGGATCGTCGGGTAAGATTATGCTATGCGATGCTACTTGGTGAACTTACCATCTACTCTCTTCTACATGCTGCAAGATGGACGTGGCCAGAAGCGTAGTCTTCAACAGGATTAGCTATCCCCCTCTTATCTGGCATTCTGCAGTTCAGTCCACCGATATGGCCCTTTACACCTATACTCATGCATATGTAGTGTAGCTCCTTGCTTGCGAGTACTTTGGATGAGTACTCACGGTTGCTTTTCTCCCTCTTTTCCCCCTTTCCATTCTACCTGGTTGTCGCAACAAGATGCTGGAGCCCAGGAGCCAGATGCCACCGTCGACGACGACTCCTACTACACCGGAGGTGCCTACTACTACGTGCAGCCCGCTGACGACGACCAAGAGTAGTTAGGAGGATCCCTGGCAGGAGGCTTGCGCCTCTTTCGATCTGTATCCTAGTTTGTGCTAGCCTTCTTAAGGCAAACTTGTTTAACTTATGTCTGTACTCAGATATTGTTGCTTCCGCTGACTCGTCTATGATCGAGCACTTGTATTCGAGCCCTCGAGGCCCCTGGCTTGTATTGTGATGCTTGTATGACTTATTTATGTTTTAGAGTTGTGTTGTGATATCTTCCCGTGAGTCCCTGATCTTGATCGTACACGTTTGCGTGCATGATTAGTGTACGATTGAATCGGGGGCGTCCCAAGTGTGTAGGTCACACAAGCAGAGCAAAATCAGAGGCATAATTTGTTCCATACAAAGGGAGTTGTGAAGGAACGTTCCGTTCGCGTCATCATAGATGGAGGGAGCTATAACAACTTGGCTAGCATGGAGATGGTGGAGAAGCTATCTCTCACCACAAGACCACATCCACATCCTTACTACATCCAATGGTTCAACAACAGCGGCAAGGTTAACGTAACACGTATTGTTTGTGTGCATTTTAGTATCTCTACATATGCTGATTAAGTTGATTGTGATGTGGTACCCATGCAAACATGCTCCTTATTACTTGGTAGACCATGGCAATTTGATAAAAATTATGTACACCATGGTAGAAACAATCAGTATACTCTTGTTCATAAGGATAAAAATATTACTTTGCTTCCTATGACTCCTGATTCCATTTTGAAAGATGATATTAATAGAGCTAATAAAGTAAAACAGGAGAAAAATATGAGTGAAAATCAGATTGTGACAAAAGAATTTGAGCAGCAAATGAAACCTAATAATAAACCATCTAGTGTTGCTTCTGAAATTGAATTGAAGAGTGCATGTTTACTTGCCACAAAATCTGATATTGATGAGATAGATTTCAGCAAATCTGTTTGCTATGCTTTTGTGTGCAAAGAGGCATTATTTTCATTCAAGGATGTGCCTTCCTCACTGCCCCCTGTTGTCACTAACATTTTGCAGGAGTTCACCGATGTCTTTCCACAAGACGTGCCACCGGGATTACCACATTTTGCAGGAGTTCACCGATGACATCCTACTACTAAGATGTGCCCTTTTGAAATTGTGTATGGTTTCCTTCCTCGTGCACCTATTGATTTGTTGCCTCTTCCATCTTCGGAGAAGGTTAATTTTGATGCTAAACAATGTGCTGAATTGATCTTAAAAATGCATGAGTTAACTAAGGAAAACATTGAGCGTATGAATGCTAAATATAAACTTGCTGGAGATAAGGGTAGAAAACATATTGTGTTTGCACCTAGAGATCTTGTTTGGTTACATTTGCGTAAGGATAGATTTCCTGATTTGCGAAAATCAAAGCTAATGCCATGTGTTGATGGTCCCTTTAAGGTGTTAGAGAAAATAAATGATAATGCATATAAACTTGAGCTGCCTGCAGATTTTGGGCTTAGTCCCATTTTAACATTGCAGATTTGAAGCCTTATTTGGGTGAGGAAGATGAGCTTTCGTCGAGGATGACTTCATTTCAAGAAGGGGAGGATGACGAGGACATCAATACCATTGTTACACCCACAGCCCCTACTACTACATATACTTGACCAATTACTAGAGCTCGCGCATGCCAATTAAATTATCAGGTACTTTTGTTTCTTGATAATGATTCTAATGTTTATGAGAATATGATGATGCCTAAATTGGATACATTTGTTTTGCTTATAAATGAAGGGCCTGGCATGGATAAGAGGGATGAACACTAGAGCAGGACCAACCATGGAGATGATGGCATGCGCAAGGGGAACAAGAACGGAGTTACAAGTGATGATTTCAGGACTTTGAAGCCACCATAATGAGTGCATGAAGCCTTGGATGAAATATACAAGATGCCACTTCATAGATTTCGTCCAGAGGCTATTCTAGGTGCTGCATCACCTTATTATTGTGCCAGGCCCATGTAATTTCAAAATACATAAGTATAGGCTATTTTTAGAGTCCGTATGTGTGGGGAAACAAGAGTTAGGGTTGGTTTCGGACCCCTCCTCCAAGGGCCACGAAATCCCCCCCCCCTCTTCCTCCATATATACATCCCTTAGGGCATCGTTTAGACTTTGCGTTTTGTTTAGATTAAAAGTTCACCATAGCTGCAACTTCGCGTACTTCGTTTGTGTTCAACGACCAAACCAAGATGTCACAGAACCCCACCTTGATCAATAAAGCTTTCCTCTTATATTCGCAATATCCAGATTGCAATCTTAGTTTTTGCTTGTTCTTCATGTGCCTACAGGAAACAGACCTTCGTGGTCAGGTTGATCGTGCTCCGGCATGGTCAATAACCTCTCGGAGTTGGTTTAGCGATTGCTAAGACGCGACGTCCTCGCACGTTCGCCGTCGGATCGTCAAAGTCGACTTCCTCCAAAACGATAGCCACCATCTCATCGAAAGATGGGACACCTTTGCCTCTATCAACAAACTCGAAGAACATCACGTGGAGAGGTCAAATCCGGGGCAAAATTCGGGAGATTTTGTGGATGGAAATTGGGGAAAAGATGGGGAAAAGCTAGATCTACCTGCAACACACGAAATCCGCGGATCAAATCCAACAAAACTTCATCACACTAACAAATCACAAAAAAAAAATTGGGGCTATTTTTGTTGGGCATTTTTTGAATTAGGGACAAAATCAACAAAACTAGGTTAGAAAACAAAGAGCGGGGGCTCCGAAATCGTGATCAACCTGGCTCTGATAGCAAGATGATGTAGGGTGGAACCCTATATGGCCGATCTTTCATGAAAGGAGCGGATCCCAACGAGGAACACGAAGAACACGAGGGGAAACACGGGGGAAAACACGAGAGAATCACTCAAACCAACAAGATTCGATTACACATGTTCTAGATCCTCGAAACATGAGAGGAGATACAAGATCCATGATCAACAAAGGACGATACAAAGGTAACCGGTTCTTCTCCTAGAGGAGGTCTTGATGGGGCCACCCAAGAGGGGGTCTTGAATCCAAGGGGATCTTCTCCGTAGAGGGGCCACGGTCTCTCTCGTGGAGTAGATCCATAATGGATGAGCAAAGCTCTATCTCACCTATGAGCTAAAACCAATGCTAACCCTAGGAAGAGGGAGGAGGAGGAGGAGTATATATAGTCTAGGTGGGCGAAGGGGTACATGGGCCTCGGCCCTTTACTTTGCGCAGACAGACGGGGCCGAATGTCCGGGCCTTCGCGAAGAGCCGGATGTCCGGGCTGAAGTGGTTCAGCTTCGGGTGTGTTTTGTGACGGGCGTCGGATGTCCGGGCTGGTGCGGGGCCGGATGTCCGGGGCTGGGTCGGATGTCCGGGTCCTATAGCTTCGGCTGCTGGATTGTTGATGTAGTGGATGTCTCCAGCGGCCGGATGTCCGGGCCCTGGAGCTGCCTTCTTCTCCTTTTGGCGTTCCGTCTTCATCCGTGAACTTGGGGCCTTGTCCGTCTTCACGTGCACCTTCGAGAGGGTCTTCTTGGTACCTAATCATGCACAGCATTTCGGACTTAGGTAGTAGCCATGTCTCAGTGGACCATATGTGATATCACTAAGGAAGGAAGTCACCTCATTCTCGAGAGCTCTAGCTCGTGCTCGTGTCATGGGTCCTCTTGGCTCTTGATGAGACGTGGTAGGTCCATGGGGATGACCGTAGGATGCTCCGCATCACAGGGGTCGGACGTCCGGGCTGGGCCGGTCGTCCAGAGCCTGTAGCTTCCGTGTTAGATCTTCTTCTTGTCCTTCGTGCTTGGTGTCCTCACCCTCTTGTCCGTTTTATGTAGATGTTCCATGGCTTTCCTCCGAGTACCTGATCACACATAGTGTTTCCGCTTGAGGTAGCAGCCATGTCTCATGCATATAAAGTGGTAGTTCGGAAAGGAGCGAGTTCACCTTATCTTCGATAGCCTTCGCTCTAGCTCTTGTCATTGGTCCAAGTGGTGTCGTTGGAGGTGTAGATGCGTCCATGGTGATGATCGTGGGATGCTCCGCATCAGGATAGATTATACCTGCTTCCAGAAGTTTTAATATTTCCGTTCTTACCACTTCCTTCATCTTCGGATTTAACCGATGTTGGTGATCAACAACGGGCTTAGCATCAGGTTCCATATTAATCTTGTGCTGACATAGAGTGGGACTAATGCCCTTTAAATCACCAAGAGTATATCCAATAGCAGCTCGGTGCTTCCTTAGAACTTTCGATAATCTTTCTTCTTCATGTTCTGAAAGGTTAGCACTAATAATAACAGGATATATCTTCTTCTCATCAAGATAAGCATATTTCAAAGTGTATGGAAATTGTTTTAATTCAAACACAGGATCACCTTTAGGTGGAGGAGGAACTCCTACAGTTTTAATAGGCAAATTGTGTTTAAGCAGAGGATGTTGTTCAAAGAAGATCTTATCTATTTCATTTCTTTCATGCATATGTAAATCATTTTCATGGTCTAGCAGATATTGTTCTAGAGGATCAGTAGGAGGCACAACAATAGAAGCAAGACCTATTATTTCATCCTTACTAGGTAATTCTTTTTATGAGGTTTTCTACTAAACTTGGAAAAATTAAACTCATCAGACTCATCACCAAAGCTGACACCGACAATTTGTTTCTCACAATCTATTTTAGTGTTAACGGTGTTCAAGAAAGGTCTACCAAAGATAATGGGACAAAAATCATCTTGTGGGGAACCAAGAACAAGAAAATCAGTAGGATATTTTATTTTCCCACACAAGACTTCAACATCTCTAACAATCCCAAGTGGTGTGATGGTGTCTTCATCAGCAAATTTAATAGTAGCATCTATTTCTTGTATTTCAGCGGGTGATATGTCATTCATAATTTCTTGATATAAGGTAAAGGGAATAGCACTCACGCTAGCACCTATGTCACATAAACCATGATAACAGTGATCTCCTATTTTAACTGAGACAACATGCATGCCAACAACGGGTCTATGTTTATCCTCTTTATCAGGTTTGGCAATTCTAGTAGCTTCATTACAGAAGTAAATAACATGCCCATCTATATTTTCTTCCAGGAGATCCTTAACCAAAGCAACACTATGTTCTACTTTGATTTGTTCATCAGGTTTAGGTGTTATAATATAGCTTTTGTTGACCACAGTTGAAACTTTAGCATGTTCCTTTATCCTAACAGGGAAAGGTGGTTTCTCAATATAAGCAGTAGGAACAACTGGATCAATATTATAAATAATAGTTTCCTCTTTAGCTAGTACCGGTTCTTTAATTTCTTCTTTAATAGGTGGGTGATATTTAAACCACTTCTCCTTAGGGAGATAAACATGAGTAGCAAATGATTCACAAAAGGAGGCTACTATCTCAAAGTCAAGTCCATATTTAGTGCTAAACTATTGAAAAGCATCGATATTCATAAAAGATTTAACACAATCATACTTAAGCTTAATACCTGACTCTTTACCTTCGTCGAGTTCCCAATATTTAGAGTTGCGTTTAGTTCTTTCCAAAAGATCCCACCGGAATTCAATAGTCTCCTTCATAAAAGAAACCAGCACAAGAAGTATTAAGCATGGATCGATCATTATGAGAAAGCCGAGCATAAAAATTCTAGATAATAATTTCTCTTCAGAGCTCATGATTGGGGCATGAATATAACATTGACTTAAGCCTCCCCCAAGCTAGAGAAATACTTTCTCCTTCACGAGGCCAAAAATTATATATGTAATTCCGATCACGATGAACTAGATGCATAGGATAATTTGTTGCTGAAACTCCAATTTCAATCGATTCCAATTCCAAGATCCAATATCATCGCATAGCCTATACCATGCCAATGCTTTTCCCTTCAAATATAAAGGGAAAACCTTCTTCTTAACCTCATCTCCAGGTAAACCTGCAAGCTTAAACAATCCACAAATTTCTTCCACATATATCAAGTGCATATCAGGATGTTCTGTTCCATCTCCTGCATAAGGATTAGCTAGCAGTTGTTCTATCATACCCGAAGGAATTTCATATTCAATATTTTCAGTAGGTGCAGTTGGTTGTGGGGTAACTAATTGTGGTTCCGGTCGAGGTGAAGATACCCCAAACAAACCCCTCAAAGGATTGTTTTCCATAGTAACAAGTGAGCGTAAATTTCAGCACGTAGTAATAATTTTTCCTTACCAATTTCCACTTACCAAGAGCGCTTCACTCCCTGGCAACGGCGCCAGAAAAGAGCCTTGATGACCCACAATTATATGGGATCAATTGTAGCCTTTTCGATAAGTAAGAGTGTCGAACCCAACGAGGAACAGAAGGAAATGACAAGTGGTTTTGAGCAAGGTAATGTCTGCAAGTGCTGAAATTGTAAGTAGTAGAGTATTTTGATAGCAAGATAATTTGTAATGAGCAAGTAACGGTAATGGTAACAAAAGTGCAGCAAGGTAGCCCAATCCTTTTGAGGCAAAGGACAGGCCAAGACGGTCTCTTGTAATAAGCAAAGCGTTCTTGAGGGTACACGGGAATTTCATCTAGTCACTTTCATCATGTTGGTTTGATTCGTGTTTGCTACATTGATAATTTTATATGTGGGTGGACCGATGCTTAAGTGTCGTTCTTACTTGAACAAGCCTCCTACTTATGATTAACCCCCTTGCAAGCATCCACAACTATGAGAAAAGTATTAAGAATAAATTCTAACCATAGCATTAAACTTTTGGATCCAATCGGTCCCTTACAGAATAGAGCATAAACTAGGGTTTAAGCTTCTATCACTCTGGCAACCCGTCATCTAATAACTACTCCACAATGCATTCCATTAGGCCCAAATATGGTGAAGTGTCATGTAGTCGATGTTCAGATGACACCACTAAGGGAATTACAACATACATACTATCAAAATATCAAACACATATCAAGTTCACATGATTACTTGCAACATGATTTCTCCCGTGACCTCAAGAACAAAAGTAACTACTCACAAATGATAATCATGCTCAAGATCAGAGGGGTGTTAAATAGCATATTGGATCTGAACTTATAATCTTCGACCAAATAAACCATATAGTAATCAACCACAAGATGTAATCAACACTACTAGTCACCCACAAGCACCAATCTATAGTTCCGGTACATAGATTGAACACAAGAGATGAACTAGGGTTTGAGAGGAGATGACGCTGTTGAAGATGTTGATGGATACTGCCCTCCCCAAGATGGGAGAGTTGTTGGTGATGATGATGACGATGATTTCCCCCTCCGGGATGGAAGTTGATGTAGGTTGATTCCTCCAATATTTCATGATTGGAGAGGATCCTACGAAGAACACGAGGGGAAACACGAGGAAAAAACATGAGAGAATCACTCAAACCAACAAGATTCGATTACACATGTGCTAGATCCTTGAAACACAAAGAGATACATGATCCACGGTCAACAAGGGATGATACATAGGGTAACCGGTTCTTCTCAGTGAGGAGGTCTTGATGGGGCCACCCAAGAGGGGGTCTTGAATCCAACGTGGATCTTCTCCGAAGAGGGGACACGGTCTCTCTCTAGGAGTAGATCCGTATGGATGAGCGAGGCTCTATCTCACATATGAGCTATCACAATGCTGACCCTAATTCGGAGCTAGGGGACGAGTACTTATAGTCCAAGGGGTAAGTTGGGGGTTACACGGGTCATTGACCCTTTTACTGCGCGCAGGCAGAGCGGTTGTACCGGTTATGGAAGCAGTTGTACCGCATGGAGCTCTTGTACTGGTTCCTGGAGGTGTTCTCGAAAGTTCTTAGCAGTTGTACAGGTGGTTGGGGCGGTTGTACCAGTCATACGGCTGTTACCGGACAAACCGGGGTGGTACCGGCCTTGCACCACTCGATCACAGAAGCTGGAGCGGTAGTTGGGCGGTAGTCGAGCGGTAGTACCGGTGGACCGGTAGTTGAGCGGTAGTTGGCCGGTTGTACCTCTATCTCTGCGCTGGGAAAATCCCTATCCATGCTCTTGGTGTCCATCTTGCACCATTCCTTCTCCTTGTTGGTTCCTTGGTATCTGAGCACACAAAGTGTCTTCCTTTGAGGTAGTAGCCATGTCTCAAGTTGGTCAAAGGGGAGTTCAACAAGGAGAGAGTTAACCTTATGTCCAATGGCACATGCTTGAGCTCTCATCGTAGGTACACTTGGGGCTTGGAAAGTAGTTCAAGTGTACATGGGGATGACCATAGGATGCTCCGCATCATCTCCCCTCCCTTGGGAAAGATCCGACCTCGGATCATAATCCACATCACCATGGAAACGGTTGCCGTGCACGAACTTGCAATTGGACGGAGTTGAAACCATGGCGCAATCCAAATAGTCCAAAGTGTCTCCGGAGTGGTATTCATGCAAAAAGAGCGAACACAAGCGACACTCGGAAATACAATGATTAGCGCACACAAGGTGTCCATCATGTAAGTATGAGTCTGTTTGGCAAGATTGTTCGTGACAAAGCGCATGAAGCTTATCATGATGGTATAGAATGATATGCAGAGTGTTCATGGGAGCAAAAACATTCATTGTGCACACAAATGTATTGTGAATGTGGTCAATGCAACCATTGTGCAAAATGATGTCATAATGGGATTGTTTATCAAGAGCATGAAAATGGCAATGGATGCCCAATATGAGTATGTGATCATGCAATTGATGATGGGCAATATGATCATGATGTATGAATATGCCATCAAGGAAGATCACAACAAATTTGCTAAGGAAATGCATAAGCTCATATATCATGGATGACAAGGAAATAGATGCAATAAGGCAAGCATAATGTGAGTCAATCCATGCATAGGGTGCGAACTTGTGGTGAGTATGATATTTCCATCGCGCATGACATGTGGAAGCACAATCAGCAAATATGGATGTGTTGGTGCAAAGAGTCAAAGGAGTGTTGATGTACCAATGCTCGATGTCATGGCATGAGTGGAAGTCCGAAGGTGCATCCAATAAGTCCGAGCCTCCTCGACTTGAAGGACTAAAGGGTCTGTCTCCAATGTCGTTCCACCATCCAATATATGTATCATGTAGACAATAAGAAAGAGACAACAATGAAAGTATGGCCCATCCAATGTGCATATTTGAAGATGGCTCAAAGGGAAGGAGTTCACCTTTATGAGGTTGTCAAAAATGTTGGTGTCGCGCATCATGTAGACCTTTGCATCACCAATATGTCTCGAGGTGGTACCGCCTTGAGAATCCTTCATTTTGAAAGAACATGACAAACACTCAGAAATACAAATGAGGTTAGTGGAAGTGCAAAACCTATCATTCATGTGGTAAGATACCCAACAAGTGTATGCATCATTTTCATCATAAGAAAGGACAAGGGAGCATTTCCTACTATGGAAGCATATGAAGCGAGAACAACCAAATACAATAGGCTCAATCAAACAAGCATGCATCACAAGTAAAGTGTCCAAGTCTCCAAGATCACTAAGCATAGATGCAACAATTGGAGGCAAGCGACAATGAACAAGATATATCATGTGAGAGGCATGAACATATATGTCATCAACCCAAGAAAGCGAGTAAGAGTGGAACATGGGTGATGCGACAAAGCAAGCAATCATAGTGATCAAGTCAAGCAAGCTAGTAGTGCAAAGATGCAACGTACTAGAAGGAATCATGGCAAGCATGTCATGTGTGCAAATAGTGGGCATGAATAATTAACATGTCATAGCATAAGAATGAAAGCAAGATATGAGGAAAGTAACATCATTGTATTGGCAAGGAGTCCTATGTAAATAGCAATGGGACATCATGACTCTCCCAACACAGCAAGCATCAATAGCATGAGATACAAGGAAAACATGGTAATGGCAACAAGGATCTCCACCAAGCATGCAAATACACATAGGAGTAGCATAATGGTGTATCATGTGTAAGTGCAAGCAAGGGTCACAATTCCATGGCAAAGGCGTTGATGAGGACATCAATACCATTGTTACACCCACAGCCCCTACTGCTACATATACTGGAACAATTACTAGAGCTCGCGCATGCCAATTAAATTTTCAGGTACTTACGTTTCTTGGTAATGATTCTAATGTTCATGAGAATATGGTGCTGCCTAAATTGGATACATTTGTTTTGCTTACAAATGAAGGGCATGGCATGTATAAGAGGGATGAACACTGGAGCAAGACCAAGCATGGAGAGGATGGCATACGCAAGGGGAACAAGAATGGAGTCACAAGTGATGATTTCAGGACTTTGAAGCCACCATAATAAGTGTATGAAGCCTTGAACGAAATATACAAGATGCTACTTCATAAATTTCGTCCAAAGGCTATTCTAGGTGCTACATCACCTTATTATTGGGCCAGGCCCATGTAATTTCGAAATATTTAAGTATAGGCTGTTTTCTAAGTCCGTATGTGTGGGGAAACAAGAGATAGGGTTGGTTCCGGATCCCTTCCCCAAGGGCCACAAAATCCCCCCCCCCTCTTCCTCCATATATATAGCCCTTAGGGCACCGTTTAGACGATGGGTTTTGTTTAGATTAAAAGTTTGCCATAGCTGCAACTTCGTGAACTTCGTTTGTGTTCAACGACCAGACAAAGGCGTCACAGAACCCCACCTTGATCAATAAAGCTTTCCTCTTATATTCGCAGTGTCCAGATTGCAATCTTAGTTTCTTGCTTGTTCTTCGTTTGCCTGCAGGAAACAGACCTTCGTGGTCAGGTTGATCGTGCTCTGGCATGGTCAATAACCTCTCGGAGTTGGTTTAGCGATTGCTAAGGCGCGGCGTCCTCGCACGTTCATAGTCGGATCGTCAAAGTTGACTTCCTCCAAAATGATAGCCACCATCTCATCAAAAGACGGGACACCTTTGTGATGTGGAGCATCCCAAGGTCATCCCCATGGACCTACCATCGTCTCACCAAGTGCCTAGTGGACCCATGACTCGATCACGTGCAAGAGCTCTCGAGACCGAGGTGACATCTCTCCTCTCACAATTCCACTTCGATGAACATGGGACATGGCTACTACCTCAAACGGAGGCAATGTGCATACTCAGGTATCATGGAGTTAGCCATGGAGACGTCAAGGAGCAAGGAGAATCCGAAGATGAAGATGGACGTGAAGACGGAGAAGGAAAAGGGCTAAGTCAGCAGAAGCTCGAACGATCCGGACCGCCGTCCGGACGATCCGCCCGCAGCCCGGACGATCCCGACCCCAGCCTGGACGATCCGGCTACAAGGCCCAACGACACCCGAAGCTTCAACCTGAAGCCGGATCATCCGGCCACACCCGGACGTCCGGACCAGGACCCGGACATCCGGCCCTCCCGCAGCTGCTCCAACACAGCCGGATCATTCGGACGCCGACCCGGATCATCCGGACCCCAGAAGCCCGGATCATCCGAACCAACTCTCGGATCATCCTGCCACCGCCTGCGTGCGTGACTTGGGCCGAGGCCCGTGTACCCGTTTCGTCCACTCACTTACCCCTTCGCCCCTTGGGCTATAAATAGACCTCCTCCTCCCCATTTTTAGGGTTAGCAAAGTAGTAGCTCATATGTGAGGATAGCTTTTGCTCATCCATATGGATCAACTCTTCGAGAGTGACCGCGGCCCCTCTCCGGAGAAGATCCCCTTGGATTCAAGACCCCCTCTTGGGTGGCCCATCAAGACCTCCTCACGGAGAAGAACCGGTTACCATTTGTATCGTCTGTTGTTTGACTTGTGATGCGGAGCATCCGACGATCATCCCCATGTACACTCGAGCCTACGCCATTGGACCTAAGGTGAACTCGCTCATTTCCGAATCTTCCCTTTCCGCATGTAAGACATGGATGCTACTTCAAGTGCAGACCGTGTGCATACTCAGGTACACCCGAGGAGACCATGGAGAGCCCAAGGACCAAGGCCAAGCGTGCGCGGAAGCAAAGGAAGGAGAAGGAAGAAGAGGCAGCTGCTACAGGCCCCGGACATCCGGCCCCAGCCCGGACATCCGACCAGAGGCCCGGACATCCGGCCAGAGGCCCGGACATCCGGCTCTTCCTGAGTCGCCGGACATCCGGCCCCCAGCCCGGACATCTGGACCCCGCCTATCCAGAGAGCCCCGAGACCGGCCACTCCAGCCCGGACATCTGGCCCGCTAGCCAGGACATCCGGCACCTCGCGAAGGCCCGGACATCCGGCCCGACGCCCGGACATCCGGCCCCCTGCCTGCGTGCAGCGCATCTGGGCTGAGGCCCATGTACCCCTTCGTCCCTTAGACTATATATACTCCCCCACCTCCTCCTAGTTAGGGTTAGCTCATGTAGAGATAGAGCTTTGCTCATCCATATCGGATCTACTCCACGAGAGAGACCGCGGCCCCTCTACGAAGAAGATCCCCCTTGGATTCAAGACCTCCTCATGGAGAAGACCCCTATCAAGACCTCCTCACGGAGAAGAACCGGTTAACCTTTGTATTGTCCTTTGTTGATCGTGGATCTTGTATCTCCTCTCGTGTTTCAAGGATCTAGCACATGTGTGACTATATCTTGTTGGTTTGAGTGATTCTCTCGTGTTTCCCCTCGTGTTCTTCGTGTTCCTCTTTGGGATCCGCTCCTTTCGTAAAAGATCGGCCATCTAGGGTTCCATCCTACATCATCTTGGATCAGAGCTTAGGTTTATCATGAATTTGGAGCCTCCCCTCTTTGTTTTCTAGCCTAGTTTTGGTTATTTCTTCCCCAATTTCGAAAATCCCCACCAAAAATAGCCCCAATGTTTTTTTGTGATTTGTTGGTGTGATGATGTTTGTTGAATTTGATCCATGGATTTGCTTGGTTTCGAGTGGATCTAGCATTTCCCCAATTTCCCCCACTTTCCATCCACGAAATCTCGGCAATTTTGCCCCCGAAATCATCAATTTCCGCCCCCAAAATCGAGTTCCTCGAGTTCATCCTCGAATTTGGAGCCCGGACATCCGGCCCGTAGCCCCGGACATCTGGCCCCCCGGACATCCGGCCCATGGCCCGGACATCCGGCTCCTGGAGCGCAATTTCGCACGCGGTTCTGGACTTCAGGTCCCAGAAATCTGGCCCGAGCCCCGGATGTCCGGCCCCTGGGATTTCAATCTTCACTGTTTCACCGTTTTGTGCATAACTAATTCATCCGGAGTCCGTTTTTGACGTTCTTTAGCTCATTTTGAAGCTATTGACATCCCCCATCCCACAAAAATACTACCATCCCCATTTGACTCCATCAAATTTTTGGAACTTTGGCATCTTTGCCTAGGGCTTCCACCATATCATCCGCATAACCACCACCGACTTCCGCAACCTAACCCAATTTGTTCTCTATAGCATTAGTGGTTGTTTGAGTTGTGATTCGAGTCTCCTAAGGTGTTTCGGCTACTTAGGGACGATTGCTTCTTCTTCAACCGCCACCATAACTTCTGTATAGGCTTACCCACCATACACTTCCACCACCCCAACTTGACCCAATTTTGTTTGTGTTGTGAGTTGTGTCTCCTAAGGTGTTTCGGGTACTTAGGGACCGTGCTTCCAACTCCGACACCGTGTATAGTCAACCACCTGACCCTCAACTTCCGCATTGCGTACTCCAAACTCCATCATTCCATTTCCGCAATCCCATTGAGTTTCCGCAAAACCACCACCGCATTCCCGTTACCACCATTTGACGTTTGAGATTTTGAGTTCGCGGTTTTTCAGTTTCCTAAGGTGTTTCGGCTACTTAGGGACGAGTCTCCATCATCTTGGTATCTACATCAAGAACACCGCCACTCATCATCGCCTCGGACGGTAACCTCCGTATCATCTTGGTATCGTGGTATCCCTCCATTGTATATTCCCTTGCCATTGCATTGATAACCCCTAGCCCATTTTGCGTTACTTGCCTATCAAGACTAGCCATTTGAGTATTGCCGGCAATGGTACTTGTGCACATTAGTGGTCTACACCTTCCATTGCATACATACCATATCATATTGGTATCATCATATCATATCTTGTGTCACAAGATTGTTCCCGCATATACACAATTGTTACTTGGTTTGTGCATTGTGCAAAAGTGGCCATACCCAAAAAAAAGAAAAAAAAGAAGAAGAATAAAGCTTTTAAGAAAAAGAGAAAGAGCAAAGAGCTTGTAAGCAAGTGCCATAGCATCATACCACATTGCATAAAAGATAGTCATATCCGATCATCTTGGATCAAACACCGGGAACCATACATACATAGCATACTTGGGATAGAAGTTTATCCATTTTGCATATCATAGGTTGTGCACAAGTGTCGTATCCGCCTATTGAGCAATCGTGCTAGCGTCTCTCTTGAGTTGTGCAACACGAGCATTTTCCGTGGATTCCACATTTTGTGCTCATTCCTTGGTTGCACGACCTCATTTATCTATCCGTGTGTGTGTTTCCGTGTGCCACATATTGCTATTGGTCTACTTGTTTCACTTGCGAATTTGTGAATCTCTTTCAACATTATTGACTCTAGCTAACATTTTGCATCAAATATTTTTTGTGCCACTATCCTCACCGAGCTCCACCATAAGCCTTACTTGTGTAGGTGTTAGAAACCGACAAGAATTGGTACCAATTGTGCTATTTCCTTGTTACACATTGAGTGATCATTGATCCATCTTCAACATCGATCAAGGTACATTTGGTATAGTTCATCTCTTTCTCCCACTCATATTTGCTCGAGTCTTGTGATGGATAGGCAAGGCATTTCATCTCCGGTCTTCAACAACAACGATGGCGCGAACAACTACATCACCAAAATGTCCATCTTCGGACTACAACACGAAATGCAAGGTGCACAATCTACCTTGCGAGAGCGCTCGACAACCTCGCCATCGACATACGACACTCCGAAGCAAGGAAAAGGGACTACATCAACACTAAGTTGGGTGAGCTAAAGGATCAACTACGAGACATGGTGGCCGACTACAAGTCTTCTTCCCCTTCATCATCCTCAAGGCGGCGGCGAGCAAGTCGATCATCTTCAGAGCGCCCACGCGACGCAAGCGCAAGTCGTACACGTCCACATATACATGGCGACCACCATCACATTCGTGATCAACATCGTCATGAAGGGCAAGTCACCTCCAAGCATCTTGTGCACGACGACGACGAACGACATCTACTACGAGCTCAAGTGCGACAATGACACCATCATCATGAAGATGCTCCACAAGCGCAAAGGTACAAGTCCCAACAAGCCCTACTTCACGCCAAGTCCAAGCTTCATGAGCACAAGAGAAGACCGCGAGACGAGCACCACCAAGACGGAGCTACGGCTACACCAACCACTTCGGCATCTTTGACAAGTGCTATCAAGGCATCTTCGCCTTTGGACGTACGGCATCTTCGCCTACTTCCCACGAGTACACCTACAACGACTTCATCAAGTCCAAGGCGACCACCTACGAGCGAGGGCGACACTTCCATCTTCAGAAGCCCCTCACGGAAGATGGCCGAGCATGGGACATTCCCTTCGGTCATGGAGACGAGCTACGAGGTGCCACATCATATGGGCCTCCAACAACAAGACGGCGACAAGAAGGTCGAGCACGGGACATCCCCTTCGACCACGGCGACGAGCACGAACCTCTTCAACTACATGAAGACGGCGCCCCAAAAGGACTCATACTCCGAGTCAAGCTACGAGACCGCACATGGAGACATTTGCACCAACATCTCTCCGACACCCACATATGAAGAGATGCCCCAATTCGCATGTGAGGAGAGCCACACCACCATGAATGAGATGAGTGACTCCACCCTATGTGACATTGAGTGCATTTCCTATGAGAGGATGAGTGTGACCACCACTAGCCCCACACTTGAGAGCATGCCACACATCCTATGTGAGGTTGAGAGCCATTTGAGTGACTCCACCAACCATATGAGTGAGAGCATCTTACCGGGAGTGAGTGAGCCACAACACTTAGTGAGTGAGGTAGTTGACACGGCACATGAGGCCACTTTGATTTCCAACGACTTAACCCCTACTCCGAGTGTGTTTTCTTTGGTGCTAGGCCTCCTACATGACGACACGCCTATCCTCGACGAGTCCATACCTCAATTGGAGACGACGATGGCCATTGTGGAAGACGATGATGAACCCCCCACATGGTAGCATCAAGTTGCAACCTCACCTACAACACATGAGCTATGCTCCAGAGGTAACATAGGTGATGGTGCTTCTCTTGTCCCACTAGTGGACTATCTCACCAATGATTGCTTGCATGATGTTGACACACCTATTCCCATACTTCATGCTAGTGCGACTTCTTCATGTCATGACTTCCCAATTTATGATGAATATGATGATGAGCATGTTGAGTTTCCTAGTTGTGATGCTATGCTCCATAGGATATCATGTGAAAATTCTATTGGTCACTTCATGTTTGACAATCCATTGAACTTATCATATGCTATGAGTGAGATCTCCCATATTGCTTCATTTCAATCACAACATAGTAACTATGCATGCCCCATTAAAATAAATCTCATTTGCACTTATGGCATAGATGACGAGATGATGGTCATTGGCTTTTGTTTTTCATGTGATGATATTGCCATGCTTCCTTTACATGATTTGCGCAATTCATCTATTATGCCATGCCATGATCACATAGAACCAAATATGCTTTGTTTTGATGTTGTCAATATTCTCCATGTGATGTTTCTACTAATGCTCATGAGGAGACCCCATAGTTTCCTCATACATATTAGGAGATTTTGATGCATTCCATACTTTGCATGATTCCCATAATTGTTTGCACCATATGCATTCCATGAATTACAGTGCTCTACATATTTCTCATGATGCATTACCCAATTTGAGTCAACATTATGCTATACATAATAACAAACCTCTCATGATGGATGACATGTTTCTATATCACGCATCTCATTTATTTGAGCATTGGCTATTTTGTGCTAACCAACACATGCATGTGCGCATCATGATGGATGATGTGTACATCTACCACGCACACACAATTTTCCCTTTGTCTTTGTTTTGTGTAGGTACTCACGTATACTCGTCAACCTCTCAATCCCAAGAGTTGACGAAATGAGCTCTTGAGTGCAATGAAGATTTGGGATCCCGTGGACTATCCTTACCACCATTCCTTTTGCGCAAGGACTACGCGCATCTCTTTTACTTGTCTCTCACACGGCTTTGGGCTATATATCACTTGTTACGTTATGCCCATTTTCTCGTGTTCACTTTGCATGCTATGCCTCTTTACATGGCTGTGCCATGCAATTGTGACCCTTGCTTGCATCTACCCATGATTCACCATTATTCTCCTCCTATGTGTATTTGCATGTTTGGTGGAGATCCTTGTTGCTGTTGCCTTGTTTATCATGTGCCTCATGCTATTGATGCTATTTTGCTCATATCTTGCTTTCATGCTTGTGATATGCCACGTGCAATATTCGTGCCCACTATTTGCACACATGACATGCTTGCCATGATTCCTCCTAGTACGTTGCATCTTCGCACTACTAGCTTGCTCGAGTTGATCACTATGATTGATTGCTTTGTCGCATCACCCATGTTCCATTATTACTCGCTTTCTTGGGTTGATGACGTATATGCTCATGCCTCACACATGATATATCTTGATCATTGTCTCTTGTCTCCATTAGTTACACCTCTCATATGCCATTATAGTGAGTGCACCCATGCTATGCTTATCTATCTTGGAGACTTGGGCATATTACTTGTGAAGCATGCTTGTTTGTTTGAGCCTAATGCATTTGGTTGTTATCGCATCTTAGGCCTCCATACTATGAAATACTCCCTTTTCCTTTCTTACGATAAGAATGATGAGAACACTTGTTGGGTATCTCACCACTCGAATGATAGGTGCTACATTTGCACTAACCTCATTTGTTTTTCTGAGTGTTTGTCATGTTCTTTCGTTTTGAAGGATTCACAAGGCATTTCCATCACGAGACATATTGGGCATGTGAAGGCGTACACGATGTGCAACACCAACGTTTTCGAGAACCTACTAAAGGTGAACTCATTCCCTTTGAGCCATTCAAATACGCATATTGGATGGGTCATTCTTTCATTGTTGTTTCCTTCTTATTGTCTACATGATACATCTACTGGATGGAGGACCGACAATGGAGATCGACTCTATGGACCTTCACATTGAGGAGCGCTCGGACTTATTGGATGCACCTTCGAACCTCCACTCATGCCACGACATCGAGCATTGGTACATCAACACTCCTTTGACACATTGCACCCCCACCTTCATATTTGTTGATTGTGCTCATACATGTCATGCTCGATGGACATATCATACTCACCACAAGTTTGCACCCTATGCACGGATTGACTCACATTATGATTGCCTTGTTGCATCTTGTATTTCGATGCCATCCATGATATATGAGCTTGTGCACTTCCTTAGCAAATTTGTTGTGATCTTTCTTGATGCCATATTCATACATCATGTTCATATTGCCTACCATCAATTGCATGATAACTTATTCATATTGAGCATCCATTGCCATGTTCATGCTATTGATAAACCGTCTCACTATGACATCATTTTGCACCGTGGTTGCATTGATCATATTCACAACACAATTGTGTGCACAATGAATGTTTTTGCTCCCATGAATGCTTTGCATATCATTCTATATCATCTTGATAAGCTTCATGCACTTTGCCATGAACATTCTTGCCAAACGGACTCATTCTTACATGATGGACACCTCGTGTGCCCTAACCATTGTATTTCCGAGTGTCGTTTGTGTTTGCTCTTTTTGCATGTATACCACTCCGGCGACACCTTGGAGTACTTGGATTGCGCCATGTCTTCCACTTCGTCCAACTACAAGCCCGTCCACGACAACCGTTTCCATGGTGATGAGGTTTTCGATCCGAGGTCGGGTCTTTCCCAAGGGAGGGGAGATGATGCGGAGCATCCGACGATCATCCCCATGTACACTCGAGCCTACGCCATTGGACCTAAGGTGAACTCGCTCCTTTCCAAATCTTCCCTTTCCACGTGTAAGACATGGATGCTACTTCAAGCGCGGACCTTGAGCATACTCAGGTACACCCGAGGAGACCATGGAGAGCCCAAGGACCAAGTCCAAGCATGCGCGGAAGCAAAGGAAGGAGAAGGAAGAAGAGCCAGCTGATACAGGCCCCGGACATCCGGCCCGAGCCCGGACATCCGGCCCGACCCCCGGAAATCTGGCGCCCATCACAGGACGCACCCGAAGCTGAACCCCGTCAGCCCGGACATCCAGCTAGAGGCCCAGACATCCGGCTCTTCCCGAGCCGCCGGACATCCAGACCCCGCCTATCCACAGAGCCCCGAGACCGGCCACTCCAGCCGGACATCCGGCCCGCTAGCCCGAACATCCGGCACCTCGCGAAGGCCCGGACATCCGGCCCCCCCAGCCTGCGTGCAGCGCATCTGGGCCGAGGCCCATGTACCCCTTCGTCCCTTAGACTATATATACTCCCCCACCTCCTCCTAGTTAGGGTTAGGAAAGGGTTAGCTCATTTAGAGATAGAGCTTTGCTCATCCATATTGGATCTACTCCACGAGAGAGACCGCGGCCCCTCTACGGAGAAGATCCCCCTTGGATTCAAGACCTCCTCACGGAGAAGACCCCTATCAAGACCTCCTCACGGAGAATAACCGGTTACCCTTTGTATCGTCCTTTGTTGATCGTGGATCTTGTATCTCCTCTCGTGTTTCGAGGATATAGCACATGTGTGACTATATCTTGTTGGTTTGAGTGATTCTCTCGTGTTTTCCCTCATGTTTCCCCTCGTGTTCTTCGTGTTCCTCTTTGGGATCCGCTCCTTTCGTGAAAGATCGGCCATCTAGGGTTCCACCCTACATCAACTTGGATCTTGTATCTCACCTTTGTGTTCATCGATCTAGCGCATGTGTGATCTATTCTTGTTGGTTTAGTGTTTCCTCTTGTGTTTTCCCTCGTGTCTCCCCGTGTGTTCGTCGTGTTCTTAGTTGGGATCCGCTCCTTTCGTGAAAGATCGGCCGTACGGAGTTCCACTCCACATCACTTTGCCTCTATCAAGTGGTATCAAATTTCTAGGTTGCTCGGTGAGATTTTATAGTTTTTCGTAGTTTAGATCAAGTCTGTTCTTCATACCTACAGTCCACGAAAAAAGCCAAAAAAATTAGGGTTAGTTCATCATATCCGAACCAATCTGAGCCTTTGCATAATCTTTTTAGGGTTTTGCTTTGTTGAATTTGCGGTTGCATCGTCGTGTCTAGTTGCTGGTCTTAGCGTCTAGTCCTTTAGAGTTTCAAGTTCTGTCACAGTTTGTCACGCCGCCGCGGCACCATCTTCATCGCTGCCGCCATATCCCACCACCGCTGCCATATACCACCACCATTGCCATATACCACCAACCCTGCCATATACCACCGATCCGTATCCATATACCACCACCGATCTGTATCCATATACCACCACCACTACCATATACCACCACCGCTGCCATATCCTACCACCATATATCCACCACCAATCCGAGTTCCTTTGCTATTAGGTTTGTTTTCGAGACCCATCTAATTTCCGTTTCGTGTTTCCTTGCCTGCGTAGGTCTCGGAAAAAAATATAATAAGTTTGGTGACCGAAAATATGTTTTCCCTATCCTATTTTTAGGCTTTTCTGAGTCTTTTGAGCCACGTGCCATCATAGTGATTTTTTGTCGCACTTTTTCGTCGTCGCTGCCCTGATTTTCAAAAAAATAGTCAAAAAATTTCATGCCCATCCTGTCATTTTGACCTGGGAAGAGTTTTGAGACACTCGCCATTATAGTGATTTTTCACCCAAAAAAAGTGGAGCGCAAAAAAAACAGCGAAAAAAATTCCAGAATGTGCTTTTCCCTTGTTTACGTGCAGCGCGTGATTTTGTTGGTGTTCTAGGCTCGCGTCTCTAGCACGCTCTAGCCTAGGACCAGCACAGTACCATCGTTGAGCGTTTATTCAACTTTGCATCTCTGAATTGATTATTGCTGACCCTTTTTGCTACCATATTATAAGCCTTCCCAGCTCCAGATACATCTACGATGTGCGTTTGACTCTCCCTCGTAATCGCTCTATTCAAGCTTTGAGAGTTTTGACTACAACGGTTGCCGTTCACCGCCTGCTGCTGGGTAAGAACTGGTAAGAATTTGAGATTTGCTTGACGGATTTGTGACACCCCACCACCGCCATTTTCTAGTAGTCTGTAGGATCATATTCTTGTGTGTTTCTATTGCTGCTAACCATGGCAGGATCACAACCCGACGAGATTGACTGGAAGAACATGACGAACAAAGAGTTACATGATAAGTTTCAGCAAATGATGAGTGGACAGGTGGAAGATGTGCTAAACAGATTTGAAGAGGCCATGGAGAAGATAGATGGCATTGAGAAGGCGTTCGAAACAAAGCTCGATAACAGGTTTAATGAATTGCTCGCGCGTCTTCCACAACCATCGGCCGCTGCAGCTGTCGCACCTCTACAACAAAAACAACAAGGTCGCCTTCCAAATCAAGTGGGCCGAGCACAACGCGTTCCCATTGACCCTGGGCAAAATTCTGGTGCCGCTGTTGATGCTTCTGTAGCTCCTGCTGCTACTGCAGAGGTGGAGGACCATTACGAGGATGAGGTTGATGAAAATAAGAACTACGTGCAACCACCAGCACCACCACCACTAGGTCGTCCTCATGCATATCATCGCAACGGTAGGGATGCACCACCACATGACGTACGAGATCATGGCCATCTTCCTAAACTGAAATTGAATATTCCACCATTTGAGGGTAGATATATTCCTGATATATATCTTACTTGGGAGTTAGAAACTGAACAACGTTTTACATGTTTACAATATCCCGAGGAGAGACGTGTTCCTGCTGCTATTTGTGCTTTCACTAGTTTTGCATGTGTTTGGTGGTCTGAACATTGTAGATTATATCCTATTCCAGCTACTTGGGCTGCTTTGAAAACTGCTATGCGTACTCATTGTGTTCCACCATATTATCAACGTGAATTACTTCAAAAACTGCAGCGCTTAAGACAAGGAAAAATTTTTGTAGAAGAATATTATCAGGAATTACAAATTGGCATGATTAGATGTGGTATTGTTGAGGAGAATGAAGCTATGCTTGCACGTTTTATGGGTGGATTAAATAGAGAGATTCAGACCATTCTAGAGTATAAGGATTATAATAATATCACTCGTTTATTCCATCTTGCTTGTAAAGCTGAACGTGAAGTGCAGGATCGACAGGCATTGGCGCGGACTAACTTTTCTGCAGGTCGACCTTCATCATGGACACCGCATGCATCCTCTACTTCCACACATTCTACTGCACCGACACCTCCATCAGCTATTACCTCCAGCCGTGATACAAGGAAGCAGGCACAACCACCATTATCTGCCAAGAGCACACCTATCGGGCCTGCACAGAGTTCTTCTTCTTCCATGGCACCAACAGGGCACACAAGTGATATTATTTGTCGTCGTTGTAAGGGAAGAGGACATTATGCGAGAGAATGCAAATCTCAGCGTGTGATGATTGCTACTGAGGATGGTGGGTATGAGTCTGCTAGTGACTATGATGAGGAGACTTTGGCTCTTTATTACACGTGAAGAACACGGTGGAGATGATTCTGATCATGAGACGCAATACATGGCTCCTGAAGATGCTGACAGGTATGAATGTTTAATTGCTCAACGTGTTTTGAGTGTGCAGGTTACACAACCTGAGCAAAATCAGAGGCATAATTTGTTCCAAACAAAGGGAGTTGTGAAGGAACGTTCTATTCACGTCATCATAGATGGAGGGAGTTGCAACAACTTGGCTAGCATGGAGATGGTGGAGAAGCTATCTCTCACCACAAGACCACATCCACATCCTTACTACATCCAATGATTCAACAGCAGTGGCAAGGTTCAGGTAACACGTACTGTTCGTGTGCATTTAGTATCTCTACATATGCTGATTATGTTGATTGTGATGTGGTACCTATGCAAGCATGTTCCTTATTACTTGGTAGACCATTCCAATTTGATAAAAATTCTGTACACCATGGTAGAAATAATCAGTATACTCTTGTTCATAAGGATAGCCATATTACTTTGCTTCCTATGACTCCTGAATCCATTTCGAAAGATGATATTAATAGAGCTAATAAAGCAAAACATGAGAAAAATAAGAGTGAAAATCAGATTGTGGCAAAAGAATTTGAGCAACAAATGAAACCTAATAATAAACCATCTAGTGTTGCTTCTGAAATTAAATTGAAAAGTGCATGTTTACTTGCCACAAAATCTGATATTGATGAGCTAGATTTTAACAAATCGGTTTGCTATGCTTTTGTGTGCAAAGAGGCATTAGTTTCATCCGAGGACGTGCCTTCCTCTTTGCCCCCTGTTGTCACTAACATTTTGCAGGAGTTCGCTGACGTCTTCCCACAAGACGTGTCACCGGGATTACCACCTATTCGAGGGATTGAGCATCAAATTGACTTAATTCCTGGTGCATCACTACCCAACCGTGCACCATACCGTACCAATCCAGAGGAAACGAAAGAGATTATGCATCAAGTACAGGAGCTGCTCGACAAAGGTTACATACGCGAATCTCTTAGTCCATGTGATTTTCCTATTATACTAGTGCCTAAAAAGGATGGTACGTCGCGTATGTGTGTTGATTGTAGAGGCATTAATAATATTTCTATTCGTTATCATCATCCTATTCCTAGGCTAGATGATATGCTTGATGAATTGAGTGGCTCTACAATTTTCTCCAAAGTTATTTGCGTAGTGGATACCATCAAATTCGTATGAAATTGCGAGATGATTGGAAAACAGCATTTAAAACTAAGTTTGGTTTATATGAGTGGTTAGTCATGCCTTTTGGGTTAACTAATGCACCTAGTACTTTCATGAGACTAATGAACGAAGTTTTACGTGATTTCATTGGACGATTTGTGGTAGTCTATTTTGATGATATACTGATTTATAGCAGATCTTTGGAGGAACATTTGGAACATTTACGTGTTGTTTTTATTGCTCTACGTGATGCACGTTTGTTTGGTAACCTTGGGAAGTGCACTTTCTCACCGACCGAGTATCTTTTCTTGGCTACATTGTTACTCCACAGGGAATTGAAGTTGATAAAGCCAAGACTGAAGCTATTGAGAGTTGGCCGCAGCCCAAAACGGTCACACAAGTGAGGAGTTTTCTTGGCCTCGCTGGATTCCATAGGCATTTTGTGAGAGATTTCAGCACCATTGCTGCACCTCTCAATGAGCTTACAAAGAAGGATGTGCCTTTTGTTTAGGGTACCGCACAGGAAGAAGCCTTCACGGTGTTGAAAGATAAGTTGACACATGCTCCTTTACTCCAACTTCCTGGTTTTAATAAGACTTTTGAGCTTGAATGTGATGCTAGTGGAATTGGATTAGGAGGTGTGTTATTACAAGATGGCAAACCTGTTGCATACTTTTCTGAAAAATTCAGTGGGCCTAGTCTAAATTATTCTACTTATGATAAAGAATTATATGCTCTTGTTCGGACTTTAGAAACATGGCAACATTATTTATGGCCCAAAGAATTTGTTATACATTCTGATCATGAATCTTCGA
Source organism: Aegilops tauschii subsp. strangulata (assembly GCF_002575655.3). Lineage (NCBI taxonomy): Eukaryota > Viridiplantae > Streptophyta > Magnoliopsida > Poales > Poaceae > Aegilops > Aegilops tauschii. The sequence continues at coordinate 238,859,257 of NC_053037.3, read as the reverse complement.
AACATATTAAAAGTCAAGCTAAACTGAACCGTAGACATGCTAAATGGGTTGAATTCATTGAGACTTTACCTTATGTCATTAAACACAAGATGGGTAAATAAAATGTTATTGCTGATGCATTGCCTCGTCGTTATACTATGCTTTCACAACTTGACTTTAAAATATTTGGTTTGGAGACCATAAAAGATCAATATGTGCATGATGCTGAATTTAAAGATGTACTGCAGAATTGTAAAGAAGGTAGAACATGGAACAAGTTCGTCGTTAACGATGGATTTGTGTTTCGTGCTAACAAGCTATGCATTCCAGCTAGCTCCGTTAGTCTTTTGTTGTTGCAGGAGGCGCATGGAGGAGGACTAATGGGACACTTTGGCGTGAAGAAGACGGAGGATATACTTGCTACACATTTCTTTTGGCCAAAGATGAGACGGGATGTTGAGCGTTTTGTTGCTCGCTGCACTACATGTCAAAAAGCTAAGTCACGACTCAATCCTCATGGTTTATATATGCCTTTGCCTGTACCTAGTGTTCCTTGGGAGGATATATCTATGGACTTTGTTTTAGGTTTACCTCGAACAAAGAAGGGGAGGGATAGCATATTTGTTGTCGTGGATAGGTTCTCGAAAATGGCACACTTTATACCATGTCATAAAAGCGATGATGTTGTTAATGTTACCGATTTGTTCTTTCGTAAAATTATTCGCTTGCATGGTGTGCCAAATACTATTGTTTCAGATCATGATATTAAATTTCTTAGCCACTTTTGGAGATGTTTATGGGCTAAGTTGGGGACTAAACTGCTTTTTAGTACTACTTGTCACCCCCAAACTGATGGTCAAACTGAAGTAGTCAATAGAACATTGTCTACTATGCTTAGGGCTCTTTTGAAGAATAATAAGAAAATGTGGGAAGAATGCTTGCCTCATATTGAATTTGCTTATAATCATTCATTGCATTCTACTACTAAGATGTGCCCTTTTGAAATTGTGTATGGTTTCCTACCTCGTGCACCTATTGATTTATTGCCTCTTCCATCTTCGGAGAAGGTTAATTTTGATGCTAAAGAACGTGCTGAATTGATTTTAAAAATGCATGAGTTAACTAAGGAAAACATTGAGCGTATGAATGCTAAATATAAACTTGCTGGAGATAAGGGTAGAAAACATGTTGTGTTTGCACCTGGAGATCTTGTTTGGTTACATTTGCTTAAGGATAGATTTCCTAATTTGCGCAAATCAAAGCTAATGCCATGTGTTGATGGTCCTTTTAAGGTGTTAGAGAAAATAAATGATAATGCATATAAACTTGAGCTGCCTGCAGATTTTGGGGTTAGTCCCTATTTTAACATTGCAGATTTGAAGCCTTATTTGGGAGAGGAAGATGAGCTTTCGTCGAGGACGACTTCAATTCAACAAGGGGAGGATGATGATGAGATCAATACCATTGTTACACCCACAGCCCCTGCTGCTATACATACTGGACCAATTACTAGTGCTCGCGCACGCCAATTGAATTATCAGGTACTTTCGTTTCTTGGTAACGATTCTAATGTTCATGAGAATATGATGCTGCCTAAATTGGATACATTTGTTTTGCTTACAAATGAAGGGCCTAGCTTGGACAAGAAAGATGATCCTTGGAGCAAGTTCAAGCATGGAGATTATGGCATGCGCAAGGGGAACAAGAACGGAGTTACAAGTGATGATTCCAGGACTTTGAAGCCACCACAATGAGTGCATGAAGCCTTGGGCGAAATATACAAGATGCCACTTCATAAATTTCGTCCAGAGGCTATTCTAGGTGCTGCGCCACCTTATTTTTGGGCCAGGCCCATGTATTTTCGAAATACTTGATTTTAGGCAGTTTTTAGAGTCCGTATGTGTGGGCAAACAAGAGTTAGGGTTGGTTTCGGAACCCTCCTCCAAGGGCCACAAAATTCCCCCCTCTCTCCTCCATATATACAGCCCTTAGGGCATTGTTTAGACTTTGGGTTTTGTTTAGATCAAAAGTTCGCCATAGCTGCAACTTCGCGTACTTCGTTTGTGTTCAACAACCAGACCAAGGCGTCACAGAACCCCACCTTCATTAATGAGCTTTCCTCTTATATTCGCAATATCTAGATTGTAATCTTAGTTTCTTGCTTATTCTTTGTTTACTCGCAGGAAATAGACCCTCGTGGTCAGGTTGATCGTGCTCCGGCGTGGTCAATAACCCTCGGAAGTTGGTTTAGCGATAGCTAGGGCGCGACGTCTTCGCACGTTCGTAGTCGGATCGTCAAAGTCGACTCCCATAGAAAACAAAACTTATCTCATCGAAACATCGGGACACCTTCGCCTCTATCACTCAACGACGACGGAACCTACGATTCCATGAGTGACGGAGAATTGGAAGCCCTTGAGCAGGTGGCCATGCACCGGTAACTGAACAACGAAGACGAAGATGATCAAGTCTTTTGTGATGAAGATTCAAGCCCCGCTCTCGTTGTCTCCAAAGTCTTGACTCTTCAACATCAACAACACGAATACCAACGATGCCACATCTTCCACACCAAGGCCGGCATCAATGGAAGGTCCGTCAAGGTCATCATCGATGGAGGGAGTTGCCATAACTTAGCAAGTGAAGAACTATGCTCCAAGCTCTAATTGGTCAAGATGAAGCACCCGCACCCCTACAAGGTTCAATGGCTAAGTGATTCCGGCACAATCCAAGTCGAGCATAAGGTACAAGTTTCCATCAAGATCGGAGCTTACGAAGATGCTTTGGAGTGTGATGTCCTTCCAATGACCGTTTGCCACCTCCTTCTTGGACGGCCATGGCAATTTGACCGAGGTGTCATCCACAAAGGACGTACAAATCACTATAGCTTCAAGATGAAAGGAAAGGAGTACGTGCTACGACCGATGTCTCCAAGTCAAGTGATCACCGACAAGCAAGCCACCCATCATGGAGAGAATAGTGAGAGAGAGAGAGAACCACCAAAAAGAGAGTGAGCGCCACAAGCCCAAATTGAGTGTCTCCACGATGAATGGCAAGAACAACTTAGTCCTATTTGCCACCAAACGTGAGATGAGAGAAGTGTGTGAGAACCCATCAAGTGTCATGCACTATGTCCTTTTGTGCAAAGATGAGGCACCAAAAGCTAACACCTCTCACAATCTACCTCTAGTGTTATCTTCTCTTTTGCAGGAATTCCAAGATGTTTTCCTCGGCGAGCTACCTCCGGGTCTACCTCCACTACGAGGCATCGAGCACCGCATCGACCTCATCCCCAGAGCACCACTTCCAAACAAAGCTTCGTACCGAGTCAACCCCAAAGAAACCAAAGAAATACAAAGGCAAGTAAAGACTCTCATAGATCATGGACATGTGCGTGAAAGTTTGAGTCCTTGTGCCGTAGCGGTCATTCTTGTGCCAAAAAGAGACGGTAACTTTCGCATGTGTTCCAATTGTAGACCTATCAATTCTATCACCGTTCGCTATAGGTACCCCATTCTATGCCTTGATGATATGCTCGATGAACTTAGAGGTGCCACTATTTTTCAAAAATTGATCTCAAAAGTGGTTACTACCAAATACGCATACTAGAGGGTGATGAACGGAAAACCGCTTTCAAAACAAAATTTGGTTTGTATGAGTGGTTAGTTATGCCTATGGGTTTATCGGAAGCACCCGGTACTTTCATGCGTCTTATGCATTATGTGTTTCGCCCTTACATTGGTGAGTTTGTTGTTGTTTACTTCGACGATATTCTTGTGTTTAGCAAATCTCTCAAAGAGCATGTCACCCACCTTCGCACCATGCTACAAACTCTTCGAAAATAGCGCCTGTATGCTAATATGGAGAAATGCCTTTTTGGTGTTGATAAGCTTGTTTTCTTGGGTTTTGTAGTATCTTCCAAGGGTGTTCATGTTGATGAATCTAAGATCAATGCTATTAAGAGTTGGCCCCAACCAACCAATTTGCGACAAGTGCGTAGTTTCCTTGATTTAGCCGGTTTCTACCGTAGATTTGTGAAGGATTTTAGCACCATTGCATCTCCTTTAGATGCTTTGAGCAAGAAGAATGCACCCTTTGTTTGGGGACCATCGCAAGATAGCTTATTCAATGAGCTTAAGAATTTGCTTACTCATGCTCCCGTGCTTGCATTACCCACCTTTGACAAACCTTTTGAGATTCATTGTGATGCTAGTGGTAATGGCATAGAAGGTGTTTTAACGCAAGAGAAGAGCCCCATAGCATACTTTAGTGAGAAACTTTCCGAAGCGCAACTCAATTATCCCATCTATAACAAAGAGCTATATGCTTTAGTGTGAGTTTTGCATGAATGGGAACATTACCTTCGCCCTCATGAATTTACCATCCATACCGGTCATGAAATGCTTAAGTATCTTAAGGGTCAAACTAAGTTGAATAAGCGTCATGCTAAATGGAGTGAGTTTATTGAGTATTTTCCTTATATCATCAAGTATATTAAAGGTAAGGAAAATGTTGTGGCGGATGCGCTTTCCCGTATATGCATGCTTGTTACTCAACTTGAATTGAATGTCATTGGTTTTGAGCACATAAAAGACTTGTATGCGCATGATCCTACTTTTGCTATTCCTTATGCCAAGTGTTTGATGCATACTTCTTGGTATCGATATTACCTCAAAGATGGTTATCTTATGAGAGCTAACAAACTTTGCATCCCCGAGTCTTCTCTTCGTTTGTTACTTTTGCAAGAATCTCATGGAGGAGGACTAATGGGACACTTTGGACGCGACAAGACATTTGCCACACTCTCCAAGAACTACTTTTGGCCCAAGATGTTTCGCGACGTCAACCGCTTCACCAACGATGGGTGGAACCATGGTTCTGATCCTTTGCAACCGTGGTTCTGACCATGATTGTTCCTCTTTGATTCCATTTCTCGGACAAGTTAAAGCACTTGTCTTCCGTACATAAATGCATCTTCGCAACCTCTATTTTGATCTTCCATCGAGTATTACCCTTCGGTATCTCGAGAATAACAAAGAACCATGTTGCTTCCTATGAGTCCTCATCTAGTATTACTTCTCACCGACTTCAGATTTCCCCCCGGGTTCTGAGTTATTAGTCACTCAAGAACACCGATAAGTGAATCAATTCCGCACTCCACTGCTATAACGCTAAGTAATTTTAATTGCTTACGAGTTTAATAATCCTTCAAGTCATTCCTAGCCTGGCTGGCTATATCATTATCGTGCTAAAATTTAACTATGCTACCTTGTCTTTCTTCCGAGAGCAGAATTTTCGACGATGAGCTAAGCTTACGTCAATCTTCCTCGTAAGCTTGGTTTGGAGTTTTGTGTCATACCCGTGGTTCCAATAACTTTCACTCATCATTCCTTTGACTTGATGTCATCGCCGATCGATTACATCTTACTGAAATCTCTCGACAATTGTGTTGTGCTCATCATCAACATTCTGAGCTCTTCCAGTATATCAATCGAATTCGTGATGAGCAATACCATCCTTGCCCCTCGATGATTTATGTTATCATTAACAACATTCTTGTCTTCTCCCCAACACAAACTGGTTCATACAAATTTTGGAAATACATCTTTTTGACATGTCGATGGTTTGCTGCTGAACCCATCGGCCATATCCTCATCTTTTCCTGATAGAATTGCACGAGATGTTCTAGCAGTTCCTGTTGGATCCTTGTGTTTCTGAAATCCGACCTTTACCTACTGACCTTGTCGATGCTATCCCGAAGCATGACTGTGTTACTCTGAACATCATTAAGAACATTGGACGCGCAATGCTAAATGTTTCTTGATCAATTATCCAAACACCGCTGTATGGGTAAACATCATGATTCTCCTTGCCCCATTAACTAAATGGATAAGTACTTGATGTCCTGTCATGTATATCATGCTCTGTTTGTTCTTGGGAAGCATATACTCTAATACTTTTGTATAAGCACCTTTTCCTTTCCATTGGTCTGGTTAAACTAATAACCACATTTTCCTTTCCATTGTTTTGTTTAACCTTTCTTGTGATCTATATGATCTAAGAAGTAATAGTTCCCTGCTTATGTATACACCTCGTTGTACAAACTCTGTCAGTAAGACCTTGTTACTATTGTTGATGACATTCCGGTAGCCACTGATGGACGGGAACTCTGCCTATTAGTCCGCCTCACTTTGCGAGCAGGAAAATGGTTCTCTTCGTCCCTCGCCCTTGGCACCAACGTTGTTGCCAACATAACTGACAGTCTATCCTCTTACCTGCCTTGCTATTATGACCGTGCAAAATGTTAGTGCCCCTTCCAGCTTTTAACCCACATGGTGGGCCCATAACCCACAGTTCCACAGGATCGAAACCTGACTCTCCTATACATCCCTGTTTTCCAAATTTGTTCCTCGCACTTGGCTTTGTACGTAAATCACGAGCCACCTTCCTAGTGACCTATTATGGTATCAGACGCAATACTTATTCCCTTTTCTCTGAACCCCTTTCACCCTCTGTTTCAGGCAACGAATGATTGCCTACTCGCTTGAAACTTCTTATTACACCTTCTTACCTTGCTCTCGATGACTTTCTTGAATTTCAACTCGAGAGGTGCCTCTATGCCACGTTCACTGAGATAGCCCCCAGGTACCAATCTTGTGTTGACATCCGTCCTTCCTGAGTCTTTCTCTCTTACTCTACCTCTTAAATCTCGTGACGAGATTTCTTGTAATGGAGGAGATTTGTAACACCCCGAGAATCATGCTACAGTAATCTCCCCCTAATGGTTGTCGTGTCATAATGATTACCTTGCCAAATTTCCACTTGATTAAAAGTCAAGTCAAATTCAAATTCGAATTGCAAGTCAAATAATTACATCTTCAAAAATGCAAACAAAATAGTTCATAATTTTGCAAATAATTCCTAAGTAATTTTGTTGAGGAAAACAATATCACCTAAATTCCAAAAATGCCGTAGGATTTAAAACAGTGCCCAAACAACCCCATTAATCTAATTTTCATTTATATAAAATTTGAATGAGATCATCTTGCCTCCAAACTTTTGTAGCAGTAGTACCTAACGCCTAGTATTGGTTTTGACAAGGTGCATATTTTACAAAGGTCATTTGGTGGTCAAGCAATTTGCAAACAGAAGTGAAAAGGCAAAACAGAAAAGATAAAAGAAAAAGAAAAATAGAACGACCCCCCTTTTTTTGCACCTGGCCCAGCTTGCACTGTACCAGGCCTGACCCACCGCCCCGGCCTTTCCCTCACCTCTCGACAGAGGCAGAGGCCATGGCGCTGTCTGGCCACGCGCGACCGTCCATGCGCGGATCTCGCCCGTGTCGACCATCCGTCGGTGCCCCGAGAAGGATAAGAGCATCCCCGACCCCCTGCTAACCCTAGTGCCCCCTTTCCCTCTCTCCCTAGCTCGTTCCCCTCGCGCCGCCATGCTCTCTCTCTCCCGAGCTAAGCGTCGTCGCGCCGACACCGTTCACCGTTGTGACGCCCTCGTTTTGACCGTACACTAATCATACACGCAAACGTGTACGATCAAGGTCAGGGACTCACGGGAAGATATCACAACACAACTCTAAAAATAAAAATAAGTCATACAAGCATCATAATACAAGCCAGGGGCCTCGAGGGCTCGAATACAAGTGCTCGATCATAGACGAGTCAGCGGAAGCAACAATATCTGAGTACAGACATAAGTTAAACAAGATTGCCTTAAAAAGGCTAGCACAAACTGGGATACGGATCGAAAGAGGCGCAGGCCTCCTGCCTGGGATCCTCCTAAACTACTCCTGGTCGTCGTTAGTGGCCTGCTCGTAGTAGTAGGCACCTCCAGTGTAGTAAGAGTCGTCGTCGACGGTGGCGTCTGGCTCCTGGGCTCCAGCATCTGGTTGCGTCAACCAGGTAGAAGGGAAAGGGGGAAAAGAGGGAGAAAAGCAACCATGAGTACTCATCCAAAGTACTCGCAAGCAAGGAGCTACACTACATATGCATGGGTATAAGTGTAAAGGGCCATATCGGTGGACTGAACTGCAGAATGCCAGAATAAGAGGGGGATAGCTAATCCTGTTGAAGACTACGCTTCAGGCCACATCCATCTTTCAGGATGTAGAAGAGAGTAGATGGTAAGTTCACCAAGTAGCATCGCATAGCATAATCCTACCCGGGGATCCCCCCCTCGTCGCCCTATTAGAGAGCGATCACCGAGTTGTGTTTTATTAAGGGTAGATGGTAAGTTCACCAAGTAGCATCTTGGAAGGGTGTGTTTTATTAAGTATCCGGTTCTAGTTGTCATAAGGTCAAGGTACAACTCCGGGTCGTCCTTTTACCGAGGGACACGGCTATTCGAATAGATAAACTTCCCTGCAGGGGTGCACCACATAACCCAACACACTTGATCCCATTTGGCTGGACACACTTTCCTGGGTCATGCCCGGCCTCGGAAGATCAACACGTCGCAGCCCCACCTAGGCACAACAGAGAGGTCAGCACACCGGTCTAAATCCTATGGCGCAGGGGTCTGGGCCCATCGCCCATTGCACACCTGCATGTTGCGAGGGCGGCCGGAAGGAGACCTAGCCTAGCAGGCGTTCCAGTCCAATCCGGCGCGCGCCGCTCAGTCGCTGACGTCACGAAGGCTTCGGCTGATACCACGATGTCGAGTGACCATAACTGTTCCCGCATAGTTGGTTAGTGCGTATAGACCAAATGGCCAGACTCAGATCAAATACCAAGAACTCGTTAAGCGTGTTATTTTTAAGTATCCGCGGACGCCGACCAGGGCCAGGCCCACCTCTCTCCTAGGTGGTCTCAACCTACCCTGTCGCTCCGCCTCAAAGTAACAGTCGGGGGCCGTCAGGAACCCAGGCCCGCCTCTACCGGGATGGAGCCACCAGTCCTTTCAGCCCCCTCATCAGAATCACTTGCGGGTACTCAACGAGCTGACCCGACTTTAGTGACCACATGTGTCATGTATAAAGTATATAAGTATATACCCGTGATCACCTCCCAAGTGATCACGGCCCGATAGTATAGCACAGCAGACGGACAAGAGAGTAGGGCCACTGATGGAACACTAGCATCCTATTCTAAGCAGTAGGATAGCAGGTAAGGGTAACAACTGTAGAAACAATGACAGGCTATGCAGCAGAATAGGATTAACCAAAAGCAGTAACATGCTACACTACTCTAATGCAAGCAGTAGAGAGAAGAATAGTCGATATCTGGTGATCAAGGGGGGGCTTGCCTGGAAGCTCTATAGTATAGGGAGAAGGGTCGTCGGTGACGTAGTCGAACTCGGTGGCATCAGCGCCGGTCTCGGGGTCTACCGGAGAAGAAGAGGGGGGAGAAACAGTAAATACGGAGCAAACAAAGCATCACAAAACATAACGAGGCAATACGCGGTGCTAGGTAAGCCCTAACGCGGTAGTAAGTGATACCGGCGAAGGGGGAAACATCCGGGAAAGTATTCCCGGTGTTTCGCATTTTCGGATAGATGAACCGGAGGGGGAAAGTTGTGTGTTTGCTATGCTAGGGATGTGTGGCGGACGAACGGGCTGTGTATCGGATTCGTCTCGTCGATCTGAGCAACTTTCATGTACAAAGTTTTTCCATCCGAGTTACGGTTTATTTTATATTAATTTTAAAAGGTTTAAATCATTTTTTAGCATTTCTTTAATTATTTTAATCCAACATTATCCAGAACAGTGCACGCTGACGTCAGCATGATGTCAGCATGACGTCAGCAGTCAACAGAGGAGTTGACTGGTCAACTGACGTGTGGGTCCCGTTCTTCATTGACTGTTTAGTCTAATTAGGGTTTAACTAATCTAATAACTGTTTAATTAAACTAACTAGTTAATTAGATTAATTAAATAGTATTAGTTAACTTAATTAATTTAGTTAATTAATTAAATTTATTTTTCTTTTTATCTAAAAACGTTCTAGGGGCTGGGCCCCGGCTGTCATTGGGCCAGAGCCTTAGCGGTTCGGGCTAACGGGCGCCTGCAGCGGCGCTGGACACCCGCCCAGGTCGACAGGGGGGAACGGCGATGGGCGCCGGCGGCCACCGCGACGAGCGGCAGCAGCAGCGCAGGAGGCCGAGGCTGCGCGCCGATGTGGCACAGCAGCAGGACCGCCGCGGGATGGAAAAGGGGCGGCGGTTCAGGGAGCCGACGAGCGGCCAGTGGGGTGCGTGAGGCGGACGAGGCCGTGGGTGCCCGATGGGCGCGAGCGCCGGGCGCGGCGGGGGGATGCTTGGTCGTTCGTGGCCGTGGACGGGGGCGCGGTGGCCGGGTGGGACGGACCCGAGCGACGGCCAGCGAGGGGGCCGCGGCCGCGGCGAGGCCTGCTGCCAGTGGCTGGAGTGGACGGGATGGGAGGAGCACCGGGCGGCGCCGGAGCTGGCGTGAGGTGAGCGTGTGCTGCCCAGAGCGTGAGCTCCGGCACGCGGGCGCGTGTGCGTGCGGTGGCGCACCGAGGGAGGCGCGGACGGCGCGGGGACAGGGGAAGGAGGAGGGTGGAGGTCGTGGCCTCATCGGGATTTGTAGGGACGAGGCAGCGGGGGGCGAGGAGGTCGTCGGGGACGACGCGGACGAAGTGGAGGCAGGCCGGCAGGGAGGAGGAAGCAGGCCGGCGAGGTCCTCGGGCGGCGGCGTCGGGGTGGCAATGAGGCGTGGCCACGGCTTCACATGGTGTCGCGCGAGGGAGAGGAGGGCGAGGAGGCAACGGCGACGGCAGGCGATGGCGATCCGGGGCGGTGGCGTCGACGGGATCGAGGCGTGGGGTGCTCGGCGACGATGGAGAACGAGAGGGAGTGGAGGGGGTCGTGCGGGGCGACGGGGATGGGCGTCTTGGGTTCGTTCCCCCGATCCAGATCTGGATCGGGGAGGGGGAGAGAACAGCGCGGGGGTGAGTGGGAGCGACGGGGGTTAGGGTTTGACCGGGGTGTGGGTTATGGGGAGTGGGTGGGTTGGCCTGATGGCTAGCTGGGTCGAGGCCCGGCGAGGTAGGGGGGTTTCTCTTTTGTTTTAGTTTAGTTACTGTTTTCTATTTTCTATTTTCTTTTATTTCTTCTTTTCTGTTTTATTAAATTTTTGTTTTTATGAAATACCCAAGTTGTACCTAAAATATTATTAACACTTATGCCACTACCTCAATTAACTTGGCACCTAATATAAAATAGTTTGTAAATGTTTTTTATTTTATAATCATATAACTAATTGTTTTTGCTGCTATTTTATTCATTTTTGAGTATTTACTCATTTTATACAAGTGTGGTTTCTCCACCATTATTACTTAGGATTTATTTGTCCCAGCTTGAGCATTGTAGTTTTAATGTTTGAAAACTTTTGATGTTTGTCTTTATTTTAAATTTGAATTTGAATCATTTTTGAACCATCGTGAGATTAACAACAGTAACCGAGGTGACGTGGCATCATTAGCGTGGAGTTACTGTAGCTTATTTTTCCGGGCATCACAATTCTCCTCCACTACAAGAAATCTCGTCCCGAGATTAAAGAGGGGAGTAAGGGGGAAAGTTCTGGTTACGATATTCTAACGGATCTTCTGGAAGAAGTTAATCCCTTTCGTTGATGTCTTCAATTCTTTATTCCAATGCATCATGATAAAGTTGTCGTCCTTTCTTCGTGAATTCCATCGTACTTACGAAAGGATAAGGGGCAGCTCAGCTACGACGGAATGCTTTTGAGGGAAACAATCTGGGGTTAACCCATGAATGAGCATAAGATTATCTCTCGAGTTGAACATATAAAATACATCGAGAGTAAGGTACGAAGGTACAATAAGAGGTTCCAAACGGAATTATAGTTGCTCGAAGTCTGAACCAGAGTGAGAAAGGGGTTCAGAGTAGCGAGAGTAAGTATTGCATCTGATACCAGAATAGAGCACTAGGAAGGTGGCCCGTGAATTAAATACGAAGCCAAGCGCGAGGAATAAGTTTGGAAACAGGGGGTATAGGAGAGTCAGGTTTCGATCCTGTGGAACTGTGGGTTATGGGCCCACCATGTGGGTTAAAAGTAGGAAGGGCGGAGACGTCTTGCGTCATCATGCAAGCAAGGCATGTCAGAGGGTAGCCTGCCAGATATGATGGCAACAATGCTGGTACCAAGGGCAAGGGACGAAGAGAACCATTTTCATGCTCGTTGAAACGAGGCGGACCAATAGGCAAAGTTCTCATCCATCGGTGGTTATCGGAATGCTGTCAACCGTAGTAACAGGGTCTTACTGACAAGGTTGTACACCGAGGTGTTTACATAAGCAGGGAAATATTACTACTTATATCATATAGATCACCAGAAAGGTTAAACAAAACAATGGAAAGGAAAATTGTTTATCAGATTTAATCAGAACAATGGAAAGAAAAATGTGTTTAAACACATATTTTAGGGGTATATCCTTCCCAAGGACAAGCAGAGCATGATATCCATGACAGGATATAATGTAGAAAACTCTTTAGGTAAGGGGAGAGAAATTTCATGACATTACCCATACAACGGTGTTTGGATAATTGAGCAAGAAAACATTTAGCATTGGGCTCCAAATGTTCTTGTCAAAAATCGGAGTACCACAGACATGCTTCGGGATAGCATTGACATGGTCTTCAAGCAAGGGTCGGACTTTGGATACTCAATGGATGCATCAGGAATAACTTGTAGAATAAGTCTTACAATTTCCTCATGGAAGAATGGATAACCTTGCTGAAAGGAAGAACTATAACAATAGGTCCTCCGGTCAAGTGTGCTAGCCATGACATCACCTTACCGGGTCATATAAAGACCAATGTTATAACTCTTGAAAATATGCTCCAACCATCATAGCTGACCGAGATTCAGATCTAATCGGTGTTAGGAAACCTCAGACTCAGGATGCCTGAGAAGAAAGGTGCAACACAAATTGTCGAAACGACATCGAAGATTCTCGGGAGATGAACTATGGAAGCGAGTTCCGAACAAGGGTTCATCATTAAATCAAGGAGAGGTGAGGAGGTGACTGATTGACTCAGCGACAAACCATTGAGATTTCCAAAAGATGGATTTCCACAACTATGTGAACAAGGAGATAACATTAGCTAGATCGAATGACTTAATGATGTATGCTCGAGGAAAACATACATAGTTAAACATTGGTTGCAATGTGCACCCGAAATATGGGCTAGGTAGCACGATCAATGTTCGAATGATGATTCATTAAGCCATAGACGTAGAATGAAACTATAGACCAATAACTTCAAAGCAATAGGGTTGCTAGAAGTTTAGAATTTACACATCACAGACCATTTGTCGGTGTTTCGTCTAGAAACAACACGGGGACCAGGAAAGAATGGTGATGGTGAGAAGTATCACCGTACCAAGAATTCTTAATAGGTGGAGTAATCCTCACGACATTCTTGACATAAAAGATGGTAATACTCCAAGGTAGAACATATCATAAGCTAGATAGCAGGGAAATCAAGATACAACACAAAATATGAACAAGTTTGTGTTGGGGGGAGGCAAGAATGTTGTCGATGATAACACAATTCATCGAGGGGCAAGGATGGTATTTCTCATCCTGAATTTCGACACACAACTTGGAAGAAGTCAAATTGTTGACAATGATCACGACAAATTTGTCGAGAGATTTTCAAGAAGATGTAATTGATCGACGATGACATCAAGTCAAAGGAATGATCAAAGCGAAAGATTATTGGAACCACGGGTAGGACACAAACTCGAAATCAAGTTTGCTGTTCAAGGAGAAGTGATATGATGAGGAAGATCGACGCAAGATTAGCTCACTGTCGAAATTTGTGCGCTGGGAAGGTCCAGGTAGCACAGTTAAAATCGGCACGATAATGACATAGCCGAGCAGGCTAGGAATGACTTGAAGGATTATTAAACTCGTAGGCAACAAAAATTACTTAGAGTTATTGAATCAGAGTGGGGAATTGATTCACTTATTGGTGTCCTTGAGGGGTTCTAACAACTCAGAACCCGTTGGAAAAATGGAATCGGCAAGAATATTAGTTGATGAAGAACTCATAAGAAGTTAAGTAGTTCCTTGGCATTCTTGAGATACCAGGGGGGTAATACTCGACGACGGACCAAAGTAGAGGTTGGATGGGGGTACTGCTCTGCAGAGGACAAGTGCTTAAACTTGCACGAGAAATGGTATTTAAAGGAGAACATGGTCAGAACCACGATTGAACAAGGCCAGATCACAGATATAAGATGAACTTATACCCAGGGAATAGTTAATTTAAGAGAAGCTTTAATGATAAGATCTACATCGTGTCCATGGGCATGAACACAAAGTTCAAGGTCGACCCCCACTTCTCCAATGCATAACCTTTCATTCACTTCTCGCATTCGATGAAGTTGTATGGTAGAAAATTATCTGGTAAAATACCAGAAGGGTATGACTTGTGAAAACCTTCGGGTTCATACGGTTTTTAGGGAAGGTATAGGTTCAATCTGTCGGGGCATCTTAGAAACATATACCTCAAACTTCAAGAGTAAACTCACCAGCTCAAAAGTAGAGTATGGTTACCAAGCAGAGGATACAAATTACCAAAGGCATTAGATATCCATGGAAATGATCACAAGGTTATTGAATATGAAGGACACTGTCAGATAATAACCCAACAAGGGGTCTGACGGTCCATAGTGGAGCTGATGTGAGCATCGGCACACAACCAGTTGAAGAAAGGATGCAAGGGCATCAGATTATAGAACATTTGAATGATTCGATGCTTAGATATCAAAGGAATTATGATTTCCAAATCGAAGGATCAGAAGCAGATGCTCTGATCAAGGTTGGATAAGTTCAGTAGACCTAAGGGTACAATTGACGGCAAATAGATTGGTCGAGAACAAGCTCATGTTCAAAATGACGCCTGAGCCGGAAGGATAATTTAAAAGGATCGACTGACGATTGCGTGCATTCACACTCATGTTGAATCAATAGGATCAAAATGACGGTGTCTAAGGATACTAACGAATATTGTCAGACATATGGAAAGCATCCATAATGCAAGCAGACAATTATTGCAGAGCAATAAGCTACTGAGGAATTTTGGAGGATCGAATAGTATTTCGAAGACCATTGTGAAACACATGAACAACTGGGGATGAGTGGATACTCGATAAGGGCGAGAAATTGTCCGTAGGGGTATTCAGGTGGCAAGGAACTGCAAGGCAGTAGGCACAAAATATTCTCGAAACAATAGAGGGGATTCCAGGGTATCTTGTTATAACAAGATCAACTAGGAATAAAAGTAAGAACGGCAAGTGTATGTATTTATCCATAGGGATATTTCGGTGGTAGGGAATTGCAAAAGCAACAGGCACAAAGTCTCAAAAGAGTATCGGAGAGTAACTTCGAAATCTTCTGGTGTAGCCGGCGATCATCTGGACCGAAGGGGCTCTCCGGGAGAAAGTGTTTTCGAGAACCTAAAGTTAGATTTTTGAAAATCATTTAACCCGAATAGAAGAGAGATCAGAATCCCAGAGTATAGACGAGGAATAAAAAGATCCTACTACCACCCAATGGCGATGTCGGCCCGTAAGCCACACAGCCATGTTAGTAAAAGTTTTACAATAACTAGACTCGACTTCGGCCAAGAAGTTGGAAAGGGGGATTCCTACAGGCAGTTGGCTCTGATACCAACTTGTGACGCCCCCGTTTTGACTGTACACTAATCATCCACGCAAACGTGTACGATCAAGATCAGGGACTCACGGGAAGATATCATAACACAACTCTAAAACTAAAAATAAGTCATACATGCATCATAATACAAGCTAGGGGCCTCGAGGGCTCGAATACAAGTGCTCGATCATAGACGAGTCAGCGGAAGCAACAATATCTGAGTACAGACATAAGTTAAACAAGATTGCCTTAAAAAGGCTAGCACAAACTGGGATACGGATCGAAAGAGGCGCACGCCTCCTGCCTCGGATCCTCCTAAACTAATCCTGGTCGTCGTCAGCGGCCTGCTCATAGTAGTAGGCACCTCTAGTGTAGTAAGAGTCATCGTCGGCGGTGGCGTCTGGCTCCTAGGCTCCAGCATCTGGTTGCGTCAACCAGGTAGAAGGGAAAGGGGGAAAAGAGGGAGAAAAGCAACCATGAGTACTCATCCAAAGTACTCGCAAGCAAGGAGCTACACTACATATGCATGGGTATAAGTGTAAAGGGCTGTATCAGTGGACTGAACTGCAGAATGCCAGAATAAGAGGGGGATAGCTAATCCTGTCGAAGACTACGCTTCATGCCACCTCCATCTTTTAGCATGTAGAGGAGAGGAGATGGTAAGTTCACCAAGTAGCATCGCATAGCATAATCCTACCCGGCGATCCCCTCCTCGTCGCCCTATTAGAGAGCGATCACCGGGTTGTATCTGGCACTTGGAAGGGTGTGTTTTATTAAGTATCCGGTTCTAGTTGTCATAAGGTCAAGGTACAACTCCGTGTCGTCCTTTTACCGAGGGACACGGCTATTCGAATAGATAAACTTCCTTGCAGGGGTGCACTACATAACCCAGCACGCTTGATCCCATTTGGCTGGACACACTTTCCTGGGTCATGCCCGGCCTCGGAAGATCAACACGTCATAGCCCCACCTAGGCACAACAGAGAGGTCAGCACGTCGGTCTAAATCCTATGGCGCAGGGGTCTGGGCCCATCGCCCATTGCACACCTGCACGTTGCGAGGGCGGCCGGAAGCAGACCTAGCCTAGCAGGCGTTCCAGTCCAATCCGGCGCGCGTCGCTGACGTCACGAAGGCTTCAGCTGATACGACGACGTCGAGTGCCCATAATTGTTCCCGCGTAGTTGGTTAGTGCGTATAGACCAAATGGCCAGACTCAGATCAAATACCAAGAACTCGATAAGCGTGTTATTTTTAAGTATCCGCGGACGCCGACCAGGGCCAGGCCCACCTCTCTCCTAGGTGGTCTCAACCTGCCCTGTCGCTCCGCCTCAAAGTAACAGTCGGGGGCCGTCAGGAACCCAGGCCCACCTCTACCGGGATGGAGCCACCTGTCCTTTCAGCCCCCTCATCAGAATCACTTGCGGGTACTCAACGAGGTGACCCGACTTTAGTCACCACATGTGTCATGTATAAAGTATATAAGTATATACCCATGATCACCTCCCAAGTGATCATGGTCCGATAGTATAGCACAGCAGACGGACAAGAGAGTAGGGCCACTGATGGAACACTAGCATCCTATTCTAAGCAGTAGGATAGCAGGTAAGGGTAACAACTGTAGCAACAATGACAGGCTATGCAGCAGAATAGGATTAACCGAAAGCAGTAACATGCTACACTACTCTAATGCAAGCAGTAGAGAGAAGAATAGTCGATATCTGGTGATCAAGAGAGGCTTGCCTGGAAGCTCTGTTGTACAGGGAGAAGGGTCGTCGGTGACGTAGTCGAACTCGGTGGCATCAGCGCCGGTCTCGGGGTCTACCGGAGAAGAAGAGGGGGGAGAAACAGTAAATACGGAGCAAACAAAGCATCACAAAACATAACGAGGCAATACGCGGTGCTAGGTAAGCCCTAACGCGGTAGTAAGTGATACCGGCGAAGGGGGAAACATCCGGGAAAGTATTCCCGGTGTTTCGCATTTTCGGACAGATGAACCGGAGGGGGAAAGTTGCGTGTTTGCTATGCTAGGGATGTATGGCGGACGAACCGGCTGCGTATCCGGATTCGTCTCGTCGTTCTGAACAACTTTCATGTACAAAGTTTTTCCATCCGAGTTACGGTTTATTTTAATTTTAAAAGGTTTAAATCACTTTTTTAGCATTTATTTAATTATTTTAATCCAACATTATCCAGAACAGTGCATGCTGACATCAGCATGATGTCGGCAGTCAACAGAGGAGTTGACTGGTCAACTGACGTGTGGGTCCCGTTCGCCATTGACTGTTTAGTCTAATTAGGGTTTAACCAATCTAATAACTGTTTAATTAAACTAACTAGTTAATTAGATTAATTAAATAGTATTAGTTAACTTAATTAATTTAGTTAATTAATTAATTAATTAAATTTATTTTAATTATTATTATTATTTTTATCTGAAAACATTCTGGGGGCTGGGCCCCGGCTGTCATTGGGCCAGAGCCTTAGCGGTTCGGGCTAACGGGCGCCTGGAGCGGCGCTGGACACCCGCCCAGGTCGACAGGGGGGAACAGCGATGGGCGCCGGCGGCCACCGCGACGAGCGGCAGCAGCAGCGCAGGAGGCCGGGGCTGCGCGCCGATGCGGCACAGCAGTAGGACCGCCGCGGGATGGAAAAGGGGCGGCGGTTCAGGGAGCCGACGAGCGGCCAGTGGGGTGCGTGAGGCGGACGAGGCCGTGGGTGCCCGATGGGCGCGAGCGCCGGGTGCAGCGGGGGGATGCTTGGCCATTCGTGGCCGTGGACGGGGGCGCGGTGGCTGGGCGGGACGGACCCGAGCGACGGCCAGCGAGGGGGCCGCGGCCGCGGCGAGGCCAGCCGCCAATGGCCGGAGTGGACGGGATGGGAGGAGCACCGGGCGGCGCCGGAGCGGGCGTGAGGTGAGCGCGTGCTGCCCAGAGCGTGAGCTCCGGCACGCGGGCGCGTGCGCGCGCGGTGGCGCGCCGAGGGAGGCGCGGACGGCGCGGGGACAGGGGAAGGAGGAGGGTGGAGGCCGTGGCCTCACCGGGATTTGTAGGGACGGGGCAGCGGGGGGCGAGGAGGTCGTCGGGGATGACGCGGACGGAGTGGAGGCAGGCCGGCGGGGAGGAGGAAGCAGGCCGGCGAGGGAGCTCCGGCGAGGTCCTCGGGCGGCGGCGGCGGGGGTGGCGATGAGGCGTGGCCACGGCTTCACATGGTGTCGTGCGAGGGAGAGGAGGCAACGGCGACGGTAGGCGACGGCGATCCGGGGCGGTGGCGTCGACGGGATCTGGGTGTGGGGTGCTCAGCGACGATGGAGAACGAGAGGGAGTGGAGGGGGTCGTGCGGGGCGACGGGGATGGGCGTCGTGGGTTCGTTCCCCCGATCCAGATCTGGATCGGGGAGGGGGAGAGAACGGCGTGGGGGTGAGTGGGAGCGACGGGGGTTAGGGTTTGACCGGGGTGTGGGTTATGGGGAGTGGGTGGGCTGGCCTGGTGGCCTGATGGCTAGCTGGGTCGAGGCCCAGCGAGGGAGGGGGGTTTTCTCTTTTGTTTTAGTTTAGTTACTGTATTCTATTTTCTATTTTCTTTTATTTCTACTTTTCTGTTTATTAAATTTTTGTTTTTATGAAATACCCAAGTTGTACCTAAAATATTATTAACACTTATGCCACTACCTTAATTAACTTGGAACCTAATATAAAATAGTTTATAAATGTTTATTATTTTATAATCATATAACTAATTGTTTTTGCTGCTATTTTATTCATTTTTGAGTATTTACTCATTTTATACAAGTGTGGTTTCTCCACCATTATTACTTAGGATTTATTTGTCCCAGCTTGAACATTTTAGTTTTAATGTTTGAAAACTTTTTATGTTTGTCTTTATTTTAAATTTGAATTTGAATCATTTTTGAACCATCGTGAGATTAACAACAGTAACCGAGGTGACGTGGAATCATTAGCGTGGAATTACTGTAGCTTAATTATCCGGGCGTCACAACCGTGGCCACCGAGCTCCTCTCGTAGCGCTATCAAGTCCAGAAGGTCCGTCGTGCTCCACTTCATCTCTTTGCGGAAGAACGCGAGTCGGGAAGAGCTGGTTCGTCGCCAATGTCTTCGTCTTCAACCTTTGGAGCCGACCACCGCCGCCTTCGATTCGCCGCAACCAGGGCATCCCCGGGCTTGCCATCCACTCCAGGAGTCGTGCCTCCTCCGTCTACATCGACTACGCCAACGGATCGGACGGGATCGCCACTGCATCGACACCATGATCCTCTTCTTCAACCTCGGTCGCCAGGGCGCCACCGCTCGAGCCACTCCACCGAGACCCTCTCCGGCTCCCCTGAGCTCCCTGCCGGCATCGTTGTGAGCCTCCAGTCCTCCATGGTCTTTTTCCCCTCCTCCCCATGCCCTCTAGCGCTGGTTGCTACTAGCACCGCCCGTAGCTCCGCCCTTGCGGCGCTCGCCGTAGCCGCCCACTCGCCCGTGCTCGCCGTGCTACTCGCCGCTACGGCTGCGCCCGCCGCTGGCCTCGCCTCCGCCACGCTTGCTGCCTGCTGCTGCGTACGGCCGCGCCCAAGCCCCGCATCCGGCCGCAGCCGCTCACGCTCCCGTGCAGCCCGTGCCTTGACCATGCCCCGCTTCGCCCGCTGCTCGCCCCCGCGCGCTTGGCGTGCTGCCCGCTGCCGCCCTCCCCTGCCGTCCGCCCGCGCAGCCCTGCCTGTCGCCGCCGCCGCCCTGCGACGCCCACTGGCCCGCTCCCTCTTGCTCCTGCGAGCCAAAGCCGCCGCCGGTCACTGCTGCCTAGTGCTGCTGCTGCTTCTGCTTCCGCGGCGGCCTAATGCGCCGCTGCTCCTTGCTGCTTGCTGCTTCGCTTGCTGTTGTGCGTGCCCGCTACTGCACTGCTTTGCTTGCTGCTTTGGTGCGTCGATGCGTTGCTTGCTACTGCTGCTCATACTCCGCTGCTGCTACCGCAAACTGCCGCTTGCTGCTGCTATTGGCCATGGCTACAGCAATAGCCGAGTGTGTGTGTGCGTGAGTGTGTGTTATGTGTGTGTGGCCGGCCCAATTACTAGTTTAGGGACTAATTAAGTTAGCTAGTCTAATTACTAGTACTACTAGTTAATTAGTTCAATAGTAGATGGCATGTGGACCCACTTTGAGTTTAAAGAAAAACAAATTTTAAGAAAAGTCTAAGTCAATGACATGTAGGCCCCGTTGAACTGTTCTCCTTTGACCAGTCAACTGTTGACTCCTGAGTCAACAGTTGACCTGGCCCCACCAGTCATGCACACTGGCTAGGTACTGCTGTGTACAAAATGTAATTACTATATTAAATCGAATTTATAATAATTTCAGAAATTGATTTAAACTTTAATATATCATTAAAATAAACCGTAGCTCGAATTAAAATACTTTATACATGAAAGTTGCTCAGAATGACGAGACAGGTTTGAATACGCAGTCCATTCGTCTGCCACATGTCCCTAGCATAGCAAACCTGCAACCGTCCCCCTCCGTTTCAACTGTCCAAAAATGCCAAACTTCGGGAAAACTTCCCCGGATGTTTCCACCCTTCCCCGGTATCGTGTAGGATTGCGTTAGAACATCTGTAACACTGCCTATTGTCATGTCATGCTTAGTAATGTATCTGTTTGCTCTGTATTTACTGTTTCTTCCCCCTCTTCTCTCCGGCAGACCCCGAGACCGATGCCGATGCACCTGTGATCGACTACGTCACCGACGACCCCTCCTTCATGTCTGAGCAACCAGGCAAGCCCCCCCCCCCTTTGATCATCCCGATATCGCCCATTCCATTCTCTCATGCTTGCATTAGATTTCGTTACTGTTATTGTTTGCTCCTATTCTGATGCATAGCCTACTTTTGTAACCTTCTCATTGTACCTTACCTGCTTATCCTAAACTGCTTAGTATAGGTTGGTTAGTGATCCATCATTGACCCCCACCTTGTCCTGGTTGCCCCGCTTTATGTTCGAAGACCCGATCAACGGGATCGAAGACCAGAGCCCGACACCTCACATCACATCACGCCCCTTTTGTTGCTCGACTCTGCAGAGTTACCATCGAGTGCCGAGGGTGGAACCTCATACATCACTCCTGATGAGATCTCTGTAGTGTAGCTATTCGGTCGTGGTCATCGAGGGTGATTTCCTCCTTAACCACTTTCGATACGACTCTGTCGTGCAACCCCTCAAGTGTGAACCTCGAGGGTGGATCCTCTTACATTCACCTTGATGATTACATCGAGTGGAATTCACTAGGGGTGATTCCTCGGGTTTTCCCCTTGATGTTTGGACACACGGATACTTGGACTTTACAACTGTTGCTTGGAAAGGCGGGTCGACCCTGAGGGGTACCCGTGAGTGATGTGGAGACGGGTTGACCTGGAGGGTACCCGAGATTTGAATATGAGGCGTGGCCGGGCATTCTTAGCCCTTGCCGCAAGTCCTCGAGACGGGGCGGCGGGGTCACATATTTCCTGAATCTCTGCTCATGACCGCACTACCAACACACTAATGGTTTGGATATTTGATCCGAGGGGCCTCTGGCCTGATAGCACTAACCATCACGTGGGCATTGTATGGGCGTTCTGCGTCGTATGCATCAGCCGAAGCTTATTAGACGTCAGCGACTGAGTGGCGCGCGCCGGGTTGGACTGGTAAGCTCCTGCCTTTTTTAAGGAGGTAGCTAGGTCTGCTCACCGGCTGCCCACGCAATGTGCAGGAGTTCCCGGGGCGATGGCCCATGACCCCTGGGGGCATAGGTTTAGTCCTGTGTGTTGACCTCTCTATTAAGCCTAGGTCAGGTTGCGGCGTATTGTTTGGCCGAGGTCGGGCATGACCCAGGAAAGTGTGTCTGGCCGGAGTTAATCGAGTGTGGTGGGTAAGTTGGTGCACCCCTGCAGTGAAGAAAACATATATCGATAGCTTGTCCCACGGTAACGGACACTTGGAGTTGTATCCCGATCGATACAACTAGAACTAGATACTTGAGGTGATAACTGGATAGTATGGCTCTGGGATTGCTTTCTCGCAGGGAGTCGAGAAAGGATCTCTAGCCGAGGTTGATAACACTACTACTACTTTACTTTATGCTATTCTGTACTCTTCTGAATGCTGCAAGATACTTGGAGCTGCTTGAAGATGCTAGTCTTTGATAGGCTAGGCTTTCCCCTTCTCTTCTGGCATTCTGCAGTCCAGTCCACAGATACAGCCCATTTCATTAATACCGATGCATATGTAGTGTAGATCCTTGCTTGCGAGTACTTTGGATGAGTACTCACGGTTTCTTTGCTCCCCCTTTTCCCCCTTTCTTCTTCTTTCCGATTGATGCAACCAGATGTCGGAGCCCAAGAGCCAGATGCCACCGCCGATGCCTACTACTACGTGGAGGCCGCCAACGACCAGGAGTAGTTAGGAGGCTCCCAGGTAGGAGGCCTTGCCTTTTAGATCGATGTTGCTTTTGTGCTAGCCTTCTTAAGGCAAACTTGTTTAACTCATGTCTCTACTCAGATAATGTTGCTTCCGCTGACTCGTTTGTATTCAAGCTGATGTATTCGAGCTCTCGAGGCCCCTGGCTTGTAATATAAAGCTTGTATTATTTTAATTTGTTTCTAGAGTTGTGTTGTGATATCTTCCCGTGAGTCCCTGATCTTGGTCGTACACATTTGTGTGTATGATTAGTGTACGATTGAATCGGGGGCGTCACACACTTCCTCCTACTCAAGACGGAGCCGCTCAAGTCAACACTCCGATGATACTATCTCCGGCTCAATTACCCCAACTTCGAACACTCTTCGACGAGCCGTGCGCCAAGACCGTCAAGCTAACCGCAACCCTCTACACGACAACAACTCTCAAGAGCAACTTCATGCTCAAGAACATCGACATCGTCAAAACCAAACTACTTTCGCACAAGCACAAGAACGGCAACGCCAAGGACAACGAGAAGAGGAGGAAGCGCGACAACATCAAGATGCACAAGATGCCGAGGCACAACGTCAAGAACAACAACTACGTGAAGCTCAAGCTCTTGAGGCGCAACGTGCTCTTCACGATTCAAGTCGAGCCGTCGCCAACCGAGGACGACAAGCTCATGAACATCAAGAAGCACTTCGCGATGAAGTTCAAGAAAGGATTTTTCAAGCACGTGTGCATCATCACGCTCCACGTCAAGCTCGACAAGAACCTCAAGTTCGCCAAGAGCATGAAGATGATGGAAATCCCCCAAGACAAGGACAACATGAGGACAACAACCCTCCTCGCCAAGAGCAACATGAGTTTGTCAATCCTCAACGACATGGGCATCATCATCCCCGATCCCAACACAATGAAGAGCAACGCTATGGCAAGCTAAAGTTCACCATGCCCAAGTTCACCGGAAGCAATGACCCTGAAGAGTACATCTCATGGGCATTAAAGGTTGACAAAA
Source organism: Aegilops tauschii subsp. strangulata (assembly GCF_002575655.3). NCBI lineage: Eukaryota > Viridiplantae > Streptophyta > Magnoliopsida > Poales > Poaceae > Aegilops > Aegilops tauschii. The sequence continues at coordinate 238,835,173 of NC_053037.3, read as the reverse complement.
TCTTCCGCTTGCACAACTATGACGAAGAGAAGAAGATCGCGATGGCATCCCTTGAATTCCAAGACTACGTACTCATTTGGTGGGAACAAGTCATTGAGCGCCGAGAGGCCAAAGGTGAACCACCCATCACTACGTGGGCGCAAATGAAGGATGTCATGAGAGCACGATTCGTGCCAAACTACTACAACCACGACCTCTTCAAGAAACTCCAACTCCTCAAGCAAGGAACCAAGAGCGTTGAAGAGTACTACAAGGAAATGGAGATTGCCATGATAAGAGCCAATGTCACGGAAGACGATGAGCAAACTATGGCACGTTTCTTGAATGGACTCAATCATCCCATCAAGAAGATCGCCGACTTCCAACCATACTCGAACCTCATCGAGCTAGTGCATCAAGCTACTAAGGCGGAACGTCAAGTGCAAGATGACTTCAAGTACGCCAAGTACTCATCCAAGTCATATGGCTTCTCCAACAATCAAGCTTCACCCACTCCAACACCTTCTACCTCAACCAAGCCATCTACAAGCAACGGCGACAAGTCAAGTTACAAGAAAACTTCGACAAGCTCAAGTCGTCCTCCTACTACAAGCAACTTCAAGCTGAGAGCTTCATCATCATCTACCCCAACCGATGAGACCATCAAGACAAGTTCCTTCAAATGCTTCACATGCGGCGGCCGAGGCCACAAGTCCTTTGAGTGTACAAACAAGCGCACCATGATCCTCAACGACGACGGAACACACGACTCCATGAGTGAAGAGGAGATGGAAGCCCTTGAGCAAGTGGCCATGCACCGGCAAGTGAACGAAGATGAAGATCATCAAGTCTTTTGTGACGAAGATTCGAGCCCCGCTCTCGTTGTCTCCAAGGTCTTGACTCTTCAACATCAACAAGACGAAGACCAAAGATGCCATATCTTCCACACCAAAGCCGGCATCAATGGAAGGTCCGTCAAGGTCATCATCGATGGAGGGAGTTACCATAACCTTGCAAGTGAAGAACTATGCTCCAAGCTCCAATTGGTCAAGATGAAGCATCGGCACCCCTACAAGGTTCAATGCTAAGCGACAACGGCACCATCCAAGTCGACCATAGGGTACAAGTCTCCTTCAAGATCGTAGCTTACGAAGACACTTTGGAGTGTGATGTCCTTCCGATGACCGTTTGCCACCTCCTTCTTGGACGGCCATGGCAATTTGACCGAGGTGTCATCCACAACGGGCGTACAAACCACTATGGATTCAAGATGAAAGGCAAGGAGTATGTGCTACGACTTATGTCTCCAAGCCAAGTGATCGCCGACAAGCAATCCACCCATCGTGGAGAGAATAGTGAGAGAGTGAACCACCAAAAAGAGAGTGAGCGCCACAAGCCAAAATTGAGTGCCTCCACGATGAGCGACAAGAAAAACTTAGTTCTATTTGCCACCAAACGTCAGATAAGAGAAGTGTGTTAGAACCCATCAAGTGTCATGCACTATATCCTTTTGTGCAAAGATGAGGTGGCAAAGACTAACACTCCTAATCCGCTTCCTCTAGTGTTTTCTAACTTGTTGCGGGAATTTGAGGATGTCTTTCCCGATGAGCTACCTCCGGGTCTACCTCCACTACGAGGCATCGAACATCGCATCGACCTCATCCCCAGAGCACCTCTTCCAAACAAGGCCCCATACCGCGTCAACCCCGAAGAAACCAAAGAAATACAAAGGCAAGTAAAGAACCTCATAGATCATGGACATGTGCGTGAAAGTTTGAGTCCTTGTGCCGTTCCAATCATTCTTGTGCCAAAAAGAGACGGTAGCTTTCGCATGTGTTCCGATTGTAGACCTATCAATGCTATCACCGTTCGATATAGGCACCCCATTCCACGCCTTGACGATATGCTAAATGAACTTAGCGGTGCCACTATTTTCTCCAAAATTGATCTTAAAAGTGGTTACTATCAAATACGCATACAAGAGGGTGATGAATGGAAAACCGCTTTCAAAACAAAGCTTGGTTTGTATGAATGGTTAGTCATGCCTATGGGTTTATCGGAAGCACCCGGTACTTTCATGCATCTTATGCATTATGTGTTTCGCCCTTATATTGGTGAATTTGTTGTGGTCTACTTTGACGATACCCTTGTGTTTAGCAAATCTCTCAAAGAGCATGGCACCCACCTTCGAACCGTGCTACAAACTCTTCGAGAAGAGCAACTTTATGCTAATATGGAAAAAATACCTTTTTGGTGTTGAAAAGCTTGTTTTCTTGGGTTTTGTAGTATCTTCTAAGGGTGTTCGTGTTGATGAATCTAAGATCAATGCTATTAAAACTTGGCCCCAACCAACCAATTTGCAACAAGTGCGTAGTTTTCTTGGTTTAGCCAGTTTCTATCGTCGATTTGTGAAGGATTTTAGCACCATTGCTTCACCTTTACATGCTTTGAGCAAGAAGAATGCATCTTTTGTTTGGGGACCATCCCAAGATACCGCATTGAATGAGCTTAATAATTTGCTTACTCATGCTCCCGTGCTTGCATTACCCAACTTTGACAAACCTTTTGAAATTCATTGCGATGCTAGTGGTAATGGCATAGGAGGTGTGTTAACGCAAGAGAAGCGCCCCATAGCATACTTTAGTGAGAAACTCTCCGGCGCGCAACTCAATTATCCCATCTATGACAAAGAGCTATATGCTTTAGTGTGAGTTTTGCGTGAATGGGAACACTATCTTCGCCCTCATGAATTTATCATACACACCGTCATGAAACGCTAAAATATCTTAAGGGTCAAACTAAGTTGAATAAGCGTCATGCTAAGTGGAGTGAATTCATCGATTCATTTCCTTATGTCATCAAGTATATTAAAGGCAAGGAAAATGTTGTGGCGGATGCGCTTTCCCGCATATGCATGCTTGTTAATAAACTTGAATTGAATGTCATTGGCTTTGAGCACATAAAAAACTTGTATGCGCATGATCCTACTTTTGCAATTCCTTATGCCAAATGTTTGACGCATACATCTTGGGAACGATATTACATCAAGGATGGTTAGAGAGCTAACAAACTTTGCATTCCCGAGTCTTCTCTTCATTTGTTGCTTTTGCAAGAATCTCATGGAGGAGGACTAATGGGACACTTTGGACGCGACAAGACACTTGCTACGCTCTCCAAGAACTATTTTTGGCCCAAGATGTTCCGCGACGTCAACCGTTTCACCAACCGATGCTCTACATGTCGCAAAGCTAAGTCCAAAGCTCAATCTCATGGCCTATATATGCCTCTTCCAATTCCGTACCAACCATGGGAAGATATTAGCATGGATTTTGTGCTTGGTTTGCCTAGAACTAGGAATGGAAAGGATTCCGTGTTTGTTGTTGTGGACCGATTCTCTAAAATGGCTCATTGCATTCCTTGCAACAAGATAGACGATGCTTCACATGTTGCCAATCTTTTTTGTACAGAAATCTTGCGACTTCATGGAGTGCCAAAGACGATTGTCTCGGACCGCAACGTCAAGTTCTTGAGTTACTTTTGGAAGACCTTATGCGCCAAGCTCGGAATCAAGCTACTATTCTCCACGGCATACCATCCACAAACCGACGGCCAAACGGAGGTGACGAACCGCACGCTCCACTCTTCTCCGCGTGCTAATCAAGAAGAACATCAAGGAGTGGGAGGAGTGCCTACCCATCACCGAGTACGCCTACAACCATGCAAGACATTCGACTACCGGCAAGTCCCCTTTCGAGGTCGTCTACGGTTTCAACCCGTTGTCCCCATTGGACATTCTTCCTCTACCTCTACAAGAGCGCACCAACATGGACGCGAATTCCCATGTCAACCACCTCAAGAAGATGCATGAAGATACAAGTCACACCATCAAGCGCTAAGTACAATGACTCGCGACCAAGCTCAACGTCAACAAGCAACACATGATCTTCAACATTGGCAATCTTTTGTGGCTACACCTTCGCAAGGACCGCTTCCCCAACAAACGCAAGACCAAACTCCTACCTCGTGCCGATGGACCCTTCAAGGTGCTAGCATGCTACAACAACAACGCTTACAAGATCGACCTTCCAAGCGACAAGTACACTGTGAGCGACGTCTTCAATGTCAAGGATCTCTCGCCCTACCATGGTGATGAAGATTTCGATCCGAGGTCGGATCTTTCACAAGGGGGGGAGATGATGCGGAGCATCCCAAGGCCATCCCCATGGACCTACCATCGTCTCACCAAGTGCCTAGTGGACCTATGACACGAGCACGTGCAAGAGCTCTCGAAACCGAGGTGACATCTCTCCTCTCACAATTCCACTTCGATGCACATGAGACATGGCTACTACCTCAAACGCAGACATTGTGCATACTCAGGTATCAAGGAGTTAGCCATGGAGAGGCTAAGGAGCAAGGAGAATCAGAAGAGGAAGATGGACGTGAAGACGGAGAAGAAGAAGGGAAAAATCAGCAGAAGCCTGGACGATCTGGACCACCATCCGGATGATCCGGCCCCAGCCCGGACGATCCGGACCATGGCCCGGATGATCCGGCTAACCCGCCCGAGGACACCCGAAGCTTCACCACGAAACCGGATCATCCGGACCCACCCGGACGTCCGGACCAGGACCCGGACATCCGGACCTCCCGCAGCGACCCTGACACAGCCAGGCCATCCGGACGCCGACCCGGATCATTCGGACCCCCGAAGCCCGGATCATCCGGACCAACATCCGGATCATCCAGACAGTGCCTGCATGCATGATGTTGCCCGAGGCCCATGTACCCCTTCGCCCCCAACTCCTATATAAACGACTTCTCCACCTCTTTTCTAGGGTTAGCATTGGTTTAGCTCATATGTGAGATAGAGCTTTGCTCATCCATTACGGATCTACTCCACGAGAGAGACCGTGGCCCCTCTACGGAGAAGATCCCCTTGCATTCAAGACCCCCTCTTGGGTGGCCCCATCAAGACCTCCTCACGGAGAAGAACTGGTTACCTTTGTATCGTCCCTTGTTGACTATGGATCGTGTGTAGCGACCAGACCTCAAATGGCCTGTGCTGCTGTGCACCAGTGTCATCCCTGGATCAGTAATGCTGACACGCACAGTACAAAAGGAGGATTTATAACAGAGTAGCAATCACACACTTATTACATCGAATATCTCCGAAGAGATTAAGTATGATAACATGGCTTAAGGCCATCTAAAAACGATAACAGCGGAAGACTTGGAAGATAAGTGAGTCCATCAACTCCAGCGGCATCACTGAGTATAAGACCACGACCTAAGGCACCTTACTCGTCGTCTGAAAAGTCTGCAACATGAAACGTTGCAGCCCGAAAACGGGTCAGCACATAGAATATGCTGGCAAAGCAACACATAGAGAACAATGAACAATGATAATGCTATACTATATGCATATATGGCTGGTGGAAAGCTCTATGGTTACAGTTTTTGCGAAAAGCCAATTTTATCCTACTGCAAAGGAATAAATTTATTTAACTATCATGGTGGTTGAAACATTGAGAAGGTACCTCCAACTCAATCCCAATTAAGTAACATCATTAACCCAGCAAATTTAATTATAAGCATCACGGTGATGAGATTCAAATGATAATCCAGGTACTAGATACTCAAGTTGTCCATAACCGGGGACACGGCTAATCACGATCAGTTTGTACACTCTGCAGAGGTTTGTGCACTTTTCCCCACAAGACTCGATCGCCTCCGCTTGATTCTCGCACTGCATGATGTTTGAGAAACGGATGACCGAGACACAGTCTTTCAGAAACAGTCACTCTCTACTCTGGATGGACCGGTACACCTACTTTCCCCTACATCTGCTAGTCCACCTCTTCAAGAGATCCTGTAACCTACTCAGCTATGCTAGAGCCCATAATAGCTTGCGGCTGCACACGGAAGTTTCTAGCATGAATAATCTTATGATCCCTTTGAGCCTGGGTGGCGGTCCTTATACAAACAGACAACACTGGGTTCTCCAGGTGCCTCAATCCACCCAGATGTGAGTTTTAGTTGCCACCTTAAGTTGAACCATTATTAAACACTCACATCTGTCATGAATAACTCTCAACCCAATCCACGTCTACGAGCATAGCATGGCAATAATAAAAGCAACGTAGAAGTAACTCCCAAGGGTTTGATATATAACAGGTAATAGGTACTACCTCAACTACTTCCCAATACCCACAGTTTAATTAGATCCTAATCATGCAATGTGTTTGAGGAAATAGATCCAATGCAAAAAAACTGGGTATGAACGGGGTATGATCAAAGTGTTACTTGCCTTGCTGATGATCTACAAAACCTAGCGAGTCGAAGTAACAAGCGGCACACTCCGGATACTCTATCGCAAACAAACAAGCATACAATCAGTACTCATCTAATGCACAGGTAAAACTCGAAAGAAAGATCCAACCAGAAAGTTCAACTTAAGAACTCCGGTTTGCAAAAAGAATCAACTCGAAAGAAGCAACGAAAGTCAAACGGCGAAAGAAAAAAACTTCGTTTGCTAATCTGGATCTAGGTCAAATTTTACTGTAGCAAAAACTTGTTTGAGTAGGTTAAACGGAAAGAGAATTTCGAGACGAAACTCTAGGCGCTTGAATCACTTGATTCCGATAAACAAGCGAAAAGTTAAACAGATTCGAAATTTCGATCGGAAATCGAATCTGAGAAAATAACGAGAAAATCCGACGAAAAAGAAAAATGGACGAACGGTTAAATAACGGACGTTCGTTAACAGAGAAAAACCGATGAACGCGTTCGTTAAAACGAACGATTCAGTGAACGCTCGTGAAGTAAGAAAACCGAAAAAAAACCGATCTAGGTTTTCTTTTTTAAGACAAAAGGTTTTTTTTTACAGAAAACCGGTCAATAGCAAAAACGGCCGGCGGCAGCAGTACCTCGGCGGGACTCCGGCGAGGCTCCGGCGGGCGGGCTCGGGTGGCGGGGGGGTGCCGGGCTCGGGGGCGGCGGCTCCGGCGGCGAGGGGGTCCGGCTCGGGGGCTCCCGGCGGCGGGCGGCGAGGCAAAGGCGGCGGCGGCGGCTAGATGCGGCGGCGGCGGTGATGGCGAAAACGGAGGGGGGGTATATATGGAGGGGGGGCTAGGGGGCTTGGGGAAGGGGGCACCGAGGCGGCGGCGGCTCCCGTGGGGAGCTCGGACTCCGGCGGGCGTGCTCCCGTGCGGGGAGAGGAAGCCGCGAGGCGGGCCGTCGGCTGGGCCTTTGGCCCAGTCGGCGCGGGTGCGTTTTTTTTTAAATAAGTTCCGCGGGAAAAATTGCGTAGAAAAATAAATAAAAATCAGAAAAATATGAAATAAATTTTCCCCGTCTAGTTAGAAAATCTAGAATAGGGTGAACATTTTTAAAATCAAAAATAAATATTTTGGAAACATGCATATTTTTAAATGCAATAAAAATTGCAAATAAAATCCAATAAATTCCAAATAATGTTTTTAACATTTTTCCTCTGGTATTTCAATTGTTTTGGAGAAGTCATATTTTCTCCTCTCGTTTATTTAAAATTGAAATATTTTTCCGGAGAGAAAAATAATTAAAAATCCCAATCCTCGTTTGAAAAATCAAATAAGAAAATTCGAGAAAATCCCCAACTCTCTCCGAGGGTCCTTGAGTTGCTTAGGATTTATCGAGGATTTTGTCAAAATGCAACAAAACATGATATGCAATGATGATCTATGTATAACATTCCAAATTGAAAATTTGGGATGTTACAAACCTACCCCCCTTAAGATGAATCTCGCCCTCGAGATTCGGGTTGGCTAGAAAACAGGTGGGAGTGGTTTTTCCGTAGATCTTCCTCTCGCTCCCAGGTGGCCTCATCTTCTGTGTGGTGACTCCACTGAACTTTGCAAAACTTGATAACCTTGTTGCGGGTAACTCGGCTGGCATACTCGAGAATCTTAACTGGCTTCTCCTCATAGGTCAAATCACTTTCCAACTGAATCGCTTCCAGTGGCACAGTATCTCTCAGTGGTATCTCAGACATCTCTACGTGGCACTTCTTCAACTGCGAAACATGGAATACATCATGTACTCCAGACAATCCTTCGGGCAATTCCAGCTTGTAGGCAACTTCTCCCATACGTTCCAACACTTTGTATGGTCCGATAAAACGAGGCGCTAACTTTCCCTTAACTCCAAAGCGCTTCACTCCTCGAAGTGGTGATACTCGAAGATACACTCTGTCTCCGATTTCGTGAACTGTCTCCTTGCGTTTAGAATCAGCATAACTCTTCTGCCAGGACTGGGCTACCTTGAGCCTATCGCGAATCAATTTCACTTTCTGTTCAGACTCCTTAATCAAATCTGGTCCAAACAACTGACGGTCTCCAACTTCGTCCCATAACAACGGTGTTCTACACCTCCTTCCGTACAAAGCTTCGAAAGGGGCCATCTTCAAACTGGTTTGATAACTGTTGTTATATGAAAACTCTGCATATGGCAAATTGTCGTCCCAACTAGATCCATAATCTAGCGCACATGCTCTCAACATATCCTCCAAAATCTGGTTGACTCTCTCGGTCTGTCCATCTGTCTGCGGATGAAATGCTGTACTAAATTCCAGCCTGGTTCCCAATGTTTCATGTAGCTACTTCCAAAACTTCGAGGTAAATTGGGTTCCTCTGTCTGATACAATGGTCCTCGGAACTCCATGCAAACATACTATCCTGGTCATGTATATCTTTGCCAACTTAGCGCTGGTGTAAGTGGTCTTCACTGGAATGAAATGAGCCACTTTCGTCAAACGGTCGACTACAACCCATATCGAGTCATAGCCTGAACGGGTCCTGGGCAATCCTATGATAAAATCCATGCCTATCTTATCCCACTTCCATTCGGGTATCGGCAATGGCTGTAACAATCCTGCTGGCTTCTGATGCTCTGCCTTCACTCTCTGACATACATCACAAACTGCTACAAACTCCGCAATATCCTTCTTCATTCTGGTCCACCAGAAAGTATTCTTCAAATCCAAATACATCTTGGTATTCCCTGGGTGAATCGAGTACGGTGAATCATGGGCTTCTTGCAAAATCAACTTCCTGATCTCCGGATCATTTGGCACATATACGCGGTCCTCGAACCATAAGGTATCGTGCTCATCCTCACGAAATCCCTTGGCTTTTCCTTTGCTCATCTTCTCCTTTATCTCTTCAATCTCCTTGTCTGACTTCTGAGCTTCTCTGATCCTTTCCATCAAGGTAGACTGAATCTCCAATGTCGCTAATAGCCTCTAGGGACTATCTCCAAACATAGCTCGCGTAAGTCCTCGGCTAACTCCTGAGGTAACTCTCCTGTCATGAGGGTGCTCATATGACTCTTGCGGCTCAACGCGTCTGCTACTACGTTAGCCTTTCCGGGGTGATAATGCAATCTCATATCATAATCTTTGATGAGCTCCAACCATCTCCTCTGTCTGAGGTTTAACTCCTTCTGCGTGAAAATGTACTTCAAACTCTTGTGATCCGTGTACACCTCACAATGGTTTCCGATGAGAAAATGTCTCCATGTCTTCAATGCATGCACCACGGCTGCTAATTCCAAATCATGCGTAGCATAATTCTTCTCATGGGGTTTAAGTTGTCGTGAAGCATACGAAACAACTCTTCCTTCCTGCATAAGCACTGCTCCAAGTCCTCGACGAGAAGCGTCGCAATAAACTTCATAGTCCTTGCGTTGATCTGGCAGAATCAACACTGGTGAGGTAACCAATCATTTCTTCAACTCTTGGAAACTAGCTTCACATTCCTCAGTCCAATTGAATTTGGTGTCCTTCTTCAATAGCTCAGTCATGGGCTTAGCAATCCTTGAGAAATTCTCGATAAATCTCCGGTAGTATCCTGCAAGTCCAAGAAAACTCCGGATTTCTCCAACTGTCGTGGGCGATTCCCAACTTGTCACTGTGTCAACCTTGGCAGGGTCTACTGCTATTCCTTCTCCAGAAATAACATGTTCAAGGAATCCAACTTCCTTCAACCAAAACTCACATTTGCTGAACTTGGCATATAACTGATGTTCTCTGAGCTTCTCAAGTACCAATCGTAAATGCTCCTCATGCTCTTCTTCATCCTTGGAAAATATTAAAATATCATCAATGAACACCACGACGAACTTATCCAAAAACTCCATAAACACTTTGTTCATCAGGTTCATGAAATAGGCCGGTGCATTAGTCAGTCCAAATGACATAACGGTATACTCATACAATCCATATCTGGTGGTAAAAGCCGTCTTAGGTATATCCTGCTCTCGAATCTTTAACTGATGGTATCCTGATCGTAGATCGATCTTGGAAAATACTTTAGCTCCTTGCAGGCGGTCAAACAAATCATTGATCATCGGCAGTGGGTACTTGTTTTTGATGGTCACTTCATTCAATCCTCGGTAATCAACAACCATCCTTAGTGATCCATCTTTCTTCTCTACTAGAAGTACTGGTGATCCCCAAGGTGACGAACTTGGGCGAATATAGCCTTTATCCAGTAACTCCTTGATCTGCTTCTTAATTTCCTCCAAATCCTTTGCGGGCATCCTGTACGGTCTCTTAGATATTGGCCCTGTGCCTGGCAAAAGTTCAATCAAAAACTCAATGTCTCTATCTGGTGGCATGCCTGGCAACTCTTTTGGAAATACATCCGGATAATCCTTCACCACTCGTACTTCCTCCTGTACAACTCCTGATAAGGAATTCACTTGAGTCCTCTTCGGCATATGCCGGGATACATACTTGATCCTCTTTCCTTCCGGGGTGGTAAGCAAAATCGTCTTGCTGGCACAATCGATGTTTCCTCCATACAACGATAGCCAATCCATTCCCAAAATCACATCCAAACCTTGCGATTCCAAGACAATGAGGTCTGAGGGGAAAACATGCCTTCCAATGGCCAACGGTATCTTAAAACATCCTTGGGTGGCCATATACTCTGCTCCTGGCGAGGTTACTAACATGGGGCTTTTGAGAACTTGGGTGGACATCTTAAACTTGTTTACGAATCCCCTTGATATGTATGAATGCGATGCACCAGTATCGAAAAGAACAGTTGCAGTAAATGACTTAACCAAAAACTTACCTATTACTGCATCAGGCTGAGCTTCAATCTCCTCCACGCTCACGTGGTTCACATGTCCTTTGTTGAACGGGTTCGGCTTCTTCCCAGAGCTTCCATTGCCGTTTCCATTTTGGGCTTCGGGACAATCATTTGCATAATGTCCCGTCTTCTGGCACTTGAAACAAGTAATGTGACTTAGATCTCTCTTGGTTGGGGTAGATGGGTTGGTGCGGTTCTGTCCGTTTCCTCCTCCATTCCCATTACCATTCTTGGAGCCATTATGGTTGTGCGAACTACCTCCTCCATGGGTATGCTGAAACTGTCCTCCCGGCTTCGGGGTAAATCATGGCTTCTGCTGGGCTCCAGAATTGTACTTCCCTTGTCCATACTTCCTCTTGCGGTTTTCAATCTGCTGTTGCTTCCCTTCTATCATGAGAGCTCTATCTACCAGCTCCTGGTAGTTGTTGAAAGTTGCTACCATCAACTGCATACTCAGCTCATCATTCAATCCTTCCAGAAATTTCTCCTGCTTGGCAGCATCCGTAGCAACGTCATCTGGTGCATAACGCGCTAACTTACTGAATTCCTCCACATACTGGCCTACGGTGCGTCCTCCTTGGCGTAGGTTGCGAAACTCACGCTTCTTCATAGCCATAGCTCCTGCTGAAACATGAGCTGTACGGAAAGCTTGCTGAAACTGGTCCCATGTGACAGTGTCAATAGGGTGCGTGGCTGTATAATTCTCCCACCATGATGCTGCGGGTCCATCAAGCTGATGTGCGGCAAAACGCACTCTTTCCGCATCTGTGCATCCTGCAGTGGTTAACTCCCTTCCAACTTTGCGGAGCCAATCATCTGCAACAATCGGCTCGGTGCTACTAGAAAACACCGGCGGGTTTAGCCTTAAGAAACGGGCTAAGTGGTCAACAGGTGGTGGTGGCGGTGGGTTGTTGTTGTTGTTGTTGCCTTGGTTCTGAACTAACACTTGCATCAGGGCATTCTGTTGCTGAATCAACTGGGTGATCTCTGGCGGGAAAACAAATCCGGTGTCGCGTCTCGGAGGCATCTGATAGGTTTAGAAAAGATGAGAATTAAGAATAGAATGAGGTCTAGAGAGAAAACACTACCCATATGCTCATGAGACAAATTCAAACAATAACACTCAATCAATCCAAACAAGGCAAAACAATCGATCTAACTAGCATTACAAAGTGCTTGAGCTATACTACTAAATGGGGGAAAAACTACTACTGATATGGTAGTCTACTAAAATTCTGATCCATTGAAGACTCCATGATGTCTGCTCCAGCTTCATCAATCCATTCCTCTTCACTTGGTTCCGAGTCGGTGTCGTCGATGATGATGTAGTTATCCGGACAAGTGCATTCGTCGACTTCTGCTTTTGGCACTGGATTTCCCACGAATGTTCCAATCTTATTCTCCAGGTCGTCAATCTTCCCGACTAGTGCGTTGATTTCTTCCAAATAATCTTCGCGTGTAGTCTTGAGTTCTTCTTGGAGTTCCTTGATCTTTGTGAATGCCTTCTTCAGTTCTTCCTTGTCCGTGCATATCTGGTTCTCCTGGCGTCGAATATGTTGGTTCTGCTCCTGGAAGAAAGCTGCAATTGATCCATCCTTCTTGGTCTTGATCATCTCCCATTGCGCGTCTCGACGTCCACAAATTTGGTAAATTGTATCCTTAAGCTCCTGGTGATAGACTTCTCCAATGCGTCCCATGGCGATATGTGCGGCCATGCTCTTCCCTAAGCTCCAAGTTGGTGCTTCGAAAACCAATCTCATGGGTTCCGTAATTGGCACAAACGCTCTTCCTGGAATGATAACTTGAATCCTCCAGCTCTCCTCTTCAGGTAGTGTAGCGTTGTAGGTTCCGGTGATGCTTGGTATTCCTATGTTCAAGTACTTGGTGACTTCCTTCAAATGTCGACCAAACGGCGTGGCTTCATCTGGTTGCATGAACTTGCTCCTTGCATTCGCCATTCCTAAAAGAGTAGAAAGTGGAGAGGAGTCAGAAATGAGAAGAGAGAAGTTTTTCTAGGGCTTAAGCTTAGTGGTCGTGTCCTATAGTCAGCGTGTGCTCTGATACCAACTTTGTAGCGACCAGACCTCAAATGGCCTGTGCTGCTGTGCACCAGTGTCATCCCTGGATCAGTAATGCTGACACGCACAGTACAAAAGGAGGATTTATAATAGAGTAGCAATCACACACTTATTACATCGAATATCTCCGAAGAGATTAAGTATGATAACATGGCTTAAGGCCATCTAAAAACGATAACAGCGGAAGACTTGGAAGATAAGTGAGTCCATCAACTCAAGCGGCATCACTGAGTATAAGACCACGACCTAAGGCACCTTACTCGTCGTCTGAAAAGTCTGCAACATGAAACGTTGCAGCCCGAAAACGGGTCAGCACATAGAATATGCTGGCAAAGCAACACATAGAGAACAATGAACAATGATAATGCTATACTATATGCATATATGGCTGGTGGAAAGCTCTATGGTTACAGTTTTTGCGAAAAGCCAATTTTATCCTACTGCAAAGGAATAAATTTATTTAACTATCATGGTGGTTGAAACATTGAGAAGGTACCTCCAACTCAATCCCAATTAAGTAACATCATTAACCCAGCAAATTTAATTATAAGCATCACGGTGATGAGATTCAAATGATAATCCAGGTACTAGATACTCAAGTTGTCCATAACCGGGGACACGGCTAATCATGATCAGTTTGTACACTCTGCAGAGGTGTGTGCACTTTTCCCCACAAGACTCGATCGCCTCCGCTTGATTCTCGCACTGCATGATGTTTGAGAAACGGATGACCGAGACACAGTCTTTCAGAAACAGTCACTCTCTACTCTGGATGGACCGGTACACCTACTTTCCCCTACATCTGCTAGTCCACCTCTTCAAGAGATCCTGTAACCTACTCAGCTATGCTAGAGCCCATAATAGCTTGCGGCTGCACACGGAAGTTTCTAGCATGAATAATCTTATGATCCCTTTGAGCCTGGGTGGCGGTCCTTATACAAACAGACAACACTGGGTTCTCCAGGTGCCTCAGTCCACCCAGATGTGAGTTTTAGTTGCCACCTTAAGTTGAACCATTATTAAACACTCACATCTGTCATGAGTAACTCTCAACCCAATCCACGTCTACGAGCATAGCATGGCAATAATAAAAGCAACGTAGAAGTAACTCCCAAGGGTTTGATATATAACAGGTAATAGGTACTACCTCAACTACTTCCCAATACCCACAGTTTAATTAGATCCTAATCATGCAATGTGTTTGAGGAAATAGATCCAATGCAAAAAAACTGGGTATGAACGGGGTATGATCAAAGTGTTACTTGCCTTGCTGATGATCTACAAAACCTAGCGAGTCGAAGTAACAAGCGGCACACTCCGGATACTCTATCGCAAACAAACAAGCATACAATCAGTACTCATCTAATGCACGGGTAAAACTCGAAAGAAAGATCCAACCAGAAAGTTCAACTTAAGAACTCCGGTTTGCAAAAAGAATCAACTCGAAAGAAGCAACGAAAGTCAAACGGCGAAAGAAAAAAACTTCGTTTGCTAATCTAGATCTAGGTCAAATTTTACTGTAGCAAAAACTTGTTTGAGTAGGTTAAACGGAAAGAGAATTTCGAGACGAAACTCTAGGCGCTTGAATCACCTGATTCCGATAAACAAGCGAAAAGTTAAACAGATTCGAAATTTCGATCGGAAATCGAATCTGAGAAAATAACGAGAAAATCCGACGAAAAAGAAAAACGGACGAACGGTTAAATAACGGACGTTCGTTAACAGAGAAAAACCGATGAACGCGTTCGTTAAAACGAACGATTCAGTGAACGCTCGTGAAGTAAGAAAACCGAAAAAAAGACCGATCTAGGTTTTCTTTTTTAAGACAAAAGGTTTTTTTTACAGAAAACCGGTCAATAGCAAAAACGGCCGGCGGCAGCAGTACCTCGGCGGGACTCCGGCGAGGCTCCGGCGGGCGGGCTTGGGCGGCGGGGGGGTGCGGGGCTCGGGGGCGGCGGCTCCGGCGGCGAGGGGCTCCGGCTCGGGGGCTCCCGGCGGCGGGCGGCGAGGCAAAGGCGGCGGCGGCTAGATGCGGCGGCGGCGGTGATGGCGAAAACGGAGGGGGGGTATATATGGAGGGGGGGCTAGGGGGCTTGGGGAAGGGGGCACCGAGGCGGCGGCGGCTCCCGTGGCGAGCTCGGACTCCGGCGGGCGTGCTCCCGTGCGGGGAGAGGAAGCCGCGAGGCGGGCCGTCGGCTGGGCCTTTGGCCCAGTCGGCGCGGGTGCGTATTTTTTTTTTTAAATAAGTTCCGCGGGAAAAATTGCGTAGAAAAATAAATAGAAATCGGAAAAATATGAAATAAATTTTCCCTGTCTAGTTAGAAAATCTAGAATAGGGTGAACATTTTTAAAATCAAAAATAAATATTTTGAAAAATGCATATTTTTAAATGCAATAAAAATTGCAAATAAAATCCAATAATTCCAAATAATGTTTTTAACATTTTTCCTCTGGTATTTCAATTGTTTTGGAGAAGTCATATTTTCTCCTCTCATTTATTTAAAATTGAAATATTTTTCCGGAGAGAAAAATAATTAAAAATCCCAATCCTCGTTTGAAAAATCAAATAAGAAAATTCGAGAAAATCCCCAACTCTCTCCGAGGGTCCTTGAGTTGCTTAGGATTTATCGAGGATTTTGTCAAAATGCAACAAAACATGATATGCAATGATGATCTATGTATAACATTCCAAATGGAAAATTTGGGATGTTACATCGTGTATCTCACCTTGTGTTTTGAGGATCTAGCATATGTGTGACTATATCTTGTTGGTTTGAGAGTTCCTCTTGTGTTTTCCCTTGTGTTTCCCCGTGTGTTCTTCGTGGATCCGCTCCTTTCGTGAAAGATCGGCCAAATAGGGTTCCACCCTACATCACATCCCCTCTTTTGTCTACGGTCCATCGGTAAAATTACTTGAGGCTATAATTGTATTCACCACATGATATGTGTTTTGCCTGGAGCGTCTTGTATTATATGAGTCTTTGCTTTTTAGTTTGCCACAATCATCCTTGCTATACACACCTTTTGAGAGGGACACACATTAATCATGAATTTATTAGAATACTCTATGTGCTTCACTTATATCTTTTGAGCTAGGTAGTTGCTCTAGTGCTTCGCTTATATCTTTTTAGAGCATGGCGGTGGTTTTATTTTGAAGAAATTGATGAACTGTCATGCTTCACCTGTATTATTTTGAGTCTTATAAATAGTATGGCAATTTGCTTGGGTCATGAATTTAGTCCTAATATGATAAGGTATTCAAAAGGGATATAATAAAAACTTTCATGAAGGTCATTGAATATATGAGAAGTTTGATTCCTTGCATTTGTTTTGAGATATAAAGATAGTGATATTAGAGTCATTCTAGTGAGTAATTGTGGATTAGTAAGAATATATGTGTTAAGGTTTGTGATTCCCGAAGAATGCACGTATGGCCTCTAGTTATGCGATGAAGTTGGAGCATGAATTATTTTTGATTGTCTTCCTAATGAGTGGCGGTCGGGGAAATTTCCTACCAATCTATCCCCCTAGGAGCATGTACTTTATTTCGAGGGCTAATAAACTTTTGCAATAAGTATGTGAGTTCTTTATGACTAATGTTGAGTCCATGGATTATACGCACTCTCACCCTTCTACCATTGCTAGCCTCTTCGGTACCCTGCATTGCCCTTTCTCACCTTGAGAGTTGGTGCAAACTCCGCCGGTGCATCCAAACCCCGTTATATGATACGCTCTTCACATGTAAGCCACCTTTTACCTTCCTCAAAAGAGACACCATACCTACCTATTATGGCATTTCCATAGACATTCCGAGATATATTGCCATGCAACTTCCACCATTCCGTTTTATTATGACACACACCATCATTGTCATATTGCTTTGCATAATCATATGCATGAGGCATTCATATAGTCATATCTTTGTTCTAGTATTGAGTTGTAATTTTTGAGTTGTAAGTAAATAAAAATGTGATGATCATCATTATTACAGCATTGTACCATGTGAGGAAAGGATGATGGAGACTATGATTCCCCCACAAGTCGAGATGAAACTCTGGACTTAAATAAATAAAAAGAGCCCAAAGGAAAAAAAAAGAGGCCAAAGAGCCCAAAAGGAAAAAAAGAAAAAAAGAAAAAAATGAGGGAAAAAGAGAGAAGGGACAATGTTACTATCCTTTTCCACACTTGTGCTTTAAAATAGCACCATGTTCTTTATGATAGAGTCTCATGTTTTGTCACTTTCATATTGATACGTCCATTTTGCATCATGTTTTCCAACTGTTATCTATAATGTTTTAATGCATGATAATGCTTTATGGAGTAATTCTAATGCCTTTTCTCTCATAATATGCAAGGTTTACATAAAGAGGGAGAATGTCGGCAGCTGGAATTCTGGACCTGAAAAAGCTACGTCAGAGTTATCTATTCTGCACAACTCCGAATGAGCTAAATATTTACGGAGAATTATTTTGGAATATATGAAAAGTAATGGAGCAAATAACTACCGGAGGGAGCCACCTGGTGACCACGATATACCAGGGCACGCTAGTCCCCCAGGCGCACCCTGGTGGGTTGTGGCCAGCCCGGCCCACCTCCGGTGCCCATCTTCTGGTATATAGGTCATTTTGACCTAGAAGAAATAAGGAGAGCACTTTTGGGACGGAGCGCCACCATCTCGAGGTGGAACTTGGGCAGGAGCACTTTGGCCCTCCAGTGGAGCGATTCCGCCAGGGGAACTTCCCTCCCAGAGGGGGAAATCGAAGCCATCGTCATCACCAACAGCCCTCTCATCTTTGGGAGGCCAATCTCCATCAACATATTCAATAGCACCATCACCTCTCAAACCCTAGTTCATCTCTTGTGTTCAATCTTTGTACCGGAACCTCAGATTGGTACTTGTGGGTCACTAGTAGTGTTGATTACATCTTGTAGTTGATTACTATATGGTTTATTTGATGGAAGATTATATGTTCAGATCCATTATGCTATTTAATACCCCTCTGATCTTGACTATGATTATCATTTGCGAGTAGTTACTTTTGTTCTTGAGGTCACGGGAGAAGTAATGTTGCAAGTAATCATGTGAACTTGATATGTGTTCAATATTTTGATGATATGTATGTTGTGATTCCCTTAGTGGTATCATGTGAACGTCGACTACATGGCACTTCACCATCTTTGGGCCTAAGGGAATGCATTTTGGAGTAGTTATTAGATGATGGGTTGCTAGAGTGACAGAAGCTTAAACCCTAGTTTATGCGCTACTTCGTAAGGGACTGATTTGGATCCAAATGTTTAATGCTATGGTTAGATTTTATCTTAATACTTTTTTCGAGTGGCGGATGCTTGTGACGGGGTTAATCATAAGTGGAAGGTTTGTTCGAGTAAGAATAGCACCCAAGCACCGGTCCACCCACATATCAAATTATCCAAGTAGCGAATGCGAATCAAACCAACATGATGAAAGTCACTAGATGAAATTCCCGTGTACCCTCAAGAACGCTTTGCTTAATATAAGAGATCGTTTTGGCATGTCCTTTGCCACAAAAGGATTGGGCTACCTTGCTGCACTTTATTTATCGTTATTGTTACTTGCCCGTCACAAATTATCTTGCTATCAAACTACCTGTTACCGCTTATTTCAGTGCTTGTAGAGAATACCTTGCTGAAAACCACTTGTCATTTCCTTCTACTCCTCATTGGGTTCGACACTCTTACTTATCGAAAGGACTAAAATTGACCCCCTATACTTGTGGTTCATCAAGACTCTTTTCTGGCGTTGTTGCCGGGGAGTGAAACGCTCTTTGTAAGTGGAAATTGGTAAGGAAAAATTTATATTACACGCTGAAATTTATTGTCACTTCCTACTATGGAAAACCATATATTTGAGGGGTTTGTTCAGGGTATATTCACCTCGACCGGAAGCACAATTAGTTGCCCCTCAACCTACTGCACCTACTGAAAATATTGGTACGAAATCCTTCGGGTATGATACAACAACTGCTAGCTAATCCTTATGCAGGAGTTGGAACCGAACATCCCGATATGCACTTGATCTATGTGGATGAAATTTGTGGATTATTTAAGCTTGTAGGTTTACCCGGAGATGAATCTAAGAAGAAGGTTTTACCTTTATCTTTGAAGGTAAAAGCATTGCCATGGTATTGGCTATGCAATGATATTGGATATTGGAATTGGAATCGATTGAACTTGGAATTTCACCCAAAAAATTATCCTATACATCTAGTTCATCGTGAACAGAATTATATATATAATTGGTGGCCTCATGAAGGAGAAAGTATCGCTCTAGCTTGGGGGGCTTAAGTCAATGTTATATTCATGCCCCAATCATGAGCTCTCGGGAGAAATTGTTATTCAGAACTTTTATGCTAGGCTTTCTCGTGATGATCAATCCATGCTCGATACTTCTTGTACTGGTTCTTTTATGAAGAAGACTATTGAATTCAGGTGGGATCTTTTAGAAAGAATTAAATGCAACTCTGAAGATTGGGAACTCGATGAAGGTAAAGAGTCAGGTATTAAGCTTGAGTTTGATTGTGTTAAATCTTTTATGAATACCGATGCTTCTCACAAGTTTAGCACTAAATATGGACTTGACTCTGAGATAGTAGCCTCTTTTTGTGAATCATTTGCTACTCATGTTGATCTCCCTAAGGAAAAGTGGTTTAAATATCATCCCCCTATTAAAGAAGAAATTAAAGAACCGATTAAAGCTAAAGATGAAACTATCATTTACAATGTTGATCCAGTCATGCCTACTACTTATATTGAAAAACCACCTTTCCCTGTTAGGATAAAGGAACATGCTAAGGTATCAACTATGGTTTGCAAAAGTAATATTAAAGCACCTAAACCCTCTGAGGAAATTAAAGTAGAACCTAGTGTTGCTATGGTTAAAGATCTCCTGGTAGAAAATATTGATGGGCATGTTATTTACTTCTGTGATGAAGCTGCTAGAATTGCTAAACCCGATGAAAAAGATAAACATAGACCTGTTGTTAGCATGCCTCTTGTCTTAGTTAAAATAGGAGATCATTGTTATCATGGTTTATGTGACCTAGGTACTAGTGTGAGTGCTATTCCTTTTACCTTATACCAAGAAATTATGAATGACATAGCACCCGCTGAAATAGAAGACATAGATGTTACTATTGAACTTGCAAATGGAGACACCATCACACCACTTGGGATTGTTAGAGATGTTGAAGTCTTGTGTGGGAAAATAAAATACCCTACAGATTTTCTAGTTCTTGGTTCCCCACAAGATGACTTTTGTCCCATTATTTTTGGTAGACCTTTCTTGAACAATTTCAATGCTACTATAGAGTGCCATAAACAAACTGTCAGTTTTAGCTTTGGTGATGAGTCTCATGAGTTTAATTTCTCCAAGTTTAGTAGAGAACCTCATAAGAAAGAATTACCTAGTAAGGATGAAATAATTGGTCTTGCTTCTATTGTTGTGCCACCTACTGATCCACTAGAACAATATTTGCTAGACCATGAAAATGATATGCACATGCATGAAAGAAATGAAATAGATAAAATTTTCTTTCAACAACAACCACTGCTTAAACACAATTTGCCTATTAAAACTCTAGGAGGTCCTCCTCCACGTAAAGGTGATCCTGTGTTTGAATTAAAACAATTGCCAGACACTTTGAAGTATGCTTATCTTGATGAGAAAAGGATATATCATGTTATTATTAGTGCTAACCTTTCAGAACATGAAGAAGAATGATTATTGAAAATTCTGAAGAAGCACCGAGCTGCTATTGGATATACTCTTGATGATCTTAAGGGAATTAATCTCACTCTATGTCAGCCCAAGATTAATATGGAACCTGATGCTAAACCCATTGTTGATCACCAACGTTTGAATCCTAAGATGAAAGAAGTGGTAAGAACTGGAATACTAAAGCTTCTAGAAGCAGGTATAATCTATCCCATAGCTGATAGTAGATGGGTAAGTCCTATTCATTGTGTCCCTAAGAAGGGAGGTATTAATGTTGTTCCTAATGATAAAAAAGAACTCATTCCACAAAGAATTGTCAGTGGCTATAGAATGGTAATTGATTTTAGAAAATTAAGTAAAGCTACTAGAAAAGATCATTACCCTATGCCTTTTATTGATCAAATGCTAGAAAGATTATCTAAGCACACACACTTTTGCTTTCTTGATAGATATTCTAGTTTTCTCAAATACCTGTTTCACAACCTGATCAAGAGAAAACCACTTTTACTTGCCCTTTTGGAACTTATGCTTATAGACGTATGCCTTTTGGTTTATGTAATGCACCTGCTACCTTTCAAACATGTATGACTGCTATATTCTCTGATTTTCGTGAAAAGATTGTTGAGGTTTTCATGGATGACTTTTCTGTTTACGGAACTTCTTTTGATGATTGCTTAAGCAACCTTAATCAAGTTTTGCAGAGATGTGAACAAACTAATCTTGTCTTGAATTGGGAGAAGTGTCACTTTATGGTTAATGAAGGCATTGTCTTGGGGCATAAAGTTTCTGAACGAGGTATTGAGGTGCATAAAGCTAAAGTTGATGCAATTGACAAAATGCCATTTCCTAAAGATATTAAAGGTATTCGGAGTTTCCTTAGTCATGTTGGTTTCTATAGGAGGTTTATTAAAGACTTCTCTAAAATTTCTAGGCCTCTTACAAATCTTTTGCAAAAGGATGTTCCATTTGTTTTTTATGTTGATTGTGTAGAAGCCTTTGAAACACCTAAGAAAGCCTTAACTTCTGCACCTATTGTCCAACCACCTGATTGGAACTTGCCTTTTGAAATTATGTATGATGCTAGTGATAATGTTGTTGTTGCTGTTCTAGGACAAAGAGTTGAAGAAATTAAATGTTACTCATTATGCTAGCAAAACTATAGAAAGTGCCCAAAGAAATTATGCTACTACTGAAAAAAGTATTTTTAGCAGTTGTGTTTGCTTGTGATAAATTCAGATCTTACAATGTTGATTCCAAAGTAATTGTTCACACTGATCATGCTGCTATAAAATATCTTATGGAAAATAAAGATGCTAAACCTAGACTAGGTGGGTTCTCTCAATACAAGAATTTGATTTACATATTACTGATAAAAAAGGGGCTGAGAACCACGTAGCTGATAACTTGTCTAGGTTAGAAAATATTCTTGATGACCCACTACCTATTGATGATAGCTTTCCCGATGAACAACTAGCTGGAATAAATGTTTCTCATAATACTCCTTGGTATGCTGACTATGCTAAATTATATTGTTGCTAAATTTATACCACCTAGTTTCACATACCAACAAAAGAAAAAATTCTTCTATGATTTAAGACAATACTTTTGGGATGACCCACATATTTATAAAGAAGGGGTATATGGTATTATTAGACATTGTGTACCTGAGCATGAACATGAACAAATCCTACGGAAATGTCACTCTGAAGCTTATGGAGGACATCATGCCGGAGATAGAACTGCTCATAAGGTATTGCGATCTAGTTTTTATTGGCCTACCCTCTTCAAGGATGCCCGTAAGTTTGTTTTATCTTGTGATAAATGTCAAAGGATAGGTAATATTGGTAAGCGTCAGGAAATGCCTATGAATTAGTCACTTGTTGTTGAACCATTTGATGTTTAGGGTTTTGATTACATGGGACCTTTTCCTTCCTCTAATGGGTATACACATATTTTGGTTGATGTTGATTATGTTACTAAGTGGGTAGAGGCTATTCCAACTAGTAGTGTTGATCACAACACCTCCATTAAAATGCTTAAATAAGTTATTTTCCCAATGTTTGGAGTCCCTAGATATTTAATGACTGATGGTGGTTCACACTTTATTCATGGTGCTTTCTGGAAAATGCTTGCTAAGTATGATGTTAACCATAGAATTGCTTCACCCTATCATCCTCAATCTTGTGGTCGAGTTGAACTTAGCAATAGAGAAATAAAATTAATTTTACAAAAAACTGTTAATATGTCCCAAAAAATTGGTCTAAGAAATTGGATGATGCACTTTGGGCCTACAGAACAACTTATAAAAATCCTATGGGTATGTTTCCTTATAAAATGGTTTATGAAAAAGCTTGTCATTTTCCTCTTGAGTTAGAACATAAAGCATATTGGGCAATTAAAGAACTCAATTATGATTTCAAACTTGCCGGTGAAAAGTGGTTATTTCATATTAGCTCACTTGATGAATGGAGAACCCAAGCTTATAAAAATGCCAAGCTATTCAAAGAAAAAGTTAAAAGATGGCATCACAAAAGAATCCAAAAGCGGGAATTTAAAGTAGGTGAACATGTTCTTTTGTACAACTCTCATTTTATATTTTTTGCAGGAAAACTTCTTTCGAAATGGGAAGGACCTTATATTATCGAAGAGGTTTATCGTTCTAGAGCCATTAAGATCAATAATGCCGAAGGCACTAATCCAAAGGTGGTCAATGGGCAAAGAATTAAACACTGTATCTCAGGTACGCCTATTAATGTTGAAACTAATATTATCCAAACCATGACACCGGATGAACACATAAAAGAAACCTTTCGGAACACTCCAGAATCCTAAAAAAGAGGAGGTACGTCACACGGTAAGTAAACGGATTCCAAAAAGTCTGCAAAAAAACAATTCTGTCAGTTTTGGAATATTATAAAAATTAGGAAAATAATAGACAACCAGGAAGGCAACTGAGGAGGGCACGATACACCAGGGCGCGCCTGCCTTGCCTGGCGCGCCCAGTTGGGTTGTGCCCACCTCGGGAACCTTCCCGACTCCGTTTTCCTTCCGTTTGCTTGTTTCCCAAGATAAAAAAAATCTTTATATACTTCCGAACATATTGACCACCGTATCACGAAGAAATCCTCTTTTCTTGATTCATGCTGCTTTTCAGGGAGATCTGAAAATATGTCGTCTCAAGACTCGGAGTGTTAGAGCTATGTTGCTGATTATATTGCAAACCCCAAGGTTTTCGGGGATGTGGAGCATTATGGCTGGACCACGGAGGAAAAGGAATATTATGATCTAAACGAAAAAGAAGAGACAAGCTCAGATGAAGATGAAGTCAATTCACTAAGATTCAACCTGGGGACATGCACCTGGAATTCAAGAAGTCAAGTGTCCCAAATAAAGCAAAGGAACCTAAGATCCAGTTTATCCCTTTTCGTCTTCTGCAGGAAAACAAGCAAGAATTATGCAAAAAGATATTAAGGCTGGAGCAGGAGATCGATGACTTGAGGGAGGAAAATTCCATCCTCAAGCGTAAGCTGAGGAAAAAGGACGCTACTACTTCGTCGTCACCACCATCATCATCTTCCCCACCATAGGAGACTTGAGTAACGGGTATGGGCACTCCCCTTGGCTTGTGCCAAGCTTGGGGGAGATGCCTCGGTATCGTATCACCACCACCTTCTTTGCCTTTACCTATCTTAGTTTGATCTTTAGTTATCCTATGAATTAGTTGAATAAAAGTTAGCATGATCTATTTTTGAGTGTTAGTTTCGTGCTCAGCCTTTCTTATAATCGAGTGAAAGTTATATAATAAAGTTTAGTTTCAGTTTTGCCTCTTTACTTTTTTGTTTCAATGAAAATAAAAGGAAATAATGAAAAACATCGTATACTAATCTTATGTTAAGCAATGACATCACATAAGGAAAAGTACAAGTGGTAAAATTTGTTGAAAGTTGACAAGCATAGCATTGGTCAATGATGCAATTCATAAAAGAATTAATAAGGGAAGAGAAGATTCACATGCAAATACACTATCTTGGACATCTTTCATGATTGTGAGCCCCCATCAAAATATTATATACAAAAATTGTTGACGTTGGACAAGGAAGACAACGTAATGATTTATGTTTGTTCATATTCACATAGAAGTTATATTGTCATAGATCCTTCAACATGTGGTGCTTGCCCAATATCTTTGCTAGCCAAAAATTCCGCACTAAGTAGAGATACTACTTGTGCATCCAAAAACCCTTAAACCTAAAATCTTGTTTTGAGAGTCCACCATACCTACCTATGGATTGAGCAAGATCCTTCAAGTAAGTTGTCATCGGTGCAATAAGGCAATAAAAATTGCTTCTAAATTTGTTTAACCATTTAGTGTAAGAGATAATTGAGTGTTGTACGAACTTGTGATGGCAAAGTAATAAAATCGACTAACTGCATAATAAAGGTTGCTATCATAAGGGGCAATATAACAAGACATTCTTTTGCACTAAGAGATTGAGCATACAAACCAAAAAGCGCATAACAACCTCTGCTTCCCTCTACAAAGGGCCTATCTTTTACTTTATGTATTTACATTTTATCCAAGAGTCAAAGTAGTCTCCTCTATTCCTTTTTACTTTCTCTTTGGCAAGCATCATGTGGTGGGGAAAGATCTAAGCACATATATCCAGTTGGATATGAGTAAGCATGAATTATTATTGTTGACATCACCCTTGACGTGAATGAGTTGGGAGGTGAAACTTTAAGCCCCTATCTTTCTATGTGTCCGGTTGAAACTTTTTGCTCATGTGTATGCAGTGAGTGTTAGCAATCATAGAAGATTAGATGATGGTTCAGTATGTGGACTTGCCAAAAGGCTCCGATATGAGACCCTTCCTGGAAACATGATGAATTGTAGTTGCAAAGTTGACTAAGAACATAGTTTGTTGGTTTTCAATAGAGTTTATGCTTTCCACTTCAATGTTGTGATGAATTGTTACTTATTCATGAGAAGTTATATGATAAAGTTTGTTGTCGTTATAATTATATGCATGATGCTACTATGTCCGTATTTTGTTCTTATTGACACATCCCTCTCTCTCTCTCTCTCTCTAAGCATGTGGACATGTTTTTTTATTTCGGTTTTCGCTTGAGGACAAGCAAGGTCTAACCTTGGGGGAGTTGATACGTCCATTTTGCATCATGTTTTCCTACTGTTATTTATAATGTTTTTAAGCATAATAATGCTTTATGGAGTAATTCTAATGCCTTTTCTCTCATATATGCAAGGCTTACACAAAGAGGGAGAATGCCGGCAGCTGGAATTCTGGACCTAAAAAAGCTACGTCGGAGTTACCTATTCTACACAACTCCAAATGAGTTGAAAATTTACAGAGAATTATTTTGGAATATATGAAAATACGGGACCAAAATAACTACCACAGGGGGGCACCTGGTGACCACGATACACCAGGGCACACCAGGCCCCCCAGGCGCGCCCTGGTGGGTTGTGGCCAGCCCGGCCCACCTCCGGTGCCCATCTTCTAGTATATAGGTCATTTTGACCTACAAGAAATAAGGAGAGCACTTTTGGACGGAGCGCCACCGTCTCGAGGTGGAACTTGGGCAGGAGCACTTTGGCCCTCCGGTGGAGCGATTCCGCCGGGGGAACTTCCCTCCCAGTGGGGGAAATCGAAGCCATTGTCATCACCAACAACCCTCTCATCTTTGGGAGGCCAATCTCCATCAACATCTTCAACAGCACCATTTCCTCTCAAACCCTAGTTCATCTCTTGTGTTCAATCTTTTACCGGAACCTCGGATTGGTACCTGTGGGTGACTTGTAGTGTTGATTACATCTTGTAGTTGATTACTATATGGTTTATTTGGTGGAAGATTATATGTTCAGATCCATTATGCTATTTAATACCCCCTGATCTTGAGCATGATTATCATTTGTGAGTAGTTACTTTTGTTCTTGAGGTCACGGGAGAAGTCATGTTGCAAGCAATCATGTGAACTTGATATGTGTTCAATATTTTGATGATATATTGATACGTCTCCAATGTATCTATAATTTTTTATTGTTTCATGTTGTTATATTATCAATCTTGGATGTTTTGTAATCATTTTATATCATTTTTTGGTACTAACCTATTGACATAGTGCCAAGTGTCCGTTGCTGTTTTCTGCATGTTTTTTACATCACAGGAAATCAATACCAGACGAAGTCCAAATGCAACGAAACTCCACGGAGATTTTTTTGGACCAGAAGGAACATAATGGGCCCTAGCTGCGCCTGGGGGTGCCCCGAGGGGGGCACAACCCACCAGGGCACGCCAGGAGGCCCAGGCATGCCCTGGTGGGTTGTGCCCACCTCGGGTGCCCCCGGACCGCCTTTTTGCTCTATAAATACCCCGATATTTCAGAAACCCTAGGGGAGTCGACGAAATATTCATCCAGCTGCCGCAGAGTCCAGAACCACCAGATCCAATCTAGACACCATCTCGGATGGGGTTCACCACCTCCATTGGTGCCTCTCCGATGATGCGTGAGTAGTTCTTTGTAGACCTTCGGGTCCGTACTTAGTAGCTAGATGGCTTCCTCTCTCTCGCTGAATTCTCAATACCATGGTCTCTTGGAGATCAATATGATGTAACCCTTTTGCGGTGTGTTTGTTGGGATCGATGAACTTTGAGTTTATGATCATATGTATCTTTTTATATCCATGAAAGTTATTTGAGTTTCTTTGATCTCTTATATGCATGATTGCTTATAGCCTCATATTTCTTCTCCGATATTTGGGTTTTGTTTGGCCAACTTGATCTATTTATCTTGCAATGGGAAGAGGTGCTTTGTAGTGGGTTCGATCTTACGGTGCTTGATCCCAGTGACAGAAGGGGAACCGACACGTATGTATCGTTGCTACTAAGGATAAAACGATGGGGTGTATCTCTACATAGATAGATCTTGTCTACATCATGTCATCATTCGTATTGCATTACTCCGTTTCTCCATGAACTTAATACACTAGATGCATGCTGGATAGCGGTCGATGTGTCGAGTAATAGTAGTAGATGCAGGCAGGAGTCGGTCTACTAATCTTGGACATGATGCCTATATAATGATCATTGCCTGGATATCGTCATGATTATTTGAAGTTCTATCAATTGCCCAATAGTAATTTGTTCACCCACCGTTTGCTATTTTCTCGAGAGAAGCCACTAGTGAAACCTACGGCCCCCGGTCTCTTTCTCATATATTTGCCTTTGTGATCTACTTTTTCCTTGCATTTATTTTTAGATCTACTAAACCAGAAATACAAAAATACCTTGCTGCATTTTATTTCTATTTATTTTATTTGGCGTTCGATCTATCAATCTATTACAATTTATCTCACGTCCGTTTGCCTATCTTGAGGCGTCTGTAACATCCCAAAATTCTAAATTTTGGAATGTTATAATAAATAGATAGATTTGATTGTTTGTTGGATTGTTGTGTGATTGATTGACTGAAAGTGAGTGAATTCGAAATCTTTTGAAAGTTAAATGAGAGGGAATAAAAGGACTTTCCCAAACTTTCATTTTGCTTTTATGATCTCCATGAATTCAAATTATTTTCATCACAAAACCCTGGAGAGAAGATGACATGACTTCTTCCATTTATTTAAATGAAAAGGGGTGTTGAAAATATTTGAATATCATTTGAAAATATTTTCAATTCAGAAAACTTTAAGCAACTCAATGATTTTCATGAGAGAAGATAAAATGACTTCTTCAAAACATATGAAATATGAGTTGGAAGTTTAAAAGGATCAAATTTAAAATCCTTTTGAAATTATTTTCAATTTGGAGTTATTTGATTTTTATTCAAATTATTTTTCTCCAAAAATAAAATATATGGAAAATAGGGTAACATGATTCCCTACATCAGAAAATTGGAGATAAATAAATTTGAAATTATTTTTGTATTTTTAAAATGATTTTTATTGGATTTTAGTAGGGCAGTAGCACTCTTTGAATTATTTGAAATTGTGTGGATTTTATTTGACTCTAGAAAAATGTTTGTCTCGCAGAAAATATTTTTCTGAAAATTTTGATATATTATATGCCTATATAAAAATTTATTTTGTTTTTATTTATTCAGTTTTCCTTTCTGTTTCTATTTAAAATAAAACTATACGTGCGGCCCGTAATTATTTGTCGTTCACGCGCGTAGCATAGTGGCACTGGGCGCCTCATTTTTTTCTCTCTCCTAAATGGGCCAGGCCCAGCCAGCCTTTTTATTTTATTTTTTTACTTAGGCCGATTTTTGTTATAAAAAACTGCAGCCCGTGTACGCGTGCGGCGGCCAAAGGCTTCAAGTCCATGCGGTTCTCCTCTGTTTCGTTTAATTACGTCTACGTTTAGTCCCACATTTCCTAGACTTTTACCCCTAAACCCCTTTTCCACCTATAAATATAGACCCATAGAGCCTCCAAAAATCATCCGATTCGGGTTAAATCAAAATTTTGGTTTGACTAGATTCCTTAAAGAAAAATATATTTCTCCTCTCCGGCGGGACTTTTGGAAGTTGTCTCCTCACTCTGAAGTCGTCTTTTAGGTATATTTATTCGTTCTCTGTATTTATACGTTAGACCTAATTTTTTTTTAGCCGTAGCTATCTTTCTTCTATAAAACAGCTTGGCCCTGATTTTTCAAATAGCCATAACTTTTTACTCGTTCATCCAAATTAGATGAAACCAGCGCCTATGGTTTCGTCTTGTTTTCACCTATCCAGTTAACCTGTCACGTCAACTTTTTGAAATTTTCAAATTTCGAATTTTGTTCAGATTCATATTCAAACTTCTTTTGAACATAACTTGAGTTCCGTAACTCCGATTTAGTTGATTCTTTTTGCAAATCAAAGCTCTTGACCTAAGCTTTCTGATAAGGCCAAATTCACATAATTTTGGTACTGTTAGAAATTGTTTTATGTTGCAAGAGTTATTTGCTTGGTTTTGATGTTTTCCGAATCGTCTTCTTCGATCTTTCTGATCTTTTGAGTGATTGCTTATGTATGGTTACTATTGCTTGCTCACGATAGATTGAACGGAGTGTGACGAGTAGAACTATCAAGATTTATGAGTGCGAATCATCTTCATCAACATTGCAGGCAAGTTCACACTTTGATCATATCCCTTCCATACCCAGTTTTTATGCATTAGTTTCACCCTCAAACATTGCATGAGTAGGATTGATAACATGTGGGTATTGGGAAGTAGTTGAGGTAGTACCTATTGCCCTGTTTATTATCAAACCTTTGGGAGTTACTTCTACGTTTGCTCATATTGCTATGTTATGCTAGTAGACGTGGATTGGGTTTGAGTGTTACCATGACAGATGTGAGATTGTTAATTAATGGTTAACCTTAAGGTGGCAACCAAAACTCACATCTGGGTGGATTGAGGTACCTGGGTATTCCAGGATTGCCTGTTTTTCTTTTGGACCGCGACCCAGGTTCAAAGGGATCATGAGATTATTCATGCTAGAAACTTCCGTGTGCAGCCACAAGCTATTATCGGCTCTAGCATAGTTGAGTAGGTTACATGATCTCTTGAAGAGGTGGGCTAGCAGATGTAGGGGAAAGTAGGTGTAACTGTCCACCCGGAGTAAAGAGTTATTGTTTCTGAAAGACTGTGTCTCGGTCATCCGTTTCTCAAACATCATGTAGTGCGAGAATCAAGCGGAGGCGATCGAGTCTTGTGGGGAAAAGTGCGCAAACCTCTGCAGAGTGTACAAACTAATCATGATTAGCCGTGTCCCAGGTTATGGATATCTTGAGTATCTAGTTCTTGGATTATCCCGTTGATCTCATCATGTTACTTTAATTAATTTTGTTGGGTTTTGATGATGATACTTAATTGGGATTGAGAATGCTGTCAACCATTCTCAATGTTCAACAACCACCATGATAGTCAAATAAAAATTTATTCCTTTGCAGTAGGGAAAAATTGGCTTTTCGCAAAAACATTATAACCATAGAGCTTTTCCACCAGCCATATATGCATGTAGTGATAGCCTTTGTTCATCATTTCTCTATGGTGTGAATTTGCCAGCATATTCCATGTGCTGACCCGTTTTCGGGCTGCAACGTTTCATGTTGCAGGATTCTTATGACGAGTAAGTGATACGTTAGGGTTACGATTTCTACACTCAACTTTGCCGTTGGTGTTGATGGGAATCCACAACCTTGTTACTTCCGCTATTTGGATTGAGGTAATAATATTTACGTTACTTTATACATGTGATTTACCTCTGTTATAAATCCTCGAGTACTGTGTGTGTCAGCATACCGATCCAGGGATGACACTTAAGCACAGAGACTTGATCCATTTGGGTCGGGTCGCTACAAGATGGTATCAGAGCACATGTTGACTGTAGGACGTGACCCTAGAAACTGGCAAGCCCATAGGAAAAGATTTTTTTCTCTAAAACTTTCTTTTTCAAAAAGATCTTTTACCTCTCTTCTCTTCTAAGCTTATTCAAATATTCCCTTTAGTGAGACCATACCCCTTTTCCTCTTTTGACCACTCGAAGATTCGACTGATGAGACCACTCCAACAAGTACAAGATATCGGACAACTAAGACCACTACAGAATGAAGGAGATTCTACCGTGCATCTGAATAATGGAAACTACAACAGTTGAAGACTCCGAAGACTAGGAGAATTTGAAGGCTCTGAAGAATTCCCAGATTTGACCTAGTAAGGCTACCCCTATGGAACTTGGCAGACTATGGAAGCTGTCAATACCTGAGATCAAGGTGTATTAGAGAAATACCGGAGCATGGAGAGTTAAAAACTCAAAGTTCTGTCAAGGAAAACCCTAAGGCAGGAGATATCAACTATGGAGAGATAGCTCATGGAAATGACAAGAGCAGAAACACGGCTATCCATGATGTTATCGCCCGCTTATGCTATTGTCACCGTGCTGAGTTAAGCATGCATATGCATGGTAGGATTGGATGGTAGAAGGCTGATGGAGCACCTACCAGCAAGACGAAGTTTTAACCTTAGCTGGTGTATCACCGGGATCTGGAGCATTACAGCAGGAAGTTTAAAGATGAACGTTCAGGAAGCAGTATTCGACAAGTAAGCGTTTCGTGAAGAACTCAGGACCCAGAAGTTGAAAGTAGCCATGATGGAGGAGCAAAACCTCGAGACATCAAAGATTCGTCATGAACTGAAGGACACTAGGATCATGGTCCATGTCGAGGTTGATGAAACCCAGAAGTTTGGAATGCAACTCCAGAATATTCAAGGATGTCACGAGAGACTTTGAGTCAACAGAGATGATCTGGCAAAAGAACTTAAGAAGGACAAGCATGATTGGAAGAAGCCATTGGAGGCATGAACAAGACTTGAAGAGTTTGATGACGTTGAAGATTTATTGACCTTTAGAAGACCAAACCCCTGTTATACCTACATTAGATGCGACGTTTGTGAGCTGTCATTTGTTTGTTGTTTTTCAACAGCCACAATAAAAACCTGTCTCTTCAAAACTTTTGGTTGTATTGTGTGCATCCCTCTCTATCTCTCTTATCTCACCCCAAAACCCTTGGACCCAATAGAGGATGAATGGAGATGAGCTTGTATTTTCTGGACCGACGAGTCAATTGGAGATGGACCGATGGATTCAGAACATGGAGGATCACATGGAGAATAAGCCTATAGCCGGAAAGGATATGACCCAGCATGCTCTTGAGTGCTTTGAAAGAGGTGCCACTACCTGGTGGAGGATGTACCAAACCAGCAATGGATGGCAAGGAGTAACCACTTGGAAAGAATTCAAGTTGACTTTGCCAAAGTCTTGGCTTGTGTCCCAGAAATTGAGGCCTTATGGAAAGGATATGAAGAAACCTTGTGCATACAAGCTTTGTGGAGAAATAGGACACAACCATAAAGAAAACAAGGACGAATACCCTCATAAGCGGAGGATTGCCAAAGGAGTGAGCCGAGGATCTCAGGGAACTTCGGTTGGAGATTGTTCCCAAAGGTTTGTTGCAGTAATGGAAGTTCAGTCTACATTGTTGGGAAAGATCTGTGAAGCTCAGAAGGATGACAAAGAGATTGCTGAGGTAAAAGAGAGGATGAGCAAAGGAAAGGACAAAGGTTTTCGTAAGGATGAGCACGACACCTTATGGTTCGAGGACCGTGTATATGTGCCCAATAATGCAAAGATCAGGAAGTTAATACTTCAGGAGGCTCATGACTCACCATACTCAATTCGCCCTGGAAACACCAAGATGTATTTGGATTTGAGGGAGCATTTCTGGTGGACTGGTATGAAGAAGGTTATTGTGGAGTATGTAGTCGTAGGTGATGTATGCCAGAGAGTAAAGGCAGAGCATCAGAAGCCAGCCGGATTACTACAGCCTATGCCGATACCCGAATGGAAGTGGGATAAGCTTGGCATGGATTTCATTACCGGATTTCCCAGAAACCGATCGGGATATGATTCTATCTGGGTAGTAGTTGATCCGCTTGACCAAAGTGGCTCACTTTATCCCAGTGAAAACCACCTATACAAGTGCGAAGTTGGCCAAGATATATTTAACCAGGATCGTATGTCTGCATGGAGTTCCGAGGACCATCGTATCAGATAGAGGAACACATGTTACCTCAAAGTTTTGGAATCAGCTGCACCACACTTTGGGTATTAGGCTAGAGTTCAGTACAGCCTTTCATCCGCAGACAGATGGATGGACCGAGAGAGTCAATCAGATTCTGGAGGACATATAGAGAGCGTGTGCGCTAGTTTATGGATCTAGTAGGGATGATAATCTACCTTACGCGGAGTTCTCATACAACAACAGTTACCAAGCCAGTTTGAAGATGACCCCTTTGAAGCTTTGTATGGGAGAAGGAGCCAGACACCGTTGAAGTGGGATGAAGTTGGAGAGCATCATTTGTTTGGACCAAATGTGATCAAGGAGTCAGAAGAGAATGTTAAGTTGATTCAAGATAGACTGAAGGTAGCTCAGTCCAGGCAGAAGAGTTATGCAGACTCAAAAACGCAAGGAGGTAGTCTATGAAATTGGAGACAGAGCATGTCTTCGTGTGTCCCCTCTGCGAGGAATTAAACGATTTGGAGTTAAGGGAAAGTTAGCCCCGAGATTTGTAGGACCATACCGAGTTTTGGAGCGTATGGGAGAAGTGGCCAGCAAGTTGGAGTCACTCAAAGGACTGTCAGGAGTTCATGATGTGTTTCATGTTTCCCAGTTGAAGAAGTGCCATGCAGAGATGGCCAATATTCCCCTGTAAGGACGCTTGACCCTGGAATGGATAATGATGTTCCACGAAGTGGAGTATGGACTTCATAAGTATAAGTTTTTTTATCTCGGTATGTGGGATATCCCCCGAGGATGAAGAGATGAAGTACTATCAGATATAAAGGAGGTATGATGTTGGAAATATGGATCAATGGAAATTCCATGATGAGTCTGAGTAATCACGTCGTAGTTTGGTGCCAATAGAAGGAAGGAAGACAGTACAATTGGATGGACTTAAGAATACTAGGAAGTTGGAAGTTGGAATAATGATCAGTTGCCCGATGATAAGTTCAAGGACTACAAGTGATGAGATGGGCCATAACCCACAGGCCCCAGGACCTGCCAAGAAGCAAGCACATTCTTGCTGAAGGAAAAACCCCGGAAGAAGTTACGATTTTATCAACAGACGATTTCATAGGAGCAACGCAAAACCTGAGAGTTGTGAAGAAACGTAGATGTTTGTTTGGCTTGCAGAATCAATGGATTTTTCCGAACTTGGTTCGTCGACAAGAGAAATTCTGCAATGCTTGTGAGGATGACCGAGTGTTAGAATGCGAGATTCACTAAACCGTATACAGGGTAATGATTTGGGTGCGGGATGGATTGATCACCATACCGACTTACTCTTATTATTCGCCTTGCTATGTGGGATGGTAAATCTGAGTGACTTACCTATAGTAGAGAGACGACGATCAAACCTTGTTTAAACCTTAGAATGGTATGATAATTTTACCCTTGTACACGGCAGTTGTTGCCAACCGTAGGTTATACGGTGAGGATCAACCCAGACCCATTTCCTGCAGGAGAAAGCATAAATTGTTGACCCCCATGAGATATCGATAGTTGTTTAGCATTGGCGCCAGACCCGTCAGCTAAGAAGACCCAGTCTCGGAATAACCATACCAAGATGAAAGGATACAGAAGAATTGAGGAAAAAGGTTATGCCACTATCGGAAGAGCCCATTATCCTTACAATCTGAGAAGACCGACACTGTCAACAATAAGGATGGAGTATACGAGTTTTGGTGGAACCGTAACAATGTTTCTAAGGGTGGTAGCACCCCAGACCCCTGAGATGATCGATGGATTTTGAGAAGACCCCAAACCTAACCTATTTCTTTCCAGCCTCTCCGAATCTCGAGGACGAGATTCATTTCAAGGGTGGTAGGTTTGTAACATCCCAAAATTCTAAATTTTGGAATGTTATAATAAATAGATAGATTTGATTGTTTGTTGGATTGTTGTGTGATTGATTGACTGAAAGTGAGTGAATTCGAAATCTTTTGAAAGTTAAATGAGAGGGAATAAAAGGACTTTCCCAAACTTTCATTTTGGTTTTATGATCTCCATGAATTCAAATTCTTTTCATCACAAAACCCTGGAGAGAAGATGACATGACTTCTTCCATTTATTTAAATGAAAAGGGGTGTTGAAAATATTTGAATATCATTTGAAAATATTTTCAATTCAGAAAACTTTAAGCAACTCAATGATTTTCATGAGAGAAGATAAAATGACTTCTTCAAAACATATGAAATATGAGTTGGAAGTTTAAAAGGATTAAAATTAAAATCCTTTTGAAATTATTTTCAATTTGGAGTTCTTTGATTTTTATTCAAATTATTTTTCTCCAAAAATAAAATATATGGCAAATAGGGTAACATGATTCCCTACATCAGAAAATTGGAGATAAATAAATTTGAAATTATTTTTGTATTTTTAAAATGATTTTTATTGGATTTTAGTAGGGCAGAAGCACTCTTTGAATTATTTGAAATTGTGTGGATTTTATTTGACTCTAGAAAAATGTTCGTCTCACAGAAAATATTTTTCTGAAAATTTTGATATATTATATGCCTATATAAAAATTTATTTTGTTTTTATTTATTCAGTTTTCCTTTCTGTTTCTATTTAAAATAAAACTATACGTGCGGCCCGTAATTATTTGTCGCTCACGCGCGTAGCATAGTGGCACTGGGCGCCTCATTTTTTTTTCTCTCCTAAATGGGCCAGGCCCAGCCAGCCTTTTTATTTTATTTTTTTACTTAGGCCGATTTTTGTTATAAAAAACTGCAGCCCGTGTACGCGTGCGGCGGCCAAAGGCTTCAAGTCCATGCGGTTCTCCTCTGTTTCGTTTAATTACGTCTACGTTTAGTCCCACATTTCCTAGACTTTTACCCCTAAACCCCTTTTCCACCTATAAATATAGACCCATAGAGCCTCCAAAAATCATCCGATTCGGGTTAAATCAAAATTTTGGTTTGACTAGATTCCTTAAAGAAAAATATATTTCTCCTCTCCGGCGGGACTTTTGGAAGTTGTCTCCTCACTCTGAAGTCGTCTTTTAGGTATATTTATTCGTTCTCTGTATTTATACGTTAGACCTAATTTTTTTTTAGCCGTAGCTATTTTTCTTCTATAAAACAGCTTGGCCCTGATTTTTCAAATAGCCATAACTTTTTACTCGTTCATCCAAATTAGATGAAACCAGCGCCTATGGTTTCGTCTTGTTTTCACCTATCCAGTTAACCTGTCACGTCAACTTTTTGAAATTTTCAAATTTCGAATTTTGTTCAGATTCATATTCAAACTTCTTTTGAACATAACTTGAGTTCCGTAACTCCGATTTAGTTGATTCTTTTTGCAAATCAAAGCTCTTGACCTAAGCTTTCTGATAAGGCCAAATTCACATAATTTTGGTACTGTTAGAAATTGTTTTATGTTGCAAGAGTTATTTGCTTGGTTTTGATGTTTTCCGAATCGTCTTCTTCGATCTTTCTGATCTTTTGAGTGATTGCTTATGTATGGTTACTATTGCTTGCTCACGATAGATTGAACGGAGTGTGACGAGTAGAACTATCAAGATTTATGAGTGCGAATCATCTTCATCAACATTGCAGGCAAGTTCACACTTTGATCATATCCCTTCCATACCCAGTTTTTATGCATTAGTTTCACCCTCAAACATTGCATGAGTAGGATTGATAACATGTGGGTATTGGGAAGTAGTTGAGGTAGTACCTATTGCCCTGTTTATTATCAAACCTTTGGGAGTTACTTCTACGTTTGCTCATATTGCTATGTTATGCTAGTAGACGTGGATTGGGTTTGAGTGTTACCATGACAGATGTGAGATTGTTAATTAATGGTTAACCTTAAGGTGGCAACCAAAACTCACATCTGGGTGGATTGAGGTACCTGGGTATTCCAGGATTGCCTGTTTTTCTTTTGGACCGCGACCCAGGTTCAAAGGGATCATGAGATTATTCATGCTAGAAACTTCCGTGTGCAGCCACAAGCTATTATCGGCTCTAGCATAGTTGAGTAGGTTACATGATCTCTTGAAGAGGTGGGCTAGCAGATGTAGGGGAAAGTAGGTGTAACTGTCCACCCGGAGTAAAGAGTTATTGTTTCTGAAAGACTGTGTCTCGGTCATCCGTTTCTCAAACATCATGTAGTGCGAGAATCAAGCGGAGGCGATCGAGTCTTGTGGGGAAAAGTGTGCAAACCTCTGCAGAGTGTACAAACTAATCATGATTAGCCGTGTCCCAGGTTATGGATATCTTGAGTATCTAGTTCTTGGATTATCCCGTTGATCTCATCATGTTACTTTAATTAATTTTGTTGGGTTTTGATGATGATACTTAATTGGGATTGAGAATGCTGTCAACCATTCTCAATGTTCAACAACCACCATGATAGTCAAATAAAAATTTATTCCTTTGCAGTAGGGAAAAATTGGCTTTTCGCAAAAACATTATAACCATAGAGCTTTTCCACCAGCCATATATGCATGTAGTGATAGCCTTTGTTCATCATTTCTCTATGGTGTGAATTTGCCAGCATATTCCATGTGCTGACCCGTTTTCGGGCTGCAACGTTTCATGTTGCAGGATTCTTATGACGAGTAAGTGATACGTTAGGGTTACGATTTCTACACTCAACTTTGCCGTTGGTGTTGATGGGAATCCACAACCTTGTTACTTCCGCTATTTGGATTGAGGTAATAATATTTACGTTACTTTATACATGTGATTTACCTCTGTTATAAATCCTCGAGTACTGTGTGTGTCAGCATACCGATCCAGGGATGACACTTAAGCACAGAGACTTGATCCATTCGGGTCGGGTCGCTACAGCGTCTTACCCCGGAAGGGATTGACAACCCCTTTAACGCGCCGGGTTGCGAGGATTTGTTATCTGTGTGCAGGGGATGTTTACGTTGTGTTTCTTGGTTCTCCTACTGGTTCGATAACCTTGGTTTCATATCTGAGGGAAATACCTACCTCCGTTGTGCTGCATCATCTCTTCCTTTTTGGGGAAATACCGACGTAGCTTCAAGCGACATCAAAAGGAATTTCTGGCGCCGTTGCCGGGGAGGATCTTCAACATATACTAGGTTCCTAATCACAAATCTCATCTCCTCGCAATTTACATTATTTGCCATTTGCCTCTCGTTTTCCTCTCCCCCACTTCACGAAAAAAATTCCGTTTTATTCGCCTCTCTTTTTTGTTTGTCGTTTTCTTACCGGATCTGTTTTTGAGTGCAATCTTGTTGTGTGGTCATCATGACTCAAGAGAACACCAAGTTATGTGATTTCTCAAATACCAACAACAATGATTTTATCGGCACTCCGATTGCTCCTCCCGCCACTAGTGCAGAGTCTTGTGATATTAATATTGCTTTGCTGAATCTTGTATGAAAGATCAATTTTCCAGTACTCCTAATGAGGATGCCGCGTCCCATCTTAATACCTTCGTGGAATTATGCGATATGCAAAAGAAAAAAGGTGTGGACAATGATGTGGTGAAAATGAAATTATTTCCGTTTTCTTGATTGTGCAAAATTTTGGTTCTCTTCTTTGCCTCGCAATAGTATCGATTCTTGGAATAAGTGCAAAGATGCTTTTATCACTAAGTATTTCCGTTAGAACCCAGATCATGAATTTCAAGCAACTTGAACATGAGCATGTTGCACAATCTTGGGAAAGGATGAAAATGATGCTAAGGAATTGCCCAACTCATGGGTTACATCTTTGGATGATCATACAAAAAATTTATGCGGGATTGAGTTTTGTTTCTCGTAATCTTTTAGATTCCGCCGCGGGTGGTACTTTTATGGAAATTACTTTGGGTGAAGCCACCAAATTGTTTGATAATATCATGGCGAATTATTCACAATGGCATACCGAAAGGGCTCCTACTAGTAAAAAAGTTAATTCGGTTGAAGAAATTTCTTCTTTGAGTGAAAAATTTGATGCTCTTATGAAATTGGTTGCTAGTAAAATTGCTCCTATTGATTTTAATGATATGCCTTTGTCTACTTTGATTGAGCAAAATAGTGATGCCATAGGTGTGAATTTTGTCTCTCGAAATAATTTAAACAACAATGCTTATAGAGGTAATTTTAATCCTAGGCCTTTTCCTAGTAATTCCTCTAATAGTTATGGTAATTCCTATGGAAATCAATCTTATAATAATAATAGGAACACCTCTGATCTTTAGAATAATATTAAAGAATTTATCAACACACACAAAGTTTTCAACACTTCCATAGAAGAAAAGTTGAGTAAGATTGATGATTTGTCTAGAAGTGTTGATAGAATTGCTCATGATGTGGAAAATCTCAAGATGAAAATTTTTGTGCCTAAAGTGGATGAATCAATTAAAGCTCTTTATGTTTCTATGGATGAAAGTAAGAAAAGAACCGCTATGCTTAGAGCTAAAAGAGATTTTTTAGAAAAAACTTTTTCTAGTGATTTCTTTCGTAAAAGTGACGAATATCTTAAAATGATTGGTGTTTCTTCTATTGATTCCTTGTTTAGTGAACTTAGGATTGATAAAAAAAGGAACTGGAGAAGAGTCAACTTTAGGTAGAAGGCGTCCCAATATTTCAGAGGGTGAAAATCTTGTTGAGAAAATTGATGAAAGTGGGTTTGGAGAGGTCAAAACTTTAACTAGTGATGTGCCCACTCTTTTGGATTACAAAGACTTTAATTATGATAGTTGCTCTTTGATTGATTGTATTTCTTTGTTGCAATCCATGATAAATTCACCCCATTCTTATGAACAAAATAGAGCTTTTACTAAACATATTGTTGATGCTATGATGAAAGCCTTTGAAGAAAAAATGGAATTAGAAGTTTCAATTCCTAGAAAATTGCATGATGAGCGGGAACCTACTATCAAAGTCAAGATTAAAAATTATGAGTGTTTTTCTTTATGTGACTTGGGTGCTGGTGTTTCTACAATTCCTAAATCTTTATGTGATGTGATTGGTCTTACCAGTATTGAAGAATGTTCTTTGAATTTGCACTTGGCGGATTCTACTATTAAAAAGCCTATGGGAAGAATTAATGATGTTCTTATTCTTGCGAATAGGAATTATGTGCCCATAGATTTTATTGTTCTTGATATTGATTGCAATCCGTCTTTTCCAATTATTCTTGGTAGACCATTTTTACGCACTATCGGTGCCGTGATTGATATGAAAGAAGGCAATATTAAGTTCCAATTTTCTTTGCGGACGGGTATGGAACACTGTACTAGAACAATAATTAAGCCACTTTATGAATCAATCATGAGGGCATCTTATGGATCTCGAACCAAATATGACAATACTTAGATCCTTGCTTTATGCCTAGCTAAGGGCGTAACACTATAGCGCTTGTTGGGAGGCAACCCAATGAACAAATTTTATTTTTGATTTTTTTCTTTCTGTTCTTGAGTGTTAGCACAATTATGCTACTGTTATGATTGTGTTTTTTGTGTTTTAATTAGTGTTTGTGCCAAGTAGAACCGATATGATCTTCTTGGGTGATAGTTGTTTGATCTCGCTGAAAAAAACAAAAACTTTTGCGCTCACGAAAATAATTGTTAACAATCACCAGAACATGTTAAAATGCTAATTCTTTTTGCAGAAGATTAATATACAAATTACGCAGGTCTTCTCAGTTTTTCAGAATTTTTGGAGTCACAAAAGTATTCGAAAAAGTCAGATTGCTACAGACTGTTCTGTTTTGACAGATTCTGTTTTCTTTGCGTTGTGTGCTTATTTTGATGGCTCTATGGTTTTCTTTAATGAGTTTTTTGCCATAGAAAATTTGGAATACAGTAGATATAATGCAAAAACAAAATATGAATTGGTTTGGTACAGTACTTATAGTAGTGGTTTGCTTTCTTATACTAACGAATCTCATGAAGGTTTCGTTCAGTTTTGTGTGATTGAAGTTTTCAAGTTGTGGGTTATCTTACGATGGATGAAGGAAGGATAGAAGAGCCTAAGCTTGGGGATGCCCCGGAATCCCTAGCTATTATCCAAAAATGAGCAACCCACTAAGCTTGGGGATGCCCCCGATTGCCATCCCCTCTTTCATCTAACGACCATCGGTATTTTACTCGAAGCTAGATTTTTATTCGTCATATAATATGTGTTTTGCTTGGAGCGTCTTGTATGATATGAGTATTTGCTTGTTTTATTTTGTGTTTTAAGTCTTGATCCCTTGCTGGACACACATATTTGGGAGAGCCAAAATTATGCCATGATTTGTTAGAATTGCTCTCTATGCTTCACTTCAATTTTTATGAGCAATGGACTTGCTCTAGTGCTTCACGTATATCTTTTTGAGCACGATGTGCTTTAGTATTTTTGAAGAAATTCTCTCTTGCTTCACTTAAATTATTTTGAGAGAAATAAAAGAAATATTATGCTCATGATCTTCATTGTATTTGTTTGAGCTTATGAAAGCAACGCATGAAAATTAGTCCCAAAGTGATAGATATCCAAGAAGGATATAATAAAAACTTTCTTAGTAATAGTTTTGAGATATGATGATGTGATATGTGAGTTATGTTGATGAGTAATTATGCTTTAGTAAGAATATTGGTGTTAAGGTTTGTGATTCCCTATGCAAGCACGAAAGTCAATAGTTATGCAATGAAATTATATCCTACTTGTGGTGCATTATTCGGTGTTAATTATGCTTAATGCTCGATTATGAGATTATTCGTTTCTTGGTTGGTCGCTTCTCAATCTTTTGCTAGCCTTCATTTTGCACCAAGTATGATCTCTACTTGTGCATCCAAAATTCTTTAAACCAGTTTTGCCACATGAGTCCACTATATCTACCTATATGTGGTATTCTTTTGCCGTTCTAAGCAAATTTGCATGTGCCATCTCTAATTTTCAAAATAAACATCTCTTTTGTGTGTTTGTTTCGCTCGCGGAGTGGTGAGGGGTGGCTAATATTTTCCATGATGGATGTGTTATTCTCACGATGAGTGTTTATTCACTTGTCATTGCATGAGAGTAAGGCAAAGGTTTTAGGGATGCCCAGTCCCGAAATGAAAAATGAATTTACTTTATGTTGTCAAATAATAAATTCCTTGGAAAGTGTTGGTATGGAGGGCAACCG
Source organism: Aegilops tauschii subsp. strangulata (assembly GCF_002575655.3). Classification (NCBI taxonomy): domain Eukaryota; kingdom Viridiplantae; phylum Streptophyta; class Magnoliopsida; order Poales; family Poaceae; genus Aegilops; species Aegilops tauschii. The sequence continues at coordinate 238,792,527 of NC_053037.3, read as the reverse complement.
TGGATACAGCTAGCCATGGAAAGTGAAAGTATGGTGGAAAAAGGAATAAACTTTATTTTCTGTTTGGGAACCGCCCATGATATATCTAGCATGGAAAGTGTTGGAACTCTAAGTCGTTTTCGTTGGTGGGATGGATACATCTCCCAAAATGTTTTTATCTCTAAATTTTCGCTTTGAGCTCTGGCACCTCTACAAATCCGTACTTCTCTCTACGAAGGGTCTTTCTTTTACTTTATGCGATTTTTATTTTGAATTTGAGTCTCCATCTTCTCTTATAAAAGCACCAACTAGGCAGCAATATGATAGTACTTGAGTATTGGGTGTAGTTAATATGCGAGTGTGTTTCATGAATGGATCAATGGTTGAGCATGATGGGCTAGGGATAACTTATTTTAGCATCGATATATTGAAAGACTTGGTTGCTTGTTGATATGCTTGAGTATCTAAATTATTATGTCAAAACTAGACTATTGCTTTGAATCACATAAAAGTCCAATTGTCCATGTTATAAAGAAAAGAATATGATATGACATGTTAGGAAGCATTCCACATCAAAAATTCTGTTTTTATCACTTACCTACTCGAGGACGAGTAGGAGTTAAGCTTGGGGATGCTGATACGTCTCCAACATATCTATAATTTTTGATTGTTTCATGTTGTTGTATTATCAATCTTGGATGTTTTATAATCATTTTATAGTCATTTTATATCATTTTTTTGGTACTAACCTATTGACATAGTGCCAAGTGTCGGTTGTTGTTTTCTGCATGTTTTTTAGATCGCAGGAAATCAATACCAGACGGAGTCCAAACGCAACAAAACTCCACGGAGATTTTTTTTGGCCAAGAACGAACATAATGGGCCCTGGCTGCACCTGGGGGGTGCCTCGAGGGGGGCACAACCCACCAAGGCGCGCCAGGAGACCCAGGCGCGCCCTCGTGGGTTGTGCCCACCTCGGGAGCCCCCCGGACCGCCTCTTTGCTCTATAAATACCCCAATATTCCAGAAACCGTAGGTGAGTCGACGAAATATTCATCCAGCCGCCGCAGAGTCCAGAACCACCAGATCCAATCTAGACAGCATCTCGGATGGGGTTCATCACCTCCATTGGTGCCTCTCCGGTGATGCGAGAGTAGTTCTTTGTAGACCTTCGGGTCCGTAGTTAGTAGCTAGATGGCTTCCTATCTCTCGCTGAATTCTCAATACAATGGTCTCTTGGAGATCCATATGATGTAACTCTTTTGCCGTGTGTTTGTTGGGATCGATGAACTTTGAGTTTATGATCAGATCTATCTTTTTATATCCATGAAAGTTATTTGAGTTTCTTTTATCTCTTATATGCATGATTGCTTATAGCCTCGTATTTCTTCTCCGATATTTGGGTTTTGTTTGGCCAACTTGATCTATTTATCTTGCAATGGGAAGAGGTGCTTTGTAGTGGCTTCGATCTTTCGGTGCTTGATCCCGGTGAAAGAAGGGGAACTGACACGTATGTATCGTTGCTACTAAGGATAAAACGATGGGGTCTATCTCTACATTGATAGATCTTGTATACATCATGTCATCGTTCTTACTGCATTACTCTGTTTCTCCATGAACTTAATACACTAGATGCATGTTGGACAGCGGTCGATGTGTGGAGTAATAGTAGTAGATGCAGGCAGGAGTCGCTCTACTAATCTTGGACGTGATGCCTGTATAATGATCATTCCCTCGATATATTCATGATTATTTGAAGTTCTATCAATTGCCCAACAGTAATTTGTTCACCCACCATTTGCTATTTTTCTCGAGATAAGCCACTAGTTAAACCTACGGCCCCCGGGTCTCTTTCTCATATATTTGCCTTTGCGATCTACTTTTTCCTTGCATTTATTTTCAGATCTACTAAACCAAAAATACCTTTCTGCATTTTATTTCTATTTATTTTATTTGGTGTTCTATCTATCAATCTATTACAATTTATCTCACGTCCGTTTGCCTATCTTGAGGCATCGTACCCCGGAAGGGATTGACAACCCATTTAACACGTCGGGTTGCGAGGATTTGTTATCAGTGTGCAGGGGTTGTTTACGTTGTGTCGCTTGGTTCTCCTATTGGTTCAAGAAGCTTGGTTTCACATCTAAGGGAAATACCTACCGCCGCTGTGCTGCATCATCCCTTCCTCTTTCGGGAAATACCGACGTAGCTTCAAGCGACATCATATATATGTTGTGATTCCCTTAGTGGTGTCATGTGAACATCGACTATATGGCACTTCACCATCTTTGGGCCTAAGGGAAAGCATTGTGGAGTAGTTATTAGATGATGGGTTGCTAGAGTGACACAAGCTTAAACCCTAGTTTATGTGCTTCTTCGTAAGGGACCGATTTGGATCAAAATGTTTAATGTTGTGGTTCGATTTTATCTTAATACTTTACTCGTAATTGCGGATGCTTGCGAGGGGGTTAATCATACGTGGGAGGTTTGTTCAAGTAAGAACATCACCCAAGCACCGGTCCACCCACATATCAAATTATCAAAGTAGCGAACGCGAATCAAACCAACATGATGAAAGTGACTAGATGAAATTCCCGTGTACCGTAAAGAACGATTTGCTTGTTATAAGAGACCGTTTTGGCCTATCTTTTGCCACAAAAGGATTGAGCTGTCTTGCTGCACTTTATTTACCATTGCCATTACTTGTCCGTTACAAATTATCTTGCTATCAAACTACCTGTTACCGCTTATTTCAGTGCTTGCAGAAAATACCTTGCTGAAAACCACTTGTCATTTCCTTCTGATCCTCGTTGGGTTCGACACTCTTACTTGTTGAAAGGACTACGATTAACCCCTATACTTGTGGGTCATCACATATATTACTAGTGGGAATTTTTCATTATAGAACTTGGCTTGTATATTCCAATGATGGGCTTCCTCAAATGCCCTAGGTCTTTGTGAGCAAGCAATTTTGATGCACACCCACTTAGTTTTCTTTTTGAGCTTTCATACACTTATAGCTCTAGTGCATCCGTTGCTTGGCAATCCCTACTTGCATTGACATCAATTGATGGGTATCTCCATAGCCCATTGATTAGCCTCGTCACTGTGAGACTTTCTCCTTTTTTGTCTTCTCCACACAACCTCCACCATCATATTATATTCCACCTATAGTCCTATATCCATGGCTCACACTCATGTATTGCGTGAGAGTTGAAAAGGTTTGAGAATATCAAAGTATGAAACAATTGCTTGGCTTGTCATCGGGGTTGTGCATGATAAATACTTTGTGTCATTAAGATAGAGCATGCCAAGATTATATGATTTTGTAGGGATAACTTTCTTTAGCCATGATATTTTGAGAAGACGTGATTATTTTTTAGTATGCTTGAAGTATTATTGTTTTTATGTCAATATTCAAATTTTGTTTTGAATCTTATGGATCTGAATATTCATGTCACATAAAGAAATATTACATTGATAAACATGTCAGGTATCATTCGACATCAAAAATTCTATTTTTATCATTTACCTACTCGAGGACGAGCATGAATTAAGCTTGGGGATGCTTGATACGTCTCCAACGTATCTATAATTTTTTATTGTTCCATGCTATTATATTATCCATCTTGGATGTTTTATATGCATTATTATGCTATTTTATATCATTTTTTGGGACTAATCTATTAACCTAGTGCCCAGTGCCAGTTGATGTTTTTCCTTGCTTTTGTCTTCTACAGAAAATCAATACCAAACGGAACAAAACTTTTTGACGGTTTTTCTTGGACAAGAAGACACCCACGAAACTTCTGGAGGAGGCCAGAAGAGCCACGGGTGAGCCACAAGCTAACCAGGCATGCCCTATGAGCTTGTGGGCCCCCTGGGGCTCCTCCAACCCTAATCTCAGCTCCATAAATACCTTAATATTCCCCGTATACCAGAGAGCACACCAAAAATACTTTTCCGTCGCCACAAGTTTATGTCCTCGTGAGATCCCATCTAGAGACCTGTTCCGGTACTCTGTCAGAGGGGGATTCGATCACCGAGGGCCTCTACATCAACCTTGTTGCCCTTCCGATGATGTGTGAGTAGTTTACCACGGACCTACGGGTCCATAGCTAGTAGCTAGATGGCTTCTTCTCCCTCTTCAATCTTCAATACAATGTTCTCCTCGATGTTCTTGGAGATCTATTCGATGTAATCTTCTTTTGCGGTGTGTTTGTTGAGATTCGGTGAATTGTGAGTTTATGATCAGATTATCTATGAATATTATTTGAGTCTTCTCTGAACTCTTTTATTCATGATTAAGATAGCTTTGTATTTCTCTCCAGTCTATTGATTTGGTTTGGCCAACTAGATTGATTTTTCTTGCAACGGGAGAGGTGCTTTGTTTTGGGTTCAATCTTGCGGTGTCCTCGCCCAGTGACAGAAGGGATAGCAAGGCACATATTTGTATTGTTGACATTAAGGATAAAAAGATGGGGTTTATTCATATTGATTGGATCTATCCCTCTACATCACGCCATCTTGCTCAACGCGTTACTCCGTTCTTGTTAACTTAATACACTAGATGCATGCTGGATAGCGCTCGATGTGTGGAGTAATAGTAGTAGATGCAGGCAGGAGTCGGTCTACTTGTCACGGACATGATGCCTATATTTATGATCATTGCCTTAGATATCGTCATAATTATTTGCTTTTCTATCAATTGCTCACCAGTATTTTTTTTACCCACCGTATGCATTCTTTCAAGAGAGAAGCCTCTAGTGATAACTATGGCCCCTGGGTCTATCTTTTATCTTATTATTTTCAGACCTATAAAACCAAAAACCCAAAAATACCTTGCTGCAATTTATTTACCTTTAATTTAGTTTGCACTTCTATTTATCTTTTATACCTATCTCTATCAGATCTCATCCTTGCAAGTAACCGTGAAGGGATTGACAACCCCTTTATCGCGTTGGGTGCAAGTATTTGTTTGTTTGTGCAGGTGCTGTTATTGGAGACTTGTGTGTTCCTCCTACTGGATTGATACCTTGGTTTTTAACTGAGGGAAATACTTATCTCTACTTTGCTGCATCACCCTTTCCTCTTCAAGGGAAAAACCAATGCAAGCTCAAGAAGTAGCATGCTCCTCCCTTGTTTACGTGCGGCACTGTGACTTTGTTAGTGTTCTATAGGCTCGCGTCTCTAGCATGGTCTAGCCTAGGACCAGCACAGTACCATCGTTGAGCGTTTACTCTACTTTGCATCTCTGAATTGATTATTGTCGACCCTTTTTGCTACCATATTATAAGTCTTCCCAACTCCACATACATCGACGTCATGTGTCATGGTTTTGTCACGGAAGATGTCCTAGTGTGAGGACTTAGTCGTGAGGCCATCGCAACCGGGTGATTAGCTTGTCAGAGTTGATCGGAATCGAGAGACACGAGTTACCCAGGTTCGGCCCCTCACGATCGAGGTGATAGCCTACTTCATGCTTGTTTACTTATTGTTGGATGATAAATTAGAACGGAGCGGATTCGCTTGACCTAGCTATTGATCAATTGTAACTTAGTTTATCTGCCTCTGGGACTCGCCTTTATATAAAGGTCGAGGACCTAGGCTTACAAGTTTCCGGGTCGTATTACGATTCGTGACTTAGTATGCTTATATCTGGTATTGTTCCCTAAGTAAGGAAACTCCTGGCGACTTGCACTTCGGGGATATGAGCCGCCGTCTTCGGATGTTGGGCCCGAAGTCGGCCCATTCTGTGAACTGCCCTGCTGGTCTTGCACCTAGGCGCTTCGGCTCGTCTTGAGTTTTGCTCTTCAGCCGCCACCTGGATGACCCGCAATATGGCGGGTCATATTACGGGGTTATATCCCCAACATTAGCCTCCAGATTGATTTGAATTTATTCATGTCAATCTCTTATCCTCTGGCAGCTTGTCTTCTAGTTTTATTTGCATCATCTCCGGGTCATATAATGTCGGCTTATAATATTTCTAGACTTGTTATTTTTCACACCTTCTCATTGCTGGCATCACCCTCTGAAAACCTAGGGAGCCCAGGATGACATCATAACAAATCTTTGAGTATATTAGTTGAGGCCGAAAATCAAGGCGTCCCTGGCTCCGATAGTTATTGTGCCCCCTCGATTCACGCGCCTGCCATTATTCTTATCTCCTTGCCTTATAAATACCTATAGGGGGTCCTGCTTTTTACATTTACCTCGCCCCCATCTCTCCTCTTCCTCGCGCCTGGACCCTTCACGCATCCGGAGCTCCACCGCCCCAGCCTGACCTTCACTGGCCACCTCGCCTGGGACTGTGGCGCCACTCATTCATCGCCGGAGTTTCAAACCAACATCACCGTCGTCTGCCGCCGCATCTAGGTATTCAAACCCCCCATCTCCAGATCCACATTGTTTCCGTGTAGTTCGTCGGAGTTCATCCATTCCTTTTACTGCCACTACTTTTTTAGATCTGTTACTTCCATGAACTTCTGATAGAGGTAAGGTGGAGCTTGCCCCGATATTACTTTTGTACTTGTAAACACTAAATCTTGCGTAGAATCCATGAACAGACTAGTGGTCACTTATGACGTTCTTCCTTAGGTTTAGGAATATTTTATTTTTTGCTTTATTTGTAGATCCATAATCATAAGTGCTCTACTAGAAACTTATTGGCACTATACTTAGAATAAAACTAGCAAACTCCAATTTAGAATAAGAAGCCTTCATGCTTTTGCTGGCTCATTATTGGAATCATAACCCGCCATATTTCAGAAATTGCTCCTGAAGCCGGCTCACCGGTTGGGTGACTCACCCATCATTAAGAGTTATGCCGTCTTACCTTTAACAGCAACTACTAGTGCACTGGCTCATCATATAATTCACCGGGCAAGTTATCGCTTCATAAATGACCCGCCATTCATTTTGCTGTAGTTCTTACTCAGGCGGCTCATCATGTCAAAAACCACCATTTGCAACTGGGTGAGTTCCAAGGTTTCCCAACTCGTGCTTAATGACTTTAAAGAACAAGGTTTCCTGCCTACTCAAGAGGTGATTGGCTGGCGAGCTTCTGAAGGAGAAAGTGTTCCCCAACCTGGCGAAGGAGAAGTGGTATTTACAGACCATCTTCTTAGAGGCTTCTCTCCACCCGGGTCAAAAAAATTCCAACACGTCTTAAATTTCTTCAATCTTCATCCTCAAGATATTGGTCCAAACTCTGTATCCAACATATGTCAATTACAAGTCCTCTGTGAAGCGTATCTGCAAATGGAGGCTATTGTGCCTCTTTTCAGGGAATTCTTCTACCTCCACCGTCAAACTGAGTGTGTTGATAGCCCCGGCCTTGAACTTGGCGGGGTCTTGAAAGGATCGAGAAGAGGGTTCTAGAGGGGGTGATTAGACCCTCAACAAGTAAAAGTGGCAATTTTTAAGTTCTTCTAGTTGAGGTGGAGTTTTGGCACAAGTTTAAGCATTCACAATGCATTTCAAGCAAGCATGACAAGAGTATGAGCAGCAGAAAGAGTAAAGCATGCAAATTGCAAGAAAGTAAAGGGATGGGATTGAAGTGTGCAAACGCAATGAACACTCAGAGATTTTTGGCATGGTTTCGATAGGTGGTGCTATCGTACATCCATGTTGATGGAGACTTCAACCCACGAAGGGTAAAAGTTGCGCGAGTCCGCGGAGGGCTCCACCCACGAAGGGTCCACGAAGAAGCAACCTTGTCTAACCCACCATGGCCATCGCCCAAGAAGGACTTGCCTCACTCAGGTAGATCTTCACGAAGTAGGCGATCTCCTTTCCCTTACAAACTTCTTGGTTCAACTCCACAATCTTGTCGGAGGCTCTCAAGCGACACCTAACCAATCTAGGAGACACAACTCTCCAAAAGGAAATGGATGGTGTGTTGATGATGAACTCCTTGCTCTTGTGCTTCAACTGATAGTCTCCCCAACACTCAACTCTCTCTCTTATAGATTTGGATATGGTGGAAAGATGATTTGAGTGGAAAGCAACTTGGGGAAGTCTAGAAATCAAGATTCTTGTGGTTGGTTTGGAATGTCTTGAGCTCAACACATGAGTAGGTGGTTCTTTCTCAGAAAATGTAGGCTGGAAGTGTATGCATGTTCTGATGGCTCTCTCACAAATGGTGAAGGGGGTGGAGGGGTATATATAGCCTCCACACAAAATCCAATCGTTACACACATTTTACCCAACTCGGTCAGACCGGATAGAAGAACTCAGTGAGACCGATTTAGTTAAAAATGTGAACGTTAGGAATCTTGGTGGGATCGACTGGAAGAACTCGGTGGGACCGATGTGCTAGGGTTAGGGCCAAACCTCATCTCGGTGAAGCCGATTGCTTGAACTCGGCGAGAACGATTTTAGCAAAGAGCAAACAGAGAGTTGGTCAAGCAAACTCGATGGGACCGATTGCACATTTCGGTGAGACCGATTGCAACAGGCAACAGAGAGTTTGCAGGCCCATCTCGGTGAGATGGAGATCCGTATCGGTGTGACCGAGAAGTTAGGGTTTCTGGCAGTGGCTATGTCAAGTGAACTCGGTGGCGCCGGATATATCAAATCGGTGGGGCCAAGTTTGACTTTGAGTTTTGGACATATTTGGAAATGAGAAAGTGGTTGAGGGCTTTTGAGTAATATCACTAAGCACTTTGAGCAAGTAGACCATTAAGCAACACCTCATCCCCTTTTAATAGTATTGGCTTTCCTATGGACTCAATGTGATCTTGGATCACTAAAATGTAAATGAAGAGTCTTGAGCTTATGCCAATATGTGTCCTTAGCATTCTGGAGGGGTTCCACATTCTCTTGTCCCTGCCACGCCATTGTTGAACTTGTCTGAAATACACTAGATAGAAGTATTAGTCCAACAAGAGATATGTTGTCATTAATTACCAAAATCACCCATGGAGCACTTGTGCTTTCAATATCCCCCTTTTTGGTAATTGATGACAACATACATCAAAGCTTTAGATTATAGATATGCAGAGAAACAAGTAAAGCTTTTGAAAGACATGTAACATGCATAGGCCCCCCCTACATGTACGCAATCATGCGAAGATAGAGTGTAAAAACATGTGCATGCATAAGCATGACAGAGCAAGCAATGAGTTACATGTATCTTGGCTATATGCATCAGAGAAATGATGTGCATAACAGGAAGTGTACCTTCATGTTCATGAATCCTTCTTGCAAACAATATGTACATCAGCAAGAGATCATCATGCACATGAGTGTGATGCATATACTTACCTTGTGGTCTTGAGCTGGCTTTTGAAGAGGTGGACTTGAGAAAACAGGGTTAGATAACACAAGAGCACTCTAATTAAAGCAATCTCGGGAAACCACAAGAGTACCAAGACTGGGGTGACATGTAATGGGTGAGTACTCGGTACTTCATTTGGATATAGACATGTCCCCAAAGATTTAAAGATGTGTAGTGAATTCCAAAGATTTTCTTCCCCTAAACATGGACTCTTTCTCCCCCTGAATCTGATATTGGATAATGGGAGAAGGTTGGGTGAGAGAAAATCAGAGTAAGAAAAATTAGAGCAGGAAATGGTACAATCAACCAAAATTTAGAGCAACAAGAATGTTAGCAATAGCTAAGAGCAAACATATATTGACATGTCTTTCCCCTCTTAAAGACATGTGACTTCTCTCCTCTTTTGTCAACAAGCATCTGTGAAAGAGGTTAGATGTGCTGATATGATAAGATTTGATGGTTTCTCTCTCCCGCTTTGACATCAATTTCCAAGAAGAGCACTTCTGGAGCATGAGCCAAGTAGGTGTGGTCCTTTAGAGTCACAAAAAAGCAGCAAGTAGTCTGAGATGTTGATAGAGGATAGAATCATTGAGTGGAGCTGAAAAAGATAGGGAATAAGAAATGGCAAAATATTTTCTCATAGTTGAAATCGGTGACACCGATTGTTTTCCTTCGGTGACGCCGAAATGACAGTCACAGAAAGTCTAGATCGGTGAGACCGAATCAGTCCATGTCGGTTGGTCTAATGAACTGGTCACAAGGAGTCCTTGTGTTTCAGTCGAGCCGATAGGTTTGGATCGGAGGGACCGAGTTCAACATAGAGTGAAGATTTTGTCATCTTAGCTCACTTGGCAAATGAAACTTCACAAGGATTTGCAAGGAATTAACTGGAAGATTTGCAAAGAATTAACAACAGAATAAAAATAGAAAAGAGATCTAGATGAAGTTTTTTTTCTAAAGGGAAACACAATAGCAAGAAATATATGCAAGACATCTCAAACTTCTCCAACATTAGCCTTCCAAACTTTTCACTAAAATGGGGGTTAGTAGAACCAAATATGATATCATCCACATAAATTTGGCACACTAATAATTCACCATTAACCCTTTTAGTAAAAAGTGTAGAATCAATCTTCCCAATTTCAAAGCCTTTTTCAATAAGGAACTTGGTCAAGCATTTATACCATGCTCTAGGAGCTTGTTTAAGACCATAAAGAGATTTGTGAAGTTTGTAAACATGATTAGGTTTCTTAGGATTGACAAAGCCGGGAGGTTGTTTAACAAAGACTTCCTCCTCAATTTCTCCATTTAGGAAAGCACTTTTAATGTCCATTTGGAATAAAGTGATATCATGGTGATTGGCATAAGCAAGTAAGATGCGTATTGACTCTAGTCTAGCAACGGGGGCATATGTCTCACCATAGTCCATACCTTCGACTTGAGTGTAGCCTTGGGCGACGAGACGGGCCTTGTTGCGTACAACTTGTCCATCCTCATCTTGCTTATTTCGAAACACCCATTTGGTTCCAATGACATTGTGGTAGTCATCCGCCTTTTCAACCAATGTCGACACTTGATTCCTCTCAAAGTTGTGTAGCTCTTCATGCATAGCATTCACCCAATCCGGGTCCTCAAGAGCTTCTTCAACCTTCATAGGTTCAATACTAGAAATGAATGAGTAATGTTCAGAAAAGTTAGCCAAACGATTTTTAGAGCGAGTAATTCTCCCGGTTTGAATATCATCAAAGATTTGTTCGATGGGATGGTCTCTTGCGACGCTTGCTCTAACTCGTGAGAGCTTTTGTTTGGGTTGGGGTGGAACATCCTCTTCATTGTCTTCTTCTTCTTGACCCTCATCATTGTTGTTGGTGTTGTTGTTCTCTTGTGGAGGTGGAGAGGGAGGTCGATGTGGTTCTTCTTGTTGTACTTCCTCATTTCCTCCGTCTTGACATTTTCCACTTGTGGATGCCTCCAAATCAACTTGTGGTTCACCTTGGTGTGAAGTTGAGGCTTCCACTTGAACGGACGAGGTACTCTCCTTCATCTCCGTTGGGCGAATCTTGACAATGGACAAATCTTGAATTGCTTCCGAAGGATCTTTGTCTCCTACATCAATTGGCAATTGCTCTACTTGTGAGCCGTTATATTCATCAAACTTCACATCTACCGTCTCTTCAACCTTTCAGGTGAAATTGTTGTAGACACGGTAAGTGTGAGAGTTCGAGCCATAACCGAGTAGGAAACCTTCATGAGATTTAAGGGCAAATTTCGAGCGATGATGCTTATCAAGAATGTAACACTTTTAGCCAAATACTCGAAAGTATCCAACATGGGGTTTGTTACCGGTGAGAAGCTCATATGTCATCTTGCCGAGAAGCTTGTGAAGATATAGTTGATTCATAGCATGACAAGCTGTCTCAACCGCTTCTGCCCAAAAATGTCTTGGCGTCTTGTACTTGTCAAGCATTGTTCTCGCCATCTCAATAAGTGTCCAGTTCTTCCTCTCAACAACTCCATTTTTTTAGGTGTGTACGTGGCCGAGAATTCATGTGAAATCCCTTCTTCGTCAAGAAAGGTATCCACATTGGTGTTCTTGAACTCCGTTCCGTTGTCGCTTCGAACCTTCTTGATCTTCACTTCAAATTGGTTTTGGGCCTTCCTAGCGAAGTTCTTGAAGATCCTTTGGACCTGCGATTTATCATCAAGAAAGAACACCCACATAAATCTTGAAAAGTTGTCAACAATGACCAAACCGAACGAGTTACCACCGAGACTCTTGTAGGCATTGGGACCAACGAGATCCATATGAAGTAGCTCAAGCGGTCTTCTCGTGGTCATGATGTTCTTCACGGGATGACTCCCTCCGACTTGTTTTCCTGCTTGATAAGCACTACAAAGTCTATCCTTGTCAAATATGACATCTTTAACACCAAGGATATGATCACCTTTAATAAGCTTATCAAGATTTCGCATACCGACATGACCTAACCTTCTATGCCACAACCAACCTTTAGAAGATTTAGCAATTAAGCAAGTACGAGGTTGAGCTCTCTTAGTGAAATCAACAATGTATTGATCACCTCTACGAATACCGGTTAAGACCATTTTATGATTATCTCTACGAAATACTTGTTAATCTATTTCAGTAAATAGAACGTTGAAACCGAAGTTAGCTAGTCTAGATATGGAAAGTAGATTGTAACCAAAGGATTCAACGAGCATAACATTTTGGATAGAGCTATCATGGGAGATGGCCACCTACCTTACCCTTTGAGTTATCACCAAAAGTGACATACTTTCGAGGACCGTCGCTTTAGCTCACGAAACATGTCCTTATCTCCGGTCATATGATCTGTACATCCACTATCAAGAACCCATTCCTTTCCTCTGGCCATGTAGCCACGAAGGTTGGCCATAAGACCAAAGTGTCTCATTGACTCATCAATATCAAAGTCACTATCATCATCCTCATCATAATATCCATGCTCAACATCATCATGTGAATGATCATCACCTAGAGAGAGTGATTCATTAGATGTATGACCATGACAATGTGCATGTTTATGAATTCTAATGACTTGAGAGATGATGCTACTAATGACTCCAACATCTCCTTTGGCAGTCATAAGGTCACGAACCTCAAATAGACAATCATCAAATTTGGGATCACTGGTGTCCATATTTTAAAAAGCAATGGACATTTGAAGGATCTCATCTAGATTTTTCAAGGAATAGTTTGGAAAGCATCCCTCAAGATATTTCTATATCGTATAAGCACATTCAAATGTAGGCAAGCCTACAAGCAAATTTCTGGGCAATCCTCTCATGATGAGATCAATAGTTCTCAGATTGCGGGTCATGTCAAGATACTCATCGGAGGTAGGATGCAAAGGATCAATTGGGGGCATGAAAGTGCAACTAATCCATCGGTAGTTTTGGTAATTCCTAACAACATATAGCTCATTGAACTAATACTCTTTCAAGATGATCATTTTAGAAAGTTCAATGATTGGCATGGCATGGACTATGAATGTGGACCCCCTCAAAATGCTAAGGACACATATTGGCTCAAGCTCAAGACTCTACATTTTCATTTTAGTGATCCAAGATCACATTGAGTCCATAGGAAAAGCCAATACTATTAAAAGGGGTTGAGGTGTTGCTTAATGGCTTGCTTGCTCAAAATGCTTAGTGATATGCTCCAAAAGCCCTCAACCACTTTCTCATATCCACATATGTCCCAAACCAAAAGTCAAACTTGGCCCCACCGATTTGATCTATCCGGCGCCACCGAGTTCATTTGACATAGCCATAGCCAAAAACCCTAATCAGTTCGGTCTCATTGATAGGGATCTCGGTCTCACCGAGATGGGATTGCAAACTCTCTGTTTCCCTTCGTGATGGTTCAGTCTAACCGAGATAAGCGATCGGTCCCACCGAGTTCGCAATGCAAACTCTCTGTTTCCTTTTCGTAACGTTCCGGTCTCACCGAAATGAGCGATCGGTCCCACCGAGTTTGCCTGACCAACTCTCTGTTTGCCTATTACAGAAATCGGCCTCACCGAGTTTATGTGATCGGTCTCACCGAGATTACGTTACGCCCTAACCCCAATGAAATCGGTCCCACAGAATTGACATGTCGGTCCCACCGAAAATCCTAACGTTCACATTTTGAACTAAATCGGTCTGACCGAGTTTGAGTATTCGGTCTCACCAAGTTTGGTAAATTGTGTGTAACGGTTAGATTTTGTGTGGAGGCTATATATACCCCTCCACCCACTCTTCATTCATGAAGAGAGCCATCAGAACGTGCCTACACTTCTACCATTCATTTTCTGAGAGAGAACCACCTACTCATGTGTTGAGACCAAGATATTCCAATCCAACCACAAGAATCTTGATCTCTAGCCTTCCCCAAGTTGCTTTCCACTCAAATCATCTTTCCACCAAATCCAAATCTGTGAGAGAGAGTTGAGTGTTGGGGAGACTATCATTTGAAGCACAAGAGCAAGGAGTTCATCATCAACACACCATCTATTACCTTTTCGAGAGTGGTGTCTCCTAGATTGGTTAGGTGTCACTTGGGAGCCTCCGTCAAGATTGTGGAGTTGAACCAAGGAGTTTGTACGGGCAACGAGATCGCCTACTTCATGAAGATCTACCCTAGTGAGGCAAGTCCTTCGTGGGCGATGGCCATGGTGGGATAGACAAGGTTGCTTCTTCGTGGACCCTTCGTGGGTGGAGCCCTTTGTGGACTCGCGTAGCCGTTACCCTTCGTTTGTTGAAGTCTCCATCAACGTGGATGTATGATAGCACCACCTATCGGAACCACGGGAAAAATCTTCGTGTCTACATTGCGTTTGCTCCCTCGAAACTCCTCCCCTTTACCTTGATATGCAATGATTTACATTCCGCTACTATACTCTTAGAATTTCATGTGTAGCTTGATTGCTTGACTTGCGATAAGTTGCTAAAATCTGCTAAGACTTAAAATTGGGAAAAGGCTAGATTTTTATTTGGTCAAGTAGTCTAATCACCCCCCCCCCTCTCGACATACTTTCGATCCTACACGGCGTGTAAGGGCTGGTAATCTACTTGTTCAAGTTGTATTCATTGAAAATCTCAAGTACTATAGAACTCTCCGTCAAGCATAGCAATCTACGTCTAATACTCCCAATTGTAGACTCATCCATCTTCCCAATGGTGATTAAACCAAAGCAATGGAGACCAATGCTTTAATACCAATTGAAAGGATCGAGAAGAGGGGTCTAGAGGGGGGTGATTAGACCCTCAACAAGTAAAAGTTGCAATTTTTAAGTTCTTCTAGTTGAGGTGGAGTTTTAGAACAAGTTTAAGCATTCATAATTCATTTCAAGCAAGCATGACAAGAGTATGAGCAGTGAAAAGAGTAAAGCATGCTAATTGCAAGAAAGTAATGGGATGGGATTGGAGTGTGTAAACGCAATGAAGACTCGAAGATTTTTGGCGTGGTTCCGATAGGTGGTGCTATCGTACATCCACGTTGATGGAGACTTCAACCCACGAAGGGTAACGGTTGCACGAGTCCATGGAGGGCTCCACCCATGAAGGGTCCATGAAGAAGCAACCTTGTCTATCCCACCATGGACATCGACCATGAAGGACTTTCCTCACTCAGGTAGATCTTCACGAAGTAGGCGATCTCCTTGCCCTTACAAACTTCTTGGTTCAACTCCACAGTATTGTCGGAGGCTCCCAAGCGACACCTAAACAATCCGGGGGACACCACTCTCCAAAAGGTAATAGATGGTGTGTTTGATGATGAACTCCTTGCTCTTGTGCTTCAAATGATAGTCTCCCCAACACTCAACTCTCTCTCAAAGATGTGGATATGGTGGAAAGATGATTTGAGTGGAAAGCAACTTGGGTAAGGCTAGAAATCAAGATTCTTGTGGTTGGATTGGAATGTCTTGATCTCAACACATGAGTAGGTGGTTCTTTCTCAAAAAATGTAGGCTGGGAGTGTAGGAACGTTCTGATGGCTCTCTCACAAATGGAGAAGGGGGTGGAGGCGTATATATAGCCTCCACACAAAATCCAATTGTTACACACATTTAACCCAACTCGGTCAGACCGAATAGAAGAACTCGGTGAGGCTGATTTAGTTCAAAATGTGAACGTTAGGAATCTCGGTGGGACCGGCTGGAACAACTCAGTGGGGCCGATGTGCTAGGGTTAGGGCAAAACCTCATCTCGGTGAAGCCGATTGCTTGAACTCGGTGAGACCGATTTCAGCAAAGAGCAAATAGAGAGTTGGTCAAGCAAACTCGGTGGGACCGATTGCACATTTCGGTGAGACTGAAATAATTGCAACAGGCAACAGAGAGTTTGCAGGCCCATCTCAGTGAGATGAAGATCCGCATCAGTGTGACCGAGAAGTTAGGGTTTCTGGCAGTGGTTATGTCAAGTGAACTCGATGGCGCCGGATAGATCAAATCGGTGGGGCCGAGTTTGACTTTGAGTTTTGGACATATTTGGAAATGAGAAAGTGGTTGAGGGCTTTGGAGCAATATCACTAAGCACTTTGAGCAAGTAGACCATTAAGCAACACCTCATCCCCTTTTAATAGTATTGGCTTTCCTATGGGCTCAATATGATCTTGGATCACTAAAATGTAAATGAAGAGTCTTGAGCTTATGCCAATATGTGTCCTTAGCATTCTGAAGGGGTTCCACATACTCTTATCCTTGCCATGCCATTGTTGAACTTGTCTGAAATACACTAGATAGAAGTATTAGTCCAACAAGAGATATGTTGTCATTAATTACCAAAATCACCCAGGGAGCACTTGTGCTTTCAGGTCTCGATTCAGAGGCGGAGAGATGTTTCCTTCCCTTCCGTTACTCTGCCAAGTCACCCTAAAGGATGGATCAAGACCTGGTTCTACTGTAGGAACACAGCTCCTGCTGATGAGAACCCATTGTTGGGTTATAGACCGCACCGTCTTGCCACTACCTTTGAACTCCCTGGCTGAGCCTCTCCAAAAGAACGCGCCCAAGTCACCGATGTATACCCAAAATCGAGGGCTTTATTAGCCAATGGTTTAACTAGGGTTGATCTAACCCGGTACTGGGTTACCTGGAGGATATTGCCATTAAGCCGCCGAACTGGGTTAATGTGCAACTATTCGGGCCACTCAAAAGACGCTCAACGGTACGGTCCTGTTGACTTGGAAGCTGATGATATAAACAAGATTGTGAAGAAGCTGCTTGGGGAGTCTCAATAAGCTTGCAATAAGACGGGGCTGAGCCTGTTTTATGCCCTTAACCCGGCTCCGGTAGTAAGTACTCATATAATTATTTATCCGGCTCATCAGTCTTTAGCTTGATTGGACTTCTTTTGTTTAAATTTGTCCAAAATTACGCAGGCCGACTCTCCCTTTTGGAACAGGAAGATTAAGAAAACACAAGCACGCAAGCGTACTTGTGCTCCGACTATCCGGAAAAATGAGCCGGCCAACAAGAATGACACGCCCGAAGAAAATGAGTCGGAGGTAGACCTTGACTCCCTTAGTCGTATTTTTATTGAGCTTGCTGATGCCTCTTATTCCCAGGGTGATGCTGAAATGAATCGAGCTGATGATATTGAGGTAATTCCAATTTCTTCCAACCTGGAATCCTTGTCTCCAACAAAAACAAAGCGGGTCATTCAGAAAGTAAGATTTTCTCCTCCAGATGCTCATTTGGATCCAAACTTTATTTTGAAGAAAAACCAGCATGAATCAAGGCGGTAGACTCGGAGCGGCTCTGGAGAGCTGGTGGCCGGCTTATCCAATGAACCATCCGCCCACAAGCGACGTAACGAGGTGCCACACAATCCAACTTCTTCTCTTCCACGAGCCGGCCTTATTAGGTAACCTCTTAATCCCTCTGATTCCAATTATCAGGAATCGACACCATCCTCAGGAGACTCGTCCGCCACTCAGCTGCCGGCTTTGATTATAAATCCCGGGTAAATAATTGTATCAACTGTTGGCGGCTTATTATAACCGCTATTGTATGTTTTTGAATGTGTTGTCTTGATCGCAGGGCCAAAGCTAAAGCCAAGAAGAGAAAGGTTGGTGAGTCATCCGCAAGTGCTGAAATTCCAGAGTCGGAGGATCCAAACTTGGTAATCCCTAAGACTCATAATGAGATACTAGAAGGCAGTCCTGATGATCAGACTGAGCCACCCCTAGAAATTGAATCGGTGGCTACTAAAGCAATGGACACCCAAGCTTACCTTCATGACTTGGCGGATAATCTTAACCCGCCAAGTCCGGCTCAAGTTTCAAGCCCCACTAAAGCGGCTGAAGATGTTCCTCGTGAAAAGAACATCAATGAGATTGCTATCACCGGGGCGGCTTATAAAACCCAGAGGTCTCCAATGTGCTTACTAAGTTCACAGCAGAAGATGAGACGCCCTTGTCTGAGAAGGGAAAAACAAAACTTGAGTTGCCCAACTATGAGGACTTCAGCGCAGAAGAACTACATGCGGGCTACCTGGCCCGCCTTTCTACTAGCCGCGACATGGAAGCCGGCATGGTCAACATGATGAAGAAAAAATATGAGGTATGAACAAGCATAATCCTCCTCAGTGCTATATATCCTCTTATAGCCCCCAAGTCTTAAGCATAGGAAAACTTGAGTGTGTTTAAGACTTTAGACGTAAAATCTGGAAACCTTGGAATATAGCCCCCAAGGGCCAAGTTATCATGTCAATGATAAGCTAGTTCTTCAAATACATATGTGTGAAAAGAAATGCCATGTAGCCCCCAAGGGCCGGCTCATTCCTGAGATGAATCGGGTCTTTAAATAAAGAAACTTTGAAAAGGTAACCTGTAGCCCCGAAGGGCCGACTCATTTTTATGAACTGAGTCGGGTCTTGTTGTATTATTATGGAGGAAAAAATGACATGCATTGGCCCCCAAGTGCGAAGCATATTGCTTGCAATCTGTTTGGGACTTCCTGAATAAAATGGAATTGCCTCCTTATCTTGCAGGAAACCTTGAACATGGCTGAGTCAAATTTGACTGGCTTGAAAAAGGAAGTTGAATCTGGACAAGCTCTACGAGCCAAGGCTGAATCAAGCCTACAGTCTTCTTTGGAAGAACTAGAGAAGATCAAGGCAGATTTTGAAACTGCGAAAACCGCTTTTGACATTGAAAAGGCCGCCCTGGTAAAGCGTGCAGAAGCCGCCAAAGGCCAATTGAAGCCAGTCACAGAAGAGCTGGCCGGGTTAGAACACCATATCTCCCAAATGACCTAGGCCATATTTGGTAAGGTGCTCTTTAAGCTTGATACTGACATCTCGTCAGATGGCTCATATACATGAAATAAATTGCCTATCGGCTCACACGTTGAATATGTTGCAGGTAATAGAAGTCGCAACCTCCAGGGCGACAACTTAATGAAGTCGAAAGCTGTATATTCTCTCGTGGAGAAGCTGTATGTTGGAAGCATGTATACCATTAAGGTTGTAATGGGTCCAAAAGAGCCAGTGAAATTCATAAGAGACGTGCTAGGGTGACTCTCTACCATTCCAAAGCCAATAGAAGAGCTGAAGAAATCCGCCGCCCGAGCAGCAACGATGATCTCTCTAAGTCTGGCTATAGCTTATGCGCCAGAGTTAGATACTTCAGAGATGGCCGGCGGGTTTCCACAGTATAAGGATGACGGGACTGAATTTTCACCCGCCGATTACGCCTGTTGTGTGAAGGAAACTCAAGTGTTGTCGAGTCAACTTGTCGCACATATGGGCTTGAAGAAATATCTGGCGGCTTATGACAACAACAACAACAACAACAACAACACATGAATTCAAGGGCCAACATTTTAATCTTTTGATTTGACTCCACAACGGCATAAGCATACTTTCTCCCCTGATGTAGACTCATCTCCTATCATGCATGACATCCAAGCCTTAACAGATGTCAACTGGAATCTGGACAACTCTTAGATCAAAGACGTAGAAAGGTCGACGCAGGGTGAGCCGGAGGCATCACCGCTGGGGGTGAACAAGGAGCTAACCCGGAGGGGAACAAACTGGACGGCACAGGAATCGGCTTGCAGGAGTAGTATCAACTCCACAAAAAATTGCATTGAATATTTTTGGCTCAACTGTAGCCTTGTGATAGGTTTTAGCAAAACACTTGGCTGCTTTGTCGTGCCTTCGTGCACGTTTTGACTTGTGATCCAAAACTTGTCTGTCATCTAATGAGGAGCTTGGATCTATGTCTTTTAATAACCAGCCTCCGGCCTCTTGTCCTTGCTATTGTGCAGCTTTTGCTAGCACTAACCTTTTGATAAGTTATCCGTAATAACTTGTTGATGTATAAGATCCATGTGACTGTAAAAAATTCCACCCAAGCTCCATACGACTGTAAAAAAATCCACCCAAAAATAATTGGAATAATTGGTGTGAAATAACCCGGCAATTTGCCCACTGGCGACTTATAATCATGATGCTTGATTGCTGAAACATAACTCCGGATTGATAACCCGACGACTCACGGTCGATAAAAGCTCAATGCTGATCATTAGTAACCCGGAGTTCTTTTGACCGGAGATATATAGTCATTAATATAATGTGATATAGAACAAAAAGAATTCCTGCAAACATATGAATAAACAATGGCAATATATATTGAATTATAAGTCGGCTTTCGAGGCTCAAGTCTTGCTTCGATGAAGCTGGAATGATAGCCTTGGTTTATCCTCGCTTTCTGTAAGCTGGCTCTCACATGACTTAAGCCGCCGTTTTAACCTTGACAAGTTCAGGGTCATAATGATTGACTGTCAAGAGTATGTTGTGTCATCTTTTTGGAGTAGCATGAAGCAGTCAGGCAGGTTTAACCAACATATTGTGGCGTTTTTTGCTGGGACAAGAGGGTGAGAAAGCTAAACTCGGTGAGTTGGAAGCCCCCAAGTGACCTATGATCAACACATAAAAGACTCATGGACCATATATGAGATGAAATAACAAAGGCCCCGAGTTTCGGGGATGCCGGCTTTATTATATTTGATCAAAAAAGGTATATACATGGTAAAGTCATATACAATGATTGAAGCCAGTGGCTCAGGTATAATAAGGCCGAAGATGAGCAATGTTCCAGGTCCTGTTGGTCTCCTCCTCAAAGGTACGTGACTTATTGTGTTCATGTATATCAATAAGATAATATGACTCATTGTTGAGGTTTTTGCTAACCACAAAGGGGCCTTCCCAAGGAGGTGAAAGCTTATGCATTCCTGTCTGATATTGAATCAAACGAAGCACTAAGTCGCCCTCCTGGAAA
Source organism: Aegilops tauschii subsp. strangulata (assembly GCF_002575655.3). Classification (NCBI taxonomy): domain Eukaryota; kingdom Viridiplantae; phylum Streptophyta; class Magnoliopsida; order Poales; family Poaceae; genus Aegilops; species Aegilops tauschii. The sequence goes on along the minus strand of NC_053037.3, from coordinate 238,771,453 downwards.
GTGCGGCTTCCAACCCTGCAGCTATGATAGCGACGGGGATCTTGCTGGTAAATTGCAGATCGAGCCTCCACGAGATCACGTTCTTCTTCCAAGGCATCCAAGGCATTTTGACGAGTCGTCTCATTGTTTGTTTCGACATAAGCCGCCACCCTAGGCGAGTCATGACGAATATCACTTGGGAGAACCGCCTCTACACCATAAACCATGAAGAGCGGCATGTAGCATGTTGATCTGTTAGGGGTAGTCCTTATGCTCCAAAGAACAGCAGGAAACTAGCTCTTCAACCCAAAAACCCAAAGTACGGTCCAAAGGAACCATGTGTCGAGGCTTGATCCCTCGTAGTATCTCCTGGTTAGCACGTTCGGCCTGGCCATTGGACTGTGGATGAGCCACTGATGAAACATCAAGCCGGATGTGTTCCCTCTAACAGAACTCCTTCATAGCACCTTTAGACAAATTCGTCCCGTTAGCAGTGATAATACTATGAGGATAACTAAAGCAGAAAATCAGTTTTTTCACAAACTGAACTACAGTCGCTGCCTCACAATTGCTGATTGGCTCTGCTTCAACCCATTTGGTAAACTTATCAACTACAACCAAAAGTTGAGTCTTTTTATCCTTAGACCTCTTAAAGGGCCCGACCATATCAAGCCCCCAGACCGCAAACGGCCAAGTTATTGGAATCACCCGCAATTCTTGAGCCGGCACATGAACTTGCCGTGCAAACTTCTGTCAACCATCGCACTTGCGAACAATGTCCTCTGCATCAGCATGAGCAGTTAACCAGAAGAAACCGTGACTGAAAGCTTTGGCCACTAAAGATATTGACCCGGCATGATGACCGTAGTCTCCCGCATGAATTTCCTGTAGAATCTCACGGCCTTCCTCGGGGGAAACACAGAGGTTGGAATACACCTGTCACACTGCATCTATGCAACTCGCCATTGACAATTGTCATGGACTTAGATCGTCAGATGATCTGTCAAGCCAGGATCTCGTCTTCTGGAAGCTCACCTCGAGTCAAATAGACCAGATAAGGCATCGTCCAATCTGGAATAGCACGCAGAGCCGCTACCAATTTCCCTTCCGGGTCAGTGTCTCAGGGATAGCAAGATCTTCCTCTGAAGGCAATTTGACCGAAGGATTATGCAGCACATCCAGGAATACATTGGGGGGAACCGGCTTGCACTGAGAACCAAACCGAGACAAAGCATCAGTCGCCTCATTATGGCGTCGGTCTATGTGATCCACTTGATAACCTTTGAAGTGACCAGCAATATTCGTCACTTCCTGATGATAAGCCGCCATGAGCGGGTCTTTAGAATCCTAAGTCCCTGATACTTTCTGTGCAACAAGATCTAAGTCGCCAAGGCATCTAGCCCGGCTCAAGTTCATTTCCTTAGCCATGCGGAGCCCATGTAGCAAAGCTTCATATTCAGCTGCATTGTTAGTACAGGGAAACATAAGCCCCAAGACATAAAAAAACTTATCACCTTGTGGGGAAGATAAAATAACTCCAGCCCCTGAGCCTTCCAATTGCCTAGATCCATCGAAGTGTATTGTCCGGTATGTATTGTCTGGCCTTTCCTCGGGTGTTTGTAGCTCTGTCCAGTCATTGATAAAATCCACCAAAGCCTAACACTCGATGGCGGTTCTGGGCACATATTTCAGATGATGTGGCCCGAGCTCAATTGCCCACTTAGCAACCCGGCCTGTGGCTTCTCTGTTTTGGATGATATCCCCCAAAGGAGCTAAACTAACCATAGTGATTGGGTGCCCAAGGAAATAATGCTTCAGCCTACGACTAGCCATGAACACCCCAAGCACCAATTTCTGCCCTTTGCTTGGACCCTGTCAAGACCTCACTGACATAATAAACCGGCCGTTGGACTGGATACTCTTTCACCGCCTCCTTGCGCTCCACGACAACTGCCACGCTTTCGTCTTTATTATTAGTCGCCATGTACATGAGCATAGGATCTCTGTCTATCGGAGCAGCCAAGATGGGCGGCTCAACCAACTACTTCTTAAGTGCCTCGAAAGCCTCGTTAGCAGCATTACTCCAGACAAAATTATCAGTCTTCTTCATCATCTGGTATAGGGGAATCGCCTTCTCACCCAGGCAGCTTATGAACCGGCTCAAGGCAGCAATACAACCCACCAGGCGCTGAACGTCATTGATACAGGCCGTCTTAGACAGAGCGGTGATAGCTTCGATCTTCTCCGGGTTAGCTTTGATGCCCCTTTCTGAAACCAGAAGACCTAGCAATTTTCCTGCAGGTACACAAAAAACGCATTTGGTCGGGTTAAGCATCATTTTGTATACCCAAAGATGTCAAAGGTTTCCTTCAAGTCATTAAGCGAAGTTTCCTTCTTCCTTGACTTAAACACAATGTTGTCCACATAAGCATGAACATTGCGTCCAATATGCCCATGGAAGCAATTCTGAACACAATGCTGATAAGTCGCCTAGGCACTCTTGAGGCCAAAAGGCATAGAAACATAGCAAAACACTCCAAAAGGTGTGATGAAGGTTGTTTTTCTCCTGATCTTCAACTGCCATCTTGATCTGATGATAACCAGAATAAGCCTCCAGGAAACATAGGCTCTCACAACCCGTCGTTGCATCAATGATCTGGTCGATACGGGGGAGAGCAAATGGATCAGCTGGGCAAGCCTTATTGAGATCTATGTAATCAACACACATACGCCAAGTGCCATTCTTCTTGAGCACAAGCACAGGATTAGCCAACCACTGAGGGTGAAAAACTTCAACTATGAACCCGGCGGCTAACAGTCGGTCCACTTCTTCTCCAATGGCCTTACGCCTCTCGTCGTTAAAACGATGAAGGAACTGTCAGACAGGTTTCATCTTAGGATCCACATTAAGGTGGTGCTCAGCGAATTCTCTCGGTACACCCGGCATGTCTGAAGGCTTCCATGCAAAGATGTTCCGATTCTCACGGATGAACTCAATGAGCGCGCTTTCCTATTTGGGATCCATCCATGTCCCAATGGTGAGCTGCTGTGAAGAATCACCGGGGACAAAGTCAACTTGCTTTGTATCTTTTGTCGACTAGAACTTGACTAGAGGGTGCTTCTCGGTGGTGGGCTTCTTCAGAGGTGTCATGTCAGCCGGGTCGACATTGTCCTTGTAAAACTTGAGCTCTTCACCAGCAAAAGCCGTCTCAGCATAAGCAGCATCTCCTTCCTCACAATCTAGAGCTATCTTACGATCCCCATGAATCGTGAGTGTCCCTCGTGGCCCTGGCATCCTAAGCTACAGATATATGTAACAAGGGCGAGCCATGAACTTAGCATAAGCTGGCCGTCCAAGCAGCGCATGATATGGACTCTTGATCTTGACCACCTCAAAACCAGAGTGTCTCTGCTCTGTAGTTATATTCATCACCGAAAGCCACCTCCAGAGTAATCTTCCCTACAGGGTAAGCCGACTTGCCAGGAACGACTCCATGAAATACCGCAGAGGAACATGGCAACATTATTTATGGCCCAAAGAATTTGTTTACATTCTGATCATGAATCTTTGAAGCACACTAAAAGTCTACCAAAACTGAACCTTAGACATACTAAATGGGTTGAATTCATTGAGACTTTCTCTTATGTCATTAAAGACAAGAAGGGCAAAGAAAATGTTATTGCTGATGTATTATCTAATCGTTATACTATGCTTTCACAACTTAACTTCAAAATATTTGGTTTGGAGACCATCAAAAATCAATTTATGCATGATGCTGAATTTAAAGATGTGTTGCAGGATTGTAAACAAGTTCGTAATTAATGATGGATTTGTGTTCCGTGCTAAGAAGCTATGCATTCCAGCTAGCTTTGTTCGTCTTTTATTGTTGCAGGAGGCGCATGGAGGAGGACTAATGGGAAATTTTGGCGTGAAGAATGCAGAGGACGTGCTTGCTACACATTTCTTTTGGCCAAAGATGAGACGGGATGTTGAGCGTTTTGTTGCTCGCTGCACTACATGTCAAAAAGCTAAGTCATGACTCAATCCTCATGGTTTATATATGCCTTTGTCTGTACCTAGTGTTCCATGGGAGGATATATCTATGGACTTTGTTTTAGGTTTACCTCGAACAAAGGGGAGGGATAGCATATTTGTTGTCGTGGATAGATTTTCGAAAATGGCACACTTTATACCATGTCATAAAAGCGATGATGCTGCTAATGTTGCTGATTTGTTCTTTCGTGAAATTATTCGCTTGCATGGTGTGCCAAATACTATTGCTTCAGATTGTGATACTAACTTTCTTAGCCACTTTTGGAGATGTTTATGGGCTAACTTTGGGACTAAACTGCTTTTTAGTACTATATGTCACCCCAAACTGATGGACAAACTGAAGTAGTCAATAGAAATTGTCTAATATGCTTAGGGTTGTTTTGAAGAATAACATAAAAAATGTGGGAACAATGCTTGCCTCATATTGAATTAGCTTATAATCGTTCGCTGCATTCTACTACTAAGTGCCCTTTTGAAATTGTGTATGATTTCCTACCTCGTGCACCTATTGATTTGTTGCCTCTTCCATCTTCGGAGAAGGTTAATTTTGATGCTATACAATGTGCTGAATCAATGTTAAAAATGCATGAGTTAACTAAGGAAAACATTGAGCGTATGAATGCTAAATATAAACTTGCTGGAGATAAGGGTAGAAAACATGTTGTCTTTGCACCTGGAGATCTTGTTTGGTAACATTTGTGTAAGGATAGGTTTCCTGATTTGCGCAAATCAAAACTAATGCCACGTGTTGATGGTCCTTTTAAGGTGTTAGAGAAAATAAATGATAATGCATGTAAACTTGAGCTGCGCGCAGATTTTGGGGTTGGTTCCACTTTTAACATTGTAGATTTGAAGCCTTATTTGGGTGAGGAAGGTAAGCTTCCGTCGAGGACGACTTAATTTCAAGAAGGGCGGGATGATGAGGACATCAATACCATTGTTACACCCACATCCCCTGCTGCTATACATACTGGACCAATTACTAGAGCTCGCACACGCCAATTGAATTACCAGGTACTTTCGTTTCTTGGTAACACTTCTAATGTTCATGAGAATATGATGCTGCCTAAATTGGATACATTTGTGTTGATTACTAATTAAGGGCCTAGAATGGACAAGAGAGATGAACACTAGAGCGGGATCAAGCATGGAGATGAAGGCGCGCGCGAAGGAAACCAGCACGGCGTTTCTAGTGCAGATTTCAGCACCATGAAGCCTCCTTGATGACATACAAGGACCTGGACAAAATATAAAAGAGGGCTTTTGATGAATTTTATCCATAGCTTAATATAGGTGTTGCGCCACCTTATTTTTGGGCCAAGCCCATGTAATTTCGAAATACTACTTATAGGCTATTTTTGAGAGTCCGTATTGTAGGGGAAATGACTCAGGAGGTGTATTAGTCCCACCTTGCCAAGGGGGACGAAACCCCCTCTCTTGCTCCCTACAAAACAACCCTTAAGGCACTGTTTATGCTTTGGGTTTTGTTTAGATTAAAGTTTGCCATAGCTGCAACTCGCGTACTTCGTTTGTATTCAACGCCCAGACAAAGACGTCACAAAACTCCACTTTGATCAATAGAGCTTTCCTCTTAAATTCGCAATATACATATTGCAATCTCAGTTTCTTACTTGTTCTTCGTTTGCCTGCAGGAAATAGACCTTCATGGTCAGGTTGATCATACTCCGGCATGGTCAATAACCTCTCGAAGTTGGTTTAGCGATTGTAAGGCGCGAGGTCTTCGCATGTTCATTGTCGGATCATCAAAGTCGACTTCCTCCAAAACAATAGCTACCGTCTCATCGAAAGACGGGACACATTTGCCTCTATCAGAATCCATCTTGGCGTCGATGAAGTTTTTCGTGGCATCAAACTCGTCGTTGTTGTTGTCGACCAAAGTAGATGTGCCATCCCTATACATCATGGCACTAGTGCAAGTAGTAAGTGGCTAAAGGGAAAGAACAATATCAAGTTGCCTTCTCGGCTCCGTGGATGACAAGGATCGAAGATGTCCAATGGGGAAATCAATTTTTATCCAGCATCTTCCAAAAACATTATCCATGATATTTACTTACTACATGTATTTCCTGTAATTTACCTGGTTAATTTAATAATGTGATACTTGAACGGGTTGGTTCCATTCCAATGTTTGGTTGGGATAATTAGGTGAAACAGAATGGTTACATCTCAGTGTTAGGTCAGGGGAATGGGACGGAATGAATTTGGTTAAACTACATCTCTGAATGTCAAATGGTGAGATCTTCCTCTGAGATTACCTCTGTGAATTACCTCATAGAACTGGAACAATATTTTTATCAACAAATTATTAGAATTATCAGCAAAATATCAATTGTACTGCAGTTTAGACAATTTATAAATACAGTCACTATACATAAGAAATTACTTGAGCCTGGTTAGCTTGAGGTAGAGAATGTTGGGACGATCACACTGTAATGACACGACATTAGTTGTTGCATCTACAAATAATTGCCATTAACATGCCCACTTTATAGTTCAGACTCCCGCACGCACCAACAATTCAGTGTTTAGACTCGACATTACCGCACATGCATCCCGCATGCACAAACAATTCAGAGTTCGGAGTTCAAATGTTGGTGTGAGTAGATCGATCTGGCTACATCCTACAGAATGTGGGGTGCCTAAGGTAGAAGAACCCCATGCCGAGAAGCAGCAACGGCACAATGTACATCACCAACGCGATACGCACGCACACCACGGCGAACACCCCATGGCAGGGGGGTCTGCATCGACTTCCTTGCCGGCTCGCTCTCAGCCAAATCGGCTGCCACCAGCTACCCCTTTCGATGTCTTGCCTCTCTTCCAAGCCAGCCACCTCCGCTCGCCTGCTGCTAGTCCGCCGTCACGCTAGCGCACGCCATCATAGAGGAAGGAACGGTAGGGAGGCCAGGGAGAGCCAACACCGGAGAGGAAGATGTGTGTGGGTAGCCGACGGCGTCGTAGATCGAGAGGGGGGGAAGAGAGGGGGGTGGCGACGCTGAGATCATGGGTGAGCGACAGTTAGGGAGGGGGTGGGGAGCGATAGCGAGGCCGTTCCCGTCTTCCGGTCAATTTGGAGGCATGACCAGGTTCAGCATATCAAGCAAATATGCCGTTCCATGAACAGAATGGGTTCCAATTCATCGTATGGACAGAATGGACCCGTTACATTCCATCTAATGACTACCAAACACACCCTTACCAAACCATTATCATCACCTTCTTAAGTACTCGCTGTATCATATTTTCTCTATCAACATTTGTGCAACTGTACAATCCATCAAGAAGTGAAGGGCACTATTTATCCATCTATGCAACTTTCCTTTCTTGCTATTACGGAAGTCATTTAACCCAACCAAAAACAACACAACACCAGTCACACGACATGAACGGCACAACAGCTTGCAACACACCCGTTCATCCACCTCCACCGCAAAGCTTCGTCACATGCAAGGCTTTGAGAACCTCTCATACGTAATAGCCCTCCCTCAACTAGCCTACCTATAGAAACCCCACGATCCAAGATCACAGACAAAGATCTTGGGAGTTCTTTTCCAGGAAGCAAAGTTCCTACTTCAATTAGGCTTCATAGAGTATAAGATCGTGTACTGCCCTAAAGTTTGTGTTGGCGGCTTTTGGTTCATCGTTAGATTCTAGTGGCCAACGTGTATGGGATGCGAATCTCCTACTTGATGTAAACTGTGTGGTGACCGCCGATTTGGTCGGTACCTCGTAATTAGAATGCAAGGTGTTTCAGATTAAGAAAGAAAAACCATGATCCATCGCTAATAACAACAAAACCCAGCCAACAGCCCTCCCTCATCAACAGCCTATAGAAACACCACGATCCATCGCTACCCAACCAGAAGAACAAAACCCAACAAACAAAACCCGAGTGAAGCCAATCGAGTTGCTCACCATCTGGCAAAGCACTCTTATGATACTCACTCTTCTTTTGAATGGGATGAAGATCCACTGCTTTTGAATGGGATGAAGATCCACCCAATTTCATTCTTCCTCATGTAATAAATAAATGATGCAACTCTTTTGGCTGAGAAATAAAATACCAAGGCTTTACCTTCAAAAAAGAAAAGAAAAATCGCGAACCAACCTATGGTTGGATGGTTAGAGGGACCGTGGTATCCCAGCCCACCAGGGTTCAAATCCTGATGCTCGCATTTTCCAGCGATGCGCATTCAATGGAAGGAGACGTTCCCGTCGACGACGAGGTGCCTACAGTGACGTCATAAATTTCAAAATGATATGCCGGCTCAGTCTTTCAGAGGTGCTCATAAGAATAGGGTGTGCGTGTTTGCGTTCATAGGGGTGAATGTATGCGCGTGTATATGAGCGCTTGCGTCTGTACTATGTTAAGAAAAAATCAGCCAACAAGAAAACCAAGACCCACTACCCATCCATCCTCCACGACCAACTTCTCCAACCCCCACTCCATTCCTGGTACAAGCTAAAATGACTCTTCCAAAGATGCCCACCTTGCAATCCCATCAACTCCGTCAAAGGAATCAAAAAAATACAAGTTCGGCATTATTCCCTTGCAACGACAAGAAAGATTAGCTACGCTGGCTTGAAGACTTGAAAAAATAGAGCAACAAGTAGAAGAAAAATTCAAGAAGTCAGTCAAGATAATTATGTTGTCATTTGATGAAGACGGCAGCAAACCGCGAAAGCCAATAATGCATGGTCCAGAATGCTAACAAGCCACGAGTCATGTCATCAAGCATCCCTCCCTAACTGTATTTTTAGACCATCTAGCCTACCATGTACCTCCCTAAATAAGTTCAAAAGCATATATTGCTCACTTCCACCCAACTTTCATTGTGCACCTCAGAATTACATAATTTACCCAAAGGCACTCAGCACAAACAATGACGTACTGAGCTAGTATAGTTCAGTCTGTAATGGGTTCAGACACGAGCACAGCGTGACGCCGCGCTAGTTGGTCACAAAAGGGCAAAGCGGGGCAAAACACTCCCTCTACGCCAAGCACTTGAAAAATAAACCTTTCATGTGCAGCTTCTGTGTGTGTGACCATCTGCCGTCTAAAGATCTGTGTGCTGATTATCCTGTTATATGTGTGTGAATGCCTTGTTGCGCTATTGTCAAATTGATTGACAAATGTTCTTGTGAAACTGTTCTATAAATTGTGTTCCCATTTTCCTTGTCGCTGAGATGAAATATTAGGCCATGCGTCTAGCTTTCAGTGTGTGAGCGCAGAGATTGCAAGTGTTAACTAATTCATCGTGAACCAGCATACATGTCTCCCTCCGTAAAGAAATATAAGAGCATTTAGATCACTCTAGACACTCTTATATTTCTTTACAGAGGGAGTATTTTGCTTTTGTAAATGATGAAATATGTAAAATTTATGTCACTGATACCTGCTGAATTATTCCTTGTCAAATTGCAAAATTGAATTGTCACTATCTTTCGTTCAATTGTAATTTCATTTGGCATGGTCTTAGCTAAAACTAAATCAGACAAGTTACACAAGTTCAATAAAATGACATACTCAGCAGGGTGGGCAAATGAATGCCGGCGCGCCTCAGCCCCTAGTACTACGGCAACAAAACAAGGTGTCCTTAAAGCATATGTAGTTTTAATAAAACATTCTTGGATCATACTCCCTCCGTTCCTAAATACAAGTCTTTTTAGACATTTCAAATGGACCTAAATATAAGTCTTCTTAGACATTTCAAATGGACTACAACATACGGATGTATGTAGGCATATTTTAGAGTATAGTTAAATCATTTTGCTTCGTATGTAGTCTCTTATTGGAATTTCTAAAAAGACATATATATTTAGGAACGGAGGGAGTATGTTTGAATAGATAAAAAAGGGGGTTGTATTTCACAATCTATATATCTAAATTTATATTTCTAAGTAATAATTATCAAGAATCATTTTTAACACAGCATACAAATAAATTATATTACCCTGATAAGCAAACAAGAAAGTTTCAGCAAATGAAATGATCATTTCAAAACACAAATAACTTTTCAAATACAGTTTTTTAAAATGTTATAATTACAAATAAAAATCTAGCCACGTAAATGAGCAGGTAACCCATTCATTCTTACACGGCATACTCCCTCCAGTCCAATGAATAAGGCGTGCACGCCCCAAAATTCAACTTTGACCATAAATTAGACCAACCAAATGTGGATTATATGTGATAAAATTATACCGTTGAATTCATATTGAAAAGAAGTTTTCAATGGTATACTTTTTAAGTCACAAAATATATATTATTGATCTAATTTATAATCAAAGTTGGATTATAAAAAGCGTGTGCGCCTTATTCATTGGAATGGAGGGAGTATTGCTGATTGTGAGAAACAACTGTACAGAGCCTGATATACATAACTGATTCTGAGGAAGAGGTGCATCCGGAAAGCAAACCAAGACAGAATGATGCACAGATTTTTACCGGTCTCATTAACATTTTCATCTCAAAGCATCCAACATCCTCACATCATGCTTCTTGCGCCTGCATCGGTGATGACTCTTCTGCTCCCCAAAACTACTATCACCAACAATGACCATCTTATCCATATCTGCGATGCAATCTGCAATGAAAATAAAAAGGAGAACATATTAAGTACCATGGCTTGCAGAATAATAGAGATCAATACATAGAACGAGGGATGAGTGCAATGTTGCATTCCCAACAAAGATAGCTTCAAGTGACACCAATACAAATACAATGAATCCAGGATCAAACATCACAACAACACCACTATTAGCACTAAAAGATAATTTCCATTCAGTTTATCTAAGACAGAAAAATAGCAAGACTAATCACATATCCAAGAGATCGCAAAATTTAAGTCTGTAACATATAGCATTCTGAAACAGGAAATCCTAGAAGTTAGTCTTCGTTAGAAAGCTGAAATTTTCCAGAATTGCTAACATGGCCAACAAATCACAATACCACTATTAGCACTAGAAGATAATTTCCATTCAGTTTATCTAAAGCAGAAAACAGCAAGACTAATCACACATCCAAGAGACCGCAAAATTTTAAGTCTGTAACATATAGCATTCTGAAACGGGAAATCCTAGAAGCGAGTCTCGCTAGAAAACTGAAATTTTCCAGAACTACCAACATGGCTAACAAAATTCCACATGCATGTGAGCATATCAATGCCAATATAACATGCATATGAGCATATCAAGGCCAGATGTTTATGTTCAATCAATGAAATTAAAGCCATTTTGAAGTGCATATCATGGTAGCAAGTTTGAGAATATTTTAGGGCACGCCCAAAACACTATTCTCGCAGCAAAAGGTCCAATTTGCACAGGAATATGAGAAAACTCCTGGTTCTAGCTTTGGCCTTTATTTAATTAGTTAAAAGATATGAAATGAAACTACGTCATTTTTCCAAAATGATTTTACATGGCCCAACAGACTCCATATACAAGTTGGTTACCAGACCAATATGACCAAGGTCCCATTTATTATCCACCAAGAGAATGGTAATAGTCGAATATAAGTTATTAACTTATCCTTTTGCATATATGAAATCCATTGGTTGTTGACAACGTAATGACACTAGACCAAACTAACCCAATATACAATCTGGTACCAACCAACATGTAATAAATAGCAAAATAACCAGGATTTGCAGTAATTTATTTCTGCTAGAATTTGGAACCCTGATGACTATGACGACGACGACAACAAAGCACAAGTAAATATAGTTAAGGAAAGTAAATTAAGGCTCTGGTAAACTGACTGCTGATTTCCATGCAGTCCTATCAAGAGCCAAATCCTTGGGTACATTCCCATCCTTCAAATCTCTTTTTACCGCTTACTCCCATGTCGACTTTGGTCACCCATACCCCTCCTAGTATTTTCGCTACATTGGTGCTTCTGCACGCTTCCGTTGGATATGTCCAAACCAGCTTAGTCGGTGTTGGACAAGCTTCTCTTCAATCGATGCCACCCCTACCTTATCACGTATCCCCTCATTCCTAATTCGGTCCTTTATTGTATGGCCACATATCCACCTTACCATGCACATCTCAGTGACACACATTTGTTGGGTGTGTTATCTCTTAGTGGGCGAACGCTCTGCTCCATATAGCACCGCAGGTCTGATCGCCGTCTATAGAACTTGCCATTGAGCTTTTGTGGGACCTCCTTGTCACAGAGGATGCCAGATGCTTGCCGCCACTTAATTTAGCCTGCTCTGATTTTTTGGCTAACATCCTCCTCGATGCCACCATTGCTTCGCAGCATTGATCCCAAGTATCAGAAGGTGTCCCTCTTAGGCACTATATGTCCCTCTATACTAACCTCTCCTTCCTCGCACCTATAACACTCCTAAAGTCACACCTCATAAATCAGTCTTAGTCCTAAGCCTAAACCCATTAGACTCTGAAGTCTGTCTCGTCAACTAGGAGCAAATCATCAGTAAAGAGCATACACCAAGGGATATCTCCTTGTATATCCTTTGTGACCTCGTCCATCACTAAGGAAAATATATGGTCTCAAGGCTGATCATTGATATAGTCCTATCATAATTAGGTAGGTATCAGTCTGACTGTCACCAGCCCAAACATGTGTCATAATATTATCATACATATCCTTGATTAGGGTAATGTACTTTGTTGGGACTTTCTGTCTCTAACTCCCACCACATGATTTCTCTATAGTCGATTTCTCGGGCGTACAATTGGTTTATCATGATGTTTGTCTTTCATCTCAAGCGATGCTCAATCACTCTCTTCCAAAGCTTCATAGTATGACTCGTAAACTTAATTCCTCGGTAATTAGTACAACTTTGAATATCTCCTTTATTCTTGAACATAGGTACAAGTATACTCTTCCCGCCACTTTTCAGGTATCTTGTTTGACCGAAAAATATGGTTGAATAGCTTAGTTACCCATATTACTACCACTTTCCCAAGGCACCTCCACACCTCAATAGGAATAGTGTTCTCAGCCCCCCCCCCCCCCCCCCCCGACCCCACCTCACCCCCACTGAACACCTCATAAATCAGTCTTATACCTAGACCCTTGCTTCCACTCACAACTCGCTTTGCTTTCTTCTTGGCTTCTTTGTATTTCTCCATGTTGGTAGTGCTTGTATAATGAAACCCTAACGATGACCCGCCTTTCGAATTATATAAGTGGTAGCTGTTTTATTGCTTTTCTTGCCACTGTTAGTGAGCCGCATCTCTAAGCACGGAGGTGACCAAACTAGCGTACCTACGATTTCTCCTTCGACCTTCCCTTCCCAATCCTTTTTTAACTCCTCTTCACCAACGCTCTCGCATGAAAAAAAAGGTGGTGTTTCTATTAATAAATCATAAAGTGCGACCATGATTCCAAAAATAACACCACCCCAAGATGATTTTTAGCAACAATTGTCTATTAGAAATTTATGGTAAACCAGGTAAGGTAACTATGCATTGCAACATACAAGTTACAGCTGTCATACCAATTCTGAAATAACCAGCTAGCTGTCGCACCCGCATTTGGCCACACCCAAAGTGCTGGTAATAGACTAGGATATATTTTAGTTACATTTGTGACCCGTGATTTCTTTTCGTACTTCCAGTTGATTTAGAACAAAATAATGCAACACTGAACAGATAATCAATAAGTATTCTGGAAATGAATGTACTAGGTTGCATACAAGAAACAGGTGCCTCTACATATTGCATTTAATCTGTATAATCACTAAAAGATGAACGAATAGCGGTTACCGAGCATCACATCAAATATATTTTTGCACAACAAAAAGGCCCCGAGAAAATAATAGCTTTGAACTTTCTTAAGTGCATTAAACTAGCGAACTGACAGCCAATTTGTATAAGGTGTCCAGTCAGTGTTGCTTTATCTAGTACATTAGCATTTGTTAATGTGGGTATAAGTGGCTTGGATTCTTGAAATATGGCATAGCATGTGAGCAACGTGTATTGCTGAAGGAAGAAAGTTTAGCAAAACTGGACAATATTGTCAAATGTACATTCAATGGCCTCGGCAGACAAGAGGCAGCAATTGCAAGGGAAGAATTGTGTCAAGCTGCAACATGGTTCCATTCCACCAACAAAAAAAATTGCTAACAAGCACCAGCTCAGCAAGCTAGATGTTAGTTGTGAACAAAAGAATTATAAATAAACTTACCAAAGCAAAAGTATTATGGGACAATAAAGCAACAATCGTTACAAATGTGCATCAGATGACATGAATATGTAAACAAGAAAATCTTCTATTTCTATTAGCGTCATACAATCATCAAAAGGGCAACTCGTAATTGCCCACTCACTTAATCTATTTTAATTATTTTCAGCAGAAATTTGCTTAGTGCCAGTTCCCATAAAGGTTCAACTTAGATCAAATAGATTCCACAAAAATTAAGGTAGGAACAGCAACCCCTTGGATTTTTCTGTGCCATAAAGGAATGAACAGTGTTATTCCTTCGCGATTCAAAGTTGTGCGCTGGCAAATGTTAGGTATCTCCATAAATAGCACTGAATAATGTAGCGCACAGTTACGTGGGCTCAATAAGGAAGAAACTATGCTGTTTCACTGGAAAGAAATGGAATACATTATCTAATATCATTTACTCACAAACTTGAGAGAAAGCTGATCGTAACTGTACTGTTAAAATATAAATCACCATCATAATTAACTGATTTACATGAATACCTCTTAAAAATCATTCGAACCTAAAGAAAAAAGAAAAGGTTGTTCATTATATTTAAAGGACAGAACTAATAATCCCAGCTTAATTTCACATGTGTTATGGAAGGAATACCTCTAGAAATTTCTGCTATAGATAAACTCAACTCAAGAATGGAAATTATATATTATGAATTTTTAGTCCATATGAAAATTGCTTACCTTACAAGACACTTGTTATAAGAACCATGTATCACAAAATGACTCAACTCGAGTGTAAACTTCTAATGGTTAAGTATTGCAGCCATCAACTGTAGCATAGGTGCATCTAGTTATTAGAGATAAGACTTAGAGATAACCCATTGTACATCATGTTTTTATTGCCATATCAAGATTATGGAGATTATGTGGCAGGCTGATAGGACTGTCTTATCAACCACTGTACATGCCCTTATAATGTACACAATAGCTCATATCCAATAATATAGTTCTAGGCATTGTTTATAATGTCCCGCCTTGGACGCTTAGGCAGCAAGGCACCCTGGCAGCGCCTCGCAATTATGCCCACTTTAGGCGCTTATGTGTCCGCCTTAGGCGCTTAGGCGTCAAGGTGGTTGGTGCTGACCTTAGGTCACCTTACCGCCTTATAAACCATGGTTCTAGGATACCACTGTACTAACAGATTATGTAAAAACAAGGTAAAACAAAAATCCTACGACACAAACAAGTACCACCTCTGTTCCTAAATATAAGACTTTCTTGCAGTTCATTAATCAACCAACTCATTAAAACGTGTATATATGGCTAACAAAATGCATGTTCGCTAAATTCTTTTTTGACTGCATTAATTCGCTGCAGCATTTAATCCAGCAAGTAACTAGAACCAAACAAAATACCACCATCTTCCACAAACCATAAGTAAAATCTACGCCTGATGTGTAAGAACATTGTTCGGCAGTGGAGACTCAAAGAGTTCAATGACCTCTAATCATTTGGTCCCAAACAAGAAATGTCCCACCACACCCAAATCTCAATCCATAAAGTTCACAAATTCTATTCTGCGAAAATTCAGTTTCATACTGCAAATGGTATGATGGTAACGATGCCAACAACTCAGAGCAATGAGTAAAAAGAATGGGCACGACAAATATTATTCAGAAACTAAACTCAAGCACGTTCATCACCTCCGATCTCACCGCCCCAGAAGAACACCTGCTGCCTCCCGTCCTCCTCCTCTTCGTCTATCTCATCCCCGTAACCAAGCTCAACATCTCCACGGTAGCCAGGCTCGCTGCCATAGCCGGACTCAGCCGATGCCAGCTCAACCCCGGCGGCCGTCCCACCTGCCCCGGATCCAGCCAGACCAACGGGTGCCAATGCAAACTCCGGCGCCATAGGAACGTCCCTCGCCCGCAACTCCCCAACATCCGATGCCCACATCTCGCCACTGGAGTCCGTTGCGCCGCCACCACCTGGACCGCACGTTACATGGAAATCGGAGCACGTGCCGGATCTCCGGCGGTCGCTGCTGCGACCTGAGACCGACCGCGAGATTCCTCCACGGCGCCGGCGCTTGCGGAGCCCGAGCAACCGGAAGGATCCTCCGCTGCCAACTGCGGAAGGAGGAGGGGTCGTGGTTTCCGCGCCGGCGGCGGCTGCGTCAGCGTGGTGAGCAGATGGGGGGGCAGTGGAGCGGTCGGAGAGGCAGGGCTTCTTGTGGAAGGGGTGCCAGGCAGCAACAGCGTCGGTGAGAACGAGGTGCGCCGGTTGGTGGCGGTACGGCGGCACGCGCGGGGTCATCGCAGGGGGGCCGTCGGTGTTAGGGTTTGGGCTGCGGAGCTAAGAGCAACTCTAGCGGACCCCGCATCCTCCCGACCCGCAAAACGGTTTTACGGTTCGCGGAAAAACGTCTTTGCGGGTCAGCGCGGACGGTCGCAGTTGCAGACCCCGCATAATGGACCCGTTTTATGGGTTGGGGTTGCGGCGTCTGATCTGACGCATTTACTCCCGGCCCGCAAAATTTAAATTTGCAACTCAATTTGATCTAGCATATTGCATTGCTTTGTTTTATGACAACATTGGATACAAAAAGCATCATCAAATCTTTGCTAGAATAGCAAGACCAAAGAAAACAAGAACTACAAGAATGCATTTTAGAAGATTTCTAATTTCCATAACTGCTCCCACTAGTTGGACTAATATCTTCTCCATGCATTCGTTGTTGATCTGTGGATTCTTGATTTTGCATTCTTCTTTCTTCATCTTTGGTTCGGAAGAAGTAGATGTTGCTTCCCCTCTAGTTGCACATGCAGCCGCATCATTGCCTTCGATTGTACCATGGAGTGCACTAACATCTATTAAATTTCTTTCTATCAACAAATCAATGTATTGCCCTTCCCAAAACCAAAATGAGTATTCTTCGTCCTACACAAAAGAATGAGCAAGCTCGAAGTTAGCCACCGCAGTTTAGCTAAAGAATGAACTGGCGAGCTACCGCAAGTGCACGTACCCCGTCGTTTTCGCATTTGAAGAACACCCATCCGGGGTGCTTCGGCGTGCTCGAAGTGAGCCGCAGCACTTTCCGCGTGCAGTCGTCACACTCTATGAGCGGCATCGGCAAGCCACAAAGACGTTGCGTGAGCGCCGAGCCCGGTGGACGGCCGGACGAGTCCATGCCCGCAAACCTTCGGCGACGGCGGGCGGACGAACTCGCACCTGCATGCGGCGATGCGCCCTTGCCTGGGCTGCGGGAGAGGCTCCCCGACCACTCCATAGCTTGGGGCAGCAACCGGCGGCCGGAAAAAGCCAAATCCGGTGGCCCGCGATGAACTACTGCAGATCTGCAAATCCGGCGGGCCGCCGACGCAAGGGGGAGGGGGGAGGCCTCGTGCGCGTGGCGGCCTTCCGGCGTGCTCCTGCCGGCTGCGGTCGCCGGAATCTTGGGCGGCAGCGCGAGAGGGGAGAGGAGAGGTGGTTGGTGGGAGAAAGCGCGGGATGACATGTCCCCCCACCAACCGCTTCCGCTTAATATGCAGGGCACCGCAGCCGCGAAGGGGAAACCCGCGTTTTACCAGGTTGGGCTCGGGATTTTACCGCGCCCCCTAAAAATTTTTGCGGGCAGGGGCGGGATGCTGGGTCTGATCGGGCGGGTTTTTCCGCCCCGACCCGCATTTTGGCGGTTATTTTACGGGTCGGGCGAGATGCGGGGTCTGCTAGAGTTGCTCTAACATGGTTGCACTCCTGCCGATATCATTTGTTTGAGAAATGAACACAATGAAAGAAGGGCGACGCTGGGGTCCATCCGGCAGTGAGACCACCCGATCGACCCCGACCCCCAATCTAGGGGGCGGTTTTGCAAAAAAACGAAGCTCCCGCAATCTGGCGTCGACGCAGAAAGAGGGTGGGTAAGATAGGAGCGGCGATTCCGGTGCGAAGGGATGTCTGCACGAGGGTGGGCACGCCCGTGGGGCCAATTAGTTTTCAGGGATGGGGCGAGGCCAGGTCAAGACAACTTCTTCGACGATCCGCGAGTCGGAATAAAATATGGGAATGGATGAAACGGCGTGAAATGGAGCTAATCAGCGGGATTTCAAGTTGGGCAAAAATTCAATTTGGGCAAAATCCATTTTTATGGCGGATTATGGGGAAGGGAATAGGGGGTTTGTCTTCTGTTAAGGGAGGGGGCAAAATCAACGGCCAATTACTTTGTTTTGGAAAGAAATTCTCATGACTAGGCAGGGAAAGAGGACGATAGTGTGATTACTGTCAGTGAAAGGAATCAAGGGGATGAGAAAATCGGAGGAATTAGGAGAGGAGGAATAATCAGTGTGTTTCCCTTTTGGAAACCGCCAATTCATGACCATTTATTCATGGATTATTATTTCAATTGCATCCCTCCCTTTACTCTAGAAGGGGGCAGAGAGAACTATATCAAGTCGGGGAGGAGGAGTTCTTGTTCGTCAACCTTCCCGGTAGTAGAGAAGCTCATTTCAAAAACCTCGTACCGGCACTCCGGGAGGTCTCTCATGGCGAGCGGGATAGTAGGAGAGAGGAGCGGGGTGGAGGTTCCAAAGGGGGGAGAGGCTTCGGGGGGCGATCCAGTCGGCGAGGTTGCAGACGCCAGCGAAAACACAAGGCGGGTCGGTCGCTGCTCCGGCCACGCCCCCTGATAACAAGGGGAAGTTGACGCTGAGGCGCCCCCGGGGCGATGGCTCGGCTCTGATCATCGAGTTGAGATTTCCCCGAAGAGGAGAGGATGATATAGTATAGTAGAGATAAGTATTTCTCTCAGTTAATAATCAAGGTTATCAATCCAGTAGGAGAATCACGCAACACCTCGTTAGCAGTACCTACACACAAAATAACAAATATTTGCACCCAACGCAAACGAGGGGTTTGTCAATCCCTTGCCGGTTAATTGTAAGGATAAAATCTCGTAGTAATAGATAGATAAACAAAAACACAAAATAAAATAAAAGTAAATACATTATAGCAAGGTATTTTTGGATTTTTAATATATGACAAAGATAGACCGGGGGGCCATAGTTTTTGCTAGAGGCTTCTCTCTTGAACATAGCATACGAGGGGCAAACAAATTATTGTTGGGCAATCTCTACTACCTAAAAGACCGCAAGGTTCCGTCTCCGCTCTTACGTCGCTTGTTTGGTCCACCCTCGCACATCCATCGTCCCGCCTCCCGTCCTTCCTTTTTTGTGCCGAAATACATCGTTCGGTTTTGTTTCCAATAAAATCCTCTCCCATTACTCCCATGATTCACGGCCCTAAAAAATCTCCACAAACCACGGCCACATCCCACCTTCCAATCTCACGGCGGCATGGATTCTCTCCGCAACAGGCCTACAACTATGATGTTGCTTCGTCCCGCCCTAGCCTCTGATCGATGCATCGCTGGCATCGACTTTCCGCCGTGACACGAGTGACCTGCGAGTACTCCCTCTGCCCCGCCGCCTTCCCACATGCTTCGTTGCCGCGATGCCGCCGACGCACACTTCAGCGCCGGCCGGTTTCCATCCTCAGCGTTGACAACGCGGCGGGATGGAGGCGCGGACTGCCCTGCCCCGACACCGGCCCTTCGGCATGCCGATACTGTCGGAGTAATTGGCCACGGGTAGCCTAACCGACTACCCCTGGCTCTTCAGAAAATTTATCAGGCCTTTGGGCCTTCAAGCACTCCAAGCATTTGGGCCGCCTTCCCCGGCCGGCTACCACTAAAGCCGACTCCCGGAAGGCGACCCAGCCTCACCGACTCCAAGAAGCCGGCCAAGAAGGACGCCGACTCCTAGAAGCCGGCCAAGACCACAACCACTCTTACATAATGGCGACATGACGAGGTGTGGCCACAGTGCGGCCCACAACCCCCTAAGCCCGAGGCGGGCATGGCTACAGGAGGCCGTACGGGGGGATGTCCCCCGTGCGGCCGGGCACTGTAGCCACGCCAGCTACGACGTCATCCACGACCTACTCATGCACGGCCCAAGGACTGCGGGCCCCTTCAGCCAGAGAGAGGCGTGAAGGCGGCCCGGCCTTTCCTAGTCGGCCAGGAGCATAGCCGGCCTCCAGAAGCCGGCGACTCCCTTCCTCGAAGCAGGAGCCCCATTAAGGAGACAAGACGAGGTGAGGCTACAGTAATAGCCCCCGATGCGGATCACTGTAGCCACGCTTACCTCGACAAAACCCTCATCATCAGAGGCGCGGCTACAGTAAGCAGCCGCCGACAAGACCCTAGGCGGTGGGGCCGGCCTGTCGACCGAGTAGCCGGCAGCCGGCGGGACCCAGCAGCCGGCGGAGGAGCCGGCAGACGTAGACACTTACGGCTGGGGCCAGTTCCCAGTCGGATTACTATTGTACCCCCGGGGGTAGGCCTATATAAACCCCCCGGAGCACCCATGCAAAGGGTTCGCACCTCTGCATGTTTGGCTTCCAAGCATAGCGCACACGCACACACACCATAGATAGAGAGAAGCAAGAGCTAGCCTTGTTCTTCTTCTCCCTTGATCCCAACAGCTCTAGGAGCGTTTGTAGCTACTCTTTATCGATCTAGTGATCATGCGGAGACCCCGCAGAGCAGGACTAGGGGTGTTATCTCCTCGGAGAGCCCCGAACCTGGGTAAGATTCGCCGGCGTGCATGTCTTCGCCTCATCCCGTTTCCAGGCACCGGTGACGTTCTATTGGCTCCCACAATGATAAGCCATCCCTTGGCATATGTCGCACCAACCACCCGACATTTGGCGCCCACCGTGGGGCCAGGTGCACCGTTGTCCGGAGACCTGTTCTGGACGGGAACCCTCTTCCTTCCCCGCGAGCGCAGCCAGCCTGCTGCGCCCGATGGCGTTTGCCCCGACGCGCTGCAAGGCGTCGACGACGCCTGTGCAGCGAGCCGCCTCGCCGATCTGCTCGGCGAGACTCGCCTCTCCGACGAGCCTGCATCCGACGCAGGCACCGATTACCCCGAAAGCCGCCTCGTCAGCCTCCTCGACCAACTTCACGTCACCAGCGAACCCGCTGCGGACATGGAGTCTGTCGGCTCCACCGACCCGATGCTCATCGACTCCGACACCGCGTCGCTCGACGCCTACCCCTCCGACGTGGTGGTCTTCGACGACCCGCTCCCTCGAGCTGACAGCGGCAGCAGCGCTGTCACCGAAGTGCTGGTCATCAGCCACGTCTCCAACTCGGGCGGGAGCGCCCGCGACGTTCAGCAAGCGGCGATGCACGACCTCTCCATCCCCCTCCCGGCCGACGCCGACGCCGAGACCCTGGAGGCACGCCGTCTTGCCCTCATCGCGGAGAGCAAGAAGATAGCCTCGATGAGACGCCTCGCTGAGGCCTACCAGCGCGAAGTCGACCGCGCCGCCTTCGGGACGCCGCCGCCCAGCGGTCCGAGCCGAGCCGGCTTCGTCCAGAAGCGCGGCGCAGCCGTTGCCAGCATGCTGGGCGCGGATTGCCCCGTCTACGCCACCCCGCTCGAGAATCTGCGAGCCGCTCAGGCGGCAGCAGAGGAGCTCAATGGGCTGGGAGCCGATGAGCTCCCCTACATGACAAGACGGATCCAGCAGCTGATCGACGCGGCTGCAGAACGGCACGAAGCCGGCGCCCGAGCTGATAGCCATCCCCCGCGCCGGGAACACGCCGCGACGTCCCGCTCGCCGACTGCGAGCGGCACGCGCCAGAAGAAAGACAAGGAGCCGGCTGCCAGCCGCAGCCGGACTCACATCACTATCGAGCGCGACGCGGATGGCCGCCCTCGGGCGGCCGAACACCAAGGAAACCTGCCGCCTCCCCCGCCTCGAAGAGAAAGACGCCTCACTCCGCCGCCCATCACGCATCCGACTCGGCCGCCGAGAAGGAGTCGGCGAGAGTGACGCCCGCCACAGGATCGACCGCCTTGCTCGGTCCTTGGCGTTAGAAGAAGAAGACGATGTCGGCCCGCAATGCTTTGGCCCCTGCATCCGCGACGAGCCCTTCCCCAAAGGGTTCTCGCTCCCCAGAGACACACCCAAGTACAACGGCTCGGTGAAGCCAGAAGATTGGCTCATCGACTACTCCACAGCCGTCAGCATCGCCAACGGCAATCGGCGCGTCGCCGTGAAGTACGTCCCCTTGATGCTGCAGGGGACGGCGCGCACGTGGCTCAACAGCCTCAAGCCATAAACATCAACAGCTGGCTGGACTTCACCGAGGTTTTCGTCCGCAACTTCACCAGCACCTACAAGCGGCCTCCCAAGCCTCGCCAGCTCTCCCTCGCGTCCAAGGGCCCAACGAGTCGACCCGCGACTACCTCACGCGATGGGCCGAGCTCCGCAACTCCTGCGAGGGAGTGCACGAGGTCCAGGCCATCGAGTACTTCACTGCCGGGTGCCGAGAGGGCACCCTCCTCAAGCACCGACTCCTCTGCGACGAGCCGGCTACCCTCGATGAGTTGCTGATCACCGCCGACAAGTATGCCACTACCGACTCCTCCATGAAGACCGAGCTCCGAGTGGACGCCTCAGGGAAGGTAGTCGCTCCGGCTCCCAAGACGCCGGCTGGCGACCCAAACCGGCGCCCCTACCAGAATGACCACAAGCGCAAGGGTCCCATGCCGACTTCCTCCAGTTGGCAGGTGGCCACAGTTGAAGACGAGCAGCCCGAGGAGCGGCCCGCTCCCAAGAAGAAGGGAGGCCGGCCGCCCTGGCAGCCGTCCTTCTCCTACGAGCAAGCACTCGATGCTCCCTGCAAGTTCCACAGCGGCGCGAAGCCGTCCAACCATACAACACGTAAATGCCACTGGCTCACCCGCATCACCAAGGGCGAAGGGATGGTGCCGCCTCCGCCTCCCGGCCCGCCGCCTCCAGCTCCCCAGCAGCCGGCGGCCCGGCCGGCAGTCGGCGCCATCCAAGACGAGTTCCCCGAAGCGCACGACGCCTACGTCGTCTTCACGAGTCAGGTCGACGACAAGCGCAGCCGACGCCGGCAACACCAAGAAGTAAACGCAGTCGCCTCTAGCACCGCCGAGTTCATGCACTGGTCGGAAAAGCCCATCAGCTGGAGCCAGGCCGACCACCCAGAGGTGATGCCTTCGCCTGGCTCCTATGCTATGGTCTTGGACGTCACCCTTGCGACGGAGAGGCGAGCTGCCAGATTTTCCCGCGTCCTAATAGACGGCGAAAGCAGTATCAACATACTGTACCGCGACACCATGGACAAGCTGAACATCAAAGCAAAGCAGCTCATGCCGAGCCGCACTGTTTTCCATGGTATCGTACCCGGCCTATCTTGCTCTCCAATCGGCAAGATCAAAATGGATGTTCTCTTCGGAGACAAAGATCACTTCCGCCGGGAAGCAATATGGTTCGAGGTGGTGGATCTGGAGAGCCCCTATCATGCACTACTTGGCCGACCTGCTTTGGCCAAGTTCATGGCTGTGCCCCACTATGCCTACCTGAAGATGAAGATGCCGAGCTCAAAGGGGATCATCACGGTAGCCGGCGACTACAAGAAGTCCATCGAGTGTGCCATGGCCAGTAGCCGGCTGGCCGAGTCCCTCGTGGTGGCAGAAGAGAAGAGGATGTTGGAACGGGTTGTGGCCATGGCCGGCAAGCAGCCGGCCTTGTCCCCCAACCCCAAAGACTGTGATGCGCAGGGCTCCTTCCAGCCTGCGAAAGAGACCAAGAAGATACCTCTAGACCCGGAACACCCGGAGAGGTTCGCCGTGATTGGGGCGAACTTGGACAGTAAATAGGAAGGCGAGCTCGCCGACTTCCTCCGTGAGAATCGAGACATCTTCGCATGGTCCCCAAAGGACATGCCGGGTGTCCCGAAGGATTTCGCCGAGCACAAGTTACATGTCCGAACTGATGCGAAGCCGGTCAGGCAACCCCTCCGCCGACTATCGGAAGAGAAGCGAAGAATCGTGGGAGAAGAGATAGCCCGGCTCCTTGCGGCCGGCTTCATCATGGAAGTGTTCTTTCCAGAATGGCTTGCCAATCCAGTTCTAGTTTTGAAGAAGAATAACAAGTGGCGCATGTGTATAGACTACACAAGTTTGAACAAGGCCTGCCCAAAGGATCCGTTTGCTTTGCCACGGATTGACCAAGTGATAGACTCCACAGCCGGATGCGAGCCGTTGTGTCTTTTGGATGCATACTCAGGGTATCATCAGATCAAGTTGGACCCGGCTGACCGCCTGAAGACTGCCTTCATCACACCCTTTGGAGCTTTCTGCTACCTGACAATGACATTCGGCTTGAGAAACGCCGGTGCCACTTTTCAGCGTTGCATGCAGAAATGTCTCTTGAAACAACTCGGCAGAAATGCCCACGTCTACGTAGACGACATTGTGGTGAAGATAGAGAAGCGCGGTACCTTGCTGGAAGACCTGAAGGAAACATTTGCCAACTTGCGCCGATTCCAGATCAAGCTCAACCCCGAGAAGTGCGTGTTCGGAGTGCCAGCCGGCCAGCTGCTAGGCTTCCTGGTCTTCGAACGCGGCATTGAGTGCAACCCTGTCAAGATCAAGGCCATCGAGAGGATGGAGATACCCACCAAGCTGCGAGATGTGCAGAAGTTCACTGGCTGCTTAGCCTCCCTGAACCGATTTATCAGCCGACTATGAGAGAAGGCTCTCCCCCTGTACCGACTCATGAAGAAGTCCACTCACTTTGAGTGGAACGATCAAGCCGACCAAGCCTTCCATGAGTTGAAGAAAATGTTGACCACTCCGCCTGTCCTGGCCGCGCCGACTGAGAAGGAGCCCATGCTCCTCTACATCGCCGCGACAAGCCGAGTCGTCAGCACTGTTGTTGTGGTCCAGCGCCCGGAGGAAGGCCGAGCCCAGCTGGTCCAGAGGCCGGTCTACTATCTCAGCGAAGTACTATCTAGCTCGAAGCAAAACTACCCGCACTATCAGAAGATGTGCTATGGGGTGTACTTCGCCGCCAAGAAATTGAAGCCCTACTTCCAAGAGCACCCCATCACGGTCGTGTGCACTGCCCCGCTCGCCGAGATCATAGGCAGCCGGGATGCATCCGGCCGGGTGGCCAAATGGGCCATTGCCTTGGCGCCCTACACGATCTTCTATCAACCCCGCACCGCCATCAAGTCGCAAGCATTGGCCGACTTCCTCGTCGACTGGGCCGAGACCCAGTACTTACCGCCGGCTCCCGACTCCACCCATTGGCGGATGCACTTCGACGGGTCCAAGATGCGCACCGGCTTGGGAGCCGGCATCGTCCTCACCTTTCCCAAAGGCGACAAGCTCAAGTACACGCTGCAGATCCACTTCGCCGCCTCCAACAACGTGGCCGAGTACGAGACGCTCGTACACGGGCTCCGGCTAGCCAAAGAGCTCGGCATACGCCGGATCCTGTGCTACGGCGACTCAGATTTGGTGGTCCAGCAATCATCTGGTGACTGGGACGCCAAGGACGCAAACATGGCAAGCTACCGATTCCTCGTCCAGCAGATGAGCGGATACTTCGAAGGGTGCGAGTTCCTTCACGTGCCAAGGGCCGACAACGACCAAGCAGATGCCCTAGCACGGATCGGCTCCACCCGACAAGCCATACCGACGGGCGTCTCCCTCCAGCGCCTCCTCAAGCCGTCCATCAAGCCGTCTCCAGAGTCGGATTCCATCTTCGTACCGCCTGCGCCAGAAACAGCCGGATCCGGCTCAAGAAACCCCGCAGGCGGCGCGGGGACTTCGACGACTGCCCCGGGGACTGACGTAGTCGAACCCGGCCCAGGGACTTCAGAACCCGGCCCGGGGACTGCAGCAGTCGGCCCGGGGACTGCAACAACACAAGAAGCGGTGGACGACTCCAATGCAACACCCAACCCACCCACCCGAGTCATGGTGGCCACGTTAACAGCAGAAGAAGTCACAGCTCCCTCATGGGCCCAGCCCATCCTCAAGTTCCTGGTCAGCAGAGAGCTGTCGGCTGATGAGATCGCAGCAAGACTAGTGCAACGACGAGCCGCAGCATACACAATAATCAATAGGGAGCTTGTGAAGCGCAGCGTCATTGGAGTCTTCCAGCGTTGCGTCGAGCCAGAAAAAGGAGTGACAATCCTCAAAGACATCCACCAAGGTGAATGCGGCCATCACGCCGCCTCAAGATCCCTCGTGGCCAAGGCTTTCCGCCATGGGTTCTACTGGCCGACTGCCTTGGAGGATGCTAAAGAAATAGTCAAGACCTGTAGAGGATGTCAAGTCTTCAGTTCCAAACAACACCTGCCGGCTTCTGCCCTCAAGACCATTCCCCTCACCTGGCCTTTTGCCGTCTGGGGACTGGACATGGTGGGCCCTTTCAAGACGGCCCGCGGCGGCTTGACACATCTACTCGTTGCTGTGGACAAGTTCACAAAATGGATCGAAGCAAAGCCGATCAAGAAGCTGAACGGGCCGACTGCCGTGACATTCATCACCGACATCACTACTCGGTATGGCGTGCCGCACAGCATCATCACCGACAACGGCACGAACTTCGCCAAAGGCGCACTGGCACGTTTCTGCGCGACACAGGGCATCCGACTGGACTTAGCGTCCGTTGCCCACCCGCAGTCAAACGGCCAAGTCGAGCGAGCAAATGGACTTATCCTCTCCGGCATCAAGCCCGATTGGTTGTACCACTGGAGCGATCGGCGGCTGCTGGCTCGAAGAGCTGCCGGCTGTCCTCTGGAGTCTGCGAACTACGCCCAACAAGTCGACCGGCTTCACTCCATTCTTCCTTGTGTACGGTGCCGAGGCTGTCATCCCAACAGACATCGAGTTCGACTCGCCTCGGATCACCATGTACACGGAGGAGGAAGCCAAAGAAGCAAGAGAAGACGGCGTCGACCTACTGGAAGAAGGCCGGCTGTTAGCCCTCAGCCGGTCCGCCATCTACCAACAAGGCCTGCGCCGCTACTACAACCGCAAGGTCAAGCCAAGATCCTTCCAAGAGGGCGACCTTGTGCTCCGGCTGATCCAGCGAACAGCCGGCCAGCACAAGCTCTCGGCCCCTTGGGAAGGCCCCTTCGTCGTCAGCAAGGCACTCGGCAACGACTCCTACTACTTGATCGACGCGCAAAAGCCAAGAGCACGCAAGAGAGACGACTCCGGCAAGGAGTCGGAGCGACCATGGAACGCAAACCTCCTAAGACGATTTTACAGCTGAAAAGCAGTATGTATCACGCTACCCCTTTTGTATTAAGTTACAAACCAACAGGCGCCCCGAACAGTACTCGGGGACTGCCTTTTATTTATCTATGAATGACGAGTGTCATATCCATGAATGTACTATTACATTTTGAACTCTTGTCCGGCACCGGGTCCGACTAGTCGGCCCGGGGACTGGCCGCCTTGAGCTATATTCTAAGTTGTTCCCGAAGTCAGCAAAGTAGTGTGTCGGCCCCCAAGTCCTCCCTTGTTGAAAGTCGCAGCTCAAAGAACTGACTGTCCGACTAGCAAGAGGAAAGACAGAAAAGACACCCACACGAAAAACGGCTAAGGAACAACTAACCTATATAGCAAAGAGACGGCCTCCATATACGCCTGCCGGCTGTCACAACAGCCGGCTGGCCGGCTTCCTAAAAAGCTTAGCTTAAGTCCGACAGAGCTCAAAGTACTTCCCCCTCCCCAATCGGCCAGGCACTCCCCGGCTACAGTTTGTAGAACAACTGTTTGACTAGGGAGGCGGCAACCAAGGGAGGGCGGCAAAGGAAAAAAGCAGAAGGACAAAAAGCAAAAGTACAAGGAAAAGCCGATTGCATAACTTATATACATAAAGCCGCCTAAAGGCTGGCAACAGACTTGAGTTTCAATACACCCAGTGGGTGGAACTGTGCAGACTTAACCAAACATTGTTCCAAAGCAACAAGACAGGAAAACAAAAGAAAGAAGACTAAGGCATGACTTGGAGGCCGAGCTGGTCGGTGAAGGCAGCTCGCCGGCTGAGGGGGTGGCCGCCTAGCTGGTCCCAGCTTGACCGCCTCCCGCGACAGGAGACGCACTCGCACGCGACGTAGTGCTGGAGGCGCGGTCAGGCTGGCCGGCTACTCCACCAGCCGGCTCGGCGTCTTCACCTTCCTCCTCCTCCTCTTCGCCCTCGTCGCTGGAGTCGATCTCCTCTGCCGAGTCTTCGCCGTACGCCGGGTCCAACCCGAACCAATCTTCCGGCTGGGCGACTCCATTGTCGTCCACCTCGGGGGCGAAGACGTTGGTGTCGGTGTACTCGGCGATCGCCGAAGCCCGCCGAATGATGGCCGGCCGCGCCGGCTCCAGCTCCGCGTCGGCTTGCTGCCGCCAGGTAGCCAGCTGGTCCAGATTCAGGCCTGGGTACCAGGCCTTGACGAACTCCAGTGCCCGCCCGGCTCCGGAGCGAGCCGCTGACGCCTTCCAAGCCTCGAAGCGGCCGACGGCCACCTCCAGCCAGTCGGCGGTCCGACTAGGAGTGCGCGGGATCACTTGGCCGGGCCAGAGGGCGGCCAAGACCTGCGACCTGGCATGCTGAAGCCGGCGGAGCAGCCGGTGAGCCGGCTGGATACGAGCCTGGATCGCCAGGAGCTGCTCCTCCAGCGAGCGGCCGGCGGTCGGCGAGATCTCGAAGCCGGCTTGCCTCTTCGCCTGGCGACGAGCTTCGATGGCCTGGTTGGCAGCATTTGAGTAGCCAGGGAAGTACTCTGCGCGAAGAAGAAAAGAAAAGAAGAACCCCAAATCAGAAAAACAAGTCGAAGTAGCAGATGGCAAGAGAGGATGAAGGGGTAGACGACTTACCGTCAACCAGGTCCTCAATCTGGCCATAGCCGGAGACCAGGGTCTGCCTGGCCTCGTCCCAGCCGGCCGCCTCCGTCTCGAACTCGGCCTGGAGGGTGGCCTCGCGATCCTGCGCAGCCTTCAGCGCAGCCTTGTGGCTTTCCTCCTGGTCGGCCAGCTTCTTGACCAGGCGGTCGCGCTCCTGCACCAAGGCGGCGAGCTCCGCGTCCTTGGCACGAAGAGCAGTTTGGGACTCCCCCAGTTGTGCCCTCAGACTGGCGTTGGCCGCTGCAGAGATAGAAGAACAAGAAGAATGATGAGAAGTTATCAAGGAAGATCCGAGCCGACTGCTCAGCAGTCGGCCCGAATCTCGGGGACTACACCCAGTGGGTGCGCTGACGCGCCCCCACATGAGATAAAGAGCAAGTCACATACCTCGGCTTTCGGTGAGATCGGCGGTCTTCTGCGTCAGCTCCCGAGCCTGGGAGTTGAAGGCGGCCGCTCGGAGGTTGTGATAGTCCTGCAAGATGGACAGAAGACCGACGTGAGAACAAAAGCAACGATGAGAAATCATCAAGGAAGATCCGAGCCGACTGCTCAGCAGTCGGCCCGAATCTCGGGGACTACACCCAGTGGGTGCACTGACGCGCCCCCAAGAGAGAAATCAAGAAGAAGATGAGAATACTAACCCGGATGGCGGCCCGCGTGGCGAGGAATTCGTCGGTGAACTGCCTCAGCGCCGCGGCCTGGCCCTGGAGCCGGGTCCGGACGTCTTGTGCAGCGATGTTCACCACGGCTGTCCCTCCGCCTGGCGTCCACCCTGAGGTAGCGCTGGCCGCCTCCGCGTCTCGGGCCGACGAGCTGGAGCCCACGGCCGGCCGTGGCTCCGACGCCGCTTTCTGCGGCTCCGACGCGGCCTTCCCTGCGCGCCGGCTTGGCGGAACCCGGACCGCCACCTCAGCTCCCGCGGCCGGCTCGCCTTCCGCCGACTGTGCGGGCGCAGGATCAGTCTGGCCGCCTTGGGCCGCCCCAGTCGGAGGAGTCGGCCCCGGCGCCTCCCTCAAGAAGATGACGTCGTCGCTGCTCCCTCCCAGATCCGGCTGGGAACCGCTGGCTCCCCCTGGCGAGGGATCCGCGCCCCCGGGCGCCATGGTGCGCAGGGGGGTGACCATCAAGGCCTCCCCTGCCGCCGCTTCGGCCTCGGCCTCTGCCTGGGCCTTGGCTGCGGCCTCGGCAAGCGCCTTCGCTGCCTCCTCCTCCCGAGCTGCTTGGGCGGCGGCTGCCCTCCGTGCCTCCGCCTCCCGCGCTTCCTGCTCCTCCCGCACCTCCCGCGCGTTCCTTTCCGTCGCCTCCAGGAGGGCGGCGCGGGGATCTACGCGGCGGGTGGTGCTCCCAGAGCCCCCTGGCGACTCGACAACGGAGCCGGCAGCCGCCCGCTCGAGTGACAGTGGAGCTCTGATCAAAGAAAAGAAGACAAAGGTTCAGAAAACCACCCAAGAAAAGAAAGAAGAGAATACACAGAAAGAGAGAAAGCTTACGCTGACACAGCCTGCGGCTGCTTCACCACTCTGCGGAAGCGAGCCGCCTTCGCGGCCGCCTCTTCCCGCCTGGTGGCCGCCGCCCCACCCCTGGGCTTCTTCGTCCGGCTCCCGAACATGCCCTGGGTGGCGCGACGTTTCTGGCCCCTACCCCGAGCAGGCTGCGCACCGGAGGAGCCCGCGCCGCGTCCGGACGCCGGCTGGCGATGCGGGACGGCTTCGGCTTCATCCTCGTCCGGCCAGTCCTCAAAGGTAGCGGAGAGCCCGGCGCCGCCTGCTTCACCGCCAGCCGGCTCGGTGGCGTCCTCCATATGGACTGCCCCCAGGTCGGGGTCCTCCCGGTCGTGCTCGGTCCGGTCGGGGACGAAACGGCGCTCCGCGTCCCCCCCGCCGGCCGGTCGAAGCAGAGGACTCTGTCAAAAAGAGCGAGCCGACGGAGTTAGAGTCGGCCCGAAGGAACTCGGCGACAAAGCTGAGAGAGAGAAAGAGAAAAAGAGAAAGGTAGCGTACCGTAGGCGGAGGATTAGCATGGCTGTATGGCTCCTTGCCGAATTGCCAGTCGTCGGGAAGCTGGCAGTTGGCGAGGTAGTTCACCATGTCGGCCGCGTCGGCCTGCGGCATCTCCTTGGTGCACATCCGGCTCGGATCGAGCTGGCCGCTCATCTGACTGATCAGATGAGGCCGGCTCTGGAGCGGGAGGACCCGGCGCGTGACGAACGCGGCCAGAAGGTCGGGCCCCGTCAGGCCCTCCGACTGGACCATCACCCGCAGGCGGGCGATGGCGGCGTTTCCTCCCGGCGACAGCGTTACCGCCCGGAAGGACCACTGGGGTAGCCTCCCCGCCGGTGGGCCGGCTACGTAAGCCGGCAGGTTGATGTAGTCGCCCCGGGGAGCGATGTTCCGCACGTAGAAGTATGATTTCTGCCACTTCTTCACCGATTGGATCAGCGTGATGACGGGGAAGGGGTTATCGGCGCCCGATCTCCGCGACGCGATGAAGGCGCCAGTGTGGGCCGACACGCCCTTGCTGCGCGTACCCAGCTTCGACTGGAAGAACTCCCCCCAGAGCTCGAGGGTGGGGAGGACGCCGAGATAGCCCTCGCACAGGGTGACGAAGGCCGACAGCAGCACCACCGCGTTGGGGGTGAGGTGGTGCGGCTGGAGCTGATAAAAGTCCAGCCAGGAGCGGAAGAAGGCGCTCACTGGCAGGCCGAAGCCGCGCAGGAAGTGCGAGCGGAAGACCACCCGCTCGCCATCCTGCGGCGCCGGCCTGATTTCCTTCTCATGCGCGAGGCGGACCTCCACTTTGTCTGCGCTGGGCAGACGCCGGGTGTCGTGGAGGAAGTCGATGTGGTCCTGGTGAACAATGGAGCCATCCCAATCCCCGCCAAGCTGCTCGACGTGGGGAGGCATAGCGGAAGCTGGCACGGCGGCGGAGAAGCGCGCGGAGGAAGAGCGCGGCGGCGAAGCGCTGGCGCAAGAACAAGCAAGGCGAGAAGACGAAGGGAGTAGGAGGAGCGTGCGGGGGTCTGCCGCCCTCCACCTCCCCCAACTTATAGCCTCACGCGGCCGAAGAGGCCGGACGTGGGGGGGAGACGTGGGATTAACTGCGCCCACTCCCCCCACGTCCCGCGTTCATTACGCGTAAGTGCGAGCCGAAACTGCCGCACGGATCGTGCGGGCGGTTTCGGAATACAAAGGATCCGCGCCTGGGCCGGGGCGCGGACGTGGCGGGCCCCCTCCTTGCGGCGAGGTCCCGTCACGCGCGTGGGCTGGCAGGCTTTCTTGCCACGTGGCACGCCAACGGCCCGAGGCCGGCCCGCGGCCCGGTGCGCGAGCCTGCGGGTTCCCGCCCCCCGACTCCAGAAGAATTCGACTAAGGGCGGCACGCCTGCACCGAGGCTGGCTCCTAGCTGCCGGCTTGTCACGATAGGAAGCTGATCGAGCTTCTCGAACCCCACTCCACCTCGAAGCCCAATCAGCTTCGGGGACTACTGTCGGAGTAATTGGCCACGGGTAGCCTAACCGACTACCCCTGGCTCTTCAGAAAATTTATCAGGCCTTTGGGCCTTCAAGCACTCCAAGCATTTGGGCCGCCTTCCCCGGCCGGCTACCACTAAAGCCGACTCCCGGAAGGCGACCCAGCCTCACCGACTCCAAGAAGCCGGCCAAGAAGGACGCCGACTCCTAGAAGCCGGCCAAGACCACAACCACTCTTACATAACGGCGACATGACGAGGTGTGGCCACAGTGCGGCCCACAACCCCCTAAGCCCGAGGCGGGCATGGCTACAGGAGGCCGTACGGGGGGATGTCCCCCGTGCGGCCGGGCACTGTAGCCACGCCAGCTACGACGTCATCCACGACCTACTCCTGCACGGCCCAAGGACTGCGGGCCCCTTCAGCCAGAGAGAGGCGTGAAGGCGGCCCGGCCTTTCCTAGTCGGCCAGGAGCATAGCCGGCCTCCAGAAGCCGGCGACTCCCTTCCTCGAAGCAGGAGCCCCATTAAGGAGACAAGACGAGGTGAGGCTACAGTGATAGCCCCCGATGCGGATCACTGTAGCCACGCTTACCTCGACAAAGCCCTCATCATCAGAGGCGCGGCTACAGTAAGCAGCCGCCGACAAGACCCTAGGCGGTGGGGCCGGCCTGTCGACCGAGTAGCCGGCAGCCGGCGGGACCCACCAGCCGGCGGGACCCAGCAGCCGGCGGAGGAGCCGGCAGACGTAGACACTTACGGCTGGGGCCAGTTCCCAGTTGGATTACTATTGTACCCCCGGGGGGTAGGCCTATATAAACCCCCCGGAGCACCCATGCAAAGGGTTCGCACCTCTGCATGTTTGGCTTCCAAGCATAGCGCACACGCACACACACCATAGATAGAGAGAAGCAAGAGCTAGCCTTGTTCTTCTTCTCCCTTGATCCCAACAGCTCTAGGAGCGATTGTAGCTACTCTTTATCGATCTAGTGATCATGCGGAGACCCCGCAGAGCAGGACTAGGGGTGTTATCTCCTCGGAGAGCCCCGAACCTGGGTAAGATTCGCCGGCGTGCATGTCTTCGCCTCATCCCGTTTCCAGGCACCGGCGACGTTCTATTGGCTCCCACAATGATAAGCCATCCCTTGGCATATGTCGCACCAACCACCCGACAGATACCCCGATGCCCAACCGCCGCGTCCGCGAACTCTAGCGGCCTTGATTCAACGTCAAAAAGTCGATTCCCTTGTCCGGTGCGCCAATTGATGCCTTCACTCTGCTACTCTTAGTTTTCCTTTAATTTTCAGAGAATTGTTTGATCCTAATCGACAAGATGATATGTGAATAATGAAGATCACAAGTTCACGCCGCCATCTCCAAGACATATAGTACATGCATGGTTGCACTGCATGCATCTGGCTGCAAGACGATTATTTCATTTGTCATGAATCTCACCTGTAAGGTATCAAATCGGTCGTTCACTTGCTTGCCTGATGTCTTCACAGATCTGTGGATTCGTTCCACCATCACAGATTGTTGTTCCATGTATGCAGGCAATCTTTTTATTTTCCTGAGAGCGTTGGTTCTCTTGATATTCTTGGAGTGAAACGGCTGGGCCGGGGCCAGGAAAAAGACAACCTCTAATTCTCCCCCCTCGAACCTCTTTGTTTTCTAGCTTTGATTAACTACAAAAGGTTTGATTCTGCTGTATGTTCATTGGCGCAGAAATTAAAAGCACATTGATATTTTTTCCCGCCACATACACGAAGGATTGTGCATACAACTTGAACCATTGAAATCAACATATGGCTTGTTAAGAGCAATGCAAGGGATTTGAGAACATCGCATGGGCAGCATTCAGATATATATTTTTAGCATTCTTCATGGTTTTGAGTTAATTTATACTCTAGAATAATATAATATTGATGTACAGTAGTAGTACCTATTATGTTGTCAATTTATCAAAGTGAAAAGAATACCATGAAAGAACACGCTGAGATGATGGAACGAACCCACTGATCTGCTCTCTCAATATGAAGTGTTAATCTTCTCCTCTATATTTTACAAGGTTGCCATTACCCGAAGGATACGGACATGGCGAGTTTGGTTGAAGGAAGAAGGAAATAATACTGATTTGACATTAAGAAAAGGGAAATAATGTTGCTTGATATGCATGGGGACTCTAAAGATATACTTCCTCTATACACAAATGTAAGACATTTTTGTAGTTCAAATAGTTTTGGTAGTTTAAATAGTTAAACAGCAAAAATGTCGTAGGTTTGTATACAGAGGGAGTAGGGAGTAGGTTTGACACTTTACTAGTGCGAAAGAGATCCGTCAAGGTTTACCGAGTCCATGTAAGAAAAAGCACTATGTGGATTTTATTATTATATTATTTAATCCATAAATATTTAGAACCCCATTGCAATGCATGGGCAATTTCCTAGTTGATAGAAAAGCGAATAATCATGACGATATCCAAGGCAATGATCATGTATATAGGCATCATGTCCGAGACAAGTAGACTGACTCCTGTCTGCATCTATTACTATTACCCCACACATCGATCGCTATCCAGCATGCATCTAGATTATTAAGTTCATAAAGAACGGGGTAACGCTTTAAGCAAGGTGACATGATGTAGACAAAGTAAATCCAATCAATATGAATAAATGTCATCGTTTTATCCTTAATGGCAACGATAGAAATACGTGTCATGTCCCCTTCTGTCATTGGGATTGAGCACCGCGAGATCGAACCCATCACAAAGCACCTCTCCCATTGCAAGATAAATCAATCTAGTTGGCCAAACCAAACGGATAGATCGAAGAGAAATACAAAGCTATAACAATCATGCATAAAAGAGTTTAGAGAAGACTCAAATAATATTGATGGGTAATCTTATCATAAACTCATGATTCATCGGATCCCAACAAACACACCACAAAAAAGGATTACATCGAATAGATCTCCAAGCACCCAACACAAATGAGGGGTTGTCAATCCCTTGGTGGTTAATTGTAAGGATCAAATATCGTAGTAATAGATAGATAAACAAAAACACAAAATAAAATAAAAGTAAATAAATTATAGCAAGGTATTTTTGGATTTTAATATATGACAAAGATAGACCGGGGGCCATAGTTTTCGCAAGAGGCTTCTCTCTTGAACATAGCATACGGTGGGTAGACAAATTATTGTTGGGAAATTAATAAAAAAACGAATAATCATGACGATATCCAAGGCAATGATCATGTATATAGGCATCATGTCCGAGACAAGTAGACTGACTCCTGCCTGCATCTACTACTATTACTCCACACATCGACCGCTATCCAGCATGCATCTAGATTATAAAGTTCATAAAAAACGGGGTAACGACTTAAGCAAGGTGACATGATGTAGACAAAGTAAATCCAATCAATATGAATAAACGCCATCGTTTTATCCTTAATGGCAACGATAGAAATACCTGCCATGTCGCCTTCTGTCGCTGGGATTGAGCACCGCGAGATCGAACCCATCACAAAGCACCTCTCCCATTGCAAGGTAAATCAATCTAGTTGGCCAAACCAAATGGATAGATCGAAAAGAAATACAAAGCTATAACAATCATGCATAAAAGAGTTCAGAGAAGAATAATATTGATGGGTAATCTTATCATAAACTCATGATTCATCGGATCCCAACAAACACACCGCAAAAAAGGATTACATCGAATAGATCTCCAAGCACCCAACACAAACGAGGGGTTGTCAATCCCTTGACGGTTAATTGTAAGGATCAAATCTCGTAGTAATAGGTAGATAAACAAAAACACAAAATAAAATAAAAGTAAGTAAATTATAGCAAGGTATTTTTTTTGAAAATCCCCATGATCCCCGTAATCTCACACCTCCCTCCCCCAATCCCCTCTTGTTTCCTCGCCCATTGATAGAGCATGGCGTTCTCCACCCCTTTGCCCAACGAGCCCATCTCCCCGTCGATCCCTGCCGCTAGTTATTCTTCTCTCTCTCAAGCTACGCTCACCTGTTGCCACAGCATCGGAGCATCGTGGCCAATGCAGGCGACCATGATGCTCTTCACCAGCAGTCGTTGTTGTCCAGCATTGTCTTGATTTATTGATTAGGTCATACAAGGTTTGTGGGTTGCCAATTTGATTTTTGATTCATTCATGCGATTCGTTGTGTTTAGTTTTTCTATTTTATTTTGATGGTAGTGCTTGCCGGAGATTGTGGAGATGAAGCTGAAGCAGTGTGCCACCTGCTTGCCGTTGGTACCTGCTACTTCTTGAGCTTGCTTTTGTTTTTCCCTTGAAGAGGAAAGGGTGATGCAGCAAAGTAGAGATAAGTATTTCCCTTAGTTAGAGAACCAAGGTATCAATCCAGTAGGAGACAACGCACAAATCACCAATATCTGCACAAACAATCAAACACTTGCACCCAACACGATAAAGGGGTTGTCAATCCCTTCACGGTCACTTGCAAAAGTGAGATATGATAGAGATAGATAAAACTAAACAAAAGATAAAGTAAATATATTTGGGGATTTTTTGTTTATAGGTCAGAAAGTAAAAGATTGTAAAATAGTAGATCGGAAACTTATATGATGGAAAATAGACCCGAGGGCCATAGGTTTCACTAGAGGCTTCTCTCAAGATAGCAAATAATACGGTGGGTGAACAAATTACTGTCGAGCAATTGATAGAAAAGCGCAAAGTTATGATGATATCTAAGGCAATGATTATGAAATATAGGCATCACGTCTGTGTCAAGTAGACCGACTCCTGCCTGCATCTACTACTATTACTCCACACATCGACCGACTCCTGCCTTCATCTAGAGTATTAAGTTCATAAGAACAGAGTAATGCATTAAGTAAGATGACATGATGTAGAGGAATAAACTCAAGCAATATGATGTAAACCCCATCTTTTTATCCTCGATGGCAACAATACAATACGTGCATCGCTGCCCCTACTCTCACTGGGAGAGGACACCGCAAGATTGAACCCGAAGCTAAGCACTTCTCCCATTGCAAGAAAAACCAATCTAGTTGGCCAAACTAAACCGATAGTTCAAAGAGCATTACAAAGATATCAAATCATTCATAAAAGAATTCAGAGAAGATTCAAATAATATTCATAGATAAGCTGATCATAAATCCACAATTCGTCGGATCTCGACAAACACATCGCAAAAGAAGATTACATCGGATAGATCTCCAAGAATATCGAGGAGAACATGGTATTGAGAAGCAAAGAGAGAGAAGAAGCCATCTAGCTACTAGCTATGGACTCGTAGGTCTGTGGTAAACTACTCACTCTTCATTGGAAGGGTAATAGAGTTGATGTAGAAGCCCTCAGTGATCGTCCCCCTCCGGCAGGATGCCGGAAAAGGCCCCAAGATGGGATCTCAGGAACAGAAGGTTGCGGCGGTGGAAAAGTGTTTTTTGTGGATGCTTCTGGTGGTTTGGGAATATATGTGAATATATAGGAGGAGGATCTAGGTCAGGGGGTCATCGAGGGGCCCACAAGGTAGGGGCGCGCCCTCCACCCTTGTGGCCGCCTCGTGGCTCTTCCAACTTGCACTCCAAGTCTCCTAGGTGTCTTCTGGTCCAAGAAAAATCATCGCGAAGGTTTTATTCCGTTTGGACTCCATTTAGTATTCCTTTTCTGCGAAGCTCAAAAACAAGGAAAAAATAGAAACTGGCACTGGGCTCTAGCTTAATAAGTTGGTCTCAAAAATAATATAAAATAGCATATTAATGCATATAAAACATCCAAAACAGATAATACAATAGCATGGAACAAAAAAAATTATAGATATGTTGGAGACATATCAAGCATCCCCAAGCTTAATTCCTGCTCGTCCTCGAGTAGGTAAATGATAAAAACAGAATTTTTGATGTGGAATGCTACCTAAAATGTTTATCCATGTAATTTTCTTTATTGTGGCATGAATGTTCAGATCCATAAGATTCAAAACAAAAGTTTAATATTGACATAAAAACAATAATACTACAAGCATACTAACAAGGCAATTATGTCTTCTCAAAATAACATGGCCAAAGAAAGCTTATCCCTACAAAATCATATAGCCAGGCTATGCTCCATCTTCATCACACAAAATATTCAAATCATGCACAACCCCGATGACAAGCCAAGCAACTGTTTCATACTTTTGGTGTTCTCAAACCTTTTCAACTTTCACGCAATACATGAGCGTGAGCCATGGACATAGCACTATAGGTGGAATAGAATGTGGTGGTTGTGGAGAAGACAAAAAAGAGGGAGATAGTCTCACATCAACTAGGCGTATTAACGGGCTATGGAGATGCCCATCAATAGATATCAATGTGAGTGAGTAGGGATTGCCATGCAATGGATGCACTAGAGCTATAAGTTTATGACTGCTCAAAAGAAAAGTAAGTGGGTGTGCATCCAACTTGCTTGCTCATGAAGACCTAGGGCAATTTGAGGAAGCCCATCGTTGGAATATACAAGCCAAGTTCTATAATGGAAAAAAATTCCCACTAGCATATGAAAGTGACAACATAGGAGACTATCGTGAAGATCATGGTGCTACTTTGAAGCACAAGTGAGGAAAAAAGGATAGTAACATTGCCCCTTCTCTCTTTTTCTCTCGTTTTTTTTGTTTGGCCTTTCGCCTCCCTTTTATTTTTTCCTAACATGAGACAATGCTCTAATAATCAAAATCATCACACTCTTATTTACTTACAACTCAAAAATTACAACTCGATGCTTAGAACAAAATATGACTCTATAGGAATGCCTCCGGCAGTGTACCGGGATGTGCAATGACTCAAGAGTGACATGTATGAAAGAATTATGAAAGGTGGCTTTGCCAAAAATACGATGTGAACTACATGATCATGCAAAGCAATATGACAATGAGGGAATGTGTCATAATAAAATAGAACGGTGGAAAGTTGCATGGCAATATATCTCAGAATAGCTATGGAAATGCCATAATAGGTAGGTATGGTGGCTGTTTTGAGGAAGGTATATGATGGGTGTATGGTACCGGCGAAGGTTGTGCGGCACTAGAGAGGCTAGCAATGGTGGAAGGGTGAGAATGCGTATAATCCATGGACTCAACATTAGTCATAAAGAACTCACATACTTCTCGCAAAAATCTATTAGTCATCGAAACAAAGTACTACGCGCATGCTCCTAGGGGGATAGATTGGTAGGAAAAGACCATCGCTCGTTCCAGACTGCCACTCATAAGGAAGACAATCAAGAAATACCTCATGCTCCAACTTTGTTACATAACGGTTCACCATATGTGCATGCTACGGGAATCACAAACCTTAACACAAGTATTTCTCCAATTCACAATTACTCACTAGCATGACTCTAATATCACCATCTCTATATCTCAAAACAATCATAAGGAATCAAACTTCTCATAGTATTCAATGCACTTTATATGAAAGTTTTTATTATATCCCTCTTGGATGCCTATCATATTAGGACTAAATTTATAACCAAAGCAAATTTCCATGGTGTTTAAAAAGACTCTCAAAATAATATAAGTGAAGCATGAGAGTTCAATAATTTCTACAAAATAAAGCCACCGCCGTGCTCTAAAAAGATATAAGTGAAGCACTAGATCAAAATTGCCTAGCTCAAAAGATATAAGTGAAGCACATAAAGTATTCTAATAAATCACGATTCATATCTGCCCCTCTCAAAAGGTTTGTACAGCAAGGATGATTATGGCAAACTAAAAGTAAAGACTCGTATCATACAAAACGCTCCAAGCAAGACACATATCATGTGGTGAATAAAAATATAGCCTCAAGTAAAGTTACCGATAGATGAAGACGAAAGAGGGGATGCCTTTCAGGGCATCCACAAGCTTAGGCTCTTGGTTGTACTTGAATATTACCTTGGGGGTGCCTTGGGCATCCCCAAGCTTAGGCTCTTGCCACTCCTTATTCCATAGTCCATCAAATCCTTACCCAAAACTTGAAAACTTCACAACACAAAAGTCAACAGAAAATCTCATAAGCTCCGTTAGTACAAGAAAAATAAATTACCACTTTTGGTACTATTGTGAACTCATTTTTTATTTATATTGGTGTAATATATATTGTATTCCAACTTTTCCATGGTTCATACCCCCAGATACTACCCATAGATTTATCAAGATAAGCAAATAACACATAGAAAACAGAATCTGTCAAAAACAGAACAGTTTGTAGTAATCTGTAACTCTCAAATACTCATGTAAGTCAAACAATTCTGAAAAATTAGGACAACCTCGGAAATTTGTGTACCAATCTTGTGCAGAAAGAATCAGATCAAAATCACGCTTGGAAATTATTTTCCTCGGCGCAAAAGTTTCTGTTTTTCAGCAAGTCAAAACAACTATCACCGTAAGCCATCCCAAAGGTCTTACTTGGCACAAGCAGTAATTAAAACACAAAAACACGTCTAACCAGAGGCTAGATGAATTATTTATTGGAAAACAGAACCAAAAACTAAAGAATAAAAATAAAATTGGATTGCCTCCGAACAAGCACTATTGTTTAACGCCCTTGGCTAGGCATGAAAACACATAGATAGATCTAGGTATTATCATCTTTGGTATGCAATCCAGACGTAGCTCTCATAATAGATTCATATGGCAACTTAATTTTATTTCTAGGAAAGTGTTCCATGCCCTTCCTTAACGAAAATTGATATCTAATGTTTCCTTCTTTGATATCAATAATTGCACTAATCGTTCTAAGAAAAGGTCTAGCAAGAATAATAGGACATGTAGAATTGCAATCTATATCAAGAACAATGAAATCTACGGGCACATAATTCCTATTTGCAACGATAAGAACATCATTAATCCTTCCCATAGGTTTCTTAATAGTGCAATCCGCAAGATGCAAATTTAAAGAACAATCGTCAAATTCACGGAAACCTAGCACATCACATAAAGTTTTTGGAATCATGGAAACGCTAGCACCCAAATCACACAAAGCATGGCACTCATAATCTTTAATCTTAATCTTAATAGTATGTTCCCACTCATCATAAAGTTTTCTAGGGATAGAAAACTTCCAATTCAAGCTTTTCTTCAAAAGATTGCATCATAGCATCAATGATATGTTTAGTAAAAGCTTTGTTTTGATTATAAGCATGAGGAGAATTCAACATGGATTGCAATAAGAAAATACAATCTATTAAAGAACAATTATCATACTTAAATTCCTTGAAATCCAAAAGAGTGGGTTCATCACTACTTAAAGTTTTGACCTCTCCAATATCACTTTTATCAATTTTTGCATCAAGATCTAAAAACTCCGAATCATTGGGATGCCTTTTAACTAAAGTTGACTCATATCCAATCCCATCTTTATCAAGATTTATATTGGAAAACAAAGATTAGATAGGAGTCACATCAATCACTTTAAGATCTTCATCATTATTTTCACAAAAACTAGAAGAACACGCTTTTACAAACCAATCTCGTTGAGCACGCATCTTAGCGGTTCTTTCTTTGCACTCATCAATGGAGATTCTCATAGCCTTTAGAGATTCAATGATATCATGCTTGGGTGGAATAGATCTTATTCTCAAAGAATCAACATCAAGAGAAATTCTATCCACGTTCCTAGCCAAATCATCAATCTTGAGCAATTTTTCTTCAACCAAAGCATTAAAATTATTTTGCGAACTCATAAATTCTTTAACACTATTCTCAATATCAGAGGGCATCTTATTATAATTTCCATAAGAATTTTTGTAGGAATTACCATAATTATTAGAGGAATTACTAGGAAACGGCCTAGGATTAAAATTACCTCTATACGCGTTATTACCAAAATTGTTCCTACCAACAAAGTTCACATCCATAGATTCATTATTATTCCCA
This sequence comes from Aegilops tauschii subsp. strangulata, assembly GCF_002575655.3. Lineage (NCBI taxonomy): Eukaryota > Viridiplantae > Streptophyta > Magnoliopsida > Poales > Poaceae > Aegilops > Aegilops tauschii. The sequence continues at coordinate 238,729,094 of NC_053037.3, read as the reverse complement.
ATCAAAGTAGACAAAGGCATATCATTAGGATCAATAGAAGCACTCTTGCTAGCAAATAATTTCATAAGTTCTTTCATCTTTCCACTCAAAATATTAATCTCTTCAATCGCATGCACTTTTTTACTAGTGGAAGATCTTTCGGTATGCCATTGAGAATAATTAACCATAAAATTATCTAGGAGTTTAGTAGCTTCTCCTAGATTAATTTCCATAAAACTACCTCCCCCGCCCGAATCTAAAAGATTTCTAGAAGCAAAATTCAATTCGGCATAAAATTTTGTATGATCATCCACAAATTCAAACCATGAGTAGGGCAATTTCGTATCATCAATTTCATCCTCTCCCAAGATTGTGCAACATGTTCATGATCAAGCTGCTTAAAATTCATAATATCATTCCTAAGGGAGATGATCTTAGCATGAGAAAAATACTTGGAAATAAAAGCATCTTCACACTTATTCCATGAATCAATACTATTTTTAGGCAAAGATGAAAACCAAGGTTTAGCACGATCTCGAAGTGAGAACAGAAATAGCTTCAATTTAACAATATCATTATCCACATCTTTCTTCTTTTGCATATCACACAACTCAACGAAATTATTTCGATGGGATGCGGGATCTTCGCTAGGAAGGCCGGAAAATTGATCTTTCAAAACAAGATTCAGCAAAGCGACATTAATTTCATAAGATTGCGCACTAGTGGCGGGAGCAATGGGAGTACTAATAAAATCATTGTTATTGGTGTTGGAAAAGTCACACGATTTGGTATTCTCTTGAGCCATTGTGACAAAGCAAGCAATCTAACACACGAGCAAACAAAAAGCAACATAGAAGACGAACGGAAGAGGGGCGAAGATAAAGGCAAATATTTTCGAAAATCGTTTTAGAAGTGGGGGAGAGTAAAATGAGAGGCAAATGGCGAATAATGTAATGCAAGAGATGATAGTTTATGATGGGTACTTGCTATGTCTTGACTTGGCGTAGATCTCCCCGGCAACGGCGCCAGAAATTCTTCCTGCTATTTCTTGAGCTTGCGTTGGTTTTTCCCTTGAAGAGGAAAGGGTGATGCAGCAAAGTAGAGATAAGTATTTCCCTCAGTTAGAGAACCAAGGTATCAATCTAGTAGGAGACAATGCACAAATCACCAATACCTGCACAAATAATCAAACACTTGCACCCAACGCGACAAAGGGGTTGTCAATCCCTTCATGGTCACTTGCAAAAGTGAGATCTGATAGAGATAGATAAAACTAAATAAAAGATAAAGTAAATATTTTTGGGGTTTTTGGTTTATAGATCGGAAAGTAAAGGATTGCAAAATAGTAGATCGGAAACTTATATGATGGAAAAATAGACCCGGGGGCCATAGGTTTCACTAAAGGCTTCTCTCAAGATAGCAAATAATATGGTGGGTGAACAAATTACTGTCGAGCAATTGATAGAAAAAGCGCAAAGTTATGATGATATCTAAGGAAATGATTATAAAATATAGGCATCACGTCCGTGTCAAGTAGACCGACTCCTGCCTGCATCTACTACTATTACTCCACACATCGACCGACTCCTGCCTGCATCTAGAGTATTAAGTTCATAAGAACAGAGTAACGCATTAAGTAAGATGGCATGATGTAGAGGAATAAACTCAAGCAATATGATGTAAACCCCATCTTTTTATCCTCGATGGCAACAATACAATACGTGCCTCGCTGCCGCTACTCTCACTGGGAGAGGACATCGCAAGATTGAACCCAAAGCTAAGCACTTCTCCCATTGCAAGAAAAACCAATCTAGTTGGACAAACTAAACTGATAGTTCGAAGAGAATTACAAAGATATCAAGTCATGCATAAAAGAATTCAGAGAAGATTCAAATAATATTCATAGATAAGTTGAATTATAAATCCACAATTCATCGGATCTCGACAAACACACCGCAAAAGAAGATTACATCGAATAGATCTCCAAGAACATCAACGAGAACATGGTATTGAGAATCAAAGAGAGAGAAGAAGCCATCTAGCTACTAGCTATGGACTCGTAGATCTGTGGTAAACTACTCACGCTTCATCGGAAGGGCAATAAAGTTGATGTAGAAGCCCTCCATGATCGAACCCCCCTCCGACAGGATGCCGAAAAAGGCCCCAAGGTGGGATCTCACGGGAACAAAAGGTTGCGGCGGTGGAAAAGTGTTATTGTGGATGCTTCTGGTGGTTTGGGAATATATGTGAATATATAGGAGGAAGATCTAGGTCAGGGGGTCACCGAGGGGCCCACAAGGTAGGGGCTCCACCCTTGTGGCCGCCTCGTGGCTCTTGTGACTTGCACTCCAAGTCTCCTGGGTGTCTTCTGGTCCAAGAAAAATCATCGTGAAGGTTTTTTTCCATTTGGTATTCCTTTTCTGCGAAGCTCAAAAACAAGGAAAAAAACAGAAACTGGCACTAGGCTCTAGGTTAATAAGTTACTCCCAAAATAATATTAAATAGCATATAAAAACATCCAAAACAGATAATATAATAACATGGAACAATAAAAAATTATAGATACGTTGGAGACATATCAGTACCAATCTGAGTCCAATGTAACTACAGATCTCATCTCCCTAATCTGAATATTACAGAAGATGGACAAGGATCATGGCAGGGAGGTTGTCACTCATCCAATCTCGCCGGCGTGTTAGCCTTACTCTAGCATTGCTGAGTAATTGACATGCCTGCATGCTGCTCCTAGTGGACTCAACGGCATCGACTCATCGTGATACGTCTCTGTCGTATCTATAATCTTTGATTGTTCCATGCCAACATTCTACACCTTTTACATACTTTTGGCAACTTTTTATACTATTTTGGGACTAACATATTGATCCAGTGCCCAGTGCCAGTTCCTGTTTGTTGCATGTTTTTTGTTTCGCAGAATATCCATACCAAACAGAGTCCAAACGCGATAAAAACTTACGGAGATTTTTTTGGAATATATGTGATTTTTGGGAAAAAGAATCAACGGGAAATGATGCCCGAGGAGTCCACAAGGCAGGGGGCGCGCCCCAGGGGGTAGGGCGCGCCCTGGTCCCTTGTGGCCACTCCGTAAGACGGGTTGTGCCCTTCTTCTGGCGCAAGAGCTAATATCTGGATAAAAATCATGTTAAAATTTCAGCCAAATCGGAGTTATGGATCTCCGGGAATTTAAGAAATGGTGAAAGGCCAGAATCTGAGAACACAAAGACAGAAGGAAACATAGAGAGAGATCCAATCTCGGAGGGAGCCCCTCCGCCACCATGGAGGACAAGGACCAGAGGGGAAACCCTCCTCCCATCTAGGGGGGGAGGTCAAGGAAGAAGAAGAAGGAGGGGGGGCTCTCTCCCCCCTCTCTCCCAGTGGCGCCGGAACGTCGCCGGGGCTATCATCGTGACGACAATCTACACCAACAACTTCACCGCCGTCATCACCAACTCTCTCCCCCTTTATGCAGCGGTGTAACACCTCTTCTCCCCGCTGTAATCTCTACTTAAACTAGTGCTCAACGCTATATATTATTTCCCAATGATGTATGGCTATCCTATGATGTATGAGTAGATCCGTTTTGTCCTATGGGTTGATGGATGATCGCGATTGGTTTGAGTTGCATGTTTTATTATTGGTGTTGTCCTATGGTGCTCTACGTGTCGCGCAAGCGTGAGGGATCCCCGTTGTAGGGTTTGCAATATGTTCATGATTTGCTTATGGTGGGTGGCGTGAGTGACAGAAGCACAAACCCGAGTAAGTAGGTTATTTGCGTATGGGAGTAAAGAGGACTTGATACTTTAATGCTATGGTTGGGTTTTACCTTAATGATCTATAGTAGTTACGGATGTTTGCTAGAGTTCCAATCATAAGTGCATATGATCCAAGCAGAGAAAGTATGTTAGCTTATGCCTCTCCCTCATATAAAATTGCAATAACGATTGCCAGTCTAGTTATCGATTGCCTAGGGACAAATAACGTTCTTGTGACAAAAAGCTCTCTACTAAAACTAACTTAGTTGTGTCTTTATCTAAACAACCCCTAGATTATATTTACGTGCTCTTTATTATCTTGCAAACCTATCCTATCACACCTTCAAAGTACTTCTAGTTTCATACTTGTTCTAGGTAAAGTGGACGTAAAGCATGCGTAGAGTTGTATCAGTGGTCGATAGAACTTGAGGGAATATTTGTTCTACCTTTAGCTCCTCGTTGGGTTCGACACTCTTACTTCTCGAAAGAGGCTACAACTAATCCCCTATACTTGTGGGTTATCAAGACCTTTTTCTGGCGCCGTTACCGAGGAGCAATAGCGTGGGGTGAATATTCTCGTGTGTGCTTGTTTGCTTTATCACTAAGTTGATTTTATTTGCTGTTCTAAGTTGTTCTCTATCTTTAGTCATGGATATGGAACACGAAATACCAAAAAATAGGTGTACTTGCTACTCATGGAGATGGGGAACCTCCTAAAACCCTCGATGGTCATTATGTGAAAGATATTATGCACTACTTTAATAATCCTGAGAAAACCCCATTCAATTATATAATGGTAGACACGTTGGATCAATGTGAATACTTTAGGGATTATCGCTTGACTCAAAAAGGGAAACTGTTATGGGATCAAATTCATATGTTGCATTGGTATGCTCGAAATTTATGCTTGAGATATGATTATACTTGTTGCTCTAGGATGAAGGCTCTACACCTTCCCTTTTCATGCAAATTTAATGATAATGAAACCTTAGCTTCTTATGCAAATGGTAGATATGATTACTATGATGTGGAACGAATAGAAGAATTTGTTGCTTTTAAGGGTTCTTATGAAATTGAATTTTTGTTTGAAAAGTATGAAGCTTTTGATGACGGTGTTTATAGACCTAAATTTTTTGCTATACTTAAATATTTCTATGAGAATTATGAATACAATGCCGATATTGATGCGTTTATTAAGAAAGTCTCCCCTGTCCAAGAAGAGACTAATATTTGGTAGGAAGCTATGGAAGAAGAAATTGATGACACTGTGAGCTCATTGGATGAAAAAGAAGAGGAGAAGAGCGAAGAACAAAAGGAGGAAGAGCGGATTGATCATCCGTGCCCACCTTCTAATGAGAGTAACTCTTCAAATCATACATTGTTTAATTTCCCTTCATGCTTACCGAAGGATGATTGCTATGATAATTGCTATGATCCCTTTGATTCATTTGAAATATCCCTTTTTGATGAACTTGATGCTTGCTATGCTTGTGGCCATGATGCCAATATGAATTATGCTTACAGAGATGAACTTGCTATAGTTCCTTATGTTAAGAATGAAATTTTTACTATTGCAGCCACGCATGATAGTCCTATTATCTTTTTGAATTCTCCCAACTACACTATATCGGAGAAGTTTGCGCTTATTAAGGATTATATTGATGGGTTGCGTTTTACTACTACACATGATGATTTTGATAAATATAATATGCATGTGCTTCTTGCTCCTACTTTCAATTATTATGAGGGAGGAACTACATCTTCGCCTCTCTATGTTTCCAATACGATAAAATTGCAAGAAATTGTTTATGCTATGTATCGACCTTTACTATGTGTGCATGAATTATTCTTCTATGACATGCCAATGCATAGGAAGAGAGTTAGACTTTGTTGTTGCATAATATATGTTACTTTGTGCTCACTACTGAATCACAAATCATTGTTAATTAAAATTGGCTTTGATATACCTTGGGATCTGGGTGGATCCATTACTTGAGCACTATATGCCTAGCTTAATGGCAATAAAGAAAGCGCTGCCAGGGAGACAACCCGGAAGTTTTAGAGAGTCATTTATTTCTGTTGAGTGCTTTTATAAAGTTTAAAAACAAAAAATAAAGTGGGGAACCTAAAACTTTTTCAAAAAGAAAAGTGAAAGTAAGAAAGACGAGCACCGTTGAAGTGGGGGAGCTCCTTGAACTTTGTTCATGCCCATGGAAACTTTGCAAATCTCGATTACAAAAACTTTTCAACAAAAATAATTATCCCCTTCTACACATGCATTGTATTACAAAAATAATGTGCCAAGATTTTCCTTTAGGATGATTAGATTGCTTGTTTGGTTTGTGTAGTGGAAAAATAGAAACTTTGGCTGTAGTGCGTGAATTTGCATTATTTACTGGAATGTCAAAAGCTTCTGAAACTTTTTGAACAATACTTCTATACAAATTGTTTATTTTGTCCTAATGTTTCAGAATTTTTGGAGTTACATAAGTATGGTTGATGTTCAGATTACTACAGACTGTCCTGTTTAAGACAAATTCTATTTTAGATGCATTGTTTTGCTCGTTTTGATGAAACTATGTATTGTATCGGTGGAATAAGCCATGGAAAAGGTATATTACAGTAGCTACAATGCAAAAATAAAATATGAATGAGTTAGCAACGGTACTTAAAGTGGTGATTTGTTTTATTATACTAACGGATCTCATGAGGGTTTTGTTAAGTTTTGTGTGATTGAAGTTTTCAAGTTTTGGGTGAGATCACGATGGAAGTAAGGAATAAGGAGTGGCAAGAGCCTAAGCTTGGGGATGCCCGAGGCACTCGAAGGTAATACTCAAGGACTCCCAAGCAACTAAGCTTGGGGATGCCCCGGAAGGCATCCCCTCTTTCTTCTAACGATCATCGGTAATTTTACTTGGAGCTATATTTTTATTCGTCACATGATACGCGTAAATCTTGGAGCGTCGTGTGCTTTTATTTTTATTTTAATAATGCACATGCTGGTATGAGAAAGTCCTTGGTTGATTTATAGAATTCTCTTTGCACTTCACTTATATCTTTTGAGTATGGCTTTATAGAATGCTTCATGTGCTTCACTTATATCCTTTGAAGTTTGGATTGCCTGTTTCTCTACACATAGAAAACCACCATTTGTAGAATGCTCTTTTGCTTCACTTATATTTTTTAGAGTGTCGGCATATCTTTTGTAGAAAGAATTAAACTCTCTTGCTTCACTTATATCTATTTAGTGAGTCAACAGGAATTGGTCATTCACATGGTTAGTCATAAAACCATACATAAAACTTGTAGATCACCGAATATGATATGTTTGATTCCTTGCAATAGTTTTGCGATATAAAGATGGTGATATTAGAGTCATGCTTGTGAGTAATTGTGGATTGGTAGAAATACTTGTGTTAAGGTTTGTGATTCCGGTAGCATGCACGTATGGTGAATCGTTATGTGACGAAGTCGGAGCATGATTTGTTTTTGATTGTCTTCCTTATGAGTGGCGGTTGGGGACGAGCGATGGTCATTTCCTACCAATCTATCCCCCTAGGAGCATGCGTGTAGTACTTTGTTTCGATAGCTAATAAATTTTTGCAACAAGTATGTGAGTTCTTTATGGCTAATGTTGAGTCCATGGATTATGCGCACTCTCACCCTTCCACCATTGCTAGCCTCTTCGGTACCGTGCATTGCCCTTTCTCACCTCAAGAGTCGGAGCAAACTTGGGCGGTGCATCCAAACCCCATGATATGATACGCTCTATCACACATAAGCCTCCTTATATCTTCCTCAAAACAACCACCATACCTACCTATCATGGCATTTCCATAGCCATTCCGAGATATATTGCCATGCAACTTCCATCATCATATACATGACTTGAGCGTTCATTTTGTCATATTGCTTTGTGATACGCCCATTTTGCATCATGTTTTCCCACTATTATTTATGATGTTTTTATCCATAATAATGCTTTTTGGAGTAATTCTAATGCCTTTTCTCTCATAATATGCAAGGTACACACAAAGAGGGAGAATTCCGGCAGCTGGAAATCTCGACCTGAAAAAGCTACGTCAGGCTACCTATTCTGCACAACTCCAAACAAGCTGAAACTTCACGGAGAATTTTTATCAAATATATGATGAATATTGGAGCAAATAACTACCAGAGGGGGCGCACCAGGTGGGCACAACCCACCTGGGCGTGCCAGGCAGCCCAGGCGCGCCCTGGTGGGTTGTGCTCACCCAGGCCCACCTCCGGTGCCCACCTTCTGGTATATAGGTCATTTTGACCTAGAAAAAATAAGGGGAGGACTTTCGGGACGGAGCGTCGCTGTCTCGAGGCGGAACTTGGGCAGGAGCACTTTTGCCCTCCAGCAGAGCGATTCCGCCGCGGGAACTTCCCTCCCGGAGGGGGAAATCATCGTCATCATCATCACCAACAACTCTCCCATCTTGGGGAGGGAAATATCCATCAACATCTTCAACATAACCATCTCATCTCAAACCCTAGTTCATCTCTTGTGTTCAATCTTGTTACCGGAACTATAGATTGGTGCTTGTGGGTGACTAGTAGTGTTGATTACATCTTGTAGTTGATTACTATATGGTTTATTTGGTGGAAGATTATATGTTCAGATCCAATATGCTATTTAATACCCCTCTGATCTTGAGCATGATTATCATTTGTGAGTAGTTACTTTTGTTCTTGAGGTCACGGGAGAAATCATGTGAACTTGATATGTGTTCGATATTTTGATAGTATGTATATTGTGATTCCCTTAGTGGTGTCATGTGAAAGTCGACTACATGACACTTCACCATATTTGGGCCCAAGGGAATGCATTGTGGAGTAGCAATTAGATGATGGGTTGCGAGAGTGACAAAAGCTTAAACCCCAGTTTATGCGCTATTCCGTAAGGGACCGATTGGATCCAAATGTTTAATGTTATGGTTAGAATTTATTCTTAATACTTTTCTCATAGTTGCGTATGCTTGCGGGAGGGTTAATCATAAGTAGGAGGTTTGTTCAAGTAAGAACAACACCTAAGCACTGGTCCACCCACATATCAAATTATCAAAGTAGCGAACACAAATCGAACCAACATGATGGAAGTGACTAGATGAAATTCCCGTGTACCCTCAAGAACGCTTTGCTTATTATAAGAGACCGTTTTGGCCTGTCCTTTGCCTCAAAAGGATGGGACTACCTTGATGTACTTTTGTTACTACTATCGTTACTTGCTCGTTACAAATTATCTTGCTATCAAACTACTCTGCTACTTACAATTTCAGCACTTGCAGACACTACCTTGCTGAAAACCACTTGTCATTTCCTTCCGCTCCTTGTTGGGTTCGACACTCTTACTTATCGAAAAGAGCTACAATTGATCCCCTATACTTGTGGGTCATCAAGTCTATTTTCTGGCGCCGTTGCCGGGGAGTGAAGCGCCTTTGGGAAGTGGAATTTGGTAAGGAAACATTTATATAGTGTGCTGAAATTTAATGTTACTTGTTACTATGGAAAACAATCCTTTGAGGGGTTTGTTCGGGGTATCTTCACCTCGACCGGGACCACAATTAGCTACCCCTCAACCCACTACACCTACTGAAAATATTGAATATGAAATTCCTTCGGGTATGATAGAACAACTGCTAGCTAATCCTTATGCAGGAGATGGAACCGAACATCCTGATATGCACTTGATATATGTGGAACAAATTTGTGGATTGTTTAAGCTTGCAGGTTTACCCGGAGATGAAGTTATGAAAGAGGTTTTCCCTTTATCTTTGAAGGGAAAAGCATTGGCATGGTATAGGCTATGCAATGATATTGGATCTTGGAATTGGAATCGATTGAAATTGGAGTTCCACCAAAATTTTTATCCTATGCATCTAGTTCATCGTGATCAGAATTACATATATAATTTTTGGCCTCGTGAAGAAGAAAGTATCGCTCTAGCTTGGGGGAGGCTTAAGTCAATGGTATATTCATGCCCCAACCATGAGCTCTCAAGAGAAATTATTATCCATAACTTTTATGCTCGGCTTTCTCATGATGATTAATCCATGCTTGATACTTCTTGTACTAGTTCTTTTATGAAGAAGACTATTGAATTCCGGTGGGATCTTTTGGAAAGAATTAAACGCAACTCTGAAGATTGGGAACTCGACGGAGGTAAAGAGTCAGGTATTAAGCTTAAATATGATTGTGTTAAATCTTTTATGAATACCGATGCTTTTCAAAAGTTTAGCACTAAATATGGACTTGACTCTGAGATAGTAGCCTCCTTTTGTGAATCATTTGCTACTCATGTTGATCTCCCTAAAGAGAAGTTGTAAATATCGCCCACCTATTAAATAAGAAATTAAAGAACCGGTACTAGCTAAAGAATAAACCATACTTTATAATGTTGATCTAGTTGTTCCTACTGCTTATATTGAGAAACCACCTTTCCCTGTTAGGATAAAGGAACATGCTAAAGTCTCAACTACGGTTAACAAAATCTATATTAGAACACCTAAACCTGATGAACAAATCAAAGTAGAACCTAGTATTGCTATGATTAAGGATCTCCTGGAAGAAAACGTAGATGGGCATGTTATTTACTTCTGTGAAGAAGCTGCTAGAATTGCCAAACCTGATAAAAAGGATAATCATAAACCTGTTGTTGGCATGCTTGTTGTCTCATTTAAAATAGGAGATCACTGTTATCATGGTTTATGTGACATAGGTGCTAGCGTAAGTGCTATTCCTTACACCTTATACCAAGAAATTATGAATGACATAGCACCCACAGAGATAGAAGACATAGATGTTACTATTAAACTTGCTAATAGAGACACTATTTCACCAATTGGGATTGTTAGAGATGTTGCAGTCTTGTGTGGGAAAATAAAATACCCTACTGATTTTCTTGTTCTTGGTTCCCCACAAGATGACTTTTGTCCCATTATCTTTGGTAGACCTTTCTTGAACACCGTTAATGCTAAAATAGATTGTGAGAAACAAATTGTCGGTGTTAACTTTGGTGATGAGTCTCATGAGTTTAATTTTTCCAAGTTTAGTAGAAAGCTTCATGAAAAGAATTGCCTAGTAAGGATGAAATAATTGGTCTTGCTTCTATTGCCGTACCACCTACTGATCCTTTGGAACAATAATTGCTAGACCATGAAAAGGATTTACATACGCATGAAAGAAATGAAATAGATAAGATTTTCTTTGAACAACGTCCTCTGCTTAAACACAATTTGCCTATTGAAACTCTAGGAGGTCCTCCTCCACCTAAAGGTGATCCTGTGTTTGAATTAAAACAATTGCCAAACACTTTGAAATATGCTTATCTTGATGAAAAGAAGATATATCCTGTTATTATTAGTGCTAACCTTTCAGAACATGAAGAAGAAAGATTATTGAAAGTTCTAAGGAAGCACCAAGCTGCTATTGGATATACTCTTGATGATTTAAAGGCATTAGTCCCACTCTATGTCAGCACAAGATTAATATGGAACCTGATGCTAAACCCATTGTTGATCACCAACGTCGGTTAAATCCAAAAATGAAGGAAGTGGTAAGAACGGAAATCTTAAAACTTCTGGAAGAAGGTATAATCTATCCTATAGCTGATAGTAGATGGGTAAGTCCTGTTCATTGTGACCCTAAGAAAGGAGGTATTACGTTGTTCCTAATGATAAAAATGAACTCATTCCACAAAGAATTGTTGCATGCTATAGAATGGTAATTGATTTTAGAAAATTAAACAAAGCAACTAGAAAAGATCATTACCCTCTGCCTTTTATTGATCAAATGCTAGAAATATTATCTAAGCACACACATTTCTGCTTCCTTGATGGATATTCTGGTTTTTCACAAATACCTGTTTCTCAACCTGATCAAGAAAATACCACTTTCACTTGTCCCTTTGGAGCTTATGCTTATAGACGTATGCCTTCTGGTTTATGCAATGCACTTGCTACCTTTCAAAGATGTATGACTGCTATATTCTCTGACTTTTGTGAAAAGACTGTTGAGGTTTTCATGGATGACTTCTCTGTTTATGGGAAGTCTTTTGATGATTGTTTAAGCAATCTTGATCGATTTTTGCAGAGATACGAGCAAACAAATCTTGTCTTGAATTGGGAGAAGTGCCACTTTATGGTTAATGAAGGCATTGTCTTGGGTCATAAAATTTCTGAAAGAGGTATTGAAGTGGACAAAGCTAAGGTTGATGAAATTGAGAAAATGCCATGTCCTAAAGATATCAAAGGTATTCATAGTTTCCTAGGTCATGCTGGTTTCTATAGGAGATTTATCAAAGACTTTTCTAAAATTTCTAGGCCTCTTACGAACCTTTTGTAAAAGGATGTTCCTTTTGTTTTTGATGATGATTGTTTAGAAGCCTTCGAAACACTCAAGAAAGCCTTAATTTCTACACCTATTGTTCAACCACCTGATTGGAACTTGCCTTTTGAAATTATGTGTGATGCTAGTGATTATGCTGTTGGTCTGTTCTAGGACAAAGAGTTGATAAGAAATTGAATGTTATTCACTATGCTAGTAAAACTCTAGACAGTTCTCAAAGAAATTATGCAACTACTAAAAAAGAATTCTTAGCAGTGGTGTTTGTTTGTGATAAATTTAGATCTTATATTGTTGATTCAAAAGTAATTGTTCACACCGATCATGTTGCTATTAAATATCTTATGGAAAAGAAAGATGCTATACCTTGACTTATTCGATGGGTTCTCTTGCTACAAGAATTTGATTTACATATCACCAATAGAAAAGGAGCTGAGAACCCTGTAGCTGATAACTTGTCTAGGCTTGAAAATGTGCTTGATGACCCACTACCTATTGATGATAGTTTTCTTGATGAGCAGTTAGCTGCAATAAATGTTGCTCATAATACTCCTTGGTATGCTGACTATGCTAATTACATTGTTGCTAAATATTTACCACCTAGCTTTACATATCAACAAAAGAAAAAAATTCTTCTATTATTTAAGACACTACTTTTGGGATGACCCACATCTTTATAAAGAAGGAGTAAATGGTATTATTAGACGTTGTGTACCTGAGCATGAACAGGGACAAATCCTACGGAAATGTCACTCCGAAGCTTATGGAGGGCATCATGCTGGAGATAGAACTACTCACAAGGTATTGCAATCTGGATTTTATTGGCCTACTCTTTTCAAGGATGCCCGTAAGTTCGTCTTATCTCGTGATGAATGCCAAAGAATAGGCAATATCGTAAGCATCAAGAAATGCCTATGAATTATTCACTTGTTGTTGAACCATTTGATGTTTGAGGATTTGATTACATGGGACCTTTTCCTTCCTCTAATGGGTATACACATATTTTGGTTGCTGTTGAATATGTTACTAAATGGGTAGAAGCTATTCCAACCAGTAGTGATGATCACAACACCTCTATTAAAATGCTTAAGGAAGTTATTTTCCCAAGGTTTGGAGTCCCTAGATATTTAATTACTGATGGTGGTTCACACTTTATTCATGGTGCTTTCCATAAAATGCTTGCCAAGTATGATGTTAACCATAGAATTGCATCACCCTATCATCCTCAGTCTAGTGGTCAAGTTGAACTTAGCAATAGAGAAATAAAATTAATCTTGCAAAAGACTGTCAATAGGTCCCGGAAGAATTGGTCTAAGAAATTAGATGATGCACTTTTGGCTTATATAACAGCATATAAAAATCTATGGGTATGTCTCCTTATAAAATGGTTTATGGAAAAGCTTGTCATTTGCCTCTTGAGTTAGAACATAAAGCATATTGGGCAATCAAAGAACTCAACTATGATTTCAAGCTTGCCGGTTAAAAGAGGTTATTTGATATTAGCTCATTAGATGAATGGAGAACCCAAGCTTATGAAAATGCCAAATTATTCAAATAAAAAGTTAAAAGATGGCATGATAAAAGAATCCAAAAGCGTGTGTTCAAAGTCGGAGAATATGTTCTTTTGTACAACTCTCGTTTCAGATTCTTTGTAGGAAAACTCCTCTCAAAAGGGGCAGGCCCCTATGTTATCGAGGAGGTTTATCGATCTGGAGCTATCAAAATAAATAATGCCGAAGGCACTAACCCGAAAGTTGTGAATGGGCAACGAATAAAACATTATATCTCAGGTACGCCCATTAATGTTGAAAGTAATATTATCCAAACTTTGACACCGGAAGAACACATAAAAGAGTCCTTCCGGAACACTCCAGAATCGTGATAATAAGGAGGTACGTGATACGGTAAGTAAACGGACTCCAAAAAAGCCGCAAAAATATTTTTTGTCAGTTTTGGAATATTTAGAAAATTAGGAAAATAAGAAACTTCGAGGAAGCGTACCCTGGTGGGCCAGGCGTGCCCAGGTGGGTTGTGCCCACCTGGGACACCTTCCGAACTCCGTTTTTTTACAGTTTGCTTGTTTCCCAAGATAAAAAATATTTGTATACCCCCTGAACCTATTGACCACTACATCGCGGAGAAATATTCTGTTCTCTTTTCTTGCTGTTTTCTAACAGATCCAATCTAGCATAGCCGCTCCACGCTCCTCCAAGGACAAGTTCTTCGAGAACGTCATCAACCCATATCTGCAGGAGGTGATGCAGCACCCTCAGGCTATCCAGATGCATGAGGGGGTGCTGCACATCTGCGATGTGCAAGGTCCCAATGGGACGGGAACCGTGGAGGCCAGGCTTGAGGCTATGGAGCAGGAGGTCTTCCGATGCAAGGGGATGGTGGAACATGGACTCAATGCCAATCACCTCATGATCGCGGACTACACCCGTGATCTCAAGGTGGATGGCAAGTCTATGAAGGACACCGTCTTCACCCTCAACGAGTAAATCAACTCCCCCCAAAGCCAGATCTATGCCCTTCAAAACCAAGTCTTTGAATATGAGGCAAGGTTTAAAGGTATGAGTTTGGCTGCCAGTTGCAGGACCCGTGAGACTCACTCCTCCTCTTATAATGGTGAGCCTCTGCCATGGAAACCCGAGGACAAGATATCTTCATCACCACCAACTTCTTCTTCATCACCAAAGGAAAATTGAGTATTGGGTATGGGCACTCCCATTGGCTTCTGCCAAGCTTGGGGGAGGAGCCCCGGTATCGTATCATCCCCACTATCTTTTGCCTTTACTTATCTTAGTTCAATCTTTTGCTTACATGAATAAAAGTTTAGTTCTATCCTTTGTTTTCGAGAGTTTGCTTAGTGATCTATCCTTGTAATCATGTGCAAGATATATAATAAAGTTTAGTTTGAGTTTTTGCTTTCTTTACTTTCTTGTTGTAATAAAAGGAAAAGATATAAATAAAAAGAAAGGAAATAAATCAAGAAGATCATATACTAATCTTATGGTAGGTGATGGCACCACATAAGGAAAAGTATAAGTAGAAAATTTTATTAGAGATTGACAAACATAGCATCACACTACTGCAGGATGCTGCTAACGCGACACTACGATGTCAGGACCCCGATCCTAAGTCACACCGATCTAGCATGTAACACATCATATCACTTTGCGGCCTCACGCATGGTATTCCCACGGGTGCCACCTTACCTGGCCCGGGACCGTTTGCGCCTTTTGGCTCACGTATATGATAGTGTCGCTAGCATCCATATGACAAAGAACCCGGGCCGACATGACTAGTCGTAAACCCAAAGTGGCACTACTTACAGGGACAGGCATACATGACCCAGCAACGAACGTGTCGGTCATCAACGTATGAACCCAAGTCGTAGCAAGCTACAAGGACTTAAAGGAACAACGCGTGACATTTCCCCGAAGGGACAGACACATGAACGAAGAAGGACACATGCCAGCCAACCTAAGTGCTCTGGAGCAGTAGCAAGCTACCATGGCTCAGTGGAAGCATTAGGAGACATTTCCCCATAAGAGAGGCTACCAAGATGTCGGTGAGAACGACACCTATGGGGTCACTGGGATCCCTTCTACGGTCGGCGGGCGCGAGGTCGTGAGAAGAGCAGGTTTAGGAGCTAGCACAAGGATTGTTTACCCAGGTTCAGGCCGCGAGGATGCGTAAAACCCTAGTCTTGCTTTGGTGGATGTATTGAGTGTTCTTGAGCTCTCGAACTAGCTACGGTCGCCGTGTAGTTCAAAAGAGACGAATCCCCCTCCAGTATGCCTTGGGCCTCCTTTTATAGGCAAAAGGGGTTGCCACAGTGGCACACATGAGGTGGAAAGGCGTACAGTGTGCGAGCTTATCGCTCGGCATTATGGGACAAAGCTCATTCAATGCGCTACTTAGGTGTCCATTAGCTTTATCGGGGATGGGAACGAGGCCCGTCCCGTCCGTCACCGCTCCGCCTCGCTTCGACACGCGTCCAGGCCAGCGATGCGTGCGGTGCCATGTAGGCAGGCAGGCTGCTGAGGTGGCGCGGTGGTGGAGCCTTCACGAAGATCTGCATGCCACCACGCAGGTGCTTGCTGAGTTGGCCTGGAAGCCGCGTGTTGCCACGCAGGTGCCTGCCCAGCTGGTTGGGCTGGCAGCTGCATGCGAACGGTGGTGGAGTCTTGGTCGACGGAGGCCTGGCTGTGGCCCCGCTGATGCCCTCGGCAAGGGTCTTGCCGTGGCGTTGCAGTCGTCCCCAGCAAGACGCTTGCCGGGGGTCTTGTGGATTTCCTTGGCTAGGATCCCGCCGAGGGTCGCCGTCTTCTGGTCCTCATCTGATCTCGTGTACTTATGATCTTGACAAAGATCTGCATGCCACCACGGAGGCGCCTCCCGAGCCCTAGCCCCAATGTAGTTTGTTGACGGCGTTTGGAACCTTGGGCTCAAGGCTGGCTCGCTCTGCTGGTGTTGGGCAAGCTGCCCCGACAAGGCTCTTGCTGGGGCCGCGGAGGCTGCCCCGGCAAGGGGCCTGCCGGGGGAGCCTTCCTCGCCCCTTCGCTTGTCTTGTGTTTCTGGTCTTGGCGTTGTCTTGTGCTTCGGCTTCTCTCCGGCTTCCCTCCTCTGTTTTGCTAAGTGTGGCCGTGGCGCGCGGCTCTGACTACTCGTGCACAAGTAAAGGGGTCAAAAGGAGAGCCCCTACTTTTGTACACCGACACAAGAATAAACAACTAGGTAGTGGGATCCCACACATAACAAGCATTTCAAAATCATACACACAATATGCTCGAAATGTGCAATTACAACATGGCATCACAACAAAACTCTACAACTCAAAGTATTTATTCATTAGGCTCCGAGGAGCCAGATATTACAAACAGGGGTCTGATGACCCAGCATTCAAGTCATACAAGCAATAAGCACACGCGGAAGCTTAACTTGTCTGAGTACAAACAACTACAAAAGAAAAAGGCTGAGAAGCCTGACTATCTACAAGATCCTATCGAGGGCACAAGATCATAGATGAGGTAACAAGCTAAACGTCGAAGTCCACGCGGAACTACTAGTGAGACCGAAGTCTCTCTGCAAAACATAAATTAAGCAAACGTGAGTACAAATGTACCCATCAAGACTTACATCAGAACTAGCTACATATGCATCAGTATCAATAAAGGGGGTGATGGAGTTTAACTGCAGCAAGCCAGCTTTGACTCGGTGGCTATCCTGAACTACGACTGCAAGTAACTCTTTTGGGGTGGCGCACATGAGTCCACATATTCACCAATCAATACACCACTATGGATCCGCTCCCGTCTCCATACGAGAAGGCCATCCGTAGCACTCACGCTTATCTTGCGCATTATAGAGTATCCACTTTCACTTGTCTATGAACTGTATAGGCAACCTAGAGGTCCTTTACCGCGGACGCGGTTATTCGAAGAGATGATGTTAACGCTACAGGGGTGTACTTCTTCACACACGCTCTCACCACTTATCGTCGTTTACACGACATGTACTCGACAACCTTCAAGCGGAAGCCCAGCGAGGGTGTCGGCCACGACCTGACTAACCACACAAGTCCCTAGTCCAGGTTTATCGCCTATTCAGGTTCCATCCACAAGGAGTCCGGCCGAGGTTTCCACATACGACCCCGAACGATGTGTGTAGGGTTCCTGGGTCACCAAACGGGCGACTCGGTACACCGGGCCACGTGCCTACCGCATCATAGCCCACCCCTCAGGTCAGCGCTGCGCACGACCTCCAGCATACTACAAACACCAGAAAGTACTTGCAACTCCTTGACAGAGGACAGGGCCGGTTAATAAGTCAAGAGGGTCCATTGGTTTCGGGCCCAACGCGTGGTAGTAGCTATTCATGGATCACAAACACAGAACTCAATTCCTGAGGACGGCTTCAATGAGACAAGTCACCATGTACTCCTACATGGCCTCTCACCGCTACCTTTACCAAATCGCGTTCACACACTTAGCTCACACACAGTAGGACATGTTCATCACCATTCCAATTCATCCCCGATGAATCAGACCTGACTCAACTCTAAGAGGTAGCAGGCATGACAAACAAGCATGAATGAGTAGGCACATCAGGGCTCAAACAACTCCTACTCATGCTAGTGGGTTTCATCTATTTACTGTGGCAATGATAGGTCATGCAGATGAAAAGGGGTTCAACTACCGCGGCATGTAACAGATGAGTCGTTGTTGTCCTAATGCAATAAAAGAGAGCAGGAGTGAGAGAGTGGGATTGTATCAGAATGAACAAGGGGGTTTGCTTGCCTGGCACTTCTGAAGATAGTATAGTTCTTCATCGGTGTCATCGATCTCATCATCGGAACTACGTCCACTGAGAGGGGACAAATACCGGCAAACAGAGAAAGAACACAATCAATGCAATGCAACAATATGATGCATGATCATGACATGGCAATATGCTGTGATTTGGGCTAATGCAACAGAAAGTCATTTTGATTGAAGTGGAATTCAAAGCTATATCAAAATCCAACTCCAAATCTATTATAAAATTGTCCTAATCATGTTTCATCCTAAACAGTGAGGTTAACTTGCTCAAACATGCCTGAAAATAGTACAGATGAATAGATTGGATTTTTCTGATCATTTTTCATATATAAATCTTTTCAATCTGAGTTATAGATTATTTTCTATGATTTTTAGAAGTTTATAACTTTTTTGAAATAAATAAACCATTTAAGATTTATTTAAATTCCAGAAAAGAATTACTACGTCAGCGTGACGTCAGTCTGATGTCAGCGGTCAACAGGGCCGGTCCAGGTCAAACCCGACCTGTCGGGCCCACTGGTCGGTGACAGAGGGGCTAATCCCCCGTTGACTCGTGCTTTGGCTCGCTGCGGGGCCCACTGTCAATGGCTGTGGGGTAGTTAGCTAGCAGTGATTAGCACTAATCACGCGGCCACATCGGCACGCCGGAGTTTGGCCGGCGACGATCTCAAGCCGCGGCGGAAACTCGCCAGAAAACCGCTACGGGGCTTGGTTTTGCGCGTGGTTTGCGTCTATGGGTAGCTGAAGGTGCGCCGCATCCAACTAGGCGAGCGACAGCAGCTGGGGTGGCCGGAGAGGCGGCGATGAGGAGCTAGGCGGCGACCGGAGTTTGGCCTCGGTGGTTTAGTCACTGTGGTGCACAAGGAAGCTTGCGGAGGGGCTCTATGGACTCCTGGTGATGTGAGGATCTCACTCTAAGCTCGGACGTGACCGGCGCAAGCTCTAGCGACGGGGGCGGCAAACGCGATGGTAGGGAGCTTCGGCCATGGTGGCTCGATGGCTAGAGGGCGTGCGCGAGCAAGGTAGAAGGGGGAGATGAAGCAGCAGCTCACAGCGGGGTCGACGGCGCGAGAGCGAGGTCGGGGATGCGTTGTCGACGACGAATCGACCGCGGCCATTGCCGGACAGAAGCGGCGATGAAGGCGGCGGGGACGACGCTGCGGTGCGCCCGACGTCACGTGGGTTGGTGGAGATGAAGAGGAAGGCGCGGCGGTTCTTCTGGAAGCATCAAAGAGGCGAGGGGTGGACGATGGTCGTGGTGGTGCTCGTCGGCGCTCTCGGGTGCTCGTGGTCGATCGCGGGAGAGAGAGAGAGAGCAGAGGAGGAGGAGGGGGGTCCAGAGCGAGAGGGGGGTGTCGTGGTGCTCGGGCCATCTCCAGCAGCAGCGGCAAGCAGGAGCTGGCCGAGCGCGTGCGTGCGCGCGCGCCGCGGCCACACGCCCTCCTGCTAGTAGGCAGGAGGTAGAAGACGGTGCGGCGGCTGGTGGGCTGGGCCGTCTACTTGGGCTGGCAGGTAAGTGCGAGGTGGGTTTTTCCTCTCTCTCTCTCTCTGTTTTTTCTATTTTGTTCTGTTTTCTATTTTTCTGCTGCTGTTTTGGCTTTAGTAAAAATACTAAAGCATTCTGTAAAATGCTACAATAATTTGTGGACACTCTATGGATTATTCCAGTGGCCCACATTTAATTTCAGCATTATTTGAGCATTTAAATTATTTATAGTGTTTAAATGCCCAAAGTCAAATACAATATGATTTAATTCAGTGACTCAATGTTGTCCTAGAAAAATGTGAACCATTTTTGTCAGAGGTTGTAGACCAAGGCAAAGATGATGAACATTTTTGAAGGGCATTTCAGGTTCATTGAAAAAGTATTTTAGTAACCCTAGTTGGATTAAGTGGTGCTGGGGGTTTCTGCCATCCCCATTTCAACTTTGATTGAAACTTAAATATGATGCAACACAAGATTCTAGCACTAAGCATTACCAGAACTAGGGATGTGACAACTCACCCCCACTAAACAAGAATCTCGTCCCGAGATTCAAGCGCAGGGTAAGAAGGAAGAGGGGACTCGAACTATCACAATCTTCATGATCCAACTGTCGTCATTGAAGATATTGATTAATTGCATCATCTAGAACTTGACATCCTTGCTTTCGAGATCTTCACCCAACACGAGGACAGAAGAGTGAGATAACTCTACACGGATGGATCATCTTAATGATCATATGATCAACTCACGGAATGAGACGTAGAAACATCTCTTGAGCTAAGGGACAAAACACATATGAGGAGCGATGGAAAGAAGCAGGTGACGAAGGTTCAGATTAGTAGGCAACAATTCCATGCTTAGAAGATGGTGCATGGTTTCAAAGTAGCGAGGAGATAATCGCCATGATTCCATAACGGGACACCTTGGGGGGTGACCCATAGAAATATTCCCTTGAGTGGCAAAAATAATTACTTTTGATATAGAAATCATTGAAACTCTCTAAACCAGCCCAAGGAAAATCACAAACGATCATTTGAAGGGGTTCGGAGAAATGGCATACTCAGTTTGGAAAGGAAACTAGAGTTACAAGACAACTCAGCAAGCAGAGAACACATTCCAGATGATGCCGAGGATATAACCCAGTGACTGAGTGTGCTCTCAAGAACTTGGGCATTTCCATATCCATCAAGGTTTGCCAACATCTGTGCCAAGATGTTGGTGACACCTCGTACTACCATGATGAATATGGGTGGAGGATGCAGATGCAAAGGGAGATAACACCTTCTCAGGTTTCACCTTAGTGAGGCCAAGGAGACAAAAACTGGATGATCGACCGAGAGACATATAGCACTCTGCTTCTAATGTTCTCCTTGATGTGCTAGTGTAACCCATTCATAGATATGGTTTGGTATCTAGAACATCAAGTAAAAGGTCGGACTTCGGGAGCACAAGAATCCATAAGGAACAACTACTGGAGTAAATCCTACGAAGTCCTTATGGGGAGGTGGCCAACTTCCTCAATCAAGATACTACAATAATAGGTCTTCCGGTTGGGTGTGTTGGCCACTACATCCACTTTACTGGTTATAGAGAGACCAATATTATAATTCTTGGAATATGTTCCAATCATCATATCTGCCTGAGATTCAGATCTGGTTGGTGTCAGGATATTCCAGACTCATCAAGTCTAGAAAGGAAAATGAAAGTTTGCAACACAAATCGACGAGAGGGCGTTGCGAGATTCTCGGGGAGTGAACTATGATAGCAAGCTCCAAAACATGAGCTAGTTCTGCTACATACATGTGAACACGTTGTCCAAGACAAGCATGACCACATAGTAGTCTTACAACGAAACACTACCGAGTTCTGATTGGGAACCATCATTGCGGAGAGCGAAGTCCTGCGCATGTACCTTTGGGTCCTTAAGGATTAGCACTTAAGAACTTCTTTTCCTTGAACAAATCAATCAGTGGCTTGGTGTGCTAGGGATTCATATAGAATGAAGGTTGCAAGTCTCTAGACCACAGAATACTTCGCATCTATGCATGACTGCCTTGGGATGATTCCAGAGGAAGCGAAACAAACTTTCTCAAATTTACGGCGGCAACTTGCATCATATGCACGTGAATTAGGGGAAGTCACTTCTTCCATCAAAACATAAACTTCATGAGCTAGCACGAAGAAAATGCTTTCAAAAGTTTCCAACGCTAGCCTAGATGTTCAACATGAATCATGGACAAGATGAAAATGTTGTCAATGGGCTCAACAACAAACCATCCAGGTTTCCATATAGATGGAATTCCACAATTAAGTGAACACGGTGATAGCATTGGTCAGACCAAAGGATGTAATGGTGTATGCTCGAGGGATCAACCACGAGTAAGACAACATTACAAACATCGTTGGTTCTGAATTGATTTGAGGATAGCCTACACTCAAATCAAAGATTGGATAAGACAATAACACCGACAATTGATCACAAGGATCAATCGATGAAGATACCATCTTTCTTCAACAAACACACAACACAAGGATATCCCTTCCGAAATGAACTAAGTGGGATAAGCTTTCATCTTCCAACTCTCCAAGTTGTTGTTTAGCTCAACCGACTAGTTCAGGGTATCCAACACAGAATCTTGGAGAATGGGTGATTTGGAGGAAAACCAACATGATCACGAACTCAACATAGCGGTCAGGTGACAACCTGGTAATACTTCTGAGGAGATATTCGGAAAATCACGAACCACCAATATGTTACTAAGCTCGAGAACAGTCTTGCTTTTCAAAGCAAGACGATATGATCAAATAAGCAAGGGATTGAATAATCCTAACTCATTGATCCAAGAGTGCACCAGAAATAAGGACTAAGTAGCACAATCTATCTTAGAATGGTGATTCAATAGCCAACACGCTAAAGATGAGATGCTAGGAGTATTGATTTCACACATCATGGTTCACTCGTCGGCATTCTGGTAGCGACAACACGAGACCGAGGAATGAAAAATGATGGCAAGAAGTATCACTGCGTCAAGAATTCATGAGAGATGCTGCAATTCTCATGACAATCCTGACATAAAGGGGTCATACTCCAAGGTAGAACATAACAAAAGCTGGATTGGCATTTTGATCTGTGGAACACAACTACTTTGACCAGTCCAAGAAATGGATGAGGTGCTGGAGTTTGTCTCTCCTAGTCATTCCGGAATAGAATGGCTTGACGGACCACAAGAAAAATAGGCATCGATAACACGAATGCACAACTAGTCCTGACTATCAATTGATAGATAGAGGTCAGAATACAACTAAAGAGAGACAACTCAAAGGAACATATGGTTTTCTGAGTTGCGGATGCATAGATTTAGTATGGCAAACAAGTTCAACATATTTCTTCCAGATAATCCATGCAGAAAGGTAGGACTGGCAGATTCACAATGCAGAATGGAGAACTCATCAAGAGCACTCTTATTGTGATGTTTTGGTTCAGGAGAGCTTCTGCCATAAGTAGTTCATGGTATTTGGAAGAAGGATATACCACGAACCTCGAGGACTATCGCAAAGATTACTAATATCCTAAAGGAACTAGCAAACACTATCATTATGAAGTAAGTAGGGTGAATCTTGGGTTCAAGAACCCAGGAATACAATGCCTACTAACTAAGTGGCATCACGAGATGCTTTCGAGAATGATGGCCAGAATCATCACACTGCGAACACAAGACATGGCTAGATTACTAGGTGATCCTCTAAGACACCTAGGGTCATAATAATAGCTCCAACATATATGTTGAGGCAACAGAGTACCTCAACCCACCGATTAGTGTGGTTAAACTGGCCCAAAGGAACATCAGGAAAGGAAAGGAGGGAGTTGCAAATGCATCAGACTATTTCAAAACCTGGGATGACCCGGACAACATAACGGCTGTAAATGCTCAAAAAGATTTGAGACATCCTGCAAAATAGTGGCATGACCACTCAACATCACAATATTAAGGTTCTGAGGACAGCTATGAACATACGAAGTAATAGAAACTGAACTGAGACTTGAATCCATCAATCCTATAAGTCTACGGATTATTAACACGTGATCCTGATAGAAAGATGAGAAGCCTAGTTCTTAATCCCCGTACAAGAGAAGAGGGTAACTCAGATCATAAGGGCATAAGGTAAAGGAGTAAAAAGAGCCTTACGTTCCCTTCCACAATCAATTCCCTTATATAACTAAAGCATTTCTAGACTCAACTTCGACCAGTTTGGCTTGGTAATCCTACAGGTAGTGAGGCTCTGATACCAAAGCTGTCAAGACCCCGATCCTAAGTCACACCGATCTAGCATGTAACACATCATACCACTTTGCGGCCTCACGCATGGTATTCCCACGGGTGCCACCTTACCTGGCCCGAGACTGTTTGCGCCTTTTGGCTCACGTATATGATAGTGTCGCTAGCATCCATATGACAAAGAAACCCGGGCCGACATGACTAGTCGTAAACCCAAAGTGGCACTAACTTACAGGGACAGGCATACATAACCCAGCAACGAACGTGTCGGTCATCAACGTATGAACCCAAGTCATAGCAAGCTACAAGGACTTAAAGGAACAACGCGTGACATTTCCCTGAAGGGACAGACACAAGAACGAAGGACACATGCCGGCCAGCCTAAGTGCTCCGGAGCAGTAGCAAGGTACCATGGCTCAGTGGAAGCACTAGGAGACATTTCCCCATAAGAGAGGCTACCAAGAATAAACAACTAGGTTGTTGGATCCCACACATAACAAGCATTTCAAAATCATACACACAATATGCTCAATATGTGCAATTACAACATGGCATCACAACAAAACTCTACAACTCAAAGTATTTATTCATTAGGTTCCGAGGAGCCAGATATTACAAACAGGGGTCTGATGACCCCGCATTCAAGTCATACAAGCAATAAGCACATGCGGAAGCTTAACTTGTCTGAGTACAGACAACTACAAAAGAAAAAGGCTGAGAAGCCTGACTATCTACAAGATCCTATCGAGGGCACAAGATCGTAGATGAGGTAACAAGCTAAACGTCGAAGTCCACGCGGAACTACTAGTGAGACTGAAGTCTCTCTGCAAAACATAAATTAAGCAAACGTGAGTACAAATGTACCCAGCAAGACTTACATCAGAACTAGCTACATATGCATCAGTATCAATAAAGGGGGTGATGGAGTTTAACTGCAGCAAGCCAGCTTTGACTCGGTGGCTATCCTGAACTACAACTGCAAGTAACTCTTTTGGGGTGGCGCACACGAGTCCACATATTCACCAATCAATACACCACTATGGATCCGCTCCCGTCTCCATACGAGAAGGCCATCCATAGCACTCACGCTTATCTTGCGCATTTTAGAGTATCCACTTTCACTTGTCTATGAACTGTATAGGCAACCCAGAGGTCCTTTACCGCGGACACGGCTATTCGAATAGATGATGTTAACGCTGCAGGGGTGTACTTCTTCACACACGCTCTCACCACTTATCGCCGTTTACACGACATGTACTCGGCAACCTTCAAGCGGAAGCCCAGCGAGGGTGTCGGCCACGACCTGACTAACCACACAAGTCCTTAGTCCAGGTTTATCGCCTATTCAGGTTCCATCCGCAGGGAGTCCGACCGAGGTTTCCACATACGGCCCCGAATGATGTGTGTAGGGTTCCCGGGTCACCAAACAGGCGACTCGGTACACCGGGCCACGTGCCTACCGCATCACAGCCCACCCCTCGGGTCAGCGTTACACACGGCCTCCAGCATACTACAAACACCAGAAACTACTTGCAACTCCCGGACAGAGGACATGGGCGGTTAATAAGTCGAGAGGGTCCATTGGTTTCAGGCCCAACGCGTGGTAGTAGCTATTCATGGATCACAAACACAGAACTCAGTTCCTGAGGACGACTTCAATGAGACAACCCACCATGTACTCCTACATGGCCTCTCACCGCTACCTTTACCAAATCGTGTTCACACACTTAGCTCACACACAGTAGGACATGTTCATCACCATTCCAATTCATCCCCGATGAATCAGACCTGACTCAACTCTAAGTGGTAGCAGGCATGACAAACAAGCATGAATGAGTAGGCACATCAAGGCTAAAACAACTCCTACTCATGCTAGTGGGTTTCATCTATTTATTGTGGCAATGACAGGTCATGCAGAGGAAAAGGGGTTCAACTACCGCAGCATGTAACAGATGAATCGTTGTTGTCCTAATGCAATAAAAGAGGGCAGGAGAGAGAGAGTGGGATTGTATCGGAATGAACAAGGGGGTTTTGCTTGCCTGGCACTTCTGAAGATAGTATAGTTCTTAATCGGTGTCATCGATCTCATCGTTGGAACTACGTCCACTGAGAGGGGACAAATACAGGCAAACAGAGAAAGAACACAATCAATGCAATGCAACAATATGATGCATGATCATGACATGGCAATATGCTGTGATTTGGGCTAATGCAACAGAAAGTCATTTTGATTGAAGTGGAATTCAAAGCTAGATCAAAATCCAATTCCAAATCTAATATCAAATTTGTCCTAACCATGTTTCATCATAAACAGCGAGGTTAACTTGCTCAAACATGCATGAAACTTGTACAGATGAATAGATTGGATTTTTCTGATCATTTTTCATATATAAATCTTTTCAATCTGAGTTATAGATTATTTTCTATGATTTTTAGAAGTTTATAACATTTCTGAAATAAATAAACCATTTAAGATTTATTTAAATTCCAGAAAAGAATTACTACGTCAGCATGACGTCACTCTGATGTCAGCGGTCAACAGGGCCGGTCCAGGTCAAACCCGACCTGTTGGGCCCACTGGTCGATGACAGAGGGGCTAATCCCCCGTTGACTCGTGCTTTGACTCGCTGCGGGGCCCACTGTCAATGGTTGTGGGGTAGTTAGCTGGCAGTGATTAGCACTAATCACGCGGCCACGTTGGCACGCCAGAGTTTGGCCGGCGATGATCTCAAGCCGCAGGGAAACTCGCTGGAAAACCGCTACGGGGCTTGGTTTTGCGCGTGGTTTGCATCTACGGGTAGCTGAAGGTGCGCCGCATCCAACTAGGCGGGTGACAGCAGCTGGGGTGGCCGGAGTAGGCGGCGACGAGGAGCTAGGCGGCGGCCGGAGTTCGGCCTCGGTGGTTTAGTCACTGTGGTGCACGGGGAAGCTTGCGGAGGGGCTCTATGGACTCCTGGTGATGTGAGGATCTCGACTCTAAGCTCGGACGTGACTGGCGCAAGCTCTAGCGACGGGGGCGGCAAATGCGACGGCAGGGAGCTTCGGCCATGGTGGCTCGATGGCTAGAGGGTGTGCGCGAGCAGGGTAGAAGGGGGAGATGAAGCAGCAGCTCACAGCGGGGTCAACGGCGCGAGAGCGGGGTCGGGGATGCGTTGTCCATGACGAATTGACCGCGGCGATTGCCGGACAGAAGCAGCGATGAAGGCGGCGGGGACGACGCTGCGGTGCGTCCGGTGTCACGTGGGTTGGTGGAGATGAAGAGGAAGGCGCGTCGGTTCTTTTGGAAGCATCGAAGAGGCGAGGGGTGGACGATGGCCACGGTGGTGCTCGTTGGCGCTCTCAGGTGCTCGTGGTTGATCGCGGGGGAGAGAGCAGAGGAGGAGGAGGGGGGTCCAGAGCGAGAGGGGGGGGGGTGTTGTGGTGCTCGGGCCGTCTCCAGCAGCAGCGGCAAGCAGGAGCTGGCCGAGCGCGTGCGCGCGCCGCGGCCACACGCCCTCCTGCCAGTAGGCAGGAGGTAGAAGACGGTGCGGTGGATGGTGGGCTGGGCCGTCTACTTGGGCTGGCAGGTAAGTGCCAGGTGGGTTTTTCCTCTTTCTCTGTTTTTTCTATTTTGTTCTGTTTTCTATTTTTCTGCTGTTGTTTTGGCTTTAGTAAAAATACTAAAGCATTTTGTAAAATGCTACAATAATTTGTGGACACTCTATGGATTATTCTAGTGGTCCACATTTAATTTCAGCTTTATTTGAGCATTTAAATTATTTATTGTGTTTAAATGCCCAAAGTCAAATACAATATGATTTAGTTCAGTGACCTAATGATGTCCTAGAAAAATGTGAACCATTTTTGTCAAAGGTTCTAGACCAAGGCAAAGATGATGAACATTTTTGAAGGGCATTTCAGGTTCATTGAAAAAGTATTTTAGTAAACCTAGTTGGATTAAGTGGTGCTGGGGGTTTCTGCCATCCCCATTTCAACTTTAACTGAAACTTAAACATGATGCAACACAAGATTCTAGCACTAAGCATTACCGGAACTAGGGATGTGACATACGATCAGAGACCCTTCGACGAAACTGTGTGCGATGCCATAATCGCAAACGGTGGTGTAAAAAAATGTCAAAAAAGGTGCAAAACGTTTGCGATGGAGGATGCATCAAACACGGTTCAGGTTTAAGTTGCGTGTGCGATGCAGGGCATACGGTTCAGTCTACTTAACTGTTTGCGATGAGGAGGAACAAAAGAAACGGGCAGCCAGATGAAGGTGTGTGTGCGATATACAACATACGGTTTACTCGGATGAACTGTTTATGATTAGGCAACACAAAAGAAACGGTCAACCAGATTCAAGGTGTGTGCGATATACGACATGCGGTTCACACTGATGTACTGTTTGTGTTGAGACAAGAGAACAGAAACGGTTCAATATAACAAGATGTGTGTGATACGCGGCAAACAGGTCTGTAATCAGAAATGTGTGCGAAGACCAATAATAACACAGACGGTTGCTGCTAATAAGACGTGTGTGTTCTGCGATGGGATTGCATACAGAACAACAACATTATATACACACTTATAAGGACATGGTTGCATAACCAAATTAAACATCCACTTACATAGGTGGCTACTACAACCATGGCATTTGCACACACCAAAGTAAACTATTACATGCATAATTACATAGGTGGCTACTACACACATGACATTTCCACACACCAATAAAGTAAACTATATATTACATGCATGATTAACTAGCATAAACGATCATCTGATCATCATTTACTTCTTGTGACGCTTGCTCTGCTTGTGGCTCGATCCGGGCTCGTCGATTTGGGTAACGAGGCACTTCCTCATGTCAAAGATCCGCCTGTGCATCTCGTAGCATGTGTACACGCTCTTGGCCGCGAAGCTGAGGTGAGGTTCATCCAGTTGCCGCATCCATGCCTTGTGCCAGGATACAGGACTTGTTCTCTGGGCATCCTGCTTCATCTTTTCATAGTAGGGGTTGATGATGGCTGAGGCGAGTTCAACCAGGGAGTCCTGCTTCATGCTGCCCTAGACCCTGTAGTGGTCACTGATTTTGACAAGGTTCTTGCAGGCCAAGCCCGTAACACTGAGCACTTTTACGTCGTCTTTGGTTTCCACCGTGGCGAACTTGTAGTCGGTGCTGCTGACAAACCTGTTGAAACGGTCGCAAGGCTCTGTGGCCATGCAGTAGTGGTAGATGAGGACATGATGGCGCACACAGAACTGGGCGACGACAACCTTCTGATCTATACCGGGACGATCGGCGGTGTACTGGAGGTCAATGCCGAGCACCTTGTACTTGTCTCGAGCAAGCAACTGCTCAACGCTGTTGATGTAGTCGTCCACCACGGCCGGGTCGATGGTGTACACCACCGAGAGACCCGTCTCCCTCGCGTGGGTCTCCACTCTATGCTCGCCGAACTCCATTGGAGCGCTGCTAGACATCCCCTCTCTATGTGTCATCGTGGGTGTGCTTGTTGTGTTGTGGTGCGTGATTGAAAGGTTGAAGAGACTAAGGTTATAATGGCCGCGGGAATTAAAGGGGAAGCCGGACGGCCAGGAATATTGGCAGGCCCTGATGGCAGTTCTAATTTGCAGCGCGTAACTCCATCGTGCCGCACGTAACTGCATCGCGTGGAAACACGCACGGCGCAACCGCATGCATATGGGGGCCCCGACGTGATCGTGCGCACGCCCAACCGCTGGCAGAGCGCGCGCGGAGGGACGCGAGCAGAGCGCTCCGCGGTCGCCTCAACGGCGAGCAACCATATATATATATATATATATGCATATAGCAGTTGAACGCTCATGGAAAAGCTATCCACAAGCCGAGCGCGCCGACGGACGCGAGCAGAGCGCGCCAATGGACGCGAGCAGAGCGTGCCACGGCGCCTAACGGCGAGCACAACGCGCTCCGGCGCCTAACGGCGGGATAGACCTTCATTCAAGCCAATCAACATGTGTTCAAAAAACAAAAATTATCAAAAAGTAACGAGATAGACATTGGCAGCACAACTTATAAATTGACAGATGGAGTACTAGTTATAGTGATGCATATAATTAGGCAAGAAGAAAGATGCATCCATCAATGTACGACCTCCTCCTCCTCAACTCAGTGCGCCGGGCCACCGACCGGCGGCTTTTGTGGCGAGGTCAAGGTGCTTCTCAACAATGGCATCCAAGGATTTCAGCCGGTTGAAGAAGGCCAACATCGTAGCATCCTCACCGGCCTTGTAGATACCCATGTAAATGATTCGCTCGTACGCATGGATGTGTAGGTCGACGGTTTATTGCAGGGCGAGGCGCCTCGCGGCGAGCGCGACCTCTAGGTGGACATTCTTCATGGCGTCGGCGGGCAGTCGCAGGGCCACCAGTGCTTGAAAGAGGTTCCGACCATGGAGGCCGATTAGGGTGGCAGGCAATGAGGAGCCCGGGCGCGCGGGCTGGAGGAGTACGACGATGTCGTCCGCGAGCTTCTTGATGATGGTGAACCTATTGGTGGTGCGAACGATCATCTGGTTGTACTGAGAGTCGTAGCTGGCGTCGACGACGGCCATCCACCAGCCGGTCGCCAACACCGTGTGGAGACGATCCACGGTGCCATGCCGCAGGCCGGCGTCGTGGACCATCTGGCACAGCCGCTGGCCGCTCACGCACATCGCCGCCATGAGTCTGGAGTGAGCACTTTTGCGCTTATTAGTGCAGGTGCTTAGGCAAATGCTTAGGTGCGTACGATGTGTTAGATGCATTGGAATGGAGGGGCGCCTTTATATGAGTGCAAACTGCGTTGCATTCATATTGTGCTGCCTCTTTTCCCGGTCGTCCTCCCATTACTTCCCTCATGCATTCACACAATGCTAATTGAAGGATGCATCATTGGCCGTTCAACATTTTGGGAACCGCTACCCTCTCCCTCGTCTGCATTAAAGCCGTATCGGGAACTGCACCGCCCGCTGTCAAATCGAATAGTACCGCGCCGCCGGCTGCACGTCCGGCTGAACACACCTCCTCGCCTCCATCTATGCTTAATTACTGAATTTTAGTTGCAAAAATTCGATACTGCTAGTGATTTTTAGCTTCATATTCTGACAAATCGCAGTGTTACAAGGTTGGCAAATGGCAATCTTACTAGATCAACAAATGTCAATCTTTCTAGTTTGACAAATGGCAACATACCCAATATGACAAATGCAAATCGCACCAAATTGTTTGTAAGTGGTTCACATGGGTAATCCAAAAGAACCGTTTGTGTTCAAGAGATGCACAAATCCTGCTCTCACTTTGCATACGGGTGTTCTATCTAAAACGTTCGCGATCAAGAGCCATTAAAACCTATAGCCATTAAAACCAAGACACCCGGCGTCACGTGAATGGTTAACCGAACGCACATGGTTTGAATTATACAAACGTTTGAGATATTAAAGTGGCAGCTATTTTTTTTAAATGCCTTTGTTGGCTGTCATTATTCGAGTGCGCCTTCTCTCAAAATGGACATGAAAAATACCACAACATGTTGGGTGCCCTTCCATGATAGCATGCCAAGTTTCATGAATTTCACACGAGTTTTAGATTTACTAGAATT
The DNA here is from genome assembly GCF_002575655.3 of Aegilops tauschii subsp. strangulata. Taxonomy (NCBI): domain Eukaryota; kingdom Viridiplantae; phylum Streptophyta; class Magnoliopsida; order Poales; family Poaceae; genus Aegilops; species Aegilops tauschii. Next base: position 238,697,284 of record NC_053037.3, on the reverse strand, counting down.
AAAAAACCAGGCATCTCAATGTTTTGCCGGCAATCAACAGTGCCCTGGTGTTTGAAATTCATTCCCATTTCTTGCATGGGACCTAAGCATGCACCCAAGGAGACAGATTTGATTTTTCAACTAATTTATATGCACTGGAGCATGCACATGTAGTTCAAATTTAAATTATGCACATAAATGCATTGAAAACTCAGCTAATGCATAAAAATGTCCAAACGAACCCCCAAAAATCACAAAAATTCACACAACACTCCTGTTGTTCTATGTTGACACGAGAAAAAAAAATTTGAAAGCAATAAGAGGCAATGGATATCGTTTCGTCCCCAAAGGTGGGACGTTCCCTACCGAAAACCATCATTCTTGTTGTGAGAAGCTCCGGTTTGTGAGAAGCATATACCCAAACCTGCCCCAAATGGGACAAAATTTTTACCACGACATGTTGATGCCGCTCCATGATAGCATGCCAAGTTTCATGAATTTCAGACGAGTTCTGGATTTACTAGAATTTAAAAACCAGGCATCTCAATGTTTTGCCGACAATCAACGGTGCCCTGGTGTTTGAAATTCATTCCCATTTCTTGCATGGGACCTAAGCATGCACCCAAGGACACATATTTGATTTTTCGACCAATTTATATGCACTGGAGCATGCACATGTAGTTCAAATTTAAATTATGCACATAAATGCATTGAAAACTCAGTTAATGCATAAAAATGTCCAAACGAACCCCAAAAAATTCACAAAAATTCACACAACACTCATGTTGTTCTACGTTGACACGAGAGTAAAATTTGAAAGCAATAAGAGGCAATGGATATCGTTTCGTCCCAAAAGGTGGGACGTTCCCTACCAAAAACCATCATGCTTGTTGTGAGAAGCTCCGGTTTGTGAGAAGCATAGACCCAAACCTGCCCCAAATGGGACAAAATTTGTACCACGGCATGTTGATGCCGCTTCATGATAGCATGCCAAGTTTCATGAATTTCAGACGAGTTTTGGATTTACTAGAATTTAAAAACCAGGCATCTCAATGTTTTGCCGGCAATCAACGGTGCCCTGGTGTTTGAAATTCATTCCCATTTCTTGCATGAGACCTAAGCATGCACCCAAGGACACAGATTTGATTTTTCAACCAGTTTATATGCACTGGAGCATGCGCATGTAGTTCAAATTTGAATTATGCGCATAAATGCATTGAAAACTCAGTTAATGCATAAAAATGTCCAAACGAACCCCGAAAAATCACAAAAATTCACACAACACTCCTATTGTTCTATGTTGACACGAGAAAAAAAATTGAAAGCAATAAGAGGCAATGGATATCGTTTCGTCCCCAAAGGTGGGACGTTCCCTACCGAAAACAATCATGCTTGTTGTGAGAAGCTCCGGTTTGCGAGAAGCATAGACCCAAACCTGCCCCAAATGGGACAAAATTTGTACCACGGCATGTTGATGCCGCTCCATGATAGCATGCCATGTTTCATGGATTTTAGATGAGTTTTGGATTTACTAGAATTTAAAAACCAGGCATCTCAATGTTATCGGCAATCAATGGTGCGCTAGTGTTTGAAATTCATGCCCATTTCTTGCATGGGACCTAAGCATGCACCCAAGGACACATATTTGATTTTTCAACCAATTTATATGCACTGAAGCATGTGCATGTAGTTCAAATTTGAATTATGCACATAAATGCATTGAAAACTCAGTTAATGCATAAAAATGTCCAAACGAACCCCGAAAAATCCCAAAAATTGACACAACACACCTGTTGTTCTATGTTGACACGAGAAAAAAAATTGAAAGCAATAAGAGGCAATGGATATCGTTTCGTCCCCAAAGGTGGGACGTTCCCTATCGAAAACCATCATGCTTGTTGTGAGAAGCTCCGGTTTGTGAGAAGCATATACTCAAACCTGCCCCAAATGGGACAAATTTGTACCACGGCATGTTGATGCCGCTCCATGATAGCATGCCAAGTTTCATGAATTTCAGACGAGTTTTGGATTTACTAGAATTTAAAAACCAAGCATCCCAATGTTTTGCCGGCAATCAACGGTGCCATGGTGTTTGAAATTCATTCCCATTTCTTGCATGGGACCTAAGCACGCACCCAAGGACAAAGATTTGATTTTCAAAGAATTTATATGCACTGGAGCATGTGCATGTAGTTCAAATGGAATTATGCACATAAATGCATTAAAAACTCACTTAATGCATAAAAATGTCCAAACGAACCCTGCATAATTCCAATTCTTTTATGATCACTGCAGATAAAAGGTCTAGCAATTCAAACACCGTCCATGGCCGCTGTGACCCCATTATGTAATTCAAATCAAGACGAAAAATCAAGTAGATCCCACACAGTTTATTATAACCGACCGTGTGAGATGCAGCACAAAATATCTTCGGACCGTGTCTGAATAAGGGACCGTGTCTGATGACACTTTGCGCGCCAGTTTTTTGGCTGAAGCGATTCCAAATTTTCAGCTTCCGCGGAAATATCTACCTCCCCGCCCCCTCCCCCTTGCCAAAAGCCACATTTCCCCACTTTCCGCCTTCCTTTCCAAGTTGAAACCTTCACTCCTTTGCTTGCAGTGCCGCCGCCTCCTCGCCGGCGACCCTCCTTCACGCTGCTCGGCCTCGCCTATCCAGGCAGGTAATCCACACCCGACCCCCATCCTCCCCCTCCTTCTACATCCCACATGCCCTGACCGCCAGCGCGTGCGCGACAACTTCCACCCAAATCACCGACCCCTCCACCAAATAAGCGCTGGCCTAAGCCATGGTGCACGCAATATAGCTAGGACCTCAAGGAGCATTTGGTAGCGGAGAAGCAAATCGCGGCCGCATGCGTGGATGAGGTCACGATGGCTGCCATTCATGCCGACCCCCAGATCTTGGAGGAGCACCTCGCCGTCGAGGCCACCGTTGACGCCTCGTGCGCCGATGCCGCGACACGGTTGGCTGCTTTAAAGGACAGTTCATGGAGTTTTCTCGAGTCCACCTTCGGTGCCTTCAACGAAGACTACGAGGTGTTTTCTCAGCGTGCACGTGCTTACCTCATGTCAAGAGCCAGCAGGTTGGTGCCCGGAGCGGCTCAGGCAACTCACCACTACAACGAGGGCACCCACGATGCAGATGCCTCGCCCTCTTCCATGTCCAAGGAGCCAATCGTCATCGATATCTCCGACAATGAGGAGTAGCTTGTCTTATTAGCTCACTATAAGGACCATGTTCAGTTTGCTAGCTACTTCCTTTCCTTAACAAATTCTAGTGAATTGTGCAATCTACTTTACCATGCAATCTTCTGCTATAGTGTATATGTTCTATATGTCGTGCAATGTGGTGTTCAATTAACTGCTTGGTTCAATTATGCAAATGTGATGTTCAATTCTTCAGGGTGCAATATTTCCAAGTTGTTAAGCATGCTTGGTTTGGTTAACTGTCCGATCTTCTATTAGGAGTATGTTATATTGTTCAATTGGTGTTTAGTTAACTACTTGGTTCATTTGTTGTGGCTTGGTTCACTTATTGTGGTGTTTAGTTAACCGCTTGGTTCAATTCTGCAATGCGATGTTCAATTGTTGTGGGTGCATTCTGTTATTGTATACCATGTGAGGAATAAATCGAATTTGGCTGTACTAAATACATGAGAAACAAATATAATTGCTATATTTCCAAGTTGTTAAGCATGCTTGGTTTGTTTAACTATCTGATCTTCTATTAGGAGTATGTTATATTGTGCAATGTGGTGCTCAGTTAATGTTTGGTTCATTTGTTGTGGTGTTTAGTTAACTGCTTGGTTCAATTCTGCAATGCGATGTTCAATTGCTGTGGCTGCATTCTCTTATTGTATACCATGTGAGGAACAAATCGAATTTGGCTGTACTAAATACATGAGAAACAAATACAATTGCTCTATTTCCAAGTTGTTAAGCATGCTTGGTTTGGTTAACTGTCTGATCTTCTATTAGGAGTATGTTATATTGCAATATGGTGCTCAGTTAATGTTTGGTTCATTTGTTGTGGTGTTTAGTTAACTGCTTGGTTCAATTCTGCAATGCGATGTTCAATTGCTATGGCTGCATTCTGTTATTGTATACCATGTGAGGAATAAATCGAATTTGGCTGCACTTAATACATGAGAAACATATACAAGTGCTGTATTTCCTAGTTCTTAATCATGCTTGGTTTGGATAAATGGGTTTTCCATGTGGCTTGAATTAATCTGATTAATCTGATGAATCTCCAAAGGTTTACAAGATGGTACTAACTATTTTACCTTGCCTTTTTGTATTACATTGCCCCATTTCCAATATAGAGAAGATATTTATGCACATCCTTGTTTTCAGGCTTCACTGATGATTACCTCTCAAACCACCTCTGTGGTCAGGAGGCGAGGAAAGTTTTCATACAACGCCCACGGTTCAATATTGAAATGTTCCTGAAGAGGTCGAAGGATGGACGGTCAATCATCCACAGGCACTGGCCTAATGTTGCAAAGACCTTCAACATGAATGAAGGCTCAATATTCGCCTTCCCCTTCAGCAGTTTTCCAGATGAGATGCATCTCTCTATGTACCGTCTATGATGCTAATTTCGAAAGGTTCTAGATGTTGCATGTGAAACTTGTTGCAGGTGCAGTTGTGTAATGGGGTAGCTGAGTGCTGAAGCTATATCATGTACTCCGATGTATTTCAATTATGAAATCCTGCTTCCTTAATATGGAAATGGAATATATTATATGCTTAATATGAATGTCAATTAGATTAGTAAATGGATTATTAATAATAGGGCAATTAGCCTGCTAATTGGGTTTTCGTATTGCAAACGGTTAATGAGAAACCACCGTGGGCGATGACCTCACGCAACGCACATAGTTTGTAGGAATAAACCGTGTTGGATCAATGAACAATCACACACGACATTCTCTTCAAAACTGTTTGCGTTACGCCACCTTGCGCAAACGTTTTCCTTGTAGTGACTGTGTGGGATGTATATACGAATGGAAACGTTTAGTGGTGACTGACTGTGTGGGATGTACTTACGACCGGAAATGATTTCGCCTGTATAATTGTTTTTTTAGCACTACTGTACGTATTTCTGTATTTGAGTGCTCGCCGGTCGCACACGACCTCATTTTGCCGAGCATGTGTGCCAGGAGGGCATATCCCCAATGGTTTCTGGGTCGTGTGGGAAGGACCCCCCTATCGCCCACACTCACTTGGCGACGGTTCCGAATGCCGTCGCAGAAATGGTTTAAAAACCGTTTGTTTAGGACCGACGCGCACCAGTGTTAGTCAATGATGCAACTCATGAAAGAATTAATAAGGGAAGAGAATATTCACATATAATTACACTATCCTAGAAATCTTTTGTGATTGTGAGCCCCCATTAAAATATTATATGCCAAAATTGTTGACATTGGACAAGGAAGACAACTTAATGATTTATGTTTGTTCATATTCACATAGAAGTCATATTGTCATAGATCCTTTAACATGTGGTGCTTGCCCCTATCTTTGCCAGCCAAAAATTTCGCACTAAGTAGAGATACTACTTGTGCATCCAAAAACCTTAAACCGAAATCTTATTTTCAAGTGTCCACCATACCTACCTAGGGATTGAGCAACATCCCTCAAGTAAGTTGTCATCGGTGCAAAAAGGCAATAAAAATTGCTTCTAAATGTGTGAGATCATTTACTGTAAGAGAAAATTGAGTGTTGCACGAACTTGTGATGGTGAAGAATAAAAGCGACAAACTGCATAATAAAGGTCGCTATCACAAGGGGCAATGCAACATGACGTTCTTTTGCACTAAGGGGTTGAGCATACAAACAAATAGCGCATGGCAACCTTTGCTTCCCTCTGCGAAGGGCCTATCTTTTACTTTTATGTATTTACTTTTATGCAAAGAGTCAAAGTTTTCTCTCTATTCCTTTTTATTTTCTCCTTTGGCAAGCATCATGTGGTGAGGAAAGATCTAGGCACATATGTCCAGTTGAATATGTGTAGCATGAGTTATTATTGTTAACATCACCATTGAGGTGAATACATTGGGAGGCGAAACTATAAGCCCCTATCTTCCTATGTGTCCGGTTGAAACGTTTTGCTCATATGTATGCGGTGAGTGCTAGCAATCATAGAAGACTATATGATGGTTGAGTATGTGGACTTGCCTAAAGACTCCGATATGTGACCCTTCCTGAAAATATTATGAATTATAGTTGCAAAGTTGAATGAGAACATAGTTTGTTGATTTTTAATAGAGTTTTTGCATTATACTTCGATTGTGTGATGAACAGTTACTTATTCATGAGAAGTCTATGATAAAAGTTCTATGATAAGAGTCTTATGTTTAAGTTTGTTGCTGTTATGATAATCTACATGATGCTTCTATGTCCGTATTTTCTTTTTATCGACACCTCTCTCTAAGCATGTGGACATGTTTTTCGATTTCTGTTTTTGCTTGAGGACAAGCGCGGTCTAAGCTTGGGGAAGTTGATACATCCATTTTGCATCATGTTTTCCTACTGTTATTTATGATGTTTTTATCCATAATAATGCTTTTTGGAGTAATTCTAATGCCTTTTCTCTCATAATATGCAAGGTACACACAAAGAGGGGGAATTCCGGCAGCTGGAAATCTGGACCTGAAAAAGCTACGTCAGGCTACCTATTCTGCACAACTCCAAACAAGCTGAAACTTCACGGAGAATTTTTATCAAATATATGATGAATATTGGAGCAAATAACTACCAGAGGGGGCCCACCAGGTGGGCACAACCCACCTGGGCGTGCCAGGCAGCCCAGGCGCGCCCTGGTGGGTTGTGCTCAGCCAGGCCCTAGTTCATCTCTTGTGTTCAATCTTGTTACCGGAACTATAGATTGGTGCTTGTGGGTGACTAGTAGTGTTGATTAAATCTTGTAGTTGATTACTATATGGTTTATTTGGTGGAAGATTATATGTTCAGATCCAGTATGCTATTTAATACCCCTCTGATCTTGAGCATGATTATCATTTGTGAGTAGTTACTTTTGTTCTTGAGGTCACGGGAGAAATCATGTTGCAAGTAATCATGTGAACTTGATATGTGTTCGATATTTTGATAGTATGTATGTTGTGATTCCCTTGGTGGTGTCATGTGAACGTCGACTACATGACACTTCACCATATTTGGGCCTAAGGGAATGCATTGTGGAGTAGCAATTAGATGATGGGTTGCGAGAGTGACAGAAGCTTAAACCCCAGTTTATGCGCTATTCCGTAAGGGACCGATTGGATCCAAAAGTTTAATGCTATGGTTAGAATTTATTCTTAATACTTTTCTCGTAGTTGCGGATGCTTGCAGGAGGGTTAATCATAAGTAGGAGGTTGTTCAAGTAAGAACAACACCTAAGCACCGGTCCACCCACATATCAAATTATCAAAGTAGCGAACACAAATCAAACCAACATGATGAAAGTGACTAGATGAAATTCCCGTGTACCCTCAAGAATGCTTTGCTTATTATAAGAGACCGTTTTGGCCTGTCCTTTGCCTCATAAGGATTGGGATACGTTGCTGCACTTTTGTTACTACTATCGTTACTTGCTCGTTACAAATTATCTTGCTATCAAACTACTCTGCTACTTACAATTTCAGCACTTGCAGACATTACCTTGCTGAAAACCACTTGTCATTTCCTTCCACTCCTCGTTGGGTTCGACACTCTTACTTATCGAAAAGAGCTACAATTGATCCCCTATACTTGTGGGTCATCACTTTGCATGATCGTAAGATAGCTAGCATGATGTATTCATGGCTTGTCCATTTTTTGATGTCATTGCTACGCTAGATCATTGCACACCCCGGTACACCGCCGGAGGCATTCATATAGAGTCATATCTTTGTTCTAGTATCGAGTTGTAATATTGAGTTGTAAGTAAATAAAAGTGTGATGATCATCATTATTAGAGCATTGTCCCGGTGAGGAAAGGATGATGGATACTATGATTCCCCCACAAGTCGGGATGAGACTCTGGACGAAAAAAAAGAGGCCAAAAAAAGAGAGCCAAAAAAGGAGAAAAAAACAAAAAATGACCGAAAAAGAGAGAAGGGGCAATGCTACTATACTTTTACCACACTTGTGCTTCAGAGTAGCACCATGTTCTTCATATAGAGAGTCTCTTGAGCTATCACTTTCATATACTAGTGGGAATTTTCATTATAGAACTTGGCTCTTGTATATTCCTATGATGGGCTTACTCAAATGCCCGAGGCATTCATGAGCAAGCAAGTTGGATGCACACCCACTTAGTTTTAGTTTGAGCTTTCATACACTTATAGCTCTTAGTGCATCCGTTGCATGGCATTCCCTACTCCTCGCATTGACATCAATTGATGGGCATCCCCATAGCCCATTGATTAGCCGCATCGATGTGAGACTTTCTTATTTTTTGTCTTCTCCATACGACCTCCACCATCATATTCTATTCCACCTATAGTGCTATATCCATGGCTCACGCTCATGTATTGCGTGAAAGTTGAAAATGCTTGAGAACATTAAAAGTATGAAACAATTGCTTGGCTTGTCATCGGGGTTGTGCATGATGAAATACTTTATGTGGTGAAGATGGAGCATAGCCAGACTATATGATTTTGTAGGGATAACTTTCTTTGGCCATGTTATTTTGAGAAGACATGATTGCTTTATTAGTATGCTTGAAGTATTATTGTCTTAATGTCAAATGATAGACTATTGCTTTGAATCACTCGTGTCTTAATATTCATGCCCTGATTAGATTATATGATCAAGATTATGCCAGGTAGCATTCCACATAAAAATTATCTTTTTTATCATTTACCTACTCGAGGACGAGCATGAATTAAGCTTGGGGATGCTGATACGTCTTCGTCGTATCTATAATTTTTGATTGTTCCATGCCAATATTCTACAACTTTTACATACTTTTGGCAACTTTTTATACTATTTTTGGGACTAACATATTGATCCAGTGCCCAGTGCGAGATCCTATTTGTTGCATGTTTTTTGTTTCGCAGAATATCCATACCAAACGGAGTTCAAACGCGATAAAAACTTACGGAGATTTTTTTAGGAATATATGTGATTTTTGGGAAAAAGAATCAACGTGAGACGATGCCCGAGGAGTCCACAAGGCAGGGGCGCACCCCAGGGGTAGGGCACGCCTGGGCCCTTTTGGCCACTCCGTAAGGCGGTTGGTGCCCTTCTTCTGGCGCAAGAAAGCTAATGTCCAGATAAAAATCGTGTTAAAATTTCAGCCAAATCGGAGTTACGGATCTTCGGGAATTTAAAAATGGTGAAAGGCCAGAATCTGAGAATGCAGAAACAGAAGGAAACAGAGAGAGAGCTCCAATCTTGGAGGGGCTCCCGCGCCTCCGCCACCATGGAGGCCAAGGACCAGAGGGGAAACCCTCCTCCCATCTAGGTGGGAGGTCAAGGAAGAAGAAGAAGGAGGGGCTCTCTCTCTCCCCCTCTCTCCCGGTGGAGCCGGAACGCCGTCGGGGCCATCATCGTGACGACGATTGATACGTCTCCAACGTATCTACTTTTGCAAACTCTTTTGCCCTTGTTTTGGACTCTAACTTACATGATTTGAATGGTACTAACCCGGACTGACGCTGTTTTCAGCAGATTGCCATTGTGTTATTTTTGTGCAGAATAAAAAGTTCTCGGAATGACCTGAAAATCAACGGAGATAAGTTTTGGAATTAATAAAACATATTGGTGAAAGAATCAGCAGCAGGGGCCCACACCCTAGCCAAAAGGGTGGGGCGCGCGCCCACCCCCCGGGGCGCGCCCTCCGACCTCGTGGGCCCCCTGGACCTCCACCGACCTCAACTCCAAGTCCATATATTCACGTTTTATGATACGAAGCCGCCGCCAAGCCCTGTTCTTCCTTGGGAGGGCAGATCTGGAGTCTGTCCGGGGCTCCGGAGAGGGGAATCAGTCGCCATCGTCATCATCAACCATCCTCCATCACCAATTTCATGATGCTCACCGCCGTGTGTGAGTAATTCCATCGTAGGCTTGCTGGACGGTGATGGGTTGGATGAGATTTACCATGTAATCGAGTTAGTTTTGTTAGGGTTTGATCCCTAGTATCCACTATGTTCTAAAATTGATGTTGCTATGACTTTGCTATGCTTAATGCTTGTCACTAGGGCCCGAGTGCCATGAACTCAAATCTGAACCCTTTATGTTTTCATGAATATATTTGTGTTCTTGTTCCGATATTGCAAGTTATAGTCACCTACTACGTGCTATGATCCGGCAACCCCGGATTGACAATAGCCGGGACCACTCCCGATGATGACCGTAGTATGAGGAGTTCATGTATTAACTAAGTGCTAACGCTTTGGCCCGGTAATCTATTAAAAGGAGGCCTTAATATCCCTTAGTTTCCAAAAGGACCCCGTTGCCACGGGAGGGTAGGACAAAAGATGTCAGACTACCCACAATGGGAGTAACATAGGTAGTAACATCACATATATCTAGATAAAATAGATGATGTGGCAAGCAATAAATGAAGAAAGAGAGGCATGTGGTAACATAGCTAGTTACTACTAGTATGAGTAACATCACACATATCAAGGCAAGATGAGTCTATAGCCTAATAAATAAAGTGTTGCATGTTACCACACATATGTTACTCCCCACTATGGAGGTAGTAACATAGAGTAGTAACATGTCCATGTTACTACTCTATGTTACTACCCATTGTGGCTAGTCTCATGCAAGTTCTTTTCCATAAGCACGTATGACTATATTCGGAATACATGCCTACATTACATTGATGAACTGGAGCTAGTTCTGTGTCGCCCTATGTTATAACTGTTGCATGATGAATGGCATCCGACATAATTATCCATCATTGATCCATTGCCTACGAGCTTTTCACATATTGATCTTTGCTTTGTTACTTTTCCGTTGCTACTGTTACAATTACTACGAAACTACTACTGTCCCTTTTGCCACTGTTACCGTTACTTCCATATTACTTTGCTACTAAATACTTTGCTGCAGATATTAAGTCTTTCAGGTGTGGTTGAATTGACAACTCATCTGCTAATACTCAAGAATATTCTTTGGCTCCCCTTGTGTCAAATCAATAAATTTGGGTTATCAAGACCTTTTTCTGGCGCCGTTGCCGGGGAGCATAGCTCTATTCTCTGAGTCACCTGGGATTTATATCTGTTGATCACTATTAGGAATCTGAAAGATCAAAGAACCAAGATTTTTCCCTCAACTACGAGGGGAGGTAAGGAACTGCCATCTAGCTCCGCGCTTGATTCTCCTTCTGTTTTAAGTAAACTTGCGACACCTACACCTACTATTGATTCTGATATGTCGCATGTTATTGATGATGCTACTTCTACTATGAATGATGCTTATGATACTACTTCTGTGCTTGATGATACTATGCCACTAGGTGAATTTCTTGATGAACAACTTGCTAGGGTTAGAGAGAATGAAATTACTGAAACTGATGATATTATTGAAGATTATGATTATGATTCCCCCTAGATATGAATTGCCTGTTGTGCCCGAGGGTTATGTTATGGATGAAGAAACTGCTAGAGACTTCTTTGCTTGCAATGATAGAGAAGATCTTAAGAAATTATTAGCTAAGCTGAAAGAAAAATTCTTGAATCCTAGAATGAAATATGATCCTACTTTTGCTACTTCACCTATCTTTGTTACTGATAAGGATTATGAATTCTCTGTTGATCCTGAGTTAATTACTTTGGTTGAATCTGATCCTTTTCATGGTTATGAATCAGAAACTGTTGTGGCACATCTTACTAAATTGAATGATATAGCCACCCTATTTGCTCATGAGGAAAAATCCGCTATTCCTATATTCTTAAATTGTTTCCTTTCTCATTAAAGGGTGATGCTAAGATATGGTTTAATTCTCTTGCTCCTAGTTGTGTGCGTAGTCCCCAGGATATGATTTATTACTTCTCTGCAAAATATTTCCCCACTCGTAAGAAACAAGCTACTTTAAGGGAAATATATAATTTTGTGCAAATTGAAGAAGAGAGTCTCCCACAAGCTTGGGGGAGGCTTCTCCAATTACTTAATGCTTTGCCTGATCATCCTCTCAAGAAAAATGAAATACTTGATATCTTTTATAATGGGCTAACCGATGCTTCCAGAGACCACCTGGATAGTTGTGCTGGTTGTGTTTTCAGGGAAAGAACTGTTGAGCAAGCAGAATTCTATTGAATAATATATTGAGTAATGAAAATGATTGGACGCTTCCTGAACCAACTCCGAAGCCAACTCCGAAGAAAAGGGGTATTCTATTTCTTAGTCCTGAAGACATGCAAGAGGCAAAGAAATCTATGAAAGAAAAAGGTATTAAAGTTTAAGATGTTAAAAATCTACCACCTATTGAAGAAATACATGGTCTTGATAACCCGACACAGGTAGTAGAGGTAAACTCTCTCCGTAGATTTGATGAAGGTGATATTCCTTATAATAATTCCGCTAGTCAATGCTTGGATGAGTTTGATAATTTTATTGTTAAACAAGAAAATTTCAATGCTTATGTTAGTAGACAATCGAAACGTAATGCTTATATGCTTGATCACCTGAGTAATTATATGAATAGTACTGTTAATGATCTTAAGCTTATTAGTAAACATGCTTCCATGGTTACAACTCAAGTAGAACAAGTACTTAAAGCTCGAGATGAATTGCTTAATGAGTTGAATAATAAGAAAAATGATAATGCTGTTAGGGTTATGACTAGAGGTGGTAAAATGACCCAGGAACCTTTGTATCATGAGGGCCATCCTAAGAGAGTTGAGCAGGATTCTCAGAGAACTAATACTGATACACCTAGTCCTCGTAATAAAAAGAAAAAGAAAACTGATAGGACTTTGCATGCTAGTGAACCTGCTATAGACACACCTGAGAATCCCAATGATATTTCTATTTCTGATGCTGAGACACAGTGACGAACATGAACCTAGTGACAATGTTAATGATGATGTTCATGTTGATGCTCAACCTAGTAACGATAATGATGTAGAGATTGAACCTGCTGTTGATCTTGTTAACCCACAATCAAAGAATCAACATTATGATAAGAGAGACTTTATTGCTAGGAAACATGGTAAAGAAAGAGAACCATGGGTTCAGAAACCCATGCCCTTTCCTCCTAAACCATCCAAGAAAAAGGATGATGAGGATTTTGAGCGCTTTGCTGAAATGATTAGACCTATCTTTTTGCGTATGCGTTTGACTGATATGCTTAAAATGCCTCTTATGCTAAGTATATGAAAGATATTCAAGGTTCAAAAAAAGTATATGAAAGATATTGTCACTAATAAAAGAAAGATACCGGAAGCTGAAATTTCCACCATGCTTGCTAATTATACTTTTAACGGTGGAATACCAAAGAAACCTGGAGATCCAGGGGTACCAACTATACCATGCTCCATTAAAAGGAACTATGTTAAACTGCTTTATGTGATATTGGGGCCGGTGTTAGTGTTATGCCTTTCTCTTTATATCGTAGACTTGAATTGAATAAGTTGACACCTACTGAAATCTCTTTGCAAATGGCTGATAAATCAACTGCTATACCCATCGGTATTTGTGAGGATGTGCCTATTGTGTTTGCAAACGTTACTATCCTAACGGACTTTGTTATTCTTGATTTCCTGAGGACAATAGTATGTCGATTATCCTTGGTAGACCCTTTTTGAATACTGCAGGGGCTGTTATTGATTGCAACAAAGGCAATGTCACTTTTCATGTTAATGGTAATGAGCATATGGTACACTTTCCGAAGAAACAACCTAAAGTTCATAGTATCAATTCTATTGGAAAAATTCCAACAATTACTATTGGAGGTTTTGAATTCCCTCTTCATACTGTCAAAAAGAAATATGATATTCTTATTGTTGGGGCAATGCATATCCCCGTTGAGGTAACCTAGTTTTATTCGAGAATTCTCCGGTTTCATGTCATTCGGAAGATGTTTGTTAATAAGACTTGATCAACCTTGTTAATGGATTCCTTTTGATGAGCATGGTATGGATGAATTTAGAAGGCACAACTCTCCGTACCCATCTTTTACTTTTTGTTATATAGATTAAATAAAGCAAAAATAGTATTTTCTGTCAGTTTTTTGAATTATCCATGCAATAAAAATGTCCCAAAAATAAAAGTTCTCCAAATGCCTTGAAAATTTAGTATGATTATTTTTATAATATTTTAGAATTTCTGGTGCAAAGAACACACCAGTGGGCCTCACCAGCTGGCCACAAGGGTGGAGGGCGCGCCCACCCCCTGGGGCGCACCCTGACCTTGTGGGCCCCACGTGGCCCCCTCCACTTATTCCAGCACCCATCCACTCCTTCTTCCTCCAGAAAAAATCACTCCATTGCTCCAACTCGTGTTCTTTCTCATATTGTTGCCATTTTCGATCTCCTTGCTCAAAGCCCCATTCACAAAACTGCTTTGGGGGATTGTTCTTTGGTATGTGACTCCTCCAATGATCTAATTAGTTTTTGTTCTAGTGCTTTATTCATTGCAAATTTTTGCTGCTGTGGTGACCATGTTCTTAAGCTTGCATGCCAAATTTATATGGTCCAAAGTGGTTTTGATGCATGATATAGCTTCTAGACACTTGTAGGAGTAGTTGCTATCAATTTTGTTGAGTTTGGTTCACTTTTATTTTGAGTCACTAAAAATTTCAGAAATTTTTCAGAGGAAGAAAAATGTCCAGGAAAATGTATCAAGGTGGTTCCGCAAGGAAGCAAGCACCGAGGCATGCAATACGCGAACTGGACCTTGAACTACCAAGGGAACCTCAAGTGAAGCCGTGTGAATGGCCGTCAGATGAGTTTATGGATTGTGCAGGTTTCAAGGATGCATTCTATGCGTACGTCCAAAATGCCGGCCTCGAGGATTTCTTATCGGACAAGTGTTTACAATATTATTATCTCACCGATTCCTTCGTGCGGAGGTTTGAGTTCTCATCCAAGCGTAATACTCATACTGTCCTGTTTGATCTTTATGATGAATCTTATACCATGGACCTAGAAGATTTTTGTGATGCATGCAAAATTCCGCAATGGGGTAGTCTTAGTGAGCCTCACAAATCTGAATATAATGATTTCCTTGCTAGTATCACTGTTGGAGAAACTAGAAATATTACACAAGGAACCGCAGGGAGCATTCATTTTCCCGCAATACATTATTTTGCTCTCTTTATCGGTAGGTGTATTAACGGTAAACATGAACAGTGCCATATTTTTGTACCAGATCTTAGTGTACTCAAGTGTGCGGTGTTAGGTGATAAACGGTATAATTTGGGGGCCATTATTGCTAGAAGGCTACATCTTAATGCTAAAGATAGAGATTGTTTGGTGGGATTTATGCCACTCGTTTGGCTAACTATTTGAATGTACCTATTAGAAGTTATGATATTGAGTTGCCACCTGCTTTTCTGGATTATGAGGCTATGTACGCCACCAGTTTCTTAAGAGGAACGGACAAATCCACCAGTACCGACTAATCTTTGATAGACGGCGTGCCGGCCTTGTTACTCTTCCTGCTCCTACCTTCTTTAACTTTCAGGAAAATGGACGATATTTTATAACTAGAGAGGAGGCAAACGAGTATGAGAGGGCAGCGGAGGCTGCTCGTCTTCAGGAGGCAGCTCGCCAAGCGGTAGCTGCCGCAACACAGTACAACCTCGACTTCAACTTTGGATATCCTAAGCTTGGGGGAGTACGTATTTCTCACCGACATTACATTCATATTCACACACTCATTCCAGTTGTCGGTGCTCATACTTTTTCATTGTAATATCCATATTAGTTTATTTCTTTTTCCCGCTTTCTTCTTGTGTGTTAGATAAACCTTAAGAAAAAAAATATTAGTTGTAGTTAATTTACTTTCTATGCATGCTTAGTAGTAGTAAAATTAATAGAAAACCCAACAGGATTTCTCGTGTTTGTTGGGAGCTTTCCCGTGTAAATAGTTTTTCTCGTTCTTGTTCTACTTTCTTCAGAAAAACAAAAACTCCAAAAATATTTCAGTGTGTTTCTTTGAAATTCTTTTCTTGTCTTTGGGGGCCGAGAGGAGAAGACCACGATGAAAATGTTGAGTGGCTCTCATATGCATTATTGTTGATTTAACAAAGAGCCCATATTACCTTGTCTTCTCCTTTGAATAAATGTTTGCAGATTCCAGCTTAGTCTAATGCACGTGCACTATTATTATTATCCACATCGTTCGGTCGTGTAAGTGAAAGGCAATAATGACGATATATGATGAAATGATTGAGATGAGGAAAAGCTGGTATGAACTTGACCTATCTTGTTTTTGTAAATATGATTAGTTCATCGTTCCTGATTCAGCTTATTATGAATGAAACATGTCTTCAATGACAATTAGAGATTATAGTTACTCATGCCATGCTTAATTAGCCAGGAGTTAATAATGGTTTACCTTGCGTGCCAACATGGAAATTAAAATGGTTGTGATGTAGTATGATAGGATGGTATCCTCCTTTGAATGATTCGAGTGGCTTGACTTGGCACATGTTCACGCATGTAGTTGCAACAAAATCAACATAGCCTCCACGATATTTATGTTCATGGTGATTTATATCCTACTCATGCTTGCACTCAGTGTTGGTTAATCTCAATGCATGTTTATGACTGTTGTCGCTCTCTCGTTGGTCGCTTCCCAGTCTCTTTCTAGCCTTCACTTGTACTAAGCGGGAATACTGCTTGTGCATCCACTTCCATAAACCCCAAAGTTGTTCCATATGAGTCCACCATACCTTCCTATATGCGGTATTTACCTGTCGTTCCAAGTAAATTTGCAAGTGCCAACCTCTAACCCTTCAAGTGATAATCTGTTTTGTATGCTCGAGTAGCTCATGTACCAACTAGGGCTGTCAATATCTTCCATGCTAGGTGGGTTATTCTCACGATGAGTGGACTCCCCTCATCATTCACGAGAAAATGGCTAGTAACCGGGATGCCCAGTCCCATGCTCAAAGCAAATCAAATCAAAACAATTGCAACAAAACTCCCCCAGGACTGTTGTTAGTTGGACGGTACCGTTGTTTCGGACCAGCCGTGGAGTGTGCTTGTTGGTGGTGGGGGAGTATAAACTTTACCATTCTGTTTGGGAATCACCTATAATGTATGTAGCATGGAAGATACCGAGATCTCTTAGTTGTTATGTTGACAATGAAAGTATACCGCTCAAAATATTATTCAATCTCTATTTCAAAACTCGAGCTCTGGCACCTCTGCGAATCCCTGCTTCCGTCTGCGAAGGGCCTATCTATTTACTTTTATTGCTGAGTCATCATCATCTTATAAAAAGCACCAGTTAGAGAGCACCAATGTCATTTGTATGCATTGTTATTAATTTATATTGAGTATGACTGTGACTGGATCTCTTTTACCATGAATTACAATGTCTAATCAGTTCTTGATCTTCAGGGGTGCTCTGCATTTATGTTTTGCGGTCTCAGAAAGGGCTAGCGAGATACCATCCTGTTATATCACATCATGATTGTTTTGAAGAAGTGTTGTCATCCGAGATGTATTATTATTGCTCGCTAGTTGAATACGCCATTGATACGAGTAAATGAGAGACCTAAATGTTATTGTGAATATTGTTAGTTCATAATCTTTGCTGAAAACCTGAATGCTGGCTTTACATATTTGCAACAACAAGATCAAACAGGGTTTATAAAAGTTTTTCTTTATCACTTTCAGTTTATCAACTGAATTGCTTGAGGACAAGCAAAGGTTTAAGCTTGGGGGAGTTGATACGTCTCCAATGTATCTACTTTTCCAAACTCTTTTGCCCTTGTTTTGGACTCTAACTGGCATGATTTGAATGGAACTAACCCGGACTGACGCTGTTTTCAGCAGAATTGCCATGGTGTTATTTTTGTGCAGAATAAAAATTTCTCGGAATGACCTGAAAATCAACGAAGATAAGTTTTGGAATTAATAAAAAATATTGGTGAAAGAATCAGCAGCAGGGGCCCACACCCTAGCCACAAGGGTGGGGGGGGGGGGGCGCACCCTCCGACCTTGTGGCCACCTGGACCTCCACCGACCTCAACTCCAACTCCATATATTCACGTTCGGGGTAAAAAAAAAACAGAGAGAAGGATTCATCACATTTTACGATATGGAGCCGCCACCAAGCCCTGTTCTTCCTCGGGAGGACAGATCTGGAGTCCGTTCGGGGCTCCGAAGAGGGGAATCCGTCGCCATCGTCATCATCAACCATCCTCCATCACCAATCTCATGATGCTCACCGCCGTGTGTGAGTAATTCCATCGTAGGCTTGCTGGATGGTGATGGGTTGGATGAGATTTACCATGTAATCAAGTTAGTTTTGTTAGGGTTTGATCCCTAGTATCCACTATGTTCTAAGATTGATGTTGCTATGACTTTGCTATGCTTAATGCTTGTCACTAGGGCTCGAGTGCCATGAACTCAGATCTGAAACCTTTATGTTTTCATGAATATATTTGTGTTCTTGATCCGATATTGCAAGTTATAGTCACCTACTACGTGTTATGATCCGGCAAACCCGGAGTGACAATAGTCGGGACCACTCCCGGTGACGACCGTAGTATGAGGAGTTCATGTATTCACTAAGTGCTAATGCTTTGTCCAGTACTCTATTAAAAGGAGGCCTTAATATCCCTTAGTTTCCAAAAGGACCCCGCTGCCACGGGAGGGTAGGACAAAAGATGTCATGCAAATTCTTTTCCATAAGCACGTATGACTATATTCGGAATACATGCCTACATTACATTGATGAACTGGAGCTAGTTCTGTGTCGCCCTATGTTATAACCATTGCATGATGAATCCCATCCGACATAATTATCCATCATTGATCCATTGCCTACAAGCTTTTCACATATTGATCTTTGCTTCGTTACTTTTCCGTTGCTACTGTTACAATTACTACGAAACTACTACTGTCACTTTTGCCACTGTTACCGTTACTTCCATATTACTTTGCTACTAAATAGTTTGCTGCAGATATTAAGTCTTTCAGGTGTGGTTGAATTGACAACTCAGTTGCTAATACTCAAGAATATTCTTTGGCTCCCCTTGTGTCAAATCAATAAATTTGGGTTGAATACTCTACCCTCGAAAACTGTTGCGATCCCCTATACTTGTGGGTTATCAATGGTCTACACCAAAAACTTCGCCGCAGTCATCACCAACTCTCTCCCCCTCCATGCAGCGGTGTAACACCTCTTCTCCCTGCTGTAATCTCTACTTAAACATGGTGCTCAACGCTATATATTATTTCCCAATGTTGTATGGCTATCCTATGATGTTTGAGTAGATCCGTTTTGTCCTATGGGTTGATTGATGATCGTGATTGGTTTGAGATGCATGTTTTATTATTGGTGTTGTCCTATGGTGCTCTCCGTGTCGCGCAAGCATGAGGGATCCCTGCTGTAGGGTTTGCGATATGTTCATGATTTGCTTATGGTGGGTGGCGTGAGTGACAGAAGCACAGACCCGAGTAAGTAGGTTGTTTGCGTATGGGAGTAAAGAGGACTTGATACTTCAATGCTATGGTTGGGTTTTACCTTAATGATCTTTAGTAGTTACGTATGTTTGCTAGAGTTCCAATCATAAGTGCATATGATCCAAGAAGAGAAAGTATGTTAGCTTATGCCTCTCCCTCATATAAAATTGCAATAACGATTATCGGTCTAGTTATCCATTACCTAGGGACAAATAACGTTCTTGTGATGAAAAGCTCTCTACTAAAACTAACTTAGTTGTGTATTTATCTAAACAGCCCCTAGATTATATTTATGTGCTCTTTATTATCTTGCAAACCTATGCTATCACACCTTCAAAGTACTTATAGTTTCATACTTGTTCTAGGTAAAGTGAACGTCAAGCATGCGTAGAGTTGTATCAGTGGTTGATAGAACTTGAGGGAATATTTGTTCTACCTTTAGCTCCTCGTTGGGTTCGACACTCTTACTTATCGAAAGAGGCTACTGATACGTCTCCAACATATCTATAATTTTTGATTGTTCGATGCTATTATAGTATCTGTTTTGGATGATTTATATGCATTAATATGCTATTTTATATTGTTTTTGGGACTAACCTATTAACCTAGAGCCCAGTGCTAGTTTCTGGTTTTTCCTTGTTTTAGAGTTTCGCAGAAAAGGAATACCAAATGGAGTCCAAGCGGAATACAACCTTCGCGATGATTTTTCTTGGACCAGAAGCCACCCAGGAGACTTGGAGATCAAGTCGGAGGAGCCACGAGGCGGCCACAAGGGTGGAGGGCGCGCCCCTGCCTTGTGGCCCCCCCCCTCCGTGACTCCCCTGACCTAATTCCTTCACTTATATATTCACATATATTCCCAAACCACCAGAAGTATCCACGAAAACACTTTTCCATCGCCACAACCTTCTGTACCCGTGAGATCCCATCTAGGGGCCTTTTCCGGCATCCTGCCGGAGGGGGATTCGATCATGGAGGGCTTCTACATCAACTCTATTGCCCTTCCGATGAAGCGTGAGTAGTTTACCTCAGACCTACGGGTCCATACCTAGTATCTAGATGGCTTCTTCTCTCTCTTTGATTCTCAATACCATGCTCTCCTCGATATTCTTGGAGATCTATCCGATGTAATCTTCTTTTGCGGTGTGTTTGTCGAGATCCGATGAATTGTGGATTTATGATCAGCTTATCTATGAATATTATTTGAATCTTCTCTGAATTCTTTTATTCATGATTTGGTATCTTTTTAATTCTCTTCGAACTATCGGTTTGGTTTGGCAAACTAGATTGGTTTTTCTTGCAATGGGAGAAGTGCTTAGCTTTGGGTTCAATCTTGCGGTGTCCTTTCCCAGTGACAGTAGGGGCAGCTAGGCACGTATTGCATTGTTGCCATCGAGGATAAAAAGATGGGGTTTACATCATATTGCTTGAGTTTATTCCTCTAGATCATGCCATCTTACTTAATGCGTTACTCTGTTCTTCATGAACTTAATACTCTAGATGCAGGCAGGAGTCGGTCGATGTGTGGAGTAATAGTAGTAGATGCAGAATCATTTCAGTCTATTTGACATGGACGTGATGCCTATATTCATGATCATTGCCTTATATATCGTCATAACTTTGTGCTTTTCTATCAATTGCTCGATAGTAATTTATTCACCCACCGTATTATTTGCTATCATGAGAGAAGCCTCTAGTGAAACCTATGGCCCTCGGGTCTATTTTCCATCATATAAGTTTCTGATCTACTATTTTGAAATCTTTTAGTTTCTGATCTATAAACCAAAAATACCAAAAATATTTACATTACCTTTTGTTTAGTTTCATCTATCTCCATCAGATCTCACTTTTGCAAGTAACCGTGAAGGGATTGACAACCCCTTTATCGTGTTGGGTGCAAGTTGTTTGATTGTTTGTGCAGGTATTGGTGATTTGTGCATTGTCTCCTACTGGATTGATACCTTGGTTCTCAAACTGAGGGAAATAATTATCTCTACTTTGTTGCATCACCCTTTCCTCTTCAAGGGAAAAACCAACACAAGCTCAAGAAGCAGCAGGAAGAATTTCTGGCGCCGTTGCCGGGGAGATCTACACCAAGTCAAGACATAGCAAGTACCCATCATAAACTCTCATCTCTTGCATTACATTATTCACCATTCGCCTCTCGTTTTCCTCTCCCCCACTTCTAAAATGATTTTCGAAAAGATTTGCCTTTCCTTCGGCCCTTTTCCGTTCATTTTCTTTTTGTGTGCCCGTGTGTTGGTGTGTCTGTTTGCCTTTATGACTCAACCAAAGAACGTTGATCCCTACTTTAGGAGGTTGGAAGAAATTGAAAGTAATGTTAGGAGCTTCATGTCTTTACAATTTGAGCATAATAGTTTCTTTAGAAACGAGCTTAAGGAGCAGAAAAGTTTTATGGAGTATATGAATAAAGAGCTCGATGATATGTCTAAGGAATTTTATGGTTTGGAATCTCAGTTTGCTCATCTTGAAAATTTAGTAGGCCAAATTTCTGATAAACAAGCTACGTTAGTAAAGAGGATGGCCGCTAAACTGGAGTCCTTAAATAATGATGAAGATCTTAAAGTGATTGATGTGACCCCTATTGAATCTTTGTTTTCCAATATAAATCTTGATAAATATGGGACTGGAGATGAGTCAACTTTAGTTAAAAGGTGTCCCAATGATTCAAAGTTTTTTGATCTTGATGCAAAAAATTGATAAAAGTGGGATTGGAGAGGTCAAAACTTTAAGTAGCAATGAACCCACTCTTTTGGATTTCAAGGACTTTAATTATGATAATTGTTCTTTAATAGATTGTATTTCCGTGTTGCAATCCATGTTGAATTCTCCTCATGCTTATAATCAAAACAAAGCTTTTACTAAACATATCGTTGATGCTGCAATATTTTGAAGAAAAACTTGAATTGGAAGTTTCTATCCCTAGAAAACTTTATGATGAGTGGGACCTACTATTAAGATTAAGATTAAATATTATGAGTGCCATGCTTTGTGTGATTTGGGTGCTAGCATTTCCATGATTCCAAAAACTTTATGTGATGTGTTAAGTTTCGTGAATTTGATGATTGTTCTTTAAATTTGCATCTTGCGGATTCCACCATTAAGAAACCTATGGGAAGAGTTAATGATGTTCTTATTGTTGCAAATAGGAATTATGTGCCCGTAGGTTTCATTGTTCTTGATATAGATTGCAATCCTACATGTCCTATTATTCTTGGTAGACCTTTCCTTAGAACGATTGGTGCAATTATTGATATGAAAGAAGGAAACATTAGATTTCAATTTCCGTTAAGGAAGGGCATGGAACACTTTCCAAGAAAGAAAATTAAATTGCCATATGCATCTATTATGTGAGCTACTTATGGATTTCATACCACAGATGACAATACCTAGATCTATTTGTGTTTTTATGCCTTGCTAAGGGCGTTAAACAATAGCGCTTGTTGGGAGGCAACCCAATTTTATTTTGTTCTTTGCTTTTTGTTCCTGTTTTTCTTTGAATAATTCATCTAGCCTCTGGTTAGATGTGCTTTTGTGTTTTAATTAGTGTTTGTGCCAAGTAAGACCTTTGGGATGGCTTACGGTGATAGTTGATTTGATCTTGGTGAAAAACAGAAACTTTTGCGCTCAGCAAAACAATTCTCATTTTTTAACAGAAGCGTGATAAAATACTGATTCTTTTTTGCATAAGATTAAGAAACAAATTGCTCCGGTTGTCCTAATTTTTCAGAATTTTTGGAGTTACATAAGTATTCGAGAGTTATAGAGTACTACAGACTGCTCTATTTTTGACAGATTTTGTTTTCTTTGTGTTGTTTGCTTATTTTTATGAATCTATGGGTAGTATCGGGGTGTATGAACCATGGAAAAGTTGGAATACAGTAGATATTACAGCAATATAAATAAATAATGAGTTCACAACAGTACCAAAAGTTGTGATTTATTTTGTTATACTGACGGAGCTTATGGGATTTTCTGTTGAGTTTTGTGTTGTGAAGTTTTCATGTTTTGGGTAAGGATTTGATGGACTATGGAATAAAGAGTGGAAAGAGCCTAAGCTTGGGTATTCCCAAGGCACCCCAAGGTAATATTCAAGGACAACCAAGAGCCTAAGCTTGCATCCCCTCTTTCGTCTCCGTCTATCGGTAACTTTACTTGAGGCTATATTTTTATCATCACATGATATGTGTTTTGCTTGGAGCGTCTTGTATGATATGAGTCTTCACTTTTTAGTTTGCCACAATCATCCTTGCTGTACACACCTTTTGAGAGGGACACACATGAATCATGATTTATTAGAATACTCTATGTGCTTCACTTATATCTTTTGAGCTAGGCAATTTTGCTCTAGTGCTTCACTTATATCTTTTTAGAGCACGTCCGTGTTTTTATTTTATAGAAATTGTTGAACTCTCATGCTTCACTTATATTATTTTGAGAGTCTTTAAACAGCATGGTAATTTGCTTTGGTTATAAATTTAGTCCTAATATGATAGGCATCCAAGATGGATATAATAAAAACTTTCATATAAAGTGCATTGAATACTGTGAGAAGTTTGATTCCTTATGATTGTTTTGAGATATAATGATGGTGATATTAGAGTCGTGCTAGTGAGTAGTTGTGAACTTGAGAAATACTTGTGTTAAGGTTTGTGATTCTCGTAGCATGCACGTATGGTGAACCGTTATGTAATGAAGTTGGAGCATGAGGTATTTCTTGATTGTCTTCCTTATGAGTGGCGGTCGGGTACGAGCGATGGTCTTTTCCTACCAATCTATCCCCCTAGGAGCATGCGTGTAGTACTTTGTTTCGATGACTAATAGATTTTTGCAATAAGTATGTGAGTTGTTTATGACTAATGTTGAGTCCATGGATTATACGCACTCTCACCCTTCCACCATTGCTAGCCTCTCTAATGCCGCGCAACCTTCACCGGTACCATACACCCACCATATACCTTCCTCAAAACAGCCACCATACCTACCTATTATGGCATTTCCATAGCCATTCCGAGATATATTGCCATGCAACTTTCCACCGTTCCGTTTATTATGACACGTTCCATCATTGTCATATTGCTTTGCATGATCATGTAGTTGACATCGTATTTGTGGCAAAGCCACCATTCATAATTCTTTCATACATGTCACTCTTGATTCATTGCACATCCCGGTACAACGCCAAAGGCATTCATATAGTCATATTTTGTTCTAAGTATCGAGTTGTAATTCTTGAGTTGAAAGTAAATAAAAGTGTGATGATCTTCATTATTAGAGCATTGTCCCATGTGAGGAGAAAAAAGGGGGAGTCCAAAGATGCCAAACTGATAGAGGCAAGTCCCATCTTTTGATGAGAATGTGGCTATCATTTTTGATAGAGTAGACTTTGACGATCCGACTACGAACGTGCGAGGACGTCGCGCCTTAGCAATCGCTAAACCAACTCCGAGAGGTTATTGACCACGCCGGAGCACGATCAACCTGACCACAAGGGTCTATTTCCTGCAAGCAAATGAAGAACACGCAAGAAACTAAGATTGCAATCTGGATATTGCGAATATAAGAGGAAAGCTTTATTGATCAAGTGGGGTTATGTGATTTCTTGGTCTGGTCGTTGAACACAAACGAAGTATGCGAAGTTGCAGCTATGGCGAACTTTTAATCTAAACAAAACCTAAATTCTAAATGACGCCCTAAGGGCTGTATATATGGAGGAAGAGGGGGGAATTTCGTGGCCCTTGGAGGAGGGGTCCGAAACCAACCCTAACTCTTGTTTCCCCACACATACGGACTCTAAAAACAGCTTATACTTAAGTATTTCGAAATTACATGGGCCTGGCCCAATAATAAGGTGACGCAACACCTAGAATAGCCACTGGATGAAATTTATGAAGTGGCATCTTGTATATTTCATTCAAGGCTTTATGCACTCATTATGGTGGCTTCAAAGTCCTGAAATCATCACTTGTAACTCCGTTCTTGTTCCCCTTGCGCATGCCATCATCTCCATGCTTGGTCTTGCTCCAGTGTTCATCCCTCTTATCCATGCCAGGCCCTTCATTAAGCAAAACAAATGTATCCAATTTAGGCAGCATCATATTCTCATGAACATTAGAATCATTACCAAGAAACGAAAGTACCTGATAATTTAATTGGTGTGCGCGAGCTCTAGTAATTGGTCCAGTATATGTAGCAGTAGGGGCTGTGGGTGTAACAATGGTATTGATGTCCTCATCATCCTCCCCTTATTGAAATGAAGTCGTCCTCGATGGAAGCTCATCTTCCTCACCCAAATAAGGCTTGAAATCTGCAATGTTAAAAGTGGGACTAACCCCAAAATCTGCAGGTAGCTCAAGTTTATATGCATTATCATTTATTTTCTCTAACACCTTAAATGGACCATCAACACGTGGCATTAGCCTTGATTTGCGTAAATCAGGAAATGTACCCTTACGCAAATGTAACCAAACAAGATCTCCAGGTGCAAAGACAACACATTTTCTACCCTTATCTCCAACAAGTTTATATTTAGCATTCATAAGCTCAATGTTCTCCTTAGTTAACTCATGCATTTTTAAGATCAATTGAGCACGTTGTTTAGCATCAAAATTAACCTTCTCCGAAGACGGAAGAGGCAACAAATCAATTGGTGCACGAGGAAGGAAACCATACACAGTTTCAAAAGGGCACATCTTAGTAGTAGAATGCAACGAGCGATTATAAGCAAATTCAATATGAGGCAAGCATTCATTCTTCAAAACAACCCTAAGCATAGTAGACAATGTTCTATTGACTACTTCAGTTTGTCCATCAGTTTGGGGGTGACATGTAGTACTAAAAAGCAGTTTAGTCCCCAACTTAGCCCATAAACATCTCCAAAAGTGGCTAAGAAATTTAGTATCATGATCTGAAACAATATTATTTGGCACACCATGCGAGCGAATAATTTCACAAAAGAACAAATCAGCAACATTAATAGCATCATCGCTTTTATGACATGGTATAAAGTGTGCCATTTTCGAGAACCTATCCACGACAACAAATATGCTATCCCCCCTTCTTTGTTTGAGGTAAACCTAAGACAAAGTCCATAGATATATCCTCCCAAGGAACACCAGGTACATGCAAAGGCATATATAAACCATGAGGATTGAGTCATGACTTAGCTTTTTGACATGTAGTGCAGCGAGCAACAAAACGCTCAACATCCCGTCTCATCTTTGGCCAAAAGAAATGTGTAGCAAGTATATCCTCCGTCTTCTTCACGCCAAAGTGTCCCATTAATCCTCCTCCATGTGCCTCCTGCAACAACAAAAGGTGAACGGAGCTAGCTGGAATGCATAGCTTGTTAGCACGAAACACAAATCGACCGTTAACGATGAACTTGTTCCATGTTCCCCCTTCCTTACAATTCTGCAATACATCTTTAAATTCAGCATCATGCACATATTGATCTTTGATGGTCTCCAAACCAAATATTTTAAAGTCAAGTTGTGAAAGCATAGTATAACAATGAGACAATGCATCAGCAATAACATTTTCTTTACCCTTCTTGTGTTTAATGACATAAGGGAAAGTCTCAATGAATTCAACCCATTTAGCATGTCTATGGTTTAGTTTTGCTTGACTTTTAATGTGTTTCAAAGATTCATGATCAGAATTTATAACAAATTCTTTGGGCCATAAATAATGTTGCCATGTTTCTAAGGTCCGAACAAGAGCATATAATTCTTTATCATAAATAGAATAGTTCAGACTAGGCCCACTCAATTTTTCAGAAAAGTATGCAACAGGTTTGCCATCTTGTAATAACACACCTCCTAATCCAATTCCACTCACATTCAAGCCCAAAAGTCTTATTAAAATCAGGAAGTTGGAGTAAAGGAGCATGAGTCAACTTATCTTTCAATACCGTGAAGGCTTCCTGTGCGGTACCCCAAACGAAAGGCACATCCTTGTTTGTAAGCTCATTGAGAGGTGCAGCAATGGTGCTGAAATCTCTCACAAAACGCCTATAGAAACCAGTGAGTCCAAGAAAACTCCTCACTTGTGTGACCATTTTGGGCTGCGGCCAACTCTCAGTAGCTTCAATCTTGGCTTTATCAACTTCAATTCCCCGTGGAGTAACAACATAGCCAAGAAAAGATACTCGGTCGGTGCAATAGGTGCACTTCCCAAGGTTACCAAACAAACATGCATCACGTAAAGCAATTAAAACAGCACGTAAATGTTCCAAATGTTCCTCCAAAGATCTGCTATAAATCGGTATATCATCAAAATAGACTACAACAATCGTCCAGTGAAAGCACGTAAAACTTCGTTCATTAATCTCATGAAAGTACTAGGTGCATTAGTTAACCCAAAAGGCATGACTAACCACTCATATAATCCAAACTTAGTTTTAAATGCTGTTTTCCATTCATCCCCCAATTTCATATGAATTTGATGGTATCCACTATGCAAATCAACTTTGGAGAATATTGTAGAGCCACTCAATTCATCAAGCATATCATCTAGCCTAGGAATAGGATGACGATAACGATATTAATATTATTAATGACTCTACAACCAACACACATACACGATGTACCATCCTTTTTCGGCACTAGAATAATAGGAATAGCACAAGGACTAAGGGATTCATGTATATAACCTTTGTCGAGCAGTTCCTAGACTTGACGCATAATCTCCTTCGTTTCTGGATTGGTACGGTATGGTGCACTTTTGGGTCGCGATTCACCGGGAATTAAGTCAATCTGGTGCTCAATCCCTCGAATAGGTGGTAATCCTGGTGGTACGTCTTGTGGAAAGACGTCGGCGAACTCCTACAAAATGTTAGTAACAACAGGAGGCAAATAGGAAGGCACGTCATCGAATGAAAATAATGCCTCTTTGCACAAAAAAGCATAGCAAATAGATTTGCTAAAATCTAGCTCATCAATATCAGATTAGGTGGCAAGTAAACATGCACTTTTCAATTTAATTTCAGAAGCAACACTAGACGGTTGATTATTAGGCTTCATTTGTTGCTCAAATTCTTTTGCCACAATCTGATTTTCACTCTTATTTTTCTCCTGTTTTGCTTTATTAGCTCTATTAATATCATCTTTCAAAATGGAATCAGGAGACATAGGAAGCAAAGTAATATGTTTATCCTTATGAACAAGAGTATACTGATTTTTTCTACATGGTGTACATGATTTTTATCAAATTGCCATGGTCTACCAAGTAATAAGGAACATGCTTGCATGGGTACCACATCACAATCAACATATGTAGAGATACTAAAATGCACACGAACAGTACGTGTTACCTTAACCTTGCCGCTGTTATTGAACCATTGGATATAATAAGGATGTGGATGTGGTCTTGTGGTGAGAGATAGCTTCTCCACCATCTCCATGCTAGCCAAGTTATTGCAGCTCCCTCCATCTATGATGACGCGAACAGAACATTCCTTCACAACCCCCTTTGTATGTAACAAATTATGCCTCTGAGTTTGCTCAGCTTGTGTGGCCTGCACACTGAAAACACGTTGAGCGACTAAACAATCATACCTGTCAGCATCTTCAGGAGCCATGTATTGCGTCTCATGTTCAGAATCATCTCCACCGTGTTCTTCACGTGTAATAAGAGCCAAAGTCTCCTCATCATAGTCACTAGCGGACTCATACCCACCATCCTTAGTAGCAATCATCGCACGCTGAGATTTGCATTCTTTCCCATAATGACCTCTTCCCTTACAACGACGACAAATATTATCACTTGTGTGTGTTGGATTTCGGGCTTCGCAAACCCTAGATAGATTCGAACTCTGGGGTGCGTGTGAAGAACTCAACCTCCCCAGTCTGCCTACTCGCCAATCTCGCGGCCTAGATCGATGAACAGGAAAGAAATGGGACACGGTAGTTTACCCAGGTTCGGGCCACCTTGCGGTGTAAAACTCTACTCCTGCTTTGTGGTGGATTAGCCTCGAGGCGGGCTGGCGATGAACTAGTACAGTGGAATAACGACCTCAGGAGGTGTGTTCTTGAGCTGGTGGGAGAGAGGATGATTTGAGTGACCTGGATCCCGTCCGTCCCCTTCTATGGTGGTGGCTAGGCCCTATTTATAGTGGCCTTGGTCCTCTTCCCAAATGAAGGCGGGAAGGGATCCTACAACGGCCAAATTCGAAGGGAGACAACTAGTACATCTTATCTTGACAGAAGTAGTCTTCTCCTGCAAAGCCTCTGGTCGTGACGCTGCGGTGGGCTCGGCGATGACTTCTATCCTGCCATCCTGGTGGTCTTGGTCTTGTTGCATGCGAATGGAAACCTTTGGCTGATTCCTTGGGACTCTGCGCCTGCGCTTGCCTCCTTAGCACCAAAGAGGAAACTACTGTCCTGCACCCGCTGGCGCCCGCCTGGCCTTGGTTGTCATGGCTCACGTCACCTGAACCTTGCGAGGTGAGGCTTGCATAGAAATCTCCGCTCCTCAGGAGCCAGCCTGAGGAGGCCGCTCCTTCTGGAGGTCTTGGTGTCGTCCGCCTCGCAAGGCTTGGCCCCTCGCGAGGGTCTTGAGTTATCAATGCTGAAGGTGGGCCGTACCAGACCGTCGATGGAGCCACGTCGTGGGCTGCAGGCAGGCAAGTCTGGGTACCCCCGTTCCCAGAACACCGACAGTAGCCCCCGGGCCCAAGGTGCGCTCGAACTTGGCTTCGAGGCAAAGCCAAAGGGAAGGGCGAAGCACCGCGGGCCCTAACTGCCTGCGGCCTTGGTCGATGCGTGGCGATTGATGGGACGTGGGCGTCTCCGCTTCCCCATGCTACCCGGGCAACCGTTCAACTTGACAAGAGCCTGCTGCATGCAGAGAAAGATCATCATTGCGTGGGATCATGGAGGCCGGTGGTTGGCCTTCCACCGGCTATAAATGAGGGGAGGAGCGGAGCCCCCCTCGCTCATCTCCATCTTCTCGCTGTCCGATCCTTCTTCTTCTTCTTCTTTGTCCCACCTTCTTGTTGAGGTGCTCATGGCACCGACGAGGAAGTTCTCCACCGCAGAGAAGGGGAAGGCCCCCAAGGTAGGACCAGATTCGCCGCCGCCCAAGAGGGGCTGCAGACGTCCCCGCAAGTACGCTGCGACCCCGGCGGTGGCCCCCCAGGGGCGCAGGCGCACTCCTCCAGGAGCGGGCGCTGCCTCCGGTGGCCGTGGCGGCGCTTCTTCTTGCGGCGGGAGACGCCGAGGACGAGGCAGCTCCTGCGATGGGGGAAGGCGTGCCGTGGTCGCCCGGCCTCCTCGGCTGCGGTTCCACTCGGCGGATGCGTTCCTGGAGTTTATCGTGTGGTCGGAGAGGCCTGCTGGCGCCTGGTTCCCGCTCCCGCGCTTCTTTGGGGTGCGCTGCCGACCGTGGGGCTTGATGGCCTCTGGCTGCAAGGCCGACGGCTACTGCAGCAGAGCCTCGTGGGCGGGGCTCGAAGTCATTGCCGCGGGCAACGTATCCTTGACCCGCGGTTGGCAGGCGTTCGCCCGCGCGCGAGGCCTGAGCGGGAGGTGCACCCTCCACTTCAAGTACGACGGCTTCGCAACCCTCTACATGAGGGTGTTTGGGGAAGACGGCCGCCGCGCGGGGTGCTGCCCCGAGGATGGCAGCAGTGATGATGAGCTTGGCCTTGGCGACGGCTGCGAAGACGACGAGGGTGAGCTTGCCCTTGGTGACAGTCGCACCACCTCCAGCGGTGGCGGCTCCCCCTCCGGCGAGAGCACCACCAGCAACGGCTACAACGAACCACCGCACCGCCGGGCTCGGATCGGGGAAGGCGAAGGGCCATCTCGCCGCCGTGCTCCGGTGAAGCGGGAGGAAGGCTCGGACTGAGCTTCGGGTGTTGCTGGAGCCTGGCCTCAGGAGCTGCTGCGGTCGTGCGGCCCGCTTTTGTTTAACCTTTCCTTTCTCCTGCATTTGAAAAAAGTAGAGGGCCCCGCTGGGGTGTGTAATGAATCATGGCACTTAAGCTACTATGCTATGTTTATTATTTTGATATTGTGCCGTGATACCCATGTTTCGAGCAGGTGCGTTTAGGGTAACTTTGCTCGATATGCTTGCGGTAGTTTCCCACCTCGCGAGGGTGCACCTTTCCAGCAGCATCTGGCGAAGTTCCCTTCCTGACGACTCAGGAGCCGTCGGGCCTCAGGAGGCATTGTACAGCTGCAGAGTTATTAGAAATCTTGACGGGGTGTCTCATCCTTCCTCGCGCGAGCCCCCGGGCGTGGGTTGGTTGCGGCTAGCACACCGCGTCGCACTGCCCGGAGGCACGGACTTAAGAGGGTGCGCACGCCCATGAGCTCATCTGAGAGCGTCTCGCGAGGATTAAGGAAGCCGAAGCTCTAGGGCAACGAGGCTTCGGCGAGGTGTGTTTGCGATGCAGGCGAGCCCAAGCGTACACACCTGCCTAGCCCCCGCGTGCGCGACACGCAAGGAGGAGCGACGGGCAACTGCCGCGCTTCCTGGGAGAAGACTGGAGAGGCGAGCGAAGCAAGAGGAGAAAAAATTCCAACTCTGGCAAACGAAAAACGCGAAAACTCCAAATTTCATTTAAGAGGTTGCAAACCAGCTTCAGAAAGCAAGCAAAAGAACAGCCGCGTCCGGCACCTAGACTAGTCTTCTCACCAGCGCGGAGCTAAGTGCTGCCACTAGGACGTGGGTGGGAGCCCCCGTGAGGCCCGCGGGCGGCACTCAGGAGACTCCGGGGCATGTACAGCCCAACTCATTATTACGTGAGAGTGTCACGAGCGGAGACCTTCACAGGCACGGGGCCTTGCTTCATGGGTAGAACTTCCAGAGGTGCTGGATGTTCCAGGCGTTCTGGAGGGGGATCCCGTCCCGCATCTCCAGGCGCGCGGCACCAGGCCTGGAGAAACGGGCGATCCTGAACGGGCCCTCCCACATGGGTGAGAGCTTATGCAGCCCCTCCCTAGAGACCACCTGCCTCAAGATGAGATCACCCACCTCGAGCGTCCTGGAGTGGACGCTGCGGCAGTGGTACCGCTGCAGCGCCTGCTTGTACCTCGCTACTCGGAGCGAGGCTTGGCGGCGGCGTTTCTCCCCGAGCACGAGGTCCATCCCCCGCGAGGCGTCCTGGCATGCCTCGTCAAACGCCAAGACCCGCACGGAGCAATGCCTGACCTCGTGAGGGAGAACTGCTTCAGCTCCGTAGATGAGGAAGAATGGAGTTTCGCCCATTGGCTTGGTCGCCGTGGTGCAGATGGACCACAACACGGACTGGAGCTCGTCGAGCCAGCCCCTGCCGCATGCCTCGAGCTTCTTCTTGAAGGTTCTTGCCTTGAGGCCTCGTAGGACCTCCGCATTGGCACGCTCGGCCTGGTCATTGCTCCTGGGGTGTGCCACCGGGGCGTAGCATATCTGCGTTCCAAGGTTAGCACACTATGTGTAACGCCCACGATGCGGCTATATCTCCCACGTGTCGAGGCACGACTTAGAGGCATAACCGCATAGTGGTTTTGTCGCATGAAGGGTCATCTTCACACAATCCCATGTAATGAACAAGAATGGGATAACGAGAGTTGGCTTACAATCGCCACTTCACACAATACATAATTTAATTCATACATCATCCAAAATCCACACATAGACCGACTACGGTCAAATCCAAATGAAAATAAGATAACCCCAAATGCTAGATCCCCGATCGTCCCAACTGGGCTCCACTACTGATCATCAGGAAAAGAAACATAGTAACAACCACGTTCCTCATCGAACTCCCACTTGAGCTCGGTTGCATCATCTGCACTGGCATCGTCGGCACCTGCAACAGTTTTGATAGAATCTGTGAGTCACGAGGACTCAGCAATCTCACACCCGCGAGATCAAGACTATTTAAGCTTATAGGAAAGGATGGTGTAAAGGTGGAGCTGCAGCAGGCACTAAGCATATATGGTGGCTAACATACGCAAATGAGAGCGAGAAGAGAAGCAACACAACGGTCGCGAAGCTAGAAATGATCAAGAAGTGATCCTGAAACTACTTACGTTCATGCATAACACAAACCGTGTTCACTTCCCGGACTCCGCCGAGAAGAGACCATCACGGCTACACACACGGTTGATGTATTTTAATTAAGTCAAGTGACAAGTTCTCTGCAACCGGACATTAAGAAATTCCCATCTGCCTCATAACCGCGGGCACGGCTTTCGAAAGATAATACCCTCCAGGGGTGTCCCAAATTAGCCCATCATAAGCTCTCACGGTCAACGAAGGATAAACCTTCTCCCGGAAAGACCCGATCAGTCTCGGAATCCCGGTTTACAAAACATTTCGACAATGGTAAAACAAGACCAGCAAAGCCGCCCGAATGTGCCGACAAATCCTGATAGGAGCTGCACATATCTCGTTCTCAGGGCACACCGGATTGTCCAAGCTTCCGATAGGCGAGCCCAGAGTTGCCCCTGGTGGCCACCGGCGACTGACAGGTTGGACCAATACTCAGAGGAGCACTGGCCCGGGGGTTTAAATAAAGATGACCCTCGAGTTCGCGAAAACCCAAGGGAAAAGGCTTAGGTGGCAAATGGTAAAACCAAAGTTGGGCCTTGCTGGAGGAGTTTTATTCAAGGCGAACTGTCAAGGGGGTCCCATAAATCACCCAACCGCGTAAGGAACGCAAACTCAAGGAACATAATAGCGGTATGACGGAAACTAGGGCGGCAAGAGTGGAACAAAACACCAGGCATAAGGCCGAGCCTTCCACCCTTTACCAAATATATAGATGCATTAATTAAATAAGAGATATTGTGATATCCCAAAATATCCATGTTCCAACATGGAACCAACTTCAACTTCACCTGCAACTAGCAACGCTATAAGAAGGGCTGAGCAAAAGCGGTAACTTAGCCAAACAACGGTTTGCTAGGAAAGGATGGTTAGAGGCTTGACATGGCAAATATTGGAGGCATGATATAGCAAGTGGTAGGTAGAGTAGCATGGCAATAGAACGAAGAAGTAGCAAAGCAAAGATATAAGTGATTTCGAGGGTATGGTCATCTTGCCTGCAAGGTTCTCAGAGTAGTCGAAAGCTTGATCCTCGTAAGCGTACTCAACAGGTTCCTCGTTCACAAACTCGTCTCCCGGCTCTACCCAAAACAAGAACACAAGCAACGGAACCACAATCAATCACGGGAAATGCACAAGCAACATGATGCAAAACATGTATGATATGCGAGATGTGATATGCGATGCATATGCGTGCTCCGGAAGAAAAATGATGAACAAGGCAGTAACTTGGCAAACCAAGCATGCCACTGGAAAGATGAGATGATTTCGGTTGAAATCGATATAAATATCACCGGAAACGGATGCACGGTTTGCAAAAGGCAAGCAAAACAAGAATGACACGAATCTGTGATTAACAGCATGATAGCACTTAGAATGCAACAAGTAACTATACTACAGCACTCCAACATAGCAACAAAGCATATGGCAGTAATCTACAGAAGATGCTTGACAAAAGATGAACACTGAGCTACAGCTAGATCACACCATAACAGGTTCAAACAAGCATGGCAAAAGTGCAAAAGATAACAGGTTCACAGACTTGGTGAAATTACTGGACATGGCATAAACAGTATCAGGTAGCAAGGTTCAGAGCAAGAAATCAACATGCTACAGAAACTTAACATAACAAAACAAAACAAGGCATGGCATTAATATGATAAATGCATATGACAAAAGTCCCTTACTGACCATAAGCCAAAAAGGATCATAAGATATGATGGCAACCATGTAAACATAGCAAGTTTCGTTAACAGGTTACAGACTTAGCAGAAAACAGAGCATGGCAGAAACAGAATTAGGAAGGCATCTTGGTGAGCTTGATTCACTCACCACAAAGCAATGCAAGACAAAACAAGCATATCTACAGTATGATGGAATGTTTATGAAGCTATCCATGGCAAGAGCAAATACATAGCATGTATGAAACAACTACAACAACCTTGGCAAAATTGAATAACACGTAAACAATCTGCCAGAAATATTTTATAGCAAACGTAGAGCAAGATTGAGTCATGCTAGGTCACTCCATAATTACAAACAGGGGCATTGATGGATAGAGCACAACTATATCTACAAAACATCCTTACTGAATATCACCAAAATAAGCATGGAACGCTCTGTAGACACATGGATACATAGCAACAAAATAACAGCAGACAGACTTGGTAAAATTACCAAGTCCCTGAAATCAGAAACATCACGAAGCCTAGTTTGCATGCTTGTGCTAGTCACCAGAGAGATCACAAAAATACATGGCATACACATCTGTAAAGATGGCATGGCATAAATCAAAACACATGTAGAGCTCATGCCCATAAGATGCACACATCAAATGCAACAAAAATAACAAATCCTCAAGTTCTGATAAGTAACAATAGTTAACAGCATATAGCACTCTTGCACCAGAGATTTGGGTATCAAGATGGACTCAAATGAACATGGCATAATGGAACAAAATGAATAGCATCTCGAGAAGAACATTTCGATATATTGCACGCACGAAACGGAGCTACAAGCAGAGAGTTATGATGCGATGAAGTATGCAACATAATATGAAAATCACTGGACTTGGAGAAATTCGAGAGGGGGAGAAAGTCAACCGCTGTCCAGATCGGATCGGGCCGGGGCTCGAGCTCGAGCTCTCCGGAGCTGTTGCCGGAGACGGGAGAGGACGAGGCCGGAGGAAGGAGGAGGCGGCCGGCCGGAGCTCGGGCGCTGGGTGCGGGACGACGGCGACGGCGGCGGTCGGTGGCGGGGACGGGCGACGGCGCAAGCGGCGTCGGGGTCGGAGAAGGCGGCAGCGGCCGGGGTCCGGCGACGGCGCGGGTCGTTGAGGCGGCGAAGACGGCGAGGCGACGAAGGACGGTGGGGACGGCGGCTCCGCGGGGAGGAGGAGGCGCGCGGGGCGGCGGGCGGAGGCGACGCGGGCCGGGAGGGCCCCGCACGGGCCCCGGCGGGCCGGCGGTGATGACGTGGCGTGTCCTGGTTGGTCGGGCGCGGCGGCGGGTTTCGTCCGGCCGGACCGGACACGTCCGGCGGCGGAGAGGGAGCGGGTTAGGGTTTTGGGGATCCGGAATTTCGGGGAGGCTCACATATTTATAGGTAGAGGGAGCTAGGAGACTCCAAATGGAGTGCGGTTTTCGCCCACACGATCGTGATCGAACGACATAGAGCATGGAGGAGACTTAGAGGGGTTTTGGGCTGTTTGGAGGGGGGTTTTGCTGCAACACACAAAAGGACTTTGCGGTTACCCGGTTAACCGTTGGAGCACCAAACGACCTCCAAATGGAACGAAACTTGACAGGTTGTCTACCGGTGGTATACCAAGGCCACTTGGCAAGATTCGGTCCATTCTGAGAATGTTCAACACCCGCTCACGAAAAGAAACAAGAGGAGTGCGCCGGAGGAGGTGGGTGTGCCGGATTGCAAAACGGACAACGGGGAAAATGCTCGGATGCATGAGACGAACACGTATGCAAAACAGGTGCACATGATGACATGATATGAGATGCATGACATGAACAAAAAGCAAAAACGAAGACAAAACCCAACCACAGAGGGAATATCATAACACATAGCCGAAAATGGCAAGAGTTGGAGTTACAAATGTGGAAAGTTACATCCGGGGCGTTACACTATGTTTTGAAAAGGTTGCTAGTGAACTGCGAGCCGTTGTTGGTGATGATGCGATTAGGAACCCCAAATCGGCTTACGAGGCCCTTGATGAACTTGACTGCCGAGCCGGCTGGGATGGTGCGAACGGCCTCCACCTCTGCCCACTTGGTGAACTTGTCAATGGCGACGTCTAGGTAGCAGTAGGCCCCAGGCGCTCGAGGGAACGGTCCCAAGATGTCCAGCTCCCAGACCGCGAACGGCCATGAGAGTGGGATGGTCCGAAGACTCTGAGCGGGCTGGTGGATCTTCTTGGCATGGAATTGGCAGGCTTCACAGGATCTCACTAGCTCAGTGGCATCATTGAGTGCATGGGCCAGTAGAATCCACCGCGGAACGCCTTGCCCACAAGGGTGCGCGATGAAGAGTGATGCCCATAGTCCCCGCCATGTATGTCAGCCAGCAGCTCGTGTCCCTGCTCCCTGGAGATGCACCACAGAGAGACGTCGTTTGGCCACTTTCGATAGAGCTCACCGTCCTGAATGCAGTATGCAGTGGCCTGGCGAGCCACACACTTAGCGTCTTCCTCCTTCTCCTGCAGGGTCCCCTGAATTAGGTACGCCTTGAACTCCTCAGTCCAGCACCCCTCCCGAGGCTCGAGCGCGAGGAGCAGACGGGCTCCCGAGGTTGGGCCGCAAGCGGGGGCGCCCGAGAGGGGTGCTGGGGAGAGCTCCTCCTGAGGCGATGCTGGTCCCATGATGGATGGGGCTGCCGATGGCTTGAAGAGCTGCTCCTCAAAGATGCCAGACTCCTGAGGCTGGTGGCGAGACGCCCTCTTGGCGATGTCGTCTGCCTCCTTGTTCGTGCCACACGACACGTGCTGCAATTCTAGGCCCAAGAATTGTTTCTCGATTTTGTGTACCTCCTCAAGGTATGCTTCCATGTGCTCGTCCTTCGACTTGTACTCTTTGTTGGAGAAGTTGACGAGGAGCTGCGAGCCACCCCTGATTGTGAGGCGCCTGAACCCAGAGCCGTGGCGGCTTTGAGTCCGGCAATCAAGCCCTCGTACTCCGCAATGTTATTAGAGACCTTTTCGTCATGCTGAAAACAGAGTTGCACGGCGTAGTAGAGCTTGTCCTTGGCGGGAGAAATGAACACTGCTCCAGCCCCCGCTGTCGGTGTCAAAACCGGCGGATCTTGGGTAGGGGGTCCCGAACTATGCGTCTAAGGTTGATGGTAACAGGAGACGGGGACACAATGTTTACCCAGGTTCAGGCCCTCTCTATGGAGGTAATACCCTACTTCCTGCTTGATTGATCTTGATGAATATGAGTGTTACAAGAGTTG
Source organism: Aegilops tauschii subsp. strangulata (assembly GCF_002575655.3). Lineage (NCBI taxonomy): Eukaryota > Viridiplantae > Streptophyta > Magnoliopsida > Poales > Poaceae > Aegilops > Aegilops tauschii. The sequence goes on along the minus strand of NC_053037.3, from coordinate 238,658,678 downwards.
ATCTACCTCGAGATCGTAATGGCTAAAACCCTAAAAGTCTAGCCTGTATGACTATGATTATCCTTGTCTCTACGGACTAAGCCCTCCGGTTTATATAGACACCGGAGGGGACTAGGGTTATACAAAGTCAGTTACAGAGAAAGGAATCTTCATATCCGGGCGCCAAGCTTTTCTTCCACGCCAAGGAGAGTCCCATCCGGACATGGTAGAGAGTCTTCGGTCTTGTCTCTTCACAGCCCATTAGTCCGGCCCACGTACCATAGTCCAGATGCCCGAGGACCCCTTAATCCAGGACTCCCTCAGTAGCCCCTGAACCAGGCTTCAATGACGAGGTGTCCGGCGCGCAGATTGTCTTCGGCATTGCAAGGCAGGTTCCTTCTCCGAATACCGCAACACAGTCTTCGAACACAACGAACGTGTCCGGCTCTGCAAAACAAGTACCACACACAACCGTAGAGAGTATAATATTTCACGAGTCCAATCCGCTGACAATTTTTTGTAGCGTGAATATCATGTCCCTGCCTGGTTATTATTTCTTGTCACAGCAGAAATCGTGTCCCCTTATTACGGGATTCTCATCAATACGGGCGTGGGTAATCCAATCGTGCCGTCTGCACAACCCTTTGGAACAGGCGAGTTTTAAGGCGAGTGGGGAGGCGCTTGATATTCACTGCCTTTATAAGGAGATAAGGATTCCCTTATTTCACCCACGCCTTCTCTCTCTCTGCCCTCCCATTCTCGAGCTCCAGCGCCCAAGTCCTCGTCTTTTCTGCCCCAAGAAAGCACTCAATCATGTCCTGATCTGGAGCGCAAGGCAAGTGGATGGCCTCCTCCGTCAAGGAGAAGGACATCACCCAGCTTTGGGAGGCCGGGTATCTGGCCAAGGAAATCGCCCACCGGCTTCCGGCCAAGGGGCAAATCGTCCAAACCCCGGAGCCCAATGAGGGTGGTGTTCATCCCCCACTTTGTCTGCGGGTTAGGGTTTCCTCTCCACCCTTTCGTCCACGGACTCATGTTCTACTACGGGCTAGATTTCCACAATCTGGCACCAAATTCTTTCCTCAACATCTCGGCATTTATTGTCGTGTGCGAGGCCTTCCTCCGCATTCCACCCCACTTCGGACTGTGGCTCAAGATCTTCAACGTGAAGCCGAAGGTGGTGTATGGCCAACACGCAGAGTGCGGAGGTGCCATGGTGAGCAAGATGCCCAACGTCACATGGCCCAAAGGTACCTTTGTGGAGACCGTCAAAGGGTGGCAGCAACTGTGGTTCTATGTCACAGAGCCCCACGACGCCACCTGGGCCGCGGCTCCCGAATTCAAGTCCTGAGCCCCAATGCGGCTCACCTCCTGGCTAGAGAAGGGCCTGAATTGGTCTTCGTCGGACGAGCTGACAACGCTGCAAACGCGCATCCAGAGCATGGTGGACAAGAACATCAAGCTCGTCAATGTGATCCAGGTGATGCTAGTTCGCCGAATCCTTCCATGCCAGAGCCGGACTTGCCATTTATGGGAAATTCAATCCGGCCGAGCACCAGACCTTGCAACGGTTCTTCGGAACTACGCACGAAGATATCTGGAAGGTGCTCTTCAAGGGCAACAAGACACGGCCGGAGACGACCGAGGACCGTTGGCATGACCTGGCCCATCCCGCCAGTGCAGTAAGTCTTTCGCGTTTCAAGGTGTATCCTTTACTTGCTTCTTCAGGGAAGATACCTAAACCTCACTATTTATTTTTCCAGGGCTGGACAAAGAAGGCGGAGCGGATTCGGTGTCCGGCTCCGCTGCCCGAGGAACCAGCAATTCCGCTTCTGACGAAGATGCTGGTTCCGGCGCCCTACTAGGCGCCGGAGAAGAAGGCCAAGGGGGTCAGAAGTGGCCCACGCCGCAAGGGTGCTTCAGACGTGACGTCCGAAGACACCGAGACTCACTCCTCCGCCGCCGAGGACGACGATGAGGAGGAGGAAGAAAGCAATTCTCCCCGTGAGGGGGGAAGGAAGAAGAGGGCGGCCTCCACAAATCTGGAGGCAGAGGCGTCCAAGAGGGGGAAGGGCTCCCTCGTGGATAACTCCGTGTGGGACATCGACAGCAGCCCACAGCGGCGCCCCCGAGACAAGCCCCTGGACGAATCGTGAGTACTCCAAAACCTGGACACATTCATATATCTGGCCTCTCCACTTCATAGTCGTAACATGTTGAATCATGCATTTACAGTCCGACTCGGTCCGTCCTCGAGCGATCCTCATCTTCGGGGAATTCGCTAGACCCGAAGGCGATGGACAGTGGGTCCCTTCCGGCGGCCTCCTCTCCCAAGGCCATGGATGACACCGAGGTGTTGTCTCGAAGGATCCCAGGCCAGGGAGAGACTCAGGAGGCCATCAAGGCAGTGCCGGAGGGTGATACCTCGACCGCCGGACACATGGGGGAGCAAATCCCCATGGAGACTGGCGATGGGGGCCGTATTCAGTTCGGCCCCCAGCCGAATATGGTCCCGGAGATCAATGCGGCTCCGGAACCCGACAAGCAACCTCCTTCGAAAGGAGGAGGTGCGCCTATTCCGCCGGTGACCTCTGTCCAGCCAGAGGCGCCGGACACTCTAATGGAAGCATTGCAAAGTGCTTCCATTGTTGAGGAACACCGTACCCTTATGGGTGCGGTGGTTGCGAGGATTCAGTCCGTGAAGAGCGGACTGACCGAAGCCTGCACAAGCCTTTTAACAGGCTTTGAGGTAAGCAACATAATTATGTAAAAAGAATGTCACAGTATAGACAGTAGCCCCTGAGACTCTGTCCGGTGTTCGGAAAGAAAAACCGGAAAGAGGATCAAAGAATTTTCGCACGAGACTAACCATATGTGTCTATGTGATTAAGAAGGCGTCGTTGCTGGCCGCAACCTCTCATGCTGCCAAGGTCTCTGGACTAAAGCAGAGTCTGGAGCGGGCCGAGGAGGAGCTCGGCCGTGTAAAAAAGCAGCTAGAGGACAAGGAAGGTATGTGATGACCTTGTGTATATATGGAAAAGGATGAATGACTTGTGCTGACCATAGTGCCATGATATTTGTAGGAGCGGCTACTGAGGTGGAAACCCTCAAGAAAGCGCTGGCTGAGGCCAAAAAGAAAGTGGCAAAGGAGCAAGCCGACCGTGAAAAACACGAGGCCAGGGTTTGTGAGGTCCAGCAGGAGCTCCAGGACGCCGTCAAGAAATGCGTGTCCTTGGAGCGCGACATTGCGGATCAAGAGACCGAACTCGCCTACGCTCGCCAGAGCACACAAGAGGCCCGGGTTGAAGCCCAGGGTGCCCTCCAGGAAATCCAGGAGGCCAAGAAAATCACGGCGGGTAAGGCTTTTATTATGCAAAGCAAGTATGTGAAGAAGAGGTATCTCTTACTAACCCGGATTTGGAGTTCTCCAGGGGCGTTTGCGGATCTGCCACGCAATGTGTCTGACGCTGCGGAATTCTTCCAAGCCGAAGAGGGGAGCTCAACAGAGAAGCTGTTCTGGTCGCAATACCTTGCGCTAGAACATCCGGTGCCCTTTAGCGATCAGCTAAAACAGCTGGTCGAACTGCATAGGGTGGCCGAACTGGCCATGAAGGACTTAATAATCCGGCTGTGGCCTGCCGAAGCCATACCCAGCAGATACTTCGGTCTCGTGAAGCGGCTGGTCAATGCCTGCCCCCGGCTTGGCGCCATCAACCGGTCGGTCTGTATCGAAGGTGCGCGGATGGCCTTCACCCGTGTCAAGGTGCAGTGGGCGAAGGTGAATGCCATCAAGCTTGCAACTGAGGGACCGCCCGAGGGCAAGGAGCACCGCACGCCCGAGCGATATTTTAGCGATGTCCTGGAGGGATCCCGCATTGTAGCGGGGCAATGTGCGAAAGATGTAATCTTTGAATGAATACATTCATGTTATCTCACCCTGTATTATGAAACAAAGTTAATTATGTAATATAATGCTTGTTAAAATTTTACCTCCTGTGAGGCCGTGTTTATGAAATCTGAGAGTTGGCCAGTCGTCGGCTTTAGCCCCCACGTAGGTAGTACGGGGGTGTTCGGGATGGAATCTAAACACTCTTGATCCAATTGTTTGGTCCTTGAAGGAGGTGTTTAGCACAACGAACGAGGCAATCGGACTATGTGGCTTTATCACCCTCACTTAGCCATAGGAGTTTGACAATAAAAATTTAGGCGCAGCCCCTAGTATCCGAACTAGGGTGCTGTAAACACTTGATCGGGTAAGAATCGATTCATCGCGTAATGCGGAAAAAATTGCTAAAGATTTGAAACCTCCGAAGAGCTGACCGGCTCACGCCGCATCATGACAGTCAGTTTTCGGCTTTCTCTACTGAGGTGCTCATCCGGATAAACCAGGACACAATCGCAGTAGTTCTCCCTTTACTACCCTAGCCGATATAGCGGAACGTAAGGTAGTAAGCACAGGAGCCGGGCAACCCAACTATTGACCAAAGACTTGATTCGGAGCCAATGCATAAAATGCTAAATTCGAGGTGCCGAACTATACTGTGAAGAGTGTTCGGAATTTGTTGCCGTATTATGGGGCGCAATGAAGCCCCTGGCGGATTAAAGCGTACCAAAGTGTACGGGTGCGATTTGATAAGATTATCAAAAAAAGAGAGGTAGTAAGCTAGTGCCGCAGAAGTTGGGCCGCAAACTGTTTCCATTATAGTTTGATTAATACGTCAACGCGTATTTGTACAATTAGTGCAATAAGCAACAGGGCTATTTAATAAGCCACAACCAAGGGAGAGCTGCGTGCGGGTCCTGAAAATAGGTAGAGTGATCGTTAAAGAGACCACCTAGAAATTCCCTTATACATCAGTGCTTCTTGCTATCTTGGTGTATCTATCCTTTCGAAAGGACCAGTGATCAGGCCGTCAGAAAAATCCTGTGGAAAAGAAACCTGAAAAGGATAAAAAGGAAAAGTGAAAGTATGTGTGTCCAGGGGGGGGGGTCGAGCCGTATTATGGATCACAATCCAGTTATGCCTCCGTCTATGCCCATGGTATTTTGAGTGCGTAGTTATGTACGCGCGGTACGAACGCCGCCACTTGGTTGGTACTGGGACGGAGGCCGAATTGCTAGTCAAGCTCTTGACGAGCTAGGCTGTCCTGCTACAGAGCAGTCCGGACTCGTTTGACAGTGTCCGGGAGCTCGGTAGCCGAATTAAGGTTCTGCTTGAGAAGGCCGCTCTGTACTTCTGCTGCTAAAGCAGCGGTGTGCTCCTCGGTACGGAGGGAGCGTTCCATGTTTCCATTGACTGTTATGACGCCGCGTGGTCGGGGCATCTTGAGCTTGAGATAAGCATAGTGTGGCACTGCATTGAATCGAGCAAATGCGGTTCGTCCTAGCAGTGCGTGATAGCCACTGCAGAAGGGGACGATATCGAAGATCAATTCTTCGCTTCGGAAGTTGTTCGGGGATCCGAAGACAACCTCTAGTGTGATTGAGCCCGTACAACGGGCCTCTACACCTGGTATGACTCCTTTAAAGGTAGTCTTTGTGGGCTTGATCCTTGAGGGATTAATGCCCATTTTGCACTCTGTATCCTGATAGAGCAGGTTCAGGCTGCTGCCACCATCCATGAGGACTCGTGTGAGATGGAATCCATCAATGATTGGGTCGAGGACCAGTGCGGTTGAACCGCCATGACGGATACTGGTCGGATGGTCCCTGCGATCGAAAGTGATCGGACAGGAAGACCATGGGTTGAACTTTGGGGCGACAGGCTCCATCGCGTAGAGGTTCCTGATCGCGCATTTGCGCTCCCTCTTGGGGATATGGGTAGCGTATATCATGTTTACTGTTTTAACTTGGGGGGGGGGGACTTCTTCTGGCCCCCTGTGTTCGGCGGACGGGACCCCTCGTCATCGTCCTCGCTTTGGGACCCCTTCTCCTTGTTCTCGACTTTTAATTTGCCGGCCTATTTAAAGACCCAACAGTCTGGGTTGGTATGATTGGCTGGTTTGTCTGGGGTGCCATGGATCTGGCATGGACGATCGAGTAAGCGGTCCAAGCTGGATGGACCCGGATTGTTTCTTTTATATGGCTTCTTCCGCTGGCCGGACTTGGAGCCACTGACGCTTGTGCCTATTGCGTCAGGGCTTGCCGTTGCTGTTTTTGGTCTCAGAGGTGCCAGCTTCGCTTGCAGTGTTATTTCTATGGGCTAGCCAACTATCCTTGCCCGCACAAAAACGGGTCATGAGTGCAGTGAGGGCTGCCATGGACTTTGGCTTTTCTTGGCTGAGGTGACGGGCGAGCCATTTGTCGCGGATGCTATGCTTAAAGGCCGCTAGGGCTTCGGCATCCGGACAGTCGATGATCTAGTTCTTTTTGGTTAGGAACCTGGTCCAGAATTTCCTGGCTGACTCTCCGGGCTGTTTAAGTATGTGACTTAGGTCATCAGCATCTGGAGGTCGTACATATGTACCTTGGAAGTTGTCGCGGAAGGCGTCTTCCAAGTCCTCCTAGCTACCAATAGAGTTTTCAGGCAGACTGTTTAACCAGTGCCGAGCTGGCCCTTTGAGTTTTAGCGGGAGGTATTTGATGGCGTGAAGGCCATCACCGCGGGCCATATGAATATGGAGAAGAAAATCATCAATCCATACCGCGGGATCTGTTGTTCCATCATATGATTCGATATTTACGGGTTTAAACCCTTCTGGAATTCATGCTCCATTACTTCGTCAGTGAAGCAGAGGGGGTGTGCGGCGCCTCTGTATCGGGCCAAGTCGCGACGTAGTTCGGATGTAGTCTGTCTACGATTTTCGTCCTGGGTGTGGTTATGTTTGACATGTCCGGCCAAATGGCCGTCGTCGCGCGTCAGGGCACGCCCCCGTGATTCGTAGATCGATCTGGTCTGACCTGTTCTGTTCTTTAGGTCCTGCCGCAGGTCATATGTATAACCCTGAGCCGTTTTATCTCTTCCCTTACGATGAGGTAGGACGGGCTGGTATTTGGCTTGAGGTGCCGCTTTATCCCGGCCACGTGGTGGTCGGTCAGCCACATTACGCGCTGATAGTACGGGCTCCAACGCCTCGTCATCGAATTGGGGTAACAATTTGCGCTTTGGGTAACTTTTAGTTGGGCGATCGAGGCCGTATTCCTCGGCTACCAGGACATTAGTCCATCTGTCGTTGAGCAGGTCTTGATCAGCTTGAAGCTGTTGCTGCTTCTTTTTAGGCTTCTCGCAGTGGCTATTAGCCGGCGCTTAAAGTGCTCCTGCTCGAGAGGTTCCTCAGGCACGATGAAATCCTCGTTGCCGAGGCTTACCTCATCCTCGGAGAGTGGAAGATAATTATTGTGCTCCGAGTCTTCGTTTACGGCCTGTTCACCAGGGCTGACTCACCCGTCCTCCCGTTCGTCCTGTTCGGAGGTTGGCTCAACGGGGCATTCCTTGTCTTCGACATCGTCCGAAGTATTGTTTTGTCTCGTGCCGGTATCGCTATCTTTTCCACAGTGTGATTTAGAGCGGCACCGCTGATGTTGGCGTTTTCGTTGTGTCCCAGGAGGTTTATCCTCGACTGGATCCTTCTCGTTATCTCCATTATTCTCTTTAGGTGAATCCACCATGTACACGTCATACGAAGAAGTGGTCGTCCAGCACCCGGTAAACGGAGGGTTTTGGCCCTGCTCCTCTTCGGCATCGTCGTCCATACCGTCGATGTCTTCGGAGCCGTAATCGAGCATGTCGGTTAAGTCTTCGACAGTGGCTATGAAGTGGGCGGTGGGTGGGAAGCGAAATTCTCCATCATCAGCCTCCAGTTCAAACCGGATATAATTCGGCTGTGTGTCCCCCGCTAAGGAGAGTGTTTTTAATGAGTTTAGCACATCGCCTAAAGGTGAGTGCCGGAAGATGTCCGCGAAGCTGAATTCGATGATCGATGACCAATCAAGCTCGACATACGCGGACGCACGTGGTTCGGAACCTATAGCCGAAAACGAGTTCGAGGTTCCGGTGGTGCAGATTCCACCCAAGGTTGGGTCTGTGTGCGGCTTCAACGCCGCTGAGTCTGCAGCTTCCGTGGCGGGGTTGAGCTTCCCGTCCTCGGATGGCGTGATCTGCTCCGGATCTAGGGCCAGAGCGGTTACAGGTGCTATCTCCTGGGTGTGGTCCGATGACAGATTTAAGTCATGTTCATTGCGGTGGCAGGGAGCGGCTGCCGTGGGCGCGAATCCATCAAAGATCAAGTCTCCGCGGATATCAGCGATGTAGTTCAAGCTTCCAAATCTAACCTGATGGCCAGGGCGTAGCTGTCGATATGCTCTAGATGGCCAAAGCGAGTTGGCCCACGTGCGAAGCCGCTGAATACGAAGATCTGTACGGGGAGGAAGACTTCCCCCTGGACAACATTGTTGTAGATGATTGACGGGGCCATCGAACCTTTTTGAAGACGACACATCAGAACACTCAATGAAAGCACCAATGTCGGTGTCAAAACCGGCGGATCTCAGGTAGGGGGCCCCGAACTGTGCGTCTAAGGTTGATGGTAATAGGAGACGGGGGACACGATGTTTACCCATGTCCGGGCCCTCTCTATGGAGGTAATACCCTACTTCCTGCTTGATTGATCTTGATGAATATGAGTGTTACAAGAGTTGATCTACCTCTAGATCGTAATGGCTAAAACCCTAAAAGTCTAGCCTGTATGACTATGATTATCCTTGTCTCTACGGACTAAGCCCTCCGGTTTATATAGACACTGGAGGGGACTAGGGTTATACAAAGTTGGTTACAGAGAAAGGAATCTTCTTATCCGGGTGCCAAGCTTGTCTTCCACGCCAAGGAGAGTCCCATCCGGACACGGGAGAGAGTCTTCGGTCTTGTATCTTCACAACCCATCAGTCCGGCCCACGTACCATAGTCTGGACGCCCGAGGACCCCTTAATCCAGGACTCCCTCACCTGCGCCCTGGCGCGTGAAAGCATCGTCGAAGTACATGACCCATCCATCTGGTGCCTCATCTCCGGGCAGGAGAGAACGGTCCTCGCACACTTCACGGCTGGGGACGTCAGTCCATTCCGCCACGAAATCTGCGAGGGTCGCGCCCTTGATGACTCTGGTGGTGCTGAACTCCAGCTGGAATGCTTGCAGCTCGATGTTCCAATCTACGACCCTTCCCGCGCCGTTGGGGCTCCGGAGCACCCTCTCCAGTGGGTAAGCTGAGACAACCTTGATGGGGTGGCCATGGAAGTAGTGGCGCAGCTTGCGGGAGGCTCCGAGGAGCACGAGCAAGAGCATTTGCGGCATGGCATAGCGCGCCTGTGCATCGCGTAGCACCGTGCTGACGAAGTACACCGGGTGCTCGACGAGGGCGGAAGTGTCAGCGGGGTCTTGTACCTCCTAAGACCGGGGGACCTCAGGAGCCTGGTCGTCCGTTGGGGCAGCCAAGGTCACAGGAGCGCCATACTGTGGAACTTGGTCGTCTGTTGGGGCAGCTGAGGCTTCTGGGGCACCGTCCTGAGGCCGCGACGTCTCGACCGGGCGCGAGGTGCTGCTCCATGAGCCCTCAGCCAGGCGCTCCTCCCGGACCGCCACCAGCGCTGCGCTGGCAGAGTGAGGCGTGGCGGCCAGGTAGAGCACCAAGGGCTCAAGGGGACGTGGTGCTACCATCACCGGCAGGTTAGTGAGGTACCTCTTGAGGTCTTGGAATGCCGCGTCAGCCTCTGGAGTCCACTCGAATGGTCCTTTCTTTTTCATCAGCTTGAAGAATGGGAGGGCGCGCTCTCCCAACTTGGAGAGGAAGCACCCCAGCGAGGTCACATAGCCCGTTGGCTTCTGCATTTCCTTGAGGGTTTGTGGCGGGCCCATCCTTTCTATGGCCTTGACTTTCTCTGGGTTGGCCTCGATCCCCCTGTGCGACACCAGAAAGCCCAGCAGCTTGCCGGAGGGGACTCCAAACACACATTTCTCTGGATTGACTCACAGATCCACCTTGTGCAGGCTGGCAAACGTTTCCTCCAGGTCTTCAATAAGGGTCCTCGCCTCCCGAGACTTCACTACTATGTCGTCGACGTAGGCCTCGGCATTCCTCCCGAGCTGCTGGTCTAGAGAGATGTGCATCAGCCGCTGGAAGGTTTCTTCGGCATTACGCAGCCCAAACGGCATGCAGGTGTAGCAATACACCCTGCATGGGGTCAGGTAAGCCGACTTCTCAACATCCTGCACCGCCATCTTGATTTGGTGATAGCCCGAGAAGGCGTCCAGAAATCACAACAGGTCACACTCGGCGGTGGAGTCGACGATCTGATCGAAGCGTGGAAGCGGAAAGGGGTCCTGAGGGCAAGCCTTGTTGAGGTTTGGTGAAATCTATGCACATGCGCTCCTTCCCGCCTTTCTTGGGGACAATAACTGGGTTTGCCAGCCACTCCGGGTACCGCACCTCCCGAGTGACACTAGCCTCTTGCAGTTTGCGGGTCTCTTGGACGATGAACGACTGATTCTCTGTGGACTGCCGCCGCGCCTTCTGCTTCACCAGGCGCACGTTAGGGCACACCCTCAGGTGATGCTCGATTATTCCCCTCGGGATTCCAACCAGGTCCTTGGGATCCCAAGCGAACACATCCTTGTTCGTGCATAAGAAGCTGACCAACGCCTCTTCTTGATCTGGAGGGAGGCCGGCGCCTATGGTGAAGGTGGCACCCGATGCCCCGTCTTCATCAACCGGCACCTGCTTCTTCTCGGCATGATCCAAAGAGAACAATTGCTTCTTCTTCTTCGCTGGTGCAGCCCCCGGAGCCTCTGGGGCCCCTTCCTCGCTTGGCCGCGAGGCTGCTGCGGCTCTGAAGGCGAGCTTGAGGGCCAATAGCGCGTCCTTGGTGTCCCCTGCCACAGTGAGGACGCCGCTGCTTCCTGGTATCTTCATGAGATTGTAGGCGGGGTGAGTTGCTGCCATGAACTTGGCCAGGATCGGGTACCCAAGGATGGCGTTGTACGGGAGGCCGATGCGGGCGATGTAGAAGTCGATAAGCTTGGTGCGGTAGTTGTCATGGGTGCCGAAGGTGACGGACAGGCGGATCTGCCCTAGGGGGCAGGTGGAGCCGTCGACGACTCCAGAGAAAGGCTTGGTGGGGCGGAGCCGGCCATGGGGCACATGTAGCAAGCCGAATGCTTCCACAGAAAGCACATTGAGGCCGGCTCCACCGTCGATGAGGGTCTTGGTGACCGCCATGTTGCAGATGGTGGGGGTGCAGGGCATCGGGAGCGCGCCGGCACCTGCGGTGGTCGCGGGGTGGTCCCTCAAGTCGAAGATGAGGTAGGCCTTAGGCGCCGCCTAGCCCGGAGGAGCTCCCCGCTACATGTGGGCGGTACCCACCTGGCGAAATAATTTCTTGACGTGACGGTCCGAGGGCGGCGCCTGCGAACCGCCGAGGAGGGCCGCGACGACGTGGGGCGCCGATGCCGCGAAGCGCGCGATGAAGAGGCCGCGCAGCTCCTCCTATGAGGCGACCGAAGACTCTAGCAAGCTGAGAAGCCAGGCGCGCGACCCGCCCGCGAGGGCCATGGGAAGCCAGTTCGCCATAGTGATGCGGAGCATCCTATGGACATCACCATGTCAAGAGTTCGTTCAGCGAGTGACACGTGCGACATCTACTTCACATACACAAAGGTGAATCATCTCCTTTACACGTGCTCACTTGACATCTTCAAGGATGGTATACTACTTGACACTCCACTCGTGTGCATGCATAGGTATTGTCGGAACACTACGGATGACGAGGAGGAGTGCAAGCGCCAAGGAACAACTACACTATCCGCGAGGGAAGCCTGGAAGCGATGACGGAAGAAGACGGAGCTGCTGAAGCTACAGCGGCTGGACATCCGGGCCAGAGGCGGGACATCCGGTGCCTGGGAGCCACGCAAGAGCTGCCCCAACCGACGGCCAACGGCATGAGCGGCTGGACATCCGGCCCGTGTGCCCGGACATCCCGCGCCCCGCCAACTCCCGGACATCCGGCCTCTCCCTCGGAAATCCGGGATCGACGACCGAACGCACCAGAAGTTTGGCCACATCAGCCCGGACATCCGGCCCGAGCCCCGAACATCCGGTGCCTCCTGAAGCCCCGGACATCCGGCCCCCAGCCCGGCCATCCGACACCTGCGCGTGCACAGCCGGGCCAGAGGCCCATGTATCCCCTCCTCACTTACCCCTTCGTGGCCTTAGACTATAGATACTCCTCCACCTCCTCCTAGTTAGGGTTAGCAAAATATTAGCTCATTTGAGATAGAACTTTGCTCATCCATACGGATCTACTCCACAAGAGAGACCGCGGCCCCTCTACGGAGAAGATCCCCCTTGGATTCAGGACCCCCTCTTGGGTGGCCCCCTTCAAGACCTCCTCATCGAGATGAACCTTACCTTGTATCTTTCCCTTTGTTGTTCATGTACCTTGTGGATCTTGTGTGTTTGATTGTCTAGTGGATGTGTGATTGGACTTGTTCTTGAGTGTTTCCCCTTGTGATTTCTCTCCGTTCTTCCCCGTGTTCATCGTGTTATTAGTTGGGATCCGCTCCTTTCGTGAAAGATCGGCCGTATAGGGTTCCACCCTACTTCACATAGCCTTGTCGTCGCCGCTGGCTGCCAAAACAGCCTCCTCGTATGCTCGGAGAAAACCTATCGGGTCCGCCATGCCGTTGTATCGGGGCGGCAGCTCCGGCCTGAACTTGGGTGGCCACTGCACCTGCCGCAGGGCGGGGGTGAAAGCTCGGAGGCCCACGGCTCCCCCGAAGGCTCACGCTGGTCCGGTTGATGGAGCAGCACCCGCCATGAGAGCCGAACAGTGAAGCGAAGCGGACAGAGAGGCAGATCTTCGACGCACCCCCTACCTGGCGTGCCAAATGTCAAATTTCGGGTTCCGCAAACCCTGGATAGATTCAAACTCTGGGGTGCGTGCGAAGAACTCAACCTCCCCAGTATTTCTACTCGCCAATCTTGTGGCCTAGCTCGATGAACAGGAAAGTAATGGGACACGGCAGTTTACCCAGGTTCGGGCCACCTTGCGGTGTAAAACCCTACTCCTGCTTTGTGGTGGATTAGCCTCGATGTGGGTTGAGGATGAACTAGTACAATGGAACAACAACCTCAGGAGGTGTGTTCTTGAGCTAGTGGGAGAGATGATGATCTGAGTGATCTGGATCCCGTCCGTCCTCTTCTACGGTGGTGGCTAGGCCCTATTTATAGTGGCCTTGGTCCTCTTCCCAAATGAAGGCGGGAAGGGATCCCACAACGGCCAAATTCGAAGCGAGACAACTAGTACATCTTATCCTGACAAAAGTAGTCTTCGTCTACAAAGCCTCTGGTCGTGATGCCGCGGTGGGCTCAGTGATGACCTTCGTCCTGCCGTCCTGGCGGTCTTGGTCTTGTTGCATGGGAATGGAAACCTTTGGCTGATTCCTCGGGACTCCGCGCTTACGCTTGCCTCCTTAGCACCAAAGAGGAAACCGTTGTCCTGCGCCCGCTGGTGCCCGCCTGGCCTTGGTCGTCATGGCTCACGTCACCCGAACCTCGCAAGGTGAGGCTTGCATAGAAATCTCTGCTCCCCAGGAGCTAGCCTGAGGAGGCCGCTCCTTCTGGTGGTCTTGGTGTCGTCCGGCTCGCAAGGCTTGGCCCCTCGCGAGGGTCTTGAGTTACTGATGCTGAAGGTGGGCCGTACTAGGCCGTCGATGGAGCCACATCATGGGCCGCAGGCAGGCAAGTCTGGGTACCCCCGTTCCCAGAACGCCGACAGTGTGCCCTATTGATGCCTTGGAAGAAGAAGAGCTCTATGCAGGCCCAGCAGGAGTGCTCTTGGCAGATAGTGGTGGTTGTGCCTGCTTTCTTGTATCACGGTTGGAGGTGGCAGCTGATGGAGGTGCCGGTGCAGTAGAATGTGTGGAAGTAGAGGATGCACCCGGTGTCCATGATGAAGGTCAACCTGCCGAGAAGTTAGTTCGCGCCAATGCCTGTCGATCCTGCACTTCACGTTCAACTTTACAAGCAAGATGGAATAAACGAGTGATATTATTATACTCCTTATAATCTAGAATGGTCTGAATCTCTCTATTTAATCCACCCATAAAATGTGCAAGCATATCTTCGTTATCCTTAACAATACCACATGTAATCAGGCCAGTTTATAATTCCTGATAATATTCTTATACTAATTTTTTTCCTTGTCTTAAACGCTGCAATTTTTGTAGTAACTCACATTGATAATATGGTGGAACCCAACAAGTACGCATATCAGCTTTCAAAGCAACCCAAGTAGTTGGAATATTATTAGGATATAATCTACGATGTTCATACCACCACACACAAGGAAAACTAGTGAATGCACAAAGAGCAGCAGCAACACATCTCTCCTCGGGATATTGTAAACATGTAAAATGTTGTTCAGTTTCTAACTCCCAAGTAAGATATATATCAGGAACATATCTACCCTCAAATGGTGGAGTAATCAGTTTTAGTTTAGGGAGATGGCCAGGCTCTCATACCTGAGGTGGTGGTGCAGCCCTACCGTTGCGAGTATATGCATGTGGACGACCTGGTGGTGGTGGTTGCATGTAGTTCTAATTTTGATCAACCTCATCCTCGTAATCGCCCGCGTAATCATCCTCCTCTGCAGCAACTGCAGGCAAAGGTGTCCCATCTTTCGATGAGAAGGTGGCCATCGTTTTTGATGGAGTAGACTTTGATGATCCGACTACGAACATGCGAGGACGTCACGCCTTAGCAGTCGCTAAACCAACTCCAAGAGGTTATTGACCACGCCGGAGCATGATCAACCTGACCACGAGGGTCTATTTCCTACAAGCAAACGAAGAACAAGCAAGAAACTAAGATTGCAATCTGGATATTGCGAATATAAGAGGAAAGCTTTATTGATCATGTGGGGTTCTGTGACGTCTTGGTCTGGTCGTTGAACACAAATGAAGTACGCGAAGTTGTAGCTATGGCGAACTTTTAATCTAAACAAAACCCAAAGTCTAAACGACGCCCTAAGGGCCGTATATATGGAGGAAGAGGGGGGAATTTCGTGGTCCTTGGAGGAGGGGTCCGAAACCAACCCTAACTCTTGTTTCCCCACATATACGGACTCTAAAAACAACCTATACTTAAGTATTTCGAAATTACATGGGCCTGGCCCAATAATAAGGTGACGCAGCACCTAGAATAGCCTCTGGACGAAATTTATGAAGTGGCATCCTGTATATTTCATCCAAGGCTTCATGCACTCATTATGGTGGCTTCAAAGTCCAGAAATCATCACTTGCAACTCCGTTCTTGTTCCCCTTGCGCATGCGGTCATCTCCATGCCTGGTCTTGCTCTAGTGTTCATCCCTCTTATCCATGCCAGGCCGTTCATTTGTAAGAAAAACAAATGTATCCAATTTAGGCAGCATCATATTCTCATGAAAATTAGAATCATTACCAAGAAACGAAAGTACCTGATAATTTAATTGGCGTGCGCGAGCTCTAGTAATTGGTCCAGTATATGTAGCAGTAGGGGCTGTGGGTGTAACAATGGTATTGATGTCCTCATCACAAACCAATATATATATATATATATATATATATATATATATATATATATATATATATATATAAATGAGAGAAAAAGAGAGAAGGGGCAATGTTACTATCCTTTTTTCCACACTTGTGCTTCAAAGTAGCACCATGATCTTCATGATAGAGAGTCTCCTATGTTGTCACTTTCGTATACTAGTGGGAATTTTTCATTATAGAACTTGGCTTGTATATTCCAAGATGGGCTTCCTCAAATTGCCCTATGTCTTCATGAGCAAGCAAGTTGGATGCACACCCACTTAGTTTTCTTTTTGAGCTTTCAGAAACTTATAACTCTAGTGCATCTGTTGCATGGCAATCCTACTCACTCACATTGATATCTATTGATGGGCATCTCCATGGCCCGTTGATACTCCTAGTGGATGTGAGACTATCTCCTTATTTTTGTCTTCTCCACAACCACCATATTCTATTCCACCTATAGTGCTATGTCCATGGCTCACGCTCATGTATTGCGTGAAATTTGAAAAGGTTTGAGAACATCAAAAGTATGAAACAATTGCTTGGCTTGTCATCGGGGTTGTGCATGATTTGAATATTTTGTGTGATGAAGATGGAGCATAGCCAGACTATATGATTTTGTAGGGATAAGCTTTCTTTGGCCATGTTATTTTGAGAAGACATAATTGCCTTGTTAGTATGATTGAAGCATTATTGTTTTTATGTCAATATTAAACTTTTGTTTTGAATCTTATGGATCTGAATGTTCATGCCACAATAAAGAAAAATTACATGGATAAATATGTAGGTAGCATTCCACATCAAAAATTCTGTTTTTATCATTTACCTACTCGAGGACGAGCAAGAATTAAGCTTGGGGATGCTTGATACGCCTCCAACGTATCTATAATTTTTTATTGTTCCATGCTATTATTTTATTTGTTTTGGATGTTTATATGCGTTAATATGCTATTTTATATTATTTTTTGGACTAACCTATTAAGCTAGAGCCCAGTGCCAGTTTCTGGTTTTCCCTTGTTTTAGAGTTTCGCAGAAAAGGAATACCAAACGGAGTCCAAACAGAATAAAACCTTCGCGATGATTTTTCTTGGACCAGAAGACACCCATGAGACTTGGAGATCAAGTCGGAGGAGCCACGAGGCGGCCACAAGGGTGGAGGGCACGCCTCTGTCTTGTGCCCCCCATGACTCCCCTGACCTAATTCCTTCGCCTATATATTCACATATATTCCCAAACCACCAGAAGTATCCATGAAAACACCTTTCAACCCCCGCAACCTTCTGTACCCGTGAGATCCCATCTAGGGGCCTTTTCCGGCATCCTGCCGGAGGGGGATTCGATCACGAAGGGCTTCTACATCAACTCTATTGCCCTTCCGATGAAGCATGAGTAGTTTACCTCAGACCTATGGGTCCATATCTAGTAGCTAGATGGCTTCTTCTCTCTCTTTGATTATCAATACCATGTTCTCATCGATGTTCTTGGAGATCTATCCGATGTAATCTTCTTTTGTGGTGTGTTTGTCAAGATCCGATGAATTGTGGATTTATGATTAGCTTATCTATGAATATTATTTGAATCTTTTCTGAATTCTTTTATGCATGATTTGGTATCTTTGTAATTCTCTTCGAACTATCGGTTTGGTTTGGCCAACTAGATTGGTTTTTCTTGCAATGGGAGAAGTGCTTAGCTTTGGATTCAATCTTGCGGTGTCCTTTCCCAGTGACAGTAGGGGCAGCAAGGCATGTATTCTATTGTTGCCATCGAGGATAAAAGATGGGGTTTTCATCATATTGCTTCAGTTTATTCCTCTACATCATGTCATCTTAGTTAATGCGTTACTTTGTTCTTCATGAACTAAATACTCTAGATGCAGGCAGGAGTCGGTCGATGTGTGGAGTAAAAGTAGTGGATGTAGAATCATTTCGGTCTATTTGACACAGACATGATGCCTATATTCATAATCATTGCCTTAGATATCATCATACCTTTGCGCTTTTCTATCAATTGCTCGACAGTAATTTGTTCACCCACCGTATTATTTGCTATCATGAGAGAAGCCTCTTGTGAAACCCTATGGCCCCCGAGTCTATTTTCCATCATATAAGTTTATGATCTACTATTTTGTAATCTTTTACATTCCGATCTATAAACCAAAAATACCAAAAATATTTACTTTACCTTTTGTTTAGTTTCATCTATCTCTATTGGATCTCACTTTTGCAAGTAACCATGAAGGGATCGACAACCCCTTTATCGCGTTGGGTGCAAGTTGTTTGATTGTTTGTGCAGGTATTGGTGATTTGTGCGTTGTCTCCTACTGGATTGATACCTTGGTTCTCAAACTGAGGGAAATACTTATCTCTACTTTGCTGCATCACCCTTTCCTCTTCAAGGGAAAAACCAACGCAAGCTCAAGAAGTAGCAGCTACAATTGATCCCCTATACTTGTGGGTTATCACATCATTGCCTCGCTATGCGCTCCTCCTCGGAGACATCCCTCTGCACACAATGCCCTTGTTTAGGTCGGTATCGTCTCTGATGCTTCCTGTCAGTGATGCGCCAAGTTCCCCGACTGATTGACTACGCATGCGAGAGTGGTGATATCATGTTGCACTCACAAATACAATCCTTCGGTGTTCTATGCATTTAATTTTTTCGATGATGATGTATGTGCTTCCTTTGGTTTAGTTTGATGGGCGTGTTTCTGTATCATATGTGGCATGTTTCTGTTGTATATGCAATATGCTCCCATGTATCTCACATGCTTTCTTCATTCATTAGACGACTTCGGCAATACTTTGGTACTATTTTGTTCCTGCTTTAGCATATCAAACTATGCTTCTATGGCTCATTGGGACAAAAATGCATCAGTTGGAACCAATATGTTTTTTTACGAAAACAATGGAAGCAATCTATGTTCCTGCTTCGTTAATTATGTCCGTTTGTCTTGGATGAAATCTCATTGGCCATGGAAGCAAAATATATTTCTTCGGAAGCAAATTATATTATCTGTTAACATTTTGGAAACAATGTATTTTTCTTTTGGCGTGAAGGGTGGATGTGGTAGCCAGAGTGGGCGTGGTAGCCGGAGTGGCTAGCTACGGTGGCGGCTCCAGGGCCGTCGAGCCTAGTATATTATTTTCTTTCTTTCCAAACAATTTCATAATTTGTATGAACCATGTGTAGTTATGGCTGAAAATATTTTTCTTTTCGATGGAAGGAAAATAGTATTTCCTTGGAAGCAAGTGTCTAGTTAATGAAAACAAGATGGTGAAGATTCTGAAACATATGTAATATTTTCAGTTTTGATGGAAGCATGTGTGGAACAGTTCTGTATTTGCCTAGTTGATGGAAGCAAGATCGTGATGCTTCTTGAAATAATTTTATCTCTTCATGAAGCCAGTTTCAAAGTGATTCTCTAGTCGTCTAGTCGGCCGTTGCAATATCGCAATGCTTATGAAACAAAATAGCACATTGGTTACACACGACATAAATTTCAAATACATCGAAGCAGATTTCACCGATGACAGAAGCAAATTCTTTAATGAATAGAAACATATATTTTTATTTTTTATAGCATGAATGGAAACCTGGATTATAATTAAAAAAAAGATGGAAGCATGTATTAGTTGCATCTGATGTAAATTTATATAACGTTGGTTACAAGTTTCACTTCCCTAGGAAGCATGCTGCTCCAACTCATCAAAAAAAAGAAAGGAAGCATGCCGCAGATTGCTTCCTAAATCCAAGGAACAAGAATGCATCTCACCAAATTATCTCACGTAATTAGTGGCCCACATAAGCACGTGATTTGCAGAAGCCATTTAAGGTAGTTTTGTATGTGGAAAATTAACTACCCAGGCTAGTTTGAAGGGGCGAGCAGCCATGTCAGACCAATTAGATCAGATATTATCGTATGGCTTAGGACTAGTCTGATGGGAAGCATGGCATCAGTAGTCTGATGCCTAGTGATGCCCTAATAGGTGGGTATGGTGGCTGTTTTGAGGAATATATAAGGAGGCTTATGTGTGATAGAGTGTATCATATCACGGAGTTTGGATGCACCGGCGAAGTTTACACCACATCACGAGGTGAGAAAGGGCAATGCATGGTACCGAAGATGCTAGCAAATTGCGGAAAGGTGAGAGTATGTATGGTCCATGGACTCACATTAGTCATAAAGAACTTGGGTACTTATTGCAATAGTTTATTAGCCCTCAAAGTAAATACTACTATGCATGCCTCTAGGGGGTAGATTGCTAGGAAAATATCATCGCTCGTCCCCTACCACCACTCATAAGGAAGACAATCAATAATAAATCATGCTCCAACTTCATAGCATAACGAGAGACTACACATGCATGCTTCAGGAATCACAAACCTTAACACCAATATTCTTACTAAACCACAATTACTCACTAGCACAACCCACATATTACCACCTTTATATCGCAAAACTATTGCAAGGAATCGAACTTATCATATTCAGTGATCTACATGAAATTTTTATTATGTCCCTCTCGAATACCTATCATATTAGGACCAAATGCATCACTTGTGCATATTTCCATTACTACTATCAACTCCCAAAATAATATAAGTGTCGGTGTACAAAAGTAGGGGCCCTTTTTCTACCCCTCTACTTGTGCACGCGCAGTCAGAGCCGCGCCCGCGGCCACACTAAGTAGGGCAAAGGAGGGTACGAGACGGGCAAAGCAACGCCAAGACAAGAAACACAAAGAGCAAGAGGGTACCGGGGCAACTTGCCCAACGCCAGCAGGGCGCACCACCCTTGAGCCCAAGGGTTCCAACACCGCCAACAACCACATTGGAACCAAGGCTCGGGAGGCACCTCCGTGGTGGCATGCAGGTCTTTGTCAAGCTCATAAACACATAAGATCAGATGAGGACCAGAAGACAACGACCCTCGGCAAGATCCCTGCCGAGGAAATCCATGAGACCCCCCGTTAAGATCCTTGCCGGGGACAACCGCGACACCACGGCAAGACCACTAGCCGGGGCCCTGGCAAGACCCGTGCCGAGGACACCCGCGGGGCCACATCCATGCCCGCGTCTGCCAAGGCTCCACCGCCGTTCCCATACAGCTGCCAGCCCAACCAGCTGGGCAGGCACCTGCGTGGCAACGTGCGGCTTCCAGACCAACTCAGCAGGCACCTGCGTGGTGGAATGCAGATCTTCGTGAAGATCCTTCCACCACGCCATCTCAGCAGCCTGCCAGCCTACGTGGCGCTGCATGCCTCGTTGGCCTGGATGCGTGTCGAAGCAAGACGGAGCGGCAACGGACGGGACGGACCTCGTCACCGTCCCCAATAAAGCAACGGGACACCTAAGGAGCGCATTTAATGCGTCTTGTCCCGTAATGACATGCGATAAGCTTGTACACTGTATACTTTTCCACCTCCTGTGTGCCACTATGGAGACCCCTTTTTGTCTATAAAAGGAGGCCCGAGGCGTACTGGAGAAGGATTCAGACCTTTTGGACTACGCATGCACCATAGCTAGTTCGAGAGCTCAAGAACACTCAAATATACACCAAAGCAGGACTAGGGTTTTACGCATCTTCGCGGCCCGAACCTGGGTAAACGACCTGTGTGCTGGCTCCTAGACCTGCTCTTTGCGCAACCCCGCGCCCGCCAACCGCAGAAGGGATCCCAGTGATTCCATATGTGTCGTTTCCACCGACATCTTTGGCATGCCAGGTAGGGGGGGCAGTTGTGGAAATCTGGCCTGGTTGGGGCAGCGGCTTAATCGTGGTCGCCACTCCAAGGAAGAAGACGACCAACGAGCGACACCATCAGCAGATGCGGTGAATGCCCATGTAGTAGCAGAAAAGCTAAGTCATGCAAAACCTTGAGCAATTCCTTTTTATATATAAGGTTATCGTCCTCGAAGATCTTGCCCTGTGTATGGAAAACCTGCACGCAATGGGGCCCTGCCACTGTTGGCAACGCCCTTGCTCTGTTTCGAGTCCGCTCAACAGTTCGAGCGGCTGCGTCAAGAACGACAGGGAGACCTTCTGCAATTGGCAACGCTCTCGTTCTGTCTCGAGTCCGCTCGACAGTTCGAGCGGCCGCGTTAAGAGCAGTGAGGTGGTTCGCCTAGCAGCAAGTACACCCGGTAGGCTATTCGGAACCCGTCCTCAAGGCACCGCAGCCTGGGTTTATGCGCCGGCAAGCCTACCCGATTAGCGTAGGGTGAACATACAAAGGGAGATCAAATGGGAAAATAAAATGCATTGGTTCGAAGTACTGCAGAGTTATATTACATCAATTGTTTCTGCGGTTCTAACTAAAGATAAAAAATGTCTTGGTCATGAACCTGCAGCGGCGATGAGAAATGGGGTGCCCAGTCCCAGCGCTGGCCTTCTATCCTCCGAACTCCGTCGACGCGGCTGATGATGGGGTTGATACGCTCCTTGAGCGTCGCGAGGTCCACATCCTCCGGCATGCTCCCCAGCATGGCGTCGAAGTCGAGGTCGGGGTTCCAGTACGCCACCTTGGTGAGGACCTTGATCATGGCACCCTAGCAAAGCTTCCGGGCCTCATCGGCCAGAGAGGTCGCCCTGTTGGAGCGGAACTGCTCCAGGGCCCCGAGAACACCCTCGAAGAATAGAGTCAGTTTGGCATTAGGGCTCACGTTCGGTTCTGGGGCGTACCTCACGTTCGGCATCCCCATGGCGGCCAGCTTCGTGGTGATCCTGCCGGCGACGTCTGCGAGGCGGCTGATCCAGAGGTTTTCGCCCTTCACGAAATCCTCGTGGTTGGCGGCGTCATTCCTCCGCAGCTGCCTCTCCTTCTCTAGATCCTTGGTCAGGGTCCCCTCCCGGGCCCTGACCTCCGAAAGCGTCCCCTCAAGACCCTCTAGCTTCAGCTTCAGGTCTTTGATTGAGTCGTTGGCCTTGGAGAACTGTTCAGCCTTGCCGAGGACTGCGGCCTGCGCCTCAACCAGAGCACCGTTGAGCGTGTCCTTCTCCTTGGTCAGCTTCAGGACCTGGTCCTTCATCCCATCCCGCTCCACCTCTAGCTCCTTCACCTTGCCGGCCTGGACCTGGGCCTAAGCATTGATGCCTCCTCGTGCCTCTGCTCCAGCTCCTGGGTCCGCTGCACGACAAGCTTCTCCACCTCCTCATCCTTGCCGCGGAGTGTTGCGGCGAGCTTCTCCTCACGAGCGGCAAGATCCTCCTCCCGGGAGTTCAGCTCGGCCTGGTGCTGGTGCCGTGCGGCCTCGTCCTTGGCGGCCTGCTCCTTCGCTAGCTCTTGGGCCTTCTCGATGTCGGCCTACTTCATGACAAGCTCCAGCTTGCACTCGGCCAGCACATCCTGGGCGGCCTTCAGTTCCTTGTGGGCCTCGCGGAACCAAGCCTGGGTCTCGGCGACGCGCTCCTTGAGGTCCGCCTCCGCCTTGTCCACGACCGCCATCCTGGACTTGGCCTTGTCCAGACGGGCGCGGTGAAGCGCCTGGAGCTTCTGGAAGTTGGCGCTCATGGCCTCGAGGAGCTGCTCTTCCTGGGAACCGCCACCACCGGCGCTCGGTTCGTCAACAACCTCAAGCCTGGCAGCGGTGAGCACCTCGTCATCGAACACCTCCCCCTCGGTGGGCGCCCCGGTGCTCGCCGCCCCTAGGAGGTGGACGAACAGGTCGTCACGCACCTTTAGGTACCCGTCCGAGCCAGAGGCAGCGGAGGAGGAAGGTTGGTCGTCAACCGCCCCCTCCTCGGCAGCGGCCTTGCCGGCCTCCTCGGCAGCGGCGTTGCTGGTCTCCTCGGCCGGCTCCTTGGCGGCACCCTCAACAGCACCCTTGGCGGCTCCTCGGCGGCGATCTTGTTGGCCTCGGCCTCAGCATCCCTGGTGACCTCCTCGATGACAGTGTCGATATTCTCCTGTTCCGCCAAGGGAGCGCCTAGATGCCAAGAAGGAGGATGAGGCAAAGCCAAGACCAAAGTTCAAAAGAAGAACGAACAGGGACAGAAGGCAAACAACTCACCCGTGCCAGGCTGGGAAGAAGTGGCCCCCTCCCCACCAACATTCGCAGCCGGGACGGAGCCGCCGGTGCCCGGGTTCTCCTCCTCCTCCTCCATGCGCATGGGTTCGGTGCTTGGCGCCCTTGCCGGGGATGCCCCTCAGGGCGGCGTGGTTGATGGGGGCGGCGTGTTGGGGGTGGCCCTCAGTGGCTCCTCCTGCTGCCGTACTCCTCCTGCAACCACGACAAGGTCAGCGCCAAGAGATCGTACCGCAACGCACGTTGATAGGGAGAGAGTGGTGAACGCACGCTGGGGGCTGCGCCAGGGGCTGCTATCCGGGCTGCTCTCCACCACCAGCAGCGTACCCGAGGTGCCCGCCGGAGGCTGGCCGCCCGTCGAGGCCCTGGCTCTCTTCGCCACCCTCTAGGCCATCATCTCCACATCCCTGTGAAGATAAAGACAAGTCAAGAAAAGTGCCACGGTTTGGGGGGACGGAGATGACAAAATACAAGATACTTACTCATCCTCCGCCTCCTCTTCCACTGCCTTCCTCTTCCTCCTCGGGCTGAGAGACCCAAGGTCGAAGACGACCTCCGTGTCAACATCCGCGGGAGGAGGGGAAGCGGGTGGAGTCCGAGGACGCTTGGACGAAGAAGAGGCAATCGCTTTCCTCTTCGCCACCGCGGCCTTCACCAACTTCTTCGCTGCCGCGGCCCTCATCAGGCGCACGGACTCCCCTAGATCTCTTGCCGCTGCTCGGTCCTGCCGGGCCGGACCGGCTCGCCAGAGGTGGCCCGCCGCAGGACACGCCTTCTCTCCAAGGCCGGAGGATCATCAGCTTTGGCCTCCTCCTCGGTCGACTCGTCGACCACGCCTTTGATGAGAGGGGCCCTGGTGTCGGCGCTGCTGGCCTCCCCAGCAGACTCCGCCCACCCGACAAGCTCCTTCTCCTCTGCGGCAGCCTCGGCCTCGTCCTCCACGTGGCCGGCCCTGCTAGCCTCCTTGGCGAGCTCCGCCTCCGCCGCCCTGGCGGCGATATAGTCCAGCTCCACTTGGGTGGTGTCCTGGACGAGCAGTGGCTCGGCACGGACGTACTTCTCCGCTATGCTGTCGAAGAACTCCTGCACCTGATCCGCCCCCGGCTCGGCCCAATTTGGGTCGAGGCCGTGCGTGTTGAAGTCCAGCATCATGGCGATGGTGTCGGTTAGGCGAGAGTTGTTGCTCAGTGGGACCACCCCCGCCGGCAAGCCAAACAAGGGCCCCTTGACGACCTTGCCGGCCTTCGCGGCTTTGCCGGACCTCTCGGCCCTGCCGTCATAGTACACGTCGAGCTGAAAAAGCCTCTGGCAAAGGTGGGCATGCCTCATCACTATGAGGTTGTAGTTCAAGCCAGGGCGAAGCCTCATGATGTCAGCCGCGTTCCTGAAAAGCCAGGCCGGCCTCCCCTTGTTATGTAGTGGAGCGATTCGGCAGCAGATGAAATCCGGCCCAATCATCTCAAGGGTGAGCCCGGCCACAGTGAGGCGATGGATCCTGGTGGTGGCGATCGTGAGCTTCTCATCCTGGGCGTCAACTTCGCCCCAATCATCTCTACGAACCGGCGGCGCCTGGCGGACCCGGCAAAATTCCTGTGGGTCCTCCTCCTCAATCCAGCACCACCGGCCCCGCAACTCCTCCCACCTCTCCTTTTGGGCGCCTTCCGGATATATCCCCTTCTTCTGGCTCCTTGGAATCCAGGCGACACAACCGGAAATGGCGCCCCTTTTGGACCGAGGACAAAAGTAGTGGCGGAAGAGCGCCGTGCTGGGATGCACTCCGGCGAAGCCCTCGCAGAGGTGGGCGAAAAAGGCCATGCACGCCACGGCATTTGGAGTGAAATCCAGAAGGTGGAAGCCGTAGGTGTGCATGACGTCATTGAAGAAGTCGGAGAAAGGGGGCAGAGCCCGCAGGAAAAGGAATCGACGAAGAAGGGGTACCGATTTCGGCCAGCCTCGACGAAACCGGCAGGGATGATGCGCGTAGTAGGGTGCCCCTTCGCCTTGCACCCCCACAGGGGCTTTAAGTAGTCCCGGAGGTGGACCGCGTCGACCGTCAAAGAAAAGTAGGCGAGCTGCATCCGCCGCGCCGCCAACTCGCTCTCCGGCGCCTCCTTCCCCCCGGCGTCCTTGGCCACTTCCTTGCCTTTGCTGGTTTTAGGTGCCATGGAGGCTGAGGGAGACGAGGGGTGAGGGATAGCAAAGGCGCGGCGGCTGCGGCGAGCGAAAGCAAGAGCTTGAGAAGGAAGAAGGGAAGGACGGCGGTTCCGAGATTGGAGAAGGCACAGAGGGTAAATGGGCGTCGTGCCTGCGGTTTCTCCTTTTTTATGGGGAAGCCACGGGCTGCCTCGTTACCATTTACTGTGATGTGACGCATGAGAGCGGCAACCGCCCCACGCATGACCCCCACGTCACGCGTTCAACACGGGTCGTGGGGAAGCGCGATGGGCGAGGGAATTACCACGGTAAATTCCGCCCCGCCTGCCCGCGCACCATTCTGGGCCTGGCCCAACAACGCGTTGTGCTTATGTGTGGCCCAGGCCCGGGGGCTCCTGTCGGTGTACAAAAGTAGTGGCCCTTTTTCTACCCCTCTACTTGTGCACGGGCCCTCAGAGCCGCGCCCGCGGCCACACTAAGTAGGGCAGAGGAGGGTACGAGACGGGCGAAGCAATGCCAAGACCAGAAACACAAAGAGCAAGAGGGCGAGGTGGACTCCCCCGGCGAGGCCCTTGCCGGGGCTGCCTCCGCAGCCCCGGCAAGAGTCTTACCGGGGCAACTTGCCCAACGCCAGCAGGGCGCGCCACCCTTGAGCCAAGGGTTCCAACACCGCCAACAACCACATTGGAACCAAGGCTCGGGAGGCACCTCCGTGGTGGCGTGCAGGTCTTTGTCAAGATCATAAACACACAAGATCAGATGAGGACCAGAAGACAACAACCCTCGGCAAGATCCCTGCCAAGGAAATCCATGAGACCCCCGGCAAGATCCTTGCCGGGGACAACCGCGACGCCACGGCAAGACCACTTGCCGGGGCTCCGGCAAGACCCGTGCCGAGGACACCCGTGGGGCCACAGCCAGGCCCGCGTCTGCCAAGGCTCCACCGCCGTTTCCATACAGCTGCTAGCCCAACCAGCTGGGCAGGCACCTGCGTGGCAATGTGCAGCTTCCAGACCAACTCACCAAGCACCTGTGTGGTGGCATGCAGATCTTCTTGAAGATCCTTCCACCACGCCATCTCAGCAGCCAGCCAGCCTACGTGGCGCTGTATGCCTCATTGGCCTGGACGCGTGTCGAAGCAAGACAGAGCGGCGACGGACGGGACGGGCCTCGTCGCCGTCCCCAATAAAGCAACGGGACACCTAAGGAGCGCATTTAATGCATCTTGTCCCGTAATGACAGGCGATAAGCTTGTACACTGTATACTTTTCCACCTCCTGTGTGCCACTGTGGCGACCCCTTTTTGTCTATAAAAGGAGGCCCGAGGCGTACTAGGGAAGGATTCAGACCTTTTGGACTACGCACGCACCATAACTAGTTCAAGAGCTCAAGAACACGCAAATATACACCAAAACAGGACTAGGGTTTTATGCATCTTCGCGGCCTGAACCTGGGTAAATGACCTGTGTGCTGGCTCCTAGACCTGCTCTTTGCACAACCCCGCGCCCTCCAACCTTAAAAGGGATCCCAGTGATTCCATAGGTGTCGTTTCCACCGACAATAAGTGAATCATGAGAGTGTAACTATTTCTTTAAGATATGACCACTGTCGTGCCACTACTGCAGGATGCTGCTAACCGAACACTACGATCAGAGACCCTTCAACGAAACTGTGTGCGATGCAATAATCGCAAACGACGATGTAAAAAACCCATCAAAAATGATGCAAAACATTTGCGATGAAGGATACATCAAACACAGCTCATAATTTAGTTGCGTGTGCGATGCTGGGCATACAGTTCAGTTCAATGAACTGTTTGCGATGAGCAGAACAAAAGAAACGGGCAGCCAGATGAAGGCATGTGCGATATACGGCATACGGTTCACTCGGATAAACTGTTTGTGATGAGGCGGAACAAAAGAAACAGGCAGCCAGATCAAGGTGTGTGCGATAGAGGGCAAATAGTTTACTCGGATGAACTGTTTGCATCGAGCCATGATAACAAAAACGGTTCAATTTAACAAGATGTGTGTGATACCCGGCAAACAGGTCTGTAATCAGAAATTTGTGCGAAGACCGATAATAACACAGACGATTGATGCTAATAAGACATGTGTGTTGTGCGTTGGGATTGCATACAGAACAACAACACACACACACACACACACTCTTATAAGGACATGGTTGCATAACCAAATTAAACATCCAATTACATAGGTGGCTACTACACACATGACATTTCCACACACCAAAGTCAACTATATATTACATGCATAATTAACTAGGATAAATGATCATCTGATCATCATCTACTTCTAGTGATGCTTGCCGCTACTGTTCTGCTTGTGGCTCGATCCGGCCTCGTTGATTACGGTAACGAGGCACTTCCTCATGTCAATGATCTGCCTGCGCATCTCGTAGCATGTGTACACGCTCTTGGCCGCGAACCTGAGGTGAGGTTCATCCAGTTGTGGCATTCAGGCCCCGTGCCAGGATACAGGACGTGTTCTTTTGGCATCCTGCTTCATCTTTTCGTAGTATGGGCCGATGATGGCCGAGGCGAGTTCAACCAGGCAGTCCTTCTTCATGCTGCCCCTGACCCTTTAGTGCTCACGGATTTTGACAAGGCTCTTGTAGGCCAAGCCGGTAACCCTGAGCGCTTTAACATCGTCGGTTGTTTCCACCTTAGCGAACTTGTAGTCGGTGTTGTTGACAAACCTGGCGAAACAGCCGCAAGGCTCTGTGGCCATGCAGTAGTGGTAGATGAGGACATGATGGCGCACGCACAACTGGGCGATGGCGACCTTCTGATCTATGTTGGGACAACCGCCGGTGTACTGGAGGTCGATGCCGACCACCTTGTACTTGTCTCGAGCAAGAAACTGATCAACGGTGTTGATGTAGTCATCCACCACGGCCGGGTCTATGGTGTACATCGCCGAGAGATCTGTCTTCCTCAAGTGGGTCTCCACTTTATGCTCACCGAACTCCATTGGAGTGCCGCTAGACATCCCCTCTCTATGTGTCATCGTGGGTGTGCTTGTTGTGTTGTCGGGCGCGATCGAAAGGTTGAAGAGACTAAAGTTATAATGGCCGCCGGAATTAAAGGGGAAGCCAGACAGCCTGGAATATTGGCACGCCCGGATGGCGGTTCTAATTTGCAGCGCATAACTCCATTGTGTCGCACATAAATGCATCGTGGCGACGCGTGCGGCGCAACCACATGGGCCCCCCGACGTGATCGTGCGCAGGCCCAACCGCTGGCATAGCGCGCGCGGAGGGACGCGAGCAGAGCGCTCCGCGGTCACCTCAACAACGAGCAACCATATATTGCATATAGCAGTTGAACACACAAGGAAAAGCTGTCCACAAGCTGAGCGCGTGGAGGTACGCGAGCATCGCATGCCGCGGCGCCTAACGGTGAGCACAACGTGCCGAGGGATGCGAGCAGTGGCCAACACAGTGATACATGGCAAATAAGACGAACTGCGCGAGCGATGGTGGAGACATCAAGCACGAATCAGATTAGAGTTGCGTGTATGATACGTGGCATACAGTTGATCCATCCGAGTTGTTTGTGATGGAATAAGTCATGTGTGTTGTGGGCAAACGCTTGCTGGTATATAACTGTTTGTGATTGACGAATTCATCACCGACGGGTTACCTAGTGTGATCCTTGTGCGATGTGATATGCTCTGTCTGCAGAACATCTATACTCTGTGTATAGAAGAAAACAATTATACTTGAAACAGGACATGATGCAAAGACCAAATTAAACATCCAATTATGTTATATAACAAATGCCATAAATATTGCAAGGTTCAAAGTCCAGCATTACAACGCCCAAATTCAAAGATTACAAGGTTCAAACTATTCAGACACATAAAATTCATCTTCTTCAGAATCCTTTTCATGCATTATTTCTGCAAAAGGATCAGCCACGGAGAAGTCATATAGCGGCTTGATACAGTGACTTCCAAATAATATGTCATATGAAGTTACAAACTGAAATTCAGCTTGTGCAGAGCCTTTTCCATTCAGCTGTAGACGCCTGCGCTCTTTAGCAATCCATTCACTTCTCCGTAGTAAATATAGGGCAAACCTCATTACGTTGAGCATCCTTGCTTTCTCAACAAAGAACCTGACGAATTTAATTTCTGGTGTGGTGCCTCGGTACTCGTTAAAAGTAATTTCTGTGAGATGAAGATCAAGGCATTCAATGGGATTGTTATATTCCCCAACATTTTCTACTTTTGGGCCTGCTAGTATTTGTAAACGAAGACAACATATTAGTGCATAGCTGCAGATTTGAACAGTTCGGGCATCTTTGATTTGCAGGATTTCTAAAATACACAAAAAGAGTGAAATGCCACCTTAAATCTTTCATGATAAACATTTATCACAAAAGCATGTCGGGCGAAGGAATAAAACACGTACAACACTAGAATCTCAAAAAATATATGTATTGAAATCCTCTAAATTTCCTTTAGAAATCATTCTACATTTGTCATTGTAATCATGGGTAAAAGTGACAAAAATTTGAGCTCCATTGTGGTTAACAATTATCAGGAAAGGAGCATCACCTCGATGTATAGCTTTTCCATGCAAGGAAAACATCTAAGGAATCTAACAACTTCATGTAGATCGGGGCCGACAGATTGTAGTGCCAAGATCTTCACTGTGCGCAGAGGCCGGGTCAAGCTTGTGGGAATCATTTTCTGGATGATAGGCGAACATATAGATCAACAACAATTAGATAAAATGTGCTGTCTGATAATATATAAAAAGCAGAAGAGAAGACTGTTGTACCTGAACGGATAATGATCCAGTAACAAGTTCATTGAATTCAGCACACAAATAGCCCAACACTATCAATTTCGGTGCGTGAATGACCCTTATTCTTGCTGACCTAATTTATCATGCACATACAATCTCTCGAGGAAAGGCGCATTCTCAATGAAAATATCGTGAAACACCTCAACGGAAAGCCTTGGGCGGCGCCAGCAATGCACATAAATCGCACGGACATTCGTCGAGGTGATGTGGAGGCTACAGAACCCATCCATCGCATGAAGACAAAGGTACTCGAGCGCTGTACATCCGACGAGCAGGTGCTCCAAATCCTCCTTCGAGATGTGGACAACAATGAGCTTGAGGTACTTAAGTATAGGGAGATGAAGAGCGCGCGACATCGATCTGGGGGAAAATGCGCCACCTAAATGTAGCGCGGCGCAGCGTGGGCGCGATGCGGAACATGGACGGCGGCAGCGAGCAAGGACGTCTAGCATGATGGCTGAGCTACTCGAGCCGATCCAGGGCTGGGGATAGGAACCAGTAGTGCAACCTGGGTTCGGTCTTGTTGTGGGGATTGAGCCTGCCGATAGCAAGGTGTCTGACCGGCCCAGGGTGCGTGGCGAGGACGTGGGATAATGCGTCCAGGCGTTGCTGCTCCCCGATGCAGAACTCGTGGTCGAGGATGAGGTCTAGGGGGGGTGTAGTGCTAGAGGGGCCGCCATCGCCGCGAGAGGATAGTGGTCCGCACGCCATATTTGATGGGGAGGTGGGATATGATGGTTACCAACATCTCGTCGGGGAGGCTACTAAGGAAGTCCACATTCTCCAGAGGCTCTTGCGGTTCTGGCTCGACCCGCCCCCGCTTGTTGGCCGGCTCGTTCTCCATCTCGCAGCAGGCAACGATCCTCGGCGGCGGTGCTTGTAGATGAGAATGAAGGACTGTTCTACATACCTTCCCGAGGTGGCGAAACAAAAGTCCAAAACCAGCAAGAAATTGCACCGTTCGCGGCGTGCGCGTCGGACTGCTCACAGTCGTCCCGTCTAATCAAACAGCTGCCCGGGGTAGTAAATGGTTAGTTGAACGCCCATGATTTGACTAATACAACCGTTTGTGATAATAACATGGCGGCTATTTGTTAAAAATGACTAGGAAAATCAATATATAAAAAGGCGAAATGAACCCTGAATAATTTCACATGTTTAGCACAGTTGCATGTTGCCTCTGTAAAATAAATCAAGGCGGGAAGATACAACGTGTGTCGTTTCGCGACCAGATCATGTGACTAAGTTCACTCTCGGAACCACGAGGCTTCTTGATAGAAGCTCAAGTTTGTATGCAAGAAAATATGGGTCGAGTTGAAAAGGGCAGCAATATCTGACCCCAGCTTACAGAAGGTACAAAAGCACAATGATTAATTGTTCATCGGGTTTACACAAAATCCAGATTGAAGAGGACAATAACAACTAACTCAACCAAGTTTTGAGCAGTCACAGTCAAATGGATCGGTCTGATCCATAAAATCAAGATCCTGGACCAGAAAATCTACTGGTACATGAAGACAAGTTGTTGTAAATAGAAGCCGAGCACGTTCAGAAGCCCTTTTGTCCACCTGAAACTTCTTTTATGCTGTTCAACATGTCCATCCATGAGAAAGTGTCTGTTAAAAAACATAATCATCATGGACAATAGTATTCTCGCATTCAACAGGAAAAATGTGAGAAAGCTAGTGTTTGCGTGGTTGGATGCATATCCTTCTAGCGTTATTGTCCTCAAACGAATGTCATGAGAACTAAGAAAACCCTGGTGCTTCTTATGACACCAATTGGTTATACCTTTTTTTCCATGTCCTTTAGCCTAAATAGACATGAAGACTGAAAACAATTAATGTCTAAAAAAACAGTACAACTCAACGTTTTTTTGAGAAATGGACAGTAGGAGAGGCTCCTACTGTTTTTTCATATATATAGTGAATGTTGTTACACAATTACATCGTATGTACCAATGACCAACCACAACCAGAGGGGTTGTATGTGGCTGACAGGGGAATGTTTTAAGAACAACTAACTAAATCAGTAACTACCTAGCGTAGATCAGCAACAAAAGAGGAGATGAGGACAAAATGTGCCCTTTTGGTCCTATGTTGAAGTAGGCTAAAGTCGTCCTTAAATCTCCGAAACCAGGCATCAATGCTCGAGTCCACTCTTCTAAAATGTTTGTTGTTTCTCTCCTTCCATAAGCTCCATGCCGCCACTAGGAATGTGTCAAAGAAGAGCGGGTGCCCCCAAGTGTCTTTAGCAACTTGGAGCAGTTGGAGTCGGCAGGTGAATGCAGGCCAGTTGACGCCAAGTTTTTGCCAGCAAGCTTGGCTAAAAGGACAAGTAAAAATCATGCGGTCCACTATTTCTTCCACTTGGGTCCCACAGAGCAGGCAGCTGTGATAATCACCAATATCATAGTGGCGGCGTTTCAACATGTTGCGCGTGTTTAGTCTGTCATGTAGCAGGAGGCAACCAAAGACTTTGATCCCCATGATGCAGTGAGAGCGCCACAGCCATTTGAAGACAGGATGGACGATCGCTTCTCTGAAGTAGAACTTATAGTAGTCAGCTAGTCTGTAGTCTATTTTGCCCCAGGTATAATACCATACATCATTAATGGAGGAAGTCGGGCTTATGCATGAGGATATCATCTGAATGTCGCATACTTCATTTAAGGCTTGCGGGGAGAGGGGTAGATGGAAGGTTTCCGATAGTGCCGTGCTCTCCAAGAAACTCTTAATAGACACGTCTTCATGCATGGCAAATGAGAAAGCATGGGGATGTGAAGTTTCTAGTACGTCGCTGCCCCAAAGATCTTTCCAAAACAGTGCTGTTGTGCCCGAGACCACCTGTACTTGTGAGATGCCACGAAAGATTGGGGTGAGTTTTATAACATCTTGCCACCAGAACGATCCAATTGGGTTGATCGCATGGGGTACCTTGTCTATGTAATATGTGTCCCAGATGAGCTGTACCCACGGGATATCAAGCTTGTTATAGAATTTGTGGAGAAATTTCATGAGTAATGCTTCGTTTTGCAGCTTGATGTTGATCACTCCTAGCCCGCCTTGATTTTTAGGTTCGCAAACCATCTCCCAAGCAGCTAGAGAATTGCATTTGTCCCCTTGTTCAGTTTTCTTGGTCCACAAACATCTTCTTCTGATCTTGTCAAGCATCTCGATTAGCTTAGGGGGAAACTTGAGCATGCACATGGCATTAATCAGAAGGGAAGTGACGGTTGCATTAAGCCAAGATAGTTTGCCGCCATAGGACATCATCACGATTGTTGAGGTGAGGCGGCGTTCAGCGCTGCAGAAAATTGGCATGAGGTCTAAAAAGTGGGTTTCGATGTGCCAGGGGGTAAGCCAAGGTACGTGAATGACATCGATCCAACAGAGCAACCAAACAAACTTGCTAAGGTATTGGCTGAGTCCGCAGAGAGATTGATCGGGATTAGTGTGGACCTGTGGAAGTTAATTGGATGCTCAATGGATGATGCATAGTCAGTAGGGATCCCCTTGATGATGGTTGCTTGTTGTGTGCATGTTGGCATTGCAAAGATCGTATCGTCCGCGTACGGGATTACCGGATACTCAGTTTCCCCTGCACAGGGAAATGGCAGATGGATTCGGCGTTGTCGGAAAGCATCATCGATGGTGGCCTGGAGGAGGTCAGCGACTAGCACAAAAATGAGAGCTGACAGTGGATCCCCTTGGTGCACCCTGCTGTGGCAATGGAATTGGCGTCCAGGGACTCTGTTTAAAAGTACCGAAGAGCGTCCCGTGGAAAAAATACTTTTTGTCTAGGATAGCCACTTATCATTGTAACCCATGTGTTTCATGATGTTTAGCATGGGGGTGTGCTCAGTCGTATTGAAGGCATTGGCAAAGTTAAGTTTCAGCAAGATAATTTCTCTCTTGGATGATTGACACTAGTGGGTGTATTGAAAAGCCCAAGCAAGACAGTCCCGGATCGTTCGTCCTTTGAGGAATCCATACTGGTTTCTGTGTATGATATTTAAAATGATGTGCTGTAGATGATTGCCAAGGAGTTTGAAAGATCATGGATGTCGCCTAGAGGAGGGGGGTGAATAGGCGCTTTAAAATAATTACGGTTTAGGCTTGAACAAATGCGGAATAAACCTAGCGGTTAATTTGTCAAGCACAAAACCTAAAACAATTGGGCTCACCTATGTGCACCAACAACTTATGCTAAGCAAGATAAACAACTATGTGATAGCAAGATATATAACAAGGAACACTACGGCTATCACAAAGTAAAGTGCATAAGTAAAGGGGCTCGGGTAAGAGATAACCGAGGCACGCGGAGACGACGATGTATCCCAAGTTCACACCCTTGCGGATGCTAATCTCCGTTTGGAGCGGTGTGGAGGTACAATGCTCCCCAAGAAGCCACTAGGGCCACCGTAATCGCCTCATGCCCTCGCACAATGCAAGATGCCGTGATTCCACTAAGGGACCCTTGAGGGAGGTCAACGAATCCGTACAAATGGCAACCCTTGGTGGCGGTCACCGAACCCGTACACTTTGGCAACCCTTGGGGGCGGTCACCGGTACCCGTCAAATTGCTCGGGGCGATCTCCACAACCTAATTGGAGACCCCGACACTTGCCCGGAGCTTTACACCACAATGATTGAGCTCCGAACACCACCAACCGTCTAGGGCGCCCAAGCACCCAAGAGGAACAAGCTCAAGGGCACCAAGCACCCAAGAGTAATAAGCTTCTCAACTTGTAACTTCCACGTATCACCGTGGAGAACTCAAACCGATGCACCAAATGCAATGGCAAGGGCACACGGAGTGCCCAAGTCCTTCTCTCTCAAATCCCACCGAAGCAACTAATGCTAGGGAGGAAAAAGAGAGGAAGAACAAGAAGGAGAACACCAAGAACGCCAAGATCTAGATCCAAGGGGTTCCCCTCACATAGAGGAGAAAGTGATTGGTGGAAATGTGGATCTAGATCTCCTCTTTCTTTTCCCTCAAAAACTAGCAAGAATCCATGGAGGGATTGAGAGTTAGCAAGCTCGAAGAAGGTAAACAATGGGGGAAGAACACGAGCTCAAAGGATAAGGTTGAATGGGGAAGAAGACCCCCTTTTATAGTGGGGGGAACAATCCAACCGTTACCACCAAAACAGCCCCACAGAGGGCGGTACTACCGCATAAGGCAGCGGTACTACCGCTGAGAACAGCGGTACTACCGCTCCCCCGGGCGGTACTACCGTGGAGTTAGGAGGGCAGGAGAGATACGGACTCGAGCGGTACTACCGCGGTGGTAGGGCAGTACTACCGCTCATGAGCGGCACTGCCGCTCTACTGCCGCTGCGAAGTACCGCACAATCCGACACAAAAAAAGACCCCTCGAGTCGACGCGGCAGGGGCCTGGTATCGCAGTGGTACTACTGCTGAGGACCCACCGGTGGTACTACCGCTGCGGAGCGGTACTGCCGCCTGTGACTCCTAAGCAGTACTACTGCTGGGTACCGCGGTACTACCGCTGGCCCCATCCTAAAGCCACTGCCACAAAAACAAGTATACTCCATGGAAAACCAGAACTGCCAAAACTTCTTCATATGAGCTCCGAATTGAGCAAACTCAAGTTGTTGGATACAAGACGACGAGTAGCATCAAAACGACGGTTATAGTAAGAACAGGCAGGGGAGGTATGCCAACAAATAGAGGAGTGAAACCTCCAACCGAGAAGAACCAGCATAACCTCCAACATCGAAAACATCGTAGAAGATGCGAGTGAACTCCGTTTTTGACGAACTCGAGCTTGTCATCAAGATGACCATAAGCTCCAAAACTCACAAAGAGAAGAACCAAACAAGAACCAATAAAGATGATGCAAGAATGCAATGGTTTGAGCTCTCTATGAACGATACGATCAAGCTACTCATCGAGAGCCCCCCTTGATAGTACGACAATCGATCCTATAACCCGGTCTCCCAACTACCATCATGAGACCGGTAAAATAGAAAACCTATCAAGAGCAAACCTTTGCCTTGCACATGGTCCACTTGAGCTAGATGATGACGATCTTGACTCCCTCAAGATGGACCACCTTTCTTGATTGCGTTGGCTTGATGAAGACTAGTTGATTGCTCCCCCATACTCCACTATGGGTGAGCCACCCTTCCGCACATCTTCACAAGTCCATTGTCACCACAATGGACGGCAAGCTTCAAGCACTTGATCTCTTCGTGATGCTCCACTTGAACTTGCACACGACAATGTTGATGACGATCACCACTTGATGTCACCCTCTCCATGGGTTGAGTGATATCTTCCTCTTGACGCAAGCCCATGAACACGTACCTAACCCCACATAGAACTCTCACATAGACCATGGGTTAGTACACAAAGCACAATGGACAATGCTTACCATACCATGGGATCACTTGATCCCTCTCGGTACATCTTCTACGCTTTGTGAGTTGACCAAATTGATTCACTCTTGACTTATTCTTGATCAACCTAGAATCTTTCCAACTCTCTTCATTTGGATGATGTCTTGAAGGTAAACATGAATGATCACACAATCTTCTTCTTCAAGACATGCTTGCAATAAGCTCAACTCTCACATTACCAATCTTTGGATAATTCCTTAATAGCACCTTGGTCAACACAAACTCTCCTTGAAACCAACACATGTACTCCAAGAAAAGCCTATGGACAAAACCTTCAAATATAACTCAAGAAAAGCCTATGGATAATTCCTTAATAGCACCTTGGTCAACACAAACTCTCCTTGAAACCAACACATGTACTCCAAGAAAAGCCTATGGACAAAACCTTCAAATATAACTCAAGGCAACCATTAGTCCATAGAGATTGTCGTCAATTACCAAAACCAAACATGGGGGCACCACAAGTTCTTTCAGAGTTTGGTTATCAATTTGAGGCAGCAGTTGAGTAACGCGATCATTCTATAATCATTCACAATCTCAGGTGAGTTTGTTTTCGGGATGAGGGTAATCAGTCCATCATTTATACTTGTAAGGTCCAAACTGCCTTCATGGAATTGCTCACATAAGGTGTAGAAATCATGTTTGATGATAGGCTAGCATGCTTTGTGGAAGGCGCCACTAAATTCAACGGGGTCGGGGGCTCGATCTGCCGGCATCTCATTAATCACCACGTTGATTTCTGCGTGCGTGAACGGCTCTGTTAAGTGAACAAGGTTTGTGTGACATCGTATGATGTCTGGGAGGCTGAATTTCATTTGAGTCGAACGAGAAGTGCCTAGGTGGCCAGTGTATGTTTGGAAAAGTAAAGCTTCTTTACCAGAGTGATCGTCGAAAATTCCCCCATCATCATTTCTGAAGCTAGCAATGTTGTTGCATCTGTACCATTCAGTGGCAACTGCTTGGAAGAACTTTGTGTTTTCATCACCAAATTTGATCCAAAGAACAGTGCATCATTTTTTCCAATACTGATTTTGATAGTTGAGAAGGTGCAACAGATGTTTCTTGAGGATATTACAAAAGTTCATCTCAGGGGTTGACAATGTTCTGTTGTTTTCTAGCTCATCCAGTTGTTCCGAAGTCTCATTACAGTTTGCAATGGCCACCGAGAGGCGAGATAGGTTTTTGCTCCAAATCTACAGGGCATGTCACAGTGCTTTGAATTTACGACATAGAACGGTGGCATCATTATTAGACCTTACTGGTCTGTTCCATACATCTTGAACTAGGTCCATGAAACCAGGGTGTAGAATTGTAACACCCCGGATGTAACTTTCCATATTTGTAACTCCAACTCTTGCCATTTTCGGCTATGTGTATGATATTCCCTTCGTGGTCGGGTTTTGTGTTCGTTTTGCATTTTGTTCATGTCATGCATCTCATATCATGTCATCATGTGCATTGCATTTGCATACGTGTTCGTTTCATGCATCCGAGCATTTCCCCCGTTGTCCGTTTTGCAATCCGGCGCTCCCACCTCCTCCGGCGCACCCCTCTGGTTTTCTTTCGTGAGCGGGTGTCTAACGTTATCGGAATGGACCGAGGCTTGTCAAGTGGCCTTGGTATACCACCGGTCAAGTTTCGTTCCATTTGGAGGTCGTTTGATACTCCAACGGTTAACCGGGTAACCGCAGATGCCTTCTGTGTGTTGCAGCAAAAAACCCCTCTCTAAACAGCCCAAAACCCACCTAACTATCTTCCATGCTCTAGGCCGTTCGATCATGATCGTGTGGGCGAAAACCGCACCTCATTTGGACTCTCCTAGCTCCCTCTAGCTATATATTTGCATCCCCTCCCGAAAACATTCGCAGTCCAACCCTAGCCCCGCTCCCTCTCCGCCGCCGGACGTGTCCGGTCCGCGCCGGACACCTCCCCGCCGCCGCGCCCGGCGAACCGGAGGCCGCCATGTCAGCGCCCCGGCCGCCTCCACCGCGCCGGCCAGCCAGGCCCGCCGCGGGCCCTCCCGGCCCGTACGCCGCGCGCGCCACCCCGCCGCTCCGCCTCTGCGCACCGCCGCCTTCCTCTCCCGCGCCGCCGCCGCCGCTTCACCGTCGCCTCGCCGTGCCCCGCCGCCGTCGCCTCGCCGAGCTTCGCCGGCCCCCGTCACTCGCTGCCGCCCCGGTGCCCGCCGGCGCCGCCCGTCGCCGCCATCGCCCTCCGTCGCCGCCTCCTTCCTCCACCTCCCCGCCCCGCCGTCTCTCTCCTCCACGCCGGACGCCGGCGACCTCGAACCTCCGGCCGCTCCGGCGAGCTCCCTCGGCCAGATCCCGATCTGGTCAAACCCGAAGGTTGACCCCGAGATCCCCCGAAATATTTCCAAGTCTTAGATTTTCACAATATGTGCACCTGTTCTACGCATCATAACTCTCTTCATATAGCTCCGTTTTGTGCGTGTAATATATCGAAATGTTCGTCTCGTGATGCTCTATATTTTGTTCCATTGCACCATGTTCATTTGAGTCCATCTTGATGCCCAAATCTCTGGTGCAAGAGTGCTAGTTGCTGTTATCTGCTGTTACTTAGCAGAACTTGGAGATTTGTTATTTTTGTTGCTTTTAATATGTGCATCTTATGGGCATGAGCTCTACATGTGTTTTTATGTATGCCATGTCTTCTTTACAGAGGTGTATGCCATGTATTTGTGTGATCTCTGTGGTGACTAGCACAAGCATGCAAACTAGGCTCCATAATGTTTCTGATTTCAGGGACTTAGTAATTTCTCCAAGTCTTTGTCTGCTGTTATTTTGTTGCCATGTAAACTTGATGCTACAGAGAGATCCATGCATATGTTGGAGATGTTCAGTAAGGATGTTTTGTAGATATTGTTGTAATTTATCCATTCCTTCCCTTGTTTGCAATTATGGAGTGACATAGAATGACTCAAGCTTGCTCTACTTTTGCTATAAAATATTTCTGGCAGATTGTTTACGTGTTATTCAGTTTTGCCAAGCTTATTGTAGTTGACCCATACATGCTATGTATTTTATCTTGCCATGGATAGCTTAATAAACATGCCATCTTGCTGTAGGTATGCTTTTTTTGTCATGCATTGCTTTGTGGTGAGTGCATCAAGCTCACCAATATGCCTTGATATTATTGTTTCTGCCATGCTCTGTTTTCTGCTAAGTCTGAAACCTGATAACGAAACCTGCTATGTTTACATGGTTGTCATCATATCTTCTGGTCCTTTTTGGCTTACGGTCAGTAAGGGACTTTTGTTATATGCATTTAGTAAAATACTGCCATGCCTTGTTTTGCCATGTTAAGTTTCTGTAGCATGTTCATTTCGTGCTCTGAACATTGCTACCTGATGCTGTTTCAGGCATGTCTAGTAATTTCACCAAGTCTGTGAACCTGATATCTTTTGCACTTTTGCCATGCTTGTTTGAGCATGTTATGTTGTGATCTAGCCGTAGCTCAGTGTACATCTTTTGTCAAGCATCTCCTGTAGATTGCTGCCATATGCTTTGTTGCTATGTTATAGTCCTGTAGCATTGTTACTTGTTGCATTCTAAGTGCTATCATGCTGTTAATCGCAGATTCGTGTCATTCTTGTTTTGCTTGCCATTTGCAAACCGTGTATCCGTTTCCGGTGATCTTTATATCGATTTCGACCGAAATCATCTCATCTTTCCAGTGGCATGCTTGGTTTGCCAAGTTACTGCCTTGTTCATCATTTTCCTTCCGGAGCACGCATATGCATCGCATATCATATCTCGCATATCATTCATGTATTGCATCATGTTGCTTGTGCATTTTCCCGTGATTGATTGTGGTTCCATTGCTTGTGTTCTTGTCTTGGGTAGAGCCGGGAGACGAGTTCGTGAACGAGGAACCTGTTGAGTACGCTTACGAGGATCAAGCTCTCGACAACTCTGAGAACCTTGCAGGCAAGATGACCACCCCTCGAAATCACTTCTATCTTTGCTTTGTTAGTTGTTCGTTCTTTTGCCATGGTGCGCTACCTACCACTTGCTATATCATGCCTCCCATATTGCCATGTCGGCCTCTAACCATCCTTTCCTAGCAAACCGTTGTTTGGCTAAGTTACCGCTGTTGCTCAGCCCCTTCTTATAGCGTTGCTAGTTGCAGGTGAAGTTGAAGTTTGGTTCCATGTTGGAACATGGATTTGTTGGGATATCACAATATCTCTTATTTAATTAATGCATCTATATATATTTTGGTAAAGGGTGGAAGGCTCGGCCTTATGCCTGGTGTTTTGTTCCACTCTTGCCGCCCTAGATTCCGTCATACCGGTATTATGTTCCTTGAGTTTGCGTTCCTTACGCGGTTGGGTGATTTATGGGACCCCCTTGACAGTTCGCCTTGAATAAAACTCCTCCAGCAAGGCCCAACTTTGGTTTTACCATTTGCCACATAAGCCTTTTCCCCCGGGTTTTCGCGAGCCCGAGGGTCATCTTTATTTTAACCCCCCCGGACCAATGCTCCTTCGAGTGCTGGCCCAAACCGAGCGATGTCCGGCGCCCCCTGGGCAACCAGGGTCTATGCCAACCCGATGTCTGGCTCATCCGTTGTGCCCTGAGAACGAGATATGTGCAGCTCCTATCGGGATTTGTCAGCACATCGGGTGGCTTTGCTGGTCTTGTTTTACCATTGTCGAAATGTCTTGTAAACCGGGATTCCGAGACTGATCGGGTCTTTCCGGGAGAAGGTTTATCCTTCGTTGACTGTGAGAGCTTATGATGGGCTAAGTTGGGACACCCCTGGAGGGTATTATCTTTCGAAAGCCGTGCCCGCGGTTATGAGGCAGATGGGAATTTGTTAATGTCCGGTTGCAGAGAACTTGTCACTTGACTTAATTAAAATACATCAAACGTGTGTGTAGCCGTGATGGTCTCTTCTCGGCGGAGTCCGGGAGGTGAACACGATTTGAGTTATGAATGACGTAAGTAGGAGTTCAGGATCACTTCTTGGTCATTACTAGATGACGACCGTTCCGTTGCTTCTCTTCTCGCTCTCATTTGCGTATGTTAGCCACCATATATGCTTAGCGCCTGCTGCAGCTCCACCTCATTACACCATCCTTTCCTATAAGCTTAAATAGTCTTGATCTTGCGGGTGTGAGATTGCTGAGTCCTCGTGACTCACAGATTCTACCAAAACAGTTGCAGGTGCCGACGATGCCAGTGCAGATGATGGGATCGACCTCAAGTGGGAGTTCGATGAGGAACGTGGTCGTTACTATGTGTCGTTTCCTGATGATCAGTAGTGGAGCCCAGTTGGGACGATCGGGGATCTAGCATTTGGGGTTATCTTATTTTCATTTGGATTTTGACCGTAGTCGGTCTATGTGTGTATTTTTGGATGATGTATGAATTATATTTATGTATTGTGTGAAGTGGCGATTGTAAGCCAACTCTCGTTATCCCATTCTTGTTCATTACATGGGATTGTGTGAAGATGACCCTTCTTGCGACAAAACCACAATGCGGTTATGCCTCTAAGTCGTGCCTCGACACGTGGGAGATATAGCCGCATCGTGGGCGTTACAAGAATCCACTAGGGTTTGATATGTCCCCAACGTATCTATAATTTTTGATTGTTCCATGCTGTTTTATTATCAATCTTGGATGTTTTATAATCATTTTATAGTCATTTTATATCATTTTTTGGTACTCACCTATTGACATAGTGCCGAGTGCCAGTTGCTGTTTTTTCCATGTTTTTTACATCGCAGGAAATCAATATCAAACGGAGTCCAAATGCCACGAAACTTCACGATGATTATTTATGGGCCATAAGAAAGAAGATGGGCCCTGGTTTCACCTGGGGGAGTCCCGAGGAGGGGACAACCCACCAAGGCGTGCCAGGAGGCCCTGGCGCGCCTTGGTGGGTTGTACCCACCTCGGGCCCCCCCGGACCGCCTCTTTGCTCTATAAATACCCCAAACATACCAAAATCCTAGGGGACTCGATGAAATATTCATCCAGCCGCCGCAGAGTACAGAACCACCAGATCCAATCTAGACACCATCACGGAGGGGTTCACCACTTCCATTGGTGCTTCTCCGATGATGCGTGAGTACTTCTTTGTAGACCTTCGGGTCCGTAGTTGGTAGCTAGATGGATTCCTTTCTCTCTCTGAATTCTCAATACAATGGTCTCTTGGAGATCCATATGATGTAACTCTTTTGCGGTGTGTTTGTTGGGATCTGATGAACTTTGAGTTTATGATCAGCTATATCTTTTTATATCCATGAAAGTTATTTGAGTTTCTTTGATCTCTTATATGCATGATCTCTTATAGCCTCGTTTTCTTCTCCGATATTTGGGTTTTGTTTGGCCAACTTGATATATTTATCTTGCAATGGGAAGAGGTGCCCGGTAGTGGGTTCGATCTTACGGTGCTTGATCCCAGTGACAGAAAGGGAACCGACACGTATGTATCGTTGCTACTAAGGATAAAAAGATGGGATCTATATCTACCGCCATATATAAACGGATCTTGTCTACATCATGTCATCGTTCTTATTGCATTACTCCGTTATTCCATGAACTTAATATACTAGATACATGGTGGATAGCGGTTGATGTGTGGAGTAATAGTAGTAGATGCAGGCAGGAGTCGGTCTACTAATCTTGGACGTGATGCCTATGTAATGATCATTGCCTAGATATCGTCATAATTATTTGAAGTTCTATCAATTGCCCAACAGTAATTTGTTTACCCTCCGTTTGCTATTTTCTCGAGAGAAGCCACTAGTGAAACCTATGGCACCCGGGTCTTCTTTCTCATATATTTACTTTGCGATCTATTTTATTTGCTCTTTTTATTCAGATCTATTAAACCAAAAATACAAAAATATCTTGCTGCACTTTATTTTATCTGCGATATATTTATTCAATCTATTACAATTTTCTCCCGTCATCACACAATTTTTGGCGCCGTACCCTGAAAGGGATTGACAACCCCTTTAACACGTCGGGTTGCGAAGTGTTGTTATTTGTGTGCAGGGGCTGTTTACGTTGTGTTGCTTGGTTCTCCTACTGGTTTGATAACCTTTGTTTCATATCTGAGGGAAATACCTACCGCCACTATGCTGCATCATCCCTTCCTCTTTGGGGAAATACCGACGTAGCTTCAAGCGACATCAAAAGGAATATCTGGCGCCATTGCCGGGGAGGATCAAGTCAAGATAGTCTCCCAGCTCCGTGCC
Organism: Aegilops tauschii subsp. strangulata; assembly: GCF_002575655.3. Lineage (NCBI taxonomy): Eukaryota > Viridiplantae > Streptophyta > Magnoliopsida > Poales > Poaceae > Aegilops > Aegilops tauschii. The sequence goes on along the minus strand of NC_053037.3, from coordinate 238,614,463 downwards.
ATTTCTCACGCCGTTGCTGGGGAGGATCTTCAACATATACTAGGTTCCTAATCACAAATCTCATCCCCTCGCAATTTACATTATTTACCATTTTCCTCTCGTTTTCCTCTCCCCCACTTCAGAAAAAATTGCCATTTTATTCGCCCTCTTTTTCATTCGCCTTTTTCTTGTCAGATCTCTTGTTTGCTATCCTTGCTTGTGTTACCATGTGTCTTTATTAGCTTGCATCTTCGCTTGCTAAAAATCAGTTGTTATGGATCCTCATCCACTTGCTAATATTTTCAAAAGATCCAATTATGATGAACCAATTGCTAGTGAATTTGAGTTCACTAGATTATCTTTATGAAGTTTTGCTTGAGATCGATGAATCTGAAAACTGTGATGAAGTGTTAAACGAAGAAATTTATAAAGTTATCCATGATAGATCCTTGAATGAAAAGCATGATTGCAATGATGTTTTTATAAATTCTATTAATTTCAATTGTGCTAGTGATATGCCAAACCCCAAGCTTGGGGATGCTTATTGTATTATGTCCACTACTTATTGCAATGATCATGATTGGGGTGATAATGATTCTTATGATCTTGAAAATTTATTTGAACCTCATGATGAATATGCTTGTGACAATATTAAAAGTGGGTTTGGAAGAGTGTCAACTTTAGCTAAAAATAATCCCACATATTTGGAGAGTGCTCAATCTTATGAATTTTTTAATAAAAGTGGGTTCGGAGAGGTCATGGATTTATTTGTTGATATTCCCACTATTTTGGAAGAGTGTCAACTTTGCATGCATGTGGATCATGTAGAGAATATGCTATGTGATAGTTATATTGTTGAATTTGAATATGATCCTACATGTAATTATTATGAGAGAGGAAAATATGATTGTAGAAATTTTCATGTTACTAAATTACCTCTCTTCATGTTGAGATTGCTATTGTTTGTTTCTCCTTCCTTGCATATGCTAGGTTTTTCTTGTCTTGATAATTTGTTCTCCTATAAAATGCCTATGCATAGGAAGTATGTTAGACTTAAATGTGTTTTTAACATGCTACATGATGCTCTCTTCGTGTTTCAATTACTATCTTTCATATGAGCATCCTTGAAATTTTTTGCCTAGCTAAGGGCGTAAAACTATAGCGCTTGTTGGGAGACAACCCAATGAATAAAATTTATTTTTGCTTTTTGCTTTCTGTTCTTGTGTGTTTGCACAATTATGCTACTGGTATGATTGTGTTTTTTATGTTTTAATTAGTGTTTGTGCCAAGTAAAGCCTATAGGATCTTCTTGGGTGATAGTTGTTTGATCTTGCTGAAAAAGACAGAAACTTTGCGCTCACGAAAACAATTCTCATTTTTTTCAGAAAGAGCTTTTGCCCTGATTCTTTTTGCAGAAGATTAATATACAAATTACCCAGGTCGTCCTATTTTGGTAGAAGTTTTTGAGTAACAGAAGTATTCGCCAAAGTCAGATTACTACAGACTATTCTGTTTTGATAGATTCTGTTTTCTTTGTGTTGTGTGCTTATTTTGATGGCTCTATTATTTTCTTTGATGATTTTTTGCCATAGAAAAGTTGGAATAAAGTAGATATAATACAAAAACAAAATATGAATTTGTTTGATACAGCACTTATAGTAGTGGTTTGCCTTCTTATACTAACGGATCTCACAAAGGTTTTGTTGAGTTTTGTGTGATTGAAGTTTTCAAGTTTTGGGTTATCTTACGATGGATGAAGGAAGGATGCAAGAGCCTAAGCTTGGGGATGCCCCGGCATCCCAAGCTATTATCCAAAAATGAGAAACCAACTAAGCTTGGGGATGCCCCCGAGTGGCAACCCCGCTTTCTTCCAACAACTGTCGGTATTTTACTCGAGGCTATATTTTTATTCGTCACATGATATGTGTTTTGCTTGGAGCGTCTTGTATGATATGTGTCTTTGCTTGTTTTATTTTGTGTGTTAAGTCATCAATCCTTGCTGGAAACACCTATTTGAGAGAGCCAAAATTATTTCATGACTTGTTAGAATTGCTCTCTATGCTTCACTTAAATCTTTTATGAGCTAGGACTTGCTCTAGTGCTTCACTTATATCTTTTTGGGCACGGTGTGCTTAGTATTTTTGAAGAAATGCTCTCTTGCTTCACTTAGATTTAACTGAGAGTTAGTAAAATTTTAAAGAAATTCTCTCTTGCTTCGCTTAAATTATTTTGAGAGAAAGAAAATTTGTTATGCTCATGAACTTCACTTATATTTGTTTGAGCTTCTGAAAAGCAACACATGAAAATTAGTCCCGAAGTGATAGATATCCAAGAAGGATAAAGTGAAAGAATGTCATGAAGATCATTGGACAAAATAAACTTGATTCTTAGTAATAGTTTTGAGATATGATGATGTGATATGTGAGTTATGTTGATGAGTAATTGTGCTCTAGTAAGAATATTGGTGTTAAGGTTTGTGATTCCCTATGCATGCACGAAAGTCAATAATCATGCAATGAAAATTATATCCTACTTGTGGTGCATTATTCGGTGTTAATTATGCTTAATGCTTGCTTATGAGATTATTCGTTTCTTGGTTGGTCGCTTCTCAATTTTTTTGCTAGCCTTCATTTTGCACTAAGTATGATCTCTACTTGTGCATCCAAAATCCTTTAAACCAGTTTTGTCACATGAGTCCACTATATCTACCTATATGCGGTATTCTTTTGCCGTTCTAAGCAAATTTGCATGTGCCATCTCTAATTTTCAAAATAAACTTCTCTTTTGTGTGTATGTTTCGCTCGCGGAACGGTAACGGGTGGCTAATATTTTCCATGCCGGATGTGTTATTCTCACGATGAGTGTTTATTCACTTGTCATTGCACGAGAGTAAGGCAAAGGTTTTAGGGATGCCCAGTCCCGAAATGCAAAAATGAATTTACTTTATGTTGTCAAATAATAAATTCCTTGGAAAGTGTTGGTATGGAAGGTACCCGTGGATACGGCTAGCCATGGAAAGTGAAAGAATGGTGGAAAAAGGAATAAACTTTATTTTCTGTTTGGGAACCGCCTATGGCATATCTAGCATGGAAAGTATTCATAGCTCTACATTGTTTTCGTTGGTGGGATGGATACACCTCCCAAAATGTTTTTATCTCTAATTTTTTTCTTTGAGCTCTGGCACCTCTACAAATCCCTACTTCCCTCCGCGAAGGGCCTTTCTTTTACTTTATGCAATTTTATTTTTAATTTTGAGTCTCCATCTTCTCTTATAAAAGCACCAACTAGGAGGCAATATGATCGTGCTCAAGTATTGGGTATTCGAGTGTGTTTCATGAATGGATCAATGTTTGAGCATGATGGGCTAGGGATAACTTATTTTAGCGTTGATATTTTGAAAGACATGGTTGCTCATTAATATGCTTGAGTATCTAAATTATTAGGGACAATTGCATTTTTACCCCTAGTTGGTTCCTACCCACGGGTTTTGCCCTTACTTTTCGAGCTTGCTCAGTTTTGCCCTTACTTTTTCCATCGTGGTCCCTCGAATGCCCTTTGACCGTTTGACCAAAACTTTGAAAATTCTTAACTAATTCATATGAACTCAGAAAAAAGCAAATAAGATATCAAAATGTTCAGATAAACATTACCTTTATGTGCATATCATTTTCATTCAGGACAAAAGCACCCTTTAAACTACCTGAGGTAATTAATGTTATTAACAATATTAAAAATAAAAAGGTATAAACAATATTTTTTTCATGAATAAAAATTACATGCAAATGTAGGTGATGTTTTCTGAACATCCAGATATCTTATTTGCATTTTTCTGAGTTCGTATCATCTTGTTATGAATGTTCTAATGACTTTGACCATTATTTGGAAACTTCATAACAAGTTGATACAAACTCAGAAAAATGCAAATAAGATATCAGGATGTTCAGAAAACATCACCTACATTTGCATGTAACTTTTATTCATGAAAAAAAATATTGTTTATACCTTTTTATTTTTAATAATGTTAATAACATTAATTACCTCAGGTAGTTTAAACGATGCTTTTGTCCTGAATGCAAATGATATGCACATAAAGTTAATGTTTTATCTGAACATTTTGATATCTTATTTGCATTTTTCTGAGTTCATATGAATTAGTTATGAATTTTCAAAGTTTTGGTCAAACGGTCAAAGGGCATTCGAGGGATCTCGACGGAAAAAGTAAGGGCAAAACTGAGCAAGCCCGAAAAGTGAGGGCAAAACCCGTGGGTAGGAACCAACTAGGGGTAAAAATGCAATTGTTCCCTTATTATGTCAAAACTAGACTATAGCGTTGAATCACATAAAAGTCCAAATGTCCATGCTATAAAGAAAAGAATATGATATGACTTGATGAACAATACTCCACATCAAAAATTCTGTTTTTATCACTTACCTACTCGAGGACGAGTAGGAGTTAAGCTTAGGGATGCTGATACGTCTCCAACGTATCTATAATTTTTGATTGTTCCATGCTGTTTTATTATCAATCTTGGATGTTTTATAATCATTTTATAGTCATTTTATATCATTTTTTGGTACTAACCTATTGCCATAGTGCCAAGTGCCAGTTGCTGTTTTTTCCATGTTTTTTACATCGCAGGAAATCGATATCAAACGGAGTCCAAATGCCACGAAACTTCACGATGATTTTTTATGGGCCATAAGAAAGAAGATGGGCCCTGGTTGCACCTTGGGGGAGTCCCGAGGAGGGGACAACCCACCAAGGCGCGCTAGGAGGCCCTGGCGCGCCCTGGTGGGTTGTGCCCACCTCGGGTGCCCCCCGGACCGCCTCTTTTGGTGCTTGATCCCAGTGACAGAAGGGGAACCGACACGTATGTATCGTTGCTATTAAGGATAACAAGATGGGGTCTATTTCTACATAAATTGATCTTGTCTACATCATGTCATCGTTCTTATTGCATTACTCTGTTTCTCCATGAACTTAATACACCAGATGCATGCTGGATAGCGGTCGATGTGTGGAGTAATAGTAGTAGATGCAGGCAGGAGTCGGTCTACTAATCTTGGACGTGATGCCTATATAATGATCATTGCCTGGATATCTTCATGATTATTTGAAGTTCTATCAATTTTACAACAGTAATTTGTTTACCCACCGTATGCTATCTTTCTTGAGAGAAGCCGATAGTGAAATCTACGGCCCCCAGGTCTCTTCTTTATTATATTTGCCTTCGCGATCTATTTTTATTTTCTTTTATTTTCAGATCTATTAATCCAAAAATACAAAAATACCTTGCTGCAATTTGTTATTATTTATTTTATCTCGTGTTCCCGCGAGATCTATTTATCCAATTTACTAGAATTTTACCTAACTTTTTACCCGTGAGGGATTGACAACCCCTCTCTTACGCCGGGTTGCAAGTATTTGTTCTTTGTGTGTAGGAGTTGTTTACGTGTTGTTGCATGGTTCTCCTACTGGCTCGATAACCTTGGTCTCATCACTGAGGGAAATACCTACCGTAGCTGTGCTGCATCATCCCTTCCTCTTTGGGGAAATACCGACGTAGTTCAAGCCGCATCAAAAGGAATTTCTGGCGCCGTTGCCGGGGAGACATCATCAACATCTATCAGGTTCCTAATCACAAATGTCATCTCCTTGCAATTTACATTATTTGCCATTTGCCTCTCGTTTCATCTCTCCCACTTCACAAACATTTGTCGTTTTATTCGCCCTCTTTTTCGTTTGCTTTTTTCTCGTTCGATCTCTTGTTTGCTATCTTTGCTTGTGTTGCCATGTGCCTTCTATTTTGATTGCATCTTTGCTTGCTAAAAATCTTTTGATATGGATCCTCATCCACTTGGTAATATTTTTAAAAGATCCAATTATGATGATCCTATTTCTAATGAATTGAGTTCACTAGATTATCTTTATCAAGTTTTGCTTGAGATTCGTGAATCTGAAAATATTGATGAAGTGTTAAACAAAGAAATTTATAAAGTGATTCCAGATAGCTCCTTGAATGAAAATCATGATTGCAATGATGTTATTGTAAATTCTATTAATGTCAATTGTGCTAATGATATGCAAAACCCCAAGCTTGGGGATGCTAATTTTGATATGTCCACTACTTACTGCAATGATCATGATTGGGGTGATTCTTCTTATGATCTTGAAAATTTATTTAAGCCTCATGATGAATATGATATTGATAATAATATTTGCAATAATATTGAAAGTGGGTTTGGAAGAGTGTCAACTCTAGTTAATAATGATCCCACTACTTTGGAGAATTATCAATCTTATGAAATTTTTGATAAAAGTGGGCTTGGAGAGGTCATGATTTTATTTGATGATAATCCCACTATTTTGGAAGAGTGTCAACTTTGCACGCATGTGGATCATGAAGATAATTTTTTATGTGATAGTTATATTGTTGAATTTGATTATGATCCTACATGTAATTATTATGAGAGAGGAAAATATGGTTGTAGAAATCTTCAGGTGACTAAATTACCTCTCGTTATGTTGAGATTGTCAATGTTTTATTCCTTTTCTTTGCATGTGTTAGATGTTTCTTGTGTTGATAATTTGTTTGCTTATAAAATTCCTATGCATAGGAAATATGTTATACTTAAAAGTGTTTGTCATATGTTTCATGATGCTCTCTTTGTGATTCAATTCTTGTCTTTCATGCGAGCATCACCAAAATTATCAATGCCTAGCTAAGGGCATAAAACAATAGCACTTGTTGGGAGGCAACCCAATGAATACAATTTATTTTTGCGTTTTTGTTTCTGTTCTTGAGTGTTTGCACAAGTATGCTACTGTTATGATTGTGTTTTTATGTTTTAATTAGTGTTTGTGCCAAGCAAATCCTTTGGGATCATGTTGGGTGATAGTTGCTTTGATCTTGTTGAAAAGCAGAAACTTTTGTGCTCAGAAAAATAATTTTAGTAAATCACAGAAACGTGCTTTTGCTATGAATTTTTTACACAAGATTGATATACAAATTGCCAACGTTGTCCTAATTTTTTAGAATTTTTGGAGTTACAGAAGTATCGAAAGTTTTTAGATTGCTACGGACTGTTATGTTTTTGACAGATTATGTTTTCTTTGCGTTGTGTGATTATTTTCATGAATCTATGGACTCTTTCGTGGGGTTTGAGCCATAGCAAAGTTGGAATACAGTAGATATAATGCAAAAATAAAATATGAATTGGTTTTCAAAAGTACTTATAGTAGTGATTTGCTTTCTTATACTAATGGATCTCACGAAGGTTCTGTTGAGTTTTGTGTGATTGAAGTTTTCAAGTTTTGGGTGAGATCACGATGGATGAAGGAATAAGGAGTAAGAAGATCCTAAGCTTGGGGATTCCCGTAGCATCCCAAGCTATTATATAAAGAGAAGCAAGCAACTAAGCTTGGGGATGCCCGAGTTGAAGGAAATATGCCCTAGAGGCAATAATAAAGTTGTTATTTTATATTTCCTTATATCATGATAAATGTTTATTATTCATGCTGGAATTGTTTTAACCGGAAACTTGATACATGTGTGGATACAAAGACAAAACACCGTGTCCCTAGTAAGCCTCTACTAGACTAGCTCGTTAATCAAAGATGGTTAAGTTCCCTAACCATGGACATGTGTTGTCATTTGACGAACGGGATCACATCATTAGGAGAATGATGTGACGGACAAGACCCATCCGTTAGCTTAGCATAATGATCGTTAAGTTTTATTGCTATTGCTTTCTTCATGTCATATAGATATTCCTTTGACTATGAGATTATGCAACTCCCGGATACCGGAGTAATACCCTGTGTGCTATCAAACGTCACAACGTAACTGGGTGATTATAAAGATGCTCTACAGGTATCTCCAAAGGTGTTTGTTGGGATGGCATAGATCGAGATTAGGATTTGTCACTCTGAGTATCGGAGAGGTATCTCTGGGCCCTCTCGGTAATGCACATCATAATAAGCCTTGCAAGCAATGTGACTAATGAGTTAGTTGCGGGATGATGTATTACGGAACGAGTAAAGAGACTTGCGGGTAACGAGATTGAACTAGGTATGAAGATACCGACGATCGAATCTCGGGCAAGTAACATACCGATGATAAAGGGAATAACATATGTTGTCATTACGGTACGACCGATAAAGATCTTCGTAGAATACGTGGGAACCAATATGAGCATCCAGGTTCCGCTGTTGGTTATTGACCGGAGAAGTGTCTCGGTCATGTCTACATAGTTCTCGAACCCGTAGGGTCCGCACGCTTAACGTTCGATGACGATTTTGTATTATATGAGTTATGTGATTTGGTGACCGAATGTTGTTCGGAGTCCCAGATGAGATCACAGAAATGATGAGGAGTCTCTAAATGGTCGAGAGGTAAATATTCATATATAGGATGATGATATTCGGACACCGGAAGTGTTCTGGGGGTACCGGGTACATATCGGGTCACCGGAAGGGGTTCCGGGCACCCCACCCCCGGCAAGTATATGGGCCTATTGGGCCAAGAGGGGGACATACCAGCCCCTAAGGGGCTGGTGCGCCCCCATATAGGCCAAATAGGAGGAGAAGGAAAGAGGCGGAAGAGAGATGGAAGGGGAGGGATTCGGCCTCCCCCTTCCTTCCCTCCTCCCTCCTCCTTCCTTCCCCCTCCGGAAGATATGGAAAGGGGGGAGGCCGAATTGGGAGGCGCCCAATTAGGATTCCTCCTACTTGGGGCACCCCCTTGGCTGCCTCTCCTCCCCTCCAACCAATATATATGTGGGGGGGGGGGACACCACTAGAACACACAACAACATCTGTTAGCCGTGTGCGGCGCCCCCTCCACAGTTTACGCCTCCGGTCAGATTCACGTAGTGCTTAGGCGATGCCCTGCACGGATCACTTCACCATCACCATCACCACGCCATCGTGCTGACGGAAATCTCCCTCGGCACTTTGCTGGATCAAGAGTTCGAGGGACGTCATCGAGCTAAATGTGTGCAGAACTCAGAGGTGCCGTACATTCGGTGCTTGATCGGTCGGAATGAGAAGAAGTTCGACTACATCAACCACGTTGTCAAACGCTTCTGCTTTCGGTCTACGAGGGTACGTGGACACACTCTCCCCATCTCGTTGATATGCATCTCCTAGATAGATCTTGCATGAGCGTAGGATTTTTTTTGAAATTGCATGCTATGTTTCCCAACAGTGGCATCCGAGCCAGGTCTATGCGTAGATGATATGCACGAGTAGAACACAAAGAGTTGTGGGCGGTGATCGTCATACTGCTTACCACCAATGTCTTATGATTTGGTGGTATTGTTGGATGAAGCGGCCCGAACCAACCTTACATGACCACGTTCATGAGACCGGTTCCACCGACAGACATGCCACTTGTTTTGCATAAAGGTGGCTGGCGGGTGTGTGTTTCTCCTACTTTAGTTGAATTGAATTTGACTGCGGCCGGTCCTTGTTGAAGGTTAAAACAGCAAACTTGATAAATCACCGTTGTGGTTTTGATGCGTAGGTAAGAACGGTTCTTACTAGAAGCCCGTAGCAGCCACGTAAAACTTGCAACAACAAAGTAGAGGTCGTCTAACTTGTTTTTGCAGGGCATGTTGTGATGTGATATGGTCAAGACATGATGTGATATACGTTATTGTATGAGATGATCATGTTTTGTAAAAGTTATCAGCAATTGGCAGGAGCCTTATGGTTGTCGCTTTATTGTATGAAATGCAAATGCCATGTAATTGCTTTACTTTATCACTATGCGTCAGCGATAGTTGTAGAAGCAATAGTTGGCGAGACGACCACGACACTATGATGGAGATCAAGGTGTCAAGCCGGTGACGATGGAGATCATGACTGTGCTTTGGAGATGGAGATCAAAGGCACAAGATGATGATGGCCATATCATGTCACATATTTTGATTGCATGTCATGTTTATCTTTTATGCATCTTATTTTGCTTAGTACGGCGGTAGCATTATAAGAGGATCCCTTACTAAAATTTCAAGGTATAAGTGTTCTCCCTGAGTATGCACCGTTGCGACAGTTCGTCGTGCTGAGACATCACGTGATGATCGGGTGTGATAAGCTCTACGTTCACATACAACGGGTGCAAGACAGTTTTGCACCTGACGAATACTCAGGTTAAACTTGACGAGCCTAGCATGTACAGACATTGGCGTCGGAACACTGGAGACTGAAAGGTCGAACGTGAATCATTTAGTATATATGATCAACCTAGAGATGTTCACAATTGAAGACTACTCCATCTCATGTGATGATCGGACATGGTTTAGTTGATATGGATCACGTGATCATTTAGATGACTCGAGGGATGTCTATTGTCACGCCCAATATGCGACCCTATCCAAGAGGAACTCGAAGGTCCCACGAAGGATAGACCCGCACATTGAAACGCTTTTGCAAGGTGGATATAATTACATCAACATTACATAATAGATGGGGTTACATACAAGAGGCAAACAATGCCACAAGAATACATCAATACATCATACATAAGATCAACATCCGACTACAGATGAAACACAAACAGAAGCTCAAACGACATCCACCCTGCTAGCCCAGGCTGCCGACCCGGAACCTATCCCCTGATCGAAGAAGTAGAAGAAGAACTCCAAAACAAGTAACATCGCTCTCGCGTCATGATCATCGCAAAACCTGTACCTGCAACTGTTGTGTAGTAATCTGTGAGCCACGAGGACTCAGCAATCCCATTACCATGGGTATCAAGACTAGCAAAGCTTAATGGGTAAGGAAGGGGTAATGTGGTCAGGTTGCAGCAGCGACTAAGCATGTATGGTGGCTAACATACACAAAATAAGAGCGAGAAGAGAAGCAATGGAATGGTCGTGAAACTAGCAATGATCAAGAAGTGATCCTGAACTCCTACTTACGTCAAACATAACCCAAAAACCGTGTTCACTTCCCAGACTCCGCCGGAAAGAGACCATCACGGTTACGCACGCGGTTGATGCGTTTTAATTAAGTCAAGTGTCAAGTTCTCTACAACCGGAGATTAACAAATTCCCATCTGCCACATAACCGCGGGCACAGCTCTCGAAAGTTTATACCCTGCAGGGGTGTCCCAACTTAGCCCATTATAAGCTCTCACGATCAACGAAGGATATTCCTTCTCCCGAGAAGACCTGATCAGTCTCGGAATCCCGGTTTACAAGACATTTCAACAATGGTAAAACAAGACCAGCAAAGCTGCCCGATGTGTCGACAATCCCGATAGGAGTCGCACGTATCTCGTTCTCAGGACACCGGATAAGCGAAGCGTATAGGAACCGACGTAACCCAAGTTGCCAAGGGATGGTCCCGCATGGTGCTCTAGTTTGGACCAACACTTAGACAAGCACTGGCCCCCGGGGGGGGTTAAATAAAGATGACCCTCGGGATGCGTGACACCCAAGGGAAAAAGGCTAGGTGAGGCAAATGTAAAACAAAGGTTGGGCCTTGCTGGAGGAGTTTTATTCAAAGCGAACTGTCAAGGGGGTCCCATAAATCACCCAACCGCGTAAGGGACACAAAATCAAGGAACATAACACCGGTATGACGGAAACTAGGGCGGCAAGAGTGGAACAAAACACCAGGCATAAGGCCGAGCCTTCCATCCTTTACCAAGTGTAATGATGCATTAATTAAATAAGAGATATTGTGATATCCCAACATAAACATAATCCAACATGGAGCAATCTTCATCTTCACCTGCAACTAACAACGCTATAAGAGGGGCTGAGCAAAGCGGTAACATAGCCAAACAACGGTTTGTTAGGAAGGATGACAAAGGTTAGAGGTTCATGGCAATTTGGGAGGCTTGAAGAGCAAGTGATAGGTAGCGCAACATAGCGATAGAACGAAGCAACTAGCATAGCAATCATAGTAGTGAGATCCAAGGTGACAGTCATCTTGCCTGAAATCCCGCTAGGAAGAAGAACGAGTCCATGAAGAAGATGAAGCCACGAAGACGAACGAATCCTCACGATCGCAACGACACGGAACTATCGAGAAGATGCACGCAACATGGTAAACACACCGCACATGAACAAGGCATGATGCTCAACCAAGTATGATGCATGACAAGACTACATGAATCTACTCATGGCAAGAGATGATGCATACAAGAACAACACATCAAAGCAAGTTTAAATGAGGCCGGAAACAACATATAACAAATCCGGTAAGCCCTCATATGCAAATTTCGAAATTGGTTCAGATCTGAGTAAACCTTATGTTCAAGTTGTTGAACAGCAAGTTAAGATGCACCAGGATGATCTACACGAAATTCTAGTCAAGTTTCATATAAAGTTCATTTAATTCGGTGCTACGGCCTAGAAGATATGAGCAAAACAAGTTAAGCATGCCATTGATGCAAAATGCATTCAAACATCAAGAAAACACACTCAAGGTATGGATGCAACATGATAACATGAATCTACATGCAATTATAACCAAGTTTGATATAGAGCATGCTCAAAACGGAGCAACGGTGCAACACATACACTCCAAACAAAATATATCAACAATCTGTCCAAAACAGCAACTAGGCATCTTGCAAGCATCAAAACAATATGCTACAGCACCTCAACATGAACACAAAAGGCATGGGCATGATTTACAGGAAAAGCATGACAAAACATGAACACTGAGCAGTCTCCAGAAAACACTATAACATGCTCAAAAGGACATGGCAAGATTGCAAATAATAACAGTTTACAGACTTGGCAGAAATTACTGGACATGGCAGAAATAACATCAGGTTGCAATGTTTAGAGCTATCAACCGACATGCTACAGGAACATATCATAGCAAACAAAGGCATGGCATGAATTTACTAATTGCATAAAACAAAAGTCCCTTACTGATCACGAGCCAAAAAGGCACATAAGATATGATGGCACCCATGTAAACATAGCAAGTTTCATAAACAGATTCAGACTTGGCAGAAAAACAGAGCATGGCAGGATCAACGATAAGTAGGCAGGTTGGTGAGCTTTAAACTCTCACCACAGAGAATTACATGGCATGTGAAGGCATCCAACAGTAAGATGGCATAATTATGAAGCTATGCTTGGCGAGAGAAAGTTCATAGGGTGCATGGATCACTAGCAAAACACATGTCAAAACTGAACTTCATGTTAACAGGCTGACAGCAACATTATTTAGCAAGTTGAGAGCAAGATTACAACAAGCTACAGCAGGCTATAAATACAACCAAGGGCATGGATGGATATAGAATAACATGTAACACAAAACATCCTTAGTTAAAATCTCCAGATTATGCATAGAACTCATGGTAGCAGCATGGCAACATAGCAACAAAATGTTACAGCTACAGACTTAGCAGAAATGACAGTCACAGAAATCAGCAACATCACGGAGGCTACTTTGCATGCTTGTGCTAGTCACCACGTAGAACACAAAAATACAAGACAAGCACCTCTGTAAAGATGGCATGATGTAGTTCAAAACACATGTAGAGCTCATGCTCATAGGATGCACACATAAAATGCAATGAAAAAGACAAATCATCAAGTTCTGATAACAGACAGCAGATAACATCATATAGCACTTTTGCAATGATGATTAGGGCATCAAGATGAAATCAAACAAGCATGGTACAATGAAACTGAATTAAGAGCATCTCTCAATGAACAGTTTGATATATAATGCACACAGAACGGAGCAACATGCATAAAGTTATGGCATGAAGAACAATGCATAAAAATGTTGCAGAATCGGGACTTGGTGAAAATTACTCTCGCAGAAAACTAGGACGGAGGGGTCCCGGGACGGAGCGGTGCGGGAAGCCGTTTGGTTTGGCGGATCTGGGACGGGACCATCTCGGCGCGGGTCAACACCGTCTCCGGCGACCCTAGGGTTCCGGCGATCGCCGGGGAGGACGGAGGAGGTCGGAGGAGGGCGGATCCGGGGAGGCCTGAGCTCCCGCGGTCGGATCCGGGCGGCGACGGAGGATGGCGGGGCGGCGGCCGTAGCTGGCGCCGAGGGAGGCAGAGAGCTTCGTGGGCGACGGCGGCGCGATTGCCGGCGCGAGGCGGCGTGGTGGCGGTGGAGTTCGGGCGGCGGGGCGGCGAGGAGGCGCGGGTCGGCGGCGACGGACGAGCAGCGCGCCGACGGAGGAGGCGGGTCGGCGAGGGCGAGGCGGCGTTGATGCACGCCGGCGGTGGGGTGGCACCCGGTGGCGCGGAAGCCGAGGTGGCGGGCGGCGGAGTCCGGCGGGGTTCCGATGGCCGGAGATGGACGCGGGCGGCGGAGGACGCGCGGGCTCGGGGCGGCGCTGGATGGGCTCGGCGGGCCTGCGATGGGCTCGCACGGGCCGGCGGCGGGGGCGGCGGCCAGGGACAGGTGGCGGCATGCGATTCGCAGAGGGGGCGGCGGCTAGACGTGTTCGGCGGCGGCGCGGACGCGTCCGGTGGCGCGGAGGAGGGGAGAAGCTAGGGTTAGGGTGGATTCATCCGCGAATTTCGTGGGAGGGTGGCCTATTTATAGGTAGAGGGAGCTAGGAGACTCCAAATGAGGTGCGGTTTTCTCCCACATGATCGTGATCGAATGGCGGAGAGCATGGAGGGGAGTTTACTGGGTTAGTGGGCTGATTTGGAGGGGTGTTGGGCTGCAAAGAGAAGGGGGTTTCGGGCTACGCGGTTAACCGTTGGGGCATCAAACGACCTCCAAATGGAACGAACTTTGACGGGCGGTCTTTCAGTGCTATACCAAGGCCACTCGGCAAATCTCGGCCCATTCCGAGATTGTTTTTCTCCCGCTCACGAAACAAGGTCTGAGAGGGGCGACGGGCGCGTGTGGGAGAGGTTGGGCTCAGAACGGACAACGGAGAGAACCGGGGGAACCCGAACGGATGCATGTTTTGAAAAGCATGCAGATGAAATGCAGATGATGACATGGCAAAAATCAACACGCAAGCAGCTGACATGGCAAGGACGGCGAATAATTGGAAGACACCTGGCGCATCGAATCTGGGGCGTTACAACACTCCTCCACTAACAAGAGATCTCGTCCCGAGATCTTAGGACCGAGACGGAAGGAAAAATGGATGAGGTGAAATAAGAACAAAACAGTGAGGATGAACAAAGTCAAGAACACTCGAGTAGGAAAGAGGAATGTTGAATGAGACAAGAAGCAAAAGCTCAAGGAATAAGGCTGAATTTGAAACCACTCCGGTTAGGACAAGATAGAAAAGGAATAATAACGAAGGAATTTATGCAGCACTCCGGCTGAACAAGGAAAGAATAGAACATGAACTTGAGAAATGGAACGACACTTTACTTGAGGAACGACACAAAACCTCCGGAAGACTTGAAAGAGTGGAATGAGAATAACGGGGAAGAAGATGACAACTTCTACCATGAATGAAATAGAGAGCATCCTTAGAAGGAAACATTGACCAGAATTGTTGAGAAAATCAAGAACAAAAAGAATAAGCTTGTTGTAGACTTATGGATAACATCTCAAAATTATGAGGTGGTAACCTACCACAAGCGGAAAAGATTGAAAAGCTGAGAAGAACGAGGAAATGCAAAACTCCACTTCAGAAGAATATGAAGAATTAATTGCACTTTGAGAAGCAAGAAGAAGATACTTGAGCTACGCCTACAAGAATGTTGATGAACACTTGAAGAATGAATTAAATCATGACGAGCCACCGTGATGAACTCCGGTAAAAAAAGAATGACGAGATAAAATTGAAGGATGAAAGGGATAAGATTAAATCCTTGCGATGATTTGGATGGAGGTTCGCGACGAAATCGGCGAGAAGCTTGGAACTCCGGAAAAGAAAAAATGAAAACACTTTGAACCGAGAATGTGATAAGATGAACAAACTCCGAAAAGAAGAGATAAAACCACTTGAAGAAAGAAGAATAAGGATTACGTTATGCTTATCCTCCACCAATTAAATTGATGAGGAACAATGGATTTGCATACTACTTCTTCTTGTTGGCAAGATAAAGGGGGGATATAGCGCAAAACTTGAGAAAGTCTTCGTGAACCACCGGTAGGATTTGGAAAGAACGAATTAATTGATATGATTACAAATGACAAGGGGTCTTGAACGAACCACCGTTAGAATTCAAAATTGAATGACGAAGGAGAATGACTCACCGGGAAAAATAGGAAAAGCACGAATATACTTGAGGGAATCAAGATGCAATTGAAAGAAGAGATCGCGAGCTGATTGAAGCATACTTGAACGAAGCACCGGAAGAATATGTAAACGAACGAAGGGGCACGAATATAGAATAATTGGAGAACGAATCTGAAAAACTTAGAACGAAGAAATATTCTGAAATGGAGGCCTCCGGATAATCGAAATGTAAGAACAACTCCTGGAATACTCCGGATGGATGAAAAGAATTGCACGACTAGAAACAATATGAGCGGATAGCATCAAGCTAGCGACATGAATCTTCGGGAGAACGGACAAGATTTAAGAGAAACTCTACTTCGGTCTTCAAATGTTGAGAATGACGACGAGAAACAACACCAAAATTGTTGATATACTCCGGGAGAATGAAAAGAGGAAAAAAGGTTGACCCGATCATGAAAGAATTTGAAAGCGATCTTGGAGAAGCATCTGACTGATGAAATTCATACTTACGTCAAACTTCGAAAAGGATTTGAGAATAACTCCGGGAAACTTAGAAGAGTCGGGTAAGATCCTGGGAAAAGACCTGTGGGTTAGGGCCCACTAAAAAGAAACACCGATGGAAAAGGATCGTTGGAGAGAGAGATGATGCATCGGAACAACTGAAAGACTTGAATGAGGTGACAACCCCGAATTAATTGGATGCAAACACGAATCTTCTGAGATGTCTTCATTACTCCGGAATGATAAAATGGCGAAAAGCGAACGAGCAAAGGGAAATATTTGAGCTGAGGGAAAGAATACATCGACAACGAAAAACTTGAATTGGATCCACCGGAAAAGGAAATGAGACGAACAATGATTAACTAGACGAGAATTCACCGGTTGAAATAATTGAGGGAAGACTGAAGAGGCTCCACATGAATGAAATTGATGCTCGAAAGAGACTCAAGCTCCGGGAATAAAAGGGGATGGGAGGGCGGGAAAAACAACGGCAACTTGGAAGGGGAAATCGACGAATAGCTTTGAAGAGAAAACGCCGGTTGAAATCATTGAGGAAAGAATGCAAAGACTTAGCACGAGTAGGATGGATACTCGATTACGGACTCCGGCTCCGAGAAAAGAAAAGGGTGGGCGGGTGGGAAAAGAAGACAACTGAGACAGAGAAACCACTTCGTTGAGAGAGAACCGAGGATTAATCTTGGAAAAGATGGCGAGGGGAGAATCCACTCGAAGAAAAATGCGCCGTATTGAAAAGAGGATGGGCAACGAATGAAAACTAACCGTGAGATCCTAAAAAAAAATTTGAAGGGGAAGAGAAATAGTTCAAAACACCTATGTCAAGATTTCTCACCAGAGCGACGAAGGGCCAGAGGAGTAAAAAGAATTCCTACTCTCCATATAACTAGACTCAGAAAAAAAAATTCTTCTAGACTCAACAACGACCAAACTACACGATCAATCATGGGGGGCTCCTAAGGTCGGTCGAGGCTCTGATACCAACTTGTCACGCCCAATATGCGACCCTATCCAAGAGGAACTCGAAGGTCCCACCAAGGATAGACCCGCATATTGAAACGCTTTTGCAAGGTGGATATCATTACATCAACATTACATAATAGATGGGGTTACATACAAGAGGCAAACAATGCCGCAAGAATACATCAATACATCATACATAAGATCAACATCCGACTACGGATGAAATATAAACAGAAGCTCAAACAACATCCACCCTGCTAGCCTAGGCTGCCGACCCGGAACCTATCCCCTGATCGAAGAAGAAGTAGAAGAAGAACTCCAAAACAAGTAACATCGCTCTCGCGTCATGATCATCGCAAAACCTGTACTTGCAACTGTTGTTGTAGTAATCTGTGAGCCACGAGGACTCAGCAATCCCATTACCATGTGTATCAAGACTAGCAAAGCTTAATGGGTAAGGAAGGGGTAACGTGATGAGGTTGCTGCAGCGACTAAGCATGTATGGTGGCTAACATACGCAAAATAAGAGCGAGAAGCGAAACAATGGAAAGGTTGTGAAACTAGCAATGATCAAGAAGTGATCCTGAACTCCTACTTACGTCAAACATAACCCAAAAACCGTGTTCACTTCCCGGACTCCACCGGAAAGAGACCATCATGGTTACGCACGCGGTTGATGCGTTTTAATTAAGTCAAGTGTCAAGTTCTCTACAACCCGACATTAACAAATTCCCATCTGCTACATAACCGCGGGCATGGCTCTCAAAAGTTTATATCCTGCAGGGGTGTCCCAACTTAGCCCATTATAAGCTCTCACGGTCAACGAAGGATATTCCTTCTCCCGAGAAGACCCGATCAGTCTCGGAATCCCGGTTTACAAGACATTTCGAAAATGGTAAAACAAGACCAGCGAAGCCGCTCGATGTGTCGACAATCCCGATAGGAGTCGCACGTATCTCCTTCTCAGGACACACCGGATAAGCGAAGCGTACAGGTACCGACGTAACCCAAGTTGCCAAGGGATGGTCCTGCACGGTGCTCTAGTTTGGACCAACACTTAGACAAGCACTGGCCCGGGGGGGTTAAATAAAGATGACCCTCGGGATGCACGACTCCCAAGGGAAAAAGGCTAGGTGAGGCAAATGTAAAACCAAGGTTGGGCCTTGCTGGAGGAGTTTTATTCAAAGCGAACTGTCAAGGGGGTCCCATAAATCACCCAACCGCGTAAGGACGCAAAATCAAGGAATATAACACCGGTATGACGGAAACTAGGGCGGCAAGAGTGGAACAAAACACCAGGCATAAGGCCGAGCCTTCCACCCTTTACCAAGTGTATAAATGCATTAATTAAATAAGAGATATTGTGATATCCCAACATAAACATAATCCAACATGGAGCAATCTTCATCTTCACCTTAAACTAACAACGCTATAAGAGGGGCTGAGCAAAGCGGTAACATAGCCAAACAACGGTTTGCTAGGAAGGGTGACAAAGGTTAGAGGTTCATGGCAATTTGGCAGGCTTGAAGAGCAAGTGATAGGTAGCGCAGCATAGCGATAGAACGAAGCAACTAGCATAGCAATGATAGTAGTGAGATCCAAGGTGACGGTCATCTTGCCTGAAATCCCGCTAGGAAGAAGAACGAGTCCATGAAGAAGATGAAGCCACGAAGACGAACGAATCCTCACGATCGCAATGACACGGGAACTATCGAGAAGAAGCACACAACATGGTAAACACACCACACATGAACAAGGCATGATGCTCAACCAAGTATGATGCATGACAAGGCTACATGAATCTACTCATGGCAAGAGATGATGCATACAAGAACAACACATCAAAGCAAGTTTAAATGAGGCCGAAAACAACATATAACAAATCCGGTAAGCCATCATATGCAAATTTAGAAATTGGTCCGGATCTGAATAAACCTTATGTTCAAGTTGTTAAACAGCAAGTTAAGATGCACCAAGATGATCTACACGAAATTCTAGTCAAGTTTCATATAAAGTTCATTTAATTCGGAGCTACGGCCTAGAAGATATGAGCAAAACAAATTAAGCATGGCATTAATGCAAAATGCATTCAAACATCAAGCAAACACACTCAAGGCATGGATGCAACATGATAACATGAATCTACATGCAATTCTAAGCAAGTTTGATATAGAGCATGCTCAAAACGGAGCAACGGTGCAACACATACACTCCAAACAAGATATAACAACAATCTGTCCAAAACAACAACTAGGCATCTTGCAAGCATCAAAACAATATGCTACAGCACCTCGACATGAAAACAAAGGGCATGGGCATGATTTACAGGAAAAGCATGACAAAACATGAACAGTGAGCTATCTCCAGAAAACACTATAACATGCTCAAAAGGACATGGCAAGATTGCAAATAATAACAGTTCACAGACTGAGCAGAAATTACTGGACATGGCAGAAACAACATCAGGTTGCAATGTTTAGAGCTATCAATCAACATGCTACAGGAATATATCATAGCAAACAAAGGCATGGCATGAATTTACTAATTGCATAAAACAAAAGTCCCTTACTGATCACGAGCCAAAAAGGCACATAAGATATGATGGCACCCATGTAAACGTAGCAAGTTTCATAAACAGATTCAGACTTGGCAGAAAACAGAGCGTAATGGTGTGTCCGAACACCACAGCGTAATGGTGTGTCCGAACATCATAACCGTACTTTATTAGATATGGTGCGATCTATGATGTCTCTTACTGATTTACCACTATTGTTTTGGGGTTATGCATTAGAGACAGCTGCATTCACGTTAAATAGGGCACCATCTAAATCCGTTGAGATGACACCGTATGAACTATGGTTTGGCAAGAAACCTAAGTTGTCGTTTCTTAAAGTTTGGGTTTGTGATTCTTATGTGAAAAAGCTTCAGCCTGATAAGCTCGAACCAAAATCGGAGAAGTGCGTCTTCATAGGATACCCAAAAGAAACTGTTGGGTACACCTTCTATCATAGATCCGAAGGCAAGATATTTGTTGCTAAAAATGGATCCTTTCTAGAGAAGGAGTTTCTCTCGAAAGAATTGAGTGGGAGGAAAGTAGAACTTGATGAGGTAATTGTACCTTCTCTCGAATTGAAAAGTAGCTCATCACAGAAAACCGTTCCCGTGATGCCTACACTAACTAGAGAGGAAGCTAATGATAATGATCATGAAACTTAAGATCAAGTTATTACTGAACCTCGTAGGTCAAACAGAGCACGTTTCGCACCAAAGTGGTACGGTAATCCTGTTCTGGAAGTCATGTTACTAGACCATGACGAACCTACGAACTATGAGGAAGCGATGATGAGCCCAGATTCCGCAAAATGGCTTGAGGCCATGAAATTTGAGATGGGATCCATGTAGGAGAACAAAGTATGGACTTTGGTTGACTTGCCCGATGATCGGTTAGAGAATAAATGGATCTTCAAGAAGAAGACCGACGCTGATGGTAATGTTACTGCCTACAAAGCTCGACATGTTGCGAAAGGTTTTCGACATGTTCAAGGAGTTGACTATGATGAGACTTTCTCACCCGTAGCGATGCTTAAGTCTGTCCGAATCATGTTAGAAATTGCCGCATTTTATGATTATAAAATCTGGCAAATGGACGTCAAAACTACACTCCTTAATGGATTTCGTAAAGAAGAGTTGTATATGATGCAACCAGAAGGTTTTGTCGATCCTAAAGGTGCTAACAAAGTGTGCAAGCTCCAGCGATCCATTTATGGATTGGTGGAAGCATCTCGGAGTTGAAATATACGCTTTGATGAGGTGATCAAAGCATATTGTTTTATAAAGACTTTTGGAGAAGCCTATATTTACAAGAAAGTGAGTGGGAGCTCTGTAGCATTTCTAATATTATATGTGGATGACATATTGTTAATTGGAAATGATATAGAATTTCTGGATAGCATAAAAGGATACTTGAATAAAAGTTTTTCAATGAAAGACCGCGGTGAAGCTGCTTATATATTGGGCATCAAGATCTATAGAGATAGATCAAGACGCTTAATTGGACTTTCACAAAGCACATACCTTGATAAAGTTTTGAAGAA
Source organism: Aegilops tauschii subsp. strangulata (assembly GCF_002575655.3). Classification (NCBI taxonomy): domain Eukaryota; kingdom Viridiplantae; phylum Streptophyta; class Magnoliopsida; order Poales; family Poaceae; genus Aegilops; species Aegilops tauschii. Next base: position 238,592,754 of record NC_053037.3, on the reverse strand, counting down.
GTTCAAAATGGATCAGTCAAAGAAGGGGTTCTTGCCTGTATTACAAGGTGTGAAGTTGAGTCAGACTCAACGCCTGACCACTGCTAAAGATAGAGAGAAAATGAAAGTCATTCCCTATGCCTCAGCCATAGGTTCTATCATGTATGCAATGTTGTGTACCAGACCTGATGTTTGCCTTGCTATAAGTCTAGAAGGGAGGTACCATAGTAATCCAGGAGTGGATCACTTGACAGTGGTCAAGAACATCCTGAAGTACCTGAAAAGGACTAAGGATATGTTTCTCGTTTATGGAGGTGACAAAGAGCTCGTCGTAAATGGTTACGTCGATGCTAGCTTTGACACTAATCCAGATGACTCTAAGTCACAAACTGGATATGTATTTATATTGAATGGTGGAGCTGTCAGTTGGTGTAGTTCCATGCAAAGCGTGGTGGCGGGATCTATGTGTGAAGCGGAGTACATAGCTTCTTCTGAAGCAGTGAATGAAGGAGTCTGGATGAAGGAGTTCATATCCGATCTAAGTGTAATAGCTAGTGCATCAGGTCCAATGAAAATCTTTTGTGACAATACTGGAGCAATTGCCTTGGCGAAGGAATCGAGATTTCACAAAAGAACCAAACACATCAAGAGACACTTCAACTCCATCCGTGATCAAGTAAAGGAGGGAGACATAGAGATTTGCAAAATAAATACGGATCTGAAAGTGGCAGACCCGTTGACTAAGTCTGTTCCACGAGCAAAACATGATCAGCACCAAGATGGGTGTTACAATGTAATCTAGATTATTGACTCTAGTGCAAGTGGGAGACTGAAGGAAATATGCCCTAGATGCAATAATAAAGTTGTTATTTTATATTTCCTTATATCATGATAAATGTTTATTATTCATGCTAGAATTTTATTAACACTGTGTCCCTAGTAAGCCTCTACTAGACTAGCTCGTTAATCAAAGATTGTTAAGTTTCCTAACCATGGACATGTGTTGTCATTTGATACATGGGATCACATCATTAGGAGAATGATGTGATGGACAAGGCCCACCCGTTAGTTTAGCATAATGATCGTTAAGTTTTATTGCTAATGATTTCTTCATGTCATATAGATATTCCTTTGACTATGAGATTATGCAACTCCCAGATACTGGAGGAATACCTTGTGTGCTATCAAATGTCAAAACATAACTGGGTGATTATAAAGATGCTCTACAGGTATCTCCAAAGGTGTTTGTTGGGTTGGCATAGATCGAGATTAGGATTTGTCACTCCGAGTATCGGAGAGGTATCTCTAGGCCCTCTCGCTAATGCACATCATAATAAGCCTTGCAAGCAGTGTGACTAATGAGTTAGTTGCGGGATGATGTATTACAGAACGAGTAAAGAGACTTGCTGGTAACGAGATTGAACTAGGTATGAAGATACCGACGAGCGAATCTCGGGCAAGTAACATACCGATGACAAAGGGAACAACGTATGTTGTCATTACGATATGGCCGATAAAGATCTTCGTAGAATATGTGGGAACCAATATGAGCATCCAGGTTCCGCTGTTGGTTATTGACCGGAGAGGTGTCTCGGTCATGTCTACATATTTCTCGAACCCGTAGGGTCCGCACGCTTAACGTTCGATGATGATTTTGTATTATATGAGTTATGTGATTTGGTGACTAAATGTTGTTCGGAGTCCCGGATGAGATCACGGAAATGACGAGGAGTCTCAAAATGGTCGAGAGGTAAAGATTCATATATAGGACGATGATATTCGGACACCGGAAGTGTTCTGGGGGTACCAGGTACATATTGGGTCACCGGAAGGGTTCCGGGCACTCCCCGGCAACTATATGGGCCTAATGGGCCAAGAGGGGGACAGACCAGCCCCTAAGGGGCTGGTGCGCCCCCATATAGGCCGAATAGGAGGAGAAGGAAAGAGGGGGAATAGAAATGGAATGGGAGGGATTCGGCCTCCCCCTTCCTTCCCTCCTCCCTCCTCCTTCCTTCGCCCTCCGGAAGATATGGAAAGGGGGGAGGTCGAATTGGGAGGCGCCCAAGTAGGATTCCTCCTACTTGGGGTGCCCCCTTGGCTGCCTCTCCTCCCCTCCAACCTATATATATGTGGGGGGGCACCGCTAGAACACACAACAACATCCGCTAGCCGTGTGCGGCGCCCCCTCCACAGTTTACGCCTCCGGTCAGATTCACGTAGTGCTTAGGTGATGCCCTGCACGGATCAATTCACCATCACCGTCACCACGCCATCATGCTGACGGAAATATCCCTTGACACTTTGCTGGATCAAGAGTTCGAGGGACGTCATCGAGCTGAACTTGTGGAGAACTCGGAGGTGCCGTACATTCGGTGCTTGATCGGTCGGAACGAGAAGAAGTTCGACTACATCAACCGCATTATCAAACGTTTCCGCTTTCTATCTACGAGGGTACGTGGACACACTGTCCCCCTCTTGTTGCTATGCATCTCCTAGATAGATTTTGTATGAGCATAGGAATTTTTTTGAAATTGCATGCTACGTTTCCCAACACGAGTGGCATCCCCTCTTTCTTCTAACGACCATCGGTATTTTACTTTGAGCTATATTTTTATTCGTCACATATCATGAGTTTTGCTTGGAGCGTCTTGTATGATATGAGTCTTTGCTTGTTTTGCTTTTTATTTTTAATCTTGAAACCTTGTTGGACACACCTATTTGAGAGAGCCAAAAATATGCTATGACTTGTTAGAATTGCTCTCTATGCTTCACTTAAATCTTTATGAGCTTTGGAATTGCTCTAGTGCTTCACTTATATCTTTTTTTAGCATGGTGTGATTTAGTATTTTTGAAGAAATGCTCTAATGCTTCACATAGATTTATTTGAGAGTTAAGTAAATTTTTTTAAAAATTATCTCTTGCTTCACTTAAATTATTTTGAGAGAAGAAAATTTTTATGCTCATGTTCTTCACTTAGATTTGTTTGAGCTATCAAAAGCAACATATGAAATTAGTCCCAAAGTGATAGATATTCAAGAAGGATATAATAAAAACTTCCATGAAGATCATTGGACAAAATAAAATTGATTCCTTGTAATAGTTTTGCGATATGGTGATATAATAAGTGAGTCTTGTTGATGAGTAATTATGCTTTAGTAAGAATATTGGTGTTAAGGTTTGTGATTCCCTATGCAAGCACGAAAGCCAATAGTTATGCAATGAAATTACATCCTACTTGTGGTGCATTATTCGGTGTTAGTTATGCTTAATGCTCGCTTATGAGATTTTTTGTTTCTTGGTTATATGCTTCCGAATATTTTGCTAGCCTTCATTTGCACTAAGTATGATCACTACTTGTGCATCCAAAATCCATTAAACTAGTTTTGCCATATGAGTCCACTATACCAACCTATATGTTGTATTCTTTTGCCGTTCTAAGCAAATTTATATGTGCCATCTCTAATTTTCTAAATAAATTTCTCTTTTGTGTGCTCGTACCGCTCATGAAACGGTAGGGGGTGGCTAATATATTTCCATGCTAGATGTGTTATTCTCGAGATGAGTGTTTATTCACTTGTCATTGCACAAGACTACAGCAAAGGTATTAGGGATGCCCAATCCCGAAATGAAAAATGAATTTACTTTATATTGTCAAACAATAAATTCCTTGGAAAGTGTTGGCATGGAGGGCAACCGTGGATACGTCTAGCCATGCAAAGTGGAAGTATGGTGGAAAAAGGAATAAACTTTATTTTCTGTTTGGGAACCGCCTATGATATATATAGCATAGAAAGTATTGGGAACTACTCGATCATTTTTGTTGACAGGAAAAGCATGCCACCCAAAATGTTTTATCTCTGTCTTTTTCGCTTTGAGCTCTGGCACCTCTACAAATCCCTACTTCTCTCCACGAAGGGCCTTTCTATTCACTTCATGAAATTTTTATTTTGAGTCTCCATCTTCTCTTATAAAGCACCAATTAATGGGCACTATGATCGTACTTGAGCATTGGGTGTAGCTAATATGCGAGTGTGTTTCATGAATGGATCAATGATTGAGCATAATGGGATAGGGATAACTTGCTTTAGTGTTGATATTTTGAAAGACATGGTTGCTTGTTGATATGCTTGAGTATTGACCCATGTCAAAACTAGACTATTGCTTTGAATCATATAAAAGTCCAAATGTCCATGCTACAAAAGAAAAAAATATGTGATGGGCATGTTAGGCAACATTCCACATCAAAATTTCTGTTTTTATCATTTAGCTACTCGAGTACGAGCAGGAATTAAGCTTGGGGATGCTGATACGTCTACAATGTATCTATAATTTTTTATTGTTCCATGCTGTTATATTATCATTCTTGGATGTTTTACAATCATTTTATAGCAACTTTATATCATTTTTTGGGACTAACCTATTGACATAGTGCCTAGTGCTAGTTGTTGTTTTTTACCTCGCAGAAAATCAATATCAAACGGAGTCCAAACACAACGAAACTTTTTGGAGATTTTTTCTGGACCAGAAGACACCTGTTGGGCCAAAGAAGTACCAGAGGGGGGCTCCGAGGGGAGCACAACCCACCAGGGCGCGCCTGGGGGCCAAGGCGCGCCCATGTGGGTTATGCCCACCTCGGTGGCCTCCCGCATCGCCTCTTTGCTCTATAAATACCCCCAATATTCCAGAAACCCTAGGGGAGTCGACGAAAATCAATTCCAGCCGCCGCAAGTTCCAGAACCACTAGATCCAATCTAGACACCATCACGGAGGGGTTCATCATCCTCATTGGTGCCTCTGATGATGCGTGAGTAGTTCATTGTAGACCTACGGGTCCGTAGTTAGTACCTAGATGGCTTCCTCTCTCTCTCTCTCTCTTTTGATTCTCAATACAATGGTCTCTTGGAGATCTATTTGATGTAACTCTTTTTTGCGGTGTGTTTGTTGGGATCCGATGAACTTTGAGTTTATGATCAGATCTATGTTTTTATCCATGAAAGTTATTTGAGTCTTTTGATCTCTTATATGCATTATTACTTATGGCCTTGTATTTCTTCTTCGAATCTTTGGTTTAGTTAGGCCAACTAGATCGATTTTTCTTGCCATGGGAAGAGGTGCTTTGTGATGGGTTCGATCTTACGGTGCTTGATCGCAGTGACAAAAGGGGAACCGACACGTATGTATCGTTGCTATTAAGGATAACAAGATGGGGTTTATTAAAACATAAATATATATTGTCTACATCATGTCATCGTTCTTATTGCATTACTCTGTTTCTCCATGATCTTAATACACTAGATGCATGCTGGATAGCGGTCGATGTGTGGAGTAATAGTAGTAGATGCAGGCAGGAGTTGGTCTACTGATCTTGGACGTGATGCCTATATAATGATCATTGCCTGGATATCGTCATGATTATTTGAAGTTCTATCAATTGCCCAATAGTAATTTGTTTACCCACCGTATGCTATCTTTCTCGAGAGAAGCCACTAGTGAAATCTACGGCCCCGGGTCTCTTCTTTATTATATTTGCCTTCACGATCTATTTTTATTTGCTTTTATTTTCAGATGTATTAATCCAAAAATACAAATATACCTTGCTGCAATTTATTATTATTTATTTTATCTCGCGTTCCCGCGAGATCTATTTATCCAATCTACTACAATTTTACCTATCTTTTTACCCGTGAGGGATTGACAACCCCTCTCTTATGTCGGGTTGCAAGTATTTGTTCTTTCTGTGCAGGAGTCGTTTACGTGGTGTTGCATGGTTCTCCTACTGGTTCGATAACCTTGGTCTCATCACTGAGGGAAATACATACCGTAGCTATGCATCATCCCTTCCTCTTTGGGGAAATACCGACGTAGTTCAAGCCGCATCAAACACACGCTAACCCTAGTAGGATTATTAGCAAAAAAATCATTTGTATAGAAGAAACAATTAATCACTAACCATAGATACTATTCAAACAATCAATACACTACACAGATCTAACGAATCTTACTCCGATTTCATGGACTGGGTGAACATAACGAAGGGTTTCTGTTCCCAACAAAAGGCGGGACTAACCGGTTTTCAGTCGGAGTCAGAGTCATTGCCGGAGTAGCTGTGGACCTCTAGCTCCGGCTAGGGAGGCACGACGACGGTGACGAAGCCAAGGTCGTGTTGGTGCCCGCGCTAGACCTCGTCGGCGGCGACAGCAACCTCTACACCCAGCTTCATGTGTTGCATGGGTGCTTCACCAGCCCTGGCATCGCCGCTCCCACCGATGCTGCGCTCCGGCAAAATCCTAATACACTCCATGCGGCGGTGACAACTATGGACAGGGTGTGCGACCGCGAATCAGGCGCGCCATTAATATTGAGCAGTGGGAGCGAGGTGGGCAGTGGTCAAAGGGTTGGCTCGCCTCCCGGTGAGCCTGCGCAGCGGACTGCTAGCACGCCTACCATCATTTCACACAGCTACTAGCATGCCCCACGGTGATTGCATAGAGAACACACGCATGCCTCGGCCTACTGGTCTGCCTGCTAGCATGCTTCTCGTCAACTCATGCGTGCTCGTACGATAGATGAGACGCGTGTGCGACGCGTATTATATTGATTTTTCCTTTTTGATGATTAATTCTGTCGCTTTATTGCTTAATCGAAGCACTGCACTTACATTGTTGGTCTAAAGCACACGGTTCGAATAAAGAGTTCGTTTGTGATATTGGTTGGTAATTATTTATAATTTCCTGTATGTAAGAATATTATATCAAAACTTGTCTCAAATTTGAAAAAAATATCACAGCCTATTGGTGTCCATATGACACCAGGATAAGTTTCATGAATTTCAACTTAGTTTTGGATTTATTGGATTTTAAAATCAAGATTCTAGATGTTATAAATTTCTTGCATGGGGACTAGACATGCACCCAGGGACACATACACATATGATTTTGCAATCCATTTTCATGCACTATCACGGGTCTCATGTAGATCAAATTTGGTTTTTGCACATTTCCTTGGGAAATCAATCAATGTATAAAAAACGAATAGATGTTATCTATTTTTTTTTCAATTTTCAACACTAAACTCCTTTGGTCGCATGTTCGCTGCAGAAAAAGTTTGACATGCATCTTTGGGGCACATGCACGCGGTGGTCCTAGGACACTGACTCGCGTGGGCTCGCGAGGTCGCCATCCAGCACTATGACATGCGATGAGGGAGGTTAATTTGACCAACAAGGATGGTCATTTTTTTGGTTTTTGTTATACATACAGTAGGAGTATATATATAGTACGCGCTGAAGAGGGTGGCCGGGGGTAATACTACGCGTCACATAGGACACTCACTCGCGTGCGATGCTTCCATCCATGGGCCAGTGAGGTTGTCCTCCATCACTTTGACCCAGCAAGGAGGTTTCTTTTTGGGTTGTGTTGTGGTAGGAGTATATAGTACGCCCCGAAGAGGGGAGGAGGGGCCGAGGTAGCACATATGTACTACACACACGTCATGAATCGATCTTGCTCCGTGTGGGGACTTTTTGGTTTCCTAGGTAGGTGCCACAAAGAAGTTGTGCATATTGGATATTAAAAACATCACCAACACATTGGGCCATGTGCAGACGATGGTTATCACTCATTCGCCTGCGAATCTTCCCTCCATGGGCCCACAAGGTCGTCGTCCATCTAATATATGACACAACGAGAAAGGTAATTTGACGAACAAGGAGGATTACTTTCGGGTTGTGCTACGGTACGTAGGAGTATATATTACGCGTCGAAGAGGGGAGGGGGGCAACATATATATACTACGTGTCATGAACCTCGGTTCGTGTGGGGGACTTAAAGGTTCTGAGGCAGGTGCTACATCAAAGTTCTGCATATATCTTAGGTATTCAAACATCACAACCACACATCTCCATACATGTGTTTGGCCCACAAGCAAGCGATGGCGGTTGTTCTCTAGCGCTCACTCGCGGGGTTATCAGCGAGTTGCTTCGTCCATCTCTGTGTGCCTGGTTGGTCAATCACTTCAACCGACATCGATACAGGTTAATTTGACTTATAATTAGGAGGGGATTAAATTTTGGTTCATCTTATATGGTTCGGTACATGCAACTATACTTTGCACGCATGTGTACGCATGAATCCTTCCCACCAGGTCGAACTGGGGGGGGGGGGGGGGCGACACGCGATGCATCATGAACCCGATCTGTGTGGGGACTGTGCATTTTTCGATGCATGCGTGCGCCACATCAAAATGTTGTGCTTTTGGTATTCAAACGTATATGCATGCATCACACATGTCCATACATATGTTTGGGCACATATATACGTGCAGTGGTTGTCTTTGCACACTCTCCCTCGCTTGGTTATCATCAACGGCCTATATATCAAACACCACATGACACTTCATACATATGTTTGGGCCACATGCACGCAGTGGTTGTCTTCAGGCACTCCCTCGCGTGGTTATCGGCGACAAGCTAGCCTATTTTGTGGGGCCGCGTGTGGAACGTCAATGCATGACTTTGACCCAACAAACAAGAGAGGTTATACGACCAAGGTGGTGATTCTTCTTGGTCAGTCTTACAATATAGCTTGGTGAGATGCCCCCTCCCACCGACTCAAAGTGTGTGTGTGGGGGGGGGGGGCACAGTACTACTTCGTACTAGATGAACCTCCGTGGGGTCAGGGATGCCCGGTTAATTTGTGATGCACATGTGCAACATCAAATTTGTGATTTGGTAATTTAAATATCATAGCACATCGTTTTCACACAGACACACACACACACACACACAAACACCGTGCCACCCGCAGGTGTGGTTGGTAAGTGGTGTCACCCATCTAACGCCAGAAAAGAATACATCTGTGGGCCCGCACACGATCCACATTTCGGGGGGGAGGGGGGTTGATGTACTCCTTTCGGTTTTGTGTTACGGTACGGTGAGATGTCAGACCTAGCTATTTGGGGGCATTCGTTCATAGCTAGGATTCCCTTCCCGGCAACACGAATTGTGTGTGTGTGTTTGGGGGCGGCTAGCAATAATAACGTGCGCTTCGTGTGACAGGTGCCACATCAAAGTTGTGCAATGGGTATTTGAACATTAAACCACCCTTTTCATACATATATTTGGTCCACATGCAAGTGTGTTCGTGTTCTGACCCTTTCCTGCGTTTTTTGGGCCAAATTTATAAACAACAGACGAGTCGGACGCAACAACCGTCTGCGATCAGGTATGAAACAGACACGGTTCCCTAGGACTACCCATGTGCCGCACCCCTACCCTTGTCACCCACCTGATCGCAGTAGATTGCGATCCACGAGGCTTCCCTCCCCCTCTCGAAAATATCTACTCCCTCGCAATCTCAAAAATATCTACCCGCGTGGATGGTTTTTCTGTTTGATAGCACACGATTAGTATGTCTGGACCATGTGCGATGTCTGTTACTCCCGCTCTGCTTCAATCATTAGATCCAAATTTTCAGTAGCCCCGGCATTTTACTCCCGCCTCCATCCCTCGCAATTTCAAAAATATCTGCTCGGCTGGAGTGTTTTTCTGTTTGATAGCACACGATTATTATGTTTTAACCGTGTGTGATGTTCGTTACTTCCGCCCCGCTCTTCTTAAATCCCTTGATCCAAATTTTTGGTGGCCCTGCCATTTTAATCCCGCCTAGTAAAATTTCAGTACCCGTGACATTTCCTCAAACACCACCTTGGACCCCCTCCGCACACACCCCAAATCCTTCGCTCACCCCAAATCCCCCGCTCACACACATACACACAACCCCTCCCTCCCTCCAAACCTAGCTAGGTCACCGCCGCCATCGTGCCGCCTCCATCGTTAACCTCTGCTGGTCTGCCCGTGCAGTTTACCCACCGATATACATACCCTCGCAGCCCTGAGTTTCTTAGATGACGCCTGCGAAACGCCCCCTTTCCCAGACATCCCCATCCCCACCCCCTCCCCCACTCCAGAGCGTCACAGCCTAAGCCCAGCTACGCTTCCTAGGGAGCTCGAGGAGCGAATGGCCCAAAAGAGCTTTATCGTGGCCTCTTCGCCGACGTCGGCGAGGTGGTCGCCGAGGAAGCTGACGACGATGACTGGACCTGGATTGAGCCTTTCAATCAGCGGGCTAGAGTATTTTGGCATGTCGCGGACGCCGGCTATGACATCGAGGTCGTCGACACCGATGGCTTGACACAGGTTAAGTTTCCCACCCCCAACCCTTCGAGTTCGACAGCCGTCGATCTCATCGATGGCCCTGCCGCTGATCTCCTGCGGCTCGTTATGAACAATTTGCCATCCTTCATCGCCATGGAGCCCCTTTTGTCATTATTGAAGGACACGTTCTGCGATGCTGGCCTGGGATCCTCAGCTGGCAAGTCAGACCTCATCGATGGCAACCACGAGGTGGAGCCAATCTATGACAAGTGAGGAAACCCATGATTTGTTTTCTCGAACCCCTTTTGGAGTGAGAACCTGTCCAGTATTTATTGCTATATTAGTTTGTTTTCATTACGCCTTGTTTATTTCTACGGTTTATGGTTGTTCGGTTGTTGCGTATGTCTAGTTTCAATTGCCATCTTTGGTTGTTTGTAGTATGCCTTGTTTATTTCAGCTATTAACAATGTGATGTTCTATATGTGCTAGTATGAACTGTGCAGTTCAATTTCATCAATACCAAATTTAACAATAGCTCTATGAATGACTATATTTGGTTGTTGTTAAGCATGTTGTCACTGGTGCGCGTCGGTCCTAAACAAACAGTTTTTAACCCCTTTCCGCGACGGCATTTGGAACCATCGCCAAGTGAGTGTGGGCGATAGGGGGGGTCCTTCCCACATGACCCAGAAACCGTCGGAAATATGCCCTCCTGGCACACACGTTCGGCAAAATGAGTGTGGGCGAGCACTCAAATACAGAAATACGTACAGTAGAGCTAAAAAAATACAATTATATGGCGAAATTGTTTCCGTTCGCAAGTACATTCCACACAGTCAGTCCCCGCTAAACATTTCCGTTTGTATGTACATCCCACACAGTCGCTCCAAGGAAAATGTTTCCGTTCACAGGTACATCACACACAATTTTTCCCGTTAAATCATTTGTGATAGCGTTGCCATTACACAAGATATTAATAATTTTATCGTTTGCGTTATTGAATGCATCACACACGGTGCGTAGAAGAAACTGTGTGGCAAAGGCTGTCCATCACACACACTTTTTATGTGATAAACGTTTGCGCAAGGTGGCCTAACGCAAACAGTTTTCAAGAGAAAGTCGTGTGTGCAGTGGAGATTGATCGCACATGTAGTGGATCCTAGAAACGTTTCTGATCTCCACGTATATCGCAGACGTTTCACTTTCGCAAACCGTGTGCAGTGTAATCCCTATTTAATCCATAATTAATCCCTAATTCAAAAGTCACGTGTTTTGAATTTGAAAGTAGGCAACACTTATTTCATATCCAACCATGTTTATTACAAATAGGTTCAACCACGAATCCATAATTCAATGCAAAGGTACATATACTGAAGAACTACAGAAGCACCAAGTAAAGAATGATGAACCACAGTTGTACTAAAGACTGTAAAGAGAGAGGCGAAAGACATTCTGGTTGCTGGAGAAGGTGAAGCGGAATGCCCATATTGTGCCCTCCTCCATGTGTAAGGCGCGCACGACTCTAGGCCAACCCCTTGTGATGGATGCCCATCCATCCTTCACTGTCTTCATTAGGACTTCTCGATTCTCATTGTAGTCTGGATGAAATACGTTTAACCTTCATTGCGTGTCCACCAATCATGTACTTTGCGAGGTAATCTTGAGTGAACTGCTTCGAGAACCACTGGGAATGAAAAAGATTCAGACATTGTTGTCTAACAACTCATTATGGGCAGTAAAAAGAGAAGGCTGCAGAGTTTGTAGTTACCATCCTACAGCTCACTATTGTGTTGGATAGAGCATAAACAAATAAGTTGCTTGCCACCATTCGTATCTTTTTGCTAATAATCCTTATCAGTTTCCTCACTTGATGCTTGTTCATCAATATCTCATTGCCCCATACGCAAAAAGGGTCAGTGCGTGGATCCTTGCCAAGGGCATATGTACCTACAAGCAACAAGTCAATATTAGAAGCTAACTAGTGTCCAGGCCTGGATCTATATGCACTACATTATGGAACGACGGGGGGAGTACAAGCCGAGGGATGAAGCTAACCTCGGCAGAAAATGGTGGTCACTCCGTCCTGCATAAGTAGTGGAAAGGCATGATAAGTACAACAATCTTAACATCAAACAAATATAGCAAAGGTAAACAACATCATCTCCAAATGATAGCTTGAATGTGTTGGTTTTAGCATGCTGTTAAAGTAGATATAAAATGGAAGGCAATGTTACCGACAGCAGGCTTAACAGCCATCAAATATTGCAATTCAAACTGGTATTGTTGAAAATGAATAGAACGTAGGTAATGCTTAAACATCACACTGGATAAATGTGTAAAACTGAAACAAAGGGCATGTGTTAACTACACCAGGAATAACTGGAACCAAATATAGCCGTTCAAACTGGTATTGATGTAGTCGAGCGGCACAGTTCCGACTTGCACATAATGAACCACACATTGTGAATGACTGAAATAAACAAGGCATAAATGACCAGTATAACAACCAAATATAGCCATTGAAAACTGGACAGAGTCTCACTGCAACCAACGTAACAAGCAAATACAGATAAACAGGGCATATGCTTGAAAACTGGACAAATGCTCACCGCAACCAACCTAACAAGCAGATAAAGATAAACAAGGCATCTGCTTGATAACTGGAGAAATGCTAAAAAAATCAACCTAACAACCAAGTACAGATAAACAAGGCATCTGCTTGATAATTGGGCAAATGCTAAAAAGAAAAGCAACCTAACAACCAAATACAGATAAACAAGGCATCTGCTTAATAACTGGACAAATACTCACTTCAACCAAACTAAGAACCAAATACAGATAAACAAGGCATCTGCTCGATAACTGAAAAAATGCTCACTCCAACCAACCTAACAACCAAATACAGATAAACAAGGCATCTACTCACTATAAACAACCAAATATAGCCATTCGTGAAACTAAAGTGGACAATTGATACTTAAACATCACATAGACCTATTGAACAATACATTTTTGCATAATTGAATTAATTAAACACGGCACAGTTAAAGCACCGCATGGCAAATGCTACTACAACAAAGGGTACGGGTTGGCAAGCTAGAAAAGGTAAGATTTGCTGATAGAATGTTGCCTCACATTTCATGGACGGAATCCTTCCAGTTGGAAGAGCACAGACCCATGGTGCGCTCTCTGATGTCACAGATGGGTTGTTTCACCTTGGAAGAACCTTCGTGGGTGCCCTCCTCGTGGTTGTGGTCGATGAGATCTAAGTTGGCAATTGAGGATCCCAAGCCGCCGCCGTAGAACGTGTCCTTCAGAAGTGACAAAATGGGCTCGATGGCGTATAAAGTTCGCAAATCCTTGACCGCTTGGTGGAGAAGATCCACGGCAGGGCCGTCGAAGAGACCAACGATAGTTGAACCAGAGGGGTTGGGGATGGACCACTTAACCTGTGACATGGCCCGCGTGAAGCCGTCAGTGTGGACGAGCTTGATGTCGTAGTCAGCTTTCCTGAGATACAGTAATACGCTAGCCCGCTGACATGAAGCCTTCGGCATGGTAACATAGTCAACGTCTTCGTCGGCTTCCGCGATGACGTGTTGCTCCAGGATTGACAGGTTGGGGCGAATGGCAGCCACCTCACCAACGTCCGCCGAAGAGGCCATGATAAACCTCTTCTTGGCCGAACGCTCATCGGGCTCCCCGGGATACGTAGTCGAGCTTAGGCTGCGACATTCTGGAGCAGGGGATGTGGATCTGGCAGGGAGGGACACCGCAGGCCTCATCTAAAAACTCAGGGAAGTGGGGCGACGGTGTGGGAATCGCTGGATAACCTGAACTTTATTATCTATGCTAGGAGGAATGGGCAGACCGGCAGGGTTGGCGGTGGCGCTGGCGGCGGCCGCGAGCTAGGGTTCGAAGGGGGGTAGGTGGGGGACTGTGGAGGGGGGTGTTTGAGGATACGCCGCGGCTACTAATTTTTTTAGTAATGGTGGGCGGAGATGGTGGTGGACAAGGGAGGGCGACGGTTCAAATGCCTCGGCTACTGCAATTTTACTATAAGGTCGGTGCTGGAGGAGTGTGGACGACGGTTGAAGTACGACAGCTACTAAAATTTGGGTAAAGGAATTGATGCGGGTCCGGAGTGCCCAAGATCGTGCACGGTCCAATAACAATATGCGTGTATGATAATAAGGTAAAGTGGCGCGGATCAGCCAATTTTTGCAACGCTCAAGGCGGGTAGTTTGTTTTTATATTTCTAGCTAGCTGGTCTATCGCACACGGTTCGTCCTAATTTCCAAATAAACTTACCCGCCTTTAGCTTCCACACAGGTGGTGGTTTTACAACGCACTTGCATCGCACACGGTTAAGCCAGTACCTCCACAATTTGCTCGCGCTTGCACAGTCATGGTGATTTCAGCGCACTTGCATCGCACACGGTTGAGCCAGTACCTCCACCCTTTGCTCGCGCTTGCGCGGTCGTGGTGATTTTAGCGCACTTGCATCGCACACGGTTGAGCCAATACCTCCACCTTAGTTTGCTCGCACTTGCGCGGTCGTGGTGATTCACATCGCACTTGTATCGCACACGGTTAAGATATTATACCCCGTGTCCGTTGAGGGTCATCAGAGTCTTTGCAGCAAAAAATAACGTTAGGGAGGGTCAAAAGACAGCCACACCAGCATGTGGCCCAAATATATATGAGTGAAAAGGGTGGTATGTGATGTTCAAAATTCCAATGCACAACTTTGACCCCCCGGGCCCATGGTTGGGCGCGTCATTGAAGATCGATGAGAGGGGCCAGAAGTCAAGAACCACCTGGAAGTGGCCAAGTATATGTATGAATATTGGGGATGTTTAAAACTTTAAATACACAATGCATAACTTTGGTGGCACCTACCTCGCAAACCCGGAAGCACCCTAACAACCACCTAGCTAGGATATATATATAATGACATAATGTCGTACCTAGCTAGGATGCTTGGCCCACCACCTCCCACTTCGTGTCAGCGGGGCAGATGCACGTAATGATCGACACTTTGGTCATACATGCATGTCGCCATGACCTACTATAAGACGGACCAATGAATCTTTCGTTTGGTCAAATGACAGTTGTTGTTGTCGATAAACCGCTTGGGCCAATAGATTGAACCATCATAAACATCGCACGAGAGGGACCACAAAACCAGCACCTCTTGCATGCGGCCCAAAATGATGTACGTTGGGAAGGGGTGATGTGTGTTTTCAATATAGAATAATGTACAATTTAGATGTGGTGCCTACCTCTCAATACAGACAACAACCATGAAGGCAAGGTAGTTAAGGACGAGATACGTACACAGGGTTTGATGTAGGTCGAACCCAGCAATCCGAGCATCTGGGAAGGAATCCTGACAATGCATGAGCTTGAGCTTTGGTTGACCGACATTTGATGGTGACCGACACTAACATGAACTAGGAGGAATCCATTCATGGCCAACACATACCCCTCATTATCGGTCAAAGGGATGATATATATACACTCGGGGAGCCCACAGATATCCGTGTCGTCACAAAAAACTGCACAAGGGAGACGTGGTTGATCAGAAGACCCCGTATACACTGCATGCGGCCCGAAAATATGTATGGGTACGATGGTGTATGATGTGTTTAAATCCCAAATGCACAACTTCGATGGGCCATGCCAAGTACATTACAAACCGAACACTATACCCGACTCCAAGCCTGGTTCAATACCTATGATGTCAGTTTCCCAACTTCGAGGCGGCAGCCGGGGGGGGGGGGGGGGTCATCCCACGCATGCGCTCAAACTTTATTTTGTCTAGCATGGGACACATCTATATATATCTTTACATCTATACACCTATATAGTGTGCGAATAACTATGAAAGTTTGCTCGTTGGATGAAGCCAATCCGACGGGACAAAGATGGCAAATCCGAGCACTACTGGCCATTGGATATCATCTACATTCCACCAGATTCTGCCACATGTACAATCTAGAAGACTCCATGGTTGAACTTAAGCATTGTCACAACCCTAGTTAGTGCTTGCATTAGAGTGATGCATCATGTTTAATTTTTCCTGAAACTTGAAATGGGGATGAACCAAACCCCCAGCACCACTTAAACCAACTAGGGTTACTATAATATTTTTCCAATGAACCTGAATTGCCCTTCAAAAATATTAATCACTTTTGTCTTGGTCTAGAACCTCTGCCAAAATTGGTTCACATTTTTCTAGGACACCTAAGGTCACTGGATTAAATCATTAGCTATTTGCATTTGGACATCTGAATGCTATAAAATATTTTAAATGTCCAAATAATTCTGAACTTAAGTGAGGGCTGTTGGAAATATTCCAAACACAACCCACAATTATTTTCAGGATTTTTGAGAGTGCTCTGGCATTTTAAATAAAGCCGAAACATTTACAGAAAATAGAAAACTGAAACAAATAGAAGAGAGAGAGAGAGAGAGAGAGAGAGAGAGAGAGAGAGAGAGAGAGAGAGAGAGAGAGAGAAAGGCCATAGGCCACTTACCTGCATTGGGCCGGTCCACCTGGCCCGTGCCTGTCATCACCCACCTCCGCCAGTAGGCAGAGGAGGGGCGGTGCATGCGCGGAGCTCACCACGCAGCTCCCTGCTCGTCTGCGTCACCTGGACAGCACGGTGACGCATCGAAATGCCTCCTCGGTGCCGCCCCGACCTCACCGACACCTCACTTTCCCCCTACCCTCTCTCTCGCCCTCTCTTCGCCATGTCCGATGCAGCCGCGCTCGCGCCGTCATGAAGCTCACAGCCACCTCCGTCCACTCGTCGCCTCGCCGTGTCCAAGATCTCCGCCGTCATCCACTTCGTCGAGCAGGCCGAGCCCCGAGCGCTCACACGCTCTGCACCGTCCTCACCAAGCTCATCCCCGACCGCCATCGCCGGAGATCCCCTTCGCCGCCCCGACCGCTCCAGCTCTTCCCCGACCTCGCTGACCCGCTCGTCGAGACCGCTATGAGCTGCTGGCCATCTCCCCCCTCTCCGTTCTCTTCCTAGCATGCCGTAGCGACCGGAACGAGCTCACCCGCACCCGCCGTCGCCTGTGCTCGCCGCCGACGTGTCTCGGGCCACGCAACGGCCTGGATGACATGTCCACCTTGCTCACCGCACCGCGTAGAGCACGTAGGTGCTAACCCCACACTGCCTCGCTCGTCTTAGCAACGACCCCGAGCTCACCCGAGCTCCGGCAGCCGCCAAGGTCGTCGCCGGCGACGTTCCCGACCACCCCGAGCCCAACCACCACCACCACTGGATGCGGCTCGTCCCCAGCTTCACGTAGATGGCCTTCGGCGTCCTTTGGGTCGCCGGAGCGCGAAGCCCGCGCCCCTCTGCCGTGTCTGCTGCCGTCGCCGGCTAAATGCTGGTGGTTAGCCCCGGTTTGACCAGGGGCTTGACCTCCCCTGGGTCTATGACAGGTGGGGCCCAGCCCTGCTAATTAACCTAGGTTAGGGCTAACTAAATTCAATTAGTTTAGTTAACCACTGACACACGGGACCCACTGATCCGTTTGACCTGGACCGGCCCCGTTGACCTGCTGACGTCACAGTGATGCAGTGATGACACAGTAATGCCTTTTCTGGATTTATTCTTATTCAGAAAATTCCAGAAAATAGTGCCAACTTCTAAAAATCATAGAAACTAATCTGTAACTCCAAATGCAAAGATTTATATATGAAAAATGATCAGAAAAATCCAATCTATCCATCTGCACTGGTTTCATGCATGTTAAAGCAACTTAACCCTGCTGTTTATATCAAAACATGATAAAGCCCTAGTTAAATTCATAAGATGAGTTTGGGGTTGAACCATTGGTTCAAAATAGCTCAAACCTATCTGGTTATAGTTGCATTAGCCCAACACACTCATTTTTCCATGTCATATGCATGCATCATATTGTTGCATATTGTCGTGTATTGATTGTGTTACTGGTGCTCTCTGCGGAGGTTCTGTCCCGGAGGATTACCTTGAGTACCCAAGCGAAGGACAGTACCACTCTGCTGATCTACTAGGCAAGCAACCCCCCAATTGATCATATCGATACAATCCCATCTTCTCGCTCCTGCTCTCATTTACTGCATTTAAGACAACAACGTTTCAAACTGCTGTGTGCTGCGGTAGTTGAACCCATTTCCTCTGCATGACCTGTCTTTGCCACAGTAACTATATGAAACCCACTAGCATGTGTAGGAGTTGATTGAGCCATGTTTGTGTTTCCTACCATGCTATGCTTGCTATGCTTAGAGTCGTGTCAGGTCTGGTTCATCTGGGTGATGGGCTAGGGTGAAATGATCATGTTAGTAATGAGAGTGAGGTGTTGAACACGATTTGGTAAAGGTATCGATGAGAGGCCATGTAGGAGTACATGGTGGGTTGTTTCATTGGAACCGCCCTTAAGCACGGAGATCTGTATGTGTGATTTAAGAATCAGCTACTACCATGCATTGGGATCCTTAATTGACCCTCTCGGCTTCTTAACCACCCTAGTCCTCTGTCGAGGAGTTGCAAGTAGTTTCTGCTGTTTGTAGTATACTGGAGGCCATGGGCACCGCTGACCCTCGGGGTGGGCTGTGATGCGGTAGGTACGTGGCACGGTGTACCGGGCGCCCGTTTGGTGTCTCGGGAACCCTGCACACATCGTTCGGGGCCGTATGTGGAAACCTTGGCCGGACTCCCTGCGGATGGAACCTGGATAGGCGATAAACCTGGACTAGAGACTTAAGTGTTTAGGCAGGCCGTGGCAGACACCCTCGTTGGGCTTCCGCTTGAAGGTTGCCGAGTACATGTCGTGTAAACGGCGATAAGTGGTGGAAGCGTGTGTGAGGAAGTACACCCCTGCAGGGTTAACATCATCTATTCGAATAGCCGCATCCACGGTAAAGGACCGCTTGGTTGCCTATACAGTTCATTGAAAAGTAAATGGAAACTACTAAAAGCCTCGAGACAAGTGTGAGTGCCGTGGATGGCCCTTTCGTAGGATGACGGAAGAGGATCCGTGGTAGTGTATTGTTGTGGTGAGTAGTGGACTCGTGTGCGCAAAACATTTACGAGTTGCTGTCTCATAGGATAGTTTAGCCAAGAGTCAAAGCTGGCTTGCTGCAATAAATTCCACTATCCCTTTGTTGATAATGCGCATGTATGTAGGATCTGATCTAAGTCTTGCTGAGTACCTTTGTACTGATGTTTTCTTAATTACTATTGCAGAAGAGAATGCTGCCCCTTCCGATGGGTTCTATGTAGATCTCGACGTTGATGAGTAGCTTGATGCCCAGGTGGTGAGCCTGAGGTTGTGAAGGGCCTTTGTAGATAGACAGGCTGCGTCAAGCCTTCTTTCTTTCTAGTTGTCTGTACTCAGACAAGTTTGCTTCCGCATGTGCTTGTATGTTTGAATGACTTGAGTGTTGGGTCGTGTGACCCCTACCTGTATGAACATGTTATGTATGGCTCTCTGGAGCCTTCTAAATAAAGTACTTGAGTTGTAGAGTTCTGTTGTGATGCCATGTTGTATTTGCACATATCGAGCATATTGTGTGTGTGATTTGAAATGCTTAGTATGTGTGGGATCCGACAACCTAGTTGTCTATCCTTGGTAGCCTCTCTTATGGGGAAATGTAGTCTAGTGCTTCCACTGAGCCATGGTAGTCTGCTACAGCCCGGTTTACCAGAGTCCTATTAGCCCAGTTGCTACCGCTCCGGAACACTTAGACTGGCCGGCATGTGTCCTTCTTCGTTCCTGTGTCTGTCCCCTCGGGGAAATGTCACGCGGTGTCTACCGGAGTCCTGCTAGCCTGCTACAGCCCGGGTTCCCGGAGTCCTGTTAGCCCAGTTGCTGCAGCCCGGATTCACTTGCTGATGACCGACACGTTCGTTGCTGGGTCATGTATGCATGTCCCTGTAAGTTAGTGCCACTTTGGGTTTACGACTAGTCATGTCGACCCGGGTTCTCTGTTATATGGATGCTAGCGACACTATCATATACGTGAGCCGAAAGGCGCAAACGGTCCCGGGCCAGGTAAGGTGGCACCCGTGGGAATACCGTGCGTGAGGCCGCAAAGTGATATGATGTGTTACATGCTAGATCGGTGTGACTTAGGATCGGGGTCCTGACAGCGTTGGCATCAGAGCCGGACTGCCTGTAGGTCCATCAAGCCAAACTGGTCGATGTCGAGTCTAGAAATGCTTTAGTTATATGTAGGGGAATTGATTTTGGGAGGGAACGTAAGGCTCTTTTTTCTTCTTTACCTCATGTATTTATGATCTGAGTCAGCCTATTCTTCCCACGGGGGTTAAGGACTAGGATCTCATCTTCCTATCAGGTTCACGTGTTACTAATCTGTAGACTCTTATAGGATTGTTGGTTACAAGCCCCAGTTCAGTTCTACTACTTCAGTATGTTGTTAGTTGGACCCGGAACCTTGATATGATGTTGTTGAGTGGCTATGCAAACTTTTGTAGAATGTCTCAAAATCCTTTTTGAGCATTTACAACCGTTATGCTGTCCAATTTCTGTTAGAAATTCTAATGTCTTCGCATTATTTGGTGTTTCAGATGTCCTCTCGCACTACTCACCAGGTGGTACGACTGACCCGGTGCATTGACGTGCCCGGGCACACGGCCATGTTAGTTCGAGTGATGACTGAGATAGGCTACAGATGGTATCCTGAATATACCGTCGAAGAGGAGTTTCGTGACTTCAATCAGAGTCAGTTTATCTGTACCGTGAGGAACTTTCCATCTTATCCCGGAGCTACCGAGCCTTTGCACTGGTCCTATGGGCTTGGTATTTCCATGGAGATGTCCGCGCAGGATGCTGCCTACTCTATGATCTCCATCGTTCGAGCCAGGTATGCATCACTTCAGGATACCGAGTTCCGCTATCTGCCGGCGGCACACACTCGCCAGGAGGGCTATTACACTGGGCTTTATGCCGATGCTTCTCAGGAGGAGCCACGTCTTCGCACCACCACTGAGATGTTGGAGGACAGAGATCGAGAGAACCGTGCCTTACGCATGGAGCTGTACAACACCCGCGAGGACCATTGGGCTACCCTGACACGGCTCGCACCAGCCGTGCAGACCGGTTACCTGGATATGCGGGATTTGTACCCCGTCCGCACATGTCTGCCAGCTCGCATGGATTACCCAGATGTCGGAGGTATCACGCCTCCACGTGGGCGCCGTCTTCCACCCTTTGTGGGGCCGAGGCCTCATTCGAGTCCATATTGTCCGCAGGCCCGACGTGATCGTGAGTTCCCGGATCCGCACGTCCCGCTTCCAGGCTATGCGGGGGATCTCTATGAAGACTACTACGGAGCCAGGGACGACTGAGCTGGATCACGACACTAGTAGTATGTAGTAGTTGTATTTCCACAGTCCTGCGCGTCTTGTGGAATATGACTTAGTGTGTACCGAATTCCGGGGGCGTAGAAAAATAATGTATAGGAGCTTGGAATGCCTCTGATGAGATGTAATGTTCCTTCACCGTAGTTGTACTTCAGCCCGGGCTTGTACTAAACTATGTATGGTGTGTATGACCGATGGTATATATATGGCAGTTTCTGTATTACCATGTCGTACAGATGAACATCTCTGCATTCCGTGTCATCCATTACATTCTGCACTCCTATGCTAGAGTTTTGCCATCCTTGTCTAAACCGTTGTTTGTTTTTCCTAGGATGGTCAACACCCGAAGCACCCCTGCTGTCCAGGAGCAGGGGAAGACGGTGGGGCTAGGGATGGGAATCTGCCCCATCCACCTTCCTTGGTTGAAGTCAGGTTGGAAGCAGAAAGGAATAAATGCGAGACCAACCGATTGCTGGAACGCATCGAGCAGAACACTGCACATCACCAGAGGAACGACTTGGTGTCTCTCAATGATTTCATCAAGCTGACCCCACCAACCTTCCATCATTCCATCGAGCCCCTCGATGCGGATGATTGGCTCTGCAGCATTACCCATAAGCTACGTTCTGCACGCGTAGCCGAAGCTGACAAAGTCACTTACGCTGCTTATCTCCTTCAGGGCCCTGCTAGCTTTTGGTGGGAAAACTATGAGGCTATGCGCCCAGCTGGCTAGATTACCACTTGGGCAGACTTCAACGCGGCTTTCCATGAGCACCACATTCTGGAGGGTCTTATGGATCGTAAGAGGGAGGAGTTCTGCAACTTCACCCAAGGCAGACTGACCGTGGATGCCTACAGCCGCGAGTTTGGAAACTTGGCACGCTATGCACATGAGGAAGTGTCCACCGACGCCAAGAAGCAGGCGAGGTTCCGAAAGGGACTTAGCCCCGAGCTTCACCATGATCTCCGTCTACACGAGTGCACCTCCTTCCAGAAGCTTGTGAACAAAGCCATCAGTGCTGAAATGGGCCAGACTGACTATGAAGCTACACGCAAGCATTCCCGTGATTTTGGTTCTTCATCCGGTTCTGGCTCTCAGAAGCGCCAGGTGTGGATTCCAAACACAGCTCTGCCACCCAGGTTCACTCCGAGGCCATCCTATGAGGCGCCTCGCCCAACCCAACAGTATGCACTGCCTAAGGCTTATGGTGGACCAGCCGTTAATGCTGCTCCGCGCACCAACTCTGTGACATGCTTCAAGTGCGGAGAGCCGGGTCACTACCTTCGAGAGTGTCCCCAGAACAACAACCCCAACCAGTCTGGAAAGTCCGTTGGCCATGGTAAGCCAGCGGGGAAGGTGCTCTATGCCAAGCCAGCCACCTCCGCACGTGGCCATGTTAACTATGTCTCAGCTGAGGAGGCTTATGATGATCCCAACGTCGTCCTTGGTACGCTCCTTGTTATCTGCCATCTGGCATCTGTTCTTTTCGATACTGGAGCATCTCATTCTTTCATATCTAAGAGCTATGCTCGTTTGCATAACACCACATTTTGTGACATGCCCACTTCCATGGTAATTCAAATTCCAGGTTCCAAATGGCAAACTTCTAGAGTAAGCCATAGGAATTAAATTCTTGTCGATAGACTGGTCTTCCTTGCATCCTCAATAGCTCTCAAGTCCTCGGACATAAATATCATCTTAGGTATGGACTAGATGTTAGCCCATTATGCTAAGATTGATTGCGCCACTAGAACTGTTGAACTTACCCACCCATCGGGCAAGACGGTCAATGTATTAACCCGAGTGTCTGAGCGTCAGCTCTACTCTCTTAATGCCAGTCCTTTGCCAAATATCGAAGATATTCCGGTAGTCCGTGACTTCCCGGTTGTCTTTCCAGAAGAACTGCCAGGTGTTCCACCTGATAGAGATGTAGAGTTCGTGATAGATCTTGTTCCAGGAACTGTCCCAATCTCTAGAAGACCCTATAAGATGGCACCCCTAGAACTAGCTGAGCTTAAGAAACAACTCGATGAGTCCTTGAAAAAGGGTTTCATCCATCCTAGCTCTTCTCCATGGGCTTGTCCCGTCCTCTTCGTCAAGAAGAAGGATGGTACGGATCGGATGGTTGTAGATTACCGACCTGTTAACTTGGTTACCATAAAGAACAAGTACCCGCTCCCCAGGATCAACGACCTGTATGATCAGCTCGCTGGATCCTCAGTCTTCTCCAAAATGGATTTGAGGTTGGGCTACCATCAAATCAAAATCAAGAACGGGGACATTCCCAAAACGGACTTTGTTACTTGTTATGGCCAATACGAGTACACCGTCATGTCCTTCGGTTTAACCAATGCCCCAGCCACCTTCTCTCGGTTAATGAATTCGATGTTCATGGAGTAGTTGGATAAATTCGTCGTGGTTTACCTCGATGATATACTCATCTACTCCAAGAATGAGGAAGAACATGCCGAGCATCTAAGGCTGGTATTGACGAAACTTCGAGAGCACCGCCTTTATGCCAAATTCTCCAAATGTGAATTTTGGTTGCCATAAGTGACCTATCTAGGCCATGTAATCTCTGGTAAGGGTATTGCTATCAATACCGAGCGACTTCAGGCCGTTCTTAATTGGACTCCACCTGAATCGGTCAAGCAAGTTCGGAGTTTCCTTGGCTTAGTGAGCTACTGCCGCCGCTTCATCGAGAACTTCTCCAAGGTTGCTAAACCTCTAACTGA
Source organism: Aegilops tauschii subsp. strangulata (assembly GCF_002575655.3). Taxonomy (NCBI): domain Eukaryota; kingdom Viridiplantae; phylum Streptophyta; class Magnoliopsida; order Poales; family Poaceae; genus Aegilops; species Aegilops tauschii. Next base: position 238,568,496 of record NC_053037.3, on the reverse strand, counting down.
ACTCCTGAAGAAAGATAAAAAGTTCGAGTGGACCCCACAGTGCGAGTTCAGCTTTCAGGAACTGAAAAGACGCCTGACATCTGCCCCTGTACTGGTACCACTAGATTTCTCCAAGGACTTTGTTATCTATTGCGACGCCTCGCGACAAGGACTAGGTTGCATACTCATGCAAGATCGTCATGTGATTGCCTATGCTTCATGACAGTTGCATCCACATGAGGAAAACTGTCCCAGACATGATCTAGAGCTTGCAGCTGTAGTCCATGCACTTAAAACATGGCGACATTACCTTCTCGGTAATCGTTGCGAAATCTTCACCGATCACCAAAGTCTGAAATACATCTTCACCCAACCGGATTTGAATCTCAGGCAAAGACGTTGGGTCGAGTTGATAACGGATTACGACTTAGGAATAACTTACACCCCGGGCAAAGCCAATGTCATGGCTGATGCGCTAAGTCGTAAATCTTATTGTAACAACCTGATGTTACAACAAAGTCAACCACTTCTCCATGAGGAAGTTCGGAAGCTTAACATTCACATCGTTCCTCAAGGGTTCCTATCTACCTTGGTGGCAAAACCTACCCTTATGGATCATATCATTACCGCTTAGCGGTATGACAAGGGGATATCTCGGATCAAGGAGAACATTTCTAGCGGAGCTGCTAAATGTTTCACTGTGAATGATCAAGGTGTTGTCTTCTTCGAGAACCGTTTAGTGGTTCCCAAGAAACGACAACTATGGCAATTGATCCTTAAGGAAGCTCATGATTCTCCTCTCACAATTCATCCCGGTAGTACCAAGATGTATCAGGATCTACGCCAGAGGTTCTGGTGGACTAGGATGAAGAGAGAAATTGCTCAATATATTGCTAATTGTGACGTCTGTCGTCGTGTTAAAGCAGAGCATCAACGGCCTGCTGGCACCCTTCAACCTTTAGCTATTCCTGAATGGAAATGGGATAAAATTGGTATGGATTTCATCACCGGGTTTCCCAGGACCAAGAGAGGGAATAATGCTATTTTCGTTGTCATCGATCGTCTTCCGAAGTAGCCCACTTCCTACCTGTTCGAGAGAGTATAACCGCTAGCCAGCTAGCAGACTTGTATATCTCTCGAATAGTGTCTCTTCATGGTGTTCCATTGGAGATTAAGTCAGACCGTGGAAGCCTCTTCACCTCTCGATGTTGGGAAAGTTTCCAAAATGCTATGGGGACTCGTCTCTCCTTTAGCACCGCCTTCCACCCTCAATCAAGTGGTCAAGTAGAGCGCGTCAATCAAATTCTGGAAGATATGCTCCGAGCTTCTGTTATCTCATTCGGAATAGATTGGGAGAAATGCCTTCCATTTGCCGAATTTGCTTATAACAATAGCTATCAATCTAGCTTAGGCAAAGCTCCTTTTGAGGTTGTTTATGGACGAAGGTGTCGAACGCCTTTTAACTGGTCAGAAACTGGGGAAAGACAATTCTTTGGCCCAGATATGATCCAAGAAGCAGAAGAGCAAGTTCGCATCGTTCGTGAGAAATTGAAAACAGCCCAATCTTGTCAGAAGAGCCAATATGATTGCAAGCATAAGGCCATGATTTATGAGTTGTCGAGAAGGCTTAACTTCGGGTTACTCCTCTGAAGGGAACCCATCGTTTCGGTATCAAAGGCAAATTGGCTCCTCGCTACATTGGACCCTTTCGCATTATTGCCAAATGAGAAGTTGCCTACCAATTGGAACTACCTCCGCATCTTTCCAGAGTTCATGATGTCTTCAACGTTTCTCAACTCAGTCATTGCTTCTCGGATCCTATCCGTGGAGTGGACCACGAAACGCTTGATCTCCAAGATAATCTCACATATCGGGAATATCCCATTCGTATCCTTGATCAAGCCGAGCGTACCACTCGATGCCACAACATCAAGTTTCTCAAGGTTCAATGGTCACACCATTCCGAGAAAGAAGCTACTTGGGAAAGGGAGGATCGTCTTCGACTTGAGTACCCCACTTTCTTTCCGACGGACCCTGAATCTCGGGACGAGATTTTTCTGAGTGGGGGTGAGTTGCCACAACCCTAGTCAGTGCTTGCATTAGAGTGATGCATCATGTTTAATTTTTCCTAAAACTTGAAATGGGGATGAACCAAACCCCAGCACCACTTAAACCAACTAGGGTTACTAAAATATTTTCCCAATGAACCTGAATTGCCCTTCAAAAATGTTCATCACTTCTGTCTTGGTCTAGAACCTCTGCCAAAATTGGTTCACATTTTTCTAGGACACCCAAGGTCACTGGATTAAATCATTAGCTATTTGCATTTGGACATCTGAATGCTATAAAATATTTTAAATGTCCAAATAATTCTAAACTTATGTGAGGGATGTTGGAAATATTCCAAACAGAGCCCACAATTATTTTCAGGATTTTTGAGAGTGCTCTGGCATTTTAAATAAAGCCAAAATATTTACAGAAATAGAAAACTGAAACAAATAGAAAAGAGAGAGAGAGAAAGGCCAGAGGTCACTTACCTGCACTGGGCCGGCCCACCTGGCCCGTGCTAGTCATCACCCACCTCTGCCCGTAGGCAGAGGAGGGGGCGGTGCATGCGCGCCGAGCTTGCCACGCAGCTCCTTGGTCGTCTGCGACGCCTGGACAGCGCGACGATGCCTCGAAACGCCTCCTCGGTGCCGCCCCGTCCTCACCGACACCTCACTTTCCCCTGCCCTCTCTCTCGCCCTCTCTTCGCCATGGCCGACGCAGCCGCGCTCGCGCCGTCGTGAAGCTCGCAGCCACCGCCGTCCACTCGTTGCCTCGCCGTGTCCAAGATCTCCTCCGTCGTCCACTTCGTCGAGCAGGCCGAGCCCCGAGCGCTCGCACGCTCTGCACCGTCCTCACCAAGCTCATCCCCGACCGCCATCGCCGGAGATCCCCTTCGCCGCCCCGACTGCTGGCCATCTTTCCCCTCTTCGTTCTCTTCCTAGCACGCTGTAGCGACCGCAACGAGCTCGCCCGCACCCGCCGCCGCCTGTGCTCGCCGCCGACGTGTCTCCGACCATGCAACGGCCCGGATGACATTTCCACCTTGCTCACCGCACCGCGTAGAGCACGTAGGTGCTAACCCCACGCCGCCTCGCTCGTCGTAGCAACGACCCCAAGCTCACCCGAGCTCCGGCAGCCGCCAAGGTCGTTGCCGTGACGTTCTCGGCCACCCCGAGCCCAACCACCACCATCACTGGATGCGGCTCGTCCCCATCTTCACGTAGATGGCCTCCGCCGTCCTTTGGGTCGCCGGAGCGCAAAGCTCGCACCCCTCCGCCGCGTATGCTGCTGGCGGCGGCTAAATGCCAGTGGTTAGCCCCGGTTTAACTAGGGGTTTGACCTCCCCTGTGTCTATGACAGGTCGGGCCCACCCTGCTAATTAACCTAGGTTAGGGCTAACTAAATTCAATTAGTTTAGTTAACCACTGACATGCGGGACCCACTGGTCAGTTTGACCTGGACCGGCCCCGTTGACCTGCTGACATCACAGTGACGCAGTGCTGACGCAGTAATGCCTTTTCTGGATTTATTCTTATTCAGGAAATTCAAGAAAATAATGCTAACTTCTAAAAATCATAGAAATTAATCTGTAACTCCAAATGCAAAGATTCATATATGAAAAATGATCAAAAAAAATCCAATCTATCCATCTGCACTGGTTTCATGCATGTTAAAGCAACTTAACCCTGCTGTTTATATCAAAACATGATAAATCACTATTTAAATTCATAAGATGAGTTTGGGGTTGAACCATTGGTTCGAAATGGGTCAAACCCACCTGGTTATAGTTGCATTAGCCCAACACACTCATTTTGCCATGTCATATGCATGCATCATATTGTTGCATATTGTCGTGTATTGATTGTGTTACCGGTGCTCTCTGCGGTAGGTTCTGTCTCGGAGGATTGCCGTGAGTACCCAAGCGGAGGACAGTACCAGTCTGCTGATCTGCCAGGCAAGCAACCCCCCAATTGATCATATCGATACAATCCCATCTTCTCGCTCCTACTCTCATTTACTTCATTTAAGACAACAACGTTTCAAACTGCTGTGTGCTGCGGTAGTTGAACCCATTTCCTCTGCATGACCTGTCTTTGCCACAGTAACTAGATGAAACCCACTAGCATGTGTAGGAGTGGATTGAGCCATGTTTGTGTTTCCTACCATGCTATGCATACTATGCTTAGAGTCGTGTCAGGTCTGGTTCATCTGGGTGATGGGCTAGAGTGAAATGATCATGTCGATAATGAGAGTGAGGTGTTGAACACGATTTGGTAAAGGTATCGATGAGAGACCATGTAGGAGTACATGGTGGGTTATTTCATTGGAACCACCCTTAAGCACCGAGATCTGTATGTGTGATTTAAGAATCAGGTACTCCCATGCATTGGGATCCTTAATTGATCCTCTTGGCTTCTTAACCACCCTAGTCCTCTGTCGAGGAGTTGCAAGTAGTTTCTGGTGTTTGTAGTATACTGGAGGTCGTGGGCAGCGTTGACCCTCGGGGTGGGCTGTGATGCGGTAGGTACGTGGCACGGTGTACCGGGCGCCCGTTTGGTGTCTCGGGAACCCTGCACACATCGTTCGGGGCCGTATGTGGAAACCTTGGCCGGACTCCCTGCGGAGGGAACCTGGATAGGCGATAAACCTGGACTAGAGACTTAAGTGTTTAGGCAGGCCGTGGCAGACACCCTCGTTGGGCTTCCGCTTGAAGGTTGCCGAGTACATGTTGTGTAAACGGCGATAAGTGGTGGAAGCGTGTGTGAGGAAGTACACCCCTGCAGGGTTAACATCATCTATTCGAATAGCCGCATCCATGGTAAAGGACCGCTTGGTTGCCTATACAGTTCATAGAAAAGTAAATGGAAACTACTAAAAGCCTCAAGACAAGTGTGAGTGCCGTGGATGGCCCTTTCGTGGGATGACAGAAGAGGATCCGTGGTAGTGTATTGTTGTGGTGAGTAGTGGACTCGTGTGCGCAAAACATTTGCGAGTTGTTGCCTCGTATGATAGTTTAGCCAAGAGTCAAAGCTGGCTTGCTGCAATAAACTCCACTATCCCTTTGTTGGTAATGTGCATGTATGTAGGATTTGATGTAAGTCTTGCCGAGTACCTTTGTACTCATGTCTGCTTAATTACTATTACAGAAGAGAATGCTGCCCCTTCCGATGGGTTCTATGTAGATCTCGACGTTGATGAGTAGCTTGATGCCCAGGTGGTGACCCTGAGCTTGTGAAGGGCCTTTGTAGATAGACAGGCTTCGTTAAGCCTTCTTTCTTTCTAGTTGGCTGTACTCAGACAAGTTTGCTTCCGCATGTGCTTGTATGTTTGTATGACTTGAGTGTTGGGTCGTGTGACCTCTACCTATATGAACATAGTATGTATGGCTCTCTGGAGCCTCCTAAATAAAGTACTTGAGTTGTAGAGTTCTGTTGTGATGCCATGCTGTATTTGCACATATCGAGCATATTGTGTGTATGATTTGAAATGCTTGGTATGTGTGGGATCCGACAACCTAGTTGTCTATCCTTGGTAGCCTCTCTTATGGGGAAATGTAGTCTAGTACTTCCACTGAGCCATGGTAGTCTGCTACAGCCCGGTTTACCGGAGTCCTGTTAGCCCAGTTGCTACCGCTCCAGAACACTTAGACTGGCCGGCATGTGTCCTTCTTCGTTCCTGTGTCCGTCCCTTCGGGGAAATGTCACGCGATGTCTACCAGAGTCCTGCTAGCCTTCTACAGCCCGGGTTCCCGGAGTCCTATTAGCCCAGTTGCTGCAGCCCGGATTCACTCGCTGATGACCGACACGTTCGTTGCTGGGTCATGTATGCCTGTCCCTATAAGTTAGTGCCACTTTGGGTTTACGACTAGTCATGTCGGCCCGAGTTCTCTGTCATATGGATGCTAGCGACACTATCATATACGTGAGCCAAAAGGCGCAAACGGTCCCGAGCCAGGTAAGGTGGCACCCGTGGGAATACCGTGTGTGAGGCCGCAAAGTGATATGATGTGTTACATGCTAGATCGGTGTGACTTAGGATCGGGGTCCTGACAAGCATAATGCACAAACCTCAAAACACAAGCACTTCTCCTTTGTTCTCTAGAATCTTCCATATCTTAATTGCCCAAACCTTTTTTTCTAAATGAATTGTCACTTTTTGTTTTTACCTTTACAATGCACAATTCCATGAATCTTAAAATAGTTTTTTTTAATAAAACTAATTGATTTGGATGAGATGAACTATTAAACGAACATCTACATCATGCATATCTGGGAGAAGAGGCGGGAAACCGATGAGAGGAGTGGCGAGAAACGGTAGCCTGTTTTGGATGAAAACCTAGTAGAGAAGTAAGCGTGAGCTACACGACGCATGCGCACAGTGCTTACCCATGTACTGCATGTGCTGTCGAAAGGGCTCAGGGTTGCCGTTCGATCTGGGAGCATCCAATGGTGCACATGTACGATCCGTGGGGTTTGGGTTCTGGCCAGTCAGAACGCAGGACTCAGATCGCGTGCGCAGCACGGAGGGGGGATATCATACGGAAACCAACATTCGGTGGAAATCGGTGAAGCCACGAGAAAAAGATGTTTTGAAGTTTCAAAAAATGCGGGATGTTAAGAGAATGATGTTTTATTGGCACACAAAATTTCAAGTTGAAACACATTAAGAGATGTGAGCTATGAAAAAGACAAAATCAATGTTCAATAGTGCCGAATAGTAATGTCCCTATTCAAGATGGAATTTGTCTTTTTCATAGCTCACATCTCGTAATGTTTTTCAACTTGAAATTTTGTGTCGCAATAAAACATCACCTTCTTGACTTCCCACATTTTTTTCAAATTTTATGAAACTTTAAAATATGGTTTCCACGAAGTTTTCATTGAATATCGGCTTTTGTGAGTGAACCGTGTGCTATTTGAAAACATTTGGTGAGAAGAATCTCGGTTTTTAAATCCCCGTAAATCCAAAACTAAGCTGAAAATCGTGAAACCTGCCACGGTGTCACGACATCGCACTTATATGTCAAGGATATTTTTTTGTCCATTGTGGTGCAAGTTTTATTACAAGCCTCTTACAAACCGGAGCTTCTCTCAAAGAAGCATCGTGGTTCCGATAGGGAAACGTGTCCCCTTGTGGGCGAAACGCAATCACTACCTCATTTCACCTTGTATTTTCTTCTACGGGGGACATGGAACGGCATGATATCTGTGCTGAAATTTAAACTTATTCAGGGTTCGTTTGGCCTTTTTATACACTAATTGAGTTTCCTAGGCATTCAGTGTCCATAATTCAAATCTGAACTACAAATACATGCTCCAGTTCACCAAAATGGCTAGAAAAATTATACATGTGTCCTTGTGTGCATGTTTAGGTCGCATGCCAGGAATGGGAATGAATTACAACCGTACTGGTGTCATGGCTCGTACTCAAACATTTCGAATCTCGGTTTTTAAGTCCCCATAAATCCTAAACTCACTAGAAAGTCATCAAAGGTGGCATGGTGTCGCGTCATGGCACATATATGTCGTGGTAAAAACATTGTCCAATTTGGGCCAAACTTTATTACAAACCTCTTACAAAAACTGGAGCTTCTCTCAAAGCCTCGTGGTTCTGATAAGGAAGCGTGTTCCCCTTGTGGGCGAAACGTAATCACTGCCTCTTTTTGCCTTGTATTTTCTTCCACGGGCAACATGGAACGACAGGATATCCGTGCTGAAATTTAAACTTATTCAGGGTTCGTTTGGCCTTTTTATACACTAATTCAGTTTCCTAGGCATTTAATGTCCATAATTGAAATCTGAAATACAAATACATGCTCCAGTTCACCAAAATGGCTAGAAAAATTATACATGTGTCCTTGGGTGCATGTTTAGGTCTCATGCCAGGAATGGGAATGAATTACAACCGTACCAGTGTCCTGGCTCGTCCTCAAACATTTCGAATCTCGATTTTTAAGTCCCCATAAATCCTAAACTCACCAGAAAGTCATCAAAGGTGGCATGGTGTCACGTCATGGCACATATATGCCGTGGTAAAAACATTGCCAATTTGTGCGAAGCTTTATTACAAATCTCTTACAAACCGGAGCATGTCGCAAGAACCCTCGTGGTTTCGTTAGGGAAACGTGTCCCCTTGTGGGACAAATGATAATCACTCCCTCTTCTAGCCTCGTATTTTCTTCTACACGCGACACGGAACAACTGGAGATTCGCGCTGAACTTTGAAATTGTTCAGGGTTCGTTTGACCTTTTTTATTTATTAATTGAGTTTTCTAGGCATTTAATGTCCACCATTCAAATCCGAACTAAACATACATGCTCCAGTGCACCAAAATGGCTAGAAAAAATGCACATGTTTCCTTGGGGTGCATGTTTAGGTCCCATGGAATGAATGGGAACGAATTCAACTGTCTCGCCGTCCTGGCCTGGCAACAAACATTGCGAATCTTGGTTTTTAAATGTCTGTAAATCCAAAACTCACCAGGAAATCATGAAACTTGGCATGGTGTCACTACATGGTATATATAATTGTCCAATTTGGGCGAAGCTATATTACAAGCCTTTTACAAACCGGAGCCTGTCGCAACCCTCGTGGTTCCGGTAGGGAAACATGCCGCTCTTGTGGGCAAAACGATAATCGATGCCTCTTCTCGCCTTGAACTTTATTTTCTACAGGCAACATAGAATAACAGGAGTGTTAGGCTGAAATTTGAAACTGTTCAGGGTTCATTTGGCCATTCTATATATATATATATTACTAATTACTAAATTTTCATGCATTTAATGTAGTCCACAATTCAAATTTGAACTACAACCGCATGCTCCAGTGAAGCAAAATGGGTGCGAAATCATACATGTGTCATTGGGTGCATGTTTAGGTCTCGTTTAAGGAATGAGAATGAATTACAAACTTGTCGGCGTCCTGAAACAATGAGAATCTCGGTTTTTAAATCCTAGTAAATAAAAAAGTCACCCAAAAAACATGAAACTTGGCATGGTTTCATGACATGGCAATCACATATATGCCGTGGTAAAAAAATCGTCCAGTTTGAGAAGAGGCGCACACATTAGTAGCCAACGAAGTCCTTTTTGAAACAAAAATCTGACACGTTAATATCGCAAACGGTTGTATTATATTTACCATGTCGAAATTTAACCATACTCGGTGGCGTGCGTGCAGCTGTTTGATTAGACGGGACGAGCATGAGAAGTCCGCCATGTAGGTTCGACGGGATGCGTGCGAGCAGTCCGTCGCGTAGGCTCGACGGGACGTGTGCATCCTGTCCACCTCGCAGGCTCGACGGGACACGTGCGAGCAGCAAGGCCACCCATGCTCACCAAGAAGCAAGCTCTTTGACCTCCATGCACCAGCCGCCGCCCGCCTCACTCACAACTTCTCCATTAATGGCTTAATTAAAGCACCTGGACGGAGGGTGTTTGCTTGTGATACCATGGCAGCATTTGCTTTGTTCATGTTTTCAACTCGTATTCCGCCCTAATTTAAATTGCCACATAGGGCAATGGATAATACGACCACAAATAAAATGGCAATGGATAATACAACGACAAATTGACAATGGCGCAGATAATAATTGTCTTACATGTTCCATATAATTTAAAATGCCACATGCGGCAAAGCCCGAAGACACGGGGGCAAGAGAAGAAGGAAATTGCAGACAACGATCTGGGTCGCTACTGTCTCTACTCTTCGATGGATCGCTGGGCGGCGAAATCCTCTAGCTCCTTCTTCAATTCCTCACGACTTTGCTTGAAAGCAGCCACGGATTCCTCTGCTCGCGCTCGATCCGGAGCTTCCTCAAGCCACCCATCAGTTCCTCGATGACCGCTTCCAGCGTCATCTCCGAGGCACTGCTCTGCTCATGCAACATCTTCCAGCCGGCGGCCTCCTCCTCCTTCTCGGCGACCAACTTGAGGAGCTTCGCATTGTCATCCATGAGTTGCTCGACGAGGCCGGTCGCCTTGTCAACCGAGGCATCGCTAATCTTGAGCAGCTTCATCAAGCCGTCGACCAGCTCCTGCTGCGTAGTGACGCCAGCGAGAATGTCGTCGTTGCCGGTGAAGGACTTCAGGAACGCCGGCTCGTTGCGATGGCCGACACCGCGAATGCGCTTGTGAGAGCCCTCGCTTGCCCTTGAGAGCTCGTTCGAGGGCTCCGCGGCGCGTCGGGACATCTCTGCTGCGGCTTTGCGACGGGACCTCTCTAGTGCTTCCGCGGCCTTGGTCTTTGCTGCCTGGTTATATGTCCACCCTAAACTCCTCCTACCGTTCATGGCGGAACGACTTGAGAGAAAAAACCAGTTTTGTGGGTGATGAGGAGAGGAACTATGAAGTAATTTTCGAGTGGGTAGTTTTTATAGCCCGGTGCTAAGTGTGAACACATATTAGTTTGATAGGTGTGAAAAGATTTGCAATTACTTATTGTGTTGTAATCAGCAATGTGACGAGAAACCAGGTCAAAATTTATTGATGGCAGAAGGTTGACCACGTGGTTGCTCGCCGTTGAGGCGGCCCCGGCGCGCTCCGCTCTGGCGTCCCTGCGCGCGCTCGGCTCGCCGTTGAGGCAAAGTTACAATGGCAATGGTTAATAATTCTTAATAATTGTCTTACATATTCAGGATAATTTAAAATGCCAAATGCGGCAAGGCCCAGAACACTTACGGCCTACATATGCACATAATTATAATAAAATATAAGCTAAAGGCTGAGCTGGCGGCCTTCCGACGATGGTCTTCTCGGACTCCATGATCAGCATAGCACCCTTGCGGTCGTTCACTCCGAGTGTCCCGACCCGCCTCCGCCTACGGAGCTGCTGGCGCTCGGAGGCTCTTGGGGCTGCTGGGCCTCTTCCAGAAGAGCTTGACAGCGTGCAATCGCGTGCATGACAACTCTGCGGAACCGCTCCATTTCCATGTCTCTGGCCTGGTAGCAAATTCCGTCGATCACCTGCATCCTCACGATATCACGTTGGCGATGTTCTACTTTGTCGGGGACGTCAACTCCGCCAAGGATGCGCTCGAGCCTGGCCATCACATCATCGGGATCGAGGTTGACACGGCCGCCGCGGGCAATGATGAAGCCGCAAGCTGCCTTTGTCTTGACTGAATCGCAGAGGTCCTCTACCCATTCCTTTCGGGGCATCAGGCTCTCGATGAGCACTGGTGACGGTGGTTCTTTGGGTGGGTCGTCGATCATGCCGTCGAGCAGCTCTGGATCTTTTGCACGGTGGATGGCAAACTGGTCATCACACCTCCTCTGCAATATGTCGATTGTGCTCCCAAGGACTGTGATGTCGATATCGCTGCCGATGGGCCATGGTGCATGCACCGGCCGACGAAGCTCTTGCTCCCCGACCTGCTCCGGCTCGTTCTCCTCGCCGAAGATGTAATGCAGGTAGGCGTCGACGTCGAAGCTTTGGTCGTTGCCTGGCATGCTTGGAATAACTAATGGTAGATGGGTGAGGACTAGATCTTCGCAGAGTGTCGCGGCGGTGCGTTGCCGCCTGGGTTATATGCAGCAAGCCGTTACCTAGTGGCGGGAAACCGGTGAGGGAATAGGCGTGGATTTTACAATTCACCCATGTGGAGCGCGGGAAGCATTTGCTCGAGCGCGAGAAGACTAAGTGGAGCACACACACAACACGAATACCGTATCCGGTGCCACGTGTTATTTATCACACAAGTGTTAACATAAGGAAATGCATGTGTAACTTACTAATCATCGCAGACAAGTACCCGCAGACGCAGTGCAATACTCCTACAAACTGCAAGCAACTAGTTTGCATTTTTTAAAGTTTTTTGTACACACAGAATCGCACACGAACTAACTGTATTAACCGTCTGTGTTGTAAATTATCATCGCAAACAGTTCATCCGAGTCGGCTGTTTGCCACGTATCACACACATCTTGTTAAGTTGAACCGTTTATGTTGCGTTTGCAAATCGAAAACAGTTCGTCCGAGTGAACCGTATGCCCTATATCACACACACCTTGATCTGGCTAACCGTTTATGTTGCGCTCCCTAATAGCAAACGGTTCATCAGAGCGAACTGTATGCTGTATATCGCACACATATTGATATGGCTGCCCGTTTCTGTTGTTCTGCCTCATCGCAAACAGTTCGAATGGGTTAACCATGTGCCCTACATCGCACACGCAACTAAAATATGAACCGTGTTTGATGCGTCCTCCATTGCAAACGTGTTATACATTTCAGACGGTTTTCATACACCACCGTTTGCAATTATGGCATCGCACACAGTTTCTCGAAGGGTATCTGATCGTAGTGTCGCATTAGCAGCATCATGCAGTAGTGTGTACTCCCTTCGAATCTTTTTAGTTTGCATATAAGATTTGTCTAAAGTCAACCCTCGTAAAGTTTGACCAACTTTATAGAACAAAATACCAACATTCACAGTATGAAACAAATATCAGTGCATGTGTCATGACTTAAATGTTCATATTGTATAACTTTAGCATGCTAGATGTTGATATTTTTTCATATAAATAAGGTCAAACTTTATGAAGTTTGACTTCAGACAATTCTTATATGCAGAGTAAAAAGGACAGGAGGGAGTATTGAACATGCATTTCCATTTGATTTAACAATGGCACTGTTTGGATACTCTAACTTAGCTAGAGGTTAGAGTTAGTTTCTAGCTCATGACAGTTAAAAGGGAGGGAGGGAGAGAGAGAATGGTGGAATAGTTGATTGTATTGCTTGAGCCTCGTGGGCATATATATAGGAGTACATGGTCATCTTGGAGTACAAGTCAAGGTAGAATAAATCCTAGGCTATCCTACGTTTCCTAAATAACAATGATACTAAAGAAAGACTAACCGTGAACTAACTCTAGCCAAAGAGGTGTTTGGATGACGGTGTTAGATTGACAATAAATGCACTAGGAGAACTAGCCCCAATCAGCACGTCTTGGGTGGGATAGTTGTTTTGGGTGGGTTTGATGCAACTAGCTCAAACTAGCCCTCATGTTTGGATACTTTATGGCTATTTGAGCCCAAACTAGCTCAAACAAACTCTAATCCATGGATCCAAACAGGGCCAATAACTAGTGTACTTAGACCTGCACAATACATGTTTGAATGACTACGTTTGCTTGTTTTTAAATATCAGGCCTCTTGCAGTTAATAACACACCTTTCCACTTCTTGTTTTTAAATATTAGGTTTTTAACAATTTGGTCTTGCACATGTAGGTCCTGCTGTTAGAGGTTTTGACCCACTGTTTGACCCTTTTTGCATATGTGGAAATGAGTTGTCCATTAATATCAGTCAAGTCAAGAAACTCAGAAAGATGTTACGATAAAGAAATTAGCGACAAAAAACAACAAGATCTTTGTCTGCACAATGAACAAGACATCAGTTCACTACGGGATGGTACTAACTGTTATACCTTGTCTTTTTAATTCCTTTGCGCCATTTCAAATTTGGAGAAGGTATTTATGCATATCCTTGTTTTCAGGCCTTTCCAAAGCAGTTCACTGATAATTACCTCTCAAACCACCTGTATGGTCAGGAGGCGAGGAAGGTTTTCATACAACACCACGGTTCAATATTGAAGTGTTCCTGAAGAGGACGAAGGATGGACGGCCAATCATCCACAGGCACTGGCTTAAAGTAGCAAAGACCATCAACATCAATGAAGGCTCAATATTCGCCTTCCGCTTCAACAGTTTTCCAGATGAGATTCATCTGTCTATGTTCTGTCTATGATGCTAATTTCGAAAGGTTGTAGATGTTGCATGTGAAACTTGGTGCTGGTGCAGTTGTGTAATGGGGTAGTTGAGTGCTGAAGTTATATGATGTTGTACTCTGATGTATTTCAATTATGAAATCCTACTTCCTTAATATGGAAATCAAATATATTGTGTGCTTAATATGAAATGGCAATTAGATTAATAAATGGATTATTAATAATAGGGAAATTAGCTGGCTAATGGCCAATTAGCCTGCTAATTGGGTTTTTCTATTGCAAACTGTTATTGAGAAAACACCGTGGGTGATGACCTCCAGCAACACACACAGTTTCTCGGAATAAACTGTGTTGGATCAATGAACAATCACACACGACATCCTCTTGAAAACTGTTTGCGTTAGGCCACCCTGCGCAAACATTTACCACATAAAAAGTGTGTGTGATGGACAACCTTTGCCAGACAGTTTCTTCTACGCACCATGTGTGATGCATTCACTAATGCAAACGATAAAATTGTTAATATCGTGTGCAATGGCAATGCTATCACAAGCGATTTAATGGGGAAAATTGTGTGTGATGTACCTGCGAACGGAAACATTTTCCTTGTGACTGTGTGGGATATATATATATGAATGGAAACATACTTCTTGGATTAACTGTGTGGGATTTACATACTAACGGAAACGTATTCCTTGGATTGACTGTGTGGAATGCACGTACGAACGGAAACGTTTAGCGGGGACTAATTGTGTGGGATGTACTTACGACCGAAAACAATTTGGCATGTATAATTGTATTTTTTTAGCACAATTGTACGTATAACCGTATTTGATCGCTCGCCGGTCACACATGACCTCATTTTGCCGAGCGTGTGTGCCAGGAGGGCATATCCCCAACGGTTTTGGGGTCGTGTGGGAAGGACCCCCCCTATCGCAGTCACTCACTAGGCGACGGTTTAGAATGCCGTCGCGGAAAGGGGTTAAAAACCATTTGTATAGCACCTCGCTGTACTAGTGTGCTCTAAAACATACAAGTGAAGCACTAGAGCAACTGCCTAGCTCAAAAGATATAAGTGAAGCACATAGAGTATTCTAATAAATCACGAATAATGTGTGTTACTCTCCAAAAAGTTGTGTCCAGCAAAGATGATTGTGGCAAACTAAAAATGAAACAAATCAAAGACTCATATAATACATGACGCTCCAAGCCAAACTCATATCATGTGATGAACAAAAATATTACTCCAAGTAATTTACCGATAGTTGGTAGAGGAAAGAGGGGATGCCTTCCGGGGCATCCACAAGCTTAGATGCTTGGGAGTCCTTGAATATTACCTTGGGGTGCGTCGGGCATCTCTTGCCGCTCCTTATTCCTTCATCCATCGTGATCTCACTCAAAACTTGAAAACTTCAGCACACAAAACTCAACAGAAAACTCATGAGATCCGTTAGTATAACAAGCAAATCACCACTTTAGGTACTGTTGTAAACCCATTCATATTTTATTATTGCATTATACCTAATGTATTATAACTTCACCACGCCCCCGATACAATCCATAGATTCATCAAAACAATCAAACAATGCAACGGAAACATTATCTATTAAAAACAGAATTGTCTGTAATGATTTGACTAATGACCATACTTCTGTAACTCTAAAAATTCTGAAAAATTAGGCCAATGTGGGAAATTTGTATATCAGTCATATGTAAAAAAACCAGAAATTTATCACGCTCCAGTGAGTCTCACCAATTTCTGCTACTAGGTGCAATAGTTTATGTTTTCCCACAGAATCAAAACAGTTATCATCCAAATCATCCAATAGGCTTTACTTGGCACAAACTCCAATTTAAATACAAAAACACAACCATGACAATAGCATAATTGTGTGCACATGAGAAAACAGGAAAAGAACAAAAAAATAAGATAACTATTGAGTTGCCTCCGAACAAGCGCTATTGTTTTACGCCGCTAGCTAGGCGTAATGCATAGTTTCAAGTGTTACCATCTTTCAAATTAATTCCATTGGTGGCCCTCATAATAGATTATTATGGTGGCTTATTTCTCTTTCCAGGGAAGTGTTCTATACCCTTCTTTAACGGAAATTAATATTTTATATTCCCATCTTTCATATCAATAATAGCACCTATGGTTCGTAGGAAAGGCCTACCAAGTATTATGGGACAAGATAGATTGCAATCGATATCAAGCACAATGAAATCAACGGGCACATAATTCCTATTTGCAAGAATAAGAACATTATTTATTTTACTCAAAGGTTTATTAATAGTGGAATCTGCTAAGTGCAAATAAAGAGAACATTCATCCATATTAGTAAAACCTAGCACATCACACAAAGATTTTGGTATTGTGGAAACGCTTGCACCGAAATCACATAAAGCATTGCACTCATAATTTTTAGTTTTAACTTTAATAGTGAGTTCCCACTCATCATATAATTTCCTAGGTATTGAAATCTCCAATTATATCTTTTCTTCTAAAGCTTTCATCATCGCTTCTACAATATGTTTAATAAAAGCCTTATTTTGTTCATAAGCATTGGGTGAATTTAACATGGATTGCAACAAGGAAATACACTCAATCAAAGAACAACTATCATAATTAAAATCCTTGAAATCCAAAATAGTGGGCACATCACTATTTAAAGTTTTGACCTCTCCAAACCCACTTTTATCAAATTTTCATTTAGATTTTCGCCCTCCGAACAATGGGGATGCCTTCTTGCTAAAGTTGGCTCTTCTTCAGTTCCCTTTTCATCAAAGTTTATATTTCTAAACAAATCAATAGATGAAGCACCAATAATTTTAATATCTTCATCATTTCAATGATAAAAACCGGGTGGAATCGCTTTTTCTAAGAATTCTCGCTTAGCCCTCAGTCTAGCAGTTCTTTGTTTACTTTCATCAATGGAAACATAATTTTTTTAACGAATTCATTTCTATCAACCTAGGGTGACAAAATTTAAGATTTTCCACATCATGAACAGTTCTATCCATGCTACTAGACATATAGTCAAGTTTACTTAATTTTTCCTCTATCGTAGTGTTGAAAACCTTTTGAGCATTACTAAATTCTTTAATATTACTTTCAAGGTCAGTCGGCACCCTATTATTATTATTATTAGAATTACCATAGGAATTTCCATAATTATTAGAAGAATTTCCAGGAAACGGCCTAGGATTAAAATTACCTCTATAAGCATTACTATTGAAATTGTTTCATGAGAAAAAATCCACATCTACGGGGCCATTATTTTTCTCAATCAAAGTAGACAATGGCACGTCATTAGGATCAATATGAACACTATTACTAACAAACATTTTCATAAGCATATCTACTTTATCAATCAATGTACTAATTTCTTCAACAAAATTCACTTTTTTACTACTAGGAGTTCTTTCAGTATGCCATTGTGAATAATTTTCCATAATATTGTCAAGAAATTTTGTAGCTTCTCCTAATGTGATTTCCATAAAGGTACCACCCATCGCAGAATCTAAAAATTTCTGGAAACAAAGTTCAATCCCGCATAATTTTTTTGTATGATCATCCATAAACTTAAGCCATGCGCAGGGAAATTTCTTATCATTAATTTCATCCTCTCCCTAGATTGGGCAACATGTTCATGATCAAGTTGCTTAAAATTGATAATTTGATTTCTAAGAGAAATAATTTTCGTGGGAGGAAACTACTTGGCAATAAAAGCATCCTTACACTTATCCCAAGAATCAATACTATTTCCTGGCAAGGATGAAAACCAAGTTTCAACGCGATCTCGTAGTGAGAACGAAAATAATTGAATTTGTCAATATATCATTATCCACACCCTTTTTCTTTTGCGTATCACACAATTCAACAAAAGTGAGAAGATGGCATGCACATCTTCATTAGGACTACCAAAAAATTGTTCTTCCATAACAAAATTTAGCAAAGCAGCATTAATGTCATAAGACTCCGCACTACTGGCGAGATGAGCAATCAGGGTACTAATAAAATCATTATTATTAGTATTGAAAAATCACACAAGTTGGTATTTTACCGAGACATCGTGACAAAACAAGCAAACAAGCACACAATCAAAAAGGCAAACAAGAAATATTTTTGTGTTTTTGTAAAAACGTTTTAGAAGTGGGGGAGATGAAAACAAGAGGTAAATGGGAAATAAAGTGAATGCAAGGAGATGAAAGTTTATGCAATGGTACTTGATAGATGTTGATGATGTCTCCCAGCAACGGTGCCAGAAATTCTTCGTCCTACTTATGAGTTGCGTTGGGATGTCCCCGAAGAGGAGAGGATGATGCAGTACAGTAGAGATAAGTATTTCCCTCGGTTAAGAACCAAGGTTATCAATCTAGTAGGAGAACCACACAACACCTCCTTAGTAGTACCTACACACAAAGTAACAAATACTTGCACCCAACACAAACAAGGGTTTGTCAATCCCTTGGCGGTTAATTACAAGGATCAGATCTCGTAGTGATAGATAGATAAACAAAAACACAAAATAAAAAAATTAAATAAATTGCAGCAATGTATTTTTGGATTTTTAATATATGATAAAGATAGACCCAGGGGCCATAGTTTTCACTAGAGGACTATCTCCTGAACATAACATATAGTGGGTAAACAAATTGCTGTTGGGCAATTGATAGAAAAGAGAATTATCATGACGATATCCAAGGCAATGATCATGTATGTAGGCATCACGTCCGAGACAAGTAGACCGACTCCTGCCTACATCTACTACTATTACTCCACACATACGTGTCATGTCCCTTTCTGTCACTGGGATTGAGCACCGCAAGATAGAACCAATCACAAAGCACCTCTCCCATTGCAAGATAAATCAATCTAGTTGGCCAAACCAAACAGATAGATTGCAGAGAAATACGAAGCTATAACAAGCATGCATAAAAGAGTTCAGAGAAGACTCAAATAATATTCATGGATAATCTTATAAAAAACCCACAATTCATCGGATCCCAACAAACACACCGCAAAAAAAGGATTATATCGAATAGATCTCCAAGAACATCGAGGAGAACATTGTATTGAAGATCAAAGAGAGAGAAGAAGCCATCTAGCTACTAGCTATGGACCCGTAGGTCTGTGGTAAAGTACTCATACATCATCGGAGGAGCAGCAAGGTTGATGTAGAAGCCCTCCGTGATCAATTCCCCCTCCAGCAGAGTGCCGAGAAAGGCCTCCAGATGGGATCTCACGAGAACAAAAGCTTGCGGTGGCGTAAAAAGTGTTTTGGGTGGATCTCTGTTGGTTTCCCGATTTTAGAGAATTTATAGAGTTGGAATTAGGTCAAACGGAGGAACGAGGGGCCCACCAGGCACCAGGGCGCGCCCTGGTGGCTCGTAGCCACCTCCTTCGCCTTCCGACTTCCTCCCAAAGCTTCCAATGTCTCTTATGTCCAGAAAAAATCATCAAAAAGTTTCATGGCATTTGGACTTTATTTGGTACCGATTTCCTAGAAAACCAAAAATAGGCAAAAAAAAACAACAACTGACACTTGGCACTAAGTTACTAGGTTAGTCCCAAAAAATGATATAAAATTGCATATAAAACATCCAAGATTGATACTATAATAGTATGGAACAATAAAAAATTATAGATATGTTGGAGACATATGAGAGGGCGATCAACGGCTTCCTGGTGGTGGGGCGGCTCCTATCACCCTTTCATGTGAACCCGCGAATCATCGTCGACGACCTCCGTGCAACTTTGACATGGAGGATGAAGGGACCGGTCACCGTTCAAGTGGTGGCTAGCGGTGATGGGAGGTTTGTCCTCAACTTCTACGCGGAGGATGACCGACATTTTGTTTTGAAGGCCCAACCATGGCACTATAAGTGTGATGGAATTGTCTTCGCCGAGTTTGACGACAAGGGAAACCCGACGGAGGTTCACCTTGGCGTAATGGCGATCTGGGTACAGGTTCGTGACCTCCCATTCGAACGAAAACAGAGAGTATGGGCTGGTCTTTTGGGCACCAGCTCGGTGATCCGATTGCCGTATCCCATAGGAACCACACGATTGTAGAGAAACATTTGCGTATATGGGTGGAAATCCCACTGCATGAGCCTCTTAAGATAGCGGTAGAGTTCACTCCGTTGGGTAGTTGTAAGAGAATTAAGTATGATGTGTGGTATGAGAAACTTCCTTTGTACTGCGAGTGTTGTGTGATTGTAGGACATACTTTAGAGCACTACTGTAGTATACCAAAAGAAAAAAGAGTAGTTTCTCTTGCAAAGAACCTTAGTGTAGAAGCATACTAGAAAGGAACAGGCGCAAGTAAAAGAGAAATTTTGTTCCTCGGATCTAGCAACAACAACTCCAGAACTACGGAGGGGAATGTGGTCAAGGTGACCAAAGATGTGGGTGATCTCTCGGTGATGGACAAGTTCGCCATGGCTACCACGACGATAGCAATTGTGACGAGTGTACCACTCAGTCAGGAGGGTCGGGTACCTATGGCTCGCCTGCCGGCTCCCTCAGGCGCCGGCATCGGTTGGTAGGACTGATCAGTGCCTCCAACGGCTATCGCTGACTCTAGCTAGGAGGACCAGAGGATGGCGGGTCGGGGTTGCACCCTTCAGGTTGCAATACATGGCCAGGAGGGCCATGTGCTGCTGCACCTGGAGGTGCCCACACCTACAAAGCCGCTGAGTAAGGTCGTCACCTGGAGTGTCCCACTGGCCAGGAGGGCCAGGGGATTCACTCGATGGGTACAACCAGCTTTGTATCGGCTGTGGCTGGTGCTAATCCACTTGAGAACCATCTTTTATTCAAGCCTGGTGTGCTAGAGGCCTTGTCAGGTGCAGTTGCAGCTAGGCTGGTTGCTCCAGCTATGGCTAATGGGGATACTGCGATGTTTACTTTTACTGCTAGAAAAAATCTTATGCAGGGCCAGGCAAAGAGAAAAGAGAGGAAATGTAGAAGAAAGGGGAGTGAGAAATCCGAGAACGTGCGTAAAGATATCATAGGGAAAAGAGGGGTAATCCTTTTGGTGCACCACCAACAGGTAGCGGTTTAAAATTTTCTTTTGAGAGAGAGATGAATAGTTTTGAACACATGTTGTATGGTGAGATGAGTGTTTCCTCCAATAGAATTTGTATGGGTAGAGTAGAGACTATGAGTGGTGTGGATGGGGTAATTTCACATGTAGCGAAAGAAACAGAGGAGGAGGAGGCTTACAAGCAACAAAGGAGGGAGTCGGTTGGAGATGATGGTGCATCGTCCGCCTCCGAGGAGGAGGTCTGCCGAGCCAAATGAAGATCCTAGGATGGAACTGCCGTGGCATGCTCTCCCCCATGGCAGTTCATGAGCTCTTGGAGCTCCAAGGTCGTACCAAGGCAGATTTAATTTTTCTCTCTGAGTCACAGTTGAATAAATGTAAAGCCGATGAGCTGCGGCGCCTTTTATCTTTTGATTTGATGATTGTACCGGAGAGTGATGGTCGGGCTGGCGGCCTAGTCTTGTTCTATCATAAGATGAATAAAGTTGTTTCAAACTATGTATCGTCTCATTTTATTGACATTCTTTTTATGAATGATGATTCTGTACATTGGCGATTTACGGGGTTCTATGGTCATCCGATGTGGAGTGAACGGTATTTATCTTGGGATATTATTAGGAACTTACATAATAAGTGTGATCACCCCTAGGTGGTCTTAGGGGATTTTAATGAAATTTTACTCTCGTTGGAAAAACAGGGCGGTAATGCGATACCAAATGCAATGATGATAGATTTTCTGTAATAGTTTAGGAGAGTGCGGCCTCGAGGATATGAGATGTATTGGTGATCTTTTTACTTGGAGGAGAGGCGACACTGGGGAGAGACTTGACCATGCGATTTGCAATGTGTAATGGGCGGAAAAATTCCCTCGGGTTGCGGTCATTAATGAAGAACATGTTCATTCCGATCATCGACCAGTCGTCCTATATACGAAATATTTTGACGGTTATATTTTTAACCCTCCAAGGGGACGAGTGAAACAATTTGAAGCTCGTTGGCTCAAAGAGGAGAAAGTTGTTGAGATTGTACGTACAGCTTGGGAAAAGGCAAAGAAGATGGGTATTGGGCCATCTCTCGTTGGTCGTACTTGAGTGATACAAGCGGATTTGCATAAGTGGGACCGTGAGACTCTAAGAGGACCGAAAAGGAGAATTAATAAATTGAAAAAAAGAGTTGGAAAAGTTGCATAGGGGACCTATGAATGTTGACTCCCAAGTGCGACAAAAGGAGATTCTGGTACTTATTGAAAACTTGTTAGAACAAGAGGATATTTACTGGATACAACGTGGTCATGCAAATTGGCTTTTACACGGGGACCGTAACACCTCCTTTTTAACGCGACAAAAACCAGAAAGAAAAGGAATCAGATTAAAAAGTTGCCTGTGGACAATGGAGTATGGTTACAAGATACATAGTTGAAGGATTACATTAGAGGATATTTTTCAAACCTGTTTACGTCAGAAGTCTCTCAACCAAACCCGAAAGTTCTTTCACTGGTCAAAAGAAAAGTGATAGATGATATTAATAATGCCCTGACGGCTCCATATATGACAGATGAGGCCCATAAAGCCTTGTTTGATATTGGGGATTTAAAAGCACCAGGTCCAGATGGTCTGCACGCTATTCTTATAAGATATTTTGGCCTATGTTGGGAGAAGACCTAACAGAAGAAGTCCTCCGAGCAGTGAATACACGTTCAATACCAGTAGGTTGGAGTGACACTGCAATTATTATGACCCCAAAGGTTAACTCTTCAAAAAAGGTTACTCAATTTAGACCAATCTGTTTATGCAATGTTGTGTATAAGGTTATTTCAAAAATGATTGTTGCACGATTGAAGACAATTCTTTCAGATATCATCTGCCCTACTCAGAGTGCCTTTGTTCCTGGGAGAATGATCATAGATAATATTTTAATGCCTTATGAGTGTTTCCACACAATAAAAAAGAAAAGAGGGGGCACAGAGGGTTTGTGCGCAATCAAACGGGACATGCACAAAGCATATGACCGAGTGGAATGGACTTTCTTGAAACATATTTTATTGAAGCTGGGTTTTAATGAGAATTGTGTGGATTTAGTTATGCATTGTGGGTCCTCTATAAGTACATGGTTCGTTCTAATGCGACGATACTGACAGTTTCAAACCATGAGATGACTGAGGCAGGGGGACCCTCTCTCTCCCTATTTGTTCTTGTTATGTACGGAGGGCCTGACTGCTCTATTAGCAAACACGGAGGAGACGGGTAATATTTCTGGCATACAGGTTATGTAACACCCCTGTATTACTTATCTATAGTAACCTCTGAAGTTAAGCTAATCCTTTTGATAAATAGTGCATGATCATCTTGGCTTCTAGCTCATTTCAAATTCCTTTTAAATTCAAATTCAAATTCTAAGTGAAATACTAAATTTCTCAAACATGAAAACTAAAATGTTCAAGTTGTTGCAAATAATCTTTTGTTAATATTGGTGGTGAACCAACATTTTTATAAAGTTTTTAAATGACATTATATAAATAGAACAATGGCCAAAGTAATAAATTAAATGCTTTCTAATTTACAAAATTATTAAACTATTTTATTTTAGGTCCAAACTAATTGTGGCAGTGGCCTATATTGATGATACTATTTAGGTGCTAGAAATATGTTTTATAAAATTAAAATAAAAAGGAAACTAAATAGAAAACAGAAAAGTTTTAATAGAAAAAGAAAAATCAGAGAAAAAAGAGAAAAGGAGGCCCCTACCCCCGTGGGCCTCAGCCAGCCTGGGCAGGCCAAGCCGGCCCAGCGGCCCACTCTCCCTCCCCGGTCACCTCTCTCCTCCCCTTCTGTTCACCCAACCGAGACCGCTCATCCCCACCGGACCCGGCGCCACCCCAGGGCCGGCCCTGGGGTATGGCGGGAGGGGCGATGGCCCAGGGCCCAGGCCGGTGGGGGGCCCATGATGCAGGATAAATACATTGTATAGCCAGCAAAAAATAGGTAAGAAAAAATAAACTATACGAGAGAAAAGAAACAAGATGGGCTAGGCCCATCAGATAGCTAGGCAGCGATAGCTTCACGGCAGCCAGACGAAAGGCACGGACGCTCGTTTCGCTTCTTATAAACAAGTCAGTCAGAGATCTCATCGTTTTCGCTAATTCGCTCGTGCCTTCGTTTCGTCTTCGTGACCTCGTCCTCTCATCGACCGTCGGCCTGTCTCTCGGCGCCTCGGCCGCCGCTAGTTCTCGCCGTTGTACGCGTCCCGCGGCAGTCCGACAGCCCGGCCATCCGACATCCGGCAAGGCAGCAATACTTATACGTATGTGAGCCGTGAATGCACCACAATACATATCCATCCATGTACCATGTTCCTGATCTATCCCCCGATTCAAAGCCCAACTTCAGTAGTTTCTTTTATTCTTTATTCTTTAGTACGTATTCAATTATTCATCCATCCATGATCGTTCCTAATTTTTTGACATTTTGTGTACATGTCTAGGATTCCAATCATCCGATGTATAAATTTCTAATTCTTTGTATCCCCTTTTCATCATAATTTTAGGACATTAGCCTGCCATGTTGCCTAAGAAGAAGCATTTGTGTGATGCTGAAAAAAGGAGAAAAATGAAAGAAAATGATCTGAAAATTTAACCACTGAAGAGTTCTTTTAGTAAGTACTTTACATCTTAAAGCAATGTTGATGTCATTGGAGAACAAGGGCTAGAAACTAATCCCGAGTACATATATGGTCTTAGCCTCTTAGGACATAGGGGCCCATGTCGTAGAGTTCGCCTAGGGCCTCCCAAAACACAGGGCCGGCCCTGCGCCACCCCCCGTACGCCACGCCAACGGAGGATAAGGCCGGCCCCATCTCGACCCTCCTCGGCCACCTTGTCTCCACTCCCCACCTCACCCCTCTCCTCTCCCTTCTGGATTCGCCTCCGCCTCGGATGCCCGAGCCGGCCACGCCCCAACGCGACCCCGCCTCCGCCGTCGCCCTCGCCGTTCCGCTCCGCCAAGGGCTACTCCAAGCCTCGCCGCCCATCTCCTCAGCACCGCCCGTGAGCTCCCCGCGCCCGTTTCTCCTCTTCCCCTTGTCCTGTACGCCGTAGACCGCCGCGTCTCCCTGCGCCCTAACTCCTGGAGAGCCCGCGGTCGCTGCCGACGCGCTCACCGCGCCACATCGCACCCCGGTCACGCGCTCCCACAGCTGGCCGCCGCATCGCAGTGTCCCCCATGCTCCTACTGACTGCAGCCGGCCGTGAGCCCCGCCGCACGTGCCACTCTGCTAGCCGCGGCCTACTGTAGCTCTTGCCCGCGCCCCTGTGTCACCCGCGCACACACGCACTACGCTCCGACCGAGCCCGCCCGCGTTGTGCCCGCAGCTGCTTGCCGCGCCCTACTTGCCATTGTGCCCCGCTCGCGACTTGCTCACTCCCCTGTCCGCTAGCTCAAGCCCTCACACGTGCGTCGGCGCATGGCCTCGCCGCCGCTCCTGCTGGCCCGTGCTCCGACCACTCGCTGCCGGCCGGCCGGCCGCGCCCAGGGCCTCTACCGTGGCCGTGCGTGAGCACGCCCGCCCTGGTGGGAGGCCCTTGTTAGAGCATCTCCAACAGCCGTGCCACGCGGCGTGCTAAAAAAAACATTTGCAGCGCGTGGATCGCTTGTTTTTGCGCGGAGGGGTGCGTTTGCTCCAGCGGCTGCTGCAAATTTTAACGCGCGCGAGCCGCTGCGAAAAACAGCGCGCTCTCGCACAAACAACATATGCACTCCGAACAAATAAAAAAAACATATGCATAGATTATAAAATAGATAAAAAAAAAGTCGATACATAGGTAGTTCACATAGCGTACATAGTTCATCATAGCATAGATAGACAAAAAAACTAGTCCAACATGATAAGAACTACGGTGCAACTAGATAAAAACTACGATGCAACTAGAACCTACTCCGAGTCGTCCTCATCATTCTCGCCGGTGTCGTCCGAGGTATCGAGCCACACGTATTCCCAAAGAGGATCGTCTAAGTCGAAGAACGACTCCCCACCTGTGTTAACGAGATCGCACTGCACCTCCGTGAGTGCCTTCCGCCGCCTCTCGGCCCGCTCCGCACGGCGCCTTGCCGTCCTCTCCGCCTAGAAGGCGTTCTCATTGGCGACGTCCTGTAGGTAGCGCTGGCGCCACTCTGCCATGGCTAGCTCGTCCGCCTCGGCGATGCGGAGGCAGCGCTGGCGTCTGCGGTGTTCCTCATGGTCCTGGTCTATTATAAGACGAGGCGGCGGCGCGAGGTCCTGCGCCTGCTGGCACGTCTGCGCATCGTGGAAGTTCATCGGCGAGCATGGCCTGCTGAGGCGCCACGCCGCAGAGTCGTAGGTGTGGGCGGCCTCGTGCGCGGTCTCGAATGTCCCGAGACTGAGACGCACGTTGCCGGAGCGGATCTCCACATAGAACCAGCCGAAAGGGCGGACGCGGACGCCGCGATAGCCCGAGCTGGTTCGACAACGCGGCGGCATGTCAGCGGCGGGGGAAGGGCCCGGCGGCGGCGGTAGCAAAGAAGACAGGGGCGGCGAGGGGAGCGGGCGAGTGTGCGGCTAGAGGGAGCGGTCGAGTGTGTGGCTGGAGGGAGCGGACGTGCGCCTTTTGTAGAGCGCGCCGGATACCACGCGCCAAGTCTAGCGCGCGAAGGGCTGCCTTTTCCCGCGTGCGCGCAATCTTTTGCGGCGCGCCGGAATTTCCCACGCCCGCTGGAGCACGCGAACCCGCTCCGCGCGCGCGATATTTGCCGCCGCTGTTGGTGATGCTCTTAGGTTAGGGACTAACCTAACCTCCCCTGCTAACCCCACGGACCCTGGCCGCACCTCGTCTAACAACCAAAAATTTAGCCCCCTGTTAACTTAATGGGTGGCTGACGCATGGGACCCACCCCTCTAAATAATACCTGTTTTAAGTAAAACCTTTATTAGTTGGGTTAGTGTATGACGTGTGGGCTCCCACTGACCGTTGATTAGTCAAACATTGACTAGTCAAATGCTGACTGGGAAGTTGACTGACCCCACCTGTCATCCACTCTTGCTAACCCACAGCGGGTATAAAATGTATTTCACTGTTTTTTCGAAATTAAATAAATTCCAGAAATTCATAAAATGATTTTAAAACTTTGAAAATTTAAAAAATTAACCGTAAGTCAGATGAAAATTGTTTATATATGAAAATTGCTCAGGAAAATCCAGCGAATCTGATACATGCCTCTAGCACTCTGAACATGGAACTGTCCCCTCTCTTTCATCTGTCCGGAATCCGTCTGACGCCGGGAAAACATCCTCGGATGTTCCCCCCATCTGGAACATGTAGTACTATGTTAGAACACCCCTAGCTCTGCGTATCGTCATGTCATACTCAGTGATGAATCTGTTTGCATTGTATTTACTATTTCTTCCCCCTCTTCTCTCCGGTAGACCCTGAGACCGATGCTCCCCCTGTGATCGACTACGTCACCGACGACCCTTCTTCCTTTGCAGCAGAGCTTTCAGGCAAGCAAAGCCCCTTGATCATTCCGATATCGCCCATTCTCTTCTCTCTTATGCTTGCGTTAGAATTGCTACTGCTTTTGTATGATCCTATTCCGATGCATAGCCTGTTTTTGTAAACTGCTCTTGTACCTTACCTGCTTATCCTAAACTGCTTAGTATAGGTTGGTTAGTGATCCATCAGTGGCCCCCTCACCTTGTCCCAGTTGCCCCCGCTTGATGACCGGTGACTCGATCAACGTGATCGACGTCTAGATCCTGACATATTACATCACACCCCCTTAGTTGTACAACACTGCAGGGTTATTATCGAGGGCCGAGAGTGATACCTCGTATAGCATTTCTGATGTTAACTTTGTAATGTAGTTAATCGGTCATGGTCTTCAAGGGCGATTCATCCTTCACCACTCCCGATAAATAGTCTGTCGAGCAACCCCTCAAGTGTGAACCATCGTGGGTGATTCCTCCAAGTTCACCTTGATGATTACATCGAGTGGGAATCCATCGAGGGTGATTCCTCGGGTTTCCCCCTTGTTGGTTTCGACACACGGATACTTTGACTTTACCACAGAACCATGACTGAAGTCGGGTCGGCCCCGAGGGGTACCCGCGAGAGAAATGTGAAGTCGGGTTGACCGTGAGTGTACCCGCGAGTTGATGTGTAGTCGGGTTGACCTGGAGGGTACCCGCGAGTTTTCTACGGGGCACGACCGGCATTCTTAGACCTTGTCGTAAGTCCGTGAGACGGGGCGACGGGACCACATATTGTGGATGAGTGATTGTTACTGCGTGCTCCCAAGACACTAATGATTTGGATATGTGATCCGAGTAGGTCTCTGGCCTTTTCGCACTAATCACCATGCGAGAATAAGTATGGGCACCCTGCGTCCTATGTATCAGCTGAAAGCTCTTCGAACGTCAGCGACTGAGTGGCGTGCGCCCGGGTGGCCCGCGTAAGCACCTGCCTTGTATAAGGAGGTTGTAGGACTAACACCGGCCGCGTTCGCAACGTGCAGGAGTGCCACTACTGCAGGATGCTGCTAACGCAACAATACAATCAGAGACCCTTTGACGAAACTGTGTGTTATGCATTAATCGCAAACGGGGGTGTAAAAAAACCGTCAAAAAAGGTGCAA
This sequence comes from Aegilops tauschii subsp. strangulata, assembly GCF_002575655.3. Classification (NCBI taxonomy): domain Eukaryota; kingdom Viridiplantae; phylum Streptophyta; class Magnoliopsida; order Poales; family Poaceae; genus Aegilops; species Aegilops tauschii. Next base: position 238,540,047 of record NC_053037.3, on the reverse strand, counting down.
AACGTTTGCGATGGCGGAGCCATCAAACACGGTTCAGATTTTAGTTGCGTGTGCGATGCAGGGCATACGGTTAATCCATTCGAACTGTTTGCGATGAGGCATAACAACAGAAACGGGCAGCCATATAAATGTGTGTGCGATATACGGCATACAGTTCGCTTCGATGAACTGTTTGCTATTAGGGAGTGCAACAGAAACGGTTAGCCATATCAAGGTGTGTGTGATATACGGCATACGGTTCACTCGGATGAACTGTTTTTGATTAGGGAACACAACAGAAACGGTTCAACTTAACAAGATGTGTGTGATACATGGCAAACAGCCGACTCGGATGAACTGTTTGCGATGAGAAATTACAACATTGGCGGTTAATACAGTTAGTTTGTGTGCGATTCTGTGTGTAGAAAAACTTTGAAAAATGCAAACTAGTTGCTTGCGGTGGCTAGGAGTATCGCACACGATTCGTCTGCGAGTACTCGTGTGCGATGATTAGTAAGTTACACATACGTTTCCTTATGTTAACACTTGTGTGATAAATAACACATTGCACCGGATACGGTATTCAGGTTGTGTGTGTGCTCCACTTAGTCTTCCCGTGCTCCAGCGAATGCTTCCTGCGCTCCACATGGGTGAATTGTAAAATCTACGCCTCTTCCCTCATCGGTTTCCCGCTACCAGCTAATAGCATGCTGCATATAAACCAGGCGGCAACGCACCGTCACGACACTCTGCGCAGATCTAGTCGTCACCCATCTACCATTAGTTATTCCAAGCATGCCAGGCAACGACCAAAGCTTCGACATAAACGCCTACCTGCGTTACATCTTCGGCGAGGAGAACGAGCCGGAGAAGGTCGGGGAGCAAGAGCTTCATCTGCCAGTGTAGGCACCATGGCCCATCGACAGCAATATCGGCGTGACAGTCCTTGGGCACACAATCAACATATTGCAGAGGAGGTGTGATGAGCAGTTTGCCATCCATCGTGCAAAAGATCCAGAGCTGCTCGGCGGCATGATCGATGACCCACCCGAAGAGCCGCCGTCACCAGTGCTCATCGAGAGCCTGATGCCCCGCAAGGAATGGGCAAAGGACCTCTGCGATTCAGCCAAGAGACAGGAAGCCTGCGGCTTCATCATTGCCCGCGGCAGCCATGTCAACCTCGATCCTGATGATGTGGTGGCCAGGCTCCAGCGCATCCTTGGCGAAGTTGACGCCCTTGACGAAGTAGAACATCGCCAACGTGATATCTTGAGGATGCAGGTGATGGATGGAATTTGCTACCAGGTTAGAGACATGGAAATGGAGCGGTTCCACCGAGATATCATGCGCGCGATTGCACGTTGTCAATCTCTTCTAGAAGAGGCCCAGCAGCCCCAAGAGCCTCCCAGCGCCAGCAACTTCGTAGGTGGAGGTGGGTCGGGACACTTGGAGTAAATGGCCGCAAGGGCGCTATGCTGATCATGGAGTCCGAGAAGACCGTCGTCGGAAGGCCGCCAGCTCAGCCTTTTAGCCTATACTTTAGAATAATTGTACGCATATGTAGATCGTGAGTGTTCTGGGCCTTGCCGGATGTGGCATTTTAAATTATCCTGAATATGTAAGAAAATTATTAAGAATTATTAACCGTTGCCATTGTAAATTTGCCTCAACGGTGAGCAAAGCGTGCGCAGGGACGCCAGAGTAGAGCGCGCCGCGGCCGCCTCAATGGCGAGCAAAACACACGGACGGACACGAGTAGAGCGGCGTAGCCGCCTCAATGGCGAGCAACCACGTGGTCAACCTTCTACATGCCATCAATAAATTTTTACCTTGTTTCTCGTCACATTGCAGATTACAACACAATAAGTAATTGCAAATCTGTCCACACATATCAAACTAATATGTGTTCAAACTTAGCACCGGGCTATAAAAACTACCCACTCGAAAATTACTTCACAAATCCTCTCCTCATCACCCCCAAAACTAGTCTTTCCTGTCAAGTCGTTTCACCATGACCGGTAGGAGGAGTTTCGGGTGGACATATAACCAGGCAGCAAAGACCAAGGCCGCAAAAGCACTAGAGTGGTCCCGCCGCGAAGCCGCAGCCGCAGCAGAGATGTCCCGGTTAGCCGCGGAGCCCTCGAACGAGCTCTCACGGGCACACGAGGGCTCTCATAAGCGCACTTGCGGCGTCGGCCATCGCGACGAGCTGGCATTCCTGAAGTCCTTAGCCGGCGACGACGACATTCTTGCTGGCGTCATTAAGCAGCAGGAGCTAGTCAATGACTTGATGAAGCTGCTCAAGATCAGCGATGCCTCAGTTGACAAGGTGACCGGCCTCGTCGAGCAACTCATGGGTGACAATGTGAAGCTCCTCAAGGGGCTCACCGAGAAGGAGGAGGAGGCCGCCGGCTGGAAGATGCTGCATGAGCAGAGCAGTGCCTCGGGGATGATGCTGATAGCGGTCGTCGAGGAACTGATGGGTGACTTGAGGAAGCTCCGGATCGAGCACGAGCAGGAGGTGGAGGAATCCGTGGCTGCTTTCAAGCAAAGTCGTGAGGAATTGAAGAAGGAGCTGGAGGATGTCATCGCCCGGCGATCCATCGATGAGTAGAGATAGTAGCGATCCAGATCGTTGTCTGCGATTTCCTTCTTCTCTTGCCCCCGTGTCTTCCGGGTTTTGCCGCATGTGGCATTTTAAATTATCCGGAATATGTAAGACAATTACTATCTGCGCCATTGTAAATTTATCGTCATATTATTCGTTGCCATTTTATTTGTGGTCGTATTATCTGTTGCCCTATGTGGCAATTTAAATTAGGCCGGAATACGAGTTGAAAGCACGAACAAAGCAAATGCTGCCATGGGATCACAAGCAAACACCCTCCGTCCAGGTGCTTTAATTAACCCATTAATGGAGAAGTTGTGAGCGAGGTGGGCGGTGGCTGGTGCATGGAGGTCAAAGAGCTCGCTTCCCGGTGAGCACGGGCGGCCTTGCTGCTTGCACGTCTCCCGTCGAGCCTGCGAGGTGGACAGGATGAACACGTCCCGTCGAGCCTGCGCAGCGGACTGCTCGCACGCGTCCCGTCGAGCCTGCATGGCGGACTTCTCGCGCTCGTCTAATCTAATCAAACAGCGGCACACACGCCATCGAGTATGGTTAAATTTTGACATGGTTCATATAATACAACCGTTTGCGACATTAACGTGTCAGCTATTTTTTCAAAAGGACTTTGTTGGCAATTAATGTGTGCGCCTTGTTTCAAACTGGACGATTTTTTACCATGACATATGTGTGCCATGTCATGAAACCATGCCAAGTTTCATGTTTTTTGGGTGAGTTTTTGATTTACTGGGATTTAAAAACCAAGATTCTCAATGTTTCAGGACGACGAGAAGTTTGTAATTCATTCCCATTCATTAAATCAGACCTAAACATGCAGCCAATGACACATGTACGATTTCCCACCCATTTTGTTTCACTAGAGCATGTGCTTGTAGTTCAAATTTGAATTATGCACTACATTAAATGCCTAGAAAACTTAATTAATATATACAATGGCCAAAGGAACCCTGAACAGTTTCAAATTTCAGCACGACACTCCTGTTATTTATTGCCTGTAGTAAACAAAGTTCAAGGCGAGAAGAGTCAACGATTACCGTTTCGCCCACAAGAGCGGCATGTTTCCCTACGGGAACCACGCTCCGGTTTGTAAGAGGCTTGTAATATAGCTTCACCCAAATTGGACAATTATATTTACCATGTAGTGACACCATGCCAAGTTTCATGATTTCCTGGTGAGTTTTGGATTTACAGAGATTTAAAAACTGAGATTCACAATGTTTGTGGCCAAGCCAGGACAGCGAGACGGTTGAATTCATTCCCATCCGTTCCATGGGACCTAAACATGCACCCCAATGAAACATGTACATTTTTCTAGCCATTTTGGTGCACTGGAGCATGTATTTGTTGTTCGGATTTGAATTATGGACATTAAATGCCTAGAAAACTCAATTAATGAATAAAAAAGGTCAAACAAACCTTGAATAATTTCAAAGTTCAGCACAAATCTCCCGTTGTTCCGTGTTGCATTTAGAAGAATACGAGGCTAGCACAGGGAGCGATTATCATTTGGCCCACAAGGGGACACGTTTCCCTATCGAAACCACGAGGGTTCTTGCGACAGGCTCCGGTTTGTAATAAAGCTTGGCCCAAATTGGCAATGGTTTTTACCACGACATATATGTGCCATGACGTGACACCATGCCACCTTCGATGACTTTCTGGTGAGTTTTGGATTTATGGGGATTTAAAAACCGAGATTCGAAATGTTTGAGGATGATCCAGGACGCCGGTACGGCTGTAATTTGTTCCCATTCCTAGCATGGGACCTAAACATGCACCCAAGGACACGTGTATAATTTTTCTAGCCATTTTGGTGAACTGGAGCATGTATTTGTAGTTCAAATTTGAATTATGGACATTAAATGCCTAGGAAACTCAATTAGTGTATAAAAAGGCCAAACGAACCCTGAATAAGTTTAAATTTCAGCACGGATATCCTGTCATTCCATGTTGCCCATAGAAGAAAATACAAGGCGAAAAGAGGCAGTGATTATGTTTCGCCCACAAGGGGGACACGTTTCTCAATCGGAACCACAAGGCTTCTTTGAGAGAAGCTCCGGTTTGTAAGAGGCTTGTAATAAAACTTGCGCAAAAATGGAAGAAAAAATTCCTCGACATATATGTGCCATGTCGTGACACCATGCCAGGTTTCATGATTTTTGGGTGAGTTTTGGATTTACGGGGATTTAAAAACCGAGATTCTTCTCGCAAAATGTTTTCAAATAGCACACGGTTCACTCCAGAAAGCCGTGTGCCTACCAAACCATGGCCGATGCCCCATCCCCCCTGCCGCGCACGTGATCTGAGTCGTGCGTTTTGATTGGCTAGAACCCAAACCCCACGGATCGTACGTGTGCACCATTGGATGCTCCCAGATCGAACGACAACCCTCAGACCTTTCGACAGCACATGCAGTACATGGGTAAGCACTGTGCGCATGCGTCATGCTAGCTCACGCTTCCTTCTCTACTACATGTTCTAAACAGGCTACCGTTTCTCGCCACTCCTCTCATCGGTTTCCCACCTCTTCTCCCATCGTTTTCCCGCTACCAGTGTCATTGCTCATTGAAGCCTAGCGGCGACACACCGGCCATGTAAATATCCCACACAGTTTCTGAAAGCACAAATGTGTGTGATAGGAGGGAGTAGGTCCCATAGGGTGACCAGCGTAAAACACATTAATGGTAAGGAGGCAATTCCTATCAGCAAGGGGCGACTTCCCATCGGCTAGCCTAGTCGAATAGAAAGCAGAAGTTAAGCGTGCTCGGGCTGGAGTAGTCCAAGCATATCTCAAGCTTGCCATGACATGGTCATTATAGAGATATAATATATATCTATAGTGACCAATCATGACAATTATATAAACCTTGGTATCCTTGTTTTGCTAATTTGTAGACTATGTTTTTATAGGTTATTTTTTGCTCTAAAAAAATTAAAGAATGATATATAAACCTTGGGATCCTTGTTTTGCTAATTTGTAGACTATGTTTTTATTGGTTATTTTTTGCTCTAAAAAATTAAAGAATGATTGACTTGACCTGTCATGGCGATTATATAAACCTTTTTCAGGTCGCATGCAGGGTATAGGGGCAGGGTGTTCTTATCGAGCATGTATCCCTTGTGCGGCTTATACGCGGCACATATCTGTGGGCTCCTCGAGGTATATATACTATCCTATACCGACAATTAGGGGGCCCCACACAATCTATCCCTTTGACCCAACAACGAGAAGGGTTTGACCATGATGGTTTCCTATTCATACTAGTAAGGTACACGTGCATTGCACGCATGAGATTTGCTAACCAAATTATGAATAAATACCACACTATAGCATGTAAGCTTTGACTCATATATGCATGATGTAGATGTTCGTTTAATTCTTATAGTTCATCTCATCCAAAATCAATTAGTTTTATAAAAAAATCTATTTTAAGATTGATGGAATTATGCATTGTAAAGCATAAAGTAAAAAAAAAAATGACAATTCATTTAGAAAAAAAAGTTTGGGCAATTAAGATATGGAAGATTCTAGAACAAAGGAGAAGTGCTTGTGTTTTAAGGTTTGTGCATTATGCTTAAGTTCAACCATGGAGTCTTCTAGATTGTACATGTGGCAGAATCTGGTGGAATGTAGATGATATCCAACGGCTAGTAGTGCTCGGATTTGCCATCTCTGTACCGTCCGATTGGCTTCATCCAACGACCAACTTTCAAAGTTATTCACACACTATATAGGGGTATAGATGTGTCCCATGCTAGACCAAATAAAGTTTGAGCGCATGCGTGGGATGACCCCCCCCCTCGCCGCAGCCTCGAAGTTGGGAAACCGACATCGTACGTATTGAACCAGGCTTGGAGTCGGGTATGGTGTTTGGTTTCTAATGTAGTTGGTGTCCCATCAAAGTTGTGCATTTGGGATTTAAACACACCACACACCACCGTACCCATACATATTTTCGGGCCGCATGAAGTGTATACGGGGTCTTCTGATTGACCACGTCTCCCTTGTGCGGTTTTTTGTGACGGCACACATATCTGTGGGCTCCCCGAGTGTATATATATCATCCCTTTGACCGATAACGAGGGGTATGTGTTGGCCATGAATGGATTCCTCCTAGTTCGTGTTAGGGCCGGTCATCGTCACATGTTGCTCAACCAAAGCTCGAGCTCATGTGTTGTCAGGATTCCCTCCCACATGCTCGGATTGTTGGGTTCGACCTACATCATACCATGCGTATCTCGTCCTTAACTACCTTGCCTTCATTGTTGTTGTCTGTATCGAGAGGTAGGCACCACAGCTAAATTGTATATTATTCAATATTGAAAACACACATCAACCTTTCCAAATGTACATCATTTTGGGACGCATGCAAGAGGTGCTAATTTTGTGGTCCCTCTCGTGCGATTTTTATGATGGTTCAATCTATTAGCCCAAGCGGCTTATCGACAACAACAGTTGTCGTTTGACCAAACGATAGATTCGGTCCGTCTTATGGTAGGTCACGGCGACATGCATGTATGACCAAAGTATTGATCATTACGTGCATCCGCCCGGCTGGCACGAACTGGGAGGTGGTGGGCCAAGCATCCTAGCTAGCTATGACATTATGTCATTATAGATATATCCAAGGGTGCTTTCAGGTTTGTGAGGCAGGTGCCACCAAAGTTATGGATTGTGTATTTAAAGTTTCAAACATCACACCCAATATTCCTACATATATTTGGCCACTTCCAGGTGGTTCTTGACTTCTGGCCCCTCTCATCGATCTTCGACGACGCGCCCAACTTTGGGCCCACGCGGTCAAAGTTGTGCATTGGAATTTTGAACATCACAGACCACCCTTCTCACTCGTATATATTTGGGACACATGCTGGTGTGGTTGTCTTCTGACCCTCTCTAACGTTTTTTTGCTGCAAAGACTCTGATGACGCTCAACGGACACGGGTATAATATCTTAACCGTGTGCGATGCAAGTGCACCGTGAATCACGACGACTGCGCAAGCGCGAGTGAAGGTGGAGGTACTGGCTCAACCATGTGCGATGCAAGTGCGCTGTAAAATCACGACGACCACGCAAGCGCGAGCAAAGGGTGGAGGTACTGGCTTAACCGTGTGCGATGCAAGTGCGCTGTAAAATCACCACCTGCGCAAGCTAAAGGCGGGTAAGTTTATTTGGAAATTAGGACGAACCGTGTGCGATAGACTAGCTAGCTAGAAATATAAAAACAAACTACCCGCCTTGAGCATTGAAAAAATCGGCGGTTCCGCCACTTTTCCTTATTATCATACACGCATATTGTTATTGGACCGTGCCCGATCTTGGGCACTCCCGCCCCTCATTAGTTCCTTTACCCAAATTTTAGTAGCCGCCGTACTTCAACCGTCGCCCACACCCCTCCAGCACCGACCTTATAGTAAAATTGCAGTAGCCGAGGCATTTGAACCGTCGCCCTCCCTCATCCACCACCATTACTAAAATTTTCAGTAGCCACAACGTATCCTCAAACACCCACCCCCCTCCACAGTCCCCCACCCGGCCCCTCCCCCCTCGAACCCTAGCTCATGGCCGCCGCCGGCGTCGTCGCCAATCCCTACTAGTCTGCCCGTTCCTCCTAGCTTAGATAATAAAGTTTAGGTTACCCAGCGATTCACATACCGTCGCCCCACTCCCCTAAGTTTTTAGATGAGGCCTGCAGTGTCCCTCCCCTCCAAATCCACATCCCCTACTCCAGAATGTCGCAGCCTAAGCTCGACCACGTATTCTGGGGAGCCCGATGAGCGTTCGTACAAGAAGAGGTTTATCATGGCCTCTCCGGTGGACGTTGACGAGGTGGCCGCCGTTCGCCCCGACCTGTCGATCCCGGAGCAACACGTCGCCATGGAAGCCGGCGAAGACGTTGACCACGTTGCCATGCCGAAGACTTCATGTCAGCGGGCTAGTGTATTACTATATCTCAGGAAAGCTGGCTACGACATCAAGCTCATCCCCAGCGACGGCTTCACGTGGGCCATGTCACAGGTTAAGTGGTCCATCCCCAACCCCTCTGGTTCAACCGCCGTCGATCTCTTCAATGGCCCTGCTGCTGATCTCCTCCACCAAGCGGTCAAGGATTTGCGATCCTTATGCGCCATCGAGCCCACCAACTGGAAGGATCCCGTCCATGAAATGTGAGGCAACATCCTATCAGCAAATCTTACCTTTTCTAGCTTGCCAACCCGTACCCTTTGTTGTAGTAGCATTTGCCATGCAGTGCTTTAACTGTGCCGTGTTTAATGATTTCAGTTATGCAAAAATGTATTGTTCAATAGGGCTATGTGATGTTTAAGTATGGATTGTCCACTTCAGTTTCATGAATGACTATATTTGTTTGTTTATAGTGAGTAGATGCCTTGTTTATTTGTATTTGGTTGTTAGGTTGGTTGCACTGAGCATTTTTCAGTTATCGAGAAGATGCCTTGTTTATATGAATTTGGTTCTTAGTTTGGTTGCAGTGAGCATTTGTCCAGTTATCAAGCAGATGCCTTGTTTATCTGTATTTGGTTGTTAGGTTGTTTTTTTAGCATTTGTCCACTTTTCAAGCAGATGCCTTGTTTATCTGTATCTGCTTGTTAGGTTGGTTGTAGTGAGCATTTTTCGACTTTTCAAGCATATGCCATGTTTATCTATATTTGCTTGCTAGGTTGGTTGCAGTGAGACTCTGTCCAGTTCTCAATGGCTATATTTGGTTGTTATACTGATCACTTATGCCTTGTTTATTTCATGCATTCACAATGTGTTGCTCATTATGTGCAAGTCGGAACTGTGTCGCTCGACTGCATCAATGCCAGTTTGAACGGCTATATTTGGTTCCAGTTATGCCTGGTGTAGTTAACACATGCCCTTTATTTCAGTTTTACACATTTATCCAGTGTGATGTTTAAGCATTACCTACGTTCTATTCATTTTCAACAATATCAGTTTGAATTGCAATATTTGATGGCTGTTAAGCCTGCTGTCGGTAACATTGACTTCCATTTTATATCTAGTTTAACAGCATGCTGAAACCAACACATTCAAGCTATCATTTGGAGATGATCTTGTTTACCTTTGCTATATTTTTTGATGTTAAGGTTGTTGTACTTATCTTGCCTTTCCACTACTTATGTGGGACAACAATGGGAGTGGCCACCTTTTTCCACCGAGGTTAGCTTCATCCCTCAGCTTGTACTGCCCCCATCATTCCATAATGTAGTGCATATAGATCCTGGTCTGGACACTTGTTAGCTTCTAATATTGACTTGTTGTTTGTAGGTACATATGCCCTTGGCAAGGATCCACGCATCGACCCTTTTTGCATATGGGGCAATGAGATATTCATGAAGAAGCATCAAGTGAGGAAACTGATAAGGATTATTAGCAAAAATATATGAATGGTGGCAAGCAAATTATTTGTTTATGCTCTATCCAACACAAAAGTGAGCTATAGGATGGTAACTACAAAGTCTGCAGCCTTCTCTTTTTACTGCCCATAATGATTTGTTAGACAACAATGTTTGAATCTTTTTCGTTCGAAGTGGTTCCCGAAGCAGTTCATTCAAGATTACCTCGCAAAGTACATGACTGGTGGACACACAATGAAGGTTAAAGTATTTAATCCAGACTACAATGAGCATCGAGAAGTCGTAATGAAGACACTGAAGGATGGACGGGCAGCCAACGCAAGGGGTTGGCCTAGAGTCGTGCGTGCATTACGCATGGAGGAGGGCACAATATGGGCATTCCGTTTCACCTTCTCCAGCAACCAGAATGTTTTTCGCCTCTCTCTTTACATTCTTTAGTACAACTGTGGTTCATCATTCTTTACTTGGTGCTTCTGTAGTTCTTCACTATATGTACCTGTGCATCAAATTATGCATTCGTGGTTGAACCTGTATTTGTAATAAACATGGTTAGATATGAAATAAGTGATTGCCTACTTTCAAATACAAAACATGTGATTTTTTAAATTAGGGATTAATTAGGGATTACACTGCACACGGTTTGCGAAAGCGAAATGTCTGCGATAGATGTGGAGATCAGACACGTTTCTAAGATCTACTACGTGTGCGATCAATCTCCACTACACACACGACATCCTCTTGAAAACTATTTGCGTTAGGCCACCTTGCGCAAAAGTTTACCACATAAAAACTGTATGTGATGGACAACCTTTGCCACACAGTTTCTTCTACGCACCGTGTGTGATGCATTCAATAACGCAAATGATAAAACTGTTAATATCGCGTGCAAGGGCAACACTATCACAAACGATTTGAGGGGGAAAATTGTGTGTGATGTACCTGCGAACAGAAACGTTTTCCTTGGAGCGACTGTGTGGGATGTACATACGAACATAAATGTTTAGCGGGGGCTGACTGTGTGGGATGTACTTGCGACCGGAAACAATTTCGCATGTATAATTGTATTTTTTAGCACTACTATACGTATAACCATATTTGAGCGCTCGCCGGTCGCACATGACCTCATTTTGCCGAGCGTGTGTGCCAGGAGGGCATATCCCTGAAGTTTCTGGGTCGTGTGGGAAGGACCCCCTATCGCCGTCACTCACTTGGCGACGGTTCCGAATGCTGTCGCGGAAAGTGGTTAAAAACTGTTTGTATAGCACCGACGCGTACCAGTGTGCAAAGGGCGATGGGCCCAAGACCCCAGCGCTCTTAGGATGTAGACCGGCGTGCTGGCCTCTCTGTTGAGCCTAGGTAGGACTGCAGTGTGTTGATCGGCCGAGGCCAGTCATGACCTGATGGTGTGTCCGGTCGGAGTTGATCGAGCGTGTTGGGTAAGTTTGTGCACCCCTGCAGGGAAGTACTATCTATTCGAATAGCCGTATCCATGGTAATGGATGCTCGGAGTTGTATCCCTATCGATACAACTAGAATTGGATGCTGAGGCATGTGAAATGGATATGATGGCTCCAGGATTGCTTTCTCGTAGGTAGTCGAGAAAGGATCTCTGGGCGTTAATGTTACAACATACTTACTACTATTATAATATGATACTCTTATCTCTCCCGATGCTGCAAGATGATTGAAGATGCTAGTCTTTGATAGGTTAGGTTTTCCCCTTCTCTTCTGGCATTCTACAGTTCAGTCCACAGATACAACCAATTGCTTTGATACATATCCATACTTAGTTTAGATCTGATGTAAGTCTTGCGAGTACTTTGGATGAGTACTCACGGTTGCTTTGCTACCTCTTTTCCCCTATACCCGATTGCTGCGTTCAGATGGTGGAGTCCAGGAGCCAGATGCCACCATCGACAATTACTACTACCCCGGGGGTGCCTACTACTACGCAGAGGCCACCGACTACCAAGAGTAGTTAGAAGGCTCCCAGGTAGGAGGCCTTGCATTTTCGATCTATCTTGCTTTTGTGCTAGCCTTCTTAAGGCAAACTTGTTTAAGTTATATCTGTACTCAGATATTGTTGCTTCCGCTGACTCGTTGGTAGTCGAGCTTATGTATTCGAGCCCTCGAGGCCCCTGACTTGTAATATAAAGCCCATATGACTTTAATTTGTGTCTAGAGTTGTGTTGTAATATCTTCCCGTGAGTCCCTGATCTTTATCGTACACATTTGCGTGTATGATTAGTGTACGATTGAAGCGGGGGCGTCACAGGTTAGCAAATAAGCCCTTCAGGTTTCCAACCTTCTTTTGTAGACGACTCTTTAATCCTCATGCGAGCTCCTGCTATGAATGCGGAGGCCTCGAGAGCTGTTATAGATTCTTATTGTGCGGCCTTGGGGAAATGGTGAGTGTCGAAAAATCCAACAAATTTTTTAGCCCCAATACAAAAGTGGAAGACAAAGTGCAAGTTTGTGCTAATCTGAATATTATGACCGAGGCACTTACTCACAAATACTAGGGTTTACCTGCCCATGTGGGGATGGACAAAAGCGATTTGTTTTCAGTTCCTGATTGATCACATTATTATGAAAATTAGTGGATGGAAGGAAAAGTTGTTATCTATAGGAGGAAAGGAAATTTTTCTCAAATCTCTTGTTCAATCTATCCGACTTATGCGATGTTCGTCTTTAAAATTCCTAATTTTTTTTGCAAAGGAATCATTGACGCAATGTCGCAATTCTGGTGGGGTGACGAGGAAAATCAGAAGAGGATGCACTGGATGGTGTGGTGGAAGATGTGTGTTCCAAAAGGCCAAGGAGGAATGGGCTTCCAGGATATACACTATTTTAGTTTGGCATTGTTAGCCAAACAAGCTTGGTGTCTCCTTGATAATCCTGAATCGCTATGTGCCACGATCTTAAGAGCCAAATATTTTCTGGAGGGTGATTTGATGAGCGCAAGTTAAAAAAAGGGTTCCTCCTTTACTTGCCAAAGCATTATGGCGGGAGTAGACTCTCTTAGAAATGGTTATATATGGAGGGTTGGAACTGGACAAAAAAATTAATATATGGAGAGATGCATGGATCCCGAACTATGCGAATAGAAGAATTATTCTATAAATACCCATATATTCCCCATACACCAGAGGGCACACCAAAAATACTTTTCCGCCGCCGCAAGTTTCTAGCTTCGTGAGATCCCATCTGGGGACCTTTTTGGTACTCTGTTGGAGGGGGATTCGATCACGAAGGGCTTCTACATCAACCTTGCTGCCCTTTCGATAATGTCTGAGTGGTTTACTACAGACCAACGGGTCCATAGCTAGTAGCTAGATGGCTTCTTCTCTCTCTTTGATCTTCAATACAATGTTCTCCTTGATGTTCTTGGAGATCTATTCGATGTAATCTTGTTATGCGGTGTGTTTGCTGAGATCCGATGAATGTGGGTTTATGATCAGGTTATCTATGAATATTATTTGAGTCTTCTCTGAACTCTTTTATGCATGATTTATATTGCTTTGTATTTCTCTCCGACCTATTGATTTGGTTTGGCCAACTAGATTGATTTTTCTTGCAATGGAAGAGGTGCTTTGTAATGGGCTCAATCTTGCGGTGCTCAATCCCAGTGATAGAAGGGGACATGACACGTATTTGTATTGTTGCCATTAAGGATAAAAAGATGGGGTTTGTTCATATTGATTGGATTTATCCCTCTACATCATGTCATCTTGCTTAAGGCATTACTCCATTTTTATTAACTTAATACACTAGATGCATACTAGATAGCGACCGATGTGTGGAGTAATAGTAGTAAATGCAGGCATGAGTCGGTCTACTTGTCTCGGACGTGATGCCCATATACATGATCATTGCCTTGGATATTTTCATAACTATGCACTTTTCTGTCAATTTTGCAAGAGTAATTTGTTTACCCACTATATGTTTTCTTTCAAAAGAGAAGCCTCTAGTGAAAACTATGACCCCCGGGTCTATCTTTTATCATATTATTTTCAGATCTACAAAATAAAAAACACAAAAATACCTTGCTGTAATTTATTTACTTTTATTTTATTTTGCACTTCTACTTGTGTTTTATATCCATCACTATCAGATCTCATCCTTGCAAGTAACCATGAAGGGATTGACAACCCCTTTGTCGCATTGGGTGCAAGTATTTGTTTGTTTGTGCAGGTGCTATTATTGGAGAATTTTGTGTTCTTAACTGATACCTTGGTTCTTAACTGAGGGAAATACTTATCTCTACTTTGCTGCATCACCCTTTCCTCTTCAATGGAAAAACCAACGCAAGCTCAAGAAGTAGCAGGAAGAATTTCTCGCACCGTTCCGTGGAGGATCTACATCAAGCCTACCAAGTACCTATCATAAACTCTCATCTCTTGCATTTACATTATTTGCTATTTGCCTCCCCTTTTCCTCTCCCCCACTTCTAAAACGTTTTCAGAAAAATACAAAAATATTTGCCTTCTTTCCGTTTGCCTTTTCATTTGCTTCTTGTTTCTTGTGTGCTACATTGCTTTCTTTGTTATCATGGCTAGTTCTTCTCTCGTAGCATCCACCTCAGAGAGTGAGGCTCTTAATTTTAAACAAAGGGGAGGAGAGAATTTAAAATATTCTTGGTATAGAATTTGCAGTGCTCAGAATAGATCTACTCGTAATCAATCTACTACCGTTCTTCTTCCAAAAATTTATGTGCGTGTTACCACTTGGTATAAATTTGTGCTAGACATTTTTACTGGGGTAATTTCTTGGGTAGTCACCCTATGGATGCTTTTAATGCTATGGGAAATTTGGCGGGTTCTCCACCAATCATGATTAATGAAACAACATTAACTTTAGAGCATGTGATGCAAAGGATCGATGTTATTGAGAATAAAATTTCTACCATAGATCATATTGAAATTTTGGATAAAAAGATTCATAATCATATTACCAAAATTGGATCAAAGGTAGAAATTACTTTAAAAACACTAAAGGCGAAGGAGCTTGTAATTAATGAGAGGGTGGAACAGAGTCCCGCTAGAATCGATAAGCTGGAAGAAATTATTACTAATTTGAGTTCCGCTTTTTCTTTTGTTAAAACTAACTCAAAATTTCCTCCTAATAAAACTACTAAGTTTATTTATGTTCCTAAGAATAAGGGTGGATCATCTAGTGAAGAAAACGAGGATCTTACGATGATAAGTATTTGCCCTAGTTTTATCAATATGATTAAGGAACATACTCTTACAAATGAATTTCTTGATTTTCTACCTAGGAGTGTGATCATTAATAAACCCAATGAAATCCCTAGGAAGTATGTATGTGTAATTGAGGATTTGAATATCAAACATGAAAAAACCTAGATCTATGCAATATGTCTAGCTAGGGGCATAAAACGATAGCGCTTGTTGGTAGGCAACCCAATGCTTTTTTGTTTTTCTTGCCTTTTCTTACTATTTTGCAATTACCATTATACTTCTTTTATGATGGTGATCTTGAGTTTAAATTAGTTTTTGTGCCAATTAAGACCTTTGGGATGATTTGGAGGATTGTTGATTTGATTCTGTGAGAAAACAGAAACTTTTGCACCCAATAACAGAATTGATATGTTCTGATGGAACGCGATAAATTAGTGAATTTTCTACACAAGATTGATATACAAATATCCCATGTCCTCGGAATTTTTGGAGTTACAGAAGTTTGGCTAAAGTCCATATTACTACAGACTGTTCTGTTTTTGACAGATTCTGTTTTCATTGTGTTGTTCGCTTGTTTTGATGAATCTATGGGTTGTATCGGGGGGTATGAACCATGGTGAAGTTAGAATTTAGTATATATAATGTAAGTATAATTTTTTAATGAGTTTACAACAGTATGTAAAGTGGTGATTTGCTTTATTATACTAACGGATCTCACGAGTTTTCCGTTGAGTTTGATGTTGTGAAGTTTTTGAGTTTTGAGGGAAGTTTCGATGGTCTATGGAATAAGGAGTGGCAAGAGACTAACCTTGGGGATGCCCAAGGCACCCCAAGGTAATATTCAAGGACAACCAAGCGTCTAAGCTTGGGGATGCCCCGGAAGGCATCCCCGCTTTGGTCTATAATCCATCGATAAATTACTTGAGGCTATATTTTTATTCACTACATGATATGTGTTTTGCTTGGAGCATCGTGTACTATATGAGTCTGTGCTTTATTTACTTCTTAGTTTGCCACAATCATCTTAGCTAGACACACCTTTTTGAGAGGGACACACATTAATTGTGAATTTATCAGAATACTCTTTGAGCTTCACTTGTATCTTTTGAGCTAGGTAGTTTCTCTAGTGCTTCACTTATATCTTTTAGAGCACGGCGGTGGTTATATTTTAAAGAAATTGATGAACTCTCATGCTTCACTTATATTATTTTGGGAGTCTTATAAATAGTGTGGCAATTTGCTTGGGTTATGAATTTAGTCCTAATATGATGGGTATTCAACAGCGATATAATAAAAGCTTTCATGAAGATCATTGAATATACGAGAAGTTTGATTCCTTGTATTTGTTTTTGAGATATAAAGATTGTGATATTAGAGTTATGCTAGTCAATAATTGTTCTTTAGTAAGAATATTTGTGTTAAGGTTTGTGATTCTCGAAGCATGCACGTATGGTCTCTCGTTATGCTAGGAAATTGGAGCATGGATCAAATTCAACAGAACTTCATCAAACCAACAAATCACAAAAAAATTGGGTATGCCTATTTTTGTGGAAATTTTCAAAATTAGGGAAAAGCAAAGCAAACTTAGGCTAGAAAACGGGGGTAGGGGCTCCAAATTCGTGATCGGCGTGGCTCATGATACCAAGATGATATGGGCTGGGGCTGATCTTTCACGATGGGAGCTGATCCTACGAAGAACACGAAGAACATGAGAGGGGAAACGAGACGAAACACTCAAAGAGACTCCATCCGATCTGACATGTGCTAGATCCAAACACACAAAAGAGGTAAGAAAGGTCAAAATCCAACAAATGGGGGTACAAATGGGAATTAGTTCATCTCAATCCTAGAAGGAAGGAGGTCATGAATCCATGGAGGATCTTCCCACAAGGGGGTCTTGAATCCACTTGGGGGATGTTCTCCTAGGAGGCCTTGGTGTCCAATGGAGTAGGTACAAATGGATGAGCAAAGCTCTATCTCCAACATGAGGTATGATAATGCTCACCCTCAAACGTTGGGGAAGAAGGAGTATATATAGTCTAGAGGAGCGAAGGGGTAGATGCGCCTTGGCCCGAGTCATTGTGCGCAGATAAGCGTGGGACGTCTGGACGCTACTGTTCGTCCGGTGGCTTGCGAGGGTCCAGACGTCCGGTAGAGTCTGGACTTTCGGCAATTCGGCTCGGGTGTGGCGCGGTCAGATTTTCGGCGCACATCGGACGTCTAGAGGACTTTGGATTTCTGGCATTTTCGTTCTATGCTGGATGTGCCGGGTGTCCGGAGGAGGCCGGTCATCCAATCGCTGGGGTGCCGGATGTCCGGTCTGGATCGGTCGTCCGGGCGGTGTAGCACTCCGCGTCTGGTCCTTCTAGCCAATTGATCTCCCAGGTGCTGGATGTCCAGTGCAGGCCGGTTGTCCGGTGGCTGAAGCTTCCGAGCTGCTCTTCCACTTGGTCCTTGTACTTGGTGTCCTCGCCATCTCGTCCGTTGGATGTAGTAGCTTCGAGAGAGTCCTCTTGATACCTAAGCATACACAACAGTCCGGATTGAGGTAGTAGCCATATCTCGCATGAGTCATACGGAATGTCACTAAGGAGAGATGTCACCTCGGTCTCTTGCACGTGCTCATGTCATCAGTCCACGTGGTGTTGTGGGAGACGAAGGTAGGTCCATGGGGATGACCCTAGGATACGCCGCATCACACCTCCTGAGTCGTTTCACCTACAATACGGACTCTAAAAACTGCCTATTAAGAGGTATTCTGAAATTACATGGGCCTGGCCCAAAAAATAAGGTGGCACAACACCTATATTAAGTTATGGACGTAATTTATGAAAGGGCACCTTGTATATTTTGTTCATGTACTTGTATGTCATCACGGTGGCTTCAAAGTGCTCAAAACTCCACCAGAAACTATGCTCTTTGTGGCACCTTTGGGCTTTTGTCCCCATTTGGGACGTTTGTTTTAGTTTTCGCCATGACGGTGGTCTGCCAGGAAGGTGGCAGATGTCACGCCATGACAACAGGGCCACCCAGGACTTAGCCCAAAGGAGAGTTCATCGGAGTGTCCAGGAGAGTGTCATGCAATAAATTGGTTTTGTCGGAATGTCATTGGTCCACCCGAATGGGAGCACGAGCCCATGAATTCCGTGGTGTGGGTACATTGTACTAACCTATGCAGAGTGTATAATCTATCAATAGCCGCGCCCTTGGTTATGGTACCAATTCATTGTAGGTCACACTATGGGTCAATAGTAATAATAATCTGACTAATAAACAACCCCGATTCGATGAGGAAAGAAGTTAGTTGATCTTTATGTGGCCTCTAAATGATCACGATGGTATTCTTGATGATGATGAGGTGATCCAGTGATGATCACTCTAGTATTATTGATGATGGTGATCGTGCGATGATCACGATGGTAAGAAAGATTGGCATATATATGGTGGTTATGAGATAACCTCTGAGAAGAGTAAGTTGGTCCATGAGATCTTAAACAACACCCCCCTTGCATACTAGTTCCACTATCATCATGTTCATATCATGAGTAACATGTCCATGCCATGCTCATCAGATATTGTTCTAGTGGTATCATGCTTATCATTATTTAACCTGTCATTGCCATGCTGTTGTTTGTCTTGATTGCTTTTGGTTATTGTGAGCTTGCGAGTACATTCAAAGTACTCACCTGGCGTGTCATGCCAGATTGCAGGTCATGCCGTGATTGCTTGCTTGTCGAGGATTCCGAGTTTGCGCGCTAGGATGCGCTCCAGCTAGAGTCTCTGCAGAGAGGAGTTCACTACCATAGTCGTTGTTCCGCTGCTAGAAGTTATTCCACTGCTGTCAGCGTCCTGGGAACGGGGGTGCCCAGACTTGCCTGCCTGCGGCCCATGGCGTGGCTCCGTCAATGGCCCCCGGTACGGCCCAGCATCAGCAACAACTGCCCAAGACCCTCGCTGTCGGCGTTCTGGGAACGGGGGTCCCCAGACTTGCCTACCTGCGGCCCACGGCATGGCTCTGCACGTGGGCCCGTACGGCCCATCTTCACCAACAAGCATTCAAGACCCTCGCGAGGGGCCAAGCCTCGCGAGGCGGATGACACAAGACCTCCTCAGGAGCGGCCTCACCAGGTTGGCTCACGAGGGGCGGAGAGATCAAGGCAAGGCAAACCTCGCGAGGTTCTCGTGACGTGAGCCATGACGATCAAGATCAGGCGGGTGCCAGGCGGGCACCAGCGCGCGCAGTGTCCTTGTTTCCCCTTTGGTGCTAAGGAAGCAAGCGCGGGCGCGGAGTACCGAGGCGTTGGGCAAAGGTTTCCTTATCGGTGCAACGAGACCAAGACCTGCAGGACGGCAAGCCGGAGGTCACCATGGAGCCCAAGGCGGCGTCACCACCAGAGCCTTTGGCAGGCGAAGACTGCTTTTGTCAGGACTGTACTAATTGTCCCCTTTCAAATTGGCCATTGTTGGCTCCCTTCCCGCTCAATATTTGGGGAGAGGACCAGGGCCTATATAAGTAGGACTAGCCACCACCGTAGGAGGCAACTCATCAAGAAACAACTGAGCCTCAGGCAGCTGATCTTTAGCTGATCCTTAGCCACACACCAGGCACAAGAACACCTCAACCTCAGGAGGCTGTTCTTCCCCTTGTACTGTTCATCATCAGCCCAAGAGGCAATCCACCACCACCACACTGGAGTAGGGTATTACACCACAACGGTGGCCCGAACCAGTATAAATCTTGCGTCTCTTGTGTTGTGAGTTCGTTGAATTTACCCTTGAGATCTTAGCAAGCTAGGACGTGGATCGATCGGGGAGAACTTCGCGCGCACCCAAGAGTTCGAACCTTAAGGGTTTTGCCGGAACCCGTGATCCCACATTTGGCGCGCCAGGTAGGGCTGCGCCGAAGCTTCCCTTCCGTCGCTCCGCGTCACGTCGCTTCATCGTCTCCATGGCGGATGCACGCGCCGCCCGCGCCGAGCGCCGGGCTGCCCTCGCCACCCGCGTTGCTCAGACGGCCCCTGTCGGCGGGCCACCCCGTCGCTCTCCGTCGCGTGCCGCCAACGCCGCCACCGGCCCGGTGGGGAACGAGCAGCAAGCGTCCTCGTTGCACCGCTCGGTGCGACAGGACGGCCGCACCGCCACTCCATCGCTGACCCCGGCCGGTTCGTCGTCCCATGCTCGTCGCGCTCCGGTGGATGCGCATGCTGCTCTGTGCATGGCGCGCGAGCTCCTGCGCTACCACCCCGTTGACGACCTCTACGAGGACTGGCTCAACCGCATCACCGAGCTTGTCAGTGCCGCAGGGGGCTCCCCTGTGCCGTCCCTCTCGCTGCCTCGTCCTCCGTCAGCCATGGGCGGCATGGCCCATGGAGCGTCTCCACCACCTCTGCCCCAAGACGGAGTCTTGGCGCCAAGGCGAGCGGCCCCACGGCGTGACCAGCCGCGCCCGATGCCCGTGCAAGAAGAAAGAAGCTGCCAAGAGGTCCCACGGCCACGAGAAAACGCCCCCGCGCTCCCTGCACCACCACGGCAAGACCGCGCGCCACCTGCGGTGGCGGTGCGCGAACCCCATCAAGAACAAGTTCTCCACCAGCGTCGAGTCCCTGTGACCACGGCGGGCTGCCGCGCCTTCACCCCTGAGCTGCGTACCGTCGCCTGGCCTGGCAAGTTCAAGCCAGACCAGCCTCCTCGCTACGACGGCACCCCCGACCCCGCGGAGTTCCTGCAGCTCTACGTGCTGAGCATCGAGGCGGCCAACAGCGATGAGAAAGTCATGGCGAACTGGTTCCCCATGGCTCTCAAGGATGGCGCCCGCTCCTGGCTCCTGAACCTGCCTCCAGGCTCGATCTCCTCTCGGGACGAGATGCGCAACCATTTCATTGCCAACTTCCAGGGCACTCGCGACCGCCGGCCGACCGTGGGAGACCCGCACCGCGTCAAGCAACAACTGGGAGAGACCGTCCAGAAGTACATCCAGCGCTTCAACAACGTTCGTCTCAAGATCCCCAAGGTGACGGACGAGGCCATCATCTCCGTTCTCTGATGGCATCCGTGACGTCAAGATGAAGGAGGAGCTCGCCATCCACGAGGAGCTATGCACGTCCCTAGAGCTGTTCAACCTGGCGACCAAGTGCGCAAGAGCTGAGGAGGGGCGCCTCTCCCTCCTTGAGCTCCCGGCTGCGAACCCGGAGGAGAAGAAAGCGAAGGCCAAGGACGTGAAGCGCAAGGGAGCAGCCGTGCTCGCAGCAGAGCCAGACACCAAGCGCGGCAGAGACCAGCCCGAGTCATCCAAGAGCAGCCGACCGTTCTGCGCCTTCCATAACCTGCATACCCACAACACCAGCGGCTGTCAAGAGCTCAGAGCCATTCGAGAAGGACGCTTCGGTCGACGCCCCGAGCACAGCGACCGGGGCTACGACCAAGGAGGAGGACATGGTGGCGGACGCTGGGACGACCGTGGCCCGCGCCAGGAGTGGCGCGACTGGCCTCGTGAGGACCGCTGGCAGGATCAGCCTCGCGAGGGCGCCTGGAGGGACCAGCCTCGTGAGGATCGTCCACAGGGCAACACCGGTCTTCCCCCACTACCGCCACCGCCAAGAAGGAACGAGGACCACCATCAAGATGAGGGGGCTAGGGGCTTCCAAGAGCCGCGTGCTATCGCCTGCATCTTGGGCGGAGCTCAGGCCCCAGCCTCGCAGCATATCTTCAAACAGTTTGCTCGTGAAGTGAATGCAGTCCTCCCCAAGCTCGAGGCCACACGCCCGCTCAGGTGGTCCAAGTGCGCCATCACCTTCAGTTTGGCAGATCAACTCAAGTGCACGGCTACCGCAGGCGCCCTCCCGATGCTTTGCTCCCCAGTCATCAGCAACGTGCAAGTCACCAAGACCCTCATCGACGGTGGCGCAGGGCTCAACGTCCTGTCCGTCGACACGTTCGACAACCTCCAAGTGCCGTATGACCAGCTTCAGCCCACCAAGCCTCTCTCAGGGGTGACCGACGGCTCCACTACCCCGATCGGGCAGGTCCGCCTTCCCGTCACCTTCGGAGAACGCAAAAACTACCGCACCAAACTCATCGACTTCGACGTCGCGCACATCCGTCTGCCGTACAATGCCATCCTCGGGTATCCAGCCCTGGCCATGTTCATGGCAGTGACCCATCACGGCTACAATGTCCTCAAGATGCCGGGAAGCGGCGGAATCATCACAGTCCCATGCGAAGAACAAGATGCGGTGTGCTCCCTTGAGCATGCCTTCCAAGCAGCAGGAATCGACGACCCCGACAGCAAGGGCGAGTGCCCTCCTGAGGCCACCCCCAAGAAGAAGAAGCAGTTGCACCGTGCAGGACCTCAGGAGGGTGGCATCGCGACTGGAACCTCGTCAGGATCAGCACCCGTGCCAGGGGCGCCTCCCTCCATCGCATAGGAAGGCGCGCCCGGCGCCCTTCTCGGGCAGGGTTCGGGGGCTCTCTTCTGGAGGGCCTCAGACCTTGCGAACATCACGAGGGAGGCGCTCGGGCACCACTTGGAGGCGTGTTTCACGGCACATTTCCCTCAGGAGAACACAGGGCGAGGAGCGTCCACCACTCAGGAGTTCATCACTAGGACCACTCAGGAACTGCAAGACGCAAGGGCCATGCGCGGCGACCGCCGCTCGCGAGGCGCAGCTCCCCATCCAGGCGAGGATGCTAGGCTGCGCGTCTGCATCGACGTCCCAGGGCTCAACAGGGCCGCATCTCAGGAGCCCTTCTGGCCTTCGCGCGTGGGCCGCTGCGAGGGTCCACCGCACAGCTACGTTCGCATGCCTTTTGGCCTGCCGGGCGTGGCGTCCGCCTATCAGTGCAACTTGCGGCGCACCCTGGCAGCTCAGGAGTCCAGGCATCACGCCGTCCTGACGGAGATGGAGATGTTCCTCAAGGAACCGCTTGGACCCCCAGAGCCTCTCGAGGATCAGGGCCCCGGTGGCTCATGAAGAGCAATCCCTTCGCCGGGTACCTTCAGCTGCCCCGACATCCCTTCATCGACATAACCAGGTGACATTTTCCAAGTTTATTTAGCTGGGAGCGCCCCTCGGGCTGCATCATTCCCAGGCCGCGTGGGTCCGTCCCTGTGGCATGTACCCCTTTTCTTATGTCTTTAGCTTACCTTGCTGGGGGCGCCCCTTGGGCTGCATCATCCCCAAGCCGCTCGGGCCTGACCCAGTGGCGTGTATCTTCCCTGCCTTTACCTAAGCCAGTTTGCTTTCCATGCCTAATCTATCTATCACCTGTCTGACTCTCACCTCCCACGGGGGCTACTCATGCTGGCACGATGCTTGTGCATGGGCCCGTCCCTGCAACGTCGACAAATCTGAGCGGTCGAGCTCTGGCTCGTGGCACGCCCCGCGCACGTCACCTCACCAGGCCCTCAGTGCCTTCGTCTCCTCGCGAAGCAACCGGGTGCGGACTGGCAACCATAATGGCAAACTGTGTTTCTCCTTGTGCTGGCTTGCAGGAAACCCATGAGAATGATAGCAGGTGGCACCGCGAGCTCCCTCTTCTCCCATGCAATCCGCTTGCGTGTTAAAAGGGGGGCTCCTAAGCATCGCGACTCTGGAGCTCCTACTGGCTCTCTAGCCCTCACCCCTGGCCTTGACCACCGTACGCGACCTGGCATACCAGCGGCGGCTGAGCTCGCTCGAGGGCCAGGACCTGAGGAGCAGAGCATGAAGGAGAGCGTGGAGAAGAGGGGGAGGCTCGCATGGACCTGGCCTAGCTATGCATTAACACGGCGCATCGCAAGGAATCGACCCCAGACCGCCAAGATAAGTCTCGCGCTCACATCCGCTAATCATTGGAGCCTAGGGGTCACGCTCGCCGCAGCCCTGTTGCGGCAACATCGCCTCCCTTTTTTACCTTACCACAGCTGCTTGAGCGCTAAAGGGGACCTCCTGAGCATCGCGCCTCAGGGGCTCTTACTGGACCTCGGGCCGCTCACCTCCTGGCCTTGACCACAACATGCGACCTGGCATACCAGCGACGGCTGCAGCTTGCCTGGGGACCGGGACCTGTCAGCATAGAGCAACGAGCCATCGCGAGGTTGGAAAGGGGAGACCGAGCCTAAACAGAACATGCATTCGCAATTTTTCATAACAAGGATAGTATCAACAAAAGACATTGCAGACCCTTTACACGCCCCCACGGGGTACTTCTTGATTCCTCGCAGGGAACAAAAGACGGGAACTTGGGGGAATCCTATCTACACCCCCTCGCGGCCGACGCCATCATCAACAGTGGGCCGCGGGAGGCAGGCGCCAACCCCATCCAGATCAGCGACGGCGGCGGCTGGACGCTGCAGCCCTGCTCCGGGCGCGGCGAGAGCTCGGGGGCACGTAGCTGTCGTCGCTCATCTCCGGAGTCTCGTAGAGCTCAGGAGAACCGCTGGATGCCCAAGAGTCGCTGCTACTGGAGGAGCTGCAGGTCGGGCGCGCATCGTCCTGGCGCTCCCCTACAGGGCAGCACTCCAGGCGGCGGCCCTCCGCATCGAAGACCTTGAAGGACAGCGTGGAGGCGCCGTCATAATCGAAGTGGATCGCGAGGGCACCCTCAGCGTGGCAAACCCGCGCAACCTCACCCCAGCCGCGGGTCATGAAGATCTTGCCGGAGGAGACCACTTCAACCTCTGCTCCAGTCTCCGGGGCGTCGCAGTCAGCATGCTGCAACCAAAGCTCGAGGGGTCCCCTCGGCGGCATCGCGTCGGAGAAAAACTGTGGGAAGCGGATCCAAGTGCTTGGGGGCATCACCACCCACGGCACGAGCTCGCGGGAGGAGTCCGCAGCATGGATTCCAGGGGCGACGGCGTGTGTCGCCATGGCGCGGCGGCCGCGGTCGCGGCACGGGCGGCGCCGCTCGCCGCTCCTTCCTCCTGAGCCCCCGGCTTGGGCGTATAAGGGCAGCGGATACCCTGGAGGTGGTCGTTCGCACGAGGGCCTCGTCACTTCCGCCGTCACGACAATGTCGTGACAGTGGGCTGGCCTCTTCTTCGGTGGAAGCGGCCCTGGCTCATCGCCGGGAGCCTTTCCTTTCTCCTCGGCGGAGAACCTTCGGATCGGCGCCATGGGAATTGCTACTAGTAGTGGAGCAAGGAGGAAGAAGCAAGCGGACTGGGAAGAGATGGTCGATGGGGGCTCTGCCCCCCTCCCCATTTATAGTGGGAGAAGGCCAAGCGGCGGCTCCCACTATCATAGGTAATGAAGGTTTTCCCTTGCATGTCGCAGGGACTTGTCAAGTCGGGCAGTTGCCGAGGTGTCGGTGTCAAAACCGGCGGATCTCGGGTAGGGGATCCCAAACTGTGCGTCTAAGGCGGATGGTAACAGGAGGCGGGGGACACGATGTTTCGGGCCCTCTCGATGGAGGTAATACCCTACTTCCTGCTTGATTGATCTTGATGATATGAGTATTACAAGAGTTGATCTACCACGAGATCATAGAGGCTAAACCCTAGAAGCTAGCCTATGGTATGATTGTTGTTGTCCTACGGACTAAACCCTCTGGTTTATATAGACACCGGAGGGGGCTAGGGTTACACAGAGTCGGTTACAAGGGAGGAGATCTACATATCCGTATTGCCAAGCTTGCCTTCCACGCCAAGGAGAGTCCCATCCGGACACGGGACGAAGTCTTCAATCTTGTATCTTCATAGTCCAACAGTCCGGCTAAAGTATATAGTCCGGCAGTCCGAGGACCCCCTAATCCAGGACTACCTCAGTAGCCCCTGAACCAGGCTTCAATGACGATGAGTCCGGCGCGCAGATTTGTCTTCGGCATTGCAAGGCGGGTTCTTCCTCCGAATACTCCATACAAGATCTTGAACACAAGGATAGTGTTTGGCTCTGCAAAACAAGTTCCACATACCACCGTAGAGAGAATAATATTTCCACAAATCTAATCTGCCGACACGTTCGGCAGCATGACATCATACCACGGCCCGATCATTATTCGAACAGTTTTTCTCAACCAGCTTGCCACTGCACGTTTCGCGAGGCGGTTTTATTGGCACGTCTTGTCAAAGCAGAGATCGTGTTCCCCTTATTACAAGATTCTCATCAATACGGATGTGGGTAACCCAATCGTGCCCGTTGGTATGACTCCTCGATTTTAGGCAAGTTCCAAACGGCCACGCGTAGGACGCTTGATATTCACCCTCTTTATAAAGAGGCCAAGGCCTGTCGTTTTTCCTCTCGCACTCAATCGAACCCTTCCCCCACCTCGAGTTTCAACACCCAAGGCTCAGGCTAGGCGCTTTGGACCTTCAACCATGTCCGGATCCAACCTTCAAGGTTGGTGGATGCCCTCCTCTGTCACAAAGGAAGACATCAAGAAGCTAAGAGAAGCCAGGTATCTGACCGCCGAAATCTCACACATTCTACCTGCTCGAGGGCAGGTCATTCCCATTCCCGAATCCGTCGAGCGCGTCGTATTCATCTCTCACTTCCTCCGAGGGCTAGGCCTTAGTCTAGATCCCTTTGTTAGGGGGCTCATGTTCTATTACGGGCTGGATTTCCATGACCTAGCCCCGGATTCCATCCTTCACATCTCGTCGTTCATCGCCGTGTGTGAGGCCTTCCTCCACGTCACCCCGCACTTCGGCTTGTGGCTCAAGACCTTTAATGTGGAGCCGAAGACGATTAATGGGCAACACACAGAATGCGGAGGAGCCGTAATAAGCAAAGGCGCCGATGTTCCATGGCCAAAGGGTTTCTTCCCGGAGGTATCCAGCTTATGGCAACGGGAGTGGTTTTACATCACAGCTCCCCGCGGTACTAAGTGGGTGGCCGCCCCTGCCTTTCGCTCGGGCCCCCCCGCCACAACTGACGTCATGGATCAACAAGGGGCTGGACTGGGGGCCAGTAAATGATGTGCCGATAGTGCAGAATCGCATCCGAGATCTCCTCGAGAGAGATGTCAGCCTGGTCATGGTAATGCAAGTCATGCTAGTTCGTCGAGTCCCGCCTTGCAAACGTCGACCTCTCCGTATGTGGGAGTTCAACCCAGAAGGACCGCGAGCTATTCAGCACTTCCTCGGCATGACGCTCGAAGAGATGTACAGATTGTTCTTCGGATCACAAATAAAGTGTCCGGACACCACCGAGGATGCGGGTCTGAGCTGCAATCGTCCAGATACCCAAGTAAGTAGTCCTTCGGCCGAACACGTTGTCTCTTTATTTATCACAACATCATTTTGAAAAGTCACTTTTTGACCAGGACTGGGTAAAAAAGGCGAAGATGATCAGGTGTTTGGCCCCCCTTCCCGAAGGCTCAGCAGATCCAGTACTGGCCAGAATGCTTGAGCTAGCGCCTTATCAAGCGCCCTTAGGGGAAGATAAAGGGGGGAATAAAGAGGCTGAAAGCGGGCCTCACTCATTATTCATCCAAACCGGGGGAATTAGCGCCTCCGCGAAGGAGGATAGCTGGGAGAAGAATCTAAAATTCCCTCTCCCCAGGGAAGGAAGAGGACCGCCTCTGAAGACTTGGAAACAATGGTTTCCAAACGAGGGAAGAAATCTTCGCCAGGGGGTCCTTGTCACGACCGGATTTTGGGATATAAATTCCCAGAAAAACGGCCTGTGTGCTCACCAGCCCCAGGATTACTGTTAGCTGATGAGGTACCAACTTGATACAAGAATTCCAAGCAAGGAACAAAAATATGTAGTACAAGACCATTTAGGCCTGGGAGTACAACACTTGGTTTCTAATAGTTGAGGGCGGAAGCGGTTGGAAACATCTGCGCCCATGGGACTCCATTTCCCACAAGAACAGCTGACCAGTATAACTCCTATCTTCGCGAGGCTGCAAATGTCAACACGTATGCTCCGAGGTTGTCACCGCGATGCATACCTCCACGCAAGGCAATTTGGCCAAGACAATAGCCAGGGACAAGCCAGTGAGTACGTTTGAATGTACTCGCAAACATTAAGAACACGGGTATAATATATCCAACATATTCCAGATTTAATAGACGATCATACTTCCGTCACGAAAA
Organism: Aegilops tauschii subsp. strangulata; assembly: GCF_002575655.3. Classification (NCBI taxonomy): domain Eukaryota; kingdom Viridiplantae; phylum Streptophyta; class Magnoliopsida; order Poales; family Poaceae; genus Aegilops; species Aegilops tauschii. Next base: position 238,511,842 of record NC_053037.3, on the reverse strand, counting down.
TATACGAGAAACCATGATGCACACATATGGATAAAAATATACCAAAATAAAATACTGGGTGCCAAACGAGTGTCTGAATGACTCCTCGAGCGGAAAATGCAGAATAGTAATGCTGGTGCCAAACGAGTGTCTGAATGACTCCTCGAGCGGAAAATGCAGAATAGTAAACGAGTGTCTGAATGACTCCTCGAGCGGACAATGCAGAAATAATAATACTGGTGCCAAACGAGTGTCTGAATGACTCATCGAGCGGAAAATGCAGAAATAATAATACTGGTGCCAAACGAGTGTCTAAATGACTCCTCGAGCAGAAATGCAGAAATAATAATGCCGCAATCGGGCGTCGGGGCGACACCACCTAAAGGGCTTATAAGAGAATAATCACAGTGAATATCCAGGAGGTAGAACCGTCCCAGGGATACTCAATAATATACATAAAATAAATGGTTAGTCCATAATAATAAAGATCATAATCCAAAGGTGCCATAATCATAAACAATATTTAGTACAGTCGTTTCTCCATCCGAAAACCGATAATTCAGTCAAGTCATATCTCCATCCGAATACCGTTACTGAGCTCTAGTTAAACCGTTCTCCATCCGAATACCGTTACAGAGTTCTAGTTAAATCGTTCTCCATCCGAATACCGTTATCAAGATTTAACCCAGACTGTGGTCCTATACTCAAGAACATGACTATCCAACAGGATGTATCCTCTGCAGAGGGAGTACCATTTTCCACGAGTAACGGGATTACTCAGTCCCTCGGGACTAATTCCGTCTACGGTCTTTTGATTGAAAACACGCCTGACCTGCACACACCAGCTTAACTCACCAGTGCCTGGAATCACCCACGACACCTGCCAAGCAAAACTCTAAGTGGGGAGGCTACAACCTCGACGTAGCATGGGATCACAAAATTTATACCACGCGCAAATTGGGGAAGCTATCCCCTTCGGCTACAACCGAAAACACCCATGCCCCCGGACCGAATGACAGGCTTTAATCCGTGGCCACGGGACCTTCATCACGGCCTCTCTGTACGGTGTGTGCTTTGGAAAGGGGTTGACAACCTACGGAACCATACCCTGTCCCCTGCAGGGACAACTGGTGGTACCGACAAAAGGAAGCTACTGAACAAGACTCGGTCTACAACCGACTCAGGTGATCCAAGTATCCACCAACAATTTTACCACTAGTGAAATAAATCACCACTCCTCGAGCCTCACCATGCTATGCCGGGCATACTCGCCACAACGAGGGATTAGGGACAAGCTCGTGTCTACCCAAGACCACGACTTTCCCGCTTCCTACCGGTGTGCAAGAGAAGCTCACGAGGGCGATCCAAATCCTCAGGGTATCCATTGCTGGCCACAAACAACTCCAAAGTGCACTCATGCACGAGACTACATCGATACATAAACTGTCACTTATACTCCAAGACAAAAGGTGCTGTGATCGTATCCAAACACCACAACAAATATTATGCCAGAGTTCAGAAATGCTTGCCTTCAAGAGTATGCAAAGGATGCACTTGTTGGAAGCTTTCCTTTTCCTCCCAAAATCCTATTTTGCAAAATACACAAATACAAATATTTCAAACACAGTACCAAAACCTGTCTCAAATATTTTTGAAATAAATCTTAAAATAAACTAGATGAAATTTGTGAGAGGTAGGAAAAAGAATCAACTCATTTGGAGTTTTATTTTAAAAGTTATAGCCAGTCAAAGTTTGGTCAAATCTGTTTTTAAATAAAACCAGAAAAAAGGAAAACGCTTCAGCAGAAATACGCTTTCGCAGCAGAGGAAACACACTCGGGGGTTTTGCGCCTCCACTTAAACAGAGAGAGGGCGCTGCGTGGGTCACTGACAGTGGATCCAGAGGGCCCACTGGTCAGGTTCGACCGTTCCTTCCCTCCTTCTCTTCTCTTCTGCCCGACGGGAGCGGGGCTTCGGCGATCGCCGGCGACGGACGGCGGCTCCTCGAGGGCATCTGCGGGCGGGGATGGAACGGCTAGACCGAGGCGGTCCTTTGGGTGGTTGAAGGGTCGTCGGAGGTGGAAGGAATCGCCGGTGGCGAGCTCCTCGGCGGGTGAAGGCTACGGTGGTGAAGTGACTATTGTGCTCCGGTGGTCTCCGATCGAGTTTGGGCTGCTGGGCAGCTCCGCAAGACTACGGGGAAGCTTCTGGTGGTGCTGGTTGGGCGAGAGGGTGGCCGGTTGCGACGAATCGCACCGGGGCTTGGCGGCGGCCGAGCTGGCCGGAGTTGAGGGAGACGGCCACCACAGGTCGATTCACTACGCGGGAAGCTCTACGAGGAGTGCCTGAAGTCGCGTGAGTGCTCGGAGGGGCTCGGGGACCCTTTATATAGCGCTCGAGGCAGGTTCCCGCGGTGGCAGAGGATAGGATCGCCGGCGACAGCCGTTGCTGTAGGTGCAGGGCATCTTGGCGGCGACGAACGCGTTCCGACAGGCAGGAGGATAGGCACGAGCGATTCCTAGGGGCAGCTGGCGCGCTGGCGCGGTCTGGGCGGTGCCGAACATGGCAGAGGCCGCTGCCGACGCCGGCGTGCCGCCAAGGGCGCGGCCAGCGGCGCAGCCGAGCACCAGAGGGATCGTGGAGCAGGGGGCGGCTAGTGCGCGGCTCAGCGATGCAGAGGGAGCCAGGGTCGGGTCGCGTCGTGTGCGGCAGTGCGGCGTGTCGGCGTAGTGCGCGCGCGTGCAAAACGTGCGCTCTGGGCGCGCCCAGAGCACGCACGGCAGGTGCTCGACGGAATGCCAGTGTGGTCTAGAGCGCGAGGGTGGAGCTGGCAAAGCACAGATCAAGGGTAGGGGTGGCTAGGAGCTCAGTGGACAAGGTTGTTGGGGCTGGGGTACAAGTCCACAATGCAAACCAGGGAGCTTGCCAAAAATGACTGTGCACACCAGGTGTTCGACAGAATGCCAGATGCACATAGGCAATTCTTGGAGTGGCCAAACTCTCCAGATCAGTGTCTCTTTAGACACAGAAGATGGTGGTGAGATTAGTTTGGCAAACACAGAGGGTTGATAATGCAAGCTTTGCAAAACTCCAGTCTTGGGCAGAAAGAAAAGGGGTTTAGAACATGCACTTCAAAGCCTCCAATGAGCCCAATCTCCTGGACTTAAGAGTTTGGTAGGGAGGGCTACAAGTAGGAGAAAGCTCAGGGTCACTAGAGCAAGGAAAAATATGGTTGTAGTACAAATCACCAAATTGGACCAGAATGCAAAAGAGGTTGATCCACTCAAATCTTCCAAAGAACATCATTGGGTTTTTGCTTGAAGATGAATTGTATGCATCCACTGTCATCTCCAAATACTTGGAAGAATTTTTGAAGAAATATTTAAATGGGTTGCAGTGCAAAAGTGCCTACTGGACCAGATTGGAAAAATTGGTGTAGAGCTCAAAGTCTCCAATGGCCAGAAGGTATCTTTGCATAAAAGTGATGTGGAAACATCACATGACATCCCCAAATTTTGGTGGAATTTTTAGGAGCATTTATCAAATGGTTGTAGTGCAAATAGGCCCCAAATGCAAAAGGAAATCATTTTAAAGAATGAAAGCTTTTTGAATAAATAAATCTTGCAACATTTAAATCCACTGATAAATAATGGTTTTATTATAGAGAGAAATCAAGTCCAACAATACCTTTGAAGGTTTCTCCCACTAGAGGCAAAAATCCAAAATCACAAAAGGTAAAACTTGACAATTTGGAAAAGTTTTATTTCCTGGCAACATTTTAATAAATAAAACGAGGCCAAAATTTTGGGGTGTCACAGTCCTGCCCCGGAGGGTATCCTTACCGCACAGTGCCCACAAGGGGATCAGCCCTCCACTGAGCTGTAAGTAAAGAAAAGTGCTCCATAGTAAAAATATCCTGCTTTATTTCCGAGGACAATAACCGAAGCATATCTCTTGTAGTTCGGATCGTAGCCCTTCTCGATAGAGTTCGTCTTCGGGGGATCTTCTTCCGGAGATGATGGAGAGCGAAACACCTCCCCATGCCTCCCCACCTCATGAGGCGGGGCGACCCTGAGGTGTCATCACAGAGGATTTCTCCTGATCCGCCAAGGCCAGAGGGTAACCCTTCGGCCACCCAAAGTCCAGAGTATTCGGCTCCTAAGGAGAGCGACAGAAAGAGGCCGGGACTGTCCGGTGCGCGACCCGACGCACTGAAGAATCTTCTAGAGCAAGCGGCTATCTCAGAAGCGCATCGTACGCTAATGGGTACGGTGGTTGAGAGGATTTCATCCGCCGAAAGCGGGTTGCATGAAGCTTTTATGAGCCTGCTGAGAGGCTTTGAGGTACGCAAAGTAGTATATGCTTTTGACGGTACCGCACACGCTAGGTGTGCCCTATGCAGATAGTAGCCCCTGAGACTCTAGTTGCTGTCGAAAATGGCGGCAAACAGAGGATCACAGTCCCAGGTAATAATCATGCCTCCTTCATGCGCAGGTGGCTGAAGGTCTGGTGGCTAGCCGAACTAGTGAGTTTGCCGAGCTGAAGCGGCAACTTGATGCGGCAGATGCCGACATCGTGCTTGTAAACAAGCGGCTTGACGAGGCACAGGGTATGTGTTTTCTCCGGTGATCAACACATATTAAGATGAGCATGATGCTGGTATCTTTAATATGTTGTGACTGCAGATGGAGCTGCCGCCGTGGAGACCCTTCAGGCGGAACTTTCTCGAGCCAAGGAACAAGCCAGGAAGAGTGACGCGACCGCTCTAAAGGTGGTCGAAGAGCTGAGAGCCGAACAGGCTGCGCATTGCCAAAGCAAGGATAAAATAGCCAAGATGGCTATTGAATTGAAAGATGCCGCCGACCGTTACGAGCTTCTTGAAAAGGAAAGCCGAACGAAGATGATGGACCTGGAGAGGGCCATGGTAGCAGCCAAGGACGCCCGCTCTAAAATCAGAGCGGCGAAGGAGGAGCTTCGTCAAGCCGGAGATATCGCGGCTGGGAAGCCCTTTTTTGTTGCGGACGAAGTTCGGGGATCCTAAGTATGCCCCACTTGATCAATTATGGAGTTCTGCAGACGCATACGTGGATTTGGGTGCGAGTGCTGCTTATGCAGCCGAGTTTTTCAAAGATCAAAAAGATCGTGAAGTGGAAAAGCTGTTCTGGTCATAGTTCAATGTTCCAGTGCGTCCACTGCTGTTAAATGAGCGAATGGCCGAGTGGGCCGAGCTCCATAGGTTGTCCGGGCTTGCCATGAGGTCTGTTGTGGATCATCTTTGGCCGGAAGGACCAAGGCTGTACAGTTATTTTGGTTTAGTGCAACAATTCCTTGGTGTTGTGCCGCATATCGACGCTATGAAGAGGTCGGCGTGCATAGAGGGTGCGCGGATGGCTCTTGCCTGTGTCAAGACATACTGGACAGACATGGAGGCCACCACTATTGCAACCCAGAGTTCGGCCATGGGCCGAGTGTCAGCCGATCACTACATTGAAGAAGTCCTTGAAGGCGCTCGTTTAATAGAGGCTCAGTGCTCGAAGAATATTATGTTCTAGTGACATGTATCCCCATTGTAAGAACAATGTTATTTGAATTATAAAGGCTGTGTTTATACTTTTTCCTGAAAGTATTATTATGCCTCCTGTGCGGTCGTTTATATATATATATATATGTCCTGAAAGTTTGCAGTCGTCGGCTTCAGCCCCCACGCATATAATGCGGGGGTGTTCGCAAAAGCGTGTCTTCACACTTGATCCAACGTCTTGGTCCATTAAGGAGGTGGTAGCGTGGCGAACGAGGCAATCGGACTATATTGCTTTAACACTTTCACTTAACCATAGGAGTTTGACAATGGGGCTACTATATAGCCCCTGGTATTTCCGCGGCTATCCGAATACAGTGCGCGTACGTACATGGCCGGGAAAACCGGCCCTTCGTTAATGCGGAGGAATCCCGAAGATTCCGCTAGGTCATCGAGTGGTTGGATAGTCTCACGCTTTATCATGACAGTCAGTTTTTGGCTTTCTCTACTGAGGTGCTCATCTGGATGAACCAGGGCACAATCGCAGTAGTTCTCCCGGTGCCACCTTAGCCGATAGAGCGCAACGTAAGGTAGCAAAACACGGGAGCCGGGCAAACCCAACATTTGACCAAAGACATGATTCAGAGCTGATGCATATAAGGCCAAACTCGCGACGCCGAACACTCCCTAAGGTATTCGGACTTTATAACATATACCGGGCTGAGCAATGCCCTTGATAATGAACCCCAAGTGTCCAGGTACGTGCAATATTCTAACGTGGCAAAATGCCAATAACGTTAGCATCCTTCTCGGTTATACTGAGTATCCGGAGGATGTGAAGCAACAAAAGACAGTAAAAAAGGTTTACGCAGGGTCTTAATCTAAAAAGAAACCTTTGAGCGGGTCCCTGCTGCACGTCTGCGCCTCTGTCTTCGTTGTGCCGTATCCTGGAAGGGTATAGAACGAATGTCATCTGTAAAAGAGAAGAACTTAGGTGAAAGTTGTCGTGCGAAAAATTGGTTATTCTCAATAAAAAATTCAAGAAAAGTAAAGTTGAGCCGGACTAGTCCATTTTACACGCGGGAAGCCCCTGGTACCGCCTATGGGGGTATAATCATCAAACCAATCTCAGGTTTATCTAAGCTGTTACAGCTAGTAATGCGCCGGACTCGTCTAGCCATGTCCGCGGTCTTGACGACCGATCATTTATTCTGGTTGGAGAGGTCGTTTAGTGTTCGGCTGTTAAAGCCGCCGCACATTTTTCCGCGCGTAAGGAACGCTCAATATTTTCACTAACTGTGATGATGCCACGTGGACCGGGCATCTTAAGCTTAAGAGAAGCGTAATGCGGTACTGCATTAAAATGAGCGAAAGCTGTTCTTCCGAGTAGTGCTTGCCGCTTCGGAATGGAGCGATGTCGAAGGTTAACTTTTCACTTCGGAAGTTGTCGGGGGAACCGAATACAACCTCGTACTAGAGAGCCCGTACAGCGGGCCTCTGGGCCTGGTATTACCCCTTTAAAGGTAGTAGTATTTTGGCAGATTCTTGTCGGGTCTATCCCCATTTTGCGGACTGTATCCTGATATATCAGATTAAGACTACTGCCGCCATCCATGAGGACTTGGGTGAGATGGTATCCGTCAATAATTGGGTCTAGCACCAAGGCACCCAATCCTCCGTGCCGGATACTTGTCAGGTGATCCCTACGATCAAAGGTGATTGGGCGGGCCGACCAAGGGTTGAACTTGGGGGTGACGGGCTCTACGGCCCATGTGTCTTGGAGTGCATGTTTGCCCTTTATTTCTGTTACATGAATCATGTTCACTGTTTTGACCTCTGGTGGGAATTTTTCTGTCCCCCAGTGCTTTGCTGACGAGGCTCATCCTCTTCTTCACTTGGTGTCTCCCTCCCCTTGTGTTCGACATTTAGCTTGCCGGCCTGCTTGAAGACCCAGCATTCTCTGTGGGTGTGATTCGCAGGTTTATCGGAGGTGCCATGAATCTGACATGATTTGTCTAGAATCTTGTTGAGGCTGGACGGTCCATCTCTGTTGCCTTTGAAAGGCTTCTTCCGCTGACCGGGTCGAGAGCCCATGAATCCGGTGTTTACCGCCGTGTTGGCTGGGCTGTCTTCGTTATTTCGACACTTGCTTTTACTGCGTCGTTGTTTTCCATTACCATCCCTGACTTCAGATGTGCCTGGGTCGCTGGTGCTACTACGAGCCAGCCAGCTATCTTCGCCCGCGCAAAAACGGGTCACGAGGCTTGTTAGGGCTGCCATTATCCTTGGTTTTTCTTGGCCGAGGTGTCTGGCGAGCCATTCGTCGCGAACGCTGTGTTTGAAAGCTACTAAGGCTTCGGCGTCCGGGCAGTCGACGATTTGGTTCTTCTTAGTGAGAAGTCTGTTCCAAAGCTTTCGGGCTGACTCTCCGGGCTGTTGAATTATATGACTTAAATCGTCTGCGTCCGGAGGTCGGACATAAGTCCCTTGAAAGTTTGCCCTGAAAGCATCCTCAAGCTCTTCCCAACTTCCTATTGAATTTTCGGGGAGGCTCTTCAGCCAGTGCCGAGCTGGTCCTTTCAGCTTGAGGGGCAGGTATTTAATGGCGTGGAGATCGTCTCCGCGAGCCATATGGATATGGAGGATGAAGTCCTCAATCCAGACCCCAGGGTCTGTCGTTCCGTCGTACGCTTCTATGTTCACGGGCTTGAATCCCTCTGGAAATTCATGATCCAGTACCTCATCGGTGAAGCATAGGGGGTTTGCGGCACCCTTGTATTTGGATGTATCGTGGCGTTCGGACGGTTGTAGTATTCGGTTTCGATTTTGTGCCGGAACACGCTTCCTAGATCCATAGATGGACCTGGTCAAACCGGATTTTGGCGCAAGTCCTCACGTAAATCGTGTGTCGACTTATGTGCGGCCCCGTTAGCCGCCCTATCGCGGCCACGAGGTGGTCGATCCGGCTGATCGGCCGTTTTATTCTTCGGCTGTGTAGGCTCTACGGCCTCATCATCAAACTCAGGCAAAAGCTTGCGCTTTGGATAGCTCTTTGTATGGCAACTACCGCCATACTTTTCTTCAGTGTCGAGCACTTTGTTCCATCTACCGTTGAGCGTATTCTGTGCGGCCTTAAGCATTTTCTTCTGCTTCTTCAGACTCCTCACGGTGGCGATAAGCCTTCTACGGAGGTTCTCTTGTTCCAAGTGCCTTTCCGGGATGACGTGTGCGTCGTCGTCCGGACTGTTTTCCTCTCCGGAGAGAGGTTGATGAGCTTTATCCTCGGCGTCGACGTGTTCGGACAGCTGCTCCGTACTATGTTCTCCATTCGCTGGTTCGTCCTGCTCTATCGCTGGGTCAATGTTGTTGTCTCCTCTGTAGTCAACCAGAGTATTATTTTCTCTTGCGCTGTTATCGCTGTTTTTGCCGAGGCGGGATTTGGAGCGGCGCCTACGCCGTCGCTTTGGTTGCTTCTCGAGGGAGCTATCCATCACTGCATCGTTCCATTCCTCGTCATTGTTTTCTTTGGGTGTATCCACCATGTATATATCGTGTGATGAGGTGGCTGTCTAGCGCCCTGTAGGCGGTGGTTCCTGCTCGTCTGCTGCATCGTCGTCCATACCGTCGATGTCTTCGGAGTCAAAATCGAGCATGTCGGTTAAATCTTCGACAGTGGCTACTAAGTGGGTGGTGGGTGGGGAGCGAATTTCTTCGTCGTCCGCATCCCATTCTAGCCAGACATAGTTCGGCCAAGGTTCTCCTGACAAGGAGAGAGACCTTAATTAATTTAGCACATCGCCAAAAGGCGAGTGCTGAAAGATATCCGCGGAGGTAAACTCCATGATCGGTGCCCGATCGGATTCGACGGGCACGGACGCAGACGGTTCGGAGCCCGTGGCCGGGGACGAATCCAATGGTTCGGCAACACGGCTCTCGTAAGGGGTGAAGTCAGTATTCGGCTCTATCGCCACTGAGAGTGCGGCCTCCGTGGCGGGGTCTATCCACCCGTCCTCAGATGGCGCAATTTGTTCCGGATTGAGGGCCGGAGTAGTTGCAGGTGTGATCTCCCGAACACTGTTCGACGACAGAGTTAAGTCATGCTCGTCGTGATTGTGCGGCGCACCCCACATGGGTTTGAATCCGTCGAAGATCAAGTCTCTACGGATGTCGACAGTATTGTTCAAGTTTCCGAACCAAACCTGATGGCCAGGGGCGTAGCTCTCGATCTGCTCCAGATGGCCAAGCGAGTTGGCCCGCAGTACGAAGCCGCCGAATATGAAGATCTGTCCGGGGAGTAAAACCTCACCCTGGATCGCATCGTTGCCGATGACCGAAGGAGCCATCAAGCCTTACGGTGACGGCACAGTGGAACTCTCAATGAAAGCACCAATGTCGGTGTCAAAACCGGTGGATCTCGGGTAGGGGGTCCCGAACTGTGTGTCTAAGGCGGATGGTAACAGGAGGCGGGGGACACTATGTTTACCCAGGTTCGGGCCCTCTCGATGGAGGTAATACCCTACTTCCTGCTTGATTGATCTTGATGATATGAGTATTACAAGAGTTGATCTACCACGAGATCGTAGAGGCTAAACCCTAGAAGCTAGCCTATGGTATGATTGTTGTTTTCCTACGGACTAAACCCTCCGATTTATATAGACACCGGAGGGGGCTAGGGTTACATAGAGTCGGTTACAAGGGAGGAGATCTACATATCCGTATTGCCAAGCTTGCCTTCCACGCCAAGGAGAGTCCCATCCGGACACGGGACGAGGTCTTCAATCTTGTATCTTCATAGTCCAACAGTCCGACTAAAGTATATAGTCCGGTAGTCCGAGGACCCCCTAATCCAGGCAGCGTGGGGAAGCGGAGACGCCCACGTCCAATCAACCGCCACGCGTGGACCAAAGCCGCATGCTTTTGGGGCCCGCGGCGCTCCGCACTTGGCCTTTGGCTCCGCCTCGAAGCCAAGCCCGAGCGCGCATTGGGCGCGGGGGCTACTGTCGGCGTTCTGGGAATGAGGGTCCCCAGACTATCCTGCCTGCGGCCCACAGCATGGCTCTGCATGTGGGCCCGTACGACACATCTTCGCCAACAAGCATTCAAGACCCTCGCGAGGGGCCAAGCCTCGCGAGGCGGACGACACACGACCTCCTCAGGAGAGGCCTCACCAGGTTGGCTCGCGAGGGGCGGAGAGATCTAGGCAAGGCAAACCTCGCGAGGTTCTCGTGACGTGAGCCATGACGATCAAGATCAGGCGGGCGCCACGCGAGCGCCAGCGCGCGCAGTGTCCTTATTTCCCCTTTGGTGCTAAGGAAGCAAGCGCAGGCGCGGAGTACCGAGGCGTTGGGCAAAGGTTTCCTTATCGGTGCAACGAGACCAAGACGAGTAGGACGGCAAGACGGAGGTCACCATGGAGCCCAAGGCGGCGTCACCACCAGAGCCTTTGGCAGACGAAGACCGCTTTTTCAGGATAAGCTGTACTAGTTCTCCCGTTTCAAATTGGCCGTTGTTTGGCTCCCTTCCCGCTCAATATTTGGGGAGAGGACCAGGGCCTATATAAGTAGGACTAGCCACCACCGCAGGAGGCAACTCATCAAGAGACAACTGAGCCTCAGGCAGCTGATCTTTAGCTGATCCTTAGCCACACACCAAGCACAAGAACACCTCAACCTCAGGAGGCTGTTCTTCCCCTTGTACTGTTCATCATCAGCCCAAGAGGCAATCCACCACCACCACACTGGAGTAGGGTATTACACCACAACGGTGGCCCGAACTAGTATAAATCTTGTGTCTCTTGTGTTGTGAGTTCATTGAGTTTACCCTTGAGATCTTAGCAAGCTAGGACGTGAATCGACCGGGGGAGAACTTCGCGCGCACCCCAGAGTTTGAACCTTAAAGGTTTTGCCGGAACCCGTGATCCGACACTCGCGAGGGGCCAAGCCTCGTGAGGGGGACGACACCAAGACCTCCCTGGGGGAGGCCTCACTAGGCTGGCTCCTGAGGAGCGGAGATATCAATGCAAGGTGCACCTCGCGAGGTTCATGTGACGTGAGCCATGACAACCAAGGCCAGGCGGGCACCAGCGGGCGCAGTGACCAGTTTCCTCTTTGGTGCTAAGGAGGCAAGCGTAGGCGCGGAGTCCCGAGGAATCAAGCAAAGGTTTCCATATCGGTGAAATAAGACCAGGAACGCCAGGACGACATGACGGAGGTCATCACGGAGCCCATCGTAGCGTCACCGCCAGAACCTTTTGTAGGCGAAGACTACTTTTGTCAGGATAGCTTGTACTAGTTGTTCCCCTTCAAATTTGGCCGTTGTAGGATCCCTCCCCGCCTACATTTGGGAAGAGGACCAAGGCCACTATATATAGGAATTAGCCACCAGTGATGACCCACAGGTATAGGGGATCAATTGTAGCGCTTTTCGATAAGTAAGAGTGTCGAACCCAACGAGGAGCAGAAGGAAATGACAAGTAGTTTTCAGTAAGGTAATGTCTGCAAGTGCTGAAATTGTAAGTAGAGAGTAGTTTGGTAGCAAGATAATTTGTAACGAGCAAATAACAGTAATAGTAACAAGTATGCAGAAGGTAGCCCAATCCTTTTGAGGAAAATGATAGGCCAACACGGTCTCTTATGATAAGCAAAGCGTTCTTGAGGGTACACGGGAATTTCACCTAGTCACTTTCTTCATGTTGGTTTGATTTGTGTTCGCTACTTTGATAATTTGATATGTGGGTGGACTGGTGCTTAAGTGTTGTTCTTACTTGAACAAACCTCCTACTTATGATTAACCCTCCCGAAAGCATCTGCAACTACGAGAAAAGTATTAAGAATAAATTCTAACCATAACATTAAACTTTTGGATCTCTTACGGAATAGCGCATAAACTGGTGTTTAAGCTTCTGTCACACTCGAAACCCATCATCTAATTGCTACTCCACAATGCATTCCCTTAGGCCCAAATATGGTGAAGTGTCATGTAGTCGACGTTCACATGACACCACTAAGGGAATAACAACATACATACTATCAAAATATCGAACACATATCAAGTTCACATGATTACTTGCAACATGATTTCTCCCGTGACCTCAAGAACAAAAGTAACTACTCACAAATGATAAAGATGTTCATGATCAGAGGAGTATTACATAGCATAATGGATCTGAACATATAATCTTCCACCAAATAAACCATATAGTAATCAACTACAAGATGTAATCAACACTACTAGTCACCCACAAGCACCAATCTATAGTTCCGGTAACAAGATTGAATACAAGAGATGAACTAGGGTTTGAGATGAGATGGTGCTGTTGAAGATGTTGATGGAGATTGCCCTCTCCAAGATGGGAGAGTTGTTGGTGATGATGATCATGATGATTTCCCCCTCCGGGAGGGAAGTTCCCCCGGAGGAATCGCTCCGCCGGAGGGCAAAAGTGCTCCTGCCCAAGTTCCGCCTCGAGACGGCGGCGCTCCGTCCCGAGACCCTTCTCCTTTTTTTTCTAGGTAAAAATGACTTATATACCAGAAGATGGGCACCGGAGGTGGGCCGAGGAGGCCACAACCTACCAGGGCGTTCTTGGGGGCCCTGGCGCGCCCAGGTGGGTTGTGCCCACCTGGTGGCCCCCCTCTGGTGGTTATTTGCTCCAGTAATTCTTAAGTAATCCATAAAAAATCTCCTTGAAGTTTCAGCTTGTTTGGAGTTGTGCAGAATAGGTGGCCTGACATAGCTTTTCCAGGTCTAGATTTTCAGCTGCCGGAATTCTCCCTCTTTGTGTGTTCCTTGCAAATTATGAGAGAAAAGGCATTGGAATTACACCAAAAAGCATTATTATGGATAAAAACATTATAAATAACAATAAGAAAACATGATGCAAAATGGACGTATCAACCACCATAGGGGGGAGATCGATTCCAGCCGAACCACCTCACCAGCTCATCGAGCTCAAGAACACCTCTCCTCCTGAGGCTATTCATCCACTGTACTAGTTCATCCTCGGCCCCTCGAGGCAATCCACCACAAAGCTGGAGTAGGGTATTACACCGCAATGTGGCCCGAACCAGGATAAACTGTTGTGTCTCTTGTCCCTTGGGTTCGTCGAGCTAGGCTGTGGGATCGTTGAGTAGGCAGGTAGGGAAAAGAGAGTTATTCACACGCACCCCAGAGTTCGAACCTCTCAAGGGTCTGCGGAACCCGAAATCCGACATTTGGTGCGCCAGGTCGGGGTGTGTCGGGGCCTCCCCTCTTCCGGCCAGCCCGTGATCGCCCGGCAGCCCTAATGGCCAACGACCAGGGGCCTCACGCCGAGCAATGGGCCGCTTCGCTTGCCCGGGCGATGTCATCCGCCTAGGAAGACCTCCACTCCGCGCTCCAGGTGGCTCGCACACCGCCCAACCCCGTCGGACGCGGGCGGCGCAGACCGGCACCGCCCGCCCTCGCCCTTGGCGTACGCGCGCAACCGCGCGGTCTTCAGGCTACGCCGCGGTGACGGCGCCGCGCACTCGTCGGGAGCAGGCCAACATGCGAGCCGTGATCATCGTGGCACGAGAGCTACTGCGCTGCAGGTTGGGTGAGGGCGGTCGCGACGCCCTGCTGGAGCGGGTCGCTGAACTACTCGACGCCGCCTGTAGGGGTGCGGCGCCCTTCTGCTCCCTGTCCACGCCTCAGGTGGCGGCAGAAGTGTGCTCCGGGCCGTGACGCACCCGTGCGCCCTCTGGCGCACCCGAGGGATTCGACAGCAACAGCACGGCCCTGGCGCTGTTCGTCCTGCCGTGACCGCACCTCTTACGGCCGGGGCGAGCTCTGGCAGTCCCCTGCGGGGGCACGCTGGGGCGCCACCCCGCGGCCGCCAGGGCCAAGCGCAGGTCCTGGTGGCCCAAGGTGTGGGGCACCCAGGCGAAGGCTCCAGCGCAGCAGCCTCGGACACCTACGTGCCCCACATAATGGACCTGGAGTACACGCCTAAGGAAGACCCCAGCTCGTTCCCCAAGCCGAGCTGGGCAGAAGGTACGCTGGAGGCCGGGGCTTTCCACGAGCCGCCCGGAAGCTACGCCGAACCCTTCAACGACAACAACCACATAGTACGGCCGATACCCCAGGGGCATGTTTACGCTAACCATGGACCGCAGGTGAACCAGGCCACAGCAGCGGCCGGAGACCCCAGGGCGGTGTCCCCGCTCCCGGCAGGACCAGCACACTAGGACAGCATGGGCGGGGCCCGGAGGCAGGGCCCCCCTCGCACCGCACGTGGCAAGGCATCGCAGGGAGGTAGGCCCTCTGCTGGGGGAGGCGCCGGAGAGCCCTTCCCCCCGGCAGAGGACCCATGGTCGCCGAGGGTGCCGCCAGCGTCCCCCTTGCCCCATGGTCTCATCTTGGTTTCCGGACACCCCAACGGTGGTCAGGGGAGGCGCAGGGCGTGGTCCTCGTCAGGCGATATGAAGCAAGGCTCACGCCTGTGAAGGTCTCGGCTCGTGGCACTCTGACATAATAATGAGTGGGGCTGTACACGCCCTGGAGTCTCCAGGGTGCCGCACCTTGGCATCGGGGGCTCCCGCCCACATCCAAGTGGAAGAACCATGCACCGCGCTGGCCGTCAATACTGTCCCCCAATGACTATGCTCACATCTAGTGAAAGAACTTAGCTCCGCGCTGGTGGGAAGACAAGAATACTAGCTAGGTGCCAGACGCGGTTGTTTGCTTTCGCCCCTTTCTCTGTAACTCGATTTCGCCGTTTTTTCAGACTAAGATTTGAAGTCCTTTTGTGTTATCTAAAAACGAGGGGGGGGGAGCTTTCTCTGATTTGTGCCAATTTATTGCGTTCTGGTTGCGTGCTTTATTTTTGAGGCTCACGCCTTCGGGCCCCCTTGCGGGTGCCCCGCGAGCGGGGGCTGGTCGGCAAACAGCGCCAGGTGCACCCGGGCGACCCGGATAGGACCCCCTCGGGGCCAAAGATGCACACGCCGCAAGATTGCCACGTGCGCATCCTGTCATGGTCTGACGTACGCCCCTCGCGAGGCTTTCTCGTGCGGATCCGTAGGCTTCTCAGGAGGCCCAGATCTTGCGAGCCCCCAAAGGCTCGCCTCGGGAGGAAGGTCCGACCAAGACGTCAGGGCACGCCCAAGACCTGCAGAGCCAAGGTAAGGCGTGACAACTACTGGTCTAAGGAGCCCCGCCGGCTCGTGATGGTGTACCTCAAGCCTTGTCCACAAAAGGCACGCCATCATTCCATACATTCTGTTTCATACATAATAAGGGGGGCCTCTTTCAAAATGCTTTTACACCCCACAGGGCCGCACTCGGAGGTTTCCCTTTCTTACACAGGTTAGGGAAAGAAGGCGCAGGATTAGACAAAGGCGCTGCCTTCTTCGCTAACCTTGCTATCTTTGTCCCCGTCATCAGAGCCGTCGTTAGCGTGGCCCACACCATCGTAGTCCACGCCGCCTTCTCCGATCACTACCACGGCCGCGTCATCTTTAGGCGCGAGCTCTGAGACCAGAGCGTCCACGTGGTTGTCCACCCAGTCCGACAAGTTGTCTCGGATAACCCTGGGCACGGGGGCAATGGTAGCATCAAAGTCAAAATGGGGATCTCAGTGGCTGCCATGTCAACCATGGTGCGGGAAGCAGGCCAAGCCACCATCGCATTCCACTCATTCGAACTGGCGGCGAGCGCCAAATGGATCTTGTCCAACATCTCCCGATTGACCATCGTCGACCGCTCGAGGGCGGGCTCGAAGGCCGGCGGAGATTCGACCAGGGCGCGGGATTTCCCCTTCTTCTTCCTCGTCAACCTCGGTGCCATGTCGAAAGGGGAGGACCGACGTTGGCGTCAGAGCCGAGAAGGTGGAGGAGCCAAGGGAGCGCGCGGCAAGCAATGAAGACGAAGCTGAGTCGGCGACGGCGACCGCCAGACTCGGCGAATATCAAGGCTGCACGGGGAAGTGGGGTTGCCCACGTCCCATCAATCGCCACGCGTCGACTGAGTCCGCAGGCAGTTGGGGCCTGCGGCGCTCCGTACTTGCCCTTTGGCTTCTCCTCGAAGCCAAGTTCGAGCGCTCCTTGGGCCCAGGGGCTACTGTCGGCGTCCTGGGAACGGGGGTGCCCAGACTTGCCTACCTGCGGCCCACGGCGTGGCTCCTTCAACGGCTTGGTACGGCCCAGCGTCAGCAACAACCGCCCAAGACCCTTGCGAGGGGCCAAGCCTCGCGAGGCGGACGACACCAAGACCTACCTTGGGGGCGGCCTCACTAGGCTGGCTCTTGAGGAGCGGAGATATCAATGCAACGTGCACCTCACGAGGTTCATGTGACTTGAGCCATGACGACCAAGGCCAGGCGGGCGCCAGCGGGTGTAGTGTACTAGTTTCCTCTTTGGTGCTAAGGAGGGAAGCTCAGGCGCGGAGTCCCGAGGAATCAAGCAAAGGTTTCCACACTGGTACATCGACGTGCTATACAAACGGTTTTAACCCCTTTCAGCGACGGCATTTGGAACCGTCGCCAATTGAGTGTGGGCGATAGGGGGGTCCTTCCCACATGACCCAGAAACCGCCGGGGATAGGCCCTCCTGGGACACCAAATGAGCTCGTGTGCGATCGAGCGAGGCATTGAAACCCAATCATTTCCATAGGTATGTACATCCCACACGATAAATCCCAGAAAATCATTTCCGTAGGTATGTACATCTCACACGGTGAATCCCAGAAAATCATTTCTGTAGGTATGTACATCCCACACGGTGAATCCTAGAAAAACATTTCCATAGGTATGTATATCACACATAGTTTTTTATGTGGAAACGTTTGTGCAAGGTGGCCTAACCCAAACAGTTCACTGCCGAAAGCTGTGTGTGATTGTTAGTTGATCGAACACGCCTACTTTCTAGAAACCGTGCGGGTTGTTTGAGTTCATCGCCCACTATGCTGTCTGAGTAACCGTCTGCAATAGAAAACCCCAATAAGCAGGCTAACTAGCCTATTATTGATAATCCATGTACTAATCAAACTAATATTTCTTATAAAACACGCCAAATATTTCATTTTCGTATAATAGAAAACCCCAATAACCAGGATTTCAGATAGCTTCCGCACTCAGTTACACCATGACACAACAGCACCAAGTTTCACATGCAGCATCAAAAACCTTTGGAAAGTAGCATCATACACGGTAAATAGACAGATGAATCTCACGTGGGAAACTGCAGAAATGGAAGGCAAATATTGAGCCTTCAGTGATGGTGAATATCCTTGCAACTTTAGGCCAGTGGCTATGGATAATTGCCCGCCCAATCTTCGTCCTCTTCAGCAAGACTTCAATATTGTATCATGGGTGTTGAATGAATACCTTCCTCGCCTCTTGACCATGCAGGTGGTTTGAGAGGTAATCATCGGTGAACTGCTTTGAAAAGTACTGAAAACAAAGCTAGCATAAATCGCTGTTGTAAATTTTGAAATGGCGCAAGGGGTAAAAACAAGGTAAAAGAGTTGGTACCATCCTATAGTTGACTGATGTCTTCTTCATTGTGCAAACAAAGATCTTGCTGTTATTCGTCGCAAGTTTCTTCATCCTAACAATCTTTCTGAGTTTCTTGACTTGACTGATATTCATGGACATCTCATTTCCCCATATGCAAAATGGGTCGAACAGTGGGTCTAAGCCTCTGACAGCAGGACCTACATGTGCAAGACCAAATTGTAAGAAACCTAAATATTAGAATGATTCCTGCAACTGCACAATAATGTGCTATTAGCCAAAGGACCCCTCTTGAACAAACCTCGATGGTAAACCACAGTGTCTCCCATAGTTTCCGTGCAACACACATAAGGAAGATCTTGATCAGGTTAACTGAGAGTTTCCATACTATCAGTAGAATATGTATTGAGTACAGCCAAATTCGATTGGTGTCACATGCATAACAATACAAAATTGTACCCACAGCAAATGAAAATCAAATTGTAGAACTGAACCAAACAATTAAATGGACATCAGACCAAATGAACCAAAATAGTTAAGTGAGCACAACATGGCAGAATAGAAACATGTACTAGAAGATAAGACAGTTAACAAAACAAAGAATGCTTGAGAATAGTACTACGAAATGTAACAATTGTTGGACCAAAGTGTTAACTGAACATTACATTTCAGAGGACCAAACTGTTAACTGAACATCAGATTGCATATTAACATTACAGAGGACAAATCACTACAAGGCACTGGCGGTGGCCTCAAGAAAACAGCATGATATGTATTTTAAAGTAGACAACCATGTGGCGGTGTCTATGGTGGCCCCGAAGACGAGGTGCTCCTCCAAGATCTGGCGGTCGACATGCATGGTAACCATAGCGGCCTCATGCGCGCGTGCGGTCGCATGCTATTGAGCTCCACGTTATACTGCGTGCAAAATGGTTGTGGGCGGCGCTTAATTGGAGGAGGGGCAGTGATTTCGGTGGAAGGTGTCGTGCCATCGGTCAGGGCATGTGGGACGGGAAAGGAGGAGGATGGTGTGGGTGGGTGTGGATTACCTGACCATATCGACGAGGCCGCGCAACAAGAAGAAGGGTCAGCGGCGAGGAGGCCGTGCAGCAAGAAGAAGGGTCGCCGGCGAGGAGGCGAGGCTGCAAGAAGAAGGGTCACCGGCGAGGAGGCGGCGTTGCAAGAAGAAGGGAAGCCGGCAAGGAGGTGGCGATGGAAGAAGCAGGGTCATCGGCGAGGAGGCTGAGCTGCCAGTAAGCAGCAGTGAAGGTTTGAACTTGGAAAGCAAGGAGGAACAGTGGAAATGTGGCTTTCGGTAGGAGGGAGGGGGCGGGGAGATAGATATTTCCGCGGTGGCAAATTTTTTTTGCTCGGTTCCGTGAGGAACTAGCGCGCAAGTGTGGTTCAAGCGGGGGCGGTGGACTGTAGACGACAAAGCTTCTTGCATAAGCCAGACAAGACGGTGCGCCAAGATATTTTATATCGCATGCCACA
The DNA here is from genome assembly GCF_002575655.3 of Aegilops tauschii subsp. strangulata. NCBI lineage: Eukaryota > Viridiplantae > Streptophyta > Magnoliopsida > Poales > Poaceae > Aegilops > Aegilops tauschii. The sequence continues at coordinate 238,492,383 of NC_053037.3, read as the reverse complement.
CGATTCTTTCTAGTAAACTGTTTGTGGTATACCTGAATTTTTCATTATGTTTTGAAAGACAAAATGGTGTTACGGAGGGAAAGGATGGTGTTTGAATTGCTAGAACATTTACCTACAGTGAACATGCAACTAGTACATGAGTGTCGTGTTTAAATTTGGAATTATTCCGGGTTCGTTTGGCACTTTTATGCATTAATTGAGTTTCTGTGCATTTAATGTGCATAATTCAAATTTGAACTAAAAGCACATGCTCCAATGCACCAAACTTTGTTGAAAAATCACATGGGTGTCTTTGGCTGAATTTATAGGTCCCATGCAAGAAATGGGAATGAAATTCAAACATCTGGGCGTCGTGGCTCGACAGGAAAGATTGAGAAACTTGGTTTTTTAATTCCTGTAAATCCATCACACGCCCGAAAATCATGAAACTTGGCATGGTGTCATGACACGGCACCAACATGCTGCGGTAATTTTTTGGCCGAATTGGGACAAGCTTTGGTGTAAGCTTCTTGCAAACCGGAGCTTCCCTCAAGAAGGCTCGTGGTTCCGAGAGGGAACGTGTCACCTCCGTGTGCGAAACGACATACGTACACTGCCTTCTCCCGCCTTAATTTTTGTACACTGGCAGATTAGACCAAATAGAAGTATCGAGCTAAATTTTGGAATTATTCCTGGTTCGTTTGGCATTTTTTATACATTAATTGAGTTTCTGGGCATTTAATGTGCATATTTCAAATTTGAACTACAAGCACATGCTCAAGTGCACCAAAGTTGGTTGAAAAATCACATGTGTTTCTTTGGGTGAATTTATAGGTCCCATGCAAGAAATGGAATGAAATTCAAACATCTGGGCGTCGTGGCTCGACCGTAAAAATTGAGAAACTTGGTTTTTTAATTCCTGTAAATACAAAACACGCTTGAAAATCATGAAACTTGGCATGGTGTCATGACATGGCACCAACATGCTGCGGTAATTTTTTTGGCCGAATTGGAACAAGCTTTGGTGTAAGCTTCTTGCAAACCAAAGCTTCCATCAAGAAGGCTCGTGGTTCCGAGAGGGAATGTGTCACCTTCGTGTGCGAAACGACATACGTACACTGCCTTCTCCCGCGTTAATTTTTGTACACTGGCAGATTAGACCAAATAGAAGTATCGAGCTAAAATTTGGAATTATTTCGGGTTCGTTTGGCCTTTTTTATACATTAATTGAGTTTCTGGGCATTTAATGTGCATAATTCAAATTTGAACTAGAAGCACATGCTCGAGTGCACCAAAGTTGGTTGAAAAATCACATGTGTGTCTTTGGGTGAAATTATAGGTCTCATGCAAGAAATGGGAATGAAATTCAAACATCTGGGCGTCGTGGCTCGGCCGGAAAGATTGAGAAACTTGGTTTTTTAATTCCTGTAAATCCAAAACACGCCTGAAAATCATGAACTTGGCATGGTGTCATGACATGGCACCAACATGCTACGGTAAATTTTTTTGGCCAAATTGGGAAAAGCTTTGGTGTAAGCTTCCTACAAACCGGAGCTTCCCTCAAGAAGGCTCGTGGTTCCGAGAGGGAACGTGTCACCTCCGTGTGCGAAACGAGATATGTACACTACCTTCTCCCGCCTTAATATTTTTACACAGGCAGTAAGACCAAATAGAAGTATCGTGCTAAATTTTGGAATTATTCCGGGTTCGTTTGGCCTTTTTTATACATTAATTGAGTTTATGCGCATTTAATGTGCATAATTCAAATTCGAACTACAAGCACATGCTCCAGTGCACCAAAATTGGTTGAAAAATCACATGTGTGTCCTTGGGTGAATTTATAGGTCCCATGCAAGAAATGGGAATGAAATTCAAACATCTAGGCATCGTGGCTCGGCCGGGAAGATTGAGAAACTTGGTTTTTTAATTCGTATAAATCCAAAATACGCCTAAAAATCATGAAACTTGGCATGGTGTCATGACATGGCACCAACATGTTGCAGTAATTTTTTTGGCCGAATTGGGACAAGCTTTGGTGTAAGCTTCTTGCAAACCGGAGCTTCCCTCAAGAAGGCTCGTTGTTCCGAGAGGGAACGTGTCACCTCTGTGTGCGAAACAAGATACGTACACTACCTTCTCCCGCCTTAATTTTTTTACAGAGGCAGATTAGACCAAATAGAAGTACCGTGCTAAATTTTGGAATTATTCTGGGTTCGTGAGGCCTTTTTTATACATTAATTGAGTTTTTGCGCTTTTAATGTGCATAATTCAAATTTGAACTACAAGTATACGCTCCAGTGCACCAAAGTTGGTTGAAAAATCACATGTGTGTCCTTGGGTGAATTTATAGGTCCCATGCAAGAAATGAGAATAAAATTCAAACATCTGGGAATCGTTGCTTGGCCGGAAAGAATGAGAAACTTGGTTTTTTAATTCCTGTAAATCCAAAACACGACTGAAAATCATGAAACTTGGCATGGTGTTATGACATGGCACCAACATGCTGCGGATTTTTTTTGGCTGAACTGGGACAAGCTTTGGTGTAAGCTTCTTGCAAACCGGAGCTTCCCTCAATAAGGCTCGTGGTTCCGAGAGGGAACGCGTCACCTCCGTGTGCGAAATGACATACGTACACTGCCTTCTCCCGCCTTAATTTTTTTACACAGGCAGATTAGACTAAATAGAAGTATTGTGCTAAATTTTGGAATTATTCCGGGTTCGTTTGGCCTTTTTTATACATTAATTGAGTTTCTGTGCATTTAATGTGCATAATGCAAATTTGAACTACAAGCACATGCTCCAGTGCACCAAAATTGGTTGAAAAATCACATGTGTTTCCTTGGGTGAATTTAATAGGTCCCATGCAAGAAATGGGAATGAAATTCAAACATCTGGGCGTCGTGGCTTGGCCGGAAAGATTAAAAAACTTGGTTTTTTAATTCCTGTAAATCCAAAACAAGCCTGAAAATCATGAAACTAGGCATGGTGTCATGACATGGCACAAACATGTTGTGGTAATTTTTCTATCCGATTTGCGAAGGTGCACACATTAACAATCAACAAGGTTGGAACAAGTGCTATCACGTTACAAGTCGGAAACACAAGTATTATTGAAACCGTGGGTGTTCAACTTATCAATTACGTGCCGCCACACGTCCCCTTTCTTATTGGCTAGGAGGTGCCGTGCGGGGTAGCTATTTGAGTACGGGAGGCGTGCGATCAGACCCCTGCGCGTGCTCATCGGGAGGAGAGCCCTTTGACCGCTACTAGCTGCACACCTCCCTCCCAACGTCTCCATTAATGGCGCCCGAGCCCCTGTTCGACGACGTGGCTATATGTCTCACTGAACTGAGATTTAAGAGAGAAAATAAAAATCTGAAAAGGAAGTTTTGCACGGATCTTGATGTAAGATCTGACGGACCTATATAGCATCGACGGCGACTTATAGCAAGCATGATGAATATAAGGACGATGACAGTGGATAATAATTGTCTTACATATTTAGGAACATAATTAAAAAAGCCACATGCGGTAATCCCCGAAATACACAAGGGCAAAACAAGAAGGAAGACAACGATCTGGCTCGCTGATCTCTACGTTGCTGCAGGACACAGGAACTAGTCTCCGCGGTCAGTGGCGATGAGCTCTTTCTTGTCCTCCACCAGCCTTCTGCGCTCGATGCACAGCATGGCATTCTCGTCCATAAGTTTCTCGATGATGATGCCGGTCCTCTTCAACAAGGCAGTGGTCTCCTCCTTCTGCTCCGCACTTCCGACGATCTTCGCCCTCAGCAGGTCGCGCTCAGCCCGGAGCTTCGCATTGCTCTCATTTAGTTGCCGGATGACGCCGGTAGCCTCTTCAAAAGAGGCTTTCATGCCGTCCTGCAACCTCGCCCAGCCGGAGATCCGATCCATCTGGCTATGGACGATCGCATGCATGCGCCTGTAAGAGTCCTCGCCTGCCCGCGAGACATTTTCCCAGGCTGCCGCGGCGCGGGAGGACATCTCTGCTACATTCGCGGCATGGCGGGACATCTCTTCTGCTTCCGCGGCGCGGCCGGACGAGTATGCCGCATCGATGGCGTGGCGGGACCGGCGTGCTACTTCGGCAGCGTGGCGGGACCTCTATGCTGCTACGGCCGTGCGGCGGGACATGCCGGCTACGTTCACGGCGAGGCGGGACATCTCTCATGCTTCCACTTCCATGCTCGCATCTCCCTGGTGGCAATCTCTCGACCAAGAACTCGCGCTGGCCATGGCAGACGCAAAGGGAACAATGATGAATGACTAGTTCGTTTTTGTGGATGAGGAGTTGAGGAGGAATGTGTAGTCATCTTGGAGTAGTAGTATTCATAACCGATTAGTAATACACTCCTAAGTGAGAAACCGTTTAGGTTTTGATCGGTGTGAACAGGTTTGCAATTTGGAATGTGATGGGACCATGCTCAAAATTTACTGACGGTTATAAGTGCGGCACTATTCCTGGAAGGCGTAACGTGGGCACGTACGCCTTCTCGGCCGCGTACGTGGCGTTTGCACCATAGGGTGCACCGCAATAGGCAATGTCAGCACACGTCTTCTTTTAATTACCATCGCAGACGCTTCTTTTAATTAGAATGTGTGTGCCCGTCTAGCGCACACATGTTGATCTATCTAACTGTTTCAGTTTGTTGTGGCTAATCGCAAACAGTTCATCCATGTGAAGTGTATGCCATCAATCGCAGACACTTTGATCTGGCTGACCCATTTCAGTTCTGTTGCCTAATCACAAACAGTTAATCCTTCTGAAGCGTATGCCCTCAATCACACACACCTTGATTTGGCTGACCGTTTCCTTTGTGTTGCCTAAACACAAACAGTTCATCCGAGTGAGCCGTATGCTATATATCGCACACGCCTTCATCAGGCTGCTCGTTTCTTTTGTTCTGCCTCATCGCAAACAGTTCATTGGACAGAACCGTTTGCCCTGCATCGCAGACGCAACTAAAATCTGAACCGTGTTTGATGGCTCCGCCATCACAAATGGTTTGCACCTTTTTTGACGGTTCTTTTACACCACCGTTTGCGATTATTGCATCGCACACAGTTTCATCGAAGGGTCTCCTGCAGTAGTGTCATATCGGTGAAACGAGACCAAGACCGCCAGGACGACAGGACAGAGGTCATCACGGAGCCCACCGCAGCATCACCACCAGAGCCTTTTGTAGGCGAAGACTACTTTTGTCACGATAGCCTGTACTAGTTGTTCCCTTTCAAATTTGGCCATTGTAGGATCCCTTCCCGCCTACATTTGGGAAGAGGACCAAGGCCACTATATATAGGACTTAGCCACAACCATAGGGGGGAGATAGATTCCACCCGAACCACCTCACCAGCTCATCGAGCTCAAGAACACCTCTCCTCCTGAGGCTGTTCATGCATTGTACTAGTTCATCCTTAGCCCCTCGAGGCAATCCACCACAAAGCTGGAGTAGGGTATTACACCGCAATGTGGCCCGAACCAGGATAAACTGCTGTGTCTCTTGTCCCTTGGGTTCGCTGAGCTAGGTTGTGGGATCGTTGAGCAGGTAGGTAGGGAAAAGAGAGTTCTTCGCACACACCCCAGAGTTCGAACCTCTCAAGGGTCTGCGGAACCCGGAATCCGAAAACTGCTAGGAGTTGTTCCGCTGCTAGCATAGAGCTACCTTAGCAGGCGTAGTGTTTCCATGCCGATGTAATCCTTTGTAACACACAAACCCTTGTACCCATATTATTTATAATAAGAGATGATTTGTTCTATGCCAAGCAGTGTCGTATTCCGCAGATTTGATCTCTGCGCTGGAATACGGGGTGTTCCGGTTCCTCTGAGCAGGGGTGTCACAAGCTTTGGTATCAGAGTAGGTCTAGCTGTAGGACGCCCTAGTCCGCGTGAGCGTTAGAAACTAGTAGTATAGTGTCTAATCGGTTTGCTGTATTTGGTTGTTGCATTTGTTTGCTGCATATCATACATATAGACTTATTATCTTGTCGTTAACGATTGATCTTGTGAGTGTAGGTGGCGTCAGTTTTGATCCACTACATGCACTCTCCAGTTCTGTATCCCTGCTTTTCGGTGTTTGGCATCATCTCTGTCCCAACGGAGTGATGCCATGGTACCAAGTGTTCCACCCACCATTTGCAAGATTTGTGCTCAGGTATCGTGCTAACATATTTTTATCAGCCACACCTATTGTTTTGGTGATAGACATGTTTCTATCCCGAATTTTGTCATTCAACTCGCCGCTTTGGCAACCCTTACTGATCTTTGTTATCAGAAAGGGCAACACCAGCAAGCCCTATTTTAACCGCTATCCTACCCTGTCACCCATTTACTTGATGAGTAAGGTTTTCTTCCGTCCACTTGATGGTGATGTGGTCGTGGCATCTGTGTCTCGCTACATGATCACTAAGTACATCCTCACCTCTAAGCCCGTTCAGATGCCATTGGTGTTAAGCCAACTCTTGGTATAGCTTAGTTTGCACCAACCCCTCCACATGTTGATTCCCCTTCGTGCACATCGTCACAGCATGCTAGATCGTAGTACCAGAGTTTCTACGAGATTGTTGTGCCTAAGTATGCATGCATATTATTGTTGTGTATAGCAGTAAAATCTGATGTTGCTTGTATGTAATCTTGATGCATTGTGTGCTTTTGTTCAGTCGTTTCTTTTGCTTCTTTCTTTAGGCCCTCGGTGTCACCTTATTTCCCGTTATGAAAGTTACTCATCAACAACCCGACACCAGACTTGAAGAATCAGTGAGGAGTTCAAATATTTAGAAGCTCAACTAAGCATTATAGACTTCTTAGTTGACTGCATTATTTTGGGAATATCTGGTCGGACTGCAAATGACATCCTGGAGTGATTACCAACATCAAATTTACATCAGTGCTGCAATATTCACATCAGTAATGATTAAGTGAGCCAGAAGACAAGTGATGTGCAAGACCAACAATATATTATTAGTCAAAGGTATAGTTCATATACAAGGTTTGCTTCTGTTATACCCAGAAGCAAGCTAGAATGTGCCATGTATTCAGTACTCAGAAAGAAGGATAGTCCGACAAATCCTTTTCATACAAGTAATCAACAACACGAATATCAAGGGTATATATATGGCATTCAGTCCGCATATCACAGAGAGAAGCTTCTAGTGTAAGCAACCCAATCTTCCTCCACAAGCTACCAGAGAAGCTTATAATGCAAGGTTCCTCAGGCTTCCTCAGTATGATATGTGGATGACTTCCCGTGTAGGATAACCAGTCCTCTTTAGTAAGCTAAGGCAAAAAGCTTCTGGCATAAGGCACCAAATCTTCCTCAATAAGCAACTAGGAGGAGAAACTTTTGAGGTACGATACCCAATCTTGTTTAGCAAGCTGCCCCGGGAAAGGCTTCAATTCCATCCGCCGCAGAGTCCAGAACCACCAGATCCAACCTAGACACCGTCGCGGAGGGGTTTACCACTTCCATTGGTCCCTCTCCGATGATCCGTGAGTAGTTCTTTGTAGACCTACGGGTCCGTGGTTAGTAGCTAGATGGCTTCCTCTCTCTCGTTTGATTCTCAATACAAAGGTCTCTTGGAGATCCATATGATGTAACTCCTTTTGCGGTGTGTTTGTTGGGATCAGATGAACTTTGAGTTTATGATCAGATCTATCTTTATCCATGAACGTTATTTGAGTGTTATTTTATCTCTTATATGCATGATTTCTTATGGCCTCGTATTTCTTCTCCGATATTTGGGTTTTGTTTGGCCAACTTGATCTATTTATCTTGCAATGGGAAGAGGTGCTTTGTGATGGGTTTGATCTTACGGTGCTTGATCCCAGTGATAGAAGAGGAACCTACACGTCTGCATCATTGCCATTAAGGATAACAAGATGAGGTCTATTTCTACATAAATAGAACTTGTCTACATCATGTCATCGTTCTTATTGCATTACTCTATTTCTCCATGAACTTAATACACTAGATGCATGCGGGATAGCGGTCGATGTGTGGAGTAGTAGTAGTAGATGCAGGCAGGAGTCGGTCTACTAATCTTGTACGTGATGCCTATAAGATGATCATTGCCTAGATATCGTCATGATTATTTGAAGTTCTACAATTGCCCAACAGTAATTTGTTTACCCACCGTTTGCCATTTTTCTTGAGAGAAGCCACTAGTGAAACCAATGGCCCCCGGGTCTCTTCTTTAATATATTTGCCTTTGCGATCTATTTTCATTTGCTCTTATTTTCAGATCTATTCAACCAAAAATACAAAAATACCTTGTTGCACTTTATTTTGTTTGGCGTTCGATCTATCAATATTTACAACTCTCTCACGTCCGTTTGCCAATTTCTAGCGCCGTTACCCGAAAGGGACTCACAACCCCTTTAACACGTTGGGTTGCGAGTATTTGTTATTTGTGTGCAGGTGTTGTTTATGTAGTGTTGCTTGGTTCTCCTACTGGTTTGATAACCTTGGTCTCATCACTGAGGGAAATACCAGCGTCTCTGTGCTACATCATCCCTTCCTCTTTGGGGAAATACCAATGTAGTCGTAGCCGACATCAAAAGGAATTTCTTGCGCCGTTGCCGGGGAGACATCATCAACATCTACCAGGTTCCTAATCACAAATCTCATCTCCTCGCAATTTACATTATTTGCCATTTGCCTCTCGTTTTCCTCTCCCCCACTTCACAAAAATTTGCCGTTTTATTCGCCCTCATTTTCGTTCGCCATTTTCTTGTCGGATCTATCCGTGTTCTTGCTTTCTAGTCATAATGGCTAGCATGTCTACTCCTCCTTTGTCACCAGATTTTGAAGTTTTGTACTTCAAGCAATGACAAGGAGAAAATTTGAAAGATGCTTGGTATAGGATAATGGAATCCTATCGTGTTTGCAGGGGGACGCAAAGATTTTACTTCGTAATTTTTATATAGGATTGGCTTTGCATCATAGACAACTCTTAGATTTTGCCGCTAAAGGGAATTTTATTGAGCTTGATGCTAATGTTGCCTAAGAAATCTTAGAAGCAATTTTGGGGGTTCCACCTCAAAAGAAGGGGTTTTCTTTCACCCCAGAGAGAGTTCAAATGTTGGACAAACTTGGTGATTTTCACAATCATTTGGTTGAATTGCAAAAATATAACGAACCCCTCAAACGTCTTAATGGTAGTATCAATCGCATGAATACCTTGATTACTCTTTGTAATAAGTGATTGGATATTTTAGGATCTTCTTGGGTGATAGTTGTTTGATCTTGCTGAAAAACATAAACTTTCGCGCTCACAAAAGTAATTTTCATTTTTAACCAGGGCGTGATAAAATACCAATTCTTTTTGCAGAAGATTAATATACAAATTGCTCAGGTCGTCCTAATTTTTTAGGATTGTTGGAGTTACAAAAGTATTCGAAATATTCAGATTGCTACAGACTGTTCTGTTTTTGACAGATTCTGTTTTCTTTGCGTTGTGTGCTTGTTTTGATGATTCTATGGTTTTATTTAATGAGTTTTTGCCATAGAAAAGTTGGAATACAATAGATATAATGCAAGAATAAAATTTGAATTGGTTTGCTACAGTACTTATATTAGTGATTTGCTTTCTTATACTAATGGAACTCACAACGGTTTTGTTGAATTTTGTGTGATTGAAGTTTTGAAGTTTTGGGTGATGTTACGATGGATGAAGGAATAAGGAGCAAGAAGATCCTAAGCTTGGGGATGCCCATGGCATCCCAAGCTATTATCCAAAGAGAACCAAGCAATTAAGCTTGGGGATGCCCCGAGTGGCATCCCCTCTTTCTTCTAACGACCATCGGTATTTTACTCGAAGCTATATTTTTATTCGTCACATACTATGAGTTTTGCTTGGAGCATCTTGTATGATATGATTCTTTGCTTCTTTTGCTTTTTGTTTTATGTCTTGATTCCTTGCTGGACACACCTATTTGAGAGAGCCAAAATTAGGCCATGACTTGTTAAAATTGCTCTCTATTCTTCACTTAAATTTTTATGAGCTATGGAATTGCTCTAGTGCTTCACTTATATCTTTTTTAGCACAGTGTGCTTTAGTATTTTTTTGAACAAATGATCTCTTGCTTCTCTTAGATTTATTTGAGAGTTAGTAGTTTTTTAAAGAAATTCTCTCTTGCTTCACTTAAATTAATTTGAGAGAAAGAAATATTATGCTTTAGTAAGAATGTTGGTGTTAAGGTTTGTGATTCCCTATGCAAGCACGAAAGTCAATAGTCATGCAATGAAATTACATCCTACTTGTGGTGCATTATTCGGTGTTAATTATGCTTAATGCTCGCTTATGAGATTATTCGTCTCTTTGTTGGTCGCTTCTCAATCTTTTGCTAGCCTTCATTTTGCACTAAGTATGATCACTACTTGTGCATCTGAAATCCTTTAAACCAGTTTGGCCACATGACTCCACTATACCTACCTATATGCAGTATTCTTTTGCCGTTCTAAGCAACTTTGTATGTGCCATCTCTAATTTTCAAAATAAATTTCTCTTTTGTGTGCTCGTACCGCTCGGGGTGGCCAATATTTCCAATGCTAGATGTGTTATTCTCATTATGAGTGTTTTATTCACTTGTCATTGCACGAGAGTAAGACAAAGATATTAGGGATGCCCAGTCCCGAAATGAAAAAAATGAATTTACTTTATGTTGTCAAATAGTAAATTCGTTGGAAAGTGTTGGTATGGAAGGCACCCGTGGATATGGTTAGCCATGGAAAGTGAAAGTATGGTGGAAAAAGGAATAAACTTTATTTTCTGTTTGGGAACCGCCTATGATATATCTAGCATGGAAAGTGTTGGGAGCTCTAAGTCGTTTTCGTTGCTGGGAAAAGTATGCCTCTCAAAATGTTTTTATCTCTCAATTTTCGCTTTGAGCTCTGGCACCACTACAAATCCCTACTTCCCTCTGTGAAGGGCCTTTCTTTTACTTTATGCAATTTTTATTTTTAACTTGAGTCTCCATCTTCTCTTATAAAGCACCAACTAGGAGGCACTATGATCGTACTTGAGCATTGGGTGTAGCTAATATGCGAGTGTGTTTCATAAATGGATCAATGATTGAGCATGATGGGCTAGGGATAACTTATTTTAATGTTGTTTTGAAAGACATGGTTGCTTGTTGATATGCTTGTGTATTTAAGTCTCATGTAAAAACTAGACTATTGCTTTGAACCAAATAAAAGTCCAAATGTCCATGCTATAAAAAAAGAATATCAGATGACATGTTAGGCAACATTCCACATAAAAATTTTGTTTTTATCATTTACCTACTCGAGGACGAGCAGGAATTAAGCTTGGGGATGCTGATACGTCTCCAACGTATCTATAATTTTTGATTGTTCCATGCTGTTGTATTATCATTCTTGGATGTTTTATAATCATTTTATATCATTTTTGGTACTAACCTATTGACAAAGTGCCAAGTGCCAGTTGCTATTTTCTGCATGTTTTTTACATCGCAGGAAATCAATACCAAACAGAGTCCAAACACAACGGAACTTTTTGTGGATTTTTTGGACCAGCAGACATCCAGTGGGCCGGAGAAGCGCCTGGGGTGCTCCGAGGGGAGCACAACCCACCAGGGCACGCCTGGAGGCCCAGGCGCGCCCTGGTGGGTTGTGCCCACCTCGGGTGCCCCCTAAACCGACTCTTTGCTCTATTAATACCCTAATATTCCAGAAACCCTAGGGGAGTCGATGAAAATCAATTCCAGCGGCCGCAGAGTCCAGAACCACCAGATCCAATCTAGACACCGTCACGGAGGGGTTCACCACTTCCATTTGTGCTCTCCGATGATGCGTGAGTAGTTCTTTGTAGACCTATGGGTCCTTAATTAGTAGCTAGATTGCTCCCTCTCTATCGTTTGATTCTCAGTACAATGGTCTCTTGGAGATCCATATGATGTAACTCTTTTTGCGGTGTGTTTGTTGGGATCAGATGAACTTTGAGTTTATGATCAGATCTATCTTTTTATCCATGAAAGTTATTTGAGTCTTCTTTGATCTCTTATATTCATGATTGCTCATAGCCTCATATTTCTTCTGCGATATTTGGTTTTTTTGGCCAACTTGATCTATTTATCTTGCAATGGGAAGATGTGCTTGATCCTAGTGATAGAAGGGGAACTGACACGTATGTATCGTTGCCATTAAGGATAACAAGATGGGGTCTATTTCTACATAAATAGATCTTGTCTACATCATGTCATCGTTCTTATTGCACTCTGTTTCTCCATGAACTTAATACACTAGATGCATGCTGGATAGCGGTCGATGTGTGGAGTAATAGTAGTAGATGCAGGCATGAGTCAGTCTACTAATCTTGGAAGTGATGCCTATATAATGATCATTGCCAGGATATCGTCATGATTATTTGAAGTTCTATCAATTGCCCAACAGTAATTTGTTTACCCACCGTTTGCTATTTTTCTCGAGAGAAGACACTAGTGAAACCTACGACCCCCGGGTCTCTTCTTTAATATATTTGCCTTTGCTTTTATTTTCAAACTATTAAACCAAAAATACAAAAATAACTTGCTGCAATTTAATTTATTTGGCATTCGATCTATCAATATTTACAACTCTCTCACGTACGTTTGCCAATTTTTGGCGCCGTTACCCGAAAGGGATTGGCAACCCCTTTAACACGTCGGGTTGCGAGTATTTGTTATTTGTGTGCAGGTGCTGTTTACATAGTGTTGCTTGGTTGTCCTACTGGTTCGATAGCCCTTGTCTCATCCGTAAGGGAAATACCTACTGTCGCGGTGCTGCATCATCCCTTCCTCTTTGGGGAAATACCGACGTAGTCCTAGCCGACATGAATTGTGCACATGTTGTCAAGGTTATGCAAGTCACTCGTACGATGATGCAAGCATGGTGAGAATCCAACAGTAACACAAGTTATGCAAGGGGAAGAAAGCCACTTATACATCTCAGTGTGATACACGGACTGACAAACTATGAAGTAAGACAACATTGGGACAACAATCTTGGTTGCAATTATCAAGGTCAGCTTCCTCACACCCGACAAGGCGGTATCGTTAACCCTTGTCACCAGCTTGCATGATTGACAACAACAATGAGCTACATACAAGTACATGTGAACCTGGTGTATTTCCTATGACACGAGTCATGAACAAGGACAAGGTATGATTGCCGGAATATTGCCCCTGACAGTACGTACGGTCACACGAAGAAGTAATATGGCCAAGCTCTTTTGGCAAAAGCTTCAGAAAAAGAGGACAATTATGAAGGAGCAAGACCGACAATACAGGGATGATAATCGTTGCATGAATAACATGGTACGAATGCTCAAGACAGTCTTATTCTGTCTTAATCACCAGGAACATATGCCCAAAGGGGTCTACTCTGTTTTTGTAAGGACCTCAGATTAAGGTAACTCGCTTGTCCAAATATGAATGCCCAGAATTGTTAGTCTGGAATATCCAAGTCTATCATCTCAAAGGTTCCTTAGCCAGCTCCCCAGTTTGACTTCAGCGATCGTGTTAAAATACCGCACGACCCACTACCCCATATGGGTATACCGACAAAAGGAGTAATCAGAATGATGAATAACAAGCTCACATCATGTGTCCTCACATATGGAAACCAGCGAAAATATAGCCTATAAGGAACAAGATTCTTCTGTCAGAACCACCGTCAGTCAAGTCTGTGGATACTATCATTATAAGGCTGTACACCTGTATGATGGTAACGACAGGCGATAGTGAAATCTTTGGTACGGATTTGATACTCAAGACAGTGGAGCTAGTCAAGATGATTCAGAAATCCCTGCGACAGGTCAAATTCTGCCAGGAGAACGGTTACGATTCTCAGCACTGTTTTGAACCCGGAAGACGTGTACCTATTTGGGTAACGTGATGCAAGGATTAAAAGGTTTCGTGTTCACCGAGAAAATTGTTCACAACTCCATTGGATACTATCAGTGTGCTGGATATAAGAATGACACGTCACTTGGAAATCACTCCAACACTTATGGAAAATGACGTATTCAAGTCATGATAATATATCAGTCGAGTCAGCAGACACAAAAGAAATTGAACTCAGTGTAAGGGTTAACATATGAGGTAAGACCTTTTAGAATGAGGATACGTTGAAGCAAACCAACCCAGAGCAAGGTAAACAGATCATGTGAAATTCAGTGGGAACATCATATAAAGGAAAAGGATACCCGACTTGTAAATAGTTTCGTTAAGCAAAATTCATACTTGTACCCTGAGCAACCAAATCTCGGGGATGAGATTTTTTGCAAGGGGGTAGAGATGCCACACCCTGATTTTTGGCCCTTTTTTTCTTCTAGATTTCTTTGAATTTTGCTTTGGATTTCTTTTTCTGTGGCTCTATGGTTTGGAAAGCTGGGAAGATCATATCTTCTTTCTTCCCCAAGTGGCTTGTCATACTCAAATCCATCCCAAGACCACGTAATTTCCATCTTAGCCCAAACCCAAAATTCTCTTTGTTGGGAATAATCCTTTTTTCCCTAGGTTGTGAAGCAACCTACATTTCTTCCTTGCCATTAATTCCTACAAAATTTTCAAAATTTATATGGACCATATGGACCTTGAATGTGTAAAAATATTCAAGATTCCATGCTCATGGTGAGCACACTATCCAATCTTTGATTCTAATCATATTTTCAGATTGTGAAGCAACTATATTTTATATTGCTCCATAATTTCTGAAAATTTACTAGGACATTCTTCTACCAATATAACCTCACTCCGCTAAATTTGAGCTTATTTCATCTTGCCATTATTTCTCTATAATCTTCCCAAGATTCTGCCTAGAGTGAAGCATTGTGAAGCAAGTACCATTTTTACTTATCCAAATGGTATGAAAATTTTAGACTGGCTTCATATGCCCAAATAACTCATGTCCACAAAATTTCAGTTGCATCCAATCCTCTATGTGAGTGCAACTTCATCTTTCTCATTTCTGTCCAGTGGGCCACATAGAAAAGCAAGTGCTATCTAAACCCTTCCATTTGAGCTGAAACCTTGCCACAATGGTCACCTTAGTGAGTGATCAACCCCAACTTAAGCTCAATACCCCTCCCCAAGTGAACCTTCCCCAGTTCATCACAAACACCTTGGTGCCACTGAAGGAAATATGCCCTAGAGGCAATAATAAAGTTGTTATTTATATTTCCTTATATCATGATAAATGTTTATTATTCATGCTAGAATTGCATTAACCGAAAACTTAGTACATGTGTGAATACATAGACAAACAAAGTGTCCCTAGTATGCCTCTACTTGACTAACTCGTTAATCAAAGATGGTTACGTTTCCTGACCATAGACATATGTTGTCATTTGATGAACGGGATCACATCATTAGAGAATGATGTGATGGACAAGACCCATCCGTTAGCTTAGCACTATGATCGTTTAGTTTATTGCTATTGCTTTCTTCATGACTTATACATGTTCCTCTGACTATGAGATTATGCAACTCCCGAATACCGGAGGAACACTTAGTGTGCTATCAAACGTCAAAATGTAACTGGGTGATTATAAAGATGCTCTACAGGTGTCTCTCCGATGGTGTTTGTTGAGTTGGCATAGATCGAGATTAGGATTTGTCACTCCGTGTATTGGAGAGGTATCTCTGGGCCCTCTCGGTAATGCACGTCACTATAAGCCTTGCAAGCAATGTGACTAATGAGTTGGTTGCGGGATAACGCATTATGAAATGAGTAAAGAGACTTGCCGGTAACGAGATTGAACTAGGTATGATGATACCGACGATCGAATCTCGGGCAAGTAACATACCGATGACAAAGGGAGCAACGTATGTTGTTTATGCCGTTTGACCGATAAAGATCTTCGTAGAATATGTGGGAGCCAATATGAGAATCTAGGTTCCGCTATTGGTTTTTGACCAGAGATGAGTCTCGGTCATCTGTACATAGTTCTCGAACCCGTAGGGTCCGCACGCTTAACGTTCGATGACGATTGGTATTATGAGTTTATGTGATTTGATGTACCGAAGGTTGTTCGGAGTCCCGGATGTGATCACGGACATGGCGAGGAGTCTCGAAATGGTCGATACATAAAGATTGATATATTGGACCATGTTATTCGGACATTGGAAGTGTTCCAGAGAGTTTCGGATAAAACCGGAGTGTCGGAGTGTTACCAGAACCCCCGGGAAGTCATGGGCCTTGGTGGGCCTTAGGGGAGAGAGAGGGTTGTGGCCAGGAGGTGGCACCCCCAAGGGGATTCCGAATAAGACTAGGGGAGGGGGGCACGGCCCCTCTTTCCCTCTCCCTCTCCCTCTCCTTCCTTCTCCTCCTAGTTGGACTAGGAAAGGAGGAAACCTACTCCTACTAGGAGTAGGATTCCTCCCCCCTTGGCGCACCCCTTGTGACCGGCCGACCTCCTCCTCCCCTCCTTTATATATGGGGGAGGAGGGCCCATAGACACACAAGTTGATCTTTAGCCGTGTGCAGTGCCCCCTCCACAGTTTTCCACCTCGGTCATATCGTCGTAGTGCTGAGGCGAAGCCATGCGCCGGTAACTTCATCATCACCGTCACCACGCCGTCGTGCTGGCGGAACTCTCCCTCGGCCTCAGCTAGATCTAGAGTTTGGGGGACGTCACCGAGGTGAACGTGTGCAGATGGCGGAGGTGCCGTGCGTTCGGTACTTGATTGGTTGGATCGCGAAGACGTTTGACTACATCAACCGCGTTACTTAACGCTTCCGCTTTCGGTCTACGAGGGTACGTGGAAACACACTCCCCGCTCGTTTCTATGCTTCTCCTAGATAGATCTTGCGTGATCGTAGGAAATGTTTTGAAATACTACGTCCCAACAGTGGCATCCAAGTCAGGTCTATGTGTAGATGTTATATGCACGAGTAGAACACAAAGAGTTGTGGGCGATAATAATCATACTACTTACCAGCATGTCATACTTTGATTCGGCGGTATTGTTGGATGAAGCGGCCCAGACCGACATTACATGACCGCGTTCATTAGACTGGTTCTAGCGCCGTGCTACGCACACAGGTGGCTAGTGGGTGTCTGTTTCTCCAACTTTAGTTGAATCGTGTTTGACTACGCCCGGTCCTTGTTGAAGGTTAAAACATCACACTTGACGAAAAATCGTTGTGGTTTTGATGCGTAGGTAAGAACGGTTCTTGCTAGAAGCCCGTAGCAGCCACGTAAAACTTGCAACAACAAAGTAGAGGACGTCTAACCTGTTTTTGCAGGGCATGTTGTGATGTGATATGGTCAAGACGTGATGAGATATAAATTGTTATATGAGATGATCATGTTTTGTAAAGTTATTGGCAACTGGCAAGAGCCTTATGGTTGTCTCTTTATTGCATAAGATGCAAGCGCCATGTAATTGCTTTACTTTATCGCTATGCGATAGCAATAGTTGCAAAAATCAATAGTTGGCGAGACGACTATGTGACGACACGTTGATTGAGATCAAGATGATGGAGATCATGGTGTCATGCCGGTGACGATGGAGATCATGACGGTACTTTGGAGATGGTGATCAAAGGCACAAGATGATGATGGCCATATCATGTCACATATTTTGATTGCTTCTGATGTTTATCTTTTATGCATCTTATTTTGCTCAGTACGACGGTAGCTTTATAAGGTGATCCCTTACTAAAATTTCAAGGTATAAGTGTTGTCCCTGAGTATGCACCATTGTGACAATTCTTCGTGCTGAGACACCACGTGATGATCGGGTGTGATAAGCTCTACGTTCACATACAACGGGTGCAAGCCAGTTTTGCACACGCAGAATACTCGGGTTAAACTTGATGAGCCTAGCATATGCAGATATGGCCTCGGAACACTGAGACCGAAAGTCGAGCATGAATCATATAGTAGATATGATCAACATAGTGATGTTCACCATTGAAAACTACTCCATCTCACGTGATGATCGGACATGGTTTAGTTGATATGGGTCACATGATCACTTAGATGATTAGAGGGATGTCTATCTAAGTGGGAGTTCTTAAGTAATATGATTAATTGAACTTTAATTTATCATGAACTTAGTCCTGATAGTATTTGCATAACTATGTTGTAGATCAATAGCTCGCGATGTAGCTCCCCGTTTATTTTTGATATGCTCCTAGAGAGAAACTATGTTGAAAGATGATAGTAGCAATGATGCGGACTAGGTCCATGATCTGAGGATTATCCTCATTGCAACACAGAGGAATTATCTCCTTGATGCACTGCTAGGTGACAGACCTATTGCAGGAGCAGATAACAGACATTATGAATGTTTGGCAAGCTCGGTATGATAACTACTTGATAGTTTAGTGCGCCATTCTTTACGGCTTAGAACTGGGACTTCAAAAATGTTTTGAACGCCACGGAGCATATAAGATCTTCCAAGAAGCTGAAATTGGTATTTCAGACTCATGCCCGTGTTAAGAGGTATGAGACATCTAACAAGTACTTTGCCAACAAGATGGAGGAGAATAGCTCAGCTAGTGAGCATGTGCTCAGAATGTCTGAGTACTACAATCACTTGAATCAAGTGGGAGTTAATCTTCCAGATAAGATAGTGATTGATAGAGTTCTCTAGTCACTATCACCAAGTTACTAGAACTTCGTGATGAACTATAATATGCAAGGGATAACAGAAACAATTCCCGAGCTCTTCGCGATGCTGAAATTGGTGAAGGTAGAAATCAAGAAAAAGCATCAAGTGTTGATGGTTGACAAGACCACTAGTTTCAAGTAAAAGGGCAAGGGAAAGAAAGGGAATTTCAACAAGAATGGAAAACAAGTTGCCACTCCCATGAAGAAGCCCAAAGCTAGACCCAAGCCTGAAACTGAGTGCTTCTACTGCAAAGGAAATGGTCACTGGAAATGGAACTGCCCCAAATACTTGGCGGATAAGAAGGATGGCAAGGTGAACAAAAGTATATTTGGTATACATATTATTGATGTGTACTTTACTAGTGTTTATAGCAACCCCTCGGTATATGATACTAGTTCAGTTGCTAAGAGTAGTAACTCGAAACGGGAGTTGCAAAATAAACAGAGACTAGTTAAGGGCGAGGTGATGATGTGTGTTGGAAGTGATTCCAAGGTTGATAAGATCACCATCGCACACTCCCTTTACCTTCGGGATTAGTGTTGAACCTAAAATAAATGTTATTTGGTGTTTACATTGAGCATAAATATGATTCGATCATGTTTATTGCAATACGGTTATTCATTTAAGTCAGAGAATAATTGTTGTTCTGTTTATATGAATAAAACCTTCTATGGTCATACACCCAATGTGAATGGTTTATTGAATCTCGATTGTAGTGATACACATATTCATAATATTGATGTCAAAATATGCAAAGTTGATAATGATAGTGCAACATATTTGTGGCACTGCCGTTTAGGTCATATTGGTGTAAAGCGCATGAAGAAACTCCATGCTGATGGGCTTTTGGAATCACTTGATTGTGAATCACTTGATGCTTGCGAACCATGCCTCATAGGCAAGACGACTAAGACTCCGTTCTCCGGAACAATGGAGCAAGCAATAGACTTGTTGGAAATAATACATACTGATGTATGCGGTCCGATGATTGTTGAGGCTCGTGGCGGGTATCATTATTTGATGACCTTCACAGATGATTTGAGCAGATATGGGTATATCTACTTGATGAAACATAAGTCTGAAACATTTGAAAAGTTCAAAGAATTTCAGAGTGGAGTGGATAATCATCGTAACAAGAAAATAAAGTTTCCACGATCTGATTGCAGAGGCGAATATTTGAGTTAAGAGTTTGGCCTTCAATTAAAACAATGTGGAATAGTTTCACAAACTCATGCCACCTGGAACACCACAGCATAATGTTGTGTCCAAACGTCATAACGTACTTTATTGGATATAGTGCAATCTATGACGTCTCTTACCGATTTACCATTATCGTTTTGGGGTTATGCATTAGAGACAGCTACATTCACGTTAATAGGGCACCATCTAAATCCTTTGAGACGACACCGTGTGAACTATGGTTTGGCAAGAAACCAAAGTTGTCATTTCTTAAAGTTTGGGCCTGCGATGCTATGTGAAAAAGCTTCAACCTGATAAGCTCAAACCCAAATCGGAGAAATGTGTCTTCATAAGATACCCAAAGGAGACTATTGGGTAAACCTTCTATCATAGATCCGAAGGCAAGATATTCGTTGCTAAGAATGGATCCTTTCTAGAGAAGGAGTTTCTCTCGAAAGAAGTGAGTGGGAAGAAAGTAGAACTTGATGAGGTAATTGTACCTACTCCCTTATTAGAAAGTAGTTCATCACAGAAATCAGTTCCAGTGATTCCTACACCAATTAGTGAGGAAGCTAATGATGATGATCATGAAACTTCTGATCAAGTTACTACCAAACCTCGTAGGTCAACCAGAGTAAGATCCGCACTAGAGTGGTACGGTAATCCTGTTCTGGAAGTCATGTTACTAGACCATGACAAACCTACGAACTATGAGGAAGCGATGATGAGCCTAGATTCCGCGAAATGGATTGAGGCCATGAAATCTGAGATAGGATCCATGTATGAGAACAAAGTGTGGACTTTGGTGGACTTGCCCGATGATCGGTAAGCCATTAAGAATAAATGGATCTTCAAGAGGAAGACAGACGATGATAGTAGTGATACTATCTACAAAGCTTGAATTGTCGAAAAAGGTTTTCGACAAGTTCAAGGTGTTGACTGCAATGAGATTTTCTCACTCGTATCGATGCTTAAGTCTGTCCGAATCATGTTAGCAATTGCCGCATTTTATGAAATCTAGCAAAATGGATATCAAAACTGCATTCCTTAATGGATTTATTAAAGAAGTGTTGTATATGATGCAACTAGAAGGTTTTGGCAATCGTAAAGGTGCTAACAAAATGTGCAAGCTCCAGTGATCCATCTATGGACTGGTGCAAGCATCTCGGAGTTGGAATATATGCTTTGATCAGTTGATCAAAGCATATAGTTTTATATAGACTTGCGGTCAAGCCTATATTTACAAGAAAGTGAGTGGGAGTGCTACAACTTTTCTGATAAGTATATGTGAATGACATATTGTTGATTGGAAATGATGTAAAGTTTTCTGGAAAGCATAAAGGAGTGTTTGAAAGGAGTTTTTCAAAGAAAGACCTCGGTGAAGCTGCTTACATATTGAGCATCAAGATCTATAGAGATAGTTCAAGACGCTTGATATGATTTTTCAATGAGTACATACCTTGATAAGATTTTGAAGGAGTTCAAAATGGAACAGTCAAAGAAGGAGTTCTTGCCTATGTTACAAGGTGTGAAGTTGAGTAAAGACTCAAAACCCGACCACGGTAGAAAAATAGAAAGAGAATGAAAAGTCATTCCCGATGCCTCGGTCATAGGTTCTATAAAGTATGCTATGTTGTATACCGGACCTATGGTGTAACTCACCATGAGTTTGGCAAGAGGGTACAATAGTGATCCAGGAGTGGAGCACTGGCCAGCGGTCAAAATCCTTAGTGGAATAAGGATATGTTTCTCGATTATGGAGGTGATAAAGAGTTCGTCGTAAAGAGTTACGTCGATGAAAGCTTTGACACTAATCTGGATGACTCTGAGTCTCGATCTAGATACATATTGAAAGTGGGAGCAAATAGCTAGAGTAGCTCCATGCAGAGCATTGTAGACATAGAAATTTGCAAAATACATACGGATCTGAATGTGACAGACCCGTAGACTAAAACTTATCTCACAAGCAAAACATGATCACACCTTAATGTTCTTGGGTGTTAATCACATAGCGATGCGAACTAGATTATTGACTCTAGTAAACCCTTTGAGTGTTGGTCACATGGCGATGTGAACTATAGGTGTTCATCACATGGTGATGTGAACTATTGGTGTTAAATCACATGGCGATGTGAACTAGATTATTGTCTCTAGTGCAAGTGGGAGACTGAAGGAAATATGCCCTAGAGGCAATAGTAAAATTGTTATTTATATTTCCTTATATCATGATAAATGTTTATTATTCATGCTAGAATTGTATTAACCGGAAACTTAGTACATGTGTGAATACATAGACAAACAGAGTGTCCCTAGTATGCCTCTACTTGACTAGCTCGTTAATCAAAGATGGTTAAGTTTCCTAACCATAGACATGTGTTGTCATTTGATGAACGGGATCACATCATTAGAGAATGATGTGATGGACAAGACCCATCCGTTAGCTTAGCACTATGATCGTTTAGTTTATTGCTATTGCTTTCTTCATGACTTATACATGTTCCTCTGACTATGAGATTATGCAAATCCCGAATACCGGAGAAACACTTAGTGTGCTATCAAACGTCACAACATAACTGGGTGATCATAAAGATGCTCTACAGGTGTCTCCGATGGTGTTTGTTGAGTTGGCATAGATCGAGATTAGGATTTGTCACTCCGTGTATTGGAGAGGTATCTCTGGGCCCTCTCTGTAATGCACGTCACTATAAGCCTTGCAAGCAATGTGACTAATGAGTTGGTTGCGGGATGACGCATTACGGAACGAGTAAAGAGACTTGCCGGTAACGAGATTGAACTAGGTATGATGATACCGACGATCGAATCTCGGGCAAGTAACATACCGATGACAAAGGGAACAACGTATGTTGTTATGCGGATTGACTGGTAAAGATCTTCGTAGAATATGTGGGAGCCAATATGAGCATCCAGGTTCCGCTATTGGTTATTGACCAGAGATGAGTCTCGGTCATGTCTACATAGTTCTCGAACCCGTAGGATCCGCACGCTTAACATTCGATGACGATTGGTATTATGAGTTTATGTGATTTGATGTACCGACATGTGATCACGGACATGACGAGGGGTCTCGAAATGGCCGAGACATAAAGATTGATATATTGGACCATGTTATTCGGACACCGGAAGTGTTCCGGAGAGTTTCGGATAAAACCGGAGTGCCGGAGGGTTACCGGAACCCCCCCGGAAGTCATGGGCCTTGGTGGGCCTTAGGGGAGAGAGAGGGCTGCGGCCAGGAGGTGGCGCCCCCCCAATGGGAGTCCGAATAGGATGAGGGGAGGGGGCGCGGCCCCTCTTTCCCTCTCCCTCTCCCTCTCCTTCCTTCTCCTCCTAGTTGGACTAGGAAAGGGGGAAACCTACTCCTACTAGGAATAGGATTCCTCCACCCTTGGCGTGCCCCTTGTGGCCGACCGGCCTCCTCCTCCCCTCCTTTATATACGGGGGAGGGGGCACCCCATAGACACACAAGTTGATCTTTAGCCGTGTGCGGTGTGCCCCTCCACAGTTTCCACCTCGG
Source organism: Aegilops tauschii subsp. strangulata (assembly GCF_002575655.3). Taxonomy (NCBI): domain Eukaryota; kingdom Viridiplantae; phylum Streptophyta; class Magnoliopsida; order Poales; family Poaceae; genus Aegilops; species Aegilops tauschii. Next base: position 238,469,054 of record NC_053037.3, on the reverse strand, counting down.
TCATATCGTCGTAGTGCTTAGGCAAAGCCCTACGCCAGTAACTTCATCATCACCGTCACCACGCCGTCGTGCTGATGGAACTCTCCCTCGGCCTCAGCTGGATCTAGAGTTCGAGGGACGTCACCGAGCTAAATGTGTGCAGATTGCGGAGGTGCCGTGCGTTCGGTACTTGATCAGTTGGATCGCGAACACGTTCGACTACATCAACCGCGTTACTTAACACTTCCACTTCGGTCTACGAGGGTATGTGGACACACACTCCCCACTCATTGCTATGCTTCTCCTAGATAGATCTTGCGTGATCGTAGGAATTTTTTTGAAAAATACTACATTCCCAACAGCCACGAACTACAGTTGATGCTACCACTCAGCATAGAGTTGATTTTATCGAAGCAAGCTCATTCTGGTTCTCTAATAAGTAAGATCCACATAGAAGACAACCTATTGCAGGTCAGAGCGCATCGCGTGCGCCTGTTCATGCGGTGACTACACGGACTACATGCACAAACGTGTGCTCTGGACATAGGGGCACTCTTCCTCATCCGTTTCCTCGAGCCCTCGACACCATACCATGTCCAGGAGCTTCGCCTTTGCCACACGCTCGCTCCCCTGATCTGGCCCCCTCCTCGTTGTTTCCCTATACGTCGTGGCAGCCACATACGGGAGCAGACCGCGTCTACTCCACCGTGGCCGGTTGGCCACGACCTCGCCCCGGCTATTAAAGCCCTCCCCGAGGCCTCCAGAGACCACCAGCCGCCTCCCCACTCTCCCAGCTCCCAACCCGACCACTCCAACGAGCTTCAAAGACAATCCTCGCCTCCCATTGCCGCCATGGCCGCCGTTGGCCCCACCTAAACTGGAGCTGCCCCGAGCCCTTCTCCCCCTCATTCTGCCACCAGAAGCCCGCTCCCTCACCGCAAGGTCACTGCCATCCTGCTATCCACCAGAGGAGGTTCGGCGGCGCGACTCCGTTGAGCATCTTCGGCCACCGAGCCCCTACCTAAGGCGCCGGAGCTGTAGGCCGCCTCGGGCGACCCTGCAGCTACCCTCGGGTGCGACACGGCCCTGGGAGCTCACCCTGCTCATCGGCGAGCGTTGTGGTGCCTCTCGACCCCCTTTGTTCCTGTTCGATGCGAGGTAGAAGAAGAAGACCAGGAGAGAGAGAGACGAGATGCACGGGACCCACACATCAGCGACCTAGTGGCCGGGCCCATGAGTTTAAGTGGAAAAGTTGATACGTCTCCGTTGTATCTACTTTTCCAAACACTTTTGCTTTTGTTTTGGACTCTAATTTGCATGGTTTGAATGAAACTAACACGGACTAACGCTGTTTTCAGCAGAACTACCATGGTGTTGTTTTTGTGCAGAAATAAAAGTTCTCAGAATTGCATGAAACTTTTTGGAGAATTATTTTGGAATAAAAGAAAAATATTGGAGTAAAGATCCACTTGAGGGGGGGGGGCTGAGGGAGTCCTGGATTATGGGGTCCTCGGGTGTCTGGGCTGTGTAGCATGGGCTAGACTGATGGGCCGTGAAGGTACAAGATAGAAGGCCTTCCCCCGTATCCGGATGGGACTCTCCTTTTTGTGGATGGCAAGCTTGACGTCCGGATGTATAGTTTCCTTTCTCTGTAAACCGACTCTGTACAACCCTAGGTCCCTCTGGTGTCTATATAAACCGGAGGGTTTAGTCTGTAGAGGCTATCAGAATTTACATAGGCTAGACAGCTAGGGTTTAGCCATCATGATCTTGAGGTAGATCGACTCTTGTAACCCCTATACTCATCAAAGTCAATCAAGCAGGAAGTAGGGTATTACCTCCATTAAGAGGGCCTGAACCGAGGTAAACATCGTTTCCCTTTGTCTCCTGTTACCTTCGATCCTCAAACGCATAGTTCGGGACCCCTTACCCGAGATCGGCCGGTTTTGACACCAACATTAGTGCTTTCATTGAGAGTTCCACTGTGCCGTCGATAGAAGGTTCGATGGCTCGCTCGATCATCAACAACGATGCTGTTTCTGGGGAACTTTCCTATCCGGTCAAATTTTTGTGTTCGGCGCCTTCGCTCTACGTGCCAATTCAATTGGCCACCTCGATCAGATCGACAGCTACGCCCCTGGTCATCAGATCAGTTTTGGGAACATGAATTATGTCACTGATATCCGAGGAGACTTGATCTTCGAAGGGTTCGCGACCCCGACCACCACTCTGGCCTTAGATCGGAGCAAACTGCCGGGTCCGAAGATGGAAATCTGGAGCCCACCGGGCTCTCTACTATTACAAAGCTCACTACCGGAGACGCGGAGGCGACTGTATCATCAGCAAGCCCAGAGTCAAACTGGGTTCCCCTTATCATTGAAAAGCCGGACTCGCCCCCGGACGCTAGCTCCGAACTCTCGAGCTCCGCGCCAAGTGAGCCTGGCCAGGAGGCTTTTGCCCTGACTAGCTCCGTGGACCCTCGTTTCCCCGTCCAATCCTCACTCTTAAACGAGGCTCTGGACTTAATGCGATCCCTCGCCATCACAAAGGAATCACCCCCGAACTACGCCTAGCCCGGATTAGGGGCTGAGAGCAGGAAATTTCACGTCCCACCCACCACCCACTTCATCGCCACTGTCGAAGACTTAACCGACATGCTGGATTATGCCTCCGAAGACATCAACGACATGGACGATGATGACAGAGACAAACAAAGCCAAGACCCGTTATTCACCGGGTGCTAGACGGCTAGCTACACATATCATGTGTATATGGTGGATACACCCAAAGAGGGCGATGACGAAGGCAGGAAGGATCCGATCGAGGATAAACCCATGGATGCAGCACCGAAACGTCGACGTCAGCGATGCCGCTCAAAATCATGTCACGGAAAGGAAAGTACACCGGAGACGATAACACTCCGGAGAATGCCGAAGACCCCGTTAGCCTACGTTCGTACAGGACGAACGGGAAGAGGGGCAAGTTAACTCCGACAAGCAGGTTAGGGATGACGATTCGGAAGATAGTAACCATCTACCAATCTCCGAGGATGATGTTAGCCTCGGCAACGAAGATTTCATCATGCCATAGGAACCCCTCGAGCAGGAGCGCTTTAAGCGCCAACTAATCGCCACTGCGAGAAGCCTAAAAAAGAAGTAGCAACAGCTCCAATCTGAACAGGATACACTCAACGATAGGTGGACCCAGGTCCTAGCTGCCGAGGAATACGGCCTCGAGCGCCCAACGAAGAGTTATCCGAAGCGTCGGCTACTACCACAATTCAACGACGAGGCCCTTGAGCCAATACCGTCGAGATATGACCGCGCTGATGAACCAGACCGTCCACCACGTGGGCAAGATAAATCGGCCACCTACGCCAAACACCAACCCACACCACCTCGCCGTAGAGGCAAGGAGGCAGCGGCTACAGGATACACCTACGACCTATGACAAGACCTGGACAATAGAGTTGGACAAGCCAGATCAATCTATGGATCAAGGGGGCGTGCCCCAACGCGAGAAGACGGCCATCAGGCCTGGCGCAATAGGCATAACCTCACCCAGGCCAAAAACCGCATACGGATGTCATCCGAACTCCGTCATGACATTGCCCGCTACAAAGGCACCGCACATCCCTTATGCTTTACCGATGAGGCAATGCATCACCAGTTCCCAGAAGGGTTTAAACCCGTAAACATCGAATCATACGACGGCACGATAGATCCCGTGGTATGGAATTGAAGATTTCCTTCTCCATATCCATATGGCTTGTGGTGACGATCTCCATGCCATCAAATACCTCCCTTTAAAGCTAAAAGGACCAGCACGACACTGGTTAAATAGCCTCCCAGAGAACTCTATTGGTAGCTGGGAAGATTTGGAAGATGCCTTTAGAGACAACTTCCAAGGAACCTATGTCCGGCCTCGTTCGCCGATGACCTTAGTCATATAGTCCAGCAACCCGGAGAGTCAGCCCGAAAACTCTGGACTAGGTTCCTAATTAAAAAGAACCAAATCATCGATTGTCTGTACGTTGAAGCCCTTGCGGCTTTTAAACATAGCGTCCGTGACGAATGGTTCGCCCGACACCTCGGCCAAGAAAAACCGAAATCCATGGCAGCTCTTACCGCACTCATGACCCACTTTTGCACGGGAGAACACAACTAGTTAGCTCGTAGAAGCAACAGTGCTAGCAACCCTGGCACCTCTGAAGCCAGAGACGGCAATGGTAGGCCACGACGCAACAAAACACAAGCGTCGAAGCAACAATGAAGATACCGAAGACACATCGGTCAATGCCGGATTCAGTGGCTCTAAATCCGGTCAACAAAAGAAGCCATTCAAAGGAAACAAAGATGGTCCATCCAATTTGGACAAAATAATCGATCGGCGTTGCCAGATTCATGGCACCCCTGACAAGCCTGCCAATCATTCCAACAGAAATTGTTGGGTCTTTAAACAGGTCGGTAAGTTAAACACCGAACACAAGGGGAAAGGGCCGCTGATACGTGCATTTTGCATCATGTTTTCTTATTGTTATTTATAATGTTTTATCCATAATAATGCTTTTTGGAGTAATTCTAATGCCTTTTCTCTCATAATTTGCAAGCTACACACCAAGAGGGAGAATTCCGGCAGCTGGAAATCTGGACCTGAAAAAGCTACGTCAGGCTACCTATTCCGCGCAACTCCAAACAAGCTGAAACTCACGAGGAATTTTTATGGAATATATAAGAATTATTGGAGAAAATAACTACCAGAGGGGGCCCACCAGGTGGGCACAACCCACCTGGGTGCGCCAGGGAGCGCAGGCGCGCCCTCGTGGGTTGTGCCCTCCTCGGCCCACCTCCGGTGCCCATGTTCTGGTATATAGGTCATTTTGACCTAGAAAAAATAAGGAGAGGACTTCCAGGACAGAGCGCCGCCGTCTCGAGGCAGAACTTGGGCAGGAGCACTTTTGCCCTCCGGCGGAGCGATTCCGGCGGGAGAACTTCCCTCCCGGAGGGGGAAATCATCGTCATCGTCATCACCAACAGCTCTCCCATCTTGGGGAGGGCAATCTCCATCAACATCTTCAACAACACCATCTCATCTCAAACCCTAGTTCATCTCTTGTGTTCAATCTTGTTAACGGAACTATAGATTGGTGCTTGTGGGTGACTAGTAGTGTTGATTACATCTTGTAGTTGATTACTATATGGTTTATTTGGTGGAAGATTATATGTTCAGATCCATTATGCTATTTAATACTCCTCTGATCATGAGCATGTTTATCATTTGTGAGTAGTACCTTTTGTTCTTGAGGTCATGGAAGAAATCATGTTGCAAGTAATCATGTGAATTTGATATGTGTTCGATATTTTGATAGTATGCATGTTGTTATTCCCTTAGTGGTGTCATGTGAACATCGACTACATGACACTTCACCATATTTGGGCCTAAGGGAATGCATTGTGGAGTAGAAATTAGATGATGGGTTGCGAGAGTGATAGAAGTTTAAACCCCAGTTTATGCGCTATTCCGTAAGGGACCGATTGGATCCAAAAGTTTAATGCTATGGTTAGAATTTATTCTTAATACTTTTCTCGTAGTTGCAGATGCTTGCGGGAGGGTTAATCATAAGTAGGAGGTTTCTTCAAATAAGAACAGCACCTAAGCACCGGTCCACCCACATATCAAATTATCAAAGTAGCGAACACAAATTAAACCAACATGATGAAAGTGACTAGATTAAATTCCCGTGTACCCTCAAGAACGCTTTGCTTATCATAAGAGACCGCTTTGGCCTGTCCTTTGCCTCAAAAGGATTGGGCTAACTTGCTGCATATTTGTTACTACTATCGTTACTTGCTCGTTACAAATTATCTTCCTATCAAACTACTCCGCTACTTACAATTTCAGCACTTGCAGACATTATCTTACTGAAAACTACTTGTCATTTCCTTCTGCTCCTCGTTGGGTTCGACACTCTTATTTATCGAAAAGTGCTACAATTGATCCCCTATACTTGTGGGTCATCAATTCTATTTTCTGGCACCGTTGCCGGGGAGTGAAGCGCCTTTGGTAAGTGGAATTTGGTAAGAAAAAATTTATATAGTGTGCTGAAATTTATTGTCACTTGTTACTATGGAAAACAACCCTTTGAGGGGTTTGTTCTGGGTATCTTCACCTCGTCCGGACCACAGTTAGCTACTTCTCGACCTACTGCACCTACTAAAAATATTGAATAGAAATTCCTTCGGGTATGATAGAACAACTGCTAGCTAATCCTTATGCAGGAGATGGAACCGAACATCCTGATATGCACTTGATATATGTGGAACAAATTTGTGGTTTGTTTAAGCTTGCAGGTTTACCCAGAGATGAAGTTATGAAAAAGGTTTTCCCTTTATCTTTGAAGGGAAAAGCATTGGCATGGTATAGGCTGTGCGATGATATTGGATCATGGAATTGGAATCGCTTGAAATTAGAATTTCACCAAAAAAATTATCCTATGCATCTAGTTCATCGTGATCAGAATTATATATATAATTTTTGGCCTCGTGAAGGAGAAAGTATCGCTCTAGCTTGGGGGAGGCTTAAGTCAATGTTATATCGATGCCCCAATCATGAGCTCTCAAGAGAAATTATTATCCAGAACTTTTATGCTCGGCTTTCTCGTAATGATCGAACCATGCTTGATACTTCTTGTGTTGGTTCTTTTATGAAGAAGAGTATTGAATTCCAGTGGGATCTTTTGGAAAGAATTAAACGCAACCCTGAAGATTGGGAACTCGACGAAGGTAAAGAGTCAGGTATTAAATTTAGGTATGATTGTGTTAAATCCGTTATGAATACCGATGCTTTTCAAAAGTTTAGCACTAAATATGGACTTGACTTTGAGATAGTAGCCTCCTTTTGTGAATCATTTGCTACTCATGTTGAAGTCCCTAAAGAGAAGTGGTTTAAATATCACCCACCTATTAAAGAAGAAATTAAAGAACCGGTACCAGTTAAAGAAGAAACTATAATTTATAATGTTGATCCAATTGTTCCTTCTGCTTACATTGAGAGACCACCTTTTCCTGTTAGGATAAAGGAACATGCTAAAGTTTCAACTGTGGTTAACAAAAGCTATATTAGAACACCTAAACCTGATGAACAAATTAAAGTAGAACCTAGCATTGCTATGGTTAAAGATCTCTTAGAAGAAGATATAGATGGGCATGCCATTTATTTTTGTGAAGAAGCTGCTAGAATTGCCAAACCTGATAAAAGGGATAATCATAGACCAGTTGTTGACATGCCTGTCATCTCAATTAAAATAGGAGATCACTGTTATCATAGTTTATGTGACATGGGTGCTAGTGTGAGTGCTATTCCTTACACCTTATATCAAGAAATTATTAAAGACATAGCACCTGCAGAGATGGAAGACATAGATGTTACTATTAAACTTGCTAATAGAGACACCATATCACCATTTGGGATTGTTAGAGATGGTGAAGTCTGGTGTGGGAAAGTAAAATACCCTACTGATTTTCTTGTTCTTGGTTCCCCACAAGATGACTTCTGTCCCATTATCTTTGGTAGATCTTTCTTGAACACAGTTAATGCTAAGATAGATTGCAAGAAACAAACTGTTGGTGTTAGTTTCGGTGATGATTCTCATGAGTTTAATTTTTCCAAGTTTAGTAGAAATCTTCATGAAAAAGAATTGCCTAGTAAGGATGAATTAATTGGTCTTGCTTCTATTGCTGTACCACCTACTGATCTTTTAGAACAATATTTGCTAGACCATGAAAATGTTTTACATATGCATGAAAGAAATGAAATAGATAATATTTTCTTTGAACAACGTCCTCTGCTTAAACACAATTTGCCTATTGAAACTCTGGAAGGTCCTCCTCCACCTAAAGGTGATCCTATGTTCGAATTAAAACAATTGCCAAACACTTTGAAATATGCTTATCTTGATTAAAAGAAGATATATCATGTTATTATTAGTGCTAACCTTTCAGAACATGAAGAAGAAAGATTATTGAAAGTTATGAGGAAGCACCGAGCTGCTATTGGATATACTCTTGATGATTTAAAGGGCATTAGTCCCATGCTATGTTAGCACAAAATTAATATGGAACCTGATGCTAAACCAGTTGTTGACCACCAACATCGGTTAAATCCGAAGATGAAAGAGGTGCTAAGAACAGAAATATTAAAACTTCTGGAAGCAGGTATAATTCATCCCATAGCGGATAGTAGATGGGTAAGTCCTGTACATTGTGTGCCTAAGAATGGAGGTATAACTGTTGTTCCTAATGATAAAAATGAACTTATTCCGCAAAGAATTGTTACAGGCTATAGAATGGTAATTTATTTTAGAAAACTAAACAAAGCAACTAGAAAAGATCATTACCCTTTGCCTTTTATTGATCAAATGCTTGAAAGATTATCTAAGCACACACACTTTTGCTTCCTTGATGGATATTTTGGCTTTTCTCAAATACCTGTTTCTCAACCTGATCTAGAAAAGACCACTTTTACTTGTCCTTTTGGAACCTATGATTATAGACATATGCCTTTTGGTCTATGTAATGCACCTCCTACCTTTCAAAGATGTATGACTGCTATATTCTCTGACTTTTGTGAAAAGATTGTTGAGGTCTTTATGGACGACTTCTTTGTTTATGGGAAATCTTTTGATGATTGTTTAAGCAATCTTGATCGAGTTTTGCACAGATGTGAACAAACAAATCTTGTCTTGAATTGGGAGAAGTGCCACTTTATGGTTAATGAAGGCATGGTCTTGGGTCATAAAATTTCTGAAAGAGGTATTGAAGTGGACCAAGCTAAGGTTGATGCCATTGAGAAAATGCCATGTCCTAAAGATGTAATAGGCATTCGTAGTTTCCTAGGTCATGTTGGTTTTGATATGAGATTTATCAAAGACTTTTCTAAAATTTCTAGGCCTCTTACTAGTCTTTTGCAAAAGGATATTCCTTTTGTTTTTTATGATGATTGTTTAGAAGCCTTTGAAACACTCAAGAAAGCCTTAATTTCTGCACCTATTGTTCAACCACCTAATTGGAACTTGCCTTTTGAAATTATGTGTGATGCTAGTGATTATGCTGTTGGTGCTGTTCTAGGACAAAGAGTTGATAAGAAACTGAATGTTATTCATTATGCTAGTAAAACTCTAGACAGTGATCAAAGAAATTATGCTACTACTGAAAAAGAATTCTTAGCAGTGGTGTTTGCTTGTGATAAATTTAGACCTTATATTGTTGATTCCAAAGTAACTATTCACACAGACCGTGCTGCTATTAAATATCTTACGGAAAAGAAAGATGCTAAACCTAGACTTATTCGTTGGGTTCTCTTGTTACAAGAATTTGATTTACATATAGAAAAGGAGCTGAGAAACCCGTAGTTGATAACTTGTCTAGGCTTGAAAATGTGCTTGATGACCCACTACCTATTGATGATAGTTTGCCTGATGAGTAGTTAGCTGCAATAAATGTTTCTCATAGTACTCCTTGGTATGCTAACTATGCTAATTACATTGTTGATAAATATTTGCCACCTAGCTTTACATACCAATAAAATAAAATATTCTTCTATGATTTAAGACGTTACTTTTTGGATGACCCACATCTTTATAAAGAAGGAGTAGATGGTATTATTAGACATTGTGTACCTGAGCATGAATAGGGACAAATCCTACGGAAATGTCACTCTGGAGCTTATGGAGGGCATCATGCTGGAGATAGAACTGCTCATAAGGTATTGTAGTCTGGATTCTATTGGCCTACTCTCTTCAAGGATTCCTGTAAGTTCGTCTCATCTTGTGATCAATGTCAAAGAATAGGTAATATTGGTAAGCGCCAAGAAATGCCTATGAATTATTCACTTGCTGTTGAACCATTTGATGTTTGGGGATTTGATTACATGGGACCTTTTCCTTCCTCTAATGGGTATACACATATTTTGGTTGTTGTTGATTATGTTACTAAATGGGTAGAAGCTATTCCAACCAGTAATGATGATCACAACACCTCTATTAAAATGCTTAAGGAAGTTATTTTCCTAAGGTTTGGAGTCCCTACATATTTAATGACTCATGGTGGTTCACACTTTATTCATGGTGCTTTCCGTAAAATGCTTGCCAAGTATGATGTTAAGCATAGAATTGCATCAACTTATCATCCTCAGTCTAGTGGTCAAGTTGAACTTAGCAATAGAGAAATAAAATTAATTTTGCAAAAGACTGTTAATAGGTCCAGGAAGAATTGGTCTAAGAAATTAGATGATGCACTTTGGGCTTATAGAACAGCATATAAAAATCCTATGGGTATGTCTCCTTATAAAATAGTTTATGGAAAGGCTTGTCATTTTTCTCTTGAGTTAGAACATAAAGCATATTGGGCAGTTAAAGAACTCAATTATGATTTCAAACTTGCCGGTGAAAAGAGGTTATTTTATATAAGCTCATTAGATGAATGGAGAACCCAAGCTTATGAAAATGCAAAATTATTCAAAGAAAAAGTTAAAAGATGGCATGACAAAAGAATCCAAAAGCTTGAGTTTAAAGTCGGGGAATATGTTCTTTTGTACAACTCTCGTTTTAGATTCTTTGCAGGAAAACTCCTCTCAAAATGGGAAGGCCCCTGTATTATCGAGAAGGTTTACCAGTCTGGAGCCATCAAAATAAATAATTCCGAAGGTACTAACCCGAAGGTTGTCAATGGGCAACGAATAAAGCATTATATCTCAGGTACACCCATTAATGTTGAAAGTAATATTATCCAAACTTTGACACCGGAAGAACACATAAAAGAGTCCTTCCGGAACACTCCAGAATCGTGAAAATAAGGAGGTACATGATACGGTAAGTAAACGGACTCCGAAAAATCCGTAAAAATATTTTGTATCAGTTTGGGAATATTTAAGAATTCTGGAAATAAAGAAAATTCTAGGAAGCGTCCCCTGGTGGGCACAAGACACCAGGGCGCGCGCCCAGGTGGGTTGTGCCCACCTGGGACACCTTCCGTACTCCATTTTTCTTCTGTACGCTTGTCCCCCAAGATAAAAAAAATCTATATATACTTCCCGAACCTGTTAACCACCGTATCGTGGAGAAATCCTTTGTTCACTTTTCTTGCTGTTTTCCTGTTAGATATGAAATTATGTCATCTCAAGACTCTGAGGGTGAGAGCTATGTTGCTGATATTATTGAAAACCCCAAGTCCTATGGGGATGAGAAGCACTATAGCTGGACCTCCAAAGAAGACGAAGATGAATCGGTCCCTCCCCGGGTCAAAAAACAAAAGCATGGAGGCATTATGCAAGAGGATAATAAAACTTGAGATAGATAATTGCAAGTTGATGATGATAATTTTATTCTCCGTCAGAAGTTGGAGGAAGTGAAGGGCAAACCCTCTACCTTCTCACCACCACCATTACCTTCTTCTTCACCACCATCTTCTTCACCGCCAAAGGAGAATTGAGTATCGGGTATGGGCACTCCCCTTGGCTTCCGCCAAGCTTGGGGGAGGTGCCCAGTTATCGTATCATCCCACTATATTTTTGCTTTTACTTATCTTAGTTCGATCTTTTTGCTTTAGAATGAAATAAAGTTAGTTTGATCCTTCCTTATTTGAGAGTTTGCTTAGTGATCTATAATTGTAATCGTGTGCAAGTTATATATAAAGTTTAGTTTGAGTTTTTGCTTTCTTTACTTTCAAGTTGCAAATAAAGAAAAGAAATAAGAAAGAAAGAAAAAGAGAAAGGAAATAAATAAAGGAAAGGAAATAAATCAATAAGATCATATACTAATCGTATGGTAGGTGATGGCACCACATAAGGAAAAGTATAAGTAGGAAATTTTATTAGAGATTGACAAACATATCATTAGTCCATGATGCAACTCATGAAAGAATTAATAGGGAAGAGAAGATTCACATATAAATATACTATCCTATAAATCTTTTGTGATTGTGAGCCCTCATCTATTATATGCCAAAATTGTTGACGTTGGACAAGGAAGACAACTTAATGATTTATGTTCTTTATATTTTCATAGAAGTCATATTGTCATAGATCCTTCAACATGTGGTGCTTGCCCCCTATCTTTGCTAGCCAAAAAATCTAGGAAATGAGAGGAACATATAGCAATGATGTGGTTATAGACATACTATCTATTCTAAATTTTAACAACCAACAGGCAGTTGTATTCATAAGGTAAAGATGAGATGAGATAGAACAATTACACGACGATAGATTCCACCAGTATAGGCAGCCAATCTGTGCGCCGACCGCATAAACGATGCCATCGTGCACTATAGCATCAGACCGAAATGGAGGCTCAACAGGATTGACGATGAGCCATAACCATGTATGGCGACCGGATTCCAGATAGACTAATCCCATATTGAACAAGGAAATGAGCTTGTAATCCATGTAGTCTTCTGATGGTGTGGCCACTTCGCAGATTACAACCTGCAGCAAACAGAGGTCGAGCCAAAAGCTCGACGCGTCTCATGCGCAGTAGGCAGGAGTGTCCGGCGGGCCGCGAGGCTCGATCGTGGCGGTATCCAACGATGGAAGGGTGATCTCTCGCTGGGTGTAGATATCCACGAGATGCCACGGACTACCGGATCGGTGGATGAGGACGATCCAATTGGCCTTGATGCCCGCTCAGTAGTGGCCGCGCATGAAGGACAAGTGGACGGGTAGTGGTAGCATGTCGAGGGGCACCACGGCAACCTCCATAGGATCGTCAAGTCGGTGACTGGGCCACCTGCGAGGATCGGGCATCAGCAAGCAGGGTGTCTTGAAAAGGGCCAGCTGGTTGCAGACGAGTAGACGGTACAAAGACACCGAGCATGCAGCCAAACGGACGGTGCTGAGCAGGTCCATACGATTACATATCTGCTCCAAGAGAACATCCGGGAGGGAATTCCAATCGCGGCTCTGCGTGTCAGTTGATTTTGCCATATGATTTTTTAGGGCGCTGAGTGATTGGGTTTTTTGGTGCCCGCGAGAGAGCGGGGAAGTGGATTCGAGCGGGCGAGTGAAGAAGATGGCGCGTGTGGCCGAGCAGTGAGCGGGGGGATATGGTATGCGCGAGCTACCAAGGTATATGGCGCGGGCGGGCGAGCAGTGAGCGGGGGGAAATGGTGTGCGGCCAACGATGGGGAAGAGAGGAGCAAGAAGAAGAGAGGAGGACGAAGAGGGAAAGATAGGGAAGAAAGTGCATTAAATCTCAATTCTACTGGTACTACTACCAGGATATACCGTCCTTCGGAGTGTAAATAGTTAAGCCGATGACATGTGGGTCTACCTCAAGAGGGCCCATATGTCAGTTAATGGAGGAGAGAGGTGCATAGGCATATTTGCGGAAGCGTGCTCCACTGGCAAACATGATGGTAGTACTGGCTAAGGCTGATTTAGTAACACCAACACGCTGGTTCAGCTTATTAATTAAGTGTCCCATCTACTGCAGCATGTATTGTCACTTCACTGTGAAGACTAGTTGAATAGTTCTCTCTAACCTAGATGGGGAATAATGGATCTCTAAGACTTCCTATCTACAATATCCCTATGTCTCTACGCTCATCCTGTCCAACAAGATGAAACATTGCCCAAGGCACCCGGCGCCAATAATGTAGGAGTACTAGTAGTATTTTGTGTCAAACTTTGACCATCTATTTAACTAATAAAATGTTAATGCATTTCACCAAAAATCATATCACTGGATTTGTATTTGAACATAGTTTTTAATGGTATAGTTTTTTATGACATGCATTGACAGTTTGTTAGTTAAATTTACGGTCAAAATTTTACACTAAGTATGAAGGGGACCATTAAACCAGGATGGAGGTTTATATACAGGTCAATAAAAAAATCATCAACCAATTTAGTAGTAAATGATGAGTGACTGAAGAATTTTTTTCCGAAAGTACTCAATAATGGGCTCGTTTTCCTCAAGAAAATTGCGTTTATGAATGTATTAATTGGAATGCATGCGTGAGGAACAAATGACCAGAACTTTTACACGCATTGGTGACTTATCTCTTAATTCTTGCATGCAATGTTTTAATGAAGCTTGATATATGAGCATGCCAATGGGAGGGAGTAAAGGCCTCATGCATGCATGCATGCATGCATGCAACATGCAACACTCACACGTACACATGCACGCACGCAACACTCACGCATCCATGCGTCACACGGCACACGGCGCAACACACATGCTCACGCTCAAGTGCTCACCCTACTCCCTACGTCTGTGAAAGACTGTACATATTGAGATTTACACATTAACCAGGAGGAACCAGAACTTCATGGCATAATTAACGCCCAAAAGTAGCAGACTTATGTGTGCATGCGACCATTGAGAGAAGAAGATTAAATGAAGGTTGTTGCGTGCTGTAATTAAGGATAGACATGTAGCCTATAGCTAGAGCACATGTTGGTGCATTAGTCAATCAATATCGATTAGATTAAAGGCTAAATGCATTGGAAGTGTAGATGTACACTCTTTGTTTTTAGCCGATGTACACTCTTTGTTGGAAGACCGAGGGAGTACATGTGCATGCACTCACATACAAAGCCAGGGTGGTTCGCGCGCAAGGGTTGGACTCCTGTCGCGCATGCGTAAAGTTTTGTTTAACTCATTTCTTTGCTCTGCCAACTGACAGGTGGGACCCAGAAACCAGGTGTCAACTTAAGCAGTCAACAAAGTGCCACGTCGACTATGTGGCCGGTCAGTAGGGTGCAATACGGTACTCTACGATGAGCTAGTGAACGTATAATCACCGCAAAACTATATAGTGACCGTAAAGAGCGTATTGTTACATACGTTGATCGCCAGTGTATTTTTCTCGTTTCAAATAAGCCATATTAACCGGAAAGGACGCAGTATGGACTAGTACTAGCACTGCTTTGATGTGTCCCGTCAACTCGCCGAACGAGGAGAAGATTGCTACTAGGCCCTCTCCCTCGCCCACGCGCGGGGTGGCTCGCAGGACGAGGATAGGGTTTTGACTACAGTGCCCTCTCTCTCTTCCTCGCCCTCGCCCTCGCGGTGGACGTGCAGCAGTTCAATCAGTGTCAAATTGCCAGAAGCATATGGTAATGTAGTATCATCATTGTTGGACCATCCGAAGAGGCGAAGAGCCAAGTGCAAGGTTCACACGAGTATGAACTGTTGAACCTCCCGAAGAGGCAAAGATCCAAGCGTAAGGTTTTATAGGAGTTGTCGTCCTAGTAGGAGTACTACAACTATAGCGAACGATGCTACTGTATGATGCCGCCACATCACCTATATCCAAAGCTGTGCCACCTCTCGAAGAGTGTGTTGGAGCCCGTGCAACAACCACACAAGTTGCACGTACACATAACACATTTACTAGTAATAAATTATAAAGTACAAATGATAGTATGCCACACAAGTTCATCTCCACTTCATGTGATAAATTTGTGCACGACTAGTCTACATATATTCACAGTGCTACCGTTCACAATTTACCATACTCCACTTACATGTTATAGATGGGCTACATGTCCTCCTCCAGGTTCAAGTCCCAGGTGTTCTTCATGGATGACACGATCCATAGCGGTGGGTAACGGGAATCATTGTCACAGCTTTCTAGTCCGGTTCCACACAATGGAGACTCATCCAAGTTGAAGCACCATAAATCAGGGATAGCGTGTCCCAGCATTTCATCCGGCGGTGCGCACTGAAGACACAACCATGCTTCATGAATAGCAGGCCTTCGGTATCGTGCACGGAAGGTGGCATCCGCTTCACAATGGGGTAGCTGTCCCTAATGAATCGCGAGTACTCTCCAAGAGTGTTCCTCGGCACCCACGTAGCATCACGAGGGTCGAGCTCAGAGCCGTTCATCTGGTACACGCGACATCTCAGATCTGGACACATGGTGACATACATAGTCAAGGTCCATGCATAATAATGTTGTGCTCAAATATGGCGGTCAGTAATACTGTGCAGCAAATAGTATTACTCCGATATAGAGGAAGTAAAATAACTGGCTTATTATATATAGCTACTCTTGGCTACATGGATGAGATAGTAAGACATGGAAAAACAAAAATAGTGGGAGCTAGTGGGTTCAAGTCTTCAAGGGCCTAGCTAGCTATACGTGTCCTCCAAGGTAAAAAGTACTCCTACTAGTACTAGTAAGTAGTACAACAATGAAAGAGAAGGCGAGAGGGTTAAAAAATATAATACTAAATTGTACTACTAGTATAGTAAACATGTCCTAGTCAAGAAAAGAAAATAACGAACAAGTACTACTACTCTACTACTTTAACACACAACAATGAGAAAATGGAATACCTGGGTAGATGGTGACGGTCTGATCGTGGTAGATTGTGTGACCATGTTGCACATCAGTGGTACCATGGGTAACGACTCCTAGATAGTTGATCCCAATATGCCAAAGTCAGCTACAAGGTTCTAGGTTAGACCGAATCGCGGATGCAAATGCACATCGAGGATCGGCGATCTTATTTTGATCGGGGGATGACTGGTCCCTGCAAAATAATGGAGTACCGTTAGGGATGCAAATGATGGTTTGTGCATTCCGTTTGTAATCTCCCGTACCATAGGATGGCAACCAGATGAAACAAGTCCCTGGCTTGTCACCGTGAAGATGCGGCCTAGATGGCGCACGGCGTCTTCGAACGTGTAGGGGTACAAATCTGCAGCGGCCAACAAGCGCCAGCCTTTGCCGTTATCGCCTCTTGCATTGATGGCAATCTTATGTCAAACACTGCGATGAGATAGTAATCGTCGTAGCTGCATCGCTTTGTCGGCGGGTCCGCAATTGCTATCTTCTTCAATCTCATGTAGGCATCATCATATGTATTCAAGCCCAGCCAGTCCGGAAGGCCGATCCCAATGGTGGAGAAGGGGTCTACGGGAACGGCCGCACTGCTGTGGATGTTGTGCAAAATGATGGTGGTATCCGGCCGGAGGTATGCAAGCCAATCTTCATTGGCACCGACCCAGACCTATATATAAGACGGTGGGTAGCGGAGAAATTACGGGATGTAAATGGAATAACTAAGTACTACATGACCAAACTCCATGACTGAGCTGCTCATCGGACAAAATCCGACTACCTCTCAATGTTGGCAACTCTAGCGGAGTCAACGTGCAACCATGGCCAGGGAGCGGTGGATTGTTCGAAGGATTGTCCCATAGAAGAACCTTCTCCTCAAGGACGCATGGAATACCAACAAGCATGGCCTTTTCCCAAGCCTGTTTAAGCACCGTCTTAAAAAAGTTGGTGCAGGAAGCACTGAGTCTTGCGGCGGTGAGGACGTCGGAGCGGCGTGCGATTTCTCCCAGAGGATCATCGTCCAAGGTCTCCCAGCCCCAACGAGGAGGAGAACCGCCTGGCAAATCCATGGGAGCAGCACGAATAGCCTTCTCTTCGGGGGGAGGGGAACCGGCGAGGAGGAGATAAGAGCGTAGTAACCGCAGGGCCTAAGGAAAATATGGGCACACATAGTGGTAGTGCCTCGTACCCCGTGATGGTGAGGCTATTATTTACTACATACTCGTACTGTAGCAGTACTAGTACTACTTTCTCAACTAGTAGTGCGATGTACTATACTTCTAGTCTAGTATAGTGCACCGGTTTAGAACTCTTTAATCTCAGGGCCAAGGAGCTACCGTTGGAAGAGGAGGGTACTACTATTCTCTAGAACCATCACTTTTCTATCAATGCAGGGAAAGTACACCTGCGTAGTGGGTACTCTCGGTGCTCTATTCAAGCGCGTAGCTGGCCTACTCAGCCGCTCCTCTCACGCACACACTAGCAGCCTGTTTATCAGCGACGGTTACTGCGGGGTAGAAGATTTGAGTTATTTGATACAGCGAGAATAGGATTTTCGCTTCCATTTGTGGAGGTGTAATGGATCTCGTCAAACTTTGTTAGTAGTTCCTTCTTTATGAATGAGATGAGGCAAAGCTTTTGCCTCCGTTTCAAAAAAAAAATCACGTCAAGAGGAATTTCTTTTATAGAGCCGATAATGGAGTGAATTCCATGCATGCAACGCCACAAGCTGCAGAGTAGTAGAGTACAAGCAATTTACGTACAGAGTCATATTGCACAGTTCCCAATGCCGCGCCAGGCTTTTCCGGCTCCTCGGGCTTAATTGGGAGGCACTAGTTTAAATATGCTAGCTGATGAGGAAGCTACAAGCAAGGTGCGGCTAGGGCGAGCACGCAGGTGAGAAACTTTGCATGGTGTGAATTGATATATAGGAGTACTACTCTAGTACGCGAGCCACGAGATGATGGGAGGGAAAACCCGTTCACGTGGCTGGGCTATCCAGTGCACCCAGATTGTGGTGCGACACGTCCGTTCGACTTCAAAAGTCAAACTACCAGTGTACAATATTGGCTCGCATCAAAGTTACTATTTAGAAAAAAGGCCGCCGTGCATTCGACCAGGATCGAACCCACAAAACGAGCTATACACTCCCGCGACCACTAGTAGTACTCGTTGGAGTACAACGCAACCTAGAATCGCCTTTTGTCGCTAGTACATTGTTCCTTACAAGAAACCACTACTAATGCCAAGAAACCACTAATAATGCCAAGAAACTACTACCACTTGCATACGTGGCAGACTTAAGATAAGACTACCTTATCAACCATTGTACATGCCCTTACCAACCAGCCCTACCAAGAAACGACTACTCTATAAAGCGCCATTATAGGCACGTTTCAACCCACGTCGCCCCTTCAGTCAAAGCCTTCTATTTAACCGGAAAGTTATGGGTTATGACTTCTGGGACCTACATGTCAGTCTGGACAAAAATCCTCGAGTGACCTCCTACCTCTGGCCCGTCCACCTAGTCATCCTCGGCCATGGGACGCAGCTACCGCCGCCGGCAAAAGGCGAGGTCAAAACCGCCGGCAGTGCGGAGCCCATCTTGCGGCAGCCCGGATGCTAGCTCCGTCCGGCGCTCACGACCGCTAGCTAGCCAAGATAGCACACACCCTGCTAGATGCATCCAGCTGCTTGTCTGCCAGGTTTGCTAGCTAGGTTGGCACGATGGTGCGGCGGCTTGCTCGCGCGCGCCGCACTATGGCCAGTCATCTGGCTCGAGCGAAGGCCAGCGCGGCGGCTTAGTCGCGCGTGAGTCACGCTCGGGCCAGCCAGCCAACCCGTGCGGAGGCCAGCGCGGCGTCCGGCCCGTCCGGCGGAGCGGCGACCAGCTCGCTCATCACCAACGCCACCGATGAACATGCATCAGTACTGTTTGAAGTAATGTTCTGGAAAAATAATGATTTGAGGAGGAATAACAGGATAGTAGGTCAGATGTGGGTCCCTCGTGTCAAAGGTTAAAAAAATGTGTTGTTTTAAGCTGCCTCGTTAGCACGGACGTGTGGGCCAACCCTGTCATAAACGAGTTTAAACGAGCCTAATCGGCACTAGGTATTAGTTTTTTGGCGCGAATTAAGAAATTTTGGGTATGTTTTTGCTTTTTTTGTACAATAGTTTCTTCCTAGGGCTAGTTGAAAGTGGTAGTTTTTTTGTTAAATACTCTACGTACTATAAGTAGGAGTGAAAGTTAAGCTTTGGAAGCCAATAAGCAAGGCTAGTTACATAGTTCCTATGTGTATGTGATTGAAACTAAATATCAACCACGAGTGATTAATATGTTGATGAAAAACTCGAAACTATGGAAATACTAGCATTTTTTTGCATGGTTGGAAATACTAGCAATGTTCACGTGCATTGCAATGGATCATAATTAGAATAATACTTATTCACACACTTGATAGAAAACACTCTAATTTTGATATACATATATCACTAGAGATATATTATGTTTCAATCAGAATATATTCCTTGGGCTATTTTGGTGAGGTGAGGGAGGGATGTGGTTGGTTTTAAAATACTAATTATGGGTTTTTCTGCAAATTGGTAGAGAAGTGGGAAGTTTGGTGAGAAAAGGCAACAACTTACCTCACAGTCATTAGATATAGATCTAATGGTCAGAAATGATGGATGGCTGACACACCATCATCACGAACTAAGTTTTCTGTACGAGTACTAGGAAGATGTCCGTGCATTGCAGGGAACATCAAGATGCATTTTTTTAATAAAACACCTATTGTGATTGACCCATGCGGGAGTAATCCCATGTGCTCGAGAAAGAGGAGATAAGGTGAAGAGGAGTGGGGCGTGGTGGTGATTGGTGGTCGCACTGAGTGGAAGCATGGGGATGGAGGACGCCGACAGTGACCACCATGCCAGTTTGTTCCAGAGGCTTCCTTTTTTAATTGCTCAACAATGAGGTTGTTGGTGTAACATCCCAAATTTTCAATTTGGAATGTTATACATTATATCATCATTGCATATCATATTTTATTGCATTTTGGTTTGATCCTAAAAATTCTACGCAACTCAAGGACCCACGGAGAGAGTTGGGGATTTCGTTATTTTCGTATTTGAGATTTATCAAATTTTGAAAATAGGATCATTTGGTTTTATTTATTTTATCCTCAATTATTCCAATTATAAAAATATGAGAGAGGGAATAAAATGACTTTTCCAAAATATAGGAATATTGAAGATTTAATAAAAAATCAAATAAGATTTTATTTCGGAGTTTTCGGATATTTTATTTGAATTTAGGAAACATGTGCGTTTTTCAAAATTGCATTTAGGCCGAAAATAAATGTTCATCTTGTTCGGCTTGATTTTCGAAGCCAGGGAAAATTTATTTCGGGATTTTTGGAGTCCATTTGGTATTTCTTTTAATCGTTTTTCTGCGCATAATTATTTAAAAAAAAAGAAACCGACTATGGGCCGTAACCGGTCAGGACTCCGCCTGACCGGGGCTTTATATAGCGCCGAGCCGGCCCAGCCCGAGGCCAAACCCTAGCCGCTTCAAGCCCCGCGCCGCCCCAGCCCGACCCCGCAGTCGCCGCCGCCAGCCTCCGCCGCCGCGTCGCCTCGCCGCCGCCTCGCCGCCGCCCCGCCTCGCCGCCGCGCCGCCGCCGACGCCCGACCTCATCGCCGGAGCCGCCACCTCGCCGGAGCCGGAGGTAGCCGCCGTTTTTCTCGCGAAAAACCGTTCGGTTTTTCCGCGGTTTTTCGTCGGTTTTTTTAGATCCGTTTTTTAGATCGGTTTTTTCGGTTTAGGTTAATTAGCGAGCGCTTGCTCGGTCGTTCGTTTTATTGAACGCGTTCGTCGTTTAGATCCAGTTAACGAACGTTCGTTCGTTAATCTGTTCGACGTTTTTCTTTTCTCGGATTTATTCCGCGATTTTTCTGATCGCGATTTCTGATCAGATTTTCGAACTAGTATAAATTTTCGCTCGTTTATCGGAATCAGGCGATTCAAGCGCCTAGAGTTTCGTCTCGAAATTCTCTTTCCGATTAACCAACTCAAACAAGTTTTCTGTTTTTGTAAAATTTGACCTAGGTCCAGATTAGTAAACGAAGTTTGTTTCTTTCGCCGTTTGACCTTCGTTGCTTCGTTCGATTTGATTCTTTTTGAAAACCGGAGTTCTTAAGTTGAACTTTCTGGTTAGTTCTCTTATTTGAGTTTTACCCATGCATTAGATGAGTACTTATTGTTTGCTTGTGTGTTTACGATAGAGTACCCGGAGTGCGCCGCTTGCTACTTCGAATCGCTAGGTTTCGCGGATCATCAGCAAGGCAAGTAACACTTTGATCATACCCCTTTTACTACCCAGTTTTATTGCATTAGATCAACCCTCAAACATTGCATGGTTAGGATATAATTAAATTGTGGGTATTGGGATGTAGTTGAGGTAGTACCTATTACCTGTTTATTATCAAACCCTTGGGAGTTACTTCTACGTTTGCCTATATCGCTACGCTATGCTAGTAGACGTGGATTGGGTTTGAGAGATATTCACGATAGATGTGAGATTTTTAATTAATGGTTTACTTAAGGTGGCAACTAAAACTCACATCTGGGTGGATTGAGGTACCTGGGTATTCCAGGATTGCCTGTTTTTCTTTTTGGACCGCCACCCAGGTTCAAAGGGATCATGAGATTATTCATGCTAGAAACTTCCGTGTGCAGCCACAAGCTATTATGGGCTCTAGCATAGTTGATTAAGTTGTGTGAACTCTTACAGTGGTAGACTGTCAGATGTCGGGGATGTAGGTGTACCGGTCTACCCATCGTAAGGTGCTAACGCTTCTGAAAGACTGTGTCTCGGTCATCCGTTTCTCAAACATCATGTAGTGCGAGAATCAAGCGGAGGCGATCTAATCTTGTGGGGAAAAGTGCGCAAACCTCTGCAGAGTATACAATCTAATCATGGTTAGCCGTGTCCCCGGTTATGGACATCTTGAGTATCTAGTACTTGGATTATCATGTGAATCTCATCATGTTACTTTAATTAATCTTGTTGGGTTAATGATGATACTTAATTGGGATTGAGATGCTGTCAACCATCTCAATGGTTAACAACCACCATGATAGTTAAATAAAATTTATTCCTTTGCAGTAGGGAAAAACTGGCTTTTCGCAAAATTGTAACCATAGAGCTTTCTACCAGCCATATATGCATGTAGTATAGCATTATTATGTTCATTATTCTCTATGTGTTACATTGCCAGCATATTCCATGTGCGGACCCGTTTCCGGGCTGCAACGTTTCATGTTGCAGACTTTTCAGATGACGAGTAAGGTGCCTTAGGTCGTGGTCTTATACTCAATATGCCGTTGGAGTTGATGGACTCACTATTCTTCCATGTCTTCCGCTGTTATCGTATTAGATGGCCTTAATCCATATTTATCATACTTATTCTCTTTTGAGATATTCGTTGTAATAAGTGTGTGATTGCTACTCTGTTATAAATCCTCCATTTGTACTGTGCGTGTCAGCATTACTGATCCAGGGATGACACTGGTGCACAGCAGCACAGACTATTTGAGGTCTGGTCGCTATAGTTGGAGAGAAGGATGAATGAGGGAAGGCCTTGTCTACAAATGTGGAGAGAGGTGCGGGTATCTTTTAGTTTAATTTCTATCCATCAGATATAGATCGGATGGTCTATATTGCAAGATGGCACACGTACCATCATCACTAACTCGGTTTTTTTATAAGAGAAGACACACACAAATAATCTCTTATCATTGCCTCAGTCTCTACATATATTGGAGATACAAACGTATTATCGATACTTGTTTCCATAAACTTGGATCTACATTCTATTCAACGGCTCAGGATGTGGTGTCTTCGCACAATGACTTCTCGAATGTGTAAAACAAAGGTTTGCCCGTTGCCGATAAGGAGGGGGTGACAGCGGCGCTCTTTCGGCTTGCTCTAGTCCTAGTAGTCATACTAGGTGGTCTACACACATGTAGATTTATTCTTTTTCACGTCTCATGTTCGTCGTACTTCCACGACTGTTGATGAATAGACGGTAAGTTAGTCACGGGAAAACCTTTGTTGAGCGTGTGTGCGAGAGAGAGACAGTGTGTGTGTGTGATATCTGTAGAGACTGAGGCAATGATAAGAGATTATTTGTGTGTGTGTGGAGGATAGAGAGAGACATGTACATGGGGCTTTGTGTTGTGTAACGGGGAGACACATAGACATAATCAGAGAGTGATTGTGTGAGATACACATGCGGACATGGGGAGAGATGTGTGAGTTAGAGAGATGGAGAATTTTAGTGTGCATCTGAGCTAGAGAGAGGGGGCGTATATACATACCTAGAGCTGGAGAGAAGAATATGCAAGGGTGTGTCTCCTAAAAGAAGGATCCAGATAGATGGGTGTTTGTGCGTGTCTGTGTGTGTTTGTGCGCGCGTTTGTGTGTGAGAGGGAGTGTGTGTATGTGGAGTAGAGAGACCACTAATGATTTAAACCTAGTATAGGGAAGGGGGAATTAATGGTGTGACATGTGTGTCAAAGAGAGACAAAGGCATGTGTAGTAGAGGGATAGCATGGGTGCGGGCAGGGAGCAGACTATTTGGAAGAGACATTGAGTGTGTGTGGGAGAGGGGTGTGAGAGCGAGAGAGAGAGCTAGCGACGGAGAGAGAGAGGAAGAGAGGGGAGAGAGAGGGGTCATTTGTGTGCAGAAGTGGCGTATAGATACAGAGACAATGTTGATGTTGTTTGAAAGTGGCCTATGTACGGAGACGCAAGGGAAGCGAGTCATCGTGTGTGTGATAGGGACTTCATGAGAGATCTAGAATAGATGGTGTAGAGAACAATGTGCGAGGTTGAGAATGACGATACATTAGGGAGCTATGGGAAGGAGCTGGGGCGGGTCCGCATGTGGGAGAGATAGAAAGAGGAGAGTGGTGCACAAGGAGACAAAGTGTGCTTGTTTGCAGTGGGGGTGGTGTGTGAGGTGAGTGTGCGAGAACCACATAACTAGGGAGATAGACGTTTGGGGGCGACGTTTTGTGTGTATGGGAAAGGTACACTCTACATAGTGCGTGTGCTTGGGAAAGAGAGATGCCGGGAGACCTAGAGAGTGGGGGAAGAGATGTGTGCATGCCCGAGTGACAAAGTGATAGAGACCTATATTGGGGTCCAGACTTTAGATGAGAGGGGGGTGTTAATGTGCTCGTGCGTTCATGTCCGGGGGAGAGAATGACTTGTGTGGGGGGGGGACCGGGGGGGGGATTGGCTTCAGATAAAGAGTGAGGTGTCTATATTTGAGGGACTTTAGCGTAACTGAGATATATATGGTCAATAGTGTGTGCACTCATGGTTGATCAATTTGTTTCACAGTTTGGACTATGAGATATCAATACTTTTGAACATGCGTGATATACCTTGAAGTACCAAAATTACAAACCTAAGATTGAAATTTTGGAATTCGACTCCATCATTAGCTTTTGTAATTCATTTAAACGGAGGTACAATTTTTAAACCAGGATTTCGTGATTTCAAATTCATATATCAAACCTGGAGATATACACATACGGGCATGTTCAAACTTTATAATCATCCACTTTATTCATACTCATACACATTTTTTCTTTTGTCATCATATTTAGGATAAACACATTTGGAATTTCATTTGAATTGGACCATATGATCGTATTTTGTTGTACTAGCTCAAGGATCCATATTTGAATTGAATGGACAATCTAAGTTTTGAGTTGGAGACATTGATTTTGAAAACTTGCACTTTTTTTGCGTGCAAAACAAATAAATTCTCGGCCATGATATCATAGTCGGCCGTATAAGAGCAGAATACTTAATTTCAGGCGCCAAAAGCTTTCAAACTTCCCGCTCACATCGAAATATCTCGCCCCCGAAAGTTTAGCCCTGCGATATTCCTGTTTTACCCTGCCAGATGAATGGAAATGGGCTGCTTTGGTGACTCTATTGTTTTCCCCTCTTTGCCCCCAACATTCTTCCCCAGAGCCCCTCCCCTTCCCCTCCCCAACCCCCCAAACTCACACCCCGCCGGATCTACCTTCCGCACCTTGGAACCTCCAACTGCCAACTCACCACTTCACTGGAGCCGCTTCAGCGACTAGCTTGTCCACCGCTCCAGATCTCCTTGACCGCCATCATGGTCCACCATGTGACGCCCCAAGACTGACGCTTCAGACGCCTTCCATGTTTTTCGTTGTCGCCGTGTGTTTTATTTTGTTTGTTGCATTTCATCATGTCATCATGACAATTGCATCTGCATGTTTTCTTAAAGTTTGCATCCGTTCGTAGTTGTCGCATCCCTCCTCGCCTCCGTTGACCTTTTCTCAGACCCACCATTCTTTTGTTGCCCGACCGTTTGACCCTCTCCGCACAATGCACAAAACCCCTTCTCGCGCGCGTCCGATACCTGTCCCGAACCCGACCCGCTCAGTCATCACCGTTGGGTCCGGATCATCCCCAAACATCTATAAAACATCTCCGTTTTCTTTATTGGACTCCACAGCCTATTTTTCTCGACCGTTCAATTTTGATCGGAGGGTCCGTTTTGCCTTAAGCTAGTCCACCTAGCTATTTAAACAGTCCAAACCCTATTTTCTAGGGATCCATTCCATCCATCCCATCCGCCGCCACTAGCTCCACCTGGTCTTCCCCTTTCCTCGGGATCTTGCCCGATCCACCCAATCGATCCTGCCTTCTCCTCATTTTCCCCATCCCACCAACCAGCAAACCCCACCTCTCCTTCTCAGATCGACTCTGCGCTCGATCCCGAACGGATCAAGGCGCTGCCTTCGCTCCCATGCCCGAGTGCCTGCTGGAGCTCAACCTCGCGCGGGCCTCGAACCTCTTCGTCGTCCTGAGCAGAAACGCTCGACCTCGTCTCCTCTCGACCCCGAGCTCATTGCCTCCTCGTGCCTTCCTCACCTGCCCTGAGGCCACAGCCGTCGACCTCGTCAGTCAAGTCGCCGCCGGCGACCTCATCCACCAGGGTGTCGCCCTCATCCACCAGGAGCTCCCCGCCACCAGATCGGCTCGCCTCCGCCCTGTTCCTCTCGCACCGTCGCCTCGCGACGCCCTGCCCACGCCAAGTCCCAGCGCCGCTCCATCTGCATCGCGCCCAAGTCCCCCGCCGCCGTTGTTGACCCGTGTGCTGCGCCCCTGCTTCATCTGCCTCGAGCATTTAATAACTCAACAACCGTGCATCGGATTAAAATGATTTAAACATGTAAAGTGCTTAGAATTTCATCTAGTTTCATAATATCCAACTTTCATTCATGTTTAAAGTGTTTAAATTGCTGTTTGCTTTAATTTGCTCAAATAGCATGTTAAAATGATTTATTCCATAACTAAATAACCGTAGCTCCATTTTAAATAAACTTTATATGTAAATGGGGTAGAAAAATGAATAGATTAACATGGTGCACCTTGTTTTACTGTTTAACAACAATAAAATATGGTTTTAGGCAGAACAGTACCAAATCTAAAATATGGACATGAGGATTTTCCGAAATTGTTGTTGATTGTTTCCGGCCTCATTTAACTTGCTTAAATAGTTAGTTTACTTATGCTTCACCTCTTGCCATGTTAATCAACATTTAATATTGTTGGGTACATAAACGAGAGAGAACTAAATAATTGATGTGGTGTTTCTTCAATATGCAACTTGTTGCATATTGAGCTTCACTTAATTTGTAGTATTGTTTGTGCACTTTGCCATGCCATGCCTCATTAAATCGGACATGCATCATACATGATTGTGCATCATGTCATGTTTATGTGATGGTTGTTTACTATGTTGTTTGTTTCTTTCCGGGTTGCTTCTCTCGTTAGCTTCGGTTTCGTTCCGGAGTTGTGAGGATTCGTTCGACTACGTCCGTTTGTCTTCTTCATGGACTCGTTCTTCTTCCTAGCGGGATCTCAGGCAAGATGACCATACCCTCGAAATCACTTCTATCTTTGCTTGCTAGTTGTCCGTTCTATTGCTATGCCATGTTACCTACCACTTGCTATATCATGCCTCCCAAATTACCATGAAACCACCTCTAACCTTTGTCACCCTTCCTAGCAAACCATTGTTTGGCTATGTTACCGCTTTTGCTCAGCCCCCTCTTATAGCGTTGCTAGTTGCAGGAGAAGACGAAGATTGCTCCATGTTGGATTATGTTTATGTTGGGACATCACAATATCTCTTATTTAATTAATGCATCTATATACTTGGTAAAGGGTGGAAGGCTCGGCCTTATGCCTGGTGTTTTGTTCCACTCTTGCCTCCCTAGTTTCCGTCATACCGGTGTTATGTTCCTTGATTTTGCGTTCCTTACGCGGTTGGGTGATTTATGGGACCCCCTTGATAGTTTGCTTTGAATAAAACTCCTCCAGCAAGGCCCATCCTTGGTTTTACCATTTGCCTACCTAAGCCTTTTTCCCTTGGGTTCTGCAGACTCAAGGGTCATCTTTATTTACCCCCCGGGCCAGTGCTCCTTCGAGTGCTGGTCCAAACCGAGCGATGTCCGGCGCCCCCTGGGCAACCAGGGTCTATGCCAACCCGACGTCTTGCTCATCCGGTGTGCCCTGAGAACGAGATATGTGCAGCTCCTATCGGGATTTGTCGGCACATCGGGCGGCTTTGCTGGTCTTGTTTTACCATTGTCGAAATGTCTTGTAAACCGGGATTCCAAGACTGATCGGGTCTTCCCGGGAGAAGGAATATCCTTCGTTGACCGTGAGAGCTTATAATGGGCTAAGTTGGGACACCCATGCAGGGTATTATCTTTCGAAAGCCGTGCCCGCGGTTATGTGGCAGATGGGAATTTGTTAATATCCGGTTGTAGAGAACTTGACACTTGACCGTAATTAAAACGCATCAACCGCATGTGTAGCCGTGATGGTCTCTTTTCGGCGGGGTCCGGGAAGTGAACACGGCTTTTGGGTTATGTTTGACATAAGTAGGAGTTCAGGATCACCTCTTGATCATTACTAGTTGACGACCGTTCTGTTGCTCCTCTTCTCGCTCTTATTTGCGTATGTTAGCCACCATATATGCTTAGTCGCTGCTGCAACCTCACCACCTTACCCTTTCCGACCCTTGAGCATAAATAGTCTTGATCTCGCGAGTGTGTGATTGCTGAGTCCTCGTGACTCACAGATACTTCCAAACAGTTGCAGGTGCCGATGATACCAGTGCAGATGACGCAACCGAGCTCAAGTGGGAGTTTGACGAGGACCTTGGTCGTTACTATGTTTCTTTTCCAGATGATCAGTAGTGGAGCCCAGTTGGGACGATCAGGGATCTAGCATTTGGGGTTGTCTTCTTTTATTTTGGTTCCGTAGTCGGACCTATGTGTGTACTCTGATTGATGTATGATTTTATTTATGTATTGTGTGAAGTGGTGATTGTAAGCCAACTCTTTATCCCATTCTTGTTCATTACATGGGATTGTATGAAGATGACCCTTCTTGCAGCAAAACACAATGCGGTTATGCCTCTAAGTCGTGCCTCGACACGTGGGAGATATAGCCGCATCGTGGGCGTTACAAGTTGGTAATCAGAGCCATCCCCGACTTAGGAGCCCCCTGCTTGATCGAATCGCTGACGTTGTTGAGTCTAGAACAAAAATGTTTTGAGTCTTAGGATTATATATATCGGAGAGTAGGATTCTTTTTACTCCTCAGTCCCCTCGTCGCTTTGGTGAGGTCCTCTGACGTAGAAGTTTTGACTCTTCTTTCCTCAAATTTCACCAAAAAACATTTAGGATCACGCGGATATCTTGGAATCGTTCCGATGGTTTTGTGACGAGAACATTGTTCTTGGTGCCTCCTGACATTTAGGTGTTGTGGAAGTGTCCCGGGGAGTTGAGCTCCGAGGTGTTGTCGTCACAATTTTATCGTTGCAGTTCTGGAATACCTGAGTTTCGCCGACATCGAAAATCTCTTTTATGCAGTTGTTGGTGAGATCACCTCGACGCCACCCAGTACTGGGGCGGGAGTTTGGGAGTATTGCCATAACTCGTATAACGGATGCTTTTCGAAGGTTGAGGTAAATGATTTCCGAAGGTTTCTTGGTTATGTGTTGAAGGATGGATACAGCTGGATCTAGGTATTGTTAGTTTGGGTGATATATTTTGTGTCCCCTGTATCCCCAACACCTGATTGCATAACCAGAAAGTTTCGGGAGTTTATAAGTGGGAATTCAAGTAGCTCCTAGGATATCTTTCCGACAGATGCATGATATGAGATTGGGGTTCGACGTCTAGTGGTCCGGCTTTCCATGGTTGGTTTTACAGTGGTCTCGTATTGTCTTAAAGAGTCCTTGGCTATGCCGACTCGGGGACGCTTCGTATGTCATGTGCACTGCCTTGTACATGATGGTGATGTACGATCGAGCCCGTGTGGGCCCCACCACGAAAACTTCGGATGAAATCTCTATCATATGTTTGTTCCGGCTTATTCCGCAAGCCAAATCCATTGTTTTGTTTTAAGTTGTGGTATTCGAGTTGCTTCGAAGTCAAATGTTGAATCCATACCTTTCCTAAACGGTGTTCTCATATTGCTATGTGAATACTAATCCTTCTTGATCATCAAGGTTTCCTTTTCAATCCTTTCCAACCGGTGTGCTTCTCTTCAAGTAAATCCGATCATTCCAACATTCGCAAGATCAATTCTAAGTTTTTTCTCAACGGTGTTCGTTTCATCCGACCCAAGTTGCCTTTGTTTTCCCACCCTACCACCCCTTTTTCTTCAAGGACTCAGATTTCTTAATCAAGTATCCATTTTATTCATGTGAAGTCTCTACATTCTTTTCCTCCATGTTCTTAACAGGTGATTTCTCATGGAGATGCTCACGAAGCTTCAAGTTCATCGTTCTCTTTCTTCTCCAGTGGATTAAATTCAAGCTTTGTCGATCATATTGTTTCCTCGTTTCAAATGTTTTTCTCGTACTGGTGCACCTCTTAATCATCCACTTCTCGCTATTCAATTGTTCCAGAGTGCTGAAGATGCCTCAGGAGATTCATGTTTTCATTCCTAATCCGTTCTAACTATTTCGAGGTTGTTACCTCATTCAAGCCATTTAATTCAACCGGCACAATTTTTCTTTTAATCATTCAATGGTGTATCTTTTGAGTGGGCCTAACCCACATGTCTTTTCCCAGGATCTTACCTGACTCTTCTAATTTTCCCGGAGCTATTCCCAAATTCTTTTTGAAGTTTGACGTAAGAATGAATTATCATCAGTCAAATGTCTTTCTCCAAGATCTTTCAAATTCTTTCATCGTTGGGTCAACCTTTCCAATTTTTCATTCCAGAGTGCCTCAACAAATTCATGGTGGTGTTTCTCATCGTCATTCTCAACATTTCAAGATCAAGGTAGTGATTTCTCCTAAATCTTGGACCGTTCTCTTGAAGATTCATAGTTCTAGCTTATGCCATCCCCTCATAATTGTTTTTCGATTGTGAGAATTCTTTTCACCCATCCGGAGCATTTCATGAGTTGTTTTCGTTTCTTGATCATCCAAAGGCCATCATTTCAGAAGATTTCTTCGTTCTAAGTTTTCAGCCTCGTTCTCAAATTATTCTAAATTGATGTCTCTTCGTTCATCTCCTTATTCTTCCGGTGCATCATTCAAGTATTCTCTAATCAATTCATGATCTCTTCGTTTCACTTGTATCTAAATTATGTCAAGTATCTTTATTCGTTTTCTAATTCTTCCCGGTGTTTCTTTATCTTATCTTCGTTGATTTTCAGATTCTTACGGCGGTTCATTCAAGATTTCTCTTCCTTCATTATTGTATCAACTCATTCGTTCTTTCAAATCCTACCGACGATTCGTTGAAGACCTTATTCAAATTTACGCTATATCTCTCTTAATCCTTTCTACAAGTATAAGCAGTATGCCAAATCCATTGCTTGTCATCAATTTAAATTGGTGAAGGATACGCATAACATAATTCTTGTTCTTGTTTCATCCAAGTGATTAATTTCTTCTTTCCGGAGTTGTTCATCATATCACATTCTCGGTTCGAGTTGCTTCATCTTTATTTTCCGGAGCTCCAAGTTATTTCAATTATATCATTTCAAAGCTTCATCTAATCATTGCAAGGCTTCTCCCGGAGTTCTTTTCAACTTTCCCTTTTGTTTGATCATTCTTTTAATATCGGAGATCTTCATGGAGGATCAACATGGTGGCTCATCAAGGATTACTTTCATTCTTCAATTGTTCTTCAAGAATTCTCTCGAAGTTATGATCCGCCAAGCTATACTCAAAGATAAACATGGTGTTCTACACATGTTTTGTCTTGAGGAGTTCAAGCATTCTTCGTCTTGCATTCTGAAGTGCAATTCGTCCTACCTTATCATTTGAGGTGGTGTTATGTCATTCTTGACAATTTGAGTTCGCGTTTCATGATTCACATGTTGTCAAGAATGAGATATTTTAAATCCACCAATCTCTTCCTTGGATTTATCTTGTGTCATATTTCACCTAAAGCCTTCCCTAAGGAATGTTGCTATTATGGTGCTTATCAATGATCCAAGTTTTCTCCTATCCTCTCGGCGAGAGAAGTTTTCATCTCTTCGTTGATCTCAAGCAAGCAATTGTTTCTGTTAGTGGCGGGTTGTCACCTCATAATTTTGAGATGTGTTCCATAAGCCCACAACAAGCTTGTTCTTTTCGTTGTTGGTTTTCCAACAACTTCGTTCAATCCTACTTCGTAAGGATGCTCTTTAAAATTCATTTATTGTAGGAGATGTTGGTTTCATTCTTCGTTCTATTCACTCCAACTATCTAACTATCATGCATTGTTTCCGGAGGCATTGTGATATCGCTCTCTTCGACCCATCATCTTGTTTTGTCAAGATCATGCAATTTTTCCTTTCTTATCCGTTTAGTCGGAGTGTCGTGTTTTCATTCGAGTTCTCTCATCTTATCAAGTTTTGTCTCCTTCCTCAACCGGAGGGCTGTCTAAAATCTTTGTGACCCATTGTGACATTCTTTCGATAGTTCCGGAGGCAGTGTGCTGTTGATTTCATTAAGTATCCTCTCATCTTGTAAAGATCATGTTAAATTCCTTCCATTTACAGTCGGAGTGCTGTCCAAATTATATCACTCTTATTCCTTCTCTATCTTGTTTTAACCGGAGTGTTGTCGTAATTGATCTTTATCGTTCCTTATACATCTCGTTTCAACCGGAGTGCTTGCATGTACTTCTCGTCCATTGTTCTCGTCATTCATAGCTTTGCAAACTCCAAAGTTCACATGGTGTTCCTTGTTTCTCTTTTCTACCGGAGTCTTCTCAATTTTGTTCAACTCTGTCGTATTCTTCTTTCAAGTTTTCAACCTCTCAAGGTTCTTTGGTTTCACTCGTTTGTCAAAGAAGCAACTTTGTTTTACCTCTTCCATTTTCATTTTCTCTCCGGTGCAATCCTAGATCTCGGGACGAGATTCTCTTGTAGTGGTGGAGTGTTGTGACGCCCCAAGACTGACGCTTCAGACGCCTTCCATGTTTTTCGTTGTCGCCGTGTGTTTTATTTTGTTTGTTGCATTTCATCATGTCATCATGAGCATTGCATCTGCATGTTTTCTTAAAGTTTGCATCCGTTCGTAGTTGCCGCGTCCCTCCTCGCCTCCGTTGACCTTTTCTCAGACCCACCATTCTTTTGTTGCCCGACCGTTTGACCCTCTCTGCACAATGCACAAAACCCCTTCTCGCGTGCGTCCGGAACCTGTCCCGAACCCGACCCGCTCAGTCATCACCGTTGGGTCCGGAATCCGCGAACATCTATAAAACATCTCCGTTTTCTTCATTGGACTCCACAACCTATTTTTCTCGATCGTTCAATTTTGATCGGAGGGTCCGTTTTGCCTTAAGCTAGTCCACCTAGCTATTTAAACAGTCCAAACCCTATTTTCTAGGGATCCATTCCATCCATCCCATCCGCCGCCACTAGCTCCACCTGGTCTTCCCCTTTCCTCGGGATCTTGCCCGATCCACCCAATCGATCCTACCTTCTCCTCATTTTCCCCATCCCACCAACCAGCAAACCCCACCTCTCCTTCTCAGATCGACTCTGCGCTCGATCCCGAACGGATCAAGGCGCTGCCTTCGCTCCCGTGCCCGAGTGCCTGCTGGAGCTCAACCTCGCGCGGGCCTCGAACCTCTTCGTCGTCCCGAGCAGAAACGCTCGACCTCGTCTCCTCTCGACCCCGAGCTCGTTGCCTCCTCGTGCCTTCCTGACCTGCCCTGAGGCCGCAGCCGTCGACCTCGTCAGTCAAGTCGCCGCCGGCGACCTCATCCACTAGGAGCTCCCCGCCGCCGGATCGGGTCGCCTCCGCCCGGTTCCTCTCGCGCCGTCGCCTCGTGACGCCCTGCCCACACCAAGTCCCAGCGCCGCTCCATCTGCATCACGCCCAAGTCCCCCGCCGCTGTTGTTGACCCGTGCGCTGCGCTCCTGCTTCATCTGCATCGAGTAGCAGGTCGAGCGCTGCGCTCGCTCGCGTGCATCTGGTGCATGTGGCCCGCCTGCTTCCTCTACAGTCCGGCCGCCTCCTCCTCTGCTTCTGCTTCGAGTAGGAGGTCGACTCCCCCGCCTCGAGCCATGACCGCGCGTCGCTTGCGTGCGTTGACCGCGCCCAGGCCCAGTGCCTCGCCTCTGCTGCCTGTGCCCCGCCTCCCACCGACCTGGGCCATAGCCCATGGTGAGAAACCCCCCTTTGCTCATGTTCTGTTTCGGCCCAGTGCATGGATTCGGCCCGATGCGTGTTTTTCCCCTCTGTTGCGATTTAGCTCTATCCATAGAATTACTGTTTTACAGAAAAACCCCTATTCTTCATGCATTTAATAACTCAACAACCGTGCATCGGATTAAAATGATTTAAACATGTAAAGTGCTTAGAATTTCATCTAGTTTCATAATATCCAACTTTCATTCACGTTTAAAATGTTTAAATTGCTGTTTGCTTTAGTTTGCTCAAACAGCATGTTAAAATGATTTATTCCATAACTAAATAACCGTAGCTCCATTTTAAATAAACTTTATATGTAAATGGGGTAGAAAAATGCATAGATTAACATGGTGCACCTTGTTTTACTGTTTAACAACAATAGAATATGGTTTTAGGCAGAACAGTACCAAATCTAAAATATGGACATGAGGATTTTCCAGAATTGTTGTTGACTGTTTCCGGTCTCATTTAACTTGCTTAAATAGTTAGTTTACTTATGCTTCACCTCTTGCCATGTTAATCAACATTTAATATTGTTGGGTACATAAACGAGAGAGAACTAAATAATTGATGTGGTGTTTCTTCAATATGCAACTTGTTGCATATTGAGCTTCACTTAATTTGTAGTATTGTTTGTGCACTTTGCCATGCCATGCCTCATTAAATCGGACATGCATCATACATGATTGTGCATCATGTCATGTTTATGTGATGGTTGTTTACTATGTTGTTTGTTTCTTTCTGGGTTGCTTCTCTCGTTAGCTTCGGTTTCGTTCC
Organism: Aegilops tauschii subsp. strangulata; assembly: GCF_002575655.3. Classification (NCBI taxonomy): domain Eukaryota; kingdom Viridiplantae; phylum Streptophyta; class Magnoliopsida; order Poales; family Poaceae; genus Aegilops; species Aegilops tauschii. Next base: position 238,434,161 of record NC_053037.3, on the reverse strand, counting down.
GGAGTTGTGAGGATTCGTTCAACTACGTCCGTTTGTCTTCTTCATGGACTCGTTCTTCTTCCTAGCGGGATCTCAGGCAAGATGACCATACCCTCGAAATCACTTCTATCTTTGCTTGCTAGTTGTCCGTTCTATTGCTATGCCGCGTTACCTACCACTTGCTATATCATGCCTCCCAAATTGCCATGAAACCACCTCTAACCTTTGTCACCCTTCCTAGCAAACCATTGTTTGGCTATGTTACCGCTTTTGCTCAGCCCCCTCTTATAGCGTTGCTAGTTGCAGGAGAAGACGAAGATTGCTCCATGTTGGATTATGTTTATGTTGGGACATCACAATATCTCTTATTTAATTAATGCATCTATATACTTGGTAAAGGGTGGAAGGCTCGGCCTTATCCCTGGTGTTTTGTTCCACTCTTGCCTCCCTAGTTTCCGTCATACCGGTGTTATGTTCCTTGATTTTGCGTTCCTTACGCGGTTGGGTGATTTATGGGACCCCCTTGACAGTTCGCTTTGAATAAAACTCCTCCATCAAGGCCCAACCTTGGTTTTACCATTTGCCTACCTAAGCCTTTTTCCCTTGGGTTCTGCAGACTCAAGGGTCATCTTTATTTACCCCCCGGGCCAGTGCTGCTTTGAGTGCTGGTCCAAACCGAGCGATGTCCGGCGCCCCCTGGACCAGGGTCTATGCCAACCCGACGTCTTGCTCATCCGGTGTGCCCTGAGAACGAGATATGTGCAGCTCCTATCGGGATTTGTCGGCACATCGGGCGGCTTTGCTGGTCTTGTTTTACCATTGTCGAAATGTCTTGTAAACCGGGATTCCAAGACTGACCGGGTCTTCCCGGGAGAAGGAATATCCTTCGTTGACCGTGAGAGCTTATAATGGGCTAAGTTGGGACACCCTGCAGGGTATTATCTTTCGAAAGCCGTGCCCGCAGTTATGTGGCAGATGGGAATTTGTTAATATCCGGTTGTAGAGAACTTGACACCTGACTGTAATTAAAACGCATCAACCGCGTGTGTAGCCGTGATGGTCTCTTTTCGGCGGAGTCCGGGAAGTGAACACGGCTTTTGGGTTATGTTTGACGTAAGTGTTCAGGATCACCTCTTGATCATTACTAGTTAACGACCGTTCCGTTGCTCCTCTTCTCGCTCTTATTTGCGTATGTTAGCCACCATATATGCTTAGTCGCTACTGCAACCTCACCACCTTACCCTTTCCTACCCTTGAGCTTAAATAGTCTTGATCTCGCGGGTGTGAGATTGCTGAGTCCTCGTGACTCACAGATACTTCCAAACAGTTGCAGGTGCCGACGATACCAGTGCAGATGACGCAACCGAGCTCAAGTGGGAGTTCGAGGAGGACCTTGGTCGTTACTATGTTTCTTTTACGGATGATCAGTAGTGGAGCCCAGTTGGGATGATCAGGGATCTAGCATTTGGGGTTGTCTTCTTTTATTTTGGTTCCGTAGTCGGACCTATGTGTGTACTCTGATTGATGTATGATTTTATTTATGTGTTGTGTGAAGTGGCGATTGTAAGCCAACTCTTTATCCCATTCTTGTTCATTACATGGGATTGTGTGAAGATGACCCTTCTTGCGACAAAACATAATGCGGTTATGCCTCTAAGTCGTGCCTCGACACGTGGGAGATATAGCCGCATCGTGGGCGTTACACACCACACCAGATCTGTTTAACCGGCGCCCTCGTGCACCACAGTCTAGGCCCTTCACTGACTCCCTCGTCCGCCCCATCGTTGGCCCTTCATACAAACCCTTGTCCGCCGCAACAGATCCGCCTCACCGAAAGCACTGTACACCGCGCCCGCCGACGCCTTCGTCCACTGCACCGGACCCGCTCCACGGACGCCATATTCAACTCCACTGGCCCTACTTTACTGATGGCGTAGCCTCATCAGGTTATTTCGATTTGTACTCCTCTAGTTTTTTTCTCTTCCTTATCGTGGAACTGTTCACTTACCATAGATGAGCTTTCTTGTATGTCGACAGGCGCCGCAACCGAAGCACCGGAGCCGCTTCAGCAACGGTGACAGCTGGCCCAAACTCAACCACAACACGTGCACCATCGACGATCCATAGCTATCAAGTATGACAACGATACCCATAAGCACCACACCTTTGAATTTCTTCAAGGCATCATTCAATTTTTCATGAGACGTGTTATTCTGCTTGCACCTGTAGGCCATACTTCTGGCAGTGAACATGTTACATGTGCTAAATTACAAACCAGTGCACATATACTTACAATGCTTTAGTTTTGTCCTAAGTATTACTGTACTTCCTAGATATCAGTGCTTACTACTTTACTTCTTGCATGCTATATTTATGATAATGGTGTTGTTCTGATGCCACCTGTTGGTTCCATCATACTGCTTCATGTTCTCCATGGTTAATTACACATCAGCACACTAGCATGTGGTTCCGCTGCTTTTCGTTTGTTTTAACCTACATTTTCTGATGCTAGCTATTACATCACTGCTCCGAGCCTCTGTTCATTACTTTTTGTGCGTTCTTGATCTTCCCAAGTTGCATGACTAATTTGATGCTTCTAGTAATTATGGAGCTGCCAACCCCATCAAGCAAAATATTTGTTCTTTTGGGGTTGGCACCTCGAACAAGCATAAAAATAGAGTGAATCACATATATTGTCGTGTAAGCACACACCCTTCTTTCATTAGTTTATATGAACCATTGATGATCAACTCGAACCAGTGCATGCGATTAAAATTAATTTTACCTAAATAGAGGGTGTAGAATAAACTACAACAACTAGATTTGCAACCACGGGATGCTGACGATATCTTCAAAGAACATTGCAACAGCAGTGAGGCTTCACAGCAACATACGGTAAGCCAGTGTAATTTAGTACATGTGAAATGTAATGCGTGTGGGCTGCTTTCTTGGCTTGTACCCTCAACCTGTAATCCTACAGAATTACAAATAGTTCAGTTTTCTACTTTGCTGTATTCCTTGATTTGAATGTCTGTTTGTTACTTGTTAGGCTATACCTGAGTTGGCCAATATGTCAGCAGTGCCTGCTATACTATCGTAAAGAAATGCATGCCTAGTTCATTTGAGTCCTTAACTTTTCCTATGAACTTCATCATACGACTGTTTTCGTAGTTTATATGAGGCCACACTGTTAAGTGCTTTCTCAAATTATTTCAACTGCTTAGATGCCTTGGCAACTTACATATAGTGGTGGTACACTTCCTTTCAACTAGGGATGTCTACTGGGTCCTGTTTAATCCCGATTAAAGTCCACTAGTGGTATGATAGTTCAAAAGAGTTTTTGTTTTTTGAGGAAAATGAACTAGGGAGCTAGCAAAAACTAACTAGATGGGACTGGCGGATGTCGTTTATTTGCCACTTACATCCCTAGTTTCATCTTACCACTTTAATTTCTCTTCGGCTAATGCTGGTTCGAACCATTTAAATATAGCTTGCCATGCTCGGCAATAATTCGTATGTCGTTTACCATGTAAGCTTACTGCCTGGATCATGCGATAACTATCTCTTACTTATGTCCAGCTGAAACCTTTCAGGATGCCGTTCACACTAGGACACAATGTAGAACCCCAGAATCTATTTGTGGAAGCAGTGCGCCATCCATGTTACCAGATGGTAGCAGTTCAGAGGCAACACCTCCGGAGAGCAGTCTGAGCACAAATATTATAGTTCTTGAGGCTCTACTAGAGGCAGAAAGAGATGGTGTGGCTGCCATGAATGAGGTAATCTTGATCTTGAGGCTGGAAATTATGCAATTAGCTGCACACATTATGCAAGCAACCCAATAATTGGAGGAAGTAAGAATGTTGCATTTGAAGACGGAGGAGGTCCTGCTGTTTCTGCTATCTGAAGCCCAGGGTAATCCCAGTTCTTCTTTAGATACCTGTTGAAATTGTCATTAGATTATTATATTTGCATGTTGTGTCATGTCTGTGAATGGATTATGTTGTAAGACCCCCTATGTTGTCCATGTGTTGTAATGATCCGAATTTTTTAGGCGAGGTAATCCCCAGTACTTGAATGATTGACATAAGGTGAACTATTTTTCATGTGTGCATATTGTATTGGATGAAATAACTGTTTGACTCAAAGTGTATCCAACCTACTGAATTCGAAGATCACGACATTTCTAAATCATAATCATATATAAAGGTGGAATAAGTCTTTGTCGTTGTTTTGAAGAAATAAATAACAAAACGTAGAATTATCTATGGATATTCGTAATCGAATACAAATTGGATTTGAATTTAGTTGCCAGGGCCCAGGGTAAACGTGAATGCTAATTCTCCCAAGTTTTGAACGAAGCGGATGAACATCCACTATCATTTGTGGGCTGCCCGAAGCAAGTGTTGGCGAGATGGAAATTACTGTCTACCCCTGACACTTGACATCCTAATCGACCGGATTTACATTGCTGTCGACAGGGGTAGACTAGTAACTTCAATCAGACGTGACATGACCACCTCTGAGCCCATTCAGACACGGTGGGTGCCAAACGTGGGCGGCAAAACACATTTGATTCAAGCTCGTCCGAAAGACATGTGTCTCTCCCTCCATTTCCCCATTCATACACGGTGGGCAGCAAAACAAACTCTCCTCGTCCGAAATCGATGTAGGCAAATATTTTAAATAGGGGCAGATGTGTAACTTCCCTCAGACGTGACACAACCGCCCTACCTGCCAGCCCCGTTCATACACCGTGGGTGCCAACTGTAGGCGGCAAAGCACCCTCTCCTCGCCCGACATTGCTACCGGTAAATATTCGGGAGATGCGAGATTACCGTCCTATCCCCAACTGACGTGATGTCCGAAATTTTAAACGCGGGATAAGTTCGTAACTTCCCACATTTCAAACAAGTGTGTCCCAAATTTTGAGATCCCCCTCCCCCTCCATTTCCCCATTCAAACACCGTCGGCGCCACAACAACCTCCCCACTGCGGCCAGCCTCCTCTGTCCGCCACCCCATCCTCCACCTTGCCGGAGCCGTTACCCCTACCCCATCGTCCACTAGAGATGGACATCTCTCATCCACGGCGCCGGTTTAGGATCCTTTCATCGCATCCTCTCGCTTCATTGACGCCGTCGTGCACCTTGCCGTTTCCGCTCCTACGACCGCCTCGTCCACGGCAATAGGACTTATCCCCTGACCCGGCTGTCTGCCGTCTCAAGTCTTCTTCCGCGCCACTGACAGCCATCGCACCCGCAACACGCTCAACGTATCAGCAGGGGCCTACACGGCATCGCAAGAGAGGTGGTACTCTTCCATATGTGCTTAAGTTATTGACCTCACCCAGAAAATAGATCACAAGTTGTTTACTATACTTTTCTTGTCCGTACCAAATCGTAGTGGCTAGTTGAAAGCAAACATTGGTTGCGAAGTAGCTTTGTCTGGTTTGCACCTGTCGGATTCAGGGTTCCGCAGACCCTTGAGAGGTTCGAACTCTGGGGTGCATGCCAAGAACTCGTCCTCCCCAGTCGGCCTACTTGCTAATCTCACGGCCTAGCTCGACGAACTGAATGTAGAAGGGACACAACAGTTTATCCTGGTTCGGGCCACCTTGTGGTGTAATACCCTACTCCAGCTTTGTGGCGGGTTGCCTCAAGGGGCTGAGGATGAACTAGTATTGTGGTGGAACAGCCTTGGGAGGTGAGGAGTTCTTGTGCTCGATGAGCTGGTGGGTGTGAGGATGATCTGAATGATCCCCCACTCTATGGTGGTGGCTAAGTCCTACTTATAGTGGTGCTGGTCCTCTTCCCGAATGTAGGCGGGAAGGGATCCCACAACAGCCAAATTCAAAGGGGGACAGCTAGTACAAGCTATCCTGACAAAAGCAATCTTCGTCTGCAAAAGCCTCTAGTCGTGACACCGTAGTGGGCTCGGCGATGACCTCCGTCCTGCTGTCCTAGCGGTCTTGGTCTTGTTGCACCGGAATGGAAACCTTTGGCTGATCCCTCGGGACTCCGCGCCTGCGCTTGCCTCCTTAGCACGAAAGAGGAAACTGGTACACTACGCCCGCTGGCGCCCACCTGGCCTTGCTTGTCACGGCTCACGTCATCTAGACCTCGCAAGGTGAGCCTTGCATAGAAATGTCCGCTCCTCAGGAGCAAGCCTGAGGAGGCCGCCCCTCAAGGAGGTCTTGGCGTCGTCCGGCTCGTGAGGCCTGGCCCCTCGCGACGGTCTTGAGTTGTTGATGTCGAAGCTGGGCTATACCGGGCCGTTGGTGGAGCCACGTCGTGGGCCGCAGGCAGGCAAATCTGGGTACCCCCGTTCCCAGAACGCCGACAGTAGCCTCTGGGCCCAAGGTGCGCTCGAACTTGGCTTTGAGGCGAAGCCAAAGGGAAAGTGCGGAGCGCCACGGGCCCTAACCGCCTAGGCCTTGGTCGACGCGTGGCGGTTGATGGACGTGGGCATCTCCGCTTCCCCATGCTGCCCCGGCAACCGTTCGACTTGATGAGACCCTGCTACATGCAGAGAGAAACCATGGAGGACGGCGGTTGGCCTCTTCCTGGCTACAAATGAGGAGAGGGGAGGAGCCCCCCTTGCTCATTTCCATCTTCTCGCGGCCCGCTCCTTCTTCTTCCTCTTTGCCTTAGCACCCATGGCGCCGATTAGGAGGTTCTCCGCAGCATAGAAAGGGAAAACCCCCCGTGAGGAGCAGGGGCCGCTCCCGCCGAAGAAGAGGCTCAGTCGCCCCCGCGATGCCGGCGGGAGGCCAGAGGTGACGCGGCCTTGGTACGAGCGGCCTCCGCCCGGCTTCGCGCTTCCTCTGTATACCCAAGTGCAAGGCTCCGGAGAAGGCGGCAGCGACTCGCACCACGTGAGCCACGACCATGGTGGCCACGCTGAGGTTGCACGGGTTGCCGGCCCGCGAACCCACGCCGAGGGCTCCTCGCGCAAGTTCTGGTGTGGGCGACGATGTCACCACGCATGTGATCCAGATCCCGCAGTTCTTCGCTGAGGAGATGCCTCCGAGGGGGCCACTTGAGCTGTGGTTGCAGCACGCCGGGTGCTGTAGTCTGGCCACGGGGGTGGAGGTCGAGGTCGTCCCCCGGGCAAAATCTTCATGATCCGAGGATGGGGCGAGGTCGCCCACGCCTGCCGCGCAGAGGGGGCCCTCAGCATCCACTTCGAGTACGATGGCGCCTCCATATTGTTCTTCGACGTCTTCAACGAGGAGGGCCGTCGCTTGGAGTGCTGCCTTGGGGGAAGCGGCCTGCGTGGTGCGGCTGCGGGCATCGAGCCCGCCCCGGTCCTGCCGACAGCTCCTCTAGCAGCAACGATGACTGCTGGAAGTCCAGCGACTCCCTCGAGCCTAGCGATTCTCCGGAGTCAAGTGACGACAGCTATGTGCCACCGAGCTCCCGCCATGCCCAGAGCACGACAACGGCGTCCGCTCGGTGTCGCCGGTGATGCCTAGCAACCTGAGGTCCTAGGAGCCTTCTTCTGTTGTTTCCTTGTGAGGAATCGAGGAAAGCCCCGTGGGGGGTATGTAAAGAACTTGTAATGCTTTTGCTCCAATGTTTACCACCCTAGTATAAGTTTGCAACTTTGTGTCTCGCTTCAGCATTCCTCCCCCTTTTCATTCTCGCGGCAGCTTAGCGCTCTACGCCGGCAGGTCCCAGTCCCCAGGCAAGCTTCGACCGTTGCTAGTATGCCAGGTCGCGATGCCATGGTCAAGGCCAGGAGGTGTGCGGCCCGAGCTCCGGTAAGACCTCCTGAGGCGCAATGCTCAAGAGGTCCCCTTTAGTGTGCAAGCAGCTTCCTGAAGGCCGAAAAGGAAAGTGGCATTGCTGGAGCAATATTGTGAGAGATGAGAATCCTGGGCTACGGGTTTACGCTGATACGCATAGGCGACTTATCTTAATGAGCCTGAGGTGACTCCTTTGCGCGGTGCTTGATTGTGCTTTAGCGGTGATGCTACAAGGTGGGGCTCACGCCAGCCTCCCCTTTCCTTGCTCATCTAAATGCTCTACGTCCTCGGGTCCCGACCCTCGAGCGAGGCTCAGCCACCGCTGGTATGCCAGGTCGTGATGCCGTGGTCAAGGCCAGGGGGTGAGAGCTGGGGAGTCAGTAGGAGCTCCTGAGACGCCATGCTCAGCAGCCCCCCCTTTAACGTGCACATGAATAACATTGAAATGGGATGGCTGGCGGGGCCGCCTTCAGCCAAACTCCAGGGATTCCTGTGGGTTAGTCCTGCCGCTGATCTTTCCGTGAGAAGATGAAGGCACTGAGGACCTAGTGAGGTGACGTGCGCGGGGCGGGCCGCGAGCCAGAGCTCGATCTCTCAGATTTGTCAGCGTTGCAGGGACGGACCCGAGCACAAGCGCCATGCCAGCATGTGAGCCCCCGTCGCGGGATGAGCAAGAGGCCGGTCAGCAACGCGGGAGGCTGCGATAGGCCATACAACAGGCGAGTGGGTGATAACATAAATCATCTCATGGATAGAGCAGAGCTAGTTCTGGTAGATGCAAAACGATACATGCCACAAGAACGGACCCACATGGCTTGGGGATGATGCAGCCCGAGGGGCGCCCCCAACTAAATAAATCGGAAAATTTGACCTGGCACCGTTGCTGAAGAGATGTTGGAGTAGCTGAAGACGCGTGCTGAAGAAGTCGCTCCTCACGAGTCGTCTGGCAGCCGGTTCCCTAGGGACCCCGGAGGCTCTGGCTCCTCCTCCATCAGGGTTGCCTGACGCCTGGCCTCGCGAGCTGCCAGGGCGCCCTGCATGAGTCGCTGGAAGGTGACAGCCGCATTTGGCAGGCCAAAGGGCATGCAAACGTAGCTGTGAGGGGGACCGACGCGGGATGGCCAGAAGAGCTCCTGAGATGCGGCCCTGTTCAGCCTAGGGATGTTGACACAGGCGTGCAGCTCACTGTCCTCGCCAGGACAAGGAGCCGTGCCGGGTGGTGTGTAGCGGTCGCCGCGCATGGTTTTCGCCTCTTGAAGCTCCATCAGGGTCACCCGTAGCCGGCGGCCGGTCGTGAGTGCCGTGGAAGTTGGCGACGAAGTGCTCCCGCATCTCGCCCTAGGAGGAGATCGATCCCACGGGTAGGTTCAGGAGCCACGAGCACGCGCCCTTGTCGGCGTCCTGGGAACAGGGGTACCCAGACTTGCCTGCCTGTAGCCCACGGCGTGTCTCCGTTAGCGGCCCAGTACGGCCCAGCTTTAGCAACAATAGCTCAAGACCCTCCCGAGGGGCCAAGCCTCACGAGACGGACGAAACCGAGACCTCCCTGGGGGCAGCCTCATAGGCTGGCTCCCGAGGAGCGGAGATATCTATGCAAGGTGCACCTCGCGAGGTTCACATGACGTGAGCCATGACGACCAAGGCCAGGCGGGTGCCAGTGGGCGCAGTGTACCAGTTTCCTCTTTGGTGCTAAGGAGGCAAGTGCAAGCGTGGGGTCCCAAGGAATCAAGCAAAGGTTTCCATATCGGTGCAACAAGACCAAGACCGCCAGGACGGCAGGACGGAGGTTATCGCGTAGCCCACCGCGGCGTTACCACCAGAGCCTTTTGCAGGCGAAGACTACTTTTGTCAGGATGGCTTGTACTAGTTGTCCCCCTTCAAATTTAGCCGTTGTGGGATCCCTTCCCGCCTACATTTGGGAACAGGACCAGGGCCACTATAAATAGGGATATCCACCACCATAGAGGGGGACGGATCCATTCCTCCCTGACCAACCTCACCAGCTCATCGAGCCAAAGAATACCTCACCTCCTAACGTTGTTTAACCACTGTACTAGTTCATCCTCAGCTCCTCGACGCAATCCACCACAAAGCTGGAGTAGGGTATTACACCGCAAGGTGGCCCGAACCAGGATAAAACTGCTGTGTCTCTTGTCCCTTGGGTTCGTCGAGCTAGGCCATGGAATCATTGAGCAGGCAGACTGGGAGGGGAGAGTTCTTCGCACGCACCCAAGAGTTCGAACCTCCCAAGGGTCTGCGGAACCCTGAATCCGACATTTGGCGCGGCAGGTAGGGGTGCGTCGAAGCTTCTCTCTCGTCGGTCGAACCGCCGCCGCTCCACCGCCTCCATGGCTGATGCTCGTCGAGCCCGTGCTGAGCGTCGGGCCGCTCTCGCTGCCAACACCGCCTCCGGCCCGGCGGGACACGAGCAACAATCTTCGTCGCTGCACCCCTCCGTGCGGTGCGATGGGCGCACCGCCACCCCGTCGCTGACTCCGGCTGGCTCGTCATCGCACGCTCGTCGCGGGCCGGCGGACGCGCAGGCTGCGCTGCTCATGGCGCGCGAGCTCCTGCGCTACCGCCCCGTCGATGAGTTCTACGAGGACTGGCTGGACCGCATTGCCGAGCTTGTCAGTGCCGCTGGGGGTTCACGTACACCGTCACTCTCGCTACCTCGCTCACCTCCTGCCGTGGGCGACGTAGCCCATGGAGCGCCTCCGCCACCTCACCGTGAAGACATCGCCCTCGGTCCACGGCGCGCGGCCCCACGGCGTGACCTGTCGTGCTGGGTGCCCGCGCACGAAGAAGAAAGCTGCCAGGAGGTCGAGCTGCCAGAAGAAGATGCCCCTGCGCTCCCTGCACCACCGCGTCAAAACCACGCACCGCCTGCGGTGTCAACGCGTGCGTACCAAGACCATGCTCCGCCTCCATGACTGGCTCCAATGACCACCGGGGGTTGCCGAGCCTTCACTCCTGAGCTACGCAGCATCGTCTGGTCGGGCAAGTTCAAGCCCGACCTGCCTCCGTGCTACGACAGCACCCCTGACCCTGCGGAGTTCCTGCAGCTCTACGAGCTGAGCATCGAGGCGGCCAACGGCGACGAGAAGGTCATGGCAAACTGGTTCCCCATGGCTCTCAAGGATGGCGCGCACTCGTCGCTCCTGAACCTGCCACCAGGATCGATCTCCTCCTGGGGCGAGATGCACGTGCATTTCGTTGCCAAATTCCAGGGCACTCGCGACCGCCCACCTGCCGCGGGTGACCTGCGGCGCATCAAGCAGCAGCCAAGGGAAACCCTGCAGAAGTACATCCAGCACTTCAACAGCGTTGGCCTCAAGATCCCCAAGGTTTCAGACGAGGCCATCATCTCGGCGTTCTCCGATGGCATTCGTGATGTCAAGATTAACGAGGAGCTCGCCATCCATGAGGACCTATGCACGGCTCTGGAGATGTTCAACATGGCGACCAAGTGCGCGAGAGCTGAGGAAGGGTGCCTCTCCCTCCTTGAGCTCCCAGCGGCCGACTCAGAAGACAAGAAGGCCAAGGCCAAGGATGTGAAACTCAAGGGGGCGGCCGTGCTCACGGCTGAACCAGAGATGAAGCGTGGCTGCGACCACCCAGAGTCATACAAGGGCAACCGTCCGTTCTGCGTCTTCCACAACGTACACAGCCACAACACCAATGACTATCAAGAGCTCAGGGCCATCCGCGACGGGCGCCTCGGTCGTAGCCCCGAGCGCAACAATCGATCCTATGGCCGCGGAGGAGGTCGAAGTGGAGGACGCTGGGACGACCGCGGCCCCCACCAGGAGTGGTGCGACCAGCCTCGTGAGGACCGCTGGCAGGTCAACCTCCCGAGGTCGCCTGGAGAGATCAGCCTTGTGAGGACCGTCCTTAGGGTAACGCCGGCCTCCCTCCGCTGCCACCACCACCAAGAAGGAATGACGACCACCACCAGGACAAGGGGGCTGGGGGCCCAGTACGGCCCAGCTTCAGCAACAACAACTCAAGACCCTCGCGAGGGGCCAAGCCTTGCGAGGTGGACGATACCAAGACCTCCCTGGGGGGCGGCCTCACTAGGCTGGCTCCCGAGGAGCGGAGATATCTATGCAAGGTGCACCTCGCAAGGTTCACATGACGTGAGCCATGACGACCAAGGCCACGCGGGCGCTAGCGGGCACAGTGTACCTATTTCCTCTTTGGTGCTAAGGAGGCAAGCGCAGGCACGGGGTCCCGAGGAATCAAGCAAAGGTTTCCATATCAGTGCAACAAGACCAAGACCGCCAGGACGGAGGTCATCGTGGAGCCCACCGCGGCGTCACCACCAGAGCCTTTTGCAGGCGAAGACTACTTTTGTTAGGATAGCTTGTACTAGTTGCCCCCCTTCAAATTTGGCCGTTGTGGGATCCCTTCCAGCCTACATGTGGGAAGAGGACCATGGCCACTATAAATAGGGATAGCCACCACCATAGAGGGGGACGAATCCATTCCTCCCTGACCACCCTCACCAGCTCATCGAGCTCAAGAACACCTCACCTCATGAGGCTGTTTAACCACTGTACTAGTTCATCCTCAGCCCCTCAATGCAATCTACCACAAAGCTGGAGTGGGGTATTACACCGCAAGGTGGCCCGAACTAGGATAAACTGATGTGTCTCTTGTCCCTTGGGTTCGTTGAGCTAGGCCGTGGAATCATTGAGTAGGCAGACTGGGAGGGGAGAGTTCTTCGCATGCACCCCAGAGTTCGAACCTCTCAAGGGTCTGCGGAACCCTGAATCCGACAGTCCTCCTTGAGAGCCATGGGAAACTAGTTCGCCACAACCTTCTCGTCGCTGTTGGCCACCTGATGCTCAGCTCGTAGAGCTGCAGGAACTCAGCAGGGCCGGAGTGCCATCGTAGCGTGGGGGCAGGTCAGGCTTGAACTTCCCCGGCCAAACGAAGGTGCGAAGCTCCGGAGTGAAGGCATGGCAGCCCGCGGTAGTCATGGGACCCCGTCGTGCAGGCGGAGCCTGATCTTGGCGCTCACGCGTCACCACCGCAGGCGGTGCACGGTCTTGACGTGGTGGCGCTGGGAGCGCAGGAGCATCTTCTTGCGGCCGTTGGAGCTCCTGGCAGCTTTCTTCTTCACGTGCGGGCGCCCTCCGCGGCGGGTCGCGTCGCGGGGCCACGCGCCTTTGTCCGAGGGCGACGTCTTGACGGGGAGGTGGAGGAGGTGCTCCGTGGGCTATGTCGCCCGCGGCAGGCGGCGGGCGAGGCAACGAGAGAGACAGTGCAGAAGAGCCCCCAGCGGCGCTGACAATCTCGGCGATGCGGTCCATCCAGTCATCGTAGAAGTCGTCGACGGGGCAGTACCGCAGGAGCTCGCGTGCCATGAGCAGCGCTGCCTGTGCATTCACTAGCCCGCGACGAGCGTGAGATGATGAACCGGCCGGAGTCAGCGACGGGGTGGCAGTGCATCCATCATGCCGCACGAAGGGGTGCAACGACGAGGCTTGCTGCTCGTGCCTCGCTGGGCCGATGGCGAAGTTGGCGGCAGGCGATGGAGAATGACGGGGAGGCCCACCAGCGGGCGCCATCTGGGCGACACGAGTGGCGAGGGTGACCCGACGCTCGGCACGGGCTCGACGGGCGTTAGCCATGGAAGCGGTGGAGCGGTGGCGAGTCGACCGGCGGAAGAGAGGCTCCGACGCACCCCTACCGAGCGCGCCCAATGTCGGATTCAGGGTTCCGCAGACCCTTGAGAGGTTCGAACTCTGGGGTGCGTGCGAAGAACTCGTCCTCCCCAGTCTGCCTACTCGCTAATCTCATGGCCTAGCTCAACGAACTGAATGTAGAAGGGACACAATAGTTTATCCTGGTTGGGGCCACCTTGTGGTGTAATAGCCTACTCCAGCTTTGTGGTGGATTGCCTCGAGGGGCTGAGGATGAACTAGTACCGTGGTGGAACAGCCTCGTGAGGTGAGGTGTTCTTGTGCTCGATGAGCTGGTGGGTGTGAGGATGACCTGAATGATCCCCCACTCTATGGTGGTGGCTAAGTCCTATTTATAGTGGCCTTGGTCCTCTTCCCAATTGTAGGCGGGAAGGGATTCCACAACGACCAAATTCAAGGGGAGGGAGCTAGTACAAGCTATCCTGACAAAACCAGTATTCGCCTGCAAAAGCCTCTCGCCACGATGCCGTGGTGGGCTCGGCGATGACCTCCGTCCTGCCGTCCTGGCGGTCTTGGTCTTGTTGCAACGGAATGGAAACCTTTGCCTGATCCCTCGGGACTCCGCGCCTGCGCTTGCCTCCTTAGCAGCAAAGAGGAAACTGGTACACTGCGCCTGCTGGCGCCCGCCTGGCCTTGGTCTTCATGGCTCACGTCATCTAGACGTCACGAGGTGAGCCTTGCATAGAAATGTCCGCTCCTCAGGAGCTAGCCTGAGGATGCCACCCCTTAAGGAGGTCTTGGGGTCGTCCGGCTCGCGAGGCCTAGCCCCTCGCGAGGGTCTTGAGTTGTTGATGTCGAAGCTGGGCCGTATCGGGCCGTTGGTGGAGCCACGTCGTGGGCCGCAGGGAGGCAAGTCTGGGTACCCCCCTTCCCAGAACACCAACGGCACCTTCAGATCCACCATGGCATGGTCACTATACTCGTAAAGCTTATGGTTTCCCCCCTTTATATCCACTACCATCATCGTAGGTGCTTCGTGCCATGCTAGCACTGCACCTCAGCACCTCAACCCATCAAGCGAAACAACATGACACTTATAATTCCAAAGCTTAGGTGTTGAAATACGAATCTGATGTGATGCTCATATTACTAAAATAGAGAACATTTAATTGGTCACCTAATGTTCCTATATTCGTTTGGAAAAGCATGTGCGCCACCCACGGGTCCAGCTAGTTCCAAGTTCCTGATTTTACTCTTGATGCTTAGGGTTTTCCCCTTCTTATCTACTCGACTATGATCTGCGTAGGTGCTTTCTGTCGTACTAGCATTACTCCACCCTTCAAGCTAAACAACACAACACTCAAAATTCCAAAGCTTAGTTGTTCAAATATGATTGTGATATGATACTGATATTAGTTAGCAGACATATTAATTGGTTAGCTAAAGGTCCCACTTGAGTTTACAAATGCATGTCGCGACATATAAAGAGACAGCAGAATTGTATTTCTTTGTCACTTTTTGACTGTACTTTCTTGTTCGTACCAAATCTTAGTTGTTATTTCAAAGCAAACATCGGTTGCTAACTACCCTTTGCGCGGTTTGCAGCTTCAGATCTGCCATCCCACTGCCACGGTCAACACTATACTCATCATGCTTACAGTTTCCCCATTTTATGATGACCACGGTCAGCCTACGTGGTTCGTGTCGTAATATCACTGCTCCACCCATCGAGCTAAACAAGCTTAGTTGTACAAATTGAAATATGCTATTATGCTGATATTAGTAAAACTGAGATATGTTTAATTGGTCAGCTAAATGTTCCTACTTTAGTTTCGAAATGCATGTGAGCCACATATGGAGAGACCGGAAGGAATAGTATTTCTCTGTGCGCTCTGTTTCATCATGGGTGGGCAACAGACATTGTATAGAAAGACTTGTAATATCTTCAATCTGCTTGCTCTTGAGCTCTTCTTTAAGATGATCCTCTTCTCTTCTTTAATAAGTATGTTCCTTGTTGGGAAGAGTAGGAGAGACATTTGCAGTCGACTGGTCAGGTCGAGTTGTTCTCCCTTAGTATATTTTGAATCAGTCTGGTCAGGTCGACTTGTTCTTCTTTACTATATGTTGAAGCTGTCCTCTGTGAAGTATCATCACTTCTGGAGCTCTCATATTTTGAGTAGTAGGCCACATATATTAATGCACACACCAAATTACAGCATGCATGGCATCTCTCAGAAGAATTGTAGAGATAGCACAAAGGGGTTTACAGGGAGGTAGTATTGGATTAGAATCACTTCTGCATTACAAAGATAATCTCACTTGTTTTTATGTTTTCATGCAATTCAGGTATTGAACATTATCAAAATGAATATGAGAATGGGCGCACGAGAGGAATATTGCGGAACAATCCACTGGTTAACAAACTTGGCATGGTGGAGGATGGCCTATCTTATTCACCCATCAAGGTGCTTGCTCTAACTTGGCAAGGTTGTATTGGTCGCACATATTTTGCATATGACCTCTTGCATTACTTCTACTTTGTTACACCACCATCTGCTTAGTTTAACCATCATATATGAGTATATGCCATACCTATCCATTTTCTATACCTATTCCATGTGTCGTCATACTTTGTTTTTCCAATCAAATGTTGTTCTTTCGTAATAGATGTCCAAAAGGAAGAGGGTGAGTGCAGATCCTCAAGGAGTACAAACTAGGTATTTCGAAAAGGTAGTGATACCTGTTAAATCAGATAGATCAGCAGCCAGAGAAAATACAGGCCCAACTATACCACACTTTACCCCTACTCCACTGCCCAAACCCCTATTAGAACTGCTGAGAGCCCAGCGTCAGGTACTGTCTATGATATCAATTCGAAATTTAACTCCTAAATTTATGCATGTGCCTTACCTTCTCTCTTGTATGAAAACTATTTCAGATGAATCTCCTTGCTCAAAGGATCATAGGATCTCACAATAATACTGGGCACCGCATTGCTCTTGTCAGTAGCTCTTGCCCTTTGTCAGCATACTTACACTCATTGCTGTTTGATTATGTAGCATCACTGTAAATGTTCTCTTCTTTATCCTCCCTTTGCTTGAAATTATAAGATCTATATTTACTCTTAGATAAATGTAGAATTAACACAATGGTTATAAAGTTTTGGATTGCTCATGTAAGTACATGTTGTCATGTACTCCCTCTGTATCAAATTAATTGTTGATCAATTGGATGTACTTAGAACTTAATAGTGCTAGATACATCCATTTGAGCGACAAGTAATAACGGATGGTGATGGTATTACTGTACTTGCATTGCGAGATAGTTGATTGTCTAGCATTACTCTGCATCTTATCTGCCCTGCCCTCCACTTTCTCCAAATTATCATATCTACATTTACTCTTACACTAGTAGAAAACAGGGCTTTGGTTCAGGGCTGGCCAGCCCATTAGTCCTGCTTCAGTCACGAACCGGGACCCATGGGTGCATACGTCCCAGTTCGTGCGCCCAGGGGGCTGGCCGGGCCGCGTGGGGCATTGGTCCCGGTTCGTCTGGACCCTTTAGTCCCGGTTCCAGACACAAACCGGGACCAATGGGCCTCGCTCCTGGCCCACATCCATTGGTCCTGGTTCGTGGCTGGAACCGGGACCAAAGGGTGGCCTTTAGTCCCGGTTCCAGCCACGAACCGAGATCACTGAGGTGGCTATATATACCCCTCGCCCGTGAGCAGAGCACTCCACTGCTCTGTTTTTTTCTGGCCGGCGAGGGGAGGGCTTTTTGGTGCTCTCGCTCACCTCGTATGCACATGAGGTGTTCGATGAAATGCCCGAGCCACACTACTTAAGCTTTCTCCTCTCCAAACTCGACCTCCAAGCTCCATTTTGTTCAACATTTTTCTAGGTTTAGCGGTCCGTCACGTCCCGTCCCCGTCTTCACCGCCGTCGATCGCCCGCGCCGATCTCGCCGTTGGCACCACCGTGGTGAGCCTCTTGTTCTTATCTTCTTTCTAAAAGAAAAAAAAATTCTTACTTGTATGATTAGATGGTACTTGTCTAATTTTCTTACTTTTATTATTGCTTGTTATTATATAGTGCAATGGTTGGTATCCGCCCCCGTCGGCCCTCGTCCTGTCTATGATTCAGATGTGGTATATATTATCTTTTATAACTATTTGGTTCATTTATTGTTTATGACAATTATGCTGACCAACGTGACATAGAATTTATTTATCTAGGAGGTATGTGAACCAAAAATTCCAACCGACCCTATTGTCGAGAGGTTAAATTTAGTTGAAGAAGAAAACAATTACTTGAAGGAAAAAATATAACAAATTGAGGAGGAGAAAATGATATTGGAGTTGCATGTTGCGGATGTCGTCGATGATCACAAGATCAAGATGGATGCAATGCGCTTGAAGATTAGAAAGATTAGAAAAAATGTCATTCATACCGAGGCTTGGTATCACTATGCTGTTGGATCAATTGTTACCTTGGTTGCGATTATGATCACATTTGTTGTTGCATTGAAATGTTTTACACAGTTTCAATGTATGGTTTAATTAGATGCTCTGGAGAGCTATATGTTGTTCAATGAGAACTATGTATGTACTTTGGTTTTAATGTGATGATGAACTTCTATTAATTTGGTCACTTATCTATTCATGATGTTCTATAATGGTTTTTGACACACTTAATTATATATAATGCACGCAGATGAACCGACAATGGATGTACGGTGACAGACACACCTCCGAGTACATTAAGGGCGTGCATAATTTTCTCGAAGTGGCTGAGGCAAACAAGCAGAATGGTTTTATGTGTTGTCCATGCCCTATTTTTGGGAATACGAAGTCTTCCTCTAACCGAAAAATCCTTCACACCCACCTGCTTTATAAGGGTTTCATGCCACACTATAATGTTTGGACCAAGCACGGAGAAATAGGGGTTATGATGGAAGACATCGAAGAAGAAGAGGACGATGACAACTATGTGCCCCCTGAATACAGTGATGCTGCAATGGGGGAAGCTGAAGATCAAGAGGAACCAGACGATGTACCCGATGATGATCTCCGCCGGGTCATTGTTGATGCAAGGAGACAGTGCGAAAGTCAAAAGGAGAAGCTGAAGTTCGATCACATGTTAGAGGATCACAAAAAAGGGTTGTACCCCAATTGCGAAGATGGCAACACAAATCTCAGTACCGTACTGGAATTGCTGCAGTGGAAGGCAGAGAATGCTGTGCCTGACAAAGGATTTGAGAAGCTACTGAAAATATTGAAGAAGAAGCTTCCAAAGGATAACGAATTGCCTGACAGTATGTATGCAGCAAAGAAGGTCGTATGCCCTCTATGATTGGAGGTGCAGAAGATACATGCATGCCCTAATGACTGCATCCTCTACCGCGGTGCGTACGAGGATTTGAACGCATGCCCGGTATGCGGTGCATTGCGGTATAAGATCAGACGAGATGACGCTGGTGATGTTGACGGCGAGCCCCCCCAGGAAGAGGGTTCCTGCCAAGGTGATGTGGTATGCTCCTATAATACCACGGTTGAAACTTTTGTTCAGAAACAAAGAGCATGCCAAGTTGATGCGATGGCATAGAGAGGACCGTAAGAAAGACGGGAAGTTGAGAGCACCCGCTGACGGGTCGCAGTGGAGAAAAATCGAGAGAAAGTACCGGCCTGAGTTTGCAGGTGACCCAAGGAACGTATGGTTTGGTTTAAGCGTGGATGGCATTAATCGTTTCGGGGAGCAGAGCAGCAATCATAGCACCTGGCCCGTGACTCTATGTATGTATAACCTTCCTCCTTGGATGTGCATGAAGCAAAAGTTCATTATGATGCCAGTTCTCATCCAAGGCCCTAAGAAACCCGGCAACGACATTGATGTGTACCTAAGGCCATTAGTTGAAGAACTTTTACAGCTGTTGAATGGAAACGGTGTACGTGTGTGGGATGAGCACAAACAGGAGGAATTTAACCTGCATGCATTGCTGTTTGTAACCATCAATGATTGGCCTGCTCTCAGTAACCATTCAGGACAGACATACAAGGGATACCACACATGCACGCACTGTTTAGCTGACACCGAAAGTATATACCTGGACAAATGCAGGAAGAATGTGTACCTGGGGCATCGTCGATTTGTTCCGACCAACCATCAATGTCGAAAGAAAGGCAAGCATTTCAAAGGCGAGACGGATCACCGGAAGAAGCCCGCCATGCGTACCGGTGATCATGTACTTGCTATGGTCAATGATTTACACGTAATATTCGGAAAGGGTCCCGCCGGACTATCTGTTCCGAATGACGCTGAGGGACGCGCACCCATGTGGAAGAAGAAATCTATATTTTGGGACCTACCCTACTGGAAAGACCTAGAGGTCCGCTCTTCAATCGACGTGATGCACGTGACGAAGAACCTTTGCGTGAACCTGCTAGGCTTCTTGGGCGTGTATGGGAAGACAAAAGATACACCAGAGGCATGGTAGGACCTGCAACGTTTGCATGAAAAAGACGGCATGCCTCCAAAGCGGTATGAAGGTCCTGCCAGCTACGCTCTTACCAAAAAATAGAAGGAAATCTTCTTTGAATGCATGCTCAGTATGTAGGTCCCGTCTGGCTTCTTGTCGAATATAAAGGGAATAATAAATATGCCAGAGAAAAAGTTCCAGAACCTAAAGTCTCATGACTGCCACGTGATTATGACGCAACTGCTTCCGGTTGCCTTGAGGGGGCTTCTATAGGAAAACGTTCGATTAGCCATTGTAAAGCTATGTGCATTCCTCAATGCAATCTCTCAGAAGGTGATCGGTCCAGAAATCCTACCAAGGCTAAGGAGTGATGTGGCGCAATGTCTTGCCAGTTTCGAGCTAGTGTTCCCACCATCCTTCTTCAATATCATGATGCACATTCTAGTTCATCTAGTCGATGAGATTGTCATTTTGGGCCCCGTATTTCTGCACAATATGTTCCCCTTTGAGTGGTTCATGTGAGTCCTAAAGAAATATGTCCGTAACCGTGCTAGGCCAGAAGGAAGCATCTCCATGGGCCATCAAACAGAGGATGTCATTGGGTTTTTTGTTGACTTCATTCCTGGCCTTAAGAAGATTGGTCTCCCTCAATCGCTGTATGTGGGGAGACTGACTGGAAAAGGGATGCTTGGAGGGGACTCAATAATATGTAGGGACGGGCATTCTTGGTCTCAAGAACACTACACAGTTCTATAGAACTCTACCTTGGTGACTCCGTATGTCGATGAACACAAGAACAATCTGCGCTCCAAACACCCGGAGAAGTGTGACGACTAGATTACATGTGAACACATCAGGACTTTCGGCAGTTGGTTGGAAACACGTCTCAGAGGTGACAACACTGTTTCTGATGACCTGTACTCGTTGTCCAGGGGAACATCTTTGACTGTATTGACTTACAAAGATACAGGATAAATGGGAATACATTTTACACAATCGCCCAAGATCAAAAGAGCACCAACCAAAATAGCGGTGTCCGCTTTGATGCAGCAACCAAGAGGGGAAAGGACACATATTATGGTTACATAGTGGACACATGGGAACTTGACTACGGACATAATTTTAATGTCCCTTTGTTTAAGTGCAAATGGGTCAATCTGTCAGGAGGCGGGGTACAGGTAGACCCACAGTACGGAATGACAACAGTGGATCTGAACAATCTTGGGTACACAGATGAACCATTCGTCCCAACCAATGATGTGGTGCAGGTTTTCTATGTGAAGGACATGTCTTCCAAACCGAGAAAAATAAAAGATAAGGAAGCGAATACATCATACGATGAGCCAAAGCACCACATAGTTCTTTCAGGAAAAAGAGGCATCCTGGGATTGGAGGGCAAGACAGACATGTATGAAGATTATGAAAAGTTTCATGAAATTCCTCCTTTCAAAGTCAAGGCTGACCCAAGCACCCTGTTAAGCGATGAAGAATATCCATGGTTACGGCGCCATTAGCAAAGGACACAAGCGAAGAAAAAGTGAAGACTTCCTCTCCACAACTATTATGATGATGCCTTTGATCTAGAATATCACTGCAGTTACATGTGAAGAAATGAAATGCCTTTTGAAACAGACGACTTTCCGTATGAAACCCTGATACTTCGAAAGAGATTGTCTGTTTTGTACACGAAGTGCATCCAGTTTTTACCGTAACCCTCTCAACTTTTTAGCACGATCGCCCAAGATCAAAAGAGCACCAACCAAAATAGCGGTGTCCGCTTTGATGCAGCAACCAAGAGGGGAAAGAACACATATTATTGTTACATAGTGGACACATGAGAACTTGACTACGGACATAATTTTAATGTCCCTTTGTTTAAGTGCAAATGGGTCAATCTGTCAGGAGGCGGGGTACAGGTAGACCCACAGTACGGAATGACAACAGTGGATCTGAACAATCTTGGGTACACAGATGAACCATTCGTCCCAACCAATGATGTGGTGCAGGTTTTCTATGTGAAGGACATGTCTTCCAAACCGAGAAAAATAAAAGATAAGGAAGCGAATACATCATACGATGAGCCAAAGCACCACATAGTTCTTTCAGGAAAAAGAGGCATCCTGGGATTGGAGGGCAAGACAGACATGTATGAAGATTATGAAAAGTTTCATGAAATTCCTCCTTTCAAAGTCAAGGCTGACCCAAGCACCCTGTTAAGCGATGAAGAATATCCATGGTTACGGCGCCATTAGCAAAGGACACAAGCGAAGAAAAAGTGAAGACTTCCTCTCCACAACTATTATGATGATGCCTTTGATCTAGAATATCACTGCAGTTACATGTGAAGAAATGAAATGCCTTTTGAAACAGACGACTTTCCGTATGAAACCCTGATACTTCGAAAGAGATTGTCTGTTTTGTACACGAAGTGCATCCAGTTTTTACCGTAACCCTCTCAACTTTTTAGCACATGCTATGTGGGTGAAATAATGATACCATGCCAATTTTCAACCTCTTCAGAGTTCATTTGAAGTGCTTTTCAATTTCAGGGTCATATAGCTTAAAAAAATAGTAAATGCATGAAAAATAACAAATGAAATCAGAAAAGGTTGAAAATCTATGATGTGGCTTTGAATGGTGCATTTTGAACACACAAAGAGTCTGGAGTTCAAATAAGTTCAAAAAAATGAAATCCCTTTGTAACAGACGAGTTTCTGTATGAAACCCTGATACTTCAAAAGAGATTGTCCGTTTTGTACACGAAGTGCATCCAGTTTTTGCCATAACCCTCTCAACTTTTTAGCACATGCTATGTGGGTGAAATGATGATATCATGCCAATTTTCAACCTCTTCAGAGTTCCTTCGAAGTGCTTTTCAATTTTAGGCTTTGAATGGTTCATTTTGAACACGCAAAAAGTCTGGAGTTCAAATAAGTTCAAAAAATGAAATTCCTTTGTAACAGATGAGTTTTCGTCTGAAACCCTGATACTTCGAAAGAGATTGTCCATTTTGTACACGAAGTGCATCCAGTTTTGTCATAACCCTCTCAACTTTTTAGCACATGCTATGTGGGTGAAATGATGATACCATGCCAATTTTGAACTTCTTTAGAGTTCATTTGAAGTGCTTTTAAATTTCAGGGTCATTTAGCTCAAAGAATGAACTAATATAAAAAAGAATGAACTAGAAAACTTTTATGAAACTCTAATAGCAAAAATAATAAACTAAAAGAATGAACTGGAAAACTTTAATGAAACTCTGATAGAAAAAAGAATGAACTAGAAAACTTTAATGAAACTCTAATAGCAAAAAGAATCAACTAAAAGGCTTTTATAATCCTCTAGTATTATTGAAACTAAAATTATATGAAATTTATGCAACTAAAATTATATCAAATTTACGCAACTAAAATTATCTAAGTATTTTCTGTTCAAAACATTAAAAGAAAAAAGAATTTTCATAAATAACTATTTTTGTTAGAAACTTTAATAGCAATCTAAAATGACAAAATCTGTTTTTGATTAAAACAGACATTTAAATAACCTAAAAATAAAATTAAGTCGCAGGAAAAAGAATCACTCAAAAATCTATTTTTATAGTAAAGTTATTCACAAACTAGTGATTCACACAAATTTCAAAAAATTCAAATTTGAAAACTAATGGCATTAACAGAAAGATTATAATTTTTGTGACCTAAAAGCAAAAAAGAAAAACTGTAAGTAGAAACAAAAGATAATAAATAAAGCAAAAAACAAAACAAAAAACAGGAAAAAAAATAAAAAAAATGCCACCTACTGGGCCACCATGGCCTGAATACGACTAGAAACCCAACTATCCTGTTGGGCTAGGATTCAGGCCCGCAGAAGGCCCAGTAGGCCCACAGGCAGATTGACTAGTTTAGGCTAGCAGGCCTGTAGTTGAGAGGAGCTCGAACTGGCTGGCGCAGCGGCGCTTATAAACCACTCTGAGGCCCTCTCAGCTAGCGAGGTGGGACTAAAGTTTTGGCCGCGGCAGCAGCACCCACCTTTGGTTCTGGTTTGTGCCACCAACTGGGACCAATACCCACCTTTGGTCCCGGTTGGTGGCACCAACCGGGACGAATACCCACCTTTGGTCCCGGTTCGTGCCACCAACCGGGACCAAAGGTCTCTGCTTCCCGCCCTTTGGGCTGCTGAAAAGAGACCTTTGGTCCCGGTAGGTGGCATGAACCGGGACTAAAGGTGGGTATTCGTCCCGGTTTGTGCCACCAACCGGGACCAAAGGGTTTGCTATATAAGAAACACTTAATAAAAATTCAGAATTTCATTGCCAGTTGCCCCCGACGATGCCGACCTCCTCGACACCGCCAGGCTGCCGCGCCGCCGTCGCCCATGCCCCCGAGCCCACGCCGTCGCCGTCCGCCACACCCGAGCCCATGCTGACGTCGTTCGCCGCCCACGCCGTCGCCGTCTGCTGCCCCTGAGCGCGCCCGGCCACGCCCCTGCGCCACGACCTGCCCCCACCGTCGCCGTCGTCACTGGCCACACCCCTACCCCGGCCCGCGCCCCCACCGTCGCCGTCGCCGACGCCCTCGCCGCCCTCACCGTCGCCCACGCCGGCCACCCCCCGATGTGAGCCGCCGCCGCCCCGGCTCTGTTCATAGCTTTTTTCATATAATGCGTATTATTTTTTTGTTCGTAACATTTTTTTCATATATATAATGTATATGTTTTTTTCATATATGTATTAATTTTTTATTTAGGTTGTTAGTAGATAATGATTTTAGGTTAGTGCATTTTAGGTTAGTTGATTTAGTGCATTTTTAGATTAGTTGGACTGTTAGTGCATTTTAGGTTAGTATATTTTAGGTTAGTGGAGAGGAAAAAGGAAAATAAGGAAAAAGAAGAAAAGAGGAAGAAGGAAGTAGGAAGAAGAAGAAAAAGAAGGAGAGGGAGACAGGAAAATAAGAAGAGGAAGAAGGAGGAGAAGAAGAGGAGAAAAAAAAGAAGAGGAAGAAGAAGAAAAAAAGAGGAGAAGAAGAAGGAATAGAGGAGAACAAGAAAAAATAGAATAATATTATTCTTTTTTTCCTTCTTCTCCTCTTTTTTTCTTCTTCTTTTTCTTCTTCTCCTCTATTCCTTCTTCTTCTCCTCTCTTTTTTCTTCTTCTTCCTCTTCTTATTTTTTATCGGGTATATCGTTGTCGATATACGCCCTCCCCGATAACTTCGACATGAGGGGGGGTCGATATACCCCCTCCATGATAACATTTTTTCCCCATGTATGTATGTCGTCGTTGTCGATATACCCCCTCCCCGATAAATTCGACATGAGGGGGGTGTCCATATTGAGGGAGTCCTGGATTAGGGGGTCCTCGGACAGCCGAACTACATACTTTAGCCGGACTGTTGGACTATGAAGATTCAAGATTGAAGACTTCATCCTGTGTCCGGATGATACTCTCCTTGGCGTGGAAGGCAAGCTTGGAAATACGGATATGTAGATCTCCTCCCTTGTAACCGACTCTGTGTAACCCTAGCCCCCTCCGGTGTCTATATAAACCGGAGGGTTTAGTCCGTAGGACAACAACAATCATACCACAGGCTAGCTTCTAGGGTTTAGCCTCTACGATCTCGTGGTAGATCAACTCTTGTAATACTCATATCATCAAGATCAATCAAGCAGGAAGTAGGGTATTACCTCCATCGAGAGGGCCCGAACCTGGGTAAACATCATGTCCCCCTCCTCCTGTTACCATCCGCCTTAGACGCACAGTTCGGGACCCCCTACCCGAGATCCGCCGGTTTTGACACCGACATTGGTGCTTTCATTGAGAGTTCCACTGTGCCGTCACCGTAAGGCTTGATGGCTCCTTCGATCATCGGCAATGACGCGATCCAGGGTGAGGTTTTCCTCCCCGGATAGATCTTCCAATTTGGCGGCTTCGTACTGCGGGCCAACTCGCTTGGCCATCTGGAGCAGATCGAGAGCTATGCCCCTGGCCATCAGGTCAGGTTTGGAAACTTGAACTATACTGCCGACATCCGCGGGGACTTGATCTTCGACGAATTCGAGCCCATGTCAGGTGCGCCGCGCAATCAAGACGAGCATGACTTAGCTCTGCCGTCGGACAGTGTTCAGGAGATCGCACCTACAACTACTCCGGCCCTCAATCCGGAACAAATTGCGCCATCTGAGGATGGGTGGATAGACCCCGCCACGGAGGCCGCACTCTCAGTGGCGATAGAGCCGAATACTGACTTCACCTCCCACGAGAGCCGTGTTGCCGAACCGTTGGATTCGTCCCCGCCCACGGGCTCCGAGCCGCTTGCGTCCGTGCCTATCGAATCTGATTGGGCACCGATCATGGAGTTTACCTCCGCGAATATCTTTCAGCACTCGCCCTTTGGCGACGTGCTAAACTCGTTGAGGTCTCTCTCTTTGTCAGGAGACCCTTGGCCAAACTATGTCCGGCTAGAATGGGATGCGGACGACGAAGAAATTCGCTCCCCACCCACCACCCACTTAGTAGCCACTGTCGACGATACAACAAACATGATCGATTTCGGCTCTGAAGACATCGACGGTATGGACGACGATGCAGGAGACGAACAGGAACCATCGCCCACAAGGCGCTGGACAGCCACTTCATCACATGATATATACATGGTGGATACACCCAAAGAAAACAATGACGAGGAACGGAAGGATGCAGCGAAGATAGTTCCCTCGAGAAGCAATCAAATCGACGGCGTAGGCGCCGCTCCAAAACCCGCCTCGGCAAAAACAGCGATAATAGCGCAAGAAAGAGTAATACCCTGGTCGACTCCAGAGGAAACGACGACCCCACCAACCCAGCGAGAGAGCAGAATGAGCCAGCGGATGGCGAACATAGTACGGAGCCGCTGTACGATAACGGCGACGCCGAGCGTCAAGCTAATCAACCTGTCTCCGAAGAGGAGAACAGTCCGGATAACGATGCTCACATCATCCCGGAAAGGCACTTGGAACAAGAGAACCTCCATAGAAGGCTTATTGCCACCGCGAGGAGTCTGAATAAGCAGAAGCAAAGGCTTAAGGCCGTGCAGAATACGCTCAACAGTAGATGGAACAAAGTGCTCGACAATGAAGAAAAGTATGGTGGCAGACGCCACACAAAGAGCTATCCAAAGCGCAAGCTGTTGCCTTAGTTCGATGATGAGGCCGTAGAGCCTACACAGCTGAAGAATAAAACGGCCGATCAGCCAGATCGACCACGTCGTGGCCGCGATAGGGCGGCTAACGAGGCCGCACATAAGTCAACACAAGATTTACGTGAGGACTTGCGCCAAAAATCCGGTATGACCAGGTCCATCTATGGATCTAGGAAGTGCGCTCCGGCACAAAATCAAAACCGAACACTACAACCGTCCGAATGCCACGATACATCCAAATACAGGGGTGCCGCACACCCCCTATGCTTCACCGATGAGGTACTGGATCATGAATTTCCAGAGGGATTCAAGCCCGTGAACATAGAGGCGTACGACGGTACAATATACCCTGGGGTCTGGATTGAGGACTTCATCCTCCATATCCATATGGCTCGCGGAGACGATCTCCACGCCATTAAATACTTGCCTCTCAAGTTGAAAGGACCAGCTCGGCACTGGCTGAAGAGCCTCCCCGAAAATTCAATTGGAAGTTGGGAGGAGGTTGAGGATGCTTTTAGGGCTAATTTTCAAGGGACTTATGTCCGACCTCCGGACGCAGACGACTTAAGTCATATAATTCAACAGCCCGGAGAGTCAGCCCGAAAACTTTGGAACAAATTTCTCACTAAGAAGAATCAAATCATCGACTGCCCGGATGCCGAAGCCTTAGCAGTTTTCAAACACAGCGTCCGAGACGAATGGCTCGCCAGACACCTCGGCGAAGAAAAACCGAGGACAATGGCAGCCCTAACAAGCCTTATGACCCGCTTTTGCGCAGGCGAAGATAGCTGGCTAGCCCGTAGTAGCACCAGCGACCCAAGCACATCTGAAGTCAGGGATGGCAATGGAAAACCACGACGCACTAAAAGCAAGCGTCAAAATAACGAAGATAACCCAGACAACACGGCGGTAAACGCCGGATTTAGGGGCTCTCGACCCGATCAACGGAGAAAGCCTTTCAAAGGCAGCAGAGATGGACCGTCCAGCCTAAACAAGATTCTAGACAAATCATGTCAGATTCATGGCACCTTCGATAAACCTGCAAATCACACCCACAAAGAATGCTGGGTCTTCAAGCAGGCTGGAAAGTTAAACACCGAACATAAGGGGAGGGAAACACCAAGTGAAGACGAGGATGAGCCTCGCCAGCAATGCACTGGGGGACAGAAAAAATTCCCACCAGAGGTCAAAATAGTGAACATGATTCACGTAACAAAAAGAAGGAGCAAACATGCATTCCGAGACATATGCGCCTTAGAGCCCGTCACCCCTAAGTTCAACCCTTGGTCGGCCTACCCGATCACTTTTGATCGCAGGGATCACCTGACAAGTATCCGGCACGGAGGATTGGCTGCCTTGGTGCTAGACCCAATTATCGACGAATACCATCTCACCCGAGTCCTTATGGACGGCGGTAGTAGTCTCAATCTGATATATCAAGACACAGTCCGCAAAATGGGGATATACCCAACAAGAATCAGCCAAAGCAATACTACCCTTAAAGGAGTAATACCAGGCCCAGAGGCCCGCTGTACGGGCTCTCTAGTACTAGAGGTTGTATTCAGTTCTCCCGACAACTTCCGAAGTGAAAAATTAACCTTCGACATCGCTCCATTCCGAAGCGGCTATCAAGCACTACTCGGAAGAACAGCGTTTGCTCGTTGTAACACAGTACCGCATTACGCTTCTCTTAAGCTTAAGATGCCCGGTCCATGTGGCATCATCACAGTTAGCAGAAATGTCGAGCGTTCCTTGCGCGCGGAAGAACGTGTGGCGACTTTAGCAGCCGAACACTAAACGACCTCTCCAACCAGAATAAATGATCGGTCGTCAAGACCGCGGACACGGCTAGACGAGTCCGGCGCATCACTAGCTGTAACATCTTAGATAAACCTGAGATTGGTTTGATGGATATACCCCCATAGGCGGTACCAGGGGCTTCCCGCATGTAAAAAGTACTAGTTCAGCTCGACCTTACTTATCTTGAATTTTAATGGTTTATTGAGAATAACCAATTTTTCGCACGACAACTTTCACCTAAAAGTTTCTCTTTTACAAATGATAATCGTGCTACACCCTTCCAGGATATGGCACAACGGAGACACATGCGCAGACGTGCGGCAGGGCCCCGCTCAAAGGATTCGTTTTAGATTAAGACCCTGTGTAAACCTTTTTTACTGTCTCTTGTTGCTTCACATCCCCCGGATACTCAGTATAACCGAGAGGGATGCTGACGTTATTGGCATTTCGCCATGTCAGAATAATGCACGTACCTGGACACTCGGGGTTCATTTTCAAGAGCGTTACTCAGCCCGGTATATGTTGTAAAGACCGAATACCTTAGGGAGTGTTCGGCATCGCGAGTTTGGCCTTATATGCATCAGCTCCAAATCATGTCTTTGTTCAAATGTTGGGTTTTCCCGGCTCCTGCGTTTTGCTACCTTACGTTCCGCTCTATCGGCTAAGGTGGCACCGGGAGAACTACTGCGATTGTGCCCTGGTTCATCCGGATGAGCACCTCAGTAGAGAAAGCCGAAAACTGACTGTCATGATAAAGCGCGAGACTGGTCAACCACTCGATGACTTAGCGGAATCTTCGGGATTCCTCCGCATTAACGAAGGGACGGTTTTCCCGGTCATGTACGTACGCGCCCCGTATTCGGATGAGCGCGGAAGTACCAGGGGCTATATAGTAACCCTACTGTCAAACTCCTATGGTTAAGTGAAAGTGTTAAAGCAATATAGTTCGATTGCCTCGTTCGGTGCGCTATCACCTCCTTAATGGACCAGGACGTTGGATCAAGTTTGAACACGCGCTTTTGCGAACACGCCCGCATTATGTGCGTGGGGGCTGAAGCCGATGACTGCAAACTTTCAGGTTATATACATATATACATAAACGACCGCATAGGAGGCACCATAATACTTTCAGGCAAAAGTATAAACACAACCTTTATAATTCAAATAGCATTGTTATTACAATCTAAATACATGTCACTCGAACATGACACTCTTCGAGCCCTGAGCCTCTATTAAACGAGCACCTTCTAGGAGTTCTTCAAAATAGTGCTCGGCCGACACCTGGCCTATGGCCGAACTCTGGGTTGCAGTAGCGGTGGCCTCCATCTCTGCCCAGTATGTCTTGACACGGGCAAGAGCCATCCGCGCACCCACTATGCACACCGACCTCTTCATAGCGTCGATATGCGGCACAACACCAAGGAATCGTTGCACTAAGCCAAAATAACTATTCGGCCTTGGTCCTTCTGGCCAAAGATGATCCACAATAGACCTCATGGCAAGCCCGGACAACCTATGGAGCTCGGCCCACTCGGCCATTCGCTCATTTAACAGCAGCGGACGCACCGGAACATGGAACTGCGACCAGAACAGCTTTTCCACTTCGTAATATTTTTGATCTTTTAAAAACTCGGTCGCATCAGCAGCACTCGCTGCCAAATCCACGCATGCGTCTGCAGAACTCCATAATTGATCAAGAGGGGCATACATAGGATCTCTAAACTTCGTCCGCAACAAAAAGGGCTTCCCAACCGCGATATCTCCGCCTTGACGTAGCTCCTCCTTCGCCGCTCTGATTTTCGAGCGGGCTTCCTTGGCTGCCACCATGGCTTTCTCCAGGTCCGCCGTCTTCGTTTGGCTTTCCTTTTCAAGAAGCTCATAACGGTCGGCGGCATCTTTCAACTCAATAGTCACCTTGGATATTTGCTCTTTGCTCTCGCAATGGGCAGCCTGTTCGGCTCTTAACTCTTCGACCGCCTTTAGGGTGGCTGCATCACTCCTCCTGGCTTGTTCCTTGGCTCGGGCAAGTTCCGCCTGAAGGGTCTCCACGGCGGCAGCTCCATCTGCAGTCATAGCATATTATAGATACTAGCATTATGCTCCTCTTAATATATGTTGACCATCGGAGAATACATACCCTGTGCCTCGTCAAGCCGCCTGTTTACAAGCACGATGTCGGCATCTGCTGCATCAAGTTGCCGCTTCAGTTCGGCAAACTCACCAGTCCGGCTAGCTACCGGACCTACAGCCACCTGCAGATGAAGGCGGCATGATTATTACCTGGGACTATGATCCTCTGTTTGCCGCCGTTTTCGACAGCAACCAGAGTCTCAGGGGTTACTATCTGCATAGGGCACACCTAGCGTGTGCGGTACCGTCAAAAAAAATATTACTTTGCGTACCTCAAAGCCTCTTAGCAGGCTTATAAAAGCTTCATGCAACCCACTTTCGGCTGATGAAATCCTCTCAACCACCATACCCATTAGCGTATGATGCGCTTCTGAGATAGCCGCTTGCTCCAGAAGAATCATCAGTGCGTCTGGTCGCGCACCGGACAGTCCCGAACTCTTTCTGTTGCTCTCCTTAGGAGCCGAATACTCCGGACTTCGGGTGGCCGAAGGGTTACCCTCTGGCCTTGGCGGATCAGGAGAAATCCTCCGTGACGACACCTTAGGTTCGCCCGCCTCATGAGGCGGGGAGGCATGGGGAGGTGTTTCGCTCTCCATCATCTGCGGAAGAAGATCCCCCGAAGACGAACTCTGTCGAGAAGACCTATGATCCGAACTACAAGACATACGCCTCGGTTATTGTCCTAAAAAATAAAGCAGGATATGTTTACTATGGAGTACTTTTGTTTACTTACATCTCGGTGGAGGGCTGGTCCCCTTGCGGGTACTGTGCGGTAAGGATGCCCTCCGGGGGAGGGCCCCCTGACAAAGGTTTCTTCCCTCGTTTGGAAACCATTGTTTCCAAGTCTTCAGAGGCGGCCCTCTTCCTTCCTTGGGGAGAGGGAATTTTAGATTCTTCTCCCCGGTTATCCTCCTTCAAGGAGGCACTAATTCCCCCGGTTTGGATGAATAATGAGTGAGGCCCGCTTTCGGCTTCTTTATTCCCTCCTTTATCTTCCCCTGAGGGCGCTTGATAAGGCGCGAGCTCAAGCATTCTCGCCAGTACTGGATCTGTTGAGCCTTCGGGAAGGGGGGCCGAACACCTGATCATCTTCGCCTTTTTTACCCAGTCCTGGTCAAAGAGCGACTTTTCAGAATGATGTTGTGATAAATAAAGAGACAACATGTTCGGCCGAAGAACTACTTACTTGGGTATCTGGACGATTGTAGCTCAGACCCGCATCCTCGGTGGTGTCCGGACACTTTATTTGTGATCCAAAGAACAATCTGTACATCTCTTCGAGCGTCATGCCGAAGAAGTGCTGAATAGCTCGCGGTCCTTCCGGGTTGAACTCCCACATCCGGAGAGGTCGACGTTTGCAAGGCAGGACTCGACGAACTAGCATGACTTGCATTACCTTCACAAGGCTGACATCTCTCTCGAGGAGATCTCGGATGCGACTCTGCAATGTCGGCACATCATTTACTGGCCCCCAGTCCAGCCCCTTGTTGATCCATGATGCCAGTTGTGGCGGGGGGCCCGAGCGGAAGGCAGGGGCGGCTACCCACTTAGTACCGCGGGGAGCTGTGATGTAAAACCACTCCCGTTGCCATAAGCTGGACACCTCCGGGAAGGAACCCTTTGGCCATGGAACATCGGCGCCTTTGCTTATTACGACACCTCCGCATTCTGCGTGTCGCCATTAATCATCTTCGGCTCCACCTTAAAGGTCTTGAGCGATAAGCCGAAGTGCGGGGTGACACGGAGGAAGGCCTCACACACGACGATGAACGACGAGATGTGAAGGATAGAATCCGGGGCCAGGTCATGGAAATCCAGCCCGTAATAGAAGATGAGCTCCCTAACAAAGGGATCTAGACTAAGGCCTAGCCCTCGGAGGAAGTGGGATACGAATACGACGCTCTCGCCAGGTTCGGGAGTGGGAATGACCTGCCCTCGAGCAGGCAGTCTGTGCGAGATTTCAGCGGTCAGATACCTGGCTTCTCTTAGCTTCTTGATGTCCTCCTCTGTGACAGAGGAGGGCATCCACCGACCTTGAAGGTTGGATCCGGACATGATTGCAGGTCCGAAGCGCCTAACCTGAGCCTTGGGTGTTGGAACTCGGGGTGGGGGAAGGATTCGATTGAGCGCGAGAAGAAAAGGACATGCCTTGGCCTCTTTATAAAGAGGGTGAATATCAAGCGTCCTCTGCGTGACCGTTTGGAACTTGCCTAAAATCGAGGAGTCATACCAACAGGCATTATTGGGTTACCCACACCTGTATTGATGAGAATCCCGTGATAAGGGGAACACGATCTCTGCTTCGACAAGACGTGCCAATAAAACCGCCTCGCGAAACATGTAGTGGCAGGCTGGTTGAGAAAAACGGTTCGAATAATGACCAGGTCGTGGTGTGATGTCACGTTATGAAAAGTTGTCAGCAGATTAGATTTGTGGAAATATTATTCTCTCTACGGTGGTATGTGGAATTTGTTTTGCAGAGCCAGACACTATCCTTGTGTTCAAAATCTTCTATGGAGTATTCGGAGGAAGAACCCGCCTTGCAATGCCGAAGACAATCTGCGTGCCGGACTCATCGTCATTGAAGCCTGGTTCAGGGGCTACTGAGGGAGTCCTGGATTAGGGGGTCCTCGGATAGCTGGACTATATACTTTAGCCGGACTGTTGGACTATGAAGATACAAGATTGAAGACTTCGTCCCGTGTCCGGATGGGACTCTCCTTGGCGTGGAAGGCAAGCTTGGCAATACGGATATGTAGATCTCCTCCCTTATAACCGACTCTGTGTAACCCTAGCCCCCTCCGCTGTCTATATAAACTGGAGGGTTTAGTCCGTAGGACAACAACAATCATAGCACAGGCTAGCTTCTAGGGTTCAGCCTCTACGATCTCGTGGTAGATCAACTCTTGTAATACTCATATCATCAAGATCAATCAAGCAGGAAGTAGGGTATTACCTCCATCGAGAGGGCCCGAACCTGGTAAACATCGTGTCCCCCGCCTCATGTTACCATCCGCCTTAGACGCATAGTTCGGGACCCCCTACCCGAGATCCGCCGAGGGTTCGAGGGTCGAGGATCGTCGAGGGGTCGAGGGTCACCGAGGGGTCGAGGGTCGCCGAGGGTTCGAGGGTCGAGGGTCGTCGAGGGGTCGAGGGTCAAGGGTCGTCGAGGGGTCGAGAGATTGCCTTCTATCAAAGTATTGAAGAAATCCATGGCTTCATCATTAGCCGGAAGTAACCGGGGCATGATGGTATGAAGTTCTCCAAAGTTATTTTGGAACGGAGTCCCGGATAGGATAATTCGCCTTTTGGTACGAATTTCAGCAAAGGCCTTCCATTTAGCGATATTCGGAAGGCTCTTGCTGAACTTTGTACCAAAAAGCGAATTATCCTATCTGGGACTCCATTCCAAAATAACTTTGGAGAGCTTCGTACCATCATGCGCCTGTTACTTTCGCCTAGTGATGAAGCCATGGTTTTCTTGAATCCTTTGACACTAGACAAACCCTAGAAACAAACATTGTTGGTCTCCTACCTCCTCCCGCCCCTACCCGACAACTCTCTCGAGATTTATCAGCGATTTATCAAAAATGCCCCCATTATGGATGTGCATAATTAAGTTGATCCATATTTTCCTGATCTCAACTACCATTCCATATTTGCACATTCTCTTGCATCAAAGTATTGAAGAAATCCATCTTTTCATAATTGGACTTAAGTAACAGGCGCATGATGGTATGAAGCTCTCCAAAATTATTTTGGAACGGAGTCCTGATAGGATAATTCGTTTTTTGGTACAAAGTTCAGCAAAAGCCATCCAAATAGCGATATTCGAAAGGCTCTTGCTGAACTTCATACCAAGAAGTGAATTATCCTATCAGGACTCCTTCCAAAATAATTTTGGTGAGCTTCATACCATCATGCACTTGTTACTTCCGGCTAATGATGAAGCCATGGTTTTCTTGAATCCTTTGACACTAGACAACATGACATATAGAAGGGTAGATGAGATCAGAAAAAATAGGGACCATTTTCTGCACATCCAGAATGGCGTCATATTGTTAAATCCCTTGTCGGTCCGGACGTCGGACATTCATGAGAGAGGCGGTCCGGCCCAAGCCCTAGAAGCATTGTCGAGGCTACCCCAAACCCTAGAAGCGTTGCCGAGGCCACCCCAAACCCTAGAAGCATTGTCGAGGCCACCCCAAACCCTAGAAGCGTCGAGGCCACTAATATGATTCCTTGTTGTGATTAGCTAGCTAGGTCTACGTTGCCACTAATGTATCCATCTGTCATGTTTTTATATTAATTTCCATGTTGTAATATTTGCAGAAACTATGGAGCACCGAGACTTGGAAGCAGAACAGTTGTTGGGGGACATAATGCACGGCGGAGGTGATGTCTTGTCGTATCTCGACGACACCGATGGTCTGGAAGGAGAGGGTGAAGCAGGCTCCGGTGATCGAACAATGGAGGAGGAAGGACATGATCATGATGGCTCCGGTGACCCAATGCTGGTGGAAGAAGGAGACCGTGATGACGGCTCCGGTGGCCGTACGGAGTCCGGCCAGGTATATATATTAATTAAGCCTGTGCTGACTAGCTAATTGATGCATTAATTGTTTTGGTATGTACACATATTAACTCTCTTCTTTCTTCTTTTCTAGCCCTCCGGATCGAGCCAAACTTCGGTAACGAGACGAGGCTCGAAGAAAAGGTTGCGCCAGGATGAAAGGTTCACGATCACATAAATCAAGGGCGATGGCCAACCGATTGAACCCAGCTGGACCAAGGAAGCATTTTCTCCTCAGTGCGGGGTTCTTGTTAGGCACATGATCCCGATCAGCATCCAACGATGGAATAATCCTAAGAGCGAAGACCCTCAAGTGTCTTATGTTAACAATAGACGGAAAGATGATCTTTGGACCACGCTGAAGGCAAATTTCACCCTACTGCCAGAGGAGAATCTGGATAAGCCAGTTATACAAGCATTGGTCAAGGCTCATGCTCTTAAGAAGATTGCAGCTCTATTCAGGAGGTGGAAGAATGAGTTGAAATCAACGTTTGGCGACAAAGGGAAGACTCCAGAATTCACCGGCCGATTTGAGAAGATAAGAGATCACTGGCCCGCATTTGTGGCCCACAAGACATCGGAGAAGAGGAAGAAGATGTCAGGGACAAACAAGATAAATGATGCAAAGAAGGAGCATCACCATCGCACGGGGTCTGGTGGCTACCTCAAAGCCCGACGGTTGTGGGACAAGGCTGAGAAGGACCTGCTTGATAAAGGTGTCGAACCAGAGACATTGAACTGGCCAGACCGTTCAAGGACTTGGTTCTTCAGGGTTGGGGGAACCTTGGACCCTAAAACAGGAAAGTGCCGTTGGACGGACCAGCAACTGGAAATACCCGTCAAGAAGCTTCAGAAGTATATCGCCGCAGCGCAGCAAGGGACGTTCGTTCCCAACAGAGAGAACAACGAGCTCACACAGGCCCTCGGCAATCCTGAGCACCCTAGATGAACACGAGGCATGGCAGGCTCCGTTGCGTGGAAGGTTGGGTTTCCCGAAGTAGGCGGTTACAAAACCCGGGAGAGGAAGAGGAAAGTGGAGCAGACCGAACTACAGAAGCTTAATGCAAGGGTACGAGTGCTAGAGGAACAAGCAGTTCACAGCCAGTGACCTACCGGAGCTACCCCAGAAGCTACCCCGCCATCTCAGCGGAGAAGCAACGTGGATTCCATCGAGCTCCTTCAGCAGCCTGACTTCACGGCTCCCAGCTACCCCGTGGATGCTATCACGGAGGCTCAAGATTGGCACCTTATGGCGCAATGGCAGAACCTCAAAGTCAAGGCGGCTGTCCGCTCTGTTGCACCTCCTGAACCTGGCGCAACTTTTCACTACCTTCCGATTCCACAAGGCTATGCTATTGTGATGGTCGATGAAATAACGGAGGGATTTGAGGAGCTCAAGCTTGACCACCCTATCGGTGAAGGGGAGACTTAGCTGGGTCTTGCTCTCAAGACTCCATGTCTATGGCGGAAGGAGCTCATCAACCTTCCGAACTGGACGCCTCCGCCTCCTCCTCCTCCCCCGGCGAGTCATGGCACTCCGCCTTCTCTTCCGCCTCCTCCTCTGGAGAGTGGTCAGGGCACTCCGCCACCTTCTCCGGCTGCTCCAACGCGTCGCGGCACTCCGCCTCCTTCTCCACCGGCGCCGACGCGTCCGAGCAGCCCGCCTCCTCCTCCGCGTCGTCAGCAACAGCGGAAGATAGCCGCCGCCGCTCCGGCTGCTCCGGCGCATCGTAGCACTTCGCCTTCTTCTCCGCCTCGTAAGCAACAAAAGAAGACAGCCGCAGCCACTTCGGCTGCTCCGGCGTCTAGGAGTACAGCCAGAGGCGGGAGGCAATACATATTCGGTCCATCTCTCAAGCCTCTAGAGGAAGTTACCATACGAGATGACCGAGGAGGAAAACGCGGAGATCTGTCAAGCCTATGTGAATGAGTTTTTTGCAAAGAAACATCCACCTCCGGAGGAGAAGATAGATCGGGTGAAAGTTCAGTGCACTTTGGATGCCCTGAAGCGACCAACACGGTCTCCGCGCGCAAACCAACTATGATCGCGTTATTGAAAGGTCATATAAGAAGCGTCCTGGTCGGGAAGTACTTGCAGTGATCGAAGGTTAGCAGAACGAAGAAGTGGGAAAAAATTCCTCAGCTCGGGGAACAAGCAAACCAATTGTGCCTCCCGCTCAAGGTGTCTAGAGATATCATCGCTAATCATCCCGAGATGGCGCCCGGTACCAATCCTGGAGATTACCTGCCAGATGATGCACATTTTGATATAATGGAGGTGGACGAATTCAAATACCGGCACGGGAAGCCTCTCGTCAAACCTGGTCATCCTCCTCTGACAACGATGATGAGAAGATTCCATGAGTGGTACATGGACACCTGCAGCAAGTCTGGGAAGGATACTTTGACGCTGAGAGTTAAAGAGGAACACGACCTCGTTGGAATTGATCTGTTGTCTGTTCCATTTGAGGAGTTTTTCCAGTTTTTCAATCAAAAGGCCCTCGATATATTAATCTCACTTGCTACTGTCTGTATGAACTACTTCTGTAATTAAGTCTCTATATATAGCTCAGCTCTTTGATTGCATGTATATATAATTATCCTCACTATATTATGCAGATTGAAGATCGCCGAATGCAAGAAAATACAAGTCGGTGATATTGGGTTCATTAACACAAATATCATAGATGAATGGATGGTTAAATATGATGCCAAACAAACCGAGGCCAACTTGCTACGATCGTTGCTTCAAAATTAAAACAAAGATAAAATACACTTTCCTTACAACTTCAAGTGAGTGTTACTGTCTTGTGCATATTCGATTTCCCTTATTACTCGAGGTTATAGTAATGTAATTGATGAGTTATGCATGCGTGCGCAGCTTCCACTTTATTCCGCTAGAGATTAAGCTTGAGCAGGGACTAGTAACCGTCATAGACTCGAGACGAAAAGATCCCAAGGAGTATGCGGCCATGACTAAAATGCTCGAGAAGTAAGTTCAATCGATGATTATCGCACCATATCGGCAACTTTGTTCATTTCCTGATATCAAGTAATTGTTTTCTTTGTCTGGCAGGGTTTGGAAAAAGTTCACCACACAAGCTCCGAGACTGTCGACCGAGCTGCGATTACACACCCGAAAGTAAGTACTACTAGCTAGTTCCGCGCATCTGCCATTGATTCTAGCTAGTTTCATAAATACCATTTAGCATGCTTGCTTATCAGTTTGATTGACCTCTATTTCTTGTAAAGTGGTTGTGGCAGGAACCCAAGAATAATTATTGTGGATACTACGTTTGCGAGTTCATCCGCCACATGACCTGTGAGCGGGGCTACTCTAAAAAACAATATGAAGTGCATAAGCAATAATGTTCACAATTTTATTTTATTACCATCATTTGTGTTGTGTTTCATATATATATATATATATATATATATATATATATATATATATATATATATATGTATTGACCCCCTTCTTCAAATTAGATGTTTCAGATGTGGGATGAACTCCTACCACAAGATCGCATACGAGCAATTCAAGAGGAATTGGCGGGATTCTTTCTTGACCACGTTATCAATAAAGACAGAGAATACCATGTGAACTTGAGTTCAGATGTTAGGGGATTGTAAGAGATCCTATACTGTATATATGTAGCCAGTAGCGTCGGATAGATATACGAAAACTTGTTGTTCGACCAATCTCTCGAAGGAGAGGTCGATCGCTTCTCTCTATATATGTTCACGAGGATCTTCTGTACTTAATGGTTTCTTCATTTGCTTACTAGCTAGCGTGTCGATTCCTCTCTATACGTATAGTACATAGCGTCGACCCAGCACGGAGATAAGAGAGGACATTTCTCTCTATTAGCTAGCTAACACAATATATGAAACCCCTAAATTAACCCTACAAAACGCCCAAAACCCCCAACCCCCCCTTTCAAAAAAACCCAGCCCCTGAGCTGCTGACGCATGGATGCCTTTTGGTCCCGGTTGGTGCTACCAACCGGCACAAAAGGCCCTCCTTCTTGGGCAAGCCGCATCGGCCACGTGGAGCCCCATCTGTCCCGGTTCGTAGGCGAACCTGGACTAATTGGGCATTAGTACCGACCCTTTAGTCCCGGTTCCGGAACCGGGATAAATGGGCCTTTTTCTACTAGTGTTACCCAAATGTTGAATAAAGCCAATGCCACTTCACACGTTGATGTCTGCATTCCTCTTGTCAGTATCTTCTGCCTTGTAATGCTATACTTAATTAATTGCTATTTGATTATGTATCACCAGTCTGCACCTGAGCTTTATTATCTTCTATTTCTTCCAATATTATTTGATCTATATTTACTCTTTGCAAAATGTAGAATAATGACAACGCTTATAATGAAGTTTCTTTGGGGAATTTACCGAATTATCCTTCCATCAACATGGAGAAGGGCTTTGTCGAGCCCGTGTTAACATGTAATGTAAGTTCATCCTTCTCAAGCCTTCAAACTTTGTTCTAGTATAGATTTGGATAGGCATCATTTCCTCCACTGCTGTTTACTTTGCTGTTTACATCTGATTGGATGTTTGCAACAACTACCGGTTTTAAATTGTAGTTGTAAAACATGTTCCTTCTGCAGAACAGATCCATCTATTTGCTTATATGATTGTGTAACCTGTTACGTGTCTCCTTGTTTCTCTTTCAGAGTCGTATTTCTTATGCTAGGCAGAACTTTAGGGAAGATAGTGAGCCAGACCATCTTGAAGAGAGCGAGATGACCCTAAGGTCCTGTCTAGATGAAGACAGTGAGTTGAAGCTACTCACCAGCATTTGTGAGACAACCTCTGTGCAGTCACTGCCTCAATCAGTTCGACTTCTTTAGTCTCAACTTAAAGCGGAAAGGCTTCTTTTAGCTCAGCTCTGACTTGATGTCAATGATCCAATGAAGATCTCAGAGGACTACCTTGCGCACTATGGTGCTATAAAGCTAGGGATGGAGCATCTAACATTGACACAACTGAGGTCTCATCAGCTTATTCGGCTGCTTGCGGAGCCCGTCCTGGCCAGGCGTAATGCCTTCTAAAGTGCTCTCAGTTTTGTATATTCTTTTGTCAGCGCGTTTATATGCACTAGTGGCGACCTTTGATGCCCAGTGTATGTAATTCGCGGTCATGTTGCGCTTTATTAAACCGGTAGCAAACTTTTATTCCCAGTGGATGTAATACGCCGTAATTTATTTAGTGTATAGTCTATGTTTATTCTTGGTCAGTATGCTGTAATTTAGGCTGGAAGGTTCAGTGGATCTCGGTGTTGTCGGTCTTTAGGCTGGCCCGTTACTCATATGGTCCAAAATGTGGGCCTATAATTATCTTGGGCCATTAGCATGTCTAAACCTATAGTAGTTTTCCACCTTTAACAGGCCGAGTAAAGTTCTGGCCAGCTGGGCCAGAGAATACCATGGGCTTTTAACAGGCTAAAACCTAGATTGGGCTAGCATTGAGCCGAAAAATTCATGGGCCAATACAGGCCAAAACTGCCTAAGGCCCATGTTTGGCCCAAATAGGATGAGTTGTTAACAAGCCAAAATATATCTCGGGCCTGTTTGGCCCAATAAAATTATGGGCTTTAAGCAGGCCAGTATCCATGCGGGCCATAGGCCCAAAAGTGTCACAGGCCATTATCATATGACCCGTAAGCAGGCCGGATTCAACGCGGGCTGTAATTAGGCCCAACTGTTACACGGGCCATTAATAGGCCGATAGGCCAGTTGGGCTGGAATTTATCCACGAAGACTACGGCCGTTAAGAGGCCTAAAGTTACTTTAGACAAGAAATAGCCCAGTTTCTGAACGGGCCGTTAAATGGCCTAAAGTTAAACCGGGCCAACAACATCCCAGATGCACCACATTGTCTACCATTTAATAGGCTGAAATACAAACCTGGCTTAGAATGGGCCCAAAAGAACAGTGGCCTATTGAGGGACCTGATCTGATATGGGCCGTAATTTGGCCCAAAACACGGCAGGCTGTGAACGGGCCTGATCTAATATGGGCCTCAGTTTGACCCAAAACATGGCAGGCTATTAACGGGCCAACCCACTAGTGTCTGAAAAAACATGATGGGCCTTTAGCTGGGCCGGCCTTTTTACCTAAAATTCGCCACTGTTGGGTTGTGCCATGTGTCCACATATCATAGGCGTCTTCCGTCCATTGTAGGAATCACATCTGTCCCAACGATTAGCTGACACATGCATTATCCGGCAAAAGAGAATTTTACACGTGGAAAATCCCCATTGGTCGGGGCTGTTAACGGGTCATCGGGTCCAAACCGGAACCCGATAGCTTAATGGCGACCCGTTACTGTGGATGCCATGTGTCGGTCACCCCTGACGGAAGCACTTCTATGACGCGCGATTTATCCTCATGGAAGTGGACACTTCTGTGATGATAATTTTGGTAATGTCATGGAACACTTATACGACAGCACAGGTATGACCATCTTGATTATGTCATAAAATTGGCATGGATGTACATGCATGACAGAAAACATGACCTACTATGACAAACACGTATCATCATGGAAGTGTATTTTTTTAGTGAGATGATCGTGGTTGGTGTGAGTTGTATGTTTTATTTTGGTGCTGTCCTATGGTGCCCTTCGTGTGGCGCAAACGTGAGGTATCGCCGCTGTAGAGTGTTGCAATACGTTCATGGTTCGCTTATAGTGGGTAGCGTGAGTGACGGAATACACAAACCTGAGTAACTGGGTTATTTGCGTATGGGAGTAAAGAGGACTTGATACTTAATGCTATGGTTGGGTTTTACCTATATGATCTTTGGTAGTTGTGGATGCTTGCTAGAGTTCCAATCATAAGTGCATATGATCCAAGTAGAGAAAGTATGTTAGCTCATGCCTCTCCCTCATATAAAATTGCAATAATGATCACCGGTCTAGTTATCGATCACCTAGGAACAAATGACTTTCTTGAGTGACAAAAGCTATCTACTTTTATTATCTTGCAATTTATTCGTAGTTTTATTCTCGCAAACTACTTCTAGTTTTATACTTTTTCTAGGTAAAGCAAACGTTAAGTGTGCGTAGAGTTGTATCGATGGTCGATAGAACTTGAGGGAATATTTGTTCTACCTTTAGCTCCTTGCCGACACTCTTATTTATCGGAAAAGGCTACAAACGATCCCCTATACTTGTGGGTTATCAAGACCTTTTTCTGGCGCCGTTGCCGGGGAGCAATAGCGTGGGGTGAATATTCTCGTGTGTGCTAGTTTGCTTTATCACCAAGTAGTTTTTATTTTATGTTCTAATTTGTTCTCTATCTTTAGTTATGGATATGGAACATGAAACACCAAAGAAAATTAGTT
Organism: Aegilops tauschii subsp. strangulata; assembly: GCF_002575655.3. Lineage (NCBI taxonomy): Eukaryota > Viridiplantae > Streptophyta > Magnoliopsida > Poales > Poaceae > Aegilops > Aegilops tauschii. The sequence goes on along the minus strand of NC_053037.3, from coordinate 238,391,275 downwards.
GTACTTGCTACTCATGGAGATGGGGAACGTCCTAAAACCCTCGATGCTCGTTATGTGAAAAATATTAAACACCACTTTAATAATCCTGAGAAAACCCCATTCAACTTGATAATGGGAGACACTTTGGATCAACATGAATACTTAGGGATTATCGCTTGACTCAAAAAGGGAAACTTTTGTGGGATCAAATTCATATGTTGCATTGGTATGCTCGGGATTAAAGCTTGAGACATGATTATACTTGTTGCTCTAGGATGAAGTCTCCACACCTTCCATTTTCATGCAAATCTAATGATAATGAAACCTTAGCTTTTTATGCTAATGGTAGATATGATTACAATGATGTGGAACGAATAAACGAATTTGTTGCTTTTAAGGGTGCTTATGAAATTGAATCTTTGTTTGAAAAGTATGAAGATGTGATGATTCAGTTTATAGACCTAAATTTTTTGCTATACTTAAATATTGGTATGAGAATTATAAATACAATTCCGATATTGATGTATTTATGGAGAAAGTCTCCGCTGTCCATGAAGATACAAATATTTTGCTGGAGTCTATGGAAGAAGAAATTGATGAAACCGTGAGCCCATTAGATGAAAAAGATGATGAGGTGAGCGAAGAACAAAAGGAGGAAGAGCAGATAAGCTACCCATGCCCACCTTCTAATGAGAGTAACTCTTCAACTCATACATTGTTTAATGTCCCTTCGTTCTTACCGAAGGATGAATGCTATGATAATTGCTATGATTCCATTGATTTTTTTGAAATATCCCTTTTTGATGAACTTGATGATTGCTATGCTTGTGTTCGTGATGCCAATATGAGTTATGCTTATGGAGATGAACTTGCTATAGTTCCTTATCTTATGAATGAAATTGTTGCTATTGCAACCACATGTGATAGTCCTATTATCTTTTTGAATTCTCCAAACTACACTCTATCAGAGAAGTTTGCACTTATTAAGGATTACATTGATGGGTTGCCTTTTACCGTTGCACATGGTGATTTTGATGAATATAATATGCATGTTCTTTCTGCTCCTACTTGCAATTATTATGAGAGAGGAACTACATCTCCGCCTCTCTATGTTTCCAATACGATAAAATTGCAAGTAATTGCTTAGCCTTTACTTGATGTGCATGAATTGTTCTTTTATGACATGCCGATGCATAAGAAGAGAGTTAGACTTCGTCATTGTATGATATATGTTGCTTTGTGCTCACTACTAAATTACAAATCATTGTTGATTAAAATTGGCTTTGATATACCTTGGGATCCGGATGGATCCATTACTTGAGCACTTTATGCCTAGCTTAATGGCTTTAAAGAAAGCGCTGCCAGGGAGACAACCCGGAAATTTTAGAGAGTCATTTTATTCTGTTGTGTGCTTTTATAATATTTAAAAATAAAAAATATAGAGGGGAACTAAAAATTTACAAAAAGAAAAGTGAAAGAGAGAAAGACGAGCACCGTTGAAGTGGGGGACGTCCTTAAACTTTGTTCATGCCCATGGAAACTTTGTGAATCTCGATTACAGAAACATTTCAGAAAAAATAATTATCCCCTTGTACAAATCCATTGTATTAAAAAATAATGTGCCAAGATTTGCCTTTAGGATGATTAGATTGCTTGTTGGTATCTGCGGTGTAAAAATAGAAACTTTGGCTGTAGTGCGTGATTTTACATTTTTTACTGGAACGTCAAAAAATTTCAAAATTTCTACACAGTATTGCAATGCAATATTTTTATTTTTTCCTAATTTTCCAAAAAAATTGGAATTACAGAAGTATGGTCAAAGTTCAGATTGCTACAGACTGTCCTGTTTTTGACAGATTCTGTTTTTTATGCATTGTTTTCATGAAACTATCAATTTTATCGGTGGTATAAGCCATAGAGAAATTATAATATAGTAGCTACAATGCAAAACCAAAATATGAATTGGATTGCAGCAGTACTTAAAGTAGTGATTTGCATTATTATACTAATGGATCTCACCGAGTTTTCTGTTAAGTTTTGTGTGGATGAAGTGTTCAAAGATCGAGAAGTCTTGATATGAGGAGAAGGAGGAGAGGCAAGAGTTCAAGCTTGGGGATACCCGAGGCACCCCAAGTAAATATTCAAGGATACTCAAACGTCTAAGATTGGGGATGCCCCGGAAGGCATCCCATCTTTCTTCAACAAGTATCGGTATGTTTTCGATTTCGTTTCGTTCATGTGATATGTGTATATCTTGGAGCATCTTTTGTGTTTAGTTTTCATTTTTCTTTGATGCACCATTCTGGTATGAGATAGTCCATCATTGATTTATAGAATACTCATTGCACTTCACTTATATCTTTTGAGTATGGCTTTGTAGAATGCTTCATGTGCTTCTCTTATATCATTTGAAGTTTGGATTGCCTGTTTCTCTTCACATAGAAAACCATTATTGGTAGAATGCTCTTTTGCTTCACTTATATTTATTAGAGCATGATCTTCTGTAGAAAGAATTAAACTCTCATGCTTCACTTATATCTATTTAGAGAGTCAACAGGAATTGGTCATTTGCATGGTTAGTCATGAAATCCTACATAAAACTTGTGGACCACTGAATATGACATGTTTGATTCATTGCAATAGTTTTACGATATAGAGATGATAATATGTTGGAAGTACTAGTAAAGGGTTGTGGTTAATAAGAATATTGGTGTTAACGTTTGTGATTCCTGAAGCATGCACGCATAATCTCTCGTTATGCTATGAAGTTGGAGCATGATTTATTATTGATTGTCTTCCTTATGAGTGGCGGTCGGGGACGAGCGATGGTCTTATCCTACCAATCTATCCCCCTAGGGGCGTGCTGTCGTGGTGGAACACGATCACCTATGGGGCTGTCAGCCCCTTGTGGTTCAACAAGGGGGAAGGTCACGTTGCGCAAAGAGCAGAAGCCGTGGAACCGCACGACAATGGTGACGCTGGTGGTTTCTACCCAGGTTCGGGCCGCTGAGAAGCGTAAAACCCTACTCCTGCTTTGGTGGATTCAGGGGAGGGCCATAGTGAACACGCAACGCTCAAGCCTGGCAAGGTCGCCTCCGGGAGAGCAGCTAGGTGCATACGAGTATCCAAGGGCCCGAATACTTTTCCAGTCTGCCATGGCCCTCCTTTTATAGGCTAAGGGGTAACCACAATGGCAAAACAGTCTTTATCTAGTGATTAGATATCTAACAGTGCTTTCATACCTAACTTTGGCAGTTAGGACAAAGTGCATTAAATGCACTGCTAGGGGTCACGCTGAGGATGCAGCCCGGCAAGCCTGCCGTGCCTCTTAATCATCTTCTACCTGTCTGCTAGACATGCCTTTGGACGGGTGTCATATAGAGGTAATCTTCCTTCCAAATGGCTGCCACGTGCCAAATGACAACCACTTAATCACTTGGGGGCTCGACACAGCACTGATAGATAACTTGCGTCGCGGTGCGGTGGAGCGGTGGAGACTTGCCGGGGAGGCTTTACCTTAGTGACATCTTGCTGCCTTGGCTTGTCTTGGTCTTCTTGATCCGCCCTTTGATCCCTCAAAGAGCTGCTTATCTGGCTTGGTCTTGACTTGTATGCTTGGTGCAGTTTGCTTCCTTGTCGAGCTTTGGCTGCCGGAGTCGGAGGCTCATTGTCCGTGCAAAAGTTAGGGGAAATATACACCCCTGTTTGTGTACCCCAACAGAAGCCCCTGGGCCTGAGCCATATGTGTCGTCGGGCACGTTGGGTTAGGAACCAAATGGTGCGCGGACGCGTGTCAAAAAAGTGCTACACATGTAGGAGTTGTCATGACGAACAGTCAATCCAACGTCCACTCCGTGTAATCACCGCAGGTCGTGGGGTCGTGGGACTATAGCAGTTAATGGGTAGTGCGCCCGTAAAGCAGTAACTTCCTAAGAAAAAGATAGTGAAGAGCTAGCCCTCCCACGCCCATTCTCAATAAAAGGGAAAACGCGAAGGGGCGTTGCTCGTTCGCATCTTTTTCCCCTCTCCATCATCTTCTTCCTCAGGCCAAGGAACTGCTCTCAAGCGAATACCCGCCTCCATTGTTCCGCTAACTCTTCTGTTCTTCAGCCGATCCTGAAGGACGGGGAAGAAAGCCGCCACCGCGAGGGGGAAGCCGGCGACCACTGCAAAGGAGACCGCAGCGGAGGGGAAGAAGAAGAGGGTGGCAGAGCTGGACAGGAAGCGACAAGAAGACGTGGTCTTCTTTCCATCAAGTTTGGACAGGAATGCCTTGGGCACGAAGTATGCATACATGTGGGGTAGGGAAGCCCCGAAGGGGCTTGGAGTGCCCGTGGTCCTGCTAGAGGGGGACGAGGTTCCACTGGACTCGTACCGCTTCTTCTGGGCGTACTTCCTCTGCGGCCTCTCCTCCCCCTTCCTAGATTTCTTCGAGGCAATGGTGGTGGTGTACGGGTTCCACCTTCTGGATTTCAAGCCCAATGCAATGGAGTGCATGGAGATCTTCGCTCATCTGTGCGAGAATTTCGTCGGAGTGGCCCCCAATGTGGATTTTTCAGGACTTCTTCGTCCCGCGAGTTGAAGACAAAACCCACCGCTCGGGGAATATAAGTTGGATTCCCTGAGGGAAGAAGGAGATCTGGGATTACCTCCCTGGCCAGCAGCGCAGCAGATGGGAGGAGTGGAGGGCAGACTGGTGATGTATCCGGGACGCGGATGCCCCGAAGTACTGCAGGGCATGGACGAAATGCGTCATGCACGACAGCAAATGGGGCAAACCAGGCCTCACCGATGACAGGCTTCACCCGATGTTGAACAACATCGCCCGTCTCAAAGCTGTTGGGCTGACCATCGAACAGGTGGGGGTTGATTTCCTCCCGCACCGTATCGCACCACTACAGAAGAGGGACATATGCACCTGGGAGTACGGGGATGCTGCTGACAGGATGCGCCTGTACCCATGCCTTGCCAACAACCTGTCGGTATATGGCCATGGCTGGCTGTCCGAGCAGCTGTTCGGTGGCCTTGGGCCATTCCACCTACCGGGAAGGGTCGTCCCAGTACACATCAATTCTACCAGGGACCAAATTCTGAAGTGGATGCCTCACTGCAATGCTTACGGGGTTGAGGCCAATTGGAAAATGCCTGAGCTAGATGCAGAGATCGAGTGGGTCTCCAGCCTGGAAGAAAGAGCTACCAGGGTGGAGGGTAACATGTTCAAGCGCACCTCCATGGCACAGGTAGAATTTATCAGGAGGCAAATTGAGGAAGACAAAGCGCTTTGGGCTGCCGGGAAGGCGAGGCTCAGAGAAGAGGAGGAGGAGGAGGAGGAGGAGGAGGAAGAAGTGAAGGCCGGAGGCGAAGGTTCCTCATATGAAAGGAGTGAGGAGCATGCCGCATAGGAGGTTGCTGGGATCGACACTGCCGGGGCCAAAATTCTTTAGGCCGCGGCAGCAGAGGCCCAAGGAGGGGGCGGGGCCGAAGAAGCAGAGCATCCTGAGGAGGAATGGCTTGCCGCGGGCCCACAAGCTCCAGAGCCGGACCTGGATCCGCGACCTCGCAGGTGGGCCATCCGGGGGGCTGTGGCCCCTGGTCCCGTGCCAACCACCAAGAGGGTGAAGAAGATTGCCTCAAAAGGCGACAAGCCAGATGTGGTATGTCGCCACTCCTCCCACCTTTCTGAGGCCAAAACCCCTCCGGCCAAGCAACGAAGGACCACCGGGGTCGATCCTAGTCCCCATGCAAGTTCAGCTTCCTTGCGTAGCTCAACCTCGGTGGAGCCCCTGGTTCCACCAAAGAGCTCGAAGTTGACGGTAAGCTCCGTTCCTTCGACCCTGAAGAGGAGCAGGGTGACCCCGCTACCCATGGAATACGCACTGGGCTCCATGCTCATGAATCTAGAGTAAGGAGATTACTGACTTTTCTTGCTTATCTCAATCTTGCTCGCTGACTTGTCAGGGACGAAGAACCCCTCATCCACCAAGCCAAGTGAACCAAACAGGTGGCGTCGTCGGGGCCTTTGGCGGACACGGGCCTGGCGGGAGATAACACAAAAGATCCTGTGCCTAGCCACCGGCCTAGCCCCCGACGCGATAGTATGGAGCAAGTTTCGCCCTCCAGGAGAGACGCGGCAGACCGCGCTTCATTCCCCACCAAGGAAGGAGAGGAGACCCACCAGGGCGGGGCCCACCATGAGGGGCCCACGCCATCCATCGTCCAAGCAGGGAAATCACCAGAGAGGGGCTCCACCAAAGGGTCGACCCATGTTGAGGTCATGGTTACCGAGGAAAGGGACACGGACCGTATAATGGCAACTGATGTTGCTGGGGAGACCGAGGTCCTTCCGCGGCAAGCGCCATTGGGTAATCTTCTTGCTCTTGCTTCTTCTTATTTAGATTACTTTATTTCCTGGTCTTCGACCCAGTGCTTTGTAGTATCTCTTTATCATTGCTTGTCAAATCTACCTGCAGCTTCGTTGGCCGAAGAAGTGGCCAGCATTGGAAAAGACGCCGCCGAGGAGGCCTGGTGCCATGAAAGGCCAAAATCAAGCCGCCGGGGCCATACAAGAATTTCTCGGAGGGGCGGAGAAAGCCTAGGGCAGCACACCTAGCCAGGACACAATCGTGGAGGAGAAGATCCCTCTGCAAACCATGGGGCTCCTCCCTCTGTTTGGTACATCAGCCGCAGCCCCACAACCATCCTCAAGGAAGCTGGCGCTAGTCCTTGCCCAACCTAGGCTTGGAGCCCCTGGACCATCTGTTGTTGTGGGTGCGGATTTTGATGGAAAGATCTAGTACATCCTAGCACAGTTGTCCTAGCGAGCTGAAGAGACTGATGATCCTGTTGGTGTGGCTATGGACCTGTCCTTCCTGGAGTCCATGGCAACAGGCACCAAGGATATGCAGAGCAGGTACAACTTGAAGTGGCAGACGATCAAGGAGCAGCGCGACTCCGCCGACCTCATGGATCAGAAACATAGGGACAAGGGCAGCAAACTCCACCAGTGGCATAGCAAATAGTTCCAATCCCTCCAGCGGCAATAGGAGGTGATAACCATGGCCAAGGAGGACATCGCTACCCGGGAGGTCCGCCTGGCAGAGCGCGAGGCACTTCTGAATGCCAAGGAAAAAGACATCTCTTCCCGGGAAGGGAACCTTGAGGCTGCCCTTCGCAACAAGGATGGAGAACTGGAGGCTCTTGTCCAGCAGCTCACCAAGGATTTGGAGGATAGGCACAAGGCGGCTCTTGACATGCTCACCCTCGACTCTGCTTCTCAGCAGAAGAAGATTGCCGATGAACTTGCCGCTGCATCCACTGCCAAGGCCGATCTTGATCAACAGGTGGCCAAGCTGACTGAGGACCTTGCCGGGAGCGCCAAGGAGATCGTGGCTCTCAAAAAGGAAACACAGAAAGTAGAAACCCTTCCGAAGGAGGTGTAATCGCAGCTTTCCTCTAAGAGCCAGGACCTCGATGCTGCCAATGGCACCATTACTGACATGAAGGCAAGGCTTGGCACCTTAGAGAGTGGGATTGAGTCTGTCGGAGCTCGTGAGCAGCAGTTGATGAAGTCTTGGATAATGTGAGAGCCCTCTAGAAAAACGTAGAGGACAAATTGCAGAACCAAGTTGAGCAGCGCGATCTCTGGATCAAGAGCTTGGTTGATATCGCTGAGCTCCTCACTGCCCAGATCTCGGAGATGGACATGAAGAGCTGGGCCTTCTCTGTCAACCTCCACGAAGTTCCAAGCGTCAAGCTGACGCTCTTATTTGAAGGCTTGATCGAAGGGCTGAAGACGTGTGAGGACGAAAGGGCCACTTGTTTTGCAAACGAGTCCCGGAAGCTTGCCTGTGATGCTCTCTTCATGGTTTTGAGCAACCTATCTTATCGCCACCCAGACTTCGACATTGCCAATGGCTTCAGGAGGCTACTGCCGGGTGCCGATGTTTCTGCCATTGAGGAGAAGGCTGGTCCCTTTGCTGACAAAGTTCTCTCTATCTCTGGGTTTCCCGGAGGCCGACAACCTCAGCCTTAAACCATTTTCATTGTTGTGGTGCCCTACAACAAAAACAATCATGTGTCCTATGCTTAGGCCCCGTACTATTTCTGATTTCTCACTCGTTGTACTAATGTTTAATTATGTCACCGCATGGTACCCCTCTTTTGTTTACCCATTGATGTTCGTATGGTTAGTTTCTTTTCGCGTACTTCGGTTGCCCGCCAGTAGCATGCTGCCGCGATTGCTGCGAGGAACAGGGCCTTAGCATTCAGCTGGTGAGGATATACCCCGGCAGGTTTTTCCTTATCTGTCTTCTGATGCGGCTTGAACTATGTCGGTATTTCCCCAAAGAGGAAGGTATGATTCAGCACAACTACGGTAGGTATTTCCCTCAATGATGAGACCAAGGTTATCGAACCAGTAGGAGAACCACGCAACACTACGTGAACGGTACTTGCACACAAAGAACAAATACTTGCAACCCGACGTAAAGATGGTTTGTCAATCCCTCTTGGGTTAAAATATAGATAGAATTGTAGCAGATTGGATAAATAGATCTCGCGGGAACACGAGATAAAATAAATAACAATAAATTGCAGCAAGGTATTTTTTGGTTTTTGGATTAATAGATATGAAAATAAAACAAATAAAAATAGATCTCGAAGGAAATATGATAAAGAAGAGACCCAGGGGCCGTAGATTTCACTAGTGGCTTCTCTCGAGAAAAATAGCATACGGTGGGTAAACAAATTACTATTGGGCAATTGATAGAACCTCAAATAATCATGATGATATTCAGGCAATGATCATTATATAGGCATCACGTCCAAGAATAGTAGACCGACTCCTGCCTGCATCTACTACTGTTACTCCACACATCGACCGCTATCCAACATGCATCTAGTGTATTAAGTTCATGGAGAAACGGATTAATGCAATAAGAACAATGACATGATGTAGACAAGATCTATTTATGTAGAAATCGACCCCATCTTGTTATCCTTAATAGTTGTGATCCATATGTGTCGTTTCCCCTTCTGTCACTGGGACCAAGGCCCGTAAGATCGAGCCCATCACAAAGCACCTCTTCCCATGGCAAGAAAAAATGACCTAGTCAGCCTAATTAAACAAAAGATTCAAAGTAGAAATACAAGGCTATAAGTAATCATGCATATAAGAGATCAAAATACTCAAATAACTTTCATGGATAAAAACATAGATCTGATTATAAACTCAAAGTTCATCAGATCCCAACAAACACACGGCAAAAAGAGTTACATCAAATAGATCTCCAAGAGACCCTTGTATTGGGAATCAAAAGAAAGAGAGAGGAAGCCATCTAGCTACTAACTATGGACCCATAAGTATACAATGAACTAGTCACGCATCATCGGAGAGGCACCAATGAGGATGATGAACCCCTCCGTGATGGTGTCTAGATTGGGTTTGTGGTTTCTGGAACTTGCGGTGGCTGGAATTGATTTTCGTCGACTCCCCTAGGATTTTTGGAATATTGGGGTATTTATAAAGCAAAGAGGTGGTGCAGGAGGCCACCGAGGTGGGCACAACCCACCAAGGTGTGCCTGGGCCTCCAGGTGCGCCTAGGTGGGTTGTGCCCCCCTGGGGCACCCGTCTGGTACTTCTTTGGCCCATCCCGTGTCTTCTGGCCCAGAAAAATTCTCCAAAATGTTTCGCTACGTTTGGACTCCGTTTGGTATTCATTTTCCGCGAAGTAAAAACCAAGCATAAAATAGCAACTCGCACTGGGCACTATGTCAATAGGTTAGTCCCAAAAAATGATAAAAAGTTGCTATAAAATGATTGTAAAACATCCAAGAATGATAATATAACAGCATGGAACAATAAAAAATTATAGATACGTTGGAGACGTATCAACATCCCCAAGATTAATTCCTACTCGTCCTTGAGTAGATAAATGATAAAAATAGAATTTTTGATGTGGAATGCTGCCTAACATGTTCATCACATATTCTTTTCTTTGTAGCATGGAGATTTGGACTTTTATATGATTCAATGCAATAGTCTAGTTTTGACATGAAGATTTCAATACTCAAGCATATCAACAAGAAACCATGTCTTCCAAAATATCAATACTAAAGCAAGTTATCCCTAGTCCATCATGCTCAATCATTGATCCATTCATGAAACACACTCGCATATTAGCTACACCCAATGCTCAAGTACAATCGTAGTGCCCCTTAGTTGGTGCTTTATAAGAGAAGATGGAGACTCAAATAAAAATTGCATAAAGTAAATAGAAAGGCCCTTCACAGAGGGAAGTAGGGATTTGTAGAGGTGCCAGAGCTCAAAGAGAAAAACATCGAGATAAAACATTTTGGGTGCCATGCTTTTCCTGTCAACAAAATCAATCGAGTAGTTTTCAATAATTTCCATGCTAGATATATCATAGGTGGTTCCCAAACAGAAAATAAAGTTTATTACATTTTCCACCATACTTCCACATTCCACGGCTATCCAAATCCACGGGTGCCGTCCATACAAACACTTTCCAAGGAATTTATTATCTGACAACATAAAGTAAATTCATTTTCATTTCGGGACTGGGCATCCCTAATACCTTTGCCATACTCCCGTGCAATGACAAGTGAATAAACACGCATCTTGAGAATAACACATCTAGCATGGAAAAAGATTAGCCACCCCCTACAGTTTCATGAGCGGTACGAGCACACAAAAGAGAAATTTATTTTGAAAATTAGAGATGGCAGATACAAATTTGATTAGAATGACAAAAGAATACCGCATATAGGTAGGTATAGTGACTCATATGGCAAAACTGGTTTAAGGATTTTCGAAGCACAAGTAGTGATCATACTTAGTGCAAATGAAGGCTAGCAAAAGATTGAGAAACATCCAACAAAGAAACGAAAAATCTCATAAGCGAGCATTAAGAATAAATAACACCGAATAATGCACCACAAGTAGGATGTAGTTTCATTGCATAACTATTGACTTTTGTGCTTGCATAGGGAATCACAAACCTTAACACCAACATTCTTACTAAAGCATAATTACTCATCAACATGACTCACATATTATATCATCATATCGCAAAACTATTACAAAGAACCAAGTTTATTTTGTCCAATGATCTTCATGAAAGTTTTATTATATCCCTCTTGAATATCTATCACTTTCGGACTAATTTCATATGTTGCTTTTGATAGCTCAAACAAATATAAGTGAAGAACATGAGCATAAAAATTTCTTCTCTCAAAATAATTTAAGTGAAGTATGAGAGAATTTCTTAAAAAAATTTACTAACTCTCAAATAAATCTAAGTGAAGCATGAGAGAATTTCTTCAAAATACTAAAGCACACCATGCTCAAAGAGATATAAGTGAAGCACTGGAGAAATTCCATAGCTCATAAAGATTTAGGTTAAGCATAGAGAGCAATTCTAACAAGTCATAGCATAATTTTGGCTCTCTCAAATAGGTGTGTCCAGCAAGGATTCGTGACACAAAATAAAAAGAAAAACAAGCAAAGACTCATATCATACAAGACACTCCAAGCAAAACTCATGATATGTGACGAATAAAAATATAGCTCCAAGTAAAATACCGATGGTCGTTAGAAGAAAGAGGGGATGCCACTCGGGCATCCCCAAGCTTAGTTTCTTACTTCTCTTTTAGATAATAGCTTGGGATGCCATGGGGCATCCCCAAGCTTAGTTGCTTACTTCTCTTTTAGATAATAGCTTGGGATGCCATGGGGCATCCCCAAGCTTAGGCTCTTCTTACACTTTATTCCTTCATCCATCTTGATCTCACCCAAAACATGAAAACTTCAATCACTCAAAACTCAACAAAACATTCGTGATATCCGTTAGTATAACAAAGCAAATCACTACTATAAGTACTATTGCAAACCCATTCATATTTTATTTTTGCATTATATCTACTTTATTCCAACTTTTCTATGGCTCAAACCCCCGGAAAGAGTCCATAGATTCATCAAAATAAGCACACAACGCAAAGAAAACAGAATCTGTCAAAAACAGAACAGTTTGCAGAAATCTGAAAACTTTCAATACTTCTGTAACTCCAAAAATTCTGACAAATTAGGTCAACGTGGGAAATTTGTATATCAATCTTGTGTAACAAATTCAGAGTATAAGCACGTTTCTGCGATTTAATAAAATTATTTTTCTGAGCGCAAAAGTTTCTGTTTTTCAACAAGATCAAATCAACTATCACCCAACATGATCCCAAAGGCTTTGCTTGGCACAAACACTAACTAAAACTGAAAAAAACAATCATAAAATTAGCATAATTGTGCAAACACTTAAGAACAGAGAGAAAAAGACAAAAATAAATTTTATTCATTGGGTTGCCTCCCAACAAGCGCTATCTTTTTATGCCCCTAGCTAGGTATAATGCAGAGTTCCAAGTATTGTCATCTTCATTTCGAGATCTGTAAGATGCCCTCATGATTTATTCATATGGTGGCCTAATTCTTGTTCTAGGTAAGTGTTCCATACCCTTCCTTAGTGGAAATTGAAATTTAATATTGCCTTCTTTCGTATCAATCACGACACCAATAGTACGTAAGAACGGTCTACCAAGAATAATTGGGCAAGACGAATTGCAATCAATATCAAGAACAATAAAAACTATGGGCACATAATTCCTATTTTCAAGAATGAGAACATCATTAATTCTTCCCATAGGCTTCTTAATAGTAGTATGCGCCAAGTGCAAATTTAAAGAACATTCTTTAATATCGCTAAGACCAAGCACATCACATAAAGATTTCGGAATTGTAGAAACACTAGCACCCAAATCACACAAAGCAAAACACTCATAATTCTTAATCTTGACTTTGATGGTGGGTTCCCATTCATCATGTAATTTTCTAGGAATTCAAATCTTTAATTCCTACTTTTCTTCCAAAGCTTTCATCATAGGATCAACAATATGTTTAGTAAAAGCTTTATTTTGTTCATAAGCATGGGGTGAATTTATCATGGATTGCAACAAAGAAATAAAATCAGTCAAAGAGAAATTATCATAATTAAATTCTTTGTAATCCAAAAGAGTGGGCACATCACTAGTTAAAGTTTTGACCTCTCCAAACCCACTTTTATCAATTTTCTCAACAAGATTTTCACCCTCCAAATTATCGGGACGCCTTCTAACTAAACTTGACTCTTCTTCAGTCCCTTTTTCATCAATCTTAATTTTACTAAACAAATAATCAATAGGATAAACACCAATCACTTTAAGATCTTCATCATTTTTATGAAAGCAATCACTAGAACACGCTTTTTCTAAAAAAATCTCTTTTAGTTCAAACCATAGCGGTTCTTTTCTTACTTTCATCCATAGAAACATATAAAGTTGTAATTGATTCCTCAACCTTAGGCACAAAAATTTTCATCTTGAGATTTTCCACATCATGAGAAAATATATCAATGCTTCTTGACATATCATCAATCTTACTCAATTTTTCTTCTATCGTAGTATTAAAATTCTTTTGAGCATTGATAAATTCTTTAATATTATTCTCAAGATCAGAGGTTTTCCTATTATTATTTTAAGAAGGATTACTATAGGAATTACCATAATTATTAGAGTAATTTCCCGGAAAAGGTCTAGGATTAAAATTACCTCTATTAGCATTGTTATTAAAATTGTTCCGCGAAACAAAATTCACATCTACGACATCACTATTTTGCTCAATCAAAGTAGATAAAAGCAAATCATTAAGATCAATAGGAGCATTTTTATTAGCAACCAACTTCATAAGAGCATCAACTTTTTCATTCAAAGAATTTATTCCTTCTACCGACTTAACCTTTTTACTAGTAGGAGCTCTTACGGTATGCCATTGTGAATAATTAGCCATAATATTTTCAAGCAATTTAGTAGCATCACCCAGTGTAATTCCATAAAAGTACCACCCGTGGCGGAATCTAAAAGATTTCTAGAAACAAAATCCAATCCCGCATAAAAAATTTCTATGATCATCCAAACATTTAAACCATGAGTAGGACAATTTCTTCGCATCAATTTCATTCTTTCCCAAGATTGTGCAACATGTTCATGCTCAAGTTGCTTAAAATTCATGATTTGTGCCCTAAGAGAAGTAGTTTTTGTGGACGGAAAACACTTAGTAATAAAAGCATCTTTGCACTTATCCCAAGAATCGATACTATTGCGAGGGAAAGAAGAAAACCAAATTTCTTCACGATCTCGCAAAGAAAACTAGAATAATTTCAACTTCACAATATCATTGTCCACATCTTTTTTCTTTTGCATATCGCATAATTCCACGAATGTGTTAAGATGGGACGCGACATCCTCACTAGGAGTATAAATCTTTTCATAACAAGATTCAACAAAGCGCCATTAATATCACAAGACTCCGCACTAGTGGCGGGTGTAGCAATCAGAGTGCTAATAAAATCATTGTTGTTGCTATTGGAGAAATCACACAACTTGGTGTTCTCTTGAGTCATTGTGACTACACAACAAGATTGCACTCAAAAATAGATCTGACGAGAAAAACGACGAACGAAAAAGAGGGCGAATAAAATGACAAAGTTTTGTTAAGTGGGGGAGATGAAAACACGAGGCAAATGACAAATAATGTAAATTGCAAGGAGATGAGATTTGTGATTAGGAACCTGGTAGATGTTGATGATGTCTCCCCGCAACGGCGCCAGAAATTCCTTTTGATGCGGCTTGAACTACGTCGGTATTTCCCCAAAGAGGAAGAGATGATGCAGCACAACTACGGTAGGTATTTCCCTCAGTGATGATACCAAGGTTATCGAACCAGTAGGAGAACCACTCAACACTACGTGAACAGTACCTGCACACAAAGACCAAATACATGCAACCCGACGTAAACAGGGGTTGTCAATCCCTCCCGGGTAAAAAGATAGATAAAATTGTAGTAGATTGGATAAATAGATCTCGTGGGAACACGAGATAAAATAAATAACAACAAATTGCAGCAAGGTATTTTTGGGTTTTTGGATTAGTAGATCAGAAAATAAAAGCAAATAAAAATAGATCTCGAAGGCAAATATGATAAAGAAGAGACCTGGGGGCCATAGATTTCACTAGTGGCTTCTCTCGAGAAAAATAGCATACGGCGGGTAAACAAATTACTGTTGGGCAATTGATAGAACTTCAAATAATCATGACGATATCCAGGGCAATGATCATTAAATATGCATCACATCCATGATTACTAGACCGACTCTTGCCTGCATTTACTAATATTACTCCACACATTGACCGCTATCCAGCATGCATCTAGTGTATTAAGTTCATGGAGAAATGGAGTAATGCAATACGAATGATGATATGATGTAGACAAAATGTATTTATGTAGAAATATACCCCATCTTGTTATCCTTAATAGAAATCATACATACATGTCGTTTCCCCTTCTGTCACTGGGATCAAGCACTGTAAGATTGAACCCATCACAAAGCACCTCTTCCCATGGCAAGAAAAATCGATCTAGTCGGCCTAACTAAACAAAAGATTCGAAGAAGAAATAAGAGGCTATAAGTAATCATGCATATAAGATATCAAAAGACTCAAATAACTTTCATGGACAAAAACATAGATCTTATCATAAACTCAAAGTTCATCGGATCCCAACAAACACACCGCGAAAAGAGTTACATCAAATAGATCTCCAAGAGACCATTGTATTGAGAATCAAAAGAGAGAGAGAGGAAGCCATGTAGCTACTAACTACGGACACTTAGGTCTAAAGTGAGCTACTCATGCATCATCGGAGAGGCACCAATGAGGAGGATGAACCCCTCTGTGATGGTGTCTAGATTGGATCTGTGGTTTCTCGAACTTGCGGCAGCTGGAATTGATTTTCGACGACTACCCTAGGGTTTCCGGTGCACCCAGGTGGGTTGTGCGCCCCTCGGTGCACCCCTTTGGTATTTCTTTGGCCCATCATGTGTCTTCTGGCCCAGAAAAATTCTCCAAAAAGTTTTGCTGTGTTTGGACTCCGTTTGGTATTGATTTACTGCGAAGTAAAAAACAAGCAAAAAACAACAACTGGCATTGTGCACTATGTCAATAGGTTAGTCCCAAAAAATGATATAAAGTTTCTATAAAATGATAGTAAAACATCTAAGAATGATAATATAACATCATGGAACAATAAAAAATTATAGATACGTTGGAGACGTATAATCTTCGACGCAGCCGCCTACCTTGTTGAGCAGGCTCAAAACAAAGTAGGGGCGCAATCAAATATAGCAAGGTACCATTATACGAAAAGGCTTGTCATACCAATCTCCTTGGGGTCCAAGGGATAATGACGCAAAAACTCTGAAGAAAAAGCTTATGAGCGTGTTAACTTAGCTTTTGTTCATGCTCCTCTTCTTCACTGGTCGTACATTTGGTAATGTACATTACTTTCTTCTCCACTTGTGATTGATCCTCCCATTCGGGTTTCCATCCTTGTTCTAAAAAGACAATTAACGAAAAGGTGCACAAGGGATAGACTTGGTAGTTTATTAGTTCTGCGCCCGTTCCTGGCAAGAGCCAGTGGGGCTTATTTAAATGCTTTCAGCTGATGAGGTATGGTAGGAAAGAAGGGTCGGCTCCTGTCTCCCCTTCCTCATATTTTTCAATGATCCCATGGCAATGGGTACAAAGGGCATGCTGATGCGAAAGGCCCTGCTGCAACGCGCTTGCCGGGGTGTCGACCAGTGGATTTGCACCAACGTTCCACTCAGGATTTACCATTGGCGGGATAAATGCTTAACTGAGTTCCACGTGGGCTCATCGACGCTGACGATGCCACCGCTACATGGCTCGACCATTGACGAGTGGGAAGGGAGGAAGGGGCCGTCTGAGTACCATTCCTCTCCTTTTCCCAAACAATACCATTCGGCATTGGATATGCCTGTCATGAGTCCGCAAGGAGGGCGACGTCGCCGCTCGCCTTGCTTCTGTTTCCGGTTGCAGGTAGCGGGGTAGGTACGCCACTCGAGCTGCCTGCGGTATGCCGGGGGTGATGCACCGCAGCTCACGTTGAAGGAGACCCGTCCGGAAGCGCGGTACGCAAGTAGTCCGGCGGGTGCTTTTGAGGACCCAAAACCCCACACGCTCGGGAGGGACCCCGTCAGGGTGCGCGGCGGCTATCGGCTGCCCTAGGTCTACCTGACCGCCCCTACGGCCTCGAGCTTCGCTGCCCTGCAAAAGAAGAACGAATGAAGAACGAGGAAGAAGAAGAACAAGGAAGAGATAAAGGTAAAGGGTAAAAAGTGGTAGATGAATTGATCGATTGTGTGTTGTTCAATCGGCCGTCACCCCTTAGGTATATAAAAGGCAGCTGGACTTCCCGTGCAAGAAAAGGTTAGAATTCATGTTCAAGACCCTAGTTTGGGTCCAACTCGGAATCCAAAATTTCCAAAACGGTTCGGTTTACAACCTAGCTGCACCTTGCGGGTCATGTTTTTGGCAGTAAACTACCTCAGATGGAAACGAGCCCAAAAGCAATCTTGACCGTTTCGATGAGGCAAACAACTTTCGTGTTGAATGTTTTTTGATCAGAGGCCATCTTGAGGGGGTTTTCAGCTGTTTTCCGAAGTGTGCGGCAGAAAAATCCAAAACCCGGACAAACATCCCCGGAGTGTCCGGCCATTCTCGGAGAAATCCAAAACCCAGATGATTATTCCCGGAGTATCCGGCCATCCTGGTGCAGCCACGCATTTTTGGCTCTAACTTTTGCGTACGAACTCCGATTGAGATGTGTTTTTATATCAAAATCAATCGCTCCGACGAGACGCACAACTTTCATGTTGAAACTTTTTCCATCTGAGGTCATCTTAATTGGGTTTCAAGCCATTATTTAATCTGGTGTCAACATGAGCATCTCTGAACTTGTCATAGCTTTTGCATCTGAGCTCCGTTTTAGGCCATCTTCATATCCATCTTGATATTCTTGAAGAGAGCCATCCCATGGTGACTTTCAATAATAAATTTGAATTAATCTTGACATAGCTTCAAGCTACTCTTTATAATCGTGCCACTTTTGAGCGTCACCACATGCCCCCCTGTTTTTCAGCAAAGCTAGCGTGCTGAAAAATAACTTGTACCATGTTGGTTCTAAGGACGATGCCAACACTCCATCGGCCATTTATATGCTTAGGAAATAATTATATACCGGCCATTATTATTTTTGAATTCTTGATGCAAACTTGGGTGAAACCTTCTCAACTTCATTAACAATTCGATGATAAAATTTCATAGATATGTATCTCAAGGTCATCCTCCGAACTATATTGTTCACCCTTTTGCTAGGACTTTGTAGATAATCAATAAACTTTCTCCAATCCTTACTTTCGCATGAATAAAAAATGCATTAGTGGCCGAAGTTGTGGACTTCAGTTCAGCCTTACCTATGTTGACGAGACTAAGCATCGGCTATTGAGAGAAATGTGATACACCATGATTAACATAGTAGTCGGATGCTTGCTGTGCCAACTCCTTCGAATTGTCATGTCTAAGTATATGAAAAAAATTAAAGCAACCCAAGGTAAATTTTGCATCTAGACATACCCCAAGATAAACTATAAGTGATTCGTCAAAACATTGATAACCCTTGGATATTTGTTGCACTGCTCATAGCGAATCACCAAAAGCCTCACTATGTATAGCACCTATAGCAAGTAAAAGATTCAAACCGAATAACAATGCCGTGTTCGGCTTTGATTAATTGTGCAAAAAATATTCTACGCGGCATGAGGCTTCAAAAATAGTATCATAAGGAGATATATAAACAACACCAACACTTTGGCCATTGCTACGAATTGAACCATCAAAACATAATCTCCATAGTACTAGAGAGACAAGGCTAATATCAATATTATGCATGTCATTAATCCGATGTTTAGTAATAAAAATCAGCTATGATTTGGCCTCTTATAGATCTCAAAGATGCATAAGCCAAATCCTATTCAAACAAAGTATAAGCCCACTAGCCAATTCCGTAACTATGACTTGGACCAACGCAACATATATACAATGACATCGGTCATGATGTCTCAACTCCATTCAATCATAATATAGGCATACATATAAATTTCCGTGAGCACGTACCTTGTCTCGCTCTGCAATCGAACTAAGGACGATGTTAGAATACTACACCGGCCATGCATTGACATATTCTTAGGACGATAGATAAATATCGTCCATTACCATGTAAACTTCATTCAAAGCACATATAGCCGAAATAAACGAATGAAATGACAAATCAAGTATTTCAGCCCTTTGGATCGGCAACTAACTTGTAGCTAATCAAATGTATAGTGATTTGGTAATACCCTTTCATGATGTAAGAAATTATATTGCAACCATGGATCATTATAAGCCCATTGAGGGTAACCAATCATACCTGATGATGAATTCCATGGCATAGGCATTAATGGCATAGTTGAAGAATATGGATGATGTGTGGACCGAAGATGTTGAAACCTTCGGCTTGGTCCTTCATAGTTGTCACTATTTTCCTTCTTCACCTTTGCAGCACTTCTTGTAATGGAAGCTTGCACATAATTCTTATTTTGAGTACTTCCTTTGGGAACCCATGCCATGTTCCTTTCTTCAAGTTCTTGTGGACTAAGTTTTTGTAATATCTTGTCTTGCCAATATGATAAGCCGAGTGGGCACCCCGGCTGCGATTTTGTTTGAAGCAATGGCAATTCTTGTTTTACCTTGTGTACTCTCAACTTCTTCTCTTCAGATTTGGCACTTGATTGACTTGTCTCATTGCCTTTGGTAGCCAATGTCAATACTTTAATTGGCTCTTTTTCATTTGAGATCAAATTTGAAGTAGCAATCTTATGACCATCTTTTTCAACACGGAAAACTTGCTTGACCACCTCTTTCTTGTTCCTTGAGCTCCGGACCGATTCCTTATGATTGAAACGGTCTTTGACATGTGATTGTTCATCAAATGTTGATCTTCTTGGAGCTACAGACTGTTTGTGAGATGGTCTAAAATAAGATGGAGAATCTGCCCCTGTCTCATAGCTGTCCGATGATGGATATGGATCTACATGAGAATAGGGAGGTATCCATGACATTGGCATTGGCGGCCCAAAGTAAGGATATGAATATGCTGCATTGAGATTCTCACTTTGCCAATACCGATCCTCGGATTTGCACCTAGGGGGTGATCTTGAAAATTTTGAATTACTTGGCTGATAAGCACTCTTCTCCTCACTCTTCTTCTGTATTTTTCCAATAGTTGCGTGAAAGTGACTCTTGACCTTTTACCTTTGCGCTTACCTCGGCCTTTGCTTTCTTTTGGTTTGCTTTCATAGATCATTGGATTCGCTTGCTGCCCCAAGTCCTTGGTGTCTTCGTTGTAGCTTCGATGGAATTCTTTCCCACAAGTTTTTGTTCATTATGCTCTTCAACAACTTCTTTACTTGAAAGTTTGATCCCGTCACCTGTAGCTTTTTCCTTCTCTTTAAATGGATCGTCTTGAAGCAGCCGATGCATAAACTTTTTCCCATCGGGACCAATTGGAATAGATTGGTCATCTCTGGGTGTTTCAACAAATTTCGTCCTTTTTCAATGGCTGATTTAACTATTTGACAAAACATGTTGCAATCCTCAAAATTATGCTTGAACGAATCATGCAACTTACAATACATTCGTCCATGGATAGATCGCTCAACATTGTGATCAAGAATTCTAATATAATTATTTCTCAACAACAAATCAAAGATTTGATCACACATTCTTGATTGAAGGTAAACTTTTTATTCTCTAGCCGATCTTGCTGTGAGAACGGCTTTGGATTCAAGCAAATGAATGGTTCAGATTTTGTATCACCCCACT
Organism: Aegilops tauschii subsp. strangulata; assembly: GCF_002575655.3. Classification (NCBI taxonomy): domain Eukaryota; kingdom Viridiplantae; phylum Streptophyta; class Magnoliopsida; order Poales; family Poaceae; genus Aegilops; species Aegilops tauschii. Next base: position 238,370,416 of record NC_053037.3, on the reverse strand, counting down.
CGGCTATGCATTGTGTTTTGCACTCTATCTCCGACGTATTTGGATAAGATATTATACTAGCATCGGTTTTCTTAAAAGAATTTAACCTTGGCTTTAAATTTCTAAAATTAAAATATTTAGAATATACATGTCTTAATGGAGACCAAGTGCAAGCCAAGTACAAATAAGCAAAGCTACATAATCAGATATAAACTTTAGATAAAGCAACGGGGACAGCTTTGGCTGCAATAATGAGTCATTATCGGTCTTTATAAATGGCGCAATGGGTTGACCGATATGTTCTGTAACAATTTTATTGCTAACAAGTAAATTACCCTTCTTCATTGGTCTTTAAAAATTATTTATGAGGATTTTTCTAATAGATGCATCAACAATAAAGTTGTGACCACATCTGAAAACAGGTAGACTACTTGCAAGCCATACCTCTTCAAATATGTTGGGAGAGCATGATGGTGGTGTGACTTGAATAACATCTTGCTCCATCTTTGGATGGATCCCCAACTCCTTGTCATCATCTTTTTCTTGATTCCATGCATCATTGCTTTGAAGATCCATGTCAGCTGAACTTTGCGGCTACTTGTTCTTGTCCTTGAGGCTTGTCAATTTCTGTCGCACGAAACGCATAGGGCAGAAAGTAGGTTCCATTAACTTCAGAAAAATCAAGCACGGTCGTATTGCCATGCTTTCCATGTGCTTTCTCAATACTACTTGCCTCTTTGGATTTGATGGATTCGAAATATATACTAGTTGATTCCGCTTTTTCAACCGAAGCACTTTCATGTTCCGAATCATCCTTCTTTTCATTGATACTACCAATTGGCAATGCTTCTTTTATGTGAGCCAATTCTTTTTCTATTTGTTTCTGGTGGCGGGTGGCAAAATTGGCTTTAAGCTTTTTCTCAATTTCAGCCCACTCCAGATATGATTACCCCCCAATGCTTTTAGATTCTTTCGGCAATGACACATGGATGTTGCCAAAACTTTGCAATTGTGTAGGGGATGTATAATATGATGTAGATCTAGGTGAAGGCATATGTATTGTTGTAAAACCATATTTTTTCTCGCCAATTTTACCAATTGGCAAAGATTCATCTTCTTGCAAAACTCTAGTGTTTATTGCATTATAATCAGGAACTAACCCTTATCATGTTCTTCAAGGCAAAGCGCACTAATCTTGTTATTCTAGGCTATATCCCTTTTTAACATAGCCACTTCCCATTCTGTAAGGGATTGCTCCGCATTACTTTTTGATTCCTTTGGCATTGAGGTGTTGCCGAAATTATGCAATTGCATAGAGGATGCATTATATGCTACAATATTAGATGATGGCATGTGCACTCCTGGAAATTTTTCACTTATTCGGCTATGACCATGAAGGTGCGGAGCCGAATTATGAGCATCTACGGTTGTATACGGTGCCAAAAAATTACTAACATGAGGTGTAGCATATGACGGTTGAGAGTAACTGGCCAAATATCCAGTAGTAGCATGGCCAATTCTCTCATTCATATGCATGGTTGGATTAGTATATTGCACATTAGTTGCCAATGAATAAAAGGGTGAAACATTTTCTTGCATGGCATTGGAAATTCTAACATGAGGTGTTTCAAATTTATTAACCGAACTCACCATGTTGTTCATCGGCATAACGATTTGTGGGGTTGCCGATGCATGAGAGTTGGGATACATATGGTGTATGTTACTAATATCGTAAGAAGTTGAAGCATGTAAATTACTTTGAATCGGCCCTTGCACGTAGTTAGATGCATGATTGAAAAACTAGGGCTGGCCGATAGACTATACTCATTGAATGATCAAGTAACACCATATGAATTATTTGCATCTACACAAGGGGATTGGGTATTCATATTACCTTTGTAGACTGCAAACCATAGATGACGATCTCTTCAAAGCAAGAACGGGCCGGAGACCATTGGAAGCTTCGTCCCCAGCGGAGTCGCCAAAAAGTGTATTCGCACACGAACACGTCACCTTGTACCCTCGACGCCGGGGGTGATGCACCGTTGCTCACGTCGAAGGAGACACGTCCGGAAGTGCGGTACGCAAGTAGTCCGGCGGGTGCTTTTGAGGACCCGAAACCCCACACGCCCGGGAGGGACCCCATCAGGGCGCGCGGCGGCTATGGGCTGCCCTAGGTCAACCTGATCGCCCCTGGGGCCTCGAGCTTCGCCGCCCTGCAAAAGAAGAACGAATGAAGAACGAGGAAGAAGAAGAACAAGGAAGAGATAAAGGTAAAGGGTAAAAAGTGGTAGATGAATTGATCGATTGTGTGTTGTTCAATCGGCCGTCACCCCTTAGGTATATAAGAGGCGGCTGGACTTCCCGTGCAAGGAAAGGTTAGAATTCACGTTCAAAACCCTAGTTTGGGTCCAACTCGGAATCCAAACTTTCCAAAACGGTTCGGTTTACAACCTGGTTGCACCTTGCGGGTCATGTTTTAGGCAGTAAACTACCTCGAATGGAAACGAGCCCGAAAGCAATCTTGACTGTTTCGACAAGACGAACAACTTTCATGTTGAACGTTTTTTGATCAGAGGCCATCTTGAGGGGGTTTTCGGCTGTTTTCCGAAGTGTGCGGCAGAAAAATCCAAAACCCGGACAAACATCCCCGGAGTGTCCGGCCATCCTCGAAGAAATCCAAAACCCGGATGATCATTCCCGGAGTGTCCGGCCATCCTCGAAGAAATCCAAAACCGGGATGATCATTCCCGGAGTGTCCGGCCATCCTGGTGCAGCCGCGCATTTTCGGCTCTAACTTTTGCATACAAACTCCGATTGAGACGTTTTTATATCAAAATTAACCGATTCGACGAGACGCACAACTTTCATGCTGAAATTGTTTCCATCTGAGGTCATCTTAATTGGGGTTCAAGCCATTCTTTAATCTGGTGTCAACATGAGCATCTCTGAAATTGTCATGACTTTTGCATCCGAGCTCCGTTTTAGACCATGTTCATATCCATCTTGATATTCTTGAAGAGAGCCATCCCATGGTGACTTTCAATAATAAATTTGAATTAATCGTGACATAGCTTCAAGCTACTCTTTATAATCGTGCCACTTTTGAGCGTCAATAGCAGGCAACGAGGAGCCTGGGCACGCAGGCTGGAGTAGTGCGGCAAGGTCGTCCACGCGCTTCTTGACGGCGGTGAACTTGCTGTTGGAGCCGACCATTCTCTCGCACATGCGAGAGGCGAAGCCGGTGTCGACAAGGGCTATGACGCCGGCGGTCGCCAACACCGTCTGGAAAAGCTGCTCGGTGCAGGGCCGCAGGCCGGCATCTTGGACGATCCAGCACAGCCGACTGCCGCTCGCGTCCATCGACGCAATGGGTGCTTGTGGCTTCTTGTCACTTGGTCTTGGAAATGGATTGCAGTGGGCAGTGTTGCACAGAGACTAGGATTACATGGATTGGAGTGGTGGGCGCCTTTATATGAGAGTCCAAACTGCGTTGCATTCACATCGTGATGGCTCCATTCTGCTTCTCCAATTACTTACCTCTGCATGCTAATTGAATGCGGAGGCATCATTGACCGTTCAACGTTTCGGGAACCGCTACCCTCTCCCTCGTTGGCATTCAAGCCATATCAACGTAAATGCGTGTCAAAAAGAGACTAGTTAGTAGTAGTACACTCAATATTGTGCACCGAGACCAAGGCAGAGAGGAAAACGAGAGAACATAATACGTATTTATTTAAAGTGTAGATTCACTCATTTTGCTCCGTATGTACTCATTTACGGTGTAGTCACTTATTGAAATCTCTAGAAAGACAAATATTTAGGAATGGAGGGAGTAGTCCCTCCTTTCCGGTTTACAGGTCTATACTATTAAGAGCAAGTACAATAGTGAGCTTATAGCCTGCTTACATGCCAATTTTGTCTATGTGGAGGAGAGAGACATAAAAAAGTAAGGGGATTGGGCTCTCATGCAAGAGCCTGGCTATATGCGTGCTCCAAGGAAGATGCAATAAATGTGAGGAAAGAGATGGGGAGAAGATGAGAGGCAGATGCAATAAATGTGAGGAAAGAGATGGAGTACTAATCTTATAGCCAACCTTATAGCCAAGCTTGTTGTATATGTGTTGGCTATAAATGGTATGGCAACATCTTATAGTCAGCAGTTGGCTGTATTATTAACTTTTCATGTCTCTGTCCTCCACATAGGCAAAGTTGCCATGTAAGCAAGCTATAAGCCCATTATTGTACTTGCTCTGAACTGACCGATGCATGTCGTGCTAGGTACTACGTCCCACGTCTCTCATTGGTTGATTCCTATTCATGTCAAGAAACAAGAATCGTGGTCGGGTTTGTTTCGAGATTATTTGATTTTGTAAGATGACTATTACTAGCAATCGCCACAATAACCTCAAGATCTGCATCCGACGGTGGCACCTATTGGACGCAAACAGCAGTAGAAAAGAATTGCCACAAAACTGCCGCACCATGCCCCACCCCTAAACAAAGACTGCCATGCGAGCGTTCGCAACTTCAACGTTTGGGTTGCGCTTAGCTCTTCGACTCTTCAAGAAGACGGGCAATGATGTTACTACCTCTACAGTATTGAATCAACTGCTGCATGTCCATCCACCGCGTGCGGGGGGATAGCTTGTCGTAGTAAGCAAAAGCCTCTCCTCGTCTGCGAGCCACCGCGCGCATGGGCGAGGGAGAGGGCATACTAGTAGTAAAATCAAGCTTCTCCTTGTTGTACGAGTTGACGCGACACGTCATAGCACTGGCCCCACATGCTTGCCTCTAAACTTAGCTAAAAGACCCGTAGTGTACAGTATATTTGCTGCAACCTCTAACATTTACCCCACCACAAATTAAAATATATATTCCTATCTTGACCAGATCAACATGCAAACTACAATCACCAAGATGACAAGTAGGGCGAGAAGATTATTTTAATCAAAAAATGCTTCAAGACGGCCACATAGTATGGAGCCGACTCCAACGATTTTAAGCTTAGAGGCACGGTACATGCTATCCTAGACTATGTTACTATACTACCTCGGATGGAAACGAGCCCAAAAGCAATCTTGACCGCACTATGTTATTTATAGCAATATATCCTAGACTATGTTACTATACTACCTCCCCTACACATGAAGCTGCCACACGAGCGTTCGGGTTGCGCTTGGCTCTTCGCCTCTTCGGGAAGTCGAACAATGATGGTTCTACTACAGTGGAGTATGCTTCTGGCCATCTGACACCGAATGAACTGCTGCATGTCCATGCGGGAGGGAGAGCATGCAGCGAAAGCTTCTCCTAGTCCTACGAGCCACCACGCTCATGGCCGAGGGAGAGGGCGTCGTAATCACACTTCTCCTTGTTGTACGAGTTGACGCGACACATCAAAGTAGTGCACTCGATATATTTCAATAATTTGCGTTTATCGATGCATTAATTACAACGCATGCATGCATGCCGCGACTTTCCTTTTGATACTTGCATGTGGTAAAACTTTCTAATGCCTCGGCCCTAAAGCGATAGATGGTGGTGCACGAGGAGGGCGAGATCATGCCGACGGAACAGGACCCGACGATGGAGCTCTCTATGGTCTCTATGGACCTCACCTTGCTCCACTGCCCCTTGTGCCTCCGTCCCTTGAATCCTCTAGTGTATGAGGTTCGAATACACCTCGTCCATTTAGCTAATCGAGCAAGGTGCATGTTTCTTGAGTGATGTGTTGTTCGATTGATTTGTGCAATGAAAGGGAGGGCACCTGGCCCGCGCGGACTGCCACGACGAGCGCCCCGGGAACCAGCGGCAGTGCCAGAAGTGCGAGCTTGGCGGTGGCATCGACGTGCGGAACATAGTGATATACGTCGTCCTCTCCTCGGTGAGGGTGTAGTGCCCGCACGAAGGCTATGGGCTCTACGTCAATTACCACAAGCTCGCCAATCACCAGAGCGTGTGTCCGCTCATGCCCTGCAAATTCCCCATGCCCGTCTGCGGCTATGACGGCCCGCCGCCGGCGCTCCCTCACCACATCAGCATCATGCATCCCATGCCCATGCATAGGATCCAGTACGGCAAGGTGCTCCAGCTGCAAGTTCCAGCGTCGGAGCCCCGGCTCTTGCTGTTCGCTGAGGAGGACGGTCGCGCGTTTTTCTTGGTCGGCGGCATGCTCGACATTGGTGCGCCTATCGCCGCGTCAGTCATCTGCATCAGAGCGGGGTGTCCCCACCACCGCACTACGCGGCAAAGCTATGGGCGAACGGCCCGCCGGGGGAGCCCAAAGGCAGGACCGACGCCGTCAAGGTGGAAATCGAGGTGACAAGCAGCAAGGATCCCGGTGACGTCGCCATGCAGGAGCTTGCCTTCTTCACAGTTCCGCCCAAGCTCCTGGTCGGGGCTGGGTTGTCGAGGACGGTGACCCTCCACATTCGGATTGACAAGCTCACCTCCTAAATGATCTATAGTGCCTTCTATTTATCTTAGTAATATGCTAATATAAGGGTTAGCTCGGTCTACTTTAGCTTAAGAGATGGTGGATTTTGGTGGCAATGCAGCAATTACTTCGACATCATATCAGCAGTTAAAGTAATTTCCAACAGTCAAACATATATTTTGTGTCTGTTGGATATAAAGATCCCTTGGGTAAGAAGTATAAGCAGCTTATATGCTTGTTTGTGGAGAAAGTGTTGCATACTTCTGCGAGTTGACGCGACACATCAAAGTAGTACTACTACTAGTAGTACTCACCCGACTGCGCACTAGGTAGACGAAGCTCGTGTCGTGTTGGTGATGTGTGCGGCCTGCACATTAACCAAAACCTCGCGCATCCAGCTTAGCCTACGCGTTTTAAACTTCTCAATCTCAAGGCCAAGGAGCAACGGGAACCTATGATATAGCCAATCGGATGGTTGAGAACACTACCATTTGTAGCTACAGATGCGCGTGTGAGAAAGGATGAGTGCGTGCATGCACCTCTTCTCTTCGTGTATAATGTACTAAACTCATAGTACAAGTGTATGTGGTTGGTATCGACCTAGGGAGCTAGAGATGGTGCATGCGAGAAGTCCCGAGAGACTAGGTGTGTGCGTGGGAAAGAGGGAGAGAGATGATATGTGTCGATGTAATGCATGTGAAAAAAAGACTAGTCTATAGCTCGCCACGAGGCTATTCCTGGCAAACGCCCCAATAACCATAAGATATGTATCTGACGGTGCCAGTTATTGCACGTACACAACAGTAGAAAAAGAAGTACCTTGGCATATTAAAAACTGCTACACCACGGCCGAGAACGCGTGCCCACGTTACGCCATCCGGGAATAGTGCCGCACTTCGAACTAGAACCATCAATAAATTTTGAGCTTGCGTCTGGTCACATTCCAAATTACCACCACGCTATATTTAATTGCAAACCTGTTCACACCAATCAAAACCTAAACGGTTTCCCACTTAGGAGCGCATTAGTACTCGGTTATAAATACTCTACTCCAAGATGACTGCACATTCCTCCTCAACTCCTCATCCACAAAAACAAACAAGTCTTTCATCGTCGTTCCCTGGCGTCTGCCATGGCCCGCATGAGTTCTGGTCGAGAGATTACTACCAGGGGGTGAGCGTGGAAGCGGAAGCATGAGAGATGTCCCGCCTCGCCGCCGTAGCAGCCGACATGTCCCGCCGTGCCGCCATAGCAGCACAGAGGTCCCACCACGCTGCCGAAGCAACACAGAGGTCCCGCCGTGCCGTCGATGCAGGAGACTGGTCCGGCCACGCCACGGAAGTAGTAGAGATGTCCCGCCGCACCGCAAATGCAGCAGGGAGGTCCTTCCGTGCCGCGGCGGCCTAGGAAAATGTCTCGCGGGAAGGCAAGGACTCTCACAGGCGCATGAGCGCTATGCTCGATGGCCTGATGGGTCTGATCTCCGGTTGGATGAAGCTGCAGGACGAGATGAATGCCTCGTTTGAAAATGCTACCGCCATCATCATGGACTAGGGAAGGACAAGGCGAAGCCCCGCACCAAGTGCGACCTGCTGAGGGCGAGGATTGCTGGAAGGGCGTAGAAGGCGGAGGAGACCGCTGCCTTATTGAAGAGGACGGGCGTCATCGTCAAGAAAATTATGGACGAGAATGTCATGCTCCGCATCAAGCGCGAAAGGCTGGTGGAGGAATCCGTGGATGCTACCAAGCAGCGTATTAAGGACATGAAACTGATGAAAGAGATCATCGCCGCTCGCTGCGAGAACTAGGGTCCGCGACCTGCAACGCATCAAGAAAGTATAGATTAGCGAGCTAGACCGTTGTATGCATCTTCCTTCTTGTTTTTCCCTTGTGTATTTTGGGCATAGCCGCATTAATTATCTTCCTAAATATGTAAGACAATTATTATCCACTGTCGTCATCCTTATATATTCATCAGTCTTGCTATAAGTCGTAGTAGATGCAATATATAGGTCCGTCATATCTTACATACAGATCCGTGCAAAATTTTCTTTTCAGATTTTCTTTTTTCTCTCTTAAATCTCAGTCGAGCGAGACATAGCCACGCCATTAAACAGGGGTTCGAGCACCATTAATGGAGACCCTGGGAGAGAGGTGAGCGACAGATGGAGGTCAAAGAGCTCCCCTCCCGATAAGGACACCCAGGGGTCTGATCGCACGCCTCCCGTACTAAAATAGGTACCCCGCACGATGCCTCCTAGCCAATAAAAAAGGGGATGTGTGGCGGCATGTAAATTGTAAGTAGAACACCCACGATTTCAATAATACTTGTGTTTCCTATTGTAACATGACATCACTTGTTCCAAAATGACTTTGTTGATTGTTAATGTGTGCGCCTTCGCAAATCGGACAGCAAAATTACCACAGCATGTTGGTGCCATGTCATGACACCAAGCCAAGTTTCATGATTTTCACGCATGTTTTGAATTTACAGGAAGTAAAAAAACAAGTTTCTCAATGTTTCCGGTCGAGCCACGATGCAAAGACGTTTGAATTTCATTCCCATTTCTTGCATGGGACGTACAAATTTACCCGAGGACACACATGTGCTTTTTCAACCAACTTTGGTGCACTAGAGCATGTGCTTGTAGTTAAAATATGAATTATGCACATTAAATGACTAGAAACTCAATTAATGTATAAAAAAGGCCAAATGAACCCGGAATAATTCCAAAATTTAACATGTAACTCATATAGTTCTATGTTGCCTCTGAAAAGAAAATCAGGGGGGCAGCGTATATCGTTTCGCAGACAAAGGTGACACGTTCCCTCTCAGAACGACGAGCCTTCTTGAGAGAAGCTCCGGTTTGGAAGAAACTTGTACCAAAACTTGTTCCAATTTGGCCAATTTTTTTTACCACATCCTGTTAGTGCCATGACATGACACCATGCCAAGTTTCATGATTTTTAGGCATGTTTTGGATTTACAAGAATCTAAAAACCAAGTTTTTCAATGTTCTTGGCCGAGCCACGACGCCCAGATGTTTGAATATAATTCCCATTTCTTGCATGGGACTTAGAAATTCACCCGAGTACACACATGTTACTTTTCAACCAACTTTGGTGCACCGGAGCATGTGCATGTAGTTCAATTTTGAATTATGCACATTAAAATGACCAGAAACTCAATTAATGTATAAAAAAGGCCAAACGAATACGGAATAATTCCAAAATTTAACACGACACTCATATGGTTCTATATTACCTCTGTAAAGAAAATCAAGGGGGGTAGCGTATATCATTTCACACACAAAGGTGACACGTTCCCTCTCAGAACCACGAGCCTTCTTGAGAGAAGCTCTGGTTTGCAAGAAGCTTATACCAAAACTTGTTCCAATTCGGGCAAAAAATTTACCACAACATGTTAGTGACATGACATGACACCATGCCAAGTTTCATGATTTCCAAGCGACTTTTGAATTTACAGGAATTTAAACACCAAGTTTCTTAATGTTCTCGGCTGAGTCATGACGCCCATATGTTCGAATACATTCCTATTTCTTGCATGGGACCTAGAAATTCACCCAAGGACACACATGTGATTTTTCAACCAACTTTGGTGCACCGGAGATTGTGCTTGCAGTTCAAATTTGAATTATGCACATTAAATGACCAGAAACTAAATTAATGTATAAAAAAGGCCAAACGAACCCGGAATAATTCCAAAATTTAACAGGGCACTCATATAGTTCTATGTTGCCTCTGTAAAGAAAATCAAGGGGGAGCCAGCGTATATCGTTTCACACACAAAGGTGACACGTTCCCTCTCGGAACCCCGATTTGCATGAAGCTTATACCAAAACTTGTCCCAATTCGGCCAAAAATTATACATACGAAAACATGGTTTAGATTATCTCGATCATCTCGCTACCTAGACTAATGTACTCTGATTTGAATTCAACATAAAATGGATACAAATATTTGAATTGGAGATCGTATGGTACATGTAGTTCATAGTGAAATATGATTACTACTATATGAATGTTTCTGTTATCAAGATGATATTTAAATGATGGTATAACTTGACAAAAATCTTATGCAAAGAAGGAAAATTGATTCAAATTTAGTCCATATGGGAGACGACAATATATATATATATATATATATATATATATATATATATATATATATATATATATAGGGATTGACTATTCGTCACCTTGGGTGAGGAATAGTTATTCTTCACCCCCCTATATTTTACCACCAGTGCACTGTAATTTTACGTTCCGTAAGTTTTATCTTATTTCTGACGTAAAAAGAGACCGTAAGAAAATATATCATCGCCGTAAAAAATATTTTATGTTATGTAAAATTACAAACGTAAAAACATAGTGTAAAATATACATAAACTCCAAATTTTCTTGTCTTATGACCTATAATTTTATTTTCTTATACCAAATTTTACGTAGTGAATCAATAGGAACGTAACTATTTGAATTCCAAATGTAATTTAATTATGAAGTGATCGTAAGATTACCTTGGGTGAAGAATAACTTATTCTCCACACTGGGTGAAGAATAACTTATTCTGCACCCTGGGTGATGAATAGCATCACTATATATATATATATTCATAGGGTGGAGTAAAATGTTCATATAAGATGGAAGATCAAAATATAGGACTACATCCATTATAAACCACAAGATCACCTAAAGATATATTCGAATTCAACATAATGTGGATTCAAAATTAGAAATTCAAGACCCTGGCATTTGTAATCATACAAAAAGGGACATGACTCTTTCTTCTGGTGGGAATTGATTTGTTTTTTGTTGTTGTTGAGGGAAGTGCGAATTGATTTGGTACTGTACACGCTAATTTTGTTCTCCCGATTTTTTTTACATTTTTCTTGTAGGTTTTTCAATGGCATTTATAACAATATATTAAAAGGGGACATGACTCTCTTGTGTCTTGTTGTACACATTAAGTTTGTTCTGCCGAACATGGAATCCACACCTTGTTATCCCAAAATTTTCAAGCACGAGTATCTTTTGTCTCTTCTGCTGTGAAACTGCCGCCTCTTCAACCCGCGCCGTGCCTTGTTATCTCGAAATTTCGACGCGTGCGAAAAATCCCTCCTCATCCGAAATCGGTACCGCAACCCAGATACGTGAAATCCCCCTTCTACCCCTGAGCCAGAAATGTCGCCTCGATGTTGCATGGTCATAACCGGTGGGGGTATGTTCGTAACTTACCCTACATTTCAAACAAGCGTGTCCCTAAGCCATGGCTCCCCTACCTTCCCCTTTGTCCCCCATTCGTACACCGAGGCCGACAAAACCCACGAAACCCCACGCTCCTCCGTCGGCCTCCCAACCGCCGCCCAGCTGGAGACTCTTCCCCGACGATGTTGTCCACAACAACTGCTGGACGTCCCTCATCCACTGCACCGGATGCGGATCCGTCGTCAATCTCGTCGTCCCGCCGGATCAGTCGCCCCATCCTCCACCTCTAAGGAGCTGCCCCGGCGTTCGCCTCGTTTATCGCGCCAGTTCCATCCACACAACACCGTCTTGACCTGCCCCACCGGAACTGCAGCACCCTCACCAATTCCTCTTATGAAGTCGAGGCCTGCTCGGCACCACCAAGGAGGTTCTGCACTCACTGCTGAATTTTATCTTTTATTCGATCTCACGGGGCTACAAGTGCTTGATACCGAGCAGCCATGGTGGGTCTCCATCGGCGCCGCTGTCGCCGACCACTTCCTCCATGGCATCTCTCCCCCATGTCGTTGCTTCCTCGGTGGCGACTTCCACACCAGCACTAGCTGTTGCTGCTCTGGCTCTCAATCGTGCTGCTGCTGCTCCGGCTCTCGCTTGCGCCGCGGCTCTGTTCTTGCTGTCGGTCGCGCTGCTGCACTGCTCTTGCTTTCGTTCGTGCTACTGCTCTGCTCTGCTATTGCTATCGGTCGCGCTGCTGCTCCGCTCTTGCTCTCGTTCATGCTACTCCTCTGCTCTGCTGTTACTCTTGCTGCTACTGTTGCTGCTGCTGCACGACCTGCGGCGGCTACAGGAGTTGCTGCTTTAGCACTCGCTCACGATGCTGCTGCACGAGTTGCTCTCTGCTAGTGCATTCCCTGCTTGAGCGGCTGCCGATTTAGATCACTACTTCTCTACTACTAGTGCTCAAATGCCCTAAACTTCTATTGCAACGCTCTGCTACTAGTTCAATCAGTATCGAAAGTAAAATTCAGTTTCGACTGTAAAGTTCAATTTCTTCAGTTAAGTTCAAAGTGAACAGTATTTACCACATCTGTCGGAGCGGCCGTGGCGCGACTGATGCAATTTACATCTAGCACTTTTTGGTGATGTATTTTACATCATGTATTGCAGATGCTATTAGAGTCCCAATTCAGATTAACGTTCTTTGTCTTGTCCTGCTTCATGGGAGCTGCTCCAACGACAAAACCGTCCATCATAGCGGAGCAGTACCCTCGGCGCCGTCTCCAGAGGCCTCAGATCTTCTTCCCCGCCTCTGACAGTCACACCAGCATCACCATCCTCCACGTCCAACCCAATGCTGCTGAGGTCGACAAGGCTATGCCAAAGAGGTTGTACACTCGTCGCATCACTTTGTTGCTCTGCATTCATGTCGATCCCTCAGGGATCCTTTGGTTCAAATCAGTTGCAAATATAGAAAAAATGAATCGTGGTCACAAAGTTAACAGGGAGAAAACTAAATGCTCTTTTGAACCACAATTTTAATCAGTTTAGCTAGATAGTCATTATATCATACTCATGTGGACCAAATCTAAGCTCACAAAATATTTCGAGGGCAGGCTTCAGCCTGTTCAAGACCGCCTACTAGAATCACCACTAGTTCAAAAAAAGGTTAGGAAAACATAGGAATTGGTAACGTTAATATGGTACTAATATTCATGCATTTGGTTAGAAGGAATGGAGCAAAAACTAGAGGATTTTTTTTCCTTTGGTGTCTCTTTCAAAGGAAAAACGTAGGAATCTTAATATCAACTTGGACGTCCTTTTCAAATTAATATGCATGAAGAACATGACTAATTGCATTACTGGCATAATAAGATCCTTACTTTTTTATTTTCATGTGGTTTGACTTTAATTTTACCATGTATCTCCATTCCTGTGTTCTTCCAATTCATGTGAACCAAACACCCAGGTTGACAGAAATCCTATGTTTGCAAATGCTCTGTTTTGCATGTGCATTCCTATCCTATTCCTGTGTTTTTCCTACCCCTATGTTTATAGAATCCTCCAATTCTAAGGAGCCCTTACAGATTTACTTCATTTTCAGATAGGTGTCAAAGAAAACTCTGTGTGTTATGTCCTGCTCCTGCCGTGCCGTCATCCACCCCACCCGAGGTGCACCATCGGCGGAAGCGTTCACTACAGCAGAGATTCCCCCTACAGACTTTCTTTCGCCGCCTCAGATCATCTTCCCCGTTGCCGGCAGCCACACCAACTACATTACTATCATCGACTGAGCAGATGAACCTGAGGACTACACAGTTCCGGAAGAGAGGTCGCACTCTTTCGTGTCTGCTTATGTTATACATCGGTTATTATTACCTGCTACTTTATTGTCCTGTTCACCTCTTAGACTCTGAGTTAGGTCCAAACTAATGTTCAAACTTGAGTTTTAAAATACCTGTGGGCACATATCGAGGCAGCAATGAATAGTATCTATCTACTATCTGGTTCATTTGGGGTCTTCTATGTGGTTCATGTTGGGTCGGCAACAAACAGTAGATGATCCATCGTCTATCTTTTTTAAACTGAAGCTATAATCTACTGCTATGATTAGTTTTGGATCTATCCACTCGTTTGCTACCATCAGTCTTGATTTCTGCATGCACCCCTTAGGTCTTACATAATCTAACTATGTTTTTTTATTATGCATGTCAGTTATTGTACATAATCGTACTGAACATGTAGACAAAAAGAGAAGACCGTTGAGTGAGAATATAATGTCATGCAGACCCCGCTCCATGGTGGGCGAAATGGGCCCCCTCCCGCCATTCCAGATTGTATTCCAGAGGAATATAACTATTCAGAGGGGGATTCGGAGGGAGCCAACCACTCCTATTTACCCCCTGAGGTGTTTGCTCTAACCTGGCATGCTGATGTTGGTATTATCATGCATAGGGCGCCTCGAATTGCTTACATTATACATCTTATATGTCATCATCTTAGTTTAGATTTGCTTTGTGTGAATGCCACCTGTTTGGTTTCTATATCATACTCCCACCATTCCTTTTGTCTTTTTAGAGATTTCAACAAGTGACTACATACGGAGCAAAATGAGTGAATCTACACTCTAAAATATGTCTATATACATCCGTACGTGGTAGTCCATTTGAAATCTCTAAAAAGAAAAATATTTAGGAATGGAGGGAGTATATGTGAATTATGCAATGCCATCTTCTTTAGCCGGTCTTCATATACGTGAATCATGCAATGCCATCCTGTTTAGCCAGTCATCATATATGTGAATTGTATCATGCCATTTTTCATCATAATGCATTCCATTTGTCAACAATGTTTATACATTCATCTACTCTTCCTATGCATCAGCCATTTGAGTCGGTCATGGGAAAATCTGGAGTGAAAATAAGGTCTTCTGAGTAGTAAGTGCTACCTCTCAATGTAGATTTCTTGCTGGTTACAGATACCTTCTTAGAGGACGATTCAGAGACAGATGACCAGTCGTATTCCCCCTCTAACTTGGCAGGGTTATATTGCTCATATCATGCATATGGTGTCTTGCATTGTTATGCCATCTGCTTAGATTAGACATGCTTTGTGTGAATGCCTCCTGTTTGCTTTCTATATCTGATATGTGAATTATGCAATGCCATGTTTTTCAGCCAGTTATCATACATGTGAATTATGCACCGCCATGTAGCCAGGCATCATATATGTGAATTATCTCATGCCATCCTTTTTTTATTACATATTCCATTTGTCGACAATCTGTGTATATTGAACTACTCTTCATGTGTATCAGCCATTTGAGCCGGTTATGGGAAAATCAGGAGTGAAAACAAGGTCTCCAGAGCAGGTGATGGTACCTGTTGAAGCATATAGCTCGATAGTTACAGGTAGCTCGTCAGAGGAGGATTCAGAGACAGATGACCAGTCCTATATCCCTCTTGAGGTGTATGCTTTAACTTGCAATGTCTATATTTCTCATATCATGCATATGGTGTCTTGCATTGCTTAGTTTAGACATCATATACACAATATTCAATGCCATATGTTTAGTTTAGAAATCATATATGCAAGTGCCAACTACTTAGTATATGAATCAATTATGTGAATTATATCATGCCATCCTGTATACTTAGACAACATGTATGTGAATTATTTCATCCCAACCTATTTTAGAAAGACATCATATAGTTTTGTCATGTCATCCTATTTAGATACTCATCATATGTTGAAGTATGCCATTATATCCTGTTAAGTTATCCATCATATATCTGAAACTGTGTCATGCTATCCTGTTTAGTTAGGCATCATATATGTGAAATTGTGTCATGCTGTCCTGTTTGGTTACACAGCATATATGTGAATTACCACATCTGTCTATCATACAATGTATGCACTTTCAATTTCTTTTCTTGTTTATCATCCATTTGAATTGGAGGGGTGATGGTAGTATCTACGGGAGTAAAAACCCGTTCTTCACAAAAAGACGGTGCTACCCGTCGATGCAGATATAACCATTGTTGTACTGGCCCACGAACTAGCCCCACCACACATAATCAAGACTCTTCCAGATTGTACACTTACACCGTTGGACAGAGAACCAGCTAAACCCCATCTAACCCCAACCCCAGCGGATAGTAACCCATTTCTAGTTGACACAACACCATGTCCACCATTGAGTACGCCCACACGAGTAGTTTGTAAAGCAACTGCAGTGCCCAAAGCACGAAGACCACCACAACGAACCAAACTCCATGTTTAAAGCAGAAGAGCAACTATTCTCAGGTCAGATTCCGTAGCTATGATCTATACTCCTTTGCTCTTGCATCACTGTATTTACTCATACCAACTAATTTCGAATTTGAAGGATCCAATTGAAACTCCAATGACGCAACATGTTTTAAACCTATTTCTTTAATTGGATTGCTATTCTAACTTCTTGCTCTATGTTGATTTCAGTTTCAGTTGTATAAAGAGTTATGTTCTCATGTCATGCACATTACAAGTGTTGCCAGTGTTGTGTAGTTTCCCACACTTATATTCTGTCTATGCTTTCGTGTCTTAAAAATATATGATTTGAGCTGTGTCTCTATCTTGATTTGGCAACATAAACTAGAATGATATGGATAATACAATGACCATAGTACATAGATATATGTTTGTTTCATGCTGTTATCCTGTCCATCTTACTACTGAACCGGTTTACCAAAATGAGTTTCATATACTACATGCTAAGCACGTGATGTGTCTGCTTGTTTCTCTTGTAGAATGCGAAGAGAATATTGGAGAAGAGCACCCCATTATGCAATGGTAGAGAAAGTAATGCAAACAAGGTTCAAGATAGTGCGACAACCCTGTTGATCTCCAAGAAAGATGATAAAAACTATCTTGTAGACAGTGAGACAACCCCAAAGTCCTGCGTTGATGTAGTGTTCGAGTTACTGGCCACTACTGCTGGCACAAGCTCTTTGAACTAGCTTCCTGAATCACTTCGGCTTCTTCAGTCTTAGCTACAAGCTGAAAGGCATTAGTTAATGTGCTGTGGCAAGAAGCCGAAAAACTAAGGAAGTTCCTGCAGAATTCAGATGCATACTTTCTGGTGCAACAGCAAGCGCTGGACAATTTTAGCGCCAAACAAGAGAAAACTAATAAGCCTTCTAAGCTTCTTGCTAGCATAGTGGGTATCCAGGATATCATTTCTTGAGCTGTTCTGAAGTGGTTTCAGTTCTAGACTTGTTTTGCTGGAGCGTTTATTTTCACAGGTGGCCAATTTAGACGCCCAGTGTATGTAATATGCTGCTTTGTTCACTATATTTGCACTGGTGGTGAACTTTGATGCCCAATGGATGTAATATTTGTAATAGCCGTAATAGCTTAGCGTAAGTTGCTTGCTTATTTATTTCCTTATTGTCTTGTTTATTTTTTTCCTGGTAGTCGCTGTAGTTCTTTTCGATGTAACCTTTTTATTTAGAACTAAGCCACAGTAAACATGGGCAACATATTGACCGTTGTAGCCATTATCCTGCTGCCTGCAGTAGTGGGCATCCTAAGGTCTGTATGATCCATGGGCCTTCTACGGGCCGTAGATTCAATGTGACTTCTACGGCCCGTATAATCGATTGGCCAAACATGGGTCGTACTTTCATGGACAATCGGACCGCAATATGGCGGTAAACGGGCTATAATGTGAATCGTCTATTTATGGGCCGTTAACAGGCCCATGTGTACAACGGGCTTAATTCGAATGACACTCATAACGGGTCATTAATGGGCCATATTTGAAGATGCCATGAAAACGGCCCAACGGATTAAAGGGCCACAAACGGGCCGACTTTAACCACGGGCTGAATTTGGCCCACAAGCAGAACCCGATAGCTTAATGGCCACCCGTTATGGTGGATGCCATGTGTCGGTTACCCTTGATGAAAACACTTCCATGACGCGCGATTTATCATCATGTAAGTGGACACTTCCGTGATGATAATTTTGGTATTGTCATGGAACACTATTACGACATCACAGGTATGACTATCTTGATTCTGTCATAAACTCGTCATGGATGTACATGCATGAGAGAAAACGTGACCTACTGTGATGAACACGTATCATCACAGAAGTGGTTTTTTTTGTAGTGAGAGCGGTAAACCTTTTGGTCAACTAGTTTGCCATCCTTAGTCAAGTCAAGATGTCCACTAGTAGGCATGTGTGTTTTCACACCTTTGCTGTCTTGCATGTTGAACTTCTTGAAAAGATCCTTAGCATACTTTGTTTGAGAAACAAAGGTACCTTTCCTTAGTTTGCTTGATTTGCAAAACAAGGAAAAATTTGAGTTCACTCATCATAGACATCTCAAACTTCTTCGACATTAGCCTTCCAAAAGTTTCACTAAAATGGGGATTAGTAAAACCAAATATGATATTATCCACATAATTTTGGTACACAAATAATTCACCATTAACCCTTTTAGTAAAAAGTGTAGAATCAGTCTTCCCAATTTCAAAGCTTTTTTCAATAAGGAACTTGGTCAAGCATTTATACCATGCTCTAGGAGCTTGTTTAAGACAGTAAAGAGCTTTGTGAAGTTTGTAGACCTGATTAGGTTTCGTGGGATTAACAAAGACAGGAGGTTGTTTAACATAAACTTCGTCCTCAATTTCTCCATTTAGAAAAGCACTTTTAATGTCCATTTGGTATAAAGTGATGTCATGGTGATTGGCAGAAGCAAGTAAGATGCGTATGGACTCAAGTCTAGAAATGAGGGCATATGTCTCACCATAGTCCATACCTTTGACTTGAGTGTAGCCTTGAGTGAAAAGACGGGCCTTGTTGTGTACAACTTGTCCATCTTCATCTTCCTTATTTCGAAACACCCATGTGGTTCCAATGACATTGTGCTTGTCGTCGGGCTTTTCTACCAATTTCCACACTCGATTCCTCTCAAAGTTTTGTAGCTCTTCTTGCGTAGCATTCACCCAATCTGGATCCTCGAGAGCTTCTTCAACCTTCATAGGTTCAATACTAGAAATGAATGAGTAGTGTTCACAAAAGTTATCTAAACGAGTTTTAGAGCGAGTAATTCTCCTGGTTTGAATATCATCAAAGATTTGTTCGACGAGATGATCTCTTGTGACTCTTGATCTAACGCGTGAAACCTTTTGTTTGGGTCGGGGTGGAACATCCTCTTCATTGTCTTATTCTTCTTCTTCATTGTTGTTGGCGTTGTTGTTCTCTTGTGGAGGTGGAGAGGGAGGTCGAGGTGGTTCGTCTTGTTGTACTTCCTCGTTTTCTCCGTCTTGACGTGTTCTACTTGTGGATGCCTCCAAATCAGCTTGTGTTTCACCTTGATGTGAAGTTGAGGCTTCAACTTGAATGGACGAAGTACTCTCCTTCACATCCTTTGGGAGAATCTTGCCAACGGACAAATCTTGGATTGCTTCCGAAGGATCTTTGTCCCCGGTGAGAAGTTCCTATGCCGTTTTGCCGAGAAGCTTGTGAAGATATTGTTGATTTGTAGCATGACAAGCCGTCTCAACCGCTTTCGCCCAAAAATGTCTTGGTGTCTTGTATTTGTCAAGCCTCGTTCTTTCCATCTCAATAAGTGTCTAGTTCTTCCTCTCAACAACTCCATTTTGTTGAGGTGTGTACGTAGACGAGAACTCATGTGAAATCCCTTCTTCGTCAAGAAAGGTATCCACATTGGCGTTCTTGAACTCGTTCCATTGTCGCATTGAACCTTATTGATCTTCACTTCAAATTGGTTTTGGGCCTTCCTAGCGAAGTTCTTGAAGATCTTTTGGACCTGCGATTTATCATCAAGAAAGAACACCCACGTAAATCTTGAAAAATCATCAATAATGACCAAACCGAACGAGTTACCACTGAGGCTCTTGTAAGCGTTGGGACCGAAAAGATCCATATGAAGTAGCTCAAGCGGTCTTCTTGTGGAAATGATGTTCTTCATGGGATGACTTCCTCCAACCTGTTTTCCTGCTTGACAAGCACTTCAAAGTCTATCCTTGTCAAATATGACATCTTTAACACCAAGGATATGATCACCTTTAATAAGCTTATCAAGATTTCACATGCCCACATGAACTAGTCTTCTATGCCATAACCAACCTTTAGAAGATTTAGCAATTAACCAAGTATGAGGTTGAGCTCTTTTAGTGAAATCAACAATGTATAGGTCACCTCTACGAATACCGGTAAAGACGATATTATGAGTATCTCTTCAAAACACTTGGCAATCTACCTTAGTAAATAGAACATTGAAACCGAAGTCAGCTAGTCTAGATACAGAAAGTAGATTATAAACAAGAGATTCAACGAGCATAACATTTTGGATAAAGCTATCATGGGAGATGGCCACCTTACCAAGGCCAACTACCTTACCCTTGGAGTTGTCACCAAAAGTGACATACTTGCGGGGACCGTCGTTCTCAGCAAGCTCACGAAACATGTCCTTATCGCCAGTCATATGATCAGTACATCCACTATCAAGAACCCATTCCTTTCCTCCCGCCATGTAACCATGAAGGTTATCCATAAGACCAAATTGTCTCATCAACTCATCAAGATCAAAGTCACTATCATCATCTTCATCATAATATCCATGTTCAACATCATCATGTGAATGATCTTCACCTAGAGAGAATGATTCATTAGATTTATGACCATGACAATGTGCATGTTTATGAATTCTAATAATTTGTGAGATGATGCCACTCATGACTCCAACATCTCCTTTGGCACGCATAAGGTCACGGAGCTCAAATAGACAATGGACTTTTGAAGAATCTCATATAGATTTTTCAAGGAAGATTTTGGAAAGTGCTCCTCAAGATATTTCCATATAGTATAAGCACATTCAAATGTAGGCAAGCATACAAGAAAATTTCTAGGCAATCCTCTGATGATAAGATCAATAGTTCTAAGATTGCGGGTCATGTCAAGATACTCATCGGGGGTAGGATGCAAAGGATCAATGGGGTGCACATAAAGGCTAGTAATATACTTGTTCAGATTATATTCATTTGAACTCTCAAGCATCGCATTCTTCCAAGAGCAATAGAACTCTACGTCAAGCATATGCACTCTACGTCTAATACTCCCGATCATAGACTCATCCATCTTCCTCCAATGGCGATTAAACCAAAGCAATGGAGACCAATGCTCTAATACCAATTGAAAGGATCGAGAAGAGGGGTATAGAGGGGGGATTAGAACCTCAACAAGTAAAAGTGGAAGTTTTGAGATTCTTCATGTTAAGGTGGAGTATCATCACAAGTTTAAGCATTCACAATACATTTCAAGCAAGCATGACAAGAGTATGAGAAGCGGGAAGAGTAAGCATGCTAATTGCAAGAAAGTAAAGGGATGGGATTAGAGTGTGCAAACGCAATGAAGATACCGAGATTTTTGGCATGGTTCCGATAGGTGGTGCAATCTTACATCCACGTTGATGGAGACATCAACACACGAAGGGTAATGGTTGCGTGAGTCCACGGAGGGCTCCATCCACGAAGGGTCCACAAAGAAGCAACCTTGTCTATCCCACCATGGCCATCGCCCATGAAGGACTTGCCTCACTCGGGTAGATCTTCACGAAGTAGGCGATCTCCTTGCCCTTACAAACTTCTTGGTTCAACTCCACAATCTTGTCGGAGGCTCCCAAGGGACACCTAACCAATCTAGGAGTCACCACTCTCCAAAAGGTAATAGATGGTGTGTTGACGATGAACTCCTTGCTCTTGTGCTTCCAATGATAGTCTCCCCAATACTCAACTCTCTCTCATAGATTTAGATATGGTGGAAAGATGATTTGAGGGGAAAGCGGCATGGGGAAGGCTAGAAATCAAGGTTCTTGTGGTAGGATTGGTATATCTTGACCTCAACACATGCGGAGGTGGTTCTCTCTCAGAAAATGTATGATGGAAGTGTAGGCATGTTCTGATGGCTCTCTCACATATGGAGAAGGGGGTCGAGGGGTATATGTAGCATCCACACAAAATCCAACCATTACACACATTTGACCCAACTCGGTCAGACGGAATAGAAGAACTCGGTGAGACCGATTTAGTTGAAAATGTGAATGTTAGGAATCTCGGTGGGACCGACTGGAACAACTTAGTGGGACTGATGTGCTAGGGCTTAGGGCAAACATCAACTCAGTGGCACTGATTGCGTCAACTCAGTGAGACCGTAGTGAAGCAATAAGGCAACAGAGAAAATGTCAATCCAACTCGGTGAGACCCATCGCTATTTTGGTGAGACCGAAATAATTGCAACAGGAAACAGAGGATTGGCATGGCCATCTCGATGAGACCAAGATTCGTATTGGTGTGACCGAACTATTTAGGGTTTCTGGCAGTGGCTATGTCATATGAACTCGGTGGCACCAGATAGAAAGAATCGATGGGGCCGCGTTGGAGTTTAGGGTTTTGACATATTTGGAATGAGAAAGTGGTTGAGGGCTTTGGAGCAATATCACGAAGCATTTTGAGCAAGCAAGCCATTAAGCAACACCTCATCGCCTTTTAATAGTATTGGCTTTCCTATGGACTCAATGTGATCTTGGATCACTAAAAATGAAATGAAGAGTCTTGAGCTTTTGCCAATATGTGTCCTTAGCATTTTGAAGGGGTTCCACCTCCTCTAGTACTTTCCACGCCATTATTGAACTTGTGTGAAATGCACTAGATAAAAGCAATAGTCCAACAAGAGATATGTTGACATTAATTACCAAAATCACCCAGGGAGCACTTGTGCTTTCAGATGGACATCTCCATAGCCCATTGGTTAGCTGCGTCGATGTGAGACTTTCTTACTTTTTTGTCTTCCCTATATTTACCCATATAACCGTACTCTATTCCACCCATAGTGCTATATCCATGTCTTGCGCTCATGTATTGCGTGAGGGTTGCAAAAGCTGAAGCGCGTCAAAAAGTATGAACCAATTGCTCGGCTTGCCATCAGGGTTGTGCATGATAAATACTTTGTGTTAAGAAGATGGAGCATCAAAAGACTATGATTTTGTAGGGATAGCGTTCTTTAGCATTGATATTATGAAAAACATGATTGTTTGATGGGATGCCTGAGTATTAATGTCTTTATGTCAAATTATAGACTGTTGCTTTGAATCATTCGTGTCTTAATATTCATGCCATGATTAGATATATGATCAAGATTTTGCTAGGTAGCATTCCACATCAAATTTTTTTTTTATCATTTACCTACTCGAGGACGAGCAGGAATTAAGCTTGGGGATGCTGATACGTCTCCGTCGTATCTATAATTTTTATTGTTTCATGCCAATATTATACAACTTTCACATACTTTTGGCAACATTTTATATGATTTAGTGGACTAACCTATTGATCCAGTGCCCAGTGCTAGTTCTTATTTGTTGCATGTTTTTTGTTTCACATAATATCCATATCAAACAAAGTCCAAACGCGATAAAAATTTATGGAGAATTACTTTGGAATATTTGTGATTTTTGGGAGGTGGAATCAATGCAAACGGGGGCCCACTGCCACCACGAGACACCAGGGTGCGGCCTAGGGCCCATGCGCGTGGTGGTGGGTTGTACCCTCCTCGTAAGTCGATAGGAGCTCTACTTCGGGCGCAAGGAAGCTTATATCTGAAAAAAATCATGTTAAAATCTCAGTCCAATCAGAATTACAGATCTCCGGGAATATAAAAAACGGTTTTCGGCCAGAAAACATGAACGCAAAACAGAAGAGAATAGAGAGGGAGATCCAATCTCGGAGGGGCTCCTACCCCACCACAGCCATGGAGGCCATGAACCAGAGGGGGAAATCTCCTCCCATTTATGGAGGAGGCCAAGGAAGAAGAAAAAGAAGTTGGGGGGCTCTCTCCCCCTGTCTCCCGGTGGCGCTGGAGCGCTGCCAGGGCAATCATCGTGACGGCGATCCACACCAACAACTTCGCCGCCGTCAACACCAACTCTCTCCCCTTCTATGCAGCGGTGTAACCTCTCTTCTATCGTCTGTAATCTCTACTTAAACATGGTCCTCAATGCTATATATTATTTCCCAATGGTCTATGGCTAGCTTATGACGTTTGAGTAGATCCATTTTGTCCTATGGGTTGATAGATCATCGTGGTGGGTGTGAGTTGTATGTTTTATTTTGGTTCTGTCCTATGGTGCCCTCCATGTCGCACAAACGTGAGGGATACCCGTTGTAGGGTGTTGCCATACGTCCATGGTTCGCTAAGATTGGGTGGCGTGAGTGACACAATACACAGACCCGAGTAAGTGGGCTATTGCGTATGGGAGTAAAGAGGACTTGGTACTTAATGCTATGGTTGGGTTTTACCTTAATTGTTGGGGATATAACCCCGCGGTGTGACCCGCCCAAGAGGGACCAGGTTACACAGTTGGCGACTCATGGCAAAGGGCCCAAGTGGGCCGAAGAAGACAAGACAAGAAGACGGCGGCTCATAGGCAGGCTTATTGAAGGCCCAAGACTCGGAGGCAACTCAAGACCCGAAGGTGTGAGCTGCCCGATGATGACTTGCTTTGTAAGACAAGGAAATTAGAACCACAGTCGGTTACGTTGTCTGACCCGACCTGGACTCTTGTAAACCGCCGGACCTCGACCTGTGTATATAAAGGCGAGAGCCGGTGGCGGGTTAACTCAAGAAACAACTGATCGATAGCTAGGTTAAGTGTAATCGCTCCCTTGTAATCGAAACTCAAGCAATACAACTAGGAGCAAGACGTAGGCTTTTACCATGTTGTGAGGGGCCGAACCTGGGTAAACTCTTGTGTCCTTTATCCCGCTCAACCCCTTCGAGCTAACCTACATTGAGGTGGCTCCACACCTAAGTCCTTTCACAAGGGCATCTGTCGTGTTAAATCCACGACAGTTGGCGCCCGCCGTGGGGCCAGAGCATGGTGGTTTCAAGTTCTTGAAGGGCAATTTCTCAAGGATCGAAGGGTACGCTGTGGGCCGGATGACCAAGAGTCGTTGTGGCAAGATCTACATCGACGACGCTGGCTGGGGCCCCGAGGCCGACTCAATCGAGTATGGGTCCTGGGTCCCCTTTGGCGGAATTCACGTCTTCATCGTCAAAATCAATGAGTCAGAGCCTGAGCCAGACGCCTGCATTGGCATCATCGAGACGGTTCAGCGCGCGCAACCCACCAGGGGTCAACCCGGCCGGAAGCACGTCATTGTTGGCTTTGTTCAAGGGGCGGATCTTGAGGAAGGGTCTGCATCTGGTGGAGAGATGGCCATCTATTCAGGTGATGAGTCCTCGACTGGAGAAACCGAATCAATCTATAAGCTTCAAGATGGCGGGCCTGGGGGCTATACCGATGGTGACAGTATTCCGGATCCCTATGAGCCTCCGAGCAGGGCCGCTATTTTTATGACAGGTACGCAACTAATGCTAAATTCGTCAACGGCCGAGGCTATGACCTCCGGCTCAACTGCTGCTGCGATAGCAGGGGCGAGCGGCCCATTGCGAATGCCAGCTCAAGTCTTACCTGAGCTCTTGGATGCGTTGACATTTCTATTAGCTACAGAGGTAACTCCAGTGAATCAAGCGCAACATAATGCAGAGGTTGCAAAGGTGCGAGACGAGCTGCCGAAGGCCCAAGAGGATCTTAATGCAGAGAACACCAGGATGGCAACAAAGCGGGCTTTGTTGGAGGCCGAGTCATAATCGATAAGAGCAGAGGCTTTTCGTCTGAGTAAGGATCGGAACGCATCCAATGCTGTTCTTCAAAGGAGGCACCAGCGCCGCCTACCTTCACAGTTTGATGGACGGAATCTTTTTAACACATTGATGTCTACTACTCAACCTTCTTCTTGTAGACATTGTTGGGCCTCCAAGTGCAGAGGTTTGTAGGACAGTAGAAAATTTCCCTCAAGTGGATGACCTAAGGTTTATCAATCCGTGGGAGGCGTAGGATGAAGATGCTCTCTCTCAAGCAACCCTGCAACCAAATAACAAAGAGTCTCTTGTGTCCCCAACACACCCAATACAATGGTAAACTGTATAGGTGCACTAGTTCAGCGAAGAGATGGTGATACAAGTGCAATATGGATGGTAGATTTAGGTTTTTGTGATCTGAAATTATAAAAACAGCAAGGTAACTAATGATAAAAGTGAGCACAAACGGTATTGCAATGCTAGGAAACAAGGCCTAGTGTTCATACTTTCACTAGTGCAAGTTCTCCCAACAATAATAACATAATCGGATCATATAACTATCCCTCAACATGCAACAAGGAGCACTCCAAAGTCACTAATAGCGGAGAACAAACGAAGAGATTGTGGTAGGGTACGAAACCACCTAAAGTTATCCTTTCTGATTGATCTATTCAAGAGTCTGTAGTAAAATAACATGAAGCTATTCTTTCCGTTCGACCTATCATAGAGTTCGTACTAGAATAACACCTTCAGACACAAATCAACCAAAACCCTAATGTCACCTAGATACTACAGTGTCACCTCAAGTATCCGTGGGTATGATTATACGATATGCATCACACAATCTCAGATTCATCTATTCAAACCAACACAAAGTACTTCAAAGAGTGCCCCAAAGTTTCTACCGGAGAGTCAAGACGAAAACGTGTGCCAACCCCTATGCAGAGGTTCATGGGCGGAACCCGCAAGTTGATCACCAAAACATACATCAAGTGGATCACGTGATATCCCATTGTCACCACAGATAAGCACGGCAAGACATACATCAAGTGTTCTCAAATCCTTAAAGACTTAATCTGATAAGATAACTTCAAAGGGAAAACTCAATCCATTACAAGAGAGTAGAGGGGGAGAAACATCATAAGATCCAACTATAATAGCAAAGCTCGCGATACATCAAGATCGTATCACCTCAAGAACACAAGAGAGACAGATCAAACACATAGCTACTGGTACATACGCTCTGCCCCGAGGGTGAACTACTCCCTCCTCGTCATGGAGAGCGCCGGGATGATGAAGATGGCCACCGGTGAGGGATCCCCCCTCTAGCAGGGTGCCGGAAGAGGGTCCTGATTGGTTTTTGGTGGCTACAGAGGCTTGCGGCGGCGGAATTCCCGATCTATTATGTTCCCCGATGTTTTTATGGTATATGGATATATATAGGCGAAAGAAGTCGGTAAGGGGAGCCACGAGGGGCCCACGAGGGTGAGGGCGCGCCCAGGGGGGTGGGCACGCCCCCCCCCCCGCCTCGTGCCTTCCCCGTTGCTTCCCTTACGTACACTCCAAGTCTTCTGGATTGCTTTCGTTCCAAAAATAACTCTCCCGAAGGTTTCATTCCGTTTGGACTCCGTTTGATATTCCTTTTCTGCGAAACACTGAAACAAGGGAAAAAACAGAAACTAGCACTGGGCTCTGTGTTAATAGGTTAGTCCCAAAAATAATATAAAAGTCTTTAATAAAGACCATAAACATCCAAAACAGAATATATAATAGCATGGAACAATAAAAAATTATAGATACGTTGGAGACGTATCAGTATCCCCAAGCTTAATTCCTGCTCGTCCTCGAGTAGGTAAATGATAAAAACAGAATTTTTGATGTGGAATGCTACCTAACATAATTCTCAATGTAATTTTCTTTATTGTGGCAAGAATATTCAGATCCATAAGATTCAAGATAAAAGTTAATATTGACATGAAAACAATAATACTTCAAGCATACTAATAAAGCAATCATGTCTTCTCAAAATAACATGGCCAAAGAAAGCTATCCCTACAAAATCATATAGTCTGGCTATGCTCTATGTTCACCACACAAAATATTTAAATCATGCACAACCCCGATGACAAGCCAAGCAATTGTTTCATACTTTTGATGTTCTCAAACTTTTTCAATCTTCACGCAATATATGAGCGTGAGCCATGGATATAGCACTATAGGTGGAATAGAATGGTGGTTGTGGAGAAGACAAAAAGGAGAAGATAGTCTCACATCAACTAGGCGCATCAACGGGCTATGGAGATGCCCATCAATAGATATCAATGTGAGTAAGTAGGGATTGCCATGCAACGGATGCACTAGAGCTATAAGTGTACGAAAGCTCAACAAAAGAAACTAAGTGGGTGTGCATCCAACTTGCTTGCTCACGAAGACGTAGGGCATTTTGAGGAAGCCCATCATTGGAATATACAAGCCAAGTTCTATAATGGACGATTCCCACTAGTATATGAAAGTGACAACATAAGAGACTCTCTATCATGAAGATTATGGTGCCACTTTGAAGCACAAGTGCGGTAAAAGGATAGTAGCATTGTCCCTTCTCTCTTTTTCTCTCGTTTTTTTATTTGGGCCTTTTCTCTTTTTTTATGGCCTCTTTTTTTTAAGTCCGGAGTCTCATCCCGACTTGTGGGGGAATCATAGTGTCCATCATCCTTTCCTTACTGGGACAATGCTCTAATAATAATGATCATCACACTTTTATTAACTTACAACTCAAGAATTACAACTCAATACTTAGAACAAAATGTGACTCTATATGAATGCCTCCGGCGGTGTACCGGGATGTGCAATGACTCATGAGTGACATGTATGAAAGAATTATGAAAAGTGGCTTTGCCACAAATACGATGTCAACTACATGATCATGCAAAGCAATATGACAATGATGAAGCGTGTCATAATAAATGGAACGGTGGTAAGTTGCATGGCAATATATCTTGGAATGGCTATGGAAATGCCATGATAGGTAGGTATGGTGGCTGTTTTGAGGAAGGTATATGGTGGGTGTATGATACCGGCGAAAGGTGCGCGGTATTAGAGAGGCTAGCAATGGTGGAAGGATGAGAGTGCGTATAATCCATGGACTCAACATTAGTCATAAAGAACTCACATATTTATTACAAAAATCTATTAGTTATCGAAACAAAGTACTACGCGCATGCTCCTAGGGGGATAGATTGGTAGGAAAGGACCACCGCTCGTCCCCGACCGCCACTCATACGGAAGACAATCAATAAATAAATCATGCTCCGACTTCATCACATAACGGTTCACCATACGTGCATGCTACGGGAATCACAAACTTTAACACAAGTATCTCTCAAATTCACAACTACTCCACTAGCATGACTCTAATATCACCATCTTCATATCTCAAAACAATCATAAAGAATCAAACTTCTCATAGTATTCAATGCACTTTATATGAAAGTTTTTATTATACCCATCTTGGATGCCCATCATATTAGGACTAAATTCATAACCAAAGCAAATTACCATGCTGTTTAGGACTCTCAAAATAATAAAAGTGAAGCACGAGAGTTCATCTATTTTTTCAAAAGAAAACCACCGTCGTGCTCTAAAAGATATAAGTGCAGCACTAGAGCAACCGACAAACTACTCCGAAAGATATAAGTGAAGATCAATGAGTAGTTTAATAATTATGCAACTATGTGAAGACCCTCTAACATTTAAGAATTTCAGATCTTGGTATTTTATTCAAACAGCAAGCAAAACAAAAGAAAATAAAATGACGCTCCAAGCAAAACACATATCATGTGGTGAATAAAAAATATAGCTCCAAGTAAAGTTCCGATGAACGAAGACGAAAGAGGGGATGCCTTCCGGGGCATCCCCAAGCTTAGACGCTTGGTTGTCCTTGAATATTACCTTGGGGTGCCTTGGGAATCCCCAAGCTTAGGCTCTTTCCACTCCTTATTCCATAGTCCATCGAATCTTTACCCAAAACTTGAAAACTTCACAACACAAAACTCAACAGAAAACTCGTAAGCTCCGTTAGCGAAAGAAAACAAAACACCACTTCAAGGTACTGTAATGAACTAATTCTTTATTTGTATTGGTGTTAAACCTAATGTATTCCAACTTCTCTATGGTTTATAAACTCTTTTACTAGCCATAGATTCATTAAAACAAGCAAACAACACACGAAAAACAGAATCTGTCAAAAACAGAACAGTCTGTAGTAATCTGTAACTAACGCAAACTTCTGAACTCCAAAAATTCTACAAAAATAGGAAGACCTAGATAATTTGTTTATTGATCTACTGCAATTGGAATCAGTATTTTAGCACGTTCTGGTGATTTTTAACAATAGTTTTCGTGAACAGAAAGTTTTTCTGAAATTTTTAGCAAGATCAAATAACTATCATCCAAGAGGATCCTATAGGTTTAACTTGGCACAAACAGTAACTAAAACATAAAAACACATCTAAATAGAAGCTAGATGAATTATTTATTACTAAACAGAACCAAAAAGCAAGAAACTAAAATAAAATTGGGTTGCCTCCCAACAAGCGTTAACGTTTAACGCCCCTAGCTAGGCATGATGATTTCAATGATGCTCACATAAAAGATAAGAATTGAAACATAAAGAGAGCATCATGAAGAATATGACTAGCACATTTAAGTCTAACCCACTTCCTATGCATAGGGATTTTGTGAGCAAACAACTTATGGGAACAATAATCAACTAGCATAGGAAGGTAAAACAAGCATAACTTCAAGATTTTAAGCACATAGAGAGGAAACTTGATATTATTGTAATTCCTATATGCATACATTCATCCCTCAAAATAATTTTCAGTAGCATCATGAATGAATTCAACAATATAACCAGCACCTAAAGCATTCTTTTCATGATCAACTTGCATAGAAATTTTACTACTCTCCACGTAAGCAAATTTATTCTCATCAATAGTAGTGGGAGCAATCTCAACAAAATAACTATCATGTGAAGTATAATCCAATTGAAAATTAAAATCATGATGACAAGTTTCATGGTTATCATTATTCTTAATAGCATACATGTATCACAATAATCATCATAAACAGCAACTTTGTTATCATAATCAATTGGAACCTCTTCCGAAATAGTGGATTCATCACTAAATAAAAGTCATGACCTCTCCAAATCCACTTTCATCAATATAATCATCATAAATAGGAGGCATGCTTTCATCATAATAAATTTGCTCATCAAAACTTGGGGGACAAAAAATATCATCTTCATCAAACATAGCTTCCCCAAGCTTGTGGCTTTGCATATCATTAGTATCATGGATATTCAAGGAATTCATACTAACAACATTGCAATCATGCTCATCATTCAAAGATTTAGTGCCAAACATTTCATAGATTTCTTCTCCTAGCACTTGAGCACAATTCTCCTTTCCATCATTCTCACGAAAGATATTAAAAAGATGAAGCATATGAGACAAACTCAATTCCATTTTTTTGTAGTTTTCTTTTATAGACTGAACTAGCGATAAAACAAGAAACTAAAATATTCGATTGCAAGATCTAAAGATATACCTTCAAGCACTCACCCCGGCAATGGCGCCAGAAAAGAGCTTGATGTCTACTACGCACCCTTCTTCTTGTAGACGTTGTTGGGCCTCCAAGTGCAGAGGTTTGTAGGACAGTAGCAAATTTCCCTCAAGTGGATGACCTAAGGTTTATCAATCTGTGGGAGGCGTAGGATGAAGATGGTCTCTCTCAAGCAACCCTGCAACCAAATAACAAAGAATCTCTTGTGTCCCCAACACACCCAATACAATGGTAAATTGTATAGGTGCACTAGTTCGGCGAAGAGATGGTGATACAAGTGTAATATGGATGGTAGATATAGGTTTTTGTAATATGAAAATATAAAAACAGCAAAGTAACTAGTAGTAAAAGTGAGCGAAAATGGTATTGCAATGCTTGAAAACAAGGCCTAGGGTTCATACTTTCACTAGTGCAAGTTCTCTCAACAATGTTAACATAATTAAATCATATGGAAATCCCTCAACGTGTTACAAAAGTCACTCCAAAGTTCCTATCGCGAAGAACATAAGATGAAATTGCTTGTAGGGTACGAAACCACCTCAAAGTTATTCTTTCCGATCGATCCATTGGGCTATTCCTATAAGTGTCACAAACAGCCCTAGAGTTCGTAGTAAAATAACACCATATGACACACATCAATCAACCCTAATGTTGAAGGAAATATGCCCTAGAGGCAATAATAAAGTATTATTTATTTCCTTATATCATGATAAATGTTTATTATTCATGCTAGAATTGTATTAACCGAAAACATAATACATGTGTGAATACATAGACAAACGGAGTGTCACTAGTATGCCTCTACTTGACTAGCTCGTTAATCAAAGATGGTTATGTTTCCTAGCCATAGACATGAGTTGTCATTTGATTAACGGGATCACCTCATTAGGAGAATGACGTGATTGACTTGACCCATTCCGTTAGCTTAGCACTCGATCGTTTAGTATGTTGCTATTGCTTTCTTCATGAATTATACATGTTCCTATGACTATGAGATTATGCAACTCCCGTTTACCGGAGGAACACTTTGTGTTCTACCAAACGTCACAACGTAACTGGGTGATTATAAAGGAGCTCTACAGGTGTCTCCAAAGGTACTTGTTGGGTTGGCGTATTTCGAGATTAGGATTTGTCACTCCGATTGTCGGAGAGGTATCTCTAGGCCCACTCGATAATGCACATAACTATAAGCCTTGCAAGCATTGTGACTAATGAGTTAGTTGCGGGATGATGTATTACGGAACGAGTAAAGAGACTTGCCGGTAACGAGATTGAACTAGGTATCGAGATACCGACGATCGAATCTTGGGCAAGTAACATACCGATGACAAAGGGAACAACGTATGTTGTTATGCGGTCTGACCAATAAAGATCTTCGTAGAATATGTAGGAACCAATATGAGCATCCAGGTTCCGCTATTGGTTATTGACCGGAGAGGTGTCTCGGTCATGTCTACATAGTTCTCGAACCCGTAGGGTCCGCACGCTTAAAGTTACGATGACAGTTATATTATGAGTTTATATGTTTTGATGTACCGAAGGTTGTTCGGAGTCCCGGATGTGATCATGGACATGACGAGGAGTCTCGAAATTGTCGAGACATAAAGATTGATATATTGTACGACTATATTCGGACACCGGAAGTGTTCCGGAGAAGTTTCGGATAAAACCGGAGTGCCGGAGGGGTTACCGGAACCCCCCGGGGAAGTATTAAGCCTTAGTGGGCCTGAGGGGAGAGAGAGGGCAGCAGCCCAGGAGGTGGCGCCCCCCCTCCCATGAGGAGTCCGAATTGGACTAGGGGAGGGGGGCGCGGCCCCTCTTTCCCTCTCCCTCTCCCTTTCTTTCCTTTCCCCTTCTCTCTTCCTAGTTGGACTAGGAAAGGGGAGTCCTACTCCTACTAGGAGGAGGACTCCCCCCCTCCTTGGCACGCCCCAAAGGGTCGGCCGGCCTCCCCCCTTGCTCCTTTATATACGGGGGCAGGGGGGCACCTCTACACACAATTGATATACGATATTTTAGCCGTGTGCGGTGCCCCCTCCACCAGATTACACCTCGATAATATCGTTGCGGAGCTTAGGCGAAGCCCTGCATCGGTAGAACATCATCATCGTCACCACGCCGTTGTGCTGACGAAACTCTCCCTCAACACTCGGCTGGATCAGAGTTCGAGGGACGTCATCGAGCTGAACGTGTGCTGAACTCGGAGGTACCGTGTGTTCGGTACTTGATCGGTCGGATCGTGAAGACGTACGACTACATCAACCGCGTTGTGATAACACTTCCGCTTTCGGTCTACAAGGGTACGTGGACAACACTCTCCCCTCTCGTTGCTATGCGTCACCATGATCTTGCGTGTGCGTAGGAATTTTTTTGAAATTACTACGTTCCCTAACAGTGGTATCAGAGCCTGGTTTTATGCGTTGATGCTATGCACGAGTAGAACACAAGTGAGTTGTGGGCGATATAAGTCATACTGCTTACCAGCATGTCATACTTTGGTTCAGCGGTATTGTGAGATGAAGCGGCCCGGACCGACATTACGCGTACGCTTACGCGAGACTGGTTTCACCGTTGCGAGCACTCGTTGCTTAAAGGTGACTGGAGGGTGTCAGTCTCTCTCACTTTAGTTGAACCGAGTGTGGCTACGCCCGGTCCTTGCGAAGGTTAAAACAACACCAACTTGACAAACTATCGTTGTGGTTTTGATGCGTAGGTAAGAACGGTTCTTGCTAAGCCCGTAGCAGCCACGTAAAACTTGCAACAACAAAGTAGAGGACGTCTAACTTGTTTTTGCAGGGCATGTTGTGATGTGATATGGTCAAGACATGATGCTATATTTTTTTGTATGAGATGATCATGTTTTGTAACCGAGTTATCGGCAACTGGCAGGAGCCATATGGTTGTCACTTTATTGTATGCAATGCAATCGCCATGTAATTGTTTTACTTTATCACTAAGCGGTAGCGATAGTCGTAAAAGCAATAAGTTGGCGAGACGACAAGGATACTATGATGGAGATCAAGGTGTCGCGCCGGTGACGATGGTGATCATGACGGTGCTTCGGAGATGGAGATCACAAGCACAAGATGATGATGGCCATATCATATCACTTATATTGATTGCATGTGATGTTAATCTTTTATGCATCTTATCTTGCTTTGATTGACGGTAGCATTATAAGATGATCTCTCTAAAATTTCAAGATAAAAGTGTTCTCCCTGAGTATGCACCGTTGCGAAAGTTCTTCGTGCTGAGACACCACGTGATGATCGGGTGTGATAGGCTCTACGTTCAAATACAACGGGTGCAAAACAGTTGCACACGCGGAATACTCAGGTTAAACTTGACGAGCCTAGCATATGCAGATATGGCCTCGGAACACAGAGACCGAAAGGTCGAGCGTGAATCATATAGTAGATATGATCAACATAGTGATGTTCACCATTGAAACTACTCCATCTCACGTGATGATCGGACATGGTTTAGTTGATTTGGATCACGTAATCACTTAGATGATTAGAGGGATGTCTATCTAAGTGGGAGTTCTTAAGTAATATGATTAATTGAACTTGAATTTATCATGAACTTAGTACCTGATAGTATCTTGCTTGTCTATGTTAATTGTAGATAAATGGCCCGTGCTGTTGTTCCGTTGAATTTTAATGCGTTCCTTGAGAAAGCAAAGTTGAAAGATGATGGTAGCAATTACACGGACTGGGTCCGTAACTTGAGGGTTATCCTCATTGCTGCACAGAAGAATTACGTCCTGGAAGCGCCGCTAGGTGCCAGGCCTCTTGCAAGAGCAACACCAGAAGTTATGAACGTCTGGCAGAGCAAAGCTGATGACTACTCGATAGTTCAGTGTGCCATGCTTTACGGCTTAGAACCGGGTCTTCAACGATGTTTTGAACATCATGGAGCATATGAGATGCTCCAGGAGTTGAAGTTAATATTTCAAGCAAATGCCCGGATTGAGAGATATGAAGTCTCCAATAAGTTCTACAGCTGCAAGATGGAAGAGAATAGTTCTGTCAGTGAGCATATACTCAAAATGTCTGGGTATAATAATCACTTGATTCAACTAGGAGTTAATCTTCCGGATGATAGCGTCATTGACAGAATTCTTCAATCACTGCCACCAAGCTACAAGAGCTTCGTGATGAACTATAACATGCAAGGGATGAATAAGACAATTCCCGAGCTCTTCGCAATGCTAAAGGCAGCGGAGGTAGA
Source organism: Aegilops tauschii subsp. strangulata (assembly GCF_002575655.3). NCBI lineage: Eukaryota > Viridiplantae > Streptophyta > Magnoliopsida > Poales > Poaceae > Aegilops > Aegilops tauschii. Next base: position 238,334,713 of record NC_053037.3, on the reverse strand, counting down.
AATCAAAAAGGAGCATCAAGTGTTGATGGTCAGTAAAACCACTAGTTTCAAGAAAAAGGGCAAAGGGAAGAAAAAGGGGAACTTCAAGAAGAACAGCAAGCAAGTTGCTGTTCAGGAGAAGAAACCCAAGTCTGGACCTAAGCCTGAAACGGAGTGCTTCTACTGCAAGCAGACTGGTCACTGGAAGCGGAACTGCCCCAAGTATTTGGCGGATAAGAAGGATGGCAAGGTTAACAAAGGTATATGTGATATACATTTTATTGATGTGTACCTTACTAATGCTCGCAGTAGCACCTGGGTATTTGATACTGGTTCTATTGCTAATATTTGCAACTCAAAACAGGGGCTACGGATTAAGCGAAGATTGGCTAAGGACGAGGTGATGATACGCGTGGGAAATTGTTCCAAAGTCGATGTGATCGCGGTCGGCATGCTACCTCTACATCTACCTTCGGGATTAGTATTAGACCTAAATAATTGTTATTTGGTGCCAGCATTGAGCATGAACATTATATCTGGATCTTGTTTAATGCGAGACGGTTATTCATTTAAATCAGAGAATAATGGTTGTTCTATTTATATGAATAATATCTTTTATGGTCATGCACCCTTGAAGAGTGGTCTATTTTTAATGAATCTCGATAGTAGTGACACACATATTCATAATGTCGAAGCCAAAAGATGCAGAGTTGATAATGACAGTGCAACTTATTTGTGGCACTACCGTTTAGGTCATATCAGTGTAAAGCGCATGAAGAAACTCCATACTGATGGACTTTTGGAATCACTTGATTATGAATCACTTGGTACTTGCGAACCGTGCCTCATGGGCAAGATGACTAAAACACCGTTCTCGAGAACTATGGAGAGAGCAACAGATTTATTGGAAATCATACATACAGATGTATGTGGTCCGATGAATATTGAGGCTCGTGGCGGATATCGTTATTTTCTCACCTTCACAGATGATTTGAGCAGATATGGGTATATCTACTTAATGAAACATAAGTCTGAAACATTTGAAAAGTTCAAAGAATTTCAGAGTGAAGTTGAAAATCATCGTAACATGAAAATAAAATTTCTACGATCTAATCATGGAGGAGAATATTTGAGTTACGAGTTTGGCCTACATTTGAAACAATGCGGAATAGTTTCGCAACTCACGCCACCCGGAACACCACAGCGTAATGGTGTGTCGAACGTCGTAATCGTACTTTACTAGATATGGTGCGATCTATGATGTCTCTTACTGATTTACCGCTATCGGTTTGGGGTTATGCTTTAGAGACGGCTGCATTCACTCTAAATAGGGCACGATCAAAATCCGTTGAAACGACACCTTATGAACTATGGTTTGGCAAGAAACCAAAGTTGTCGTATCTTAAAGTTTGGGGTTGCGATGCTTATGTGAAGAAACTTCAACCTGATAAGCTCGAACCTAAATCGGAGAAATGTGTCTTCATATGATACCCAAAGGAGACTGTTGGGTACACCTTCTATCACAGATCCGAAGGCAAGATATTCGTTGCTAAGAATTGATCCTTTCAAGAGAAGGAGTATCTCTCGAAAGAAGTGATAATCCCTTATTGGAAAGTAGATCATCACAGAAACCAGTTTCTGCAACACCTACACCAATTAGTGGGGAAGTTAATGATAATGATCATGAAACTTCAGATCAAGTTATTACTGAACCTCGTAGGTCAACCAGATTAAGATCCGCACCAGAGTGGTACGGTAATCCTGTTCTGGAGGTTATGTTACTAGACCATGACGAACCTACGAACTATGAAAAAGCGATGGTGAGCCCAGGTTCCGCAAAATGGCTTGAGGTCATGAAATCCGAGATGGGATCCATGTATGAGAACAAAGTATGGACTTTGGTTGACTTGCCCAATGGTCGGAAAGCCATTGAAAATAAATGGATCTTCAAGAAGAAGACTGACGCTGACGGTAATGTTACTGTCTATAAAGCTTGACTTGTTGCGAAAGGTTTTCGACAAGTTCAAGGGATTGACTATGATGAGACCTTCTCACCCGTAGCGATGCTTAAGTCTGTCCGAATCATGTTAGCAATTGCCGCATTTTATGATTATGAAATTTGGCAAATGGATGTCAAAACTGCATTCCTGAATGGATTTCTGGAAGAAGAGTTGTATATGATGCAACCGGAAGGTTTTGTCGATCCAAAGGGAGCTAACAAAGTGTGCAAGCTCCAGCGATCCATTTATGGACTGGTGCAAGCCTCTCGGAGTTGGAATAAACGCTTTGATAGTGTGATCAAAGCATTTGGTTTTATACAGACTTTTGGAGAAGCCTGTATTTACAAGAAAGTGAGTGGGAGATCAGTAGCATTTCTGATATTATATGTGGATGACATATTGCTGATTGGAAATGATATAGAATTTCTGGATAGCATAAAGGGATACTTGAATAAGTGTTTTTCAATGAAAGACCTCGGTGAAGCTGCATATATATTAGGCATTAAGATTTATAGAGATAGAGCAAGACGCTTAATTGGACTTTCACAAAGCACATACCTTGATAAAGTTTTGAAGAAGTTCAAAATGGATCAAGCAAAGAAAGGGTTCTTGCCTGTACTACAAGGTGTGAGATTGAGTAAGACTCAATGCCCGACCACTGCAGAAGATAGTGAGAAGATGAAAGATGTTCCCTATGCTTCAGCCATAGGCTCTATCATGTATGCAATGCTTTGTACCAGACCTGATGTGTGCCTTGCTATAAGTTTAGCAGGGAGGTACCAAAGTAATCCAGGAGTGGATCACTGGACAGCGGTCAAGAACATCCTGAAATACCTGAAAAGGACTAAGGATATGTTTCTCGTTTATGGAGGTGACAAAGAGCTCATCGTAAGTGGTTACGTTGATGCAAGCTTTGACACTGATCCGGACGATTCTAAATCGCAAACCGGATACGTATTTACATTGAACGGTGGAGCTGTCAGTTGGTGCAGTTCTAGGCAAAGTGTCGTGGCGGGATCTACGTGTGAAGCGGAGTACATAGCTACTTCGGAAGCAGCAAATGAAGGAGTCTGGATGAAGGAGTTCATATCCGATCTAGGTGTCATACCTAGTGCATCGGGACCAATGAAAATCTTTTGTGACAATACTGGTGCAATTTCCTTAGCAAAGGAATCCAGATTTCACAAGAGAACCAAGCACATCAAAAGACGCTTCAATTCCATCCAGGATTTAGTCCAGGTGGGAGACATAGAAATTTGCGAGATACATATAGATCTAAATGTTGCAGACCCGTTGACTAAGCCTCTTCCACGAGCAAAACATGATCAGCACTAAGACTCCATGGGTGTAAGAATCATTACTGTGTAATCTAGATTATTGACTCTAGTGCAAGTGGGAGACTGAAGGAAATATGCCCTAGAGGCAATAATAAAGTATTATTTATTTCCTTATATCATGATAAATGTTTATTATTCATGCTAGAATTGTATTAACCGGAAACATAATACATGTGTGAATACATAGACAAACAGAGTGTCACTAGTATGCCTCTACTTGACTAGCTCGTTAATCAAAGATGGTTATGTTTCCTAGCCATAGACATGAGTTGTCATTTGATTAATGGGATCACCTCATTAGGAGAATGACGTGATTGACTTCACCCATTCCGTTAGCTTAGCACTCGATCGTTTAGTATGTTGCTATTGCTTTCTTCATGATTATACATGTTCCTATGACTATGAGATTATGCAACTCCCGTTTACCGGAGGAACACTTTGTGTGCTACCAAACGTCACAACGTAACTGGGTGATTATAAAGGCGCTCTACAGGTGTCTCCAAAGGTACTTGTTGGGTTGGCGTATTTCGAGATTAGGATTTGTCACTCCGATTGTCAGAGAGGTATCTCTGGGCCCACTCGGTAATGCACATCACTATAAGCCTTGCAAGCATTGTGACTAATGAGTTAGTTGCGGGATGATGTATTATGGAACGAGTAAAGAGACTTGCCGGTAACGAGATTGAACTAGGTATCGAGATACCGACGATCGAATCTCGGGCAAGTAACATACCAATGACAAAGGGAACAACGTATGTTGTTATGCGGTCTGACCGATAAAGATCTTCGTAGAATATGTAGGAACCAATATGAGCATCCAGGTTCACTATTGGTTATTGACCGGAGAGGTGTCTCGGTCATGTCTACATAGTTCTCGAACCCGTAGGGTCCGCACGCTTAAAGTTACGATGACAGTTATATTATGAGTTTATATGTTTTGATGTACTGAAGGTTGTTCGGAGTCCCGGATGTGATCACAGACATGACGAGGAGTCTCAAAATGGTCGAGACATAAAAATTGATATATTGGACGACTATATTCGCACACCGGAAGTGTTCCGGAGAAGTTTCGGATAAAACCAGAGTGCCGGAGGGGGTACCGGGACCCCCCGGCGAAGTATTGGGCCTTAGTGGGCCTAAGGGGAGAGAGAGGGCAGCAGCCCAGGAGGTGGCGCGCCCCCTCCCATGAGGAGTCCGAATTGGACTAGGGGAGGGGAGCGCGGCCCCTCTTTCCCTCTCCCTCTCTTTCCTTTCCCCTTCTCTCTTCCTAGTTGGACTAGGAAAGGGGAGTCCTACTCCTACTAGGAGGAGGACTCCCCCCCTCCTTGGCGCGCCCCAAAGGGCCGGCTGGCCTCCCCCTTGCTCCTTTATATACGGGGGCAGGGGGGCACCTCTACACACAATTGATATACGATATTTTAGCCGTGTGCGGTGCCCCCCTCCACCAGATTACACCTCGATAATATCGTTGTGGAGCTTAGGCGAAGCCCTGCGTCGGTAGAACATCATCATCGTCATCACGCCGTCGTTCTGACGAAACTCTCCCTCAACACTCGGCTGGATCGGAGTTCGAGGGACGTCATCGAGCTGAACGTGTGCTGAACTCGGAGGTGCCGTGCGTTCGGTACTTGATCGGTCGGATCGTGAAGACGTACGACTACATCAACCGCTTTGTGATAACGCTTCCGCTTTCGGTCTACGAGGGTACGTGGACAACACTCTCCCTTCTCGTTGCTATGCATCACCATGATCTTGCGTGTGCGTAGGAAATTTTTTGAAATTACTACGTTCCCCAACAAATGTCACCTAGATACTCCAATGTCACCACAAGTATCCGTGGGTCAATTATACAATATGGATCAAACAACTTCAGATTCATAATATTCGATCCAACATAAAGAACCTCAAAGAGTGCCCCAAGATTCCTACCGGAGAACAAGGACGAAAACATGCATCAAACCCGATGCATAGTTTAACCCAATGTCACCTCGGGAATCCGCGAGTTGAGTGCCAAAACATACATCAAGTTAATCAATTGAACAGCCCATTATCACCACGGGTATCCCACGCAAGACATACATCAAGTGTTCTCATATCCATAGAAGTATTCAATCCGATAATAATGAAACCACAAAGGTAAAACTCAATTCATCACAAGAAGACAGAGGGGTAGAAACACCATATGATTCAACTATAGTAACAAAGCTCGCGGTACATCAAGATCGTGCCAAATCAAGAACACGAGAGAGAGAGAGAGAGAGAACAAACACATAGCTACTGGTACATACCCTCAGCACCGAGGGTGAACTACTCCCTCCTCGTCATGGAGAGCGCTGGGATGATGAAGATGGCCTTCGGTGATGGTTTCCCCCTCCGGCAGGGTGCCAGAACGGGCTCCCAATTGGTTTTTAGTGGCTATAGAGGCTTGCGGTGGAACTGCAGATCTAGGTTTCTTTCTAGGGGTTCCTGGATTTATAGGAATTTTTGGCGTCGGTTTCACGTCAGGGGGTCCACGAGTCAGCAACAAGGCAGGGGGCACGCCCTAGGGGGGTGGGCGCGCCCTCCACCCTTGTCGTTGACTCGGGACTCTTCTGGCCCAACTCTTGTGCTTCGGGGGCTTCTTCTGGTCCATAAAAATCACCGTAAATTTTCAGCTCGTTTGGACTCCGTTTGATATTCCTTTTCTGCAAAACTCAAAAACAAGGAAAAAACATGGTACTGGGCTCTAGGTTAATAGGTTAGTTCTAAAAATAATATAAAATATACTCTAAATGCATATAAAACATCCAAGATAGATAATATAATAGCATGGAACAATAAAAAAAATATAGATACGTTGGAGACGTATTAAGCATCCCGAAGCATAATTCTTGCTTGTCCTGGAGTAGGTAAATGATAAAAACAGAATTTCTGATGTGAAATGCTACCTAACATATTTATCCATGTAATTTTATTTATTGTGGCATGAATGTTCAAATCCATAAGATTCAAAATTAAAGTTTAATATTGACATAAAAACGATAATACTTCAAGCATACTAATAAAGCAATCATGTCTTCTCAAAATAACATGGCCAAAGAAAGTTATCCCTACAAAATCATATAGTCTGGCTATGCTCCATCTTCATCACACAAAATATTCAAATCATGCACAGCCCCAATGACAAGCCAAGCAATTGTTTCATACTTTTAATGTTCTCAAACCTTTTCAACTTCCACGCAATACATGAGCGTGAGCCATGGACATAGCACTATAGGTGGAGTAGAATATGGTGGTTGTGGAGAAGACAAAAAAGAAGGAGATAGTCTCACATCAACTAGGCGTATCAACGGGCTATGGAGATACCCATCAATAGATATCAATGTGAGTGAGTAGGGATCGCCATGCAACGGATGCACTAGAGCTATAAGTTTATGAAAGCTCAAAAGAAAACTAAGTGGGTGTGCATCTAACTTGCCTGCTCAGGAAGACCCAGGGCAATTTGAGGAAGCCCGTCGTTGGAATATACAAGCCAAGTTCTATAATGAAAAATTCCCACTAGTATATGAAAGTGATAACATAGGAGACTCTCTATCACGAAGATCATGGTGCTACTTTGAAGCACAGGCGTGGAAAAAGGATGGCAACATTGCCCCTTCCCTCTTTTCTCTCTTTTTTTTGTTTGGCTTTTTTAGCCCTTTTTTTGATGGCTTCTTTGACCTCTTTTATTTTTCCTCACATGGGGCAATGCTCTAATAATGAAGATCATCACACTTTTATTTACTTACAACTCAAGAATTACGACTCGATACTTAGAACCACTACAAAAAAGACACATCCGTGACTTTTTGGGCCAAACGAAATTTTTTCTGTCATGCTTATGACACTTCTATGACGATAGTTGTGACAAAACCCGGTAACATCATAAATGTGGTGGGCTGCTACTTCTATGACAAAACATCATGACAGAAAATGGGCTTTTCGTCCTGGGCAGGTCGGAGACGCAGCTGCATGACATTATTTTGGCCGTCTGTTGGGGATATAACTATTGGGTATGACCCGCCCAGGAGGGGCCGGGTTATACCGCTGGTGGTTTGTTATGACAAAGCCCATGAAGATGCTGAAGATGGCGGTCACGAAGCAGGCTTACTAAAGGCCCAAAACCCAAAGGCGACTTAAGGCCCAACAGGTGTAAACCGCCATATATGTATGCCTTGTATTATAAGGCATGTGTAATTAGTCACCGAGTCGGACACGTTGTGTATGAGCCAGCCGAGACTCCGTGAGCCGCTGGGCATCAACCTATGTATATAAAGGGATGACCCGGCAGCAGTTTAGGGCAAGAAACAAGATATTGAAAGCTAGGTCAAGCGTTTCGCTCTCTAGTAACCTAAACCTAAGCAATACCTCCTCAAACTAGATTAGGCCTTTACCTTCACCACAAGGGGCCGAACCAGTATAAACTCTCTGTGTCCTTTGTCCCGTTTAACCCCTTTAAGATAACCTAGTTGCAATGGCCCCACGACTATGTCCTTCTACTACGACACCTGCCGTGACAATTCCACGACAGTTGGCACCCACCGTGGGGCCAGCGCATGGTGGTATCGAGTTCTTACAGGGGAGCTTTGAAGGGATTAAGGGATACGCTATGGGCCGGATGCGGATGACCAAGAGTCGTCGCGGCAAGCTCTACATAGACGAGGCAGGCTGGGGCCCCGAGGTCGGCTCAATCGAGTATGGGTACCGGGTCCCCTTCAACGGAATCCACGTCTTCATCGGCAAGATCAGCAAACCGGGCCCTGTGCCGGCCATCTGCACCGACATCATCGAGACGGCTCAACGTGCACGACCCTCCCGGGTTCAACCTGCCGTGAAGCGTGCCTTTGTTGGTTTCATCCATGGGGCAGAACTGGATGATGGATCTGTGTCCGGTGGTGAGACAACCATCTATTCTGATGGTGAATCGTCCACGAGCGAGACCAATTCATTATATCAACTACAAGACGGCCGGCTTGGGGGCTATTCCGATGGTGACAGTATTCTGAACCCCTACGAGCCGCCGAACAGGGTTGCGATTTTCATTTCTGGTACACAACCGGCACTTGGTTCAACAACCGCTGCGGCCATGACCTCTATTTCGATGGCTGCGGCGGCGACTAGTGCTAGTGGTTCTGCGCGCCCGCCGGCTCAAGTTCTCACCGAATTTTTAGAGGCTCTGGCGACTCTGATGGGGGTGGAGGTAACCCCGGACAACCAGGAATAGCACAAGGTGGATGTGGCTAAGCTGCGAGATGAGATAGCTCAAGCCAAGGAGGAGCTGGCAGCTGAGAACACTAGGATGGCTGCAGAACAGGCTGTCTTGGATGCCCAGGCACAGCGGATCCAAGCAGATTCCTTCTGGCTCACGTTGGATCAGAACGCTTCAAATGAGGTCATGAGGAGGAGACACCGGAGTTATCTACCCCCGGATTATGAGCCAAGGAACCTCTTCAACACGCCTGGAGCAGGGACCAGTGACCGGCCGATGGTGAACCGGACGGCTGAAGCGCCTGGTGTGGGAGCTCCGGTCCAGCCACGCACGATGGGCTCTCCACATGTGAATAATATCCCACCTCAGCATGTTTCGACGCCACCGGGTCACTATTCTAACCCTTTGGACAATATGATTGCTGCGGCATCGCGATTGGCTGCTCTACCACCTGAAGGCGAGTCTCCAACAGCGATAGAGACACGGCGGGCCAGGGAACTTATAGTTGTGAGCAAATTCACTTAACCCCTCGTCCAAGCTGGAGGTGTAGCAGGCACATTGACTCAACGGAGGTTTCAAGCAGTGTGTAGCGACGTAACCAGCCTCGTGGACATAACCCGGCGCGCAATGGTGCCAATGCTCAGACTTTGGTGGATCAGGGCAGAGCGCGTTGGGAGGCCGAGCTGGCGGCTTAGCAAGCGGCTCATCAATACTCTCCGGCTTATCCGACAACTTCGGTGGAGGCATGCGTGACCTCTAGAACCTTGGGTGTGCCATGTTTAGTGCCGGCTCTGCGTAACGAGCGTTTACCCGAGTATTTCAAGGGTCCTTGTAAGGTGCCTAACTACACAGCAGATCAACCCCCTGAAGCTTGGGTTGAAAGTTATGAGATGGCAATGGAGCTGCTGGATGTTGGAGATGCTGCATGTGCTAAGTATTTCACTATGATGTTGGATGGGACGGCCCGTACTTGGTTGAAAGGACTGCCTGCCAACTCCATTGGATCATGGGCTGAGTTAAAAGTCCGGTTCATCCAGAATTTTAAAGACACGTGCAAGCAGCCTATGTCAATTGTGGATTTGGACTCCTGTGTCCAAGAAGAGGGCGAGTCAACAACCCATTGGGTGCGCCGGGTCTCAGCCATCCTGCACTCATCAGATCGTATCAACGCCAGTTTAGCAGTTCTAATGTTGGAGAAAAACTGCCGTTTTATGCCTCTTAAGCAGAAGCTGGGGCGGCTCAAACGTCACTATAGTGATATCGGGGAGCTCATGGCGGCTCTGGTCAAGTATGCCGACTCTGATAGTACCAAGGACCCCGAGTCTGATGAGGAAAGGCCCGGTAAGGGAAAGAAGAGTAGTAACACCAAAGGGCAGCAGCATAACCCGACGAATCAGGGGGGCAATGGTAAGCGCAAGGTTGATAGTAATTTGGATTTTGTGGCTAACACCAACACGCAGAATAATGGTCAGCGTCGTAAGGGAAAGCCAAACCCTCGGTTTGGAGGGCAAAATTTCAACCTTGAGGAGAAGATGAATCAGCTCTGCCCAAAGCATGGTACACGGGAAAAGCCGGCCGCTCACCTGTGGAAGGATTGCTTCATCATGAGAGAGTACAAAAATTCAAAAAAAAATCAGAACAATCATGGGCCAAACTGCGGCTCAGGACCCGGCTCTCACGGTCTGGGTTACGGTGGTGGCGGTTCTAGTTCCGGTTTTCAGGGCCAAGGCCATCAGGGTGGTTTTAATCAACAAACTGGTCAGGGGAATCAGCAGCAGTCTGGTTATCAGAGTAATCCGAAGTAGCTGAATAGTGGGTAGTACCACGTTTTCACCACAAGTTTGTGTAAGTGGGATCAGAAGCTCCATAAGAGGGCAGTAAACGCGGTTGAGCCGGCGATTCCCCATTATTTGTGATGGTCCGAACATCCTATTCTCTGGAGCCGTGAAGATAACCCGCCCCGGGTTGATAACCTGGGTCACCTGGCTTTGGTGGTGGCGCCTCAGGTTGGAGTATACAAATTCACTAAAGTGCTCATGGATGGAGGCAGTAGCATGAATATCCTTTATTATGACACTTTCCGTGGCATGGGATTGACCGATAAAAATCTTAAGTCATCGAACACTATTTTTCACGGTGTGGTGCCTGGTAAGTCGGCATATCTGGTGGGCAAAATATCTTTGGAGGTTGACTTTGGAGATGAGTATGATTCGAGACTGAGACGTTGAGTTTCGAAGTGGTTAAAATCAAGAGCGTTATCATGCCCTGTTTGGGCGGCCGGCTTACACTAAATTCATGGCGAGGCCTTGTTATGTTTATTTACAGCTTAAGATGTCGGGTCACAAGGGCACTATCACAGTACATGGAAGTCGCAAGATAGCCCTGGAGTGTGAAGAAGGCGATGCTGCTTATGTTGAATCTGCCTGTGCAACAGAGGAATTGAAATTTTACAAGGATAATGTTGACCCAGCGGATATGACATCTTTGAAGAAGCCAACCACAAAACATGACCCCTTGTTGAAGTTTAAATCGGCAGATGACACTAAGCTAGTTGACTTCGTTCCTGGCGACTCATCCAAGCAGTTCAGCATCAGTGCTAATTTGGATCCAAAATAGGAAAGCGCGATCATCGAGTTCATCCGTGAGAATTGGGATATCTTTGCATGGAAGCCTTTAGACATGCCAGGTGTACCGAGGGAACTCGCTGAGCACACTCTCAATATTGATCCAAAGTTTAAACCGGTCAAGCAATTCCTTTGCCGTTTCAATGAAGAGAGGTGCAAGGCTATTGGTGAGGAGGTAGGCCAGCTCTTGGCGTCTGGGTTTATCGTTGAAGTTTTTCATCCTGAGTGGTTGGCTAACCCGGTGCTGCAGCTTAAGAAAAATGGCACCTGTCGCATGTGTGTGGATTATACGGACTTAAACAAGGCTTGTCCGGCTGATCCCTTTGCTCTCCCCCGTATTGATCAGATTATTGATGCTACGACGGGTTGTGAACGTTTGAGCTTTTTGAATCCTTATTCTGGTTATCATCAAATCAAGATGGCAGTTAAGGACCAGGAGAAGACAGCCATCATCACTCCCTTTGGAGCCTTCTGTTACGTGTCTATGCCTTTTGGGCTGAAGAGTGCCCAGGCGACTTACCAGCGGTGTGTGCAGAATTGTCTTCATGATCAGATTGGGCGCAATGTTCATGCCTATGTAGATGATATTGCGGTGAAGTCCAGGAAGAAGGAAACCTTGATAGATGATTTGAAAGAGACCTTTGATAATCTCCGGGTCTACAAGATGATGCTTAACCCGGCCAAGTGTGTCTTTGGCGTACCAGCAGGCAAGCTTTTGGGTTTTCTGGTTTCAGAACGGGGTATTGAAGCTAACCCGGAGAAAATAAAGGCTATCACCTCTCTGGCTAAACCGGCGTGTATCAATGATGTTCAGCGTTTGCCGGGTCATATTGCGGCCTTAAGCCGGTTCATAAGCCGGTTGGGTGAGAAGGATATCCCTCTTTACCAGATGATGAAGAAGACAGATCACTTTGTCTGGAGCAACGCTGTTGCGCAGGGTTTTGAGGCCTTGAAGAAACAGTTAGCTGAGCCGCCGGTCCTGGCTGCTCCTATTGATAAAGAGCCTTTGTTGTTATATGTGGCTGCCAACAGCCGAGCTGTTAGAGTAGCTATTGTGGTGGAAAGGAAGGAGTCAGGCAAAGAGCATCCGGTTCAATGGCCAGTTTATTACATCAGCGAGGTGCTCATTGAATCCAAGCAGAGGTATCCACATTGGCAGAAGCTGGTATACGGGGCGTTCATGGCTAGTCGAAAGCTCAAGCAATATTTTCTGGGTCATCCCAGCACTATGGTTAGTTATGCTCCATAGGGGATATTATTTCGAATAGAGAGGCCACAGGTCGGGTAGCCAAGTGGGCCATTGAGCTTGGACCCTATGGTCTGAAATATGTGCCTCGCACCGCCATCAAGTCTCAAGCACTTATGGATTTTATTAATGATTGGACAGAGTTGCAGATGCCTGAGGAGAAGCCGGATAGCACATATTGGACTATTCACTTTGATGGATCCAGGTAGTTGGAGGGCTCGGGGGCTGGAGTTGTCTTGACTTCCCCACGAGGTGATAAATTTTCCTATGTTCTCTGGTTGATGTTCCCGTGTACTAACAATGCAGCTGAGTATGAGGCCTTGTTCCATGGTCTTCGGATGGCTAAGGGGATGAACTTAAGTTGGGTGAGGTGTTTCAGCGACTCAGATCTGGTAGCTCAGCAAGTTTCTGGCACTTGGGATTCCAAGGATCCACTCATGGCGGCTTATCATCGAGAGGTTGATGCTATCCTGGGTCATTTCAATGGATATTAGGTTGAACATGTTGATCGCAGGAAAAATGAGGCGGCTGATGCTTTGAGCCGGTTAGGGTCCCAGCGTAAGCCGGTGCCACCTAACACTTTCCTGGATATTCTGCATAGCCCTTCAGTGAAATTGCCTACAGGGGAAGATCTTGCTATTCCTGACCCAGAAGCACAACTGGTGGCAGCTCTTCATGCTATTCCTGATTGCACAGTTCCATATTTGGCTTATATGACCCAGGGCGAGTTACCTGAGGATGAAACTTTGGCCAGGCAGATAACCGGGCGGTCTAAGTCAATGACTATTGTCAAGGGAGAGTTGCATCATCGCAGTGTTATAGGGGAGTTTCAACATTGTGTTTCTCCTGAGGAAGGCTGTGAGATTCTATGAGAGATTCATGAAGGAGATTGTGGTGATCATGCTGGCTCTAAGTCTCTCGTAGCTAAGGTTTTCCGTCATAGATTCTATTGGCTGACGGCTCATGCTGACGCAGAGGATTTGGTCAGTCAATGTGATGGTTGCCAGAAATTTTCATGACGAGCTCATGTGTCGGCTCAAGAATTGAGTATGATTCCAATTGCTTGGCCGTTTGCTATCTGGAGGCTTGATATGGTTGGACCCTTCAAAAGGTCCAAGGATAAAAAGACCCACCTTTTGGTGGTGGTTGACAAATTTACAAAATGGGTTGAAGCAGAGCCGGTCAGTAAGTGTGATGCGGCGACAACAGTTCAATTCATCAAGAAGGTGATTTTCCGTTTTGGCTTTCCCCACAGCATTATAACTGATAATGGCACTAATCTGTCCAGGGGTGCTATGAAAGAATTTTGTCAACAAGAGCATATTTGACTTGATGTATCCTCAATGGCTCACCCCCAGTCCAATGGTCAAGCTAAGCGAACCAATCAAGAGATTTTGTGACGCATCAAGCCCCAGCTTATAGTCCCTTTGCAAAGGATGCCGGGTTGTTGGGTGGAGGAGTTACCCTCAGTATTATGGAGTATCAATACTACCCCCAACAGATCTATGGGTTACATGCCTTTCTTCATGGTTTACGGAGCAGAGGCGGTTCTCCCTAGTGACATCCGTCACGATTCGCCCCGTGTGGCGGCTTATGTTAAAGCTGATAATGAAAAAGCACGTCAGGATGCACTTGACCTGTTGGATGAGGAGTGTGACCTTGCGGCGGCTCATTCGTCGATTTACCAGCAAGATTTGCGCCGTTATCACAGCCGCCGGGTTAAAACCAGAACCTTTCAAGAAGGCGACTTGGTGCTCCGGCTTATCCAGGATCAGACTGATATGCATAAACTATCCCCACCTTGGGAAGGGCCTTTTGTGGTCAAAAAAAATCTGAACAATGGGTCATACTACCTTATCGATGTTCGAGGCCACAAGGACTCACGCACGTCGAAGGAGGAGACCCGCTGACTGTGGAATATTGCTCATCTTCGACCTTACTATACCTGAGCCACCAGCTCTTGCGATGTACATATCTTGACACTGTATATATTATGACGAATATAATACAGCCGTCATCCCTGATAATTCAGGGCCTCTGTCATTTCATTTTTTTCAACAATAATGAGTCTTTATTTCATATGATCACTAGGGGGCTTCCTTCTCATCGAGCATAGCTATGACTACCCTCTTGATCCGGCTTGTACGCCATGATTACTAAATACTTGGGGGCTTCCTGCTCATCGAGCATAGCTGTGATTACCCAATTCATCCGGCTTGTACGCCTGGAATGAAATATTACTTGGGGGCTCTTTGTTCAATGGACAAGAGTTTTTATGACCCTTGTAATAGGCTTGGAAGTCAGGTGTATTCACCTAAAAACCCGGGTTATCCTGCCTTTTAAGTCTGCCACTCCGCCCACATTGACTGGAATGACTCGCCGTACTTTTGACAAGTTAATCTTATATAGACCCTGAACTTGTCAAAGTTAAAATGACGATTGGTCATGTGAAACCCGGCTTATAAGGTTGAGTGAAGGTTTAACTCAGCAGCTGTGCGGCCCTTTGACAGCACTTGATTTGAAGGTTTGGCAGCCTATGAAAGCCTTGTTTTTGTCTTTTGATTTATATTTGATTTGAGTATTTTGTGACATGTTGATACATGGTTGAAAACCAATGAGGGCTATGATGCCTTATGATTCACATATGAATCTATCCGGAGTTTGTTAACCCGGCCTGGCTTTGGACTATAAGTCGCCAGTGTATAATGATCATATATACATAGAAGCGTTGTGCTCTAAGTTTCGGGATATTATGTAACACCCACGATGGGGCTATACCTCCCACGTGTCGAGGCACGACTTAGAGGCATAACCGCATTGTGGTTTTGTCGCAAGAAGGGTCATCTTCACACAATCCCATGTAATGAACAAGAATGGGATAAAGAGTTGGCTTACAATCGCCACTTCACACAATACATAAATATAATTCATACATCATCCAAAATACACACATAGACCGACTACGGTCAAGATCCGAATGAAAATAAGATAACCCCAAATGCTAGATCCCCGATCGTCCCAACTGGGCTCCACTACTGATCATCAGGAAAAGACACATAGTAACGACCACGTTCCTCATCGAACTCCCACTTGAGGTCGATCCCATCATCTGCACTCGCATCATCGGCACCTGCAACTGTTTTGGTAGAATCTGTGAGTCACGAGGACTCAGCAATCTCACACCCGCGAGATCAAGACTATTTAAGCTTAAAGGAAAGGATGGTGTAATGAGGTGGAGCTGCAGCAGGCACTAAGCATATATGGTGGCTAACATACGCAAAAGAGAGCAAGAAGAGAAGCAACGGAACGGTCGTCAACTAGCAATGACCAAGAAGTGATCCTGAACTCCTACTTACGTCATACATAACTCAAACCGTGTTCACTTCCCGGGCTCCGCCGAGAAGAGACCATCACGGCTACACACACCATTGATGTATTTTAATTGGGTCCAGTGACAAGTTCTCTACAACCGGACATTAACAAATTCCCATCTGCCTCATAATCGCGGGCACGGCTTTCGAAAGATAATACCCTGCAGGGGTGTCCCAACTTAGCCCATCATAAGCTCTCACGGTCAACGAAGGATAAACCTTCTCCCGGAAAGACCCGATCAGTCTCGGAATCCCGGTTTACAAGACATTTCGACAATGGTAAAACAAGACCAGCAAAGCCGCTCGAATGTGCCGACAAATCCCGATAGGAGCTGCACATATCTCGTTCTCAGGGCACAACGGATGAGCCAGACGTCGGGTTGGCATAGACCCTGGTTGCCCAGGGGGCGCCGGACATCGCTCGGTTTGGGCCAGCACTCGAAGGAGCACTGGTCCGGGGGTTTAAATAAACATGACCCTCGGGCTCGCGAAAACCCGGGGGAAAAGGCTTAGGTGGCAAATGGTAAAACCAAAGTTGGGCCTTGCTGGAGGAGTTTTATTCAAGACGAACTGTCAAGGGGGTCCCATAAATCACCCAACCGCGTAAGGAACGCAAACTCAAGGAACATAATACCGGTATGACAGAAACTAAGGCGGCAAGAGTGGAACAAAACACCAGGCATAAGGCCGAGCCTTCCACCCTTTACCAAATATATAGATGCATTAATTAAATAAGAGAAATTGTGATATCCCAACATATCCATGTTCCGACATGGAACAAACTTCAACTTCACCTGCAACTAGAAACGCTATAAGAGGGGCTGAGCAAAAGCGGTAACTTAGCCAAACAACAATTTGCTAGGAAAGGATGGTTAGAGGCTGACATGGCAATATGGGAGGCATGATATAGCAAGTGGTAGGTAGTGCAGCATGGCAATAGAACGAACAACTAGCAAAGCAAAGATAGAAGTGATTTCGAGGGGTGGTCATCCTGCCTGCAAGGTTCTCAGAGTTGTCGAGAGCTTGATCCTCGTAAGCGTACTCAACAGGTTCCTCGTTCGCGAACTCGTCTCTCGGCTCTACCCAAGAAAAGAACACAAGCAATGGAACCACAATCAATCACGAGAAATGCACAAGCAACATGATGCAGAACATGTATGATATGCGAGATATGATATGCGATGCATATGCGTGCTCCGGAAGGAAAATGATAAACAAGGCAGTAACTTGGCAAACCAAGTATGCCACTGGAAAGATGAGATGATTTCGGTCGAAATCGATATAAAGATCACCAGAAACGGATGCACGGTTTGCAAATGGCAAGCAAAACAACAATGACACGAATCTGCGATTAACAGCATGATAGCACTTAGAATGCAACAATAACAATGCTACAGCACTCCAACGTAGCAAAAAAGCATATGGAAGTAATCTACAGGGGATGCTTGACAAAATATGAACACTGAGCTACGGCTAGATCACAACGTAACAAGCTCAAACAAGCATGGCAAAAGTGCAAAAGATAACAGGTTCACAGACTTGGTGAAATTACTGGACATGGCAGAAAACAGCATCAGGGAGCAATGTTCAGAGCACGAAATCAACATGCTACAGCAACTTAACATGGCAAAACAAGGCATGGCAGTATTCTGCTAAATGCATATGACAAAAGTCCCTTACTGACCATAAGCCAAAAAGGACCAGAAGATATGATGGCAACCACGTAAACATAGCAAGATTCGTTATCAGGTTTCAGACTTAGCAGAAAACAGAGCATGGCAGAAACAATAATATGAAGGCATCTTGGCGAGCTTGATGCACTCACTACATAGAAATGCATGACAAAACAAGCATACCCACAGTAAGATGGCAAGTTTATGAAGCTAACCATGGCAAGAACAAAAGCATAGCATGTATGGATCAACTACAACAAGCTTGGCAAAAATGAATATCATGTTAAGAATCTGCCAGAAATATTTTATAGAAAAAGTAGAGCAAGATTGAGTCATGCTATGTCACTCCATAATTGCAAACAAGGGCAGGAATGGATTAATTACAACAATATCTACAAAACATCCTTACTGAACATCACCAAAATATGCATGGATCTCTCTGTAGCATCAAGTTTACATGGCAACAAAATAACAGCAGACAAAGACTGAGAAAACAGTCTGAAATCAGAAACATTACGGAGCCTAGTTTGCATTCTTGTGCTAGTCACCACAGAGATCACAAAAAATACATGGCATACACCACTGTAAAGATGGCATGGCATACAACAAAACACATGTAGAGCTCATGCCCATAAGATGCACAGATTAAATGATACAAAAATAACAAATCTCCCAAGTTCTGATAAGAACCAGCAGATAACAGCAACTAGCACTCTTGCACCAGAGATTTGGGCATCAAGGTGGCCTCTAATGAACATGGTGCAACTGAACAAAATGTAGAGCATCACGAGGCGAACAATTTGACATATTACACGCGCGAAACGGAGCTATATGCAGAGAGTTATGATGCTATGAACAGGGGTATATAATGTGCAAATGCAAAAAAACTTGGGAAAATCTCCGGGGAAAATCTCGGGTCAACCTTGTTGACTGGATCGGGATCGAGGGCTGCTCGGCTCGCCGGCGACGGGAGAGGAAGGGGCGACGGTGCCGGACGGCGGAGGGAAGGGAGGACGGCGAGGGGGCGGCCGGAGTGGCCGAGGCGCGGCGGCGGAGGAGGACGCGCCGATCGGCGGCGTCGTGCCGCGGCGGCGACGGGCGGCGGCGGCGATCGGCGGCGGGGCGAGGCCGGGCAGGCGCGGGGCGGCAGGGCACGGCGTGGGCCGCGGGGGCCGGGGACGGGCTCCGCGGGCTCAGCGGCGGCGGCGTACGACCCGCCACGTGGCGGACACGGGGTGGCTGCGGCTTCGTCCGATGGCGGCGGGGAAAATTGCTAGGGTTGGACTGCGAACGTTTTCGGGAGGGGATGCACTTATATAGCTAGAGGGAGTTAGCAGAGTCCAAATGAGGTGCGGTTTTTGCCCACACGATCGTGATCGAACGACCTACAGCATGGAAGAGAGTTTGGTGGGTTTTGGGCTGTTTAGAGAGGGGTTTTTTGCTGGAACACACAGAAGGCATCTGCGGTTACCCGGTTAACCGTTGGAGTACCAAACGACCTCCAAATGGAACGAAACTTGACCGGTGGTCTACCGGTGGTATACCAAGGCCACTTGACAAGCCTCGGTCCATTCCGAGAATGTTTGACATCCGCTCATGAAAGAAAACAAGCGGGGTACACCGGAGGAGATGGGAGCGCCGGATTGCAAAACGGACAACGGGGAAAATGCTCGGATGCATGAGACGAACACGTATGCAAATGCAATGCACATGATGACATGATATGAAATGCATGACATGAAGAAAATGCAACACGAAAGACAAACCCGACCACGGAGAGAATATCATAGCACATAGCCGAAAATGGCAAGAGTTGGAGTACAACTATGGAAAGTTACATCCGGGATGTTACAACACTCCACCACTACGAGAGGATCTCGTCCCGAGATCTAGGACTGAAAGAACTCCGGATATTCGGAACGGAGATGGTCCTCGCGTTCCCAGGTGGCTTCCCGGTCGGAATGGTGCAACCACTTCACTTTCAGGAATTTGATTGACTTGTTGCGAGTCTTGCACTCAGTTTCTTCAAGAATAGCAACGGGGTGCTCATGATAAGACAAGTCTTCTTGGAGGTCAATCTCTTCGAAGTTGATAGTGCGCTCAGGAGTCTTGAAGCACTTGCGGAGCTGTGACACGTGGAACACATCGTGCACGTTCACGAAGTTGGAAGGAAGCTCAAGTTGATAGGCGAGGTCGCCTCTTTTGCCAATGATCTTGAAAGGACCCACGTATGTAGGAGCAAGCTTCCCTTTGATACCGAAGCTACGAGTGCCTTTCATTGGAGAGACGCGGAGGTAGACATGGTCTCCGATCTCGAAAGCCACATCACGGTGCTTACTATCATAGTAACTCTTCTGGCGCGATTGCGCGGCTTTGAGATTATCACGGATGACTTTACACATTTCTTCAGCTTCAGTGATTAAGTCATTGCCAAGAAGTTGGCGTTCACCAGTCTCTGACCAATTGAGAGGAGTACGGCACTTTCTGCCATAGAGAATCTCGAATGGGGCTTTGCCCGAACTCGCTTGGAAGCTGTTGTTGTAGGAGAATTCGGCATATGGAAGACAATCTTCCCATTTCATGCCAAAGGAAATGACATAAGCCCTGAGCATATCTTTAAGAATTTGATTGACTCGCTCGACTTGGCCACTAGTTTGAGGATGGAAAGCTGTGCTGAAGCGAATGTTTGTGCCATGGCCTTCTGGAAGGAGTCCCAGAACTTAGAGGTGAAGATGCTTCCACGATCAGAAGAAATCAATTGTGGAATGCCATGCAAGGAGACAATTCTGGAGGTGTATAGCTCTGCCAACTGAGCTGCTGTGATGGATTCTTTGATTGGGAGGAAATGAGCCACTTTAGAAAGCTTGTCGATGACAACGAAGATAGCATCATTTCCGCGCTTGGACTTTGGAAAACCAGTCACGAAGTCCATTTAGATATGATCAAACTTCCACTCTGGGATAGCAAGAGGTTGGAGGAGACCAGCTGGTCGTTGGTGTTCTGCTTTCACTCTTCGATAGACATCACATTCATTCACGAATTGAGCGATTTCTCGCTTCATTCGAGTCCACCAATACGATTGCTTGAGGTCATGATACATCTTCGTACTTCCAGGATGAATGCAAAGGAGAGAATTGTGCGCCTCGTTCATTATGACTTTCCTTAGATCACCTTTAGGAACCACAATCCGGTCCTCGAAGAATAAAGTGTCTCTGTCATCAACTCGGTAGCACTTGTATTTGGAAAGGCCCTTGTCGATACCACGTTTCACCTTCTTCACCATGGCATCAAGAAGTTGTGCCTCACGAATTTGATCTTCCAAAGTAGGAGAGACTATGAGGTTGGCAAGAAAGCCTTGAGGAACAACTTGGAGATTCAGCTTGCGGAAAGCTTCACAAAGATCCGGTTGGAAAGGCTTGAGGATTAAGCTGTTGCAATAAGCCTTCCTGCTTAAAGCATCTGCAATGACATTGGCCTTGCCTGGAGTATATTCAATACTCGGATTGTACTCTTGAATCATTTCGACCCATCGAGTCTGCCTGAGGTTGAGGTTGGGCTGAGTGAAGATGTACTTGAGACTCTTGTGATCGGTGAAAATGTCCACTTGTCTTCCCAACAAGAGATGTCTCAACGTTATTAATGCATGGACAACTGCCGCCAACTCAAGATCATGAGTGGGTAGTTCTTCTCATTGGGCTTCAACTGACGCGAGGTATAGGCCACAACTTTCTTCTCTTGCATTAACACAGCACCGAGACCTTGAAGAGAAGCATCACAAAAAACTTCAAATGGCTTGGATTCATCAGGAGGAGTCAAGACAGGAGCTGTGACAAGTTTCTCTTTGAGAGTGTTGAAAGCAACGTCACACTCAGGAGACCAGACATACTTCACATGCTTCTGGAGGAGGTTGGAAAGAGGCTTTGCAATCTTGGAGTAATTCTCAACGAATCTTCGGCAATAGCTTGCAAGACCAAGAAAACTACGGAGCTGCTTGACATTCTGAGGAGGTTCCCAATTCACAATTGCGGACACCTTCTCGGGGTTAACAGCGATGCCCTTGGCTGAGATGATGTGACCAAGGAAAAGAACTTCATCAAGCCAAAACTCACATTTTGAAAACTTAGCATAGAATTGATACTCTCTGAGCTTGTCGAGCACCAATCACAAATGTTTTGCATGATCTTTCTTATTCTTGGAGAAGACCAAGAAATGATCGAGATACACCAGGACGAATTCATTGGTATAGGGGTTGAAGATGAAATTCATCATCCGAGAGAATATTGGAGGAGCATTGACAAGGCCGAAAGACACGACAGTATATTCATAAGAACTATAACTTGTTCTGAATGCTGTCTTGGGAATATCTTCTTCACGAATGCGAATCTGATGATAACCCATATGAAGGTCAAGCTTGGAGAAAACTTTAGCACATTTGAGTTGCTCGAATAGCTCATTGATGTTGGGAAGTGGATACTTGTTCTTGATTGTCTTCTTGTTCAATGGACGGTAGTCGACACAAAGTCGGTCCGTCCCATCCTTCTTCTTTACAAAAAGAACACCACAACCCCATGGAGATGAACTTGGTCTGATCAAACCCAGACGCTCTTGTTCATCGAGCTGTTTCTTCAATTCCTTCAGCTCGTTGGGTCCAAGCTTGTATGGACGCTTGCAAACGGGTTCAGTGCCTGGCTCAAGATCGATAACGAACTCAACTGGCCGGTGAGGAGGCATAACCGGAAGCTCTTCTGGAAAGACATCTTGATACTCACAAACGACTGGAATCTGAGAGATGGCATTTAATTCTCCCTTCTCATTGAGAGAAAATAACCAAATGGTTTCATCACGAGCGGCATAAATGATAACATCCTCAGAAGAGTGTGTCAATTGAATTTCCCTGGCAGCACAATCAAGTTGAGCCTTGTGCTTAGAAAGCCAGTCCACCCCGAGAATTAGATCAATATTTGAGTCACCAAGAACAACTGGAGAAGACAGAAATTTATAGTTTCCCATCTTGATGGAAACATCCGGAACCATGGAGCTTGCATTCATGAATTTACCCGGAGAGAGAACTGATAACGGTCTAGGCAAATCTTGAAAAACCAACTCATGCTTGGATCCAAAAGGTCTTGATATGAAAGAAAGCGATGCACCAGTATCAAAAAGAACTTTTGCAAGAATATCATTAACAGGAAGATTACCCATTATCACATCAGTAGATTCATCCGCTTGAGCTGCATTCATCATGTTGACCTTTGTAGACTTTGGATTATGCTTGACCACTGCATTGCTGGAGGATCTGATGGGAGGAGGAGGAGGAAGACGCCTTTGGTTGAAGCACTTGTTAGCATAGTGACCTTTCTGCTGACACTTGTTGCAAGTCACCTCTGAGAGTGGACGATGATAAGGAGCATTGGACTTTGGAGCTTGATTCTGAGACTTGTTCTGATAGCCCGAGTTGGAAGAGTGGGAAGAACCATGGCCACCTTTGTTCTTCTGCTGGTAAGGCTGACGAAACGGAGGAGGAGGAGGCAACCAGAACTTCTATTGCTTAGCTGCCACAAGGTGAGGAAGAAGAAGACTGAACTGCGTCTCTGACTCTCTTCTTAGAAGCCTCACACTTGAGCTGAGCAGCCTCTTGCTTTAGTGCCATATTATAGAATTGATCAAACTGAGTAGGCTCAACAAGAACGAGAGCTAACTGCAGATCCTCTCTAAGGCCACCTCTGGAGTGATAGATCATGCTCTTTTCATCAGGAACGTCTTGTTTAGCGAAGCGAGCAAGTTTCTGAAACTGGATGTTGAATTGATACACAGACATGTTACCTTGCTTGAGATTGCGGAACTCCTCGCGCTTGCTCTCAACAACACTTTGTGGAATGTGGTGCGCTTTGAAGTCCCGACAGAAGTCAGTCCAAGTGATCACACGACCTCCTCTGGAATCTTTGTATTGCTGAAACCAATCAGCAGCTTGGTCCTTGAGCTGGAAAGAAGCGAACTTGACATAGTCCTCAGGCCTGGCATTGCTACATTCAAAATGCTTGTTGATGTCCACGAGCCAATCATCGGCATCCGTGGCCTCGGCACAGTAGCTGAAAGACTTGGGCTGATTTGCGAGAAACTGGTTGAGGGTAGCGAAGTGAGGCTGATTGTTGCCTTGACCTTGATTCCCTTGATTGCCTTGCCCTTGGGTGCGTTCTTGCAAGAGTTGCAGAATCATCTGAGCATTGGCGTTGGTGGCTGCCATGATAGCTTGCCATGCCTCCAGAGGCGGAGGTGGTGGCAGAGGGTTCGCCTGACTCCCTTCATTGCGATCCGGATTCTGACGCGCTGGCGGAGCCATCCTGAAGAGGGTGACATCCGTTAGAATCTTGATAGATAAATAGACAAGTAGAATCAATGGATAGAAATTGCAACATATAGTCTTCACAATAAACATTCGAACGAGGATGAACGAATGAATTCCATAGTAAATCATCACACTTCCATAAGTTGAGAAGCCACTTGAAAAAGATATGGAATCAACATATGACTTAGAAGCAACTCGAATACATCAATGAAAACATATGATAGATATTTCGTCCGAAGTTTTCGTGGTGGGGCCCACACGGGCTCGATCGTACAGCACCGTCATGTACAAGGCTGTGCACATGACATACGAAGCGTCCCCGAGTCGGCATAGCTGAGGACTCTTTAAGACACTACGAGACCACTGTAAAACCAACCGTGTACAGGCGGACCACTAGACGTCGAACCCCAATCTCATATCATGCGTCTGCCGGAAAGATATCCTAAGGCTACTTGAATTCCCACTTATAAACTCCCGAAACTTTCTGGTTATGCAATCTGGTGTTGGGGATACAGGGGACACAAAATATATAACCCAAACTAGCAATCCCTAGATCCAGCTGTATCCATCCGTCAATACATAACCAAGAAACCTTCGGAAATCGTTTACCTCAACCTTCGAAAAGCATCCATTAGACGAGTTATGGCAATACTCCCGAACTCCCGCCCCAGTACTGGGTGGCGTCGAGGTGATCTCACCAACAACTGCATAAAAGAGATTTCGATGTCGGCGAAACTCAGGTATTCCAGAACTGCAACGATAAAATTGTGACGACAACACCTCGGAGCTCAACTCCCCGGGAAACTGCCACAACCCCTAAATGTCAGGAGGCACCAAGAACAATGTTCTCGTCACAAAACCATCGGAACGATTCCAAGATACCCGCGTGATCCTAAATTTTTTTTTTGTGAAATTTGAGGAGAGAAGAGTCAAAACTTCTACGTCAGGAGACCTCAACAGAGCGACGAAGGGACTGAGGAGTAAAAAGAATCCTACTCTCCGATATATATAATCCTAAGACTCAAAACATTTTTGTTCTAGACTCAACAACGCCAGCAATTCGATCAAGCAGGGGGCTCCTAAGTCGGGGATGGCTCTGATACCAACTTGTAACGCCCACGATGCGGCTATATCTCCCACGTGTCGAGGCACGACTTAGAGGCATAACCGCATTGTGGTTTTGTCGCAAGAAGGGTCATCTTCACACAATCCCATGTAATGAACAAGAATGGGATAAAGAGTTGGCTTACAATCGCCACTTCACACAATACATAAATATAATTCATACATCATCCAAAATACACACATAGACCGACTACGGTCAAGATCCGAATGAAAATAAGATAACCCCAAATGCTAGATCCCCAATCGTCCCAACTGGGCTCCACTACTGATCATCAGGAAAAGACACATAGTAACGACCACGTTCCTCATCGAACTCCCACTTGAGGTCGATCCCATCATCTGCACTGGCATCGTCGGCACCTGCAACTATTTTGGTAGAATCTGTGAGTCACGAGGACTCAGCAATCTCACCCCCGCGAGATCAAGACTATTTAAGCTTAAAGGAAAGGATGGTGTAATGAGGTGGAGCTGCAGCAGGCACTAAGCATATATGGTGGCTAACATACGCAAAAGAGAGTGAGAAGAG
Source organism: Aegilops tauschii subsp. strangulata (assembly GCF_002575655.3). Classification (NCBI taxonomy): domain Eukaryota; kingdom Viridiplantae; phylum Streptophyta; class Magnoliopsida; order Poales; family Poaceae; genus Aegilops; species Aegilops tauschii. The sequence goes on along the minus strand of NC_053037.3, from coordinate 238,309,259 downwards.
AAGCAACGGAACGGTCGTCAACTAGCAATGACCAAGAAGTGATCCTGAACTCCTACTTACGTCATACATAACTCAAACCGCGTTCACTTCCCGGGCTCCGCTGAGAAGAGAACATCACGGCTACACACACCGTTGATGTATTTTAGTTGGGTCAAGTGAGAAGTTCTCTACAACCGGACATTAACAAATCCCATCTGCCTCATAACCGCGGGCACGGCTTTCGAAAGATAATACCCTGCAGGGGTGTCCCAACTTAGCCCATCATAAGCTCTCACGGTCAACGAAGGATAAACCTTCTCCCGGAAAGACCCGATCAGTCTCGGAATCCCGGTTTACAAGACATTTCGACAATGGTAAAACAAGACCAGCAAAGCCGCCCGAATGTGCCGACAAATCCCGATAGGAGCTGCACATATCTCGTTCTCAGGGCACAACGGATGAGCCAGACGTCGGGTTGGCATAGACCCAGGTTGCCCAGGGGGCGCCGGACATCGCTCGGTTTGGGCCAGCTCTCGAAGGAGGACTGGTCCGGGGGTTTAAATAAAGATGACCCTCGGGCTCGCGAAAACCCGGGGGAAAAGGCTTAGGTGGCAAATGGTAAAACCAAAGTTGGGCCTTGCTGGAGGAGTTTTATTCAAGGCGAACTGTCAAGGGGGTCCCATAAATCACCCAACCGCGTAAGGAACGCAAACTCAAGGAACATAATACCGGTATGACAGAAACTAAGGCGGCAAGAGTGGAACAAAACACCAGGCATAAGGCCGAGCCTTCCACCCTTTACCAAATATATAAATGCATTAATTAAATAAGAGATATTGTGATATCCCAACATATCCATGTTCCGACATGGAACAAACTTCAACTTCACCTGCAACTAGCAACGCTATAAGAGGGGCTGAGCAAAAGCGGTAACTTAGCCAAACAATGGTTTGCTAGGAAAGGATGGTTAGAGGCTGACATGGCAATATGGGAGGCATGATATAGCAAGTGTTAGGTAGCGCAGCATGGCAATAGAACGAGCAACTAGCAAAGCAAAGATAGAAGTGATTTCGAGGGGTGGTCATCTTGCCTGCAAGGTTCTCAGAGTTGTCGAGAGCTTGATCCTCGTAAGCGTGCTCAACAGGTTCCTCGTTCACGAACTCGTCTCCCGGATCTACCCAAGACAAGAACACAAGCAATGGAAACACAATCAATCACGAGAAATGCACAAGCAACATGATGCAAAACATGTATGATATGCGAGATATGATATGCGATGCATATGCGTGCTCCGGAAGGAAAATGATAAACAAGGTAGTAACTTGGCAAACCAAGCATGCCACTGGAAAGATGAGATGATTTCGGTCGAAATCGATATAAACATCACCGGAAACGGATGCACGGTTTGCAAATGGCAAGCAAAACAAAAATGACACGAATCTGCGATTAACAGCATGATAGCACTTAGAATGCAACAAGTAACAATGCTACAGCACTCCAACGTAGCACATCATATGGCAGTAATCTACAGGAGATGCTTGACAAAAGATGAACACTGAGCTACGGCTAGATCACAACGTAACAAGCTCAAACAAGCATGGCAAAAGTGCAAAAGATAACAGGTTCACAGACTTAGTGAAATTACTGGACATGGCAGAAATCAGCATCAGGGAGCAATATTCAGAGCACGAAATCAACATGTTACAGAAACTTAACATGGCAAAACAAGGCATGGCAGTATTCTGCTAAATACATATGACAAAAGTCCCTTACTGACCATAAGCCAAAAAGGACCAGAAGATATGATGGCAACCACGTAAACATAGCAAGATTCGTTATCAGGTTTCAGACTTAGCAGAAAACAGAGCATGGCAGAAACAATAATATGAAGGCATCTTGGTGAGCTTGATGCACTCACTACATAGAAAGGCATGACAAAACAAGCATACCCACAGCAAGATGTCAAGTTTATGAAGCTAACCATGGCAAGAAGAAAAGCATAGCATGTATGGATCAACTACAACAAGCTTGGCAAAAATGAATATCATGTTAAGAATCTGCCAGAAATATTTTATAGAAAAAGTAGAGCAAGATTGAGTCATGCTATGTCACTCCATAATTGCAAACAAGGGCAGGAATGGATCAATTACAACAATATCTACCAAACATCCTTACTGAACATCACCAAAATATGCATGGATCTCTCTGTAGCATCAAGTTTACATGGCAACAAAATAACAGCAGACAAAGACAGAAAACAGTGTCTGAAATCAGAAACATTACGGAGCCTAGTTTGCATTCTTGTGCTAGGCACCACAGAGATCACAAAAAATACATGGCATACACCATTGTAAATATGGCATGGCATACAACAAAACACATGTAGAGCTCATGCCCATAAGATGCACAGATTAAATGATACAAAAATAACAAATCTCCAAGTTCTGATAAGAACCAGCAGATAACAGCAACTACCACTCTTGCACCAGAGATTTGGGCATCAAGGTGGCCTCTAATGAACATGGTGCAATTGAACAAAATGTAGAGCATCACGAGACGAACAATTGGACATATTACACGCGCGAAACAGAGCTATATGCAGAGAGTTATGATGCTATGAACAGGGGTATATAATGTGCAAATGCAGAAAAACTTGGGAAAATCTCGGGGGAAAATCTCGGGTCAACCTTGTTGACTGGATCGGGATCGAGGGCTGCTCGGCTCGCCGGCGACGGGAGAGGAAGGGGCGACGGCGCCGGACGGCGCAGGGAAGGGAGGACGGCGAGGGGGCGGCCGGAGTGGCATAGGCGCGGCGGCGGAGGAGGAGGCGCCGGGCGGCGGGGCCAGGCCGGGCGGCGGCGGCGTCGTGCCGCGGCGGCGACGGGCGGCGGGCGGCGGCGGCGATCGGCGGCGGGGCGAGGCCGGGGAGGCGCGGGGCGGCAGGGCACGGCGTGGGCCGCGGGGGCCGGGGACGGGCTCCGCGGGCTCGGCGACGGCAACGTATGGCCCGCCACGTGGCGGACACGGGGTGGCTGTGGCTTCATCCGGCGGCGACCGGACGTGTCCGGCGGCGGCGGGGAAAATTGCTAGGGTTGGACTACGAACGTTTTCGGGAGGGGATGCACTTATATAGCTAGAGGGACCTAGGAGAGTCCAAATGAGGTGCGGTTTTAGCCCACACGATCGTGATCGAACGACCTACAGCATGGAAGAGAGTTTGGTGGGTTTGGGCTGTTTAGAGAGGGTTTTTTTGCTGGAACACACAGAAGGCATCTGCGGTTACCCGGTTAATCGTTGGAGTACCAAACGACCTCCAAATGGAACGAAACTTGACCGGTGGTATACCAAGGCCACTTGACAAGCCTCGGTCCATTACAAGAATGTTTGACACCCGCTCACGAAAGAAAATAAGAGGGGTACACCAGAGGAGATGGGAGCGCCGGATTGCAAAACGGACAACGGGGAAAATGCTCGGATGCATGAGAGGAACACGTATGCAAATGCAATGCACATGATGACATGATATGAAATGCATGACATGAACAAAATGCAACACGAAAGACAAAACCCGACCACGGAGAGAATATCATAGCACATAGCCGAAAATGGCAAGAGTTGGAGTTACAACTATGGAAAGTTACATCCGGGGTGTTACATATTAATCCTTGCTGCATACGGCGTTGTAAGCCGGCGGTATATGTCAATTGAACAAGGCATTGTGCGCTCAATATTTTGGGTTGTAACCCTCACTGAACAGGTATGTTAAGCCGGCAATATGAGCAAATATCACAGGTATGATATTTTGTTATAATTATATAAAGTTATGATTGAACGGGCCCTGGTTATGGATTGCCTTTAGTCACCAGTGGTTTTTATAGGGCATTGTGACCCGCCCTACGGTAAACCACCAGGGTACTTGCGATCTGTTTATGTGCAGGTATAATAATAAATCCGGTGCATATAGTTGATGAAATCATAAGCATAAGTGGCAGATCTTCAATTGGCAGATCAGCAATGTCATGCAAAACAAAACATGCACGATGGCGTGGCAGATCAAGAGTTTAACTAGCCTATTACAAGGCATCTGATGGCCAACAAGGATAAGTGTTTTGATGTCAACACAGCAAATATTATGTTTCATAAATCGGCTCATGGATGTTGGCGAGTTGAAGCCTCTGGGTCATCCTGTGCCTCTTCGACATCTTCAGCCCTTTGATTATCTATCAGCTAGAAGTCAGGTGTACCCCAGTTGATAACGGTCAATGCTCTATACACAGCTTCATCATCAATAAGGTTTGATGGATCAATGTCAGGAGCGAAGGTGTGCTTACGAATTGGCGGGATGAGATCTTTTGGCTCATGAACCGGCGCGCTAACTCTCTTGTTGTCAGCATCATAAGCCGCCTGGTATGTGGACAGACTGGTTTCGTCAGCAGCTTGCTTGCTAAGGGACGCATGGCTCTTGCTATTTCTGCAAAATCATCAGCACTGAAGGTAGACCCGTCTTCTTTAACACTGGGGCAGCCATTGGCCAAATCCTCCAGATCTAGATCGGCTTGCAATGCCTCTGCCCGGCTTAAGGTAGTCAAGGCACTGGCTCTGGCAGCTCCCCGTTTTAAGTCATCAATCCTTATGGGCAGCATGGATAACTGCTTCAGTGTATCTTTGATAAGTGTTGAGGGAGATTTCTTATGCAGCGTAGCAGCAATGGTTTGTTGGGCACTAGTATACAACTGTTCTACAAGAGTGTAGACAGCCTTAAGCCGGACGCGCATATCTGAGCCCAACTTAGTTCTCCAAGAACCTATATCAGTAAAGTTATGAGTAAGTCGGCAGATGTTTACAATATGATTCTTAAGGTAGAAGGGAGACATGGTTTTCTACTTACAAAAGATGGCTGACGACATGATATTAATCTATTGCTTTAAGCCAGATAACTCTTCAGTCACCGGCTTAAGTGCTGATTCAGCATCATCTGCTCTTTTCAGTAGAGTCGCCTTTTCAGTTTCCCAGCCATCTTTTTCAGCATTGAAATTTTGCTTCAGCTGTTCAATATTCTCCAAAGCAGTTTTTAATTCTGTTTTGGCCTTGGATGTCTCGGCTTGCTGAGTTTTCACATTGGCCTTCAGATCATTCAGCTGTGCATCCTTTTCGGTCAGTTCAGCCTATGATATATGCAAACATGGAAGGCGTAATGATCATGATGATTTGTGAAGTCCCAAGCACAATACAAGTATTATACTTGGCACTTGGGGGCTAATGTATATTGCTCTTTGTTAAGACAGATTTATCTGCTGACCGGGACAAATGACATAATCCGGTTTAAAAAGTTTACAAGCTGGAATATTGGTTTTTGGCAAGATACTTAGTCCCGGTTTATTCATGACTTATTAAGCCGGCCCTTGGGGGATACAGATGCAATATTGATTCTTGCTAGTTAAAGTCCCGGCTTAACATACTTATTAAGTCGGCCCTTGGGGGCTACACATGCAAAGTTGAAGTGCTGGTGTTATAAGTCCCGGTTCATATTGAAAGCATAAACCGGCCCTTGGGGGCTACTGGATTTGATCTATGCAACTATTGAAGTTTACAACACATTCTATTCTATCATGTCCAATAAACTTGGCGGCTAAGGGAAGTATATTCATATAAAAAGGAATTGCAACATTTACCTCATAGCGCTCCTTCATCAGGTTTACTAAGCCGGCTTCAAAATCACGGCTGGTGTATAGACGGTTCAAGTAGCCAGAGTGGATGTCTTGGGCATTGAACTGGGCATAGATCTCCATGTCTACCTTCCATTTGCCTTTATCTTTAGCAGAAATTTCTTCCTTGGCGCTGTGCTTAGATAAGACAGTAGGCTGACCCGGAGCTGTGAATCCAAACCCAATAATGACAACATCATCAGTCTTCTCCTCAGCAGGCTTAATCAGGCTTGGCGGCTTAGAAATCACCGGCTCGACATCCATATGGTCTATGAAGACTTCATGGTCTTCTGGTGGTGGATCATCAATGGTGGCTTCTACAATTGGATGAGAAGATTCTGGTTGTTGCTTCTCCAGCTCAGACGGATTGGAATCATCGACCGGCTTATTCAACTTTGCCTTCTTGCTGGGTTTGGCCTGGCCCCTGAAAATAAGAAGTGTAAAGAGGTCAGTATAATGATCAGGTATAAAGGTTGGAATGATTAAATATACCCTTACCCAGGTACAGTCTTGAAAGTCGGGATTTGTGTTCCCGTTGAATCGCCAGAGGAGGAATGAGAAGTCCCCTGATAGTTTGAATCAGACGGGTTAAGAGGTTGTTGGAAATGACCCGCCTTGGGATAAAGTATATCAGAAATATGTAAGACCTCTGGGCGGCGTTTGCGAACCGGCGTGTTTGGTAAACCGGAAGAAGTGAATACACCACCACTATGCCGGGTGGTGCGGCGAGCTTCGTGTTGCTGTTTCTTCAAAAGAAAGTTGGGATCCAAGTGAGCTAAAGGGTGAGAAAAGCTTACTTTCCAGCTTGCTCGTCGAGTTTTCTGTGTTGGCAGAGGTTCTGAGCCGGAGGGAAGAAGAATTACCTCTACGTCATCTGCACGGCTGGCTGCTGCGTCATCCTGGTCATAGTCATTGTCAATAAGGTGTACAAAAAATGAGCCAAGAGAGTCAAGTTCAACCTCTGACTCATCATCATCCTTGTCATCGTCCTTGTCATCGTCCAAGTTTAACTCAGCGGACTCGGTGGTTTTTTTCTTGGCAGGCCTCTTGGTGGCCTAGGTTTTGGTACGAGCCGGTTTAGCCGGCTTATCTTGTGGTTTCTTCTTCCAAAATGGAGAATCAGTCTGTTAAGGTCAAAAAGACCATAAGTGGACATAATTATTGAAAATATTGATTGAGCGGAAGGTGTGCAACACTTACGGCTGGCGGCTTGTTGAAGGTGCTGAAAGGACTAAGTCCTGTTTTACTGCATTCCTTTAAAGGTTCGTTCAACAATTTCTTGGTGGCTTCAGTAATTTCTACATCAGACAGTTGAATGTCACAGTGGCGCTGGGGATCTTTTACTTTGCCAGTATATTCGCACATTAAGCCGGGGCGACAGCTTAAGGGCAAGATACTCCAGGACACCCAACACCAGACAAAGTCGACGCCGGTTAAGCCGTTGGCCATAAAGGATCTGAGCTTTGAAAACGATGGCGCATATTTGGCCTGCTCCTTCGCAATGATCTGTGAGGGGAGTGGATGTGTGCTGCTAAGTCGGTGATGGCGGTAACCCGGCAGAGGATTCTCGCCTGCTGGAGATGTGTCTTGACAATAGAACCAAGTTTGGTTCCAGTCTTTGGGATGACTCAGCGGCTTAGCATGGGGAAAGTTGACTTCTTTACTCTTTTGAATTGAAACAAGGAAATACAATTTATCAAGGAACCATTATCATAATTAAATTCCCTGAAATCCAAAATAGTGGGTTCATTGCTATGTAAAGTTTTGACCTCTTCAATCCCACTTTTACCAATTTTTGCATCAAGATCTAAAAACTCTGAATCATTGGGACACCTTTTAACTAAAGTTGACTCATCTCTAGTCCCATCTTTATCAAGATTCATATTGGAAAACAAAGATTTAATAGGAGACACATCAATCACTTTTAGATCTTCATCATTATTACCCTCTAGCTCTCCGGTTTGGCGGCCATCTTCTTAACTAAGGTGGCTTGCTTATCCGAAATTTTACCTACTAAATTTTCAAGATGAGCAAACTGAGATTTCAAACTGTAAAATTCCTTAGACATATCATCGAGCTCTTTGTTCATGTACTCCATAAAACTTTTATGTTCTTTAAGCTCGCTTCTGAAGAAATTATTATGCTCAAATTCCAAAGACATAAAGCATCTAACGTTGTTTTCAATTTCTTCCAACCTTCTAAGGTGAGAATCAACGCTTTTTGGCAAAGCCATCAAAGGAAACAAGCACACTAACACCCAAGAACACAGGAAGCAAGTGAAAAGAAGCGGACGGAAAACGGGCGAATAAAAACGGCAAGGGTGAAGTGGGGGAGAGGAAAACGAGAGGCAAATGGAAAATAACGTAATGCGAGGGTAAGAGTTTGTGATGGGTACTTGGTATGTCTTGACTTGAGCGTAGATCTCCCCGGCAATGGCGCCAGAAATCCTTCTTGCTACCTCTTGAGCATGCGTTGGTTTTTCCTTGAAGAGGAAAGGATGATGCAGCAAAGTAGCGTAAGTATTTCCCTCAGTTTTTGAGAACCAAGGTATCAATCCAGTAGGAGACTACACGCAAATCGCCTAGTGCCTGCACAAACAATCAAGAACCTTGCAACCAACGCGATAAAGGGGTTGTCAATCCCTTCACGGCCACTTGCAAAAGTGAGATCTGATAAAGATAATAAGATAAATATTTTTGATATTTTTGTTGTATAGATTGGAAAATAAAGATTGCAAAATAAATAGTAAACTAGAATTATAGATCGGAAACTTATATAATTTAAAGTAGACCCGGGGGCCATAGGTTTCACTAGTGGCTTCTCTCAAGATAGCATATATTACGGTGGGCGAACAAATTACTGCCGAGCAATTGATAGAAAAGCGCATAGTTATGAGAATATCTAGGCATGATCATGAACATAGGCATCACGTCCGTGTCAAGTAGACCGAAACAATTCTGCATCTACTACTATTACTCCGCACATCGACTACTATCCAGCATGCATCTAGAGTATTAAGTTCATAAGAACAGAGTAACGCATTAGGCAAGATGACATGATGTCGAGGGATAGACTCAAGGACTATGATATAAACCCCATCTTTTTATCCTCGATGGCAACAATACAATATGTGTCGGTTCCCTTTCTGTCACTAGGATCGAGCACCGCAAGATTGAACCCAAAGCTAAGCACTTCTCCCATTGCAAGAAAGATCAATCTAGTAGGCCAAACTAAACCGATAATTCGAAGAGACTTGCAAAGATATCCAATCATGCATATAAGAATTCAGAGAAGACTCAAAAATTGCTCATAGATAATCTTGATCATAAACCCACAATTCATCGGATCTCGGCAAACACACCGCAAAAGGTATTACATCAAATAGATCTCCAAGAACATCGAGGAGAACTTTGTATTGAGAACCAAAGAGAGAGAAGAAGCCATCTAGCTAATAACTATGGACCCGAAGGTCTGTGGTAAACTACTCACACATCATCGGAGAGGCTATGGTGTTGATGTAGAAGGCCTCCGTGATCGAATCCCCCTCCGGTAGATCACCGGAAAAGGCCCAAAGATGGGATCTCATGGGTACAGAAGGTTGCGGCGGTGGAAAAGTGGTTTCGTGGCTCTCCCCGATGTTTTCAGGGTATAGGGTGGGGGCGCGCCTACCCCCTAGGCGCGCCCTCCTGCCTCGTGGCCTCCTCGTTGCATCTCTGACTTCCACTCCAAGTCCCCTGGATTGCGTTTGTTCTAAGAAAGATCCTCGCGAAGGTTCGTTCGGTTTGGATTCCGTGTGATATTCCTTTTCTGCGAAACACTGAAATAGGCAAAAAACAACAATTTGCACTGGGCCTTCGGTTAATAGGTTAGTCCCAAAAATAATATAAAAGATTATATTAAAGCCCATTAAACATCCAAAACAGATAATATAATAGCATGGGACAATAAAAAATTATAGATACGTTGGATACGTATCAAGCATCCCCAAGCTTAATTCCTGCTCGTCCTCGAGTAGGTAAATGATAAAAAACAGAATTTTTGATGTGGAATGCTACCTAGCATAATTTTCAATGTAATTATCTTTATTGTGGGATGAATGTTCAGATTCAAAAGATTCTAGACAAAAGTTTAATATTGACATAAAAATAATAATACTTCAAGCATGCTAATCGAGCAATTATGTCTTATCAAAATAACATAGCCAAAGAAAGCTTATCCCTACAAAATCATATAGTTTGGCCATGCTTCATTTTCGTCACACAAAATGCTCCCATCATGCACAACCCCGATGACAAGCCAAGCAATTGTTTCATACTTAGCCTTTTCAAACTCTTTCAACTTTCACGCAATATATGAGCGCAAGCCATGGACATAGCACTATGGGTGGAATAGAATATGATGATGGAGGTTGTGTGCGAAGACAAAAAAGGAGAACGTCTCACATTGACGCGGCTAATCAACGGGCTATGGAGATGCCCATCAATTGATGTCAATGCAAGGAGTAGGGATTGCCATGCAACGGATGCACTAGAGTTATAAATATATGAAAGCTCAACAAAAGAAACTAAGTGGGTGTGCATCCAACTTGCTTGCTCACGAAGACCTAGGGCATTCTGAGGAAGCCCATCATTGGAATATACAAGCCAAGTTCTATAACGAAAAATTCCCACTGGTATATGAAAGTGACAAAATAAGAGACTCTCTATCATGAAGATCATGGTGCTACTTTGAAGCACAAGTGTGGAAAAAGGATAGTAACATTGCCCCTTCTCTCTTTTTCTCTCATTTTTTTGGGCCTTCTCTTTTTTCATGGCCTCTTATTATATTTGGGCTTCTTTGGCTCTTTTTTTTATTTTTTTTATTTTTCGTCCGGAGTCCCATCGCCACTTGTGGTGGAATCATAGTCTCCATCATCCTTTCCTCACATGGTACAATGCTCTAATAATGAAAATCATCACACTTTTATTTACTTACAACTCAAGAATTGCAACTCGATACTTAGAACAAAATATGACTCTATGTGAATGCCTCCGGCGGTGTACCGGGATGTGCAATGAATCAAGAGTGACATGTATGAAAGAATTATGAAGGGTGGCCTTGCCACAAATAGGATGTCAACTACATGATCATGCAAAGCAATATGACAATGATGAAGCGTGTCATAATAAACAGAACGGTGGAAAGTTGCATCGCAATATATCTCGGAATGTCTATGGAAATGCCATAATAGGTAGGTATGGTGGCTGTTTTGAGGAAGATATAAGGAGGCTTATGTGTGATAGAGCGTATCATATCACGGAGTTTGGATGCACCGGCGAAGTTTTCACCAACTCTCGAGGTGAGAAAGGCAATGCACGGTACCAAAGAGGCTAGCAACGATGGAAGGGTGAGAGTGCATTTAATCCATGGACTCTGTCGGCGTTCTGGGAACGGGGGTCCCCAGACTTGCCTGCATGCGGCCCACAGCGTGGCTCCACAAGCGGGCCCGTACGGCCCATCTTCACCAACAAGCACACAAGACGCTCACGAGGGGCCAAGCCTCGCGAGGCGGACGGCACAAGACCTCCTCGGGAGCGGCCTCGCCAAGCTGGCTCGCGAGGGGCGGAGAGATCAAGGCAAGGCAAACCTCGTGAGGATCTCATGACGTGAGCCATGACGACCAAGATCGGCGCGCACAGTGTCCTTGCTTCCTGTTTGGTGCTAAGGAGGCAAGCGCAGGCGAGAAGTACCGAGGCGTCAAGCAAAGGTTTCCATATCGGTGCAACGAGACCAGGACAAGTAGAACGGCAGGACGAAGGTCACCGTTGAGCCCAAGATGGCGTCACCACCAGAGCCTTTGGCAGGAGAAGACTACTTTTGTCAGGATAGCTTGTACTAGCTGTCCCCCTTCAAACTCGGCCGTTGTGGCATCCCTTCCCGCTCAATATTTGGGAAGAGGACCAGGTCCTCTATAAATAGGACTAGTCACCACAGTAGGAGGGGATCGGATCCTCACCCACTAGAGCTCGAACTGATCTTGAGCAATCCTCACCTGCACACCAGCTCACCGAGCACAAGAACACCTCACCTCAGGAGGCTGTTCTTCCCCTTGTATTGTTCATCCTCAGCCCAAGAGGCAATCCACCACCACCGCACTGGAGTAGGGTATTACACCACAACGGTGGCCCGAACTAGTATAAATCTTGTCTCTCTTGTGTAGCGAGTTCGTCGAGCTAAGCTGAGAGATCCCGGTGAGGCTGAGGGCATGATTTGGTAGGGGGAGATCTTCGCGTGCACCCCAGTGTTCAAACCTTGAGGGTTTTGCCGGAACCCGTAATCCGACATTTGGCGCGCCAGGTAGGGGTGCGCCGAAGCTTTCCTTCCGTTGATCCACGTTCCTTCGCCTCGTCGTCCCCATGGCGGATGCTCGCCGAGCTCGCGCCGAGCGCCGGGCCGCCCTCACCGCCCGCACCGTTCAGACGGCTCCCGTCGGCGGGCCTCCCCGTCGTTCTCCGTCACCTACCGCCAACGCTGCCACCGGCCCAGTGGGGAACGAGCAGCAAGCATCCTCGCTGCAGCCCTCGATGCGGCGGGACGGTCACACCGCCACTCCGTCGCTGACCCCGGCTGGTTCATCGTCCCACGCTCGTCGCGCTCCCTCGGACGCGCAGGCCGCGCTGCTCATGGCACGCGAGCTCCTGTGCTACCGCCCCGTCGACGACCTCTACGAGGACTGGCTGGACCGCATCGCCGAGCTCGTCAGCGCCGCAGGGGGCTCCCCTGCACCGTCCTTCTCGCTACCTCGCCCTCCGCCAGCTACAGGTGACGTGGCTCATGGAGCGCCTCCACCACCTCTGCACAACGATGGTGCCAAGGCGCGCGGCCCCGCGACGCGACCCGCCGCGCCAGGCACCCGCGCGTGAAGAAAGAAGCTATCAAGAAGTCCCTCGGCCGCAAGAGAACGCTCCACCGCTCCCGGCACCGCCACGTCAGGATCGCTTGCCGCGGCAGGGCCTTGCACCACTTGCCGTGGCGGTGTGCAGGCGCCAAGATCAAGCTTCACCTCCACGGCGGGCCCCGGTGACCACGGCAGGCTGTCGCGCCTTCACCCCCGAGCTGCGTAGCGTCGCCTGCCGGGCCAGTTCAAGCCGGATCTGCCCCCTCGCTACGACGGCACCCCCGACCTTGCAGAGTTCTTACAGCCCTACGAGCTGAGCATCAAGGCGGCCAACGGTGACAAGAATGTCATGGCGAACTGGTTCCCCATGGCACTCAAGGACGTCGCTCGTTCGTGGCTCCTGAACCTGCCTCCCGGCTCCATCTCCTCCTGGAACGAGACGCACCACCGCTTCGTCGCCAACTTCCAGGGCACTCGCGACCGCCCCCCGACCGCGGGTGACCTACGCCGCGTCAAGCAGCAACCAGGAGAGACCCGCCAGAAGTACATCCAGCGCTTCAACAACGTTCGCCTCAAGATCCCCAAGATGATGGACGAGGCCATCATCTCGGTGTTCTCTGATGGCGTCCGCGACGTCAAGATGAAAGAGGAGCTCGCCATCCACGAGGAGCTGTGCACATCCCTGGAGCTGTTCAACCTGGCGACCAAGTGTGCAAGAGCTGAGGAGGGACGCCTTTCCCTCCTCGAGCTCTCGGCTGCTGACCCGGAGGAGAAGAAAGCCAAGGCCAAGGACGTGAAGCGCAAGGGAGTCGCCGTGCTCGCGGTGGATCCGGACACGAAGCGCGGCAGGGACTAGCCTGAGTCATCCAAGGGCAGCCGACCGTTCCGCGCCTTCCACAACATGCACAGCCACAACACCAACAACTGTCAAGAGCTCAGGGCCATTGGAGATGGACGCTTCGGTCGACGCCCCGAGTGCAACGACCGGGGCTACGGCCGAGGAGGAGGACGTGGCGGAGGATGCTGGGCCGACCGTGGCCCGTGCCAGGAGTGGCGTGACCGGCCTCGTGAGGACCGTTGGCAGGACCAGCCTCGCGAGGGCGCCTGGAAGGATCAGCCTCGTGAGGACCACCCTCAGGGCAACGCCGGTCTTCCTCCTCTGCCTCCACCACCAAGACGGAACAACGACCACCATCAGGACGAGGGCGCTGGGGGCTTCCAAGAGCCGCGTGCGATCGCCTGCATCCTGGGCGGAGCTCAAGCCCCAACCTCTCAACGCATCTTCAAGCAGTTTGCTCATGAGATGAACACAGTCCTCCCCAGGCTAGAAGCCACGCGCCCGCTCAGGTGGTCCAAGTGCGCCATCACCTTCAGTTTGACAGATCAGCTCAAGTGCGCGGCAACCGTTGGCGCTCTCCCGATGCTTTGTTCACCCGTCATCAGCAACGTACAAGTCACCAAGACCCCCATCGACGGCGGCGCATGGCTCAACATCCTGTCCATCGAGACGTTCGACAGCCTTCAAGTGTCGTATGATCAGCTTCAGCCTACCAAACCCTTCTGAGGAGTGACTGACGGCTCCACCACACCATTAGGGCAGGTCCGCCTTCCCGTCACCTTCGGAGAATGCAACAACTACCGCACCGAGCTCATCGACTTCGACGTCTCTCACATTCGTCTGCCATACAATGCCATCCTTGGATACCCGGCCCTGGCCAAGTTCATGGCAGTGACGCACCATGGCTACAACGTCCTCAAGATGCCAAGAAGCGGCGGGATCATCACAGTCCCCTGCGAGGAAAGAGATGCGGTGTGCTCCCTCGAGCGCGCCTTCCAAGCAGCGTCAATCGAAGACCCCGACAACAATGTAGCTCAGTACCCTCCTGAGGTCGTTCCCAAGAAGAAGAAGCGGATACTCCGTGCCGGACCTCAAGAGAGCGGCGCCGCAAGTGGTACCTCGTCAGGATCAGCGCCCGCGCCTGGGGCGCCTCCCTCCCTCGCATAGGAAGGCGCGCCCGGCGCCCTCCTCGGGCAGGGCTCGGGGCTTTCTTCTGGAGGGCCTCAGACCTTGCCAACGTCACGAGGGAGGAACTCGGGCACCACTTGGAGGCGTGCTTCACGGTACGTCTCCCTCATGAGGACATGGGGCGAGGAGTGCCCAGCGCTGAGGAGCTCATTGCCAAGACCACTCAGGAACTGCAGGATGCAAGAGCCGTGCGTGGCGACCACCGCTCACCGGGCGCAGCTCCCCATCCAGGCGAGGATGCCGGGCTGCGCGTCTGCATCGACATCCCAGGGCTCAACAGGGCCGCATCTCAGGAGCTCTTCTAGCCTTCGCGCGTGGGGCGTTGCGAGGGCCCACCTCAAAGCTACGTTTCCATGCCTTTTGGCCTGCCGAGCGTGGCGTCCGCCTTCCAGCGTGGCTTGCGGAGCATCTTGGCGGCTAAGGAGGCCTGGCACCATGCAGTCTTGGCGGAGATGGAGACGGTCCTCAAGGAACCGCCTGGACCCCCAGGGCCTCCCGAGGCTCAGGATCCTGGTGGCTCATGAGGAGCAACCCCTGCACCACGCATCTTCAGCTGCCCCAACACTCCTTCTGCAACGGAACCAGGTGACATTTTCCAAGTTCATTTAGCTGGGGCGCCCTTCGGGCTGCATCATTCCCAGGCCGCGTGGGTCCATCCTTGTGGCATGTATCCCTTTACATCTTCAGCTTACCTTGCTTGGGGCGCCCCACGGGCTGCATCATCCCCAAGCCGCTCGGGTCCGACCCAGTGGCATGAATCATTCGTGCATTTACCTAAGTTAGTTCGCTTTCCATGCATGATCTATCTATGACTACTACTTGCTTAATTGTCACCCACCATGGGAGCCGCGCGCCGAGCGCCCTTGTTCAGGATCCTTCGCATGAGGAGGCTAAGCACGACGTCTGTGCTCGGGCCCGTCCCTGCAGCGTCGATAAACCCAATGGATGAGCTCTGTCTGGCGGGCCGGCCCCGTTCACGTCACCTCCTGGGGTCGTTGGTGCTTGACCCCCTCATGCGATAGCCTCGGGAGATTCGTTCAGTGCAGGTTGTCTAACCACCTCGCAGGGCCACAACAGTCATCAAGAATCAAGACCAGGCGCAACACGCCATGAGGTAGGGCCTCGTGAGTCCCGCGTTGGCTCATGAGTGCCCAGACACACCTCGTCTATCCCTGCCGTGCAAGCCACTGTTAGGGCGGGGCTGTACACGCCCCGGGGGCTCTCCGCAGTAGGGAGTCCCCTCCCACGCACCAGTGGAAGCACCATGCTCCGCGCTGGCCGTCAACACTGCCGAGGAGCGGCTATGCCCGTGCAAGTGCGGAATCGCTATGCTCCGCGCTGGTGATAAACAACTGAGGGCGGCCCTACGGCCGTATCAACTTCAGGGAGCCCTTGAGCTCAGTGTCCGGACTCACCGCAATGCCTCCCCCCGGGAGAGCCACGCGAGGGGGCTGGGCACGGGGGCTGCGCCTGGGTCACGCCCAGGCGTACGCCACCCAGCCCCATCCAGGTCCCTCGGACCTGGTCGTCGCGCGCCCTCCCGAGCCGAGCTTCGGCGAGGACAAAGGTATGAAGGTTGTTTGCACGTCAAGGGGGACTCCTGAGCATCGCGACTCAGGAGCCTAACTGGTCACGTAGCCCCTGACTCCTTGGTTCCGTCCTGGTCTCCGGTCGGCCAAACGGCGGTTGATGTATGCGCGGGGCCGGGCCCTGCCGACGTAGAACACTAAACCTACTCCTGCGTCCCCTTCCTATAAGCTGTTGGTGCGTCAAGGGGGACTCCTGAGCATCGCGACTCAGGAGCCTAACTGGTCACGTAGCCCCTCACTCCTTGATTCCGTCCTGGTCTCCGGTCGGCCTAACGGCGGTTGAGGTATGCACGGGGCCGGGCTCTACCGACGTAGAACGTAAAGCAAATAGGAAGAAAATCGCAAAATCTCAAAGCAAATATTACTAGACATATTGTTCTCCCAAATATCAAACACAAGTTTAAACGCCTCCACGAGGCATGATGCATGTTGCAGGAGTAAAACAGGAAAGCAGTCGCAAGTGAATCATCCTAGGGCGCCGCGGACGCCTACAAGGGGTGTTCCTTGCTTGGTGGCATCGCCTTCGCCTGTAGCACCAGCCGGAGTCGCAAGATCGGTAGCACGACCGGTCGAAGGCGCGAGAGCGAACGCGTGGAACTTCTTCAGCAGGGCCTCCACCTGGCCCTTCACAGCTGCGGCAGCGGCCGCACAACGCTCGTCGTCCACAGGCTCCAGCAGCTCGTCAAGGCGGGCAGCGGGATCGCGAAGATGGAGGTGGCTGAAGACACGCGTCAGTGCAGCTGAGGATAGAACGCGGGCTTCTTCCTCGGCCATGGGACCGATGCCGCTCACAACCTCCTCAAGCGCGTCAACCAAGTAGGGAAGCAGCTGGGCGGGGCCGTCCTCGTCGGTGGCCAGCGGCCTCTCCAAGCCCTTCTCGTACAGTGCCTTCAGTGCCACGCTGGACCTCTCCTCGAGAAGCGTGAAGGCTGTGCGGTCCTCGGCCAGGACCTTCGCCTTGGCGTCAAGACTGGCTTTCTCCACCTCCACCTTCCACTCCAGCTCCTCCAGCCGACTGCGTTCAGCGGCCTGCGCCTTCGCCAATTCTCCCAGCTCGGCGTCGCGATCCTTGATGGCGTCTTCTTGGGCCTTCATCTTCTCCTCCTCCACCTCGCGGCCACGAGCCTCTTCCGCACACTTGTCACGCAGGGCCTTCAGCTCGGCCTCCAGCCCCTGGCAACGAACGTGGGCGGCTTCGGCATCCCTCAGCGCCACTTCACGAGCAGCTGCAGCTTGGGCGGTGGCCTGCTTCTCCTTCTCGGAGGCCGCCGTGGCCTAGCTCAGCGTCGCTCGAACAGACGTGTTAGAATAAAGCTAGCCGGAGACCAGCTCCAGGCGACTGGCCGGCAGGTGGCGGTCGGGGCCTTGAAGATCCTCTCGCCGCCGGGTCATCTCAAGAAGAGCACGCTCCAAGACATCAGGGGAGGCAGAAGGACCTGGAAGCAGTGGCGCAGCAGGAGGAGGAGACGACGTCGTCACTAGGGCCTGGGAGACCGGGAGCTCCTGTGCTTTGGTGACCCCAGCGGCCGGGCCGGACAACAACTCCTCCGGAGCCAACGGGGCCATGGGGGCTGACTCCCCACGAGGATGCTCCTCCAGGCCTCGCGAGGACGACCGGGCCGGGGAGGTGCGAGTGTCGTCGCTTCCCTTCTTCACGGAGGGGGGTGCGGCTGCTGCGGATGGTTCAGTCCCGGGCAGGGTCGCTGCATCCTCCTTCCTCTTCTTCGCCGCAGGCTGCGGCCTAACCAACCAACGATGAACATCAAGAAGCAGCAGCATAAGCAAGAACAAGGCAAAGCGCGAGCACTTACTGGTCCACCGCGGCGTAGTCCACCCTCCGCTTGCTGAGCTTGAAGCCTGAGAGCCTCGAAGCTAGAGGCGCAGACGCGTGGGATCTAGGAGCAGAAGACGGGGCAGTGGAGGGGCCGGAGGCAGCCCCGGGCAGCGTCGAAGCAGGAGTAGCATCCCGGGAGACCAGCGCTGACCTGCTCTTCATCGGGATCACGGGCGGCCCCCCTTCTCCTGGCAGGCACCAGCCTCGTCGTCATCTGGCAGGGTGCGGAGGATGTCAGCCTTGCTCAAGGGGGAGGTCTCCCCCATCCCTTCAGGGGTCACCTCCGAGTCCTCTTCCTCCTCCTCCTCTTCCTCCCCGCGGGACTCACCAGAAGACAGCTCCACCAGCGTCAACACCCCAGGGGCCCCGGTGGGCACCGGCGGCACCAGCCCGCGCCCTTCAAAGCTCGACCTGGCGGCCACGACCTGCGCCACATCCTTGCGGCGGAACAAGTGAATGAAGATGCTCGGCGAGTACTCCTGGTCGTCCCTGACAAGGAGGCACTACTAGGAAAAGGGCTATAGCTAATATGAACATTAATGGCACACCATGTGTAGGTACGCCATTAGTGTCCATATCACTAATGGCACACCACACCCACAGTGCGCCACTACTAACATTTTTTTTCAAAACTAGTAATGGCGCACCAGGGGACAGTGCGCCATTACTAGTTTTAACTAGTAATGGCACACCACACACTCTGTGCGCCACTACTAACAATTTTTTTACTTTTTTTTTCAAAACTAGTAATGGCGCACCACACACTCTGTGCGCACTATCCCCTGGTGCGCCACTACTAACATTTACACATCACACGTCTGAGCCTTACAAAAAATTCACCAAATGCACCCCCCCCCCCCCCCCCCCGTGGACCGCCTTTTCAGTTTCAAAAATAAAATAAAAGAAAATGATGGAAATGTCAAAAAAATAAAAGAAAATAAGATTCCCATGTGATATGTAGTCTAGTTGTTAGCAAAATTTACAAACATGAATTTTTGACTTTTTTGCAAAACCTCTCGAGAATTTGTAAAATGGGCATAACTTTTGCATACGAACTCCGATGAAAAAGTTTTTTATATGAAAAATCATCTACTCGAAAAGTTACATCCGATTTCAATCGGGGGAACCCCGTTGAACATTTTCAAAATCCCCAAAAACCTAACAGAAAAAAAGTTACGGGGCTTTCAAGATCTGGAGAGGCAAAAAAATCAAAAAAATTCAAAAAAGATCAAACTCGGTAATGGCGCACCTGCCCATGGTGCGCCATTACTATCTTCCCGCCTTCAAAATTCAAACTATATCAAAAAAAATGTTAGTAATGGTGCACCTGCCCAAGGTGCGCCATTACTATCTTCCCGCCTTCAAAATTAAAAAAAAAAAAAAAAAAAAAGTTAGTAACGGCGCACCTGCCCACGGTGCGCCCTTACTATGCCGTATATATGGCTGGGGGTCCTCTCCTTCTTACCTCTTCATTGTTCTCATTCCACTCCATCTCCTCCTCTCCTCCACTCCATCTCCCCTCCTCTCCTCCACCAAACTCCCCTCCTCCTCTCCGGCAACCTCCTCCTCCTCTCCGGCGACCTCCTCCTCCCTCCTCTCCTCCCCTCCCCTCACGGTTCTCCTCCCTCCTCTCCGGTGATCTCCTCGTCCCTCCTCTCCGGCGATCTCCTCCTCCCTCCTCTCCGGTGAGCTCCTCCTCCCTCCTCTCCTCCCCTCCCCTCACGGTTTCTCCTCCCTCCTCTCCGGTGAACTCCTCTCCGGCGACCTCCTCCTCCTCTCCGGCGATGTAGGCGAGCTCCTCTCCGGTGACCTCCTCCTCCTCCTCTCCGGTGACCTCGGCCCTCCTCTCCGGCAAAAGAATGTACAAGATCCAAAAACGAGAACAAAATTTGAAAAAATATCATGCAAAAAAACGAGCAAAAAAAGGGCCAAAAAATCGCGATCCAGATCCAAATTCAAAATTCAAAAATAGCAATGGCGCACGGTGGGGGTTAGACGGTGCGCCACTACTATTTTCCCGCCATCAAAATTCAGAAAAAAAATCAAAAAATTTCAAAAAAAAAGTTACCTGTGGCGCACCTGTAGCAATAGTAATGGCACAATACAAGGTGCGCCACTGTTACCTGCAATACTAATGGCGCACCAGAGGTGCGCCATTAGTATTTGTTACTAGTGGCGTGGTAATAGTGGCGCACCTATAGTGCGCCATTAATGGCCAAAATAGGTGCGCCACTAATTAGCCTTTTCCTAATAGTGAGGCAGAGAGCCGCAGCCAGCTCACCGTCAGGCAAGGCTTCCGGGCTCAGGTGAACCTTGTCCTCTTCGTCCCCAAGCCTCCACAAGGGGCGCGTACGCTCCTGAAGTGGGGCGATGCGCACCATCAGGAATTCCCTTAGGAGCATGGCCCCTGTCACCTTTGCCGCCTTCGCGCTGCCCGGCTTCAGGTCGGCGTTCATTTACTCCAGCACCAGCGTCGCCCGCTCATTAGTGAGCTTCGTGCAAGATCACCCCTTGTCGGACTGGGGCATCTCAGTTGGCAGCACCAAGCGTGGGTGGACGCACTTGGCATCCATCATGACCCACTTGCTCCTGAAGCCATCGGCCTTCTTCCCTGTCTTCGAGATCGAGTTGGCCTTGCCGGCCGCGATGAAGTTGGCACACCCAGAGGTATGACCCTCGTTGATGCGGAGGAAGAAGAAGTGGCGCAGTAGAGTCACGGACGACATCACGCCGAGATACGCCTCGCAGTAGAGGGCGAAGATCGACAAGAGAAGGATAGAGTTCGGATGAAGATGCAGCACCTGCAACCGGTAGTGGCCGAGGACCTCATAGAAGAAGTCAGAGAAGGGGGGAACCAGCCCCGCGACGTCGCTGCTCATGAAGAAGGGAAGAAGGTGCTCCCCTCGGGCTCCGGCACGTCAGAGCCGGCCCGGAGCTCAGTCTTCCCCCTTTCGTTGCTTTGCCCCGCCGTCAGCAGGCGCGTGGCGGCGAGGCTCTTCTCCGAGACGTTGGGCGCATCGAGAGCTGGCCCATACCAAGCCGGCGACGAGGCAGCCTTGACCTTCCGGGGCGCCATTTGTTGCTGATACGGAAGGGGATGGGAGCAGATCTAGAGATTTCGGAATCAGGTAGAAAGAAAGGGGATCTAGAGCAAGGCGAAAGGAAGCAATGAAGGCAAGCGCTATCTACGCCAGCCTTTTGACAGTCGGGCAGTTGTCGAGGCAGCATGGGGAAGCGGAGACGCCCACGTCCAATCAACCGCCACGTGTCGACCAAGGCCGCAGGCTGTTGGGGCCCACGGCACTCCGCACTTGCCCTTTGGCTTCGCCTCGAAGCCAAGTCCGAGCGCGCCTTGGGCCCGGGGGCTACTGTCGGCGTTCTTGGAACGGGGGTCCCAGACTTGCCTGCCTGCGGCCCATGGTGTGGCTCCACAAGCGGGCCCGTACGACCCATCTTCACCAACAAACACTCAAGACCCTCGCGAGGGGCCAAGCCTCGCGAGGCGGATGACACAAGACTTCCTCAGGAGCGGCCTCGCCAGGCTGGCTCACGAGGGGCGGAGAGATCAAGGCAAGGCAAACCTCGCGAGGTTCTCATGACGTGAGCCATGACGACCAAGGCCAGGCGGGCGCCAGCGCGCACAGTGTCCTTGCTTCCTCTTTGGTGCTAAGGAGGCAAGCGCAGGCGAGGAGTACCGAGGCGTCAAGCAAAGGTTTCCATATTGGTGCAACGAGACCAGGACCAGCAGAATGGCAGGACAGAGGTCACCGTGGAGCCCAAGACGGCGTCACCACCAGAGCCTTTGGCAGGTGAAGACTACTTTTGTCAGGATAGCTTGTACTAGCTGCCCCCCTTCAAACTCGGCCATCGTGGCATCCCTTCCCGCTCAATATTTGGGAAGAGGACCTGGTACTCTATAAATAGGACTAGTCACCACGGTAGGAGGGGATCGGATCCTCACCCACTAGAGCTCAAACTGATCTTGAGCAATCCTTCCCCGCACACCAGCTCACCGAGCACAGGAGCACCTCACCTCAGGTGGTTGTTCTTCCCCTTGTACTGTTCATCCTCAGCCCAAGAGGCAATCCACCACCACCACACTGGAGTAGGGTATTACACCACAACGGTGGCCCGAACCAGTATAAATCTTTTGTCTCTTGTGTTGCGAGTTCGTCGAGCTAAGCTTAGAGATCCCAGTGAGGCTGACGGCGTGATTTGGTAGGGGGAGATCTTCGCGCGCACCGCAGTGTTCGAACCTTGAGGGTTTTGCCAGAACCCGTAATCCAACAGACTCAACATTAGTCATAAAGAACTCACATACTGATTGCAAAAATCTACAGTCATCAAAAGCAAGCACTACGCGCATGCTCCTAGGGGGATAGATTGGTAGGAAAAGACCATCGCTCGTCCTCGACTGCCACTCATAAGGAAAGCAATCAAAGAACACCTCATGCTTCAAATTTGTCACACAACGTTTACCATACGTGCATGCTATGGGACTTGCAAACCTCAACACAAATATTTCTCAATTCCACAATTACTCAACTAGCACGACTCTAATATTACCATCTTTGTATCTCAAAACAACTATCAAGTATCAAACTTCTCATAGTATTTAATGCACTCTATATGAAAGTTTTTATTATGCCCATCTTGGATGCCTATCATATTAGGACTAATTTATAGCCAAAGCAAATTACCATGCTACTCTAAAAGACTCTCAAAATAATATAAGTGAAGCATGAGAGATCAATAATTTCTATAAAATAAAACCACCACCGTGCTCTAAAAAGGTATAAGTGAAGTACTAGAGAAAAATTATCTAGCTCAAAAGATATAAGTGAAGCACATAGAGTATTCTAATAAACTCCAATTCATGTGTGTCTCTCCAAAAGGTGTGTACAGCAAGGATGATTGTGGTAAACTAAAAAGCAAAGACTCAAATCATACAAGACGCTCCAAGTAAAACACATATCATGTGGTGAATAAAAATATATCCTCAAGTAAAGTTACCGATAGACGAAGGAGAAAGAGGGGATGCCTTCTGGGGCATCCCCAAGCTTAGGCTTTTGCCACTCCTTATTCCAAAATCCATCAAATCTTTACCCAAAAACTTGAAAACTTCACAACATAAAACTTAAACAGAAAATCTCATGAGCTCCGTTAGTGTAAGAAAACAAACCACCACTTTAAGGTACTATAATGAACTCATTCTTCATTTATATTGGTGTTAAACCTACTATATTCCAACTTCTCTATGGTTCATACCCCCCGATACTAGCCATAGATTATTCAAAATAAGCAAACAACACATGAAAAACAGAATCTGTCAAAAACAGAACAGTCTTTAGTAATCTGTATCAACTGTATACTTCTGAAACTCCAAAAATTCTGAAATAAATTGTTGGACGTGAGGAATTTATCTATTAATCATCTGCAAAAAGGATCAACCTAGAAGCACTCTCCAGTAAAACATGGCAGCTAATCTCGTGAGCGCTAAAGTTTCTATTTTTTACAGCAAGATCACAAAGACTTCACCCAAGTCTTCCCAAAGGTTCTACTTCTAATTCAAGTTTTTCTTCATAAGATTGCATTAAAGCATCAACGATATGTTTAGTAAAAGCTTTGTTTTGATCATACGCATTAGGAGAATTTAACACGGATTGCAACAAGGAAATACAATCTATCAAGGAACAATTATCATAATTAAATTCCTTGAAATCCAAAATAGTGGGTTCATTGCTATGTAAAGTTTTGACCTCTTCAATCTCACTTTTACCAATTTTTGCATCAAGATCTAAAAACTCCGAATCATTGGGACGCCTTTTAAATAAAGTTGACTCATCTCCAGTCCCATCTTTATCAAGATTCATATTGGAAAACAAACATTTAATAGGAGACACATCAATCAGTTTTAGATCTTCATCATTATTACCCTCTAGCTCTTCCGGTTTGGCGGCCATCTTATTAACTTAGGTGGCCTACTTATCTGAAATTTTACCTACTAAATTTTCAAGATGAGCAAACTGAGATTTCAAACTGTAAAATTCCTTACACATATCATTGAGCTCTTTGTTCATGTACTCCATAAAACTTTTCTGTTCTTTAAGCTTGCTTCTGAAGAAATTATTATGTTCAAATTGCAAAGACATAAAGCTTCTAACGTTGTTTTGAATTCCTTCCAAACTTCTAAGGTGAGAATCAACGCTTTTTGGCAGAGCCATCAAAGCAAATAGGCACACTAACACCCAAGAACACAGGAAGCAAGCGAAAAGAAGCGGACGAAAAAAGGGCGAATAAAAACGGCAAGGGTGAAGTGGGGGAGAGAAAAACGAGAGGCAAATGGCAAATAATGTAATGCGAGGGATAAGAGTTTGTGATGGGCACTTGGTATGTCTTGACTTGAGCGTAGATCTCACCGGCAACGGCGCCAGAAATCCTTCTCGCTACCTCTTGAGCATGTGTTAGTTTTCCCTTGAAGAGGAAAGGGTGATGCAGCAAAGTAGCGTAAGTATTTCCCTCAGTTTTTGAGAACCAAGGTATCAATCCAGTAGGAGACTACACGCAAATCGCCTAGTACCTACACAAACAATCAAGAACGATGCAACCAACACGATAAAGGGGTTGTCAAAGCCTTCACGGCCAGTTGCAAAAGTAAGATGTTATAAAGATAATAAGATAAATATTTTTGGTATTTTTGTTGTATAGATTGGAAAATAAAGATTGCAAAATAAATAGTAAACTAGAATTATAGATCGGAAACTTATATAATGTAAAGTAGACCCGGGGGCCATAGGTTTCACTAGTGGCTTCTCTCAAGATAGCATATATTACGGTGGGTGAACAAATTACTGCCGACCAATTGATAGAAAAGCGCATAGTTATAAGAACATCTAGGCATGGTCATGAACATAGGCATCATGTCCGTGTCAAGTAGACCGAAACGATTCTGCATCTACTACTATTACTCCACACATCGACCGCTATCCAGCATGCATCTAGAGTATTAAGTTCATAAGAACGCAGTAACGCATTAGGCAAGATGACATGATGTAGATGGATAAACTCAAGCAATATGATATAAACCCTTTTTTTTATCCTTGATGGCAACAATACAATACGTGTTGGTTCCCTTTCTGTCACTGGGATCGAGCACCACAAGATTGAACCCAAAGCTAAGCACTTCTCCCATTGCAAGAAAGATCAATCTAGTAGGCCAAACTAAACCGATAATTCGAAGAGACATGCAAAGATATCAAATCATGCATATAAGAATTCAGAGAAGAATCAAATATTGTTCATAGATAATCTTGATCATAAACCCACAATTCATTGGATCTCGGCAAACACACCGCAAAAAGTATTACATCGAATAGATCTCCAAGAACATCGAGGAGAACTTTGTATTGAGAACCAAAGAGAGAGAAGAATCCATCTAGCTAATAACTATGGACCCGAAGGTTTGTGGTAAACTACTCACACATCATCGGAGAGGCTATGGTGTTGATGTAGAAGGCCTCCGTGATCGAATCCCCCTCCGGCAGATCACCGGAAAAGGCCCCAAGATGGGTCTCATGGGTACAGAAGGTTGCGGCGGTGGAAAAGTGGTTTCGTGGCTCTCTGCGATGTTTTCAGGGTATAAGAGTATATATAGGCAAAAGAAGTAGGTCGGTGGAGCTACGAGGGGCCCATGAGGGTGGGGGCGCACCTACCCCCCTGGGCGCGCCCTCCTGCCTCGTGGCCGCCTCGTTGCGTCTCTAACTTCCACTCCAAGTCTACTGGATTGCGTTTGTTCCAAGAAAGATCGTCGCGAAATTTTCGTTTCGTTTGGAATCCGTTTGATATTCCTTCTCTACGAAACACTGAAATACGCAAAAAAACAACAATTTGCACTGGGCCTTCGGTTAATAGGTTAGTCCCAAAAATAATATAAAAGAGTATATTAAAGCCCATTAAACATCCAAAACAGATAATATAATAGCATGGAACAATCAAAAATTATAGATATGTTGGAGACGTATCATCCACCGAAGCATCGGCTTCTAAGCGGGACACCCACTTGACGAGCTGGTAATAAAATTCGGCGTCGTGAATGCGTGCGTGCCCGACAGCCTCCAGGGCTATTTGCCGGGCGCCGGCCTCCATGTAGTCGGCCGAGTTGCGGGCGCTCTGCTCGCGACTCACAGCCTCGGTGCGCTGCTGCTTCATGCCCCACTGGCAGTGCAAATCGGCGATACGCTGCTCCTCCGCCAGGCGGTCACGCTCCAACAAGTCCTCATATTCTGCATTGCCATCTAAAGACCGATAGAATGCCTGCTCCCTCTATCTGCCTTCCGGTGAGAAACCGAACACTAGCTCCGGCGGTGACTGCCTTCGGAGTCGCCTATTGCGGACAGGCGGGGGCATGACGGACGTGGCGAGAGCAAGGATAAGTGGCGAGCGATGTCGTGCCGGTGGGGGCTTATGACGATAGGGCGAATTGGGTGATGGTGCCACCAGAGAACGCTGGGAACCAGTAATTATAGGCGAAAGGTAGGTGAACCAGCGTGTCGCGGGAAACGCGATGGTCATCGCGGTCATCGGAATTCAATGCATAAGCAGGCATGGCTTAGCGCGCCAGCTTGCCGTGGAAAACTACAAAAACTGAAATTATGACTTTGCCGTCCCGTCCCGTCAGTGGTGCGTCCCGTCCATGCTGGGTCGCACGTGGGCATGACTGCCAAACGAGTGCGCTCGATTCATCAAGATGAGGTGCATGCGTGATCCGCTGGTTATTCGCGTAGGATTGAGTCGGTCGGATAGTGTATGTGTTGGATCGCAATAGGGGATGAATGTTCATTGGGAGATAAGGCATTTGCGAACGATTTTGCTCGCAGTTTCTTCAGATTCGCATGGCATTTTCTTCAGAACAGCATGTCAGTTTCTTTAGAGGTAGGCATTTTTATTCAAAAAACTGCCACTTCTGATCTTGCGTCGCAACTAAAACTGCCAGGAGTGCATTAGTAGG
Organism: Aegilops tauschii subsp. strangulata; assembly: GCF_002575655.3. NCBI lineage: Eukaryota > Viridiplantae > Streptophyta > Magnoliopsida > Poales > Poaceae > Aegilops > Aegilops tauschii. Next base: position 238,282,242 of record NC_053037.3, on the reverse strand, counting down.
CTAGCTAGTGATCGATCAATAACTTGTAAACACTGAGTGAACAGAAATAAGGAATTGTGAATATCTTGTAAACCCTGGGAACACAGAAATAAGGATCATGTTGTGCACAGTAGTAAGAGCCGATCCGTTCGAAATGTTCACACGAGACTCACAGGCCTGGCATTGTAATATGTTCACATTAGTAGCCCAAATTCACAACCAACTAGTATGATTCCCGTACATAAGATCAACATGTTAATGCATCTCATTGATTCACAGATCATATACAAATATGTAGCTCCAAAAGCAAAGATCTAGAAAAAACATATGTTCTTCCTACTAACATGGATGCTTCTCTTGGCCAACGTTCAGTACAGAGTGAAATACAAATTTTGTTTGTGAAGTATAAAATTCCTCTTTCAAACGTAAGTGGTTTCACCAACAGCTCGAACCATGAGGATGAACCACATATGATGGAGAAACAACCATTGCAATATGATTTGGTCTTCTCTAGATCAAACGGCGAGACTATTTTGGGAATACAAACTTTAACTTAGGCAAAATGACGCCCGTTGTATAATCAGACCAAAGCAATGAAGCACCTAGTGTTGGCCAATAAATAGTACAATACTACTTTTGTGCAGTCCATGAAGTGACTATCCAATCTTTCAGTGACTATTTTCAAATGGCACTGCATGCAGTGACTATACTATTCTCTTGTGCAGTTCAACCAAAATTGTAGTCACTTTGTTTGTTTGCCAAATAGCAACAGGCAGACATCTGTGTGCAAAAATATCAAGCAGCTAGTAAACAAATACCCCACCTTGTATTTTCGGTTTAAACACATCTCTTCCGCTTAGCATCTGTCATGTTGTGCACTGGACAATTTGATACTGTCATGTTTTGCCCTGGACAATTTTGTACTGAATTGATTTGCTGGTTCAGAGTAGAAATATAGTGCCTATTCTTCATCAGACCAAGGATATCCATGTTCACGGTGATGGAAGAGGTGAAATCGATACAACCGAAACTCAGCATCCAATAATTGAATCATGTCCTACACCTCCAATGTAGGTCCACCCTGCCAATAAATTCACATGCAAACCACTAATATTACTATCTAATGACAATACAAAAAGAGTAGCAAGATAGTAGCAAACCATGTACCTTCGTAATGAACACCTCATAGTGCCACCAATTGGATATAAAGGTTTGGAAGAAAACATGCTCCTAATGTTGAACCATTTGGACTTTTTATGCAGTTCCACTAAAATCAAGCATCCCTGTTTGCATAGATATTGAAAGTGTGATTACTATAAGAGTGGCACTAGTTGAAGCGTAGACTCACAAATATAAGCATTCCAATTCTTAATGGGAAAAGGGACTGTTTCTAACAACCTGTTTGAAGGAATAAATAAGGCAACAACGGATGATGTCAGGAAGGTATACATAGTATTTTCTTAAAAACTAAACCATTCCTGACCTCTCCTCTTCTTTTAAGCATATTTTGTGTAGTTCAACTAAAATAAATGTCATCACCGCCTTGACAATTCAGTGACACTGTACAAAAAGAAATGACTTAACATTACATCATGATTTCAGAAATGTAATCAAAGTGCATTAGTGATAAACATGCAGACCTCCTCCGACAACATAATGAACATTAATTTTAATAAAGGTGTGAATAGATTTACCAGGATAATTTGAGTGAACTCTACACCCTCTGTTCCTTAATATAAGACGTTTTCGCAGTTCAATTTAAAGTACCCAAAGGTCTAGTATTTAGAAAAACAGGTAGTAGTTTTCTTGAGCACATATCTGGGAAAGCTTGCCACACTTTATATATGTCCATACGCTAATGCAACACCATTCCAATACTACAAATATACACTAATCCAGTGGCTAGTACAATAGTAGAGTAATTTTTTATTACGGGGTAAAGTACAATGGTTTTACTGAATAGATTTCCATAAGCTAGCACGGGAAGATTTCTATAAGCATTAACAATAAAAAATGTAAAGGTAACAAGTTTCAGCATTGGTATGCTTGCTGTGCAAGAACATTAAACCAAATACAGAAGTATGAAGGCAACTATCATTATTAACTAATGACAGTATAAAAAAATTGCAAACCATGTACCTTCAAGGTAAATATGATTTTGAACTCGAGGGGACTTGAAAAATTGCTATCCCAATCTAGATAATCGACGAAACACAAAAACTTGATCGAACGGATCAAGAGAACAGCCGGAGGAGGAGGTGTCCACTCTTGACCTTTCCTCTTCTCTTCATAATTTTTTGTGCAGTTTAACCAAAATAAAGTGACATTAGTGCCTTGGCATTTTGGTCACACTGCACACAAAAAATGACTTGTGAGGTATGTAATCTATAAGCATTAACAGTGCAAAAATCTGAAGGTAGTAACAAGTTTCATCGTTGGTATGTTGGCTGTGCAACAGGATTAGAACGCCTTAGCTGAAAAATCTTTAATACATCCACAATCAACAGCTAACCCTGAAATAATCAAGGGACATTAAATGACATTGCTTAAATTTATCGGTGGCATTAGACTGAGTGAGACATTAGTTAAATGTGGCATCACTTTAGTAGTAGCATTGCTTGACTTTACCGCTGGCGTTATACTAACAGCAAAAAAGTGGCAATAAGAGCATGGGAGGCCCATTCGGACAGTGGGCGCACCAGTATGATGTACCTCGACGGACGCATAGAGTGGTGAGGGAGGTATGGTTGCCCAGAGCAACAAATATCCAGGAAGCATATGTGGATTACGTCCCATTTTTGTTCTCTTTAGCCACCTTTTTCCTATCTGAGGATAACAAACCGATCGACCTGGTCATTCTCTATTGCGTTGTCATGCCTTTCTACCCTTTTCACCCTTTTTCAACCAAGAGAAACGAGACTCGTTCCTTAGCTACTAATTTTGCCCTCTTCAACCTAGATGCGGGTTCGATGCCTAGTCTCTTGGACAGTACTTTCTCCCTTCCTTTCCTTATTCAACCCAGATATGGATTAGTCTGCATGAAGTAGGGGTTCCTTTAATAGTGCAAATTAAGGTTTTCATCTGCGTGACCAGCAGAGCAGAGGATAGCAAATTGGGAAGATGGTGGGGTGGAAAAAGATCCACATGTAGCGACGTGGTAGATGGGGCAATAGAACAAGCGTATGGTTCGAAAAGAGGTCGCGTACTTGAGGGTCGGCGGGAAGTGGCTTCGCTCGTGGTCATCGTCCTCCGCACACACTACGGCAGCGAGCTTGGGGACAGAGGCCATCCCGCGCCGGTGCTAGGTCTGAGAGGACGCCCTTGTCGTCAATGCGTTACCTCGCTCGCCGATGACGAGTGTGTCAATGCTGCACGTCCTTTTCTTCCCCGGCAGATCTAAGACCACCGGTGAGGAGGGAGAGAGAGGCCATCTTTTTTAGATCTAGAGAGTGGGTGATAGTGTGAGAAGCAAATGGGCAGCCCTTAGCTAGAAAGCGCTGAAGCTCCAGTGCATATATCTTTTTTGATACTAGTACTAGAGGTATTTTCTCTACATACAGTACCAGTTAGTCGTGCTTCAAAACTGAATGGCACGCCATTAAAAAATTAAAGTCAAGAACTAATGCGGCACCTCGGGCCAACGTGGCCAGATCACATTTTGCACGAGAAATTACACACCATGTTTCGTTCACATGTGGTCCTCTTCCAACATGTCAGTAAAATGACGGCGAGTCCTTTTGTACAATTTCCGAGATGTCTATGTAGGCCGGGGCGCCTCTTCGTGTACCGTGGCAACCGTCCACCACCTCTTCGCCTTTCTCTCTCAATTTGGAACTGCTATCGCACACTCTTACTCCCTCCTCCATTTGCCTTCACCCTTCCTTCTGCCATTGTTCGATCGTCTTTTCCATGGAGGGAACAGGCCAGAAGTGACCCCGTTATTCTTGCCCCGATCTAAAAGATGACGTGGTGGAGGAACTCATTGATCGGTGCGACGTCATCACCTCGGCTAGCATGGCAGGTTCGTTCAAGACCATCCTCGACTCAACTAATAACATCATTACAAAGAACCCAAGGGTCCAGGAGCGGTTTGATCTCCCCTATCTTCTTTGACGTGACCCTGCTCACTGGCGCGCGGACGACGGAAGCCTCGCCTTGTGCAAGTTGATGCCGCTTGATAATGATACGTGAGATGTTAAGATGCCACCGCTTGATGGTAAGGCTTGGGCAGACGCAAATGGAGATTGGGTTGTTTATATTGGGTACAACTGCGAGTGGGAACTTGTGAATGTGTACACTCGTCACCGGGTTCCACTTCCAAAAATCTCAGACTACCCAGAGGTTGAGCACACCGGTATTCTACATACATTCAACTACGATCATGGTGGTTGTCGTCTACAGAAGATAGCAATTTGTCAAGTTCCCAACCCCTCTTGGGGTTATAGGAATGCTTGTGTTGTCGCCATCTTCGACAAGCTTGTTGCCGTCCTTCATACTTCGACTCGATGGATATTGCTCAAAAATCAGTTTCTATACACGGATGTGTACTGTGATACAATTCAATAAGATGGCCTTTTGTTTGCTGCCACCACTCGTGGCACTATTTTTGCATGGAATCCTGATGCTTTCGGTACATTAGTCTTCCACCGTAAATATAATTGTTTCATCCACATGCATGCGGGTTAGCTAGTTTCCCTTTACTAATTAACCTTCTTGTGTTTCCAAGGTCCTGTGAACATTCCACCACCTATACTCAAAAACTTTTATAACCAAGGGGGAGATGACGATGGTGATGATCACGAGCATGAGGACGAGCATGACCTATATACTCAGTGGCGCCTGGATTCGATGGATCACCTCTTCTTGTCTGTATACAGGGCACTGCTGATGTTACTAAGGAAGCAGGTGTTGTCTCCCATGGTCGCACTCTCTGGACCTATTCCAACATCCATTGCAGGGTATTCAGGATGGATACTAGTGTGCAAGTGCCAACACCTTCTCCCTGGTTCAATATTGATAGTCTTGGAGGAAACTCGCCCTTCCTTGGACAAAACTATCCAATGATGGTGAAAGGCAATCTAGCTGCTATTGACACAACGTTACTACCATTTATGACAAGCAACTGTATCTATACCTCAGACATTGCTATAGTTCCCTACCGTGTCTATTACAATATGCGTCCTGATATAGGCCGCTTCAGCCTAGATGAACAGTCCTGCGTCGGTCTCGAGATTCATAGTAGCTGGCCCTTCCCAGAGAATCACTTCTGGTTTAAAGCAAGCTATTCCAATGCCGAGGATTGGTTGAGCTGAAGTTCATTTCATTGCTTGTTATTTGTTGTGTGATGAAACATTAGTATTTATATGTATCCTCGTTGTCATTGTGGGTTGATGACTTGTTGTATGTAATGCTAAATGATATGCCTGTGATAAACTTACTAAATTTATGAATGGCTTTCGAGTAGCTTCTCAGAGTGGGTGCTGCGACGAGGAAAAAAAATATTTTCCAAATACATAATTGTACGTGCATTGCAACAGGTTATCGGATGAGTCCAATCAACAATAGTACTACTATTTGTACTAGCTTCACATGCTTCGCGCGTCGGGCGGGTGTTTTTACTGTAGCTATGAATCCCATCATCCTAGGTCCTCAGATGAATCCAATCAACTGTAGAAATTGCATTCTGATGTTTGGGTTTAAACTTTCAAAACTGCTGCACTATTTCTATGTCTACTTATATGTAATACAACAAGTTTTAAACTTGAGAGCAGCCATCCAGCCGCACAAAGAACACTTTTTAACCTAGCACAGACTCCAGGAAATTTGGCCACAGTGTGAGGTGGGCCATATGTTAATGTGTTCACTGTACGTAACCAGCACCTCGAATCCTCGATATATTGTAGGGTGGCATGGGCCAGAACAAGCATTCATGTCCAGGAGTACGGCACACACCACCAACACGATTTCCATTTGACACCATATTTCTTAGAGTCTGTGCTACAGCTATCTCTTTAACCTCCTCGTTTCTCTAACTCAGCCATCGTGCGGCGGGCGAGGTGGGGGTTTGCCTATAGTCGGTTTCCTCAACTGCGGTCCCACTTGTAAGGCCAACTCCAGTGCACGCTGAGGGAGTCCTGGATTAAGGGGTCCTCGGACAGCCGGACTATATACTTTAGCCGGATTGTTCGACTATGAAGATACAAGATTGAAGACTTCGTCCTGTGTCCGGATGGGACTCTCCTTGGCGTGGAAGGCAAGCTTGGCAATACGGATATGTAGATCTCCTCCCGTGTAACCGACTCTGTGTAACCCTAGCCCCCTCCGGTGTCTATATAAACCGGAGGGTTTAGTCTGTAGGACGACAACAATCATACCATAGGCTAGCTTCTAGGGTTTAGCCTCTACGATCTCGTGGTAGATCAACTCTTTTAATAGTCATATCATCAAGATCAATCAAGCGGGAAGTAGGGTATTACCTCCATCGAGAGGGCCCGAACCTGGGTAAACATCGTGTCCCCCGCCTCCTGTTACCATCCGCCTTAGATGCACAGTTCGGGACCCCCTACCCGAGATCCGCCGGTTTTGACACCGACATTGGTGCTTTCATTGAGAGTTCCACTATGCCGTCATCATAAGGCCGGATGGCTCGTCTCGTTGTTAAGGACAACATCACCTCTGGGGGAGCCCTGGCTATAGGCCAAACTCTCCGACTAGGCGGCTTCGGCATGACGACCCATTCGGCCGCTGTGCCGACGATGACTTCTCGGGTCATCAAAAACAGTCTCCACGTCGGCTCGGAATTCGCCGAGCAGATGGATCCAATGGAGCTCTCTTCTTTGAACGAGCTCTAGGATCACATAGCCGCCTTGGGAGTCGCTATGGACTATGATCGGATCGGGCTTAAACCCGACCAAAGGGAGATTAACTCTCCGCCGGTCACCCATCAGATAGCGGTGGTGGAGGAACAACGGTGCGATTCTTCCTCTATCTTGAGGACAAGCTATGTCCGGATTCCCGAGCTCTCTAAGCCAGATACCCGTCTACGGGAGGACATGGCCCAAGCTCTGAACCTAGAATCAGACAGCGGGCCAGACCTATTGGGCAACAAACCGGAGCTCGAACTTTCAAGATCGGAAACTCCGCCGCTCCTGGGTCTCAGAACGGGTCAGGGACCGGACCTAAATCTACCCACCCACCCAGATATAAATGATCTTTCCCACATTAGACAAGAGCCCCAAGAGACAGTACATCACTATTGGGCCAGATTCCTCCTTGTAATGAGCAAGGTCAAGGACTGTCGCGAGGAAGACGCAATTTCATTCTTTTGCAAAAATTGCACGGACAAGGGAATCCTCAACGCCATAAGTCGCCGTGACATAGCACACTTCGCTAACTTGGAGGCCATAGTACAGAAGTACTGTGCGATGGAAAGCGCCTGGAAAACCCAAACAAAATTCTGGGATCCTCCGGCTCTCACTAACCCCCCCATCCGAACTAAAAGGTTGTACTCTCATAACTCACCCGATCCAATTACAAACAAAAACAAAAGCCCACTACAGGGCGTGGAACCGTACAGCGGACACCATACCAACACACAACCTTAGAGCATGTTGGGTACTCCGGCAGGTGGCCAAGAGCGGTAAGGATATCCTCATCAACAATACCGCAGAGCACCATCCCCTAGAGAACAACAATACAGTATTGACAGTCTTCGAGACCTTCGCCTCAAATAATAGGCGTAAGCGAGCACTCCGCAGCCTTGCCGAAGTCTGCCAAGTAGCAGCAATGAATCCATGGAGCGATACGGCTATCACCTTCAATGCCAGTGACGAACCTAAATTCCGAACAGCCCGAGCACCAGACGCCTTGGTCCTTAGTCCAATTGTGGACAACTTCCGGCTTACTAAAGTGCTCATGGACGGTGGCAGCGGATTAAACCTCATCTATGAGGAGACTCTTCGAAAAATGGAAATAGACAGAAGCCGCATTGAGCAAAGCAGCACGACCTTAAGAGGAATCATCCCTAGTCGGGAGGCACGATGTGCCGGCAAAATCACACTAGATGTGGTATTCGGCACGCCGGAGAATTATAGGTCCGAAGAAATCACATTCCAAGTGTCCCCGTTCAATAGCGGATACCACGCCCTTCTAGGGCGGGAGGCATTCACGATCTTCCAAGCTATACCCCATTACGGGTACATGAAGCTCAAAATGCCCGGGCCCAATGGAATCATCACTCTAGCTAGTGATCCGGACATAGCACTCCGCGCCAAAAATAAAACAGCCGCACTGGCCCTCGAGGCGTTATCCGAAGCCCTCGCGGCCGAGGAATTAACTGCGCTGCTCTCCATAGTGGACAGGGATGACGTGATACTTGACAAAAGATCCAAGTCCACATACTTTAAACCAGCGGATGAAATAGTCAAATTCCAAGTCCATCCAACGGACCCTACAAAAACAGCATCCATCGGGCCACAGTTAAACCCCACAGTAGACGCCGCACTATGGGAGTTCTTGCGCGAGAATTGGGACATCTTCGCGTGCATCCTTCAGACATGCCAGGAATCCCACGCAGGCTGGCCGAGCATAGCCTTAACATCCTAAAGGGATTCAAGCCGGTCAAGCAAACTCTTCGGCGCTTCTCTTAGCCTAAGCGACAAGCCATGGGAGAGGAGCTAGCCAAGTTACTGGAGGCCGGATTCATTCGACAAATAAAACATCCGGACTGGCTAGCAAACCTGGTGATGGTACCAAAGAAGAACAAATCCTGGCGCCTATGCGTCAACTTCAAGGACCTTAATAAGGCTTGCCCAAAGGATCCCTTCCCCCTCCCTCGCATCGATCAAATTATCGACGCTACCGCAGGACACGACTCATTGTGTTTCCTCGACGCATACTCCGGATACCATCAAATTAAGAAGGCAGAGTCCGATCAAGCCGCAACGGCATTTATCACTCCATACGGCCCCTTCTGTTTTAACACCATGCCTTTCGGGCTCAAAAATGCCGGTGCAACCTATCAACGCATGATTCCGACATGCTTGGAGACACAGATTGGCAAAACAGTGGAGGCATACGTAGACGATGTGGTCATTAAAACCAGACACGTCGAATCCTTAATAGACGACTTGAGGCGCACGTTCGACAATCTCCGAACATACGACATTAAGCTCAACCCAGAAAAATGCGTCTTCGGCGTGCCCGCAGGAATGCTCTTAGGCTTCATCGTCTCCAACGGAGGAGTCGAACCAAATCCGGCTAAAATCCGAGCTCTGTCACAGTTGGCCATCCCAACAGACCTCAAGCAAATCCAGAAACTAACTGGATGCGTGGCTGCCTTAAGCCGCTTCATCTCCCGATTTGGAGAAAAAGCACTACCTCTTTATCGCCTTCTGCGATGCACCGAACACTTCGAGTGGACGGATGTGGCCACGGCCGGATTAGAAGAAATAAAAGCCGTTTTGGCCACAAACCCAATCCTGGCCGCACCTAACGTCGGCGAACCAATGCTACTATATATAGCGGCAACACACCAAGTTGTAAGCGTAGTGCTCGTCGTCGAACAAGAGATGGACGGACATAAGTTCCCGCTTCAAAAGCCGGTATACTATGTATCCACTGTCCTCACTCCATGCAAATCACGGTACCCACATTATCAAAAGATAGCATATGCGGTCTTCATGGCATCCCGGAAACTACGACACTACTTTCAAGAGTGTTCAATTACGGTGGCCTCTGAAGTGCCACTCAACGACATAATAAACAACCACGAGGCCACGGGCCGGATTGCTAAATGGGCTATTGAGTTCCTCCCGTTCGACATAATATACAAACCACAGCGAGCCATTAAGTCACAAGTACTGGCTGATTTCGTCGCCAAATGGACAGAAGCCGAACTCCCTAAAGAGTACGGCGCGTACTCCAATTGGATTATGCACTTTGACGGCTCTAAAATGCTGGCTGGCCCGGGGGCTGGCGTCGTCCTGACGTCTCCCACCGGAGATACAGTCCAATATGTACTCCAAATACTATACACAGACTCCAAGAACGCGGCAGAATATGAGGCCCTGTTGCATGGTCTCCGGATGGCAGTCTCCATGGGCATTCAACGCCTGGACGTGCGTGGGGACTCGAACCTCGCAATATCTCAAATAAATGGAGACTTTGACACCAAGGATCGAAAAATGGCGGCTTATCGCAACGCCGTCCTCAAAATGTCAGCTCGGTTTGAGGGGCTTGAATTCCACCATGTGGCCCGGGAAAACAATCAGGCGGCGGATATCCTCGCCTGCATCGGTGCTAAGCGCGACCCTGTCCACCTAATATCTTCTTGGAAAGGTTGTTTAAGCCATTCGAGGTATGGGAAGGGGAGACGGGTAACAATAGTCTGGACCCGGCCACAACAATAGATACCGAACACTCTGACATAATCGGAGGCTCTGCCACCGAAATAACACCTTCCGCCCACGTAATAATGGCTGTCATCGCCCCGTGGACAGAACCATTCCTGGCCTACCTAACTAGGCAGGAACTACCCGAGGACCCAAACGACGCGCGCTGCATTGTGCGGCGGTCTAAAGCCTACAAGGTCCACGAGGGAGAGCTTTATAAGAAAAGCGCTACCGGAGTCCTTCAAAGGTGCATCTCCGAAGAGGAAGGGCGGCAACTTTTGGCAGAAATTCATGCTGGACTTGGCGGCCACCATGCCGCAGCTCGGGCCCTTGTAAGCAAGGCCTTCCATACAGGTTTCTACTGGCCGACGGCCCGAGCAGACGCACGGGACCTCGTTAAATGTTGCGTCGGTTCCTAGCTTTTTGCAAACCAAAGCCATATGCCGCCTACCGCTCTCCAAACAATCCCCATTACTTGGCCCTTTGTAGTCTGGGGGCTTGATATGGTCGGACCCCTCAAAGGGGGAAGCCATAAGAAAAAATACTTATTGGTCATGGTGGATAAATTCACCAAATGGATAGAAGCCAAACCAGTTTAAACGGCCGAATCCGGACCAGTGATAGACTTCATATCCGGGGTTGTACACCGTTATGGTGTCCCCCACAGCATCATCACTGATAACGGCTCAAACTTTACAGCCGACGAGGTAAAACTTTGGTGCAGCAACATGGGCATCAAGCTCGATTATGCTTCTGTCTATCACCCGCAAACTAATGGTCAAGTCGAACGAGCAAACGGTCTTATCATGAGAGGCATTAAACCCAGATTAGTGCGATCCTTGAAGGAATCCGATACGCACTGGGTAGAGGAGCTCGACTCCGTACTATGGGGGCTGCGGACCACGCCGAATCGCACTACCGGATACACACAGTTTTTTATGGTGTACGGCGCAGAGGCGGTACTGCCCTGCGACATAATTCATGACTCACCTCGAGTGCGCATGTATGAAGAGAAAGAAGCCGAGCTTGATCGGCAGGACAGTTTGGACGCCCTGGAGGAGGAGCGTGGCATGGCAAAAGCCCGTTCCACATTCTATCAGCAAAAGGCTCGAAGGTATCAAAGCAGAGAAGTACGGGCCAAAACTTATAACATTGGCGAACTCGTTCTACGCCTACCGGAGAAGAAAAAGAACAAGCTCAAGCCCAAATGGGAAGGTCCCTTCGTTATCGACCAAGTTCTGACCGGTGGAGCGTAACGTCTGCCGGATAAATCGGACAATCGACTCGAGCCAAACCCATGGAAGGCAGCCAGACTCCGAAGGTTCTACGCCTAGTGCCGCACTCGGTGTTCGTCTCCTTACCTCTGTCAATTTTTTATATACGTGTTATCTGTGTTTTCTTTCTTTCTTTCTTCCCTTTTTTCTTCAAGGTCTTAAAAGGCTACAATGTGTCTTGACTACACAATCTTGACGCGCTAGCCGCGCTCATTATACCTGGGGGCTTCTTATACAGAAGCTTAATATAACTATTTTCTGGGCTCTATGCCCCACACATGTGTTATTCTTCCACATGTACCTTTTTTCGCCATTATATGCATCGATATGACTTAAGTTTTGGCCAAGCTGGGTTGCCTGGCTCTTGTGTTTATGCCCTACGTTCCCATTAATTCGGCTAGGGCATAAGGGGAGAAACTCTGTGATTGTTACTGTCGGGTCAGTCGGATGTGTACCTCAGACTGGGTGAAGCCGAAAGCTAGCATTCTTAAGGGAATATTCGGTCGGTGAACAAAAGATGACTTTTATTTATTGTAATACATGCCCCCAGATGTCTACATCTTGCGTCTCTTTTCGCAGTCCGGACATGCACATTAATGCATGCGTACCCTGGGAAAGGAACCCTTAACGGAACTATTCTCCCTGGAAGATGTTTCTTACTATCCATGTAATATAACATAGCTAGTTGGGTACTTGTCTGTTCAAGCACTTATGACCCCTACGCCTGGTTTCCACGCATATCCCGGTTTTTACATAACTGAGCGGGTATTCGGATACACTCCGGACGGTCGGGTCCGGAGGTTGAAGCGAAAGGGTCCGCCATGACAAATGATTTACAATCCGGCTAGGGACAATATATGTCACTTGAAGTACACAGTCACTTAGACTGACTAAATTCTTCTTCTATACCATCCAACAGGGTGTCTAGCCTACAATCCTGTTGAGAATACTTTGCGGCTAATTCTACTTGGTCATAAACCACACTGACAGGGATCTCTTTCCCGTCAGGCCCCACAGGTCCGACCTCGGCCATGTGGTTCGGGTCAGCCTTGGTATATCGCGTCTTCACCATGGCCCAGGCTTCCCTTGCACCTTGTCAGCATGCTGATATCTTCCATAATCGGAAGCGCCGCCGCGCTCCCTTGAGCATTTCTACAAGCTCTCTCATGCCTCCTGGCAGGGAGGCGGATGGCCACAAGGCTTGGGCAACGCCCTGCATCACCTGCCGCACTTGTTCGTGCAGTTGTGAGAGCTCCGGCAGAAGATCGCCTGTAGACCCGGGCATCTCCTCCGCGGGACAACCCGTCAGCATACCTACAGATATAACTCTGTCAGTCGGTTTCTTCGCCGAACTCTATAAACGTTCGTTCAAGCACTTACTGAAAATGCCGCGTCGAAGCCTCTTATTCTCCTTTACGGAGTCAGCAAGCTGGGCCCGAACATCTTTTAGTTCAACGCTTAGCCGGGTATTGGCGTCTTGGAGATCCTTTTTCTCCCGCCTAACTTGCGTAAGCACACGCTCGCCAACCTTTAGCTGTCGTTGAGCATGTTGCTCATCCGGATTCACTCCGGGACCATCTGCATAATCTATTGTTAGATTTGCACGCATGCCGCATACTACCTGGTACATGACATTCTTTGCAATGAAAACAAGTGTTACCAGATGGGGCCTTCTCGGACTCCTTCACCGCGGTGACTACGGCCTGAAGCTGGGCTTTGCACTCCTCCAGCTCTAGAGACAACTGGGTATTCTTCTCCGTAAGAACCTATGCAAACAATGATCCTTAAATCAGTTGTGCCAACTATTTCAAGTCTCAGGGGCTACTGATATACATAATTATTAGATTTCCTTACCCGTATATCTTTTACATACTGGTCCGTGGCTCTGGCAAGACCATTTTGAGCAGCTCGGATGTACGTGTCTCCTGAGTTGAAGGCATCAATCGCCTCTTAGGAGAAACAAGCGTCACGGAGTACGGCCCGGCGACGCCTGTGATTCATGGCGCTCTCCACTTCGGAATTTGTAGTGGATAGCCTATCCCCATCCTGTATAGGAGGAACATCCGGCGTTGGCCCCATGTTAGCGTCCGCCTCTATGTCCAGCTCTGGAGCCCGACTAGTGGAGGCGTGACCGGCAGCCTCTCCGGATATAGTCTAGCAAGCGTTTTTCCTACAAGGAAACATGGGCGTTATTATATTTCAAAAGACAATCACCACGAAGCGGGGTTCTCTTTCATACCTCTGCAATGGCGTCTCAGTCCTGACCGCCTTCCTTTTAAGCCTACCCGGCTTCGGTGCCCCTTGTTGGCGAGTCACTGCGGGTTCGGCATGGCGTCCCGAGGGCCTTCCCTGTAAAACGCCATATGTGCGCGGTAGGTGAAGTGCAGAAAAAGGGATCCTTCTTGGAAGTTAGGGCGCTGGTTTTACTTACATGCGATGCGGGGAGCAGTCGAGGATAATTGGCTATGATGGCCACCAAGGTACTGTCACAGCTCAACTGATAGAACGTTCTGTCGATGAGCTCCACAAATGTGTCCGGATCTTCTTCGAGTCCGGGGTCGAGGGCCCGGTCAGGGTCCTCTGGTTGTGGAGACGGGCTGTGGACCTCCCTCACAGCTTTTCGCAGTTCCTGCTATGAAATAGCAAGGTAAATACTCATGACAAAGAATGCGGAAAGGATTGGAATGGAAAGTAGCAGCTCACCCAGCTTGGGGGGTTGTACATGCAGAATCCATCCCGTGACTTAATACGGACGAACTCCTCTTCTTCTCCTTTATACAAATCGGACAGTATCTTCGCTAGGGCAGCGATGGAGTCCGGACCTTTACGACCGCAGCGGGTGGCATCGTCTTCTCCATTGAAGTGCCACATGGGTAGTCCCCGATATTGAAGTGGCTGCACCCCCCGCATTATACATATGGACATAACCTCGGTTATTGTCAATCCTGATTTGGCCAGCATCTCTATCCGGCCCATCAGGTAAAGGACTTCTCTGTTATCTTCCTCCTGGGGGCTCCGAGGGTGCCAGCTGTGGCGTTTCTTCAAAGGGGCGTTGTCGAACTCAGGAAGGCCCATCTGAATAGGATCTGAAAGGGGGACGTCCTCCATATAAAACCACTCCGAAGGCCAGTCTTCGGACGTCTTCTTCGGGGTACCGGACAGGTATCCGGTCCCGGCGATGCGCCATATTTCGGCTCCGCCCACTTGATATATTCACCCCTTCTGTGTACGGGGCACGAGGCATAATAGCCTCCGCCATAGCTCGAAATGAGCTTCGCAGCCCAGAAACAGCTCGCAAAGGGCGATGTAGCCAGCGATGTGTAATACGGAAGCGGGGGTAAAGTTATGCAACTGGAGGCCGTAGAACTCCAGGAGCCCGCGGAGGAACGGATGGATTGGAAATCCAAGTCCCCTTAATAAGTAAGGGACAAGGCATACCCACTCCCCCCTGGATGGGTTGGGGAAGCTCTCCGCTTGCTCCCCGCCATTGTAGGTAGAGAGCCCGGCTCGAACGGGGACCATATACGCTGGAGGGAGAAATCCCTGGGTCTGTAACTTTACTAATTGGCTGTGAGGGACGGAACACTTCTTCCAATCGCCGGGCTTAGGGCGACGGGAGTGAGAGGAGGAGCTACGATGGCCGGCCATGATGGAATGGATTTTTCCAGGCGCGCTCCGATGGATACTAGTTGTGGGAGGATGGTGTGATCTGGATCTAAGAATCCCCGTCTCTTTAATAGACGGTTTACTCACATGCCTAGGGTGGCAAATGTAAAAATGCCCTGGCTTCTCGCATTCGCTCGACAAGTGGAAGATAGCCATTATTAGGCACAGAAGCCAAGGAGTGCAACATTTATGGGAAGCCGGACACTACTCAATAGGTACTCAGAATTTGGAGAAGAACCCGCCTTGCAATGCCAAAGACAATTTGCGCGCCGGACTCATCGTCATTGAAGCCTGGTTTGGGGGCTACTGAGGGAGTCCTGGATTAGGGGGTCCTCGGACAGCCAGACTACATACTTTAGCCGGACTGTTGGACTATGAAGATACAAGATTGAAGACTTCGTCCCGTGTCCGGATGGGACTCTCCTTGGCGTGGAAGGCAAGCTTGGCAATACGGATATGTAGATCTCCTCCCTTGTAACCGACTCTGTGTAACCCTAGCCCCCTCCGGTGTCTATATAAACCGGAGGGTTTAGTCCATAGGACAACAACAATCATACCATAGGCTAGCTTCTAGGGTTTAGCCTATACGATCTCGTGGTAGATCAACTCTTGTAATACTCATATCATCAAGATCAATCAAGCAGGAAGTAGGGTATTACCTCCATCGAGAGGGCCCGAACCTGGGTAAACATCATGTCCCCCACCTCCTGGGTAATCAACTCTTGTAATACTCATATCATCAAGATGCACAGTTCGGGACCCCCTACCCAAGATCCGCCGGTTTTGACACCGACACACGCCCCGAAACGGACGTCTGTTTTGCCCTGATTCTATCCATTTGGGTAGGGCAATGGGGTCATGTTCGGGCCATTTCTCGGATGCGGTGGTCGTGCGCCCAACGCGCGGACGCATCCTGGCCGCGTACATTTTTCTTTGCAAACACATATCTTTTTTTCATCATTGATTTTTGGTGCATGGAAATACATCACCAAATTTTGACTAGAAACGAAAGACCAAATAAACCAAGAACCACAAGGATACATTTTAGAAGATATCCAACTTCCATAACTGCTTCTAAGTTAGATTAGTGCCTTCTCGATGCAATCATTGTTGATCTGCGGAGGCTCGACCTTGCGTGCTTCTTTCTTCTTCGAGTGTAAAGAAGTAGATGTTGCTTCCTCGCATCTAGTCCCATGTCTAGCCTCTATTCTATCAACAAGTGCACTAGTGTCATATCTAGCCTCTATGCTAGCTAAAAGTGCACGAACATCTACTACATTGCGCTCTATCAATATATTGATGTACTCTTCTTCCCAATACCAAAACTTGCATTCATTCCACACAATAAAATTTTAAGTTAGCACAACTAGTCAAATCCGAGAGCACAACTGAAGCTAAAGTAGCACATACCCCATCGGTTGAGCACTTGATGAACACCCATCCGGGATGTTCCGGCGTTGTAGACACGCGGCGCAAGACCTTCTTTGGGCAGTCGTCGCATGTAATGAGTGGCAACGGTGCGCCGACGAGCTTTTGGGCCAGCACCAAGCCCGGCCGACCGCCATTCATGTATCTGTCGTCGGATCGCCAACGGTGTAGATCCGAGCGGCTAGAGGATGAGTCAGTACCTGCATGCGGCCTTGCGGCCTTGCCGGGGCCTTCCGGCCCGGTGCCCGGCCAGTCCATGGCGTGGCGCGGCCTCCCATAGCCGGGCGAGCTCAAGCCCGACTGGCTCCGCTCCAAATCCAGACGCCAGGTGTGCAAAATAGGTAGCCGTGGTAGGGTAGCTCAGGGACGTCAAGGGAAAGGTGGCCGGGCAAGTGCGCGTCGGATGCACGCCCTGGAGTTGGCTGAAGTGAAGATGCAAGACAGCACGCGTTTCCCTAGCGGCGTGGCGGACCAACCGTGTGGGGGTGCGAAGTGGCTTCGCTCGTGTGCGGAACGGAGGCCATCCCGTGCGGGCGCTAGGTCCGACAGGACGGCCTTGTCGTCAGTGTGTGACCTCTGTGGAAACCGTCCGCTCCCCACTAGCCTCTTCGTGTACCGTGGCAACCATCCACTGTCTCCTCGCCTTTCCCTCTCGATTTGGAACTGTTGTCGCACACTCTTCCTCCCTCCTCCATTTGTATGACTTTTTGTATGTAATGAATGGTACATTTGCATATCCATGTCTTAAACTCAATTTATGAATGTCTTTGACTCACTTCTTGGAGTGTGAGTACCGTAGTAGTATAGCCATCATCCGTTTATATGAACTTGCCACATCACATAGAGCCAACCTAATATTGGAGTATGCTAGCACACTAGTTAGTTCTAGTTAGATCAACTAGAGCTAGATGTCGCACCGAGGCCGAGGAATATGGTGATAGCGTGATTGCGTGAGGTGGGCTTGTACATAGTATGATGTAGGCACAGAGCTTGTCGTGTTTCCTACTCCTCCGGACTAAATGTGGAGAAGATCTAGTCGAGTTCTTCCTTCTTTTGCCGACACGTGGGACATCCAGCATCCAGGTCGTGTCATGCAAAAAAATGGAGTACTAGTTGAAGCCACATGATGTGCATCTTGTGTTAAACTGTAAATAGAATCTTACTCTTGAGTAACTCCGAAAGCAGCCACCGAAGATCTTTATTGGATTTGTTTTTCATCACCAACACATCGAGGTGAAAGATGTGCAGGTTCAGTGGGTCGTCTTGCATTTTCACTGACATGTGGGACCGCATGTGAGCAAATAGACGATGGGCTCCGCACGTCCGCTCGCTGGCTAAGAAGAGAGAGAGAGGAGGGCTGAGCACGGACTCCAGGAAATTTCACGACAACGTGAGTAGTACTAGTGGTGTACCGTACTCCTGGAGAGATAATGTGTTCGCTCTACGTAACCAGCACCTCGATGTAGTGGGGTGGCATGGGCCATAACTAGCATTCATGTCTAGCAGTACGGCACACGCCACCCACATGAGTCCCATCTGACACCAATTTTCTAGGAGTCCATCCTACAACCATCTCTTCTCCCTCTTGTTTTCTCAACCATCACGCGGTGGGCAAGGTGGGGGTTTGTCGATAGTCAGTTTGCTCGACTGCGGACCCACTTGTAAGTGAAAATGCAACACAACATGCATTCCACCTAGAGCAGCGTGCCGGACCAACCGTGTGGGGTGCGACGCAATCACGGCAGGCTTTTCCTTTTGAACTTGTAAGTTGTAAAATTTGGTTCTGCTCCATGGCACGACCGATAGATAGAAATAATGATTTCCCTAGAGTAATGAGAAGTTCGGTTCTAGTGCAGTTCATGCATGGAGTACGTACAAAAATTATGAAGTTGATGCGAAAGGTATGATAATTACCAGTAGTACCATATACTAATACATGGATTTGACGGAAAGATAAAGATACATACGGATCCATCAGTGACATCCTCACGCCCTACTGCACCGGGTCACCAACTGACGTGTGAGGAGCAGCGGCGAGCTCAACGTGCTTCTGAACAATGTCGTCCAAGGTTGCCCAACGGTCCAAGAAGTACAGCGTCCTATCGTCCTTCTCTTGCACGTAGTAGTCCTTCTGGACGATTTGCGCATAGACGTGGGTGATTATGTCGATGGTGTCTTGTTGTGCCAGGCGCAGCGTGGTGAGCGCGACCTTGAGCTGGACATTCTCCAGTGCGACGGCGAGCAATCGAAGGGCCACCAGTGTGTTGAAGAGGTTGTCACCATAGAGGCCATTGAGGGTGGCGGGCATCGCAGAGCCTGGGCGCGTGGGCTGGAGGCGTACGTCAAGGTCGTCCGCGAGCTTCTTGACGATAGTGAACTTGTCGAGGAAGCGGACGAGGACCTCGTAGAACAAGGAGACGAGCTGTCGTCCAAGCGACCTCTCGTCCTGGCAGCCTCAAGCATGACTTGGAGGCGTTCCTCGGTGCCGGGCCGCAGGCCCGCATCATGGACCATCTCGCACAGCCGGCTGATGCTCACGCTCATCGCCTCCATGGGTCTAGCTTCTAGTCAACTGATCTTGTGATTGGAGTGATCACTCTTTCCCTTGGTTAGGGTGCGTAGGTGTGTAGGATTTCGTTGATTGGACTGGCGAGGAGCCTTTATATGAGAAGTGCAGACTGCGTTGCATCCACATGTGTGTTGGCCATCTACTCCTCGGCCCTCCCTCCGTGGGACTGGGCTCCGGTGCCTTAACTGCACCTGCCTTTGGCTCCATGACAGGTGGGCCAGCCACTTGTTGGGCTCACCTATCATACACCAAAAGGCAAGTCCAGTAAGTCAATGAAGCTGCGTCCCCCTCCATGCCGGTGGAGTATAATCATCTCACCGGACCTCTAGTTGGGGCAAAACGAGAGAACTTTGATGTTTACTGGTTTATTGGTCCCCTTGCATTTTGCGCCAAGTTTTTCCCTTTGATTTAACTAATAAAGGGTTTAATGCATGTAACCAAAATGTTGTGCTAAGTAGTCTCAAGCCATTGAATGCAAACGCACCCCACGTCTCCTATTGGGTGATTTCTTTTTTCGTGGCAAAAAACAAGGAACGAGGTGGGTAGTTAATGCACGGTGCCTAATAGTTTTGGGATTATTTGGTTTTCATAACGTGACTAATGCACCAGTACGGAGGGAGTACAATAGTATTCTTTGATTGCAACTTTTTTTGGTAGCTTACCAAGTTGAGCGCTCGATGAGTACAATAGTAGTGTGATTGATGAGACTTCAGATTTGAGCCATCTACCGGAAGGGAGAGTGTATAATATCATCGGGAACTACGTTAAAAATGAATAAAACAATACTCCATGTATTTATTTACATAGGGAGTACTATATTTTTTGTGACATGCATTACTAGATATTGCTAGTCAAATACTAAATACAGACGGACGTGGTAGTACTACTAAATCCAGACGGTGGTGCTAGTACTACTAGTAGTACTACCAATATAGTAGTACTGTACTACCCGCCGGTCAAATTATTACGTGTTGCTCCTCACAGTGAAGTGACAAGACCTTGCGCCGGAGACGACACCTGAGTGTAGGCGCCGTGTTCGGCATGCCAAAGTCAGCCTCACCTTCTGCGGTCACTATCATCATGGCTGTAGAGCTAGCCTCCTTAAAACTAGCCGTGTTCGACATACTTTCCCGTGCGTTGCCACGATTACCTCCACCTTTTCTTATACGGAGTACGAGTAAGATGCCCGTGCATTGCATCGAACACAAAGATTGGGGGTGGACGGCGCTGGCAGCGGCCATCGCGCTAGATTTTTCCATGGCCTTCTAGATGTGGTGGGGAGAAGATAAGGCTGATTGTGAGAGACAAGGAGTTGTTTGTAAATAGGGAACAAGTGCGGGCATCTTTTTGCAAAACTGCAAAAGTATGTTTTGTAAGCGTCAGATCTAGATCCGAAGGCAATTGGTGAAAGATGGCAGGCACACCATCATCACCAACTCAGGACCTCTTTGATTTGCAGGATTTTGAAAAAGCAGGAATAGGACACAGCAAATATTACAAGTTTCAAACTGATATTACAAATGTTAGGAGTAATTTGCACCTACGAAGAGGGAATTACTAGGAAGCTTACGTAAGAACTTTCGTTACTTTAGGTGGATGCAGGATTATCGTACAAACTGAAATCCACCGCCCTGACAAGTCACTAATGGGCAAATAAATTTTCGAGTCTCTGGCAACTTGATGTTTCAAAAACAAATTCAGCTTCTGTGGAGACTTTGTCATTTAGGCTTAGACGCTTGCGGTGATCAGCACGCCATTCATTGTTGCACCAGAGAACGCCAAACCTCAGTACCTTGAGCACACTTGCCTCCAGAACAAAGAACCTGGCCAATTTAATCTGAGATATGGTACCTCGGCAGTCGATCAAATCAATTTCTATAAGATGGAGATCAAGGCATTCGATGAGATTGTTATAGTGCAGCACATTTTTCACTTTTAGGTATTTTTTTATCTACAAAAGAAGAGAACATATTAGAGAAGCTGGCTGTATAAGATTGCCATGTCATCAAGAGGTACCAATATCATTCGCTCATACGATAGGGTTGGCTGGCTAGTGATATTTTCTCTCTCTCTCTCTCTCTCTCTCTCTATTTCTCTTTCCTCTCATTTACCTAGGAGCACGTGAAGAGCTTGGGCATTTGTTGCCTTCCACTATGTGGCCGATGCCATATTTCTCAAAAGTATGCCACATAATACACATTGATGTCAAATCAAAAGATTTTGGCATCGCTCTAGCGATGTGAGAGAGATGGCACCGCTATCTACACAGACCCACATGTATAAACAAATCAATCGAACCAACTACACCAGCCTCTCGCTCTCCCAAATACGTGTTTTTTATTGCCTCAATCCTCTCCCTCTCCCATGCAAGTGTTTTTTCATTACGTGAATTAATTTGGCACTGGAGCAAAGTAGGTGATCCAGATTGGGGCACCAGGTGAGCAATGGAGGGGCATCGATGCCAAATGCATCACAAGTGAATTTTGCACGTGTTTTGGCCTACATAGTGGAGGGCCGTTATAGCCCACTTTTGTACTACCTCGTATTTAGTGTAAATTTTTTACCATAGGTTTACCTAAGAAAATGCCAATGCATGTCACCAAAAATTATACCATTTGAAATTGTGTTCAAATATGAATCCAACGATATAATTTTTAGTGACATGCATTAACATTTTGTCAGTTAAATCTGTGCTCAAATTTTGATACTACAAAATAGGAAGAGTAAACCAGGACGGAGGTAGTACTTGCTCTTAGGGTAACCATCGAGCTACTAGCCTAAGTTACTTGCCACTATGACTAGCCAAGGCTACTATACTAGTACAACAAAAACGATGCAGGTGATCACGTGAGAAAAAATACTAAAAACATTTCTTTCAGTGTAGTGCGTAGATGCAGTTTTGAACACTACACTTGTCATCGTAATTTGGGAAAATTACGAAAAAATTGAGCTACGTTGTGATTACCGTTTACTAATAGGAAAGAAGTTTCACCTAGATGAGTAGCTTCTCCGTGCACGGAAAGCATGTAAGGAATCCAACAACTTGATCCAGATTGGGGCTGATAGATTTTATTGCCAAGATCTTCACTTTGCGCATCGACTGGGTCAAGCTTGTGGGAATCATTTTCTGGATGACAGTCATAAATACGTCATGAAGAAATTTAAAAATGCGAATTACAAGAAGACGGAGAAGAAGATGAGTGTTGTACCTGAATGATTACAGATCCAATAAAGAGTTCGGAGAATTTGGCAGACGAGTACACAACCGCTGTCAATTTCGGCGCGTTAATGACCCTGATTTTTGTTGTACCTTCTAGTTCAGATACAAGTAGTCTCTCAAGGAAAGGCACATTCTCAATGACCATAACATGGAACAGCTGGAGTGATCTCTTTCCAATTGATGTCTTGTTGCGGGTCCAGCAAGACACATAAATCCATCAGAGATTCGTCGAGGCGATGTGGAGGCTAATGAACCCGTGGATCTGCTGAAGACAAAGGTAGTTGACCGCAGTACAGCTGCGGAGCAGGTGCTCCATAGCCTTCTTTGAGATGCCAACATCGAAGAGGTCGAGCTACTTGAATTGAGGGAGAAGAAGGGCGGGCGCGACATTAATCTGGGGAAAATAGCAGGAGCTGAAGCTGGCGCGGCGCAGCGTTGGCGTGAGGCGGAGCGCGGACAGCGACAGAGAGCGACATCGTCCAGCTTCAAAGCTGAGCTCCTCGAGCTGATCTAGGACGGGGGATAAGAACCACTCGTCGAACTTGTCTTGGACCTTGTAGTTGGTACTAAACATGCGGATGTCAAGGTGTCTGGCAGGCCCAGGGTGCGATGAAAGGATCTTGGAGACTGCGGCCATGCGTTTGCAATCCCCGTCGTAGAGGCAGTTGTCGACAGTGAGGTTGAGGGGGACGCGGCGCCAAAGGGGGCGGCGCCAGAGGGGGCGCCACCGCCGGGTGAGCAGGGTGGTCCGCACGGCAGATTTGGTGGGGAGGAGGTCGATGATGACGAGCAGCGTGTCATTGGGGAGGCTGTTGATGAAGTCCAGGCTTGCAGGATGCGGTTTTTGGCTCAAGCCGCCTCCACTTGTTGGTTGCCTCGCTGTCCATCTCAGCCGGCGGCGACGCCGGTGTACACGTGTGCTGGTGTGTATTGTGTGCTGGGTGTGCGCGAGTGCGTCCTTCTGTGCATGCCGCCACATAGTGGTGAAGTGTGTGCGAGTGCGTCCTTCACGCGGAAGAAGTGTGCCCTCAATTTACTAGCGAGCGGGATGCTACCCCAAGTGGTTTCAACTTTGTTTACTTCACCGCGTGTCAAATGGGCCTCTAGTTTACTTATTTTCACCCACTGCCACATGGGCCAGCACACGAAGATAGAGAACATGAGCTGACAAGGCAGCATGTGGACTGGTTGACCGGTCAACTAAACAATATATGGAGCTATATGCTGACACATTGATCGTATAATCCCTCGGTATAGAGAGTTCGAGTGAGAGGGGAGGCCCGTGAGAGATAGTAGAGAGAGAAAGAGCTACTCCCTCCGTTCGATAATGTAGTGCCTACATTTTGTTAAAGTCAAACTTTTGAAACTTTGACCAAGTTTATAAAGAAATTACTTATATCTACAATACCGAAGATAAATGATAGTATGAAGTAAGTACATGTTGTGATGAATCTAATGATTGTTCCAGATATAAATGTTTTTCTCCACATATACCTGGTCAAACTTTTTTGAGCTTTGACTTTTCAAAACATCCATATGCTTATGGATGTGAGAGAGTACCTAACTAGAGAGAGAGAGAGTGTGTGAAATAGAAAGAATGACTGAAAAAAGTGTGTGTGCGTGTGTGAAAGAGACATGGACAACACACGATAAAAGTAGAGAAAAGGCGTGTGTTTCTTATGCAAACATATCACACATGCATCTTCGACAGCGGAAGCGAGGTGAGGAGATAGTGTGTGCTTGTTTGCAACCGAGAGAGAAAGACCCTTAGCATGTGGCCAAGAGAGGTCTGAAAACAAGGGAGAGAGGTCGAGAGAGACATATGGAGAAAATGCAGACATGGGGAGGAGAGAGTGTATGTTTCTGATAGAGAGATCCCCTGTAGATCGTGATGGGACTACATGGGTGGGACATCGAGTGACAAGGTGTCTGTGCGATAGAAGATACCCCAAAAGATCGAGATAGACGTATGGATGGAAGGAGACAATACGTGTGTTCCTAATGGCTAGTGAGAGATAGTCAGACTTAGGGGGGAGTGCACGCCGAGAGAGAACAAGGGCGGAGAGTGTTAGATGGATCTATGTAGCGCGAGCGAGATATGTGTATGTGTGAACCAGGGAGATATAAAGTTCGAGAGAGATAGAGGAGCCCCGATACAGCTGAGTGGTGCGTCATTCCATCCGCTCGATAATGCAGTGCATATAAATTTTTTAGAAGTCGAACTTTGGAAACATTGATCAGGTTTACACAAATATTATTTATATCTACAATACCAAAGATACATCATACGAAACTACATCTCATGATGAATCTAATGATATATGTTTGCCGTTCTAGATGTAAATGTTTTTCTCCACGTACATGGTCAAACTTTGTGATGTTTGACTTCTCAATAAATCTATATGCTATGGACTGAAGAGAGTGCCTAAGTCGAGAGAGATCAAGTGCGTGTGAAGGAGAATGAGTGAGTGTGCAAAAAGAGTATGTGTGTGAAAGAGAAAGGGACAGCTAACGATAAATTAGAGAGAAAGTGTGTGTGTTCGTTTCTTATGCAAACATATCACACATGCATCTCTGAGATAGAAAAGCGAGGTGAGGAGATACACGAAGATAGCTAGTGCATGATTGTTTGCAACGGAGAGAGACACCCCTATAGCACATGTCCAATAGAGGTCTGGCCAACAAGGAACAAAGGTCGAGAGGGACGCATGGATAAGATGGACGCATGGGGAGGGAGAGAGGGTGTGTTTGTGATAGAGAGATCCCCTCAAGATCGTGAGGGGACTATAGGGGTGGGAGATCGAGGGACGAGGTGCGTGTGTGATAGAAAGATGCCCCAAGAGAAATCGAGATAGACCATGCACTTGTTTGTGATGGAGACTAAGAATTAACTAGTCATATACATATAGGGGGGACTGCGTGTGCCTACAATTGAGTGAGAGACAATCATACTTAGCTAGGCATGAGATTCTGTGTGTGAGATGGAGAGAGAACGAGGGAGAGAGATAGAGTTTTAGATGTGTCTATCGAGTGCGAGTGAGATATGCATGTGTATGTGTGACCCAGGGAGATGGAGAGTTTGAGGGAGAGAGAGAGAGAGAGGGAAGAGCTCCAAGATGGCAAGTGGTGCGTGCGAGAGTTACGGGCAAGGAGCCAGGGAATTTGTATGCGTACGATGAGTGCACCCAAGATATTTAGCTTGTACTAGTGGATGATACATAGTGTGCGAGAGAGACCTATACATGGAGTGTGCATGCGAACTAGAAAGACCCCCCCCACACACACAAAGAGAGAGACAGAGAGAGAGATAGAGAGAGGGAGAGGGACCAACAAGGTTTGTGTTTGGATGCGTGCGATAGAATTGAAGATTGTCGACGAGAGAGAGAGAGAGCAGGAGTCCGAGAGATGGAGAGGTCGCGTTTTATGCATCAAAGATTGATATAAACCATGTTTCGATATAAACTTGCATACAAATATTTAAATTGGAGAACATGTTGTCTGCAATCCACACATGAACGGAGATATGCGTATCAAACAAGTTCATTAATTTGACTTTCAACATGTTCATGGAGTACTATAATATTGTACAACATGCTAGTCGATTGAGGTGTTCAATTTTGGATTTAGTTCACTATTTTGACCTGGTGAATGAGCTATCTCATTGAATCGAGATATTTCATTTTGGGTTTGATTCCCGTTTTGAGTGGGTCAACAATTTTTTAGATAGTAAACCGTTAGCAACGAGCATGTAAAAACACATTAGTCCCGAGCATCATCTCTCCATCTAAAAAAGGAGTGGCAAGCTAATATTTCAAAATTTGATTCGAATCGACTTGGTAAGGTAGACGTGGATGCTCGTTCTCCCAAAATTTGAACGAACCGCTAAACACCCTCTGCTCAGTGGAATTTGCCCGAGCAAATAAATGGGAGACGTGAAATTACCAGCCTATGTGGGACACACATCATTTGGCCCATTGTACATCGAGGGTAGGTTCGTAACTTCATCCAAGCGTGCCTTCTCCTCGGTGAAATGACATGTGCCGAATAATTCATAAACCATGGGCGGAAAAACACCCTCTCCTCGCCTGAAATCGCTCGCGCTGACTATTTCAAAACACGCCCTCCTTGCCCGAAATCGCTCGCACCGACTATTTCAAAACATGCCCTCCTCTCCCGAAATAGCTCGCGCCCACTATTTCAAAACACGCCCTCCTCACCCGAAATCGGTTGCGCCCACTATTTCAAAACACGCCCTCCTCGCCCGAAATCGGTCGCGCCCACTATTTGGGAGAAGCAAAGTTACTCTACTATCCCCGACCCTCAGTACACAGACCCAAGCTCAGAAGCCTAAAGGCAGGGGTAGAACTATAACTCCCCCTCCCACACATTTCAGACAAATGCGTCCGTAAGACATGGTTCCCCCTTGCAATTCCCCATTCATACCTCGTGGGCACCAAATTGCCTTCTCCCCGGAAGCTCCCTTCTCCCCAGCCGCGAAACCTCAGCCCCTCGTCCATGGCGCCTCCACCGCACCAAATTCACCGCCGCCCTCCTCTCCAATGCCGGAGATGCTGTCCGTTTGCCGCCGTGCACTGGGCTGTGTGCCTCTTACTCCGTGCTGCCGGAGCTGCCTCGACGACGGACGCGTGAACCGTACCGGAGCCGATTCACCCCCGCCGTTGTGCACGGTGCCGGAGCAGCTCCAACTTCGGATGCGTCTAGGGCCCCGATGCTGCTTCCCCGTAGCCATCGGCCGTCGCGACATCTCTGCTTTCCTACCACCGGTAGCCACCGCAACCGCGCTGGCCTCACCGACTCGGTAGCTTGAGATGCCTACTTCAACGGGCCGCAAGATAGGTCGTACCCTCATCTCAACTCACTTTATTTAGGCGTCAGTTGTCTGAATTTCTATTCTGGGCCAATCGATTCCCAATGGGAAGCAGCACCCCTCGAGGCGGCGGAGCTCCTAGGCTGCCGGTTGGCTGGTGTCTAACGTAAGGGTGCGGGGGCGCAAGCTCGCTGCGGAAGCAACACTTAGATGGCTATCTTAGAGTTGTGTGGGTTGAAGGTACTGCCACCGCAGGATCTGGATGACGGCGAGTCTTTGTGGATTGGCCGGACCATGGCAGTGCGGTGGGGTGGGGAGCGGTGTTTTGGTCGGAGTTGTTGCGGCCACGGACGGCGAAGGCAGGCTGCTCTGCCGGTGGTTGCTAGCTCTTTGGGGAAGATTCTGAATAGTGTCAGCCGGGAGGCACAAGACGGCCATCAAGCCATCCGACGTATATCGGACAGTACCAAAATAAAATAAAATCGTGTGACCCCAATTTAGTCTTCAGCCAAAAGACGCGTGACCACTGTCGTACCTTGCTATTGATCTCTTAGGGTATTTCTTCAGATCAGAGATATGTGTCGTTCTTAACATTATGCATTTTTTGCATCTTCAGGCACACCGTCTTCCGACTCACCACAGCTGCTCCAACAAGGGAAGCATACACCAGAAGGGAGCTATAGTCCACACTCAACAGTTCCCTGCATTGAATGCGCGTGCCCGACATGGACAGCCACAACAACTGCAGGGCCATCGACAAGTCAGCACATGATGATCACTCCTATTGATGGTGGCCAGATAGGTTGTACCCTCATCTTACTTGTGTGCAACATTTATGTCTTTGTTATTCATCTAATAATGGAAAATTGATTATCACATTTCACTGTATATTCATGTTGATCTCTTACGGGTCTTGTTCAGGAGTTAATGATGTTCCATATTTCAGCAAAGAGACTTGTTCTTTAGGTAACGCTGTTCCATAGTTATCATCCATCAGCCAATGCTATCCCACGGGCTGGTGATTATAGTATTATACCACTTCTAGTATTACCTATGTTGTTCTTTAATACTTTTGTGTGCCATCTACTTAATCTCGAGTACAAGTGATACATATTATGTAGCTTTCATCTGTGTTCTCCCTTTAGTTTTTGAGACCTGTTGCTGCTAGTTAACCCCAGTCCTACTATTTATGTCGTCTCCTACAGGCACTCATTACATAAATCTAACCTGTAGTTGTCTTCCATGCATGTCAGATATAATTGCACACACTGATTTATCCACAAGAACCTCACGGAGCAATGTAACGGCCAACAAACTTGACGTCAATCATACCCAATATGATGGAACATGTAAAGGCAGTTCTTCAGAAGACTTGCAGAAACATGATGAATCATATTCACCCCACAAGGTCCTTGCTCTAACTTGGCCCATGATATGGGTACAGAATGCATATAATGTTCTGGAGTGCATCTACTCTGTTGTAATGCCTTGTGCTTAGCCTGCAGATCATGCATGTAAATATGTCATGCCTTCCTGTTTTTAGTACCTATTCCATTCATGATAACATGTTTTCAAATTCAAGTACTGCCATTCTACTCTATCGCAATGCCATCTGCTTAGTTCGGACATCATGCTTCTGAATATCTTATGCATTGTTATTCATCAGTATGTACTTCATCTGTCTACCATACCATGTTTTTTACATTGAAGTGTTGTTCTAGTGGTCTGTTGCAATGCATCTTAGTTTCCCAATCATACACGCATATGTTGCCTTAGTGTTTTTCTGTTTGTATTCCGCTAGCATACAGTTTTACATTCAACTAGCGTTTTTTACACTATTTTCCTGTCATATCCCTAGCTCTTACATCATACTCCCTCCGTCCGGATTACATGTCACAGAAATGGATAAAAATGGATGTATCTAGAACTGAAATACGCCTAGACCCATCCATATATTTCTGGATGGAGGGAATACATGTCAATATGTCATGCCTTTCTATTCTTCAGTACATATTCCATCTCTTTGCTGTAGCATGTTTTATAATTGAAGCACCATTCTTCTATATAAGGCATGCAAGGGGAAGACGACTATGTTAGAATCTGAAGGGTAACAAACCAGGTCTTTGCAAAAGATCCAAACGCTAGGAGATAGTAAACCAACTCCAGTTTTCATAGATACTGCTCCAGCACAGAGAAACCCAACTCCTACTGATAATAAGTAGATTCCAGTGGCCAAAGAACTAGTCCGCTCTAGTCTAGCAAAAACATGTCAACTCCATTCTAAGAAGCGTGTGCGTATCCTTGCATCATGAAATTTTATAGCATTCTGATCATATTTTCTACATGTTTCTTACCCATCTCTCTTTTAGAAAATAAGCTTAACGGATAGAAGAGTTTCTGCACTGGGATCGTATTCGAGGAAAGTATCTTGCGGGAATTCTCTATGCTCCAATGCTGATGTAAGTACCTGTTGTATATCACTATATTTTTACATCAGCATGTATTTTGTTAATCAGCATGAATACAACCTTTATCTGATCTAAATTTAGTTGTAGCAAAATGTATAATTAAAGGCGACAATGTTGATTTTTGTAAGGAAAACTGCCTGGTAGCTTTGCATACTGAGTTGCATGAGTGTACTATCTCATATCATGCACATTACTCAATTGTAGTGCTGCTCTGGTTGCTCATTCATTCATTGTGTCAATGTTGCTTTCGTATTACCTTACCTGGCTGATGATAGCTGTGCCATATTGTGTTAATTGGTGTAGGCTGGTGTGGTCTGGTTGCCCAAACGTTTGTTGTGTCAATGTTGCTTTCCTATTATCGGACCTGGCCAATGATAGCAATGCTAGTGTGTTAATTTGGTGCAGGCTGGTGAAGATAAGAAGACAAACTCTGAAAATAGCAAGGCAACCCCATTGTTTCTTTCCAATAAATCTAGGCCAGGTAATATGGCAATATCTATTGATTAATCTATTCGGTTCCCTCCTGATTTATGTTATGATGCAGTGGTCGAGACACTCTCCACTATCAATAATACAACTGCCAAAATTGCCATATGAATCTGTTCAGTTTCCTCTGTCTCGAATGCAACAGAAAAAATGTATGTTCGTGAACCAATTACTGGCTGAAGCAATGATGGAAATGGTGGAGGAATCAGAGGTGCACATTCTTGCACAACAACAACTGATCAATGTTTTCAGAGACAGTGTAGCAAAGCAGGAAGAACTTGCCCACATGCATATGGGCGTCATCCGTGCTGAGGTTGCAGATTGTGACATTGTAGATCG
Organism: Aegilops tauschii subsp. strangulata; assembly: GCF_002575655.3. Lineage (NCBI taxonomy): Eukaryota > Viridiplantae > Streptophyta > Magnoliopsida > Poales > Poaceae > Aegilops > Aegilops tauschii. The sequence goes on along the minus strand of NC_053037.3, from coordinate 238,251,594 downwards.
TTAGGTTTTGTTCATTTATTTGCACTGGCATCAATCTTTGATTGCCAAAGGATGTAATTTCCTGTAATATATGTTGTATGTGCAACTTTTTTCTGTGTATGTCGTACCTTTGCTTAGCGCGCCGCGCAGTCAAGCTAAATGGTCGCTAGGAAGCTAAAAGGCGGTGAAATTATTTGTTAGCACGAACAGTCGTGGGCCCTATATGAAGGAAGTAGCCCACTGCCCTTAATGGGCTTCCCTAATGGGCTTGCAGGGGCCACAATTCTCATAGGCCTTTGATTGATCGGTTTTGGTCCTATGCATAATTGCTCATCGTAATGGGCTCAAATTATCTAATTGGGCCTACAAACATGTTCAAACTTTAGTGGGCCCATTCAATTAATGGGCCGTTACCAGGCCGAAAGTTAATGGTCGGCCCTGTTACCTCCCGGGTCGTTAACAGGCCGACATCAAAGCGGGCAACAGGTGGGCCCATTTGATTTCACGGGCCGTTAGCAGGCCGATACTAAGGCCAGGCTACATATGGCCCAACTATATTGTGGGCCTTTAGCAGGCCGAAACAGGCAACAGGCTCGTACTGGACCATGAAGAGCATGGGCCGCTAAGAGGCCGAAAGTCAAGTCGTATTGTATATGGCCCAACTGTGTTGTGGGCCTTTAGCAGGCCGAAAGAGATACCGGGCTGGTATTGGACCATGAAGAGCACGGGCCGTTAAAAGGCCAAAACTCAGGTCTGGCTCCAAATGGCCTAACTCATTTATGGGCCATCAATAGGATGAAAGACACGCTAGGCCGGCAATTGGCCCAACAATTAAATGGGTTGCTAAAAGGCCGAAAGATGTACATCCTGAAAATTGGCCCATCCCTTGAATGGGCCATTAACAGGCTAAAACCACATCGGGCCGATATTGCCCAAATATATAGCGGGTTGTTAACAGGCTCAAAGTGACGATGGGCTGCAATGGTGTCAAATTGTTAGCGGGCCGTTGACGGGCCGAATTGGCACATCTCGTATGGGTTGTGGGCTTATATGAACCTGACACAAGTAGGCCTTGTATGGGCCGGCTTGCTAATTTTTACTGGGCCGACCTTTTTCACTGGAATGGGCCACTATTGGGCCGTGCCACATGTCGACGTATCATAGGCGCCTCCTGTCCAATGAGTGGAGGACATCTGTCCCAACGGTTAGCCAAGACGTGTTTCCTCTGGCCAATGAGAATTTTACACGTGGAAAATCCCCATTGGTCGGGTTATCGGATCCGAAACCGGACCCGATAGCTTAACAACGACCCGTTACGGTGGATGCCACATGTCGGTTACCCTTGACGAAAGCACTTCCATGACGCGCCATTTATCGTCATGGAAGTGGACACTTCCGTGATGATAATTTTGGTAATGTCATGGAACACTTCTACGATAGCACAGGTATGACTATCTTGATTCTATCATAAAATCGTCATGGATGTATGATGTCTACTGCGCAACCTTCTTCTTGTAGACTCGTGTTGGGCCTCCAAGCGCAGAGTTTTGTAGGACAGTAGCAAATTTCCCTCAAGTGGATTGCCTCAGGTTTATCAATTCGTGGGAGGCGTAGGATGAAGATGGTCTCTCTCAAACAACCCTGCGACGAAATAACAAAGAGTCTCTTGTGTCCCCAACACACCCAGTACAATGGTAAATTGTATAGGTGCACTAGTTCGGCGAAGTGATGGTAATATAAGTGCAATATTGATGGTAGATATAGGTTTTTATAATCTAAAAATATAAAAACAGCAAGGTAACTAGTAACAAAAGTGAGCGAAAATGGTATTGCAATGCTTAGAAACAAGGCCTAGGGTTCATACTTTCACTAGTGCAAGTTCTCTCAACAATGATAACATAATTAGATCATATAAAAATCCCTCAACGTGCCACAAAGAGTCACTCCAAAGTCACTAATAGTGGAGAACACACGAAGAGATTATTGTAGGGTACGAAACCACCTCAAAGTTATTCTTTCTGATCGATCGATTGGGCTATTCCTATAAGTGTCACAAACAGCCCTAGAGTTCGTACTGAAATAACACCTTAAGATACACATCAACCAAAACCCTAATGTCACCTAGATACTCCAATGTCACCACAAGTATCCGCGGGGTTTGATTATATGATATGCATCACACAATCTCAGATTCATCTATTCAAACCAACACAAAGAACTTCAAAGAGTGCCCCAAAGTTTCTACCAGAGAGTCAAAATGAAAACGTGTGCCAACCCCTATGCATAAGTTCAAAAGGTCACAAAACCCGCAAGTTGATCACCAAAACATACATCAAGTAGGTCACGTGAATATCCCATTGTCACCACAGATAAGCACATGCAAGACATACATCAAGTGTTCTCAAATCCTTAAAGACTCAATCCGATAAGATAACTTCAAAGGGAAAACTCAATAAATTACAAGAAGGTAGTGGGGGAGAAACATCATAAGATCCAACTATAATAGCAAAGCTTGCGGTACATCAAGATCGTGCCAAATCAAGAACACGAGAGAGAGATTGAGATAGAGACAGATCAAACACATAGCTACTGGTACATACCCTCAGCCCCGAGGGTGGACAACTCCCTCCTCGTCATGGAGACCGCCGGGATGATGAAGATGGCCACCGGTGATGATTTCCCCCTCTGCCAGTGTGCCGGAACAGGGTCCCGATTGGTTTTTGGTGGCTATAGAGGCTTGCAGCGGTGGAACTCCTGATCTAGGTTTCTTTTCGGGGGTTTCTATATTTATAGAAATTGATGGCGCCGGTTTCATGTTGGGGGGTCCACGAGTCAACGACAAGGATGGAGCACCCTCCCTAGGGGGTAGGGCACGCCCTCCACCCTTGTGGTTGGCTCGGGACTCTTCTGGCCCAACTCTTTTGCTTCAAGGGCTTCTTCTGGTCCATAAAAAATCACCGTAAAATTTCATCTCAATTGGACTCCGTTTGGTATTCCGTTTCTGCGAAACTCAAAAACAAGGAAAAAACAGAAACTAGCACTGGGCTCTAGGTTAATAGGTTAGTCCCAAAAATCATATAAAATAGCATATAAATGCATATAAAACATCCAAACAGATAATATAATAGCATGGAACAAAAAAATTATAGATATGTTGGAGACGTATCAATGTACATGCATGACAGAAAACGTGACCTACTGTGACAAACACGTATCATCATGGAAGTGTATTTTTTTAGTCGGCCTGCTTGTTGCCCATTAACACGTTGGGCTGTTTTCGTAGCGTCATCAATTACGGCCTATTAACGGCCCATTATGGTCGGGCCATAAAACACGATTTCCACTCTAGCCCGTTTACGGCCCATTTTGCGGTCCGTCATTGGTCCATAAATAGTACGACCCATGTTTGGTGAAACGATTATACGACCCGTAGAAGGCCCATAAATGAGACGGCCCGTTAAAGGCGCATGGATCCTACGGCCCATAGAAGGCCCATGGATCCCACGGCCCGTGGAGGGCCCATGGATCGTAGAGCCCATGGAAGGCCATGGTCACTACAGCAGGTAGCAGGACCATGGTCACAACAGTCCGTGTGTTGCCATGGTTATTGTGGCCTAGTTTATTGTGGCCACTAGAAAAACACGGAAAAAGAACTACAGTGACTACAAGAAAACAACTAAACAAGACAATAAGGAAATAAGTAAGCAAGGAACTAACGCTAGGCTATTACGGCTATTACAAATATTACATCCACTAGGCATCAAAGTTCGCCACCAGTGCAAATATAGGGAACAAAGTAGCGTATTACATACACTGGCCGTCTAAATTGGCCACCAGTGCAAATAAACATGGCAGGAAAACAAGTCCATAACTGAAACAACTTCAAAAGAGCTCAAGAAACGTTATCCTGGGTATCCACCATGCTGGCAATAAGCTTAGCAATCTTATTAGCTTTGTCCTGTTTGGCGCTAAAATCCGCCAACGCTTGTTGTTGCACCAGAAAGTATGCATATGAATGCTCCAGGGATTTCCGAAGTCCTTTCGCTTCTTGTTGCAGCACAGCTAATCGATGTCTTTCACCTTGTAGTTGAGACTCAAGAAACCGAACTGATTCAGACAGTGAGTTTGAATAGCTTGTGCAAGCGATAGTGGCCTGTAACTCGAACACTAAACCAAGACAGGACTTTGGGTTTGTCTCACTGAATCAAGATAGTTTTCCTTCGCTGTTTTATCAGCTTTGTTGGAGACCAACAAGGATGTCTCACTATCCTGAACCTTATCTGCTTTACTTCCTTTACCATTGCTTAATAAGGCACTCTTCTCCAATATTCTGTCAGCATTCTAAAAGAAGAAACCAGCAGACACATAACAGGTTTAGCATGTACTAGTATATGAAACTCATTTTGGTGAACCAGTTCATTAGTAAGGTGGACAGGATTAAACGACCAAGTCTTCTATTGCCAAGTACTACATAATAAAAGCATCAAACAAACATATATCTATGTCCTATGGTCACTGCATTGTCTTACCAAATCAAAATAGAGACACGGTTCAAATCATATCAGTTCAAGACAAAGCAGCACTGAAAGAATACAAAGCGTGGGAAACTACACGGCACAACAAGATTTCAGATGGGTACCATGGGTCTACATGTACAACAACACTGTTGGCTCTGTTGTGATGCTAGTAATGTGCATGATATGAGAAGTCAACTGTATACACAATTGAAATTGAAATCAATAGAGGTATTGATAAGAGCAAACCTGTTAAAGAAACATGCGTGAACATACCTGCTGTGCCATTGGAGTTTTGATTGGATCCTTCAATTTAAATAAGTTTGTATGAGTAAATACAGTGATACAAGAGCAAAGCAGTATGCACGATAGCAATGGAATCTTAAATTAGAACAGTTGTTCTTCGGGTTTAAGCACTTGTTCTACATGAACAAAGTACAGTAAGACGCAAGAATATAGTACTTAAAATAGAAAATGAGCTCATAGACCTTACCACATTCTTGGTTCGGGACCAGCACAGAACAAGGCGTTCCCGGTCATCATCCAGTAAATGTGTCTCAGGAGAACGTAAGGGAATTTGATGAGTTTCTTTGCCAGTGAAGTACGTTTTCTTCAGGTAATTCCAATACTGCCACCAAGCTTTCTTGAAGATAGTAGAGGTATTAGCACAGGTTACCTCATCCTGAGTTTCCAGTTCGGTCCTTCTCTATAGAGAAAAATGGGAAAATTTGTTGTATTATAACCATCATGGAGGTAGAATGTATGGGACAAAGCAAAGTAATTGCCATGAATAACATTACTTACACATAACTCCTGGACAAACACCTGCAACTGGCATTTTCCTTCATCTTCAGTATAATATTTCCATGATGGGAAGATACGCACATAGGATTTAACAACATCAAATGCGCTAGATGATAAACTACGACTGGTTGGTTGTGCTTCCTCCACAGGAATAGGTGTACTAACTGGTGGAGTTGGGGTTCGCCGTGGAAGTACTGGCCCTTTGGGCACTGGAATTGCCTTACTAACTGCTCTTGTTTGGGAGCTCTATGGTGGAGATGGTGATGTGTCAACAGGAACTAGGTTACTATCTGTTGGGGTTGGGGTTAGATCGGGTGAAGCTGGTTCTGTGTCCACCGCACTAGGGGTACAATCTCCAGAGTCTGCGTTATGTGTGGTCGGGCTGGATCTCGTGCGGGTACAACTGGGGTGCTATATCCACCAAGAGGTAGCATTGTTTTATTTGAAGACCGTGTTTTTACTCCGCTAGATACTGGCATCACCCGCTCCAATTCAAATGGCTGATAAACAGGAAACATAGTTGAATGTACACACATCGTATGAGAGACAGATGCAATAGATAGTGTGGAAAAAAGAGAGCATGAAATAGTTAACATGTATATTGTTTAACTAAAACGGATAGCATGACATAATTTCACATATATGATGTCTGTCTAAACTGGATAGCATAGCATAACATAATTCAAAGATATGATGAATAACTAAACAGGATCGCATGACATAATTCACATACATGTTATCCAGGTAATCAGGATTGCATGATTTAATTCACATATGTGATTTATATGCTAAGCAAAGGGCATTCACATATATGATGTCTAAACTAAGAACATGGTGTATATGATGTCTAAACTATGCAATGCAAGACACCATATGCATGATATGAGCAGTATAACCGTGCCAAGTTAGAGCATACACTTCAGTGGGGGAATAGGACTGGTCATCTATCTCTGAATCCATCTCTGAGGAGCTATCAGGACCCAACAAGAGATCTGCTTCGACAGGTAGCACTGTCTGCTCTGAAGGCCTTGTTTTCACTCCAGATTTTTTCATCTCCCACCCAAATGGCTGATTCACAAGAAGAGTAGTTTAATGTACAAACATTATCGACAAATGTAAATGTAATGAAGAAAAGGATGGACAAGATATCATTCAAATATATGATGCCTGGTTAAACAGGATGGCATTGCACATTTGACATATATTATGGTTGGCTAAAAGACATGAGACTGCATAATTCCCATATATGATATAGAAACTAAACAGGTGGCATTACAGAACATGTTTAAACTAAGCAGATGACATATATGATGTCAAAAGTAGGCACTGCAAGGCAACATATGCATGATATGACTAACATCATCATGCCAAGGTAGAGCAAACACCTTGGGGGGTAAATAGGAGTGGTCAGCAACGCCTGAATCCGCCTCAGAATAGATATCTTCCTCTGGATTACAATCTGGAGAGAGGGGGAGGGTTTGCCATTGAACCCACCATGGAGCGATGTCTGCATGACATTGTATTGCCGCGCAAAACTCTTCTCTGTTTCTCTACATGTTCAGCATGACTGTGTACAATATCTGACATGCATACGAAAAATATATGGGGAGATTATGTAAGGAGAGCATGCAGAAATCTAGAGTGATGGTGACCACCAGGGGATGGATCCAAAAATAATCATAGCGGGCTGATGATTGCTTTAATTTAATAAAAAGACAGATGATGATTGATTTACTATTTGTTTCCCACCAAAGATGAACAACATAGGCATACCCTAGGTGAACCAAATATTATACATAGATACTATTCATTGCTGCCTCGATATGTGCCCCACAACTAATTTAGAACTCAAGTTTGAACATTAATTTGGACCTGACTTTTAGTCTAAGAGGTGAACAGGACGATAAGGTAGCAGGTAATTTTAAGCAATGCATAACATAAGAAGAAACAAAAGAGTGTGACCTCTCTTGTGGACCCGTGTACTCCTCAGGTTCATCTGCTGAGTCGATGATGGTGATGCCATTGCGGTGGGTACCGGCGGTAGGGAAGGAGATCTGAGGCGGCGAAAGACGGCCAGGAGTCATGATGTCTGGTTTGGTGGATGCTTCTCTCGATGGAGTAGCTCAGGTGAGGAGGACGACGTCGCAGTAGGAGCAGGACAAACCACACAAAGTTTCCTTCGACACCTACCTGTAACTGAAGTAATTCTGTAAGGGCTCATTTGGCTTGTATGATTCCAAAAGCGCAGGGATAGGAAAAACACCGGAATAGGATAGGAATGCACATGGTAAACAGAGCATTTGTAAACACAGGATTTCTGTTAACTTGGTTGTTTGGTTCACAGGAATTGTAAGAGCAGAGGAATGCAAAGAAACATGGCCAAATTAAAGTGAAACCATATGAAAGTGTGTACAGTTAGAATGTTATTCTACCACTAATGCACTTGGTCTTGTTTTCATGCATCGGATTTTTAAAAATGTAGGTCTAGGTGGATGTTTTGCTCCATTCCTTTCAACAAAATGCGTGAATAATTGAATAGTAGAGTGCCATAGGAAAATTTCCTATTGCTATGTTTTTCTGTTGAACCAAAATAGCCCTAATGGATCGACATGAATGTAGAGTAATAAGTGATGCGTCAAGTGTACAATCTCTTTGCCGTAGCTATGTCGACCTCAGCATCATTGGGTTGGTCGCTGAAGAAGTTGAGGCAGAGGTGGCTATCGGAGGTGTGGAGGATGATCTGAGGAATCTATAGACGGCGTCCGGGGCACTGCTCTGTTGTGATGGATCGTTCCGTCGTTGGAGAAGCTCCGGTCAGCTATAAGACGTCAAGGCTGAAGCAGCACAAGACAGACATCGTTAATCTCAAGTGGGATTCTAATAGCATCTCCAATAGCATCTCCGGTGAGCTATAAAATACATTACCAAAAAGTGATAGATGTAAAATTTACATCACCAAAAACCACCTGACTACAACAGATGAGGTAAAAACTGTTGACTCTCAACTTAACCGTCGAAACTGAAATTTACTGTGGAATCGGAATGTTACTGTCGAAACTGAATGCAATGGTAGCAGAGAGGCACTTCACATGTAGTTTAGGGAGGGCCTACAGCTCATCTTCAACCTACACCCCCCTGAGCCGCCAGCCACCACCGGCCGAACCGCCGGCCCCCGCACCGCCTCGCCGCCCTGAAACAACTCCCCACCGCCGGTCCGCCACCACCTCGCTGCCCCGAAACAACTCCCCACCGCCGGTCTACCACCGCCCCGGGCAGCCCTCTAGCCCCCCCCCCGCGCCGAGCTTTTTCTCCGGCGATCCCCACGCCACCGCCCCACCACCGCGCCCCCACCGCCGGCGACCACCGCCCCCACCCTGAACCCTAAGATAGATAGTGGGGTACCTCTCCGGCAAGCCCCCTCCTCACCGCAGGTGGTTCTTCCATAACTCCGGCGAGCCCCCTCCTCGCTGCAGGTGGTTCTTCCTTAACTCCGGCAAGCCCCCACCCCCTGAAAATCGACTGACCCAAAATTCAATTCAGTCGACTGAAGTGTAGCTAAATCAGGGCAGAGCAGTAGCACGAGCGAGGGGGAGAGCAGTAGCAGCAGCGCGAGTGAGCGAGAGCCGGAGCAGCAGCAGTAGCACGAGCGAGCGATCGAGAGCCGGAGCAGCAGCAACAGTAGCACGAGCGAGCGAGCGAGAGCCAGAGCAGTAGCTACTGCGCGAGCGAGCGAACGAGAGCTGGAGCAGCAGCAGATTCGGCTGGTATGGACGCCGCCGCTGAAGGGGCCTCGCACTTGGGAGAGCCGCCGTGAAGATGTCGCCCGTGGCGCCGGCTTCGAGGTAGCCCCTCCATGGGGGTGCGTGATTTGAACTAGCGGCCCTTTCGGCTCAGGGTTAGAAGGGGGATTTCGCGTGTCGGGATTTGGCAGCTGGAGAGAGTTTTCGCGCGTGTTGTAATTTCGGGATAGCAAGGGGCAGGTTGTGAAGGCGCGAGTTTTGGGAGCACGATATCTGAATTTTCGGGATATAACAAGGCGCGGTTTAATTTTAGGGACAAGCCTAACGTGTAATATTGTACTTGTACGTACCAAATCAATTCGCACTTCCCTCAACGAAAAAACGAACAAATAGAACTATTCACACCACACAAAGAGAGTCTTGTCCCGTTTTACTATACAAATGCTATTCAAAGCTATGAATCCATGTTCTGTCCAATTAAATTTTTTTGCTGGCTGTATAATGCATGTAACCTACTCATACCAACATTTTAATGCATTCCAAATGTCTATACTACCGCTGTAATTTGAATTAAATTTGAATTCGTTCCTCTATTTGAATAAGAATCTACAATCATGATTGTTGCCAACTTAAACCATCATTTGTGTATTACCTTAACAACACACCACATGATTACTATGGAGATAGATATGAACTATGTGTACTATATGAACTTGAATTCAAATTTTTGAATACACTTGATGTTGATTCCAAATAATAGTACATTTATGTACTAACTAGATATTCATAATCTAAACCATGTTTCATACGTATACCGTGTTTATCACACAAAGTATAGTGCCCCGCCCCCTACATTATGACAAGTACTTAGCCCTGAGTTGCAAAAGCCACATATTATCCCAAATTATAATCAATGTTCTATATATTATATGTAGGATAACATATTCATAACCACACCATGCGTATCACCATTATATATATTCATTCATGCATGCGTCGGTTTAAAACACTATGATATCTTCTTCAAATATCCGAATCCACTTTTTATAATGAATTATGATCTTTGTTCGTCTTTTACACCTTCACGACCCTCCCCTCTTTGTAGCTAGCTAGCTCTAACTTTCTATCATCCATGCACACGCCCGCCCCCTGTCACCCTCCCTTAGAGGCCGCTCCATCGCGCACATTCGTTATTTCTCTTTAGGTAGTTCACCCACGGTGTGTGTAGGCCCTCCGGCTCCTTCTTTCCGGCACACACCGGTCGATATACCTGTCTAGCCAAGTGTGCCTACCACAAACACACACTTCCCCTCTTCTCTTCTCACCGCCCATGCCCCCTATGTCCAATACGGTTCCACGCAGGTGCACACTCCCGCCCCTCTTTTCATCGATCTCATACTCGCACACTCCTCCCTCCTCGACATAGTAGGCCTCTCGCACCACCTCCTAGCTGCACCCCTCTCCCCCTGTCCGTCTCTCCGGACCTTATTTGCCTCTAACACATGCATGCATGTATACGTACCGATCTCCCTACATATAGCTAGGTCGACTATGTTTCTTTTTCCCCACGCACCCATCGACTTACCTCACTAGTTATGTCTCTCCATTTATCAACGATGATTGATCTTCCTATGTAGTTACGTCTTCTTACCACAACCATATCGTCCCCCTCATCATCCTTGCGTACCTCCGGGCCCGTCTCTCACACGCACATGCATAGACAGCAGACATTTCCTCTCTTATTGATATTGCACTCGTACCCTCCATTTGTCTAGCAGGCCTCTCCCACCATTTGTGAGAAGCAAATCCACCACCGACCCTTTGACACTCTACCTTTGTCTTTCTCCCAACTTTATTCCTCTGCTACACATATGCATGGATAACGATCGATCTCCCTCAATACATAGCTAGGTCTGTCTCCTTCTCCACACATATACTAGTCGATCTACCTCTCTATAGTTAGGTCTCTGCCCCCCCCCCCACACACACACACACCGATAGTCGATTGTTGTTGGTAGGTATCCATGCCATAGAGAAAAACTGCACCTCTGCCCTCTCAAATTCCAGTAGGCCAGCCACCCTGTATCTTTGACGTGGGCAAACACAAATTCGATGGCACTCTTTATCGATCGTGCAGCCACACACTTCATCCCTGTTTTCGATTCTATCGATATCTCAGGCCGATGATCCCTCCACTCTCTTCTCATGGATCGCTCCCTCTATATATGATATATCCATGACTCTATTTCACACACATTGCATATGTTACGTTTTTTTGTTTGAGATATCATCGACACATTGCCTCTGTTTCGCACAAACCATGTCTCTCACACCCACCCACATACGTACCTGCACCTAATGAAGAGGTGCACGCATTATGCATGTACTCACGTCTCGTTCCCGGCCACATCTGTGCGGGTACACGGTGGAGTTCATTTCTGTATGAAAAGATAGTCCACGTGATAAGTTGGCACGTGTAGCGGTTGTTTACTCGAAGGAGGGTCGTGTACCACGTGTAGACGGAACAAAGTTCAACTTGATGTGTTAGTATTAAATAAAGTTATATATTCCTCAATGGCACGTATAGAATACAAAACGATTGTCATGGGGAAAATGGAAAAATCCGCTCCACTATATACAACGGAGCCTGCCTGCCGGGGTTTGTCTCTCGTCACACCATCTCACACAAGGCGGCGGTGGCCTCTCTCTCTCACCGTTGGTCAGTGATCCGACCGCATCCCGTCCGCCGGCGGAAAGGGAGGATGTGCATCGTTTCTCCGTTCGACGGCGTTAAGGCAGCATGCCCCGATCTGCGGTACACGCCATTCTCTCTGACCAGGCTCCAGCGCGGCAGGGCCTTCGCCACTTGCTCGCTGCCGCAGGATGGGCAGATACCGGCCGCCGGCGCCCTCCTAGTTTTATCCCGACGACCCTCAGGTACAGCTTCCTCCGGCCTTGCTCCACTGCCCATCTTCCCACGTTGCTGCATGTGGAAAATCCTGCATGTGGATCTTCTTTAGTTGTTTGCTTAAAACGTATCTCGGCCGGCGTACTTTCCATCTTACAATCTCGTCCTCAAACCATTTTTGATAAACCACCATGCTGCTATCTTTCCCTTATTACATGGAATATGCTTCTTTTTTGTCGGCGTATGTGTCTTCAATTCATGTTATTGGGCAGTAATTGTTTCCTTTCTACCTCCTTTTGCAAACAGGGCTATCCATTTCACCTCGTTGCTATTGCGACCTTTTGGTGAACAACACAAATCACTTTTTTCTTAAGAGTGTTTTGTGCAGTTCCGCCAAAATGTCGCACGGGCAACGTTTTTACATTTCTATGGGACTGCAGAAAGGGAGATTGGTTTTGCTATCCTCCTCATCCAACTCTGTGCCTAATCTTCTCCAACAAGTAGTTAGTCCTAAACAGAGATCACAGAGGTGATCGGCTTCTATTTGTGTGTGTTATGTTTCATCATCTAGTTCCACTATTATTGTAATCACACTCACTGGATATCTTTGCAAACAGGGATGGTCAACTCGATTTTAGTGGAGCTACACAAAATGATCGGAGTGTGATGTCCTCCATACACCTCTTTTTTGGCTACAGAACTGGGTGAAACTAGCTGCCAACCAATGAACACTATGCCCAGGAAATGGAGCCATGCCTACGAACAACATCGATCAATTTTATATTTTTCTTTATTTGTACACCTTCTCACAACTTTGTCTTCAGTTGTGATGTGAATATTGGCGCTGACCTGCAAACCATTGAGATGCGTAGCAGCCATGGTAGTTTCATTTGTATTTGATGGAATGTTGTAACGAGATAATCTTGAGGCAAGAGGACACATGAATCCTAAGTTGAAATCTTTTTTTCTGCGGGAACCAAAGTTGAAACCTTCATAGCATCAGAGTACAATTTCATTAAAATTATGCATACATGTAAACAAATCCTGAACGATTGATAGCAATGCTAGAAAAAATTTAACTTTGTTTCGCCCACTTGTGGGACATCCTTCATCCGGCTCCACCTGCCATGCAGCAATATTGAGTGCACAACCGCAGGGAAAGATTCACCCCGGTCGTTGCGCCGCAGTAGTAATGACTAGTGAGCAGTCAAATCACAGAGCCCCACCTTCGCCACAGTAACTTGCTCGGACGAAGCAACCATCATTTCTCTATTCGTTGAATCCGCTGGTACTCCCATATTCCCAGAGTAATAAGTTGCTCGGGCGAAGCAACCATCACTTCACCTTTCCCACAATAAGTACTACTCCGTCCTTTCCGGTTTGTAGGGCTTAATTTGAAAATCTCTTCAACCAAGGTAGATGATGAATGGTGGAATTAATTTCGTAGTTTGCAAAAGTACTACTCTCGTTTTTCTCAAAAATTTGTGTAAACCGATGCATTAATTACACCACATGCATGCATGACTACTTAATGACTAAGAACTTCTACATGCATTGGTGAGTTTTTTCTTCATCCTTGCATGCAGTGATTTAATACACCTTGAAATATGAACATGTGATGGTAAGTAGTAGAATTGAGAGTTATAAAACGGAAAAACAAACTTTTTGAGATGAGCCCTATAAACCGGAAAGGAGGGAGTACCTCCTTTTTTATTCTAGAAACAACCACACGCGAATATTGGACGGTCGCAGCACAACAACTGAATCAAAAATCGAAACCAAGTGTTACTACTACACCAAACAAGTTCAAAATGAGAAACTGGACCCACTCATGGCACGGCACGCCTGTCTCGTTTGGTCCGTCGGTCAAAGTGCTTCCTCTTCTTGGCATAACAATAGAGTATAATAATTTTTTTAGAATGCTCTTGGCATGTCGCTAACATGTGATGAGTTAACCAACCTCAGTAGACGGCAAAAACACCAGCCCGCCGCACTTTGAGAGAGACGAGGAGCGAGAAGCGATACGGGCTGGTGGATTACTAGAGCTAGGTGTCACACGGAGGCCAAGAAATATGGTGATAGCGTGGGTTCGCCATGTAAAGTATGATGTAACTACACTAGGCTGCCGTGTTTCATACTCTTCCGGTCTACTGTGGAGATGATTGGTTGATTTTATATCGCTGAATAATATAAAATATTATGAGTGTAGACGCTCCACCACGAGGTTCCTTGCTCCTTCTCGATCGTCAGGAATCTATGTTCTTCCACTCTTTTTTATGTGAGCTTTGTTCATCCTTTTGCCAACACGCAACAACTCGCAGAATGACTAGAAGCTTGCTTACTACGCCTTCACCCTCGCCAACGTGTGCGCGGTGGCTCGCAGCACGAGGAGAAAATTTTGCTTACAAGCAGTGGACGTGCAGCAGTACATTTGGTGTCAGATTGCCAGCAGTTCATTCGACTTCGGGAAGAGGCGAAGAGCCAAGCGCAAGGTCACCTACTAAGAGCATGGTTAATAGTATAGCCAGCTGATGGCTATAAGAAACTGCCATGTCATGTATAGCCATCATCTATAGTCACTCATATAGTAGTGTGGGCTACAAGGTTGGTTATAACATTACTACTTTTTTCATCCTTCTCTCTTTCTCTTTCTTCACATTTATTCTATTTGTCTAGGAATCCGCATATATTTAGGCTCTTGCATGGAGCCCACTCCCCTTAGACTACCCACAATGGGAGTAACATAGATGGTAACATCACACATCTCAAGGCAAAACATATGATGTGGCGAGTAATTAATGAAAAAAGAGAAGCATGTGGTAACATAGCTAGTTACTGTAACATCACACATACCAAGACAAGATGAGTCTACAACCTAATAAATGAAGTGTTGCATGACACCACACATACTCCCCACTATAAAGGTAGTAATCTAAGTTACGACCCATTGTGACAAGTCTTACTTTTTCATCACTCTCTCCTCCACATAGGCAAAAATGCCATGTAAGCGGGCTATAAGCCCACTATTATACTTGCGTGAGAGAGAGAGAGATGTAAAAAAGTAAGGGGAGTGGTCTCTCATGCAAGAGCCTAGCTATATACGCATTCCTTGGTAAATGCAATAAATGTGAAGAAAGAGATAGAGAGAAGATGGAAAAAGTACTAATGTGCTAATGGCCAACCTTATAGCCCACACTATTGCATATAGATGATGGCTGTAGATGATATGGCAGTTCCTTGTAGCCATCAGTTGGCTATATTATTAACCATGCTAAGGCTAGGCATAGTGGGCAGTAATTGAGACTAGTAACATATGCATGTTACTATCATCATAGTGGGTAGTAACGTAAATGTAGTTTCATGCAAGCCTTCATTTATTATGTTGTAGACTCATTTTGCATTGGTGTGCGTTATGTTACGGTAACATATTATGTTACTACAAACACCTCTCTCCTCATTAACTCCATGCCACATAAGCATATATGTCTTGGGATGCATTATGTTCAAAGAACCTTCGATTAACATGTGTTCAAGAAACAAAAAAAATGTCAAAAATTACAAAACAAAGACCTCGATTAACTAGACGGATGGGTCACTCCAAAGGTTTATAATAAACCTTTGCAGTAACCCATCCCTCTAGTTAACATCGAGTCCACTTCCCATCCGGCCACCCATCTCATGACTACACCAGCCTCAGCACAATTAACTTGGGAGTTCTGTTAGATGAGCTATCGGTAGGGAAGTTGGTCCTTACTGATATAGGATGCCTCTTCGTATCCTTTATGGCATACCCAGATGACCGCATGTTGCCACCCAATAGCCAATGCCACGTCCCCTGTGAATGTAGAAGTTTCCCTCCCTCGTCTTAGCTGGTTCACGCATTTTCCCTTGTTTTAAGCCGCCTGCCTACCTATAGAACCGCCTCGTGCTGGCCAATTCCTCTCCAAACACCTAGGGAGGTGGTTGAACCGAACAAGTCTAACTTGTTTCTATTGGGTACATTGACGTGGCATCGAAAGGGTGTGATAGCTGACTCTGGCAAAATAATTCACTAGTACCACGTTGGCATACATGAGCATGGGGCCCGGACACATCAAAAGTAGTGCATTAGTCTCCAAAAAGGGTTGACCATGTCCATGGCTACCATCCCGTGCTCCGTCATTCAGTGTGTGCTTCTCGTCGTTCTACGAGTTGATGGGACACATCAAAGTTAATACGTGCTTATTTAGTACTCTCTCCAAAAAGGGCCGACCATGTCCATGGCTACCATCCCGTGCTCAGTCATTGAGTACGTGCACTATTCACGTTCCATCGAGGAGGAAAAATATTGCATAGCACTAGGTGCCGTCGTAGTGCACGACTCACTTGCACATTGCTTATCTCCATTTTCTTGCATGACACGTGCACCTTGATGCTAGATGTCCCGCGTGTTGGCAGAAGGATGAACAAAGCTCATGTCAAAAAAGAGAGTGGAAGAACATATATTCCCGACGACCGATAAGGAGCAAGGAACCCCGTGGTGGAGCATCTACACTCATAATATTTTATACTATTCAGCGATATAAAATCAACCAGTCATCTCCACAGTAGACCGAAAGAGTACGAAACACGACATCATACTACATGGCTAACCTACGCTATCACCATATTTCCTGGCCTCCGTGCGACACCTAGCTCTAGTAATCCACCAGCCCGTATCGCTTCCCGCTCCTTGTCTCTCTCAAAGTGCGGTGGGCTGGCGTTTTTGCCATCTATTGAGGTCGGTTAACTCATCACATGTTAGCGACTCTTGGGTGGGATAGTTTTTTTGGTGGGTTTGGGGCAACTTCCTCCAATTTAACCCTCATGTTTGGATACTCTAGGGCTATTTGAGCCCCAACTAGCTCAAACTAACTCTAACCCATGGATCCAAACAGGGCCAAAGTTAGTCTCGGAAAACGCATTAAGACCTATATACATGGACAAATGGAGTACATGGTACTAGCAAACGCTCACCAGTGGTAGTAGTTCATTGGTTGGTTTCGATTTTTGATTCAGTTGCTGTGGTGCTACCATCCAATATTCGCGTGTGGTTGTTTCTAGAATAAAAAAGGAGGTACTCGACGACCGAGAGTGGAAGAACTTAGATTCCCGACGACCGAGAAGGAGCAAGGAACCTCGCGGTGGAGCGTCTGCAAGGAACCTTGCGCGTTTTCCCCTGTTTTTTCCCGCCTACCCACCTATAAACAAATAAAAGAACATGAACTGTTCGCTAACCACTAGAGACGATACATCAGAATGCTAAGTTGAAGATATTTTATATTTTATATTGATAACCAAAGATATTTTATATTTTATATTGATAACCACGCAAGAACCCATGCATGTACAGGACGCATGCAGCCACACATGTACACACGCCAATGCACTAACTCATGCCGATCCAACTCATGCACATACGCGCAGAGCATGGAGCACACAACGCACGTACACAACACATGCATGCACACACACCCGGCCGCAGAATGCATGTGAATAACATATGCATGCGCACACACTCGGCTGCATGGAGGCGTGCACCATCTGCGGCGACGTCCGGTTCGTCGTGCTACGGCGAAGCTCGCACACAATGGCGCCTACGCATCTCTTGCAGCACCTCTTTGTCGTTGTTGCTCAACGACTAGCCGAAGATGAAGACGACCGCAGCCTCGGCCTTAGAGCTAGTACCGATGGAAAAGCACGCACCCTACACGCACACGAGCACGTACGGAGTGCCCACGATATGGTGTGTCCCCAGTCGCCTCTACTCCTTCTGCACACGTTGTCTATGAAGGTGTCTACATGCCTAATGATGATGTGGGTGAGATCTTCTTGGACACAGATGATGACAATACGGACTAGACGGCCGATGGCAGGAGGCACAAGATGCAGAGCAGGAGCTAGGGACGTGGACCCATGGTGGCAAGGCGATGTGGTTCTCCATGGGGCTGATCCGGCATGGTGATTGCTAGAAGGTAGAGAAGGATTTGATGGAATAGTTGATTATATTGCTTGAGCCTTGTGGGCATATATACAGGAGTACATGGTCATCTTGGAGTATACGACAAGTCAGAATATTCCCTAGTCTATCCTATATTTCTAATCTAACAATGATACTCCATAGTGATCAAGAGTGGTTCACGCGAGAGCAGGACTCCATGCTGGAGCGCATTGACGCCAAGCATGTCATGCAGGAGCACGTCGGCCGCAGGAGACAGCGAGCACAAGAAAAACATGAGCATGTCAGGGGCGATGAAGGGGCAGCCGGTGCGCCAATGTCGGTATGTCCTTGTGTGTGCGCGTGCATTCCGCCGGTGCTCTAAGGCCGAAGCCGTCGCCGCCTTGCCTTCGTCTCCATTTCGTCGTCAAGCAACAATGACAAAGAGGTGCTGCAAGAGATGGCACAACAGGGTGCTGTTTTGGACAAGCTTGCCTGTAGCACGATGAACCGGAGAGTGAAGGCCATGATGATGGGTGCCTGCCTTCTTGTGCGATCAGCTGCTGCTTCAGCGGCGCACGCAGAGGTCTCCTCGCTTGCTGGCTACTACTGCTGTCTGTGGTGGCCATGGTGGTGCTGCACGATGGGTCAAGCAGAGCAGAGCACGCGACCGGCTATGTGGTGCGGCCGTCCGGCATGCATACGCAGCCCCCTTCCACCTAGCCGCAGATGGCGCACGCGAAGGTAGGCAAGGGTATCCATGTGTTGTGTGCGGACATGGTGTGTGTCGTGTCTGCATGCATGGGCATTATTTAAAAATAAAAGATCTGTACATTAGCATTCAACTGTATTGATTCAAATAGTTAGCCTACTACGTGATCAGCAAGCCGGAGATTCCGGATTCTGCATGCATAGTCCTTCTTTTTTTACATGTTTATTTATTTCATCAGTTGACAGGTGGGACCCATGGGACAGGTAGGACGTAGTAATGAAAATGCAATAGTAGGTTCCACATATAAAATTTGACCAGTCAACTGGACAAAATACGGAGCTCTACGGCGAGCCAGTGACCATATAATTACTGTAACTCGTATTCAATGATTGTATTGAGCTTATTATGAAGTCCAATGACCGTATCGTGCTTCGACCTCAACTTCAGTGACCATCAGTGTATTTATCTCTACTCTTATCTCTACTCTTATAAAAAGCATAGTTGGTGATGATGGTGTGCCTGCCATCTTACAATATAGGTCATCCAATCTATATCTAACGGATAGGAAGCAAACTATGACAATTTACCCGCACTCCTCTCCACATTTGCAGATAAGGCCTTCCCTCCTTCATCCTTTTCTCCCACAAGATCTTGATGTTCCGTGCAACGCACGGGCATCTTGCTAGTCTCTAGGAAAATTATTAGGGGGTGTTTCCAACAGTGTTCCTTGGCTCGCACCTCTAGCACCACGATGGTCGAACTTGGAGTCATTCATCTGGTACACGTGGCATCTCAGATCTCGACACAAGGTGACGTACACTGTCAAGGTCCACGGTCAAGGGGGTCAGGGCGCACGCGCCTCTCACTACGTCTACCATTTGAAGCGGCGCGCCGGCCAAGGGCGCCGCCCGCTGCACTCCCAGCTGTAACCGCCTCCTCACCACATTCAAAAACCTACATTTAAACCCGCGTGGAATGCGAGAAACCAACTCTGGCCACACACGTCCATTCAAGAGCAGGACGCCGGCCAAGCTCCTCCTTCCACCATTTTGTCCACTCTTTCGGCGACATCTGACGAGCAGGAAGAGCAGTTCTCCGGCATAAAAACCGTCTGGGTGGCCCGCCGAGCCCGGCAGTTACGAGCGAGGCAGCTCGCTTATCCACCTACCTCGCCAAGCCCATTAGAGGCAGTTGCCGCACTAAGCCAGCGCGTGGTTCCGCAGCTGGCCTCTCCAATATAGCTCGAGGAAGAGTGCCAACTTACTCCACGCCGGCTTGTCGGGGAGCACGGCGGCACGGGCATCGTCGCTGCCCTCGACGCCGCCACGTCATACAACGCCTCCAGTGTCTGCGACTGCGCCATCCGCCATCGACGCATGCGTTGCCGCGACATGCATGCAGTGAAAGAAGCCGCCGCGGATGTCGATGAGGTGACACGGCTACGTGGATGTCGACGAGGTGACGGGCAGCACGTCCCCGCCCACCGCCATCATCGAGGAGAAGAAGAACACTGGAGGCCAGCGCCGATTGTATCCCATGAAGTCCACCGCCGAGCCGATGCCGGCGAATACAGCCGGTGTCTTGCACGATTCTTCTTCTGCCGAATGCTGGAGGAGGACAAAGAGATCGGGTGGCGACCATTTAGATTAGGTATTTTAATTCTACTAGGCTGGTTGTAATGGGAGTATTATAAGTAGTATCATGCATGCCAACTAGTAGGCAAATTTCATGAGGTGGCGTAGAATTAAATGAAGAAAGTGAGGGTTGAGTATCATATTATGATACTGTATGGAATTAAGACCTCTTCCAATGCAAATATGCTTAGATGAGGTGCTAAGTGCATTAAATGGCTTAGCAACTCAAGTCTTCAATGCATAGGTGCTTAGTTTGTTGTTGCTAAGCTTGCTTCGTTTAATTAGCTATAGACTCAAAATTGTCTTTCCACCTAGGTACACGCACATAGCACCGTTTCTTCCTGGGGTCACCAAACTAGTCTCTCTCTTCTTAATTAACTTGCCACATCATATTTTATGCCTATGTGGCAGGCTTAGCACCTACTCCCTCTGTTCCAAAATAGATGACCCAACTTTTTATTAACTTTGTACTAAAGTTAGTACAAAGTTGAGTCATCTATTTTGGAACGGAGAGAGTAGTATACATGGTGGAGCACTGGGAGGGGCCTAAGGCTGGTCATAGTGGGGAGTAAGTTATGCTAGTGTCATGCATATGACACTAGTCTAAGTTACTACCTCCATAGTGCAAAGTAACGTAGTACTAGTGTCATAGATGGCTACATTTATTAGCTTCCAGACTCATTCTTTCGCAGGAAGCGCTATGTTACAGTAACATATTATGTTACTGTAAACATGTCTATCCTCATTAACTACATGCCACATAAGCAAAATTTTCTTGGAGTGTGCTCTGTTACTACCTAAGTTACTCCCACTATGACTAGTCTAAGTTACTCCCACTGTGATTAGTCTTAGGCCTTGTTCGGTTCAACCTCCTCCCAAGGGGTTTGGAGAGGAATGGAGGGGAATTTGGCTTGTGCATGATTTAATCCCCCACAATCCCTGTTTATCTATGTATATTGTGGGCATGTTATTTGACCCTTCATTTTGCCGCGCTACAACCAGTGTGAGTGTCTGCAAGCAGTACACCATCCTCTAATTTGGTGGATGCCAAGTCGGCCCGAAAAGGAGCTATAACTTTTTTTCAAGTTGAAAAATGTTACCGATGAGGAGCCATAATTAAGATGGAGGCATCTCTTTTTTCTTTCGAATGGGCAATAAGCTAGAGAGTGTCTCGGGTTGCCTCTAGCACAAGGCCCTCCAGTACGAAACACGAGCAGCCGACTGGGCCGATACAAAAGCCTATCAATCTTAAAGCCCATTTGTTTTTGTTTTTTGTGAGGAGAAGCCCATATTTCTTGAAGAGGGGGCGATCCCAGAAAAACCCTCCTTCCTCCTTGCTTCCACTTATACTGCAGCTCGCTGGACTCTCCCGCTTCCGTCTCCCCCCAATTCCCCCAATTCCCCCCGCTCCCCATCTTCCTCACTCGTCCAGAAAATGCCTGCTCCTCTTCTTCCACTCGTAAAAAAAACACCAGCCCTCCTTCTTCCCCACTCGCACTGCCACTAGGCTCATCTCTGGCTACTCTTATCAAACCCGTGAGCTCGCACGAGGCTCACAAGGAAAATGGAGTCGGCTGGCCCCAGCGCCAAGAAGATGAGGCTCCCGCCAGCGGCGACGCCAGTTGTAGATCCCGCACCCGGCAGCACGGGGAGAAGTGGTGAGCCCCCCCCACCCGGATCTGAGGAACCGGTAGAATCTCCGGTGGACCGCATCAGCGATCTCCCGGACGTCATCCTCGAGGAGATCATCTCGCTTCTCCCCGCCAAGGATTGCTGCCGCACACAAGTCCTCTCAACTCGGTGGCGCCTGATATGGCGCACCGCGCCCCTCAATCTCGACCGTCGTCAGATTTCTGTCCTTCCTGAATTTTATCTCCTCAGAGCCATCGTCTCCTGTCACCAGCAGGGCCCTGTTCGACGCCTCTGCATCCCGACATGCTACCTGCTGTCAATACCCTGCATGGTGGACGCTTGGCTGACATCCCATGAATTCCGAAAACTCCAGCAGTTTGAGTTCTACCATTACCACGAAAGTCGTACCACGAACACACCAAGAATTTGTGCCCACACCACCGTTGTCCATCTCGCGGTTTTCCTCCTCTCTCCACACCGCCACCTTCGCGCGGTGCCATCTACCAGATGATCTGGTACAAATGCTTCGACTCCCACTGCTAAAAAAACTTTCACTTGTGGTGGTTTATCTGTCAGAGGCCTCACTGCACATCATCATCCACTCCAGTTTCCCTTCCCTGGAGCGCTTGCTGATTGTTTTGGTAATAGAAATCCCTATCAGTTGTCTCCAAATAAATTCGCCTCACCATAAAAGCATTGGAATTTGTTTGGAAGGACAGCAGCTCATCATCGAAGATGTCCCTTCACTTCAAAGGTTGCTCCTTGATTATTGTTATAAACCTTCGCAAATAACTGTCGTCTCTGTGCCCAAACTGGAGACCTTGGGTGTAATTCGTGATCCGTTTAATGATCACAGGAAGTTGGTGTCTGGCTCCTCACTTTTTCAGGTACCTTATATTATCATCTACACATTTGTAATCATAAGCTGCATTTTTCATTTGTGCGCATAAGTTTTATATCATCTTGGGGTACACTTTGGGTACTAATATTATGTTATATGCTCAATGAAGAGTTCGTCCATGGATAGCCTATCAATGCTGCTGGATTCTGTTAAGATCTTATATGTCGGAATGTTTAGTTTTGATCTAAACATAATTATTGGCTCGCTGGGATGCTTTCGATCTCTGGAGAATTTATGTAAAAAGGTGATGATTTCATGCACATTGAAACCCCTTATATATTGTACTAGAATTAACCGTTCAGCTGTCTCCCTTTCGACATACTCTTTTTTCAGACCTTAACTGTTTTCAATCTTCATGTCTACTTAGGCACTACTACCACATGGAGAAAAACGTATAACCAATCGGTGGCGTAATAAGCACCAAGATTTTCTCAGTTCTCATGACATTCCTTTGAGGACAATAACGATGGATGGATATGCATCCAACCAGGCAAATAGAAGCTTTGTCACATTCTTCCTGTTGAATGCGAGGTTACTATTGTCGGTGAGGCTTAAGTTTTTCGTAAAGAGATTTCTGACGGACGGACATGTTGAACAGCAAAAAAAGATGTTTCAGGTGGACAAATGGGTTTCTGACTGTGCTCAGCTTCTATTTACAACCACTTGTAGTCATCCTCTAATAATTGCTTTTGCACGGGATGTTGATTATATGGATTAGACCGATCCATTTTTTTGTGACTACGAAAAAGAGTGGTTGGGTTAGATGTTATTGCCATGTTCAATCTGGGTCTTGTCTAAATTTGATGAACAATTAATCCTTGGGCTTTTTGTACTGTTTCTCAGGTTCAGTTACATGTTGTTGCCCTTGTACTCCCCTCTGCCTGCCACTACACTGTCGCACCTTCCACTGCTCCAGTTCATTCCCGTCCGAGGCCTCGCTGTCGTTCTCCACCTTGGTTCGCTCGCTGTGCCCGCTGCTGTCTGGCATTGTCAACATGGTAAACAACCAAGAGGAATCAGGAGATGACTGTACGTGGAGAGGCTGACAGTAGGGACCCACCAGGGTCATTGCATTACGCAAGTAGGTGCCTCGTTATTACTCCTACAATCTAAAAAAATACTTCCTCCTAATTGTTTGACAACTAGGTCCCACACCATTGTCAATGTAGTCAATAAACGAGAAAATTACACAACAAGCGGATAACACCAGGGACGCAGCAGCTTGCCCAGTTGTTAGTTTTAGAAACGGAGCTCAACTGCGCGTTGTGTAGGGACTGTGGCCCGTCTAGCCCACACTTACGCTTTTATTTAAGCACATGACGAGCCCAGTTGATATCTTTTTCTTTCTGAAAATGGCTATCCCAGTTCCTTTTTTTGGAGAATCCCAACCGAGGCCTACTTGCTTTTCTCAGCCTTGCTGGGCCACAAAATCTTTCAAGACGAGGAGGGATGTAAGTAGTAAGAAATGGGCTTCCCCAGAAAATCCTCTATAAGTTATAAGAAATGGGTTGTAAATTATTAAACCAAAGCCAACCGGCAATTACGTTAAAATATTGTTTTTCTGGATTTCTCTACTCTTATAAAAAGCAGAGTTGGTGATGATGGTGGCCCTGCCATCCTGCAATATAGGCCGTCCGATCTATATCTAACGGATAGGAAGGAAACTATGACAATTTACCCGCACTCCTCTCCACATTTGTAGATACGGCCTTCCCTCGTTCATCCTTTTCTCCCACAAGATAAACTATTCATACAAATGCATCTTCATGTTCCGTGCAACGCACGGGCATCTTGCTAGTAAATATTTTAAATTTCATTCATTTTTTGGCGGAGATTTTTTTTGATATATTTTTTAATATTATTTTTAACGTGACTCGAAAATTCGTGATTAAAAGACTTCGGACCCCACCGAAATATGAAAAATTTCGTTGAATTTTTTAGCAGTGCCCAGAATATATGGTCTGTAATGCTAATAAAAAGAATATGGGCTTCAAAATATCCTTAAGAATTAGAAAATGGGCTATAAATTATTGAAAATAATGGCTAATGGGCTGTATGTTGTTTTCCATGGATTTGGAGGCTGACTTCTGGGCCTACTAGGTTGACGATGACACTGTCCTAAATTGTTTTTGACGCATACACAATGCTTTGTCAACTTAGTCAACACAGAGCAGTGACTGTTGAATGTCCATCCAACGGCCGCCGTGCTTCTTCAATATCTGATCTTCCTTCTCCAGCCGGCCAAACCAGCACCGGCGGGACTGCCTGCTCCCTCCTCCCGTGGCCGGCTGTGCTGCTGCCAGGCCATCCCTCTACCCAGTCGGACACCCAGTTATTTTCCGGCGATGTCAGCCTCACCCCGCAGCCGACCAGTCAGCGCTCGTACTCCCCTCAGCATGGGCATCCACTGCGGCGTCTTCCCCGGCTCCGTGTTGTTCCCTTCCCAGGCCTCGCCGTCGTCCACTGCCCTGGTGCTCTCGGCGCGGCATGGTCAATGTGGTCAACGAATGACATCCATCGGAAGTGGACGATACGTGGAGAGGCTGACAGCTAGGTCCATGGCCGGACACAAGGAAATGCCTCCTTATTACGCGCAAAATAATGATTCATCCACCTGACAGCTAGGACCCACTGGAAGGGCCTCTGTATTTCGCGAAAAAATGTTCCCCCCTCTGATAGCTCGGGCCCACCAGCTATATCTTCGCACGCAAGGAAGTGCCTCCTTATTACACAAAAAAATGAATACTCCCCCTGCTAGCTGCGACCCACCATAGTGTGAGGCTGACTTGTGGGCCGACTAAGTTGATGGAGACGGAGGGCTTTGTCAACTTAGTCAATACGAACGATTCTAGCTCCAGTGACCGTACGATGTCCACCCAAGTGCTTCTTCAACCTCTGGTCTTCTTGCTCCAGCCGCCCAAACCAGCGCCGGCCGTGCCGCATGCTCTTGCCTCTTGTGGCCGGCTGTGCTGCCGCGGAGACCTCACCGCCTTACTATTCCCACCGTTGGCCAGGCCCTGCGGCGACGGCAGCCTCACACCGCAGCCGAACCAGTGAACACTCGTACTCCTCTTCGCGTGGGCATCCACTGTCGCGTCTTCCCCGGCTCCGCGTCGTCCCCTTCCTAGGCCTCGCCGTCGTCCACCACCTGGTGCTCTCCGCGCCGCGTGTTCAACGTGGTCAAGGAGCGACTTCCATTGGAAGAGTACTGTACGTGTAGAGGCTGACAGCTGGGTCCACGGCCACAGCAAGGAAGTGTCTCCTTATTACGCGGAAAATAATGATTCCTCCACCTGACAGTAGGGACCCACCGGACGGGCCACCATATTTCGAAGAAAAAAATATTTGCCCCTGACTGCTGGGACCCACAAGCTACATCTTCACACGCAAGGAAGTGCCTGACAATCGGGACCCACCTGGTCGAAGCGTACGTAGTGTTGTCATTCTGGTGGCGAACGTGTACGTACATACTGGTCAATCGGTCTGTCTGCAAGCTACAGCGATGAACCGTGGCCGTGTAAGGAAGCGCACGTGTCGTAGTAGAGGCGCGCACGTGTCGTAGTAGAGGCGCACACGTAGCATGTCACAGGGCTCGTGTACTCGCGAACGCCTACTCGCGCATACGTACGGCCAGGGCTCGTGTACGTGGCTGGGTCGGAACGGAGAAACTGCGTCGTCGTGTTCATCGGGAGCCAACCGGCTTGGACGGAACACCCGATCAAAATGAGGCATGGCGTACTACAAAACAGAGAAAACGGCCTTGTGTTCGACCGGCCACGGTCGAAATGGGATCCTGTTCATCGGGAGGGGTCTGGCGTACCGCAAAACGGAGGAAACGGACTTTTCTTGGACCTCCTACGTTTGAAATGGGGTCCTATTGATCGGGTGGGGTGTGGCGTACCGCAAAACGGAGGAAACGGACTTGTGTTGGAGCGCTATGCTCAAAACGGGGGTCCTGTTCATCGGGAGGGGTGTGGCGTACCGCAAAACGGGACTCCACAGAATACTGTTCATTTCCATCGTCGACCTCCTCCAGCCTCCACGGGCTACTGTTCATCCACCGTCGACCTCCTCCAGCCTCCACCTGTGACTGTTCATACACCGTCGACCTCCTCCAGCCTCCACGTGCGACTGTTCATCCACGGGCTCCTGTTCATCCAGCCTCCACTGCTCCTCCACCGCCTACTGTTCAACCAGCCCTCTCCACGGGGAACTGTTCAACCACCCCTCCACGGGCTACTATTCATCCAGCCCTCCACCGGCTACTGTTCAACTAGCCCTCCACGAGGTCGTCCTATTCATCCAGCCCTCCACGGGGTCCTTTTCATCCACCCCCAACTGGCTCGATCGATCGGGTTCTGTTCATCCAGTGGCAACGGCCTCTACTACCACGGGGTCCTGTTCATCCAACCCCCCACCGGTAACTATTCATCCAACCCCCCCCCCCAACAACGCTCAATGTTCATCAAGAGGCAGCATCGATCGGCTTCAGTTAGCAGCAGTAGCGAAGGAATCGCTCGATCGTGTTCGCTTAACAGCCAGATTGATCGATCGCTCGGGTTCAATAACGCGTAGCCTACAGTGCAATTGCTCGGGTTCAGTAGGCGAACGCCTCGCTCGGGTTCAGTTAGAGCCCAACGCCTCGCACCCATGCGCGTATGTGTACGACAAAAATGCGCATCGCTCGACCCCCGACCACCCAACGTAACCGGGAACTCCCCGATATTTTCCTCGCCCTCGCTTCTACCACGGTTTTGTCCATCATGGACGACCCAAAGAATATCATGCAGCTGCGTCTCCGGCCCGCCCAGGACGAAAAGCCCATTTTCTGTCATGATTTTTTGTCATAGAAGTAGGAGCCCACCACATCTATGATGATACCGGGTTTTGTCACAATTATCGTCATAGAAGTGTCATAAGCATGATAGAAAAAAATTCGTTCGGCCCAAAATGTCACGGTTGTGTCTTTTTTTGTAGTGATAATCCATGGACTCAACATTAGTCATAAAGAACTCACATACTTATTGCAAAACTCTATTAGTCATCGAAACAAAGTACTACGTACATACTCCTAGGGGGATAGATTGGTAGGAAAAGACCATCGCTCGTCCCCGACCTCCACTCATAAGGAAGACAATCAATAAAAACCTCATGCTCCAACTTCGTTACATAACGGTTCACCATACGTGCATGCTACGGGAATCACAAACTTCAACACAAGTATTTCAACAATCCACAATTACTCACTAGCATGACTCTAATATTATCATCCTCATATCTCAAAACAATCATAAGGAATCAAACTTCTCATAGTATTCAATGCACTTTATATGAAAGTTTTTATTATATCCCTCTTGGATGCCCATCATATTAGGACTAAAGTCATAGCCAAAGCAAATTACCATGTTGTTTAAAGACTCTCAACATAATATAAGTGAAGCATGAGAGTTCATCAATTTCTTCAAAATAAAACCACTGTTGTGCTCTAAAAATATATAAGTGAAGCACTACAGCAAATGACAAACTACTCCAAAAGATATAAGTGAAGCTCAATGGGTAGTTGAATAATTATGTAACTATGTGAAGAATCTCTAACATTTAAAAATTTCAGATCTTGGGATATTATTCAAACAGCAAGCAAAACAAAATAAAATGACATTTCAAGGATAGCACATATCATGTGAAGAAGCAAAAACTTAGGCTCAACCGAGGCTAACCGATGATTGTTGATGAAGAAAGGTGGGATGCCAACCGGGGCATTCCCAAGCATAGATGCTTGATACTTCTTGAAATATTAATTAGGGATGCCTTGGGCATCCCTAAGCTTGAGCTCTTGGGTCTCCTTACTTCCTCTCATATCATAGTTTCCCGGAATCTTAAAAACTTCATGCACACAAGTTAGTATAAATCCATGCAAAACCTTATCAATCTCTACTGTAGAAATTCACTAAAATTATAATTTGAAATTGCATACTAATTAAATGCCTCTGCATATTTAATACTCCTATCCTCAAATAGAATCGTTAAACAAGCAAACATATGCAAACATAGCAGCAATCTATCTAAACAGAATAGTTTGTAAAGAATGCAAGATCAATCATACTTCCCTAACTCCGAAAATTCTAAAAAATTACCACATTATAGAAAAAAAAATTATTACCCATTGTGTAAAAAATTCAACATTTCATCATGTTCTGACTATTCACAAATATTCAGACAATGATAGAAAACTTTCTGTTTTCAAAACAGCAACATGTAGACTTGCAAAATAAGCATGGTAAAGGCTACACTTGACCCTTTTATTGAACTAAAAGATGCAAATCATTACTCTAAATAACAACAAGAAAATCCTAATAAAAGCAAATGACGCTCCAAGCAAAACACATATCATGTGGTTAATAAAAATATAGCCTCAAGTATATTTACCAATGGATTGAAGACAAAAGAGGGGATGCCATCGGGGCATCCCCAAGCTTAGTTGCTTGGGTCCTCTTTGAATATTACCTTGGGGTGCCTTGGGCATCCCCAAGATTAGGTTCTTACCACTCCTTATTCCATAGTCCGTCGAAACTTTACCCAAAACATGAAAACTTCACAACACAAAACTGAACAGAAAACTCGTAAGCTCCGTTAGTATAATAAGGCAAATCACCACTTGGGTACTGTTGTGAACTCATTCTAAATTTATATTGGTGTTATACCTACTATATTCCAACTTTTCCATGGTCCATAGTCTCCGATACTACCCATAGATTCATCAAAATAAGCAAACAAGACAATGAAAATAGAATCTGCAAAAACAGAACAGTCTGTAGTAATTTGGAAACTTTCCTTACTTCAATAACTCCAAATATTCTGAAAAATTAGGACAACCAGGGAAATTTGTATATAAATCTTGTGTAAAAAATTCAGATCAAAAGCATGCTTCTGTGATTTTTGAAAATTATTTTATAGGGCACAAAAGTTTCTGTTTTTCAGCAAGATCAAATCAACTATCACCATAGACCATCCCAAAGGTCTTGCTTGGCACTTTATTGAAAAAAATCTATAAAACATGATTACTACAGTAGCATAGTCATGTGAACACACAAAAACAGTAGGGGTAAATATTGGGTTGTCTCCCAACAAGCGCTTTTCTTTAATGCCTTTCTAGCTAGGCATGATGATGTCAATGATGCTCACATAAGAGATAAGATTTGAAACATAACGGGAGCATCATGAAGCATATGAATAACACATTTAAGTCTAACCCACTTCCTATGCATAGGGATTTTGTGAGCAAACAAGTTATGGGAACAAGAATCTACTAGCATAGGAAGGTAAAACAAGCAAAACTTAAAAACTTTCAACACATAGAGAGACAAGTTGATATTATTGCAATATGTAAAAGCATATGTTCCTCTCTCATAATAATTTTTAGTAGCATCATGAATGAATTCAAAAATATAACCATCACACAAAGCATTCTTTTCATGATTCATAAACATAGAAATTTTACTACTCTCAACATAAGCATGTAGCGATCCGACCTCAGACGGTCAAATCTCTGTGTACAAGTGTCATCCCTTGATCGGTAATGCTGATACACACAGTACTCGAGGATTTATAACAGAGTTCAATCCCACACTTATTACATCAAATATCTCAAAAGAGAACTTAATACAATAATATGGCTGAAGGCCATCTAAATAAGATAACTGCGGAAGCTTCGAAGGTAAACGAGTCCATCAACTCCAACGGCATAGCTGAGTGCACGACAACGACCTAGCGCACCTTACTCTTGGTCTGAAAACTCTGCAACATAATACGTTGCAGCCTGTGTAGGTCAGCACATGGAATATGCTGGCAAAATAACACTACAGAGCAAATGAACATGTAACAGCTATAACTATATGCATATTAGGCTGGTGGAGGCTCTATGGTTATTTTTGTAGAAAGCTAGTTTTTCCCTACAACAAAGGAATATATTTTATTTAACTATAAAGTTTGTTGAAAACATTGAGAAGGTTCCTCCAACTCAATCCCAAATTAATAATTATCAACCCAACAAATTAATTAAGTAGAGTGATGAGATCAAATCAATAATTCAAGTACCAGATACTCAAGATGTCCATAACCGGGGACACGGCTAACCATGATTAGTTTATACACTCTGTAGAGGTTTGTGCACTTTTCCCCACAAGACTCGATCTCCTCCGTTGAATTTCTCGCACTACATGTTGTTTGAGAAATGGATGATCGAGACACAGTCTTTCAGAAGCATTAACTCTTTACTCTGGGTAGACAGTACCACCTACTTTCCCCTACATCTGCTAGCCTACCACTGAAAGAGGTCACACAACATACTCAACTATGCCATAGCCCATAATGGCTTGTGGCTGCACAAGGAAGTTTCTAGCATGAATAATCTTATGATCCCTTTGAGCCTGGGTGGCGAACCATAGGATGATCACACAGGTACTCCGGGATATCCCAGGACAACGCTGGATTGCTCCAGGTGCCCAGAGAACCACTGGGTGCTCCAGGGTGCCTCAACCAATCCACCCAGATGTGTATTTAAGTAGCGACCTTAAGTTCAACCATTAGTAAATGATAACTCTCACATCTGTCATGAATCTCTCAAACCAAACCACGTCTACAAGCATAGCATAGCAGTATAAGCATAATGTAGAAGTAAGTCCCAGGGTTTGAAATAAAGACAATAGGTTCTACCTCATCAACTACTTCCCAATACCCACATTTTAACAAATCCTAACCATGCAGTGTTTCAGGATTGAAAACTAATGCATAAAAACTGGGTAATAAAGGGTATGATCAATGTGTTACTTGCCTTGCTGACGACCTGAAAACCCTAGTGACTCGTAGTAGCATGCTTCGCACTCCGGAAACTCTATCGTAAACAAATAATAGCATACATAAGCACTCAAGCAAGATGCAAGGGTAAAACTCAAGAGAAAAGATCCAAACTGAAAGTACAAGAGAAGAGCTTCGCTTTGCAAAAAGCATCAATCGAATCGGAGTTATGAAACTCAAACTACGATCAAAAGAAGTTCGAATTCAGATCTACTTGAAACCAACTTTTTAAATTGTCAAAATCATGTTCAAGTTGATTAACTGGAAAGAGGGGAACAAGACGAATATTTTGGCGTTGGTTTCACTGGATTTGGACACGGCTGCGGTGGCGGGCGCGCTTGGGACTCCGGTCCCGAGTCGGAGGAGGAGGGCAGCGCGGCTGCGGGCCGGCCGGCTCGGCTGGGCCTTCGACCTAGTCTGGCGGGAAGTTTAAAAAAAATTCGCTGGAAGAAAAAATCCTAATAAAATATAAAAGAAATTCTAAAAATACCAGAAATAATTTTCACCGTATAAATATAATATTTAGAACAAGGTGAACATTTTTCTGGCCTAAAAAATGCATATTTTTCTAATTCAAATAAAATAATAATTTGATTTTTAAAATTTCTTCTCCTTTGAAGAAGTCATTTTATCTTCTCTCATTTATTTTTATTATTGGAAATAATTGGAGAGAAAAATATTGAAATCAAATTGATCCTCTTTTCAAATTTGAGAAAAATTCAAATATGAAAATATGTGAAACCTCCAACTCTCCCCTTGGGTCCTTGAGTTGCTTAAGATTTCTAGGATCACAACCAAAATGCAAATAGAAAAAGATATGCATATGATGACCTATGTATAACATCCAAATTGAAAATTGGGATGTTACATACCTACCGCCCTTAAGATGAATATCGCCCTCGAGATTCGGGTTGGCTAGAAAATAGGTGTGGGTGGTCTTTCCGTAGGTCTTCCTCTCGCTCCCAAGTGGCTTCATCCTAAGTAGGGTGGCTCCAGTGAACTTTGCAAAACATGATAACCTTGCTGCGGGTAACTCGGCTGGCAAATTCGAGGATCTTGACGGGTTTGTCCTCGTAAGTTAGGTCACTATCCAATTGAATTGCTTCAAGGGGCACTGTATCTCTCTGCAGAATATCGGCCATCTCTGCATGGCACTTCTTCAATTGGGAAACGTGAAACACATCATCAACTCCTGACAATCCTTCGGGTAACTCCAACTTGTAGGCCACCTCTCCCATACGTTCCAAAACTCGGTACGGTCCTACAAATCTCGGGGCTAACTTTCCCTTAACTCCAAATCGTCTAACTCATCGAAGTGGTGACACATGGAGATATTCTCTTTCTCCAATCTCATAGACTACCTTCTTGTGTTTTGTACCAGCATAACTCTTTTGTCTAGAATGAGCTACCTTCAGTCTATCTCGAATCAACTTAACCTTCTCTTCAGACTCCTTAATTAAATCTTGTCCGAACAACTGACGGTATCCGACTTCATCCCACATTAACGGTGTCTTGCATCTTCTTCCATACAATGCTTCGAAAGGTGCCATCTTCAAACTAGCCTAATAACTGTTGTAGTAGGAGAACTCTGCGTAAGGCAAATTATCATCCCAACTAGATCCGTAATCTAGCGCACAAACTCTCAACATGTCCTCCAGAATCTGATTGAATCTCTCGGTCTGTCCATCTGTCTGCGGATGAAAGGCTGTACTGAACTCTAGCCTGGTACCCAAATTCTGGTGCAACTGATTCCAAAACTTAGAGGTAAATTGTGTCCCTCTATCTGATATGATGGTCCTCAGAACTCTATGCAGACATACGATCCTGGTCAGATATATCTTGGCCAACTTCACGCTTGTATATGTGGTTTTTACGGGGATAAAGTGAGCCACTTTGGTCAAGCGATCTACTACAACCCAGATAGAATCATATCCCGATCGTGTCTTGGGTAATCCGGTGATGAAATCCATGCCAAGTTTGTCCCACTTCCATTCGGGTGTCGGCATAGGCTGAAGTAATCCTGATGGCTTCTGATGTTCTGCCTTCACTCTCTGACATACATCACATACTCCTACATACTCGACAATATCGTTCTTCATACCTGTCCACCAGAAACGTTCCTTCAAATCCAAATACATCTTGGTGTTTCCGGGGTGTATCGAATAAGGCGAATCATGAGCTTCCTGAAGTATTAACTTCCCAAGCTCCGCATTGTTGGGCACATATACCCAATCCTCAAACCATAAAGTTTTGTGCTCGTCTTCACGAAAACCCTTGGCTTTTCCTTCGCTCATTTTCTCCTTTATCCAGGAATTTCCTGGTCATCCTTTTGTGCTTCTTGAATCTTTCCCAATAACATAGACTGAACCTGCATTGCTGCAACAAAACCTCTTGGAACTATCTCCAAACGAAGTTCCTTGAGATCGTCAACTAACTCCTGCGGTAATCCTCCGCTTACGAGGGTATTGACATAACTCTTGCGGCTCAAAGGGTTTGCTACGACATTGGCCTTTCCTGGATGATAATGCAGCTTCATATCATAATCCTTTATTAACCCCAAACATCTCCTCTGCCTGAGATTTAACTCCTTCTGTGTGAAGATATACTTCAAACTCTTATGATCCGTATATACATCACATCGGTTTCCAATAAGAAAATGTCTCCAGGTCTTGAGCGCATGAACTACGGCTGCTAACTCCAAATCATGTGTGGCATAATTCAACTCGTGAGGTCGAAGTTGACGTGAGGCATATGAAACAACTCTTCCGTCCTGCATAAGTACACCTCCAAGCCCTGGGCGAGAAGCGTCACAATACACTTGGAAATCCTTGCGTATATCCGGAAGAATTAGCACTGGGGCTGTAACCAAGCGTTTCTTCAATTCCTGAAAACCGGCTCACATTCCTCAGTCCATGTGAACTTGGTGTCCTTCTTCAACAACTCTGTCATGGGTTTCGCAATCTTGGAGAAATTCTCAATGAACCTCCTATAATATCCTGCGAGTCCCAGAAAACTGCGGATCTCTCCTACTGAGGTGGGTGCCAACCACTCAGTTACAGACTGAACCTTGGTAGGGTCTACAGCTATACCTTCTCCTGATATAACATGTCCAAGAAATCCAACTTCCTTCAACCAAAACTCAAATTTGCTGAACTTGGCATAAAACTGATGTTCCCCGAGCTTCTCTAGAACTAAGCGCAAATGCTCCTTGTGTTCCTCTTCATTCTTTGAGTATACCAAAATATCATCAATGAACACCACAACAAACTTGTCCAAAAACTCCATGAATACCTTTTTCATCATACTCATAAAATAGGCAGGGGCATTAGTCAATCCAAAAGACATAATCGTGTACTCATATAGCCCGTACCTTGTGGTGAAAGCTGTTTTAGGTATATTCTGTTCTCGGATCTTCAGCTGGTGGTGTCCTCATCAAAGATCGATCTTGGAGAATACTTTAGCTCCTTGCAGCTGGTCAAACAAATCATTTATCATCGGTAGTGGGTACTTGTTCTTGATCATCACTTCATTCAACGACCGATAATCAACAACCATTCTCAAGGATCCATCTTTCTTCTCAACTAAGAGCACTGGGGCTCCCCATGGTGATGAACTTGGTCGAATGTAACCTTTCTCCAATAACTCCTGAATCTGCTTCTTAATTTCCTCCAGATCATTTGCGGGCATCCGATATGGTCTCTTCTATATTGGTCCGGTGCCTGGCAATAACTCTATTAAAAATTCTATGTCTCGATCTGGTGGCATGCCTGGTAATTCCTCTGGAATACATCCGGGTAATCCTTCACAACTAGAACTTCTTCCTGAACAACTCCCGAGAGGGAATTTACTTGGGTCCTCCTTGGTGCATGTTGTGATACATACTTGATCCGTTTACCATCTGGAGTAGTGTGTAAAATTGTCTTACTAGCACAGTCGATGTTTCCTTTGTACTTCAATAACCAATCCATGCCTAGTATTATATCCAATCCTTGAGACTCCAAAATCACTAGGTCTGAGGGGAAAACGTGGTTACCAATGGTTAGGGGTAACCGATCACACCATCGGCTGGCCATATACTCTGCTCCTGGCGAGCTTACTAACATGGGTGTCCTAAGGGCTAGGGTTGGCAACTTAAACTTGTCCACAAATCCCCTTGATATGTATGAATGCGATGCACCAGTGTCAAAAAGAATGAGAGCGGTAAATGACTTAATCAAAAACTTACCTATCACTTTGTCAGGCTGTTCTTCAACCTCCTCCACGTTAACGTGGTTCACTTGTCCTCTAATGAAAGGGTTGGGCTTCTTCCTAGAGCTTCCATTGCCGTTTCCATTCTTTGCTTCAGGACATTCGGTGGCGTAGTGTCCAGTCTTCCCGCACTTGAAACAAGTAATGTGACTTAGATCCTTCTTGGCGGGTGTAGTGGGGTTGTAACGATTCTGACCGTTGTTTCCTCCATTCCCATTACCATTCTTAGGGCCACTATGGTTATGCGAACTCCCTCCATTGTGAGTGTGGCCTCCGTGGTTATGATGTGCATGTCCTCTCGAGTTCGGGGTAAAACGAGGCTTCTACTGAGCTCCAGAACTGTACTTCCCATGTCCATACTTCCTTTTGCGGCTCTCTATCTGCTACTGCTTGCCTTCGATCATAAGAGCCCTATCTACCAACTCCTGGTAGTTCGCAAATGTTGCTACCATCAACTTCATACTCAACTCGTCATTCAGTCCTTCCATAAAGTTCTCCTGCTTCGCGGCATCTGTGGCCACATCATCTAGGGCATAACAGGCTAAC
This sequence comes from Aegilops tauschii subsp. strangulata, assembly GCF_002575655.3. Lineage (NCBI taxonomy): Eukaryota > Viridiplantae > Streptophyta > Magnoliopsida > Poales > Poaceae > Aegilops > Aegilops tauschii. Next base: position 238,215,167 of record NC_053037.3, on the reverse strand, counting down.
TTACTGAACTCATCCACATACTGTCCCACTGTACGATTTCCCTGGCATAAGTTGTGAAACTCACGCTTCTTCATACTCATAGCTCCAGTTGAGACATGGGTTGTGCGGAAAGCTTGCTGAAACTGATCCAAAGTGACATTTGCTATGGGGAAAGTTACTGTGTAATTCTCCCACCATGAAGCTGCGGGTCCATCTAGTTGGTGTGTGGCAAAGCACACCTTCTTAGCATCTGTGCAACCTGCGGTGGTCAGCTCCCTTCCAATCCTGCGGAGCCAGTCATCAGCAACAATCGGCTCGATGCTACTGGAAAACATCGGCGGATTCAACCTCAGAAAACGGGCTAAGTTGTCAACTGGGGGTGGTGGCGGCGGATTGTTGTTGTTGTTGCCTTGGTTCTGAACTAGCAGCTGCATCAAGGCATTCTGCTGTTGGATCAACAGAGTGAGCTCCGGTGGGAAGACAAATCCGGGGTCACATCTCGGAGGCATCTGATAGGTTTAGAGGGGAGAGATTAGAATAGACTGAGGTCTAAAGAGAAATTACTACCCATATGCACATGAGACAAACACATTCATATCACACCACTCAATTCAAACAAGGGCATACAATTGATCTAACTACCGTTACAAAATACTCAGACTATTACTATATACATGGGGGAATACTACCGATAATTTGGTTGTTGACTAGAAATTTTGATCGGTGGAAGATTCCATGATATCTGCTCCAGCTTCGTCTTCATAATCGTCATCTCTATCGGGGTCAGAGTCGGTGTCGTCGATGATAATGTAGTCTTCGGGGTGGTTGTCTTCCTCTGGTTTAGGATCTCCCATGAATATTCCTAGCTTCTTCTTCAGATCTTCATTCTTCTCCAGTACTACTGCAATCTCATCTTCGTATCCATCGCGTGTAGACTTGAGTTCCTCTTCTAGCTCCATGTTCCGGGTCATCACCTTCTTCATGTCCATCATGCTGGCGCACATCTGGTTCTCCTGACGACGAATGTGTTGGTTCAACTCCTGGATGTAGGCTGCAATGGATTTATCCTTGCTGGTGCAAATCATCTCCCATTGCTCATCTCGGCTTCCACATATCTGGTAGATGGTGTCCTTAAGATCCTTGTGATAAACATCGCCGATGCGTCCCATGGCGATGTGTGCTGCCATGCTCTTTCCTAGACTCCATGTTGGTGCATCAAAGGAAAACTTTATGGGCTCAGTAACTGGTGTGAATTTCCTTCCTGGAACATGTACTCAAATTGTCCGGCGCTCTTCTTCAGGTAGAGTGGCGGTGTAGGTCCCCGTGAAGCTTGGTATTCCGATGCTCAAGTACTTAGTGGCCTCCTTCAAATGTCGTCCAAAAGGGGTGTCTTCATCCGGTTGAGCAAACTTGTTCCTTGGGTCCGCCATCTATAGAGTAGAAAATGGAGAAGACTCAAAAATGAGTAGAGAAGAGGGTCTTATGGCTTATCTTAATGGTCGCGTCCTACAGTCAGCGTGTGCTCTGATACCATCTTGTAGCGATCCGACCTCAGACGGTCAAATCTCTGTGTATAAGTGTCATCCCTGGATCGGTAATGCTGACACACACAGTACTCGAGGATTTATAACAGAGTTCAATCACACACTTATTACATGGAATGTCTCAAAAGAGAACTTAATACAATAATATGGCTGAAGGCCATCTAAATAAGATAACTGCGGAAGCTTCAAAGGTAAATGAGTCCATCAACTCCAATGGCATAGCTGAGTGCACGACAACGACCTAGCGCACCTTACTCTTGGTCTGACAACTCTGCAACATAATACGTTGCAGCCTGTATAGGTCAGCACATGGAATATGCTAGCAAAATAACACTACAGAGCAAATGAACATGTAACAGCTATAACTATATGCATATTTGGCTGGTGGAGGCTCTATGGTTATTTTTGCAGAAAGCTAGTTTTTCCCTACAACAAAGGAATAGATTTTATTTAACTATAAATTTTGTTGAAAACATTGAGTAGGTTCCTCCAACTCAATCCCAAATTCATAATTATCAACCCAACAAATTAATTAAGTAGAGTGATGAGATCAAATCAATAATTCAAGTACCAGATACTCAAGATATCCATAACCGGGGACACGGCTAACCATGATTAGTTTATACACTCTGCAGAGGTTAGCGCGCTTTTACCCACAAGACTTGATCTCCTTTGTTGAATTTCTCGCACTGCATGATGTTTGAGAAACGAATGATCGAGACACAGTCTTTCAGAAGCATTAACTCTTTACTCTTTTTTTTGACTGTACAAAGTAGGGCAAAACCCCACTGCAATTTTTATATTATAAAAAAGGGACAAAAACAAAAAAAGTTCCACTGTACCAAAGGCTTGAGATAAGGCAAAAGAACAAAAAAAAGAAGAAGGAAAACAGGGAAAAAAACTAGGTATTACAATTACAACACAAGATTATCAAGCCAAGAACAGTAGGCAGCATCATAGCTCTTCTTAATTCTAAATCTGAGTAGGTTTAGCTCCTCCAAGAAGATAGCTTTCCATCTATGAATGCTAGGATTAATTGTTTGGAAAAGCAAGTTGTTCCTTGAGATCCAGATAGCCCAAGAAGCAAGGATGATTATTTCCATCAAAAATGGCACATGAAGTTTCTGCTTGAGACCAAGAAAAGCTTCCATAACTGAAATATTTGCCTATCTTGAAGGGCATATCATGTCCCAACACTGAGCTGCAAAAGGACAGGGCCAGAAAAGATGCTGGAGAGTTTCCTCCTGTGGGCAATTGTTGACAGCACAGTTATAGTTTTCCAGGTGGAATGTTTTCCTTCTCAGAAGATTCCTAGTATTGAGCCTGTCATGAAGTAACCTCCAAAAAAACACCTTGTGTTTTGGCTGACAGGAGCTATTCCAGATCCAGTTGAATTGTTGTGGCACAATTTTAACTCTTTATATGCTTTAGCAACTGAAAATTGCTCATTTCCCCAAATGTAACTCCAGGTGTCAGTGCAATCTAGAGTGTCAGAGGCCCTTAAAGCAATGCAAATGTCTTCCATAGCTGCAAATTCCTGGAAAGCTTGCACAGACAGAGGTAAATGGAATAGATCCTCCAAGTATTCAGTGTGAATAATGATGTGGATAGTAGTAGTCTTGTTCTTGACAAAGGAGAATAAGTGAGGGAACATGTCTTTCAAACAAGCTGAGTGCCAAAGATCAGTCCAAAATAATGCACTTTTTCCATCACCTATGTTGCATCTGGCCAAGGACTTATAGCTATCAATAAGCTTAAGGTTTGCCTTCCACCAAAAGGATCCAATCTAGCTACTACCAGGCAAAGAATCATTGTTGTAATAATATTCCCATATCAAGTTGACCCAAGGAATACTGTGTCTGTTATAGAACTTGTGCAGGTTCTTAAGAAGCATGGCTTTATTTCGAACAAAGATATCCATCACCCCCAAACCACCCTGATTTTTTGGTCTGCAAACAGTGCTCCATGCCACCATGGCAGGCCTATGGTCCTCCAGGTCAGGGCCTCTCCAAAGACAATGCCTCAAATACTTGATGGCTTGGGTTTTAATAGTGACAGGCACATCAAGGCATCCCATGAGATAGATCAACAAAGAATTTAGGACAGATTTCACCAGCAACAATCTCTCAGTCATTGTCATGAAGGAAGACAAACCCACAAGCTTCTTCTGCAATCTTGTGACAAGAGGGAAACATTGGTCAACAGTAGGCTTATGGAGACCTAAAGGTGCTCCCAAATATTGGATTGGGAAAGATTCCTTTTTGCAGTGAAAAGTGTTTATCAAAATCTCCACCTTCTCGTCTGGCACATTTATTGGGATCATACTTGATTTATTATAGTTCACTTTAAGGCCAGTGGCATCTGCAAAAGTATTGAGAAGGGCTTTTAGACAATGTAGTTGCTTGGCATCTGCTTGTAGGAGAACCAGGGTGTCATCAGCATACTGGACAATTGGAAAATCAGGACATGACTCCACTTGCAAGGGGGAGTTTAGCAAACCCAGGTGCATGGCCTTATTTAGAACTGACTGAAGTAGGTCTGCAGCAAGCACAAAAAGAAGAGGGGACAGAGGGCCCCCCTGCCTGACACCTCTAAGGCAATAAAACTTCTTGCCAGGAACACCATTGAGCAAGATAGCAGATGAAGCAGAGGTGAACAACATTTTGATCCATGTACTCCATCTGTCCCCAAAACCTTTTGCCTTTAAAATATCCAACATTGCCTGGTGTTCAATGGTGTCAAAAGCCTTTTCAAAATCCAATTTAAGTACAATGATTTCTTCCTTGGACTTATGACATTGGTGCAGATATTCATATGCCCAACCCAAACAATCATGAATGGATCTTTCTTTAAGGAAACCATATTGATTGATGTGAACTAACTTGAGAATCACCTTCTGTAACCTGTTTGCCAGCAACTTAGTAACAAGTTTAAGACAACAGTTCAGTAAAGAGATTGGCCTAAAATCATTGCTGTCAAGGGAGTACTCCCTTTGGGAATGAGAGTTATGAATGAAGTATTTTAGCTCTCAAGTGAAATTTGCCCTGCATGAAAATCATATATGAATTTGAGCACATCTCCCTTAATAATGTCCGAGCAAGACTTGAGAAATTCATTGTTAAAACCATCAGGGCCTGGTGATTTGTCAGTTGGGAGATCTTTGACCACAACCTCAATTTCTTCTTCAGTGAAAGGTAATTCAAGGTTATCAAAAATTTCAGAATCCTGTCTCTGTCCAAACAAGGAAACCAAATCAAAGTGCATAGAAGTTTTTTGAGATGTGCCCATTCTTTTCTTATATGTGTCCAAGAGAATTGCAGCTTTCCCAGCATGGTCAGATATCTCAACTTGGTCATCATTTTGAAGAACAGCAATATGGTTATGCATATAGTTGATTGAGGCTTTAGTGTGAAAAAAAATTGTGTTTTCATCCCCAAACTTCACCCCCTTGATTTCCCCCCTTTGCTTCTAGTAAATCCTTTGATTTCTCAACAGAATGAGCAGATGTTCTTTAAGAATAACCCCGCAATTCCATTAATGAATGTCCAACTCCCTAAATTCCTCAAAGAAATCCCACAGAAATATGAGCTCCTTTAGCTTTGCAATTTGAGTTTTGAGACAGGACAAAGATTTTGCCCACAGCTTCAGAGCTCTGCTTAAGTTTTTAAACTTAGCATTCAAGGTTTTGACAGCATCAAGATTTCCCACAGGGATATTCCAAGCAGCAGCAACTACCTGCTTAAAATCAGAATGTTAGAGCCAATAATTTTCAAATCTGAACACTCTTGCTTTTGGGATGGAAGTACCAACTTTTATAACACAGGGCAGATGATCTGATATAGGCTTTGCAAGGGGGAGCACAATGGTATTTGGAAAAGATGTCATCCATGAAGCAGAAGTGAAAAACCAGTCAAGCTTTACTAGCAGAGGATCATGTTGCCTGTTACTCCAGCTGAACTATCTACCATGCAAAGGCAATTCAACTAAACCTTGATTACTTATTGCCTCATTGAACATAAGCATATCATTAACATCTCCACCAGGCCTGTTTCTATCTGAAGGCGCCCTCATAAGGTTGAAATCTCCCATTAGAATCAAGTCAACATCACCAGGCATGTGAATATTCAAAAACAAGTTAATAAATTCAATTTTGTCTTGTGGGTCACATGGCCCATAAATATTTGAAAGAATCCAAGACTGATTAGAGAGCAGACTGGTAAACTGTACTGAAAGAGAGAACCTGTTTTGTGCAATAACTTCTCCAGAAAACTGAGAACCATTCCAAGCCACAAGAAGCCCCCAGAAGCTCCAACAGAGGGGAGGAAAGCAAATTTATTAATTCTATTAGGGCAGAAGTTTTTAATGTGGGCTGTGTCAAAAGTCTCTCTCTTGGTTTCTTGAAGACACACAATATTGCAGTCACTCTCATCAATTTTCTGCCTTAAAGCCAACCATTTGTCCTCAGAATTCATTCCTCTAATGTTCCAATTGAGAATATTCCAGTTTCTGTTTGTGTTATTCATTGAAACACATGTTGGTTTTGTACCAGAGAGATCAAGCACCAGCACTTGATCAACCAAATATAAAAGAAGATGGCACAAGGCCTTGATCCACATCACACCATATGACCAGCAGAGCATCCAACCATATATCACATAAGTACTATTAAAATAGTACACCACCAGACACACAAGTTTCATAAAGTACCAGAATTCAAGTCTTACACCAGTCATAAATATTTCCAAAATAGAAGGGGGGATACCACACACACAACCCATCAACACATTACTCCAACTTAAGGCCTCAAACATCATGAAGAGTTGGGGGTATGTCCTTCTCCTTTGGCCAAGGGCACCTTGTCCAAAACATCTTCTTGCCTTCTCTTGGGCTTCTTAGCCAGCTTGTCCTCTAGCTCCCTCTCAGCAACCTTACAGAAAGAGGCAGTGAGATTTTTAACAACTGATATTTGTATGATGGGAGGGGCAGCATTGCAAGGTAGACAGTTATTATTAGAGCAGGAGTCTCTCTTGTAACCAGCATTGTCCTTCTTAATTCTATCACTTCTCCTTACCTCTGTTTCAACCAGTGGAGTTTTTCCACTCCTTCTCTTCCTGAGGTTATCTTGGCCAAAAGGATGCAGAAGGGCCTGGGACTCCACATCCTGCATATTGGCAGTCACTCCAATATTTTCTTTGCCCTTGTCCTTATCACCTTCCTCCATGGCCTGACAAATAGGTGCATGTAAGGTAGGACATTTATGAGGTATGTGAAACAGAATGGCTTGATCCATATTCTCCACAGTAGTGAAAAGTTCCCACATTCCAGATTTTAACATATTGATAGTCCAGGCAAACTTATCAGGGGACAGAAGAAGGTGGACAATAAAATTAAACCAACTTACAGGAATGTTGGTAGAGAAAGAGCTCTTGTTTTCCAAAGATTTCTCTTGAAAGTGTTGTTTCCTAGCAGCATGCCTTCTTCAGAAACAGTATGATCATTGTTAGCAGCTGCAGCCATCTGAATGCTTTTCAAACCAAGTAGAGAAGGTGCTATGCTAAAATGTTCATTTATTTGGTTAACCAAATTACCTTGGAGCCCTGATTGAAGATCCTCCAAGTTCTCAACTGGCTGTAAGCTTCCTCTAGAGGTATTTATATGATCAGGACTGCAAACCAAGACTTCACTGGAAGATCCACCAGCAAGGGAGGATTGAATTTGCTCAGCAGTTGCCACAGCATCTAAAGGTAAAGCAGGAGGAAGGGGATCCACATCTTGATCTGCAGAGACATCAGCATTGACATCTGTCCCTTGAATAGAGGGTGCAACATGTTGCAGTTGGTCTGCAACAATTTGATCATGCAGGTCAACATCAACCATAGCAGCATCCCGGATCTGCTCATGCAACAAAGGAGGCTCTTCATCATCTGACGGATAGGCCTGGATGATGTTCTGCAGGCCATTGGCAGGCACAATAGCAGGAGGAGGTAAAATAGCAGGTATTGCAGCCCTAGGAATCAAAACCTCTACTACAACAGGAGGCAAAAGCATATTTGTGTTATCTCCTTCAGAGAAGGACATGTCTGAAGAAAGACTACTGTTGCTAGGTGCTGGAAGCAGTTCTTCCCCATCTGCCCAGGCCAATTCTTCCTGCTGCACAACATCCAGGAGGTCCTCAAGATCTGCATTCTGGTTATTCTGCTGATTCACTTCCCAGTTATCCCAATTCCCTGCAATCTGAACATCCATAGGATTATTGTTGACAACAACATCATGAAAACCATCACCAGGCTCAGCATTTTCAGGCAAAGGATGTGGGTCCACATTGGCAGGAGGAAAAGGATCCTCATCTGCTGGGCCTCCACCAAGAAGCTCACTTGCCAGAATTTCAATGGAGGAAGACCAGCCATCTTCCTCAAACTCATCCCCTTCAGACCATCTCATACTTTTGGGGATGATATCTAGATTCATAACTCTTGCCTTGACTACAATACACCCCATGTGATCATCTTCCTTGTCCCAGGAGATCATACGACCAAACTTACTCACGGCACAGGCCAAATCTTCAGTGTTACGAAAATCAAAAGGAACTCCCGTTAGAAGCAATCAAACAGTTCTATTGAAATGAACCCTCCTGTGGTTTCTACCCTCATCATGCTTCACAAAAGTAATGAACACATTACCAAATTCATGCGGACTATCTAGCACCAACTTATCCCTGTCTCTAACCCTCGTCAGCCGAACATAAGCCTCTCCGAAAGGACAGCGTTGAATGTCCCGTAACCCCAACTGCCTATGTTCAACAATAAACTCCTCAAGAACATCTCTTACATTGGGGAATGGAGCATCGGCGGGGAGAGGATGGATGGTCGCAATCGCCCAATCTTCATGGCGACGAGGACGATGCGGCAGCACCACCCGAGCCACCCCATTGCGGCCGTGGACCTGCTGAATATCGAAGCCATGGGGCACGAAGGGACGCGGGTCAATCGGAATGTTGGCCATCTGAGTTGCAGCACGAGCTCTCTCCGTCGATGTCAAGCTCGAGGTGACAGGAGCATGGTTTGAGTACTGTGGAGAAACAGAGGAGCGGTGCGGAGAAGTTGAGGAGGCAAGTGCAAAACGAGGCTGAAAATTAGGAAAAGATCCCAAACAGAGCTCGCTAAAAGAGGAAACTAGCGGGGGTTCGCGGGCTGGGCCAGCGGACCTAAACCAGTCCTGGACCGCACCCAAGTCCCAGGCCTCAATTGGCGGGCTTGGAAAAGGGGCAAACCTGAGTGACGGAAAAAGCCCAGGAAGGCGTTTCTCGTGACACTCCCGTGCAAAGTGGCCCAACTTGCCACACACATAACATTTAAGCGAGTCATTTGAATGACCCTGATTCCCGCCCTCTGTAGCAGCTGCGTGAACCTCTCCTGAGGCATTAGTATTGTGCATTAAGGGCTCATCATTGTCCGAGGCCACATTATTGCTAGTGGTCGGAAAATTCGCCAGGCGAGCAAAAACTGATGGCCGGAGCTGATCGCCGGAGACTCTGCCGGCGGCAGATCATGGGCGCGGACCACTACTGACCAAAGTCCAAGAAGCTTCTTCTTCACGATAGAATAGTTGCTCTTCACGTAACCAGTTTGGTCCTCCAAAACCCCAAAGATAGAAAACTAACTCAAAATCCTTTTCAACCACACGGCTTTGATTATAGATCTCAAAACCCACTGCCTTTGGAGCAACAGAAAACTTGAAAGTTCTGTCCTTGAGATAAAGCACCCGGAAGCCTTGAGGATGGCCACCAAAACAAGATTGTAGCATGATACTAACCGTGTGACAATCCAATCGAAAACGAGCACGACAGAAGGAAACCACCAAAGTGAACTCTCGTTGACGAAAACCAGGCAAAAACACCACAGGGTGACCAAACTTTTGCCTCATTGGACGTTGAAAATCTTTACCTCGAGCAAATTTAAGAGATGGAGGATCCATGGCCATCCTAGCAACAACTTCTCACGCAAAGAAACCAGAAATAGGCTGGTGGCTGCCACCCTCGGAGTGACAAGTGGCAGAGATGCAGTGGTCGCCGGCGCCGGAGTGGCAACCGGCGGGAGGAAGGGTGGCCGCCGGGGCCGGAGTGGCCACCGGCGGTGATCGTCAAGGTAGAGACTAGGAGGGAGAGCCTAAGATCAAGCGGGAATTAACTCTTTACTCTGGGTAGACAGTACCACCTACTTTCCCCTACATCTGCTAGCCTACCACTGAAAGAGGTCATACAACATACTCAACTATGCGAGAGCCCATAATGGCTTGTGGCTGCACACGGAAGTTTATAGCATGAACAATCTTATGATCCCTTTCAGCCTGGGTGGCGAACCATAGGATGATCACACGGGTACTCCGGGATATCCCAGGACAATGCTGGATTGCTCCAGGTGCCCAAACAACCACTGGGTGCTCCAGGGTGCCTCAACCAATCCACCCAGATGTGTATTTAAGTAGCCACCTTAAGTTCAACCATTAGTAAATGATAACTCTCACATCTGTCATGAAGCTCTCAAACCAAACCACGTCTACAAGCATAGCATAGCAGTATAAGCATAACATAGAAGTAACTCCTAGGGTTTGAAATAAAGACAATAGGTTCTACCTCATCAACTACTTCCCAATACCCACATGTTAACAAATCCTAACCATGTAGTGTTTGAGGATTTAAAACTAATGCATAAAAACTGGGTAACAAAGGGTATGATCAAAGTGTTACTTGCCTTGCTGACGATTTGAAAACCCTAGTGACTCGTAGTAGCACGCTTCGCACTCCGGAAACTCTATCGTAAACAAACAATAGCATACATAAGCACTCATGCAAGATGCAAGGGTAAAACTCAAGAGAAAAGATCCAAACTGAAAGTACAAGAGAAGAGCTTCGATTTAGAAAAATAATCAGTCGAATTGGAGTTACGAAACTGAAACTACGATCAAAAGAAGTTCGAATTCAGATCTGCTAGAAACCAAATTTTAAATTGTCAAAATCATGTTCAAGTTGATTAACTAGAAAGAGGGGAACTAGACGAAGATTTTGGCGTTGGTTTCACTGGATTTGGACGAACGAGCAAAAAGTAACGAGGGTTTAAAGATCAGGGACTAAACTATGATAAAAGTAATTGCGGATAGGTCCCTGGCCGAAAAATAAACAGAAAAAGAAAAAATATAACGAACGATCATTCGCTAACAGGACCAAACGAACGAATCCGTTTGTTAAAACGAACTAAACAGAGAATGTTCACTGACAAGCGAACCCTAAAAAAACCGATCTAAAAACCGAAGAACCGAAATAAACCCATGAAACCCTAAAAAAGATCTAGGTTTTTACCTAAAAACCGGCAAAAACCGGGGGGGGGGGGTCGCGGCGGCTCCAGCGGAACGGGGTGCGGGGCTGCGTGGGGCTTCGGGGGGGGGGGGGCGGCGCGGATTGCAGGCGGCAGCGGCTATGGGCGGCGACGGCCGCTGGCTCGGGGTCGAGGGGGGCCCTGGGGTCGCTATTTAAAGGGGTGGGAGGAGGCGGCGGTGGCTTGCGGGAGGGGGCGGCGGTGCCCGTGTCCAGGCCGGACATGGCGGCGGCGGTGGGGGCGCTCGGGACTCCGGTCCCTAGTCGAAGGAAGAGGGCGGCGCGGCTGCGGGTCGGCCTGCTCGGCTGGGCCTTCGGCCTTGTCGGGCGGGATGTTTTTTTTAAATAAAATTTCGCCCGAAGAAAAAATCCTAATAAAATATAAAAAATCTAAAAATACCAGAAATAGTTTTCACCGTCTAAACCTAATATTTAGAACAAGGTGAACATTTTTCTGGCCTAAAAATGCAATTTTCAAAAATGCATATTTTATAATTCAAATAAATTAGCAAATAAAATAATAATTCGATTTTTTAAATTTCTTCTCCAATATTTCCTCTCTTTTGAAGAAGTCATTTTATCTTCTCTCATTTATTTTTATTATTGGAAATAATTGGAGAGAAAAATATTAAAATCAAATTGAGCCTCTTTTCAAATTTGAGAAAAATTTAAATATGAAAATATGTGAAACCTCCAACTCTCTCCTTGGGTCCTTAAGTTGCTTAAGATTTCTAGGATCACAACAAAAATGCAAATAAAATATGACATGCATATGATGACCTATGTATAACATCCAAATTGAAAATTGGGATGTTACAAAGCAAAATTCTTCTCATTCGGAAGTGGGAGTATCATAAGAAACTCGAATGCTATAAATTGTTTCCACATTAAAAGAATAATGTTCTGAAAAAGGGTAATCATAATCATGACAAGGTTTATAAATATAATCATCACTACTTTTTATAACCTAAGTAACATCACAATAATCATCATAAGTAACAACTTTGTTCTCATCATAATCAATTGAAACCTCTTCCATGATAGTGGAATCATTACTAAATAAAGTCACGACCTCTCCAAATCCACTTGTATCATTATAATAAGATTCAACACCCTCCAAAATAGTGGGAAATTATTATCTAAAGTAGACACTCTTCCAAACCCATTTTCATAAATATTGCAATCATCATACATAGGCGGCATGTTATCATCATAATAATTTTGCACATCAAAACTTGGGGGACAAAAAAATATCATCTTCATTAAGTATAGCATCCCCAAGCTTGGGACAAACATTAGTTGCAGCAAATAAATTCTCAAACATGTCATTCTCATCAAAAATAGCATCCCCAAGCTTGTGCCTTTGCATATCATAAGCATAATCACTCTCATCATTAATAGTATGGATAGCACCAATAGTATAGCAATTACTATCATCACGATTTTCTAAGTTGGTGCCAAAAAGATTCTCAAGATTATAACAAGTATCATTACTTTCCCAATCATAATCATCACAATGAGTAATATGCATAACAATAATAGGAGCAACATCATTTGGGAGGGATACCTTTTTACCTTTTCTTCTCCATCTTTTCTTTTTCTTCACACCATGTGTGGGTTTAATCACCTTTTTGGAGCTCCTTATTGATGAGATTGGTTGAATAAAAAGCTTCACCTCGTTACCTGATTCATCATAAGAAAAAATAGGAGGATATTGGGAAACCTCTTCCCCTTCATTAGTATTCTCTTCATATTCTATTTGTTTTCTTGTCTTTAAGTAATTGGCAATATAAGGATTCTCAATGTAATTTACCGCACAATACATATAAATTTCCTCTAGATCAAAATCAAGAAATCTCTTAACGTTATATTCTAGAATATCCCTAGTTATACATTTCATTTCTTCATATCCCAGAAGCAAACTAAGTTCATTATGATGCGCAAGGGAAATCAAGTCATCACAATTTTTGGACACAGCTCGATCATGAAACAATTTGCATTGGAGATTTAAATGACCACGTTCATTTCAATGTTCACAAGGATGGCGAGAAAAATTAAAATTTTCAGCACAAAAATCTAGCCTCTCTTGCAACCATTTAGTTTCTAAGTACTTATGCCTCTTGCAAAATATATCTTCCCTTTTTGGTATGTAACTGCAAACTCTATGCACTCCACAAAAATTGACATGCTTATAAGAAACATTTTTATCATGACTAGTGCAATCATCATTAGTACTATGGATATTCAAAGAAATCATACTAACAACATTGCAATCATGCTCATCATTCAAATATTTAGTGCCAAAAATTTTATTTACTTCTTCTTCTAGCACTTGAGCAAAATTTTCCTTTCCATCATTTTCACAAAAGACATTAAAAAGATGAAGCATATGAGGCCACCTCAATTCCATTTTTTTGTCGTTTTCTTTTATAGGCTAAACTAGTGATAAACAAGAAATTAAAAGATTCAATTGCAAGATATAAAGATATACCTTCAAGCACTCACCTCCCCGGTAACGACGCCAGAAAAGAGCTTGATGTCTACTACGCAACCTTCTTCTTGTAGACTCGTGTTGGGCCTCCAAGCGCAGAGTTTTGTAGGACAGTAGCAAATTTCCCTCAAGTGGATGACCTAAGGTTTATCAATCCGTGGGAGGCATAGGATGAAGATGGTCTCTCTCAAACAACCTTGCAACCAAATAACAAAGAGTCTCTTGTGTCCCCAACACACCCAATACAATGGTAAATTGTATAGGTGCACTAGTTCGGTGAAGAGATGGTGATACAAGTGTAATATGGATGGTAGATATAGGTTTTTGTAATCTGAAAATATAAAAAGAGCAAGGTAACTAGTAGTAAAAGTGAGCGAAAACGGGATTGCAATGCTTGAAAACAAGGCCTAGGGTTCATACTTTCACTAGTGAAAGTTCTCTCAACAATGATAACTTAATTAAATCATATGGAAATCCCTCAACATGCGACAAAAGTCACTCCAATGTTCATATCGCGGAGAACATAAGATGAAATTGCTCGTAGGGTACGAAACCACCTCAAAGTTATTCTTTCCGATCAATCCATTGGGCTATTCCTATAAGTGTCACAAACAACCCTAGAGTTCGTAGTAAAATAACACCATATGACACACATCAATCAACCCTAATGTTACCTAGATACTCCAATGTCCCCACAAGTATCCGTGGGTCAATTAAACGATATGCGTCAAACAACTTCAGATTCATAATATTCAATCCAACATAAAGAACTTCAAAGAGTGCCCCAAGATTCCTACCGGAGAAACAAGGACTAAAACGTGCATCAACCCCTATGCATAGATTAACCTACTGTAACCTCGGGAATCCGCGAGTTGCGTGCCAAAACATACATCAAGTGAATCAATAGAACACCTCATTGTCACCATGGGTATCCCACGCAAGACATACATCTAGTGTTCTCAAATCCATAAAAGTATTCAATCCGATAATAATGAAACCTCAAAGGTAAAACTCAATTCATCACAAGAAGATAGAGGGGTAGAAACACCATATGATTCAACTATAGTAACAAAGCTCGCGGTACATCAAGATCGTGCCAAATCAAGAACACGAGAGAGAGAGAGAGAGATCAAACACATAGCTACTGGTACATACCCTTAGCCCCGAGGGTGAACTACTCCCTCCTCATCATGGAGAGCGCGAGGATGCTGAAGATGGCCTCCGGTGATGGTTTCCCCCTCCGGCAGGGTGCCGGAACGGGCTCCCGATTGGTTCTCCGTGGCTACAGAGGCTTGCGGCGGCGGAACTCCTGATCTAGGTTTCTTTCTGGGGGTTTCTGGATTTATAGGAATTTTTGGCGCCTGTTTCACGTCGGGGGGGGGGGGGGGGGCTCCACAAGTCAGCGACAAGGCATGGGCGCTCCCTAGGGGGTGGGCGCGCCCTCCACCCTTGTTGTTGACTCGGGACTCTTCTGGCCCAACTCTTGTGCTTCGGGGGCTTCTTCTGTCCATAAAAAATCACTGTAAAATTTCAGCTCGTTTCGACTCCGTTTGATATTCCTTTTCTCCAAAACTCAAAAACAAGGAAAAAACAAAAAATTGTCACTGGGCTCTAGGTTAATAGGTTAGTCCCAAAAATAATATAAAATAGCATATAAAACATCGAAGATGGATAATATAATAGCATGGAACAATAAAAAATTATAGATACGTTGGAGACATATCAGGCAGCTATCCCGATCGAAGGTGAGTCTCCAGCGGCGATAGAGACCCCGAACGTGGTGGAGCTTCTTCGGACGGCTGTAGCATAGCAGGTGGCTTATTCATACAGTCATGAGTGTGTCCATTCAAGTCCCCGCCCAAGTCGAAGCTACAACCGACGCATTGAGTCGCTGGCGGTTTCCAGGAGCGAGCGACATCGTAACCCGCCTCATAATGATGACCCGCCCCGTCGACCTAACCCACCTAGAGATGACCATATGCTAAACAATGCTCAGGCCCTTGTGGATCAGGCTAGAGCCCGTCATGAGGCGGAACTGGCGGCTCAACTAGGGACTCATCAGCAGTTTCCAGTAAACCCTTCGGCATCCATGGAGGCTGGGATGACTTCCAGGATAGTTGTTGTGCCGTGTCTTGTATCGGCTCTATGCAACGAATGTTTGCCCAAGGATTTTAAGGGTCCTCGTAAGGTGCCTAACTACACAGTTGATCTTCCACCTGAGGCTTGGATCACAACCTATGAACTAGCTATGGAGATGCTGGATGTTAATGATGTCGTATGTGCCAAGTACTTCACCTTGATGCTGGATGGACCGGCTCGTACCTGGTTGAAAGGATTACCTGCCAATTCCGTCAATTCATGGGCTGAGTTGAAGGCGCGTTTCATTCAGAACTTGAAGGGAACGTGTAAGCAGCCTTTGTCGATTATTGAACTGGACAACTTCGTGCAGTAGGAGGATGAGTCGGCCCGCCATTGGGTTCGCCGGGTCTCAGCGATTATCCACTCATCAGATAGCATTGCGGCAGGCTCTACTGTTCTGATTCTGGAGAGGAATTGTCACTTTACCCCCCTCAAGCAGAAGCTTGGGCGACTTAAGCGTCACTTTAGTGACATGGGGGAGCTCATGGCGGCTCTCATTAAATCTTCCGACTCTAATACTACCAAAGACCCTAGATCTGATGATGAGAAGTCCAACAAGGGAAGGAAGAGTGGTAATGGTAAGGGTCAGCAGCAGAACGTGACAGGGCATAATGGTCACAACCAGGGTAACGGTTGTAAGCGCAGAAAACCTGATGGTGGGTCACATCTGGTAGCTAACACCAACAATGGATATAAAAACCAGTGCCGTAATGGCAATCGTAAGCAGGCCTTTGGAGGGCCAAGGTTTAATCTTGAGGCAATGATGAACGAACCGTGCCCAAAACACAGTCTGCCCAATAAACCAGCGGCTCACGCTTTGAAGGATTGTTTCATCATGAGAGAGTACAAGAATTCCAACTTCAGTCAGAATCATGGCAACAATAATGGCCCACCTGGCGGGTCAGGATCCGGCTCATAGGGGACCGGTTTTGGTGGCAGCGGCTCAACTTCTGGATATCAAGGACAAGGCAACCAGGGTGGTTATAACCAACAGTCTGGTCAGGGTAACCAGCAGCATCAGTCAGGATACCAGAGTAATCCAAAGCAGCTTAACGATGGCCAGTATCATGTTTTCACCACAAGTCTTTGCAAGAGAGATCAGAAGGTTCATAAGCATGCGGTCAGTGCAATTGAGCCGGTGGTACCTCAATACTTGCGATGGTCAGAGCAGCCAATCACATGGAGTCGAGAGGATCACCCGCCCCAGGTTGACAATCCGAGTCAACTAGCGTTGGTGGTAGCCCGTCAGGTTGGGGGTTATAAGTTCACTAAAGTGCTCATGGACGGCGGCAGTTGTATCAATATCCTTTATTATGATACTTTTTGCCGGATGAATTTAACTGATAAGGAGCTTAATCCGTCCTCTACAGTTTTTCATCGTGTGGTCCCTGGTAAGTCGGCATACCGAGTGGGGAAGATTGCCTTGAAAGTGGCTTTTGGTGATGACTATGATTACAGAGCAGAGATGTTATGGTTTGAAGTGGTTTAAATCACGAGCCCTTATCATGCCTTGTTTGGACGGCCGGCTTATGCCAAGTTTATGGCACGGCCTTGTTATGCTTATTTGCAGCTTAAAATGCCAGGGTGTAAGGGCGTGATCATAGTCCATGGTAATCGAAGAATTGCATTGGAATGTGAGGAAGGAGATGCTGCCTATGCTGAATCAACCTGTGCTACCGAGGAGCTTATGTTTTATAAGGATAATGTTGACCCGGCTGATATGACCCGTTTGAAGAAGCCCACGACGGAGCAAGACCCTCCGTTGAAGTTTAAGTCGGCTAATGATACTAAGCAGGCTGACTTTGTCCCTCATGACTCATCTCAGCAGTTCACAATAGGGGCTAATATGGATCCTAAATAGGAAAGCGCACTCATCGAGTTCATCCGTGAGAATCGGGACATCTTTGCATGGAAGCCATATGATATGCCGGGTGTACCGACAGAATTCGCTGAGCACACTCTTAATGTGGATCCTAAATTCAAGCCGGTCAAGCAGTTTCTTTGTCGTTTCAATGAAGAGTGGCGTAAGGCTATTGGAGAAGAGGTGGCCCGGCTCTTGGCATGTGGGTTCATCATTGAAGTCTTTCACCCTGAATGGTTGGCTAACCCGGTGTTGGTACTTAAGAAAAATGGCACCTGGCGTATGTGTGTTGATTACACTGATATTAACAAGGCTTGTCTGGCTGATCCATTTGCTCTCCCCCGCATTGACCATATTATCGATGCTACGGCGTGTTGTGAGAGCCTATGTTTCCTTGACGCTTATTCTAGTTATCATCAGATCAAAAATGGTAGTTAAAGACCAAGAGAAGACGACTTTCATCATGCCTTTTGGAGCTTTCTGCTATGTCTCTATGCCTTTGGGGCTCAAGAGTGCCTAGATGACTTATCAACGATGTGTTCAAAATTGCTTTCACAGTCAGATTGTGCGTAATGTCATGCTTATGTGGATGATATTGTGGTTAAATCCAGGAAAAAGGAGATGCTTTTGGATGACTTAAGGGAGACTTTTGACAATCTCTGAATCTATAAGATGATGCTTAACCCGGCCGAGTATGTTTTTGGTGTGCCTGCAGGCAAGCTTTTGGGTTTTCTGGTTTCAGAGAGAGGCATTGAAGCTAACCCAGAGAAAATTAAGGCTATTACTTCATTGGCTAAGCCGGTGTGTGTTAATGATGTCCAGCGCCTGGCGGGTCGTATTGCACCCTTGATCCGGTTCATAAGCCGCCTGGGCGAGAAGGCGATTCCTTTATACCAGATGATGAAGAAAACAGATCATTTTGTCTGGAGTGACACTGCTGAAAAGGCATTTGAGGAGCTGAAAAGGCAGTTAGCTGAGCCGCCCATCCTTGCATCTCCCATCGAGAAAGAACCTTTGCTCCTATATGTGGCGGCTAACAGTAAGGCTGTCAGTGTGGCAATTGTGGTGGAGCGAAAGGAGACGCGTAAGGAGTATCCAGTCCAGAGGCCAGCTTATTATGTCAGTGAGGTGTTGATTAAGTCCAAACAACGATATCCACATTGGCAGAAATTGGTATATGGGGTGTTCATGTCAAGTCGTAAGTTGAAGCATTATTTTCTTGGTCATCATATTACTATGGCCGACTCTGCCCCGTTAGGAGACATTATTCAAACCAGGGAGGCCGCAGGCCGGGCTGCTAAGTGGGCAATAGAAGTCGGACCTCACGGTCTAAAATATGTGCCAAGAACAGCTATCAAATCTTAGGCTCTGGTGGATTTCATCAATGACTGGACAGAGTTGCAGATGCCTGAGGAGAAGCCTGATAACACATATTGGACAATTCACTTTGATGGGTCCAGGCAGCTAGAAGGCTCGGGGGCTGGGGCCATATTGACTTCCCCGTGAGGTGACAAGTTTTTCTATGTTTTGAGGCTAATGTTTCCTTGTACTAACATTGCAGCTGAATATGAGGCTTTACTCCACGGCCTTCGCATGGCCAAAGAGATGAATTTGAGTCAGGTCAGGTGTTTTGGTGACTAAGACCTTGTGTCTCAACAAGTTTCAGGTACATGGGATTCCAAAGACCCGCTCATGGCAGCTTATCGCCGGGCGGTTGATAATATTTCTTGACATTTCAAGGGTAATCAGGTGGAGCACCTTGATCAAAGGAAAAATGAGGCGGCTGATGCCCTGAGCCGGCTGGGGTCCCAACATAAGCCGGTACCCCCTAATGTGTTCCTTGATGTATTGCATAATGCTTCAGTCAAGGTACCATCATAGGAGGATCTTGTTATCCCTGACCCAGAGGCACAGTTGGTGGCGGCTCTCCACGCTATTCCTGATTGGACACTTCCCTACTTGGCTTATATGACCCGGGGCGAGTTACCTGAGGATGAAACTTTGGCCAGGCAGATAACCCGGCGGTCTAAGTCTATGACAATTGTCAATGGATAGTTACACCGATGTAGCATAACAGGTGTGTTCCAGCTTTATGTTTCTCCTGAAGAGGGCCGCAAGATCTTGCGTGAGATTCATGAAGGTGAGTGTGGTCATCACACCGGCTCAAAATCTTTAGTAGCCAAATCTTTTCGTCATGGGTTTTATTGGTTGACGGCTCATGCTGATGCAGAGGATATCACCAGTAAATGTGATGGCTGTCAGAAGTTTTCTCGACGGGCTCATGTGTCGGCTCAAGAGTTGAGGATGATTCCAATTACTTGGCCGTTTGCAGTCTGGGGGCTTGATATGGTTGGACCTTTCAAGAGGTCTGAAGATAAGAAAACCCATCTCTTGGTGGCGGTTGACAAATTTACCAAGTGGGCTGAAGCAGAGCCGATCAGCAAGTGTGATTCGGTGACTGTAGTCCAGTTTGTTAAAAAGCCGATCTTCTGTTTTGGTTACCCTCATAGTATCATTACTGATAATGGCACTAATTTATCTAAGGGTACTATGAAGGAGTTCTGTCAACGAGAGCATATTCGTCTTGATGTATCTTCTGTGTCTCACCCACAGTCTAATGGTCAAGCTGAGAGAGCTAACCAATAAATTTTGAGAGGCATAAAACCCCGGCTTATGGTTCCTTTGTAGCGAAAGCCAGGTTGTTGGGTTGAGGAGTTACCTTGAGTACTTTGTAGTATCAATACCACCCCCAACAGGTCAATAAGCTATATGCCTTTCTTCATGGTTTATGGTGCACAAGCGGTTCTTCCAACTGATATCCATCATGATTCGCCTCTTGTGGCGGCTTATGTTCAAGCTGATAATGAAATAGCATGTCAAAAAGCACTCGATGCTTTGGATGAGGAGCGTGACTAGGCGGCGGCTCGTTCGGCGATATATTAACAAGACCTGCATCGCTGTCATAGCCGCAGAGTTAAGACCCGGGCGTTTCAAGAAGGCGACTTGGTGCTTCGGCTGATCCAAGATCAAACAGATATGCACAAGTTATCCCCACCTTGGGAAGGACCCTTTGTGGTCAGCAAAAACCTGAATAATGGGTCATATTACCTCATTGATATACGAGAGCACAAGGATTCACGCAAGTCGGAGGAGGAGACCCGCCGGCCCTAGAATATTGCTCATCTTCATCCTTATTACACCTGAGCCACCGGCTCTCATTTTTCTACATACATTTGTCAGTGTATATATTTTATGATCAATATAATAAAGCCAGCATCCCTGATAATTCAGGGCCTCTATCGTTTCATTTGCGTGTATCTGAGTCTTTATCATTTGGTCATAAGGTCACTTGGGGCTTCCAACCCACCGGGTTTAACTTTCATACCCTCTTGACCAGGCGTGGACGCCGAATTATGAGTTATCCTGCCTGTTTGCAACTTGCTACTTGGCCAGGTGACCCACCAAACTCTTAACAATCAATCTTTTTCAAGACCCTGAAATCGTTAATGTTAAAACGACGACTTGTGTCACGTGAGAGCTAGCTTACAATGAGCTAGGATTAACTCAACAGGCTGTGCGGCCTTTGAAAGCACATGGCCCTGTGAACCAGCTTGTTTGGTCATGCTTTGGTAAGCCGGCCAGACAATCATTTGAGATTTTTCGAATTTTCTCTTTTGAATCCTTCGGATTTGTTTCTCTTAAAGATTTTTCTGTTAAGTGAATTTTGACAATCCGGGTTATAACGCTCTGGTTGTATGACTCATGTTTGAATATTTCGGGTTTGGTAACCCGCCCTGGCTATGGACTTTAAGTCGCTAGTATGCTTTGGTTTGAGCAATTGGGGTCATGTGATTACAGGCTTTTTGGGTTGTCACCCGCACTGGATAATGATGTGTAAGCCATCCGTATGATCCAAGTCTACACGTATGTTTTCAATTGTTATATGAATATTCGAGGTTTGGTAACCCGCCCTAATTTTTTACTTTAAGTCATCTTTGGTGGCCTTGATTATTCTATAATCACTTAGGATATGTATGTTTGGGTTGTCACCCACCCTGGTTTTTAACATTAACTCGCCAGGGCATATGTTTAATTTCCTTTGTCAGGACATGCAGGGTTTTACACATAAGTAAGAGTGCTGCTATAAATGATTAAGATCAAGCCCATCATAAAAGATTAAAACTGGTGTTTCAAAAGTTAAAGATCAACATGCACGAAGGCATGACATGGTGCATCATTGTTTTCACCTAGCCTATTACAAGGCCATCATGAGCCCACAAGTTTGAAGCAAAGTGTTATCTGAAAGAGCACTTATAAACAGGCTTGAGAGTCGCCTGGTTCGTCATTGGTTTCCTTCATGGCGAGTTCACGACTCCGGGTCATCCCGCGCCGGCTCTTCTTCTTCGGCCATTGATACGTCTCAACGTATCCATAATTTATGAAGTATTCATGCTAATATATTATCATTCTTGGATGTTTTACAATCATTTTGTAGCAACTTTATATCATTTTTTGGGACTGACCTATTGACCCAGTGCCCAGTGCCAGTTCCTGTTTTTTGCTTGTTTTTTACATTGTAGGAAATCAATATCAAACGGAGTCCAAACAACACAAAACTTTTTGTGGATTTTTTATGGACCAGAAGACCACCAATGGACTAGGGGAAGCACCTGGGGGTGCCCCGAGGGCGCACAGCCCACCAGGGCACGCCTGGGGGCCCATGCACGCCCAGGTGGGTTATGCACACCTCGGTGGCCTCCTACACCCCCTGTTTGCCCTATAAAATCCCCAATATTCCAAAAACCCTCGGGGTTAACCTAGATCAGAAGTTCCACCGCCGCAAGGCTCTGTAGCCACCGAAAACCAATCTAGACCCCATTCCGGCAGTCCGCCGGATGGGGGAATCATCAGCGGTGGCCATCTTCATCATCCCAGCGGCCACCATGATGAGAAGGGAGTAGTCCACCCTCGGGGCTGAGGGTTTGTACCAGTATCGCGGGCTTTGTCAATATAGTTGGATCATATGGTGTTTCTCATCTCTATCTTATTGTGATGAATTGAGTTTTTCCCTTTGAGATTTCGTTGTTATCGGATTAAATACTTTTATGGATTGGAGGGCACTTGATATATGTCTTGGTGACAATGGGGTATAATATTGATTCACTTGATATGTGTTTTGGCACTCAACTTGCGGATTCCCACGATGACATTGGGGTAATCTATGCATAGAGCTTGATGCACGTTCTCGTCTTTTGTTTCTTCGGCAGAAATGTTGGGGCACTCTTTGAAGTTCTTTGTGTTGGATTGAGTATTATGAATCTGAAATTATTTGGTGTTATTTTAGTACGAATTCTTGGATAGATCGATCGGAAAGAATAGCTTCGAGGTGGTTTCGTACCCTACAAACGATTTCTTCGTATGTTCTCTGCCAGATAGGAACTTTGGAGTGATTCTTCGATGCACGTTGAGGGACGGTTATATGATCCAATTATATTAGCATTGTTGAGAGATTGCACTAGTGTCACAACCCTAGATTCATGTTTGTAAATAGTGGCTTTGCATCCATGCAGCATGTCTAATTTTATCTGAAACTTGAATGGGGACAAATAAACCCTAGCAGCAAATGAAATTCAACTAGGGTCAAAATTAAATCTTTCAATGAACCCAAAATGCCCTTCATAAATGTTCATCACTTTTGTATTGGTCTCGAACCTCTGACAAAAATGGTGCACACTTCTCTAGGACACTCTGGATTTTTGAATTAAATCATAATTATTTGAATTTGGACATTTAAGTTCTATAAAATATTTTAAAATGTCCAAATAATCTTGAAAGCATTTGAGGGATGTTCAAAATATTTTCAAAAGTGCCCACAATTATTTTCAGGATTTTACAAAATGAATTAGTATTTTTACTAATTCAAAATAGTGGCAACCAATAGAAAACAAAAACAAAAAAAACAAAAAGCAGAGAGAGAGTTAGTCTACCTGGTGGCCCAGCACTATGCAGCCCACTGGCCCCGTGCCAGTCGTCCTCCTCCTTGCGCCAGAAGGACGTCGAGCGCGTGCCCGGCACCCGCAGCCACACGCCCGCCACCTCTTGCCTCCCTGCTCGCTTCCCCGACCCCCCTGGAGACGCCCCACGACCCCCTCGACCCTCTCTCACTCTCCCCCGAACTCGTCCCCTCCTCTGCCCCGCTCCTCTCACCACCGAGCGGAGCTCGTCGCCGCCGTCCGCATGCCCACCGGCCACCCTACCCCTCTCTGCACCGCCCAGCGGCTCCGCCACGACGTCTCCGTCCTCTCCAATGATCCACGCGACGTCGGACACACCGCAGAGTCACCGTCGACCTCTTCTTCAACCTCGGGCATCCGAGATCGCCGGCGACCGCACCTCATCTCCAGTCCGTCCCCGAGCCCTCTGAGACCGTCGTCTGACTCCTTGTGAGCCCCTCCGTCGTTTCCCTCTCTCCCCTCTGTCGATCTCGACCCCTAACCGCGCCAGCCACCGAGCCCGAGAGCTCACTGCCGCCGGCCATGTCGCCTCCGCGGACACAGCTACCACTACTTGCGTCCAAGCACTGGAATGTACTTAGCACATCCATAGTAACCCAACGCCAGCACCCACGCCCTCTAAAGTGCAACATAGCCCTGCGCCCGCTCGAACCGGAACTCCGGCCGCCGCCCCGTGGTCGTTGTCGTCGTTCCGGCGACCCCGCGGCCCTCCTGTTGGGTCTGCTAGATGCGGACGAACGCGAGCTACCTTCTGGTGGTCTCCCGTGTCCAGCCGCCGCTTGTAGCGCAGGTCCGGCGAGTTGCCGCCGCGGTTCTGGTCGTCATCGGCCAACCTCCGGCTTGTCGACGTGGCCGCGTAATTAGTGCTAACCACTGCCAGCTAACCACCCTACAGCCACTAACAGTGGGCCCCAGCGAGTCAAAGCAGGAGTCAACGCGGGATTAGCCCCTCTATCACTGACCAGCGGGCCCGACAGGTCAGGTTTGACCTGGACCGGGTCAGTTGACCTGCTGACATCACTGTTGACCTTGCTGACGCCATAAAGCTTTTCTGGTATTTTCAATAACCAGGAAATCCCAGGAAATAGTTTGAACTTCTAAAAATCATAGAAATTAATCTATAGCTCAGAATGAAAAGATTTATATATGAAAAATTACCAGAAAAATCCAATCCATCCATCTGTACCATTTCCATGCATGTAAGAACAACTTAAGGCTTCTGTTTAGGACAAATCAAATAAATGGCATTTGCTTATCCACATATGGAGTTTGAATTTGAATCTTGGATTCAAACCAACTTCATTTAAATTGTTGCTAGTTGCATTAGCTCAAACCATATCATATTGCCATGTCATGATCATGCATCATATTGTTGCATTGCATTGATTGTGTTCCTTCTCTGTTGCCAGTACTTGTTCCCTCTCAGTAGACGTGGTTCCGACGATGAGTTCAATGACACCGATGAAGAGATATACTATCTTCAGAAGTGCCAGGCAAGAAAAAACCCCTTGTTCATTCTAATACAATCCCACTCTCTCGCTCCTGCTCTCTTTTACTGCATTAGGACAACAACGATTCAACTGTTACATGCTGCGGTAGTTGAACCCCTTTCCTCTGCATGACGTGTCATTGCCACAGTAAATAGATGAAACCCACTAGCATGAGTAGGAGTTGTTTGAGCCCTGATGTGCCTACTCGTTCATGCTTGTTTGTCATGCCTGCTACTGCTTAGAGTTGAGTCAGGTCCGATTCATCAGGGATGAATTGGAATCTGGTGAACATGTCCTACTGTTGAGAGCTAAGTGTGTGAACATGATTTGGTAAAGGTAGCGGTGAGAGGCCATGTAGGAGTACATGGTTGGTTGTCTCATTGAAACTGTCCTCAGGAACTGAGTTCTGTGTTTGTGATCCATGAATAGCTACTACCACACGTTGGGCCCTGAAATATGACCCCGCTCAACTTATTAACCCCCTTTGTCCTTTGTCCAGGAGTTGCAAGTAGTTTCCGGTGTTTGTAGTATGCTAGAGGCCGTGCGCAGCGCTGACCCGAGGGGTGGGCTGTGATGTGGTAGGCACATGGCACGGTGTATCGAGACACCTGTTTGGTGCCTCGGTAACCCTGCACACATCGTTCGGGGCCGTAAGTGGAAACCTCGGCCGGACTCCCTTCGGATGGAACCTGAATAGGCGATAAACCTGGACTAGGGACTTGTGTGGTTAGTCAGGTCGTGGTCTACACCCACGTCGGCTTTCGCTTGAAGTCAGTCGAGCACATGTCGTGTGCAGATGCTAAGTGGTGGAAACATGTGTGAAGAAGTACACCCCTGGAGGGTTATAAATGATCTATTCGAATAGCCGCGTCCGCGGTAAAGGTCTTCCTGGTTGCCTATACAGTTCATAGACAAGTGAAAGTGGATACTCTAAAATGCGCAAGATTAGCGTGAGTCCTATGGATGGCCTTCTCGTAGGGAGACGGGAGCGGATCCATAGTGGTGTATTGACATGGTGAATATGTCGACTCGTGTGCGCCACCTCAAAGAGTTACTTGCAGTCGGAGTTCAGGATAGCCACTGAGTCAAAGATGGCTTGCCGCAGTTAAACTCCACCACCCCCCTTTGTTGATACTGATGCATATGTAGCTAGATCTGATGTAAGTCTTGCTGGGTACATTTGTACTCATGTTTGCTTAATTTATGTTTTTGCAGAGAGACTTCAGTCTCGCTAGTAGTTCCGCGTGGACTTTGACGTATAGCTTGTTACCTCGGCTACGATCTTGTGCCCTCGGTAGGGTCTTGTAGATAGTCAGGCTTCTCAGCCTTTTCATTTGTAGTTGTCTGTACTCAGACAAGTTAAGCTTCCGCTTGTGCTTGTTGCTTGTATGACTTGAATGCTGGGTCATCAGACCCATGTTTGTAATATCTGGCTCTTCGGAGCCTAATGAATAAGTACTTTAAGTTGTTGAGTTTTGTTGTGATGCCATGTTGTATTTGCACATATCGAGCATATTGTGTGTATGATTTGAAATGCTTGGTATGTGTGGCATCCGACAACCTAGTTGTTTATCCTTGATAGCCTCTCTTACCGGGAAATGTCTCCTGGTGCTTCCACTGAGTCATGGTAGCTTGCTACTGCTCCGGAACACTTAGGCTGGCTGGCATGTGTCCTTCTTCGTTCCTGTGTCTGTCCCTTCGGGGAAATAGCAGCCGCTCGCGTGCCGGCCTGCCAATCGATCCACGCCACCTGCCTCCGCCGCGTCTACACAGCGGCCCTGCGGGTTGCCTCGCTGGCCTCGTCCCCGACTGCGTTGGGCCGGCTGCGTCAGGCCCGTCGGCTACCTCGAGCTCGGGCGTCGCTGCTTCGTTGGTCGCTCGGGCCTCGCTGCCTTGGCGGCCAGGGTGCCGGTGCTGCTTTGGCGGCCCGGGTGCAGGTGCTGACGCGCTCATCCACACGTCGTTCCACGACGTCTATCGTCGCCGGCGTCATCGCGGACTCCGCCGCCACCCCGCTTTCACCGAGCGGCGTCCCCGACCTCGCACGTGATCGGATTGATCACCTGCCCGCCGCCGCAATCCGCCTCATCTACGCCGTGCGACCAACCTGGCCCGTCGGTTGCGCGCGCCTCTGCAGGCCCTATGCAGACTGCCCCGAGTTCAGCGCACCCCTCTACCGATCGAGCACCGGGTTGCCGCTGCATCGCCCCGTCGGGTCACAGCGCCGCCGCCCCATGGTTCTTCTCCTGGCTGCACCGACCCGCGGTCCCCCGCCACCATGAGGCCGTCCGCTGCAGGCCGTCCCATGGCTGCACCGACCCTTGCGCCGCCGTGTCATATCTGGAGTGGATGCGTGAGTTGGTGGAGGCCACGTTCAAATTAGAGCAATAGGCGATGACAGACTGATGGAGAACGGTGGGTGGAACGACGGATCATGGGTGTCCCTTGGACTCCGCGTCCCACGCCAAGTCGCACAGTTGAAGCAGAGGTCGGTGTAGTCGACGCCGCAGTCAGAGTAGAGGCGCGCGAAGAATTGACGAGCGGCGGCGGGCGATGCAATCCGATTTTAGATCGGTAAACCAAAAACTAGGCGCCGATCAACTGACCAGCGAGAGAGAGAGAGAGAAAAAACCTGGATCAAAGGATCTGAAAAAGAGTCTCTAGGATAGCCGGTCAACACGACCGGCGGACGAACCCTAGGTACGGGCGGCGCGGCCCCCGACGGCGGTCATGGAGGCCGACTGCCCCAGGGGGCGGCGCGGGGGTGCGAAAGCTGCGGCGGCTAGGGTTTAGGATCGATTAGGCTAATACCAAGC
Organism: Aegilops tauschii subsp. strangulata; assembly: GCF_002575655.3. Lineage (NCBI taxonomy): Eukaryota > Viridiplantae > Streptophyta > Magnoliopsida > Poales > Poaceae > Aegilops > Aegilops tauschii. The sequence goes on along the minus strand of NC_053037.3, from coordinate 238,187,463 downwards.
ACGTGCTTGTCTATTGTATTGCAATCTTTCCTGTCTACATGGTATCATCTTGGTCGGTCCGCCCCTAGGGTTTGCCGCCGCCGCTGCGCCTCCCCGACGCGCGTGCCGCCGCCACCGCCACCGCCGCACAACACCGCCGCCACGCCCTTTCCTCTCCTCCATCGTGCCTCCGCCCCTTGTGTCGCCCGCTTCCGCCCCCTGCCCGCGCCGATCGCCGCTGCCCCGCGACTCTCTCCCACACCGCCTCCCCTCCCGACCCGCGCTGTCCTACCTGTGTCGCCGCCCCCCGCACCCGCCTCCCCTCCCGGCCGCTGCCCGCCATGCCCTCCCGCGCCGCCAACCCTAACCCTCCACCGACTCCACCTCTCACCGTTGTCGCACCCCGTCGCCATGTCTTCGCCCGGCTCCTCCACCACCCACTCGTCAAACCCGTTCGCCGGACCCGAGCCCTCTGCCGCCGCCATCTGTGACCTCAACATTGAGGCCCGGGTCCCTATCCATCTCGACAGCTCCAGCATGTCGTCCTACACGTGGAAGACCTACTTCAACCTCATCTTCCGCGAGTACTATCTCACTGAGCACATCGACGGTTCCGTGGACAGCGCGTACATGCACGGCGATCCGGAGTGGTCCGCTATCAAGGCCACAATCATCCGTTGGTTCCACCAGACGGTCTCGAAGGACATCTTCCACACGGTCGTCACTGAGGACGATGATGCCTGCGACGTGTGGGCTAAGATCAACGCGCTTTTCACCGACAACAAACTTCAGCGCCTTGTTTTCTTGTAGCATGAGTTCTTCGGCTGTCACCAGGACAACTCCACCAGCGAAGAGTACTGCATGCGGCTCAAGATGCTCGCCGACGAGCTTTATGACATTGGCACCAAGGTCTCTGACGACCTCATGCTGAGCACCCTCACCGCTAGTCTTAACGAGGACTTCGTCAGCCCGCGCCTCCCCAAGAGCCGCAAGGTGGCGGGGGCCGGCACAACCGTCGGGGCGGCAGGGGCCCCCGCCAGCAACTGCCGTAGTAGCAGCTGGCGTCGAACGTAGGGGGCGCCCCACTACCAGCCGCCGCCCCCGTCGTGGGCCACCGGGCAGAACCCGTGGACGGGTGTTGTCCATGCCTATCACGTATGCCTGTCCCACGGGCCCCCGCACCGGATCTTCTTGGTCCCTGCCCCACGGGCCACCAGGCGTTCCTTGGTGCCCCCTACCAGCCCTACGGTGCTCCGCTCGCTCCACTACCCCTCGGTGGCTACGGCGCGCCCGCTCAGGCGCGACCCTATGGAGGCTAGCCGCCACCGCCGGTACCTGCACCATGGGACCCCGCCCTCCCCGGCATGACGCCTTCTGCCGCCACCGCCCGGTTTTTCGACTCCCTCCCCAGAGGTCGACTCTGACCGGGCCCCCGGATCCCCGTCTCCCTCCTACGAGGTTGAGCCGGTGGGTACTCTGCCCGCCACCCTGGCGACGGGCTCGACATCCTCCTCGCCTGTCGCCTCCTTGGCCGCTGGCTCGGCTCGCGCCGCTGCCGCCATGGCCCCTGTCGCCGTCGCGGGTCCCGCCGCCGCCGCCGCCGCCCCTGTCATGGCCGCAGCCCCCTGTCGTTGCTGCAGGTGGCCCCGCCGCTGTCGGCGCCCCTGTCATGGCCCCCGCCGCTATCGCCGGCCCTGCTGCCCCGCCTCTTGGCGTGACTACCCGTGTCCGAGCAGGGGTGCTTCGGCCGAGCACGCGCTACTCCTCGGATGAGTATGTGTGCCCCGCCTCGACATCGACGCCATCACCTGTCCCCACATCTGCTCATGCTGCCCTTCGGGATCTCCATTGGCTAGCTACGATGCAGGAGGATTTTGACGCCCGACAGTGCAACCGCACATGGCAGCTTGTTCCGCGACCCCCTCGTGCCAATATCATGACTGGCAAGTGGGTGTTTCGCTACAAGACTCGCCCAGACGGTTCTCTCGAGCACTACAAGGCTCAGTGGGTGGTTCGTGGACTTTGGCAGCGCGCGGGCATGGACTTCACCGACACCTTTGCCCCGGTTGTTAAACCTCGCACGATCCATGGTGTGCTCCAGTTGGCGGTCTCGCGCGCCTGGACTGTGCACTAGTTGGATGTCTCCAATGCCTTCTTGCACGGCCATCTTGATGAGCAGGCATACTGTGAGCAGCCCAGTGGCTTCATCAACACCGAGCACCCGGACTTTGTGTGCTTGCTTTCCCGTTCTCTTTACGGGTTGAAGCAGGCGCCTCAGGCTTGGTACCAGCGTATCGCGGCCTTCCTGCAGTCTCTGGGATTTTGTTCCACTCGCTCGATGCCTCACTCTTCGTGTATCATCAGGGAGCCAACACTGCATATCTGCTGCTCTGCGTAACTGCTCGTCTTCGTGATGAGTTCGCCCTCAAGGACTTGGGGCCCCTGCACTACTTCCTCGACATCGAGGTGGTCCGCTGGACTGACGGCTGCTTTCTGCATCAGCAGAAGTATGCCCACGAGCTCCTGGAGCATGCCGGTATGCTTAACTGCAAGACGGCGCCCACCCCCATCGACACGAAGGCGAAGGTCTCTGCTCTGGAGGGGTCTCTCGCATCCGATGGGGCATTTTATCGCTCCGTTGTTGGTGCTTTACAGTACCTGACGCTGACTCGACCCGACCTGCAGTACGTTGTTCAGCAGGTGTGCCTCCACATGCACGCTCCACGTGACTCCCACTGGACATTGGTGAAGTGTATTCTCTGTTATATACGCAGCACCATGTCTTTAGGACTCACCCTGATGGCCTCCACCTCCACCGACCTCGTGGCCTACTTGGATGCCGACTGGGCTGGCTACCCCGACACTCGACGCTCCACGTCAGGCTACTGCGTCTACCTTGGGCCCTCGTTGATCTCTTGGTCATCAAAGTGGCAGCCCACGGTCTCCCACTCCAGTGCCGAGGCAGAGTATCGCACCGTGGCTAATGCCGTGGCCGAGTGCTCTTGGCTCCGTCAGCTGCTCCAGCAGTTGCTTTGTGATGTTCATAAGGCCACTCTTGTCTACTGCGATAACATCAGCGCGGTCTACCTTTTCTCCATCCCGGTGCACCATCGACGTACGAAGCATATTGAGCTCGATAATCACTTCGTGCGCGAGCAGGTTGCCCTTGGTCATGTTCGGGTAGACTAGGAAAGCATTTATCACCCTTGAACTTTATAACGAGCTTTGTCTCTTTTTGGGGAGTGAAGAATTAACACCTAAAAATAGTTGGTTTGAAGTATTCATTCTCACGGATGACATTGAGACTAAACTAAACAATATCTATATGTTTTGTATGGTAAATTGCAATGAGAATGCTTATATTGCCAACTATAGAAAGATGGGAAAATCAATAGAATATAAAAGGAATACTAATGAAAGGGTAAATATTTCCACATTCCCTCCTATTGTCTCTCATGATGAAATAGGTGATGAGGAGGAGCTCTGTATTCAACCAATCTCGTCAATAAGAAGCTTGAAAAAATTAATTAAACCCACACATGATGTGGTGAAGAAGAAGAAAAGAAGAAGAAAGAATAGAGGTAAAAAGGTATCCCTCCCAAATAGTGTTGCTCCTATTATTGTTGTGCCTCATGAAAATGAATCAAAAATAATTGTGGAGGATGATCCACTTGATGATGATATTGCTTCTATGTCTTATGGCACAATGTCCGAGAGCACTATTGATGATGATTTTGTTATGCCTATTGCTTGTTGTGATGATTATGATTGGGAAGATAATGATACTTCTTATGATCTTGGAAATCTTTTTGGCACCAATTTGGGAAATTATGATGATAGCAATTGTTATACCGTTGGTGCTATTCATACTATTAATGATGAGAGTGACTATGCGTATGATATGCCAAGCCACAAGCTTGGGGATGCTATGTTTGATGATAATGACATGTTTGAGAATTCATTTGCTTCAATTAATGTTTGTACCAAGCTTGGGAAGGCTATGCTTAATGAAGATGATCTTTTTAGTCCCCTTACTTCGAATGATCAAATTTGCTATGATGATTGCATGCCGCCTACTTATGATGATTATTTTTATGATACTTATGTTATAAAAAGTAGTGATAATTATTGTCATAATTTTGAATATCCTTTTACTAAACATTACTCTCTTAATATGGGAACAATTTATAGTATTCGAGTTTCCTATGATACTCCCACCATTGTGAATGTGAAGAAATTTTCTTATGTGGAGAGTAATAAAATTTCTATGCTTGTGGATCATGAAAAGAATGTTTTATGTGATAGTTATATTGATGAATCTACTCATGATGCCACTGAAAATTATTATGAGAGAGGAACTTATGATTCATGATGCTCTCTTTATGTTTCAATTCTTATCTTTTATGCGAGCATCATTGAAATCATCATGCCTAGCTAAAAGGCATTAAAGAAAAGCGCTTGTTGGGAGACAACCCAACACTTTTACCTACTGTTTTTGTGTGTTCACATGATTAGGCTACTGTAGTAATCATGTTTTATTGCTTTTGTTTCAATAAAGTGCCAAGTAAGACCTTTGGGATGGTCTATGGTGATAGTTGTTTTGATCATGCTAAAAAACAGAAACTTTTGCGCACAGGAAAATAATTCTATTTTTTAACAGAAGAGTGATAAAATACTGATTATTTTTGCAAAAGATTAATAGACAAAGTGCCCTAGTCATCCTAATTTTTAAGAATTTTTTGAGTAGCATAAGTATGGTCGGAGTACAGATTACTACAGACTGTTCTGTTTTTGACTGATTCTGTTTTCAATGCATAGTTCGCTTGTTTTCTAGTTTCTAGCTTATGTTGCTCAATGTAAATTGTGGAAATGGTATGCTACAGTACGCATTGTGTGGAAAAAATTATTAATCTTGTCTTTGACAGTACCAAAGTGAAATGGTTTGCTCTTTATCATACTAACGTATCTCACGAAGTTCCGTTAAGTTTTGTGTGATTGAAGTTTTCAACTTTGGGTGAGATGTCGATATGAGGAGAATAAGGAGTGACAAGATCCTAAGATTGGGGATGCCCAAGGCACCCCAAGGTAATATTCAAGGAAGATCCAAGCAACTAAGCTTGGGGATGCCCTGGAAGGCATCCCCTCTTTCGTCTCCAACATTATCGGTAACCTCACTTGGAAGCTATGTTTTCATTCATCACTTGATATGTGTTTTGGCACTCAACTTGCGGATTCCCGCGGTGACATTGGGGTAATCTATGCAGAGAGGTTGATGCACCTTCTCATCTTTTGTTTCTCCGATAGAAATCTTGGGGCACTGTTTCAAGTTCTTTGTGTTGGATTGAGTATTATGAATCTGAAATTATTTGGTATTATTTGTGTACGAACTCTTGGATAGATCGCTCAGAAAGAATAGCTTCGAGGTGGTTTCGTACCCTACAAATGATTTCTTCGTATGTTATCCGCTAGATAGTAACTTTGGAGTGATTCTTCGTTGCACGTTGAGGGACAGTTATATGATCCAATTATATTAGCATTGTTCAGAGATTGCACTAGCGGAAGCACGGACCATAGGCCTCATTTTCAAGCATTGCAATACCGTTCTTGTGCCCGCTTACTATTTGCTACCTTGCTGTTTTTATTTATTCAGATTATAAAAATATATTTCTACCATCAATATTACATTTTTATCACCATCTCTTCACCGAACTAGTGCACCTATACAATTTGCCATTGTATTGGGTGTGTTGGGGACACAAGAGATTTCTTATATTTGGTTGCAGGGTTGTTTGAGAGACCATCTTCATCCTACTCCTCCCACGGATTGATAAACCTAAGGTCATCGAGGGAAAATTGCTACTGTCCTACAAAAATCTGTGCTTGGAGGCCCAACATGAGTCTACAAGAATAAAGTTGCATAGTAGACATCAGCCATCTGGAGGTCAGGAAACATCGAGTCGATGCCAGTTAAGGCCTCGAATATGGCTTCATCATTGATAATTGGGGACGGCTCAATGTCAGGGGCAAAAGTATGCTTACGCGTTGGAGGAGTGAGCTCGACGACGTCGTAAGTCGGCACCCTGATTTTCGCATTCTCCATATTATAAGCCGGCTAGTACTTGGACAAATCAATTTCCTCAGCCAGTTTGCATGCCAAGGGGCGTATTTCTTTCACGCACCTAGCAAAGTCAGATTGATCAAATAGATACTCGTCTTCCTTCAATCTTGGACAGACAGTGGCCATTTCCTCCGGTCTAATTCTACTTGCCATGCCTTGGCTCGGCTGAGCACTAAAATGGCACCAGAGCGAGCGGTTGATAGTTTCATCTCTTCAACTTGTTTGGGTACTATTGATAATTGGTCTAGCACCGTCCTGAGGAGAGTCAGTGGCGGCTTCCCATTGGAAATAGCTACAAGAGCCCATTAAATACCTGTGTATAGCTGCTCAACCAAGGAGTACACACCTTTCAGCTTCTAGAGCATATCATGGCCAAGGGTAGGGCTTTTGGGGGCTATTACGCAAGCATACGTGCGAGTTAGAAATAAAACATTATGAAGGACTAAAAGTCTAGGTGCTGCTTACCAAAGATAGTAGCTATCATTTGCGAAATACGTCGCCTTAAGCTGGACAGCTCTTCAGTGGTGGTCTTCAAGGAGGATTTAGCGGCCTCTGCCCTTTCTGTGGTTCTCTCTTTCTCCCAGGCCGCTCTCTCTATGGAAAAGCTAGCCTTGAGCTTCTCATTTTCATCCAAGCTAAGTTTCAATTTTGTTTCAGCTTGGAGTGTTTAGCCTCTTGGTGTTTGAGCATTTTTCTTAACTCACCCAATTACGAGTGATTGAAACTTAAGGTGTCCTGCAAGTGAGAATTGGTGGCCATAAATACATTTTAGCATGGATATAAGTTGGGTTGCAACAAGTATATAAGTCCCAAGCACATTGCAAGCAATATACATGGCACTTGGGGGCTAATGTGTGACGAAGTTCTTCCCAAATTAAATACAGAAGACTCGTCTCATCTTTATGATACGAGCTGGCCCTTGAGGGCTATGAAAGATTCTTTTTATAAGAAGTATATTATCGAAGACCCGGCTCATCTTTATGAGATAAGTCGGCCCTTGAGGGCTATGAGTTGAAGCTCTAATATAAATATAATATAGAAGACCCGGCTTATCCTTGCATGGTAAGCCGGCCCTTGAGGGTTCTCAAAGGTTCTTTTACAGATGAATATTGACAACAACATGGCTCATTCTATTTATATAAGTTGTTTCTTATGGTCTATGACCTGAATTTCTAAATCACATGCTGCTAAAAGTCTTAAGCATACTCAACAGTTTTTCCTATGATTAGGACTTGGGGGCTGGATAAGTATATATATGCAAAAGTTCAAGGAGGGTGATTTCATACCTCATATTTCTATCGCATCGTATTGACCAAATTGGCCTCCAGGTCATGACTTGTGTGAAGACGGCTCAGATAGCTAGAGTATAGCTCACCAGCGTTCTGTTTGGAATAGCTCCAAGGCCAAGCTTGGCCTTGTTTTCTTCTGATAAATGTGTTTCATCCTTGGTGGAATGCTTGGCAAGAAATGTGGAGACTCCGGGCGGCTTATAAACTGATCCGGTAATAGGCACCTCTCCAGTATGGTCATCAGCAGAAGTGTTGTTACATCGTTTGATAGGAGAAGGCGGCTTAGGGATCGGCGAGTCATGGTTGGTCGCCAGGTCGTCATTGATATTTGTGGCCGGGTCAAAATTTGCAGGATCAGTTTGAGGAGGCGGGTCATCTCGCTAACTCTCTGGATCTTCAGGATTTTGGAGTTGAGCTTCATTAGCTTTTGGCGCCTATTTTTCTGGCTCAACAGTTTCAAGAGTCTTTGAAGAGCTGATAACCCACAAGTATAGGGGATTGCAACAGTTTTCGAGGGTAGAGTATTCAACCCAAATTTATTGATTCGACACAAGGGGAGCCAAAGAATATTCTCAAGTATTAGCAGCTCAGTTGTCAATTCAACCACACCTGAAAGACTTAATATCTATAGCAAAGTATTTAGTAGCAAAGTAGAATGGAAGTAACGGTAACGGTGGCAAAAGTAGTAGTAGTTTTGTAGCAATTGTAACAGTGGCAATGGCAAAGTAATGTAGCAAAGATCAATATGTGAAATGCTCGCAGGCAGTGGATCAATGATGGATAATTACGTCAGATGGCATTCATCATGCAAAAATTATAACCTAGGGTGACACCAAACTAGTTCCAATTCATCAATATAATGTAGCCATGTATTCCGAATATAGTCATACGTGCTTATGGAAAAGAACTTGCATGGCATCTTTTGTCCTACACTCCCGTGGCAGCGGGGTCCTAATGGAAACTAAGGGATATTAAGGCCTCCTTTTAATAGAGAACCGGACCAAAGCATTAGCACTTAGTGAATACATGAACTCCTCAAACTACGGTAGTCACCGGAAAGAATCCCAATTATTGTCACCTTGGGGTATGTGGATCATAACTCGTAATAGGTGTATACAACTTGCAAGATAGGATCAAGCACACAAATATATTCACGAAAACATAATAGGTTCAGCTCTGAAATCATGGCACTCGGGCCCTAGTGAAAAGCATTAAGCATAGCAAAGTCATAACAACAGCAATCTAAGAACATAGTGGATACTAGGGATCAAACCCTTACAAAACTATCTCGATTACATGATAAATCTCATCCAACCCATCACCGTCCAGCAAGCCTATGATGATATTACTCACGCACGGCGGTGAGCATCATGAAATTGGTGACGGAGGAAGGTTGGTGATGATGATGAGGACATCAATACCATTGTTACACCCACAACCCCTGCTACTATACATACTGGACCGATTACTAGAGCTCGCGCACGCCAATTAAATTACCAGGTACTTTCGTTTCTTGGTAATGATTCTAATGTTCATGAGAATATGATGTTGCCTAAATTGGATACATTTGTTTTGCTTACAAATGAACGGCCTAGCTTGGAGAAGGATGAACATTGGAGCAAGAACGAGCATGGAGTTGATGGCATGCGCAAGGGAGACAAGAACAAAGTTTCAAGTGATGATTTCAGGACTTTGAAGCCACCATAATGAGTGCATGAAGCCTTGGACGAAATATACAAGATGCCACTTCATAGTTTTCGTCCAGAGGCTATTCTAGGTGCTGCGTCACCTTATTTTTGGGCCAGGCCCATGTAATTTCGAAATACTTCAATATATGCTATTTTTAGAGTCTGTATGTGTGGGGAAACAAGAGTTAGGGTGGGTTTCGGTCCCCTCCACCAAGGGCCAAGAAATCCCCCCCCCTCTTCCTCCATATATACAGCCCCAAGGGCATCGTTTAGTCTTTGGGTTTTGTTTAGATTAAAAGTTCGCCATAGCTGCAACTTCGCGTACTTCGTTTGTGTTCAACGACCAGACAAAGGCGTCACAGAACCCCACCTTCATTAATAAAGCTTTCCTCTTTTATTCGCAATATCCAGATTGCAATCTCAGTTTCTTGCTTGTTCTTCGTTTGCTCACAGGAAATAGACCCTCGTGGTCAGGTTGATCGTGCTCCGGCATGGTCAATAACCCCTCGGAAGTTGGTTTAGCGATTGCTAAGGCGCGACGTCTTCGCACGTTCATAGTCGGATCGTCAAAGTCGACTCCCACAGAAAACGATTGCTATCTCATCGAAATATCAGGACACCTTTGCCTCTATCAAGTGGTATCAGATTTCCAGGTTGCTCGGTGAGATTTTACAGTTTTTCGTAGTTTAGATCGAGTCTGTTCTTCATACCTATAGTCCACGAAAAAGCCAAAAAAATATTAGGGTTAGTTCATCTTATCCGAACCAATCTGAGCCTTTGCATAATCTTTTCGGTATTTGCTTTGTTGAATCTGCGGTTGCATCGTCGTGTCAAGTTGCTGGTCCTAGCGTCTAGTACTTTAGAGTTTCGAGTTCTGTTCACAAGTTGTCACGCCGCCGCCGCACCATCATCATCACCGCTGCCAGATACCACCATTGTCATCACCGTTGCCATATACCACCATCATCATCACTGCTGCCATATACCACCATCATCATCACCGCTACCATATACCACCATCTTCATCGCCGCTACCATATACCACATATCCACCGCCATCACGCTAATCCGAGTCCACCTCCATCACAGATTCGCCACCAGTCTGTGTTCCCCCTGCAAATATCCGCCACCAGTCCGAGTTTCCACCAGATTCATCTCCGCCACCAGTCCTAGTTCGAGTCTAGTAATTATTGCTTTGTTCTCGATTTCCAGATCACGCGATACTCCGAGTCGTGACAGAATAGGACTCCCCAACTTCCGAGCCACTAAGTCTGGAAAATTCTGGCTAGGCAGTTCTTAGGAAATTTGTAGACTTTTTCGAAAAAAATTGTTGCGAAGCAAAAAAAAGAGGAAAAAAAGTGCAAAAAAAGTGAAAAAAGAAGAAAAAATTCAGAGTGTCCTCCCTTGTTTACGTGCAGCGCCGTGATTTTGTTAATGTTCTAGGATCGCGTCTCTAGTACGGTCTAGCCTAGGACTAGCACAGTACCGTCGTTGAGCGTTTATTCAACTTTGCATCTCTGCTGCTGATGTGGAGGAGGATGATTATGCGGGAGATTACGAGGATGAGGTTGATCAAAATCAGAACTACGTGCAACCACCAGTACCACAACCACCAGGTCGTCCACATGCAAATAATGGCAATGTTAGGGCTCCCCCTCAGGTACGAGATCATGACCATCTCCCTAAACTGAAATTGAATATTCCACCATTTGAGGGTAGATATGTTCCTGATATATATCTTACTTGGGAGTTAGAAACTGAACAACGATTTACATGTTTACAATATCCTGAGGAGAGACGTGTTCCTGCTGCTGTTTGTGCTTTCACTAGCTTTGCATGTGTTTGGTGGTCTGAACATTGTAGATTTATCCTGTTCCAGCTACTTTGGCTACTTTGAAAACTGCTATGCGTACTCGTTGGGTTCCACCATATTATCAACGTGAATTACTTCAAAAATTAAAGCGCTTAAGACAAGGAAAAAATTCTGTAGAAGAATATTATCAGGAATTACAAACTGGCTTGATTAGATGTGGTATTGTTGAGGATAATGAAGCTATGCTTGCACATTTTATGGGTGGATTAAATAGAGAGATTCAGACCATTCTAGAGTATAAGGATTATAATAATATCACTCGTTTATTCCATCTTGCTTGTAAAGCTGAACGTGAAGTGTAGGATCGACAGGCATTGGCGCGAACTAACTTTTCTGCAGGTCGACCTTCATCATGGACACCACGTGCATCATCTACTTCCACTGCACCATCACCTCCTTCAGGTGCCACCTCCAACCGTGATACAAGAAAGCAGGCACAACCACCACTATCTGCCAAAGAGCACACCTGCTGGGCCTGCACAGAGCTCTTCTTCTTCCATGGCGTCAACAGGGCACACAAGTGATATTATTCGTCGTCGTTGTAAGGGAAGAGGACATTTTGCGAGAGAATGCAAATCTCAGCGTGTGATGATTGCTACTGAGGATGGTGGGTATGAGTCCGCTAGTGACTATGATGAGGAGACTTTGGCTCTTATTACACATGAAGAACACGGTGGAGATGATTCTGATCATGAGACGCAATACATGGCTGCTGAAGATGGTGACAGGTATGAATGTTTAGTTGCTCAACGTGTTTTGAGTGTGTAGGTTACACAAGCTGAGCAAAATCAGAGGCATAATTTGTTCCATACAAAGGGAGTTGTGAAGGAACGTTCTATTCGCGTCATCATAGATGGAGGGAGTTGCAACAACTTGGCTAGCATGGAGACGGTGGAGAAGCTATCTCTCACCACAAGACCACATCCACATCCTTACTACATCCAATGGTTTAACAACAGCGCCAAGGTTAAGGTAACACGTACTGTTCGGGTGCATTTTAGTATCTCTACATATGCTGATTATGTTGATTGTGATGTGGTACCTATGCAAGCATGTTCCTCATTACTTGGTAGACCATGGCAATTTGATAAAAATTCTGTACACCATGGTGGAAACAATCAGTATACTCTTGTTCATAAGGATACAAATATTACTTTGCTTCCTATGACTCCTGATTCCATTTTGAAAGATGATATTCATAGAGCTAATAAAGCAAAACAGGAGAAAAATAAGAGTGAAAATCAGAATGTGGCAAAAGAATTTGAGCAACAAATGAAGCCTAATAATAAACCATCTAGTGTTGCTTCTGAAATTAAATTGAAAAGTGCATGTTTACTTGCCACCAAATCTGATATTGATGAGCTAGTTTTTAGCAAATCTGTTTGCTATGCTTTTCTGTGCAAAGAGGCATTATTTTCATTCGAGGACGTGCCTTCCTCTTTGCCCCCTGCAGTCACGAACATTTTGCAGGAGTTCGCTGACGTCTTCCCACAAGACGTGCCACCGGGATTACCACCTATTCGAGGGATTGAGCATCAAATTGACTTAATTCCCGGTGCATCGCTACCCAACCGTACACCATACCGTACCAATCCAGAGGAGACGAAGGAGATTATGCGTCAAGTACAGGAGCTGCTCGACAAAGGTTATATTCGCGAATCCGTTAGTCCTTGTGCTGTTCCTATTATTCTAGTGCCAAAAAAGGATGGTGCGTCGCGTATGTGTGCTGATTGTAGAGGCATTAATAGTATTACTATTCGTTATCGTCATCCTATTCCTAGGCTAGATGATATGCTTGATGAATTGAGTGGCTCTACAATATTCTCCAAAGTTGATTTGCGTAGTGGATACCATCAAATTCGTATGAAATTGGGAGATGAATGGAAAACAGCTTTTAAAACTAAGTTTGGTTTATATGAGTGGTTAGTCATGCCTTTTGGGTTAACTAATGCACCTAGTACTTTCATGAGACTAATGAATGAAGTTTTACGTGCGTTCATTGGACGATTTGTGGTAGTCTATTTTGATGATATATACTGATTTATAGCAAATCTTTGGAAGAACATTTGGAGCATTTACATGCTGTTTTTATTGCTCTACGTGATGCACGTTTGTTTGGTAACCTTGGGAAGTGCACCTTTTGCACCAACCGAGTATCTTTTCTTGGCTATGTTGTTACTCCACAGGGAATTGAAGTTGATAAAGCCAAGATTGAAGCTATTGAGAGTTGGCCGCAGCCCAAAACGGTCACACAAGTGAGGACTTTTCTTGGACTCGCTGGTTTCTATAGGCGTTTTGTGCGAGATTTTAGCACCATAGCTGCACCTCTCAATGAGCTTACAAAGAAGGATGTGCCTTTTGTTTGGGGTACCGCACAGGAAGAAGCCTTCATGATATTGAAAGATAAGTTGACACATGCTCCTTTATTCCAACTTCCTGATTTTAATAAGACTTTTGAGCTTGAATGTGATGCTAGTGGAATTGGATTAGGAGGTGTGTTATTACAAGATGGCAAACCTGTTGCATACTTTTCTGAAAAATTGAGTGGGCCTAGTCTGAACTATTCTACTTATGATAAAGAATTATATGCTCTTGTTCGGACCCTAGAAACATGGCAACATTATTTGTGGCCCAAAGAATTTGTTATACATTCTGATCATGAATCTTTGAAACACATTAAAAGTCAAGCTAAGTTGAACCGTAGACATGCTAAATGGGTTGAATTCATTGAGACTTTCCCTTATGTCATTAAACACAAGAAGGGTAAAGAAAATGTTATTGTTGATGCATTGTCTCGTCGTTATACTATGCTTTCACAACTTGACTTTAAAATATTTGGTTTGGAGACCATCAAAGATCAATATGTGCATGATGCTGAATTTAAAGATATATTGCAGAATTGTAAAGAAGGTAGAACATGGAACAAGTTCATCGTTAATGATGGATTTGTGTTTCGTGCTAACAAGCTCTGTATTCCAGCTAGCTCCGTTCGTCTTTTGTTGTTGCAGGAGGCGCATGGAGGAGGACTAATGGGACACTTTGGCGTGAAGAAGACGGAGGATATACTTGCTACACATTTCTTTTGGCCAAAGATGAGACGGGATGTTGAGCGTTTTGTTGCTCGCTGCACTACATGTCAAAAAGCTAAGTCACGACTCAATCCTCATGGTTTATATATGCCTTTGCCTGTACCTAGTGTTCCTTGGGAGGATATATCTATGGACTTTGTTTTAGGTTTACCTCGAACAAAGATGGGGAGGGATAGCATATTTGTTGTCGTGGATAGGTTCTCGAAAATGTCACACTTTATACCATGTCATAAAAGCGATGATGCTGTTAATGTTGCTGATTTGTTCTTTCGTGAAATTATTCGCTTGCATGGTGTGCCAAATACTATTGTTTCAGATCGTGATAATAAATTTCTTAGTCACTTTTGGAGATGTTTATGGGCTAAGTTGGGGACTAAACTGCTTTTTAGTACTACTTGTCACCCCCAAACAGATGGTCAAACTGAAGTAGTCAATAGAACATTGTCTACTATGATTAGGGCTGTTTTGAAGAATAATAAGAAAATGTTGGAAGAATGCTTGCCTCATATTGAATTTGCTTATAATCGTTCGTTGCATTCTACTACTAAGATGTGCCCTTTTGAAATTGTGTATGATTTCCTACCTCGTGCACCCATAGATTTGTTGGCTCTTCCATCTTCGGAGAAGGTTAATTTTGATGCTAAACAACGTGCTGAATTGATCTTAAAAATGCATGAGTTAACTAAGGAAAACATTGAGCGTATGAATGCTAAATATAAACTTGCTGGAGATAAGGGTAGAAAACATGTTGTCTTTGCACCTGGAGATCTTGTTTGGTTACATTTGCGTAAGGATAGGTTTCCTGATTTGCGCAAATCAAAGCTAATGCCACGTGCTGATGGTCCTTTTAAGGTCTTAGAGAAAATAAATGATAATGCATATAAACTTGAGCTACCTGCAGATTTTGGGGTTAGTCCCACTTTTAACATTGCAGATTTGAAGCCTTATTTGGGTGAGGAAGATGAGCTTCCGTCGAGGACGACTTCATTTCAAGAAGGGGAGGACATCAATACCATTGTTACACCCACAACCCCTGCTACTATACATACTGGACCGATTACTAGAGCTCGCGCACGCCAATTAAATTACCAGGTACTTTCGTTTCTTGGTAATGATTCTAATGTTCATGAGAATATGATGCTGCCTAAATTGGATACATTTGTTTTGCTTACAAATGAAGGGCCTAGCTTGGAGCAGGATGAACATTGGAGCAAGAACAAGCATGGAGTTGATGGCATGCGCAAGGGAGACAAGAACAGAGTTTCAAGTGATGATTTCAGGACTTTGAAGCCACCATAATGAGTGCATGAAGCCTTGGACGAAATATACAAGATGCAACTTCATAATTTTCGTCCAGAGGCTATTCTAGGTGCTGCGTCACCTTATTTTTGGGCCAGGCCCATGTAATTTCGAAATACTTCAATATAGGCTGTTTTTAGAGTCCGTATGTGTGGGGAAACAAGATTTAGGGTGGGTGTCAGACCCCTCCTCCAAGGGCCACGAAATTCCCCCCCTCTTCCTCCATACATACAGCCCCTAGGGCATCGTTTAGTATTTGGGTTTTGTTTCGATTAAAAGTACGCCATAGCTGCAACTTCGCGTACTTCCTTTGTGTTCAATGACCAGACAAAGGCGTCACAGAACCCAATCTCAGTTTCTTGCTTGTTCTTCGTTTGCTCGCAGGAAATAGACCCGCGTGGTCAGGTTGATCGTGCTCCGGTGTGGTCAATAACCCCTCGGAAGTTGGTTTAGCGATTGCTAAGGCGCGACGTCTTCGCATGTTCTTAGCCCACAGAAAACGATTGCTATCTCATAGAAACATCAGGACACCTTTGCCTCTATCAGATGATGATGGTTACGGATCCCCCTCTCCGGAGCCGAGAACGGACTCCAGATCTGCCCTCCTGATGAAGAACAGGAGGTGGACGGCGGCTCCATATCGTAAAACGCGATGAATCCTTCTCTTTAATTTTTTCTCTTCGGAAGTGAATATATAGAGTTGGAGTTGAGGTCGCTGGAGGTCCAGGGGACCCACAAGGTAGGGGGGACGCGCCCAGGGGGTAGGACGCGCCCTCCACCCTTGTGGACAGCAGGTGGGTCCCCTCTGGTTGATTCTTTTGCCAAAAGTTTTTATTAATTCCAAAAATATTC
The DNA here is from genome assembly GCF_002575655.3 of Aegilops tauschii subsp. strangulata. Taxonomy (NCBI): domain Eukaryota; kingdom Viridiplantae; phylum Streptophyta; class Magnoliopsida; order Poales; family Poaceae; genus Aegilops; species Aegilops tauschii. Next base: position 238,171,276 of record NC_053037.3, on the reverse strand, counting down.
TCCGTAAATTTTTAGGTCAATCCGAAAACTTTTATTTCTGCACAAAAATAACAACAAGGCAATTATGCTAAAAACAACGTCAGTCCGGGTTAGTTCCATTCAAATAATGCAAATTAGAATCCAAAACAAGGGAAAAAGAGTTTGGAAAAGTAGATACGATGGAGACATATCAAGAGCCGGTTTTTTGCTTTTTACCCGTCTTTGCCTTAGCCCTATAACAAAAGTAATCCAACCTGATGTGTAAGAAATGACAAGTAATTTATTCAACAAGTATTAGTACTTACGCCGGATTAACCACAAAGGTGGGGAGCTGTGTTCCGGTTGAGTCGCCAGATGAATGAGATGTATCCTGATATGCCGAGTCAGAAGGGTTAAGAGGTAGTCGTATGAGGCCGGCTCATGGAAGAGATAAAGTAGGGCTTTAAGGCACCTCATGACGATGTTTGCAAGCAGCGGGTGTGTTGGGTAAGCCGGCTACAAGCTCTTCTTGGCCGCTGCTTCGAGTGTTGTGCCTGGACTCATGTTGTTGTTTCTTCAAAAGAAAGTTTGGGTCCATGTAAGCGAGAGGATGGGAAAATCTTACTTTCCTGATGACCCGCCGTGTTTTCTCTCTTGGCAAGGATTCTGAGTTGGAGGAGACAGGGATTACCTCGAAGGCGTCGGCTTGGCTGGTTTCCGCTTCCTCCTGAGGTGAATCAGCATCAATAAGTTGTATACAAATAATACCAAGTGAATCAAGTTCTATCTCTGACTAATCCAGTTCAAGTTGTTCTTGTGTTGTTGGCTTCTTGGGGCGACCCGGGCCACGACTAGTTGTTTTTAACCCTTTTGACTGGGGCAGTAGCGGTTGGTAATTTCTTCTTCCAAAAGGTAGAGCTGGCCTGGTTATACATGAACAGTAAGGTTAAAACTGAATATTTAAGAGATTGACAAGTAAGCAAGGTTTATGTACGATACTTACAGCTAGCGGTGGGTTAAGAGTGCAAAAAGGAGTTAGGCCCATATTGCTACAATTTGACAATGCCTCCCCAAGGAGCGTCTTAATAGTGTCATTGATTTCTTTGTCAGTCAACTTTGTAGGATTATAGCACAGCGGATCCTTGGTATCACCAGTGTATTCGCACATTAAGCCAGGGCGGTGGCTGAAGGGTAAAAGCTTCCATGCTACCCAGCAGCGAACCAGATCAACTCCAGTTAAGCCGTTGGCAATCAAGGCCTGGACCTTTGAAAAGGTGGAGGCATAAAGACCACGTTCGGCGATGGTCAATCGGCCTCGAAGTGGGCCGCTCATGGTGAGCCGGTATGGGCGATAACCCGATAGGGGATTTTCTCCTTCTGAAGAGGTGTCTTTGTAGTAGAACTAGGTAAAATTCCAGTCTTTGGGATGACTCGGCAGGGCGGCTGATGGGAAGGTTACATCCCTCCGCCTCTGAATGGAAACGCCTCCAAGCTCGAGACTCAGCCCATCGGTCATTTCAGTCTGGCGATTGATATAGTAGTAATCTCTGAACAGATCTATGGAGGGTTCTTCACCGAGGTATACTTCGCAGAACACTTGAAAGTTACATATATTGGAGATAGAATTGGGGCCGATATCTTGTGGATGAAGGTTATAAATGTGCAGAACATCTCGAAAGAATTTTGAGCCGAGCGATAAAAAGCCGCAGAGCTGATGATCCGTAAAAACTACTACTTTGCCCTCTTCAGGCCGAGGAGGGCATTCAGAGCCTGGAACCCGCCAATGGATGACTTACATGGAGGACAAGGCGCCCATAGTCACACTACTAGGAAAAGGCCTGCTAGTGGCGCACCTGTTTTGCCTACTAATGGCGCACTACAGGTGCGCCACTAGCATCACGCCATTAGAATTTTTTACTAATGGCGCACCACAGGTGCGCCACTAGTATCTGGTATACTAATGGCGCACCAGGCAGTGCGCCATTAGTACATCACACGGTGCGCCATTACTATCCAACCCCAGCACTAGCTCACTTAACAGGCACTTGTTGATATATCTAGCATATCAATCCTATTAAACCTTGTTGATGTCTAGGACTTTGTTCATGTTCATGAGTGTGATGAAATTTTGAAAAAAATATTTCAAACTTCCCGGTCATATTACGTATCATATTTTGAAAAAAAATCCAAAAAAAAAGTTTTTTTGAAACCAATTTTTTTCTGTTACTAGTGGCGCACCTAGCAAATGGTGCGCCACAAGTAAATTTGAATTTTTTTTCATTTTCCCCCCCTCTTGATCTTAAAAGCCCCGTATCTTTCGTTCTGTTAGGTTTTTGGGGATTTTGAAGATGTTGAACGGGATTCCGTATGGCGTATCTTAAATGCCCCGTAACTTTTCGAGTAGATGATTTTTCATATAAAAAACTTTTTAATCAGAGTTCGTATGCAAAAGTTATGTCCATTTTACAAATTCCAGAGAGATTTTGCGGTCGAAATTCATATTTGTAAATTTTCCCAACAACTGGACCACATATCACATGGGAAACTTATTTTCTTTTATTTTTTTGACATTTCCACCATTTTCTTTTATTTTTTCTAAAACTGAAAAGGCGGTCCGGGGGGGTGCATTCGGTGGAATTTTTGGGCAAAGTTAGTAATGGCGCACCGTGGGTGTGGTGCGCCATTACTAGTTTAACTAGTAATGGTGCACCACACCCACGGTGCGCCATTACTAACTTTGAAAAAAATTGTTAGTAGTGGCGCACCAAGGGTGTGGTGCGCCATTACTAGTTAAAACTAGTAATGGTGCACTGTCCCCTGGTGCGCCATTACTAGTTTTGACAAAAAAAATTGTTAGTAGTGGCGCACCGAGGATGTGGTGCGCCATTACTAGTTAAACTAGTAATGGCGCACTATCCCCTGGTGCGCCATTACTAGTTTTGAAAAAAAATAAAAATAATTGTTAGTAGTGGCGCACCGTGGATGTGGTGCGCCATTAGTGTCCATATTATCTATAGTCGTTTTCCTAGTAGTGTCACGTAATCATTGAGTATGTCTTCAGTAACTTGGGAAGGGATCCAATCGCTAGTTGTAGGTGCCTTTGTCATGATGAGCCGAAAGTGATGGGATGTATTCAGGGAATAAAATACGGCGGGTTAAATATTGTAATGCAAGCCGCGTATAAGGACATGAGGATATTATGAGCCGCCCTATTTTCAAAGAGTAAGGTGAGTTATAATTGATTAAATTACAGCAGTTCTAATGGCGGACAGTTTAAGCCAGCCAGAGGCTAGCAGGTTACAAAAGTATTGTGTAAGCCACCCGTACAAGTGTGGCGGGTCAGCGGCTTATGAATCCAGAATTGCTAAATTTCTTATAAGTGTGATGCAAACAGATTTTGTGGCCTGCGGCTATATTTATGGATCTACAACAGTTCGGAAAAGTGAAATAAAAGCTAAACCTAAAAGTCAATAGCGAAAGAACTGGCGAATTGAGCATTAGTCTATCAGAACATGGGATCTATCCAGGATGTGAGTGAAGGGCTAAAAACTACCGTTCTATTCTTCCTTCTGAGCTTTTGGATTGGACTAAGTGTTCTAAACAACAAATGGATGAACTGGGTTGACACTACGAAGAACTCCAACGAACCCTATGAACAGGATCGATCTAATGTGAATCTAGGTCAAGGAAAGAACTTTACCTGGATGCTCGACCGAAGAGCGGGGGTACGCCGCTGTTATCTCGTCCGGTCAGGTTGATGCAGCGGCCTGTGTCGGAGTCGCTGCTGAGGAACAACAGCGGTGGAGCTCTGGTCGCGGCGGCAGCGCGAGGAAGACAAAGAAGCAAGAGGAATGGGGGTAAATGTGAAAAAGAACCCCCTCGTGCCTATTTATAAGGAAAAAGTGAAACAGTAAATGGCAGGCGCGGAAATCAAGCAGGCATCATCATTATCTTAACAGTGGAGGCACCTCGATTCTTGGAGTGGTTGATTAATACAAAGATCCTTTATGACGTGATGGGATTTTTTCTGAAATTAATGATGTGACGTCACCTTTCGTCATGGAGGGTCATGAAAGGTTGTCAGTTTAAGTATTGAAAGGTTTTAAGAGATTCGCGAACTGAAGGATGAAGATTGACATGAACCGGTTCAAATCAATCTAGGGCCTAATGTTGGGGATATAACCCCGCGGTGTGGCCTGCCTAGGAGAGACTGGGTTACACAATTGGTGACTCATGGCAAAGGGCCCAAGTGGGCCCACGAAGACAAGACATGAAGACGGCGGCTCATAGGCAGGCTTATTGAAGGCCCAAGACCCGGAGGCGACTCAAGACCCGAAAGTGTGAGCAGCCCGATGATGACTTGCTTTCTAAGACAAGGAAATTAGAACCAGAGTTGGTTACGTTGTGTGACCCGACCTGGACTCTTGTAAACCGCCGGACCTCGACCTATGTATATAAAGGCAAGACCCGGCGGTGGGTTAACTCAAGAAACAACTGATCAATAGCTAGGTCAAGCATAATCGCACCCTTCTAATCGAAACTCAAGCAATACAACTAGAAGCAGGACGTAGGCTTTCACCTCATTGAGAGGGGTTGAACCTGGGTAAACTCTTGTGTCCTTTGTCCCACTCAACCCCTTCGAGCTAACCTACATTGCAATGGCTCCACACCAAAGTCCTTTCACAAGGGCATCTGCCGTGTTAAATCCACGACACTAATGATCTTTGGTAGTTGCAGATGCTTGCTCGAGTTCCAATCATAAGTGCATATGATCCAAGTAGAGAAAGTATGTTAGCCCATGCCTCTCCCTCATATAAAATTGCAATAATGATCACCTGTCTAGTTATCGATCACCTAGGGACAAATGACTTTCTTGAGTGACAAAAGCTACTACCACTCTATCAGTTTACAGGGCGTGCGCGTACCCCTAGATCTTCAATTTGACCAACATAATACAAGTCATATATTACAAAAATATACCAATATAAACTTCAGATGTTCTATTTTCAAACGATATAATTTTTGTGTTATATAGTTTATATTAGGGTGATAAAATTGGCAACCTAGGTATACGCGCAGGACTTGTAAACTGAAACGGAGGGAGTATCTACTTTTATTATCTTGCAATTTATTTGTAGTTTTATTTTCGCAAAGTACCTCTAGTTTTATACTTGTTCTAGATAAATCAAACATTAAGTGTGCGTAGAGTTGTATCGGTGGTCGATAGAACTTGAAGGAGTATTTGTTCTACCTTTAGCTCCTCGTTGGGTTCGACACTCTCATTTATCGAAAAAGGCTACAAACGATCCCCTATACTTATGGGTTATCATCAAGTGCTTCCATTCCTTCCTCACTCATGGAGTCATAGGTGTCGTCGTCGTTGACAATCATGGTGCACCGAGCGGGGCACTCAAATATCTTGTGTCCTTGTCATTGAAGTTGATGATGAAGCTATCGGCTTGATGTTGCTTGTAGTAGGAGGAAGACTTGAAGATGTCGAAGTTTTCTTGTAACTTGACTTGTCGTCGTTTCTTGGTGTTGGTTTTATTGAGGTAGAAGGTGTTGTAGTCATTGAAGCTTGATTGTATGAACCATATAGGTCTTGGAAGAGTACTTGGCGCATTTGTAGTCATCTTGTACTTGTTTCTCTGCCTTGGTAGCTTGGTGCACTAGCTCGATGAGGTTCGTGTAAGGTTGGAAATCAGCGATCTTCTTGATATGGTGGTTGAATCCATACAAGAAAACGCGCCATAGTTTGCTCCTCATCTTCTGTGACATTGGCTCGGATGATGGCTATCTACATTTCCTTGTAATACTCTTCAACGGACTTGGTGCCTTGCTTGAGGAGGTGCAACTTCTTGAATAAGTCATGGCTATAGTACGTGGGTACAAAGAGTGCTCGTGTGACATCCTTCATTTGGTTCCATGTTGTGATGGGTGGCTCACCTTTTGCTTCTCGCCGCTCATTGACTTGCTCCCACCAAATGAGGAACTAATCGTGAAACTAAAGAGATTCCATGGCGATCTTCTTATCCTTATCATAGTTGTGTAGGCGAAAAAACTTGTCAGCCTTCAATGCCCATGATAGGTAGTGTTCGGGCATTGCTTCTCGAAAACTTGGGCATGTTGAACTTGATATTGCTGTAGCGTGCTTTTCGTTGTGTTGGGGTCAATGGTGGTGATGCTATTGCCATGGTGGAGGGTCTTGAACCACTTTCTCCTCGTTCTCCTCTTGATGACCTTGATGTTGAGGTATTGGGATTCTTGCACGGTTCCTCAATTCTTGGCGCTCCTCAAGGCACGCGGCTTCTTCTTGTTGCTCATGTTGGAGGGCCTCTTCTTGTAGATTTACTTGGCAGTTGCACGCTTGCACGTTTTTGGTTGCTTCACGTAGAGCATGTTGGGCTTCAAGGGCTTGTTCCTCGTGGTGTAGTTGCGCTTGTCGTAGTGCATCACCATCTTTATTCTCTTGTTGTTGTTGGTGTCGTTGAGCTTGCTCTTGTTCCATCGGATCATTCGCTTGATTGTGAAGTCGTTCAGGTTCTCGGAGGCGGTCTTGTAAACCATGCCATGAAATGGGTTTTGTGGAGCTTGATGATCTTCATGGTCTTGACAATGATGTGAACGAACTCGGGGAAGAATTGCATCAGAAGAAGATTTCGAAGATTATTGGCTTGAGTGGCACCGTCTTGATGATGACGATGTCATAGAAGAACAGTTGACTATCAAAGCACAAAATTGCTCCATTTGAGTAGACATCCGTGCATCAATCCCTTCCATTTTGTTTGGAAAGCTTGTTGTCGAAGTAGTCTCTTATATGTAGCTCGGATAGTCGCAAGTCGGTAGCGAGTAGGTCAATGCGGTCGCCCAATGCTTCATTCTCTTGATGCAAAGATCTTTGTGCACCGAATAGTTGATTCTTGGTGATGTAGTTGTTCGGTTCCTCTTCTTGTGTGATGAAGAGTGGGTTGGTAGAAGTACTTGTCCTATCCATCATCTCAAGCAATTATGTGAATGGAAGAAAGGAAAGAACCATACCAAATGTACCTTATCCAATGTTGAAGATGGACCAATGATCACTCAATAGTGTAGTAAGGAAATAGCACAATTGGTATCGGATCTTGTCAAGTCTCACAAATACACAAATAAAGCTTTTTGGAGTAGCTTGGTCATGATGGTGACACAAAATTTTATGCAATTGTTAGCAAGATTCAATAATGTTGAAAAAGTTTCACAAATTTGCAAGTGAAACAAGTTGACCAATAGCTAAATGTGGCACACGGAACACATGCACAGATAGATAAATGGGGTCGTGCAACCAAGGAATGAGCTCAAAATGTGGAATCCATGGAAAATGCTCTTGTTGCACAACTCTAGAGAGATGATAGCACAATTGCTCAATAGATGGATACGAGACTTGTGCACAACCTACAAAGCAAAAATGCAATGACTTCTATCCCAAGTATGCTATATATGTATGATGTTCTGGTGAGGCTTCTCACGATGATCCAAGATGACCGAGTATGGATATTTGATATGCAATGCGGTATAATGCTATGACTCTTGCTTAAAAGCCCTTTGCTTATCTTTCTTTAGCTTAAAGCATTTATTTCTTGTCTTTTGATATCTTCTTTGGCCACTTATGTAAACTTTTCGAACCAAGGTAGCAATGATGTAGGAACAATCTTGTGACACAAGAGATGATATGATGATACCAAGATGATGTATGTATGCAATGGAATGTCCAGAATCGATGATCACTAAAGTGCACAAGTAACGTTGCCTGATAATACTCAAATGACTAGTCTCGATAGGAAACCGACGCAAAATGGACTCGGGATTAACAATGCAATGGCAAGGTAGAATATACGAGGGTTTCGTCGAGGTTATCGCCCTTGTTTACGTTCGACAGTGTCAAAATGGTCAAGTGGTTGTTGTCGATGATGAGTCTGTGGCGAAGATGAGTGGCGGTGACATCATTGTCGAACCGTCCCTAAGTAGCCGAAGCACGTTAGGAAACGGAAAAACCCAACTCAAATTCTCAAAGTAAAAATGTCAAAATCAGAGGTGGTAGCGGACAAGCAATGGTGGTTGCGGAAAGCGGTGGTCGCAATGCAGATGTGTGATTTGGCTATGCAGACATGCAATGATGGGTTATTGGAGTGGCGGTGCAGAAGAAGGATTGGTGGCTCAAAAAATTAAGTTTTGTCAGGAAACATCGGATGTCCGGTATTGGTTGAACGACCGGTGTTTGTAAGACGTCCGGTGCCTGGGCGATGTCGGGCTGCGTGATGAACTCGTGTATTTCGTGGACAAAAGAAACATTGAGGCCAAAATTGGGCGAATTTTGTGGATGGAAATGATGGGAAGGATAGGGGAAAGCTAGATCCACTTGAAACACATCAAATCCATGGATCAACAAAACTTCATCAACCAACAAAACACAAATTGTTTTGGTATGGCTATTTTTGTGGGGATTTTAAAAATTGCAGAAACAAAGCAAAGTTAGGCAAGAAAATGGGGGTAGGGGCTCCAAATTCGTGATCAACGTGGCTCATGATACCATGATGATACGGCTTGGGCCGATCTTTCACGATTGGAGCGGATCCTACGAAGAACGCGAAGAACACGAGAGGGAAAACAAGAGGAAACACTCAAATAGATTCCATACGATCACACATGTGCTAGATCCAAACACACAAAGAGGTAACAAAGGTCAAAATCCAACAAAGGGGGATACAAATGGGGAATTAGTTCTTCTCAATCCTAGAAGGAAGGAGGTCGTGAGTCAATGAAGGATCTTCCCACAAGGGGGTTTTGAATCCACTAGGGGGATATGCTCGTAGGAGGCCTTGGTCTCCAATGGAGTAGGTACAAGTGGATGAGCAAAACTCTATCTCCAAAATGAGGTATCACAATGCTCACCCTCAAACGTTGGGCAGAAGGAGTATATATAGTCTAGATGAGCGAAGCGGTACATGGGCCTCGGCCCAAGTCACTATGCGCAGACAGGCGTCGGATGTCCGGACGCTACCGGCCTTTCGATGGCTCGCAAGGGTCCGGACGTCTGGTAGAGTCCGGACTTTCGGTAGTTTGGCTCAGGTGTGGCGCGGCCAGATTTCCGGCGTGGATTGAACGTCTGGAGGACTTCGGAGTTCTGACATTTTCATTCTGTGATGGATGTGCCGGGTGTCCGGAGAAGGCCGGTCGTCCAATCCCAGGGGTGTGTCAGACGTCCGGTCCGCACCGGTCGTCCGGACGCTGTAGCACTCCCCGTCTGGGCCTTCTAGCTAGCTGATCTCCCAGGTGTCGAACGTCCAGTGCAAGCCGGTCGTCCGGTGGCTGAGGCTCTTGGGCTGGTCTTCCACTTGGTCCCTGTACTTGGTGTCCTCGCGATCTCGTCCATTTGAGAGAGTCCTCTTGATACCTAAGCATACATAACATTCCGGATTGAGGTAGTAGCCATGTCTCGCATGAGTAATACAGAATGTCACTAAGGAGACATGTCACCTCGGTCTTGATAGCTCTTGCAAGTGCTCATGTCATCAGTCCACGTGGTGTTGTGGGAGACGAAGGTAGGTCCATGGGGACGACCCTAGGATACGCAGCATCACACCTCCTGAGTCATTTCCCCCTATAGTACAGACTCTAAGAACTGCCTATTAAGATGTATTTCCAAATTACATGGGCCTTTTTTCATCAGTAGGAAACTCAACAATGAGTCATACTACCTCATCGACATACGTGAACACAACAAGTCACGTACTTCTCAGGAAAATAATAACAGGCCTTGGAATATTGCTCATCTTCGGCCTTATTATACTTAAGAGACACTAGCTCCACACCTTGAAATATACCTTTGTATATATCTTTATGATCATTATAATAAAGCCAGCATCCCGAAAAACTCGCGTCCTTTGTCGTTTTGCCTCATATATTGTGCATGAGTCATTATTTTTTGATCATATATAGGTCACTTGGGGGCTTCCAACTCATCGAGTTTAGCTAGTAACATCCCCCTTGACCCTGCATATGCCATTATGAATCTTGGTCAAACATGCCTATCTCCTTGATGCTACTCTGCCAAGGTGACCAGGTGTACTCTTGACAGTCAAACTATAATTACCCTGAACTTGTCAAGGTTAAAACACCGGCTTATGTCACGTGAGAGCCGGCTTACAGAAAGCTAGGACACGGGTTTACCCAGGTTCGGCCCCTCATGGTGGATGTAATATCCTACTTACTGCTTGATTGATTATTGTTTGTGATCTTGATTACAAGGGTGCAACTTGGCTAACCTAGTAGTTGAGAGCTTGTAACTTGTCCCACCTCTACCTCAGGGGCTCCCCTTTTTTATATAGGTTGAGGCCCTAAGTTTACAACAGAGTCCGGGTCGTAGTCCAACCCGTGCCCTAATCTATTTCCTACTTATCATACTTGCCAAGTAAGGGAGCTTACATTGTCTCCTTGTTAAGTCGGCCCGCTCCATGAGTCACCTCCTGGGCCTTAAACTTCATAGTCCTTGTAGCCCACATAGCTGGCCCCATGATAACCCGTGGGGTATATCCCCAACATTAGCCCCAGGATAACTTGGATTCATCCATGTTAAAATTCACACTGATAATAAGTCCGGATCTTCCTTCTGCGAGCCAGAATCTCTCTTACTTGTTGAGCTTTTCTTGAGGCCGGGTCATGGTATATTGCCGGCTAGTGGCACTTCTACACTTAACATTTCTTGCTTCTTTATGCCGTGACATCATTGTCTCGAAATTATGGAGTTTGTGTGTGACGTCACAGTGAATCTTTTAAGCATATCAGTCAGGCGCTAGAATCGAGGCGCCCCTTTTGCCCAAAAGTTACTCCGCCTCCTTTTTCCGCATTTGCCTTTCTGCCTTCTACCATCTTATAAATACGTATGAGGGGCTTGGGGTTTCACTTTTACGGCTACCACCTCCTTCCTTCATCTTCTTCCTTGTGCCCGTTCCCTCTCTTGACCGGAGAAGCACCGTGCCTTCTCGAGTTCTACGACCATCTCGGTCGCGACTTCAACGCCGTCCAACTCGTCACCGGAGCTCTTCAAGAACGCTCCAGCCACTTCCGCTGCACTTAGGTATGCCCAAATCATTCTCCTTAGATCTGTAGCACTCCCATTCTCTTGCGTAGTTCAACGTGGCTCATTGGTGTTCATCACCATCCTTCGCGAGCAAATCTATATCCATTTGAACGACCCGAGGAAATGCCCTAGTTGCTCCTGTAATACTATTTTTGCATCTTGAATCTTTGTACTGCTCTCAAACCCATTGACAAACTAGCTTGTACATCCTCTTCATGTTTAGGTCTTCTAAATTTTTCATTTTAGTATATTTTGTAGAACTATAATTGTAGTCGCTCCGCTGGAATCTTGTTTATAGCCATCTCAGCACTTAGCAGAAAAGCAGAACCACCGAAAAGCTAGCGCCGGCTCATGATTGTGCTGGCTTAACACTACTTTTCCGTAGCTTGCATAATCTTGATAGTCATAGCTTGAATAGACATAGCTTCTCTTTACTTTGCCGGCTCATAATTTTGAGTAGCCTGGCGACTTACCAGCCATAGACATACGTGTCGCCTTATCGATAATTATAGCAACCTCATTATTTTGCCGATTTATAACTTGAATAAGCTGACGACTTACCACTCATGAATAAAACATGTCGGCTCATCATCATTACCTTTACTTGGTAGTTTCAACCTTAGGCAACTTATCATGGCCAAGACTGATAAGGCCTCCAACTAGGTTAGATCCCGTGTTTCCACTATTTTGTTGAACGACCTCGTGGGGCAGGGCATATTGCCGGCTCAAGAAATGATTAGCTGGTGGGCGCTTGATGAAGAGAGCTTGCCCCAGCCTGAGCAAGTAGAACTCGTCGTCTTCCTAGACCATATTTAGAGGGTTTTCTGTCCACCCTGGTCAAAATTCTTTCGGGACGTGCTCAACTTCTTTGATCTCCGGCCCCAGGATCTTGGCCCCAATTCAGTCACCAACCTTTGCCAATTTCAAGTGTTCTATGAAGTATATCTTTAGACAGAGCTAATCGTTCCCCCCTTTGGAGAGTTCTATTATATCAACCACCAACTAAGTTCAAGGACGGTACTAGCATAGAACTTGGTGGCATTTCTGTTCAAAGACAGAAAAACAGTCTCTTTCCAGAAGCCAATCTGGCGAGTCATCCCAAGGGATGGAACATGACTTTGTTCTATTGCAAGAACACTGCCCCTGAAGGTGAAAACCCATTGCCGGGTTAAAGATTGGACTGGCTCAACACAACAATTGCTTTTCTGGGTTGGCCGTCAAATGAGGAACAAAAACAAGTTGCCACATTTTATTCCAAATTAAGAGCCTTAACTGCCAATGGCCTCACTAGGATCGACCTGACCCGGAGGGGCGACTTGATGTGCAATTACACTGTCAATTTGTCTAAAGATGAGGTAAACAATGCCACAGAAAATCTGCTGGTAGAGCCCCAAGATAAGTGCAACAGGGCTGGGCTAGCTCCCTTTTGCCAGACCAACCACGTGCCTCTAGTAAGTATTATTTATACTGTCTTACTCATTATGTCCACCTTATTTGCCATCTTTAAATTTAATTGCCGGCTTATCATATATTCAAGGAGACAACAAGTTCTAGAAAAGAAGAAGCTCCGAAAGTCTGCCCCTGCTCCAGTTGAGCAAGCTAATGAGCCGGTCGACACTGATGAGCTGGCTGCCGAAAATGAGTCTGAGGTAGAGCTCGACTCGCTTGGTCACCTTTTTAATCAACTTGCTGATACCCCTTCTTGTCAGGATAACACCGAGGCCAGTCTAGCTGCCAACGTCGAGGTAATTTCAATCTCATCTAGCTCGGAAACTTTAATCCCAAAGAAACCAAGATGAGCCGTCAGAAAGGTAGCATTTTCCCATCCAGACACTCACTTAGACCCAAAATATATTTTGAAGAAATCGCACCAAGTCGGCACATCCAAGCGCAAGTTCTGAAGCAATTCTAGCAAGTTGTCTACCGACTTATCAGATGAGTCGGTCGCCCACAGACGACAAAATGAGGTGCCTCATAGCCCAACTCCATCTCTTCCACGAGCTGGTCTTGTTAGGCAACCACTTAACCCTTATGACTCGAATTAACAGGAAACTTCACCCGCCTCTTGAGAATCAACCGTCTCCCAACTCCCGCAGTTGGTTATTAAGCCTGGGGTAAGCATTTGATAATTTTATACTTTGTCATAGCAATTGCTTCTTTAACTTGAATATACTCTTATGACTGCAGGACCATGGCCATAAGAAGAGAAAGGCGGGCAAGTCATCTTCTACTGCAGAAAATCCTGAGTCTCAAGACCCGCCGTTGCTAACTCCAGAGGTTCAAGCTGAAACCGCAATCGAAGACAACCCTGATCAAAGGGTTGAGCCAACCCAGCAAAATGAGCTGGCTGGTGTTGATGAGCCGGTGACAGTAGACACTGGTACAGCGACGTGCTATACAAACGGTTTTTAACCCCTTTCCACGACGGCGTTTGGATCCGTCGCCAAGTGAGTGTGGGCGATAGGGGGGTCCTTCCCACACGACCTAGAAACCGTCGGGGATAGGCCCTCCTGGCTCACTGGCTGGGGCAAAATGAGCTCAAGTGCAATCTGGCGGGGCATCGAAACCCAATTGTTTCCGTTCGTATGTACATCCCACACGGTGAATCCCAGAAAATCATTTCCGTTCGTATGTATATCACACACAGTTCTTTGTGTGGAAACATTTGTGCAAGGTGGCCTAACGCAAACAGTTCGCTGCCGGAAGCCCTGTGTGATTGTTAGTTGATCGAACACGCCTACTTTCTAGAAACCGTGCGGGTTGTTTGAGTTCATCGCCCACGATGCTATCTGAGTAACCATCTGCAATAGAAAACCCCAATAAGCAGGGTAATTAGCCTATTATTGATAATCCATGTACTAATCAAATTGATATTTCTTATAAAACACACCAGCTATTTCGTATCCATACAACAGCAACCAGGATTTCATAATCGAATTACATCAGATAGCTTCAGCACTCAGTTACGGCATTACACAACAGCACCAAGTTTCACATGCAACATCAAAAACCTTTGGAAAGTAGCATCATACAGGGTAAATAGACACATGAATCTCATTTGGGAAACTGCAGAAGCGGAAGGCAAATATTGAGCCTTCAGTGATGTTGAATGTCCATGCAACTTTAGGCCAGTGGCTATGGATAATTGCCCGCCCAACCTTCGTCCTCTTCAGCAAGACTTCAATATTGTACCGTGGGTGTTGAATGAATACCTTCCTCACCTCTTGACCATGCAGGTGGTTTGAGAGGTAATCATCGGTGAACTGCTTTGAAAAGTACTAAAAACAAAGATATGCATAAATCGCTGTTATAAATTTTGAAATGGCGCAAGGGGTAAAACAAGGTAAAAGAGTTAGTACCATCCTATAGTTGACTGATGTCTTCTTCATTGTGCAAACACAAATCTTGCTGTTATTCTTCGCAAGTTTCTTCATCCTAACAATCTTTCTGAGTTTCTTGACTTGGTTGATATTCATGGACATCTCATTTCCCCATATGCAAAATGGGTCGAACAGTGGGTCTAAGCCTCTAACAGCAGGACCTACATGTCCAAGACCAAATTGTAAGAAACCTAAATATTAGAATGATTCCTGCAACTGTACAATAATGTGCTATTAGCCAAAGGTCCATGCTTGAACAAACCTCGATGGTAAACCATAGTGTCTCCCATTGTTTCCCCGCAACACACATAAGGAAGATCTTGATCAGGTTAACTAAGAGTTGCCATACTATCCGTAGATTATGTATTGAGTACAGCCAAATTCGATTGGTGTCACATGCATAACAATACAAAATTGTACCCACGGCAAATGAAAATCAAATTGCAGAGCTAAATCAAACAGTTAAATGGACAGCAGACCAAATGAACCAAAATAGTTAACTGGGCACGACATTGCAGAATAGAAACATGTACTAGAAGATAAGACAATTAACAAAACAAAGAATGCTTGAGAACAGTACTACGAAATGTAGCAATTGTTGGACCAAAGTGTTAACTGAACATTACATTTCACAGGACCAAATTGTTAACTGAACATCAGATTGCATATTAACATTACAGAGGACAAACCACTAGAAGGCACTGGCGGTGGCCTCGAGAAAATAGCACGAACTATATTTTAAAGTAGACAACCGCGTGGCGGTGTCGACGGTGGCCTCGAAGACGAGGGGATCCTCCAAGATCTAGCGGTCGGCATGCATGGCAGCCATAGCCACCTCATGCACGCGTGCGGCCGCATGCTACTTAGCTCCATGTTATACTGCGTGCAAAATGGCTGTGGGCGGCGCTTAATTGGAGGAGGGGGGCAGTGATTTCGGCGGAAGGTGTAGCGCCGTCGGTCGGGGCATGTGGGACAGGAAAGGAGGATGATGGTGTGGGTGGGGTGTGGATTACCTGACAATATCGACGAGGCCGCGCAGCAAGCAGAAGGGTCGGCAGCGAGGAGGCCGCGCAGCAAGAAGAAGGGTCGCCGGCGAGGAGGCGGCGCTGCGAGAAGAAGGGTAGCCGGCGAGGAGGCGGCGCTACAAGAAGAAGGGTTGCCGGCGAGGAGGCTGAGCTGCCAGTAAATAGTAGTGAAGGTTTGAACGTGCAAAGCAAGGAGGAACAGTGGAAATGTGGCTTTTGGTGGGAGGGAGGGGGCGGGGAGATAGATATTTCCGCGATGGAATTTTTTTTCGCTCGGTGCCGCGAGAAACTGGCGCGCAAGTGTGGTTCAAACGGGGGCGGTGGACTGTAGACGACAATGCTTCCCGCGTAAGCCAGACAGGACGGTGCGCCAAGATATTTTATATCGCATCCCACACGATTCTTTCTAGTAAACAGTTTGTGGTATACCTTATTTTTTTCATTATGTTTTGAAAGACAAAAAGGTGTTACGGAGGGAAAGGATGGTGTTTGAAATGCGAGAACATTTACGAACAGTGAACATGCACTAGTACATGAGTGTCGTGCTAAATTTTGGAATTATTCCGGTTTCGTTTGGCCTTTTATATATATTAATTGAGTTTCTTGGCATTTAATGTGCATAATTCAAATTTGAACTACAAGCACATGCTCTAGTGCGCCAAACTTGGTTGAAAAATCACATGTCTGTCCTTGGGTAAATTTCTAGGTCCCATGCAAGAAATGGGAATGAAATTCAAACATCTGGGCATCGTGGCTCCGCTGGAAAGATTGAGAAACTTGGGTTTTGAATTCCTGTAAATCCAAAACACGCCTAAAAATCATGAAACTGGCATGGTGTCATGACATCGCACCAACATGTAATTTTTTTGGCTGAATTAGGACAAGCTTTGGTGTAAGCTTCTTGCAAACCGGAGCTTCCCTCAAGAAGGCTCGTGGTTCCGAGAGGGAACGTGTCACCTCCGTGTGCAAAACGACATATGTACACAGCCTTCTCCCGCCTTAATTTTTTTACACATCCATATTAGACCAAATAGAAATATTGTGTTTAAATTTGGAATTATTCTGGGTTCATCTGGCGTTTTTATACATTAATTGAGTTTCTGGGAATTTAATGTGCATAATTCAAATTTGAACTACAAGCACATGCTCTAGTGCACCAAAGTTGGTTGAAAAATCACATGTGTGTCTTTGGGTGAATTTATAGGTCCCATGCCAGAAATGGGAATGAAATTCAAACATCTGGGCATCTTGGCTTGGCCGTAAAGATTGAGAAACTTTGTTTTTTAATTCATGTAAATCCAAAACACGCCTAAAAATCATGAAACTTGGCATGCTGTCATCACATGGCACAAACATGCTGCGGTAAATTTTTGGGCTGAATTGGGACAAGCTTTGGTGTAAGCTTGCTGCAAACCGGAGCTTCCCTCAAGAAGGCTCGTTGTTCCGAGAGGGAACATGTGACCTCCGTGTGCGAAACGACATACGTACACTTCCTTCTGCCGCCTTAATTTTTTAGACAGGTAGATTAGACCAAATAGAAGTATCGTGCTAAATTTTGGAATTATTCCAGATTCGTTTGGCCTTTTTTATACATTAATTGATTTTCTGGGCATTTAATGTACATAATTCAAATTTGAACTACAAGCACATGCTCTAGTGCACCAAAGTTGGTTCAAAAATCACACGTGTGTCCTTGCGTGAATTTCCAGGTCCCATGCAAGAAATGGGAATGAAATTAAGACATCTGGGCATCGTGGCTTGCCGGAAAGATTGAGAAACATGGTTTTTTAATTCCTGTAAATCCAAAAGACGCCTGAAAATCATGAAACTTGGCATGGTGTCATGACATGGCACCAACATGTTGCGGTAATTCTTTGGGCCGAATTGGGACAAGCTTTCGTGTAAGCTTCTTGCAAACCGGAGCTTCCCTCAAGAAGACTCGTGGTTCCGATATGGAACATGTCACCTCCGTGTGTGAAACGACATACGTACACTGCCTTCTCCCGCCTTAATATTTTTACCAAGGTAGATTAGACCAAATTGAAGTATCGTGCTAAATTTTGGAATTATTCCAGGTTCGTTTGGACTTTTTTGTACTTTATATGTGTTTCTGGGCATTCAATTTGCATAATTCAAATTTGAACTACAAGCACATGCTCCAGTGGACCAAAGTTGGTTGAAAAATCACATGTGTGTCCTTGGGTGAATTTCTAGGTCCCATGCAAGAAATGGGAATGAAATTCAAACATCTGGGCGTCGTGGCTCGGCCGGAAAGATTGAGAAACTTGGTTTTTGAATTCCTATAAATCCAAAACACGCCTGAAATCATGAAACTTGGCATGGTGTCATGAGATGGCACCAACATGCGGCGGTAAATTTTTTGGCCGAATAGGGAAAAGCTTTGGTGTAAGCTTCTTGCAAACCGAAGCTTCCCTCAAGAAGGCTCGTGGTTCTGAGAGGGAACGTGTCACCTCCGTGTGCAAAACGACATAATGACACTGCCTTCTCCCGCCTTAATTTTTTTACACATCCATATTAGACCAAATAGAAGTATCGTGTTTAAATTTGGAATTATTCCGTGTTCATTTGGCGTTTTTATACATTAATTGAGTTTCTGGGAATTTAATGTGCATAATTCAAATTGGAACTACAAGCACATGCTCTAGGGCACCAAAGTTGGTTGAAAAATCACATGCGTGTCTTTCGGTGAATTTATAGGTACCATGCCAAAAATGGGAATGAAATTCAAACATCTGGGCGTCGTGGCTTGGCCGTAAATATTGAGAAACTTGGTTTTTGAATCCAAAACATGCCTAAAAATCATGAAACTTGGCACGGTGTCATGACATGGCACCAACATGCTGCGGCAAATTTTTGGACCGAATTGGGACAAGCTTTGGTGTAAGCTTGCTACAAACCGGAGCTTCCCTCAAGAAGGCTCGTTGTTCCGAGAGGGCACGTCTGACCTCCGTGTGCGAAATGACATACGTACATTGCCTTCTCCCGCCTTAATTTTGTACACAGTTAGATTAGACCAAATAAAACTATTGTGCTAAATTTTTGAATTATTCCGGATTCGTTTGGCCTTTTTTATACATTAATTGATTTTCTGGGCATTTAATGTACATAATTCAAATTTGAACTACAAGCACATGCTCCAGTGCACCAAAGTTGGTTGAAAAATCACACGTGTGTCCTTGCGTGAATTTCCAGGTCCCATGCAAGAAATGGGAATGAAATTAAAACATATGGGCATCGTGGCTTAGCCGGAAAGATTGAGAAACATGGTTTTTTAATTCCTGTAAATCCAAAAGACGCCTGAAAATCATGAAACTTGGCATGGTGTCATGACATGGCACCAACATGCTGCGGTAATTTTTTTGTCCGAATAGGGACAAGCTTTGGTGTAAGCTTCTTGCAAACCGGAGCTTCGAGCATGAAGACTCGTGGTTCCGAGATGGAACGTGTCACCTCCGTGTGCGGAACGACATACGTACACCGCCTTCTCCCGCCTTAATATTTTTACCAAGGTAGATTAGACCAAATTGAAGCATCGTGCTAAATTTTGGAATTATTCCGGGTTCGTTTGGCCTTTTTTATACTTTAATTGTGTTTCTGGGCATTTAATTTGCATAATTCAAATTTGTACTACAAGCACATGCTCCAGTGGACCAAAGTTGGTTGAAAAATCACATGTGTGTCCTTGGGTGAATTTCTAGGTCCCATGCAAGAAATTGGAATGAAACTCAAACATCTGGGCGTCGTGGCTCGGCCGGAAAGATTGAGAAACTTGGTTTTTGAATTCCTGTAAATCCAAAACACGCCTGAAATCATTAAACTTGGCATGGTGTCATGACATGGCACCAACATGCGGCGGTAATTTTTTTGGCCGAATTGGGACAAGCTTTGGTGTAAACTTCTTGCAAACCGGAGCTTCCCTCAAGAAAGCTCGTGGTTCCGAGAGGGAACGTGTCACCTCCGTGTGCGAAACGACATACGTACACTGCCTTCTCCCACCTTAATTTTTTACACAGGTAGATTAGACCAAATAGAAGTATCGTGCTGAATTTTGGAATTATTCCGGGTTTGTTTGGCCTTTTTATACATTAATTGATTTTCTGGGCATTTAATGTACATAATTCAAATTTGAACTACAAGCACATGCTCTAGTGCACCAAAGTTGGTTGAAAAATCACATCTCTGTCCTTGCGTGAATTTCCAGGTCCCATGCAAGAAATGGGAATGAAATTAAAACATCTGGGCGTCGTGGCTCGGCCAGAAAGATTGACAAACTTGGTTTTTCAATTCCTGTAAATCCAAAAGACGCCTGAAAATCATGAAACTTGGCATGGTGTCATGACATGGCACCAACATGCTGCGGTAATATTTTTGGCCGAATTGAGACAAGCTTTGGTGTAAGCTTCTTGCAAACCGGAGCTTGCCTCAAGAAGGCTCGTGGTTCCGAGAGGGAACGTGTCACCTCCGTGTGCAAAACGACATACGTACACTGCCTTCTCCCGCCTTAATTTTTTTTACACATCCATATTAGACCAAATAGAAGTATGGTGTTTAAATGTTGAATTATTCTGGGTTCATTTGGCGTTTTTATACATTAATTGAGTTTCTGGGAATTTAATGTGCATAATTCAAATTTGAACTACAAGCACATGCTCTAGTGCACCATAGTTGGTTGAAAAATGTCTTTGGGTGAATTTATAGGTCCCATGCCAGAAATGGGAATGAAATTCAAACATCTGGGCATCTTGGCTTGGACGTTAAGATTGAGAAACTTGGTTTTTTAATTCATGTAAATCCAAAACACGCCTAAAAATCATGAAACTTGGCATGGTGTGATGACATGGCACCAACATGCGGCGGTAAATTTTTGGGCCGAATTGGGACAAGCTTTGGTGTAAGCTTGCTGCAAACCGGAGCTTCCCTCAAGAAGGCTCGTTGTTCCGAGAGGGAACGTGTGACCTCCGTGTGCGAAACGACATACGTACATTGCCTTCTCCCACCTTAATTTTTTACACAGTTAGATTAGACCAAATAGAAGTATCGTGCTAAATTTTGGAATTATTCCGGATTCGTTTGGCCTTTTTATACATTAATTGATTTTCTGGGCATTTAATGTAGATAATTCAAATTTGAACTACAAGCACATGCTCCAGTGCACCAAAGTTGGTTGAAAAATTACACGTGTGTCCTTCCGTGAATTTCTATGTCCCATGCTAGAAATTGGAATGAATTCAAATATCTGGGCGTCGTGGCTCGGCCGAAAAGATTGAGAAACTTGGTTTTTTAATTCCTGTAAATCCAAAAGACGCCTGAAAATCATGAAACATGGCATGGTGTCATGACATGGCACCAACATGCTACGGTAATTTTTTGGCCGAATTGGTACAAGCTTTGGTGTAAGCTTCTTGCAAACTGGAGCTTCCCTCAAGAAGACTCGTGGTTCCGAGAAGGAACGTGTCACCTCCGTGTGCGAAATGACATACGTACACTGCCTTCTCCCACCTTAATATTTTTACCAAGGTAGATTAGACCAAATTGAAGTATCGTGCTAAACTTTGGAATTATTCCGGGTTCGTTTGGCCTTTTTTATACTTTAATTGAGTTTCTGGGCATTTAATTTGCATAATTCAAATGTGAACTACAAGCACATGTTCCAATGGACCAAAGTTGGTTGAAAAATCAAATGTGTGTCCTTGGGTGAATTTCTAGGTCCCATGCAAGAAATGGGAATGAAATTCAAACATTTGGGCTAGAAAGATTGAGAAACTTGGTTTTTGAATTCCTGTAAATCCAAAACAAGCCTGAAATCATGAAACTTGGCATGGTGTCATGAGATGGCACCAACATGCGGCGGTAAGTTTTTTGGCTGAATTGGGACAAGCTTTGGTGTAAGCTTCTTGCAAACCGGAGCTTCCCTCAAGAACCCTCGTGGTTCCGTGAGGGAACGTGTCACCTCCATGTGCGAAACGACATACGTACACCACCTTCTCCCGCCTTAATTTTTTACACAGGTAGATTATACCAAATTTTGGAATTATTCCGGGTTCGTTTGGCCTTTTTTATACATTAATTGATTTCCTGGGCATTTTATGTACATAATTCAAATTTTAACAACAAGCACATGCTCCAGTGCACCAAAGTTGGTTGAAAAATCACATGTGTGTCCTTGGGTGAATTTCTAGTTCCCGTGCTAGAAATGGGAATGAAATTCAAACATCTGGGCGTCGTGGCTCGGCCGGAAAGATTGACAAACTTGGTTTTTCAATTCCTGTAAATCCAAAAGACGCCTGAAAGTCATGAAACTTTGCATGGTGTCATGACATGGCACCAACATGCTGCGGTAATATTTTTGGCCGAATTGAGACAAGCTTTGGTGTAAGCTTCTTGCAAACCGGAGCTTCCTTCAAGAAGGCTCATGGTTCCGAGATGGAACGTTTCACCTCCGTGTGCGATACGACATACGTACACTGCCCTCTCTGGCCTTAATTTTTTTACACGGGCAGATTAGACCAAGTAGAAGTATCGTGCTAAATTTTGGAATTATTCCGGTTTGTTTGGCCTTTTTTATACATTAATTGTGTTTCCTGGCATTTAATGTGCATAATTCAAATTTGAACTACAAGCACATGCTCTAGTGCACCAAAGTTGGTTGAAAAATCATATCTGTGTCCTTGGGTGAATTTCTAGGTCCCATGCAAGAAATGGGAATGAAATTCAAACATCTGGGCGTCGTGGCTCCACCGGAAAGATTGAGAAACTTGGTTTTTGAATTCTTGTAAATCCAAAATACGGCTGAAAATCATGAAACTTGGCATGGTGTCACGACATGGCACCAACATGCGGCGGTAATTTTTTTGGCCGAATTGGGACAAGCTATGGTGTAAGCTTCTTGCAAACCGGAGCTTCCCTCAAGAAAGCCCGTGGTTGCGAGAGGGAACGCATCACCTCCGTGAGCAAAATGACATACGTACACTGCCTTCTCCCGCCTTAATTTTTTTACACATCCATATTCGACCAAATAGAAGTATCGTGTTTAAATCTGGAATTAATCCGGGTTCATTTGGCGTTTTTATACATTAATTGAGTTTCTGGGAATTTAATGTGCGTAATTCAAATTTGAACTACAAGCACATGCTCTAGTGCACCAAAGTTGGTTGAAAAATCACATGTGTGTCTTTGGGTGAATTTATAGGTCCCATGCCAGAAATGGGAATGAAATTCAAACATCTGGGCGTCGTGGCTTTGCCGTAAAGATTGAGAAACTTGGTTTTTTAATTCATGTAAAACCAAAACACGCCTAAAAATCATGAAACTTGGCATGGTGTCATGACATGGCATCAACATGTAGCGGTAAATTTTTGGGCCGAATTGGGACAAGCTTTGGTGTAAGCTTGCTACAAACCGGAGCTTCCCTCAAGAAGGCTCGTCGTTCCGAGAGGGACCATGTGACCTCCGTGTGGGAAACGACATACATACACTGCCTTCTCCCGCCTTAATTTTTTACACAGGTAGATTAGACCAAATAGAAGTATCGTGCTAAATTTTGGAATTATTCTAGGTTCGTTTGGCCTTTTTTATACATTAATTGATTTTCTGGGAATTTAATGTACATAATTCAAATTTGAACTACAAGCACATGCTCCAGTGCACCAAAGTTGGTTGAAAAATCACACGTGTGTCCTTGTGTGAATTTCTAGGTCCCATGCAAGAAATGGGAATGAAATGCAAACATCTTGGCGCCGTGGCTCGGCTGGAAAGATTGAGAAACATGGTTTTTTAATTCTTGTAAATCCAAAAGATGCCTAAAAATCATGAAACTTGGCATGGTGTCATGACATGGCACCAATATGCTGCGGTAATTTTTTTGGCCGAATTGAGACAAGCTTTGGTGTAAGCTTCTTGCAAACTGCAGCTTCCCTCAAGAAGGCTCCTCGTGCCAAGATGGAACGTGTCACCTCCGTGTGCGAAATGACATACATACACTGCCTTCTCCCGCCTTAATTTTTTACACGGGCATATTAGACCAAATAGAAGTATCGTGCTAAATTTTGGAATTATTCCGGGTTCGTTTGGCCTTTCTAGGCATTTAATGTGCATAATTCAAATTTGAATTACAAGCACATGCTCCAGTGCACCAAAGTTGGTTGAAAAATCACATGTGTTTCCTTGGGTAAATTTCTAGGTCCCATGCAAGAAATGGGAATGAAATTCAAACATCTGGGCATCGTGGCTCCGCCGGAAGGATTGAGAAACTTGGTTTTTGAATTCCTGTAAATCCAAAACACGCCTGAAAATCATGAAACTTGGCATGGTGTCATGACATGGCACCAACATGCAGCGGTAACTATTTTGGCCGAATTGGGACAAGCTTTGGTGTAAGCTTCTTGCAAACCGGAGCTTCCCTCAAGAAGGCTCGTGGTTCCGAGAGGGAACGTGTCACCTCCGTGTGCAAAACGACATATGTACACTGCCTTCTCCCGCCTTAATTTTTTACACATCAATATTAGACCAAATAGAAGTATTGTGTTTAAATTTTGAATTATTCCGGGTTCATTTGGCGTTTTTATACATTAATTGAGTTTCTGGGAATTTAACGTGCATAATTCAAATTTGAACTACACGCACATGCTCTAGTGCACCAAAGTTTGTTGAAAAATCACATGTGTGTCTTTGGGTGAATTTATAGGTCCCATGCCAGAAATGGGAATGAAATTCAAACATCTGGGCATCTTGGCTTGGCCGTAAAGATTGAGAAACTTCGTTTTTTTAATTCATATAAATCCAAAACACGCCTAAAAATCATGAAACTTGGCATGGTGTCATGACATGGAATCAACATGCTGCAGTAAATTTTTGGGCCGAATTGGGACAAGCTTTGGTGTAAGCTTGCTGCAAACCGGAGCTTCCCTCAAGAAGGCTCGTTGTTCCGAGAGGGAACGTGTGACCTCCGTGTCCGAAACGACATACGTACACTGCCTTCTCCCGCCTAAATTTTTTACACAGGTAGATTAGACCAAATAGAAGTATCGTGCTAAATTTTGGAATTATTCCAATTTCGTTTGGCCTTTTTATACATTAATTGATTTTCTGGGCATTTAATGTACATAATTCAAATTTGAACTACAAGCACATGCTCTAGTGCAGCAAAGTTGGTTGAAAAATCACACGTGTGTCCTTGCGTGAATTTCCAGGTCCCATGCAAGAAATGGGAATGAAATTAAAACATCTGGGCGTCGTGGCTCGGCCGTAAAGATTGAGAAACTTGGTTTTTTAATTCCTGTAAATCCAAAAGACGCCTGAAAATCATGAAACTTGGCATGGTGTCATGACATGGCACCAACATGCTGCGGTAATTTTTTTGGCCGAATTGGGACAAGCTTTGGTGTAAGCTTCTTGCAAACCGGAGCTTCCCTCAAGAAGACTCGTGGTTCCGATATGGAACGTGTCACCTCCGTGTGCGAAATGACATACGTACACGGCCTTCTCCCGCCTTAATATTTTTACCAAGGTAGATTAGACAAAATTGAAGTATCGTGCTAAATTTTGGAATTTTTCCGGGTTCGTTTGGCCTTTTTTATACTTTAATTGTGTTTTTGGGCATTTAATTTGCCTAATTCAAATTTTAACTACAAGCACATGCTCCAGTGGACCAAAGTTGGTTGAAAAATCACATGTTTGTCCTTGGGTGAATTTCTAGGTCCCATGCAAGAAATGGGAATGAAATTCAAACATCTGGGCGTCGTGGCTCCGCCGGAAAGATTGAGAAACTTCGTTTTTGAATTCCTATAAATCCAAAACACGCCTGAAATCATGAAACTTGGCATGGTGTCATGACATGGCACCAACATGCGGCGGTAATTTTTTTTGGCCGAATTGCGAAGGCGCAAACATTAACAATCAACAAAGTCATTTTGGAACAAGTGCTGTCACGTTACAATCGGAAACACAAGTATTATTGAAACCGTGGGCGTTCTATTTACCATTTACGTGCTGCCTTGCGTCCCTTTTTTTATTAGCTAGGAGGCGCCGTGCAGGGTAGCTATTTGAGTACGGGAGGCGTGCGAGCCCTTTGACCTCCATCTGTCATCCACCTCTCTCCCAAGGTCTCCATTAATGGCGTCGGAGCCTTTGTTTAATGGCGTGGCAATGTCTCACTCGACTGAGATTTAAGAGAGAAAAAAGAAAATCTGAAAAGAAAATTTTGCATGGATCTTGATGTAAGATCCGACGGACCTATATAGCATCTACTGCGACTTATAGCAAGACTGATGATTATATATAAGGACGACGAGAGTGGATAATAATTGTATTACATAATTAGGAAGATAATTAAAAAAGCCACATGCGGCTACGCCCGAAATACACAAGGGCAAAAGAAGAAGGAAGACACATATAATGATCTGGCTCGCTGATCTCTACTTTCTTCATGCGCTGCATGTCGCGGAGACTAGTTCTCGCGGCGGGCGATGATCTCTTTCATAAGTTTCATGTCCTTAATACGCTGCTTGGCAGCATCCATGGATTCCTCCACCAGCCTGTTGCGCTCGATGCGGAGCATGGCATTCTCGTCCATAAGTTTCTTGATGATGACGTCCGTCCTCTACAACAAGGCAGCGGTCTCCTCCTCCTGCTTCGCCCTTCCGGCGATCTTCGCCCTCAGCAGGTTGCGCTCGCCCTGAAGCTTCGCATTGCCCTCCCCTAGTTGCCGGATGACGCCGGTAGCCTCGTCCTGCAACCTTGCCCAGCCGGAGATCTGATCCTTCTGGCTATGGACCATCGCATGCATGCGCCTATAAGAGTCCTCGCCTGCCCGCGAGAAATTTTCCCAGGCCGCCGCGGCGCGGCGGGACCTCCGTGCTGCTTCGGCGGCGCAGCGGGACATCTCTGCTGCTTCCGTGGCGTGGCCGGACCAGTCTGCTACATCGACGGCGTGGCGTGACCTCCGTGCTGCTTCGGCGGCGCGGCGGGACCTTTGTGCTGCTACTGCTGCGCGGCTGGACATGTCGGCTGCTTTCACGGCGAGGTGGGACATCTGTCATGCTTCCTCTTCCATGCTCACCTCTCCCTGGTGGAAATCTCTCGACCCAGAACTCACGCTGGCTATGGCTTGATTGACTTGATTGTTTTTTGTGGATGAGGAGTTGAGGAGGAATGTGTAGTCATCTTAGCATAGTAGTATTATAACCGAGTACTACTAATACGCTCCTAAGTGGGAAACCGTTTAGGTTGTGATCGGTGTGAACAGGTTTGCAATTAAATATAGCGTGGTAGTAGTAGTAATTTGGAATGTGACGAGACACGCTCAAAATTTATTAACGGTTCTAGTTTCGAAGTGCGGCACTATTCCCGGATGGCGTAACGTCGGCACGTTTTCTCGGCCGTGATGTAGCATATGCCATGGTACTAGTTCTTTTTCTACTGCTGTGTATGTGCAAAAACTGGCACCGTCGGATACATATCTTACGCTTGGCGAGCTATAGACTAGTCTTTTTTTCAGACGCATTACACCTATCTCGCGGGACTTCTCACACGCACCATCACTGCTCCCTAGGTCGATGCCACCCACATACACTTGTACTCTGAGAAGAGGTGCACGCATGCACTCGTCCTCTCTCACACACGCATCTGTAGCTACGAATTGTAATGTTCTCAACCATCCGATTGGCTCTATCATAGGTTTCATGTTGCTCCTTGGCCTTGAGATTGAGAAGTTTAAAACGCGGAGGCTAAGATGGAGGCGCGAGGTTTTGGTTAATGTGCGGGCCGCACACGGCACCAACACGACACGAGCTTCGTCTGCCTGGTGCGCATGCAGTCGGGTGAGTTGTCCAAGTATAGACACAACCAGGCCCTCGTTGGTATCCGTGCCTCGACTTTGGCTGGTCATAGTGGAGAGTAACATAGACTAGTTACTAGTCTATCTTACTAGTACCTTCATAGTGGGTAGTGTCATATAGTATATGCATAATTTGGCAACGAGCGCTCTCTATATGTACCACCTTTTTTCTTTAATTTCATCTTGTTAGTTTTGCTCCATGGCGCAATCCATCGATACTACTACTGTACAAATGTATACATTTTTTAAAAGGCTAGAGGGCGGGGCAGTCTAGCTTGGTCCTTTTCACGAGAGGCGACGACCTTTGTGATTTGACGGCTCATTACTGCTGGAAGGCGGGGCCTTGTGATTTGACTACTCGTATAAATGTGTCGACGACCTGAGGAGGAGCAAAGAACCGTGCGCTATACTCAAGTTTTCCACTGGACTAGTACTACGACGGAGGAGCACGAAACACGGCAGCCCAGTGCCATATGGCGATAAAAAATGATCTAATTTGCTAGTCATCTCATTGTTAGCATTGTTCTATTCGTGCCTCGCAGAGAACGTGACACGTGCAGCGAAACACCCGAAGCAAAAGAAGAAACACAGGAGCAAAAGAAGAAGGAATATTATCACCCCAAATGATCTAATTCGTCGCAGAGTCGTAACTGCTTCTTCATCGCCTCCACGACCTCCATCTCCTTGCGCGTCTCCTCTGCCATCTTCTTCATTCTGTCCATGACGCGGGATTTCTCGACGCGAGCCTTCATCATCTGTTCCATAGCCGCATTACGTACCTTGACAGCAGACGGGTGCTCGATGCGGAGCTTCGCCAACTCCTCCTTCTGTTCCATGATGAGGGCCTACATCATCTTCATCGAGGAACTACTACTCTCATACAGCTTCTTCCAGCCGACGTTCTTCTCCTTCAGCAGGTCGAGCTCGTGGCAGAGCTTCGCCTTGTCCTCCTGAAGTTGCAGGATTTCGCCGGTCGCCTTCTTCTCCGAGGAAATGCTCTTCTTCAGCAGCATCACCAAGCTGGCGGTCAGCTCCCCCTGTTTATTGAGCTCAGCGGGCATGTCGTCGATGCTCTCCTTCAGCAGCTCCACCAAGCCGTGGATGAACTCCTTTTGATTATTGAGGTGCTTATTGAGCTGATCGGGCATGCCGTCGAGGGATAACGACTCAAGTGCCGCCGGCTCGGCATGTTCGCCTCCGCGGCTAGGGCGCTCCTGGGATCCATCGCCAGCCCGTGAGAGATCTTTCGAGGTCTCTGCGCGGCGGCGAGCCCTCTCTTTTTTTCTGCAGCCTTGGTTGCCGCTCCCTTGTTACGAGTAGTTCTTGACCTAGAGCTCTGCGCACCGGACATGGCAAGGACGGACGAAGAAGAAGCACTTATGAGGAGGAAAGGCAGAGTAATTTTCGGTTAGGTAGTTCCCCTTTTTATAACCTAAGTACTAGCACTAGTACCAATACCTGCATAGTGGGAACATGTTCACATTTGGTACGTACTAGTAGGTGTGAGCAGGCTTGCACTTAATTATAGCACTAGTACTTTCGAATGTGATGGGAACAAGGTAAAGATAAATTGATGGGTTTTGGTTTCGAGGCCCGAAACGGTCCCGATGAGTTTAGTGGAACATAAATTAGACTACACTGCTCAGATGCGTAAATATTATGTTACTGTAAAAAATTGGCACCAAATACGAAGGAGACCAATGGTAGTACTACTAGCAACCCGTGATTTAACTACTCACATGCGCGCAGTGGAGTAGTAATGTCTTTCTTCCGCCCTCACGTCCACTCAATTTGCATGCGTTGTATTAATTGACCATCAATGAAGTGAAGGACTTTACACGCGTCAAATTATCACATGGGGTGGATCTTGGTACAAAATTGCATCCGCCCGTGTACCCGCCTGTGCGTGCGAGGGAATGAGTGCGTGTGTGGCGTGCGTGCACATCTTCGCTTCGTGCATGTACCGATAGTGTGGCCTAGGGAGGACGAGTAAATTCTTCTGGAACCAGCAGCACGTCACTGTGATCAATCTACACAAGGACGTCGCGACAACGCCTCCACATGTGCTATGTGGCTTCATGAACTGTAAGAGAAACACTGTGTAGCGTGCCATTGTGTTTTGCACATACTCGAAGTACTAGTAAGGTACACGTGCATTGCCCGCGTCAGATTTTGCAACCAAATTATGAATAAATACCACACTATAGCATGTAAGCTCTAAGTCATACATGCCTGATGTAGACCTTCGTTTAATTCTTATAGTTCATCTCATTCAAAATAAATTAGTTTTTATAAAAAAACCTAGGGCCTCTTTGATTCGTAGGATTTCCAAAACGCGGGAATAGGAAGAACATGGGATTAGAGTGGAATGTCGTCTTGAATCCTACAGGATTGTACGAGTGTTTGATTGTGCATAGAAAAAACGCAGAATTCTTTCAAAGAGGTTTGGGTGGATGGGATGTTTCCTATGAAATCTAGTGCAAATGAATCATATGGAAAAATTCCTATGGTTTACAATCCTACTAATCAAACAACCAGGATAGGAAAAATTCCTAAGGATTAGAATCCTCCAAAATTCCTTTGAGAATCCTTTGAATCAAAGAAGCCCTTGATCTATTTTATGATTCATGGAATTGTGCGTTGTAAAGCATAAAGTAAAAACAAATAATGGCAATTCAACTAGAAAAAAAAGTTTGGGCGGTTATGATACGGAAGATTCTAGAACAAAGGAGAACCACTGTTGTTTTGAGATTTGTGCATTATGCTTAAGTTCAACCATGGAGTCTACTAGATTGTACATGTGGCAAAATCCGGTGGGGGGCTAGAAGATGGTGCAAGGGGCCGAGTGGAGGGAGACTATGAAGGAGTGCACAACTGCGAGATAGATATTTAGAGAGAGTGGGCGAGAACTTGCGCTGTTGCGCGCAGTGGCGGAGCCATGAAAAATGTCCCATGAGCTAGGGGGCCAAGAATTGCTAATCCTTTACGAGGAGGGCCAATTCATCAACTTAAACCATTTTTACCAGCAATTGTCTAATGGCCACATTATATTAGCCTCGATATATAGTGATGTTAGGGGGGGGGCAGGGCCCTTGCTGCCCCTGTCTTCGCCATTGTGCGCGCGTCTGAGAGATGAAGCGGAAGGCATGGATGATGAGAGGGGGGCGTTGGATATATAAATAATGTGGGTGTATTAGCTATATATGTAATCCTATAGAGAGAGATATAGATTGATCGATGTGGACGTGGGAAAGAGGGTGAGACCTCACTAGATATATAGATTGATCGGTTTATGTGGAAAACTATGAAAGACCTAGCTATATACACACACACATAGAGGAACATCGATCGTTGCGCATGCACGTGAGAGATAAAGAATGCCCGGTATGATGGAGAGGGGTATGTGTGTGTGTGTGCCTTCATGGGAGACTGACCTGAAGAAAAAGATTGCATGTGTGCGATGGATAATGCCGACTCGTAGTGTGTGTGCATGCATGCACGAGAGAAAGTTAGTGGTGCAATTATAAAGAGAAGACCAATGTGTGGGTGTAAAAGACTAGGTGAGGTCATAATCAATGTAAAGTTGAATTCAAATATTTGAATAAGAGATCATGATGTTTGAAACCCATGCATGCATGAATATAATGGAGATCTGTGCAGTGTGGTTTGGAAATGAGCATGTTGTAATGTATACACATTGAACAAGGTCAGACTAGTTTGAATTTGAGATACCGATGGCAGACATCGTTTGGCAGCATTGCATCCGTGCGTGGACACACTATTCTAATTGGAGATGATGGGTGGCTTTCGCATCACATATCTATATCTATACCCCTATATATATTATATTTTATATTTTTATATAGTGTGCGGATAACTTTAACTTTGAAAGATGGTCGTTGGATGAGGCCAATCCGATGGTGCAGAGCTGGCAAATTTGAGCACTACCGGCCGTTGGATATCATCTAGATTCCACCAGATTTTGCCACATGTACAATCTAGAAGGCTCTATGGTTGAACTTAAGCATAGCACTTCTTCTTTGTTCTAGAATCTTTCGTATCAGAATTGCCCAAATGTTTTTCTACATGATTTGTTTTTACTTTATGCCTTACAACGCACAATTCCATGAATCTTAAAATTGATTAGCTTTCTTATAAAAACTAGATGATTTTGAATGAAATGAACTATAAGAATTAAACGAACATCTACATCATGCATATATGACTCAAAGCTTACATGCTATAATGTGGTATTTATTCATAATTTGGTTGCCAAATCTCATGCGTGCAATGCACGTGTACCTAACTAGTCTAAATGGTGTCTGTGTGTGTGTTGTGCGTGTTAAACACATTGTACGTAGTATATCATACTAGTCTAAATTGTCTTTTTTTGGGTACGCGTTAAGCTTGTTCTCCCGAAATTTCAAGCCGCGCCTTGTTATGCCAAATTTCAAGCTAGCGTCTCTGTCTATCGTGTTGCGAAACTCCTGCCTCTCAACCCGCGCCTTGTTACCCCGAAATATTTAAGATAAATCTTTGTCTCGTTGTGCTCCGACAACTCCCTCCATCTCAACCCGCGCCTTGCTATTCCAAAATTACAACGCGCATGAAAACTCCCACCTCATGTGAAATCCCGACACGCAAAATGCCCGTGATACCCCTGAACCAAAAGAACCGCCTCAAATCAGTGGGGGTACTTTCGTAACTTAACCCACATTTCGGACAAGCGCGTCCCTAAGCCATGGTTCCCCACTCCCATCCCATCCGCCCACCCATTCGTACACCGAGGCCGGGAAAACCCGCGAAGCCCCACACCCTCCTCCGTCCGCCACCCAGCCGGAGCCTCTTCCCCGACGACGTCGTCCACAGCAACACCTCGACGTCCCTCATCCACCGTACCAGATGAGGATCCGTCATTGATCTGGTCGTCCCGCCGGTTCAGCCACCCCATCCTCCACCTCCAAGGAGCTGCCCCGACGATCCCCTCGTCTTTCGCGCCACCTCCAATCCCACACCGCCGTCTTCACCTGCACCACCGGAAGAGCATCATCATCACCGTTTCCTCGGATGAAGCTGCGGCCTAATCGGCGCCACCAAAGAGGTTGTACACTAATCGCCGCATTTTCTTCTTGATTCGATCACACGGTGCTGCTGGTGCTCATTCCCAAGCCGACACAGTGCGGCTCCACCCACGGCAGCGTGCCGGCCACTTCCTCCATGGCGTCGCTCCCTCGGCGGCGACGTCCACATCAGTAGGAGTTGCTGCTGCTTTAGCTCTCGCTTGCTCTGCTGCTCTGCTCTTGCTCTCGGTCCCCTGCGTTGTCTGCTCTTGCTCTTGCTCGCGCTGCTGCTCTTGCTCTTGCTTGCGATGTTGCTCCGATTTAGCTACACTTCAGTCAACTGAATCGACTTTTGGGTCAGTTGATTTTCAGGGGGTGGGGGGGGGGGCTCGTCGGAGTTAAGGAAGAACCAGCCGCAGCGGGAAGGGGTGCTCGCCGGAGAGGTACCCCACTATCTATCTTAGGGTTCAGGGTGGGGGCGGTGGTCGCCGGCGGTGGTGGGGTGGTGGCGTGGGGATCGTAGGAGAAAAAGCTCGGAACGGGGGGGCTAGAGGGATGGCCGGGGCGGCGGCGGACCGGCGGTGGGGAGTGTTTTCAGGGCGGGCGAGGCAGCACACCGCCGGCCGCGGGCGGCTGTTTGGCCGGTAGTGTCTGGCGGCTCAGGGGGGTGGAGGTTGAAGATGAACTGCAGGCCCTTGATTTCGTCTCCAGCGGGTGCAAAATCGACTGGCCAGAGATGAAAAAGTCAGTCCACTGACGTGTAGCCTCACCTCTACTGCGTTCAGTTTCGACAGTAATATTCAGTTTCGACAGCAAAATTCAGTTTCGACAGTCAAGTTCAGTTTCGACAGTTAAATTCAGGTTCGACAGTTAAGTTTAGAGATGAGCGGCTGATGTATTTTACATCTAGCACTTTGTGGTTATGTATTTTACGTCATCTATTGGAGATGCTATTAGAATTTCACTCAGGTTAACGTTGTCTCTCTTGTCCTGCTTCAGCCTCGGCGTCGTACAACTCACCGGAGCTGCTCCAACGACGAAACCCTCCATCACAGCGGAGCAGTACCTCGGGCTCCATCTCCAGACACCTAAGATCTTCTTCCCCTCCTCCGATAGCCAAGTCAGTCGGAGCATCCTCACCGGCCAACCCAATCACGCTGAGATCGACATGGCTTCGCCAAAGAGGTTGTACATTTGTTGCATATCTTTTTTACTCTACATGTTATATATATTGTCCACTGAGCACACAGAGTAACGGGAAATACGATTATTTTATCCTACTATATGACAAGCAGTGAGGTACTAGGCAACTTAGCTATCCGTGATGGACTCTCTTGAACACCATCATTATTTATCTCTGCACGTTTGAGCTGTGCATTTGTCGATGGCCCTGGGAGTCGAGCTAGTAGGGCAGTGGCCTGGGTCCAAAGTAATAGAAGTAGCACAAAAACAATTTTTAAGTGTAGGCTTTTCCTAGCTCAAGCCTGCCTACTAAAATCGCCAGTGCTTGAAAGAAAAAGTGAATGAAAAACATAGGAATTGGAAAGTTTCCTATGGTACTACTTTTCATGAATTTGGTGCAAAGGAATGGAGCAAAGGAAAACTGTAGGATTTGTTCCTTTAGTGTCTCCTTGAAAGAAAAACCGTAGGAATTTTAATTTCCACTTGTCCTCCTTTTCAAATTCCTATTCATGAAGCACAAGACTAAGAGATAGTAGCATAATATCATTATAACCGTACATTTTCTTGTGGTTTGACTTAATCTCACCATGCTTCTTTGCATCCTGTGATCTTCCAATTCTTGTGAACCAAACACCCAGATTGGCAGAAATCCTGTGTTTTTAAATTCTCTGTTTTGCACATGTATTCCTATCCTATTCCTGTCTATTTCCTATCCCTGCATTGTTAGAATCCTCAAATTCAAACAAGCCCTTACACAATTACTTCTGTTACAGATATGTGTCAAAGAAAACCTTGTGTGGTTTGTCGTGCTCCTGCGGTGCTGTGTTCCGCCCCAGCTCAGCTGCTCCAACGACGGAAGGGTTCACGACAAGCACTTACACAATTACTTTAGCTTTCGCTCGCTCTGCTTCTCTGCTCTTGCCACGACAACTGCATTACCATCATCAACTGAGCAGATGATCTTGAGGACTACACGGGTCCGCAAGAGAGGTCGCACTCTTCCGTGTCTACTTACGTTATGCATCGCTTAATATGATGACATGCTACTTTATCATCGTGTTCACCTATTAGACTCCGAGTCAGGTCCAAACTTATGCTGAAACCTGAGTTTTTAAATGGTTGTGGGGTGCATATTGGGGCAGCAATCAGTGCTATCTGTCTACTATCTGGTTAATCTCGGGTGTCTACTATGAGTTTCATGTTGGGTGCAAACAAACATTAAAGGAGCCATTATCTGTATTTTTAACTAGAGCTATTATCTGCCTACTATCATTGGTTTTGGGTCTATCCACAGTTTGATACCATCACTCTGGATTTGTGCATGCACTCCTTACATAATCTCATTATGTTTTATTCCTACGCATGTCAGTTATTGTACACAATGGAACTGAACATGTAGAGCAAAAGAGACGAGCCTTGCGTGGCAATAAAATTCCATGCAGACGTCGCTCCATGGTGGGCGCAAAGGCAGCCCCCCTCCACCCATTTCGGATCGTAATCAAGCGGAAGATAATTGTTCTGAGGGGAATTCAGAAGGAGAAGACCACTCCTGTTTACCCCCTGAGGTCTTCACTCTAACTTGGTATGCTGATGTTGGTAATATCATGCATATGGTGCCTTGTATTACTTACTGTATACATCAAAGATGTCATCTACTTAGTTTAGACATGCTTTGTGTCAATGCCATCTATTTAGTTTCTTTATCGTATATGTGAATCATGCAGTGCCATCTTGTTTAGCGAGGCATCATATATGTGAATTTTGCAATGCCACCCTTGTTAGCGAGTCATCTTATATGTGAATTATATCATGCCATCATTTTTTTATTACGTGTTAAATTTGTCAACAATTTTAGTACATTCAATTACTCTTCCTCTGCATCGGCCATTCGGCACGGTCATGGAAAAATCTGGAGTGGAAATAAGGTCTTCAGAGCGGACAATGCTATCTAACGAAGCGCATGTCTTGATGGTTACGAATAGCTCCTCAGAGGAGGATTCAGAGACAGATGACCAGTCCTATCCCCCCCCGAGGTGCATGCTCTAACTTGGCAGGTTATGTTGCTCATATCGTGCGTATGGTATCTTGCATTGCTATGTCGTTTTCTTAGTTTAGACATGATTTGTGTTAATGCCACTTGTTTAGTGTCTAATTACCATATATGTGAATTATGCAATGCCATCTTGTTGCAAGACATTATATATGTGAATTATGCAATGCTATCTTGTTGCAAGGTATTATATATGTGAATTATGCAATGCCATGTTGTTTAGCCAAGCGTGATATATGTGAATTATATCATGCCGTCCTTTTTTTGTATTTCTCATTACATTTGTCGACAATGCTTGTATATTCAACTGCTTTTCCTGTGCATCAGCCATTTGAATTGGTGATGGAGAAATCTTGAGTGAAAATAAGGTCTTCAGAGCAGACAATGCTACCTGCTGAAGCAGATATCTTGCTGGAACAGATAGCTCTTCAGAGGAGGATTCAGAGGCAGATGACCAGTCCTATTATCCCCCTGAGGTGTATGCTCAAACTTGGCAGGGTTATATTACTCATATCATGCATATGTTGTATTGCAATGCTTAGTTTTTACATCATATACACGACATTGAATGCCATCTCCTTAGTTGACACATCATATATGCAATTGCCCTCTGCTCACTTCCTTAGTATATAAATCATATATTTGAATTATATCATGCCATGATGTTTACATAGACAGCATGTATCTGAATTATGGTATGCCAACCCATTTTCTAAAGACATAATATAGTTTTATCATCTCGTCCTGTTCACATAGTCATCATATTTTGAATTATGTCATTCTATCCGTGAATTATATCATGCCATCATGTTTCCATCGACGGCATGTTTGTGATTTATGGCATGCCAACCACTTTAATAGACACATCGTATAGTTATATCATGTCATGCTGTTTACATAGAAAAATTCCTAAGGATTAGAATCCTCCAAAATTCCTTTGAGAATCCTTTGAATCAAAGAAGCCCTTAATCTATTTTATGATTCATGGAATTGTGCGTTGTAAAGCATAAAGTAAAAACAAATAATGGCAATTCAACTAGAAAAAAAGTCTGGGAAGTTATGATACGGAAGATTCTAGAACAAAGGAGAACCACTGTTGTTTTGAGATTTGTGCATTATGCTTAAGTTCAACCATGGAGTCTGCTAGATTGTACATGTGGCAAAATCCGGTGGGGGGCTAGAAGATGGTGCGAGGGGACGAGTGGAGGGAGACTATGAATGAGTGCACAACTGCGAGATCGATGTTTAAAGAGAGGGGGCGAGAACGTGCGCTGTTGCGCGCAGTGGCGGAGCCATGAAAAATGTCCCATGAGCTAGGGGGCCAAGCATTGCTAATCCTTTACGAGGAGGGCCAATTCATCAACTTAAACCATTTTTACCAGCAATTGTCTAATGATCACATTCATATTAGCCTCGATATATAGTGATGTTAGGGGGGGGGGGGGGCAGGGCCCTTGCTGCCCCCTGTCTTCGCCATTGTGCGCTCGTCTGAGAGATGAAGCGGAAGGCATGGATGATGAGAGGGGGCGTTGGATATATAATTAATGTGGGTGTATAGCTATATATGTAATCCTATATAGAGAGGTATAGATTGATCGATGTGGACGTGGGAAAGAGGGTGAGACCTCACTATATATATAGATTGATCGGTTTATGTGGAAAACCATGAAAGACCTAGCTATATACACACACACATAGAGGAACATCGATCGTTGTGCATGCACGTGAGATATAAAGAATGTCCGATATGATGGAGAGGGGGATGTGTGTGTGTGTGTGTGTGCCTTCATGGGAGACCGACCTGAAGAAAAAGATTGCATGTGTGCGATGGATAATGCCGAGTGGTAGTGTGTGTGCATGCATGCACGAGAGAAAGTTAGTGGTACAATTATAAAGAGAAGACCAATGTGTGGGTGTCATAATCAATATAAAGTTGAATTCAAATATTTGAATAAGAGATCACGATGTTTGAAACCCATCCATGCATGAATATAACGGAGATCTGCGCGGTGTGGTTTGGAAACGAGCATGTTGTAATGTATACACATTGAACAAGGTCAGACTAGTTTGAATTTGAGATACCGATGGCAGACATTGTTTGGCCACATTGCATCCGTGCATGGACACACTATTCTAATTGGAGATGATGGGTGGCTTTCGCATCACATATCTATATCTATACCCCTATATTTATATTATATTTTATATTTTTTATATAGTGTGCGGATAAATTTAACTTTGAAAGATGGTCGTTGGATGAGGCCAATCCGATGGTGCAGAGCTGGCAAATTTGAGCACTACTGGCCGTTGGATATCATCTAGATTCCACCAGATTTTGCCACATGTACAATCTAGAAGACTCTATGGTTGAACTTAAGCATAATGCACAAACCTCAAAACACAAGCACTTCTTCTTTGTTCTAGAATCTTCCGTATCAGAATTGGCCAAATGTTTTTCTACATGATTTGTTTTTACTTTATGCCTTACAACGCACAATTCCATGAATCTTAAAATAGATTAGCTTTCTTATAAAAACTAGATGATTTTGAATGAAATGAACTATAAGAATTAAACGAGCATCTACATCATGCATATATGACTCAAAGCATACATGCTATAATGTGGTATTTATTCATAATTTGGTTGCCAAATCTCATGCGTGCAATGCACGTGTACCTTACTAGTCTAAATGGGGTCTGTGTGTGTGTTGTGCGTGTTAAACACATTGTACGTAGTATATCATACTAGTCTGAATTGTCTTTTTTTGGTACACGTTAAGCTTGTTCTCCCGAAATTTCAAGCCGCGCCTTGTTATGCCGAAATTTGAAGTCTGTCTATCGTGCTGCGAAACTCCCGCTTCTTCAACCCGCGCCTTGTTACCCCGAAATATTTAAGATAAATCTTTGTCTCATTGTGCTCCGACAACTCCCTCCATCTCAACCCGCGC
Organism: Aegilops tauschii subsp. strangulata; assembly: GCF_002575655.3. NCBI lineage: Eukaryota > Viridiplantae > Streptophyta > Magnoliopsida > Poales > Poaceae > Aegilops > Aegilops tauschii. The sequence goes on along the minus strand of NC_053037.3, from coordinate 238,132,706 downwards.
CTTGCTATTCCAAAATTACAACGTGCACGAAAACTCCCACCTCCTGTGAAATCCCGACACGTGAAATGCTCGTGATACCCCTGAACCGAAAGAACCGCCTCAAATCGGTGGGGGGTAATTTCGTAACTTACGCCACATTTCGGACAAGCGCGTCCCTAAGCCATGGTTCCGCACTCCCATCCCATCCGCCCACCCATTCGTACACTGAGGCCGGGAAAACCCGCGAAGCCCCACACCCTCCTCCGTCCGCCACCCAGCCGAAGCCTCTTCCCCGACGACGTCGTCCACAGCAACACCTCGACGTCCCTCATCCACCGTACCGGATGAGGATCCGTTGCCGATCTGGTCATCCCGCCGGTTCAGCCACCCCGTCCTCCACCTCGAAGGAGCTGCCCCGACGTTCCCCTCGTCTTTCGCGCCACCTCCATTCCCACACCGCCGTCTTCACCTGCACCACCGGAAGAGCATCATCATCACCGTTTCCTTGGATGAAGCTGCGGCCTAATCGGCGCCACCAAAGAGGTTGTACACTAATCGCCGCATTTTCTTCTTGATTCGATCTCACGGTGCCGCCGGCGCTCGGTCCCGAGCCGACACGGCGCGGCTCCATCCACGGTGGTGTCGCCGGCCACTTCCTCCACGGAGTCGCTCCCTGCTACCTCTTGAGCAGTGCGTTGGTTTTCCCTTGAAGAGGAAAGGGTGATGCAGTAAAGTAGCGTAAGTATTTCCCTCGGTTTTTGAGAACCAAGGTATCAATCCAGTTGGAGACCACGCTCGAGTCCCACGCACCTACACAAACAAATAAGAACCTCGCAACCAACACGATAAAGGGGTTGTCAATCCCTTCATGGTCACTTACGAAAGTGAGATCTGATAGAGATGATAAGATAATATTTTTGGTATTTTTATGATAAAGACTAAAAGTAAAGAAAGCAAAGTAAACGGTAATAGAAATAGCTTGTTGACGGAAGATTAATATCATAGAAAATAGACCTGGGGGCCATAGGTTTTACTAGTGGCTTCTCTCAAGATAGCATAAGTATTACGGTGAGTAAACGAATTATTGTCAAGCAATTGATAGAATTGAGCATAGTTATGAGAATATCTAGGTATGATCATGTATATTGGCACCACGTCCGTGACAAGTAGACCGACTCCTGCCTGCATCTACTACTATTACTCCACACATCGACCGCTATCCAGCATGCATCCAGAGTATTAAGTTCATAAGAACAGAGTAACGCATTAGGCAAGATGACATGATGTAGAGGGATAAACTCAAGCAATATGATATAAACCCCATCTTTTTATCCTCGATGGAAACAATCCAATACGTGTCGTTTCCCCTACTGTCACTGGGATCGAGCACCGCAAGATTGAACCCAAAGCTAAGCACTTCTCCCATTGCAAGAAAGATAAATCTAGTAGGCCAAACCAAACTGATAATTCGAAGAGACTTGCAAAGATAACCAATCATACATAAAAGAATTCAGAGGAGATTCAAATAATTTTCATAGATAATCTTGATCATAAACCCACAATTCATCGGATCTCGACAAACACACCGCAAAAAGAAGAGTTACATCAAATAGATCTCCAAGAGAATCGAGGAGAACTTTGTATTGAGATCCAAAGAGAGAGAAGAAGCCATCTAGCTAATAACTATGGACCCGAAGGTCTGAGGTAAACCACTCACACATCATCGGAGAGGCTATGGTGTTGATGTAGAAGCCCTCCGTGATCGATGCCCCCTTCGGCGGAGCGCCGGAAAAGGCCCCAAGATGGGATCTCACAGGTACAGAAGGTTGCGGTGGTGGAAATAGGGTTTTGGCTCCTCTGCTGATGGTTTTGGGGATACGTAGGTATATATAGGATGAAGAAGTAGGTCGGTGGAGCTACGAGGGGCCCACGAGGGTGGAGGGCGCGCCCAGGGGGGTAGGCGCGCCCCCTGCCTTGTGGCCTCCTCGTTCGTTTCTTGACGTCCACTCCAAGTCCTCTGGATCACGTTTGTTCCGAAAATCACGTTCCTGAAGGTTTTATTCCGTTTGGACTCCGTTTGATATTCTTTTTCTGCGAAACACTGAAATAGGAAAAAAACAACAATTTGGGCTGGGCCTCCGGTTAATAGGTTAGTCCCAAAAATAATATAAAAGTGTATAAATAAAGCCCATTAATCATCCAAAATAGAAAATAATATAGCATGGAACAATAAAAAATTATAGATACGTTGGAGACGTATCAAGCATCCCCAAGCTTAATTCATGCTTGTCCTCGAGTAGGTAAATGATAAAAACAGAGTTTTTGATGTGGAATGCTACTTAGCATAATTTTCAATGTAATTCTCTTATTTGTGGTATGAATATTCAGATCCGAAAGATTCAAGATAAAAGTTTAATATTGACATAAAAGTAATAATACTTCAAGCATACTAACTAAGAAATTATGTCTTCTCAAAATAACATGGCCAAGGAAAGTTCATCCCTACAAAGTCATATAGTTTTGTCATGCTCCATTTTCGTCACACAAGAATGCTCTCATCATGCACAACCCCGATGAAAAGCCAAGCAATTGTTTCATACTTTAGTAATATCAAACTTTTTTCAACTTTCACGCAATATATGAGCGTGAGCCATGGATATAGCACTATGGGTGGAATATAATATGATGATGCGGGTTATGTGGAGAAGACAAAAAAGGAGAAAGTCTCACATTGACGCGGCTAATCAACGAGCTAGGGAGATGCCCATCGATTGATGTCAATGCAAGGAGTAGGGATTGCCATGCAACGGATGCACTAGAGCTATAAATGCATGAAAACTCAAAAAAGGAAACTAAGTGGGTGTGCATCCAACTTGCTTGCTCACGAATACCTAGGGCATTTGAGGAAGCCCATTGTTGGAATATACAAGCCAAGTTCTATAATGAAAAATTCTCACTAGTATATGAAAGTGACAAAACAAGAGACTCTCTATCATAAACATCATGGTGCTACTTTGAAGCACATTTATGGAAAAAAGGATAGTAGCATGGCCCCTTTTTATTATTTTTTGGGCCTTTTCTTTTTTTATTTGGCCTTTCTCTTTTTTGGGACAATGCTCCATGAATGATGATCATCACACTTCTATTTATTTACAACTCAATGATTAGAACTCAATACTAGAACAAAGTATGACTCTATATGAATGCCTCCGGCGGTGTACCGGGATGGGCAATTAATCAAGAGTGACATGTATAAATAATATGCATGGTGGCTTTGCCACAAATACGATGTCAACTTCATGATCATGCAAGGCAATATGACAATGATGAAACGTGTCATGATAAACGGAAGGGTGGAAAGTTGCATGGGAATATATCTCGGAATGGCTATGGAAATGCCATAATAGGTAGGTATGGTGGCTGTTTTGAGGAAGATATAAGGAGGTTTATGTGTGATAGAGCGTATCGTATCACGGGGTTTGGATGCACCGGAGAAGTTTGTACCAACTCTCAAGGTGAGAAAGGGCAATGCATGGTACCGAAGAGGTTAGCAATGATGGAAGGGTGAGAGTGCGTATAATCCATGGACTCAACATTAGTCATAAAGAACTCACATACTTATTGCAAAAATCTACAAGTCATCAAAAACCAAGCACTACGCGCATGCTCCTAGGGGGATAGATTGGTAGGAAAAGACCATCGCTCGTCCCCAACCGCCACTCATAAGGAGGACAATCAAAGAACACCTCATGTTTCAAATTTGTCACACAACGTTTACCATACGTGCATGCTACGGGCCTTGCAAACTTCAACACAAGTATTTCTCAAATTCACAACTACTCAACTAGCACAACTTTAATATCACTACCTCCATATCTCAAAACAATCATCAAGCATCAAACTTCTCTTAGTATTCAACGCACTTATAAGAAAGTTTTTACTAATATTGGATGCCTATCATATTAGGACTAATTTCTTAATTTAAGCAAACTACCATGCTGTTTTGTAGGACTCTCAAAATGATATAAGTGAAGCATGAGAGAACAATAGTTTCTATAAAACAAACCACCGCCGTGCTCTAAAAGATATAAGTGAAGCACTAGAGCAAAAACTGTATAGCTCAAAAGATATAAGTGAAGCACATAGAGTATTCTAATAAATTCCGAATCATGTGTGTCTCTTTCAAAAGTGTATTCAGCGAGGATGATTGTGGTAAACTAAAAACAAAGACTCAAATCATAGAAGACGCTCCAAGCAAAACACTTATCATGTGGTGAATAAAAATATAGCTCCAAGTAAAGTTACCGATGGACGAAGACGAAGGAGGGGATGCCTTCCGGGGCATCCCCAAGCTTTGGCTTTTTGGTGTCCTTAGATTTACCTTGGGGAGCCTTGGGCATCCCCAAGCTTAGGCTCTTGCCACTCCTTGTTCCATAATCCATCAAATCCTTACCCAAAACTTGAAAACTTCACAACACAAAACTTAACAGAAAATCTCGTGAGCTCCACTTCAAGATACTGGATTGAACTCATTATTTATTTATATTGGTGTTAAACCTACTGTATTCCAACTTATCTATGGTTTATAAACTCTTTTACTAGCCATAGATTCATCAAAATAAGCAAACAACACACGAAAAACAGAATCTGTCAAAAACAGAACAGTCTGTAGTAATCTGTAACTAACGCAAACTTCTGGAACTCAAAAAATTCTACCAAAATAGGACGACCTAAATAATTTGTTTATTGATCTACTTCAATTGGAATCAGTATTTTATCACGTTCTGGTGATTTTAAACAATTGTTTTCGTGAACAGAAAGTTTCTGGATTTTTCAGCAAGATCAAATAACAATCATCCAAGAAGATCCTATAGGTTTAACTTGGCACAAACACTAATTAAAACACACACAAAAATCTAACCAAAGGCTAGATCAAAGATTTATTCAACAACAGAAAGGAAATATATTGGGTTGTCTTCCAACAAGCGCCTTTCTTTAAAGCCTTTTAGCTAGGCATTGATAATTTTAACGATGCTCGCATAAAAGACAAGAATTGAAGCGCGAAGAGAGCATCATGAAACACGTGACAAACACATCTAAGTCTAACATGCTTCCTATGCATAGACATCTTATAGAAAAACAAATTATCATAGCAAGCAAAAACTAGCATATGCAAGGAAGCCGAAAGGAACAATAGCAATCTCAACATAACGAGAGGTAATTTAGTAACATGAAAATTTCTATAACCATATTTTTCTCTCTCATAATAATTACATGTAGGATCATAAGAAAATTCAACAATATAGCTATCACATAACATATTTTCAACACGATCCACATGCATGCGAAGTTGACACTCTTCCAAAATAGTGGGATTAACATTAGCTAAAGTCATGAACTCTCGAAACCCACTTTTATCAAAAAAATTCATAAGATTGAACATTCTCCAAATATGTGGGATCTAAAGTTGACACTCTTCCAAACCCACTTTCAATATTATTGCAAACACTATTATCAATCTCATATTCATCATGGGGCTTAAATAAATTTTCAAGATCATAAGAAGAATCACCCCAATCATGATCATTGCAACAAGTAGTAGACATAGCAAAACTAGCATCCCCAAGCTTAGGGTTTTGCATATTATTAACACAACTGGCATTAAGAGAATTTATTATAACATCATTGCGATCATGCTTTTCATCAAAGGAACTATCAAGTATCGGTGCAATAGCAACGATCTCATGTTTAACATATGGAACTATAGCAAATTCATCTTTATAAATATTGGCATCATGGCCACAAGAATAGCAAGCATCATGTTCATCAAGGGATATTTCAATCAAATCATCGGAATCATAATTATCTATAGATTCATGCATATCATTATTTTCTTCCTCCATAGACTCCTGTAAAATATTAGCCTCTTCTTGGACAGCGGAGGAGTCCTCAATATATGGTTTAACATAGGCATTAGAAGCATAATTATCATAACAATATTTAAGTATGGCAAAAAATTTAGATTTGTAAAGAGTAGCATCATACGTTTCAATCAAAGAAGCAATTTCATAAGCACCCTTACAAGCAACAAATTCTTCAATTTGTTGAACATCATAGTAATTACAAACACCCTTAGCATACGAAGATATGATTCCATTATCACTAAACTCACATTGGTAGGGAAGGTGTTTCTGTCGGCGTCCTAGGAACGGGGGTCCCCAGACTTGCCTGCCTGCGGCCCACGGCGTGGCTATGCTAGCGGGCCTGTACGGCCCATCTTCATCAACAAAGCATTCAAGACCCTCGCGAGGGGCCAAGCCTCGTGAGGCGGATGGCGCAAGACCTCCTCGGGAGCGGCCTCACCAGGCTGCCTCGCGAGGAGTGGAGATATCAAGGCAGAGGAAACCTCACAAGGCTCACGTGACGTGAGCCATGACGATTGGCACCAGGCGGGCGCCAGCACACGCAGCGTCCTTGCTTCCTCTTTGGTGCTAACGAAGCAAGCGCAGGCGCGGAGTACCGAGGCATCAAGCAAAGGTTTCCATATCAGTGCAAAAAGAACAAGACCAGAAGGACGGCAAGACGGAGGTCACCGTGGAGCCCAAGACGGCGTCACCACCAGAGCCTTTTGCAGGCGAAGACCGCTTTTGTCAGGATAGCTTGTACTAGCTGTCCCCTTTCAAATTCGCCCGCCGTTGTTGGCTCCCTTCCCGCTCAATATTTGGGGAGAGGACTAGGGCCTATATAAGTAGAGCTAGCCACCACAGTAGGGGTAGGTTGAACTGATCGAGTTCTCATCCACTAGTCCACAGAGCACAAGAACACCTCAACCTCAGGAGGATGTTCTTCCCCTTGTACTGTTCTTCATCAGCCCAAGAGGCAATCCACAACCACACACTTGAGTAGGGTATTACACCACAACGGTGGCCTGAACCAGTATAAATCTCGTGTCTTTCTGTGTTGTGAGTGCGTCGAGTTTGTCCGTGAGATCTTAGCGAGCTAGGGCGTGGATCGGTAGGAGGGAAAGAACTTCGCACACACCCCAGAGTTCGAACCTTAAGGATTTTGCCGGAACCCCACATCCGACATTTGGCGCACTAGGTAGGGGTGCGCCGGAGCTTCTTCTCCGCCAATCGACTTGCCGACGCTCCATGGCCACGATGTCCGGCGACCCAATGGCTGACTCCGACCGCTGGGCAGCTTTTTCCAGCCCGGGCGGTGACACCTGCCCATGAAGACCTCGACCACGCGCTCCAGGCGCCCCGAGCGCCGTCCAACGCTGCGGGGTGCGGGCGGCGCGGCCAGGCGTCATCCACCCTCACTCCACGGCAAGTGCGAGCCGCTGCAAGGGCAGCAAGCCACGCCGCAGCAACAGCATCGCATTCACGGCGCGAGCAGGCAAACATGCGGGCAGCGCTCATGGTGGCGCGAGAGTTGCTGCGGTGCCGGCTGATGGAGAATGGCCGGGATGCACTGCTGGAGCGCGTTGCCGAGCTGCTGGATGTGGCGGCATCTGGAGCGCCGCCCTTCTTCTATCAGCTTCCTTCTCAAGCCACGCCGGGGTCTCACGGCGGGCCTCGACGCAACCACGCGCCATCAGGTGCGCCTGGGGGCTTCGTCAACACCAGCACGGCCGGCGGCGCCGGGGGCTCCACCGCCCCCATGCTGCCCGCGACGAGCATGAGTACAAGCGTCGCCTCCCATGGTTCCAGTGGGATGCCGCGTTACCATCTTCAGGACACCGCGCAGGGCCAGGCAACATGGAGTGTGGGGCACTACGGCGAGGAGTTCGGGGTGACAGCCCCGGAAGCCTAGGTGCCCCGCATGATGGACCAGGGGTACGCACCGGAGGACGACCCTGGCTCGTTCCTCGGAGAAGAGTGGGAAGAAGGGACGCTGGAAGTTGAAGCCTTCCAAGAACTGACGGAGAACCGCAATGATCGCGCCAGCGACAACGACTATAGGGTACCACTAATCTCTCAGGAGTAGGCTTACGCTAACCATGGGCTGCAAGTGAATCGGGTCACTGCGGCGGTCGGCGACCCCAGCGCAGCAGCATCCCTTCCGCCAGGGGAATCATGCTGGGGGCCATGAGGGGGGAGCCAGGAGCAAGGCCCCTCCCCGCATCACGCGAAGCCAGGCAACGCCCGGAGGTAGGCCCTCTGCCGGGGAGGTGCCGGCGAGCCTTCCCCCGGCAGAGGACCCGTGGTCGCCGAGGGCACCACTGGTGTCCTCTTTCCCCCCTTTGTGTCGTCCAGGTTGCCGGTCGGTGATATGTCTCCAACGTATCTATAATTTTTTATTGTTCCATGCTATATTATATTCTGTTTTGGACATTAATGGGCTTTATTATACACTTTTATATTATTTTTGGGACTAACCTATTAACCGGAGGCCCAGGCCAGAATTGCTGTTTTTTTGCCTATTTCAGAGTTTCGCAGAAAAAGAATATCAAACGGAGTCCAAACGGAATGAAACCTTCGGGAACGTGATTTTCAGAACGAACGTGATCCAGAGGACTTGGACCCTACGTCAAGCCATCAACCAGGAGGGCATGAGGTAGGGGGCGCGCCTACCCCCCTGGGCGCGCCCTCCACCCTCGTGGGCCCCATGTTGCTCCACCGACGTACTTCTTCCTCCTATATATACCTACGTACCCCCAAACTACCAGATACTGAGCCAAAAACCTAATTCCACCGTCGCAACCTTCTGTACCCGTGAGATCCCATCTTGGGGCCTTTTCCGGAGCTCCGTCGGAGGTGGCACCGATCACGGAGAGCTTCTACATCAAAACCATAGCCTCTCCGATGATGTGTGAGTAGTTTACCTCAGACCTTCTCGTCCTTAGTTATTAGCTAGATGGCTTCTTCTCTCTTCTTGGATCTCAATACAATGTTCTCCCCCTCTCTCATGGAGATCTATTTGATGTAATCTTCTTTTGCGGTGTGTTTGTTGTGACTGATGAATTGTGGGTTTATGATCAAGTTTATCTATGAACAATATTTGAATCTTCTTTGAATTCTTTTATGTATGATTGGTTATCTTTGCAAGTCTCTTTGAATTATTAGTTTGGTTTGGCCTACTAGATTGATCTTTCTTGCAATGGGAGAAGTGCTTAGCTTTGGGTTCAATGTTGCGGTGTCCTTTCCCAGTGACAGTAGGGGAAGCACGCCACGTATTGTATTGTTGGCATCGAGGATAACAAGATGGGGTTTACATCATATTGCATGAGTTTATCCCTCTGCATCATGTCATCTTACTTAAAGCGTTACTCTGTTCTTATGAACTTAATACTCTAGATGCATGTTGTATAGCCGTCGATGTGTGGAGTAATAGTAGTAGATGCAGGCAGGAGTCGGTCTACTTGTCTCGGACGTGATGCCTATATACATGATCATACCAAGATATTCTCATAACTATGCTCAATTCTGTCAATTGCTCAACAGTAATTTGTTCACCCGCCGTAATACTTATGCTCTTGAGAGAAGCCACTAGTGAAACCTATGGCCCCCGGGTCTATTCTCCATCATATTAATCTTCCAACACTTAGCTATTTTCATTGCCTTTTATTTTACTTTGCATCTTTATCATAAAAATACCAAAAATATTATCTTATCATATCTATCAGATCTCACTCTCGTAAGTGACCGTGAAGGGATTGACAACCCCTTTATTGCGTTGGTTGCGAGGATTTATTTGTTTGTGTAGGTGCGAGGGACTCGTGCGTGGCCTCCTACTGGATTGATACCTTGGTTCTCAAAAACTGAGGGAAATACTTACTATACTGTGTTGCATCACCCTTTCCTCTTCAAGGGAAAACCAACGCAGTGCTCAAGAGGTAGCAAGAAGGATTTCTGGCGCCGTTGCTGGGGAGTCTACGCAAAAGTCAACATACCAAGTACCCATCACAAACCCTTATCTCTCGCATTACATTATTTTCCAGTTGCCTCTCGTTTTCCTCTCCCCCACTTCACCCTTGCCGTTTTATTCGCCCTCTCTTTTTCGTTTTCCTCTTTTTCGTTTGCTTGTCGTTATGGCTAGTCCCCTATCTTCTCCGTTGTCTCCCGAGAATGAAGTTCTTAATCAAAGGGAGGGAGAAAATCTAAAAGACGCTTGGTATAGAATTTGCAATGCTCAAAATAGATCTACCAGGAAGCAATCTACTTCCGTACTTCTCCGCAATTTTTATGTAGGTGCTACTCCTTGGTATAGATATATTCTTGATACCATTACCGGAGGGAATTTCTTGGGTAGCCATACTTTTGATTCCTATAATGCTATGCTAGATTTGTTTGGCTCACCACCTCTTTTGGTTAATGGAACTATGTTAACTATGGAGCATGTAATGCAAAGACTTGAAATTATTGAAAATAAAGTTCCTACTGTAGAGTTAATTGAAAATTTGGATAAAAACATCCACAACCAAATTACCGAATATGGATCTAAAGTAGGAGTCACTTTGAAAAATATTAAGGAGAAGGAACCCATAGTAAATGAAAGAATAAATCAGGATTCCACTAGAATCGATAAACTTGAGGGTATCATTACCAACTTGGGAACCGCTGTTTCTTCCGTAAAGAATACTCCAAGTCCTCCAACTAAAATTGCCAAGCTTATGTGTGTTCCTAAAAATAAGGGTGAATCCTCTAGTAAGGAAACTGCAGATCTCAAATCTATAAGTATTCATCCCAATCTTTTTGCTATCATTAAGGACCCATTTGCTACAAATGAATTTTTTGGTTATGTGCCTAGAAGCTGGATAATTAATAAAAAGAAAGAAACTCCTAAGGATGAGAGATGTCTCATTGAAGAATTGCCCACCAAAGATGGCAATACCTAGATTTATCCTTGCTATTATGCCTAGCTAGGGGCGTTAAATGATAGCGCTTGTTGGGAGGCAACCCAATTTTATTTTTAGTTTTTGCTTTTTGCTTCTGTTTAGGAATAAATATTTGATCTAGCCTCTGGTTAGATGTGTTTTTATGTTTTAATTAGTGTTTGTGCCAAGTTTAACCTATAGGATCTTCTTGGATGATAGTTATTTGATCTTGCTGAAAATTCCAGAAACTTTCTGTTCACGAAAATAATTATTAAAAATAACTAGAACGTGATAAAATATTGATTCCAATTGTTGCTGATCAATAAACAAATTTTCTAGGTCGTCCTATTTTTGCTGAATTTTTGGAGTTCCAGAAGTTTATGTTAGTTACAGATTACTACAGACGGTTCTGTTTTTGACAGATTCTGTTTTTCGTGTGTTGTTTGCTTACTTTTATGAATCTATGGCTAGTAAAATAGTTTATAAACCATAGAGAAGTTGGAATACATTAGGTTTAACACCAATATAAATAAAGAATGAGTTCATTACAGTACCTTGAAGTGGTGTTTTGTTTTCTTTCGCTAACGGAGCTCACGAGATTTTCTGCTAAGTTTTGTGTTGTGAAGTTTTCAAGTTTTGGGTGAAAGATTTGATGGATTATGGAACAAGGAGTGGAAAGAGCCTAAGCTTGGGGATGCCCATGGCACCCCAAGATAATCTAAGGACACCAAAAAGCCAAAGCTTGGGGATGCCCCGGAAGACATCCCCTCTTTCGTCTACTTCCATCGGTAACTTTACTTGGAGCTATATTTTTATTTACCACATGATATGTGTTTTGTTTGGAGCGTCTTGTATGATTTGAGTCTTTTCTTTTTAGTTTACCACAATCATATTTGCTGTACACACCTTTTGAGAGAAACACACATGATTCGGAATTTGTTAGAATACTCTATGCGCTTCACTTAAATCTTCTGAGCTATATAGTTTTTGCTCTAGTGCTTCACTTATATCTTTTAGAGCACGGCAGTGGTTTTATTTTATAGAAACTATTATTCTCTCATGCTTCACTTATATTATTTTGAGAGTCTTAAACAACATGGTAATTCTCTTAAATTGAGAAATTAATCCTAATAAGTTAGGTATTCAAGACTAGTAAAAAAACTATCTTAAGAGTGTGTTGAATGCTAAGAGAAGTTTGATGCTTGATGATTGTTTCGAGATATGGAGGTAGTGATATATAAAGTTGTGCTAGTTGAGTAGTTGTGAATTTGAGAAATACTTGTGTTGAAGGTTGCAAGTCCCGTAGCATGCACGTATGGTAAACGTTATGTAATATATTTGAAACATGAGGTGTTCTTCGATTGTCTTCCTTATGAGTGGCGGTCGGGGACGAGTGATGGTCTTTTCCTACCAATCTATCCCCCTAGGAGCATGCGTGTAGTGCTTGGTTTTTGATGACTTGTAGATTTTTGCAATAAGTATGTGAGTTCTTTATGACTAATGTTGAGTCCATGGATTATACGCACTCTTACCCTTCCATCATTGCTAGCCTAATCGGTACCATGCATTGCCCTTTCTCACATTGAGAGTTGGTGCAAACTTCGCCGGTGCATCCAAACCCCGTGATATGATACGCTCTTTCACACATAAACCTCCTTATATCTTCCTCAAAACAGCCACCATACCTACCTATTACGACATTCCCATAGCCATTCCGAGATATATTGCCATGCAACTTTCCACTATTCCGTTTATTATGACAGGCTCATCATTGTCATATTGCTTTGCATGATCATGTAGTTGACATCATATTTGTGGCAAAGCCACCGCTCATAATTTTTCATACATATCACTCTTGATTCATTGATATCCCGGTATACCGCCGGAGGCATTCATATAGAGTCATACTTTGTTCTACTATCGAGTTGTAATCATTGAGTTGTAAATAAATAGAAGTGTGATGATCATCATTCATAGAGCATTGTCCAAATAAAAAAAGAGAAAGGCCAAAAAAAAGAGAAGGCCCAAAAAAATTATATATATATATATATATAAATAAAAAGGGACAATGCTACTATCCTTTTGTTCCACACTTGTGCTTCAAAGTAGCACCATGTTCTTCATGATAGAGAGTCTCTTGTTTTGTCACTTTCATATACTAGTGGGAATTTTTCATTATAGAACTTGGCTTGTATATTCCAACAATGGTCTTCCTCAAATGCCCTAGGTCTTCGTGAGCAAGCAAGTTGGATGCACACCCACTTAGTTTCTTTTGTCGAGCTTCCATGCATTTATAGCTCTAGTGCATCCGTTGCATGGAAATCCCTACTCCTTGCATTAACATCAATTGATGGGCATCTCCATAGCTCATTGATTAGCCGCGTTGATGTGAGACTTCCTCCTTTTTTTCTTCTCCACATAACCCCCATCATTATATTCTATTCCACCCATAGTGCTATATCCATGGCTCACGCTCATGTATTGCGTGAAGGTTGAAAAGGTTTGAGATTACTAAAGTATGAAACAATTGCTTGGCTTGTCATCCGGGTTGTGCATGGTGAGAGCATTCTTGTGTGACGAAAATGGAGCATGACTAAACTATATGATTTTGTAGGGATGAATTTTCTTTGGCCATGTTATTTTGAGAGGTCATAATTGCTTAGTTAGTATGCTTGAAGTTTTATTATTTTTATGTCAATATTAAACTTTTATCTTGAATCTTTCGGATCTGAATATTCATACCACAATTAGAAGAATTACATTGAAATTATGCCAAGTAGCATTCCACATCAAAAATTCTGTTTTTATCATTTACCTACTCGAGGACGAGCAGGAATTAAGCTTGGGGATGCTTGATACGTCTCCAACGTATCTATAAGTTTTAATTGTTCCATGCTATATTATATTATGTTTTGGACATTAATGGCCTTTATTATATACTTTTATACTATTTTTGGGACTAACCTATTAACCGGAGGCCCAGCCCAGAATTGTTGTTTTTTTTCCTATTTTAGAGTTTCATAGAAAAAGAATATCAAACGGAGTCGAAATGGAATAAAACCTTCGGGAACATGATTTTCGGAACGAACATGATCCAGAGGACTTGGACCCTACGTCAAGCCATCAACCAGGAGGGCACGAGGTAGGGGGCGCGCCCTCCACCCTCGTGGGCCCCACGTTGCTCCACCGACGTACTTCTTCCTCCTATATATACCTACGTACCCCCAAACTACCAGATACGGAGCCAAAAACCTAATTCCACCGCCGCAACCTTCTGTACCCGTGAGGTCCCATCTTGGGGCCTTTTCCGGAGCTCCGCCGGAGGGGGCATCGATCACGGAGGGCTTCTACATCAACACAATAGCCTCTCCGATGATGTGTGAGTAGTTTACCTCAGACCTTCGGGTCCATAGTTATTATCTAGATGGCTTCTTCTCTCTTTTTGGATCTCAATACAATGTTGTCCCCCTCCCTCGTGGAGATCTATTTGATCTAATCTTCTTTTGCGGTGTGTTTGTTGAGACCGATGAATTGTGGGTTTATGATCAAGTTTACCTATGAACAATATTTGAATCTTCTCTGAATTCTTTTATGTATGATTGGTTATCTTTGCAAGTCTCTTCGAATTATCAGTTTGGTTTGGCCTACTAGATTGATCTTTCTTGCAATGGGAGAAGTGCTTAGCTTTGGGTTCAGTCTTGCGGTGTCCTTTCCCAGTGACAGTACGGGCAGCAAGGCACATATTGTATTGTTGCCATTGAGGATAACAAGATGGGGTTTATATCATATTGCATGAGTTTATCCCTCTACATCATGTCATCTTACTTAAAGCGTTACTCTGTTCTTATGAACTTAATACTCTAGATGCATGCTGGATAGCGGTCGATGTGTGGAGTAATAGTAGTAGATGCAGGCAGGAGTCAGTCTACTTGTCTCGGACGTGATGCCTATATACATGATCATACCTAGATATTCTCATAACTATGCTCAATTCTGTCAATTGCTCAACAGTAATTTGTTCACCCACCGTAATACTTATGCTCTTGAGAGAAGCCACTAGTGAAACCTATGTCCCCAGGGTCTATTCTCCATCATATTAATCTTCCAACACTTAGCTACTTTCATTGCCTTTTATTTTACTTTGCATCTTTATCATAAAATACCAAAAATATTATCTTATCATATCTATCAAATTTAACTCTCGTAAGTGATCGTGAAGGGATTGACAACCCCTTTATTGCGTTTGTTGCGAGGATTTATTTGTTTGTGTAGGTACGAGGGACTCGTGCGTGGCCTCCTACTGGATTGATACCTTGGTTCTCAAAAACTGAGGGAAATACTTACGCTACTACTCTGCATCACCCTTTCCTCTTCAAGGGAAAACCAACACAGTGCTCAAGAGGTAGCAGTCGGCTCAAAGGTGGTCGAGGGAGGCGCAAGGCGGGGCCCTCGTCTGGCGATATGAAGCAAGGCCGGTTCCTGTGAAGAAGGCCCAGTGCCTGTGAAGGTCGCCGCCCGTGATACACTCACGTAATAATGAGTGGGGCTGTACACGCCCCGGAGTCTCAGGCGTGCCGGCCTCTGGCCCTGGGGCTCCCTCCCACGCCTAGTAGCAGCACATCGCTCCGCGCTGGTGAGAAGACTTGAAGACCCGAAGACTAGACTAGGCGCCGGACGCGGCCATTTGCTTTGGATCTTTTCTTCTGTAGCCTTGCTTTCTGGATTTGGATTTAAGTTGAAGTCAAGCTTTATCGATGCGTGCGGGGGGTGCATTTTCTCGTTCAAAGCGATTTCTTGCCATCTGGTTCTTACCTTGTTCTCGATCTCACGCTCGCCACCTCCCCCTCGCTGGCCCCTCGCGAGCGGGGCTGGGCCCAGCATGCGCGACGCGCGCGCCGATCGGCGCAGGAACCTCACGAGGCCCTCTTGGGCAGGTTAGCAGACCCTTCGGGAGCCCCGCGGTGACTCCCGACCTTACAATACGATTCAGGGCCTGTCCCAGCTAAGGTAAACCGCTGCGGCTAGACTTGCCATCAGACTCATGGCCGGCGAAAACGCACCCTTGATTCAGCACAGAGAAATAGAAATCATGATTCATTTACATGAGGGGCTCCCCCTCCCAGACTGCTCTCACAATCTTCAGGGGCCACGCCCGAGTTTTTGCATACAGGGTGAAGCAGTAAAGGGACGAGGAATTAGCCGGATATGTCGCTCGCCGCGTCCTCCGTGTCATCTTCGGATGCGCCGCTCGCGTCGCTGACGTCGTCGTTGGCGGCGCCGCCACCATCACCAGCACCGGCGTCCCCATCGTCGACCACGTCGCCTCCGTCTACGGCGACTGCCACCGCGTCATCCTCTGAAGTGAAGGCTCTGACCAGCGCATCCATGTTGTCCTCCACCAACCGCGCCAGGTCACCCCAGACGGCCTGTGGTATGGGGGCAATGGCGGTGTCAAAGTCGAAGTTAGGGAAGGTGTTCCTGAGGTGGCTGAAGACGCAGGAGAACGCGCGCCCGAGGAGGCCCCGGCTTCTCTCCTCCACGAGCCGGCGAGCCCTGTCGTACCGGGCTTCCAGGCGCGTCACCACGTTGTTGAAGAAGATCAGGTGGCTGGTGTCGGTGTCAAAACCGGCGGATCTCGGGTAGGGGGTCCCGAACTTTGCGTCTAGGATCGATGGTAACAAGAGACGGGGGACACGATGTTTACCCAGGTTCGGGCCCTCTCTACGGAGGTAATACCCTACTTCCTGCTTGATTGATCTTGATGAATATGAGTGTTACAAGAGTTGATCTACCACGAGATCGTAATGGCTAAACCCTAGAAGTCTAGCCTATGTGAATATGGTAATGAATCTGTCCTATCCGGACTATGCTCTCCGGTTTATATATACACCGGAGAGATCTAGGGTTACATGAGGTCGGTTACATAGGAGGAAATCTTCATAATAGGTCGCCTAGCTTGCCTTCCACGCCAAGGAGAGTCCAATCCGGACACGGGCTAGTCTTCGGTCTTCGTGTCTTCACAGCCCATCAGTCCGGCCCATAGATAACAGGCCGGACGCCCGAGGACCCCTTAGTCCAGGACTCCCTCGGTAGCCCCTGAACCTGGCGTCAATGCCGAGGAGTCTGGCGCGCAGATTGTCTTCGGCATTGCAGGGCGGGTTCCCCTTCTCCCGAACTCCAAGATAGTCTTCATATGTGATGATTGTATCTGGACCTGTTACACACCATATTCCACCGCAGAGAGAATATATATGTTTCACACGAGTTCTATCCGCTGACAGCTTCCTACAACATGATATCACACCCGTGCGGTCATAATTTCGAACCGTTTTTCTTCTGCCATCCCATGTTTCAAAATGCGGTTGCTACTGGCATGTCTTGTCGAAGCAGAGATCGTGTCCCCCTATTGCGGGATTCTCATCAATGCGGGCATGGGTAACCCAACCGTGTTGTTTACACGGCCCTTGGGAATAGGCGAGTTTAAGGCAAGTAGGGAGGCGTTTGACATTCGCGGCCTCTATAAGGGGGTAAGGACTCCCTTCTTCCACCCACGCCCTTTCTCTTCCCCAGCCCTTCTGTCCTTGAGCTCCAGCGCCCCAGCCTTAGCTTCTCTCTCGTTCGAGAAAATACTCCAAAGATGTCCGGATCCGGAGCTGGAGGTAAGTGGATGGCCTCTTCCGTGAAGAAGAAGGACATCAAGGAGCTCTGGGAGGCCGGATATCTGGCCAAAGAGATCCCTCATCGACTCCCGGCCGAGGGACAGATCATCCTCACTCTCGAGCCCCACGAGAGGGTTGTGTTCCTTACACATATCGTCCGCGGGCTTGGGTTCCCTCTTCACCCATTCGTCCGCGGGTTGATGTTTTACTATGGGCTGGATTTTCATGACCTAGCCCCCAACTTCATCCTCAACATTTCGGCGTTTATCGTCGTTTGTGAGGCTTTTCTCTGCACCCCGCTTCACTTCGGCATGTGGCTGAAGACCTTCAATGTGAGGCCGAAAGTTGTGCGCGGCCAACAAGCAGAATGCGGAGGTGCTATGATGGGCAAGATGCCCAACGTCACCTAGCCCGAAGGTTCGTTTGCGGAGACGGTGAAGGGGTGGGAATCGGGGTGGTTCTACATCACCGAGCCGCGCGATGCTGAATGATTGGCGGCCCCCGAATTCCGATCCGGAATCCCGATGCGGCTCACCTCCTGGCAAGAGAGGGGCCTAACCTGGGGTCCCTCGGACAAGCTGACTGGGCTCCAGACGTGCATCCAGAACATGATAGAAAGGAAAATCAAGTTCGTCAACGTGGTCCAGGTCATGCTTGTTCGTTGGGTCCTTCCGTGCCAACGCCGATCTTGTAATTTGTGGGAGTTCGAGCCGGCCAAGCACCAGACGCTACTGGAGCTCTTCGGCACGATGCATGAAGAAATCTGGAAGGTGCTCTTCAAGGCCGGTGAGACGCCACCGCCTACGATCGAAGACCGCGGGCTTACATTAAAGCGCCAGCCCAACCCCGTAAGTTCCTTTAATGTTTTCAAGGAGCATCCCCTACTAGCATATTTTGAGAGGAAATTTAAGCATCCTTCCCCTATTTTCAGGCCTGGATTAAGTTGGCCGAGGGGATTAACTGTCCGCCTCCGCTGCCTGAGGACCAAGAATTTCCATTATTGGAGAAGATGTTGTTCCCTGCACCTTATGAGGTGCCGGAGAAGACGGCTAAAAAGGCGGTCCAAGGGGCCAAGAAGGGCCTTCGCCGGAGAAGCACTCCGGACGAGACGTCCGAAAGCGAGACTTCCTCTTCGTCCGCTGACGACGGCGATGAAGAGGAAGAATAAAACGACTCCCCACCTGAAGCGGGGAGGAAGAAGAGAGCGGCCCCCAGAAGCCCGGAGGCGGAAGCGCCTAAAAGTGTTAAAGGCTCCCTCGTGGATAACTCCGTGTGGGGCGTCGACAGCAGTCCGAAACGACCTCGCCGGACCAAGCCTCTGGCCGTTTCGTAAGTACCAGGATTCGCAAAAGTCTGGCCTTCCTAGTTTGTAATATTGACATATTGTAAACTTTTGTCGTTGCAGTCCGGCGCGTGGTGACTCCCCGCGATGCTCGACAGAGGATTCGCTGGACACAGAGGAGATGGCTAGCATATCTCCGCCACCTCCTCATTCCGTCTGACCCAACGATGATGACAAGGTGGTGTCCAAAAAGGCCTCCCCAGGGCGGGGGGATGTTCCGGATCGGGGTGACGCGCCAGGATGAGTCCTTGGACGCCGGACACACGGGGGAAAAAGCCCCCATGGAGACTGGTGACGGGGTCCGAGTTCCCTTCGGACCTCAGCCGGATACCATTCCGGAAAATCTATACGGCTCCGGGGTCCAGCGAACGTCATTCCCCCCAAGGAGGGAGCGTGCCTGTTCCACCTGTGACCTTTGTCCAACCAGAGATACCGGATAATCTGCTGGAGGCGCTGCGAAGCGCCTCTATCGTGGATGAACATCGTGTCCTTATGGACACGGTAATAGAGAAGGTTCAGTTCACTAAAAGCGGACTAACCGAAGCCTGCACTAGCCTTCTAACAGGCTTTGAGGTAAGTAAAGTGATTATAGGAAAAATATCACAGTATAGACAGTAGCCCCTGATACTCTGTTTGGTGTTCAGGAAGAAAAGCCTAACAGAGGATCAAAAAATCGCAGGAGTCTAACATGAGTTATCTATGTGAATAAGAAGGTATCGCTGCAGGCTGCCACTGCTATTGCTGCGGAGGTCTCTGGACTGAAGCAGAAATTGGAGCAGGCCGAGGAGGAGCTCGGCCGCGTGAAGAAGCAGTTGGAGGATAGCCAAGGTATGCAGTAACCCGTGGGTACATTTCGAAAAAATGAATAGTCCGACCGGACTGAAAGTGTCATAAACATTATTAGGGGCCACGACCGAGGTGGCAACCCTTAAGAAGGCGCTAGCCGAGGCCGAGGACAATGCGGCCAAGGAACGTGCTTTGCGCGAGAAGCACGAGGCCCGGGTTGGCCAGGCGCAGCAACAGCTCCAGGGCGCGATAGAGAATTTTGAGTCCTTGGAGCGTGATTTTAAGGCGCAGGAGTCCGAATTGGCGAAGGCTCGCCAGAGCGTGCAGGATGCATGAGCCGAAGCCTAGAGCGCCCTCCAGGAGATTCAAGTGGTCCAGAAAATTGCAGCGGGTGAGTCTTTCACCATGCCGAGCAAGTATGTAGAGAAAATGTCCCTTGTACTTGTCCTGAATTTTGGTTTTCCAGGGGCATTTGCAGGTCTGCCGCACAGTGTGTCGGACGCGGCCGAGCATTATAGAGCCGAAGAAGGGATGTCTACGGAGAAGCTGTTCTGCTCCCAATATCTGGGATCCGAACATCCGGTCCCCTTCAGCGACCAGCTAAAGCAGTTGGTCGAGCTGCACAGGTTGGCAGAGCTGGCCATGAATGACCTAATAGTCCGGCTGTGGCCTGCCGATCCTACACCTAGCAGCTATTTCAGACTTGTGCAGCGGCTTGTGAGTGCCTGTCCCTGGCTCGAAGCCGTGAAGCGGTAGGTCTGCATTGAAGGTGCGCGTATGGCTTTTGCCCGCGTCAAGACGCATTGGGCGAAGCTGGATGCCAAGAAGCTAATGACCGAAGGACCGCCAGAGGGCAAGGAGCATCGTCGACCCGAGCACTATTTTGATGGTGTCTTGGAGGGGCCCCGCCTTGCGGCGGAGCAATGTTCGAAGGATATTACATTCCCATAAGAACATGTGTATTATCTTGCCCTGTAATATGGAATAAAGATGTTATGTAGTATAATGTTTATGATTTTAAATTGTACCTCCTGTGCGGCCGTTTATTAATCCGAGGGATGACCAGTCGTCGGCTTCTGCCCCCACTTAGATAGTACGGGGGTGTTCGGGATAAATCTAAACACTCTTTACTCCACATTCTGGTCCTTAAAGGAGGTGTTTAGCGCAGCGAACAAGGCAATCAGACTATGCGGCCTTTACCGCCCCCACTTAGCCATAGGAGTTTGACAATTAATAAAGTTGGCGAAGCCCTTGGTTTTTGGAAGGCCGAATTAGGGGCGCTATTCACTCCAAATCAGAAGAACCGATTCTTCGCAAGAAGCGGAAAAATCTCCAACGATTTGGAACCTCACGAACAGCTGACCAGCTCTCGCCACATCATGACATTCAGTTTTCGGCTTTCTCTGCTGAGGTGCTCGTCCGGAAGTACTGGGACACAATCACAGTAGTTCTCCCTTTACTACCCTAGCCGATATAGCGGAACATAAGGTAGTATGCACAGGAGCCGGGCAACCCAACTATTGACCAAAGACATGATTCGGAGCCGATGCATATAATGCTATAAGTTCGGGGTGCCGAACTATACTAAAAAAGTGTTCGGACTTTTATTGCCGTGATGCGGGGTATAATGAAGCCCCTGGCATACTAGTATGTACCATGATGTACGTGTGCAATGAGTAATAGATACTGAGGTGAGGAAACGGAAAATATTAAGTAATGAGCTGACGCCACCATTTATTCACCGTTGAGATGTAATCAGTACGTCGATGCGTACTTTGTACCAGTAATGCGATAAGCAAGTAAGGCTATTTAACATGCCGTAACCAAGGGCGAGCTGCATGCGGGTATGTAAAACAAGTATATTAATCGTTTATTAGAGACCACCTGGGGGTTCCCTTGTACGCCAGAGTTCGTTGCCTCCTTGGTGTGTTCTGCAAACGGGTCGTCCGTATAGACCTTGAAAAAGAAAAGAAAAACCCGTAAAAAGAAAAAGCAGGAGCGTGCGAATCCCAGGGTCTATCAAGCCGTACTGTGGATCGCGAGCGAGTTGTGCCTCCGTCCGTACCCATGGGGTTTCGAGTGCGTAGTTTAAATGCGCGTGGTACTAACACCATTGCCTCGTCAGGGCTGGGACGGAGGCCAAATTGCTAGTTTGGCTTGTGACGAGCCGAGCTGTCCTACTACAGTGTAGTCCGGACCCCTTAATGATATCCAGGGGCTCGGCAGCCGGATTATAGTGCTGCTTGAGAAGGCCACTCTGTACTTCTGCTCCTAGGGCGGCGGCGTGCTCCTCTGTACGGAGGGAGCGTTTCGTATTTCCATTTACCGTAATGACGCCACGTGGATCGGGCATCTTGAGCTTGAGATAAGCATAATGCGGCACCGCGTTGAATCTAGCGAATGCGGTTCGTCCGAGCAGTGCGTGATAGCCACTGCGAAATGGGACGATATCGAAGATTAGTTCTTCGCTTCGGAAGTTATCCGGGGAACCGAACACTACCTCCAGCGTTATTGAGCCCGTACAACGGGCCTCTACGCCTGGTATGACTCCTTTAAAGGTAGTCTTCGTGAGCTTGACTCGTGAGGGGTCAATGCTCATTTTACGTACTGTATCCTGATAGAGCAGGTTGAGGCTGATACCACCGTCCATTAGGACCCGAGTCAGGTGAAATCCATCGATGATTGGGTCGAGGACCAATGCGGCTGAACCGTGATGCCGGATGCTAGTCGGATGGTCTCGGCGGTCGAAGGTGATCGGGAATGATGACCACGGATTAAACTTCGGGGCGACGGGCTCTACCGCGTAGACGTCCCTGAGTGCGCGTTTGCGCTCCTTTTTAGGGATATGGGTAGCGTATATCATGTTCACTGTTTTGACTTCAGGGGGAAATTTCTTTTGCCCCCTGGTGTTCGGCTGCCGGGGCTCTTCGTCATCGTCCTTGCTCGGCGATTCCCCTTCTTTGTTTCTGCTATTTACCTTGCTGGCTTTTTTAAAGACCCGGCAATCTCTGTTAGTATGGTTGGCCAGTTGGTCTGGGGTGCCATGTATTTGGCAAGAACGATCGAGTATGCTGTCCAAGCTGGATGGTTTTCCACTGCTCCTTTTATAGGGCTTCTTTTGTTGGCCGGACTTGGAGGCACTTAATCCGGCATGAACTGTTGTGTCATCGGTGTTATCACCATTGCTTCGGCGTTTGTTTCTGTTGCGCCGTAGCTTGCCGGCGCTGTTTTTTACCTCGGAGGGGCTTGTTTCGTTGGCCGTGTTTGTACTGCGAGCCAGCCAACTGTCCTCTCCCATGGAAAAGCAGGTCATGAGTGCCGTGAGGGCTTCCATGGAACTCGGCCTTTCTTGGCCGAGGTGGCGGGCGAGCCATTCGTCCCGGATGCTATGCTTAAAGGCCACCAAGGCCTCGGCATCCGGGCAGTCAACGATCTGGTTCTTTTTGGTTAGGAACCTAGTCCAGAATTTCCTAGCTGATTCTCGGGGTTGTTGAACTATGTGGCTTAAGTCATCCGCATCTGGTGGCCGGACATAGGTTCCTTGGAAGTTGTCTAGGAAAGCTTCTTCCAAGTCCTCCCAGCTGCCGATAGAATTTTCAGGCAGGCTGTTAAGCCAATGCCGAGCTGGCCCTTTGAGCTTGAGTGGGAGGTATTTAATGGCGTGGAGGTCATCTCCTCGAGCCATATGAATATGGAGAATGAAATCCTCGATCCATACTGCGGGATCGGTTGTGCCGTCGTATGATTCGATATTGACGGGCTTGAATCCCTTGGGGAATTCGTGATCCAGTACCTCGTCTGTGAAGCAGAGAGGGTGTGCAGCACCTCTATACCGGGCCGTGTCGCGGCGTAGCTCTGATGGAGTCCGTCTGCGGCATTCGGACCGGGCGTGGTTAGGTATGTCACGTCCGAATAGGTAGCCATCTTCGTGCGTCGAGGCACGTCCTCGCGATCCGTAGATCGATGTTGTATGTCCTGCTCCATTGTCCAGGTTCTGCCGGAGGTCATACGTGTGACCCCGAACTCTTCTGTCTTTATTTTTGCGGGGCGGTTGGGCAGGCTGCTGTTCGGCCTGAGTTGCCGCTTTATCTGGACCACGTGGCGGTGTTTCCGCATTACGCGAGGGAGTTGTGTGCTCCGGTGCCTCCTCATCGAATTGAGGTAGCAGTCTGCGTTTCGGGTATCTCCTGGCTGGGCGCTTGAGGCCGTATTCTTCCGCTGTCAGGACGTCAGTCCATCTGTCGACGAGCAGATCTTGTTCAGCTCGAAGCTGCTGCTGTTTCCTTTTCAGGCTCCTTGCAGTGGCTATGAGTTGAAGCTTAAAGCGCTCCTGCTCCAGAGGGTCCTCAGGCACGATGAAATCTTCGTTGCCAAGGCTTGTCTCCTCTTTGGAGGGTGGACGATAACTATCGTCCCCCGAGTCATCTTCTATGGCCTGCTCACCAGGGTTGTCTTGCCTGTCGTCATGTTCCTCCTCTTCGGATGCAGCACCGACAGGGTCTTCATTGTTTTCGGCGTCGCCCGGAGTGCTATTTTCTCCGGTACTAGTGTTGCTATCTTTTGAGTTGCGAGGCTTAGAACGGCGTTTGGGGCGCCGGTGCTTGGACTGCGTCTCAGAAGGTTTATTCTTATCTGGCTCTTCTTTGTTGTCGCCAGATCCTTTGGGTGTATCAACCATGTATACGTCATACGAAGAGGTGTCCGTCCAACGTCCAGTGAATGGTGGGTCTTGGCCTTGCTCATTATCGGCATCGTCGTCCATACCGGTGATGTCTTCGGAGCCATAGTCAAGCACGTTGGTTAAGTCGTCGACGGTGGCTATGAAGTGGGTGGCGGGTGGGAAGCAAAATTCCTCGTCGTCTGCCTCTAGCTCGAACCGAACATAGTTCGGCGATGAGTCTTCCTCTAGCTCGAACCGAACATAGTTCGGCGATGAGTCTTCCTCCAAGGACAAGTTTTTCAAAGAATTTAGTACATCACCCAAAGGCGAATGCTCAAAGATGTCTGCGGCGCTAAACTCGAAAATCGATAACCGATCCAGCTCGGTGTCCGCAGGCGCACTTGGTCCGGAACATGTAGCCGGAGACGAGTCCGGAGTTCCATTGACACCAGCATTGCAGGATGTCGAGTCCGTGTGCGGCTTCAACGCCGTGGACTTTATGGCTTCGGAGGGGATGATCTGCTTCGGTACTAAGGCCGTTGCAGCAACATGATCCATCTCCTGGGTGTGCTCTGATGACAGATTTAAGTCATGTTCATCGGAGAAAGGGGTAGCGATCGCCGCGGTTTCAAATCCCTCGAAGATCAAGTCTCCACGGATATCCACGACGTAGTTCAAGCTTCCGAACCTGACCTGGTGGCCAGGGGCGTAACTATCGATCTGCTCCAGATGGCCAAGCGAGTTGGCCCGCAGTGCGAAGCTGCCGAACACAAAAACCTGTCCAGGGAGGAAGGTCCCTCCCTGGACAGCGTCATTATTGACAATTGAAGGGGTCATCAAACCTTTCGTCGACGGCACAGTGGAACTCTCAATGAAAGCACCAATGTCGGTGTCAAAATCGACGGATCTCGGGTAGGGGGTCCTGAACTGTGCGTCTAGGATCGATGGTAATAGGAGACGGGGGACACGATGTTTACCCAGGTTCGGGCCCTCTCTACGGAGGTAATACCCTACTTCCTGCTTGATTGATCTTGATGAATATGAGTGTTACAAGAGTTGATCTACCACGAGATCGTAATGGCTAAACCCTAGAAGTGTAGCCTATGTGAATATGGTAATGAATCTGTCCTATCCGGACTATGCTCTCCGGTTTGTATAGACACCGAAGAGATCTAGGGTTACATGAAGTCGGTTACATAGGAGGAAATCTTCATAATAGGTCGCCTAGCTTGCCTTCCACGCCAAGGAGAGTCCAATCCGGACACGGGTATAGTCTTCGGTCTTCATGTCTTCACAGCCCATCAGTCCGGCCCATAGATAACAGGCCGGACACCCGAGGACCCCTTAGTCCAGGACTCCCTCAGCTGGCGTAGTCATTCGAGTGGGGTGCGGTGCATTCTCATTGTAGATGTGGCCCAGGGCGGTATTAGCCCTGTTCCGGAGGTCCTGAAGCATGGGGGCGTGCTCGCGCTCTAGCGTCCGTCGTCGGAGCACTTCCTCCCTGTTTTGCCGCGCGACGGCCTCGGCGTCATCAACCCGTTTCCGAAGAGAAAGCAGCTCGGCGCGGGCGGAGGCCAAGTCCGCCTGCGCCATAAACAGGGCGGCAGCCGTGGCCTCCCCATGCCTCTCCGCCTCGTCCAACCTGGGCCTGAGGGCAGCGGCCCTGCTCGCGTCCTCCGTTCCTGCGAGCTTCAACTTCAAGTCATACCTACCCTCCAGGTCTGCGCGAACCTCGGCCACCTGGCGGTCGACTTCCTCCTGGACCCTAGCCTCGCGAGCCCCGACGGCATCTTCCGCCTGAGTAACTTGACGCTCCCTCATCTCCAGTTGTTCGAGCTCAAGGCTGCGCTCCACGGCTTCCAGAGCCAGCGCCTCCTCACGCCTCCGGACCTCCTCTTCCTCTGCGTGCGTCCCCCTCAGCGACTCAAGGGCGGCTCTGCGCGCATCCACCTACTGCTCGAGGGACACACTCCAGGCCTGGAGCTCCCACGCGCGCTTCTCCACAGCCTTGCGATGGCAGTCAGCCTCACGAGCCTCCTCCAAGGCCCGGGAGCAAGCTTCGCAGGAAACCTTGAGGGATGCCTCGGCATTCGCATTGTCAAGATCACGCTGATAGCGGCCAAGATTGATGGCCACCCGCAGCTTACGCCATTCCTCCACCAGCTAAAGACCTTCAGCCTCAAGGCGCGAGTCGACGCCCGCAAGTTCTTCACCAAGTCGGCTCATTGCGCCCATCGCCTCCTGGAAGAGCTCAGGGCGAATGACGCTTCGCCCGCGCTCGGACTCGAACGCACGTCCCACCTCGTCCTCCACGTCGGGGGCTGCAGGCGGGACATCAAGTGGCGCACCACCTCTCGGCAGGGGGCTGGTGCCGCTCCAGGCGCCCGCCCGACTTCTCGAGAAGATTCGGCCGGACGTGGCCCGCTGCTTGAGGAGGAGCTGAAGGTTGAAGTCAACCAGTTGATGTCCATAACCAGAGGAGGAGACCAGGGAACGCCCGCCAGGCTCCAAGCCAGGACATGAAGGAAGGGCAGCGAAGCCATAGATTCAAGGCTCCATGAAGGCGAGCGCACCCCTTTGCCGACCCAGTTCTGGGCGCGGCGTGCAGGCTCGGGGTGCACAAGGCCAACAGGGGTGCCGAGGAAGGCGAGGATTGCTTCACGAGGGACCCAGCGGACCTGGCAGAAGGGGTCCTGAAGAGCTAGCGTTGGGAAGGAAAGCAGCAATCAAGAAGTCACAAGGTGCAGTACTTACTCGTCGATAGCAAAGTACTTTCGCCGCTTCAACGGCCCGAAGATGCTGTTGCTGCTCGGGGATCCTTTCCTCTTGCGGAGCTCCTCGAAGTCCATGCAAAGCCGACCGAAGCGCTAGACGTGACGGCCGGTGCGAGACGGGGCCGAAGAAGAGCTTGGAGGGACAACTTCAGGGGTGCCTGGCTGTGATGAACAGTCGGGCGCCGTCTCGCTACGACCTCCTGAGGCTTCGGGGGCTTTGACCTCGGGAACCGCGTGCTGCGTCGCCTCATTATCCGACGCCCCAGGGGAGGGATCGCGAGCTCCCGAGGACGACGCCCCCGGATCACCGTGTGGCATGTGCTCTTCACCGCTTGGGCCGCTGGCCTTCGTCGGAGCTCACCCTCCTGCACCCTCACTTGGGGCGAGCTCGGCACTGGCGGTGAGGACGGGGACCACGTCGACGGGGTTCTCGCGGGGCCCCACCAGGCCGATCGGGCGCAGGCCTCACTCATCAAAGGAGGGCATGCTCGCGGAAAACTCATCCTTGTTCTCGCAACGGTACAGTAGACATCTCTTCCTGGGCATGTCGTCTAGCAGAGGGGTACCCATCAGGACCACAAGCACTCTCTCCCACGTCTTAAGAGGAAGCCCTTCCTCTTGAAACCTCATGTGGTCCTGACTGCTGAGCAAGGCCCACATCGGGCGGGAACGGCGCTGAAGCGGAGCGACTCGGCGCTTGACGAACTCCTTCACCACCATAGGTGCAGTCACGCCGCGGTCCTTCAACCTCCTCAGCCTGGCCCAGACGGGAGCGAGGCAGGGGCTCGTGAGCTTCTGATGGCCCCAACTGGAGTTTGGAACAGCAGGCCCCGCCGGAGTTTGGAACAGCAGGCCCCGCCAGAGCATGGAGCAGAGGGCTAAGCACACCGGCGTCGACAAACACCCATCGTGTCTGGAACTCGTTCGTGGATGAAGGAAGCTCAAAGTCAATCCCCGCGCTTGCCGTCGCGGCCACGGCCTGGAAGCTCACGCACCCCGAGCTCTGACGAGAGTCAGTTAGATGCAATGAGAAGAAATGGTGGAAGAAGGCCACCGAAGGAGCGATGCCCATCATGGCTTCGCACAAAAAGGCGAAGACGGCGAGAAGGGTCATAGATTGGGGGTCGAGATGCAGCATGTGGATCTGATAATGCTCGAGCACCGCGTTGAAGAATGCGGAGAAGGGAGGAATCAGGCCAGCCCAGAGGGCATCTATGAAGATTGGGACCTCAGTGGCAGCCCGGGCCATGCGAGTGCGAGACGCGGGCCAAGCCACCGTTTCTCCCCACTCGTTGAAGCTGGAAGCGCGCATTGGATGCATCTTGTCCATGGCCTCGTCGTTGATCACCCGGGGTCGGCCGAGCACCGGCTCGACGGCCGGAGGCGCGCTCGGCGAAGACAAGGGTTTCTTCCCCTTGCCTGCTTGTTTCGGCGCCATGGCGATGGAGCTGGCAGGAGGCGGGTCAGATCGGAGAGGAGAAGCAGAGTCTCGAGGAAGCAGAGAGATTGGGGAAGCAAGACACGGGCGACGTAGGAATAACTGTGTAGACTCCGGGGGCCGCATAGCCAGGCGGATTCAGAGGCAGCGTGGGGAAGTGGAGACGCCCACGTCCAATCAACCGCCACGCGTCGACCAAGGCCGCGGGCTTTTGGGGCCTGCGGCGCTCCGCACTTGACCCTTGGCTTCGCCGCGAAGCCAAGCCCGAGCGCACCTTGGGCCCTAGGGCTACTGTCGGCGTCCTGGGAACGGGGGTCCCAGACTTGCCTGCCTGCGGCCCACGGCGTGGCTATGCTAGCGGGCCTGTACGGCCCATCTTCATCAACAAAGCATTCAAGACCCTCGCGAGGGGCCAAGCCTCGCGAGGCGGCCGGCACAAGACCTCCTCGGGAGCGGCCTCACCATGCTGCCTCGCGAGGAGCGGAGATATCAAGGCAGAGCAAACATCACGAGGCTCACGTGATGTGAGCCATGACGATCGGCACCAGGAGGGCGCCAGCGCGCGCAGCGTCCTTGTTTCCTCTTTGGTGCTAAGGAAGCAAGCGCAGGCGCGGAGTACCGAGGCATCAAGCAAAGGTTTCCATATCGGTGCAACAAGACCAAGACCAGCAGGACGGCAAGACGGAGGTCACCGGGGAGCCCAAGACGGCGTCATCACCAGAGCCTTTTGCAGGCGAAGACCGCTTTTTTCAGGATAGCTTGTACTAGTTGCCCCCTTTCAAATTCGCCCGCCGTTGTTGGCTCCCTTCCCGCTCACTATTTGGGGAGAGGACCAGGACCTATATAAGTAGAGCTAGCCACCACAATAGGGGTAGGTTGAACTGATCGAGTTCTCATCCACAAGTCCACAGAGCAGAAGAACACCTCAACCTTAGGAGGCTGTTCTTCCCCTTGTACTGTTCTTCATCAGCCCAAGAGGCAATCCACGACCACACACTGGAGTAGGGTATTACACCACAACGTTGGCCCAAACCAGTATAAATCTCGTGTCTTTTTGTGTTACGAGTGCGTCGAGTTCGTCCGTGAGATCTTAGCGAGCTAGGGCGTGGATCGGTAGGAGGGAAAGAACTTCGCGTGCACCCCAGAGTTCAAACCTTAAAGGTTTTGCGGGAAACCCACATCCGACAGTTTCATAAGGTTTTCAAAGCAACAAGTAAAATCATATATTTCACAAAGATTCCAAGCATAACACATCAATCTGTTTATTTGATACCATAAGAGTCTCCCCTTTTCAGACAAACGGTGACGCACAAAATGAGCATGCGCATCCAAAGATTTCCCATCAACTAGAGTAGTTGGGGTTTCAGCACGAGCGCATAAGGATCGAAGATGATCCAAGTAGAACACTATAAGTGGATCCATATCAATAGATTTGTAGCAAGCAAAGATGCAAGCAAAAAAGAAGGCACATGGTAACACAAGATCGAACGGAAGGAGGGCGAACAAAAACGGCAAGGGTGAAGTGGGGGAGAGGAAAACGAGAGGCAAATGGCAAATAATGTAATGCGAGGGATAAGAGTTTGTGATGGGTACTTGGTATGTCTTGACTTGTGCGTAGACTCCCCGGCAACGGCGCCAGAAATCCTTCTTGCTACCTCTTGAGCACTGCGTTGGTTTTCCCTTGAAGAGGAAATGGTGATGTGGTAAAGTAGCGTAAGTATTTCCCTCAGTTTTTGAGAACCAAGGTATCAATCCAGTAGGAGACCACGCTTGAGTCCCACACACCTACACAAGCAAATAATAACCTCGCAACCAACACGATAAAGGGGTTGTCAATCCCTTCACGGTCACTTACGAAAGTGAGATCTCATAGAGATGATAAGATAATATTTTTGTTATTTTTATGATAAAGACTAAAATTAAAGAAAGCAAAGTAAACGGTAATAGAAATAGCTTGTTGACGGAAGATTAATATCATATAAAATAGACCCGGGGCCATAGGTTTCACTAGTGGCTTCTTTCAAGATAGCATAAGTATTACGGTGGGTAAACGAATTACTGTCGAGCAATTGATCGAATTGAGCATAGTTATGAGAATATCTAGGTATGATCATCTATATAGGCATCGCGTCCGTGACAAGTAGTCTGACTCCTGCCTGCATCTACTACTATTACTCCTTCTAGAGTATTAAGTTCATAAGAACAGAGTAACGCATTAGGCAAGATGGCATGATGTTGATGGATAAACTCAAGCAATATGATATGAACCCCATCTTTTTATCCTCAATGGCAACAATACAATACGTGTCGTTTCCCCTACTGTCACTGGGATCGAGCACCGCAAGATTGAACCCAAAGCTAAGCACTTCTCCCATTGCAAGAAAGATCAATCCAGTAGGCCAATCCAAACTGATAATTCGAAGAGACTTGCAAAGATAACCAATCATACATAAAAGAATTCAGAGGATATTCAAATATTATTCATAGATAATCTTGATCATAAACCAACAATTCATCGGATCTCGACAAACACACAGCAAAAAGAAGAGTTACATCAAATAGATCTCCAAGAGAATCGAGGAGAACTTTGTATTGAGATCCAAAGAGAGAGAAGAAGCCATCTAGCTAATAACTATGGACCCAAAGGTCTGAGGTTAACTACTCACACATCATCGGAGAGGCTATGGTGTTGATGTAGAAGCCCTCCGTGATCGATGCCCCCTTTGGCGGAGCGCCGGAAAAGGCCCCAAGATGGGATCTCACGGGTACAGAAGGTTGCGGCGGCGGAAATTGGGTTTTGGCTCCTCTGCTGATGGTTTGAGGGTACGTAGGTATATATAGGAGGAAGAAGTAGGTCGGTGGAGCTACGAGGGGCCCACGAGGGTGGAGGGCGCGCCCAGGGTGGTAGGCGCGCCTCCCTGCCTCGTGTCCTCCTCGTTCGTTTCTTGACGTCCACTCCAAGTCCTCTGGATCACGTTTGTTCCGAAAATCACGTTCCCGAATGTTTCATTTCGTTTGGACTCCATTTGATATACTTTTTCTGTGAAACACTGAAATAGGCAGAAAAACAACAATTTGGGCTGGGCCTCCGGTTAATAGGTTAGTCCCAAAAATAATATAAAAGTTTATAAATAAAACCCATT
Source organism: Aegilops tauschii subsp. strangulata (assembly GCF_002575655.3). NCBI lineage: Eukaryota > Viridiplantae > Streptophyta > Magnoliopsida > Poales > Poaceae > Aegilops > Aegilops tauschii. Next base: position 238,101,106 of record NC_053037.3, on the reverse strand, counting down.
AAACATCCAAAACAGAATATAATATAGCATGGAACAATCAAAAATTATAGATACGTTGGAGACGTATCACTCCCTCGGCGGCGACGTCCACATCAGTAGGAGCTGCTGCTGCTTTAGCTCTCACTCGCGTTGCTGCTCTGCTCTTGCTCTCGGTCCCCTGCCTTGTCTGCTCTTGCTCTTGCTCGCGCTGCTGCTCTCGCTCTCGCTCTTGCTCGCGCTGCTGCTCTCGCTCTTGCTCTTGCTTGAGATGCTGCTCCGATTTAGCTATACTTCAGTCGACTAAATCGACTTTTGGGTCAGTCGATTTTCAGGGGGTGGGGGGGGGCTCACCGGAGTTAAGGAAGAACCAGCCGCAGCGGGGAGGGGGGCTCGCCGGAGAGTTACCCGACTATCTATCTTAGGGTTCAGGGTGGGGGCGGTGGTCGCCGGTGGTGGTGGGCGGTGGCGTGGGGATCACCGGAGAAACAGCTCGGCACGGGGGGGCCTAGAGGGATGGCCGGGGCGGCGGCGGACCGGCGGTGGGGAGTGGTGGCTGGCGGCTCAGGGGGGTGGAGGTTGAAGATGAACTGCAGGCCCTTGATTTCGTATCCAACGGCTGCAAAATTGACTGACCAGAGACAAAAAAGTCAGTCGACTGACGTGTAGCCTCACCTCTAGTGCGTTCAGTTTCGACAGTAAAATTCAGTTTCGATAGCAAAATTTAGTTTCGACAGTCAAGTTCAGTTTCGACAGTTAAATTCAGTTTCGATAGTTAAGTTCAGAGATGAGCGGCTGATGTATTTTACATCTAGCACTTTGTGGTTATGTATTTTATGTCATCTATTGGAGATGGTATTAGAATTCCACTCAGGTTAACGTTGTCTCTCTTGTCCTGCTTCAGCCTCGGCGTCGTACAACTCACCGGAGATACTCCAATGACGAAACCCTCCATCACAGTGGGGCAGTACCTCGTGCTCAATCTCCAGACGCCTAAGATCTTCTTCCCCTCCTCCGATAGCCAAGTTAACCGAAGCATCCTCACCGGCCAGCCCAATCACGCTGAGATCAACATGGCTTCGCCAAAGAGGTTGTACACTTGTTGCATATCTTTTTTACTCTACATGTTATATATATTGTCCACTGAGCACCCAGAGTAACGGGAAATACGATTATTTTATCCTACTATATGACAAGCAGTGAGGTACCAGGCAACTTAGCTATCTGTGATGGACTCTCTTGAACGCCATCATTATTTATCTCTGCATGTTTGAGCTGTGCATTTGTCGATGGCCCTGGGAGTTGAGCTAGTAGGGCAGTGGCCTGGGTCCAAAGTAATAGAAGTAGCACAAAAACATTTTTTAGTGTAGGCTTTTCCTTGCTCAAGCGTGCCTACTAGAATCTCCAGTGCTTGAAAGGAAAAGTGAATGAAAACATAGGAATTGGAAAGTTTCGTATGGTACTACTTTTCATGAATTTGGTGCAAAGGAATGGAGCAAAGGAAAACTATAGGATTTGTTCCTTTAGTGTCTCCTTGAAAGAAAAACCGTAGGAATTTTAATTTCCACTTGTGCTCCTTTTCAAATTCCTAGTCATGAAGCACAAGACTAAGAGATAGTAGCATAATAGCATTATAACCGTACATTTTCTTGTGGTTTGACTTAATCTCACCATGCTTCTTTGCATCCTGTGATCTTCCAATTCTTGTGAACCAAACACCCAGATTGGCAGAAATCCTGTGTTTTTAAATTCTCTATTTTTCACGTGCATTCCTATCCTATTCCTGTCTATTTCATATCCATGCTTTGTTAGAATCCTCAAATTCAAACAAGCCCTTACACAATTACTTCTGTTACAGATATGTGTCAAAGAAAACCTTGTGTGGTTTGTCCTGGTCCTGCGGTGCTGTGTTCCACCCCAGCTCAGCTGCTCCAACGACGGAAGGGTTCACCACAGTAGGGATCCGCTCTCTAGACTGTCTTTCGCCGCCTCAGATCTTCTTCCCCACCACCGGCAACCACGACAACTGCATTACCATCATCAACTGAGCAGATGACCTTGAGGACTACACGGGTCCGCAAGAGAGGTCGCACTCTTCTGTGTCTGCTTACGTTATGCATCGCTTAATATGATGACATGCTACTTTATCGTCGTGTTCACCTATTAGACTCCGAGTCAGGTCCAAACTTATGCTGAAACTTGAGTTTTTAAATGGTTGTGGGGTACATATTGGGGCAGCATTCAGTACTATATGTCTACTATCTGGTTAATCTCGGGTGTCTACTATGAGTTTCATGTTGGGTGCAAACAAACATTAAAGGAGCCATTATCTGTATTTTTTAACTAAAGCTATTATCTACCTGCTATCATTTGTTTTGGGTCTATCCACAGTTTGCTACCATCACTCTGGATTTGTGCATGCACTCCTTACACTACAAAAAAAGACACATCCGTGACATTTTGGGCTGAATGAATTTTTTTTCTGTCATACTTATGACACTTCTATGATGATAATTGTGACAAAACCCGGTATCATCATAGATGTGGTGGGCTCCTACTTCTATGACAAAAAATCATGACAGAAAATGGGCTTTTCGTCCTGGGCGGGCCGGAGACGCAGCTGCATGACGTTCTTTGGGCCGTCCATGACGGAAAAACCGTGGTAGAAGCGAGGGCGAGGAAAATTTTGGGGAGTTCCTGGTTACGGTGGGTGGTCGGGGACCGAGCGGTGCGCGTTTCTCTCATACACGTACGCACGTGTGTGCGAGGCATTGGGCTCTAATTGAACCCGAGCGAGGCGTTGGGATCTAACTGAACCCGAGCGATTGCACTGCAGGCTACGCGTTACTGAACCCGAGATATCGATCGATGGCTGTTAACTGAACCCGATCGAGCGATTCCTTCACCACTGCTGCTAACTGAACCCGATCAATGCTGCCTCTGGATGAACAGTGAGCATTGCTGGGGGGGGTTTTGGATGAACAGTTCCCGGTGGGGGTGGATGAACAGGATCCCGTGGTGTTGCCTCTAGATGAACAGGACCCCGATCGATCGAGGCGGTTGGGGCTGGATGAACAGGACCCCGTGGAGGGCTGGATGAACAGGACCACCCCGTGGAGGGCTCGATGAACAGTAGACGGTGGAGGGCTGGATAAATAGTAGCCTGTGGAGGGGTGGTTGAAAAGGAGCCCGTGGAGAGGGCTGGTTGAACAGTAGCCGGTGGAGTAGCGTGCGGTGGAGGCTGGATGAATAGGAGCCGTGGATGAACAGGTGGAGGCTGGAGGAGGTCGACGGTGGATGAACAGTAGCCCGTGGAGGCTGGAGGGGGTCGATGGTGGATATGAACAGTATCCCGTGGAGTCCCGTTTTGCGGTACGCCACACCCCTCCCGATGAACAGGACCCCCGTTTCGACCATAGCGCTCCAACACAAGTCCATTTCCTCTAATTTGCGGTACGCCACACCCCTCCCGATCAATAGGACCCCCGTTTCGACAGTAGGAGGTCCGTTTCCAACATTTTGCGGTACGCCAGACCCCTCCCAACTAACAGGATCCCGTTTTGACCGTGGCCGGTCGAACACAAGGCCGTTTCCTCCGTTCTGTGGTACGCCAGGCCTCGTTTCCATCGGCTGTTCCGTCCAAGCCCTCCCGATGAACACAACAACGCATTCCGTTCCGACCCAGCCGGTTGGCTCCCCATGAACACGACGACGAGACTTTTTCTCCGTTCCGACCCAGCCATGTACACGAGCCCTGTCCGTACGTACGCGCGAGTAGGCGTTCAAGACCCCGCCCGTATATACATACGTGGCCGTATTTACTTTCTTGCACCCTGGCCGTTGTACGTACGTGTACATGCTACGTGCGCGCCTCTACTATGACACATGCGCGCCTCTACATCGACCACTATGTACGTACACGTTCGCGACCAGAATGACAATGCTACGTACGCTTCAACCAGGTGGGTCCCGACTGTCAGGCACTTCCTTGCGTGCGAAGATGTGGTTGGTGGGTCCCAGCAGTCAGGGGGGCGAATCTTTTTTTTTGCCCGGACGCACTTCCTAGCGTGCGAAGATGTAGCTGGTAGGTCCCAGCAGTCAGGGGGGAAACGTTTTTTTCATGAAATACGGTTGCCCGTCCGATGGGTCCTTGCTGTCACGTGGAGGAATCATTATTTTCCGCGTAATAAGGAGGCACTTCCTTGCTGCGGCCGTGGACCGAGTTGTCAGCCTCTCCACGTACAGTCCATGTCCGATGGAAGCCGTTCCTTGACCACGTTGACCACGCCGCGCCGAGAGCACCAGGGCGGTGGAAGACGGGGAGGCCTAGGAAGGGGACGACGCGGAGCCGGGGAAGACGAGGCAGTGAATGCCCACGCGTAGAGGAGTATGAGGGTTCACTGGTTCGGCTGCGGTGTGAGGCTGCCATCGCCGCAGAATAACAGGGGGTGTGGGTGAGTAGAGGGATGGCCTGGCCAGCGGTGGGAGTAGTAGGGGGCGGTGAGGCCTCCGCGGCATCACAGCTGGCCACGGGAGACAGGAGCACACGGCACGACCGGCCCTGGTTTAGGCGGCTGGAGCAAGAAGACCAGAGGTTGAAGAAGCACTACGGCCGTTGGATGGAAATCGTACGGTCACTGGAGCTAGAATCGTGCATATTGACTAAGTTATCTAAGCCCTCCATCCCCATCAACTTAGTAGGCCCACAAGTCAGCCTCCCACTATACTGGGTCCCAGCTAGCAGGGGGAGTATTCATTTTTTTGCGTAATAAGGAGGCACTTCCTTGCGTGCGAAGATAAAGCTGGTGGGTCCGAGCTGTCAGTGGCAGTAACATTTTTTTCGCGAAATATAGATACCCTTTCGGTGGGTCCCAGATGTCAGGTGGAAGAATCATTATTTTGCGCGTAATAAGGAGGCATTTCCTTGCGTGCGGCCGTGGACCCAGCTGTCAGCCTCTCCACGTACAGTCCACTTTAGATGCATGTCAGTCATTGACCATGTTGACCAGGCCGCGTCGAGAGCACCAGGGTGGTGGACGACGGCGAGGCCTAGGAAGGGAACGACACGGAGCCAGGGAAGACTCAGCAGTTGTTTCCCACGTGGAGGGGAGTACGACTGTACGAGGGTTTACTGGTTCGTCTGCCGTCACCGGAGAATAACAGCAGGTGTGGGTGAGTAGAGGGATGGCTAGCCGGCGATGGGAGTACGGTGGGGCGGTGAGGCCTGCGCGGCAGCACAGCCGACCGCGGGGAGGAGGGAGGAGGCAGTCCCGCCGGTGCTTGTTTGAGCGGTTGGAGCAGGAAGAGCAGAGATTGAAGAAGCACGGCGGCCGTTGGATGGACATCCAACAGTCATTGCTTGTGCGTCAACCTTTTTTTAGGAAAGCCTCAAATCTGTGGAAAACAACATACAACCCATCTGCCAATATTTCTAATAATTTACAGCCCATTCGCTAATTCATAAGGTTTTTTTTGGAGCCCATATTCTTTTTGTTAGCATTACATCCCATATTGTGGCCAGGGTTAAAAAATTATACGAAATTTTGCATATTTCGGTGCGGTCCGAACTATTTTTAATCCCGAAATTTCGAGTCACATACAAACTGATTTTAAAAATAAATGTATATCAATATAAAATCCAACAAATTGTCCACGCATAAAAATCAATGCAATTTAAAATCTCGAAATGAAAAAAAGAAATTTGGAACTAATTGCCGGTTTGATGTGTTTTAAAAATGTACAGCCCGTTTCTCATTACTGATAGGCCATTTTCTCGGCCAGCCGAATGAAGCTCTCCTTGTCTTGAAAGATTTGGAGCCCAACAGGCCTAACAAAGCGACTTACTTGGCAAATCACAAAAAAGGGGTTGTGGCCGTGGACCCAGCTGTCAGCCTCTCCATGTACAGTATTCTTCCGATGGAAGTCGGTCGTCGACCACATTGACCACGCCGCGCCGAGAGCACCAAGGCGGTGGACGACGGGGAGGCCTAGGAAGGGGACGACGCGGAGCCGGGGAAGACGCGGCAGTGGATGCCCACGCGGAGAGGAGTACGAGGGTTCATTGGTTCGGCTGCGGTGTGAGGCTGCCGTTGCCGCAGAATAACAGGGGGTGTGGGTGAGTAGAGGGATGGCCTGGCCAGCGGTGGGAGTAGTAGGGGGCGGTGGGGCTTCCACGGCATCGCAGCCAGCCACGAGAGGCAGGAGCACGAGGCACGACCGGCGCTGGTTTGGGCGGCTGGAGCAAGAAGACCAGAGGTTGAAGAAGCACTACGGCCGGATGGACATTGTACGGTCACTGGAGCTAGAATCATTCATATTGACTAAGTTGACAAAGCCCTCCGTCCCCGTCAACTTAGTTGGCCCACAAGTCAGCCTCCCACTATTGTGGGTCCCAGATAGCTGGGGGTATTCATTTTTTTGTGCGTAATAAGGAGGCACTTCCTTGCGTGCGAAGATATAGATGGTGGCTCCGATCTGTCAGCGGTGGCAACATTTTTTTTCGCGAAATACAGAGGCCCTTCCGGTGGGTCCCAGCTGTCAGGTGGAGGAATCATTATTTTGCGCATAATAAGGAGGCATTTCCTTGCGTGCGGCCGTGGACCCAGCTGCCAGCCTCTCCACGCACAGTCTACTTCCGATGGTGTCGTTCGTTGACCATGTTGACCACTCCGCACCGAGCGCATCCAAGGTGGTGGACGACGGCGAGGCCTAGGAATGGGATGACGCGAAGCCAGGGAAGACGCGGCAGTGGATGCCCACGTGGAGCAGAGTACGAGGGTTCACTGGTTCGGCTGCGGTGTGAGGCTGCCGTCGCCGCAGGGCCTGGCTAGCGGTGGGAGTAGTAGGGGCGGTGAGGCCTCAACGGCAGCACAACCGGCCACTGGAGGTAGGAGCAGGCGGTCTCGTCGGCGCTGGGTTGGGTGGCTGGTGCAAGAAGAGCAGCGATTGAAGAAGCAGCAGGACCGTTCGATTCAAATCCAACGGTTACCGCTGCTAGAATCGTTTGTTGACTAAGTTCACAAGCCCTGCGTACGCGTCTACTTAGTAGGCCCATAGGTCAGCCTCCCAACCGGTGCGACCCAGATGTCAGTGGGAGGAATCATTTTTTTCGCGTAATAAGGAGGCAGTTGATTGCGTGCGGCCAGGCCAGCGGAGGGAGTAGGGTGGGCTGGGGAAGCCTGCACGGCATCACAGCGGGCCACAAGAGGAGGGAGCAGGCAGTCCCGCCGGTGCTAGTTTAGGCGGCTGGAGCAGGAAGATCAGAGATTGAAGAAGCACGTCCGCCGTTGGATGGACATCCAACAGTCACTGCTACTCGAATCGTGTGTTGACTGACAAAGCCTTGCGTAAACAAGTCATTTGCTATTATTTTTATAATTTTTACTCATTTTCTAATTCATATGGAATTTATTGCAGCCCATTTTCCATTTTAGAATTGCTGCCCATTTTCTGGTCAGTACCAGGGCTAAAAAAATAACTAAATATGTGGGAAATTTTGAAAATTCACAAATGTTTGCTGCGGAACAAAATATTCTTAATCCAAAAATTAGTAGCCATACTAAAACAAATTTAAAAATAAATTAGTACTTTGTCATGTTAAATCCAATGAAATACTCCCTCCATCCCAAAATTCTTGTCTAAGATTTGTCTAAATACGGATGTATCAAGTCACGTTTTGGTATCAGATACATCCGTATCTAGACTAATCTAAGACAAAAATTTTGGGACGGAGGGAGTATAAGATATCAGTGAAGAACAAAAACAAAAAAAGAAACTAATATCCCATTTGCTATAATTTTTTTGGAATTTTCAACCCCTTTTGATATTACTTTTAACAGACACTGACCATACTCTTTGGCCAGGCTTGAAAGATTTGCAGCCCAATAAGTCAGAGAAAACAAATAGGCCTAGCTTGGATATTCTTCAAAAAGAAATACTGGGCTAACTATTTTCCCAAAGAAAAAACTGCTGGGCTAGTCATGTTGTTAGACGGGCCACAGAGACCGCACAACCCAGTTTATAGCCTACTCCTCCAAATTACTACTCAAAAAAAAGTTATGCAATTCTGTCGTTAATTGACTAAAAGTTGAAAATGATGTGGGTCCCAGATATCAGCAGGGTGGATTAGAGTAAAAATGAGGGGTTCATCTGAGTAGTAAAAGAGGTGCTTGCTTGTGTTCGGGAGTGGACCTGGTGGGTCCGTACTATCATACTCACAACTACAGTCCTCTCCCGATTCACTATGTTGACAGGAACCGTTTAAAAAAAACTATGTTGACAGGGCCGGACGGCGACGCCTTGGCGAGCGCACCAAGGCGGAGGATAAAGTGTTGTCTCCAATGTGCTGGGCTGGGTTGGACATTCTTATTGAAAAATAAAAATGGACTGGAACTATTTACAACGTTGACTACGATTTGCATGGGTCCGCTGGTTGCAGGAAGAAAATGCTGGGAGAAAGAAGACAGTCGCTATCTTTGCCTAAGAATAATATCGAATGAATGTAACGACACTATCATAGGAAATAATATCCTACTGTTAAATCGTGAATTTAAAGAACTGGTGCATGAGCATTTAGCTTTATTTACTTATTTACTTATTTATGTTTAGGGGACCATGAGCATGTACCTGGGCCGGATTCATGTGAGAGCCTCCCTTCCAGTTAATTATGGGCTTCTCTATTGGGCCTTCATTAGTGGGCTGCATGTTATCAACAAGTGGAAAATGTGGTTCGTCCGAAAAATAGTATGCGCTACGTACGGTACGGGGAACTAAAGGATCGAACCGTGCAACGACTTCCAAAACATTGTGTTTGTCGTTCTAACAACACATTTATTCAACCAACAGACAAAATATAATACTGATTGTACAATGAAAACAGCAGCAGCAGCAACCAGGGCTAGGGGTGCAGCAGAAGCAGTAAGCAGGCCAGAAGAGTGAAGACGCAGCTCTCTCTTCCAAACCAAACGTCAGCCATCATTACAAAAGGGCTACCTAAAAAGAACAAGTGTATGCATCAAACTAAATAAAGATCCTACTACACCAAGTGTACGCATCTAACTAACTGGCTCAGTTAGATGTTACGATTTATTAAGCTATGGAGATTGGCCGACAGCCTAAACCAGCTGGGTGTCTGACGGGGGAAACTCCAGGCAGCAGGTCGAAGTCTGATACTTGCGACCATCTCTCCTACTTTGGGCTGCAGAGCATGGTGGCACATATCAGGGTATGGTGCATGCAGAGACGCATGGTACGCTGTGTACACACAGTTTTGCCTGATGAACGAAACCGCGCTGCCATCATGATCCGTGCCGTCGGTTATCTCCTGGTTAATCGGATAATTCAGTCCGACAAACAGAGAGCGTGTACCAAGGCTACTTACCAACCTCCAGTCAAAAATTCCTGAAGGCCCAGAGAAGCTGGGATCCTGCTCAAAGACCTTGCAGTGACTATGATTGTATTCGCGAAACAACACGTCTGGTACATGCGAACGATCATCAATCGTTCGCCGTCGTCTGATCGAGCCAGGAACCACCTGCAACTGCCATGCCACTTTTCTTTGAAAGGTTCTGGGATTAGGAAGGGTAGGGACACCAGGCGGCCTACAACATCATATCAAGTTGGAGTCAAATAACCCTCAAAAAAAGTTGGAGTCAAATAAAAAAGGGCTCTTGATGTAGTCAATCTTAAGAACAACATGTTATGAGCATGAATATTTTTCCAGTAAATGTTGATAGTAATATAAACAAGCCATCATGATATCATAGGAAAGTAACATACTGCTGTAACAGCCATTTGTAGCGATGACTGGAGTGGGCCAGCAATACGTCCAGCCATAGAAGGAGTCGACAGCGTAAATGAAGCCCTTGTGTTCAATGGCATCAGAGAACCATGGAGGATGTATGATCCTACGATGGACGTGCAGATTTATCCACTTACCGCAGTGACTTGTCAGATAGGCGAGACCGTGGTTGAAGAACGCAATTAGCCTGAAGTCTTTATAATTCGCAGATCTTATGGGCACATGGCAGATTACAACCTTGAGCAAATCAAACATGGTATCATGTTGGCTACTGTAAGATTCCGAGTATTCTGGGCCGCGGTGCCAAAGCAGTGCAGTGTTAATCGAAGGAAGGGGGATCAATCGCCAGGTGTAGACCTCCACGAGCATCCAGCTGCCGCGACCGTCGACGAGCACCATCCAAGACGTGTTCATGCCGACCCAGTACATACCGTTAATGTAGTTGAGGGTGACGGGGATTGGATCGCAGTCAAGGGGGTTGATGCTCGCATCCCTACGATCGTTATGCTGCATGACATGCCGTTTCAGAAGATCAGGCGGCATCAGCAAGCAAGGAGCTGGCTTAAAAAGCTCCGGCCCGAGGGCTTTGAGTAAACGGTACAGCCCCGACGAGCACGCGGCGAGCGGCATGGTACTGAGTTTGTCCACACGCGAAACAATGAGCTTGATTACCTCTGTGGGGAGCGAATTCCAGCCACTCTTTCGGCGGACGCTGCTCGGTTCTGCCATTGTTAGTGCTTGGGTTTTGGACGAGGGGGGAGGCGCCTTAGCGGGGATGGAAGATTGGACGAGGGGGGACGTGCCTTAGCGGGGATGGAAGAGCGGACAAAGATGGAGAAGCGAATATGTGCTGCGGGAAGTGGAGTAGGACTCTGCTCTACTACTAGCACCAGAGGAGTAGTATATTCTAATCTAAAATAGTTACAAACTTCAATGCCCTTGCGTGGAACGACTACGAACAGCCATCGGTGCTAACTCCAATCCCAAGCAAACATTCGCTGGGAGACATGGCAGTTGCAAATGCCCGCGACGCAGTTATAGTACGTGTGTAAGGGTGGCGGTTTTGTCAAATACTATGGCTTGAAAATAGGCCACCGTCGGATGGAAATCTAACGGTTACGTGGGATTCGCCAGGATTGAGCTCGTGCCGAACAATCGCCAGATATCATTACTAAAAAAGGTTAAAACACCCGGGGCTATAACTTGCACTGGCTGACCACTAACAATGATACTAACATAGTTGTAAAATGGTCAAAGACCATGTCTACGTGGTGTTTGGAAATATATGCAAAAAAAATTAGCAAGATGCCCATGCATTGCACGGAACATCAAGATGCATTTTTTTACAAAACAACTATTGTGATTGACCAATGCAGGAGTAATCCCATGTGTAAAAACTAATGATATCTTGAGAATTTTATCAGAAAATGGTATCTCGACCATTTCATCGAAAAAATGATATGTCGAGAAAGATAATAGAGGTGAGGAGGAGTGGGGCGTGGTGGTGACTGGTGGTCGGACTGGGTGGAGGCATGGGGATGGACTGTGCCGGCAGCGGCCACCATGCCAGATTGTTCCAGAGACTTCCCTTTGTAATTGCTCAGCAATGAGGTTGTGGGAGATAAGGATGAACAAGGCAAGGCCTTATCTGTAAATGTGGAGAGAGGTGCGGGTATCTTTTGTAAAATTGTCATAGTTTTCTTTCTATCCGTCAGATATAGATCGGACAGTCTATATTATAAGATGGCAGGCACACCATCATCACCAACTCGGTTTTTTCTCTACTCCTACTCCTATAAAAGACTCAGTTGGTGTGGTGGTGTGTCTGCCATCCGCCATTTCTGACCATTAGATCTGCATCTAACGGCTGTGATGTAAGTTGTGGCCTTTTGCAATAATTCCCACTTCTCTGCTCCAGTTTACACGAAACCCCTTAGAATTTGTGAAACATAAGATATTTGGAGTGAAACATAAGATATTTTTAGTGATATGTATATCAAAAGTAAACTGTTTTCTTTCAGATTGGTGAATATGTATTATTCTACTTTGGATCCGTTGCAACGGACGGGCTCATTGTTATAAAGGTTTATCTCTTGCATTCTCCGCAACCAACACCTAGTGTACTGGTCCAGGCCGGATGCTCGCAGCGCGATGACCTGAGTTCGAATTCTGTCCTAAACTTTAGCTTTTTTATATATTTTTAATATATACTTCTTTCACTACTGTACTGGCAGTGGAACCCACAGAGTACTTAGAATACAAGATTAAGGATGGATTTGTTTCTTTTTAACTTTCTGTACGAATCTGTAGCCAGCCTGCAAGTCATGTACACTGTATTGACAGTGGAACCCACAGAGTACTTATAATACAAGATTAAGGATGCAATTAACTTTTTATAGAGGGGGAATCATAAACGCAATTAACTCAAATGGATTGGACGTGACTCTATTATTCTCCAACGGCAACCGGCAAATTTCCTCCCGCGGGTCGGAGTAGGTTTCTCGGTTTGCATGCGGGTTTAACGGAGGGGTTTGATGGAGGCGAGGAGGCGTGTTCAGCCGGGCGTGCTATGGACGGCGTAGTACTATTCAATTTGACAACTACAACTAGTATATTATAAAAAACAAAGAAGAGTAGTAGAGATAGAGATAAGAATAGAGACTAGGGAGAAGCACCATCTACTGCTTCGTGGGCTACTCTTGCGCTCCATTCGGCGGCCGCAACGTCCCCTACAGCCACTCCCTCCTGCGCTCCATTCAGCGGGTGCTATGAAATTTGGGGAGCGCACTCTCGCGACTGCTAGCAGCGTAGACTTCACCGACGATGACTTCTTCCCCGACCTCGGCAACCTCTTCCTCAACGACATGGGCGACAACCTCAACGCCAATGGTGCTACTCCCGTTGCACCGTATGTGTTTCTGTCCTTCCTGTTCGAAATCGTGGTAGAATTCATGTTTCTAGTCTGTGTCCTAGATTCGATCTATTCATCTACTATGCTAGTCCGCATGATTAGTTTAATCTCTGTTATAGCCGTCATGATTTATTTTGTGCTTATTCGGACTAAATCTCGTAGTAACTTGCTCATATATTCAACTGGCGGAACGTCCCCTACAGCCACTCCCGTTTCATGGAAGGCCTAGTCGATGCCTCCAAGGAGCCCTTCGTCTACCGCTATGAGTGCCCTATGCCGTTTTGGGGCTCGCCGGCGGACATCGTGCATCACCTCACGTAGGCGTGTGACGATCACTACTGGGCCTTGGCGAAGAACATCAAGTACGAGACGTGCTACCCGTTCACTGTGCCGGAGTCGCTGGAGGATCACCGCCGCCTGCTAGTCTCGGAGGAGGACGGCAGCGTCTTCCTCTTGATCGTGGGCACCGGCGAGGTCCGCGCATGCCACCGCCCCGTCTCTGTAGTGTGCGTCAGGGGCGACGCCGCTGACGCTAACACTGACACGAGGCCGATGTACGGGTGCGTGCTCACTATTACTACCCCTCGGAGGTACGTGGGTGGCGACACTGGCTACGTCAAGCTGACTAGGACTGTGCCGAGCTGGGACCTTCCCGCCGATGTGGACATGGAAGATGCATGGCATGATTTGACCCCCAACAATGTGCACGGGGACTCCAAGGAGGTTCACCTAGACATATGCATTACCAAGTTAAATGTTGATCGTTAGTCTTCGCTCAATGTAATCCGCTGTCTAAGCATGTGGAGACTTCCATGCATGATCTTGCTTTATTGGAGTATCGCGCATGAATAAAAGTGTATCCATTTATGGTTTAGTCTAGAATCTTCCATGTATGAAATTTTTACTACAGTACTGGTGAAAGAATTATGATGAACCATTTCTTACATCTCCTCTGCCCCCTTCCAAGTCATCTTGATTTAATCCCTCCGTCTAGGTGTATAAGGGCATGGTTAATACTTAATAGTACAGCCAACTGTTGACTATAAGAAAGTGCCATGTCATCTATCACCAACATGTATAACAATTGATACTCAAAAACTAATTCTTAAAGATCATTTCTTGCAAAGCACAATAAGTGTTATTTCTTCACAAGTTTTGGATGCAGGTTGAACAGTTGAACGCTTTTGTTTGCAAAAGATACTTTTTTATCTATTTCACCCGGATGTTTGTGAGCTCTAGAGATGAAATAATATCCGAAGAAACCTATCGATACCCGTTACACATGAGATGACCCCCACATCCTTTGTCAAAATAAACAACTCCCCGATCAATGCTTTTCACTCTTTCGTGCAACGCACGGGCACCTTACTATAGATTAGTACGACCAAAAATTGAACTAACATTATATATAGTACGATAAATGATGATGCATGTCACCTAAAATTATATCATTGAAAACTATGTTCAAATATGAATCCAACAATATTGTTTTTGTTGACATGAACTAACATTTTGTCAGTTAAATCTTCAGTCAAATTCAATGGGGGATAAAACCACGACCGATGTAGTACTAGTGTAGAGGGTGGCGCTGCACGGGAGTCTCACCCCGCTCGTGGCATGGCAGTAAAGCCGTCATATCACAAAACCCAACCACTCCCAGTAAAAAGTGGCCTGGTAAAATAAACAGACAAGCAACCATCACATCCCTCCGTCTTTTTTGCATTTCATCTCTCTGCATTTACTTTCTCCGGTTTATCTCGCACACTCGATCCCTAGCTACTACTCCTAGTATCTCTAGCTACTACTCCTAGGGCCAGTTCTTTTGGCGGCTTCCCCAGCTTTTCCCATAAGACTAGTCACAGTGGAGAGTAACATTAAGGCGCCTCATTCATTTATTTGGGCTTCTAAACTACTACTAGTACCTCTGTCCTGGTTTATTCGTCACCATTGTAATTTGTGCTAAATTTTGACCAAAGATTTAAATGATAAAATGTTACTGCATGTGACATGCACTAACATTTCATTGGTTAAATTTATGATCAAAATTTGACACAGATTACAATGGGGACCAATAAACCAAGACGGAGGTAGTAGTTATGGGATTACTAATCTAGAAGCCTAAAAGAACTGGCCCCTGGTACTCCTACTAGTAGTAGTACTCAAGTTGGAATTCCAATTGCACGGCACAACTTGTTAGGCAAAAAATTCGATACAGGGTGTAGGAAGCGGTTTGGGAATTTGCATGCCTTTCCGACCAGTGAGATACTCCATACAAAGTAAGATAGAGAAATAACCACAGAGAAGGAAGCTAAAAGTAAACAATCAAACTAGCATTTTTGCATTTGTTTTGCATTGAATTGTTTCACAAGCTTGACTAGTGTTGTTTTTCTACTTCTACAAAAACCGCATCGTAATGTTAAAACGTGCATTTGCACGTACATAAGTAATAGTAGTACTCCCTCCAACTAGGTCTATAAGTCTCCCTCCTTCTTGGTCATAGTGCACAACCAAAGATGACTTATTGACCTGGACGGAGGGAGTAGCACAGTCTGCAAGCATATATAGAGAGAGACGTGTAGTGCGATAGTATATAGTAAAGTTTGTGCTATATGCACGTACTTACAAAATGCGTACGAATGCGCAAGGTTTCCAAACTTTCCCTTTTACATACTTAAGTAAGGACGCTCGGATTTATCATTTGCGTCCCAAAACTAATGAGGTCGCCTTACGAAACGAAAATTATACTCCTACTAAAAGCCCGGCGCTCGCAGGAGCGCTTGCGGCATGCCACGAGTGCCCTGGTGCGCGGCCGTTTCCCAGCGCGCCGACACAACGCCTCTCCCTCAGCCTCGCAACTCTTGAGGTGCTGATTGGCGGCTTGCCGGCGGGCGAGCGCGATCTCACTGGTGTGGTGATCCGGCGCCAACAGGTACTCCTCCTCGCTCGAAGCATGCACCCGGTCCACGTACCGCCAAGCGTAGATGAGGCGCTTGTGCCCGACTGCACTCAGGGCGTTGGCACGGGCGTCCTCCGCCACCCTCACGGCCCTTGCACGAGCCTTCTGCCAAAGAGCCAATTGCCTGACTCTCTCGGACGCGACATAGACCTGCCAAGCAGCTTGCCCCGCAGCGCGCTTCTCTTCCTCGGCCTTCTTCTCCGCCTCTATTTTGGCTTTCTCTGCCGGGGGCAAAGCCTCCCACATGTCTATATCCATTTCTTTCCAAAGCTCCTCAAGGATGGGGGCTCGGCGGGCGGCGCAGCGTTATCCTCGTAGCGGGGACCTTACGCGAACTCCGACGCGCGTGCTGGCGAGATTGGGAATGCCGACGCGTCCACCTCGACGCGTCGCGGGGAGGAGTGGAATGTCGACGCGTCCTCCTCGACTAGTGGTGGCGAGGAACGGAACAGCGACACGTGATCGTCCAGGAGGTGCAGTGAGGGTCGCCTAGGGCTTGGGAGGGGCGATGCCATGGTGGTCGACGTGAGAGGGAGGGGGAGGAGATAGTGATGAACATGAGCGTTCTTCCGAATGCCGTGGGAGGCATAGTATTTATAGCGAGCAATGGCACACCTACGTAAGATATGGACTGAGTTGCACTGACTTAAGTGCAGGTCCAGTTGCATCACTGACATGTGGGCCAAACCCCTGTTGGGCCCATATGTCGGTGACCCAATGCACCTGCAGTTAAGTAACGGAAGCAGCGTCCCGGAAGATATGTTGCGTGATTAACATAACAGCTACGTGGGCATATTTGTTGGAGTAAATTATGGGGGAGGGAAGGGGTGGAAATATTGCTGGTCACAGCGGATTGGACGAGCGCGGGGGGAGGAGAGTCATGCATGCAGATTTTTTCCACAAGGGGTGGAGTGGTGGGATCGCCGGAGGGAGAAGGAGAGTCTGGCAGGCATATTGTTTCCACACATGGAGAGGAAAAGATTTGGAGACGAACGGGCTTCCTGCAGGTATGGGGAACGGTGCATAGTAAGCCTCATCTTGCATGTCGGGCTAGGTATAGTCTCAAGTCATTAAAAACATACACGCCCCACACATGTTCATATTTCAAGGTGCACTAAATTATTGCATGCGATGATTAAGGCTGGCCATAATGGTGGTATCTTAGCTGGTATCATGCACACGGGAATAGCAAACATGCTGATGTGGCAAAGAATTAAAGAAGAGAGGGTGGTTAGAGTAACTAGTGTTCATGCATGCATTTGTAAACACATTTTTTGTGAAGAACGACAACATCAGTTGAGTACTTTTGCAGACTACAAAAACTATTCCACCGCCTCTATCTTGCTAAGAGTAGGTGGAATTTTTGAATCGAGCCCTTTAAACTATAAGGGAGGTAGTAGTACTCTAATAGATAACCTTGGCCCTGTTTGGATCCATGTGTTAGAGTTAGTTTGGGTTAGTTTGAACTCAACTAACCCAAAAATATCCAAACAGGAGGGTTACTTTGGGTTAGATGCATCTAACCCATTCAAAAAATCTAACCCACCCAAGAGGTGCTTATTTGGGTTAGTTCTTCTCGGGACACTAAAAAACACATTTTTCTCTCGCTCTCCCCGCAGCAGATCCCTCCCCACTTCCTCGAAGCTTCTCGTCCACTCCCTCCCTCCCTCCCTCTCGCACCGCCCATGAAGGCACCTCGCCGTATCCGTGCTCCATCTAACCCTGTCATCCAAACACCTCTTTCGCTAGAGTTACTTCAGGGTTAGTTCGGGATTAGAATCTAACTCTAACCTTTAACTGAGTTGAGTATCCAAACAGGGCCCTTGTTGTGATGACAAGATAGGACATGGCACGCACCTGGACGGAGGAACTAGTCTGCATTGTGCACTTAAGTTTTGTCTGAAGTCAATGTACCGCTACTTTGACCAAACTTATAGAAAAATGTATCAACATTCACAATGTCAAATCAATATTTTTATACTCATTATAAAATGTAGTTCTTATACTCATTATAATCAGTATTGTAGATATTGATATTTTTAGTATAAATTTGGTCAAACAATTTGCAAACGGTTGACGGAAGTAAAAAGGACCAGAGGGAGTATCATGCATGCGGAGTAGGCAAAAAAATTGCTCATTTATAGTCGGACGAAGTCTCAAAGGGCGCGACCGCGCGAGGGAGGCGAAGGTCATGGGAGGCGTGACGGTTGACCGAATTAAGTGAAGTTACCCACACGCCGGCATGGCGTGCGAATAGGTAGAAGCTATACCATCAGGCCTATGATATGGATCTAGTAGACATGACATCTAATGGGTCCCGCATAGTTCTCGAGAACTCTTTGGGGGCTTGCAGCCGTTATCCACCGGGCAAGCCAGCAACCCCACGCCGTTCACATGCCCTACTCGTCCCCGTCTTCTACTAGTACAGTACCTTACAAGAGTTCGCTCCCAGTCGTCCCGTCCTTTCACATTACAGCAGTTCAACTTCTCCTAACTGTAAGTGCATCTAGTGCCACCCCTAGTTGGTTTTGGAGTATTGATGACAAACCTGGCTGAGGGACTAATGTGTTTGTGAGAATTGCAGGATAACACAGGTAGCAGTCCCTCATTAATTCGGTTCACCTACCGGAGTTGACCCCTAAAAATGTATGAAGACATTGATGACAATGGTGGTATGTGAAGACAATCACATCAAAGCTTATGACTCGAGAAGACATTCACGTGAAGAATATGGAGTGCGAAGACATAGTTGTTTCGTAGTTTCCTTTTCTTCTTTGTTGAGTCATAGGAACCACCGTACTGTTAAGTGGGGTCCAAGTGAACAAAGTCAGAGTGATTGAAGTGATGCTCAACCAAATCCTATGTCTTCGAGCGAAGACAATGAGAGCAAATCTTATCCAGAGGCGGATGAGTCAGCTTTACTTGTAGCCCAAGTCAAGCTGCCGCGTGTGTTTCGAACACGTGTCAGTTCCTTAGTGACCCAGGGTCATTTCGGACAAATCAGGTCGGGTTTCCTAGTGGCTATAAATAGCCCACCCCCTACACCATGAATTGGTGGCTGCTCAGAGTTAGTGCACGACTTTTGTCGTTTGAGAGCAACCCACCTCCGAAGCTTTTGAGAGAGACAAATCCTTGCGAGCACAAAGCCCAAAACACCCAGAGCCAAAGAGTGTTAGGCATCACTGAAGTCTTTCTGTCCGCGTGACCTGAAGACTTGTTACACTTGAGGACTGTGAATCCTCCAGCCGGTTAGGCGTCGCGTTCTAAGCATCCAAGAGTCATTGTGGATTGCCGGTGAACGAAGTCTGTGAAGGTTTGGAAGTCTACCTTGAAGACTTACCAGAGTGATTGGGTGAGGACTGGGTGTCCTTAGCTCAAGGGGAATAAGGTGAAGACGCGGTCTTCTGAGTTGAATCTCAGCCTCCCAAACCAGACGTACAGTTGTCACAACAACTGGAACTAGTCCAACAAATCCTTGTCCTCACCAAGCAACTGGTTCTATCTTCTCCCTCTCTTTACTTACAGTTTGTCTTCGTGATGTCATTGCATGCTTCCATTATCTGTTTGACTTCACTGTGTGACTACTATTGTTGTTTGGCTTTATACTATCTTCCATCCTAATCACTACTACCTAGCTCCTATTAGTCTTCGTGCTTTCACTACATTGAATACTTGACTATGGCTTGCCTAGTGTAGTCTACCTTCCGCTGCATGTTAATAGGTTCATTTCTATCGTTTGTCTTCGAAACTTTCATGTTTTGAAGACTTTCATAAAAAACACCTATTCACCCCCCTCTAGTCGATAACTAGCACTTTCAATAGGTATCAGAGAAAGGTACTCCATTGTTCTGTGTGATTCGGTTTAACCACCTGGTGTTTTAGCTATGTCGACTGCATGGATAATCAAAGTCTCCGCTGCGTGCCCTGTCTTCGATGGCACTGATTACCCCTACTGGAAGAATAAGATGTGCATGCATCTTGAAGCCATTGATGTCGATCTATGGTATGTCGTCAAGAACGACGTTCCCAAGACTAGTGAAGGTGTCACCCTGCTGATGTCAAGAAGTTCGTTCAACTGGATTCTACTGCCAAGAACATCATCTGTGGTCATCTGACCAAAGGACAATATGGCCGTGTGAGTGCTCTGGAAATGTCAAAGCTAGTCTGGAACTGGCTCTCCAAGGTCAACGAAGGCGTCTCAACCCAGAGAGATCAAAGGATCAGTGTTCTTCGCAACCTCTTTAATCGCTTCAAGAGAAACAACAATGAGAATGTCCAGCTCACGTTTGATCGCCTCACTGACATCATAAATGAGCTTCATGCTCTCGGCGCCACTGAGATCACCTGACAGCTCGTTTGACACCCTAGCCCTGATGATTCAAGAACGCCCTGACATCAAGACACTCGATCCGTCTGACATACTTGAGAGGCTCAACACACATGAGTTTCAACTATCTGAGAAAAGAGATATCTATGGTCCCAACTATGGCCGAAGTCGTGCTTTGAAGGCAAAGGCGTTTTCCTCATCTGAAGAAGAATCTGACTGCAGTTCTGGTGATCCTTAAGACATTGGAAAGGAGCTTGCTATGCTTGTGAAGAAGTTCCAAAAGTTCACTAAGAAGAAAGGCTTCAGAAAGTCTTCACGATCCAGCTCAAGAAATGATGAAGCTTCTACTCATGACCACAAGAAGAGAACATGCCACAAGTGCAAGAAACCCAGTCACTACATCTCTGAGTGTTCGCAGTGGGATAATGAAAACAAGAAGAAGAAGAAGAAGAAGAAGAAGAGCAAGGAATATGATTCTGATGACAAGAAGAAGAAGAAATCCTCAAAGTCTTCTTCCAAGTCTTCATCAAAGTCTTCATCACACAAGAAGAGCTCATCTGGCAAGGCTCGTGCTTTTGTTGGCAAGGAAATGGATTCAGAGGAGGAGTCTACTTCTGAGGAGGCGGAGGTGGAGTCTGAGGAGGAGTCTGACTCTGGCGTTGCAAGTCTGGCTCTAGCTATAGCCTACGTTGCCAAGTCCATCTTCAACACTGCAGACAATGGCTCCGTCACCAACGTTGATGCTAATGACAAGGACGACTCCGCTCCCACCTACTGCTTCATGGCACGCGATGCCAAGGTAAACTCACGCGATGCTTGTCGGTGTCAAAACCGGCGGATCTCGGGTAGGGGTCCCGAACTGTGCGTCTAGGCTCGATGGTAACAGGAGACGGGGGACACAATGTTTACCCCGGTTTGGGCCCTCTCTATGGAGGTAATACCCTAATTCCTGCTTGATTGATCTTGATGAATATGAGTGTTACAAGAGTTGATCTACCACGAGATCGTAATGGCTAAACCCTAGAAGTCTAGCCTATGAGTATATGGTAATGAATCTGTCCTATCCGGACTATGCCCTCCGATTTATATAGACACCGGAGAGATCTAGGGTTACATGGGGTCGGTTACATAGGAGGAAATCTTCATAATCGATCACCTAGCTTGCCTTCCACGCCAAGTAGAGTCCAATCCAGACACGGGTATAGTCTTCGGCCTTCATGTCTTCATAGCCCATCAGTCCGGCCCAACAAATAACAGGCCAGACGCCCGAGGACCCCTTAGTCCAGGACTCCCTCAGTAGCCCCTGAACCTGGCTTCAATGACGAGGAGTCCGGCGCGCAGATTGTCTTCGGCATTGCAAGGCGGGTTCCCCCTTTTCCGAACTCCAAGATAGTCTTCGGATGTGACGATTGTATCCGGACCTGTTACACACTACGCACAACCGCAGAGAGAATATATATATTTTACACGAGTCCCATCCGGTGACAACTTTCTGCAATGTGACGTCGCGTCCGTTCGGTCATAATTTCGAACCGTTTGTCCCACGTTTCAAGACGCGGTTGCTATAGGCATGTCTTGTCGAAGCAGAGATCGTGTCCCCTTATCGCGGGATTCTCATCAATGCGGGCATGGGTAACCCAATCATGCCGTTTACACAGCCCCTTGGGAATAGGCGAATCTCAAGGTAGGTAAAGAGGCGTTTAATATTTGTTGCCTTTATAAGGAGATAAGGATTCCCCCTTCCTCTTCTCACGCTTTCTTTCTGTCTCTGCCTTCCCAACCTTGAGCTCCAGCGCCCAAGTTCCAATCTCGTTTCCACCCCAGCAACCATGTCCGGATCCGGTGGTCAGGGCAAGTGGATGGTCTCCTCCGCCATGGAGGAGGACATTACTGAGCTCGGGGCGGCCGGATATTTGGCGAAAGAGAATGCCCACCGTCTGCCGGCCGAGGGACAGATCGTCCCCACGCCGGAGCCCACAGAGAGGGTGGTATTCATCCCCCATTTCTTCCGCGGGCTAGGGTTTCCACTTCACCCCTTCGTCCGTGGGCTAATGTGTCAGGACCCCGATCCCAAGTCACACCGATCTAGCCTGTAACACCTCATATAGCATTGCGGCCTCACGCACGGTACTCCCACGGGTGTCGCCTTACCATGGCCCGGGACCGTTTGCGCCTTTTGGCTCACGTATATGATAATGTCGCTAGCATCCATATGACAGAGAACCCGGGCCGACATGGCTAGTCGTGAACCCAAAGCGGCACTAACGTATGGGGACAGGCATACATGAATCAACATCGAACGTGTCGGTCAGCAGCGTGTGAATCCGGGCTGTAGCACTGGGCTAAAAGGACTCCGGGAACCCGGGCTGTAGCAGGCTAGGCAGGACTCCGGATGTCATCGTGTGACATTTCCCCGAAGGGACAGACACAGGAACGATATGAATCACATGCCGGCCAGTCAGGTGTCCAGAGCAGTAGTGCTGGGCTAGCAGGACTCCGGTGAACCGGGCTGTAGCGGACTACTATGGCTCAAGGAGGCACTAGACTACATTTCCCCATAAGAGAGGCTGCCAAGGATAAACAACTAGATTGTCGGATCCCACACATACCAAGCATTTCCAACATACACACAATATGCTCGATATGTGCAAATACAACATGGCATCACAACAAAACTCTACAACTCAAGTACTTTATTTAAAGGGCTCCGGAGAGCCTTACATAACTTGTTCATACAGATAGGGGTCACATGACCCGACACTCAAGTCATACAATCATACAAGCACATGCGGAAGCAAACTGTCTGGGTACAGACACTAGAAAGAAAGAAGGCTTGACGAAGCCTGTCTATCTACATAGGCCCTTCACAAGCCTAGATCACCACCTGGGTGGCAAGTCACTCATCGTCGTCGTGTTCTACGTAGAACCCGTCAGAAGGTGCGGTGTTGTCGTCTGAAAACAGTAATTGAAGCAACATGAGTACAAAGGTACTCAGCAAGTCTTACAACAGATCCTACTATACATGTTCATTCTCAAGAAGCTAGTGGGGTTATTGCAGCAAGCCAGCTTTGACTCCTGGCTAAGCTATCCTACGATACACCACTTGTGAAATAGTTTTTGCACACGAGTCCACTAATCACCATCTCAATACTCCACCGTGGATCCTCCCTCGTCATCCAACGAGAGGGCCATCCGCGGTACTCACACTTATCTTGAGGCTTTTAGTAGTATCCATTTACTTGTCTATGAACTGCATAAGCGACCAAGTAGTCCTTTACCGCGGACGCGGCTATTCGAATAGTTTCATACCCTGCAGGGGTGTACTTCGTCACACACGCTCTCACCACTTATTGCCGCTACACGACGTGTACTCGGCAACCTTCAAGCGGAAGCCCAACGTGGGTGTCGGCCACAGCCTACCTAAACACTCGAGTCTCTAGTCCAGGTTTATCGCCTATTTAGGTTCCATCCGCAGGGAGTCCGGCCGAGGTTTCCACATACGGCCCCAAACGATGTGTGCAGGGTTCCCGGACACCAAACGGGCGACTCGGTACACCGTGCCACGAGCCTACCGCATCACAGCCCACCCCTTGGTCAGCGCTGTCCACGGCCTCCAGCTTACTACAAACACCAGAAACTACGTGCAACTCCTGGACAGAAGACAAGGGTGATTAAGAAGCTGAGGGGGTCCATTGGTTTCGGGCCCAATGTGTGGTAGTAGCTGAATCTTAAATCACGCATACATATCTTAGTTCTTAGGGACGGTCTCAATGAAACAACCCACCATGTACTCCTACATGGCCTCCCATCGATACCTTTACCAAATCGTATTCAACACTTCACTCCCATTACCGACACACGCACTTTCACTCCAGTTCATCACCCTGATGAGCCAGACCTGACACAACTCTAAGCGTAGCAAGCATAGCATTGTAGGAACACAACATGGCTCAATCAACTCCTACATATGCTAGTGGGTTTCATCTAGTTACTGTGGCAATGACAGGTCATGCAAAGGAAAGTGGGTTCAACTACCGCAACACACAGCAGTTTGAATCGCGCTGTCTTAATGCAGTAAACGAGAGCAGAAGCGAGAAGATGGGTTTGTATCGAAATGATCAATGGGTTGCTTGCCTGACGGAGTGGTGGTGGGATACTGCCCTTCAGTTGGATACTCGTGGATATCCTCGGAGGCAGGACCTACCACAGTGAACATACCGAAGCACAATCAACACCAAACAAGTGCAACAATATGATGCATGCATGGGACATGGCAAGATGGATGTATTGGGCTAATGCAACTAAGACCAGATGGGTTTGGACTATTTTGAATCAAAGATTCAAATTCCAAGTTCATAAATGGCCCATATTAGTGCTTTATCTTGTTCTGTATAAAACAGTAGGTTAACTTGCTTAATCATGCATGAAACCAGTACAGATGGATAGAATGGATTTTTCTGATCATTTTTCATATATAAATCTTTTCATTCTGAGCTATAGATTATTTATGATTTTTTGAAGTTTGTGATAATTTCTGGTATTTCCAATATAAGAATAATTCCAGTAATGTTTTACTGTGTCAGCCTGACGTCAGTGTGACGTCAGCGGGTCAACGGGGTCGCCCAGGTCAAACCTGACGTGTGGGTCCCCTGGGTCAGTGTCACTGTTAGATATTTAGCTAATTAGGATTAGTTTTAATCTCTAACTCAGTTTAATTAGCAGGCGGGCCCCACTTGTCAGTGACCCTGGGGGGTCAACCTATGGTCAAACCATGTTGACTCGCCGGCGTTTAGCCGCCGGCGACGTCCAGACGCGGCGGTGGGGTGCGGGATTGCTCCTCCGGCGACCAAAAGGACGGCGGAGAGTACCTAGGTGTAGCTGGGGGCGAACCGCGTCGACTGGTGGTGGTGGTGGAGCTCGGGGTCGCCGGAATCGACGCCGGCGACGAGCCGTGCGGCTGCCGGGGTACGGGAGTGGTTGGAACCGTAGCTAGAGAGCACGTCGAGGGACATGCGATGGCGCTACAGGTTCCTGGCGTTGCGGTGGAGCTAATGGCTACGGTGGTGCGGCCTTTGGATGGCCGGAGCCTCGTCGGCGACGAGCTCGTGCGGCGGCGCGTACAGGTGAGCTTCGTGCGGTGGCTACAGAGCTCGAGAAAGAGAGAGGAGAGGATGGGAAGGTGGCCATGCTCACGGCGGTTGCGACGGAGCGGACGGCGAGGTCGGAGCGGAGCTATTGCAGTGGCGACGGCGGAGGGGATCTCCGACGGTGAGCGGCGAAGGCGAG
The DNA here is from genome assembly GCF_002575655.3 of Aegilops tauschii subsp. strangulata. NCBI lineage: Eukaryota > Viridiplantae > Streptophyta > Magnoliopsida > Poales > Poaceae > Aegilops > Aegilops tauschii. Next base: position 238,075,851 of record NC_053037.3, on the reverse strand, counting down.
GTCGGTGGCGGAGCTTCGGGGCAACCGAGCGCTCGGGGCTCGGCTTGCTCGAAGGAGAGGGCGACGGCGGAGCTGTTGGACACGGTGGAATGGCGTGAGGTCGACGGTGGGCGCGGTTACTCCGGCGAGGTGGCTGCGGCGGCGTCAGCCATGGTGGGGGAAAGGCGAAGGAGAGGCGACGGGGGAGAATGCCGGTGTCCACAGGCTCGGGGGCGCGTCGAAGGGGTCGTCCAGCGCATCCACGGGCGAGGGCGGCAAGCAGGTGGCGCAGTGGCGAGCTCGCGCTCGCCGGCGTCACCTCTCTGCCTGCTCTGGCGAGAGCAGGCAGCGGACTGGCGCGGGCCAGCACAGTGCTGGGCCGCCAGGTGGGCTGCCAGGTAAGTCCTCTGCTTTCTGTTTTTCTCCTTTTATTTATTTATGTTCTGTGTTTTGAAATAGTAAAAATACTATTTCATTTGGAAAAACCCTGAAAATATTCTGAGGCACCTTTGACATTATTCTCAACAGCCTAAAAATACCTTCAAGATTATTTGGGCATTTGAAAATATTTATAGCATTTAAAATGCCCAAATGCAAATACTTATGGCTTGTGCAAAAATCCAAGATGGCCTCCAAAAATATGAAACCATTTTTGGCAGAGGTTTTAGCCAGAACCAAAGATGGTGAACATTTATGGAGGGCATTTCAGGTTCATTGAAAAGAATTTTAGTAAACCCAAGTTGTTTCAGGGGGGTGCTGGGGGTTTCTGGCATCCCCATTTCAAGTTTCTGTGAAAAATAGACATGATGCAACACTCTAATGCATGAACTAGCTAGGATGTGACAACTCACCCCCACTCAAAAGAATCTCGTCCCGAGATTTAGGATCCGTTGGGAAGAAGGTGGGGTACTCAAGTCGAAGACGATCCTCCCTTTCCCAAGTAGCTTCTTTCTCGGAATGGTGTGACCATTGAACCTTGAGAAACTTGATGTTTTGGCGTCGAGTGGTACGCTCGGCTTGATTAAGGATTCGAACGGGATACTCCCGGTATGTGAGATTATCTTGGAGATCAAGCGTTTCGTGGTCCACTCCACGGATAGGATCCGAGAAGCAACGCCTGAGTTGGGAAACGTGGAAGACGTCATGAACCTTGGAAAGATGCGGAGGTAGTTCTAATTGGTAGGCAACTTCTCCTCGCTTGGCAAGAATGTGAAAGGGTCCAATGTAGCGAGGAGCCAATTTGCCTTTGATACCGAATCGATGGGTTCCCTTTAAAGGAGTCACCCGAAGATAAGCCTTCTCGTCAACCTCAAAAGTCATAGCCTTATGTTTGCGATCATAATGGCTCTTTTGGCATGATTGGGCTGTTTTCAATTTCTCACGAATAATGCGAACCTGCTCTTCTGCTTCCTAGATCATATCCGGGCCAAAGAGTTGTCTTTCCCCGGTTTCTGACCAGTTAAGAGGCGTTCGACATTTTCGTCCATAGAGAACCTCGAAAGGGGCTTTGCCCAAGCTAGCTTGGTAACTATTGTTATAAGCGAACTCGGCGAATGGAAGGCATTTCTCCCAATCCATGCCAAACGAGATGACAGAAGCTCGGAGCATATCCTCCAGAATTTGATTAACTCGTTCTACCTGACCACTTGATTGAGGGTGAAAGGCGGTGCTAAAAGAGAGACGAGTTCCCATAGCATTTTGGAAACTTTCCCAAAATCGAGAGGTGAAGAGACTTCCACGGTCTGAATTAATTTCCAATGGAACACCATGAAGAGACACTATTCGGGAGATGTACAAGTCTGCTAGCTGGCTAGCGGTTATACTCTCACGAACAGGTAGGAAGTGGGCTACTTTGGGAAGACGATCCACAACAACGTAGATAGCATTATTCCCTCTCTTGGTCCTGGGAAACCCGGTAATGAAATCCATACCGATTTTATCCCATTTCCATTCAGGAATAGCCAGAGGCTGAAGGGTGCCAGCAGGCCGTTGATGCTCTGCTTTAACACGACGGCAGATGTCGCAATTAGCAATGTATTGAGCAATTTCTCTCTTCATCCTAGTCCACCAAAACCTCTGGCGTAGGTCTTGATACATTTTAGTACTACCGGGATGAATGGTGAGAGGAGATTCATGAGCTTCCTTAAGGATCAATCGCCTCAGGTTGCGTACCTTGGGAACCACTAGGCGGTCTCCAAAGAACACAACACCTTGGTCATCAACGGAGAAACAATCCGCAACTCCTTTCTTGATGTTTCTCTTAATACGGGAGATTCCCGGATCTACCTTCTGAGCTTTAATGATCTGATCCGTAAGGGTAGGTTTTGCCACCAGGGTGGATAGAAAACCTCGAGGAACAATGTGAAGGTTAAGCCTACAGAATTCCTCGTGGAGAAGTGGTTGACTTTGTTGTAACATCAAGTTGTTACAATAGGATTTACGGCTTAGCGCATCAGCCATGACGTTGGCTGTGCCCAGGGTGTAAGTTATTCCTAAGTCGTAGTCTGAGATCAACTCGACCCAACGTCTTTGCCTGAGATTCAAATCCGGTTGGGTGAAAATGTATTTCAGACTCTGGTGGTCGGTGAAAATCTCGCAACGATTACCGAGAAGGTAATGTCGCCATGTTTTGAGTGCATGGACTACGGCTGCAAGCTCTAGATCATGTGTGGGATAATTATCCTCATGTGGACGCAACTGTCGGGAAGCGTAGGCAATCACATGACGGTCTTGCATGAGTATGCAACCTAGTCCTTGTCGCGAGGCGTCGCAATAGATAACAAAGTCCTTAGAAAAATCTGGTGGTACGAGTACGGGGGCAGATGTCAGGCGTCTTTTCAGTTCCTGAAAGCTGAACTCGCACTATGGGGTCCACTCGAACTTCTTATCTTTCTTGAGGAGTTCGGTTAGAGGTTTAGCAACCTTGGAGAAATTCACGACGAAGCGGCGGCAGTAGCTCGCTAAGCCAAGGAAACTACGGACTTGGTTGACCGATTCAGGTGGAGTCCAGTCAAGGATGGCCTGAACTCGCTCGGGATTGACAGCAATACCTTTACCAGAGATTACATGGCCTAGATAGGTCACTTCTGGCAACCAGAATTCACACTTAGAGAATTTAGCATATAGGCGGTGCTCTCGAAGTTTCGTCAGTACTAGCCTTAGATGCTCGGCATGTTCTGCCTCGTTCTTGGAGTAGATGAGTATATCATCGAGGTATACTACGACGAATTTATCCAAATACTCCATGAAGATTGAGTTCATTAACCGAGAGAAGGTGGCTGGAGCGTTGGTTAAACCGAAGGACATGATAGTGTACTCGTATTGGCCATAACGAGTAACAAAGGCCGTTTTAGGAATGTCCCCGTTCTTGATTTTGATTTGATGGTAGCCCAACCTCAAATCCATCTTAGAGAAGACTGAGGATCCAGCAAGCTGATCATACAGGTCGTTGATCCTGGGAAGCGGATACTTGTTCTTGATTGTGACTAGGTTGACAGGTCGGTAATCTACAACCATCCGATCCGTACCATCCTTCTTCTTGAGGAAGAGGACGGGGCAAGCCCACGGAGAAGAACTAGGACGGATGAAACCCTTTTTCAAGGACTCATCGAGTTGTTTCTTAAGCTCGGCTAGCTCTAGGGGTGCCATCTTATAGGGTCTTCTAGAGATTGGGACGGTTCCTGGAACAAGGTCTATTACGAACTCGACATCCCTGTCAGGTGGAATACCTGGCAGTTCTTCAGGGAAGACATCCGGGAAGTCACAGACTACCGGCACATCTTCGAGGTCTGGAAGAGGGTTGGCATTTAATGAGTAGAGCTGACGCTTAGACACTCGGGTCAAAACATTGACTGTCTTGCCCGACGGATGGGTGAGTTGAACAGTTCTAGTAGAGCAATCAATCTTAGCATAATGGGCTGACATCCAGTCCATACCCAAGATGATGTTTATGTCCGAGGACTTGAGAGCTATTAGTGATGCAAGGAAGACCAATCTGTCAACAAGAATTTCATTTCCATGGCTTATCTTAGAGGTTTGCCACTTAGAACCATGGGTTTGGATTACCATGGAAGTGGGCATGTCACAAAATGTGGTGTTGTGTAATCGAGCATAGCTCTCAGAGATAAATGAATGAGATGCTCCCGTATCGAAAAGAACAGTTGCCGGATGGCAATTAACAAGGAGCGTACCAAGGACGACGTTGGGATCCTCATGAGTTTCTTCAGCTGAAACATAGTTGACATGGCCACGTGCAGTGGTGGCTGGCTTGGCGTAGTAAGTCTTTCCTGCTGGCTTACCACGGACAACGGACTGTCCAGGTTGGTTGAGGTTGTTTCGAGGGCACTCGCGCAAATAGTGACCCGTTTCTCCACACTTGAAGCATGTCACAATATTGGGGTGTGGAGCGGCATTAGCAGCGGGGCCACCATAGACCTTGGGCGGTGCATGCTGCTGGTTGGGGCGAGGCGCCTCGAAGGATGGCCTCGGGGTGAACCTGGGTGGCAGAGCAGTATTTGGAATCCAGACCCGGCGCTTCTGGGATCCGGAGCCAGATGAGGAACCAAAATCACGAGAGTGCTTGCGTGTAGCGTCATAGTCAGTTTGTCCTGTCTCGGCACTGATGGCCTTATTGACCAACTTTTGGAAGGAGGTGCACTCATGCAGACGAAGATCACGGTGAAGCTCAGGGCTAAGTCCCTTGCGGAACCTTGCCTGCTTCTTGGCATCGGTGGATACCTCTTCAGGGGCATAGCGTGCTAGATTTCCAAACTCACGGCTGTATGCATCCACGGTCAGTCTGCCTTGGGTGAAGTTGCAGAATTCTTCCCGCTTACGATCTATGAGACCCTCTGGAATGTGATGCTCACGGAAAGCCTCACTGAACTCAGCCCAAGTAGTGATTTGGCCAACTGGGCGCATAGCCTCAAAGTTTTCCCACCAAAGGCTAGCAGGGCCTTCAAGGTGATAGGCAGCGTAGGTAACCTTATCAGCTTCGGATACGTTGGCAGAACGTAGCTCATGGGTGATGCTGCGAAGCCAGTCATCCGCATCAAGGGGCTCAACGGAATGGTTGAACTTCGGTGGGTACAACTTGATAAAGTCATTGATGGACACCAGGTCGTTCCTCTGGTGACGTGCAGTATTCTTCTCAATTCGCTCTAGCAAGCGGTTAGTCTCACGCTTGTTTCTTTCTGCCTCTAGCATAACTTCGGCCAGTGAAGGCGGTTGGGGCAGATTCTCCGCCCTGGCTGCATTGGCTTCACCCTGCGCCTGGACAGCAGGGTTGTTGCGGGTGTTAACCATCCTAGGAGAAACAAAGGAACGGTTCAGACGAGGATGGCTAAATCTTGATAGGGAAATGAGGAATGTAATGGATAACACGGAATGCGGAGATGATCATCAGTATGACATGGTAACATAGCAACATACATATACCAACGGTCATACACGCCATACATAGTTTAGTACAAGCCCAGGCTAAGGTACAACTACGATGAAAGACGATACATCTCATCAGAGGCATTCCAAGCTCCTATACATTATTTTTCTACACCTCCGGAACGTGATACACACCAAGTCGTATCCCACAAGACACGCAGGACTGTGGAGATTACAACTGTTACAATACTAGTGGAACTACTACCAACTCAGACGTCTCCGTAGTAATCTTCATAGAAGTCACCACCATGTCCTGGGAGCTGAACATGATCATCTGGAAACAGTCGGTCCTGTGGAGCTTGCGGTCCATAGGGACTCGGGTGTGGCCTTGGCCCAACAAACGGTGGAAGACGGGGTCCACGAGGAGGGGTGATGCCTCCTACATCACACCATTCCATACATTCTGGCGGACCAGATCGCACGGGATACAAGTCCCTCATGTCCATGAACCCAGCTTGCACGGCAGGTGCAAACCGTGTCAGAGTGGCCCAGTGATCAGCACGAGCATTAAAGAGCTCCATTCGCAAGGCACGATTCTCACGGTCCTTGTCCTCAAGCATCTCGGTGGTGGTACGGAGTAGTGAACCCTCATGGGTAGAATCGCAGTAAGTGGCCTGATAGTACCCCTGTGCCCCAGGGAGTGCTGCTGGCATATAGCAGAAGTCGGTGTTCTGAAGCAAGGCAGTTCTGGCTCGCATGATAGTCATCATTGAGTAAGCTGCGTCCTGCACGGACATCTCGATAGTAACCCCAAGTCCATAAGAGCAATGGAGGGGTTCAGTGGCTCCAGGATAGGATGGGTAAATCCTGACTGTGCAAAGATATTGACTTTGATTAAAGTCTCGGAACTGCTCCTCGACGGTATACTCGGGATACCAACGATAGCCTGTCTCAACCATCACTCGGACCAACATGGCCGTGTGACCAGTACGCCGATGCACCGGGTCAGACGAACCACTTGATTCTGGGAACGGGTGGCCATCTGAAAGCACGAAATAATGCAAGGCATTAGTATTTCTAGGAGAATTTGGACAGCATAACGGTTGTAAATGCTCGAAAAAGGATTTGAGACATTCGCAACAGTTTGCAATACCACTCAACAACATCATGTCAGCGTTCTGGTTCAACCGACAACATACTAGGGTAGTAGAAACTGAACCGAGGCATGGAACCAACAATCCTATAAGTTACTACGGATTAGTAACATGTGAACCTGATAGAGAGGAGAGAGCCTAGTCCTTAACCCGCGTAGAATGAGAAGAGTATGACTCAGATTAGAGGGCATGAGGTAAAGGAGTAAAAGCACCTTACGTTCCCTCCCACAATCAATTCCCCTACATATAACTAAAGCATTTCTAGACTCGACATCGTCCAGTTTGGCTTATCGCACCTACAGGCAGTCCGGCTCTGATGCCAACGCTGTCAGGACCCCGATCCCAAGTCACACCGATCTAGCCTGTAACACCTCATATAGCATTGCGGCCTCACGCACGGTACTCCCACGGGTGTCGCCTTACCATGGCCCGGGACTGTTTGCGCCTTTTGGCTCACGTATATGATAATGTCGCTAGCATCCATATGACAGAGAACCCGGGCCGACATGGCTAGTCGTGAACCCAAAGCGGCACTAACGTATGGGGACAGGCATACATGAATCAACATCGAACGTGTCGGTCAGCAGCGTGTGAATCCGGGCAGTAGCATTGGGCTAACAGGACTCCGGGAACCCGGGCTGTAGCAGGCTAGGCAGGACTCCGGATGTCATCGCATGACATTTCCCCGAAGGGACAGACACAGGAACGATATGAATCACATGCCGGCCAGTCAGGTGTCCAGAGCAGTAGTGCTGGGCTAGCAGGACTCCGGTGAACCGGGCTGTAGCGGACTACTATGGCTCAAGGAGGCACTAGACTACATTTCCCCATAAGAGAGGCTGCCAAGGATAAACAACTAGATTGTCGGATCCCACACATACCAAGCATTTCAAACATACACACAATATGCTCGATATGTGCAAATACAACATGGCATCACAACAAAACTCTACAACTCAAGTACTTTATTTAAAGGGCTCCGGAGAGCCTTACATAACTTGTTCATACAGATAGGGGTCACATGACCCGACACTCAAGTCATACAATCATACAAGCACATGCGGAAGCAAACTGTCTGGGTACAGACACTAGAAAGAAAGAAGGCTTGACGAAGCCTGTCTATCTACATAGGCCCTTCACAAGCCTAGATCACCACCTGGGTGGCAAGTCACTCGTCGTCGTCGAGTTCTACGTAGAACCCGTCAGAAGGGGCGGTGTTGTCGTCTGAAAACAGTAATTGAAGCAACATGAGTACAAAGGTACTCAGCAAGTCTTACAACAGATCCTACTATACATGTTCATTCTCAAGAAGGTAGTAGGGTTATTGCAGCAAGCCAGCTTTGACTCCTGGCTAAGCTATCCTACGATACACCACTTGTGAAATAGTTTTCGCACACGAGTCCACTAATCACCATCTCAATACTCCACCGTGGATCCTCCCTCGTCATCCAACGAGAGGGCCATCCGCGGTACTCACACTTATCTTGAGGCTTTTAGTAGTATCCATTTACTTGTCTATGAACTGCATAAGCGACCAAGTAGTCCTTTACCGCGGACGCGGCTATTCGAATAGTTTCATACCCTGCAGGGGTGTACTTTGTCACACACGCTCTCACCACTTATCGCCGCTACACGACGTGTACTCGGCAACCTTCAAGCGGAAGCCCAACGTGGGTGTCGGCCACAGCCTACCTAAACACTCGAGTCTCTAGTCCAGGTTTATCGCCTATTTAGGTTCCATCCGCAGGGAGTCCGGCCGAGGTTTCCACATACGGCCCCAAACGATGTGTGCAGGGTTCCCGGACACCAAACGGGCGACTCGGTACACCGTGCCACGAGCCTACCGCATCACAGCCCACCCCTTGGTCAGCGCTGTCCACGGCCTCCAGCTTACTACAAACACCAGAAACTACGTGCAACTCCTGGACAGAAGACAAGGGTGATTAAGAAGCTAAGGGGGTCCATTGGTTTCGGGCCCAATGTGTGGTAGTAGCTGAATCTTAAATCACGCATACATATCTCAGTTCTTAGGGACGGTCTCAATGAAACAACCCACCATGTACTCCTACATGGCCTCCCATCGATACCTTTACCAAATCGTATTCAACACTTCACTCCCATTACCGACACACGCACTTTCACTCCAGTTCATCACCCTGATGAGCCAGACCTGACACAACTCTAAGCGTAGCAAGCATAGCATTGTAGGAACACAACATGGCTCAATCAACTCCTACATATGCTAGTGGGTTTCATCTAGTTACTGTGGCAATGACAGGTCATGCAAAGGAAAGTGGGTTCAACTACCGCAACACACAGCAGTTTGAATCGCGCTGTCTTAATGCAGTAAACGAGAGCAGAAGCAAGAAGATGGGTTTGTATCGAAATGATCAATGGGTTGCTTGCCTGACGGAGTGGTGGTGGGATACTGCCCTTCAGTTGGATACTCGTGGATATCCTCGGAGGCAGGACCTACCACAGTGAACATACCGAAGCACAATCAACACCAAACAAGTGCAACAATATGATGCATGCATGGGACATGGCAAGATGGATGTATTGGGCTAATGCAACTAAGACCAGATGGGTTTGGACTATTTTGAATCAAAGATTCAAATTCCAAGTTCATAAATGGCCCATATTAGTGCTTTATCTTGTTCTGTATAAAACAGTAGGTTAACTTGCTTAATCATGCATGAAACCAGTACAGATGGATAGAATGGATTTTTCTGATCATTTTTCATATATAAATCTTTTCATTCTGAGCTATCGATTATTTATGATTTTTTGAAGTTTGTGATAATTTCTGGTATTTCCAATATAAGAATAATTCCAGTAATGTTTTACTATGTCAGCCTGACGTCAGTGTGACGTCAGCGGGTCAACGGGGTCGCCCAGGTCAAACCTGACGTGTGGGTCCCCTGGGTCAGTGTCACTGTTAGATATTTAGCTAATTAGGATTAGTTTTAATCTCTAACTCAGTTTAATTAGCAGGCGGGCCCCACTTGTCAGTGACCCTGGGGGGTCAACCTATGGTCAAACCATGTTGACTCGCCGGCGTTTAGCCGCCGGCGACGTCCAGACGCGGCGGTGGGGTGCGGGATTGCTCCTCCGGCGACCAAAAGGACGGCGGAGAGTACCTAGGTGTAGCTGGGGGCGAACCGCGTCGACTGGTGGTGGTGGTGGAGCTCGGGGTCGCCGGAATCGACGCCGGCGACGAGCCGTGCGGCTGCCGGGGTACGGGCGTGGTTGGAACCGTAGCTAGAGAGCACGGCGAGGGACATGCGATGGCGCTACAGGTTCCTGGCGTTGCGGTGGAGCTAATGGCTACGGTGGTGCGGCCTTTGGATGGCCGGAGCCTCGTCGGCGACGAGCTCGTGCGGCGGCGCGTACGGGTGAGCTTCGTGCGGTGGCTACAGAGCTCGAGAAAGAGAGAGGAGAGGATGGGAAGGTGGCCATGCTCACGGCGGTTGCGACGGAGCGGACGGCGAGGTCGGAGCGGAGCTGTTGCAGTGGCGACGGCGCAGGGGATCTCTGACGGTGAGCGGCGAAGGCGAGGTCGGTGGCGGAGCTTCGGGGCAACCGAGCGCTCGGGGCTCGGCTTGCTCGAAGGAGAGGGCGACGGCGGAGCTGTTGGACACGGTGGAATGGCGTGAGGTCGACGGTGGGCGCGGTTACTCCGGCGAGGTGGCTGCGGCGGCGTCAGCCATGGTGGGGGAAAGGCGAAGGAGAGGCGACGGGGGAGAATGGCGGTGTCCAGAGGCTCGGGGGCGCGTCGAAGGGGTCGTCCAGCGCATCCACGGGCGAGGGCGGCAAGCAGGTGGCGCGGTGGCGAGCTCGCGCTCGCCGGCGTCACCTCTCGGCCTGCTCTGGCGAGAGCAGGCAGCTGACTGGCGCGGGCCAGCACAGTGCTGGGCCGCCAGGTGGGCTGCCAGGTAAGTCCTCTGCTTTCTGTTTTTCTCCTTTTATTTATTTCTGTTCTGTGTTTTGAAATAGTAAAATACTATTTCATTTGGAAAAACCCTGAAAATATTCTGAGGCACCTTTGACATTATTCTCAACAGCCTAAAAATACCTTCAAGATTATTTGGGCATTTGAAAATATTTATAGCATTTAAAATGCCCAAATGCAAATACTTATGGCTTGTGCAAAAATCCAAGATGGCCTCCAAAAATATGAAACCATTTTTGGCAGAGGTTTTAGCCAGAACCAAAGATGGTGAACATTTATGGAGGGCATTTCAGGTTCATTGAAAAGAATTTTAGTAAACCCTAGTTGTTTCAGGGGGGTGCTGGGGGTTTCTGGCATCCCCATTTCAAGTTTCTGTGAAAAAAATAGACATGATGCAACACTCTAATGCATGAACTAGCTAGGATGTGACATAATGTATTATTACGGGGTAGATTTCCATGACCTGTCCCCGAATTCCTTCCTCAATGTTTCGGCATTTATCGTCGTATGCGAGGCCTTCCTCCGCATCCATCCCCACTTCGGACTGTGGCTCAAAGTCTTCAACGTGAAGCCGAAGGTGGTAGATGGCCAGCACGCGGAGTGTGGAGGGGCAATGGTGAGTAAATTGTCAAACGTCTCTTGGCACAAAGGCACCTTTGTGGATACGGTAAAGGAGTGGCAGAAGCAGTGGTTCTACGTCACAGAACCACGTGGCACCTCCTGGGCTGCGACTGCCGAATTCTGCTCCGGCGCTCCTATGCGACTCACCTCCTGGGTCGAGAAGAGTCCAGACTGGTGTTCTCCTGACGAGCTGATAGCGCTGCAGACGCATGTTCAGAGCATGGTAACCAAGATCGTCAAGCTCGTTGATGTGATCCAGGTGATGTTAGTTCGCCGGATCCTTCCATGCCAGCGCCGAAGTCGGCCGCTGTGGGAGTTCAATCCAAAGAAGCACCGGACCCTGGTGAGGCTCTTCGAGACTACGCACGAGGGCGCATGGAAATTGCTCTTCAAGGGCAATGAGAAACCACCGACCACGGATTCGGACCGTGGTCACGATTGTACAAACCCCGCCAGCAAGGCATGTTATTTCGAACGAGTCTTCAACCTAATTGTTTCATGGATGATGTCTGAGCTTTTGTTATAGCTCCTTCAGGACTGGACGGAGAGGGCGAAGCAGATCCAGTGTCCGGCTCCGCTGCCCGAGGAACCAGTCATCCCGCGCTTGGCGGAGATGCTAGTACCGGCGCCGTATAAGGCGCCGGAGAAGAAGGCCAAGAAGGCAAAGGGGGCCAAGAGCGGCCTCCGTCGTAAGGGTACTTTGGACGCGGCGTCCGAAGACAACGAAAATCATTCCTCTGTCCCTGAAGACAATGACGGGGGAGAGGAGGAAGAAGAAAACAATCCTCCCCCTGAGGAGAGGAAGAAGAAGAGGGCGGCTCCGGCGCATCTGGAGGCGGAGGCGCCTAAAAAGGGGAAGGGCGTTCCGGCGGTCAACACTGCGTGGGACGTTGACAGTAGTCCGTGTTGGGGAACGTAGTAATTTCAAAAAAATCTACGCACACGCAAGATCATGGTGATGCATAGCAACGAGAGGGGAGAGTGTTGTCCACGTACCCTCGTAGACCGACAGCGGAAGCGTTATCACAACGTGGTTGATGTAGTCGTATGTCTTCACGATCCGACCGGTCAAGTACCGAACGCACGGAACCTCCGAGTTCTACACACGTTCAGCTCGATGACGTCCCTCGAACTCCGATCCAGCCGAGTGTTGAGGGAGAGTTTCGTCAGCACGACGGCGTGGTGACGATGATGATGTTCCACCGACGCAGGGCTTCGCCTAAGCTCCGCAACGGTATTATCGAGGTGTAATATGGTGGAGGGGGCACCGCACATGGCTAAAATATCGTATATCAACTTGTGTGTTCTTGGGGTGCCCCCCTGCCCCCATATATAAAGGAGCAAGGAGGAGAGGGCCGGCCAAGGGGAGGTGGCGCGCCCAAGGGGGGAGTCCTACTCCCACCGGGAGTAGGACTCCTCCTTTCCTTGTGGGAGTAGGAGAAGGGAAGGGGGCGCCCCCCCTCCCTAGTCCAATTCGGACTAGCCCATGGGGAGGGGTGCGGCCACCCTTTGGGGTCTTTCTCTCCTTTCCCGTATGGCCCATTAAGGCCCAATACGAATTCCCGTAACTCTCCGGTACTCCGAAAAATACCCGAATCACTCGGAACCTTTCCGAAGTCCGAATATAGTCGTCCAATATATCGATCTTTACGTGTCAGCCATTTCGAGACTCCTCGTTATGTCCCCGATCTCATCCGGGACTCCGAACTCCTTCGGTACATCAACATACATAAACTCATAATAAAACTGTCATCGTAACGTTAAGCGTGCGGACCCTACCGGTTCGAGAACTATGTAGACATGACCGAGACACCTCTCCGGTCAATAACCAATAGCAGGACCTGGATGCCCATATTGGCTCCCCCATATTGTACGAAGATCTTTATCGGTCAGACCGCATAACAACATACGTTGTTCCCTTTGTCATCGGTATGTTACTTGCCCAAGATTCGATCGTCGGTGTCTCGATACCTAGTTCAATCTCATTACCGGCAAGTCTCTTTACTCGTTCCGTAATACATCATCCCGCAACTAACTCATTAGTCACAATGCTTGCAAGGCTTATAGTGATGTGCATTACCGAGTGGGCCCAGAGATACCTCTCCGACAATCGGAGTGACAAATCCTAATCTCGAAATACGCCAACCCAACAAGTACCTTTGGAGACACCTGTAGAGCACCTTTATAATCACCCATTTACGTTGTGACGTTTGGTAGCACACAAAGTGTTCCTCCGGTAAACGGGAGTTGCATAATCTCATAGTCATAGGAACATGTATAAGTCATGAAGAAAGCAATAGCAACATACTAAACGATCGGGTGCTAAGCTAACGGAATGGGTCAAGTCAATCACGTCATTCTCCTAATGAGGTGATCCCGTTAATCAAATGACAACTCATGTCTATGGCTAGGAAACATAACCATCTTTGATTAACGAGCTAGTCAAGTAGAGGCATACTAGTGACACTCTGTTTGTCTATGTATTCACACATGTATTATGTTTCCGGTTAATACAATTCTAGCATGAATAATAAACATTTATCATCATATAAGGAAATATATAATACTTTATTATTGCCTCTAGGGCATATTTCCTTCAGTCTCCCACTTGCACTAGAGTCAATAATCTAGTTCACATCGCCATGTGATTTAACATCAATAATTCACATCACCATGTGATTAACACCCATAGTTCACATCTCTATGTGACCAACACTCAAAGGGTTTACTAGAGTCAATAATCTAGTTCACATCGCTATGTGATTAACACCCAAAGAGTACTAAGGTGTGATCATGTTTTGATTGTGAGATAATTTTAGTCAACGGGTCTGCCATATTCAGATCCGTAAGTATTTTGCAAAATTCTATGTCTACAATGCTCTGCACGGAGGTACTCTAGCTAATTGCTCCCACTTTCAATATGTATCTAGACCGAGACTTAGAGTCATCTAGATTTAGTGTCAAAACTTGCATCGACGTAACCCTTTATGACGAACCTTTTGTCACTTCCATAATCGAGAAGCATATCCTTATTCCACTAAGGATAATTTTGACCACTGTCCAGTGATCTACTCCTAGATCACTATTGTACTCCCTTGCCAAAATCAGTGTAGGGTATACAATAGATCTGGTACACAGCATGGCATACTTTATAGAACCTATGGCCAAGGCATAGGGAATGACTTTCATTCTCTTTCTATCTTTTGCCGTGGTCGGGCTTTGAGTCTTTACTCAATTTCACACCTTGTAACACAGGCAAGAACTCTTTCTTTGACTGTTCTATTTTGAACTACTTCAAAATCTTGTTAAGGTATGTACTCATTGAAAAACTTATCAAGCGTCTTCATCTATCTCTATAGATCTTGATGCTCAATATGTAAGCAGCTTCACCGAGGTCTTTCTTTTGAAAAACTCCTTTCAAACACTCCTTTATGCTTTGCAGAATAATTCTACATTATTTCCGATCAACAATATGTCATTCACATATACTTATCAGAAATGATGTAGTGCTCCCACTCACTTTCTTGTAAATACGGGCTTCACCGCAAGTCTGTATAACACTATATCCTTGGATCAACTTATCAAAGTGTATATTCCAACTCCGAGATGCTTGCACCAGTCCATAGATGGATCGCTGGAGCTTGCATATTTTGTTAGCACCTTTAGGATTGACAAAACCTTCTGGTTGCATCATATACAACTCTTCTTTAATAAATCCATTAAGGAATGCAGTTTTGTTTATCCATTTGCCAGATTTCATAAAATGCGGCAGTTGCTAACATGATTCGGACAGACTTAAGCATAGATACGAGTGAGAAACTGTCATCGTAGTCAACATCTTGAACTTGTCGAAAACCTTTTGCGACAATTCTAGCTTTGTAGATAGTGACACTACTATCAGCATCCGTCTTCCTCTTGAAGATCCATTGAATCTTAATGGCTCGCCGATCATTGGGCAAGTCAATCAAAGTCCATACTTTGTTCTCATATATGGATCTTATCTCAGATTTCATGGCCTCAAGCCATTTCCCGGAATCTGGGCTCATCATCGCTTCCTCATAGTTCGTAGGTTCGTCATGGTCAAATAACATGACTTCCAGAACAGGATTACCGTACCACTCTAGTGTGGATCTCACTCTGGTTTACCTACGAGGTTTGGTAGTAACTTGATCTGAAGTTCCATGATCATCATCATTAACTTCCTCACTAATTGGTGCAGGAGTCACAGGAACAGATTTCTGTGATGAACTACTTTCCAATAAGGGAGCAGGTACAGTTACCTCATCAAGTTCTACTTTCCTCCCACTCACTTCTTTCGAGAGAAACTCCTTCTCTAGAATGGATCCATACTAAGCAACGAATGTCTTGCCTTCGGATCTGTGATAGAAGGTGTACCCAACTGTCTCCTTTGGGTATCCTATGAAGACACTTTTCTCCGATTTGGGTTTGAGCTTATCAGGATGAAACTTTTTCACATAAGCATCGCAACCCCAAACTTTAAGAAACGACAACTTTGGTTTCTTGCCAAACCACAGTTCATAAGGCGTCGTCTCAACGGATTTTGATGGTGCCCTATTTAACGTGAATGTAGCTATTTCTAATGCATAACCCCAAAACGATAGTGGTAAATTGGTAAGAGACATCATAGATTGCACTATATCCAATAAAGTACGGTTATGACGTTCGGACACACCATTACACTGTGGTGTTCCAGGTGGCGTGAGTAGTGAAACTATTCCACATTGTTTTAACTGAAGGCCAAACTCATAACTCAAATACTCTTCTCTACGATCAGATCGTAGAAACTTTATTTTTCTTGTTACGATGATTTTCCACTTCACTCTGAAATTATATGAACTTTTCAAATGTTTCAGACTTATGTTTAAGTAGATATACCCATATCTGCTCAAATCATCTATGAAGGTGAGAAAATAACGATATCCGCCACGAGCCGCAATATTCATTGGACCACATACATCTGTATGTATGACTTCCAACAAATTTGTTGCTCTCTCCATAGTTCCGAACGGCGTTTTAGTCATCTTGCCCATGAGGCATGGTTCGCAAGCATCAAGTGATTCATAATCAAGTGATTCCAAAATCCCATCAGTATGGAGTTTCTTCATGCGCTTTACACCAATATGACCTAAACGGCAGTGCCACAAATAAGTTGCACTATCATTATTAACTTTGCATCTTTTGGCTTCAATATTATGATTATGTGTATCATTACGATCGAGATCCAACAAACCATTTTCGTTGGTGTGTATGACCATAGAAGGTTTTGATTCATATAAACAGAACAACAATTGTTCTCTAACTTAAATGAATAACCGTATTGCAATAAACATGATCAAATCATATTCATGCTCAACGCAAACATCAAATAACACTTATTTAGTTTCAACACTAATCCCGAAAGTATAGGGAGTGTGCGATGATGATCATATCAATCTTGGAACTACTTCCAACACACATCGTCACCTCGCCTTTTACTAGTCTCTGTTTATTCTGCAACTCCCGTTTCGAGTTACTACTTTAGCAACTGAACCAGTATCAAATACCGAGGGGTTGCTATAAACACTAGTAAAGTACACATCAATAACATGTATATCCAATATACCTTTGTTCACTTTGCCATCCTTCTTATCCACCAAATACTTGGGGTAGTTTCGCTTCCAGTGACCAGTCCCTTTGCAGTAGAAGCACTTAGTCTCAAGCTTAGGACCAGACTTTAGGCTTCTTCACTTGAGCAGCAACTTGCTTGCCGTTCTTCTTGAAGTTCCCCTTCTTCCCTTTGCCCTTCTCTTGAAACTAGTGGTCTCGTCAACCATCAACACTTGATGTTTTTCTTGATTTCTACCTTCGTCGATTTCAGCATCACGAAGAGCTCGGGAATTACTTTCGTCATCCCTTGCATACTATAGTTCATCACGAAGTTCTACTAACTTGGTGATGGTGACTAGAGAATTCTGTCAATCACTATTTTATCTGGAAGATTAACTCCCATTTGATTCAAGCGATTGTAGTACCCATACAATCTGAGCACATGCTCACTAGTTGAGCGATTCACCTCCATCTTTTAGATATAGAACTTGTTGGAGACTTCATATCTCTCAACTCGGGTATTTGCTTGAAATATTAACTTCAACTCCTGGAACATCTCATATGGTCCATGACGTTTAAAACGTCTTTGAAGTCCCGATTCTAAGCCGTTTAGCATGGTGCACTAAACTATTAAGTAGTCATCATATTGAGCTAGCCAAACGTTCATAACGTCTGCATCTGCTCCTGCAATAGGTCTGTAACCTAGCGGTGCATCAAGGACATAATTTTTCTGTTCAGTAATGAGGATAATCCTCAGATCACGGATCCAATCCGCATCTTTGCTACTAACATCTTTCAACATAATTTATCTCTAGGAACATATCAAAAATAAACACAGGGAAGCAACAACGCGAGCTATTGATCTATAACATAATTTGCAAAATACTATCAGGACTAAGTTCATGATAAATTTAAGTTCAATTAATCATATTACTTAAGAACTCCCACTTAGATAGACATCCCTCTAATCATCTAAGTGATTACGTGATCCAAATCAACTAAACCATGTCCGATTAACACGTGAGATGGAGTAGTTTCAATGGTGAACATCACTATGTTGATCATATCTACTATATGATTCACGCTCGACCTTTCGATCTCTGTGTTCCGAGGCCATATCTGTATATGCTAGGCTCGTCAAGTTTAACCTGAGTATTCCGCGTGTGCAACTATTTTGCACCCGTTGTATTTGAACGTAGAGCCTATCACACCCGATTAACACGTGGTGTCTTAGCACGAAGAACTTTCGCAACGGTGCATACTCAGGGAGAACACTTTATCTTGAAATTTTAGTGAGAGATCATCTTATAATGCTACCGTCAATCAAAGCAAGATAAGATGCATAAAGGATTAACATCACATGCAATCAATATAAGTGATATGATATGGCCATCATCATCTTGTGCTTGTGATCTCCATCTCCGAAGCACCGTGCTCGTGATCTCCATCTCCGAAGCACCGTCATGATCACCATCGTCACCAGCGCGACACCTTGATCTCCATCGTAGTATCGTTGTCGTCTCGCCAACTAATTGCTTTTACGACTATTGCTACCGCTTAGTGATAAAGTAAAACTATTACATGGTGATTGCATCTCATACAATAAAGCGACAACCATATGGCTCCTGCCAGTTGCCAATAACTCGGTTACAAAACATGATCATCTCATACAACAAATTATATCACATCATGTCTTGACCATATCACATCACAACATGCCCTGCAAAAACAAGTTAGACGTCCTCTACTTTGTTGTTGCAAGTTTTACGTGGCTGCTACGGGCTTAACAAGAACCGTTCTTACCTACGCATCAAAACCACAACGATAGTTTGTCAAGTTGGTGCTGTTTTAAGCTTCGCAAGGACCGGGCGTAGCCACACTCGGTTCAACTAAAGTGAGAGAGACAGACACCCGCCAGTCACCTTTAAGCAACGAGTGCTCGCAACGGTGAATCCAGTCTCGCGTAAGCGTACGCGTAATGTCGGTCCGGGCTGCTTCATCTCACAATACCGCTGAACCAAAGTATGACATGCTGGTAAGCAGTATGACTTATATCGCCCACAACTCACTTGTGTTCTACTCGTGCATAGCATCAACGCATAAAACCTGGCTCGGATGCCACTGTTGGGGAACGTAGTAATTTCAAAAAATTTCCTACGCACACGCAAGATCATGGTGATGCATAGCAACGAGAGGGGAGAGTGTTGTCCACGTACCCTCGTAGACCGACAGCGGAAGCGTTATCACAACGCGGTTGATGTAGTCGTACGTCTTCACGATCCGACCGATCAAGTACCGAACGCACAGCACCTCCGAGTTCTACACACGTTCAGCTCGATGACGTCCCTCGAACTCCGATCCAGCCGAGTGTTGAGGGAGAGTTTCGTCAGCATGACGGCGTGGTGACGATGATGATGTTCCACCGACGCAGGGCTTCGCCTAAGCTCCGCAACGGTATTATCGAGGTGTAATATGGTGGAGGGGGGCACCGCACACGGCTAAAATATCGTATATCAACTTGTGTGTTCTTGGGGTGCCCCCCCTGCCCCCGTATATAAAGGAGCAAGGAGGAGAGGGCCGGCCAAGGGGAGGTGGCGCGCCCAAGGGGGGAGTCCTACTCCCACCGGGAGTAGGACTCCTCCTTTCCTTGTGGGAGTAGGAGAAGGGAAGGGGGAAGGAGAAAGAAGGAAGGGGGCGCCCCCCCTCCCTAGTCCAATTCGGACTAGCCCATGGGGAGGGGTGCGGCCACCCTTTGGGGTCTTTCTCTCCTTTCCCGTATGGCCCATTAAGGCCCAATACGAATTCCCGTAACTCTCCGGTACTCCGAAAAATACCCGAATCACTCGGAACCTTTCCGAAGTCCGAATATAGTCATTCAATATATCGATCTTTACGTCTCGGCCATTTCGAGACTCCTCGTTATGTCCCCGATCTCATCCGGGACTCCGAACTCCTTCGGTACATCAACATACATAAACTCATAATAAAACTGTCATCGTAACGTTAAGCGTGCGGACCCTATGGGTTCGAGAACTATGTAGACATGACCGAGACACCTCTCCGGTCAATAACCAATAGTGGGACCTGGATGCCCATATTGGCTCCCACATATTCTACGAAGATCTTTATCGGTCAGACCGCATAACAACATACGTTGTTCCCTTTGTCATCGGTATGTTACTTGCCCAAGATTCGATCGTCGGTATTTCGATACCTAGTTCAATCTCGTTACCGGCAAGTCTCTTTACTCGTTCCGTAATACATCATCCCGCAACTAACTCATTAGTCACAATGCTTGCAAGGCTTATAGTGATGTGCATTACCGAGTGGGCCCAGAGATACCTCTCCGACAATCGAAGTGACAAATCCTAATCTCGAAATACGCCAACCCAACAAGTACCTTTGGAGACACCTGTAGAGCACCTTTATAATCACCCATTTACGTTGTGACGTTTGGTAGCACACAAAGTGTTCCTCCGGTAAACGGGAGTTGCATAATCTCATAGTCATATGAACATGTATAAGTCATGAAGAAAGCAATAGCAACATACTAAACGATCGGGTGCTAAGCTAACGGAATGGGTCAAGTCAATCACGTCATTCTCCTAATGAGGTGATCCCGTTAATCAAATGACAACTCATGTCTATGGCTAGGAAACATAACCATCTTTGATTAACGAGCTAGTCAAGTAGAGGCATACTAGTGACACTCTGTTTGTCTATGTATTCACACATGTATTATGTTTCCGGTTAATACAATTCTAGCATGAATAATAAACATTTATCATGATATAAGGAAATATATAATACTTTATTATTGCCTCTAGGGCATATTTCCTTCAGTCCGGAACGACGCCCCCGCACAAAGCCCTAGGCCGCATCGTAAGTGACACGGCTTATTTATGCGCACATCCAGCCTTTTCTCTCCATTATCTTGATGTAATTAGCTGTACTATTGCAGTCCGGCCCGCGACCTAACCAAGCGATCCTCGTTTGGAAGTTCGTTGGCTCCGTCGGAGATGGCGAGCCAATCGCCACCGCCTGCTTACTCCCCCGGGGCCGGGGACGATGCCGAGGCACTGTCCCGGAGGGCCGATCCGAGCCGGGGAGGAACCTAGGACGCTGTCCGGGAGGAGCCACGAGGCGAAGCCTCCACTGCCGGACACATGGGGGAAACGATCCCCATGGAAACTAGCGAAGAGGGCCGCATCCAGCTTGGCCCTCAGCCGGATACGATTCCGGAGACCCATATGGCTCCGGAGTCGGGCGGGTAGCCCCCTTTGAAGGAGGGGGTGCACCGTTTCTGCCGGTGGCCCCTGTCCATCCAGGGGCGCCGGATAACCTGATGGAGGCGCTACGAGGCGCCTCCGTTATGGACGAGCACCGTGTTCTTATGAGCGCGGTGATTGAGAAGGTTCAGTCTGCCAAGAGTGGACTGAACGAAGCCTGCAGCAACCTGTTGATAGGTTTCAAGGTAAATAACAAAGAAAAAACCCCATATGGTCAGTAGCCCCTGAGACACTGTCTGGTGCTCGGTAAGAGGAGCCGGACAGAGGATCAATCCTTGAGTGTAGGAGACTAACGTGATATGTGTGCATGAGCAGGCATCGCTGTTGGCCGTGACCTCACATGCTGCCGAAGTCTCTGAACTGAAGCAGAGGCTGGAGCGGACCGAGAACAATCTCGGCAAGGTTAGAGTGCGGCTGCAGGAGAAGCAAGGTAACTAACGTCTTGCTGTGTGTTCGGAAAGCGGAGACGCTGTGTATTGACTGTAATGTCGAAATGTATGCAGGGGCCGCGACCGAGGTCGAGGCCCTGAGGAAGGCCCTTGGCGATGCCGAGGAGAAGGCTGTCCAGCAGCAAGCCGCCCGTAAGAAACTGGAGGCCCGTGTCAAGGAAATCCAGCAAGAGCTCCAGGATGCAGTGAAAAAATGTGAGACCTTGGAGAATGATGCGTCGGCTCAGGAGGCCGAACTCACCAAGGCTCGTCAGGGCACGGAGACCGCGCGGAATGAGGCCCAGGCCATCATTAAGGAGATCCAGGAAGCCAGGAAAATCACGGCAGGTAAGGCTTTTAAGATGCAAAGCAAGTATGCGGAGAGGCAGTACCTTTTACTAACCCCGGTTCGGAGTTCCCCGGGAGCTTTTGCGGATCTACCACGCAGCGTATCAGACGCTGCAGATTTCTACCGAGCCGAAGGAGGAGGTTCTACGGAGAGGCTATTCTGGGTGCAATATGCGGCGCCAGAGCATCCCGTGTCTTTCACCGGTCAGCTGAAGCAGCTAGTGGAGCTGCACCGGGTGGCCGAACTAGCCGTGAAGGATTTGACAATCCGGCAATGGCCAGCAGAAGCTATGCCCGGCAGCTACTTAGGACTCGTGAGGCGCCTAATGGAAGCCTGTCCGCGGCTGGATGTCATCAAGTGTTCTGCCTGTATTGAAGGTTCCCGTATGGCCTTTGCTTGCTGCAAGATGTGGTGGGCGAAGATGAATGCTGTTGAAGTTGCCAACGGGCCGCCGGAGGGCAAGGAGCACCGCACACCCGAGAAATATTTTGCGGATGTCATAGAAGGGTCTCGACTTGTGGCAGCTCAATGTTCGAAGGACACTATTTTCAAATGAATACATTCATGTTGTCCTTTGCCTTGTATTTATAAAGACAAAGCTTGTTTTGTAATGTAATTTCGTTATGCTTTAAATTGTTTCCTCCTGTGCGGCCGTGTTATATGCAATCTGAGGGTTGGCCAGTCGTCGGCTTCTGCCCTCACGTAGTTAGTACGGAGGTGTTCGGGATGGGATCTAAACAATCTCGATCCAATTATATGGTCCTTGAAGGAGTTGTTTAGCGCAACGAACAAGGCAATCGGACTATACGGCTTAAACGCCCTCACTTAGCCATAGGAGTTTTATAATTAAGCAAGTGCGTAGCTCCTGGTCCAAGCCAGGGTGCTGTCAGCATCTGATCGGGGAGTGCCAACCCTTCGCGTGACGCGGAAAAAATCTCCAACGATTTTGTAACCCTCGAACAGCTGACCGGTTCTCGCCATATCATGACAGTCAGTTTTCGGCTTTCTCTACTGAGGTGCTCAACCGGTCAGGGCCAGGGCACAATCGCAGTAGTTCTCCCTTTACTACCCTAGCCGATAGAGCGGAACATAGGGTAGCAAGTACAGGAGCCGGGCAACCCAACTATTGACCAAAGACATGATTCGGAGCCAATGCATATAATGCTAATTTCGGGGTGTCAAACTTGTATACAAGAAGTGTTCGGTCTTTGTTGCCGTGTTATGGGGCGATAAGAAGCCCCTGGCGAATATGAAACATACAAAAGAGAACCGATGTAGTTGATAAGCAGATCGAAATAAAATGAAGTAAGAAGCGAAAACCACAGAAACTAGGCCGCAAACCATTTTTTTATAACTGAATTGATATGTCAAGGCGTATCTTATACAAATAGTGCGATAAGCACCCGGACTATTTAACATGCCGGGATCAAGAAGGAGCACCGTGCGGGTCCTAGGCAATAAGTAAAAATACCGTCAAGAATGACGCATGGAGGTTACCCTACGCACCTATGCTGCATGCCCGCCTTGTATGCCGATCCTTCGAAGGGGCTGGAGATCAGGCTCGCGGGAAAAGGAACCTGAAAAAGAAAGGAAAAAGTGTGTCCAGGGTCGGTCTAGCCGAACTGTAGATCCCGAGTTAGCTTGTGCCTCAGTCGGTGTCCATGGAATTTCGAGTGCGTAATTATGTACGCGTGGTATGAATGCCACTGCTTCATCGGAACTGGCACGGAGGCCGAATTGCTAGTCGAGCTCCTGATGAGCCTTGCTGTCCTACTGCGGTGTAGTTCGGAACCTCTTGACGGTGTCCTGGGGCTCGGCAGCCGCACTATGGTGCTGTTTGAGAAGGCTGCTCTGTACATCTGCTGCTAGGGCGGCGGTGTGCTCCTCTGTTCGGAGGGAGCATTCCATGTTGCCATTGACTGATATGACGCCGCGTGGACCGGGCATCTTGAGCTTGAGATAAGCGTAGTGTGGCACTGCGTTGAATCTAGCAAACGCTGTTCATCCGAGCAGTGCGTGGTAGCCGCTGCGGAATGGGACGATGTCGAAGATTAACTCCTCGCTTCGGAAATTGTCCGGAGAACTGAAGACTACTTCCAGCGTGATTGAGCCCGTACAGCGGGCCTCGACGCCTGGTATGACTCATTTGAAGGTAGTCTTTGTTGGTTTGATTTGTGAGGGGTCAATGCCCATCTTCCGAACTGTGTCTTGATAGAGCAGGTTGAGGATGCTACCACCGTCCATTAGGACCCGTGTTAGGTGAAATCCGTCAATGATTGGGTCGAGGACCAATGCGGCCCAACTGCCATGATGGATACTGGTTGGGTGGTCTCGACGATCAAAAGTGATCGGAAATGACGACCATGGATTGAATTTGGGGGCGACTGGCTCTACCGCGTAGACGTCCCTGGGTGCTCGCTTACGCTCCCGTTTGGGGATGTGTGTAGTGTATATCATGTTCACCGTTTTGACTTGAGGGGGTAACTTCTTCTGTCCCCCAGTGTTCAGCTGCCGGGGCTCTTCGTCCTCGTCCTCACTTTGTGATCCCTTATCTTTGTTTTCGGCATTTAGCTTGCCAGCCTGCTTGAAAACCCAACAATCCCTGTTGGTATGATTGGCTTGCTTGTCCGGGGTGCCGTGTATCTGGCACGGACGGTCGAGTATGCGTTCCAGGCTGGAAGGTCCTTCATTGTTCCTTTTATAGGGCTTCTTCCACTGGCTAGACTTAGAGCCAGTGAATCCGGCGTTGACTGTGGCGTCATCGGTGTTGTTGTCATTGCTTCGGCGTTTGTGTCTGTTGCGCCGAAGCTTACCAGTGCTATTCTTGGCCTCCGAGGGGCCTGTCTCGCTGGCTGTGTTGTTACTACGGGCCAGCCAACTGTCCTCTCCTGCGCAAAAGCGGGTCATGAGTGCCGTGAGGGCTGCCATGGACTTCGGCTTTTCTTGGCCGAGGTGGCGTGCTAGCCATTCGGCACGGATGCTGTGTTTGAAGGCTGCTAAGGCCTCGGCGTCCGGACAGTCAACAATCTGGTTCTTTTTGGTTAGGAACCTAGTCCAAAATTTTCTGGCTGATTCTCCAGGTTTTTGAACTATTTGGCTTAAGTCATCGGCGTATGGTGGCCGGACATAAGTTCCTTGGAAGTTGTCTAGGAAAGCTTCTTCCAAGTCCTCCCAACTGCCGATAGAATTTTCAGGCAGGCTATTAAGCCAGTGCCGAGCTGGCCCTTTGAGCTTGAGTGGGATGTATTTAATGGCATGGAGATCATCTCCTTGAGCCATGTGGATGTGGAGGATGAAATCCTCGATCCATACCGCGGGATCGGTTGTGCCGTCGTATGATTCGATGTTGACGGGCTTGAATCCCTCGGGGAATTCGTGATCCAGTACCTCGTCTGTGAAGCAAAGAGGGTGTGCGGCACCTCTGTACTATGCCGTGTCGCGGCGTAGCTCTGATGGAGTTCGTCTACGGCATTCGGACCGAGCGTGGTTAGGTTTGTCACGTCCGAATAGGTAGCCATCTTCGTGCCTTCAGGCACGTTCTTGCGATCCGTAGATCGATCTTGTATGTCCTGCTCTACTATCCAGGGTCTGTCGGAGGTCATACGTGTGACCCCAAATTCTTCCGTCTTTATTTTTGCGGGGTGGTTGGGCAGTCTGCTGTTCGGCATGAGTTGCCACTTTATCCCGACCGTGTGGTGGCCGGTCGGCCGCCCTGTCTCGACCACGTGGTGGTCGTTCCACATTACGCGGGGGAGATGTGTGCTCCGGTGCCTCCTCATCGAATTGAGGTAGCAGTCTATGTTTTGGGTAGCTCTTGGTGGGCGCTTGAGTCCGTACTTTTCCGTTGTCAGTACGTCAGTCAATCCGTCAACGAGCAAATCTTGTTCAGCTTGAAGCTGCTGCTGCTTCTTTTTCAGGCTCCTTGCAGTGGCTATGAGTTGAAGCTTAAAGCGCTCCTGCTCCAGAGGGTCCTCAGGCATGACGAAATCTTCGTTGCCGAGGCTTGTCTCCTCTTCGGAGGGTGGACGGTAACTATCGACCCCTGAGTCATCTTCTATGGCCTGCTCATCAGGGTTGTCTTGCCTGTCGTCATGTTCCTCCTATTCGGATGCAGCTCCGACAGGGTCTTCATTGTTTTCAGCGTCGGCCGGAGTGCTATTTTCTCCGGTACCAGTATTGCTGTCCTTTGAGCAGCGAGGCTTAGAAGGGAGTTTGGGGCGCCGGCGCTTGGACTGCGTCTTGGAAGTTTTATTCTTATCTGGCTCTTCTTTGTCGTCGCCAGATCCCTTGGGTGTATCAACCATGTATACGTCGTACGAAGAGGTGGCCGTCCAACATCCAGTAAATGGCAGGTCTTGGCCTTCCTCATTGTCGGCATCGTCGTCCATACCGGTGATGTCTTCGGAGCCATAGTCAAGCATGTCGGTTAAGTCGTCGACGGTGGCTATGAAGTGGGTGGCGGGTGGGAAGCAAAATTCCTCATCGTCCGCCTCTAGCTCGAACCGAACATAGTTCGGCTGTGAGTCTTCCTCCAAGGACAAGTTCTTCACAGAATTTAGTACGTCGCCCAAAGGCAAATGCTGGAAGACGTCTGCGGCGCTAAATGCGAAAATCGACAACCGATCCAGCTCGGAGTCCGCAGGTGTGTCCGGTCCGGAACGTGCAGCCGGAAACGAGTCCGGGGTTCCATTGATGCAAGCATTGCAGGATGTCGAGTCCATGTGCGGCTCCAATGCCGCGGACTTTATGGCCTCGGAGGGCGCGATCTGCTTTGGTACTGAGACCATTGCAGCAACAGGATCCATCCCATGGGTGTGCTCTGATGACAGATTTAGATCATGTTCATCGGAGAAAGGGGGAGCGATCGCCGCGGTATCAAATCCCTTGAAGATTGAGTCTCCACGGACATCCGCGACGTAGTTTAAGCTTCCGAACCTTACCTGGTGGCCAGGGGCGTAACTATCGATCTGCTCCAGATGGCCAAGCGAGTTGGCGCGCAGTGCGAAGCCACCGAATACAAAGATCTGTCCGGGGAGGAAGGTTTCTCCCTGGACCATGCCATTACCGACGGTCGAAGGGGCCATCGAGTCCTTTGCTGACGGCACAGTGGAACTCTCAATGAAAGCACCAATATCGGTGTCAAAACGGGCGGATCTCGGGTAGGGGGTCCCGAACTGTGCGTCTAGGAACGATGGTAACAGGAGACGGGGGACACAATGTTTACCCAGGTTCGGGCCCTCTCTATGGAGGTAATACCCTACTTCCTGCTTGATTGATCTTGGTGAATATGAGTGTTACAAGAGTTGATCTACCACGAGATCGTAATGGCTAAACCCTAGAAGTCTAGCCTATGAGTATATGGTAATGAATCTGTCCTATCCGGACTATGCCCTCCGGTTTATATAGACACCGGAGAGATCTAGGGTTACATGGGGTCGGTTACATAGGAGGAAATCTTCATAATCGATCGCCTAGCTTGCCTTCCATGCCAAGTAGAGTCCAATATGGACACGGGTATAGTCTTCGGCCTTCATGTCTTCATAGCCCATCAGTCCGGCCCAACAGATAACATGCCGGACGCCCGAGGACCCCTTAGTCCAGGACTCCCTCAATGCTTACTTTCAAACATCAAGTGAAGATGACTCTGATTGTGAATCCAAACCCAGCTACAAAACACTTGCTAAAATTGCAACTGAATAACAGAAAGCTATGGAACATATTCAAAAACTGCTAGACAAAAGCGATGACCTGTTGGACGCGGAAATGACCCGATCTCAGCCCTTAATTGAAGACATAAAAAATCTTCATGTTAAGTACGAGGAACTTGAAAGTCATCATGAAATGCTCTCAACAACTCATGAAAAGCTCTCCTATGATTATCTTCAAAGGAAGCAAGAACTTGAGAGATTGAGAGCAGTTCATGAAGATCTTCAAAAAGAGAACGAGTCACTTCGCGCTCAACAGATCAGTTCCGCTCAGGAAGGATTTGAACCACCATTTCTAAAATGCCTTGAGCGTAATAACGCTACTTCCGTTGTTGAATGTTCTACTGCTGCTACTGTTGCAATATCTTCAACTATTGATGTGGTAACTAACCCCTCTGCTGAGGATGCCACTACTATTGCTGATGAAAATGCTAGGTTGAAGACATTGCTTGAGACTGGGATGTACAAAAGTCTCAAAGGGCATCAGACACTATGTGATGTCCTCAAAAAGCAGATTCTGAACCGAAACCCTAGAAAAGAGGGTGTTGGGTTCGAGAGGAAAATAAATGTTGATGGTTCTTACTAGAAACCTGAGCAGTACCCCAAAACCACATGGGTTGCTGTAAAAGGACCTTCAGTGGACCCATCCACCTTATCTGGCTTCACTTGTGCTATGTTATCATTGATGAATCCTTTGATGCAAACTAGAAACTGTTTAAGAATCAGAATGGTGAAGTGTTTGCCAGGTATATTGGTACTAACTGCAGGAATGGACCACCTGTGAAGAAGATTTGGGTACCCAAAAGTTGTCTTGAGAATCTTCATGTGAATGTCATCAGGACACCACAAGGGAAGAAGACAAACCCCAGACCAAAGGCTTCATATAGTCCAAAGGCTTCTACAAACAGAGGACTCACCTGAGTCACCCTAACGCCAATGTTTTGCAGGGAAATCAGACTCATATGTATGAATATGAGCATGTTTCTTCAAACCGCTATGCTCATAAAACTAAGAACTTTTCTACATATTCATATGAGTGTTATTCACCTCCTGCAAGGTTATTTGCTAGGGCTCCAAAGTCGAAGTTCTCAGATGCTGCACTTAGACTTATTGGTTCTAAGCCACCCCTGAAAATGTGGGTGGTTAAGAAAACTTAACTCTCTTTTGCAGGGAAAGGTCTCCAGCCGAAAATCAAAGGCATCCGATGCTATTGCTGGGGAGCTAAAACATCTTGTGGGGCGCAAGATAAAATGCCCAAATGGTCTTACTATATATTTTGTTCCTGAATCGCTTGCCAATCATCCTATCAGTCCTAACCTTGATCTGAGCTTTGATAATCCTCTTGTGCGTAAAATGTTTATGCTTCACAATACTCTTGGTGAAGCCTATCCCCCTAACTGTACTGTAGGGTATGACACCTCATGCTTCAGAATGGATTATGGACAGCGGATGCACTAATCATATGACTGGTGATCGAAGTCTTCTCATGGACTCAACCTTAAGTCCATCTGGCAAGAGTCACGTCACATTTGCTGACACTGGTAAAAGCAAGGTATTCGGTCTAGGTAGAGTTGCAATCTCAAAGGATCAGCACATGGATAAAGTGATGCTTGTTGAATCCCTTGGTTTCAACTTAATGTCTGTCTCAATGCTTTGTAACTTGAACATGATTGTGATATTTGGAAAATATCGTTGCCTTGTACTAATGGAATCTGACAAGTCTCTAGTCTTTAAAGGGTACCGAAAAGATGATTTGTACATGGTAGATTTCTCAGCAGGACCACAGCTGGCCGTATGTCTTCTAGCAAAAGCTTCAGAGTGCTGGCTCTGGCATCAGAGGCTAGGACATGCGGGCATGAGGAATCTATACACTCTCGCGAAGAAGAAACATGTTGTAGGCATTGAGGGCGTCAAGTTCAAGAAAGATCATCTATGCGGTGCCTGCGAAGCTGGAAAGATGACTAGGGCCAAGCACCCCTCGAAGACAATCATGACGACATCTCAACCCTTCGAGCTGCTACACATGGACTTATTTGGCCCTACTCACTATTCTACTCTCACTACTACTGCTTGTCTCTATTGCTTCGTCATTGTTGATGATTACTCAAGATATACATGGGTGCATATAATCCTCTACAAGACTGAAGTGCAGGATGTCTTCAGACGCTTCGCCAACCGTGCCATGAATAACTATGGCGTCAAGATCAAGCATATCAGAAGTGACAATGGCACAGAGTTCAAGAACACCGGCCTCGACCTTTACCTGGATACATTGGGCATCACTCATGAGTTCTCCGCTCCGTACACTCCTCGGGAAAATGGCATCATGGAGCGTAAGAACCGAACATTCATTGAGATGGCTCGGACGATGCTTGATGAATACAAGACTCCAAGAAAGTTCTGGCCTGAAGCCATTGATACTGCATGCCATGTCATCAACTGTGTTTATCTTCACAAGCTTCTGAAGAAGACTTCCTATGAACTCGTGACTGCCTAAAGACAATCCTCCAAATGATGACAATGATCAGTAAGAGCAAAATCTTCGTCCAGTTCATCCTCGTCTTGCAAATGAAGTACATATTGAGAAGATAATTGATAGCATCAATGCACCAGGTCCACTCACTCGTTCAAGAGCAACACAGCTAGCAAATTTTTGTGGGCACTTTGCATTTGTCTCAATATCAGAACCAAAGAAAGTTGCTGAAGCCTTCATGGAACCTGAATGGATTCAAGCTATGCAAGAAGAGCTTCAATGGTTCAAGCTGAACAATGTGTGGGAACTAGTCAAGCGTCCTGACCCTCGCAAGCACAACATAATAGGCACCAAATGGATATATTGCAACAAGCAAGATGAGCATGGTCAATTTGTCAGAGACAAGGCTCGTCTCGTTGCTCAAGGATACACTCAAGTTGAAGGAATAGACTTCGATGAAACATTTGCTCCTGTGGCTAGGCTTGAAGCCATTCGCATACTGCTAGCCTATGCAAACCATCAAAACATCCTTTTGCATCAGCTGGATGTGAAAAGTAACTTTCTCAATGGAAAGATTGATGAAGAAGTGCATGTTGCACAACCACCTTGCTTTGAAGATCCAAAACATCCTGATATGGTATACAAGCTTAACAAGGCACTCTATGGCCTCAAACAAGCCCCTCGCGCTTGGTATGACACACTCAAAGACTTCCTGAAGAGCAAAGGCTTCAAACCTGGTTCCTTGGACACCACACTCTTCATGAAGACATACGATGGTGAACTGTTTGTGTGCCAAATATATGTGGATGACATTATCTTCGGCTGCACTAACCAGAAATACAGTGATGAGTTTGGACACATGATGCAAGAGCAATATCAGATGTCCATGATGGGTGAGCTAAAGTTCTTCCTTGGACTTCAAATTCGTCAGCAAAGCAACGTCATCTTCATATCTCAAGAGAAATATCTCAAAGACTGCCTGAAGAAGTTTGGAATGCAAGACTGCAAAGGTTACACGACGCCAATGCCAACCAAGAGTCATCTGGGTCCTGACGCCAATGGTAAAGAGTTCGATCAAAAGGTATACCGCTCCATGATTGGTTCTTTACTTTATTTATGTGCATCTAGGCCAGATATAATGCTTAGTGTTTGCATGTGTGCCTGATTCCAAGCGGCACCAAAGGAATCGCATCACTTAGCTGTGAAGTGAATTCTTCGATATTTGGCTTACACCCCAACGCTAGGATTATGGTATCCAAAGGGCTCAGAGTTTGATCTAGTTGGATTCTCGGATGCTGATTATGCTGGTGACAAGGTGGATTGCAAGTCTACATTAGGCACATGTCACTTTCGGGGACGATCACTTGTCTATTTGTCTTCAAAGAAGCAGAACTGTGTATCTCTCTCCACTGCTGAATCTGAATACATTGCTGCTGGATCTTGCTGCGCTCAGCTTCTATGGATGAAGCAAACACTCAAGGACTATGGCATCCATCTGAAGCAAGTACCACTCTACTGCGACAATGAAAGCGCCATCAAGATTGCCAACAACCCAGTTCAGCACTCGAAGACAAAGCACATTGAGATTCGTCATCACTTTCTCAGAGATCATGTCATGAAGGAAGATATTGATATCATTCACGTCAACACTGAAGAGCAATTGGCAGATATCTTCACAAAGCCCTTGGATGAGAAAAGGTTTTGCAAGTTGCGGTGTGAGCTAAATATCTTGGAATCCTCGAATGTCCTGTGATTAGGCACACATCCTAACACTTATGCATGTTGATGACTTAGATGTGCAACACACAAAGTAATGTATATCTTCAATCAATGAAGACTTACACTCTGAGTGTGAATACATTAATGCGGAATTTGACTTCGGAGCGCCATGATAATTGTGTGCCGTGTCTGGGTCTAATACTTCCTATACGGTGGGTAACGCCACCACCAAATTCTTGTTTGGAGTGTTTTTCTCTTGGCGTTACATTTGCTAAGTCTTCGCATTTGATGTATCTTCAACATTGATTTGTCTTCATGATGATCTTCATTTTGTTGATTTAGTCTTACTCAGATATATACATATATTTGTGTTCTGTCCTCTACAGCGTTCACTTATCGCTATGTCTTCTCGTTTGAATCTTTTGAACTAAGTGAATGTGATCGGACCCTAACATCTCTATGCTTCTACCTCAAATTCTATCTATCCAAATCATATGCATTCTATTGAAACCGTCGAATGTCTTCTCTGCGTCCTTGTCAGCAGAAGATACAGAGACAAATATTGAATCTGTTTTAAATGCTCAATCCTTATTGCCTGAAACCCAGAGAAGCCGGAAAGACCACCCGACAGTCCAGGCATGCGTGGGAACATGGAACAACTTCCAATATGTTGCATGTTCGCCACGTGTCCCTCAGATGTGAACCGCCAGGGGCACCTGCGTAATTGCGATGTGCTGTCCCTCTCCTTATAAATACACATCACATCGCGGTCAAAATCTTTCTTCCACCTCTCCACCTCGACAAACCCTAGCGCCACCGCTAGCTCTAGACGATGTCGGCGATGAAGCGCTTAGCTGCCGCGCCTCACCGACGCCGTCCTCACGCCATCCGCGGACCTCGTCTTCTCCACCGCTGCCGTAGGTGTCCTCTGTCGCCAAGTTAGGGCATGGAAGATCGAACTGCTCAACCTCCTCTCTACTCCTTCTAGCAGTTCTTCGTGTGGTAATTAAAAATCACTTTTACTGCCTTTTTGATCCGATAGATTCGTCTTTCTTCACCAAAAGTGGTTTCTATCCCCAAAGATTTGGATCTATCCTGTTCTGCAACTCATAACATGCCTAGAATATTCACTTATGCTTCACACATAGTTAGATTCCTCACTTGTACCTATTCTTGGATTCGTACAAATCTGGAAGCAACTCTCAACATATAAGTGAATGTCTTCGCGCTATGAAGTCAATGTCTTCAAACTGATTTATCTTCAAAATCTTCTGAGAATGCATATGACCTCTTCCCCTTCCCTCGCATCTCTAATGCTGTCATGGGTACATGTCCGTGGGAGAATCCCTTGGTTCTCATAGTCTGCATTCATTTGCAGAATTCTTACAGCATCACATTGCTACCTCTTGAGCACTGCGTTGGTTTTCCCTTGAAGAGGAAAGGGTGATGCAGCAAAGTAGCGTAAGTATTTCCCTCAGTTTTTGAGAACCAAGGTATCAATCCAGTAGGAGGCTACGCGCGAGTCCCTCGCACCTACACAAAACAAATAAATCCTCGCAACCAACGCGATAAGGGGTTGTCAATCCCTACACGGTCACTTACGAGAGTGAGATCTGATAGATATGATAGGATAATATTTTTGGTATTTTTATGATAAAGATGCAAAGTAAAATAAAAGCAAAGTAAAAAGCAACGGAAATAACTAAGTGTTGGAAGATTAATATGATGAAGATAGACCCGGGGGCCATAGGTTTCACTAGTGGCTTCTCTCAAGAGCATAAGTATTTTACGGTGGGTGAAAAAATTACTATTGAGCAATTGACAGAATTGAGCATAGTTATGAGAATATCTAGGTATGATCATGTATATAGGCATCACGTCCGAGACAAGTAGAACGACTCCTGCCTGCAGCTACTACTATTACTCCACTCATCGACCGCTATCCAGCATGCATCTAGAGTATTAAGTTCGTAAAAACAGAGTAACGCCTTAAGCAAGATGACGTGATGTAGAGGGATAAATTCATGCAATATGATAAAAAAACCCATCTTGTTATCCTCGATGGAAACAACACAATACGTGCCTTGCTGCCCCTACTGTCACTGGGAAAGTACACCGCAAGATTGAACCCAAAGCTAAGCACTTCTCCCATTGCAAGAAAGATCAATCTAGTAGGCCAAACCAAACTAATAATTCGAAGAGACTTGCAAAGATAACCAATCATACATAAAAGAATTCAGAGAAGATTCAAATATTGTTCATAGATAAACTTGATCATAAACCCACAATTCATCGGTCTCAACAAACACACCGCAAAAAGAAGATTACATCGAATAGATCTCCACGAGAGATGGGGAGAACATTGTATTGAGATCCAAAAAGAGAGAGGAAGCCATCTAACTACTAACTATGGACCCGAAGGTCTGAGGTAAACTACTCACACTTCATCGGAGAGGCTATGGTGTTGATGTAGAAGCCCTCCGTGATGGATGCCCTCTCCGGCGGAGCTCCGGAACTGGCCCCAAGATGGGATCTCGTGGGTACAGAAGGTTGCGGCGGTGGAATTAGGTTTTTGGCTCCGTATCTGATCATTTGGGGGTACGTAGGTATATATAGGAGGAAGAAGTACGTCGGTGGAGCAACAGGGGGCCCACGAGGGTGGAGGGCACGCCCTGGGGGGGTAGGCGCGCCCCCTACCTCGTGGCTTCCCTGTTGGTTGCTTGACGTAGGGTCCAAGTCTCCTGGATCTTGTTCGTTCCAAAAATCACGTTCCCGAAGGTTTCATTCCGTTTGGACTCTGTTTGATATTCTTTTTTTGCGAAACTCTGAAATAGGCAAAAAACAGCAATTCTGGGCTGGGCCTCCGGTTAATAGTTAGTCCCAAAAATAATATAAAAGTGAATAATAAAGCCCAATAATGTCCAAAACAGAAGATAATATAGCATGGAGCAATCAAAAATTATAGATACGTTGGAGACATATCAAGCATCCCCAAGCTTAATTCCTGCTCGTCCTCGAGTAGGTAAACGATAAAAACAGAATTTTTGATGCGGAGTGCTACTAGGCATAATTTCAATGTAATTCTTCTTAATTGTGGTATGAATATTCGGATCCGAAAGATTCAAGATAAAAGTTCATATTGACATAGAAATAGTAATACTTCAAGCATACTAACTAAGCAATTATGTCTTCTCAAAATAACATGGCCAAAGAAAGTTCATCCCTACAAAATCATATAGTTTAGTCATGCTCCATTTTTGTCACACAAGAATGCTCTCATCATGCACAACCCCGATGAGAAGCCAAGCAATTGTTTCATACTTTAGTAATCTCAAACCTATAAACTTTCACATAATACATGAGCGCGAGCCATGGACATAGCACTATGGGTGGAATAGAATATGATGATGGGGGTTATGTGGAGAAGACAAAAAAGGAGAAAGTCTCACATCAACGAGGCTAATCAATGAGCTATGGAGATGTCCATCGATTGATGTTAATGTAAGGAGTAGGGATTTCCATGCAACGGATGCACTAGAGCTATAAATATATGAAAGCTCAACAAGAGAAACTAAGTGGGTGTGCATCCAACTTGCTTGCTCACGAAGACCTAGGGCACTTGAGGAGGCCCATTGTTGGAATATACAAGCCAAGTTCTATAATGAAAAATTCCCACTAGTATATGAAAGTGATAAAATAAGAGACTCTCTATCATGAAGATTATGGTGCTACTTTGAAGCACAAGTGTGGTAAAGGATAGTAACATTGTCCCTTCTCTCTTTTTCTCTCATTTTTTTTTTATTTTTTTTGGGCCTTCTCTTTTTTATGGCCTTTCTCTCTTTTTTTTATTCCTCACTTGGGACAATGATCTAGAAAATGATGATCATCACACTTCTATTTATTTACAACTCAATGATTACAACTCGATACTAGAACAAAGTATGACTCTATATGAATGCCTCCGGCAGTGTACCGGGATATGCAATGAACCAAGAGTGACATGTATGAAAGAATTATGAACGGTGGCTTTGCCACAAATACGATGTCAACTACATGATCATGCTAAGCAATATGACAATGATGAACGTGTCATGATAAACGGAATGGTGGAAAGTTGCATGGCAATATATCTCGGAATGTCTATGGAAATGCCATAATAGGTAGGTATGGTGGCTGTTTTGAGGAAGATATAAGGAGGTTTATGTGTGAAAGAGCGTATCATATCACGGGGTTTGGATGTACCGGTGAAGTTTGCACCAACTCTCAATGTGAGAAAGGGCAATGCACGGGACCGAAGAGGCTAGCAATGATGGAAGGGTGAGAGTGCGTATAATCCATGGACTCAACATTAGTCATAAAGAACTCACATAATTATTGCAAAAATCTACAAGTCATCAAAAACCAAGCACTACACGCATGCTCCTAGGGGGATAGATTGGTAGGAAAATACCATCGCTCGTCCCCGACCGCCACTCATAAGGAGGACAACCAAAGAACACCTCATGTTTCAAATTTGTTACATAACGTTTACCATACGTGCATGCTACGGGACTTGCAACCTTCAACACAAGTATTTCTCAAATTCACAGATACTCAACTAGCACAACTTTAATATTACTACCACCATATCTCAAAACATTCATCAAGCATCAAACTTCTCTTAGTATTCAAAACACTCATAAGAAAGTATTTACTAATCTTGAATACATTGCATATTAAGATTATTTAAGCAAATTACCATGCTATTTAAGACTCTCAAAATAATCTAAGTGAAGCATGAGAGATCAATAGTTTCTATAAAACAAATCCACCACCGTGCTTTAAAAGATATAAGTGAAGTACTAGAGCAAAACTATATAACTCAAAAGATATAAGTGAAGCACATAGAATATTCTAATAATTTCCGAATCATGTGTGTCTCTCTCAAAAGGTGTGTACAGCAAGGATTATTGTGGTAAACTAAAAAGCAAAGACTCAAATCATACAAGACGCTCCAAGCAAAACACATATCATGTGGT
This sequence comes from Aegilops tauschii subsp. strangulata, assembly GCF_002575655.3. Taxonomy (NCBI): domain Eukaryota; kingdom Viridiplantae; phylum Streptophyta; class Magnoliopsida; order Poales; family Poaceae; genus Aegilops; species Aegilops tauschii. The sequence goes on along the minus strand of NC_053037.3, from coordinate 238,039,178 downwards.
GAATAAAAATATAGCTCCAAGTAAAGTTACCGATGGAAGTAGACGAAAGAGGGGATGCCTTCCAGGGCATCCCCAAGCTTTGCCTTTTTGGTGTCCTTATATTATCTTGGGGGTGCCATGGGCATCCCCAAGCTTAGGCTCTTGCCACTCCTTGTTCCATAATCCATCAAATCTTTCACCCAAAACTTGAAAACTTCACAACACAAAATTCAACAGAAAATCTCGTGAGCTCTGTTAGCGAAAGAAAACAAAAGACCACTTCAAGGTACTGTAATGAACTCATTCTTTATTTATATTGGTGTTAAACCTAATGTATTCCAACTTCTCTATGGTCTATAAACTATTTTACTAGCCATAGATTCATCAAAATAAGCAAACAACACACACAAAACAAAATCTGTCAAAAACAGAACAGTCTGTAGTAATCTGTAACTAATGCAAACTTCTGGAATTCCAAAAAATCAGCCAAAATAGGATGACCTAGGAAATTGTTTATTGATCGGAAGCAATTGGAATAAATATTTTATCACGTTCTGGTGATTTTTAACAATTATTTTCGTGAACAGAAAGTTTCTGGAAATTTCTGCAAGATCAAATAACTATCATCCAAGAAGATCCTATAGGTTTAAGTTGGCACAAACACTAATTAAAACATAAAAACACATCTAACCATAGGCTAGATCAAATATTTATTCCTAAACAGAAGCAAAAAGCAAAAAAAAAAACTAAAAAAAAATTGGGTTGCATCCCAACAAGCGCTATCGTATAACGCCCCTAGCTAGGCATAAAAGCAAGGATAGATCTAGGTATTGCCATCTTTGGTGGGAAATTCTTCAATGACACATCTATCATCCTTAGAAATTTCTTTCTTTTTAGTAATTATCAAACTTTTAGGAACAAGATGGAAAAAATCATTTGTAGCAAATGGTTCCTTAATGATGGCAAAAAGATTGGGGTGAATACTTATAGATTTAAGATCCGCAGTTTCCTTACTAGAGGATTCACCCTTATTATTAGGAACATACATAAGCTTGGCAATTTTAGTAGAAGGACTAGGAGTATTCTTTACGGAAGAAAAAGCGGTTCCCAAGTTGGTAATGATATCCTCAAGTTTATCGATTCTAGTGGAATCCTGATTTATTTTCTCATTAACTATGGGCTCCTTCTCTTTAATATTTTTCAAAGAGACTCCTACTTTAGATCCATATTGAGTGATTCAGTTGTGGATCTTTTTATCCAAATTTTCGATTAACTCAGCAGTAGCAACCTTATTTTCAATAATTTCAAGTCTTTGCATTACATGCTCCAAAGTTAACATAGTTCCATTAACCAAAAGAGGTGGTGAGCCAAATAAATCTATCATAGCATTATAAGAGTCAAAAGTATGGCTACCCAAGAAATTCCCTCCGGTAATGGTATCAAGAATATATCTATACCAAGGATTAGCGCCTACATAAAAATTGCGGAGAAGAACGGAAGTAGATTGCTTCCTGGCAGATCTATTTTGAGCATTGCAAATTCTATACCAAGCGTCTTTTAGATTTTCTCCCTCCCTTTGTTTAAAATTTAGAACTTCATTCTCGGGAGATAACGGAGAAGAAAGAGCACTAGACAAAACGGCAAGCAAACGGAAAAGAGGCGAACGAAAAAGAAGAGAGGGCGAATAAAACGGCAAGGGTGAAGTGGGGGAGAGGAAAACGAGAGGCAAATGGCAAATAATGTAATGCGGGAGATAAGGGATTGTGATGGGTACTTGGTATATTGACTTTTGCATAGACCTCCCCAGCAACGGCGCCAGAAATACATCGTTGTCGGGAGTCAAATCTTGACTTGACTTCGCGTAAGCCTCCCCGGCAACGGCGCCAGAAATCCTCCTTGCTACTTCTTGAGCACTGCGTTGGTTTTCCCTTGAAGAGGAAAGGGTGATGCAGCAAAGTAGCATAAGTATTTCCCTCAGTTTTTGAGAACAAAGGTATCAATCCAGTAGGAGGCTACGCGCGAGTCCCTCGCACCTACACAAAACAAATAAATCCTCGCAACCAACGCGATAAGGGGTTGTCAATCCCTACACGGTCACTTACGAGAGTGAGATCTGATAGATATGATAAGATAATATTTTTGGTATTTTTATGATAAAGATGCAAAGTAAAATAAAAGCAAAGTAAAAAGCAACGGAAATAACTAAGTGTTGGAAGATTAATATGATGAAGATAGACCCGGGGGGCATAGTTTTCACTAGTGGCTTCTCTCAAGAGCATAAGTATTTTACGGTGGGTGAAAAAATTACTGTTGAGCAAATGACAGAATTGAGTATAGTTATGAGAATATCTACGTATGATCATGTATATAGGCATCACGTCCGAGACAAGTAGACCGACTCCTGCCTCCATCTACTACTATTACTCCACTCATCGACCGCTATCCAGCATGCATCTAGAGTATTAAGTTCATAAAAACAGAGTAACGGCTTAAGCAAGATGACATGATGTAGAGGGATAAATTCATGCAATATGATAAAAAACCCCATCTTGTTATCCTTGATGGCAGAAATACAATACGTGCCATCCTACCCCTACTGTCACTGGGAAAGGACACCGCAAGATTGAACCCAAAGCTAAGCACTCCTCCCATTGCATCAATCTAGTAGGCCAAACCAAACTCATAATTCGAAGAGACTTGCAAAGATAACCAATCATACATAAAAGAATTCAGAGAAGATTCAAATATTGTCGGGTGGTTGGTGCGACATATGCCAACGGATGGCTTATCATTGTGGGTGCCAATAAAACATCGCCGGTGCCTGGAAACGGGATGAGGCGAAGACATGCACGCCGGCGGATCTTACCCAGGTTCGGGGCTCTCCGAGGAGATAACACCCCTAGTCCTGCTCTGCAGGGTCTCCGCATGATCACTAGATCAAGGAAAGGTAGCTACAATCGCTCCTAGAGCTGTTGGGTTCAAGGGAGAAGAAGAACAAGGCTAGCTCCTGCTTCTCTCTATCTCTATGGTGTGTGTGCTGTGTTCAGAAGCCCACCCTTTGCATGGGTGCTCCAGGGGGTTTATATAGGCCTACCCCCCGGGGGTACAATTGTAATCCGGCTGGGCTCCGGTCCCAGCCGTCAGTTTCTACACTCGCCGGCTTCTCCGCCGGCTGTTGGGGCCCGCCGACTGGTGGGTCCCGCCGGCTGCTGGCCTCTTGGCCGACAGGCCGGCCCCACCGCCTAGGGTCTTGCCGGCGGCTGCTTACTGTAGCCTCGCCTCTGATGACAAGGGCTTTGTCGAGGTAAGCGTGGCTACAGTGGGCCGCCTCGGGGGCTCTCACTGTAGCCTTACCTCGTCTTGTCTCCTTAATGGGGCTCTTGCTTCGAGGAACGGGGTAGCCGGCTTCTGGGGGGCGGTTACGCCCTTGGCCGACTAGGGGAGGCCGGGCCGCCTCCGCGCCTCTCTCTGGCGGAAGGGGCCCGCCGCGCACAGGCCGTACAGGAGTCGGTCGTGGATGACGTTGAGGCTGGCATGGCTACAGTGCCGAGCCGAATAGGAGACGGTCATCCCGTACGGCCTCCTGTGGCCATGCCTGCCTCGGGCCTCGAGGGTAGTGGGCCGCACTGCGGCCACGCCCCGTCTTGTCACCGTTATGTGGGTGTAGCTTTGGTGGTTGTGGTCTCGGCCGACTGCTTGGAGTCGGCGCTCTTCTTGGCCGGCTCCCTAGAGTCGGCCACCCCGTGGTTGTCCTGGGGGAGGTCGTTGAGGCTGGGTCGCCTTCCGGGAGTCGGCTTCAGAGGTAGCCGGCCAGGGAAGGCGGCCCAATGCTTGGAGTGCTTGGAGGCCCAAAGGCCTGATAATTTTTTCAGAAGAACCAGGGGCAGTCGGTTAGGCTACCCGTGGCCATTTACTCCGACAGTAGTCCCCGAAGCTGATTGGGCTTCGAGGTAGAATAGGGGTTGAGAAGCTCGATCAGCTTCCTATCTTGACAAGTCGGCGGCTGGGAGCCGGCTTTGGTTAGGCATGCCGCCTTGGTCGAAAACTCCGGAGTCGGAGGGCGGGAGCTCGCTAGTGTGTGCACCGGGCCGCGGGCCGGCCACTTGCCGTCTGCGAACCACGTGGCCTCCCTTGGCCAGAAAGCCTGCCAGCCCACGCGCGTGACGGGACGTCGCCGCAGGGCGGGGGCCCGCCACGTCCGCGCCCGGGCCCAGGCGCGGATTCTTTGCATCCCGAAACCACCCGCACGTCTCCTTGCGGCAGTTTCGGCCCGCCTTTAGGGCGCAATAATCGCGGTGCGTGGGGGGAATGGGTGCAGTTAATCCCACGTCCCCCCCACATCCGGCCTCCCCGGCCTCGCCTCGCGGAGCTATAAGTAGGGGGGGTGGAGGGCGGCAGGCCCTCGCACGCTCCTCCTACTTCCACCATCTTCTTCGCTCGCCGTTTCTCGCGACAGCGCCTCGCCGCCGTGCTCTTCCGCTACTCGCTCCTCCGTCGCCGCACTTGTTCTCACCATGCCTCCCGCCACGGAGCAGTATGGCGGGGATTGGGACGGCTCCAATGTCCACGAAGATCACGTCGAGTTCCTCCGCCAGACGCGGCGGCTGCCCGGCGCGGACAAGGTGGAGGTCCGCCTCGCACCGGCGAGGGAAATTACGCCGGAGCCACGGGAGGGCGAGCGGGTGGTCTTCCGCTCGCACTTCTTGTGCGGCATTGGCCTGCCAGTGAGCGCCTTCTTCCGCTCCTGGCTCGATTTCTACCAGCTCCAGCCACACCACCTCACCCCAAACGCGGTGGTGCTACTATCAGCCTTCGTCACCCTGTGCGAGGGCTACCTCGGCGTCCTCCCCACCCTCAAGCTCTGGGGGGAGTTCTTCCAGTCCAAGCTGGGCACGCGCATGCAGGGCGTGCCAGCTCAGACTGGCGCCTTCATCGCGTCGCGGAGGTCGGTCGCCGACAACCCCTTCCCCGTCATCACGCTGATCCAATCGGTGAAGAAGTGGCAAAAATCGTACTTCTACGTGCGGAACATCACCCCGCGGGGCGACTACATCAACCTGTCGGCTTACGTAGCCGGCCCACCGGCGGGCAGGCGGCCCCAGTGGTCCTTCCGGGCCGTGACTCTGATGCCGGCCGGGTCCGCCGCCGTCGCCCGAGTGCGAGAGCTGACCCAGTCGGAGGGCTTAACGGGGCCCGACCTGCTGGGCGCATTTGTCACGCGCCAGGTTCTTCCGCTCCAGAGCCGGCCTCATCTGATCTGTCAGATGAGCGGCCAGCTCGATCCGAGCCAAATGTGCACCAAGGAGATGCCGCGCGAGGAGGTCGCCTATATGGTGAACTACCTTGCGAACTGCAAACTCACCGAAGAGTGGCAGTTCGGCAAGGAGCCATATAGCCAAGCCAATCCGCCGCCTACGGTATGTTCTCCTTGTCTCTTTTTCTTTCTCTTTGCTTTGTTGCCGAGTTCCTCTTGGCCGACTCTAACTTAGTCGGTTTGTTTTTCGACAGAGCCCTCTTCTTCGGCCGGCCGGCGGGTCAGACGCGGAGCGTCGATTCGTCCCAGACCGGACCGAACACGATCTGGACGACCCCGACTTGGGGGCGGCCGGTATGGACGACAACATCGAGCCGGGCGGTGGCCAAGCCGGCGGCGAAGCAGGCGGCTCCGGGCTCGGAGTCACCTTCGACGATTGGCCGGAGGACGATGAGGCCGAAGTCGCCCCGCGCCGCCAGCCGGCATCTGGACGCGGCGCGGGTTCCTTCGCTGCACCGCCTGCTCGGGGCGGAGGTCAAAAGCGTCGCGCCGCCCAGGGTTTGTTCGGCAGCCGGACGAAGAAACCCAGGGGCGAGGCGGCAGCCACCAGGCGGGAGGAGGCGGCCGCGAAGGTGGCTCGCTTCCGCAAGACGGTGAAGCAACCGCAGACCGTGTCGGCGTAAGTTCACTTTCTTTCGTATACTCTTTTTTCTTTCTTTTCTCTGGTGGTTCCTGAGCCCTTGTCTTTTTCTTCAATGATCAGAGCTCCGTTGTTGCTTGAGCGGGCGGCTGATGCCTCCGTCGTCGAGTC